>NC_141558.1:45988068-55988068 GCF_036417535.1 Chlamydotis macqueenii | reverse complement strand
GGAATCCCAGTAACTTGATGGCAGTGTTCCATGAAACACCTGTTGGTCAGAGAAGCCTTCATCAGTAGTTCACAACTAAATAGCCTCATAAAATGAAAAAAAAAAGTCTAAATACTTTTGATTCTTCCCCTCCAGCACACAAAAGTCTGTAAAGACAGAGAAATTGGTCCTTGCTTTTTTAACTGTCATCCTAACAGAAACAGCTAGCCTGAATTTTGAATTCAAAGTGACAATCTGAAAGTTACTGAATCAAGTAAACACCACACAATCTAGCCATATATAGAGATACACTCCTCACTCACTGTCTCAAAAGGCATCCAAATAGTAACCTCTCATACTTGACAGGTGTTTTTCCTTATAATATACAGAGAAGAATCAAAAGATCAGAAGTCTCAAACCCTGACACCTAAAGCACCCTAAAAAGCTCTAATGAGCAGTTACCAATTTTCTTGGAGTGTGAGCAGCAAGTCCTGTGTGAAGTGTTGCTCGGTGAGCCTTAAATTCAATACCACTCTAAAATAATAAATGCACAAATCCAATGTAATGCATTTAATTAACAGTGATAAACCACAGTGAGATTATTTACTGATACAGTTGTCACATTCCTGCTAGGCATGGATTAAAAAGTTGTTTTCCAGTCACAACTGTCAATTTATAACTCAACAACCTAAACATAATGCAAACCTGTAAGTCACAGGCTTCATGTAAATAAAACTCCCAGATCCTCTCATGATGGCTACAGTCCTTCCCAAGAGGACCCTCATCTGAGGCTGTCCATTCTGTTACACCATTAAAGTCACACATGCTGCAAAAAGAACTGTGCCTCACGTGCACAGAAAACCTCATTGCACCTCAAGCGAGCCAACATATGTGTTTAACAGATCAATCAGAATCTATGCTTTTCCTGATGAGCCTTCTTAGAAGGAGTTCCTCTGCAGGTTCGTACTCTTCCTCTGTCCCCTTTACTTTCATGGAATCATTAAGGTTGGAAAAGACCTCTAAGATCATCAAGTCCAGCCATCAATGCAACACCATGTCCACTAAACCACGTTGAGAAGTGCCACGTCTACATGTTCTTTGAACGCCTCCAGGGATGGTGACTCCACCACTTCCTTGGGCAGCCTGTTCTAGTGCCTGACCACTCTTTCAGTGAAGAAGTGTTTCCCAATACCCAACCTAAACTTCCCCTGCCACAACTGGAGACCACTTCTTCTTGTCCTATCACAAGTTATTTGGGAGAAGAGACCAACACTCACCTCCCTACAACCTCCTTTCAGGTAGCATGTCCACAATTTTGCCACAATTCCTCCCTAGCCTCTGGTTTCCCTTCTTTATCCACCTGGGTTACAGGCAAGATGTCCTGCACCTGACTGGAAGGCACTGAAACACTGGAAGTCTGACCAGCATGCCCCAAATGACCACCCAACTGACTACTGCCTGTTGCAACGGTTAAGCTGCTGAATTCCTTCCTTGGGTGGTACAAGTAATCTGTGACTTTCTCTTCCACGAGGGTGCCAAGTTTTATAAGATTTGGAGGACCCTATCCCTTTTCAGGTGTCACAGGAATGAAGATGCACATACACATTGTACAGACTTCATGAAGGCATAGGACCTTTATAGATTAGCTGTTACCCATGACTGCCAGCAGAATTGATCAGCCACAGAAGCCTTTAATACCATTGACCCGAAGGAAGTTCTGGAAAAAAATAACAGATTGAGAAAGACACAAAGATCTGCATTAAGAAGAGTACCAATTACTGCATTTCATCCCCAGTACTTAAACCCAGATGCCTGGATTAGAGTTGATCTGTCAAGACACAGCTGAAACCAACCAACTCCTCTCCACCACTCACTAAATTGCCTTGCTTGTCTCTTCACCTAAAGAAATCACACAAGAACACACAGAACCCGTTGCTATTTTAGGCATTAGAAAACAGTATTTTATTAAAAAAAACCCAAAACATAATCCATGTGGCATTATTACTTAAACTGACATTTCACCTAAAGGTAAGAAGCAGCAGCCTCAAAAAAAAAGACTGTCTTTTTCCATATTACTGAAAGTATTTTTTTTTTCATGCTTTTTCAAGAACAAAATAAAATCAACAAGAAAAGATAGCATACATTTTTCCCAAGCTGTTTTAATAAGCCTCGGGGAGAATCAGTAGGTGATTGCTAGGGACACTTCAGCTACTCTCTGTGATGCCTTAAAGTGTTAATTTACTCTGACACACAAGAACATACAGAATCTGTAGCATTATCTGAAGACGAGCATTATTAAATACTGTGGTATTCTTACATAGCCTCCCTCTCAAAAGTGGCTCTTTCTTCATTTGGGAAGACACGTTCTAGTTTTAACCTACAACCAGTCCTCACAGCGGGCTGGAAAGGACTGACAGCAGGCTCTCCTAAATACATACCCAAACCACCGTGAAACTCCGCACACGGTACCAGCTCAGCCAGGCATCACCTGGGACCGTTCTCCTGGCAGCCGTAACCAATCTAGACACACAGCAGAGGAAGACTTCACTACCAACACCGAGAGGCACCAGAAAACCAGCACGGAAGCCCCAGCACGCTGCCCACCCCACAGATAAGCCCAGCATGGCCACTACCTGACAGCGCTTCAGGCTCTCACCTGTCTGAGGGCCCCCCGCCTAACTAAGAATTATTAAATCCTCTCAGGCTGCCAGAAACAGCGGTTTAACGTGGGGCAGCACAGAGAGGCCGCAGCTCTCCCTCACCGGTTGCTGCTTCCCGGGATGCAGCGGGGTGGGAGGGAGGAGGGGGTCGCAGTCGGGCCGACCGCCTCGGCCGAACCCCCTTCACCTCTCGGCCGTGCTCGGGGCAGGGGGGACCGCGGCACTCACTGCGCCGCAGCCCCCGAACCCGCCGGCTCGGGGCGCCCCCACCCACGCCCACAGCCCGCCGAGGAGATGGGCACGGCCGCCCCCCCGCCGCCAAGCCCCGTCCGCTCCGCCCCAGCGGCCTCCCGCACCGCGGAGGCCAGGCCGAGCAGCAGGGTAGAGCGCCGACAGCTGGAAGACGCTTCCTCCCGCCCTACGCAAACGAGGGAAGCGGGAGGAGGCAGACGTCTTGGTCTGGGGCGGAAGTCACCTGACACCGGCCTCCTTGCTTCTTCCCGGGAGTGGGAAGGTGTTGCCCTTAACCAAGATGGCTGAAGAGTAGCGGTGGGTGGTGGGAGGAGCTGCCTTGTTCCTCTGTGCCCGGGCGGGCATTTCCCCATCGCCGCCTGCTCAGAGGTGCATGTAGTTGCTGAGATTTCCGTAGTTTCCTATTTAAAGAAGCCCTTACTGTTCCCACTCCTAGCTGGCCCTTTATTTTACTGCGCTATTCCTATGTGCCCCTTCTGTCAGGCAGCTGCCAGTTTGCCCCTTTTCTGTCTTTATGTGTGTGTGGCTTGCCTGGCTTGTACCACCTCAGTGTCTGACTGTAAGTGATTGCTTGGTAATAAAAAAATAACTCAGGAAAATGCAGGTGGATGACTGGCACAATGCTTCCCTCTTCGCTGGCTGCTCAAGGGAGGCTGCTGGCCAAGCCCTGCCCTGGTCTTGGCAAGGAGACATGTGGTGGTGGGGTGGCCCAAGGCCCACAGGGAGGTTAGGAGGAGCCCTCAGCCAGGACCACCTGCCACAGGACCTCTGCGCTCCAGACCTGGGGCCCAGCCCCCAGCACAGGGCCAGCAAGCTGCTCCGGTGTGGGAGAGCTTGGAGGCTGGGGAAGGACCTGGTCTTCTTCCAGTTTGTGTTTTACCGAGCAATGGACAGACAGACCTGGCGTTGTCACCTGACTGCATCCTGCCATGTAATGGAGCTAATATTCACCTGTCTAGGCTGCATTAAAAATTAAACATTTGTGTCACAACCTCTGTACTGAGAAATAAGATGTACAATCTAGCCATCAGGAAAACTGTCCATGCCACTGTTTTTCTGAATTTGAACACTTTCATATAGCAGAAAATGGCACCTGTATATAGCAATCAGGAGTTTCAGTCCTTAAGCTTTATTTGGAAATGAGGATGCACCTTGTTTTGTTTTTGCCAAGCACAGCTGGTGGATGTGTCTGTGGTGATGGTGAAGCGAGGAGAGTGATTGGACTGGGTGACCTCTGCGCTTCTATGAATTTTTCAGGATCAAGAATCCTGCTATCACATTCACATCTTTATTTAAATAAAATACATATTCCCTGGGGCCTGGAAGAAATATTTAACTACCTAATGTGTGTTTTTCTGCTTAAGTAAATTCAGGAAAATGCTAGCACATGAAAGCAGAGGCTCCCAACGAATGCCTGTCTTGTGTGACTGTGTGAAGCACTCAAGTGTCAAAAAGGGAACACAGTAGACTCAAGCCACTTACATCTATTAGAAACAGTGAGCTAGCAAGAAGAAAGAAAATTGCACTGATAGCAGGTAGATGATACATGTAATGAAAGAATCTATACGTAATGCAATGTTGGGATGTTGAGTGAGATTAGAAAAAACCCCAAACTGATGTGTTTTCATACCAATGCAAAGGACTAGAAATAATCGCAGTAAGATACAAACCTGGATCTCAAAGAAAGAAAATGGTGGAATAGCAATAGTAAAATCTTAAATTATGACACAGAATAACATCATGACACAAAAAAATCTTACTATATTCAAGAAAGTCAGGAATAAAAGCACTGCGTACTGGTGAGATACTACTGTATACTGAAGTGGTGGCAGACTTGAAAGGAAGAGAAAAAGAACTGAGTAGGTTCAAACTCTCCTTGTAGGAAAAAAGAAAAACAGACTGTTCTATGATGTTGAGTATCTGCTAAAAACTTTGACTCTCATTTGATATCTTGAGTATGCAATATTGTTAGAAAGATAAATTCTATGAAGTGGTTAGTCATGATGGCTGGATTTCCTTTCCCAGTATAGGCTGGAGAGCAAAATTATATTAATAACAGTGGGACACAGTTGTTCCTAGTGAAAGTTAATAGACTTCTTCATCAAAGAGTCTCTGATCTGAGAAAATCTGTATATTTTATTAAACAAGCTTTTGAAAAGTAGTTAGGATACTGTAAGAAAAGCTGGATATAATAACTATGAAATTATTCAGTTGAAGTAAAATACAGTAAAAACCAGAAAAGTATTCAAGACCTTGTCTTCAAAAGCGTACATTTTGAGAAATGTAGGAAACTATTCAGAGATGAGAATAAAAACCTGCAAGTCATCTGTTAATCACATTTCTGACAAAAAAAAAGTCTGGAAACTTTTTTGAGAGGGTAAAGAACTACAATATTGTACTAGAAAATTAGAAAAAATTGTACTAAAAAAAATTAGGTAATTGTGAAAAGTGGAATGATAGAAAGTCTTTGCATGACTGAAAACCGCAGTCACGTACTAAAAAAAAAAGCTGAGAGATACCCTGGGAAGTGTCTCTGCATAAAATGAGAAATTTCTCTGTGAGTCTCAGGGTGGGATGGGTGCGGATGAGGCACGCAGACGAGTGGCCGCTCCTGCAGTAATGCTTGTCCCAGCTCCTCCAGCAACAGATGATTCCTGTAATTTCATGGCACGAGGGAAAAATATGAAATGCAAAGTCATGTATTGAGGGATCAACTGCCAAACTCTCTTATAAACTTAGGACTCATTTGTAGAAAGTGAAGGACCTAGATACACTGGACAAACACAGGATGGCTGGGGGTTGCTGACACGATATGGGCCAAGGAAAAGACACAGGCTAGCAGATAAAGTGTTTCTGAGCCTTAAAGAGAAGCTAAGGCTGGTTATAGATGGGAGTATTCTCAAGGGAATGAGCTCAATTAAAAGACAAATCTGATCAGCTGTGTTCAAAATCAGGTGTACTAAGCAGTTGTAATAGAATTTTTTTTTTTAATTTGTTTAAAGACAATAAACCAACCATCTGTGCTTTTTGCCTGTTCTTTCATTGCTGAGGAGATTTTGTCCATTTTAATTATGTGAAAATAAATCTAAATCTATTTTCTTTCTAGGTCTCTTTCTTTTAAGGCAGAAGATAAGCAAAGAAAACACACTTTTTTTTTTTTTGCAATTAAAAATCTAATGTTGGATGAAGACACTGGAGTACAGTTTCGTATCTGAAATAACCCTCGAAACCATAGGCCAAAGTGAACCTCCTTAAACTAAAGAGGTGTAACATACAGACGTTTTCAAACTAAAATCGTTCTGGCTAAAATGTAAGCGCGGTTTTAACGTGTGCCTCTAGGTGGTGCTAACGTTATTCCGGTGGTCAAAATCGCAGTTTTAAGACACATTTCAAATACCAGTGAAAACATTTTGCGCACAGCTTTTGAGTAGAAGGAGGCCCATCTATTCAGCAGACCACATATCGATGGTTTGCCACTAGGAAGAATTCACACACTTAATTTCAGCTAAATGAATCACCCATAAATCTGTGTTCAAATAACATTTAAAGGTCTTGTTCGAACCCACAGAAGCTAATCATTTGAGAAACTGAGTTGAAAACCCGTCTTTAAGCAAACATTGAACCAGAGAGTTGTGGCGTGTTGGATGTTAGTTTGCTCACTATTTGGAGCACCATCTTACACAAGTACTAATCCAATCACTGAGCTTATGTTTTTAACATGTTACAGCTTGCAATTTTCATTTTACCTATAAGTAGCGCATCGTAATTCTCATGTTGTAGAATCTGTAGCACTAGAGTTGCAGCTCTGTCTGCCAGCAGTTCTCAAGGCCTTTGAGAAAGCAAGCCCTTGTCAGTCTTTAACTGAGTATTTTGGTGAGAAAGCAAAGCAAAACTTTCTACTGTAAGATGTTTGTGCACAGTTTGCAGAAAATTGAAGGAGCTGGCATTATTTTATGCCTACTGTAAACCAAAATGTGTTCTTTGATATTAAGTAAAATATGATTATTAATACAGCCATGTTTCCTTTGGACTGTAGTGTAAAATTTCTGCATAGTTCAGGATACTTTTTCTTCCTCCTGCCTCATTCACACATACTTCACTTGGCAGCCTAGGTTGCTTGGCATTCTGATGCTTACTGATAGCTTTTGGATGCCAAAAAGTGGGAACTGACTTCTGAGTCATTATTGCTGACTGATAATTTTCTTTTTCAGCATTGCAATTTCCAGCTGAGTCTGGCAAAGTCCAGAGACAGGTTGTCCTGTAGCTCACCTCAGTGCTATATTAAATTAAAAGGAAATCTCTTTGAAGCAATGGCTCATTTGTGAGATAATAGGTGGTCTGCACAGCCTGGTGAGAGAGAAGGTGGCTGAGTGGTAAGGATGGGCCTTAAACTCACCGCTTCCCTTCCTGGCATGCATTTCGGTGCGGTGCTGTGCTACATCTGTTTTGAGTGAGAGTGTGCACCAAATGACCTCATGGATTCTCCTGGGACTTGGGAGTACAGTAACGTCAGAGGAAATCTTGATTTCACTGCGGTCAATATAGTAAAACTCCACAAATTTCTCCCAATTTAATCAGAAATAAGGGGTAGCCAGCTCTGCTGACCTACAAATTGCATGTGGAAGCCTTTGTGTGAAGGCTGAAACCCACAGTCAGATACTAAAGAGAGCTGAGGGATACTCTGGGAACGTGTCTCTGAGCAAAATGAGAAATTTCTCTGTGAGTCCTAGGATGAGGTGGGTGCAGATGAAACATGCAGGCATGTGTACGGTCAGCAGCAATGGGCACTCCTGCAGTAATATTTGTCCCAGGTCCTCCAAAAACAGATGATTCCTGTCCTTTTTTGAATACTATACATACAATAAAGGAAAATTATTATAACCAGAACAACAAATATTTCATTTTGCTCTAGTAGGGCTTTGTTACTTGAATGTGACTCTTTCTTTGCTTTTCTTGACTCTTTTGTTTTCTGAAGTACATTGTCCTTGGCCATCCAATCTGAAATCCACCAAACATTTGTCATCCCTTAGGAATCTCTTTTGGATTAGGTGTTGTGTACTGTTGGAACAACAATAGGACTTGAGGACAGACAGTGCCTTGCAGGGTTGATCCTTTAATTTGTAAGGGAGCACAGACATGTGCAATCAGCATGGGTCTTAGTGTGGTGAGCTAACCACATAGGTAATACAAATTACTCACTGCTTATGGGTAATTAACCTGCTAATTATTCACAAAACATTTTGCTCTGTGGCGGTTTCATAAGTTGACAGGAATCACTCAAGCTGAAAGAAACCTTTAAAAATTCTTTTTGCCATTGCCTCACTTCATGTCAAATCACATCATATCTCCGAACAACGTTTTTGTATATACAATGAGGTAATAGTGAAAAAAGAAACTCCTTCCTTCCGTGTGAATGCCAACTGTCATTTCAAGTAACCAGAGATACCGATCTTTGTGAGGAATAAAAGACTACATAGAGTGTGCCTTTGAAGACCCTGTACCTGTTCCTGTTCGAGCTTTAGAATTCAGATAAGTTTTAGATGAGATCTAAGTTTTAGATAACTTCTGAAACTTGGATTCTGATTTTGCAGTTTTATGCCTCAAAATTTCTTTTTTTTTTTTTTTTTAAAAAAGAGAGTTTCTTAGTGCTTGTGGTTTTTTTCTAGTCATTTTTTGCACATAATGTTCTACAAAGAGTAGCTGGTGTGCCTTGTATCAGTGCACTCTTGGTACACATGGGTGCAAAAAATGATGGACAATACCTGAGTCTACAGTAATGATCAAGAAAAGTATAGAGCTGCACCAAGTATTGTGAGCTACACTATGTTCCTGGATCCTGGGATCCTTGAGGCTGTTTGGGCACTTGGGTCCTGTTTTCTTAGGACTTTAGACTATGGTGAAGACAGCAACTTACTGTGGCACTGGCCTTGCTGGGACTTCTTTTTTCTCCTTCACCCCTAGAAGACGTAGGTTTCCCTCCATCATTCTCCTCTCTGCTGGGACATAAAGACTCACAACAAGGCTCCTCCTTTTTTTTAAATGATAAACAACACCCTAACCCAGCAGACCTTTTCCCTTACTTTACTAGAGTTACCACCTTTTCTCTTTCCACTGTTCCAATATGTAGCACTTTCTCTAATCCTGTTCTACCATTTTAGTAGAAAGGATGAGAAGCATTGACAGCCGGCAAAAGGAATGAGAGAATACAGACCATCTCCAATCAACAGGACCATTCTTCCTCAAGATGTGTGGCTTACAGCTATGCCATACCTGAGGGACTTTTAGTGATGGGAAATTCATCGTCTCCCCTGGCAACATAACTCAGTGTTTCACTATGTTATGATTTTTTTCCTTCTCCTTAATGTCTTTCCTGAATCTTCCTTATTATTTAAACTCTTTGCTTCTTGTTAAATACACTGACAACATCCATAAACTCATGGTTGTACTCACTACAAAGATCCTGCTCGTAAAGTTATTTCTCTAATTGAGTGCTACAGTTGAGTATGAATCCTCTCCTCTCTTCTCTTTTCCTCTTGTGATTAAGTTACTTAATGAAATGGTGTATTTTAAAATTTTTTAAATGTTTTTTAAAATTTTTTTTTTAATGCGGATATGCTTAGCGATAAAGCCAAAACTCATAAAATTAATCTCTGATATGCTTATCCCTTTTCAGGGAATAAATTGATACATAATGAAAGAAAAATGTCTTGGGAGACTTTAGGCTGGCATTCTCCAGAGAATCTCAGGAAACTGGAACCTCCTGAAACTCAATATGGGCTGTTTTGAAACCCCAACACTTAGGCTTATGAAATAGATAGCATAATTATCTCAAATATGTCACTGCCTGAGAAATAGCTGTACTTTGAAAAACACCATTCTTTCCCTTAAATGACAGACTTTTAATATCTTTGAAGATTTCTAGACACTGAAGTGGAACATGCACTCTAACCAAGCCATAGGGATAACACAAAAGCTTGTTTGCAAAATGGTGAGTGGAGGACAGGGCAAAGCCTTTTAAAATTTCTTACTTCATACTAGACCATTTGTCCATCATTTGTCTGTTGCCTTTGAAAATGGCAATTGTTTTGATGTACAGGAGTAGAGACACTCATTTTGTTATGCACTTGGGCAATTGTGAGATGCAGTGAATTGCCAGCCACAGGGAGAAAAAACCAGCTTTCAGGACTGTGTGCTCATTACATTTTCTCTGTCCGTGTCAAAAGTACTAAAATTTGCTAAAGTATCCTGAATTTGTTGGAGATGTGTGCTTGCCTTGAGCTGTTTTGGTATATCAGGCAAGTAATGGGGATCATGTTAAATGTGGTTTTGTTACAGTCATGCTGATTGAGTGGCAATGCATTTTATAAAAACATGCTAATCAATATAATTGATATTTTATTGTTTAAATTGCTTTCCTTTATCTTAGATTTTGAATTGCTATTCAATTAGTGATTGGGATGAAAATTTCAGAATTATCACCCCTATGCTTTCTACTTCATCAAAAGGATTTCCGTATATGAAATGGAACTAAATTTTAACCCTCATTTTGATCCTGTCATTCTTTTTTTTTTTTTTTTTTGTTTATTTGCTTTTATGCTGTAGTGTGCTCTCTGAATTACGCATTCAGGTGAGGTAAGGATTTTGGATTGCTGTTTCATGGATAAACAGGGAAAGGGCTAATAAGATTACTTATCTTTACCTTTTCCTGCTGGTTTTCAGCATTAAGTATGTAGAGATTCGTAGCAGAAATGTTAAGATTGACATAAATGAGAGTGTCTAGATATTAAAGTACCAGAAACATGCATTAAAAAACAAACAAGAAGAAGGGATAAAAGAATTGCATGGGTTAATGGCACTCAGATTAACAGCTAGTAAAGAATAAAGCATATTTACTTCCACCTTCTCGAGACATCCTGACCAGGAAGATGAAGGACAGGCTAAGATAAAAGAAAGGCCACATGCAGAAATGTAGTCCAAAGAATAATGAGGAAATCAGCAGTGTTCCCTAACGACTTAGAGAGGTCTTACAGGATGGAAAAGGGAAAATATCACCAATCCTGTCAAGCCCTAATGGGTACGAAACGCACATCAGAAAAACAGCACATGGTTGCCAATCTAAGAAGACAGGTGACATGATGAATAACCAGTGTCCCTTGTGCTCCTTGTCACTGAAGTGACCCTGGCCAGACTACTTGGACATGAGCATATGGGTGTGAGAGAATCCATCTGAGTGAAATCAGGGGTTTTTTTCTGTTACTGTTGTGTATTATACAGTTTCACACTGAGCTTTGTGCAACCAGAATATTGCAGAAACCCCACCTAGTTTGTGGCTGTGCTCAGATCCGTAGATATGCAAGAGATATAAGTGACGGACAGAAACTAGTATGCACAGTTATTTGTACATGATTTTTTCCATCATATGATGTGACCATTGTAAACACTGTTGTGAACATTTCAGCTGCTTTCTGAGTTAAACACAAGTTATCTCAGAATATCACACTGCCTATGGGATCATGTAGAGAGTGGAAGTGCAGAATACAAGTTAGACTGGGATGATCTAGAAGATCCTGAGTCTTTTTACTGTGCATTTGGTAGGGGTTTGCATGCATAATCCATTCAGTTTCTCTTCATTTCCTTGCTTGTATTCTTTGCTTGTATTTATGCTACATAGGATGCATAAAAGATATTGTAAACTTCACCATTTAATATGTCAGAAACTGAAGACGGAAGCTCAACAGCAGTTTATTTACTTCATAAGTAAGTCTACCGAAGATTCCTCAAAGAATCAAAGTGCCAAGCCAGTTGATAGCTTACAGGTGTATACCCAGTGCAGTCCTTTCTAGAGATACTTTGCAGTGTACTGCTGAAGGACAGTGAAAGTTTCCAGAAAATAAAGGCGATTATTGTATTAACAAAGTCCTGCTTAAGCAAATCAAGGTCATAGAAAATTTATTTTTTTATATAGACTACTTTGAGAACTTCTTTGAAAAAGTTGTTGCCAGTAGCGGTTTGCGTTTCCCAGGTGTAGTGGGCTTTATTTTCTTGAATTGCCAGAAGATGAGAAAAAAGCCACAGTGATGGTCTCACCGTTCTTTCATTTACACACTGTCTGACACAGAGTAAACAGGCAAGATGGGAAAGCTGAAAACAAATTTCTGCAGAAAAACAATGGTTTGTTTTCATTTCTATATTGTCTTCCCTCCTTCAAGACAAAGATGAAAATAAAATACACCAATTGGGAATACTTTGGATTATTTCTTGCTAGGTGGATGGCCAGTTACTGTGGATGAATTTGTCCATTTTCAGAGATGGAAAACATTTTGCCTTTTACTGAGGCTGAAATATGGTCCTCATTTGATCTTCTTGAAAGCGTTTGACAATGAGGCTTAGAACACAATACAGAGAAAAAATACCAAGCATAATCATGTTACCGTGCAGTTGTTGGCTTCTCTGTTGAATGAATAACAGCTAAAATTTCCCTTTCTTTTGTTTTGAGAAATTCTATTACCTTCAGAGGAGGAATGCTATTTTCATGATTTATGACCTCTGTAGTGTGCAATGGTGACTCTTATCAGAGTTTCTGACACCTATGTGTCAGAATTTCAGTCTGTATTTCTTGCATGAGGACCATTCCTTGTGATGGAATGAAAATATTGGATGACCCGGGGGTTAATAGTTGTACAATGAGGGGAAATTCCACTCATGTAACTGTAGATATTTACAGTACATGCATCTACACCTGGCTTAATTACTCTCCCCATATGGGGAATGGAGGCAAGTAAACACTTCTAGAGTGCAAGTCATCTGATTTATTTCAAACATAAGACTTTTGGATGAAAAGAGTCATTCCCAAGTGAATGGAGCATATGGAGAAGGCACACTGCCTGGTATTAACTTAGCCTTGAGATCTGTTGCCCACAGCATAATCTATATGCCAGTCATCTTCTCTCACATAGGAGAGACTGTTGTCAAAGGCACCTAGTGAAGTTTTAGATGCGCTACGGTATCTCTGGAAGCATGGCCTGTTTGGAACAAGTCCTACAGGGTGCTGTCCTGGACAGGCAGCTGAGGCCAAGTGGGATACGTTAGGGCGTCTAAAATAACATTAGAGAATAAACGAATCCTTTCCTGTTTATTTCAGTTAATTCTGCTTTTGAAAGATTTACTATGTCTACCCCCAGTTTCTCTTCTAATTTTGTCCATCTTCCCTAGCCAAGGGTGTTTTCTAGCTCTCATTGTTCTTGTTTCTGTGCTCTACACTTGTCTGGTTGTTCTGCATCTTCCTTGAATTATGGTTGAGAAGTGTACTTTATACCAAAGCTCTTGTTGATGTTGGACAGAACAGAAGGATCCCTTTATGAATCTTGCAATCTGTAATCCTAATTAGAAGTCTAGTGTGTTCTTTGCCTTTTTTTTTTTATTTATTTATTATGGCAACAGTATGATGTTGTTAACTCATATTTCACTTGTAATTCTTTATAACCTTCCAGTCAGTCTCAACAGAACCGCGACTTAGCCAGCAGCTTCCAATTTCTGTTTCCAAGAAATTATTTTTTTGCATTTTCATACTTGAATAACATTTTACTTTTCCTGAAAAAGATAATTTTAAAAATTGTTATTTTGTCCTCTAACATGGTTGCAATTCCTTCCAACTTTGTGTTGCCAGTATTTGTATTAAATGTACTCTCTATTGTATCATTCAGGTGGTTAGTATAAATACTGAATGTATTGCAGCCAGGGAAGACCCTTATAGAACTTTAGTTGCAGCATCTTTCCAGTCTCTCAGTGCCAAGCTAGAAAATACTCTGTAGGTATGGTTATCTACCAATGCTCTTCCATCCTATGGACATTTCATCTAGAATATGTTTGGTAGGAAAAAGCAGGAAACAGAGGCTATGCTAAAGTCAGTTATTACATTACCCTAGAGGGAAATGAAAATGGTTTGAAACAGCGTGTTCTTGACAATCTCCCACTCTCCTCTTTTTCTTCTGGGTACATAATTATTATCAAATTATTATCAAGTTTTGTTTGATTTTTGAAACAGAACTGAAGTAAAGTCAGCTCAACCGTTTTTCTTTTTTTTTGAAGATAGGAACATCGTTTCAAGGCTATCTGCCCCTGCCTTTTCTTTCTCTTTTTTTTATTCTAGGGATTGCAAGCTTTGCCTTTTCTCATCTTATTTACTGAATCTTTTTGATCTATGATGTCTTTGATATTATGGGCACTTCACTGGGAGTCATTCTTGACCAGTATTGCTAACCTTGACATTTTCTGCTTACAATTTTGAATAAGTAATATTACCTTTAGGTTCTTTTGTTTTCTGACCTTTAATTTCATTCTATTACCTATTTGTAAGCTTTTGGGTAAGGAGACTCCATTTCTAGGTGTGTAGTGTTCAGTGCTCAAAGCAGAGACTTTAATGAATCCTGGTTGCTCGAAGTCCTCTCCATTTGCTTTTGTAGAAGGTGGAAACTCTTCTTCTTCAGTCTTTGCACAGGCAGATGCAAATAAGAAGGTAAAGATGAGGTGTTTAGATCTTCAACTGGGCTTTCTGAAAGATTAACAGAGAAATTTGTTTTACCTCAGACATTCATCTTTTGTAGGGTTGTATATGTGTGGGGTTGGCCTCGGCACATGGCCAAGTACCCACACAGCTGCTCGCTCACTGCCCTGGCAGCAGGATGGGGGAGAAAATAGAAAGAACAAAAGAGTGAAAGGATTGTGGATCAAAATGAAGACAGGGAATAGTTTACCAATTAATTAAATATTTGAGTACTGATTTGAATATTGGGAAACACATTAAAAAAAAAGACAGACGTTTAAAACAGTGTTGTCCCTCTTTCCCAGGCTCAGCTTCACTCCTTCGCTCCAGACTCCTCTTATTGCTGCAGGACGCGCTCAGTCCCTCCAGTAAGGCAGCAGGCAGCGCAGGAGGCAGCTGTGGCCAGGATATGGCAGTTTCTCTCTGCTGCTCTTTCCTCCTTCTGCTGCACATAGGTGGGGGTCTCCCACAGGCTGCAGTCCCTTTGGGAGTATCTGCTGTGCCATGGGGCACCTCCTTCTCTCCTGACCGTGGTGCTTTGTCTGCTGTTTCCCCCAATACCCTGTTCATCTGCCAGTTTCCTCATGTTCCCTCCTCCTGCTCCACCATTTTCTGCCCTTCCTCACAGAGGCGCTGCTGTCTTGGCTACGGGGCTGAGCCGTGCCCTGCGGTGGGTGTGCTGGAGCCAGCTGGAACTGGCTGTGTCAGATACGGGGCAGCCCCAGCCTCTCCACAAGGAGGCCGCCCTGCAGCCCCCCGCTACCAAAACCTTGCCGTGTACAGCGTGGGTACACCCTGTACACATTGTGTTAGATACTGAGGGGCCTGATGCAAGTGTGTACAGCTCAGTGAGATAAAGGCTGTCCTGTCCTGGAAGCTGTTTTCTGGTTAACAGACCCCTTGGAGATTGCAACATCAATTTCATGCCATTGTACCTCTTTGGGTTGTTCTGAAAAACCCTGCGTGGGGTTTCTGTGAGATCAGAGACTTGTGTTTCCTCTCAGTTTTGAAGTGTCATGGTTCTCTTCAGGGATGACACCTGTGACCTGTACTGGTGTAACTGGGAGCAGAGGTAACTCCATAGCCAAAAAGTTAGGATCACTTTGCTCAGGTAGAAGAAGGATGAGAGGGGATGTTTGTGTTCCCTATGAAGTAAATAGGCTGGTAAATATTAAGAAGGGGAAAAATGTGTAAGATAAATGCCAAAGTCTGTGGAGGAGCACAGACAGACTCATCCTGGAATGAAGAAGGCGGCCTCCCACCGTCAGAGCCTGATGCTCTGGAATAACCTGCTAGGACAAGTAACACAGACCAAAACCCACGCTGCTTCAGATGATTGCATTTCTGAAAAGAATAATGTGGCAGGGTGTGAAAGCAGATGTTTATACCCCAGGCTTCCTTTCCCAGCTTTGTCTTTTATTGGCTTAAAAAGACTAGGAGTTGGAGGAGCATCCCACAGCTCTTTTTGCACAAAATGGAGTTTTCACATTCATTAAATATAAATGACTGTCTAGATAACGCCTTTCTAATGCAAGTTTCTTTTGTTTCGAATTTTCAGTCCTGTCATCATGATCTTTCAGATTTTTGTAATGAGCAGCTGTTGCATTTTTGCATAGAACTTGTTTCTGTGCAGAAAGTTCCTGATCATGCAAGCTGCTGACCTCTGCTTGGTTTCAGTAGTGAATACCTGAATGAGATTTCATGTAGTGCTTACTAGAAGGAGCTTTTAGTTGCTTGGTACACTGGCCATCACATTTCCTGAGTGATTGATGTATCTATCGCCAGTCCTTTAAGGCACACTGGGCTAAACCTGGACATTGTAAATAATGGGGACTGCTTTTCTGCTCATGTTGAGAGGACAATTTCTGGTGGAGATTTAAATCTGTTAGAAACAAGAACAAAATGAATGTAGCAATGTCTTTGAAAGGCTGTAGGTCATACATGAAGTTTGCATTTTGTTTGCTGTTGTTGGAGCTGAAAGAGTGGGAAGAACCTAAAAGTCCTGCAGATCAGCTGTTAGTGTCTCAGACCCATGAAAGTTGAATTATGCCATCCATTTGCCAGATGCCTAGTATAGCTAAACTGAGGAAATGGCCAGCTATATTGCTATATTGTAACAATTTCTTAAAATGGCCAGCTATATTGCTATATTGTAATAATTTCTTGCACTACGGGTTGTACAAGCTGGAGAATTGCATTTGAATTTATCCCAAGTTCAACTTACATCTGGTTAGGGGCAAGAGCAATGAGAGCATAAAGGCTCATAAATTAGGTTTGATGTATCCCAGAACCTTAGACCAACAGCCTCTAGTTTCCTAGGTGAATCTCTGTTAAGTTTTGTTTCAGTGTGCAGACTGCACTCAGTGGAGACTCTCAAAATAGAAACAGTGTATGGATATTGAAATTGTTCTGGTCACACTTTTATGATGCATAGCTCTGCTTGTAAGCACTGGTTATAATTTACTTCATTTTACAGTTGCATGGCCTTTTCATAGCCCGTTTCTTTAGCTGCCTAGCTTCTTCCAAGCCAAAGAGGTTGCATTTCAGTGGTGAATATTTTCCCATTTTAAAAAAAAAAAAAACCCAAACATTTTTGGATCATTCATGCTGAGAAACATTATAAATATAAAAGCACTTTCATGACAGCTAACTGGCTGTGATGAGCAGCTAAACAAAAACATTTGAATACAAAATATTCTCAGTGACATAATTTCCTTTCAGTATTTTTTGGAAAGATTTTATGAGGACAAAACTAATTTTTGTGGTCAATTATATGCTTTTATTTTAAGTCTAACTGGATACAGAATTATGCAACAGAAGTCCTTCTGTCTGATTCTTCCCAGACCTTGGCAGGAATTGGCTTACTGGTTACAAATTTTCAGTGGGGCAAAAAATCTAGTGAAGTGAAAACAAAATGCTGCCCCTATCTACTGAGTACAATGGATTATCAATAGATAAAATAAAGCAAGCCCCTTTCCGGGAAAAAATATGGAAAACGTACTTTGAGTGTGAATGACATTTCTTTGCTTATGTCTCCTCACCAATTTCAGTGGAGTTCAGCAGACCTGAATGTGCAATAGCGTGACTCATGATGTGTCACACTTTCATAAATGAAAATGTTGTAATATATGGATTTCCTCCAATGGTGCCTACTGTCTCCCCAGTCTTGCTTCTTTTCCTGACTCTTCTAATTATCCAGTACAGATTCATTTTCATCCTTCCCAAGGTAACAATAACCCATAATAAATTACATCCCTCAGAATAATGTGGATTCACAACTTTTTTATAGTTGTCCTGGACCTTTCTCAGGGCTGTTGTAATCTTTTCTCCCAGAGTAACCTCCACATAACATTTAAATTATAATTAAGAAAAATCAACACAGCTTCTTCTCCCCCTCATCTTGATGTTTTGGTCTTTCCAGCATCCTTCCCCAGATCTTCATCCACTCTTTCCAAAGGGTTTCCAGCCATTTGATTTTGGTTTCTGTACTCCTCTGAATGACGATCACTCTTACCCTGATTTATGGTTACCACTGTTGATGAAGATGACTTTTATCCCCTGAGTTTCACTGCTGTGAGCAGAGACATTACACTCCATTTTACATTCCTCAGCCGTGGGTAGATGTGCCTGGTGGGGTGAATAGAACTTGGTTTACTTTCGTTCTACCCAACCTACCCAATACAGGGTTCAAAGCTGAAGAAGCAGAGTGGAGAATCAACCTGCTCGTGTCCTTCCCACACGAAGTGAAAAAGGCCCAAACAAAACTTGTGTGATAGAAGCAGCTCTGAAGAAAGCAGATACACTGTGACTTTGTCTCTTTTTCTGAGCTTTGCTATTTAGATCATTGCTATTTTAAGAGCCATATAGAATGAAAATCATATTTAGGACCATGTTTTTAAGTTTTTTTTTTCAAGACGAGTTATGTTTGAGAGTAAAGATGTTAAAAATAATGATGATCATGATAATGAACTAAGAAACAGTGTAGCTTCATTTTCAGAGAAATAAAATTAAGATCTTAGACTTCTGTAGCACATTGCTGGATCTTTATTGCAAAGTCCACAACCCAACTCAAACTCCACACCCAGTGAATCTGGTCACTGGACAGAAGAGTTTCACTGGGAGAGGGACAGCATCTCCTTGACTTTAGCTTACTCCGGTGGGCTGCTGGGGTGGGTTTCACTGATTGTGATGACCGGATTCTAGGACAAGGGCCATAAATAGCCACAGGAAGAAAATGTTAATGCTTGATGAAATTAAAACTTTACACAATGGGTCATTGAAAAGGCTGAAATATACAGCTACTTTTATTTTGGTTTTACTTGTAAAACTAAAGTTGACAACCCAGACTCTCAGGACACTGAGCCGCTATGCAGCAGCAGCAGGAGCAGCCATGTTTTAAAGAACGTTAGGGAAAGCATTTAGGCAGAGATTTCTTCCTATGCTCAGTCTTGTTCCCTGTCACCTTCTGTCCCTTCTTATATAAGGATTGTCTAATCTTCATCCTGAAGTGTTCGTGCTTTTGTTAAGGTTTTATGCTGACAGATCTCAAGAGTTATTGGATAACTCGGCAAGACATATGTACAGTTAATTAGAAATGAATGTGATATTACATCAAAAGGCTTCAACTGTTAAGTTTTAAATGGTTATAATTAACTTGCTCTTTGATTCTGAGCTGGATTGACTAAAGAGACAATGAAGGTCAGTTTCCGTTCACTTGAAAAAATAAAAAAATAGAATAGCCATTAATTTAAAAAACCCCTAAACCTTCAATTGTGAAGCTATTCTGTTAAGCCGTGCTGCCTTGATGTGAAGGCAAGGCAATGAAAATCCTTTTAATAGGCACTCCTGTTATCCTTTATTATAAAAATACAGAGTCTGATTCACTTGATATGGGAAAGGAAAAGGAGAGTCTGGTTAATATTATTTAGTCAGCTTTGTGCAGATTTAGATTTGATTTTAAGAATCCCAAGCTAAGGAAGACTGTTGATTTTTATGCATTGCCTTTTCAGGTGAAAATCCATAATGAACTTTCAGGATTTGCAAATATAGCTAGTGACAGTAGTTTTAATTTAAAAAAAAATTACAGATATTCAGTATTTAAAAACATTACTATTTTATATCTAAATAAACATATAAACTAGTTTTTAAATATGTATGTAAAATTGGAGCCCCTCCACACTCAAAAGCCCTCTTCACCAGACCCTATATGCATAAAATTCGTTTATTTCCACTAGAGAAAATAGGATGTTGGGCCTTTTGCATTTTTCTACCCATCTCCTTTGGATGTATTTATTCCCAGAGAAGCAGCTACCTGGATTTGAGGTTTGCTTACTGCTTTGTTTAATCCTGAGGGGACGCCATTAGCTCCTTTGACATAACATGAAAAGGGCAAATGCAATGCATAATCACATCATTAGGACAAATACAAACACAATTATCACTCAACAGTGTGGCAGAAGGAAAATACAATGTAAACACTAAAATCCTGACTGAATGCAGTCTATGATTGGCTTTGGATCTGGCAGAAGAAGCTTGGCTGTGCAACCTTCTTAGTTACTCCTCCTCTCTGAGTAATGCGATTGCCAGAGCATCTCTGTGGGTGGCAGCAACACTGAAATCAGTAGCACAGACCAATTGCCCATGACAGAAATATTTTTTAGACTGTGTCCTTTAAAACAACACTGATAAAAGTTTGTTCATGCTGCAACAAAAATATCTGTACTCCTGCCATTGTTTTCAAAGGTAAAAATGAAGAAAATGGAGCCTATAACTTCTGGTCTATCCTCAACCCCACATCCCAGAGTGCAGATTATCCTGTATATAGTGCTTATCGTCAAGAAGGATCATGAGATACTGGAAAATTCCAGTACCAACCTTGTGCTGGATTTTCATGAGCAGATTTCCCAGGGCTTGAGGGAGGGACTCACAAGAAATGAATGACTGCAGCCCCAACACCTTCCTTCCCGGGAGAGGAAACATCCAAGTCTGGATTTTTTTTTGTCACAGGTTTTGGTGGTGTAGGAAGATGACTCTGGAATACAGGAGTTTATAAAAAAACATGCTGGTATAACATTAAAATCTATAAGCACTTCTGGCAGTAGCCTGTTAATTACTAAAGTGAAGATACTGCTAAAAAAACTGTTAAAGGACATGGAGTGACACTGTACAACACTGTAGGATAGGAAACCCACAGTACCACTGTGAATGAAACAAAGTTTTAAGAAAACAGAATACCATAATTATTCAAACTTGAATCTTGCCAGGGCACTAGAGTTGACATCTTTGCAGGGGGATATTTTATGACCACAAACAAAAATTGTTTCAGTCCTGTGCCTCATCCACTAGGCAGCACCGGGCCCTAGCTTGAAAAGCATGTTCTTAGTTCCTCTATTTAGTATGTGAGGAAAAAGTGTTGCTGATGATTTCACTAATGTTTCTTTTGATGATCCCATTTCAGTTTTGAGATCTGACAGGAAATAAATCTGAGCTAATACAACCACAGATTTTTATAACTTATTTGCATATAATTTTATCGTGTTTTAAAATTGAGCTCATTGCACCTGCATTACAGTTAAAATTTGGCTGTTTTGTAGATACAGCCTGAGATCTGTATCTAGATCCTTATTTAAATATACACTTTATATCTCAGAAGTAATCAGTGGGAAAACTTGAGCATTCAGTACTATTAATGCTGAACTTGTGAGATTTCTGTATTCAGTTCTGAATCTGAATGAGAGCTTGGCAAACTTGTCCAAGTCTGACAACAAACACAGCTGAAGCTGGAAAGAGCTCGATATCAGAGCATTCCCTTTATTCTCACAGGGGAGTGCCTTATGAGTTCTGGTGAGACTGAGGGCTCCCTGACAGTGGACTTTCTGTTGTGGACCTTGAGCAAAGTTTTGATTTTCAACTGTTTACCACCAGATTCACTTCAATTCTTACGAGGCAACCGTCATAAATCCAGAACTGCAAAGTTCGTCTACAAGGGAGGCAGAAAGCTTGCAATAACACCTGAGAGACTATCATCCTGAGCAATAGAGAGTGTTAATAGGCAAATAGACTTCCTCTAGGAATATATGAGGTTTTTCCTTTTTACTTGCTCCAGAGAAGTTTCTCTCTAAGAAAGTGCTTCACAGTACTTGGCAGGTGAGAATGACCCTTAGGAAATCTATCTTCCAATTGTGCTAGCCTGCACATATTTAACTTTACATGTTTTCCCTGGAGGACCAGAGCTGGAAGGGGAAGGATTTAGGCAGTGTGTTTGCATGCTTAACAGAGGAATACATCGGAATATTTGCAAGAGTTTCTAAATCAGCTTCATCCTATTATACTTTTTCTTCTTTTGCTCTGGAAGTCTCTTCTCACCTGGAAGCTGGGGCTTTCAAAAGGTTGACAAATAAAATTTTGTGATGCCAGTATTTTGTTTAACAGGCAAAAGGAGCTATAAAGCTGAGGATTAACTAACTTAAAATCTTCATTTAAAAAATGGTAATTAGTTGAGGATTTTAACTTTGCACAGCATTTCTCCTCCTTTTTGTACGTAGATGGAAGTTTGTACAGCATCCTTTTGAATTCTTCTGTCATGCTTTTTGTGTGTATGTTGTGTATGTATGTGTGTTTATTCATTAATTTTAAAATGTATATAGTTGTGAATATTGTAAATTGTAATAAACTGTTCATATTTTAGCTAAGCTTAAACCCTTTCACTTTTTTTTTTGTTAGCTAAGTACATTTTAAAATATTTTATTTCAAAATTTATTGTTCCAACACACTTAACTATAAAATCTGAGGTAGCTGACTGACATATAGTGGATTATAGAGTGTATACTATGTAGTCATCTGGTGGTCTCAGAGATCTACATGTTTTAGAATAAAAATATGAAAGACATTGTTTGTAACCTGTACCCATGCTACAAAAACTAATTTGGATTGTAAACTGTGCTGCAGTTTAAAAATCAAATTAATTCTTTAGCATCTGTGCTTCTTGTGCACCTTTTTGTATTCCTTACTGCGTATTTACTGGACAGTAATTGTAAAGTCTATGCTTTTTTCCTGTCCTCATTCATGTATATAGCACACTATATAGAAAAGACTTTTTATAGTTATTTTGTAGAATGAAGAGGTTGACTATAAAGCTCATTACACACAGCTTACTTTCTAAAATAAAGTACAGAACAAGGGAACAAGGGAAGAGCTAAACTTAAGATCAAACTCTCTTTAGGTTTAAGTTTATTTCTAAATTATATAAACCGAACAGAGATAAGCCTTGTGTGATCTGAAAGGAGCTTTTGCATATCTTTTTGTATCACTTTAATTAAATGCAAACCTTAAATAAAAGCATATAACTTTCCATCTAGACAACTCTTGGCTGAGTATTTTGTTGGCCTAATATGCTAGCAGATATTTAACTACTTTTCTCATTGTTATCCTTAATTTGTAGCATATTGTGTAAATGCAATTTATACTTATATATCATATAAATAGCTTTTGTGGTCTAGCACGGCAAAGCAATATGCATGCTAAAATAGCTTATCCACGTGTGGCTAATTGCAAGAGAGTGCAACACAGATACGGCGTTGTGTGCTCTTTTAATTAAAGATAGGAATTCAATGCACAAGTAAAAGAGAGTAAAGACATACATTCAACATTGATTTTATATATTTTGTATTCTTTTTTGTATCCTCTTAATATTCTCTAGTTACCATAATCTGTTAAAGTAAAGGTAATTTATTTAAGCAAGTTGTTAATCCTATAAAAAAGCTGTGGAAACAATTTTTACAGGTCTTCTTTGCAAGCAAGGACTTGCTTTGAAAAAAGTGATGTGGGACTGAATCTGAGCGCGTTCTTGTAATACTGCAATTATATATCTGCATTCCACTCTGGAACTCCATAATTTCAGGTTGGAAATGATAATACAGTGTTTTCTGTGATTGTTTCAATAAATACATTTTACTTGCTCAGTTTTGTTATGTAGAATTCATGTTCTCTGAATAGGACTTTACCTTTTCATAGTGTTTTTAACTCTTCTGCCAAGCCAAGGACAGAAATCTGCAAAAACCCTGATGATAAAGAAGACTCTTTACCTTGGAGATTGCCAAATATAGCACAATTTATTTTTTCCTGCAGACTAGATTAATCTGCTTAATATATACAGAATTGCAGACGCAGACAGAATTATGAAAATAATTGATATCAATTATCATGCTAGCATTACAGCAGAAAGATTAAAGGGCAAGTGGACAGAATGTCCTGGCTGCCGTTACTACATTCCTCTTAACGGTTTCATATTTTCTAATAACCTGGAATAAGAGGGAAAAAAAGGAAGAAAATCCTCCAGCATATTGTGAAATATTTGTGATGATAGTTTCCCGTGCAGCGAAGCTTTGTAGCTGTGCATAGTTCATGATCTTTAGCAAATTTGAACTGTAAGATAATGTAATGCTTAATAGTTGATTTAGTTTTCATTAGATTAAAAACGTGGTGAGAGAGATTGGTACCGCAAATTTGGTCACTAAGAAAATTTATTAAACATCCCCCCCCCGCAAAAAAAAAAAAAAAAAAAAAAGAGAGAAAAACAGCAATCATTTTTTCTTAGTTGAAAAATGTTTGGACAGCAAATGGTCTCTATGGTGGAGAGAGAGTCCTCTTGTGGGAGTTTTGGCAGTCTGTAGTATGTGTCATTTCTCTCAGCAGAGCCAACTTTGGATGCACTCTTAGCTGAAATGTCCATTCTGGAGTCATAGAGCATCTTTCTGTTCTGGGAAGCTCTCCAGAACAGGAAAAGGGATGACATGCATTCACCCAGTCCCAGCTGCAGTCCTAGACCTCCATGCATATCACTGCTTCCTCCTCTTGGCCTCCCTCATCCTCTCTCCTCACAGGGGAGACCTGCAGAGAGCATGATCTCTTTTAGGTGTGCAGCTGGTGGAGAAAATTCAGATCTTTACAATATTAAACCTAAATATCTCATGATATGGAAGGTCTAATGCACATACTGCCTGCAGAACAATGCAGAAAACCTTCTCCTTTGCTATCATCACCTTTGACTAAGCTGATGATTTTTCAATATTTAATTAGGTGTATGGAGCTGTTAGCTGCCTATTAGTGTTCATTTCAATGAAAAAGATTTCAAACTCTTCAAGATACATATGGTCTCCAAATCCATTGCCAGAACTGTGGTTGTTATCAGTCAGTACCAGAATCATAGAATCAAAGAACAGTTTGGATTGGAAGGGACCTTTAAAGGCCATCTAGTCCAATCCCTCTTCAAGGAGCAGGAACATCTCTGACTAGATCAGGTTGCTCAGAGCCCCATCCAACCTGGCCTTGAATGTTTCCAAGGATGGGACATCTACCACCTCCCTGGGCAACCTGTTCCAGTGTTTCACCACCCTCAGTGTAAAAAAATGTTTTCCTTATATCCAGTCTGAATCTGCCTCCCTCTATTATAAAAATATTACTCTTGTCCTATCACAACAGGCCCTACTGAAGAGTTTCTCCCTGTCTTTCCTGTAGGCTCCCTTTAGGTACGGGTAGGCCGCCATAAGGTCTCTTTGGAGTCTCTTCTCCAGGCTGAACAGCCTCAACTCTCTCAGCCTGTTCTCACAGGAGAAGTGCTCCAGCCCTCTGATCATCAAAGATGGAGAACTTGAGGACATTTTACCAAGGCAGAAAGCACAAGCCTCTTGAGTAGTGGCCCAAAATGACACATGGTTGGTGACACATGCAAAATGAGCACAAAGACAGTCTGAGAACAAAAACCATCAACAAAAGGAACAAAAAGCTATACCCTACCCAGAGATTCACTGTTGGGGCATAAAACTGCTGTGTACTTATGTTCTTAATTATTTTGGTAAGTAATTCCTCATTAAACAGAAGTTTGCTTTGGGGGAGAAAAGGGTTTTCCCAGCTCATTCATACAGCAATGAGAAGGAAACTGTGGCTGACCCACTGAGAAAATCTGCAGAAGGACATTACCTGATTTAAATGGAAAATGGGAAAAAAAATCCTGTGTAGGGAAGAGACAAGGAAGATATAAAACTGATGGGATTAGACAAAAGTCTGGTTAACAAGAAGTGGAGAGCAAAACTGACTGAGACAGGCTGGGAATTGAAGAGAAAGGGCAAGTAAGATTGTAGGTGAGACATATTTTGGAAAAAGATGCTGGGTTTGGGAGCGTGAGGAAAGATGGCTGTAAATGGAATTCTGAAGTCTGTAAGGTGACGTCCAGACCAGAAGAAATTTAGCAGAGGGACTGGGAAAAGGCACGCTTCTTGGAATAAGTCTTAGAGCCAGAGACTGAGATTTCTTGGGCAAAGAGAGAGGGATTGGGATACCTGAGGAAAACAAAGCAGGAACGGCCGGGATACTCCAGATTATGCCTTAAGGAGCTGGTTAGTGGCGGATGTCTGCAGGGAAGAGAGAGAGAAGTTCCAGCTCTGCAAAAGGCACATGTGGGTCTGATTATGGAGCTGCACGCTGGAATTTGTGCTGGTTTCTTTTCAGTTTTTGTTTGTGGTGTGTTGTTTTTCTTTTCTTTTAATCTGAGGCATGACACAAAAATAAACTGTCAAAAAGCATTATTGAAGCTGCAATTTCCACTAGCTCAGGAGTCTCTGTAACACAAATCTCTGTATGGGTCTCGGTGGCACAGTTTATGTGAGCTTACAGTGTCCCTTCACCAAGAGACTGCTAAGGCTTTCCCAAGGCAGCAGTTTATATTATTACTTGCTGCTAAAAGGGTACCTGGAACCAAAGAAAATCATGGCTATCACTTTTACATGAATGTGTATATACATAAATACGTACGTGTACACATGCATATATATATGCAGAAAGGGGAAATATATGATAATATAGGTAACATATTTTTTTCATTTGCATCACATATGATGACATAAAGGGGTTTGCACTTGTTCAGATTAAGTACCTGTCTATCCTCTCAAGGAGCATCTGCTCTTTGACACTGGCTGTAGCAGATGCCTGTGGAAGAATAACCAACTATACAGTCTCCCTCCTTCCCAGTTTTCAGGTTTTCATAGTGATCTATGGCTCAGAGTTTGCCTATGCTGGAGATGACATCTTAGTATTTAATAGCACTTGATGGGTTTTTCTTCCCATCCACAATATCCTGTGGCAATGAATTTCACAGTTTCATACTATGTGAGAGAAAGGATCTCCCTTTACTTGTTTGTACCTGCTGCTTGATGCTGCTAGTCCCTGTCATATAAGCCACACTGAAAAATTGTTCCTTCTTCACTGTCTTCCTACTGTGCTTCAGGATTATTCAGATATTTCTCCTACCTCCATCTCTGTCACCTCTTTTACAGGCTGAAAAGACCAAATCTGTGTACCTGCTTGGTACCCTTTCATTGTACGAGTCACACTTTTCTGTGACATATTATCGTCTTATTCAGAAATAAAAGTTTTACATTTGAATTAGATCAGGTGGCCTAAAAAACCCCAATAAAATCTTTCAGTTCTGCCACAAAATCCTTTTTTGAGTATATGTACCACATAGATACCAAAACATGATTGCAAGAGTGTTTGAAACAATTTGCAAAGTTTTTGTAAGTCTGATTCACCTATATCTTTGTTAGTATGACTCTGTATATAAAAATGTGAAGGGAACCATATGCCCTCCTCCTCCTTCCCTTCATATAAGTCAGAATAATTGGTTACTATTTGGAAATGTGACAGCTTCAAAGTCTGATATAAGAGACGTTGTTGGTCTACATGCAAGAAACCCATGAATGTTTCTTTACAAATAGGATAAGCCATGCCTACAAAGGGAAAAGCTAACAGATTTTAAGTCATGATCATTTTGTATGCAGAGAAATTACTCATTGTTATAGGAACAAATCTACTAATTTCTAATCTTTACTTACATTAATTTGAGGATACAGATTTAATAATGGAAAGAAAACAGTAAATATTCCTAATGCCAGTTTGATTACATTCATATATTCATTAATGCGTCAATTTTTATGTTTATACTGCCTTCTTGAAACTGTGTGATTGATTTTTCCAGTCATGATTTTACTTAAATGGGCAGAATTTAAAGGTAGAATTCACTTAAGTACCTGCAGAACTGGAATAATTTGTGTATTTGGGGAATCTTTGAGATAAAATAATCATAAGAAAAATGAAAACTACTGTGATTATTTACCAGGAAAATAGCACTATACAGTTCCTACAAACAGTATGTATCTATGGCTTTTCCTAAGGTTTTAGCACAGGTAATGCTACCAGAATTTTTTTTTAAATTTCTTTTCACTAACTTACTTTTCTCATAGCACCTTCCTTTGGCATGCTGGCCAAATGCTTTCCTTCCTTTGCTTTGAGGCAATCCACTGTTCTCTAGAGAAGGGCAGACCAGAGCTGTTGCATGTAATTTGAGTCTTACCCCTAGGATCTTGTTTTTATTAAAAATCACTGCAGTGATTTTGAAAAGTAACAGTACTGGTTAAAAAAATCACTGCAGTAACTCTTTTGTAAACTGTTGTTTTTTTTTTTTCTGTGTGTGTCAATTATAGTCTATGGTAATTTTATTTTAAAATAGAATGAAGGCAAGTGATCCTATAAAGTTGTTAGGTCACTGGTCTCCCTTTTAATTTTCCAGCCAAAAAACAAGGGGGAAAAAATCTTCCTTGGAGCAGTTCCTCTCCAGCAATGTGTCCCCCACAGCTTAGTTCAGAGGATTTTCTAGGAAAGGCTCAGCAGGCAGTGATCTGAGATACATTGGAATAGGGACAAGGTACTCAACACACTGAGCAGCTAAGCCTGAAAACAATATATGAAGCTTCTCTTATCACTCCTCAAGCAGATGTGTCGATAAACCCTACATATACTTCTAAACTCCATGCAATCCATCCCACTCTTAAAAGTGTTAAAAGTTATCACTATTGGAAATGCTTGATCTTTAGATTGATCACAGCAGAAATGTTAAAAAATGTTTGAGAATGTTTTTCCTGTTTGAGTCCAACAGGAAAAAAAAAAATCAAATTGTATTTTCCTTTATGTGGTCTGCCAACCATATTGGTATTCTGAGTAGTTGTGTGGAGGTGAGTGCAACGCAATTAACAGCAACTCTAGAAATATTTGTATACTACTTGATAATTAGATTTTTTATTTTTTTGAGAAATTACTACTTCATGTCTCTTTCTAATTGTCGATGCAGTTTCCAGGTTAGTGCTCATCAGGTATTTGTGGTGATAGCACTAGCAGGGTAGAATTCTATATGGAAATTTCCTCTAGCTTAAATCCAATTTGCCTAGTGTCATGCACATGAAACTGAAATAAGATACCTATGTGCACACACCACCTTTGTATATTAGTTTCTATGCAAATTAAAATCACACAGGATTTTTCCATGTAACAGGTAACAACTACCAGAGAAAACTGTTTTACTGTAAAGTGCAGGGTCTTTAATGCTCTTTCTGCACGAATAGCAGAGGCAGACAGAATTGAGGTATCATCCCACAGCAAAAAGGGACATACTTCCCCTGGGGCAAGCATCATAGTAAAACCATCTTTCTTTTAGGTTGCTGATTCTTATTGAAGCTTGGGGTGCCATGACAAGGGTAATTTGCAATCTTTTGGGGAGATGTATGAGGCAGGATGCCTATATATATTTAGATGGGTTTTATTTTGGGCCATCATGAGCTTTACTTGGTAGAAATGCCTGTTTCCTAGGCAGATAAGGAACTTCTAAGCAACACCTAATCCTGCTTCTCATCCTTGGTATGCACTAGTCCATTTTCCGTGAGATGTAGGAAAAGAGGAGGCAGCTCAGAAGCTGACCTGTTGCAAGGCAGAATGTGTGGCCTTATTGATTTTACTTATCTTGACTGGACTATCTCCTTAGGAAATTTATTTAAAAAGACACTGCAATTTGGTTTATCTTGAACAATGCAGAGTTAGCATCTGATAAGGTTACAGCTGCCCAGAATGTGCTGATATAAAAGGCCCATAATTTTGTTTGTCTGAATGAATTCAGACTGCTGTGTTTGTGTAAGTCCAGTTTTGGAGCTAAAAGGAATCCAAGAACAAATGATACCGAGCACGGTGTTGGACGAAGTCATAACAGGACAGGCATAGGAACCATGGAGCTGTGGGAGAAAGCTTAAATTTCAATGTTTAAGTTAACAGAGAAGGTAAATCACAGGAAGATGTGAGTTTGGAGGACTTTCAACATACATAGTTTTTAGTCATAGCAGGATAAGAATGCCACCTAATTCTATTGTGTCATTTACCTCTGTTTTAAGTAGGATAAACTATCCACAACACTGATTTGTTTGTGTATGTTCACCTTGCGTGTGAGTTCCTGGGCAGGGTTAATTGAGAATAATTAGGCCACCTATTGTTCTGACTTCTCATACAATTTAATTAGGTTTGCTTTTTCTCTTTTATGTCAGAAGCCTTTTATAGACAGAGGTCTTCGATGCGAGAAAAAATCTTCGATTGCTAAAACATACTTTGGAATTTCCTAGTATGTTCATGCCAGCAGTGCAATTTTATTGCTTTTACTAACAAAGGATCTTCAGCCTGGGTTTGAGCAGCTACACAGCATGGTAGTGTATTTATTCTGTAGCCATTACTGTTTCAAAGGTGGTGCATACCAGGGAGGATGATAGAGCTTCCTACGCACCTGTATGCTTTGAATTTTAAATACAGCCTCTCTGAAGCTTCATTTGCCAATTTGTTTCCCCAGGATGGGGGTAGTCTTTGAGTATTCCATAATAAATGCATTTTTGTATTTTAAAGTGCTTCTGAAATATAAACATTATACTCTCTCCACTGACTTTTTATTTTGGAGTTACATGATGAAACTTGCTTTTAACTGTAGTGCACAAACATGAGTAGCTATCAAGCACAGAGAAGGCTTACTGGGGAATTATTGTAGTGTTAGATGTTAATAAATGGGTTTCAATTCCATCACTATTTATATCTCTTAGCCCAACAGAGTGGAATTTGGAGAAAAGCCTCTGCTTTAACTGCAAGTTCGGAGTTGCCAGGTGTGTACCCAGACTTGGACTCAGTGGCTACAGCTGTACAGAGTGTACTCATTTATCAGCTCATTGCCACTGAAATACAAAAGGACTCCTTCCCCTCCTACTTTCATTCCTCATAGCTTTCTGTTTTAGGTTCCCATTGCCTTGCTTGTTCTAGCTCTGGGTCTCATGTGAGACAACTTACCTTACTAATATGGCAGATAAAAATGGCCATCTGTCTTAATGAGTTAGATCAGGTCATGGCAGGGTCCAGTGGATGCTGCAGCCTGTGCAGGAGACACTGGGTCTTCACAGCTAGGAGCAGAGGAGGACAGGAGGAAGATGGGCCAGAAAAGGAACAAGGTTGCAGCCTCCTTAGATCCACTCATTTCTACCTATGAAGCCATGATCTGTGGGGAGCATCTTCACTTTTGGTTAATCTGGATGAAAGCTGAAGTCCTTCTCAGATCCTTAGCCCAGGCTGACATATGCTGCTTACATGCTCAGGTCCAGACAGGACAAAAATCTTGGCAACATTGGCTGAATCCTTCCTGCTGGACTCACTGTTTCTAGAAGAAGGGAGAGATGAAGTGTCAGGGTAGGACAGAAACCTCACCTACAACATAAAGTGCCAAGAATGCAAGAGATGATGAAAATTTTAGCATAAAGGGCAGCTCTAGTTACCCTGCATCGTGTCTTTATTAGTCCAGATTGCACTCTATCTCGGGTACTTACTAGACATCTCAGAAGTGCAGAGGTTGAGGTCAATGTAGACATCTGGGAAGTTGTTTGCGGGTTGCTCAGAGGTGCTCCAGGTATCGAGCATTATCGGTTACTGCACACTTACAGCTTCTCTGTGAGGGCAGGCTGTATGGAAAATGGGGCAAGTGTGCATCCCTCAGACATATCAGCTGATGCAGTCATACTAGAAAAACCGAGTCTGCAATGCTTCTTTGTTGAATGGAAGAACATTTACTACTCTTTGTGGGAGCAAATAACTAGGGAGGAAGTTCTGCATCATAAGGGGGAGGCCCAAGATAGCCTAATGCTATTCTTCTGAAGTTTATAGAAAGCATATTCAGTGACTAGGCCAACATGATATATTGATTTTGTTCATGTGTTTCTGTTTATGGTGACTGAAGCTGGGGTTGCGGTGATATAGTTCCAAAGATCATTAATCTTCTAGTATCTTTTTTGTTCTTTCCCTCTTGTTCAAGTTATAGATCCTAGCTGTAGATATAGCTGGAAAATGGCTGTCAGAATGGAATATGATAGGGAGTTGCTGGAAAGGAGCCATTGCTGTGCCTTGTTACAGATTCAGAGCAAAAGCTCTCAGAGAGCATTCATCCAGCATTCCTACAACTGCAGTGTGTGGCACTCTTGAAAAGTATTTGGACAAAGGCATCTGACCCACCTACTTAACTTTTTAAATCATATATTGGCTACAGGGTTAAAGCTGGTGTAAGGAAAAGAAAACAATGGAAGTTAATTTTTAGTTCAACAAAATCAAAAGGTCCTTTTGCTTAGTCAGAGAAATTAAAACACGGGAAGTCGAACAAAGCACAACGAGGAGTAAAAAGAGCTGTTTACTTGTCAGTGATTTGATTAATTTGTTGTAAGAAATGGAAATAAAACTGAGGATTCACTTAGAAAGTCAGACGTTTAATTGTTCTAAAAAAATAACTGTTAAAGCAATCAGGAAATGCACACATCTTGCAAAGGACTCTAATTCTGATTGCTGTGTGTATAACTCCAGCTCTGAGTGGATGAGATAAATTTAAATGAAAGCAGTGCCTCTGAGTGGAGTGTTTTGATCCAGGTGTGGAAAGGGATCCAGAGTTTTCATTTGTAGCTGTTTCCTTGCTGATGCCTCTCACGGTGATGAGATTGCTTCCTCAGACTGCTGTATGACTGCAGTTTTAGGTAGATAATGATTTAATTACTCAGTTTTTGGATCGTTGATCAACATCATTGATCTAGAATGTGCTTTCAGTAACTCTGTATATCTACCAGGTTGGAAGATATATGCTCATGGGCTGAACTCTGATCTGTTCAGCTGAGATAACAGCATAATATCAGTCTATAATTAATACACTCACTTGTGCTTACTATCTGACTACAGAGAAAAAATAAATACTGTTCCTGCAGTGTTAGTATTCATTCTTCTCTCTGAAATTCCTTGAGTAATATTGTAAAGCCCCTATTCTCAGAAAGCAAACTGCAAGGAAAAATTGAAGATATTTCCTAAATTATGTTTCATTCATAATAAAGTTAAAAAGTTTTATGGAACAACTAGTTAAAAATTAGTTAAAAATTAACAATTAGTTAATTTTTTACTTAGCAGTTTGGTTATTTCTGTCATTTGGTTGTTTCATTACATGTATAGCAGAACCCAGTTACAATCTTCTCCGTCCAAAGCAATGTTTGTGACTTTGGCAAACTCCTGGGAGTTGTGATTTCAATATGCTTGAGTATGTGAATGGATACAGCTGGCCATGTGGCTGAAGGACTGTTTTATTCACGTTGCATTTATACATCTGTAATCTACTCAAATTCTCAACCTCGCCTCTGCTCACAGTGGCTGTGGAGGCACTATTATTAACAAGGGACTGGAATATGCTTGCAGTGTAACTACTGTGCATAAAAATTGCTTTGTGTTTTTTTTTTCTGAGAAGAACTTCATAAGCAGTGGCCCAGAGAAAGGTAGTGTCATTGACAGCTTCTCTCTTGGCATTTGGAATATTTTTACAGGGAAAATAGGAAATGGTATCTCCAAGCTTTTGGCAGATTTTCTGAGTATTTAATTCAAGGTCAGCTGGGCAGATGTTGTGCACTTCATACCAACTCACTCAAGGTGAAATCACAGGGAGGCCCACCTCTTCTCCAGGTCCCTCAAGTTTATCTTCCTTCTGCTGGGATTTAAACCATCAGGGCAGTTGATTTGTCTGTCTACTGTAAAGAAATTCAGTGAAGGTACGTCTACCATGTCTGATATGGTATATGCTTTTCTAATGTCTATTTTATGACAGGACAGCCAGCTTGGAGTGAGTGGTTCTGAAATATGTTTAAGAATAAATAAATGTTCCCATGTTCAAATTAATGACCTGGAGCTTTTTTTTTCTTACTCTGCAACTGCTTTGATGCCCAAAAAAGGAGTAGCCAATAAATAGATTTGGTTTATGGCACCAAAGTACAGTATGGCAGCATGGCAGTAAAATGTGACAGAGTATATGCTAACAAACACAGTATCTATGAACTCATGTTTTTTTATTATTACTTACTGTAAAAATCTTATTATAAAGAGACAGGTAATGCTTCCGTTTCATTTTGCTTTTACTATAAGAATGGTTGAGGGACAGAGGGCACAGCTTGGCATTCAAGGAGTGGTGGCTCTTTGGCCACCTCCTATGTGAGCAAGAGGCAAGGCCAGCCCTGGATAGATGCAAAGCGGTCAATCACTTATGACAGCAGGCTCTTGGCAAAACGGCTGTGGATCTGTGACTAGGCTTATCTGTGTTAGAGACAGGGAAAATCAAATTTGCTGGTGCCAAACAGTGGTGTCAGAATGTGTGAGAAAGCAGCTGCCTGGGGGGAACATTTATTGTTTTCCAACCAGGAACAGCAGGATCACAAGCCCAATTTCCCAGAGTTCCCTGACAAACTTCTCTCACCTCTCACCTGCCAAGGCTGTAGGTACTATTGCAAGCAACTCAGTTTCAGATTATAGGATTCAATATTTGCTAAGAAACTCTGAGAAGCTAACTCTGGACTAGGATAATGTTTGGCTTGTCAAGCTGGATGTCACACAAGCATGAGCATGCGAGCACACAGGAGCAGAAAAAAGAAAAGGTTCTGTTCATAAATCACTCTCATTCATCTGCCTTATAAGTGCAGGCAAAGAAGACCACTCAGTATGGGCAGCAGGAACCTCTAACCTTTCAGAAAGCACTTTGTATAACTGATACAACTGTATTTCACTCATAGAGTCATCACAATACATTTGTTTCAAAAGTCTGTATATGTAAAGACATGAAAATTGCCTTGTCTAAAAGTTGACAGTAAAGTGACTAGAATGCATTTTTTTTCTGTGTCTTAATAAATGTCCATGAAATATTTTTTTTTCTGAAGAAGTTTGCAGAAAAATAACTTTATTAAATGGGAATTGAGATGGTTTGGATTTTTGAAGTTATTTTTTTTTAACAAAGGAAAGCTGTTTATAGTTAAACTTCTAAAATAATTTTCTAAGCACTGAAAAAGATGACTGTAAACCCCAGACTTTCCCTTAATTTAAAATAGAGGTTGTCCACTTGCATTTTTTTGAACTGCAGCATATTTAATGCATAGTTCAGATGCACCTCCAGGGGCACTCTGTTTTTACTAAGGGAGGAAATGAGTCATTGGGTGCTATCCAGCAAACACTCTGTGGGCACTCGGAGGATGCAACGACATTCCCAGCCTCCCAGCCTAATCTCACAGTCGTTCCCTATGAAACCATTACCCTGTCCAATTTGTGAACTATTCCAGGAGTTCCTCCTTCTCACCACTTCAAAGGATGTGTTATACGTCTTGTGGATGTCAGGCAGAGGAAGATTTTGTTACGTGGCTCACAGAGCAGGAATATTTGTCAGCCGTCTTTAAAATATTTTAGATGTAATGACAGGACCTGAACTGCATCACTTACTGCCCTTGGAACAAAGGTTTCTTTGTACCTGGATTGTTCGGAACCTCACTTTACATATGAAATAAGCTTGGGTGAAATAAGCTTGGGTGAACCCTCATGCATACTTTTTATTGAGACAGCTCAAGATCATAGAATCATAGAATGGTTAGGGTTGGAAGGGACCTTCAAAGGTCATCTAGTCCAACCCCCCTGCAAGGAGCAGGGACATCCCCGACTAGATCAGGTTGCTCAGAGCCTCATCCAACCTGGCCTTGAATGTTTCCAGGGATGGGGCATCCACCACCTCTCTGGGCAACCTGTGCCAGTGCTCTACAACCCTCAGTGTAAAAATCTTTTTCCTCATATCTAATCTAAATCTACCTCCCTCTATTTTAAAACCATTACCCTTAGTCCTGTCAGAACAGGCCCTACTGAACAGCCTCTCTCCATCTTTCCTGTGGGCCCCTTTGAGGCACTGGAAAACTGCTATCAGGTCTCCCCAGAGCCTCCTCTTCTCCAGGCTGAACAACCCCAACTCTCTCAGCCTGTCCTCATAGGAAAGGTGCTCCAGCCCTCTTATAATCTTTGTGGTCCTCCTCTGGACCTTCTCCAACTGGTCCATGTCCTTCTTATGTTGGGGGCTCCAGAACTGGACACAGCACTCCAGGTGGGGTCTCACCAGGGCAGAGTAGAGGGGGAAAATCACCTCCCTCGACCTGCTGGCCATGCTCCTCTTGATGCAGCCCAGGATGAGGTTGGCAGAAGTGCTGAACCAAGCAACTCAAGACTGATGGGTTCACATTTTTGATTTTGCTTTGCTTTAGGCAGGGAGAAAAGTCAACAGAAGCCATACTATTTGCTTCAGCTGACAGTGAAGTGCAGATTTCTTGGTTTTGTGCAAAGGATATTGGTATGCTCTGCAAAAACTTTTAGCTTCACTTGGCATGGTATTGATACTTGCAGAGATTTCTTCTTGTTGTACAATTATAGAAATGAGCCCAAAGGATGCTTAATCAATGACTAAATGACAGGGCTGAAATAACAGCACAATATCCTTGCTAAGTGAGCACCACCAGAAAGAAGCAATGATATTCATGAATTATAAACAGGTGCTCTGGAGTACCACGTCATTGCACATTTTCATAGTAGGAGAAAGCAATCATTTCATGTCCAAAATCAAAGATGCAACAGAAGCAACTGTTCTTAAACTGCAATCCTAACATTACATGGCTTCATTTTTTTTTTGGAAATCATTGGATTAGCATTAGTCTTTTGCATATTACGCACCCTTATAGCCTTCCTTGTCTGTGGATTTTTGGTCTGTATTTATGAATTTATTTTAGTCTGCATTTCTTATGTATTTGAATAAGAGGTTTTCTACATCTATATTATTTTAGGACCCTTCTTTTCCTCCCTTCTCCAATGTACACACAATGTGTGATTACATGAGGTGTTACTGGAGAAACAAACTTTTGAGGACAGAAATCATGTTTGTTGCTTATTGTGTCCCAGTTTCTATGTGCATCTGTGGCAGTAGATCTGAACTCATTCCTCTGACAGGAAGACAGTATAATATGGAATTGATGTTTCAATTTGAAAATTCAGTATTTTTTGCTTTAGAAAGAACAAAGTTCCTCTGAAGTGGGATGCTATATTAGCTGCTACGTCTCACAAACACAGCACAAATGTCATTGATCCTTGATGCAGACCAACCTGAAAAGAACTGGTGGAAGTTTTCATCCTAGCTCTGAGTTACTAGCTGTGCTGTCAAATAACTGCTACCTTTGTGTGAACTCTAAGGACAACAATGAACCACTAGACCTAGCTTAAAGGCAGGCAAAAGTACTTCTTGCAACGTACCATCATATCTTGGAACTCGGGATATTGTGGAGGGCAAAAATACAAATGGATTGAGAAATTGAGAGGATGAATTAATGTAAAAAAATTCCTCTAGAGCCCTTATGAGCTGGGGGGAGCTGGAAACTGGCCCTGCTGCAGCATCACTGGGGCAGGCGCTGACATGTAGTCCTGGGCCATGGGCAGGGTGGGGGGAGGGCAGGGGCAGGCAGGGCTGGGCGTGCCCTTCGGCTCTGGTCAGACCCTTCACATCTTTTTGATGGGGTGGGTTAGCTCTGGATTCCACTTTCTCACTAGGAAGCAAAAGCAGTGAGTTTAGGCCATTTTTATGGGTACTGGCTGACTAATGGAAAAAACCCCCATACTAATAAAAACCAGTATTGCTGAAATAAAAAGCAAGAGAAAAATGCTTATTTTCTTGCATCCTTTTCCAGAAGGCAGAAGGAAAAGACAGAATGGAAAAAAAAAAGAATTATAAACAGTACAGGAAAGATCAACTCAAGGAGTTGTTGAGAGAAAGGAATTTGAATTATAAAGAACTAAAATAGCCACAGCCTGCTTGACTGAATTGCTGGGAAAGCCATGTTGCTCTAGGGTCAGAGGTGGCCTCAGGCAGGAGGACACATTTGCTAGTGTGATCCGCTGAACTTGCTGGACACCTGGAACTGGAATAGGCCACCAGGATGTCCAGGGTCTGGGGAAATCCCTTCATCCCATACAGCTCCTAAGGAGGTCTGCGTGCTATCAGGGCTTCAGACATTTATGCTTTTTGCCCATATTAATTAAATTCTGTAATAGACCATGAACTAACATACAAGTAGCTTGTAAGATGTCTGGTAAATTCTTAGAGCTCATTTCCATGTTTTTTTTACGCAAGGTAAATAAAGCATGTTATTTATCCAGAGGTTGTAAAATGAAAATCCAGTAATTCTACTGTCCCTGTGAGGTCCATAACATACAGTTGTCATCAACAGGCTTACCCACATAAAACAGAAGTGCCCACTTCTGACTGTGGTTTTGATGTTCACAGGTTTTAGTTACCCAGAAAATGGAAATCACACACTTTCAATAGTGAAGATGTGTTCGTAGAAAATAAGCGTGGGGGTAGTCGTAACTAACTCTAGATGCTTAAACAGTAGAGACTTACTTCAATTGCATAAGTGTAGGTTCTATGCAATTTGTGACCCAGTGTGGCTGCTGGCTACCACACCAAAATAGAGTGGGCTTCTTATACATCCTCTGTCGTATCTGCCAAAGTCGTAGGATGTGTTAGATACCCTGTGGCAACTCAAATCTCACTAGATGCCAATGTTTAGGCAACTGAATTCAGCTCCAGATAACTAGTCTAAGCAACTCATCGGTGGTCTCTCTGTAGGCAGGGGAATTCTGTCCTTACTTTAGAAAACAATAATAAGAATGATACAAAAGTAAGTCTCTTTAATCTTGCTTCAAAGCCTTCCTGTGTTGTGGAAGCTACTCTTCAATGGGCAGGTCTCCCACCTTGAAAGAGGGTCTGAGGTAGAGGTAACATTCCCTCTTTGGAGATGCTGATCTTTCTCTTTTGATATGGTAGAAGATATAAGTAGAAGAGACAACTAGCTTAGCTAGCACATGCCTGTGTGAGCTACATCTAGCCTTAGACACAGCCTAAGGATGGGCAGTGTGACAAGGCACGGAGAGGGAGAGGAGTAACTTTCTTAGTAGAATGAGTAGGTCTGCTGGACTCGAGGCAAACTGGAAGGAGCCGCATCCTGTCTGCAGCAAACCAAACCATTTCATTTAGAATCAGCACTGCGTTCACTGCGAATATGAAACTCCAAGTGGGACTGCAGCTCATGTAGCTGCATCTGAACCGGCTGCCAACTAGCTAGCAGTGGGCACTGCTGGTGGCATAGGTGTCAGTAAGCTGGATCTTGGCATAGATCAGCTGCCCAAAATCACCCTTGTTCCGTGGAGGGAAGTCTGTACTGAGCCTGTTCTGCTGCAGTTGTGCTGCTAGCTAGTTTAAAATCAACCTCTGTACCTATATATGAGGATATATTCTTAAGTGGAAATTTCCCCGCAAACTGATGATTAACTATATTAATTACACTTAGAAGTAAAATGTATGCTACTGACCCATCTATACTGAGAGTATAGATGATGGAGTTTACTCCCTAGGTTCTGCTACACAAGAATGTGATTACATCTTAGTAGAAATGGTGGGTGCTCTGGGAATTATTTTAAATCAGATTTTACATATTGATCTTCCTGAATGGAAAGCTATTTTATGCTATGTGAAGCAGAAAAGTGATCCCTCCCAAGTTTGTGTTCAGTCATTTTGCTAAGTGCAATTATGTGTTGGTGAGCTACCACAATTTTAACAGCAATACCTTGATATTTTATAGAATTTTGCAGATTATTGAAAGTTAATGGTAAGTGAACAGTCTGAGCATTTGCAATTGTTCATTGTTAAACTGACTTCTGTCCTAGATACGGAAACTAAAATTAGTAGTATTTACTCAGGCTTAACACCCTATACTATACTTGCAGGAAATGATAAGCTAGAGGGGAAGTATTCGAGATGGGGGGTAATCTTTAAGCAAAAATACAGGGGTGGGTTGAGGTTTTTTTGGAAAGCTTAGTTCAAAGCATATGCGGACATATAATTTGGGGATGCAATGCAATTACCAGAAATAATTTAAAATGAGTTACTTCACTTGAGTGTGACTCTTTGAAGAATAAATAGTAATTGTTTTAAATGCATAATTACTTTAATATTGGCTCCTTTCAGCAAGTCGCAGACTCCTAGATTAAGCTCTAAGTCCTGTGCATCTGTCCACTCAAATTCTGTTTATTCTTCAAGCTGTCATAGTTCCATTATTAAACCCCTTGAAGCCCTTTGATGTGCTCCTACACATAAAAAGACTGGTGCAGACTTTCATGCAGCCTGATCTTTGCTATGCTAACTTTTTTTTCAGCACAACTGAAGTCTGAGAACAAGTTAAAGTCATCATTAGGGAATCCTACTAACAAGAAATACTGTATTTTATAAATGTATTTATGTCCACATAAAAAGTTTTTTTTTTGCAAAGCCTTGCCTGTGAGGCTGCAGATGTATTTCTGATTTTCAGAAAGAGATGCAGTATTGGAACTTGGCTGTGTTTCTTTGGAAGTCACAGACTGCTCTCTGTGCTGAGCCACTGAACGACACACTTTGATCTTACAGCTAAGTACCACGCTATGACACCCGTTGGGAAGCAGCGCTTGGGATTTACGTAGCAGGTCCTTTTTGGAGAGTGCTGTGAGTACCATCTTGTGGACTCTGAGGTCCTGACCATCTGTGGCCTTCAACAAGACTCTGCTCATCTATACCGCCAAAACAAGCTTGATATTGCTTATTTTTTGCTTGATTTGCACAGGGTGACAGCCATACCTGTGCCACATTGTCCTTTTGCTGTCCTGAACCACAAATGAGAGTGCTCTGGGTTATCATGTGCACACTGCGTGCATACATCCCACTTCTCTGCAAATAACAAAGTAAATAAAGATGGAGAATTCCCTAAGTTTGCTGTATGCCCTCTCCACTTTTCAGAAGCTCATCTTACAGATGGCTTTATAAGGTCTTGGCTGGTGAGCTGCTGAGATCCTGACTCTGGTGGAGTCACATTGCCAAGAAGCTGGCAGAGAAGGGCACTTGAATCTCAAAGCTGAGGGAAAAGACTTTCTCATGGATAGTTCCAAGTTTCTGCCAGGTCCCTAAAATCAAATCAAATACCAGAGGAATGCAGGGAGTTTCTCTGAGGTGAGACTGAAAAGAAAAAACAGGCTGTCCTTTTCCCATTGTTTATTTGTGGAAAAAATTCCTTTACATTTTTCTTCTCCTTGGTCTTGCTCATGTAACTTATAGCTATTAAGAAATCTGCGCCATCTTTCTAATGAGCATAAAACACCCTGAGCTCCACGTGTTAGCTCAAATCTGATCTGAATAACTAATTTCTAGTTTTCTGCAATTCCCTGTCTTATTTCTATTGTCTTTCACCTCAAGAGAAAGACTTCTCAGTGCCAAGTAGCAATGCACACAACCTACATGTGCTTATTCTAAAGCATTTTGTAAGCCTTTATTTATAAGAAAAGAGCATTGTACAGAATACTAGAAACTAATAGGTGTTAAGGTCTCCAGGAAGCATGGTCATAATTTATTCTGCTCTCTTTCTTACAATTCAAAGGTATTTATTTTATCAGAAAAATCTATAACTGAGTACTATTGATATGGCATTGAGATGTTCATTGTTTCTTGCCTTTTCTTCCGACTTCCAGTTTTTCAGAATACGTTTTACTTCCATGGGGGTTCTGCTAATCCTCGATTTGGTCCGAAGGTGGCAGCATCTTACTTCAACAGAAAGTTTCAGCCCTGTTTGGCTGTGCTGTGGCTTGATCCTGATATTGTCTAGCTTCTCTATATGAGGCATACTTTCAGCTAGCAAATGAAGACGTAGGCTGCGCTTGCTTTCTGGAGTGAAGAGCTTCCAGTGTGAGATACAACATCCCCAGGAAGTCTACTAATTGTTGCCTACAGATAACTTGCAATGTACGGTCATAAAAGCAGAATAACTGAATACTTTGCTATTTCCATTTTAATGCTGTGGCAATACTGCTACAGAAGTCCTCGGACTGCCGCTGCCCCGGTACACTGTTAGGTCATGCCTGCTGTGACAAACCCTCGGGTGGAGATGCTAATTTTCTCTACATTTGGGGTCCCCCTTCAGCTGCGCTGTACCCTCAAGCGCTCTTTGTATTTTGGTTGCTCAGCATGTCGAGGGTGGAGGGGTCTGTATGTGCCCTATTATCCTGGATAGAATTGTTACCCAGACCTGGGTAAAGAGCTGTCAATTTTACAGACTTCTGTTGGAGGATGGTTTTGTGATCACAGTGCCTGGGGACTGAGATGCCACTGGCTTCCCCTCCTGTAGTAACATTCCCTCGTGAGTTCTGGCCACTTCCGTCAGCTCTGCGTGCCCCACTTTCCGGGTTTGAAGAAGAGATAGCAACAGTGTGGCCCACACACCTTTTTTCTGTCCTGCCAGCTTTGGCTGTGGACTTTGTGGACAGGAAGCATCTCTCCGTCATTTGGCCAGGGACTAGCATTGGGGCAGGGTGAAGGTTCCCCATCCAGATGGAGAAGGGCTGTCATTATCACTGTAACATAAATAATGATTCAACATCCACTTAGCGCTAGGGCAGCCCTGACTGCAGCACTTCACGAAACGGGAGGGAGCGGGGAGCTTGCACAGCTGTGCGAGTAGGGGCTGTGCTGCTGGGGACAGGCTGGGTGGCTAATGGTTTCTCAGCCTCTCTGGTAAATCTGTCTGTGTCACAGCACAACGATACATGAAACAGTTTGTCTAGCTGTAATACATCTCTCTGCTTTTGCTTTTTTTTTGATTTTTTTTTTAATTTCTCTTTTTTTTTTTTTCCCCAGAAATGGCACTGCTGAAGACCTTCATAATGGCTGAACAGATCTAAACAATAGCTGCACTGACCACACCAGCTCCACAAGGCTGAATCACACACAGTTCATGATTCAAGCTCTGAGTTCAGAAGGAAAGAAAGTGGAAAATGTTTTGTGCCTCTGACCTCTCAAGTGTCATTTTCTTAGCAGCTCAGATCACTCTTCAAAAGTATTCTATTACTCGTCCGGCTCCCTGACATCTGTTTCATCGTTTCCTGTCCAGGCAGTAATCCAAGCAACCAAAATAAATATTTTTTTTTTTGAAGCAGAACACCTTGTCTGTACGTTTGCAGGGATGACAAACCACAGTAAATATTCCTGATTATGTGAAACTCTGACATTACAACTTGAAAATCCCACTGAGAGAAGGGATGATGTAAAGACCTGTGTTTATAAGAAGCTAAGCGTGGGGCATACCACGTGCCCTTTTGGTGGGCTAAGAGTGTCTAGCATACCACGTGTATGACGAGTAATGACATCAATGGTGATGTCACTGATAGGAATACGCCACTGATTTCCACTCACCAGTCTAAATAAGGATTGCACCCTAAGAAGCAATAAAGACAAGCACAAGTGGATCAATAGCTTGTCTTGATCGGCTAAATTATTTGGATGATAATGAGTTTTCAACACATTAGCGTTATGATGCAAGCTACAGACAGTCAGAACATCAACTGATACTGATAATTACAGAGCTACAACAGTAGCACCAGCTGGGGATCTGCTCTGTTAAATGGACCCAGTACTGATCTCATTTGCTGGGGGAAGTGTAAATTAATTACTTCACTAGAGTTACTTGAAGTATCAGTGAGCTCAGAATGTGGCTAACTATCCATTACTGATTTCTGACACATCATTTTACAGCATTAGCTGCATATTTGAAAAATCTAGGACTGTGGCTAAGTCATCCACCACTTCTTTGCATTACCTTTTAGTAACAGGATCCCCAGATTCCCTGAAGAGCTAATAGTAGAGATTAATTTTTTTTCATAAGTGTGGGGAAATCCCAGTGATGCTTTGGGTCACAGAGCCTGGCCCCTGCAGTCACGGGTGACCATGCAGGGGGCTTTTTGCTTGTGGAGAGCAGTCCTGAAGACACATGGCCTTTCCTCCTGTAGATCTCCAAACACTTTATGAAGGCAGTTAAGCATTATAACTACACATACGAGACCTATTTAAATAGCAATAAGCCACAGTAGGCTGAGAATATGTAGTCTGCTGACACACATTACTGGTGGCTGAATGCGAGACTGCTTGTAATACACCTGGTAGATATGCCAGTAAGTCCCTCACTACAATTTGGTAGTTCATTGCTTTAGAAGTGCACAGCAAATTAGATTCAGCCAGAGTCCTGGGTGTGGAAATTGCAGTCAATACTGTCTATCAATCACGATCGTGGCATATCCTCTAGTAGTCACTTAGCAAGCACTGGGTGTTTAAATTAACTACGATGCATTAGTCTTGAAGATGATTAACCTTTTCTTAATTTTTAAAAATTCAGATACATGCTCCTATGTGCAACACAGGTCTTTGATATGCTGTAAGAAATTTCTGGAGATTGCCCTAGCAACATACAGGGAGCAAATGACAGTCCCTTATGCCTGCTGTTTAATATGAGTAGTTCAAGAGGGGAAGGCCATTTGGACTTCACTGAAAAGCTGAAAATGGATTCTGTTTGCTCCATGTGCTTTTATAATATGTGGTGTAGGCTTGCCCCCTAATAAAGGGTTAGCTTCTCAAATGGGTAACTTTTTACAAAGTAATCACAGCACATACAAAAATGATGACAGAGAAACCGCAGGCAATTGAGGAACTGATCTGGCTCACTTAATCATGAAAAAGTTTTGATGATTCTGTGAACCTCCAAGATATGTGGCACATTTTGAGGTTTCTATTCCTGACCCTTACCATTGACTCTCTTCCTGCCAGCTACAGCAATCCACTGTTCTCAGTGTATGAATGCCGCTCCTCTTGCTCACAGAATCATGGGGTAACTTTGTGGTCCAGTGCTCCCAGTCAGCAGCAGTCAGCAGAAATGGCTAATGTGGTTGGATTGCTCAGCACTACATCTGAACAGATCTTGTTTGTTGTGTTAAACACGGCTGCAACAGTGCTCACGTTACATGGCATCACTAAGACCCTTGTTTTGTGTGACTTAAACTTGCTCTTATTTTTTAATTTCAGCTCAGGACAATAAAAGGCATCGTTAGTGGGAGAGTGGCCAGTTAGACAGTGGTGTCATTAGATGGACAATAATTTAACTAATATTGAACTTAAAAACAGATCTATATCTATGTAAATCTGTATCTAAGTTGATATGTGTATATATTGAAGTTAGTTCCACAAGGGGAATAAAAGTTTTTTTGGGTATGTCTTATTTTGGTAGGTTCTGCTTTATTTGGTCACACTGATCGCATGGCTAAGGGAGATCCATAGTGTATAGTTGTCCAGCTGACATTGAAGCAAAAACATTTTTACAGGGAATTTTACTCAGTCTTGTTTCCTGAAAAAAATGGTGAGGCAGGCAAATACTATTTTAAAAAACCCAGCAGATTGTACTGCTTTGCTCTATTAAGTCCCTCCGCTTCTGCCAGAATGTCTGTGAGAAGCAGCAAAACTTTTATATGAAGTATAGTAGTGAGATGAGGGATGCTGGAATGGAAACTTCTTGCTTTTATTTCCACATGTCACCGATTCAGTGCCTGACCTTTGATGAATCTCGTAACTGCTGTACAACTCAATTTTCTTTCCAGTGGCCTTGCCTTTCACCTTCATGAATTCCTGAAAGGCTGTTAAGGCTTCAAAGTCTTGGTCTGAAAGGTTTTAAGAAATGTGGAGCATTCTCGTATGCAATAATAATGATGATAAGTATCTAGTTTGTGCTTGTATATTTGGTTTTGGTTTCTTGCTTTCTTTCTGAACCTAAACCAAACCATTTTCATATTTTTTCCTCTTCTGTTTTCCTTCTCCTCAAGATCTGTCTTGCTCCCTATCATCCAAAATGCCACTAGCTCTATTGCTCTTAGAAGGAAAGTATGCATTCTGCATTTATTCTACAATTTCTCATATCATCTTATATGGAATTTACCCAGTAAATATGTGCATTTGCTAAACACTGTGCAGTATTATGGTTTGCCACAACACAGTTAGCATCCATCTGGGGGCAATCAATATGTTCCCATACATTTATTTGCTTATATCCAAGTAATCTGTTATGTATATCATAGCTTTGCAATTATTTGAAGCAGAATATGGTAGTGGCAGTACCCTTGGAATTCAACTAGAGCACAAAAAGTTATTTCTATGTTGAATCCTGTGCATGAATAAAAAATCTGCATATTGGTGCATATAAAAGTGGAATTGCAAAGAATGTTCCCTATTGGAAAGCTGATGTTTCCTGATACTGCTTTTTCTGTGGCTGTAGTTCTGGCATCCATGGTAGCAGAAACCCAGGAGAAAGTGTGATAAAATCATAGTTTCTGTCCTCAGTGTGTTTTCAAATAAGTTTTTCTCTTAGGCATTCAATTTCTAATTTTTTTAAGGTTTTTTTTTTACAACTTTTAAAAAGTTTACTTGCGAATGGAAAAATCTATAAATTCCAGGGAACTGCTGTAAAGTGGTTTTGCAAGTAACTGAACAAAGGACTGGATTGTGTTAAACTATTCAGGTGAAATGAATGTTATTTGTTCCCTTTTTTGATAAGACAAAAAGAAAAAGCTAATATATTTTTTAAAAAATCTATTTTGTATATTTATTTGTAAACAGTACTAGAGGCTGTATGTCTCTTCTGTGTAATGCAAAGGTCCATAATACAAATGATATAAAGATACTATCCATCCATATGAAAACCGTCAAGTATCTTGCAACTGTTTATAGTGATCTGAGACATCAGTTATCCAAAAGTATCAATAAAGTGCTCTCTGAAATCGAATTGAACCATAACGACATTTTTCCAGATACTTGTCTGTAAAATCTTTGCCTGCACACACAAGCAAGAGGTTCCCGACCTAAGCCTGAGAGTCATCTCTCTGACCATGTCAAGTGCATAAGGTGCTTTTGGAGAATTTTGCATGTATAAATCTGGTTGTGTGTCTAGAAGCGTGAGAGATGGTGCAAATGGCTGTCAGATTCCACTTGCTTTTTTTTTCAGATAGTAGGGAGCAGGCCAGATGAAGTATATATTCTCTCAAAAATCCAGATTATTTTTGCATGTATGGCTCTCAGAATATGACAGATCTCTTGTCCTTTTATTGCCACCGAACTGCAGTGTTCAAAATGCTGCATCAAATGTTTTCTATAGAATGCCGCAGGAGGTCTTAAGTGTAAATGGGACTTGTCTCTTCTCTCTCTTTTTCATAGTGTGCATCTGACATAGGAAATTTTGCATTAATTGTTACTGTTACATCACTATTACTTTTGTAAATGCTGAGCATGAGCTGTTGGCTTGCCTCCTTGTAAGTTGAATTATGCGTGAATTCTGCACATAGTCAGGAAACAATAAATGAAGAGGGCACAAACACAAGCAGAAATACATGTTTTCATTTTCTGACACTTTTTTTTTTAAAAGAAGAAGACACAGAAGAAAAGATTGTGATAGCGTAGGAAGAGAAAACTGTAAGAAAAAAAGAAAACAAAAAATCAATGAAGTGTAAAATATGACCCTAATGAAAAATAGCTTTCTTTAGATGTACATTTGCTTTGAAATCCATGCTGGGTCTCCTAGTACCTGCTGAGCTTAGCTTTAAGCCTTGAAGCTATGATTTAAAATAATATATATTTGCTCTTTCATCTCTCTTCTCTATTGTATCAATTTCCATGAAAACACCTGGAAGGATTCTTAGAGCTCGTCATGAACTCTGACTCTAGAGATTTTCATCTTTAGTTCCTGCTGTGAACTGATACTACACATGCCACGATCTGTCTGTGGTTTCTTTCTAATCTTTAGTATAAAATGTACCATATATCACAGGAATCAGTGCAAACACATTCACCTGGCTAGCAGCCTTCTACAAATTTGTTTCTGTTTCAGATTGCAATCTGAGCTCATTTTTTTTTTACTTAGAAAACCTATATACAATGCTGATCTAAAAAAACCTTGGAATTTCTAAATCTGGAAATAGGTATGTTAATCCATACAAAATTTGAGTACTTAATTTCCAAAAGTATTTAAGGCTTTAAGGTATCTCTTGTTTTTCTTTCTGCTTTTCCTTATTTTTCCAATCATTATCTTAGGGGCCTTTGCTCTCTATGCCAGTGACAAGGACCTCAGGCCCCTCTCTTTGTCAGATGCTCATATTTTTCCATGGCAAGGTCTTTATTGACTGAAAACCACAAACCTTCACGGACTGTTTTGTAAGGCAAGGAATATTGATTTCACTCTGAATTAGGTTAGTCATTAGTCTCCTACTGTTAACTGAGAGGCAAAGATAAAAGCATCCTTTAGAGAATATTATGGGTTACATGATGATGATTTTGTCAACAATCCTTAGTAAAATATATCTGGTTGTCATCCTCAGATGATATCTAATGTTATTAGCAGGTAAATGTTTGCAATGTAACCCCATAGTTCCAGAAAGGTGCTTAAATGTCACAACTTTTCCAGAAGTCTTGAGAAATAGAAAAATTATGCAACATTTTAAGTTAATGAACCGAGTCACTGTTCAAAATCAGAACAGAGACTCTTTAAGATTTAAGCAAGGAGGACTTTTTCCATAATTGTTATTAATTTTTGTCACATCCAATTTTTTCCAGCTCTTCAGAATTTTTTGAAAAATAATAATTAAAAAAAATAAATCCCAATTCAAACTGACCTGGAGGGTGGCATTGTCAGAGACAGCGATACTATCAGCCACATGAGTCAGTCAGCTACCAGTAAAGTAAATTCATGTTGCTAATTTTGTAGAGAGTAGTCTTTTGAACACAAAAGATGCCCCAGCTTTGTGATGTTTAGGCTCTTGACCGCAGTCTTTTGTAAGATGTTTTGATGAGATGAGTGCCAAAACATGCAGGAAGAATCTGTAGGACTTTGAACAATGTTGTGCTCATCAGTGTTTCTCTGTGCATGAAAGTAAGGCCCTTTGGCATTTCCTTCCTTATCCTGCATTAGGAGGACTGTCACAAGCAGGTCGAGGGAGGTAATCCTTCCTGTCTGCTCAGCGCTGGTGAGACACATCTGGAGTGCTGGGTCCAGTCCTGGGCTCCCCAGTACAGGAGAGAAAGGGACACACTGGAGAAAGTACAGCAAAGGGCCCCAAAGATGATAAAGGGATTGGGGCACCTGTCATATGAGGACAGACTGAGAGCTGTGACTGTTCAGCCTGGAGAAGAGAAGGCTCAGGGGTTCTCATCAATGTGTATAAATAAATGCCTGAAGGGAGGGTGTAAAGAGGACAGAGCCAGGCTCGTTTCAGTGGTGCTCAGTGACAGGACCAGAGGCAATGGGCATAAACTGAAACACAGGAGGCTTTTTCATTTTAAGAGTGACCAAGCACTGAAACAGGTTGCCTAGGGAGGCTGTGGAGTCTCCATCCTTGGAAACCACCTGGACATGGTCTTGGGCAACTGGCTGTAGGTGGCCCTGCTTGAGCAGAGGGGTTGGACCAGATGACCTCTGAAGGTGTCTTCCAACCTCAGCCATTCTGTGGTTCTATGATGATGTGCCTTGAAAGTTTGGACTGTAAATGGTGGTGGGAGCTGAGGAGGAAGGACTGTGACGGAGTCAATAAGGCATTCGAGCTCTGCCCTGCAAGGCAAGGGCAGGGGTGGCCTTACATCTTTCCCAGGTGGAAGCTGCCACCTCTTGCTGCTGCAAATCCAGCAAGCTCCCACTGTCACCCATTTTCTGCCCCAACAAACCTCATATAAGCCATGCTGCTCCCCAAAGCTCCTCAGGTTTCAAAAACATAAAAGAGCCTCAAGTATAATTTAATGACGTCATCAGTTCCTTCGTAACTGGCTTCCAAAGGACAATATAATTAGCCATCTTCCACGAGACAGAGCCTCTCCTGCCCAACTACAGCCATTTTCATGGCTGAGTGGCAGAAGAAAGAGAGGAAAAGAACCTGATGGCCTTCTCCATTCACGGATCTGCCAAATATGAAGATCTGGGCCCTATGTGGGCAGTCACTGCCGGCTCCATCCTTGTCTCACAGGAGAAGCTGGCTGTGGCTGTATATGTGGGATTTCTCTCAGGGGGTGACAGCTTTTAAATCTGATGCTGTAGGAGGTCTGTGTCTGCTCACACCACTCTGCTGGAGGCACCAAAAGTGGGTACGTGCACCAGCACTGCAATGATTTGTGAAATACCAGTATAATCTGAGCTGGTTTTTTTTGGTGGTGATTTTTCTCTAGACCTTCCTAAACCCACCTGATTTAATAGGGTAAATATGACCAATTTGAGGTCAAGTTTATTTTATGGGACTTTAAATTAATGTGGCACATCAGCCTCTACAAAATGCCGTTTGAGTTCGTTACTTAGGACCTTTTTCAGAATTTTTGCTTTAATTCTGGCAAAACTTTAGCCTAGCTTTTATAAGCCTCATATACCTTAATCAAAACAGAGCATAGCAACATTATGGCTATTGCCAGATTTTGAGGAGTGGAATTTGTGAAGCAGTTTAGTGATGTGAGTCCCATTAAGTCACTTGTCACCACTCCTGTAGCCACAAATCCTCAGGTCTGCTTGTAGAACTAGTGAGGCTCCAGTGAATTTTGGGGTATTGTAAAGGATATTGTGGCATTACTTTACACAATAATTAAATAGAAACTGAAAAAGAGAAACCTGCCTGTGTTCAGCAACAGTGAGCGTTCAGATTAATTGGTAGGAGTGGCAGTCTCCTGTCTTTCTATCGCATATTCTTTCTTAGCAGTCCAGCTTTCCTATAACTGAGTTTATGAAATGAAAACGGTTCTGTCAAACAGGTAAATGCTTTTTACAATCTCTATCCTAAAGAAAAAAAAAAGACACAAAAAACCCCAGCCCCTTCAAATGATTTGCAGGGCACTGGAAATGCATTGGCAATCAAATAATCTCAGTGTCTTTGGTTGCACTTTCCACCATCTGGAGATCGAGTGCCTGGAAAAAGTAAAAAGCACAAAAATCCATTGTCATTGTGTAATGGGAACAATTTGGTGTCTTTAGATATATTGGAATAAATACTGGGTTAAATAGCACAGTAAATGCTCATTTTTAAGAACAGTTGAGTCAAGCAGCATAATGATATGACCTCTACAAACAGATTTTAGTGCTGGGGATCTCTCAGCCCTGGCTATTCCTGCAAATGACGGTTACCAGCTGTAGCAAACTACTTAATTCTGGGAACTGCAAGTCACTATTTGGTGTCATGAAGCCCAAGCAGCTGCAGAGAATTACTTAGCCTGGAAGTGAGATGTTTCTTCAGGAATTGTATTAGAATTGCGATTTTTGCAGTTGCAGTCCCGGAAGCCTCCTGGTGCTGTCCTGAGAAGGCGTCTTGAGCCCCATCTCCAGCAGAACATGGCTTGCTGGGGGTAAAAGCCATTTGTTAGGTTTTCTACATGTTACCAGCTTGAATGCCTTTTAATGGCGGGGGCAACAGTTATCTGTGATGTGGCATATTTTCCAGATTTATCTTTGCTCTTTGTGCTGACGTTCCTGGAAAGACTTTTTTTTTTAATAATTATTTAAAACATGAATTTAACCACTGGGGATATAATGAATTTCTTTCAAGATCTTCAGATCTGTTTATAATTTGGGAAAATATGCTTTAACTGAAAGAAAGGGAATGCTTTAATCAGACATACAAGTTACTAGCCTCAGAGACTGGATGAAATTTGCCAGTGAAAGGGCAGACTAGATGACCCGCTGGTTCCTCCTGGCTTTCCGTTCTATTAATTTGCTAATCACATCTGTGGGATTAGAAGTGTCTTCAGTGAGTATGATGTCCAGATTACTTCTCGTGCTAGTTTAGTAACGTCTCAGACTAGGGAAAAAAGAAATCCAGCTCACTTGATGTCCTCCAAGCACAGGAATTGCCTGATGTCTTTTGGATTAGTTTAGCCTGTGCAGTGATTAAAAGAACTTATGTGAAACTGAAACAAAGTTGTTTTTCCTTCAGTCTACCAACCAGCAATCACACTACTGGGCCTAATTCTCTGCTCTGTTATGCTGTAACTCTGCTGGTTTCAATAAAGTCATGCTGGCATCAAAATGAGTTAAAGGACCAGTGAGTGAAACATAGCAGCTGAAACGTATAGACTATTTTAAAAACTTACTAAATCTGGAAAGTTGACTGGCAGCTTTTTTTTTTCCAATTATTTTATTTTATTTTTAATTCCAAGGTATGGATGCTCGTATTTGGGGAGTTGCCATGAAAGCTACAGAAACTAAGGTCTGGACTTTTTTTTTTTTCTTGGGCATCTGTTTATCTTCCCTTCAGTTCATGATTGTTCCTTCCTCTCAGGGTATTCTTCAGCACTTTGTTCAGTGCAGGGAGACTCCTGCCATTTCCTTTGGGTGATGTGAACTTGTCTGGAGACTGAAAAGGAGCAAAGAGAGCACTTTTCCTACTTTTATTCTGCTTTGTATTGACTTCTCTGATTTGAATGTTTTTCCACATATTGTTTTTCGTCGTCTCACGCCCTAACGAGGTATTATCATATAAGATAGCACAATCTGTTATGAAATACTTAGGGCTTGCCAGCAGTTTTTATTTGACACTTTAATAATGATCTTTAGGAGAGAAGTGGGAATTGCAAAGAACAAAGCACTCCAGATGTCCTAAAAATGTACGGCGTAGGATTAGCAGAATATTTCTCTACTTGAGAGATTTCTAATTTTTGTTTGAAACAGCACAGTCTTCTGTTACACTTGCCTGAATTAAAATGAATACAATTTCATTTACGGATTGTCTCTTAGATTAACCCTGTACCCCGGATGTGTCTGGTTTATTACTGAAAGTGCACTCCTTGCTACTTCTCCTATTCTCTGTGGTTCTGTAAACCTATTTTAATAAAAATGCAATATTTGAACATAATTCTTCTTGCAGCTCACCTTCTCCTCAGACAAGGGAAAAAAATGTCGAAATTAACTATGAGGTTTTGGCATATGTCTTCTGAATGTCAAGCCTGCTCTCAGCTTCAATATTTTGTGCTATTTGAATTGTGCTGTACAGAGTCACATGCTTTAAGCTAATTGCTCCCATGCAAGACTTGTAGGAAATAGAAAAGCGAAGTTCCTGTGGTGAGTTTTTTTTAATTTTTTTATTTTTTTTTTTTCTGAGGGCTGAGCTAAGCCTGAAATAGAAAAAATCCTTCTCTACTCTGGTTTTCATCTTTAGTTTTGTATCTTTTTTTTTTTTCCTTTTCTTTCTTTCTTTTTTTTTTTTTTTTAAAGTCATACAAATAAGATGTCTGTGAACCCAGTGGGTTTCTCACCATTATATCAACTCAGGTGTCATAAAGCCTAACCAGTAGAAGAACCATGCTTGACTAGATACTGTAGGAAATATAGGAATAGCAATAAACAGACTATTTCAAGGAACTAATTATTATTCCAATATTTTGTTAAAACACACTCATGTAAACAAGTCTTCTCACATATCCTGTCTTTGCAGGGATGTTGGCTGTTGTTCTGGATAACTCTCTCAGTGGAGTTCCCCTGCTGGACACATAAGATAATGGGGAAAAACACAGAGAGTTACCAGCTTATAACTTTCCTCTCATCACTTCTTAATAGCATTTCAAGATAGGTTTATTTTGGTTTCCTTTTCTGAATCTCTGCAACTTCTTTTCCTCACTTACATTTGGACTTTTGGTAAAGCTGTTACTCACAATCAGTTCACATCTTTATTTATTTTAACATGAATTACATTCTTTCATTTACGGGGGGGAAAACAATCCTGTGGCTCATCACGTTGGGCTCCTTAACAGTGGGGAAGATTTCTAATGTGTATTTTACTTATTTTTTTAAAAGATGTACATATACTTGAACCTTTTAATGTTATTTCTGATAACTTATTCTGTTTCTGAACTACGCTCTGTAGCGACATGTTTTACAAATAGTTTCTTTCATAATTTTAATCTTAATTTGGCATCTATTAGGCTGTGATTTGACAATAAACTGCATTGAAGCACAAGGCTTTGCCTACTGTATTCACAGATTATGGCAGTCACAACAGTTTAGATTTCTTTTGTTCTGATTAATGACAATATAATTTTCTAGTTGCCCCATAACCTTATGGTCATTCATCTTAACTGTTGTTTTAAAGTATTTTAAATAACAAGAATGCAGTCAGGAACCCAATGCTCAATGTTATATACTACTATGCTATTAGGAGGAGTAATTTGTTAAACTAATTTCTGGAAGCTACCCATCCCCAATGCTTTTTCCAGTACTGCCTCCAACACTGTGCTCATGTCTGGTCAGCTGGGTAACCCGTGGCATAGGCAAATAGTTTAGGTATATCCTGGCAAGAGCTCAGTCCTATCGACATAGAACTAAATTCCTTGCCTTCCCGGCAAAGGAGAATAAAAGGGAAATTTCAGAACAGAGCAGTTTACTTAAATGAAATGAATATGAGTCAGGATGGCCACTTCCTTGGAAAACTGCTCTTGTTCTTGACAAATTCAGGAGATAATCTGCCTTTCACTGAAAAAAAAAAAACCCACCAATTTAACCTATGTTTAGAAGGTAAAAAAAAGCTTACTGAATATAATGGAATTTGTTTGTTTTGGATCTAAATCTATCTGCTCATAGTTGAATATATCCAAGTAGTTTGTCATGTTAGTATTGTATGTATTACTTTTATAGAAGTGTCTTTCAGCCTGAAGGATACCAGTGTGCTTATGAATACTTGCATTCATTGCTGGAATGAGTTGTCTTCTTAGAATAAAGCAGGAGGTAAGTCTAACTGAAGTCAAAGTGATAAGTCTACAATTATTATAGACAAGAAAGTTTTGTTTTTTTTTTTTCCTCTTAGAAATGCAATTTAACTATTGTATTTGTTGAAAAACACTTTTATGTGCTCTCCTTTATGGGACCAGTATGCATGTATATACTTGATATGAATCAATTTTGTTCATGACTCTGTGCTGATTAGAATGAAGGTCTCTGAGGGAGAGGGAAACTGCAGTTATGAAAGGCAGCCACCAGCCTTCTAGAAGCTACACTCTTGCTTAACCAGTAGTTAATGGGTAATTTAATGAGTCAGGGAGTGATGTTGGTAAGGTGTGGATTATACGGGTGGTATAATGATGTCTTCTGGGCTTGTAACCCATACTTCTGTCTGTTCTTTTGCTTTTTATGGGGGATACAACTCTGTTGAAGCTAATTCTGTATGGGTGTTGCAATATCCAGATGGAGCACATGACTGAGAAATGCTATGTAAGTTTAAAGTAAGAACAGCTGTAAAGAGACAACAGAAAAAAGACTACAAGTGTGTTAAAGTCTTGAGGGCTTGAGGGGTCTAGACTCTGGATATCTCAAAATATCCAAAGGTGGAGGTGGTGAAGGGTAGTGCAAGGAGGCTTAAGAACCCTAGGAAAGATGTAGAAGTATGGGGCTGTTTAGGCTACAATGTATTTTGGAGATAATATAGATGCAGAAGAGTGTGTTTGAACATCTAACTACTTTTGAAGGAGGCCTCCAGTGGCAAGAGGAGGGAGACCAGGATTTTTCTTGAATTCCACCAACCCAGGAGAGGAGAGGTATGGACAGCCTTCCTGCTTCAGGAAGGAAGAAATTTAAAGATACCAAAGGAGCAGACTAGAACAAATCTTGTTGTCTCAAGTGTGGAGTCTTCTATGTTTTGTGTGTCTTAATCACACTGTGCCCACCACGCTGGGAAAATATTGCTTTATGGTATAGCATAGCTTCTGTGTTGTAGGGCTTTAATATCCTAAATTTGTAGTTTAGAGAACCAAGTCAATAACATCCTTAGCTGAGATGAACTTGTGTGTTTTCCATGATCGTCACAAAAAGGGTGTTCTGTCCTTCTGTCCATTCATATAGGAAGTGCTGGGAGTACGAAATACAAATAATTCCAGAAAAAAAAAAGACTATGAATCCAGCAGAAGCAAGCATGCTGAAAACTTTAATTTGAAAAACACTGTTCTACTTCTTCAAAAGCATTTAGAAGCAATTTAAATGATTAACAGGTTCTAAAAATTACAGTTTTCACATATTCCTAGCCCCTCAGCCCTTATTATAAACTACTGTTGTTGTATGAATATACTCTTTACTCCTTTGAATGAATATATAGAACTTTGCTGCCCTACTCACAACCTTCAGGATATTACAGATATTGTAATGGAAATGGTTTATCATTTTTCAAACAGAATATTCTGCCTCTAGGGTGCTTAGTATAACCTTATTAATCATTACATGGGTAGAAGGCTTTATTGAAATATTGGTGCTGCTTGAAACAGATATTCTAATAGGAGCTAATACTATCTGGCTTGAGGCAAGCAAGCCAGAAATATCCTCTGTAATTCTTGGTTAAAAGCTTCCATCATGCACTATTCTGTGAGGATCCTTTTTTTTGGGGGGATGAGAAAGGAAACCATTTCAAAGTGGTACAGTTATGGCAGCAGTGCCCCAGCTATTCTGCTCCAGCTAAGCCTATTCCTGATGGACACCAGTCCCTAGGACCCTTAGTTACCAGCAGAGATGTGCCTGAACCAAAATTCTCAGCACAAAGTTTCTCAGTTTCAAGGAAGCTCTACTGTACCAATCTTTTGAAGCTCAGGCCTTTGTTGTTAAATTTCCTCATTAGCAGCATGCAATATTCTAGGTAGGAATAACTGAATTAATTAGGACTAATTTAGCAATTAACTAAAATGTTTGTATTGCCACATTAATGATTGTCTCTCTTTGCCCTTCACTAATAATTGGTATGTTTTTCCTTGGGGTAATGAGTGTTTAAGTGATTTAGAGTCTGAGAGTCACGTTATCACCATTCGCAGGGAGCATATAAAAATGAACAGAAGGAAATTTATGTGTGTAGGTGTGTCTGGCACAACAGAGACATTTTCTGAGGTCTTTAAAAATCCCAGAAAATGGTCTCTGCTGTAGAATTGCCCAGATATTCTGGGGTCTTCTGAGGAAAACGGAGCTTTGTTCCCTGTGCAGCCTGAGGCAGCAACACACGTGTTCAAAGTCTGCAAAGTAGTCTGTGTGTCAGGCCAATGTAGCCAGGGACTACTTCTGCCAAGCTTTAGGCCTTCTTTAAAATGGGTGTTTTCCTTTGAAGTTATTAATGTTACATGAGGAGATTTCTGTGTGCCACAGCAGTTAGTGGAGCTCTACAACTTCAAGAATGACAACAGCGAAATTCCATTTGTACAAAAAGTGAGAACAGGAAAAATACATGTTCATTTGCAGAACTCTAATACAGTCAATTTGCATAAAATATTTTATGTTAATAGATATAAGAGGTAAATGAGGATGAGGGCACTTCAGTTCTGTGAGGAAGAATCCTGAGTTAATTTCTCTCAGTGTGTTCAATGACAAAAATAAAATTATAGGGAAAGCCAAAAAGAGAATTCAATTTATTTTTTTTTTTTTGTTCTCAGGGAAAACCTCAAAGATTAAAAGCAAAACTCCAAAGCTTTTCATGAAAGTTCAAGGTTTAGAAGCAGACCATTTATCACAGAAGAAGAAATCATGTTTTTGAATGAAACATTGCATCTGGCTTAAAATCATAATGAATGATGAAGACAAACCACTTGATTCATTAGGTACATAATTCACTTAAAAACCTGTCCTGTTCCTGTGTTGCTGACATCAGTGAAAACACTGCCTTTCATGTCAGGAGACCAGGACTGAACTGTAAACCACAGAACTAATTTATTTATTTAGGAGATGCTAAATCTTCAAAACACTGAGCAGTTTCTGTGATATACTGAGTACCCTTGTTTCCCACTAGCTCATAGCGTTAGCCCCAGCATTGTGAAAAACTGACTGTTACATGGCCCCTCCATTTAGGAATCATTGATATTATCCTTTGTTGCTTATCAGTGTAATTTTTTCCTGAAATACTTTTGTGCTTTCTTTCACCACCCTTCAAGCAGTGGAGAATTTCTGCATAAAATGGGATCACAAGACTAGAAGGGATCTGCTGAGCCATTGAATTTAGAGCTCATGAGAACAAAATTTACATGTGGGACAAAGAAAGCTTTGGGAAGACATCCTGTTTCCCCCATTCTCTACATCAGGGCTGAAATAATGTCTGCTGTTGCAGCAGTGTGATTTACAATGATCCTCATAAACTTACCCAGCTTCCTCCTAGTAGTAGTCTGGGTTCGGTCCTGTCAACGTGGTTGCAAGAATCTGCCCGCTCTGCTGGCTAGGGAGTCTCTGCTGACCTCCAGCCTACAACTTGTCCTGTTCCTCTTTGTACATTTGTTCATAATCCATTGTTGTCTGGGTGAATAGCTATCCTCTCCTTTGTATCTGTCCTCATAATTACATTTTGAGCAGCATGCATATTCCCTCTCAGCTTTTTCTCTGCTCACCTAAACAAGTTGAAATAATTTAGTTCTTTTCTTGTAAACAGGACTGTACTCAGTACTCTAGATAAAGTCTCACCAGTGCTATGCACAACAGCCTTAATACTTCCATATCTTATCTAAAAGTATCTGTTTAGAATAATTTTAAGGACCACGTTAGCATTTTTACAAAGCAATGTGCTTTGGTGATGTTCTCCTTAAAAGGGAACTGCTGCCTTCATTGTAGCATGGGATGATACAGTTTTTACAGAATCAAGGTTTCACCCACTGCCTTTACATTATTTTTCGTGGGGCTGTCATCTCACAACTTGATTGTTACATGTTTAGACATTATTTAATATACCTTGTCATACTTCTGACACAATCACTGTTACGCTCTTTAATTCAGGGACCATCTTTTCGTTGGGGCATTTCAATACTATTGTAGCACTGTACAAAGCCCCAAATAATTTTTGAAGGAAACATGAAATAGAATAACCCAGCTTTTTGCTGCTGTTGTTTATTCAACACTGTCAGAAGCAGAGGACTGGTCTTTGCTAGAATTCAGAAAGCAAAGAATGAACTCAACAACTTATACATCCTGAGACCTAAACACCACCTGAATTTGCTTTAAAACACATTAAAATGCTGCTTAGTGAGGGTGAGAAATCAATTTTCAGAATAAGGAAAAAATGTGAGAGACCGCAGCTAAGTAAATACGTGGAAAGAAAGACTAGACACTAAAGGAATGGACATAAAAATGTGGAGGTACCTCAAAGGAAACCATAATCAACAAACACAAAGAGAGACTTTGCTGGAAAAACTTTGCAGTTCCACAAAATCTTAACAAGCCAAGCCACAAGTCTATAGTTGTAGCAGCTGCTAATTTCACAACCATGGAAGACATGGCACTTGGAGATACGCCAACAAAGTACAAATGTCAAGTGTGTATCTGTTTTAATATTTATTTTTCTTTTTAAAGAGCAATACTTTGCTCATTGTGAAATGGTACCTAGGAAGAATTAACTTATCTATTTAGACTCGGGGCATACTGAGTGAGCACACTGGCAGCCAACTGTGCTTTGTAGGTCCTGCTGCATAGTGTTATTTTATTAATGAAGTGAACCACGATGACACTCTAGAATTGATTACTTCAGCTAATTTAGCATGCATAACAATTCAAAAAACTTTAATTCAAACAGGCTACAGGCCAGCAAAGAGCCATTCCTACCTGCTGTGTGCTTATTCAGGACAGTTTCGGTAGGTCCTACTATGACACAGGAGAATACGTTTCTCGCTTGCCTTTTCTTGCCGGTTGGAGACACATAGGATTTTAATTAGTTCTTCACTTTTTTGATTAGGGAACTGTTATAGTGCTTCTGCTGGCTTCCAGTGGATGGAAGACACTTGGCATATGTCAATAGCAGCAAACGAGATCACCTTAAGGTCAATTTCTAGCCCACCACTGGTGTATCCTTTCCACACTAGTATAGAGCCCACTCTTGCACTGCAGCCTTTAATCCTTTAAAGGTGCGCTAATGACAATTCCACCATGACTCCTTCCTAACTCCTGGTCCTTCTGCACTCTGTATTTACTGCCTATTCTCCAGAAAAGAGTTAGGAAGACGGAGAAGACTGATTCTTAAAAGAGCTTATCAAGCCGATACAAATAGCCTCTATAGGAGGCTGATGGAGGCTTCATGCTAAAATACATATAAAGAAAGTGGTTCTGCCCAGTTGATGGTGACTGGTCAGGGTCAAACCTCAATGTTTGTGAAAGCTTACCTTAAATTGCTTAGTCCAAAGTCTGGGCTTTGCAGTAGTGCTTTGCAGCTGTTGTGGCTTTTTTTGAGTTAACCCAGCATGCACAATAATGCCAAAGAATAAAGAGTCAGTTTGTATTCTTTCATTTCTATGCTAAGACAAAATAGAAATCATCATTTTCAGGAGGCAATGGAGAGAGTATTAACCTTAAAATGATCACTGTAATTTGAAAAGTAGAGTCTGAAAATCGTGAAAATAAATGCTGCAGTACAACTGGCTTCAGGTATCTCAAAGTCAGGTCTGCTGTTGAACAAAAGCAACATACACAGACTCTTTCATCATCTGATTGCTTAAAAAAGCCATGCTCTGTGGCTGAAAATTAGTAACATATTGAAACCCTTGAAGCTGATGATATGAGGGAAACTAATTACCTCTGAAACCAATACCAAACTATTTTCAGTTAATGTTATCTCCTATTCTATTTCAAACACTGAGCCACGAACTGACTCAGAATATGTAGCAAGCCCATCTTTGTAAAATCTCTCATTTCTGTTGGAGAAAACACAATGGACTTGAGATACATGCACTCTCTGTCTGAAATACTTGCCAACAGCTATTGCTGTTTGAGAATAGTATAGGTGTGCAGGGAGGCCACTTGTCTGACTGATGCCGTTTCATGTGTACAGGACATTGCTTTCAGAGTTGCCATCCTCCCGTGCTGCGCTGCTCTTTGAGGAAGCAACGTGATTGCAGGGCAGGCCCCTTCGACATCTCCCTGGAGCAGCTGATGACATTGCCATCACCTCTGTGGAGGTGCGTGGTTTTGCACTAAACTTGCAGAAGAGTTTCTGTCTGATAGTTCCTGCTATCCCCACCAGTGGCAACTCCCGCCAGTGGAGGGTCATAAAGCAATCCAGCAGCAGCAGCAGCATCTCCAAATGCATTGGCTGTCTGCAAAGTGAGGATGAGCTTTTGCACCCAAGGACGGTTGTCGTGTAGGTTTGGAAGATATGTACATAGATGTGGTCCAGAGGCGGGAGAGGGGAATCACAGCAGGTATAGGAATTAATCTGCTTAAGTCTGTTTCAGATCTCTAACCTGTCTTTGTATTTCTGAGATCCTGAAATTTTGAGTCAATCATTCTGGTTTTGATCAGGGTCAGCTTAACTAGTTTCTTTATAGAACACATATGGGCCTGTCACTGGACTATTTAACTGACACATTTACAGTAATCATTCATCTGGCATGCAGCCATTAGCATATAAAACACTAGGTCTGCAAAGTTAACTTTAATAACGATATATGAAAAATGTTCAGCAGATTTTCCTACCTTTTTTCAGAAAAACAGTCTGTGGGGTATCACGTTTTCTCATAACTGGGCACAACAAATGAAAAGCAGCCATCAAAAGACACTCTGTGACCTGCTGGAGAGGAATGTTTCTCTCTTTATTGATGTGGCAGCTATTTAGCTTTCTTTTTTTTCATGCAGTGATGATTGGACTGGCCAAGCTTCACACCCACATTAGTATCATTTCTGTGTATGCCACATGTGACTGGTCACAACTGAAACACAATCTCATTTCTTGTTCCAAGGGTCCTGCTGGCACAAAAGTTTTGCAGTTTTGCATAGGTTTAACTAAAGATACGGAGTTTGCTTTCCAGATGCTTTACCTGAATACTTTTGAAATATTTGGCAACCTCTAGAGGTACAATGTTCCATTTTTCTTGTGGTATTTAATGTCTACTGGAGAGATCTTCTCAAGTCATTGTTAGCGTTGCCATACAGGCTCTTTGTGTTTCTGTAGAGCTGTCATTATTTAGCACAGCAAAGAGGTACCTGATGTTTCCATTTCTTTCTTATACACCCCAGTAATCACAAGCTATACAAGTAGCAAGAAGAGTAGAAAGTATGGTTCGTGTAGTTGAGTTGCATATTGAATACAGCTGAATTGTACTTATCTCAGGTAAAACGTTTTGATTTTTAAACTTTCCAGTAGTAGCAATATGTGCTTAAGGTTCAATAATGTAGGTAGTTTTAAAAAGCTTTTACAAGCACTTATTTTGGTGAGATTGCATGTGCAGAAACTGCTAATAAAATTTCAGTGGCCTTAACCAACCCCATATACTATGTAATGGTGAAAAATAGCATGGGAAAAATGTTCATAAAGAAATGTGTTATCAGGCAGATTTTCTTCAAATAAAACAAAACACTGACGGCAGAGAAATGTCAAATCTTTCTTTACAAGCGTGGTGAGCAAACTCAGTTCAAAGTGCAATCTTGTGCTCATTCCTAGATACTCAAAAGTTTGCATAATTGGAGAAAGATTAGGGACAAAAGGAAAACTTCTTAGCTGAGTGTTTTTACTTTTGAATCCTTACTAAAAAAAAAAAAAGTTGTATCATTTTTGCAGCACTACTTGGCGACCACCTAATTAATGCGTGATTGAAGATTACTACAAGGGGTAATCATTCAAATGCAGTAAGTAGCTCTTCTTGTATGAGCTTTTCCTGCATTTCTTCCATGCTCTGATGAACAGTGGAATCACTGACATTCAAAGTGTCCTTATTGCCGTCAGATTTAGTATAAGTATAAATAAATAAAACACTTTTACCCTCGGACTTGGTATTTCATGGTCTTTAAAAATTCAGACAGATAGTAGGCTGTATTTTTGAGGTTTTCTTTGTAAACATAACAGCTCTACACTGACTTGCTGAAAACCAGTACCCTCTCTCCCCAAAATAAAACAAAATGCAGTTAGTTGAAACTCTGGAGAACATTTAAGATATCTGAGAGTTAAATTTGCACATAAGCAAAGAGTATACTGAAAAAATATTTTTTATTTCTGATAGGAGTTGTTTCTAATGCCTGAATGTTTTTATATTTTAAAGATAACTGTGAAATCATACTGCAGAAGGATCTGGAGTACTGAAGTCCCATCATGTAACATTGAAATATACAGGTAACACGGAGTATGAAAAAAAGTCTGACTAAATTAAGGCTGACAGTTCTGTTTTGCAATTGAGCTGGGTGGGGAAAAAATAGGACAAGATGGTCGGATGCTACCCGAAAGAGGGACTACTGGTTTTCAATAATTAACCCCTGACAAAATTAGATTTTGCCAAGCAAAAAACTTACCCAGCTAAAATATAAGTCGATGGAGAATAGTATTCCTCTGGCAGTATGAGATTTCAGATTTCATATGAACCTCGGAAAGTTTGGTAGATGCAGGTTTATTCTCTTGACCATTTAACAGAAGGTCAGTGAAGCTAAGAACAGATCTAGATTACGTTTGTGTCACTGTAATCTCAAAGTCCCATTCAGCCTCAGATGGAGTCCAGCCAAGTGATGTGCCATAGCTACTGCTCAGATGAGACCCAATGGGCGAAACATTGAGGCTGTGAGCACAGATGTGTTTTGCCACCTGTATTAACAATTTAAGGGAGAAATTGTTGAAGGCAAACTTGGTGTTTGGCAAGGTGATGCAGAAAAATGTATTTAGAAGGAAACATGAAGGTCACTCGGGGAAAGAAAAATCTGAAAGGTCCAGAGATATTTCCTGCTGACTTCAGTGAACAGCAACACTGAAGAAGCTGTTAAGCCTTGTCAGAGATGCTGAAAATACAGACCAAGTTGAGCCAAACTGCCCATATTAACCTATAAAAAACTGTTCTCTCGGAGCAAGTGTGCATAGCTTTGTTGTGCTAGCTGGAAAAATGTGTATAGTGGTTCTAAGCCAATCTTACCATGTTGGATTGTACATATCAAATGATTTTTGGAAATTGTAATATGCTTGAGATGGCAGACGCTGAAAATGGGATAAAGATTCATGGGCATGTTTGCAGTCAAGTGTGAATAAAATGACTAATCATAGAAATGACTAATCATAGAAAAAAAAAGTAAAAATAAAACATCAGTTTAACATCCATGAAATCACTGTCTGGCTACTACCTCATATTATAAAATTTCAAAATAGCAACATTGAGATGTGGTGTATCAGCTATTATTGACAGTCAGATTGTCTGAAAACAATCAGACACTGAAGCTGTGAAACATTGAACAACTTAGAAAGCCTAGAGCAGGGCTAGTAGCACTGCCATAACGTGTCTATGTTATTTCTGAAACGGATTAGCTAGTTTGTACGTGTATCTCTGCATGACATGGTCTTTCGCCAGAGAAGTAACCTTTACTCAGAACTCTGGTTTGAACAAAAGGGGCAAAAAAGGGAAATAGTTCATTTAAGAAATGGGTTTTTTTTTTCAGACAATACAAAATTTTTCCTTCAGCTTCTCCTTCTATGTGCCAAGAGGCTTCTTTCAGAGAGAGGGAGAAGAAAAGTACAGAAAAGACACAAAGCATGTGAACACAGCAGGTCCCTCCAGTGTTTTGTGCAGCGCTCAGAGTACAAAGAAAACACAAAGTGATGAAGAAACAGGGTCTGACTGTCCAGCTTTTCATTCCTGAATTTAAAACAATAACCTGGGGCAAAAGATTAGCAGAGAAGGTCAGCTGGAGAGTTGCAGGGAACAGAAGGGCTGGCGGTTTTAGAGACATCTCACTTTCCCAAAACCAGCTGAACAAATGAATGCATGCCTCTGACTGAGCAGCGGATTAGAGAGGCTCGAGCCGGGTCTCTGAGCACAGCTGAAGTGGTTTTTCAGAGCCAACAAAATGCTCATTAGCTTGTTCACATTTGTCAGAGGGGAGCTGAGCTGGCGTGATTGCTGCTGGAGAGGAAGGGAGAGCGGAGCGGACGAGGGGGAGAGAAACCAGGGTCTTCTACGAAAGGGATGTTGGTGTGAAGGGCCAAATGTGCTGAGTCAGCAATTGTTGACTCCCACTCCCTAAAGGTGACACATATTCCAGCCAAGCTGGAATTTGGCTCACACAACCTCCTTTGCACATAATGCTAAAATAAAAACTGAGCTTGAAAAATTCTTTTATACTTTACAATTTTTTTTTTTTAAAAACCCAAACCTGTGGCAAGTGGTGACAGATCAGAGAAGCAATTTTTCTGACACTGAAGAGAAATCCATTTGGCTGAGTACACTGGGGAGAGTATGCCTATTCTTAGAAATTATTATCCTAATAATCATTGCTAAGTACTTTAAAACAATGTATTATGTGCTAAATACAGGCAGTGAGCTTAGTGGTGCCCAGAAATACAGATTGTGTCCTGGAGTTTACTGTCTAAAACATTATCATTGCAAGACACAAAACAATAGGAAAGATGAAAGGTTTGCAGGCTTCACTCTATGCCATCAAATTGCTCCAACTCAGAGCAGCTCTGCAGTCCAGTGAAATCAGTAAGAGTCTTTCTGCTCTGTTGGTTTTCCTGGGATGGGACCCAGGGTACGGCTGAAGGGACGGAGACTTCTGGGGCCACAGATCACCTGGGTGGCTACCTGCCTCCTTGCTTGGCTCCTCACCTCTCACAGCTCCGGCTCCACGGCAGCACTGCAGAGAATCAGGCCATCTCTGCCTGGTGCGGGTGAGGGTTCGGGAATTTTGCTGTCTCGGGGAAGAATGTTGTTGTGTCTAATGTTTAATACAGTGCTGGCACCAGGAGGCTGCAGGCAGATTTGTTTATTCCACAGGCTCTGCTAACTTGACTTTCTAAGGGTAAAAACCTACATTCCTGCCTGGAAAGACTTCCATAGGAATGGATCAACTGTTGCATCGTTCAGCGATCACTCGGAGCCAACAGGGCTGATAAGGTGTGCCTGGCCAGGGCCTCCATCTTAACACCAGCATGGCACGGGTCTGATACAACCACCAGATTTGGTTCATTCCTACAAGACCCTCAAAAGGGCACAGTTTCCTGCACAGTGTGTGGTTTTTCTCTTTCAGAATTGTATTTGGTAATGTTTAAGCCTTTATGGAATCAAAATTGCCAGTAGCCTCCATGATTAGCTTTCATATTATTTCTGTATTACATAAAAAAACCTCTTGTTTCTTCTAGTTGTGGAGCGATACTGGTTAAATTACAGCTTAAAGTGAAGAAATTCTTGCAGATATTGTTGATGACTCAGATGGTTTTTAAGACAGACCGTTGTTTTAAGAGCAGCATGTGCTTGTTGAGAGGACACCCTCAGTGCCATCAAACATAACTAACAGACCAAAAAAGGTATTTCATCTTGAATTTAAGAAAGCATAAATATTTGAATCAAAGCAAAAACGTAGCTGCAATTTCAAAAGGCCAGTGGAAGAACAGCAAGAACCATCATGTCTGTAATTGAAACTTTATAAAACAGCTTTAATACAATAAATATCCCTCCTATTTATTGAAATGAACCACATGTGCTATGTCTGTACTAAGGCTAGCAAGGAGGTTTGTTGATCTTTGAGGTAACTGTTACCAAAACTTCTGAAGAAGTAGAGGAAAGTTCATCCCAGGAAGGACTATTCCTCCAAAAGTTGTTATACAGATAATATGAATTATTTATGCTGTCAGCAGACATCAAGAAGGCAGAGCTGGAGCTTGAGGCTGGGAACAGGCACTAGGACAAGGACAGCAGAAAGCAGGATGTAAAGAGCCAGAAACCAAGGACCAACGCTGAGGAGAGAGAAACAGGGTCCAAGGTGAGAAATCAAAGCAGTGAGCTCCAGAAACTCCTGAAAAGTCTTTTTTTTTTGCAAGACCCCCTCTTGCCCTCCAACCAGAGATTTTAGAAGTGAGGAAGGAAGGCTTTGCTGTCCCACTTGTCCCTAAGCTGCTCAGAGAGTATTTGCAATATCCAATTTTTGTCTGTCATCTAGGTTGAAAGGTAAGAACTGTGAAAAATAATTTGGGTGAGGTCTATATTTACACAAAGTTTAAGGAATGAGCAGTGAACCTGGTCTGTATAGTGAGCTTGCTGCAGCTATCAAGCCCAATTTCCATGTAATAAAACTGTGTGCAACTCTGTGTATTTTTAGATATGTGAAAATTGTTTGCAGATAAACATATACACAAACACATACAGACAAAACTGTGTGGAAAATGTAACATATTCTATATAGTACGTGTTTGATCTACTCTAAGTAGATTCTGTTGTATTTATGCTTCCTATATTTAAATGAAAATAATGGTATTGAAGAATTTTAAGCACAGCTCTCAGTTTAATCTCCTCAAGTTTCCTGAAACATTTAAAATTGTAACTGGAATCTCATGCTTCCTATGCCAAATTTAATTTGGAACACAAGGTAGTGGAAATATAGTTAATTTAAGCCAAAGACTGTGAGGATTTTGTGATATCTAAACAATATAAAGGGGTTGAAGTCTTAGGTATTTAGTCTCTGAGGCAAGATGTAAGCTACTTGCTTCTATTATGTGATTGTCGCACTTCTCATTAACAGAGAATGATTTTATTAATTTGTGTAAGAATTTCAGTCTGTTAAACCTTTTAAAATGAAGCCTACTACTAGCGACTTGACACAGAAAGTCAACAAAGTAAAACAAACTTTGTAGTTTTTAATATCTGATACTACTGAAGATTAGTCATCTAATGTGATTCACACACAAAATACTGTGGATAATGAAGTCCCAGGCTCCTAAAAAAATATTTTAAAAGATCAGTATGCCTTTGGGAAGATGTACAGCTCCTGTCTGTCATTCCATTTTTCTCCCTTCCTTTCAAGAATAAAAGCAGCAACTTTGCTGCTTGTCATCTTTAAGTGATCTGACTATAAACCGGTACTAATGTCTGCTTTTTCACAGGACACAATCTCTTAGCTTTTCATCTCACTTTTATTGATTAGCTATCAGATTTATTGCAAAGTTGTATCTGTCTCATGTTTTTGTGGCATTGCTGCAGGAGAACCAGCTGGGCAGAAGCACACAGCTCAAAAGACAGATGAAGAACTGACTACGTTCATCAGATCCTCTGATGCATGTGGACTCTGAAAAAGTAAATGGTTCTAGTTTTTTTTTTTTATAGGGGAATACTGGCTTATGAGTTTTAGCATTTTATTTGCATTTAAATCAGAAATTCCCTTTCCACAAGCCCTCCAAGGCAAATTCAAGGGGTCCTGAGCTGAATTTTATAATGCATATACTGAGAATTTGCTCTTTTTTTTTTTTTTCCCCTAAAGATATGAAAATGTACACCAAGGTAAAAGAGACAGTAATTGAATAAGATGTGATGTCAAAAGCACGTATTTTTTAGATAGTTAAGTCCCACTGAATTTGATCCTCATTTAAATCCACAGCAAAATTAAACCCATTTTTGGATGGATGTACAGAAGAATATCATACTGAAACTGTTGAGAAATTTAGACAGGACAATTCAATTATATGAGGTTGGAATGTGGACATTTGTTTAGACTAGCATTTTTGCTTATCAAGGGTACCACTCACTTCGTAGTTCCTTTATTTCGTGATTAACTCCTCAGGTTGGGCTTTTGACCTAGAAATCATAATTCCATTGCCTTTAATGATCTGCAGCTCAGCACTTGAAGTTCATGGTACATAACTCATAATACTGATAAGCAGATAGTAGAAGCATTTTTAAAATGCTGTTGGTTATCTCCTAGCAAATTTCCATTTAGACAGAGTCACGCAATTCTGTTATCCTTTCTCATTTCATTTGTGGACCACGTAGAACTCACACAAAATGAAAGGCATGCTCATGCATGAGTTTAACAATAATAAGGCAGCACTTGTGAATTATGTCTAAAACTTTAAAAGATAAGGCCCCAGATGAAGGTGAACTTGTTCCCTAAAAAGCTTGTATTCCTGATACGTTTTAGGCTGGCATATTGAGTTTGTTCAGGCTCACTGTCCAAATTAGCAGCAGGAATGGAGACTGACCCCAGGCTAGGCAGTGGTGATGGAGGGCTGGTGTGTCTGCCTGCAAAGCCAGCATTGATGTCTGTGCCTTGAGGTAATAAGGAAGGACTGAAGTTTGTACAGAGGTACAATAATTCATTTCTTTTCCTTAGTGCTTATTATAAAAATGTGCAAGTCCAGGCTGGAGATTTGGCACACTCCATGTTAACAATATAACAACTTCCACTTTTGTTTTATAACAATAAACACTTCTGATAGTAAAAAGCCATATTTCACCAAGACATTCCATGCAGTATGACCCCATGCATTGCAATATTTCTTGAGAGGAGCATCACACAGTGTCCTGGCTATTTCTGCAATCGTCATCTCCATAAAGAGCATGCAGGTCAGGTGAGTGAAAGTGAGAAGTCTCCTATTTATTTAGAAGATCTTTACTATCTGGTTCATTTTAAGTAAAAAAAAATCTGAGAAACCTTGTTTCCTCTCTCATTTCTTTAACAATCTGATTTTTCACATTATAATAAAAATGAGTTCCTCTATTCACAGAGAGCAATGTTGATTTCCTTCTGCTGGACATGTTCTGTGTGCTGACTGCATACTTCCTACCCCAGCTGTAAGACAGAAGAGATTATCCAATGTCTCCAGCAGAGAATGCAGTAAGTGTGGATAGAAAGGAAGGAAGAGGTGGAAAAGAGAAAGAGGGAGTAAACAAACAGTATCTCATTAAATGCATTTCAGAAGGTTCTGTGATGGAGATGTGGGTTAAATGGCAGCTGGTCTGCATTTTAACTCATGGTTGGGGGTGAGAGTGGATTTTTAAAAAATTTGTGCTGTGTTTTTGTGTGTCATTATATTAGTATTTGTTGATTTTAATTTCCTTCTCCTTTTCTGGGGGTAGCAGAGCTTTCCAGAGCTTTCCCTTGCCTGCTTGCCTGATGCGGCTGTCTCTTCATGGATGGCCTGTTTCTCCTCTTTGGTTTACAATGTGCTCTTTGAAAAGATTTGCACATCTCTTCTTGTCCTCCTCCTAGGAGTAGTTATGTCCAAAAGTTTGGCAGCAGAAGTTCAAGGACAAATCACCTTGTTTACCAGGGCTTCCTAACAGTAGTTGCCTACTAATGACCACCATTAATAGGCAAAACCCACGTATTACCAGGCATTAATGAAAACCTTTTCATCAGAAATGGTACATGATGCATTTTACTGTAAAATGTCTTTGGTTTTCATGAAATAGGGACAACATTGCAAACAACTGGTGTCCCACTTTCTAATAAAAAAATGTCTTTGGGATCTAAATCAGAGTTAAGTAGCCATTCTTATTAACCGTCTTCTTGCAGCATAGCAGAGTTGCCACAAATTATATCAAATTCAATATAACCAGGAAATCTGTGTCAAGAAAAAAACAACTCCATTCCAAAATAACAGATACTACAACTTCATCATTGAAATGTCAAAATATTTGAACTAAGAAAATGTAAATATTAACAGACTAAAATAACCTGCCAAATTGCAGTTTGCCAGTGTTCCAAGTAGGAAGATGGTGAGTTTCACCAAACAGATGCTGGAATTAAGGACATGTTTGTTAGGTTTTGTTTTTTTTTTTTAAGTTTTTTGTTTTAAAATCACAGTTGTGTGCTAAAGTACTAGGAAAACTTCTGTCAGCTTTAAGATTATTCTGCAGAATTTGTATACATGGAAATTTATTCTTAAATAACTATTCTTGATTAATTATTTTCAATTAGCTTCCCATGTAGATGATGCTGTATGAAATAAGTGTGTCTAATTTTGAATGTGGTATCTATTAAACACACTTTTTGTGTCCTACTCTAGACCAGATTAACTTTCTGGGTAGGCAACAATGGACTTTCTAATTCATAACGCTTAAAAGTAAATTTGAGGCCAAAATCTCAAGATTTGAAGAGGGTGGTAATATGTGGTATTAGACCAAGAGATCGAGTTGAAAGAAATAGGAGAACTTTTGGGTACACATGGCCTTCACATCTCAGATACCTGAAAATTTGCCTATATTTGCTTTTCCTACAAAATTTATATTCTCTTTGCCTTAACATCATAGGTATAAGACCACTACTACATATAAAATCAGTTCTTTCTTCCATTAATAATGAAAAAATAAATCCATGTTAGAAGACAATGGTGTTCATTAAATGGCATTTGTCCTTTCTTTCTTGTAAATTATGTCTCATTTCCTGTGCAACCAGCTTATACCTTTCTATAGGCTAAGAACACTGATTGTGCTTAAAAATATGATTGCTTTTATAGTTCAAAAACTCTGATTCTCAGGCTTTAAAACTTTTTGAGTGGGCTACTTGACCATGGTCAGTTATATTTTTCCTTTTACTGTACCTTACAAGAGCCATGACAAAAGGATGACTCTCAGAGAAGGGGATATAAACCAGATTTAAATACCTAGCATTTTACTTCAGGCATCTGGGTCATCCAGTCATATTTAAATATAATCAAGAAATTCTTGAAATACTTCAGAAGTTTATATTTCAGGGGAAAGGCAAAATAGGAATTCCTGTGGAAACAAAACCAAGACAACATTGCCCGTATCTGGACATTTTATCTCCTCCCTGCTTCATCTTCCTTTTTTTTTTCTGCAGAAGGACATCCATTTGGGGTCATCTCAGAAAAGTTCCTAGCCCTTCAGCACAATGTTGGTCCACTAACCAGAATACTGCTGTATCTGTATTTCTGTGGGCATTAATGGGCATTAGCAAAAAGTACTGACCTGGGCAGAAAAGCCAGAACCAAATTTTGTATATCACAACATTCACAGTTCTGTTGTATACACCAACTTTGCTGAAAACTTTTTCCTAAATAGACATAAGTAACCCTTCTAGAAAATAAATTCTTTTGGTGATTATTTAGACACTTTACTATAGTGTCATTTTTTTGGGGTTTTTTATTACCTAGCATATATTGGTATTAATGTTTTGTAATTCTTGTAATAAACTTTAAGGTAGAAGTATAAACAAATAGGTGTTGAGGACTAATAGCACTTCAGGCCTCCTTTTAATACTCATCAGTGTAATAATATGTGATCTTGCAGCACAGCTGTTGTCACAACCCCACGGCTGTGCAGCATCTATCTGCCCTGCGGCAGAGTTCCTGCGGAATGGGGGAGCTTCTGGGAGGGTGGAGAGTGATACTATATCTGCCTGACTCCAGCTCCAGGTGCCAAAACTCAAACATTGTTCCTAAGTGAATAGCGCTTTATAAAGTAACCTGGATGAATAGTTATGTCACATCCAAGTGGGAGGTCAGTTGATGAACATCACACTGCTTCCGAGCACCCACTGTGTGACACCACTCAATGCAAAAAGTAATAATTTATTGTTTTATATGGTGGACAAGTGGACACACACCACTCTGCTGGAAGCCTGTTCCTTCGGAAGCAGCAATGAGTATTAAATGGGCTTGTGAGCAAAGAAGTGGAAGGGAAGACGGTATGCAGATCATAGAGACCTGTACTCCATCACTGTATCTTGGATCTGGATCAGTTGCCTACAGTTGGTTTCTGACTGAACTAAAGTTAGAACTGGAAGGCATCTCTATTTTGCAGAGATTAAGGTTTTCTTGCAAAACAAATATTTATTTCACTTTCATATTTGTGATTTAAAATGCCCTGGAAATAACATTCTTGAAACTCTGTCCTGTCCTGGAAAGAAGAAACAGAACAGGAGCCTTTCGGGAGCCCTGATCTGCCAAGAGTATAAATGAATTTATGTGGTATTATTTAGTAGCTACTGCCCAGAAGATTGTTAGAAGCCATAGATCATGGTTGCAACATCAAAAACTCTGGAATGGAAACAAAATTTTCATTTTGTTTTCCTCCTGTCTCTGATTGCTTTACCCCATCCCTTCTGTTTCTTGACAGCACTGTGAAAGCAATGTGGATATTTTGCCTGTGAAGCTCAGAAGCATCATATTATGTTCAAGCTTCAACCAAGACACAGCTTTCAGAGATAAGAAACATCCAGTCTTCCTCCTCCCTTCCCGCCCTCGTCCCATAGGAAAAGCTGATTAACAACTAACCGCTGGAAAATAGCCCTAATAACTTTGTACCTTAACATTTGAACTGGAAAGGACTTATTCCACCCACCAAAGCCTGGATACGTCTTTAGTACCTCTAGTGTGATAATTCAATTCTGTTTTAAATAGCCATATGAAAAGGCGTCTTGTACCTGTCTTGGGAGACTATTCCCCAGGTTAGCAAGAGTGTTTTCCTCTGATTTTAATTCATTTTTTTCCAATGGGTCAGCAGATTAAAGCCACTTAAAACTTAAATGTTTGATCCAAGCCAAACATTTAGGCTCTTTCTATAGCCAGTGGATTATAATCCTAAACAGGTATTGAAGACAGATGAGATGAATTGCCTTCTACAAATGCTTTTTGATCTGCTGTGATTATGGTGGAGCTCGAGGGAGTGGACTGGACTGGAAACCAGGCTTGAGAGACCGGAAAGAGGAGAGTTCCACCAGGACAGAGCAGTTATTTCTTCCTCAGCTGCTAGATAAATGCGGGTCTGTCGTGCTGAGGGTTTCTCTCTTGGAGGAACATACTGGCTTCACTGGGAGTTAAGTGTTATAGTTACTCTTACCTTATTCTGTTTATTAGTTTCCCTATTTTTCTGCTGACCTTACTTGGCAGTAAGATCATGTTTGGTAACACAGATTTGTAGACTGGAAATGAGCAGAAGTGTCCATTGTGCTCTTCTAGTCGGATTTTTGCCATAATACAGGCCATAGGACTTTCTGAATTAATTTGTATTTTAGACAAACTGTTTGCAAGTGACAGAGACCCAATTGCTACCTTTGGTAAAGTGTTCTAGTTTATTATTATTCTTTGAAATATATGTTTATCTTCACTTTCTAGCTACATTATACCACCAGTAGCAGACGTGCATCAGCCATGTTCTCACAGCTCTGGGAAAAAAGGGAACTCAGGACCACCCAAAAAATACTCATTTAGGCAGTAGTGAACTTTGAAAAGTGACTGTTAAGCAAAGAAAATCACCATGGTGTGTTTCCACATCCCCAACACCCCCAGTTGTGAGTTTTATACACTTTGTATTTACATTTTGAAATGTTGCAAAAACTTCTTGTGTCTTTTCTCCCGTTGGAGCTTCCCAGTGCTTCACTGGGCTTGTTCACCTGCTCTGGTGGCCTCCATGTATTTTCACGAAGCCTCCTGCTAAAGCAAGTGGAATATTTATTAGCCAAAAACTGGTATAAAAACCTGATTGGTTCTTCTAGCTAAAAGTAGATGTGTATAGTGAAATGTATGGAAGAAAATAAACTATGCCAACAAAACTGTCAGATGGTGGACTGTATGTTTTTTAGGTTGCCACAAGGCTATTCAGGACCCTGGGTGCTGGAAATCAAGTTTCAGAACATGAACTTGCTTAGGAGCTGTTTTGTGATAGTGGACCAATATTTGTTTAGTGCCCGGGACTGGAATTTGAGGTAAGATTGCTGTCTCTCAGCCTGTCATAGAACATCTTGGAAAGACAGAAGAAAACCACCTCTACTATCATCACAGAGAGATAAATTTGAAGGTATACCCCTTGCTGTTAGTCTTTTCAAGAAAGAAATAGCTTTTAAATTCTTCTTTAGACCTTCTCTGATCCTAGGAGAGAGCCAGAAATCACTTCCCAGTAGAAATAACTGCAGAGGAAAGGTATCCTTGAGAAAGGATTGTTTGTTCAGCTTTAAAGTAAATTTTTGTTTTTGTTTCCTCCCAGCCATAAGGAATGACTGACCAGTTGGTTTTGTTTTTTCTTTTTTTTTTCCCTAGGAACATAACTGATGATGGCTTGCAGCAAATATTTTTCGTCTGCAAAGGTACTAAAGGTCTCTGCAGGATGAATGGCAGAGCTACTAATCGAATTTGTGTGGGAGGACTATTGTACCTTCTGAGGAGCCTTCATGAAATCAGTAGGGATTTTCACATATTTCTGTACTTCAGTAGTTTGTGAGTTTCAGTATCAACTACTGGGTAGGGAATATGTACCATAGGGGTATCTACAGCTTTGCAAACCTGCAAACATGAATAAGAAGTTTATGATGTAATGTCGTACTGAAAAGCGGCTTCTTCTGCATGGAAACTAATGACCATTGAGATCAAGAGAGAAAAGTAAAAAATGAAAATACTTCTCACCCAAGAATAATGCAAACATTGATATTTTGCAGTCCATTACTAAATTGTCAGTATAATTTACCTCAGTGACTCTTTTATGGCTGCATGTAGCCAACAGAGTCTTGCTTTTCTGGTTATTTGAAGATCCTACGTGGGAAAAGCTATGTGGGATGCAGCTTGCTATAGGAAAAGCCCCTATTGACTTTACTGGCCCGAAAATTGGTTCTTAAGAATGATGTTTATGACTTTACAACAGCTGCTCCCTAAAAATCTACCTATATTATCTTGAAGTGTGAGCTCAGGTTGACTGAGCCTATTGCTTTCAGGCACTGATGTTGGACAAACTTTGTGCACTGGAACTGACTCTTAATAGAGGCTGCTGCACACCCAAATCTGCAGGTGGTCACGCTTGTCTCCCCACATCAAATATCCCATGATGTTGCAAGTCAACATCTGGCAGTTAGCTTGGCCAGGCTTCTTCCTAGCAGGGTCTGAAATGTCCTGAAGGGTGGGCAGATGGAGGACAGATGCTCTCTTGCTGGCAAACTGAATGCAGAAAGATGCTTATTTTTGGAACTCTGCTGTTTAAGACAGTGTCAACATTGCCTTTGAGTATTTTCTGGCTTCTCTTCATTCATCTACTGCCTCATTGTCAATTCTCACACACATTTCTGTCTGCTGTCCTCATTCCTTTTGCGAATGAATGTTACGATTTTCATAAGGCATCACTGGGCTAAAGTTCTGCAGTCAGCTGCAATTGCATTGGGTTGTAATCAATGGTGCTGAAGGTATTATAGCCTTAAAAACCAAATCTGACTCCAGATATTTCAAACCTTCCATTTGTAGTGGGACAGAACTGGTCACACAAGGTGCAGTGGAGTGTAAGGGGTCAAGGTCAAAATGATAACGTGCAGGTGAAATTTAGCATATTATGACAACTAGTCATAGAACAGAATCAGGTCCATGAAGCTTCTTTATAGCCTTTATATTATATATAAATATATCATGTCCTCTCTCTATATATATCTCCTATGTATATCCTGCATATTCTTCTTATATACAAAGAATATACATTATATATATATAGATAGAATTGCTAACCTTTAACTTGACTTCAGTATCTCTATAGTTATGAATTAGATTGCTTATTTTGGTTTCTTCTGCTTAATCTGGGAGTGTGTCCTTTAATAATATAGCTTCACTCTTAATGAGTGCAGTCATCCTAAACTCATGCCAGCAAAAACATTGTACTACAGTGCTCTATCATGTGTTACATTCATTATCTGACTGAAAGGCTGTACTCCTCCACACAATTACACTGAGGTCAAGCATAAAAAAGTGTAAATGTGTGTACTTGTAATAGGAATGTGCTTTGAGGGTTAGGTCTCTTTAAACAAAGACAGGAATTATCTCATTTATTTTGCCAAATCTTGATATCTCCTTAAAACAGATCAACATCTAGCAGACCATATCCATGGCAGCTATCATAATAAACTCTATCTTAAAACAGTGAGGCAGTCTTCAAGCTCTGCTCTGAATCTGGATAAAAGAATAAGCAGCAGGAGACAACAATAGGCAACAATGGTTAACTATAAGACAAACAAATTCAAACTATACAGTAAAAGAAGTCATAATAGTACAAATAGACTGCAAATGTTCAGTGCATTTTTTAAATATAGAAAATAAATTAGAAAAGCACATTTTGGCTTGTTTTGATATCCTGAACATTTGTAGTTGATTTCTATGTGTTGAGGTTGTTTTTTGTTTAGTAGAATAGGATCTGTTTTCTCCTGGGGATGTCCAATGTCTTGGCAAGGGCACAAAGGTCTGTGGGACAGGAAGGCTGAAGAACTGAGACTGAGGTTTGGTGTATGCACAAGTATGTTGAAAAATGCGGTAACTGGAAACCATCTGTGCAATGGGATGCCTGTCGTGTTGTATAGATGAAGTAAAGACATTTCTCTAAGCCCAGCACCAGGCGAATAAGCCTTTGAGGTCCAAGTGCAAAGAAGTCAGCAATAATGAAGTCAGAGAGCAGTTACTGAATCCAAAGGGATATTTCTCTCTCTAGCTGAAGTTAGTAGCTCTGTGCAAGCTGAAGGAAAGGTTTCTTTCTTGTTTGCAATTGCCCTGAGTATTCAATTTCCAATCTACAGGTCTGCAAAGCAGTGGCAATCAACTCTTACAGCCATCTTATAGAAAGGCAACAGCTCATAGCTGAAACTTAATAAGCTCTACCTGGCTAAATTCTGTCCTGATTGACATCTAGGGTATTAGTAGGGTTTCTTATAATACATGTTCAATGAAAGGATTCAATCTGTCTCCCATAGGCTACACTTATACTACTAAGTTGCACAGGACCAGGGAGGATTTCTGTTTACTGAAACTAGTTCTGCTTTTGAGGTAGGAGAGTTTGTTAGTATGGATGGGGGCTGTCCTGTGCTGGTTGGCCTGGATGCCAGAGAAAGGTCCGAGGAACATTTGATTCACTAGTGACAACATAGCAATAGACTCCAATTAAGAAAAAAAAAATCTTCTTTCACATTGAGGACAAATTGGTTCTCATTCTGGGCAGAAACTAAAGCACTGTCAGCAAGCTGGTGGTAGAATTCATCCTGGTATAAAAACCAGAATCTGTTCCCATGTATTTTATCATCCTTCACAATTCAGTAGCTATTCCCACAATACATTTATCAGTGGAATATAGAGGCTATGGCCTTATCACAAGTCACAAGTATATGCCCAATCTGCCTGCAGACCCTGGGAGGATGACAGTTGTGTGACACCTCACAAAATCGAACAGCGGACAGCATTTGGGTTTTCTAGGTGTCCCCAGTGATATAGACCCGTGGAAGAATGTATTCCTACTCCAGCTTCGCTCCTCACACTCCCCAACAACAAAGGTTGTTTTAGGGTTGAGTTGGACTTGCGTGACTTAGATGAGAACTGCCCAGCATGTTGTGAATTTGTTGAAGTGTGCTTAGAAACATGTTGGCATGTTGAGCTCTTAAATGAAAAATGTGTTTTACTGCTGTGCTGTAGGGGAGCCTTAGAGAAGAGCAGTCAATCTCAATTAATGTGAAAAGAATCTGGCCATGTGTATATTGAAAAAGGTTTGCTTTCTGCCATGAAAGTGCTCCCCAGCTGGATGTTGTTAATAAATAATCGTCTGGTTCTACTTACTGCCTTGAAGTTCAAAATATTCACGCTTTATGGGCAGTCAAAGTAGAGAGCTGGAAGATCGGAAGATCTGAGTTACCATTCTTGGATATTGCAAGTAATTTTATATAATCTGATGATGCAGAAGATAATTACTACGGTCATATGCAGAAGGTTAAATTTCTCTAACTGTTGCCTGCACTGGAGAGGCCTCTGTTTACAATTTTCCTCAAAGGTCGAAGTTTTGGAAGTTGACACTTGGATCTTTATTGAATGCCGCTTGGTGTTTTTAACCTAAAATTATCTCTTGATATAATATAAGGATCTGTTTGTTAATCCTTTTATTTAGAAGCCCATTATGCTCATAAAAAAGCCATTATATTTTACTTCAATGTATTTTATTTAGTTGAAGGCTATATATCACAGCACCTAATCTATGTTTCCTTTAATCAGAATAAAATCTAATCAGGAAAAGGGAAGTAATGCAATTAGCATTGGTCCACTTCATTACATTTTACACATACAAACATACATTGTATTTATTTTCTAGAAGTTATTTGTTGTGAAAATTGTTTTTATCACGGTTAGGATATCTAAAGATGCCTAAAGGACTTGAATGCTCAAATCCCATTTGCTTTTCTCCATTTGCTTCTGCTTACTGCAGAAATTTTCCAGTGGAGAAAAGTCTGTGAAGTGTTTAAAAGAGGGCTCACCTCAGAAATGTTATGCTCATTTTTGTCTGCTCTTAGATTCCAGGAGTTCAGGTCATGGAACAAGGTTGCGCTTGGTTGATGTTTCCAAGGTTTTATTCTGAAAGTCTTGAGCAATTCCTCCCCTCTTAGTATGCTGGGACTTTCTGGGGAGCTGACTTTCTAGACGGCTATTTAAAATCAGCCATAAGAGTCACCCTGAATCCTTATTTGCACCTCAGTATCTAAGATGGAAATTAAAAGTCAAAGCCTGATTTTATCAGCTGAGATGAGAACTCTGAATGGTTTTCATTTCAGCTCAATGTTCATTTAAATCAGGTCCAGCCTCGGGCATTTGAGTTATAAACACTTCTTCATTTGTAACCTAACTGATCTTTTGAGCAGAAGAAAAAGTCTTATGAAAGATAGGCCTCAGCTTAGCTAAATAGTCAAGCAAAATGCCTGCCTTTAAGATGGCCTTACTTGTATAGTCAAAGCTAAGGTTATTGTGCCTGCATGCCAAAAGAGTATCTGACATCTTCTGCACAGCTATGGACAAGTTAGTGTGCTTGTCTTGCTAACTAAGCAAGCTGGGCTAGGATCCTTTCAGTAAAAGTTGAAAGGATGGTAAGAGAATGAACAGTAAACATCAATTCCCTCCGGTCCTGCCCGCAATCCCCCTCCCTCCCCTGCAAATCCCTCTGGTCTTTTAAAAACATGTGATGTAATTTCTGAGGAAATATTGTGTTTGGCTATAGGCTCTGGGTGTAGGTTTTTCCACAGTTATCTGGCTCACATGACCTAATTTGAACAATACATTTTAATGCAGCTAGATGTAGCAACCTGGATGTTGAAGCAGAGAGAAGTTCCTGCAAATGGGGGGCTGAGAACATGGTGGCAGCAAAAAGTGTGTCCTAAGAATGGCAGGTAATGATATGAGGCTTAGGTTTTTAAAAATAAAGTGTATGTCTTATGATCACTTATGTCTGTACTCGGACACAGCAGGTTGCCCTTCACCAGCGGTGATACATTGAAGACCAGGGATCTTCTTGGAAGTTGGACTACAGCTCAAATAGAACTGCACTGCACCTTCTGGATATGGCCTAACAATGAGATTCACTACAGGTAGCAAACTACTTAAACTAATTAATAGAGAGGTACTCTTTGGTGTACTTAGGTAATGTTTTGTAATCCTGAGTCGAGCACCTAGTGGAAATGAGACAGTTCACAGAATCATAGAACAGGTCAGCTTGAAGGCACCTTGAAAGATCATCTGGTCCCACCTTTTGTGGGAAAGGAAGCCTAGATAAGATTATCTAGCACCCAGTTCAGCTTTATCTTGAAAACTTTCATTGGTGGGAACTCCAACAAGTCCCTGGGGCAGTTGTTTCAGTTGACTCATCTGTTTAGAGATGGAGACTTCACTCAGATGAAGAGAGGAGGCTTAATGTTGCTACCACCTTTAAGATGGTACTCCAGTGGTCAGGGCACTTGGCTAGGACATCAGATCTTTAGACTAAAGACTTTCCATGACAGTATAGCAACCTTGGAATAGGAGACCTTTCTGGTTACAGCATTGTACATCTCAATTGTAGAAGTGTTCCCACTCATTTTTAAGTATTGCATCAGTCCCTAGCAGGGAGTGTTTAAGCATGATCTTGTAATGTTGATAAGCACACTCAGTGGAGAAGGACCATTTTCCTCTGGGTCCAGCTTTAATGTGAAGCATCTTTTCTTGGGAGTCCCAAGCCACACAGACCTTTGGGGTGCAGAATCTGCTGAGCTCAGCCGAGGCACAGCCCTGGCTGGAGCCTCTCATACCTCTGCAAACCTTGCTGGGAAGAGGAGGCTGTGGTTTACCCACATGGACCAAGGCACCAATCTCTTGCCTAATTTAAATTTTAGACTCCAATGTCCCATTTTTTATCAGACCCACAGAATGTATTAATCCACTGTAAAGAGACAGCATGCCTAGTTTTAAAAAACATAGAGGTTCAAATAAATATCTTATTTGAGAGAAATGAAAGATTTCCTTGGGAATATATGCTGATATAGCATATCTTTTAACTGTACATGTAAAATACATATTCACTGGAACTGGTCTGCAATTGTTTGTGTCCTTCTAGTAGCAAAGTGTTATTATTTGGTGAGATTACTCTGCCTGATAACCAAAGATGTGTTTTCAAAGCATTAACGAGGAATTTATCTATTATTCTGGAAGACACTGTTTGACAGTTCGAGGCAGTAAAATTCCTGTCTTGCAGAAAAGAACATAATTCTGCCTCTGTCAAGAAGCAAGGCCAGAATTCATAGCTGATTTCAACAATAAGCTTCCAGATTTTGCAAAAGAGACTTTGTTTTACTAAACATTTATCTCAGAAATATGCAGCTAAAGAAAGCAGTTCTTGCAGCATTACTTCTCTGCACCAAACAGGAAAACTTGTCTGCTTTCCATTTCTTCTTTTTTTTTCCCAAATTTTCCTACTACAAACATATAATGTGTGAAATGATGTTATTTGTGTTCATTCTGACTAATTTCCATAGCTTTAGTGTTGCTCTTTCTTAAAGAAGTATTAGAAATGCATAGGACTGTGAGCGAAATATGGGGTCATTTCTTTGTGATTCAGTGTACGAAATGAGCTGGTGGTCTCAGCTCAGTTCCTTGTTAAGAAAAATTGTCATCAAATGTGATTAAAAAACCAACATCTTTCACAAAGACCATATTCAATTCTGGAATTTAACACATGAAAGCCAAAATTATATTTGAATATGCTCATTTTAATTTTTATCCTACATCAATTTCAGTTTGTAACAACCAAACAGAACATTTGACTATTTTGAAAACAATCATTACAGATTAATGCAAGTTTTATTCTGTTCCAGCTTATTCACAGCCCTTTTGTTATTAAAAGTGTTCCTGATAAAAAATGTGAAACAGAAACGCATGATAGATGACCCTGAATTGAATGGTATGTATTTTCAATGAAGATCAGTCACCTCAGTATTTAGAAATCTGGCTGAAATAGAAGGATAAGACATTTATAAAACAACTACCAAGCAGATAATTGACTCAGAGCAGTTGTGGGCAAGTAACACATATAAAATTTGGAAAAATTTAGATAATTTAATGTAAATAACGCTCCTACAATAATGCTCAGTAAAGCATACAGACATTTTGTGTTGAAAGCTCATATTCTAGTCTTGACATTTTTTTTTTCCTTGAAGGTAGATTTGTAACCTACAATTTAACAATTTAATTTAAGTAATAAAATTCAAATTGTATTTTTCATTCAAACCATATTATCTTTTAGCTGGTGAACTCTGGGTAGCCTCTACTAGTAGTCTGCAGCTCTGATGCCGCGTTGTTCTCAGCTTAATGAATGGACAAGTCCTGCGTCACTTTCCTTCATGATCATCTAGCGTTGCCTCCATAAAGTAATGTTATGAAAAACGTTGTGTGTTTTGTGGATTTGTATCATCTTCTGCTTTTTGTGAAATTGAATGGCAGGAAAGAGGACCACTAGTGTGAGCCTGCAGTAACTACAGTGAAGATTTGTATTGGGTTTTAAGTGGGTGGTGAACTCATTGCAGACCACAGCAAATGCTCCATGCTTTACCTATTCTTGCACCAATTTAAAAACTTGTGGTTTAAAGTTTTCTTTTTTTTTCATAGGACTTCTCAGAATTAATCTGGGTTATAAATTAAGTAATTTACCATTTTAATAAATTCTTAATCTGCTTTATAAGGAACAGATCCTTGTTTTATTCAGGAACATAGGAATCTTCAAGTATGTTCAGCAGAGTTATACAAAAGAGCATTTTTAATAGACTTGCTTATGATGCCGATTAATATCAATCTGCTTATTTTAAATATCAATAAGAAATGATAAATATGACAGAAACAGACAATAATGGAACTGAAGCTATTTGAATCTATCTGGAAGAGGTTCATAAGCCACAGTTCATGGCAACACAGTGATTTTGTTACAGGATAGAGAACAAAACTCCAATCTGTTTTACAGACTAGATCTGGTTGAACCGTAAGATGTGTTTTATCCTCACAATAATGTACTGAATTTATACCAATAATAATACCAAACATAACCATTCTGGCTATAGATCATTTAGTTCAGTCAGATACGACTGATCTTACCCATTTTCTTCTTGCCAGGGCAGGTATCTAACAACACACACCTGTGAAAATGTTCATAACATCTACACTTATTAAAGTAATATAAACAACATCACCTCATATCAGTACATTTCCCCAGCCGGATTATGTTTTCTGGAAATGGATGGAATTGTGTTGTTGCCAAATGCATGTTAACTCAAACCAGTACCCGTTCCTATAGTTGAACCAGTAAGCCTCCATATTTTAAAAAAGGAGACTTACCTTTGAGAAGGGCACACTGAGAACAGAGAATCCTTCAGCACGCCATACGATATTGTGCGTTTGTACCTTGATCCTTTTCTCGAAAGGCTTCTAAGTCAGTTACGGGCCAAGTGCACTGTGCTAATCAGCTAAGTTCAAAAGGTCACAGATATTAAACCTAGACAGAGTAAATCCAATCTCTTTTTAGTTTATAATGACTAACGGATAAGCACACCTGTTCATTTTTTTGATTGAAGGAAGGATCTTGGTGTGTTACATCTTTGTTTTTAAAGAAATTTGCTCAGTCAATTTTTCCTCAAAGTATCTATGCTGTTTTATTTGTATGAAGGCATGGATGCCTCCTGAGGCATTTCTTGGCCTACTTCCATGTTTATAGGTGAGAACAGTGAAGCAAATTATAGATAGACTCTGACTCTAGAGTGAAGTAAAACAGTAAATCTCCCCAGGACACAGAGGGAGGCAAGGTTTCCTGGGCCGAGGAAGCCAAAGTAGCCATGATCATCTTCCTGCTTTTTCTATGCTCTGGTGTAGACAAACTTGCTACATCCCCCTTAGAAGTTGACTTCAGGTCATAACATGCCAATTGGTACTAAAATGGTCGTATTCTCTTTTTCCCTAGCAGCAGCAGTGGTCATGTATGACATATATCCCATGTACCTGGCAAAAGCAGTGGCTCAAACCTGCATCTGTATCCTTGCTCACAGGAATATCTTGTACCATGCCCTGTCCTCATTTTGAGACTTCTCACCACTCACAGGCTGTGAAGAGCCCAGATGTACTGACCCCAACTTACCCCTCACCTGGAAAGCCCTTCATGGAGCAGTAAGCACAGACATGTTCACAAGCTCTCTAGGCCCATACCCTGTCTGTGGGCAGGGTGAGACCATGCTAGGGCATATATACACCCAATGGTCATTGAGCTGGGCCTCCTCTTCCAGCTTCTTCTAGGATGTTCTCCTGGTCAGCACCTGTCAGTTTTCCCCACCACTGTCAGGAACTCAGCAGTCATAAGTCCCTTCCCCTCTCCCTATTTCTCTTCTGGGAGCAACAGGTGCAGTTCAAGACGTGTTGCTCGATTGTCCCTTCCGTGCCCCTTGGACCCACGTCTGAGCCTTCAACTCTAGCATTTCTTATTAGTTGTCCTCCTTGTGTTTCTTTCCTCACAAGCCATTTACCTACTGGGGATGTCTAACAGCTGTGGTTAGGGCAGGAAGGAAAGGTACAGTGGATCCCAGCTCTGAAGGCGTGTTGAGCTCTGGCTCCATTCTGATGCCAAGCCTTGAGGTAGTGGAGGACTCCACTGGGATCCTAGGTGTGGAGATCTCTACTTCCCTTACACAACAGACAAACACAGAACAAAATCCCCAAAACAGTAGTTAGTACCTCTATCCTTCCTGTTACATATGGAAGGAATGACAGCAAACAAGCCTGACTCTTTCAGACTGTATTTCCAGCTGCCTGTCTATGTCTGTTTCTTCTCCTCCTCTTTCACAGTGCAAGAGTGCGCAGCCTTCAGTCCTTGCCTGTGGAAGGGAAAAATACAATTGTAATAATTCTTGAATCAGAAGTTGAGACTAGCTGCAATGTTAACAGCTAAATATGAACGGACAGAACAGTCCTGGACAGACCTCTTAAAGAGCACATGTTGCTCTCTTCACTCTGTACCATCTAAAAGAAAATGTTGTAATTGATTAATCATGGTTTTATTTTTTTTTTATATTCTTCCAACAGCACAGGACAGACTTCTCAAAGCTACTTTTCTCAGATATTTTGCTGTAATCATAGGCAGAAGCCATAGCATAAAGGAAAGCTGTTCCTATGACTCTTTCAAGCCTTATCAAATACCATTAATTTGAACTATAGCATATTCCAAATGCTACATGAAGAATTGAGTGCCTGCTTGAAAACAGAAGGTTACAAGAATATTGCAGAAGCTGGTAAGCAGGAAACATTTCACATCAGCTGAAAGGCATCACAATGGCTGGCTCTGCTGGATCTGAGCACGTGATCCTGCTTTGGGTTATACCTGACTGGTAGGTATGCAAGTTTGCAGTATGATTTTGAGACATTTTGAACTAGAAAGTTGGGTGTAAAGAGGAGGAAAACCTGTAGATCAGTGAAGGGTTTATCTGTCAGGAGTTGTTACAATGTGTTTCTGCAACTCCACCCTTTCATGGGAAGGAGACTAACCACTGCAGTTGAATCAAAGTCTCACCTGTGCACAACGCCATAAAATTCTTTGTCCCTGTGTTACTCAGTGGAATATAGCCCTAGGATGAGTTTTGTCAACACTGAAGAGAAACCATGAGTCATAAAGCACATTTGGCCTTATGCAGGAGCAGACTGCTCAATTCACAGAGAAGCATAAGTTCCAGGAGGAAAACACAGAAGTGTAAAAAAGGGACTATGAAATAAAATTATGAGAGGGAGAGACAGGACAAAAAGTTTGGCTTAATCTCTGAAGCACAGACATGGCTTGCTATTTTCTCTGAACCAGTGAAGTTTTTGTGTGCCTGGGGTGGAGACAGTAATTTAACAGTTTTCTGTCTTGGCCAAGTGCAGGGAGCAGAACAGCTTCTTAAGAAAGTGGTTGTGCTTGCGGCACTCAAGTGTTCCTCTCCTTCCCCAAAAACAACTTTTATGTGAAGACTGGGATTTTGAAAACCATGCAGAGCTGGCCTGACTCTCCTCCTAAATGTCACAGAGACTGCTGGAAGCCTCTTCTTCTGTGGTTAGTCGGCGACACATATAGGCTTTGGAAACTCTGTATAACAGCACAGATTTCTACATGAATCAAAACCAAATGCAATGTCCTGAGAAAAGTTTCAAAGGTTGGACCAATCTTGTGTGTCAGAGCTGAGTGTCACTTAGAGGCAGTAGGTATAATGTGGTGCAGCCCCTCTTCTCCCCAGGAGCACAGAAGAGCTGGCAGGCTCTTCCCGTGCATTGCAGATGAAATCATGGCCCCATTGACGTTAATGGGAGTTATGCCACTGGCTGAGATGTAGCCAGGATTTTACCCTCTGTGACCGTATGCAATCCAAAATTGGAGATGCGCTGAAGAGTCTCTCTGTTTTATTATCTGGAATTCCATGTAATGCTTTTGTCCTGCTCCATTCTCAGCACATCTTTCCAATCTGGATTTTTCTGTGGCTTTAAAAATTTCCTAACATTGCACCACTTCATATCTTTATCTGTATTTGTATTTATATGTGTGTCTTCACAGTCCATTCTGTCACTTACTGAAAAATATTTTGTAAATAAGCACAAGAATTCCAAACAGGAGAAAAGATATTTTAGGAAATAGATGATAAAATATCCTGTTGAAGGATATTTTCTTCTTTGGTTGTGGTTCATCTGAAAATAATTCAATCTGAGAAGGCCACCCAACATGAATGAAAACAAACATCTAGAAGGAATTCCTTTCAGTAGGCACGAAGTCTCAAACTCTTGCTGCAGGTGGAAGATACATAGATGAGTTGGACTGAAATGCAGGAATCAAGAAGGTTTCTTTTCCCAAACAGTGACAGTAAAAAAAAAAGAGACCAATAAGTGAAGAGAAAGCCCTTTCTTCCTTCAGCATGGTCTGCCCTATTGAGAAGCCAATAAGCAATTGGCTTTTTTCTTCTTCTCATTCATTTGCTGCAAATTATTATATGTCATTAGGGGGATCTCTCTGATGCTTCAGGGACAAATGTTGCCTGTGAGAAGTAATTGATTTGGTGAAGAGAGGGGAGCTACCACACTGAGCTTTTCGGGGATAAAAGTTGCTTGCAGAGTGCCAGCTCTGGTGAATAAAGTCTGATCTTACTCTCCAGAAAGTTGTGGTTATTTTTCGAGAACAAATGTTTATTGTAGAAATATACACATGAATATATGACACTGACTGCGTATAAATGGATGAAATGCAAAGACCTATTTATACTCTTGCCAGACGTAGCATCTGAAATGCATTATGCAGAAGTGCTTGAGAACATGTCTGTTGTTTCATTGATCTCTACTGAAACAAGGAGATGCAAGGAGATGGGGACTGTTTATTTCTTATTGTTTATTTAATTGGACACAAAGGATGTCCAGTGCCTTTCTCTTGCCCTAATTTCACAGTCATAATGGCAAACAAATTGAGGAAAAATGTAGTCTATTGCAGGTTTCTTTCCTGAGTTGGAAGATATGTGAAATAAGTCAATTCTGTCTCAAAAAAATATGGAAAAATGGCTACAGGTAATAGACCATGCAATACTAATATCAGGCTTCTAAACCACCTAGGCTTGCTTACTTACATTTTTAATAGTGAGAGATCGAAGAATTCCAGGGAAAAATATAGTGAGTTAATATAATCTGTTATTGGGAAGGAATCTGAGTACATTAATAACATGCAAAAATGGTTTAGAAATGCTGGTTAATTATTTGAGCGCATTACTCAAAGGTAAAATAATATTTGAAAGATATTCAAAGTAGCTTTAATAAAGTAATAAAATGTACCTCAGTGCTCTTTATATGCATATTTATTAGATAGTTCTGACTGAAAATGAATTTTCAGAGTGAAGGGGAAAAGGAGGAAAGGTTAAGACTAGGAAATGTTGAAGTATCTTGGCTGAATATCCTGAATGAGAATAATCTTCCTTAGAGGCACTGCAGGTTCCTTATTTTCTTCTTATCCATCCCACTTGCTGCAATGACCTAAACCAATGGAGTCAATGGCGTCCGTCAATCACTTTCTTTCCTGTTGCCTTTATTGCACCCTGGAATTTGCAGCATTAATGATAGTTCAAAGGAGCATGAAGAAAGTTACAGTTAGCCTATAGATCAAGTCACATACCTCTGCGATGCATTAATCAATTGCTCTTTTGCTTTAGGAAAAAGAGAAAAACAAAAACTTGTTTGGAAAAATCTTGGCACATTTGAGAATTTTCAATTCTGAGTACTAAATTAATGACGCAAATTGTAACGACTTGTGCTGTTGCAATTATAGTAGGTTACATGTGTCAACTTCCCTTCTCCTACCAGAAAACCTCCAAACTGGCTAGTAATCTTCTTTTGCGGGGATTCTTACAAGTTTTTTTTCCCCAGCTCCCCCAGCAATGGTTGGTGAGGAAAAGCAGTGGTGGGTCCTGCTGTCACTGTGCATGTAGTAGGGTGCCAGAGTGCAGGACTGGTGCCAGTGTGCAGGCAGCAGCTTCTAACTGGGAGACAAGGGGATGCAGAAGCCAGAGAAGTGTGGTTATACCTTCCTCCTGCACTACCATCCTCCTCACCTCAGACTCTGCTGCCTTTTTCCTGGGTTCCCTCTCTCACATCCTCTCCAGCTGGTCTCAGGGTTCTGTGTCCACTTTTCCTGCTTTTCTTTTTTTTTTTTTTTTCACTTCATCTTGGGCACCCTGGCCCATCAAGCTACCCAGTTATGATAGAAAAGCAATATTCTGTGTAGTCTTCATCTACCACTGAGTGAAGGGAGAGTGCTTTAACATCGAGTTTACTAATGATGATGCTAAGATTTTTTTTTTTGGTTTACTGTATTTCCTAAAGATTTCCTAGATATGTGGTAAAACATTGATGACTGTTCTGGTTCAATGACAAAAAAAAAGAACCATTTTTTTTTCCCGGGTATTTGACACAAGCCATTCTTGCAGTACATATAAGCAAAGACTAAAACTTTTGCATCTGTGGAGAGCCTGTGAGTTCGTCTTTAATTTCCTGTGGAGTATTTTAGGGTAACACACTGAGGGTTCTCATCATAACACCAACTAGTACAGAAAATATGAGTTGGATGACACCATCAAGGGCCCTTAAAAAACCTGAGGTATGTTTAAAGAATGTCAAAAAGTCCACTTGCATGTTAGGAGATTGTGATGAGGTCTCTTTTTCCAGAGAAAGCAGTGAAATTTCAGAAAACAGTGATGCCAAGGCACAACTGGTCCCTGGACTGCTTGCACAACTCCTTATCAGAAGTGAAGCAAATCAGTTTAGTGCATCCTTACCTGCTGTGTCCCAGATCACAGTGGTACTATTTTAAACCTTGTGCAATTAGGTAGAAAAGTAATTGAAAACCAGCTTGTGGCAGGCTGGTTCTACCACTCCTTGTCAAGACTTTAAAGATGTGTGGAGAGTAATTTTAGAAATGTTGTATATCTAAGTTGCGCTTAAAACCCTTTGCAAACCTAAAAGGATATTTGGAGTTACAATTTAAAAACAGAGGGATTTAGTGCAACAGGTTTTGGCAAATGAACCACTGCAGTTCCTACAGCTGATGAATTAATGTGGACCCAACAGACTAACGTGTACCATGTGTTTATTTTGGCAGCAAATGTGGAAAAATCATTTGGAAAAAAACTGTATTATTCAAGATATTTCTTTTTTTTTTGTTGTTTTGTTTTGTGTTTTTTCCTTCCTTTAACTGAAATAAAAAAGGTAAGGTTCAGAAAGTCCTTCTGATTGGTACCATATTTATAATGTTTTGAGAAACTAATGACACTACTACATCATTTTTTTATGTATTAGGCTGTTTGATCATAGCAATTCTCTCAACTACTAACATAGAACAACACCCTCCCATATCCCATCTTGTAGGTAAATGAAGCAGGTAGATGTCAGACCAGAAAATGCACTGCAATTTTTTACGATTTAAAACTCATTCACAATGTGAAGCTTTTGAGCATCTGATTTATGAAAGTCCAAACATACCAGTTTTCAAGCTAGTTTACAAAAGAATAGTAGTGTTTTCCACTGAAATATTAACAAACTCTTTAACTTAGCATTAAGGAGAGTAAAATATACCAATCATAGGTTTTTTTTTAAGTTAGAGGTTTACAAATTTCATCGTACTCAGTTGCACAAGTTAGAACTCCGTATGAGGGAAGGGATGAGAATGACAAAAGCTGTACTTTGTCTCAATGGAATTTGGAAGTTCACTGTGTCTTTTTCAAACCTGTTAACCCTTTGTCACACTTTCATTTTTGTACATTTAAAAATGCTGAAAAAGGACTGTCCATTTTCAATAGTTCCTTCGTTGTTTTTTTCCCTTTTCAACTCCTAACTTCTCATTTTCCTTCCTTCCTCTTCCTTCTTTCTACTTCTTTCCTTCCTTCCTCCCTCCCTTTCTCCTCCCTCTCTTCTTCCTTCCGTCCATCCATTATAATGAATTAAGTGAGATAAAAATGCAATATCCTTGGCAATATCAGATTCCCTCTTTTCTGCAGCACTTTGTACTTCTCCAAACTGCCTCAATTCTTTTGTGACCATGTCTACATACCACAGAAGCTACAAGGCTATTCTGGTACACATGAGTGTTCAAATTAAACTGGATGTGTCTCAGGAAAAAAAACCCAAAATAATGTTCCAACCCAATTGTGAGAATGAGATAATTCTATGTGTGACATTCTATGAATTTCCATCAATTTTTGTTATGCAGGAAGTAGATTTCATGACATTAATGCTTTTCAGTCCTCAGACTTCTGACAGATGGTATCTTTTGAAATTCTTGTTGGCTTTCCCAACCCTGCTGGGCTTCTGTTTTTTGTTGTGTTTTTTTTTTTAAATTCCTTTTAAAAGGTCTCATTACAAACAGTAAACAAATAGCTAGTCTTTTCCATCTGCTGAGAATTTAAAATTAGATTTCATTAGTGGTTGGGAAGGTATGCCATAGAATCTTGGGGAGAAGTGAGGGGAGGAGAGTGACCTCTAATGACCATCAGCCCTGCATTCCCTTCCTTGTGTCCTCTTTCCTTTAAGCCCAGCAACTGGAGACATCTGTAGAGACATTGTCCTGCCATCATTCATTTGAACTCCTACATCTGTGTCCTTCTCTTCCCACCTTCAAGCATGGAGAGGGTTTCTAGTGTTAGAAGGGGTCTAGTCCCTCCTTCTCCTGAGAATACCTAATAGAGCAAAGGGCCAGTAGGGGATGCTTAGGGAAAGATTTTGAAAAATTAGGTGAGTGCAAAGCAGAATTTTGCCTTACAACTTCCAACTCACAAACCGCCATCAGATCAGGGCCTCCATCAGAATCTCTACTTGCTTTTTAAAAAATCCTTGTTGTTGTATTACTTTCTTGATGTTGTATTACTTTCATGATGGCAAGCAGTAAATTGTCACCTGCCTGTGAGACCATGGTCAGAAAAACCAACTCCATAAAGACCAAGAAAACTCAAGTCATGGTGATATCCAGTGTTTTACTTACATTGAGTTTGAAGTAGAGAGCCAGGACAGAAATGCAGATCAGAATCAAAGAGCTTCTCTGGTTACCAGAGAAAGAATAGCCTTTTCTGAACATCATGATGGACACTTGAGAGCTATCACTGTGCCAGAAGACATCTGAAGACATTAATTACCAAAGGCTGGTTTCAGTCAAACCTTTCACAGCCTTGTAACAATTTTGCTTAATTTAATTTCCTTTTGTTTAATGTAATTTCCTCTCTGTTAATCTAATTTCCTATGTTGCGTTTTAATAGAAGATGGAAAGTAAAAATGGAAACAAAAAATTAAGAACAGGGACAAAAGGAAGACGTATTCAAATATATATCCAGGCCCTTGTGATTAAATCAATTTTAACTGGCGTATTTGGTTAGACTGTGGATAGACAAACGTCATTTTTTGCATCTCTATTTCTGTATCTTTGGCTATGGAGTTAGATAGCTCAATACCAATGCCTACGTTTTATGGGGACATGAAAGAAATGCGAACTTCTTGTCCTGCAAATCACTGTAGCTTTATCTGAAGTAATTAGTCTCTGACTAATGAATCAATGTCACAAGCACATCCTAGAAGGAAAAAATGATCTTGCTAATATTTGTGCCCAAGTTATTGTTTTGGCTCGTCCAGCTGGTGCTGGGACAGTGCCAATCACAAAAAAATGAGGGGGTTATGCATGTCCCTTAGAGCAATGCTCTGAGAGGGAAAACCGTACCAAAGCTAGCCAAAGAAAATTCTAATTTGTCAACACAGTAAGACAATAGTTAAAAAGACAAAACCAAAACAAAATAAAAAAATCCTGACTTCACTATTTCCTATAGGTATTAGAAAATGTTTAGACTTCAAAAGAAAGATAAACACAATAGAAAGTTTTAGATAATTAAAACTTCTTATTTTGGAAAGCGTCTTCCTCAGGATCCAACAGATTGGTAATACTATAAAGTGAAAAATTAGTTCTGGCCACTAATTGGTTTTCAGCTGTTAAATTTCCCAGCCCCTTTGGTTTGTTTAGTCCATGTGTTGGTATGTAACTAGAATAAGTTTAAACGGCAATTAACAGCTGTCTGTAGTGAATGCTTGAAATGTTGTGAGTATCAGGTGCCGTTTGTGAGATCTGATTGCCTGTGACCATAAGGCAATAAGAGTGCCTGGAGGAATTTTTGTCCTTAATTTTAATTTTGTAGCCTGGCCACAATACTGGACAATTAATTTAGGCTCATAAAAATTAAGACATCTTTGAGGGCTTGGTTAGAGTTATTTGGGGAAATCTCATTAAAACCACCCTTCTACTGCTGAAATCAAACTTGCTACACCGAATTATATCTTAGACCAGTTTTTTACTTAAGCAGAAGTTAGTCTAAAAAATATATTCTTACTCCCTGGCTTAAGTCTTTTTCAGTTTTCTTCATAGAGAGGAAATATATTGCTGTGAAAAAAAAATTGGCAACAGTAAATATCATGCTTTTGTGTTCAATAAATTGTTCTTGTCTCTGACAAGGAGGATGACAATTTGGAATGCATTTGGAAGGATATGGATGATTCAGTAATTAAAAGGAGTGTGATTATACCAGAAGCTACTCATGCTGCCATTTGTGACAAAAATAATTGGCTGAGGAAAAGAATGTCTTGGCATTAAAGAGCTCTGCAATATACAAAATTATTTCTAGGAATTCAGCATAGCTGGCTGCACAAATAAAGGTTCAAAAGTCTGAGATGAGTGGAAAATATAAGGAACTATATAGATAGCTTCTGAGCATATGTCTATGGATGTTCCTGTTGATAATTTTTTCATGCTGTTACAGATGGAGGGGAGCATCTGCTAAGCACACAAGAAGCAAAAAAAGGCTGGTGTTGACAAGTTCACCCAAGACAATTAAGGGTAAGTTATTGCTTTAACAACATAGCCCTGAATGTGGGGCAGGGCAGAATTACATCACCTAAAGAGAAGCATCTGCAAGATTTTACTTCTTACAGCAGAACTCCTAAAGACATTTCTCCCTGGATAGGAAGGTTGGTACGGAGTTTCTCTTATGACGTGGTGATCCAGGTTCCCTGGCATTTGTAGGTCTGGGTGAGTTGTGTCCCAGGTTTCCCTGGATAAAGTGCAGAGGCTGTTTTTCTGAATTGCTCTTGTGAAAATCTGTAAAGTGCCCAGGCACTGTGGGTCCACAGCTGGCAGAAGATTATATGGTAATTTGCCAGTCTACTCATAACCTTTTATTTGTACAAATGCTGCAAATAGAGGGCCAGATTCTCAGCTGACATCAGTCTACGCATCTATATATCTCCATTCATCATCAGAGTCTTGTGCTCAGTGCAGATTCTTTTGATGTTTTTGTTTCAATTTCCAGGAGTTAGTGTATTGTTTGCAGTCAGATCTGATGTGTCCTACCAGTTTTCCCTCTTTTGCTGCTTACTCTTCAGTTGATTTTCCCACTGAACAATAAGCTGAGACAAGAGACCTGAGTAGCAATTGGGTTTGAGTAGCCTGGAAATGTGAATAACAGCTGGTCTGCAATTAAAGACTGTTTGAGCTTGTCCACAGATATCTAGTCTTACTTTTCTCACTCGGACTGGTTGCCACATGATCCACACATAAGTGGCTTAAAAAAATAAATAAAAAAAGAAAAACTAAGTGGAATCTTTTCTTGAAAATCTTTAGGAACTGGAGTGAAGTGACATGACTGCCAAGAAAGCTTTATTAAATAGCCATTAAACATTAAAAAAAAGTTATTGTAAAGGCCTTGGCCCCAGTCAGCTCTGTGGACTTGGCGCACATTCTGAAAACTCTGGATTTCTTTTGGTTCTTTACTTTTGCTCGGTAATCACTATTTGATTTCAGAGCCAAAGACCTATGTGCTTGCTCAAGAATAAGTAGCTCCAACTTGTATCTATCTGAAGAGTTGCTGAAAGATTTATATCTGCTTTGGCAATATTGTGCCCTTTGGTAAATGCCATAAAATGCAGTTCTTCTCTACCACATCTTCATCATAAAATAGACTAAATCTGACTTCTTATTTGGTGATACGTTGCCACAGAGAGCCTTGGAGCGTTATCTGTAGAACTAAATGAGATATTGAGGTCATCCCTCACTATAAATTATTAATACTTACTGTAAATTATTAGACTTTTTAAAGAGTCAGATATTTCCGAGTACAGCATTTATAGTCTAGGGAGGGGCTGAAGGTTTTCTGTGCATCCTCTGCTTTACTAATTTTTTTTTTTAATAAGGATAAACTTAAAGCTCAAGTTTATTAGCACAAAATCTAATGGTAGACACCTCAAAATAAGTCTGTTTCTATCACTATACTTAATACACTTACAAAAATGTATTTTGAAAGCCCTCTACTTGGAAAACTAACAGATTAGCTTGGGTAACCTTGCTGCGAAGGTTTATTATAGTGTTTCTGCCTCCAGCTGTCCATCTCATGCTTATGCCAGAAACTATAAAATGATGCTTCATTTTTTGGCTGGAGTGGTTGACGCCACTTCATATTTTTCCTAACTCCTTACTTGACAGTAGGATGATAAAGTCTGGTAGGGTGGCAGAGCAAACATTGCTTTATCATCTTAAACTGCTGCAGAGTATAAAATTCTCCAGACTTGCAAAAATTATATCTCTATCTTCCACAAAGCCATCCTCATCTGCTGCAAAAAGAGAGTACTTTCTACCTAGTCAGTTAAATGGCATTTACTTTTAAGAAATTCCTTGAATAACGAGTTTAGGTTTTTAGCTTGAAGCAAACTGGTGTGGGTTTGTTTTGTTTTGATTCATAAAATGGAGAAATCGGAAAAGTATCAGACCTGCCTGAATAGCAGCAGTACTTGCTAGTGTGACACTGAAGTTCAGGTCAGGGTCTTGCACATGTTGAACAGTAGAAGCAGGAAATCCTCCCTAAAACACATCCGATGGATTTCTGGTGGCTGAATGAAACCAGCTCTTGGTGTAACCTAACCTTTCCAAACTCTGCGAACTGCTATGAAACTATATTCCAAAAAAATGTATTGCAATTACACATGGGCATGGCTCCACAGTAAGTATTTTAAAAAAAATGTCTTCATTTTTCATTTCTTCTGATCTAGAAGCAGAAAAATGTTTCATTTGACACTGAAGGAGTTTTTCCTGCCACTGTTTATTCTGTCATCCTAAAATCCCAGCTATACAGGAAGACAGAGCATGGTGCAATTCGTCAAAACAAAACAGCATGGATTTCGGCTTTCCAGGCTAAAATTCATTGCAGTTCAGTAGTTACTACTTGAGCTATGACTGAAGCAGCAGTGGGCAGACCATTATGGTTGGGAAACTGTAACTATCCCAAGATAAGCTGCTCCCTGCCTTGCATAGAAGCACAAGTAAACTCAGGTCAAAATGTTGAACTCAGTTGAAACTTTAACACCTAGAAGCTTCCCTAAGCTAGGAAGCTTCTAGAAGCATATGGCTAGGAAGCTTCCAGAACTGTGTGGCTGTTGTAAAGAGAAGTCTTCAGCCAATGAGAACTGATGTGACCATAACTAACCACAGATCAGATTCAACTGGGGTATAAATGGAGCCTCCGCCAGAGGATACACTTGAGCCAGTCATCCTTGGAGCAGTGGGGTCTGCAGTCGGGGACTCCTCCCTTAGGTTGGGATGGTGCCTGAGGAAACGCCTCGAGGTTGAGAGCCCTCCCTTTGTTAAATGAATGATTGTGTATTTTGGATCACCGGAATTTCTGAGTGTAGTACTAATTCCTGAGTGAAGTTTCAGACTTGTAGATTGTTAATGATATCATAGTATTAAAGTAATTTCAGTTAAAATAGAGCTAAGTTTGAATTAATTACCATTTTTTTTACAAATAAATCCCATTTGAGTTTATCACTTTGTCTAATTTAATTTTTGTGAGTTTCTGTGACACCGTCTTAATTGTGTTTTGATGCTTCACAGGTCTTGATTGGCTCCGTATAGAAATGTTAAATTGTAATTGCTTTGTATACAGACTGTTACTGTTTATTTACACAGCAAAACAAAGATGTGATTGCAGCATGAACTAGAGCAAAAGCCCTCTAGGCACCAAGAATACCACATGTCATTTGCAGTCAGTGCTAACATCTCTCCCAGTATATCTTCATTGCTATTATTACCTCTGTGAGCTAAATTTTGACTGGTTTTGGTCTGTCTGTTTGTTCTAGAGTAGCCAAATATGGGAAAATGGAGGCGTTTAGTTGTTCAGACCTGTCCTAAGGAAATTTAATTTAGTCCAGACAGCATCACTGCATGGGTTTCATCTCACCTAATTTTAGCTATTTAGAAGTTAGGCAGCAAGTTGAACTAGTTAACTAATAGTCACTGGAGAGAGATGACCACCTCCAGAGAATGATTTGTCCTGACCTGTGTCTACAGTGAATCACTTTCTGTAGGCACCCATGTCTCCCTGTTGATTGTTGAGGAGTCTAGATGACTAGCTTAGATGATGACTGTAACTTTTAGATAGCAGAAGTTGTGCAAGATGAATCACTCCAAATAATTTTTACCTAGGCAAGACAAGGTTCGCGTCATAAGGTACACTGCATGTAGCCAATGCTTGACATGCAGTATCTACAGAAATGGCTATGGGAGCTGTGAACGCAGAGAGTATAACATGTTTTTCAAGCCTTCTTTAGCCTGATTAGAGAACAGGGCTTGTCTTATGTTTTCATTCTCCTTATTTGGTATAATTAACCTTAAGCTGCCTTTTCCCCAATGGGTCGTTATGAACTACACACAGAAAGGAATGATATCACTGCTCTTCATTCATGCTTATACAGTGCTCTGCAAGCCACAGAGAGAGGCTTAAGTACACATTCAGACCACCAAGAGTTAAAGTTCAGGGCCTTGTGCGTCTTGGCATTATAGCTGCAAATAAGAAGAGCACAGTCCTTGCCCCAGTGATTTAAAGTGATTTGACAACAGATAGCTAAAGTATTCTGGAGGTGACCAAGGTGTGAAATGGACCAGTCCTAGTGAACAGATCACACCAGCTCCAAACTTAATTTTATTTGAGTAATGCCAGGCTGGCTCAATTATAGTGACTCATGATGTTTTCTTGTAGCATGAACAGAAAGAACCAACCTAATGTTTGGAAATGTCTGACTTCTCCAAACTTGTTAGACATGTAGTTTATTTCTGTTCTGAGGAGATGGGGAAAACAAAAAACAATCCCCCACCCCAGCATGTAATGCTTCTATTCAGCAACAAGCAATAATTTCCTATCGCTTCAGAGATCTTTTGTCATTCTTTTTTTTTTTTTTTTTCCTTCCAGCTAACTCAGATGCTGAACATGGGAAAGTTGAATTCTTTGTCGGCTCTGAGTATTTTTTTGTGACAACTTTCTAATACATGAAATGATTTAGTTTCAAAACACCAATTTTGTAGGCAGCTAACAAAGATGCCCTTTTTTTCTCCACTTTTTCTTGGAATTGCTTCTAAGGAAAAAAATCACAGAAGGGGGGTTAATTTTTATGTAAAAGCCTCTACTTATAGGAGACCTTAACAATTGAAAAGAAATATTGAAACTTTTGATACACTACACAGACAATGCCCTTCACATGAAAATCATTGTAGATCACTCAAATCCCATATAGTCTTTGTGTCACGATAATCTACTGTATAAAACTAAACAGTCATAAAAGTAATCATTTAGGCAAAAAGTTGCTATTTCATCTGGCAGTATAGTTACTGTAATAATAGCATATCTGAGACATGAGAGACTTTAAGAAAGGGGGATACAAAAAGAACTTTAAAGCAGCCAGTGTCTGCTTCTACTAAGCTACTAAATCACATCTTATTTCAGACCACGGTACATGTTTAATTTTCCATCCAAGTTCTAATCCAGTGGCTTTAAGCTAAGCTAGTATCTGCTGCTGAACTGGATCTGCTCTTGAATAAGGCTCCAGTAATGCTTTTTTCTAAATCATGCCAAGTCACTTGGCAAACTGCATGCATACAGACTCAGGGCACAGAAGTCTCTCATGCTTCAGGTTCATGTATCTTTTTTTATCTTTCTCCTTGTGCTGGTGATACAAGATCTCTGGAGAAAATAATCTATTTTAAAGAATGCATTATTATTGTAACACTATAGCATTGCTAATATTAGTAGAATAACAGCACACTTTAAAATTATTCATGTTTAAGCACACAGTTAAATACTGCGCTAGACTACATAAATAAAGGGTTGATATTCACCATACCTAAATTTATGCATTTTTTGTTGGGGGTTTAGTTCAGTTCTTAGTGTCTCTATACAGTGAAACATGAGAGACATTTCTAAAGGTTAATTTTAGGTGAAGCATCTTGATTTCTAGAGGTGCCTTTGTGCCTCCATCAACTATACAAAAAGTCTGCATTGTTGAATGTCTTAACCTGGATGAATCAAAGTTAAAATGCATTTTTATCTTGCACTTTGAAGTTTCCTAATTCGTGAATGGCAGACTTCGTAACCCCAATGACATCTTTCTTGATTCTGTATTTTCATGTATTAGTTACAGGCTAAAAAAACCCACAGATGTAATAAGATGTCAGTCTTATGTAATATATGTTGGTACAATCTTTCAGGGTGAGTTTTCCCACACACTCTCACTCCTCCAACAGCCTCCATGCCTCTGATGTCCAACAGCTTGATCCCACTCCAGTGCTAACCATACTTTGTCGCCATCTCTCTCTCCATGATGGACAACCCATGCCAAAAGTTAGGGAAGATGTTGGACATGAACCTTCTCAGGAGGTATAAACAGCAGCACCAGCTGTCCTATCTATGATAACAGTTCACTTGTTACCTTGAGCTCCTTTTCCTTATAGCCCATAACCTCCTCCCTCTTCTCCACTCACTCCATCATCCATCAGTTCTTATCTGCTTCCCTCTAGTCCTTCAATGTCAGGGAACATATGCTGAGAGGTGAGAATTTTTTACTGCCCTTGAGAGAGAGAAAGCAGGGCAAGCAGAACAGTAGAGCAGATGAATTTTGGGAAAACAGAGATGGGATTGGTTTATTTGTGTAATGAGTGCTGAGTAGAGTATTGCAGAGGTCTGTATTTACAAAATGTTTCAAAATTTTGAATTTGTCTACCCATTTCTTAGGCCTGAATCTCTTCTGTTCCTAAGTTTTAATTAGGTTGAGGATATATCTCATACCTTTCCCAATTCTAGAGTGAGGCACTATTTAGATGTACAGTTTGTGTTTTGTCCCTATCTAACCAAAGGTTTTAATTTAACTCTAGGCAACTTGAGAAGCTAGCAACACAATTTTCAAGTCTAGGATACTGAAGAAGACTTCAAAGTGTTGGATAAATGTATATCTTCTCTGTTATTAAGTGATAGCTAAATAAATACCTGTACGTACAAGTAAGCAGATAATAGGTACAAGAACAAAATCTCAGGGTTCAGTGCGATCACTGTCTCTATAAACATGAAAAGGTGAACTGAAGCAGTGGATCTGAGGTCTTACGCCTGAATCTTATTTCTGCTCTCTGGAATATTCAGGAGTTTTGCTTTGATCCTCTATCTCATAGGAATTATGCTGATAGTCAATACATAATATTTGATAAAATTGTCCTCCAGAGGCTGAAAACCCTTGATACAAATGTATAGCTTTAACATCCATCTGAAAAAGATGAAGTTTCTAAATTAGGAGAATTCTACCAAACTTCTTTATAGTTAAGACCTTTTCTCCTTAGATGAAAACATTGGCTTCCCCATCTGGTGGGGAAAAAAAAAAGCTCGTACAGCTTTTAGTCTCTTTGAAGTATAAACCTCACAGGATGAATAAGGATTTGTTCTCTTCTTTCAGATTAGGTGCATGCAAACAGAAACAGTGGCAGATGGATGATAACATAATTCCATTGTATTTGTACATTGTGCTTATAAATATGATCAAACTTATCCAGAAATTTTTCTTAAATGCGGAATCTCCCTACTGAGCAATAGATTTCCCTGATCCCTCAAAAAACTCTATATTGAAGCAAATAAACTTTAGCTATAAAACTTTCAAAATACAATCATTTGATTTATATTTCTCTTTGCCTTCCTGGTGGTACAGAGAAGGTCTATACAGTCAGGATGATGTACCTCTCAGGGGCTTGATCAAGCCACTCTAAAACTGCTGCCAAAATATCCAGTCATTTATTTAAATCAAAACAGTCTGCCATGCTAGGAAAGAAAAGTTGACTGCTGAGCACCAAGAGGCCCAAAATATTCCTGCCCAATGGATCATGGATTTCCCTGTGTCACTTATTTTACCATTTCAGTGCAGTACCATATGTTTCCATACAATTTTGTAATGTGCCCCATATGTTTGCTTTCCTTGATGAAAACCAAGGAAGCAGCAAATTATCTGCAGCATTGACACATAAATTGTGATTTTTTTTTTTAGTTCTGAGCTTAGATTAGTTTATTTTACTTTTTGTTTTCCGCTGGGTAAGTGCTCTCCAGTGAATGTCCATATTTTGTGAAAAACCGTGAACAACTGTTGAGTGAATGAATGTGCATGAATGTTCCTAAATAACAAGTGTCACAACATAATCGACTTCATTTTTAAGCTGGGGATGGTATTTACAAAAAATATAATCTAAAACTTCTATAACTGTTCACCTCCATTCTTCAAAACATTAAGAGAAAATAAAATTAAGAATTAATTCTTCACGGTCAGCAGAGTTATGTCAGAGGTGACTTTGGCCAAAACAGAGGTCTGGATCTCAGCTATGAACATGGAAATTAATTTGAGTCTCTACTGATGAAACTCTGACCAGGTTTCTGACCAGGAAAAACTGAATACAGTGAGGCATGGTTAAGAGTTACCGAAGCTGCAACTGTCTCCACCTCTGTGTGTGTGTGCGTGTGCATGTGTCTGTGTTTGTATGTGAAAATAACTACGAAGCTTTGGCCCTTAGGCAGGGCTTCTGATAGCATAATATTTTAATCTTAATGTGGCCCAACTAACTAACTACATATAGAGCCATGACGTAGCTGTGACATTCTTTCTTTTGAGAAATAAAAGATGGACTAAAGATCGAGATGATCTGTTTACATCCTATGATGTGTTGCAGAATGCTTCATGCTATTTTTTCATTGCATGCAGCATACTTCTTATTGTTTAAACATTTACTAGAATTTTTGATAATTACAAATTATGGTACAGATCTTCTACTAAGGGACATTTGGAAAAACTAGCTTAAGCAAATTAATTATGTGAACTCAAACCGTATGACATGCCTGTGTGGACACTTGATCTGGTAATTAAAATGTCCTATATTCACTTTAACTTAAGTCACTTCCAAAATAAATGAAAATAAATTGTATTAAAACCACCAGTTCACCAGGAGGAGATCCACAAAGAGACCTAAAGCAGATCAGCAAGTCCACATAGAAAGCCAATTCAGTATAATTTTTGTGATGTCTGGAGTTTACAGTCCCAACTGCAAGTATACTCTCAGCAGATCTAACTCTTTCCCTTTCTATATCATGAAAATAAAGTAAAATAAGGGTTAACACAAAAGTCTTAATCCATCTGACAACTCTTGGATGTTTTTGAAAGCTTTTTTGCTATGTGACTCCCAAACACTGTGCTCTGTTGTCCACCGCAAGCACTGCAGTCAAGAGAAGATGGAACTAAAATTGAATTTTTACAGCATTTGTGAGGTTAATGCAGAATGCAAATGCTCCTTAGCAGGGTTGATTTTCTGGGTTGTTTTGGGTTTTTTTTGACTTTTTTAACATGTTTGAGCAGTTAACAAAGCCTTCCAGACTGAGGTCCTTGTTGTGCAATTTAGCAGGATGTATGGATGCCACAGCGAAGACTCTCCCTGAGGCCCATTACTTCCTAATCTCTCCTATCAGATCAGATTTATGACATGGATAAAGAGGAGTTTGGGCCCATTTAAGGTTTGCTGCTTATTGACCATTAAAACTGCTAAAGTGATTTCTAGCGGCAGAGAACATTATATTGGAGATCAGGATTATGCAAGGCCTTTGTAACTCTCAAAAGTGTTTATGCTTTTTAAGGCCTACCAGCTTTCTGGTTCACTGTGCTGCAAAGTAAAGATCTTTCCTGGCTCCAGCAGGATTTTCTTAATTGAAACACATACCTGAAAATACCTCAAACGGATAAAACAGTTTACTAAGACATGTTAATCCAAACGTAAAAGAAAATAAAAAGATTCAGCTGAATCCTTTCTGCTTTAAATTCAGCAGTCCTTGAAGGCTGCGGGTTACGGTCAGTGGAGGCAAGGTCAATGGATGCAATGGAATTATACCACAATTTATTCTGTATATTTGTTTTAAACTTCCTTCAAAAGGGCACAATGACCATTTTTATTTAGTGCAGAAGTGGGTAATTGCACTTCCTGCTATTGTAAAGGAGGATTTGTTTCTGCTCTTGTCCTTTGGGTTTTAGCTTCAACTTCTTTCACTAGTTCACTAATCTTTCACAATTTTATGTTTTTAGTGTGTTTGTGTGGTTTTGATATCACACCAACGCACACTCTTTATACTGAATTCAGGGTTTAAAACAAAAATGGGAAATGCTCTCATGTTTCTGCACTGATGGAGCCTTAATTTTAGCACATTACTATTATGAACAGAAAGCTGCTTATGTAGTAGATTTTGAACAGTTTCCTATTTAGCTACCCTTTCATGGTGTCCTGGTTCTGGCCAGGATAGAGTTAATATTTACCTGAACTGGGTGGAGAACTGAAGCTGGTAGCCCCTATGGCTGGGATAGTTAACTAATTAGCTAACAGCTGGGGTTAATTTACCCAAATTAGCCAAAGGGCTATTCCATCCCATCTGACATCATGCTCAGTATACAAGTGAGGAGGGTGCTGAAGGGAGGCTCCCTGCTCCTTGGAAGAGACTGGAGGTGGAGATCTGTTGTGAGCTATTGTACTGTATTTGTGTTCCATCACTGTTTTGTTTTCTTCTCTCATTGCTGTTAAATTTACTTTTTGTTCAATCTCAACCCATGTGTTTGGGGTTTTTTTCTGGTTTTCTTTTGTTTGTCAAATCTCCTCCTATTCTCTCGGAGAGTGGGGGGAGTGAGAGAGAGACTGTGTAGTCTGGTCCCCGTTGGGGCTGAACTATGACACATGGCATATATCAAAGTATGCTATCTGAACCTGGGTAGAAGGAGCGGCTTCAAGTCAGATGAGCACCAAAATACCTAAATGTTTGAGATTTCAAAACTGACTTGCTCTGAAAAGTAAACTTTCCAGTCTATTTCTTCTTTAGTTTGGTCTGGAAATACTGCAGCACCAGCAGCGGAAACAGTAGTTCCTTACTTCATCTTGTCAATGGGAGGACACTCGTCAAAACTATTCCTGGCCAGGCCTAAACAATTCCCCAGCATTGTAAAAGAAAGTAGAGAGACTGTACATTAGAAGTAATTTAAAAAAATAAGGGAGGCCCTCTGAAAATGAAGACTTGAGTGAATTTTTAATGTCAGTGGGCAACATTTCCAAAAGCAGTCAAGTGATTTAAAAATGTAATCATTAAGGTGATTTTGAAAAAGTTACCCATTATGAAGGAAACTACAGTCTTTCTGTTGTTTCTGAGTTCTGAGTATTGTTACTTACATTTTGCACTGGAAAACATAAAATAATAAATAGAAAGCTAAAAATCAATTAAAAGTAAAAATTCCTTTGCTCACGTTAAGTTCTAGATTTTGGCAACTATTTGGTCTACTAGAAACAAGGCTAGCTAGTCTTATTTAAAAATTGTTAGTCTTCAACATAAGGTAGGAAATGGGTGAATGGCTGATAAATCAATGTATCAAGTTTCTTCTGGTACTGTATAAGTTAGTGCCATGGTTATTTGAACAAGTCTGGGATGATTGGTCTCATCATCCAGAGATTCTAATTCTGGATGGGTATCATTTTAATGAGACTTTACGTCAAGATCTTTCCCATCAGATATAATGACAAGAGCCAAAGCCACGTCCTCAAAAATAACGTGCATAAGAATAACAGAAATGGTACCAGTTCCTCAGTTTTAGTGTTTTGTCTTCCACTAGTTTATATTCTACCATATAAAGGCAACTAAAAATTAGTGCTGATTTTACTGTAATTGATCGTTCAGAAGTTGTTTCACAGGCATCTCAGCTGTCTAGCAACCTATGGTAGGGAGGATGGACATATATGTATATACTCAGGGGCACGGACTTTTCTATCTATATTTAATCTATGTTTATACATAGCTAGTGATTATACATAGCTAGTAAGCTTGCTATCCTGACATCCTGTCGTTGGGATAGCTTGGCTATAAGAAGCTGTCTGGAGATTTCTCTGTACTTGAGAAGACTTGTTTGGGAAAGCTGTAATGCAATAACTATGCCAAAAAATGTTCTTAGAGGGGACACTCCTTAGGCCTGGAGGAGCTCTTTTGTTGGCATCCTCAAAGAGAATTATCTATACTAGCAGAAAGATTTCTTGCTGCAATGGTAACCATGGTTTACGGGGTTTTTGACAGACACAGTTATATCATGTAGGACTATGGCTTTTTCACATTTGTAGCTGATTCATTTATACTTGACAAATGTTTCAAGCCTGTTTATTCTGTTACCAAAATCTTACTTTCCTTTAAACTATCCCTTTGCTTGAACTTGGACTCTTAGTGGACTCTTTATCCCTGGTGCCAGATACCATTGTGGGAATAAAGAGCACGAGACTCTGCAAACGCCAGTAACACAGAGAGTCATGAAGATAATCATAGTATCTCAGTGCTTGAGGGAAGTACCACTTCATAAGTAGCACAAAGCCAGTGTTGTCTTTCCCCGCCTTTATGGTAAGATCTGCACTATAATTGTGTAAGTATTTAGAGTGTTTATAATCTTTCTACTTCTTCTATTTGGGTAGGAATCTATCCCAAAGCAACAGGTCCTGCATGTAATCAGAAAGGAACTGAGATATAGGGTTGTTCTGCCATCTTGGGGAACAAAATAGGCTCACAGCACAGCTTTTAACCACTTTCCTTTAAAGCATCAGATCTCCTACAATGATGCAAATCAAGTTCAGCTACTGACTATAAACAATGGGATAATTAATGGAATACTTCAGCTTTGAAATTCAGTCCTTATGATCTAATAATTATGTTTTGGATTGTAATCGCTCTTTGAACCATTTGAGGTATTCGGATATAATTATCACCTCATAAGCCATGGAGCATGTCATTACTAAGTATTATATAGCCTTTGTCACATAACTACGGAATGATTGCTCGGGGATACATGCTTCATAAAACTGACTGAAACAAAATGAAATTTCATTTTCTTATGTATGTTTGTTGTTTGGAATTTTCTCCATCAAACTCTTTACAGGTTCTAAGGCAGAAGAATCATTTAAGTGCACTTGGAAAGGATATTTCTTTGCAGGTTACATGAAAAAGTACTTAGAGCAATGGCTCCATTTCTTTCTAGACAAGGCAAAGGAGAAAGCACATTATAAAGTTTGTATTAGTAAAACTACAAATTCCCCAAGTAAAATTAATTTTATTTCTTAGTTATTGACCTGAATATATGAGATTTATTTTGTATGTGCAAATATGCCCCTGCATTCTCCAATTATCTTATCCTGCAACAGACTGAAAACAGGGCAGATTTCTTCTAAAACTGTAGATTTTTTTTTTTTCTGGTGTAAGGAAAAGACTTAAAAGAAAATGCAAATGTAGTGGTTGATATTACTTATATCCACTTAAAGAGCTCTTTGCACAACCAGAATGATATAAAGCATTCAATGTTAATGAGCTTCGGATCAGGCACACAGACAGACATTTCAATACTTACCACTACCTTAATTGTATATTCATTTTGATTCTACACACCTCTCCCCAGGGATTGTTAACTAAGGCCAAGTTTATTCTTGGATCGCTTTACTTATAAGCTGACTGATAGGTAAGGCATTCCTCATGTGGGTGCAGTTAGCCTGATATTGTTCTGCCATAGAAACACACCCTTCCCTGAAATAAGGAGACACATAGTTTGCTGGTAGAACTGTCTGAAGATCAGGAGTTTCTGTCAGCACAGCTATGCCAGGGATCAAACCAGCAAAAGCTGTCTGGGGGAGACAGGGCTTAGGAATGGTGCAGTATGGTCCCTGTGCTGAGAACGATGCTTAGCACTCACTCCCTGGGAAGAGGAATGAAATGTATATAGTATTATTTCAGATCATTCCCTGTTCCATTTCCATATCCAGTGCCTCTCCCAAATTACTCTCTCAGTGTAATAAAATATACGTATTGTATTTTATCTGATGCTTTCTCTACTGTTCTCAGCCACCTCCCTATCTTGTATTCTTTCATCCATGTGACTCATCTTTGTTCCTTTGAAATGGCAAGCATGTCAGGGCATTCAGGATATAGTAGAGAAAGTAAGAAGCTGATGATTTTTTTTCTTTCATTCAGGATTTCTGTTGGATTTAAAAAAAAAAAAGACTGAGAAATTCTTGGTTAGAAAGGAAAATCCTGGGTGAAGTATTCCATATTCCTCAAATGGAATCAGAATGGAGACTTTTGGAAACTGGGAAAATTAGGTTTACAACGCCATTATCCCCTCATTTTCTAGTGGGATTTCAGATAAATTTGCTACATTTGGTTATGAAAATTGTATTGATGCAGTAAGCTATGTAGGAACCTCAGTCACAGTTCAGAGTACACTGTGAGGCTCATAGAGACAAAACAGAAAAATATTTTTTGACCTAAGAAGCTTACAATCTGAATGGAGAATCAGGGATCATACAGATAAAAACAGACAGAGTGGAATAGAAGGTTACTAGTGATCAGGATTTTTTGCAATGCTGAAGGAAAGATAGAGGAACCTGTCTTATGAAAAGAGATCGAAAGGAGCTAGGCTTGTTTTACCTAGCAAAGTCGAAGTTGAGTGTACTATTCATAGATACACTTTGGAGATGATAAATATCAGGGAAAGAGAAGAACTGTTGAAATTTAAGGATTGTTCAAAGCAAAATGCACATGATTTAATCCTAAATCAAGTTAGCAAGAAGATTTGTACCTGCTGGAAGCAGAGAAATGGCCTTCCAATATGGGAATTAAGTCACTTCAAGATGGAGCATGAGGCATTTACAGCACGATAGGGAGGATCCTGGAATTGGGATCTACAACATGGCATATGAGACTCTGGCTGTTCAACTTGCTGATATCTGCAAGAGAGGCTGGAGAAAGACTTAATTCATTTTTGTTCACCTTGTCTATTTGCACTCCATTTGTGTTGTACTTAATTAGCTCTGTGCTTCAGGGCATCTGCCAGGTAAGTGCAGGAACAAGGAAGAATGTCCTCTTTTTTCCCCTTCAATGCAAAACATGGCTTCTGAGAAAGATGAGATTTCACTTTCTACTCATATGTCAGTGTCAATCCTTGAGATACTTAGATCATTTTGGCTCATGTGCTTTAATCGTGTCCTCAAGGCTAAAACCAGTTGTTATATTTCAGGATTTGTACTGTATTTTCTATTAAGCCACTAACGGATTTGGCTTTGGATTTCGGTGGGAGAATTGACTTCCTTTCTTCTATTTTTGGCTAACAAGACCCCTGCCTATGGCAGGGACCTTAGATACTACATTTCCCCCACTTTGGCCTGATCCCTTCCTCTGGGACAGGCTAGTTTTAGCAGTCTTTCTCGTATGAATGCTTCTAATAACACTTCAAATATTTCAGGGTTTTTTTGTGGTTTCTGATATATAGGATCATGTAGTGTAGAGCTCTCTGGACTCCGCATTGAATGTGAAATACTTGACTGTCCGCAATTGCAAAGGATTTATCTTTTTAGGATCTGAAAAAAAAAAAAAGACAATGAGGTAACTCTGAGGATGCTTCTTATTGGCATAGGGGGAGGGAGAGCAGGAGAAGGGCATGAAAATGCTTGTCTAAGGAAGTTGTGCATGAATACTGTAGGCTGACTTGCTGGAGGCAATGTTTTGGTAATGAGAGAGTCTGCATCCTTGTCTTTCCAGGGCATTACCTTCAGTGGTCTACAAGTACAAGGAAAACAGCTTTTGTGAGGTGGAGGTCTCTGTTGAAGGAGAGGGAATGACTGAGGAAAAGGGTGTGGAGCACTGTATCTTCAAAGAGCATGCCATAGGGCAGGGAATGAAGCCATCCTTGGAGAGATTTGCCGTGAGAATGAGAATAAAGCAGGCATGGGGAAAATCTGGATTTTTGCCCACAGAACTCAGAGGACTGGAGGCACCTGTGGCTGATCACAAAGGGAGATAAGACCAGCAACCACCACTGGCACTGGCAGCAGAAAAGGATGATTTTTTATCCATATATGGAAGATACATTAAGTTTCATTGAAATGATTTTACTGTCTTTGAAAATAGTAAAATAGATTTAATAATCACAGGAAGGACTGTTAAATGTTTCTGTGGCAAAATCCATGACACCTCCATTGACTCCACATAAATAGAGGGATCTATCTGATGGACAGATGAATGTAGACTGAGAGGTGATCAGGAATTCATGGGCCCAGTAAGATGAGCCTAGACAGGATGCAAGCTAAAGGCATAGAATCTCATGTGCTCCTGGCACTTTTTTACTTTATCTTTCAGTCAAAGGTTTTATCACAGTACTGATCAAATTGAAAAAAAAAAACCAACCACCCAACAACTGAAAGCATATCATTCTAATAAAACTTTCAGTTTTGGCAAAACAGAGTTTTCTTTTGGAGATGTATATATTTTGTTTATAATAATTTCAAGTTATAGCTACTTATGACACCTTTTACTTGAGGCAGACAGCCTGCTGGGCCCCAAGGATAGCATTGCTGGCCTGCCACTGAACACAGATAAAGTATTGTCATGCTCTGGCATCTGGGTAGGGGTTCCCTAGACCCATCCCAGGGATTTAACAGCTTTTTTTTTTTTTCCAACAGAAGCTCTTCCAAACAAAGCATCCTCTCTGAATACACCATCACTTTTGGAGAAGGTTTTACTTCGTCAGAACTTCATTTGGATCTTATTCCAGAGCTGAATCAGACAAGCAAGCTGGTGTTTTATACAGACTTGATTAAATTTCCAATGAATGTGCAAAAAGCAGTTAGGAAATAACTTGCTGAAAGTTTCCTCTCAAGCAGGGAATGAAATGTGGGTCTCTTGGTGGAATCACTCTGTTTTTTTTTTTTTCCATTTTAAATTGCTGTGGTGTGTTATCTGACTGCAGAAGTTCTCATTTTCCAAATGCAAGTCCATCTCTTATCTGAATTCTGCTAAGTTCTTTGCCTCAGATATACCTCATGATAGTGAGTAAAAGAGATTAGCTGTGAATAAAAGAGGTTACATGCAAGTGCTGCCTTTTATCAGGCTTAAATTTGTGTCATTTCAGCTCCTTCCTCTTCTTTTCTTGTAAGAGAAACGGAAAACATGTTGACTTTATCTTTGTTCTTCATTCCTTGATATAATCTCCCAGATTTCAAATAATATTGTTGCTGCACATAACATTAGATCCTGATACCTGGGTATTAATCCATTATTTGTGTGAGAGAGAAAGCATTTATTTTATATATTTTAAAATGTGTTTAAAAATGTCTCTTATGGAAAGTGAAAGGGAGATACATAAAACTATGATATGGTCACAGTATAAAACTGTCCTGAAAAATGCTTTTCTTCTAAGTTCTGATGGCAAATACAAGATTTTTGTGTATGAAGAGTTTTCAGGACTGAAAACTCCAGCTTGCAGAATGAAAAACAGGTGATCACAGGAATTTCAAGAGCCATTAGAAATCACTTACTCATGAGGATAAAACAGCTGATCCCTTTGCTGATCCTTAACAATAATAAAAAAGCATGAAAGCTAGGGATCTGGTTAATGTAGTTTCTATCCAAAGGGCAAGATTAATCCTCTGTCCTGGAAGCAGAGATTCAGTTTTTTGTTTACAGTCACTGTACGTGATCACCATCACGTAATAATATTGAATCATGTCATTACTAAGCATTTCTCAATAAAACACAATTCACTCTTGAACATTATATTTGAAAACTGAGATGTTTCCTTCTTTTATTTTTTTTTTCTGTTAAAGAGGGAAAAATTCCATCTCTCTTGAAAAGTACTTCTTGTGTTTTTCATTATAGACCAACAATTATTGTTTATGACCTTGGATTCTAATTGTAAACTCAAACACATCATTTTGGAAACTTTATGAGTTTGCAAACAAACCTTGTGTAGATTTTCCATGCTTGGAATTTGTACATTTATTTCAGCAGCAGCCAATGCTTGGTCCTACATATGTATAACCTTAAGCCTATAGCTTAATGTTGAGAATATAACCAAGCAACCTGTGAACTTTCAAGCTATCATTATTATAGCCTTGACTACCTCCACATCACATCCTTTGGCAGAGGAATGGAGTCTTTTGACTTATTGCTTATTGAAAGTCACTCAAGTGATTTCTTCCATCCTCTCCTGGCCAAAGAGCTGACTATTGACTCGATGATAGGGTTTGAGACTGTGCAGTTATGCATTGGATGTAAAACATTTCACTTGGAAGAAAATAAGCCAAATTTCAGAAAAAGCAAATCACATAGCATCTGTAAGAGTAGCCCTGATAGAAAAGAGTCCCTGTGTCCCAAAACTAGCAATATTGCTGCAAGCCAGCAGAAGCATGTGGTTACAGACTGTGCTTTGGGAGAACCAAGGTCCAACCACAGACTTCCTATATAATTTGAGCAAGTCACTTTTTAATTTCTCTGCCTGAATTCCCCATCTTTAAGAGATGGACCACAATACTTTGATTGTCTTGCCTATGTAGCTTTTTGTGGTAAGACTGTCTCTAGCTGATAGCACAGCACTTAGTACAGTAGAGCTATGACCAAACTGTGTTTCCCTAGGGACTTCTGCAATAAGTATGGCATGCACTTGTCCTTGTCATGGCAGAGTACATGTTCTTAGCCAGACAGCCAGAATCTGGAGTTTTAGAGATCCATAGTAATGCTATGATAGAGATTTTCTCTCACCATCTCCGTACAGAGCAGAGTGCCAGCAGTTTCCAAGTTTCTTTCATTCTCTGGTTGCTGTTTTGCAGGAGTTAAAGGGTACTCTCAGTCTGAAGGATCATTGCACAGGGAAAGGCTGGAGGCTAATAACAGCATCTTGAGGTCCCTGCTGTGACCAGCAGAGACCTTTGGGTGGAATAATTTTAATGAACTTCACGTGTTTGTAGTGTTGACATTTACTTGAGAGCTAGTTTCCTCGACTCCTTTTATAGTCATTGCAGGCAAATAGACACTTCCAAGATGGGATTCATCTGCCTTATTTTAGGTTACTATTTTAGGGTGAGATAAATAATCTCCCAGAGTTTCCTATTTCTTTTCATTGACTACAAAGAGAGTCCAAACAATTACCTCATGTGCGGACTTCTACCCTGTAGATCTGGACTTCAACTTGTGGTGCTCATACAGCATCTACAGACGTCGTCATGGTTTCCCAACAAAGTCAGTAGCACTGTCTCCATTTTATTTTTCTTGATGGGGAAACTAAGGAGCGGTGATCTGACCACAGTGTTCAAGGCCACCGAGCAGTCCCATGTTGACTTGGCACCTAAATACACCGAGTAACAGTGCAGACCCAGAACTGCTGTTTCATAAAGCTTGGCACCACTCAGTTGAGGCACTCCATGTTTAAAACTGCTGAACACTTGGATCTAAAGATCTTAGAAAAAGCTACTCTAAACTAGAAACTCAAGTTATGCCTCATAGTTGATGCCTATCATTAATACAGTAACTTTTAAATTTTGAGAAAAAGAAATCACCAACGGCACCACGATAGCAGCTACGAATGCCACCTGAACTGTGTTATTTCCTTAGACATGTGGCACCTGGTGTTGAGTGAGAGCTCTTCTGAGTCATTTCTAAACCAAACAAAAAGCCTACTGTATCTGCAATACCTGGGTATCCCAGCTGTTAAGATACACAGTTCTCATGGATTCAACTTATTTTGAACTGGCAGAGAATAAACAGAAGGATTACTAAAGATGGTGTAATGTGGCATGTATAAAACAAAAATGAGTGGAATAACTGAATAACTGTTAATAAGTAATCAGCTATCTTGTCAGCAGCATGCTATCTAGCTGCTGAATAATTAGCTGCTTAATGCACAGTGTCCATTCCTCGGGACAAGTCAGAGCAGAGCAGCCTGTGGGAAAGGAGCTTTCATGTGGTTTCTCTGAATTGCTTGAATGGATGTGACTAGTTTCATCATTTGGTGAAATCAGCCTTGGGGGATGAGAGAAAACATCATCTTTGCCACCTGTTACATGGCTCTATCAAAGCATGTTTCTAATCACTGGCAGAATGTGTCCCTTTGTGGAGACTGTTAGTGACACACACCAGCATCATGCAAGGCTCAGGGGATGTAAGATCCAGCTCTAGGCATTTGCACTCTTCACAGGTTTCTGGGGGACAAGTACTGAGCACTACTGCAGTTTCTGCAGATTTCTAATACAATGTTAGTCTTTGTGGTGGGTTGACCTTGGCTGGCTGCCAGGTGCCCACCAAGGCCCTCTGTCACTCCCCCTCCTCAACTGGACAGGAGGAGAAAATACAATGAAAAGCTTGTGAGTCAAGACAAGTACAGGGAGATCACTCAGCAATTACCATCACGAGCAAAACAGACTTAGCTTGGATAAATTAATTAAATTTATTGCCTGTTAAACAGAGTAGAATAATGAGAAATAACAAAAAAAAAATCTAAACATACCTTCTCCCCACCCCTCCTTTATTCCCAAGCTTAGCTTCACTGCCAACTCTTCTACCTCCTCCTTCGAGTGGCACAGGGGGATGAGGAATGGATGTTGCAGTCAGTTTATAAACACTTCATCTCTGCTATTCCTTCCTCATGACACTCTTCTGCTCCTGCATGGGGTGCCTCCCTAAAGAGACAGTTCTTCATGAACTTTTCCAAAGCAGGTCCTTGCCACGGGCTGCAGTCCTTCACAAACTTCTCCAGCATGGCTTCTTTCCTTGAGATGCAGTTCTTCAGGAACTCCACTGTGAGTTCCCCAGAAGCTGAGTTACTGACAAGAAACCTGCTCCAGCATGGGCTCTCCACAGGCTGCAGCTTCCTTCAGGACACATCCACATGCTCCAATGTGGGGTCCTCCATGGGCTGCAGGTGGATCTCTGCTCCACCATGGTCTCTCCATGGGCCACAGGGGGACAACCTGCTTCATAATGGTCTACACCGCAGGCTGCTGGGGAATCTCTGCTCCAGTGCCTGGAGCACCTCCTCCCCTCCTTCACCTCTGACCTTGATGTCTGTGTAGTTGTTTCTCACATGTTCTCACTTTTCTCTCCCAGCTTGTGCTGCACAGCTTTTTTTTTTTACCATTTCTTAAATGTGCTATCATAGAGGCACTACCAACGTCACTGATGGGCTCAGCCTTGGCCAGCCATGAGTCTGTCTTGGAGCCATTTGGAACCGGCTGTATCTGACATGGGGACAGCTTCTGGTGTCTTTTCACAGAAGCCACCCCTGCAGCCCCTCAGCTACCAAAATCTTGCCATGTAAACTCAACAGAGTCTTTCTCTGTCTTTTCTTGGTGTTTTAATTTTCTGGTCCCAAGCTCCTTTTCTATCATAGCACTTCATCCAGACTCTATATTAACTGGTTCCCACATCCACACTCCCATCCCTGTCCACTGTATCTTCTAGTTCTTGCTTTTGTCCCACTGTCACTATGTGTGCTCATTGACTCATTTCGCTCATATTCATAATGTCATTAGGAGCAACCGTAGTTTTTCAAATTAGTCAGCTCTCCCCTAGGTTCAAGCTGGGTGCCAGCAGAAAAGCACTGCAAGCTCAAGAGAGTCTGGCACCCTCTTTCCATCCTGCATTAGGGGAGCTAACAACCCTTTGTGAACAACAGCATGCTCAGCTTTTAGTTTTTCTGGGCTAATATCTTCTTTCTTTCTGTAATCAGCATGAGGATTCAGGAGAGACTTGAACAAGCTTAGGCAGATTTTTGCAAAGATAGGAATTATATCCCCCCAATCAGAGGGACCATGCCACCTACTAGGATTTTCGAGTCACAGCTTCAAAACATGGAGGAGTTAGAGGGTTACAAAGTGAAGATGTCAAAGACTGGAACAAACTGTCTCTCCCCCAACAATTTAGTTTTTGGAAATGATTGAAGTGTTGTTGGGAAAAGAAAAATATAGCAGCCTGAGGCAAGCCCAATGCTTAAAATTCATTCAGCAAGGAGTCTGGGATGAGAAATGAGATGTGGATGGAGGGGACAGAGGTAGTGCTCGACTTGAGAACAAACAAAGAAGTGATAGCAGATTGCCTGGGGGATGCCTGCTGTGGAAAGAAAGGCTCTGAGCTCAGATGAAGAAGTGACTGAAGCCTGACAAAATTGTGAGCACCAAAAGTGATGGTCCCACTGTGAGATGATTGTGTCACTGGGTTGATGTCAGGCTCAGGGCAACGAGGGCCCCAGGAGAGCATGTAGCCTGCTGGGAATATGCTGGAAAGTAGTATTTTGACCATACATCCATGCTGCCTGTCAGTGGACACTGGGTGACCAAACTTTCCTCTCACCTGCATCCTGCTGCTTCTGTGGAAGGAGCTGTGGATTCCCCTCTTGCCTGCAGATCTCAGACAAAATGAACTGCACAAAACTGATAGCGTAGATATATCCTCTAGCAGGACACAATGCCACCAGCCCCAACAACTTCTACTGGCTGTATCATGTTATGTACTCGCACCCTGGTATCAATTGATATTATTTTTTATTTTTAAATGGATTATTTATAGAACTCTTAGTAAGTGCAGGGTTTTGTTCATGTAAACATGAACATGTAGTACAAGTAAATGAGGAAAACAACACATTGTTTCCCAACATTGTAGTAATCATGCTACTGGGACTGCTTTTACACCCAAACATATAGTCGTATCTTTTGGGGGTTTTTTTTGGTGAATAAAGGAGTACAGTGTAAACTGTGTCTATTTTTAAATCCCTGTCCTTTGAACTTTATTTGTAGAATAACTGTCTCTTGGAAGCCCATTCCACTGGATCCTATCCATTGTCTTACTGTCCAAAATTAGTTTCTTAGGAAGCATTATTTTTTCTTATAAATACAGTAGATTTAAAGTGGAAGCATATGCTCAGGTAAACAGATACAAGAATAACTGAAAAATACTATCATAGCAACAGGAAAAAGAGCTATTAGGAACTGAAGATAAACCATACTATACTTATGTGGCTGCTACTACCAGGTCGAGATTTCAGAGGTCAGGTTCCTACTAAAAAAATCCAAACTTTTTCAGAAATGGTAATTAAAAAATAAGGTTACCAAAACCATTAAGTCTGTCTTGCAGTGACTCCTTCTAATGACAATGAGATTCAAGTATTTCAATGTGGGCGACCTCAGATGAAAAGAGAACAGTTTCTGTAAGCACAATCGTTATGCAAGAAAAGCCAACATGCAAACTAACAAAACGTATAGGGAAAAGTCAAAATGATGTCTGGGCAGAAAGCCCACTGATATTTCTGTCACTGGATGTGTGAATTCCCTGGAGAGTCTGCAACGCAAACATGTTCCATAGCCAGGGGAAAGGCATCAGTCAAGCTCCAACAAGTTCCCAACAGAAGAGCCCTTGCTCAGGACGGCTGATGGGCAGCAGTAACCCAGCACCACGCACTAGCCACGGCCGCACTCATCCTGCAGGAGTGGCTAAATTTTGGCTGAGCACTGAGGGGTGCTCTGGAACTGTTCTGGATCACAGTGCATCCCTCTTTGAGCACTACTGGGGCTCCCAGGACTCCTGTGCTACCCTGGCCTGGGCCAGGGTCACCACCTCACTCTGTGTGAAGACAACTGCCATTGGCTATTGTCCACCAGGTTTGGGAGGCCAGGCTGCCACACGGCACCCCCTGCAAGCCCCACTGGGGCTCATCAGCATAAGCTGATGAGATAGGGTCATTTATCTCCATCACTATTTAACTTTTCTCACTTTCAGTGAGGAGAGCAGATGGGGTAGTCAGCATCTGCAGAATCTAATAAATGCTAAGAGATACCAGGGGATGCGTCTGTTCTGAGAAACTGAACAGATGTGCTAAAATTGAGTTGTATCCCCAGAAGGCTTTTCATGTTGATTTGTTTATTTTTTTGGACAATATCAGTCAGACTGAATTGAGCTATCTGGATTTTATGTTCCTGGGAACGAATTTCATTCACAGAGCTTATGCCAAAAATAAAAATTATCTAAAACTAAGGATGATTTCTAGAAACTGCAAAGGCCAGAAGATGTTCGAGGTCTAGAGGTCTACCTTCTCTTTCGAGAAGAGGAAAATAGAGCTTGAGGCTTTGGAGAAATTGGGTCCAGTTCAGAACTCATTCACTGGAAACTCATTAATTAGCCTTGGATAGCATCAGAACAAGTCAAAAAGATGGAAAGGCAGGCTTACTGTTGTGATAACCTGGTACATGAGCCATGAGGTGCTCATTTTACAGATATCAGAGGACATAAAAAACCTCTGGCCTGTGGGCTGATACTCTCAGAAATTAAATGAAGTGTGTAGTCCTTATCCTCTTAGCAAAGATAATGGGAAAAAGAACACCAACAATGATGACCACTGCACATTTCTTGTGGAAGTTCACTCAGTAGGAAAGTTGTTAAAAGGCAAAACTTGAACAACACTGTAGACATTTGAGTGACAAAGACTGTAAATAACTCTATGACACACCATAATCTATTTAACTGCAATCAATAACCTAAAAAATGGGGTGGTGCTCAGAAGACCCCTTAGCTGTTTGCTTTTCCAGTTACCCAGATCTCTGCTTATTCGAGTATTTTGATACTCTCACAGATAGTATTTTACTGTACCTTGGTGAGGCTTCAGAAAATAGACATATTCTGATGGCATGAAAACAGCAATTTGATTTTTTCATAAATATATCTGTGATGCTTTCTTATATACCAGAAGTATTTTTCAAGGCAACAGATTTGGACGGAAGCATACCTAATTAAAGTCCTCTGTGCATAAAGAGTGCTTCTGCATGGTACTGCATGACATATTAAAAACTAGAAAACATTAACTATTAATAATTGACACAACTGCTGTCAGTTTTACATCTTAGATATAGAAAATTATTTACTCTCTCACGACTAGAAGAATAAATTTTTCTTGTAGAATTGAACACATGAATGAAACATTTGGAGATTTTCTTGTATCTCCCTCTTTTATGTGCTCTGTAGAGTTGTCTTTGTTCACTCATTAGAGGGATGATGCAGGTTAAACTTTGATTCTGGCCCAATTGTTTAGCTTGCACAGCATCCTCAGCTAATTTTGAAGGAACAGCACTACATGTATGTATTAAGGAGTCAGTTCACTTCTCACATATCCTGCTTTTTCTCCAGCGTAAATCTATTTGATTAGTCTAGAAAACCTACAAATTACAAGCATAAACTGCAAACATGGGTTACAAATATAACTAACACAGATAACAGCATATGAACATAGGAAAGTAAATACTATAACTAGAGTAATGAGACCATTTTGAATAGATGCCAGCATTGCAAGTGGAGGAAAGGAATGCTGCAGAATTTTGCATCTTATCTGAATTTTCTGATTATCTCTTCTGTATATGTTGTTTCAGACCAAAGCACTAGATCAGAGCACTCTTGAAGAGTTTGAGAGTTCAAGCCTCTAACAAAAACCTTCTGCAGAAACCTTCATCATATAATTTCTTACACTTGGCTCTTCAGAGATGAACTGGTAGTCCCCGAAAAGCTGAAATGACTAAATTTGATTGAAATCTGTTTTGTTACACATGTAAGCATATTTTCCAAATCCCCGCGTATGAGCAAATAAGTGATTATCGGACATTTTGATTCAACAGAACACTCTAAGACCAAGTGACTTTTTCCCCTTTTCCAGCACTTGCAGCATAGCTCTTAGTGATACAGCGGTTCAATAGCTAGCAATATTCAGTGCTCACTTGTACTGGTTTTGGCTGAGATAGAGTTAATTTTCTTCATAGTAACTTATATGGGGCTATATTTTGGATCTGTGCTGAAAACAGTGTTGATAACAGAGAGATGTTTTAGTTTTTGCTGAGCAGTGGTTACACAGAGCCAAGGCCTTTTCTTCTCGCACTGCCTCACCAGTGGGTAGGTTGGGGGTGCACAAGAAGTTGGGAGGAGACACAGCTGAGCCAGATAAGTCCAACTGACCAAAGGGATATCCCATGCCATACGACATCATGCTCAGCAATAAAAGGTGTGAGTAAGAAGAAGGAAGGGGAGAACATTCAGAGTTACGGCATTTGTGTTCCCATTTGTCTACCCTGCTTTACTGCAGAAAACTAAACATCTGCGTGCTGATGGAAAAATAATGAGTTAATTCCTTATTTTGCTTTCACATGCAGCTTTTACTTTACCTATTAATCTGTCTTTGTCTCAGCTCACAAGTTTTCTCACTTTTAGCCTTCCGATCCTCTCCTCCATCCCGCTGTGGGGGTGTGAGAGAGTAGCAGTGTGGGGCTGAGCTGCCCACCAGAGTTAACCCACATCACCCCAGCATCTCTACTGTGGAAGAGAAGTTACTCTACATACTGAAGCATGATTTTGATTCATTTCTTCTGTTGGAATTATTCTTTACTATTAATTCTCTGTTAGTTTACTGTTTGATTTTGGGACATGACTATACCCTTCCATTTGGATAGCTCAACTGATTGAAACTGATTGATGAGATTGCTTGAGAACATGAGGAGTCTTCTGGTACTAGCTGGGGGCAAACAAACCATGTGGAACAACAATAAGAATAATGACACTTCTTCCTTGAAGTAGCTCACTGTCCACAAAGCATGCTAATTGGAAATAATTTTTTTTCCTTTTTAATGTTAAATAATTGTGGTTTATGTTTGTTCTGCCATATATAGACACTCAGTATGCTGCATTCTTTTTCAGACTTAAAGGGAAATATGTGTAGTATTGATAACTCTGTCTTTAAGGCTGAGTTTCGTGGACAGCTTTTATTAATCTTAGGCACAGGTAGAGACAGAGAGATTCCTTGTAAGTTTTTGATTCCTTGTAAGTTCTTGATCCAGTCGTCACTGAGCACAACAACAGTTCTCCCACCTCATCTGCTGCTATGCTGTGTATTATAGACCCAAGCTATTTATTATGCCTTGGAGTTTATGGTCCCAGTACTCAAAGACCCATACATCCAGAGTTTTTCATCAGAAATTATCCATTTACAAGTAAAAAAAATATTCCAGCAATAAAAAAAAAAGTGAAATCTGAAATTCAAATTAAATTTTCAGCAAATGCAAATAAATACAGTGAACTTTCTTTCCTAAGACAGTTCCCAACAATGTATTTAGAAGCTGTCCAACAGCAGATATTAGATAGTAATTTTAAAGAAGTCTTCTGCTTTAAAGAAACAATCTAAATATAAAGTGACTCAGAATTATTCAATACCATTTAGTGCCATTTTTGGGGTCATATAGTTTAAGATACTTGAAAGGAGTCTATAATCATGGGAAAAAGTGTTCAACACTATTTGAGGAACAAGTTTCCTTTAAGGTATATCCAGAAAAGAAGTATTGAAATTTGAAATTCTTAGTGAATTGCTTTAAGCAAGCCTTACAGTTGCCAAAAGGAATGAAAGAATTAAGAAAATCTATTCCCAGAACTTTCCATCTTTTCTTTAAGATTAATAAAGAGCTCCTGTTCCCAATTCTTCAAAATCTCTTTGGATTAACTGTGATGTAAATGAGATCAAAACAGGATTTTCTAGCTGTAATAGTTATGCAGATCTGCCTATAAGCTAACATGAAGAATCCAGCCATCTGAGAAAAACCTGAGAAACTCCAAAATCCGGAGGTAAACCTTACTATAGGTAGTTCTGGCAAAGCTGAAAAACATCTTTGTGCTTACAGAATCTGTCATCAAAGCAATATTCTCGTTCAGAAATGCTTATCAAGGATGTCACTGGGCCTTATTCTCATCTGACTTGAATGACTAGCTTGGAAAAAACAAACATGCAAACAAAAAAACATGGGTACAGAATCAAGCTGTAGATCAGGATTAACTGCGTCCACTGAAGTCACAAGTTTTAAAGCAATGAAGATCAGTCAAGCACATGTGCCACGTTTCCCACTGCCGACAGCTTTCAAAGTGCTTAGCACGCTTTCTGAATATGTTTAAAATGCCCTGCTGTTTGCCAAATAAAGGGTTTCTTACAAACTGGAACAGTGATGGGGTGTTACTGCTACTCTAACATCTCATGAGACCAGTTCTTACACTGCATTGTATGTTACACTTGCAATGTACTGGACGTCCTGTCAGCACATTCCAGTAATTTGGTGACACAGCCAAATCCGGGAAAGAAAAGAAATCACAGTTATCAAAACAGGCAACAATATGAATCTGTTAGTTAACTTATGGCTCACGATGTTTCTGGACAGGAATGTTGGCACCAGTTCCCTAAAAACTAGTGCAGCTCTGCCAGCGCTGTGCAAGTGGTGCATGAAATTTTAGTGTGAAGGCCGTTGTAAAGTAAGCTTTTGATTCAGGATTAGTAACAGTGAATGCTAAGCCATGGGACACCCCTGCAGTGTGCTCTACTCCTCTCTCAGAAGTACAGTCTGGTTAAATAGAGGTCTGGGTCAAGAAAACATGGCCTACATGATGTCATCTCTTTCTGAGATGATCTTGAAATGACCTTGTTTCTCTGAGGCAAGGGTGAATATGTCTTTTCTCAATGGCACACTGTACCTATCTCCACACTCCTATTGCCAAGCTGGCTGGGCTGTGCTCAGTTTCCATGCAGACTGAAAGCAACAACAGCAAGTGAAGTCTTATAGTTTCAAGACACGTCTCCTCATGAGGCACCTTCCAGAAATAAAGTCTTAGCCTGCTGAAAGGAAGACCTTATATCAAGAGTCCGATTCATTCCAGCAAGCTTCATGTTATGATTCGATGCGCTTCCCTTGAATTATCTCCCATTGATCAGCAAAACTGTTGTAAGTAGGGTATGCAATGATTTTGGATGCTGGCAAAATATTGCCCTGGACACCAAATCAGAAAATCTCTTTTTTTTTTTTTTTTATTTCCCAATTCCAAGTGCATCTTAAAGTTTTTCTGGCTCTTTCTATGAAGGAGCTTAACACAGACTTTCTCTGCTGAGACTGTTTTACTTTTACAGGCACAATGAAGATTTCTTTGCTTATGGGGGGAAAAAGGAGGCATTCCAAAATGTTTACCAAAGAATAGCTGTTTACAAGACTAGCATCTTGCTTTTTGTCTTGGGTAACTTAGCATCCATAAATGGCAAGAAGATTGTTCTGGTACTTCAAGTCCTTCTGCATTATTCATTAGGGAAGCTCAAGCTGAATAACTTTCTCTGGGACAAAGCTGTTGCTAAGCTTAAAGTTTGGGAGATCTAGTAATGCAATTTTGCTTATCCTTCTCCCCAGGAAACTCTTCCACTCACACGATGTGAGGATACCGTGACTTGGCAAAATCATGCTTTGTGCTACTTCCTGGATACTGGACAACAGGACAACTATGTGAAATGAAGAGAAGATTTGTTAACCCTGACACTTCAGCAATGAATCAAAATTAAAGGAAGAGGTGGCAGAGAGGGGGAAAGAAAGGGGAATAAAACTAGTTCCTCATGGCCACCTAAATACTGTATGACATGGTTTTTCCCAAAATGAGCAAGAAGAGAAAGCCATATGTATATATACATTTTTTAACACATATACCAACTTGAACGACAAATGTGACTTCACCTCTGCCAAATACAGGCTCACCTTCTATTTGTCTTACTGTAGAGTAAGCCACAACATTCAAGATGTCTGTTGCTTTTTTCAGTCGCTTGTCTACAAAGTGACTTGAGTGCATGATTTCTTCTGTTGCGATTTCGCTTTAAGGAAATGGGGAGTTCATTTTTGGATAGTAAAGGAAAATTTCTGTGTTCTAGAAGAGTGAAAAGGACTGAGGTTCAAAGCTAAGCTACAGCTTTTGCTGATGGTTAGCTTTTGGTCACAGCATTAGCAGTGTGATCATGAGAGCACACTCTCCTAACACAGAGGCTTTGGCAAGGGATGAAGAGTGAACTCAGCTGGGGAGGCATACAAGAAAGGTGAAAGGAAAAAAGAATCTGGAAACTGATCTGCAAGTCAGACGTGTTGCAAAAGCTTAAAGCATTTCTGCAAGATTATAAGAAGTTGAACAAGACTCTCTATCCCTATACATATGTCCTTCAAGAAATTCCTAGACTTGTGTAGAAGAAGATACAGGCTGAAGTTAAGTGCAACTCCACTGTATTGAAAGAAAGCACAGGAAACAGCGAGTTAATTTGGCTGCAGTGATATGGAACATTTGCCAAAGTACTACTCTGGTGAATTTTTCTCAACTCTGACTCTCCAAGGGTGTTCTACTTCCCTTCTAACTTACACTGCAACACTGAGAAATGACTTGTTGTTTCAAAAACTCCCTTCAAAGGTTCGAGTCTCTTGGAAATGTACTTATTCTGGCATTCTCAGCAGAAAAATCATGGGTTGAGAAAGCACAAAGGCTACCTGTTGAAAATGGTTCCTCTGTGACTATGTGGAGATTCACTGACAGGTTGTTAGGAAGAAAGCTTGCACAACTTCCCTCTTCACTAGGCTACTTCTGCAGATAAAGCTATGAGACCTGCTTTCAATGTTGTCAGTCTGGGACCAGACTAGTCTGTGATCAATGTCTTTGGAGATCAGGGAAAGTGATGTTCATAAACTACTCAGATGTACCTTTTATGAAACTTACATATGCTATAACGTTCTTTAAAAAACAAATATTTAGAAATCCTTGGTTGTCTGATTTTAATCACATTTTGATATCTTTTTGTTTTCTCGACTGTTTCTTAGCCCCCCCAGTTAATTTTCCCATGGATCTTGTGGGAAACAGCTTATGAGATTCTGATGGGGGATGCAATTAATCTTTTTCAGTCAGATATTTACCAGTATAGCTACTATTTTTCATACAAACACTTTCATGCAGCTAACTCATATTTGCAGAATAGCAAATTCACTGTTTGCACTTACATACACCATGTATGTTAAAATAGCAACTTATTAATTTAATTTATTTTGTGACTCAGCTCTGGTCAGTTAAAACTAAACCCTATATTGCTTGAGGAATTATTCAGTAATTGCAGTTATTTATCTTACAGTGGACACAAAATTATTAATTATTTCTGCTTTATTGAACACAGAATACGTGCAAGTTCTCTGTCAATGATTATTATAATTAGTATTAAATTTTGAATGAAAACATTGATATAATAGTGAGAAAATAACAAACTAAATCTGAGTAGCAGGTTACTTTGAATACTATGTTGACTTAATCTCTATTTATAGCCACTGACCTCCTTTACAGCATAGTGCAATTCTCAGTACATTGTGATTTTTAGATTTACTTCTCTTGTATATTTACAAGTTGCCTATGTTCCCATTTTTCTTAAGTATCTGCATGTTCCGAACATGTAACCATATGCTGAGTGTCTGAACGATTAATTGTATAAAATAGGTAGGTCCCAGGAATACAGTGTGCACTTGGGTATCTTATTTTGGAGAGTATGTTTTGCATTCAGTACCACACATTGTGCATTTCCGCTCAATGCCTGCAATTCATAGACATTTCTTAAAAATTGTGTTTGTCAAATAATCCATCCATATTAATTTGTTTAATTGATTGTAAGTGACTGTAAGTGATTACGAGTACTACATAGCTAGTGGAATGCATACATAATCAGTTCAGCAGAACTTTAAAACATATATTTTGTCTTCTAGGCTCACAATGACGTAAGAAAACTAGTCATGACATGTGGATTTAAGGATCATACTGACAGCAGTGAAACCCCAGCACTGGAAGGAAAGTGGGTCACTCAATGTCTAGTCCAGCTGGGACCAGTATTCTAGCACAGCTTAAGAACAGACTTGACAGCCATCACTGAAGGGTCCAAAGTCAGAATTTGTGTGTTTGGCCTCCCCCAATTCTATACAAATGGTGATGACACTACAGAGTGGGGGAAAATAGTTGTTTGTGTAGGACTGCTTCTAAACAGAATGCTTTTCAAACTTTTCCATGCAACATCAGCTGTTTTTTAATGATAATGTTTTTATCTTCCACTAATCCACTTACAGCCAGACATAACATTCTTGTTCTGTTATTTTACTGGAATTCTTATTTGTTTTAATTTATTTTGATGTCCCCACACCACTTCTTTAATCCAATTTCAGTCTGAACGGCAGAGCAGTAACTGGTTTATAGTCATGGAAGTGGCTTGTGCCAAATTAGAAAAAACACATTGTTGTTATTTTTGCAAAGCTGAACTTGTTAGGGAAATTACAGGGGTAATGCTATGACAAAATCAACCACTGAACCGTCATTCTTCTAGGTCCAATACTAAGACACTTTATATGGGCATACAAGGTTCAAAAACTGTTTAAAAACCTCAGTGGGAAAGAGCCAAGAGAGAAATCAGGATAGAGCAACAAAAATCCCTGAAGAGCGAATTTGTATTTCCATGTGTCCTTTATAGGAAATTTCTTTTGTAAGTTTTTGAAGCTTAGCACAGACAAGGGATAGAAATGTTTTACTGTTACAGGACCACAGCAGTGGCAGTTGTCCCTACTCATCAGTTTATTCTGGTCAGCGTGTAACCTCCTAGTGTTCTTTTAGAAAGTGTGAGTCGTCTTAATCCAAAAAGAGCAAGGTACTTTATCACATAGTTTCTCTGGAGACTAAAGATCACATTAAAGCACTATGTTCATAAGGAGTGTTGGCTAGGATGAACATCATGACAAGAGAATTTAGAAGATCCTTGTGAGCTATTGAGCTGTACATCTTGGACATACCTGTACTTTCCTTGATCTTAACTTCCAGGTTGGATGAAGACTTCTCCAAGGAGGTGGAATTCCAGAAAAAAACATATGGAGAAGCACATCTGTAGAGCAGGATCTAAAACACTGACAAAATTATTTGTCAACAGAGAATAATGATGCCAGAATGGACAAATTTAATTTTTTTTAAACATTTTCTTTTGCCAAAATTAACAGTCCCTCATTTGAATAATGGCATAAAAATGAGTGAATATTGTTAGTTATTGCATATAAATGATTACCTATAGCTTTGTTATTTTGTTGTTTACAGAAGGGGATTGCATATCTGAAATGTATATGTAAAATAGGTAATTACTCTGTACAAATATGACATTTTAAGTTAGTTCTGGAAAAATCAGATAATATATTTTTATATGGATATCCTCCTCACAGACTTGAGAAACTGAGAGTTCCAAGATAGGTGAGTTAAATGTATGTGGAGCAGAAACAGCAAGACAAGGACATAATGGGATTTGAAAAGGAAGAAGTTTATGTTTGATATCACAGCAAAGGAGACCAGAGACATGGTCAGAACAGCAGGCAAGTGAAATGATGTGTTAGAAATACAAATTAAAACTGTATTCATTAAAACCAGAAAAAGGGATGCTGTGCTAACCAAGGCACAACACGATTCAAGATGCTTCCAGGAGGTCATATTCCTATTACTATACTATTGTTGTCCATATGTGAAGCTCTTTCATGGCTGCAGTTTCAGATTGTGCATAGTGACATCCCAAAATGAAAAGCTAAGTGATGATATTTTCCACAGCAGCTCAAAAAATGAACATAGTGAGGAATAGTATGTACTCTATTTTAACAATGACAGCTAGACAATGGAGCTAACAGCTGGACAGCACTGAGAAAATGTCAAAGACAAAGGCTAAAATTTGAGTTTGTATGGAAGCAACTGAGGCTCAAGTAAAAAATACAGTTTTGTGAGATATTCAATTGAGATGCTACCTGAATTTGGTTTTCTGGAGGAGATTACCACAGAGGAAAGGAACAGGTGATAAAGGACAAGAGAAGATACAGATATCAAAGGAACAGGGAAAAGGGGAGTAACACAAAGGACCTTAAGGAAAAAGTGGGAGTAGAAGGACCACTAAGAAAGAAAAGAAGCATAAAATTCAAGAAAGGAGAAGAGCTAGGAAAGGAGCAGTGTTGATATTAACAACAGCAGTTGGTAGATCAGGAAGAGAGAAGAGGCACTAATGCTTCTGACCTTTGGTTTGTTAGAGAATTTAGGCAGCAAAAATTTGAGAGTCTACCAGATTGGGAAGTATCTAGAATTGAAGAAGAACTCCAGACACTGACATTGAGATGAAAGCTGAAAAAGTAAAAGAAGATGGAGGTTAAAGCTGAATAACAGGTGACCTTTTTAAAATGCTGCAGAGTAATGAACTACTGTTATGTGATAGGGAAAAGTGGGAGGAGAGTCAAGGGTTAAGGGGAAGAATATAGGACTGTTGGGAAAAACCTAATACTGTATCTATGTGCTATTTAATGAGAAGCTATAATGTTTTGTTGGGAAAGACATAATGAATAAACCATAAAAGACACATTTTTAAAAAAAATAGTGATGCATTCTATATAAAAAAAGAGATCATATTTTTATTATTCAACTGCTTACCAGTAGCATAAAGCTGGTTCCCATTATTTTTGATGTTCTTTTTTACTACTTTCTCCTTCTTCTTAAAGTGTCGACATATGCTATACACCTTATTTTCTTGAAAAACTTATTACTAGAAAGCCAGTGGCACATGTGCCACGTCAAATGCTGATGCCATTCTCTACCTTACTGTAAATATATAGCTATATACTCTGCTCTCAATGGGAGCTGCAAACTTGACTTTGGTTGCTCTCTGAAAATCAAGTCACTCTTTCAGATGCCTGAATGTGAAGTTAGTTTTCTAACTGTGGACATTCTGGTAGCATTTTTTAGATATGCTGAATAGTAATTTGCAAAACAGCTTTTAGGAAATGAAAGATTAGATGAAATTGAGGTCTTTGAATTCAAGGTGGCAACCTTTTCCGTGTCTAAACCATGTAAGTGTCTGAGATACCATTCAAGCAATTAAGCTTTATAGGTGCTTGGATGGTGTTACTGCATCTGCCCATAAATTGAGTGTCTAGCATATTTTCTGCCTGTGCACATTTTGGGGCTTACAAATCTGGTAAGAATCCCAGGCTAGAGTGGGTTCAGTGATTGTGAATGCCTTCTTACAGAAGCAGGGTTAAAGAAGAAAGACTGGTGGCAGTGCTGCTGCTACTTGTGCTGCTACAAATAAAAACAGTAAGAAAGAACTGTAGGCTCTGGTCATTGCTCCTTGAATTGTTAAAGACAGTTTACTTTAGACAGGCACTGGACAAAGACCAGAAATGATCCAGAGCACTGGGATTCCCTAGTCCCAGTAGCAAGCTCCAACCACCAAGCTCCCTCTTGTTTACTCTTCTGGTCCCATGACTCCTTTAGTCCTGGATGCTCTTGGCCACATTTGAAAGAAACAGTTGGTGTTTGCTTTCACCAATGAAATATTACCTAGCTTTGCTACTTCATAGATGTTGACTATTTGTTGATTTGCTGAAAGCCTTTAAAACAACCTCACTCACTTCCCCTCTTCTCTTTCCAAAGTCTAAAGGCTGCCAAGTTTACACACTTTATGCAGCAGGATATGTGGAGGACTAAGAGTCTAAAAACCCGCAACCCAGTCCAGGGGAAGAGGAGAAGTTTGGAAACCAGAAAATATCAGGAATCTCAAAATTCACATTGGAGCTAGATTTAGTTTATGTGTCATTCAACTTATTGTTTCTGATTTTGCTTTTTTTTTTTTTCTCCCTGATCTAATGAGATATGTGGCTCAAATGTGTAGAAAGCACAAGTAATTATGCAGTAATAAAAAAAAAAAAATCAGGAACTCCTCTTCTGTTCCTCATTGGAGAACTTCAAAATGGAAACTCTGGTGTAACTCCCACGTGTAGGCCCAGGAGCTTCAAACTTGAATCTGTTCAGCTGAGTAGGATCCCTTTAATTCTGATCTGTTTTTTTTTTCTTATCAAATGCAAGAATCATATAGTGAGTTTGTTCATAGACTTGTTTTATTAGCAAATAATTATTCTCTGTCTCAGTTGTTTACATTCCTATGTGGCCTTTTTTTCAAAAGATACACAACATTTGCCAAATATACTTCCTGGAATTTCATAATTGCACTCTGATTTGTTTCCTCTTGTATGTCTAAGCATTTCTTTTCAATTTAAAAAAAACCAAAAAGCAAAGAGATGCACTGGGCTTAAAAGGGCTTGCTAGCATCAGCATCTACGTATTTTGGGGGTATCATGAAACCGAAACAATGTGAGATTAGGTGGAGTCAGTTACATTATCGACCACTATATTTAGAAAGAAGTGAAGGAAGTGTCTCTCCTCTGCATTGTGCGGACTTCACCTGCAAAATTAATTACTGCAGGAAATAGTTCCAGTCAAATATTATGGCTAAACTTTAAAAAAAGCATGTGTATAAATATTGTCTAAGAATAACACCTGTTGTGACAAATGTTAAGGGTACTTCAATACACTGATGTCACTAAAAAACTTTGTGAATAACATTTCACAGCCTGGGAGGAGTATGGTTTTAGTTTGCTTGCTGGCTTTTATGACAGTGAAGGACTGGCCAGCCTCAGGGGAAGTACACAGAATCACAGGACGGCTGAAGGGGGAGGGCCCTTTGGCGATCAAGCAGTCCAAAATCCCTGCTTAGAGCACGGCTGCCAAGAGCAGGCTGCCCCAGACTGTGTTCAGCTGGGTTTTGAACATCCCTGAGAACAGAGACTCCACAATCGTTCTGGGCAATCTGTGCTAGTGTTTGACCACCCTCACTATAAAAAAGTTGTTTCTTACATTTAAAACAGAATTTCCTGGTTTTTCAATTTGTGTCCATTGCCTCTTGTCCTATCAGTGGATACTACTGAGAAGTGCTTGGCTCCAACTTCTTTACACCCCGTCAGGTATCTATACACATTGATAAGGTACTGTTGTGCAGGCTTCCTGCCACTTTTGCTTGATTCTCTGCTCACGGGAATGGATCACTCTTGACCATAGAGGAGGTGATCCTTGAAATTATCAACCACTCTGCTGGATCCCTCTTTTCTTCGGGACTGAATCTCATGGGATTCTTCTAAGCAGATCCCTGAACAGCCTAAAATCTACTATCCTGAGCTCCAGGGTTGTGATCCTGCTTTTTTCCCTGATATTATCCTCTCAGGATTCCAAACTCTGCCATCTCATGCCCCAGCTTTGGCATTCCTGAAATGCCACAGACCTGTGACTATGAGGCTTCTTCCAGTTGTCTAAAGAAAGCCTCATCCACTTCTTCTTCCTAATCAGGTTATAGCAGATGCCATGACCATGGTCACTTGTCTTCTAATCCTGACCCATAAATTGACAGTTGGCTCATCATCTGGCCTTAGGCAGAGTTCCGTGCATTTCTCCTGCTCTTATGTAAAGGGAACCCTGCCCACTGTTCCTCGCATCCCACCCTGCCCTTCCTAAAGAGCCTGTATTGATCCCTGGCATTGCTCCAGTCACGTGAGCTATCCCATCACATCTGCCTGATGAGACTGCAGCCCTGTGACTGTACACAGATCTCAAATTCCTCCTTTTTGTTCCCTGTGCTGCATGTATTAGCATACAGTGATGTCAGAGAAACACCCAACAGTGCTGATTTTGCAGGAAAAGTGTGAGAGCTTCCCCAACTTTATCAGCATTTCTTTATTTGTGTGGTAACACTTGGGATGGGCCCCTTTTGGACCCACTTTGTTGATTAAGAAGTGTCTCCTGACCTTTTCTTGCCAATTGTGTCCGCTATTTCCTCACCCAACTGGGGGTTGTCATCTTCATTCCCTGTCATTTCTAGTTTAAAACTATCCTCATCAGTTTGGCCAGCTTATTGGTAAAAATGCTTTTTCCCCACTTGGTCAGATGAATCCTGTCTCCTCCTAGCAGCCTTCAGCTTTCAAAGAGAGTCCCATGGTCATAAAAATGGAATCCCTGTTGGCAACACTAGCTGTTCAATCAATTGTTGTCCCACAGGATACTTCTGTCTCTCCTCAAGTCTTTCCTCCACACTGGTTGGATCAAAGAGACTTCTTAGGCCACTTTCATGTTTCCTGGATTTTTTTTTTTAATTAAATGATATTTCTAGGAAAACTACATACCATACCAGCCACTGTTTGAAAGATCCAAACTATGACTTACGAGGAGAAAATAGATCGTGCAACTTGAAAGAAACTGTATCGTTATACTACTTCAGGCCTCATTGTTGGTGGCTCTTGGAAGGCAGGGACCATGAGGGGCAGCACAGGCAGAAGTTACAGAACCACAACCATATATTCCTGCAGGAGAGTATATTTTTCTCCCTTCTACTTCCTGATATTTCAAAACCAGATTTTCTATTTCCTGTAAAAAGAAAGATACGAAGTTCCACAAAGCTCTCGTTGTTCTGGAGGGATTCACTGCAGGTACTTGGCATAGTGATCCTTCTTCATCACTTTTGGTCAGTACTTCTGGGTAGGTAGAAAATAAAACAAACTGTATGACCAAAACTTGAAAAGCCTACGTCCCTTATTCTCACTTTGCTTTCTGCTGGCACCTTGTTAAATCCTCCCACTGTACTTTGAATTCTTACTTCTACAGCTAAAAACTATTTATGTTACATCCCTCCATCCATCCCAATACACACGACTTCCTCCTTTCGTTGTTTTCCTCTGCTTCAGGGCTTTGTCCTGGACATTGTTCCCGGGGACAAAATTAAAAGGAGATGGTGAAAGCAGGAGTAGTTCTTCAAAATCCTTTCCTGGAATTTCAAATTCCCCCACCATTTGGGTGACATTCCACTGAATTTATGAATATTCTTTACAGCTGAAGACCTACAGATTTCAGAGAAAGGATTGCTCTGCTGTTTCCAGGCATGGTGAATGGCTACCTCCACTTAATCCCCTGCCCTTTATACTCTAAAATGCACCTCCATCATATGCCCCCATTGTGTGTGCTCTCAGGAATCTGTAGGAGTAGTGGCTTTGGAATAAGTTTCTAAAGGCATCGTACCTGTGAGCTGGTTGGGCCATCAGCTAAATTTCCAGTTTGGAATTTTGGGAAAGCAGGAAGGTACCATAACTCGTTTTCTGCCATAGCTCTATGTGATCCTAGTTTTCTTCTCTTAGACAATCCCAGCTGGAAACAATGACTCTGACATTCCTTGAAAAGGGTCAATGAAGGACACAGAGGAAAATAAAACATGAAAGGAAGCCATAGCCAAAGATATTATCATTCATATTCAAAGAGGATTAATATGCAGTGTGGATGAAGCCATACAATACAATTTCATTGACTTTATGTCTACAAAATAGGCTTTTCAGGCATTCTTCAGTCTAAATTGGCTGTTCCTTCTTTAATTTTTTATAAACACCAGAAAGCAGTTATATTTTAAAACCACTTTAAAGTGTGGGATTTTTTAGCCAATATAGCCTGTCAGAAAGCTTTTGTATTGCAAATTTTAATCCCTGAACATAAAAAGACTCTTTGTTACATATACTTGGCTTATTTGAACAGAAAGCTGTACAAAAATTTGACATGAAAATGACCCTACAAATCCCTCTTTACTGGTAAACCTTTTACGTTGTTTCTAGTATGCATTTTCTGAAAATTCCCACTTTCTTTTTCCTACGCTGTCCTATGTGCTTAAAATACAGGCTGGAAACTGCTGTGACTTCTCTTGTCAGGTCTGGTGGTAATCTTGACAACTATGTGCAGAAAATAGAGATTTTTTTTTTCTGTTGTTATGAAGATTTGCATTTTTTGCACCTATGAAGTATGAAGTCCAGGTGTTATTTATACTGTGGCATTCTTCCAAAGGCAGCTTTGGGAAAGCAATGCATTCTCTGTTAACCCTCAGCCTGCGTACTTGGGACCTACCTTACTTTTTCCTTACTCGGGAAAATACATAAAGCAAAAACAAGCGTAGATTTATCATTAATGACAATGAACTTGAATTCTCTGAGATTATGAAACCATGGAGAGGTTGTTGAACAAGAGACAGAATCCTCATCCTGCAGTAGTTGTGTGTGTTTTTAACCACTTCTTTTCAGGTCCTCCCCCCCCCCCAAAAAAAAAAAAAAACTCCTGCCCTAAATAAGTGCTTGTATGAGCCAAATGCTTTGTCAATGGTTAAATACCACAAAGCAATAAAATAATTGACCACCATAATTTTGAAAAAGGGTCTAGGTATCGTATTGATGCAAATACAGGCTGTGGTAATCCAGTAAGAATTATGTTAATATAAATTTAAATTTGCTTTTCGGGCCTATTCCCAGAGCAAAGGAATGCTTAGCCTGCTGATTTAGCCAGTTGTGGAGCAGCCTGGTCAGGGTTGACATATGGAAATATAGTTGGAGGAAACACTTAGACTTGCCTTATTTTTATATTTTCTAACACTCTGAGGGAAGGCAGAACCAGAACTAGTCCAGGGCATCAAGAACACACTCATTCAACAGGAACATAACATTGGAGGGAATCTCTTGGGATCATTTTAAGTGCTTAGACAGAGGTGTCCTGGACCATCTTGGACATTTAGTGTACCCTTCCTGGTCTCTGTCTACTGTCCCAGAAGGTTTCCTGCAGGTCATATGTTCTTGTATGCTAGTCTCATGAGGACGTGTCAGACAGCCTAGCATAGCCTGGCATTTACTGCCTATGGTAGGGCAACTGAGTTGCTCCCTGGATGGCATGACATCCAGATGAAGCTGCTATCATTCAGAAATCAGTTCCTAAGTTGCCTAATCTCTATTTAAAACTACCTAGATTTTCTGACTGTATCCTAGAGATTATTCTGTGATTCTGATGGCTCATATAATGTAAGAGAATTTAGACTTCAATTATTCCTGATGAATTGGAATTAATTTTATGCTCAAAAAAAAATTATCTTGAAAGAAAAAGTCTTGCAGCTCAATTAACCTCTGACTGTTAGCATGAATAACTCTCTTGTCTTCCTGATGTTTACACTCTTCTCAATGTGAGTATAAATATAGACAAGAAGATGAAATTTTCTGACCGTGTTTTGTTAGGCTAAGCAAAACTCATTTGGAGTCTTTTCACATATGGTCTCTCCAACATTCAGAGCATCCCAGGAGCGTTTTCTGAATCTTGTCTGACCTTTACTATCTTGAGCTTGGCTGGCCACAGCCATACAGTTTTACTAATTCCTTGCAGATTAATGTTAACAAACTCCTAATTTGCTCTAGAGTTGCGTTAGCCTTTTTCACATCTTAAAGCAATATTCAGAGCCAAGCTTTTATCTTCTTTCTTTTCTAGCACTATCATAGAATCATAGAATCATAGAATAGTTAGAGTTGGAAGGGACCTTCAACGGTCATCTAGTCCAACCCCCCTGCAAGAAGCAGGGACATCCCTGACTAGATCAGGTTGCTCAGAGCCCCATCCAGCCTGGCCTTGAACGATTCCAGGGATGGGGCATCCACCACCTCTCTGGGCAACCTGTTCCAGTGCTCTACAACTCTCATTGTAAAAAATTTTTTTCTAATATCTAATCTAAACCTACCTCCTTCTAATTTAAACCCATTACCCGTTGTTCTATCACTATAAGTACCAGCAGTGCACATTACTGACAGGGTACAAACTGGATTAGTTCTTTACAAAGGCTGCAGAAGGAGCATGTGGGGACATAAAAAATCAGTACTCAGAAAGACTTTCCTAACTAATTTTATGCGTATTACGTATGTTAAATGAAACTCTATCTGGAGGCTTAGCACTGTGAAGTCAATGACATTCAAAAGATATTTTTTTCTAGAATAATAATCTTTAGTGTGGCAATAAATGTAATTAAGTCCTACCTCAAAGTTTGTTTTAATGACTAGTCTGTGCAACTTCAGGAAGTAGTTTAATCCATTTAATATTTCACAGTTAATTTCAAATTTAATGTATTTTATTGAGATGATACAGTATTTAATTGTTTTAGGCTATCATAACAGCATTCTGGGAAATCTTTTCTACTATGTAATGATAGTAAGCCTGGTTTTCGCTCTGTTGTTCTGCTGTCTGCTCAGAGGATATCTAGGAAGGTCACATATGGCAGAAAACTCTTAACACTTCCTTATCTTCAGCTATTTCAAAGAGTAAAAGACCAAAAGTATAAAGAGTTTTCAGATATCTGCCTGAAATCTTACTTTTTAAATGAAGAATTTAAAAAAATTGAGGCAGCAACTACATGTTTTTCTGGACTGTCTTGTGACAGCTCTAACCTTAAGCAGCCTCTGTCAGTGTGTCACACATTCGGTTCACCTACCTCATTGGAAAAGTAAGAGTGACAGCATTTGCTTATTTAGATCTTACATGGTTCAGGAACAGTGTATACTCAATGGCTGGCCATAACGCTCCATATTAGCCCTGTAGTGGACCACAGCTCTGGACTTTCCAATGAATTTTTGACAAAAAATTTGCTCCTGTTTGTACTGCGCTTCAAGTGGCTTTTTGGAATGGAAATCAACAGGGTTTATTCAGAAGGAGCTCTCTGGCTTGAAAGGAAAGCCTTAACTATTTTTACAACTGTTAAGCTTGTATTTGTAAACAAATATTGATGTTATGTCATGTAGGTACACTGAGCTGCTGAAATGCCAGTGTCAATTCTTGTACAGAATGTTCACCACTATTCTGGCACTTACCCACAGGATTTATGGGCATTGCTTTCTGACATAGGAGCTTTAGAGTGAATAAAGCCACTGCAAATTGTCCTGCTCTATAATCTTGCTATGACCCAAACAGAGAGAGTTTGTTGACCTTTAAAATGTATAACAGACTAAAAAATCTGGCAGTGACCATAAAACTGATAAAGTATCATAAAATGTCATCTTGTGCCATAAAAAATGTGTCAGAAAGCAAATAAAAGCCCATTTAAAGTTATGTACTTAGTCACCTCTAAGAGATTTTCATGAACTTGTAATTTTTATGCATGTCTTTTGGTGAACTTGATAGGACAAGGGAATAAATTTAAGCAAAATGTAGATGGAGAGAGAAACTAATGAATGTATTCCTGCTATTTTTTTTTCAAGCAGATGCTATGTTCTCTTCTGTTTCTAATATTTCCTTGTTTTATATGTGAACTGTGTGCTTGCACCTGGGGAAGTCAGTCTTATCAAAGCCTCCTCAGACAACCTCAACAGCTTTGAACGGAGACTTGCACTGATAGTGTTTATCAGGTCTAAGACAGATGCTTCAACATTTGAAACTTTGCTGCCAAAAGCAAAAAGGTTCTGTACACTTCATGCCATCTTGCCCATCAGAAATAAACAACATTTTGCCAAGTTTATCCTGGTAGGGCTTAACTTCACTTGAGGTAACACAGTTATTTCTGATAAACATTCCTTCATTTTTAAGTAGATTCGGCTCACTTGCAAACTATTCCTCTTTTTTTTTTGTCTTTCTCTGGCCTTGTTAGTAAGTGTATCTTTTTTATTATCTATAAAACTTGTTACTGAGAAGTAATGAAGAATCTTCCTGTGATTACTAAGTAAATGTAATAACATTGGTTCCTGGAGAAAGATACATTAGAATTTGCTAAATGTCAGGAATCAGTCCTTTTGTAGTACTGGACTTTTTATAAGACTTGAAAATTTTGGTGACTAAGTGGATGTATTTAGATCTCAGCATGTGATAACCAGAAAGACTCAATTTCTGTGGTTTGAAGAACTACCTTCCCAGACTGCCTCCTGTTCTAACCCACAGATACCTAGCATTCAAGCTGCAGCCTGCATACTGCCCAACTTAACAAAATGTTTTTGGTCTACCTCACCTACAAACACTTTGCGGACTGCATATTCATGTACTTTTTTTTTAATTTAAAAAAATGCTTTCCTGCACCCCATAGCTACAATGTATACATAAATTAAATCTTGGAAAATGTAGTAGTCTTCATCAGCCTGATGGAGTGATTTGATAAACTCAATCCCGTATTAGGTACCTAGCTGTACAACAATGCTGTATATGTCACAGCTTTTTTTTCTGTGAAACCTGTTTCAGCACTGGATGTAGAGAAAGGCATAGAAGGAAAATTTGTGAGTATAGTGGTTCACAGATCCTCTAGGGAAGAAAAAAGCACAGAGAAAAATGAGAGGGAAAGCAGAGAAAAGAACAGAATAAGGGTAAGAAGAGAGGGAGACAGAGGCACTCTCCAGGCAAACTGCTTGTACTCAAGCACATCCTGTCTCCCATTGTCAAATGATGACTATGAAACTCTGCTACTGCACAAATCATAAATAACTGCTGTTTAAGTCCTATAAAGTCTGTCTTTACTCCATCCAAACATCTTAGTTACCTCTGTAGGACATTTACTGTAAGCCAAGGCAAGTCTATAGGTCAGAATTTATATTCCAGCTCATGGAATGCAGTTCTTTCCCTGAGTCACTTTGATATACCCATGTGGTAAGAAACACGGAATGATGTCTTTGGTTTGGTTATAAATGTACAACTTCTCTCTCCGCCAGTCCCTGGGTAATGTGAAAATTTTCATCTGCTCCAAATCCAGGCTATAATGAACTTATCTTGACTTCAAATAAAGGAAGACAATAAGTGCAAATAGTACCTTTACCCACAGCAAGAGCTAGCTTGCATCATGCATTTTCACTTGTTCAAATTAATTTAAATCACTTCCCGCATGATTGGAATAAGCAACCAGTGTTTCAGCTTTATTGGCAAAACACAAAATCACTATATAAATATAAAGAACTGGAGTAATTCTGGGAATATTTTTCAACTTTTCCATTATGTACATACCATTTCCCTATGGTATATAGCTCTAGGAGATATAGGCTGAACACTCTTGGTGGATTGATGGAGGCAGTAGAAATGATAACTTCCTAAAGATAAAAAGGAATTATATCCCAAGGAATGTTAAGAGACATCTCTGTTATTAGCACCAAATATGCAAGCATATACATCAGAGTTCACTGAAGAGAAAGTAACCTCAATCAGTCTAAATTAAATTGACAAAAAGATACTCTATACAAATAACTGCTAGGCTAAATTATACAATTGCCAGGTTTTGTACTGAAATTTTCCTGTGCAACTTCTGTCTTCCTTCAACAGCCTGAAATTAATTTTACTCAGGAGGCAATAATTATAAATTGTTCTCCCATTCTGCATTAATATTTTATCCATATAAAGAGATAGCCAGTCTAATTTTCTTTCTTTCTCCTTTTTCTCTAGAAATCAGAGAGAAAAGCAAAGTAAAAAAGGAAACAGTGTAGCAAAATAAATCTTTAAATAAAACACACTTTTCCCACAAAACTGATTTTTCCCTTTAGAAGTTTTCAGGCACCTTTTTACCTGTCCAGAAATGAGGATTGTTCTTTCCTATTTGCTATTGAAATAATATTTTTTTAAAGTCAACCAATGCAGCTGATAAAGCTATCATACCCAATAGCTGAATATACAAACATACTCAGTCTAATGAAGCAAAGATAAAGCTATCAACATCATTAAATGATAGCATCAAGACGAAGAAGCGTTCATTGTGTACAAGATGAAATGTTCAGTATACATGGAATGGTGTGTAAATGAAGCATAAGAATTGCAGTGTGAGTTACAAAGATCCCAGATGCTACAAATACATCTGGATGAGTAACTATTATTATCAAAACCAGTATTGTATGCTATTATTCTCCATTTCTAAAATTACTTGTCTGGCAGATTTTCAGCTTTTCAGGACTCAGTTGGTGCTGGATATGATATAATGATTCTGCATTTCGTTCCATGTGAAGATCCTCCTGATATTAATATCCTTCTTCTATCGAGGAAGTGCCTTCTTATACAGGTAAACTTGTAACACGAGGTTCATGCCTGGAAAACTAATATGTTTCCAGGTTTTGGAAGGGATGAAGTAAAGTCACACTGGTGTGTGACCACTACAATTTAACTCTGAAGACTATTTGCCATATTTAATTGTTTGAGAGACTATTGACTATGTACAAAATATTAGCTACTCCCTCCCTTTTTCATACCATTTTTCTTAATATTTAATTCCATTTTTTTTTTTTTTTTAGATTTATCACCTCAGCTATTGCACAGCTAGAGATATATGACAGCAACACTGTACTGGTTTTCAGGCTTCTGAGGGGACTCCAGCCATAACTCTCAGGCTTTTGTGCAAAGGTGCATTTATAATTTTGGAAAGCTTTGAAGGCTCAGCCTCTAGGCTTAATATCCCCTTAGGAAATTGAAATTCTTCTTCCATATGGAAATAATTTCAGCTTGCCCACCTCCTCCCTCACAGCAGTGGCTTGATCCACTCAGCTACAGAAAGCTGCCAAGTCCAGTTATGAATCTTAGTCTTTACATGTGCTTTTTCAGCAGAAGACGAACCATACAGCGGGCCATGAATGTTTGCTAAGAGGTGTCAGAATGCATCAGTTAACATGGGATATATTCCATCCCACAAGTGCCTTAAGTCCCAGAGTCTTTTGCAAAGTGCTGGATTAATATTATTCTCCTTATCTGCTGTCTTGTCCATCGACACAGCTAGTCACAAGAAACAAGACTGAATTTTCAAAAGAAAATTTACGAATTAACTGCCATCCACTTTTTTCTAATCTCTTACTCTACCATATGACACCAGGTTCCTGCCTGAATTCTGCCTTGCTGTAAGTGGAGAGACAGAGTGCAGCAGGAGATGTAGATATGGTCACCATCATGCCTACAGGGCCATACCAAGCACAGAGAGAGGAGATGCTGAAAAAAATGTGAAGTGATGGAAGAGAGATTACCATATTTGGAAAACACCTTTTGCTTCTAGTTTGAAGGATATGTTTGGTTAGGTTTTAAAGTCTTTGTAGGAATGGCTAGTTTTATGAACATTAGAGTAGTAGTGTTATTTAAAGGGGATGAGGATATAGAGACGATTAGGCTATCAGTAAGACTAGGATATCCCAAAAAGTTGAGGCAATCCCAAGAGCAGGCAGAGAGACAGAAACAGAAGAAAGAGGAAAATGGATACTGAAGTTATCTTGATGCACCAGAAAGGCTGGGAAAGAATAATTAAAGATGAAAGTAAAATGGACCCCAAACTATTCAGTAGTAAAGCCTAGAGCGATGTCTTGACCAGCACCTTTGATGAGACTTTTGCTTTTGCATTCAGTAGGGTTGTAAGTTCACCTCCCATCTCAGAAATGGGAAAAATCTTGACTTTGGGCTGAGAAGAAGCCACTTAAGAGATTCAAATAGGAGCTGGGAAAGACTGGAGTAGCACACAAAAGGATGAGACTTAGGAGGTGTTCTATGAATCACATCAGAATTGTTGACAGTGATTGGTTTCTTATGTAGTCGCTAAAAGAAATGCAGCTTTGTGCACAAGACAAAGGAAGCCATGGATATAGAGTGATTTTGGAAAACATGAATGATTTTTCAGGCAGCAGGGAGGTTGTAGAAGTAATGAAACAAAGTCCACAGGAGGCTGCTGAAGAAGAAATTGCTGCAGCAAAAAAGAAGAGTTAATAAGAACCAGAATGAGCTCAAGCAGAGAGGAGGAATACATGGACATGGACAAGCACAAAGCGGAAAGACATGCTGGGGAGAAAAAACAGGGAGAGAACATAAAAATGTCACCAAAACTGTAAGCTGACCAGGACTAGGGGAGGAGGTTGGCATTCATTGCCAGGAAACAGAGGGAGACGGTTTGGGAAGGAGTTTGGTTTTCACAGCACCGTATTTCAGACAGTTAGGCAGGTCAGAGGATGTAAACAGAGAAATATGCAGATGTTCGTCTGAAGGGAGAACCACACACAGGACAGATACTTAAAAACATGTGGTGAGTTGATTTGGATGAAGGATGAAAGCCCAGTGGAAGAGGGGAAAAAGAAACAACATTTTGCAAAGCTGAGGAATATGGAGGTGATTCAGTGCATTTAGTAGGAACAGGTCAAAGCCTGCTGGAAAGTGTGAAACCTACCAAAAGGAGATGAATTACCCTGTGCTGGATGCCATGCTGCCACAGCTGGATCATTATTAATACAAGATGTAGGTAGTTCATCTTTGTGATTCGTGGGGGGTTTTTTTGGTGTGTTTTTTTGTTTTGTTTTGTTTTGTTTTTTTTTTTGCTACAGAGCACTGATGTAACTACACTGTAGGTGGAAAGGGGAGAGAAAGGCATGTTGAGGGAGAATGTATCAAAAAAATTAAAAATGGAAGACCTATATGTTAGGTTATGTTACAGAAGGCTACAAGGCAATCATATTAAACTGAGGGGCAACCATATTAACCAAAGACCTATTGAAGATGAGAGAAGAAATGACGTTTGGAGGAACACCCTTAACCTGTTCAATTCAAACAGGGTGCAGGGTGCACTGACCTGACCACTCCCTGGGTTATTGAAAAAGGATCAGACGATGGTCTCCAGGAGGAAACTCACCAAGGGCAGCCCAGGAAAACACTGTGTAAACCAGCAAGCATTACTGCCTCCAGGGGCACATGGTTTATTGTGGGGAGTATGGGGCAGAGAACTGTGGGACTGGGTAAAACTTGTATTGGACCTTTTAATGGAACTGTGGGAAGGTGCAAAACTTGCTAAGGGATGTTTAAGGGAAGGACCAAAGGAAAAAGGAGGGATCAGAGTGGATCCAAGGGAAACAAGCATCCATCCTATCTTTTTCTTTAAATCCTGTTTCTAATTGCATTCTGTGTGGATATGCTTTCTAGTCTGAGAAATATTCTGTATGCGTTGTACAACCACTAACAAATGTCGAGTTGGACTGGGTGTGGGTGGTGGGTCAGATGAAAGGTGGGTCAGATCTCTCGGATCCTGAGAGACCTGGACCGGCTGCTGATGTGACCCACACCCTCTGTTGTGTAGGACCCACCAGCAGACCTCTGGCCTGAGCAACTGGAGAGGCAGAGCAGGCTGGAGCTGTCTGCACTGTTCATGTTTACAGGAGTGCTCTTGGGATTTCTGTGGGTGCTGGCAAAGGCACTGCACTCTGTCTGTGTTGGGCCGCATGGTTGTGTGTGTGCGTATGTGTGTGCGCATGTGTGCACCCCTCCCTGCACTGGGGTACGCGGGACTGCAGCAGTCCTGGGGCTGGGACAGGAAAGATCCACCTGGGCCCTGTAGCCCAATAGAATCAGCTACTTCTGCCTTGTATATGTATATGTGTATGTACTTATTTATGTGCACGTATATATTTTTACGTTTACATTTATATTTACACTTATTTTTATATATTCTCTTAATCGAGATGCTGAATACTTGTTTGAAAGTTATTTTGCTTTTTTCAATTTATAAATGGTGCCTTGACATCATTCTTGGAGACGCTCTAATTGTAAATATCTGACTTTGTATAGACAAGGAGATGTTAGCAGGGGACTGATTTGTTTTCCTGGCATGTCTCCAAACATCAGTGATTTAGAGTCAGTGCTAGAAGAGCTGGCCTGAATAGAGGCTGATGGGATACAATAGAGTTCTGAATTTCTTTTAATTTTAATAAAATTATGTTTTCAACATCTGGAACAATTCTAAACTCTCAGTCAGAATATTATAATGAACAAAGCATTTAAACATCATAAAATTGCTCCTTAACACTTTGATTAATTGATGGTTGTCTTGATTCCGCTTGCACCAGAATAATTATAAAGGGATTTAAGTGTTAAGAAAGCCACTGGTTTGGTTTAATAGTTGTGTTTCTTTAGCTGTGTGTCCCCACGGAATTCTTATACTTAAAGGGACTGTTAAATGTCACTTTGTGTGGTATTGGAGAACAACACTTGGAGTGTTTTTTGTGTGTCAGGGATTGGAATGGATTAATACTTTTACGGTTGCATCTCCAAGGATGTGTCAGAATAAGCTAATAGTACATCCTGCTAGTTTACTAGAAGTGGCTGAACTAAATCCTGTCAAAATTGACAGGGTTTTTCAATGCAAATTTTAATAGATTCTGCATGAATCCCCTCCATTTTATATTTGTTATAAACAAATGCCACCCACGCCTGCATAGTGTCTACATGTTTTTAAATCTCCTTGAATTTAAAATCTCCTTGGAATACTCTGTAGAATGTGCTAGAATCAAATAACAATGAAAGTTGAAGGACGTATTAAGAATCCAGCCTTGCTTCCTGACCAACAAGCCTAGTGCATTGCATAACCCCTACAGCAGGACATTACGAGTATCCATAGTGATAAAATTCCTTATTTACAAATCCTGCATTACTCAGATATACTTCCATGCTTACATAGCATTTTAGATGAGGATTTCTGTCCCGCCTTCTGATCGTTTTAAGTAATAGTGGTAACAATAGCTATAACTAAGGTAGGCTAGTATATTCTGAATGTCTGAATTTAGTTGCTTACAATGTCACCATAATAATGGAAGCTGGAATTTTCCATGCTTGCTCTTCATTTCAGACTAAATTTGTTTGGAAACTTAGGAAATCTGTTTTTGCCAATTCTGTGAGGATGGTTAAGGGACCACAGTATATAGTTTTAATAATGTTAAAAATAATTTCTGACTTTTTCTAGGAGGAGCTTTTGCTGTTGGATTCTGCAGTAGAAATTGAAGTTTGTACAATTTTTTAGTCCTAAGCTCAGAATTTGCCCATTGGTTATTAATAAATCTACATACATCAAAGGGTTCGTAACTGAGGGAAATCTTTGAACATTTCATTAAGGATATCAAGAAGTATAAGTCAGATATTTTCTAGAGGATATAATTAAGCAAATGCCCAAAAGCATTCCTGGAAGACTCAGAAATAGAAAGATCCAAGTTGTTTGTCAACATGGACAGACAGTTCATGTGTTTGATGCTAGAAAATAGTAACTTTGCTGTTCAAAAAGAGTTACCTTGGCATGAAACTTAAATCTGGAAGGTTCAAGCTGTCTTTTGTACATATGTATGTGAAATGTGACCATGTCAGAAAAAAAAATGTCCTAGATATTGCAGTAAACTTTGGTAATATCAATCTATCAAAAAAAAATAAAATAAAAGGAGCCTTATAACAACTATCAGCTCTTTCAGCCATGGAAGTACTAATTATCTAAAAACTAGTTCAGAAAAGTACAGTGAATGTAATATTGTAAAAGTATTGAATGTACCATTACAACTTTAAACTCTAAACAAGGAATCAATATATGAGTGAGACCTATACAGATAATTTCAAAATTCTTCACCAACTTCCTAGAGATCTTTTTCATTTAAAATCCATGTTTTCCTACTTTAACCAAGGAAAATTTAAAGAATTAAAGTCTTAGGTCAATTTAGCCTGAAAGAGAATGACCGCATTATTAGCATGTATTCATCAGTGTGTATCTTGATGGTGGAATCCATATACAACCTACATTTGCTATAAGCAAAAGCTGGGCATGAGAAATCTTATGGAGTACTTGCTGACCATCATCTGTTATGTAGGTACAGCATAAGTGCTCTCATGACCCGTAGAACAGGTAGGTGATGCAGAAAGACAATCACCCACTATTCATTAGTCATGATCCATATGGCAGTGGAGCAATGGGAGTCTGACATTCAGAGGAGGGATGCCTTTGGTGGAACTGCATAAGAAATGCAGCTGATTGACTGTGATGGGCAAGTTCAGTTTTCAAGTTGGTGTGGAAATTGCAGCAAGACTGATTGGAAAAGGTATGTTTATATCCTGAAGAACGGCTGAAAAATGTTTCCTTATTTAACTTATTTTCCTCAGTTTCACATTCCAGCTTTTTCTGGAATGTTGGTACCAATAAAATTCATGCATCCACATAATTTGTTGGGTCAGGAACTGATTCAGGTTCTAATTAACCAGTCAGAATACCAGTTAGTTAGTTCTTTGATCCAGTTTGTCAGGCAGCCACTGAAAAGTACGATCAGCACAAGAAAAGTAGCAGGAATGAGACCATCCCCTTTTGGCAGTAACCACCACTTATGTCAGTGTAGAGTGATCACAGACCTATAACCAGAACAAGCCAAGGGTTTTATTTCACCCAGTCTGTCAATGGCAGAATGACAGATTAATGCAACCGGTTACAATAACTTCTGTGCATCACTGCATGAGCCCCTTACACTATATGGTGTTTCTCTGAAAGACCTCTCCTTGAAGTGTTTACAGGTAGCAATAGTTAAAATCTATTCTAGTTTTCACAGCGATAAACAAAAGTTTGAGAAGGCAACCCACATGCATTTTAAATATAAAGGAACACACATATTAGTTTTAAGCTAAGCCCATTATATTGATTTTTAAGATCACCTAGCGATTGCTGAAAGCCTGAAATAGGCATTACTGTTAAGAACCTGGGGAGCCTTGGAGTGACTGAGGACAAAGGAGGAAGAAAATAGGGTTTTTTTGCAAGGCTGAACAGGGCCTTGTTTGATCTGTAGGACTACTAGTCCTGCTGTTGATGCACAAGAAGGAATGAACTCAGATGCGTGTCAGGGTCCAGCCTAATGGCAGTTGGTAGTTAGAAAAACAAAACCAAGTTTTTGTTTGTGTACAAAGGACATTTGCTCTGGGAATCGTTGAGAGACAGTAAATGTGAAGCACCTGCAGTGCCATTTATTGGCTGAGCTTATAAGGCCTTGCCATCCGGCATCTCTGTTTTGATGTTTGGACCCAATTGGATGAATGCCACATCCAGTCACTTCCAGGGGCTGTTCTGGGCGTCAGCGGGCAAAATACGAGTGGTTTGGGTGGAAATCAGAAAGCTAAAGGATGAAATGAGGGAACACAGAGACCCTGGCATCTGGTTAGTCCACAGAGCAGCTCTTTAATTGTGTATAGATTAAAGACCCACTCTCAGAAAACTATTAACGGATTCCAGCAAAACAATGTGTTTTAGCCATACTCTTTGGCTTTTACAGTACACTGTTGCAGAGAAAGACAAACCAGGGAAAATGCTATTATGAATGGTAGATGGAGTGGGGATCTATGGGAGGGCTGAGAAGAGGGGACATAGGGGAACTCTAAGTGGAGTGTAGGCCCTGGAAGAGGGTTCTGGGGAGAGGGGAGTGAGTGGGAGTGTTTGGTATTGGGTTGGGAGGGAACGGGGAGCTGGAAGGAGAGGCGAAAATGGGCACTGGGGAAAGCAGGACTGGGGAGTTTAACACTGCAGTCTGGGCATGGGCATAGCTGCAGGTTGGGGAAGGGAGGCAATCCTTGGCCTGGCAGAAGGAGCGCACACTAGCAGATTAATGTACTGCCACAGTGCCACATAGTATCAGATACACCAAGCAATGGAAAAAATGCCTAAAAAAGAGTGAGTACTAGTAAATAAATGTTATGGGAATATGAACAATAAGATGGAGATATGCCAATAATACCACTGTATGTTAATATCAGCACTTTTCAACAGCAGGAACTTTATCATACAAGAAGAAAATATGTGTATTTCTGCATATTTCATACAGTTCCATTATGTAGTTGTTAAAGGTCTGATCTGAAATACATTTGGCATTTGACTGATATAAGTGCATGTTAGACAAAGCCCTCAAAGATTAAGAAACAGATCTAGTAAGTTCCTTATTGTTTATAGCAAAGAAGGTAAGAAAAGATATACATCAGTTTTCAGCATTAGGATAGTCTCTGTTTTAATACATAAATCACTGCTTGACATTATTGTATTTCTGTTCTGGAAAACTTATTAGTTCCAGAGAACAAAACTCCAGAGAAAAAGAGAATTGCAAGAAAATATCCAGACTATATAAACACCACTTCCAATAATATAGAACTAAACAATTTCCTTTGAAGATCCCAGTTTGACAAACACTGAAATAAATTATGTCCTATTACACTAAGAGCTAAAAGCAGCAACTGGCACACTCTTTCCTTGACTTCCACATTCATTCAGATGTAAATCTGAATTGAAGGGATAGCAACAGAATTTTGCATGCAAATAATTTGGGAAGAAGCCTTCACAGTTTCTCACGCAATCGGGCTGGATGTGTTCTCATGCAGTTCACACTGGATGGACAAAAAGTCACTGAAGGCCTGTGCCAGGGTTCCTAGTACTTCTAGCCAGTATTGGAATTGCATCAGAAATTCTGGTTTTCATTTAAAAAAACCAGATAAGCTTCAAGTGCCTTTGTCTGGGAAGAATAGTTTGAGTACGCAGTTTAGATGCAATCAGTGCTTACTTGCAGGCAAACTTCTTCCTTCATAGAAGTGGAGCACTAACTTTAAGGTCTACACTTTGGGGGACAGAAGGGCAAACTCTGCAAGTGGCAAGGCTCTGCACACTCTGATCTTCTGTAAAGCTGTTTTACATTGGAAATTAACAACAAGCCCAGCTCCAGAGATGCTTCTGGCCTCCCCCACAGGAGCAGAAAGTCCTTGACAACATACTTGGTGGTTATAGGATGGTGGTGCAGTCCTTGAGCTAAGGAATCTTGGAGAAGACATGTCGGATAACAGATAGCATCAGTGGGCTAGGATTCATCTTCTTGATTCATCTTCCAAAACCAACCACAGTCTGATGACACTTTCATGGGGAAACCTTGACCAGAACTATGATAACTTAGTAGTAGAAGGACTAGATACCCACTGAGCTTCAAGCTAAGAAAAGGAGAAGAATCAGATCATTGTTTCTTACTCTCTGGGATAAATGAGAAACTCTGGCACCTGGCAAAGCCCAACATCATGCATGGGGTCCCTAATGCCTTAAATATGTGACCATGCAGTTCCTTTGATAAGAGTATACATTATTTTAAGGTGAAAGTCTGAATGAGATGCTGTAACAGATCCCATTCTTCTGCCTGGTCTGTTTTATTCCTTACTTTATTTCAGGTGGGCTCTTGGATGAGTATCCAACTAGGTGACTATCTTCGCTCGTGCATGAAATGTCTGTGGCATATGTTGTTTGCCCATGTTGCCTCAGTGAATATGTAGGGTGCTGGAGTTAGATCTGTATTCTTAAGTGCAGTTTAATTTTTCAGGTTAGGGTGTACATCTGTTCACTGGTTATTTGAGTCAAGATGAAAGAACCATATAGCTATGTATCCCAAATAGATTAGATCAGAGGGCATGTGGCTTGTGAGGTGCTCAGCCCCTAAGAGAGGTACTTCAGCCCAGTCTCCAGGAGTGTTCTGTGTCTTGTCTAGAGAGGCTTTACTGTTGTACCATCCTACTTTTACCAAGGAGTAGAAATGTCAATCAAATTCATATTGTTTTTTTTTTTTTCTTTTCAACAACAGCTATATGGATTAGGAATTAGAAATTTTGTATTGCTGTAACGTAACAGCATTTTCAAAGCATTGAAATGCTTGTGAAAATGCAAAAAAGAAGAGCATTATGCTCAGACCAGAAAAGTAAACCACACGTCTATCCTGTCAAGGACAAAACATAAACAGACATTTTAGGAAGAGAAAAACATTGAATAGAAACAATGCATGCAACAATAATATGTAAAACTGCACTCACTTCTTTCCAGAGACACGTAGGTCAGAGTTTGACTGACACTAACAACAGTCCAAATTCAGATTAGGAAATGGCCAAAAGGATTTCAGAAAAATCAAAATAGTCAAAGAACAGTATCATGTCACAATTTTGCCATGAAATATATTATAAATATGCTTGTAGCTTGTATTCTACTTGGAGTCTGGGAAGCGGAGACATGTCATTGCTGCATCTCTTCTCATGGGGAGCTAATGGCTGCTAATGCATTTTAGTATGTGTAATCCTTACATACAGTACTTGCTTGTAAGAAATCTTTTTCTCAAAGTTTCTCTAGGTGTTGACATTATAAAATTCAGTCAAAAGCTAATGGTTTATTAGTCTTCCTCAAATTGCTAGAGAAATTATTATAGTAAGTAATAAATGGTAAGTAAAGAAGCAGACAAAAGGCCTGGTGATTCTAAATAAATTACTTCTCATCCAAAGATGACTTAAATTGTCCCAATAACATTAAAAAATTTGTTCTAGTAAGCAAAATAGGAAATGAAAGCATCCCTGACGGAAATATATTTGGTCACATAGTCCAGTCCAAATAATGCTTTTCTAATTTTCCTTACATTTTTTAAGCAAACACTTCTCAACAAAAAAAAAAGGTTTATCTTTGTCTGGAATTCTATTGTATTAATCATTCTGTTGCACACAAAAACACTGAACACTCAGTGTGTGTGCCGCATTGCAAGGAGACATAAGGCGTTTATTATAAATGAATTCCAGATAATTAGTGTAAGAGATCACGAAATGTACATAATAAAAAAGATTGCCTGAGATGTATTGCAAACAGGACAAAGTCCAGGACATTAATAGGCAATCTGCACTACTGCTGTTTCCTCGGGGGTCATCTACAGGTGATTCATGTTTCTGGAGTAGAAATGTATGCTACATGAAATGGAAAATTTATTTTAATTTTTTTCCACTACACTGTTTGACTTTTGATTCTTCTTACCTCTTTTGTCTTTGAGAGGTAGGCAATTGGTTTATTATTGTTGTCATTACCTCATTTTGGAAAAGCTCTTCCTTTCAAAGCTGCACTTCCACTTTAGAGAATCATCACTTCCCTTGCTGGGTTACAGCAACACCCAAACTGCAGAAAACATAAAGATAATGACAGCTGGGGCAAGAGTTAATGGGATAAGTAAAAGAAATCAAGAATTGAATTCACGAAGCCCTAAGCTTTCTAAATGAGCTGGCATATGTCACAAGATGGGGCATTGCAGAGAAAACTGTAATATCTGTTTGGCATTCCCCTATATCATATCCCAGAATGCAGTTTCTATTATCAGAGGGTTTTTTTTTTTTGTGTAATGCAGGGTTCATTGTTTCTAAAAGATTTGTACTGTTTACGCTCAAGATGAAGTTAGGCTGATAGTGAACTGCTTTATCAAGTATACTTTATCAAAGTATTCGTAAGAACTACTTATGAGACAAATGAAAGAGAAACTCAATATCCTTTAAGGTGTGGGGTTTTTTGGGGGTTATTTATTTATTTTTTTTTAAGGATGACACATTACAAAAAAGTTCTTGCTGGACAGAAAGCTGTTCTGAATTTCTAGCAAAGCTCAAGACCCTTTAATGCTGCAAAGCCAATTCGCCCTGTGAGGAACACTGTTTTCCAGATTAGTACTGCACAGTTGCTGGTCCTTGAAGTCAGGCTTGGTCATGCTAACATTATTATTTAACCCATATGGTGCTGATATGAAAAGAAATAAAGGTGAAATGTTTATGAAGGTGAATTCTCAAACCTGCCAGTAAATGAATTTAGCAGACAAAAAATTGCTAACATTTACTGGACCACAAAAAGGCAAAGTAAAGCTAAGAAACATTAATAGACCATCCTTAAAACTTTCCATTCCTCTTAAGAGCTGAAACAAGACTACCATCATTAAATGACCAGTGAAATGTGAGCAGAAAGATAGACTCATAAAAGAAAACTACAACAGTGCCATACCTCTACATGTTCACCAGAGAACACTTCAGAGAAAGAGTAATTTAGCAACTTGAATCCTTGTGAATCTTTGTTCAAATCTCACTAAACCCTTTTTGAAAATGCATGAATATTTCTTTTCAACTAATGGTCATTCTACACAGTCTTTCACGAGAAGAAGAAACTCCTTCATGTCTTTAATCTAGCAATGTTCTTGTTAAGTTCATAGGCCCATAAACCACTAGGTCAATGTTTCCCACCGGCATTTTGTCATGGCCCCAATTCAAAGCCACTGAACTCAGTACAAAACCTCTTGTTGACTTCATAGTCTTTGGTTCAATGCCCAGGTGGCTCCTGAGTGGAGTGTATGAGAGACTTTCTAACCTGAAAGAATGATCTCATTTATAAACAAACTCCTTTTTGGGGAAACTTCACATATTTTCAGTGACTATTCAGAGGCGTTGGTAGGTACAGTTGGTATGTGACTAACTGGTACCATGTACGATGGTTGAGATTTCACTAACAAAAATATGTATGTCTGTGTACTGTGCAGGGCATCTAGGAAGCATCAGACCTCCTGTTCATATATGCAAAGAGAGTCAGGTATAAAGCTTGTTATGAAATTTGTCAATGGAAGAAATACCTTATTTGATATGCTGAGGATTAGTTAAACATACTGACTGATGCAGCAAGCACAGTGCATTGAAAAAGAAAGGCAGAAAAATATAACTAAGTTAACTCCAAACTGCAAGTGGAGCAGAGGACATCATTCTAACAGTATTGTGATTTGCTGTGCAATGCTGCTGATGACAGCCTTGATATTCTGCTTGTCTGGATGCATAAGAAATAGATATTGCTTAAACCCTTCTAAATATAAGTGTAGGAAAGATTTCATTTTAGATGGCAGGTATGTCAGAAGTAGAGTCTGTTCTCTGAAGTTATTGTTTCAATTTGCTGTTTAGAGATATTAAATACATTCCTGAATAGGGAAATGAGAAAACTTCTGAGGAGAAAGCATCTAATTTGTGGTGGCACATGTCTTTCTTCATGCCAGTGTTCACAGTTCATGAGGAGAACCAGGACTAATATTTTTTCTTTTCGTAAGAAAATATTAAGAAAATACGAAAAGAGCAGATGGTTCAAACAAAGGAGAAATTTGGTGAGCTAGAGGAAGAAATTTTATCTGACCATTTTTCCTGAAATTAGTTACTCTTAAAACTTAAAGTAAGAAAAAAACTATTACGTAGTCTAGTAAAATTTGCTATATTTCAGTGTCCATTAAAATTCTACTGTGAAATTGGAGTATGAAGCCAAATATTTTGTATTTAACCAAAGTCGAATGCCTGATGAAATCTATCGGAAAGAAATAGTTGAGACTGGCTGCAGTTTATTCATGTAAATGAGCTGTTCTGAGCTGATACAACTAGATGAGGCATGTATTATAAAGACATATTGTTTAAAGCTTATTTATCCCTGTGAACAACCAAGATTAAAGAACAACAGTGAACACTACTTACCTGCACTACTAAGACCTATAATAAATATAAAAATAATAATACAAACATAATTTAAATTATAGTCACTTTTGAGAGAATGAAACAAAATACAGACATGCTTTGAAATATATATAAGAATTCTGTGTCTCTCTGTTCATATCTTCCAGAATGTTGTATGAGGCATAATCCACAGGAGAGTACAGATGTTGGAGGCCAGTTTCTTGGGAATTTTGTTTGCATCTGATTTGTAAAAGGTCAAGATCTGCTACTAAAGTAAAAGTATTCCCATTTAATAGCTTACCCAGATGTCAGTGGTTAGATATCTACCACAGTTGCATCTTTTAGAGATGTTTTCAGGTTGGGAGACAATGATGCACACTTTTAGAAATTCTTTGCTGGAACAAAGCCTTTTCTCAATAGTCCTACTGAAGTCCATTCTGATTTTTAAAACTACTGAAACTAACTTTTTAATGTAATTCCAAGACACACTCATCTAGAAAATTAATGCTCTGATAATGTGATAAACTCCTCTGAGCTATAGCAGTACCATTCGATTTACTTAGGCTGAGACAATAAAGGGTTTTAAATTAAATCAATAAAGGTAATTTTATTTAGACAAGGATGATTCTTCACAGAGCAGTGTCTCTTCAGCACAGAAAAGTAGATAATTATTGTTCACAAGACAATAAATTTTCCCTTTGTTCCAAGTTAAACGATAAACCAACTGCCTTCCCTCCTCTCTCTTTTGCTATGCTTAATATTGATTAACTCAAGGTGAGTTCAAGCACTTCAAGATAAGTTTGTTAGAAAAGCAACATGTTGCTTTTCATCATTTGAGTGGAGAAGATGGGTGTTCTGTCACCCTTCAACACAAACAGTTATGAATTGACTGAGCAATATGTTATACAGAGTAAAAGAACATCTGAGGGGAGACAGAAATATGCCATAAGTTATGGTGAAAGGAAGGGAAGGTGCGGGAAGGTGCGGGAAGGGAAGGTGCGGGAAGGGAAGGGAAGGTGCGGGAAGGTGCGGGAAGGGAAGGTGCGGGAAGGGAAGGGAAGGGAAGGGAAGGGAAGGGAAGGGAAGGGAAGGGAAGGGAAGGGAAGGGAAGGGAAGGGAAGGGAAGGGAAGGGAAGGGAAGGGAAGGGAAGGGAAGGGAAGGGAAGGGAAGGGAAGGGAAGGTGCGGGAAGGGAAGGGAAGGGAAGGGAAGGGAAGGGAAGGGAAGGGAAGGGAAGGGAAGGGAAGGGAAGGGAAGGGAAGGGAAGGGAAGGGAAGGGAAGGGAAGGGAAAAAATGCTATGGCAGATGTTACAATATATTTTGGCCTGTTGTTTCATTTCTTTGAGGTTACTCTTAGAACTTGACAGTGAGGCACTCTCCAGAGCTGCTTTCATGCTGTGAGACGGGTGGGAAGAGAAAGAAATAAAGAAGCAAGCTGTGGGAGTGCAGTTTTACTTTTGAGTACATGAAGGAGCAATATTTCTGAATATCAGCACTTGCACATAAGGATTACAGTTCCACAGTGTATAAATGGGGAAATTTTGGATGGATGTCCCCATATTGTTATGTGTTCTCCTCAGGGCAAGAATGTTTTCACTCTTATATTTTGACAGCCAGAGCAGATTTGCTGCAAAAGAACAGTTTCTAGTCTTTGCCATTTTAGTTGAGCTAGAGCTAAAAATGAAATCTATATTATCTCCTTGTGTCTTCAGAAACATAATTGTGAGGCGCTACTGTAATCCTGGATTCCCACATAAACTTCAAAGTCAACATCAGATTAGCAAGATCTCATCTTTAGTATTCCTCCAGATTGGTGGACTGCGTCTTGCCAAAGAACAAGAACCAAGCACAGAACAAGAAAAAAGCAAGAGACAAGAGCAAGTACACCAAGAACTGCTGACGCTGCGCTGAGATGCTGCCTTCATTTGAATGTATCTTTGAGTTACGAAGGGCCTGGACACCCACTCTGATTGCAGGCCCAGATACATTGCTCTTCTAGGCGCATTCAACCTCAGTTGGGATGCTAATTCATAGCTATTATGACACACACCATCACATACTCCATAATTAGTTTCCAATTCTGATCTGATAATCAGCTCCAGGTAAGCACAGATAGGAAAAAATGACTTTTGTGCCTGTGAGAACATGATCAGGATAGTAGTCGTAATGAAAGTCTCAGCTATCATCTCGTTGTATGAACTGATCAGACTCCATTTTAATTTTTAACGTTAAACTTGTAATATCATTTGTCCAGCAAAACTTACATGAAAAGCAGAAATACATATGCTTTCCCTAGAGTAGTTAACTCAGCTAATTCAGTCAGGAGAGTCCTGGGCTACTCTGAACTTCTTGGATGTATTGCTGATCACCAAGATGCATACTGAAAAGTATATTTGGTATTTAAAATGCACTGTCAATGTATAATTTATTTTTTTTTAATGCGAGAGCAAGTTTTCAGGAAATAACACTCATAAGGGAGAGAGAAAATGTCAAACAATTACTTGCAAAAATGGTTTAATATCAGGTACAGATTAAAGACCCAATCTTATTGTTTCACAATGTGATAGGATTTCTTTTTCTTTTATAATCAGAGACATTGGCAAAAATGAGTAAGTAAATTGAATATATAGAAACAACCTCATTATATCTTTTTGACATAAAGGAGGGAATTTGGACCTATGTTAATTATTCCTTTACAAATGCAAGTAACAGAAGAAACACTTAAAATATCTAATTATCTTGAAGTCTGGCATTTTTTGTAGGTAGATAATTTTTAATGACTGTGCAATAAACTGTATATATTTTTTTTTGCAAGACCAAGGTTTTTTGATTTAAACGTCTATGAAGTTTAATAATTAAGTGTGACATTCCTAGAAGATGCTTTAACTTACATAACTGAGTAGGAGAACAATACGCAAAATGGAGTCAAGAAGAAAAGAGACCTCTTTCTATGTTAAATTAGTGAGGAACAGCAGGCCAGCTTCTGTGAATGGTTATTTTAATCTCACAACTGCTCATTAGCTGTTCATCTGGTCTCTGGTTTAGCTCATAGCACTCATTCCCTCTATGGATTTATGCTATAAGGGTCTTCTTGTGGCTTTAACCAGCATTAAGGAAAACATCTGAAATAAAAACAATTACTATACTGAACAATAAGGTGTAGGTGCTGTGTTATATGGATCATGTGCACCGAGCAAAGGACAAGCATTCAAATATACCTCTGCACAAGAACTTTGTTCAAAACTTGTCTCTAGTAACAAGTGTGCTTTCATGGGGCCAGGTAGTGAGGTGAAAACATCATGACTACTCCACACTTCAGCATTGAAACGGGCCAGCAGGAGAAATATACAGATCAGTTGCTCTCTCCTGCTGAGCTTCCTTAGGAGATGCACACAAGTACTAGCATTCCCCACCCAAGGCTCTAGAATCATCCCTAAAAATGTTTAAGGAAGATAGATCACTGTAATGTTACCTAAACAGAGAGGGGGTTGAAAGACAAATACCAAGTACCAGCTGGAAAAAAATGGTCCAGATCACCACTTCTGAATAGAGTGTGAGAATGTACTAGAAGCAGACAGGTACCTGCTGAGAAAAGTGTGTTGGTCTAACATGACTGCAAATTCAGGCCAGACATGTAATAGAGAGGGTAGATACGATTCTTCTCAGCCTCATCAGTCAAAAACTTGGATTTACAAGTGGAAAAAGATAATTTTACGGGTACATAACCTCTAAGGAGATTCGCTGTTTTCCCAAGAATTACAGTTCTCTGATGATATTACATGATGGCTTATTCACATATTGCTTTCCTGACATATTTCGCCTGGACAAACTCTAACCAGGAGTTCAGAGAAACCTCAGTCTATGTCTTGGCATTACATTGGTGGAAGAGGAATAAGGAAAGAGAAGTCTGGAGAATTTGTTTTTACATACCTGAAAGAAACAGTCCCACATCAAAGCATAAATGAGAGTTCCAGTTACAACCAGTAACTAGAAACTGCTTTGCTCTTATCTCTTAGAGGTGCTAATAACTGAGCCCCTTTGCAGAACAGCTGCTGCTGATAATACATGTAGCTATTTCATACAGATGAAATAGTCCAGGAGTTACATCTTAGTTCTTCGGAGGGCAGGGAGGAGCATGGACTTGTCCTCCAGTTTTGTGCATGTACAGGCAAATAGCACCACTAGACGTGCATCTGCAGAGCTTACGCCCTGAAGAAGAACAAAGGATACAGCTTCCCACTCCGCTTGGTTGCTAAAAACACCATCAACAATTGTATGGGGGACACAGGCTCCTTGAACTCAGGTCTTGGCAAACAATGCAGTTCTTTGGTTCATCTTTAACTGGACAACTGATGTAGAACATCTCCTATTATAAATTCAGCTGAGTTTTACTCTACACAACAGAAACAGTTTTTCTGGATGGATGAGCCATTTCTTACAGACAAAGAGTACATTGAGAGTAAATTAAGCACATCTAATTGGAGAAGCGAATCTCTCACAGTTTCAGAAGACTTTGGTCTCAGTGAATAAGCAGCTCTTCCCATGCCAGAACTAGCAGTATCACAACAAAGGGCTTCTTATTCTTTGTACAAGCCAAATGCCATCAGTCCAAATACGATCACTACACCTTCTTTTATCTGGATTGGATGAATGCAAACCCTTTACATGAATTCTTTTTCCAGTTCTTGTAGCTGTGGTTGGTACTTAGTCCTTTAGTAACAATTGTTTTTTATAGTTATGCAATTCTTTTAGATGCACAGCATAATTTATCTTTTAGAATATGGGCAGAAGGAACAGGTGACGTGTCCCATTGGAAAGCAATAGATATTTGCTGAACAATTCCTCTTGAAGGTTTCACTGGTCAGAATAGTCAGACTCAGAGCAAATTTGAATAATGATGCCCCTTGCTCAAGCATTTCTGGAGAAGGGTCTGTTACAAATTAATTTCTGTATGTACTATGATGAATGAGTTTTTTTCTGTTACTTGTGATGGTGTCTCACAAACCAAGTCCTTAGTCCTTTAGACTGATTTCTGTGCAAAGACAGAAGGCTGATGTCTGCCTTACCAAGCTTTATAGTCTATATACAAAACAAAAGTAATTAGTGGGTAAAGACATGAAAGTGGGTAAAGACACCAAAGATGCACAAGGTGATAATGAGATGAGGCATGTAAATGCCTAATGCTAGCATATAGCTTAATGTTCTAAAAGAACCATATTTGACAGAAACCCAGTTATATCACTTGTGAGAAAAACTGTTGTAATTAAGATTATATTGCTGTGTATGAAGAGGTTTCATAATAACACCAGCTTCACATAGAAGGGCTTTTAGGCTTTAATTTGCCATTAAAGTAGATCAATTTCTAAACCTCACTAAGCAGATATATAAAAATTTGTGATTTTAAACTATTAAATTAACTCAATTATTCAGTGACACTCCATTCTTGCATAATATTGGCAGAGACTTTACAAATCTTGCTTAGTTTTTTTTTATTAATAAAAAAAACTAAAGATGAAAACAATGGTCAGATTCACACTGAAGAGCCAGAGGTAGGAGATATAAGAATTCACGTTCTCAAACCATCTTAATCCGGTTCTACTCTGGTACCTCATTTTGGGTGAATCATGACCAGTATGACTGAAGATAGCTGTGACAGAGCAAGTCCAGGTTCCAGTCCAATATTTTTAAGAAAGCATGTCAGCTAGTGTCTTGTCATTATAAGAATCCTGCCTTGCTTGTTTGTTACACTTAATCTTTCTTCAATGAGGCAAGGGACTTGTGACATAAATGTTCCATGGTCATGTAATCAAAGCTTTCATTGTAAAATGAGGAAGATGATTTAAGATTGCATGGGCAGCCCACACTGGCATTTCCTGACTTGATTTTTGTCCCAGTATTGTACAAAAGATACTTAATAATTAAAACAACAACTACAAAAAACCCCAAAATAAAACCCTGAGGCAGTAGAGTTGCAGTGGGTCTCATTGTAAAGTCAGAGTTTGCCTAGAGCTATCTTAGTTATGACAATTACTGTCTTTTCTCAGAGGTAATTCTTGGCAAACATTGGCTATACAGAGCACATATGGTAGACATAAGTTGTGGACTGCATTTAAGCACTGACATGAGATTTTTTTAATGTCCCCTTCCTTTCACAGCATCCTTGAAATATATAGGCAAATATCATGATCTCAATGCAGTTAAACATGAGGGTGCTTTGCCTTCTTAGATGCCCCAAGATACACTAAATGGCCTTCAGATGCTAGTCCAGAAGGGCACAGGTCTTCCATACATCCTGTGTCTTGATGCCATTCCCCTGTGGAAGTCCTGGATAACCTATGGCACCAGACAGGTCTATTTATGGACTTTTATCACACTCTGTGGGTCTGGACTGGTGACTGGTTTTCATTTCAGTGAAATATTCACTGAAGTTTCCATGGCAAATCAGTATTATTTCATTTGTGACTTCCTACATCTTTTTATAGACTTGTGAAAGTCATCAAGCAGTGTGAAGAAGTGTTCAAACCAGTGAAGGCACCAGCCTCTGAGCAAAGAGAGGAGTCCAAAGGATTTCTCTGCTATTGATTGACTGGGTGACAAAGTCCAAACCACTTTTCAACTGTAAGTTTCACTTCCCCTTTTCACTTAATGATAATGATAAACAGCTCCTTTCTAAAATGCTCTGAGCTCAAGCTATTAAGACATATAGGACTTACAGAAAACAATCAATATTTAGTAATATGTTAAACTATTGCAAAACAAAAATTAGCATATTACGTCTTTACAAGCACTGACAATTGGCCCTTACAGGTAGCTGTAGCAGGTAGAGAAAGGGGGTACCAGCACACTGACTGAGGGTTTGCTAAGTTTTACTCTTTTCCTTTTTGAGGAAAGAAATGCAAGGGGTGGAAACGGGGTGAGTAGAAAATGTGTGCCAGAAGCCAGTGATAAATGAAGCTCTGGCTACAGCCCACTGTAAAGACTTTTTTCTGGTTTATAAAACAGTGAATTTGGACTCGATACTGCCATTCTGATTGTTCTTACGAAGATGAGCTGAGCCAACAGCTTCTTGTTTTAAAATATCTTTTCCATAACTAACAAAACCCCACATAGTTTCTCTAGAATTGCTGCTGCAGACTGATATTAGTGGTCTTGCTTTGAAGTTAGAAAACATGGAAAACTTCTGTCAGAGCCAGCTTGATGATGTGTTTGTGCTTTGTAGTGCTGTTCAGCTCAAGATGTCACTCCTTGGACTGGCCACAATTGGCAGTGCTGTTGAAATTGTGGATTCAGGTCTCCACAGAGAATTGACCTGAAAAGCAAAGTAAATTAGATCTTTCAATGATCCTTCCTGCTTAAAGTAGGCTAGTTTTGGAAGTAGGCTAGTCTATTTACCACTAGCATGGAGGTCTCTTCATGGTTCTGAAATCTTTCATGGGGATGTATCCAGAAAGCCAGACTTAGGACTGCCTCTGACAGATTTGGTCAGCAGAGATCAGAAATAGGTAAAACAGATTAGTTTCCATCCTCCCTGTCCAAGAGAAGTTGATTTTCAGGATCGTGTTTCCAGAAATTGGTGATGGATGACATAGTAGGGAAAATACAGATGCTAGACCACAGTACAGATACAGGAGAACAGAAAATGTAGAATTTGCATGTGATTACAATTCTGTGTACCTCTCAGTACTGGGTAGGAGTTATTTAGTCTACAAAGATGGTCAGTAAAACTAGGGCTCTAATTTCGTGAGGCCAGATAAATTGACTCGGCATCTCATACTTCCCAATCCCTTCCACTCCTTTTCTTGCTCCCTGCTCTGAGCTCTCTGTGCTTATTGTGCGTTATTTGCAGTGCTGTGACTGACCGCCAAACCCCTATAATGGAAGACTCAGAGAAGATAGATATTCCACATATTCTTTCCTGGCAATTGTCATGATGATGAGCCTACAGGCACTGGTAATGGGAATCACTTCTGTACTGTAATTTATATTGCAATTGCTATACTGTCCTTGTATTGTGATCTCGGTACATTCTTGTATCACTGTGCTAAATCAAAATCCCAAGCAATGTCAAGTATATGCAAATAAGTACATTAGGTATTAAACATTAAACTCTCCTCATGTGGAATATGTAACAGTATCTAGTCAGAGAATATTGGACCCCAACAAGCAGCCATGGCATTCCACCATGAAAAGATTTAGCTCACTAACGTTGCAAAAAAATACCCTTATAAAAAGAAGTGAATGGTTTTTCGTCAACTTAGTGATGTTCAGTTTTTTTCAGGGACATGTTTTATGAGAGCTGTGAGGCAGGAGACAGGGTGGAAGAAGGGCAAAGGCAAGGAGATGGAGGAATAGATTGGAAGAGAATAAGACAAGTCCCTATGGCTGTAGTGATCAATTAGACTAATTAAGTTGCTTGTGGAATCATAGCCTAAGGTTTTAGTTTTGAGGGCTAAGACTGTGCACCCAGGCATTTTCTGTTGATATGTGGTAACTTGTGATAATTGGACCCCTAAACCCCGAGCCCCAAAACAAGGTCTGCAGCAAGTAGAAGGAGAAAAATATGGCAGAAAATATTGGACAAGGCTTTGCAGGTCATCAGTCCCAGTCCTTTCACAGCTGAGCCTTGTGAAAACAGAACAATCTTGAGTGCAGTTACAGTCATATTTGCTCCTCAACAAGCAGATGATGTTTACTCCAGAAGTTAAAATATGGACATTCTGAGTACAACCATGTGAGAAATCATGATGATGCTCCCAGCTCTCTCCAGAGACTGGTCATTCTGGCAGAGTCAGATCCCCTAAGCTCTCATTTGTAAGCGCAAGACCAATGCTTCTATTGTGCATGATCAAGTCCAGACAGGATCTAGAGAATGAGAAATAAAACAAAATAAGTTGATGAAGGGGGCACTCACTGTAGCACATTTTGCATTCAAATATATTCAGTAATGATCAGCCAACATCTTGATCGCATTTTTATTTATAACATTTCCTGCTCAGCACAGGACTGGCTCTGGTCTATATTATAGAACAATCCTGGCAGCCTTTGTTGTAAAGGCGTAGTTCTTAACAGCACTGAGTGCTCTGGACCCACTGGAAAAAAAAGTGTACAAGCACATATTAGCTACTGGACAAGTATTGTTGTGCTTAACACATGTAAAATTACTTCCTAAATATCTTACGGAAGAGCAGATGTGAGTCATACTTAGTAGCACTGTGGTTGTCACCCTTGATGCAAATTCTTTGTAATTTGTTTTGTTTTTTTCTTTTCCTGCTTCTAGATCTATGCTGGTGAATGCAGAAGGCTTTCTGTGTACATTGCATTTGGCATTTAACATTGAGCAATCATAAGAGACTGACCTCTCTATTCCACTGTCACTGCTGATACTGCTGTGTTACATTCTTTGCTCTATGATGGTTCCCTGGAACGAGTTGTTCAACTTACAGAGCTTCATTCCCTTTTCCCTTGTCCCAAACAAGTGACTCAATTTTAATTACACCAGTTAGTTTACATTTAAGTCTAACATCCATTATTAGCCCCAAACAAAAGACTGAAGAGACTAATTCTTCCTCTAGACAGGACAGATGAACTTAGAGGATCCATTTACATGTTCTTGGTTTTCAGAGGTGGGGAGCAGCTACCAAACTATCTGAAAAACCCATAAAACAATTTCTAGATCTATTAGTAGCCATACCACTATTATAGTCCCAAACTAACTGAATGGTCCAGTTACAGAGCTAGAAACAGGAATCTTTATTGTGGGCTGCCTGAGACTTCTTCTTGTCCTTGCATTTCCCTTTTAATTACGAAAAAACATGGAATGCATTTAAAAAAAAATTATTAAATCACTACCTCAGTGCAATAATTCACACATTTACTTGATATTCCTTTAATCAGTAGTCTACTGACTATGAAACATGTATGGTACATATAACATTATTGAAAAGGAAGGAAAGAAGGGAAGGGAAGAGGAAAAAGGTGCTAAATTGCCTTCAGTAGTATTTTCATAGCACTGTGTTTAGTCATAATGCTCATCAACAATTGTTTCTCACCATCTTAGTTAATATTCTTTGTTTTCCTGAAGTGTTCTTTGTAAAAGCTGATTAAAACAGAACTAAGAGGCTACTCTATTTAAGGACTTAGAATCATAGAATCATAGAATGGTTAGGGTTGGAAGGGACCTTCAAAGGTCATCTAGTCCAAGCCCCCTGCAAGGAGCAGGGACATCCCTGACTAGGGATGCTCAGAGCCTCAGGTTTCTCAGAGCCCCATCCAGCCTGGCCTTGAACGTTTCCAGGGATGGGGCATCCACCACCTCTCTGGGCAACCTGTTCCAGTGTTCTATAACTCGCATCGTAAAAAATTTTTTCCTAATTTCTAATCTAAATCTACCTCCCTCTATTTTAAAACCATTATCCCTCGTCCTATCACAACAGGCCCTACTAAACAGCCTCTCCCCATCTTTCTTGTAGGCCCCCTTGAGGTACTGGAAGACCACTATCAGGTCTCCTCGGAGCCTCCTCTTCTCCAGGCTGAACAGCCCCAACTCTCTCAGCCTGTCCTCATAGGAAAGGTGCTCCAGCCCTTTTATCATCTTCGTGGCCCTCCTCTGGACCTTCTCCAACTGGTCCATGTCCTTCTTGTGTTGGGGGCTCCAGAACTGGACACAGTACTCCAGGTGGGGTCTCACCAGGGCAGAGTAGAGGGGGAGAATCACCTGCTGGCCATGCTTCTCTTGATGCAGCCCAGGATGCGGTTGGACTTCTGGATTAAATGAAAAAAAAAAAAAAAGAAAGCTCTGCTTTATAACTGCTTACCTTTACATTTATGTTATAGAAGCATTTTTCTTTTAAAGTTTTAAATATGACTATCTGATCCTTTTACTGACAATATTTTATTATGCATAAAATTGTTATAAACACAACGGATTTTAAAAAATTCTGCTAATTGCACAAACATAATCTAGGAAAATATTGTATGTCTTTAAATAAATGGTATATTTCTTTAATACTGAAAAAGAGAAAGGATTTAATCAAATCCCATCCTTCTTTCCTGAATGTGAAGGAAGCTCAAATTAGCTTCCAGATGTAAGTTTTGTAGTTTGTTCCTATTTCCTTAATAGAACAAATATGAATCTTGGCACAGATCAGCCATAACTCTAGTTTCTGATCCAACAATGTGTGGAAGCATATGTTTAATTTCAAACTTGTGAATAATCCCATAGATCCCAGGGACTAAATGTGGAATACAGCTTTGTGGGTCAGGTGTATTCCCAAGTTGAATAATCAAAGTCCAAAGTCATCATCTACTTTTCTTCATAGATGAAATATGTGAAATGTATAGTGCAATAGATTCTCATAGAGAACTTGAAAATCTGCCCTGGGATGCCTAACAAAAATATATTAATAGATAAAAATATGTATGTGGATTAAATGACTACAGGAATTCACACAAAACAAATAATTATGTAAGGGGCAATCTGCCCCACCTGTGTTCCTGGTGTCATAGGACTATGCTTTTTTTTTAAAAAAAAAAAAAAAAAAAAATCAGTTTTCTTTAAGAAAGTAACAAAATTATTTGGCAAAGCACATTTCCAAATAGATCTCTTTTGGCAAGAGTCTAGAGTGAAATCTGCGGAGGCAGTGCAGCCTGAGAATTTTGGTTCCATATCTGCTTTGGAGGCCTCCTTGCATTCCGTGTTTCCCACTCAGAACAAAATTTTAAAGTTGCTGAGACAGCTTCTTGCAGTCCCTCTTCCTGAGAGGGAAGGAATGTGTGCTTGATTCCCAGCCCATTGGACTTAGAAGAAAATCACTTTTTGCTTCAACAGTGTCATCAGATTTGACTTGTCCTCCTCAAAATAATAATTTATCTGCTCAAAAATCTGCTGCCTGAAAGTGAGAGAGAGCCTTGATACTTAATTTGAAATAGCTATGGAAAAACACTGGGTCCATCCCCAATTCCATTGACCTTGGTGGAACACTGCTTCCAAAGCAAGTCCATGGTACCTGGTTGCACTAGTGTGTAACTAAGCTTCCTCCTTTCAAGAAAAACTTGATTCTGTAAGCCGGGACATCTGAAAATCCAAAATGTGTCAATGAAAATAAACTTTTAAAAGAGTTTCAATGTGATTAATTGAACTCTTCCCACGGCCCATTAATTTTTATATTAAAGTCTCTGCAATTCTGCATTTCAGCTGATACCAGAAGTGGAGAGCATATGAAATAAAACAAGAAGAGGCTGCTTTTATGAGATTTCCTGACCAACCCTGCAGATCCAATGGATAGGCATGCAAATCTTCAACTGCTCATCTGAACCAATGTGTTAGAACAGAGGTCCACTACTTTTCACGTACAAGTTTCCCTTTTTCTTCTTTATTTGTTTATGAAGTATTGAGAACAAAGTGCCTGTTTAAAATTAATAATTTGACCATTATTCTGAAGCCAGACTATATAGTGCTCTTTCTTATTGGTTTTTTCCCCTATTCTTTAAATTTTGTCTTCCACTTTATAACAGCAATTTCTTCTGTGAGCATCAAAGTTAATGAAGTTCAGTTTCCCATGAACTGTCTTTTGTCCCACGGACACTTTGCTAGTCAAAGACAGCATACGGAGCTATTTATATGTGGTCTGGTTGCTGGTAAATGTGTACAGTCTCTGGCCATGCAACTGTGGCCAAATGGATTTCTGCCTGCCTTTCCTCCATGGAGACACTAATTTGGCCCTTTCTCTCTAACCCTGCATTTCGTTTGGAGGAATTTTGAGTCTTGTATGCCTCCTTTAAATAAATTGCTTCAGAGTTTCTAAATACATTTGAAAATAGGGGTTGCAAGCAGATACTGGATAAACAATATTGTTACGTCTCTGGATGTAACCCCCTCCACCCCACCCCCACACAGACTACTAATTTGGGTAGATACACGTATAAACTTCTTAGAAGGTTACTGAGAACGAACAAATCAATTTAAATGACAGTTACTGGAAATACCTTAGTTTCTTTCCAAGACATATGAAGGAAGTCATAAGGGGGAAGATACCTTCTTTATCCTTCCTCCTACTCTTGTCAAAGGTGAAAACCTGGAGGAATCTAGTATAACCTCTACCAAACTTGTTAGTCTGCAAAATCTGCCTAAATCTGGGCTAGTGATATGTTTCTGCAGTTGAACCGAGCTGTTAGAGGAAGACTGGTGTCAAGATATAGAAAACACTTTGCAGCTCATTCCTTTCAGAAAATGTGTTTACCTACCTTTGGTCTGTATTTCAGATTGGACTTTTAGCTCTACAGGTGATCTTTAAACACAAATACTTTGGAAGTATGCTTCAGTATGCTGTGGCAACTAAAAAACTTCTCCATCAAGTCCAGTTGTGGGGATTCCACCTCTGAGGTCATCTGGCAGTAAGGAGTTGATGTGCTTAAGGCTCAAGGCTTCCCAAGGAAAACCAAGCCTTATTTTTTCATGCTTAAAGTAAGCCTGTGAAGAAAAACTACACGTCTTATTTTCTATTTGGAGCCATCTTTGAGTTCTGAAATAATTATTCTGAAGAAAATTTGAAACTAAATTTCATTTCATATACATTTCACTTAATGGTGAAAAAAACCTTAATGGTTTTCAGTGACTCTTTTCACTTCACTGCAGTGAAGTCTTTCTCTAACCTTCCAAATTAAGCAAACTCTAAGCTCGGCTGGTCCCACTGTACTGGGGAGCACAGTGGCAGTAAGTGTTGCTGAGCTAGCTGAGCAAGGTTGGTCATACACCTTCTCAGCAGAGACAGGACAACATTCTGACAGCTCTTTTGCTTTCAGTACCTGAACAGCACCTGAACAGTACTTATCCATTGTACTGCCCACAACAGCTTAAACTTTAATAACATTTCCAAATTGCAGTTTCTGGTTCAGGATAGTTTACAGATACTGAGCATTATAAACTAAGGTAATGAAGATGCCCAGTAAAAATTACAGGAAGCACAGCTAAGCAGTCACATATGTATTTTTTTTCTTATTTTTTTTTTTCCCCAAGCAGGCCTAAATCAGAACAATGAGTTCAGTGACTATAGGGAAGAAACTGGACTTCAACAGAGTGAAGGTATGCATCAGCTGAAAATTCTGGCTTCTGCAAATAAGTTATTTTATAAGGTTAAGTCAGAATTTCCATCAACACAACTGTATTTTTGTCAGTCAATCACAAATATTTTCCTATTGATGTTAGTCTGCAATTTATTCAGAATTTACTGAACAAATAATAGCAAGTCAAAAGAAAATACCTCAGCCTAAGTTCATTTTAGCCTGTTTCTATGTTTCCACATTTACGATCTGTTTTCATTTTCAGCTTTCCATTGGAGATGTAGTTTGAGCATAACTTCTGACAAAGACCTGTATTGGGCCACAGGTTCTCTATGTCTTCACACTAATACCTTTAGGTTTTTATGCAAGCTATGACATCTCTCTGTGGAATGTAAACATACCCTGATTATTGAATTTCCACTTGTGTATCAGCATTAGGGAAGAATTTGCAGTTCAGTGGAAATGAGCAATTCTGCCTGAGATGGAGCAGGATCCAGCTCACACGCCCTTGCCGTTATCAGCTGGCTCTCCAGCATGTCCTCTTTACCCCGTATGCCTTAATACAGAGATTGTGACTTTGCTAAAGCTGCAAGTCTTTTTGTAAATGAAAATAGATCATGCGAACACGACGTTGAAGAGCTATGACTAAAGTCCTCTTATAACAACATTTGTGCAAGAGGAATAGCTGTTTTTAGAGAAATCACTCTTGTGCGTACTACAGGGGTGCACGTGTGAATACAAGGCAGAGAAAAGTCAATCTAAATAATGGAGCACTTTATAAGATGGGAGCAGAGGGAAAAGAGAAATAAAATGGCAGCTTTTCATGAACCATAACTGAACGCTCAGAGGACAAAACAGAGACATTATTGTTTACAGATGTGATTGTGGCAATAAAAGAAGGACGTAATAAACTGTCAAACAAACCAACCACTCTTATTTAAAATTGCTACAGAATTTCTCAATAATCATCCCAAATACTACAGTGTACAATTGTTATACTGATAAGGTAATTATGGCAAATCTTGTAATAAAACCTTTTTGAGTAACTATGCTTTGAGAACGTTATTGCAGGAAGTTTTAGGCTGTTTTAATAGGGAATGAACCAAGTAAAGTGGTATGGATAGACTGGGAAAGCAAGTCAGTATAATAAAAAACAAATGCAAATAAAAATTTGGAAGATAATAATGGATCATTAAACATGTCCACATTTTCTCTGGAGAAAAAGATGACTGGGTGACATGCACATAAAATGTGCTACACTGAAGAAAGTTAAACCAGTACAACAAGTCAATAAGGAAAATGAAGGTACAGTTGTACAATGTGCTGTCATACTTTGGTTAACCTAATCTAAGCTAGCACAGGTAATGCTAGCTGTTAAGATGTGACAGCATTGGTTTTAGCATGTGCTAGTAACCATAGTGTGAGTTCTCTGGGAGATCTAGGTCTGTGGCACAGCTGCTTTTATATGCTAGCCTCATGGTATGTCATCTTCTGCTGTTCTTACCTGGACCAAGATTAGGCTAGTCATGGCAGGTATCTCCCACAGTTATCCTTCGTTTTGCTGGGCAGACATAATTTCAGGGTGTAGTTCTTCTCAGCTATGGTTAGCTGTCTGAAAGCTAGGCATGTAAACAAGTAGTTTAGGTTCCCTCTTTAGTCAATGGAGACGATGCGTCTTCCAGAAAGTGATTCATTTAATCCCAGAACAATTGTGCTGCTGGGGAAATGATCCAGTTGCCTAAATATAGGAGCTGAGTACCATTTGAGGTGCCCTACAGTATCCAAAACATCATCATAGGGCTGGCAGGGATGACATGAGACTTATGAGAAACCTTGGCCTTCTGGACAGGCAGTAGCTGGAGGCCAGGTTCCTACGGTGTCTAAAACAGCACTAGATGCCTATGTTTAGGCAGCTGAAGCAGGCCTGGAGGAGAACTTTTCTTCAGCCAAGGAGTAGTTAGGAGGAAATTCTGTGCCAACAGCACAGCACCATCTTAGATACAAAGGAGCTGTTTGTTTTCTGGGAGAGGAGGGAAGAGAAGTTTTTCTGCTGCTAGCTTTCTGCTTTATTTCCAGGGGGGGAAAAAAGGAGAAGTTCAAAACTGAAATGTGTCCTGAACTACACTTTGTCTTGTTGTGTTCAGGGTGAGGAAGAGACTACAGAAATAGAATAGTTATGGGGAGAAAAATGTTGCTGTAGAACAGACTAAATTAGATGGCAGAAGGAGGGGAAGGAAAGAGAATATTTGACAGAGTGAGAAGAAATATCTCCCCAAGAGAAGGAACTTAGGCGTGGCACTTGAGGCAGGTGACCATAAAGACTATGTCACAGCTGAAACACTGGGAAATTAAGAGGCTTGCACAGGAAAGACCTACAGTAAGACCCTAGCAAGGATAGAAATCACTAGGTGGGAAAATAACCAGTAAATTGAACAGCAGATTAACATTCCAAACAGAAACAAGAAACCAAAAAGCAAGATTAAATTTATCAGATGGAATAAAGATTCTTGGAGGACAGCTCATCTTGGCCAGACCAGATTTTGACAAGCTGCTTGAATTCTACAATATTGTATTTAAGACAGAATAGAGAAAATGACAATGCAAATGCCTATAACATGCCCTTGTGGTGTCTATGAATGCAACACTCAGTTCATCCTTTGTCCTGAGAGGATCAAAAAAGACCTCACTGCATTTCTGAGCAGAGTATTAATGTTAAGATCAATAGCTAAGATACCTAGCACGGTATGAGCATTTTATGATAGAGTATGAAGGCTAACGGCACTGCATCTCAACTTCGTTGTCCACTGACAAAAATGCCAGGAGGCCTGCATGGATGAACAAGGAGCTGCTGGACAAACTCAGACACAAAAAGGAAGCCTACAGAGAGCGAAAGCAAGAACAGATAGCATGGAAGAAATACAGAGAAATTGTTCAAGTAGCTAGGAACCAGGTTAGGAAAGCTAAAGCCCTGACAGAATTAAACCTGTCCAGAGATGTCAAGGGCAACAAGAAAAGCTTCTATAGGTATGTCGACAATAATAGGAACACTAGGGAAAATGGAAGCATACGGGACACGGAGAAGACTGAGGTACTCAATGACTTTTCTGCCTCAGTCTTCACCAGCAGGTGAAGCCACACCACCGAAGCTACAAAAGGCAAAGACAGGGACTGGGAGAATGAATACCACCCACTGTAGGAGAAGATCAGATCTGAGACCATCTAAGGAACTTGAAGGTTCACAAATTCATGGAACCTGATAGGATGCATCCGCAAGTCCTGAGGGGACTGGTGGATGAAGTTGCTAATCCATTATCCATAATATTTGAGAAGTCATGGCAGTCCAGTGAAGTTCCCACTAACTGGAAAAGGGGAAACAGAATCTCCATTTTTAAAAAAGGAAGTAAGGAAGACCTGGGGAACCACAGGCCAGTCAGTCGCACCTCTGTGCCTGGCAAGGTCATGGAGCAGGTCCTCCTGGAAACCACGCTAAGGCATATGGAAAATAAGGAGGTGATTGGTGACAGCCAATGTGGCTTCACTAAGGACAAATCGTGCCTGACATATCTGGTGACCTTCTACAGTTGCAGTGTTGGTGGACAAGGGAAGATGTCATCTACCTGGACTTATGCAAGGCATTCGACACTGCCTTGCACAACATCCTCTTCTCTAAATTGGAGAGACATCTATTTAATGGATAGACCACTCCGGATAAGGAGTTGTCTCGATGGCCACACTCAAAGTGTTGCATTCAATGGCTCCATGTCCAGATGGAGACCAGTGATGAGTGATGTTCCTCAGGGGTCAGTATTGGGACCAGCCTTGTTCAACATCTTTGTCAGCGACATGGACAGTGGGATAGAGTGCACTCTCAGCAAGTTTGCCGATGACACCAAGCTATGTGATGCAGTCAACATGCTGGAGGGAAGGGATGCCATCCAGAGGGACCTTGACAGGCTGGAGAGGTGGGCCTGTGCAAACCTCATGAAGTTCAACCAGGCCAAGTGCAAGGTCCTGCACATGGGTCAGGGCAATCCCAGGCACAAATACAGGCTGGGCGGAGATGTGACAGCATGCTTCCCCCACCCTCCCCCCTGACCTGACCACTTCTCCTGTAACCCTGCTCAAGTGATAACGAAAACTGATGGTCGTGATGGATGTGTCTGGTTGTGATGGCAGTATTCAGCTCAAAGTGGATTCCAGGGAGATAGATAACAACACAATAGCCATGAGATGGCTCATGTACCCACCTAACCATGGTGCTTGTCAATGTCCAAGTCAAGTCAAATTTGGAATAAACTAACACCTACAGTCGGTATGCAAATACAACTCTGAGTCAATTATCTTACTCCATAAATAGTGAGCAGCCCAAGAACCCTTTGAGCTCTTCTGCACAGCAGTGGGCTGCACGCCAGGATCTCCCCTTGTTCAGTGATGCCTCTCAAGGTTACTCCTCAAGGTTGAGCAGATCCTTCTCTCATCAGATACTCAGTAAGCGAACTGGGAATAATAGCGTTGAAACTTTGAAGATGTAGCTAAGTGATATAAAGCATTGATTGTGCACACATAATCTCTTAGACATGAACTGTTGGCCAAGTCTGGGACTAGGATTGGATCCAGTTGCACCTAAACTCCTCTCTGAGAAGGAGGTTAGAAAGCTAGTGGGTGCTTTCTGAATGTCCTGACTGAATGGAAGGATGTCTCTGACAGTTTTGTCTGATCCTGTCTTCTGTACAATAAATGATGCAATCTGCCTTGCAATCAAATCTTTCAAACTTTGTCAATTCATTATTTTATATCAACAAAATATATTGTTACTTCTCTTTTATGAGTAAAGTGCACCACTCCATCCATATCAGAACAGTGAACAGAGAGCAGCCCTGAGGAGAAGGACTTGGGAGTGCTAGTGAACAAAAAGCTCAACATGAGTCGGCAATGTGTGCTTGCAGCCCAGAAAGCCAACCACATCCTGGGCTGCATCAAAAGAAGTGTGGCCAGCAGGTTGAGGGAGGTGATTCTCCCCCTCTGCTCTGCTCTTGTCAGACCCCACCTGGAATACTGCGTCCAGTTCTGAAGCCCCAAACATAAGAAGGACATGGCCCTGTTGGAGAGAGTACAGAGGAGAGCTGCGAAAATGTTCAAAGGGCTGGAGCACCTTTCCTATGAGGACAGGTTGGGAGAACTGGGATTGTTCAGCCTGGAAAAGAGAAGGCTCTAGGGAGACTTTATAGCAGCCTTCCAGTACCTAAAGGGGACCAACAAGAAAGCTGGAGAGGGGTTTTTGAGAAAGGCACATAGTGACAGCACAAGAGGTAATGGCTTTAAAGTGAAAGAAAGTAGATTTAGATTAGATATGAGGAAGAAATTCTTTACTGTGAATGTGGTGAGGCACTGGAACAGGTTGCCCAGAGAAGTTCTGGATGCCCCATCCCTGGAAGTGTTCAAGGCCAGGTTGGATGGGGTTTTGAGTGACCTAGTCTAGTGGAAGGTGTCCCTGCCCATAGAACTAGGTGATCCTTAAGGTCCTTTCCAAGATAAACCATTCTATGATTCCATGATTCTATGATTTTCAGATTCCCCAGTGGGTAATTCTACTTTACCCACCTCAGCTGAGGTGGTATGATGAATTATCATTCATATTATTAATGCTTGTCCCAAATTCTCAGATGCAGATGTGGGCCAACCATGTTCTGGTTTTTATGCCATGGTAATCCAAGTGCGTGGGTAGGAACATTCACTTTACATCACCCTTGGTTAGGAGTCAAAAAACAGTATGGTAGGTCACACTGTGTGGTACAAACACAGCTTAACTAAATGTGAACTGAAGATCCAGAGTTGAATCCATAGTGAACATTGTTCATGATGCATGATTTCATTAAATGTTTTAGTAATCTTAAAAGTACTGTGACCACCTAGAAGGTCACAGGACTCCAGGAAGTGATTAGGGCCTTAATTAGGCACATTTGTAGAAAATTCAGTGTGAAAATAAAACCATATGAGAGAGAAGAAAGTTCCTCCTAGAACAAAAGGGCAGAGAGGACCTGATGTTTTTCAGGGGAAATGAGAATGTGTTGCACACCTTCCTCAAGGGGCAACCAAGGAAGAACTGTTATTGTTACAAGTAATCTAGAATATAAACTTCCCTAAGCGTAAATACTTATGCTATTAATTAATTGAAAACCTAATAATACTAAGAATAAGAATGAAAATATTTCTTTACTACAGCGAACTTCATCCTTCATTCTCAAGTTAGTATAGTTTTTGAAAAAAATACTGGCAATTTGGAATTGCTTAAGTTTCCCCAAGTGTGAAGAACCCAGAGCACAGCAGAGTTATCGACAAACCTGTCAGAAGAGTGCATCTTCAGAACTGCAGCTGCTGGGGAAAACTGGGTGCACTACATAAAGAAAGTGTTAAAAGAGAATCTTCCCTGATGGATACTAGTCGGTATTGCTCTAGCAGGGGGTAAGTGACAGCCCACAGCTGCAAGGGACTCAATATTCCTTAAGCCATCTACATCAGAAAGCAGACAAGCATATTCAAAGCCTCTACATTGCAATGGGCATCCGGGATATGAAAAATCAATACAGCTTTCCTCTGAGTCACTAAATTATGTTATTAAATTCACTGGTGCAACTAAGAGCAGAGTCTAGTACAGCATTTTACTTATGTCGCTCACTACCAACTGTGACCTGTACAGCAATTATTATATACAGCTACATTTCAGTGAAAATATTGCTTAACACACAATTGGAAATTGTTATGAGGGCCTCAGTATTGAATAGAAGAGGAAAACTTAAAATAAAAAACCAAAGTGAATGTGCAGTGGGACAAGTCAGCCAGAACTTGGTGTTAGATCTATGTATACCTTCTCTCTATGGCAATCAAATTGAAGATGACTAAAAAGCCATTTTTTATTATACTATCTAATAGGATAATTAGCTTTGTAAATAGACAAAACTCAAAGTGATTAGGACAGATGGAACAGAAATAGGAAGTGCTTATAGCTAATTATCCCCCTACATACTCTGCAAGCAAATCCCTGCTTCCAGGCTTGGTTTTAATTCACTCAGTGAGTTTTTGATTCTCAACAAAGTCTTACCAGTCCCCTCTGGTCTGATCTGGCCATGGAACAGACCAGGAAACAGCCAGTCAGACCCTAGAGAAGATGAAAAAAAAACTCCAAAACTGGGCACCAGAAGGGCCTGGGCAGAGTCTGCTGTGACTAAGAAAGTCACTAAGTGAACTAAAACCATCTGTTGCCTCCTCTCACCGCGGTCCCACTGACTCCCTCCACGAGCAGCAGGCTCCTGCTCCCCGCTGCGACCCTTTCCCTTTCCTTTCCTTTTCCTTTCCCTTTCCTTTCCCTTTCCTTTCCTTTTCCTTTCCTTTTCCTTTCCTTTTCCTTTCCCTTTCCTTTCCTTTTCCTTTCCTTTTCCTTTCCCTTTCCTTTTCCTTTCCCTTTCTTTTCCCTTTCTTTTCCCTTTCCTTTCCTTTTCCTTTCCTTTTCCTTTCCTTTTCCTTTCCTTTTCCTTTCCTTTTCCTTTCCTTTTCCTTTCCTTTTCCTTTTCCTTTCCTTTCCTTTCCTTTCCTTTCCTTTCCTTTCCTTTCCTTTCCTTTCCTTTCCTTTCCTTTCCTTTCCTTTCCTTTCCTTTCCTTTCCTTTCCTTTCCTTTCCTTTCCTTTCCTTTCCTTTCCTTTCCTTTCCTTTCCTTTCCTTTCCTTTTCCTTTCCTTTTCCTTTCCTTTTCCTTTCCTTTTCCTTTCCTTTCCTTTTCCTTTCCTTTTCCTTTCCTTTCCTTTCCTTTCCTTTCCTTTCCTTTCCTTTCCTTTCCTTTCCTTTCCTTTCCTTTCCTTTCCTTTCCTTTCCTTTCCTTTCCTTTCCTTTCCTTTCCTTTCCTTTCCTTTCCTTTCCTTTCCTTTCCTTTCCTTTCCTTTCCTTTCCTTTCCTTTCCTTTCCTTTCCTTTCCTTTCCTTTCCTTTCCTTTCCTTTCCTTTCCTTTCCTCCACAAACAGCCACTGCTGCATGCTTTTATTCTCCATACTCTTCTTGCTTCCCTTCCCAAAGCAGGCCATGCAACTTTATGGAAAAGACTACACTCTCCTTCCCTCTGAGTCCACCTAAGTCTTCTTTGTAAAGAAATATAACACAAACTAAGAGGCTGGGAGAGCACCTAGGAAAGTATCTCATGCACTTGCCCTGTTCTTGAAGCCTCCCTCAGCCTCTGCTTCTGGCCATTGTTGGGACCAGGAAAACAAATCAGATCAAACCTTTGCTCCGACCCAGCACAGTGAGTCCTGCCTATATCCCAGGTGAACCTATATCACCTATATCACAGGTACTCATTGGTCCAGTATCTTAAACAGGACCCAGAAGACATGAGGCATGTCACCTTTTTCCTAACCAGTACACAGATGAATGGCTCTGACACTGCGACCATCACTGCTATCCCAATACATTTAGCGACTTCAGTGACCCAGCTATGCTGAGTTTCCCCTACGAATGTTGCAAAAACTAATCAGTTTTAAAGTGGGACAGCAAGCTGCAGAGTGCAAAACATTATCACAGAAGTGAGGTTTATTTTCTGCATTATTCATTCATGCATTGTTTGCCAGCATGATCTTCAGTGTGTGCCCAGTTTGATATTTGACTCTAATAGGGCTGGAATATTAAATCCAAAATTAGGAAATACACATTTTCCAATTAATATATATTTACCTTTGCGTAAATTTCTCTCCTCTATCATAACCTAAAAGACCTGCTGCTTCTCAGTTCACTTCAGAGGTATTAGTGCAATAGTGCTGATAAAACCAGATATTAGCAAAGCACATCTCAGTATACTCAAATGTAAGACATTCAGTGCAATATCCACTTTTTGACATTGTTTTATAAATAAACAAAAAAGAAGGGAGGAGCATTCAGTGGTGCAATGTGCTAGACACTACTTTAAAAATCGTTAAATTTAACTAAATTAAAATTACACAGCAGCACTGTTGTATTTGCTAAGGAGATAAAGAGACACACAAGGGAAAAATAAAGCCAGCTCTCATTTATAAGAACTGCAGCCTACTTGTCACCACTGAGAACGACATTTAAATTAGTCTGATTATAAAGTTTTTTACTTTATTTCTCTCCTGCTCCAGTATTGCCTCCTAGTGCCTTATGGACCATGCAGACTTATGGTGAGGCTATGCCCATACTCTAAGGACTTAGAGCCATAAAAAAAAGTATATGCCTACTTCTCACAGAAGTGAGTGCTTAAGAAGGTGGTTATGATGGCCTGAGTCTTCTAACCTAAGTAGGTATGTCAGATAAAACCCAAAGAACATAGAGCCCTAATGGTCTTTTACCTCAATCCAACTGGAGCAGGCTCTGAGACTAAGGAGGGGGCTGCAACAAGATGTTCCTCTAGTGGGTGGGAGGACATGTCAGCAGCACTGGGGCAGAGAGATGCTACTGTATAAAGCCACAAGCTGCCTTTAAAATGTTTTATTTTTAAGTATGTGGTCTTGTCTCATTCCTTTGGATACTCCTCCTATTACAGAAAAGTCTGATTCCCATTTTACAAAGCAGAATGATTCAATATTCTGCCAAGTGTTATACATGAAGCCAATGGTAGAGCCAGAAAATGAAGGCACAACTCCTAAATTGCCATTTGATGCCTCAAAGAGACTACTATACTTTTTTTTTTTCTAGGAAGGTAGAGAGCAAATTGATGAATAAAATAGACCTTATATACCACCAGAGTACCTTCACTCCAATATTAAGAACTTTAAGTGTGTATTAAAATACTACAAGAATTTAGGCAAAACCATACTTCAACATATAAAACCAGTTTCATGTACATTACAGTGCATAGATGTATATATATGTGTGTGGTAGAACATATTATTTTAACTGGCAGGAAGCTCATAAAAAGAAAAGCTTTTGGAGTTGGCTCAGACTTGGAGTGCACTTTAACACGCTGGTGGTACTTTGTGAAAAAATCTCAAATGTATCCCATGTGTTGCAAATGCTTAAGAATGGGCTCAAGATGAGCTTTTGTCTGCCTGAGACATACAACTATTTCAAAAATATGTTCCCTCAGCAGCACCAATATTTATTTTTGTATGTAATTTTTGCAGTTTGAATGCTAGATTTGAGTTTCCACATTGCTGTCAAAGAAAGAAGTGAAAAAACCAAAACCGTTAATAAATCTAACAACAGAATCTGGTTTCAAGACTATTTTCCATGACTGAAACTTTTTTTTTGTCAGAATAATTTTTCTTAGAACAGCTGACATATCATTATTGTTTTCCTTGTTTTAGAATATTGGCTTTCCAAAAGTGTCCAATCCATCCTTGAACTAAAAAAGGAACATGTCTTCAGAGGCCTGGCTTCTTTTTTAGTAACGATAATGTTCTTTTCCCCTTTCCACCACCAGTATTGTACTAAGTGGCTGCAGGTTTCTGGGATCTGATAGAAATGTACACAAAGAACTGCCATAACTACCTGATTGTTCTCCAGCTGTCTGGGATCAATATAACTAGAAGTATCTTAGGAGATGAACTCCCTTATTATCCTCGGTGGTCCAATTCCATGCTCCTACTTCTACTTTGCTTTTAAAATTGATTTATTGTGGTAGATTTTTCTTCTGTCATCCTTTCTTCATTATCTGATCTCTTCTGCCTTCTCTGTCATATTCAGTGGAATTTTTTGTTGATGGTTACAGTGTCATATCACATCATCTGCTAGTTTTTCTCAAGTGACTTCAGAAAACAGTTTCAGACTAAACATGACATTTCAGCCCCTTGATACCAATGGGAGTTTAAGAGTGACAAAGTTTTGCTCAAAGCACAGGCATGACCTATGGACTGAGGAGTTCAAATGCTGGTTTTATGTTTTAATTGCTGTTTTATCAAATGGAAATTGGAAAAAAAAACAAAAAAAAACCTAACTATCCTTCCAAGTAGTTGCTTCTCCTGAGCAAAGAAACATTAGAAATGAAACCCCAAACAGCCTCCAAACAAATAGTGAACAAGTGAACAAACCATGAAAACTTTAATACTTCTACTGCATTTTTCTAAATTTGATTACTCATGAAATCACAGGGAACCCTAACCATTCTGTGATTCTAAGCCTAACTGAACACTTCTAAAGATTTCAGCAGCAGATGAATGACCTTTTGCTGACAAGAAGCCAGATTCTGTACATTCTAATTTTTCAGTAGCTCCATAATCATTCTCTTTAAGTGAATTAGGGCTAAAAAAGCAACTGGAATCTCTGAAAAAGTCAGACCAGCATCCAAGCTTTTGGTGGAATTTCAGGAACAAGAGCTGCATTTTTTAAAGCCTTTAACTGAATTTTCAAAATATTCTGTGACTATTCAAACACTTGTTCAGAACATCTGTGAAACAGCTCACTTATATGAGCAAATCAGTAGAGAAATGAAAGGTCGAAGCACTCTGAACTACAGAGATTTCATGATAATTAAGAAGATCCCACAGCAAAGGATTATGGGCATAGAAACAGAAAGGTCACTTTGGTATAGAATGTGAGCTAATGGCCAGATTGCAAGGACTAAATATCAACACTTTTGAGTCTCTCTTTCAGTGATAGTCTTTCAATTACGCTTCTGGTTCTTTTGGAAAATAATTAGAGCTTTACGACAGCTAGTTCAAGGAGTGCAAATGAAAAATCTTGGTGCAGTCTCCGTTTTTCCTGACCTATTTATTGAAACTTCAGAAGGCATAGGGTCACCCATGGAAGTCTTCATTGTTTGTATGGGGAATATAGATGAGAACTGCTTCGGTAGGTGTTTAAAATCTGAGCACATACAAGGTACCTAGGTCAGAATTCATTTCATGAGCTCGGCTCAAAATTGTGTGCTAGCTGGCCTCCTGCACTCTGCCACAGGCTTCCCCTCAGTGCTGGCAGGAATATCACAATGGCTTAGAGCCATCCCTGCTCTACTATTACGTATCTGTGTAGATGGCCTGTCATTGGGGAATACAGGCTGGCATCGCATATTGTCTATTATAAGATAGAGTGTGCACTTACACGTTCTATATGGTAAGCCTGGAGCATGGGTCTTTGGTACTGAGTTTTCATGCTGGGTCTGTATGTCTCTTTTCTTACATTTGCAGGACTTTAATTCCTGTTACGCGCTATGGGAGCTGAGCTGGATTCCTAATGATAGCAGTGTCTGTTGCTCTGCTATGTTCATTTTCAGACCTTCCTGTGCTGTGTAAGTGTTATTGTTTAATTGCCCATTCCCTAGTGTAGCGTGATTTTTTAAATTAGCTTGACATTTTATGTGTTTCTTTTACACCTCGTCTCAGCTGTTAATGAGCCCTTTGCTAACTATCTTCAGTACAGATCATTATAGCTCTTTAGTACTGTCATTTGAAAGCTAATACCAATAAACAGAAAAATTACTCAGCAGGAGGGAGGTAAGTGTGCTATGTTCCAAATTTTTTGTTTGCAAAGGTTAGGAACTACTCAGTAAAAGGAAGCATTTTTTTTTTTTAAAGTTAACAATAACCAATTAATGTGATTTGCTCAGACGGGCATTATGGGTTGTCTGAATGCCAGGCCTGCATCATTCCAGCCCTGAAAAACCTGTGCAGATACAACTTGAAAAGTATCCCTAAAATGCAGGCTAGCCTTCTCCCTTCCCTAGAAACCATGACTGAGATTTCTTTTAATGTCCTGGAGACCACCTAAGTCTTTTAAGTGAAGACTATCCCACAGAAAAGGAGAGCCTAGAGCTCGCCAAAGGTTTGAGCCTACCCGGCTACGTGCTGAGATCTGAGGAATGAGATCACCAACCAGAATGGGAAACTGTTTGAAACTTGCCTGACCCACAGGCAGTTACAGAGTTTATTTTATTTACAAATTCTGTTTCTGAAATTAGGGAAAAAAAAAAAAAAGACTTTCTTATAGGAATTGGTTTTTATTTTGTTTTGTTTTCTAATTTAAAAGTTTTCACAGTACTTTTTCCTAGGTACTCTTGGAGCCTGGATAACAGAAGGCCTGTGGACACAAATAAACAAATCCCTGACTGCTTTTTCCTAGGCTAGCAGCACCTTTATAAGGGCATACACCTAAGAGAAAAGTGACTGAACTGCTAAGTCTGTAAGGAATGATTCATGATTTCAAGAGAAATGGATCTTAACTGGTGAAAGCTTGTGCAAGGTCATGAGTGCAAATGTCTTGCACTATGTATGTTTTTCTTCATTGTATCTTTAAATATTGCTTTAGAAGGCATCATAAGGCCCAGGCCAGTGCCAATTTGACTGTGCTAACTAGAGCTCCAAGGCTGTGAAACTACAATATTTGAGTCCTCTTGTCAACGTCAGTAAGAACAACTAATAAAATGCCTTTCAGTATATAGTGCAGCAAGTCCTTAAATTGAAAAAAAATGTAATTCTGCAAGGTAGTGGAAAGCAGCTTGTAGACCAAGGACTCTGGTGGGATGGTTCTCCATTGATAAACAGATAACCAAACTGTAGGACGAACACATTAAATTGTACGCTGACCATAAGGCAAACACACAAAGATTGGTACAACTGTAATTATGAAACATGTTGACTTGTGAGATAATAAAAGTATGAAAGACTGGGTATTCTGGAGAAAAACAAAAGATGTCAGTGATGCAGATCAGGAGCTGCACGTGACTGTGTAAAGTATGCTCTTTGTGAATTAGCAGTGGGAAGAATTTATTTTTTGCATATTCAAGAATGAACAAGAATGGCAGAATCATGGCTTTTCTCAGCCATGACTCAGTCTAAATCAGTGTAATTCTCCCTGTAACACTAAGAACTGTTATAAAGTTAAAATAGAGAGATAAAAAGACTCATGTGAAAAACGCTGGTTGAGAAAAGAGTCACAAATAGAAAAGCTGACTGCTGCAGTACAGTACGAGAATTCTCCAGAGCAAGTCTTTCTGCTACATTACCTTTGAAATAAAACAGGGTTTTGAAGGGAGAGGCCTGGTATTGTCAAGGCCTGAATGACGTTTAAATAAAACAATGCTTGGAGTAGTACATGGTGCTGTGATTTTAAGAAAACAGATTTGTTTCACAGCAGAAAGCTGAAATGTTTGTAGAAAAGACAATTATAAAAGTCATAGCTTTCCAATAAATGAAATAATGCTACATGGATTTACAGAATATTCTGGTTAAAGGCGTACTGGCAGTCCTGTTCTAAAATTATCAGAAGCTCCTATCTGAAAACATGTGCTTGGGAACAATAGTACTGGCTCATCTGCTGCTGGTTTTAATGGTTTTAGTTATCCCCATTAAGCTGAATAGCTGGTTCTATTGATTTCAACAATCCTGGGAACATAACCAGCCATTCAAACCTTTAATGGCCCATCACAGTCAGAATTGTTATGTTTTGTAGGTGTGTGCACAGCTAATGGGAAAGCTGATGGGATAATGAATGCTCAGATACTAACAGTAATGGAGTCACCAGACACCCACACTACATGAGTTCTGCATAGCATTAAAAAAAGGATGGCCCTGTAGAAGACAAGAAAGAAACTGGGTCATTTGCAAGTAAATTTGCGTCCTCTCCATCATAAACAACCCATTAAGATGAAGTGGTCACGTCACTTATTAACCGCATTATTATAAATCTCATTGTCACATGAAACATTGTTAGGATACATTTCGCAGCTCTGACACCATCTATTTCATAGATGTAGAGATTTTTAGCAAATATTACTAAATATTCTTAAGGGCAAAAAAAAAATAGGCATAATATTGGAAAGTGTGCATCAGTCTCTTGGAGGGAGAAAGTTACAGTAACAGAATCTTGTAATTGTTCTCAAGCATTAAAATTCCAGGAAATTCAGAGATAAATATGTATTTTTAAAAAATCAAAGCTTTTAACAGTATGAAAACGTAGAGGTAAGGCATCTGCACAAACTCGTCTTGGTCCTGAAGTGACACCATGGTGGATGAAAACGAGAGAATGAATCAACTGTTCCTTCCAGAAAGCAGCTAATATGCCATTAAAAATCAGCTTAATTTAATCCTAATCATTGTGAGGAGTTTCATTGCACTGAAATAATGACATCTTTTACTTTCTGGAAAACATTACAGGTCCTTTAGTTCTTTAAACTATTGAGTTGTTTTCAGTTCTATAACAGAGGGTTTTTTTGCTTGAATGTGGATAATAGGTTCTGATATTATTGTTCCCCTGACAGAAACTTTTAACAGAAAGAGAAGTGAAACAGTGCTAGTTTGTGAAAGGGTATGACACACGGAGTCAGATCCTCATCAGAAGTAAGCTTGAACCAGCTCCCTTGGTTTTAACGGATTTACAACAGCTGATGAGCTGGCACATGATGCAGAAATATAACATATTTTCAAAGATTTCTGTGAAACATAAATTGCCTTTTACTAGTGCTCAGAGACTTTTCAAGAGAAGGAAATTGATAGGAGAAGCAAGTTTGTTAAACTGAGACCATGATTCCGCAATGCAGTAAATCATACTTGATGGCCTTTAGAACTAGACTGAAACAGGTGTAACTGTAAGATGGAAATGCATAAAACAATATAAACTCAATTTGCCAGTTCTAGTGTGTTCAAAATTTTGTGACGGACCATCCTAATATAAGTAGCTTCTGTGTTGGATCATATATCACCTGTTCAAACTACTATGCCACTTCAGGTACTCGCTCTATGATGCCCACCAAGAAACAAAGTAAAAATTTAACAATAGCATGATCTCTGTATCAGATACCCTGGCTATTCAACAGCAATGCAGATACATCCCCAGCATGGATCCAGACCACATCTGTATTGCTGGATGCACAGGCCTAGTTTAGGATAACAGACTCACGGATGGAAACTCAGGGTGGAGTGGGAATACCTCATGGTGTCAAATGGGAAACAGAGCAGATATCTGATCAAGTAAATCCACAGGCAGAAGTAGGTGAGCCAAGTTGTGCTGCAAAGCATCTGTCAGGAAGCTTCAATCTCCATCTGCTCAAAGGCAAAAGCTGAAGTGACTCTGTAATGCATTTTGCAGTGCTCCTCATGCAACATTTGCCAGGGTGAGCGCCTCTGTACCAACAGCATATGGGCATGCCCTGTGCCTTGTGATTGCTGACTGGGCTTCTGTGTCATTAAGTAATTCTCATCACCAGGGTCAAAGTCCAATGAACATCAAAAGAAGTAAAAAAACCCCAACCAAGCAAAAAAACCACACCCAGAGGAAAAGGCGGCTGGTTATTGGAGGTATGAATTACACTGGATGAAAAAGATAGGGAAAACAGACCTTTTGCAGCAAGAAGTACAACTGGTAGTTGATGAATTCTACCTGCTCTTTAAAAATTAGATTAACAAGAATAATCTGTTCTTCTAAATAGCCTACTTTCTGATAGGGTGGTGATGCCATATCTAAAGAGATCAGAGCATCATTTCCTTTGGGAAGTCAAGTTGTATGCAACACTCACTGTTTCTTCTCTCTCTGGCCTGAAGCAGTTCCCTGAAGACTGAAAGTCTGCATTGCAGTGTCAGTGGATTTAGGTAGATAGTCTTCTGACAAGCATTATGAATTTTATTGTCTTTCTTATATTACTGACTTAAGACTGTACTTTTAAAGAGAAAATTGTAGTTAAAAAAGCTGCATTGTACTCAGAAGATCTATAGCAATTTATAAACAGAACCTCAGCACGCAGAGATTTCCCACTCCAGGCAGCCCAGGAAAACTATCAGTTTGTGTAAATGTGGGTGCTTCACAAAAAAACCAAAGCACCGGAGAAAGAAGAGACAGGGATACCAGGTCTCCAGCCAGCATTTAATCTCCCAGGTCCTCTCTTGACTCTGGGTAGCTGCTATGTTTACAGTCCTGTAACAATACACCACCAATTTAGGACCTCAGACTACTGCTGCCTCTGGTTTGGATTAACAACAGATCAGAGTGGCTCATGTGTTCTTAAATCTGATACAAGCCTTCACAGAAAGGAGCTGTTATGGTGGTCATCCTGGAGCTACTGTTCTATATCTTCCTCAGCTTTTCTCACTCCACACTCTAGAGACACACAGCTTTTAAAACAGGTCCAACACTTCCTCAGAAAAGTTTAAAGAACAGAACAACGGATTCTTGTTTCTATTGATTACAACGTATTTTATAGATTACGGTGAACACATTTAGCCAAGACTATATATTAGCTATTAAATTAGCTGAAGTCTATTAAATTATATAAAAGGAAAGTGGGTTCCACTGTAAACTGTTGAAGGTGAGACAGGCTGATTTTTTTTTCTTTTAAGTGAACAAGCAATGGAGACATAAATATCTTATAGAACGTGTAAATGTCAAGGATGAAGATTCAGGTGTAAGACCATCCCAGTCCACACATCCTCATTCCTCCCATCTGTTGGACAGCGAGTTTCCATAAGTCCACAGCCGCATGAGTCCGAGCTTGTTGATTCAGGGATTTTCTGTGCTATGTGCCCACTGCACCTGCAGAAACCCAGCATCAGCCTCATGCTGGGCTGAGGCTCCAGGCTGGAACCATGGTGGATCAGGCCTGCCACCAGGTCCCATGTCCCTCGTCCCCTCACTGCTCTTTCCGCTGCCCTCAAGGGCCTCAGGGGCTACGGAGGCAAGGGGTGTGGGCAGAGAAGGTGTGCATCACTCTCCTCACAGATGGTTTGGGGCAAAACCTGACCCCTGGGCTTGGATTGCATGGAGGACCATTGAATGGCACAGTGGCATGGCATGGCAGTGTGGTGTGGCCAGCATGGCGGTGTGGTGTGGCTGACGGGCCCTGAGCACTGCTGGGCCTCTGCTGCCTGCAGCGGGCAGCCTTGCTGAATGAAAATGTTGAACGGGATCCCACAGAAAGTGTTGCAACTCATATTTGGTCAGCAGTCAATAAATGAAAGCATAATAGAAACCAGAACCTATGAACAAGAGCACTAAACGAAACATCGGTCTAAGGCAATAGTCCAGTACATATTTAATAGCAACCTGCCAAATGGTGTTTTCAATTATGATCATTTTATTTTGTATTAAGGTAGCGCTAGAGGCCAAGTGATCCAATCAGGCCTGATGCTCCTTCCACTGCATTAGGTGGTGTAGAAACGCGTAGCACATTTCCCTGGTGCATTTGCTAGCTAAGATGAAATAAAAAGCAGTCTAAAAGAAAGATAGCTATTCCAGTATTCAAGTCCACAGCTTTGCAGAGTACTTTGTGTTGAACAGGGATCTGCTGACAGGAAATATCTTCTGAGTTTAGGACAAAGCTGAATGATATCTCTGGAATATATTCTCAGTGCTCATGTATTATTTCTTCATTCAGTTTTCAGAGGAGTGTTTGACTTTTACTGTGAAACCATAAATCACTGTCATTCTTGGCATCTTAGATGTTTTCCCCACTTAAACACAATGAGTTTCCTCTAAGGGAAGAAGGAACAGTGTAAACAGTGTTTAAAATACGTTACTAATTTATTGCAAAGTCTTGGTGGATACAATTAATGAAAATAATTTTGTATATTCCAACAGGAGATATACGTATTTTAGTAATACATATACTTTGAGACCTCTGCACAGTATGCAGGTATCTTAGACCAAATATTTTTGGTAGAGCTGGCAGATTCATTTTAGCTGCAGTGGTTGTGAATAATGGCCTAGATTTTTGTTGTCCTTGTTCATTAATCTGTTAGGAACTATGTGTTATTGAACTGAAAGCTAAGAGTTTTTCTTGCCCTTTTCTTTCACTGCAAATATATTTTAAAGTAAAACATAGGAAAAAAGTATTTATAAGGAAAAATAGTGTTTGCAGTGGCATAAATTGCTATGGCAGACTATTTTTGGTGGTACTTATAAGGAAATCTTTTCTGTACAGACTTTTTGTATTACTGCCTGTAAATATGATCGTTTTCTACTAAAGTCCATTACTAGGACTACTAGCTTTGACAGTTCTTTGGCAAATTTTGGAGGCAATTTCTTGAAGAAAGAAAAATAACTACCTGCTTCCCTCCGACCCACATCAAAAAGTGTCATCTACGCTGTTCACTGAGTTGTGACAGACTCTGGGGCTTTGCCTAGCAGTGCTTGTTCTGCAGGCTTTTATCCGCATTACTACCTGTTATCTCTTGGGGTGGGCTATTCCAGAGGACTACTCCAGTTTTCAGCTTTGTCTTTAGAGCCAAGCAGACTGCTGTTTTTGCAAGTATTTTATCAGCTCAATTTCTATTGATTTTAGAGAGCACTGTAACTAGAGCTATGGAGTGTGACTTCCATTCAGCTGTAAATTTATGGGTGTGATTTTCTACTTCTTGGAGACAGGAAAAGGGATTAGGAACAGATTTTCCTTTCTTTGCTTATATCAGGGTTAATGAAAATGTACACTTGGAAAGTTCTTTTGACTAGTATCTTAAAGAGTCTACTATAGCCTGACAAAGTAGCAGTCTCTTCTTAGTTGGCAGGTTTTGAAACATTTGTGAAAGCCAACATATGATGGATTAATACAAAAGAAACTTCTGCATAGATTTCTATCATAATAAATATGTCAAACGAAACAAAGAATTAATAGCATCCTCATCTCATTCCATCTAGCAACAATGGAAAAGGACTGCTAAAGATAATGGTTAAGGTGATCCAGGATTCCTGATTTGGGATGCTGTACCCTGTGTTTTGCCAGACATGTCTACTTTTCTGCCCTTAACATTTGAGAAAGACGGATTTCTGGCATGTGCAACTCATGTTGGAAGGGGAACTCATAGGGAAGAGGGGCCCAGGAAAGTTGGTCCATATTCAAGGAGCACCTCCTCCAAGCTCAGCAGAGGTGCATCCCGATGAAAAACAAGTCGGGCAAAAAGGCCAGGAGGCCTGCGTGGATGAGCAAGGAGCTCCTGGACCAACTGAAAGTGAAAAAGGAAGCCTATAGAGGGTGGAAGTGGGGACAGGTAGCCTGGGAGGACTACAAAGAGGCTGCGTGAGTGGCCAGGGATAAGGTAAGGAAGGCCAAAGCCCTGGCAGAACTGAATCTGGCCAGGGATATAAAATGTAAGAGCAAGAGCTTTTATAGGTACGTAGGGGACAAAAGAAAGTCCAGGGTAAATGTAGGCCCCCTCCAGAAGGGAACTGGTGTCCTGGTTACCCAGGACATGGAGAAGGCTGAGATTCTCAATGACTTTTTTGCCTCAGTCTTCACCGACAAGAGTTCCTGTCCCACCGCCCAAGCTGTAGAAGGTGCAAGCAGGGACTGCGAGAATGAAGAAATGCCCACTGTACTCGAAGAGCAGGTTCGGGATCATCTGAGGAACCTGAAGGTGCACAAGTCCATGGGTCCTGATGGCATCCATCCGTGGGTCCTGAGGGAACTGGCGGATGAAGTTGCCAAGTCACTGGCCATTGTATTTGAGAAGTCGTGGCGGTCTGGTGAGGTCCCCGATGACTGGAAGAGAGGGAACATAACCCCAATTTTTAAAAAGGGGAATAAGGAAGACCCAGGTAACTACAGGCCGGTCAGCCTCACCTCTGTGCCTGGCAAGGTCATGGAGCAGATTCTCCTGGAAACCATGCTAAGGCACATGGAGAGCAAGGAGGTGGTTGGTGACAGCCAACATGGCTTCACCAAGGGCAGATCATGCCTGACCAATTTGGTGGCCTTCTATGACAGGGTGACAGCATTGGTGGACAAGGGACGAACAACTGACATCATCTACCTGGACTTGTGCAAAGCTTTTGACACTGTCCCGCACGACATCCTTCTCTCTAAACTAGAGAGACATGGGTTTGATGGACGGACCACTCGGTGGATAAGGAGTTGGCTGGATGGCCGCACTCAGAGAGTGGTGGTCAACAGCTCAATGTCCATGTGGAGACCGGTCATGAGTGGCGTCCCTCAGGGGTCCGTGCTGGGCCCGGCCCTGTTCAACATCTTTGTCAGCGACATGGACAGTGGGATAGAGTGCACCCTCAGCAAGTTCGCTGACGACACCAAGTTGTGTGGTGCCGTCGACAAGCTGGAAGGGAGTGATGCCATCCAGAGGGACCTTGACAGGCTGGAGAGGTGGGCCCGTGCCAACCTCATGAAGTTCAACCAGGCCAAGTGCAAGGTCCTGCACCTGGGTCATGGCAATCCCAGGCACAAATACAGGCTGGGCGGGGAATGGATTTAGAGTAGCCCTGAGGAGAAGGACTTGGGAGTGCTGGTGGATGAGAAGCTTAACATGAGCAGGCAATGCGCCCAGAAGGCCCAGAAGGCCAACCGCATCCTGGGCTGCATCAAGAGAAGCGTGGCCAGCAGGTCGAGGGAGGTGATTCTGCCCCTCTACTCTGCCCTGGTGAGACCCCACCTGGAGTACTGTGTCCAGTTCTGGAGCCCCCAACACAAGAAGGACATGGAGCTGGAGAAGGTCCAGAGGAGGGCCACGAAGATGATAAAAGGGCTGGAGCACCTCTCTTATGAGGACAGGCTGAGAGAGTTGGGGCTGTTCAGCCTGGAGAAGAGGAGGCTCCGGGGAGACCTGATAGCGGTCTTCCAGTACCTCAAGGGGGCCTACAAGAAAGATGGGGAAAGGCTGTTTAGTAGGGCCTGTTGTGATAGGACGAGAGGTAATGGTTTTAAAATAGAGGGGGGTAGATTTAGATTAGAAATTAGGAAAAAATTTTTTACGATGCGAGTTATAGAACACTGGAACAGGTTGCCCAGAAAGGTGGTGGAGGCCCCATCCCTGGAAACATTCAAGGCCAGGCTGGATGAGGCTCTGAGCAACCTGACCTAGTCAGGGATGTCCCTGCTCCTTGCAGGGGGGTTGGACTAGATGACCTTTGAAGGTCCCTTCCAACCCTAACCATTCTATGATTCTATGATTCTATGATTCTATGTTTTTTAAATCCTTACTAGAGCAGGAGCTGGGATTTTGTTTCTATTAAAAAAAACAAAACAAACCAACAAAAAAACAAGTGAGCCTTCCAGCTCAGCTAGCTGCAAATGGTCTATGGAGCATCTGCAATAGTTTTCACTCACCAGTCAAAGTGTGGAAAGGAAAGTTAGAAAGGAGTGGTAGTCTTAACTTCTGGGCATGTAAAGCCAGAGAGGGGAATATATAAATAAAATGAACTTTAAGATTTTTTTTTTTTTTGAGAATTAGGAAGACAGGAGCTTCTTAGACGAAGAAGGAATGCTTCTGGGCACAAGCAGCTCTAGGTTATGAGGACCTGCCTTGCTTTGTGGACAGACCCTCCTCTTTCCTATTCTGGTGCCTTGAACAAAACTGCTGTGGCCTCTGTTTTAACTCATACCCTTGCTTTCCGGTCACGTCCTGTGGTGTCCTTCTACTCACCACTACTCTTTGCTGTTGGAAATGCTATCAACTACTGGTTGCTGGTTCTATTAATGCAGCTAAATGTGAGAAAGTCATCTAGTATGGCTGAATGATACATCAATGGGTCTAATCATATGCCATTGCCTCAGGGGAGTGTTTTGTGACTTGCAGGATGTTTAAGTGATTCTGCATCTCACAATGAAAGATTTTTTTTCCTAAGTGTCATTATTATTTTTGTCTAAAATTATCATACATTTCATGTGTAATTAATACTAGAAAAGTTCACTCTTCACAGCTCCTCATTATGCTATTTTAATTAAAAAATATATAGATATTATATTAAGTCTATGTGTGTACACATATATTACTTTTAAAAGCTGTTGATTTTCTGTGAGCCAAAAAGGAATTTCAACAAAACTTCAGAACAAGTTAAAATGTTGCTATTGCCAATTAGTGTTCATATGCGCTTGGAAAAGAATGATGGAATCTTTACTCTGAAACTCAAAATGTACAACTTAAGGGAATGCTTTAATGTCAGTGGAGAGGGAGCTGGTTCAGAATAAAACTTCAGTTAAACTTTACTCAGAATAATTTTGAAGATACATTCTCATAATCAAGGTGTTGAAAAGCATTGCATTTTCATTTGGTGTGCACATATATTTGGAGAAAATCTGTCCTGTGCTTCAGAGTACCCAGTCATTAGCCTCTTTTGCACACTCGTTCTCTGAAATATTAAAGAAGGGGGGTTTAACTCTGATGTTAAAGAACTATTTGAGGTCAGTATTCTGATGAGAATGTTTGTTTTTATGAGTCTATTAAAAATCAAATAGTTTTACAGCATAGCTTATGAGGACTTCAGTTGCACTACAAGTTTTCTGACATGTAGTAAACCACAAAACATCCATTTAATTTGTGAACATTGATGGGCTGGTGTAAACTGGCATTGCTTCTTTGATGTTTGTGGAGTTGTGCCATTTTACACCAGCTCAGGAATCTGGTCTATTGTTCCTGCAAACATCCTATGACATTTTAAATTATCAAGGCGATCATCTTGCAGAGACAGCCAAAGTATTAGAATAACAGTTCCCTGCCAAATTCTCTTGGGAGACTTGACTTACTAAAAAAATAAATTACACATGTCCTTTTTATATAAATAAGAATTTCTTTCATAAGAATGCATGATTTACTAGAAGGCTAAAGTCGTGATTTCCTAGTTATGGATGTAACTTCATGAATTAGAAAGGCAGACAGTGCTCTTCCACATCTCAGTGAAGCAAGGGATGTTTGCTTAGACTAGTAAGATAAAAACAGTTTTGGTGTCCTCAGATAAAGGCATCCAGGAGCTAATCTCATATTCTTTGGTCCTTTTTTAGGGGCTTCTCCCTGCCTTTTTCAGCTTTTCCTTCTCATCAAGAGTGCATGTAAAAACGCATCTGAGAAGGAAAGAAAGGCAGCAAGCATTTTGTCTTACATTTTCTATCTTTACAGAATTAACAGATTTTTACCATGGTATTGTGTTTGATCTTGAAGCCGATTTCAAGCAATCCAGCTGAAAATGGACATTTCATTTAGGGGAGTGGCAAAGATATCAGAAGGAACATAAATCTTCTACAGAGTGCAATGCAGGTACCCATGGGACATTTGTGCTTAAATCTGCAAGGGTCTACATATAGGATGATAAGTACCAGTGAAATTTTCTGTTTCCAGTATTAGCTGAAGCCTCTCAGAAAGGAGGGAGAAATTACAAAAGAACTGAATCTTGAAAGTAGGAAGAAAGGAAAGCTCACCACACGCCGGCACAGAAATGCTCAAAGCCAGAGCTATACCCCCTCCCTAAGAAAAAAAAAACAGGTTATGGTAGAGTTGAGTAGTAGTAAGAATTCCACCTAAGATTTCATGTGCCCAAGGGAGGACACATGGCTATTGGCAACTGGAAGTAATGGGTCTTCAAGAAAATCTGTAAGCAATCTGAAAGTGTTACAAACTCTGACACAAGGCTTATAGATCTGGTTTTGTTCAAATCTAGGTTTCTTCTAATAGTGAGACTCCATAAAAGGAGAGAAAAAGCATTAGAAAAAAGAGTCAAAAGATTAATGGAACCTTTTAAAACTAACAGTATCTGGAGATACAGTTGTGCGTTTTGGGTATTGCTAGATCAAAATCGTAAAGATCATGACAGGCTTATTTATCAAGTATTCAACCTTGGAGAACCTTTGGTGCATGGGAATATTAATCCCCTCCTGCACACATTTGTATTCGTTTTGAGTTTATGTAGATATACAAAAATCTAGAGGCCAAAACTGTTACCCTGCAAATGAATTTGCACTGATTGCTTTACTGTTTGGATGGTTTCCAACTGGAAGTGAAATGTAATTTTGATAAATTCATTCATGCTTTTACTTCCACATTTCAGTAGGAAAAAAGACTGTCTCGCAGAACACCAGACATGAATATTTTTAGGATTCAAACTGGCTAAATATCATGCTGGACAAAGGAACAGTTAGCCAACATACTTCTGGGAAGTTGATATTTTACTGGAAATCAGTGGAAACAGCCATTCCAAGTCATGGAGAATTTTTGCTATTTTGAGATTAGATTTGATCTCAGTATGGGTTGAAAAGCAACAATTTAGAAATTCTCAGGTTTGGGGAATGGAGAACTGTATGTTAGTCCATTGTCCTGTGATAATTTTATACTGGAAACTCTGGAAATGTTCGTGGAAAGCATTGTCTTGCAGCCCTAGAAACTGAACACTTGAGCACCCAAAAATCTGGCAAGAGAAGCAGACTAAGATGGTCTAAGTGCCATAGAATATCAGGCACAACTGCCTTTGGGAAATGTTTCAGCTTTGCCAAATCAAGAATTTAATTGTGATCATCATGTAGATGTGCATAACAACACACCAGAAGCCAGTAAGGATTGTATGGCCGTGTGATAGAGATGATTCACCGTCACTATGATGTTCTCAAGCAGTGGCAATGGCAAACAAAGAGCTGAACTGAATAAATTCTTCTCCTCCTAAATATTCAGTGATGAAGGCCTTTGTTTCTCAAACCCAGTTGCATTTTTTTTTTTATATTACTGTGAAGTTACTGATACAACATCTGGGAAATGAAAGGATACATTTGAACAGACACCTATGCAAGTTGACTATCAAGCTGACACTTGAAGTGAGACACATAATAAAATTAAGGAAATGTCCAGATGAACAGGTATTTTCCATCAAAGCTATAGAAAATGTATATGAAAATGTGTTCAAACTGAACAGATCCATGCAGCACCATTGTGAAAGCAGAGAGGTCATCAGAGACTGATATTCTGTTATTTACCATTTGTGTAGCTCTATCTAGTGCTTGGAAGAACTGGATTTCTGGTTCATTCAAGGTGACCGAGAGCTGGATTTGGAAAAGTTTTGACCTGTGTTGTCTAGAGTAGCACAGCTTCAGAAGTTCTCTGCCATTTTAGGACACCCCTGAAATCAGGTACATTTGGTTTTGCTATTTTTTGATAACAGAGGAAGGCAGGAAAACAGTATGTGAAATGTACCTGAATTTTGGACACAGTTCTCTACATCACTGAACATTTAAAGGGATAATTTATTTGCCCCAGGTCTTTATTTGGCCCTCCTCTGCTTGCCCTGTTAGCCAAAATATGTTGATTTCCTTATTTTAGAGGAAGATTACATTGAGATTTGTAATGGAGTTATGAAGATTTAGCAGTAAACTGCTAAGAGTGTTTTATTGTCAATTACTAGAGATAAGTATATGATTCCATGGATTTTATCTAAAGGAATACAATAGTATTATTCTAGATGTCTGCACAAATATAATGTACTTATCTTGTCATGACAAATAAGCACATCTTTAGATACTTGGGAGATCATAGAGACTAGTTTGAATAGGGAAAGGAGAAACTTTCTGGTACCTTGTAATAATAATTTAATTCTGGGAAGAGGCTTGGAAAAGCCAGTTAAGGCAGGAAAACTAGAGTCATATGAAACAACACAAGGTTTACCTTGCAGCCTGAGGCGCCTGCCAGGTGCAACCTGTTAAAGCAGAAAGCTGCAATAGTTGTTTTAGATTTAAGAGAACTCTAAGTTGCTTATTGAGCATGGGGGCTATTCAGCACATACTTAGTGTTGGAATACGATGCTCATCCTATTGAGGTATAAAGTGGATAATGCTTTACTTCTCACCCGGTGTCTGCGTTTCTTTTGTTTGTAGGCACCACTACTGATTCTGCAGCATACAAGAGATTGCCAAGAATTCATATGTGGTTTTTCAACTTTATGAAGCACTGACTTCTTTCATTAAGTTTTCGCTTCTGACAAGAAGTGTTTTGTAGTGCTGACCAACTAAATCAGTAGTTTCCAATATTGTTCAGAGATCATTAATGTAGTGTAAATAGAAATATAACTTTGGTGGCAAACTGAGATTCTCTCAACATCATAGCTTCACTTGCTACTGGTGTAAGACCTCCTTTGGTTGTGATACATTCGCTTATTTTCATATAGATGCAAAAATAAAAAAAGTAAACCAGTTTCCCTTACAAGCCTGATAATGGTTAGCTATCTGTATGAAATTTGTTATGGTAAGACTTAAAGTTAAGGGAGATAAATGTAAACTACTTCTGACTGAAAAAAAAATGTAAAAAGCAGTAAGCACTATTCTGCAGTAATGCTTTTAGTGATTATTTTATTTAGAAAAAGGAAATATGGCTGTTATAAACATCTTTAAGTGACTGTTTCTAGATTTCCTACAGAAATGAACTTTCAATGTTTGAGCATTCATGTTCTTGGAGTAATTAAGTATATTTTGGTGATAAATAGGCTTTCTCTTTTTCCGTCCCCCCACTCCACTACTGTGTCAATATTGTGACTCATAGGATTATAGAATTGTAGAAACATTTAGATTGGAAAGGACTTCCATAAATCTTTTGGTGCAAGCCTCTGCACGCAATTCAGGGCTTATTTCAAAGTCAGTTTTAATAGTTTACTCAGAGATATTGGCACTCCTTGTGCTGCATGAGACAGCTCTGCTGTACAGGTGGTCACTGCACATAGAAGCCAAAGTGGCCTTTGAAAACAATTCTGATCCAGTGGGCTCTTCTTTAACAGGGCTTAGTGATCAAGAAGCAATTTGTAGTGTAATGAGAAAAAAATGAATGTAAACCATACAGTATTTTTGGCCTAGGACTTAGGTTATGTCAAATCAGATTTTGAAGAAAACTGCATTGGGAGATACGAAGGATGTCAGGAAATGCAATGGTTCCTGGTTTAAGTCCTTCTGGAAATTCTTGGAGAGAGTGTGCTCTAAGTGCCTCTGTCTGTAGGTCAGCAAAGGCAATTACACTGACTTCAGGAGACTGGTGATATATGTGACCACTTTCTGTTGAAAACTCTGCTGCCCCAGGGGGCCACTCCAGCAACAGTCTAGCTCTAAGAAAGAAACTTGAAGCATAAATTGCTAACTTTGAGTGAACAGCACAACATTCCAGCAATAAAATCTAGCTATAAACATGGGGAAAAGCCACATCTTTGATAGCTTCCTGAAACGATTACAAGTTTCTTTATATGCCTTCCTCTCACTTAAGCATCTCAGAAGGTTAAGGTGTAGGTTACTGTGACTTACTTTTAAAATGTTTGCTCATAGGATTCTTTTGTTGGGGCTATTTACTCTTTTTTTCCCTCCTCTCTTCATATGCTTTCTTCCTTCTTCATACACTTAGTTATAGCCCTACTATACCCTTACAACGGGAAGCCACCATGAAGTCCATGTGATTTTTAATCAATTTAAATTCTTCTTCATGGACTCAAGGGACAGTTCTGCAAGATATTAGTTTTATTCACTGAAGGGATATTACTTTCCTATATCTATTTTATATTCCTTGCCTTCTGTCATTCATTCACACATTTCATCCCTCCTAATTATTTTTTTATCTAGAAAGATGGGGCTGATGTACATCTTTTAAGCCTTTTCAGTATGTGTGTTTATATCAGTTCGTTTGTTAAAGGAAAAATGTTTGGCTAAACAAGAATAATGTTGTAATAAGGGTGGAGTACATTTCTTGTTTTTAAAAGTTCCTTCCAAGATTTTCATCTTCATTTTTACTCCAAATGTTTAGCCAGAGAAACAAAATAAACAGAAAATCCCAAAGGGTAAAATTGGTGTAAAACATCAGTAATATTTTTTGTCTTTGCTAGATACAGACTAGTTCTTAACTGAATTTAAAAACCAGGTCTCCTCAGGGTCCACTATTTATAATCCTTTCTTGCTCTTATCATTAAGATTTAAGACCACAGTGACTGTGGAAAAAAAACAGACCCAAGGCAGGCCAGATCCTTCAGCACGTTGTGTCATCTTTATGTCACATTCTCTGTGTCTACACCAGTAATTACACATTACTGTAAGGTCACCCTAAAGCCTGATCTTACTAAAAATCTGTAGGACAAACCCCGTATACGTCTTCCTCAGCAGTTTATGCTGTATCCGTTGGCTCTATGGCAACCAGGAGGCAACAGATTTGCATTCAGTCCCTTTGGAAAGCATGCACGTCCAAGCCCGGAGCACTGCAAGCCCACCCCAAGCTTGCTGTTGTTTGTGTTCTTGTAGCGCAGATAAGCCTAGATAGACAGACCAGAAGTCCACAGATGGTTTCCTAGGAGGCCTGAGAGAGAGAATCTTGGAGATACCTTGTTGTCATGCTCTAAGAGTGAGAATTAGAACATGATTGGCCTTAGTGAAACTTGAGGATTTAATGGTAAAAGGAAGTCATGTGATTGGGCTAATTACTCTGAGTTCAACTGTGTTACTGACTCTCAGTGGCAAAAAACCCTGGACCTTACAGTGTCTTTCATGTTCGGAGAAGACTTATTCTGCTTTAGAGGTGAAACTTGCAGTGGTCCACAGTCTGTGTGCCATTTCTTTTCCATTTGCAGTGTATCAACAAAAAGGAGAGGAGTCAGTTCAACAAGGACCCTGGTGGAGTCATCTCTGAAATATGCTAGTCTATGACTTTAAACTTTGGCCTTATGTGGCCATTGCTAGTTGTGGAGCTTTTTTTCAGGAATGTTTACTGAAAGAGAACATTTTAAGCTAATAGGGAGGAATACTTGCCAAGTGGAAGTATTCTTACCCATATCTTGTGACTAATGCATCCAATCAAAGCAGTTAAGTTTTCCAATCTTAGATAATGGAACCAGATGCTCTTGAATAAACTACAGAATATTGCAAAATAATTTTCCCATTTAATTAAAATGATAAACATTTTCTATTAATACAAACAAGAAGAGTTAGAGATGTGTGCATGCCTGCAGGGCTGCGACCTTGTTGGCATCACGGAGATGTGGTGGGGTGGCTTCTATGACTGGAGTGTTGGAATGGAGGGATATAGGCTCTTTAGGAAGGACAGGTAGGGGAGAAGAGGAGCGGGTGTTTGCTGTCTATGTCAGTGACCAGCTGGAGTGCATGAAGCTCTGCCTGGGGATGGATGAGGCAGAGACCGAGAGCTTAGGGGTCAGGATAAAGGGAGGGCAGGGACAGGGGACATTACAGTGGGGTTTTGACCAGGAGGACTGAGTGGATGAGGCCCTTTATAGACAGATAGGAGCAGCCTCATGGTCACAAGCCCTCATGGGGGACTTCAACCACACTGATATCTGTTGGAAGGACAACACAGCAGGGCATAAGCAATCCAGGAGGTTCCTGCAGGTCATGGATGATAACTTCCTCCTGCAAGTGACAGAGGAGCCAATGAGGAGAGGTGTTATGTTGGACCTTGTTCCCACTAACAGGGAGGGGCTGGTGGGGGCAGCCTTGACTGCAATGACCATGAAATGGTGGAGTTCAAGATCCTTAGGGCACCGAGGAGAATGTGCAGCAAGCTCTCTACCTTGGACTTCAGGAGAGCAGACTTTGGCCTCTTCAGGGATCTCATGGGTAAAGTGCCATGGGATACAGCCTTGGAGGGAAGAAGGGCCCAGGAAAGTTGGTCCATATTCAAGAAGCACCTCCTCCAAGCTTAGGAGCAATGCATCCCAACAAAGAGGCAGCTGGGCGAAAACACCAGAAGTCCTGCATGGACGAACAAGGACCAAGAGGGAAGCCTACAGAGGGTGTAAGCAAGGACAGGTAGCCTGGGAAGATTGCAGAGAGATTGTCCGAGGGACATGGGATCAGGTAAGAAAGGCTAAAATCCTGACAGAATTAAATGTGGCCAGAGACATCAAGGGCAACAAGAAAAGCTTCTTTAGATATGTTGGGGATAAAAGGAAGACCAGGGAGAATGTGGGTCCTCTCTGTAAGAAAGCAGGAGATCTGGTTACCTAGGAAATGAAGAAAGCTGAGGTACTCAATGACTTTTTTGTCTGAGTCTTTGACAACGAGGGCTCTAGCCACATTACCCAGGTCACAGAAGGCAAAAGCAGGAACTAGTAGGATGAAGAAATGCCCACTGTAGCAGAAGAGCAGGTTTGGCACCATCTAAGGAACCTGAAGGTGCACAAGTCCATGGGACCCAATGTGATACATCCACGAGTCCTGAGGGAACTGGTGGATGAAGTTGCCAAGCTGCTGTCCATTATATTTGAGAAGCCTTGGCAGTCTGGTGAGGTTCCCACCGACTGGTAAAGGGGAAACATAGCCCTCATTTTTAAAAAGGGGAGCAAGGAAGACCCGGGCAACTACAGACCAGTCAGTCTCAACTCTGTGCAAGGGAAGGTCATGGAGCAGATTCTTCTGGAAACCATACTAAGGCACATGGAAAATAAGGAGGAGACTAGTGATAACCAACACGGCTTCACTAAGGGCAAATCATGCCTGACCAATTTGGTGGCCTTCTATGACAGGGTTACAGCATCAGTGGATAAGGGAAGAGCGACTGATGTCATCTCCCTGGATTTGTGCAAAGCATTTGACTCTGTCCTGCACGACACCCTTGTCTCTAAACTGGAAAGATATGGTTTTGATGGACAGAATACTCAGTGGATAAGGAATTGTCTGGATGGCCCACTGAAAAAGTTGTGGTCAATGGCTCAATGTCCAGATGGAGACCAGTGACGAGTGGCATTCCTCAGGGTTCAGTATTGGAAACAGCCCTGTGTAATATCTTTGTTGTTGACATTGATAGTGGGATTGAGTGCACCCTCAGCAAGTTTGCCGATGACACCAAGCTGTGTGGTGCAGTCAACATGCTGGAGGGAAGGGATGCCATCCAGAGGGACCTTGACAGGCTGGAGAGGTGGGCCTGTGCAAACCTCGTGAAGTTCAACCAGGCCAAGTGCAAGGTCCTGCACATGGGTCAGGGAAATCCCAGGCACAAATACAGGCTGGGCAAAGAATGGATTGAGAGCATTGAGTCCTTCTTCCTGAGGAGAAGGACTTGGGAGTGCTGGTGGATGAGAAGCTCAACATGAGCTGGCAATGCACACTTGCAGCCCAGAAAGCCAACCGCATCCTGGGCTGTATCAAAAGAAGCGAGGCCAGCAGGGCCTCTACTCTGCTCTTGTGAGACCCCACCTGGAGTACTGCATCCAGCTCTGGAGCCTCCAACACAAAAAGGACATAAACCTGTATTGTGGTTTAGCCCTAGTCACCACACAGTTTCTTGCTCACCCTCTCCCAGTGGGATGAGGGAGAGAATTGGGAAGAAAGGAAAACCTGTGGGTTGCGGTAAAGACAGTTTACTAGGATAGCAAAGGAAAACTACAATAATAATAAAATATAAGAATACTAAAATATACAAAATGAACAATGAATGATTTCTCACCACCCAATGTCCTAATGACCAATATAGCCCATCCTGAGCAGCTATCACGGAAAATGAAACCGAGCAGCAAGAAAAGGTGCAACAGGGAGCCAGCAAGGTAGAGGGAAAGATGCATGCCAGCAAGCAACAGAAAGAGACGAGATGGAAAGATGGATGCCTCTGCCATGGGCAACACCCACTGATATACAGAGCATGGCGTTTATGGCATGGAATACTCTCTTTGGCCAGTTTGGGTTGATTATTCTGTCTGTGTTTTTCCCAGCTTCCTGCATCTGCACATTCGTGAGACTTGAAAAGCCAGACAGTGTCTTTGGTCTCATTAGCGAGATCTCATGTCATCAGGGTGTTTATTAACATCGTTCACACATGAAATCCAAAACACACTGGCTACTGAGAGGAAGATTAACTCCATCCCTGCCGAAACCAGGATAACCTGTGGGAGTAAGTCCAGAGGAGGCCACAAAAACGATCAGAGGGCTGGAACACCTCTCCTATGAGGACAGGCTGAGAGAGTTGAGGCTGTTCAGCCTGGAGAAGAGAAGGCTCCAGAGAGACCTTATGCAGCATTTCGATACTTAAAGGAGGCTAATAAGAAAGATAGGGAGAAACTCCTCAACAGGGCTTGTTGTGAAAGGACGAGGGGTAATGGTTTTAAAACAGAGGGACGTAGATTCAGACTGGACATAAGGAAAAAAATTTTTTACAATGAGGGTAGTGGAACACTGAGACAGGCCCAGAGAGGTGGTGGATGCCCCATCCCTGGAAACATTCAAGGCCAGGTTGGACAAGGCTCTGAGCAACCTGATCTGGTTGGAGATGTCCCTGCTTCTTGCAGGGTGGTTGGACTACATGACCTTTAAAGGTCCCTTCCAACCCAAAATATTTTATGATTCTATGAATCTAAAATTTACCTACAAGAAAACAAGTGGGATTTGGATGCTGAACTATTTGTTATGGAACATTTGCTGTGTTTCAGACTGCAAGGTGGTCATTTGTGACACTGCTATATTATTTTAAAACCAACATAAAAGGTTGATTCTGAAATAAAGGTTTACTGAAGATAAAAGCTAAGCAAAACAGGAACATCTGTCTTCCTAGACTGCCTGGCAATTTGTCTGATAGACCTAGGTAACTGATTACATTCACATTATTTAAGTTATTTTTATTTTTCAAATGCCAAACAGTAAACCTGAAAGATTTTTGGCTTCTAAACAAAAGACCAAGTGGAAATGTTGTGATAATTTCTAAGGGAAAAGGAATGGTCATGTTTTGTACAGCAATTTCATAAATATGCCTAAGAAGATCAAATTTACCTAAATCTTTTTTTGTGTGTGTGTTATAATCAGATCCTCGCAGCATATATAATGAACAAACAATCAAACTGAGTTTATTGTAAGTCCACTAATATAGTTAAACAAAAATCTTTCTGCCTTGAAGTCAGAAAGACTTTAAAGCCTTACACAAATTTAGAGCCTTTTGCACAGAAAGACTTGCTCAGTTTTGGAGATTTGGTTGGTTGTTTATGTGCAGTATACGATATGTTAATAAAGAGAAATCATGTGATTATTTTTTGGAATGCCAAAGCAAGAGGATTTAATTTTGTTTAAATATTGTGCAACAGAAGAAGGGAAATGTGAAATATCCCATCCACTTCCAACAGTTCACAGTAGATTTTCTGTTGATGTCTATTTTGATTAGTAAAAAAAATAGTTAACTAAATGAATTAATCTTTCCTGGTACCTATCATCAATTTGTAAATATTTTCAAATCACATATGAATTTTTTTTTTCTGCTGCTTTTACACATCTTGCTTTCATTCAATGGGTTGATCACTTTTGGCAAATAAAAATGCAAGGGTGTGGGGCTATTCAATGTGATTTAATACCTAAGTTATATGCTATTATTTCTGTTTCCTGGATGATTAAATGTACCTCCTAGCTAGCCAGTCTTGAGAAAAGACTAGATTAAAAAAAGAAGAGTTAGGTGTGGCAGTACTGCACTTCTAGGTGGCTACAATAGAATATGCAGCTGTCTGCTTGACACATATCCTCTTGTACCATCAATTCTTAATCCTTCTAGAGTACTTTCTTACACTTCTTTTCCCCCTCTACGTGCTCTGTTCTCTGTCTGGCAGTGCAGTTAATCCATATTGTCTAGGCCCAGTTCTTTATTCCCACTCTTCCAAATCCTTGGAAACTAAGCTTGAGCAAAACTGTCTCTCACCCTGTGTGTTTTATGTCACAGTTTTCCCAAATCTGCACAAATATGTCCACCCCACCTCATACCTATCTAAGGATCTTTATACTACTTCACTAACTTCTTTGCTGCCAATCTGGTTGGAGTCCTCCTTCCTAAAAACAAGCACTGTCCCTTCCCATGATATTCATGCAGTTACCATGGCACATCCTTGTGACTCAGCTTGGCTTGGCATTGCACAAGAGAAAGGGTGAATATGTAAGATACCTGGCCTTACAGGACTGAGATGCTTCTAGCTGAAAAAAAGAGGAGAGGCTTAAGTCCTACAGGACCTACAAGGTAAGGTAAAATTCTTGAGTCATGGGTTTTGACTTACATATGGATATCCAGCCAAAGTCCTGCTTTGGGACCGAGAATGGAAATTTGTTGATTAGTCAAGGTAGGTGATTAACAATGGTCATCTATTCCATTTTGAGCAAGTATGTTCTTGACACATTGCTATTCAATAAACATTGGACCTGTAAGTGCCATTAGTCCACAGATATCCATGTAACATCACCGTCCTCCTAGTTGCCTGGAAACCTGAATGAAATATGTGATGGTAGAGAAATGTTTAAATCGCTTTACAGGTCACTTCCTCTGTTCCCAAGGTCTTTGTCCTTGAGAGAGAGTTAGAGTAGTGAAGAAGCAATAAAGTATTGTCACTTGGTCATTGGTCCAATTTCCATACAGCAGTGGACAGCCATCTTCAAACACACACAAAGATGGACATAAATCACTATGGCATTTTTTTACAGTTTCCTGCAGATACCTATTTTGGATTTGAAACACCTAAAAAAATATCTCTGGTACAAATGAGAATCTGAAACAGAATTGCTATGTGAATCCTTCTTATTAATTTAATTTTTGAAATCATGCTGTTTATAGAATTAATAATCTACGGACAGATGGTTTGATCCAAATTAAGATGGAAGACTACTGTGCAAGTTTGTTTGTTTTTCTTATAAACCAGTCATTTACCTCACGAGTGCCTCACTTAAAAAATTCAGTACATGGAAGATATGAAATCTGGAGTCTGATATTCTTTTATGACATCTGCGATATTTCTGTGTATAAAGAAAAGTCACCCAAATGTATCTGAACTTAATTTCAAAAATAAAAAGCTATGCTTAAAAGCTCTAAGAAGTGCACAATATGGTGGCAAAACATCAAAGAGATGTTCTTCATTTAAGAAAATAAAAACAAGCTTACAGTCAGTATGTGGTTACCCCAGAATATAACACTCCATCTGTCTCTTACTCCCTGTCATTTAGTGGTAGTGCTTTTCCCCCAGTCCCATTCCAGTCATGCCATAGTTAAGTTAGACAGCTGTTTCTAGCTTGTAATATTCTTGTAGAGAGTTAACAACATTGCTGACAAGGAACACTTGAAAATCAATAAAATTTATGACAAATTAGGGGAGTCAGTGTGATCAGTGACAATTATAATTTTATTTTAAGATGCAGCCACTGATTTCTTGTGATGGAGATGGTAGACAGGGGTGGCAAATCCCTCAGAGTTATTTAGTGGCAAAGTCTTTGTCCACTTACAGAGTTACTTACAGTCTCAGAACTGATCAGAAGGCCTTTAGAAGATCTGCAAAACTCTTAAGCAAGGGTACATGCCACTCATATGGAGTTATTGGAAAATGATTCATGTTTCAGACTTGTATCAGGATGCAAAGGGACTTTGTAGTTGTGTATACAACTTATATATATATACAAATATATATACAAATATATATATATACAAATCACATGATTTGTATATGTATACAAAGCTTATATATTCCTTTTCTGGAGATGCCTTAAAGGATACACTATGGAATAGATTGCTTTGTATGAATAATGACAGCTTTCAAATTTAAGGTAGAAGTTAATTTAACATGACTTAAAGTAATGAAATTGGTATTAGCAATGGAAGCAGCAGTGAGGAATATTACAAGACTTATGCTTAGGACATAGGGGAAAACAAACTGACTTGGTAAACAAAATGCAAAGCATGCTGGAAAAGTCTCAAGCTCACAAAGGATTTTTCTGCTCTGGAAGAGCTAGTTTCACTTTAGGTGAGTATGTATATTTTAAATGGCCTCGGATTAGAAATGCCTCAAGATTAGGCATTCAGCCAGAAAATACAAAGCAGTCCATCAATCATCTTCTCCAATCAATGAGGTAGAGTCCAAAAGACAGTAGGAAAAGGAAAGAGTAAAGAATTTTCTTATCCTAGGTAAAGACATATATGCCTGAAAGAAAAGTAGGATCTTGCCAACTAGTGACACAGATAAATGATTAAATGTCCAAGACGTGAAAACAAAGACTTCAGTTACACAATATGTATCAGTGTACGTGGAGTACATATATCAGCTGTGCATATCAGGGCTTATCCTGGTCACAACTGTAGTACTGACAAAAAAAAGCTAAATAAAACAAATGATGAAATATAAACTGTAAAATATATAATAAAAAACCAAACCTTAAAGAATAAAAAGACCAGAGTTTTGTCTAGTCCTTCTGTCCAAGAAAACAATGTAAATTTCTTGGGCAGAAGGTTGCTTGTTAAGAAATGAAATTAGAAACTGGGTAAACGTTCAAATGAAATTCTACCACATATTGAAGATGCACATAATGCTGTTGTTGAAAAGCGTTAATGAGTTGTAAAGATTAAGATTTATATCTAGGTCAAAACACATGAATACGAAATTGGGTCTTAACATCCTCAGAGAAAAACCTGAGCTTAAATAAGAGAGTCTAGATGATAGGCCAACATCATTTCACAATAGTAATATTCTCAGTGAACCTCCTTTATCAGTAAGCCAGACAAAACTATCCACATCTGAAGGGGCTATATAAAAGCTGGTGGCTAATGTCTCCATGTTAGATAACTACTTTATGTGTACAGACAGACTTGCCAATGGAGTTAGTTGGAAGATGATTGTAAGAAAGATATGTTATAGATATTCACAAAGTTTTGTTAATATTGATGTAGTAAGTTGCCAAGTGAACTGTAATAATCCTCCAGAGTTTTCTAGAAAGGTGATTATGGAAGTAGTTTATATTCTCACCTCATGCAGAGGTAGTACTGATAAGCCAAGGAGGGTACTTCAAACACATATGCACTGAGACATCCTGTAAAACAAAACACATACTAAACTACAAATATGGATCTGCATAGCAGCAGAACAGTAAAGATGGAGTCCATTGTGCAGAAGACATAGGATAAACAGTGAAAGGATTCAGATTTCTCAAACATAACATCTAAAAGCATGTATGCATTCATTTAACTTCTATCACCATTTTTTTTCTCCTTAAGCTTTAACAGTATCAAATTATTTACATTGCTTGCTAAGAACAAGAGACATGCCTGGTACTGAGAAAGAGAACCAAGCTTTCTGGAGCTTCCCAGGCCCTCCATACTACTTATTTATTTTGAACAACAATTTATCTGTAATGTAAGAGAAGGGATAGTTATGACCCATAATGTGACAGCCACTGAGGAATAAACAACTGTCAGGATAGAGTTACTGCCGGTTGGAGACGTAAAGTCTAACTGTCATCTTTGGACTTAGAAGTGCCTCAATAATTGCATGGAAAGTCTCTTTACCATTTGGACAGATCACAAACCACTTGTGGGTTTTGCTAGTGAAAGTTAGTGCCAGCCATCGCAGCTGTCTGGCTGTAGCATTGGGCTTTGACTGAAGCCTTCAAAATATTTGTTAGAGGGACATCAACAATTGTTGTTACCACAACAATATGGGAATTTGGAGTGCTTGTGTTTTTTTTGTGAAATACCTGAGATAGATGCTGATGAAGGCTTTCCGAATAAGGAAGGCTTCCTGCAGAAACCTTGAAGGTGGCCCCTCTTTCCAAGGGAAGATAATGTTATCTCCTGGGTTAGAGTAAATAATTTAAAAACATTCCAAGTGGAATGAATTCAGGAGGCTTAGGAGCAAAGGACCAGAAGAAATGCTGGGAATGGATATGTTGTGTAACACAGCCATCACTATATCCAGTGAAGAAGAAATAAAGAAGCATGGCCTGTATATCCTTACACAAGTCCTTGGCTTGGGTCTCTATTTAGTGGCTGAACAGAGATGGTACTGCATAGTCAGAAATGGACACTGAGACATCACCATGGTGAAAAGCAGAGACAGATATTGACTATACAGAAGTTTGCTCAAGAGTACCAGATCTTGAGTTGAAAATTATTTGCTTTCACCCATATTGCCCAACTGTAACTGACCATCTATTAAAGCCTGCAAAGAAGACATAAGGCATGCAGTTAATGGGAGGTTAGGAGATCTGCCTGATTTTTTTCTGAAATGCAGAAGATGGGAAAAAAAAAATTTACTTAATCCAGCCAGCTTGGAGGAGCATTAGGGCACTGTGATTCCAGTAAGCTCTGCAAAACCCAAAGCCGCAACTATCATGCCAAAGACAGAGAACTGGACTCAAAGGCCTTATTTATACTAACATTTCTTGTCCCTAGCAGCAAATTTCAGCTATTATCCTAAATCAAATGCAAACTTAGTTATTTAGAAGTATACATCAGCAATGTAAATAAAAAGTGACTGGATAAATTTAAGAGCTCAAAATGGTGAGCTACTCAGATTTTTTTTGAGTACAGGCATTTTGCATCTCTTCCTTTTGCCTTGTTTATTCTGTAGGAATTCTTTTCCTCATCTGTGTCTGAAATAAGGTGGCCAGGTCCAGCGTGAGGTATAGTGAATAGACAGCCACCCTTACTTTTCCAGTCCTTATTTTTTGAAGTAGAGAGATCTGGTTTGCTCGGATAAGGCCTGGACAAACTGTAAGTCCCTGCTGCTTCTAAACAAACCTGTAAGCCACTTAAGATTTTGCACATCATTTAAGTACACATCATTTTCCATTTATAAAGTATTGCTTGATCACCTCATCCATACTGCGCAAGGGATTAGGAAAACATTTGTGTGTGTGTCCATGCACATTACTTGCTTGCCTTTTCCTGCATGTGTGAGAGCTAGATCAGAAATTCTTGAGGACTGTGGTGGTCACTGCATGCCTCACATGAACCCCCAAATGCCTGCTTAAATTCCATCTTCTCAGGGCTGTTGGATGGGAGAAGACACACAGTCACTGGAGTATAATCGTTGTTGGTTTTGGAGTTTTTTTGTTGTTATCCCATTGATCTCACACCTGCAAGCACAGTAGAAAGGGATGAAGAAGCTAGTTGTGGATAAGGAGCTTCCTAGAAGAAAAAAAAGATGCTTAACTTTTGAGAAGAGAGGGATGTAGAATAGATATCAGTTTCAAAAGTGAATAATGATCTAGGCCCTTAAAGATTTTTAAAGATATATCACTTCTTTTTTTTTTTTTTTTATCTTCTTTCCATTAAAAAGACAACAGAATACTAAGACTTGTTGCTCTAATGGTTCTGCTCAGCTTTCATTTTTATTTTATGTCCCTAGGCCTTGAGCTTTTAACGGACTTCCCATGGGCAAGAAATACGTAAGGTAACATTACTGCAAAAACAGTGAAGTTCTGCACATAAACATAGTGAGGGATGTTTTCCTAAGCCATGGATTTTGTATCTGCTACATAGCAGAGCTGTTAGAAAGCAATTTGGCTCTTATGTGTGTATGTGTGTGCATTTTGTATATGTGTGAGAACAAGCCACTACTTTGCAACCACCCTCTCTTACTGCTGGTGGTCTGACCGTAATATCACTACTTGCCCTCCTCCTACACTCATTTGGCAGCAGTACCTGACCCATAGCCACCTCTGGACACACATGGGATGAGCCTGGCAGCTGGCGGATACTAAGCTGTCAACTTCCAGGCTGATCTCTGGCAGCAGCAGCACACGGGCTCGCTGCTAGGTCTCTTGCTGGCCTCTCAAATGGCACGTTGCCCGTTTCCTGAGAGTTATCTGCAGCTGCCTAGCACAGGCTCAGGCTGCAGAGGCCTCTCTTGTTCCTGGATGATGAGCTCCTTAGATTCCCTTTAGACTGGATGAAATCTTCATCCCCACTTTCTGTTGTTGTTAGACTAAAAGAACCTACAGCCAGTGAGAATCACTCTGAGAAAAGGGGCTGTTTTCCCATCTGCTCACCTATTTAGGTGCTGATGAACATGGATATAGACACTTAGCACTGTGTCATTGATTCTGACCTTCACTAAATTGCTAAGGTTTATTTTCTTTCTTAGTGGTTTTATTTATTTATCTGTTTATCGCTGTTAAACTTATGGTGCCAAGTCCTTGCTGGATCTAAGTCCTTTTTACACTGATGGTCCAGCTAAGTAAAGCCTCCATCACTCTCAGGCTGCATTCACCTTATTCTTAAAAGCATGACTGTGTGAAATTGAAAGTACTAAAGCAGATCAGATTGACCCAGTGTCCACTCAAGTCAACAGAAAACACTAAACCAAGTCCATTTTGGATCAAGCCTCAAATGCAAGGGATTGATTCCTACTTTTCGAGTTCCCCAGTTTAGAGGCTTTTAGCATCTGGCTGACCTGATGTTAATGTAATAAGCCACGAAGATTATTACCTTCCTCGTCTAACAGTCTCTGTGGTTTATGTTTAAAGAGCTCTAGAAACAACAGCATTGATTTTTTAACTGCCCACTCTTTAGTGATGGCTTAGAAAACTCTCATTTGAAAATCAGGAGGTATAAGGAACTTTTTTTTCCCCTGTTTGAGTACATTCAGACATTTTTTCCTTAAAAAATGGTTAGACAAGCCAAAGTAAACTAAAGCGCCAAAGCAAAGGACAAGTTTCTTATTACTGTTTTCTCCCATGAAGTTATTTATTCATTATATCTTCAGCAGGAATAATAATTAGGAAATGTCTTCACTCCTAGCTTTGTTACAAACAACTCGGGTAACACTGTAGGCTTTCATTACAAGAAAGCTGTCCTTTCAGCTTTTTGCTTTGCTCGGTTTTTTTTTGCTGTATACTAAAACCTGTCTGTAAGACGCCCACTGGGACTGGGGAAAAAAAAAAGTATCCTTTGTAGGCAGGTGGTCTTTCCTTGAGCATTTTCTGATTAGAAACACATGTTCATGAGTGTGTGGAGGCTTCTGTAATGGGAGAGTAAAGCAGAGGCCAAGGAACTGGTTGTGCTGGACAGGCAATGCAGTTGAAGCAGATCAGGTTTGCAGTGGGGTTATTCTGCACCTCATAACACATTTATTTTTAATTTGATCTGTTGCTGTTCTCTGCTAAATACTGTCAGTTGTACTGATAGGTGACAGTTTTTGAACTGGCTGGAACACATCCCCTCTTCCCCTCACCCTGAAAACCTTGGATACAAGGATACTGTTGCAGCGGCTGCATGGGGACTCCTGCGGCACACATCAGGAAGGTGGACCAGGAGCCAATGTTTTTCTCTTTGCTTTCCTAAATCGCAGTGGCCATATCAGTGTGGTTGACCCATATCCATATACTTTCTTAAGTGGAAAAATAAATTTTCCTGAGAATGAGAAAGTTACCTCATAGTAACAAATGAATGAGAATGGAAAGAAGAAAGTTCCCCCTCAGACAGTGGGCCAGTCTCTCCAATGCTGAGATTGTCTCAAAGCACCAGGTCACAGGGGAGCTCCTAGGAGCCCTGTGAGCAGGGTCATGCCACAAGGGAACATGAGGAGGGGAAGAGGAGCCTGTGCTTGTTCCTGCACTGCTGCTGCTGTATCTGCTGCTCTTCATCACCTTCTCACTCCGAACAGCCTCCTCCTACTGCTCATAGCCATTGCCACCATCACAGCGTTTGCTAGCACTGAGTGATTGGAAGGAGCTGTAAGTCATGGGGAGAGAGACCATTGCTGCTGGAAGTGGCCAGAGGCAGCTGTGATGAACCAAGGGAAAGAACTCAGGGACTGAAAGGTGTTGAGTGGAAGCAGGCACTAATGATGAGCATATCACACAGGGACTGCAGCTTATAGCTCTGTGTCTAAGCTCTCCAATGAAACAATATGAGTTCTTGGCATTCCTTCCCCTTCAGCCTTTCTTACTTCAACACTCGGGTCAAAACATTTGAGTAGTTCCAGTCCTCAAGTGCCTTCTTTCTGTGTGCCAGAGACAGACAAGCTCTCCTGTAGTTCATCAGGAAGGGAACTCACTCACTGTGGCATAGAAAAACAGGGGATGTTCCCTTAGAAGTCAGAGAGACACACGGCTTTATAAAGCATTGAAGGAATTCATTCAAAAGGCATTTGCTGTTAATACAGTGAAGAATTGATATATTGGTTGTCACACTTAGGAACGAACAACTCAGCCAAAGAGAGATAACTTCACAGCTTTCTGCTTTCTATTGCTGCAGTGCTGACTCTCAGATGTACAGACCCTGAAGCACTGCTCTCTACTGCCTGTCAATGCTTCTCAGGGCCATTTAAAATCTAAAAATGAGTGGAACCTCCTGGATTTTGGCTGTGTACCATCTTGTCCTGTGGGTTATGTTTGCGAGACATGTGAGTCAGCTATTTTTCCTTTACACAGCTGAGAAACCCTCTGGCAATCCTCCTCAATTTTCACTTGTCCCTGATGTGCCAGTATTGATGCTATTTACACTACTGGGACTACACAAAGAACAGAGTTCAGGGGAGAAAATGTATCCCAATGTCAAACAGGTAAGTTTTAAGTGACCAATAATGAAATATTAGTAAATCGAATAATCATAATAAAACACGGTGTATGCTATTCATGGAAACAACACATTCATTGAGTTCATGCAAGGATAAGATACTTTGTTGTAGCCAGTAGCAAAACTCCCATTGACTTCAGTGGGAACAGAACCAAACTCCTTGCGTGCACCATCAGAGAGTTACAGCCATTTATTAATAAAGTCCTGGTGCAGCTGGGATGATGACACATTTTTGTTGCATTGCCTGGAATAAAGTCATAATAAACTAAGAAAATTTTATTTTGGATTCTCAAATCAAATGAACTTTTTCATTTTGTTATATGCTTGCAGGGTGTACTCGCTGATAAAGAGGTTATTTTCCATTCCATCACACAGCAAAATATACTAAAAGATTGACAGACTCTTGGTGAGTCATGAATTTTCAGTGGAGCTGACCAAAATGTTCCTCGTAAAACAGCACAAGCTTTAACAACACCTGTTAAAACTAGACTTAGAGTTACACAAAGAATCCAATGGAACAAACTGAGGAACGTGCCAAAATTCTCATGGCTGGTTTCACTCTGAAGAAAAGGCTTAAAAGCCTTTTGCAACACAATCTATTTGTTTATTTAAGACCAGTCTGGAGAACGTATTTAGGCATTTAATGATGCAAATAGATGCTCTGTGAGATTTTGTAAACTCTCCAGCTATCCTAACCGAGGATACTCAAAAACTACTTTAACCACTTTCCTTCAAAGTCTGCAGAAACAGTCTTCTTGGCTTTCTGAGTATCTCTGGCAATTGTGAGGTCAGACCACCTTTCCAAGCCAAACAGTGTCTTATATGGAAAGATAGTAGCCACCTTAGTGCTGGAAAGGATTTGCTAACATAAACAGTGACTTGGAGATATTTCCTGTAAATGAAAAAAAACAGATATGTCAGCTTGACATTCACATGATATATCCATGGGACATTATGCATCTGCTTACTTGCAAAATTGATTTTCTTTTAGGTACAGTTATGACGATTATTTGTCAATGAAGATACATACGTCGCACAAATTGGCACGACATGCAAAAATTGAAGCAATTGCAGATTTTTCAATTCAAAGGTGCAATTAATTACTTGAACATAGGAATTCAACTGAAACAGGAAAATGTAGTCTACATTTACAGGCATTTTCTTTAATTATGTGATTATTTTGCACTTCTGGCAAAGAATCAAGCAACAACCTGTGCAGTTAACGCTGGACCTCACAGGCTTTTTTGGAACTAGATATTAAACTGTACTATATAAAAGCATGTGTTTAATTTGCAAACACTAAGCAGATGGTTTATGCATTTATAAACCTCCTGCAAGAGGTGTGCAGAAATTGAGGTTTGGTTCATATGCATCCCATAATTTATGCCCTTGCAGCAAGGAAAATATAAACAGGATCTTCTTCTCCCACCATGATCAACATCACTGCTAGATACAGACAGTTTTGGATGGTAGTTCTTGATAATCTTTAAATTCCATCTGCCTGGAGGAGGACTTCCTGACCCGCAGGGTGAATTTTATTAACCCTGAGTTCTTACGAAAGCAACAACCAAAACCAACCTACCCCAAAGCAAAACCCAAATGCCTCCCTGCCTGCAAGACAACTGGAATTATAAGTTTCTGAGACTTTAGCATAATTAAGTTGTTTAAATGCAGATAACAAATAAGAAACAATCCTGCACCTACAGGTAGGAGCTGAGCATCCTTTTCCTGTTTCCCTGAATTAGAAAGCCTTGCTGCAGGCATTATTATAATAATATTGTAATTAACAGCAATTAATACAACAACAATGATGACAGTAAACAATTAATGTTCATGAGAACCCTCTGAGGCAAACTGATGAGTATTTCATGAGAAAACTTACCTGGGGAGAAAAGGGTCTCCCTCCCTCACCATCCAATTTGCACCATCCTCTGCAGCACGTAATGCACAGCACATGAGTGGGAGTGGCTGTGCTTCTATGCAACCCTATTTTCCATCCTCACTGAGGTTGCATATAGCCCCTAGTATTATCTTAAAGATGAAAACTGGGCATTTTTGCTTGCACAAGGCTGGAAAGTGTCAGAATGAGAACTGAGATGAGACCTCACCAGTCATTCCTGGTAAGGAATTCCTTGAGATCATTCCTGATCTCAAGTCTAAGTGTGGGGACATTGCATGGAGCACTGGGACAAAGTCCACTGAATTCAATATAAAGCTTCCTCCTGGTTACAAGAAACCTTGAATTAGGCCACAGCCTGGTTTAAGAATGAGTTTACTCAGTGGCAGAGATATGAATAAGTCAAAGTCTTTGACTCCCACGTCTTGTTCTTTGGACTGCCCAGGAGGTTTCAGTCTCTATCAGACTACATGCCAGCTAAAAACCAGAGGGCCTAGAAATGAACTTTGGCAATTACCCTCTGTAGTAAAAGCTAAGCAACATCAATGCTTAATTTATCCAACCTAAACTATTATGAGAACTGGTACCTATGCTCTCAGACCTGAAGAAGGGTATAAAGACCTCCGTCTGATACTTTATTATTTTAATTCATATATTGTTTGCATTTTGAAACACCTAAAACAGATTGGCAGGTAAATAGTATACAAAGTTAATTAGGGATGATATTACCTGCTTCTTAATAAATGACTCTCTCTATGTCCTGTACCTACTTAAAATACTAAAAAGCATTGAAATCTCATTACACTAGGATTTGGTAATACTGTAATGAGAACAATATTAAATACATGGCAGAAAAAGGAAGCACCTGCACTAAATTTGCTACCATGACAGTGAACAACAGAATCATTGAATAAACGATTCTGTCTGCAGGGGCTGTCTGGAGGGCATCTGGTCCCAGACTTCGCTCAGAGCAGGGTCGGCTTTGGAGCTGTGTTGGCTTGCTCAGGGCCTTGGCTAGCTGAGTGGTGAACATCTCCAAGCATGAAGACTCCACAGTGTCTCTGGGCTCCTGTTTGAATGGTACATACATGTTTCCCTGTAAATACAGTAAGCTCATAAGTGAATGTAATTTCGGTGAAAACATTTCAAAAATAATTGGAAGCTCAGAAATAAAGTTAACAACATCAATGCTGCAGTGACTTCTTGCAGCACTGGAAAAGTCTTTAAGCAACACTATCAGTGCTATGACTCAATAACACAGGAAAACATCTCATAGCCAAGATTTCACTGCTGATGTGAGTAGAGGTTGTTGCAGCTGGAAAATCAACAATTTGCTTCCCCCCCGCTCCTTCTCCGCTAGAAAGTGCAGTGGTTGGAATTTAGAAATGGTTAGGGGTTTGTAGGGTCTTTCAAAGAAAGGCACTGTGCCAATTTTTTAACTCAGACTGTCTATGGCTTTTACTGTAAATATCCCAATTTGTAAAAAAAATCTGAGTACTCACAAATCTCAATGATGTAGGAGTGGCAGATACTTGGCCTGTTTGAAAGTCAGGCATTATTTCCAGTTGGGTGACTTTGCCTGAATTCATGGGGTTAGCCTCAAAACATTGCAGAGAGAAATCAAAGGTCAAAAGCATGGCATTTTTTTCGATCAGTAGAGAAGAAAATAAAATTTAGAAAAGTGTTTCTGAGTCTAATGACCCAAAGAATCCGCATATTGTAAAAAAAACCATCAAAACACTTCAGAGCAGGAGGATGAAAAAGTAAGTCTTCAGATGTCAGGGTGCAAGCATGTAGATGTTTTCTTTATTCAATCAACTCACATTATGTAGTGCTGTAACATTGAGGCAAAAGTTTTTCAGGAGTCCCTAGACATTATTGTTTTTTTTTTTTAAATGGTTTAATCAGATCAATACCTAGCAACAAAGGTATGATCTGTACAGAGATGTAGAAATCCTGTTACATTTGTCATACATATCGTAGCATAAGCTATGTATCTTTCCAGAAGAGTGAGCTGAAACTCAATCTGCTTCTTCTTCTGAAATCACTAACCACAAAAATGAAGACAGACATAGAGTTTCAGTCTAGATGCTATACTACAGCAAATGGCATAGTGATGGTTTCTGGGGAGTATTTAATTCAGATACTTTGAAAAAGTTGTAAGGGGAATAAAAAAAACAAGGAAGAAAGTTAGTTTCAGCCTGAATTAGTACAAATAGATATAGAGCAGATATTAATCTTGAGATATACAGAAGAAATGCTTGGAGATGCAATGAAAGAAAATTTGAAAAACAAGTCTAAGTCACAGCTAACCAACGAATATACAATCATAAAGGTCATTATGCTTATTATTTGTAGATGAAACTATATTTGCCATCTTCACTTTTTCTTTTATTTGCTTATACAGGCAAACTCAAGTGAACAAATGCTTATCCACAGTAACTGGAGACCAAAGAAGAATCACAGTCAGAAAAATATTTTCCTTGAAAGCTCTTTGATGGCCATTTTGAAACATATTGCTGTTTGCAGGGTGGGAAAGGGAGAAAGAAGCATAGGTTTGTGGGTATAAAGCAATTTTAAAAGGATTTTTAAAAGACAATAGTGTCCCCTTCCCCAGTGTTATAACTTTTTTTTTTTTTAAGGTATCTCCAGATATCTCATTTAAGCTCATGTCCTGAGGAAACTATGAGAAGTTGATGACTAAGATATCTAAAATAAGACACCTTTGAACCTCACAATCTGAAATCCCAAATGTTGTTATTAATTTTGTACTTGGTGCCTGTTTCTTTAAAAAGAAAAATCACAAGCTTGAAGTCTCCTTATTGTATAAACTCTTTCTGGGGTTGAGGACACAGGGCAAGCAAACATTTCAAAAAACTAAATAAGAACAAAAACATTTACAAAATGTAAAGCCTTGTGGCTTTCTGACTCTGTAAATAAAGTGCAAGACTTTCAAATGTCAAAATTCAAACATTAAACAAAAAAATTGTGTAAATTTGTGTTATAAGTCATGCACCAGTATCATCTAATTACTGTGAATCATAACTTTATATCTGTTGTCTATAGTACAGCAATACTACTGAAATGTGGGAGCATTGTTTTGTTATTGAACACTGTTTTTTTCATGTTCATGAATTTCAAAGGAACAGTCTTACCTTACATGGATGTACTTGCCAAATGGAATTGTGGTAACTTTTTATGCATTACCCTCTGCTACAATAGTGGATGTACTACCCTATATTTTTAAAAAAAATGGTTAATAATCTAAATATCATCAGAGTAACAATTACAAGATTACATGTTTCCAGATTGAGATTCAGCTAACTTGAGGTTAGCCCAAGAAAGAGGGGTATGCATGTGGAGAACAGTTCCTCTCATTTTCTGTAAGCAGCTCTAGCATCAGTGTTCTCCTGGAGACACCAGTTTTGTCCAGAGCCATCCCAAACTCCCAGCAACAGGGGATAACTGTAAAGTGGCTAATGCCAGGTGGGACTAATCCTGTCTGAAGTCAGCTCACCCAGCTAGGGGTGCACTGAGGAGGAAGGGAAGTTGGTACTGGGCTGAGTTTGCCTGGCAAGCCCAGGTCTGTTGCTGGGGATCCACTGCCTGATCCAGAGCTGCCACTTTCTTTTTTTTTTTTTTGCAGCTGACGGCAAGCCATTACCTCCAGAGGAAGCAGGCTTTAACATTACTCTTCTCCATCCTAACATTTCATGGAGATGTAGACCGGCCTCTTGTCATTTTGTCCCGTGCCCTTGGGGTTGCTCTTTGCACCCACTGACTGTGTGGGAAAGCAGCCAGGAGAGGCTGAGGACGAGGGCAGTGGCATTTCAAACTTGGCCAGTGTAACGGCCAGGAAAAGCAGCCATTTTCACTGTAACTTGTTTTCTAAAGCTGTGAGCAGAAATAACTTCTGGGGATAAAAACCTGCAGAACTTCTCTTTTTCCTCCTGGATGGAGGACAGAGGGAATCAAAGGAGATAAATCCCTGAGAACGTGGCTTCGAACTGCATCTGTCCCATCTTGCTCTCGAGATGCTGTTCAATGCCTGCGCTCCCTGCCCACCTGAAACTCTGAACTGCAACACGTTCTAATCTCCTCATTAATAAGAAGAAAAGCCTGTGCTATTCCTGTTTTACACCTGCACGGCTCGTTTGAAATGGCACTAATGTGGTGATTAATCTAAGCAGAGTGTATTTTAAAGTGGCTCATCTGTTTTCTAACGATAGGCCAACTCTCTACTTTTTATCACTTATCTGTATCTAACTGCAGCTCATTTAAATTCCCGTGCATAATACTCTCTATACTAGGAAACACATTCTTATCTCCTTTAATGATGTGTAAATATCTTCACTCTGTGCCAAGTTATGTCTAATGGCTCAAAGCAAAACTACCTCACCTACGCTGTGGTAAAATCTTCCTTTCCAATAAAACAAAAAATCCATAGCATATTTGCCATCAAATTTATATTAGTAGGGATAGCATGCAAGCAAAGTGAGTTACAGAGCTCTCCAAACTGTAAGTCTATAAACTAATCACAGTTGACTCCAGCTGGGTTTGCCCTGTTTCAGACTCGTTGGTACTATTTCTATTCCAATAGGTGGTGCTCTGTTTAAACTGAAATAGTTTTGAAAATTTATGCTAATCTACACGCCTTCTTTGAAATTATTAGCAAATTATTATTCATACAAACTCTTCTGTGCAATCTAAGGGAAATGTTCTTATTTTGAACAATAAAAATAGCCATTGCTAGAGGACAAGTTGTAGGCAGCTCAATGAGATTTACCCTTATATGCAGAGGGTTTTTGGGGTTTTGTTTTTTTTTGTTGTTGTTGTTTGTTTGTTTTGGTTTTGTTTTTTTTTTTTCTTTTCCCTGCAGTTGTTGTAATCATGTTTTTAAAACCCAGCAACATGGGCTCCCAGGACAGGAACATTCTGTGTCAATGAGGCCCATCCCTTGTTGTTACTTGCAGCTCTGTCATGCAACCCTTGCACAAATTTATAATTGCTAATCCTAAAACAAGTTGTTCCAAAAACCTAGTCCTGCAAGGGTAAGAAAACTTCTAGTCTCCATCCTAAATTTATTCATGGCTTGTTCTTCTCTCAGTGGTGTCTATTATGAAACGTCACATTCTGTCCAGGCTTGAGCTAACAACACAAAACTCTTAATCACCTTTTTTATTTTCAGCAGTCTTTGATTATCACTATACTGATTCTAGTTCAAGCTCATTGTTCTTGAACATAGAGCTGAACGCTGTATTTCACACCATGCCAGTAGTTTACAAAGGAAGCATGCAAGGTAATATCCTTGTATGTCTTAATATCATGTATCTTTTTTTTATAGACCCATCACTCTGCAAGTTCATTGTCATCCTGCCATCACCCTGTAGACCCAGATCTTTTAATCTCAGTGCTTGTTTCCAGTTGATGAGCTCCTCGGTTACAGAATAAATTCATGGTGGTGGCTCCCACAGCTCGCTCTGTCAAAATTCATTCTGTTGCAATGTCACATCCACAAGTGCTTCCTGTTTGCTTCCCTGGTGTTTCCAAAATTTGTGTCCTCAGCAGATTTCATCAGAAAATTTCATCACTACGCTTCTTCCTATTCTGTTAGGGACAAAAATACATTAACGTTCCCCCAGATGCAAACCCAAGATAATTCCAGCAGTGATTCTTGCAACACAATCTGTCTTTCCGATGAAGGTCTCCGTACATATTATTTATTGTTGGCCCCTTTTAGCAATTACTCAGTTACCACTCTTCTTCAAAACTAAAATGTACTTGAATTAATTGAATCACCTGTTAAAACCAGAGTAGAAAGACAGAGGTCCCCAAAGCTCCTGGTGGGCTACTTTTTTTTTTGTGCGTTGAACAATTTTTTTAAACAAATGAAAAAATTCATTACCTCACTGGAGACTTGAACTGTTTTTCCTGGAAGTTGATGAAGGTTTTGTCACTGATTTCAATTGTAACTTAGAGTCTGATGCTGTCTCCAAGGAAATAAACAACAATGCCCAAATGACTAATGTTTCATGAGATTTTCTATGCAGTTATGAACACAAAGAACATTTGATACTCAAGTTCTCTTGACTGAAATTAAAAAACCTTCAGTTGCTACCCATTTCCATCTCAGAGACAAATACGTGCCCCTTCTCCCTTTAATGTTTTGAAAAACAGGCCTGAAGAGCCAATCATTTGCAATTAGGTAACTGATTAATCTCTGAAGGTTGTAGGAGGTTTATGTACAGAATCAAATCCATATTTGTTCTTTCTTTTGTTCCATGTTGTAACAACTGGTGTAGTTTACAATGACTTCAACGTTTCCAACCATAACTGCTTTGGCTTAAAACCTACATCCACTTTTATTTATTCAATTTTGTATTAATGGGAAGTAATGAATTTTGAAGTAATTAATTAACTTTTGAATTAATTCAATTAATTAACCAAATTGTGCTTCTACCTCTGAAAATCATATTCTTTATTTTAGGTGTAAAAATGACCAGCAGTTTTAGAAGTTAAAAGGTCTGGATAGCCCAAAATAAAATTGATTTCTAAACTATTGAACATGCATCTTTAAAAGCAAGTACCCGTGGGTATCTTTAAAAAAATAAGACAATCAAGTTGCTCTGACATACCCTAATACAAGTTCCTATTTATGGTTCCAAAATTCCACTTTGAAGATGCTGCCTCACTGAATATCATTTGTCATTGTCATTCAGTGGCCCTGACCTAGTTCATAGTGCCTTTATATATGAAACAGCTGCTCTGCTATTTTGTCTTTGTTTCTGCAAAGACATAACATTTGCTCTTCCATAAGGTACTGGAAAGTTAATCTGTTGTTTGCATAATTTGTACTCTCCTGAATGTTTCAATGTTGGAAAAAAAGACTTATACCTGTACTTCTAATAAGAAAAGAAATGAATTTCCATTTTCTTGGCAAAGTGAAAGTTATCCAATTCCAACTAAATGAAAAAAATAATAACTGTGTGTATGTGAACACTGAATGTATACTAAGAAATCTGTGAGCTATAGTGTATTGCACCTGACCGATGCAGGATAGGAAACTAAAGAGGCTCAGAGGCTTTCAGTCTCATTTCTGTCGAATCACAGTGAATTACCCCAAGGTCTTCCCTCTTTGTGCACACTGAATAAGCTGATTGCTACAGTATTGCATGGCATGTCACTATCTCCCTGGAGAAGGAATTGGGAAGCGTTTGCCTTCCCTGTACCAGGAGGAGCAAGAGGCCAAGAGCACTGCTGGGAAGGGGTGTGCATCTACGGGCGCTGCTGAAAGAGCTTCCTCATTTAGTTCTACAAACTTTCAACCCCCAAAGTTTCTTAGGTACCTAACTCTGCTGAAATAATTGGAAATTAGTAGCTTAAAAAGCTTTAGGTATTGAACCAATATCTGTGGGAACTCCTGCTAGTTTTGAAGACATCCCTATATATATTCTTGCCAATAGATAGCACTGAAAATACCACATTGGAGTTCTTTTACCTACTACACCTGACACCTGGATCTTCAGTCTCAAGGACAAAAGCTGGCTAAACCACAGGGGTTTTTTTGTGTGTGTGTGAAGGGAAAAAACAGATTTTTTAATTGTTGTTCATTTGGTTTTCATGTGAGCTCATGAAAAGCTAACCTAAAGAAAAAAAAAAAGAGTTCTCACTGCTAGCTGATTTTCATAGAGCAAAAGCAGGAAGCTCCCGAGGGTCCACAAGCTGAGGCAGAAAGGTTCCTCACCCAGCTGCGGATGTTATCATTTGCAATGCACATTAGGTTTCCAGCATGTGACACCACCTGGTCCTACCCTGATTGCATCATTTCTGGTGTAGGGAATGGGAAGGAGACTGTTCACAAACCACCATTCCAGAAGAAAGTTGTCAGCATTCCCATAATATGTTTATGAGCATTAATAGAATTAACTTTAATGAATCACTAGCCAGAATTGTGTGAGCAAAAGGGTGAGGCTTTGAGAGATCCTGGCAGTCAGATGAATCAGAAGTTGGCTTCATCTAGCCTTTTTATTTCCATAAACATGAAAGAAATGGCAGTGCAATTATTCCTACACAATCCTTTGGACTAGTTAAATTCTGGGTGCCAAAAACCCCCAAATCAGGGCCGAGTTCTGGCAGATGTCCATGTGGAGCCATGAAGCACTCCTAGATAAGTCTGTGCTTAAGCAGACAAAACCACTATCAGCTTACTCCTGTGCCTTGCATATCCACTCTGCTTTGTATTCTTTCTCACAGTCTTCACCACTCATCAAGGGTGGCACAAACTAGCTGGAATAACTGGAATGGATAAATACCATCCAGCTTGCTGGGACAAGTAAAAGCTCATGCCTCCCAAGAAGGGCTGCAGGGAACTGGAATGGGAGCTTCCTCTAGATCTGAAAAGAGCATTTCCAGAGACAATATCCACAGAGAGCCTCACATATTAATAAGTAACACATTTAAGATAGTTGTGGTCAGATTTTTTACTTCATTTTTAACAATATGGTCTGTTTTATCCACACAGAGGAAGGAAATAACAATGAAAGGATGATCTGAACTTTATTTTCACTTGAAATTTCTTTAGGTTTCTTGTACATTACATAGATCTCAGATAATACCATCAATGCTTTGCTCTAGTAAGGCATTAGTTAAGGGACATTAATGATAAGTTTCATGTTTTTGTAATTTATCACACACACATGCATGTTTTAGCATTGCTGCATATTTATTCTGGTTTTGCTTGGTTTTTCAGTGGTTGATGTTACAACACATTTTTAACCATCTCCATGTGTATAGTTCTCATACCCTGTGTACTCATCTACAGCTAGCTTTAATTAAGGTAGCTTCAATATAGAAGCAACAGACTGCTGACAGAACAAGTAGCTCCACTCAGATTAACCTACCATGTCAAGGAAGGGCAGGGCAAAAGTAAAATCTTCCCCAACATCCTTCATTTATCAGCTGAAACCAGGACATAGACATAGAGAAATATACACATCTGAAATTGTACAATTATGTGGTGTAGGGTCAGTATCTGATAGGGATTTAAGTCACACCTTGGCCATGTACCTTTCCTCCACTGAGGGTGAATTCTCTTTGCATAAAACACAGGAAAGATTAAGCATACCGAGTGGTGTAATAATGATGTGCTGGCAAAGCTGACAACCGTTTGTGGGTTTTAGAGCCTCTTTCTCAGTTTAATAATAAATATATCTCCCTGGAATATAACATAGAGCATATAGAATGCTGTTTTAAATGCAGACTGAAATAAAAAAAAATCGAGAAGAAAACGAAATAACTTCTGTCATTGCCATGTGTAGTATATGCATTTTTGCATCTCTGTGACAGATCAGTTATAAGGAATAATAATTAAGCAGATGATTACGGACATATAGTTTAAAATGACAGTGGCAATGCTAAAGTAAGTTGGTTTCATTTAACGATATAATCGTCACTCTTCTGTCATTATAGTCATTGTGACATGCAGTAAACAAAACAAAAAAAAATTAAGCTTAAAGTGCTTGTGGGACAAAGGTATGATCAGTGTTGTGAAAGAACTTCTATTAGGTTTCCTGACGCCTTTTTTTTTTTTCTTGGAAAAATAGTCAAGAAACTGAATAAAAATCTCCAAAGTAATTCTATGTATGTCTGTTATTCCAAATAAGGGTACTATTATCTATGTGGGCCTCATAGATTTTGACCATTTGAATAAATGTGATTTTAAAAGTCACATTATGTAAACCTTCATCTCAAAGATGGGAACTGGTTGGAGATTTTTTAATATACAGTTTCTTGACAGAAATGGAATATTTTTGTTTGGAAAATAATTAATTATATGTCAACTAAAGTAACTTTGTTTTGCCATAGGTTCCCCAGAGGAAGTTACATTGACATAGCTGTAGTGGTTTATTATACTGCTACAATTCTACCAGTCTACTTGCATATGTAGGCAAACAATAGGAAGATTGCTAAGCTGCTTTAAAATTAATTCAAAGCTGAGTGACTTTCCATCAAGATTTGGTAAGTGTGAGCTATGAGACTTATAGCACATAGTACACTAAATAAGCAAGAGCTGGGTCTGAAACTTGGGTGATATTTTAAAGTATCCTACTTCTGGATCCTAACATGTCTGTTTCTTTAGGTTCCTAATAGGCTGGTGGATTTGTGGATTTCTTTCAAATGCTGGCTGTTTGAGATTGAATTGTCAAAGGACTTGATATCATATCAGATCCTCTTGCCATCATCAGCTATTCAAATCTGAAGTACCTCTAGGATATTCTCTAAATATTCTTTAAATAGCTTATAGTATATGGAAAACTGGAATTTACCAGGAGAATGAGAGCTTGTAATTAAAAAAAAAAAAATTGAAAAAAAAAGTCCCCAACTGCAAAGCTCAGCAATGCTGGACAATTATTACCTCCTCCTTTCCGGAGACCAGACACATCAGAGTTGACACCCATCTCTTCAGTGACCCTCCTCTTCCCGAACGTACGGTAGGATATGTCAAATTGGAGGCATACAGAGAACTGCATGGTGAGGACAGGTGTGGTTTATCACCTTGGCATACTATCATGCTAATGCAGTTGTGGGACACAAGGCTTGGTCTCACATTAGTGCAGCTGGTCCTCTTTCAGTTGTCTTAAAGCCAGGGCAGAGCGCAAGGTGACCTGGGGAGGAAGGACAGGCTTGGTCCTCATCTTGTCCTTGGCTGTCTGCTGGTGATATGGTTAACAGGAGAAGGGGTGATCCTAGTCAAACTCTCTTTGGTGAAATTCTGTTTCTCTGACAGGGCTGTAGCAGGGAAAGGCAAGATGGGTCTCCTCAGCCCTTGGTGACATCCTGTAGGCAGAGTGCTGGTAAATTGGCTGTGAGGGAAATCTGGGAAGCTCCTAGGAATCAGAACCACTGACTGGACTCCTCCTGAAGTGGGATGCTTCTCTTGCAGCTCCAGCAGTTAGAAATGAGGGGAAAATGGAGATCTCTAAATAGGCAAAGGGTGTCCCACTCTGGGAAGCATCTGGCCTGGCTACAGCTCTGCACCCACGACACAGTGGGAAGCAACAGCAGTGGGCTGCCATGCCATTCATAGAACCCAAGCCAGCAGATCCAGTCTGTGCTGAGCCCCAAAGCTCTGTCCCATCTCTTTCAGGGCTTACCTCATGGTGAAAGCACGGTATGACTTCTCAGATGAAACACTCTCTGTATTTCTTCTCTACAAATGGAGACCAGTATACGTCATACAAGTTATTAAGCAAACGTAAGATTTATGCCAGAGTGGGAACTGGACTTCATCCTCAGTGAGCTAAAGGAGAGCGAAAAAAAACATTTAATAGCTGTCAAGCACTAAGCAATCTTTTTCCTATAAATGTCAATTTTTTTTTTCACTTTTCTGACAGTTTCAGATAAAAGTATTTGCATAAGAAGTTCAAAATGTTAATGCCACTGTGTCATGAAGGGTTTGAATAGCTCTAATTACAAGAATAATTCCAGTACTTAATAGTTTGCAATGAAAGGATATCGAGAACAAATAAATTTCTAAAACTAGAGTTTTGCATACTTAAAAATGTGGATTAAGCAAGATACTGTAAGTGAAATTAATATTGAGAAACCAATTGAAAAGAGTATACAAAGCTCTACAGCTTTCAAACACTGCAGCTGAAATAAAAATCAACACGTACAAGATTGTATAAATGATTTTTAATATAAGTTTTACAGCTGAGTGCTTTCAATACGCTATGGCTGCAGACCCAGTCTGCATATAAAACATGTTGGATATTCCAGCACTGCATGTCAGTTCATAATTAAGTACAGTAAGTGTGGCAGCCATAGGAACAGGGTACCCTTTTTCTTCTGACGGGTCAGATGAATCACAGGAGTAATAGCTTCATTGTTTGCGGTTTGAACTTTCAGAGTCAAATCCTGAACCACTGAGATCAGAAGAAGTTTTGTGTATGTCTTTGGGAGAGCTAAACATCAGAAAGATTAGGGAAAAAAAAAGATACCTGCAATCCTTATTTTCTCTCCTGTGCGTTATAGTTTTTTTTTTTTGTTTAAAGTTATATTGCTGTCACAAAAACAGTGTCTGGCATATAGGAATATGCTTCTATTATTCTTAGGCATCTTTCCTGCAGATTGCAAAAATTTGGTTTTGTTTTCTCTACGTGCCTCGGCGCTTCTGGTTCCATCTGGAAGCAGACATCAAAGCACTTCAGTCCCACAAGCAAGCTAGCATTTCTCTCTTGAACTGAACCAGGAAAGCACTGGAAGGCTTACAAAGAGGCATGCCGTCGCAGGCCCGCATCCAGAGCGGTGCAGAAATCCATCGCTCCGGCTTACTTCAAGGGGCACAGGATCACGTTTTTGAAGACTGATATTTAGGTACGCTGCACAAACCTACCTGGACAGCTCGTGGCCTGGTTTTATACCTTATAAAACATGTGTTTGAGAAGGAAGGGCCCCTTTTCAAGCACAGTATTAGAGTAATCAGACAGAAAGCAGAGGAGAAGCTCATTCAAGTTAACTGGCAACATGCTGTGCACATTATGAGACCTCACTTTCAGTAGACTCATAAATTCCACAGTATTATGAATGGGGCTGTGTTGAAGAACAAAGCAAAATGGGCTGCCTTTAAACATGATTCCCTTGCTGCGCTTCCCTTCTCCAAAGGTTGGTAACTTCTGAATTAGAGTAATTACTACAGCTTCTGGTTTGTACCGATTAGTCTCCTTCCTGCTTTAACGTACACGGTATTGAAAAAATCAGGCCAGAAACAGAGAGATTCTCTCCCACATCATCCTGAGTGTCTGCATACATATATGTCTAGCTAGAGATGTATATTTGCCTTTATAGAAGGGACCAAACGTGAACGTCCCTTTGATGTTTTTCATGAACTCCTCAGAAAATATTTTAAAGATGGACTTAGCTGAACTTCCACATTATTTTGTGCTCAGGAATACAGACTACATACAGCCACCATTACAGTCATTCAGAATGATCCCTTGCTAGAGGTATAAAGAAACATAAAATATAAGGGTACACAATTATATTTTAAAAGTGAAACAGTAATTTACCTAATCAGATAATTTCAATTCCTTTGCTACAGATGCAAAGATAAAAGGCAGAAAGTTTCATCTGATAGGGAAGGGCAGAACTGCATGAAAAAGAGCTTTTTCAGTTCCCTTAGGGTTCGGATTAAAGTCGTAACTGTGAGCTGAACTTACAGCTTGCTGCTGCCAAAAGGGGGAAGTCTTGCTCTCCGCACTTCCCTTGCCTCCCTCCCTTCTCTTTCCTTTCCTCAGCCACCAGCCAGCCACCCCTGCGGCCAGCGCTGGCATCCCTCTGCCCAGGAGAGAGGCCAACTTAATCCTTGGCAAAAAAAATAGTCTTGTTTTTCTTTAGGGAAGGTGAGGGGACTGTTTTTCTTTCTTCCCCCCCCTCCCCCCCCATTTTAGTGAGTCGAAAGAGCTTCCTGGGCAGGCAGACAAGTGGTAGAGCTGGCTGCTGGGGAGAGGGGAGCGGGGAAGATGAGGATGAAGAGAATAGATGGATACCACGGGGAGCAGGGTCTCCTCCCCTTCTGTGGTGCAGAACCATGACTTCAGCTCTGGCCATTTTAAGAAATCATGACCTTACAACACAAAGGGATTAGAACAAACAGTTTGGTTTTGCTGGATCCAAATCCCAATTTTTTCTTATACATGGTTTTTGCACCAAGTCAAATTATTAATGGAAGTTAAATCTCTCAAAGTATTTCCTTTTACATGAGACAGACGTATTTGTTCTCAAATGATTTTTAGGTCTTTATTTTTGAATTAAATGAATACAGAGTTTCAGACGAAATGTCATCTAGAACCTTTACACAGGAACACTTGTTTTGAGACTGGCAAAATAAAAGATTTTCCCTTAAATTTCACTTAAAAGAGTTTGGCCGATGTACAAATTCAGGAACTCAGATGACCTGCCTGAATTTTTTTTTGTGCCCCCAAATAAAAATTACTTGAAAAATGTAACTGAGATCAAATGCATCGTCAGGCATGTGCACATGTGAGGCTGCAAATACTCACATGTGGGGACATGCATGGGCTTTTGGGATCTTTTCAACATTTACCTCCCTCTCCTCTTTTGTTCTCTCTCCTGTGATTCATTTGAAGCTGACTCTGGGTCCTGGATGAGTGTTAGCTGATGAAGTCCAACTAAGAGCTAGTCTTTTTTCCAGATAAAACAGAAATTAAGTACCTGCTGACCTTGATTGTCTGGATAAATCAGAAATTACTCCACTGAAATTGGTCAGTTGAACGATTTCGCTTTCCTGACTCTTCTCTGCAGTCTGGTAATGCTTGGACAACCTGACCAGGACCAATCCCTCTCTGTACTGGATGTGGTACAAGCATGTAATGATGGGCATGCCAACTCATGACTGATTTTTTGTGAATTTTGGCTGCGTGCAGTGCCTGTCTGCACTCCAAAAAATTGGATTAACAAAAAAAAGTTAATCCCATCTCCAGACTTACCTGTAGCCTAATACAAAAAGAACAAAACTGATCTGTCTGAAGGGATTCTCAGTGGGGCGTGTTATATTAACTTCAAATTGGTGTTTGCCTGAAACCTTCTGGCCTTGAGCTCTGGCACAGAGAAACTGTACCCTGCAGCTGGGCTGTACCCTGCCATCAGACAGGGTCTTTGTAAAGGTCTTGGGGCTGAGGGGGAAGGAAGCAAGTGCAGACGTGGGACTAAAACCATTTTTACATTGTTTTGAAACTGAAGTGAGGCGATTATTAAGTTTTCCATGAGTCATCTGGCATTACTAACTTATACAAAATTGTGTATAGCACTTTGGTCTTCAGTTTACCCCTTCTTACTCTTCCACACCAAATTTTCTGTTCCCAGGCAAGCTGGGCCATTTTACTCAAAAAGGGGCACTGCCAAGAAATGGAGTCCCCCAAGCCTCGTGTCTCTCTCTGGCAGCTTTTTCTCATGGAAGGCTTGGCTGAGATTTCACACCATGAGATGAAGGATTACAGGTTTCCCTCGCAGCAATGGTGTAGCTCAGGGTTCACAAATGGCGTCTGGCCTCACAGAAGGCAGAGAGCTACCTAGTACAGAGCAAATCTCCACCACTGTTGGTGGTGGTGGCTCGTGCCAGTACTGCTGTGACAGTGACAGCACCAGGCAGAAGCACTGTGTGTACCTGCACTTATCTCCACTGTTACTGATGAAGGGCCTTTTGTGGCTCAGTATGGACATGCTATTTTCCTTAGCTTAAACCCCTCCAGGATCTCTCCTGTTCTTTTTCTCTGAAGTTCCCTCCCTCTCTCTCTCTCGGTTGGTTGTTCGTAAACTGGAGTACTGCTAGTATCTGTCTTGCAAACATGCAATCTCCCAGCCATGAACTATGCCATCTCCTTTTCCTGCTTGCAGGCTATGAATGTCTTTTTCTATCCCACTCTTAGACCAGACTTTTACAGTTAATGAGCTGGTATGGGCAGCCCCAGTTTCTGCTCTCAAAGATGCAGAGCCTCACAGGGTAGAAACCTCCAGCACTTTCTCCAAAGAAGTTTCTAGCTTCTTCCTAATCCCAGCCTGCTAAGGATAATGCCCAAGGGCCCTGGTAACCACCTTCCTTATCTTTTTACATCCCACAGCTAGGAAAAAGATGGGAGAGTACTGTAAACACAGTGAGACAGGGAATTGCAGTGCTTTTATTCAGTCTAAATAGAATCATAGAATAGAATCACAGAATAGTTTGAGTTGGAAGGGACGTTTAAAGGCCATCTAGGCCAATCCCCCTGCAAAGAGCAGGGACACCTCCAACGAGATCAGGTTGCTCAGAGCCTCATCCAGCCTGACCTTGAATGTTTCCAGGAATGGGGCATCCACCACCTCTCTGGGCAACCTGTTCTCATTTTCCACCATCCTCATTGTAAAAAATTTCTTCCTAATATCTAATCTGAATCTACCTCCCTCTATTTTAAAACCATTACCCCTCATCCTGTCACAACAGGCCCTGCTAAGCCTCCTTTAGGTACTGGAAGACTGCTATAAGATCTCCCCAGAGCCTTCTCTCCTCCAGGCTGAATACATCCAGATGAGGCTGTGCAGAGCTTGCACACCAGCAGGACCTTTAGTCCAGTCTGTCTATTCACAGATGATAAGTAAAGGAACAGTGTTGCTGAGGTGCTTATGGCCTAAGTATATAAGAGAGGATTAAGATCTGTAGAAAAAAAGTCGTATTCTGTATTACAGCAACAGATACAATTGGAAAGAAGTTTTTCTTAAATGTCTTTTGATGGTATTGGTCTCCTTGAATGAAGGGGATTGTACATCACTGTGGGTATGTGGCTCACAGTAGTAACCAGCTACTGTCTCTGTATGAGCTGGTGTGCTGGGCTCAGTTAGGGTAATTAATTTTCTTCATAGCAGCTGTATTGTCCTATGTTTTGTATTTGTGACCGAAACTGTGTTGATAACACACCCATTTTTAGCTACTGCTGAACAGTGCTTGCACAGTGCCAAGATCTTCTGTTTCTCATGCTGCCTTGCCAACAAGGAGGCTGATGATGGGTAAGAGATTGGGAGGAGACACAGCCCAGACAGCTGACCCCAAAGGCGTGTTCTCTACCACGTAACATTGTGCTCAGCAACAAAACTGGGGGGGAATTTGCCGAGGGCTGCTGTTGAGTGGGGACTGGCTGGGCATCAGTCAGCTGGTGGTGAGCGATTGCTTTTGGATTATGTATTTTTCTTTGCTTTGTTTTGTCTTTTTTACTCATTAAAATGTCTTTATCTCAACCTACATGTTTTCTCACTTTTACCCTTGTGATTCTCTCCCCCATCCCACTGCAGGAAGGCGTAGCTGCCTACAGGGGTCAACACACAACAGCTGGGCAGTGAGTTCTTATTTTCAATACAACCCTCTGCAAACATCTATGCCTTTGTTACTCAGAGATTAGATTCAACCAAGGCTCAACCAAGGACAGGGATGTGCTGGTGGGAGCATGCCTGAAGTGTGTGTGTAAAGTATTCAAAGGGATTTAAGTAGTCCAAAGCTTTGGTCTAATACATTCGCACCTTCCACTGCATAAAATGAACTGGAACCATCAGGATAAAAAAGGAAGTCCTGGCAGAGGAAAAGGCAACAGAGGAAAAGGTGGGTATGTCAAAGCAAGGCAAACAAAAGTAATGCAGTATTTCTCTGAGCATGGCCTGTACATTTCTGAATGACAATTTCAGAGTTAAAGGTAATGAGGGACTCTCTGGCAGTCCATTGCCTGAAGAAAACAATTCTGATGCCTCTTTCATTGCATGACTGAGATCAAATAAATTTATAAATTTTCCATATACAGTACAACTGGCCACTCAGAAAAAAAAAAAACAAGCATCAAAGTATTTCTTTGCAAAGATACTCTCTGTGACATGGAGCTGTGGTAGGTTGTCTTTCCCTTTCCTGCTCTACATGGTCATTTGCTAAGAAATGAACACGGGGAGGTGATTGCAGGCTCTTCATGCCTTAGATGTATCCAGACCCACCAATTAACTTCCTCAGCAGTTGGCTGCCAAAATTGATCTTGGAAAATGAAGCATTTCCTCATTTAAGCAATGCTTAGAGAGGACTCTCTGCTGCTGATCCCACCTGCCAGGGACTGACATCTATATGTTGGAGGAAGAATAGAGTCCACAGAAATTTTGGAGCTTCTGTAAAAGTTGTTTCTCTCTTTTCTGACAAGCTGCTTTCCCTCCCATCCACATTCTCCGCACAATTGCTTCTCAGAACCAGGCCCCCAACAAGGTATTGTTTGGAAGGAATAAACATAGCAGGGCTAGATTGTTAAACATTTGACAAGTGTTTGTGATATTTCACAGCTGGCATATAAAATACCTTGTGGAAGGACCAGGCTTAAAGCTTGTTAGCAGCTCTCTGTGGAGCGAAAAAAAAAAAACCCTGTTTGTTCTGAATTTGGCTTCCTTTTTTGGATCAGGAAGATAATCCCAGGCACTCGGGGAAGGTAACTTGTCATTTTTCTCCTCCTTCATGCACTTTTTTAACACTTGACCTCTTCCCACAATACACTACTCTCATTCTTCAGCATCTCTCCTTTCCACTTCTGCTCTCACTCTGCTCCAGGAAAGGGCTCAGGTCACACCAAGGCATGCTGAAGTACAAAACCAAGTGTAGTCAAGAGAAATGAAGTTCTCCAGCTGCTTTCAGTCGTACTCCTCAGCGTTGGTGCTGCTCCAGTGCTGACTTTTAAGTATAGGTAAGGCCTTGTGTCTTTGATTTTTTTCTTTTTTTCTTCAATGTCACCACTGGCAGATGCATGCTGTGCTTGGTCCTCTGTTAGCTTTGGAGCCCTGCCACTGTATTCTCTCACATTGATCATACCTAACAGTTCATCACTTCAAAGTCTGAGTATTAGCAACTTGTAAAGGACAAATGCTGTCAGTGGTTTTGCCCTTCTCCTTCTACACTTCTTCCTGCATGGGGCGTAATCAAATTCCAGGTAGAATGAGCAGCCCATGTCCTCCTGACCTTAGTGGTCATAGTGTAGCTCAAAATACACATTGCAAGGTGGCAGATGTCCCAAGAGCTTTTGCTTTTTTACAAAAGTACATTTACTGATCAGCCAGAAAACTCCCAGCTTTTGTGGACAAGGAACAATCTATCCCTAAGTCCTCTCCTGTGTTTATGATTTGGCAAGATAGAATAGTAGATGGTCAAAAAAGGAAGTTTCCAATGTGTCCATATTTCCACATAACTGGCACATGGCAAGTCCTCTGCCAGACTGTGCCTACTAGCCTGCTAACAAAATTAATCATTAATGTGGGTGACTTGAGAGTCAAATGTTTATGGTGGATCTGAAACAAAAATGTCCAGGCTTGTTGCCATGCAGAAAAAACGGTAAAGTCTTTTTTTTTTAAAAAAAAAATAAATTTCATGAGTGGAAGCTTAACAACATACAGTAATTTAACATTTGGGATTTGGCATTAGGTCACGAGCACCATGAAGGCTTCTTCTCAGTTTCATTAGCAGCAGGAATGCTGCAGAGTGAGTGGTTTTCTTGTTCTCAGCATGTTTGCTATTTGTGCCCATAAAGTCTTTGAAATAACTGCAAGGAGATAAACCTAAGGCACCATTTTTCTTCCTCCTACCCTTCTATTTTTCAGGCCAGGCAGGAATCCTGTGGTATTTTCAGTGGAAATACTGAGAGACAAGTGCTTACAGAGGGATTTCCATTAGCTGCACAAGGACAGGAACATTGCTTTGGCTATTTATCAACAGATAAAATAAATTCTAATATCCATGCCAGTCAAAGCACTTGGCACTGGGCTTGATTAATCCGAAGATCTGCGTTTGAGGAGGCTGGAACTGACACATGATGGATTTGCTCATTATCATGAGCACTTTGTTTGCTGTTCTTGACAACACAAAGAAGGCAGGGGTTACATACATAAAAAGCCTAAATTGGTGTTCATTTAGACTACACGAGCTTCCCTCTTTCATTCAGCAAAGCTGGATTTCTTTTCCTACTTCTGTGTTTGCTGCCAGAGTGTCAAGCTATCTGATACGCCTTAGATAGCCATGTACGAAGGCACAGGCCCTGCGAGAGGCTGTGGGGACTCTGTGCCCTTCCTCCTGTTGCAGGCAGGCTGGGAACCCCACAGCATCACATGTTTTCCCATTAGAAAAGAAAATAAAATGGAAGACTCAGTCTCCTGCCCACTATGTGTCCCACAGAGGAGATGACTGACGGCAATAAATAACATATCAAAGGACGTTAAGTAGTTAGTAGCAGGGGAGTAGGACAACTGGAAATTGTTCTACCATGAAGAAGATATCTGTGAACTGTTTACTGCTGTCTTTTTCTGGTGGTAGCTATGGTGGTGTGGTAGCTTGGAAAGTATGAAACAAAGAGAAGCTTGCCTTCTTGCCTCCTTTGGATGGTTGCTTAAGACATATTCTCATCCTACCTGTGGCTTTAGCGCTGAGGAAGGCATTTACAAATGGCTTGCACCGTTTTAACATGTGACTCATTTTCCGTGATGTTTACTTAGAGGAAAGTCCCCAGAAACACAGTCTTTGAATAGGATAATCCTAGAGGAAAGTCTCCTTCCTAAGGAGAATTTACAGCTTTTCAAATGGCTCCAATTTAAAAGAAATGAAAAGCGAGTATGGTCTATTGGCTACAGCATGAAATTAATGCCAAGGAAATCCTTTCAGTAAGGGCCTATGTATCTTTCAGTTAGCTTGGGCTTAGCTTTCTGTCAATGCTGTCTATTTGCCAGCATCCTGTGAAGATTACAAGATATATGAGACTCAAAACTTGTAGGAAATTTTGGGGTCAGACTAAATGCACATCGCCTTTGCCTGTCAATGCATGTAGTCTGAGTCTATGCATTTTAGTTTGCAGTAGGTTTTCTGGTGTCTAATAAGGTAATAGCTTCAAGTAAAACCGTTCCAGCTGTTGAAGTGCTCTGACTGTCTATTACGATTTGTGGATTTTCTGTTTTTGTTCAAAATCAGCTGAGTTTTTACAGTATCTTTTGCCCCAGTGCAAGTGCTAATAGTTTTGATGTTTGGGCTTTTTTGTTTTGTTTTGATTTTCCTGCTGAGCTTCAAGGTTTCAGGACCCTTACGGAAATATTTTGACTTTGGAACCTCTATTACTCTCCTGATTCAGCCTAGAGAATTAAAAACGGTTGAAGGAGACGGGAAAACTGACAGACTAAAACACTTTGGTGCACACAGAGGCATGTGATTTATATATGCAGACTCATACAATCATATGAGGCCCATTTCCTTAAGAAACAAGACTGAAAAGTGCTCTGTTTATACTTGGTATTATTTTATAGCTAGCAATAGACTTCCAGCTTCCTGTAGTAATGGCAAAATTAATACTAGTTTGATTAATTTATTAATTTTGATGAAGATTCCCTCCATCTCTTCCCCTTCCTCATATCTTTCTTATTATTTCTTTACATCCAAAACCCTCCTCCCAATAATCTGTTCACCATCCACTTATGGAGCTGGCACTGCTTAGAAAAAAACACGGGGTTTTTTCCCCTCTTTGATTTTTCCAAACTTTCTTACACTAGCAAAAATCCATTGGTTAAGAAGAAATTATCCTAGAAATAGGCCATGCCAAAAAAAAAAAAAAAAAGAGTAAAATGTACCTTCTCATCAAGAAAGCATCCAGAATGTATTAATTCCACCATGGTCATATGACCTTTGGATAAAGCAGACTTTTCAGAGACTGGAGGACTAGCAAATATAAATCCACTTTGCTTTGGTGAATGAACTCGTCTGCATGACAGCACTTCTGGTCCTCCTGGGTCAATCCCCAAAGATATTAGACTGCAATGTTCCATCCTCTATTTTGTGAGAACAATGTGTGAAATTAACTATGTGATATTAAATAAGGAAATTAATATCTTAATCCTTCCAATCATAGATAGGTGAAGGTGGTATGCACAGGTATATAATTCCTCCATGGTTTTTTTTTTGTTTTTTTTTTAATAACCGTTTTGGACGCTAACATCTAGTGCTGTGAAACAGCAGCATTGGGCTTGCAGGCCTGGGAACTGCCACTCTCACAGCTCTCTCTGCCCCAGAGAGGCAGGGGCTTTGGTCTGTGGCTGCTAGTATGGTTGGAAAGCAGCAGTGGTGGGATCCCACCACACTGCATGGGGCAAGGGTCCAGTGCAGAAACCAGGGAAGCTGCCTGCAATGTGGTGGTTGGATATTAGTGTTTGGGTGATAAGAAACGTTTTGCCTGCCTGTGTCAGCACAAGCATCTGTTGTCAGCTAAGTTTAGAAAGATAGCTCTAGTTTTCTTCTCCCACTGTGCTCTGTAAGTACAGGTAGCTGGAATGTGATTCATGCATGTAGCAGGAAAAATTGTGCCTGTTACTGGAAGTTCAGTTATTTTTGGGTTGCAGTGTAGCGACTGTTTAACAGGGAAAAGACACAAAGTAGTTTGTAGTGAATGGAGCTACAGCAACTTTATATGAGCTGAAATTCTGCTTCTTAAAAGAACAAAGCACTGCAAAACTGTAGCTCCAGATGCTGGAAGGGGAAGAGGCAGAGAAGCATCGTTTGTTCTTCTTCCACCAAAGTCCCTGATGCAGGCTTATGGCATTTTTTGGGAGTGAGCAAAATAACTCAGCAGTTCTCAACGTATTAGTCGGTGGTTTAAAAGTTCAGCTGAAGAGCTTGCCATTTGTTTGTTAATCCTTAAATTCAACAGATTTTCATGCTGAAATCCTGAGCAGCACACCCGAAACAGGGAACAACATGGCTTTTACCAAGACTCTAAATTTGGAGACAAAAATTTGTTTTAAATGATATTTTGTATTAGCAAGGGAAAAAAGTGTTTCTGGTCTGAAATTTTATATGGCAACTTCCACCTCAAGGTAATGAAAACAAGCTGAGCTATAAACTCTTCAATACTGGGGTTTATGGAAAGGCTGACAAATCCTTTACTGGAGTGATGCGGCTGGGACCACTTTAAAAGGTTCCCATGAAGTGTTATTGATCACAGTCACACACTCCCAGGCACTAACACCAGGAAGCTGCAGGCAGAAGGCCCGCTGTTTTCAATTACCGTGCCGTCCCGGCGGCGTGTCTGGCCAACGGTGCTGTGTTAGCGGCTGGTCATCTGCTGGGTGGGGGCCCCATGAGCAACCCGAGGTTGGTGTGCTTCCCGCCTGGCCCTCCAGCTGCATCGTGTCCCATGTGCCCCTGGCTGGGCCAGCAGCCCTCTGCTGCGTCATTTCTAGCGAAGGCTCTTTATACTATTCCCATGGGAAGGAGGCTGGTTTGGGAGAATGAGAGGATGAGGGAAAAGAAAAACACCCAAGTTTTGGTTTTCTTCTTCTTTTCACTGGAATTAAACATTGCACATAGATCACGTAAAAGGAATTGGCTTTTAGAGAGAGGATATGGCTTCACTTCTCAGCCTCTTCCCTTTGGGTTTCAAAGTGAAGCCATCTGACATTGGAAGCCCCAGCAAGAGCTGGTGATTGGACCTCAGGAAATTCACAGTGGTGTTTTTGTGCTTCTAAATGAGCAATGTTGCTGCTTGTAAAGACCTGAGGTAAAATCCTGGCCCCACTGAAGTCCTTGGCAAACCTCCTACTGCCTTCAGTGGGGCCAAGATTTTACCCCGAGTCCTGCAAGCCATTTGTCTTTTGAGTTTTTAATGGGTCCACTCCTGCACAGAGAGACTGCTCTTGTAAGAAAGGGTTAGCTAGATTGGCTTGGATACTACACAATTTAAAACTTAAAGGAAAGCAATTTTGTAGTGAAATTAAGAGACTATAAAAGGAATTTGGCTTTAGACAACTTGCTTCTGTTTGGATTTGGATTAGGCTGCAATCTCCTTGTCTGTTTTTAGAGTACATGTCCCTGCCAGCATCAATAATCTATTTTCCTTAGTGCAAGTGAAAGGCTCTGATGGCTCAGAGGTGTAGTCTGGTATCCAGTGCTGCTCTGGATTTCTTCTTTGGTTTAGGAATCAGGCTACAAATAGTCAGAGATTGCAAGCTGCTCCTTAACATTTATGTGCTGCCAACAGCAGATTCATTGGCGTGTGGGCTGACACACTCCTTCTTTCCTGTCGCTCTGCTTCCAGTTGTGCCTATATTTTTCCTGACCCCTTGAGCTAATCCAACTCCCCAAACCCTTTCTCTGCCCATGCAGTCCCTCCCAGTCCAATCTCAGCATTCATTTGCACTTGGCCTGATTGTGTTTTTGTTGGCAAAATTCCTTTTATCCTGTCCAGCAGTGTATTAATCCTCAAGCACTTTCTTGAACTTTTCAGGCTCCTTCAAATACCTCTCCTTCCCCCACCTGCTCCAACGTAAATAAATCAGGACTTCAGATAATGCACATCAAATATATCATTTCACCTCAGGTCACAGTGTCACGTGCAAGTTAAGCTCAGCAGGGCTAGAGGTTGAAGGTGGAGACTGCAGAGAAAGCTCGGGGGGAGGAATGTGTGGGGGTAGCCATCACTCCAGAAGAGCCCATCAAGAATTCAGTGGTAACATCAGGAGAGACTGTGCACGGGGGAGCTTGGCTCCTACTGGCATCCACTGCTGCCTTGGGGGAGTGTGTGCGGCAGCCTGCCGAGGCATGGCTGTGCTCGTGCTACACTCTGAAGCTTGACTTTGTTCCTCTGAAGGTTCCTCCTCCATCCTGTCTGAAATGTCTTTTTTTTACCCTTTTGGTTTTTTTTTTTCTTTTCTGGGCATGGGAGAGGCTGTGTTATAGCAACTCTGCTTGTCCTTGGCTCTTGTGCTGAGTTGTAAAGCTGGAATGTCTTCCTGGACTTCCTTGAGCATATGTACGTGCGAAGTTTGAGGCAAGTCCAGCAGGCACTCGTCTCCAGTACTCGGACATGGCAATAAGGACACGGTGCTGCTTGGAGGCTGCCTTCCAGAAGACACCTAAAATTAGAGCCCCAACAGTCTGTGATAATCAAAGATCTTGCCAGTGTTACACAAAGTAGATCCTCACAAAGTGTTGCCAGCCATATTCTGCTTTATTTGATCACTGACTTCTAAGTGGAAGGAGGGTCTCTTAAGTGGTCCCTGTTACAAAATCTTTGCTCAGAGTAGGGTGACAGGAATGTTTTGTTGGTAAAATTAACAGATTGTAAAGAGGCAGTTCCTACTGTAATGGGAAAGGACCATCAGCTACTTCATCTATGTTAAAAATACTTAAATTAGGGACTTTTTTGCAATGTCCCAGAAGTTGCATCTTGGCCTTGTCTGAAACAGCCATCTGTCTCCTTTAGCTTTTTCAGTGTTAACTAAAGCCACTAGTGCTTGTGCCCAAGTATGATGGAAAGTCCCCCTGTGCAGGAAGAGTAGGCTGGGAGAGAGAAAGCTGCAAAGAGTGCTTCTGACGGGGTATCTCGGAAATGCAGGAGAGGAAAGGAAAGCTGAGGACCTTCATCTATGGAATCCTTCGTGTGTTTAAAAGTTTAGATTTAGCTACCACACCACAGTTGTTTTTTTATTTTTAACAGGAGAGTAACCCATCCTGCTATAACATCCTAATGGAGATATGCCTTTGTAATAGTGCTGTCAAGGAGATTGACTGAGTCAAATGTAAGCGGGGACTATAGCAGTGATTTTAGAGGTCTGACTTGGTACACATGACAAGTGCTTTATCTCTGCTAGGATTTTGTAACATAATACTTACTGCATGCTAATTTATAACCTCCCACCTTCTGGCAGTGAAGGAACATATGGAAAAAAAAAAAAAATCCAAACAGAGTAATTGCCCTAACATGTATTACAAAAACTGGAGTGGAAACAACCCACTGAACCCACAAGATAAGCATAGCCATTTAGGGGCAGAGAAAGTTTACCTTTAGTGAATACCTCTGTGCCATTCGTGCAAGGAAAAACATTTGAGCCTAGCTCCAGCAGCGATCATTGGTACCAGAGAATTCCTGGGCATTTTTAAAGAAGCTTAAAAAGCATCCAAAGATTTCTGGAGAACAAAATACGTAAAACATACCACCACGGCTGGTCACAGCTTCTTCAAGATTGATTTCAACTGCATTAGTGCTCTGTTTTCCACACAGAAACTGTCTTCTCAAAGAACCCAAAGCATTTGACATCCATTAACGTCTTCCAGCACAGCCATTTGCACCTTGGCAAACCAAGATAAAGTACCTAATAATTTGTAATTTGCACTGACAGGGAATGGTGTATGGAGACTGAGGAGAATTAGAGGGAGTTAACTTCTACTCCAGCATTTAAGAGGGGAAGGAAAGAATACTGTATGCATTTTGACCTACTATATTATGTGTGAAACATTCTGTGTTCATTTAAAAAAAATGATGATTAATTCGTTTTGGAATGCGTTCACTATCCGCCTTATCTTAATACCTTTCCTTGTGGTGACAATGTTTTTCCTAATGATTTCAAAGGCAAGGGAACAGCATCAGGACCTCAGCGAATGTTGCTGCCACTGGTAGACGATGGACTAGGAAGAAAGGCAATCCTTATGAACCTCCTCAGTCTCCCAATTTGGTCAAGAACTTTCCATCACTGCTGTGTTTGTCAGTCGCCCCTGACAAAGAGGGAGAATGAGGCATGAAGTGGTGCATGTCCTGGCTTACTCTCCAGCTGACTGCTCTGTTTCACTTGCATTTCCTACTTGTACTGCCTGCTGTACTCTAGCTATATAGATTATATGACAAGTCAAATTTGGGTTGAATGGAGTGCTGCCATCTCTTGGTTATTTTAGGTAGATCCACTCAAGAATGACATGAAGTAACATAGAAAAATAGCTATTCTGGATTAAAACTTTTAGGCACTTAGGAAGCATAATTGTGGTTTTTATATATTTAAGCATGGAGAATAGAGTACATTTGCTGGTGCATTGGATCTCTGCATAACTTCTATTAAGGGTTTTTAGCAAAACTATAAACCATGAACAGTTGGAATAGTTTGTATGCGATGTGAACACCACAAAGAAGGGAAAGCGATGGGTTTTTATAGATAATTGTAGGCAATAAATATGTTAAAATGCATGCATTAAGGAGCACTGGATTAGTAAGAAATGCCTATCTTATACCATGTACTTTCGTAGTCATGAGAGGTCTAATTATTCATACTCAAGATTTTTCAAATAATTTATTTGAAAATGCTTTTGTGATTACAGATGTAACTTTCCTTCCTTCCTATTTCTAACTGTGACTGGAATCGAAAGGCGTACTGTAAGTACTGTCATGATAGGAATCCAAGGCCGCCTTTTTCCTGGGCCTTTCCAGAGGTGGAGACCAGAAGTGCATGACCTCCTTTTCTCCGGCAGAAGCAGGAGCTAGATGTTTGTTTGTTTGATATTCATTTTTTAATTGAAACATGGGAGAAAGGAAAGTCTAACTGAATTCAGAATAAAAGATAAACATTAGAACCTTTCACTGCCACAACCTTTCCAACCCAACTCCCCACCACAGTGGGGAGTTGCAAAGAAAGCGACATATGGCAAGGATTTTTAAACAATTAATAATACATCAAACTAATATGTAAGTAGGGACATGCCTTTTATGAATAAACGCTAATATTAGAAGAACAGGAGATTAAGTTTATGATTACTGCTGCTATACTCTGGATCAGAGTGACAGCTCCTCAGGGCCATCTTACAGCTTCCTCAGGAGAGAGCTGTCAGAGGCTGCTTACCTCCCTGCTTCTGGCACTTCAGAGGACCAGAAAGCCAATAGTCTAGTTTTTGGTGAGTACTAGGGATGTAATTTAAAAGCCATTGGCTTTCTCAGTGGTCCTCTGCCACCACCGTTGCATCTGTATCAGTCATCCCTCCTAATATGAGGGCACAAATCCAGATTATTGTCTCAGTGCTGCAATGTGTAGGAGGGAAAAGTATTGACTCTTGTGCAGGTATGGAGCATCCAGTATCTGAGACCTGGAAAAACCTTCTGGCAGGGACCTAAGTAAGTTCTTGAACGAGCCAACATCATTGTCTGCTGTTGCTCCTACTCATAGCTCTGCTGCAGCCTGTCCTGGCTCCGTAGCTGTCCTGTGCAAGGTCAGTAATGTCAAGGACTTGAACTACTTTTGTTTCCTTGTTTGTGCCTTCTGACACTTCTAATATTAGGGTACCTGTAATATTCAGCAGCAGTTCAGAAGAGTGACTTTAATATATCTCTCTAAACAACCGATCCTATCTGCTGTCAAAAAGTACTCTTGAACAAATCTGAGTGAAATGGGGGAAATCTCACTTTGTTTTATCTAAACTAGGAAATCATCATCTGAGCAGCAAAATAAAGTGCTTAGTACTAGCTAACTCTATGATAAGACATGTTCCAGTCTTCATCCTTATTGTTTCCACCGCTGTCCTGCAAGGGCAGATAGAGGGGAAGGTGCCACTTGTTCTCTACCCTTCCTGCTCTCCTGGGAGCACTGGGGCACCTGTTTGCCTTTGGAGTGAAAAGGTGCAAAAGTCTCTTCCTAAGTGAAAATGTTTCTGGTTCCCTGAGGAGCTTAAGAGATACCAAGTTTCTCATTTAATAGTGGAAGCAAGAGCATAAATCTGCCTTTTCAGAAGTTGCTCAGCAGAGTGGTCACAGCTATGGCATTGCTATAGTTCCCTGAGGCATCTTCCCCCCTTATCAGCTGGTGTCATCTCCACAGCTGGTGCGTGGAGCTTGTGTGCTTCATGGCAACTTTCCAAACTTTTCTACTTAAGACTCCACCTCCAAGTCAACCTAAGTAATACAGTAAATTAAGGTCAGCTCCCAAAATCATGTATGATTCACCTTGACTCCCACATGGTCTCCTTGTTTTAACCCCCTTGATTCCTCCCTTTCTCCTCAGGCTGACATTTGTGGGTTTTGCAGGTTTGTTCTTCTGTTTACTTTTTCCTTTTGCCTTTGAAAGTGATCACTTCTGTCTCTAGCCAAGTTTTCTAGCTGTGTGTACAACACAGCCAATGACTGAGTGGCCTGATAACTATCTCCTGCTAAAGGAAGATAATTTAAAAGGGTTACGATTGCACTGTGTTTACTATGTTTGGACAAATTGTGGTACAGTTTCTGTAAAAGTAAGCTTTTCTTGTATAGGTTTCATTATAATAATCACAGAAAGAATAACAACTACTTACTGAGCTAAGTTCTAGGGTCATGGAATTATAGAATCATAAAATGTTTTGGCTTGGAAGGGGTCTTAAAGATCATCTGGTTCCAACCCATCTGCCCTGGGCAGAGACACCTTCCACTAGACCAGGTCGCCCAAAGCCCCGTCCAACCTGACCTTGAACACTTCCAGGGATGGGGTATCCACAGCTTCTCTGGGCAACCTGTTCCAGTGCCTCACCACCATCACTGTAAAGAATTTCTTCCTTACATCTAATCTAAATCTACCCTCTTCCAGTTTAAAACCATTACCCCTTGTCCTATCACTACATGCCCTTCTCAAAAGTCCCTCTCCGGCTTTCTTGTAGGCCCCCTTTAGGTACTGGAAGGCCGCTATAAGGTCTCCCCAGAGCCTTCTCTTCTCCAGGCTGAATAGCCCTAACTCTCTCAGCCTGTCCTCACAGGAGAGGTGCTCCAGCCCTCTGATCATCTTCATGGCCCTCCTCTGGACTCACTCCAACAGATCCACGTCCTTATGTTGAGGGCTCCAGAGCTGGATGCAGCACTCCTGTTGGGGTTTCACGAGAGCAGAGTAGAGGGACAGAATCACCTTCCTCGACCCACTGGCCACGCTTCTTTTGATGCAGCCCGGGATGCAATTGTCCTTCTGGGCCGCTAGCTTGCATTGCTGGCTACTGTTGAGCTTCTCAACAGGAACAACACCCAACCAGCATCCCCAAGTCCTTCTCCTCAGGGTTGATCTCAAAAGTCACTCCTAGTTCTAAGCAAACCACTTGCCTTTCAAACAGCCATTTCTTCATAAGTTTTAAGTATATATTGAGAAGTGAATTAAAAACAAAGGCCTCAGTGTCTCATACAGTAACAGGCAGTGTGGACAGGTTCCTGTAACACATAATGCAGATATCATGGGGCAGCTGCAGAAATCCTAATGAAGGTGTTACATGGTACTACTTTTGCCAGTTTCTCTTAAAATGAATCTTCACTTTTACAGTTTCTTTTTTTCACTGTAAGAAATGCTTTGTATATATGTACACAGATGATGACTGCACATAAGCAAAAAAGGAATGTTTATAGTGCCAAAATACATTGACAATGATGATGACAGATCACAAGCAGGCTTAAGGCATCCGTTAGTGACTGAATAAAAAGAGCAGTTTGAGGCACTCCCTCTGAACAAACCTTTATCTCCTCCTTCAGTGGTGTTGACTGTGAACACTACGGAAATCTCTGGGTGGCAATTTCCTGGACAGCCCCAGAGGAGCTGGGCTGCATTTGAATCAGGACTTGAGTGTGGGAGGTAGGGTGGAGAAGGGAACAGAGGTACGTGGTATAGCTGCACTTATCTTCATAGCTATTCATCCGCCAAAGCAATGACAGCATGTAAAAGTGGCAATGTGATTTCACAGTTCTAATCTGGTTTATCATCATTTTTTCCAAGCAGTGTTTCAAAGCAGGCAGGGAGGGGAAATACGCATTAATGCTCTGTGCTGGTTCATGACTAACCACATTAAAAATGCGCAGTATTTTCCAGGAGAAGTGAGGGTTTTATGCCTTATTATCTCTTCCATAACAGTACAATGTTATCCGGAGCTGATATACGGAGAGCTTTTTTTTGAAAAAAAATAATGAAGATGTGTCTATTCACAGGAAGAAGTTATCCAAACATGCAGAAATACAATTTTATGCCTTTCTGTGTAGGAAATTTACCTTTATTTATGAATTCACATTTGTGTCTAAATCCACGGACAGCGTAGAAAAGAAAATCCATCTAATAGGCCAGGACTGGAATAACATATTCCTGTGTGGATACATTTGATCAGCACTGTATACTCTATCTCAGGGTAAGTGACAAGATATACTTAGGTAGGTAAGGGTTTGGGCTGAAAACTGGTGCTTATTTGTGATGGAATTTGTTGAGAAATGGTTTGCAATAAGAAACTGATCTACAGCTTTAGAGACCGATACGATTTGTTTATCCTGCAGCCAAGATGCTCAGCTTGTCTGTTGTCTTTTCCCTGTCGCAGGCAAATAGCTGAAAATCAGGAAGACTGCTTTCATGGGTTAACTGCATTAAACTGTTGTCAAGCTGAGAATCAGTTTGGTCCCCATTTACGGCTGGCTCAATCAAGTTGGCAATAAGTAGATAAGGCGCATCTTTTGACCCTCTTAGTTTCATCAAAGACAAATTAAGTATTCTAGCAACACAAATGCAATGGATAAAAATGGATTATCTCTAAGAAGACAATGAATAAAAACAAAGTCAAGCCATGCATGGCTGTGGATCTTGAACAGGACATAATAACAAATCTTTAGAGGCAGCAGTTAGCAGAACAACTCCAGTGCTAGTTCAGGATCAGGATATTAACAGCAAGAAAAGACATTTCTAAATTAGCTCTGAAGCTCTTTCATTCTCTCCGTATACTTGGAGTTCTGCTAGCTAACAAACATGTATTAGCTGTTTGTGTCTTAATTAGTTGTAAGTGCGAATATCCTGCTAACTAACTTAATCCGTTTGTTTTTAAATAGCTGCAATTGATGCTTGAAGGCCAGAGTATAGAAGGCGGGGACTTCAACAGAGTAGGATGTAGAAGTGCCTGCCTGGGAATGTCTATGTCTATGATAGCAAAGGGCTCCTTATCAGATAAGAGTGTAGGAAGATCTGTGGCTAGGAGCTGAAACTAAAGCAATTCATGCTAGAAATAAGGCACAGTTCTTGGAAGGTGAATAAAATTAACTTTTGGAACTACTTACCTAAAGACAGAGTGAATCATTTAGCCGCTTGACATCTTTAAATTGAGATATATGTCTAAATTATATGCTGTAGTTCTGCCACAGGTTACTGGACCTGATGTAAAGTACCAAGAAAAAATATTCTATGACCTGTATTATGCGAGAGGTCAGACTAGGGCATCCACATGGTCTCCCCAGGCTTTTTAGAACTATAAATGTGCATAGGTACAAAGGCAAGGAGGAATGGGTCCAGGCATGTGTGAACCCTATCATTTTCCCATAAAGCCTAAGGGAGGTGGCATGACTCAACAAGACAGAGGATGAAAGCACAGTTCAGCTACTGAACATTGATGTTAGACTGAAAAGTGAAGAAAAAAAGATTCCTGCGGTGACTTTTCATTTTATGTTCCCCATAGTCCTGATCAGCGCAACAGAGGACATCTGAAGCCACCAGCCTCTGATCACAGATTTGAGTGAGCATAGAAAATGCCTGTGATACAGCTTTGAACAATTCAGTGTTTTGATGGGGAAATGTGCTTTTAAGACTTGCATATTTCACCTTTCTCTTAACTAAATTAGCAACGAATATTTAAAAAAATATCTCTCCACTCTTAAGACCAGGAAGATGTGCTCATGGTACTCTGTGACTTTCATTTATATTGATGAGTACAGAAACCAGAAGCCTCATGCAAAAGCAGATCAAGCATACTTATTGAAGGGTGAAGCAGTGCAAAAGAATGAACAGTGATGGTGGCCTCACTGGGGAGAAGATCCCTTTTTATTTCTTTGTGATGCACCTAAATACATCTAAAATCCAATTAACAGTTTACTCTAAATATAGGAACAACGCCAAAAATTTTAGTATATCTAATAACTCTTTTAATATCTTTTTCAAAGTGCACAATTATGTACTATTTTTCTGTAGTTTTTATTATCTAAGCCAGCCCTGACTTCATTCCAGGACAATCTGGGTTATAGTGCTAGATTGATAAAAAGCAAGAAGTTAATAATGAAGAATGAAACAACTGAGTGTTAGAGTTCGCTGTATACGCAGACTGAAGATCCCACCTGTCTTTCAAAGACTGCTGTAGGCACAAATATAATTGACACAACACAGGAGGTGGTTTCCCTTGACATCATCACTGAGTGCAGAAAAATTTATGAAAAAACTTTGCCCAGACACGGTGAATTCTGTGAAAATGGCTACAATACAACTATGTGCACAATCACAGAATGTTTGTGTGATCTCAGTTTCAAAAGTAGACACTGAAGGCTTTCATAAGAGGGCATTGCACTGTTTTTAAGCTGCAACACTGATGATTAGGGGGAAAGGAATATGTACACCCTTCCCAGAGGTATATAAATGCATACATTACACTCACAGCTGCATTTACTATGATGCTGCACCACTAAGTGTTACGGCTAATGGACCATGTGTCTGCAAGGCTAAGTGGGAAGCTGAAGCTCATTATCCACCCATCCACCTCCCTAGCTTCATGGAAGCTGTTACACTGACGTCCCTGATGATCTTTTCTCCAGTTGTGTCCTGTCCAGAGTCTGTACTCAGTCTGGGACACTGACAAATGCAAGCAACTTCATCTTAAATACAGAGCAGATGCGTAGGGTCTCACCTGCTCTGTGTGACAACACTGTCTTACTCTTACTGGCTACCCAGGCAACTTTTCCCACCTTTGGACTGCCTCTGGATGTACTGCTTTGTAGTGTTTCTCTGAGTGATGAATATGCAGTCCTGGTGCCAAGGCATTATGTCTGAGGAGTGTCCTGACCCCGCTATGGGTCTGGGAAGGTGAGAAAGTCTGGCAAATGCTGAATAACTGCTAGTCAATAAAGCTTTCATGTCTCAAACAGCAGAGAACAGGTCTAAAAAATGCTTTGAGGGAAAATGTGCAAGTAAAGCAGACAGAAAGGTTTGGCGGTTTAAGAACGGGATATAATTCAAGGGCAATAGTAGAGTCTAAGAGACAGCTATGGCAGCATGTGCAGGCACGAGATTAGCCTGCATTGGTGGATAGGAGGGAAATTTCCTTCTGTTGGTATCTTTTTTTTTTTTCCTACAGTATCACAAGTGCAGAGGAAATGAGTGGAAGGTAGATGTCCATAACATTTCATCCTTAGATTTAGCATTCTGATTTATAATCATCCCTTACATGATGTATTTGAGAGGACAAGGAAGATGCCTCCGGCCTATGTGGAGAAAGGATAGAAACATGTCTATTTAAAGCCAGTGTTAAGCTACTATATTACTCTCTTAAAAGAAGGCAATAGCACTTGAAGGTATCAGACTGTAAGATGAGATTTTTGATCCACTTTGGAATGACAAGTGGAATCAATAGTGAGGACTGGCACTCAGTGGTCTAGGCTGGAGAACTGTAGATCAGGAACTTTTTAGAATAATTCACCCATTCTCTTAATTTCTCCAAGAGATTTAAGTGAAAGGAATTATTACCTGGCAGTCTGGGTTAGCAGATAAACCAAGACTACAGGGTTGGTGGCCCATGAGAAACAGACAGCAAATACAATTTTAAAAATGTTGTTTATGTTGGGCAAGGAAAAAATCTTTTAAATCTTTGACTTGAAAAAAAAAAAGTCTTCTTGCTCTCTAACATTTTTTAGATGTGGAGAGCTCTGTCTTTGCCAAATATAGCTACTGCATTCAGTATACAGCTAATCACTGCAGTTTTCACTTATCTGTACTGTCTCTTGGTGTTTTTAAAGTCCAGTGTTGTTTTCCTTTTGCTAAGCAATGACTCTAAACATCCTTTATGTGGGAATGTTATTTAAGCGTAACAAATATTTTGTACATGCTAACAATTCACTAAACAGTTTCTCTTTACCTTTAATGACCTGTTGTAAAAACATTTGGATGATTCATTGAGGAGAAAATCAAGATAATGCAGGTCGTTTTGCAAATCCAAACATAAGCAGCAGCTTTTTCATCTCTGGAACAGGCAGTGCTTTAGGTGTGCTCACTGTCGGTCTGTGAGAGTGCCGAAGTGTTTGTCGTCTTTCCACTTCGTAAAGTCTGTTTTCATTATTTTATAACTTCTGCCAAAATAATTCCTCTGGACTGCTAAAAATTAGCGGGAGGAGGTCTTAACCTAGAAACAGTCACTTGAAATTCAGTTTGAATAACCTTGGTTAGGCTGACTTTAGGGCACAGGAGGTGGAACTGCTTGCGGATTTACAAACACCTTTGGTTTGTTTAACTTCAAAATAGCTTTGAACATGCATTTTGCACCTTTGACAAGCACATGCATTCCGAGAGGAGAGGAAGGCAAGGCATTAGTGTAATCACAGAAGTGCTATGCTTTAAACAATAATTTCTCATTTGCAGTAATTATTATTTTCCAGGGTTTTTCCTTTCAGTCTGAAAATTTGTTTCTTTGTACCACTTAGGAAACAGAATGATTCATACTATTTTTTTTTTAATAAACATATAAGCCTGTAGGAAGTCAGTATATTACTGGCAGCAGGCACCTCTTCAGTTCGTCTTGGCAAAGACTCGTAAGTTAACAGCTGGATCCAGTGCTCACTAAAGTTACTGGAGGGATTTCTACTGATTTCAGTGGACATTTGTTCAGGTTTAATATGTTTGATATGGGGCACTGAGGACAAGGCTCTGATGAAGCAGTCCAGAACAAACAGGCAGACACTCCAGTGAAGGTGCGGTTAAGAGGAAAGCGATGCAATCTTTTTATGTCGGTGACTATGGGAGTGCTTGTCCTCTTTTTAAAGGCAACTTGACATTAATATTTAAAAAGCAAAACATAACGGGGAAAATACAGATTCCTGCAAGCCCAAGTCTCAGTCATAAGTGTAACATTTGATTATGGACAGTGGATTTCTCCTCAGGCCAGCGCAAGGCATCTGTGTTTGACCAGTTTCTTAAAGAACCACATGGAAAATCAGTCAAGTGCAGGGCTTTTTCTTAACCTTGCTCTCAGGGCCCGTAATTTCTGTGGAACAGCTTTTGATCTGCATACTTGTAACTTACGCAATATTTTGCTTCTTTTAATATATTTTACTTATTTCATACATGAGCCTCTTAGATAACATTGACCATGTTAAACACTTTGCCTGGTGCAGAAGCTGGACAAGTCCAGAAACTTCCCCAACACTAAGAATTGTCCTCAAGAAACCTGGAAGTAACAAGTTGTCTCCAACAGACGAAGGAAGAAATTACTTTCCTACAGACAAGGGAATGCAGGCTGCTAGCATAGATGGCATTATATGCATGATACCACTTACTGGCTATTTTGTTGCCAAAATCATCCAAAGCTTCTAATTAAGTTTTTTTTTTTTTTTTTTTCATCACAGGACACAGCTGCTGAAATATCCAGTAATTAATGCTGTGATCATACATGCTTCTCACTTCTAGGCAGGAAGGGTGGTGACTCCTTACCAGTTTGGAAGCTGCTACAGCAAAGATGAGTGCAAGTTCATAGCATCTTTGAGCTTCCCTAGAAGCTCTTCTATTATTTGAGACAATCATATCATTATTCTGCAAACAAAAAGGAAATGCTGGCCAACTGGAAGTACAAAATAAGCCTTCATACATTTTGAAAAAAGAATAGAGGCTTTCAGATAAATTGCTTTTCCTTGCTGGGCCCTCTTTTGCTGTAGTTAATTATGAGTGGCATATACAAGAAAAGGCAAGCCAATAAGAAAAGTCTGCAGGCAATGCTAAGGAAGCGTCCTAATTCCCCTGGGCATTTTAGCATATTGTTGTACACATTAACCAGTGGCTTTCCAAGTGATCTCACCAGGGTACCAACTATGTAGATGTCTTCAATGGATGCTTGTTCAAGCCTAATAATTACAGTTTAAAGAACAGTTGGCTATGCACTGTCTCAGTTAAAATCAAGACATGCATTTTGTTCCCGCAAGAGATTGGACTGCGGGTTTTTTTTTTCTACTGAGGAATGTATAATATAGAGTCCTGATGAACAATAGGAACCTGTGATCAAGACATAAGTTTTAGAATTGTTAATGTGGCTGAACAACAAGAGAGTGTCTTTTGATATCACGAAGGTCATGAGGCAGGAAAAAATGACATGCACACATAATGAAAGGCCAAAATATGTGAGACTGCTGAAAATAACATTTAATTCCTATCAAAGTATTTTATTTCTTATTCTCAGGGAAATTATAGTAAATTAATTGCACATGCAATTGTTTACAATTTAGACATGCCTTTGCTATAGGGAATGAGAGCAGAAATAGTGCAACAAGATAGTCACTTGAACTGCTGCTTCCTACAAAATAAAATGAAGCACCAAAGGAGCAGCTCAATAGAAAATTCTGCCTGCTGATAGGTAGCTTTTGTTAATGAGTGAACTCTATTTTCATCAGTCATCTTGATGAAGGCAGGGATATAGAGTTAAGGTGGGTTTTATCAATGAGCCTATCAATGACCCTTTATGTGTTAGGTGCTTACTCAATTGGCTTACTTACTGCTTACGCTCTTTCTGTAGTCCAAGGAGAGAGGCAAAGAGAGAGAACATCTTCAGAAAGTTACTCATTCCATGCATTTTAAATAGGGTCTTCACATGCAGTGAATCATCATCTGGTGTTCTCTTTCTCTTACACTGACAGCTGCCTAGGAAGACACCTGGTACTTAGATGGCTAGTTTAGGTGTACTCAGTTTCGCATTCACAGTACAACTGGAGCATCTCCTCTGAAGCTGACTGGGTTTTGCCACTTGTTTCAGTAATTCCAAGGTCTAACTCAGGGCTGTGGCAAGGGTGCATGAAAGGACCCATCCAGGGCACCACTCGAATGGGGCAGGGAGGCCCAGGTGTCAGAAAGCACTGATGGTAACAGCATGGTCTGGCTGTGCCCTGTCTGACTCTAGTCTGAACATGATGGAAACAAATAGCATTGAGGCGATGTGGTGGCATTACCTGGTTACTCCTGCTACTGCTGCTTAGAAGACTCATACTAATCTCGCCTAGAAAAGAGGAGGATCCCATGTATGGAGTAGAGTAGAGGAAGAAAAGGGAAGATGGCTCTGCTTGGTCCTACTCCTGAGCTGAAGCAGTCCCAAGATGACCTCCTGCCCTCTGTGCCATAGGGCCCACCATGGCTTTGCCTGTGTGGGTGGTGTTAATGAATTTTGCATTTCTCAAAATGATCTTTTACCACATGCATTCCATACTGACTTTGCAAGGAAAAACACAGTCCAGTAAGCATCACCTGGACACAGATGTTCCAGTTGTATATATTCAGAAGCTTTTAACTATTGAGAACATCAATCAAGAAAGTGTCATTCCTATTTTTTACAAAATATCCCTGTGTAAATATTTCTTTGTCATTTAAACCAGAGGTATGTTGGGAGAAGAGGAAGATCACACAGTACATTCTCCTTTTTTGGGGACCAAGTTCTCCCAGTACCAACTCTGTATTATGTGCAATACAGGTATCATATAGATGCAAGTTTACTAATTGTTAACATTCAGTCACCAGGAATCATCCATCATAAATGATACTGAATGTAGTAAATTCAGTGGAAGGGAAAAGAAAAAAAAAAAAAAAAAGAGATAAAGACAGCCCAAACATATAACCAGGGTAAGATGTGATGCAACTTAAAATGCTGTAAAATATTCTTGGATGTAATACTTAATATCACAAGTTTCTGAGTATGTTACTGATAAGCTGTCTATCGTTCAGCATTATTAAGATCATAAGCTTGAACTTTCTTTCTTTGCAGTGTGGTAGTATGACATGATTAACAATCCTATTTTTTTTTTCCAGAACAATTGATGGAGATCACTTGAAGACTGAATGGTTTACAGCTTGAATCAGCCACATCAGATAACCTGTGTATTGAAAAGAACTCCTTAAGAGGCAGAAATACAGCTAATTGAACATGAATTTCACTGATTATTTTCTGTGAAGGCCTATTGTAGGTCAGGCTGTTCTCATCTACATTGGCTACTCTGCTAGTGATTTGCGAAGGCAGAACCTGAAGAATGTGATGAGTCCTTCAGAAACCATCAAATTGTCTTGGCAGCTTCAACCATTGGAAATGATTGACCATGTATTCTAACAGAATATGTTTGTTAAATAATCAGAAAGCTCTGAAATTTCTTAACTTTTCTTTTCATTCAGCTAAAGTTAGCAATGACATTACCCTACTAACCAGAGAGGAACTCTATATATGTTTTTGCTTTGGAGATTTTTTTTTGTAATGTTGCATATTTCTGTTACTCTTGATTCCTACAATCACTGATATCTATTTAAGGACTCAATAGCCTGAGCTGTTTCTTACCTCCAATTCCTTCGTGAAGATTTTTGCAACAAAGATCAGTGCTACAGTCTTTTGCAGCTGCCAAAATCTCTGCACAACCTTGAGAATATGTGAGAGCATCTCCCTGGCAACAGGTACCAGTTCAGAAATGCATACAATGCATATTGGCAAATTCCTATTTCTACTTCTACCTACACCACCATGTTTTCTAGATCAGAGATTGTGAGGAATTTAGTATTACCTGGATCTACTAACTACCAGCCATTATGCCTGTAGCTAACTGTCTGGGTTCCCTGGACTGTGCACTAGAAAGACAGTGTCAGAATCTGGATCCTGTGCATGCTGAGATGCTAACTTTTCAAGAGGTGTTCTCATCCAGCTAAGTGCCTATAGGTGCTGACTATTTTTTAATTAAAAAAAACCCCAACAAACTAGATTAATACACATCTGGTATCAGATAAAGTTCACCTCACAAAGAATAAAAATCAGCTGTATATATAGTTGATTAAGTAGAAACATTAACAGGCCATATTGTCTTTGAGTAGCTAGGAATTTTATGGGGTTTTTTTAAATTTTTTTTTCCTTCCAAATAGAAGCCAGTAATTGTGCTAAGGCAAATTTCTTATTTTTTAATATGAAATTTTCTAATTCTCTTGTTTTGTCAGGAAACAAAACCCATGACAGTAGCCATACAGGGGGAAGTGCATGGAGGAGTCATCTCCTGTGTAAAGCAGAGGAGTGAGATATGAAGCTTGGGAAGAAGTGCTGCTGCAGGGGTCCTGGGTGTGAAATGAAGGATTGCAACTGGAAAGAGGTGTCTGGGTCCGAGATAAAGCACAAAGTTGTGGCTAGATGGCTCCAGTTGTGGAGCAAATCAGGAGCTCCTGGGTATGAGGAAGCTATCCTCCTCACATATGCTGTTGTGATCATGTCCTAAAGTGCTGAGATCTTAAAAGGCTCCCAGTAACCATAAGCTTCCTCTACTCTTAAAATCAGTGTTGTCTGGTGAATATTTCTCACTCTGCTCTGTCTCTGCGATCCCTTCTACCTTCATGTGTTCTGCTGTTTCTCCTCTGATTCTTCTCCCAGTAGCTTCTAATCATGTGCCCTCTTGAACTGGTCCACAGGGAACCAACCCCGGAGTCCCTAATTCTTACAGGGTGTATGTGAGGGAGCACAAAGAAACAGTATTCAACAACTTCTGGTCTCGAGAAATCTCATTCTGCCTGAAGTAGCTGACAACAGCAAGCGTGAATAGAGGAGGGTGAACAGAGTTTAAGCTTTGAGAAGCCAAGTTTCTTGATCCTTATGATGATGTTTCTTCTGGATAATTCTGGGCAAAGGTTGAGCTATTGTCCTGCATCCCATTATTTTCTAAGGGCATTTCACCAAGAGCCTCAATAGGAGCAGGAATGTTTTTGGGAGGAGATCAGAAAGTGCCAAGAAACATATCCATGAATGTCTGTCCAGGGTTGCTTGAATGATAATATAGACTTGTCATCATTTTACTTGATACTTTCTGGAACATTAGTTTTGTAAAAAGAGAATTAAAAAAAATTTCAAAATTCTTTCATATGCAAACGACTGAAACAGAAGAGTACCTTTGCATTGGGAGGATAGATGACGCATTACATGACCTGGGGAAACTGGACACAGTGTATATTGAAATAGCAGTGTTACGTGCTGGCCAGTAACATTTTTCATCCGTTTGCTTTCTTGAAATAAACAATGAGATGTTATTGGCATTTTGAGATGACAGAGCACTTTTAGGTTGGCATTAAATAATGAATGGGCTAATTACAATTGTCTTTGGTGGAAAAACTATGCAATCCATATTTGGAATCTAGTCTGTAAGAAAATCAGTTAGTTAACACAGAAGATTAACAAAACTTAGTTTGGTGATTTGCCATTTTGGCCAATGCTTGGAACTAAATTTCTTATACACGCTAGCTATGTCAAAAATGACTCTTGATCTTTATTCACTAAGATCAAAGAAAAGAGTTGGAATTATGACAAACACTTGTCTATTTCTTTCTGCAATTGTAAGAATCTGGTAGGCTTTTATTCCTCTGAATGTCAAATAAGGTTATGTCCTCTTTTTCTCTCTGAGCTATTGCAGAATTTAGAGCTGAAACTGAGATTTAACAAAGTAAAAGCCATTCTCTTTGTATTACTTTTCTGAAACAAGGCTGTCCATGTATGCTGATGGAAATCAATCCAGGGAAAAAGAAGGTGCCAAAGCCACAGCTAGTATTAAAGTCAGCAGTACAACATTTTACTGAATCTGTAAGCTCTTGTTAAATGCGAAACAACTATGAATTATCGTTGTCAAAAGAAATAAACCATTAGATAAGGTTGGCTACTCAATCTGCCTAGCAATGTAATGAAGACACTGAAGATAAGATTGGCTGCCTATGAAGGCAAATCCAGCACACAGGGTGGTTACAACCTGCTTGTTGAAACAGCACATCTCACAAGTAGTGTTGATTCAAAAAGCATACTTAGGATGAAATGCTTCTTATTGTACAATGTCTTCAAGTGCTATTAATAGCTGTTCTCTCTCATATTAGGCTAATTAAATAAGTACACTTTAATTTCTGTCAGGGATTAATTGCCTTCCAGTTTTCTGAGTATGCAAATGGTTCAGGAGGATCTAACTGACATATTTTAAATCTGCAAGCTATTTGAACCCTTATTTTATGAATAACATTGATAAAGGCATCACTTTTTTTTGGTCCCAATTGCAGCTGAATTCGTTTGTCTGCTGGATCATTCTTGCGTGCTCTTCACTCACTGAAGTGGATAGCTGGAGTTAGAGCTTGCAGCACTGAAACAATTTAGGACCTTTACTTTGTTTCATTATGAACAAATCCAGGCTTGCCAAAACCTATTTCTGCTGCTTTTCTCACTTCATTTTGTAGCACAGCTGTTTTAAACTTCCTAAAAGGATTCAAGGCCGATCAGCTGGTATTTATTGGCTTCAGAGAATAAGCTAGCAGTACATACTTTTGATGTTTAATAAAAAAGGAATGTTTGTTGTTAAACAGTTTTGGAAAATGTTTTAACCAGATTTAAGAGGGTGACAAATAACTGTGCTTTAAGAGAATTAATTTTAAAGAAAGTTTCTTTCTGTTTCCTGAAGGAATGCTTCTTTTGAAAAGATCAGATTTGTTAACTTCTCAAAGAGCCAGTACACCAAAAATGCTTTTGTTACTTCACTGGCTACTTGAGATTTCTTTTCTCTTTTAAGTAGTTCCCGAAAAGAAGACAAGAGTGAATACATTTTCCCAAGCAGAACTTTTTTACTTCTGAAAGGTGAAGGAAGAGGGAGGGCAAAGCACAAAATATACTGTGTTCTCTAAGCATGAAATTCCAAAAAGATTTTCAGGAATCCCAGCTAAGTAAATATAATATCCTGGCATGGCAGTGCTACAGAGCAGGTGATGAAAGCAAAAGCTGGGTAGTTAGGATGAGGCTTGCTGCCTCTTTTTACCAAGCTGTTTCCCATGTCTTTCTCGAGAAGACAGCAGAAACTTTGGAGAATCAGTAGAAGTCTTCTCTCCTTCTGCTGTCTGTCGGTTCTTTTTTTTTCTATCTGGAAGTGACAATTTTCGGCTATTCCTGTGGTGAACTTCAAAAAAACCCCAAAACAACAACAACAAAAAAAAAAAAAAGAAAAAGATTCAACTAGTAGTCTCATTACCCTGGTTACATACTCAGTTCAAGTGTTAGACAATAAAGAGAAGTCGTGCTATGCAAATCCAAAGGACGTGGGAATTGATTGTCTGTCCTAATTAAATCCTGTCACCTAAGAGTGGGTTTGGTGTTTTGTAATGCTAAGCCTATATGCTTTCAATGACCTGTGTCTTCTATTCAGATGAAGAGAATACATTTTCTTTTTTTCTTCCTCAGATTTTTTGTTTCATATTCAGCATCTTATCGAGTTAATCTTTTTGCATACATTAAGAAGTGCAAGGTCTTAATTATGCTGTTTTTAATAAGACCAGAAATATACAACAGAAACTATGAAAACCCATGGGGTCTAATGCGTGCCTGGTTGACATAAATAACTGAGACAATATGCCACCCTAGAACCAACGTGTAAATGAATTTCATACAATATTGGGAAAAGATGAAGATGTTTGTTAATCAAGCCTTGTAACAGTCTCTAAAATATAATTCATGCCCCTTTCTATGGGATACTGTAGTCAAATTTAAATGACATATGTGAGGACATTGTGCACTCTCAAAAGTGAGAAGTGGTGTAGAGTATGGGAAAAGAACAATTCGGTGCTGGGACAATGCTCCGGGGTGTATGCACATCACAACCCACTCCTTGGAGGTTTTCATCTTATCCTCAGAAAACTCTGAGTAGTCCCTGTGGGACAACCACATCTTGGCAGGGAGAAAGGGCAATGTAATTCCTCAATTTCCATTATTAAGATGCTGCAATAATTTTTTTTTTTCTATCCCAAAGAGGGCTAAAAGAAGTAGAGGGTGTAATTAAACATGAAGTAAAGTTGTAAAAAAAGGAAATTTGATACTGAGTCCTCTGTTCTAACCAATGTGAAGATCCAGCCTCACTCTTGAGGTTTTTTAAAGAAAAAAATTCTGCTGCAGTGCTGGGAAACAAATATACATTTGCTTGTCTTCTAGTTGTGAGAGACAGGCAAGGGGAATAGAGATAAAGAAGCTATATTATTCTCTTAATTACTTGTTTTTAAAACATCTTGCTAGTATACTTTTGACTTGTTAGCATACTTTTGACTATAAGGTTTCCATTGGAATCTGTGGAAGGTCTCTGCTTACTTCAAATCCAAAATGGTTAATGTTGCAGTTACTGGTTCACAGTAAGTTCGTTACGTAGTGATAGCTGAAATAATTTCTACCCCCCCCCCTTTTTTTTTTTCTTCTTTAGTTATGAGTCACATATGTTTATGTAGCTCCAGGTAAATACAAGCATTTAAATGAAAAACCTAGCCCCAAACCCTCTTCTCTCCTGGTAAAGTTGCTCAGCCTCAGTAAGTCCAATGGTAGAGTGGAGTTTTTATGACCATTTTAGGCAGGAAATTTTTGCAATAACATAATTTTATTCTAACTGTATGAAGCAATCTATCTAGTGTGAAACTAAATGCAATTATCTACTGTGTCTCTGAAACACTTGAACATGAAACAATTACTTTTGTATGGAGTAATTTAATTTCAAATGTGAAGAGGAGCAAAATATACTTTCCTGATTTAAATTCCCCATTTTTTTTCATGATACTCGGTATCCAGAGTCAACCTTCCTCAGCACAAAAATGTAAATCTTAAATTGAAATTAAATTTATCAGGTTGTTTTTTTTTTCTCAAAAGCAGTTACTTTTTTTTTTTACCCCTACTTGTACATTTCTTTGGGCTCTTACAGTGAAAGCAAGAAACAGACTTGCTGTTTTCAGCTTTAATTTGTTAATGGTCAGGTTTTTTTCCTATTTATTCCTGTGCCAGCATTGTTTTTCCTTCTCTACTATTCAGCTGTTCATATTTTATGAGGAAGAGTCTTGTCCCTTTTTAGTCTTTGTTTTACTACATTAAATTAGCCAACTTCTTTTTCAAACCATAGGTTTACTCTCTCTTTATTTATCCTAAACTACAAATTCCTTCATCACACGTATTGTAAAAATCTTTTCAGAGAAATCCTAGGATTTATAGTTTATTCAAGCTTATGGTACACTAGGAATAGAGTAATTGTTTTCCTCCTAAATGTTCTTATATGCCAATGTCTTCTTTGTTGTTGTATGAGAATTTGAGAAACTAATGTGAAACAGTGATTCATACAGATGCTCCAAGGTATTCCTAATCTGATTAAATGAGAGGTTATCACATCTCTTATCAGGCTTTGTTGTCCTCCATTTACCTGCAATATCTCTCACTCTAGTAGCTGTAGGAATGTTATCTACCATATGTGCTCAAACTTACTGTCTAAATAGTAACAAAAATTCACCAGAGCAGCTAACTCTCTCCACACTCTTCGAAGAGCTCTAAAGCGAACTATTCAAGCACAGTTAAACTGAAAAGTCATGCTCTTCACTGTTGGCTTGAGTGAACCACAGAGATTACAGTGACCTGAGTGTGACATATTGCTCAAAATCTTGAGCAATCTGCCAATGCAATCATGCATGGTGGAGAACTGCGCTGTATGGCTCGCTACCAATTAAAAAAAAAATCCCAAATTTCCAAAAAGGTAACAAATAGATTGCTTATTATCATGATTATGATTATTTTTGTTGTGATGATTTACCAGCCTTTTTTTTTTTTTTTTCTGAGTTGCCTGACATTCTTCTTGATCTAATTCCTGGCTGTGCAGAAATGCTTAGAGGTTAAAAGAACCTGTAATATATTTAGCTAAAGTTATATCCATATTTTATGTGTGATCATTCAGAAAGATGGTTTCAGAAATCTCAGAAAAAAAACCCCAAACCCTTCTGTAATTAAGCTAAAAGTTTCTATACCTAGTTTGACTGCCTAAATTATATTTCTCTCTCTCATGTCTGGGATCCCATGTCATCTTTTGCCTGATGTTAACTATATGAAGATATTTGTTGCTTACACTGAGGATTCTTGAAATAATGGATTTACAAATAGGAACAAACTATGTTTTGGAAAGGTCTACTTTAAAATAATTTTTGGTTTGTTTTGTTTTGTTTTTCTCTAACAGACATAAAAATATTTTGAGCCTGAATAGAAGAATTAAATAAGTATATAAATGTTTACTTGAATATAAGCTTTTATCATTGCTATTACAGGTGAATAAGCATAATTAGTCTCATACTGTATTTGAGCATTGAGTCTAAATGTTTGTAAACTAAGTAATGTGGACATTTTAGCCTTAAGTACAGAAGACAGGAAAGAAGACTATGTTCTCCAATATGTGCAAAAGCAATCTTTATGATGGGAATAATATAATACAAGTTAACGTTACCTAACAGAATGAGACATACAATGCATATTGTGAAGCGCTGAAGCCAGGCATATAGTTTACAAGTTTGTGTTGGAGTTTTACAGCTTACAGATGAAAAGAAGACATTTTGGGAAGGAAGAATTTGTTGTTTTGGGAAGAGGTCTGTGACATCTATCCTTTATCTTGTAACCATACTAGAGAGAAAGCGTATAATCTTGTAATAAAGCCTACAGGAGCTGCTAAAAGTCTGTCAGAAAATTTATTTGACAACCAGTAATAAGGAGAGTTAAGTTTATGTTTTGTTATTTTACTATGCAAACATATGCTATATGTAATAAATATATTACCTTTTGTAATTTTAATGTGGTTGTTTAAAAGGAGAAATCAAATTGAGGAACAAGTATTTAATGGGCCTGTTTTTATCAGTGCATTTTATCTAATAGTTTACAATAATTTATATGACATTATGTGTCAGTAATTGGCATGGCATTTTAAAGAAGGTCTTTACATCTGGCATAGACTGCACTGAGTACTGGAGTTTAATGTCAAGAAAGATGCAATAAAACAGAGAAAACTAAAAAGAGTCTTTCCTTTTTCTAATAAATCCAGACAGCGAGCCCTGTTTTTGTTCCAGTGACATCAGAGCACTGGACCGATACCAAGTCATTCTGAAAAATGCCTTTAAAAAACATCTCTCCACTCCCTGCAAACACGAGATGGAAGACTACAACTTAGAAGCATACATTTTAGTGCAACAAATCAAATAAGTAATTAAACGTTTTCCCACAAACTTGAATCAGAACAGCTTACGTTGTTATTTGATTTGTGGGCATGAATTGAAATTTCCTACAAAACAAGCCACTCTGTTTGCTTTTACAAGCTAACAAGCAGTGTGTGACTGTTTCTTCTGTTTCTTAAGGGATATAAAAAGTCCTATTTAAAATACGTTGTTTATTTCTTGTCACATCTCATTCCATATGTGCTTGTGCTGGGCTGTATCATATCAACTTGACTTCTAACTGAACATACAGTAAGACAATAGCATAGTATCTACCAGCTTCTCCCTTTAGTTATGTGCTTCCCGGTACATGTAAGTGTTAATTTAGTTTCATCTATGTTGGGAGGACACCTTTGGGTGCATTTGTTGAGAGAGTTAGGTTATACTCACACAGCTTCTGCTGACTTCAACATAAGGGTTGAGACAGGTACCACTCCTGATGCTCATGACCACTCTCTGCTGGAAGTTATCAACCCCTCATTTTCACACACAGTTTTCTTCCTAATCCATTTTAACCAAATGAGTTGGGTAAGCAAAGACTTGTTGCTTAAACTATGGTTTTTTTATTTTCCTGGAACACTTTATAAGGCTTTCAAAAATGTGGTGTGCCTGAAAATGTTGACTTCCCAAAGGGAAACAGGGACACAGCTACCTCGGGAAGGTAGTGTGCTAATGCAGCTGTAGGCTATGGAGGAAGAAGGTATCTAAGAGATTGTGAATGCCCATTAGGTACACGAGTGCTTCAGAAATCCTATCACATGCCTATTTACATAAATTAACAGAATGAAATATACGTGTTCTGGAGCAAATACTTCCTTCAATGGGAATAGGTTTAGATGTTTAAATATTTTTGTGAAGAACCATGATGGTTCCTTGACAGACAAAATAAATTGGAAAAAGTATCATTATCCATAATCCTATGCCATTTTCAACAGTCCAGCATATACAGTGATAAGACAGTACAAACACTATTTTTTTAAAAACTGTCTTTAGCCTTAGTTTTTAAAAAAAAATTTAAATAAAGGAAGATAAAGCCCCTAAACCCTAGGAGACTAGCCAACAGGTGCAAAACTTTCCTTAATCACATTGTTTTCCTGGGGTTTTTTTTTGTTATTATTCAATTGGCTGTTGCAGTAGAGGATGGGGGTGAGCTTGTCTGTTTTGTTTTTTTTTTTAAGAAAGTGTTTGTGTGTGGGGGTGTAAATATTTTTATTACCACAGGCCTTGTTCCCCATTCCACAATAAGATATTCCTTGTGCATAACTCCGTGGACATGCCTTTGAAATTGCAATGATCTGACAGCAAATCCTAACATGAATCAACTGTGTTTTAAATACACTTCTACTGAATATGGAAGTTATTGCCAAAGTAAGGGAATTCATATATCACTTGCAGCATACATTCACCATTTCATGCTGGTAGATGGCTTGCCCTCACTTTCCATTCCCTCCCATAAAATGTCTGTGTCAATTTGCAGTTCAAAAGAAACCACACTATTAGGATTCGTTTCAGCTTGTCTTTATTTTTAGTTTTAGACTAACTAATGCCTTGTAACACAAAAAAATGAATTCCAGACATGAATTTTGTACACACATGTTTTTCTTATTTTCTGTTCATATTTTCTCTTTCTAGTAATAACCAGTTTTTCTTTTTAGAGGTTCATCTGTTCAGAGGAGATTTTAAGTTGTCAAAAATGGTATGATGCTTAGAAAGTTTGTATACAAAGATGTCTGCTTCCCTGTAGCATCATACTGATCTTGTTGGAATTGTCCTCCAAGTTGCTGTCACTATTATAGTAAGAATATTAAGAATAATGACAACCATATTTCTAATGGTGCATTATTGTAATTTAGAAGGATAATCATCCTGTAATAAATGTTATTCCTCAATACAGCTACCATGAAGACCAAAAATTATTTTATATGGTCTTATATGATCTTGCTAAATATAGGGTCTGGGTTCTATTTTGTTCCTCCTTTCAGAATGAAATAATTTTGGAAAAAAAATTTTGAAGTTTTTCTCTATCTCTGGCACACCCATGGTATTATATTTTGTGTCAAAGTTTGGGAAATCATAATTAAATTAGCATTTATAAAAAGGTCATTCCTTCATAGCTCAAGCCAACCCCAGAACACTTACTATTTTTCCTAGCCTAAAAAGTTCACTGAATTCTTCCAATTCCAGCTTCTTCCAAACAAGAATGGAATTAACCAAAAATATCCAAAGAACTGAAAGTCTCAAGCTGTGAGTAGCTGAATAAAAAATTCTTCAAACAGGACAAGTGAGCTTAAATGTCACTGAAACATATGGTGAAACAGTTTCCGTGATGCGCCTGATTCCAAATCCATTAAGGGAAACTGTTCCAGTGACTTCATTGAGTTTGAATCAGGCCCTATAAAAGGTGCTTAAAAATGCTTTTAAAATCAATGCCAACTAGTAGGGGCTCCTTTCCAAATGAATGTGATCTGGTTTGTCCAAGAAAGTTAATTTACACTCAATTGGATGCCCAGTTTCACACATTCAAGTATTCCTATGAACGTTCTGGGTTAGATCTTCAGCTGGCATGTATCAGCATAATTCCATTAAGGTCTATATGTCTGTGACAATTTACATCTGGACCATACTTCTGGAACCCATGTTCTAAATCTTTGGAGATTTTCTCGTCATTTCTCACTGCATTTTTCTTGTTTGTTTTTTCAAGTGCCGGTTGAAGCAAAACACCATGTCCAGGAAAACAGCCTAAAATGAACTATTTTCTATATGTGAAAAAAGACAATGGAAATTACTTCAGAGGCACTGCATATGGAAAAAAATTTCAGGAGAAATCTGGATATCAAATTTTCTCCAGTAAAATTCTTCTTCCATACAAGTGAGATTGTTAACAACCTTGAAGCAGCAGTCTTTTTTTGTGTATACTTTGACAAAAATATCAGTCACTCCCTTCTGATTAGTTTCACTAGGACAGATCTCTGAAAGGATCAGAATCAGTCCGTAGTGTGTGAACCTTACATGAGTATCAGATTTTTGCAATGAGAGATAAAATCCTTGTATTGCAGAACACAACTTTAGTTGCCGCAAGTAGATGTGTTTCTGGTTGTTTTTTTTTTTTTTTGAATTTGATACATCATTAATCAAAACCTTGACATACTATAAAAAACAATAAACATTCCTTTTCTCTTTTCCAGTTTAAAAATACATCTATACAAGAAATCAAAGAAGATTGTAACTTTTGGAAGCCAGTCCTTAACTTGTTCTAAGAAGAAGTAGTCTCATAAATGCACATCTGCTTCATTGTTTACAAGTTAGGAAGCAAAGGAGTAGTAAAGAGATCATGAGTTTGAAACCAAACAAAAATTCTTGCTATCTTAGTTATTTAACATTTAAGTGTTAAAATTGGCTCAAACAAAAAGCATGTTGCCATTGCCTATTATAGTTTCATATAAAAGCATAAAGGAGGGATGAAGACGGTACAGTTATGGGTTTTGTCACATCTGCTGATGTCATTAAATGGGATGAGGTTTGGCAGAAAGACTTTCATGTTCAGTAAGTCCCAGATTAAAGCTAATTCAGTAGGAAGATGCAAGTTTTACAAAATCAGAAATCTTCAGGTATACATAATAAATTGCCCTCAGCATTAGAAGTTTAAAATACATTTGCTGAAATTTCACTTAGATGCAGGTTCAGAAAGCTTGTGACCAAATTGTATGCATTTGCCTATCATTCAGTCAAAAAGGTGCTTGACTTCCTCTGGTAAATGTATATAAATATATTCTCTCTCCTACTGACTCAATACTAAGTATGTTAAGTGGATCACTTTTTAGTTAATTATTTACAGACCTTTACTCTTCTGTCTGGAACAAATTATTACAGCAATCTAATTTACGTGTATCTTAGCTGCAAAAAAAAAAAGTGGTTATGACATTGATAAGAATTTTCATTAAAGCAATTTGCTTAAAAAACTTTGAAGAAGTTGTAAGAGCTGGGATGTATTTGTATTCCAGTGAAATATTTGCAATCCTATGAATTATTTGCAAGTGAGAAATCACATAGAAAATAACTATAAACTGTAAGCTTACAAAATATTTTAAATAAAAAATACTTTAATAAAAAACCTCCACACTTGCTGGGAGTTACAGTGTATGTAGATGACCTCTGTCACTCTGCACAATGACCATTCTCATCCCCTCACAAAGCTATACCCAGTGCTCCAAGAAAGATATCTGCTTGTCCCTCCACAGGTGAATAAATGCTGTAGGCTGGACTTACCTGGCATTTCATACCATACTTCATGGCATATTAGTTCTCTAGCAGGGAAGATGGGAATTATTAGTACAGAAAGTGCAGAGTGCACATACACAAAGAAAAAAAAAAAAGGGGAGAAGTAAATGGGTTTAGAAAAGGAGGTTTCCTGAATGACTAAATGGCAGACCTAAAGGGACCTTAACTACCCATCAAAACTGGGTAAGGAGATATCTCATCTCATACAAAATGACAGGATCACAGTGACCTCAGTCAGGACAGGCCAGCAAAAAGTCGTCAGTGCAAGCGAGATAAGGCAGCAGTGCAGCCTCACATTGTTACAGTAGATGATGTTTTCCAAGAAGGTTCCTGATGTGTTAAGCATTTTAAGAAGCCTAAGTAGGCTTAAGACAAGTGGTATAGTTGTGTCAGAGTACTGTGTTTTTCCATTCAGTAGATTTATTTCTAGATTGCTTTCCAAACACAGAAACTTTTATTAGTACTGTCACTGCCTGTGTCTACAAGGATGTGATCTACACCTCCTAAGCTCACCATTGTCAAGCAGGGCAAGATTCTGTAATAGTCTCTCCTTCCTCAGTTCCCATGTTTGTCAGGAAAACCATGATATTTCAATTTATTATTCACTTAGCCTTATAGTGATCGAGTGATCCTCCAAACACTGCATACTGAATCCAACAATACACTTGAGCGTGTCCTGACTTACACATCTGATCAATGCTTCCATTTTAAAGGTGCCTCCACTGAAATCACAAGTTACTGCTAGCTCAGTCCTTACTATTAAATACAGTTTTGAAATAAAACTCTGGTTAGTAGCCACCTCTAATCTGCAGGTGTTTTTTCCTTTTTAAAAATTTTTCTCTTTTTTACAATTGCTCTCTACATTGTTAAAAATGGTTCTGAGCAGCTAAGTGAGAAGAGAAACTCACAAGACACTGAAGAGAGAGGAAAGGGCAGAAAATGATAAGTTCTGGAAATTTTCTGGAAGTAAATCTGAGAATTCATGAAGGTATGTGAAGCAAATGAAGAGCTGATGAAAAATGTGTAGTGTTTTTTCCTTTGTTTGGTTCGTTTGTTGTTGCTGTGGTTTTTTTTCCTACATATGATTTCCAGCATGAATCTTGTTCGTGCAGAAGGCATCTGTGGGGTAGATATAGTAAACTGCTCCTGCTCACTGCTCAGCCTTCCAGGGACCTAGACTGTGACTTCTCACAACTCAAATTGACATGGGAAAGATAATTTTTGGTGTAGATATGCGATGAATAAAGGTGTGTTGGAGAATTCCTCAGTGAGTTGAGATGTCCATACCAATGAAACCATTGTCACTGAGCCCCACGGACCTGATTTTCAACCTCCCAGTTCCTCTAAGTACTTGAGAAACTGCACTAACAAATATAGCTTCCCATATCCAGCAGTGCAAACACTTGTATACACACTCGACAACACCACCGGTAACAAGTGGGAGATCTGGCATTCAAACATTCTCTGCGATAATCCACACACATAATACCACATGTTTGCGCAGGTGTGGAGTCAGTCAAATCTGTAGCCATATGCACATGAAGGAACAGTACACACATATCTTCAAAGGCCAAGAAAAGACTTGGCATCAAATGCCGTCCTTACTACTTCAGCACTAACATAATTTCATTTACTTACATAAACTTAATTGATGGCATAGCCTGGGAATGGAAAGACATAAAACAATTGCAAAATGTTTTAAAAGGTCTTGTAATGCATGCTGGCTAGAAACAGTATTATGCATTTTGTATTACAAAGCAGTCTGCCTTTTTTCATCTCCCTCTATACTTTGGGACTAAATAAACTCATAAGTCCATTATATGTACTTAAAACAGCCCACTTAAAACAGTGAACAAAATCACTCTGAAACTGAGACAAGTCAAGACACTGCTCAACTCTTAGAGATTTACCTAGTATGGACTCCTTTACGAACACTGGTTACTGCGTATGTTTTCTGAACTCTACTTAGTAACAAGCAATATTGTTTACATTAGTAACATTTTTGGTCTACAGATGAACCTTCTTGAAAGGAAATAATGTTTTTCAGCACTGTAAATGAGCTCTGAGTAGAAGTTTGTTTTCGAAGGGAATTGCAGTTTCAGTCATGTCCACTTTATTATAAATACCAGCCCCACCAAACCCAAACTCTATGTGTAAATAGCCTTGCATTTCTTTAGCAAATGGATATGAGGGTCCAGATGAAAATGGAATGCAGATCTTGATATCAATGTCAGAGTTTTCATTTATCTCTACTTCAAAAAGTTTTCCCTGCATTTACAAAACCAGTCAGTGGGTGCACTCTTGCCAAACCAAATGGCCTGAAAAAGTCTCAGTTCTATTCTCCCACCGCATGTTCAACTTCAGTGTAGCTCCAGTGATTTTGAGGAGAAACTTTCCAACAGGGAGGGGAACAACCCCTCTATAAGTGATCATCTCACACACTTAGGTGTGTAGTTGGAAAGAAAGATGTGTATGAATATGTATATGTGTGTGTGTATGCATTTCACATGAACATATGTATACTTCTTTGAGAAGCTGCTAGAAGTTTCCACTATGTATGATAGAATCAATGCCAGTTGGCTCCAAGACAGACCTGGTGCTGGCCACATATACATAAAGAAATGCAAAAATTGGAGGTATTGGGAAAGAAAAGAGGACAGGGGTATTGGCAAGCTGTTTGTTGCCTCCTAGGGACTGTACAGCTTGTAATTAGTAAGAAAGACAAGGATGAGAAACCTAGATGTCAGGAAGAGACAAGTCTATATGACTGTGATGATTATAAACAAAAAAAAAATTTATTGAACATACTTTTTTTACTACAGGGGACTTTTATTACTAGATACAGGCTAAGGAAAAAAATCCTACTTCTTTGCTCCATAGTCAATGAGTGATGACAAGAAGATACTGCCTTAGAGTTAATTTTAAACAATAGCAAGGCCTTTGTTGAAAAGAAAATAATGAGAAATATCTTCAGATATAAAGATTAATGCATTTAAATTAAATTGATAGATAAACAAAAGTAAGTCTACGATAAAGAACATTTTTATTACTTCAAAGGGTCCATTTTGAGAAGTTAAAGGAATAATTAGTTAAGAGGCAGGAGAATTTAGGGACAAACACAGAGAACAAATTCAATAGGGATTCCTTTAAAAAAGAGATAGATATGGACACACAACAAAATCAGTAAGTTCCCTTGAAATAGAGAAAAATCTTTTCAGAGAAGGCTCCACGTCCTCATGATCAAATTAAGAAAATGACATGATCATTTGAGGAAAAGAGAAGATTTGGCACAGAGGAGATGCAACAACAAAAAGAATTAGTTGTAACACAGAACATGAAAATAAATTAAAAAAAAAAATCTTTGTCCATAGACAAAAGAACAAAATAAGCACAAGTGAGTTTATTCATACAAAGACGCTGATGCTGAGATCAAGGCTAATATACAGCTGGCCTCTGTGATACTTTGCCTTCAGTTTCAAAAAAAGAGCAAATGTAATTGATGCAAATGTTCCCTTCAAATAAATAAGCAAAACTATATTAAAAACATCTCTTTTGTACCATCTACTCAAAGATCAGACAAGCCATTTCCTCAACACACAGGGAGACTGTGACTATCCAGGTCATCTTTCCATGTAACAAATCAGATTACCAAGATTTATTTCAAATGATCTGAAATCTTTCGGCAAGTTCTGTGAATGAGGACTGAATTTCAATGCAGGTAGCACTCCAGAGGACTGAAGAAAGCAAGTTTAGGTCGTCTATGTAAAAAGAAATAATAAAGATGTGAGAGTTACAGCGCAGTCAGCCTAATAATAGTAACTAACAAGACACTGAAACATATAATTAAACAACCAATTTGTAAATGTTTAGAGGTGAGGGGAAATGGCAGACTTAAATTTGTCAAGAGCATATCATGTGAGACTAGTTTAATTTTCTTCTTTGAAAGGGAGTGAACCATCAGATGAAGAAGTTAGAGACATGAGATACCTTGGCTTTAGTAAGGCTTTTGATACTCCCTTTTCATACCCTATGAGGAAATTTGCAACATATGACCTATAGTAAATTATTACAAGATGAGTGTAAAGCTGATCTAAGAAAGTACTTAAAGATAATAATAAGTTATTCAAGGCAAACTAGGAAGATATCTGGAAAGAGGGTGAACAGTACATGTATGAAAATAGTTTTGTGGAGACCAATGTGACACAAAAATTTTGTTATAATTCAATAAAACATTTTGACAATGGGGAAAATGATGAAACATTTTGTTTCATCACTTTCTAGATTAAATATCCTGCTTAAGAAATACTGAAATAGTTGCATTAACATTTTCTAAAATGACTTTTTCATCTGAAAAATTAGTATGAACATGTCTTAAAAAATTACAAAATATTAAAGAATCTAAAGCAAAACAAATCACGTCACATTGCATTTCTATAATTCAAACAAAGATATTTTTCCCCATACTTTGAACATAAATAAATCAGAGAGGATTTAAACGTTGTTGTAACAAGACTGATGATCTGCTGATTTCATATTCCAAAGAAAAAAAGGAAGAAATAAACAGCTTTTAGTGAGCAAGAGTTGGGCTTAATAATAAATAGCCCTTTGTATCTATACAGAGAGCTAAGCACTGGAACAAGAAAGGTAGCTAAAAATGTCATTGGTGTTCTCTGAAAGACAGATCAGAAAACAAACAATGAACGTGGGTGGTCTCTCTGTGTCATTTCACCTTTAAGTGAAAGCATGAATATGATGACATCTTGAGATCCTCTTGTCCAATCTTATATCCCTACTTAGTCCCTAGTTTCCTTGACAGTGATAGCAGCGGTGTTAAAGTGTTACACTGTCACCAGCCTCTCTGGGGATATCAAGGTCGTGATACTGAGTGTACATCACATCTTGACGATCATAATTTGCTTTTCACTTACTGCAAAAAGCTATAGATATCTGGTGCAATATAAATGCTTAAAATCAATCAAGCCCTGTTAGTTACAGACGTGGAAGTGTCCAATGTGGGTCTCTTGACAGGGCAGAAAGCAAAAAAACCAAGATCCTGAGAGACTTCATGTGTAATTAAATATTTAAAAAGTTGTTCTGATCAACAATGTTGAGTTTGTCTCTGCACACTAGCAGTCTCCTCTGTAAATGTTTGTAGCATTAAGCAAAGCCATGCAATAACTGAGAACTTCTATATACAGGATATCAGTTCATTAGAGTTGGAAGATTTTTTTTTTTTTGCCAAAGCACTCTGTTTTATTGAATCCTAATTGTTTCATGAAGACACAGACAGACAGCTGTGTCAGAACTAAAAAGAGAGAGGAGCATAAAAGAGACTGCAGTTTTGTAGCTACAATGTGATATACAATATAAAATAATCAAATTTGGGTTGGCTTGAGGTGACATAGAAGGAATCAGGCTTTTTACTAATCAAATAGACCCAGGATTTGAACAGTCAAGCTGCAGGGTAACAGTTATGGTAGAAGCATCAGATTCAAAGATTTAGGGGTTTTGGCCTACAGTGAAACAAAATTTAGAACCTTTTAAAAATTGTCTAAATTTAAATTCCATATTTGTGATCAGATACTTCCATGTAAAGGAAAACCCCTCTTTCCTCCTTAGAAAAGAAAAATTGTCTACCATCATTGCTTGCCTCCAGTTGCCTCTGTCTAGTCCCATTTATTGAATTCCAAAACGTATTTGACTGAATGAGATCAAGAAGAAATTGCAGGGAGCTATATTATGTGTCTGAGCAACTTGGCAAACAGTTTGTAGCTAATTGAGATATTTTGCTGGCTAACATGCCCTGGCCTCTTGCCCAGTCATCAGACCCTTTGGAATAAGCAGTAAGATTATTAGTGTTCAGGTTTAATACCAGCTGGCCTTTGAACCTCTCTTTTTCTGAGAGTAAAAAGAATTGCCTGGTCCCAGTAGCATGGGAAAGTCACACTGTAATTCTGCTATTTTTCGTTTCCTTGCCTTTTGCCATGTGTTGCCTTTTTTTTTTTTCTTTTTTTTTCACAGATGACTGACTAACCTGTAAATGGCGATTAAATAATTTCTTTAACAACTTCAGTGGATTTCTGGACTTACTTGTTGCCTTCATGTAGGTATTGCAGGTGCTCTAGACTTAAAATCCTTAAGATCTTTTATCACTTTTTTCTTTTCTGGGTCTTAGGTATGAGTTGGGGATATAAAAATCAACCTACTATGCATATACAAGTCATATGTGTGGATCTACATTCCACTGCCTATGATCATTGTTTCTTTAGTATTTTTTTTTTCCCCTGTAAGTCTGCCAATAGTACCTTTCAGTATTTAGTTCTTCCTCCTTGTTATGCTATGTCACTGTATGTAATGTTCAGAGATTCTGGTTGTAATGGTCTTAGAAAGCACTAAGAAAATCACCAAGTTCAATACAAACATAACTCTGAGCTGATTATTTTATACTTTTTTTCCTTACCCTACTTGTTTCAAAACCAGGGATTCTTCTTTGATGACTCTTCCTTCTGACTTAGAAAACCACGTTTTCCATCACAATTAGATCTGGTAGAACAATGTTTTTTTTTGTGTACTTGTTCTTTTAATGTCCTCTGACACAGAAATACCATTTTCCTCCTTCCATCAAGAATCTTGTGCCACGGAATTCAACACAAAATCTCTACAGCCCAAAGCAGCAGCATAGAGTATTCACCTTTTTTTTAGCCTACAGCCAGACTTCATGCTGTACCTATCCTGTGCAATGCTTCAATCAGTATAGCCTTCCTGGTTAGCCTAGGTTTAAAAACTTCAGTTGTCTCCATAGTGACTTTCACAATCTCATTTTCTTTGGCAAACAGGAAAGAACTTTTTTTTTTTTTTTTGTCCAGCTCAATGACTCTTAAGTGCTCGTTTCTACATAATAGGTGAGATTCAACATTACATTCAGCTTGGGCTCTTATGGGTAATATGGATGCCAACCCTCAGACTCTCTTCTCAGAGGTGACTGGCCTGTCCATGGAGTTATTATAGAGGCAAGACAGGTAACATCATTGTTTTCTTCTGACATGCTCATGTAAAGTGACAGTGGCAGCAGTATCTGTAGGGAGCCTTCTTCAGAAGATGGTGTTGGACCAAGTCCTAAAGGGACATGGCGGAGGAGCACGTAGTTTGTAGATACTGATCAAGCTTGGATGCTGAGTCTGCAATCTCTGCCTGTCGGCGCTGGAACGTTACTGGTATGTGCAGGGGCAAAATCTCTAGTGCTGATCTCTTGAGGAACATTGAACAGGGAAGTGACAAAAGCGATTAAGAGCTGCCTACCTATACTTCTTTATGACCCACTTAGTGTTAAGTTATGAACCACCTGTGTTGCCTCTGGCTCTTGGTAGCTGAAGACAATAGCAAACTACAGACTTCCAAGAAAGGGAGTGGTTGCTTATAGTATTTGCAGATTTCTTGATATGTACCCTCAGAACATTCACGGATTATATCAAATTGGGGGAAATAGTCAATGCACAGGAGGGCAGGTCTGCACTTCAGAGGAACCTCAAACAGGCTTGAGAAATGGGCTGACAGGAATCTCATGAAATTCAACAATAGGAAATGCGAAGTCCTGCAATTGGGGAGGAATAATCTTGTAGGACAGCACAGTCTGGGGAACAGGCAGAATGGAAAGCGGCTTTGCAGAAAAGGTCCTGAAGGTCCTAGTGGACAACAGGTTAACCATGAGCCAGAAATGTGCCCTTATGGCAAAGACAGCCAACAGCATCTTGGGCTGCATTAGGAGAAGCATCACCAGCAAGTGAAGTCAAGTCATCCTTCCCCTCTGCTAAGCATGGGTAAAATGCATCTGGAGTTCTGGGTCCAGTTCTGGGCTCCCCTTTACAAATTCACATTGGCATACTGGGAAGAGTCCCAGGAAGGGTTTTAAAGATATTTAAGGGACTGGATGGATCATCTGATGTATGAAGAGACATTGAGAGGGATAGGATTGTCTAGACTGAAGAAGAGAAGACTTCAATGGATCTGATCAATGTATATAAGTATCCAGTGTGGGGTACTGAAGAAGATGGAGAGACATTCTTCTGTTCTAGGTGACCTTTCTCTGAGCAGGGAGTTTGACTAGACCATGTCCAGAGGTGGCTTATGACCTTAGACATTCTCTGATATGTGACTCAGTTTAGAGCTTCTCAGTACAAAACAAACAAACAAACAAACAAAAAAAAAAAACCTGGCACTAAAATACTGGAACAAGTGCAGGGGATGATTAGGGAGCTGGAGCACATGACAAACCTAAAAGGGCTGAGAGAGTTGGGTTTGTTCAATGTTAGGAAGAAAAGGCTCAAGGTAGACTTTCTTGCTATCTTCAACTGGGAAAGTGTGAGACATGACGGAGCCAAACTCAGAGGCGTACAGTGAAAGGATGAGTGGACACAAGTTGCAATAAGGCAAATTAGTTAGATACTGAGAAGAAAAAAAAATCACTATAAAAGTGGTCAAATATTTATTTGAATCATTGTTCAGTGAGATTCTGGAATCTCTATCACTGCAAATATTCAAAAGTTGACTGGACAAGGCCCTGAGCAACCTCATCTAAGTTGCCCATGCTTTCATTGAGGGACTTGATCATGTGATTTCATATGTTCCTTCCAATCAAAATTATTCTATGATTCTATGTTTTCATCACATGTACATTGCTCTTTGCTCAGAACTTACTGCACGTGGGAAGCAAGACTTACTGAAAGGCCTTAAGTCTTGAACTTATTCCTTTCTATTCTTCCTTCCCATATCTCAGTCAACACACAAGACAAGACAGAGTGTAGTTTTGTCTCTAATTTTTGCATAACATTTTTTTCCTTTTACAGTTCATAGCGATGTAGTTGGTGGCAGCTTCACTTTAGAATTAATTGTCCCTTGATAATTAAGTTTTTTACCATCTAAGATGCTATTTCTGGCAGATTTGTTTTCTATCTGTTTTCTTGGCTTTTGTCAGTAGAAAATGTCAATGTTGCATACTAAAAGGATTCAAGTTGACTTGTTTAAACACATAAAAGAATGAAGATTCATATGAAAAAGTTAATTTGTTCTATCTTTGGCCAAGGAAAGAAGTATCCATCATTTCTAACAAACCAAACACTGTGTTGTTTTGATAAGCAGAATATACAATTTTTGTATCCAAAGGGTTACTAAAACACCATAGATTATATCCCTACTGTATTCACTAGGAATACAAAGGTGGTACCAAAATTTCATAAATAAGCCACAGATGGCTTAATATGTATATATTTAAAGTATTATCACCCCTGTTGCCAGTAAATATAACTACATGTCTTCCAATAAAGACAGGAGTGTTGCACAGCAGTGAGGCCAATAGGCATGGAATCACCTGTATTTCTGCTAGTGGAGGCTGTCTTAGCTTCCAGAATAGGGTGACATTGTGCACATTTCCTACTGGGGACAACCTCTGGTGAGTTCAAACAAAGGAAATTGTACAGGGAAAATTCTAGCTGGGAGAGGACAGATTTGTGTCATAGAAGAATTTAGATTTCACGTGCATGAGTGACATCATTTGAATGCATGGAAGCATTCGTAGGCAAACTAAAACTTAGTGGTAGTGTAGGTTGTTCCTCTCTTCTTGAGTTCAGTAGCATCAGCAGGAATAACCTGCTGTCCATCCATTTTCTTGCAGTAGCAGACACTAAAAAGAAGACCATTTCAGTATCTTCTGCTTGACTTTCCTATTTGAAATAAAAAGCCCAGATGAGCTCAGTGTATGTCACTCATTGCCTGTACTTAGTGAAAAGCACCAAAATCTTAGATATATACAGGTTTATTTATTATCTTCATTTTTTAGAATCAAAATTCAGTCACATGCAGAGTAACTACTGAAGAAAATGTCAAAAGTTTGAGCAGAGCCGAGAGTTGACCCGGTATCTCGTGAGACTGAATCAGGATTGTTTGCATTAAAATAGATTAAGATAGTACAAAGGGTGCAGAGTAGCCCTGTGGGGCAGACAGTAACTTACTAGTTAAATGCCTGAAAAATGTACTGCTTTCATAGCACACTCTTTTGTAGAGATAACCATTAGGTGAGATGCCAATGCAGTGCTCCTAGTTCCAGGAGACCTTCTTTGTTCTGGAGTGATGCTGCATAACTTTAGAATGAAACAAAAATAAAAGTTAATAACACATAATCATGTTAAATGAGGTTGTTTGGGAGCAGGTGCGAAAGGGAAGAATGGTGTAGTAAGATTTTGCCTGCTTATCAGTTTGGTGGCACAGTAGTAAGTGCAGAAACAAGTATGGGCAAGTAAAGAAGTATCAGCTTCTGCTAGGGAGTGGAGAAGTTGCAATTTCTGCATGAAGAACCTTGGGCATGCTGGAGTCTTTCATTAAAACTGTACAGCTAAAGGTTTCAAACTACTTGAAAACACTCACCTAGAAAAGCAAAAGGCATGTCTTCTATTTTGCCGGTTTCAAAGATGGATTCAGCCATTTTCTGCCTCCCTGACAGTTGGGGCAAAATGATAAGCACTTGGTTATACCACAGTGTAATTTTTTCACTCCCTTTGATGAAGTTATTTCACTGTATAAAAGTCAACAGCATCAGAAGGAGACAGGCTCCTAAACCCAACTCACATAAGCACAGGGTAAGGAAGATGTAAGGACAAATAGGTTAGATTCAATCACGTGGTTTAGAGCAATCACCAGTGATTTAGAGCATCTCTAATACTAACAAACTTCAGTCCTGATTAACTGGCATTTCCTGACAAGAAAGATTCTGTTAGAACTGCCATACTCACTGATTAAACTTCCAGTGAAATCCACTGAAACTAAGTTTGTGTCCTACAGAAAATGGAAATAAAGTACTTGTTAGGAAAGAGGATAAGTTTTCTGTGCCAGTTTGTCTTCTCGCTGCTAAGTCATGAAGAACCCCTGAGACCTTATTATTTTCTAAACACTATGGCACAAGCCTTTGAAAAAATAGGGTGCTTTGTTCTGTGAATATTGTTTAGCAAAGGTGACTAATTTCACATAACTTTCAACTAGTTAGCAAGGAATGTGTACCTCCAGGCACCAGCTTTCTGGGATGGGATAGATCTGTACTGCTTTCTAATGCTAAGCCTTAACTTAGGTTTGCCTAAACAATAAAATCACTGTTCAAAAGATCAGGAGGTAAAATCTTCATGGAACTGCATCAGCTCCATCACCTTCCACAACACAAAACTGACATTTGAAAAAGGGATTTCTTAACCTTGAGATGTTAATGGCTGTAAAAAGAAACACTAGAAAAAAAGTATGTTAAAAGATCATTGTGTTAATCAGTACAGAAAAGCATCGATTAAAAACATGTTCTACTATCCGATATGCTTTCCGCTATTTAAACTATTTATTTACATTTTGTGTCTGTCTGGACTGTAAAACCAGTTTTCTCCCAATTCTATTTAGTGTTGATTTTTCACTTCCTGCCTCTCACCAGGAACTCAACACTGTTATCTTTGGTTTCACTGCTCTGCATGAGCTGTTTAAACAGAAAGCCACAATATTTTTACTGAAACTTTTTATAAAACCAGTAATGAATTGTCTTCTCTCCTAAGTGGTTTTTTAAGCCACTGTGCTACAACATTTCCAGGTAAAACCCTAAGATGGCACCAATTGTTTAAATTATTTTTATAGATGTGATATTTATAGAGTCACTCTATAATTTACTTTTTGAGTACAACTACAAAGTATACTGCCCAATGTACTTACTGATCAGCTGGAGTTTGGGCCATAAATGATTCAGTCAAATTCTCCCACTGTTAAAAGTCACTCCTTCTTGTGTATTAAAGTATAAATGTAATAACTAAAGCTGATAGTCATCTCCAAATCATATGGAAGTCATAAAACCAACTGTTGCATATTGTCATACTAAGAAGTAGATTTACTATAACTGCAAACAATTGTTTCTGTTCAGCTTTCATCCACATAGAGCAAGAAATACAAAGTAAGGGACTGAGAGAAGGCTATACTTCATCTGTTCTGCATGATTTACCTGCAAATTTTTTGGTCCCACCTGGGAAGTATTGATTTGTATCACAAAGATTTCAGGCTGAATTGAGTAAAGAAGTTCCTTCCAACAGTGAATAATATAAATTTCCGTTGTTCAGTTAGAGGACAAACCATTCAACCATTGAATTGTCTGATCTGATTTTAAAGATTAGAAAGAAAATGTTCCACATTGCTCCAAATACATGCCATGTCTTTTGGCATTTAAAAATTTTCCACTGATGGCAAAGTGCTTCCCAATGGCATCTTAGCTATTTCAATTTTTAAATCTTTGTTTGCACTGAACTTTATTCATGCTCAGTCTAACAAATCAGATGAGTACTCTGTGCAGGATACATAATGTTGTCTGATGTTTTATAATATGCTTGCAGGAAATGTCCCGTTACCAAACAAAAAAAAAGAAAGATGTTTGGCTGAATAAGGAACAATAGAGTGACTGTGGGAAATAATTAGGAAAGTTCTATCAGAGTTGTAGGAGAGATCAGAACACGCATATAATGAAGACAATTAATTGGAAGTTTTAACCTACTATGCTTTTCTTCTGAAAGACAGATACTCTCAAAGAAGCAAAGATCTGTGTACATCAGTGACATCCGTTAGAGATGTTTTAATCAACATAATTGGCTGAAAATCTCCAGACTTTAGACCTCTAGTTGCTATTTCATATTCCAAATTTGATATTAGCATGTCATATTTTCTTCTTTCTTCTTGTCCATATTTTCCTTGTTTATCAGAAATAGGCTCTACCCCAAAGCAATCTGTGCATTCTCAGGTGCCAAAGCTAAAAATGAATTTGGAAAGCTAGCTTATATGAATGAAAATGAAAGAGGTGCGAGGTTCATTTTATTAGGAATGAGTTTCAAAAATATACACTCCCTTATTTTAAGAGATTTATCCATATAAACTGAACAAATGACTAAATAAGATTGTAACTGAATATTTTGTTATATTAGGATCATATTGCCTGATTTCTGAGGCTTTTGTGGCCTTCAGAAAAAAAAAAAAAAGTTATGTTCATCTGTATCATTAACTACCCTTATTAAAATATAGTGACTTAGTATTATTTTAAAAGGGTGCAATGAACATAAGTATCATATTAATGGCTAGGAAATATTTTGAACCAGCTCACTTATCTTTGCTCACTAGTGACACGTACAATAAACTGTGGTTGAACGAATATGGAAAAAAAGTTGAACATTTTCTGATAATTTTTTTCTTTCGGTATTAAAGTACATTCTTCTCAGTAGAAATAGCAATTTAAGCTGATAAAATATTTTAAACTCTCCAGTTTACAAAAATTTACAAAGGCAAATTTATCACTGGTTGTTGTTTTTCTTGTAGATTAGGCAATATCAAAGACAGAAATGTAGATGAAAATTTTGTCTAGCAAATTAAACATTTTATTTTGCAATGTTATATTCTTTCTGCTTTTTAAAAACTGAGGATTCCATTTCACAGTGGTCTTTCAAGTGATCTGATTTCTAGAGAAGGTGCATAACAAAAAATGCCAGTGAACAAAAAAAGGTGCTCATATTACTTACCTGCTCAAGATAATTCCCAGCAATATTTCCGAGTAAAATATGTGATCAAATCTATGTTTTGATAAAACTGCATCTCCAATAACATTTTCTGACCTATAAAAATAAGAACATCCTTTTAAAGGATTTTAAAGATCACATTTCAGCTGTGATACTTTTCATTGATGCTTAAAATGAAAGATTACAATTTTAGGAGAACAAAAGGTTCTTAAAACAATGACATGTTCTGAATTTGATGTAATGTAAAAAGTCATAAGAACAATACTTCTCGGTGGAGGAAAATCTTGTTTTTCCAGAAGTAACTAATACAAATGTTTTACCAATGAAGTTAACATTTTTGTGATGGGACATGTGATACAAGCTAAGATTTCACTACAAAACTAAATTTTAAATCCTCCTGACCTCAGTGATGTTCTGGTCCAGAGTAATGAATTATTTTGCTTGGGATGATTTGTAAAAATGCCATCTTTAGAGACTGAACAAGAGGTCACTGATTCTAATGCGAAGACTCCTTGATTTCCAACAGAGAGAAACACCAGACTGGTCGAGCTGTTCTGTCCATCTTTTCTGTCATTCCAGCAAATTAGGAAAGCTGAACTGGTTCTGGAGTTGGAGGCAAACTGCATGCAGATCTATTACTTTTGGAGAGTTCATAAGCACTTCAAAATGACAACCAACTTTATCCATGTGGACCAGCAAGCAAAAGATGGTCAGAGCAGAAAATTGTATTCTTTAAACTTTTTTTCTCCTTGTAAAGCTGTACCGCCATTGTCTCCTTGCATAGCAACAGTAAAAATATGAGGTATTTAATTCAACTCTTTGTTATGCATTATCATGCATTACTGAGCTTATAGTTTAGTCGTTATGATACCAGTGTTATTACACATCTTGGATCTCCGTGCTGAGTCCTGAATCAGGACACAGGCAGTGAAAACATAAAAGCCTGGTTTCCCACGCTCTACATAAGCTATTGTTATAAAAACAATTAGTTGGCAAGACTAATATCTGGAATAAAATAAGTTGGATTCTTTGAACACCTGCAGAGATATGAGGAGAAAGGAGATCTGTTGGTTTTTTATTGTTGTTGAAAAGCCCCATGGAATCCTTCTAGTGCTGATTGTTATCCTAATCATGCAAATGGTCACCTAACCAAGAGATGAGTTGCCTTTCTGAAGTGCACATATTACATTTTAGTGGTCCTCAGACAGAAAAAGAAAGATTGATCAATTCATATTTCAAAAAGATTGTTTAGGTATCTAGCAGGCAGGAATAGATAATTAATGCTACTAAATCTAATATACTGTGTTCCTTGATATAGTTGAGGTAGCTTAAGGCTTACTTGTAACAGCTTACAGTTCACAGCTAGCAAATGTGAATGTCAATTCATTGTGTACACTTATTCAAGCAGTAATTTTTCGTACTATCTTATCACATTGCCTTTAGCCTCTTTCCACTCAGCATTGCATGGCTTTCCATTATGCCAAGCCCAGTTTCAAGTGATGCATGCTGTAATTATGTAATGCTGTATCATCATTTATCACCTGGGGCATAAACAAACAGTAAAATCTTTCACTGAGAATGCAATTAGAGAGTAAAACGAGCAGAGCACTTTCCACAGCGGTTTGCAGGTCTAATAAGAATGCTACCCAATAGCAATCTAGGCTACTTGGCAGTGCATGATAAGAGCTACAGCGTGCAAAGAACTAGTTTGATTTTGCATGAGGAAGTTTCTTGTATTATAATAGATAGCTGTACTGTATAATTAATAAGGTAAACCTATGAAATATGATAGTTCACAGAGAAAAGGTCTCTCTCCTAATGGAGTTACCTATGAGGTATATAGTAGAGGGAAACACTCAATATGATGTCTGCTGATCCACAGCAGGGCTCTTCTGCAATCTATAAAAACACCATCTGCTGAGAGCGGTGGAACCATATGCAGCTCACTAAGATATAAACTTCTAACTAGAATGTTCAAAGCTATGCTTAGCTACATAACTCCCCATTAACGCTAATCGGAAGTGTATGGTTTTCATACATCCCTTTGAAAATTATATCCCATGAACTACTTTGAAACAATATATTCCCACAAGTGTTGACTCAGAAACCAGTACTTCCAAAGGAAAACTGCAGTTGCCATAATTCTGAATCACTGCAGCTTAAAAATGTGGATGTTTTTCCCCAAAGATCTATGAGGCACATGGTTTAGAAAAGAGCAATGTTTTTAGATTTTAAAAACAACCCTAATGAGATTTTTATTATTTTAACAACTATTTAAGAATCAATTTTTCTGCATAAGTTAATGACAAACCATATTATTGGAACAGGAACGAATTCAGAAAAAAAAAAAAGTATTTTCATTACTTAGAATTAATGAGATTTACTCCCTTTAATTGTGCCAGGACAGTTTTTATTTTCTGCAAAAAGTAGTAGAGATGGTCACTTGAAATTTTTTGAGTTCTTTTTCGATTAGAAAATAAATCATTTTAAAAAAAAAACAAACCAAACCAAAGAACAACCAGCTGTGTAGTGAGAGACTAGCAATGATATTTTGTAGTTTGGGTAAATAATTCTTTCACATTAACTGTAACTATGGAATGGCTGAAAAATTAAGTTTCAAGCTTCATATAGTTTCTAGAACTGACTGATATGGATTTACACGGACAACAAAAGGGACTGTAGCTGTTCTTATTACACATCTCATTCCTGATCACGTCAGCCAGGGAAGCCCTACAACTTCACATTCCCTCTCTGTCTCATATCTGGTACACTCTGTTCAAAACTGATGGTGCTTGCTTTCTAAAGCATTACAGTAACAGCTGAGTGCTTTACCAAAATTTTGCTGTCCTCTGCCCATAGATAAATGCCACTCAGAGGAATACATCTATACAAATCGAATGTGGAGAATAACAAATTAAAAGCAGGAAGAAAAATCTTAATTCCTTATTTAAGTTAATTGACTTAGTTTCTCTAACTCTGCATAAAATATTACCTACGGCTAAAAGTGACATCTGTAACCTATCCCTTAACCACCTTATTCCCAATGCATCTTGCACCTGCTTGGGTTAAATGAAACAAAATGTTATCTGTTCTCTGTGAACACATTAGGGATGTAAATAAAACTGTTCTATTAAATTATTTTGTTTGCTCCATTCCCCCTCCACCAACTTGGGACAGGTAGGCATGAAAACTAGAAGTGAAGCAAGGCCCTAATTTAAGAGCTTTGAGTTTCCAGTTTCAGCTCAAAACATTTTAGATCAAGTCTATTCTTGTCTGGCATTCTTGCTGCAATCTATTTCAGCAAGAGTAACCAATTTTCTGAAAATGCCCTGGGAAACACCTCCCAGTTTTTCAGGTAGATTTTATTACAATAATAACCAAGAAGAAAGGTTGTTTTTGTTTTTTTTTTTTGTCCTGATGTGAGGAGGCAATATGAAAAGTGCTTGCCCATGACAGAAATCTTTATCATGATGACATCATTTGCAATTCTTCTGTCAAGATTTCACTTCTCTGAAGGAATACAATGAAACAGCCCTGCTTTCTTTCTTTCAAATACACAAATTTCATGAGTACATCTGTTTTGCCTGATCACTGACAGGTCATTAAAAAAAAAAAAAAGCACATTGCATAGTCTTTATCCAAATGAAGTGAAATATTTCATCTAAAGAGAAAGAGCTTTCCTGACCTTCTCTGTCCAACTTTGCTTGTTATTTTATCGACTCCTAATTTCAAATGGATAGAGAGAAAATAATGTAGGTTCAGCATAAACAATAGGGAAAATCAGAGGGAAGAATGATATCAAAACATAACATCCTATCTATGGAAATGGAAAATGTCTGCAGTCCCCCAAATACAATTTGTTAACCCCCAAGCAGAGTTAAAAATCAAAAGGCTATAGCACAGTTAGAAAGATGAATAAACGTTGAACACTTCCTTGGGATTGTTTTATGCCCTCTGAAGTGGGATTTGAAGTGCAACGATGGAAAAGGAGGAGGGGATCCATGGCAATGGCTCTGTTGTGCACTTCAGACTTTGTTTCCATTGGACACATAGCAGTGAGGCCTGTTGCAAATTGGCTGATCATGATAGGATACCAATGTGATGCAACAAAAGATGTTGAACATATAAACAAACGTGTAACTGCAAGGTTGCTGCCAAGAAAGCACTTACCATTCTCTGCTATTATCGTTATTTTTTAACACATTTTTACTTGGATTTTCTTCAAAATCTAATAAAAATTATAACTGGAAAAGAAGGATACATCTGCCTTCATGTGCAGTCCTCTAATGGGAAATTGTGTCTTGCCTGCCTTCTGCATAAAACATTAATATCACACACTGTCTCTGGATTACAAAGCTAATTTATTTGTGGCACTAAGTTTCAATATCGTGTGGCAGGGATAAAACATAGAAATCTCATTCAGGTTTTATAAATTGAGAAAAAATAATGTCTTTCTTCTTTCTTTTAAAATAGATCGCCTTGAGTTTTTAGAAGTCTTCCTCAGTAGAAGCCAAATTATCTAAAAATGTTCATTGCTGCAACTCTGCTGAGTTTAAGGGAATTGTTCTGGGTGTACATGTAAATAAGTGAGATCAGAATCAGGTCCACTAATTATCCTTTGAGCTATTGTTGTTTCAAAATAATACGCCCTTTGGGAATTAACTTAAGTCAAAATAATGACCTCTGTGTGAGACTTCTCCTTCCCCAAAGCTTGCACTGGGGGCAGGAATACAGGAGTAGGGGATAAGGTGGGAAGGTGGTGTTTCACATCTCTGTGCTACTTGCATTATTTTTGCAGCTGAAGAAATGACAATGGAACTCTAGAAGCTCAAACAAGTAGGAACAAACTGTAGAAAACTCTCCTTTATTATCCTTTTTCCTATGGCTCGCTTTCTTTTTAGCATAATTTTCAATATATAAAGTCAAGCATAAGGCTGTTGCAGTAATAGAAGCAATAAAGATACTGAATGAATTCAGAGTGGATAGTTACAGAATGAACTGGAAAATATAAACTTCACTTACCAGTTTCCATTGTGACCTGAAATTGCAAGTCCTTCATATTTTGTACAGATTTCTTTGTAGTGAACTGATCTGTACAATAGATATAAGAAAAAATCTGCAGAACATTTCAATTGATCTTTAAAAGATTAGAACCTTATTATGGCAATGCAAAAGGGACAGAATTTTAAGAGGATAAAGCAATAAGGATCTGCAGAATTGAAATAGGTTTCTGCAGAAGTTATTTTGAAAACAGATAGAGTATAAATTAGTGATCTATAGCTACTGGGTTTCATTAGCCTTTTATAGGACTTTTCCATAATGGCACTCGCACTCTAGGACAGAGTACAACATAAATGGCAATCTGCATTATCTCTTGTCATTGTCAGATTTTCAAATCAGAGCAACTGAATCAGCTCTCCTTTTTATTTCCGTGTGTAGCAGCAAGAGAAAGGGAAAAAAGAAAACAATGTGTTTTTGCCCAGCGCTCCATAGCCAACATTGCTGGCTCATTTGCAAGTAACAGCTGATCACATCCTGAGCCACAGTTGGACCAGCACTACCTCTCCAGCCAGCCTTCACAACTCAGCAATGAAGAGGAAAGAAGAGTCAAAATAAGGTAACAGTCAACCAACCAGATAAAAGATTAATGTAAAAAACAGAAGAGAAAGTATCTAAAAATAGTACTGGAATAGCGAGGGAAACACATAGCTCCCATAAAACTACCAGAACTACCTATTTTTTTTAAATCTAGAATGGATTCTACCATATCCCTGGCAGGTGCAGTTAACAGCTCTGGTTACACCAGCAATATATCTCAGTGCAACCAAGAGTGAACCAACCTGGCCGAGAGAAAGCTGCTTCTACCAGATTCTAGCAGGACAGCCATAACCCTGTGGGAGAAAGCAGTGCTTGAGCACGAACTCTTGGTTCAATTGGCAGTAGCGGTAGAAGGGAACAGTGAGACCAGTGTTTGACCTGGCAGACTAAAGTTTATTAATGTTAATTGGAGTTTTTCCACAGATTTCACCCAGCTTCGGACACCAGCTCAGCATCTAGTTTTAAAAGAACCAAGTCTTTCTGGTAGACTTCAGTGCATAAAACTGATTATCTAGCAATAGTGTTTCCCACCTTCTAGGAAACAGAAATAATTATATTTCCAGCTAGTCACTGATAAATAAGAGATGATGAGAACATTTCAATGTAACAGAGTACATTTTTCTTTCTGTTTTTTCTTTTTCTATTTACCAACTACAAGTCAGCTAACTACAGTTTAAAAACTATGAACTGAGTTGAAGAAAGTCTATTTGAATTCAGGAAAATAAAACATCAGAAACTTTCACTAACTCAGAGAGCATCTCTATTGTAGAGACACCACACGTGATAAAGATTTTGAAATTATTGATAGTTCAACAAATTAGTTATGTCTGTCTATAAGGCTAGTCATGTTTTCAGAAACACTAGTATTAAAAGAGCAGCAAATTATGTTTATGATACATCCGTATGGTTTCTGATGATGAGAAACAAATATAACATTTTTATGATCTGTTCCATATAACAGACCTATCTGTACTTGTAAATTAAAAAATGCCAGGGCACCGGCACAGAAGCTAAAAGCCGATTGTCTATATTAAGCTGGTGAACAGTCCTTGGCCTACTTTTTGCCTGGACCAACTAGTGCTCTCCCTAAAATTTCCCAGAGAAGTTTTGGAAGCTGCCATACACATTGATTTACAATGAATTCTGATTCTGCATATCCTTCCATGTAGCAGAAAAGGGGAAATAAAGCACATCTCAGTGTACAGTCATACTGGACAACCTATTGCAAATTGAGTTGAAAGAAAGTCAAAAGATGTATAAGTGTTTAATCCAGGCAGGCAATATTTTCAGCTTCAGCCAGCAACAGTGAGAAACACTGGTACTTAACAATCATGTCCTGTTTTACCTTAATTTTTTTTTTGTCTGCTATGAATTAAGAGTATCTGACAGTAATTATTAAGGTTTAAAAAAACTAGACTTTCTTAGGTACGCAAGTGCCAGAAAACTACCCAGCCTGTCTTCAATGTAATTTGATCATTATCCAGATTTCCTATACCATAAAGATAATATTTTTATAACTTTTTTCAGGGTCATATTGCTGACATAACTTCTTAGCCTGACAGACTTTTATAAAATAAAGTGGATCTAATTCTGCTTTTTTGTATCTGACAGCAGGAAGCATTTGTCACTAACCTGACCCTTATGCAGAGCAGGAGAAGCTGAGGCCCAGAGGGGTTAGACAGCAGTTCATCAGCAGAGGGCTATATTTCCAGTAGTAAATAAAAAAGCCTAAGGACATCTCTCTGGCACTAAGGCCAGCTGGCATAGCTCATCCACAATCTCAGCTTTTATAACCTACAGAACAGCCATATTCACACTGTCTGTGGAGTACGGTCACTGGACCGTGCCAAACTCTCAATTGTGTCCAGGCATTGCTTGGGAGGGTGCTAGCTGGCCAACGTGTGCCATGGGCCATGCTGGTGACAGCAATTCATTGACCATGGGACAGTAATCAGATCCATGCCTTGGAGCAGTTTAGTTTGCTAGCAGAGGCAGAGGCTGGCTGTCCAGTCTCCTGATGCTCATTCTGACTGCAAGAAATCTCAACTTTATCTTAGTAAAGTGTGCTTGTCTAGATTCTTCTACAGGACTAAGTATGTTATTTCAGGTAGGCCAGAGATTTTAGGAATCTTAAAATATCTGACCCGTGAAAAAAGTTTTTTAGAAAATTCCTGCCTTCTCTGATACACTAATCCTCCATTGAGCATTGTTTTTCGGAAGAAACTGTAAATATATCTGACAATCAGAAACTGTGTTATTAAGATAGACAAATGTTGTGGTTTTGTTTAGTGAGGGGGGGCCTAAGGTGGTAGGGCTGAACTACGACAACAGTTATGTGGGGAAGCTGGCATTTCAGATACCAATGCAAATGTAGGTCGGAATGTTTCTTGCATCTAAACCATCTATGATTTATTTGCTGACAAATAAAAACTGGTTTGTCATCTTCAATGGACAATGCTGTAAAAAGAGATCTGCAATTATTCATGCCATGCTCTCATTTTCATTGACTTAAATCTGATGTTTTCAAACAGCTTATTGTGTGATGGAAACAGTATTTGCAATTGTGCTAAATAGAGTTGGAATAAATCTAGTTTTACTGCAAAAAAAAAAGTGCTTCTTGAAGCAGAAATGAACATTTTAAAAGCTGTTGCATATGTATACAAAATTATTTATATTCTCAGGTAATGTGGCCTTTGGAAGCACCATGTGTATGTGTATTTGGAACATTCAAGTTGTTTTTAAACTGATGTACTTTCAACTGCTTACTTGTTTTATGTCGTTAACAAGAATTACATGGTTAACTCCCCCAAGTATATACCTCACTAAATAATCTTCTTCAATCCCTTCAGAGATGGTAAACTGTATTTTAATCTTGCATGAACAACATTTAGTTTTTTTTCTTCCAAAGAACCACGTGCACATTGCTGGTAGAAAGAGAAGAATAAGATGAAAATGAATCCCAAAGAATATACTTACATATAACCTTTCCTTGAAATTCTGACCAATAAATTTGAGTTGTTGCTGGAAAACTGAAATGACAACAAAGTTCTTTGGCAAAGGATCTGAAGTGGGGAATAATAAAGCTGAGGGCTTTGCAGTAAATACACCACCGGCATTTTTTTTTCTGTACCTCATTGTCCACTGAAGGAAGGCACTGGTTTCACTTTGATTAAAAGCAGATGCTTAAGGCAGATGTTTGGAGTTCAAAAGAATAGAGCTCACACTTATGAAATGCTTCCCTGTGCAGCACTCAGGGCTATGAAAACAGGTACAGAGTATTCTCAGGTTCAAATTTCAGATATTCTAGGTAGTGGGGAAAAGAAAAAAAAAAAATAGAGCATTCACCTAATACAATACTTCCCTACAGGCAGAGGAAGTTTTCTGGGTTGTGAGACTGTCTGTACAGTACACTCTGATTATATTTGCCCTCTGTTTGGTAACTGTTCAGAAAAAAAAAAAAAAACAAGTGTCTGCTCTGCATTATCATTGTACTTGGTTGTCCCTATATCCCTGTGGTGTCAGTGGGAGGAGGTGGGACAGGCAGGATGACAGACGCCTGCTGCCGGGCAGGAGAAGGGAAAAAGAGCTGGGTACTGTAACTTGAGGGCATTTGTCCTAGTTCTATTTTTGGTATATAATGGCATGTACTGATTTTTTTTAAGTATTCACCTATACTAAAAACCTCATTTTTTTACAGAGGAGTGTATAAGAGAATTAAGTTGTTAAAAGACGGGGAGCAAAGCCTCAGTATCACAACCATGAGGGCACCCACAGCCCTGGCTCTCCCTGCTCAACCCTTTGGGGCCTCTCCCCACCTGCCAATGGCCCAGGACTCAATTTCAGCTCCCGATGCCTCCTCCAATACTACCCACAGCCCAGGACCCTATGACAGCCACTGCTTCAGTGATGCTGCAGCAGTGCCAGTCTCCAGCTTTCCATAACGCTGCCCTGCACTGCCATGGGCCCTGGCCCATGTCCCATCCTCACCTGCCCCGGTGTCCCCTGGCTGCCTTGCTTCCGGCTGGGCAGGTGGGACCTGGCCCTGGCAGCCCGTGCCCTGCCCTGCCAGCCCTGGGGTCCCATGGCTCTATCTCATGGCCCTAAGGGAGCTGCTGGTGTGTGTAGCACCCTGACTGTCTTGCAGGGAGCACTGACTACATCTCTGGCAGTAAACTGACTTGGAGGCCATTGAGCAGAGTCTGGCCACTTCCATACTATTAAACTTTTTCAGATCTCGGAAACAGGATTGGCAGATACAAAACACTCCTTGGGAAATGGTCCTTGGCCCACTCTGCCTTCCAGACCTTCTCTGGTAAGGTTGGTCATGGTATTCCAGCTGCACAGGCACCACCACCTTCAAAGATGGGGTCTTTTATCAGGCCTGCTTTTAAAAAAGCCTGATGTTTTAGAGCTGTCGTATTTCAGATCTTGGGGGCTTTAAAAGTAAATGACAGTTGCATGCCTGGATAGATTCCCTACCGAAGAAGTACTATGTTTGCTATAAACAAGAACATTTGAAATGCTCCAAAGTCTTTGTAAGCAAACTTGTCTGGCATTATTTGACAATGTGTGTGTTTTCCATTTGCAAATAAATTTCTGAGTGTCCCACAGGGGTTATGAAGGATTCAGAGGAACAAATATTTCTTTTCCTACAATATTTTACCTAATTTTAGGACAAAAAAAAATATGTATAATGTGAGTGATTTTAGTTGTTTCTATAAATATAATTATATTGCACTTTATAAAACCTTTTATCCTTTTTGGGAACAGTGTAATCTGTTATGTGTTATATTGAAAACATATGAAGAGGATCCTCAGTGGACAAGCTGAACTAGCAATGCTTTTTGTTACCCAATGTGGTTTACATCTAAGGAAGAGAAGGAAACCTGAAGGCAAGAGGAAAGGGCACAAAGAGCTGCACATTCTCAGTATTTATCCAGTGACAGTGCAGAAGCTCAGAAACTTGCTATGGATGTATAGTGCTGTTCCGAGTTTGACAGTCAGGACTAATTTTAAAAGGGATTCCTGACATTTCAGCTTCATAGATTTGCTCACTTGCTGTAAGTCTGTAGACCTATGCAAGGACCCTTTACAATTCAGACTTATATCACTGGATAGTAATTTACAGAAAATGCAGAAAGTGTGGACTACAAATTTAGGACCACCATCAGCCGTAGAAACAGGGAAGGTAAGATGCCTCTGAATGAGACACAGACAGTGCATCAAAAAGTTAGAGGGAAAACCAGGGGAGAATGAAAATCCTGAAGCCAATGGATGGCAGGAGTCCAGGCACATCAGAGACAAGAAGAATCTTGAAGAGGTTATGAACAGGTACTGGTCCCGAAAACTGGCATGGATAGGTGTTACCAGAAGGACCCTTCAATAAATGTGCTGGGGGACAGTTCTGAATAAGAAGCAGGTTGGCCAAGTCCAATTAGAGACAGAGGGCAGCACACCTGTATCCGGGGTAGAAGGAAAGTATTTGATGATACTAGAAAAGAAGGTGAAAAGACCTATGTGGCTTTGGTTGACAGTTTCATGGGGGAGTTGTAGACAAGTTGAAGACAAGAAAGTAACACAAATATTTCATAAGAAATAATTTAGGAAGTCATATGGGAAAATTTCCATCCTGTTCTATGATTGTGTTCATTATTATAATTCAAAATTACTACTCCAATAAAGATCCATACCCCCTGTTCCCAAAATGTAGAAGTTGCCAGAGTGAACTAATCTACTGTGCCTCTTAAGCAGTTTTCCTATTTTTGAATTTGAATTTGATTTACTGAATTTGACATAGATACTAGACTCCTCAAAACTGATCTATGTAGGCAGTGGACAAAAAGCGAAAGGCACAAAAATTTATGGGCAATGAATCTGAGATAGTTTCTCCCTTTATTTTCTTGAATGTATTACCCAATTCAATCCTAAAAGAAAGTTAGTCAGATGTGCAACATATGTGTACTCAAATGCAGATGAAAGTGGTATGTGGATAAGACATTCAATTCAAAATTTCACCACAGCAAGTATCTGGCTCAGTGGCATGTGATATGTGACAATCTGACTGCAATTCGGCTCTGATAAGATGAGCGCAGGAAGACACATTGCGGGAAACTGATGACAGAGATGACAGAAGTAGCCTCAGTGCCTCTACTGACAGAGTAAAGCCTTTCATAGCTAAAACTGTTCACAACTTGGAGCAGTACTCAGGCATTGTCTGAAGACAAATCACACTAGCAGCTCAACCAGGTGTTATCTATGTTGTTGACCAGCAAGCTGACTTTTATTCTTAGGTACAGAGTTTGCCGCTGGTTTTTGAAACCTTGTCAGTGCAAGATGAGGTTATTACAATATATTTGTTATGAGGCTACCTTGTGAACCTCTTTCAGGTTTCTCTTTGCACAAAAAGTAATGACTTGCTCACAGGGATAGTGTCTTGCTAGTAAATCTTTTGCACATGGCATCTAGACAAGTTTTTCAGCCAAATTACATGTTTTCTGCAAGAGACTTTTGTCAGATATCACTCTTAAAAGTAATTTGTGTGATGATAATCAACAACTATAATGATACATGAATACAGTTGAAATTAGATATTTCACCAGTAGCTTCTCTGTAAAGGCAAATTTCCTTCAACTTTGTTACCCACAGAAATCCAGTAGATTCTAATTTAAAAAATGGAAGCAGTATAAGTAAATATTTTTTGAAGACATTCTATTGGAAGCTCAAATTTAATAAGCAAAGCATATCAAAAAGGACTTTAAAAGAGCAACAAAAAAAGAAAACAAATTCATAAACAGCAAAGAAGAAATAGCTATGAAAAATGTATTATTAAAAAAAATAATAGAATAGTGTGGGCTGTGACCTTCAAAGGTCATCTAGTCCAACCTCCCTGCAAGGAGCAGGGACATCTCCAACCAGATCAGGTTGCTCAGAGCCCAGTCCAACCTGGCCTTTAATGTTTCCAGGGATGGGGCATCCACCAACTCTCTGGGCAACCTGTTCCAGTGTTCTACCACCCTCAGTGTAAAAAATTTCTTCCTTATTTCTAGTCCAAATCTACCTCCTTCTAGTTTAAAACCATTATCCCTTGTCAAATCGCAACAGGCCCTGCTAAAATGTTTCTCCCCAACTTTCTTAGCATTATATTTCCCATTTAAATATTGAAAGGCTGCAATAAGGTCTCTCTGGAGCCTTCTCTTCTCCAGGCTGAACACTCTTAACTCTCTCAACCTGTCCTTATAGGAGAGGTGCTCCAGCCCTCTGATCATCTTTGTGGCCCTCCTCTGGACTTGCTGCAACAGGTCCATGTCCTTCTTATGTTGGGGGCTCCAGAGTTGGACGCAGCACTCCAGGTGGGGTCTCACCAGGGCAGAGTAGAGGGGGAGAATCACCTCCCTTGACCTCCTGGCCATGCTTCTCTTGATGCAGCCCAGGATGCAGTTGGCCTTCTGGGCCGTAAGGGCACACTGGTGGCTCATGTTGAGCTTCTCATCAATGTATTAAAAGTAAAATGAAAATTGAAATTTTGATGGCTTAAATGCAAAACCATTATAATACAGGCCAGAATAGATTCTTAGAATCAACTTGGTAAAGACATAAAATTATTAATCAAAAGGGATTAATTAAAAAGCAAACATACCAGAAACTAGAAGCCTGACAGTCTGCAGGGTTAATAGATGGTCAAGAGGTGGAAGGTTTACTCAGGAAAGGTAAAGCCATAAAAGCAGAGCTAAATTAATTAATTGCATTCCTGCTGACCATGAGGAGCATGAGGAACCATCCTGGAACAGTTATTTCTAGGGGATGAGTCAGAGGAACCATCTCAAGCAGAAGCGGCAGCAGCAGAAGCTTAGAAAAATATTCATTCGATGAAGAGTGATGAGTCACAAGGCCAAGATAACAGTCATCCAAGATCTTTAAAAGGACTGAAGTATTACATTGCCAAGCTATTAAATGTTATATACAGTCTATCAATTCAGTCACCATCCACACAAAATAGAAAACAGTTTGTTCTTAAACAAGGACTCATATAGATTATAGCCCAGTAACCCTTGTTTCTATACTTGCAGAATTGGAAAAATCTGTCATAAAGGTGGTCGCAGTAGGCATGTAGCTAAATTCATACATCAGAAAAGACTCAACATGTTACTTGTAATTTGTTTTTTCAAAAGCTTCGAAAGCTGCTTATGTTCTTCGAGGAATCAAGGAGGCATATACATGAGATCATGTTAATACAGTGGACTTGGAATTCCAGAAGGCTCTTAGATGATTATTCACCAAAGACCATTAGAAAAGTTAGGCTATTATAGGTTAAGAAAAAGGCAAGTCCTCTTCTGAATTTAAAAGATAAGCAGAGATAAGATGCTATTTAAAAGATGAGAAGGAAAGAACAGGGAGCAAGCAGATTTTCCCAACTGAAGGAGGTAAAACCACCAGCTAAAAAGGCAGATAAAATTCAAGAAATGTAAACAATGTACCTCCTGTATAGTACCTGCACCATAACAGGTTCTTAATCGGATATTACCACTCCTCCAAAAGAAGAACCTGAGGTCAATTTTCGTAGTGAGTGATCTTCTGGGGGAAAAAAAAAGTCAATGCCCAACATGAATCAAAAAGACAAATGAAGAATTAGAAACTATTAAGATGCATGACAAAACAGGAAACTACACTATGTTACGGCATAAGTCTTCACTTACTACTGAATATAGTAAATGGACATGAAATTTCTCCCTGCTTGGCTTAAGATCTGTAGGAGAAAAGATACAACAGAGTTCAACAGGAATAGTAATGGTGAAGAATGGTTATCACAGAAGTAGGCTATATAAACTAGGGCTTCCTAGTCTGCTAAAAGGAGGTGAGGGATTTGAAAGCAATCTTTGAATTATGGCTTGCACAGAGAAGGTGAGTAGATAATCACTATTCATTGCTTCTTACAGAGGAGGAAGCCCACTGAAGGGCTCCAAGTTGCTGAAGTTCAAAAAGTGACTAAAAATTATATAGTTACTCTGTGGCCATCAAGGCTTACTTTACAGAAAATACTGTTGCTAACTCCGGAAGTCCCTGCACCACAGATTTCCTGAAGCTGGGAGAAGTACCATGTAATACTTCTCCTGCCTCTTGTACACTTTCTTCCAGCATTTAGTACTGATTTTCATCAGAGATGCAGTAGTAAGTTCCTTGCACCCAAATCCCAAATGAAATATGTTCTTATGTACCCTAGTGGAATAGCTTTCTCCTCTTGATTTAGTCAGTTTACATTCATTGCAATTTCCACAGTAATGACAGGAGAATTAAGAGAAAGACTTGTTTCTAATTTTAGAAACATTCATTTAAAAAATGGAAACTCTTATTAGGTCTTACACATTGCTAGGCTTTATACCATAAATCACCATCAAATAGTTCTTTTTGTTCCTCTATACTTTCCTCACCTCATCTTCGAATAAAAATAAGTAAAATATTCTGTAAGCTAACCATTTGCTCAGCTAACATTTTTAGGATAGTTTTTTGACATTTCTGGAGCAATAGTCAGAACTATATAAAATACACAGGATTGACAGGAGGGATCTAAGATGTGTGGAAGGTGTAAATTAATTGAACTAGCAAATATGAAATGGGCTCAGTAAAAGGATCTCACAGAATGTCGTATTTTATGGTCATGGCTTTTTTAAAGGTAAAGAGGTAAAGGTAAGTAAAGTAAAAGCAAATAGAGTTGAGATTACTGATCCTGAACTCATCTTGCCGAACATAGGAAAATAATGACAGCTCAGTGAAAATCACAGCTCCCCCTCCATAGTCCGAATATTTGTGATGTGACACCAAGAGGCAAAGCTTGTTGAAAAATGTTATAAGAATGGCACTTAGCAATCTTTGTACCCTCTAATCCTAAGATATTACAGAAAAAAAACCAAAACAAAACAGCCTGTAAGCTAAAATGGTGCAGCCAGAAAATGGCCCAGCACATCAGCTCCTTCACTTGAAATTGCCCCAAGGACTTAAGTTACCAAGACTATTCTCATACTATCAGTATGACTGTGAACTAAACTGATGAGGAAGTCTGGTGACAGGAAGGGAAGTCTTAAGGGAAGACTTAAAAATGTGAAAAATATTTTTGCTACAAACAGATATTCAGGGAATTGTGAAAATAAGGATCAGTATTTCCTCAAATGTCAACCGTGAAATATTGTTATTTATCTATGTGTACGCACACTTAAGGTAATTACAGGTGTACTTTTTAAGGCAAGATTTCTCTTGAAGTAAAAGGCATCAGAATGACAGCATCACAAAAGATGATCTCCATGTTTTTGCATTTTATCAGCTATAAGGGGTCACAGAGAAAACAGTCATATCTGGCATGATGAAATCTTTTTATTTTATCACTGCTGAAAAAATGAGCTTGCAAATTGTGGGTTAAAAATGTGAGCAAGTGGACCATGCCTTACCTTATTGCTTTTAATTTCCTATGGGGTAAGCTCATTACCAGGTCCGTGTGGATAAGTTTGTTATTTAACACTTCATCCAGCACCCTCCATAAGGCTTTGTAAAGCCGCAGACCTGAGATCATACTGTCTGTGAGCTTTGCCTTGTTCACAAAGGGAGCAAGCACCATCCTCATGACAACTCCAGCTTCTCTAGTGTGTGTTAATTACATTTCCTCTTGATCATTGGGTGGGAAGAATCCATGTGCTTCTGTGTATTATTACTTGGTCTGGCCTATCAGCACATTCTTGATGAATTAAGCCTTTGGCTATGACAGAAAGAAAAGGCTAAAGAAAGCATGAATTATGAAAAGCAAACTTGTTTCTCTGCAGCTTCAAGGAGACTATGAGTTTGGAGGCAGTGGACATTGCCTTACATTCTAAATTACCACAGCTTTTTCCACATCCACATGTGAGATTGGCGCCATGGGCCTCCAGGTCTTCTCAATGTTTACTTGGGGACTGAGTCTGTTTGTCTTGACCACTACCTCCATTTGACACATAGATCTCAGTCAGTTTGTAAAGATTGTACAGAGAGGACATTCTTCATTAATGTTTTGTTTTGTTTTTTTTTTCTGAGAGAAAAGATGAGATACTTTATTTTGCTAATAACCGCAGCTTTTGCCAGTTGATAACAGCAAAAATGTATTTATAGCTAATACTCTATGTTTACTGTCCTTCAAGCTCATTCCAGAGCTGTTCTTAATAGGTTTTTTTGACTCCTCCTGACCTCTGATTGAGTTTTCATACTTATTTTCTCCAACTTAATTTCTCCGTCCTTGGCTCTACCAAGTCACCTAAAGTTCTCTGGAAGGGAGGCAGGCTAGTTCTGCATGATTTACATTCTATTGTTGGAAACTGAGGTCAGCTGTTTGGAGGAAGGAAGGACATCTGTTGCATAAAACAGGCCATTCAACTTGAGTGGAAAGTGATGCAGTCAAGGATAGATGAGTTTGACACTAATTTGCATGGTACAAATTTCACTCAGTTTTTGCATAAAAAGGAGCTTAACAAGGACAGGTCTGTTATTTGTGGGTCATCTTACTAGTATAATTGAATCTTACATTGTAGCTGTTCAGCAAGTGGACGTGAAACACAGGAACTGCCAGAGCAGGTGAGATCAGTGGTCCTTCTAGTTGACTTTTCTTTCCCTGAGAACAGCTGCTTTACAAATCTAGTAAGTAACAAAGGTTGATACACAGGAGTGTAGTAGAAATCTCACTTACCCTGCCAGTCAATCTGGAGGAGTACACTTTTCATCTTCCACTGCAATGGTGTTGACTACTTGACCTACCACTTTCAAGAATGATTTAAAATAATAATCTCAAACCAACCCCTCCAGAAAACTCCATTCTACTCTTCTGAATGAGACTGATCAGACACTTATGTCCAGAGGACATGTGACAAAATAACTGCTAGCCCTCTGGCAAATAGGGAGAAGTTCAGGTGCCTAAACACATGCATCTAGTGAAGTTTTTTTGAGACCTTTTGAGACCTTGCTACAGGTATGACACATGATCTTATGGGAGACGTGTATCCTTTTGGAACAGCTGTTGGAGATTAAGCAGGACATCCTTGGGCACTAAAAGGTCATTTGTCACCTATGTGTAGGTAGCTGTATGTCTCTTTTGCTGTCAAAGGCACATTGTTGGGTGAGATGAGTTTGTACCTCTGTTCTTATACTAAATGTCATCTGGGCTAGGCATCAACGGCACCACACCTCATTCCAGAGTAGACGGGTTCTTGTTATAAACTGGCCAGAGGTTTGGCACTGCAAAGGCACTCAGTCCCCTCTCTGACAGAGCACTTAAGCACTTGCTTAATCATAAACACAGAAGGTCACAAACCTGTAAGTCTCAGGCTTACAGACTCATAATTAAGCTTGATTTTAAGCATCCACTTAAGTGCTCTGCTGAATTACTATCAGTATCCTTCATTTCACATGTTCAGGTCCACTACGTATCTGTAAAAAATGATCTTTTTAGAATGACAGAAAGACACATCTTTCTTACATTTTGATTTTCTACATGAGTCTTCAGAGATCATAACTTAGTTATGAGAAAACATTCTAAGATAAGAATGGAAATTTCAGTGCTGAGAATATTAAACTTTTGTGTTTTCAATGGAAAAACAGTAAGACTCAGCACTTTTGCCTTGATCTTGAGTGTTGAGGTCAACCCCGGTCATGAATAATCTTTCAGTGGTCTTTAGATCAAATCAAGGTCAGTTTAACATTCCTGTCAAATTGAACATCACAAAAACAAAACTTTTAGAGGGAAGGGTGTAAATCCACAAAGAATGAAACCAAGGAAAATGTTTGCAATAACCTTTGCTGGAGTGAAACTGCCCAGCACTGGGAACAGTTCTGCATGTTCTGCTATCATCTACAAGTCAGCAGAAAAATAAATGGCTGTTAATACTAAAGCACTGATTTTAATATACTTATTGTATAGAGCTCTAGATTTACATGTTTTTAAAGGTTCAGACTATTTTACTTGAAAGTAGGCTAAATTAATAATTTTGAAGTCAAGTAAACTCCTTTTTGATTGTTCTAATGGAATTTTTCTTTGAGAATACCTCTTAAACTAAGCATCTGACAGTTTTCTTATTGTAAATGTAACATTCCCATTACCAAATGAACATATACTTGAGTCCCTGCTAAATAACAGACAAGGAGGAGTTTTAGAAGGTGCGAAAACTGAGTGGCTAATGGACTTCACTGGGCAAAGGGACAGGTCTTCCTGAGAGGATTGTTTATAATTTGGCTTTGGATTAAACGGATGCCCCAGGAAGTGTTTTTGCAATTAAGTTCATGTTCCTTCATGATATTTATATTTCAGGATAATAACTGTCCATATTTGAATTCATGGAAATTAACATATTCTGACCTTAGTGTCTTGAGGCTAAAGTCACTTTCAGCAGATACATAATAAAACAAAGCAATGTTCTTTTTTCCATCTTTATTTAAATAAACCTTGTCAGGAAAGGAATGATAGCAAATAACCTATCTATGAATGTTTAACAGTTAACGGAAAGCAAATTTAAGAATTCCTCTGTAGCACTACTAGTGCAATGGAGAATGTAAGAGCAAAATGTTAAGTTTAAAGCCATGGAGCCAATGCACATATGTAGTGATTTATATGGCTTAATTGCATCCATATCTATATATAGGAGGAACAATCTGCAACACATGTAGATACACAACTTATGATTTCATTTTTATGTGTTTAAATACACAGTCACAGTATTCCGTCTAATTTTTCCATTTGTCAGATTCCAAAAACACAGAACAAAGCAAACTATGGTGTTCAATTGCATATATCAATAATCATTCTGTATGTCATAAGATATCCAAACACTTCATTATTTAAAATCTAAATATCTGCTGGAAATGCATTCATTCTTATTGAGAGTTAAGCCCCTATGATTTCAAAATTCAAGCAATTTCAAAGTAATTTGAGTACCTCACAAAGCATTTAAAACGTATCTTAGCACCATATTTCCACTCTGGAATAATTAAAAGCAGTCAAATGGGCATTTACAAAATTTATGCCACAAATACGTATCTCTTTACGTAAGAAGAATTATGTCAAATATCAACCTCAGTAATAACTTTTAGGGGCAGAAATAGCTTAAGTGCAACAGGAAAGAGAGGGTCATACCACAGTACCAGCTTTACATTAAAAGAAGCAGGCAAAACATGCAATTGAACAAATTTGAGGATTATGGGTGTCGTATGAAATGGAACAAATATAAGTTTATTGGTTATTCCAGAAAGTTTGAAGAAGAAATTATTTCCCATGTATAGATTCCTTTACCAAATGGCCAGTATCCTTCTAAAATTTCACCTAAAGTCCAAAGTCTCACCCTTTTAAATAATTTTACACATCTTCTGCGACCCTGATATTACGGTAGGACCAGATGGTATCCCGAATACAGTAAGTAGAAGTAAGTGTGATGTTCATGGGAGGAAAATCCTATGTTCAGCTCTGCAAATGATTAAAATTTGGGTGCAACAAGGATTTTTGCATGATGATGAATACTTGTCCATGAGCATGGAATTGTTGGATAAAAGCCTGTGTTCTTAGTTCTTGACACTAAGATTTCGCAATGACTTTGAGATGTATACAAGGTTATTAGCAGAGTTTGTGTTTGTTATTAGTATTTTTTGCTGAAATGATTATTCTTTGGCTCTGCAAAACTTAAAGGAAACTTTCCTCTATTACTTTTTACAGCCTGATGAAATTCTGAGTATTATTTCTTTCTCTGAAAAGTTAACACCGCCGATGACAAGCTGGTAATTATATTTATTACTTTACATATCAAAATACTATTATCTGTTCTTGTCTTTGAACTGCAAGAGGTGTCTTCTCTGTTTTTGTCCTTGTTACATTGTTACATGTGAGGGTGGCAAAAAACCACCCTCAAAACCCCAGATCTTTTAGAACTTTTTAAACTCTCGTACCACTTGCTGGTTACATTATTCTAAGTCAATCTTTAAAGTATTTTAAAAAAAAATAAAAATTGAGGCATTCTCTTTACCTTAAACACAGTTGACAAATTCTTCCCTTTCTACCTTGTTTAACTCCAACTAACTGTCACTATAGAATATGTCTTCCCCGTGAAAGAATGTTTCTTGAAATCAGATTATGTTCAGTACAACTCCTTAACCAAAGCAAAAGAAAACCTAGCATCTTTGACTGGCAAAAACTTTGCCTACATTCTAATTAAAAAATATTGGTTAAGTTTTTCCCACTGGGGAGCTCAAAAGTGATGGGATCAAAGTCATGTTCCTAACTGAGAAATCAGAATCCAACATAAGAGCTTCAAAAAGACTAATTAAAACTTACATGCTCTCTTAGAGTGAGCAGGGACATGACCTAAATGCTGCTAAACCCTGTAGGACTTTTTTTTTCTGTTACATGAATGGTGGGTAGATCACATGCCTAAATCCAAACTCTGTAGACCTTACATAATTTTCCAGGCACCAGTTCTGCACTATGTGTCCAAATAATTATGATAAGCTATCAGATATCTGGAATGGATTGTTCCATCCTTACACTTGCAAAAGCCTAGCAGGAATTTGAATTATTGTGTGTGTTTCTGGTCCTTCATATTTCCTGTACACTCAAATAAAGATGGTACTTTAAAATATTTTTTTTTCAATGACTGTTTTCGGGAGTCTGAAATTAGACACCAATTAAGTTTTCGTAGCAGGAACACACAAGCAAGAATCACAAACAATTGTATCACCATAAAAATGTCTCCTCACTCAAAACCCCTCAAAAGCCCAATTTAAGGCTCAGAACCTGTTTTGAAATACACAGACGACAATTTGTATTGGCTTTTTGTGCAACTGCATGCATATCTGCAAGGGCCAAAGCTGGATTGTTGTTTCAACGTATAAATCAGGAAAAAAAGAACTAAAACAACATAAATTGTGCCTACGATAGACATAATAAATATTTTTGGTCCATTTCTGACCCCCTACCTGTGTTTAGAGAGTTAATTTTCACATGGCAGACCAGGTCATCTTCTGGAGCCTGCTAAATCTTTCAACGTCCTGAAGTTTTTCCGTGTTGCCTTTATATATAACATAAATGTCTGTGAAAGAGTCTGTGTTTATGTGCATCTGTGTGTGTGTGTGCATGGGTATTAGAATTTATCCTGCTGTTTGCACAGGCAAATAATTGATTTAGATCTTCTCAGAGGTGTTGCTTTGTAAATCGTTAGTCACAATAACATATTAGGGGGATGTGAGAAATGTATATCTTAAGGCAAATTACTTTTTTTTTCACCTTGGCATCAGCAAAAGTTCTATTTTGCTCACAGTTTAATTTTTGGGTGGTTTAAAAGGATGTTGTTTCACTGAAAAGCCTTTCTGCTAAGTAGATAAGAAAAAAATGTAAGCTCTGCCATTTAAGAGAGCAGCAATTGATTTGCAGAGGGCAGAACAATGGCTTTTGCCAGCTGTGTGCTTCGGCAACCGCAGAAGGAGCCTAAGAACACTCAGGAGATAAAGTGGGCAGGACACAGTAGGCTTTTTTTTTGCCAACCAATTCTTTGTACTACTAAATTTGGGCAATTGTCAAAGGGAATAAAGTATGAAGGGCTGAAAGATTTATATAAGACTTCCTGAGGAATCAGAGGACTGGCACATCTACTTAATGCGAACAAAGGCAGTAATGTGAACTCTGCTCTTTTCATTCTCTGCTCTCATGTTATTAGATTCTTAAATTATATTTTCATTAAAGGTATGTATATACCATTAAGAACTGAGCCTTAAGCAAATCCAGCAATAGGTTAAATGGAAAATCAACAGTTTCCAGAAATATCCCATGGAAAGTATAACACTCTACAAAGTAAAATCTACAGTCGAGGAGATGGGAGGGGAGATTTTATTGGAGGTCTTCCTTGAAGAATTAGGACTGTGTTGACAGCGTGAGCCCTAAGTCATCTGATCCCTCTCATGCCATAATCTGGCAGTGAAAACAATCTCAGGACCACATGATAGGATTTAGCATGGATAAAATCTCAAATCTGCTGAAAATCCTTGAGTAAGTTCCTAGAAACAGGTCGGTATCATTAAGGGGGTTTGAACTTTTAAGAAAGTTTGGGTACAAGAGACTAAGAATCCTGTCACACTTGGAATCTGCAAGTGATTAAATACTCAAGACCTGTGAGTAAAAGAGGGAACATTTATTTTTACATTTTATTTTTAATTTAGTTGCTTTGTTTTAGAAAAAGCAGCATTAGAAATATCCTGAAACACAGTCAGTTAATAATGGAGAAAATATTGTCCCCTACTGCTTACAGAGTAAAAGGGAGGCTGATGAATAAAGCCTGAAGAATTAGGTAACAGTAGAAAGATAGAATGAAATGGAGGACCGTTGTGTCAGAGAGAAATTGTTAAGGCCATGAAAGTAGGACTGAAAAGATGACACAATAAATAGCAGAACCTTTGTCAATGGAGGTTAAGATGGCCAGAAATTTTCTGCCAAAATACCTTGTCAAGAAGAATGTAATCTTCTGTGGAGACACACATATAGTTTTGATAAGGATGGGGTTTCCGTTCAGAGAGAGATGCCTAAGAAGATCTGATACACAGATAGTCATATGTTCACTAAGATACAAGAAAGAGCAGTCGAGGGTTTTGCTGTGGTGGATTTGGAGCAAGGATTTGACTCTCAGTCACTCACACTGAATGTTCCCAGGTTGCTGTGATGGGTGGGTTCTTTTGTTAACCCCCTGCTCTGGTTGTTCTGCTTTTCAAACTGGAATAGGGGCTCGAGCTTTGGTCTTTCCCACCCTAATGAGGGCTAGCATCTGTTGCTGAGGCTTTTGCACCTTGATTAAGTAAATATCTACTGGGTGAGTGAGCAAGTAAGCAAGCAACTCTGACTCTGTGATTTGCTAATAGCATTTTTTTAAAGTTATTTCCTGCAATAATGAATGATCAATTGTATACAGAGACTGGGAGAAATCAGAGAGACATTACAGTCATCCCCCCTCCCCTCCTCTGAAATACCTACCTGAGATAGTGTTGGTCCAGTTCTTTTGCTGAACCAGGCAGAACAAAGTGTTGGTCCCTCATATTTCAGCTAAGTGCCCTAAGGATATTTAGGTTAAGACAGCTGGGGATTATTTAATGAACAAAACAAAAAGGAACATCTTCAATTTGTCCTAAGAAAGAATGTGAAAATTTTTTTAACTCTTGAGAATTTCCACAGGACAGGTAAACTAGTTCTTTGCTCAAGTCCATTCAATCCCATGGTTTGATCTGTGAATTCAAATAAATGAACAGCATGAGCAAACATAAGAGTCAATTAAAAACAGAGGATGCAAAAAATACTCGGTGAAGAAATACTTTGGCATTTGTATTTAAGCAAACCAGGCATCTGTGCACATAATAACTGACATGTGCACTCAAAATTCCCGTGTGCTCTACTTTGAAAATCTATTCTTAAACATGTTTTTAGGAAACATATCAGAAGGTAGATACCCTGGTTGAAAAAGATTTCTCAAATGTTTCTTAAAACTCATTTGAAATAACAAAGCCTGTGAAACAAAGCTGATAGTCTCACAAGTTTGGACTTTTCTATATGAAATCACTCCCTTTGTCTGCTTAGACAAGCAGTGAGAGGCTAACCATTAACCCATTTAACCACAGTAACTTGCTTAACCTGATACCCATCAGCCTTTTTTTTTTTCCGCCTTGAAGAGAAAGCTAATTCGTTGAACAGGATATTTTATTGGCTTCCTCTGTATCCAAGAATTTCTTGCAGCCTGAATATAAACTTCTATGCCAAAAGAAGTTTCCCCCTCATTTTTCTAGTAGGGAAGGACCAAATATGAGAACCATGATACAGATATCATTGAAACCAAGTTTTAGAGCTGACATGGAACTCTTCTATTGTCATTAGTAGCATACATGGGGAAGGGTGGGCTAGCAGAATATTTTGTCTTCTCGCAGAAGCATGTAAACTCAGTTGTTGAATGAATTTTGTCACATTTTAGCAGATATTTGCTGCAGAAAAGAATTTGGAAGTAGGTACCTCTCCACAATCAACTGGAACTGGAAGCCAAACTATAAAAATTAGCTCCAAAAGTAGTTCTCAGCATTAGACATTGCTAAATAAAGTATCTCTCAATGAGATTTAAAAGAAAGGTCAGCCTCACCTCTGTGCCTGGCAAGGTCGTGGAGCAGATTCTCCTGGAAACCATGCTAAGGCACATGGAGAGCAAAGAGGTGGTTGGTGACAGCCAACATGGCTTCACCAAGGGCAGATCATGCCTGACCAATTTAGTGGTCTTCTATGACTGGGTGACAAGGTAGACAAGGGACAAGCAACGGATATCATCTACCTGGACTTGTGCAAAGCTTTTGACACTGTCCCGCATGACATCCTTCTCTCTAAACTAGAGAGACACAGGTTTGACGGATGGACCACTCAGTGGATAAGGAGCTGGCTCAGAGAGTGGTGATCAACAGCTTGATGTCCAAGTGGAGACCGGTCATGAGTGGAGTCCCTCAGGAGTCCGCGTTGGGCCCGGCCCTGTTCAACATCTTTGTCGGCTACATTGACAGTGGGATAGAGTGCACCCTCAGCAAGTTCGCCGATGACACCAAGCTGTGTGGTGCTGTTGACACGCTGGAAGGGAGGGATGCCATCCAGAGGGACCTTGACAGGCTGGACAGGTGGGCCTGTGCAAACCTCATTAAATTCAACCAGGCCAAGTGCAAGGTCCTGCACCTGGGTCGTGGCAATCCCAGGCCAAATACAGGCTGAGCAGAGAATGAATAGAGAGCAGCCCTGAGGAGAAGGACTTGGGAGTGCTGGTGGATGAGAAGCTTAACATGAGGCGGCAATGCACCCTTGCGGCCCAGAAGGCCAACCACATCCTGGGCTGCATCAAGAGGAACGTGGCCAGCAGGTCGAGGGAGGTGATTCTCCCCCTCTACTCTGCCCTGGTGAGACCCTACCTGGAGTACTGCATCCAGTTCTGGAGCTCCCAACATAAGAAGGACATGGACCAGTTGGAGAAGGTCCAGAGGAGGGCCACGAAGATGATCAGAAGGCTGAGAGAGCTGGGGCTGTTCAGCCTGGAGAAGAGGAGGCTCCAGGGAGACCTTATAGTAGTCTTCCAGTACCTCAAGGGGGCCTACAAGAAAGATGGGGAGAGGCTGTTCAGTAGGGCCTGTTGTGATAGGACGAAGGGTAATGGTTTTAAAATAGAGGGAGGTAGATTTAGATTGGATATTAGGAAAAAGTTTTTTATAATGCGAGTTGTAGAACACTGGAACAGGTTGCCCAGAGAGGTGGTGGATGCCCCATCCCTGGAAACGTTCAAGGCCAGGTTGGATGAGGCTCTGAGCAACCTGATCTGGTTGGAGATGTCCCTGCTCCTTGCAGGGGGGTTGGACTAGATGACCTTTGAAGGTCCCTTCCAACTCTAACCATTCTACGATTCTATGATTCTATAATGTGTCCAGCTTTCCTGGAAAGAGGATGTTACTGCTTCAAAGTATTATACACACTGATTGGATGATGTAGGTTTTTCATCCCTCCCTTTAAAAGTAAATATGTAAAAGGGTCTGGTCATATTTTCATTCTTTTCTCCCCAATAGGAGTGTAAGAAAGCAGTATTTCTATGTGGGGTGCTTGTCCTAAGCCAAGTGTTCAAGCTGGCTCAAGCAGATGTTGTATAACATGTATTAGAGGGATGCTTCAAGTTAAACACATCACCAGGCTGAATACAGAGTCAGCTTCACACAGGCATTTGCTAAATTAGGGATAGGGTCTTGTTTCTATAATCTCCCTTATACACTTGTTCTAAGGGAGGCTAACATGCAAGTTATCTTTCAAGACAAAGTGCCTCAAAATAACAGCTTTTTTTTTAGGAGAAGCTGAGAGTTCTGCAAAAGGTGAAGTGCCAGACCTAGGTTGTCCCAGCAAAGGTTCATTCTGGCACTCTCTCTACTGCTTCACAGGATAACTTCAGCTCCCTTCCCTTCAGCTCAGCCCCTCTTCTCCATTTCTATGGATCTAGCACTAACTTGTTATATGAGAGGTTTTTGTTTTACTGTACCTTCCAACACCAACATGGAGAATCTTGCTTTTATTAAAAATGTGCTTTTATTTCTATTTTCTGTTCAAAACAAGCTTTTTGGCATGAAAAGCAAAATCTGTCTCATCAAAGGCGAGCAGAGTATAATACAATCCATTTTCATAACAATGAGGGGAGGCAGAAGGTGGTGTTTAGATATGCTTGTAACTTATTTGCTTTGTGTGCCACACATTCCTTTGGTTGACGGGATGCCAGCAGTAGAAATAACACTACCTATGAAATGCAGAGCTGCCTTTCATCTTGAGATCAGAAAAGTAGGGCTCATGCACTTTAGGCAGTTTTCAAAAGGCTTTTACTTTGTGCACAAAGCGCAACTCTACCAGTTCTGCCACAGTGATAAAAAATTGCTAACCAATATGGGAGAGGACTGGGACTTAGGAAGCATGTTACAAGATTACATGTAGAATTGTTTGCATGGTTTCCAGGATAATTTTTTTTTTTTTCACAAAAAGTGTCTATTTGTCAAAAGTCTATTCATTCTGGGAAGCAACACCGACTTAAAACAGTTTTTTCATAAGAAAAACTGAAAAACAGATTTTATAAAGTTGAAATCCCACTGTAGGACTTATTGGAATAATATTTTATATTATAACATTTACAATGAAACTTAAGAAATCAGAGTCAATACTATTTATTTACATGAACTTTCCTATTTATTTAAATTTATTTAAGTCTTTGCCAGATGATCCCCAAAATGCTAACTCAGACTTGTAGATTCTCATAAGAAGTCAGGTCCAGTCTATAAATCACTGACATTAATTTAATGACCTCAAAGTAAAGGTACCTTCAGGTGTCTGTGGTACTTTGGCCATGCACAGTAGCAAAATGAGATGGTTCATCTTTTGTCTTCTGACAATATAATCCCAAAAGATGGAAATCTGATATCAGTTAGAAATGTATTTCTGTTGTTTCAAATGTGAGAAAAACTATGCTGGAGAATAGGCTGACATATGGCAAACAGTGATAGGAAGCCGGTTTATGGAAGAACTTATAAACATCCGGGTATGTCTATGTAACATTATTTTCAAAGGTTTATGTTTCAGTAAATTCAAAAAGGTCTGGAGGTAAGACTATCACGATATCACTACCATGATATCTTAATGATAGATTTTGGTTGGATTTCACCTAACCCTTATTAGGGACATAAATTTTGCCAGTTGCAGGTAAGAAAGAAAGGCTCTGGGGTCAGAGGTGTTAACTTGGAAGGATCCGAGGCCTTAGATAGTACCTCAGACCCTCTGCTTCAAGGAGCTATCACAATTTCCTGTTGGCCTAGGCCAGAATGTTGCTGGCCTCTGAGTAATTGTTAGGGGAATATATTTGCAGAACAGAAATAACTACAGAATGGAAATCGGCAGGTGCACAGACATTACTCTGCCGTGCCCTGATCATCCAAACGTAAGGTGATGGTAGGGTAAAGCAGGGGGCATTGCTCTGTAAACATCTTGATCAGACTGGAGACTGATAATATTCTGGTCAATAACTGAAGGAGGAAGGAAAAGAAGAACACTTTCCTAGACTCCCTTTGTACTAAGTAAAGGGCAGAAAAATGCCCTTCTTAAAGGAGATCAAGTAGGAAGCCTGGGTTTCACCAGGCTTTTCTCCATAGACATAGGTTGCCTAGACTATTCTCCCTATGCAGAAACTGGGCTTTGAGACTGGCCAGAGCTGCAGACCAATGAGTAAGACACATTCTTTCATTATTAGCCAGCAAAGTACTGCTTTAAATTGCAGTAGGAGTGTGCTTCTCGATGTATATCTATGGCATGCCATCTATTGAAAACTCTGCTTCTTGCTATGGGTCTTATGCCCATCGTTTTGAAAACATATTTGGAACTGATCAAAGGCCCTCTGATATAATCTAAACTCAGATACTTTGGGTCTTTGTCTTCAGTAAAGTTTATAAAATAATCCAAAGGTTAAGTGTTCTCACTATATACAGCACCACAGAACTTCCTTACTCTCTGACTCCAAAAGTCAAGGAAAGAATCACAACTCAACAGCATTCACAGACCTTGGAATGAGTTTACTTGACAAAAAGGAAAAAGGGACTCATAGAGGATACAGTGGTTCTTTGCTCTTGTATCTTGAAAACGTGCCACTTCTAAAATAATTTTACATCTCGTCTTCTATAAACCAGATCGTGACACTGTTTGCACTGTTTGGAGAAGGAGGTTGTTTTTCTCTTGTACCATCTCACACAGTGTGCTAAACTCTGACCATGGCAACCAGAATCTTTCTTTTTAATTTGCAGTGAGGCTTGCAAGACAAATGAAATATTGTTGATGTCAGCAAGAAAACGTGTCTGGAATTTCATTGTACTGTTTTCTGAACAATTATAGGAAAATACTTAGTGGAAAATGCTTCTGCCTTCCGGAGAGTTCAAAGGTGGGATGTGAAGTTCCTGAAATCTGTATGAGAAATGGTATTAATTACCTTTTTTTTTGTTTGGGGCAATTGACTTAGAATAGTTTTCATTCAGTTTGTATATTGATAATTATTTTCGGTAAAAAGCCAAAAGGAAACTACTCACTACTGAGAGTACAGGATGTTGGCCAGAGGCATAACTTCTCACAAAAAGTTTGATTGCAGAATCATAGAATGGTCAAGGTTGGAAGGGACCTTCAAAGGTCATCTAGTCCAACCCCCCTGCAAGGAGCAGGGACATCTCCAGCCAGATCAGGTTGCTCAGAGCCCCATCCAACCTGGCCTTGAATGTTTCCAGGGATGGGGCATCCACCACCTCTCTGGGCAAGCTGTTCCAGTGTTCCACCACCCTCACTGTGAAAAATGTTTTCTTAATATCTAATCTGAATCTACCTCCCTCTATTTTAAAACCATTACCCCTCGTCCTTTCACAACAAGCCCCACTAAATAGTTTTTCTCTATCTTTTCTATAAGCCCCCTTTAGGTACTGGAAGGTTGCAATAAGGTCTTACCAGAGTCTTCTCTTCTCCAGGCTGAACAGCCCCAACTCTCTCAGCCTATCCTCAGAGGAGATGTGCTCCAGCCCTCTGATCATCTTCATGGCCATCATGGCTGGGTATGGGTTTGGGATGGATAGACCATTATACACATACATCTTTTATCAAGCATTTATTGGAAACAGCATACTGCTTTTCTCTTCAATGTTTCACCAGCTTGTGTCAGTGTGCAGTCCTTGCCAGAGGACACCTTAATCTTTGCAGGAAATGCTTTGTGCAGATGACTAACAAGTTCCAGAACCACTTACAATTGAGTATCAGGCACACTGTGAGTCATCATGTAGCTATATAGTCACTCATGAAGAGAAAAAAGCCCAGAAAAAAAAAAAAGAATTCTAAAGGTGAAAAAGGCATCCTTATTTTTAGAGTTTAATTCTGTAATTTCCACCTGCAGATTCACATGTTTCAACCTATCCTATTACAGAATAGTTTACTGCAAATCATAGATCAATGAGATTACCCTGTAAAGTTTGGTATCTGAATAAAACAGGATTCTGCTAAATGCTGCAGCTGTTATGCAGAATAGCAATATTAATAACTAATATGAGTTAACTTTATTTAGTTATTTTTACGAAAGCTTGCTTGGAGTTTACTGCACTCAATAAGCAGTTGAGCTAGAAGGAAGGAGTCACTGCAACCTGCTGCTTTAGTTGACTGTTTATACAGAAAGCCCTATTCTGACTCTGTTTTTATAATGAACACTGTTCATGTGGATAAACTTTTCCTTATCCATCAAGGCTATTCTTACATATGGACCATTGATGTTCTTATGTAAAGAGTAGTAGTTTTATGATTATTGTATTCATCAGATAGCAGGTGGTGTGTAAAACCTGCCGAGCTAGAGTTTGTCCAAAACACCTTATTGGGAAGAATGTTGATGTATCGATACTTTTCCCCCCACCGAGTTCAAACTTGTCAGAGACAGATTTTGCATCATTAAGTGGTGGTTGCTCATGTGTTGGGTTCATGACTGATCATAAGGCATATACATGGGAGATTTGCTTAATTAGGAATCACATCATTTAATCCTGGCATTTTATGTTTTCAAGGCTATAAAAGACAGATTAACTTTCTCCTTGGCTTTTAAAGAAAAAGTTGTGTTTCTTTGGCTCAGCTTATCTTTGGAAGGAAGGTACTGTCATAGCTGTTAATCAGCAGCTGTTAATCAGGAGCCTGCTAGATATTAAATCTGTAATAGATATTTATATTTTTTAAGTATTCATCCAAAGAAATTCCTTCTCTTTCTAAATTTAAAAATTGACAGCAGTTTAAGAGAGAATATTCTGGATACTCACACATCATATATTTTTCCTACATTTTACCCCCAAGTACTCAGATCATTCAGTTTCAATCTCCCAAACTCTTCCTTTTCCATTTGTGATCACCCAGTAAAAGTTCAGTTCAACATTCAGATTACATCTTCTATTGCTTTAAATGGTCTAGTGACTGTACAGTCTGATTTCAGATTTATGACTCTGCTCTTATAGCCACCTTTATATTGCCGTATACAGTTATTACTTCATTTATACCTGCCTCAGAAAATCAACAGTAAGTGAAAGGAAGGAACCATAACGCGGGTTGGAATATGCATGCACAGTGTTGAGACGTGCATAAAAGAATCAAATTTAAGTGAAGCAATTATATTTTATTACTCTTTTCCATCCCTCAGTATTCTCTGTTCAGCATCTGTGCACTTTTCCCTCTGTGAATTCTCTTTATTCTTCTGTATTGCTATTCTCAAGTATGTTCCTTGGCCCTCTGAAAGCTGGCAAACTGGGCTCAGAAAAGCATGTGAAAGTTCAAAGCTGGTCTCTATATATCGTCATCTCTTTGATGTGAATTCCTGTAAGTACAAGCTTTCCAAAAGACCTTCCTTTCCTTCCTGGTAGCTGCCTGCAAAATATTGTGAGAATCCTCTTTTGCACTATATTTCCAAGTGAATTGGAAACACTTTTCAATTCTGTCATGAATTAGTAAGTGAAAATATGTGTGAAAAAAAAAGTCTGTGGAATTTTTTTAGACATCATGCAGTATTTCCTTTTCAAGTTTAATTTGCATTCAACTCATGCTTGCAGTTATTCCTATGTTCCAAAACATTTTGTCAGATAGCTGAATAATTCCGTCTTTCTTTTCTTCTGCTACATACAAATTTATAAAATTTATCCAGTCCTTTTTTCCTGACTCTGTTTTGTATCTTCCACCTCTCTCCTCACTCATGAAATTTCCTTTTCTCTTCTTTCCCAGTCTAGCCTCAATGCTGGATCTCCTTCTCAAAAGGATAGATCTCCTTCTCAAATACTAGATCTCCTTCTCAAGGATTTCAGCTCTTTATTCCTGTTTACCTTATATATTCTGTAATCTTTCTTATGCTGGGTTTTTGCACCTCTTTATCCCCCTTTTTAAGTGTTTTACTTGTATACCTACCTGACTATGCACGGATCTATCCACACATAAAGTTTAAAAAGTTTGCTTTCATTCTCATTGTTAAGATCACAGACACAGGGCAGGATACACATGCCTTGTCGTGTGGTGGAACAGCCTCTACACTGTACATCCTGCTGCTGCCCACACAATCACTGCAGCAGGACTGCTCCATGTAAAGCAGCATACAATGTACTTTTTTAAACTTAAATCTCATCTTGTGTAGTTTCTAATACATGTTCTCTTTTCAAGTTATGTGGGTAAAAGAATGGCTGCCTTCACGAGCGCCAGATTTATATAAAAACACAACTTTTTCTTACGTACCTTAATAGGGAACCAGCCCAGGTGTTCTATAGCACAAAGTCACAGTTCTATAACTTCAGTGTTATAGCTGTAGGCATCAAAAGGGAAGGAAATCCAGGCAGAAAGGCAGAGACTAAGGAGGAAATGGAGAAAAGAACAAGACAAGTGACAAAGTAATGAAATTAATGAAAACACTGCTTTTTCCATTCAGGTCCCTGATTGGCAGTCAAAGCTTTGGGATAATACTAACAGATCAATCGCAGTCTACATAGATAGGAGGAGGCTATTTGTTTAATTTCTCATTAACCACATAGATGTGACACTGCAGAGACAGTATGCCCCTGTTAACATCACCTGACGCAGAAGGCAGAGACCACATGGCAGAGAGATGCTATACTTCTCTGTACATCCCTTCCTTCTCTTCCCTCTCTCCTCCAATTCATTCTTGACACAGTATCCAGCTCTGGCCTCAAGCACCAGCATATAAGATTGAGGAGAAAAATGTTTTCTTGTGATATTATAAACCCTTTTGGGGAAGAGATCTGTAAGTGTCTGGCAGCTAACTTGCTAATTTGTGGTTTGCTATGTATTTTTGTTCCTAGACATAATTTAGCCATAGGTAGATCAAACATAGACTGGAATGAAGTGTTGTATAGCATGTATATATATATGACGACCTGTTAACGTGTATTGCACTGTAGTAGTCAGACGAATGCTATACTACTGAGTTTCTTTTCCTCAGCTCTTCATAAGACATTCAAATTTCACACAATTTAACAGAAATGAGATCCATCTCTCAAAATTTTCCCTTTAATTCTTTGTTGCTGTTTATCATTCTTTAACACTTCAGCTCAGCTGCAGTGAAAGCCTATGTCCTTACTTGCTAGGCTCCATTTCCTGTTATTTTCATTAATTCCAGACAGTTATTATGTTTGTTTAATTACATAGCACAGCAAATTATGCTAATCAATTCTGTTCACACCCAACAGGGATCCCTCATTATACATAGATATCTTGTAGTTGGTGAAAAATGAAGAGAGACACAAGTGATGAAATTAATTAAATAATTCATCATCCTAGAAGCATGCCCAAACAAAAACTTCCTTTGCAGACTCTTGTCAACCTGAAAAGCTTGGACCTGAGATCGACTGAATCTTTTCCTTCAGGGAGGTTGCTAAACTACTGAAAAGGTCCCTAGAGGGTCTGAGCTCTTTAGAAATAGTTGAGAGTTTATGCTTGTATTTCCTCTTAGGTGCTTTGAAAAAGGAATTGGTCTTATCATTCTTAGTGACTGGACAACATTGCCACATGCTGTTCTCTTCTGCTGAAAAATGAATTACAGAAGTGGGACGGGTGAGATCTTCAGAAAAAACACAGAGGGGAAAGAAAGTATATTTTGCTATCGTACTACACTACCTTTTAGCCCTCTACCTCTTCTACAGTGTGTGAGATCTCTGCACAAAGATCTACCTGTTTGTTTTCTACCATCCTTAGACATTGGTTTTTAATATTTCTGGAAACTCTTTGAAGGATACAGTAGGATACAAGTCAAAATATAGTAATATAAATACACATTGCCAAACAGTCCTTCAGAGAGTTCCAAAATGTTTTTGCTCCCTTATATAAAAACATTTTGATATATGCATGCTGATGTAATTTCTGTGGATTGACAGAAAGATTTGTGAGTACAAAACTGCCTCATAGCCAGAGTCTGATAAAAAATCATGAATTAAAATTTATGTTTAAATGATATATGGTGCAATCAGTCTGGAATTTCACCCTGGCAATGTATTTCATTTGAAATTTGGCATTTTGTGATTCACTTGACAGTTGCATTTACTCCCAGATCCTGCCATACTGTTGCAGCAGGTGGAGGCAACATCATTTCATACACAATTTCCAATGGAAGCTTGAAAAAAATTTAAAATCTGAAGAGAGAAAGGACACTTTTTTATACATACTATATATAAAAAATTATTTGGAGAAACAGTCTATTCCAAAATAATACAGAGGAAAAAACTATTTTCAGCCATTTATTTTTGTTTGTAAAGCATATTTCTGATTTTCTGGGAAACACACCAGTAAGTTCCATACATGCTCATATATTCTGAATATTGGCAAAAGTACATTATTGCCAAGGGGGCACATTTGGAGGTAAATTGATTTCACTCTTCTAATGGAAAAAATGCATGGTATTCCAGAGTCTTCCAGAGTCTCCAGTATTCACCACCAAAGTGAAGCAGCATCCCTTTACATATGCACTGGAATCATTCCTAAGTGCATAAAGATGCTTAGGTGATTTTCAGTCAGACCAAAAAGTTATATCCAGATGTGAATGAATGGCTGTGTGGATTGCTTTTCTATTTGAAAAATGGCCTATGTACCACAAAATAATATATAATGTATACCAGACTAGCCTCCTGGTGTCATCTTTGTGATGAATGAACATCATGGGGGAGGAGGAAACTTGCTTTCTTCCTATTTTTGCTTTGACACTTGTAGATTTATATTGAGATGAAAAATGAAACTCTGATGCATTTGCTGTTAAGTTGCTTTTGAGAGCTACACCCCATTCACTAGCACTACTCAAAGACATCAGCAATTTGTGGGATAAAATCGTGGTTATGTCTGGGCAGCAACTGATGGAGAGTGGAGAGAGAGGCACAGGGCTCTGTTACCTGCCTGTCTTCCTGTTGCATAGCGTCTTTGCAGCCAGCCTAAAGACTGTCAGAGTAGTAGGGTGTGCTTAAATGCAATAAGTTCCATGTGCTCCAGGGCGTACTATTCAAACTGTCCACGCAGGATAACTGCATGCATGCATGCAGGGAAATTTGACTTTAAAGGCATCTGTAAAGCCAAGAACAGGCAGCCTGGGCATGTGAGGAGCTGCACAGCTCTGTTGTCTCTCCAGCTCCTGTAAAAAACTTTACATAAACTTTCCAATGGCACAGCACTGCTACATGCATCCAGTTAAGCTCTAATTCCTTGAAGGAGCCTCAGAGGCAATTTCAGTAACCCTAACAGTTGTTCTGACCTGCACAAGTATGGACAGGATTGTATGTTTTTCACTTCCCCTGCAATTAGCATATTAGAAGACAGGGCAAATATATCACCTTCCTAAGATTATTATTTTCTCTGGGTGTATCTTACCTGATGTGACACAGGTTGCTTTATACACCTTTTACACAGATTAGTGATGTTGCTAAAGGAGGGTAGACAACCAACACGCTAGAGGGAAAGATCTTGGCCTTTACTTCACTCTACTATTGCGGTAGTCAGGAGAAGATAGGCCTGAACTTGTTTTAGGAGGAAAACGACACATCCAGATACAAGACTTCATGCTTGTGAGGCCAAATGAATTTGGAAGTAAAGAAAGGAACAGAAGGAGTGGGGAAAACTGATATAGGACTCATTTCTCAGATTCAAATAATGAAGGATATTTTTAGCTATGTTTGCATTACTTGCAGGAACTGAAATGAAGCATTTGTGACTTTTGCTGTTGCTGCCAGGACAGCCTTGGAAAAGGACAACATTAGTGAGGTGCTACCAGTGTGTTTGCAAGCTTTAACAGAATACTACAGAGAGAACTTCCAAGGCCTTTGTCTTCCAGATAATTCAGATAATGTTGTTTCCTTTTTGGCAGTCTCACAGAAAGACAGAAGAGGAAATGCTACAATGTCAGCTGGGCTGTATAGAAACGTCTGCACAAGAGTCTCTGGTGGCAAAAGGTCGTGAAATATCCAAACTGAGGATTTCCTTCTTTTTTTCTTTCTTTCTTTTTTTTTTTTTTTTCATAATACATAGTAGCTCATTTGCAGTGGACTTTGAATATATTTCTTTAAAAGTATACCCTGGAAAACCTTACAGATTTTAGATTTGAAATAAACCATGTGCAACTACCTGCAGCAGATATATTTGGTACACCTTCCACGTGTTTTTTTAGAAGGTGATTCCAAATCTTCCCAATATTTTGGGGAATAATCTCAACCACGTTCAAGAAGAGAAAGCCAATGAAAGCATGGAAAACAGATGTCTGAACTCCAAAGGCACTTTCAGAATGATTGCCAGTCCTGTCAGCCACCTCAAAAGTGGGACGGAGATAATTTTGACTGTCATTGGTAATAAGAACAGTTGAAAGAACAAAAGGTGGTTTAAGTAAGCACTTCAGCACAGCTCCCTTATTCCCAGCACTAAAATAATTGGTGAGATGCACGTGTAACACACAGAAGACCTGAGATAGGCTCCTCTGACTTAATTTTCCCTGAGGCTTTGGTCCATACTAATTACATAGTGTTCCTTTTCTTAACAGGTCTAGCTGAAGAAAACTTGTGGGCCAGGGTAGTAATGAAAACCTTTTGGGGGACTGCCCAGTTCACCTCACTCAGCCAAGATGTACTCCTTTACATCCAGGGCATCAAGCCGAGGTCTTTCTCTGCTGTTTTTTATAGCTAACATCAACACCATTACTGAGAAACCTTGCTGGAGAGATCAGGGGCTCTGGAGTTCACCAAAACTTTCCCAAAACTTCCAGTAGGCAAAGGCCCAAAGAAGGTGTTTTCCCCACCTGGGAAAAAAAAAGCAGTGAAGAAGCTCATAGGACCACTTTCTTTTGTTCCTGCCTCAAATCAGTCAGTGCCCACGCAGCCTAGAGTGCCCTGTATGTGACCTGAAGCAAGTAATTTAATCCGTCTGTGCTTTCCATCCACATCTGTGGAGATAATCCTTCTCCACTTCTCCAGGCAGCTTGGAAGATAAATTTGTTAATTCTTGGGAGCTGCTCAGTACTTTGACAAATTGGGCTCTCTGCATGCAAGCACTTACAAAAAAATTCTGCTCCTGAAGCAACCTTTCTTCTATCTGACAGCTGAAAGATATAGGTTTGAACATACTAATCCACTAGGCCTTAAGACTTTAATCCTCCAAAGCCACCCTAGCGATTATGATGCCTGGTTGAGCATCAGAACTGAACAAACAAATGCTGCATAAAGTCAACCTGCTAAAAGATTTCATTTCAAGTATTTAGGTTTTGTTGGTGTCTACCCTCAGCTCAGGCTCTCTGAAGAAAAAGAAAAGAAGCTGATTTAATATTAAGACAGCTGCCAAACTTGGTTTTTACCACAAGTACCATGAAACAGCAGCTATGGAACTCAAGCCCCAAACATCTCACTGTGGTGGGGAGGCAGGAAAATTAACAAGAACAAAGAGAAGGAAAGAAGAGCGTTTGAGGACAGAGAAAACCGTGATAAAGGTAGTCTTGGTCAGGTCCATTAAAGTACTGTGCATCTTCACAGCCAGCAAACTCTAGCACAAGGCTGGTGCATGGGTAATATTAGATGCCACTGCATATATATATATATGCAGTAGTCATCAAAGTCATGTGTTTCCCTCTACTTCTTTTTGCTTTACCATTTACTTTGAACTAAGTTTTCCTTAGTGTCCTAAAGAGACGCACAGAGAGGAAAATGCTTTAAAAATAAACAGTGGGAATTTTGTCTCTATGAAGAAAATACTACTATGGGATGGGCAGATCTTTGAGTCAGTCTTGTTTGATCCGCAGAGGTGCACTGAGATTTGGATGGATTGTGTGTGAGCCATATTGTCTGCTTGATGATTGATATAAGCAGACATGAAGGACAATTGATTTCCTACATCTCTGCATATACCTTCCCCTATATTATCTCGCCAGATATTACTGTGATTTGTATAAATGTCATCACCCACTTTTATAAGTCTATGAAATAGGACCATATTACAAAGTTTTGTAATTGATAAAACATAATTATCTGGAAATATAATATCATTATTCAGGAGAAAGCATTCTGTAGTAACCAATGGAGAACTCTGAAAATACAAATCACCATGTAAATTTAGGGCTAGGACAACATCCTAGTGGGCAACATCCTGGAAACATTCAAGGCCAGGTTGGACTGGGCTCTGAGCAACCTGATCTGGTTGGAGATGTCCCTGCTCCTTGCAAGGGGATTGGACTAGATGACCTTTAAAGGTCCTTTCCAACCCAAACCCTTCTATGATTCTGTGATTCTGTTCTCTGTGTTGAAGAAATTTTATCTTCCATCTCCATACCTATAAGAACTCATACTCTTCATTTGCTTCTAACTTGGCGGTATCACTTTGAGGTTCAACTCTAACTTCTCATTTGCAGGTGGATCTAAGATTTACAAGTTTGATGAGATTCTAATCAGCTACATACTTTTCAAGCACTATTTACAAGAACTTGTTGATATGGAAAATAGGGCTGAAAATATTGTTAAAACACACTCAGTCTGGAATGGAAACTACTTCCAAGAAGCTATTTTTGAGCAATTTCCACTTCTTGTCTTGCCCTTAAACAGGAAGCACTAAGAATCATAACAGTAACTATGTTTAAGTTCTTAAGCTTTCTAAAACCTTGCAAACAAGTTAAGGTTTCTGGCATAGCTACTGGGAAGTTCTTAGTAAATTCAGATAAATTTTACCATCCTCATCCTGTGCTTTCTTGACCAAGAATACCTGTAAATTCAAAGGTGTTTTCAGCACACAGGCATTTCAGAGATCAGACTATATTCCTGTCTGTGACAATCCATTGGCAGCAGAGGATTTCTATCAGTTCTGCACAGCTGGAGAATTTGGCTGAGAGGTCCTTGTCTAATGGTTTCTTGAACATATAACTACGTGAATCATTATGTTTGCTATTGTCCTGAAGCTACAAAGAATTGTCCAGCATATTCCTCTCCTCAATTGTAAGTGCTCAGGATTTTACTTCAGGACGGGATGGATGTTTGTTCAGATTAATAGAAGGAACTCTGCATTGTGCTTCAAATATACAGTTAGTCCAAGTGAGTGCCAGTGACACTGTGGGTGTGATGTGTTTGTCTTATCTGTCCTTGGCTGATAATACAGGAATAGACATCTAGCGAGCAGGATAGTTGTTATGGAGAGAAAAAAAAAAAAAAAAAGGAAAAAAAGCTGCAACTTTCCTTTTGTCACATAGGGGAAAAGAATAAAAGAAAAGTAGTTTGCAGCTGAAATTACTGTTAGAAAGAAAAAAAAAGTAAGAAAAAGCATTTTTTTCACCTTTTGTATCTCTCCACTCACTCAGTGTGTTCTACTTGTTTTACTGGAGAAATCATTTTGTCAGATAATTGTGTTCATAACAATAGCTGATGCAGTGCATGGGAAGCTGAGCTACATGTTCACTGCCCTTGTGCCTTCTCAGGATGTCCACCACATGCAGGCGGCCTCGCAAGCCTTCCTCACAGCGGAGATTTCTGTCGGTGACCTTCGCAGATCTCATGCTGGGCTATTTTTGTTGGTGGGGTTAATTTAGGATATAAACCAGAAAGGAAGTTGTTACCACGAGGGAGGAAAAATATAGTACAACCTTTGTGGAAGTTTTATCTGTGGTCCATATCTTAATATTATAAAAATGAATCTGACTGAGAATTGAACCAGGCCCTTAAAAACAAAATTTAAAACTGACAGCAAGCAATCTCCTCTTTTCCTTTTGCCCTTCTATCTTTTTCCTCTTCTCTTGGAACTGAATTGGGCTTCTCTAGATGTCTTCTCCATACCCCTCCCTTACTTAGTTCAAGGGTATGGGCAGATTTGTGTATTATTTAGGAGACAGCATTTTATTTAGGTGATGGACTTTGGTAGAAAAAGCAAATATCAAATTTTTTTAAACTTCAAAGAATTATTAAGGAACATTGTGCAAAATATGATTGTATGCCAGATAAATGAGTTAAGATTGTCAATGCTGGCATAGTTTTACAAAAGGAAAAACAAAAATCAATGTGTCCTGTTGAAAAGAATCTCAGAAAAGCTGGCTGAGAAAGGACCCTAAAAATTGAAATAATCCCCAGTTCTCTTCCTCTGCTTTTAACTATTTAGCCCAAGTCATTGTGGATAGATTGTAATGATGAAACTATATATTCTTCACAGTGCCATTACCTTAGTTAATGAAAGACTATGCAAGGACTGTAGTAAGTAATATGACAATAAGTAATGCTTATTATCTTCTGTTTGCTGCAAGGAACTACTGACACACGTACAGACAAACACACAAAGATGTATATGTATTTGTGTCTGTATATATATATACATACATACACATAAATGCATGAAATTGTTTGCTCTTTGATGTTAAAACAAGAGGTTTTAATCCCCCAGGAAAGGACATTTCCTCCAGATGTGCACACTTTTCAAGACAGAAAGCTGGATGATGCTGCAGAGCGGGGATGGGAGGAATGCTGTTTGGCACCTGCTTTCTGCACAGCTGAACAACAGGATTTCTCAGCGCTGTGGCACCGTGGCACATTTCGGAAACAGTAAAGATCTACAATGAGGTTGTTTCCACTGGAATTTGAGAGCTCAGCACTGGCAAGTGAGAAAACTGCACACTCTGGGACTGAAGTAATCCTCTAATTACCAAAGGTTTTCAGAAGTTTAGGAGCAGTTTGATACTAGACTTATTTTTCTGAAGGCATAAATGCATACCAACACTAGACTGGAAAACAATCTCTCCACTTTTTTTAAGAGTTATCTGATGTGTATCTTTCATAATATGTCTGTCACTTTATCAGCCCTCTTTTAAGGAAAACTGATGTTGGGGAAACTGCCACATCTCAAATAAGCTAGCTCAAAAGAAACGGTGGCTAATCGAGCTGCCAAAAGTGTTGTCCTGTTACAGAGTTTCATTTTGCCCTTCTCCCACTGTTTAATCTTCCTCCTTGTTTCTCAGTGAAGCTGAGGAAGTGATCTTTTAATCACACCCCGTATCAACTAAAAAAAAAACCCCAACCCTGAGTCTAATAGCTTGCCATTTGTTTCTCAGTAATATAAGCATTGCTATATACTTTTCTGGATTTTGTTTATCATTTTTGAAGTAAGGGTAACAGAGCTGGAAACAGATAGCAGTAACAGTCTCAGTAATATCCTGTTAAGAGATAATATTTTCTGCTACTTTTTCAAGACATTAATTTGTTCATACATCCAAAACTGACGTTTTCCCTCGAAGTGTTGCTGTCTCTGTAGGAGCTGACATTTAATGCGTTACCTAGCAAGGAATATGAAATCTGTGTCAGCATCACTGCTTTGCAGGATACAATCCCTCTTCTTGCAAATATGGCTGTACACACTGCTCCTAGGTGAATAACTGTGCATTTCATTGTGCTAAACTGTTTATTGTACAACTGAACATACTTTATGACATTAGTTTGTTTTCTAAGTGCCACTGATATGAAGAAAATGTGAACTCTCCAAAATCATTCAGGGTAGAATTCGTCTTGTCAAACATAACCTAATTAAAAACTGGCCATTCAGGCTGCATTAGCCACCTAGGCTCAAGAAACAGAAACAAGCCCTTCCTAACAGTAACTCATTTAGGACAAATGGGATCAATCATAATCTGCAAATGCCTGATTTTCCTCCATTGTATGTGAAGGCAAATGATGAGCTTTGCTTGAACTTCACTCTTAACTTATATGGGATAAAATGAATAAGATGAGCCCAAATTTAAAACTTCTACCCCTGTCTTTTACAATTCTTCTGGCAACTTATCTTTCTGAACCATGCCAGCAACAACTTCTCCTGTCTCTTTCCTCCCCCGCAGGTAATAATACTGATGGAGTAGTAATTTAAGATATTTTAACAAGATCAGTGATACTGCATTGCACTGCCAAGACCAATATTCATGTGGAGATGCTATGTTTTCTCTTCTGGTATTATGCTCGTTGGGTTTCTCTTTGTGGTTTCTCGGAATATGTTTTTTTTTTTTATTTTTACAAAATGTAAAGTGAAGTTTATGTTTATGAACAGAGTCTTGGAAACCAGAAATATTTATCTCAGAAGAACTCCAGTAAAGGCACCAAGAGGGCAAGTGAATATTGTTCTGAGAATAACCCTGAAGGATCCCACACTCCTGGGAGAGTGAGCAGTTCTGATTTTTGCAGTGGTCGACCTTTGAGGTGGCTTACTAGCAAGGTGTAGCTTCCAGAGCTTTTTCCACCTGGAACTCGCTGACTCTATCTGTATTTCTTTCATCAACTGCAACAGCTATCAGAAGATAGAAAATATTTTTAATCAGTGGTATTTTGGGCCAGATTTAAAGATATGACCAAGAGGAGAGAGGCTTCCTTTCCCACATACTTTTTGCATCCTGAAGGTTTCAACCAAAAAAAAAATCAGACTACACAAAAAACAAAATCTAGGCCAAAATCTTCCCACTTACAACTAGGCAAACCTCATTGATTTCCTAGCCAAAACCTGATGCTATGAGACCCAAACCCTAAGAGTCTAGCAGCAAAGAAAATAGGAAGGACATATATTTATCCACAAACCACTGATTTCCTAATTTTATACTCAGTATCCTAAATTGTGAGACAACAACTACCCCATCCAAGCCTGTTTGGTTGTGAGTGTATTATCAACTGCATATCACTCATATACTTTAGATTTTTTTGTAGGGAAACATAGCATTTTTTTAAATTGTCTTTTTAAATAGTACACTGAAAGAGCTTCTGTAGATGTAAAAATGAAGTAGGTCTGAATTTGACCAAGACTTTGGGATTTTTTTCAAGGAAAAGGGATACTGTGATTAAAGCAATGGACTGGTATTCTCTCACAAAATTTCCAGTTGCTTCTAATAGCACTTAAAAAAAAGTAATTTCATTGCAGAGATAAACCTTTAATAAAGGGACTTAGGGCACTGTAACAGTACAGCAAAACCTATAAGGCAGTCTCCCAGCTCCAGGAGTGGAATTAATCATGCTGAGATACCTCACTTTTATTGGTTTTTATATGACACATCTCTTACTGAAAGGAGTTAGGATTCCACATTGAGATATTCAGCAGCCATGGCTGGGAGCTGGGATGCTTCAGAGAGCCAGCAGGAAGTGCCAAGAGAGATGCAGATTTGAAATTTCCTCTCCAGATTGAGTTGAGTATGTGTTTCAATGCCATAGTTAAGTAGAATTTGTAATAATTTGGCCTGAAATGGCTTCAGTTTTTCTATCTCAGCTACAGTTTCCTGTCAGGACTATTTGTGTGTTCTGCATCAGTCCACTGCTAAAAAAATCAAATGTATTCTACAGAGCAGAATCTCCCTTTTCTATCTCATGTCTGGGGCCCAGAAATATCAGTTTTCTGATTTCATATTGATCTGACCTGCCCTGGAGATATGAGCAGTAATTTCACACGGAATATCTCTTAGCTTTTTAGTGTGGTCAGTCTCTTGGTATCTTGTACTGGAACTCAAATTTCCAGATGCTGAGGAGCATGCAGAGACCAGGGGTGCTAGAGGTGCTTTCCACTCACCAGCTACCATGCTGAGCCCTACCATCTTTGAGTGGAGGTAGCCATCTAGGTAGTCAGCCTAGAAAAGAGAGAGGTGTTACTGATCAATTCAGTAGGTCAGACACTAGACAGAGAAAAATCTTCCCTGAAATTTCAGGCAAGGTAATCCTAAGCGTCTTTGCTGGATCTATGGTGTCACACTAAGATCACTTAGGCACACAAGTCATGTGCTGAACCAGTCTTTTAGTTCTCTGAAGTAACTGCTTTGTGGACACCTAGACATCTGGTTGCCCATGGCTGTGGTGCACTGAGCTTAGTGATTGAGTTGGTTCCTTCCAATCCTATGTTTCCAGAATGGCATGTGAGCACAGGAGCAGGATTTCCTTTCTTCCATACCTTCTTTGTGATGCCTACTTAGTTTCTAGGGTTTTTCACAGTAGACACTCTTTGCCTGTTTGCATAATTTCTGGCATGAGACTTCAGTCATGGCTGGTGCCTGAGGCATTACCATAATGTAAATAAAAAGATGATCCTGACATTTCCTGGAAATCTCTCCTCAGCATCTGGCTGCACAAGTAATGCACAATTCAGTTTATATCACAGCACAGCCTGATTTGCACATGTATTGACAAGCTCAGTTGTTGCTGTGTGACCTGTATCTTTGAACAGACCTCAGGTCTGACCCCCATGTTAGCCCACCTCTAAGAAATGTGTTACACACTATTAAAGGCTTAGCGAAAATAATCAACTATCATGCACCAGGCCTTATCTTGTGGACATCAGCAGATGAAAGCAGAAGAACCCACCCAACATTACACAACCTTCTCCGTATGGGAGGACGTGAGTGGCAAGACGGGGTCATTGGCTTAGCGCACACACAGTGACAGGAAGAAAATTCAGCAAGTAAAACACTCCCAGCCCAGCCAAGCACGGAGAACAAGAGCCTGGAATCAAGATGCCAGTCAATGTTGCCTCCCTTTGATGTCATGCAAGATGGGAGGCATCAGCCACAGGTATGCAAACATGAAATTTGAACACCATCAATCACAGGGGAGCAGCTGCCTCAGCAAACCAGCCAGAGCGTGGGTTTCCATTTGGCTAAAACAAATGAAATCTGAGAGAAAAGAAGTAACTGCAGTCATACCTAAGTCACAGCTGAACTCTTCACTGCCAAAGGCAGTCCAGAAAACACAGAAAAATGAAAGCTTTCAGACGCACATTTTATTGAGATTAGTTATCACAACAAAGGGGTGGATAGGAAAAGGGAAGGATATTTGCTTTTCTATTGCCTTTCTGTAAGTTTCTCTGAGACTTTATTCGTCATAGTAAGCAACACGCTTTCTGAAAAGCTCCACACATTTGCTTTGCAGATGTAGCTTTCATTTTTATTATCACTTCAGACTGGTTTGTCTGAATCCCTTTGTTGTAAGTATTAAGACCTAGATCACGTCATTCCCCAGGGCCAGGAAATGTGGATCCCTCATATTTGATGGCTGTCCTGGGACTTTCTGGATCTGCAGCGTAGATGTGGAGGGTTACACCATGTGCTACAAAAGGTAAAGTGAGCTAAGGAGCGGATGGAAGTATGCCTGATGTTTCCCAGTCCCTCTACCTCAGCTGGCAGAGCCACTGCTCTGCATTATGCCACACTTTAAATAGAAATGCCACAAGGCCAACATTGGTTTATCTGACTTCTTTTCTTTATCCCAGGCAGCACCTGATCCAGGAAAGTTCTTCAGTTCAGGCTTACATTTAATAGCTAAATTAAATCTATTAATTTAGTCCATGAGACTACTTATAACTCAGCGTGTACCTCAGGTCTGGCAAAACCCCTCTGTGAGGGGCTACTGGGCACATGCTTACACAGGCATGTTTTCCTGAAAGTGTCCATAGACTGTGACATGGCTATGGAGGACAGTGACATCCATGAGTCAGGCCCTGACAGCAAGCCAATTTGAACTGCTAATTCCAATGGATGAGTTAACACAAGTCAGAGTGAAGAATAAAAATATCCTGTCCTCTGTCCCTTTAGCATCTTCTCAGAAGCGTAATGTTGTAATCAAAGTTCTGCTTTAATGCTGAATTATTCTGAGTAGCTAATTCTTTCAGCAAGGTAGTAACTGCGACAATAAACATCATGCAGGTGATGCACAGAATATGTACGATTAGCACTAAATATCGACACCATGTTTTCTCAGAAAGAATTTTCACTGGAAGAAGAATATCTATTTTCTCTGGGTAAATTTTTATAGACTAGTTACATGAGAGGTCTAAAAACAGGTGACAAAATATCTCACCATATATGTTAGCATTGTCAGCTGAGATTTGGACTCCTATTTCTGCATTCACTGTTGTCCAGGGATACCTTCTCCACTTTGCACCATCTTGTCTTGATGTAGAACTGCAGAGAGAGAAGCGAGACAAACACTGAAACTCTCCAATAAAAGACTTCTGCAGTATTAAGATCACATTTACAGCTGTTTCAAATCACAGCAGCCCATCTACCCAGTGACACAGACCACAGAGAGCACGAGAGTCTGTCTTCTTTCTCTTCACTGGTGCCCCATTCACAACTCAGCCCAATTCAAGACTTCATGCTTTCTTTCAAAAGCCCTAAGCAGGACTGTCTTCAATTACCAAGTGCTCTTGGTAATACTGCGTGACTCCTACATCCCTTAAATCCTGCTGGAAGGATGGACTTGTCAGCTTCAAGTAAATATTATGAGTGCAGGAAACAAAGCTTCTCGAAGGACTGCCCACGACCCTGGAGCTCACTCCTCGAAAGGCACGAATGACCAGGAACCACTGTACCAGGGAAAAAGGCAGTAAGACTTTCTTTCATTTACCCTGTCCCACAGCTGCAGCAGGGGATCGAGGAAAGAAGCAGCTGCTCAACTAAACAAATAAGAAATGCACTGCTCTGTGGGGAGCTGTATGCTTCATTAATAGGCAAATTGAGTGAGGGGTTAATATAGCTTATCCATTGATAGGGGCCAGTTACACACATAAAATAAAACACAGGGCTTTGTTGGGTCCAAGAAGTCTTCAGCATTTCATAAGACCACACATTTTATGTGTTACCAGTTCATCTGAGGTCCGAAGCATGTGCATGCCTTCATTTTTTGCTTGCCTAACTCCCTTACTGTGGATAATGGGTTTTCTTGTTCCCTTAATTCTCAATAGCAGCACAGAATAGATGAGATTCAGGTCCTTTCACGTACTGATTTTAGTTTCAGTAAGTAAAAAAGGTGACTCCCTCTTTAAAATGCACCTCAGAATACTGTCAGGTTTTTAAAGCACTCATTTTTCATTCTACTCTGTCTGCTAAGTACATACTGATGAATTAGCTTAATGGAGCATTAGTGTTATTTATGCTCTTGAAACTGGCTTGAAGTCCAGATTCCTTTATTTTACAAAGAAAACGTGCTACTGTTTATGAAGTTGAAGACTCTTGTTTTAATATTTTTAATATCTTTTATTTTAAAGAATAAGGCTATTTATGTATTTTTTTCTGCATTTAAGGAAAACAAAGATATCTTTTAAGCTCTGTGCTTATAAGGATAAAATTCTCCTGTGCACGTGCAAGAAAAAAAAAAAAAACAAAACAGCCAAGATTGTTCTGTCTGTAGAACAGCATGGTCCTACAGCTGCTTACATTTTAGGATACAGTGGAGCAAGTGCTTTCACAGCTATGTAGATCCTTTAACTGTAAATAGCACAGAAGAGAATGGGTTACTACAAAAGCTGTCTGGAGAGTGATGCCCTCTCTACTTATTCCTTACTGGTGTGAGGGGGACAGTTTTCTCCAGTTTCTCTGTGACAAGTACCTGGGAAAACCCCATTGTTTGGCTTTTTAATTATGAATTTAAAAACATGCTGCTTCTAACTATGCTCCAAAATCTGTTCACATTAAACTATACAGTAAATAAGGAGGGTTTGCTTTTTAGTGAAAATACAAAATATTTCAACACTGAAAAGGAAATGCTATCATCCTTTATTTTTCCCCTGTCCTCTGCAAATCATAATCTCTTCTGAGTCATCTTTACTAAGGACATAATAAACATGTATGACCCTGAACATCTTTGGAACTGTATGCAAAGCATAGTTACATGGTACACAAGTATGAAGAAACTTTACTACATATTTAACCCTATTTGCATGCTTAAATACTAGCTGTGCCTTGGATAAGACATTAGTGATGCAGTGCAGTCTAGGTGGGTAGCTGCTGGCAGGTGTGAGCCAAATTCTCTTTATATTTTACCTCTTTTTTGAACACCGGGCTTTTTTTGGTAGAAATTCTGGGACTCATTAGTAAAGATTGTACATAAATCCAGCGTCCCTTAACCACACACAGAGGCAAATGGTTTTGTTAAATAGCAATTGTCATTTCAGAATGAATTATTATTTAAGGTGCATTATTTCTTTTTTTTTTTCATGTTGTGCCATTTGTTCTCTGATCAGTGAGGAGGCTCCACACTTTCTATGGAATAAATTAACCCTGAAGACCTGCCATATTTCTAACCTCATGCTTTAATGGAAACCACTGGACTTCTCCTTTAGCCACCTTTAAACTAATGTGTGACCTGAAACATAAAATCCTGCAAGCCAGCTAGCCAGGAGGGTAGGACTCCCTCCACGTCTCCATTTGCATTGCTACATGACATACCTGGATACCTGGAGCACAGCATGTGACAGTACACAACAGATGTAGGAGGTGGCCCCCTAGACAGCCAGGGCATCCTTGGCTTTGTCTCTTTTAGCACAATCAGATAGAAAACAGAAGCGTATGCAAGGTGCTACACCGAGCTGAAACAGTGAAATTCTCCAGCCCAGAGCGAAAAAGAAGTATCTTGAAATACTCAGTGACCCAAATATTCTCCATAAAGGCCTTCAAACGAAATTGTAGCTAAGGGTGTTGTCTAAATACAAAGAAAGACATAAAAGTATATAGAAACAATTTTGCCAAAAACTATGAACCCATACCTGAAGAACATTTCCCCCTCCTCCCTGGTATCAGGTTATATGATTTAACAAAACAATTTCTGTTTTTTCAGTTCTCTTTTCTCCTCCCTTAAAACTCTCATATTTTTTTTTTTTAGCATGGGTGTATTTTCCATCCTGGCAGACAGCACGTAAGTGGAAGGTGTGTATTATTTCTGTCTTTATTTGATTTTATACAAAATAACAGTGTTCCAGGAGACCTACCCAACTATTTGAAAAAATTACTTTAAAAAAAACCCAGCCACTGAATTTCCACAAGTTGTTGCAAAATGCAACCAAACAATTTTTTTTTTTTTTTTAAAAAGGAAGGCTAAAACTCACCCTTGCCTCACCACACATCTCCCACCCTGTTCCCCATAAAGCCAGAAGAAACCATTAGATTTTTGCAATTTGCTTGAGAGGGACAATAGATGTGGTTGCCTTCAGACCAAAGAAGAAATACGTTCTAGACAAGTGTCCATCCTAGCTGGTGGCTTGCCAGCAATCTGATACTTTCTAAGCTAAGCAAGTTCCAGTCTGTGAGCCTCATCTAATTGCTGTGATGACAGATTCACACTGGGAAAGAAAGAGGTGGTCATTTGAGCAGATGGTTCCATGTCACTAAGCCAAAGCCAAAAAACCTCCTCCACAAACCAGCAGACCAGTGACTTTTAATCTCAGGGTTCAGGGGCACTGTAACTTTATATCCCCGTTCACATCCGTAGGAAATTAGAGTCTAGTATGGAGAGGAAAGCACAATGTTGTCCACAGCTCACAGCCTGCTCAGCTGATGGGCTGGCAACGGTTGGGAACCGTGACAATCTCTTTGCAAGCACTTCTTCTGCATGCTAGTGGAAAGATTCACCCTCAGCAAGCGTCTACTTTTTTGTACTTCACCCACTTTGAGTAAGTGCTCACTGTAGCTCATCTGTGATTTACCATCATTTGTAGCTTAGCCAAGTTTTGAAGTCAAGTTATTATTTGTTTTACTGTTAGGGAGTGTTCTTTCTTATAATTTATTTTGGAAATCTTAAAATATACATCAATTTAAATATTGTGTTGGAATGTTTGTCTTCTAGATCTCTTATGTGTCTTGTATCCAAGAGTTCATCCTCATAGCCATTAGAAAAGCTTAAAGATACCACAATGAGAAAAGCATTTTGATTTCAGAGAGGCAAAATTAGCTGTAGCATAGTAAACATAAATCAGAGTGGAACACAGCAGGAAAAGGATGCCATGGACTTGTGATTCAGTTGAACATGACAAAGGTCAGTACAGGTGTGACTGAAATCACAGTCCTGGATATGTCAGCTGCAGATCACAAATAAAAGTGAATTTGATTCTCAATTCACAAGGAAAGGGAAGCTAAGCATGAGAAATGTAGCATATAACTGTATTCAATTACCTGCAAGTCTAGAGTCCAGAAGGTTTTACTAAAAAGATTTGGCAGCTACGAATAGATTTAAGTATAGCTGGAATTTGAAAAAAATATTGGTCTTTTTAATGAGAAATTATATATCCATTTCATTTGGATCCCATTAACAATGCAAAATAAATCCTTCATGGTTTTGTAATCCAAGTAATCCTTTTTCCTCTTAACTTAAGGGTTTTTTTTGCTGTTGTTCATGAAGATATTTTTATTCAAAATATTTTATGGTTATCTTATTACTGATTTTATTGATGTTTATTTCATTTGTGTGAAAATATTGTTTTATTTATAAGTATTTTAGTTGATCAAAGCTCCTCCTTTTTTTTTTTTCTGTAGAAGAAGCAGCTAAGTAGAGGTAAAAAGCAGAGAAGAGAATATATCCTATATCCCCTTTGGTCATGCATGTTTTGTCTCCTCATTGGTGTCAACAACAACAGAAAGCAACTGGCGGATTTCTGAAGGTCACAAGCAGATTCTTTATGGCCTTGTTCTGCTCCTCCAAGATCTGTAGAGGGCGCAGCCAAAAGTCACACTTCATTGGATTCAACTACGAAAAAGAAACTACTGAAGAGGAGAGTGTCACCTGGCACAGGACAGGATGCAGTTCACTTGACTATAGAAGACCCATCTCACCAGTTCTAGACATCAGCTGCAAGGGAGCTGAATTGTGCTCTAGAATTGTTCTCTAAGAGAAGGGAACCTAGATGATTACATCAGGTCATAGACACCTGTGTTTGCTTAGATTAATTCTACCACAGGTGTCTGCAGTTAGAAGCCCAGTGACACAATGCATATTTCAGAGTTTATTTACACTGGATGATTAAACAATAATTCTTCCACTAGAAAAGTATTTTTTTCCAAAGATAACTTTTTGCTGTCATGCAACCAGACTAACTCTAAAAGAATAAGCTTCACTAAGAAGATCTTTCTGCTTTCAAACACCAACAATCTCCTGGGTGTTTGATGTTGCCTCTCAATAGTTGTACTGGCTGCGGACAGGGTGTAAGGCTGTTGAGTTGAAGGCTTGGCTCTGTTAAGTGAGTGGTATGAGGATTCAACTAGTCCCAGTACTGTCACATGTCTATTATCCTTCAGGGTTTTTTTTTCTGTGTTGTTGTATTAAAAGTTTCCTCAAGTAGGAGCAACTTACCTAGCACAGATCTTAGTAGTGATGAGCTCCCAGACGGCTACTACAATTAATAAGTACAGTAGCAAAAAGTTCTCCAGCTTTGCTCTGCTTTTCCTATAAAACTCTCTTCCAGCAGGAAATATTTGAGTATCTATTTTGCTCTTGCTTAATGGTAGGGCCGAATACAGTTCAGTGGCAGAACAGAAAATGGGGTTCAGGTCTCCTGCCTTTGAATCCACTCCTCTGTCCATTACTCTGCATTACCTGGTCTGCAGTGGAAAGAAAGAGGATGGTGATATCTTGTTTGTGGGGTCATATGACTCTTCCCAGTTCCTTCAGTCTATTTGAGTTCTCATCTTGGGATGGTGTATCTAAATCCATAGGATGTTAATGTCAAGTGAAGCAAGGAAGGAGTTAATGTCTGTGATGGGAAGAGTCAGCCTCAACTGTCAGTGGAACCACCTGGTACCCATTAAGGAGTAGCTATGAGAGACCCCTGAGAGATAAAGCAGGAAAGTTTTATAGTGTAGGAGAGAATAAGTAAGAGACAGCACTGTGGTGGTTGTAGGGGCAGTAAGCAGAGCCAGGTGTTTGAAATTGTGGAGAGAGGGGAGATTTATAGGCTTCTTCAGTAGACAAAAAGCTACTTTCTTCTTTCATCTGTAGGTAATGAGATAATGGTAGGGCCTAAACCAACTAAATGCTGATGTAGATTTGATACCAAAATAGTTAGCATGAAGATGACTGGATATTTCCTTACAACTGAGGCAAGGATTTGGGGTTAATATTCACTGGATAGAGTGGAGTTACTGGTGTTCCAGGACTTGACTCATGCCCCTGTCTCTGTTTGTTGTTAACATTTTGGGGGTTTTAATTCTAAAAGAATGTAAGGAATACACCTGTCTGCCAAGTGGTTTGGTAGTTTTTAGAAGACAGAGCTGGCCAAACAGACTACTCACGAATGAACACTTTTCCTTTTGCAGAATACTTCTTACCTGAAAAGTATGTTTCTCAGCTTCTATTAGAGCAAGCTGGGTGTTGTTAATCTTTATTCTTGATTGCTAGGTTGTCTGTCATTGGCCTTCTCTGGTTTTGTATTTTTGTATTTTCCAATTTGAAATCTATTGTTAGAAGTATATAAATCACAGTGGACAACTAACTCCTGCAGAAAAAAAAATGACTTTGCAATTTGGTTGTTATTTCCCCTCACAAATAACCTATTCTTTTTATTTGTAACACAGGGGTCAAGTAAGAATGCTGAGTTATTTCTTAAAGGTCTTACTGCAGGACAAGCATCAGAAGCCTGAGTGGTAGAAATGGCTCTGCATGCCAGCTCCTGCCCAGTCCTCTCTGGAGACTCCATGGTAGTCAGTAGTGCCCAACCTGCAAGTGAAAGGACCGGTCATTTCTACATACCTTCTTCTAACTTGTGGGCATTCAGGATCATCTTCCCCGAGTCAGCCTTTGCCACTGAAGATGTGGTAAGAAGTAAACAAACAGCTGGAGGATGAGGGTCCTTTCAGCCTCCTGACATTTATCTGCTTGCCTTAGAGGGTTAAAATGCATAGAACTGTAGTGAATGCATTGAATCTAAATGATGACACCTAGCCCTTTACAGTTGCTTTCTGGTTCTGGTTCTGCTAGCTAAGTCTTAGGGGAATGTACACATGCATTGTCTTTGTGGTAAAAATGATCAAAATGCAAACTCCTAAATTTATATGTTTTTCTCTACTTATTAATGCTGCGGCATAAGCATTGTTGTCAGAGGCGCCGTTTTGTTCAGTGGTCATTTGGCAACAGCGAGTGTCAAAAACACAAAACACAATAGCGGACGTGCTGGAGCACTTATCTTCCCATGATCCTTTGTGAAGCTATTAAACTCGTACGTCTTAACGCCAGCAGAACTGGAATAATTTGAGGAATAATAGGTTTTGCAATATGATTTTTGAGGAAGAGGGAGGGGCAGGGCTTGAGAACATTGAATCTGCCCTGTGTGAGTGTAAGGGCTGCTCTTCCCCATGCAGCCAAAATACAGGGTTCTTTTGACTTTTGATTTTTGTTTGACTTTTTGGACTACTGGTCATTTCAGAGCAGGTCTGCTAAAGCACTCTAGGGACTCCATTCTTTCCCCTTCCCTGAGCAGTTTTCCTGCAGCTGGTGAAACATTTTAATGTTGCGGATTGGTTGAAAGAATTTGTCTCTAATTAACCCAACTAATAGTAAATTAATTCGAAGAAATACTGGCTGTATTTCCTCACAATACCAGTTTAACAACTTACTGTTAACTTAGGTACTTTCCTAAGTGGAAAGTCTTAAGGGAGCCTGTGTTTGCCATTAGAGTGCTTGCAAAATGCCCTGGATTTCAGAATATCTCACTTTTTTTTTTTTCTTTTTTTTTTTACAGTGGTTTAAAAACACAACAGTAAGCAAACTGGCTCAATGGACTAGCAATGACAGGGATGAATTATGTATTTTTAGGAAATCCGAGTATGCTGTCTGTGTCTTAACAGTCCCGTGCTGGCTGCGGCTACCTGTTTCAGCAGATTTCTCCCCCAGTCCCACACGGAGCCCGAGGACTCAGCCGTGCCCTGCAAAGCTTCCTGTTTACAGCCATGCATCCTCCGAAAACAGAGCGCGCTCTGCTTCCCACATCTCAGAAGCCATGGACGGATCCCATAACATCCTGTGCCTTTCCGTCATTGCAGCGCTGCTTTTTCTGAGAACTGCCAGGAGAAGTCGCTCACAGGATTGTTAACAATTGGTCATCACCTTCTGGATGTGTCAGATCGTCAAGTACTTCAGGCCACCGGGCTGCACTGACAAGGAAATAATATCAACAAAACATTTGCCCTTTGTTCCCACCATATATTGAGTTCACTGTGTATCACAGCTAGTAGCACACTTCCTACATGGAGAAAACCAACTGCCTTTTGATTTGAGGCTGAATGTTATACTGCTTAAAGTGCACAAACTGAACCGGGACAGAAACATAGCTCAGTACTGAATGGTCCTGGCAGCTGCACAGATTATCTTCCCCATTTGTCTCCTTGTGGTTACGGCCGAGGCTCAGCTATGTATGCCGTCTGCCTCCTGCCAGAGACGTAGCCTCCTCAAAGGGAAAAAGTCCAGTCTCCAGCTTCATCTGAAGGGGAACCCAGATTAAGTCTTTGTTGCTCTCATTTATTCCTCTGCTCTACAGCACATGCTTATTGTTCTCAGCAGTTACTTGACAGTATTCAAGAGAGAATGAGCAAGAATGATAAACTGGAATATAAAGAGTGAAATCCTCCCTAGTGTGGAAAAAGAAAAAATGAGTCCACTGGTACTATGGGCAATCACCTTTGTTTGCTGAGGGATGCCTATACAGGCATACTTTGGGTCATGGAAAAAAAAATTAAAGCTAAGCTTGCTCATTTGTTTTCTTTTTTTTTTTCTTTTAGAAGTAAGGTAGCTTCAGACTGTGTAACTCAAACCTGATCTCAGCCTTCCACCCACTTTTGTAAGAAGAAACCTGGTGCCATGGGAAGTGGGCTGCACCACCTCCCACAGCATCCCACTCCCCGGTGACTGGCAGGGAGCTGCTCTGGTCCTTCCCCTGGTCCCACCAGTGGCAGAATACTGGGATGTCAGTGCCTCTGTGTATGTCACACAGATCACATAAATAAAAGTCAGGATTTGGCCTCAGTGGCAAATCTAGATTTGCTCTGTAGTATTAAGAGTATGTGAAGTTTGGAATTCATGTTGCTCCTGTTTAAAAGTTACCTCCAATTAAGCCTTTCCAAATATATTTGTGATTATAGATCCCTTACAACCTTTCCATTGTTCTTGCAGTCAAAATAGCAGCAGCTGCAACCATGCACACCACATTATTTCAAGAAAAGGACTAGTTTAAACTAAAGACTATAATTGCACACTGCTAAGTAAAATGTATACTTTAGAAATTCTTTCCAATATATGAAATAATTCAATAGAAGGTAGAATTTAACACCAAAAAAAAGTTGCTATAAGCCTCAAAGACTGAAGAAAGAAAAACATATTTTAAAATATAAAAAGATCCAAAGAAAGGTAAAATGCTTGAAAAAATATTGAATAAAACCACTGCTGAAAGAGAGCAATTTTACAGTTTAAATTAATACAATAAAAATGACCTGTAAGTTAGGGGAAAATGATTCTATGATTCTAAAACCTACTTTCCTTATTGCTCAAGTAAAATCACTAATGAAATCAAATAGTAAACAGATCTTCCTTCCTACATATACTCTCAAAAATAGTCAATGGACACAGAGCTTGTGTGAAATAGGGCTTTGGAAAAAGGAATGAGCTGTTGCTGAAACTCATTAACTCTACCAGTTTCTTAATTTTTTCCCCATCCATATGGAATACACATATACACCATACTTCACACTGAAAAGTTATTCCCACACGGACACACACATAATGTCAAAAAAAAAGAAACCCAAAGGGACAATGCAATAACCTGGCCCATGCCTTGGAATTTTAATGCATCTTTCTTCTCTTTGTGTATGTACACAGTACCTTTGTAAGAACAGAAATATAAACTTTGTTCTTAAAAACCTTACTTAGTTGATTGCTGGAATGCTGGCACACTATCAAGCAATAGATTTAGTGTCATGTTTCTTTGTTGATGTTGGGTCTTTGATATTAGTACCAGCAAGGTAGGGTGCAGTTTCCTAGAGTGATCTTGGATGGGAAGCTTTCTTTTTGCTTGGAGGGAGTTTTAGACACCAGGTGAGTGTTCTGTCTCACAAGGGTATATTTGACAAACGGTGTGACTGAGGTATGTATATATTTATTTCTGTAGGACTGCTATGTGATTTCTCTTAAGCGGGTGCTATTATCTTGTTGCTAGATCACAGTAATGGCAAAGGTGACTCAAGTTCCCTGTGAATTTTGCTGTGACAAAGTCCCCTAGGTAATTCAGGAAAAGTCCAGCCCAACCGCATCCCACAGCTATTGTGTGATTGTCATTGAGTCAACAAAAGGGTCTGACCCTGAATGAATTTACGCGGAGCCAAGATAAACTTATCAGTCTCAATGACCTTCACACTTTTTTCTTCCTTCCTTCGGTTTCAGCACAAGCTAGCCTCACTCTGTGGTAGCACAGATGCTTTGTGAGCCACTAGGACCTTCCTTTCCCTTTCTAAATCTCATTACTGTATCTCTTCCTCCATCCAAAATTGTGTGTATTCTATGGAACTCACTACTGCAAACTCTTAGAGAGGCCTTGCCATGTCATGGCCCTTAGAAAGGATGGCACAGCTACCTGCAGGACTACAAAGTGGCACTCATAGGGCTTGCCACCTCTCAGAAACAAAAGCTTGGAAGAGACCTACAGCCTCACGCATAATGGCATAGGTTAGCCTCTAGGTTAGGGCACTTTATGTTTGTTACTCCAGATCTCAGGCACTGTCCTCTGAAGTATAAATGACAGCTTACCTGCTCCTACTACTCATCTGCCAATGTCTGTCATCCTCTCTTGTCTTGTAAGCCATCAGGTCACTTCAAAGCTTTAACCATTACCACAGACAGCAATTATTTTCAGGCTTCAGCCACTACTTTATTTTTCAGTGGAGACAAAAGGGAGTATTTGCAATTCCAAGATAAAAGTTCATAAGAATCATGGTAATTTTACCAGCTCGACCTGGGGTTAGGCCTCTAAATAAACTTGGCAGTGTTTACTCATGCCCTAGTATGACTACGCTGCGCCACAGTCACCGGTCTTCCTAAATCACGTCAGTACCAATTGCCTAACTCCTTCACTGATGTTACAAGCACTTCAGCAGGTAAATTTGGCATCAGCTATAAAACTCAAATTATTTGGGTTTTAATTATCCAAAGACTTCAAGGGGGTCCATTAGCACAGGCCACAGCCTGTTCACTGTATTCGCTGTGTAGAGAAAACAAATGCCCTGAAATGGAACAATGAGTTATATAGTTTTCAGTAACAAATATTATGCTAAAGAAGAACCTTTAACAACTAAAAAAAGATGTAGAAATGAAGTTACAGAGGTCTCTACCCATCCTTTTCCCTTTCAGCTGACAGTTCAAGCTCCATACCCGGAAGCAGGCGTACGCCCAGTGCTACCTTTGCTCTGCAACGCACATTAAGGACCATCCCTGGAAGAGGTGCTGTCCTCGGGGACTGGCTGTTAGACTAAGGTCATGTCTGCACATCTCTAGTATTTGTCTATGTGTCACTTTTATTTAAAGAATATGGAAATAAATGCCAACATGCTGGTTAACATTTCCTCTACCTCTGCTAAGCAGTTTCTTCTGTATTTGTGTTTTTTCTGACTGCTATGTTTAGCACAGTAATATACTAGTCTACAATATTTAACAGCATGTTTTGTTGAAAGTTCTGGACATCCAAGACACAACATCCATGATGTTTGAGAACTAAGTGATTAAATAGGCAACACTACATAGCATGTAGGTAACCTCTCTGTTTCTTATGAAGTTATCTGGATACGGGTTTGTCTCTTCTAGCACAGTCCTTACTCCCACCCCACATCACAGACAGTGGCAATTCATTTCCAGAAGCTATTTCTGCTTTTCTGATAGTAGAGACACTGCTACCATCTACACTGGTTTTTATTAAATTCAGTGAGACCTGCACTTAAAATATAGATGCCCATAAAGATATTTTTAAAGTATTTAGTATTTAAAAATGTTTTATTACAGACTTACTAGGCACAGCAGGATCTGGGCAGCTTTTTTTTAGGTTTTTTTTTTGTTTGTTTTTTTTCAATATCCATCAGCTTCTCTGTTCCTCTCCAAATATATGCAGTATTTATAAGTCTTATGTTTTACTGGGATAAGTTACATCCTACTGACAGCCCATTGTCCCTGCTATTTGTCAATGGACCCTAGTAATTTTTTCATTCTCTTTCTGTACCCGAGGCAAGTTTAGCTGATGACTGTGCTAGATAGCCCATAAAAATTCCTTCACAGCACCTCCCAAGGTGAAGGAGTCTTGGTGGGCCATTTGTCATACAGACTGCCTGAAGACTAGAGACTGTGTGAGGCAAAAAAATGACCATAGTGAGAAAGCAGATGAATCAAAACCCTTGCCCTGACCTTTTCCTGCCATGCAAGCAAACACCATCCAGACTGATCCAGAGGATGATCAGGAAGGAGCAGTATGAGCAGCAGGAAGAGGAAGCGGCAGCTTTACTGGTGCTCTGCAACAGCCTAGCAGAGGAGAAGAATTCATCCAGATTAGTTTCCTCATTAATTTGCTTTGTAATTCAGGTCAATGGGAAGCACTCTACAACAATCAGAAAGAGATCTTGATTTAAATTTAAGAATAGCAAATGGAAGCAGAAAGTCAAGGAACGAGAACGGTCAGGTAGAGTGAGTGCACACAATTTTTCTATGTCACCTGTGCTGTGTGTTTGCTTATGCAAAGCATAGTCATCCATGAAGGGCTCAGTCCATGAAGAACGCCGTTCATCAGGGCTCCAGACTCTAGTGTAACACTCAGTCTCGGGGAATCTGGTTTCTTACTTGCTTAGAGTAATGTGAAGAGAAGTCTAATGGCTCAAACGAATGATATATCTTTCAAGCTTTCCTTCCCAGTCACCTGTTCTTTCCGAATAACCAGAAAGTGCTGAAAGAATAAGATAAGTAATTTCGTAATTTAGAGCTGGAGGTGGCTGATTAATGTTACTTTTCAGCCTCTGCTGATATTCCGGAGAAAAAGGCACCCTAGAATTGCGAAGACTGCATTGAGTTTTTGTTGTTTTCTGGGCCATTCTCCCCTGAATCTTTGGATGTACATCTCAACAAAATTAGTGGAATTTTTTTTGCATCTAACAACAGTAAGAAGAAAACCCTTTGAGTCCCTCACAGTATTGACAATATTAAAAATGTAAATTTTTAATTAATATTTTCTGCTCTATTAATTTCCAACCTCACAACCTGTGACAGAAAGTTCTGTCACAAGACATGCCCATGCTGCTGAGGGAAAACTTCAGGGTCTCCTTATATTATAATTTTGCTGTCCACCAATTTGTTATCAAATTTATACCACAGAAAGAAATTTGAAATTTGACTCTATTTCTTTAACATTTTAGCCTGCAGTGGAAGATCTGACTAAAGGAATGAACACCTGAGAATATGGCAAATCAAGCTACACCAATTTCAGAACAATATCCCAAGCATGTGCAAAGGCAGCATAAACCCACCCAGCAGTGATTTTTTTTTTCCCCTCAAAAGCATGATAAGCAATTTTATTGGGATTTCAGAGCTCTACCTTTTAACCAGCTCATTTTTGCACAGTTTCTGTAGCGTGACTTGTTCATGCCTCAGGCTCAGCCTCTCTGGTCACAGCTCCATGGTGTGGGTATTGGACCCAATGTCAAAGAAACTGCTTCTGTAGTGAGAGCTAAGAGCCCAAGATTTCCGCAGCTGAACATTCAGCTGCCTCTTCCTCTCTTACTGCAATTTAGTGCTATGAATGCAGAGCTGTAAGTTCTGCAGTGGAAGAGTAATTTGTAACACATGGCTCAAAGTCAGTTGTTAGCCTGTCCAATTACATATTTTTTGAGACTGATCTACTCCCTACTGAAGTCAGCGGGTGGTTTTCCACCGAATTCAATAGCTTTTGGATAGAGCCAAAATGAAAGAATGAAGCACTAGGGTACTTCAGCACATATAAAGCGCAGGACAGTACATTAAGTGCATGTGTTTTTTCATCACGATTGGTGTTTCAGGCTGTTAAACCACTGCCTTTCCCCATATCATAACAAAAGATGTCTGGGCCTGGAAAAGATACATTATTTCAGTGTTTTTTCTTCTGTTGAATTTTTTTTTTAAATGTATCCAAATAGTACATGCCAAAATGTGACTCAATTACTATGTTTATGTAAATTCATAGAAGGTCTGTTCTGAAAAAATATGCCCTTAGTAGTTTTCAAAAATAATCACCTAGCTTATCCAAAGTATGTAGATACTTCTAATAAGTATTGTTACATTCTCGTAGGAAATTATATACTAGTATGCATGCATATACTCAAACCCAAGAAAACATTGTAAGAATTTGCCTTGATGGTCGTTCATATGTCTTAATGTCTGTTCACATTAGTCATCTGCACATTTAAGTTTTGTTAAATGTACAAACTATGTGGCACTCCACCCTTGTTGCAACATCAATTTGCAGTGTCCAGCATTTTCTGTGGTTTAAGGACACATTGTTTATTAGGCCAGTGGTCTGTAGTAAACAGTAGTTGCATAGTGGGAAAATATAAAGAGGAAAAGAAAAAGAATTCAAAGATTTTGCAGACACTGAGGTAGCTTAGTCAATGCAGAGATATTTTTTTATTTAATTAAATTAACAGAAACAAAGTCAAATTCTGAAAAGTTAGAAACTAAGCACACTAATGTCACCCTTTCAGTGTAAATTCACCCTTGCTACATATGTACTTCACAGTAAAGCTTTACACTTCTTTTTAATAACACTTGCTTCCATTCAGAGGATGGATGGTGCTCCAGGGATGAGAGTGAGCTGTGCAGTGATAGCTGCAAGAAGAGGTGGTGATACCAGACTGGGTTGCTGCGGCTGAATAAAATAGACACTGAATAGCTGCACGTCAGTGCCGACAGCAGGCAGGAGTCAGAGAGTGGGGCCAGACCCTACCTGATGTCTGCTCAAATCTTTAATTGAAAGGAGGATCAAGATCTCACATGATAATGTGCTAGAAAAAGAGATCATTTCTGAAATACAGGTTTGGATAGTTTTAGAGAATTACATGTCCATGAGATTGCAGAGGCAAAAAACTTAATTCCCTAGTTACTTCCCCCATTTCCACCCTGTGATTATCCATGCTGCATGCAGTCTAGTTTTCCCATGGATTTTCTTTTTTAAACTAGTTCCTCTCAAAACAAAATCCTGGTGTAGTTTGTCAAGGGACTGCTGTCTATATGAACAATGGATATTGAATATTTAATTCAAGTTTGCCCCCTCCTTCCCAGTTTCATTTTCTACCAGTGTTCCCATGGACACTGTGCCCTCTGGTACTTATTCAAGCCACCACAGTATATTTCAAGACATGCAACAAACATGACATGGGAACTCTAGCTATATATTGGCACTTGGAGTCCAGAGGACAGTTCAAATGTCTTGTCCTGTGGATGTGTTCGATCCACTGTAGATGGGACTAGCTCTGAGCAATGTGAATCTGACCCATTTTGCACTATTTGGTTTAAAGGTGAAGATGAGTCCTTGCAACAGAGGCCTTTGACAAGATATACAAGACCTGGAGTAGAATGGAAACTTAAAGAAATTGAATTAACCTGAGTATACTATACAGAAAGCACTAGTGGGCTTTAATAGAAATCTCAGTGGAAAAGGTAGGACAGCAGGAGGCAGCCAGGTCTGTCTACCCCGAACATACATTGATTTAACCATTCATTCAAATGAAAGGGCTAAAACTTCATGGGTATGTGTGAAATGAGAAAGAACTTATTGTGTACCATCAGCATAAAAATGTCCTCTGCAGCAGTGCAAGTAGAAAGAAATTAACATAATTGGAAAAATTGTGGAGGGAAAAGAGAGGATAACTAAGATGCGTCTCTGTGGAGCTGGAGCTGGGCCTCCCAAGCTTTTAGTTTGTTATGAGTAGCTGCAATATATTCTGCCTCATTTCACTTCTAGAGGAAATTACAAATCCTTACAAATGCCACAACAGTCATGGAGCATCAACTATTGAAAATCTGAGAAATCTTGATGCTTTCTGGGATATTTCCAGATCCCACTTAATGCTTGACTCATGATAGCAATTATCGTCTCCATGCTAGGGTACAGTAACTAATTAAGTGGGCTCATGAAAGCATATTCAGAATCTGGAAAGAAAGCATAACTGATGTGATTATATCCCTGACATATTCCTCAGCCCAAAGTAAGCTTGAAACTGTTTAAGTCCAGAGTTCGAATGAATAGAAATCAAGTGCCAGTGATTGGACGTACTGCAGTTTGATATATCATTTACTTTTAAAGATATTGTTCTTTGGAGGAGTCATTCCTTATATTTTATGATGTTTGGAGGCAGCTTTGTCTAATGACTGCAACTAAAAGCTGTCTGGGTTATAAGTACAAGTGAACTGCTTAAACATCACTCATTATGAGGGATGGCTGATGGCTACCTTGTTTCATAGTCTGCCAAGTTAAAATAAGAGCAAGGTACTGGACCTCCTGGAAACCAAATAAACTGCACATCCCAAGCAGACTCAAAGGACAACACCAGAAACAGCTGTGCTTATACCCTCTCTTGAACTCTAAGTTCCTGAGAAAGAGGATTATCAAAGCTCCTGTGCTCCTGATAGTAATTCAGCTGCTTTGGTATCACACCTTTAACATCTTTACGTCCTTCCTATGGTTTTGCGTTTTTGGTTTTTTTTTTTTTTTACAATCTACTAAACAGAATTAAAAGAAAGAAGACAAAAGAAATAATTAAAAAAATACAAAAAGAGGAAGAAAGAAGAAAAAAGGAGAAAAAAGAAGAAAGAAAATAAGAGTGTAAACTTTCACGGAGAAGAGATTATTTAAAAAAAATAATGTATTTGTACTGACCTTGAACTGGGGACTTACGGGCCAGAATTTGCTGAGTAAGGAGCTGTGTACAAAGAACAAAAATGTCTTTGGACTTTTCCTACATTTATGTTTGAGAGAGTCACTCCGTCATACCTTGCCCTATTGAACTTTGGAGGTGGTACTGCAAAGAACACACTTTCCGCATTGTGAGAAGAAACTCCGTACTCCATCCTGGATAACTGATGATCAAAGTCCTCCTGCTTCCCAAAGGCATTTGCTGCCATTTCAGGTGCTGATATATAAATGGGTATTCCAGAAAGAGAAGGAGAATTGTTTGGAAAGTAGGGAAATGATTCCCAAAGACTTACTGAAAAATCTGTTATGCACATTTTCTGTTGTCACTCTTTCAATTGCCTGAGAATCCAGCTAATATATAAACATATGTACATCTATATTTATATGTATGTGGCATTAATACATACGTAACATATAAACATCATATTCTGTGTGCATATGTGTGTTTGTAAGTGTACCAAAATTTATAGCTCTTTAGAGATTTCTGATGATTTTTTTTGCTTCTACTTTACACATTTTTTATCATTTATATTTGGTCAGGTAAAGGCAGAAGACTCTCTATCTTGCGTCTTCTCAGGACAAAACACAAACTAGGACATCAGTAGTATGTGACAAAGTGATATTCCTCCCCCACCTCCACGTGCACTCACTTGCACACACACATTCACACAAGTTCGAAATTTAAAAAAAAAAAAATTAAAAAATGGAAGAACACTAGAACTCATCTGAATCCTTTCAGAAGCAGAAATAGTTCTCCTTGAGTGTTCAGATCACAAGATCATACTGTCACATGCAGTTTATGCGGCTGATTATACTCAAATGACTTCACAGCCTTTTGCCGAAGACCTTAAGCTTTTTTAATGCTACCATTAAATTTTTCCCTCTGCAGCTAGGTTTCAAACACTTAGGAGTTTGAAATACTTCCATTACAGATCCCTGACACTGCATTTTCCACTCTGATGCAGGCTTCTGAGAATAAAAATATATAAATAAACAAAGCCCACATGTGACAACATGTCTTGAGAGACTCAACACTATGAAAATACGTTTTAGCTACTTATGTTAATTGATTTGTAGCCAATCCTTAAACATGTCTGCAATTGCCACTGTCTTCTCCCTGAAATTATAGCCCTCTCTCTGGCTCAACTTTTTAATCTTTCAGTAGTTTGACACCAATTTCTCAGTGCAATTATTTTGTTCTGTGACACTCTGCTGTAAATTACTTACTTAAATTCTAAAGCACAAAGACATGTTCACCTGCTAAAAATGCTACATCGGCTGAAAATATATAATGCTTTTCTTTTCAATGGAATTACTCCTTCAGGGAAAAAACAAGCCATTCCTTTTATGTTTCCTCTTAAAGGCATAATGTTTTTTTTATTATTTTATATTTTATGTTATTGTTTTTATTTTAACTAAGCATTAAAAATATAATTAACTGCACTATAAGACAATGATATTGCATAATCACACTCAGAAAAAGATGAGTTTGCCTCTTGTAGCAGAATAAAAGTGTATTTCAAAGTAAAGAAGGAGTTGCCTACTATTATGGTCTTTAGTGCAAGTTTCATTTATTTTACATAAAACAAAATATCACTCTTCCGAATCAAGGGGGCAATGATTTTCATCTATGACTTTTGGTAATGGAGGCTGAGCTATTCAGAGCTGTCTAGTGCATTTAGCTACAAAACTGCAATTAAATTAATGAGACCTGCATGGCTAATCCTTCTGCTTGGTATTCAGTCATAGCATCTGCGGTAGGATCCTAAAAAACTGGAAAAGCTGCTGTCAGCTTTGAAATTGGCTGGATTGCTTAGCCTGCCTATTTACCTCAAGCCGTGTCGAGCTAAGTGTAAACCTTGACATAATTGTTGTGTTTTCCATTTGGCAATAAAGCGTGTAAATAATTTTGTGTTAGCGCAAAGGCTTTGTGCTTGTAAATCTTTCCTGTCACTATAGCTGTAGAATCGATGTAGTAACCAGGTGGAGGACAGCCACTGTCTTACTGTCCTGAATTTAAGAAGGAATATTCAAACAGGAATAAAAAAAAAAAAAAAAAAAAAAAAAAGAGAACTTGCTGAAGAGAGCTCTGACTTACAGTGCAGTGGGCTGTACACAGAAATTCAAGTCTGATAGTTGTAGGGACAGTAGTATCTCCAAAAGCTCTGTCCTTTCTTCTGTCCACGTTATCTCACATTTGAACATTTTGTCTTTGTCCTATCTGGAACGGGATAATCCAGTGCAGGCAGGTTAGACACTGCCTTCACTTATTGTTATAAGCTTCAAAGTGAGCCCAAAATAAAAACAGAAGGGAGTTAGGAAACATCCAGACAAAATAATATTCTATATCAAATTTGTCTAGATACTTTCAAATATTACGGTACTCGCTGCTTTGCTGCTGGGACATGCTCACACATGCTGGACAAAGATGCAACAGGGCCAGGATTTCACTCAGACTCACCGAGGTTCTCCTTATTTTGGATGCGAGCTAGCTCACAATAGACATGTCAGAAACACTTTCACCCCACAGAAATTAGGGAGTGGCCAAGGGCCCCCAAGCAAGGGGTCGTAGGGAGGATTTTATACCAATTCTTTTGTTTCCCTATGGGTTGGTGCAACCAAGTAGTGCCCTGAGGAGGATTGCTGCAATCTATGACTTAATGCCAGAAGTTTTGTTATTTGTAAGCTAGAAGGCAATGTAAATACAATTTTCCTTGTGATGAAAATTGAATATTTTAGGAAAAGTATATGACATTTCTGAGCCCTTTTAGCTTAAAAAGGGAAAGTGACATCTGATGTGCTATTAATACGAAATATCTTTAAAAAGTAGTGGATGAAGGAATTTAAAACCTGATTGCAGTAGACTTAACAAAATGGAAATTAATGCTTTTCTAGAGATGAATGTTTATTAGGAACTAAACAGCTCCCTATGCACTATGCATCTGCATATGGTCTTACCACACCAGAAGGGAGAGAGGGAACTGCCAGGGTTTCATCAACTACAGAGAGACTCCGAAACAGCAAAGCGCAGAGAACAATAGGGAACCAGGGAGCCAGGGACCTCCCTAATGCCATGGTTCTTCAGATCAGCTCAGAAAAAAAAGAAAGAGAGGCTGAGGAATTAGCAACAATCACTCTGGAAGCGGAGAACTGGGAGAGAAACTAATTGTAAAATTTTATTGAATAAAGAGAACAGAAAGAGCTACTACTGGGAGCAATAGATCTACTAAACCAAATATTTCTAGTTGTTTTCATGGAGTAAAAACTTTCTTAGCTGAGATCATGTTGGATGCTTGCAAAAGTGCTAGTGTCCGATCCTTAGTTTCAAGAATCTGGAAATATATATCTATCAGCTGGTCACACAATTAATACAATCTCCTAAATAAAGATTTCAAATGTCACAGTGATAAAAATTAATAGAAAGTTTCAGTTAACACACACAAAAAAAATTCTAGAAATAATTGATTAACAGATGTTTACTATGACTTATTGCCCATCTTTGTCTAGCATTAGTGTAGAAGTAAGTTATTTTCATAGATACAGTTGTTCTATACAAACATTCCCTTTCATTGGTCCATATTTATACATAAACTGAAAATATTATAAAGAAGTGTAAGACTTAAGTTTCACATAGATCCAGGTTTTGTAGCAGGAAAGAACCTTTCTTTTTAAAAATATTAGAAAAGGAAATGTTCTTGATCTCTACCTCCCTGCCAAGTTTTCATTCCCTTCTGAGTAGGGAAGTTCATTTATTCAGTGATCATGAAATGTAAAAAATGTTTTCTTTTAAGTCTTTAGGATTTTATCTGCCTCTTTAAACCACACACCCTCCCATCATTGTCAAAAGGTCAAAACAAAGAGATTTTTAAATTGCAGGAGCAGGTACCAAGGGAAAATGTAAATATTTAATCATCCAAAAATCTTTCTTTTTCAATACACTGTGGGCCAGATAGATCATGTCAAGATTTTTTTCATAAATTCCCAGACCACCCATCAACATCAGTAAAGATATAGCCATACATATATGCATGCGAACGTGAAGATACAGAGTATAATGCAGAACTGTTTGGAGAAATATTTTTGCTACTTCTATGAGATGGATAATAAAGTCAATAAAAAGTTTTGCACAAGGCAAAGAAGAAACAATTCTGACTTCCTTTATAACCACCAGGCAATTGTGCAAATACCCTTTAAATTGCATACAATTCCATCTCTTTGCTACAACACAGGTGCCCAAATTAGAGACAGAAAAAAAATTTGAAAGTGATGACTCATTTTGTTTATATACATGCCCAGTTCACTTGAATCCTTTCATGTCTTCTTTTCCTTCCTTTTTTTTTTTTTTCCACATTCCATTTACCTTTCCTGTGATCTTTTGGTGTGCAACTCTGACCATCTTCCCAGAAAAGATCTCCAGGAAATGCTTCCAAGGTGATGTTCTCCCTTCCCGTTTCACCTCAGGAAGAAATTTACCATCACTTGGGTTGTCACTATAAATGCAAACAGATGTGTTCCCTTTTATAATACAAATATACTGAGAGCTAAGTTTATATAGGTCTTTTGGGCAAGAAATCTCACTGCAGTAGACAATGCATCTCCAGTCTCCAGTTCCCTCTCTGCTGAAAATACATTAGGCACTAGGATCTTGAAAAAAAGTTGATCGCTGTGAAAGAGGATGTGAGTGTCAGATAACTCACACCTACCCCTACTCTAGAAAAGAATTGCTTTTAATTGGTATCAAAAGCTAGAGCTGGACTGAGGTTTCTATAAGAAGTGAGGCAGAACACTATGCCAAGAAACAAACATGAATATTCTTTTTCCCTCTAATGCTGCTTGTCAGGGAGAATTGTGTATTTGTGTTCCATCTCTTCCTGAACTAGCTTCGCAAAGAAACTTCAGCAACAAAAAACTTTCTGTAGAGAATAGCAGGGGAAAATACTTCCCACCTATGAGCTCCACTTGGTGCACAGTAACAGAAGGGTCAGTAGGAAAGTTAGTTTTGGATCTTATTTTTTTTTTCCTGGTGTGAATATAAACAATGCCTTATTGCACTCACATGCTGTTTTTTTCATGGAAGGTAGAATTCCTCTCCCCTAGCTCTAGCCATCCGAAACACAGGCCTCTAGTCTGACCTAATCCTTGAGGGTTATATTACGGATCGTAGTAAGAAAGAGGCCACTCCAATAAGTAAGTCAGATATTTGGCTTAGGGCAGGATGGACAGTCCTCCAGATGTGTTCATCTTCCTCCACTGACTCCAGAGGGAGTGTAGGTGATTTGTTCAGATCAGATGACTAACCTTCATGTGGCTAACGTCACGCCACCCTCAGCTTTCAGGATAGTACCCCAGATAAGGAATGGCAGAGCAGAATACAGCTTCATTCATTTTTCCTATACCAACCTGCTTTCAGTGTACTCCTTCTGAGGGACAAGTCCTTTCTGCATGTTTTGGGAATCAGGGCACATTTTGGTGAGGAAGAGAGATGCACTCTGCCTCCTTTGTTCAATCAAAGTGACATGATGCTCCAGCATTAACTTTCCACAGTTAACATTTAAGGAACAGGCTGCAGGAAGATCAATGATCATCAGACAGTTCTGCAGGATAGATCAGCCTGGCATTAAGCACTCAGTTCATAAAACAGAAGAGGGTTAAATTGTATAAGGAGAATTTTCATTACTACTACTTGCAAACTCACATGCCACACTCACAAACTAGTCTGTTGAAACAGCCATGCCCAAGAGAGATGGAAGTTATAGAAATCTTTATTCCTGTTCTTTTAACAGCTTTTAGGGAAAAAAAATAAAAAAAGATGGTTTCCAGAATAGTTCTGTGTGAAGACTGACTGCCCTTGCTATAGGCCCTCAGCTCCATTCAAGTAAGTCTATGAAACACCACATAAAAGCCAATGAAAATAAAGTGTAGGGCATTCAAAACTACCCTAAATTTAGATGTCTGGTATTTTATGTCATTATTAGTTATCATCCCCTTATTTTAATCCTCGACCCATATCAGTTCTATTTTCATCTAGGCTAACCATGTAGCTAATCTCCTAAGCTTGCCACTCAGGAGTTTTCCAAGAAAATCACAATTTTTCTACTAAGACAGGCTATTAAATATCGATATATCATTATAGCTTGCAAGCATCTCCAAAAGAGTTTAAAATACATTTGAAAGACTTTTTTTTTTTATTTCACAAGTTAAAAAGTGCCACCATACTTTACACGTCATCGTGGTTTCAGCTTACGCAGTTGATTCTAGAGAAACATTTGCAATTATTTCAGGTACACCAGAATCAAGTGAATTAAACTAATAGAAAATGGTGCATTATTAACTCTCACTCATAGGATGGAATATATTTATTACACTATTTAAACCTCATATGAGTCATTTATAAGGTACAGAAGCAAAGTAAAATCTTTTTAGCAATAAAGTTTTGTTCTGAATTGTTACTTGAACTGAAGTGTCTTTTTTCACTACGTGTTTAGAAGCACCTCTCTCTGAACTACTTCTTTCGACATCATAGTAGTGGGATAATTTACAGCAGACGTGTTGGCTAATGTACAAGTTTACACCTCCGAAACATGACAAGCTGCAGGTATGAAAACTGGGTGGTGTCTTAAAAGGATATACCATGGTCTGGCCCACATTTAATGTATTTTATCTACAAATGCTAGAATACTTTGAGAATTAAAAACACATATTTCATTTTTACAGTGGTTGACATATAATTAATATACTGATTATAGTTTGTTACTGAGCTACTCATCCAAGTTAGTGTCTGGGTTTGGGGGGAGGAGAAGGGAAGAAAAAAAAGCTAAGAATTTTCTCATGTATAAGCCCTCTTTGCAGCATTTCCAACTCCTCTCTGGAAATGTAAAAACACCCTTCTATTGGTTCTGCTGACTCTGAGGGAGATCCTTAAGCTCAAGCTACATTCCTATAGCTTATCTTCCTGACTGCAACTAATATATTCTAGTAAAGTAAAGCCTAGGTTTCTAAAGGTATCCGAAATCCCAGACATTTATTTGAAGAATTTCTTGGTGTGTTACAGAAGAGGTAAAGGTGATGTAAAGTATCTATGCCTGGTCTCAGGAATATTTTACAGAAATATGGTTTTTTTTCCTCACTTGACACTGAGACTGATATTAGGGTCAATTAATAGACCCCAACAGAGTAAATCACACTTAGATTTATTCTTTCAACTTTTTAACCATTGAGGCTACTTTTTTTTTTTTTTTGCATAAGTTCTAAAAAAATGTCTCTATTGGAATTTGGGTAGTTATAGTCAAATTTTGTGATTTAATATTATTTGAAAGGGCAAACTGTACCTTTACCTACTAGCTGGAGTAAAATCTGATGCATGGCAGTTTCTGTTCCACTTTGCTTACCAGAAGGAGAACCTGTGGAGCAACTTCCATTTATTCCATTTCTTCTGTAATAGAAAGCAATAGTGACATTGGAAAGTCCTGTCCCAGTTGTTCACGACCGTTCATGACTGCAGGATCTCGCACTCACAGCTGTGCAGAATTTCAACACATTCACTAAGAGTAATAATGAACTTCTCATATTGACTAGGAGAAAAAAAAATAAATTAGTAAGAGTCCCTCACAGACACACGAAGAATACACATGGTATGTGAAAGATACACAGCACAATTGAAGAAGAATTTGACAGAATACTATATTATAGTATGAGATTTTCTTGAGCTGCTCAGAAATTCTTTTCAGAATAGGAAATTAAGTTTCTGGACATCTGGATTTTCATGGAAAGAGTTTAATATTTCCAGAAAAAAAAAAGTTTTGGAAAACCAAAAAAAAAAAAAAAACTTAGGCAAATTCAGCCAGTTAGCAGAATACCAAAATGCTGCTTCTCATTTGAAAAATGATGAAATTAATTAGCTTAGTATTTCTGAATCAAAATGCTTTATAATTTCTGTTCTACAATGTGTTTTGACCTTTTGTCCCAGTTTGGAAAGTAAACAGGTGCTAAAATGAATAAATGTGACAGAAACTCTACTTCCATTCAGTTGTATTTATTTCCATGTGCAGCACAGTTAAATTCTGGAGGGCCTTATGCAGCATCCTGCACTCCAGAAGGAAGAATCAGGAGGAGTGGATTTGGGAGCACTCTGTGTTTCCAGCTAGTACTGCCTGTTATAATGATGGAAATGGCCTTTACAGAGATCAGAACTAGTAACATATACAATACTGATGGCCACATGTCAACATACATTTCAGCTGAATAGTTTCAGGTTTAATTTGGAAATGGAAACAAAAATAACAAATAGAAAAGTATTTTCAAACTGCACTGCCTTCTCCTTTGCTTTGCCATATCCTGGCCCACTTCTTTCTTCATTCGTCATGCCACTTCCATCCCATAGATATGTCATTTTGTTATTGTTTTAAAGAGAACGTAACATATAATATCTGTCTCTGAAATAGCATAGGGGAGAGGGAAGTGGGAGTGATTAAATTTTTTTGGTAGTTCGCAAGTTCAGTGCAGAGATGGGTTTAAGCCACAGACTTGGCACTGGATTTGATGTAAAGTTTAGGGAGGAGGGTGCTGCTGACAGGCAAAAATGAAGTTTTTGAAAGCTCCATAGTACTTCCTTCCCAGCTCTGCAACCAGAAATACTGCAGGGGCGCGCAGCACCAAACGAGACGAGATGTGGTACAAGCAGTTTCTTGCATTCAGCAGAACAGGCCCTGGCTATGGGAAGCCAATATTGGTTTTGAAAACAATCTTTGGAAGCAGTGTACATTTCTCAGGAAGCTCTGCAGGTGGCCCTAGCGCTGAGCTTTTAAAAGTAAAAAGCTTTTAGGCATCATCACACAGATCTGCTGTGTACTTAAGCCTCTTCTTAGAATGGATGCAAGGTGTCCTAAATACAAGGTTGTTTAACAATAATAATAATAATAATAATTTTAAAAATATAATAGCAGTATTAACAGCAGCTGTGAACACTCTACCTTATGTGATCCTTAATAGGAAGGCTCAAAAGCTGAAGTGTAGAAATAGCTTTTTATTGGTTTCTCCTTTCAGTAACATTCATGAGTCACAGGTTTGTCAAGAAAAAAAAAAAAAGCTTAGACCTGCCTCCTCTTAATAGTTCAGCTGAAGTTGGAGAAAGATGATGCAAGCTGTTTCACCCACTGCTGACCGAGCTTCTTACTTGGGACACGACTGAACTTGACTGCAAAGTCAATAATCCCTGTAAGCGGCGGAATGGGAAAGGGGTATCCCTGGAGGCTGCTCGGTCTTTCATTGCCAGCCTCTATAATTATACACTGCCTTTCAAAGCAACTTGTGAAAGCAGTCTTTGCAGCCTGCTTCTTTTTCCCAGGCCCTGGGGAAAGTGCATCATAGCCATTCCCTGCCAAATCCAAACACCTTACGATTAAGCATTGCTAAATATGGCTCTGCAGTAGAGCTGCTGGGGGAAAGAAAAAAAAAAAGAAGATGAAATTTTATTTTCCCTGAAAAATGGCACCTTGTTCAACCCATCAACCTTTTCAGAAATATCTAGATTGTAATTAATGTCTCACCTGGAAAGATTTTCAGACCCAGAATATTACTGGAGAGTCAAAAGGCTTTATAGTAGATGACAGCCCTAACCCTCTGATATTTTTCTTTCCATTTCCAGGTCACTAGTTAAAACAAACTGTGTTTGTTTCTATTCAGCAAAACCTCTTCATAAACTGGAAGACCTCTCAATCTAGCCCCAGCATCAAAGATGCTGTCAAAACCTTGAGTAAAAACGTCTTTGTGCTATTACTAATAAATGTGTATTACTAATAAATGTGTATTACCAGACGGATAACAAAGTATAAATGCATGTCCTCCCGCGTGCTTACAGGCAGGGAAGAATAGCTATTTTTCTCTCCATGGTCTCATGTGGTAAGAAGCCAGATCATTCCAGCTCATGTTATTGCATTCCTTGGGAACATTCCTGTACAATACTGCACTGCTTCCCTGGTGCTAAATGATAAGGATTGTAATGTCTTGACTCGATCCGATTAACATTTGTGTGAGCAGATTCAATTTCTTAAGTGAGTAAAATCCCACTGACGTAGGTATGGACTGCAGAGGCTACCTCTGGGTAGGGGAAGGCATATATAGATGTGTCCCTCGGTTGCTCTTTTCTCAGCTGATTCAGGTTCCCAAGACTAAACTTGTTGTGTTATCCTTTCCAGTGACTGTGCACTTTGGAAGGATAAAGAACTATTTTAAGTTCTCATTTATACGGTGTGCTATAAAATAAGGCCCGAGATGGATGAACAGGGGCTCTGTTTTTTAACAACAGTGACTTAGAGATTTGCACATCAGCCATCTCTCCTGCAGAATCAGACAGATTTACAGTGCCTGGAACTGTTTGCCAACAAAGACATTATTGTAACTCCGGTGCCTGTTCAGGGAAGTTTATGAGGTAGAGTTAGAAACAGTTCATATTGTCTTCCTGCACTTGATGTATAGGAGGGACTATAAGCCAAACGCATTGCTGAGTTAAAAGCAAAGATACTACAATGTTAGGATTGTATCTAACATCAAGTAACTCACTTTCTGGTCTGTTGCCTCCACCCTTCACCTAGAAAAGAACTGCCATATTTAACCCTCCTTGAATGACTGTGGAAAACTCAGTTATCTTTCTGTGTTTTTGCTTGCACAACAGATAAATAGGGGCAATGTTCATTATCTGGCTCAAATTATTTGCATCTGTTCAATTATTTGTAGAAAGCGGCCTGGCCTTTCATACTATTGGTTGTGGTTCACAATACTAATAACTGACTTTTCTCCCTCAGGTGTCATCAAAGATGATAGATCATTTCTGTAAGTGGGCATAACTCCACTGGGATTCACATTTTTGTCTAGATATTCTTTTCCTTTCTGAAATATTCTAGTGCTATTTTTTTTTTTCATATTGACCTCTTGGGTCACCATCTTTGCTTACTCTAAACACTCATCAACTGCTAATACAGTTACTCAAGACGGCTCATAAATCTTTATCCAAAGACAGTTCCACTTGCCAGTGGACATCAGGAGGTGGCTCTGATTCTTCTGTTTGTAATTCTTGGAGTGCACAAAAGTTTCATATATGTTTATATGTCTAAAATGCACCTTAACTAAATCGCTCCTGTGGCTTTCAAAGCGAATATTAGCTGTCTTTTTAATTAGCAAGATTTTAAATAACTTTGCTCCTTTTTTATCCTCTTGGAGGAAGTTAAGTAGGCTCCATAGTAAATATCCTGCTCAGGGAAGATCCCCTGCCTCATTTCTTCTAGACTTTGCACTGATTGTGTTAAGCCTATGCTCAAGAACCAATGCTTTCCTGTGAATACATCACTGACATTAGCTGCACATTCCTTGGATAGCAGCAAAGTATTCAGCTGTCTAGACACAGCCAAATAAGAGCACAAAGCTTACTTCGAGTAAATCACTAACAACTTCTGTTGGCCAACAATGGGCAGAAAGGTTCTCTGATCCCTTGAGCTGTGTTGCATGGGAGTAAGTCCAGGCTTTACACAAACTAAGTCACTGCAACATTTTCTTCTCCATCATTTCCATTCTGGGAAGAAAAATATAATCCAGAGAGACTATAAAGAAATGTGGGAACATAGCCAGAGTAGTTGCTGCTGAATCTCTCATGTTGGTGTAGTCATTTTTTAATAGCCCAGGTGTAACATAATGTTGGAGGGATATACAAGAGGGAGATAGTACCTGGCTCTATTGTTGGAAGGGTTCAGTTTCTCTCACATTACCGTCCACTTCTGTGTTTGGCATATTACTTTGTTTAGGCTGAAAATTTAGCACTGAATATTTTTTTCTACTTGTAGTGAAAGCAGATTTTCTCTTTGTGTTCCATTTGGATTTAGAAGTAAAGTTTTGATAGGAGTTGGGGTTTTTTTTGCCTACTTCCTTGGTTTTAGGAAATATTTGTCCAGAGAATTGACTCTTTAAAGTATCCAAGAGCCAGATTTTAACCATATAATCCATTAGAAAGAATGAGAAAATTGCATACATTTCAGGACAGCAGATAAAAAGGACATGGTGAGAAGACCTTCAGTCAATATCTGAAGAGATTTTGAGCTCTGAATAAAAACTGGATTAACTGAAACACTATTTCCTGTTATTCTATTTTGGTTTCATTTATTTGTTAGAAACAAGAAGAATCTTAATCAAAGATTCAAAGTCATGGCACATACGGGTCATTTTTCAGTGTTATGTGTAGCAAATTAGACATAACACTCTTGGTATAACAAAAACTGATGATTTAATTCATTCTGAATAGCATAATAATGTAGATTGCCACAGTACATGCTATTAATGCCAGCTAGAGAAGCTGACCTTGTGAGGTGTGTGAACTTTCCATCTGTTTTGTAAATTATTTTTTTTTATTTTATTTTAATGACCTTCATACCAAGAAGCCTTGAGATTACCAGTAATATTACAAACAGCACCCATCTCATTTATTTTCCATTGACATTAAAGCCACTGAATCATTCTAATTATATTGCAAGCCATAATAAAGACCTAAGTGCTTGGATCCTTGCAGTTACGTTGAAAACAGACGCAGGAGGCCTTGTGAACTGTGTGCTTGGTACCAATGGGGCATGTAATGCTTCAGCCCATTCAAGGCTTGTGAGGAAATGACAGATAATAAATTATTTACATGGAAATATGTTAAACAAACAAGAACCAGAGCCAGAAAAAATGAGGGCATTCATTCTGCTTCACGGACCTTCGCCTGCTTCTTCTGCTGGGAATAACCAAGAACCAGTGTTGCTTCACTCTTACTTCGCTATTACAATGTTGTAGAGTATTGTAGAGCAGGGAAAAAAAAAGAGGTGTCAAAGGGGATTAGAAGTATTATTTTTCCCTCTCTCTCTTTCTCTCCCTCCACCCAAAATACTTTTCTTGGGCCACCAAATACATCTAACAGAAGGTCCTCTGGGTTTACACATTGATGCTGTTGTTGGCTGTCCCGAGCCAAGATGTGAATACCACAGCAGGGAAAAAGCTTTTCTGTCAAACATTGCATTACTATCTCAGGATACTGATAAAAGATCTGTGATGCAGCAACAAGTATTCCGGTGACTTTTCCTGTCCTTCAGGCGCAGCTAAAGATTTCCTGCATGTAAACTAGAATTGACTGAAATAACAGTTGGCTTTCAGATAATTGATTTTCCAAACTGCTCTAAGCACATTGATGACCTTTTTGTCCATTTGCAAAAAGCAAGTGTTTATCTAGAAGCAAATGTTTATCTAGAAGCAGGTGTCAATGACAGCCTAAGAACACGCTCCTTACACTTCTGCAGCCTCAGCTGGCCTTGCAAGGAGTGAAGTTCAAGGTCATCAACGAGGAATGTTCCAGAAAGTTGTCATATTTAGCACAAAATAGCACACTCATCAATCATCTCTGTGAAGCAAATAGGATTTTGACAAATGACATGTTTGTACAAAGTGCCTGAAACTATTGCTATTTTAGGAGGCCTTGCTGTATTGGCAGAGTAGAAGAGCTAAAGTTATTTCATTTCTTTGTGTAGTAAAATCACCTGTTGAACTGTGGCACTACAGCCTTGCTGATAACCAGCCTGAATATTTGATATGTGCCTATTCCTCCTGCTCTGTTGCTCACATCATTAGTAGCAACAGAGTTAGGAGGTTCCCTCTGTCCACTTCAGTTGACTGAAGGCCGAGTCCTCCTCTCCAAAGGCTTCACAGACAGAGCTTGCTGGCAGTCTGATAAGAGACCTCTCCCCTCAAAGCCACCTGGGGATGCAGAGCCATGTCCCTCAATTTCCCTTCTTACCAGCATGCTTTGTCTTTTTCGTTCCTCCTTCCTCTTTGGTATGCTAGACGGCCATCTTAATTTCCCAAACATTCTTCTGTTATTTTCATTACAAAGCCTTTATTTTTGCCTGTGCTTGTGCAATGTCCTTCAGCAGTACTTGTGAGCAGATAACTTGAGAGGTGGTAGATCTGATGAGGAGGATGACAGCAGTGAAGATTTTGTCCCCGGATAACCTCAGTCTCTCAGCTGTCACAAGACAGCGATATAAATGAGACACACAAGAGGAGATCCTGAATGTGATAAATTAATACACTGTCTGTGGCTTTCGTCTTCTTAACATGCCTTCACTTCTGAAATTAGGTAGTGTATTTAGTACCTTTCGTACTTCCTCCTTCAGAAACTGTTAGTGTGTCAAAACCAACAAATACAGATTAAATGCTAACAACAGGAAAGCAAAATACCCATGTTTCCTATGTTTTGTAATTCTAGTTTCTTATTTTTAAATTTATTGTGAATATTGTTGGTTGAGGGGGAGGTTAGATTTTTTTTTACAATTTGTTGAAAACAGTGTTTTGTTGTTGTTTTTGTTACACTAATAAATAGAATTTAATAATACTATAATTCAACCTTTATTGTGCTTTCATCAAGCTCCCATGACTGGACTCTGACAAAACAGCACATTTTGTATCCCAAAGACGTCCAGTAGTGTCAGTGTGATGATCTTCAGCATCCCTTGGTCCAAGCAATAGACTTCATCTTTGAGCACTTTATCAGACAGTTTTCCCTCTCTCTTACTCATCTTGTAAATTAAAGCAGAGGTTAACCTCAGCCCAGTACCACCCATAGGCCCACACATCTGGATTCTCCACTGCACCTCATCCTACAACTGCAGTTGTTTGGGCACGACACATTTTCTATTCACTCTGTAAGTCCATGGAATATTTGAAGACATGTAAACACAGGGAATTCCTAAGGATTCCTTTATTTTAGTCGGCATAGGAAACACATCAATTTGAGCAAAATTATACATATCTCCCTATCTTGCCTTACATTTCTGAGCAGCTGGGGGACATCCTTCATCTTCCACATTGCTCCTTTTCTAACTTTATTGTAGATATCTAAATATCTGGTTCCTTCTCTGGTTCTTCAGTCACAAATTATTTGAGAGAAGCATTTCCCTGCTGGAAGAGCAGCATTTCCCCTTCCTACCTCACGTCCATATTTCCTGTTCCCATGCGTGTTCTTGTATTCGCCTCTTTGGCATTTCTGTTTTCAAAGGGCTCTACCAGAACTTTTTTCTTTGGCTCTGTCTCTGAAGAAATGCGAATGATGTAGACCCCAATGTGTCACAGAGGAGCTTTCCCCTAAGCTTCAGCTATTCTATTGTTTTGTCTGACCAAGACTATTCACAAGATAATAACACTTAATGAGTCCCTCTCTCTCTCTCTCCTTCCCACAGACAGACTTGTAGACGCCACTCTTTGGCTTTTTAGCATTAAGGGTAGGAAGCAGTCACTACAAAGGCATGTCTACATTGCAGGCAGAGCTATGATTGCATCACATGCAGATATACTTGAGTTACCTTTCTGGTACTCCCAGTACCTTGCTGGGTTACTGGGAGCCACTCTGTCCACCCCAGAAGACTGTGTGCTTACATGTGCCCTTAACCTGTGCCCAGATACTTGTCTGTCTGGAGTATCCCTGTTACACCATCTCCTTCCCTGCATCATGGACATAAATGTGCTGGCAGAGAGGCAGGAGCCTTCTGGCCGGACACTTGACTGCCGTCTCCCAGGGGAACCCTCATTTTTAGCTCATGTCATGGTTTCTCACCTCAGCTGCTGAATGGTGAGCAGCTGCCTTCCCCTATCTTTTCTTCCTTGTTTTTCTACATCTGGCCAAGATCCCTGAGGAGCACTTCCTTCCTGGTCATAGAGACAAGAGGGCTTTTGCAGACAGCTGTTCCCCGGCAGATGCCAGACAAATTATGAACCTTCCTTATCCTGAAATTTTGCTCTGCAGTTAAGCCTCATTTTGCCATTCCCCTTACTGCTTTTCCGAATGGATGTTAAATCATTTGGATTCTTAAAAAAACCCTTTGCTTTGTATGTGAGCAGTCACTGTTGCGTTAGTTATTGCCTTCTCTGAGGCAGTACTTGCGGATTAGTGAGATCCATCATCTGAAAATTATATGTATAAAGAATATAGGAACATGAAAGCAGTGGCATGTTCTGGCAACTGTGAGGATGATCTGCAGCCTAATTTAGGAAAATTAGCCCTGAATGTTGAAGGTTGAATGTTAAGTTTGTTACGTCTTGCTTTTGCAGACTGTATCCAACTGCACTAAGAGTGCCTGTTCGTTACCTCTTTCCTATCAACCAAATGCAGCCATGTATCCTTTTATTACACATCAGACCTACATGGCAATTTTAATTAAGATTTTTTAAAGAATCAGGGATTATTTTAGATCAAGATCTTGGCTGGTAGAGTATCTAAAGTAACAGTTGTTATGTTCCTTGATACTGCTTATAATATTAACATTGACCTGCTAAAGTTACTGCCTTGCTGAACACTAGCTCTTTTTTTCTTGCATTTTATGATCCCTGATTTCCTTACTAATACGCTATGGATCCTTAGAATACCTAGCGTGTTAGCTGCAACCTCAGTGAACAGCAATCCATCTGGTCTTTGAGTAGCGTGCAAAAAAAAGGCTGACAATGCACAGAGGGTGCCTAAAGCAACTTGTTCTGCAATGAATGCAGCTGCACAAATGTGATTCAGCACCTGCCCCTCTCTTTAAATGTAATTGTCCAGAACAGTTGACTCAACCAGCATATAAAACTCTGCCTGTACAAAGAGCTCACCTACAACATTTGACTCGTTGGTTTTGCTGCTTTATGCCAAGCATTCTCAAACTACTCTCGCAGGGTGAGGCCCTGCCCATAGGATACCATCTGCCTCCCAGTTGAAAGCACTGAAACCTTTTTTAGTTGGCTTCAGTGATATGTGGAGCCTGTGATCATCCCTGTACAGATATTACTCCCCAAGAACAGGCCTCCTTCTACCATTGTTTTAATTATTTGCCTGACATCTTCCTCTCCCACTGCATTTTCAGGGATGGAACTCTGACGTCTCTGCTCACTGGACTCCCAGGCTCCAGGGCAATAACTTTAGGGATGGATGGGTGAGGCATTCTCAAGGGGAGTGTCAAGGGATACTGAATACCCTTAGTCACTTGAAAGTGAAGTAGCCTGTGACTTCATGGTCCTCCATCCACAGATCCAGTCCAGACTATCTCTCCTCCTGTCACAGAAAAAGTTATAACCATAATGCAAACACCATCTTCTGAGGCAAACAATGTTTGGAAGCAAGAGGGACAAAATCAGGAGACAAAGTTTATGCTGAAAAAAAGTGACCGTTGCTTATATCGAGATATGACGAACTCTGTGCTGCTGTGTGTCTTGCCAGATCCATGCCAAGGACACACATGTGATTCTTCATAGGATTTGTGTCAGAGCTTACAGGTGGAGCGGCTCACACAGCTGACTCCATGTACATGTGAACATGCCCCTTCCCTGATGGTTAGATAGGAAAACTCATGAACTTTGGTCAGAGAAGGAGGATTAGCAAGTAAATAACAGAGGAGAAACTTGTATGAAAGAGAAACAAAAAGAAAAAAAAGGAAGGATATTCTGGTAGACATTTGGGAGAATAAGAAAAGGAATAAAAACTTACGGAATGTTATGGAGCTGTATATTACGTCAGTGTAACTTCAGCCACGAAGTGCTGCTTTGTTTTATCCACTACAACCTCTTGCTTTCTTGTATTTTCTCTTACTCTAGCTTTTCATTCCAGTTCACACAAATTAGCTTTTATTAATCACAGATTTTTAAAATTATTAGTCATGGTTTTCAGTTCACTGACCTGTCAGCTAGTTATATCACTATCTTGTTCCTTTGTCCAGGCCTTCTATGTTTTAAATATTAATCTTTCTCCTGATTTTTCAGTCTTTACCTTCAGGATCTGTCCTCAAGGTTTCCTGACCTTCTGCCCATAATTTACTCACTATTCTATTCAATGGAAGTGTCTTTCCCTGTAATTTTTATATCTGCTTCCAAAATCCGTTTGTATTGCTGTCATTGACAATGTGTCCAGAGATTGTGCAGGGAAGAGTAGAAATTTCCTCTGCAAGGAAAACCAAGGAAAATAACTGATGAATATACAATCATACTCAATAAGTTTGGAGAGGTAATAAACACAAATTTTCTTTTCAAAATTTCCTTTAATTTTGATTTTGTAATGGTGTAATTTTGAAATACATAATTACAGTACAAAAAATATTAAAGATTGAAATTGTCACATTTCCAAAAAATAGCATGCATTGAATGTTTCAAAAAGAAGGGAAATTTTCTTCACAATTTCCCTTTGTTAACGGTACCAAAGTCAAAGAGTTCTGCTTTGGTTTATGTGAAATAAAAACTTTTGAATTGTAACACCGATTACAACAATCCTTCCTCCGCAGAGCTTTAAATAAAATAACGTGCAATTTACCGTACATGCCAAACTACTTTCAAAAGTCCAGGGGTAAAAAGTACATGGGAATATTTGGTGCAATTCTGCTTCAAAACTATTCTTTAAGAATGGCTAGCATATTACAAGAACAATCTGATTTTCCTACAGGTAAGAGCATGTTAAGTGTCCAATCCAATAGTTTTGTGAAGAGTTCCTGCCAATTTCCGATACCAAAAATAGAAAAACCTCATGATTTGAAATGTTTCCCACTCAAAGCAATCATATTCTAAATCTTCCTCCTTGGTATGCCAAGTCTATATACTTTTGAAAATTCTTTACCAGTGTGTACTATCATCAAAGGATAATACAAAATTATACGTAATGTCTGCCTTGAAAAACATGTCAGTATTGCATTTTAAATACAAAAATATAACTTGATTCCACTGTGAGTGTTATTAAAATATTCTACATAAAGATGCAATTGTACCTTATTTTAAGATGTATTCCAACCCATTTCTGTAACAACTGAAAATAGGCTTGTGTGAATTCTTCCATAAACCAATTCTTTCCTAAGTAAATCTAAAATTACAGAATCAGGTTATATTTCAGTAAAATAAAAGTGTTTTGACATTACTCATGGGCCACATTTTTAAGGCAAACAGAGAAGTTATTATATCTTCCACGGCAGATTTGAGTAGCCACTTCTAAGTGGCTCCAGCTTTGAAATCTGAGGAATTTCCAGCCATGAAAAGCAAATGTACTTCTGCTTCTCTTGTCACCTATAACTGTGCACTACTGAGAACAAAATCTCCTTACAGAAACCATTGAATACATAAACTTTTAAAAATAACTGCATGGTTTTCCATATGCTACAAGCAAGAAATGAAGCACTGGAGTTTACCAAACAGAGATGAACTCCTCCTATGATTTTTAGAAATGTTTTAAGTTAGACTTTTCTACTAAAATTCTCTGTATCAGTTATGCCAAGGAGTTCATTTCCCCCAAATATGCTTTATTCTCAGCTAATGACTATTCTTCTACAAATACAGTAGAGTAGTAAACTATATTGTGAGTTAATATACTAAGCCCAGACAAAACTGTAGATTCCTACTTCAAACCAAACCAAAACCAACAAAACCAACTCATGCATTTGAGAAAGGTGATTGCACGTTCTTTGAGGTTAATATATGGACAACAGAGAAAAAAAATACAAATCTAGATCTACAGTAACAGTAAATTACACAGATGAGAAAGTCACATATTAATCTCATTACTGGAAAAGAATCATGAAACAGCAGAGCATCTGATGTAAGTTTGAGGCTTTCCTTAACCCTTTCAAAAAGTGATATGGAATAAAAGGTGGGATAGTGCAGGCACATTTGAACAAACTGCGTCCAGATGTGCACCATGGGCCTGATCCAAGCTGACTGAGACTGATGGGAAGACCCTCACTTTTTTCAGTGTTGTTCAGAGTCAGCTCTCAGAAAAGTGACTTCTCAGCCAAGTGCCACATCACCAAGCCATTCCTGCACTGCTGTGCCAAACACTCTTCCTTCTCTAACAAACTCTCTTTAGTCTTTTGTGTAATGCTTCTGGTTGGTCATGTCACAGCACTCCTGGGAAGGGATGGAAAAGCAGATGGAAAACTAAGAACAAAATAGGCACTTAGATGAAACTTCCTTGGAGAGGGAGAGAACAACTGGGAGAGATCAGACAGACGTTTTTGCCAAGATGTGTGAGTAAATGACATCAGGCATTTATGGAGGTTAAAGCAGTAACAGCCAAATTTCTCTCAACCTTGAGAGAACCCACTAAGGGCTCTGAAATGGAGTGAAAGGAAGGGCAATCTGTCTAGTATGCCTGCTTGACGTATGTGCATGTCCTGAACATTGTCTGTGCATAAGCCTCCAAAACCACAGCGCTTCAGCACACAAACTCTTTTCATTCTGCAGAATCAATGTATGCATCTTTTGCGTTACCTTGGAGCTGATTTTCCAAAGATTTCTAAAAAAAATTGTATAGCTTCACTGGTCTGGAGAGAATATCTGTGCCAATGAAAGGAACACGTGGTTTCCTGCTCAGGCTTTCAGCTTCTGTAGAAATCTAAATATGAAGCTAACCACAAAGTTGTGGCCAAACTCTGTCTTGGTGTCAAATAGCCAAACGTCATTGAAATTCATAGAGTTGAACCCCTAACACAGCATATAGTTTTTCCCAGTGTTTCTGTGCATTTTTGTTTCTTACGCTCACCTCAACATTTCTACACTAATCTCTCACTTTCTAATTTTCCAGTGTAGACCACTATACAGATATTTTACTTAAGGTGAATATTTTACTTTCTTTTTGTTGTCAGTGGCAGTAAATCAATGTGGACTAGGCAGTAGAGGGCGCTACTTGAATTTGGAAATAAAACATATCAATAACCTTTAAGAATAATCAGATTTTCATGAGATTATGCAAATCGTGGGGGTTATCACCTCCTTCTGCCATCAGCATTAAAGAATATGATGTTATATCTTTTCACCGAAATGCTTGTTTCAACTGGTAGTAAAAAATGCTGAGAAGTGATCTAAGTGAAGCTTTGGATTTACTCTCTGACAGCAGTTGAAATGGCACTAAGTACTACTGCTCAGAAATAAGCATTGCATACACAACTCAATACTCTTGGTCCACTTTGGTAGACTTCTCATTTTATATTCTCTCCACAGATAAGTTAGAAGTTAGGTTTCCACTCTAGATCAGACTTTTTACCTCTTTGCTTTTTACCAGATTAAACCAATCTACTTGAAATTTCATAAGTGTGTTACTCTGCCAAAGTAGAATTTTAATGGAAAGTTTGAGGTAAATTCAACAAGATGCTTGGGAGACATGAGGGCTCAAAAAAGGAAGCGGTTTCACCTCTTGAAAATTTTCCTAACATTTTTTTGGCTTATAGTAACTGCAAAATGGCTTGGCTGAGAAACTAGAAATTTGTTTTAATCTTTTGTAGATGGTGATTTCTGTTTCCTTTGGCTTCTTTTGGGGTGCTTCAGGGGGCAATTATTTAGTTGCTAAAAGACGTTTATGCAAACAGTTAGGGTTCCTAAATCCGCATGTCAGCTTTTATAGGGCTTATGAAATCCACAATAGTGGAATGCAGCCTTCCCACAGACTTTTTCACAGGGTAACTCTTGCGATCAGGGCAGGGCAAACTTCATTTCAGAAAATACTTTAGTAGCTTTCAGTTGCCCTGTGAGAAGCCCTGAAGGGTCTCACCCACAGCACCACCAGGTTCTTCAAGAACTGCTCGAGGCAAACGCCATTCTCATAAAGGCATTTTGCTTCCTGTTTGTCTTTACATCTGCTTAGAGCTCTCCCACTTGTCTCTGTTATCTGCATGTACACTTCTTGGCAGGATTTGAGGGAGAAGATATTCTTCACCACAAATCTAAACTGGTTCTGTACGCTATGCCACTCCCAGTGTGTGGACAGAGGTAGGCCTGAACGTAAAGATTTACCCCAATGACATCCAAGAAAAAAAAAATCAACTTTTGTGTTCTTTTCACTGGTGGGTAAAATGCCCTGTACCGGCCCAGAGGACTACGTTATTCAGCGTAGTTAACACTTTTTCAGTAGTTAGCAAAACTTTCCATGATGAGGTTTGACGGTGATCTGAACTTTCACAGTATGTGATTTGTTACTTCTATTGGCCCAAAGTCTAAGGAGTGAAGCAATTTACTGGCAGAATTTTTGTAGAATAATATTAAGAAAAAGCTGAGATTCCTAATGATTTATGAGCAGAATATGGTCAGAATTAGCACCAACCTAGTGAAGATACTGTTCCATTTTTGAGATTTTTGTGCTGCTCCCAACTTCTTGGATTTACCAGGAATTATATCTTTTTCAATCCAAAAATACAGAAATAAGGAGGTAGGATCCAAAAATACAAGTCAGAAAGAATCTGTGGAAGTTTGGGAAACTTGAAACCAGACTGTCAGAAAGGAATGAGGGAGGTATGCAAAGAGTACAAAAGAATTAATATTACACCTGTGGGCAGAATTGTCTTTCAAAGTACAGGACAACTTCTGAAAATAATTTAGTCTTATTGAAATGCTGACTAGAAGGAACAATATGTAAAGCCAATCCTGGGACAGCCATTGCATTATGTGAGATGTCCTTCTGCCACCAAACTTCCTTTTTTGCAGTTTCCTCTTTTCTCCTGTCTCCCCATACCCGGCTTTACTGTGGAATCTATTTTATGAAGAGAAAATATGTTTTGAAGAAACCTTTACTTATAGTCACCTATCAGCCTGGTAGGTATGCAGTTACTGGCCTAGAGTTTTGTGTGTCGGTAAGATGGCTAGTAGTTCTGCAGAAGTTAAAAAATGGTACCTTAAAAGATGATGTGCTAAATTTACATTGGTTAAACTCACAAAATCCTGGTGAGTTCAAAGAGATATGGACTCGGTAAGGAGTAAGATGCTAACAAAGTGAAGAATGAAGCAGAAATGGTAGCCATCGAAATATCTAAAAACTACAGAGAAAAGGGGTTCTCAAATGTTTGTTTCTGGAGGGCAAAAAGAAAACAAGAATGAAATTCTTTTCAATGAAAATCCTTGTTACATTTAACAAAATGGCCACAATTTTTAAATATGCAGCCTGTTTACAATTACTTTGTAGGCTTCATTTTGCTAACCTCTTCTATAGAAGGGAAATCTGCACTGGATGATTTTCAACTCATTTGCTGTTCCACAAAGCAAAAGTATTGAGAAAGCACTGATGAGCAGAAGACTGGAAATGGAAAGCAGATCAGAAAACAGCAATGCTAGGACACCTCAGGGGCAACCTTGAATGTTATCCCTCTTCAAATGCTTTCTCAGGAAGAGAAATTTTTCATCCTGCAAGTAATTATGAGGACCAGTCATCATCGAAAGGAAATTTCTTCATTAAAATCCATTTGTCTTGTAATTTCTCTGCAAATACGTGGGATTTTTTTTCATCAGCCAAGTCCATCACCTTTCCCATACTTGAAAGGGAAGCTCCAACAAAGAGAGCTTGCTCAGTAATTTGCCAGATGTAAGTGAGGCTATGTTTCGGCTAGCCTGTGTGCTCTAATGTAATATTAAACCAAATAAAAAATTAAATGAGGTCCAAGTGCAGACCTCCAGCTAAGAGAAGCATTTTATGAAAAAAAAGGAAAATTCTTGAAATTTTATCTTAACTCTTGAGATAATCTAAATCATTTATGTCAAAACCATAAATTAAACTTAATATTCTGTTAGAAATATGACAAAAATTCGCTATTTTTTCAATTAAATTAATTTCCAGCAACACTCACTGTATTTCACCTTCAGCATCTGGAAGGACTGCTTGTAAGGGATTCTGACCTCTCTTTCCAATGCTGCTTCTGAGAGTTGCAGGCTATCTGCAGAGCTGGTTTTCATGTGTCCCAATTTATAATCGTATCAATAAATTTGTTCCACCAAACATCCTTAAATGGCAAAATTGCTGTTTCTGGCTGAGAGTTCACAAGAGTTCACAAGAGTATCTGAATTATTAACTCATCCACAACTGCTAAATGGCCTGTTAGCTGCTAGTACAGGTACAATTTGATTAAAAACTGCATGAAATCAAAAGCATTGTTGTATAAAAACATTTGGTAACTGATTTATTTTTTCTCTATATGCCAAAGGATGGTTTATCATTGTGACTCCAAAGTCTGCTTGCAAGATTAATTGATCTCTTTTCTCTTTATCGTTGCTATATTTATGAAAATGTACTTTACATGCTTTTGTGACTTTATGTATTCAATTGCTATGTAGAATAGATATCACAAAACACTATCCTGAGGAAAAGAGGCATGAAATACATATTAAGACAACAGAACCCACATGAGGAAACTCAACAAAAAAAAATCTAATTGCTGATGTCACCTGATGGAGGAGATCTCTGACACAAAGTCTGCTCTTTACTGGAGGATGTGCTTTTAGTACCAATCTACAGCTAATGTAAAAGCTGTTAGATAATTTTGTTGAAAAATATTCTTTTTCTTTTACTGTTTGCAATACTGGGTCTGTATAGTTCCACAAAAGACCTGTTTTGGTTTGGGTTTTTTTTTTTGGAAGATCCTACTTGACTTGAATGAGCTTCACAACAGGGCCCAGTTCTGTTCTAGATAAAACTCTTCCATTGGAATTTTTCTGCCATGCATCGCAGACAAATGTAGAGGAACCAGGAGGTTATCTGAACCTTGAGGTGCACGGATAATCATGAAAATTACTTATGGCTTGTTTATAGGAAGGATGCAAATATTACCCTTGTAATTGTTTGAAAAGTCCCTAAATTATCCCTCAAATAGGATTTGTTTAGTTTCTTGGAGCTACTCTAATGCGCAGTCTTCACTTGCAACCCATAGTTCACAACTGATCACCCACTTGTGAGCACTGTAGCCATTTTCAACTAATTCTAGCATAAATTTGAAACTGCATCACAGCATGACAACATTAATTTCTTTCTTTCTCTGTATATATATTGACAATAATAAATAGGCAAATAAATAGGATAGTAACTAGGATTTCATCTGTATATGTGCATACATGCACATATATAAATATTTATGAAAGAAACACAAAAGACAGATGCATCCATGTCCTAAAAAAAAAAAAGAATAGGTAAATAAATAGTTTTTGGTGTATCTGAAAAATAGGTACAATTTCTATAGGCTAAATTCCATGTACCTCTATTTGTCCTCAACCATATACATGTGGATGATTGAACACATATGTGAATGTCACGACTTAAAGAAAGGAAGAAAACGCTGTGAACTAACATCTATGTGAAGCAATATTGAACTTTTTCTTAGTGCAAACTAACAGGAATGGAATGATGTTGAGACAGGCCTTTTGTTTAAAAGGCATTTTTAGCTGTTTGAAATTCAAGGAAGAGAATGCTTAGACCTGTCTGGGTTTGTAGCATTTTGCCCTAGCACCTTCACAGTTAATGAGTGTAGCAAAGTTTTCTGAAAGTTATGGTTGAAATAGTTGTGCGTAGCAGCAATAAAATATACAAAAGTTATTCCTTACATTTCAAAGGAGCTGTGATTAGCCATATAAAAATAAGCTTAGTAATTATTACCAACGTTAATATCTTAAAATACCTCTAGCAAGAACTAAACTGTTATCACATTAAGGCCATTTGATACAAACTTCTAATTTGCCAACAAATTGTTTGCTTAGAAATCAAGCTGTAGTAGCTAGAAATTACTTTAGGTTTAAGCAAACATTATTCAGAGTTCAGTCCTCCATTTGCTGTGGTTAATTCTTACTTGTCTTCCCCAAGGAACTGCAGATTGCCATGTCATTATTAACTGTCCTCCCTCTGCTTGTTGTCCCCTTCCCTCTAGTTCCTTCCACTTAAATGGTATCAATCTTGGGGAAACCAAACCCATCCTTAACTTCCTTGAAGCAGCAACGTGAGAAGTCTTTCAAAACATATCCTCTAAAGAAGAAATTATTAGCTTCATATAAAAAGGATTCAGCAAAGAAGGATTTGGTTTCCATTTGTTCTTTTCCTTGAGCTAAATGTAGGGAAGTATACAGAAGACATTAAGAGACTTTCCATATATACCCAAGGCCTTAGAGATACAAGAGATAGCTGTCTAGACTTGCTACGTTTATTCCCTTGCTTTTCAATGAAGTGCATGTCCCCAGTGGGCTGGGGGCAAATTCACACCCCTGAAACTTGCCTAGGTACTCTTAACTGCCTTGCAATGGAGCCATGCTCCCACCAGGTCTCCCTGCCTGCCTCAGTCTGTGCTCCTGGGATAATGGCTTTCAACTTAAAGGCAAAAAATGCCTCTGCCTCTGAATACCCTACACAATGGGGACCTCCTACGCTAAACTAGCGTGCTTTTTGAGGGAACTGGGAACTATGTTGTCCAACCTGGTGGGGCTCAACCAAAATCCAGGTGTTGCAGTCTCTGGATGTACTCTAATCTTTAGGCCATTGTACAAGAGGTAGGCATCAACTAGTTTCTTCAGGGAAGGTGCCTACAGGTAGTGAACACAAACCCACCCAGAAGTGTTACATGCTGTCTGAGAGAACTGGAATTAAGAATAATTCATTAATAATTCTCAAATGGAGCTAAGTGGAAAATAGTCACTTAATCATCTCAGCAGCCGCACTTCTGGACATGTACACTTTCAGTGAGCTACAAGTGCTGGAGAGCTTGCATCAGAAAAGGTGTGTGTGTATGCTATCTCAGATATTTTGATGTATAAGAATATGAGAGTGGTCTGACTGAGTCACACCACAGGTCCATCCAGCTTAGAGCTCTATTTTAAAAAAAAAGTAAAAAAGAGGATGCCTAGAGGACCCCTCACTACAAGAAAGACATTGAAGCTCTGGAACGTGTCCAGAGAAGGGCAACAAAGCTGGTGAGGGGTCTGGAGCACAAGTCTTATGAGGAGCGGCTGAGAGAGTTGAGATTGTTTAGTCTGGAGAAGAGGAGGCTTAGGGGAGATCTCATTGCACTCTATAGCTTCCTGAAGGCAGGTTGTGATGAGCAGGGGTTTGGCCTCTTCTCCCAGGCAACAAGCAGGACCCGAGGAAATGGCCACAAGTTGTACCAGAGGAGGTTTAGATTGGACATGAGGAAAAACTTTTTCTCCCAAAGAGTGGTCAGGCACTGGAATGGCCTGCCCAGGGAGGTGGTGGAGTCGCTGTCCCTGGCAGTGTTCAAGAGGTGGCTTGATGAGGAGCTACAAGATATGGTTTAGTAGCTGTGGCAGCAATGGTAGTGGTAAGACAGTTGGACTAGATGATCTTATAGGTCCCATCCAACCATGTGATTCTATGATTCTATGATAGGAGAGTGTAAGTGATGCTACACAAGAATATTCATCCAGCATTCAACCATTTGTGCCTTATTGACTTTTAGAATCAGTTGTCTTACATATAATAATTCTCAGTGGATTTTTCTTACATGAACATATCTAGTTGCCTTTTGAAATAATGTAAACTTTCAGCATCTGAAACACCTTGTGATAACGAATCCCACAGCTTAACTGCACGTTGACCTGGATGGATTAGGGCCAGCTTGTTTGAATCTCTCTCCTGGACCTGAATTACACTCTGGGAACTTAAGTGCTATTTACAGTTCACTCTTGGTCCCCTAAACTGGTTACTCGGTTGAACATAATCTGAAAGCCAAGTACCTGCCAGTCCCACTGAAGATTAAATTTCTTGTCATTACATTTAAGGTATTTTTCTGGGGTTACATTGCAGCGCTGTGCAGAACTGAAGTTTTAAAACAGAGACACTTATTAGACCTGTTCACCTCTGCCTTTCGCAGACTGTTTTATTTGTTCCTTCATATTAAGTGCATTTCCCTTTGGTAACACTTGCACCCTTTTCTTTTCTTTTCTTTTCTTTTTTTTTTAATCAGCAGAAATAGCATGCATTAATGACATGTACAACAGCAAGAATAAGAAATTTGCATTTTAAAAAATCCAATCAGTCTAATCTGGGGTAGGGTTTTAGGGCACTGAAATCCATTTTCCCTTCATAGAGGGAAATAAAAATTCTGTTCAGATCTTGGACAAGAAAGAGCAAGGAAAGATATTAAGTATTACATTAGTTTTTGATGGAAGAATGGAAGCAAAAGTATTGCTGGTAGCTGTTTGCATTTTAACTGACATTGAACAATGAAAAAATTGAAAGACAGAAAGAAAAAAAAATCTGTTTTGTATTGCAAACTTTTTTTTTCTTTTTTTTTTTTGTGTACAAACGATTCCTTTTTTTTTCTTTTTTTTTTTTACTATAACTCACAGGTCGCTTTCTTGCCATTGTACATGCCACTCCCACTGTGGTAGTACAGATAGGCAAAGCAGATAAACAGAAGCAGCAAATAAACAGTCTTCAGTGTGATGAATGCAATTCATAATTAACATGGACAGGGAAAAGATTCTAAGCAGAGGCTTAGAAAAATTACAGGTCCTGATGTTCAACTTATTTCTAAATTCGTCTGTGAACCACTGATAAAATAGAATGAGAAAAGTCTTTGTAAAGTAAATGATATATTATTACACAAAATAATAGGAGCATGCAGAGCTGTAAGTATGAATTAGGCATCCTGTGGTTGACTTTTGCATCATATAAACATACTAGTCAGTCCAATGCTGGAAACAGAGCCGGGAATTTAGTAACCAGTGTCCCTTGTCCGGCTATTAGTGACTCCCAAAGCTCCTTGGTATAAAGGACCCATATGGAACTACTCATGTGAGTAAGGCAAACTGCCAGAGCAAGCTATATATGATGAGTAATAAAATATTAGCCAGAAATTGAGAGTATAAATACATGAAGCACAATTAAAGCTCACTGAATTCAATTAAATTTGTCTATTGGATTTGTTGGCACTGAATCACAACGGGAAAGGAAGACTTGCTTAATGTACACCTGAAATGATACATACAAGTACATCATTATTAGTCATGCTACCAGTACATTGCATCTGTTGAGTGAAGGCCTAACAGAATTTCTGATATTGGATTTGGTAATTTTTGAGATGGGAAATTTTTCTCTAAAACCTTATGAAATGTCAAGGTGCTGAAAATACATCAGGGTTGTTTTTATCCCTTGCATAGTGTGGATGTGTGCTTAGGGAGATGATCATCCTTCTTACCAGTTTGGTTTGTTTGTCAGCAGCAAACATTGGGCTTTCTTCATTAGAACACTAATCCATAAAGACTCAATATCATTTTTTTTCCAAGTTATTACTAAGCCAGAAACAAAGAACTTCATTTTGATGGTGCCACTCACTTCCTCCATTTACTCAGCTAGCCGCTATCTGTGTGAAGTGCTATAATGATAATATTAAAGCTCAAGTCATGAACTTCTCTCCAAATTTCATTAATACAAATTAAGTAAAATTAAGCCCATGAAATGAGTGGTTCTCATTTTTCTTGTTTATTACACTGGATCCTAGAATAGACAGATAATTTAAAACATTTCTTTTCTTCATTCTCCTTCGTGCCTTGATTAAGGCTGTTCTTGACAGTCTGACGTTCCACTAAATGCATGTCTTCTATTCTTTTCCCCTTTTGCTATAAATTTACAAGTCTTCCAATTAGTGCAGAGGGCTGGTGAGGCAGGGACCATTTACCTTGTGTATTCACTTCTTTGCTTAGAAGTTAGACCACATTGCCTTCCACAAACGACAGTTTCTGCAAACAAAATCTTACTCATTACCATACTTGTCTTGCCAGTACTTCTGCCTGCTTGCTCCTCTTATGGCTAGGGAATGGCAAGGGAGGTGCAGACCAGCAACAAAGAGATAACATGAAGCTTCTTAGAAGATTCCTGGTAGTGCTGCAGTCCAAGGAAAACCCAAGGAATCTGCCATTATCTACAGAGTTCCTTCATCATTCAAGTTAGCCCAAGGATCTTTCTTGCTCCCGGAGAGTCCAGTCATTAGGATGTCCAGCCTTCTAGTAATCTTCACCCAGGCACATAATTCTTCATTCTTACAGATTTAGAAGAGAATACGATCATCTCTGAGCTCTAATGCATTATGATTCTTGGGATCTGTGTGGAGCATAGAGTTTCTCACTGCCTTTTATAGCACTGACATGTCATAAAAGCATAGTATACAGCTCCAAAGTTTCAAATTCATGTATGTATTACTATTTTGTGTTCATTTTAAAGGTCATTCCAAGAAAAATCATATGAATGTAATGACTAGTTATTCTCCAAAAAAATTTAGATTTCTGTGAGGCAAAACATACAATATAATTGTAGAATAGAGAATTTTTCATTTGTAAAAGCTCAGCAAATCAAGAAAATTGGCAAATTAATACAATTTATGAAACAAACACAACTCTGAGTATACAGTCATTACACGTGGCTGCCTCATAGACATCTTTGTGACATAATATGTTTTGTGTTTAATAACTTGTATTTTATGACAAACATTATTAGGGAAAGTAGTGGGCACCAGCAGTATAAATAAGCAGAAATTAAGCTACTTTTCTATGTATTATACATGGACTTTGCTAACAATAATATAACTTTGCTTATTTTATGGTAGAATTAAAAATAACACTTACTCACTCTCAATCTTTTGTTAAGTCATCTAAATCTACATTTGATGAATATAGCTAACCAGACTGACATGCATTAAGTGAATTAGAACTAAAAATTATTTCAATACAGTTTTGTTGCTGTCCCAAAATTCCAGAGAAATACTTCTGACCACCAGCAGGCACGTACATGGAAAAAGTGCTTCTGAAATCCTAAAGCTAACATTTTCCTTTTAGCCGGTATAAATGTCCTTAATGTAAAAATCTGATCCCTTAATGTATTACAGATTATGTAGACACTGCAAAATGCTTTTTATAGGCAAGAACCAGTCCAGACGACAAGCTTCTGTGACTAGGTTTATTTGTACCTCTATGGGAAGATCAGTACAGGAAAGCCTCCCTGGCACCTTCAACGAAAAGCAGAAATTAAGGGACATGTTAAATTCAGGAGTCATTTGCTTTGAAAATTATGGTTTATGTGTGCTGTCTCAGCCAGTGCAAGCTTGTTCCAGGAGGATTAGTAACTGTGCATTTTCCAATGTGCTGGAGTAGGCAAGGATTTTACATTTGCTAGTCAATGGACAATTAACCTTGTTACAGCAAAGCAGTTAGCCTCAGACAAACACAGACACAAAACTTCTGGGATAAATTATACTAGTGTTCTCTTAGGACTTGTACTTCTTGCATTGGATAGTGAAGGAAAATAATTCAGGTGTAGAATGCTACTTTTACAGCCTTATTTTTCAATTCCTTTATTCATAAAAGCCATCTCAGCAACAACACTAGTGGGGCTGTTTCCTTGATTAAAGCCTTCTCCAACTTCTGACAGATGAAGACTCAGAGACATCACTACAGATTATTTCTATTTCTTTCAAATCTGGGTCTTAAAAAAGAAAAAGAGTTGGACAAAATAATCTGTTTACACACTGAGACTATTTTAACATCATAAATCTACAAGCAGAATTGAGTTTCCTCTATCTCCACTTCAAGTATGCAAGAACTTGTGTTTCTCCATTATAACAGGCTGGTAAGAAATAGTGTGAACGCATGTAAAAGCCATGCTGAACCTGAGCTAATAAGCCTCACTGAGCAGAAGATACATTACCTGAGAACTAAGGCTACATCACACATGTTCACATAGCTTCCATATATATTTAGCACATATCTTTGATCTTCAGTCTTACGCAACTTTCTCTTTCCCAATGATTTTTTTTTGACGAAAGACAAGCTACAGAGGATGGGTGACTGCACCATCCAAAGGGGAATGTGATACAAATAACACTGGAGCAGGCAGCCTGTTCAACAAAGGCACTTAGTTTTTGAGTGTTGCAAATCCAGCTCTTCTCTTTCAGGGTCCCAGCTGGCTCCTGCTCAAGGATTGTGGTACTTGTGAAGCAGGTTCCCTACACTGGGTCTGGAATAAATGCGAGTGGAGTCTGATCATGTCTGCCCTTTTGTAATGACATAAACCCCCAGAGGCATCTGTCTGGTCGCAAAGAGAAATTTGAGTAGCCTCAGGTTTTCTTTACACTGTCTCAGCCATGCAGCATACCTAAAGTCTACACAGTATGACACAGAGTTGGGGGTGAGGGGTGGAAAACCTGAATACCAAATTCTGCATATCCGCTGGGCAGGCAGAGGGTCTGGATAAACTGGCTTCCATCTGATTTGCATTGCTTCAAATCTGTTTCTACATCTGCATTTGTTTCCTTAATTTCTCCTCACACTGAGTTCCCATCCAGAAGTTCAAGGAGCTTTATCTGGATGATAAGCAGCCTGGCAAATCATTGCAAAAAGAATTTGCAAAAGTAATCAGGCAAATGTTTAGAAAAAAATGACTCTACCTATACACTTCTCTGTTCAAGCAAGCGATTTTTGTCAGGTATTTTCAAACAAAAAAGCTGAAGTCATTAACAGTGTGCATAATATGAGTTCCAAAGCAGGAACCTGGATCTAAGCATAGACCCCAGCCAGTCAGAATAGAAGTGCACTGTATGACATGTTTCTCCCACCTCGCATAATCAAAACAACTCAAACTTCTCTTTTTGAATACATGACAGTCACAACACACTAATTGCAACTAACCTGCAGGCCAAGAATTATTCAGAACAATTACACGGTAGAGTTTCAAAAATCCATGTATTCAAGAAAGTTTCCACTTGCAGATTTTAAACTGGAAAAGTACAGATGCTAAAAAATACAGTGTTGCTCAAATAATCTCCTAATCTTAGCTATTAGGGTATTTTTTTCTTCTTTCTTTCTTTCTTTCTTTCTTTCTTTCTTTCTTTCTTTCTTTCTTTCTTTCTTTCTTTCTTTCTTTCTTTCTTTCTTTCTTTCTTTCTTTCTTTCTTTCTTTTTAAGAAAGATAAATAGAAAAGCTTAATAGAATGATCTTTCATCGAACATTCAAGAAAATAGATTCAAATCCTCGCTCTTTCTCGTATAGGCTATGGGCTTGGTCCCAAGTGCCTTACTGTCTTGGTAAGTAATATATATTATAGTGTGGATTCATTTTCATTTTGACAATAAATCCCACACTATGGACATGGTAAACATTTTTTTTGGTGGAAAAATACATTGTCAAAAGTTCCCAGCCAGTTCTAATTGTAAGTTTGTGTCTAGAAAGGGAAAAATGAAAGGGAGGAAATATAACCATATTTGTTGGGCAAATCACATGCTAAATGCATCCTTCTGGTGAAACAAACAGATGTGGAATGACAGGCAGAGTCATCCAAAAAGTCAGTCTTTGAGTTGGCAGCAAGAGATTTATACTGTAGTCCTGGCTCTGCCAGTGACTGATTTGAGCTTTCCAGCTCTTTGCCTTTTTGCATCCCTTATGCGTCTTGACTATTCAGCTTCTAAAAACATTGGCATAACATTTCAAACATTCCTTTGAAATCTGTAGCTGTTCTGTGAAACCCTAAACACTCCATGGTAGCAATACTGCCATATTAGCAATGCCAAGCTTTGGGATCTCTCAGCCTAGATCTGAGTAGGTACAAGTAGAAAGACTTGCTGCAGCAGTGAGAATAAGAGCTTCTCAGGAACAGCTTTTATGAGTCAGTTCTAGCAAACCAGGCTGAGCTGCTTCCAGCACAGCTTTCAGCCTCTAGTTGCAAGTGCAGCCCTCCTATTCATCTCCATTGTCCAGGGAGTTCTCTGTTTACTTACATAAATTTAGAGCTTTGACATGAAAAGGATAGGGCTTTTCTCATCCTCTGAAACTTTTCCAGTTAGGGACTGATACTGTTACTATTTACAACCAAAAGGACTTCTTCAACGCTACACAGGGGTATCAGCATAAGCCAAGGTCAATGTGATAAAATCAGCCTGCAGTGCAAAAGATTCAACCTTTGAAACACTAGTACTTGACAAGTAGGTTGGTGGGGTTTTTTTTCCCCACTTGGCTGTATGGAATTCAGGAATTAGGTCAAATTTTGCTTTCACAACACTGTGAGTCTGGGAGATGTGAAGTTAATATCAAAGACAGCTGACTCCAGCACTTTGCCTGTAACAATTATCAATAAACGTGTTGCACATAGTGCTAAATGTATAATTTATTCTTAGTGTTAAAATGACACATGGTATCTTTATAAAACAGGAAATAATTCTTCTTCAGTAATATGTGTTTTGCCATACACAAAAAGCTATGTATGTGTTTTATGGAACATTTCTTTGTGTAAAAAGGGCTGTTAGATTGTGACACCAGGTTTTATTTCTTCCTCTTTTTTTTTTCATTTATTTTTTAGCCATTTAGGAGGTTTTTTTTTTTCTATTTTTATTTGCCTTGACTCATGTTTGAATGTACTAAATTACTTTTCCCAAATGCTCACAGGGAGAGTCTTTTGAATTAATGGATAAAGCTAAACTGACTCCCATTCTGCAACTAAATTAGTATATTACACACAATTATTTATGATTCATCCAAACTGGCTTCCCATGCCCCCATAAATCTTATACAGTCAGACCATTGTGGCATCATCTCTCTGATAGTTTTCATTCTTTTGCCAGGCATAACGCTCCTTGAATTGGTGAAAAACTTTTCCTACTCAGCAAGGACCAGTTCCACGGCTGGCGCAGACAAATTTAGGGAACTGTGTCCAGCTAACAGAAGGAAAGTAGGTATTTCCAATGAGACTAAGCATGTACGTCCAAAACTGCAGTCTTCTAAATTCCTGCTCATTTGTTGCCACACCCTGGAGGTGCCTAAGCTCCACAGGCGCCAGCTTTTCACATTACAATTCCCCAGACTCCTGAAATTCTGCTGTGGGCATGTCCAGAAATGCCTCTCTTGTCATGGCATCGAGTTAGCTCACACCCCGGCACCGTCAGATCCAATGAACTCAGCTTTCCTGCACCTGCACCCGTCTTGCCCAAGGGGTAGAGCCAGTGAACATTCCCAAAACACAGAGAGCTGATGCTCTGCAAAGTGCAGTGGCAGCAGTTGCTGCTCTGCTCTGCCGCGTTCAAGAGCTCCTTGGTCAGAGCTTTTACCCTAGATGTGGGAAATCTGGGTTTCACGCCCTCCTGCACCCAAGGAGATCAAAACCCACGCCCTCGTCATGAGACTGGGGCTGTTCTAGGTGAAAGTGCTCTCCACCCTGCCCTTTGAAGCTCTTCCACCCTATAGGAGCAAACCACAGCTTCGCAACGGCTGTGGAGAACATGAGTGAGCACATTGCTTTGAGGGGTTACGGCCCTTGTGGGAGAAGGCAAGGGAGGTTTCGGTGCTGTTTCCCTTCCCTAAGGAGTTTCTGGGTGTTGTGTACCAGGTCAAATGTATAAACGGTCTTTTTGGTGTACATATGGAAAGGGTCTTCCCCAGTGCTGCTCTGCAGGATACCGAGGAGGCTGGTAGAGCTCCATTTCACCCAGTGCCTGTGTCACCCCTCCTCAGTCAACATTGCCACTGGAGCCTCTGCAGCTCCTCCTGGCCAGCTCTACCAAGGGCCTTGTGAAGGCTGAGTTTCTCAACACCTCCATTCCCCAGAGAAGTGAAACAACACCATCACTGAGCAAGGGCCCAGTGCAGCATTTAAGTACATACGATGCCTGTCACACTCCATCTCCCAGTCACCCTGATGTCCCACAGGCCGCCATAGCTGCAGTCACCCAGTCAGAGGCCAGCAGGCACCCCGCACCCCACAGCAGCCCTGCTGTCAGGCGGCAGGGATGTCATTTGTCCTTATTTCCCATGGTCCAAGAGCTCTGCCCTTGCAGCTTGCTGAAGCTATTGTCTCTTTGACAAATGGCTTGAGGAAAACAGTGGACCGGGTTTCTTCTTTCAGGGGTTTTGGAGAACGAGTTGCATATTTTTCCGTAATATGCATCTATCTGGGTGACAACCCTGCCAGCCCAGGGCTGCCCACTTCTGCTAGCAACCATTGTTTCCCAGGGTAATTTTCACAAAGTGGTAGCAGCCCCTGGGACCCCAGTTCACACTGAGCTTTTTGTTTCGCCTTGACTGCTGAAAATCTCCAGTGATTATCCAGTTTCTAGCAGTGAAGTCATATGCAACACTCAAGTGCCCTTCAGTCTATGCCTTTTTTCATGTGATAGTTTGGATTCCTTGGCCCACAAAGTCAAAAACTACCCCACTTCATAAGCCTGAGTGAGTCCTTTGGCTGGCCAAGTGCATTGCTCAAAGATTAATTCTTGATCTTCAGTGTGCTTCTTTGACTTCCTTAGGCATATTTCCAGTGGAAGTAAAACTTGTGACATCAGTCTGTCTGCATATCTCTGCCATCTGCAGCGCATTTTGCCTCCTTTGTCTGATGTCAAACAAACCTGACAGAGGGATCCATGTTTGACTGGAGAGATGAGGCCTGAGCATTCGCAAGTTCTCCTCAACAGGCATTGCCAGCTGATTTCTGTAGTGAAATACATATATATGTGACGCATGAAACATATATATATCTTTGCCAAAGTGCTCTCCAGAAGGAGGTTAGAGATGCACAAAGATAACAGAAAATTTCATTAAATCTAGCCAACTGACAGACAGAAACAGATAGGAAAACATCCTTTACCACTGTCCATATTCAGAGGATTAATTACGGCAGGGCTAGTGACAGAACTGGGGTGAGTGTTGGAGAGGGCAGGCACTGCACGAGCAGGTTTATGAATTGCATCCTGTGCAGCTTACCAGGCGAGGACATGGGCTGGACCTGGCTGGAGACAATTGTTTATAGCTACCTCAGGAGTGGTTACGGGTATATTACTAATGCCAGGGATCCATACCCACCCCATAAATAAGTATGTAACATTGTTTGTAGAATGCATTTTGATCTGGCCATTTATAAGGGATATGTCCACCTAATTTTAACCCTTTTCACTATGAAGCAACTCCAAGGTTGTCTCTCCAACTTCGATATTCTGTGTTTGAGTACAACAGTCATACATGTTTTGTTTTTTTTCTGTGGTTTGCAGCATTCATGACTTTTATTTTTTGCTGTTATAGAAGCTGACTACACTATAATCACTTCCAAATACTCCCCCTGACAAGGATAAATCAGCCTATGCTGAGCTCTGGGCTGCTGTGGCCAGATTGCTGCCAATATCAAAGCCTGTTTAAAAGTAGCTGGGGGATCTCAGCACTGCTCTGCAGATACAGATGTTTAACATTTCACTACCAAAGTTTTACGCTAGCCTCCTCTACATGATTTAACTGAAACCTTTCCAATATACTTCATACTGCAGAATCAACAATTGTTAAATAAGGGTATCTTCTTATGTCTTCTCTGGGGCTGGCAGGTGCTGCTGGCATGTACAGTGAATTACTGTTTATCCCTCCTCCAGCAATCCCTTACACTTCTAGAGCATTTCAGCCCTGGCACAGCTTCTAGCAGCTCCAGCAGTCTGCGACTCCTCACTGTTTCTCTCCTAGTGCCCTATGTGGTTGAGTAACCACCCAGAGCCAAGGACCATGACCACTCTGTTTCTAGATGGCCAGCTCTGCAGAGCACTGTCCTGGCAGGACCCCGTCGGGTTGAGAGGCTGGCCTGGAAAAGCCCAGGCCCGCTCAAAGTTGTTGCTGCCACAGATCATGAAGCCATTGCAACTGTGTTCCTTTATGTACTACTCAGCTGTGCTTTTGCTATTTTCATGCACTGAACACCTGCAGTTCTCAAGCTAGAGGACCTTGTTGATACTTACAGATAGTAATAAAAGCATTGAATGGCTTTTTCAGTTGAAAGAGAATCTCCCTGTTCATATATCAGCAAATAAAGTTCAGAAGATCTCATTGTTTTCATGTGTTTTTACAGCCTAGGAAGTATTTTTTGAACTCATATCCTGGGTGGCATAGACAAATGTACGAACAGTAAGTATGCCAAGGGAGGTGATTATCCCCCTCTGCTCTGCTCTCATGAGACCCCACCTGGTGTACTGCATCCATTTCTGGGGTCCCCAATGCAAGAAATTCATGGACCTGTTAGAGGAGGTCCAGAGGAGGCCACAAAGATGATCAGAGGGCTGGAGCACCTCTCCTATGAGGACAGGCTGAGACAGTTGGGGCTGTTCAGCCTGGAGAAGAGATGGCTCCAGGGAGATATTATAGGAGCCTTCCAGTACCTAAAGGGGGCCTACAAGAATGCTGGAGAGGGACTTTTGACAAGGCCATGCAGTGATAGGACAAGGGGTAATGGCTTTAAACTGAAAGAGGGTAAGTTTAGATTAGATACAAGGAAAAAAAATTACAGTGAGGATGGTGGTACACTGGAACAGGTTGCCCAGAGAAGTTGTGGATGCCCCATCCCTGGAAGTGTTCAAGGCCAGGCTGGATGGGACTTTGAGCGACCTGATCTAGCAAAAGATGTCCCTGCCCATGGCTGGTTGGAACTAGATAATCTATAAGGTCCTTTCTAATGCAAACCATTCTATGATTCTATGCTTATTTTTCTATGAAGAAAATGAGCTATCTACATGGACAGGAAAGTAGTACCTTGTAAGGCTTTAAACTATGTTTGTTGTTATTCTATTTGTTTGATATTTAGCAGCTCTTGTAAGACTGATTCACATTCTAGCTTTGGTAGTGACTGATTAAAATCACTGCCTTGTTTCTTCCAGCAAGATTACAGACCAACTGATTTCAGTAATATTCTTCATTACATCACACCTTGGGAGGTGCAATTTGATGAACTTCAACACAAAACTATAAATAAAATGGAAACTCTGATAGTTTAAAATGACATCCGGAACGTTTGAAAAGAGCTAACTAGAGGGACTGCTTGAATAATGTTAGATCATACAGTAATGAGATATCTTGTCCCTTTAATTTTAGGAAACACTGTATTTGCATGAGAAAGAACACATTTGCAATGGCATCTGAAAAACGTAACATTTTAGCTAAGGAAAAATCATTGTAGTTTCCAAAATCATTCAATTTTCCTGAAATTTCCATCAGAAAGGATTATGTTCAGTCCTTTAAACAGAGCTATTTTCCCTTCAGCACACTTTAGAACATGTATCACTCACGTGGCAGCACATACTTTGGGGCAAGACCTGAAGCAAGCATAAATCAACAAGCCTATAGCAAAACCAGCAGAAGTGAGATGGCTTAAAACAATTTAGAATATGGTCTATCAGTTGTATAAAAGTGCTCTTTTTCAATAATAAAGTGAGAAAAACGTGACTTTATTTTATGAACTAATTAATCTGTGCTAACTGCTAATGGAGACGAAAGGATCTTCAGACACAGGAAAGAATATACAACAGCTTTAGAATGTGATGAAAGTTTTACCAACGTCTCCTGGTAGGACTGATTTTTGATATTTTCAGGTACAGCAGACTTAGACCTTGCATACATGTTGCAACTGCAAGAATATACATGAAGTGTTTTGTGACTGTTTTCATGGGAGATATATTACAGCAGAAGAATGAATTTGTGGACTGTTCCTGTTCTATCCTGCAAGAACTCACAAATACATATTTTTTTAAAAAAATCTATTTATGTGTCAGTTTTGATCTGTGCAGAGGTGCACAAAGGCTGGCCCCTAGCGCTGTCTGCCAGCTAGGGTCTGGGAGTTAAATCTTTACCACCATATATCTTCAGGGGAGAGCCAAGTACTTCTGAATGAGATCCAAAACAGCCAGCATGCTAAGCTTGGACCTGTCTAAAACCAGTACACTCAGCAGGCAGCTGCTGAAACCTGCTTATTAGGGAGCGCTAAGGGCAGGGGACAGTCTGAAAGCTGCGGCTGGCACAGAGCTGCAGGCAGCCACCTCTGCCCGCTGCTGCTGCCCAGCTTGCAAGCAACCCTTGAGAAAGCCGAGAGGCAAAATGCCTTCAAAGAACCAAACAGCTCTCCTTCTAAATGCCTTTAAGAAGCAACTGCTCATCACACATTTTTTTTTTTTTAGTTCTTGTTGAGGTTTTTTGTTGTTTTGGGTTCTTTTTTTTCCCCAAATATACAATCCCAGTGGTAAAAGAATGGAATTAATTTACCTTCTTAGCCTGAGGAGTTCAAACCCACTGCCCTCAGAAAATATATCAGCCAATATATCAGCCTGTGGGATAGGAATAAAACTTTCCACCCACCCACCCTGCTGAAACAGAGCGACAGCACAGCAAAAAATTCCGGAGTCACTGGTTTGGAGATGCTTGTTTCTATCAAGACTGGGGCAGCTCTGGGCATGTACTGAGAAAGCCGGTGCTCTGTATGTGCAGAGGTACAGCCCCAGGGGCCTAAAGGATGGTAAAATTTAAAGTGATGTCTAAAGGGGGAAAGATCACCTGGGATTTTGCCACGGGAAGGATCACGGCCCTGTGCTTTCATGTTTGTGCTGGATGGTGCTTCCACGCTTCCCACCACTTAAACTCTGAGATGAGCAGCCTTTCACTATGTAAGATGTTAGCAGAAAGCATCTGCTAACTCTATTTTCTGCTCCTCTGCCAAATTTTTGCCTCTATGACCTCCTACTATCTCTCTTCTACCTCTGGACCATATTATGTCTTCATGGTGACACTATAATGTGAATACTAAAATGAAATGCAGGCCCTGCTTGTACTGCTGAAGTCAGTGAAGCTGAATCTATTTACAGCAGCTGCAAAAATGTATTTGTTTTCCTTCTTTGCTTGAGAAAACTGAACCCTTCATTTTCTGCTACATGAAAAGACTCCACATAATGACTATTTTGATGGACCATTTCCCATCCACTCTGGGTTGTCCTTTTTCTTTCTGAGTTTATACTGAAGTCTGGACAAAATCTTTTTAAAATGCTATATTTGCCTGTGAGCTGCATCCTGACAAAAAGAAGGAAAAAAAACATCACAACTTTTCATTTAACAAAAAAAAAGTTCTCGGATCTGCCTTGGAGAGGAGTAGGAAACAGATACCAGGACCATTATAACAGCGTATGTGTTTAAACTTGTACGGGATATCTCATCAGAATTTGATAGCTTTTTATTTTTAACCTGATGTCTAAATGAAACTACAACAAGCCTGAGATGACAACTTTTTTTGATGTTTGAATTCTTTGGAAACAGAGGCACGGAGGTTGAAATAAATCAGTTTCTAGCTTTGGATCGTGTACCTGAAAGGCTATATTAATTCTACTACACACCGTATATTAGAGGCCTAATTAGTCACTGCCCAGTACAGTGATTCACAAATCTATCTCTGTTCGGAAAATACTTCAGTGTGTGCTTCTATGAACCTAAATAAATTCTTCTGTATTTTTCAAGCAAGAGGCCATATTTTCAAGAAAAGTGATGTGGTAAGATCTCATACCTAGTTTACACTACTTTAGAACAGCTATAAGTCATAGCACAGTAAAATATCAGACTCTGTAACTCAGAGGTCCGAACAGCCTGCCCTCTTTATGTAGTCTGGGTGATAATGCTGACATTTTAATTGCTCCTTAAAGTTGTCTCAGCTGATAACATAGTGGACATTATTTTTGCTGTCAATTATGGTTACTTGTTTATCCTAGAATCAAAAATCCACCTCCTGAACTGTTCAGGTACCCAGACTTTCAGTACTACACTCCCCTTTCCTCCATCCCCAGTCTCTTATCAGTTAGGTGCTTAATGCAGTCACAATAACAAAAAGTTTGGAGCATAACACAAGTTTAATGTGAAACATTAATAACACTAAACACTTTCATGAATAGATCTTTCTCTACGGAATTCATTTTAATCTGTGTTTGGGATGAAAATTTACACATGGTCAACCGACATTCCCCAAGTACTCCTTTCAATATTTAAACTAACACAGTACTTAACAAATACGTTTAAACTTTTAAATCTGCTGTTAACTGTTAGAGGCATGTAACTCCACAACACTGCAAACACAAGCTGCTCTCTTCCATCTTTTTCGATCTGTCATCCCATCTTTAAAAAAAGGCCACTAACTGCAGGAGGTATTGCAGAACAGCAGGAAAATTAACAAGTCTGAACAACTGAGGAAAACAAATATTAGAACCGGTTTTGCCCATAAAACTTGGTTTCCCAGCAGATTTACTTCTATATTAATTACTAGCATGAACATTTTGGATGCAATAAAAAGTCTCAGAACTGAACAGGACTAATTCATGAAGAGTTTGATGTTGAGATCTTCAAATAAACTCTGTCTTGATTTTAACACTGACTGACTCAATAGGGATCGTTTGACCAAGGCTGTGCCCTTCAGAGTCATTGTACATGTATAATACAGTTCAGAAGCTGAAAGGCAGACAATATGTTTTACATTATGAGAAAAATACCTTGATAAAAATAAATTATATGAAGCTCCACTGGAATTTTTAATGCCCTAAACTTGTGTTATATGATACAGGGAGAGATTTTAGGTCTAAATAGTACAGAGCACGCAAAGTCTTACAACGCTTTTGCTCCATTCATAAGTTTATCTGATCACTCCACTGCTAAACCTCATATTTAAAAACATGCAAAACATGAACTTGCTTATGTTTTTATTCTTATGCATTTATTTGTATTTATTTTTTATTTAAAACTCATCTCAGCCTCTTCAACTTCTTATTGTATGAGGACTCTTGTCAAATCTCCACATAAGCATAGCTCTCCTATTGTGTGCAGGGTAGGATTGTGCCGTTTCTAAACTATAATCAAATGTGAAATCTTTTTTTTTTTTCACTTAAAACAATACACTGTTTTTAAACAGGGCGTTTTCATGAAGCTATGAATAACCCTGCCTCACACAGATTTTGGGAGAAAACGTATCATTATCTCCATCAAAGGTCAACCGCAGATTATAGCCCTCTTTTTGCTTGTTATGATGAATGCCTTTTCTGTGGACAATGATAAGATATGGCAAGAAATGTGTGAGAACAGAATCTTAAATGGAATACATCATTTTGGGTCCAAGAACCTTTTTCCATTATTTTGCATTATGTTAGTTGGTTAATCCTGAATTACCACACTCCAAATTAGTTGACTTCTACTCTTTTTCTTCCAAAGGCATCTAGTGGAGCACTATACATCAGTTAAAATTGATGAACCCTGATTCTCAGCTTCTGTGACTTCCAAGACACTCTGAAAACAATCACCAAGGGAAGACTGTTACAAGAAATAACAATGGAAAAACAGATCAAGAGAAGAAAGTCTGAGAACTAGCCACATCGATTTGGGATCTGCAGAACTCAATTATAGAGTAGGATTTCTGAAATGGAAGTGGGTTTAGAACCCAAATGTAACTGGTAACATTGCTTGAGAAAGCAAATAATCTTTAGACTGGAGATGTGTTGCAGAGCAGGAGCAAAACCATGTGGCAAAAACTTGGAACGTGCAGTGATTTGCTCCTGCCACAGCAAAGTACAGGGAAAGGCTCTGAGGAATAATCAGACCGCTCTGGAACAGAATAAGCTGAAGGAGACATTAGCTCCATGACCAGACTTTAGCTCATCACATATAATAGCCAAGTGTTGCCTCAGACATCGTTACTCCCACTTCGTATTTTGTTTCTGCAGTGCTATAAGACGGAGCTCACGTCCAGCAGCCCGTGGCCATATGATCGTGTATGCAACTGTGATGTTGTGGACTCAGGGAGCACGGGATCACTTCGTGTGTGTCCACAGAAAGACAGGTCCACAAACACAGGCCTTATTTTTCAGACCACTTAGCAGAGGCTCGCTCTCTAGTTGGGAAGCAGAGGGGAGAGTTAAGCTTCTGCACATTTTCTATTTTATTACAGTAGGTATTATGGAGCTAAGTTTTGAAAGCAGGGTACACCTGTGTCAAAGAAAAAAAAAAAAAGATAAAATGAAATTTCCCTCACACAAGCACCTATATAACATATGCACCAAATTCTTGGGATTATGATATTTTGTCCATGAGTTTTCTTAATGAATTAGTCCCTCTTCACATACATGAAGGTAGCACACAAGTCTAACACTCAGATCGGTGAATCTCTAAAATATGTTTTGATTTGTTAAAAAAAGTAAAGAAAATAGACTGGTCTCAATTAGCTGAATCATACAACCAGTTCATTTTTCTGACTTGTTATAGTACAGCTCATAAGCAGATGAAAGAATTGCACAGTTCTTACACAGGCAAAACTTCCCAGAACAATAGGGGAAATGTGGCACAAAAGAAAAAAAATAATAATTTTCCACTGGGTTAGCAGCAAAAGCACTATTATGCAGCAGCCATGTAGTATTACAGACAAAAGCTATGGTCCTGCTGCAGAACATGGCTTTCTGGATATTTTTATTTCCTTAATTGAAACTAAATCCCACTTTGCTACATTTCTCCCACTTCATGAGATCTTGCTCCACAGCTTTTATTTATTTATTGAGTTTCCTGTAAGAAGGATCCCAGCACAGAGAGGAAAACATTTCTTACTATTCAGTGTGTCTACAGGCGTACAGGGGTATGTAGAGAGGGGAGGACAGCATTGTGGAGTGCCTCCACCTGCCCTGACATTAGTTAAGACTGATGATGTTTCTCCCACTAGGAAGAAATGCATTCTTTTAAAATGGTAAAAAAAAAAATAGGTAACTTACTGGCTGGAGAGAGGCTGAGCCATTAACAGTGCCATGGCGTGATTGATTTGTTTTTTTCTAACACAGTCTGTGCAGTATCAATGAGTTGAGAACACCCAGATGAAGGGAGGAAGATTAGGTAATACTGATTGAATTTCTCCGCATTTCTTCTTTTTTTTTTTTTCCCCGCTGCCAAAAAAAAAACATTTTCTTTGGAATAAGACACATTTGTCAGATTATACAAAAGGGAATACATATTCCTGGTAAAGAGGATGATCTTGTGGTTAAAACATGAGCCTGGTAATAGATATTTTCTGTTCTATTCTCAGATATTTGTCACATTAGGCTACACTCAGCTCTGGCTATCACAGCAGCTCCCACCGGCTTCAAGGAGACCTCTATCTGCTTAAGCCAGGTGTGCTGTTTCTGTTTGGGAATGGCACAGATATTACTTTGTGACTCTCCTTTCCCAAGTGTGTTTATGAAGATAACGTTCACTCACATCTTTGATCATCCTGAGGTGCTGCTGGAACATCAAACATTTTTATTTTTTACTATTAAGTTACAAGCAGCAGTCCAAAACACCCAGTTGGCATCAGACATTTTATTTTTCAGTTTGATTAGGGGGTCATCCTTACGATTCATTACAGAAATGCACTTGTCCTGTGTCTGGCTTCCTTCTCCACTAAACCTATAAGGGCACCAGGGAGACATTGTTCCTGTAGCCTTAAAAGGGAAGGATCATACATGTTCAGAGGTCATTGACAGTTTTTGGAAACTACAGGCAATTCAATTAATCTTTTCCTCCCCATACTGACTTAGGCCTACCTGGTTGTGGATCCTCATCAGAAGCAGCAGCTCAGGTTTTTCAATGCATTCATTTTCATCAGAGTTTCATTTAAAGCAGCTGAATTAATGCTATTATTACTCTCTTCTCAATCTCCCGTTCTTCAGATTTTTTAAAAATCCAGTTTCATCACAATTTCCTTATAGCCTTCTTTCCTTAGAGCCTTCTTTCCTTAGAGCTCTTTCTAAGTATAGTGCATTGACTGGTAGGTATGTATTGGTGATGTCAGTTGATGAGAAGCTCAGCATGAGCCAACTGCATCCGGGGCTACATAAAAAGAATCATGGCCAGCAGGTTGATGGAGGTGATTCTGCCCCTCTACTCTGCTCTCATGAAACCCCCAACAGGAGTGCTGCATCCAGCTCTGGAGCCTCCAACATAAGAAGGGCGTGAACTTGTTGGAGTGAGTCCAGAGAAGGGCCACAAAGATAATCAGAGGGCTGGAGCACCTTTCCTATGAGGACAGGCTGAGAGAGTTGAGGCTGTTCAGCCTGGAGAAGATAAGGCTCCAGGGAGACTTTGTAGCAGCCTTCCAATACCTAAAGGGGGCCTACTAGGAAACTGAGGGGGGACTTCTGGCAAGGCCATGCAGTGATAGGTAGTGGCCTTAAACAGTAAGAAGGTAGATTTAGATTAGATATAAGGAAGAAATTATTTACAGTGAGAGTAGTGAGGCACTGGAACAAATTGCCCAGAGAAGTTGCAAATGCCTCATCACTGGAAGTGTTCAAGGCCAGGTTGGACAGGGCTTTGAGTTTTGGGTCTAGTGGAAGATGTCTCCTGCATTGGGCAGGAGGGCTGGAACTAGATGATCTTTAAGGTCCCTTCCAACTCAAACCATTCAATGATTCTATGATTCTATGATTCTATGTGTGTGAAGGTAAAGGGTGTCCAGTCTGAGGGTAACAGTGCCAATAAGGCACTGGATTCCACCTTTCTGGGTGTCAGGATAGCCTGCTACTCCAAGCTATTCCTGGGCCGATGGTATATAGTTTTTGGTGTTTATTCTATCTCTCAATACCTCTACCACTCTTACTATTGGTTCAGGGGACTGGCTTGAGCTCACTCTACACCAGGTAACCCATTAATAGGGGACAAAATGTATTGAAGTTACTCAGTGCTCATTTCGAGGTTCTTTTATCAGCTTTCACTCAAACTGCTTGAATTTGTGGTGAATGCAGATTACCATCTGAGGTCAGCTCTGCTAACATTTTCCATCACATGACATTGCAGAGAAAATTGCAGATCCCATGAAGGACAGAAAAAAACCAAAACCACCCTACAAATCTGTGTTCAAGGACTTTGATTTGTTTACTCCAGTCTTCAAAGCATTATCTTGCTAGGAAAGTGAGAATTTGATAATATGGACAAGGTCATGGGAAACACAAGTCTTATTTTGGAGGTACTCACTCAACACAATCGTTTAAGCACTACTCTTATTCAGCAAAATGCTTGTGTTTACCTTTTCTTATCTTCTTAAGCATCCAGGCTGGAAAAAACATCCATGCTACAAAGAGCTCCACTGAAGTTAGCCATGCATGAGTATCTCTGAACTGAGTTTAACTCAGAACTGGCTGTTCTTATCCTGTAGCAGTTTCCTGAGAAGCCTTATAATTACAGTTTTGTATGTATGCCTAGCTCTATTCACCTAAAAGTCACTGAAAGGCATCCACACATTGCACAGAATAAGAAAACAGACTATATTAGGGAGGAATCCTAATTTTCTTAGTGCCCTGAGTGCTGAGAGCAAGTTCCTGCTTGGAGCAGAAAATGTGTCCAAACATTCCCCAATTTCTTGCTAAATCCAGGTCAACTTAGAACTACCAAGCCCTCCCTGAGGTGGCAATGGCTCTGATGCTGCCCTCCTAATCGTAAGAGCTGGGCTGTATAACCTAGCAGTGCAACCTCTGTACTGTGACAGCGCCAAGGAGGGTTTCAGAAAGGGAGGCTGCATTAACAAAGCAGCCTCCCTAACTTTACCAGTATTCTAATCTCCAGTTAATCACTCCCGATGAAAACTTCGTAATGCCAGTCAGCAAGAAATAAGCCTTAACTATGTGGTCAATTCAAGGAGTGAAATAGAAACACGTAAAGCACTGCAAAATAATCCCACAAAAATACACAGATCAGTGACCACAGAAACTGATCTCAGCCTCTTCTTTACACAGATCCCATTAAAGCTCTGCAGAATGCTTCCTTAAGAGCACTAAGCCCAGTATAAACATAACTTATTTGGAAAGCAGTTAATCAGTTTCTCTACTGCTTAAAATATATTAAACAAAGTGTGGCAATGACAGTATTGTATACTGATTGAAAATGAAGACTTCTGTACAAACCGCAGTCAATTTTCTTTGGCAACAAGAAACGTACCCATGCTCAGCCCTTTCCATGCCCACTCGGAGTCGAAGTGGGCATTGATGGCTACTTGCTCCCCACTACCCACGTGGGATAGTCCCAGCCACTCCACAGGTAGCCTCCTTCCCTTCAGCAGAAAGTGAAGACTAGCAACCTACTGAAAAACAGCAAGATTGGTGCTTCTGAATAATTTTCTTATTTTTGATCATATGTTTTTTAATAGTCCACCCTGAACGTAGAGCACAACATTAACTGTGGAACTATGGGAGTCCTTTGTTATTTTTCCTTCATCAAGACTGGTGTCAGCAAAGGAGTAAAACATAACTACAACATTTGGCATGAATCGCAGTACACTCTAGCTGAAAATGCGCAGTATCATTCTCCCACACTTGGCAAAAGCCTCACTTGCTGAAAGTGCAATGTCATAGAAATGCAGTTATCATCCCACTGCCAGCATTTGCCTAACAGATGCTCACTAAAGGGAGGCTGAAGGACATTACTATAGAAACAGTTAGTTAGGGAACATCAGCCTTGGTTAAGGAGAGCCTCTCTGGCCAGAAACTTATAAACACTTGGAAACCGAAATGACTGATGAATGGTAGGTACATTTATCTACTTTGCTTGTCACTTTGATTTCTTTTTTACCCTACTAGATTCTTATCCTAATTTAAGCTTAACAATTTACAAATATAAAAAAAAAGTATTTAAAACACTGGAAAGACAACACCAGAGCCTCCTCCAAACTAATCTGCCAGTCCAAGAGAAGTGGCGCCGCACATAATGCAGCATAAAGCAAGTAAAGGTATACAAAGCCATGCAGCTGCACAAATTTGAATTAGATCATCATAAATCTAGTGTGTGGCCCAGTGCGGCCACCTCACAGTGCTCCCAGCAAACTGGTCTCATATTTATGCTTTGACTAGCTTAATCACTCTGCCCAAGAGTCTTTATGTAATGCCTCAGACAACAGCATAACGAACTGATCAAAAGCAGAGTAGCCTTCTATTTTTCACCATGAACTCACATATCAGTGGCGAATTACATCATTCACAGCACAGCAGGACTGTTCCAGTATATGATAGCATCTCTCCCAACTCCAGATCAACTGCTAGGAAGAAACATAAAATTTAGGAAGGTATATTAAACTGCAGGCAGTGCACACACGCACTCACACATACAAAAGAGTTTGTTACTGCTTTCATTAGGTTGTTCAGTCCAATATTTCCTTGCCCTGAATTGATGTCCTCACTCTGCAGAACCACCATAACACAGCACCTCAGCTAGACCATGTGGTGATAGCAAAATCCATTTCAGTGATCACATTAATTCGCTCCAGCTGAAGACCTTGCTGAAGTTGACTGACTTCAGAGAGGCTGTTAAATTCAACCTGGGTCTTTCACAATATCTGTAATCATGATGGTGGCCATTTTACATTTCAGTGGTGCTGAGAAAGACCCAGTATTGTTATGCAAGAGCTCTTCCAAACTGGGCTTTGATTTCCATAGTGATAACATGCTCTCCCAAAATGCCTATTTCCTTTTTTAGCAAATATTTTTCCAGCAATCTGAAAAAGGTCATGGCCATCTTATATCACACATCAGAGTGTTTTGTATCTTATCAGATCAACACTTCATCCGATTGCCCCAATCTTGAAAGGAGATATATGTGTTATGAAATGTACTCACCAGTAGTAATGTAAAAATACAAAAAAAAAAAAGCCATCAGTAGAAGAAATATGTCTGTCAAAAATGTACAGACTATTACTCTGTATCTATAAAGAATAGCTTAGATGATAGGAAAATATTTTGTTTATTTTTTTCATAGATAGGTTCTTACAAATGATTGCACAAGTTTTTCCGATCAATTGAATTTGAAAATTAACTTTCAAAATAATCTAATGTTATGAGAGATATTATGTATGTTAAGCTGTTAGCACTGAGATCTTGCCTTTTAGATTTATTGTGATTATTTAAATATATGCATATCACTGTAAGAGAGCAGAGTCATAGAAATTCCAAACAAATGATATTACTGAGTAACGGGTTCTTTGCTGTAGTTTATATATATGTAGCTTTTAATGTAAATATACTGCAATAAAAATCATAAGAAAACTTGGCATTCAAACTTTCCTTAAGTAGTTGAAAAACTCTTAGCTTGAAATTGTAATTTATCTGCCATTTCTGAAAGGTCATTACATCCGTAATATAAACCACAATGTTAAAAATAAGGGCACTAAACATTTATAATAGAATACGCAATCCCTCTTTACATTAATCATAGCGTTCATGTGCATGTAATTCTTTTTAGCTTCGCTTATATATATTTCATATAATTGTTTCTGTTAATTGTTAAAGTTACTCCACTGTACTAGCTATTCTTTTTGATATTTCTCCAGTATTTTCTTGCACAGTTGCTTCAAGGCATGTAAAATGAAGATTCTTTCTTCTAAAATAGCTCTTGAATGCTTTCTTTTACAGAAGGAAATTCCTAAAATACACAGTTCTAATTAGCTGATACCTTTACAGTCCACAGTCTTTGTTATTCTGTTCATTTCGATAAATAAGAGTTAAAAGAGCCAAGTAGATTTTCTCTTTTAATGTTTCACCCACTGTTTAGAAGTGACTCCAAGCTTCAGGCTCACTCTGGCACTGGCCTCTCTGGGGAGGATGCCAGCTGTAAAGGTGTTTTTGAAAAAATACACACTTTTGTGTGGGAGAGCTTTGGGATAGGGAGCACCAAATGCCTCCCACTAGGCAATTGCTCCGTGGCAGGTAATGACTTCAGCAGCGCCTGACATGGCTGAATTCATTGGTATGAGATTTTTAAAGTACTGTCAGTCCCAGTTGCTGTACTGAAGACAGAGTGCTGTTTGCTCTGTAACATTTCTTTGACCTTCATGGCAGGCTTTGAACAAACCAACTCTCCACATCTCTTCCTCCCCACCTCTGGAGGAGTCTATTTCCATTAACTCCTTCATCTCAGCCTTCACGCCCCATGTCATCCTTCCCACCGAATTCAGAAGCAAATTATTCAGTTACTTTAGGGGCCAAATCTATGTTATCTGCCCTGTGCTTGCTAATTACTGCCACATGTTTAATGAGAAACATCTTCTTTCCTTGTTCTCTGTGTAACTGTCAAAAATATTTCTACTATTGCTTCAGTTTTCTCTGCAAAGTTGAACTTATGTCAGCTTTTAGTGATCCCCATTTTTCCCTTGACGTTTCTCAACCTCTAAAACACCAGATTTTTTTCCGCTAAAACTTTTTGTCACTCTGCCTCTAATATCCTTCTGAATCTGATTCCTCAATCAGTTAGGTTAGGAACATTTACCTACAAGCCTTTCCCCCCAGGCGAAGACTAGTGAATTAGCATAGTTCTTGGTTGACCTGATAAAGAAATTTCAGCTTGCTCACACACTGAAGTCCTTGAACTATTCAGTTCAGCTGACACCTTTAAGAAATCCACATTTTTGCAAAACTGGGCTTATTAGGAATTTCCACATATGCATGAAATGATGAACACTTCTCATATGGACAGCCATATTACATAGATTTTTGCTTGTTTGGCATATTTCTTGTCTTTAGCCTTTTTATTTTCTGGAAATTTTTCCTGACTTGTTTACATGCCATAGGCTTTTCTTGGAGAAAAGATGCTTTTCTTGGAAACCTTTGTTTGTAGTTCTGTTTCTGAGAGCTGTCTGGTATAGGAAAATTCTTTTGAAAGTGTTAGGTCAGACAGTAAGTAGCCTTTTCCCTACTCTTTTTTACAGCTCAGATCTTACTTATAGTTGGTTTTTAATGAAGAATTTGCTTTAAAATGCCTGAAGATGGCTTTTAAATGGATTTCCTTCATTAAAAACATCTCACTATCTTCAAGACCTTTACCATTTTCTTTTGTTTCTGCATTAAGTAAAACATAAAACTTCTGTACCTTTTTTTTTATTCTCCGAATGTAATGATCCTCTGACTCTTTCACTGCTTCTTCAAAAGCTTTTTTCTCCTTTTTTGTTATCCTGAATATGAAATCTTCTGTGTCTGCCCAGTGCTTCTGTACCAAGCCACTATCCCAAGTAGTGCCATTTTTAGCTCACACTTGCATCTGTGGATTTCCTGTACAGTTCAATTTGTTGTTTGAAACTTTTTCCAGGGCTGCAAATATAAATTGAAACTGCCACCAGAGCATTTGTTTTTCAGTAACTTTTGTGCCAGTAAAATTCAATCATAGGAGTACTTATAAAAAGTGGTCTTGAAAAGTATGGAAGCAGAATGTGCAGATAGTGGCTCTCTCTAAAAATGGTAATCTTATTTTCTTAAAACAGTTCCCTGTTGAATCAAGAGATTCGACCCGGGACTTTTAAGATCTCAAAACTGAGTCCAAGTAGCAATAAAATAGGTAAACTTCTGACTTAATCTTTATAATTGAGGAAATAATTGCAGATACATTTTGCAGTGCTTAGCCAACACTACTGAATTTTTACCAAGCTTGACAATATTTCCCACTTTTTGAGCAAAAAGGAAAGGCGGGGAAAAAAAGATTTTTTTCCTCAACTAATGGCTTATATGCTGCATTTTTTTCTACAGAACAGCAAGATCATCAAGAATCCAGAACAGGTCAAATCCTAATCCAAGTCATTTGGGTTTATTCTCCTTCCTCAGTCAAACTGTCCTTCAGACAGTGAAACTTGAATGAGGGACTTTGGGACTTGGCCAAAAACCATCAAGTTTCACAGTTTCATCATTCCAATCCTTATGATTTCCCATTAAGTCCAACCTTCTATATGGTAAGGATAATTCTCATTTTCTGTCCTAGCCACAAACTATGAGTTTGACTCACCAAGTATGCTCTTTTCTGACTTCTGGGTTTTTTTTCCCATCTGTGTGCCATTAAAATGCCAACTGTGGTTTCTGCCTGGCCCTCCTTTTCATTTACCGCTGCCTGTACATGTAGTTATATTTTAATAAATGAAAAGAGTTCTTACAAATAACCCTTATTAACAGCTTACATGCTGTGTTGCACAGAGCAGGTATGTCTTCGCTCAAGACCATTCTAGCTGAAGACCTTGGACTTCAAAGCGCATTGTCATACATCAGCCATCTGGCAAAACAAGCATAGCAACGAGATCTCCAGTCTTGCTGCAGGCACAAATGCTGTTGTAGCAACTCTTTCCAGGGTGAATGTAACTTGTTCCCAAGTACAGTATGCTGCAGTAAATACGCTGAAAGTTGCTGGAAGTCCCAGCAACAGGGAAATCATTGTGACCAAGTTGCCAGATATGTAGCTCTAGCACTTCTACCACTCACCAACAAAATCAACGTGCTTCTGCGAATCCACAAAGATGATAACTACAACTGGTTATCTGACAGAGTAGACATCCCCACGGTGGGAAATGCTGTGGCTAGTTCTGCCAAATATTTTCAATTTCCTTAAATTATTGCTCCTATTTTGCTCACTGTGAGTTTTAGCCAGTTGATCTTTATGAACGTACTCATTTCAGCCAGACGTTTGGGCCTCTGGATTATCAGCCCTGGGAACGAAGATGCATGGCTGAGGGTACCTGCATGCTGCTGTCCTTCTAGATGTTTCATGATTTCCTCTAGGGTATCCAAATAAGAGTCGAACAAGATAAGTGACAATAAAAGGCACACACTGGATTCATTTTAATTACAGAGTAATCAGTTTGAGTAAAAAGTAATAGCACTAGAAGTCTTCAGTGTGCTCTCTGTAGATTAACAGAAAGGTGGGAAACCCAGAAATCTGTCTGTTCTTGTGCTTAGTACAGGGTTTTTACAGCCATTAGGGGTCACCATGGACTCCAGTAAGCTTCTCTATGAAATAGGTGAACAACTCATCTGGGCATATAATGCTCTTCAGGGTTAATGTGAAACAGTAGTGACTGATTATATGATTTACTAGCCTGAAAAATGCTGGTAATATAATTTGGGCATGGAAAAATGACCAAGCAGGATGAACTATGATTCAAGGATTATTTGTTGCAGAAGACAGATAAAAATAAAAATGGAAAGTCTTAGGCAGTGCTTAAAAGGCATAGATTTAGAGTGAATGAACTGATAAGGAAATGAGAGCTGGATCTACCAGTGTTAAAAGAAAATGAAGAAGTGTCTAACGATCAGAATCCAAGTTTGGGAGTAACGTTGTTGTTCTTGTTAAAAAACATGTATGTTGCAATGGAAAGCAGAAACCTTCAGATGCTAATAATGACTGCAGAACTTGTCTGTGAGTTCCAGTCACTGACCAAGATCCTATTGTGCTGAATGGGGAAATAAATGAATGGCTCCTTCCTCAATAAATTTCTAACCTAAAAGCAGGGCCACACAGAGGTGGGGAAGTGAGAGAGGAGATTGATACGGACTGTGAGTATAAAAGAGAGTAGAAGAAACTACTAAAAAGCATTATCAACAGTGCCAACACACCAGTACTCTACTTGCTGGGGTAGCAAAATTTGATTTTGCCTACTCTGCTGAGAAAGCTTGAGCAGGGAATGTGCAAGTACATGTCTGAAAATCTAGGATGTGGGTGGTGAAAGCTGGCCAACAGAGGCAACAGAAGTGGCTGCTAGGGAGGATGGCAGCAAGCCATGAGGTATCCTGAGAAGAGGAAGGGGCATTTCACTTGATGTGGCAGTGAAGGATGAGCCAGCAAAAAAGGAGAAAGGGGGAGAGAGCCATAGGAACAGGCAAATAAGCACTGCAAAAGCCTCCTGGAAAGATAGGTGTAGAGTAGTATTACAATAGCCAAAGAAAGATAAATGAATGTTGCAGTATAAAGGTTCGTTCATGATGCATTAATAAAGATCCCAAAGGATAACTTTGGATTGTCAGGAAAATTTTCACTTAAAGGTATTACACAGAAGGCTTTAGACATATCCTGGATTTGTAGAACTAAAGGAGGCGGTGTGGATAATGCTTAGAGTACAAACGGGAATGACAAGCAGGATGGCAATGTGTGAGGCTCTGTGCAGGCATCAGGTAAACTCTGACCTAAAAAGTTTGCAATCTCAAACACAAGGCAGGTGTTTAGGACAAGCAGTGGCCAGTTAAAGTGGAGGAGTGAAATGCGCTTGAAAGGCTTAGTGGAGCTATAGCAATAACCACAAGTCAAAATTTACATAAGATATTATTGCACAGCAGGTTCCTTTTATGCGTTACAGCACAGATGTATTTTAAAGTGGTATTTGAAGTAAGATGAGTTGAGACACTGGCATGTCCAGACATGTGGAAAGCAGCAAAGACTCTGCTTCTGTGCTAGTACCTAGATCTGGAGCCAGGAAAGGACTGAAGGGATCTGAATCTTCTGGCTACACATCCAGTTTTGGGTTGTATGGCTTTTCTTGCCTACCCTGCTACTAAACAGTCAGCTAAATATTTACTTGCTTGCATTATTACAACCAGACTAATGTCAATATTTTCCTTTTAAACTGTTATCAGTATATTGCATTCTCCTAAATGTGAGAATGTTTTTTCATATTACCTAAAATGGGAATGTGAGCAATAAAAACTGAGAGAGTGATAGTAACATAGATGTTGCCATGAGTTTTGGGGAGCAGTTTGAGCAAGAAGAGGGGACACTGAAGTAATGAAAACTGGGTCAATAAATCCTCTGAAGCTCAGGACATTACTGCTAGAACACAGAAAGTTTATGTCACAAGTTGAAATCCAGCAGGAATTTATTTTCTCATAAGAAAGCTGAATGACAGAAAGCACAGACACACTGACAGGTAGATGTTCTCTCTCTCTGCTTTGAGGTGTCCTTAGTCCCTTGGGCCATGCTGGAGAGACATCTCACCCCTGCTCAAGCCTGTCATGTGAAGTGGATTCCACAAGCTCTGCTGGGGACCTATCACTGTCCACATCACTGTCTTTCAACCTACAGCTTTCTCCCCAATAGTGCAGCAAAGCCTCTTTGCTGCAAATTAAATCAACAGCTTCTTGTCTACCCTCTGCAGACATGGAGAACAGCTAACTCTGTATACTGCATGGCTGCTGTCACCTTGTTCTTGGCACCTCTTTCTAGACTAAACAGAACCAATTCTCTTGACCTTCCCTCATGCAGCATGTTTTCCATACCATTTACCATTCTTGCTCTTCTCCTCTGGACTCTCTCCAGTTTGTCTCTATCCTTTCTAAAGTGTGGTGCCCAAAACAGGACAAAGTACTGAAGCGGAGTCTCCCCAGTGCCAACAGAGTAAAACTGAACAGGCATCCACATCTGACATAAGATACTCTTGCTAATATGCACTGTATTGAGATTCACCTTTCCTCAGCCATATGATGCAGCTCACCCTTATTCCCTTTAGGGGCCATATAATCTCCAGATCTTTTTCGGGTCCTGCATCCCACATAAATATTTCCCATTTTGTATTCATGCAGTTGATATCTGTGACCAATTACACTTGTCTGTTTTTTGGAATTCATATTACTTGTACCAGATTGTCTCTTCAGGCCCTAATACAGTCCTCCAGAGTGCTGGCACTTCCTATCTGTTGGTGTAACTTGAAGATCCATTGCTTCATCTTACAAGTCACTCATAAAAATATTGGGTGGAACTAGACCAGGAAGGGACATCTGTTCCATGTATATGTTATGGTGAACTCATCTACACTGTATTTTCCTAGTTTACTTTTGAGAAAATCATGTAGGACTGCCCAGAAAGCCTTCTTAAAATCAAGATCTAATAAGTCTACTGCTTCGTTCTTACCCCCTTGGCCAATTGCTTTGACAAAGAAAAATTAGATGGATTTGTTTCTGATAAATCCATGCAACACTTTGTTGTCACTGTATAATGTTCCAAGTGCTCACAAAATTATTATATGTTGTAGTATTGTAGGATTTGTCCAGTAACAGGATTATTTTTCTAGACATCTACAGTTTACTAGGCTCCTGTTTTTATAGATAGGTGTTATAGCAGACATTCTCTCATGCTGGCATCTTCCGCGGTATTCCATATTTTCTTTAAAATACATGTTGATGGTTCAGCGATTGCTTTTGGCTAGCTGATTAAGTGTTGCAAGGTGTGTATGCCTGCCTGTTCCTGTTAACAAAGTGTTTGTGTTTGATATATGGTTTGATACACCTTACTGAAAGAAAGGTGTCCACAGCACACACTGAGAACTGAAAACCTCCAGGGACTTGAAGGAATACAGTGACATGAGAAGCAATCTGTATTTTCCAGTCCTTACTAATGGTTCCCTAGAAGAGTACTGAGGATATTTGTCCAGTAATATAAGGAAACTTGCAGCTGCAACTGTGGAGTGGAAAGGGGATTCCTGTTTCAAGGGTTCAGTAGTCATTTTGGTTATGTTGGGACCAATGCTCACAAATACGAAGGTGAATATTTAAGGGTGTGTATGATAAACAGTAGTTAATGATTATCTGAAAATAAGAATATTTTAATGTATTTTCCTTACTCTTATTTTCTTTGATAACTGTGTAACATCTCAAGCTGTGATTACAGTTTATCTAGCTAGATAGTGTAAGGATTAGCAATATTTCCTCTCTTTATTGGTCATCTCGCCTTTATCATTGTAATATATTGCCATCTATCCCAAATAGATTGAGAAGAGCAAAGTCTTATACAAATGCTATGCGTTATCACTGCTCCCTCTTGGAGTAACAGAAAGCATTGCTTTGGGTTGAATGTTCCTGCGTACTTGTCTTAAAGGTTATTTAATTAAAACATAAACAAAAGAAGAATGTCCCTGCCCTAGCCAAATATAAAATACCATCCTAAAAATAGAACTAAAATCATCACTTTGATGTGACAATGCTCAGATTCGACTCACAAGTTAGTGAAAATCTTTGTGTAGAGCACAGAGGGAATCTGGCTATCTCAGTGAAAAGATATTGCACCATTCCTCGGTATCTCCTGCCGGCTAAGGGAAATGGGGAGACTTTTATCAGTATGAGGGCTAGCTGAGAGTAGGCGGCATAGAAAATCATGTGCACAAAGCAGAGTGATACTTTGCCAGCACTCAGAAAGCCAGGAGTTTCTGTAACGTTGTCAGTGATGGTAAACAGAAAGAACAGGTTTGTACAGGACAAAAGAAAAAGTAGAGACCTAAGCAAGTTATAAAAATTAATTCTCTAGGTCTGATTCTTCATATGTCTCTCTATATCAAAAGTAATACTGCAGAGACAATCAGAATTATATCAGAGTGAAGGATTTGAAGGTGGAATAAGAATCAAGCAGAAGATAGCATCAGTAAAAATGGTATGCTGTAAAACACAGAAGTGCTGCAGTGAAGTGACATATATGAGGATCCTTTGTTGGCATTTATATTTCCATTTCAAACATATGGTGGTCAAAATTGTTTTGGAGTACAAAGACTTTAAAACTAACTTTACTATAATCCCAAAGTGTGGGTTAGTATCTGAGGATGTGTATAGAGTGAGTATCAAAATAAACTACTGGCATTAACCTTCTGCATCTATTCAAAATGAAAATTTTGGGGAAATTTGCCAGCTATAAAAAAATAAACATTGCTGGTTAATGTCCCTGGACCAGAACGAGCTCAGCGTGAACAGATTTTATTTATATAAGTGCAGAAGCAGGTTCCATTTGCTATTAGATCTTCTAAGGTAAACTTTCTTATATAAACTATGGAATCTCCCACTAAAATAGTACAGTGAAATAAAGCCAAAATTTGGGGTTAAAACACAAAGACTGTATTTATTCTCTGAAACACACACAAAACCTCATACTTTTGCTGCTCTGTTCATCCAAGGATCACAAAGGCAACCACCAGTTATAACAATGTCTATGTTTCCATTACGTATCATGGCACAATAGGAATGGACTTGCAGAGCAAAGCTGTTAGTACCAAGGACTCAACTTCCCCAATACGAAATATTTTGGGCATTTTACTTTGGACTAGCTTTAGTCCACTCCTGTTGATTGGATTGCATCAGATGATACACAGCTGGAGTATGTCCTTCAGCTGAGCACAAGGAAGGACCCAGGTAGCATGTGGTGAGATTGCTCGATGATGTGAATCAAAGGATGGTAACTGGGAAGGATGAAGAAGTCCACTTCAAAAGCATGTCCAGATCTGAAATGAAGCACCAATAGAGACACACCCAGGGAATTAAGCCCTACCCAGCAGCCCAGTGTGCGAGGCAGATTTCATTAACCTTATTCCATGAGTGCCAGGTGGAGGTACACCGGATTTACATGAAAAGAAAGTGGGAAAACTGTGACAAGGCTGAATAATTTGCTCTCCAGAGACATTGGACATCATGAGGCACTACATTTCCTGCAAATGGACAGGGCACTGTGGTTGAGTAGTGAACTAATGCAGATAATCTGTATCAAGAAAACCAAAGCACAAACAGAAATTAGAGGGTCTGGCTTTATTAAATGATGTCCTTCAGTCTTACCACTGTCAGTGATAAGGAGGATAACAATTAGATTGGCTACGATGAGTAGCCATTTAGAAATGGACCATGATACACAAATTTAGGTGAGAAATATGAGGGCAAAAGCGACTGCAGCCCCTGGCTCAGCGTTGTCAGAAGTAGCACATTCTCTTAGTCACTGGATGAAGAAAATGTAACTCCACTGGCAGCCCATCCACTTCCATGATAGCTACCTACAGAACAGCCGTATTCAACACCAGAGCTTCCAGGGGAATTCATAGAACCCAGTTATTAGGACTCCATTACTATCAGTCCAGTGACTTCACTACCACAGAAATGTGTATGTTATTTTAACCAGCAGTAAGAGCTAATAATGTCTTGTTTTGTATGATGCATTCTGTGGTTATCACATAATCCAGAGCTTGCCATTGCTATTTTTGTATGTTTTCCTGCTATTTAATATCTGATAAAAAAGCTATCCAGACTGGGTATGATATCAGCTAGATATTTAATTATTATGTTGCTGTACTGGAAACTGATGCCAGAAAATATAAACACCCCAGATATGCCAGTGTAGGTTTTGGGCTTAGACCACATTTTTTACCAGTGAAGAAGTTTCATAAGTACATTAAATACATAATTCTGGAGGACTCTAAAGCAAAGAGTTACCACAAAATCAGTGGGCACAGAGAATGGACCAATTCATCGGTAAACTTAGAAAAAGGGAAGCAGCCTGAGTGGAAAAAGGTCTCAGATGTCTCTTGTGTGCAGCAGAAGGCAGTAGCAAGGACTTTTCATGAGCTAGGGTGAGCTAGGGCCTCAAACATAATGGCTCTAAAACAGTAATTCAGTAGATGTGAAAATATCTGGGAATGAAGAGCCATGCTTTTATCTCCTTCTCATGAATCCAAATGTACTGCACCTAGAGAAACAATGGCTTTAACATTTCCATAAAAGGTCTTATTTTTCTCTCTCCTAAGTGATTTTAGAAGGAAGAAGTCTCAAATACTGTATCTCAATTTGTTTTCCAAGTATGCATTTCAAATTTTTTTATCATTATATTAAGACAGTTGGATATGACAGGGGTTTTTTTCTGTAAATATTTTATAACTGCCCTTTAAAATATTAGCATCTGATCCATGCCAAAAAGTTGTGCTAAATCCATTGCTGGTCTATAAAAAAAAAAATAACATTCAAGTTCCTCTCTCAACCTCCATTTCCACCAGACTTAATTTACAGTTGCTGTATTGTTCAATAGGAACATGAGATGAAATTGTTTCAAAAGTTGCATCAACTCTGCTTGAAGGATTGAGCAGAGGGTCCTATCACCACGGTTAGAGGTGCTGTAATTCCCTCTAGAAATTCTGTTCTTTCCCTTCATCTCTACATCCAAGCTCCAGAGTGTGATGCTGGTGAGTGACAAATATGCAAGTCAATAGACTATGAAGCCATGCCAAGATGCTACATTTAAAGGAACTGTGGTCTGACTATAAATCTGTCTTTCTGTGTCTGGTATTTCACAAATTCTCTTTCATATCTCTTAGCACATTCTTTTGGGAGACACTTCATTTTAAAGACTTTGGTAGAGCAGTAATGTGCAATGATAAATATTGACCAAATAGGACAATTCAAAATTGGAAGAAGGTAAGTTGATGAAGAGGCAGAATATCATCATGGAGAGTATGAACACATCCTGTGGTATTTTACAAGATGGAAAGAAAATTACTTCAAGGTTTTCATAGAAAAGCTTTCAGAAGTGCCATTTTCATTTTACTCTATTGAAACTTACAGATCGCTGAAAGAAGTTGAGCTTGTGGAAAACAGCAGCCTTCTGTCAGTTTCTGAATTGTTGTCATCTCCAGATTCCCACCTATCTGTCCTCCTCTGGTAATTACACAACCCATTCAAGCATCAGCCTGGTGTCATAGACGGTGGCAGGCTGCATGCGCAGCCATACTGTGCCTTTATGAATAACAATGATGTCTCAATCCAGCAAAGTTTAAATTTGGAATGTTTTTTCTAATCAGCTATACTTTGTAGCTAACAAGATTATGAAACTAGTAATTTAGTACATTTCTTCCCATTGTTTTAATTTTTTATCCTGGAGAATCTGAACAGCTCATTCATACTTTATTTGCTTACACAGAGAGTTTAGTTGTTGTTTTTAAGAACTTTAAAATAACTTAAGCTCTAAGCTGTAAAGCAACAATTCTAAGCTAAGGTTTTAGAGAGACTACCTACACTAAAAAAAAAAAAAAGAAGGTAGACTTAATTTTTTTTTTGAGTTACAAAACCTTGAGAACAAAATGTTTACTTCTCCTAATTCCCCTGTTTGTCTTCACTTCTGGACAGTCAGTTTTTCTTGAGCTCTGTATCAACCTCAACACAAGTGTTGAAGAAATTTCCTTCTATATTACCCTAGTTGCTTTGTGCCTAGAATCAAGACAATGTTTGGAGACTGCACTACCTGCAGACTCCCCAAGATTATCACATTGTCTTCCTACAGTATTTCTGTAAGGTTTAATATCTTTCAAAGCCATTTGTCTGTTGTCAGGCTTGCATAGCATCACTGCACATTGCTAGGATACAGTAAATGTTTTTAAAAGTGTAAGACCTCCCCTTTTTCCTATGGCTATCTAGAAAAGAAGACCAGATTTTACCCTCTGATATGCAAGGGCAGCTCCCAGTGGAATAAATGGAGTCCTGCATGTGTTAGAAGGGTAGACTTTGGCCTTAAAGATTTATAGAGCTATAAAAATACAAGTAGATCCTTTAGATGATGTCTTCTGGAACTTACAGCTGAATCCACATCCCTAACAAAAGTTTCATCTTAAAATGGCATTTGCATCCCTTGGAATATGATCTTGGATTGTTATTATGCTCTTTTAGGTCTTTGGAGTCATTCGATCTTCAGTCTGATCTGTCAAAGGTAAAATTTACATCTGCACAGCAAGCCAACACAGTTCCCTTCCCTCTTCTTCCCTTTCCTATCATCTGGTTTCAGGGGTGGGGCAATATAGGAGAGAAGTCAGGAGCAGAAAGGCAGTACTGGCTCACTCAACATCTCCTGGAAGTTGCAATAGGGATTCTCCCACTGTCCAGGAGAAGGGAGGTGAGCAGGGAGTGGAGTACGTGGTTTGGAACGACACCAGAGGCAATGACCTAGAAACCTTACGTAGGAGGGAAACAACACAGACTGTGAGCTGCAATAGTAGATTACTCAGGCTTTGCGCAAGCAGTTGAATCTCATTCTTTTTCTGACTTGTCATGGTGTCCTGGAATATTCTTACTTTCTGTTTCATTGTTGAAAATAATTTCCCTATCTCCTAGGCACTCACTGAGGAGCCCTCCATTAGCCTTTTGAGAACTGTGTAGCATGATGTATTTATTGTAGGCCTCCTTTTTATTTACAGTCTGTTTTTTCCACTCTCAAAACAGAATTATCTCAAAATAAACACCAGACAACGAGAACCAAAAGCATGTGTAATAGCCATGCCATTTCGTAACTACCTGCTACATCTTTGTTTGGCACACTGGACTTTGTTTAGCAGAAACATAGTAGTATCAGAAGGTCAAAGTCTCCACAACTTAATCCATCCCTAACAAAGGCTGGAATTCATATGACACAGACTTCTGTACAAGAGTTTCAACAGAAGTTAAAAATAAATCCTCTCAAAATGGTGAAAAAAGTGTAGTTAATTATAAAGAGGGGTAAAAAGAACCAGAAAAAAACCCTGTACCCAAACTCTCCCCAATTAGTTCACTTTTTTTTTTTTTTTACAAAATGAAGACCTTCATATATGCAAGATTCAGTTGCTCTGTTCTCTTGGCTAGGTGCTATATCATCTCAACTGTGATCATGCTGGCTCTCATAAACTAAGCAGGGCTAAGCCCATGATGCTCATTTTGCAAAGCAGACCTCACTCTAACCTCTCCCTCATAGCTCAATGCCACCCAAAGGTCCCCCAACAATCCTTCCAGTTTAATAATATGTACTTAATTGAAGTGCATGAAACAACATCTCTCTTCTAAACCTCACTGTGACCCAGGGCCTTTCAGGATCTTTTGCATCCTCTACAGTAATTCCACCACATGCACTTACAATCCTCTTCAGCTGCACAAAATCCAACTCACTTCTGGACAAAATTGCAAGAAGAGAGTATAAGTAGCATGAACATGTTCTTTTAAATAGCCCTGTGGAAGCTCTTCTCAGCTCTCTGTCTCCTCCTTCTTTGCAGAGTGCTATTGGTGTTGCAAGACCAAGAGTTGTTCTAATGGGAATTACATGTCTGATGACAGTGGGAATTCATACTTTAAAATCTTGTCTAGTAAATTAAACTATTTAGGGATCATTCTTTGTCCTCAAGAGGAAACGTGAGTTCATGATTTGCACACTTTCTGTTTGGCTTCCTCTGCCTCCCTGCCATCCTAGGACACGGTAGCCTCAGCCATAGGGAAAATAGCCTCAGCAGTGGGAAATAGCTGACTTGGGCCTGTATAACATATATCTCACAAAATAATTCCTTTGTTCTTTTCCCACTGAGAGTGATGCTGACATCTGTCCCTCTTGGAGGCTGAGAGACAATGCATTGCCTTGAAGCCACCAGTCAGAAGGTATGTTTCCTGGCTGGGCAAGCAACTGTGTCTATGTGCGTACACTTCTGACCGAGCCTAGAGGAAACATGCTTGTTGGCCTACTGGCTGCAGCTGAAAGCTCTACAGTGCTTTTCAAGATCTCAAGCAAGCTAAACGGGATGTGTCTACTCCCCAGTGCAACTGGTTCTGTAGTAGTAATTACTATTGCTGGGGAGGAGGAAGAGAAAGCCAGGCATTTTCAATAGGAAAGGGACGTGTGGTAAGTAGGAGGAAGAGAGAGGCATGGTTTAATCTCAATAAAATGGAACCTTTACCGGTTTATCCACTCACTGCTGTTGATGACATTTGAGCCACAAAGAATGAAACTGAGCTAGCACTAAGTTACATCAAATACATGAACTCAACTTCTGTTTTTCCTTGACAAGTCTTTTTCAGTTGTAGTAATTTTAAGTGTCACTTGAAACCATTGAAGGTAGTGCATCTAGGTAATTGAATACCAGAAAGATTTTTTTTTTTATGACATCAACCATATCAACTCACACTAAGTGTTAAGTGAATGTGCTGCACTCAACAGCACAGACAACTTCATCTTTGTTCAGGCTTAGTGATACAGAAAGGCTTGGTTGCTCTTCAAAACAGACTCATCAGATTTGCTTAGAATTGTTATTACAAAACTTCTAGTTGTATTCCCCTTACTACAGAATATTTCTCTGATGATGTACTAAAATCTTTGTTTAACACAGGTCCCAGAGTAACAGCCCATAAGAACAATCTCCACAAACAGCACTGAATGGGGAGATGGGAAGTTCAGATTAAGAGAAGACGGACATTTGCATTTCAATAACACTTTCTACTGAACCACTTTAACACATTGATAGCCCGATCCTACTTTCATTGAAGCAAATGGCAAAGCTCCCACTGAGGTCAGTGGGAGGCTTGATCTGACCCTAATTCATGAACAGCCAGATTTTGGTACTCTGACTCCCACTGAATAAACTGTTCAGCCTGTGCAATTCCACTAGCTACTTATTTTTGAAGTACAGTACTACTTACTCTCAGTGTCTGTCCTGAAGCTCATAACAGTGGAGGTTCATCAGTAAAACTGACGGATCTATTTCCAGCAAAGAAAATGTATTAGTAGTGCATACCATCTACCTACTCTTTAAGTTGTTATGAAGCACTTCTGATAATATATTTGTAATTTTAGATGGTTTTATGACCTGATGGTTTTACTGCCTTTTTATGACTCTTCACTAATTTTTTTTTTTGTGAAATTAGTCAACTAAATCATATGCATAGTTTATCTTTGCTGAATAAATTTTAAATGTAGCTCCCAAGCAACTGTAAAGGACAAGTTTTTGGTATGATTCTAGTGTCTAAAATTTGTGTAACTACCTTCCTGAATTGGCCAAATACTCTGAATAAGCCAAATAAGAACCTGTAAAGAGAATGGAAGGCTTTTTAAAAATTATTTTTCACAAAAATAACTGTACTGCATTTACTCTCTTGGGTGATGTAGAGGAAAGTATTTTGAAAGCAGAAGGACAAATTCACACTTGACTACCAGTGAAGATCACTAAGAATTGAACACAAAACATATTGTCTGTTAGAAATCTCTCCATATATTAATTTATATATTTACCTGCATTGTACATGTTGCACAGAGCATTAAATAATTTTTCAAGGCTGGGGTAGTTTGTTGTAAGATAACGCTCTCCTGTTGCTGAACTGTATGGTTTTTACCTCTTTGCTCTTAATCCCTCTTTGCTCTTTCTCTTGGTCCCTAAAGGACACATCCCTTTCTGGCATCATTTTGCCTACCAAGGATATCAGGGAGCAGTTCCTACGGCAAAGTTTCTAGAAAATTCAAAAACCTTTAATTAGGACATCGTAACAGTTAGCCATGGAGGGAGTGGAACTGATAACTGAGCTTGGATGCAATCACTCAGCATGTGTAATGCTGCCAGAGGATGCATGTTCACTGCCATAGCTTCTTTGTACAGTTATACATGCCTAAACTGACTCCTCATATAGACTTCAAACAAAATAGCTAAGATTATGTTTTTATTTTCAGTATGAAGTCAGAACACCAATGTCCAAAAATACTGAGGAAAAGGCTTGTTTTTACTGTCATAATGAACAACAGACATGACAGAAATCTCATTAGATAGCTCAGATTTACAATGCAACAACAATAACAAAAAAGATTCAGATAACCCAAAGAATCACAAGACAAAACCAGACTAAAACTTTCTATCGCTCATGTTAACAAATGATGATCAATGATCTTGTAATTACAAATATAGGTCTGTAATAAAATGGTGAACTGAAGAGACTAGAATAAACTAGAACTTTTCCTGTAACAGCTATGAATATTTGGAAAGTTAAGTAACATTCTGGTTACAGCTCAGCAGGAATTACTTTGCTTTCAGCAAATATTGATAATAAATGCAGAATCATCAGGGCCTGGAAAACAATACGCTCTAACACTCCTTTCACAATCAATTTATTTTAATAAAAACATCAGATTTGAAAGCAAACAGAAAATTTGTTCAAACTTAAACAACAAATGCCAGGTTTTATTGTTATTATGAGTACTGTAGTGATCAGGATTGCACATGACCGCACATCAAATACATAAAAATCAATGGAACTGGAAATCCAAATTCATGTCAATTCTGCAGTTGCATTAAGATTCTTGCTTTTTTTTTTTTAATGTGTTTTCATCTGCTTTATTTTTTGAACTGTACTATTATTTCAGTATAAATCCTACAGCTTTGTCTTCACTGGAATAAAGGGCTACTGAGATTAAATTGCACAATTGAATTGTGCTAATCTAGGGCCTAAAATCCACCAGTCTATTGAAAACTCTCAATAACCTTTGATGCACTCTCATTAATCTTTGATCAATCACGGTGATTGGAAGAAGTGCCTGAAGAGAACATGAAAGCATGTTCTTGTCTTCAGGAAGGAGCATCCAGGGCACTACAGGCCTGTCAGCCTCATCTCAATCCCTGGGAAGGTGATGGGGCAGCCAATCCTGGAAGCCATTGCCAGGCACATAAAGGACAAGAAGTTGATTAGGAATAGTCAGCATGGATTGACAAAGGTAAAGTCATGCTGGACCAATCTGATAACCTTATATGACTAAATGACTGGCTTGGTAGACCAGAGGAGAGCAGTGAATATTCATAAAATAATGAAATCATAGAATGGTTTGGAAAGGACCTTTAAAGGTCATCTAGTCCAACCCCCCTGCAAGGAGCAGGGACACATTCAAATAGATCAGGTTACTCAGAGCCCTGTCCAACCTGTCCTTCAATGCTTCCAGAGATGGGGCATCCACCACCTCTCTGGGCAACCTGTTCCAGTGTTCCACCACCCTCATAAAAAATTTCTTCCTCATATCTGGTCTAAATCTACCCTCTTTTAGTTTAAAACCAATACCCTTTGTCCTACCGCTACAGGCCCTACTAAAAAGTTTCTTATAGGCCCCCTTTAGGTATTGGAAGGCCTCTATAAGGTCTCCCTGGAGCCTTCTCTTCTCCAGGCTGAACAGCCCCAATTCTCTCAGACTGTCCTCAAAGGAGAGGTGCTCCAGCCCTCTGATCAATTTCGTGGCTTCCTCTGGACTCACTCCAACAGATCCATGTCTTTCCTGTGCTGAGGACTCCAGAGCTGGACATAGTACTCCAGGTGGGGTCTCACGAGAGCAGAGTAGGGTGGGGGGGTGGAATCACCTCCCTCAACCTGCTGGCCACGCTTTTTTTGACGCAGCCCAGGATATGATTGTCCTTGTGAGCTGTGAGTGCCCATTGCTGACTCATGTCAAGCTTTTCATCTACCAGTATCCCCAAGTCTTTTTCGGCAGGGCTGCACTCAATTCCTTCATCCCCCAGCCTGTATTTGTGCTTGGAATTGCCCTGATCCACATGCAGGGCCTTGCACTTGGCCTTGTTGTACCTCATGAGGTTTGAGGGCCCACCTCTCCAGCCTGTCAAGGTCCCTCTGGATGGCATCCCATTCCTCAGGTGGGTCAACCGCACCATTCAGCTTGGTGTCATCTGCAAACTTGCTGAGGGTGCCCTCAATCCCACAGTCTATGTCACTGATGAAGATGTTAAACAGTACTGGTCCCAGTATGGACCCTTGAGGGACACCACTTGTCACTGACCTCCATTTGGACATTGAGCTGTTGACCAATACCCTCTGGATGTGACCATCTAACCAATTCCTCATCCACTGAACAGTCCATCCATCAAATCCATATCTCTTGAATTTAGAGAAGGATGTTGTGAGGGACCATATCAAAGGCCTTACAGAAGAGCAACGGATATCATCTACCTGGACTTGTGCAAAGCTTTTGACACTGTCCCGCACAACATCCTTCTCTCTAAACTAGAGAGACATGGGTTTGATGGACGGACCACTTGATGGATAAGGAGTTGGCTGGATGGCCGCACTCAGAGAGTGGTGGTCAACGGCTCAATGTCCAAGTGGAGACAGTCACGAGTGGCGTTCCTCAGGGGTCCGTGTTGGGCCCAGCCCTGTTCAACATCTTTGTCAGTGACATGGACAGTGGGGTAGAGTGCACCCTCAGCAAGTTCACCAATGACACCAAACTGTGTGGTGCCGTCGACATGCTGGAAGGGAGTGATGCCATCCAGAGGGACCTTGACAGGCTAGAGACGTTGGCCTGTGCCAACCTCATGAAGTTCAACCAGGCAAAGTGCAAGGTCCTGCACCTGTGTCGTGGCAATCCCAGGCACAAATACAGGCTGGGTGGAGAATGGATCGAGAGCAGCCCTGAGGAGAACAACTTGAGAGTGATGGTAGACGAGAAGCTCAACATGAGCAGGCAATGCGCCCTTGCAGCCCAGAAGGCCAACTGCATCCTGGGCTGCATCAAGAGAAGCGTGGCCAGCAGGCCGAGGGAGGTGATTCTCCCCCTCTACTCTGCCCTGGTGAGACCCCACCTGGAGTACTGTGTCCAGTTCTCGAGCCCCCAACATAAGAAAGACATGGACCAGTTGGAGAAGGTCCAGAGGAGGGTCACAAAGATGATCAGAGGGCTGGAGCACCTTTCCTATGAGGACAGGCTGAGAGAGTTGGGGCTGTTCAGCCTGGAGAAGAGGAGGCTCCGGGGAGACCTGATAGCGGTCTTCCAGTACCTCAAGGGGGCCTACTACAAGAAAGATGGGGAGAGGCTGTTCAGTAGGGCCTGTTGTGATAGGACGAGGGGTAATGGTTTTAAAATAGAGGGAGGTAGATTTAGATTGGATATTAGGAAAAAATTTTTTACAATGAGGGTTGTAGAACACTGGAACAGGTTCCCAGAGCGATGGTGGATGCCCCATCCCTGAAAACATTCAAGGTCAGGCTGGATGAGGCTCTGAGCAACCTGATCGAGTTGGGGATGTCCCCGCTCCTTGCAGGGGGGTTGGACTAGATGACCTTTGAAGGTCCCTTCCAACCCTAACCATTCTATGATTCTATGATTCTAAGTCCAGATAGATGACATTCGCAGCTCTTCCCTTGACCACTGATGTAGTTACTCCATCATAGAGGGCCATCAGGTTGGTCAGGCAGGACTTGCCCTTGGTGAAGCCATGCTGGCTGTCTTGAACCACCTCCCTGCCCTCCATGTGACTTAGCATAGCTTCTAGGAGGACATGTTCCATGATCTTCCCAGGCACAGAGGTGAGGCTGACAGGTTGGTAGCTCCCAGGATCCTCCTTTTTACCCTTTTTAAAAGTGGGTGTAATGTTTCTCTTCTTCCAGTCACCAAGGACTTCACCTAACTGCCGTGACTTTTCAAATATCACGGAGAGTGGCCTGGCAGCTACATCAGCCAATTCCCTCAGGACTATGGGATGCATCTTGGCAGGTCACAGAGACTCATGTATGTTTAGGTTCCTCAGGTGGTCACAAAACTGATCTTCTCTTACAGTGGGAGGGACTTTGCTTCCCCAGTCCCCATTGTGCAGTCCATCCACTCGAGCTTTACTCTTTGCCTGACCTATTTCTCTCAGAACCATGAACTCCACCAGTGCATCACCACTGCAGACCAGGCTGCCTCCAATCTTGATGCTGGTGACAGAAGCTCACTTGTGTTGGTGACCAACAGGTCCAGTATGGCATCCCCTCTGGTAGGGCTATCTATCACATGGCTTAAGAAGTTATCCTCAATGCATTCCAGGAGTGTCCTGGACTGCCTACAGCTCACCATGCCACTTTTCCAGCAGGGGTGGCTGAAGTCCCATAGGAGGACATAAGCCTGCGAGTACGATGCCTCCTGTAGCTGGAGTAAGAAGTCTTCGTCAATAGGCTTCCCTTGATTGGGCAACCTGTAGTAAACACCAACCACCAGGCTCCCTTTGTCACCTTGGTCTCTAACTTTCACTCATAAGCTTTACACCTGCTCGTGGCTGTTCTTTAGAGGCAGTTCTTCACACTCTGTCCATTTTTTTTTTATGTAGAGGGCAACATCTATCTAACTTAACATCAGTAAGGTTTTTATCCTTATCTCCCACAGGATCTTCACGGAGAAGCTGATGAAGTATGGGCTAGATGAGCAGACAATGAGGTGGACTGAAAACTGGCTAAACGGCCAGGCCTAGAGGGTGGTGATCTGTGGCAGGAAGTCTAGTTGGAGGCCATTAATTTGTGAGGTAACCCAGGGGTCAACATTGAGTCTGATCATATTTAACATCTTCATTAATGACCAGGATGACATAGTAGAGTGTACCCTCAGCAAGTTAGCAGATGACACGAAACTAGGAAGAATACACCAAAGGGTCATGTTGCCATCCAGAGAGATCTCAACAGGCTAGCGAAATGGGCTGACAGTAACCTCATGAAGTTCAACAAGAAGAAGAGCACCTAGGGAGGAACAGCCCCATACACTAATACACACTGGGGGATATCTGGCTGGAAAGCAGACCAGCAGAAAAGGACCTGAGTGTTGTGAGGAACACCAGGTTGAACATGAGCCAGGAATGTGCCCTTACTGCCAAGAAGGTTGACAGCATTCTGGGCTGCATTAGGAGAAATGCTGTGAGCAGGTGAAGGAAGGTGATCTTTCCCCTCTACTCAGGATGGGTGAGGCCACACTTAGAGTACTGGGTCCAGTCCTGAGCTCCTCACTACAAGAGACATATAGACATACCAGAGAGAGTCTAGCAAAGGATCACTAATATCATTAAGAGTCTGGAGGATCTTTTCTATGAGAAAAGGCTGAGTGAGCTGGGACTTGTCAGCCTGGAGAAGAGAAGGCTCTGGGGTATCTTATCAATGTATATAAATACCTGAAAGAAGGGAGTCAGGCTCTTTTCAGTGGTGCCCAGTAACAGGAGCAGAGGCAGTGGGCACACACTGAAACACAGGAGGTTCCGTCTGAACATCAGGAAATACTTTTTCACCGAGTGTGACTGAGCAGTGGCATAGCTTGCCCAGAGAGATTGTGGAGTCTCCCTCCTGCGACTGGATCCAGCTGGGAGCATCTCTGCCCTCGAACTGGAACTCTGCAACTTTTTGCCCTCAAGCAGAATGTAAAGCATTGGTAATCACTAAAAAAGTTTTACATGGACTGAGCCAAGCTAGCCCAAGGGAATATCTTTCATTCCATGTCATACCTGCAGGCCATAGCAGTACTCCACCTTGTTCCTAGAGACAAGCAACTGACAGGCCAGTTTCAGTTTAGGCTCTGGAATCTTCAAAACACGTGCAAAACAGTCCAAACACAATGATCCCTGTAACATGCTCTAAGATGTCAATGTGAGCTTTTTTAAAGCTTTTTTTTTTTTTTTTTTTTTGGTCTTAGATGATGAAGAACTGGAAAATAGTTTTGGACATGGTGGCACGGTTCCTGCTGAGGGGGTCGTAACATGACTGCTGAGATGTGACTGTAGGGTCAGTAGATTGCTATGATACCCACACTATGAGTAGGTATGCTAGTTACTATTAAGATTTAAACCAGTGATAGATGTTAGTTCATGTGCAGTTACAATCATGAGGTAAAACTCTAGGCCATGTCTCCATGAAATTGCAAATCCAGTTTTAGGATTCCTGATACTTGCCATATGCTCCAAAACACTGATATGATATCAATTCACAGTGCCAGATTAACCATGTTCAAAAATAATGACCAATCAACTTCACGCTAGCAGGTATTGTGCTGGTTCAGTTATCATGCACTGCCCTTCCTGTGGCACTCCACAGGCTTCTTTCCCTGCTTTAATCTCTGTCTTTTATGTCCAAAGGTCATTCCCTCCAGATGTCAGTCATCTATGTGAAGGTGGCACCTGCAACTCTTGTTATAATTTCTAGAGCTTGTATACCATTATCCAGCAATATGCACCACAAAACGCAATTTTCAGGTACTTAGAACTCGATGTATATGCACTTGATGTATTGCTACAGACTTTAATTATACATTATCTCCGTTTTCCCCCTACAAGATGGTAATGGTAGCCTCTTGAGTTGCATCAATACTGTGCAGTAAAGAAAACCTCAGTTACAGGATCCCTATGAATGTCAGTCACTACAGAGATTGAAAATGAGTAGTGAATGACACAAGGGACTGCAGAAGTAGTTTCTTCTTCAAGATGGACATTGGCCTGGGGAACTAGGCTCTTCTCATGTGTTTCTACTGAATAATTTTTAAAAGTTGACCAAATCACTCACTATTTAAGAGATGGTTAGTTGCTGTCTTCATCTTTTGATGAAGAATATCATGTGATCTGGAAAACTGCTGAGCTCTTTCAGCTGTAAACAAGGTTAACGGGAGCTGTGCTCTGGCACATCATACCAGATAACACAAAACAGGTTTTAGATCAGGTCTTAGATACCTTTAGTCAGGTGCATAAAATCAGAGATTATTCTAGCTTAATCTGTCCATTTCTCATCTCTAAAAGGAAATAAATCCAGTTTATTTCACAGTGGTCAGAAAAAGATATACATTAATTAGTTTCTGAAGCTCTCTAATACCACCAGAAGCACCACAGCAAAGCCTGTGAGGAAATTAATAATTCTAATTTTAGAAGGGAATGCAGTAAATAAGGCATCCAGTCACACATTGAACAAGGAGAATGCAGCTGCACATTGTTTAGTATGTTATGTGAGTGCAGCCCATCAGACAAGGATCCTCTTAAAAGATGATATGTGATCACATAATCAAAAATAAAACTATAATGTTTGTAAAACAATCAGTTAAGCCTTATTTCCTGGCATTAGTATTTCACTTGTCAGCCTTAGTTATCTACTTGTTTTAACATAGGGGTTTTTTTTTAATCACTGATGCTACCACTCTGCTCCTCCAGAAAATTCTTCCAAGGGACTCCACCACAGTTCAAGAACTGACAACAAAAGGTAGTATGACTGGTTGTGCCTTACCTTGTACGCTATCAGAGCTCCAAAAAGTTTAACAGAGATACCATAGATGTTTCTGGAAGTAGCAGAAAGGACTAGGGCAAGTTGTTTAACTCCATGTTTTATCCCTCTGCCATATCCTCTTTATGCAATTTGGAACAAATCTGGGAGATTGTATGAAGAGATTCAGATCTTCCACTGAAGGAATCAGGCAGGGGAAACAAGACAGGGTTAAGACTGGCATAGGGAGCACCCATTCATCTACCACTCAGTCAGTAAAAATCTCCTGATACTCCTCCCTACATGTTTTGGGAGAGAATGGTATCTGCTTTACCTAGTCAAGTTTCCCTCAGTATATATTGGGAGGCTTTAATTCCTACCTGTAAGAACAGGAAAAGGCAAGGGATAATAATTTGCAGTCACTTATCACACATGACCAACAGAAGTTGCAGAAGGCTCCGAACTCCTTGCCCTGTGTCCCAGCTTCCCCTCCTTGCACCATTCTGACTCCCCACAGATGAGAATCTCCCAGTTACACCACACCACATCTTACTCTTGCCATGTTCAATCAGAGGTAGCCTTTGGCCTTCTTAATTTAGTACTGGAGAACCATGATATAAATTGTGAAGGGGACTTACTAGGCTTCTTCCTGTGGGATTTTTCATGTTGAAATAAAATATCACCAGGATAAAAAATCCTTTTGAACACACATTTCTACTTTATTCTGGATCTAAAACTATTGTGCTGTTCTCTAACTGCTGCCCCTGTTGAACACCATCTTTACAATATCTCTCTCTGCAGGAAATTTTATTTCAGTGTGAGATTTTCTAGATCACAAAATTTGTACCTAAACATATTACTTTTAAAAAATCAGAATAGCCACCTACGTTCCATTTCAAGGACCCGATTCAACAAAGATATTTCATACTAAACGTTAAACACTATACTGGTCTCATCATTCAAACTCCAACCTAAGATCAGAACACTTACTAGCATTGTGAAAAAATGCTATCTCTGATAGATATTAAATTAAAAAAAAAACCAATAGAAATATAGAACTGATGCACTAAGATAAAAAGCCCATTTCATTTTCAGGGAAGGATTAGCCTCATCTGTTTGGGTTTTTTTTACAATGTCTTTAATTATTTTCTTGTCTGCTCTAAAATGTGCCCACTGTTGACTAAAATGAAAGATTCTGTTTCTGTAAAATACTAGGCTTACATTCTTACTGAAGAATTAGACCTTTTTTCACATTTTGTCTTTGAAACGGAAAGGTCTAGAAAAGAAGAAAAAAATATTTCTTCTGCTGCAGCACATCACTGAACATAGGAATTTTGCCCGCATTAGAAGTAGGATGGTTGACATGGAAGTATAAAAGATAAATCAGCTGAGGTAATTACTCTGCCTTCTTCCTAACTCAACCATGACCATTTCAGATAGAGTTTCTGTAGGACAGCTCATCACTGTGCAGAGGTCCCTCCTGACAAACATAATCTTTAACACTCACAGGAATTGCACGCTGTCATATGTGTCCCTGCTCCAGTGGTATCTGCCATCACGGGGCTTCTAAGATCCAGCTGTAAATCATTCAACATCAGCTAGATATTGATTGTCCCAGAACCTCTCAGGACCTTTCCTGCTTCCACTGTCTGGACTCTACAACTGCTAGTCTCCATCACTCTGGCCAGGGTTGCTCAGGACCCTTATTGTTCAAGTGGCAAGGAGGGTAGTTTAGGGGCAGTTTAATGAAATTTGTAGGTCTCTTTTCTGTCTCTTTCCCCCTTCACCTCACCCCATGTTAGTCATCTCCAACCCTCTGGTCCTGGGATGGCCTAGAGATGAGTGTCTCTGGTCTCAGACCAGAGACTTACACCTCTCCACCCGAGAAGACTGTGCTGTTCTCTGCCCTTCCATCAACTAAAGGCATTTTTAACAAATCATTGCAGATAGCTTACGATCCCCTTCTTCCATCATGCTATTGACATCAAGTGTGCTGCACTTCTATTTGGGTTCAGTGTAAGTGGACTTGCTTTATCACAGGACAGACTGTGTGAACATTACCTCCTAGCGCAAATAACAATGTCTCAACTTATTTTAAAAAAAACTGAATCCAATATGAATCTTTTTATACACTTCAATTCTTCAATAGACTATTCAACAAAGATGAAAAAACAGTGGAAGTCTGACTAATAATGGTACAATATTGAAAAGAAAATTAAAAAAAAAAAAGATAAAATCCAAATTGAAACTTTTCACAGCCACTACAGCTTTAAATATTTATATTCATCCTCTTGAATATTGCATGTTCTCTAGAAAATACTACATTTAATTACCATACCACTATAGGTGAAGTAGAGGGATAAAGGCGAAAAAAAAATATTATAAAGGGCTTTTGTTCCTCAACATTAAAATATATAATAAACTTAGCAGTCAGTACAGTAGCAGAATAATTAGTCTGTAAGATCATGAAAACTGCCCCCAAAATCCTCAATACCTGCCTGTCCCCTGAGAAGCACGGTGCTATCAGGTTTTCTGTCCTGTACATGACAGAGGTTTTATTGTCTCTCTGATCTACTCCAGTCTGCAGGGAACCGAGCGATTAAGATACTACCTCTAATGGACAACTTTCCAAGTTACACTGCTCACCCTGGAAAAGTGCTCTGATACACAGGGAGAAGCAGTAAAGGGCTAGACTGTTGTGAATTTTTGCCTTTTTTTTTTTTTTGAGTGAAGTATTTTAATTAGTTGGGTGAATGGGCTAAGTATTTGCCAAAGGAGACGCATGTCATCTATTATGCAATATGGGGACTGCCATCCTTTGCTGCTGAACACACTGAAAATACCATGTATAACGTAAACATCCATAGCATAAATAAATACATTAAACTTACCTATTCTTTTTCCAGCTCAAGCTTACACCATGTCAATGTACTGTGGCTTGGGAAGCCAAAATTCCGTTCTACTGATTGTCTTGGAAAAAAAGAGGACAGTACTTTTTCCCAGTCTAGGTAATCGGAAGGTTATAGCACATGCTGTATGCCAGATCACACACTGAACGCCCTTCTTCCTATTCCATCACTTAGTCGCCTAATAGTTGAATAAGCACACATACACACTATACAAAAACATTCATACACAGTATACATATAGTCAATATAAATAAATGCATTGCATACTCATGCCCACTCATGATGCAAAGAAAGATTGGATGCAGATTCAGACAGCCAAACACACAAGTCATTAACTTGATAAAACAGTCAAATACATAAGTCATTGATTTACCTCAGTAGTATGAAAATGTTATATTTTCCATACAGTTTTCTACAAATTCCCTTAAAGGACATGCTGTTAGTGTATCATCAGCCCTTTCCATCTACTATTTTCCTTACCATTTAGAGTTATATTTAGGGGAATTGCTGATAAGGACTTGTATGAAGAATGCACAGTGATAATCTGTGGTAATGATTGTTGCTTGACTTAAAATAAAGAGGCTCAGCCTTTTAAGGTCAACATCAGTTCCATGTTTGGATTGTTTCTACTGTTTGGAAGGGATTGACATGTTTTAAATTACTAAGTAATGTAAAAATACATTACTAGCACAAGACTTGTCTATGTAAATATTTTATGGGTAGAGTCACCCGCCATTGGTTAATAAGGTAATTCAGATTCAAAGTTATTTATGTTGACTCATATTTTTAAGATGAGGAATTTAATAACAAGAAAATGTGACAGAGTTGATCAGGACGTAAAACAGTGGCTCACTGACAGACTGACTGTGTCTTGCACATCACGAACAGCTCTTTTAAATTACTTATTGAAAAAAGATGTAACATTGTCCACGTGAAATATATTAAATGCATAACACAATGAGTCACCTAATGAACCTAAGTTAAATAGATATAATTCTTGTTTTTGCAGAGATGAAAGAAAAAGATCCTGATAGGCTTAGCTTCTCCTGTGTCAAGTATTCTCATAAAAATAGGAACTACCATCTCCTATATGTACATGGCATCAAATAAACAGGAAACTCACATCTATTGTAAGTGTACATGAATGATCTCACCCTGGGGTTAACAGTTCCACTGGGGAGTGAGTGCAGCTCATGGGCTCAACCTGCAACAGCCTCCCCCTTGCTACTCTCTGATCTGCCTTCATCCACAGGCAGCATAAGGGGTTCCATGCTGAATTGCTCAGTTTGGACCTATGTGCTGCCTAGGCGGGGTCCTCACTGCTCTTGTCTTCATCACACAAGACCAAACAGAAGGGCAGCTCACGATGTCCTGCTACCACTGTGGGAGAGTCCCACAGTCCACGAAACAGGGAGATGGAGGATGCAGCAACGTTGGGCAGGGGCTGCAATATGATGGCTTGCCTTGTGCAGAGTCCATCAGAGATGCAGCTTGGCAGCCATGCTGAAGGCTTCAGGGAGCCTTCTTCCTCTGCATGCTCACATCAAGAGATAAATCCTGTGCCACCCTTTCTTCTGGGCAATGCCTGTCTTAGTCCTTCACAAGGGACTTAGGGGCAACAAAACACATACAGGGATTGCAGCTAATTTTACAGAGCTGCACAATGATGAACTCCTGTGTGTCATTTCTGTGCAGGACAGTCTTTCAAGTTTCTTGTAAAGTAACCATTTTCCATCAGCTGATCACAAATTTAATCAGGGCTGTGAAGGCTTTGACCTAAAGTCTCTCCTGAACACTCTGGCCAAACAAAATACATGCCTTTGCTTAAATACTGGACCATATGGCCCAATTAATATGCATTTGAAGTGTTTGTAACTCAGCTAGTTCCAGGGAGGTGCTCGGGCAGCATTTTAATTTCATTTTACAAGTTGGTGTCCTGCAGTTTTACTGTGTTTCATTACTTTTTGGACAAAACAGTCTTATGTTCAACACACATTGTGCAGACTAAGGCAGGGTGAGAGCTATTCAAGAAGAAGCTACTTTATCGTATTGACTGTTTCACAGTGGTAAGTGTACAGAGGCAGCCAATACTCACGTTTGGAATAATCTGGCAACCTGTTACACTAGGATTTAAACCACAGGATATCAAGGCATCATCCAGACCTGGAGCCGAACTAGAGGTTCCTGTTTTTTTACCACTGGGACCTCATCTCTGAATGTCCTCACTCCTGTATATCTGGTACCAAGAGGATTTGTTAATACTTGCAAGAGCCTCAAGTAGTTCATCCAGCCCTCCCTTACAGCCAGGAAAACACTTCTAGTGTGTGTCAGCACTTTCAAGACATTTATCATTCAAATCCAACAGTTAGAACTATATCTTTAGATGCCCCTTCTAGCAGGCTCCATTGTTCATCCACACTTAGATACAGAGCCAAAGTGTTACCCAACTGTTCTTAGAACAGTAGGAATGTGTGAAGGATGCTCATAACAAATGTAAAAGAAGGTCGCTATAAAACCACATTTCCACTCTAGGAGATACATCTAAGCACGAGCTGTGGAGACCCAAAAGTTTGGTGGAAATATAAGGTAGCAATTGTAGTGACAGAGTTTCTGAACTTGTAAAGAGGGAGATATGCATGTTTTCCTGAGAAGTCAGGGTACACCCTGGGCAATGTCCTTGCTGACCTCTTCCTAGGAAGAGAAATCACACAGGAGCAAGAAAACATGTGGCTGTGCTGGGTGGCACCATGTGTCACTCTCCATAGGCTGGGTCACAGCTGCATAAGCAGTGAAACTATTTTCATTAAAGTTTAGGCAGACAATCTAAACTTATGATAGGCATCCTCACACATGACTATCTCACATATACACAATTGCAGAGGCACAGACACACCTACCCACCCTGAAGCAGGTGAAGACGAAAATAAAAAAATCCAAACAAAAACCCCAGCGCTTATGTTCACAGTTTGGTGCTGTGAAACCTCACATGGGAATGATCTGTTTCTGGGTTGCTAAAATTAAGTTCCTGAGAAATGAATTTTATGATGTGAGAAACAATGTACAAACACTCCCTTCCCCCCTGCTCCTCAAAATAACTCTTAGGCTTGCCATGTACACCCAAGCAATCTTCCTCTCCGAGGCCACAGCCCAGTGGAGCCTCATCCCTTCCACCCTTCATCCCCCTCTTCAGTTTACGCAATAGATTATATGCAACGCATGATATTGGGAAGCCACATCCTGCTGTAGGCAGGGCTGGCTGTACTCCCTAACACAACACTTGGGGATGACTCTGCTTCCAGCAAGCAGAGTCGATGTGCTGAACGTGGTTTAATTGGTGCCAGCTTTGTCCTATTAACAACTGTCAGCTCTCTTCACTTAATGCATCAAGCAGTGATGTTCTGCAGGTTATAGTGCCCTTATGTATTAAAGCCTTTTGTATACGTTGCTGCCTGATTAGACAGGAAATAGTGCGTGGCACCAGGGGATAATTCAAGTGAGTAAAGTTACTTGCATGCATATGCATGCTCAAAACTGGGGCTCCAGATGCGAAATAGATCTTTTTCTAATCCCTGAGCTATTCACTGTCTGTATGTCTATATACACATTGCATGCTTATTACTTTTTATTACTTTTAAAACTTAAAAATAAAATTGGCTTGAATTTAGTTTGAGGATTGGCACCAACCCAAGACAATTCTTGTTTTAACTGAAACAGTTAGCCCACTGCTAATTTTAACACAAGTAATTTATAATTTATTTTATTAACATGGATGAAAATGGTAAGCACACTCTCCCTTCCTACCAGAAAGCCTTGGAAGCCTAGCATAAAGCCTTGGAAACAGCAATGTCACAGATCTGGGGAGATGCTCTCTCTGTCTGGGAAAAGGTGTTTTGGAAAGAAGCCCATTTTCATACCTGCCCTTGCTACCTACGCAGGAGGGAGGGAGCTAAAATGTTCACACTCCCAGATGTCTGCAAGGAAGTAACTGAGTGAGACACTGAGTGTAATTATCCCAAGCCTTTTATTCCCTTTAACTTCAGTGAACATATAGAGGATCTGACTCTATTATGGCAGATGACGAGATTGTAAATGCTACACCTTCCACTAGGAGCAGGGGAGGGGGGAAAGTGAGAGGTAATTGCTGTGTATAGAGAGTGCAGTCAGTAAGAGACCTTTAACCTGTTTAGCTTTCCTTAATAAAGTTTTTGCAATCTACAAAAGAATGACTCTGTTATTTCTCACAAAGCTTCAGCACATGACCCAGCTTTTTCTACCATTCAAGGAATGTAATTTAAACTAGATTCAGACTCCTCTGCGTGGCCAAGCGTGATGCCCATTGGAATGTTCAGCTTATGTGGAATTGTTTGGTTTGGTTTAAATAAATAAATAGCATTAAAATCTAATCATGGAAAGTGTAGCTGTTAAAAATAGACAGAGGTAGCGCTCATTCGAAGCACTGAAAAAAGGTATGCGCAGGAGGGATTCTGAGAGCAGATTCATCAAGTGCAGGAGCAACCATATGACCAACGCTGGCGAGTTTTCAGGCACGTAAGCATCACCACCGAGTCTCCCCACCCAGCAGCAGGAGTTCCCAGCAGGAGTTAGACCTGTTTCTTTTTTTTTGTGCTTCAGCCACCTGCTTTCCCTTCAATCAGGTTCTCCGTGGGGACAGAGGATCCTCATCGAGCTACCTGTGGTAAGCTTGGTACCCAGCGTGAAAATCATCATGTACAGTATTTCTCTACCTGTGAGCAACTGTTTAAAAATAAAGCAATATTAGAAAGGATCTTACTTTTTTTTTTTGCTTGCAATTTTTGGTGCTGAGTTTTGTTTGTCCATGCTGTAGCAAAACCTCAGTAAGCAAAAGATAGTTTCTGTCTCAAAATGTTTCACCTTGTACCCCTTTCTGCTTACTTTCAGTCATCAGCCTTAAACATGAAATTGTTATCATTCTTGATTAGGACATATAAGTTAATCAGGGCATTTAATGAAAAAAAACTTGCAAGACATCTTACATATCAGATTCCATGATCAGCTTGGGTTTTGAATATTTGTGAATATTCATGAATGGAAAAGAATATTCCCTCTGGTGCAACATATTTTGGATTTTCCAGGATGCACCATGGAAACATACAAGAGGGCTGGCCATGGGGCATCATAGGACCTTTAAAGTAGCCTGGAACCAAGCCAGGAGAGCTTAGTCCAGACAGCAGCTGCCACAAGGACCAGGGCTAGCTTTTCCAAATGAGCACACTCGCTTTTTCACTAACATTTTCATCTGAATTCCACTGAATTCCCCTTTCCTTTTCACTCCTGCCTATGGAAAAAAAAAAAACAGAAAACTTCCTGACCAATTCTCCTTAAGTGTAGCAGGGTTTTTTGGTAGTTGAATTTCTGTCTATATGCTTTTGACAGACAAACGATTGTGCTGCTGTCAGTAGGGATGGCAGACAAGGTGCCCAGCTGCCTGCTTCACCTGCACTGCACAGAGTAGACCAATTCATGCAACGGCTCCCAGGCCACCACGTTACACTGTGTCGTAGTTCAGCCCTGATCAGGACCAGACTACGCAGTCTGGTCTGAAATTTGGGTTAAATTATTACTGACTAGAACTTGCATTAGAATACTGATTTACAAATTAAACCTCTACAGGAATTGCCTGATTAGCTGGGCAGATGCTCCAGCAGTGAGGACAAGACGGACAGCCCAGAGTAACAGCTGTATCCCTTCTCCCTATGTCTCAGCTAAGTCAAAGTCTGAATAACACTAGTCATTTCCTTGTCCCTAAACCTTACAAATTCCACACATAAGGCAGACAAGGGATGGGAGTAAAATCAGCATTTTTCAGAAAGGAAATCCAGCACTCAAAGTCATTCAGTCACAGACTGGAGATTTCCTAAGTCTTCTTCCAGGGATCTGTGTCACTGATTTTGGCTCAGACAAGTCCCAATTCAGATGTTAAGTGTCATGGGTGATGTCAGGTCACCCTGAGAAACTTCACTAAATTCACACTAAATTTCATATTTAGAAAATGTTTCTCGGTTTTAAGTTTTTCAGGAGTAGACAAAGGAAGTAAATAATCTAGGAGAAATATGTACATTCATGATGAATGCTGCCTAGAGAAAGCTACGCAAGACTTTCAGTTCATTCACTTGTAAATTTACTGAAGGGCCCAAGTGCCAAAAGAATCATTTCTGTGACACTTTGGTTCTAAAAACCTGCAAAATTAGTCTTCCTCCTTTGCCCAATACATCGAACCATTAACAGATCAATCACTCAATTTGCATGCTGCTGCCAATGGCCTATTTACGTTTGACAGGGAATGCCTGAAAAGCTCACAGTTTGACAAACTTGTCTCAGTATGGCCGAGAGCAATGGAAAACAGCACAAAAAAGAGGAGAGCTAGTGACATTTAAAGGTGAGATGCCACAGAGCACAGATGGGATCCAGGAACCTAAGTAAAAACCTAAGAGGAGGTGCAGGGTGGAAGAAGACGCTGGGCAGCTCTGCTGTGTGCAACAGCTTGCCGCTGGTCTCCCAGGCTGCCCATCTCTGAGCCAGCAGTAGCCCAGGCCGGTGCCTCCCGATGACTCAGGGCAGTGGGGTGTGACGGCCCCTGAAGCCAAGCAGCTGCACTGTGGTGGCACTCAGCCCTGGCCAGTAATGTCACCTTCTCTGTTGGGCACACTGAGTCAGCCACAGTGTCCCTAAGATGTGGAAATATTCCCCTCGGTTCCCAGGCTGGCTGTACCTCTGGGGAGCTGTACCCTCCTCAGCCATGCAGGGTATACCTGACCACTGAAGGGAGGGACAAAAGGAAAGGATGGCAAGCAAATAATAAACAAAGCAAGGCCAAACAGGGGTCCAACAGAGAGTGACAATGGTAAAACACAGCTGTACAAATGGTTTTGACAATGAGGAGTCTGAATCTGGAAAAAAAAAAGGACACTAAGTTTCCTCCTCATACCCTTGAACGGGACAGCATGCCTCAGCATGGCTGTATGCGGCTTTGCAGAACGGTGAAGCAAACCACATTTATCTGCTGAGATATGTATTCATTATACACTTCAAAGGAGTGCACTGTCAGGCCCAGAGACACCCCATTAGTTTCTGGAGACTCTTAAGCTCTGAGTTTCTCACCTCCAACACCTTCCACGCTGTAATCTCAAATTCAAAGTTCCTTTATTGTTGCATATGGGAAGAACACAGAACATCTACTGTAGTGCAACTCTTTCTGTTCAAACATCCGTTTCCCGTTTGTCAACTCTTTTTCCTACACCACCTCTCATGTAGCTGTGCCTAGTCACTCCCTTTCCTTCCTCCTGCTCTGACACTTGCAGCTCCAGCACTGTAAAAATAGCTGGCGTGGAAGGCTAACTTCTCTTACTAGAGAATCTGAGGCAGTTGTGATTGCTTGAAATGTGGAAGGACTGCCCAAACAATTAATCTTGCTGCTCTTCCCCAGCCCTTTTCTTGCTTTGCTGATTTTCCAAAACATTATTTCTTATTTGCAGATAGTTGGTTGTTGTGGCCGTGCTGATGAAACTGTCCTGATGCACCACGGCAAAGAGAAAAGGAAGCTTTAGGAGGTACCTCTCATACTCTTGAGGTCATCTGCTGACTTTTCCTTAAGTAGTCCAGGAGTAGCTAAAAATATGCTGAATATAACAGAGAGAATATATTTCATCTAAAGCAAATGGAATAAGCAGTAAAAATAAAAGCAAAGAGACTGAGTCCAACCACCACTCATCAACAAAAACCTCATTCTGACATATGGTTATGTTTATGGTTTTGTGTGATATTTAAATATAACAGGGAAGAACATTTTTTTTTTAATTTGATTTTTAAATGGAGCAAAAATCAAGGCATGTGGACGCATGTGTCTATTAACTGCGTAGGAAGTAGAGTTACTTCTGCCTGATCACAACTTTTGAAATCTAAGCTCAAGATTATTCTTCAGATAACCATTAATATATACTACAGTTTAAAAAGGGTATCCATTTGTCCTATATAAATCTCTACAAGAAAAAATTATTTGGAAAAAGCAAATAAAGAACATTAGTCTTTCTGCAGAGAAAATACATGCTAGTTAGCGTACAAGTCTGGGGAAGAGAGAAATTATTAAAGTTCAGAAATATTCCAAGTTTTCTTTATGCAAAATATTCTGTTCCTTTACACTGTTATATTCACCAGATTGAATGGGCTGCTTCTACTCTTTTTTTCTTCTTTTTTCTTAATTTCTTAGTTTTCAGAAGGCTGTTTGAAAACTCATGTTGGGATGATAATCTCCATCAAATGCCAAGGTGGTTTAAAAAGTAAGCTCCTGAAGATTCACAAGGACCTGTTGTAAGCATGCAGGAAATACTTGGAAAATACTATAATCTTTAAATTGTGCTCAGCTGGATTGTCAATTGCTAATGCTATACTCCGGATAAGTTGCTCACCACCTTTTAGTCTCACTAAAGTCTGTAGAAATCTATTCAATGTTATATTTATTATGTCTGCACTCCTTTTGGCTTCATCAAATTACAGCTTTTTTAGTTAAAAAAAAAATGGATGTATTCTAGTTGCACGAAGATGAAGACTCCATGTAATGAGATAATCTACCTGTGATCTGCTGCCAGCTTGACTGAGACATAGCACAAGGTAAAATGTGTTTAGAGATCTGAAGTAGCAGATTACCAGAAAAGAAAACATTCCTGTTTCCTTATCTTAGAGAGACTGGCTTCCTGCTAGCTGTGGATCCTCCTTCTGTGTGAAGTACTAAAACACTCTTGTTCAGCACTTTTTATTTCATCTTGCAGTGATAATGGAGATTATGTATAATCTCTGTGGCTGTTCAGATTCCCTTTTTGGCTCCCACAGTGGGTAGTACTGGAGTTCACGCAGTATCATAAGAGATGACTCCATAGCACACTAATTATATAGGATTTTCAAGGTACTTTGAAGATGAAAAGTGCTGTATCAGTGCAACTCCAGGTATTATTATTATTATTTATATAGCATGCATAATCATTAGTGGAAGCCTAGCTTTAGGTCCCTTTGGAACTAAGGTGGGAGGAAGATTTGGAGAAACTCCATGTCCTTGCACTTTCACTGCATCTGGTTGAGGTAGATAACCAGCATCCTAAGTTCCTCTGCTGTCATCTTTAATTATAAAATACTATGAAAAAGAAAGTGATTGAAGCAAATGTGGACTCCTACAAGATGAAATACAGAATTACTTTCTAAACTGTCAGCCAAAACTTAGCAATAGTAGTTAACACCTGTGAGATTCCTTCCCAGTGAAATTAATAGACTGAATTCACTCATTCTGAATGAGTTAACTAGGGGAAGCACCAGCTTCTTAATGAACACATATTTAATGAAGCAGAGTATTCTAAGATATTTGAGTGCTCCTTACCACATGAGGCAAGGAAAAAACAGCCGCTACAGAAAGCTTTTTCAGTACAAATCATTACATACCTGTTGCATAAGTGATATGCAGAAAAGAAGCGGGTAGTGGGAGAAGATGGCTGCATGGAAGGAGTGGAGAAGATGACGAAGGAGATTAGCAGGATATTACAGCTCCCAGCTGAAGGCCCAGACAGGATGAAAGAAGGATGAATTTCTGCAGTTATCCCTATCATCCATGCAGAAATCCCTTCACACTTTCACTGCTAGACTTTTCAGGATAAGGAGCGGTGATCGACCAATTTGCCTTAATTCTACAGGAAATCCTAAGGGAAACAATCCAGACCCACTTTCTCTACTCGCACACCCTTTGACAGCACTAACTGAACACCCACTCTACCACGGAGGGATTGAGCGCTACAGTCAGTCCAAAGTTCACAGAGCTGGGTGGGTACCCACAAACAAAATGGAGGCAGAAGAAATTCCTCAGATATTGTCCTAGACCTCAGCAAGTTACACAAGGCCCACGGATTCACTGTTGGATCCTCTGTGTGCTCCTGAAATAAAACTACAGGGACTTGAATAAAAGAAGGTACTAAGTAAAGCTCAGAGCAGGGTTTTCATCTCACATCAGTCAACAGAAACTCCTTGTCCTCAACAGAAACACGCCAGGTCAGATGAGGTAGGATTCTTGCCTGAGTAATACTTCTTTGCCTCCACACACAAAACTGAGGTGACAATCTTACAGTTGGCTATATATTCAGATTTCAAACAACTATGATGAGTCTCCCGAATACACAGAGGAGTGCTCTCAGCAAAACTCTTTGAAGTAATGATGCATAGATAAAAACTAGGGAAATTCAAAGTGTAAGCAAAGCCTGTGATTTGAAGAGGCCTCCCTGTGGAGAGTGTCCTATTATATGTAAATAGCACTGAGAATAGCATGCAAGTATGGTCATTAGTGAAGGTTTGAACTTTTCCAGAACAACTTCAATTCTGAGCCAAGCTACTTCCACCTTCAAAAGCAGCAAACTCTGTGACTCAGCAGAAGCTGAGACTGAAAAAGCCTGTTTCAGCAAGGACCGGTGGTTTTAAGATGCTAAAGTATGCCAAGGCTTTTCTAATCCCTTAAGCTATTTTCCATGCTGTTTTCCTATTCAGTTAGTTGCAGACATGTAAAAGAGAACTACTGCATATTCCATGATTGCACTGTTTTGCTATCAATTGTCATTGTATTGCCTTACATATTTGGGGCTGCATATGATTTCCCCTACAGAGCTTATATTATAAAGGGAAAAAGAATGGAGAAAAGGAGGATGCAAAGACTCCTACCCAAGCAAAGCTCACAGAAGAGCTACTGAGAACAGAGGCACATTCAGCAGCACGGAAAAACTCCTCAGGTATCTGGGATATGAAAAACTTTCTAAAAAGGATGAAGAGATGCAAAGTGAAGATTTCGCTCCACAGCTGCCCAACCGAGCAGAGTTAGATGCATGTTATAGACTACCCTACACTGCCTTACTTAGTCCTGTGTAAATTTAACAGGGACATCACATAAATGTATTTCATTACAGTTACAGAGTTCACGTCTGTTTGTTAAAAAAAACCAAACATATTCAGGTGGTCACCATTCAAGATTTAGTAGCTTACACCCATAAGCTTTCCCTTTGCAGTTATATCAATGAAAATTAGATGTCAAAATATCTCTTCCTGCATCCAGTCTATTTATGTCTGCAATTTAGAGGAACTTTTATATTGATTTAAATGACCGAAACCCTGGAACTCATGTGAATGTTTTCTGTCAGTTCTAATGAGAAGTATGCAGCCGCAGTCTAGGCTTGTTTCAAGGAGCAATTTAAATGTCTGAGCATTTCCCTTTTATACTGGGCTAAGCTTACATGTCTCATTTTGTTATGCACATTTCCTCAACATAGTAGCAGAGACCCGGTCATTTGGAGTGATGGGAGAGTCCACAGTCACCAGAAAGCCATTACTTTTGATCGGCTGTCTGCCTTGATTGTTACTAACCCAGTACAGCCCATCCCAGCCCCTCTGCCTCTAGCTTCTGGTGCTATGCTTCTTCAGCACTTAAAAGGAGTTAACGCAATGTGATCACTGTAAAAACATGTCTGTCTTTGCCCAAGGTGTCTTTGGATTGCAAATTCCAGCAAGCCAGTAAGCAGGACGAAGCACTTCGGCTACCATGAGAAAAGAGTGAGGGCAGCCATTTTGGAGGCAGTTGGTCTTACCAGATTACCAAGCAGCTGTATCAATTTAAATAGTTTCTAGACATAGTACCCATTGATAATGCTTACCACGTATACATGCACAGTGTCTGTATTGCTTCATAGGGTCTCCCGGTAGTGCTGCACATTAGGAATATTTAAGCCACGTTTTAGACAAGCATTCTTTTTGGTGTCTATCAAAACACCTTTTAAATAAGTATAGGAACCAAGAAGCTCTTCCGGTTTCAATCTAGTGATGTGCTAGCACATGTAATTTTCATCTGACACACTTTTCAGGACTGACAAAGTCTGGGTGTGAGTGTGTCCTTGGGCCCAGTCAAAATCACATGGTTTAAGTCAGGGAAAGGGCAGTCATCTCTTTGCAGAGCTGATCTTACAACCCCGTGTTTCTGGAGCCATTATGTTAGAATAAACTAGAATAAAATGGAGGACTCTCAAATAGTTTCACGGGACTGAGGCAGAGAATATGTTTAAGTTATGATTTCTCAGACACAATTTATGCTTCTGACCTTATCGTCTATGTGGGCAGTAGAAATGAAAGTAATGCAGGAGTAGCTTCACAGCTCTGTACCATCAGAGAATTGCTTCTTTTGCCAGAAAAATCCTGTCACACCATGTGCCCCACCTCAGTCATCAGAGTCCTCTGGCAGATCTAACTGCAAATGGCTGGAGTGAATAGCATGAGAAAGAAAGGAAGACATTTTGAAGGAGATTATGGTCAATCTGACCATTTGTATAACACACTGCTTTAAAAAAATACCGTCTATCCGGGGGAGTTCATGAGCTCTCTAGAAGGCTCAGTCCTGCCAAGTTTGGATTAGCAGTAAATAGAGAGAAAAAGTTCTACAGGATGAAGGTAAATCCTATTTTCTGCCCTATTTTTTTTTTAATCCTGGAAAAGAGAGCAGTGGTAATCATTGAAGAATTACAAGAAGAATTAAAAGTAGTCCTGACCCAGTGGGATAGAAACAGCTGCCACCAAAACCAGAGGAGGTTTTGATCTGATATACCCAGAACATTAACCAGTCCAAGTAACTTCAGATCTGGAGTGACTCCCAGATCTGAGTTACAAAACTCTACCCCTTACATCACTACTTTTTTTTTTTCTTGAGTCGACATCAAGCTGCAGAGAAATTCTAAGGGAAAAGCCATCATAGTGCACAGTCCATCTGGTGCTGCTGTGCTACATGGCAGACAGTCATGGTTCTGGAATGGCGAGATGAGTACATCATTTAAAAATGACTGATTTCAGGGAGTGTGACAGGTATGCTCACAAAGTTTGTTCCGGTTCTCAAACTATTACTATAGTTTCCACTTTAAATATGGAAATTTCATTTCTAAATTAGGAAATAACCTTCAGTGTGTGCTCACTGTATTTAAAACATCTTGAAATTATATGATCTGCATATAGATTTTAGGCTGTCTGTAACTAGTCCTTCTAACTTTACTCTTTACAAACATTTCAAATTATTGGGGCAGGGTGGGACCCTTAGGATGAATTTGCATTTTTTTCTAAATACTTCTACACAAAACATCAACACATTTTAAATACCGAACAGATTTTTAATTTTAGTTTTCTTGCTGCTTTGTTTGTAACTCTGCTTTTTGTTTTAGTAACCTTCAGAGATATGTATTTTTACAACGTATTTTCCAGCTTGAATTCAGTATCTATCACATCCTTCTAGAGAGGTTGAGAAGTATGCACTAGCATTGTATCACACATTATTTTTTGTCAACTATGGAGAATGCTGCTGCAGAGATGCGCTGGGAGAAAGCGTATAAAGAACTGCATGAATGGCAAACAAAATTATGCCACCGTGATGACTCTGAAGTGTGTAATAGATACACTCCATGGAAACAAATCTAGGTGGGAGAATGGCCCATGGAATGTCTTTACCCTACACAAACAAACACACACACGTGTTACTACTAAAAAATTACTCGGAGAGTCTTGGCACTGAAGCACTAATTTATATCAGTTGTCCAAGATGTCTCAAGGAACTCAGCCCTTAATTTGGGCCATACCTGACAATCAGCCTGTCTAGGAGACACTACATTTTGTCTCAGGGTGAACCCCTCTCTGGATGCTTCTGTATCCCCCTTTCCAAGGGCACAATCCTCACAAAATGCTTGGAATGCCCCTTGTACAGACGAACTAGGACAAGCCAGCTTCAATATGACTCATTGTTATTATTTAAGGAATACTTCAAGGAGTCATTCCTTGTGCCGGTGCTTGTGTAGTATCTCTTAGAGCTGTAAATCCAGTACCCCTGTCTTGCTTATTTTTCCGCTTTACTAATAGGAGGGGGAAGAACTTGGACTTAAAATGACAAGGAAATTAGAAAGTAGAAAGCTGTATGATAACTGCATGACCATTGTATTTAGATTTTTCAAATAAAAAAGGATTTGAACCATCTTTCCTTTTGGAGTACAATGCTGGGAAGCCAAGCACTATATGTCTTCATTAGTGATAGGGACCTAAATGGTGAAGCAGTAGACAGTATGTGAAATCCCAGACTTTCTCCCATTGATGCTCAAGGAATGGGGATTTCGTTCCAGAAATTGAAATTGACAGTCAGTCAAAAAAATCTGATTACATGGGGAAATGTAAACTAGAGGCAAAGATTTCATAATGTTGAATCTACATTGTATACAAAAATTACTTGAAAAATAATGTGATAGTAGTAAGATACTATCTTTTTTATAATAGTTTGCAAATAAATATATATTTTATGAGGCTCATGGCAAGATTTGAATTTCAGTAGGTCATACTGAGTATGACTTTGTTCCAGGAGTGGCACAGACAATTCCTGGTTTTCTACTGTTGTGAGGGTATCTCAATCTGGTCCTGTGAAATTTCAGTTCAAAGTAAATCCAGATGGATTAAATCAAGAGTACTGCTGAAATGCAGAGTGACTGCGGAAAAATGAAGAGGGAAGGCAGGCATTTGGATTGTAAGACTGAAACAAAATATATATGGACATATACCACAGTAAAAGACAATTAGAAAATATATTTATACTAAATTAAAACTTTATTGACTAATGTTCTCCAGACAACATGATCCGACGGACTATGGTTGCATACATGCAATGAAGTTGAACGCAACAGTAGTTTAACATGGAATGTCAAACAAATTAATACAATGTATTAAATGAAACAATTTACCTGTGTTGCTGCAAAATGAAACCAAGCTATGTATCTCCTTGGTCAATCTGTGTTCAGCTAAGAGGCTATGCATTTGAAGAAACTGGTAGATTTCTTTAGCATATATTTCAAATAAATTAGCTAGAATTGTGCTCTTTAAAAATCCTTTCAACTTCACTTGCATTTCAAACAAAATCTAAGTGTAAACACTAAAGTTGCTAGAGCCATCTAGAAAGACCTAACTGTCAGACTTGGAGTGGACATTACAGTTCAGTAAATGTGAATACTTAGAACAAGAAAAATACCAGTTACTGCAAAAGTCATGGAGGCATATTTTATTATTAATCCAGCACAAAGCATTTCTTCTAAGTTTCTCACATAAAAGACTAAAGCTTGCTTACAGTACTACATCTTCTATCATTCAAGCATTATTACCTATCAGGGAGATTGGCTAGATGACCTAATGAGTCTTTTCCACCTCTAACTTCTACAAAAGAAAATCATTCATACCAGCAAGAACATGGTTCGCTACATCCTGGGCTTGATCCTGTAGCCTTCAGCCAGGCAAAACTCCCACTGACTTAAAAGAGAGATTTTCCAGAGCAAGACATCCAGGATTAGGCCCTTTTTATTTTTTTATTTTTAAAAAAGCATCCTTTTAGGATACATGGAAAATATTCTATAGAATTAAAAAAATATAATGACATGTGCTTCACTTGCATTGGAGGAATCAGAGAATGTAAACACCATAGTGGCCCACCTCTCCACAATATCCATGAGAAAGTGTCAACTGCAAGTAATCTGTGTGTGTTTGTTTCTCAACCTATGCTTTTGAGGGTGTTCTGTGTATACCTTTACATCCACACACATATGTACACCCTTACTATATGTAAAGGTGTGATAAAATGCACTTAAGGAAGTTGCTCGCCTGTCTTCAGGCTTAAATCTGCAAGTGGCAGCAAACTGGGTTTTATATGATACTAATTAGACTGTATGTGAGCAGCAGGACACAAATATAACTGTGGGCAAGACAGCGTGGTTGCCGGTTCTACGAGTGTGGAGCCATCCCACTTATGCACATCACAAAATCTACCTGCATGAAGTGCTGGAAAAGCAGGTAACCAAAGTATTTCTTAGTGGACCATGTCTGAAATTTGAGCTGAATGACTCAAAGGATATAGATTGTCTTCACAGGAGCCCTTTGACAACCTGGAGAAGCATGTAGCAAAGTTTACCTTCAAAGTGCACTTTCTAAGAATGGAATGTTCTTGACAGGGAAATGATCAGAGGCAATCCTGGACTTTTTTGCTTGTTGAATACGAAAAATATTTTCATCTTCAGGCAGCACTTCACCCTGACAAATGTGAGTTCAGTTATTATTGGGTTTTAGTATTATGGAAGATTCTTTAGAAACAAACACGATAGTACACACATACACATACACTCAGATATTTACAGCCTTTCTAGAAAAACAATCTCCTACCTTAGTACTGACTACCTATCTTTTTCCTCTTTTTTTTTTTTTAGTATTTAAATTCTTTAAACCAGCTACATTAAATACCAAAGTGTACTGTACCAACCCCACACCAACCCCACATCCTCCCCCAAAAAACAGCAAGTATTTTAAAAGTTTGTTCGCTTGTTTTTTTTTTTTTTGTTTTTGTTTTTATGATTGTTAAAATCTCCTGCTTGAGACTGTTAAGTACCACCTCCACTGGAACAAGATCAGCACTGACTGCATCTTCCAATGCACGTCGTTTCATAGTTGAGCAAGTACTGCATCTAGAAGCTTAGATCTCCAGGTCGTCAGGTCGAGGCCTGCTGCTGGCTCGGCTGCTGGCTCTGCTGGGAGGCCGCTGGTCCACAATGGTGAGGGGTTGCAGCTCGTGTCCCGACGCCAGTTTTTTAGTGTTCTGGTGCTCATCGGAGAAGTCAAAGGGCTGGGCATGCGAGTTGGAGATGGTGCTGCCAGCCTGCCCCATTCTGTTCTGCTCTGCACTGTAGTTGGCCCAGTTTTGCTCACTGGCTTGCTTATTGTAGTTACGACAGGAGGAATTGTTCCTGTCTCCGGTAACGAGCTTGTACCCTGGGGGAGACATGGGAGACAAGGGGGCGGTCGGTGAGGAGCAGCCATTGTAATAAGCATATTTGGGGGAGCCACAGTCCTTGGAGGGGCTCATGGCACCGCTGTGGGAGTAGGGGTCAGTTTTCCCTTTCACGCGATCCTTGACACCCTTGAAGAACACGTAGAAAAGCTCGATGATGTTCAAGGCAAGAGACACCAAGGACACAACCAGCATGAAGAGGATGAAGATGGTTTTCTCAGTTGGACGGGAGAGGAAACAGTCCACTCTGTGCGGGCATGGATCTCGCTCACAGGTGTAGATGGCATTCAGGCTAAACCCATAAATGTACCACTGTATCAGCAAGAAAGCCACCTCAAAGACAGATTTAAACAGGATGCTGATGATGTAAGTACGGAGCAGTCCCCCACGCATCTTCACTTTGCCATGCTCTTCAATCCCATACTTGAATTTCTTAATTTCTATTTGCTTGAGGTGCATATCCACATTCACACCATCATTTTGAACCACTTTGAGCTCTTCCTCTCTTTTGTTCAGCTTCTCTTCTTTCCTCATTACATAGAAAACATGTGCCAGATACAAAAGGGTAGGTACAGACACAAATATGATCTGCAGAACCCAGAAGCGTACATGGGAGATGGGGAAGGACTTGTCATAGCAGACATTCTCACAACCAGGTTGTTGAGTGTTGCACCGGAAAGCAGACTGTTCATCTCCCCAAGCGGATTCGACTGCTGTCCCCAACAGCAAGATTCGGAAAATAAAGAGGACAGACAGCCACACTTTCCCTCCTGCAGTAGAATAGGCTTGAACCTTGTCAAGAAGTTTTCCTAAGGCACTCCAATCACCCATCTTCACAGGATGCTGGCTAAGGAAGGACACAAAGGAAAAAAAAAGCAATGGTTAAGACAGAGCTTTAATACTTTTGATACACTGAATCACAGATCAATGCTAACAGAGCAGTGATGTCTGCTTTGTTTTAATTATTATGTTTTACACATTCTGAAGAGAAATCAGTTTTAGTCAGTCTGCAGGTGGAGTGGGAAGTCAGGGAAACAGAAAAGAGAAAATAACATATAATGTCTCAGAGCGCAATGAAGAAAGAGGTTTCTAATTTCACTCCAGTTTTCAAGAAGCCCATGACAACGCTCAGTTGCCAGTGTGGCTCAGCTTCCTTGGTGGCAGCCTCAATTCAATGATCTACACCTGCCTCAGGTAGAAAACAGCTGTGACGCACGGCTGAGACAGGGTGTAGAAGTACGCAGTGGCACTGCCTGAATACACTAGGGATAAATGGAAGACTTCTCTTTCAGTCTGCATCGCTCACAGTAATATTTATGTTCACTTTTTGAGAGAATAAGAAAGGAAACCATAGTATAACCTAAATACAAAAGGTTATATTAAGTTAATGTTAGGCTTGGATACCTAAAATTTTATCATTGCAAAATGTGTGCTATTTTTACTACATAAGCATTAAACTGTGCTCTTGCATATGACTACACTGTGTGTAATACATTTAAGAGTATAGTTCCTAACAATGCCGAGTTTATACAATACTCAATTTCAGAAAAATCTTGCTATCTAAATAAAGTTTATACACTAGTATTTGCAGCACAAAGATCAAAGTTAGTACTCCTCACCTCTACTTCTATGAAGGAACCAAAAATAGTAAATACATGAAGCACTGCTAAGCTCAAGTTACTCTATTGGAAGAACTGGTTTCCTGTTTATCTGTAGCTTGCTTAACTTATTGTAGCTTCAGCTTTGTATTTGCATCTTTTTGTATTTAAATTCCTTCACTTTGCTTTGAAAGGAAAAAAGATTTAGCAAGAAAAAAAGGTAAATGAGCTCTTTCTGGTTTTAAGGCAACTCCTGGCATGCAGTTTACATTCCAAATGTTGAAGACTGCAAGTTTAAATTGTCTTTCTCAACTTGAGTTTTAAAGTGCGCATTTCTGGGACACAGGCAGCTTCTCAGGGATATCTGGAAATACACAGGATGACATAAAACAAACAAAATGGTTTACTTAATGTTCTAGATTCCTAAGAAAAACAAAGTTTACTATAGGATTTTTATCAACTGGAGAACGGTAATCCTACCTGCATAAAAACTTACATTTAAACTTGCTCCACATGAACAAGCATGTGGAATCGGGACTCAGAAGAAAAAAATAATCACAAAGCTTCCCTTTTAAAGCAGATGCTGCTGGGTATAGGTATTTGTTCTGTGCATGCTGAGTAATCCCTTCCTGGTATTTACACTCTCGATAATGTCAAAATTATTTCTTCCGCACCGCATCATGGATATAGTCCCTAGTGAAGGTCATTTATAGAAAAAGCTCTTTTTGGATAATTCATAAAACAGGAAATTTTAGCACCACGGAGATTTGCTTTCAAGAAGCAGTGAGTCACTGGAAACACAAGATTGTAAGTCTGGCAAACTCAATCATAACAAGAGATGGCAAATGAAAACACACCATTCCTGCCATCGGAACGAGTCTGAGAGTCATGGGAGACAAGTGTTTAAAGTACTCGCTCCGAGATGCCAATGATCTTTGAACCTCTGAAAAATATCCCAGGGCCATTTCCTCAGTCCACTTAGTCAGCTTGCTCTGAAGTCTACCTACTGCGGCGTGCAGACCCTTCCTCATGTAATTAGCTCTCCACATGAACAAAGTCCCATCAAAGGAGCAGGCCTGCTTCAGACTCTTAAATCTGGAAGCCTATGCTGGGAGGAGTACACAGCGTGTTTATCTCTGACACAGCCCTTCAGTCATCCCCAGCTTTAGTCCTTCCCAGGAAAGGCCAGTTTATCTCTAGGGGCTCAGGGCGGCAGAGAAGGAGTCGGCCACAGGAGTGCGGAGGTCTCTGGAAAGGCTGGAATGAAATGTGACCACGTTCCTCCATGGGCTGGGATTGTTAAAACAGAGAACAGCCTGTAACTATACAAGACGTGAAGTTTGTTTTAAAGGCAGGCTATTTGCTCCATGTCCTAGAAGTCGAAGTGGACAGAAAGAGCCTTTTTCAAGTACAGCTTCTTGATTTAATTAGTCAGCTTTCCGAGGATTCAAAACTACTGCATTAACAGACTTTTCTCAGACTCAATGTATTTTTTTACTGTCTAAATGTTATTTCAGATTGAAAGTTTGATTAAGAAAACAGAGGACGTGTTATTTCTAGGCAGTTATGTGTTGTTTGGTTTTTAATTACGCTCCACTCTGGTCCATTAATGAAACGTGATTTACTTCAGTTTTGACCTACTTAATCCCACACCTGCAATATTTTGAGGATTTACTACCCATTTTTTAATTTGCTTCAGCATGCAAAATTGCTAAGTTTCATTTATGTCCTCTGGCAATATAAACTCCAGGAGGAAACATTCCATGCTTGAATTACTCATACATAGTTTTGAAAAGCAACTTTTTTCTAAAGAGATCAGTTACATGCTAGCCTTTGCCAGTGATAAAAAGCCCCACATCAATTCAAAACATTGTACTGTTAATCAGATAACCTCGTGGTGGCACAAATATATTATTCCTTTGCTTAAGTGGCTTCTATTCCTTTGTAAAACACAGTACTTTGTTTTGTTGTAGAGAAAATTCATTCATAGGACCTAACTTGCTTACTTTCGGGGCACTGAAAGATCATTTTTATTAACTGATTACAATATCTGTTTACTAGGTATAAAAAGAGGTTTTGTATCAAACAGTTATTTAAGTATTCTAGCTTTGTAAATAGCTTGAAATGGATGGCAGATAACCTTTAAAAATAGTTCTTCAGCATTCTGGACTTAAAATTATTTTAACACTTCCAAATACCTTAAGCGAGTTCACTGAATGACGCAGGTTGACCTGATCGATTGATACAATTTCAGTACTTCAGGAATTTAAGGATACGGCCGATGATCAGTACGTGTGTTTCATGACTTCTTACTGATTATTACTTTACAGGATTATAACCTTTTTCTGAGACAGACTAATGTTGGCCCAGTAAACTCTTTAAAAGATGGATTTTTTCCAGGTCCTACTGTGTGTGGGTAAAGACAGAGGAAAAAAGCCATAGAGCAGCAGGAGATAGGACAGTATTCATCTGCATGGGTTTTGGATGACCACATATATAAGAAATTTTATTTGTAAGCCACAATTAAGAAATTCTAGAACTATTTTTTATGGATGGTATTCATCATGTCATCTGGTTCATATTTTCCAGGAAGAATAATGCAAACTCAGTGCTGTGGTAACATGCCTAGGTCTGACTACAGTGTTAGAAGGTCACATGCTAGTGGATGGAAGAGCAGTAAGGGTTAGAGTGGGATCTAAAATGGGATTGTGCAGCTGAAGCAGTTGGGAAACAGGCCAAAATTCCGGTTTTCCAACCTTTCCTACCTTTTAATGTGTGCTCACACACAGGTAAAGAGCCAACAAAAGAGAAGATTCTGGACCTTGAACATCAATTAGCTTGACTATTTCCCAAAAGCAACCAGCACTGCAGAGAAAGCAGCTGAGATGTACAATTGATGGGGTTTTGATGGGTTGAAATAGGGAAGGCTGGTTTTCTGAAATCTTACAAAAATCAGTGAATGTCTTCCAGACATTTCCCTAGGAAGGTGCAGTTCATTTGTAGGTCTGCAGATGAGCGTCAGTTCATTTCATCCACCGGAAGCAGATTACACACTAAATGGTTACAGTAACTAGAATTTAAAGTGTCACAACTGCGTGTTTTCTTCGTTCTCTGCTAGTATTGCTGGGGGTCTGCCACCAGTGGATCTACCCCACGGCCTTTGCCTCTCCCTTGTTATACCCTCTCCACCTAACTTAATTCTAAAGCATAGCTGCAAAAGCAAGCGTAAGCACTTTCTTAGACATTCTCCAGTTGTACACGTCAGGTCTACCCTCTGTGTTACTGCCCAGATTCATCCCGCTCCCAATTCACTTTGGAATTGAAGACAAGAAATGCTAAATCCCCTGCGAGGCCCTCGGGCCCTCTGATGCTCCTGCTTGTGGTGAAATCTGGATTTCCAAAACATACATGTGGCATAAACAACAGGCCAGGTGCCTCCATGCAAGAAAAATTCAGTGGGTAACAGGGGGACAAGATACCAGAGACTGGGGGAAAGAGCGCAATGCATCTGATGAAACAGATCCATTGCTCAATGCCACCTAACCTTCCTCATGCCCACAGGAATCCTTGGCCTAAACCGACGTGCATTTCAGAGACAAATGAAATTAATCTTTCAGGCTTGCACAATACGAGAGCTGAGATGACTTTACAGTGTTGAATCTGTTTGTGCTCCTGAGTATATAAGAATTCAGATTTACGTAGCAAATCAAATCTCTTCTGTCCCTCTCTTCCCTCCTCTGAACTCAGCCTGCGGCTCACCCTTCTCCCATCTGTATGCTTGTTAGGTATCGTGGGTCAGTGCCAGTGTTTGGCTTTGAAGTTTCTGAAGGAAACACTTCAGTAAACATCCCAAAGACTAGAGGCTTAAATTCTGCAGTGTAGTGTGCTGTCCAGATGTTAAAAATGGCAGGATGAAAGCTTCAAGCAAGTCCTCCAACTTGCTCCCTATGCACACGCACACACAGAGAAGCCAGGCATAAGGTGTCCATAGCCCATTTTTGTCCCCATTACCAGGGGCTTTCGTCATAAATCTCATATACAAAAATCAAAAGGAATTCCTGAGACGAAATATGCCGCTTTGTGAGGCTCTCTGGGTATCTCAAGGCGAAATGTGAGGACACGCAGAAGCACACACTATTCTGGCTTAAGAGGAGAACGTGTGACTCGATAAGATAGATCCTGCGCTTCCTCTGACTTTCAGCTGAAGGCTCTTTTTCCTGCCTCTTCCTGTTGCTCTAACTACTGGCAAGCAGCAGGCAACAACTGCTATAAGGAATCACTCCAAGTCTAGCAAAGTAAAAAGCTTTTTAGTTCTCCTAGAGACGCTGCTCAAGCTTTTTTTTTTTTCCCTCCGCATTTCGGTATTTAAACCTTCAAGGTAATAAAAAGGGAATGTGTCATATTGGGATTATGACACAGATAGTGGATATTCTTGCACAGTTCTTCCTAGACAACTCTCATTTGTATCTACCCAAGCCTTTCCCAGACATTGCCAACGTGGTAAGGCATATCATGCTATCTCACATTCCTTCTCTAAAATCCCTCACCGGGGTTGCTAAAACAGAGTAACTATACACAAAGCAGGTTAAAAATCCATAACCCACGTCTGGATTTTATCACATCTATTTTAAAAGGAATGGGGAAAACTTATCGGGAAGACCACGTGAAAGTCACCACCTCGGTGGCTGCAGCATTTCACAAAGCCCCTAATTAAGAACCTCGCTCTGCACAAACTCAGCGGCATCAATCGGGATTTCCACACGAAAGCCAAATGCGTGGGGCACAAACGGGACGCACGCAGGACAAGGTGTCCCCCCCCCGGCTTCCTGACTTCTGCTGCAGTTTCGGCACAACAGAGGAGCCTGAAGCGCACCTCGTTTTTCTGTTGTTGTGTTGGTTCGTTTGGTTTTTTTTGTTTGTTTGTTTTTTGTTTTGTTTTGTTTTTTTTTCCTTAAAGGAGCGGATTGAGTTGAGAGGAGTGATTCCACCTCAACAGCAGCAACAAGTCTGCAACTCAGCTCTGCTCTTAGAACTTCACTGCAGCTTCTCCTTCAGTGGAACAAGGTCAGAAGTTGTAAAAGTGTAATATTGGAAGAAACTTATAGAAATCTGACAAAAAGAAAGCAAAGAATTCCTACAAGTTTGAACTTAGCACTTTAAGAGAACTTAGGTTTTTACAGATGTGTATTTTTAAACAAGTTCAACCATCAGCGCAGCAACACCGAATTCTTAGCTTGGAAAAAAAAAAAAAAAGAAGTGTTTTCAGAAAAAAAAAAAGTGATACACAAAAAGGTGAAAAAGGAAAACTTTCAACTTACCCTTGCTGATCAGCAGTGAAACTGGATCAGAGTACTTCTTTGGAGGGTTAAAGTAAAATGGAAGAGCACGTTCAGGCACTCGGACCTGTCTATTTAAACTTTAAAAGTCTACTGCTGGTCTGGATTTTTCATCCTTCCTTCCCCACTAATGAAAGAAAAGTGCTGATACCTCGTAAAAGTTTTTTCTAACTTGGAACACTGGGAGAGCTTTTAACAAGTTTTCAAGCCTCTGACTGTGAAAGAGGAGGGGAAAAGGAGGGGTGGCAGCCCAGGAGGAGGGGCGGTCTGCAAATGGAGAGGAGGAAGGTGGGGGAGGAGGGGAAGAACTGAAGGCACAGCAAAAACCAGCCCGGGGAAAAGGAGGGAGCGGAGGCATGAAAGTCCACTCTTGCTGATGTAACAAAACCAATGTTAGGGCAGTCAGCAGCCACCCCCCCACCCCCGGTCACTGAGGGCACCTGGGTGGCACGTTATCCAAATCCGGGCTTGCCCGGGACAGATGAAACGACTTAGCTCTCTGGTGTGCACCAGCGGTTTCACTACAGGGAAAAGGAAAAACGCGTGAAAGGGATTAATGGGTAACCAGCATCAGCCTCCTGGATGCTGGGGCTGCACTGCGTCTCCCTTCCCTCCTTCCTACCACACAGCAGAGGAAGCCCTCTCAAGCCCTCTCTACTTTCTGTTGGGAACACAGCTTTGTTTACTGAAGGTCTGTTTCCTTTGCGTGCACACATGAAAGTACGCACCAGAAGCAGCGTGTTTGTTTCTACAGGAGATACCCATCACACATTTTTTTGTTATTATTTGTGCATGTGTGTGTGTGTGTGTGTGTGTTCGCGCGTGTGTGTCCATCCCATGGGAGAAATGGAGAAATGATCTCACATTCCAGGAAAGTCTTTCCAGGAAACTTCAGAAAATAAAGCATAGCACAGAGAATCGGACTTCAATAGCGAGATTAAATGGTCCTGATGATTTTCCAGTGTGTTTTACAGAATAGAGGTGTGCTCCAAAACTGATCTATTCAATTAGAATGAAATTAGTTTGGCTTTACTACTGACAAGTCCCAGGTTAAATGCTCCTTAAAAACTGCCTCCTCTGTAGGACAGAGATTAATTTATTTCTCTGCCTGTGTTAAGCTCCTCACACATGGAGTCCAATCTGCATTAGGAATTGGTCTCATACTTGTTCGTGTCATGGGGTATTAGCTCTTCTGTGGGACTACTTAAGAGTTGCTCTAGAAGTGTTCATGGTTAGACAGTTCTCAATGAAGTTTCACATTTTGGGTTGTACCAGACTCATTTTGGTTTCAATTCATGTTATTCTCATGGGTTATTTCGGTGCTCAGTGGCATGGATGAGCATTTTTTTTTGCTCTTTAAAGGTTATAAAGGAGGGGAGAAGTCCAGTAATGGCCATTGAGAAGTTCCCAAATAAAGGCCCCCTTTACAGTTCCTTCCTGAATTAATGAATGTTATACCCTACAGCACAACTGAGATACTACTGCTTATTTTTCACAGCACTTACCTACTGCTTTTCACCCAGAGCTCTCTGGAGAAGAGAACTAAGACAAGATCTTTGTGGAAAGATACTCAGCGGGGAAATCTGAAGCTGGGAAACAAACACACGGTCCGGATTCTTGCTCTAGAGCTGTTTTTAGCAGCCCACACTGCCTCCTGTTTGAGAAAAAGAGCTAGTACACTGCAACTGTACACCTTTCATGGCTGGTTTCCCTAGCTTGCCCCTTTTCCTTTGACATTGGCTGTTAGTTTTGACAGCTTTTTTAGTTTTTACAGTTGTCCAAGCCATATGGCAGAAAGAATCCTTCTCTTTATGTTCTCTGAGTGTTGTTTTGAGGTTGCTTTTTCTCTTCACAGTAAGGGAGAATTGGGGCTTTGTGCTTAACAGGCTGTGGGCCCGTCTTCCTGAGAATGTAAAAACAGTGATATAAAAACCATAGCATTTCACCGCCTTCGTGACTCTGGTATAGACAGTGAGTGGAGTACACATAATGCTCCTGCTACTGCCCCATAAAACACTGGTTATTCTAGAGCAAAGTACAAAACACCACCAACATGGCTACGTGTGTGCTGATGCTGAGACAATGAGGAGATTTGGGATGTCGTATATGTTGGTGCTGAAGAAGTTGCCTCTTAGGAAAGCAGAATCATGCCAGAAAAAAAACCCCTTGAATTACAGCATGCTAGAATACGATGCTATCATTCCCTGCCAAAGCCGGCAGGGTCCAGCTTGCCTGATCTTGCATTTTTCCAGGTATCTTCCTGTATAGGCTTTGCAATTTTTCAAGCATTCTGTTTTTAGAAGGATTGAGAAGTATTTCTCCACTTAAATAAACAAACAGTATTTGTGAGAAGCCCAACACTCTTAAAATCCACTTTGAAAAACTAAAACGTGTGTGTGAGTAACAAGGGAAGAATAATTTTGTAGCAATAATAAGCGTAACACTTTGCTATGCTTGCTAATGCTTTTGCATTATCCACATGAAAAGGGATATCCACCGTGATACTGTATAGAATTAGGAAGAATTATTATTAGTCTTTATGAAAATGCTTTGGAAATGTCTCTTAGAGTTTGGAAATATGTCTCCATGATCACATTTCACAGCCTGTTACCAGAACATATTCAGCTTCGGATGATGCAATGATCTGCCATTTCACAAGGTTACCAGAAAGTCTCACACGCATTTGCATCGCAATGGAAATAAGCTTTTCAGATTGAACAAATGTCTTTGCACACAACCCCTCTTCAGCTGAAGCTATGTTCAACAGGAAAGCATGGAGGTGTCAGACCTGAGATATTTGCAAGTCTGTTCTTAGTTACAGACTAAGAGACAGGTAAGAAGATCATGGTGTTGTGGAACACAGGCTCTTTTTACATGATAGAAATTAAGATTTTGGGGCCCAGAGCTCTCTGGGACCTATATTGCCATCCATTGACATTTTGCCTTTTGGAGCAAACAGCACTGTCTTGTGAAGCAATCTTTCAGCATGGCAATGCTAGGACTCCAGAACCTGTTTGTCTTTGGTTTGGCAGGCTACAGCAAAATCTGGAGGGGCACGTTCGCACTGCGACCCAGACGCAGTGCTGGAGCCCAGATTCCGTCAAGTGCATCTCTGGGACTGAACCTCAGGGTGACTTCCATAGGATTTCTGTCCACTCTTTCCTGAATCCTTGGCTGAAGCAGTGAAATAGTTCCGAGCCCATAGTACCATTGCTGCTTTTCTAAACAGGTTTATCAAAAGGAACTATAAATTGGATTATTTAGTATTTGCAGCCTTTGACACAGATTCATGGTTAATACAGAACTCAGTCCACTGTTTTCTTTCTATTTATTACCTGAATATAAGTACAGAACTCTATACAGGAACTTTTTCCTCATATCGCCTCCAAATATTTCCTCAAAAATATTTTAGTAACCTGATTCATCAGAAAAGTCCTAGTGAATGTTTCACTTGGAAAGCTCTCCAGTCCTTTAACCATTACAAAATTTCCCCTTGATACCAGTGGGGTTCATGGTCTACTCCCAGTTAAGGATGTCTGTGATTTATGGAGCTCTTAAGACAAGGAGCACGTCTTCACTTGTTTTTGATTTGTTTGCAAAATTCACTTCCCAGTACTCCCAAGCACAGCACTGTCCTCGTCCTGTGCAATTTGGGAGAGGAGTCCATGGACTGAGTAAACTGAATATACAGTAGATTGAGATTAACATACACACGCAATACAGATTTTCTTGGGTGCCTTTCAAGGCATCTGTGCAGTCACCCACGTCCCTGGATGGCACGTATGCTTCGGCACGTTTTCACCAATATCCCTTCTCACACATTTGCCTTTTAAGACAGACTTGTGAATAATGCGTGGCCCTGTTTCATGCCCTGTTGAGGTAAAGCTGCTCGGAATGTCCTAGCAACAATAATGTGGTATTTCTTGATTACCTAAGCACATAAATGTGCAGACTAATGATTTTTTTTTTTTTTTTAAGCAGCCAGTGTTTTTTGCTTGTTTAAAGAATTTACATCACGCAGAAATATAACACAGCTTTGAAGTTGCCATGAAGGGCCACAGCCCTTGCATGTTCTCTCAGCTGGGACAACTGGGCTGGAGCCCACTGGAAGCAGCCTCCGTTCCTGCCCCGAGTTTCAAAGGGTTATCACTTGTTCAAATCAAAGGCAATTAAATTGTCATCCCTCAAGGTGGTAGCTGTTCCCACTTGTGTGGCACAACACATAGCACATAAGATAATACTTTCTGATAATCGTAAGGAAGATAATAATAAAAAGCAGGATAACCACAAGACTGTGTCTTAGTGAGCACACTCACCGTTCCTTGCTGAAACTAGTCTCTCAGATTCATTTGCTACGGGACTATTAAAGCTAGATATTCCCCAAGGGAAAAGGAGGCTTAGTCAGCATACGAGAGATTCTGCTCTTACTGATCTGCCTGCAAAAGAAAAAAAACCAAACAACTGTTCTTTTAAAATAGACCCTGCTGGAAACACATCAAGACTGAAGCACCTCAGATGAAAGCGTGGAGAAGTTCTCAGTGACAGATGCCATTGGGTCAGAGTTCAGCCTAGCAAATGGTCACTGTTCTCTGGAAATATTTTGCACTGTTGCACAGTCATCTGTCTAGAATGTGAGAGTGTTTTATAAATATTAACATAGAACAAGTTATGTTATAGTAACCTCTTTTACGGAGTTGGGAATTTTGTCATGGAGAATATCAGCAGCTCTTCTGAGTCATAGACAGCTCATGGCACAATCAGGATTAGAAGCAAAGTTTCCTAATGCCAGGCTCCATCCTTTAAGCCCCAAATTATTCTGTCCCATCTTTTAGCTGCTTTTTGAAATACCAGCTAGTAGAGAAAACAGCTAAATGGGTGTTTACAAGATTTACGAGGATCGCAGAGAAGGAAAATACAGTGTTCAAAGTTTGGGGTGATTGTCTCCTTTCTGTTCTATGAGCTGGTCGGTGCCTGCCACTTCATACCAGTAAGATCTCACCACAACTTCTTCATGGTGATATGCATCTTCCTCACTTTCACATGCTACATTTGGAAATATTAATTCCCTCCTGGTTCGCTGATGTGCAGAAAAGCAGAAGGGTGATACATGGAGGGTCAGATGCTCTTCAGCTGTGCCAAGGAACTTCTAAACCTCATTAGAGACAGTTAAACAGCAGAAAAGTTGGTCTGAAAAGGATTTATCCCAACATCGTAGCTGATTCCAATCAGTATTCCCTCTGAACTAGCTGCCCCTCTAGAAAGACACTAGAAAAGCATTCCAGCAAAGAATGAAGTATGAGTGCACAGATCCTTATGAATTTGGCTCCACCTTCTGTACACAGTGAAAATAAACATGAGTTATATTGGACCTTGAATGTCAGTTAAGCTTTTTGCTTATTTTATTTTCCATTTCACTTTCAAAAATCCTGCACTGACATGGCCTTATGGTATTTTGTGAGCTTTTATTTCTGCATATTGGTGGTAAGGTTTTCCAGTCATTTGATTCCAAAGGATGGGAGTTTTTAAAAATAAATATGGCCATTTCATGTTTTCAAACTGTAGAGTAGCATAGCCTTTCACAAAATAGTTTTTAAATTTCTTCAGTGTCTTGCAATGACTGAATACGTTAACAATGAAAGGAAACAAAATTTCAGACTATTTATTAACACTATCTGCTACTTACTCTGAAGAGTAATCTCACTGAATCCAATAAATCTGCACACATTAAGTACTACCCAGCAATGTAAATAAAGGCTATACATCCAAATTCCAAAATAGAAACCTACCCAAACAAAAGAAAGTAGGTAACTCCCCAAAATTCCTACCCAGTTGAAGATACTTTTGCATCTTCATTGATGAAAAACATTCTCTTTATTACCAAACAGAAAATCAGCTGTGCAATAATCATTGTGCTTTGGATGTTTAGAAAAAGTGAGTGGTTTTGACATATTTCCAATACTTTTTATCCAGGCTTTACAAACAATGACTGCCTTTCTGTGATAGTCTTTGACATCTTGTAGAGACTGCTGAGTTTTCCACATGTGGCTGAACCGAGGGACAGAAAGTTTGGCTACGTTGGCCATGTCAGAAGAGCAAAGGGGAAATAACTGAGTTTTCTTCCCCTCAAGAAATCAGGCTTTTTCCATCCTGTCCTCAGAAAATCCTCAGGTTTATTTAATTTTTATATTTGATCTTCTCATTTAAATTATTCCAGAGTTTCACTCAGCATTTGAATGAATTTTGTAATGGGACACACTGTGTTTTAGTCACAGAGCAATATTTTTACATTTAGTTAGGCAGTATAATTGGTTACAGTGAATTAAATTGAGCTACTTCAATACTTAAGTAAGCATTGAAGTCTAACCAAAAGCACTTTTTATTCTGTAGATCAAAATTAACGTTTTATTTATGTCAGTTTACAAATTGTTTAATATTTGGAAGTAAGTCACTTTTTTCTACCACTTTCTATGTAGAAACAGAACTAGAATAAATTCTTTATAGACTTTCATTTACTAATCCATATACTTGAATAAGATTTGTTAATCACATTGTTAATTTAATTCCTTTTTTTTTTAATTCATCACAAGATTAGAGAATGCTTGTGGGCAGCCTTTTCCTGTTGATACAATAATTTTTAGGTTGACTAGTTCATTCGCATTTAGCTAAGTGACTGTGTTCGCTCACCTGCAGACAGCCTATGCTGGTCATTTTAAAGTCTCCTCCCCAGGACTGCCGTGAAAACAAAGAGGATTGGCTGTCCTCTTGGTTTATGTTTTTTGGGCTGCAAACAAGAGAAATTTTATGTCACTTAAGAGAATGGGCCTGAAATACACTATTTCAAAAGATTTCTGAAAGACAGAGGCAGAGTGCGTGAGATGTTCCTGGCTGAAAGGCAGAGGCCCATTCATTGAGTGTCTTGATAGCATCACAGGGCTGTTTGAGGACATGAACATTTCAAGGCTTCCCTCATTTTCCCTACACCAGTCTGTTGCCATTTGCTGTACAGCTGCATATATGTTGGCCAGAATCATTTGAGGAGCATAATTGCTCCTTTCTTTTGACAGTCTGCAGGATTAACTGTGTTGTAGACATGAAAGGGTCTGTAAAGAACTGAAAATCAAGAAATGTTACATAAAAGCAAGTAAAAATTGTTAATAGGGTTTACTGCTGGTAAAAACACAAATTGATTAAAAGTATACTGCTAATTAAGGGGTTCCCATAAGAACATTTTTGGGAAAATGACTGGAAAATTAATCTACTAGAATTAAGAGTTTCTGTTATAAGGTTTTCCCAGAAAGGGATCTCCCAGTGTAATCCATGAGTCCTTCTCCCAGACAGTAAAGAACATCAACTCTAGTAGTCTGTTTTCAATTTAAATGTGTGTACATTCATTTATTTAATTTCTCAGAAATTTTAAAAGTAACTGAACTGCAAAAAAAAAAAAGTCGTCGTGTGACACAGTGTATAATAATTTAATGACATGAACAAACGAGGCATAAAGAACATAAAACTCTGACTTCCCAATTCAGGCTGGGAACTGCTCATCAGCTATTGCTAGCACAGTTCAGCAAACATGAATGGTGCATAAGGGAAAACATCACATACGAGATAACAATATCAGTCAACTATTAAACTTTAATACAAACTACTTTATATCCAAAGCATTCTAAAAGCATACAAAATAAAATCAGTTCAATAAAGTGAGGAAAAAAAAATAGTTGTAATGTATTGAGCATTACACTAAGGGTTAACTTTTACATGTCAACTTTGAATAATAAAACCCAGCAACTTTACAGCTTCCTGAGGCTGCATTCAAAAGAAACAACTTCCAATTACCTGCTCTCAAAACTGACACTGACATATTATCCATAAGCATAATTCTTGGAAACGTGATTACAATAAAAACCAAAATGGGTACCAATAATCTCAGATCATTCCATATTTACAGAATATTTTCAAAAGATAGGAATGTAAGAATTTATTCAGTGTTCTCACAGACAATCAAGGTTATATCTTGCAAATTATTCTGTCTAAAACCTAAGTAAAAATTTGTAGGCAAAAACAGATGGATGTTAACTCCTATGAAATAGAACAGTGTCCTTACATGAGTAAGTGCTTTTTAAGGGTGATTTAGTGTAAGCACTGAGGATGAGAATGAACACAGTTTAGGTCCTACTACAGACAAGTGGAACAAGTCCTAATTTCTGGCCCAGCAGCCTCCCCCAGTGATTACCAAACTCTGGAAAAGTGTGAGCTGCTGTAAAGCTCAGGCAGTACCCCTGGTGCTTGGCATGCCCAGAACCACCCCACATGGGGCTGCCTGGAGCCCCTCTCCCATCCTTGCTCTGGCCAGAAACCCTGAGAAACCAGAGGCATCCCCACCTCTCTCTCTACACAGGCCCCGTTTTGCCGCGTATTTTGCGAAGCAGCCCAGGACAGGCTGCCATGTGGGGCTTCCCATGCCATGCACTTCTTCCTGGCTGAGGCCACTTGTGATTCTGCTCCTGCTGCTGCTGAGGTTTTTGCTAATTATTTAGTGATCAGGACTCTTGCCCCCGTGGTGAACTTGCTTGCAAGCCCTGCTGAGACTGTAAGCTTCGAAATGGTATCTTTACCTTTCCAAGCCAGGACAGAGGACAACTGAAGGAAAATGGATTAATTCCCATAGAGAAAGCTGCGTTATTTTGAAAAAAAAAAAAAAAAAAGTTCATTAACCTGAGAAATAATTCTGTAAAAAAATAAATGTGAGAGTATTTACAGAATACTAACAGACTTCTGTTTGAACCAGAGTTTGAGCCCTATACTGCGTAGTTAAGCCTCTCAGTTTTATTCTCGTTTTCTTTGAGTGTGCCCAGAAACTCCAGGCTCAGAATGACATCTCTGCTGGGGGAACCTGAGCTTTCTCTGTCATGCAGAGAACGACAAGCCAAAGAAACTCTGTCTAATGACTGAGAGATGCTATTCTGTTACTTCTACTAGCAGTTTAGTGCCACACAGAGAAACAATCCCCCTGGAAGAAACAAGATTCTGACTTCTCTTCACCTCATCACGCGTTCAAACCACTGAGGCAAAAAGAGGTTTTCACTGTGCAAGTGTCCTTTTTTTCCCCACTGTTTTCATTAAGTCTCAATTTCAAGTGCAGAAGCTCACACTTTCAGGAAGTAAAGAAGATAAATATATAATCTTTGTTACATAGCTACATATCTTTAAGATCTGTATATGTGCACATATTGATGTGCTATGTCAGAAATTATTCGTGTCATCAACACTACATTCACATCCCAGCAATTTGCCAATGTAGTTTTATGATCCTGTGAAAATACTGATCTTTTTCAATTTTGTGTTTTTGGAACATAATAAAAAAAAAAAAGAGAGATGTGAAACAATGAATTTGTGAAAGTTAAGTGCCAATTCCTCTGTTCATACAGAAGAACATGCACATTTTCAAAGCAGTAAGCAAGAACTTGTAAGCAAGAACTGTCTTTCTTTGTGTACTGAGTTATCAGAAGTTCATTGTGTCCACTCAAAGAAAAATAAAAATATTAGATTAATAATACTTGAAAAATGCAATTTGAGGAAATTTGAATCATCAGTGTAGGTTTTTTTTTTTTTTTTGATGTTTCACTAACTGCAGGATACAAGGTAGAAATCCGAAGACTTTCACAACACACTATGTGAGAAAGCTGCTTTCACATTTTTGGAAACTTAGAATCCAGAACACTGATAACTTGATTTTCTTAACTTCTTTTTCAAAAATACTCTTCAAGACAAGGTAAATATTCATAACATAGTGTTGAAGAAAGTATATTTATTTCTGACAGTTTCAGATGGGCACAGCACATTACCCGAAAACTCCTTCTGCCACCCATTGCACACTAGTTTACAGAAATTGTGAGTGATTACTACATTTCAGATTAACTTCTTTAGTCACTGTTTATACTTCTCTGGTAAATTCCTTTTCTGAAACCTGGAAAGTAATCACAGGTACAAAGACAGTTAAGCTGATAAGTGGAGAGGAAACTGCTGAAAGTATTTACTTATAAAGGAAAATCATGCTGATGAGCCAAATAAGCCAGAAAACGAGGGCTAATCTTAGGTACAGGAAAGGGAAACACACACTATAAACTGCAAGTAAAATTGTAAAACTGAAGTAAAATCTCTTTGGATTACTTCATGAAACTGCTACATAAATCACAGATCATTTTATGAATTCATGTAGAGTCAAGTGATACTGACACACCTGCACAATTTTTTCTCTTTGCATGGTACATAAATAGATCTTTGTTACTTATTCAACTTTTATTCCCCGCCCTCAATACCATTTGATTTCAAGTAGGAATTCTGCATCAAGAACAAATAGGGTCTTTATCAGCCTTTGAAATGGAAATGTAAAAGTCTCAGTGTGAAATTGTAAAAGTCCTTGATATGCAATCTGCTTGACCTGCAGACTACATCTGAAAAGTGCTGGCCTATGTGTTGGAAGCCCTGGTGTTAATTACCATCACAAACCAGCTCACTTCTACCACCGGTCTCTGCGGCAACAACTCACTGTGAATTTTTTTAAAAAAGTGTTTTGCTCTGATGGTGGGTATGCGTAGATTTAACGTCAGACAGGCAACTGGGAATTGAGTATATACTGTATTTAAGTATTACGAATATTCGTGAAATGTAGGGAAACACGTTTAAGGCAATACTATAGACTAAAAAAAAAAATGTGTGAAACCTTTTGGCTCCCTTGCAAACTCTCTAGTGCGGGACTGGTAGGCAAAAGCATATTGCTTCTTTTATTCTATAAATTGTCCTGCGGAAGGTTTATTCTCATACACCTAAGACTAGTTGCCAGTGTTTTCAACTTAGGGGTAAAAACAAAAGCAATGAAAGAATGACCAAAAAAATATAGCATCAGTGCCTGACTTATTTTTTAGAAGATACTGAAAAATATTCAGGAAAGCAGGATAACAATGAGCTTTGCAGATCAAATTCGTAAAAGGATCCGAACCCTGCAGTGCTAACCAAATGTGGCCACACTGATGATCACCACAAAATCAACCTATTCAAACTCCTCTTCTAACTTAGAAAGATGCTTTCTTCACACAGACTCCACAGACTGAGCGAGGCACCAAGCAGCTTCATGCTCTCAAGACCAGCATGCTCCTGCGCAGTCACAGCAGGAAGCAATTAAGGGACTTCTCAGAAAATTAGGTGCCTCCCGACACGGCAATTGCTGCCTTGGAGCTTCGAGGCTATTACAGCAGTACAGAAAGACCTAAAACATAATTCAGCACCAGAAACACTGTGTGTCTTTAAGCCAAAATCTTTATCTTAATTCTGAATGTTATGCTGAAATGTAATCTTTCTTTCTGTCACTGTTAATTACCGGTTTTACTACAAGCTCACATTTCTATGCAGCTCTGCAAAGCAGGGTTGCAGATAGATATTAGACACAATTTTCAGATTGTGCCAAGAAGAATAACTGCTACTGGGCAAAACGCCCTATGGGTTGTTTAACATCCTAGTCCTAACCAGGGTTTGAAGTTTTGGTGGCTGGGAAAAAGTGTCATCTATGAAAACCCAGCAAATTAACCTGGAGGACACTGAAGGACAGCACATGTGAATTTCTATATTGTCCTTATTCAGATTTGCATCACATCTACATAGAAAAAAAAATCTCCGTATTCAGAAAACAAAAAAAAATAGGTAAAAGCACAATTAATTGTTAAAAAATAGATCCTTTTCATTTAAAAAGGTTTTATTGATGGCTATATTATTATTCCAAATAATGTAAAGATTCCTGAAAATAATTTTGGTTTTATTCGAGACAAAGGTTTAACAAGAAAAGCTTTGGCAGAGGACAGAGGTTTGGAAAGGTGGGGACCCAGCGGTGAGTGGCGGGAGGGTCCACATTTCGGCCGGGTCCCACTAGGGGGGGTGTGAGACCGAGGAGACCTCCGGGCCCGGAGGCCGGGGGGCAGGCGCTGCTGCGAGGGGCTTGCCAGGCCGAGGTGAAAGGGGACCATATTTAGCGGGAGCCAAATTTAGCGGGGGCCAAGGGGACCTGCGGGCGGAGGAAGGGCGCAGAGTGGTGGCTGCGGCGCCCAGTGGGGCTGCAACAGTGAATCCCTACTACATGAACCTGCTTGTGGCCGTTCTGTTTCACTCGTTGCTTTCACCTCCATCAGCCTATTCCTGTGCTTGTGTATGCACGCACAAACACAAATAAACAGTTTTTATAGTATCTCTTAGAAAGAACATACATTTGATGGATCTAACCTACCCCCTCTGCCTCACAAAAAAAAAAAAAAAAAAAAAAGAGTTCATGAATGCAAGAATTAACTGTAAATGTTAAAAAAAAAAAAGTCACTTGGACATCAAGTCATAGAACCGTAGAATCGTAGAATGGTTAGAGTTGGAAAGGGCCTTCAAAGGTCATCTAGTCCAACCCCCCTGCAAGGAGCAGGGACATCTCCAACCAGATTGGGTTGCTCAGAGTCCCTCCAACCTGGCCTTGAATGTTTCCAGGGATGGGACATCCACCACCTCTCTGGGCAACCTGTTCCAGTGTAAAAAATTTCTTCCTTATGTCTAATCTAAATAACCCTCTTTTAGTTTAAAACCATTAACCCTTGTCCTATTGCTACAGGCCCTGCTAAAGAGTTTCTCCTCATCTTTCCTGTAGGTCCCTTTAGGTACTGGAAGACCACTATAAGGTCTCCCCAGAGCCTCCTCTTCTCCAGGCTGAACAGCCCCAACTCTCAGCCTGTCCTCATAGGAGAGGTACTCCAGCCCTCTGATCATCTTGATCAACATCAAGAGTTTTGGTTTGTTATGGCCATTCTTCTCTTATTTCAGGAATGACTGAGAATTTGAAAAGAGTGAGTTTTGAAGAGTTTCCACCTGAAACAGTAATGATTCTTGAAATATATTTCAAGGTCTTTTATATTATGGTCTATAAGACGTACTTGCTGTAATATTTTCAGAATTTGACAAACTTATCAACAATTTCAATTTGGCTCTAGTTTTCCACTGAAAGACAAAATAAGTTGCAGGAATGTGTTCTTCAGTATCTATCAGATTGCAACACCTGCAAAATCAATCATCTTTCACCAAAGGCAAGTACATCTCAGAACATCAGTCCTTATTTTTCCTCTTGTACCAACATTTCTGCATTACACGTGACATACAAAATGTGCACAGTGTAGTGATTTGGCTAGGACCCCAGAGTTTTTAAAGTCTATTAGTACAACTAATTAATTGTCATTAATTGCCTTTCAGGTTCTTGACTATCATTCATACTATTCTGTTAAAATGTTCTGACTCTTCTGGGAGCAATATGTTGTTTCCTTTTGTCAATAAACCTACAACACAAACATTTTTCATTAAAGGTGTCAATCAGCTCTATATGAAATGAGTGATTACTTATAATCGATTTGGTCAGCTCCTTCTGGGCAATATGACAAAGCAATTGTCTTAACAACAATTTCGATTTCAGAAAATGTTTTAATGCCTTAATATTTTCTTCTGGAGATTGTATTCACCTGCAGTAAAACCATGTACTTAGATCACTTGACAAGTTAATGTTAAGAGAAACAAATTAGCAAAAAGTCAGGAATATTACCACTTCCATGAGTCTAAGTTGTAGCAGTCATGCAATGTTGACTGCAATAGGCGTAGTAAATAGTATATGTAATTAATTTAGACATTTTCCATCTTTACATGATATTTCCAGGGACACTTTGATAATTACAAACGTGCTCATTGTTCAAAATTCTACATTTAAATGTTTATGTTAGTATATTTCAGGAATGCCTTAGGAATGCTCCTGGTACTCATCATTCCAACTCTTGTTTCCAACACGAGTTATTTGTAGGCTACAGTTTGTTTGTTTGCTGTTTTATCTACTGCTTGATTGATTTAATCTTAAACCCACAAGGGATCTTCCAGAAGATCACATGTACTCCTCTAGCTCCTCTAGTTCACCCCTAAGAAAAAGACATGTACAAAACCACATTTATTTGATACTAATATTTGATTTTCAGCAATAATCCCTGATAAGGCTTATCATGTATGGCTGTCCTTAATAAAGTGTAGAATACAGTGGATGTGTTGTAGCAAAATCTTGAGTTGTTTGGCTCAGTACAAACCTATAAGGATTTTAAAAAAAAAAAAAAGCATAATAAGTATAATACTTAGCAGGTTAAAATAATCTAATCTCTCTTGGCTATAAGCTTTATGACTCCATTGATGATAATGACGCAGACATGAATTTTAATTACAAACCACACTTTCACAGAAGTTGTCCTGCAGAAGGTTTTTTGTGTCTATGACAAATCTTCTGATGCTGGCTGCATCTGAATTACATACAGACAAATCAAGACAGCAGGCAGAACAGTACAATTTACAATCCAAGACAGTCATACAAATTGAAATAAAGGACAATGGCAAAGTTTGGGATTTTCCTATTTGCCTGATTATTTTATTTTCTGCAGGGAAGGTGAGAAAATACAAGAATTGAAAATAGGAGGCAGACTACTAAAAATGCTCTGAAACAAAGGAAAATATTTTCCAGCTATCAGGGAACTGAAACTAAAAAATCATTGCTTCTCATTTTTTTGTATGGCCTGAGTTATTTATAACTAACTTGGACAAAAGGCCTTGAAAGAGAGAAATTCTGAAATGGTAAAACCATAGATGTGAGGACCTAATGAAAGCTATTTCCAGCTCTACATCTTCTGATTTTATATTTCAACAATTGAGATCTACTCCTTCATTGCAGTGCGGAGAGCTGAAATACAGTCACGGGAAAAATCAGAGATGTCTGCTTCTTGTGTCCTCTTTGAAGGCTGTTGAGATTAATGTCCATGAAGTGAACAGTATAAAGAGATATTGCCGAAGTCATGAGTGATTTTAAAACATCAACTCAAAGAAGATGAAACAATCTGAAAAAGAAATGTATCACATAAAGATGAAAACTTCTTATTGAAAGCCATGCACTGCGTGATGGATGTGTATTCAAAGCACACTTTGCCATGGCAATTTCTAGTAAACTATTATCTCTTTAGAAAAGATGCTGTGATATTTTAGAATTTGCAGTAGCCGGAAAGACAGAATTACACTTAATAGTGGTGCATCCTACACGAATGTGAGAGATTTTCGTGGAAGGAAAATGCACGTAGGTCTGTATGAAATATTCATAGAATCATAGAATGGTTTGGGTTCGAAGGTACCTTAAAGATCATCTAGTTCCAACTCCCTTGCCCTGAGCAAGGACACCTTCCACTAGACCAGGTTGCCCAAAGCCCCATCCAACCTGGCCTTGAACACTTCCAGGGATGGGGCATCCACAGCTTCTCTGGGCAGCTTGTTTCAGTGCCTCACCACTCTCACTGTAAAGAATTTCTTCCTTATGTTTGATCTAGAATTACCCTCTTCCAGTTTAAAGCCATTACTCCTTGTCCAATTGCTACAGGCCCTGCTAAAGAGTTTCTCCCCATCTTTCCTGTAGGCCCCCTTTAGGTACTAGAAGGCCGCTATAAGGTCTTCTTGGAACCTTTTCTTCTCCAGGCTGAACAGCTCCAGCTCTCTCAGCCTCTCTTCATAGGAGAGGTGCTCCAGCCCTCTGATAATCTTTATGGCCCTCCTCTGGACCTTCTCCAACAGCTCCATGACTTTCTTATGTTGGAGGCCCCAGAGCTGGACACAGTACTCCAGGTGGGGTCTCACAAGAGCAGAGTAGAGGGCTAGAAACACCTCCCTCAACCTGCTCGCCACTCTTCTTCTGATGCAGCCCAGGATGAGGTTGGCTTTCTGGGCTGCAAGGGCACATTGCCAGCTCATGTTGAGCTTCTTGTCCACCAGCACTCCCAAGTCCTTCTCCTCAGGGCTGCTCTTGATTCCTTCTCCACCCAGCCTGTATTTGTGCTTGTGATTGCCCTGACCCATGTGCATGACCTTGCACTTGGCCTGGTTGAAGTTCATGATGTCTGCACAGGCCCACCTCTCCAGCCTGTCAAGGTCCCTCTGGATGGCATCCCTTCACACCAGTGTGTCAATTGTACCACACAGGTTGGTGTCACGATATTAATGTTAATTAATGTATTAATGATACAAAACAGACAGTGATACAATAGGGATTCTCCTTCTGCAAATGTAGTCTGATTTTGTTCTGGGAACAACCAGATTAATATATTTGTTTCATCGTGATCATCACACCGACTTAGATGTTCAGTTTGGGGATTTTTTTTGTTTTTCTTCTGACTTTGTTCCCTGTTTGGTTTCGTAGTGAGCAGTGTTCCCTGCTTAGTATTAAGAATTTTTTATTAAGAACTTTGCTGGATTAACATAGTTCTCAAAATCAGATTGAGTATCCAAACAGCTTGGACTTTGAATCATGGCTTAGGGTGGAACAGCAGATAAAAGTAGGAAACAGGAATTATCTCAGCTGCAAGGACTTACTTTGAAAGATAATTCCTAAAAGTATTTCCTTAATGTAAGATTTAGTCATTGGATATAATCAGGAAGAAGTTTTGCTCCATTCTGAATTTTATCCAAAGTCATGGTGTGTGCATATGCAGTCCTATGCCAATAATGGTTTGGGTAGACCTTTCCCTTTCTCACTGGGTTGCCTTTTTCCGCCAGCTTTTGGAAACTATCCTCTTTTTGTCAAGCAGGATTATATTCTACACGTACCACCTCTGGCAACATACAGAAAGAAGACAGAGCTATGAAAGTGGTTGGATTAAATGACAGATTCAACTTTTTTTTTTGACATAAAATTTCTGTGGCACCAATTTTATCTACTGTATCTGGGACAGATAGCCTGCCTTAAAATTCACAACTCAGAATAATTAGTATCTAGCAAGCAGGTGCACACATTTATCTGGAGATGAAAGGACAAAAAAGCCATGTAAGGATTGTGGTAACTAAGCAGGGAAGGATACTCAAGCCTGTAGGGACCCTATCAGTCTCAATGCCTTCTCCCAAAGCTGAAGGTCCACCAGTCTTCCAGTTATCCCCCAATCTAATTTCCTCTGTAGATTAGCCCTTCCCACGCTCCAGATTGCTATCCAATAATTGCTTCCAAGGCTGTGCTTTTGCACAGGTGAATGTGCTAATATGATTTGCCAAGTGATCAACAGGTCCATATCTTATTCTCCTATCTTGTACCAATAGTTTAAAATGAAAACTTTTTCATTTTCCGATAGCAATTTTAAGTAAAACTCCATTTTTGTGGAGACAAGGATTTTCCTAGCAGTGATTCTGTGTGTGGTTCTAGGAGCTGGTTGCCTTATTCACAATTTTTCATCCAGTTGTAAACATAAATAGAGGCATATGAATTCCTTTCAGATGGTTTGCAAAATAACTCGGCTATTGAAGGATTAACCTTCAATTTCTGTTCCTTAGTGTTCTTCTCTCCAAAACATAATTTGCCAAAAGGTAAGACTGTTGAATTTTATTTCTACCTTAAATCAGGGTATGAGAAAACAGCTGGCTTACAGATGCGCTTCACTTTGGAGTGTAATTACAAAATTTCTCAAGATCACTCTATATTTGCATTTGCTGAATTACTAAATAATGCTGCAGGCTAATGCAGTTGTTCATAGTCTGTCCATTTAAAAATGTGATGGCAATTTTATAAACATTTTTAATAGAAATTCATATTGAGGCCCAAGTAGCCAGCTATTAATCTGAACAATTTCTGTCATACTGAGGCAAGAATATTGATGGCTATGTATTTGTCAGAATGTAGAACAAAATAATAGGAAACCATTTTAATAAAAGGCAGTTTCCCCTTTAGCAGGATTTTAGTTGATGTTTACTTCCATTATTCATATGAATAATTTAATAATCTGTGGAAGTCAAATTAAAAAGACAGATTGGACTGAACACATAGTTGGAAGAACAGGGCATATCACTTTCTCCCCGTCAAAATTCTGTTGAGTTAGCACTGAAATTTGCAGCACCTACCTTTCCACTGAAATTACTGCAGCCAGCTAAAACACAACATATTTCCATATCTGTAAAATGTTCAAGGTAATCAGGAAGAAGCAAGTTGTGCCTTAGCTCAGGTTTTCATATTCTCCTGCATATCTTGCTGAATGCACTCACAAAGCAAATCTTTGCCAGTATCAAAGAAGGAGATCACAGACCTGGCAATACAGTCAGATTTGTTCCGAGGCAATGAAGCTATTGAATAATTAAGGTGAGTTGAATCCATTACTATCTTTTCTGAAAGCAAATCTGTTATTTTAATGTTCAGGCTATTCAACAGAGCCAGGCTGTGGGATGTGTGTGTATATGGAAGAAAAGGCAAGAGGAAGAATCGTTAACTACGGAAACATTAAGGCCCATATGTTCCCAGCAGCTGCACAAGCCGGAAAATTGTCAGAAGCTGGGCAGTATCGGTATAACAATGTCACCCGCCTGAGCGCGCAGGGTGCATGGTTTTAATGTCATAGTCAAATTGCTGCATACGCTGCTGTCTCAATGATAGTTGTGAAAACATAGCCTACTCCACAAGTACCCTTCATCTTCTTGATGATTTCAGTGAAATGAATAGCATCTCTCTGCCCAGAAACTCCTACCAAGTTTCAGTGGGACAGCTTTCAGGATAGGAGACTGCTCTGCTGAGAAAGGTTAGCAGACTTTGGGATGGAGAATGAATCATGAGCAAAAAGGTGAGGAAAAACTGAGGGATAAGATAATCTCACTTTACAAAGAATAGTTTCCATGTCTGTTTGATAACTTGTCATCATCAGGAGTTAAAATTTCTATTTAGGCACCAGGAATTTTAGTAAGGGGGAGCTGCATTGAAGCAGTTTGCCACCTGAGCACTATTATTTCATTTTGGAGACACCTGTCTCCTTGTCTCATCCTTCTAGCCACCACTAACTCTCCCCACTGACCCTACCTCTTCTGGGGTAGCAGCTGAAGGGCCTGAGTTTATTCTTACCGAATATCTCTTGTGGCCCACCCATGACACAGCTCAGGGACCTCAGTGGGAGCAGTATGGTGCCCAGTTTTCAAGCACCAGTCACTCGTTGGTTCATAGTAACAGTCAAATTTACATAAGTACAACATGGAACAGAATTAATTCTTAATTTGTTGCTAGAATATTATCAAATTGTTTCCGCTGACACATCCCAAAGCTCTTGCCCAGGTTTGTCCTTGAGAGGATTCAACTAAGTTCTGTGTTTCCACCATGAAACTCCCACCATATTGATGTGCACTGAGCCGGAGCTCTTCCTAGAGCTGGGTAAACAGTCCCTCAAGGTGAGTTGAATTGTGCAGCTTTGAAATATGTTTTTGTATTAGGAACCTGACAAGTATCACATTTCTACCTTGTGCATCACTCTTTAAAATATAACTACAGTCAGCCTCTAATATGCCAAACACCTATGCCTCTTTTTCCTGTCATCTATGAAGCGGTATTTTCTTGATATAGAAAACTATCTCTCTATTTTTTTTCTTTTTTTTTTTCCTTCCCTGGAAAACAATAAATATGGGTTCTAATTTGAGTGATAAGATCACTTCAAAATGATGAATTGTCACTTTATCTGGGACAATTCAAAATTGCTAAGAATAACAGACTCCAGTAGAGATGTTACTTGGAAGAAAAACTTCTATGACAGCAGGTTTTTCTTTGCTAGAAAGCACGTTAAATAAGACATTGCTAAGGCTAAATTGATCCTCCTATAAGAAATCATAAGCTCTTGTATTTTATTTAAAACATAACTATAAGGAGTTGATGGTCTTTAATTTTAATTTGCTTAACTTCTGTGCTAACGACTCTGATCCCACACTGTAATTCACTTCCACATGAAGTGCCTCAAAGTTAAGGGGGACGAGCGTATCAGTGAAAAGCAAATAGAATGAACTAATACTTTAGACTTAAATGACAGGTACTCCTTCATACACAGGATGTAGGAGCTTAAACAGGAATGAAGTAGGTGTTAAGTATGACATTTAGATGCATGAATTGCAGGTGGTGGAACTAGACTTACAGGTGGCTAGTGCTGTTTTGTACACTTAGGATATCCAAGACATATTCACGGGGCTGAGGGAAAATCATAGAAATATAGGAGACGCTCAGCTCTCTGGCAAGACTTCCTTTTAAGTTCACCTTAAGTCATCTTAAATTCACCTGCAATTTAAGCTCACCTGAAAGAAATACAGATGGCTTGATTCAATGGACTAAAACAGGCATCTAGGGCCATTTGAGATGCTCTAGGACATTTCAGATACGCACATGTGTTTGGCAGATGTGACACAGTACAAATAGGATGCCTACACTGTTCTGGAGCAGCTGGGCACCTCACACTGTGGCCAAAAACATCTCAAATGACACTAAATGCTATTTTTAGGCAATTGACTTTGTGACTTACTGCCCCCAAAAAACTTTCAAAACCATTAGCCACAATAATCTATCGTAATATAGCAAAAGGCCACACTTAACCAAGGAATTTTAATGTTAATTGCTCCAGAATAAAAACTGGATTTTGTTAACAGATGGATTATTTCCCATTGTTATCTTAATGTTGTTCCAAAGCATGTTCAGTACATCTGCAAGGCACTTTACAGTCCTCATTGCCAATGACAACTCACAAATACCAAGCAAGATGTTTATCGCCCAGTTCTGCACAGCAGCGTGTTTCACATAGCCAACGGAGTAACACTTGCCCATGCTCCTTCACTAAGAGCCCAGGTAGGACTGGAAACAGTTTTATGAGATTCCTTTGAGCTCACTAAACAGAATATTTTCATTAGTTGTACTTTCAGTCTCACCACTGATGATGTGGAAATTAATGACACAGATGTAGACAGAGCTGAAGCAAAGGCTAGTGCTTGCTGCAAGAACCTCTGAGCACTTGCACACTTCTGTTGCAGACGGGGGAAAGGGTTAAGCAGTTACATACCAAAAGAGGTCTAGCAGAAAAGCTATTTAACATGAAGTCGATGAATCCGTGTCTTAACATGAACCACACCCTAGGTAATTCAGTTTGTTTTTTCTTTTGGCTCCTGGTTATGTGATTCATACTTACGGAGATTTTGAAAGTTTATTTCAGCCAGATTCTCCCATCAGTTAAAATATTATAAATGAAGGATGACTTCTAATGAACTAATTTACTAGTGTAAAATAAGCAAAACCAAAGAAAGAAATAAAATAATTTTAGATTGCATACATGACTTTTATCTATTTACCAGTGTGACACTAATCCCTTCTGAATCTGTTCTATTTATTTTTCTAGTTAGCAGCATCTCAATTAAAGAATGTAATTTTGCCTTCTTTGCTATTCTTAGACCCCTAGAATCATCTAAAAGAACTGACTTCAGTATTTTATAAAATAGTTCATTTATGCGCCACTCCCAATTTGCAGTTTTCATTAATGTAAATACTTCAAACAAATTAAGAGGTCTGCCTTTATCAGGTTTGAGATTTACAGTTCTAAACGCCTTCAGATTTACCTAGCAGGATACCAAATAGTAGTAATATAAGAAGGATGCAAATCAGTGAGTTTACAGAGTTAAAACAGGTAAATTAAAGAAACTTGAAGGCTGATAAAGTCATGGCAAAATATTAAACTGAAAAAGCTCAGTACTGGTTGTGTGACACTTTTGAAGGGAGGTGCTAAGTGTATGCAAACATTTAAAGGGTAAAATATCCACTATGGAGAAAGCTGTTTCACAGCAATGCCAAGCTGAAAATCACAGGACTAAGCCTGTGAGAGTATGGGGACAAAGCATTCCTCACAGAAGGGATCAAGCTATGATAAAATGAAAAAAATCAAATAGATTATAATCTGACTTCCTTTAGGAAATGTAGCAAAACCTTAAACAGAAGAGAGACTCTGCTCCATCTAAGAAACACTCTGCTTTGTACTGAGAAACAACAATGCCAAACCCCACCCCACGCAAGGTGAATTGCAGGAATCTGAAGAAGAAAAAAATCAGTAAACCAAATTATTAAAATCTCAAAAGTTCAAAATCACACAGCCCAAGCAAAGGTGTACACTGAAAAAGAAAAATGCCAAAGAAAAGAAAATGTCAGGGACTCTTGAATTCCTTTAGGAACTTCTTTGTTGTTATTGTTTAGCATGAAAGATGATCAGATACTATGATACTGGAGTATAAAACTACACTGGGAGTTATGTTCAAGATAGGAACAGCGAGAGTGGCTAAACAAAATGTAAATCTGATTATCTGTACTCTCCTAAAGGTTGTTGTTTCTACCACATGAAAAAGAAAAGAAAACAAGCATGCACCAGAAAAACCTCCTGGAATATCTTGTAGGGGAAAAATCCTTGACAGAGGATATGACCTTAAGGGCCAGCTTTCAAAGGACTTTCAGCTTTGGCTGTAAATTGAGTATGCTGCCTGCAGGCACAAACAGGATCTATTCTTGCAGATAAGCTGTTCAACGGTCTCAGATCACTGCTGGGTCTGTCACTTACTTGCATGCAGTACATCCGCAAGAGGTCATTAAGGACTCTTGTAAAGTTGGTATGACAGGTAATTTCCTTCACTAATTCAAGTGTTTCTGTGACAACATACACTAATCTATGAACAGTTTATAGCATGGACATATTCAAGAATGTTCCATGCTCTACATCCAGCAAGACACAGATTCCATCAGCAAGTGCAGATGACACAAAGCAATGAGTTTACTCCATCAGCAGAGTCACAGCTTTGCACTACCAGGAAAATTATGCCATTATTTATTTACAATGCCAACTTTAATTTCATTGTGGTGCTGTCTTCAGCTTACCTCTTTCTTTGTAGCTCCCCCAAACCTTTTCCTCTTTTTGTCCTGGTCTTTCATGCTGGTCTTTCTCCCTCTTTCTGCCCTCCCACTCCAGCCAAAAGCATCTGATCTGAGCCTGCAAGAGGCTACAGGTTTTACTGTGCTTTCTGGCATCCCTAAACTGTGGCTTTACTTTCAAAAATAGTTAAACTGGAAGAATGCAAACTCTTTATTCAGCTTCCTTAAATAGAATTTTCAACTTACAATTTCCTGCTGTTACGGACAAGCACTGCAGGATATACTGGCACACTCACAGAACAGATGCCATTAGTTGGAGAGGAAGGGTGCACAAACAGAAGCGGGACTGATTTATTCACAAAACATGTTTTTTCTTGTGATGCTGCAACAGCTTTTTTAATTAGTTAGTCTTGGGAGGCTTCTTCCATCACCCAGAGCTGATGCCAGTATTAGTGAGAAACAGGACTGCAAATAGGTAGCCTGAGATTTTCAGCAGTGGTTGGCAGCAATGGGTGCAAAGGAGACACTCAAGGAGCTGCAGGGCATGGATACACAGTGCTTCTTAAAAAGTGGACCCCACTGAAGTTTCCTGAAAAATGCTTAAGCACCCCCAAAATCAACAACCTTTTTGGAAGACCCTGGTCTTAGCATTTTATTGTCCTCACAGTGTGTCATTCTGAAGAAGCACTGAGAGGGAGCTCCGAAGGACTGTTCCCATTCTCCTGGTAGTAGAACCTTCGCCCATACATGGCCTTGATGAAGTTAGTCAAGTCACTTATAATGTAATCAACATGAACTGGAGAACCACAGTGTGCCTTGTTGCATTAAAGAAGCCACTGCTATTGCTTTAAATAACCAGTATTAGCTGGTGTTCTATTTCAAGCCCTTGTTTTTCTCCAGCAGCCACTGAAAAATCCATGTGGCGAAAATGACTTCGCCATTCAAGCAGAAGCCCAGCCTCCCTGCCTTTCCTCTGTCCTCGATGCAACCAGCACTGTCCTGTCACTCAGGCCACAGATCGTGCTTTGTTCGTGTCCAGTCTTTTCATTAAAATATATTGAGAAACCACTATTTAGCCATAATTCATTTTTTGGTTCTCTCTGCCCTCCAAAGACATTGTCAGGGAGCAGTGAGGGCTGGCTGTTCCCCAAGGGTTACAATTGCACTGAACAATGCTGAAAACTCAGAAGTAAAAGGAAATCTTAGCTAGAAGCAACATGTGAAAATAAGGTAAGCATAGAAAAGACCATCAAGAAGCTGTGTTGGAGAAGACGAACCTGTAACTACAGTATCTGTATAGCTTTTTTTAACTAGCAAGGAAAAAGTATTTTCACAAATTTTATTTTATTATACATACCTGTAATACACTAGTGGCTTTTACAATTTAACACACAGCCTCATCAATTTTTCATGTTTCCCTTTTGTTTATACCATTACAATGGAAGTTCTACTGTGGGAAAGAGAAGCAGCCTCAGCAGACAGCGGCGAGGATGCTATGACTTTTTACTAAATCCACTACACAGACACAGCACACATAGCAAGGTGCTGTGTAAGCGATCAGCATGATACCTTAACATACCTTAAACACAAACAGCAGTACACAGCACTGGCCAAGCACTGTCCTCCTTGGTGGGAGAAGTGGGAGCTTTATGGCCGGCTCACATGCTTAGTCTCCCTGATCTGGCAGGAGTTCACATAGCTCACTGCGTCCTGTACAGCTGCCTGCTTGTTTTCTTCCATGGACCACAGTTTTTTGTCCTTCATACCAGTCAGGCATAAGCTGAATATTTCATAGCAGGGAAGGCTATACTACTATATATTAATGGTGTAAGCATTATTTCTGATACACATAATGCAAAATGAAAGAAACAATTGCAGTATACTTGCATAATGCATCAGTAGGAATGTGGGGCAGTATAGTGTCATGCTGCAGGAAAAGCCTAAAGCAATGGAAACACCTATTTCTTACTAAGTATTTCTGCCACCATCACATCATTATGCCATGAGACAGAGCAGCTGCTGTTGCTCTCGCTGGTAATCTCCTGCTCAGTACATGCATAGTCAGCATGGGTCTAATAGTTACTGTTTGTGCCCAGATTGGTGGCCACAGGCGTTGACATCAGTATAGATGACTGTATGATGTTTGCTGTACTGCATATATCGTTAGGTAGAGCTCATCATCACCGAGGGAAAAACCCTCCAGCCCTGCTGGGTAGGCAGGGAGCCTGCCCCGAGTTCCTGGGACCAGATTTCCACTACAGGTACCTGCATCTAGAGAACACACTCAGGATTTAGACTGTGAATGGCTTAATTTCTGTAAATAACCACCTTTATCCTTTGGGTAAATAATAAAGTTTAGCAGCTTAAGATTGACTCAAATTGCTGACTTTTTGGGATTTTACACACACAACAAAAAAAAAAAATAGGGAAAGGAAGCTGCTGCGCTCAGAGCTGTGGGCTGTACAGAAATGCAGCTCAGCAATCACTGCAGCACCATCTCCCCAGGCCCATTAGACTTGCTAAGTGCTATCTGCAGGTCTGCTCAGGAGCACTGAGAACAGAAGACTTTTTTTACTGTCTGGTCCCACTGAAAATAACAGAAAAAGATTTTGCAGCCTAGAAAAAAAATAGGAGAATATGAATGAAATTAACTCCATCTTGTCCAGTAATAATTTAGTAATTTTCAAAAATAAAACTTTCTCTCAGGATTCTCCTGAACTGCCCCCTCAAATGCTTAATCAAATACTCATCAGCTAAATAACTGGTTTAGATTTACTGTTTTGTCTTGAAGGTCTAGGCAAATTTAGCTTTGTAGGTTTTCATTTTTTTTAACCCCTACTACTTTGTACAGCCTGATTTAGTTCATATGGAGACAATAATACCACCAACTCTATCTTCAAAATATATTAAATAACTTTTAATTCACCACACAGTAAATAATATTCTCAAGTAAAATAACTTTCATTTTCCTTATGGTTAATAAAGCCATTTAAACCATCCTTCAGTAACATAGTGAATACAGGTCTATAGAATGACTCTTCCCATAACCAGTTATTGTTATGTGTGCAGAGAGGAAAAAACAATTCAGTGAAGCAAAATGTCTGTTCAGGAGGAATACATCTGTGATGTAAAGGGTATCACTTTTACAAAGCACGCCCATCCATCATTCTTTAAATGACTGTAAAGAATTAATAAACTTTCTTTTTCAGTGCAGTTTCAGCTTTTTTAGAAAGTTATAGTCCATGAGGCACCTTGCCACTACACTGCAACCCTCTTGCTGTTCGGTGCCTGCAGACACATCTGTCTGGCTGATTTCACGCTTCTCCATTTTCCCTCACTTCAGCAGCCCACCAAACCGCAACCACAGGCACAGTGGGGAAATGTTCCTGTGATGTGGTTTCTGAAATTTGGCTCAATTTTTCTTCGCTTGGCAAAAGCTTATTCATTTCCATGCTCTGAGCCAATCTTGTTCCTAGTCAGTGATAGCTGCGTGAATGCATTTGAACGCTGAATTTGGCTTTTTGTGTTCAGTTGGTTTCACAATTACTTTTTCTGACTCAGCGCTCCTTCTGACAAATAAATTCAATTTTTACTAAGTAGAGTTGCCACTTAGCAGATTTTTTTTTTATTAGTAAGTAGATCTATTCCTACTTCACTTTAATTTTGTTTTCTTTATTCTTAAATTAAAAAATCAAAACCTCATTTCTAAGAACTGTTTAGAGTCCACATTAGATTAAATTTTCAGGTGTAAGTAATGTATTGTTCAGCCTTAATAGATCTCAGTGATGTTTGGTGCCTCCTGTAAGTAGTTTAAAATTTACTGACATGATAAGTGCAGGCTTTCAAAAGCAAAGACCTAGCATAATTTCTAACTTTACCATTTCCAGAATGCAGACATTGACAGTTGTAGAAAGGATATGCCATAAGAACACTCAAGATGTCCCTGGTCCAGCCCTGCCACACGAGGCTCAGCACTGAGGTCAGACCAGGTTGCTCCAGTGATGTCAAACAGAAGGGGTCCCAAGGCAGACCCCTGTGGTACTCCACCCTCACCAGCCTCTGGGTAAAGATGATCCATTAATTACTGTCCTTTGAGCCTAACCATCCAACCACTTTCTAACCAATTAGCTGTCCACTCACATACGCTGTAATGTCCAAACTTAATTATAAGAATATTGCTGGAGACACTGGAAGCCTTGCTAAAATTAAGCCAAATGACATCCAATGCTCTTCCTGGTCCACAAAACTAGTTGTTTTAATGTAGAAATCAATCAAGTTGGTCAGGCATGATTATTCCCTGGAAAATCCATGCTGGTTGTTGTCAGTCACTTCCTTCTCCTTCACATGCCCAGAAATGTCTTTCAAGAGGACTTGCTCCATGATTTTCCCAGGGATTGGGGTGTCTTGGAGACTACTGTTAGTAGAAATTGTTCCAACTTCCATGTAAAATAAATTGTATCACATTTCCGTCTATGCTACTAGACAGATTTGAGATTTTCAGAGTGGATACAACATTTCGTTAGTCACTAAACTTAATTTTAAGTTGGTGTCTTCAGGAATACCATTCATTAAATTCCTCTTCTTTCATGAGATCTTTTGTCCATGTCTTGAGAGTGGAATTTAAGCCTTGGGCTATATAATCCCACCAAAGCTGCTGAAAGCTGTGAATATAGCTGAGGGAAGCATTTTTTTTCCGGAAGACAAATGGTGACCTTAATTCATTAATTCATTATCAAAACAATGTCTTCAGTTTCATTTACTATTAGAATTGTACATACACATTTATTTGCATATTTTTAACTATGTTAAACAAACCTGAGCTATGGTTTAAAATGTTAAATATGAAAAAGTTAGCAAATACTACCTTTAACATTACTTTGTGTATTAAACTTGTGCCCAATCCTAGTATACATGAGTGCCTACTGAGATGTTTGAAAGCTGGTTTTGCAGGAAAAGTTCCCTTGACATTTCAAAATTTCAGCTCAGAAAATACGGAGGTTTTTTTTTTAAGCATATGGCTGCTTGCTTGCTCCTGTTATTTTTATACTGTGATTGTAAACTGTGACAGGGACTGTCTTTCTGTTTAGACAGCACCTGGGGCAATGCCATCCTGGTGAATGACTGAGGCTCCTAGCAACAGTGAAAAGGAAGGACATGTAACAGATAAACATAGCTGCTAAGTTTTGAAACACTTCTAGGTTATGTGTCACTGCCCAAACTGCTTTTGCCATAACTTTCTTTTCTTCCTTCCCTTCTCTATACCTGTATAGCTTCATAGTACGAAATGGGGATTATAATTATCTAGTCTGCCCATATACAGGCCTGGGAGATAGTTAAGAAGAACTTGGATTTTCTTGTCTACTCCCCCTTCTCTATGTCATATTGCAAGGAAACACATAGATTTGGGGGGTCCTGCAGCAGATTTGTAGATAGATCTTACTCTACTGTTTTAACAGTCTATTTTGGCATCACAGATGGATTGCATTAGAAAGAAAAACTGCTTTGGCTTCTGAATCAGCCCAGCCACAGAGCTTCACAGTTTGTGACTATTTTAACTTGTTGTCATATTTTTTTTTCTCTTGTGGTGCATGGGTGAAAGAAGGGAAATGGCACTATTAAGCATTTACATCTCATTTACACCACAGAAGCTTGAGAGAATTTAATAGGACAAAGAAGAAATATTTAATTAACTGTAAGTACTCCTTCCCCTCAAAATCTTCCTGCAAATAATATGAAAAAAAAAAAAAGTCTGACAGAAAAAGTTGCAAGCATGTTAATAATGTAAAGTGTTAAAAAGCCATGTTACATTATCCCCACTTCCTTGGGTTTCCTTCTGGTGATAAGGGTAAGAAGCATCCTAATACTTTGTAGTCAGGAAGATTTAGTTGAGTTTCAACATAGGAAAAGGAGAGTAACTCGTAAAAACATTTCCAAAGGCTATCTGCAACTGCACCATTAGCCAACACAAATGAGAATGAGGATGTGCGTTAGGAAGACATTCACCATTGCATTCATTAAAGAACACATTATTTAGCTTAAATTACAACAGGAATTTGATTAAAAAAATAATTTATGAGCGAACAGGTTAAATTAAATGCCTGGAATAATCTTATTGAATCAAATTCAATGACGTGGTCTCCAAAGGTGCATTTTGCTTTGAAACAAAGTAGACAAAACTGCAAAAGTTGTTGTTTTATAGCATTTAATTTAAAATCAATAGTGACTTCTATGAACAACAAGAATCTCTGGAGCACCAAGTAAGAAGTACAATCAGCAAACATCTCCACATAAATTTTTAACAGACAATAACTTTTTTATTTTTCATTCAGTGCACATCTCCATCACTCCATTTTTTAAGAAGGTGGTTTTAAACAAGACACAGACAAAAAATCCTGCATATCCCTTTACCTTCTGCCTATGGGTAAACCACCTGGCCTGATAATTCAGGTTGTTTAGCTTTCAAATATCTCCTGGCTTTCATAGCCTTGAAACAATTTTTAAGCATCTCCTCTGCATGCTTAAGTAGTGTCTCCTTTTCTCCCTTATAAAAAACTGCTGCAGGCCACTACACACATGTTGTCAGAACATTTGGACTCCAAGGAAGAAGGTAATTTAGCTTCCTAGTTTTAAAACCTTATATTTAGTAGGAACCTTTTTTCCAAATGTTTATTCCCAGAGCCATATCCAAACCCAAGGCTACTACTGAAAAGATATCCAGCAGGGATTTTGACAAGCAGATTAAACAAACAAACAAACAAACAAAACCCCTCACTAAAATAATGAGAGACTGCTAAGTAAGTTCCTTACTCTCAAATGAATTTCAGAAGTGAATTTGCCCTAAATTAAGGAAGGCAAATTACTGATCGGAAAAAGAAAGAAGAAAACTTCCTCCACCTTCACAAGGCAAGATCTAACACTTCATGTTCTACCCACTACTCTTATGAAGGTATCACAGAAAGCTTTGGGGACACAGCAAAAAGAAAAACTAGAGATGTCAAATGTTAAAAAAAAATTAAACCAGTAATAGGGCAGGATGACAGAGAGATTTTTAGGGAATCTATTCTTACCCTGATTATTTGATAGTCAATGGATCATCTGGTGATCAATGTTTTTTGCTCAGGCTGTCAGCCTGTCACAAATAGGGATCAACACTGGCTCCCATGCAGTTCAACACCTTCATAAATGACCTGGACAACAGGACTGAAAGCATCCTCGCCAAGCTTGCTGATGACACTAAACTGGGTGGTGAGGTGGACACGTGAGAAGGGTGAGTCATCTCACAGAGAGACCTGGACAGACTGGAAGAATGGACAAGCAAGAACTGTATGGATATTAACAAAAACAAGTGCAAAGTCCTGCACCTAGAATGACATAATTAAAGAGCCCACTGAGGATCTGTGTGGCTGTGGAGCAGCCTTGCTGAAAAGGACCTGGAGGTCCTGGTGGGTAACAATCTGGGCACAAGTCAGCAGTGTGTTGCTGCAGCAACAAAGGCAAATCAGATCCTGGGCTGCATCCACAGGGACATAACTAGCAGAGATAGAGACGTGATCATCTTGTACTACTCAGCACTTGTCAAGCCACACCTGGAGTACTGTGTCCAGTTCTGGTCTCCACAATTCGAAAGAAATACACACATAATGGAGAGTATTCAAAGGCAGGACACAGGCTGGAGAACCTGCTTTATGGGAAAAGATTGAAGGAGTTAGATCTCCAGGGAGAAAAGAAGGCTCAGGCACAGTTTTCCAGTCCTTAAATGGTGACTACAAAGAGGACAGAGCCTCTCTACACAAAGAGCCACATGGAGAGGACAAGCAGCAATGGATACAAGCTGCTGGGAGAGGTTTCAACTTGGTATAAGAAAGAATTTTTTTACAGTAACAACAATCATTCACTGGAACAACCTTCCCAGGGAATTGCTGGAGTCCCATCACTGGAGGTTTTCAAGATGCACCTGGAGAGAGTGCTAGATAATCTCAGCTAGACTCCCATGAAAGTAGGACCAGATGATCTTTTGAGGTCCCTACCAACTTGGTCTGTTCTATTATTCTATGATCCAAAATCTGGAAATGCATTTTTGATTAAGAAAATGTCCACACAGTCTTGTTATTAACACAGCATATTCAAGAGAGTATCACATTAGCAGCTCCTTATGAGAATACAAAAAGAGAAGAGGTCAAATTCATCCCTAGACAAATCTAGATGGAAATGGTGGGCCAAATGTTCTCCTTTCTATTAGGTCCATAGTGTCACTTTCTTACCCAGTGTAAGGCAACAATGGCAGAGTTTGCTTGGTGTAATTTCCCAACTTCCAATGATAGAGGTCTAAGCATGTCTAAAAGAAAGACAAGGAGTTTATTGGTTTTGTCTTTTTAACATTTAAGACCTGCAGGAACCCCATCCAAGCCTGAAATTGAGAAGCAATGGGACAATCCACCATTTGCTTGCCTGAATGAGATAACATCAAAGAGATCTCTAAAATGTTTGATTATCTCCTTTGTCTCACTCTCTTTACAATTCTTTTGGACTCTAAACCAATTTTGATAAATTATTTGAGGATTTAGTTCTGACATGAATGATTGTGTCTTCTGTCCTGGCTCCAATTCATAGTCAGTGCTGAACAAACGTCTTGTCTGCTGCACATTCCCATTCTTTGACTGTGTGACTTCTGGCTGTCTAAAATAGCAAAATTAGAACTGTGGAAGCCACCTCTTTTCTCCTTTATGAAGGATGATGCTGATTTTTTTTTTTTCTAAACTAAATATCTTTGAACCTTTAAGTTGACCCAGATACAGAAGAAAAGTTCCACAGCTGAGAAATTGTAATAAAATAAGAAGAAAGGATTATAAATACCAACCAACAAACATAATTTGTAGGTCAACTTGCATAGATTTTTTTTTACTTAATTTGACGTATTTTTAAAGCACAGATCCAGCACATGACACACATGGATGTAAAACTGTATGAGATTCCAGTTATTAGGAAGAAATAAAAGGCCCTTGAGAATATTCTGATTTAGTCTTAAAAGCTGGAAAAAAAATGCAAAATTGCATCTTGAGGTCAGAAGTAACTGGCAGAAAACATTTACAGAGGGAAGATCTTGTGGGGAAAGTTAAGCCAAGAACTCATGAACACCCGGGTGTGCATAATTAGGAGATACATGCTAAGAAGAAAATTAGGAGCCCCAACCTTTGCAAAGTAATTTCTTTCATAGTTACTTTAAGATACCCACTTTGTGGCACCAATTAACCAGTCAAATGTTGAAATTTTAATGGGGCAACTTGGCTAATAGGTTGAAAGTTTTAAAATTAATTTCAATAAACAGAAAAGCATTACTAAATCAAGAAGAGGTTCAGTGAAGAGTAACAAATTGTCAGAAGGCTGGAACTAATTATAAGCTACAATTAAAAGTGCTAGATACAGCAAACTTAGCAAAGGATTGACTGAGGGGTAATGTAACCATAGTCACAGATATTTAAAAAAAAAAATGTGAACCCCAATATGATATGGATAAAGTAATGCTGGAAAAATTTGGCTAAATATCAGTTAAAACTGAGAATGAGTGTTTTCTGGTTTTCTTGATGAAAAATAAAGGAAGTCGCACAGCCTGGGAATATTTGGTATAAGAGGCATCATTGTAAAAGTGCACATGGATTGTATGAATCAGTTGGCCACTACTTTTATGGAAAAAAAAAAAAAGTGTGTTTTTTTTTTTTTTGAAAAGGGAGTGAAAAATCTTAATATTACTATCACTGAAAAGGTAATTACCTTTCAAATAGCTCAAGACAAGAGTCAAGAAAGAGCTCTTCACTGTTGCTGTAGTTAGCAATGACTGTAACATCAAGCAAGTGTTCTGGGAAATTAGGGTGAGCTATGGCATTCTTCTGGCTTGCTGGAGAGGGTTGCTACAGAAAGAAATCCTGATCAACACAACCCATCCTGCGGTCTCACGGCCATTATCCAAACCTCTCAAAAATCATCAGGAGTCTTTCCACTGACTTAAATAGACTCTGATGTTCTCTCATAGTGAAATGAACTACGGCTAGCACACAAAGTTCAGGAAAGCTCAGAGGACAAGGTCCTGACCTTTCCGTGCCTAACAAGGGGAAAAAAAAAAAAAAAAGAGTAAGGGTGGAGACCACGAAGGCCTTGTAAAGAACAGTAGCAACTTTAGGGCTTTCTCCCTCGAGGCATGTCTAAGGTAATGATACACAGTAGGGCTCTGCTCCAGACTGATCCAGAAGGGAAGAGGGATCGCAGCCCTTCCACAGAGCTCTGATAAGAGCTGAACCGATTTAAAGATCCTCCAAGTACCTAACAAATCTCCTCCACTTTCCTATTTCCATTACAAGTTCAAGCGAAACTGAAAGCAAAAAAGCAGAGGAGACAACGGCTTTGCTTTGGCAGCAAGACAAAGAAAGTAGGCCAATTATGAGGAAAAAAAATGCAAATCACAGACATATAAAATGCAGTGTCTTGTACTCTGCTACTACAGTCACATATACTATAATACTGAGAACTTCAAGGCTGTTCGGAACACAAAGCTTCTCCGAACAACACAGGGACTGGAAAGATTGGGAAACGTATGGGACACAATAAATGAGGGGGAAGAAAGATACGTTCTGATGTTTGATCTTTCTCAATAAATAATGACATTTGGTTCTTTTTCTCATCCAAGCACTGAAAGCAGTAACTGCTAGGGGTCAGAGAGATGTGTTCCTGAATCTGATATATTACTGAATCATAACATAGAGAATGAGAAATGGTGTGGTGGCAAGCGGTGTGCGTCCAGTGGGCAGTCAAAAGGAGGACAGTCCCCTCCCTCCCTTGGTCGCTGTCTCAGCTGACATACACTCAGCGGTGCACAACCGACCACCCAGGAGGGTCCCACCTCAGACCAGCCACTTTGCTTGCCCTCAACACACACCCCTGACTTCAAGTGGTGGAAATTAAAAATTGGAGCACATCACACATTCTGTCCTCTTACTCAGTTTTAGGGTTTTTAATGTCGCTCCCTGTCATGGGGCTTGTGCGTCACAGAGGTAGAGATACAAGCCTGCAACTAATTCTGCCACTGAAAAGTTGTGTATGACATGCCACAGGCCCTCAAACATATTGTACTGTTGAAGGCACAGAGCAACTGCACACTACAAGCATTGCCAGTTAGTTCTGTAAAATTTATTCTTCCTCTTCAGTGGGATACAGAGGTTTAAGTTAAATTTCTTTTTCCCAGATGTATCTACCTACTCACCTATTATATTAGATGAGAGACAAAGCTAAACAGAGGGACAGTTTCCATTCCTAAACTAGGCAAACAAAGCAAATGGAAAGTGAAAAGCAAAAAGTGGCTTGAGTTATTAATGAAGGCCAATTTTGTTAATTTGATGAAATCAGGAAATATTGGTGTAATTATGAATAGCTATTCTACACAGCCATAAATATACCCGTATATATTAGTAAGTTAACACTGAAGAGAAGGTTTTTGCTCAGAAAAAAAAAACAAAAAAACTTCTGGTTAAAGTAAAGAATCCATAATCAGAAAAGATTATTAAATATGGGCATGGAATAAATAGTCCTGTTTTACTCAGGAGATTCCACCTGCATTGATGAAGCAGAATGGGTGGCCTTAGAAAGGGATTATGAGAAAAGATGGGAAGCAACAGAACATCCACATTGGAAAACTGGTGACATCCATAATAACAATAAGCTTGCACTAACAATGTATTGACCTAAGACGTCACAGAGAGAGCCTTAAAATTTGTCTTCCTGGGAGGTGATGAACCTTGGCACTCACAGGCCAACACTGTATCTACTGCTGAGGGGACAGTTCCGCACCTGGGCATGTGCCCCGTTCCAAGTGGCAGATGCTGCTCAGGGCTTTCAGCAGCAACAGTGACTTCAGTGGAAGGGTTTTACCTCCCTCCCCTTGCCAGCCAGTGCAAGCACAAATATTTATTCGAATGGGATAAACAGCAGAAACAATTTTTGGAAGAAATAGAAATTCAGCTTAGGAAGACTGTGGAAACACAGTGCCAGACATTTAAAAGTATAATCAAGCCACTTAAGTCCAGCCATAACATTTAGATTCTATTTAATCCTAATGTATTTTTGTAACTGATTTTTGACGAATCAGTCTTTTAAAAATCTTTACGTAAACTGTTCTTTGGATTTATATGCAAATACTACCCTTGGTAAACCTAAATGTTGGCATATATTCCTACCACAGTTTACAAGTAGCCTAAGTATTTACCTTTCAGATTACTCCTAGATCTTTTGATGGTAAATAGCATCCAAAGAAAGGAAAGTGCTACCTTCTCGTACATTACTAAAATAAACAGGCTTGGGGACCACAAAACTCCCTCTGCTAACATGCTGGCAAGAAGGCTAATCTGAGGAAGATGGATTAGCTCAATTTTGTTCAGATTATTTGCTTAGAATATGTAAGAAGAACAGTGTGGGAAATTATCTGCATTATAAATGAGCTACTTCAAAGACTGCTGGGGTACGTCAAAAGTCACTTCATCTTTTGATGTTCCTAGTTGACCAAAATGGTACTCTTGATTGGAACAGAAGGGAGATACTTGAATAGGACCAAATAAAAAAAAAAGCTACAAAGCAATCTCGTAAACACCTGCTAAGCTTCCCTACCAGGTCAAGTACATTCAGGAAGAGGTAAGTCCAGAGGCATCCTTCTGCTTATGAGAGAAGGATTTCCTATTCTCTTCTGTTCTATAAAAAGGGAAAGAAACTTTCATCTTATTTGCCACATGTTGCTCCAACAATAATGGATGCTCCTTAAACTCTGGTCATGTTAGAGACTTGCTTCTACCTACTCTCATGAACGATTCCACACTTATATAATTTCTTTTGCACTACAGATATTCTCATCTTTGTCAAGTAGCCCGGAGTGATCCAAAAAAGTCCGTAAGACTACAGAACAAAATTCACAGTCAGAGTTAACAGAGTGAGCAATGAGATCAAGACTGGGCATAGTTATAGCCTTACATACTGTAAAGGGCCCAGAGAGGGCCAGTTAGAGCAAAAAGTTCCTAACCTCACCTTTTAAGAGCAACAGAGATTAAAACTTGAGCATGCATCACCTCAGATTTCTAAGAGATCTTCCCACACCCTATATTGCAGGTGACAGTCAAAGCTATAATTTCACAGAAATGTCTATAATATTCATACTGCAATCTGTCATTAAGTGCTTATATGGAGGCTGTCAGGTCCACTCAACGTCATCTATGTACTTCTTATTGTACAGATTCACAAAACACTCCCTCTGAGTAAAACCTTCTGCTTAACGTACAAAACCCCTCCAACAACACATTGCTACATTATACACAGTACTGTAGCCCTAACATCAACTCACACCATTTTCAGTTAGTACATCTTATATAAACACCCTCAAAAATACATTTGAAATGAAAACGTATAGGATAAGATGTAATGAATATAATATATTCTATCTATATAGTATAATATAACATAAAGGCAAAGCACTATTTCCTCTTTCTCATCAGCAAATTAAGTCTTATTTGTTCAAATAGGCACTAAAAATATTTAGGATTTAAGAGTCAGACATTTTAAAGAGTTAAGACAAAGCTCTGTACAATACTAAAAAAAAAGCCTAGCAAGCGTAACAAGATTTACCTGGGAGACTTTTAGCTTTTCCCACGTATGTTCCTTAAATCTACTTTGTCCCTTGGTGGTGCAGAAGAAAATTAGCAACATGTGAAAAATACTAGGGAAGACAGAAGGTGTACGTTAATTTCACACCTAATTATTAATTAATTTGCTCAGGCTCTGCTGGAATAATCAGCACTTGAACAGCTTCACTTGTTCCCAATGAGCTGCTGCAATGTCTCTCTTTAAAATTCCAGGGAGGTCACAGTTGCAGCAGGCTGAATAGTAATGATTGCAGGGAGTTTGAGTCTGGTTCCCCTTCCATGGGACTGGCACCACATGCTTTCATTGTACCAAGCATGACTAGGTCCCTCATGTTGGGGTAGGTAGATGTGCTTTCCTTCTGATAGTTGAGTTATCCTAGCATAAAACCGAAGAGAAGGAGGATTCAGTTCCATTGATTTTGTGTTGCTGTAAAATCATAACAGTGTTAACACAAAGCCAATGTTATTGATATTAGAAAAAATTTCCAAGACAAATTAATCTATGTAATGTATTGTAAATCAAGGCTTTGGTGCTCTGATACATATGTAGTGTTGGGAGATGACAGGTTCTGATAACTTATTAAATAACACACAAATAATCTTTGACAGACAGATTATGTGAAAGGCTGGCTGAAATTTTCCTACATGCTGCCTCTCTTTCAGATAAAACTTCTAAAATACAGCCTATATAAGCAGTTCCTGTATGTTTGATCCAGATTGCCTTTCACTCCCTTCTGTACCCCATGTAGGTTGTAATTTGCTCTAACATCTGTCTGATAAAAAGCCTTTCATTTATATAAAATAAGTGACAATTTGAAAAAGAGCATTATGCTTATATAAAGATATGACACATCTTCTGCATCCTATCCTTATTACGTTATCCTAGGTATCAGAAATTGGTTTAAGAACTGTCATTGACCTCGAGAGAGTAGAGTATTGAGTAGAGAAAGAGGCACACATGAAAAGCGGAAAACATTTAGGACCAGATTCAGAAGGAATTCTGGTATAAAGAGGACGTGGTAAACTTTATATCCCAAACTGAACATAAGGATGCAGCCTCCTATTTGGCTCTGAAGATCCCAAATGCCTGCATGTCTCATTCCACTTCAGTCTCGTAGTGCTGCACTATCTAGCTCAGCCCTAGAAACTGGGAATTCAACACAAACCTGCTCCTAGAAGAGTTTTATATTTGGTGAGGAGTAGGCTAGGCTGGGCAGGACTTTCCTCTTCTCCTGCTGAGGATTTGTGAAGGAGTCCAGGATTTGCCAAAGAGGGAGGGAAAGCCAACGAGGGGGAGCTTGGCTCTGCAGAGCCACTAGGACAGTTGGGTAGGAGTGAGATGATGGGACTTTACTGGCAGGACTGATCACACATTTTATATTAAACAGTTACTGGACTTAAGAGGAATAAAAGGAAAAGTATTGACACTCCCACATCAGTATTTAAGCACAATGCTAGTCAAGCTCCATCCTTGTATGTGCTTTTCACCCTCAGGAATCTATCATCGCTTCAGGAAACTTCCTTCCCCTCCCTGTGGTGCTCACATTACGGGCTGCTGATAGGGATTTTCCTGACAGAGGAAGGTTTGGGGTCCCTCAGGCTGGAGGATGCCTAACATGCACATCTACCACTGCTAATGTATCCTCAGACAGAGCTAGGGCACACTCTGAAAAGACACCTGGAGCTTTGCCTGGCTTATTCAAGCAGTCTTGATGGGCACTTACCCTCAGGAAAGAATATAAACTCTGGATACTAAAAGTAGAGAGAGGCATGTACCTGCAGCCCTGAATAGGGCACCTAAGCTCCAGAGCAGAATTTCAGGGATAGTCCCTCATTTTATATTTTCTGCCTGCAAAGAAGGCAAAAAAAAAAAAAAAAAAGAATGAGCTGAGGGCCTTGGGCCACTGGACTTTCCCATGCACTGCCTAAAAAAATGCTATTTTAATGGCCCCTTCTGGATTTCAGGTCCCATTCTGGAATCAGGTCCACAAAATAAGAGCCATGCAGTATATTTCTGTAAGCAATTACAGTCATCTGCAGAGGACAGCTCATCTCAGTAAGCTTAGCGAAGTATTTCAGTCTCTGGTGGACAGGAATTGAGTATCCTAGTTAAAATGCAAAAAAATTCTACATGTGGGTAAATGAAAGACAGAATAAATGGTTCAGTTCTGCAAAGTGAGATTCTTGGCATCCATTGTCTTCAGAAACAACTGAGAATGTGCAATAATTCTCAGGACTGATCTTCAAGTAACCTCTGAAGCAAAGCATTACAAACATAAGCTAATTTTAAAAATCAGGTGTAAAACCCATAAAATTCTAGCAGAGCTTATTTACTGTTTTATACCAAGATCTATGTTTGTATAAAATTTCATGAAAATTGCACCTAATTTACCATGGGTTCTTTCTTTAATAAAAAGTAGGAAGAAAGAGAATAATAATTTCCCTGTATTTTTATATTCTTTTCCTCACAGGAGGTAACCTACCTGCAATAAAAAAAAAATGCAGCAACTCAGTTTTGTAATGCTTTGTTTATCGTATTGAGTTATATGCAATATAATACACATCAATACCATATGGTGCATAAGCAGTAAAATAAAGAGTATGAAACATAATGGCATTACAATTATTTAGTGCTATAAACACTATAAAGCATCAGGGCAGCTAGCAAAATTATGCTGAAAACTAAGCAGGAACATATTTTTTAATTTTTTGGAGAACTTTGCCAAGAACTACTCAGCTGTGAGTATACCCTCCTTAAAACTGGGGTTGAATCCTCCAGTGGTGTAATTTTAGGAAAGATTCATCAGCATAAATCAAGTTAATCAACATACACCAGCCTAGAGTCTACATCCACAAGGATTCTTCCCTTCAGCTATCACATTATTCTTCAGTGCAAACCCAGGAACCCGAGTTAAGCAGAAAGAGTGCACCAAAAGGGAAATAGACTTTAAAATAGTAATTATCACATTATTAACATACTTTGCATTGCTATGGGAGCGCTCCAAGGATTCCAAGCAGAATAATCAGTCTTCAATCAAGTCATTACAAGTTCACAAAACCCATTTTAGAGATGAGATATTCATTATGTGAGAGGACTGAAGATTACACTCAGCCTTATCAAAACAGGATATGGTCACATTTTCTTTGACCACAAAACCAAGTTATGAAGTTCTGACCTCCATCCTCAGGTGGCTTCTTCCACCCCAGAATCACAGCTCTTCGCCCCGTCAGCAGCACTGCCTTGTACATTGCAGATCTGGTGCAGTAAACAAGACTATTCTCAACTCTGGGAAAAAAGGTACTTCCTGAATCAAGGAATCTGAGTCCCACTTTGTGGATTTAAACAAACTTCTGACCTAGGAGAACAGGGAGTTGATGTATGTTTTTTCTGGTAGTTGCCCCAAACAGGTATGCATACGTACAATTGCCTGGATGGAGGAGGTCGTCTCCTTAAAAAAGAATTGAAGAGATAAGTTCTCTGAACTGAAAAAGAGAGGAGATATATTATTTGCAGGCTGTCCAATTTTCTTCCAAGTTTATAGATAGAGATTGAAAAAAATCAGGACATTTCATGTCAAACAGGCTGTAACATTCAAAGTCTTGGTTGGCAGGAGGAAAGACCTGTCCAACTGAATGTAGCTTTGCGCTTTTGGATCCAAAAGCACTGGCAGAGAGCCCTAATGATTTCTGTTACGCCTGGCCTGTGGATAGATTTCTTCATTTTGCTGCAAGCCATATGGCTTTCACGAAAATTACTTTCTTTTTTTTTTTTCTCAAAATACTGAAATAAAGTAATACGTGGCTAATATTTTATTTACTTGCCAATATCTTTTGGGGACAATAATTTAATCTGGAATAAAATACACATTAAAAAACTTGTAACACTTACTGTGGAGGTGTATCAAGATATAGAAGTATTTGTCTTATTCCTTGCTGAAATTAGTTTGACTGATAAAACCCTGTCTCTATTGAAATTTTACTCATACCACGGGAGTACTAAAATAAAGTTCAATGAAAATACTAAGTATTATGTTTGTTACTTAGAGATTATTATTCATGTCAGAAATGTATTTGCAGATTTACTGAATCAAAATCATCCTTTACACTAGCATTCACTGGAATTATATCAGAGATGAGTGTGGCATATTTACTTCAATAATACAAAACTATAACACATATTTTTTTACCTCTGCAAAGAAACGAGATCCATTATTGTAAGGGTTAACCTTTGAAGGTTAACCTTCCAACCCTAACCATTCTATGATGCTATGATTTGAAGGTCCCTTCCAACCCTAACCATTCTATGATTCTATGATTCTATGATTCTACGTCTGTGTGTTGCCAGTGAGATTCCATAGCATAACAGATTCTGTTACATAACAATCTTAAAATCAGTTTTCATTAGAAGACCAGGGTTTTTTTTTGTGTGAAAACACAAGACTGGTGTTTTTCTTCATCCATCTTTCTTTACTCCAGACATGATATTTGTTCAGAGAAGCTCCAAAAACATTTCTCAGATGTAAAATTATGTTACCATCCCAGACATTATCTAACTAAAATAAAAGTTTAAAAAGTGCTTTCTGGAATTTAAATAAACAATGCTGTTACCAAGCAATGCTTTTACTATTTCTTTAAAACATCACTTTGATATTTGGGGAGGTCACAGTTTGCTAGGACACAAAACATTTGAAAAACAAAGCACACATCTCATGTTGCTGAAAGTACACAGAGGAATAAAGCATGGTAAATTACAGGCCAAATTCTGTTCTCCTAGGCAAGTCTTACAAAAAAAAGTATAGCTTCAAGTGAGTAGCAAAAAGCACAATTTGCTAACTTCTCAAGCATTTTACAGCATTCCAAAACTGAAGAGAACAAAGTTTTCTGTGCGTCATATCTGGCTAGATTAATTTGTACTTCCAGAAGACAACCTTAAAAACAAGACTATAACTTATATTAACAAAAGTATAAAAAACAACAGCTTACGTAGGAAATATCTCAAGTATTTGACTCCCTACAAAGATTGAGATTACAGAAAGCACTTGGTGTGATGGTGCAGGGAGGAAATTGCATTGTGTTTGACAGTGGTATTCAGAAAACCACTTATACAGCCTTTATAGTACAGATGGTTTAATAAGGGAAGTGATAGCAATGACACATTTTAGGGAAACTGCGATGGTTTAGCCCGAACTACCACACAGTTTCTCGCTCACCCTCCCCCTCCCCAGTGGGATGGGGGAGAGAATTGGGAAGGAAGGAGAACTCGTGGGTTGAGATGAAAACAATTGACTAAAATAACAAGGGAAAACTACAGTAATAACAGAATATAAGGATATTAAAATATACAAAGTGAACAATATGTGTTTTCTCACCACCCAATGTCCCAATGACCAATACAGCCCGTCCCAAGCAGCGATCACGGAAACAAAACCGAGCGGCAAGCAAAGGAGCAAAAGGGAGCCAGCAAGGTAGAGGTAATGATGCCAGCAAAACGAGGGAGAAAGACAGATGCCAGGAAGGCAGATACCCGCCCTGGCCAGCCCCAACTTATACACTGAGCATGACGTTTATGGCATGGAATACTCTCTTTGGCCAGTATGGGTCAATTATTCTGTCTGTCTTTCTCCCAGCTTCCTGCATCTGCAAATTAGTGAGACTTGGAAAGTAGGACAGTGTCCTTGGTCTCATCCACAGCAACTCTTATCATCAGGGTGTTTATCAACATTCTTCACACACGAAATCCAAAACACACCAGCTACTGAGAGGAAAATTAACTCCATTCCTACCAAAACCAGGACAGAAACCTAAGACAAGAAGGAATAACAGTCAGTGTCTGTAGCAGAATACTATATCAGCAGCTCAGAAGGGCTGATGAATGAATTCTGAAACATCAGTACTATGGGTGTAGGAATTAATGCTAATCTCGGGAGGAAATCCGAAGGAAGTTACTTCTGTGATACTGCACAAAAGATGAGCATAAAATCAAGCAATTATGAAAATATTCAACTTCAGGATATCAAAGTACTAGTTTGCAAAGTAACACAGATGGTAATTCAGGAGTACAAGAAGAAAGACAGACAATTCTAAAGCACAGCAATCCTCATGTACATCTACAAAAGAGGCCACCATGTTTGCTGAGCAGACTCCTTAGGAAGCACAGTGTAATAAAATCTGTTAGCATAATTTAAAATTGTAGCTTTTGTGTTGCATGCACGTTTAGGTGGGGAGATTACATTTAAAACAAATGCAGTTTCTTCCTCACTTTTCTCTCAGGACGAGACATTCAGCTCTGAAAGAGGATTTGGGAAGTTCATTTAAACCAGTGAAGACTCACAGGGAAGCTTCTGCCTTCATTTTACACATCCTTTGGCAGCATGACCATAGACAGCTATGCAATTACTTTCCTCAAAAGTGGCCTTTCTGGGACAACAGTACCAGAACTCAGGCCTCCGTCCTGAATGGATTGTGAGAGCAGACCTGGAGCCGATAGAAGACTTGCAGGCATGAGAGTCACCTAATGTTATGCAGTCCTGGGGTGAACGATGAAGGGGAGGAGAACCCCGCTTGCAGAGATGGCTTTGATGGCTTCCATCATTCTCCACTAAGACTGCAGCTGGGATCTGCATGTCCCAGACCAGGCAAATGGAGCAAAATAAAAGGAGAAAAGAGTTACCCAAATTGTTTCCTGTTTCTAATGTCAATGTAATTGCCTCTCCTCAGTAGCAAAACCCTTTCACAATAATGCAAAGTGTATTGAGTCTAAGGCAAAAGGAGAAGTGTTAAAGATTCTTTTTGAATTAAAACCCTGCGATGTTGCTGTGAGATATGGTTGGCCTGAGTGACTCTAGCAGTGATTATAAATGATTCAGATCAAATGGAGGAATGGAACTGAAAGGAACCCTGTAGACAGATCTTCCCTCAGTGATCACAGATAATATTTGTAGTGTTTTGAAGTGCTAATGTAGTGCCTAAAAATGAGCTAACTTCAGAACTCTGTACTTCAGAAAATGTACATGATCCAGACTTCACTGAAGTCAATGAAATTGATGACTTTAACTGCAAGCAACAGTAAAATGTTAATTTAAAATATTTGAGACTTTAGGAATATTCCTTTAGCTTCTGAATTTTCAGCAGACAAAAGAATAAGCGATCCCACCACCCCAAGTCAACATATTTTCTTCATATTCAGTGGTGATATTGTACATTATATGTCCACAACTACAATATCCATGACATCAAAGTTTGATTTTAGTATATTATAAATAGCCACAAGTACAAATACATTTACATTGAAAGAAATGCTATATTCCAGGTCAATAGGTTCAAAAGTCAGACATCTACCCAACTCTTGAATATTGCTGCCACCTTCAGGAAACACATGATAAAAAAAGGACCAAAATATTAATTAGAAAAGAAATTGCAAATAAATCGGAGATTTATGATGCCACTTGGTTATTATATTGTACTTCTGTGACATTAATTTTCATAATGGCATATAAAGATAATTTTATTATCCTCAATTTCCAATAAAGAAGTCCAACGTCAAGAGATTTGCTTAAGGCCAGTCTGAGCCAGTGACACATATGTCCTTAGCTCCTTGAAATTTCACCAAGAAAGATCTGTAGATCAGAAAATAATTTTATTAGCATTTGTTTATTTATATTCTCATTGAAGCTTATTTTGTCTTTGATTCATTGAGGCAGTTACTTAGCGTTGCAGTGTAGATTTAATCACCTCTACTGAACCTCAGTTCCAGTAGTTACTTTTACAACCACACGCACCTCATCTATTGGAAACCACAGCATAAAATACTGATGGAAAAATCAGAGTCTATATATTCACTAAGTTAATTTTTTAATCAATAACATTCCTGATTGTTATTGGGCTGGATGGTTCTGAGTTGGTGCTTTACAATGTTACGTAGGAGTCTTATTAATTTCCTGATAGTTTCTCACTTCATTTTCTCAGACAAAAGAAATCAGGAATAGCAGTGTAAGAACTTCAGTCTTTATGAAATATCAGTATAATTGAAGTTTAATTACCAAATAAGTAAATGGACCCAATTTTATTTTTTATTATTGTAAGAGCTTATATGCAGTTTATATCGGCTTAACTCTCAGTAGTGATACACAAAGTCACCTGATTAACTTTAGACTAAAGTTTACTTCTTTTTTTGTAATGGAACCAGTGTAAATTCTGTAGAGGTATGTTTTAACACAGGCCTTCCAAAAGGAGCTGATAGTATGAGGTGATCAAGCCTGTGACCCTCGTGCCCATTTACCCACTGATTCTTTATTGTTTGTTTTAATGGAAACATCTTGTAATTTATTTCTAACATCTAATTAGTATTTCCTCAGAGTGTGCAGGGAGGAAAGGACAGATGGTCTCCAAAATAGAAAATTTCCTTTGGAGATTATTCAAAAAGACTTTCCCATCAGTAGTAATATTTTAAGCAGTTTCCTTTTTGATACTCATGATTAGATTATGATCTAATGAACTCTCAAAACACGCTCATTGTTCCTCCAAATTTGGGAAACTCCCATGATTACTGGTGTGAGAGGGCAACAAATGCCACAGTGGTCATAAAAGGGTTGATGAAGTGTCTTCATCTTTAATTTGGGGGCTCAAGAACTGCTTAAAGGATGTCAGAGTATTCAGAAAGGTGGGATAGGCTTCTTGTGTTACCTCCAGAGCCAGATTTCACACTCATTTCTCCTTTCCTGACATCTATATCAGTCCTAGTTTGGGAAACTCTGAAGTGGGGATATCCTGTCTCCTCCTGGTCTTGATTTAGCTCAAGAATAAGGTACAGAAAGTGGTTTTGTTTTGGTTTTTATCAACTATTATTTCCCCTCCTCTTTACTTCTTCTTTGGTATGTACTCTTCTGAAAACTGTATCGGCCAAATAAAAGAATCAAGTGAGATTTCAATACATAATGGTTATGTTAAGTTATGTTATGTTAAGTTATTCTAAAACCCAACTTCTTTAGTTTGCTAAAACAAAGATCCTACCTAATGAGTTCTGAAAGTCTTAGTTCAACATTCCTGGAGACATTAGTGGCTATATATCATCTACATAAAATCAAAATCTCTCCATATCTTCGTGTGCCGTCCACAAAAGTGTGGCCTTGTGGACAGTTATGATGAAGGAAAAGAGGGCAGAGCAAAACAGAGCAGAAAGGGAGGAAAGGAGAGAAATTACATCCCTGCTTGAATGACATTAGCACTAAGACCAGTTGTTCCCACTACTACCATTAGCTGTAAAGAAGATTTCTTTGTTGTCCATGGTTTCTTCCTTTCTGAACTGCCACGCTGGAGACACTGCAGGAACATTTAAAATTTACAGAAATTTGAAATAAAGTAGTAATTCAAATCTTTGGACACATTCAAGGTATGTGGAGAGAATCTTCTTATTAATCATGAGGTACAAAAATTAAACTTCTCTGTAATACTTAAATGACTCACATCCCTATAATATTCCACAATGAAACTTTGCTTACCTTAAATGCTACATATTCTAATAACTAGTTTCTTCTAAGTTTCTAAAAGTATAGAAATCAGCACTGTGACTTTCAACTAACATTGAAATCCTAAGAAAACTTGTTTGTATCTATCTATCTCTTGTCTTCCTCAGCTAGGGTTAGGAAGCAGGGGCTTTCCTGTTTGTACCACTGGGAGAGAACATCTGGAATAATTTTGCCATTGAAAAGGATGCCTTGGTCTAAGAGACAGTGGAATCTCACCAGTGTGAAATCCACATGAGCAATTTCACAGTGATAGCAACCTCTCTCATGTGACTGACATCCATCCATGTGAACATAATGCACTTCAGAATAGAGTTGCTCACTCTGGATTATCACCCTCAGAAGCTATCTGCCTGGATGCACCCTAACAATCATGCCAAATGGCACCTGAGATCTGCCAACTTGGCTCAGGAAAAAGGGCTCCAGGTTCCAATTGCTGCAAAACATGTGGCAAAAGAAGCTGGATGAAACACAGGAAGTGGAAGAGAGTAAAAAGGAATGGAAGGATTTCACCACAGGTACCATGAGAACATTTTTCTACAACTGCAAGTTGTCTTATAAGGTGTTTTATAAGATAGGAAAGGCTGCTAAAATGGAGGCTTTTCCAGTAAGGACTAGGAATGCTGAATGTTATGTACATTGGATTTCTTTATTTCATACCAGCCATGAAATTGAGCTGCTGTCATATGATTCAGCACTTATGAAGTGATAGAGGAATTAGAAGTGTTGTACCACAGCACAGCACTTCTCAGTTGGTATGGGGGCAGAAAAGAAGCAAACCTCTCTATTGCCTGTGAAATAAGAGCCTGGGTTGGACCAAGAATAAGCTGCTGTCACTTGTGTCCCACTCCAAAGAGTGCACTTAGAAGACATGGAGAGGGCACGGTGGAACTAACAGGACTCTGGTGAGTCTACTCAGGATCCTTTGCAAGCAGCAGTAAGCAGACAATTTTTCCAGTTTTTATTTTGTGGGTACCTGGGGGCACTGGCCACTTCAAAGCACTGAAGAGAACACTACATGAACCACAGACTCCATTGACACTAATAAAAATCTTGTTTCTGAGGAACTAACAGTAAGTTGGATGTCAGTTTCAATTCCTGGATCAGCATTTCCCAATATAAATAACTGCATTTTACATGCTTGGCCCCAATGTGCTAGTAGTTCTACTGTGAGAAAGTGAATCCCTATCTTTAGGTAGAGCTCTACTAACTGAAGGGGCTACAGATCCACCCACAGGAACATTTCATCATGGAAGATTAGCATTACTGACATAAAGAGTAATGGATAAAAATGTACAATATGCCACTTTCTGTGCTGGCACTGTCAAACATCATCATGAATGTTTATTATAACTCGTTTCTGCTTCTGCTGTTTTCTATTATGTCTTTATTTGTTGAACAGAAAAGAATCCTATTTGCTCTTTTTGTAATATTTCCTCCATCCCAAGATACCTGTGGCTGAATGTTTTCATGAGCTTTGCCGGGGGAAGACCCTAACGATAAACGCATCCCAGTTACCCAAGCCATGGGTTTTCCCTTGCCGTCGCCTGGGTGCAGGGTACAGCACTGAAATAGAGGGGAAAGTACAGATCAATTTGTTGTCAGTGTTATTATTTGGGTCGGTTATTATTTAGCCGACAAAGCCGAGACGACCAAGGGTTCTCTGTGCTCTCGGACCGTGAGAGCCGAACAGCCTCCGTGCGGCGCAGCTGGCCGTTTCATGCCTCAAACCGTTGCCCAGAGGAGGTCCGGGGCCTGCGGCGACGGAGGGCACTGGCGGGGGGGGGCCGGGACCCGGTGCCAGCGAGACCCCAGACCCGCAGGCCGGGCTGCAACACCCACCGTAGCTTACCGCTCCCGAGCCGGGGGAGCAGACAGCGGGCTGAGGCGGCCCGGCCCTCCCCGGTCCCGCCGGCCTCTCGCGATGTTGCTACGGGCTCTGCGAGACTCGGTAGCGGGCGCCGCCGGTTGCTAAGGGCCGCCGCCCGGGGAGGGCAGCCGCCGCCTCAAGGTGAGGGGTTGGCTCGGGGGGGCTTCGTGCGGGGCGAGGGGAGAGCAGGCGGCGATGGGCCGCGCACGGTGACGCCGCTCTCCACAGTCCGCCGGGACTGGCGGGGCCTGGCCAGGCCTAAGCCCCCCGCGGCCTCGGGCTGGGCGGAACTGGGAGTGCGGGTCCTTGGGGCCGGGCCGGGCCGCGCCGGGCCGGGAGGGGGGGGGCCCGGCACCCCGGGGATCCCCGGAGGGGTAGGCCGGGTCGGCTGGCTGCGGCGGCAGGGGTGCTCAACTGGTGCCTGGGGCGAGCGTGGTGTCCTGGTAAAGCCCCTCTGTGCTTTGGGAGTAGGACCTGGGCAGGTTTAGCCTCTTCTCCTGATGCTTTTGAAAAGACAGGCTGCTTTCGTGCGTGCGGTGTCACGAGAAATCTGGCTACTGCCCAAAACTGACACGCAGTTGAAATGACTGACGATAAAAATCGAGAGGGGGTAGGAATTCTCACACTGCTTGTGTTTCCTTGAACTGCTGTTCTTTGTTTGTTGCTAAAATTACCACTTTTTTTTTTTTTTTTTGGTTCAAAACCTTGCTCAAGCAAAGGCTCGTGTAAGGATAAATGCTGGCTACAACAGGCCCTTTCCTGAATCATACCGTGGGATTTGTGGGGCAGGATTTGCAGTTGCAGGACAGTGCTGGGGAGAGTAATTTGGACTTGAGGAGACTGTACAAACTGGGCTTGGGGTAAGGTTTCTTAGGGAGAAAATGATAGCATGATTTTTTCTTGGAAACTGAGTGGGAGATATGCCTGCTGGGGAAAAAAAAAACCCAACAAGCCACAAACTTACCAAAAAAACCCAACGCAACAAGCCACAAACCTTTACAAATTAATTTTAGGATACATGTCTCTGCTAGTGATTGTATAAGTCAAATAAGACTTTTCAAAGCAAAGTGAGGGTGAAACTGCAATATTCTCGTAATTTGTCTCAATGAATAATTGGAGTGGGGCTTTGCACTTATATCCAACCAAACTTTAAAAAATGCCTAGTTATACCAAAATACTAAGTGATTTTTTTTTTTTTTTTGGCAGGAGATTAGGATGCATCAATGTTAAGGTCAAAACCACTTTTGAATGGTTTATATAGACCTAAAAGTACATTGACTTTGATTATGTCTCTTGAGACTGTAATTATAAGACAAAGGGCTGCAAATCAGGGAGTTAAGATTATTACAAAGGATTTTTTGAAATTTATTTTAATACTACTCAGATCATTGAGTTAATGTTGAATTGTGCTTGATCAAAGTAAAGTGTTCAGCACCTGTGTTACTTACCATAGAGAACTGCTAGCTCAAGGAACTGTTACCTTTCACAAAGGACGACTCCTCCAGCTAGTGCTATATGGCTTTGATTGGTTTTTTTTGTTAGATAATACTGTTTAAGTCTGAAGAAGTGATTTATTTTCTTTTCTAAGTGTGCGTATTGTTTATTCATAGGTGCTTAGAGAGTCTTTGATAGACCTTTTTTTTCCTAAAAAAAAAAAAAGTCAAAGGTCTCTAAATCATTCTTCCACAGACTAGACATGTATAAGGTAGAACTGCCACTGGGAGTTGGAAGCATTCCTTGCCATATAAAGAAGTTTAAGCCCTGAACTTAGGTTAATTAGTAAATAAAGATAGAAATGGGGCTTTGGTTTTTTTTTGGTTTTTTTTTTTTTTTTTTAGTCCTTGGAAATTAAACAGATAAGACACCGTCTTCTAGAATTGGCAGATACTGCGAGTTTCTCACTGCTGCTGCTCCCAGTTTTTCCCAGTAGCTGTAGTGTTGTTAACTTGGCAGGGCTCTGTCAAGGCAGTGCCATTGATTACCCCAGGGAAATTAAACATTTCTGACAATTGAACGTGGCCCCTGTTGCTTGCAAAAATTGACAGCACCTTTGATCGTGGGCATGGCAGCAGCTTTGAGTAGAGGGATCCACAAATCAGAACTGGGTGGTAATAGTGGATGAGAAGAAGCTGAGAGACTTGTAGCAGTTTCTTATCAAGATATGATCATTACAACTGTAAAAAAAAAAAACACTTTTTTTTTTTTTTTTTAATGATGATATAGTCTTGTGCCTGTTTGATGGGCAAGTCCACAAGCAACAACAAACAGGAATATTCAGGATTTTCTTAATGCAATATGTCCTTTAACAATATTGTACTAAGATAACAGGAGGTTTATGAAAACTGATTTGATTATTTTGTTTCCAGTTTGTCTGAAGATAAGCCCTATCAAATATTTCTTGTCTGTGGTCATGTCTTTTGATAGCATAATCTCATGTTGTTGATAACAGGAAAAAAGTGGCAATTTAAGAGGTTTATGCTTTTCTTAGCATCTTGAGGGGAGAAAAAAACCTGATACTAAAAAAGTATGTTATTCTTATATTTGCTTTGTACAGATGTCTCACTTTACAAGTAAAGATGAAGCTCTGTTACAGTCTATGCTTAGACAGTTGCTGCAGAGTGTGAAGGAGAAAATCACTGGAGCCCCATCAGTAGAATGTGCAGAAGAGATTATCTTGCATTTGGAGGAAACGGATGAGAATTTTCACAAGTAAATATATTTTTGCTGCTTTTAGGATTTTGAAGGAGGTGGAATGTGTTGACCTGTATTATTTCTGGGAAATGTTTACAATTTATATTGCTATCTGAATGTGTATGTATTTTTTTGTATAGGTATTACTGCCCCTTATCAACTCTCAGCAGATGCTAATTTAGAAAAGAAAATTAATTTTACCATTTTTTTCTGTGGGTTTTTTTTTTTCGCTCTTGGTAATAGATTATTTTTACTGTAATAGCAATTGATGAGCTGTTTGTGAGAGGGAAACTTACAGAACTGCCTAACAGCCACTCTGATGCATGTGTACATGTAAAGTCCTAAATGCACAAACAAACAGAAGCTAGAAGGAATCCTCACTGAAGGCTATCAGGCAGTGTTTTGACACCTGCTAGACAATATAATTTTGGTAAATATTCAGAAGGCTATTTGGTTTCCATATTTGATTGTTCTATCTGGCTTATATTATTGAAACTTTGTATATCTTATCAGGTAGTTGTTATTTAAATTTATGTTTTGAATAAAGCAGAAATGTATCCCCATCTCACTTCTGTTAAATCAAACTTGACCTTGTGACCTCACTTACAAGCAATCTAGATTTCTGGAGCCCACACTCCTCTTTCCTTTCCATGATATTCTAACTAACGTGTTTGCTTTTTTACTACATGGGAGTCAAAAGAGTATCAAAGAGTATCAAGCTGAAATGACCTTGAAGACATTTTAATAAGGACCAGAATTCTGTGATCTGATGACTTCTGAGAAAGCTGGTTCCCTGCCTGTTTTTTTTAGAAGTGGCACTATCTACATTCTCTTAAATTTGCCTACTTTTTAGCATTGCTTTGTCAGTGGTAGAAGTTAGGTAAAAGTAAGTAACTTAAATAGAACTAGAGTTTCTCTAAAATTTCACTGTGATATTTAAACTTTCATGCTTTTATATATTCTGAAGATGCTAAATGCTTTAAAATATATTTTATCTCCATTTTAATTTGTATTACAAGTTGTATCAGATAACACTTTCATTGTCAGCCTGGCCAATTTTGAGGACCAGGTTACTGGGTGAGTTAAAAAGTTAGTTATAAGCATATCGAAGTTAAAAATTACATGTACTTTTGAAAGAAAAACATTTTTATTTAAAGGAAGACATGTACAGTAAAAACCCCCAAATGACCAAAAACCTATGAAATAACTTCTCTCAATATTTCTTCTGAGGACTTACTAGGAGAATACCCAGGGTGAGGGGGTAAAGTCTACAGCTAGTGGAGACAATGCATACATAGCTTTCCCCTTTAGAACAGTGAAACCATGCCATCCATTACTCTTTCTGGTATGTTAAAAAATTACTGATCCTAAAGATACTTTCCTTTCATGAGAGAAGTTTTAACTTGCGTTTAATGAAAAATCAAGTGTTGCTTTAAATACGGGATGCGAGCATTACTCTCGGGCGCCGGAGTATTTCTGAAGGTATTCTAGTCTTGTGCATGACCCACGGCAGTATAGGTTGATTTTCATGGAAGGTCAGAGAAGTCATATGGTGATTTATTAGTGAGACCATTAAGAAACTTTCTCCTTGACCTTTACCCATCCATCCAGACTGCAAGCTCCTTTATTAGTAGTGTGTGCTATTGGATTGTCCAATACACTAATTCAGCTCAGCATTTTGATCAGCACTGTTTCTGCCTCATGGTTATTTTGCCTCAGTAATTTTATCAGATTTTGAGGCCTTACTTAATCCTTTGTTCCCACTTTGATGTAGAAAAGGCAGAAACACAAGATCCTCAGAAAGCTAATAAAAAGAAAAATTGAATCAAGTTAAAAATGTATGTGCAGTAGTAGAAATCAGGATTTTTAACTATATAAGTAGCATGTTTTCTGTTATTTTTTTCCTTAAATTAAAGTCCTAGAGTTTTTATAACACTTTTTCTTTTTTTTTCTGATGCTTCCTTTGTAAGCCCAAGCAGTTCAGTCTGACATGATTCTGTAGTAGTAGTTCTATCATTGCTGAAACACTTATTTGTTACAAAACATTTTTAAGGTGGAAGAATGATGCAGAAGATCAAGGCTAGGACATCAAGCAGACATAAACTTAGTGGCATGAATAATGATGCGATTGCTGTGTATTTCGTCACGAAGCAGCCACTACAAAACTGTATACCCTGGAAATGTTACTGTCGTAAAACAAATGGGAGGAAGTTTTATGAAAGCTTTTATTCAGCGGAGTGTCATGTGCAGTTTCATTATTGCAGGAGTAAAAAGCTAGCCTTGAAGACAAATGAAAATGTGAATAAACATGTTTGTATGTTTGCATCTTTCTTGAGATGCATTTCTGTTGCCGTCATTGAGAATGGAAGTGATACAGGGATGGAAATAAGTGTGAAATTAAATAAAAAACCCCAATGACTATTATACCTGATAGAACTTGAGGTGGGCAGTCCAGTGAAGAAGTATGTATCATGATATAAGACATAAGTTTCTGTGCTTATTTTTTTTCATGTATCTTGAATGTTGGTTTGTTTTTTTTTTTTAAATATCCAAGAAAGACAATAGCTACTGCCTATTGTAACAGTTGCTTTTATGTATATTTGCATGTTATAGCTTTGGACTCTGTACTTACATGGTGAACTGACTTTTTTATTCAATTTTTTCTCACTCTGTGTTTATCCAAATTAACACAAAGTAGTTGCACATCTGCATTTGATATAATGAGACTATAATAATGCATCTACGTCTGTTTTATGTATGATTACTTTTTTTGTATGTTCCTGTTTGCCTTGTCCTTTATGCAAATCAGAAAACTAACAAAAAAAAAAGTTTATATATTCTGAGCACTACTTTTTAGCAATTTCTATAGCTAATACAGAGTTTGAGGACCCAGCGAGGGTCTTTTGTTTGAAATCCCCCTCTGATTATTCTTTTGTTTAAACTAGTTGCTGTGAATATCTAGTAAGAGGACTACAAAGTACTAATTTCCTTATATTTAACATGTACATGTAATCACATCTTCTACATATAGTCACGACACAGAGACTTTCATAAGCCTTAGACGTGCTTATATGTTAGAATTTATAATTTAAGTTTTCTGTGTTTCTTTTAATTTTGTATGTGTACTGCATAAATCGTAGTACCAGATCAATATACCGTAAGAGTGCTATATTCAGGATGCTCCAAGCAATGGTTCTTTTTGAATTTTAGGTTTGACATTTCTTGATATTCTATGATTTTTATCTACAAAAACTTAACCTTTGTCTGAGTAGATTTTTACATTTAGAGAAGCACAAAGGGAAATTAGAAACTATTTGTTATTGTTTCTTCCTGGAATATGCTGATAATGACCATACTTAAGAAAATAAAACTTCATTATGTTTTTTTACACTGTTGAAGTTTATTTCTCTGCAAGTCTACCTTAAAGTAACAGGTCTGCTGGCAGAGAAGACAGCTAATGTTAATACAATGTTGAACATGTTTGATGGTGAGCTCAAGGAAATCTGTTGCATTTAAATTTTGTATATCTGTTGCAGCTATGAGTTTGTGAAATACCTTAGACAATATATAAATAATACTGTGGGATCTGTGATTGAAGAAGAAACAGAAAAATGTACTTCTGCTCAAAATCAGGGTGAAGTATCTGGCTATGACACACTTGTCCAACATGTTACTAAGAAGACTCGTGAATCAAAAGAGTGAGTGTATGCATGTCATTCACATTTTTGTTTCTTCTTGGTCTTTGTCTTCCTTTCTTCTTTCCAGAACTTGTTCTGAAAAAAAATAAATCCTTAATGTGTAACAATAATGATTCTTAGCTTTCAAAAATCAGTGCTAAGCAATTCAGATATTCCCACTCTACGTTGCAATTTGTCATGCTTTGTCTCATTTTGGAATTAAGATTATGAACTATTGCATAAAAAGATTGGTAGCAAATCCATGAAGTTTTTGATGTATCTAGGACTGGAGTTGGGCAGGGGTAAGACTTGAGAGAAGCATCACTACTTCATGCTATTTCACTAGATGCAAATTAAATCCTGTTGTGATACGGAAGTTGGCCTAAAGGAAAAATTTGTTTTATTGGGTATTATGGATTGATAATTTCATGACATATAAATAGAGAGTCTACATGACAATGTTGTTTTTTTTTTTTAAAAAAAAAAAGAAATTAAAAAAAAATTAGAATACATGTGTATTTTTTAGGATTGCTTCCTTGGGATATAGCCAGGTGTCTTGTGAGAGTAGTATGTTCAGTCAGATCTTCTTTCATTGACTGGTTTAAAAGTTGAAATTTGAGCTATCTTGCTCTCTATTTTAGTGTACATGGCAAGATACTTCTGCAGTGCTGTCTGTATAATGTAGAACTGGTACGTGGACTAACTGTGTATAATTATTCAAAGTTTTTTGACTCAGCCTATCAGGTGGCCAGAAATCAGCACGTTAGTGTGTAAAACCACTTATCGGCATATTACAGTGTCTGTGGCTTTGAATTGGCTTTGAATACCACATTTTGTAAAGAAACCTTATATAGAAAAACCTCAGTGAGTACCAGTTAAATTATTTTCTTAGTCATCTCTTCCCTACTAACTTTCTTCACCTTCCTATGAACGTTAAAATAACTTTTCCTTGGAATACAGAGGCTGGTAGCTCTCTTACTGAATTTTTTTTTTTGCTTTAGATTTCAAATGTGCATAGGCAGATAACTGCCATGATTCTTAAAAGAAATGGTCAGTAGTACTTAGAAAATGCATTTTAGTATATATGGTTGTTATTTCTGGAAAATATGTAAGACTTCAAAAGTTTAATCTATGCATCACATTGTTTCTGTAATTCCTGTACAAAATCTAACTACGTGATAGTGCTTAAAGCAGTTCTAAGAATATGGTTTCTTTAATTAAAACAAACGGTATACTTTCGTCATCATAGTGAGTCAGGTCCTTGCCTCTCTCTTTTTTTAATTGTCAGAGAGAGCCATGATGAGGCCTTTATTGAGGTTGAGCCATTACAGTGTGAAAACAATGAAATTAAAGTGAGAACCTGAAATGGTGAATATTAAAAAATGAAAACCAACCAACCAACCCGCCACTATTTTAGCGTCAGTGGTAATTTTTATGTGTTGCAGAGGAAGAAACCAAAAGGACAGTTTTTGTCTCTCCTATATTTTAGCCACTAAAATGATTTTATACGCTACTTCTGCTGAACTATTTTTTAACTCATTTTTATTTTATCTTAACTTCATCTCCATCTCTATTTTTAGTGAAACTAGGATCTTACTGTGATGCCTATTATTTACTATGTGTCTTCAGTAAGAAAGGAATTAAAAATAGTGTGTTTTCTGTTCTAGAAGATTTTATTTTCTGTTTATTTTAAGAAGGTTTCTTACCTAGAAGTACACAGAAATATATTTTATGAACCATGCTTTTGTAGGGTCCTTTTCTTGTCACCTGTCTGCAAGGATTCTAAACTCTGATCGAGCATTATTTGGTCTCACTGTGATGGTCTTGAAATAATTTCAGGATCAATCAAGGTTCCAACTTTGTTCATTGCAATTACTCATTTTCTGCGATAGGTAGTGTGCTTAAAGGTGTTTATGGAGAAAAATGTTAATAATTGGACTCCTTAGTGATATATTCCACATTTCCATAGTACAGTTATTTATGTTAGAAAGCAATTCTTAATCAACTACACTTGACTTTTATTTTCACCTAGAATATAGATGTTAGGATGACTGTTTTTCAGATTATGCTGCTTGTGTCTTTTTGTTTCAAGGATCAGGACCTTATGGTTCTTGTGCTTGTTAAAGTTTGTAGAAGAAGCTCCAATGAACTAAATGTGTGTCTTATATTTTTAATTTGAGGGATAGGAGAGTATTAAAGCACAATATGGTAATTTATATCTTTGGTGACTATAAAATACATAATAGTAACCTTAAGTAAAAAGTACTTGAAATAAAATAGCAACATTTTACAATAGGATGTTTTTCTGAAGCAGCTTTTATTTTGAATTGCTTCCTTGTGGATATTGTTATTTAGTTTATGTAACTTAGAAAAACTCTAGTTTTGTTGAAAGGAAAGTGCATGACCTGTACTCAAGATGATGTGTTCTCTTCTGTTGGTTCTGTGCAAGGCTTATAGCAGAAGAAAAATTGGATTTTGAACTTGAAGCAACATAAACAGTAACAAGCGTGAGAACTGGCCTGTTTTCTCGGGGACGGATTCTCCCTTTTGGAGGATTCACATTGTTCTTTCTGAAGAACTTCTCAGAACAGGATTATGTTAGTGGTATTTCATTGAATGACATTAGAAGGGCAAAAAGGACTTTTATTACAATTTTAAGATATAGTTATCTGAAACATTTAAGATACATACATGTTTTGTTGCTCATTTTGGATTTGTGTTTGTTTTTCATTCATTTCTGTAAATTCAGTGAGTTTGGGACTAAGTAGCATTATGCCATGTTCAGCTATTCATAATTTTTTTTTTAATTAGTGATTTTAATGCTCTTTAATATTAAAATCATCTTTAATTTGAAGGTACAGAGAAATGATGCATACCTTGAAGAATGTAATGATGGTTGTGGTTGAATCTTTGATTAACAAGTTTGAAGAAGATCGAATGCGAAATAAGGAGCTGGATAGTAAAACAAAGAAAGAACATCAGAGTGGCTATTACACAGACAACTGTTCTGACAGTGATTCCTCGTTCAACCAAGTACAGTGTGTTTTCTATCTCTGTTATGAAATAAGCGTGATACTGCAGAATTGTTAAGTTTCTCTCAGTGGATATTGAGAAGCAGTCCTAGAAAAAGATTCACCCTTTCTGTCTTTGTTGTATCCTAAAACGAATTAATTACCTTTCTTTCACTATGAAGTATTAAACTTATACTGGCTATGTAACTTTTAAAACAGCATATGATAGATCAGATGAATATGATGCCCATATGCTCTGAAGTATATATGCAAGTACTGCACAGAAAAAGATAAAATAATGGTAAAAACAGTACATTGTGTAAATTTTTGTGACTTTACTTTGGGAGTGAAATAACGTGCAGTTCATTCCAAACTGCTGCACTATGCTATATTACTTACTGAATGAATTATTATAGCAGATTTTATGAGGATACAGGAAACTTCTAAGTAAACTGAGGTAAAACATGTAATGAGATTTTTGTTGCTGTAAATTTAACTTTGGGCAAATTGCAGAAAAGATTTAGAATGTTGACTTTAATGTTAAATTAGTATAAATGTTGAAGTCCTAATTATTAGAAGTAAATTAGATATCATAAAGACTGATGATTTTGATCTTCTACTCTTCAGTTTAATAAAATATTCTAATGATCATTTTACAATGTTTATTATAGAGTTATACGTTCATGAGTCAAGAACAACTGCAGCTGCTTGTAGAAAGACTTGACCCTATTCAGCCTAAGGAAGTAAGTTTAAAAGAAGAAATAAAATGTTAATACAAATGAATGTTTGTGGCATATTGGAAAACAGACTGTATGTACTTAAAAGTTTGTATGTACCTTAGTGGAATTTTGTCTTTGTTGGTTCATAGGTCTTTGCTTCAGTGCAGTAACTGCTCTGCAGTGCAGTATCTCATTGTTCATAACCATCTGGTTCAAAAGCTAGTGCTGCAGCTAGTATATATAGATTTATTAATTTTTTTTTTTTTTTGTTCAGAGTTTATATGCTATAGTTGGGAATTTTTATTTTGGAAAAAAGTTGTTATGTGAGAAACAAAGTTATTGAGGCTTATTTTCTTGTATACGTGCCTGTTGCCCTTCTTGGTAACTTCCATGTTGTCCTTTGTGTTACCCCTATCAGAAGAGAGAGAAGCCTGCTGATTTGCCTACAAGCTGCTGCTCGATGGAATATATGAAATACAATTTAGGTTTGCCTTCCTGTCAGTGGCAGTACTAATTTGAGCCTCTAGCCACCAATCAGCACCAACTGCTGATACTTTTGAAGCTTGGAGAAACAGCATTTTTAGAGTGCTGTCTCAGTAAAATTTGTGTGGGATTATCTGGCAGTTGAAAAAGGCACAGTAGATAGAAACTGGTATAAACTTTGGGATCAAGTTTTCTTAGAAAACCAGGTAAAAAGCCTGATGCTATTAAATATTGTTAAAACTTCCTACAGATAGTTTCAGTAATATGAAATAATTAGAGATTACAATTGTCTACAAATGGAGTAAAAAAGAGTTATTTGAAATTATATAGATTATAATGCTGATGAAAATTCAGCAGTAAAACACAGTGTCTAGTAACACTGTTTCCACTTTCCCTTACTGACTTTTAAGAGAGCTGCTGGGCACATTTGTAGTATTTGGTGGTGATAGTTTCCTATATTCCCTGATAAAAAAAATTGATTATAAGCCGAAAGTAGAACATAATCTTTGCATCCAGTATTCAAAACCTATATAAAATGGTTTTGTTACTTCTTCAAGTATATATTTGGTTTTGTTTTTTTTTTTTTTTTCTCAGTGATGCAGTGTTTTGTCTAAATCACCATAAAAATATGGCAGAAGAATAGTATTCTGGAATTCCTTACCTGTTCTATAGCCAGATCCTGTTCCTTCCTTCAAATTATATTGTAAATTACCTATTTGAGAGGCTGCTGTGAACAGATTTGTGGTGTTTATCTTTTTGACCACTTCAGGTTCGCCAAGAAGCATTGCAGACATTGTGCTTTGCCCCTCCCTCTGATGTGCTGAACTCTGAGAGTTGGCCAAATCTGCGTAAGCATCTAACAGTGTCTCTGTCAGACCCTGATGCAACATTCAGTGTAAGCTAATGTTCTATATTTAGTTATCAGAAGTGTAGCCTTAGTAAAGAGTACTGAAGAGGATTAAGAAGTTACATGTGTATTATGAGTAGTCCAGCAGGGTCCCAAGACATTGTATTAGTTGTGTATATATATCAGATGAAATCTTTTTGAAGTAAAAGAGCTATATGATTCCAGTAGGTCCTGATTTAAAGGATTACAACAGGATTTCAATAGGATTTTTAGAGACTGATTTAGAGATTTAGATATCTTTTAATGATAATGAAGAAGTTTGAATGTGTTTTAGCAAACAGACATAAAAATAAATTGACAAAAGTCTTCTGTAAAACATGTCATGTTAATATTTCCTATTTAGGTCAGGTACATGCTCCATGACGATGAGAAAATGATACATGGTAATATTACAGGTGCTGATGAGGAAAAAAAATAGCAGCCGCTGAAACTGCTCTTAGATTATTTATTATGCCAATTAAGCCTTTTTTTTCTTTTTCTTTGAATTTTAAAATGATTATCAAATAAATGTAAATGTTGCCCCAGCTGCTGACATGTATTTCTCTTTCAGCTTATATGGTCTACAGTTTCTTTTGAAACAGTGCTAGTTACAAGTCATTGGTACATTTAATAACTTAAAAATGTTAATGGAAAAGTAGAGTAATGTTCCCTGATCTTTGTATCTCAGTGAGGCTTTGCATTGATGCTGTCAGTTAAAATATTCACATAAAATTTCCTTCAGACTGTAGGTTTCTGTGGTCCCAAACTGTGTATTTTTATAAAATACGCTAGAGATATCTGAGCAATATGTAATACTAAGAGTAATGCCACTACATATTGATTATTGTGCAATAATAATACACAGTTACATGACTATTTAATACATTGCTTGCTTTTTCTCCCTTAGGAGAAAATTCTTAGGTTCTATGCAAAATCCTTTTCTTCTTCTCCGTTTAATATGACAAGAGAAGTCTATACAAGTTTAGGTATGTGCGTTTAATTACATTTAAGACTTCATTAGTCATGTACTTCCTGAAAATCAGTTAACTTCTATAATGAAGCTGTATAACACAGTCTGTTTTGCCACTGTTGTCATGAAGGTGAGGTTTGTTTTTCTTCTTTTTTTTAGCAAGACACTTGGAGTTGTATTTTCTTTCTGGAGAATATTCTCTTCGTATTTCAGCTGGTCTGGATGTATCTAACACAGATATAAATCATTTACTTAAAAAGGTATAAATGAAGCTTCCATACCTTTTTTGTCAATAATAAATTATCGTGCATTATTTATTTTTTAATTTTAATGATTATACTTTCAGGTCCGCCTTTTAAATGAGTACCAAAAAGAAGCTCCCTCTTCCTGGATTCGTCATCCAGAAAAGTATGTCATTTTCAAAAACCTGTCACTGTTTCTTAATTTAATGATTTTTGACATATAATTAGATGCATATAATTACAGCAAAAGGTTGATTACAGAATGCACAGATGACTGGTCAGTGATAATGCAGGGAAATATAAATAGAGGGTGGGAAAAGTCGAATAGGGAGGTTGGGTAGGAGTAGCCATGTGTCATATTGAGCTGCTTACTCAGCTTTTGAGGTGTTCTAAATGCTTTTTGACAAAAATAATTTTGGTATTTTACAAAGTAGCAAGTGTAATACAATGTATAATCATGTAGTAGAATACACATGTATGTTGTTATTAGTTTTATTCATGGTAATACAAAGAATTAATAGCCTTCCAAGATCAAATTAAAGATGTTGGTATTTATGGTTTAGCTGAACAATGAGGTTTTACCAGAAAATTGTTCCTGAGTATTACTGGTGGAAAGATTTAAGTGATTTTTGTTTTCTGTTCATTTTTTTCCTATCTGTGTCATAAGGTATATGGAAGAAGTAGTGGAGAGTACCTTGTCGCTTTTGTCAGTGAAACACGAGCCTAATCATCCTGCCTCTCCAGATTTTTTAGGTCCAATCTACTTCTTGGCTCTGCTAGATATCAAAGCAGCATGGTTTAAAAAGTGGACGGTAAGCAAAAAAAAAACTCATCCCAGCAAACTGTTACTTGTTCGTGACTGACATGTATTTTGAAAAGTTTGATTTATGACTGTTATTATCACAGACCTACTGTGACCTGATAACAACCCATAATGAGCACTGTAATTAAGGAAGTCTGGGAATTTCTTTAGGCATTTATGTCCTTTGCCGTTTATCACTACTCTCTCTCTCTCCGTTTCTATTCAGTTACTAGTTTTTGTAAAATTTCTGAGAACTTACTGTTCTTTGGGACTTCAGTCTCTTTGTCATAATTGACTGACAGCTATCAAAAGATGCAAATATTTTTCTGGAAGAAGTGATGAGCATGAAAGTACAGTTATATATATGATATGCTGCACACAGCTTGCTGAACTCCAGTAGACATTAGAGCTTTTTGCAGCCTACCATATATAAACTTGTAATTTAGGATTTACATGGCAATGTCAAAACAAGTAGTCTAACATTTCAGCATAGTTATTGTTTTTCTGTTTATTTTGTGTTCTACTACACGTTTTTCTACTGATTTATTTATTTATTTTTTTTTTTGGTAATCTTAAATGTACTGCAGATAAAAGGCTCAGTAAGTGTAATACTGGCTTACACAAGCTAGAGTTCAATACATTGAATATGTACTGTGCACAGGATCCCTAATAAAATGGGATCAGAGATGATTTCTACTTTTAAATTAAAAAATAAGACTTATATGTTTGAACTTAACATAGGTGGTCTTTGTCATTTTAGCATGCGTATTACAGCAGAACAGTGGTACTTAGGCTTTTGGAAAAGAAGTATAAATCTTTGGTAAGTATTTCCCAAGGCAAATTTACTTAAAACTGGTTCTTCCTTTGCACGTTGTGGTTTCTTTCATTTTTTTCCCTTTTGTCAGAGCTATTCTATATTTTTTAGCTAGGTGAGACTTTTATATTCTAAACTTTAAAAAAAAAAAAAATTAAATTTCTGTTTGCTTAGATGAATCATAGTTAAATGCAAAGAAGGATATGTAACCAGCTCTGAGTAACGGGAAATTTGGATATTTTATAGCAGGTGTTTAATTGTGATTATTATTTATTTATTCTTTATGTTGCATTCATATTTAGAATTATTTCTGACAACGTCTAAAAATAACAAATGGTGCCTGAAACAATCGTGAAAACTCTATGCTGAATTTGGATTTTTGGTGGAAAGAGACTGAAAAACCACCATTGTGTTCTTTAAGTTGTGATGTGAAGCGTTAAGATTTCGAAGTGTCAGCAGAATAGATCAAACTGGGAAGACATCTTCAGTAATGTAGGCATTAATCCTGTCACATTTTCTGTATGAGCAAATCTCTTCACTGGGATGGAAGTTTTGTTGTTTTCAGTAAGATCAGTACAGATGTGCGATCCATTCCTATAGACAGGACTGTGGCTATGTTCTGTAAAATCTTGTAATACAAATGAAATTTAAAATATATGTGACTGATAAAACCTTAAGATGGACAAGGATACAGACAGCTGTAGAGATGTTTGTCTTGTTTATCTGTATGCACAGAACAGAGCACAGAATTAAGTGTGCAACAAAAAGTTCATAATAGGACGTCCATGAGCAGGGTAGTCTAGTCTAATTTATAAGCTTAGAGTAAACATCTCACTAAGTATTTTTTAAATTACGTATGTCTGTATGTTTTACTTATGCTTGTGAATAAATCTTAGCAGCTCCAAACAGTAATAAATTGAAATGTACTTCTTTGTTCATATGCTGTGCTTTGTGATTCATTTCTGAATCCATGCTGACAATTTTTAAAGTTTTATATACATTAATTAGATGGTAATACTATGATAATGATACAACACTTCTGCAAAGTACAGTAATAGCACTGACAGCATCCAACAGCCAAACTTAAAGTTTAGTAAGTGTCTTCAAGACAAAGTTTTTCACATGTGGATAATGAAAATCTTCCACAGTAATGACCATATAGCTATCACAGGTTGCCATTAACTTCTTGAAATACTTGCATGTTCTCTGTACTCTTTTTCATAGATTATCTTAGTGCTTATAGCGCTGGTAGTATGATAATGTTATAATTATGGCAATATGTTTTAATAGCCCTGTAAAATTTTGCCTTCTGTTGGTTAACCTATTCAAAGCACTGAAACATGAGTTAAATTGCAGTGAAGTGGATATTTAAGTTCTTGTGTTAAAGGACAGTCCTTGGATATAAGAGAGAATGACTTTATTGTAAAATACCAGGTATTTTATTATTTTGTGCTTTTTTTCCACAGATTAATGCAGCTGTCCAGCAGTGTCTTGATTATTTTGAATTTTGCAAGGCAGCAATTAATAAAAATTCCAGAGTCGATGACTGCTCCCAGCACCATTGTAGTGAGTATGTTTGCATGTCTTACATTATATGCACAGACATCCACGTTCACTAGGTTTTTGAGCATTCTACCTTGAGAGGAAGACATTCTATCTGTTCTTTTTCTTCCCAAAATATTGTATGTCTATCTTGTCAGAGAACACTAACAGCAATGGTTAGTTACTTAGGCTGTCTGTCTTTATATACAAAATGATCCAAATATGTTGCAGGTAGTAGCTAGGTACTGTAGAGTAAACTGAAAGAGTCATTTTCTAATTTTTTTTGTTTTATTATTCAAGGTGATAAGCAGAACTTTTCTTACACTGGACTGGAATTGCAGTACATCTATTTTGTTCATTCACTGTGCCTTTTAGGAAGATTGTTGATCTATAAGCAAGGCCGAAATCTCTTTCCAGTACAGCTGAAAAGTAAAAAAGGTAAGAGGAGGGCTGAGGAAAATGGAATCTGTTGAGCAACGCTTTATCCGTACTTGATACACATTTCCACTGCAATATTGTGGACATCATGGGACAATACTGTATTTGGCAAATGTGCCTGGAAACCTTTCTTAAAAGATGATATAGGTAATTTTGAGCATCACCACCATTTTTAATCTTTGATGAATGTGGTTGAATAGATCACTTTTGTCCTTACATTTAGTGCATTAATTTCATGATGAAGGAGAGTTGGATCTGTGTGTAAGTGATTCAGTCTTTCTGGGTATGAGTAATATCTTTAGTCAAACCAATTGATGTAATTGATTGAAAGAGAGACATGTCCAGGGACCTAAACTGTTTTTCAGGTGTGAAACAGAATCAGTAGAAGGTAAGTTGGATACCTGTGGAATAGAGGTGTTAATAAGGATAGAATACACACGATAGAAAAGCACTTGGACATCCAGAGAAATCTGCATGTGGTGATACATTGTGCAGGGTTGGCGAATGCAAATATGTGAGAACAATTCTAGTGTTTCATTACATTAATATCTCTGTTAATTCAGTGTCAAATTCAAAACATTACTCGATACTAATTCTGAGACTTTTCTTTTGGAGGTATTTTGTCCCTCTGGTTTGAGGATCAAGACTTAATAGATCCAATGCAGAGCAGTTGTGAGGAAGAAACGTCTACTAATTGAGTGCTTTTGTCATTTATGGATTATCTGTATAACACCATTCAAGCAGTGATCCATTGACGATGGTTGCTTTTTTCTCTCCTCTACAAAATTAACAATCTCACCATCTGTCTTCTTAATAGTGTCCTTCTCAGCTTTAAAGATAGCAACCCTTTCCTCACAAATTGTCTAATTTATTAACATAATTACATTAAACTTGGAGCAATAGTTCCCAACCTGCATTTAGCTACATGTTTGTTGTTTTTGTTTCAGACTTGCGGAAGAGTTGTCCGACAGCTTGTCTCTTTTCCAGTTGTTTCACTTAATCTAATAGCAAGGCAATGCTTTTTCCTACAGCCATGTATATTCAGCATTCTCAGACTTTAACTGGCATTTGTTTCAATGGAAGACATGATAAAATTGCAGTTGGCTAAATTGGGAGCAAGATCAAGCCTTATCAGTTGATCATGAAATACTTTAGTAGGGTCCCAGGGACATGCATGTCTTTTGCTTTATCAGTTGTAAATATGTTGGTTTCCTCAAGAAAGCAAATCATTGTTTACTTATATTTACAAAATCCATTTTATTTGTAAAATTAAAGTTGCACTTTAATTTGCAGAGTACTTTACTCTTTTTTTTTTTTTCTTTTTAAATAGACAGTGTATCCGTAACTGATCTGTTGGTATTATTTACTCAGCTTATTTATTACTCTCCAAGTTACCCAAAGACAGCTTTGACAGAGCATACAGGTAAATATTTGGTTTTAATATATGCTAATATATATAATTTTAATGAGGCGCGTGCTAATTTCTTTTGCAATTTTTAATTTGGGTTTCTTATTTGTGCAGATTTTTCTCTTCCCTTCTTCTCTTACCTGTCATTATTTCCTCTGTGTTAAATAGGTGCTTAACAAAATTCAGAAACATCTACATTAGCCATATGGATACATTTATTTAAGTTAAAATGTAAACAAATACTTCTTGTGTTCACCAGACAATTATTCTCCAGCAAGTCTTGTTATGGAAATTCTGCAAGTTTTTTGTGATCAGACAGGATGTACTGCTGAATGTTTATACACGGATGCAGTGATAGATGCCCTACTTCATCCTGTGCAAAGTTTACTGAGTGGCACAGAGGTTTGTAGTAATCTTCCAGATAATTCTAAAATCTATAGAATATAATAATTTTTCTGTATTTTCTACATAGAAGATGTATTTAGTCATGTGGTAACTTCTGTATGTTTTCTGCTTTAACTACTATAGTATGCCTTAACTAGCATAGGCTGTCAATATGATTGGTCTGACGAACTTCGTTTTCTTGAAATGATGTGAACAGTAGTGTCACAGTTTAGCCCTGATTGGGACCAGACTGCACAGTCTCTCTCTCACTCCCCCCACCCTCCAGTGGGACAGAAGGGAGAATTGGGAAACAAAAGGCAGCAAAAATGCGTGGGTTGAGATGAAACGAAAAAAAATAAATTAGTAATAAATGAATAGTTTTCCCCAAGTCGAGTCTGTTTTGCCCGTAATGGTAACTTTAAGGATTTCTCCCTGTCCTTATCTCAAACCTCGAGGCTTTTTCCTTATGATATCTCCCCCTATTCTCTTGGAGAGTAGGGGAGTGAGAGAGAGACTGTGTAGTCTGGTCCCAATCAGGGCTGAACTATGACAAGTAGCAAAAATTGTGCTGTAATGAGACCATTCCCCTGGGAAAATCACATAATTTAATTTTTTTTCCCTCATGTTTTTGTGTGTCTTTTGGATATTTCTTGGGTGCTTATTTGCTCTACCTGCTGTTTAAAAGGCAACCTACTGTTCCTCCTTGTTAAATCTAGCGGAGAACTTGAAGTTAAGTGTTCTCAATAATAAAATATGTAATTCTTATTGGAAAATTATTATTTTCTGAATTGGTAAAATGAAGAATTTGAGTTTAATTTATTTTTTTTTAATGTTTCTGTAAGAATTCTAAAAATCTTGGGAAACATTATCTACCTCTAAGTACTTGAAAGTCTAGTTATAGTTTCAGCCTGTCCTATTGTTTTTTGTTTTGAGTGAGATGATTTAATTGATCTAGGTGACTGTAAGTCTCAAGATAGAGAAGCTGAGGGTCTGAAATGCTCATGGAGGAGCCTGAGCTGTCTTATGTAAAGAGACTTTGAGATAAGTTAATGGCTGAGAAATTTTGAATTTACTTTCTGAGACTCATGCTTGCAAAGACAGTCTGGAATCCTAACTTAAATACCTCATCTAGGTTCTTAAAGTTGAACTTTGTCAATATCCTTCTGATTATTTTTTCAGTGCAGTTTGTTTAATTTTCAGAAAAGACTCTTCGTATTAATTCTTGAAAGTATTTTTACCTTACAGGCCTGTGTAATCCCCCAGGCCTGTGTAATCCCCCAGGCAATCTCTGTGGTCACATGGTATTGTAAAGGATATAGAATTGTCTTCGTTATTACACATTAGTAGTTTAAAAGAAATTATTTCAACATTTAACAGTTTTTTTCCCTTTCTTTTTTTTTTTTTTTTTTTTTTTTCTGCCGTGCTCAGCTGTCTCTCACAGGTAGCTGAACTGTTAACAAATTGCAAGCCCTCCTGTCACTTAGTAACTGGTCTGTTTAAAAAAACAGGTCATGTTCAGGACTGTTTAATGCACAGGAGCCCTAGTAGGCTGGTTATGTGTTGTGAATATGGAATATGTCATTTTTGTTCTAACCAAGGTGCAAATTGTTTTCTATTGCATTTGGCAAACAAATAGCTAGAAAAGCTAGACCAAGTCAGAGTGACACTCCTTCCTCTTTTACAAGAACATTTTACAAGTACATTTGTGTATAAGTCCTAGGAATTTGTGAGTGTTTCTCAGTCCCCGGGTGAAAAGGTATGCTCTGGTTATCTCATGACCAAATTAATGAGGCATATGGTCAGGAATAGAGTTTTGGTGAGCCCCTTTAGGACACTGAGTAAGTCCTGCAGAATTACAGCTACTGTCAGGCCCTCGGCACATCTGCCCATTATTTCCCCCGCCCTGGGCTTGGCAACCTGGGCTCAGGGCCAGCATAAGCAATAGTGTGAGTATCCAGCCTTGAAGAGAGCTGTTTGAGATCCTGCCAGTGATGACTCTGCTAATAAGCCTCAATGTGGACTCTCCCCACCTTCCACTCCCGTGTCTTTTTTAAGCTGAGGTTCTTATCCTTATTCCCTGCCTGCACTATGTTGTAGCAGCATGGAAGCCTAGTATCCCATTGATCTGAACCCTGACCCACAGACATGACTTCTTCACTTGCTTTGTCACAGACGTGCTTTGTGACTGTAGATCCAGTTGCATGATCCTGATTGCTGTTGCTGGAGCTGACCCTGACTCACTAACTTCGTTTCCTTGCTTAACCTTGGACCTCCCTCGCCACTGGAGGGGATCTGGACTGTTGGAAGAACATGATTACTGTTGCTGGACCTCATCTACCCACCTTACTTGGGTATAGTGGGAATGCCTGCCCATCCAATGGCAGGTCGCTGCCTCTGCCTGCCTCATTACCATTTTCAGTTCCTGGCTTTTTGTCCCTTGCAGAGCATCCTGCCCTTGCTGCTCCCTGACAGGTTCTTCATGTTCTGCTTGTTTATTATTGGAATATTGACTGCGCTTATTAATGAGCAATGGCCAATTTAGCCTTAATTTGGGCAGTACTTTCATTAGTGATGGTACAAGACCAAACAGTCTGAATCTCAGTGTTAAATGTTCAAGTCTACTTGATTACAGCCTAGTTGTGCCAATACAGTGCTCTGAAGTGAATAAGGGGTTGGCAGATGACTTTTGCTTTGCTCCAGTGGGGGAGACTTTCCTCATGATTTCTAAGCTGTTTGGGCCTACGGTGGCCTAGAAGTGAGGTGGAGACAGAAGATCTTGGGAACTAGAATTCCATTTCTAGCCAAAGACTTGCCAATGCGTATGCAGCAATGAGGGAGTTTGCATGTTTCTCACCTTGATTCAGGTATTGCTCTTACACTCCTAGATGGCATATCAAGAGCCTTTCCCCATTCATGGTGTGAAAAGAGAAGAAAGTGTAGAAATGTCTGTTCTGTGTATCTGTGCAGTCATTTAACTTCTGCCATAATCATTAAAAGTGACAAATATTGCCATTTGTAATTAAGGTTTCTATGTGATGTGATTTGAACATAGGCCGTTTACTTTGTTTAAGCCATTAAGCAGTCATCAGAAAGGTGACCTTCAGGTTCTGCATGCATAAGCCAGACTTGAATAAACAACTTTAACAAAAACATTGAATCTAAACCTTTTTTTTTTTTTTCTTTCTTCCAAATAGGTGTATATAAATTGTCTTGAAACTACTTTAATTGATGTAGCTGATATTTTAGCAAGGATTGCTGCTGTAGAAGATGGTCTTTCTGTTCTTCTTTATGGAGAGAATGAAAAAACTGCCAAAGAAGATAGGTAAGAGTGCATTAATGAATAGCATTAGTGAGTACTTTAATAAATTACATTAGTCTTATGAGACTGATTTTCTCTTTTTTCATTTATCTATAACATGCTATGTTTTGTGTATGTTTAGAGTAAAATGTCTGGTTATCAAGTAAAGTAGTAAGTGTTTTAGAGAATGTATTAGGGAAATGTTTATGTATATAACCAGGTGAAGTGACAATTTAAAGAATTAATTTTATCGAGGGAGATTTCCATAGTTCACTTCTTCTTACGAATGTGAGAGCTTTCCTTTCTCTGAATGTAGTTTCATTCTATTCATAGTGCTGCTCTTTAGGCCAAAGGCCTCTCTTCTCTGTTTTCTTTGCTTGTTTTCAGAATAAATATTAAAAATCAACCTAATTTGTTGAAAGAATATATTTAATTTAGCATTAACTTTTCAATGCATCTAGTAGAGACAGATCTTGTATCAGAAGCTGGCATTCATAACGCTATACCTAACTTAAGATTTGTGTGATCCTATGTGTAGTATGTTGTTAACTAATGCTAAAACTTGAAACAGGGTAGTAACATTGAGACAGGCCTTTTAAAAATATCTAAGCTGCAGGTCATGTATGGAATATATGTCTTCTAAGTGGATGAATCTCACAAGTTGCGTGTATTTTTATGGGAAGTTGGAAGTACAAGATATTGATTTGGAGAAAGAGTTGTCCTTTGCATTGCAAGCCTAGAAGACTGCAGAAGGACATCTCATAGATAGGAAAAAGGAAGAACAAGGACAAATTTTGCCTTGCTGTGGTCCTTAACACTGATTAAGCAGAATCTAAAATAGTTGTCTTGTTACTCTTCCCAACTGGACTCCTGTAAAACACAGTCTGTGTAGTTCATGGCTCTATGGGCTGGATGGAAGACAATGGATACATTTTTGCTTTATGTAGACCTGTAGACAAAGTAAGATAACTTGCTATACGTTTCTTTTCTTCAGATGTTACAAGTTATAATATGGTTTGCCCCTCCATCGTGGGCCATAGTTTCTTTTCATAGTTTTTTTTCCCCTAGAAAAATGTAAATAAGTTTAGTCAGAGGATTCGTTTCAAAGCTTGTTGATGATTACGAAACAACATTTTAAGTGTTATTTTATTTCTAGTCCTACAGCTGTTCATGTAATTGTTCAGTTTACAAAGAAACTTCTTCATGACGACATTTCTCTTTTATCTGGATCCGAGATTTTGCCAGTTGTTAAAGGAGCTTTCATTTTTGTATGTCGTCAGATGTACAGAACTTGTGAAGGCCTGCAGGTGCTAATTCCTTATGGCTTGCATGAATCTATTGGAGAGTCCTGGAAAAAGGTAAGTCTTGTTTTGACTTGAGAAGATTGGAAAAATTCTTACTGTAAGAGGTTCAGCTTATGTAATAGTTGTTCTTTGCTTCAGGTTGCTTATATTTAAGTAATGAGATAATGCTTGGAGTTGTTCTAAAAATTAAGTTTTACTTTTCAAATTTTCCTTCTGTATGTGAACCTAGCAGAAGCTTAGTTTGACACTTCTGTGCCTTAAGATTAAACTAGGAACTCTCAAGATGCATCAGTAGACCTGTCATTCATAGATCAACTCCTTTCTAAACGTTGTCCTTGATACTGAAGGTCACTTGATGTCATGATAGCCAGTGTCCAGCACTGGTCTGGTTTTCACTCTTGGTTTGGGATATTTTGAAAGAAAAAAATCCTGACATGTGGTATTAGTAATTTTTTAGGCTAAACTAGTTAGTTTCAGTGGGAGATACGGAGAAAAAAAAGGAGATTCCAAATATTTGACTTAAATAGTTAGATGCCATTGAAATATTCTCAAGAGACCATAATGAGAAGTTCCAGGCAGGAGTTCTTGTCTTACCTATGTACTTGGATATCTTATGAAGTGTAGAATCTGTACTTCATCTTCAGTTTGATTGCTGGTCTAATGCTCTTTCTGTATGAAAGAGTTTGGGTCCAACAGTTCTGTGTATTCTACTTATTTTATGTTATGAATTTACTGAACCAAATAAATGGATCTCTGCTTTATTCATTACACTTTTCTCTTTTCATTGTGCTAGTAGCCATATGCAGTGTGAAAATTCTTATCTATTACTATAAAAATCTAGTTAAGATGGAAAAATGACAGCAGATGCTGAAAGAGCAGTTTTCAAAAAGTTCACAGTGAAGTAATATTTAAACAAACATTTGAATCATTAAAATAACATCAAAAGCATTTAGGTAAGGGTGGCATACAAAGCTTCAGCTTTGCTTTCCAGCTAAACTGAAAGCATATTTAGACGGTAGGTATTAGAACTCTTACGGGAAAACCAATATTTTGCTGTGTTGTTTCACTTTATAGTGAAAAATGGAATAATATCTTTTTTTCTGCAGTGATTGTAAAATATTTTCTTAGAGAAGGTTCAGACTAAGCTGAAAGAAAAAGTTGGCTAAAAAAGTAGATTATTTTCAGAAGTGAGGAAGCAGGAGAGAGATTGAATGCAAGGGAAAGAGAATGGAACAGCTATTTTTCCTGTCAAATGCTTTATGTTTTATTATGATTAGAAATTTTTAAAATATAGTCACAATGTAAACTGAGGCAGACAGTATCAGAAAGATAGAACATGAATAGAAGAGAGACTTAAATTACTAGCTTGTGGATATTTCTCACTGCTTTTATATATTAATATTGTCATGAAAGCATACATTTTGATTGAAAATAAAATACATTCTTACTTACAGTCATAATTATATCACAGTAAACTCTGTTTCTCATCAAAGAATGTTGGTTTTGAAACTTACTTTCCTCCTTGGACTGAAAACTTCAGGATTTTATTGAATTAAGGAGTTTAGTTCACTTCTATCGTGCTGTATTTTACATAACTCAAAATCTGTCTTTTTGTGCTTTCCTATTGTATAACTAGTCAGTCTTACTTGAACTAACCTGTTACTGTGTTTAATGTTTGTCACAGGCAGACTGTTATGTGCTTTTGATGGGCATTTCCTGTTGTTTGCTCTAAAGCACCACAGCATTTGCATGTACACAAAAGACTTCGTTGCACATCAAAGTCCTTTATGGTGGTATACAACATCATTTAGACAAATTGTTTTGACACATACAAGATAAGTAGACTGAATGTGTCGAATTTTTTTAAAAAAACATATTTAACAGAAAAAAAATGACATTTATTCTGATAACTTTGGAGGTCAAATTAAGATCAAAGTGGATTCTACATATTCAGGACTTTAGAAATTGACAAGTTAGTCAAGAAGTCATGTTTTCAACTCTGCAATCTTGATTACTTTAAAAATTATTTTCTGTCATTTTTCAATTTTAAAACTTCTGCATTTTTTGTAAAGTATTTTACCATTTATAGTGTAGCAAAAGTGGTGGACTTTGGACTCTTATCCAAGCAGCAGTGACAATTTTTTAAGGCATAGACTGGTAACTTTTTTCCTCCTATTTTACATGTCTCCTGGAGTTTTAGGACTGATGGAGGAAATTTTTTTTTTTTTTTTTTTTTTTTTTTTTTTGGCAGACTCTGGAATTCTGGGACAGAATTTGTAGAGATTATAATAAAAGGGGAACTTAACAGATCCAGGACAACTGACTAGTTTAGAGGAATCTTTTGTGGTTTTATTAGATAATGTTTATAAGAGAGTAAATTAATGACTGCTCACTTTCATTTGAATGATGCAATATACTTTTTATCCATAGAAACAAAAACCAGCTTAAATAATTAATTTAAATATACAGTATTTTTCATACTAATTATTTTCAAATATAATTTAAATTAGAAAATCCATCAAATATAAAAATATGTTTATATATTTATCTATGTTTGTAGCGCTTATTGTATCTATACTGATCTAGACAAAGTTATATAATTTATAAATAAATCAAATAAAAATTTGCAAAATTATTTAATAAGTTTTGATATTGAGTTGTTGACTTTAGAAGCTGTTATTTCCAGTACCTATGACAGAAGTGGAGTAGAGTTGCTTTCAGATTTTTTTTCTGTCTTTTAATGCTAATTTTTTGCTTTGGGAGTCTTTAGTTAAAATGTAAAAGGAAAGAGTTTTTTGTTCTAAGAATTCTAATAAAAATTTTAAAATGTACTAGCTTTAAAATGATTTATACCCAAGGTAAAAATAGAAAATAAGATTTTCCGGAATGAAAAATGTAGTAGAATAGTGTATTCTATGCCAAAGGCTAGGCTACAGCTTGATCACTGTTATTTTTTTAATATATATCAAAAGAATGAGCAAGATCTATGGTTTAAAAATGGTGTATGTAAACAGTAAAGAGGTGTTTATTTGTTTTTTTTTTTTCATTTCACAGATGAGTTTGCTCTCAGAAAGAGTATCCACTCCTGTAACTGGTGCAGACTCAACTTCATCAATAATTCCAGAGTCAAAAACCATGTAAGTTGATGTTTGATTTATGCACATGGAGAAGTGTGAATGCACACTGCTACTTTATCCACAATTGAGGCATCATCTAACCCTGTGTTTTTTTTTACCATAAGTATAGGGGTAGGTAGAGGGAGTGAAGTCATCCTAGCACAGGTCTCAGTAGAGTTACAAAATTGTTCTTGACCTTTCAGGACTTTTTTTGGCTTACAGAGTTGTGTCTAATCTATGTAAAATTTACTTATAGTTGATTCTCTCTGGCTACAGAAACTGATTTGAGGAAAATGTGAATTAAAAAGCATAAAACAAAGTAGCTGTCAGTTTATCTTTCAGCCTCAATGTGGTGGTAATTTAAAATGCTGTTCTGCTGAATGGTATCTACACCTTCAAAATATTATGCAGCAAGATTGAATCATAGAAGCATAGAATCATAGAATCACATGGTTGGATGGGACCTATAAGATCATCTAGTCCAACCGTCTTCCCACTACCACAGCTACTAAACCATATCCTGTAGCTTCTCATCAAGCCGCCTCTTGAACACTGCCAGGGACGGAGACTCCACCACCTCCCTGGGCAGGCCGTTCCAGTGCCTGACCACTCTTTGAGAGGAAAAGTTTTTCCTCAAGTCCAATCTAAACCTCCTCTGGTACAACTTGTGGCCATTTCCTCAGGTCCTGCTTGTTGCCTGGAAGAAGAGGCCAAACCCCTGTTCATCACAACCTGCCTTCAGGAAGCTATAGAGTGCAATGAGGTCTCCCCTGAGCCTCCTCTTCTTCAGACTAAACAATCCCAACTCTCTCAGCCGCTCCTCATAAGACCCTCATTGGCAACATTCTGGCTGAAAGCCTGATACATATTAAGTGAAAAGCATCCTTTCTTATATACTAAAACTTAATGTCCCTTTATAGATATTTATATGCATTAAGATGAGAAGTACACAAATATTTGTAAGACTGAGAATTCATGGTGGTGGTGGTAGTGCAGAACCAAGTTAATAAGTAGATTCTTGTTTATACTTTAACATATATTTCATGTACAATTTGCAAAGATACCTCAACAGTTATTACTCTAGTCAACAGTTACTACTTTAGTCTGTAGTGATGGCATGTTGAACTGCTTATAGCAACTCAAATCTAGTGGTAAAAAGAGGTCTAGTGATGCAGAGCTCTGACCGAGGAGGCTGTCACTAATTGCTACCATTGACATAACCTACAATTTCCTCTCTGCATCTAGATTTTTCATTTAACTATGGAACGAGACTTGCTGATATATTTCTACGTGAAATTTTTGCGTCTGAACTTGACATGGCAGGGATTCTGCAGGAGAAGTGATTAAAGTTTAGGGTAATGGTTGACTGCTACGAAAAAAGCTGCATGCTGCTTGCTGGTGATAGGAGTCAAAAATGGGAAATGAGAACTAGAGATGAGAATGCAGTAAGCAAATGCTTTTAGAGAAGCAGAATCACAAGAATTTAGTGATACCTGCAGGGATGGTACCTAATCAAAGGTGGTATAATTGCTTAACTTTTCTTTTTAGGGCATAGAATATTTTGTAGGGCAGCAGGTATCATCATACTTCGTTCTTACAATTGCTGTTCTTTCTATCATGGCTGTAGAAAATATTTTCCATTCACTGCTGTTAGTATGTGAAGCTGTTCTGTTTATATAGCACTTGATTTTCATAATTCTGTACTAATTTTTAGCAGGAACCTTTATCTCCTCAAACTTGAGTTTTTAGTAGTTCCTCATAGTGTTTTTACATTGATGAGAAGTTTCGTGCTGCTTTTGCCAATTTGTAACTTTGACATTAAAACCTGAAAAGACTTGTCTAGAGTCAGATGGTAAGTTGTAGGTATGTTTAAGGATGGCATAGGTCTTCTGGGTTCCCCATTACATCATCTTTCTGTTCTGTGTTCCTACCTAACCTTAGTTTTACCAGGATGAGTTTGAATGTTTGTACGAAATACAGTCTGATACATATTATAACTTTCACAAATGCTTTTTTAAAACTGATATAGAGTAAATGTGTAGAATAAACATACAGTCCAGTGAATTAAGTTTTGTTGTTTTTTAAAGTTAGAAATTGCAGTTTTTCTTTTTTCCTATGCCTTTTTACATATCTTTAAAAATTATTATTTTGCTACTCTTGCAGTTTGTTATGGGAAGAGACTTTGTTAGATGCCTTGCTACAGTTTTCTGCCACACCCAAAGGACTATTTCTGCTTCATAGTACAGGTGCCATGAATGACTGTGTGAACTTCATGTTCAGGAATTTATCAAAAAAATTCCAGGTGAGCATGACAGAGTCTGTACAGTTTTTACTTCTTTTACTGTTTATAATAAAATAAAGAAGAAAAATTAATAAGTACATAAATCCAGAAACCATTTTGTCACTTAATTTTTTTCAAAAATGAATTTAAAATGTAGCTCATCGTCTTTGATATTGGTACCACACTGATTTAAGTTTGTTGGATGTTACTCATCTTCAGAACATCAGGCATGTATTTAATTTTTCTGACCTTTTACAATAAAGTTTGAAATGCTAAGCAAAATATTTTTTCTTTTTTTTCTTCTAAATGCAAATTTTTTGAGACCAGGTTAGTAGGTGGTGTTGAAATCTAGGTATGCTAGACAGTACTTGAAAGTAACAAAAAATTGGGTAATATGCATTTTAGGAGAAAAAACATAATGTTACAGACATCCTACTGAATGTGTGTAAAAACATTATAATGCTAATTTTTTATTCTTTGCTGATATCCCATGTCTCAACCGAAGTATTTTGCATTTAAGTTTTGATAATAAATTTGATAAAGGTGTTTGGTTTGGAATCTGACCCTGGTAAGTCTGTAGAGAATAGTATCTATGAACTGTTCAAGTCTAACCTTACAGTGGATTAAATTCTGTAAACAAATTTAGGAAAGGTCAATATTTAAGAGATCATTTGAGAGTTTCATGCCCTCTGAATAACTAATACTGCTTTTATATTTGTTACTAACAGACAAATGAGTATGAAGAGTTTGGTAATAGAGTGATTGTTGTGCAAATGGCAACAACACCAACAGGTGCAGTAGCTCTACAGAGTTCAGGTAAATTGAAGAATGGTATTATGAATAGTTACACGCTGTAATCTTGCATAGTAGAAGAAGACAGTGAGAAAGGTGTTAAAAAAGATCAACTGAGTGGAATAATTACGCAGTATTAGCAAAGACTGCTTAAATGTCAATTGACTTCTTCTTGATGGGAATTCATTCTTTCTAAGTCATTCACTTATCTTGATGCAGAGTTCTTGGTTTTGTTTTTGGTTTTTTTTTTTTTTACATTATGCAAAATCTTTACTTCATTGGTTTGGGTTTCCAAAAATTTCCTGTATGTGCATGAAGACATTTATGTCTGTTAAAAAATAAGTTGCTAACAATTTGCAAGTCCTTCTTATTGATCTACAGATCATAATTAATAACTGTTGATTTCTGTAATTTGTATGTACTTTTCCATGGTTACTGACTGCTCAGAGAGTGAGAAATTGCAAAGGCCTCGATGTAATTGGTGTTCTTATACAATAGTGAGATGGAATTGAAATTGTTTGAATTTATGATTCTTTTCATATGACAACCCATACCACAAAGTGCCTTCAGATTCTTTCTCAGATAACTCAGCTGTTGCAATACCACCCAGCAGTCTGGGCAGTTGTTATGTTAAAATTACAATGTTATCAGTAAAGTAAAGCTACTGTCTTAAGTTGCTAAGGAAGTCCGTGAGGTACAAAAGTTACAAATATTCTCTTTGAGTATCTAGAAGTGGCCAGTGTGTAATAAATATGGCTTCACTGAAAGACTGTTGGAAATTTGTCAGGCAAATTCTGACAGTCAAGGAAACTGATTGTTAGTTGCTTTATAACAGCATTGATTTTTATTCAACCCTGAGAGGAGGTTGTGTAATATATGTGAAGTCTGTATTAAGCCTGTAATTTCAGAGTTAGATTGCTATCTTTCCTCTTCTAATATTTAACATTTTAAATTCAGCTAGTAATGCTTCTCTTAAAAAGATTTTTTTCAGTCCTTAACTTTTCATTATGGTATATTTTCCTTTATTAATGAGTAACAGTAAATCTGTATTTTTAAAACCACAGAGCCAATACTAGCTAAGCCTTGATCTATAGCAGATAACTTGTTAAAGAAGTTCAGCAGCTCATTTAAATTGAAGATACATAAATATCATCCTACTCTAGTATAATAGTCTTTGCAAACTGTTGCACTGTTACTGTAGATTTTAGATTGAATATAAGCAGACTGCTGTGTTAAGGCAGGTTGACTAAAGGATTGAAAATAGCAGGGAGAGGAACCTTTGGGCAGCCTGTCTTGTGAAATTTTAGTCCACAATGTAGAGAATTTTGAGAATCTGAGTTAGAATTGTGATGTAAAATGTTTTTTAGTATGAACATTGTTTTTCTGGTATTCTTGCCATTCTCATGATTAGAACAAAAATTTGGTTTAGGCTTTATAAAGGACCTTGTAACTGAATTATGGGCTCTTTTGGAGTGTGGAAAAGATGATTTGAGGATAACCCAACCCAAATCTACTCCAGTTGACCCTATTGACCAAAGCTGTCAGAAGGTGAGAAATGACTTAATCTTCTGTATTAACATAGAAAAAAACAGTGCTGTATTTCAGATAAGATGATACATACCTGCTTCTTGGCATGTGAGGCCAAGTGTATTGTAGTGTTTTATAATACACTAGTCAAATTATGATTGATTGAAAGGATTCTTGTGTTGCATGACAGGTCACGATGCCAAGGATCCATTAAAGTCAATATAAAACAATAAATAACAATTATGACAAAAATGAAAGTCTTAAAATACTGGCCATCCGTTTGTGTCTCTGATTACTGTAGTAACTCAGAGAGAGAGTAAAGTATTTTAGGTTATGCTATGTCTCTAGATTTTACAGTTATGTGGTAAAGAAAATATTATAATTTTCAAAATTTCTTGGACAATTTGATAGAAAACATGTTTTTTCACAGACACTGCTACCCTTTAGACTACATAGATGCCTGACAGGGTTTGCAGTCTTATTTTGGGCAGCTCTGTTTATCTCAAGTTCAGCCTACAAAGAAGGACAAGAACAAACTTAAAGTAAATGGCAAATAATTGTTAACATTTACTTGGTTATACTTAACTGATTAAAATTACCTTTTATCCTCCCTTTTTTTCTCTCTAGTCTTTTCTGTCTCTGATAAACTTGCTTGCTTACCCTGCGGTTTTTGAGCTCCTGAGTAAACAAGATATACCAGATAAACCGATGTATTCATTCCGTGAAGTACCTACAGATATTATTGTAAGTATAGTTTTGATTTTGAAAGAAAAAAAATAATTATGTGAAGACATTTTTCCTAAGAAAATGTTGCTGTTAGAATAAGTTTTTTCTTCTTACTGAAAGATTTTGAATTTTTCTGCATTTTGTATTATATACAGCATGAGGGCAGCAGATGCACATATCACTTCATGTTAACCTAAATTTTCATTTTGAAATCCTAAAGATAATATAAGATTTGATGCCTAATTTAAAGATAATCTTTCCTAGCTTGTGTTAGAATTGTGTTTTTTTTTTCATGGAGAAAGTGACATACATAAACACCTCTGTATGTGCTTGCAGTTACATGCTGGAAAATGCTGGGAAATATCTATACTTGTATTTTATATAATATTGCTCTAGCACACTATCTGTAGATTTAAAAAAAAAATTTAAAACGAACCAAACAAAAAATCTCAGACTTTCTTAATAGCACAGATGATTCACACACAGAAAAAAATCACTACTGGGAAAGTTACTGATTAAGGCATATTTCAGTCCTAAGAAAAATAGTGTTACCTTTCTGTATTTAGTATCATTTTGTATTAGTTATCCGACTGAAATCTATTAGTTTTTTTTTTTTTTTCTCATGCACAAAGAACAGGCAAATTTAATCTGTGACTTTGAGTCCCAGTTAAAATTGGATTTTTTTTCTAATGAGCTAGCACTTTGAATTGCTGTTGTTTTAAAATGTTTGTTTAGCACAGGCTAAACTATTGGTGGTAGTTTACGCTATGTAGACAGACTATATCATAACAGTCTGTGTTATGTTTGGAAGGGATTTTTGTAGTTCTTTTTTGTAAACTGTTTTGATGATTTCAGGAGGAAATAGGATGATAAATTAATTTTTTCCAGTCCACTTAATGTTGGTCTGTCCATCGATGGATAGTTCTTTTCAACCATCAAGTTTTCTAAGGCACTAGGAGCAGGGGAGATAGATGGATGTTGAAGTGGTATATATTTGAGAGCTTTGAGATTGAGGTAGATCTTAAGTAATGATCTCTGTGACTTTTGAAAGCCTATGCTGTTTTGGCTTTTGAGGCATTTCAGTGTTTTGATTGAATTATCTAGATTTCCAGAAATAGCAATACTCACACAATTGTTCAAAGTTCCCTGAACAGTTACAGATGTTTTGGATGGGATTTGTCTCACTTAACTACTGTGCAATAGTGGGTTTTGTAAGCCTAAACTAGACATCCAAGATGATGTAGTTATCAGAAGGGAAATAATTAATCTAACATTAATTAAACATATAACGGCTAAGTCTGAGTATTCAGAAAACTTCTGGGGTTAAGCAGACATACAGATTTGTTTCAGCCACGTTTTTGAGTATTGATTGCAGAAAGCTAAAGATAAAAGATTTAACCAGATGTGACTGTGGTTAGAAAGCAAAGTAAAAACAGTTTCAGTACCACTAGATTTGGTTAGGACATCTAATTGCTTTGTGTGCTTTGTTTTTGTATATTGTTTTAATCATGTCATATTGCCACAGAATCTGACTTGTAATATTTATGCTGAACTGTATCTGATAATGCACAGAACTTAATCATCTTTGTATGCCCTTTATTTCCTAAATACACAAGATATAAACATTTTTCCGCTAACTAGTTGCATCATTGACTGAACAGATTACCAGTTGGGCTTTCCTTACTTTTAACTGTTGACTAATCAGTTTTTTATTTGGTGCCTTGAGGAAATTTTTTCTTAATAAATGCCAGATTTTTTTTGTACTTTGTTTGCCATATAAAAATATTTTAGAAAAATGGAGCAAATGAATCAGAGTCTTTCTGCCTGTCTCCACTCTTACTTTGAGAAGATTTACGGTACACATATGCAAGGGAATTTAGATTGGAAGGTACCCTCCAGATCTGTAACTTTGAAAGAGGGCTTAAAGCAGGTGAATATTATTTCCCCAGTGGTTGTGAAGAATCTTATATTTAGATGATGTATCTTAGATATTCAATGTAGATTACATCCCACTTGTAATATTTAAGCTATGCTCTGTAGTTAAGCAATGCAAATCTGTCTGCACTTTTTTCTGATCGAACCTTGTGTGGGACCTTGTTCATTTTCTTCCTTCCTAATATCCCAAATCAGAGCTTGATCTGCTTTCTCAATAGTCCTGTCTCTGTGCCTGCTGTTTCTACTCTTTTGCAAGCTCCAAGCTTTGACGTGTAGATGAGAGGAGGAGGTTGTTGCCAGAGAAATACCCCTTGGCATTTAATGCTTTATATGTGCAAATATCTAAAAAGTCTTAAAACACCAATCAAATCAATTGCTTGCATTACTGATTTTATGAACAGCCTTGAGGTCCAAGTTGAATTGTTTTATTGTGAACATACTATGTGGAAAAAATTGCATTCTTCACAGCCCTCTCCCCTACTGCCCAAAACAAATCTAATAGGGAAAATATTATTTTGCTGTATTTTAAATAAGAGTGCATTTTATGAAGACAGTTTACTTTGACAAGTTCCAGATTTTTTTTTCTACTACTGAGAGTTTTACTTGTATTTACTTTTCTCTCTGTTGAAAACCAGAGCTTTGGTTGAAATGCATGAAAGCATGAATCCTAACTTTTCTCTCATATCATATTGAAATGACTCATTAATCTAACCAGTTGAGTAACTCTCTCTGCTGTCTCAGAGACTGTACTTCCTAAATGTGGAGAAAATAAAAGTTTGGATGGTTTTATTCTCAAGCATGCAGTACTAACTAGTGTTGGAAAGAGTATTATACTAAAGGATTTGCTATTCTTTTCATTAAAGTATATGTATACACATTTCAGACATACAAAAACAGTTTAACATTTTTGTTGCATTTTAGTACTAAATAAGAACTAGGATACTTCATGTGCTAGGATCTTTTTGTATGTTTAGTGATTTTTTTTTTTTCCCCTTTAACCCTCTGTATGATTTCTTTTTGCCATTGACTTGTATAGTGGAAAGCACCTCTTCTTACAGAAATAATTTCAATGTGCATTTTACTAATAGGTTTCATTTTATAGTAAACATTCTGTGAAACTGGTGTGTGCATAAAATATAAAACCATACATGAATTTTTTAAATTTGTTTTCCTTTTGCAGGATATCATTGACAGGCTTATAATTTTGAATTCAGAAGCCAAAATTCATTCCTTATTCAGTTATGAACAATCACATCTCTTCGGTCTGAGGTAAGGTGCTCATTTTTTATTCTCCGGTCACATTAACTAAATAGGATATAACATGCTTGGATGTGTAGCTTCTGATAAGGTAACATTGTTTTTTATTATGCATGAAGGTTAAATTCCTCCTTTTTTTTTAACATAAGAAGATTAAGTGGAAAATGGCCTACAAAATGAGAATAGCAATGAATCTAATCTTATTACCTATAAATGGATGTATTGTATATGAAAAGCAGTAATAGAAATTGCATGTTGTTATTTTTCCTTGTTGATTGAAAAGAACATGTGGTACGTCCATTGTAGTGCATACAACAAAAATCATACCAAAATACTAAAATAAACAAAGTATTTTTTACCATTCTTATATCAGTTTGGTTTATCTAGTCTCCTTATACTGAAAATGAATTTTTAAAAATAGATTAGTGTAATTATCGCCAATTTCACCAAAGCTTATTTTGAGAAAGTACCATTTGATCCCAAATATTTCTAGAACCTGAAGGAACACTTAAAATATGCTCACACTGTCATACTCATGTTTTGTAATATTAAGTGCTTTATAATATTTAGAAATTAATTTCGGTATTTTTTTCTGTTTTCCAAAGTTGAATATATAAATCCTTGAATTTACGCTTTTGTTGTGAACATATTTTGTGCAATTGAAATAGAAGATCTGCTGGGTTGTACTTCATAGTGTGGAAAACTTTGATAACCATGCTTGGGCAAGATATAACCCAATTGATTAAGTACTGCAACATTAGCTTTCTGCGGCTGTATTTGTGCTTTGATATCACAGTAAAATTATTTCATCCTATGCATGAGTGTAAGATACAGTATAATTTGCTGATAAGGATGAGCATGGAGGAGATAAACAGTGGCAGAATTTGGAGTTGGAAGATAGATGATTTTGTCGTATAAATCAGCAGTTATAAATGCTGTTTTGGAGGAAATCGCTAGTTGGATAGCAATGAGAAATCCTAAGATGAAATTTAAAAAATAAAATATTATTCTTAATTTAGAATTATACTGACTCCATAAAAAAACTTGACAGAACTCTCATTGATTTAATTAGGGATAAGGGAAAGTGAGATGGTTTACAGTTTAAACAATAGTTTGCTTTTAGATTGTCTTCTAACTTTATAAGGTAAAACAATAGAGTTCTCCTATAATGATATAAAGAACTCTTGTAAGGGATAGGCAAAAATTAATTTTTCAGTTTGATTGTGTATGCGGTTGACTCCCCTGCTGTAAGACAGAGACTGGTAGACAAATACATGAATCATGTATTGTAGTTGTGTTGAATGCTTAAAATATTTTTAACAAGGCCTGTACTCTGTGAAGCAACAGAACTACCTATAACTACACATACAAGCAATATAACAAGCTCACCTGTGATTGTGTGAAAGAAGCTAAGTTGTTACATAGATAAGATGAGCTTCAGAGTTCACTGTGGGTAATGACATTTTCTGCTGGACATGGACAAAGTCAAAAACCAAGTGAAAATCCAGTCAAACTGCCATGTTTCAAGAAAAGATCGAGTAGTATTTTCAGTGTGGAAACCTACTCATAAGTAGTAGATATTTTAAGTAGTCATCAGAGGAAGGAAAATTTTTAAAATACAGTTTTCAGCAGAGGCTTTGAGTTCTGCAGGGACTTTGGGAATCTCAGTGATACCTAGGACCTCATATGTAGCTTCATTTTTAACAGCTTCAGTCTTTTTTATTGTTTAAAAGCCCCATTCCCTTCCCCCCTGCCTTTCATTGCCTTTCCTATAAAAGAAAGGAAGATACAATGCTGAGCATTTTAGTGTGGGCCTGTGTGTATATCACAGATCTACACAGCCATGTACTTTGTTGTTTGGTCAGGTATCATTGTAGGAGTGGCTCACCCAGAGCTGAGTGCTGAACTTAGATCTGTTTAACTTCTAGGTTACACTCTGAGGTCTTGTAACTGACTTTTATTGTTCAAAAGAGTTACAAATATACTTACTTGAATGTTAAGCAACTTCTGTGATTTAGAACTACATTTTTCTTCATGTATATACTGTGTTTCAGTGACTTAAAATTATTTTGGTTACTAAATGTGTAACTGCATACAAAACTTAAATTGTATGGGTATTTCCACAGTCTGTTTAATCCAGAAAGCACAGGTGTACCTGTTTATTTTTAATGTTAATGTTGCATTTTCTGCTGGGTGATTGTTTTCATTTTGAGTAAGTATGACTTCTGAACTATCATTTTGAAGGACAGTCCTACAGAGGCTCTGCTGTCAACTTTCCTTTTCAAGCTTGTCCGCGTGTAGAATCATGGAATGGTTTGGGTCGGAAGGGGCCTTTAAAAGTCATCTAGTCCAACCCCCCTGCAAGAAGCAGAGGCATCTTCCACTAGATCAGGTTGCTCAGAGCCCCATCCAACCTGGCCTTGAACGTTTCCAGGGATGGGATATCCACCACCTCTCTGGGCAACCTGTTCCAGTGTTCTACTACCCTCATTGTAAAAAAAATTTTTCCTAATGTCTAATCTAAATCTACCTCCCTCTATTTTGAAACCATTACGCTTTGTCCTGTCACAACAGGCCCTACTGAACAGCCTCTCCCCATCTTTCCTGTAGGCCCCCTTGAGGTACTGGAAGACCATTATAAGGTCTCCGTGGAACCTTCTCTACTTTAGGCTGAACAGTCCCAACTCTCAGCCAGTTCTCATAGAAAAGGTGCTCCAGCCCTCCGATCATCTTTGTGGCCCTCCTCTGGACTCACTCCAACAGGTCCATGTACATGCAATAGAAGTCAAAGGGAAAATGCAGGGAAGCTGGTTATGGTTTTGCATAGCCAATATCTCTCAGTCTATAAAGAACACTCCCGAGAGTGCATTTGTATAGATAAGGTCCTGTAAGGTCTGATCAAGGTAAAATACTCCGTTTCACAGCAAGCTATGGTCTAGTGTGAATCTGTTCTTTTTTTTTTTAATTCTTAACTTGGAAGTATCTTAGCCTAGGATTCTTCTTCAGGAGTTTCACAGACACTGATCTGGTATTCCTTTAATTGCAGCTATTGAGTGCTTCTAGGACAAGATTTATTCACTTGAAGGTCCTTTTCAATTAATTTTTTAAAATTATTATTATAAATATTGTAAATCATTAAAAGGAAACTTGAGGCAAGAAGGTGGAGATAACAATAGAAAAGTGGAACTATATAAACAGTTCCTAACTTGTGCATAGAAAGTTTTTCAAACTGTCAGAGCAGATTTGTACTTATTTAGAAGGAGGAAGTCTGTCAATCAGCCAAAATTGGTTGATGAAAGAACACTGAGGGCTGTTTCAGCCACTCTTTTGTACAGCCTGAAAATCTGGGTGCACAGGAACTGATGCAAAAATTCTCAGTAGTCTTTCTATTTTAGAAGATTCTGAATTTAAATTGCTGTCAGAGCACAAATCCTAGAGAATTCACAGCAGTAATCAAAGTAATAAATTTTTAGCATAGTAAATACAGAATTTTCTTAATCTAATATTCAACTTTATTTCTCTGATACAAGTGTACTCATTGATCTTATCTTATAAGTTATTGGATGTGAGAAAGACGAGTTTTCATAAGGGTGTGACACTGGAGATCTTAACGACCTCCCTTTCAAGTCCGAGCTCTTTGAATCTCTGTAACTTATATTAACAAAGGAATTAAGTAAGCAATGTTAACATACTTTTTCTTACAGGCTGATGAATTATGTGGCATCAAGACCACTTATCTAATATTTCATTACAGTGAATACATCCATGAGTTGTGAGTTTTTACAACCTGCCAAGAAAATATATGCATAATATGCATTTTCAAAGCCTCTGCCTAAAGCATTATTCAGGGTTTTTTTTCTTCTCTCTATTCAGAAACTGAGTTTTCTGTGAATGTTAGTGACACTGTGTTGTTAGCTGGATTAAAGGATGTTAAAATACCGTATTTTACCTTCGATAACAAGCCCCTCATGCTTAAAAAGTATCAATACTCCAAAAGAAATTAAAATATACTCAATCAGTGTTAGCTTGCATTAAAAAAAAAAAAAAAAAAAAAAAAAGAGAAACAGTGTTCCTGGGAATAGGCATAGACTGTGGGCAGTGGGAGGGGATCAGAGTTGGTCTATAGGCAGCTTTGCAAAAATTCCCCTCATTTAACAGAGTACATTTATAACATATGCTGTTCCTGGAAAAAAAAAATGGTTTTTTGCCTTTTTTTTTGTGGCTATATGATAATATGGCAGTAATAGGCATCTGAATACTTTTAAGAGGGGGAAAAAAAAATCCCTTTCTTTCTTTGGCTATCTTTTGTAAGTATGCCACTATCAATTTTTTTTTTTTTTTCCCCAGTAGCTTATTTTGGCCATAAGTCAATAAAGCTCCTAAATATTGTGAGGTCAAATGATCTTTTGTATCTACATTCCAAATCAGAAGGATCTGTTAGTCCAACACTTGTTTACTGAAATGCCTCATACTAGTGGGCATCAAGCAAAAAGGACAACACTCTGTTCAAGAATTTGGCTTTCTGCAGGAAGATACCTGGAAAACACTGAGAGTAAAATAATTTTCCTTCAGATATGCAAATTGTGACTGCATTCGAGATACGTGAAGATAACCTATTTTGTAGAATCGTAATTTGAACTGCAATGAAAAAGATTTATTTTAGGCCTGTGTAGGGTAAGACTGAAAAATGAGTATTTATTATACCGTGTGAGTTTTCTAAATGCATTTATATTTCTCTGGAATTATAGAAAATTGTAAATACTTGTCTAAGTCACATGTTCATCAGTATCAGCCTCAGGATTGTAGAGCTACAGATAGAAAAATAATATTGACTTGTTATTTTCAGATTTGTATAATAAATATTTTGACACTGTCAAGTCACATTTTTAAAGTCACATGAAGTATCACAGTGGATATGTTTTTTCTTATAATACTCATTCTCTTGCTGAATGGGTGCAGAAGATGGTAAAAATGCATTGCATCTGTTGGCCTACAAAACGTGTAAGAGAGATTTAGGAAGGAGAATTTTCTTATGCTATATTGACCTCAAAATCAATCAACATCTTGAAATTTGCCTCAAAGCAGTATGTGTTAGTCAAAATTTCATCTAATGCACTCCAGTGAAATCCAGGTGAATGAATTAAATCCTGCAGGAGCTGGGAAATGAACAAACATGTGATAAGCAAGAGATAACTTTGTGGGTTTAGGAGCTATAGATGATAAACATCTGTGCATTCTTTTCCATTGTGTTTTCATCTTCATTGTAAACACACCCTCCTATATATAACTGCATTTTAATAATGAGGTAGCTTCAGCATATGAAATAATTTGTTTCCTTAATTGTGCTTACATTATGTGTGTTGTTAATTAAGAGAATGAGTGATTTTAATAGTTGCAACACAATGAAGGAGCATTAATTATCTTGTTTTCTAAAGGTAGAAGATATGAATCCTAATAATTCTTTTTCCTTAGGTCAACATGCTATTTAGATTTATCCTCTCTTTCTGTTTATTAAAAAGCACTATGAATAGCAGAAGCTTTTTGAAAATGTTCATATATAATTCTTTAAATTCTCATTCTTTTTGAAATTGAAGCAAGACTCCATTTAAAACTAGCTTTAAACAAATTCAGTTTCCTCTTTAGAAAATAAGGCATTCTTTTACTTGTTACATATTTTCTTTTCCGTCTTCCTTGCAAAGCCAGAAGCAAGGCTATACCTCTTACTTTCCACATAACTTTGTTTTAAATATGCTGTCATAGCCCATGAACAGGGTTGTCTAATGTCACTGATGAATCTTTTTGATCACTAACATTTGAATGACTGGCTGATAAATCTACTCCTGCAACAACATCTGCAAGTGCACCACACCACATCTGTGGTGCTATTGGTTGGATGTGCTGAAGAAACCCTTCTCATGCCACATGCTGTGGCCTTCAGCATCCTTATGTCTTTGTGAATGGAAGAAAGCCATGTTCATGGAGTTCCTCCCCTCGAGGGGAGGGAGGAGTATGATGAGAGAGGGGCAGAATTGAGCCTAACAGTATTTATTTCTTCCTCCAAATCTACCAAATTTGAATTCTTACGATGGAAGCATGAAAGACTATGTAGTCCTCCAGTTATTTTCTACCAACCCTTTTTCAATTAAGGAGAATTGATTGAGCTAATAATTAATTAATGACCCATTTCCTGTTATTTTAAGTGTATTTTCTGTTTAGTAAATGATATACAGTTCTTTGGAAACGAATCTTTTCCTTCCAAGTGTGCATGCTCGATATGCGTGAGGGAAAAGACTTCCGCAGTTGTGATCACTGGAGAATGCATGTCTTGTAAATCTTTGACTCCTGTTTAATTATACAAAGGTAAAAGAGGAGAGAGTTTGCATGAGTAGTGCTGGAGATTTGTAACAGCATTACACTGGCACACTTCCACATCATGTAGATATACAATTAATTCATTTTTTGTTAGTTTCTATGTTAATAGAAGTTTGTTAGGTTTATTAATTTAAAATTTTTTAAAAAAAACAGGAACAGCAGATTCTGTGATAGGATTATGCCACTTTTTTTTTTCTTTACTTTATGGAGGGAAATGAAAATGCTTCACTTCTGAGTCCTCTAGGCTGGCAAGTAATGCTCATGAAAAGCATTTTTGTTTATCTAGGGAAATTCACATTACATGTGATTTGTAAGTACATTGGGTAGCTAAAGTGCTGTAGGTGCTCTTTTAAAAATCCTTTCATGTGGAAAACATCATAAGGAATACATCAGTCCCTGAGTTTTCTTTACTGGAAGAAATATGGCTGCCCTGAGGTAGTAGCTTCCAGTGCCCCAGGCATCGGAGGTATAATTCAGGGTATTGATAAGTACTCTGTATCTAGAAGATCTTATATTTTTCAAAACCACTATGAACATTGCCTTCAGTGGGACAATTAAAAGCCTTGACTCTTCAGAAAGACCACACACATTCTGAAAGAAAGAGGCACATTCTCTCTGCTCATTACTAATGCCTTTTATTCAGTCTTCAAAAGCAGTGTGCAAAGCTTTGTGTGGCTTATGCTTCCAAGTGTCCCTTGTGTTCTAACACTGACTTAGGTAGTTTTTGGCTTCTTTCTTTTTTTTTTTTTTTTTTTTTTTTTTTTTGCTAGCCATTTGCCTTTGTCTGCTGGTCTGGCACTCTTGATAGTAATTGCCACTCGCTGTTTGGATCGGTGATCTCGTTGGACCTCAGGCTGCTACTCAAAGCATAATAAAGAATAAATCAAATTGGTAATGTAGACTGTGATATTAAATATTTTGAGGCTGTCCTCCTTGATGATAACACTAAAATTACTTAATAAAAATTTTGCTTTGTGTTTCTCAGTTGGTATACATATTCATTTAGCAAGAAGGAGGTCCTACTACTGTAAAGAGTTTCCAGTCCTTGTTTTTTTTTCTGCTTATGTTTTTAATATTGATTCCTGGGAGAGAAAGAAAGACCTTACCTTTTCCCATAGCTGAGCTCTCTACAAATGTCATGCTATATTTTGCACTGGTCTGAATCACATTACTTATTACTACTGTATTTTCACAACTGTGATATGTATTTTGATTTTTTACCAAATTCCTTTAAAATTACTGTTCTATAAAAGACTGCCTTTGGATAACCTTTTATTTTGTCTGCATTGCAGTTTGTTCCTGGGAATATGGTATATTTTATTATGTTATATATGGTATATATGGTATATTTTATTATGTTTTCACAGAATCATAGAAATGCAATTGAAAGGGAGATTGAAGATTGTGTACCCCAACTGCTCTGCTCCAAATGGGTTCAAGCAGAGAGCATTACTCAGGACTGTGTCCAGTCTGGTTTAGAATATCCCAGAGCTGTCAATGCTGTAGCATCTCTGGGCAACCTGTTGTGATGTTTCACCACCATCACAGTATGTTAAAATGGAATTTCCTGTGTTTCAATTCGTGCCCACTGCCTCTTGTCCTTTCACTGGGTACCACTGAGAAAAATGTGGATCTGTCTTCTTCAAACCCTCCTGTCAGGTATTTCTAGACATTGACAAGATCTCCCCTGAGCCTTCTCTTCTTCAGGCTGAGCTGTCTCAGCTCTCTCAGTTTATTTCCCTATGTCAGATGGCACAAGCCGTTAATCATCTTCAGGACCTTTGGTTGGACCTGCCCCAGCATGTTCATGTCATTCTTTTACTGGAGAGCCCAGAACTGGACTGAGCACTCCAGGTATGACCTCATCAGTACTGATAGAGGGGAAGGGTCACCTCCCTCACATGACCTTCTGATAGTGCTTTTCCTTACACAGCCCAGGATGCTATTGGCCTTCCAGGGCATGTTGCTGTTTCATGTTCGAACTGTTGTCCACAGGGACCCCTATGTCCTTGTCTGCAAAGCTGCTTTCTGTCCCCAGCCTGTACTGTTGCATGGGGTTATTCCTTCTCAGGTACGAGTCCTTGCGTCAAAGCTTATCTTCCAATTTTCAGCAGTATTTAGGTTGGGAATTCTGTCTTCTGCTTTAAAAACAAAGTTTTAAATATATCTCAAAAAGATATGCTTTGATTTTACTGTACTATATCTGTCAAGGTTTTACACCTTGTCATAAGCATACACTCCTTATAGATAGGATATTGAGCTGGGTCTGATCCAATTCTTATGCTCCAAAGACAATTAAAAACAAGCAAAAAGAAAAACTCCAGAGTTGTATTCAAGCATGTGCACAAATATACAGACTATAAAATGTGATTTTCTTAGTTTCAAACTTTAGTCTATAAATTTATAGACAGAAGGTGAAGCAATGGAATATTACCTTGTTGTGGTAATGACAACATTTTAAAATTGATTTTTCCATGTAGATGAAAATTTCATTTGAGTGCCTCAGCAGAGGCTGCTTATGTTAGATCTTGGGGTTTGTTTTTTTTTTTTTGTCATTTATCCTACCACTATCCCTTCTATCTAATTTTATTTGCTTATGTGTTATTTTATTTCTTTGCTCTACCTTGTGTACCAGAGGAGATGTTGCAAGCATTCTCAGCCATCAGTCTTCTCCTAAGTGGTTTTTGCATACTGGAAACAGATTCTTTGCCATTTAAAGTCATCATACTTAACAGAAGAAATAGTCCATCTTCATAATGATTTCAGTGCTCTTTTTATGGATTTTTCTTCTATATGATAATTTTTAAAAAATATAGTTGAACTGTCATTTCTTCTTCTGCGATTTAGAAAAGTACTGAGAGCAAATCAAATGTCAGGAAATAGTTAATGTAAAATAAAACTTGAAGAGGGCTGAAAATGAACAGATTAAGTTATTAAAAAAGCAACAGAAAAAGACTTAATATCATCTTGACTCTTTAGTCCTTAGCCACAATTGTGTGAATTTGCAGGTGTTAAAGTATCCAGAGAATGGCTTGTGAATTTTTGCTATTGTCGGTAGAAGTATGTTGGGAATTACGTGGAATAAAATAAGTATTGACTAACAGACTACAAACTACAAATTTTATATAATATGTGTTCTCTAGTTCATATCAAGTCTTACGTGAATGCAAAATATAATGCTAATAAGACTTAATTTATATTGTGTTTTATGACAGTGATAAAACAGAAAATAAAAATAGCAACAAGAATGTTTAGTCATATTATTTTCCATGAACAGGAAGCCTCCAATGAAATTATTCTGTAACTGTGTTACAGTTTAAAACGAAAAAAGTAATATCATTTGAATTGCCTTACATCAGATTTACATGAAATATATTGGAGTACTTTCCCTATTAATTTGCCCTGAGGTTATCCAAGAGAATGGTAGATAATGTGCTGTTTTGTGCTCTGGTGATTATTAACTTCATTTACCATTGTTTTGTGTTACTTTGGGGAAAAAAAAAAAAAAAAACTCAGCGGATTTGTTGTTAAATCTGTTATTACTTTTGAATTGTATTAAACTTGATTATACAGAAGTGCTTAAAAGCCTGTTTTCTAAAGGAACGCTATATTTTTATCTCCCTCCCTTCCCCCTTCTATGGACAATCTGTTTCTGAGTTGCCTTACCAACCTAGTGTTGTATAATTTCTTCACGTTTCACATAGAATATCTTGTGAAGTGCGCGTCACCCTTGCTATTCTGTGATATGAACTCAAAAGCACCCTGAGCTGATCACTGAATATTTTCTCTGGTTGTTCAGTACATGTGAAAAATGTGTTGGGAACCATTCTCTGTTTGCTCAAGGCTGTGCCACTTGAGTGGCTAAAAAGGATATAAAAGAGTGTTCCTGACCCAGTTCTGTCTGAGTATTTTTCAGATACTTCAAGTTATTTGGTTTTTTTTTTATTTTTCCTTTCTTTTTATTTTGAGATGTCATAAACATGTTTGCCTTTGTTTTACTCTCCATTACTGGGTTCCTGACTGATGTGCTATCATTTCAATGTGTCCTTCTGCAGGTTGTTAAATGTGCTGTGCTGTGACCTCAATACTCTTTTACTCTTGGAGACTCAGTATAAAGTGTCACAAGTTTTACTGACTGCTCAGGAGGAAAATGTCACAGAAACTTCAGAAGGACCAGGGTAAGAAGTGACTGATGTATAAAACTTTTCCCCTGAGAACAAATACATGAATACTGTAGTGGCCTTAAACATACAAATACCCTCACTCAAGTTGACTTCTAATGTGCATAAGTTTGCTTACATGCAGGTTTGTCATCAATCTTAAATTATGAAAAGATACAACAGTCTTGTTCTTTCTCCCACTTTCACCTCAAAAATATAAGAAATAAAAAAGCAAATATTTTTCTCATTTTTATTTGTAAATAAATTTATTTATTTTATTTATTTTATTTGTAAATAAATTTATTTATTTACTTCTTAAAAAATGCAAAAATTATGAGTGTAAATATGTCTTTTTGTATTCATTTAATATTATTTTTTATGCTATGTATATAATATAAAATTAGGGTATTGTTTTCATGTTTATGAATTCAAGGCAACGTCAGTACTTTGTGGGGTTTTTTTTTGTTTTGTTTCTTTTTATTTACTTCAACGATTCTCCGACTCCTGTGACTTTCCATGGCAGACTTCTAAATAAATTTGCACAATGCACCCTTTCAAAAGGAAAAGTGTATTTTTGGGACAGAGTGAACAGTTGTTTAGTGACAGACACTTTGTCCTTTCTCTCAGCATGCTGAATTTTAAGAACTTTCCTCTTATTGTTTGCTATGTGGTACCAGTACGGAGTTTAAATCAAACAGTATGGGTGAAATCTCAGCAGATATAGATTATTATTATTATCTACCATTTGAGGATGAAGCTTACTATTTCCTTACTAGGGAAAAAGATGCAAGAAAATGTGCATAAAAACTGGTCTTTTTATTCCTTTTAAAAAAATTTTGTACCTTAGGCTACACAGTGACTTAAGACAGCAAGTTGGCTGTGTGTTAAGTTATGAATAACTCTGCTTATTTGTGACAGCAGAAATTTGCTAGTAAGCCAAAAAGGAGCAAGTTTTGATGGTCCATTAACTGTCTCTGCCGTAATTACTGAACATGTGGTCGTAACAAAGCTTGCAAAGTTTTCTACTCTTTTGTAGATGCTCAGATGCTTCCAATCAGCAGTAGGTGGGGAAGTACTAAGTTAGATTAATGCCTGCAGACATCTCAAAATACTTCTTGTTTCTGTTTATTTCTTTATGCCTATGTGTTTTGGAGGTTGTGTTTTAACTCCAGTACTCTCTCAAGGTATTCTTGCTCATTAAAGTTTTCTGACTTAAACAGACGTAAATCAAAGTGGTTCTGATTTTTGGAGTTTCTTATTTTGTGTTTGTTTTTTTTTCCTAGTGATTTTATAATTGATGGTCTATCAGTGGAGAGAAACCATATTCTTGTTAGGATGAATCTGATTGGAGGACCACACGAAAGGATTTTGCCTTTGAGAGTACTAGATAAGGTTAGAATCTATACTTTAACCATTTCTCTTTCCATAACTCCTGCCTTCATGAATTGAACATTTTTGCTGATAATTCAGCATGTGGAAAATTATTTAACATTAAGAAATGCCAGTCCTCCTTTAGCTTTATAAAGGGCTAAAATTTTTAAGAGGCAATACGATGAAAAAATACATTGTTGTCCCTGCCTAGGAATTGGCATGTGCCTAGGACATACCATGTTTAGATGAAATGTTTATATTGCTCTATTTTAATGTTACTTTTCCTACTATAAAAGTTAGTGCAATTTGTCCTTTTTTTTACTTGTATATTTCTGCATTTTCTTTATTAGCTTTCCATTCATTATATCTTCCTTTTATTTTATATTTTTTTCCATGCTTCGGTTTTCATCTGCGCTGTCTAATACCTGGAGCCTTCATCAATGTTCTAACAATACAGTGTTTGTTAAGCAGCTCCTTTAAATGTTCTGCTTCTCACTGGCTGTCAGTCTCATAAAGATGAAAGGTGAATTACTGTCAGCACAGCAAAGACAGCAAGATCAATGTATAAAATTGGATATACAGCTTTGTGGGATTTTTTATTTTTATAAAGACTGCTGTTTCCTTTTTGGTTGAAAAAAAAGAACTGTAAAATCAAAACTGTTAGTGGTATATACTGGAAAAAGTTCTGGCTCAAATGCTTTTTGGATTTTGTATCCTTTAAGCTTTAGTTATTGGATATTTCATTGCAAATTGTAGTATCAAGCATAATCTTGGTGCATAGGCAATAATTCTGAAAACTTTACCTGTGTGTTAATCGGGCAAATGCTATTAATTCTTCTAAATTAATTTCTTTCTGGTCATGTTTCTAGGGCAGCAATCCATATCCTTGGCCAATGTTTTCATCATTCCCTTTGCCAAAGTGCTATCTTGCAGAAATTCCTAGGAAAGCTGAATTCAAACAAGGTACATACAAAGCATGCAAGCAGTGTAGATGTAAAACAAGTATATCTGTCAGTTTTTTAATTTTTTTTTCCTTTGTCTCTGCCCCCCACCTCCCCATCGCCTAGATTATAATCTCATAAGTATTTAAGGATTTTTTATTGTTGGCTGCATTCGTAGCTAAATAAGTTGATTTTGCTTGTCTGGCTTTGTGCAACTGTCAATCTGCAAAGCTCTGTTTAGTAATCTAATTCTTATGCCAACTTCAAGATTAACCTTTTGGCTCATCTCAGGTGGGTGACTCATGAGATATATTTATGTCATCTCTCTAGGAACTGAAGCAAGACAGTATGGTTAAGCTACAAATTTTTTGTACACTGTTTCCGTGATTCAGATCCCTCTGTTTACAAAGCTTGGTGATGTGTGAAATAGACAGCATTTAGGATAGTTGACTTCCACATTGAACATCAATTTGGAATGTGGGCAGACTGAGGAATCCTTTGAAGAACTACCTAGGCAAAGCAGTTTAATTCATACAGAGAAATGGTTTTAAGGTTTTAATTTGCATAGACAATGCAAAAGAATCTGATGAATGGTTTATAGTAAATAAATAATTCTTTGTATTTGTTCATGTTTACTGTATCCTTGAGATGTACTTATTAGAAATTTAGAAATTATTTGTGAACTTCCGTAGCAGATACAGACTTTCAAAAGTGATAGAAATTCTGCATTAACTGTAGAATACCAAATAGTCTGTTTATAAATATCTAGGAGGAAAAAAAAAAAAAGGGTGATTCCCTTCTCTGACCAGAGAAAAGGCCATGTAGTTATAAAACAAGGGAATTTTCTGCATCTTGACTTTAGTAATACTGTTGCAGGCTTCCCAAGGCAATTTTCTTAAGACAACAATCAAATCACTGCAAAGTGGGTTCCTAGTTGTTTTAAGTATGTCTTCAAGGAGGCAGGTATTATTGCTCTTGGGTTGGAAAAGCATATTTTACTGTATCCCACAGAAACTTTCTGTTCTCTTGTTCAGAGCAATTCTGTTGCTCATCATTAACAACTGTGATAAATGGAATGGAGATTGTAGTTGTTACTTTCGTGGATGACAACTAGCTAGCAAAGCTTGGATAAAACTTTTTGACTAACAGTAAATTTGCTGAAATGAAGTATCAAAGGTTTGCCAATGTGTTTGATGAAGTATTGAAATATTTTTATTTGAAATGGCATTTTTGATGTTAAAGGTAACAGAAGTAAAACACCATGTAACTGACATGTGAACAAAACATTGGGTTTCTTAGTCAAGCAAAATATTTTGTGTTTACTGTTCTTAAAAAAGGAAAACAAAACATTCAAAGTGTTCTATTTCAGTTTTGATTAAAAAAAAAAAAAAAAAAAGAATTGTTCCACCAAACTGTGAATAGCTGATTCGCTGGACTGAAGCTTTCAGGATGTGGAAGTTATTTTGAGAGAAAATATCAGAATAAATAGATAAAATGAAAAGAATGAAGCTCATAAATTGCTATTTCAAGTGCTTGGAAAAAATGAAATCAAGAGCATGCGTAGAAAATGGGGAATATCTGAACTGTATTCTTCAGCACTACAATATGGCAGTGATAGGCGTGCTCTTTCACAAGAGAGGTTAAAAATATGATTATGAGAAAGATCTGAGTTACATTTATACCAGACAGAAGATGATCTTTGTCAATTGAAGGTCGTGAGTCCTTGAGTGGACTTCCTCTAGCACAGGTACTGCAGTTTAAGGAAAAACAGATACGTTTGAGGGATCCTAGAGCAAAGCTGCAGATTGTGACTTTAAAATGCGATATGCAAGTATAGATCGAAATAACTAGAACTGGCTGATTCTGGAAAAAAAAAAGTTGTGCAAGTCTCTTAGTATGTTAAAAGCAGTTATAAGGAGGGCAGATTGATTGTTTTCTATGTCCCTCTGCAGAAAAAGTAATAGTTGGCTTATTTGGCAATAAAGATTTGTTACAAGTAAGTAAAAAAAATAAATTAGTAGGATATATTTAGAAGTTGTGAAATTATTATTGGAGGTTTTAAGAACATCTTATGTTTTGAATAGTCAGAATTCATTTTGTGTGTTACTTACGCAACTTGCTTGGAGGTTTTAAAAACAGTTTAAACAAATACTTGTTAAATTTTAATTATACTTCAGTGCAAGGAGATGGGCAGGGTTCACACAGACTTCTGAATGGCAAGATTTCTGCAGCTGTGCAAAGTGTTACTGCTTTGTTCTATCCGTCACCAAGGACTGAAGACCAGCACAATGTTTCTGCAGTTCCCTGAAGCTGCCTGTGTTCAGATTTCATGCTGTAGTGTTTCATTGTGTAACCTGTGCAGTATCATTCCTGTCCTATTATGTGAATAATTAAGACTACTAGATTTTTAGCACTGTTAAAGAATGTACAGTTTCTTTGTCTGAAAATGCTGTAACTGTAGGTTTTATTCTGTCTGTCCTGACCTCTTATTTACATCCTCTCTTATTACCCAGCTGACACGGACACCTTTTCTTTCTGCTTTAAAAATTGGTCCTGTGTCCATCACATAATTGTGATGTCAGCTGTAAAAAGATAACCTCAGTTAATTTAAAACAAAAAATAATCTGTAAAATGGGTGTTGGAGATGGCTGGGGGAGGAGGACATAAACAAGGGTTACAGGTGTGCACTCAGGTATGATGTTTTTGTCTCTGAATATGTTTCCCTTTAGATGGAGTTGAAGGACAGATGGAATAACAGAACCTTTGTTTCCCAGGGTTATCTCTCACCTAATGGAAGTTGCCTTTCTGAAGTGCAAGCTGAAATTACTCATTGAATATTTTGGAAGTAGTGAGGTCGTTGCTCACTGAAAAGATTATGTAGTACTGAGGTCAGGGAACAGGAAGCTTCGTTTCCACAGCCCTAGATCTCGTGTAGCCTGTGAATGTATCTAGTCTAATGGAAACCATAGATAAAACTTAAACTTAACTTAGCATATGAGGAGTGGTCACTGAAAAGGACTTATTCACACTGAGTTTTATATGAAGAAAACCCAAGAAAATGTTGGTTTTTGCTGCAGCACTGGCACCTTTTTGGTTGTTCAGTCTGGGGGAGAAACTGGGGAGGACTGATTAGCTGTAAGAAAAAGCAGAGACATACTAACTCTGCAGAGTGTCTGGAACATGTGTTTCCCAGCACCAAGGGCTAATGGCTGCATCTGAAAGAACTTTTTTAAACACTGTTGCTATTCTTCTGGGCTGATGTGTGCTCACAAACACTGGCATCAGGATATTTCACCTCACTGAATCAAAAATGAAGCAATCATAATTTATGCTGGTAAAATTAGGAACTACGTAGGAGTAGTTGAGCAATTCCTCCATTTCATGATGACACTTTGAACGGGTAGACTCACTCAAAAAGCATATTTGTATTTGAGGAAAGTCTGTAGTGCATCAGACTTTTAAAATATCTACACTGGTTTTGCAGGTGTTAGGTATTTGCCTGTATGGTATATGTGTCTGTAGGAAAGAATATATGGAAAAATAAACTTGCTGGGTTGTATATTAATATGTATTAATTATTTCAGCCAGTATTTAGAGTTGGAAAACTATTGGATAGCAGTATATTAATGGTTCACTTCTGTCAAAGATAATTTATAGTAAAGCTTCAAATTATTTATGTGGATCATTATTTACATGTGGGAATTAATTACGCCATTTCCACCTGTTTACACTGCAGCAAGATACCCTGTTGCTTTCCTTCTGTCTTAATTGTTCAATTGTTGTTTCAGTAAGATAATTAGAGGAAGAATTCATAAGTGATTTTCAAAGAGTGATATAGTCCTTTGTTATTCAGGATGCAGCTATTAAAAATAGGTTCTTTTTTTTTTTACTTAACTGCACTGTGTGTTATTAAAACTTTTTAGAGCTGTATTAAACTGTGATATTCACTCTTCTATTTGCGCAGAAGATCTATTTTCCTTTCCTTCTCCTCGCTCTGCAGTTGTGACCGTTGGTGATGAGTGTAACTGAAGGATAGTGTATGTAATTCTCCTGCAATGATGCATTCACTGCTTAGCATTTCCATATACATAAGCACCCCATCATTCATTAATCGTATTCTCTTCCTGACTCCTATAGACCAGAATTGCTACCAAAAATCTTCTGTGATAATGTTCTTAAAGTCTGAGTTCTGCCTTTGGTTTATGCTCTTAACTTGAATAGGAACGTGCTGCCATGTTTCTGTTTTGTTTTGTTTTTTAAATCAGAATTATTTCCAGCCATGGGTTTATTATGAATTTTCCTAGGTCTTACCTGTGTTAGACACAACAGCTAGCTGAAAAATAATTTGAAAAATTATAAAGCAGTATCTTTGGGAGTGAGATCAGTTTAAACTTGCAGAAAGTTATGGTGTGGTGGTCAGATTTCATATATGCAGGTAACTGCAGGTTATTTATAGTGCAGTTCCACAGCTTTGTAAACTAGTACGTGTGGTTATTTTTTTTTTTTTTTACAAGACTACACAAAGCAATCAGTATTAGCACAAAGGAAGGAACAGGATGGCAAAATATAACTGCATATGAGGAAGAAGGCAGCACTATAGCAGATTAGTTAGATTAACATAAGCTTCTCTTCAGTCAACCCCATAGAGTATGATTTCTTCTTATGACTGAGCATATTTAAAAGCTCACTATCATCAAGAGGAAGGTCTTTCTCTCTTTTCTTTCTGTTGCTGTTTTTTTTTTTTTCTTTTTTTTTTTCCTTCTTCCTTTGTTCCCTCACCTTCTATTATTCACTTCCTTCAACAGTTCTGGCATTTATTCCTGAAAAATATAATTCAAGTCATTAATCTGGGCTAACTAGTGAGCCCATTTAGTGATATGCCAGAAGAGATAAGAAAAAAGAACAAGACTTCTCTCTTTTGGCATTGGCATGTGTTTAGAACATCTTTGGTGACAGTGTGAAAGCCCACCCTCAGTAACAAACAATATGCATAGCCTGGGACTGTGTGGTAGCTGGAGTTCCAGTTACATCGTAATACTGTTGGGCAAATTATAGTTGCCTACTAACTTATGGAAGTGAGCTGCCGTTTATTTGGTACCATGAGTTTCTTGGAAGCAATTTTAATTAAAAAAAAAAAACAACTCCAAGGTTCTCTATTTTTTATACTGTGATGACTTGCTGGAGGAAGTGGTAGTCTATGTTTAATGACAAGCTGTTAAGAGAAGCAGGTGGTTTAGCTGGAAGAAAATAAGATGCTGTGAGTTGCTACAATATGACACCAGTTCCAGTATGTAAAGGATGTATTAAATACATGGTTATGCTTTAGTATCTTGGTTACATGCATCTTAAGCTTGTTTTTCTGTCATTTGAGTTTGAACATCTCTGGGCAATTTCTGAGGATCCTAAGTCTTAAAATCGTAGAATCATTGATAAGACAAGAAGAAATGGCCTCAAGTTGTGGAAGGGGAGCTTTAGATTGGATACTAGGAAAAAATTATTTACTGAAAAAGTGGTCAGGCACTGGAACAGGCTGCCAAAGGAGGTGTTGGAGTCACCATCCCTGGAGATGTTCAAAGAATGTGTAGAAGTGGCACTTCAGGACATGGTTTATTGTACATCGTGATGTTAGGTTGATGGTTGGACTTGATGATCTTGGAGGTCTTTTCCAACCTTAAAGATTCTATTCTATGATTCTATGATAGTTTGGGTTGGAAGGGACCTTTAAGGGTCATTTAGTCCAAGCACCCTGCAAGGAGCAGGGACATCATCAACCAGATCAGGCTGCTCAGAGCCCTGTTCAGCCTGGCCTTGAATGTTTCCAGGGATGGGGCATCTACCACGTTTCTGGACAACCTGTTCCAATGCTTGGAAATGCCCCGACCCATATGCAAGACCTTGCACTTGGCCTTGTTGAACTTGATGAGCTTTGCATGGGCCCACCTCTCCAGCTTGTCAAGCTCCCTCTGGATGGCATCCTTGCCCTCCAGTGTGTTGACGGCACCACACAGCTTGGTGTTGTCTGCGAACTTGCTGAGAGCGTACTCTATCCCACTGTCCATGTCACCAACAAAGATGTTAACAGGACCACTCCCAATACCGACCCCTGTGGAACACCACTCATCACCAATCTCCACTTGAACATCGAGCTGTTGATTGCAACTCTGAGTGTGACCATCCAGCCAATTCCTTATCCACCGAGTGGTCTGTCCATCAAATCCATGTCTATCCAGTTTAGAGACCAGGATGTCGTGTGCGACAGTGTCAAATGCTTTGCACAAGTTCACATAGAATACATCAGTTCCTGGTCCCTTATCCACCAGTGCTGTAACACCATCGTAGAAGGCTGTCCGATTGGTGAGGCACGATTTGCCCATAGTGAAGTCATGTTGGCTGTCACCATTCACCTCCTTATTTTCCATGCGCTTTAACATAGTTTCCAGGAGGATCTGCTCCATGATCTTGCCAGGCACAGAGGTGCGACTGACTGTCGCACTTGTTTCCCTTTTGAAAAATGGGGGTTATGTTGTGTCTTTTATCCTCCTTGACTGGGGGGAAGAAAACCCACTGATTATATAAAAGCAAGTTCTTGTTTTCAGTAGATTGCTTGCTTGTCACTATTCTGATGACAGAACATGTATCTGTGTTACTTATATTTGGTATATAGCTTAAGTTTCTTTTTTATTAAGTACTACCTTCCCAGAGGAACCATAAGGCCAATAAAGTAGTCCATGGTCTTTGGCAAAATTTCAGAAAAGACTGTAATACTGCAATCTTTATTTCCTTATCCTATTGTTGGAACATAAATTAACATTGTAAAAGGTTACATGTTTAAAAAGTACAATTTTGGATGTATTGACACTGCTAGATACTAGCATGTGTGTACTTCAGCGACCACAAAATAAAATTTGATTTTGTAAAACCTGCAGGATAGGAAGACTATTAGACAGACAAACTGTGCAAAGAAAATTAGGGGTCAAATCAAGAAGCCAGAAGGAGGCAGCAGAGATGGATGGGCCATGATCTAGAAATCCTACTTTCTTGAAATTCTTGTGGGATTTTTTTTGTAGTAGTTTTGTTTCCTTCAGAGGAATCAGAGTTTCACCCTTGTCTCTGTTTGGTAAGTTCATTGATTAAATCTCAGCTTGTAGTCTCTGATCATCGTCCGCCAAAGTGAATTACTACAATCCTTTAGGAAGTGAAATAACTATTTAACCTGTAGAGGAATGTTGCTTTGCAGTTATAAGATTTTCTTTAGTCGTCTTCTGTTACAGCAGAAAAGGGTGGAGAAAGAACTAGAAATCCTACTGATAATACTGTAAGAGCAAATCCTTTTTCACATTCATTTTTTATACTCATGTAAGCTGTTCTAAGCATCAGTGCATGTTATTTGGAAAGATAGTAACTGAGGACTTAGTTATTTGAGGATAACAAAGGAATTTCAGGTTAATTCAGAATAATTATTAATTATAATAATTTCATGACTATAATAAGCTTCTTTTGAAATACTATGTATAGTATAATAAGTTCCAATGACAGGGAGAAAATTTACTGATTATAAATCATTAAGGACTTCAGATCAGCTTAAAATAAATTATATGCAATATTGTAATTCTGTTGAAAATATTGTAATAATCTTAAAAGAATAAGGTAATTTGAAAATAGTATTTTGTTTGTGAGAACAATTAAATTTTATTGGAAAACTGAAAACTGAAATACTATAAAGAAGTAAAAGTAACAGCGGATACTCTAAATAGCCATAGACTGGCTCAAACAATTGTTGAATCTTTAATCAGAAGTTACCTTTCATGATAGAATTTGTTTTTATAGTGTCCAAAATGTAGAAATAGAACAAAGGAGAGCTTGCAAGGTGTGAAGAGTCTTCATCACCTCAGTGAATAGGTAGTAGTAATGTAGGCTTAATGGCAATGATGGGAACTGCATGGTCCCAGAGCAAAGGGATTCCACACGGCTGGAGTGAGTGCATGTACCTTATTACAGATACCACCTTTATTTTTCCCCTCAAGTCGACCAGAATATATTTCATAGCAGCATCAAGTATTCTGGGAACCAAGTTGCCTGAGGAGTGTTAGTCTAATTGATTGTTTCTGTTTTCTAGAGGTCAGTATTTTCTGTTAGAAAACTGAGTTTGATCAGTTTTATCTTACATAAATTTTCTTTATAAAATAACATGACATTTGAACTTGGAATTTGTTCTTACTTCAGAAAAATGGAAGTTGAATAGTCAGCCCTTCCCAGTATATTAGCATTTTTTAACAAATGTGCATATGGGAAAAAATTATTTCCTCTTTGATTTGCCAAAGCGTATGTATGCCTTATTTTAATTGCTACCTTATATATATTATTCAGTGTGTTATGTCGTAATGTGTGACGGTAGCTTGCTAATATTCAGTGTTCAGTGTCAATTCCAGGATAGACAGTTTTGACTGCAGATGTTTGACTTAAAGAAAAAACCCTTAAGGCTTTAAGTACCGACATCATATTGTTGAAAGCCAGTTTACTGTTTTCATGTATAATTACACATTATGGTTTTACATTTGTCACTATGGTTCTTCTGTTTTCAAACCTTTGTGAGACTCAGCTAGTTGTGAAATTTATTGTCGCAGCCTGTGATATTTTATTCTAGAAAATTGGTAAAGTATGTGTAATTTCCTCTAACTTAGAAGAAAATAGAGGAAAAAAAAAAAAAAACAAACAACTTTTAGCCAAGAAAGAAGAGAACATACTTGCTGTCCTTTTGTCATTGCATCACTGGTAATTTTAATTTTGAAGGCATTCCCTATTGTAAAGGGAGAATGTGTCTTTAGTAACAAGGTAAGAGTAACACTAAGGATCAATCTTTGAAATTCTTTCCATTTAAAAGGAATCTTTCATAAAGATCTTTTTGTAAACTATTCTGCAAATTTGTTTTGGAAGCAAGCTGAACATATAATGAAAAATGTTATGTGGTATGTTTGTGTCTCATATATATAGCAATTGTACCAAAAGACTGTGTTTTAATAGTGCTCAGGTAAAAAGTCAAGCATTTAAAAGTTAGAAAATGCCTGAATTATATTGTTGCAGCCTCTGACAGTGCCGACAAAGGGCCTGTATCCCTGGGCTGGAGTATATTGGGTGCACCTTGATTCTTCAGAAAACTCAATTTAAAATTCTGAGTTTTTCTAAATATTAATGCAAAACTTGCAAGGTGACATTTTGGTGACACCAGAAGTATACTTGTGTACACAAAAGTGTAACCTTTTGTCCCAATTTTAAGTCATTGTGCTAAAGTTGGGAAATGCTGAAGATTATCAGCAAAGCTATTGTAAGAATTCTCATAGCGTGGGCAGCCCAATGTATTTTCGCAAAATTTACTCAATAGGTATGCCTAGCAACCTGAAGGTGTACACATCTTCAGTCGTAGAAGCATCTGAAGGAAACCTGCTTACAGAATGAAGTGGAAATTTTCTATGGAGCACTGTTATGTTGCTGTCTTATCATGCCTCATTTCATGTTCTACAAAATAGTGCTGCCACCTCATGGTTTTATTATTAAATCAGCGCTATTTGTTGGAGGATCTTTTCCTGTCTTCTATTTAAGGTTCTCAGAGTTGTGAAGTGACGTGGAAATACCAAACTACTTTCCAATTCTTATCATTTCAGGACAGAGGAGTAATAACTTTAGGGGAGTTATAAAATGTGCCCCAGTAATGTCTTAAATGTTCAAAACCCAGGAGTAAGTAGAATGAATATTTCTGTTCTGTATAAAGCAGAATGTCATCAGCTTTAGGACTGCTTCTGAAGTTTAATTGTCATAGGATAAGGGATATTTATTTAGCCTTTTCTTCCTAAGGTATGAGGTCTGCCAAAAATACCAGGGAATGGTAAGGTGGCTCTTAGCTGTGTCTGACTTTCCTGTTCTTCGCTGAAATGGTTTCTAGTTTCTGAACGCATCTGCTTGTTTCTGTGTTTCTCTGTAACTAATACCTGCTTCTTACGTATATATTAAGTTTAAAAGAAAGCAAGAAAAAAAAAAAAAGGAGCCAAGATTATAATTACAGAACAACAGTCTTTTTTCATTTCTTCTAGATAAAGATCTTGACAAGCTCTTATCACTCTTAAAAAGTCCAGAGAAGCAAAGTGGGTGGACAGAAATTTGTAGAAAACAGTTCTGCAAAGTCATTAAAGCCAGACCAGATATCATCAGTGGAACAAGTGAGTATGACTTACTGAGTTTAACAAAGCAAGCAAACACAAGGTCACTATTAAGGCACCTGTTCCTTAAAGTTTAATTGAGGATTGTGTTATATATACAAGTAGTCAATAACTTTGTGTTGATTATGAATGCTATTTCAATGGGCTTTTCCTGAGAAAACAATGTTTATGTCTCATGTCCTATTTTTCTCCCTTTATGGCCATAAAAAGAGTGACATGACAGTGCAGACAGATGAAGCATCTTCTATATGAGATCAAAGTAACCCAGCATTTTTATTTTACATAAGAGATCTGAATTTTATGATAAATTATATAGCAATATAAAAGTTAAAGGGTTGTTTCTGAAGCTTAAGGAAGTAATTTATACAGGAACCGATTTAATATTAAAATAGTTAATAAGAAATTTGTCATTTGTATAATGTGGTTAAAGTCAACAATTATTAAATGTGTCTAAATTCTGAGCTTTCTGTTCTTATTTCTTGTTTGAAACAAGCTTAAGTCTATAGTCTTAAGTGATTGCAAATTAGTCAGAGCTTTCACCTTGTTTTTGGAAGAATGTATATGTAGACAGGGTACATCTGTATTTGTATATAATGCATATATGGACTTATAATATACATTATATTGTATATGTCCACAAATGCATATATTCAGACAGCTGTGTGAAATGGGTGGACAAATAGAGGTTCATAACCATTCAGGAACCACTGAATGTATTTTATAAGAGCTTCTGCTAGTATAAGAAAAAATAAATTAAAGAGTAGCAATTTAAAAAACCCTAGATTTTTCTAGCAAAATTGTATGTTTACTTTTCTTGCATGAGTCTGATCTAGTAGTTCAGTGAGGGATTTTTTTGATGTTGTATGTTGTGAAGCACAAACAATTTAGCCTTTGTAAAATCAATTTTATTTGAATGCAGCGTATTTTCTAGACTGACCTCTTCTTGGATTATATGAATTTTTTGTTTAAAATTGTTATTCTGTCTTCCTGCATCTAAACAGAATTAATTTTTGAAAAAAAACATATTTTTTACAAAAAAAAAAAAAACCCAGAACATATATTTAAAGTATGTGGCTTACAAAGAAAAAGAAAATTATTTCCTTTTGTGCTTTGTAGTTATCCATACATAGCCTCCACACCTGTGAAGTTTGTTTTCTGTGACTTAGTTGTAGGAATCAGAAGCTAGAATGAGGAATTAAAGAGAGATATTACGATTTGTTAACCCAAAGCGAAAAATTATACTTCTTTCTGTGTAACTGTTTCCAGCTCAGATGGAACTGGGAGTAAAAGTCAGCAAGAAAGTATCTGTGGCATTATTGTTAAGACTCACAGGGACTTCTGCAAGTGCTTTCACAAACCACACAAAAAATTCAACTATGAAAATAGAAACAGAATAGAATAATAAAACACTAAATAAATAAATAAAAGCACCGTACAAAAGGATAGTAATATTATAAACTCAGTGTAAGTAAGTATTGGTAATTTAAGGTGGGTGCAAAGCTGTTCAAATGTTGCATATCTGCTTGGAGATAATTCAGAAGCAGCAAAATATCTGCTAACTGTGTGGTTTGAGACAACATCATATTCACTGAAGCTATTTTATGAGCTGTGCTGCTATGTATTTTTTGCAGCGTGTGAAGCTCTCCCAGATTTTTGAGGGCTGAGATGCTTCAGTCCAGATCCCAAGAAATCAAAACTTTCTCTTTAGTTACAGATGGAGGAAACTCCAGGGTTTATAGAACAGAGATGCATACTTATGCTTCCTGTAGTGGGCCCTCTCTAAGAGAGACTAACATTAACAGAAGTTGAACCAGCATGTAATCAGCAAATACAACATTGGACTCAATTACTATAGTGTAGCACGTATTAGTTTTTAAAATATTTTGTGATCTGGAGTCAGGATTACCAGATGCTGAATCTATAGAACCTGCTTGAACTCCATAAGAAAATTATTGAGCAAACTGTGTAGTATCAATCTCTAATTTATTCTTCTGGTGTTGATTGCCATCATGTTGACTGGTCAGTGTTTTTGTGATAAATGCTCTGATATCACATTACTTTTGGGAATATCCATCTTCATCCCTCAACTGGGTAAAGCATCACTCTCAGCTAAAGCATCCCCTCTGACTGTAGCTTTTAAGTAACTTACGTGGTCAAACATCCAGATCCAGTTTTGAATGGCTTTACTGAACCGCTAAAAGGAGATAAAAACCTTCATCAGGCTTATAAGTCTTTTAGTGTGGCAGGACTGAAAGTCCTAGAGAGCCATAGACAGATCCCTTGGTCAGGTTAAGTCTTGGCCTCTTTTGGACTACTCTTTGCAATACTTGTGGCCTCCCTGAAGCATCTTTAGTGCATCTGGATAAGAGCTTTAGTACATCTAAATAAGAGCTTTTTGTGTATTGGCATCTAAGCTTTGGCAGGAAGAGAAACAGACAAATCAACTCCTCTGAGAAATACCTGAGATTTATGTAGAAAGTTATTAGTTTATGTGAATCTAGGCTTAGTATACTGCGTGTTCAAGTCGTTCACATATTTGGGAGGTATGTTTTTGAACCAATATCTCGACTTGACTGTTTCATCCATGTCTTTTTCAGTTGTCTCCCCCTTGTCCTTCAGGTATGGCAGAAAGCATTTCTGTTGTTTTCAACCTCAGCAACTCCTTTTTTTCCTGCTCCCAGTTAGTGTTGTATCAGCAGCTGACCTCTTTCTTATCTGAGCAGACTCAACATCTGTAATCCTCTCCTCTCTTAGGAGACTTTAAACCTTAAGTAAGAGAAATTAAGGGTGTTGCAGAGATCATATAATTATATGTTAACAATCTTTCCTTCATAATGAGAGATATTCAGTCCCCAAATCCTAATCATTCTCCTCAAGCTTTATATCCATATGTGGATATGGATAGCGATAGTCACTCAGCTAAAAAGACTTGCCCCATGGAGTCATTCAGGTTTTCCATGGCACATCTCCCTGGGGAATCTGGACTTAGATCACCACTATTCTTTAGAGCCTATTAATTTACCATCAAATTGTTCGCTCTTAAACAAAAAAAAATAAAACATGTGAGAGGCATATTTCTTTTTAAGGTAATTTTCATCTTCAGGCAGCTATTCTTTTAGTCTCAGCAACTATTAATGATTTCAAAGATATGAAAAACAGCAGCTCTTGAAATTGTATATGACATCTTATGACATATGACATCAGAAAACATAGGATTTTTCTTAATTTTTTTTGCAAGTGAAGTGGTTGATGAAAGCAGAGTGGTTATGAGCAACAGAGTGTTCTGAAATCCATTAATGCTTTCTGAGCTCTGTATCATCTGAAGTAGCTCTGTTGAAACATGCTGATGAAAATTACTATGATCCTTTGAGGCAATGTCATTGTGATGTTTGTGTGCTCCAGCCTTTAGCAATTGATCCAAAAAGTTGAAAGTAACTGCAGAATTTTCCCCATGGGATGAAGAACCAAAAAGATTGATATTTTCAATAGGTATGACTGTTGTGTGTGGTTGTGGTTTTGTTTTTTTTTTTTTTTATTCGGGGTAAGAAAATGCTAAACTTTGGCAGTTTATCAAAATAGCCTAATTGGGCATTGTAAATGTAGCTTATATAAAGATATACTTTGCAGCGACCAGAATCTCAACAAGGAGGGTATCTAAATTTTCACCACTCTGCCTGTATATAGAAGTAAAAATAATAGGGACTTTAGTTTTTGATGAAAAAGAATCTTCTGGATTCAAAGAGAATGAAATACTACATTTTTAGAGCCGTCCCTGGCATGTTGTTCCTTTTTTTAAAGGAGAAAATTATTAAAATTCTGATCTTCATTAGGTTCAGCTAAAGAAGATTTGACTAACTTTAGTCTTGCATGGTAGTCTTCCATAGGCTCTCTTGTTAAGTATATGAGAGGGAATTCTCTAGGTTGTGGTTTCAAAAAGACAAATCAGGGTAACTGTGTTAGATTTCCATTATGAATTGATCCTCAGAGGAACCTGTTCTTCTCTGTAAGAAGAACGTAGATTCTCTAAGCTCAATTTGATCTTTTTAAACGTCAACCAAATCTTTTGCCTCAAAGATCGCTCAGTTAGATATAGATTCTCCCTGTCATCTACTCTCATTTTTTTTTAGTATGACCAATTTAAAAATACTGCATTTGCAAAACAGATTTTTAGAATAATACCAAAAAAAAAAATGTTTACCTTTTTATGCCCTCACTTGATTTTTCAAGGAGGCTTTTTTTTTTTAGAATGGAACAGTGGATCTTTCATGTTATACAGGAAGAACTTCATGTTTGCAGATCAAAACTTCTTCTGTCCCCAAAACCAGTTTGAAGCAACTTCCAAAGGAATATCCTGTAAGCAGTGTTAAGTGCATGTGAATGTGCATGCATGTGTGTGAAGATGATGACATTTGGTTAGGATTTGAAAGGCTATTTTTTCCATTAATAAAGAAGATACTGTATATTGGTATAAGATATGCAACTTCTATCTCTAATGGAAGCCCTGTCAGAATTTTTATTGTCTTGTTTTCTTCCTTTCAAATAAAATGTAGGTTTTTCCTTTGCTATTTCAATGTACAATAATTGAAAGTCTCTCCTATTATCTTAGGAATTAAAAAAGTCCTCCTTAGTGTTGCTATTAAGAATGGAATTGCCAACTGTGTTTTTTATAGATTTATTCAACTAAAGTATGGTTGATAGAGTTGAAAATTTCTAACACTACTCTTACAAGGAAGTCAGCAGTAGTCCAAGGTTTCACTCTTGAACTTTTACCTCTAACACAAGTCAAGCAGAACTACTGTTACCTCTTAAGAAAGTTTTGTTGTTGTTTTTTTTTTCTTTTAAAATCCTCTGAAGTGTCTGTCAGTTGGTATAGAATATGATCCAGTAACATTAGTTACGTTAAAGGATCTAAAAAAATCTGCTGCTTTTCACAGTTTTTAACTTAAACCTTTCAGAGTAGGAATTAGATCACCTCTCATGGTGGTTACCTATTGAAACAGTTTTAATCACATGAAATTTTTTAATCAGTGTTCTTATGCAGTTTAGAAGTCATTTTGATTACCTTCCTTTTGTACATTAGTTCTTCAAGGAAAAAATAAAAGAATATCCTGCAGGAATTCAGGTGTTTTATGAGCATACTGCAATCGTTTAGGGAATTTTAAAATGCTTTCATTTATTTTATATATGATTACACACTCCTAAATTAAAACTCTCTTTATTTTGGATAGGTGGATTAAATTTGCGTGAGGTAATTGTGAGTCTCTTAAAAACTTCGATGTTAACACAGCCAAGCTACCATAATGTAAGAAAGTCAACGTTTTTACTAAGTTGTAAGCCACAACACTAATCTCTATCTCTGAAAATAACCTCTGCATGAGAATGTGGGCTTTTACAACAATACTGACTGTACTATATAATGAACTTTCCTAAATTTATTTTTTCTACTTTTCCAGTTAAGTGTAAAATCACTGAGCCAGTTTCCACCTTCTTAAAGATTTTCAGCGGGTGTCTAAATGGCAGCTAAATAATTTACTATTAAAAGATACAAATTAAAATAACTACTTGTCATTTCATGTGGACATTCTTTTGCAAGAGACAATGTCCTCTGAAAACCTTCTATTTATGTATTAACCATGACTGTTTTGATAAATTCTTATGTGTGTCGTCTTCTCTCAAACTTGATTAAAAGCTTTTCAAAGATCCTGTTAGGTATTTAGCTAAATACTTTCAAATGGTAGAAATCAATTTAGTGCTTGAGTTTCAAAAAATTGCTTAGCAGTTGAGTTGTCACTTCTCCCATTAACTCAAGCACTGAACTGAAATATTTGACTGCTAGGTCAAGCGTATGGATGCCTTCCAACAAAAAGGGAAGAAATGTACAATGTTCTGACTTAGTTTTAAATTTTCTGAATTCTGTGGTATTTTACTCTTTTTAACATAGTTTCTGTTTGTTATTGTAGTATGTAATATTTCAATAATCACAATACTAATAGTCATACAGTAAACATCTAACTAGTTACAAATTTTAAGTTTAATTTCTGCTTTTTGCTATCTACAGCTCTAGGTATAGACATCTTTTCTCGTTTTACAAAATATTTGTTACATTGTTTGTGGACCAAATTCCACTAAGCATATTAGTGAAGATTAGTGAGATTGTTTATTCTGTTTATTCTCATAAAACGAATAAACTGTTACTCTTTTATAAAATAAATTGCTTTTTGTGAGCCCCATGTGGTTTATTAACCATGATTAAAAATAGCTATATTATGTTTAATTAGCGGTTTCTTCTCTCCATAAAAATGCATAAGAATATAAATTAGACATGTAATTTTTTTTTGTTTGATTTAATAGTCCTTTGCAATGCAAAATTAATTTTGTTACTGTTGGAGTTGGCTACTCTAACTGTAAATCTGTGTTGAGTTGTTGTAGTTAAACTTCTTATCCCCTTTGCCCTACCCATGAACACAGTATTACAAAACCTCAACCTTTTAGAAACTTTTTCTGGACTTATTCAGTGTAAATTAATTTCTGTAAATGTTTTAGACAACTAATCAAGAAAAAAATATTTACTGTCAATATGTTAGCTTTAAATGGTTGGAAGAAGAAGAAAAATTAATTGTCTTAATGATCTTTTTATTCATTATTTTTCTGGCATAAGAAGCATTAGATGGTGGGTGGAGTTTCTGTCATCTTCCTCCTCCTCGTCACGCATGAAAGAGCTTGCACTGCAGTCTCCTGTGTTAGTTTTCCTGTCAGCAAGGCTTGCTCAAGAGCTTTTTAGCTTTCTCCATTGCCACTTCCACTACAGATTGCTATGCCTTACTTCTGCTGCTACAACTCTTCGTACAACTATCTATTAAAATGATTTACTGGAATTATTTGGTCTAAAACCAGCAAAACCACCTGTGGGTGCATGGAGTTATGTGCAGGAATGGGTGATGAGGGGCTGAAGCTTCAGTGCTATTAAATTCAGCTGCTGCCAGGGAAATGGTAACATGCGTCTTAAAACGGGAAATCCCATGGGTTTCAGCACTCGTTACTCTGTAAATACACTTCCTTATTTTACACCAGTGTGAAAATAATGTTATATCATTATTCTTTAAATCCTATTTATCATGGCAACAGCAGCTGGTTTGGGATAGTATTTACTTATAAAAATGCTCATTGTTGCTATCTTAAATCCTTAATATGGCTCATCTTAATGGCTTCCTCCATGCATTATGTGTAAAGGTTTCCTTGTATCCTATGTTGAAATCTGTAACGTGGTAGCGTGCTCAGCTGCAGTAGGCTCACACTTGCAGAACTGAGGAATCCACAACGGTTTTGGCTAATGATGTTGTCACTGAGAGTTCTTGCTAAGTTCCTGGGTAACGTCCTGTTAAGCTGGAAGACAGGATTTCCCATCTGGTGATCAGAAGTCAGCATCTGATTCATCTATGCAGTATCTGCAGACTCAAAGTTCTATGACAAGAACTGAATAAGAACATTGTGGTCATCATAAAATACAGAATTTCCCAAAGGAAATGCTCCTATTTCTTAATTTTAGGTGAATAATTTTTATCTTGTGATGGCATAGGTGTTTTTGTATCGTGCTTTTTTGAAACAGCCCTTAAAACTTCATTTACTTTTGTTAGCATTGTTTTGGGGTGGTGTGGGATTTTTGTTGTGTGGGGGTCATTGTGGTTTTTTTTCTATTTTTTTTATTTTCCTGTCTACATACACAGACAAATATGGTAAGTATTGTGGTTTAATTACAGCTAATTTTCATTTAATATAGAAACCATGTAACAGATTCTGAAGTAATCCTTGGAGAATATAAAAGGTAATATGGGATTCTCTTTCTGTTTATACTGAATATATTCTCAGTAAAGCTATTAAAATTTAATTTAAGTTAGGAATAGTGTTAGGAATGCAAAAGCACAATGCATACTTTGAGTTATTCCCCCATAAAAACGTGAATAAACATGCAGGAATTCAAATAGCTTTACTTTCTCACATGTTGTCATTTTGTTAAGCAATGTAGTTCCACATTTTGTTCTAATGTTTTAATGGGTTTTTACTTTTTGCAGTTTTGGCAGAATTAATTGAAAAGTTCGTGTCACATCTTTCTGAAAGCCAGTCGGATTATTATTTCAGCACGGGAAACTATAAAGGTCAGTTTCCTAATAATTTATTTCCATGCAGCTTCTTCATATTTAAATTACTTTATTTTTAAATGTATCTGTAGCATTTTGGGAGTTGTTTAATACGTTCTTTAACAACTCAGAAATTAATAGCTTAACCGGTGTTCCTGAGTAGACATTACAAATAACTATTACTGATGGGCTTTCACATTTCTGTATGTGTAATGGAAAGAATGGAGATGCAGAACAGGTGACGGTATGATTCAGAGTGTTTGTTGACACCTACTATAGAATGATTTCCAAAGCTGGTGGCATAAACATTTAATCTGACTCGCCTTTTGAAAGCCCCATAATATACAATCAGCCCAAAAGTATGCAATTTATATTGTGTTAAAGGGTATATATTAAAGAACTATTGTTGGCAGAGTAATTTGAGTGTTAGTTTTGTACAGATGTCATGGTTACAGCCAAGAGTAAAGGATGAATGACAAAGTTAATTTATTCTGAGTGTAAAATAGTGCATTTTAATATTTTGATGCACTTGCAAAATTAGAAGATATAGAAGCATTGTTAATATCTGCCAGAAAATGCACTTTTATTCCTTACCATCTGTCCAGGACTTTTCTCTTAGGTTGTAGTTCAGTCATTTAGAGTACTTATTCTGCCACTAACTCTGGAGAACCAAGCCTGCTTTGGGGAGAGTCTGGTTTTCATACTGATATTTTATTCTTACATCCACAGGATGCAAATATAGTGTCCTTGGAGTCTTCAGACTTGCCTTTGAAGTTTCAAAGCATAAAACCCCTTTAGTAATTTAGAGGATCTCTTTCTTTTATGTAGTGGCCTTTACCTTCTGAAAGCTTGCTAATGGAATACTCTTAATTTGGTTTGAGAATCTCTCTCTTTGCTTAATGAAGAGAGTTGCTGAAGTGGCAGTTCTTTCTGTCACTATTTTATTTTTCCTTAAAAGATCCTTAAAGGGTTTTTTGTTGTCCTACATTAGTTTGTCATTTGCTTGCCAACTTCCCTGGAGTTATAATAAGCAACAAAAATCTTTTCATGGACTCATAAGACTTGCTATTTACATGTTTCTGACACTTGTCATTTCAAATGATGTTTTGACGATTCCTTTAAAAGCCTACATAATGTCTCAATGATCTAAATTATTTATTTGAAACCTAGACTGCCCTTCTTGCTGCACTCTGTACATCTCTTTGAACAGCACTGTAGCCCACAGACCTAAATTTTCAGGGTTATCTTAGCGTTTCCTGTTAGGAAAAAAAAAAGAAAACCCACTTGGTTTGAATAAGGCAAAAACTAACTAGAGGAGCAACAGACATCTAACTGTGCAACCTCTAAGTGAATGTCTTGCCCAGCAAAGACAGGATCCTGCTGTTTCTTAATCATAACAGCTAAATTCTTCCTTCCAGTGTGGAAAAACTCTAATGAAGGGAAGCAGTGGTCCATACTCTGTTCACTTAGATGTCAAATACCTTTAGTTTCAATCCAATCTTCTCAACCTTTTGTTCAAAGCTAGGATTTAAAACAAATTCAGGAAGGTTGAACCTGGATCTTCTACTTCATTCATGTGTGATTTCACTGTGAACCATTGATCAAGTGGAGGTGGCAACAACACTGCATTATCTAAAATTTAATGCCAACTTCAAAGAAACACCAGGTTTGAAAATCCTGTGACATTTGCATACGTCAAATTACTTTTTTAGAATGGAAAATCCCAAGGAATAGGTACAGAAACAAAACAAAGATAACATAGCAGAAGCCTCAGTTCTTTGTTTTCTTGAGCTTGACAGATTTTCTTTCCATTATAAACCAACCCAGTCCATATGACACTCCTTTTTGTATTTTCTGACTATTTTTTTTTCGTTCAATCTTATACAGACACTGTTGGACATTAATTCTGGATAAGTTGGCCGGTTCACTTCTCAAATAAAAGTTCCAAAATTTAAAGAGTTGTCTGATGAACAATTTTCATTTGCAAATGCTTTTGATATTCCATGTGCTTTAATGAAGACAAGCTTGGAAATGTGAGAGTGAGAAGCCTTCTCAAGGACAGTCAGTAGTCTGGTGATAAGAATCTGATGTAGGCAAAGGGCTGGTGTTGTCTTAATGCTTTCTTTCATTGCCAGCAGCACTATTATCACAGACACTTTTTGTGAAGGATTCTCCAGTCGAGGAAAGAGTGTTGCTCAGGGAAACAGCATATGTTTCGTCAAGAGTTTCTTTTAAGTTTTGTAGGAAAATAGTTACTAAAATTTCATAGCACCTGTTTCAGACAGGTGTAGCAATGAGTGTCGTCCAGGGAAACTAGTTTAGACCAATAAATTCATGCTGATTGACATGAAAGTGAAACAAAAATCTGGCTCTAAATTGAATCTATAATCATACTCCGCTCTGGAACAGAAAAGGGCTTGATTGTAAGAATGTTGTACAGCTAAATTTACACTCACTCATGTCAGATTCTTTTTTACATCATAAACCATACAGTATTGCAGTCCTATGAAGATAGGGAATGTGCTTTGAGAATCCAAGTCTGTATTATGCTTCCTGTGTTTGTACAGAAGGGACAAACAAAACATGCTCAAATTTTTATCAGACCTTATTTACTTAAAATTAGGTTTCTCACTGATTGAATAATAATTGATCAGATTTGTATACATTTCCCAGGATTTTCTGCTAATGTGTATGAAGGTTTGAAATTTCAACAAGAACAATTAAGTTTTGAATGCCATGTTATTTCACATTATCTTTTCCATATACATGTGTGTAAGGGCTATCTAAGCTAAATCCTAAAACTGGTGTTACAGAAAAGACATTTTTCCTAATTAGGTAAAGCCAATGAGTTGTTAGAAGGTAAACTATATTCCAGATGCATCTTTCTAGCTGCACATCTAAGCAAGCCAAACATGCACTTGGCAATTGCATGTGTCCGCCATTCTCTTGAATAAATTTGGGTCTGAGGAACTGAAAAACAGTTTCTAACAGTTGTTTAATTTTAATGAAGAGAAGCCACAATTTTCATGAAAGTAGATTCAGTACAATGCATAGATATTCAGTGTTTATCATGTTTCTTGAAATGAGAAATTGATTATCTTAAAAAATGACAGCTTTCTAAACCCTTAGGTAGTTGTAATTAGAATAACACAGTCATCCATCTGCTGTGGAATCCCTCAGGATTTCAGTCTATTATAAAATTTGCAAATATGGAAAAGTCAAATTAGTTTGGGTTGTTATCGTTTTCAAGATAAGAGAGGAGGAAAAAAATCTGATAAACCACTGTGCAGTTCCAGTGTTTAATTATAAAGACTAACAGAAATCTTACTTGAAGTTTACTTTCTGCTAGGAGCAATGATACTGCTGTGATGTGGATCCAGATGAGTAAAATAACATACAATATGTATGTTATATAGAATCATAGAAGAGTTTAGGTTGGAAGGGACCATTAAAAGTCTTCTAGTCCAACCCCCTTGCAAGGAGCAGGGACATCTTCAACTGGGTCAGGTTGCTCAGAGCCCCATCCAACCTGGCCTTGAGTGTTTCCAGGGATGGTGCATCTAGGCCAGGTTGGACGGGGCTCTGAGCAACCTGACCCAGTTGAAGATGTCCCTGCTTCTTGCAGGAGTAACAATATGTTTATGTTAATGAACTCTATCTGTCCCCTTTCCCGGGATTAATACTTTCTAGTTTGCTTTTATTTTTCTTACTTAAAAAAAAAAAAATCGAAAACCAAATCATTGATGTCTAGCTTTAATAGGCAATAGGACAGCAAGAAACTGAAATTTCCTATAGTAGTAAAATAGGCACTACGCATGAGGGATATGAAGTTCCTGAAATAGCCACTTGCTCTTCCTGTTGTTAGTAAATTCCAGTTCATTGCAACATAAATGCTTTGTGGAAATGTATTAATTTTCTCAAGGTTCCAACAAACCCATTTCTCAAATAATTCCACTTGTAGCGTCATGAAATATGCTACTGTCTGTACTTCTTAATTCAATTATCTCTGCCATGTGTTGCAACCTGCCCAAATTTGGGAATGCTATGACCTTTCAGGATCAACTGGTTTTTTTTGTAGCTCTGGCTGTGCAGATGACCTTGCAGTTGAGTTCTCTGTTTCCACTGAACTTTGTCTCTGAAACAGCTCTGCTGTGTACTGCCAAAGGGACAGAACCTCACGGATTTCACGTCTTGGCCATAACATTCAAGTGTCACTATGTGTTACTTTGCTGGATGAGGCTTTGTTCTCTGACTGAACAAAATCTCATAGAAACTTTCTACCGTTTAATGTGCTCTTAATCTTCTATGAGTCAGGTGGATCGAGTTGGTCAGGTGGATGGATCGAACTGAGGAATTTTTAAAACACCAATGGGAAGCTATCAGTATAGAGCTGATGAGAGGGAGTAGCAAATGAGGAATACAGAACTACACCTCAAATTGGGCTGAAAGGAAAGAAGAAGGAAAGGCATTCTTCCCTTCTCCCTACATCATTTGATATATGCACTTCTTTAAAGATGGGTGCCCACTTTAAAGATGCTGTTAGGAAAAAGCATTTTGGCCTTTGCTACTGTATATGTAACTGGACTGAAAATGTGGTTCGTATATAATGATGTTGCTGCCAAAAATAGCTTGAGTATTTGTGATGACCAATACATAAAGAAGAAGTTATAGATAGGAATATTTTGATCTTGTATTGTTATGACAAGTGTACTGATGACTTAACAGATACTTTCAGTAGTCAAGGTGGAATTGCACATGAGATTACCTAGCTCTGATGAGAAGCCCACAACATTCTCCAGCAATTATTCTTGGATCTGGTTTGCATAGTCTCCATTCACAATTCAAATCCAACAATAATAATACTTTTATTTGAGGTAGGATTTTTTAATGGACAATTCTAACAATGAATATAAGATTCAGACTGTCAGAAGTGCTCTAGATGAGTAGCCTGGTGGAGGGGATGACACCATCAAAAAATGGTAGCAAAATGGCTGAAGAGAATATAGTGAGAAATATGTGACTTCTGCTGTGCCCCAACTCCAAATAATGTTTTAAAATAGAAAAATTTCACAAGGATGTCAGACGGAGAGAGGACGGGTACTGACAACACAAAGTTCTGTACTGACTGACTGCTTGGGACCTGCCTACTGACAGTGTCAATGTTCAGATACCTGTTAAAGAGTAAGTAAAAAAAAAAAATATATATATATTTTAAAATAAAACGTGAGTTCTATAATTTCAGTTTATGTGGACAAGGCCAAGGACTAGAGATCTGATAGCAAATATGACTAAATATTTTAAAGATTTTTTGAAGCATCTGCAGGAATTATGCAGGAGGCTGTGGACATCATGGGATTTTCAACAACTGTATGCAGTATTGTTATTTACACGATTCCTTTGAATCAAAAGTATTTCCCATCCATACAAAGAAAACTAATCTTTCTTACCATCACTGAAGTTAAATTTTAACGTTCATTAATATTTTGCAAAGGTTATTTCTGTAGCCATAAAAACATTTGGCCTGGGCACCAAGGAGTGAAAAAACTAAATCAATAACGTGAGCAACAGCTTTAGTCATTTCCTGCACTTAACATAAAAGGGAAGCTAGTAGTTTCTTTAGGGTAACAGCAGTTAAACAGGGAAATAAGTTAGTTATTACCTAAAGACCATACAAGTTGTATGAAATATGCTGTAAAGCCGTTTCAGTTTGGCATCCTGTCATTTCAGTAGGAATCTGATACAGCCTGTTTTCTGACTTAAGCACATAAAAGCTTCTTCATGGTAAGAGAGGAAATGAATGAGAAAGCAGTCTTTCAGATGAGTTGCAAAGTTGATTGAAGTCTACTCTGATCAGGAAGAATACTACTGGACTATGTGTGCCAGTTAACTTACTTTGAAGTGTTTGCAGCTGTAGATACAGTTTAATAATACTACGTAATTGCCTTTGTAAATCATGCCATATGGGATTTCTGGTTTTACACTCCTGAATGCCACAAAACATTTTGAGAAGTACTGCCCATTGAGATGTTTGAAATGGGCATGATCAGAGTTAGTACAAATGATCACTCATAACCTCAAAGCAAGGAAACACTGAAATTACCTAAAGAATTGCTCCCCATCTTCCCTTGATCCTGTTCTTCCCGTTTCCCCTAATCCCTTTTGACATTTATGGTTGCTCAGAGTTTTGCAGGAGGACCTGGAAGATAAAAAACCCAGAAGACAACCACCCCATCTTTTCCTGTTGACACAAGATGAAAACCTTCAAATTCCTTTCCATCACTAGACTTGTTCTGCAATAAATAAATAAGGAAAGGGCTTCTAAGCAGAATTTAATCCCCACCTTTCCCCAGCATCACCTGATTTGTATCTGGAACTATCCAGGATGCACAGGATTGCTTCTTTGTAGAGGTGAAGACTAAATAAGCAATAGGAGTGAAGCACACTTTACCTAGGAATCACAGATTTAGGCTAACTGAACCAGGTGGTACAAGTTGCTCAGTGAACCCTCTCTGGCTTTTTTTGCTCTGCTCCCTACGCTCGCTGCTCCCCCCCATGCAAGCAACAGGGGTCCTAATTTTCTGTCTTTTTGGCTCCCTGTGGAACACTGAGTTTGATTTATAGGTAAAAAAGGTTGGAAACAAGAGGAAGGAATGAGAAAAAGAAATACTTCTTTATTGTAGAAAATTATAATATTCTACAATTTTTCACATGTAGTGGAGTTTTTTGGGGTTTTTTTGTTGTTGTTGTTTAAAGTTATCACTGGCAGTTAGTAGTTTGCAATACTTTGTGTTTCAAAGGAAACACTTGCTCCTTTGAATGAACAAGATTATATTAAATAGTGGATTTAAAAGAAGATTTGAGAGCAGGCATACCAGTATTTCTTATGATTAGCTTATCTAGGTTGCTAATGTAAAGAGCAGTTGCATGGCTAAAAAAGAAAAGAAAATATTATTTACACTTTAAAATGGTCCATATTTACTGCTGTGGAATTTTTAATGCATTTTAGAATGAGAGATAAAGTCAACTTCCTATAATATATTTTTTTTTAAATTGTAATCAGCACTTAGGGTTTTCTGATATCCTTCAAGTCACTACTTTTGTTTTGATTAATTCAGTGTTTTACATTTTTAAAGAAGTGTAAAATACCTGTTCAACATAGAGTTTTTGTTTTAGTAGATAAATAAAAAGGAAGTTTCCAAAGAATCATAGAATGGTTAGGGTTGGAAGGGACCTTCAAATAATGCTGTTTATTCCATTTAATAGTAGCCACAGTGCTGTATCATGTTGTTTTCTAATTCATAGTTCAGAGAGGTATTCTGTTCTTTGTTTGAGGATAAACAGCATTCTTATTTAGGAAATTGATCTGTCAGTGCCTTTTGTAATGAAACCCATTGTGATTCAAGACAGTTATGTCAAGTGTATGGGTAAATATCTGTCAAATGAGTTTAGTAGAAAATTCAGTTCAGTGTATTAAATCAGAGGTATGAGCATCATTACAGTAGTACAGTTGCAACACACTCCTGCAAGCTTACTAGTCAACTTTTTATCCATGGATTTCATAATGCAGTATTTCAATTTTCCACTTATTGTTAATAACAATTTTCTAAGCTTAATAGAGCATTTAAGGTTTCTATGTCCAATTTTTAATCAGTAAGAAGTGGTCCTTTGTATATTGAAAATGACTTCACAGTTTTCTAAAGCCTAGTCTAAAGCCTAGTCTAACAATTGGTAAACAAAATGGGAAATTAAAACTTTTGATCCAGAACAAAGAACCACAGTTTGTGTGTTCCTGCTGTGAGTTGTGGATTGGCAGCAACTTGACTGCCTGGTGTATGGAGTTATGATGAGTAGCTGTGGAGTACCTTGATGAGGTACTATGTAATATGAAATTATTATTCAATCCAAACTCTATGTTAATTTTATCTTCTTTTGCAATACAAGGGAAAATATCAAAAGGAAAACTGATAAGGAGAAAACCCTTTTCAGCAACTAAGAAATGATTACAACAAAGAAGGAAAGGCAGTGAGAATCAATGAAATCAGTTGTATTCCATAAATGTTAATGGGAAATAAGCATTCAGTATTTGCTGTAAACTGTTACAGCATAGAAACTGGGCTCAGATTGTGAGTTGTGATACAGCTGTTTCTCAATGCACTCTTGCTGGACTAGGATGTGAGCTCCTGCATTGCCATCCACAGGATGATCCACCTCAAAATGGAGGTAGGGATTTGTTGTGGCGTAGCGGTTGTCTGCATCTCCCCTACCGTTAAATACAATTGTGTGAGGGCTGAATTAGTCATTAGTCATAGCCAATTCATTCAATTTCCCCCTGGTTGTCTTCCATCGTGGTTTCTGCAAGTTATGTATCCTCTTGCCTTCACCATTGCAAACAGGAACCTGAAAATGAACTGACTGTTACTATGGTAATTGCAGCTGGAGTAAACAGGTAACTTGGAACAGGTGCTGTAAAAAGATATGAACTGTTTCACTCATCTCTGTGGGTTTTTCACTGAAATGCCCTGTGATTTTATATGTATTTTTCCAAATACTGTCTTGCTGGTGTACTATGCAAAAGACATTTAAACTTCTGTTCTTCGGGTAAGAAAACTTCTGTGATGTGGGATTGTTCTTTCAGACTCATCAGATTATTAAATAAATCTGTTCTACTCAAAGACTAGTTGATTTTTCTTATGTACAAATGTATTTGTCAAAAGTACAAGGTTGATTTTTCATGACCCCAAAAGGTAGATTATTGTCCTCTATTAACGTTTTGATACAGAGCGAGTTTTTTCCCTTACCATACTTCCTCTGCTGAATTTTATTCTTTCATTGTCGAGTGTAATTTTGCTGTATTGTTTTCTTCAAGAAAATTTCAAACTACTTCATCTCATCTGAGCAGAGTGCTTCTTACTTTTTTTTCTTTAATTTTTCCTTAACCTGTAAATATGTAATCTTTAATACCTTAGTCCCTGTTTGCTTACAAGGAGCATTGAGCATTTACCTGCATGAGTAGCTAGGGAATCCTTCACTTTGATTTCTCTGTCTGTTTGATCAGGGTATAGAAAAAATAAATATCTAGTTTCCATGTGATCTGCTTAATCAGTTTTTTACATTTATCACTTACATAAATATCTTTTAACTTCTGCTAACATACCTATTATTTACATTTTTAACAAAGTATGTTAGTTCTTTGGGTTTTTTATTTATTTAACTATTTGTTTGTTGTTTTTTTTTTTTTAATTAGCACTTTGTCTGAAAGAAGTATATTAAAAGTTTAAGCCATCGGCTTCATAACTCATGTCATTGGACTGTAGTTTTTCTGAGGTAGAGTTATCTTAGATGATATATGTATATGAGAGAAACAATGCCCCATTTTTAATAGCATTTAGAATTTAAATTTTGGAGAAAATATTACAAGTGGTTGCTTTAATTAATGATTTATTCATTTTTCTAACTTGAATTTTTAATTTAAAGAAATGCAGAAAATGAGATATATATTACTGTGTGAAAGAATGGTGTGTAGAAATACCGATTTTTTAAAAATAAATTTGTCAGTTTTCTGACAGTCATATCAAAATAGATTTTTTTTTTGTTAATAAGGCCAGGAGACTAGGGACACTGGAAGGAAAGAAAGTAGATCAGAAAATGCTGCTTTATCTGATTTCTTGGCCAGGAGGGATAAAGCTCTACTAAGAAATGGGTCTGAAAAAGATGTTATTTGTTAACATCATGCTGTAAAGCTAATGATAACCTTCACTAAAAGTGGAGATTTTCTTATTAAGAAAGTTATCTTAATTAAAAAAATAAAAGTGTATGGGGAATGCAGGTTCTTCATGCATCCTTTACAAACACTACTACACTCATTTCAAATAAGAAACTGTTCTCCGTAATTGGTATTCATTCATAAAAGAAGCTTTACATTAGCATTCAGTTAAATCATATTTATCATAATACTTCATTATATTTTTTCTTTTGTTTTAGCCACAGATGCAGATGTGAAGAACGAAAGCCTTTCATCCATGCAGCAGCTTGGTGTTGAAATGACAGTCAGGTGCATAGTATTAAAATATTTCCCTAGTGTATTTCTAGAGTTTCCTTGATTTTCATGGAATGACTTTAATGATACTTAATCCATCAACTCAGTGCTTTATACTATTTAAACCCAAAGATTATCTTTAACAAAATGAATTCTAACTTTGAAAATTAAAAGATATTAGTACATAATTAAATTGTATTTACAGATTATATAGGTTATTATCCTTCATTGTTGTAAAGGCTAATTGTTAATTGTTAGTAAGACTTACCATAAAATTACATTATCTGAAGTTGTGTGTCGTTTTTTCCTCATGTTATTTCTCTAAATGGTTGTGTTTAGCTAAGCTTAGTTATAGGCCATTTAAACATTTTATGTGGCTGGTAATTTGCAGAGCTGTGATGAAGGAAAAGGTAATGTGGCTGTACTTCAACAGATTGTTATCTTAGAATTAATATTTGAATTCTGATGCTAATAATTACACATACAATATACTTAGATGGAATTTTAAATCATGTATGTGTAGAAAATGAGTTGTGTGTTAGAGTACTTGCTCTTCCCCACCATAGTCTCTAAAACTGAACTAAAAGGAATTCAGATGAAGAATTGTAACACTGAGTAGATTTGTGTCCTTCCTAAATAAAGCATAATGGGTTTTATTAAACCATTTATGTCTACATCTACAACATAGTGTTTGTGATGAACAACACTATGATGTTGTTCTTAATTTTCACAGGCCTATTAAATATGAGGTTTTGCTTTTTAGGAATTAAAAAAAATATTTAAGCTTTAAATAGTTTTGGTTTTTAACTTTTTTTTTCTAGATATGGAAAATATCTAAACTTGCTAACAGAACATGCTGAAAATGAACTGTGCTTCGTGTTAATGAATTGTGAGAAATTTCTGAAACAACAGCAAAGAACTGTGGTGTCCCCACTTTGTATCCTTTCGTGATGGTACCAATTACATTGCCTAAAACTGACAGTGGAGTTTGAAGTCTCAATTTGGGCATTTGATGGTGGTGTAGATGTGTAATACGTACTGAAAGAAAAAAAAAAAAAAGCAGCACTTTTACTTTGAAATTTTGTTAAGTTAAAATGCACATCGGACACACTCAAGAAAATCTTCAACCTTTTGTTCCCATCCATTGTTAAAATTAAGTCTCATTCATTTTGGTCATAAACTGTTTTGAGTAGGATCACATCTTTCTGTATGTGATAGAGTCTGGAGTAATGCACTTTTGAACATTACTGAGTATTTGTGGCACTCCCCTAATACCAGCATGGTTAGTGGTATTGCCCATGTAACAATATGTGGCTCTAATCTGATCAACAGGAATGTTTTGACTTCTGACTCTTTTAGATCTACTGTGGAACTTTTAAAAAAAAATAAAACAGATATTGCTTGCCAACAAGCTTTGCTATATTCTTCAGGTATTAGATTTACACATCACTGTTAAAATGCTCTTCAGATATATTTGTCAGAATATGCTTAGTCTCTTTTTTAAAGCTTTTCTCTTAGTTTTTTTCTATAATCTTTACAACTCCTATTTTCCTTCTCCACCATTCTCCTTTCCTGTTCTATAGGTACATTTGTTTTGGTGTAGGTTTTTTGTATTTACTTGGTTTTTATTTTCTTTTGTTGATTTGGCTTGGTTACTTATGCACTGGAAAAAAAGTAGTGTATAGGGAAAACAGCTTAAATTGTTTCCTCTTAATTCAGTTTGAGAGGCAGCTGTGCCTTAAGAAGCTGCAGCTATATAACCCTTGTCCCATCTCTAACAAACCAGCTGTTGCCTCTGTGTGCATGGGCCTGGGGAGGAGGACGAGGGGGGCTGCGGTTCCTGCAGGGCAGTGAGGAGGAGATCTGTGCCCCAGTTCCTTAACCTTCTCACGCAGACTGCTTGCAGGACCGCTATGCTGGCTACGACTGGTTTGCATCTTCCATCTTCCTCATAATGTCAGGGCACGGGGAGAAGACACTGATGTTTCTTCAGCGATTTGCACGTCTCCTTGTTTCGGCATTTCTCTGGCTACCAAGACTGCATAAGTCTGTAAGAATTTAAAAGTTGTTTCTATCTAAAAGGCAACTTTGAAAATTTCTAAAGGAGACTTCATAAATTTCCTTTACTTGGGGTTTTTTTAAAATGAATTAAGTTTTCATTCAAGCCCTCTAACTGAATGTATGACCTTGAAAAGCTCCCTCAGAAAAATATAGATTTGACATTTGTTCAAATGGTTGTTTAAAAGTAGTGAAAAAACAAGTGGACTGGTAGTAAAGGCAGTGTTATTGAATTTTAAAGCTAGCAGTAAAATAAACTTTGTTAGTGGCATTAAATTCTGTGTGAAGGCTGCGATACTGTTCAGTGACCTTTTTTTTCATTATTACAGTGTGCAATTCCATCCTTTTGATGTTTTTTAGTAAAACTATCAGTTTTAGAATGTACTAAATATGTAAACTTAGTAAATTTTAAAAATTTTTATTGCCCAAATACTGAATGCTTGACAAGTTAAAATTACTAGTATTTTTTTATAAAGTTGTAGTATAAGAAACACCATTTCCAACTTTATTAGATGGGACTCCATCTATTTAAAATAAAACCCTTTCAGTTTGACTTTGTACATTGTCATGTTGTCTTGAATGTTTTGAATATAAACAACTGTAGTCTTTACTAGAGAACACTGGGGTGTAAGAAGCACGGATTAGATTCTGTACCTCTTCTGCATGCAAACCTCTGTATTAATGTGAATTGGTCTATCATTTCACCAGAGGCGACCATATTGGTCTACTTACAGTACTGAGTCCAGCCCTGAGGTTTTTCCAGCGCAATGAAATGTTGCTCCATTTTGTGAATATAATTGTGTTGAACACCGTCAGTGCTGAGAACTTAAGTGTCTTTTTCCATACAAGAACTAGTCAGCATTGCAGCCAGGTTGCTGCAGTGCTAATGTTTGTTCTCAATACCTAAATGATTTATCTTTCCTAATAAATCTTGAAAACACAAAGAGAAAATTCAATAATTAACTTACTTGCATAACTTCCACAATGTAAAATAAAATAAAATGTCAAAACATGAAAACATTGCATTGTGATGCTGCCTATCTCAGGAAGGAGGGAAATTCCAAAGGATGTACCTTGACCTTCTAGCATGAAGCCGAGGTTTCATTACCTAGAACCCAAGCACTGACATCCAGAGGTTTCCATACCGATGAAACCTATGTGCCTTTTGCTGTGCAAAAAAGAATTTCACTCATACCAGTCATGCTTACTGCAAAGAAAGGTGCACGCAGAAAAGAGCTCCAAATACTATTGAAGTTCCACTCTATCCACCAGTAAATGGGGGGGGAAAAAAAAAAAACAACAAAGAAATCAGTCTTTTTTTTTTCTTCTGTTCTTTTGCTTAAAATATAACAACGGTTTCTCCATCCCTGCTTTAACAATTAAAGTTTACATGCAATAAAGAACTAGATTGCTAATGCAAAGGAATAGTCAGGATATTTTTAATAACAGTTTCTAACTTTTAATTTTCTCTGTTTTGATTACATGTTTTTCCTGATGGCAGTACCAGCTGTTTTGCTTATTCTATTTCTTATCTCTAACATAACTGGGATGACTTATCTTACAAGTAAATGTGTATATTTTTATATATTGTTCCCAGCAAGGTATTTTGAAATAACACATTTTTGTAGTCTGTAATCCTTTTCCTCAATTTTTTTTTTGTTTTTGATGATATTCTTGTTGTTAATCAGATGCACCTGCCTGTTACCACAGTGGAATCTGGCATCCATCCAGTCTATTTTTGCAGTGCTCACTACATTGAAATGTTGCTGAAAGCTGAGTTGCCACTTGTCTTTTCAGCCTTCCAAATGTCTGGTTTCGCTCCATCTCAGGTAACTGATGAAAGTGTATCAAAGTAGCATCAACTTTTTGACTTAAATCCACAAAATTAAGGACACTCAGGAACTACTGTGTTTTTTTCTATACAGCACTTTGTGTGGTGGTTATGAAATTGGGGCTAAGGGATAGTATTGAGTGCATAGTGACTTAGAGCGTCTGAAAATAGAAAGCAGGTGACTTTGGTAGAGTAATGGCAGCGTACTGCATCTGATGACCTTCCATTACAAGCTCATCCAGAAAACTTGATAAAAATAATATATACTAAACCCTCAGATTTATCATTAAATAGAATATCTTTCTCCCTGGAATAATATTCTAAATTTTCTGTAGGATGGAAATGTGTAATTTGGGATGGGTGTATAATAGAAAGTAGTTCAGGTGATATTAGAGCAAAATAAATCTTATAGGAACTACCAGAACTATTACAGTCAGGCAGCACACTGTTCTATATAAAAGAGATGTTAGTAAAGAAGAATATTTATCTTTAATGTTAGCTTTCATTTTACCTACTTATTACAATTCTGTGGTAATACAGAATGCTGTATATGGATCACTGCTTGTAAAGACTACAGTCATGATGAAGCGTAAACAGTTTCATGCCATAATGAGTTATATTGGCAATGCAAAGGAGCTCTCACCACAGGAAGAAAGCTTATTGCTGTTTTCTTCCAAGGCAAGAAAATTATTTTTCATGTTATGCCTTCAGAATTTCTTTTTTTGCCGCAAGATTTGCAGTTTAAGAGACTTCTTAATAGGGGCAGATGCCAGTGTGGTAGAGAAATTGCTTAAAATCGTCAGCTTGGGATTTGGTCTTTGAGGAGAGAAGATTGGCAGATGAGGGACTTTATCTCAGTGTAGGAATGAGGTGCTGTTCCTATTTTGAACTGGGAAAACACACAGGGACAGTCACTCCTTCCTCAACTATTCTTGTGCAAGTTTTACTATATGCTTTTTCTATTAGTTGCATGCAATTAATAATAGACTAGTTATTCTTCTAAACTGCTGACAAGGTTTCTTTTTTGGGGATTATTTTCTTTTTTTTTTTTTTTTTTTTTTAATTTAACATGTTACTGAAATGCCACTGGTGGGTGCCACTGTATCTTCTGTGTGATTTTGCAGTTTTACTGCAGGATTAAAAGCAAACAAACTCTTAACTGTGAAAAAAAAACCTCTGATGTATTTAAGTGCTTGTGTACATCAATAAATAGTGTACATCAATAAGTACCTGAAAACATTTTTAATGCCAGAGTAGGGCTGCTGTCATCTAATTAGATTCTTGGTACTTCTGCTGATGCATATTTTTAAACACTTTAAGGACTGATTAGCAGAAGATTTGTAGTCTAGAACTAAATGAAACGTGCTGTACGCATCTTACATATACTGTGATTTAGAACTGGAAAAAGGAGTCGCTAGGTGTATTCCATACTCACTTCATTAAATGGAAATGTGTCTTAGGGAAGGGCCTAATTCAGTTATAAGGCAAAGAAATACTTTAATGTAAAGGAAAATCCACATTAAACACACCTTCATCACCCTGCCACATTTTAAGCCACATTTAAAAAAAAATGTTATAAAAATGACCTTTACTTTCATTGGACTTTTGAGTTTTATGTCTTAACCTCAGGAATTGCCATAATATACACAGATAAGTGAGAGGCACTGATGCAGAGTGTTATGTTTAGCGGAATTCACTGGAAGTCTATTCAGAGGTTGTGATTTGAGAAATGGTGATTCTTGGCTTCTTTTTTTTACTTTATCCCTTTTATTTTCATAAGTAGGGTAATGTTAAGGGAAAAAGGTACAGAAAACTTTTCTGGTACAGAAAAGTTAAGGGATAAAACTGACCAATTGTAACTGAATGTCTACATCAGTTTGATTATATATAATTTCATTCTTATCTAGATCTGTCTGCAATGGATTACTCAGTGTTTCTGGAATTACATGGACTGGAGGGAGATCTGTCACTACATTGCTATATGTATTTTGCTTGGTCCTGATTATCAAGTATACATGTGTATTTCTGTGTTCAGACACCTACAGCAAGACATCCTGAAGCACACTGAAGCTCAAGATCTCCAGGTTTTTCTTAAAGTAAGGGTTTCTTTTTTAAATTTTCAATTGTTGAAGGGAAGCAAAGCTCTCAAATATGAGAAAATATGTATGTGACTTAATCTGAGATGCTTACTGAATTTCACTTACTGGTTTTAAGTGAGTGAAATAATACCTTAATTTTATTTACTTCCTGGCAGGAAATTGTGGTATAGTATTTTCCAGAGAATACATCTCCTGCATTTTGTCCTGATCAGTTCCCTTTATAAGCAAAGCAAATAGCCACATTAAGTCATAAGGACATTTGATTCAGTTCTCGCTATGTGGCCCAAATCTCATTAAATGAGATGTTCTCCAGAAAGGTAGATTTACACAGTGGTCTCCTACTGAAGCTTGAAGAGATGTGGCACAAAGCTCAGTGAGATGTTATTTTGAACAGATGCCAGTTACTATATAACCAGCCTCACAGTTTCATATTCTTTGCCATGTTATAAATTACATTTGGTTATTGGATTTTTTTTTTTTAAATTTTTGCAGGGTACTGCTTAGCTATAGATAAAGTCATGAATACAGAAAAATATTTGACTCTTTTTCCCAGGGACATTTTTGCTTTTTTCTCTGGTCTTTTTTTTTCTGTCCAGTCAAAATTCTTTTGAGAACTATATATCTGCTTAGTCTGTCCTAACAACAATAGTCTTCTATCTAGTTTGCATCAAACTTACATATTCTTAAATATGAATAATATACCAGTTCAGTCATTTTCCTTAAAAACATTTGGTACGCAGTCTCAGTGAATTGTTTTGTTTGACCTGGTTTTGGTCAATATGGTTTAAAAACTACTTCATCTTGATGGCATTGTTGGGATACTTTATGTAAATTATAGAAGAGAGAATTTGTATGTTGTCAGCTACAGTATAAAGACGCCAAAGATATGACGTGGTACTGTTAAAATAATGAGAAATACCGTATATTAATGCACTACTGGAGTATTTACAGTTAACTGACTATTGCAGAAAAAGAGGAGTTGATAGCATACTTAAACTGTACTCTTGCTTTTGATAGCTCTTAATTCATCTAAAGAAAAAAATTATTCTGTCATTGTATTCATTCAATTTCAGCTATATTATGGGCTTTATGTGAGGTTACTTGGGTTTAATACTTGCAAAGGCATTAGTCAGGTGCCCTTTTATTGAAATAACAAAGTTCAGTTTCAAGTTTTAGCCTATTTCTCAGCACAACATTCACAAAATTGGATTACTCTTACGAAAAAAAAAACCACACCTACAACCTTTGAATATTCATTTTTGTATTTTTTAATGTAGTGTCACATCTTGAACCTCAAAGTAGCAATGGTCATTTGCTATATGAAAAAGTCTTGCTGCCAGTTTTCCTTCCAGGAACAGATAGTAATTTCTGTTTTTAAGCTTCTAGCATGCTTTATATATGTCATGAAGAGATGATGATTTCACAGCAACCTTTGTTGGTTTTATCTAATAAGTAGTTCTGGCTAGCTATTAAAATTAAAAGCAAATATTTTCTTCTTAAAATGTCAATATACTTACAGGAAAAAAAGAAGTTGGAGACAACTTTGCTGTCAATTCTCATTACATTATGCCTAGCAATTAAAATAAGTAAAACATTCACCCTTTCAATGTGTCCTTCTAGTGATAAGAAACAGACAACTACCTGTGAAAGAGCTCACCTTCTATTACTCTATAATTTGCCTTTCCTCTGTGCCAAGAGGAAAGTAGAAGTAACAAATTGTCTTTGAACATTTTTTTCCCTGTTTCTGGTTCTTTCTTTTGGCTGAGATGGTTTACTAACAATTATGATCCCTTTGAGATAGTTTCAGCATTAACTGAATTTTAAATTTATTGCTTGGTCTTTTATTAATTCTTTCATGGAAGGATAAAGGTGCATAACTTTATAATTTCCACATGTGAACCAAGAACACTGTAACCCACCACCTCAGTAAACCTGTCTTGACTACCTTGGTGTCATTGGTTTTACTTGGATAAAATAAATCATAGAATCGTAGAATCACATGGTTGGATGGGACCTATAAGATGATCTAGTCCAACCGTCTTCCCACTACTATTGCTGCCACAGCTACTAAACCATATCTTGTAGCTTCTCATCAAGCCGCCTCTTGAACACTGCCAGGGACGGCGACTCCACCACCTCCCTGGGCAGGCCATTCCAGTGCCTGACCACTCTTTGGGAGAAAAAGTTTTTCCTCACATCCAATCTAAACCTCCTCTGGTACAACTGGGGCTACAGGATTTGTGACTTGTTATAATAGCACCCGTAGGCCAGTACGTCAGTCTCTTCTAGGAGTAATTCAGCTACTCTTCACTTAATTTTCTGTGAGTATGGGCCATATTATTGACAACTAAGTTGCTGACTAATGCTTTAATACGTGTGCACATATAATCAATAGAGGATTTAACTGTTCAAAATAAAAATAAGAGTTAAATACCTACTACAGTTCTCTATTGCAGTCAGTTTTCTTTTCCACTGTAGTCAACCTTCTCACAGTACATGAAGAGCAACTTGGAAGTTAAAATTGTGCCTTTGCTTTCACCTGTGAGTAGGTGAGGAGAAACATAAAGACTTTCTCAAATTGTTGTTCAGATGCCAAAGTGCAGCCTTCCAAGCCTGAGTAGATGTTCTCAGGAGAATTCTACTTAGCAAAGGTGCACAGTCAATACACCAGCAGATATAACGTGTCGACAAAGATTGTCAGGCTCCAGAGAGCTTTTTGCAGCACGTGCTGGCCAACCATGGAAATACTGCTTAGTAGATGGTGAGCACACAAGTTACTCCAGTTCAAAGCAGCAACAAATTCAGCCATTTTACATAGATTGTTGTTCAGGATTCCTCTTTCTGTGGTGCATCTTCTCTCTCTCCCTCTAATACAGTAGCCACAAAAAGGATCATGGCCTGTTCATTTCTTTTTCCTGAAGGCACCTTCTTTTACTATATGTTTTGCAATTAGTATGAATTAAAATTTATGGTGATGCAGAAGTGTTTATTCTGGTTTTATTTAAGCCTTTCATAAAGATCTTTGTCATTGATTTAAAAAATAAGTATCTACTGTTACTCTATAGGTTTTATTGTGAATCTAGTTGGCTTTAAAAGCCACAATAATAAACTTTCAGCATGCCATGTGCTGATATAAAAATATTTTAAAAGAACATTATAGTACCTGGCTTTGCCTTCTTAAAGCTTACCTTGTTTTACTTAAAAATCTTCATGTGGCGTATTTTCCAAAAAATGAGACAGTGTCCACCTGAAAAAAACTATTTTTTACCATGACTATAGTTAGAAAGACCTGTCTAGAAGCAGATGCTACCAATTCTTTTTTTCAAAATGTAATGTGTGTATCTTAAACACCCAGGTTGTGACAAGCAAAACAAAATGAGCTATCTTTAAAAGCTTGGAATTCGTTAAATTTGAGTTGTGCATCTTTTTTTCCTAGCTAATAAATGTGTTTTCTGTGTATTTGTGCAGGAAGAAGCACTCCATGGATTTTGTGTGAGTGATTATTTAGAATACATGGAAAGTTTGGAGACTATCTACAGACCTATTCTGTCGAAAGACATGAGGAGCATAAGAGTGCAGAATACATAGATGGAGCAAACAAGCACTTTACTTTCCAGTTTTGGTTACATCCTTTAAAAGGATGCTGATTGATTGATATATATAAGTCTCACCTAAAATGAGTCAGACTCTGTAAATGTACATAGTGTAAAATAAATAATGAGGGTTTTCAGAATATAGTTTTTGCAAAAGGACTTAATCTAAGTTTGATGACCTAAAATACCAAATTTTCCCAGACAGATTATACGTACAGCCTAATTTTCAGTTAGCAGAAGGCAGCTTCAGAACCCTCCTGTAGGATGCTGTAGTGTCTTACTTAGAACGTAAGTCTTCCTTAGAACATAAGTCTTCCTTATAAAGCCCTGAACCTGTTCCCAACTCATTACATTATTGTCATCTGCTTGTAGCACAGTCCTAAAACCTTCTTATTTTGCTTGGGTCTGACAAAGTGATTTTTCTTAGAAATACCTGCTAGTGTGTATTCATATGCATGAAAAGTCAACAAATGAAGAACAAATTCCCTGTATGCATCTATTCTGACTTTGTGGATAAGGTTGAGAAAATGGGATGTTCAAATACATGCAATGAAAAAAGATTCTATTCCTGTCTCTTTTTGAAATAAAATAAATCATTTTATGTCATAACACAGCTATTTGTTATGTACATTATCTGTCTGCATAAGTGAATGAGAAGTCCTTGAGCAGCCTGCTTTTCATATCTCTGGAAAATTGTCATTTTTAGATTCTGGTTTCATTCAGACAGGAAAACTAATAAGAAGCTTCATCTGTGCTTGTGTTTCATCATCAATTAAAAGCAAGAATTAAAGGTGCTAGATATTTCTAACACAAGTGTAGAGTAAGTAAAATTTCAACATTGTTGAAGTTGACTGAAATTCCCAATTTCAAAAGAAACAGTTTTCTTGAGGAGTGCTGCATCCTGTTTGCTGTAAGGATGGGTTTTAGGTAATGGTCAGTGGGCAGCTGAGGAAACATTCTAGTGTCTTTCTTTTCCGTATTATATTACATCACTGCTAAATATTATTTAAGAAATCAGTATATACTTGTGCACCAATTAGTAGTTGTTTTTTGAATCTGAATTTCAAAGCACTGCGCGTGATACTGAGTCAGTAAATAATACTCAATTAGATAAAATATTCCTAAAATGAATACTACAGTTGGCTTGTCAAGAGTTAATAAATGCCTTTGTATTTGATTGAAATTATGATAGTTATTGGCAAGCAAGAGGTCTTCCTTCAGTATTTGCAAGTAATCAAAGAGTGTAAAGGGAAAATGACAAGGTATGATCCTGTGGCCATTTAATATTTTTCATACAGTCAATCAGATCTGCATCAAAATTTCCAAAAAAGAAAATATCAAGCAGAAATGTAACCTTTACAATGCCCACATGAGTGTCGTGGTTTAATGCCAGCCAGCAACTAAGTACTATGCAGCTGCTTGTTCACCCTCCCCCATCCCAGATGGGATGGGGAAGAGACTTGGAAGGAAAGCAAAGCTCATGCGTTGAGATAAAGATAACTTATAATAACATGTATGTTTAGTAAGGATGATAATAAAATATCATGATAATAGAATATACAAAATGACCAACTCACAATTTCTCGCTGCCTGATGATGGATATAGTTGGTCCTGAGCTGCGATCATGAACAGAACTGTGAGAGATTGTGGAACTGCAGTTTACAGAGAGAGCGAGAGAGCTGTCCCCCGGCCAAGTCCTACTTACATACTGAGCGTGACGTCTATGGTATGGAATATTTTCTTTGGATCAACTGTACTGGCTATAGCCCTCCCAGCTTCTTGCACCTGTACATTAGCCAAACTTGGGAAGCTGGAAAAAGTCCTTGATATCTTCAGCAAAAACTAATAACATCTATGTATGATCAATGTTCTTCACATACCAAATCCCATACTAAATTCAAAACACAGCAGCTACTGGGAATAAAATCAGCTCTATCTATCTCCAGCAAAAAAAAAACCAGGACAATGAGGTTAGATGGAAAGTAAACATTTCAGACGATTGCTTACTAACTGCAGAAATTCATAGTCACGTGGAAAAACAATCTAAAATTAGAATAGTTATTAACATGTATTTTCAAATTTGTTATACTAATGTCTTGAAATGAAAGAGAAGAAAAAAAAGTGTAGTCTGTTTGGACATTCTTACCTATCATCAGCCAAGCCAATAGTATTTGTAGATTACTGGTTCTTTTAATGTTGCAAGATTTTTTTTTTCCCCCTCACTTCTCTGTTTTGTTGGCGGCTTCTGTTTAGGGCTTTTCATCTGTGATTAAAAGCATTCTCTCAGTAGATGCACTAATTCCCATTTCTCACAACCTCTACCCTATTTTTTTTTAATTCTCTGCTACAAGAGGCATTATAGCGATGAGGACTTTCATCTATTTCTTACCTCATGGGTGGTTTGAAACTATGTTATCCAAGTTCACTGTCTGAGTACTGAGAAGGTTAAAAGAGTTCAGACAGTGGGACCAGCTCAGCCTGCAAGCCTTAGAGACAGGCTTGGAGCAAACCTTTTGTAAGCATTTCAGAGCAGTAGCATCTATCCGTGAAGTTAGACTCCTGAGCTACAGTAGGTGAAGAACTGGCATTTGTTGCATCCTGGCCCACAGCTTTTCCCTCAGACTAACAGTACTGATGTTTTATAATAATCATTCATCCATACAAGTAATTTTTATGATCTCTGACTTTGGTCTGAAGGCTGGGTTTGTCTTTTTGTAATTATTTCACAGATGCTATCTTTTTCTAGATTATATATTAAGAATTTTGTGGTGCATAAAGTTTTACATTAAAAGGTCAAGAGACCTCTGGCTAGGTTCTAAAACTCATGCATAGTTCCTTTTGGGTGCTGTGAAGAAACTCGCCAAAGAATCCTACTCCTGTATTCTGAGTTGGCTCACTAGCAGCTACTTAGGCAGTCACTGTCATTTTCTCTTCCTGTCCAAGAGGTGGGAAGCAGTCTGTTTTCAGCAGTATGACAGTCAGTAGGCAAATCTCAGGTGAAAGCTGACTTAATAGAAGAAAGGAAGTAATGGTTTTAGGGGAAGTTGTGCTTAGAAGGCTTCATCTGTAGTCACTCTCCTTCTCTTCTGTCCCCTACACATGCCCTTTATTAATGCGTTTCTTCAAACTGTGTTCTTTGAAAAAAAATCTTTCAGGAACTCAGACTTAAAACAACGACACTCATCTTGTCCAGCCTTGACCAAGACTTAGCCAGCAGCTGGATTTAGAAAGTTTTTCCATGAAACTGCCTTAACTTTCATTTGAGGTCTTAAGAGCCTGTGTTGGAACCTAATGTCACTGACTAATGGCAAGTTCAGTGGTGGCATTTAAATAAGCTTTGCAATTAGATAAAGTTAAAGTTCTGCTCCATAGAAAACAGTAGGTTATTACTTACTTTGAGAGTATAAGAGATTCTCTAGTGTCATCAGTATCATGTTCCTAAATAGCTTTTTGAAAACAAGATTAATTTTTTCCTTAGTCTTGGAAGTTTATTAACTTGTTCTCACCCTGAGACACTCATTTTCCCTGAGTAAATTTGCGTCAGTAATTCTCAAGTTTCTTGAAATTTGTGCTTCCCCCTTTGACCAACCGGAGTTTCTAAAAGGCAAATACTAAATATATCTTGAATCATAGAATCATAGAATGGTTAGGGTTGGAAGGGACCTTCAAAGGTCATCTAGTCCAACCCCCCTGCAAGGAGCAGGGACATCCCTGACTAGATCAGGTTGCTAAGAGCCTCATCCAGCCTGGCCTTGAACATTTCCAGGGATGGGGCCTCCACCACCTTTCTGGGCAACCTGGTCCAGTGTTCTACAACTCGCATCATAAAATTTTTTTTCCTAATTTCTAATCTAAATCTACCCCCCTCTATTTTAAAACCATTACCTCTCGTCCTATCGCAACAGGCCCTACTAAACAGCCTATCCCCATCTTTCTTGTAGGCCCCCTTGAGGTACTGGAAGACCGCTATCAGGTCTCCCCGGAGCCTCCTCTTCTCCAGGCTGAACAGCCCCAACTCTCTCAGCCTGTCCTCATAAGAGAGGTGCTCCAGCCCTTTTATCATCTTCGTGGCCCTCCTCTGGACCTTCTCCAACTGGTCCATGTCCTTCTTGTGCTGGGGGCTCCAGAACTGGACACAGTACTCCAGGTGGGGTCTCACCAGGGCAGAGTAGAGGGGCAGAATCACCTCCCTCGACCTGCTGGCCATGCTCCTCTTGATGCAGCCCAGGATGCGGTTGGCCTTCTGGGCCGCAAGGGCGCATTGCCTGCTCATCTTGAGCTTCTCATCCACCAGCACTCCCAAGTCCTTCTCCTCAGGGCTGCTCTCAATCCATTGCCCACCCAGCCTGTATTTGTGCCTGGGATTGCCATGACCCAGGTGCAGGACTTTGTACTTTGGCCTGGTTGAACTTCATGAGGTTGGCACAGGCCCACCTCTCCAGCCTGTCAAGGTCCCTCTGGATGGCATCCCTCCCTTCCAGCGTGTCGACGGCACCACGCAACTTGGTGTCGTCAGCAAACTTGCTGAGGGTGCACTCTATCCCACTGTCCATGTCGCCGACAAAGATGTTGAACAGGGCCTGGCCCAACACGGACTCCTGAGGGACACCACTCATGACCAGTCTCCACTTGGACATTGAGCCGTTGACCACCACTCTCTGAGTGTGGCCATCCAGTCAACTCCTTATCCACCGAGTGGTCCGTCCATCAAACCCATGTCTCTCTAGTTTAGAGAGAAGGATGTCGTGCGGGACAGTGTCAAAAGCTTTGCACAAGTCCAGGTAGATGATGTCAGTTGCTCGTCCCTTGTCCACCAATGCCGTCACCCCGTCATAGAAGGCCACCAAATTGGTCAGGCACGATCTGCCCTTGGTGAAGCCATGTTGGCTGTCACCAACCACCTCCTTGCTCTCCATGTGCCTTAGCATGGTTTCCAGGAGAATCTGCTCCATGACCTTGCCAGGCACAGAGGTGAGGCTGACCGGCCTGTAGTTACCTGGGTCTTCCTTATTCCCCTTTTTAAAAATTGGGGTTATCTTCCCTCTCTTCCAGTCATCGGGGACCTCACCAGATCGCCACGACTTCTCAAATACGATAGCCAGTGGCTTGGCAACTTCATCCGCCAGTTCCCTCAGGACCCGCGGATGGATCTCATCAGGTCCCATGGACTTGTGCACCTTTAGGTTCCTCAGATGATCCTGAACCTGCTCTTCGAGTACAATGGGCAGTTCTTCATTCTCGCAGTCCCTGCTTGCACCTTCTACAGCTTGGGTGGGTTGTTAGGAGATCTGTCCTTTCTTAGGATTTCAGTTTCATTTCAGCCAAAGTAATAGCTGCACTTCTTCAATTCTGAGTGAAATGCCCTGTTTGGGCAGTTAACAGTAAAGAGATTTTTGGTCTTGGTAATTATTTTGTATAGAAAGTTGGTAAATTGCCTTACACCTTGTAATATCAGATCATCAGTACCTCAGTGTTTCCAGTGACATAACTTCTTTATCAAATGAACCAAGGTTCAGCTTCTCTAGCAAAAACTTACTTATCATCTATATTCTTGTAGGAAGAAGTCTTTATATTGTGCAGTGTAAGTAGCCAGAATAATTGGTCAAGTCCCTGCTGCAGCTAGTTCGATAACTAAGCAGTATAAATTCCCCAAATGCATCCTAGTTATGTAGGCAACTTTACCAGATGATGTTACATAGGGGAAGCTAAGCACAAGTAGTTCTTTATGTGTTTACAGAAGAAGGGAAAATATTATGTTTTATCAACACCTGCAATAACATTTTATTTTCAGTATGTCTGGAATCTCAAAATATTTTGATTAGAATTTGTGATATGATAAATGTTTTAGAAGTACAACAGAAACCACAACTGTTGTATTTAGACTTATCCAGTAACATTGCCACACTTTCCTGTGAGACAAATTAAACTTTACTGCAAAGTTCTTGAAAAACAACTTCACTAAACAAAATGAATGTGTGAGCACATACATAAATTCAAATTATAAAATACATTAGAACCGACAGTGAAATTTCTGTAATCAGATGCAACCTAAGAGCGAGCAGCACTGACAAAGGTTTTGCCACTAATTTCTGTTTTCCTGACTTTGCATTTCATAAGTTCATGGGTTTGACTTTTTTCCTGTCTAGAAAAAAAAAAATGTTTTAAAGATTTTTGGACTTTTGTGAACTGTGTTGGCTCACATTAATAAAAGGCTGGTGAGCATGAGGAAAGAATTATGACAACAACTGATGAAACCAAGTATTTGCCTGACACCAGGGTCAAAGAATGCTAAGACTCCCATAAAATCAGTTCTTTTAACCTTAATAGCAGTCTGTTTTTTAAAAAAAAAAAAACAAAACTCTTTTGCCATATATCTCAAAATAACCAAATGACAGACATCCAGATGGTGAATAACACTAGAGAACTAATAACCATGGTTGATGGTTATTAAGCAACCAAGTATGAAATCGTCAGTTCCTTTATCAGCAGCAACTATATATGAGAAAAATTACCTCTTGTGCTAGGCATTTGAGTAACCCAGAACTCTCGCCGTCTAAATGGTTGCCACTTTGTTTTCCTCATCCCCCGTCAAAGAAGGAAGAGGCACTGCAGAGCTGACCCTTAATATCAACGACTTTCATCAATATTGCATCAAATCAATGCAAAGAGGTACAGTACACAATATTCAGAAAGATGAGGTGAATACAAATAAAAAGCAAACAGCCTGAGTACCAAGTGCTGCTACTGACAAAAGCACTTCTAGCATTGCCTCCAGCAGTTCAATCAGCTGCAGCTTCCCCATCTGCAAAACAGCTACAATTTCATACAGCCCATGTAGGTGCTCAGATGATTAATTAGAGAATATTTGTAAAACATTTAGTGCATGAAAATTCTACGTAAATGCTAAATCTCAATACCTGATAATAATATAAAATTCCTTTGTGCCCTGTGGCAGAAACAGGACATCGACACGTTACACATTGACTGAAACACAGCTTGACATGATGGTAGTCAGGGAAACCAATGGCATCTCCTTTGGATTGACAGTCTTAAAACAAACAATCATGTTAGTAACAGATCTCTGAAAGCATGCTCACATAGTATATATTACCTCTGGTTTGAAGGTTTCCTTATCCAGCCTTGCTGGCTTATATATAGATTTCCTCCATCACTCAGCTCCCCATTTTCTTTCAGGGAACTAAAGGTTACCGAGATGTATGTAGACATTCTCTATCTCTAAATCTATTTGTATTTTTCTTGTTGCCTCTTCCGGCTTCTTTTCCCCTGCTTTCCATCTTGATTGTATTTACTTCTCTCAAGTTTTTTCTCTCTTATTTTCAATTGTATCGTTGTTCCCAATCCCCAATGACAGTCTGAGCACGAAAAGTTAAGAATTGTTTCCCTGCTTGTACCTAAAAAGTGTCACTAAACATGATTTAAAATAAACATAATGGGGGGAAAAAAAGGAAACAATAAAACCCCAACCTGGAAAAATTGAGAAGTCTGTTGTAGGAAGACATGATCCCTCAAATAAGCTGTCAGCAATCGACCCAGTCTCCTACTGCCGGAAGCTAAAGCACTGCTGCCTCTGCCTGTCTGTCACATCCCCCTAACCCTCAGCTGGGATGCCATGCTGAATAAAAACATCTATTTTATCCCTAAAAGACACACATGTTCTAGGTCACTTCCTTCAGCAGCCTCTGCAGCATGACTCAGCCTTTTGGGGTAAAACCGGTAATATACAAAAAAATACTTTTCACCTGTTTGTGTCTGTCACATAACCTTTTGACAAGTTATTTTACTTCTGAAAACTTTGAGTATCTATCTAAAAAAATACAAGTAATGCTTATTTTCTTTTGTAAAAATGACAGTTCTGCAAGTGGAAACAAGTTTCCTCAGTACCATATATAGTGTTCATGGAACAGGAGAAATACTAGCAGTAGAAGCAACTAGAAAGTAAAAAAAAAAAAAAAAGATCCTTTAGATCTGGTAGGAAAAAAAAAATAGAACAAAGTTAAATAGTTACATTCTAAACTTTGTTTTTCAGTGTTTTAAGATGTCCAACTCAATCACTGGGTCAAAAGATAAACAGTCTCAGCATCTCTAAACCATTTTATGTTGTCTGAAAAGTAACTTGTAGCTAAACCATATCAATATTCCGTTGATTTCAAAAGGATCTAAGTTTGAGTAACATTAAAGGATCCCAGTAAATAGGCTGAATTTCAGTATAATGTGCCATCATTAGTGACAAGAGATCACAATACAGAATAAAAGCAGAAGCACTGCTGAGTTGGCATTCAGAAGGGAGTTAGAAAATGCCAGACAACAGGCGAAGCTGAGGTGTCATATAATGCACGGTAGTGACACAATGCTTCGTTGCCAGCCTCTGCATTTCATCACCTCCAGCATGAGAATCATCCTTTATTGCTTGTCCAGGTAGTAGCAGTGAACATGTACTCAGCTCAGTCATTTGCGTTTTTGATACAGAGATGGTATTTTAAGGATGGCAAGAAATTTGGTGAGAAGAATGGAGCTAGCACCAGGAGAGTTTCAGGATACGTGTGTTCTCTGTCCCTGCTAGGAGCAGTACTCAGATTACAGCTAGAACAGTAGCTTCCCAGGAAAGGAAACTGGGAATCTGCAAACATTTGGGAAAAAAGGTGCTGTGATTGCCTATGTGGAGAAGAGATTTCTGATAACCTCTTTTTAATGTAGCCAAATGTCTCCCCCACCATGAACAAGAAAAGCACATCACCAACAAGAATATGTGAGACCTAGGAATGAGGAGCTATGAAAACAGACTGAAAGAGGTTGCCATTTTACAATGAAGGTAACTATCCAGTAGAACCAAGTTAATTTTAAGATAATAAGTCATCACATCAATATTTTTAGTCAAGGTCTGATTTTTTGAGATACATGCTACTCTAGAACACATGCCATTCTAAAATATAATTTATTCTAAGTTCCACAGCCCAAGTTATACAGTGATACGCTATATTATCTGACCTTTCTCTCTCTAAAATATATTAAAAAAAAATCAGTTAGTATCAATGGCATATGATCTCTTCCAGTTCTTTTTGATGCATTTTAGGCAAATCGTAACAAAAAAAAATCCCAAAACAAACAAACAAAAAAACCCCAAAACAACAGAAGATGTTAGAGATTAACAAATCTGAGGTAGAATAGCAAAAAAAAAAAAAGTATTTATATTTATTCAAATTATAATATATACTTATATACCACATTGGACTAGAACTGTAGATATAATTTTAACTAGTTTCAGCACATAGAAAATCGAAACTTGTTTGAAACATAACATTGTATTTGTGTCAGAAGTAACTAGCATTTATTTCCATTTGAAGAGCTGCGAGGTTTGCACTGTTTCTGCAAATCCATGGGGTATATTCATGACAACTCTTCTGGCATTTTCTTTATTAAATGACCACACACAGACAGAGGTATGACTCTTACTTCAAAGGTGGATTATTCAACCTAGTTTCCAATCATTTAAAATACTATTTCTAGATACACAGACCATGTCCTTACAGATTTCACTTTTGTTCAAAATGTAAGCTAAACCAGAACAAATCATTTAATTTTAAATCATGAATGAGGTACCTCTTTTATTACTTCACCTACCAAGAACTGGTTCAAAAAGTTTTGTGCACTCAGCAGAGTTATCAGGGAGAAAACACCTTCCCTATTCCTCTGATACCAAACCACCAGTAAATTAAAGAAGCCCTACAGCTCCAGAGCATAATGCTGTTTGATTCTGTTTTATCACAAAAAAAACCAAACAACACCCCAAGGTCTTAAAGCTTAAGGAACAAATGCAGTGGTGCATAGGGAGGTGTCAACATGGTTTGAAAAATTAGTTTAGATAGGGTTAAATTGGGAACTGACACTTGACTAATATTTCATCAGGTAAGTTTCCTCCTCAGAAATGGAATGAGACAAGGAGAATACATGAAATTCTCTTAGAATGATGAATGGGGAAAGCAGACATTTTTGTGGTAGACTTTCAGAGAAACAAACACAGTGAAAACAAAAACTCCAAGGGAAATTAACCATTTGAAAGAAATTAGTGTTTACTCTCTCGAAAGGTTTTATTTGCTTGCGGTATTTCCTGTGCTCTAACTCAAAGTCTATCATGGCATCAGATTCATCCGTGATGTGGGAATTAGCTGCTTTTAGAATGGACTCAGCTTTTAAAATATTGCTTTAAATTAATACAGACATTCATAAACCAACACAACCATCCATTTACACTGCAGCATTCCTTTGCACCATGCCTGCAGGTAAGGTCACTGCTGAAAGAAAGGAATACTGCTAATAAAACTGTGAGGCTGAGGGTCTCACCATGTTGATAAAAGGAACATTAATTGAAAGAGGAAGGAGCCTAATAACAAAATCCATTTGTCAGCTGTTCTCTAGAGTAGAAGATGAAATTTCAAGCAAAGCATAAAAAGTGATGAAAAAAAAAAATCACTGTTCCCATTTTGTCATATTTGCATTCATCTATTTGAACTTGCCTCACCTCCAAATTCTTGATGGTTTAGATAAGGCACATTTTCTGGAGTTACCAGGATTACCTTCTGCAGCACATTTTTCACTCAGAAGGCAGATTACAAATATTTTTTTCAGATCACCCTTTTCTTAGTTTGTAAAACCCAATGTTGTGAACAATGCCATATAATGTCATAACTTGTGTCATGGACATTCTAGGTACAGCTTTCATGTCCAAAAGAACTAATTCCCCATTTTGATTCATGTTGGTGTTCAGTTATAATGGTATTTTTCTCCACCTCTAAATCAATGAAGAAAAGCCTCTGGCTAGAAAACAGGAAACCAAGGTTTGGAACAAATACAACTTTGGCAAGGAATTCCTTCTGAGGGAAATTATAGACCCGTGAAGCCAGTTAGACCATCTGTCTAAATCACTTTGGAGTCATTCAGATACTCATAGGAAATTCATTTTGTACAGATCCTGGAGGTGAGGGGAAACCATGGCCTCTAGATACCCCATCCCTTTCAGATTCCCATGAAAATTAAATTTAATGCACTTTCAGCTAAATCACTTGGAGCCAAACAGCTCTCTCCCTTAGAGAAATTAATTTAATATCCCGAATAATTGCCTTCACCTTCAACATGCAATACTCTTGAAGCTTCCAACATCCTGCACTGCAGGAGTGGGAGACTCTCAGTGTAGCGCTTAACAGCCACTGTTCTGGATTTATTCTGCAATGCTACTGCAGACTACCACTATTACTATTCTTAGTGGCAGCTGCTTTTCATATGTGAGGCCAGATTTTCAAATAGCTATTGACAACATCATGCAATGCTAACATGCTATGCTGAGGAAAACAGTATCGTCTTCCACCTGCAAGCTGCTAGCTCATTTTCTGTTGTGAATAATAATGGAATTGTTTGCTGCAGCAAAATTTTGACATCAGATTTTATCAAGTATTTTCCAAAAGCACAGTGATTCTTTTCTGAGAAGGAAACCCTCTTAATGTCTCCCATAAAAATAGCTCCCCACTCCATCAGCATTGCCTCCCAAAATAACGAGGAATTATTTAAAATATAATTCTCCTTGGAGAAATAGATTAATAAATAACTCCCAGGACATGCTCTTACACCCAGCTAAAACAATCTAACAACCTGCTACCTTCTGTAATTCCTGCTCCTATGCTAAATACTCCCACTGCTTGCACTACTCTAATTCTTACCAGATCCTTCCAGTAACTGGTTTAAAACAGCAGAAGGACATCATCTTATTCTGTGGGGGTTGTTTTCTAGATGCTCGGAGGGGCAGTGGGAGCCCCATCAGGGCTGCAAGCTGAACTTGTAATATGAGTAATAGTGCACACACGGAAAAAAAAAAATCTCTCCTCCACTTGCGTCATGCACAGTCAAACTGTAATTTTTTACAGTAGAGAAGATGAAACTGTCAAAACCCCAGTGTAAGAATATTTGGTTTTCCCCCCACATGAATGTATTTCTACTATTAATTTCAGCTATTGAGGAAGAAGTTTGAAATATTTAAAGAAATACTTTAACATACTTTATGATATAGTATGGTCTGGATTGCAAGTATCCAGTTTGACTTAACTTTAAAGAGCAGAGGAGGTAAATGTCAGAACTTGATCTTCCAAATGAGCCTTTCAGAAGATATGAATGGGCAATAAACTAGAAAAAGCCAAATGTTCTCTCCTAACCAAGAAAACAAGCTTGGCACCTACAACACAGTAAATGTTTTCCTTTGAGGAAATCCTGGCAGAGACCTACAGTAAATTTTCTTTAGCACATAGCTTTTACTTCAGCTTTCTGACTGAACTATCCTTTTCCTCCACTATCTACCACAGTTGCCAGTGTCTATTCCTTAGGTCCTTGTACACCCACCATTTACTTACACATTAACAACACCAAAGTTATACAGTGACTGCAATAGTATAAGATCAGGAAATCCTTTTAAAGTGTTTATGATCTTCAAGAAGAAGGGTGCATTCAAACCAGTAACTCTAAAGGGGTACTTGAACAATTGCTTGCAATTCCAAGTTGATGACAATACAGTCAACTCATGATGGTTTTATCTCACAATGTGTGTTGTGGATCAGTCCAGCTTCTCTGACTGCAGCCACAGGCTCCTTGCACAAGGCTTTGCTCAGCCTGCTGCTAAAAGTTGTCACAACTCCTAACAGAAATATCTCTGGAAGCTTGTCCCAAAATGAATGCTCTAAACATAGTCTCTAACTGAGTGGTATTTACTTAAAAGTATCAGCAAAATAGGAAACACCACATATATGTCTTCAAAGGTCTTTTGTCAGCAGATACTCAAGACAAAGAGTTGTTTAGTACGTACTTTTCTCTGCTCGCCTCAAAGTAACATTTTCGTAAGATACATCATTACCTTTAACAAAGAACAAGGGTTTGGTTTTTTTTTTTTATAAATCTCTTGCTTTTATTAATTCCAGAGCAACTGACCTGATATGATCCCAGGCTTTCTGCTGAATGTTAGGTAAAGTTTCTAGTCAGGTGTCAATATGGAGAGTGAGAGCTCATCAAATTCAGCAGAAGTTTTAGCAAACATACTGTGATCATTTGTGAGGTGACTGTGCAGTTTGATAGATTGCAATTATTATCAGTTAAATGTTCAATTCTTTCCACAAAGTAATCAGCCAACAAAGATTAGTTCATTATGCAAATGCAGACAGCAAACACTGGGTGCACAGTGGTGTAGCAAAGATACTGCACTGGCAGCAAGCTACTTAAGGTACAGAGAGAAACTAGAATTTAAAACAGTAAATGTAATAATAAAAAACAATTAGAGGGAGTGTAAACATTAGGTCTGAGACTAAGAAATTAGAAAAGAAATAACTATCAAATTAGTATGCCAGCATGGAGTTGGAAAGCAAGGCCTTTCGTAAAATAATCAGAGCACAAAAGAGACCATCTGAATTTAAAATTGCAGTTCCAATGGATATGAAAGCATCATCCGCTTGCAAAAAAAATCAGCCCCAAGGGGTATATGAAATCAACAGAGCTCTCACCCTGCTGTAGAATGGTGTCTTCTGTGTAATGCTGGCCTGTGTTTACACAGCTGACAATTTCTTGACAGAACCATTCTGTTAAAACTGCCATTGTATTGGCCTCAGGCAGCTCTTTTGAAACTTCTTACAGTGAGGAGTTTTCCATAAACCCAAGGCAGGTATTTTAAAAACCCTGCTTGGCCTACCCGAGATCAAGCTCTTCCCACCCTCCCAACCTGTCTGCTCTGGAAGTGCTGACGACTTCATCAAGAGCAAACAAGAAAGTACTCATCTTGTAACTTTAGACAAGTTGCCCAGGCTGTAAGCTTACAAGGCACAGCCCAGGCCAGGCTGGGAAGCCTTTTAGAGACATGAATACACTTGTGACCACACTATGTTCATATAACTTCCAGGCAAGAATAATCAGCTTTGAGTTGGCACATAATTGCGCATCTCCATGTCAGCTTAGCCAGTTCCAGTCTCATTGACAAATTGCAGGCTCTAAAGACCTTGTTATATGGAAGTGCTTAAATAATTCCAGGTTTTTTAACAAAAAAAAAAACAATAAAAAAATATCAATGGGAAGTCCCAGCTCTAGGCATTTGTTTAGGTAAAGGTATTCCAACAGCACTACAACAGATAACAAATCCTGGAAGCTAACGTAAAGAAACATACTTGTTTGAAAGTTTGGGGCACTTAATACTTGGCATCCAATTCTTTGTATAGGCATTCAAATTGTCATATGTACTTAGATCCTTCTAAAGATGTTTTTAACATCTTTAGAAGGATCTAAGGTTTTAAAACCAATATTTGGACATTCCACTGCCAACTATGGGTCTGTGTCCTAAGAATTTTCTCAATTTCTTTTGAATATTTTGATCATTCACAGTCAGTCTCAGATATACATCACTGATACATTACCATCCAAAATCTAGCTGCAAATATTTCACTGCTTTTCAATGTGATTTTCCTCAGGCTTTATGCACAAACCAGCAACAATCTATTCCAACTGCTTTTTGCAAAGCAGAAAGTAGTAATGGATTTTAATTAGCCACATACAGTAGGAAAGGGTTCATTCAGGAGATTGCTTCCTTTCTGACTTTTCAAATTGTGACTAAACCGATCTCCCCACTCTGCTCTGCTGGGTCTCTGCAAAAGCCATTTATTTCTTTGTAAATAGGGAATACTGTTAGAGAAAATCTGTTCTGAAACGCAGCAATGCAGCACTCCACCTGGTCTAGAGATGAAAGGTACAATACTTCTTAAGCAGCATAGGCTATTCATCAAAAAGAAAGATTTCAGACTGGAAAAAAAAAAATTACATCGCCCTCCCCCAGTAAAGTAGAGATTAAGCCCATGCCCAATTTGATAGAGAACATTTTCCTTGCTGTATATTAGACTGAAAGCAAACCACCAGTCTTAGAATGTGATATAAATGAGATGTTTGCAAAAGAGGAATTATAGAGGAATTAATTACAAATTATCTTGGTTTCTCAAATTTCCCAGTAAATACCAAAAGTTAATTGGAGAGGGAAGGAGTGAAATAAAACAAACAAACAAAAAAGTCCTCAACTGCAGTCCTGACACTGCAGACATTTCAGCCTCTGAAATTTCAGATAGGGAGACCTCCAAACTGAATTCAAACCTTTTAGATTTACTAAAGCTCTAAAATTTACACCTGGATCTTCCATAATTCCTAATTTTGTATCATATAATATCTAATTTTTGGATGAAATCTCAGCCTGCCTGTTTGTGCAAGAAAGTTGAGCAACAAAGTTTAATCTTAACTAAATAGGTATTTCAGGGTGGGTGCACCCTGCCACTAGGTTAGTTGGCACTAATATCTAGTCTGGAAAAAAATAGAAATATCTTACAAATGGTATCTTATTGGATAACAATTCTTCTGTTTTAAGGTGTCTTACTGGTACAAACTCCTCTGTCTTAGGCAAAGGAATACTGGGTACATCACAGCAGACCTTAATGCTGTCTACAAACACAGCCCCAGGGGAGTCATTACCATCACCCATTGCCATAGCCCAGTGATTACAGTTCAGGAGGATTCTTTCCCTGTTGATCCATCAGGCTAAGTATTGCAATAACACTGAGTATCAGAAAATTGCGCTATATGCCAGTGGGGGGGGGGGGGGGGGACACGACTTTAATAAGAATAGAAATTCCTTTGCATTAGCAATATTCCTAGCATTTTTTTTTATCTTTTCCCACAGATACCAGAGCAGTGGAAAATCTTCCCCAGTTATATTTTTTAATAGAAACAGATAGGCTCTTCTGTTAGACCCCATAAGGAGTCTACCCATTAAGCACTACATACCTTCCTCCTTAGAAAAAGAAAATTCAGAAGAAGGTTTCAATTCCTCCCTTTTTTCGTCTGCTTTGGCTTCCCCACTGTCCCCACACAAACAGTAAATGAGGGCGATATACCTCCTCTGGAGCAGATCCTGTCCAAGCTCATTACTCTACCACTATTTTTATCTAAGCCATGACTGCAAGTTGCAGGCAAGTGAATAGGCACTAGTGAGATGCTGAGGTGTATCAGCCAGCCAGCTGTGTTTTCAGTATCTACTGCCAGAACTGAACTTTCAGACATTTAGAGTTCATTCTGAGTTCACAATGGCCTCTGATAAAGTCAAAGTAGTTTTCCCATCAACTTCAACAGCATCAATAATTCACTTTCTGTTTTTCTGCCTTTTTTTTGGTATGTAAAAGGTAAGATTTAGTGGCATATCATTCACATGCTCAGGAGTAAAGTGGAAAGAATAAAGATGCTTTAGGTTTCCCTTTGTCAACTCTTTTTTTTTTTTTAAATACTAGTGGCGGTACTTGCTGTAGGGAAAGCACTGAGAAAATTAACAAAAAGGAATAATCATCTTACTGTTAGCACTATCCTATTTTAGCAGCCTGTACACATGTAAAAAGATTACAGAAACCATTTCAAAGCTCTGACATTACATTTTGCTTCAAACTATCCAAGCAACCTTCATTAATTGCATTGATTGTTACCAAAATGCAATCCCTGAATTAGCAAGGGATCATTATCAACATTTTTTCACCTTTCCAAGAAAAGCAAAGCACTTATTCCAACAAATTCAGTTAAAGGTGCATTAAGCCTGACTCATCAGAAAGAAATACTTAGGTTATTAACATTCCAGCTCCACTTTAATGCTACTGGCTTTAGCAATAGGTTAGTAACAAAACCAAATTTTTCATTACAAAATAATAAAAAAGAGCCACACATTCAATCCTTCCTTCTTTAGTACAAATTTCTTTTGCTTTATTTGCATGTCACTGTTCTCTCTGCCTGCAATGATTAGCTCTGAATCTGACATTAGCATGCCATACCCACACCCAGACCAAGGTCAGCTCTGCCAAGAGTTAGATTTTTGAAGGTCCCAGATGGTTAGTTCATCCCAGGCTTTTTAATGTCATCCTACCCAAGTTTGCTACACACCATGATGTGGAATAAAATGGTCTGCTCTTCTGTGAGGATGTCTGGTAATCTAATAGCAGCAGTGAGAAAGAAGAGGGACTTCATGAGCAATAAATCAATGTTGGATGTGCAGTGTGTCAGGGAAAACTGACATTTGTTTCATGTTGATGACAAGAATTGATCATTCTTCAACTGATAGAGAGTGACTTTGTGCCTTAGCCGCTTTGAGATACTTAGGATGATTCTCTGTGCTCTCAGAAATATCTGAAACATAATCCCTTTTAAGAAAGCAATAGTCATCATCAGAAGCTCAGCCTTTGAGATGCGAGTGAAACAGAATATGTCCTTTTTGCCTGGCACTGTGGTCTTGAACAATTGGTTTTTTAGTGCATGACTGATAGGCAATGAGACTCTTCTCACAGAATGTCGCTGCTGATGAATTGATTTGGTATTGCAAAACTAACACAGGCACCTAAAAAGGCAGATGAAGAAAATAAGAAACTGTTCATATTGCCTTCCCGGTCCATGTAAGAACTGATTGTAAGAACTGATGCCTCTCTCCAGGGAGCTTTCATTTACAAGTTGTCTGTTATTTGCTGTGAATAACTGACTCTCATTAGATAAATGCTTCTTATCTGCATTCAGAATCAAACTGGTTTTTAACAAATATATTTAAAGATTACATTTTTGTAAACAAAGTTATGATTCTGAACATCATCAGTGCATACGGAAACCTTTACAATACTTGGAGTCTCAAAAATTTAAAAAAATTCCCCTCCTCCTCAATTCTAACAGAAGTTAAAAGTAAAAATTTCTATACCTTTTTAGCATCTTCGGAAGAATAAGAAATCATTACTTTTTCCATTATTGTTAAGTAAGTTCTCGTTTATTTTTGTAATAATAGTGAAGCTAAATTATGTTCCATGTTTATCTCATTATAAGAGCTGATTCTATGCAAAACTAAAAAGACTCTTAGACATTTAAAAAACTTTATGAATCACAATTTCAGGATCCAAATTTCATAGCTGAGACCTTTCCCGACTTTTGTCTATAAGCAATGCTCACTTCAGTCTACATCACCTATGCGAAAGTGATATTCCACAGTAGCACAGCATTATGAGGTGACTGTGGGTTTTAAATGCTAGACTGTTGTACTCTGAAAAGCTAGTCAGAGGTAAAAACAGACCCAATGAAACAGGCTTTTGGCCTATGCTGCTTCTTCTAAGAAACTATGTAGATTTCTACATGCCTCACGTAATTCTGTTTCTTTTTCAGATTTTATTTATTTCTGCATGCATCACAACTGACAGTGTTGATCCCTTCACTATTCATTTAGCAGAGACTGGGGAGTAAGACATTTATAAGGTCAACTCAGAAAGATCTTTGCTGGGAAAATATTTCCTTTCATTCTTTTCTTTCTTTAACTTCTGTAAAATCAAAAGCAACCCCCAAAACTGAGCCTATTGGGCATCCTGGAGCCCATTCAAAAGCCTTCCCTGAGGCTGTTTAAGTTGTTGCTTCCTGCCCTAGGCATTACAGTATGCTGACACCTTCAACAGCTCCTGTTAGCAAATATCACTATAGTAAAACTTCTCCCATTTCCTCAGATAGATGTGGGAAAAAAAAAAAAAAAAAAAAAAAAAGAAACTAAAGGAAACTTTTGGTTCAGCAGTCTCCCAGTATCCCCACTTTTTATAAAGCGGAAAGCACAGATACAAAGTTCTATTTCAATATGGCCTTTTGGGACAACGTAATTTCTATTCTACAGCAGCAGACAAGGAATGATTCTCCTGTGCTACCTCCCAGCAGTGGTAGTTATGCTAGATCTTTTAAACCTGTTATCAGCTCATACTGAATACTGATGCCTTTCTGCTCAGGCGAGCGCACTTTGATGAGGAAATCACCCTTTCCTAACTTTAATTCATTTTCTAGTGCATTGACCTCCCACTATCTTCACAGGGCCAAATTTGTGGGCAGAATGCGCGATTCCTCCACACAGTTTCCTCACTCACTGCATTACATGCAGGCTGGACATACTACAAACTTGTATAGATGCCACCTTTGTGTGAGAAAGATATTTCCTGAAAAAAGGAATATATGGTACTGCACTGCAATGAATTCCTATTTCGTCTGCCTATTATGGCCAGATATCTCAACTCTTATAAACTATTATACCTTTGTCTCCCCATCTCCTCCTCCCTCCAAAATCAATCCTACAATGATTTACAGTTACGGAGGATATTGTCTTTTTCCTGTAACTTCATTTTTCCTTCAAAAAGAGATGAGAAAACTCCCAGCGAGATGGATGGAACACTAAATCTGAGCAGAGACAATGCTCTGTAGACATAAAGTGCTTCATCAAAATTTCTGGCATCTGCAAAAAATTAACCCATACAAGGATCTGCTCCCAGGACTGCCATAAGGATTAAACTTGAACACTGGTTTTAGCAATAAGCAATGTGAACATACATAGGCAAGTAAATGCCTTGGTATTCTAATAAAAGATGTGAAGCCTCAGATAAGAAACAAAGCAAGCCAAAAATTCCATCTGCCTTCTCCTGAAATGCAGACAGACTCTGGCTATCACAATGAGAGTTAGCGTGGAGTAAAGGTAGAAGTGCTAGATAAAAGCTGAAATAGGCTACAATTTGAAAGCCACTCAGAACAGGGTTTTTAAAAGCCCATTAAGAAGAATAGGCTATTCAAGAAATCCTAAAGTACTGTTCTGCACCTTTGCAAAAGTTCAGACTTCATATTTCAGTCCCAGAAATGAGTAGCAAAAAGAGCAAAGTGTTCATCTTTTCTGTCCTTAGCCTCACTGCAAGTTTTATTAGTAAAAACCCAGTCTCCATTCTGGAATCACAAATTGAATTCAGCTCAAAAGGTGGCTGAATCTTGGCCATTTCATTTGGCCTCTAGTTCCCTTACACTCAATAAATACAGGAGATTTTAACCACTATGAAAATTGTTTCAGGCCACATCTAGAAAGCACAGCTCATGTGGCAACTGATGCTTAATTATAAAAGTGATTTCCTTCTGTTTTTAGGGGAAGAGATGTCATAACTTTAGACTTATGTGGCATTTCTGATTTAGCTAGCGAGGCTGCTATAAACCCAAATGATGCTAGCGCTGTAAAGAAGTGAAGCTGACTTACTGCTTCTGGTTTCCTTTGCAACTGATACACATCCTCTGGACACGTAATGCATAGATCTGCAAGAAATTAGTCTTACTAGAGTGAGTAAAGATGGCACAGAATGTTTTGTTCTTACTACTTCTAGAAGTATTCTTCCCTGCTGGGTTTTCTGTCAGAAGCAAAGTGAGTAGCTTTCTTCGATTTGAAGTGCAGTTAAAAGATTTTAATCTTGGAACGAAAGAAAAAACAGCCAAATCTCATCAATCTAAAAGCTAAATCAAATGATGTTAGAGACCATGTCTTTTAGCTGTCACTTAATCTATGAACTGCCAGGCCATCACTGACTCCATTGATGGACAGACATGTACTGGCTGTGTATAGAAATGTAGCAATGTCCTTGCTAAGATGAAACTCCAGGTACTGGGTTTGACACAAACCCACTTCAACAGAAAACTTCCTGTCTGCAGTCACCTGGTCTCCATTTTTACTGTGGCAGCTGAATAATAAATAAGTCAATCAAAGGATATGATCTTGTCCTTTTTGGTCACTGATAAACAGACACGTATCTGTGTCTGTATCTATCTGCAGAGACAAAATGTGGAATAAGAGGACAGCTCCCGTGTTAGCATTGCTTGTCAGTCCATATGTTCTGCATAGTGATTACACAGTCTCGCCATCCATGATGTTCCCATTCTATTCCATGGTGATAGTAAAGAGTTGGACTATACATTTGGTTTCACATCTGGCCAGCAAAAGTTAATATGCACAGTAAGGAAATATCTACTTACTACTACCCAAGATCAAAGTAGTAGATGTGACATCAAAAACTTTGACTGCAGATATCTTGTCATGGAAAGTACACTGGTTCTGAACATTCAGGCCACTGCTTACTTGTCTCTTTACTGCTCTGCAGGGGCCTTTCCTCATCTCTGCCCCAAAAAACAAACTGCTGCATAGTCAAAGAGCCATACAACTTGATCCTCAATCCATCACAAACCTAGTGATACACAGAATACACTTCTACCTTCAAAAGTGGTGATGAGATGGAAGGTTGATTTTGAGGGAATTAGAATGTAAGTGTTCAACTAGGAGCATCCCAAAAAGGACAACATACATGCTCTGAACAAACTTAGCTGTAAGTAAATTGAGGATTAAAGGGAAAAGGTGTTTTCTTGGAAACATGAACTGAAGCACTACTAAGAAAACTGCTTTTACAGAAAACTCAGAAATGTTCAGGCCAAACGAATCATTTATGATCAAGTACTGACTTCCTCCATAATACAGACCACACACGTCACCCAACCAATAACTTCTATTTGATCTATATCTAAACCTTGACTTAAGGGTCATGTATTAAGGGATTGTTATGCTGCTTGATGGCCACATTTAATTACTATCCATAAGAAAAGTGAAAAGTAGCAGTATATTCCTTGTTATGGAAGCATATCTGGTTGAATTAAGCCTTTCTTTAGTGGTTTGCATTTTTCTGCTACTTTAACAAGATACTCACTTTCAGAAATCCCAATAACTAGGTACCTCTGTACTGTAATCAATTCACTTTTGAAGTTGCTTTAAATTAAAATAAACAAGAAGTTGACTGGTTTTCTTAGATCTCTCACTAAAATGGAGTCTGTAGTGTTTTTTGTTGGTGGTGGGTTTTTCCTTTTTTTTTTTTTTTTTTTTTCTTTTTTGTCTCCAAGAGCTTAAAATGCCCAATTTCTTTATTAAACCCTTTCCAAGTTTTCAGATCAGCTGGGAACATTTCACTATCTTCACTGATACTTTCCTGCTCCTGCATCAACAGACTATGGCTGTTCTAGCATAGGAGAGAACCACAAGATCACAGTGAACTAATAACCTACCATCACTCATTCTCATCCCTAGAGGCATTTTGCAGGTGTGACCTGTTTTTTTTTATTTATTTATAGATACATGAACTTGCAAGAGGAGGGCTTCAACAAGTAACTGTTAAATGTGATAGCATAAAATGGAAATTATTACTCAAACTGCAACCCTTTTTTTTAAACTCAAACACTAACAGAAATTCTCCATGGGAGGGGCATTCATTTTATACATATCTCGTTCTTATTCCTACTCAAGTATCAGAAAGGTTGGACTACACTCTTAAGTTTGTTATTTCATTCTTCCATTCTTTTGTCATTTTTTTCTTTCATTAAAACTCTCTTATATGAATTATCACTGATTTTAGTCATAGAATTCCTGCTATGCCAAGCATTTTGTTTGGTTACTCTAAAGGTCAGAAATATAATCTTCCTCCTTTCATCCTTCACAGTGAAGCAAAATGCCCCATATAATACATATTTTTCAGAATTTTATTATTAGAAGACAACATTTCCCACTGTCTCTGTGCTCCTGGGGGCAATATGGTCTGTGTGTGAGAACAGGCACAAGAAATGAAGAAAAAAGAATACATTCAGCAATCTTGCATCATGGTAACTCTGCAGTGACTCCATATATGACCTGACAGAAGTTACTTAAAACACATTGTATCCCACTTCTCCTGTCCAGGACAGAAGGCTAATACTTTCTGTCTTGTAAGAGAATTACGAAACTAAATTAATGTAAAGGCCTTTCAGATAAGTGCAAAGGTATTATTTCCAGGGGGAAAACAAAACAAAACAAAACAAAACAAAACCCAAAAACTAAAACCAAAACCAACAACAACAACAACAACAAAAAAGAGGTATTAGAAAGCTTTGAGCAAAAAATATGAGCCATTCTTGTTATCTGACATTGCAGATGACAGTGTGCATGGTTTTGGGTTTTTTTTTTGTTTTTTTTTTTTTAAATAGATGTTTCCCAACAGCTTACCAAAAAGAAACATTCTATGGTACAGCTAAGGACTTTTCTTCTGACAAAACTTCCTGCAAGAAACATTCCTTCTTAATATTTTGGTCTATTAAACAACATATAGAAATTCTCCCTAGAAGATTTATTGCAGCAAAGAAAGAGGATTAATAGCTAATATTTTACTTCTTAACATTAAGCCCTGCCCATGACCAGTTCAGAATATTCCTGCCCTACACTGGCCCAGCAGCCAGTGAGCTCTGCCTTCTTCATGGCCAAGCTCTACTCTCCTCTAGAAACTTCCATTTCACTTGAGCCAATGCTTAGGACAAGGTTTCCATCTTGAAACTCCAGGTGTCAAGGAATGGCTTTGAAAATACAGTCTGGATGATATTCAATCCCTGACATTTTCTTGACACTCTGTGGAAAGCTGATATGCACATAAAAAAGCTAAGCCGATGTGCACTTTAGGTGCACTCTGTGCCTTAACAGATATATAAGCTCTTACCTCAGTTGGTATTTGCCTTGGTGGGAAAAGAAAGGAGCCACTGCAGAACACTAAAGATAGAAAACAGTGAAAGCTATTTTACAACATTGCTATAGTTCTGCAAAGCCACAAACGTGTCTACCAGATTAAATTACTATAATAGTTCTGAAATATCTCATACCGGAAAAGCTAAACACGCTGCCTCTCTTGTTCGAATGAGGAAGGGAAGAGAGATACGCTACTGTCATTATGCTTGTTGTCTACCCAGCCTTTTCATAAGTAATTTATCAAGAGGGTTTTATGTCTCCCAGGGTAAGGGACAAGCATTATGAATGCCACAATCTACTGGCAAGGTAGATAATACAATACCTTTTACTAGGCCAACAAATAAAATATTATGTGCTAGCTTTCAGGCCAAAAAGGCTCTGTCTTCTGGACATTGTCAGAATTTCCAGAGTATGACATTTAAATGAGGCAGCTGATTTAAAGCATTTCAGCTGTACAACTTAAATCACATCTTAGGGCTAAATCAAAAAAGAAAAGCCTTCTAGGAGAAAAAGACAGGCAAGGTGTCCATAAGCCATATTTCCTTTGTTTTGCAGAACCTATCCTGATACTTCTAACTATAAAATTATTCTATGCTTTTCTTCAAAAATATTTCAAGAACAACATAGGTTCTGTAAAAAAATTGTCAAAATAAGAATCAGGAGTTGGGATACACAAGGAGAAATTACACTGCTTAATTAATTTGCAACTGGCTCAAGAAACCTTAAAAAGCAGTAGAAGTTTCTTACAACACCTTCTGATGAAACTGGTGAACATGTTCATTATCAACAGATGTTGAACATTGAGAGAAACAAAGTGGAAACAAAAAAAAAAGCATTAGAGCTCTGCTTAATTTAATAGAAACTATTCCAGAAGAAAAAACAGAAAATTCCTGCAGAAATAAAAGACAGACAAAAATTCCTGCAGTTCAACTGCCCCGATCTAAGGCATCAGTTATCTGAGTAACATGACAGCTTCCTGTGTGCTTGACTAGCTTTTTTGGTGAAGGTAAATGAAAGACCAAATCACATTGTCAGTAAAAAGTTCAAGGATGGAAATGCAAGAGTAAAACTTTAAAATTCCTGAAATGGTTCTAAGAGCATCTTGCTTGCTGTATCTGATTTAAACTTTGAAAACTATAATCATCACAAATGTAGATAAAGTTTATACTTGTCTTATTCAGAAGAGTAAGAACTTGAGAACAGAGACATCCTCAGCTCTAAGCCTCTGGCAAGAAGAAGAGCCATGGAAAGAAGTCTAGACAAAAATCTGACAAAGGCCCTTCTGTAACCTCTCAGCAAAGAAGCTGTAGCTGACAAGGGAAACTAGTGTGAAGGCACACATTGCTCGTCCGTCTGAAATTACTCAGCTTGCAGAAAAAAAAAAAAAAAAAAGCAGATTTCCTTAGAAAAGGATTGCTTTTAGACCTTCAGCTAGCAAGGTGTCTCAGGCTTCTTTTCCAGTTATTTTCTTTCACTGATGCATCCTTGGGGAGTTAAGGCATCATTTCATTATTAATAACTCCTGGTGCTACATGTGAAAATAACAGATTATTCTCATCCTGCTTTACAATGCCCAGCAATTCTTGTACATAGCTGCCACTGTTGATTGCTTTATAACCCATTTAATGCTTTTACACCTCTTTCAGAAGTGTCCCCAAATCCCTTTCTCTTCCCACAAGAGTTAATTTCACTGCAAACCTTGAGATAATGAAAAATCACTGTATTTTAAATCTTTTTATAATGGCAAATTAGTACTCTCTGTGCTAAAAGACAGCAGTAAGCATTCTTTAAACAAGCTTCCTTAATCTTTAATTCCCAGTGTAATGGAAGAACTACAGCTAGCAGTAGGCAGTCATTCTAAAACAATTGTGTAAGGACACTAACCCGTCGGCACCTTGGCTTATAAGATTTATGGAACCCTCAAAACCATTAAACTACTGTACTTAACCTATGCTATACAAAGGGTAATTTTATAGCTGGAATGCATGAGAAGAATGTTCTGTTTCTTAACAGTGAAAGCAGGAGCTGTAGTTTTCTAACATCTCAGACTCAAAATTCTGTCAGTAAATTAGGATGAATTGAAAAATGTAGTGCACCTGAGCAATAGCCAGTATCTTATATTTTGTAAATTGTAGATTAAGCTTTTCTATTATTTGCAATAAGTTATCAAGTCCTTTCCAACTAGTGATTTAGCAGCCATTTTTACCTTTTTCCTTACAATAAACCCTTTGGTATTGCCTACATTTTCTAATATATTACTTGTGTTGTCGAAGTGTTAATAATTAAAAAAGTATCATAACAGAAACATAGCTGTCTCTGTAGATTAGTAATCAAATGCCATCTGTGGATTCATACAGAATTTTACATTTTCAGAACTCTGTTTATATTCTAGATAATTATTTCTCCAAGCAATAATATTAAGAAAGCAAGTATGTCACATATTACTCTCATTCTAAGCATGGATGCAGTGACAGAGAGGTAAAATGATTAGCCTAGGGTCACACAAAACAAGGTGAGCCGATGCACTATTACTAGGGAATACCTGGTTCCCAGCTCAATACCTAGTTTGTTTTGCAGCTGCACCCATTAGGAATTACATGGTTTTACTTGTCAGTCAGGGTTTAGCTGCTTATTTGCAGAATATTGTAGTCTATAGTATATACAAGCCTAGGGACTGCAGTTAGGGAGGGAATAGCTTACTTTTTGACATCTGGGTGTAAATCCCTTCCCTCATTCGCATCCACCTCATAGGTGGCAAGTATCTGTTGTTCATTTTAAAGAGAGACTATTAAAAACACAAGCAAAAATTTTCAGATAGAATCTTGGTGTTTGCCACAACTACATCTGAGATCAGCTTTACAGAACAGCTGCCCTGTCTCTTTTACTCACCAAGAGCTTAACAACACTTTTCATTTTAGGTGAAAAAGGAGGTCTTGATTGCAGTGTACTTCATGTATTGCTCTGGACATAGAATCATAAGACTCACTCCAGTCTTATTTCAAAGACCACTCTACTCATCTTGGTGGAAACAAGCACCTGGATTTTCAGGTTTGTGAGGCACATTTCCTTTTTGAACTGGCTTCAGAAACGTAAATGCCTTCCCAGTGTTAGCATAATGGATAAACCCTCCTATTGCCTGCATAGTGTCTTTTGAAAATCTTAACTAGCGTGGTGGCAATATGGGAGTATGGCATCACAAGTATTTTCAGGAGATACAGTTCAGCTGGGAAATTACTAATTACCTAATTAAATTTCTTTGAAATATTAGCTCATTGTCAATTGTGATACACAATTTTTATAAATCTAATACAACCTTAGAGCAAAAATGTATGTCAATAAATCACACAGTCCCAAATGAAAATTGTTCCAGGCTATATATTTAACATCCACAAATATGTGCATGTTTCTATGCAGTAGGTAGAAAATCTAGAACAGGAAGTATATACCACAGAAAATAAGCAACAGTATGTTTTTCTTGATCATGATTCCTGTATGAACAAAATTAAACTTTTATATGGTACAAATATTAGTTCTATAAATAAAACATCTTGTAATACATCATATTTGATTGTTCATCAAGTAAAACAATAGGCTTTAAATTTCTTGTGCAGAGTGATCTTACATCTCCAATAGATTACAAACAAAGTATAATTTGTCAAATCTCTAAATTATTAAATGCTAGTAAGATTTTTTTTTTTTACAATAGCAGAGCACATACTAAGAATATGCTGGAAAAAAAATGTTAACACCAGTTGTGCACTTTTGTATATTGATTCACTCTAGTAAAGCTCATTTCCTCTGCTGATTCATGTTACAGTTCAGTCCTCTCCTGTCTAACATCCACAGCATCAATAGAAGCAAAAGACCTTTTCTGCTCAGAACTTTTAATGAAGTCTGGCTCCAACACACATTAGTTACATTTCTTTTTTTTTTACTGGTTGAACACTTGTGCCTCTGTTGCAAATACCACTATGCCATACCAAAATGTTCAACCAAATTAAATCAGTTGTCCCTTCTCCCACATAAGTGTTATCATCATGAGAAATAGAGGACAGTAAGTCACTCTGGAAAAACCAATGTAAACAAAAAAAAAATTTAATATAAACAGTGTTGAGGGTTTTTTTTCAGAGATTCTGCATCGGCTAGAAGAGAAGATAGACAGAAACCATAATCTGATAAAAATGGAAATCTCAAAAGACAAAAGAGAAACAACAACCAGGTTACATTCTCAGCCTGATTTTCAAATAAAACAGTTGTTTCTTTGGGACTTCAGACAGTTCCAGTGATTTTGATTAGGTTGCCTTTGTTCTGAGAACCTGTCCCACTTTTTAAGCACTGGTTAAAACATTAGGACATGCAATACTCTGTTAGAATCAGAGGCAAAATATTTCTTATTCCACACAGAAAAAGGTGTATCTACATTAAAAGAAAAAAGATTTTCAATGTGATATCTTCCAAACATTGCTTAAAAACTTTTCAAAACCCCTTCAAAAACAACATGATTATGTACTTGCACATGGTTTCAGTGCCAGAATTTAGGGTCAAGTTTTGATGCCCTGTTCTCCTGTAAAGACATGCTACACCCATGCATATCCACCTCTCAAAATTTACCATCTCCATCCAAATGTCCTATTCTCTCTTTTCTAGTGATGACTTTGAGAAAGATCATCCTTTACTTCCTCTGTGCTCTGAGCATTCAATGCTGTTATAGTCTGGAAGAACACACCAAAGTATTCCAATTAAACAGTAAGCATATTTTAAATCACAAGATGGACAGTGCTTGAAACAAGCTAACCAAAGAAGTGGTCAATGTTGATTTCTTAACATTTTCACATCAATAATTTATGCCTTTTTGATCAGACGTGCCTATCAAATACTGGTTGCTGAGCCTAGTGAATTTCTGTCAGTCAGTGACCTGTCTTACATGAATGAGCAGACAGGATCCTATCGTCTGATGTTGCACACCATGAATCTCATTATCACTTATGTCTGAAGTTCTAACTTTAGATGTCTAAAAAAAATGTGTTTAAGACTTACCTTCAGGATCCACATTTAAATCTTTTTCTGTGTACATAAAAATATCAACTCTATTCAGTTACCTTTCATTATTAGCAGTAAAGCACTGAATTTAGAAAAAAAAAGCAGAGACTTAAAGCCAGTAAGAAAGTCTTCTAGCAACAATACAGTCCTGCACCAGATGCTGTACTTGTTTAAGTTTAAGCACATTATACTTTGGAGAGTAAAGGTTTTAATATTCAGTGGTTTAGATTCAGAATATACCAGTGTGTAAAATTCAATAGATGTTACTATTTCCTGCTAAGTTATTTTAAAAACAATGTTTGATTCAACGTACTCCAAGTATTAAGATAAAGTGGCAAAAGTTTCCATTTCATAAAATAAATTTTATGAAGACTCAGCTTTGCTGAGAGCTTTATCTATAATAATGGCAACCCAGAATTTTCTACAAGATATCTGGTAGTTTATTACAATTCCTGAAAATTCCCCAGGGCACCTAGACATTTTTATATAGCTGTTCAGCCCTTGAGTAGTAAAACACTTCAGAAAGGAAAACAAAATAATAGGTGTTCCAATCTGCTAAAGGGCTTCAGATTTGGCCAAGGACCTGATCTCAGACCTGCTAGCACTTTCTTGTTCTGTACAGCCCTTCCCTAGCTATTAATGAAGTTGTTTGCTTCCATGCACAGATTCAAAGGTCGTGCGAAATTACTTTTGCCTGTGCAGTTCTCCAGTTCCTCTATGCTTTACATCTAGCCCATGTGCCTGTCACTCACACTTCTGAACTTTACTTAACTTTAGCACCTGTTGAACATACAATCTATTTGATGAAGGTAGAGACACAGCTCTTGACCTTCATGAATATGTGACAGCAGCTTTCAGATAATGGAACATGCCTCATTTTACAGACATTGGAGTTGTAGTACTTACTTTCAGAAGTGATTTAGTTTCCACATCTTAAAAGAGCAAACATACACTTCCAGCCTGAGCAAAACTAAGTTTACATTAAGAGAAATGTTTAACAAGAGTGAAGATTCCACCAGCTTTATCCAAACCCTCTTGTGACAGTGGGAGGGATGCTGAAAAGAGAGAGTGGAGAGAGAAAAACACTCTGCTCTGTAAGCTGTGCCATTTGGTTCTTCTTGAGACAAGAAAGTATCTTGAATGTTTTAGAGATATAGTTGTACATAAAGCTGTCTTATGCCACTAAGTATCCTATCTAAGAGGAGTCTGGAGATCACTCATTCGTAACATTCATAAAAACAACCCGGGGTGCCATGTGCTTCAAGACAGCTGAAACAGTTTGTCGATACTGATAACTGATTAAGATGCAATCAAAATAAAAATAGCTATGGAAAATATTTATCTGCTTAGCTAATAGGCTGTATCTCCACAGAGATAATTTTTCTTTATCAAAACCAATATATAAATTAAGTCACATTTTTCTTCTGTACAGACTCCCAGTAAAAGAACATGTGTACCAAGTCCACTTCATCATTTTGTGTTCTGGCTACTTTAAAAGACAGACTGTACATGTGTTCCAGAAATGTTCCTCAAAACAGCACTGTAGTCACAATCTCATAGCACATGAACTCTGCTTAGAGTAATTACTCATAGGTTGGAAGTGTACTCTTCTACAACATGTTAAAAATAATTTTTAATATTAACAAATAGAATATACAAATGCCATACTTACTGATATTTGCTTTATAAATGTCCAAATAAACCGTGCTATTTGTTTTATCTGTTAGGTACATTTCCATATTGTCTTTCTCATACATTTTATTGAGTTGATATTCTCAGTGTTAATTTAAGTAGCACTCACAACTGAAAATGCAAAAGCAACAAGATTAATGAACATGCAATGCAAACAGAATGATCATGCCAGGAAGCTGATTATATGCTTAAGACACAGTTGTTTATTGTTAAATGCACTCAGAAGCAGTGAGTTTTTTTCAGCTGTGACATATAAAAGCAGAGTCTCGATTACTCTGTTCTACTGGTAATGGATACAAGATGCAATACTGGTTACATTTAACTGACATTTTCTACTACTTGGCTACTCAGTGAGCAGGCCAACAAGTTAAATATGTTTGGAAAAATGTTGCAACACTATAAATGCCCAGAATTACATGTTCTAACAATTCTGTGCTTACGTTAAAGGATGTACTACCATATAACTTTTCTGACTGTTTCTGTAATTTGAATGCATTTGCTTCTTTTACCTTTGACTGAAGAGAAGAATTTCTAAATTTTTTTTTGTTTTCTAACAGGATGGCACCTTGAATAAATGATAAACCAAATATATCTGCTCTGCAGATATACAGATGTAAGGAGGGAAAAAAGTCAGAGGAGTTAGAGAGAATTTCTCAGTGACACATTACAGATTTAAAAAATATTCCAACCACTTAGACATGTATTTGGAAATTGCTTCTAAACTAAGTTTACACATAAAAGGCATCCTTTCTCTTACAGCAGTCATGAAAGTATTCGACTGATCTTGGTTTTTGTAGGTTGATTGGAAAGAACATAAAACTAAATTCTACTCCTCCAAAGGTAAAAAAAAAACCAAAACAACCTCAAGAATCACCAAGACACTCTGAGTCTCCAACAAAAGTGCTACCATATTACGATAGGTAAATTGTACCTGTTGGCATATAGTTCAGGAAGAAGAAAAACTACAGCAGGACAAACATAAATTTAAAACATTTTAAACTGTCTTATTATCTCTGGTAAATTATGGTAACCCATGGTTTTCCATAGGGTATCTACATCTTAATGCAACCTTTAATTCAAACTTGCATCTTGCTTGGTCATATACAAACTGATTACAATGTTTTTTAAGCATAGGGAGATCCTCCCTTGCCACTCAGTTTCCATATTTGGATTTCTGAAGCCTAGCAGGCATAAGAAAAGAGGATTAACTCTGCAATAATTGTGTATTTATTTAAACAGCTTACTCTTCCCATGCTCATTTAATCTTCTAGATTTTTCCACTTGTCATATTTAACTTGGCTGGCTTGACATGCAAAGATACAATTACATCTATTGATCAACCTGTGATGCAGCGCAGCATTTATCAATCCATACTCACACAAAAAATAGCTGTATTCCATGCTCAGTGGAAAGAACTTCGATACTTGATGTCAGTATTGTGGTTGTTTACTCCTGGCCAGCATCCCCTGGTCTTGCTTCAACTACTTCTGCAGTCATTCTCTGGTCTGCAGTGACCCAAGGCAGCAGAAGGCCGAGGAGGAACTTAATGCAAACTGTGGGTGCAGTGACAATTACAGAACTTCTGTCTTTCTTCCATATGTGCAAGTGAGACTCATCATCATGTTACACCATGAGGGGCAGTGACTGTGAAAAGGCCACAAAAAAAAGTCTTCCACCAGAGCTCAGGCTGCATCTCAGAAATCCTTGCCAGGGATGAATACTGCAGCATAGTGCAGCAAGTTAACTGAAACTCCTGGTGTGATGGTGAAGTGAGGTCATGAACAAACCTCACGCTTGGTAATAAGAACTTGCCAAGTGTGTAAGTTGTGGTTGTCAGTTTCTAAATGGGAACTCTTGATATATTAGACCCCATTCAACCATGTAAACTCAGCCTCTAGTGATGCTGGTGATCAGCTTTTTTATCATACATTACAGTGGCTTTTCAATCGAGACAGCCCTATGCTGTTGCTTTGAGTCTATGTAGAGCTACATACTCACAGTGATTAGGTAGAAGTCATTAAATATTTTAGTCAACTACAGTATATTCTGTAAGATCATACTAACTAAAACTGAAAGAGAATTTCAAAAGTTCATTCTTCAAACACAGCCTGAAATCCTTCTGTTAATATTTTTTTTTGAGATAAAAAGCTCTACACATATTTGTTATTCTGTTAAGAGTTTCTGGAATGGAGAAAAGTTGGCTGCAGGTATCAAATTTCTTCAAGGATGCAATTTTTAATGAATTTGAACATAGGCTGAGACTACACAGAGACTTGCGAATTATTATACAGAGGCTCAAAAGAATTATATGTTTGGAGATGATACTCTGCAGTTTTGTACAGAAATAAAAACACAGAAAGAGAGCATATCTGTTTCATCTGTTTCAGTAGAACTTCCAAAAATATTGGATGGAAAAAATGAAATTTCTGTCTCCAGTATATTAGATACCACAAGAGAAAGTTTGGCTATTAATTAAAGGAAATGTGTTCCCTTAATTACAACACACAGAAGTTTCAAACTGTTTAGTTAATTTATCTTGTTTTCACACTACAAAGTACCACATTCCTGTACAGCACAAGCACTTTTGAAATATCTTTGAAGCAGACAAATAATATTAATTTACACCTAACAAGCCAACAGTACAGCTTCCACTTAGAGCACTATAAATCAAGGAGTTCAAAAGCACAGATTCGTTCTAGTCAATGAAGAGGTCACCTCAGAGAATTCTCTGTTTTGCTTTTTTTCAAAGGGAGAAACACTATTTAAACTTATTGTGACTGAGAAGTAAATTTTTCAATTAAAAAATATAGATAATTGATTCTGTAGCATGATGAATTATTGCAATGCCTAAAATGCAAATATCCTTTACATGAAAAGTATTTTACACATATAAACCGGTTGTAAAATATGTGACAAAATAAACATGTACTTAATTTAAATTAAGACAATCACAGCAGAATTTGAACTCACTGCCTTAAACATACAGTGGTGTTACATTGGCCAGTAGGGTACTTTTTCATCAGTTAATAGTTATGGGAGCTCACAGATATTACATTATCTCTAGGGAGAGATATTATTTTTTCATGACTTCAGTAGAAATGGATTAAGAATTGCAAAGGAATACTAATAAAGATGCTGACTATCAATGCTTGCTTATATATTTTAAAGCCAGTACATTCACTAGTTCATTTCATTAACTAAATTTTTAGATGTCAAAGGAATTTGTCTTGGGATACCTTGTACTCCTCAAAAACAGGAAGAAGAAATTATTATTAAAAAGTTAGCTTTATAAATATTTTTTTTTCTGCATAAGTTATATTTATTAGGCTTGTGTAAAATAAAAAGTCAAAAAGATCCAACCACCTGTTAATATTGTCTGAATAGTATTGCAGCTTTCCAAACACATGACCCGATAAAATTCACATTGACTTCAAAGGAAAGCTGAAAAATAACAACCCATTTTGCAATTTGGCTTAGACTTATGATTGAAACATCAGACATATGCATAGAAACATAAGAAGGTTAAAAAGATCCTTGACTTACAAAACTGTGTAAGGTGGCAGCAGCTAGTCCAAACAGAAAACCCCAGAAACAATCAAGAGGGTTGAAACTCTGGTTCTTTTTATGAGAATGTGGTATTTTCCCAGTCACTGTGGTATTTTTAACCTCCCATTTCAAGACAGTAGTGTAGGAAAGACCACTTAAACCACAGTGTCTTAAAAGTCTGCAACTAAAGGAGAAAACCAGATGAAGATGAGTCTTAGATCTTTCTGGAAATTAAAAGGAAATTGGCACATTTTCCAAACTGTGCCCTGGAATTCCCAGTGAGTTCTTAAGTGGCAGTCTAATAAAATGCAAACATTGGTAGCAATTTGAACAATGCTAAACTGATAGAACAATTAAAATACAACAGGGTTTTGGGGGGGTTTATTACATTGCTATTAGTTCCTAACACTGAAAGAAGTTCTTTAACACATCCAAGCAGAATATTAATGAGCATAGGAGAATTTCATTTAAAATAAACACTTGAAATCGGTGTGTCAGCAACTGGAGTGGTATCATAATCACCAGCTGTGTCACAGCTATTTCCTTCCCTCTTAAGCCTTCTGACAAGGAAAACCCAAGCTATTAAAATTCACTACCACATCAGAACACCACCACCACACCAAAAAAAAAGCCCCAGACATCACCTAACTTCAAAATCCTTGCCTTCTAGCAAGTGCTGAAAAAAAATATAGTTCATATTCTTTAACCACACGCAGTCCTAAATCTCAAAATTACATTGTATATTTTTGTTTGAGAGTGGTATCTAAAACAAAATTGCTTCCTATATCTATCTCCTTCCAGAGTCTGGAATCTCTCCTGCTCAAGCATTTTATTAATCCCAAGATCTAAATTTTCAGTCTCAGTTGCATCCCTTGGGACTGACAGGAGTTTGTCAGAACCATGTACCACTCACCCTGCTGTTTTAAAATCTCAGATTGCAACCTAAGGACTGTCATAAGCAGCACCAGCAAACGAGGTGTAAGAGAATCTAAAACTTTGTCATTGTTTTAAATTACTTGCTTCTTCAACACTAACAAGAGCATATTTTAAATCCATGCATAAGATTGCTTTTCTTCCCTCAGTTTTGAAGAACATATTAAAAAGAGGATTTCTTTCATAAACCTGTGGAGCAATGATGCCTGAATGTAAATGAAGGCCTTTTGTTTGTAACTGCTTTTATCTTCCAAATCATAGCTGTTTTTCTGCAAAATAACAGAACACTCAGATTCCTTTTCAAAGAAATCTTTTTGACAAAATGGCTCATACACCTGTCAGAGTAATAGAGGATGTTTTTTGTTAAACAGAAACACAAAACCTCCAGCAATACCAATGTTAATTGCTGTATTGTTTCAGGAAACAAAAACTCACAGAAAAAATAGCAACTGCCTACATTATGCTGTGTATCTAGAAATTGTTGGAAGCTAATTGCAACAAGCTTGAGACAGTTGTTCCAGCACTCCTGTTTCACAGTGTGAAAAGGAAATAGGCTTCAGGAAAAAAATAATTCTTTTATATTTCTGGCATTTGAACCTTTGGTTTTCTTAACAGTTTACTTTGCGTGTAGTGACTGCTGCATTTAAATAGCTACTGCGGCACAAACTGTTCTGTGGATTAGAGGAGTCACTGCTTCAGGCAGAAACACGTTTCTTGGGAAGACCAAAGGTGCAACAGCATCCTCACCACTGTACCTTGTGCCGGCTGTGCTGCCAGGCACCAGATGCGGTAGCTGCCTTCCCATCCCTTGGTCCAGATCACAACCCCTCTCACCTGTGGTTGCTGCAAGCAAATGGGATAAACTTCTGTTCAATTATGATTAAATCTAGTGGGGAGGGAGGTGGGACGTGACACGACAGGGAACAGGACAAGACACGTGACCAAACCAAAAAAACAAAACAAGTAACAAGGTTATTGTTCTGGAAGACCACATAGCAGAAAGGCAGAATCTTAGTATCTCTTTTATTTGCAAATAATGTTATCACTGCAAATTAATACTTATCCCCATAAAAAGTGAAATACTACTGTCATTTTATAACCTGTTTAATTTAAGAACCTGCATTTTCACTGTAGGACAGTGGAGAGCATATGGGGGGATGTGCAGCTCCACAGCTCTGTGTTCTGAGATGTCTTCCATAACAACTTGCCATACGTGGCCAGAGCTCACACAGCAATTATCTGAGGAAGGGGCTTATGACTAGCTCTCACATTTAGCACTTGCTTAATGGAATTAATTGACTGAACTAATTGATTTGAATAACCCCAGGTTGGGAAACTCCCTGCACTGTCCTCAATAAGTGAGCTGGGTGTTGACTGGTGGGTCCGTTTAAGAAGGCTCACAGAAACTCCTGAGGGGGATATATTGGTCACTTTTCCTTTAACTCTCTTTAAGACTCCAGTCACCTTTTTAGTAGATACAGGAGCTCAAATGTTGGTCCTCCAGATGGATGTGGCTAACCCTAATGGTATAGTTGCCGACAAGAAACAAATTTAGGTTACAGACGTGTTCAGAAATTCCCAACCCCAACTGAAAGCCTAGGTCAAGTGCTGGTTGCCTGGGGGGTGAAACCACAGTAGAGACTATTATGATCCTAGGGGCTTTACCAACAAATATTCTGGGGCTTGATCTGCTTAAGGGGTGTGCTTGGGTGGCCTCTGAGGGAAAGGAGTGGGTGTTCAGTCTCCCAGCTGTTTTGATGTGATTACTCCAGCCCACGGTATAATCGCCCCCTTCAAAGATCATAAATGTTAAACCCTACCCCTTTTCCTTAGGGGCTTGAGAGAAGATAATCCCTGTTACAATCAGGAGTACGGGATAATTATTCCCACCTACTCACCTTATAACTCCCTGGTGTGGCACTCTGTAACCTCAATGGAAATTCGCGATTAAAAATTGATTATCGACAGCTAAATGCCAATATGGGCCCCCTCATGCTTTCCAAGTTTTTGAAGTTAATTCTTTCCTCGTTAGTGTTAAATAAAGTGTAAAACCAATCATTTGGTGTCGTTTCACCTTAATTTACTATGAGGGAATCACAAACCTGTTACGACCCTGGGTTGTAACATGCGGGACAGTGTCAAATGCTTTGCACAAGTCTGGGTAGGTGACATCTGTTGCTTGTCCCTTGCCCACCAATGCTGTAACCCTGTCATAGAAGACCACCAAATTGGTCAAGGACAATTTGCCCTTAGTGATGCCATGTTAGCTATCGCCAGTCACCTCCTTATTTCCCCTGTGCCTTAGCATGTTTTCCAGGAGAATCTGCACCTTGCCAGGCATAGTGGTGAGACTGACTAGCCTCTAGTTCCCCTGGTCTTCTTTGTTTCTCAGTTTAAAAATGGGGGTTATGTTTCCCCTTTTTCAGTCAGTGGGAACCTCACCAGGCTGCCACAACTTTTCAAATATAATGGACAGCGGCTTGGCAATTTCATCTGCTAGTTCCCTCAGGACCCGCAGATGCATCTCATCAGATCCCAAGAACTTGTGCTCCTTCAAATTCCTTAGATGGTCCTGGACCTGCTCTTCTGCTACAATGAGCAGTTCTTCATTCTCCCAGTCCCTGCTTTTGCTTTCTGCACCTTGGGCAATGTGGCTAGAGCCCTTGTTGGTGATGACTGAAGCAAAAAAGTCATTGAGTACCTCAGCCTTCTCCATGTCCCTGGTAACCAGGTCTCCCGTTTCCTGCCAGAGAGGGCCCACATTGTCTCTGGTCTTCCTTTTATCGCCGACATATCTAAAGAAGCTTTTCTTGTTGTCCTTGACGTCCCTTAAACTTACACCAAGCTCCATACAGCTAGGATTTTACCTTAGGAATTCTTAGCCTATATTTAAAGTAAAATGACCCCCTTAAAGCTATATTTCAAGACCAGGTGCCTTCTTAATTTGATTATTTTATAAAGCATATCAGATTTTAGTGAGCTTTCCTAAAAAATAAAATTCAGGTGATTATACTGTCCGTCACTGCCCCCTCAATAGTTTATTTCATTCACGTTTAAAAGTTGGCAATGTTTTTAATATAATAAAGTCTTTTTTTTTTTTCTTCTGGCAGGAATTTTCTTCTAGGGAGAAAAGAAATATGCTTTTTATCCCCTTAGTAATGGAAAATCAGAAAGAGCTCAGTCCAAATCTGTTCCAAGAGGCAGCAGCCAACATAAAGGGGAAACAAAAAAAAAAAAAGACAAAAATCATTTATCCATTAAGCAGGTGCACAGCTCCAGACAAAGTGCACTGCCTGCTCGGCTGATTGCATGACAAAACATACAAAGGTGGGCTGATGTCAATAGGAAAGCAAGTTTCATTAGTTCTGCTAGTAATGGAATTGTTTCTTTTAGCTTACTAACATTCTAGAAAAATTTAACAGCTATTAGAAACTTTGAAGATAACATTTGATCATTAAAGTGTGAAATAGGGAAATTTATGTCTGTTTTAATTGAAAAGCTTAATACAACCTTTACAGTAGAGGTACCTCCTGATATATCTGCAAATTTTTTTTTTACCACATGCACTTTACATACGCCAGGAGATTCTAACTATGATAATTAGATGGTGAGGATAGAGACAAATTAATGGAGATTCAATTAAGATGTTTGTAATTAAAATCTTTACACTTAAGACTGATCAATTTGTCCTTTCTACCTTTTCTCATTGTACGAAGCAAGGGAAAAAGTCGGTGCAACCCTAAAGTGGTCATTTTAGTGCTTCTCAGGTGAATATCTCTCCACACATTGTATACCCAAACTGTAGATTTGATGGTGAAAATGTGTTGTAGTTTAGCCCCACTCAGGACCAAGCTACACAGTCTCTTGTTCACTCCCCCTCACCCTTTAGTGGGACAGGGAGAAGAATTGTTAAAGAAAATGCAGCAAAACTAATGGGTTGAGATGAAACAAACAAAAAAAAAACCTAAGAGAGATAACAGAAGAAAACAAAACAGAGATGAAAAACAAATACAGTACAATAGCTCACAGCAAATCCCAATACCCAGTTTTCTCCCAAGTAGCAAGAGGCTCACCTCACCACACCCCTCACTTATATACTGAGCATGATGTTACAGGAGGTGGAAGAGCCCTTTGGCCAATTTGGGTAAATTTATCCCAGCCGTTGATTAATAAGTAAACTGTCCTAGCTGTGTGCCCCATCCATAGGAGCCACCGGCTCCAGTTCTCCTTCCAGCTCAGGTGAGTGTTAACTCTACCTTAGCCAGAACCAGGACAAAGAGGAAAAGCAAATGCTTTTCTTCAGCAAATGCTGAAAAAGATCTTTAATTATTAATAACAAAATACAACTCAAGGAGGCTGTGCATGTGAGAGAAAGACTTCATCCTATAGAAGTTAGTATAAAATAATATCCCTGTAATTTCCTGGAGAGGATTCAGAACTCTATAACCCTTCTGTACAATGCTCAGTTTTGTAAATACTACTGGTGAACACTGATTTATGTGACAGTGGGACAATTAGAATAAGTTGTCTATCATGTTTAAGGGTTTGACTATAGAACCCTGTGATAAGTTTTTCTTTTGTGAAATGAAAAGAATAGTAGCACAAACTAGCTGTTCTGTGATTTCCACATTATTCAAATAGTGTGACCACTATTCAAATAGAGGCAAAGCAATGTAGCACCAATCAGTAGGCGTGAACGCTTGTGCCCTAGAAAGAAGGGAGTAGAGACAGAAGAGGTGAAGGAAGGAGGAAAGTCAAAATGACGACTTAGAAAAAAAAAGTTACCTAGGAAAATGAAGAAGGTACCTAGAAGAAAGAATTTGAAGGGGAAAAAAAAAAGAATCTCAAATGTGTCATCTTGAGGGACAGGTCTCAGAGAAGTAAACTGATGAGAATGAAAGGAAGACAAAATTAAAAATAAGAAAATTGAAAGATGTATGCTTCTGCAATGTTGAAATACACAATGTATACACAACACACACATCTATGTTGACATGTAAGATATGTTCTTCCCCAAATAGAATGAATGCTACTATGATGTATAAGGAGTCAATATGCTTGAATTCAGATGTCTGCATTACATACCAAGATTGGTTTTGAGGCTGAGTTATTTAGGTGTCCAGTAAAGGTTACCAGAGTGCTGATAAAAACATAGCACACCAAGGTGTTACGCATTTTTATAAGCTATGCAGATGCTGATTTGGTAACATTTAGAACTGCAGGGAGCACTTTCATCAAAATTATTTCTTACAGCCATTTCTTACCATGCAAAGTTCAGTACCTGGAATCACAGTGAAAGGAGTTAAAAGGAAAGAGAAAAAAAAAACCAGAGATAAGTGAAGTAAGAAATCAGGAAAGGAAGGCAAGAGACCAGCATGACTGAGTGGAGACCTGCTGGTCAAACTAAAGGGCAAGAAGGAAACGCACAGGCAGTGGAAGCAGGGAGAGGTATCCTGGGAAGAGTATATGGACTCTGCCCAGTTGTGTAGGGATGGGGTCAGGAAGGCCAAGCCGCTGCTAGAGCTGAACTTGCCAAGGGATGCAAAGAATAATAAGGAATTCTACAGGTATGTCAGCCAAAAAAGGAAGGCCAAAGAAAGTATACTTCCCTTGATGAGCAAGACTGGCAAACTGGTAACAACAGTCGAGGAGAATGTTGAGATACTCAACAATTTTTTTTGCCTCACTGCCAACTTCTCTTCCCACACCTGTTGAGTGGAGGGAATGCAAGACAGGGACTGGGGGAGCAAGGTCCCTCTCACTGTAAAAAAAAAGATCAGGTTCATGAACATCTGAGGACTTTGAACATACATAAGTCTATGGGACCTGCTGAGATGCATCCCAGAGTCCTGAGGGAATGGGCTGATGTAATTGCCAAGCCACTCTCCCTGCGGTCAACAGCTTAATGTCCAGATGGAGATCAGTGACAAGTGGTGTCCCTCAAAGGTCCGTACTGGGACCAGTACTGTTTAACATCTTCATCAGTGACATAGAGTGCACCCTCAGCAAGTTTGCAGATGACACCAACCTGAGTTGTGTGGTTTACATGCCTGAGGAACCGGATGCCATCCAGAGGGACCTGGACAAGCTTGAGAAGTGGGTCCATGTGAACCTCATGAGGTTCAACAAGGCCAAGTACAAGGTCCTGCACATGGGTCAGGGCAACCCCCAGTATCAATACAGACTGGGGGATGAAGGGATTGAGAACTGAGGAGAAGGACTTGGGGGTACTGGTAGATGAGAAGCTGGACGTGAGCCAGCAATGTTGCATAGGCAGTCCAGAAAGCCAACTGCATCCTGGGCTGCATCAAAAGAAGCGTGGCCAGCAGGTTGAGGGAGGTGATTCTGCCCCTCTGCTCTCGTGAGACCCCACCTGGAGTGCTGCTCTGGAGTCCTCAGCACTGGAAAGACATGGACCTGTTGGAGCAAGTCTAGAGGGCAGCCATGAAGACGATCAAAGGGCTGGAGCATCTCTCATATGAGGACAGGCTGAGAGAGTTGGACCTGTTCAGCCTGGAGAAGAGAAGGCTCCAGGGAGACATTATTGCAGCCTTTGAGTACTTAAATGGGGTCTATAAGAAAGATGAGGAAAAATCTTTCAGCAGGGCCTGTTGTGATAGGACAAGGAGTAATAGTTTTAAACTAAAAGAGGGTAAATTCAGACTAGATATGAGAAAGAAATTTTTTATAACAAGGGTGGTAGAACACTGGAACAGGTTGTCCAGAGAGGCAGTAGATGTCCCACCTCTGGAAACACTGAAGGTCAGGTTGGACGGGGTCCTGAGCAACCTGATGTTGTTGAAGATGTCCCTGCTCATTGCAAGGGGGTTGGACTAGATGATCTTTAAAGGTCACTTCTACCCAAACTCTTCTATGATTGTACATGTGGTATACCTCCAAGTAACTCATCAGTAAGAATGTCATTACTGTAAGATAAGAACTCCTTGTACCTTATAATTCTGGTAGCTAATATGAGTCCTAGTAGCTAGGCTCTTTTTTTCTGCTTATTTTACACAGTTTCTTCGTATTCTTCTTGATATTTTCACACATCAGGAATACACATGTTCATATTTTGTGAATACTGAGGGATATGCTAATCTTTGTCCACACAGATATATTCACATTATAAATGTGAAGCTTGTGAGGTCCTTACAGATAGAAGACACTGGACTTACATCTGCAACCAATTATTTCCCCTTCTAAATTCTGGGTCAGAATGAGATCATCACAATTCGTAATTTAAAAGTCTCACATCCAACTAATTCTGGTTAAGTTATCGCATTTTTACATTTTTATTCCATATTTACTTCTGTCCCATTTTTGTTCAGACTTTTTTCTGCTGCTTTAGGTATACGAAATAATCCAAAACCAATTCCTCTCCTACATCTGCTAAAATAAGATGTTAAATGAACAAATGCTCAGGATAAAAATCTGTACTGTTTCACAGTCACTTCTTGGCTTCCTAGCTGAAGGTCTGGTGACCAGAAGTGCAAAGAAAAACTTTCTTCAATGATACAGGCTCTCCACTTGATCTTTATCAGTTCAGACATCACTGTTTCAGGGTTATCTATCTTCCACAACCTTTCTTTACATTGTGATATTTCTTCCTACCTCAATCATTTGGGGATTCTCTTGTACGTATTTAAAAACTTTTTTTTTTTTTATAAAGTTAATTTATTCATCCACTAGACAAAAGAATGAAACAGTAATGTCATGGCTCAGTATTATTATTAGAGCTGGGGAATACTTTGAATTCTTTTGATGGAAAATTAAATTTATTAAATTTAACTTGCAGTCAAATATGCTGTGATACAATTTACTATTTTATAATTACAATAAGATGCCTAAAATGAAAAGTGTAATTGCAAATTAAAAGCAAACACTTGTAGCATTTTCAGAATATCATGGTCTTATACCAAGCGTAACTTCCCTCCTCGTGCATTATGATTTTTAAAAGAAAATTTATGTAAGAAGTTTACTGGGATAAATTGGGATAATTTCTGATCAGAAACATGTTGAATAATTAATGGTTTTTTAAATTACTATGCATTTTTAATTTTTTTTTGTGTATTTTTTGGGCGTTTTTGTGCAGCTTTTCCACTCTAGTCACAATTTACCTGAATTCATAACTTTTGTTTTGAAGTCAGCTATTAAAGATTCAACATAGCAGATCAGTGACTCACAATATACGAAATCCAGACAAGTGCTTTTCCAGACTTTTGCTTCTGAGAATAGAATTATGCATCTCCATTTATTTATGTATTTACTAGTTTTAATAACATTTGATGACCTATAAGAGATGTAGAAATGCCTGCCACAGCCAGACCTTGTGCTAGGTAACATTCCAAAAACTGCTGAAAGAACCCTTTCTACCCGTGGAGGACCCCACGTCGGGGCAGGTGGATACCTGAAGAAGGCTGTGGCCCATCGAGGGCCCACACTGGGGCAGCCGTTCCTGAGGGACTGCACCCTGTGGAAAAACGACCCACGCTGGAGCAGTTCATGAAGGGTTGTAGCCCGTGGGAGGGGCCTCATGATGGAGCAGGGGAGGAATGTGAGGAGTTCTTCCCCCAAAGAGGAAGGAGCAGCAGTAAAGAGACATGTGATGAACTGACTGTAAACCCCATTCCCTATTACCCTCTGTGCCGCTCGGGGAGGGGAATGAGGTAAAGGTAACTGAACATAAAGTTAAGCCTGGGAAGAGGGAGAGCTGGGGAAGGAAGTTACTTTGTTCTCTTCCAAATTATCCTGCTTTGGTTTTAATAATAAATAAATATTTTTTCCCAAATCTAGTCTGTTTCGCCCATAAGACCCCTTTTAAAATAACTTTTACAGTACATTATGTTTTTCCTATTTCCCCTCGGGGAGGGGTTGTGAGACTATACAGCTTAGTCCTAAGGGGGGGGGCTAAAGTTTTACCGCCCAACGTGGGGCTCGAACCCACGACCCTGGGATTAAGAGTCCCATGCTCTACCGACTGAGCTAGCCGGGCTTGTGAAAGTAGGGCTCCTACCGTCTTCTTCCATGGAAACCTCCAGAATTTTTAACGGTACAACTAAAGTGGTGATAATTGTTTTCATCTCTCAATGATGTATTTCACTACATTGTATCTTGCTACTGAGGAATGCAACTTGAGAGCTCTAATCCAGTTTAGAGGAGAGAATTGGAAGCATATGAATCACAACACCCATTCAGGATCTACATTTTAATTTTTATCATTTTTCTTTCTAAAATTCCACTTTCCGAAAGAAAATGCTCTTTCCTTATGGTCAAAAGGCAAACGGAGTGTTTAGACAAAAAGGCAAATATTTTGGAAACATCTAAGTTTCAAGCATACGAAATGACTTCTGGTCATTTGTCTAAAATAACATACGTTAGAAAGCCTTAACAAGCTACATTTGTGAATTATCAGCAGTTTGAATTCATAGGTCTTCTTTCTCAGGCAGCTCCAAGGCCTCTGATCCCTTTGTATCTTGCTGATTCTCCTTCAACACTCTCCCGCTCTTGGCTCCTTTTTTTTTCCTTTTTTTTTTTTTTCTTTCTTTCAGGAATTACTTACAGATATCATCTACCTGGACTTGTGCAAGGCATTTGACACTGTCCCGCACGACATCCTTCTCTCTAAACTAGAGAGGCATGGGTTCGATGGATGGACCACTCGGTGGATAAGGAGTTGGCTGGATGGCCGCACTCAGAGAGTGGTGGTCAACGGCTCAATGTCCAAGTGGAGACCGGTCATGAGTGGCGTCCCTCAGGGGTCCGTGTTGGGCCAGGCCCTGTTCAACATCTTTGTTGGCGACATGGACAGTGGGATAGAGTGCACCCTCAGCAAGTTCGCTGATGACACCAAGCTGTGTGGTGCCGTCGACTCGCTGGAAGGGAGGGATGCCATCCAGAGGGACCTGGACAGGCTGGAGAGGTGGGCCCGTGCCAACCTCATGAAGTTCAACCAGGCCAAGTGCAAGGTCCTGCATCTGGGTCATGGCAATCCCAAGCACAAATACAGGCTGGGCGGGGATTGGATAGAGAGCAGCCCTGAGGAGAAAGACCTGGGAGTGTTGGTAGACGAGAGGTTCAACATGAGGGGGCAATGCGCCCTTGCGGCCCAGAAGGCCAACCGCATCCTGGGCTGCATCAAGAGGAGCATGGCCAGCAGGTCGAGGGAGGTGATTCTGCCCCTCTACTCTGCCCTGGTGAGACCCCACCTGGAGTACTGCGTCCAGTTCTGGAGTCCCCAACACAAGAAAGACATGGACCAGTTGGAAAGGGTCCAGAGGAGGGCCACAAAGATGATCAGAGGGCTGGAGCACCTCTCCTATGAGGACAGGCTGAGAGAGTTGGGGCTGTTCAGCCTGGAGAAGAGGAGGCTCCGGGGAGACCTGATAGCGGTCTTCCAATACCTCAAAGGGGCCTACAGGAAAGATGGGGAGAAGCTGTTCAGTAGGGCCTGTTGTGATAGAACAAGGGGTAATGGGTTTAAATTAGAAGGAGGTAGGTTTAGATTAGATATGAGAAAAAATTTTTTTACAATGAGAGTTGTAGAGCACTGGAACAGGTTGCCCAGAGAGGTGGTGGATGCCTCATCCCTGGAACTGTTCAAGGCCAGGCTGGATGAGGCTCTGAGCAACCTGATCTAGTCGGGGATGTCCCTGCTTCTTGCAGGGGGGTTGGACTAGATGACCGTTGAAGGTCCCTTCCAACTCTAACTATTCTATGATTCTATGATTCTATGATTCTACTTAAAAAAATAATCTTCTTGCTTAATTTCAAGGCCTGGCATTTTTAAAGGGCACAGTTGTTCTCTGAGGACAAGGATTATAGCTTGAAAATACAGTCCTGGGAGAAAATCCAGGGCCTGTTGATGTTTTTGTTGTTTGTGTGGCTTCAGCTGGGTTTGTTGGCATGTTTAAGTATGATTCTGAACACTCACATTAGTCATTGATGGTCTTGATATATGGATAGCTGTCATAGACAAGCACAATCTTGTGTCAGACAAATTGACCATTCATGTCCTTAAATAATACAAATTTTTTTGGAGGTGGACAAGCCCATTGAGCATGAGATCTGTACTCTTAATTCCTGATCTTGACCACATTCCTTCCTGTTCTATGACAAATGGGAAAGTGAACAGGTGCATAAAAGCAAAAATAGATTATATGCACTGCATTCATAAATGAGTGGATGTATTTCATCCTTGTTTTGATTGATGGAAGCTTTATTCCAGGAAAGGTTATTCTCAATTTATTATTCATACCTTGTGGATGATCAGAGCAGCCCAGAAAATGCCTTTCTAAATGAGCTTACTCTACTAGCAGAGCCTATATGAATGAATTTATAAGCTTTAAAATAAGAAAAGAGAAAGGGAGACAAGCATCCAACACAGAAGATGTTCTCACCAGTGTGTATTTAAGCAGGACGCAAACCCTTCTGCATGAACATACCTTCACAGGACACAGATGAACTGCAGGTTTTCTGCCTTACATTTCAGGCCTCGGTTTAAGCTCTGACTCTGTCTGTGACTGCAGCCTACGTACAGATTCAGAGGTTTACAGCTCCCCACCTGTCAGCTTTGCTAGCATGAGAAAGTTATTAAAATGCCAAAAAAAAAATCAAGTCTATTGTGTGTGTGTTATTGTACAGAAGTAAATAAAAACTTAGGAGACTGAATATTTGTTTTTTTTTTTTTCTTCTGAAGCTGAGGAGGTCTTTTTTATCATTATTTCTATAATTGGCTTTCTTGATTTCTTTCTGAATACTGACTAGGTCAATAACTGTAGTAAAAACAGTGAATTTTGAAACACTGTAAGACCATAAGATTTTAAAATGTTTTTGAGACTGTAGTAAATGAGAGTTTATGGGCTTTATGAGAGGAAACTGCTACTATTTTCATAGACCAAAAACCAAACTTGTTCAAGGTGTTGCCAGCCTTTTTTTTTTTTTTTTTTGCAGCCATTCTGAGCTTGCCTGAGCAAAACATATAATCTCTCCTCAGCTTCAGGCAATAATTGTCAAAAACTGTGTTGCAGTTAGGTTTCCTCGTCAGTCATTTCTGATGTTTCCTTTCATCTCTGGTTCATCTGTTTGTTTCTTTTTTAGAGTTTATAATCCACTATGTCCACTGTTTTTCAGGGACTAGTGGCAGTGGTGGTCTCCAGTACCAGGCAGATTTGGCAGAGTTTGGGGCAGACTGCAGGACTACCAATGGATGGTAACAGCCCACTACTTGCCAGAACATGGCAACCTGCTCAAACACATCTACGGAAGGGCAGTAGCTGCTAGGATAGGTGACACAGAGCCATGCAAACCAAGTGAGCTGTGGCTGCAGGCAGCCCATGCCAGGGCAAGGATGCTCCTGAGGAACTGCAGCCTGTGGGTGACCCACACCAGAGCAGGTACACCCATGAGGGACTGCAGCTTGTTACATGTTTTGCTCCTGACTCTGTAGCACTACCAATTTAATTTATTTTTAGTTGTGAAGTTTTGAATTCTAGATCACTCCAACAGGTGTAAACTTCTAGGTAAACTTCCCCCTTCCTCCATCTCTTCTGTGGTTTTTTGGATGCAAAAATTATTGAGGAAATCCTGGAGTTATTCCTCAGGGTATGCCTATCTGATGCCCCTCACAGATAAGGGACATTTGTGAGCCTCAAATTACTCAGATATGGCACAAGGGCTGTTCCTCCACCTTGGCAGAGCAGAGGAGATGCAGTATTGAACGTTGGGATGCATACCACCAAACGTTTTAGACATTAAATTAAGATTCCTTTGTCAAGATTATTAATTACATTCAGGCCACTCCTTTCAAGACTGCAATGACAGGCATCTTGAGAAGGTGGTTTGACCCATACGTGATCTGCATTGCTGTCTAGAGCTGCAGGTGGATCTCTGCTCCTCCGTGCGCCTCCATGGGCTGCAGGGGGACAACCTGCTCCACCATGGGCTGCACCTCAAGCTGCAGGGGAATCTTGGCCAGGAGCCGCATTACTCCTCCCTCTCCTTCATCACTGACCTTGGCGTCTGCAGCCATTCCTCTCACAAGAAAAATTCTTCACAACAGGCTGGCAGATGCCTCTCAGGATCTCTTCACATCTCATCTCCTCTCCACTTCTTGCAGCTGGCCCAGGCTGAGTTGGGCCCAGATGCCCGCCCAGCAGGAGGCCAGAGGGTGAGGGCCGCAAGGCCCACAAGGCTCCTGCTTCCCCCTCTCTGCCCCTGCTCAGCTTCTTCACTCCTTTTTTAAATTATTTTTCCCTTTCTTAAATATGTTATCACAGAGGCGTTATCACAGAACGTTCTGCTACCAACTGGCTTGGCCCTGGCCAGCAGCGGCTCTGTCCTAGGCCTGGCCGAGTCCACTGAACAAAGGGGAGCAACTTCTAGAAGCTTCTTGCAGAAGCTGCCACCGTAGCTTCCCCTCATTAAACAAAACCAACACACGGTGATATTCAAAGAGCTAACTGGTTAGTAATCAGATAAAAATAGTTCTTGCTATGCATTTATATAAATATATATATTATATATGCATTATAATATGATTTATTATAAATGATATATAATTATATAAATTAATTAAATATATATATATATATATAAAAATCTGGAAGTTACAGGACAGGTATTACTGCCAAAACACCCTTCAGATATTGGCACCTTTTCCAAACAGAGTACCTCAGCTATGCTAAAGTGGCATATACATCCTTATTAATTATGTTAATTTGATAATTTTCTAGTATAGGTACTTACAGTAAAGCATTTCCTCATAGAGTCACACAGTAAAGGATAAATTTCTCTCTTCATATATATATACACACAGGTTTATATGTATATTTTGTATGTATCTATGCATGTGTTGTATATATACATGCATACCTTTAGAAGAAGGCAGCAGTGATTTCTAAGTAAGCATACAGCATGCACACCATAGTGCACTCAAACTATAATTGTGATAGTTTTTAGTGCATCACAATCCAGTCCAAAAAGCTCAAAGAATTATCAGTAGATAGATAATATTCCTCCTATGAGCAAAATGGCATTGTTTCTATAATCTTAAAAACCTGTTGACACTTTGTGTGTTAAATATGCTTTTTCAGAACAGACAGTAAAGACGTTTGATTGACCAAATATATTTGAATCACTACTAGGAAAACCAATTCAACTTGTTTCACAAAGTTTCTGAAAGACCAAAGCATCTTTGTGCGGTTATATTACCTAGGAAACAGGATTATCAATTAAAAAAAAAATAGTTTCATATATGAAAACACTGGTAACGAAGTAAAAAAATCAAATTATTTCAACAGCTATCAAGTAGCTGCCACCAAAAAAAAAGCAGCATTTAGATATTGTGATTTATTGTAATTTAAAAAAAAATATTTTTAAGATATGAAAATGTATGTCTTCTCTATTGAAAAAAGGTCACAAGTGAGGTTCTTACAAAAACATCTATTCCATTCTGGCTACACAGCACCAAGATACCACTTTCCTTCTCTCCTTGAAAAGGAAATATATTAGGGAGTAAATGTAAATGAACAGCCAATCATGAAGAAAATAAGAGATTTTAAAGCAGCAAAGGGAAAAAGCAACTTGTTATGCCCCTCAAAACTTTGCCTTTATCACCTAACCTGAAGTCAATTTTTACAAAAGCTGTTTGGGTGTTGCTGTAATTGGCAGCTGTAGTAATGAGTTCCACCCTTCTTCTGTGATTCAAACCACACCACTTTATTTATGTGACACTCTGAAGACCATTTCTTACTGCAGCATTCATGGCTGAAGCAATACTGTAAGCTCAACAAAATCTTCATATGTGCATGAAAAGAAGCAAATAACAACAAAAACCTGATTTTATAAGTTGGCACAGCAACAAACCACTTACAGGAATTAACATTGGTTCTACTCTAAGAGTAGAACAGACAGTAGAACAGACAGTTCGTTACCACTCAGGTCAAGCTAAGCAAATGACCGAACTGCTTTGAACCTTGCATTTTACTCCTTGAAGAAGTAATGGAACATATAAACAAAAATTTAAAAAATTATGAACAGTGAACTCACAAAAGCTGTTCAGCCTACCACTAGGCAGATAGTAATCAAGAAAGCTGTGCTACTGAACCAAAATAATCTTTCAGAGTTGGAACAAGTAGACAAGCGCAACTGTATGTATTTGCTTGGACTTGACCCTGCAGTTAACCAGTATCCTAAAAATGCATGAATCTCACAGAAAACAGTCATTCATTGTGGTTTCCTCAGTCCAAATGCATGCAGAGGTGTTAAATATATTAGCAACTAAGATTAAATTCAGCCTTAAATATAACCAGCTGTTTCTCAATATAGACTTTGGGTTTTTTTTTATTTCTGGAAACACATTTGTTTGCATTTACAATGTATTATTGGCCAGGGTGCTCTTCTGCAATGAGCTGTATTGTTCTGAAGCTAAGAAATTTTGGAAGACAATTACAAGAAATCACCAGTTAATGAGGAACATGTTGCCAAACTAAACCTCTTTGAGATCTCTTAGATGAAAGACTAATGCTAGGTCAAAGAAATCATACTGCCAACTATTTTATCCAACATTGTGGAGGAGTACATAATAATTTTAACGCAGAAACAGGCTTAAAATTGACTCCCAGATGGTCTCAACCCCTCTTCTCAAAGGAATGCTGAGAAGGATTTGAACAAATATTTATTTAACAGATAGGAGTCTCAAAGAGGTCTACATGCTTTGTGTTTCAACTTTCTTATACAGTTGCTTGGCAGAACTGTAAAATAACAGGCTGATGACAATGAAGGCTGTAATGATACTTCTGGTATGTCTTCTTTTCAGTCCAATACTGTTTGACGATCTAATTCTTTTTTTTTTTTTCAGTTTGGCTCAGAATTAAGATCAATTAAATCAACTTTGTTCGTTCCAAATGAAGTAAGAGTGACATTTATTGTCACAGGAAGGAGTAGAGTGGTGTCTCTGAAAAATCTTTTGGTAGGTGACACAATTTATTGCTAAAATGGTTCAGAGGCATTAAAGGCCTTTGGGCTTTGGAAAAAAAAAAAAGGGGTTGGATTCTCAAAAAGCAGCATAGACTTGAATCACTTTTTTCTTATGGCTGATCAGAGAGAAAAATTAATGAGCTTTCTGTATTATATTTGAGCAGATCACTTAAGATTGCAGTAAGAATTGTATTACCCTGCAGTGGAGTAAACTGAGCTAGTAAGAGTGAGCACAGTCACTCCATCTGTAAGCATATTTATTCATGCCAACTTTTGACAGAATTTTGGGTTCAAGCATGCTGAACAAGACCTTGCTACAGGCAATATTTTGCTTTACTATCTGGTATACTGCAACATAATATCTCTAGGAAACAACAGTGTTAATAATTACAGTTACAGTAAGTCACTAGGGAATTGAAAATGCATGGATCAATTTTCAGAAACCTTAGGAAGCCAAGTTTGAAACTTCAGACTGGTTATTCCTCTTTTCTATGTCTTCTGGATGTTTAGATAAAGTATGACCTCTTGAGAAAACAAGGCAAAAAAATTAAAGGTGATACTTAGACCTAAACAGTATGCCTTTCTTCATTCAGTAGCAGCTTAGCATTTTCAATCAGTCGTGCAGAATTTTACTTACAGAACCTGTGTGGCAACAACCTCACACAGTGCTTTGAAAAACCTAAAAGCTAACATTGAATTCTGTGCATGCCAACTATTTTTCTGTATTTACTTGATCCATTTTCTTCCACAGATACTGTGTTTCTATTCATCAGTCTCACTCATGCAGTACTTTGAAATGCCTGCCTCATAAAATCTCAAGAAGAAAAGAACTTTTAAAGAATGTGACTAGCAACAGAATAAAATCTGAATGGAAGACACAGCTTCCCTCTTTTGCCATTTCAAAGACAGTCAGAACCCCAAGGGGGGAGGCAAAAGAGCATGAAATGCACAGCCAACATGATAAAAATCAATCCTATGAAGGGAGATGATCCTCTTAAGATGTTATTTAACAATAAGATGACCATCTCATCTACAGCATATCCTATCTAACACTCGAGAAATATTTGAAGGCATATCTTCTATGAAGGCATTTTATTCTTCCGTATCTAGTCAGACAACTGAATGATTAAATGTGTACTTGTCCCTGAACACCTTAAATGATCATAAAACAGCTCCTCTATGTATTATCATGCAGCATCCCTGAGGCAAGAAAAATGAGGAGAAGAGCAAATATTCATTGCTCATTCTGTATATTGAAAAATGGGTTGCCACGTTAAGAAAGCCCTCTTTTTTTTCCAGTACAGACATGAGTTTTCAAGACAAACTATGTAAGATTTCATTTTTTTTCTGCTTTGCATCAATAAAATCAAATACATTTTTTATTTGTAATGATTTCTGAAAGTTAGCTCTAGATTTAGATTTTTAAATCAAGTCATTACAAAATAAAAATGCAACCTCTCTCCCTCCCCTCAAAAGCTCTAAGGAACATAAATTTAGATTTCAGATTAAGGATATGAAGCTGAATGAAGAACTTTAGGGACAGGCTGCTTTCTAACAGCTACCCCGGGGAAAGTGTGACAGAGTACTGAAGAGGGACTGATCTCCCTGTGTGTGAAGCAAGTCGATTTTTAAGCTTCCCCTTTTCTTCTTAATGAAGCTCAAGCATTCTTGCATTAACTACCAAGCAAAAATATCCATTCTTTTCTGCTTATCCTGACCTCATTAGCATCCTGTCGATTGTTTAAGAGAAGATTCTTTTTCATTGTAAATTCTCTTTCAAACTGTACTCCCCCCCTCACCCTCGCTCCCCCCCAAGGGCCTTTAATTGTGCAGAACACAGACATTTGACAATATGACAACTACTTTAAATTAATGCTGCAAGATCATTTATGCACTGCCTTAATTTTAAAGAGCAGACCTGATTAAAACCAAAATCTTGAGCTCCAGGATTCTATAAATGAGCTGTAGAATCAGCAGTGCAAGATGGGCATTTCCAGCAAAGGATCATTTTACTAAGACATTTCAAAGAAAAATGGCATTAAATCATTGCTCATATCAATTACAAATATGCACACATGCTCTCCAGTCATAAAGTAAGATCTCAAAATCTGGAGCCCTGAAATGCACCTATTCAAAGGAGTCAAGAGAGAGGAAATTATTTCAGTTAAAATAAACTCTCTCTCCGCTTTACACCTGTACCTGATTTACACCGCACTAATCTGAAGTTAACACAATTAAATTCCAAATGGAAATCATGGTCTTTTGCCTTTTTTTTTTTTTTTGAGTGCAATTATATGCTTATCAGAACACAATCTAGAAAAAGGAAAATTCTTGGAGTCATTTAAGAGAGGTTGTTATATTACCAGGAGTGTGAGAAATCTGAGGGTGAAGAGTTGAGGAAAGGTTTCCTTCAGTGCTAATGACTGCAGTCTTTTTTCTTGAAGTGTACAAGCACTCGACTTGAAGCCTGTGAACATGAAATTCCTTATCTTCCTTGCTGAATTTGAACACAAAATAGTAGTTATTAATTTGTTCTTAAGTTTAAGTAGTCAGCTCTGAACACCTAAAGAGGAAACGGTGCAGTGGTGAGTTATACAGCACTTTCAGGATTCCAAAATGTTTTATAAGCACATGCAAATTATTACACTACTACAGATATACAGCCACATCTTGGAGGGGCAAAGCAATTAGATAATAGCACACTGCACCTCAGTACATTTGCTTAGGTCATGAAAAACTGTCAAATTAAAATAATAAAATAGGAAACTATGAAGAAATGGAATATAATTTTAACTGAAAACTGCTCAGGAAACTTGTTAACCTTGCTAGTCCTGTAGGCAGTGAATCAGCCCTTGAGCAGCAGCATTGTTAGGATGTGTGATAAGAAGCTGTTTTCCCCAGGCGTGAAGGAGCAGAGCAGCCCAGCTCAAGGCAAAGGAAACCGATCACCCAGTCAGGGAGAGGAGCCTGTGCCCTGGCCTGCCTCGGGCATCCCAGGAGGGCATCAGTCCCAGGGGCTAGGGGTGACACCCACCTCTGTGAGTCAGAGGGAGACCCTGTCCTGAGATCGCCTGCAAACTGAGGGGCTCATTATGGGGTAAGAGCTCTTGGGGATTGCATAAAATGCTAAGGGCAGAACTAAACAGGAAAGGGAGGCACCTGGGGGTGCAAGGAGCCAGGAAACCCCTAGATGAGCTACACGTCTGAGGGGAATTACTGGAGGTATCCAGTGAACGTGTGTGTGTGCACATGCACACATGTGTATGTATGTGTGTAAGGGCGTTTGCACCGGAGCTGGCGTGCAGCTGCGGGGTTAGGAGTTTGTGTGCCCCAGTGCAAGCAGCTGGGAAGTCCTGGGATCCAGGAGAAGCTACCAGGCAGACTTAGCATCTAAGCCAGATACTGGGGTGATCCGTATTGTACATACATAGATATGTGTATATATTTCCCACTAATGAACCTTTATCCTGGTCAGCCAGAGGGGGAAACAGGACAAGGTCATTGGTGCTGTTTATGTGAGTGCTGAATGTGTCTGTCTATGTGGCTGGCTATGTGTATGTGTATATACGTGGGACATGTGTGTATGTCTACTGGGGGTACACGCTCAGCCTTGCTACTTGCTGGACCTGGGGTATGGAGCTGGGGCAGCCTTGGGTCTATTGGACTGCTGTCTATTGCATAGCAATCCCTACAAGGCCAAAATGCAAACCAGCACATGCCCTAAGCTTTATTTAAAGAAATATCCAAATGATTTTTGGCCAGGTAGACAGTAAATTGTACTCTTTAGTGTGTGGTTAACACACAATCACCTTCCTTTTCTTTATTCTTAATGCTGTTTTTAATCTGTGGTCCTATTCTCATACACTCCACTTACTGACCTAAGAGGTGAGAAAATTAAAATGTGGTGAAATCTAGAACACAAATGTCCTAAAAATGGAAATGAATTCTTCTCCCAAGGCAGTCTGTAGCAGGGCACAACTTTTTAAATTTTGTTTCTGTAAATGCACACACACACACAAAATATGTATACATATAAACACACTCAAATATACTTATGCATATGTATACATACACACACATATATATATATCTGTATATTGAAGAAAGGTAGGTAAGAAAGAAGAGGCAATGCCATTAGGATGGTAACTGACTGCATGTCCTCACCAAGGAAAGGGAGTTTTCAAGTTTTGGATCAAGGGCAGATTATTATAGGAAAGCAAGCCCACCACTGAGAGCAAAACAAAGAAAATTAGCATAAACTATATTCTATTTTCAGTTGCTTAGTACAGTTTTATTTTTCAGTCTGAAAAGGGCTCCACTGTGTCAGGCCAGATCACCTCCCAGCATGATGTGACCTTCCTTCAGGCTGGTCATTCAAGTGAAGTCGGAAGGTTTCTAGGACAATTCATTTTAACTGTAGTAGTTTCAGGCTATCTTAGACACACATTAGCAACTTTCTCTGGTATGAGTTGCATAAGCATTTCCCATCATGTTCTTCTCTTGAGTTCACTGTAAATCAGACTTACATATTTATATGTAAGGACAATCAAACGTGCTCATATGTGAATCACAGCAAATCAGTAAAATAGAGGAAAAGCTAATGTAAAGGACGAGTATGTGACCTCCTGGGTATTATTTCAATGAAATGAAGTCCTTGTTTTGCTTTCCTTCCCCAGCTACATATTGTTTGTTCACCTTCATTTATCTATTCAAATTTCAGCTGCATGGAAATGGTTAAAGCAGCACCTAGCACTCAGCAAAGTTTGAATCAGTTACCGAAGTTAACTGTATCTTGCTTGGGTTCCCACTGAACTAGGGACACAAAAGATATTCTCATGTCCTTTCAGTCAGGACTGACCGCTGTCACTGGAAATCATGGCCTGCTACATCTAATGAAACATGTAGCAAACAGAATGCACGCATGGCAAGGTACATCTAGTTGCACGCCTAGTCATCCGTGCTCTGAGCAAGCCCAGTACTAGCTCTTCAACTACATGATTCTTTCTAGCTGCCCAGAGTCACTGCACCCAGAGTCACTGCACTTTCTAGCTGCCCAGAGTGCTGGCAGGATGGGAGCATACCTGTCCAAGCAAGTGCATATGCTTCACCTCGTGGACTGGAAAAAGGCTAAGTATAAAGCTGGCATAAATGCATAAAACAGGTACGAACTCTATAATGTAAGCCAAAGACAATGAAACTAACACGTGGTTGCATATTTAAACCAAATCCAGGATCAGTTGCATGCATTCAAGTTTCAAAAGCGTAGGACCACAACGTAAGGCACAGGGAGGGCAATTGATTTCACTGGAAGGTGGCAAGGGCAGCACAGACAATTTAGAAATTGATAACCCTTCTCAAGTCAATGGGTGTTTTACCACTGACTTCAGTGAGGCCAGAAATTTACATCTCACACACTGACCACTGCTGGGAATGAAAAGAACTGGACAGAGCTTCACGCTTTACCAAAGGAAGAATATCTTCCCCTTTACAGTCTGAAGGGTCAGAAAAGAGGGGAAGGATTCCTCTTGGAAACTTCATCATCAATAGGACATTAATATAAACAAATAATTACAATCCTTACCACATATGCATTTGCTCAGCATGTTTAACATCTGTAATTCATGAGAGGGACATGAACTTCTCAAAAACTGAGCACATCCATGTAATTCTTTTCTGTCTCTGAAGATGAAAGGTTTTCTTCCTGGCAATCTAACCAGGAGAATAAACATTGAGATTTGAAACAAACAGTAACAATATACCTAATACTTTTGAAAATAATAACCCCCAATCTGCCAGTAGTTTTTAAGGCAGCCTTGTTTTCCTTAGCCAGAAGGAATTCAAATAAACTGAGCACTATTTAAAAACAAAGGAGTTATGTCTAAACCCGAGCACAGGGAAGAAATGAGTCGTGTCATTTCCATTAAGCTATGCTCAGCATACGCAAACAAGGAGAGAACTTACGGCATTTGTAAAATATCTGCTCCCAAATGCCTTTACTTGTAATGCTATACACACTTACCTCTATTTGCATTTACTCTCTCTCTTGTCCTTACATGGAATAGTCCAATTTACTTTAACCCTGTCTTCTTCATAAAGCCAATTATGAACAACAGGAATCTGCAATCTCCTATAAAAGAGTAATTTAATAATCAAATAAAAGATAATAATCACCTAATAGGTAAAAATTCCACCTGCAACACAGCTTTTTGTCAAATGCACCTTGGGCTTATCTAAGAGGTCTATTGCAATTTCATTTTAAAATCTCTTCATCTCCCTATTACCCTTCCTTCCTACAATGCCTATAAATATACTACACCATTCTTTATGGATAGCTACTGAAATTATCAAGAACACAAACAATATCAGCAATTGTTTACCTGTCTACTGCAGACAGGGGACAAAACAAGTTTTGCCTTTAATTGGAGTCTCCAGTTAAAGTTAGCACTTAAATAGGATGACTAGTTGTGTCTGATCACTCCACTTTTCAGTGCTAAAGTATTGCCTTAAAATCTCCAGAAAAAGTTTCTAACCTTTAAGGTGAAATTTGCAGAGTAATTTCTTTAAGAGTGACAGAAAACCAGAACCATATTTCTTTAAAAAAACCATAAAGTTCTGCCTGAGTATTCAACAAATTTATTTTTCTTCCAGTATTTGCTAAAAGTAAAACTGAATATTATTTTCATGAACTGCCACTATTGTTCTTGGATAAGCTTTAGCTAAAATAACATTGGAAAAAGGGATTCAATGACAGTCCCTGAAAGACATCAGGAACTCAGCTCACAATTCACAGCCACTGAAATGGGTGCATGTGTGTTCATGGCGGGGACATACACAGAGGAAAATGATATCTCCCCAAACACTGTGGTAACACTGTTGCCACTCCATCTCAATTTCATTTTTATTGAGAATTAGTAAGTTTTGATTATCAAACATGTATTAGTATAAATAATTTTCATAACAAATAGAAAAAAAATGGATATATGTATCTTAAATAAAGATTTTTAAGATGTCAGTGAATATCTGATCTTGTTGATACTTAAAGTTTCCACTTAAAATTGTAAGAGTGAGAAAAAAAAATTGCAAGAGTGAAAAAAAACCCTAACCCTCAGACTACTATACACTAAGGAGAAAGAGGACCACATAGCTGGCACAAGCAACTCCGGACAAACTCAGGCAATGATAAAGTAAAGAAGAAAAGAAAAAGGGAATCTCCACAGGTTGAGATGCGGGCTGGTAATGAGGCGTGTATTGTCAGACGTACATTAAGCAGCCTCATGGTGGAGCTCCAGTAAGACTGACATGTCAAGACTTTCAGCCTTCGAAATAAACTGTTACAGAAAATTGCTTGTAATTACTTGGTAAAACCATGTCAGGAGGAAGACAATCAAGAGAAGGATAAGCTTAAGAGGTAGTTCTTGATGTATCAGGAACATGTTTGGAACAATCAAGATGTTTGGTTACATCTGCCAGACAAACAGTAGCTGCTTCCTAAAGATTGTGCTCTTTGGCAGAGGAAAGGCAAGTGATGCAGACATGGCTAGAAGACAGACAAAAACAATGCAGCAGTTAATAAAGACTGAAGAGAAAGGAAAGTTAGACGCATGAATCAGAAAAAAAATTCGGACAGCTTTTCAGAATCTAGGTTGAGTGTATAAGACTGGCAGTTTGAAGACATATATAAGATGAAAATGCAAAACCACTGTATTTCATGTAGTTCTGAATATGATTTGACAGTTCTTTAGAAGGAAAAGATCCAGAAATTCGTAACACTATTTTTACTGCAACTTGTTAAAAGCTAGAATCACACCTGAATGATTTGGCAGGCAAAGAAACTGTGCTGGATCCTTCTTCTGAGTGATTGGATACATCTCAGAAGTAGTGTTTCCCTTTAGGTTAGACTGACTGTCAGGCGCACTTGAGCACCTTCTTTTCCGAACACCACTGTAAAAGAGGCCTTATTATCTTCAAGAGGCATTGGCAAAAGTTGGATGATGGAGTTCGTTGTATAATTTATGCACTTGTTCAATTACATAGTGCTGATCAGACTTCATCTCAGCAATGAGAGGAAAGACAAAGCAGACCTCAGTCACCCTGTCTTCAGCGTTTTATGGAAAGCAGAAATATCTCCATTAAGGATTTCCTGAAGCTGGACCAAATAGAAAAAAAGGAAGAAAACTGAGGGGTTCTGGTCAAGCCCTGACTCAGGTATGAATTTCTGTCTCTTAACAGACTTGTATATTGTTTGCTAGATTTTTGAATAATAACAGAGACAGATTCCTATAGAAAAAAAAAAAGAACAAAAGTCACCAAACAGGTGTAAGAGTGTTATATTTCTACGACTTGGTGACCATCTTGGAATCATTTCACTGTTTACAGATATTCACAAGCAGCTGTCAGGAAAAGATAATAAAAAACATATCTGTGAGGTAAGACTCTAGTATGCACCTCTTCAGATTTCAAAGACACCCGGTATTCGGTGACAGGATGCACACGAGGAGTTGCTGAACATGCATACCTATTTGCTGCTCGTTTGAAGAGTGACAATGAACAGATAGACATAGAGTAGAGTAGAGTAGAGTAGAGTAGAGTAGAGTAGAGTAGAACAGAACAGAATAGTTATGTTGGAAGGAATCTACAATGATCATCTAGTCAACCATAATTATAAACTCTGTGTAGTCCAAACATTTTCTATTCTAAAACGAACAGTACAACTGTATTTCCTTTCCTACAAAAGAGAAAAGAAAGCATGGTCCAAAGCAAGGGGAACTGGCACTAAAGATACATCTCTTCTTTTTTCCACCTGTTGTAGTTCAGTCCCAATCAGACTATGCAGTCTCTCTTTCACTCCCCCCACCCTCCGAGAGAATAGGGAGAGATAATATAAGAAAAACGGCTTGAGGTTTGAGATAAGGACAGGGAGGAATCCTTAAAGTTACCATTACGGGCAAAACAGACTCGACTTGGGGAAAACTATTCATTTATTACTAAAAACAGCAGGATAATGAGACAGAGAACAAGATAACCTCCCCCTACCCCTCCCTCTTCCTGAGCTTCACATTATCTCTACCACCTTCCCCCCCGCCCCCCCGAGCGGCACAGAGGGGAAGAGGGAATGGGGGTTCCAGTCAGTTCATCATGCGTTCTTGTATGTCGCTGCTTCATCGTTGGGGGATGAACTCCTCACATTACTCCCCTGCTCCTTCATGGGGTCCCACCCATATGCCACAGTCCTTCCTGAAACTGCTCTGGCATGGGTTCTTGCAGTCTCTACAGAACGGCTGCCCCAGTGGGCCCTCCATGGGGCACACCACCTTCAGGCATCCACCTCCCCCGGTGTGGGGTCCTTCAGAGGCTCCAGGTGGATCTCTGCCCCTCCATGGACCTCCATGGGCTCCAGGGGGACAACCTGCTCCACCATGGTCGTCACCACAGGCTGCAGGGGAATCTTGGCCAGGAGCCGCATTACTCCTCCCTCTCCTTCTTCACTGACCTTGGAGTCTGCAGCCGTTCCTCTCACAAGAAAAGTTCTTCACAACAGGCTGGCAGATGTCTCTCAGGATCTCTTCACATCATCCATCTCATCCCCTCTCCACTTCTTGCAGCCAGGCTGGGCCAAGTCGGGCCCAGTTGGCCACCTGGCAAGAGGCCAGAGGGTGAGGCCTGCAAGGCCCATGAAGCCTGCGCCTCCCCCTCTGTGCCTCTGCCCCTGCTCAGCTTCTTCACATCTTCTCTTTTTTTTTTTTTTTTTCTGTTTTCCCCTTCTTAAATACGTTATCGCAGAGGCCTTATCATGAAACATTCTGCTACCAATCGGCTTGGCCTTGGCCGGCAGTGGGTCCGCCCTAGGCCTGGCCGAGTCCACTGAACAAAGGGGAGCGACTTCTAGCAGTTTCCTACAGAAGCTACCACCTTAGGCCCCCCCTCACTAAACAAAACCACAACACCACCATTAATTGACTCCCAGTAAATCAACAGCTGAGTTATTCACTCTTCTCCTACTGCTGTCCTTTGTCTTGCTTATGTAGATCCTAATATTTGTGGATGTATATTTGTGGAGTGCCTCTATATCCAGCACTATTTCATTTCAGATCAAAACCAGAAGCATAGTATTAAGTACCATCACAAGCCCCAAACCTGGCACACCTGCATTTTTGTCTTTGACTCTGTTTTTTCATAACGATGTGTCAGTGATATCCTGTGGACCTTTCTCTCCTGAGAAAAGGTCAGATCTAGGTCTTTGCTATTCTCAGTGCTGTGATCAATATCACTTCTACAATGTTATTTTTAGAAGTAATTTCTGGCTGTGTGCTTGAAAATACAAGGATTATCTTGGACAAGTCATTTAACCATTGTGTACCTCAGCATCCTTACATAGGAGAAAATGCTGTAATCTCAAACCTGTGCCTCAGTCCTCGTTTGGTGAGCCTGTCCTTAAATCACAAGGTCTATTTCTTCCCAGATCACAGCCTAAAGACCCTATAAGTACGTGCTAGCCACAACACTTATAAATTACAAAACCAGATATAACTAACATGACCCCACAGGGGAAAAAAAACCAACAAACTATCAAACAAACCACTGAAGCATAGATAACACAGGGTTCGCCGCTCCTCTCATTTGTAACTGCACCAGCAGTCAGAACACTGTTGTGTACAGAACATCATGTTTCCTCTCTGCTCCTAGGGCAAGAGTCAGATTTTTCTCAGTGTGATGTCGGGTTTCCAGAAGTAGTGTTACCCAAGCTGCCAGCCTCAAGGACAAGAAGTTAAACAAGAGCATAAATGTCACTCTGCAGGGAGCCTGTATGTTTTCCAAGCTAGAATTTAAACTGAAAGGCTGTAGGAAGCAGACTCTCATCAAGGCCAAAGATTAAAATATAATCACTTCCATACGTGCTCTGTGTATAATATTGCAGTAGTGGCTTGGCATGAAACTACTTCTCAAGTAAGATTTCTCAATTAGTGAAATAGTTTTTCCTGGCAAGCTAAGCATTACTGTCTTCTTTCAGAAGCTGCTCTCTTAGCATGAGAAAAATGATACATTATCAAAGCAAATTCCTTATTCATTAACTCCAAACTGAAAACTCCCTCGTAGTGTGGCTGTTCCCACAGGACTATATGGCAAAAACCGTTCAATGGAAATACAATATTTCAGAATTTTGTAGCACAATAGGCCTATAAACAGAGCTGAATTATCACTGAAAAACTTCAGACACCGATGTTTATCTCCAGTCAAAATAAAGAAATCACATCTCTGTGAGATGTGTTAATTTTTAGTCACCATTAATGAGCTTTTCCCATCTTGAAAGCAGGTTTATCCCTGACCTCTCTCGCCTTTACCCCTAGTCTTTAAGACCCGGGACACACAAGTTTCATCAGCTGCTGTAAAGGGCTCCCATAAAGATCAACTCCCATTAGCTGGTAAGGATTCACATCACCTTTTCATGAAAAGGCTCTCTTTGCTCACCCTTCATTTCCATTTTCTTACTCTCTTCCTTCTAATGAAGTCTTCTCTGTGTTCGGTGCCAGCCCATGCACATTCTCTGAATTCCCCTCACACATCTCTTTCTGCTCCCTTAATTCCTCCCAGCATATTCTTTTTGGAGACTTCTCCTCCTCGTGAATATTTCAGGAGACTTTTTTGTCTGAGTTACTATGTGATGTATTAGTTGAACTATTCCATTTTCATTTAACGTGCTCTTGTTTTCCCATAATTTCTAATGAATCTTTACTTTCTCTTGCCTTCCCCACATATCGCACTTAGAATACAAGAAGAGAGTGAAGGCCAGACAGGTGGTCACATTAATTTCTTTTCTTAAATCACAAGATGCTGTAATTTTGATACTGTTTTCCATTTTACAAGGAAATCTCCGCCACACTAGCAACACAAGAAAACAATCTGATTTTACCCATGTATTATTTAAAATTGGAAGCGATGTTTCATGAAATAATGTGCGATGGAAATGTGTAAGTGGGTCCTCATAGACTCCTAGGGCAAAGCTGACTAAGCTTCAGCAAATGAAATAGAAAACACTAAAGCTGTTTCGCTGCTGGCCCCTGTGGATAAGAGCAGGCCCCCTGTGCAAATCTACTGGCTTGATATAGGAGCTGCTCTATACAGCACAAGCTTCAATTCTGCACCCTACTGCTTGTGCAGGTGGAGTAGTTTATACATGGGGAACACTCCTTCCTCATTTTCTTGGCCATTTTCTCTTCCAGTTCAGCATCTGTCACTGCACTTTCCTGCTTGATACAACTGTAATTTTCCCACTTAATTCAGAAAATCTAACAGCTGCAATTCAGAAAGCAGGCTCACCTTAAGGAAGCATCTGAACTAAGCAGAACGGTGAGCAGGTGTTCATTTCAGTCTTATCATCACCCTCAGTGCACACATCTTCTAATTTTCTTTCTCTAGCTGAGAGGGGGTGGCAAAGGAAGACAGCAGCATCCCTATTTCCATAATGTTTGGTTTTTTTTTTTGTTACAATGATAAATCTTCCAGGAGATTAAGTATTCTACTGTTGGATTTGAAAGTAGCTGCTGCTGATCTTCTTTTGCAGAAAAAGGACACGTTTTTCAAGTAAGAAAAAAAACTGCATTGGTGGAAGGAAGGAAGGTAAAGGAATGGTTCTGTACCTCCAAATTTCAGAAGTTATTAAGAAATGTGATTATATAACCACAAAGCTATATTTGACCCACTTCTACTCTGAAATCCCTTCAGTAAAAACATGGTTGCTTAACTGGCATCCACATACGGTCACCATGCTGACCGCAAGGACAAAAGGCCAGTGCTATTTCTGTGTAGAGTCAACTGTCGCGCTCAACTACTCTGATCTCAGGACGTTCCTGAGGAGCAGGAGGGTTAATAACCTAATGGGGCCTAAATTCCTGTGTCCTGCTGCGTGTGTACTGGAGGGAGCTGTGAAGTGCGTACAAGAGTGGGCAGGGGAAAAAAAAGGGATGACTCTGTGGGCCAAGGGCTGATACACTTCTTATTTCAGTGCCAGAATGTTCTCACCTTCTTTCTCAGCTTAGGAGAAAGGAGATGTTCAGCATTTGCTGCTGTGCAAGTGAAAAAAAAAGGCCACACGAGGTTGTGTTCTTCTCTGTTTCAGGGCCAGTTTTCATTAGACAATCAAGAAGGAAATAATGAAATGATTTCTAAAAACAGTGATTGTTGCTGACATAAATGGGAGGTATTCTTCTCTTGAAAGAAAGCTTAACAGGGCCTTCCTTGGGCCTTTATTTTGTAACAGAGGAAAGAGGGGAAAAGTAATCCAAACCCCAAATTAATGTCAAGTATGCATTTCTGTATCTTTGTAAACATTAAATCCCAACACCTTAAACAGGCCCTCCTTGTATCTATTCTGCAGATGCGGCAGTGGAGCAAAAAACTGAAGTTGCTTGACCATGGTAAGAGACAAAATTGGAAACAGCTATCAGTAATGGAATCTGGACTTCTCAGCATTCTGTCCCTGTCCTCCCACCCTCCGAGACACATACAGCCCCAGGAGGAGTAACCGCTCTGCCAACAGCAACCACGCTGCAGAAATCCCACAATGAGATGCCTCAGAAGAAGGGAAAGGATCTTCTTTGCATGCATTTTTAAGTCTGTTACATTATGCAGGTTGTCATCACCACGTTGCCTCATCTGCTTTGCAATTAGAAATTCTGAGAGTTGGTAAGTCTGACAGACCACAGATATTTCACAGGAGTCAGTACAATTTATCTCAGGAAGCTGACAATTAGTTTTTCTGTTCAGAGACCTCTCAGGTGAAATCGTTGTTTTGGAAGAATTTGTAATAAACAGTTACAAAATTTAATACCTAAATTCACAATATTGGCAGAGGCAAAGCAACTTCCTTAGTTACATATTGCATAAGAAGAAAATACTTAAACAGTAAGACGCATCCCAGAGATGTTCAGTTCCACCACTTCTCCATGCCTCCTCAGGTGTTTTTACTGTGCCTGTTCAAGCACCGGCACTGCTCCACCTTTTCCCAGAGCTCAGAAATTAAAGCAATCACAAAGAACGTAAGTAATCCAAGGGCAAGAGGGTCTTGTCAAGTCCTCCTTCTCCTCTGGAGTGTACTAAAGTCAGGAAGAAGTTTTCTTGGAGTAGGATGAACCTATTAAAACAACTACACTGCACCTGAATAACAATTTATTTGTTTTTTTTTTCCTTGGGCCAAGAAGGGGAACAAGAATGACCTTTCAGCCTAATTACCTGAACCTGTTCTCAGCAAGAAGATGTAGTTAGTCAGTCTCACCTTCGTGCCTGGCAAGATCATGGAGCAGATCCTCCTGGAAACCATGCTAAGGCACATGGAAAATAAGGAGGTGGTTGGTGACAGCTAACATGGATTCACTAAGGCAAATCACGCCTGACCAATTTGGTGGCCTTCTACAATGTCATTACAGCATTGGTGGATAATGGACGAGCAACTGACATCAGCTACCTGGACTTCTGCAAAGCATTTGACACTATCCGAACATGACATCCTTGCCTCTAAATTGGAGAGACATGGATTTGATGGACAGACCACTTGGTAAATCAGAAATTGGGTGGATGGCTGCACTCAAAGAGTTGCAGTCAACGGCTCAATGTCCACGTGGAGACAGAGGACTGGAGCACCTCTCCTATGAAGAAAGGCTGAGAGAGTTGGGGCTGTTCAGCCTGAAGAAGAGAAGGCTCCAGGGAGACTTTATTGCAGCCCTTCAATACTTAAAAAGGGCTTATAGGAAAGACAGGGACAAACTTTCTATCAGAGCCTGTTGTGATAGGACAAGAGGCAATGGTTTTAAACTAAAAGAGGGTAGATTTAGACTAGATATAAGGAAGAAATAATTTACAAAGACGGTGGTGGAACACTGAAACAGGTTGCCCAGAGAGATGGTGGATGCCCCATCCCTGGAAACATTCAAGGCCAGGTTGGATGGGGCTCTGAGCTATCTGACCTAGTTGAAGGTGTCCCTGCTCCTTGCAAGGAGATTGGATTAGATGACTTTCAAAGGTTCTTTCCAACCCAAAGTGTTCTATGATTCTATGTAGCCTACTCCAATGAGAGAAGGGCTTATGCATGCAAGGCTGTGAATCCCAGCTGCTATGCTAAACATCTGGGTATCTAAGACATAGAAAGGCCAAGTTCTAAGCCAGACTCATCTATAGTGCTTCTTTTTGGATAGTTTAGGCGATATACAACTGTTCTCCAACTCCACACATTTGAGGGTTTTTGGCATCTTATTTTTAGCTGTCTAACTTTGCAGGCATCAAACATGAGTCCCAGCTACTGATTCTACTAGATAACATGACGAATAAGGAAGAAGAATGCCAGAGTTCAGCAGTAGACTCTTTACTTACATGTTCCTTGATAATTTTTTTAAAATTAAAAGCCAAAGTTTAAGTTTTTAATTAAAAATAATAATAAGCACCTTTGAACAAAATTTCAAATTGAACATTGTAACATTGTCAATAACTGCCACTTAGTTTCTTCATCAGCCTGATTTTGGTTTAGTGCAGAAAAGGAAATAAAATAGTACTATGATTCAGAATATGAAAAAATTAAATATTTATTTGGCTCCAGGCAATTAACTTAATTTCCTGTCTTAAAAACACAGCTGACACTGTCTTTCTGCTTTCATTTTCTCCATTTAGACTGAGTTTTTCAGGAACTGAGCTATTTTTCAGCCTTAGGATAGATCTGTTGCGGTTTAGCCCTGCTCAGCAGCTAAAATATTACATAGTTGCTCACTCCTCCCTTACTGCCCCACCCCTCCCACACAGTGGGACAGAGAAGAGAATTGGCAAAGAAAAGAGGGCAAAAACTAATGGATTGAGATTAAAAAAAAATAAAAATTAAGAGAACAATAAAAGAAAACAAAACAGTGATGGAAAAACACAGAACAAAAATATCAAAAAATACTTAAGCACATAATTTACAATATAATAGCTCACATTAGCTGCTGCTCACTCAAGCAGAAGGAACCTCCTCTCAGCACCATCCCTCAGTACTTTATATACTGAACATGATGTCACAAGGTATGGAAGAGCCCTTTGGCTAATTTGGGTAAACTTATCCCAGCTGTTGACTAATCAGTAAACTATTCCAACTGTGTCCCCCAGCCACAGGTGCCACCAGCTCCAGTTCCTCTCCCAGCTCAGATGAAAATTAACTCTGTCCTAGCCATGCCTTGTTCAATGAAGTCTTCTGGTTTGGTATTTTGTTATTAGTATTTTAAAAGAAAGAATGATCTAGGTGCTAGTCAAGACCTCAGGACAAAATAAAGTTATTTAAAAACACATGCTGTAATTTGGCTGCACCGTCTTAGAAAAATATATGCCTTTAGACTAAGTGTTTAACCTCAGTGACAGAAAGACTTCATTGTTCCAAAGGGTTGTGCGTCAAATGATTTTCATTATGCCTTCATCCAGAACTGGACCAGGATTTAAATAGCTGATGAGATTTCAAAGAAACTGCACTAAAAAATGTTGAACTACAAGGAAAAGTAGACTAACTACAAGTAGACTAAACTTCCTCCCAGCCATAAAGATGTTGGCTATATACTTTCATTCAGTTCTTAACACTAAAACTGAAACAGTGGATTCAAAAAGACATCAAGTTGCCTGCAGTTAGATAATAATAGCAGCAATTCCAGCTTAGAACCTTTCTGTATAATAGAAGGGAAACATCAAGCCTACGCTGCATAAGTGAGCTGCTTTCTCTGGTATTTCTGCTTATTTTGTGCAAGAGTCCTTCCATTTCTGTGTAGCTTTTAACATGCATCAAAGTTCTCTAAGGACCTTCCTCTATCACACAGAGCTCCACTCTGCTTCCTCAGCAGCTAAGCCACAGGAAAGAGAAAGCTTGTGACTGACAACAGCTTCTGCTTTTGTGCTCTTTGAAGGTGGGTCTCAAATGGCCTCTTTCTGAACTATGAAAAATATGAAGTTGACTGTCAAGCCTCCTGCCTCCAATGCTGCAACAAACTACTTCAGGCTCTCTCCAGAGTGCCCTGCAGCAGGATAAGAATTTTCTTCCTCTTTCTCACATTATTTTAAGTACTAGAGCTAACCTTCATGTCTGTACGTTTCCAAGTAAATGGTTGAAGTTTTGATATGCTTTGTTGGGAAACAGGCTTAGGCAGTAGGCCCTAGAAAGAATTGCCATCCTAAGATTATGGTAGTCTATTTTACTTTAGGTCTTAATTGCATTGCCCTTGTGTTTGTGTACTTTCCAAGAAGACATTAAGCAAGACTACTAACATCAGTTGTGTCAGTCTCTCTGTTACCCTCTCCTCTGAGGACAACTGTGTGCTTTTTGCACTGTTTCAGTAGAATGCATACTTTTCTTCTACTACATAGAGTAGATAAGACAAAGCACCCATTGTGGTTGGGAGAGGAATATGGGAAGTTGGCTGCTGTTTCTTTGGGTTTCTTCACACAAGAACCACACAGTGCCTTGCAGAAGAGTGTGTAACAGCATTGCCTACTCTAGCAGGCCACACTTGGGACCAATGTTGTCCAGGCTGTCTCTGCCTCTCACATGCCTCCCATGTTATCACACCTCTAGTTCCATGTAAATTCAATTTCACAGTCCTGGAATAGCTCAAGCTTCTACAAACAACAAAATTTCTCTTTAGGTTGGAAAGAAGATAAAACTGGTTTTTATAGTTCCCATGGATAACATATTTCTGTTACAGGTTGTGAAGAAAACTCAAGAGAATTGCTTTCTTCTAAACTTCTGGAAATGAGTGCAACTTTTTTTACTTTTTTACATGCTATCTATTCCCTCACCTGCCTCTCCTTACAGAGCCCCTGCTAACAAATGCAAGGTTAATTAACTGTACATGCTGCCTTATTGATGGTAAAAGATATAGAATTCTCTACCTGGGATCCCATCAGTGGAGAACAGAAGTGGAAGCATATTTCATCTCTCAGAAGACAAAGCTCTGCTGAAGAAAAGCTCTTACAATGTCTGAAGAGAAGTTTTTTAATGCTGTTTGTAGAATAATATTGGTGTAACAGTCAAACTAAACCACTTGACAGTTTATCTTAAAATGTTCAAGTTTTCAACAACAGAGATCATATTGCTAAATCTGAAGTTGAATGCAGAAACACTAAACTAATACAAATAAGAAAAAAAATCCCCTTAATTGCACCTCTAGAAGGCTCAAGGTTGCCACAGCCAGTATCTTTGTCACCTGAATCAAAGAATCATTGAGGTTGAAGAGACCTCTGAAGATCATCTAGTTCCAACCCCTGCTCAAAGCAATGTCACCTAGAGTGCCTTTGTGCAACTACCTGGTCAAGTTTTTAATAGCTTCAGGGATTAAAGCTCTTTAACCTTTCTTGGCAACTTGTTCCTGTATCTGACCATTCTGATCACTGTAAAAAAGCTTTTTATTTTTAAAAATGTTTTTTCTTGTATTTCAATCTGAAGCCTCTTGCCCTTTGACTAGGTGGCATTGAGAACAGTCTGTCTTTGTCTTCTTTACCACTCCTATCAGGTATTGATACGCACTGATTAGATCACCCTGAACCTTCCTTTCTCCAGGCTAAACAATCCTAGGGCTCTCAGCCTGTCTTCATGCACCACATGATCCAAGCCCTTAATAATCCTTGTGGTACTTTGCTGCCTTCACTCCAGTACATCTGCTTCTCTCTTGTTCTGGGGAGCCTAGAACTGGACTCAACACTCCAGAAGTATCTTACCAGTGCTGAGCAGAGAGGAAAGATCGATGCCCTCAACTTCAACGTGCTGGTGATGTTTTTCCTAATGCTGCCTTGGAGGTTGTTGGCTGCCTTTGCTGCGAGGGCACATTGCTGGCTCATGGTCAACATCAGAACTCTACTTGTTCTTTTCTGACAAGCTGTTTTCCAATCCAGCTGAGATACCATGGATCACCACAGAACTATTCATTTTCCTTGTGTGGCCTATTCTTCTCTCTTTTGTTGGTTCTTTGAAATACCCACTCCGAAATAAGAAGTTGACTACCTTCCTCTCATGAGCCTTTGCACACTCATGTGTCATTCTTAGACAATTCCTAATCAGTGCTATAATGTGTAATAGAGTTCATTGTTTAGGTATCCATCATCTCAAAGTACTAATCATGACTCTTGTTTTGATATATTTTTCTGAAGACTGATGACTCATTGTCAAATCCCCATCTTAAGAACAAGACTGTTCACGTACCACGGTGTACAGTGGAGTTTTATTATGCGATGTACAGTGTTGTTTTAAAAGAACACACATATCTTGCCTTCTTTTCCTTTGCCCAACCATGAAAACTCCAGTACATATTTTTCTACAGGTGCTTTCCCACAAGCTATTATAGCAAGAACTTCCATCTCAAAAAGTGTGGTACAGAACAGAAAGAAGATCCCTGGAAACAAAAAAAAAAATTCAATTTTCAGCTGAAAGCAAGCTTCTTTATCTTGTGTATTCTTTCAGCTGGTCTGGAGACACTCATGTTCGCGGTGTACAGTTCAACTATTCCCTCTTTGCTACAAGTACCTTTGGGATAATTTCATTACCATTCATTCTGCATTGACCCAGCATCTCTTGGCCACAGTTTTGGTTCCATGATATCACCTGCATCTTCCAGGGAAAAAAAACCCATACACTCTTTTATCAGTCTTTGCTATTTTGGAAAAAAAAAAAAAAAAAAAGTTGTTTATAGCTAGAAAAGCATCTCAATTCTGTAGAAATGTAATGTGTAGGGGGTTGAGTGCTGCACTAGCATCAGACTGGAATTTGATTAATAATACAAAAAAGGTGGCTTTTTTCACCACACAGCAGTATACCCCATAAATAAACCAAGGCCACATCATCATATTCATTACAGTCTGAAAAAATATTGTATTGAGACACTAGTAGGAAAGACAAAAAACAAGACATCAGAAATTCCATTCTAGTGCTGGTGGCAGAATTATTTACTGCCACTGGGTCATGTTACTTCTTAGTTCCTTAAATCTGTACTGAGGGAATATACCTTTCTGGTTTTGACATTGGAAGGAAAATTACTCCAAAGGAAATATATTCTTAGAAATGACTACAGGGTTTGGGGGTAGGTAGACATTTTGCCCACTGCCTAAATGCAGTGCAAATAGGAGATGGTGAGAGAATAATTTCATAAGGCAAACATTTATCTCCTCCATCTTTATCAAAACCATTTCATCTGTTATTTCTTCTAAAATGTTGAATAATTTGATGAATAAATTAAATACATGGTTAAACCCCTCACTTCCCAAGGAAACCTAATTTCCATTTGAGTCCTGCAAATACTAATTTCTTTTTCTCAACACTTGCACTTTTTCTCTGCACTCAATGAAAAATAAATCTCCTTTATCTCAGCTTATTACTATTAATAAGTTCCTCGTATTTTAAATGGAACACTTGATATAAAAGATTCTCTGGTGAGTTTGTACTGCAGGAAGAAGAGGGCAGGGAATTTATGAATCCTTCAGTTCTTTTAAATGGGTCCTTACATTTGTGTGGAAGCACAAAACCAAGAAAAAGCACTTTGCAAGCAGTGCCTAAGCCAGGGAAGCATACTTCATTATGAAGTAAAAAGTGTATTTCATAAGCATGAGTTTATAGAGTATCAACAACTTGAAATCAATCCTTCAGAATTCAGCTCACAAGGTAACTTTCCACACAGTAAATAAGCCTACAAGTTTGCCTTAGAAAAATACAGCGAAGGAGGGTCTTCTGGACGATAGGTTCTTATGTATTTGTGATATAGATGTCCGGCTAATTTGTGTTGCCTGTAATGCATATGGAAATTGAAGGTCAGGCAGGCAGAACAACTTTTCAGGGTACCCTTGACATGGCAATTACTTTTGTGGAGAGCACTAAAATGAAAATAGTCACCTGCTTTTGACATAGAAGTCTACAGATTGAGCATTGGAACATCTTAACTGCACTGAAAAAGGTGGGGAAGACACCAGGCCAGCGATGTCAGCACTAGCTTTCCCTTCCATCGTAGCTCAGAATGTAAGATGCATCCTACTCCTCTCACATACTTCACAGCTTAGGGAAATCTGCCTAACTCAAAGCTAGAAACTATGTTTTCCCAAATCACTGTTTTCTTTTTCTCCTATCTACATAATCTGCACGCAGCTCCCTGAGGCATCTGAAACTGCAAAAGAAAGTCCAGAGCTATAGAGCAGAGCTGAGGAATAAAGGTACAGTGAAAAGAGTAATAAAATTGGATTTTTGGCAGAAAAAAATGATTAAAAAAAGATAAGAAATCAGCTGCAAGAAAGAATGAGACTAACAGGTGAGGAATTAATTAGGAGGAGGTTAGTGGTAAAGGTTGTATAAAGGCCTGTTTATTGACATCTGAAGTAAAAAGGGGGAGTGAGAGGAATAGCAAGTGACACCTGCCTAATTAGAGTACTGGACTTCTTCAGGTACAAGTGGGTAGTTTTTAATGCAGCTCAATATCCAAAATGCAATCTTGGTAGGGAGAGGGTGACATTTGACAAAGTCTTGGCTGGTTCACACTCAAAGCAGAAGTACAGCAGGGACTAAAAAAACCCTGCCCTTAGAGGTTACATTTTGTATCTCTGAAATAATATAATCTGCCCAAAACAAAACTTTGTTTTCATTTCTTAATTTAAATTTCTTATTTTATCTATGTTAAACTTTAAAATGGAAGATGACCTTTTTTAAAAAAAAAAAAAAGGAAAAAGCAAAACCTTTGAAGTTTGAGATACTTAAGGATCTTTAGGATAACGAAGTTAATATGCTTTATCTTTCTAAGGAAAATCCTTCTGGTCAGCAACTCTTCCTCGACTGCCTTCAAACTGTAAACCATTTGGGTCCTCATGTACTATTAATAAAAATACAATTATACATCTATAAATCTAAGAGTTTATAAAAAACATTTGTATTTCAGACATTTGAGTCCCCCCTCAGAAAAGCAACTCTCCACAAGGAACCACCAATTAGAGGGTGGTGCCCACAGGAGATGCTAATAAGCCCATTAACATTTCATATTTTAATGAGTGATCTGTAGAGAGCCATAAAACCACGAAAAAATTTGTGAAGCATAAAGACTGGTAAAACAGTAAATAATTATGATGAAAGGTCAGTCAAAATATGCAATCTGAATCTCCTGGGAAGTGTTACATGGTACTTTGCGGGTCAGGAGGGAGGCCAGACCTATACACTCTGCCTCTCATTAGGCTTCTGTAATTCATGCTTGGCACACGCTAATGCAACTGAAATTACATAGCATGACCTCAGCTAGAACCAGCAGTAGCTTGTGAACGGCTATATGTACACACAACCTTTGTTGTAAATAGTTCCAGTTTGTTAAAAGGGGATTTTAATACTGACAAACTTGAAGCAATGATTTTAAAGATATGTCACAGCTATACAATAGAAGGACTGCTGTGGAGTGTGAGGGGTCCCACAAAGATCTGAATCACTCAGCACAACAGAAGTCGCAGCCCAGTGCTATGGTCAAGGGGGCAAGAAAATTTGGGATATGTAAAACAGAAATGTAAGATAGCAAGTAGGAGTAGGGAGGCAATTTTGCCACCGTCTGCAGTGCTGGTGAAATGAAATCTCAAGTGCCTGCACAAGTTTTCTTTCTGAATGCTAAAGAAAAAAAAAGACAATTGAAGAAGTTTGAAAATATAGCTGCATGTAGCAATATAAGGAGTGAAGAAAAGAGGCAGAGAAGTTCAGATTTTCTCACATTAAAAAGTAGAGTTCACTTCCTGGAAAGGAGTGAGAATGAGGGAAAATACCAGCCCATGAAAGTGAGGTGGGAAAACACCAGGTGCAAATATGGCAGGAAAATACCAGGTGCAAGACATTACATTGCAAATAAAATAACAACCAAATTACAAAAGCTAAAAATCCAAACAAACACAGAATAAACACAAGGAAAACATTTCAACAGTGATTGTGACTGCCTACTGAAGTTGCCTTCATCAGGACCGTTGTTGCAATAAGGACACGGACTCCGTGGATGGTGTACCGGAGACCTTTATTGTCCGTCAGCTTAAGTCTTTTATATCTTTTCTCAGTTACAGGCGGAATGCACACGCTTAATCATCTAATTAAATTGGTAGCAATATACTGTTCACATGCCTTAAACTTCATTTGGATTGGTTATAGATTTTTAGTTGTCTTTACTATTTTTGCCCTTGGTATTTACTTATTTTGTTCTAATTGCTGTTTTTTGTTATTGAGCAAGTGGTGTTCAAGGACATAGCTCAAATTCTTCAATATCAGACAGCTGTGCTGCACTCTCTGTTCCCACATTCAGTGGTGAATTCTGTGTCTTTCTGTATCTGCACATAGACTTGGCACTTTTCTGACAACTATAGTTCAGTCACATCTACCATATACTTTAGTCAAACCAAAGTTTTCAGACCCTATACAAAGAAGTTTAAAAGACTGTGATACAGCAATTAGTTCAGATGATACAACAGTCCCTTCTGATCTTGAATTAAATTTTTAGAAAAGTCAAAGCACAGCAGATTGATACAAAGAAGGACAGAAGAACTTAGAAACTTTTCAGATTCCTTTGATTGAGCTTCTGCAAAAAGTTCCTCATTGGTGAGATGGAGAAAACACATGGCAGTTTTTTGAAACCTACTTATCTCTTTACAAGCAAGTTTCTGTCCTCTGAGGAAATACCTTGGCTCCTAATGGAGCCAGTTAAAATTCTGGGGGTTATTGCTGCTGCTTCTACCTTGGTGGTATCAAAGGAACCTGCAGAAGGATTTGTCTACTATTTCTCTAAAGATGGTACAAGCAAACAGAAAGACAGGGTGTGCTTCTGGGACTCCCAGCCAAGGAATACTTAGGAGTTGAAGGAACAGAGTAGTGTCAGTGGGGAAAAGGCCTCTGGTTATGGCTAACCCTTTCCTAGGTTGCATTACATACCGGGGCAGTGAAGTATCTCAATTTTTCCTGAGATCTGCATGGTAAGCCCATCCTTTTCCATCAGCTTTACTCAGTGGCCTAAGCACTAGGTTGGAAATATCAGAAACAGCCATGACAGGAGTATCAACACTTTAACACACAGAAACTGAATATTTTGCTAAATTTAAGAGCTGTTTGTGGGCCTGATAGACAAGGCAGAGTATAGCTAGAGGTTATAACCAGATATGAAGCTCTGGTTGTACATGGACTTGGGCATGGACACAAAGGATGAGGCAGAGAGAGCAACAGTTCTGTGAAAAGGAAAGTGGGTAAGAAAGATGACCCTCCTTACTTGTGCTGGAAATGTGGGGTTCATAAGGCTTGCACAGCCCAGGTCTGTGACTTAATGGTGCTGACAGCAAGACCTCTGCAAACAATTCAGTTTTGGGCAGTGTGTTGCTTTTGGCTGGGATAAAGTTAATTTTATTCATAGAAGTTAGTATGGGGCTATGTTTTGGATTTGTGCTGGAAACAACATTGATAATACAGGGATATTTTAGTTACTGCTGAGAAGTGCTTATACACAGTCAAGGTCTTTTCTGCTCCTCATGCCATACCACCAGCAAGTAGGCTTGGAGTGCACAAGAAGTTGGGAGGGGACACAGCTGGGACAGCTGACCCCAACTGACCAAAGGAATATCCCATGCCATATGACATCGTAGTCAGCACATAGAGCTGGGGGAAGAAAAAGGAAGCAGGGGACGTTCGGAGTTATGACATTTGTTTTCCCAAGTAACTGTTACATGTGATGGAGCCTTGCTTTCCTGGAGATGGCTGAACACCTGCCTGACAATGGGAAGTAGTGAATTAATTCCTTGGTTTGCTTTGCTTGTGTGCACGGCTTTTGCGTTACTTATTAAACTGTCTTTATCTCAACCTATGAGGTTTTCTCACTTCTACTCTTCTTATTCTCTCCCCCATCCCACTGTGAGGGAGTGAGTGAGTGACTGTGTGGTACTTAGTTGCCAGTTGGGGTTAAACCATAACACTTATGTTCACTGAGGTGGTGCAAGTTGTCCTGGCCACCACAGAAGCCCTGTCAGATGCCACCTACATGGTGCATCAGGTCTTCTCTCTGTGTTATATACCACATCTCTATATATCTATATAGATAGAAATATCCTCTTATCATAACACCACTAAATACATTAAGCTATCAATAATGTAGTTCATAAATTACCCACCCGGACAGACCTCATCTATAACATAATATTTTCAGTTGTGGCCTCTAAAAAACAATTCTGCTTTTAAATTGTAAAAAAAAAAAAAAATATGTTGTTGTTGTGCATGTAAAATAAATCAAATTTTGCAAGATATCATCCTTTTACTTCTTTGTTTCTCATGACTGAAATTTAAAGCAGAACATTAGCCTGCATTGTTTTCTTTAAAGTTTATGTTAATGCAACAACATTAGGAATAAATTGCTCTACTGTAATGTACAAAGTACACGATACAAAGCACATGCAATAAGCTTTTTTCCTGTTTTCCCCATATCACATAAATTGTAAATAAACAGACAACTCTTGCGGTTGAGGGAGACTTTTGAGAGACAATTTGCTGATGTATTGAAAACCAAAAGAAAACCACCTCATTTAGAGCAATTGATGCAGCCCTCTTGCTTGCTGTTTCATCCAGTGAATAATTTTTCTAGGTTAAATGCACATATGACACATAGAAATTTATAAAAGAAATTACTGCTAAAGTTAGTGTGAGTCTCTGCAAACAGAGTATGTATTAAAATGTAAAAATACTTGGATTGCACAATTTTTTTTTTCAGAAACTGCACACTAGAAAAGCATTAAAAATGACATTAATGTTTCTCCTGTCTCAGAGTTTATAAATGAGGAAGAATGCAGTAAGGAAAAGACACTTAGTGGGAGAAAATTATTTGAGTTTTACTGGGTTGACAGGAATCAGGAGTGCTGTATGAGTGAAGCATAATCTAATTCTACAGCCTGAAAAAAAATACTAATAATACACTTACAAGTTAAATACCTTTTTAAGCGCTAACAAGATCAAGACCTAAGTAAGTAGCAGTAGTGGGATCTGTTTGTTTTGACTCGATCAACAACAAGCAAAAACCAAGTCAATACTGAGGTTTCAAAGCCAAGTGCAACCCTACTGCTGCGCTCTTTTCATAAGGCTAGAACCTTAGTTCCTAAACAATAAATTCACACCAAACCTCTGGAAGACTCTATTTCTCATGTAAATAATGAAAGGGAAAAGATTTCCTATGATATTTTGTCAGTCACTAATTAAACAATTTCAACATTTTCACCATTATCTGAGATGTTTTAGGGCTTGAGGTTTTTTTTTGTTTCTGCTTTTCTTTCTACTTCTGTATTTTGTAAGGGCATATGGTAACACATGTTTCGTTAAACAGTGTTACAGCTGTATTTTTTCCCCTTGCTAGGAAAAAATATTACAAAATTAACTTTGCCATTGGTAATTCAGTTCTGATTCTGAAGAAATCAAAGATAATTCTGCCATGCTGCTCAGTGAGATGTTGGTGTTTTTTCCTGAAGACCCATCACATTGCTATTTTTTCGTATGTAACAGAATGATTCTACTCATCACTTCACCAAACAATATTAACATTACTGTAATCCAGGTTCTCCATTATGTAATATAATAGCCTTCATTTCAAGACTTTTGGATACTGCTCACCAACTTTCTAACCTGTAATCCTGCCATTGATTTAGTGGTGGACTACGATTTTAAACACTAAGTTGTAACAGCTGCCCTGGCTGTATGAAAAGAACAGCTGGCATTGGCTGGTGTAATCCCAGGTTGACATTTTGCAATGATGTGCTACAAATAGGGGTTTAAACCAACAGGACTGTATAGCTACATAAAATTAAGCACAATCCCTGAAGCTGAACAGGGTTATTTTCCTTCTATAAATACATACAGAGAAGGAATTCATTACAGAAAAAAAAAAAGGAGCAGGAAGAGATTGTGCCTTCTGATGTTCAATGCCAGCTATAACTAAAAACATCAGAGGAGAAGAAATGAAATGTTGCGTTAATTCTGACATGGCAGTAAGAACATCTAGAAAAGCACAGCAACCTGGAAATTTGAGGGAAAGCACAAGGCTTCTGTTGAAACCAGCTGTTACTTTTTGAGTGCATGCCTCAAACTTTTTCTTTTTTTTTTAAAAAAAAAAACAAAAACCAAAACCTGACCACAAGAGAAAACAAAAGCCTTGTTAGCTGAAAAGTTCACACCTGCTCTCAAGTGTTAGAAGATGTACAATAACTTTGCAGTTTCAGAGGCTGTGCATGTTTACGTGTATTCTTTAAACATTAGTCAGCCACTCTTTTTTTTCTCCTGTTGGGAATCCAAGCCTGTTGAGAAACTGTTTACTGCTAACTCACCCTCATGTACACCTCTCTCTCTCTCTAGCCACACCCTGCTCTTTACAGTTTGCTCTGGTAAAAACACATCACCACAAGGCTTTTGTTCTTTAAGAGATACCTGGAGGGAATGTTACTTTCACTCACTCAAAATTCCCAAAAGCCCTTACATCCAAAAATATGCAACAGTATGTTTCGGGGTCTATGAATATAAGCCTGAGGAGACACAATGATTATCTGACCTAAAAACGTTAGTTTGAAGACCTTTGATGAACAATGATGAACCAATGCAGAAATAATTATATAGGAAGCACTGTAGAAAGATGTTTGCTAAAACTACCAACAGCAGACAGAGATTGGGGTAGGAGACGGCAGGAGAACTGCCAGTCAGTAGACATTTATCTATTTAGCCTTTGCTCCCACAGTGGTAAAAAAGTGAAACTCTGAAAGGCACATGGTATAGTAGAAATGCTAGAACAGCACCAGTGAACCACTGTCTTAAAAAAAAAAAAAAGAAAAAAAAAAAATAAAATAACTGACAACAATTGTGGTTCAAACACATGGTTATACCAAAATACTGGGACTTTCCCACTGATTGGCCTCAACTCACGGGAAGAATATGATAGAGCAGAATAGAGGAATTATATGGCACTACCCATCTTTTTGCCCAATTATACGTGCTTGCAGGGAACAGAAGCACAAAAGCCCCAAACTCCAACCTTTCAACAAAATGGTGAAGAAATATCTCCCACATAACTATTACTGCCCTATTCTCCCAAGCTGATGTCCTGTTTCCTTTTCTGCAACTGGATTTTCAGTTCTGGCTCACCAGCCATGGATGTGGAAACATTGCCTGCTAAAGGCATCTACAGGCAGAGGGCTTGTCTCAGAATTTAGGATTTGAATCAGTGGCGCTTGTTACTCATCCACACTCATCCACTCATCCACTGAACCATGAGTCAGGTTTGTTTTGCTGATGACATTGTCTTTCTGGAAAGACATGACTGTCCAAGAAATACCCACAGCTAAAAACCTTGACAGGGGGAAAAGCGATTACTTACCAGGAAAAGAAGCTACCAACATAAGTAATGGTTATTATTAAAATAGAAATTATCTTGTGTGAATTACGTTAGGGAGGATTATCGATAAACTAACAAATATACCTATATTCACAAACATTGCAATACACCCTGCAGGCAAACGCCAGAATTTTTTCCCTTAAAATCCAATATCAGATTTGTTGCAAGCTTTATTTTGTAAAAGAAAGTTCACAGATGTACTTTCCAATAACTTCATTAAAGCACACCTGAACAGAATGTTTAACAGCCTCTCTGGTCTCTCTCACCTAGATTAGTAATCATTGTTGATAAAAGATCTGCTCACATCAAAGAGATAGCAGACTTTTCCCTCAAGAGAATACTATTAATGCCCAGCAAATGTTGATGGCGTAAGCATTGTGAGGAGTTATGTCCTTGAAATGTGTAAATGCACATCTGCTGTGGAAAATTTTTGTTATCGTTAAACAATGCTATTCAGTAAAATGCAAACGAGAAGTTGTTGTGCTTTGCCTATTTTCCTCAAATAAGTCTGAGAAAAATTTCAAGCAAGCAGTAATCCGTGTTCACTATGAACTAGTCTTATCATCAGTTGCCTCCATACCTTGATTTCTATCTACCTAGAAAAACAGATAAAGGCCAAGTTACTCATAATTTACATGTTTGCAGAAAGGAAAATAGAAAACACTTTTGAATAGCAAAGCAAGTTAGACAGCTGTCTGTAGCCCACAACCTGGTTCCCATCAATTTTTAGGAAAAATAAAATGAAATACTACCACAAATGAGCAAGACTTAGAACATCTAGTATTAAATAAGTCACATTACGTTGGTAGTTGGAATGTTTTCCTCTGAAGAAGCCTTTCAAGTCTATCTGATTATGACGAATACAATGATATTGTACCTGTTTAACATTCCGGCTATTAGGCATCCCTTGGAAGGAGAAGCCAGAGGTTGCTTATTAGAGAATGTCTGTCCACAGACAGTAAATACAGTAAAAAGAGGTTTATCATCTCGAAAGAAACTAACAAACAAAAAATCTAAATTTTGTGAAAATAAGCTTGAGAACACAAGCAATTCAAGCCTGCATTCTATTTTTGCATCAGCATTCAAAGACATGTCTGCATTCCTGTTAAATGAATCAGGTAAATAACATCCTTACAGGCATCAGTTTATTTTTCAAACCTGTTCATATAATTTTGGGGTTTTTGTCATCGGCTGTTTTCTGAGGAGGGCAGAAGTGCTAATGAGCAGTGGTGGCTGCAGAACATATACGCCCCTGATTACTGGGGCCATGGCAAAGGCTGTACAGGGGATTCACACTACATATTCACACAAGGCCACAGGAAGCCTCTGGCAGGGGAGCAACCTCACCAGCTCTGTGAGCGCTGACCCTATACATGCCTCCCCAGCCCCAAGGAAAAGGCGGCAGGCAAACAGGTGACTGGTTACCCAAATCTTTCCTTGTCAACAGCGTTTGGAATCTGAGGTGATTTCAAGAAAGAGTTAACAAGAGTTTTAGTCTGTTAAACCTTCACCAAAAGCACCCGAAGAACCTCTACCACGCTACTCCACTTCGCCAAGCTTGCAGAAATCCTCTCCTCCACTTCCACTGCGCCTGTGCTCGGGGGATTGGTGTTGCCCTGAGCACACTCAAAGAACCTAGCACTATCCTGCCAACCACTGCTTCTGTCATGGTGCATTACAGGCATTTTTAGTGAAGGAGAAAGAGATTAAGCTTTCAGAAATTACTGTGGAATCACAGACCCAACAGATTTAGGCTGAAGATAGGAAATATTTTTATACATCAATTTAAAACGTAAGAGAAGGGAGTAATTCCAGGAGAAGAAAGATAATTTTATTTGTCTACTTTTTTCAGGGAACAGCAATGTGAATCAGTGACAGTGCTAAAAAAAAAAAACCAAAAACCAAGAAACCAGTATTTTATCCTGTTATCACTATAAGAATACAAAAGACATGCCACTGTCACAAGATATGATGGCACCATTAAAATAGCACAGTAAGTGCTGTTATAAAAAACTCTAAGTAAGTGCAAGGCCATGTCAATCCTTCAGAAAATAGTTTCTTCATGTAGGTTCCCATGCTTCAGGAGAGTTTTAAATGTTTCAGACAAATCTATTTCCAACTCATCCTTTGTAATTATTCCTGACATACTCTTATATTAGCAGTGATGTCCAGCCCACCTTCTTTATTTATTGAATCTTGTGCTGAAATCGTAATGATCTTAAATATCTTACATCACATCAATTTTTGTTGCAATAGATGAATGTCACAAACATATAATGCCATAACAGCAGGACTGGGCAGAAGGAGAAGGCGGGTAGATAATGGAAGTTGCCTTTAGTTGCATAGTAGCTGAGTAAAAGCAGAGGAATGCAAAGTGATGGACAGTGTATTCTGTACTTCCTATGTTTTCCCCCTACCTTGCCAGACTACCACCAATTGACAACACAGTCATTCTCGCAGGAGCAAACATGAGCTAAGAAATCATAACTGTATGAATAAGGCTAGACAGGCTACTGCAAATCTCCATATTCCAAGTCAGAAAGGACAGATCTCTTCTGCTGAGGGAATGGCCTCAACTTCATCTTCTAGAAGCAATTCATCTCCCTTTACTTCCTGCTATTGCAGACAGACCAAGTGTGTGTCAGTGATTTGGTTTAATTATGTCTAGCCTTCAACCAAAAAATTGGCTCCTATTTAATGCAGGCCTGACAATTAAATATTGTATACACTCTGTTTTTGATAAGCAGTCTGTTAATTAAGCTTTTTGTATCTCTCCTTCTGAAGAATCTGAGAATGTCAAAAAAGCCATTATTAATTATCACACATTTCTGCTCATCTTTTAGATTTAGCATTTTATCATCCCACTGAAGGATTTAGCACTGCTTTTAAGCATACTTCTCAGCTGGTTTTGGTAGGGTGGCTGCTCTTCCTGACCTCACCGGTGCCTGCTGAAAGAGATTTTCCTGTTAACTGAACCTACAATGGGCTTTAACTCTGGAAACAACAAATCATTCAATAAATGTATGTTCAGTTGAAATCAAACATGCATGAAAGGGGCCATTTTTAGGACATTCTGCTTTAAAATTAAGAAGATAAAGGCTGTTAAATATTGTGTCTGTGCACTTTTTTTTTTGGCAAAACAACAGAGAGAATGAAGTCACTGCACATACACCTCAGCTTCTTCCTGTGTTTCCATTTCACCTACTCTCTGCTGAGTAGCATGCTACAGCAATAAAATTGACTATTTTTATATAGTAAGTAATGGGGAACAACACTTATTTTTGGAGGACACATTCATGAGGTGGAGAGGGGGAAGCAAATTGTCGCTGCACACCTTTATCATGAGATATATGTCCATTAATTTAGAATTGAACACATTCTTAAATGAGCCGAGAAATTACAGAGTCTAATTCATTGTCCCATTTTAAAATATTTTACAATTTAAAAGGTAATTTTAAAAACAAATGTAGGGTGTTCCTAAGACAAGAATCTGGACTTAAGTGTTCAAAGGATAGAAATTTTTTCAGGAAAATCATAGTTTTAATCGTGAAAATATTTACAATGGTGAACATACAACTTCACAATGTCATCCACAAATGCACAATGATATGCATGGTAAATTATGTAGAAATGATCTGAATTACTAATAGGGTGCATGGTTGGAGAATTTGAAGCTTTAACACAAAATACTTGTGCACAGCAGAAGTTCTTTAACATCACATATCAAATCAGACAACAATGTGACTGGTTATAATAATTAGCAATATAGTAAAAATGGAGCAACTCAGGGGGGAATCCAGCAGCACACATTTTAGCTTCAAAATTAAATTATTCACTCCCTTGCAATTATTGCTATTCCCCATTTTCCTGCTACATACTCGCAGAACAAATTTGGGGGTTTTAATTTTTACAGGTTTTCCAGTCTCTCTTTTTTTCCCATTTTAACTCTTCTGTTTTCTAAAGTGTAAAAATGTGACTGCCAAGTTAAATGTTTCTTGCTGAAAGGTCATAAAGTAGCCAGAGTTTTTATTTTACTTTTAATTAACTAGTCTCAGCAGTGATGTGTGTCTAAAATTAAGCTCCTATACATTACATGTAGAGATGAGGCAATGGGTTGACAATAATGAAAAAAAAAATTCTTGTCAGATTAACCTTGTTTTACCTGAAGGGTCAGAGGGAGGAGGAGGTTCTTTTCTCCACCATTACTGTGCACAATATTGACAAGAGAAAATAAAATAAAAAATAAAAGGCAACCTGCTCTGTAATCTGTTTTTTTTTAAGACTGTACTTGAAAAGCAGTTGTACTGTTTCCACTGTAGTTACATATTTCAGACAAAGAGCAAGAGTCATTAAGTACAAAAAGGGTAAAACAACATTATAATCTGATGAAAGGAAGAGCATTGCTTGGATGCACTCTGGGATTTGGACAGCAAAAGCTACTTTTCAGAGTGCTATGCAGTTGAAAATTCAAGGAGACAAGAGTCAAGAGATAAATGCTCCTGGCATCCATTGTAATATTTTGTAGCAGCTGTGTTTAATTAAAATATAAATTATCTCATTACTAACACCAAGAATACCTAGAGTAGTTACCAAGACTCTCAACAGAATAAGAAACATAAAATAGAAACCAATTACAAGAAGTTTGGAAGCAACATTGCTCTTAATAGAGGATTACAATTGTTTGATTTAGACGTGCACAAATTAAGCGCTGTGAGGAAAGAAGGCAAACAAGAAAGTTGACACTGGAAAAACAAGCTCTTTTTCTTTCCTTGCTTATTGGTTTCACACCAACTACCTGAGAAGCAAAGATCACTGATCCCTTGAGTTTGGAGGTTTTTGTTTGCTTGGGGTTTTTTTTGTTTCTTTGGTTTCGGTTTTGTTTTTTTGTTTGGTTTTTTTTTTTTTTTTAGTTTTTGTGGAAGTAGTATTGTTCCTTTCAGAACAGCAGGATTTGAAGGGAGATTATGACTGTGTAAAAATGGCTGAAGTCAGAGGAACTGTGAAGGGCTTCTGAAGCCTTAAAACATTCATAGTCACACTGAAAGCTCCCCTCCACTTGCAGGTAGATGGTTGGAAAGTTGCTTACCACTGAATTCCCAGCAACTATGTTTTTCAGTGTATTTGTACTCGAAGAGCAGGTTCGGGATCATCTGAGGAACCTAAAGGTGCACAAGTCCATGGGACCTGATGAGATCCATCTGCGGGTCCTGAGGGAACTGGCCGATGAAGTTGCCAAGTCACTGGCTATCGTATTTGAGAAGTCATGGTGGTCTGGTGAGGTCCCCGATGACTGGAAGAAAGGGAACATAATGCCAATTTTTAAAAAGGGGAATAAGGAAGACCTGGGCAACTACAGGCCGGTCAGCCTCACCTCTGTGCCTGGCAAGGTCATGGAGCAGATTCTCCTGGAAACCATGCTAAGGCACATGGAGAGCAAGGAGGTGGTTGGTGACAGCCAACAAGGGCAGATCGTGCCTGACCAATTTGGTGGCCTTCTATGACGGGGTGACAGCATTGGTGGACAAGGGACAAGCAACAGATATCATCTACCTGGACTTGTGCAAAGCTTTTGACGCACGACATCCTTCTCTCTAAACTAGAGAGGCATGGGTTTGATGGACGGACCACTCGGTGGATAAGGAGTTGGCTGGATGGCCGCACTCAGAGAGTGGTGGTCAACGGCTCAATGTCCATGTGGAGACCGGTCACAAGTGGTGTCCCTCAGGGGTCCGTGCTGGGCTCGGCCCTGTTCAACATCTTTGTCGGCGACATGGACAGTGGGATAGAGTGCACCCTCAGCAAGTTCACCGATGACACCAAGCTGTGTGGTGCCGTCGACATGCTGGAAGGGAGGGATGCCATCCAGAGGGACCTTGACAGGCTGGAGAGGTGGGCCTGTGCCAACCTCATGAAGTTCAGCCAGGCCAAGTGCAAAGTCCTGCACCTGGGTCATGGCAATCCCAGGCACAAATACAGGCTGGGCGGGGAATGGATTGAGAGCAGCCCTGAGGAGAAGGACTTGGGAGTGCTGGTGGATGAGAAGCTTAACATGAGCAGGCAATGCGCCCTTGCGGCCCAGAAGGCCAACCACATCCTGGGCTGCATCAAGAAGAGCATGGCCAGCAGGTCGAGGGAGGTGATTCTCCCCCTCTACTCTGCCCTGGTGAGACCCCACCTGGAGTACTGTGTCCAATTCTGGAACCCCCAACACAAGAAGGACATGGACCAGTTGGAGAAGGTCCAGAGGAGGGCCACGAAGATGATAAAAGGGCTGGAGCACCTCTCTTATGAGGACAGGCTGAGAGAGTTGGGGCTGTTCAGCCTGGAGAAGAGGAGGTTCTGGGGAGACCTGATAGTGGTCTTCCAGTACCTCAAGGGGGCCTACAAGAAAGATGGGGAAAGACTGTTTAGTAGGGCCTGTTGCAATAGGACGAGGGGTAATGGTTTTAAAATAGAGGGGAGTAGATTTAGATTGGAAATTAGGAAAAAAAATTTTACGATGCGAGTTATAGAACACTGGACCAGGTTGCCCAGAGAGGTGGTGGAAGCCCCATCCCTGGAAACGTTCAAGGCCAGGCTGGATGAGGCTCTGAGCAACCTGATCTAGTTGGGGATGTCCCTGCTCCTTGCAGGGGGGTTGGACTAGATGACCTTTAAAGGTCCCTTCCAACCCTAACTATTCTATGATTCTATGATTCTCCTTTGACTAGACGATCTCCAACAGCCAACCAGAGATGCGTTCCTTCAGCCATGTTGCTCCTAACACCTAGTCTCAGGACAAAGTTGACATCTCTATATTTAATAGCTATGGGCCTCGCTGATCTGAAGTAGAAACTTTAATAACAGCCATGACAAGAGTGATGATCAATAATATCATACATAAAAGGAAATATTCTTCTATTGCCAGCCTTTTAATACACCAAACACCTTAGAATCAATAGATTTCATTGTTTTCCATGTCAGTTCTGATTTGCTAAGCCTAAGAGAGATGGAATACAATTATTTGCTAAAACAAAAACTAGAATTTTCCCTGAAGTTTAACTGCAGAACATTTTGGAGTTCACTGGGAGGAACAGTATTACTACTACTCTGTGCTTCCCCCTGCCCCAACAACATATTTCTGCCTTCTTCAGAGCTTCTAAATCATCAAAATACAGAAAGTGCAGTTACTTTCGTAGCCTCTGAAGATCACTGGAACTCTCAAAAGAAAATATTTCATTCTGACAATTCTGAGTCAGATTTCTTGATCAAAGAGATTGGGATATAAAAGCTCAAATGAACTCCCAAGCCTTTTGAGATTCACCTGTCAGTGTTCCTGGAAACATATAAACAGCAGCCCTCGCTTCATCAACAGCACGCTGAAACTCAGCCTGGGCCAAGGTTTCAAGTCCGGATTGTCCCTTCTCTCATCATTCCTTGTCAGGAGATCTGAAGAAAATAAACCATAATGCCAGCTGCATAACTCTTGAAACTTTTCTGAACTTTCTACTTTTTGTAGCAATGTTGTCCAATTGAACAGTCCTGTAAATCACAAAAATATATTTTAGCTGATATAAGAAGAATCCAACTTAGTGTGTACACTAGCTATTATACTGCCTGTCTATGACCTGCTTATAATTGAATGTCTCATTCTAGCTCATAGCAAAAGGACAAGGTGTATATCCAATAAATAAGCCTATTCACCGCTCAAGCGTGAGGCTGCCCTATGTGGGACTGTAAAACTGTGCATGCCAAACCAATATGTACATGAACAGGGAAAAATAAGAAGGGAAGAGAAAAGATGAAAAATGCCTTAGAGAGGACTATTTTTCCACCAGTTATGGAGAAACAGTTCTTATTATGATGAGGTAACTTGAATGCCATTCTACAAACTGCATCCTTTGAATTACACAATTCTGTGTTACACAAAAGATGACCTTTTCAGTATGCTCTATGGGAGTTTCAGTATTCTTCATAGGAGTTTCCTGGACATTCAGACCCTTTCCCCAAAGGTTACTCTGGTTATAATCAGGAAGGAAAAAAGATGGCAAGCTATTCAACAAAATATAAAATGTCCACATATATTCAGTGCCTTTTTATGTTTTAAATTTTTTTTTTTTTAATTTTATTTCAGAGCTATGCCTGTTTCCAAGAAGTGGAAACTGTTCTGTTTTTTGGAAGAACCTCTGCCTACAAAAATTCACGTCACACCAATATGCATTTAACTATGTGCATTTGACAGCAAGGACTTAAGTTTGCGACAGGCTGGGTAATCTACCTGTGGCAGCAGTCTGCTACAAGCTTCTGGAGAAATTACACAAGAAGTTCTGTAATCAGCAGAACTAAAAAATCCTGCTGCACATAGCTTTATTTCAAGTTATGATGCCTAGATATCTAATAATGTACAAGTTTTTGATTCCTATGAGGGCAACTGAGGAACTCTCTGATGTCTAAAGGCTAAGCTAAGTTCTTTAGAGTAAGAGGTCAAGTGTTGAAGGGAGAATTGAGAAGGAATGATCATATTAAGTCTTTTTTCCTTTGGAAACAAGGACTAAACACCACATTTATCTAGATAGCATGTTTGCTGATAGCTAAAATGAAATACTACTTTTAAATTAAAATACACATTAGTGCAAGAACTGAGATTTCAGTCTTACGAAGTAGAGGAAAAAATCCACACAAACAAAACACCAACAACCCTTTCTTCTGCACTTAGCCACACCAAAAACTAGGCTTGGTTGTTTTTTTTTTTAGCAAACCTAGGTCATTGTTCATTTTTACTTTGTGCCTACTCCAGTTTCTTTCTTCAGGATTTATATTTTTGCCCTCTTGACAGTTGATCTTTCAGCTGCATATAATTTTTAAATTACACAAATTTATTTTTACTAGACCCTTCAGACCACCACACCTTACAAAACCTGAGCAAGCCATATTGCAGTCTGGAGAAAAAAAATCAAAGTGCTATAAAGCTTTTAGTTCTGGGAATTTTATATAATTCTTTCTTTCTTCTAGCTTTCCTCCATTCCCAAATGAAATCTCTATTATTCTCACAAGTGTTTGTCGGCAACCAGAACACATCTATCATTTTAACACTAGAGAAAAATTCATATCTACCTTTCCCAGCAATTCCCAGCCTACAGACCTGGATCCTTTCTGAAGGACTGAACTGAATTTCTGGGTAAAGAAAAAAGAGCCCAAAAGGGGCTCTTTTAAATTTTGTTTTATTTTTTCCAAAAGCCATCATCATTTTCCTTCAGTTCTTTATTTTCATACTTTTGCTTCCAACTGAGACCAGTGGACAATACTTTAAATTTGTCAAAGATGTTGTTTAATTTGCTGTAAGTTAACCTCCCACACAAATAATTTTTTTCTTGGTCTTCAGTTGCCAGATGTCCTGCTTAGCACTCCTCATTTGCCTGAATATCATAGATAACCATAATCAACTCAATCTCATTCTTGTCTACAACATTTTTTTTCTCACAGTATAACAGACAAAATATTCAAAATTACTTTTTTTTTTTTTTTTTAGCACTGAAGTTACAGAACCTTTGGTCTGTCTAAACTATTTACCTCTCCTGCTTCCTTTCTCAGTTTCTTTCACCTAGTAGTTTCTGGGTATAGTTTATGACACAAAACTGAGTTTACAATTTTAGCTCAAAATATATCCTCCACTCACAGAAATACAAGAATTGCCACTCATTCACAGTTAGTTACATGAAGCTAGTAAGGTGGTTTTAATTTCAATGTCAAATAATACTCAAGAAACCAGGCCACATTTCATAAACAGATACATATAGACCCGAGAAAGAAGCTGTAACTGCTGTTGGGAATGTTACAGTATTTCTTGTGTTTCCCACGCATTTAGTATGTATACATAATACCAGCTTATAAATAGTGCATTACCTATACCAATCAGCATTTTGTACAAAGAGCTTCTGTGTCTTCACAACAACTAGAAATAGAAACTCTAGTTTTTGATTACTGGACTCAAACACAAAGAAAGAAAAGAGATATCAGATCTCATTTTCCAGTTATATATTAAATGTAAACTTAGGTGAGTTTAATACTATTTATATCCAGTTAATACTAACATGAGAGGGCAGTCAGGCCTCCACGCTTTCATAATTTTATCTCTCCCCCTGCCCCACTCCATCGCAGAACTGAAAGTAAAAAAAAATAAAAATAAAAATTGCATCTTCACTGCCCACCCGAGAAACTAAACAATTCATTTCACAAGAGCGATGGTCATTTACAAAGCCTGGAGCAGAGTTGTACCATGAAGCAATCTCTTAAAATCTTAAAATAAGACAAGAAACTGCTTTTAACACATACTTTCATACATCCTTTGCTGCAGTAGGTTTCTGCATTCCCCTTCCAGATACTAGGTCTCTGAGAAAGCTCTGAGCTGTTTCCTCATATTTTACCCCCTCTCTCAGGACTGCTCCCATGGAGAGCACTTAAGAATAGCACTCCTTACATCACTGTAATGAAGTAAATGAAAATTTACTAGCCACACCCAAGTACCTACCCCACAGGTAGGTACTATTAGTATTTCAACTGTAGGGCAGTTGAACGGAGATTTCCATTTAAACACATAGTCCATTTTCCCATCTAATACTGAATTTCTTTTCAGTTTGACAAGAGGATAACTAGTAAGAAGAACACAGATAATAATTAATGTACAAGGCAGAGTCCCACCTGCCTTTAATGACATTAAGAGATTAGATTCTGATGTGTTTATAAAGAATTACTAATAAGTTCAAATCGTCCTGCTTAAGCAAATAGTGAATTCTAATTAAGTTCATTTTCATAAAAGTTTTCCACAAGGTCACTTTGAGTGGCAGTTGGTATCCCGTGAATGCAGAAAACACTTGCCCTGTTTAGCTGCAAATAGAAAAGTATTCTTAAAAGTAACCTGAAATGGCACACTGATCAAAAAGGAAAGATGAGATTGCTATAACTTAATAAAGAGCAACGCCGTCCACTGGCATCATAAAATCTTGGAATACTAAACAGTCTGTGTTTGCGTAAAAGACATGATTTTGAGACTAATAACTAGATATTGTTTCTATAGCCACGGTTTTTAGCTCTCTGGTGAAAAGCACAAATGTAGGCAGATTAAACAGCAAACATAAGATAATGTTGAGGTAGAAAATATTAAGTGGGATTAAGAAGCCATTGATGAAGTGTTGAATTAAAAAAAAAAAATGCACCCAAGACTGTTAAATGTAATGATGCAGATAAAACTTCCATGTCAAAAGTCTTCTCCTGGGAGGAAGTACTAAAGAAGTATCTCTCCATATTCACAGCTAATAGCTACTGTTTAGCAATACATCAAGTCTGAATGCACTTCTGCTGCTTCTCAGCATTCCTCCTGGCAAAGCCAATTCATTTATTTCAGGAGAAAAGTGAAGATACTTTCCCCACACATATACTTAACAAACTTTACATCAGTACAGCAAAAGACACACTCATCCAAGCAAAATACAGGATTGAGAAATCTGTTTATTATCCCAAGAATGTTCAACATCTCAGGGACCAGAAGCAGCAACACAAAGTTAGACAGGAGTTAAATCAGAAGAGAAAAGCACATGTACAACAGCGCAGTTTTTAAAATCTGTTTGCAATCCTGAGGATACAAGAAGAGAGCAAGAAGTAACAAATGACAGACAATTAATTCTCTCTTTAACTCCAGAAAGGAGCTGTCAATTACATTCAGTAATTAACCCTGGTTCTATATCGCCTATTCTAGCATGAATGTGGAGAAAAATTAGTAGCTGTATTTGCATCGTAATGTATTGTGCAACCAGACTGGCAGAATTCCAAACAGACACTTAATAAAACATTTTATTAGCTGTGAGTCTGAAATACTTTCAGGAGAAGTGTAAAGCCTGCATGGTGATAAACTATCATTTCAAAACAGTTCAGTTTAGACGTAAGCTCTCGATTTTGACCTGGGGGAGAATTAGAACTTAATGCCTGCAGATCTTTTGGGGATGTATAGGTATTTATGAAACTGTAACAAAAGTGGCTTCTCAGTGAATGTAAGCTCACCTTTCTTCTCTTTTTTTTTTTTTTTTTTTAGTGATGGAATGAGGAAGACTAGAGAATACAGAGTTTAAATCATGGAAAATGAGAAGTAAAAAGTTCTCATAATTCGAGACAGGGAGCATGCTTCACAAATTGGAGCTCACAAGTTTCAAAATACAAATTCCCTGGTGAGATTTCAGTTTATTAAGTTCTAAAAGTAGAAAAAGGGCAAGAAATAAGATTAACTGAAGCATGACAACATCACTACCACCAGCAATCACTAATCAATTGCTTGCTACCTTGTAGGTAAGAGGTAACCAAGAAAAAAGGATGCTATACTGTAGAGGCAATATTTAAGTACTTGTACAGTAGTCATCACTCATTTCCACATTTTGCTGTGTCACTTAAATTGTTCACCACTACAGCATTTTTATGTGAGTTCTACATGTTCCTTTAAAGACTGATGACATCTGCAGGGAGATAAGGGGAGGAGGTTCTTTTTTGAGGTCAGCAAACAACCTCTACATATGCTAAGCTACATCTCTTTCATTGTAAGGTGGTGTACTGTATAGCTGGTTCCTACAAACTACTGTAGAATTATACAAACATAAACATTTTCTCATTAGAAAGAAAAAAATATCTAAAAAGCAGTTACCTTTTCAGATTAGATTAGTTTGTAGAGTTTAAGACCTGCCCTTTGGCATTAGTCCAAACAGCTTACATCTAGATTCCCACCCTCTCTCCTCACAGGTGAAGATTTTGCAAGGCCAGCTTCCAACTGAAGACCAAAAAGGGTTTAGAATAGGAAATGTTGAAAGGTGACAAGCTACTGGCACATAACAGAGAAGAGAAAGATGCTGTGGGGAGAACGTTGGAAGCAGCACAACAGGAGATGAGCATTAACTCTGCAGATGCACAGTGCCAGTTGTTGGGCTTATTTCTACATTTCACTGCATCAAAGAAAAAGGTTTTGTACCCAGCTGAGTGGCAAATAAGATTGAGAACAAGCATGCAAAAAATCCTGGACTTCTAAGATACAGTTCTACTTTGAGTAAAGGAAAATAAGAAAGGAATTTTTACTCCTCAAGATTAAACCAAAGATTTAAATCACTGAGGTTCATTATAAATTTTTTTTGACCTTTACCACTGCCATCCAATCTGAAATTAATAGCTGAAAGGACAGCTGGTGAAAGTATGCTGAAGTTCATGAACTTTAATACATATCCACTGATATTTTCCCATTACCAAGGGCTAGATCTTTAGTCTAAAACATAATACTAAGTCTCAGAGGTAAGTGTCCTTATATCAATAATTACACCACATGACTTTTTTTTTTTTTTTTTTGGGGGGGTGTTATTCATTAGTTTTTGTGGGTATGTTTTTTTTTTTTTTTTTAAACAGACATAACTCAATGTCTGTTGGTGTCATTTTTCATTGAATACAAGAATATCCCCCAAGTTCCAATTCTCATTCAAATCCAGTCTCATAAACTGCACATCTTGTTGTAACATTCATATGATGATACACATCACTGTACCCAGCCTCTGGAACTGTGAGTCCTGCAGGGCAAAAGCACAGTCCAGCCATTCAGATAACAGAGTTTTTTCAAGATGAAAGTGCTTGAGTCTGTTTGAAATGATATCTGAAAGCAGCGGTAGCAGGTGCTTGGCAGGTGAAGGCAAGAAGAATTCTCCTCTACTATGGAGTGGAACATGATCAAGAGGAAAGTGTTGAGGAAGAGATGCAGGTAACAGTAAGGAACAAAAGAACAAAATGTTAAAATCTAAATGGTAGGCTAATTTGCATAGCTATAGGCGTGAAAACAAAGCTGAACCTCTCCACTTGCACCATTCCAAAGGGAGAAATACTAAATTTATAAAACTGATAGTGCAGTACTTGCATGCTAGATCACGTGAAAGAGGCCCATGAGGGGACTGCAAGTGCTGCTGCATGTCACAACCCTTGTAGTGTGCTCCTTGAAACACAGGGCTCCTTCAAGGAGCAGCACAACTCAACTCACCTCCAGGTGAGCTGACAGGTGGCTGACAGATTCAGTCACTCCAGATTGGTTGCACCTGGCTCCCGGTGGCTTGAAGCTCCTCAGGGCATGAACCTTAAAAGACCTGATGAAGCTAAGACCTACAGATAGAACAGTAGATGTTCTATATCCATTTGTTTATTCTTCCTTTCTCAAGTCTTTGGGCAAGAAATGAGAGAAAATAGCTTTAAGTTAAGCTATACTGATGTTCATGTGTCAGAGGAAATCACACTTGTGCTTGAAGGCACCAAGAGCAAATTTCTGTCTTGTAAGAAAGTAAATAAGAGGTGAAGAGAAGTCCCCATGCCTGCTCAGCTCCATTATGGGTGCAAGCCCATTATGTTGTTACAATTATGTTCTTCACTACATGGAAGGAGACAACATAGGAAAAATAGAAACAGATGCAAGAGTATGAAATGAGTGTGGATGAAGAGAGTAGGAAATAACAAATGGAGCAATACTTGTTCAAATAGAACTAGAGACCGATTAATATTAAGGTACTGCACATAGTATTATGTTCACAATAGGAAAGGCTCCCTAGGTAAGTGGAAACTTACACTTGCCAAACTTTCTAACTGTAGTTAATGATGTTTTATCATTGTTAAAGAAGTGAGAGTCCCTAAATAAATAAGAACATCTGATTGGAAGCTTTTTTTTTCAAACACCTACATTAGTTATATTAACACTTCAGTAAATCTCCAGGGCAAACCTAAACACCTACTTAAATTCAAGAAGGATTGTACTTTACTGATAGAATTGAGAAATAAGTTAGACACCACATACAGCCCCTCCAAGTCTTCACTGTGCCATCTTGTAACATCAAGGAGACAAGAAGGGGATACAGGTTTCAAGAAAGAACTAGTACAGCTGTTGACTTGCAAGTAAACTCCTCAATACCACACATGACATTTGTCATAAGAGTTATGAACTGCTTCAGATGATCTCACTGTACTTTGATGAAAGAAGAGCATTAACTCAGCTAATGCGCTGGCTACATTCCAGCTCTGATAATTACATTCTCAATACTTAAATCTCCATTGCCATTTTCACTGGCTGTAATATGTTATATTCATCTGCTTAAGTATCATCATACTATCTGAACCCCTTCTAAATGCCCTTAAACTTGTTCTGTGAAGACACAGGTCCTCTTAGGAGGCATGGGTTGTTGCTTTGCTCACTGAAATGAGACTTGGAAGAGGTACTCCAAAATATAGTACAGTAAGACCTATTGTCTGTATTTAAACATGCATGTGGAAGCTCTGGTGATCATCCTTTGCTAAAAGACACTGCAACTACTAGATTAGATTGGTTTGGGACATACATGGTCCATACATGGCTCTAAATCAATTTGTGAGTAAAGCTTCCACCTCCTTCATGAAGTGACAAAGATGAAAACAACATGAAAATCTTTTTACCTGGTGTCAGCCACACCTGTACAGCTGAAATAGCTGCAACCACTAGACAGTAGAGGGCTCAGTGCCCCATGCAAGTAATTTTTATTTATCTAAAAAGATATCTCTAGTTTGTTCACTGTATGTTAACTCTAAAAGAACAATGTAGGTTCACAAGGAGCATCCTTATGATCACGCAGTGCCCCACTGGTGCTCATAGAGCAACCATTTTTTTGCTTTCATATCACAGCAGTTATTTCTCTGTGTCATTTCACTGTGCACTCTGGACCAAATGGTGTGGGTCATCACTAATTCAGAAACCATGATTTTTTTTTCTTTAGCTAGTCTGTTGGATGCAACAGAAAAGTTATTGCTTCTAGTCTCTGCATTAGGTTTTGATTAGGGTTTGATTTTGTTTTGTTTCTGCCCAGAGAAACAAACTAGAAAACTGCAATTAATAAATGACATTCTTTCCCATTGAACACAGTTTTGAGGTCTCAGTGTAAGATACCAAGTCCGTATTGATCCCTGGTCCCATCAAATATTCAGAACTGTTTAAGACTCCAAAGGTAAACATACCCTGCTCTGCCTAGATATTTCTCACATTGCTAGAATGAAGTGTGGCCATTAGAAGAGTTAATGGAGTTCTGATAAAAAATACGCTGGAACCACTATATCAGAAACAGCAGAAAATGGAGAAACTGAGGAATAAAGTAATCTGACATAACTAATAGAGTAGGAGAGCTTTTAAGTTCCGTTCATTAGAGTTTGACTTGTGCCCCGAAGCATGATGACTTATCTTTCTTTTGAAAAGACAGAGAGACTCTTTAAAAAATACTTTATATAGATAGCAATATTCACAGCTGTGTAAAACTGTACCTGTAATGATGTTATTACAGTGAGTTTTATGGTTTAATTATGCACTGGGTTAAAGTAGTTCCTTTTAAATGTAATGCCTGTCAGTTTCACTGAATTTTTCCATGTTATTGTGTTACCAGAGGATGTAAGAGAATGCAAAGAGATTTTTTTGACCCTTTGTCCCTGCAAATCTTTATTTGTGGAAGAAAAGAAGCTCATCTGTGTATTTCTTTTTTTTTTTTTTTTAAAAAAAAAAGTGGCATAATCCAATTACTGCTTTAAATCAAAAAAGCTTAAATCTTTTCCTTACTATTACCTTCTTACATGGATATCACTCCCCATTTCTCATTTTCATACCTCTGTACAACTTCTGTAGAGTATTTTTCCCCCATGGTATTTGGAAGTGTCAGAGAATCCCAACAGCTAAGAAACAGGCATTACTTACTTATATACTATTTGTATAGCACTTAATGTTAACATTGCTTTTTTCTAGAAGGATTCAGTTTAAAAAAAAATATGTGTAGCTAAAAACAGGGATGCTGTGTAGCAGACTGGTGAAGAACAATTTAATTTCTGTCATAATCTGTTTTTTAAATGACAGTTGAAGATTTTAGTGGGCAGGAGAAGGAAAATAAAAAGAAACAAGAAGGAAGAAAGTTGGTTTTTTTCCTGACTTCTTCCTAGCTTATTGCAGAGTAATGTAGTCTGAGAACTCTAAAAGCAGAATCATGACAAAAACATCTTGCAGTAATACCATACAGCAAAAGCTCTTGTCCTCAAGCCAAACACAAAGTCTAGTTGTCCAACTTTGAAGTAAAATACCCCTTTTATTAACTTCTCAAGCTCGCTCTTTTCCTTCAGAAAGTGATACAAAGGGTTCAGATGTTCTAAGGAAAGTAATGTCCAAATGCACCTTAGGTACTTTATATCACACACCAGTAATTCAACTCTTTCCTTGATTCCTAGTCTGTTCTTAACTACAGAAGAAATAAGCACTGGGTCTTATACTCTGTAATTCTGCCTTATCTAAAACATAGGCAGTCTTTCAACAGTTACTTAGCTAAAACTGGAAAGTGCTATATAAATTAACTCTGATGAAGAAAGTGTCATAGAGCCTCCAAGGATTAAGAAGCAGTGAATTAGCATGGTGTACGTTCCAGTGAGAAAAACAGATCAGGATGTTATGGGACAAAAGCTCAAGCTCCTCTTCAGTCTCAAAAAATGCCATTGCATAAGAAGCTTGTTCTGGGATCATCTGTGGACACAGTCAAGTTGAAAGGTCAGAAATACTCACTATACAATGAGTAGGGACCCACAATGAGTATCTGCTTGCTGTACAATACATCTGTAGGACTTGTAAGGTGGTATGGATGTAATACACTAAATGTGATAGCGAAGACTATTATTCCCATCTCTACTGAAATAACTTCAAGAAAATAGTAGTAAACAGTCTGCAATTGATAGTTCGCAGAGAAAATACCACAGCAAGTAATGTAAAAAGTGTTCCTACTTTTCTAAATATTAAAATGACCTTAGGAGAGGGATAGCTTTTTTATCTTCTCATGTTTTACGTGTCGTTTGAGCCATCTGGCTGGCAGTCAGAACAACTGAATTGTCATTCTCTTCATCTCCACAAGAGAGGAATATAACCTGATTTTCCTGCCGTAATGTGGACTGATGGAACAAGACATAAAACCTTTCACCTGGAACGGAGCCTGGGAAGACCCCAGTGACAACTTTTATGGCATTTCAACTCAGTTTCCAAACAGGAGCAATTGGCCAGCCCCGAGCTGGTGACAGCTCTTTGCTGCTTGTCGGAGAAGAACCTGACATGCAAGGGCAGATGAGAAGGTTCAGCTACAATGTTTTTACAGCCAAGATTTCTGAACCGTAACATGATGGTTTATCTGGTCAGAACAGTAACTGACACATTGTCAGCAGGTCAGTTCAAGATTTAGGCCTATGCAATGTTGCAGAACAAAAATCATGTTCAGTTTCCTTACTTCCCCTGTAACAGGATCAGGCTCCCATACACATATCTGGGAAAGGTTCTACTCTCCCTTAGACAGCCTTAAAGGAGATAACAGTTTCTAACGTGCTCATTCCTTAAGACTACACTTTTATGTGTCCTATAAGGAAATATTTACTTGAGGAATACTTAGCACCATGTATTCTAGACAGTGGGGCTACAGTCTTTGCCTCAGTTTTTCTGCACTGCACAGGTTCTCCAGCAAATAGGAGTGAGCTTTTGAGAAAATTTGCTTCCTTCCCTCTTTTTCTCTGCCCAAGAATCCCAGTTACAACTTGGAGAATCTATGTAGTGAAGTTCCAGAATGGTGCTGAGCACTGGTAGGTTTGCGTCAACCTCTGGGTCATAATTCAGACAGATGTCTAAATAAGATGATCTCTCATAACCTTCAGCCACATAGCCTTTGCCATGCCATTTACAGAAATAAAAAATTTTTATCTGAATCATTTATTTCGGTTCCATAGGTGTTAATGTAAAGATCACGACAGAAACACACACACCAAAGTACTTCTCCTTGCAGCTGGAATGAAAATCCTCACTGTGATAGAGATGAGATTTCAACTCCATCATCACTATACCTCAAATGTCGTTTCTCATGAACATAGACTCCAAGCCAGGGCCAGGATCAGAAGACAAGGAGATCTTGTTTCATAGAACTGTGTCTGTGTTGGCATGGATAGAAAACTTCGGTGTTTTTGAACCATCTGTGCTGAGGGTCCCAAGTGATTTAAATATGTTCTTTAGTCTTATAGTTAGACTATAAGACTATATTATATTACCTCTATATCTGAAGAACTTTAACACACATCCCTCTTGTACTGCTGTACTATGTATTACCTAGTCAGCACTACTAGTCAGCAGCCAAAGCTCTCGTTTTCCTATAGGATCTGTAGATTATAGGTCTCTCAACACAGCAGCTTCCACCACTGGCTTCAATTTGTGGCTATCATACAGGATGGTGCCTTAATATTTCTCCTTTCCCATATCTTCTTACCCCTGCAAAGGACTTCTCTCTTTTCAGACAGAGGAAGACAGAGCTGTCTGCAAAGCACCCCACCACCAGCAGGAATGTCTCATTTTGAATATGCAGAAATTTGAAAAAAAACTTTACAGTAAATAACTTGTATCAGTGAATAGTGTATATTTTCAAGTCCATCCTCAAAACCAATCTCTATTTCTGCCCATGGCACTGCAGGTTCTCACAGCAATAGGAATCGTCTAGTCATTAGTCCCACATGCTGTGCTCTTGGAAGGTTCTTGCTAACAAAGCATTATCTCAACATTTCTTTTTCAAGGAGGAACAAGAGGATGGAAAATGTATCCTCCTTTATTTGAAATTCTGACATCTTGCATACTGGCTACACAAAGCCTTGTTTGAAAGGCAGCATTGGGAACAATTACTGGTGCTGGTGCTCAAGGTGTGAAATCCAATATTTCAGACTTGTGATTCAAGCACAGAGAATACCAACACCACATAGGCAGTGAATCCTGACTTGCTCTGTATAGAATTCAGTTTTCTCAGTATACAAAGTACTGTGTATTTGTATCATCAGCATCAAGGGTTTAAAAAAATCTTAGAATAGCTTTAGCTCAAAATGTCGTACAGAGAATATTCACGATTCTAAAGATCCAACCTGTATCAGAAAGGAATCTTCTCTCATTCATGTTTTCATTTTTGTGTGTTGCCTCTACTCTGCTAGCCCAGAACCCTATTTCTAAGTCCTCCTGCCTGTTTCAGGCTCAGCTGTATCTTTACTCCGCTGGTGAAATTAATTTTGAGCATGGTATTTAATCCTCACATCAGTGGCTAAACAACACTGATTTTAGTTGTATGTGAGACACAGTTAATTTAAAACTTGGTCTTCTAATCAATCAACATGTGACAATAAGAAAATTGTCAAAAACAAAAGCTAAATTACTTTAATCTAGATGCAATCTAATTCTTGAGTTAAACAGATTCATAGGCTAACTTGTTACTTGTGCTAAAAAATATTAAAACCTCATAAAGAATACTCAAAATTCAAAGCACAAGATATCAAGAAAACCCAAAGTATATGTAAATATATGAAAAGGACAACACTACAGTGCTTAAAAAAGTAGTTTTTTGAATGAGAGTTTCTGCCCAATTAGCAAGTCAAGAGTTGTTATTTTTCTCACTAAAAAAAAACCCCAAAGTTTGCAAAAAGTAAGACATTCCTATTCTGCATGTTAATATAGATAAACTTGAATTAGGTGATATTACAATAGTAACCTTTTAGCATTAAGTTCACTGTTAAACAGTCACATTTTATTTGCGTAGTTACTGCCACTATATTCTTTTCTTGAACATTTGAAATGTGAATTCATAATATGGAAATAGTAGAATAAAAGCTTTACCACACATTTCTAACTCCTGTTTGGCATAGGCGCATCCATCATAAAAAAAATCAAGTTTCATCAAGGACATAGTACTGTTGGAAGTTGAGTGATTGGAGCACAACTGTTGGCATCTCCATCTAGAGTCATCTGCAGCTTTTATGTTGTTGTCCATTGAACTTCCTTCATCAACAACAGTTTCCTCCAGCAAGAAACTTTCCATTGCTTTAGGATCCTGATTAGAAATAATCAGGATCACTTTCCAGTAAGACTCAGCAGTAATTGCCACCTGAAACAGCTCTTACTATATTAATACCTGAGTGTTTGGAGTCCTTAATGCCCAGGCAATTTTTAGACTACCACCCTGTTATAGGCACCCTTTATGGGAAAGTCGAGAATATATAATTTCTGTCTCCTGAACAACAAGAAATGCACCTGTACCCACAGTTTCTGCTTTCCATGTATTTAATTAAATACAATTCTGATAAATTACAGAGTATTTTCTTAAGGATGTTTCTGAGTTAAGATGATTCATCTGTATTAATGCTGCTGAGTATGATAATTTGCAAATGTTCTAAACGCTTTATTGACTATATTATCACAGAATATGTACTCTGTTTCCCAAGTAATTTCCATGGAAGTTCTATGTTTCACTAAAATACATATGTGGAAGGCTACTGTAAACAGAAAAGAAAGTTACACGCAAAATATTTGGAAATTAGAAATAAGAAAATGTACACAGGCCCCATGTTGCTTTATAGTCTTCAGTACATCTTTTAAGCTTCTTTTACGGGAAGGATTGACTGCTTCACTTTCAAAGAGCAAAGAGGCTAGCTGAACAGGCAGTTCTAAGACACTGGAATATTTCTTACAATCGCATTAGTTACTACAAAAAGAAAGACTAAGAAATCTTTTAAATCCTTGGGAACAAAGTTCATATTATCAAAGCTAGGACTGTATTAAATGGGTAAATTTACAGAGGCAATCTTAATCACTGAAGGCAAGGAGTGTTCCTAGGAGGACTTAAAAAAGACCTTGATTGGTTCCTTCCCCGTACTGCCTACTGAGGTGAAAAATCAGACCCTATGGAAAATGCTCACTGAGGAGAAGGCCTTAATCATTGCAGCTATAAAAAGAAGAAAACATATTTTAAAAGAAAAAAAAAGGATGAAAAAGGAAAAATATAAGAGAAACAAAGGAAAAGATAAATTAACATAATTGCATCTGGATATGGTATCAGAAAGACAGTTCTGCTGTTGTTCAAAATGTACAGAAATTTGACTCCATATAAATTCAAGGAAAAAAAATACCCAAATTTGAAACTTTGCATGAAAGCGAGCCGAGCTACCACAAGTAGCGTAACAGTCCTGAAGCCCACAGCTTGGAGGCAGCATGCCTCTTCTGCTCAGAAAAAGACTCTAGAATTAGGACCCTAAGCAAGGACCAGCAGAACAGAAGCCACGTTCCTGCCAGGAAAGCAGATGTATTGCAGGAAACCTGTCTGGGATTCACTGAACAGCTGAAATTGGGATCAAATTGCTTTATGAAAATGGTTCAAACAACTACCATCCACTTTTTCCCCTGCTAGCTCTAGTCATGTTTCTGGCACAGCACTAGGAAGGGAGAAATAGTATTAAATACGTATACAGGTTTCCAACAGGAAAATTAATAAATCTGAAGACTACAATATCCCAGTCACATAAGAGTAATAAGTGGGAACATATCCATGACTCTTGGATTTGCTACTGTTGCACCATAGACCATCTAGGAACCTACACTAATAGATCATGTAAGAGAAGTTACTCAACAAGGTTACAGAAATCTCCATGGGAGCAACAGTGGACATCTCTGGCTTTCAGCCTGACTCCATTTATCTCCTCATTCTCCCATTCCCTCTCACTTGCTGTGTACTGAAACCTGAGAGGGAGTCACTGAGGTGGTGAACAGCAAAGGATGACGATAACGGAGCATTATCAGGCATTACAGAGGATTCAGAGAGGACATGTCTTTTCTCTTCAGCATGACTCATTGCATTTAGCTATTTTCCTAGCTCTTCTTTACTGTATGAGCAACAAAAAAAAAAATCCACATGATACAGGAGCCACTATGTGTGCTTTACTGTTAACAGGTTTTAAGAAAATGGAGGAGAACTTTTACAGAGCCTTCTGGCTGTGTGTGTTTTAATCTCTTTTGGGATTTTCGCACTTCTACTCCAGAAACCTCTGATGTCCTTCTTTCTTTCTCTTTCCTCCTCCACTGCAAGGTTACAGGTGGCACTGAGTAGGCAGGAACAGACATCTGACATCAGCTTTCCACATGTAAATCCCATACATTAAATCCATGTGCTTTTACTGTTTCTAAAGACAAATGAAAGATTTGGTTCAAAGTTTCTACTTTTCTACATCAGCTTTCCAGGATTTTGCAGTTTGCCTGATGAGCTTAAAGAGTATTGTCTGAAGATCTTTGTCCTTCTCAATTTATTAAATAGACTGTTCCTGAAGTCCCAAACCTCTGGTTTATCCTACCCTTTGAGGGAAAGACACAGCTGAATCAGGCACAGATATGGCAGTCAGATACCTGGATCAAATACATACTTTATTCACAGTCAGCATGGGGCTATAAGACTATTTTTAGAGAAAGAGTTTCCACTCAGATATAATATTAAAGGTTCAGCACATACCACCGTTTGCTTTTACCCATCAGCTGGCCAAGTGAACTCCCCCTTTCTGCCCATAGTTGGCAATTAACTCCCACTTTCCTCTCGTCATACATCAAAAACATGGTGGTAGTTAGGAACAGAGGAAGAAAGACAGCTCAGTAGGGACAGCTGGACTCCAAAATGCAAAAAAATTCCATGCCAGAGTGTGACAATTTAGGGCTTTGCTGCAGTTTCCATGGCAGCTGCAGCAGCCACTGGACCATGGGAGCCAAGGAGGCTGGGGCAAGTGGAGACACAGCTCAACAGCAGCAAGTGATGTGCCACGAGACTGCTCCCCAAGGGGAGCCTGGAGAGGGGATGAGCAATTGGCAGTGCTTGGATCCAGCTTGAACAGGAGCACCCAAGGGTGCTGTTTCCCTTCTCTTAGGGGAAGAGACATCCAGTGTGATCCATCGTGATGTAGTTATCCTACTTTCTTACTGCTGAAAGGAACTTGTTCAAGCCTTGCTTTTCTCTTTTTTTTCCTTCCACTGTCTTGTTCCCACATGCCAGCCCCGTAATTGTAACCCAGGTGGCTGAGTGCACCGTGGGGGCTGTGGCCTGGCCACCAGCCGACAGCAGCCCCATGCCCTGGGCCCGCTTAGCACAGCCAGCACGTGTCGTTCAGGAAGGTCTCGCACCAAGATTAGCAACCTTCCATTTTAGCCTTCTGTAGAAGTCATTTTTAAAATCTTTTGTTTGCATGTGGAAAGCAGAGAGACAAAGGGGAGGCATGAGGTGGTCTTCTTTTTCCTTTTTGCAAATGAAATGGTGTTTGAAAACAAAAAGGAGTTTGTGGCTTGTTATCAGTATCAGACACTCATTTCTTTGCCTCTCATAGATCCCACAGCCTGCCAGTATTTCTCTCAGAAAAAAAGAATATAGCCCCTGAACTAAGTGAATACAAATAATTCATTCAATAAAATATTTTAAGTTGAATTGTGACAGTTATGGCATGATTAAGAATGAAATGTCACCTTAACTTTAAGATTAAGTTTTTCTGAACAAAAAAAAAAAAAAACCAGAAAAAAACCTCTATGTCATTGCTAAGATAAGAATTTTATACCTTGGTTTATCTGCACCAGACTACACTGAAGCAGGATCTTAGGTGACAAACTCAAGTGAATAGCCAGGTGTATGGAAAAGCACAAGGGCATACCTTAAGACAAATGAGAGGTGAGATTTGGGGCACCTTCTTTCATGCTTAAAATAAAATTTGGATGAAATTGTGATGCACAAGTTAAAAAAAAATCCACCTGGAAAACACTGTCATTTGAAGTTGCCTTATCCCTGACCCACTTAAAGCTCATGAGGCATTTACCTGTCAGTATGAGATTTGCCTGGGCAGCCAACTTCAGTGCCTGAGCATAAGAAAACACATCTAGTTGTGAGGCATGAGCTGATGCATGCCTGACACACGAGAACAGTCTTGCACAAAGTGCAGGCAACTGGAATCATTCATGAAACAGTGCTGCCACTTTCATTAAAGCCATCATACGGGGGATGGAAGTGCTCTGTTCCATACTTGTCTTACCTTCAAGAGTTTCAAAACTCTTTTCCACTTCCAACCATTGCCTAGTCTCTCTTTACCTTGCATGCAGAATCTCACCTGCTCTGCAGGCAAGAAGCAAAATGGCACTGTCCAAAAAGGAAAGTAGGAAAGAGGAGGCTGCCTCTCTACTGAGAAATATTTACATGAGAAAGACAGCCTGAAATTCAACTCACTGGCCATCTGATATGAAGTTCCCCTAAAAAATCAGCATTTAAACCTTTTCAGTGACAAGTATCCATGTTTTAGGAATGCAACACCTGTGTCTCTGGTGACCAAGTCTGTAGTCTTGACTGTTCCTCTAGTGCACCTGAAGCACCAAACTGGAGAAGATAGAAAAAGGAGCTTATTCTTTCTTCCAGATATTATCTACCCATCAGGTATGAAATGTCACCAGCTTAGAACAGTCTCCCAGTCAGAGTTAAAGTGCAGTCAAAATCTAGGTAAATATATATCATCCCTGCAGACTAAAATAAAACTATGACTTGGCAATCCTGATTGTTTATGTCTCAACAATGAAGGAAGAGAGGTAAGTTCCTCAGTAAAGTTTTCAAAGTACAATAACTGGCTGAATATCAGCCAGAATAACTTCTTGACAGCTAGTTATGGAATTTTTCCTGAGTAGTATCAGAGGGTGATGGACTAAAAGTTTGAGTGTACATATTTACTTATCTACACTCAAACATTCTTACTGCACATGAATATTTATGCTTGAGTTATCTTTGAAATTAATTCTTGCGTGAAATTCCTTGTCACAAAGCTGTAATGGGCTACAAGCTTGCCTCCTTCAGATTCTTGCATGTATACACTCAATAACTCCTAAATAATACTGTTTTACACACCATTCTACATATGTATGTACTGTATATGCAATTTACATCTATATATATGCATATACTTGTTTAAGTAGGTAGCTGTCTCTGAAAAGACATATGCTGCTATGAATTTGCAGCCTGTGCTGAAAATCCAGCACAAGAACTCTGACTTCTCAGTTATAAATAGACCTATGAAAGGGCCTATGAATAAGCCTATCGATTGTTGGGATTTTTTTATTGTCAATTCATTTACTTAGTCACATAATAAAAATTCATTTTATGTTATGGTCTAGAGATTTAGACTTTTTTTTTAATATGTTTTTGTCCCATAAAGATAATTAGTAAATTGGATTATCACGCAGTAAACCAGCTTTGTCATCTTTTTTTTACTGTTAAGGTACTTGCATGTTTGCACAAATACAAACATAGTGAAGTGCAGCAATTATTGAAGTTGAAGAATTAAACACAAGGCAGGATGAAGTAGGATTACAGCTGTTTATACAGACTCAATTCTAACTTGAAGTGCAACCTTTAATAACACGGCCACTCATTATCACTTTTTCTTACAGGATTCAACATATTTAGGGCTGAAGATGGACAGAGGTTATTGATGAGCATGTTTCACAGTTTGTTTTCCCCTGTTCAGTGTTTAGTATTCTGTAACTCCTGTGGAAATGAAATAATCGAGCTAGGAAAAATGGGGTGTTTAGAGACAGGCTGTACAGTAAAGTATTTGGCAAGAGTACAAAGCTAGATTATATACATGTATATCAAAATAAAAAACAAAGCAAAACAAAAAAAACCCAACAGTTCTGACAAAATATTGGCTAGTGGTTGCTGCACTTATTACTATGAATGCCAATACAAAATTCATAGCATACAGGACCAGACTGATTAATTAGCTCATGGGAAGTTCTCTGTTTTGAGTGGAAAATTGTTTAAAAGCATCAGGAAATTTCAGGATGTTTTCTACAGAAATTTATAATAAAAAAAAAACCTGTACATCATTTAGGGAACAAGAACTAACTTGTTTTTTTTTTTTATTGGCTGCAGAGATTTAGTCTCTTTGGAAATTTTTCTGAAAGTAAGAAAAGTGAGTGCCAGAAAGGAAAAAAAAAAAAGGAAAAAGAATCCAACCAACACAGATATGCAACATTCTTTTTCCTCTTTCCAAATGCTTTTATGACTTTGCTAATTATATTAACAATTCGCTACAGTAATGAATCTGACAATGACCACACCTCAATTGACATCAAACAAATGCTACCCTTGTTATTAATAATCTCAGACAATAACCTTTCAATTCATTTTTTGAGGTTCAGTAGCCTACAACAAGCTTCCAGTTCCAGGAATCAACACAGTTAGCATGTTGCTAGTGTTTATTTTGATTATAATTAATGTTATAATTTGAGTAATTAGCACATATACATGAGAAATATGGTTGGTATTATCTTTATAGTTATAAATAATATCACATTGCTATTGCACTGACAGAATATTTCCCAGTTAAAGCAATTTCAAACATTTATGTAAAATACTCATAGTTAATGTCATAACATTTGAATCAGGATCAAAATATTCTTAAGGAACAAATCTCTGCAAATGCTAATATAAAGGAGAAATATATAAAACAGATTTGTCTTGTGAAGATCAAATTTTCTCAAGTTCATAAAGACTTCAGGATTCTTAGTGAGAGATTTATGGAGATACTGTACCTATCTTTCCTCATTTGTGGTTGTGGTAAAGACCTTCTAAGTCCATGGGACCTGATGAGATCCATCTGTGGGTCCTGAGGGAACTGGCAGATGAAGTTGCCAAGTCACTGGCCATTGTATTTGAGAAGTTGTGGCGGTCTGGTGAGGTCCCTGATGACTGGAAGAGAGGGAACATAACCCCAGTTATTAAAAAGGGGAATAAGGAAGACCTGGGCAACTACAGGCCGGTCAGCCTCACCTCTGTGCCTGGCAAGGTCATGGAGCAGATTCTCCTGGAAACCATGCTAAGGCACATGGAGAGCAAGGAGGTGGTTGGTGACAGCCAATATGGCTTCACCAAGGGCAGATCGTGCCTGACCAATTTGGTGGCCTTCTATGACAGGGTGACAGCATCGGTGGACAAGGGACGAGCAACTGACATCATCTACCTGGACTTGTGCAAAGCTTTTGACACTGTCCCGCATGACATCCTTCTCTCTAAACTAGAGAGGCATGGGTTCGATGGACGGACCACTCGGTGGATAAGGAGTTGGCTGGATGACCGCACTCAGAGAGTGGTGGTCAACGGCTCGATGTCCATGTGGAGACCGGTCACAAGTGGTGTCCCTCAGGAGTCCATGTTGGGCCAGGCCCTGTTCAACATCTTTGTCGGCGACATGGACAGTGGGATAGAGTGCACCCTCAGCAAGTTTGCCGACAACACCAAGTTGTGTGGTGCCGTCGACACGCTGGAAGGGAGGAATGCCATCCAGAGGGACCTTGACAGGCTGGAGAGGTGGGCCCGTGCCAACCTCATGAAGTTCAACCAGGCCAAGTGCAAGGTCCTGCATCTGGGTCATGGCAATCCCAGGCACAAATACAGGCTGTGCGGGGAATGGATTGAGAGCAGCCCTGAGGAGAAGGACTTGGGAGTGCTGGTGGATGAGAAGCTCAAGATGAGCAGGCAATGCGCCCTTGCGGCCCAGAAGGCCAACCACATCCTGGGCTGCATCAAGAAGAGCATGGTCAGCAGGTGGAGGGAGATGATTCTCCCCCTCTACTCTGCCCTGGTAAGACCCCACCTGGAGTACTGTGTCCGGTTCTGGAGCCCCCAACACAAGAAGGACATGGACCAGTTGGAGAAGGTCCGGAGGAGGGTCACAAAGATGATCAGAGGGCTGGAGCACCTTTCCTATGAGGACAGGCTGAGAGAGTTGGGGCTGTTCAGCCTGGAGAAGAGGAGGTTCTGGGGAGACCTGATAGTGGTCTTCCAGTACCTCAAGGGGGCCTACTACAAGAAAGATGGGGAGAGGCTGTTTAGTAGGGCCTGTTGCGATAGGATGAGGGGTAATGGTTTTAAAATAGAGGGAGGTAGACTTGGATTGGATATTAGGAAAAAATTTTTTACAATGTGAGTTGTAGAACATTGGAACAGGTTGCCCAGAAAGGTGGTGGAGGCCCCATCCCTGGAAACATTCAAGGCCAGGCTGGATGAAGCTCTGAGCAACCTGATCTAGTCGGGGATGTCCCTGCTCCTTGCAGGGGGGTTGGACTAGATGACCTTTGAAGGTCCCTTCCAACCCTAACCATTCTATGATTCTATGATTCTAAGTGACAAATTCAAGAGAGACTCATTTCAGAAAAGTATAGGAAACTAAATATAATAATGAGAGAGCAATCTAACTGTACAAGAGACTTTGTACCCTGTATTCACAAAAAAAAAATCTGGAGGCTTGTGGAGAAAAGTTGGTAATTGAGAACACTTTTCTAAAAAAAAAAAGTTTGTTGTTAAAAAGAATGGAAAGGCATAAAATGCAAAATCTGAGTTTATTGGGAGAGATCTTTTCTCAGCTTCATAATCAACAAACAGAATTATAACATAGACATGGCATCATGTTTTTGGGGAGTAAAAAAATATTTCACATTAACATGAAAGGTTGCATTTGAGAACTCTATTTTGTTTCAGACTATAATGAAGATAATACCGTGTTAAAATTTTTTATCCTGTATTTGCATTATCAATGGCTGCATACACAAACACACGTACTCTCCTGGAGTTCCAAAAAAATATTGTAGATCCAGTGAAATTAATGAATGCTAAAGTATCCATTTATGTTTGTTTTTCACTGTGAAGTAGTTTTCAAAATGAAAATTTAACTTGCCCAGGATCAACTGAGGAAAGCATCATGTCAATGTATGATATAAAATACAGATATTTCATTATTAGTTTTATTTTGAAATGATTCATAGCTGATCAAATATTGAAAAATATAGAAAAGAGTGTAGTTTTATGGTGCTATTATTCCAACCATAAAGAATAATGTACAGGATATTTCTGCTGCTTGTAAAGGAACTTTTCTGATTGACATGGGTCTAAGTCATGTGTCTGAAATTTTGAGGGCAATGTAACAGGAAATAAAAGAAAATAAGTAGAAGCAGATTTTGGGAAAAGGTAATGTTAAATTCAGTAAAATTGAACTTGAGGCAAAGTGAAAATGAAGAATAATTCAAGGTCCACTTCCTCCAAATTAATTCTTTTTGGAGCAGTATACAGATAGAGCATAGTTACATATATAGATTTGTATCTGTATACATATATATTAAATACAAGTGTATATGCAGCTACAAATATAAAGATGGATGGATGGTTGGATGGATGGATGGATAGACATTTATGGTTTAATCTCTATGTCTTTCATAAAACTTCTAATGTTTAATTAACTCTTTTTAAGTGTAACAGAACACTAAATTAGTGTTTTCATTGAGCTATTTCTTATAATTCCAAACATTATATGTTATGTCATAGTGCTAAGTTCAAAACTCAAAATCAGATATGCAAATATAATGTTGTTAAGATAGAGAACAAAATCATAGAATCACGGAATGGTTTGGGTTGGAAAGGACCTGTTGTGGTTTATCTACAGTCAGCAACTGAGTACCACACAGCTGCTCAATCACCCGCATTCTCCCCAGGGAATAGGGGAGAGAACTGGAAAGAAAATAAAACTCATGGTTTGAGAAAAAGACAGTTTACTAAGATAGCAAAGGAAAAGCTAATTTTTTATTTTTATATATCTGAATCATGATAATAATAGCAAAAACTATAAATATAAATAAAATATGAGTATAAATATAAATATACAAATACTAATAATAGAAATAAATAAGAATTATGCACAATTTCTCACCACCCGATCACTGATACAGCCCATCCTGAGCAGCAATCATGTAACGAAAAATCCTGTAAATGATCCTGGAACAATTTCGAACAGTGAGAGAAAATAGAGCCAACTCACTGGCCCACTTCCACTTAAGTACGAAGTGTGACATTTATGGCATGGAGTACTCTCTTTGGCCCATTTTGGTGAACTGTTCTGGTCATATCCTTTCCAGCTTCCTGTACATGCACATTAGCAAAACCTGGGAAGCCGGACAGTGACCTTGGTCTCTTTAGGAACAACTCATAACATCAGTGTGTTTATCGACCAAAAGACGTCAACTACTGAGAGGAAAATTACCTCTGTCCCAGATGAAACCGGGACAGGACCTTTAAAGATCACCTAGTTTCAATCAGCCATGGGCAGAGACATCTTTCACTAGATCAGGTTGCTCAGAGACCTGTCCAAACTGACCTCGAACATTTCCAAAGATGGGGCATCCACAGCTTCTGTGGACAATGTGTTCTTCTGTCTCACCACTCTCATCGTAAAAATTTTCTTCCTTATATGTAATCTAAACTTATCTTTTTTCAGTTTAAACTCTTATCATTCTGTCACTACAGGCCTTGATAAAAAGTCTCTCTCTCTTTCTTATAAGTCGTCTTTATCTAGTGAAGGGCTGTAATATGTTTCCCCTGGAGCCTTCTCTTCTCCAGGCTGAACAACCCCGGCTCTCTCAACCTTTCTTCATAGGCAAGGTGTTCCAGACCTACGGCCATTTTCATGGCCCTCCTTGGGACCTCCTCTAACAGGTCTAAGTCTTTCTTGTGCTGTGGGCCCCAGAACTACCAGCAGTACTCCAGGTGAGGCCTCATGTTAGCAGAGTAGAGGGGCAGAATCACTTCCCTCAACCTGCAGTTCATGCTTCTTTCTATGCAGCCCAGGATATAATTGGCTTCATGGATGGCAAGTGTACATTGCCAGCTCATGTCCAATTTTTTGTCTGCCAGTACCCCTGAGTCCTTCTCTGCAGAGTTCTTGTCAATCCATTCATCCTCCAGTCTGTATTAATACTGGGGGTTACCCTGACACAAGTCCAGGATCTTTCACTGGGCCTTGTTGAATTTCATGATGTTCATGTTGTCCAACTTCTCAAGCCTGTCAAGATCCCTCTGGGTGGCATGCCTTGCCTTTAGAGAATCGACTGCACCATTCAGCTTGATGTAATCTACAGACTTGCTACCCAATCCTACTGTCTATGTCATTAATAAAGATATTGAACAGTACTGGTCCCAATACAGACCCCTGAGGAACATCATTTCTTACTGTTCTCTATTGGGACATTGAGCCATCAACTGCAATTCTTTGGATTTGGCTATCTAGCCAATTCCTTATCCATCTAACAATCTTTCTGTCAAATGCATATCTTGCCAATTTGGAGACAAGGATGTTGTATGGGATTGTGTCAAAGACCTTGCAGAAGTCAAGGTAGACGAATGATTTTGCTGCTTTGAAAACAGAAATACAATGTCCTCTTATAATTTGCTTTCTCCTCCGCTAGTGCACTATTATGTATCTGTTTAAGCTTCTCCCTCAGTTTATTGAGCTACCTATGTAAAGATGTAAGTAATGAAAACAAAAAGAAATGCATATTACCTGTATTGGGAGCACTCAAATACTGTGTTAAAGTTAAGAATGGTCTTATACATAGCCTGTATGTTACACCTCAGTATTAGGTGCCTTAGTTCTCCCCAGCATTACATGAATTTTGTGTTGAAGCAAACACACTTCTGTAAAGTGTTTCAATGACATGAATCCAATGACTCTATGGAGAAATAAGCACTAGAATAAAATCTTCAGCTTGGAAATTAGATTGTCATAATGCCAGGACAGTTTATTTCTACATGTCTAGTGCTATTGTTTGTGAGTGAGAGGGTCATTATTCTAACAGTATTATTGCCTTCTGTGGTCTTTTTTTTAAAAAAAAAAAAAAAAGGCAACAAACACATGTCCCCCCAAACAACTAAAAATCCCAACTTAAGAATCATATTAGGCAATTTTTAATAATCTTTCTAAACCATGAATAACATTTAAAACCAAGTAAACAAAAATTTCTTGTTGTGTAGGAAATGGGCAAGTAAAGCAGTATAAAAATGAGTAAACTCCTCAGTTTTAAAACAGAAAAAGGGGCACACACCTGGACTGGATTCCAGTAGGCCAGGAAATATCTATCTTCTAAACTTACCTCAAATTGCTGCTTTAAATGAAGTCTTATAAAGCAGATATTCTCTCAATTATGAGTAACTGGGAAATATTATTTAAATTACGTAGTTCATAAACTTATTAAGATTGGATTGTTTAATAAAAATAACACTTGTAGCTCTTTGTGTGACTCCTTGATTTTCCCTGTGTATTATATGTTTTTATAAAATGACCTAAAGATTGTTACACATCCACAAAATCCTATAACTAATTAAAACTTGCCTTTTTTTTCCCTTTTGGAATGGGAGTCCACATTTTATTTTTAAGATGAGTAAGAAGAGACAAATAATAGGACAAAATTTTTGCCTTTGGGAAATATTTTCCTAAGAAAAAAGTTTGTTTCTACATAGTAGTAACACATCAAACACTTATTGAATAAGTTAACAGTTCAAAAAGTTATGATTTTCAAGTCCACTTTATTAAAACAGTAAGAAATGTACATTTTAAATTATCAATATCTGTAATATAGAGTTTACTTTCAATATGAAAATTTTTAGTAATATTCATTCATTCTTACAGCAGCAATAGTTCTGCAAGGAAGGATATGTTGTGGATGACTTCCTGCCACATACAATCTGATGCACACTTCTGTTAATATGTTTAGTGCTGAAAGGCTGAGAGTACCTCCTAAAGTCTTGGCCATATGAGCACCCTTATTGTTGTTATCAGAAGTAACACTAAATCAGTGTTAGCAGTGGCAGAAAATTTTAGCAACAGAAACATTCAAATATATCTCATAAGAGAAAACAATCTCTTTATCCCTGCTTCTTGAAGTGATTGGCATTCTTCTCAGCTGTTCATACAGACTAGAGCATATATTTCCTTCTAAGAATCATAAATCAATAGCTAACTGGCTTATTAACTCATCTAATACACTTACTGCACTCCTTCAATTTCAACTTATTTTATAAAAATATTAGGGCTATTCTAGTCTTCTCAGTAAAGCAGATAAACCTGCTGGCATGTTTAGCTTCTGAGGTCTGCCAGAACAGAGATGATAATATTTTACAATGTCAAGTTGGATTCAGCTGTGGTCAGTGATATCGCATTTTTCTTGTTCATTGCTGACTACTGGGGAGAAAAAAAAAAAAAAAAGACAAAATTGTCCTTTTTCTTTCTTAATAGGGCATGGTCTTTTCATAGGACTACCTATATCTAAAATTTAAGTATTTCATGATTGGACCATGTAGTCCTAGGTCACCAGAAGTATATCATGCTGTGGTGGGGGAGTAAAGAGAGTCTTTGGTGCTCTCTATGCCTCTCATAATTTCTAAACTGCTCAACACAGCCTGGAATTGCTGAGCAGTATTATACTAAACCATGCTGCCTTTTGATCACCGTTTGGACTCTTGCTGTGTTTGTTGTCTGAGCGTGACTCACTTTGCAAGAAATGATTTATCATTGCTGCCCTCTCACACAGCAAAATGTGCAGCAGTCACTGTAGTCAGGCTTAAACTGTGCAGGGATATACTTTGAATCTGAAGAGGTTTAAGAAATGGATGCAAAATCTCTGATGTAGTATACATGCAGTTTTTATTCTCTTTTGAATTGCACTAGATTTGGAAAAAGTTGGAAAAACAAAATGTGTGATCTAGCTGTATCCCATTTCCATTGGGATTTTCACTGTTCCATAGTACACACTGATCTGTATCTTTCAAACTGTGCTCATGTAATGATCTTATGCATTAAATATTTAAGTGGACATAAAATCCGGGCCAAAAAAAAAAAAAAAAAAAAAAGCCAGGCCAGTTTCTCATTTTAATTATGGGTAAAGTGATTTTTAAAAAAATATTTTCCTAAGAAATGTAGCTGATACGGACTTAAATTCTGCAAAGTTCCTGCTTAGAACAGCAGGATTTTCAGATATATAGGAACATTGTTTTATGGACTTTTATTGTAAAATTGTATTGTGTTCATGTGAGAGACTGTGTCGAATGTTTGTCTCAACATTGTCAAAGCGTCAAACCATCACCTAAACAATGGTACATCAGTCAAACCATAGGACTGGAGTCTTCCTGTTTTCCTGCAAGATGATTCCCTTATCTTGCAAGCCAGTCCAGCCACAGGACTGGAAGCTTCCTGCTTTTTCCTCCTATTTTCCCACGAACCTGAATGCAGAGCTGATTCTGCAAAATTTAGCCTTAACCCTACGTATGCGCCCAGACCCAGGCCAGAAAAACAGAGAGGCCCAGAGACGGTATTGGGCATGCGTATCACCGCCAGGTGAGGGGTGCGACCAAGCAAACCCGCTCTTTGAATATGTGACGTGGATAAGACGAACGATAAAAGGACAGAAACGACCAACATGGGACAGAACGTTCCCCCACCGAGTCAACTGGACTGTCGGGATGCCGCAGGTCTGTGGTGGTAGCTATTGCAACTGAAACTCTTTTCCCTCTTTCCTTTCTTTCTCTCCTTTCTCTTGCATTTGCGAACTTCTTGTCGGGTTAATAAAGTTACCTGCCGCTTGACTCCCTTTTGAGTCTTAATTCTGTTCCCGAGAATACGAGCAAAACCACGCTCCAGTGTGTGAGAGGTTGGTCTAGCCGCCCCTAGCCTCCAAGACTCGTCTGAGGTCGGCTGGAACGCAAGGGGGCCTTCCTCTCATCCAAAATCGGAGCGTGACAGTATACTGAAACTGTAGTGTATTTGCAATGACCTATGAGAGAACATATTTATGCCATAGTTGAAATATCCTCACTATAAATAAAGTAATTGAGAACCTCAAAGCTGAAAAAAACCCCCACATTCATTTAATATCAGATTGAAATGTAAAGGAGCTTACTTTTTCGGTGGCAATATTGAAAAATTCTCAGACTTGAACCCTTTTTGTACATAAGAAACAGCTCATGCAATAGGACCTTCAGGTGCAGCTGATCATACCAATATACAGAAAATTCATCCACCAAAATGGGGTTTACCTATACAAATCCAGAAGCAGAAGCACACGTGGCAGCTGAAAAAATCTTGAGATAAAATACACATGCAGTTTTGGAAAATTCTGACCTAAAGATTTTACCAATTTCCAATCTCAAAATATTGTTATAGAGAGATGCGTCATCTGTCTTTAGGAAATGTTTAGCTTTTGCTTGAGGTGGTAAAGAGAATTCTGATTTCCTGCACATAGTACTCTGAAAGCACTGACAACACCTGTTTGGGTCTATCCTGCTGGATCATGTCACAGAATAGTTTATTCACCAGTGTGGTCTCCCTCCACAGCAGGCTCTTTGTATTCCTAGTACCAGGACCCTGTTGAAAGGGAAAGAAAAGAAGCTGCCAGGGATGTTTAAAAGGAATGACTTTTCGGGTGAGGCAGGAATCAAACATCAGTAAAGGAGGAAATGCAGTCATCATGGAAGAATAATGTAGGTGAGATATTTGAAAGGACAGAAAAAAAAATTGAAAAGGTGTTACCAAAATGAAGACAAGTACAACTCAAGAACAGAAAAAAGTTTCAACTGAGATGATGGATGAGGCAGAGAATTCAACCAGTGATGGGAATGAAGGGTGGGAGCCAAAGACAGGAGGACAAGCTAGCTGTGCAAGGAAGCAGCAGTTTAAACCATTTTGTGCATTAGAGGCTAGGTAACGAGTAATGTGGAAGAATTTTTGGATATTCAACAATGATAATAGAATTATTAATTCTACTATTAGCATTCATTCTTCTCTGTATACATATGATATGTAATGCTAGACCTCTTACATATTTTTACTGGATAAATTGATAGCAGAGTGGTTGTCTCTCACACATTATCTAAATTACAGCATCGCTAATAAAATGCTTATGTTGTAGATTAAAGCATTCAAGCACATTTTCATTTGAGTTTACATATGATATAGACTTATATTTCTTAGGCTGTTCTGACTAGGTACTAGTTTAACTCCTTCAGAAACAGTTATGTGCATAGTAAAATGAATTAACTGAATTTGGTATCTTCTTAACAGAAATCACATTGAGAGTTGCAGTATGACTTCAGATTGCTCTGGTATACAGGGTTGTAATTAAAGACATTCACTCATACATTTAGATACACATACACATACAGATACACATACTTGTATAGATAGATATATACGTGTGTGTGTAAATATACATATATCCATTACTCTCCATTAGGTCGAGGCATAATATATATTTGTAATGCCAATTAGTTTAGAATCACAGAATCATAGAATGATTTAGGTTGGAAGGGACCTTAAATGTCATTTAATTCCAACCCCCCTGCCATGGGCAGGGACACCTTCCACTAGACCAGGTTGCTCAAAGCCCCATCCAATCTGGCCTCAAAAGCTTCTAAGGATGAGGCATCCACAACTTCTCTACACAACCTGTTCCAGTGCCTCACCACCCTCAGAGTGAAAAAAGTTTAGAAGTATAAGTATCATCTCAATGCAGAATAAAAAAAAAACCAAACAAACTAGTTTAGGATAACTATATAGGGTAACTATAATTTGACTAGGATATGATCTTTTCTGTGTCCTTTGTGGAGCCTCCTTAGAAAATGCTTTGCTATTTCACATTAGGGAAATAAAAAACACTTTTATTTTTATTACCTCACGGGATAATTTGAAATATAATATTATTAGCATGCCAAGTTTCTAAACATATGTGTTTTTGTTGTCTGTGAAGTGAGTAATCTGATTTAGTAACAAGGTAAATTTGCATAGATATGTAAACTGACAATTACATGGGAAGACTGCATTAAGTTGATTCTATTTTTAAATTATGTATGTTGCACTAAAAAGACAGTAATTTGAAAAATGCAGTCAGTTCTTTGGATGGAAGCATTCAGATTTGGCATCTGATTTCTGCTATGAAATATTTACACTCAATTTCTATCTAAATATGTTTTATGTTGCACCTCACACATATTTCCAATAATCTGTCTGTTTGATTGTGTAGGCTACACCCATCATCATGGGACGTGAATGCGTAACGAGTTTCTAATCTCCACAAATCAACTACTCAAAGGAATGAGCTAGTAGAAGATAATATTTTAACTCAAAATATCATTATTTTATTAGACAAAATACAAAGAGATAAAATACAGAGCAGTATACTCGGTGCTTCAGCAACAGCAAAGTATAAGGGGACATAGACAAATGACAACTCAAGTGCAAATGAATATTTCATGTATGGCTTGGAAGACCTCTGTTGAAAACTAAAGCTCCAGAGGGGGTAAATGTCCTTTAGTACAACCATTTTGCCTCAGTCCGTGTACATCCATAGCTTGTTGCTACTGATGTGTCAGATACCACAGCTAGCAATAAGAAGCCAGTGAGGACTAGCTTTGTACATAACTTCTGGCACCAGGAACAGAAAATTTTAACTATAGACATCAGGCATTGATTGATACCTCATCATGAGCTCATATTGTTAAGGCATGTGATGCTGCAGAGTCTATAGCCTGAGACTGCAGGAAGACCATTACAGAATAATTTTTTGCATGTGACATACAATGCAGTTTGATGACTGGGTGGCTCAGGAAGGAGACAATTAAATCATATACAAAATATCTTATCAACATCCTATCACATAATAATCTTTTTTTTTTGTTTCTCAGAAATACAGACCTTTAAGATCTGACAGACACCATTAACTCTTCAAAATCCATCAGGTAAAGTGGTCAGACTGGTAAACAATAAAGGTTGCTTGAAGAACTAATAAATACCAGAAGCCAGGTACCAAAGACAGTCAAAAAAGGGCTGCAAGGCGTCAATCAGAAATTCTCTTTGCTCTTTCGATCAGTGGCAAAGTTAACAATGCTATCTGACTGCAGTTTGTGCACTCCGCAGGATTAATTCCTCTATAAACTCAGCTTGAAGAAGTGCAAGCAGAAGCAGTACTAATATGCAGTTAGTTTGTCTCTATGAGGTCATAAATACATGTGACTGTCAAATATCAACACTGACTCTTTCACAACAGAGCAAGGAAACAGCTTACTACATGTCGGGATCCACAAATAAAGCTGAGAGGAAAGATTCTATTTAAGAAATAGCTTGTAGTTAATTCCTGTTCCTTTATGTCTTATTTTTTTCCTTCTCTTAAATCACAGGATTTGAATCAACGCGATTTATGCTGATGTGTACCTTTCACTTGCAATCAATGCAAGTCAATCTCCTTCCTCTCTTTCAACTTAGGAAGCAAATACTCCATGAGAACAACTGCAGTTTTGACTTCATCACAATTAAACTCTTTTAATTTATCCCCCCCCCCAACATGTCCCTGGGCTTTAAAATTGTCTGAGAACTGAAAGTAAGAACATATTTCAACACATGGTAGATTTTTTACCAAAACTCTGAATCTGAACAATGTTCTAAAAGTTGTGGGTAACTTGAAATAGGTCTGTGGATTCAGATTTAAATTTTACAAAGTGACCTTTTCGTTAAACCAGGCAGAATTAAAACCCCACATCAGACAGCCAAGCTGCAGTTTTTGAGTTTCTGAAGCCTTCATCTAAATGTTGTGGTTTGAGGCCATGTCTTGTTTTCCTTTCATGATATAATACTGAGTAAATCTGATAACTCTAAATCAAAACCCTTAGAGCTAACCTTCAGATTGGCAATTCCTGTTTAAAACTTATTAAAATCAAACTGCCACAGTGACCACACCAGTGATACTAAAGGGCACCATAAAATATGCCTGATAGGTCTTAAACAGAAATTTGAAAGAAAAGACTCAGTTGCATTGATAAAAATGAAAGACAAAAACCAAAGATACATGTATCCTCAGTTAAGTACATTATGTAAAGTTATTTCAGAAAGCATTAATCACATTCCCATCTGATGCTCAAACAACTCAGCACTGCCCTTGAAATAGTTTTGTTGCTTTTTGTGGTGTTTATTTAAACAATATTTTCAGTGTCACTCAGACATTGCTTTCCAAGCTATAAGATTATTTCTACAATATTTAGGTTACTAAAATACAGATATGAGAAAAATCAGCACCTTTTCTCTGGAATGAGAGGTTTTTTTTTTTAATAGGTCAAATTTTATACTGAATTTAGTAATATAATACCAAAACCAGTGTAAGATTGTCACTTACTTCAAATCAAAACTTATTAATCTTTGGAGGCAGGGGCCCAGACTCCTGTAATGCTGAGCATGTAGCTGTTTGTTTAACAAACATATAATAAATGTTTCTTCCCACCCAGCATAAACAAGATCACTTCCAAATTAAATGTCTGAGGTAGATTTAATCCCCTACATAAACTCATTCTGAAAAATATTTGCCTTTCTGTGACAGAAGGATAGTACTGCATTAAAGAAATTAAATTTACAATTCAATTTAAAATCTTTTTAAACTATATACTTAGTAGAATTAAGACTACAAGGTATTTCAGGCTACCCTTGAAGAGGGTACACAAAATGCAACTGAATGCCTTGGCCTAATTAGGGCTGCAGTCAATCATTGTGAAGCTCAGAAACAGATAGCATGTCTCATCTTAGTCCCTTAGGGATAGATTTATATCTGTCATTGGCATACAGCTAATCAGGGTAGAAAATTCTTGTTCTGACTAAAACTACTGGAAAATTCTGTCCCTTACCTTTGGGAATGGATGTGAAATGGCAATTCTCAGCAATCTGACACTAACACTGGATTAAGGAGAGTAAGCACAGGTGAGCAAAGTGGACAAAGATGTACACAGAAGGATGGACTCAGGCTGTAAATTACAACTGGGTGTTATGGTCCCCGTGCTCTCAGTATGCTCTGAGGAGAGTCCCAGTGAGATCTTCGCAATCCAACAACTCCGTGCCCATAGCATAGGCCACCCAGATATCCTGTATACACCACTTTTCTAATAACACCCTTCAGCTTCTGCACTGATGTCACCGCACCAGCACATAAAGACAAGCAAATCAGTGAACTCTGAAGTACGAGTAGTAGCATGAGCTTCTATGGAGACCTCAGAAAGTCTCCAGAAAAAAAAACTCCAGTGCCAGTGACAAGACCATGCTGATATCACCACAGGAAACTCAGCTCTAAACAGGTGGCTCAGAGATGTATAAATTTGTCTGTAGTAACAGGAGAGCACAGTTACATTCCTGGAGGCAAATACATTTATTTTTACTTTCTCAAACCCATGCTGCATGTACATTACCAGCACCAGAAACTGCACTGCCTTCCAGAGATTCAGCAACAGGCCATGACTCTTTGGGACTGAACAGTGCTGGAAATGTACACTTAAAAGGCAGTCACTCACATCCAAGCCCTGAACCTTGTCTCAGAGCAAGTAGCTTTTGCATTAAGGCAAGTGGCCGAGGCAAACTTCTGTTAATCTGTAGAAGGCAAGTTCAGCATTGTCAAGTCTACGGCAAAAAGACATCCAGTAACGTGCCCACTCTTTTGTGGCTTGGCTGAGGACTTGCAGATTAGCAGTGCTGTTTCTCAAATGCACTGCTATACCAAGTCTTTGCATTTAACATCCATGGCTATTTATGCTCCTCAGAAGAGGTCATGTTCCCTGTTGTTCTCTGCAGTTGACCTCTGTATCAACAGCCTTGACAGTGCTCTGTAAAGGCATCTGCACATGTCAGAATGATGATGTCTTCCATCCAAATCAACTCCTTGCCTGTGCTCTTGTCCATTGATAGCCACGCTGTCAGTGTCCTAGCTGTTGCTTGCCCTTGGCTGCCATGGCACTACTCGTACCTTTAGCCCCTCATCAGGTTCAGGCTGATCTTCGATTTCTACTAAGTGACCACCAATAATGCTTTGAGGGTCCTTTGCATGTGAAAGAAAAATACTTCTTTAAATTAGAGACTGGTACACAAATTTATGACCTCAACAAATGCCAAAGAAGCAAACAAGTCTCCTTCAATTACCTCCAGGAGAAAACCCACACTGAAAGTGTGTGCTCAGGCTGCAAAAATTTTCTCAGCTTCCATGAGCAGTAATAGGAATTGCACGGATGTGTAAAAGAAAAATATTTTTATTCTTGTTTTCCTTTGGATATATCATCCAGGTTTTAAAGGCAACAGCGTTATATGGCTTTTTACCACCCTGAAATAATCTGACATTCAGACTCCTGAATATATGAAAGAGTTTTCTGTACCTCTAACATGTTCTGACAAATGACAGTACCACCATTGCACCACTGAACTTTTCCTAACATCAATGTTATCACATGGACCTATTTGGACTCTCTATTCTGACAGAAAATAGAATGTAATGTAGAAATTAATCATTAAACAGCTGTAAATTGAAAACAAATGACTAGCTCTGTTGTTGAATTGATTTATTTTAAAAGTAAAATCAGTTTCACCTTAGATATTTACAATTTAAATAGAAAAATGTTTTGATTTAATTTGTCTCAAATGCCTGGAAGAAAATATCTGGTATTTTCTCATCTCCAGTCATCTTTACGTGTTTGCCTTCTCACACCAGTGACAGCCAGCATTGTAGTCACAATACTGCTTTTCTTTAATTTAATTTTTGCTTCAAAAAATACTTAATGTTTTTTTTTTTCTGAAATGTGGAAAATGTAAATTTTTGTCTTTGCTTCTGCTCCAAATACTGAGACAAAATTGAGATAGCTTACTTGGCTGTTACAGTTATATAGCATAACGCCATGGTTATTGGGACCTTTATTTGTAGGCAGTTAACATGCTTTGAAAGGTCAAAGTAACTCTGTCTTTCTTTGGTGATTGATTCCCTAGCTTACCATCTCAAAAATATTAAAAGATACTTCCAAGTAAAATCAAGTATCTCCCCAGTGCACTTGTATACCTACTTGAACTATAGTTCAAAGCATCTGTGTGCTGGTGCAAAGTTATTTTTCTTAGTTGAAAGCCTCAATTCAAGAAAGCAAGGAGCCTTCATTTGAATATTTGCCAAGTCTGATAATCCACTAGGTTAAATTTGTGATGTGGTTAAGAAGACTTAGGTCCCTGGTGCTCATTGATTACCAGTTACTGGAGTCTTAACACATCCCAAAAACACTTGACAGTTTTGAAAATAACTCTAGTAGCCTATGACAGGGTGGAATGAGACCTCAGGATCTAATAAAGGCATAGCAATAGATTAGCCATAATGTGTTAGTTTGTTCACTATTAACTGTATGGAAGAAATACCAAAGATCCTTAGGAGATATAAGAGTTTGCAAAAACTAAATGGAAATGTGAGGTGAGTGAAAAATTACTCCAAAAGCCTCTCCACTGAAGCCATAGGCAAAACATTTTTGCAGCTATGGATGACACAAGTAAAGTAGCTTTGTGTTTCACCAACTCATAAAAAGTTCACTTACATGGATGTCTGTCTAAGCATATTCTGCGTCAACTGACCTCCAGAATCCACATAAACCCCCTTTGTAGTTCACAGTAGAACTTCAATTCTTCGATTGGTTTCCTATGGAACCAATACTGTGAATCAGAACTGGAACTATGGACAAAGTAGATTTTGAAGGGGCACATAGTGAAAGTATGTTTCTTTCTTAGAAATCTGATACAGTTTTCCTGCACTAACTTTTAGTGCCAATAATGATCTTATCCACTGTTTACTGTCCAGCTATGACTGTACCACTTTCTGAAAAGCATGGAAAACATTGATCTTCCTAATGTTTTGATAAGATAAAACTACGTCACCCGAAAGTGTTGAGAAATGAAAGTGAGATTCAATTCTGAAATTTTGGGAAGCACGAGATAGTTCTGAGTTGGATCAATCAGAAGAAGAAAAAGCAGGTCAAAAAATATAAATTGGAAACTCTCTAAGACTGCTTAAAGAAAACCTTCCTTATTCCTTCAGATAAAGACAACAATATTAGGTAAAATAACCCAGTGACATGGTCTAGAAGGAAGGTAAAAATATGTGTATAAAAATTACAGTACAAAAGAAAATGAAGAAATGAAAGAAAAGAAGAGTTTCATAAGTCATAAAGATTAGGTGCTTGGAACAGTAGAAAATTATAAGGGAAGTAAAAGAAAATGGAGAAATGTCTTGGCAACCAATTAAAAACTAATGAAGGGTTTTGTGTCTAAAAAATTTAAATAATCCTAAAAATAGAATTGGCTTTTACAAAATAAAGTAGTAGAACTAGTAAAAACAACCAAGAAAAATAGTCCAATAAGTGTTTTCTTCCAATAAGTATTGCGCTTTTGGGAAATAATAAAGTATTTTCATAATACGATAAATGCTTTCAAAATACATTCCTTCCATTTGAACAGGAAGCAGTATAGTATTGAACAGAATGTCTAAAGTACATCAGTGGATTTATATACTTTATTTCCTAGAATATTAACATTTATGTGAGATTCTTCTATCATTGATGTTGAATTCCCATAAGTATTAGGACAATGTGGTAAATTCTGAGATCTATTTATTTGGCTATTTGCTAAGAGTTCAAATAAGCAATTGTCATGAGCTAAGTATTCAAAGGACTGTCAGAATGACCCAAGAGCAATAACACAATTGCTAGTACAAAACAGTATTAATAATAAAACCACCACTCTTCATTGTACTTCTATAGAAAATAGGTGTTGACAACAAATTTAATTTAATAACAGTGTTTTCAATAACAGTAGTTATTTTTTAAGATATCCCAAAGTTTTACAGGAGGCTTCTGTGAACCTGCAAAACAGTGTAAGGATGTAAGTTTAAAAGAACTCTTCATTGCTGAAGTAATTTCTGAGCTTTTCTGCAGATATCAGTTATTAAAAATGAGGCTCAGCCAACTGCAAATGAGTATTGTAGATATTAACTGGATTAAAACTTGATTGACTGATAGGTTTCACAATGCAACTATAAATGGGAATCTTCTTAGAGAGTGTATATTCTACTGAGTTCTGCAAGGTTGACTTCTTGGCTGAATTGTATCAAACCATCAGTGATTTGGAAGAAAACAAAAAATCATTACTTATGTGGTTTACATGACTATAAAAATGGAAAAATCTTCAAAAGGATCTGTCCTGGTTTTGGCAGCGATGGATTTAATTTTCCTCTCAGTAGCTGGTGTGTTTTGGATTTCATATGTGAAGAATGTTGATAAAAACACTCTGAGTGGTGTCCACAGTTCTTAAACAACGTTGGAAAATTGAAGGATACAGAGAAGATGTATGAAATTACTTAACTATTGTGAAATAACCCTATCAGTAATTCTCTCCAGGAGCTCAAATCTGTTTAGCTTGATGAAAAGAAGACCAAGGGATATATTAGTAGCTGCACAAAAACCAGGAAATTTATAAAAGAGGGCTATTTAGTCAGATTGACAAATGCCTAGGATCCAACAAGTAGCTACAGGTGGAAAAAGAAATCTAGATATATTATATAAAAAATAGGATATATTGCTAACAGAAAGGATAATCAGTCCAAGCATCACTCAACCAAAGATGTAGGCGGCTCCCCTTAACTAGATGTTTTTCAGTCCAAACTAGACATTAAAAAATTAAATCTGTGTTCTCCCTCAAACAAATTGTTTTGGGGAAAGCCTACAGCACATGAGTTAGAGGGCACTGACAGATCCCAGTGTTTCTTTGATAGCTTCATAGAAATCTGTACTGAAAAGTACAAGTAGTGTACAAGATAATTTACTGTTCCCTCAGCAGTTATGCACCATTCTAAAATACTAATGCAAATAGGTGGCAGAAAAGGAACTTCAGTGGTTATTTTCCACGAAAGAAAAACCTGATCCGAATTATTTGAGTAGCATCACTAGGCAATTCACTTTTGAGGACTTATTCTTTGCTGAGTAGGGTTAAGAGAATATCTTGCACTCCTTCATCTAGCATTCAGGCAGGCCAAGTGCAGTTTAGCTATTATAGTGCAAAAAGCCAATTTTTCTAATACTCGGTGCAGAAAATTCCCTAGACCTAGAAGAGAACAAAGTCACTAGATGATTTCTGCAAATGGTGGTGACATTCTTTCTTTGTCTACCAAAGCAGTCAAATTACTTTCAGCCTCAGTGAAATGAAATGAAGAATGTGAGAGGAAAAGCCTGTGCTGAAAATGGATCTCTGCATTGGGTTTCCTGTCTATAGGGCTCATTGTCTCACTATTTGGGCTCATGTCCTTTACAATTACCCCAGTATTCCTAGACCTCAGGTACTCATAATTCAGAGGGATCACTGAACAAATTAAAAAATCGTGACCAAGTTTCTGTAATTTTCTCTAACATGTCAAAACAAAAGGAAGTTTTAGATTCTTTCATTTATCAGCTAGTAATCAGCTTGAAACTATTCAATCTTTGCCTGCAAAGCAATGAATACTGGGACCCAGCTTATGGTTCAGTTAACAGAACTACTTCTGTTGCAAATAAATGCCATCTCTCCTGGAAATATGTTTGCTCTTTGCTCTGAAAAAACAATTTGCTGTTTTATTTCTTATGAAGGTTGCAGATAAAGTTGCCAAAAATATTACTGAATAATTGAAGATGGTCAACATCATGCCTTTCCTTAAACCAACTCCATCAACATGAAGAGAGTGTACACCCACAATTCACTGCACACCTATTCTTTTGTAAGTACAGAAGTAGGTATTTGCTGATCTGCAGTAGCCTCATCTTCAAATCTAATCTCTTTTCTCATGATTTCTTTCCATGGGGAATTATTTTTTTTTCACTACCGTCAGAATCTTATTGCATAAGCTTTCCTAAGTAAACCTTTATAACATCAAAATTTTGAGCAGGAAAAAAATATTAAAGGTAAAGGACTATTAAAATTAGTTTAAAATAAAGGCTTATGTTTTTGCTAGGGCTCAAAAGTGTAGAACAGTGTTCTAGAATCAATGAAGAAAAATGCATCAGCTCAAGATTTAAAGTCATGACACTTCTTTTTATTCTTAAAATAAAAAAAAATATGCTGAGAGAAAAAAAAGGGCAGAGCGGGTGGGGTTGGAATACATTCACTGCAACACTACAAATAGCTAATATGCCAGTAATTCAACCTTCTGTTCAACTCCAGAGCATTCTACTGTCCTTCAGGTGATAGTGAAGGTCAGTGTATAACTGGATAGTGGTCACACTTGCAGAGCTGAAAATATGAACTTTTTTTATTTTATTAATTTTTGTTTAATATATAAGACCAAAAAGACAACTTAAGATTCAGTACACCTTTAGAAAATGTCATAACATTTATTAAAAAACTTAATATCCAGGCTAAATAACTTTCTCAAAGTTTATACTTGAGAAAGGTCAAGCAAATGTGTTCCTTTACATGGTAAATAAGTTTGATCATGCTCTCTGGGACAATTCTATTCCTTTAAAATCTTATGTTCACTATAGTTATCGCCCAGACTAACAAAAAGAAAGTTTTCTTAGCTGGGCCTTCACAGAAAGTATAAGGTTCCTGATATGCAATATAATAAATTATTGAAACAAAGCTTTTTGTTTGGGGAATTTTCATTAATACTATATATTATATGTAAATAAAACACATGGAGAATAAAACTTCAAAATATAAATAATAAGTTTGTGTGTCTGTGGATAAGCAAATTATAACAGCAACCCAAATAGACCCAGTTCAGCAAAGCACATAATGATGTGCTTAACTTCAGGCAAAATTGAGGCTAATGACACTATCAGGATGCTTAAAGGTTTTTATAGAATTTGATGAGTCAAGAGTAAAGAGATTTTCAACCTTTCTTCTGACAGTTCCATTTCCATCTATTCCTTTTAAGTAGTCTCAAAGCAAGTTCCACCCAACAGAGTATGTTGTTGGTTTCTTTTTTTTTAAACCAAGTTTCTGCCTATTTTAGTATAAAATTATAGTATCAATTATAATTTCTTTTTTAGGAAGGTTAAGTATAGAGACATAGCTTCATAAGTTGCTGCTGGTAAAACTGTTGTGTGGAAACATTAGATTCAAAGCATCAAGGGAAGAAAATTACTGTTCTGAAATGTAACAGGCTAGAACCTGCATGAGTTTCATGTCAGCTCAATGCTTCAGATCAGTTTCACTGTAGTGGCACCATCCCTCCCAACTGTGGCTAAACCATAGTAGGTAATTACAGAACTGCAGTGGATCAAGTGACAAATAGACACAAACATTGTAATTAGCTAGATATCTCACCAGCAATGACCTGGCTGTAAATCAGGGATATTGAAGGACTGATACAGTGATCCAAGCAGCACTTGGAGAAATCATAAAACTCTACTGCCTTAATAGCATTGCATTTGTACAATCAGTAGTTGCCATTTTTTGCTTAATTTAAAAGAAAATTCAAAATTCACCTTTAAAGCAAAACTAAGTAATGCAAGGAAAAGTTTTTCTGCTTATGAATTGTGACAACAGATGAATATACTTGGGGGTACTTGTGGATGAGAAGCTCAATGTGAGCCTGCAATGTGTGCTTGCAGCATGGAAAGCCAACTACATCCTGGGCTGTATCAAAAGAAGCATGTCCAGCAGGTTGAGGGAGGTGGTTCTTCCCCTCTACTCCACTCTCATGAGACCCCACCTGGCGTACTATGTCCATCTCTGGAGCCCCCAACATAAGAAGGACATGGACCTGTTGGAGGGATTCCAGAGGAGGGCCACGAAGATGATCAGGGGGCTGCAGCACCTCTCCTGTGAGGACAGGCTGAGAGTTGGGGCTGTTCAGCCTGGAGAAGAGAAGGCTCTGGGGAGGCCTTATAGTAGCCTTCCAGTACCTAAAAGGGGCTTACAAGACAGATGGGGAGAAACTCTTTAGCAGGGCCTGTTGTGATTGGATGAGTGGTAATGTTTTTAAAATGGGGGGAGGTAGGTTCAGACTGGATATAAGGAAAAAAGTTTTACAATGAGCATGGTGAAACACTGGAACAGGTTGCCCAGAGAGGTGGTGGATGCCCCATCCTTGGAAACATTCAAGGCCAGGTTGGATGGGGCTCTGAGCAACCTGATTTAGTCGGAGATGTCCCTGCTCCTTGCAGGGGAGTTGGACTAAATGACCTTTAAAGGTCCTTTCCAACCCAAACTATTCTATGATCCTATGATCACTTTATGATTAAATGATGATTAAATTTAACTTTAATCACAATTTAAACACATTTAATGATACTATATCAAGTACTGAAGAGTATATTTACTCAGAAATCCACACAGCAAAATCTTGGGCTCTGTCTGGAAAAACACTGAAGACGGATGAAGTCAAACTATGAGATTGGTTAGGAGAAAGTCAAGCTTGAAGAGGATAGTCTTTAAAATAATTTCAAAGTGCTTAAATTTCTGATAGGGATTATATGAGACTGTTCCTGATAGAAAAGAGTAGACTTTGTGACCCAGAACCTTTCCACTTTACCTTGTTCTACTTCGTGATTGTAGTTTCTCATTCTTGTAAGGTTTTACTATCAGTAAAAAATCCATGCCTCTTCTCACTTACCAAGGACAAATTTACTAGGGTTGATAAAGGAAGCTGTAAATTCTCATCTTTATCTCTTTCTCTTCTCTTCCAGTACTGCTGCTCTGACTATTGCAGGGTAAAGTTTTCTGCCACGCTACAGGGCATGTGATACACAGAAGCTTTCTTTCCATCAGTATTGCTATTAAAAACAGAGTTCAAACATGCTATTAGCCCTTTTCCCAGACTTTGTATTTTACAAGCACAAAATAGTTTTCAAGAATCAGAACACAGAATTTTGTTGTTGTGTTACTTCTGAACAAGCCAGGTCTCCAGCATTGCCTTTAGGTTGATCTTCTACTTAGTATCTAAAGTAATTCTTTAAATGCCCCAAACCAGTGGATTCTAGCAAGACAGTGTTGCTATATTTGTTAAATGTAGCTGAAGTGACTTTTTGAAGCAAATAATTGCTCTTTTGTTATATACATCCTACTTAATCCTTAAAGCTCAGGAGCAATGATGTGACATTGAGCTGGCTGCAACGCATGGAGTCACATAACGAATGAGTCATTGATATGTCTGTTAATGACATCAATGCATTAAAATTAAACCCACCAAGCCTTACATTGCCTCTGCTTCCCATCAGTGCAGGTGGTAAACTAAGATCAATCATGAAATCAAGGAAGCATGTAAGACGGAAAGGATCTCTTGTCATCTCCTGCAACCTCCCCACTCAAAGCAAGTCCAGTTAGATCAGATTACTCAGGGCAGCATTTGGATTTAAAAATCTTCAAAGGAGGAAATTTTGTAACCTCTCTGGACAACCTGTTCCAATCTTTGACCGCTGTCACAGTGGTGTTTTTTTCCCCTTGTATCAAGTTAGAATTTCCCATGTTACAGTTTGTGTCTATTGCCTCTTGCCCTTCCACTGTGCACTTCTGAGAGAATCTATTTCAATTTTGGTATCTTTTGATTAGGTGATTGTAGAACACCATGAGATCTCCCCTTAACCTCTGACTTTTCAGGAGGAATAAACCTCAGTCTCTCATTTTGTGCCTTGTGTCACGTGTTCCAGCTGCCCAACCATTTTGTTACCCTTCCTCTGGACAGGCTCCATTTTGTGAATCTTTTTCTTGTGCTGAGGACACAAAACTAGATGCAGTACTGCAGATGCAGTCTCTCAAGTGCCAATTAAAGGGGAAGAATCCTGTTTTCCTGCACAGGATCCTACCTGCAGAACTTTGGCTTTGCTAAATTTCCTGATGTTTAAGTCACTCCATTTTTTCCAGCTTGTCCAAGGCCCTCTGAATAGGAGCCCTGTCCTGCAATCTGGTAGCATCCCCAAACTTGCTGACCTTCCATTCCATCACCCATGCCATTAATAAAGACACGAAGTAGGACTAGTCCCACTCTTGACCCCTGAGGAGCACTGCTAGTCACGGGCTACCAACTGGACTTTGTACTGCTGGTCATTACCCTTTGAGCATGACAGTCCACCTAGTTTCCCACCCATTTTATTGTCCACTTTCCTGGTCCCCATGTCTCCAGCTTGACTGTAACTTGAAGAATAGACAAGTTTGCCTCCACAGTGCTGCACAGGGGATGAACTTGCCGGATGGGCTGCCTTCCCTGCCCTGGCTGATCTTCATTCAGATGTCTGAGCTGTCTCTGATTATGTCTCACTATAGGTCAACCACTTTATGCACTAGGAAACTCTTCTTAGTTCTGCCTTTCAAACCAAGGTCAGGGCAGGTTAGATTTTAACACATTTGTAATAGAAAAAGCACCTAGTCAGTTAATAACATCTGAGGTCACCAGATGTATGTAAAATCAGGAGTTACTGAAAATTAACTGTGTTTCAGACATGGACAAAGCATGATGCCCTACCATGAGAACTGTTAGAGCTCAGCCAGGTCTGGTGGCTCCCCAGGGTCAGGGGGCCAGGACTGTCAGGGGCTCCTCAACCCTGGGGGCTGACAGGGCAGGGCCTCACCAGCAGTGCCCATTCCACCACCCCAGCCAGCAGCAGGGCAGATGGGAGGCACAAGGGCAACCCCTTTCCTGGGCATCGGGCACCTCCCTGGGGATGGGCACAGGCCAAGGCTGGGATGGGATATGAGCCCATGGGTTGGTGGAGCCCATGGTGGAGCAGGGCTGTGGGGAGCTGGAGACCGGCCCTGCTGAGTTATTGCTGGAGCAGGGGCTGACACAGGGTCCTGGGCAATGGTCAGGTGTGGGAACATCCAGGAGGTCAGGCAGGGACAGCCAGGCCTGGGGATGCCCTCAGGGCTCTGACACAAAGTGTATATTTTACTTTTTAAATGTTAAAAACACCTGATCTAATTGAAGATGTCCCTGCTCATTGCTGAAGGGTTGGACTAAATGACCTTTAAAGGTCCCTTCCAACTCAAACTGTTCTGTGATTCTAAATTAACTATAATATCTAAGAATATGCCAGTAAGGAAGACTAAAATATGGAACAAAATTTGTTTGGAAAGTGGAACAACAGAAATCCCAGGTGTCCCATCTCCCTTTAATATCTGTGTTGCCAAATGTGTTTTATCACTCCTTTACCTAGGAATCACCTCATCCCTTCCTGCACTCTCACCTTCCTTGGGCCCTACAGCAGTGTGACTATCAGGCAAAGGAGAAACACCAAGGCACCAGAGAGCAATTTGCAGCACTCGAAATTAGTTTGTAAAACCTTCAGGAATGTGTTAAGAAAATGAATTGTTTTCATTGTTGCTGCTGTGGGGTCTTTTTTATTGTCTACCTAATGAATGCTTTTCTGAAAGACAGAAATCAGCTGTATTTGTTATTTTGTCCCATTGCAATTACCTTTACTCAGGGGTGCTTTACTGACATCACTCCCTATTATGGTATAAGTTCACGTTGCCTGATGCTCATATTATTTGAAGTGTTACTTTTTTGCACTTCAGAATAAAGAGAAACTTAGTTTAATAGCAGTTTGACAGCTTTTCCTCCAAGTGACAAACTAAAAGTGATCAAATGTACATTAGAGCTTTTAACTCTGAATCATATGGTATCCTGTAGGGAATGCTGCTGGAATAAGCTATGATGTATGAAAAACACTGCATTCATAACCAGATCATTCACACTAAACTTCCAGTTATCTCCTTTTATCTGCTTGACTGGCTTCACTAGATTTAAAAAGGGTGCCAAGGGCACCTATAATAGTTTCAGATCAAAATCCTTTAAGCTTTTGGCATAGTCCAATTCTGTAGTTAAAACTCAGGCGCTATGGATCAAGTATTCAGATAGTGCTGCTCAGTCAGTACTACAAGAGTCCTGATTTTCTTGTGTACAAGGAGGGTTTTTTAAAGGCAAAAATAGTATGGCATCCAAAAAGAAAAAAAAAAAAAAAAGAAAGAAAAAGAAAGCAGCAGAAAGGGATTTATTACATGTTTGTTTAATAAAGTTTAACATTATACTAGTATAGTGTAGGTCATGATATTTAAAAATGAAAAAAAAATTTCTTTTTAAAATTGTAACACTTGATTGATCCCTTGCTTAGATTGGCACTGATTGGGAGTAACTTCACTTATACCAAACCATGTTCAGCTATGTAAAATGGACATGAAAAAGTATTTAGTTATAATGCTTTTCTGACGGCTTGTTGCAAGGATTCTTTTATCTTCACAGTTTTTTGGATTCTATGATATATAGGACATGTTTGCAGGCATCTTACACACAGAGCAGTTTCTAAACCTGATGAAGTATTAACATCACATATAAATATTTTTTTTTCCACCTTGACTCTTTATCTGGAGTCTGTCTAGTGAAATTATAAAGTGAAGTATACATATTCAGTCTAGATTGATACGATACCTACATTCAACAAATAGCCGCCTTCTAGAAATCCACAGAGATTTCTTCTACTAAGTATAAAATGTCCCTTGAAATGTATGAAGTCTCATATGTCAACTATTTGACTTATTATCAGTAGTATCAGATGTATTCTTCACTTGCTTCACTGGGCTTGAAACCTTCCTTGTTTCTGAAGACTTCATCTTTTTTTTTTCCACAGTAGGAACTAAGAAGAAGTTTTATATCAACAAGCTGTGAACAAACAAGCTGAGTTTATTTCTTGACAAATCAGGATCTTTTTCTGCATTTTGTCAAAGGTTCTCTGATATAGAATATGGCACTGCCATCTACAGCTCTGACAGATGCACTTTACTGGTATTTAAATGAATGATTATTTCTCTTTCATTGTAGTAATGTTAACATCTATTTGGCAGTTATAACCTCATAGAGTGCTTGATTTGAGGCAGCTTTGAAGATGACACTGTATCAGCTGTCAGGGTTCTCCAGAGCAAAGTATTGTTCTCCTATTACCTCACTTCTTTTTTCTGCTCTCTCTGAAACAGTAGTACTGGGGGAATATCATATTAAGATAATTCTTATGCCTCACGTGCTGTACTCTTCAAGAAAGTTTCCTGCAGATGCAAACCCCATGTGATGCACATGCTCTGTAAATGTCCCAGTCTAGAAGTAAATGAAGCTTGCCTTCCTCTGTATCCAGACATCGAGAATATGCCACTTGATAATATCAAAAAGTTCAAGAAAACTCAGAGTAATGATTCAAGCCCCAAAGTCAGGTATGCATATTAACATTTCAAAGAACTGAGGTTCAAGAACAGGAAAGGTTGTTGCTCTTAACTTCAAAATCGGGCCTCAGATTCAGAGCTAAATGGATGACAAAAAAAAATATTTAAACACATTTTGTGTTTCCTTTTAATGCATAAGTTTGCACTGATAACTGCTTCTCCTGATTCTGGAGTCCCTTGCAGCCCGTGGAAGCCCACGGAGGAGCAGAGGTCCTCCTGCAGCCCGTGGAGGAGCCCACGCCAGGGCAAGAGGATGCCTGAAGGAGGCTATGGCCCGTGGAGGGCCTGCACTGGAACAGGTTTGCTGGCAGGATCTGTGGCCTCGTGGAGGGAGGAGCCCAGGCTGGAGCAGGTTTGCTGGCAGGACTTGTGACCCCATGAGGGACCCATGCTGGAGCAGTCTGTTCCTGAAGGACTGCACCCCATGGAAGGGACCCACGCTGGAGCAGTTCATGAAGAACTGCAGCCTATGGGAAGGACTCACATCAGAGAAGTTTGTGGAGGACTGTCTCCTGTGGGAGGGACCCCATGCTGGAGCAGGGGAAGAGAGTGAGGAGTCCTCCCTCTGAGGAGGAAGAAGCGGCAGAGACAACTCAGATGGACTGACTGCAATCCTCCATTCCCCACCCCCCTGCGCTGTAGGAGGAATGTGTTTTAAGATTTGGTTTTATTTATTATGCTACTTTTATTAGATTGGAAATAAATTAAGCTAATTTCCCCAAGTAAAGTCTGTTTTGCCCATGATGGTGATGGGTGAGTGATCTCCCTGTCCTTATCTCCACCCACGAGCCTTTTGTTGTATTTTGTCTTCTCTGTCCAGCTGAGGAGGAGGAGTGATAGAACAGCTTTGGTGTGAACCTGGGGACCAGACAGGGTCAATCCACCACATTAACATGCTTATGTAGTCTGTGGTTTTACACTAAAGATGAAATTTTCCTAGGAAAGTGAAAGCACAGCAGAATAAAATAAGAGTATTGGACATTTAACTCAGTAAATATAAAATCATATAAGTATGAAATTATTTTAAAGACAAAAAAGACCTCTTTATCTTCTGTAGTCCACAAGTAGTGAGACAAAAAATTTAGTGGAAGTTCACTAGATTTGCAGTTCGAGGGGCATATGATTTTAGGTGACTTACTTACAAAATTTTTTGAACCTCACTTTTCTCAGCAGTAGTGATTTAGTCACCTTTGATGAATTTTTTTACAAATATACACAAAAAGATCTGTATGGATAAATGCTATATATTATTTGTAGACTCAGAAATTTGAAATGGGCACTAGAAAAAAAGGAAAAGGGAGGGGGGGAGAAAAAGAGAGAGAGAAATCTCTTTCTTACAATGAAGATAAAAATCAAAGCAGATTGATTTGGGAGACAAAATACTAAAGCACAACATCAACATGAACTCCTGTGGTATTTACAATAGAGCATCATATGATCCATATTATTTCTAAACAGTAGTTCTCAGATACAGAACTCAAAAAGAAGTAAGTTCATTGTGGTGAAGAATGGAGGTTATTGAAAAGCGGGGAGTGAAGATGTCTGCAGTGACTGAGGCAGCTCATATAAGAAGCAATACCCAGGTGACATCCTAGTTACATTTAGAGCTAATAAAAGCCAATTCACTTCCTTACTGGAGATTTTATTTGTAATCCTAGTGGTTTACACTACATTTTAAGGGACTGTTCTGACCTAGGAGATGCCTTGCTAGTTAATTGATTTGATTTAGGTACTCTGTCACTCCAAAGTAAGATGTGTGCAGCAGTTTCTGGAAGATTACGGGGAACGAGAGAGCGTCTGCTCCATTAAGGGTACCCGGTCAAAGACCTTTCTGGTGTAAAAGGGGACAATAAAAAATGGTGGGAAGCAACAAACAGAACATACAGAGGAAGAAACCTGACTGATGAACGATAAGGGAGGCAGTAATAATACGTAATTCTAGGTAATGTGATTCTATGCAATAGAATTCTATTAATATAATAGTAATATGATTCTGTAAGAAACAAACCTGGTCAGTCACACTAATTCATAAGGATACATGTAATGCGAGAATGCTGACTTCAGTAAAATTAGCTGCTCAAGGAACTTGACAAAATGGGATGGACAGGAAAAGGGGAAGGCAATGAACAAAACATACAGCGACACAAAGCCGGCAGACAAACACAGTGGGCACAGTGAGGAGAAACAAACCTCAGTGCTCACGCTAATTGATGGGCTAGAAAGAAACTGAATGTAAACCCATACCTTGCAACAGATAAGGGGGGCCCGGATATCTGAGCGGGTGGACAGCGGGATTATGTAAATTGATGAAGGAATATACAGGGGAAGGAGACTGGGTAGGAATAATTGGAGAAGAGAAGGAAAGAGATATAAAGGGCCAATCACATGTGAGAAGGGGTCAGTCAGTATGCTTGTCTGACTGAGCCCTGCACCTAATCACTGCAGTCTGCCCTACCTTCTTATAAAATACTTTACTGGCTATCTCTCTGTGTAATCTCACACTCTATCCTCTATGTGTGTGCTGTAAAGACTAAGTGCCTGCTGCTCAGGGGACTGGTGTGACTGGATACTGGGGCAGCAACTGGAGTCAGAGCAGAGGTGTAGGCTTCCCTGGCCTGTGGTGTCAGCTGCTGGAGCGTGTTGGGGTCTGGGTAGTCAGCCATGTCCATGTTGTCTGTGTGGATGTGTTTCTGGGACATGTACTCAGCTTCACTGCTGGCTGAATCTGCAAACAGGAAAGCAGCAGGCACATCCATCACCATGGCATGGAGACCCCAGGTCCTCAGGCGTCACGGGCTGGGCTCCAGCAGCTAGGCAGGAGGGATCCTCAGGCTCCAAGCTGCTGGAGGTGGTGGCCACTCTTAACATCCCTTAACAATTTGTGTGATTCCTTCAAACTACCTATAGTCTTAGTAGAAATAAATTCACCACCTTTTGTATTCTTCAGATTATTTTTTTAATTTTTTTTTTATTATAAACATCTTATTTTGCTATGACACTTGACAAAACTTGAGGGGCAAGGGCCAGTGAGAGTGATGTTGAATGGAAACTGCTCAGGGTCAGAGGATGCCACTTGTGTCACCCTCCCTAACAATAAGTGCTGCAATCACTCAGTAATAAGAAGAAAATTGTTATCTTGACAGTTCATTCAGGCATGAACAATACTTGCATATTAGGAGTGACTAAAGAAAAAAAAAAGAAAGAAGAAATTTACTGAGTGTGGCACAGGTAGAGTGAATTAAAATATGTGAAAATGTATTATTTTTGGATAACAGCCAAACATACACAAGTAGTAAATGCACATAGTAGTTCAGAACATTGAGGATTTTAAGATCTGTAAGGCTGAGGCACAAGGGGAGGTAAACACTACCTGAGGACTAAATCTTTTCCAGACTTGCTGTTTGCTCAATCTACAGCTTTTCAATTTGCAGTCAGGTGTGGGAAGGATGAGCAAACCATGACTGTTACTGAAGTAACTGGGGTTGATATGATTATTTTAGTTCTGTGGTTTTGCTTCTGTGATGATTGCTAGTAACTTTTTGTGTAGTGTTGTCACTGCATGTTAGCATTCATGACTGTGGTAAATTTAATTACCTTTTGCATGACCAAAGTGAGGCAATTTTCAGCTACTTCATGAAAATATATAGTTTTCAAACACTGAAGAGCCTAAGTGCCTTTGTTTTGCCACATGAATAGTAATTAAACATCTTGTGAAGTGAGACTGATAAGGTTGAGGAATCCTGTTGTCTGGGAGTAAAGGCAGGCGAAGCAGTAAAGAACTAGAAGAACTGTTGAAAAGTTGTCTGTTTTGGCTGAAAAAGGATAGACTGCTCTACTCAGGTAAAGTTACCCAGTATATAGACTTGTGTTACAAACTCTAGTTGTGTTTGCCAGATTCAGGGCCCAGACTTAAACTTCTAACCATGCAAACAGAAGAGAGAACATAGAATTCTGTCATAAACTTCACATACAGTCTAAATATCATATTTTCAAATGTCCTTTTTTAGAAGGGTATATATGACTCCCTGAATGTAGGACTATGGGCAGGGTTGCACTGCAAAGCTAGAAAACTTGGGTAATTTTTTCACACTACAGACTTAACACACATTGCTGCTTTTTCTTCAAAGCCCTTACTACTTTTGCATATGCCTTTGCAAATCATATTCGCAGTATATTAAATCCAAATTTTGTTTGACAATGTTAAATATGCATACCTCCATTGAGTTCCTGAGATGCATATTTAACAGAAATCTACCTCAGCAAAGAAGATTTTTAAAAATCCTTAAATCATAGCCAAGTCATGGTTGATCTCAACTAGACCAATAAAATGCACATGACATACAGACCTTAGTCCTGACTCAGTAAAGCAAATAAATCCATCCTTTACTTAAAGAACATATATGCTGTTGTATCTCCTCAACTGAGAACTTTAAAATGCTTTGGTTTAAGAAGGTTATTTTTTTTTTTTAACAAGACCTCTCCTGTTCTGTGTTTCCTACCTCTGATTTTGCAGTCCTCTCAAATGAAATTCCTTTATGCTATCTGTCAAACTGGGTTTTATTTTGATTGGACTTTTTCTTAGTTGTTTTGTGTATGGAATGTCAAGATAATGATGTTCAAGACAAATGTTCGAATCCAAAGAGTTTAAGATTTTTTTTTTTAGATTAGACACATTAATTCATCTGTCCCTACTAATTATCATTGATTTAACAGTAATGTATGTCATAGCCTCACCTGAAAGCAGGTAGAGCTACAGTAAATTAAGCAGTTAAGTTTTACCTTCAGACTTTGGATCGTCAAAATTAATTATTGACTATGTAAGGTGGAGCAGTCTGTTTACAGTTAGGGGCTAACTCTAGACAGTGGATTTACTATAGCTTTCATAAAACTAGTGGAAGACACGTCAAAGATTTAAGAGGAAATTTGATCAGATCTCCAAAGATAAAAATTAGTGCCATCTGAATTTAAATCTAGGGAGATGACTGGATTTAGAATTCTAGGTGGCATATAAAGATTGCATAGTTAAAGACTAATTCCAAATACTGCTTTTAATGTAATTCTTGTCTAAATCACTCAGAAGAGTTGCTGAAATAGAAGATGCATCAGGCCATCTAAGCACCCGAGAAGCTTACAGATCGGTTTGAATTTCTAAGATAATCAGAAACCAAGGAAAATAATCTATAATGAAGAGTTCACTGAAAGTCATGAATAGAAATAAATTATTTTACTTTCCAACAAAGACAAGCAAAAACATACAGCCAAAAAAAAAAAAAAAAGTTCAACCAATGTCACATATTTTAGAATCTGACTACACTTACAGTGATGGCTAGACATAAAGTGGTTACTGAAAAGCTCTATATTACAGCATCTGTTTCCTTTTACAGTTCAGGTGTAAAGTTATTTGCCTTAAAAAAAAAACCCTTTTCAAAAGCTAGAAAGCAGACAGCTGTTTGAAAAGCACCAACAAGGAGACACTGAAGGGGAAAAAAAAAAAACCCAACTATATTAAATCCCATCTCTCTGGGTAATGGAGGCCTTCCTTACATTTGACATCATTTGATGCTTAAATCCTTTCCTTCTTTGCAAACTACTCAGTACTTAGGATAATATAGGTCCTTCTCTTCAAGGAAAGACTCAGATGTAGAGGAAAAGTGTATGGAATACGTTTGGGTTTTGTGGTATTTTCCAGGAATTGACATATACCTATATTTTCATGAGAGTGATGGAGAGCTTAGCAATGGTTTTGTGTTTACATTACTACTCTGAGCTATAACAGACTTGAGTTTAAATCCAAGTGTGCTACTGCCAAATTATATACTCAAGAAAATCCACTAATGCATTGATCCTACAGTAGGTCTCATGTGGTTAAACAACATCTACATCTGAACTCAGTACAAATTTACACAAAAAACAAGACTTGTTTTACTCTAGGACTTGTGCTCTAAGTGTCCTCTTCCAAGGTGTGTCAAAAGGGATCATTTCTCCTACTTTAGCTTCTTTGATCATCCAGGGCATGTATTTTTAAAGTCAGGGATTCTCCCTCCTAATTTTCTTGTGAGGTGCCTATCATAATGGGGACCCCATTTTAAGCTGATGTCTCCTGAGATTGTTGAAATATAAGGAAAAGGATATCGTTATGTAAGTGAAGGATAAAAAGAATACTCCCAGCCATAATGATCTTGTTTTTTTTTTTTTTTCATTAATACTTGGAAACATAGAAATTGGGTATTAGAAACAACAAGCTGAGCCTGATTTTAAGTCAGCTGGGACTGGAGAAGACTATCTTTATAATTTATTCAAACCATTTTAATATTAACTGCTTACTAGTTCCCATGATATCTCATTTTATCTTCTAGTAGACTTCCTCATCTGAGTTTGTTTTTCAGGTAAAAATTGCAAATTACAATAAATCTTACTGTTGTGGTTCCTACCTGATACGAAGATAATGCAGTTCATTTTAAATATGCTATAACTCCTCAAGTAAAAAGTTAATTAAATTAAATATATGCTTCACTAAATCCTTAAAGTCTCCCAATTCCAATTAAAAAAAAATTCTTAAGGGCTTCTGTTGTAGTTCAGCCCCGATCAGGACCAGACTACGCAGTCTCTCTCTCACTCCCCCCGCCCTCCAAGAGAATAGAGGGAGATAATATAAGAAAAAACAGCTCGAGGTTTGAGATAAGGACAGGGAGAAAATCCTTAAAGTTACCGTTATGGTCACTACAAATTTCTACATTTTCAGTTGAATAAAAAGCCTGAAAACATGTGTTTATGAAAGTATATGGAATTAGTTTGCCTATTAAATCCATCAAGATAAGATTCACTTAGAGTTGGTAGTATTTCTGGGTTTTTCTGACTGGCCATAAATTCTCCTGTATTAACGTTTGCTGACTCACATTGGTTCAGTGCCATACACAGCAAGGACACAAGCAGCCTACCTGATTTAGCAATCATGAATAAAGATAAAAACAGAACAACATGAACAAGAGGAGAACTGCATGGTCCAGGACTCCCAACAGGGCTATGGTTAATGAAGTTAGTGCTTGAAAATGTTTTATGTGCATTTACTATTGTTCATTGACAGATATTGCTTCCTCTGCAAATTGATGTCAGCAATGTATATTATAAACTATAATTGTAGTATATACATGAAAGAATAAGTGACAAGTGCTCTGTAAGTTTTACCTTGGACATTGCAAGATGTATGCACAGTCACTCGATTTATGGTTTCATCTCTCCAGTTACCTGTGTATCTACAAAAACTTTGACATTAGGATCAAACTAGTATTATACCTATTAATGTTCATGTATTTACTGGGTTAATTTTTCTCTCCTACTTTCTCCTCTCATATACCTTTGCACTACAAAAAGGTTTCATCATGTTCCTGATTATTGCTTTTCCTTTTTCTACGTCATTCTACAGATGATTATAGAATATAGTTCTAAAGAATTTGGGTATATTACAGATATATTAAATAAGCAGGGGAGACAGGACTTAAAAATACCTACCACACAGACTTGCATTCCTCAGTAGGTTTAGCTTCATTCTTCCCTTAAGTGAAAGAGCTGAGCTTGCCTCAACAAAGCATCAAAAGAAGCTCAAAAAGAAAAAAGAAAATAATGTATCAGCAAGTAGACTCAACTTGGCAAAGGTACTGCATAAAAATTAAAATATGGTTATCTTTTTCAAATGTTCTCTCCCTCAAAACAGTGGAGTATAGAAAGCCACAGAAGTATTCATGAGAGAGCATTTGAAAGATATATAGAGGTCTAATATAAGAGAAACTAAAATTATTTTGAATCTAAGGGCATTGTCATTCATTAAAAAAAAAAAATCTCATTTGCTTTTATCAGATGAAGAAAAAGGTATGGTAGAACCGGAGATTTACATTTTGGGGAAGGCATAAGGACTTTTAAAGATCAGCAAAAAAAGAGCTGAGTTGTCAGTTAAAATTACTATTGTAGCCTTTCGCTGCTTAATGAAATATTACAGAGAGTTGGTGCTTTGTAATGTAAAAGGTTTGCGACTGGCTTCAGTGTACCTCAGCATACTCAAGTAAGTGCTACCCTGTCAAGCTGAGATTTTACACTGGCATTAACACAAATGCACTGAAGAGTTGAACTCTGCCTATAAAAGGGGATACAGTAAAAGACCAAAATAGGGTTAATTAAATTTAATCACTGTAAAACAGCAACAACAACAAACCAACCCCAAAACTAAAATTTTGCTTTATACTTGCTGCACAGAAGTAAGGTAGGTATGTTTGATATGTGGAAAACTTTCCCTGCCTAAAGGACAAGAATAAAATGGTTCCTTGCTTGCAACAGGAAAATTGGAATAGGAAGGGGAAAAGGAAGATCAATTAGAAGAGGAAGGAGAAGGTCAGGCAAGGCATGAGAATGAGCAGTTATGTTCATAGATGTGATGGGTAAATCTGTTTTCCTCTTCACCTTGGAGCAGGCTTTCTTTTTTCCTACTAGAAATTATATAGAAGGATAACGCTCTTGAGACATTTATACTAGATGGTAAAGGTTTTTCCCTTTTGCTGGTACATTTGTCTTGCTGTATACACCTTTTTTCAAGTAGCTTAGTGTGCAGCTTGTGCACACTAAACTGTAGTAAAGTGGTTACCATTTTGGAATAGGAATATCTACACAAATCATAATTTTGCTACAAATTTTCTTGTAAGTGTCTCCATGTACAAACGTCCTTAGGAGCTTTACGGTAACATTTTTTTAAAACGACAAAGAGCAAGATTCAGAGAACCACCAAGTGTGACTCACGGGTCTGACATGCCCCACAAACCTGAGACTCATGAAAGAAGAGTCTCTGCTTTTGGAGCAGATCCTAGGATGTTTTCAGTTCTCAAAAGAAAATACTTTTTTCCTAAATTATCCAGGACTCCTTTGTGAAATTAGTGGTGAATATAATAATGGTCATCTCTCAACCTCAAACTGAACCTTGATCTTCTTGTTATTAACTTTGAAGGTAGAGATTTTAAAAATATTCATAGACTTTTTAAAAAACAAGAAGGATGCAAATTTTTTAATGATGTGCATTAAAATGAAGCTTTTCTTCACCAATTCCATTTGCTGTATATATAAGAAAAAAAAAAAAAAAGGAATAATTATAGGTCTTAATCTTCCAGCGGCCTCTATTCTGCAATCTTTTACAAGAAATTCTGTCTTTCTTTTCTCCCCTCAGCACCTTCCTTCTCAGCTAAGGCTTGTCAGCAGCAAAATTCTGCAGAAATTTTCCAGCTCTTAGTAACTTAAATTAATATTTACCCAAATATGAACTAAGCCAGGGAATGATTAATAAACCAGTTCTCTATTATATTATTTTAATATCTTTCAATTTATGATTGTATTCTAGGAAATTGCAAATTTTTTTTCATAAGGATTAGTCAAAATTCACTAAGGAACTTCCTTATTAGGCATTATACTATTTTTTGAAGCTGTTAATAAAAGTTTATTGCAAGGCATTGTTTAATTTTCCTAAATGCTGAGCATAAGTTCAGAGATTTAGGTTTTCAATGTGAATATTTATATTTATGAATTAAAAAATTTGCCACAAATTATCTCCCATATTGTCTTAATGTTCATTTTTATTAGAACGTTTGCAGAAAATAAAAAGATATGTAAATATTTTAGGCAAATAAATATATAATTACAATAAGCATTATTTTTAACTATAGTCCCATAGAAATATCTAGTTACACAATTAAAGATAGGAGCTAAATTGAGGATGAAACTATTTCTTCAAGGCTGAAAAGTAATTATGGATCATTATGAGCCACAGAAGTCTTTGCTACTTATGGCCACGAAAGGATGTTTTTCAAGAATCACAAAAAACAAATTAAAATATACATGCCTCTATATTTTGAGAAGTAACTGGCAAGGGCCAAAGCTTTACTCTGAGTTCCACTAAATTAATAGAAGCCAGAAATTAACCAGTTCATTGAAAGATGCTGTGTACATGCTATACCAGAAACTTCTTTAAAAGTTCAGATGAAAATCTTGAGAGTAAATCCAGTGTTATTATGGAGTTTTAATCTGAAAGGAAAAAACAGCAAATATTAGAAGCAGCTTATAGATACAAGGAATACATTCTTACGACTGGTGTGCCTCGAATAAAACCTGATGAGGTGGATGCTGAACTCCTTGTTTGAAAACTGTCTAGAGCAATACTATTTTCACTTGAATGTACAATTTGACTGATACAATATGAACAAACACTGAAACATGTTCCCAGATCACAAGATGGCTGAAAAATTAGAGTGCCATAGAATAGTTCAGGTTGAGGAGTCTCTCAAAAGATTGTCTTCCCCAAGGACCAGTTCAGAAAACAGCTGAAGTTCAATGCTAGACAAAGGACATCATGTAAGCAAGTTGTGAATATCTCCAATCACGGAGAATGCATACTCTCTCTGGACAAGGGATCTCTAATCTCATGTAATCTAATCTTGATGATAGAATTTTTGTTCCTAATATCTAATATTAATTTTCCATGATGAAACTAGTGTGAGTTATCCAGCAATAGAAGTGAGACTGAAGAGAGATAAACAGCTTTCAAACTTTAGAAAATGTTGATCTCAGGCTTCAGTTCAATTTAGTATGACAGGACTGAAGCAATTATTTTCCCTCAGCCATGTTGCTAATATTCCTACACTCATGATCATACTAAATGTAAGGTATTCTTCATAAAGACATACCTGGTGTCTTGATTCCCGTAACATTAATTTTGAAAGACAATACCTGCCTAGAAATTCAATGCAGATGATCTCTATGCACCTTTTCAACACTATAAAACAATTTGTAAGTTGAACTTAGGTTATGATTATGCAAGTCAATATATTTGAATGTTAATTCTCAAATATAAGTACTGCAAGATAACTTGACAAGATGCAGGCTAACAGGATTTTAGCCTGTCTTTGGATTTCTCATATCTATTAAAATTCTGCACATCACATTCAAAGAAATACTGTTCAGTTGCATGGAAAAATTTTATAAGAAATTCAAAAGATTAATAAAAAAAAAGTAATGGCTAACGTTTGAAAAAATCTACTTATTCTCATATAATAGTGTATGTTAAGAACTACAGGATAATCAAGTCTGATTGCATATTAAGATTAAAAAAAACTGTTGATATATGGCTCCTTCATTGAAGAGGAATAGACTGGCACACTTTTCCCAGCAGATGAAATTAAATGATGATGGGCGGTCTGTCAAGAAATGACATTACATTAAGAGAATGAGAAATTATTGCAAACATAGAAATCTAATAACCAGAGAAAGAAATTATCAGTCATTGGAACAAGCCTGGCTCCCTGCCAGGTTTTACATAACTTCAAACAAATTATCTTACAAAGGAGGTTGAATTTACAGATACATTTGAACACAAGCAGTCAACATTTTTTTACCCTTATTTTACCCTTACTGATTTTTTTTTCCTGAGAAGCAGTTTCAGTAACACCTGAAGAAAACTTAGTGGAATAAAGTACTCTTCTAGTATAAGAAATTATGTTAGAAACTGACTAATGGTTTACTAGCAGTAATAGCAAGATTTTAATTGTGTACTAGCAATACGAGCAAGGTATTCATTGTGAACAGTCTGTAGCGTGACTCCAGCATCACTGTGAACAGGAACTATAGAACACCCAGGATGCAGATGCCTTTTACTTCATTCAGATCAGGTAAGAAACTGATCATTGTGTGAATCACTTTAACTAAAATATGCATGAGAATCTTTTTTTTTTTCCATTAACATTTTAGAAGAAGGTGCAAGGTGTCCCTTTCAGAGCTCAAGACCAAATTCACTTATCTGCAGAGCAGTCTTCCACAGGGAAGCAAGTTCTGCCTACACATCTGGGAAAATTCTGATAAGACTCCTAACAAGGATATGATTGCAATATGATCTCATGCAGAAAAAAAAAGTAAAATCTGTATTTTAAAGTTAGGAGCTTTAAAGGTTTCCAAGGCACAGAATCTGCATATGTAACTTAGGTCATTGATCTGTACCCTGTTCCACTCCCCTACCTCCCTTTTAAGTTTAAAGATTTGAGTAACAGTTTTTGTGTTCATGTTCTGCATACATAACATATTTCTATATATATTACCAATCATCCACTAGAGTGCAAAAGAAGGAAAGAATTCTGAGTAGATGCAATAAATACGAAACATCCACACATATAGTGATGCCCCAGAGAGGGTAGTAAGTAACCTTACTAGCATCACAGCGTGTTGCTACCAATCATATAGCTGGGCATTTTTGTAAAGAATTAGAAAGAACAAGGGGAGTTGGTTGAAGAAAATTTGAATCAGAAGTTACCATTAGAGAAATACTGGAAAGAAGTTTGAAGTGTGGTAAAAACACAGTACACTCAAGTAGTTCATAAAAGGAGTAAAGCTATTTTAGCTGTTTGGTCATGTAGACCAGATCAATAATGATCAGAAGCTCTGATGCTTGTTTCACAGTCTCTGTCAAACAGATGTGGTGTTTGACTCAGTTTTCAAAGCAGAAGCATGGAGAGCAGAAGACCATAATTTTAAACAGTAGTGATGTTTTATGGAAGTGTTAGTGAAATGATTTGGAGCTGACTAATATCAGAAATACAAATTTCCGTTTAAGTCAAGATTTAAATGCAGTAGCATGGTCAGGCAAAGTTAATTTGCAGAGCTGATTTATCCTTCACTGTATTGTACCTGTCTTCTGAAGTTTTCATTCATTGTCATGGATCAAAACCATGTATTATACAGAAAAAAACCCACAATTTTTACACTAATTACTGGGAATCTGAGAATAAATTCTGCCCAGAAAGGGCAATACCGTGGCCGCATACAGATACAGTGCTGATTGATCAGCAAGGCTAGAAAACAACATGGAACAATTATTAATAGGATTTCAAGCTGGATTAACTTTCTAAGTAATGCACCCCTCAGTATCCATCACTGGCTTTTGATGGTTTTCAAGACTTGCCTCCCTTTTCTCAAATCCCTATAGCTCACTATATGACAAAAGCAGAGCATAAATTCATTCATGATATTACTCTACTTTCATTTGGTCTGTAATTGAGTGATTTATTTTCAGTCTAGGTTTAACGATCCAAACAGCTTGACTTTCTATCCATTGCGAACTACTTACAGCAACATTTTCCATAAGCCAATAAGCTTGCAATCCAAACTAAGACTGTTTTCTTTCCTCATTATATTATTATTTTTGAGGCCAAATTCTGATTTGTGCTTTCAGCTTCAATTACAGTTTGTCAGAGAATAAGAGAACCCAGGTCTTTTAAGAAAATCAGTGGTAAATATGTCATCAAATCATTTTTTTTTCATTTTTTCACTGGAAAGTATAAGACCAGACAATATGATAAATGGCCAGCTGTTATTTCTGGGAAATACATGGCACAATATATTTGCACACTACCCTCTATTTTCATTCAGATCTCATTTCAAAGATTTGGTAACACTTCATATTTTGAAAAATTTCAAGGTGCATGCTGTGAAATTCATCTTATTACAGAAAAATCGATTTTTCTCTCAAAAGAGCCAAACTTCTGCAATTATAAGGACACTGAGCAATGAATTAATCAACTATTCACAGTACCCTTCTAATTTAGTCTAATTTATTCAACAAAAATTCAAGAGTAAAAAAATATTGCTAATATATATTTAGACAGTAGAATACATTTTCTAAATCCTATTCAGCAGATTAAAGTTCTACAAATTCAGCAGATATGTTCTACAAATATCTTCAAAAGATTCTCTAACCCAGTTCTGCTGTGGACTCTAGAAAAGATTTACCGCAGCAGAATGTTGATAAGGCTTTTATTGACCTCTTCAAAGACCATCAGTTTCACATTGTTTGACATGCACTTGCCGGGCTGTGTGATACGGCAGAGGCTGGGCAGACCTGCATCTCCTCCCTTCTCTGTAATCCGTATTGCTGTTATGCTCAGCCCCTTTGTATTTTAGTGGCATTTTTGTAGTATGTGATCATGCAACACGCAAACTGCAGTAAATGCAGCTCATTCTCCGAAGTAGTGTTAGAGGATCTTTTGAAGCTGATCGGAAATTATTTGAATCACAACTCTAAACTGTTTAATCGTACCATTTATTTATTTAGCAGGGCAGAAGAGATGGATTGAGCACTGCAACAATAATCACTACTCTGCTATGGGCCAGTTGCCATGTGGTATTATATAAAGACCTCCAGTCACTGCTCTTTCTTATGGCTAAATAAACTAGTTTAATGAATGTTAGTGTAAATTCACTGAAACACCAGATTATAATCAACTGAACTAGAACAACAGAAAAAAAATTAGTTTCCAAGAAAACATGGGAAAAATTCTTCCACGGGGAGAAATTGCAATCTCAAGTTGTTCTAGGATGAGGAAACAAGCATGTATGTTAGCTGAAGGCGTCTGATTACTGAACTAGTCTAAAAGTTCAACCTTTTATCTTTTCTTAATTATCATTTAACAACACATTTTAGCATAATGAGGATCTTGCAAAGTAACCTCCAGTCAAAAGGAAGATTAGACATGAGCAAGGAAAGTCTAACTAGAAACACCTTCCATCAGCCTTTTCACCAATTCTATGTGCTTCATGCTCATTACACTCTGCTTAAGAATTAAGCTGAATGTTCAAGACGAATGTGAAAAATTACAGACTGGTAATGCTCATCTCGCATCACCAGCATGGAACTTTGTCTTCCGAGTTACAGGCAGGAGCAGCACTGATAATTTCTCCCACAGCATCATAAGCCATTAGAATGTGTACTATTATAATTATTTAAACCCTGTAGGCTTTTAAGGGACATCATATTTAATATTATCTACCTGAGCTAGACCATACTTCATGTTATTTTTGTGCTGCTTTACAAAATGAGGATAATGTTTTGTTGTTTGCTTTTAAATTATCTCCCTGCAGTGTGATGAAGTTTCCCAGACAGAATTAGACCTTGAGTGTCTGACTAACTCAGTATGGCAAAGCAGCAATAAACAAATTTAGAAATGTCCCTAGTCTCATTCTGAAAGGCCAGGAATGAGCCATGTCAACACAAATGCTCAATTAATTTGAAGCAAGAAGATTTCTAAGTGTTGTTTGACCACCATTTAATTTTTTCAAGATTTTCTTATTATTACTATTTGTTAGATACATTATTTCAACATTAGCACTCCAAAAAATAACACTGGCCCTCCTTCTGTGGAAAGCATTATTTTCCCTTATTCTCTATGAACTCTTGATTAAAGATTCCAAACCTTCTGTGCATGTGTGCTTCATTCTGCCTATATGTCCTTAATACCTTTTTAACCTGTTACTTGACTTCAGTTTTATTTAATGAAGGAACATAGTTTCAAAGATAATTAATTTTTTAAAGTTTTGTGGAAACTTGTCTTCAAGAAGACTACTCTGTAAGCATCATTGCTGAGGAAATCGCTAATATATGAATTTTTAGATTCCATGTAATCTGTCTGGGAGACGAAGAGCTTATGGTCCTTCAGACAGGAAAAAAAAAAACCATGGAACACAATGGAGTTGAGGTTCAGAAAATACAATATAGAAACCTGATTGACTATATTAAATAGAAGATAATGAAGAAGTGCTTGGAAAGAAAAGTCAGAGCATCAGTCAAAATAATTAGCTCATATGAAAACAGAGTGTCTATAGAGAATTCACTTGGCTTTTCAAGGAGTCTAAAGACATAGCACAACTTTAAATAAATCCTCTTTGCCTTCTCACTCTGTGGGGAGCAAGAGAGGGAATGGAGAATTGGGGAGTTCCTCAAATCTTTTATTGAAGCAGCTGTTCCTTAACAGCTTGGGGTAAGAGAATTCACCTATCTTGCCACAGAAGTGCTGCTGAGGCATTTGAGCAGCACATGGTTTTTAAGAAAAGAGAGCTGCTGCAGATTTCTTACCCCTAAAACATTTGCATTATCCATGCTGGTTTGAAGAGCCCTGTGACACTCTGTGACATGAGTCACTGTGTCAATCTGTTCTGCATCGTCAGAAAAATACTTCTCCCCAAATGCCTGCTGTTGTTTTTAACAGTAGAATCTTTGGGAGTAAAATTTAAAGCATAATATGTTGTACTGTAGGCAAAAAAAAAAAAAAAAAGTACAAAGACTGAGTGTATCAATAGGCTTCTAATGTTTGTAATTTTCTGTTCATGCTGGGAGGAAACCAGTAGAGACAGCACTTTCAAAATACGTGAGACAGCTGTTGCTGGGGTTTGTAGGCAGACTGTGCTAGCTCAAGGCATTTCAAATACTATTTTTTTTTTGCAATGTCTTTTAAGATACTTAGACAGAGACACATTACAAAGCACCATGACATCAGCTACAGGCAGTCTCTTATCCAGACTCTTAGAAAAGCAATAACAAGGGAATCTGATTGCCAATCCACATTTACGTAGTTTCACTCAACTGCCCACACTATATGTGTCTCATAGCTTTTGTCAGCATCAAGCCTCAACACTACTATTTTTAAAGATAAAACACATAGATAAATATGAATGCCTTACAAGCCTTAGTATAAACGTAACTAACTTGTTAAATACCGTTAGCTGGTAACAAGAATAATTTGCATTGGAAATAGATTTTTATTTATTTGTGCAGTTAAGTTCTGACAGCTGTTTCCATTTTAGCTGTTGTAAATGGATAATCATGCAATCTTGTACACACAAACAGGTGGGGCCATTAAATGCTTCCTTTCTCCATTTGAACATCTCCACTGCTCCACATGAATACAGCCACTAAAAGCTGTACAAAACTTCCCTAATGAAACCACAGGGAAACTGCTGGTCCATTTGGGATTTCAAAATCAATTACAATATCCTGTTTCAATTAAATGAGGAAGTTTTCAATCATTATTAGGTCCAACTCCTTTCTGCAAGTTGCCATAGAGGCTGAGGATAAAAGCAAACACTCTGCCAGAGGGGAAAGGGAAAAGTCCTAAGAGGGGGTGAGATTAGCTGACAGCTTTGCAAACATGTTATGAAATGGTTTTGCATTTATGCAGTGCTTCCATTTTCCCAAGATGGGGGTTGTAGGAAGGACCTGGATCCTTTCAGGGCAGTCCTTGAAGAAGGAAGACCCTATATACCATTTTGGTTTCAGGTTTAGTATTCTTCTCAGTGGCAAAGCCAAGTGAAATGAATTTGCCAGCAGGGCATGTTGAAAGCAGAGATCTCACATAGTACAGGTGCGGAGCAACTTCTGTACAGTCCAACTGTTTAGTTATAAATTCGTGCTTCTCATAAAGATAGCTGAGTCAACCAGCTTTCATTGACTAAGAATATTATGCCTCAATGCAGTTTTCCAACAGCTTTGTAAAACCAACTGCATGGCTAAGCTAGCTGGCTTTCTTTTCAGTGGAAACATTTCATCATTGCAGCAATGAGGTCTTATTAAAATATGTAATCAAATTGAAGCCCAAAATACCCACACTATGTTAAACCTCACCTGATGTATTTAGTCAGTTAATACAGAACATAAGAGAGAGCTCTGGCGATTGTCAAGTGCCTTCACATTTGTTATGGTCACTCCTTCATGTCATGGGACATAACATACTCCGTGGATTGCACGTTTTGTACCAGTAGCAAAAAACTGAGCAGCAGTTTGCCTATTTACTGACACAAAAGAAAAGTCCCTCCAAAATCCAAGACAGATCAGAAAAATGCAACCATATTTAATCAGGTACATCCTCAAAACTCATGTTTTCTTTACAAGGGAATTAAATTAGAAAGATGAGAATGACCTGCCTGCTAGCACAATGCTGACTCATTAGAAAGCTAATAGATTCATTAATAAAGGCACCAAGTTTCATCTGCCGAGGTTTGGGGCAGGTTTTGCTACTTGTAATATATTTTCTAGGTAGCTATTGAAATGTGTATACATCCCAGTGTTTAACATAAATGATGATTTTTCTTGTGCTTTCATTATTTATTATTTTGCTGTTTTAAAATGCTGACATGCAATGACAGAACAAACTCAAAATTTAGATAGTTGTCTGTATACCAGAATGAATAATTCTGCTTATTAATTCATATTTATCCATTCTCTGTGTCTGACATGCTGTCAGCTTGACAATTACACTTTTTAATACACTTTACCGACTGATCTCAAAGGCCTCAGCTGTTGGTGTGTTACTTATTTAGTGGCAACTTTTTAAAACCAAGTCAATAAAAATCAAATATCTGAAATTACACGTATTGAATTTCCCTTGTGATGTTGTATATGAATACAACTATTATTTTTTAAATAATCATAGCATGGCTGACACTAAACATGTCACAGAATTAAATGCAAATCCTCTGCAATAGAATGTGCAAATCATAGAAATAGACAAAAAATATTGAAAATTGTGGTTCTGTCATGCATATTATACTAAAAAATGCATACTTTCTAGTAATGTCTTTTAAAATTAGTGACAGTGGCTGGTCCTGAGGAAGGATTTAATAGAAAGAAAAATAGTTATAAATTTAAAGATTCATAAAGCCTCAAAGACTGAAACTAGCAACAACAAAACAATGAGGGATTAATATTTCAAGATAGGAAAGAGGAAAACATAGTGAAAGCATGACTTAAAATAATGGAAACAATGAGTACCAAAAACATGTAATAGACAGAACTTGGAAGAATTTTTAACAACTACTTTCAGAGAAGCATATATCCTTTTATCATCAAGCTGGTAAGTGGATGTGAATAATTTCTATGGGTACACAGAATGGAATACAGTATGGGAACCACTGCCATAAAATAGAATAAAATATGCCAGTGTTTGTAGGAAAACTTATAAACCAAAGCAAAGCCACACAGTTTCAGATTAGGGGTTCATTTAGCCAAATATCCTGTTTCCAACACTGCTTACAAGCAGTCTAAGCAGGAGTAAGGCTAGGAATATACACGTGTATATTCCTAGTCCAGAAAGTATATATATCCAGAAGCCTGCGTATACATACATACTTTCTTGATGTGTTCTCCTAGCCTCTGATTTTTTCCCAGGTTGGTGGATAGGCTTATTCATTTATTGTGGAAATCACCAGGAAACTACAATAGGCATACAGGTTAAAGTACTTAAAGAAAGAATCACTGACTCTGAGCATAACCACGCACTTTCATTATTCCTGTTTTCTGTCTCTGTCTTATTCTGTATTCTTCCTGGTTCAAGGAGGTCTCTTTCTGTACCTGCCACTGATGTCAGCGAAAGTTATAATTTCAATTAAAATTATGTTAGCAGCTGAGTCATCAAGTTATCAGAAAGTGAAGAAAAGGATATAAGTAATAAAAAATTAAAGTGAGAAAAAGGAATGAAGGAGGGAGATAGGGTAGAATGTAACAATTCTTTAGTTCACTTCAAATTAACATTTGACTAATATTTACATTTGCTCTGAATTAAAAATTTTCTTTCCTAAACCTGAAACATTTAAAATATAGAATCTAGATTAAAAGTAAATACAAATCTGTTTAATGTCAATGACCTTGAACTCACCATGCCTAATTTTTAAAGGAATAATATTAGGAGTGATGTAAGATGATGAAGTAGCGTAATATGAGAAAAAAAAAAGATTGGAATTAGGGAATCTCTATGATCTTCAGCAATTGAGCTTATAACATACAAAGCTCAGCTGAGGAACTTGGGTACTAAAAAAGAAATAGTAATATCCTCAAATTACTGATGCAGTGATACAATGATAAATTTTACATCATAATAGAGTGATAAAGTTTACCAGCAATTCTGACTAGATCCCAGCTGGAAGACATTCCCTTCATCAGAGTACGCAATATAAAAAATCATTTAAATGACTGTGCATAATTTGCCATCTGAAATTTTTAACCAGCTGCTCACAGATACACATGTACTCTTTTACTTCAGTGATGCAAATAGATTTTTTTCAGCTTTTTTGACAAAGTTAGTTAGGGAAATTCTGTCTGTTTTCCCCTTCTGATGTTGTAATTATATTAGTGTGAAAATGGCTATTGAAGCTTTCATTCAGAATACCCTCAGATATTTAAAGCACAGTGCTCTAGGACAGTTTATCTCTAGCAGATGGGTTACTATAGACCTTTAGCCTTCCAATCCACAAGCAATTAGGATGTCCTTTTACCCAAACCACAGAACCAGTTATTCACTCTGCAGTCCAATTAATTGTTTGGGGGACTTGCATGGGTATGGGGTTCTTTTTCTATACAATTGAAAAAAAGTATTTTTGAAAGAACATTAATAAATTTGAAAGTGTAATATTGATTGTAACTTCAATGAATTTGTAATTGGCTGATTTTGGCAGTCTTCAGCTATGCAGCAATATGCCTTAAGCTCTCACCTGAATTACTCTCCTTTCTGTGACCTAGAATTTTTATTCAGAGGCAGTGATGAAAGCCCAAGAAATGCCAGAGCTGTGGGGAAAAAAAAAAAAAAAAAGTGCTGGGGCTATGCATAGATTTGGAGCAGGACAGAGTACAAGGGTATTTTTTTTTCCTGCTCCGAAGTCATCTAGGGTTTTTAAATTTATATTATGCTTCAGCATGTAAATTAACATGTAAAAATGAGTTGCTTGTCTAAGATGCCCTATCAAGAGTAATTTCTCCTGAAATCTTACCCCTGTAAAATATTCTGTGATCTGATTACTTTTAGACCATAGATCATAACCTGCCACTATCTGACAAATACATTTTATAATGTATATATATCGATAGAACACAGCATTCAGATCAGATGTTCTACCAGAGGGTCTGAAAGTGACTTGCAAACAGAAACTCAGGAAGGCTCCTGATTTATGTTAGCTGGGTGAATATGTTACTCCAGCTGGGAGAAAAATATGGAGTAGTTGCATTGCTAGCGCATAGCAAACTGCAACGGTGTCATAATAAAGATTTCTAAATACCAGTCCTTGGGTCAACCAAATGGCTAATTTCCTGCCTCTTCTAAGCATGTTTTCATCTTATCCGGTTCAGATGGTATGCTCAATGTCTTGTGATTCAGAGCTGTATTACCACTGGCATATAGAAAAATTTGCTTGCAAAATACAGCGTATAACTCAGAGCTTCAAAGTTTATGAACAGAAGACATGCTTTAAAGTATGCAAGAGATTTTTTCAAACACACTCTAATGCTTCTCTGGGACTAGTAGTTAAATTTCAATTGGAGTTTTTGTGCCTTCATGTTGTGCCTTCATTCTGCTTTTCTTCATTTTGCTCTGCATCCTAAGTTATTACATTCAAGGCCAAGAAAACCTAAATTCCATCCCAAGCTTTTAGTGGAAAGAACGTGTATCTTCAATAGATTTCTGTTTTCCTTCCTTTCTTTTTTAGAAGAACTTAACTTCATAAAATTTCCTGTAAATTGTTCTGTTGAAAAATAGAGGACTTGCTTACAAAACACTGAGATAAAATATACTAGCACTACGATTCAGCAAAATGTGAACCCATTATCCACACTCAGATTACACTTCTGATCCTCCTTCTTAATCTTTCACGGGAAATGACCTAAAGCTCACAACAAATCTGAGATTAAAATTAAAGTACATTAGTTGGGTCTAATTCTGCTGTCCCTGGAAACAGTCAATAAGCAGCTTTTGACAGTAATGTAATGGTATGAACAACTCTGCATTTGAAATTTCTCCATTGTCATAAACACTTCTTTAGGAATACATTAAACTAAGCACCCAGAATGGGATCTCTTCTAAAACTAGACAATTGTTTTCTGAAGCAAGATTCTATTAAAATAACTTATAAATCAGATACTTTTTTTTATACTGCAAACTTGCTTAAAGCTTAAGACCACATTTTAAAAGATATCTAGATGCCTGAAAGTACAAATACTTTATAGGATAATCTTTTGTGGGGGAGTTCAGTAGTTGGTAATTTTTTAAAATCCCACCTACCAATTGTTTGCTTCTTTATTTGTGCTTAATTACTTCTAAATACATGCCCCTATTAATTTCATTTAAACTCATACTCTTGATACATTCTTATCAAGCTGAAAAAATAAGTGGAAAACCAAAACAGATATTCAGGGGAGTAGAGAGGATGGAGGCTGATATGAGCATCTATTTTATACTGAAGAATGTATATAGTTACATGAAATTACATTACGTATATATTATCTAATTATATGAAGGCTACTTTAGTAATACAGCAGAGTTATCCTTATGTCCTTCATGGAGCAATGGACAGTCTGTATGCATTGGTTCACCTTTTCTTTCTTGTGCCACTCTACTGCTCTAGTGCACAGGTGCACTTACATTGTCAAGCTGACTCTGGGTTCAGACTCACCCAATGGCTCATACTATGCTGAATACATACACTGTATAAATCTTGGAGCCAGCCAACTAGATCATCAACCTGTGAAACTCAAACAGGAGGGAGAATAATGTGTGAAATGATCTGGGCTCCCATGATCACAAAGTTATCAGCTTCAGCCCTCTCTTGGACACGATTACAGTGTTTTAGGTCTGTGAGTTGTCAACACATCAAATTGCCTTCTAGCAGGATTCCCTTCTCAGTCCATCAGGGAACTCAGACAAGGACTTTTTGTATCATGTGTTTAGTATCATTTCCTGAATGATTTCTCATACTCCTCAGAACTATCAGAAATGTGCAATTACATAGGAAAAACTCTCAGGTGACTTGACTAATGTGTCTTGCTCACAAAGCTATGCTGATTGCTGGATTTGATGAAGGGAATTCTACATTTTCTCCCTGCTGAGACTGGCAAGGCTCCCAAACAGACTGGTATTATTTCTGCTTTTCTTTGCCTCATACAGCACAACTTACCTAATCAATCTTCTGCAAAATGCTAAAGGGTCCTCTGACGCTGGCAACTCTTTGGTCTGTCTGGTCTTTCCTGTTCCTTATCTTGCAGGATGGAATTTTTCTAACCTAAGGAAAACCCTTTTAGCCTTACTTGTTAAATTTTATGAACCCTTTAAAATACCAGTGGCATCTTTTCTATAATATGCATTTCAAAGGAACCAGAGAGAGAATTAGTTCTTAACACACAGGGAAATGGACAATCTTCACAAAGATACAAAAATGATAAAGGAATTCAACTGTAGATATCTGAACAGTCTTTTTGGAGTAAGAAAAGTGTACACAGACATGGGATTGTTCCCTTTTTCTTCACCCTACAAAACTGTGTTGTTGTTGCTTCTTTTTCTTTATAGTCAGAATGTCTACAGCTGGATCTCTGTGGATAAGAACACCATGAGTGTTCTCAGTCGATTCCTCTTTGGACATTAAGCATGATCTCCCCAAGAAGAATTGTTCTAATTCAAATTTTTGAATACCAGCATTGTTAATTCCATCTGAACACAAGAAAAACCTCTTTTACTGTGAGGGTGGTCAAACACTAGAACAGGTTGCTCAGAAAGGTTGTAGAATCTCCCTCTGTGGATATATTCAAAAGGAGACTGGACACAGTCCTGGGGAACCTGCTGTAGCTGAGCCAGCTTTCCTTGATGCTTTAAACTGTATCTTGTACATTACAACTTAAAATTGTAAAAGCTCATCTTGATTTTTTTTTTTTTTGCAACAAAGCATATTCCATACTACATCAAACGTTTCCATTTCTGTTCAACTAGTTTTTTGTTCTTCCTCATGTATCTAGTCTGCTTATCTACTTTTACCTGCTTTCAAGACTGATTTTAAAGTAATAAGTTTTTTCATTGGTAGCTTCTTTTTAGTTGTGATTTTAAAATTACTACATGACAAATTAAATCTCACTCTTGTTATTTAACCACGTGATCCAACTACATTTTTCTGCTTTTGCCTCCACCTTTATTAAAAGTGTCTTTCTGGTTAGGTGTCTGACAGACTGATTGAAAGAGTAATCATTTACCAAATCAATTCTTTCTGCACCTGGTTGAAAGCATGCCTTGAGTAATTTCAATTTAATAATTAAAAGGTTCAGGTCTTAGTTCTATGTTTACGTTCCTTATTACTCTCACTGTGGAAAACTTCATTTTGTGGATAGCCCCCTCCTCTCTCAAAAAAAAAAGAGGCTGAAGTTTTTTGTTTTTAAAGACAATTTTATTTTTTTTTTTAAAAAAAGCTATTTGAAATATTTTGTTCAGTACTAAGAAGCTCCTAAGATTTTCTAGAAAGGAGTAGGAACAGGTTCCTGAGGGAGATTGTAGAATCTTCAACCTTGGAGATATTCAAAAGCCGTATGGACACAGTCTGGGCAACTGGCTCTGGGTGGCTCTCCTGGAGCAGGAGGGTTGGACCAGATGACCTCCAGAAGTACCTGCTAACATTAGCCATTCTGTGGTTCTGTGATTCTGAGTTTAAAAACATACTTGCAAAATAAAGAATATGGCTTTAAGCTTGTATTTTCACAATTTTCATACATAGAATATATGTAAGAATTTATTCCCCTTACTGAGTAAAAAAAAAATCCAGTAAGTCATTGGAAGATTGGCAGTTTTTAGTGATTTTGCTTCCTTAGGCTTTTTATTACACATCTTGTATATGTTAGATCACCATCTCACATTTTAAAAACTCAGCTATTCAGTATGTTATGAATTTATTTTTCCCAAAAGTAGGTAAGCATCAAGGCACACTGATTTTGCTGTTTTTTTCTTCTCCTTGATATAGACTAAAACCATATCCACTCTGTTTTACCTTGACAGACTGTAGGGCTTTAGGTTACCGTGCCTTTTTATTTTACTTCAAGTAAAGATTGATCTTATTGAAGTTTTTCAGAGTTGTTATATTACATAATAGTATATTATCTTTTAAATTATTTAACTTATCATCTAATTTCTGAACAACTCCTTTCACTGCTGCTTGTCAGCACTGATGTGCCTTCAAATCAAGGCATGAAAAACCCTCCCTCTTCCCACTGATGTTAAAACTTCAGAAAAAATCAGAAGGTAGTCTTTCTCTACTTCCTTCCCTGTAGGCCACCTCAACCCAAGGCACTAATGCACTCTGTCTCCTATTACATTCTCAATTTTAGTCTGAAACAATTATTCTGTAGACGATTGAAAAGTCTGGATAAAATGGAAGTATTCCTAAAGGCATCATCCCCGGATCTGAGTTAAAATGTATAATCACAGCTCCCAACACAGTGTGGTTTTGTTGGCTGTGTAGAATGCTGCTGCTTTCCTTCATTCCTAGTCTACTTTGGAAGAAATGGAAATAGGAGTAATTCTCTTTTTCTCTAGGCTAGTCACATGCCTACAATATCTATATATGATGATTTTTTTCTGTCGCATTGGCTTCTTATTCGACCATTTATCTCTAATGATTTTTAAAAGGTTTTGCACATTCTGACAGAGTGCATCTTAAATGTGAAATTAAGATAAAAGGGAAAACTGAAGTGGGTGAAAGAATCAAACTAATAAATACAAGTCGTAAACCTATTGCACAGGGAATCTGAATGGCTTATTAAAATATCAAGAAATGCCCTTGAGCTCACATTTTAAAGTCTCTGCTCAGGCTACATGCAGTTTTACACCAGTAAAACTATTTCAAGTATGATGTTAAACAACTATGAACCTTAGTGTAGATCTGGTCATTTCTGCATAGAAATCTTTATATCTGTAAAGTATAAAAAATGTATATACTTTTTTACATGGATAGCTCTTCTACATCTCAAGTATGAATAGATACACTAGTATTTGTATATTAATGGCACATAATGCTTTATCTGTGGCAGACTAGTTAAGACACTACTTTTCTGTGACTAGAAAAGTTCTACTTGTATACAGATTTTTCCAAGTCTCTGTTGTTCTTTCGTATCTAAAATAATAGCAAATTATTTTGTTTAAAAAGTGGTTGCATCATAATTAATTATAATCATTTAGAACAGCTGCAATTTCTCCTTTTTCTTCTTCCCACCCCCTTTTTCAATCCCTTCATCATGCTTGTGCAACAATTTGGCTAAATATTAGAATAATGACATTTTCTTTTCATTTCTTGGGAAAGGTGATTATTTGGTAACAATCCCTTATACATTTTAAATATAGCTGAGAATATTAATTTCATAGGCTACATTTCAGTGTGGATACTTTATGGATAATTCATAATGGGTTTAACCATGCAGAACTCTATGCTGTTAAATAGTTTCAGCCAGAATGCCAATTGGCTGTGGTTGGCGCTCTAAGGGACCTCTGGTGCACTTAGTATGTTGTCTGAAACATAATTCAGTTCTGATGAATTCAAAGGAAACTTTAATAGTTTTCTCAGTACACAACCTTGAGAGGAAAGCCATTATACTTACCAGAATATGAATGAAATTTCTTTGTCAAAAAGGCCATTACATTATCATAACGAGAAAAGAGGAGGGAGGGAAAGGAGAAGAGAGGAAGTGAGGAAATTCATGGTCTGATTGCCAGGAATTCATGATGTCTGCTGCTCCCAATGAGTTCAGCAGAACCTGCACATGCTTTACACTTCTGAAAAAATCAGGCCATTTGATCATTAAAAGCCAAAAGACACCAGGTGTTGAAAATGCATTTACTTTCCAATTTTGGCTATACTAATCAAAACGACCTTTCAAAGCAGAGGTGGAGGGACAAGCTTATCACTTTTGCAGGCTTGAGTAAAATTCTCCTGTTTAGTAGGATGATTTGCTGAAAAACGTTAGTCTAAGAATTATGTCAATTCATCTTCATATGTAGAGTGTACACAGCTTGATTGGATGCAATATCTGAGGACAGCAGACCATTGCCCATTACATTTTTTGAAGCAAATCTTCCAGAACCTGTTCATTCATTACTTTCTTCTGAAATATATTTGGGAAAAAAAAAAACAAGAACTCATTTGTTTCTGTATTAAATAAATGTTTTAATAACAACAACCACAAAAAAGTTCTAATGGCAAATGCCTGAAGGTAAAAGGAAAGTGTGGTAACATTTCTACTGCTTTGCCTTACTAGGGGCAATTTTTTTCTTTAAGGCCTTCTGCTTCTTAGAATTTTAATGAGGAAAGCAAGTTGAAATTAATGGTATATGAAACCCAAGAATCTGTAGAGCATTTAGGCAACACCGCTACAAAAAAAAAAAAAAGGTAGTTTCTCTTTTGCATTAGAAATCATATTATCTGCACCAGAAACTCATGGTGCTGAATAGTAGGTTACAATTCAAATGGTGAAAAAAGGATCCTGACATACAAGATAGATATAGGAAATGGGAAAACATAAATGGATTATTTTGATATCAGAAACATATGAACACCATCATCTAAATGTAAATATTAATTTCTTATCTTCCTCAGTATAACCCTGCCTGCTTAAAAAGCTTCTATTTATTTCCTGAACTTCAAGTGGTACTTTCATTTTCCAAGGAGCAATTATTTAAAAAAACACAGTTAGCGACAGAACAGAGTAGCTCATTCTTTCTGATTCCTAACATAAATATTAAGATATGTTGAAATGAAAGGAAACGTGAATGAAATTCATGTGCTTTCTGGTCCTAGATATAATTTAAATTTGTATAACATTCACAACTTCGGATCTTATAGGTCAAGAAATAGAGGTAACAAATCAAAGATATTTTCATATATGAAAGACAGAGTTACAATTTTGTGCAAGCTAGACTTTGTACATCTGTCTTGGAGTCGGACCAGCATATGTGATTAAGAGAAACTTCCATGAGGTTTCTATAAATAATGCAAGATTTTGGTACAGCTTATCATATGGTTGTGGGGACAAGGAGAGATTACTTCTTTGCATACATTGAAGTCTAAAGCTTGGATGCAAAATTTTACGGTATCCAGTTTGGATGTTGATTGGGCTTCTCACAGTAGGCTGGTGGATAGGATAGCTTTTCTGATCCTGAGGGGCAGTTGGACCTATACCAGCACTATGTGGCTGAAGTGCTATTCTGTCCCTGAACTTCTTCCTAGTGGGCTTGATCTAGGGCAGAGCAATGGCTCAGAGGATGTCACACTTTCGTGCTCAGGCTGCGAGGAGCAGATTGGGAAAGCTTGATGCTTGCTCCCACATGTCACGCAACTGGTATGTCTACAGGACTGGACCCCATTCTCACAGGACAGGCTACTGATCAAGCACTTACATTAAAATCTTATTTCCAGTTGACTTGTTTACTAGAAACCCCATTTATGCAAACTATTGGCAGACTGATTTGACCTATAACATATTGGAAACACAGCCATGTAGGTGTTAAAAGCAGCAGCAGGCAAGTAGTCCTCTACTTTAGAACCCTTTAAAGATGAAAAGCAGAACATGTGTGCTAAAAAGCTACTAATAATTACCATTTTTAAATTCTACAGCAGCAAGAAGATGTCCTGCTTGGACTATCATACTGAGTGCTGAGAGAATATCTAATGATGTATCCTTTTCCACAAGTTTTAGAAAATAATTTCCATGAACTGAATGACTTGTTTGGGTTTGTTAGCTGTAATCCTTCCAGAATAAATTTAAACCTTGCCTTTTATTTTACTGTGAGATGATTCCACACCACTATTGCCTTATTTGTATGAAAACTGATAATGATCTTTGTGCATGGAAAAAGAAGTCCTGGAGAGAATGCTTATCACTTTAAGTAGGAAAAATTAGCTCAATCTGTTGCGAAGAAAATGTAGATTAACTATTAGGGAAAAACAATGTACCTATAAAGTGGGTGAAAAGTTGCAAAGGTCTTCTGGATAGGGTCTGAGATCTCTCCTAAATCAGATCTCCAGAGTGAGTTAGTTAAACCTCTGCCATAGACAGTTTAATTATAGACATATGTACCCTGTACAGGGACACAGGAAAGGAAGTCAGTTAAAAGACTTCTTATGCTTTATTTTTCTGTGTTTCTCTCCTTGTATGCTTTTTTTTAAAAAAAAAAAAAAAAAGAAAAAAAGGGAGGAAAATTGTTGCAACACAAGAAAGAAATAAAGCAAATTCTCAGAATATATCTGCCAGGTAAAAGATTAATATAGCCATTCAATTAAACTATGTTTCTACTGTAGCGAGCTTTCAGTCATGCTGAATTTTGGATTAAAACAGCCCCAGAGGAAGAGGGTAGATAATATTTTCATAATTTCCACACACTTTTCATTACGATTGTATTACGATGTATTTCCAGGGAAGAAATCCCAAGTTGATGGACATTTCTCTTCCAGGCATAAATCACAGCAAAGTCTTAGAAGAATATTAAAAATAATGAAAGAGAAACAACAACTAAAGAGAAATAATCTATTTAAATATGATCTTAGATGTTTGGGGGATTCTGAGCAGTTTTTATTTCTTTTGATGTATTTTGAGAAATAAACACTGCTAAGCTAAATGAAATAATATCCTTAAAAATTATTTGGGGAAATTTTAATATATTTTTCAGCATATCCTCCTTGGAACCAAACTTATAATTCCTGGGTGCTGGGAAAAATCAGATGTAGATTTACTACAGCATCTTCTTAGTCCAACTCCTTGAATATAGTCCAGCAAAGATCACTCACTTCTGGAGACAAAGTAATGATATAAAACTACTTACACAACAATATCAAACTTTATAGAAAAGAAAAGCATACAATAAATATTTAATTTGCTGTGATGCCTATGATTCTCAAGTGGTATAGAAACTCATTGTAGGAAAAAAAAAAGAGATATTTGTTTTTATGTTCTTGGGTTTTTACCTCTTCATTTATCTTGTTGCTTTTGGAAATCCAATTTGCAACACGTTGAGAATTGTTCATATTTTCTCTGAGGATCATAGTTTCCTGCAGCAGTTCTAAACGGCATATAGAGTTATTTTTTTTTGTCAGACTTGATGAATGTATGTTAGCTTTTGTAGCAAGTAGTTTCATAAGATCAGCTTCATGAACAATATCCTAGCAGTGCAGATGACATCCCAAGTGATAACCAGATAATCTGAGTCGAGGAGAACACTCCACCATTTAACAAATTAGATTTTAATATAGTCTAAATCATCTTGCCATAGAATTTCTAGGAACTTTGATTTCGGAGAAAAAAAAAAGTGACATGGTGTCTCCATGGTTGTAAGGTACATTTTAAAAGGCCCAATAAGGAGGAGATGGGTCTTGTGAGAGCGATAGCGTTATTCTCTCACCTAATTTCAGCTATTCATTATAAGTAACTAGTTTCCTGCAAGGAATACTGTACTTCTCATGAGCACTTCACCCCAAACAAAGATGCCTTAGGCAGGTAAGCTGCATCCCAAGGGAGACAGAGAGTTCTCACATCTCAGAATACCAGGAGTCACAGTGATGCACTTGAACTAGATGTTCAATTTTAAGGCATTTAAAGTAAAATAATATTAACTTACTCCTCAGTGACCATATTGTGTCACTAAATAACTTGTTATCACAGTTCCATGAAGTTTATTCTGACAGAAATTGTTTTATAAACAGTACAATGATAACCATAAGAATGCACATGTCTTTGGTATCTTAAGGATATACAACCTGCTGTAACCTGGTTTTGCAAACTTCATGAACAAAGGTAGAGAAGCATGAAAGGTTTTGTTTTTGGTTTTGGTTTTTTAAAAACAATAAAGAACCTACCAAAACTCCTATCAAAACTCATGGCAAACTAACTTTAGGAAAGATGGGTTTTGGTATTACTCATATACGATGAAGGTTCAAGAAAAAATAGAATTACATTAAATGATGTATATGCAATGGCAATGGAATCTATTTAGGCTGATGGTTCTGGTCAGGAATTATGACTTCTTGAAAGCACTTTTGGCATAAGTTCACATTTTAAAAAAAATTATAATCTAAATGCAGGAAGAGGTAGGAATTAAGGTCTCAGTGTGAGGTGAAGAGTCGTCAGAGGTAGGAAATCATCATGATAAATGAGTGCAGCTGGGGTGAATGGAAGAGGAAGGTTCAACCCCAGAGCTGTGAAAACACGTAGGGAGTCTAAGGAGCTGAATAAGAAAGAGCAAGGCGAGAGGGTGGCACAGATCTAGGGCAGAGAACTAAGAAGAGCTGCAAGAAGAGGAAGAGAAGAGTCAGAGATAACACATGCAAGGAAAGGGGGAGAAGGTGAGAAAAATAGCCAGAAGTCTTTATTAGATGCATAATGTATTTGAGGAAGGCAGGTGCCAGAAAAAAAGAAATTAGGAGTAGCCAAAATATAAGAAGCAGGAAAAGTAGTGCTTTTTTTGTTGTTGTTTTTCTGCAACAGCAGTGGACTGGACTTGGTGGTCTGTCACATCTCTTTGGCTGTGCCTACTTAAGTGAAAAAAAGAAACAGAAAAATGCCTTTTTCCCCAGATGCCATGGGCCAAAGTAGCAAAGCTCAGCTCCCTTGGCTCCTCTGGAGTAAGTACTACAACTCCTGCCTTCAGGAAACTTAGACTTCCATCCTTTTCTTTCAGTTTTAGCTCTCTACAATTTATTTCTTATGCATGGTCTTTTCATCACCATGCCTGGAACATCTTGGTGGTTTATAACCAGCGGCTGGCTAGATTAGAGCCCAGGAGGCTAGGTTTCCAACACAGACTCTTGTTTAGAGTGCCATAATTTTTCCGTCATCTGAGGCCTAATTTACAAACTGCTTTGTAAATAAATTATAACATAAAATAAATAATCCCAAACCCATATGTTACTGTTATTGCTAGCTTTTATTGTTTTGGGCAAAGCAGATCTAATAATTAGTGTGACAGAAGGCAGAATCAGAAAGGTGGATTTTGTTTACAAGTACAGGAGAAACACATCTCTGAAGAGAAATTAGACTCAGAACATAAGCAAAGTAATTAATTTTAAATTAGAATAAATAACTGTTTTACTGAAGAAAGGGGAATATAAAGCATAAACTTTTCATTGTTTTTTTTTGTTAGTAAATCTTTCTTGAGGGATTCTCAGTACAGATTTTGTATAGCCAAGAATGTTTTATATAGTGTAATGAGAGCTCAGAAGACAACTGATGAGGATGGGTTTTGGTCATTGTTTTGACTCAGATATGTTATAATAATGCTTCATGTAAGTAATTATAAGTAATTAGTAGTAAGTAGTAAGCAGTAAGTAATTATGTACAATTGTTTTACTTATCTTTTATGTGAAAACTTCTAAAACATTTTCCCTTAAGTCACTTAATTCTGAATAAAATGTTAAACTGACTATAAGAAAAACAGGTTTTGCCTGGAGTCTGAGACAGTGGCACTTCTGGATGGCAGTTTATACCTCCTGGGGTAGGTGTCTTAGAGGGATGAGTTGAATTAGACTAGACTAAACTAGACTAGAATAATTTCAGTCGGAAGGGATCTACAGTTATAATCTAGTCCAACTGCCTGATCATTTCAGGGCTGACCAAATTAGAATTCTTTTTCTTACCTTTGGGTATAAAGGGAAGCTTGTTAACAAGCTACATGAAACTTCTACATAATGCTTATCCATGCCTTAGTGAGGAAATTCTAGTTGTTTGCACATACTTTCTGGGGGTGGGAATCAGTAACACATTTACAACTAGCTCTAATAAACCAAGTGAACAGGTTTTGTTTCTTTTTTGTTTGTTTGTTTGGTTATTTTTTTAAACAGTTACATTATTTCTAAGAAATATTGCTCTCAAATATTACAAGATTTCTTAGCAACCTATGGCACATTATGCAAATACCAAGCTTAGACATAGAAAAGAATTGTCAGCAATGATGAGGACTGTGACAAACTCAGCAATGAATGATTACTGGAAAGGTGGAGAGCATACTGGATTAACACTCCCTCCCCATCCCAGCAGGCTCATCTGTGTGACAGTCACTTGCATCAAAGCAATTTCAGAGCCTGAATTTCCCCAGGATTAAAGGATTGCTTTCCCATTAGGATCCAGATATGCTTAGTAGAACTGTTTCTTCATTGTGTCAAAACAGTTTCTATCAGCACTAAGAGGGCAAGTTTTTAAAGTTCTAAGGTTTTGCAAAGTGTTTTATAGTCAGGGCAGGTATCACAGTAACTCACAACAATGCAGCAAAGGATCTCATTTCAAAGCCAGTTCTTACAGGCTTCTCTTTTTAGGATTACAGTGCAAAACAGTAGCTACTGACTTTCCGCAGCCTGTCTGTCTCTGGGGGATAAAAGCAGATTTTTGCATCAGCTAGTGTTGAGCCTGCATCAGAATTTCCCTTATGCCTAATGCTCATTAGCTTGTACAGTGCTACTCTCAGCAGGAAAAGATCAGCATCTTTACTATTTCCGACAGGTACTGCTAAAATTAGGCAGTGCTGCTTGCTCATGATAGTGATTGGTTCCCACTTCTGCTATGTAAGTGCAAAGTGCTAGCTTTGAAGTACAAAACGTACAGTCCACATTCAAGTTTTGATGTTATATATGCTTATGCATATATAACAATTAATAAGCACGTTTCAAGTCCTGATTCTTCAGAGTTTGATGAACATGTCACTAGTAAAGATAGTAAAAATATTTTCAGTTGTTGCTGAGACACTTTCTGGTCACTAATGCTCAAGAAAATTGCACTCAAGACTGAAGAGATTCAGGAAAGTGCTATTAGATATCCAAGGGAACAGAGAGATTATTGTAGCTGAGGACACTGGGAGATTGGGTTATTCAGCCTAGAAAAAAAAAAAAAAAAAAAGTGTGGAAACAGAGCTGAAATGCATATGTTTGTGTAGAAACACTAGGGAGGGAAAAGAATTATTTAAATTCTCATACTAATATGAAAACAAATGGTAATAAACTGACATCAAATATGTATAAACTGGAAATTAGAAAAAGCATTCTCCAGTTAGAAATAAACTTGGAAAAGAGAAGGGGAAGTGACTGAGGAAGTAGCAGAGGAGGATACAAATTGAGGACAAGGCAAATAAGTGCAAACATTTCTTTTTTTTTTTTTCTTGCTTCAAGTCAGCATGTCAATTTTGAAATAGTTTTGACCTGGAAAAAAATCTAACAGATCCAGGGATAGAGTATAGATGACATTGAGCCAAGGAAGAAATTATTACTTGGTGACCTAAGAAGAACTAAGTAAGGTTATGTTAATTTCTGGCCTCAAGAAATACATATTCAAAGAATAAAAGCAGTTCACATTAGTAAGGAGAAAGAAGAAAAGATTCTTCAGCCAAAGAACATTAGTGCATTGTTTTATTATATTGTTGTATATGGATTCATACTGATGCTCTGCCCATCTGGGAGACATGCAGTTGTGAGAAAGATAGAGAGGCATTTTATGCATCAGTCAGGAATCCATCAGGATAAAAGCACAGTGTCAGCAGAGGCATGCATTCATTCTGCTGAAATAATAATCAATAATCAAATTCTCTTTGAGATGCTTCAAAAAGGAAACCTGGCAAATTGTAGCACAGAAGATATTATCAAGTGAGTAGGACTTACACTGCTTACTGTTCCATGAGAACTAAACTGGTACAAACACTGAAACATTTTCCTGTGATAACAGCAAGATTGAAGAAAAAGCCTCCCTCATGCCTATTCTCTACCTTTCACCTCTGCTCTTTTCCCTTGGTAATCAGTCCATTGAGCAAATTGCATCCTGAGAGTAATTCTATAGTGCCTGAGCTGCTCAGTATTTTCCTCCAAATTAAACAAACAATCTAAAGGCTAAGCCCCACATGTTTGTTTTTCTTTTTAATTCTGAGATAGTTAAGTGTATTACACAATCTAAGGCAAGGTGACTCTATTAGGATTTCTCACATGGCTCTTTGTTTCTATAGCAGAATTGTTTAAAAACCAAAACACATAATCCATTACTGCTGACTGCTTAATGGAGAAGGAGGTGTTTTGTTGTTTGTTTTTTTTTTTTAAGACACTCAAAACTCCAGTGAAAAGGATCTGTGTTTGTCAGATCTGATGGGTAGTGTTACATTAATGAAGATTCCATTATGACCTTATTAATTATGAGAATACTCATGCATATTGTTAAAATAGAGATGAGAATTTGGACAACAGTCAACAAATCACATTTAATGACTGTTTTAAAGTTTCTCTCCTACACACCCAAGTTAATTAAAACCTACAAATATAAGAGCAGAATAGTGATAATATTGTTTTAGAACTCTGCTAGTGAGATTTAAGAGTCTATCATGCTGTCTAACCTTCAGATACTAGAGACAGTCTTTCACATAAATGCTGATGATAAGACTTCAAGTGAGTGAGACTATGCTCAAAAAAAGATCAACATGCTCCAAAGGACCATGACAGTAGGCAATGGCTGGAGGCCTAAAAGCTAATGAAAGATAAACTCTTAACAGAAGGACTGTCAAAGAAAGTAAAAGGTGTAAAGAAAAAGTCAGGGCATGAACAGAGCATATCCTGCAGTAATAGTGAGGGAAAGAAAGATCAGAAGAATGAGGCTGTGAAATCCAGCCTGATCTTCTGACTTACAAAAATGTCTCCAAGAACCAGCCTCTAAAAGCAAAGAGCTTTGTTCTTGGTTTGCAATGAATTATGGAAAGTCACTAAAAGTAACTTTCACCCTTCATAGATCGATGTATTTCGTAGATAGATCAGAGATTTTGTTTAATGAAGACATGCATCACAGCATTTTCCCTTTTGAATTTAGAAGATCACAGCTGAGTCTCAGGACTTTTGGCTTATGCCTCACATGCTACATTTAGGTGGATGTTAGTCGTGATCTACCTCGTTCCTGGTTTTCACTCGCTGAATAGCTAAACAGCCAAACAAATCAACAAACACCCACCTAAGCAGTAGTATATCTAGTATATATTTTTATAGAGCGATCTCAAAAGCCCTGAGGAAACATTTATAAGTCCTCTTTTTTTTTCTGTCTAGAATGCTCATAGTCATCATTTTTGTTACTACATTTTTACATACAAAAAATGGAAAAAACTGGAATAACGACACCTCAATCACATATTCCAACAGCTCAAAAGACAAAAGACCCTAGTCTGGGTTTTGTGGCACTACTGAATGCTCTTAGAAAATTCTCCAAGGTGGATGACATAACTAGCCCATAAATTCAGAATTGCTGGTGTATCCAAAATATATTCATGCCAAGACTTTCAGAAGCATGTAAATACCACCAGAGATACCCCTGTGTGCCTAATGAGTTTTAAAAGAATCAGCCTAAACAGCTAATTTTTTGCATCGCTTTTTACTTCCAACTTTATGTGAAACATACACTATTAAACATAAGCAAGAATTAGAGACTTAGCTAGTATAAATCACCTCTTTAAAATATGCATAAAACCTATCAGTCTGCAGTACACAAACTTTTCCATCCTCTGCTTTCTCTACCAAACTGAACTAAAAAGTTTTTTTTTAAGGAAGATGACTCTCACCCTTAAACATTTCAAATAAGCATCTGGCAATCAGCAACCAGTAAAGTAGAAAGCTATTATATGGCAGCAATGTTAATTCAGAGGTCTCTGTTGGGAAAAGCATCCCTTTCATCACTTCTATCCCCTGTAACTGATTTTAATTATCAGTTTGGTCAAAAATATATTGGTAGGAGGATCAGAGCTTGCAAAGAGATACTCCACTGCTTGCAAGATAATGGGACACAGCTGCAAAGGAAATAAAGCAGTGTAATTAAACTTTTGTCACCTTGATTCCTTTCTTCTGAGTATCATAGATGCTATTTGTATATCACTGGAGAAGAAAATAATTAAATAATGATTTTTAGCCCTAAGAAGTACAGATTTAGAGATCCTTCTCATCCAGATCTCCAATACAAATACCATTCCAATCCCACTTCACAGGGCTCTCATGGTCTAAAAATCAGCCCCATTTGGGTCAGTGACAAACAATTGGAGCTGGAGGTAAAGAAGAGAAACAAACCAGCTCTAGGCTTAGTATTTACAGCACATGCAGATTAAGAGAAGGAGAACTGATCTTAGTTTTTGCTTCAGCTATAATTTCATAGCAGTTTTCTTTGTGAAAGTATTTACTCTAAGCCATATTTTCACAATTCAGAGCACTATCGTCAAATAACTGAAAGTTTCTACACTCTTAGCTGGTAGTATATGTTCAATAGTTGATAAATTTCATGTAAAAATAAAGGAATATGCTGACCTCTGAGTATTTAAAAATATTTAGTCATTTAAATTATTTTCACAGTGCACAGTGGCAAACAGTCTAACTTGTCGATCATAGAATCATAGAATCATAGAATCATAGAATGGTTAGGGTTGGAAGGGACCTTCAAAGGTCATCTAGTCCAATCCCCCTGCAAGGAGCAGGGACATCGCCAACTAAATCAGGTTGCTCAGAGCCTCATCCAGCCTGACCTTGAACGTTTCCAGGGATGGGGCTTCTACCACCCTTCTGGGCAACCTGTTCCAGTGTTCTATAACTCGCATTGTCGATACCAGTTGTCTACCATTTAATTACTGGTTCAAGGCCAGGCTGGATGAGGCTCTGAGCAACCTGATCTAGTCAGGGATGTCCCTGCTCCTTGCAGGGGGGTTGGACTAGATGACCTTTGAAGGTCCCTTCCAACCCTAACCATTCTATGATTCTATGATTCTAAGTATTCTCTAAATGGCACTTTTCTCAGTGAAGATAAAATGCCTAAAAATTATTTAAATTATGATCACTAAGTATGATTTAAAAGCAAATGTCTTCTTTCAAATGAAAGAAACCCTTCTAAAAACATCACAGAGAAGTACTAACCGACATTTACTTACAACACTGTGAAAAAAATGCAATAAATATTTATTTAGTAATAGGGAGTCAAAAAGCTTTTTAATTTTGTTTTCTGGGGTCTTTCATGTGGTCTTTTTAACAAAAAAAAAAACCTACTAAAATTATTGGACCTACAATAATCATCTAGTCCAACTGCCTGACCACTTAAAGGTGGATCAAAAATTAAATCATATTATTAAGGGCATTGTTTAAATGTCTCTTAAACTCTGACAGGCTTGGGGCATTGACCACCTCCCTAGGAAGCCTGCTCCAGTGTTTGACCAACCACTATGTAATATTTAGCCAGTTCCTGAGAGAGGTTTGACCTGTTGTCCTCACTCTCACAACCAAGGTCCAGGCACACCATGGGGGATACAACATGCCTAGGATAGTTTGCCTAAAGACAGAGCAAATGTGCCTGCACTGACTTAATGGCTGCAAAAGTCCTTAATTTTTTTTATTTAGTGGCAGAGATGTTGATGGGTAGCCTAGCCCTTCTCATATTCACTCTTTTCAGACATACAGGCAGCAATGACTGTCCTGAACTGCCACGGTAGTTCAACTTCTAAGCAGCCTAGACCAGGAGTCCTGGGATGTAAGGGCTAACTCTGTAGAGTATGCGAATATAGGTTTTTTTTCTCTTCCTTAGTAGGGATTTCAAAGGAGCAGTTTTTCAGATTTGGTGGTGCTGAACCTAGAGGCTTTCTTAACCCAAACTTGACAGTATCCATCTCTTTAAGCATCATAATTGTTTTAAGGAAAGTACAATTAAGGACTTGCAGTGATGAGCAGAGACAGGTTAGCAAGGTTATTTCTTCCTCCTATCCACATCAAGTCATCTAAAAAGACATGGCAAATTACATCCCAAACAATCACTGTTTCCACAGGGCATTTTAACTGAATTGATGACTCTACAGTTTAAATATTTCTGCGAATGCTTAAGAAACAATACCAAGATATTGCTGCCAATAACATTGGTTTCCTCCATCATACATCATGGTGAAGTGTAAAGACAAGCTATACACAGTACCAATAAAAGACCTTCTCTACCATTCAGCAAAGAAAGCCTATTTTTTGTTTGGTGTATTTAGCTCTCCCATGTCTTACTTTCCATCTATGATCACTCCTACAGCTAGTTTTTAGAACACATCATGGCTTTTCTCTCCAAGTCTCTCTGGTCTGAGAATATTTCTCCCTACTTTATGTCACGTGAAGTTTTTCATTTCTCCTGGTGATGTGAGGAAATATGTTGCTAACCCTTTTGTTTAAGACATAAACTAACTTTTAAGATGAAACTTTATTTTTTACAAGAAGAGAAGAGAAGAAAAGAGAGAAATAGTTTTTCCATAACCTTTAATTTTTGATGATGCCTTGAACCTAGAAATCAAGAAAGACAGTTTATATGTTTCTATTTTGAACAAAAACAATAGATGAAATTGGAGAATTTTTAAACTTCCTCTTAGTGCTGGTGCATTGACAGCTACTGTTATATTTTATTAAAACTTTTTTTGTTGCTGTTAAAAATAAAGAGATGAAAGACCTTTTAACTTTTAACACAGAAATTAAAACGTTTAAATGAGACATGGAATACTTCAGCTTAGTCTATAGTAATGGATCCTTGGAGTATGTTTGATTTTTCTTTCATGTGGTATATCAAAATGGTAAGCATTTACAAGATCTTTTATTCCAAGAATCTGTGTATTGCCTATTAACTGGCTACCTAATATAGTTAAGGGGCAGGGGAAAAGAGCAATCTGCTCCACGCAGAAAATGTACTTGAAGAAGGGAGTATCTTTTTACACAACTAAGATAGTAACTTTTTTAAAAGTTAATCTTGTAGATTACTTAGTTTATGTAAAGAAACAGCTGTATTGATTTTCATCATAACTCAGAAGAATAACTTCTGAGTATGTACTGAAACAGAACTGTAAGGCAATATGCTATGGATGGAAAGGATGAGAAAAAGATAAAAGATATAGAAAGCTTGTACAAATAAACAGATTGGAGAATCCGGCCTTCCTGCTCAGCAGCCTCTGAAAGTCAAATGCACAAAAGCATCAGTCAGTAATTACAGTTTTGTTTTCTTTTATTCCTACTCTTTGTGTGTAAAAAAAGAACCACATTTTAAGAATCATAAAGGTAACATAAAAGGTGACACAGATGTTTTCAAGGATGACAGTAGTTTAGACTTTTGACCTCATAGGTGCAGAAGAACAACAGATGATAGAAAGAAGAATATTTGGAAGGGGGTCAAGCAGTTAAATCCATCTCTGTGCAGAAGGCACAAGAGTGAACAAGTTTCTGAAACAAGAGAAGGAGAAGCAATAATCTCAAATTTTTACTGACATTCTGCAAACTTCACTTTTGAATGTATCACTGTGACATATCAAATATAAGGTTATTTTGTTGGCAGAATATCTATTTGTGAAATGACAAACAAGCAAGTATTTGTTTTACACAGCTATCTAAATTCTTAAATGTGATTTATCATTTCCAAGAATATACTGGATGATTATTCAAATATTGTTTGGTTTACCTCTGCAAATCAGAGGTAAACCACCTTGCAAGTACAAGAATAGCTCCCATCTGTGTCCTGCCATGGACATGGTGAAACTCATGAGGACAAAATTGACTAGGTAGCTGAGAAATTAATTTTGAGGAAGAAGTAAATGAAAACAAATAAATTATTATTTCTTTATATCACAGAGTTTTTATATTATGGTTTAATTACAGTTGGTCTCAGCAGGGATAGTTCAACAAATGGAAGCAAATCTGTTGGGCAGTAATGACCTCTGTACATACTAAAGCAGCCCTAAAAATTTTTTGATAGAACTAGGTCAAAAGTATATCCAAAATCTCATATCCTCTCTTCCAGTACCTAAAAGGAACTTACAGGAAAGATGGGGAGAAATTCTTTAGGAAGGCCTGTTGTGACAGGACAAGTGGTAATGATTTTAAAATAGAAGGAGGTAGATTCAGACTTGATATAAAGAAAAAAAATTTTACAATGAGGGTGGTGGAACACTAGCACAGGTTGCCCAGAGAGGTAGTGGATGCCTCATCCATGGAAACATTCACAGCCAGGCTGGATGAGGCTCTGAGCAACCTGATCTGGTTGGAGATGTCCCTGCTTCTTGCAGGGGGGGGTTGGACTACATGACCGTTGAAGGTCCCTTCCAATCCAAACTGTTATCTGATTCTATGACTCTATAAAATCATGACTACAGTTTTACATCCTGATCACAAACTTTGCAGAGAATATGGATTCACCTTAGCGGACCTAAGTGCAGTCAACAGCATGCTAAGTGCTTATTTGTCAAAATGTCTAAACAAGGAATGATGAGGCAAAGACTGAGAAAATAAAGCTGTGTTTGGTAATGAGAAAAAGTTACATCACCCCGAATGAAGATCATAATGTTCTTACATCTTGCCAGCTGTTTTCATGGTATCTGTACTATAGTTGTGAGATACAGAAATGTTATAGGGAGCTCTGTAAATGTAAAAAGTAGAGATACCTGTCAAGCTTCAGCCATTTATTTTTACTGACTTGAGATTTACAAATTTTTTTTTGAATTGTTGAAGGAGGGAGGGGATTCAGTTGGCTTTAACATGAGGCAGATGAGCAGCTCGGAAAGAGGGAGAAGCCTTGGTTTTGAATATCTCTTGGGTTTTGAGCAAATTATCTTTTTTCCACCTTGATCTGTAAGGTCTCTTTTGACCAGAAAATGCTGCGTAAGTGGGCAGGAATGGAAAATTCTCACTAGACCATACTGAGCACTCATTACAAAAACCCACATTTTCTTGCAGAAGGGAAACAGCTACAGCATAACCTTTATTTAACCCCCTAGCTACCCCCCCACTGAAGATATGTAAGATTCAATTACATTTTTGCCTCCAGTTATGTCAAGTTTAAAAAGGAAAATGAGATCTTAACAAGACTATTTTTAAAATAGCTGCAAGTCATAACTTTAGAATGTTGGAACTTACCGTGTAATGTTCCAGACATCTTAAGTGAATAGTCCAAATGACTCAATACCGGGAACATTTCCAATATAAACCTTCAATGCATTCTAGGTGAGATGATTTGCAATTAAACCCTAGAGGATGCTATTTAAATTTTAAAGGACTCCCCTACTTTCTCTTAGAATAAAATTGACACACTTGCTTAATAGTTTCCCGAGTTTCTGTAATTGGGTTTTCTCCTCTGCATTTTTCAAGTCACAACCCTTGATTTTAACATTTTAATTTGTGAAAATCCTTTGTGTTTTCTTGTTTAGAAAAGCTGGTGAAATAGCAGTCTTGGGATTTCTGCTGTTCCTTAGTTCGCCATAAACCCTTACTCCTTTTTTTTTTTTTCCTTTTTTTCCTCCATTTCTTTAGAAATAGCTGGTTTAGTTCCTTAAAATACAAGCAAAATCCAAGACTAAGAGTCATTCTACAATGTCTGTGCATCATAACATATTGTACAAAACACACAGCAGGTCTTATAGGCTCTCCATTGTCAGGAAGAATGTAGCATCTACACTGAATCTTCATTTCCTTTTTTTTTTTTTTTTTCCCATATTTAAGGCAAACATCCTCTGGGGCAAAAGAGTTCAATATTTGTAAACAAGTTCCCACAGCTTAAAAATCTCTCTGATCTGTTTCAATACTTCAAATATTTATTGGATTAACACTTATTTGTATGATATTACTTGTATGTCACAGTTGTGGAAACTTGACTGCTTATGCAGTCCACCTGGAGCAGCTCATAATACATGAGGTAAAAAAAAAAGAAAGTAATGGCACATTCTCAAAGGCAGCCTTTTGCCCTAGAGTAGAAAAAGAAAGTATTCTTAAACTCCTGAAAATGGGCAATGTAAAGGCAAGGAATGTGGTACTCTTGCAATTTGACTTTGCTCTGACGTCTCACAAGTAGCAATAGTACTTGCAAAATGAGGAAGCATGTGAGCCATACCTACAGAAGCACACGCTCCAGGGACCCTGAATGGCTAGTAACTCAATCTGATACACTCACAAGGCTCAGTATGATACTGTAAAGAGATAATAGCATCTGAATAGCAACCACAAAATCCTGTTTTCAGGTTAATAAGTCTTGTCTCATATGCTTAGGATTGCATAGTACCAACATATTATTTCTGGGTTTAGGACCAAGCCAATAACTGAAGGACATAAATATACCAGTTTCAATTACAGCTAGCTTCAAAGTCTGTGTACCTAGCACTACTGAGCAGCATAAACTTCTATAAAACAACCTGGTTAATCTGGTAATCTTCTCCACAGACCTTAACTCAGAACTTCTGAAATGCAGCACTGTTGCTTAACTACAGGTCATTCTTCAGCAAAATTACTTGAAATCTACTTTGAATTAAGCAGGTGGGTGTGAAAATGCTAAAGGAAACCATGAAACAAGACAATGCCTCTGCTCAGTCCATTTCAGTTACTAGAACAGCAATTAAAATGAGGGTTGGGAGGGTCCATCAACAACTAAATGGGAAAAGAGAAGAACTGATGTTTAAGCTCGTTCCACCAAACACAGCAAACAGTCATCAACATGCAAAATCACTTACTAGACTTAAAGTTATCTTCATGTTTAAACTGACAGTATTTTTGTACTGATACAACAGAAAAGAGATCCAACAGAAGAAAACTAGAGATGCAATCATTTATTCTGAGTTCTGCCAACAAAGAGTGAAAACAGGATAAAAAGTCCTTTTCCTGCCCTCTTCCCTATGATACATACAGCAAAGGTATAACAAAACTAAAGCCAAATCCAGCCTTCCAATCCAATTCCCATTCATTAGATTCACTGTCGAGAATGGCTGTCAAAACTGGCTTTCTTGTACATTGTGCATTAACTTTTCTTAAGTCCACTGAAACACTCACATTTCATTGCCATGAACTTGCTATGTTTTCTAATTACTGTAAGATTCAACTTGTTCTGCTCTGTTGATGCTTCTCCAAAAATATAGCCATTGCACAAATTAATATTTACTGTGCTATCACTGAATAGTGCAATGGTTCATGTACTTAGCAGTGGCTCAAAGCATAAACTAGGCTCCTTAGCTACAAGTATGCATTTTATTTTAATGACACAAGTTGAAGCAAACCTTAGACAACATCCAGCTCCGCGTTTGATTAAAATTCTTTCTTTCACCTTCCACTTGCCTTTTCCCAGAACGGAAATGTGTTAATTCTGCTCAGCATATCCTAGGATTCCTTGCGTGATTTTCACTGCTTGTATCTGCACTAGACTGAAAAAAAATTGCTGTGTTTTTTACACAGTTTATTAGAATACTGTGCAGAAGTTCCTCTGTGAGGCTCATAAATAGGAAACATTATCAGAGAATGAGTGTTTGAAAGCTTGGAAATCAGATTCATAGCATTAATGTCTAAGCTATGCAGAGTCATTAAGAAATAATACTTTACTTTATGAATAATCTTTACATAATATACATCAAAGAACTGCTGTGAATGTTTATCTAATAAAGACCACAGTTTAAGGATTAGCCCCATACCACTGGTTTCAGAAGAAGTATGATCAGTGTGATCTGTCAGTAGATGATATATTCTATTAAAACAGGCCATATACTAATATAAGTATTTATGCAGCTGCTTAAAACATACACCCTAAACACGTAACTGAATCAACTAATTTCAAGAAATGCTTTGTTTATTATTACCATCATTAAGGTGGAAAACAGAAGTGGACAAAAAGCCATCCTTAACTCATGACAGCTAATGAATACAAAGGTGCAATCTGTTGAACTGACTATGAAAACACATGATGAGACAAGCAAGCAGCAAGCTCAAGGGGTAAGAAAGGAGTTGGTTGTTAACAAAAAGTGTTATCACTTTATTATTGCTTCTGGAAAGAAGAGAAGTCGTTTGTCTTTCCAAACATAATCTCTATAAATAATGAAGGATGCTCTGTAATGGGGATAATAAACTGTCAGTTGTATTTTTACAGCCACAAGACACATATCAGAATCGGCCTTGTGGAAATACAACTATGTAGAACAGCAATAAATATTGTTCCACATGTTTTCATGATCTACTATTCTTATTTTCAATTGCTACAAACAACTGCAACACAGAACAGAAGAAGAGCTTTAGCATTCAGCAGGGGTTTGGGAGCCCTCTGTGCTTTCCAAGGTTTTGGTTGCTAGATTGTTACAACCCCAGACCTTCTGCAGAAGTAATTCAGTTTATCCGCAAGGACCTTTTCTTTAATTTCCCTGAGAAGCTAATTTTTGTATCCCTGTCCATACAAGTACTACCCTGTAGCATTTGTCAAGTATTATTGCGTTTTTTTTACAGTTGTGCCACGTGAAGGCACTCATTCCCATATAGTTTTACAATGAGAGAATACACTTTCTCTACACAGGGACAAAACTGTCCAGAAAGAATTCTAAGTAGACTCTGAGACATGATGTAGACTTCCTGAGCCAGCTGGTCCCTTATCTTGTGATAGTTCAAATCTCCATAATCCAAATAAAGTAATCATCAATACTATTGCCTTCAGAAAGATCAGTCCCTAAAACAGCCTTACAGATTGGGATTTAGGTATTATCCATGTGGCTTTATATAAAGAGTAAAAGTATAAATATAATTTTTCCCTCTCTGTCTTCAAATACCGCTTCAGTAGGCTCATCAGGCAAACATGGACCACAGACCAAGAACAGGCATCTGAATTATACCTGAAGCACTATCAGGTGAACAAGAGAAACATTTATTTGGTGTGTTTATCTGATGGAAGGAAGCAGTAGCAAGTAGGCTGAGAATGTCTGAGAACATCCATTTCAGTGGGAATACCACAATACCAACCAATGAATTCTGTGCTAATGCTGCCAAGGCTTTGCATTTACTTATACACTTGCTTTGATGATGTACATTCAATATAAATTATGGTTCATACAAAGAGAAACAAATGTCACATAGAGGTAGAAAGGATAAGCAATAGGAAACTCAGATTAGGAATGGAATATACCCTCTCTAACAGTCTGGGTCTAGTAATCACTTCAGGGGAAAAGACAAAACTAGAATAACAGACTGGTTTTTGAAAACTCACTGAACAAACCTTGTCCCAAGCAAAATATAGCAAAATGCACATTGTCATCTCAAGTGACTAGGAGTCATTAGAAAGCAAATATACTTTCACCATATAATAGAAAGAATAGAATGGAAGAATACGACAGAATGATAGTCCAGTGGCATATGGGAGAGAACTTTGTTATGAAGGTGCTTATTCCACCAAATATTTCCATTTCAGTTGAGCTACATATTCTATCTATTTTTCAGTTCTTTTGATCTATAAAGTAATAAGAGTAGTATTCCCCTAAAGTTAAACAATGCTACACTCTTTATGCTATGTGCCAAGTAAAAGATTTTGAAACCCTTAAATATTACAGTAATAGCAGTATAACTACTTCCAACAGATCAAACTGTATTTGATATTTCAGATTGCTTGTTGTTTCCTTTACTTCTTAAGTCAGAGAAAGATGCATCACATCGTTATCTTATTTTGTCTGTTGATGCTCACAGCAGTATGTACAAATGAGAGACAGGAACTGCCACAGTCTAAGGAAGAAAAATTGCCTCTAGATGGACAAGATGTAAAAATAAAGAATTTTGAAAAATTTACAATTGTGAGCACACACAAGCATATATGCACATTCTCCATAAATAAACACATTATTATTGCTTTAATGATTTGCTAAAGTGATAACTGTAGTATTATAATATTTTTTTTTCTGCACCATCCTGAGAACTCAGTAAAAACCCACAGAGAAAAAGATCTTGTCCTCAAATTGTACATGAACACGTTTCCCAGCACAAAATGCTAAGAGAGAGATTTTGCACCAACACCAACATCCAGAATAGTTTCTAATAAAAAAGAAGTGATCTAATAAGCAGGAAAAATGTTGGAAACTAGACGTGCTGTGTGGTGATCCTTACAGTTGTGGGTGGAGAAAATATAGTAAGTTGAAACTTGATTACTTTTCTGGCTAATTAATGAGGTTTGACTGCATCAAAATATTAAGTATGATCTTAAGATATTTTTGTAAATATCTATTCTGAAAAGTCATCTACAAACAATTCTGTAATACAGGAAATTTTACCTCTATTCCATGAATTGCGTGAACAATGTGAACAAGGCAAACATTTGTGAGAGTTCATGAATGTATAAGAAGCCAGTGTTAGGTCAGATTTTCTCTCTAGGGAAGCAAATGTATGAAGCACAAAGTTAATTCAAGCAATGTGCTTTTAAGTCTTTTAGCAGTTTCACTAATTCTGTTATTGACACAGCCCTTTTCTGAATGATTTAAGAGAATGGCAGGAGGGCAGATGGGATAGGAAAAATACCAAACTAAGCTCTTTGTTAAGATTACTAAGCAAGTGACTTCAATATCAACTGCTCGTCATTAATGGAGATTAAAGGTCTCACTTAGTCCTATGAAAAAATACACCCAAATCTCAGGTCAACATCACTGACTGGTCTAGGGGATCCGGGATACCCCAGAAGATGGAGGCAGATTTAAAAAACAGAAGGTCAGCCTTTATTGCAAATTCAGGAAGAAGAGAAAAATCTCTCATGGTTCACTAGATCAAGAGAGACTAGTGCTGCTTCTGTGCATTTGGATCACCACATTTACAAGCTTCCCAGCACAGCCTACAAATATGACCAAAGAGCAAGTCATAACCAAAATTCTCTTTCTACTGCCAGGTAGATGCTGCACTCTCGTTTGCACATGAAGTGTCAAGTAGCCTTTTTCCTCCTTCACCTTGTGTTTTGAACTGTGACTAATTGGTACTTTACAAGTCATTTATACCACAAGAATTCCCAGAGACAAAAAAAATATGAACACATCAGTGACACATGAGTTAAGAAAAGAGCTTAAAGTCTAAACTGGACAAAGAACCCAGAGAGCAGGAGGTGACACAAAGTGGATGCATCTTGGATCTCACCACAGAGTATGGGTGGTGGATAGTTTTCTGAATTCCTACTCTGGTAACATGTAAAGGCTTTATGTCTGTCTCTCTGTATTGCTAATCAAAGAAATCGAGATGCCTCTAATTACACACCACTATGAAACTGAAAAATAAAGTATTACTACAATTAACGGAAGTGTTTTCCTGTCATCCCTGTGGGATAACTTAAAGCAGACTGTTATGTGTGTATATTTCAGACAATAATCATCAAAAGCACTGATTTAAAATATTTTATGTTAGCATGCATATTTAATACACATGAAAAAGGAATCAGTCACTGTATTTTTTCTTCTGTATCTATTTCCTCTCCCCTATCAGACCTCACTAGTCTGCCCGAAACTAGTCACTGATGCTGCACGCTAACAGTAAGTCCACTTCTGTTTGTCAAAAGAACTTCAGTTTTGTCCTATATATTTATATCTTGCAGGAGGTATTGTGAAGAACTGATAATCAGAGCATTTCCCTGGGATAAAGTTATGTTAAGCACAGTGAAAAGAAAGAAGCAGTAGGGGAGCACAGGCTTTAGGATCCATCTGTTAAACTTGAACCTTACTCTGGTGCCAGGACATGATCCTGAGCTCATGATCCAGGTTTTACTGTATAAGTGACTTGAACAAAAACACCAGGGGTTCCCATTAAGATATGAAAATCTTTCAGCTGCACTCAATCTTTTTCTCCTGTTTTGCATCAACAGACTTGCCTAGCTAGAGGCTGGGATTAGAATGAAGGGCAGCTTGCATAAAACAGAGAAGCACACTCTTATTTTAATTTGAGCTGCGATATATTGTTCTCAAATAATGGGAGAGAAGGGTGTCTCTTAACAGAGCAAACATTTTTAATGATGCCTAGCCTGTCTCTCCACCCATCCAGCTTTTCCTGCCAGATGCCCTACTCTAATTTCACATGCTTGTCTGCATTTCATTCAGGCCCTTAACATTAAAGGGAATATATGCTTTTTGCCTCTGGATGTTCCATCATTGCTGTATTAATTGCTGGGTTATAGTGGCTTCTCATTATATTGATGGGCTGGCATGTGGATCCTGCTGCACTCAAGGGGTTACTGCAGTTTGGCAGCTGAAATTTCCAGCTTTGTGAAGAAAAGGAAACCAGGTTTCTGAGAGCTATTAAGAACTAAATTTAGCAAAAATGAGGTTGCGAGAAAGTAGATTCTGGGGGAGGCTTTTTTTTATGTAAAAAAAAAAAACAAAACCAAAACGGTGAGTTCTATTGAGTCAGTGGTGCCACAAGGAATAGTGATGCATGAGCTGGAGTGGCTGGAGCCTGCTGAAAGGCCAAACTAAAAGTTGTTTCTCACTTACCTACTACTAAAAGTGAGAAGGCAGGGAGGTACATTGTATGTTCCATTATTAAGGACATCTATTAATTTGCATCTTCAGATAGATCTGACCAACAATATTTATGTTATTTCTTAAATTTCTGACTTTTATAAAACTACTTTTCTAAGTTGTCTTTTGTTTCTGATGCTAGCCAACTTTTATTTCTAATAATATTTTAAACTACATCACAAATACATTACTCATTTTGAATAATGACACCAGTTGGTAAGGTATAGATCCTATATCCATACACATTACATTAAAAAAAAAAAAAGACATAGTAGTGGAATTAATTTTAAGGTTGCAAAATCAAGTGCTCAGACGTTAGACAGCATGTTAAGGCTGCCTGAGCAGTATTTCTTCCATCTCCTTATATTTATGACACATTTAATAGTTTATGATTACTTGATCATTCAGTACATGTGGTGCAACACTCCCTTTGTTAGCAGGGATCCAGTATTTCTGTTTATCAACGTTATTGAATGAGAGGCTTTGTACATCTGTGTGCACATCATTCAAATCCTGAACCAAGAACAACATAATTAATTTCTTCAAGGTTTTTCCTCAGGTAATGTCCTTCTAACATTTTAATACTTTCTACATATTGAAAAAATCAATCTTTAGAACACTTCTGCAGGGTGAGATAAAGTGTACTTCTCTACTTAATAGATGCTTGTTGGACTAGCCAGAACTGCCCCTGAAACTTATTTGTTCTATGTAGATACGGCTTGGTTCCTATGGGGGAAAAAAAATAAATCACATGACTTTATAATTAATGTCAGGGGAATGAATTAAATTTGCATAGGCTATAGTTGTAATACTGACATATCCTAACTTTTAAGAATGTGATTTAATGAGACTATCACTTGCTTTTGGAAGTAATTTCTTCCTTTTTAAAAAAAAAATTAAAAATCTCAGAACTGTATCTTGTAGGGTTATATTTACTCTCTGCATGAGTCATCTTCAGGGATGGGATCTTTAGATCTATAAGCACAATCCTCTAATCATTTGAAACCTAAATGATTAAAAGATGGAGAAGGATTCAATTGCTGACAGCATTTTTCTTTCAAACTATTTGTAAGCGATGTGAACCTGTCACTAAAGAGGGTGATGAGATACTTGCTTTATCAGAATTGTAACCATCTGCAAATAAAATGTTGAGACTCAAGATTCACACTTTACTCTGTAAAGTCTGTACAGAGGTACAGCTAGAAATTTCTGTCTAGATCTGCTATACGATCTTGCCTTTTTCCCCCCTCAAAATGGTTCTCTGTGTGTGTGTGTGTGTGTATGCAAAAACCATTTGTTTTCCATAAAAGTTATCTTATAAAAAGAGTCCTTTTGAAAGCAGGAGAAGCCTGGGGGCTGGAATCCTGAGTGAGTGGCTCTGTGGCAGTGGAGGAAGCACACTGACAATGTGAGCCGAAACCAAAGTGCTGACGCGATCTCGAGGAACTGGGAAAAATTAAGCATTGGAATGTCTTTGAATATTTTTAACATTATCCTTTTTTTCTTCCCCCCCCCGCCTTCCTAAACTTCTCCTTATGCCTTTCTCCTGATACTGTCACTGCATCTTCTCTTAGATCTACAGCATGACTTCTGTCTTTGGCAAATTCTGACTATTGTCTCAAAAAATACTGAATAATTTTACGCAAATGTAAAGAAAACAACCAACCATATCAACAAACAGCCAAGGGCAGATGCTCAGCTTCTGAAACAGGCATTCACGCTGGGCTGCTGTTGGAAGTAGTGAGCTAGATGATCTTTTGTTTCACTTGATGCAGTCATCCTTATGTTCTAACGAAATTTCAGCTTACCTATTTTAAGCATGGTGACACAGATGGAAATCGGGATCTCAGAATGCATTGTAAAACTTTGACCCCTGATAACACATTGAAATACTGAGGTTTTGTAATAAAGTCAAATAATCCCTTAATTCCAGCATATCTCTGGTAGAGCCAGACCCCTCTGACATCAGCTTGCCATTATAAATTAATACCTTTCCACTTCTAAAAACCTTTACTATTATTACAAAGCTATCACTATCATGGCATGTGGTCTGAATTCTTCCCAGCCATGTCAACACCAAGATCTCTCTTTCTGCCTGAACTCAACAGCATATTTCATCAAAGCCAAGGAGCAAGCATCGAAAGGAAAAGTCTGTGTGGCCTGCTTAGAAAAATGTGCAAATCCCCCTGGTCTTCTGCAGGATGGATAGCACTCAAGCTTGAAGGTTATAAGATGTCAGGAGTCCTCTCAGGACTTGGATCCTGAAAAGACTTGTGTATTTATTTTATTTGATGCACTCTGAGTAGTTCCAGCTCAGGCCTGTCAGTCTACTGAATTTCGTTACTGAAAGCCCATGGATATAGTTGATGCCCTTTATTAGAAAGTCTATTTAAACTCCAAATTTAAACAGTGTTGGTGATGATGACAGTCTTTCTACCATGTCTCCACTGGGAAAAGAACCACTCATGGAATGGCAGTTTGTGCAGAAAAAAAAATTAAATGACATTTTCATGGAAAGACTCAATTTCCTAGCTGCAGGAGGTGATAGGATGTGCAAACAATCTAATCTGCTGGACATTAAGTGGTTTCAAATCTTCATAGCTCCAGGAGTGCGAGGAAGAAACTTAATGGAGAGCAAAATAAAAGCTTCTAAGACACAGAAAGGAAGAGAAAAATTGTTTTCCACACTTATTTCTTTATTAAACAAGCAAACAGGACAAATTAGCAATTAAAAGCCCAGACTCAGAACCAATTTCAAAGCAGTATCTGTCCACACATTCATCTCAGTAGACCTTACATACTACTCTTTTCAACAACTTTGTCAATGACCTGAAGGAGGCAACAGAGTGCACGCTTGTCAGTCTTGCAGATGAAACTAAATTGGGGCAACCAGTCTATACACCTGAGGTCAGGGCTGCCGTTCAGAGGAATCTAGACAATCTACAGAAATGGATCAACAGGAAGTGTATGAAATTCAGCAATCACATGTGATTTATTGTCCCTGGGAAAGAAGAGTCCTGGCATTGTACAGTCTGGAGAAGACCAGGCAGGGGACCAGCTCTGTGGGGAAGGTGCTGGAGTCCTGGTGCACAGGGAGCTATGCGTGGGCCAACAGCACCTGGGCAGCAGGACTACAGCCTGTTCATCAGGGGATGGGATAATCCCGCTGTTCTCAGCACTCAGGAGACTACATCTAGTTATTGTAACAGGTTTTTGGCCACCCACTACAGGAAAGACACTGATAAACTGGTGTGAATTCAGCAGGGGACTGCCCTTTTTTTTGCTCTGCTAGGACAAGCTGAAGCTCAGCCTGGGGCAAAGATAGATCCAGGGGGCCGAAAGCAGTGCCTGGTACTTGCCAGGTACTTGCAGTGCCTGGCATTCCTCTCCCTCCCTCCCAGAAGAGGGAGCCAGAAAGACAAGGGACACCAGCTGCATGATGGAAAAGATGTTCAGACAGGACCTGAGGAAAAGGCTTTTTCCCATGGGACCAGAAGGGCAGAAGCACAGGCTGTCCAGGGAGGCTATGCCAGCTCCGTCCTTCCTAGGGGTTATTGGCGAGGTGTCAGTTGCAACATTTAGAAACTGAGGAACCCCACTGAGGACACTTTGCTAATTTGAAATTGTGACATACTAAACTGATAAGCTAAGAAAGCATGTCTAGTCACATGGGAGTAAAAGATATTTTAAAAACATGCTCACAACTTTATCTAATATACAAGGACATGTTCAGCTATATTCTGCTACTTCTGAAGGTTCAAGAGAATGCACAATTTACTTCCACAAAAGAAGCTGGATAACTCTCAGATTGGTATAATGAAACCTTTCAAACCAAGAAGCACTTTTAGGCCTCACAGGGAGTAAATAAACAAAGATGGCCAAATTACTTCTCAGATTCCATTTCACATTGCTAGACTTTGTATTAGGTATTTACTCAAAGAGATTTTGTTATAAAGGGAAGACTTTTACTCCAGAACTATAGTTTTTATCTTTCCATAACATCATGAGGAAAGTAAAATCTAATCTTCTTCTGTGACTACAGGAATATGATCACACACATCCACTGATATCTGTGCTTTTCTACAAAGAAAATCACAGCTTAGGAAAAATAAATTGAAGGGAGAATGAAGAACTCCAGCTGTACGGAAGAGAGCAAATAAAGAACATTGATGACTTAGAGATATCATTATAGAAGCAGCATTGTAAAATAAAAATTCTTGTAACATGCATATTTAATTAACAAAATGCTATTGTACCTCAGTTGTGATAAACTAAGTGATTTATCTCACTTGCCTAATTGCTATCCAGGACTTATTTTTACCCATGGAAGAATTCTAGGTTCAGCTGTGAAATAATTCAAACTCAGAAGGTCTCCAACTATGAGATTTCAAGTTGTCAATACTGAAAAATGCATTACTACCACATAGTACATAGTCTTAAACAGCAACTAAAATTAAAAGGTTTCCATCACTTAATTAAGACATTTTTACAGTTCAAGTCCCTCTGAAGTCTATATTTCTGAAAAAAAAAAAAAACAAAATACTTTCCATTCTGAATGTCCATAGCACAGACTGGGATCAGGGAAACCTATCTTTGAAAGATTTCTGTGAAGCTTTATATGACAAAAGCAAGTACTGAAGTAATTTCCTAATATACTGAAGACACAAAGTGTCACTGCAATTCCAGATTCAACCTCTGTCAGGGATGATTTCAGCATATATGCCCAGATACCACACACAAGCCTGAGATTAGTCTTTCTGAATTTTCATTTGTACTTCTTCTTTGAACCTAAAATGTAAAACCTTTCTTTCCAATCTCAGTTTTATGAATTTATTTTGCAACTGTTTCTTACAGGTCAATAGAACTTTTAATTATTACATGGATACAATAACCACATTTTTTCTAAAAACATTCTCTGGCATCAGACAATCAATCAGTCAGACTGATGTGAGAGTATGACAAGTGTGGCTATTCCACTATTTTAAAAAGTTGAAGAAATAAACAAGAATGAGCTCAGAAACTCTTGGGATTCTCGCTAGCAAAAGGCAGTAATTTTGGTTCTGAACACACCACGGACTTCCCTAAGGCCATCAATCCCCCCAGGAAAATTAAGCCCATGCACTTGTGGAAAAAATGATGACATAAAAAGGTATACAACACAAAGATAGATTTTTATTTGCCACAGTACACTTGACATGCCTCACCGTGTCAGGACACTATGCAGGCTGTGAAAAGGTGAAAGCTGGTAAAGGTACTTACAGCATGAACATGAGATACTACAGCACAGTGTACAGAATTTTTATTGAGACTATTTACATACCTTTCTTCATTGTTCACTCTCATCGTTACTGAAAGGATATGATAAATATGAGAAAGTTGCTTTTCACCTTTTTAATAATAAGAAGAGTTCGCATGGGTAGTTTTTACATTATTATCACTATACACAAATGTTGATGCTTTTTGTTCACTGGAAATTAGGAGTTTTGGGATGAAAAAGATAACTAGGAGGCCTTTCTACTATTTATAGGAGTGCTTGAGAAACACTGCTTTGCTGATTGATGAGTAGAACGTTGAAAGCTAACTCAGTTGCAGAGATGTAGTGGGATACTAGTAGGCAGAAAATGGTAGTTGAAATAATAGAAATAATAGATTCATAAAGTTCAATGCTGGCTACGACTATAAGATAATTTATTCTGAACTGCTGGACATCATAAATAATTTGTTTCCATCAAGTAACCCTCAGTTACTGGTGCTTGGTAAAGAATTGGATGCCTTTGCTTAACGTTTCTGACATACACAAAGTTTTGAAGTGGAGAAATGAGAAATGGGACGCTATGATGTCCCTTGACACTTTTTTTTCTGCTTTTCCCATTGATCCAGTCCATCTAGCTGTTAAAAATGTTTTTTCCTCCTTTTGAATTTGTCTGGCTCCAGTTTTTAGACATTCTGTCTATTTTTTTCTCCCCTAGATTAAAGAACCCTTCCCTGATGAGGAAATGGCTAGAGAGAACAATCTAGCAGAGCTGAACACCGAAAAGCACTTTCTCTATTATATTCAGAGCACAGAAGTAACACATCTTGGAGAGGTGATAAAATTTTTCACATCAATGGGGCAATTCCTTGGTGGAGACACTGCTTACAAACAGCACCTTTTTATTGTATTCATATTTGTCTTCACTTTGGTACTTAACAAATACATCAAGCTTCTATGAAAGCTTTAGGTATCTCATTGAAATATTCTCCAATTCTTCAATAAATTCCGTAATTTCATCGTAATTTTTACTTTCCCTTTAAAAACTCTGGACTGCTACATTTTATAAAAGAATTTGCTATTAAAGTCACAATGCCTCATAGTGAATGAAATAACTTTGTATTCTTACCTCCATTTTTATATAATAATTTATATCTTATTCATTCATGTTTTCCCAATATCACATTCAGGGTTCATGTTTTTTCTTTACCTATTATTAAGCCTTTCTTCTTTTCAGAGTCACTGATACCAAGACAAACCCCAATTTTTTAAGATGTGAACTGAGTATCTTATTTCTAGGCACATTCATTTGCTTTAAACTGCAGCAAGAAGCCTAGTGGTTGAAAGGACCTAGGCTAGCAAGTGATCAGGAGGACTATATGACCCATCCTCACTGTTCATTTGCCACTACAGTAATCTTGGTGTCATCTTGCAAATTAGTTTTGGTTTCATATTTCTTCTAGACCAATGATGAAAATGTTGAGTAGACCTGATGCTACATATAGTGCATATAGAAACATAATAGCTCCATTGCATCATAATGCTATGTTAGTTTTTGTGATTTATCAACCTACTCTCGTTCAATTGACTCCTAGTTAATACTCCATGTGGTTCTCAATGATCGTGCTAATTTCACGTACCTGATGTTGTGCAGAACTCAGTCAGGTACTTAGAAAAAATATCTACAAATAACTGCATGTATATAGTTATTTTTTTCAAATGATAAATGACATGAGGCTTGTTTTAGTCATAATAAAAACTCCCTGTCGATTCATTTTTAATTTGACACCCATCACCCGTTCAGGGCCTTTGCACTAAAGTTTCTCTTCAATTGGTTTCCAGGAAGCACTGGTAAACAGCAATGTTCCTCTCACTTTGCACTTCTCCTCGATGAATTTCATGACATTTGTCTTGGCCCCCTTTTCCCTCCGTATGAAGTCTCTACCACTTAGCATACCAAATGCTCCACCTAAGTTAGTCTAAATCTGTCAGACTCCCATTTCTCTCTGCAGCTGAAATTATTGAGTACTTTTTTATCTTTTTAGGCTTTACAAGAAATATATTGTTATAAAGTCAAGGTTTGGAAATTATTTTTGATTATCCTATTTACTAGGCTGAACTGAAATCCTGAGATAAAGCCTTAAGGAAAAACAAGAAACTCTAGGAAGACCACAAGCGAGGAAGATAGAGCCTTTGAGCAAAACCAATGTATTTAAAATGTAACTTTTTAGGTAACCATGCTTCAATAAAGTTTGATAAGTTATTATTAGAAGGTCCAAAATTATTAATACAGTGTTGTAAACATTTTTTTTTTGTACACAGCTGTGAAAGAATAAACAGGATATGTTATGGAAACATATATGAAAATGCATTATTCAGGTATCATTGAACTTTTCCAGTCAAAATACTATTGAAATCTCTTTGCTTCTTACTTAATTGATAGAAACTATATTTTCCATCTACTGCTGAAGGAATGAGTGAATTTCCCAAGTTATCCCTTTCTATGTTATTTCTTCAGACCTTGCTATCCAAGAGAAAACCATATTAAAAATCATACTGTTTTGAAATTAATGGGTTTTTTTTTCTGTTCTTTCAGCTACACTGACTGTGGTTTACCACTCCTGCAAGAATTCACCAGAGCAATGGAATTTTCTTCATTTGAGAACTTGAAAAAGTCGACATATGAGAGCAATCCTATTGAACTCAGTCTGAACTTACCTCATCCCATTTTAATAGCCATCAGCATGTCTGCAGGAATAAGCACTGGTACAATGAAGAAAAATAGCTTTAGCCCCCTTCCATTTTCAAAGTTCCCATCCAGCAAAACATACCCATATGCATTGAACATTAAGCACATGTTTCAATTCCTCCACAGTCATATAAGCATTGTATGTACTTTGCTTAAGTGCTGCCTAAATCAGATTGACAGCAATTTCACTTAAGCATATGCTTAACTGCTTTGCTGGGATGGGATGGGATGGGATGGGATGGGATGGGATGGGATGGGATGGGAAACTAATGTGTTTAAGACTGGAAATGGGCTGCATATGGAGTAACGGCAATGTGATACTATCACAGAGAGTTTCGTATCTGCCCAGACTCCATCATGTGCTTCTGTTTCTTCACCATCGTTGTCTGTTAGATTCCAGTTCTCCACACCATCTAGGCAAATGACTTGTAATAAAAACAGATGTAGGAGCAGCACAGGTTACATCTCCTTCTGTATTACTTCAAAAGCAGAGTAATGGTGAACCCAGGTCTTAACTGTGTCTCAAAATCTGGATCCTGAAAAAAGGACTCCATAGAGATGTATTTTGGGGAAAGTATAGAAAACAGCTACCTTGGTACAACTGGCGAAAATTTAGCATGTTCATCCCATACAGATTTCTTCTATTTTAGCTTCTAAATCCAGCTTTTTGGTTGAAATCAGGATTCCTGCAGAAATACAACTGAGAAAATGTATTATAATTTTGAAGAATTAGGACTTTGTTTATTTTAATTTTTATACAAATTAAACTAATTAATGTGCTACACCATCTTTTGAATACCTAAGAGTCTTTCACAGCAAAATAGAGGGCAGAAGAGGGCTTTTAGGACTTTCAAACTCTATGCCACATAAATAGAAAATGACTTCAAGAATAGCTTTTCCCATGTTATCCTAGATCAGCAGGGAACCCAGAAGCACCGGAATTCCCAGTCGTGCAGCAATTTGCCAACAGGATCCCTCTGAAGCAAAAAGCTCACAAGCATGTACAATGCCTGACCTAGACACTGTGTACATATTATTAGAGGTGTCCAGAGAACCACATCATCAATGCTCTTGTGATCCTGCAGCTTGGCAGACTCACTTGGTAGGTTTCATTTGACCCCTCCTCATGCTTTGGAGGAGACTGCCAGGTACAAAAAAGGATATTTCTACAGAACATCTTGCTTTCTGACAAACCTACACATTTCAGAGAAAAAGAAATTGTTGTAAGGCTTCCAGCAAGCTCTAATCCTCAGGAGAAAACATTTGCTACTCAACTTAACAGTGGCAGCTGTCCAAGAGAAGAATTAGATGTACATGTTTGCAATGGCTTGAGATACTGTCACTTAAGTATAGCAGTAATTCAAGGAATAAAAGACTGACAATATGCAGCTCTGAATTACATCATCTTTAACCTACAACAAAAGTGATTGCAGTGAGTAAAGGAGAGATTGGTGCCACTTCTCATTCCTGCAGGAAAAGTCACCGTGGCCCTATCTGTCACCCCAAACACTTGAACTCGCCTGCCTTCTCTGGAGGGAATTATGGCTACAGCCCAGCTGCCTGTACCAGCGCCATAAATTCTGACAAGGTCATGCACATCAGTAAATACTGATTCTCACAGGACGGGTAGACAGAGAGTGCCTGAACTCCCTTACTTCAAAAGACACTCTGCACAATAAAGAATTAAAGAGAAAACACTCTCATGCGATACAATTAAAGAGTACAACACTGTCTAACAAGGTAATTGCAATTTAATTGATAATTTAATTTTAGTCTCCTGCTTTTTGCTACCCTGTACAGAAGATGTTCCGCTGTGTACATCCCACCATTCGCTCCGCAGCACTGGTGCCACTTCTGACTAGGAAATACACTTTGAATGATATTGTTGTTTTAAATCTAACCTTCATCGTGTCTCCTGCAGGGACTAATATAAGAATACCACAGAAAGATCATCAACAATCTTTGCTCTCATGCTGGAAGCAGACACCTATATCAACTGGTGCTAGTGGGTGGACAAATACATTGCAAGGTCTACATGATTTCAGGGTTGACAAAAGTTTATAGAGCCAGAGGTTGCCAGCAAATGCTTTACTACCATTGGATGGTAGTAAATCAGAAGGGAACATTTTCTTTTTGTTAACTCCTGGAGAACCAGCTGAGAGCCTCGTCTGCAGTGATAGAAAAGCCATCTCCTACTCTTACTCTCCATTGTCCCTTTCAACAATGAAGTTAGCTGGGCAGCTGCCCACCGCTGAGGTAGCCTTGCCAAAGGACACAGCCACAGCTGGGCAGAGTGGTGGGAGAGCCAGCAGCGTGCCATAGTCAGGGCAGGAGTGCACACATGAGAACTGATACGTGGAGATCAGCACCACAACACTGCGCTCGGGAGCAGGCTGGGAGACCAACAGCACATTCAGTCAAATGGGTGCAATAAAATCCCTGAGCCCAGAGCGGTTTGTAACACGGAGTCTCATTCAAAGTCAATGACCTGATTTCATATGAGTTTACGTAGACACGACCTCTGTGTCGCTGTCACAGCTGCCTCTACCTTCCTCATGCTCCCAGCTGCCCACAGCCACTGGCAGGTACGTGGCTGCCTGATGGCAAATGCATCTCCTGCTTGGGGATACTCAGCAGTGCCACCACCAGTCATGGGGAACAGCACCCCAGAACGGCTGCACTCTTCAGCATCTCACAGTTTAATATCACTTGAAGTAGAGCACCTTTTTCCTCTGCTTACCACCTGTGACCCAGCACTAAAAAGTGCGCATCATTCCCTATTCAGCTCACAAATTGTGCATCACCTTCCAGGACTTTTCCTGTTGACTGCAACTGACAGTAGTGTGAAGATTAGGCAGCCTTTTAATCTTTTACTAGCTATGATTACCATCAGTGGAGTAAAAGAGCAATTGCCTGGCAGTGCAAGGCGCAGACCAACAAAAGGTTCTCAGAGCAGAAAGCAGTCATACACTAAGTTAAGTTTCCAGCCTACTCAAGTTCATGATGCCTCCCTTTGAAAACTGCGTAACTTAATCATAGCTTCCTGGAGGATTTTTCACAAGCCTTTATGACAAAGGCCCATATTTCTCATTAATAAGATTCCTTTACAAAAAACAAACAAACAAAAAAAAAACACAAGGGGGAAAAAAAAAAGAAAAAGAAGAGAGAAAAAAGTTCAGCTATTTCTTTTCAAGTTACAAACCTAAACATAATTCTTTTTGTCTTAAAGATCTCAGTATTTTTTCTTATCTAGTAGAATTAATTTGTGTTTAAACAGATTATGAAACAATCTTACTGAAGAACCACTGATTTCCAGAATTAATCAGCTACCTGAAATACTTTCAGCAATAGGAATGTTCCCACAGAGACACTTATACAGCTCTGACAGTATATGAGCAGATATTATTTTTATTTCAGAATAATAAAAATAATTAATTTCCCCATTACATAGACATGGAGAATACTAATAGTACTGATATTACAGCTCTGTTCAGACTGAAATTATGCATATAATTTCAGGACATGGAGTTTTGGTTAATTCCAAGCCCTGGACCAGCTGCAATGGCACAGATTTCTGTGTAGATAGAGTCCTTGCAAGTGTACCCCACAGCTTTGAACCCTCTTCCTCACAAAAGTATCTGTTACCTGTGTCCTCAGTGCTCTTGGTAAGTACAGTTACTGCACTAAAACATCCTAAGTGTGCTTTTACACGTTCACTCCAACCTCTCTGACACAGCATGAACATTACTGTCAGGACTGAAGAGGAAAAGTGTTTTCAACAGATGTGTATAGACACCAAAATCTGATTTATAAAGCTAACCTAACCTGTTAGCAAAAGGTAACCCCTGAGTAGTAATGACATAGGTAATAATCAAGTAGGTGAAGCCTAGATTAACATTTTAGGTATCTCATTGACATGCTCTGAGTCACCCACATCTTTCTCAGCCTTACAGGAGATCTTATGTGAGTTAAACTCAAAATGCCTTTTGAAGCAAACAGAGCTGATGTGATGTGGCTTTGCAGTAACTTTTTTCCGATATTGATTTTGTTTAAGTGTTCATTAGAAGCATCTTGCCCATTTAGATGAGCACTTGTTGTAATATAAACCTAAACAAACACAACAAAATTGGCTTTCAAAAATCTATAGTAGAAAAATCAAAATGGAGCTAGTAATCTTAAAAGTAAATGTGACTGACTACAATATTTTCTCTCCAGCAGTCAAGAAACATGGGTAGTAAAGAAAAAATGTTTGAGCCACAGACATCATCAGAGGTGAGTGAACAGCCAGACGTTATATGTAGAAATGTGACAGAGCATACTAGTAGAAAAGTCTTAAAATTAAATTTACTTACACATTCCCTCCTATTAAATCTGAATGATCCTTGTTCACACAGATTTAAGGGGGAAGATCACATCATGCCATTGGTAACATTACTTCAGTGGTATCTGAGATTTGAAATAAAGGTACTAGAAAGGAAAAAGAAAACATAAAAATAGCTAAATCATACACAATATAATTTATTGGCTCCATGCTGGAACTCATCTGCTTTTTCAGATATTGCTACAAATCAAACTACTCTCATTTAAAAAAAAAAAAAAAAAAAAGCACAATGAGAAATGCAAGATATTTGTTTCTTTTTGAAATCTGGTCTTGAAATTGAATTGTTTAACTTCACGCCTTTCTAAAGTTCTCCAAAGAGGCTGAGAAATATAAATGCATGAGTAAATTAACAGTGCACTTTTCAGTATGCAAATATTGCAAGCTGACTTGATACTTCTTCCCATCTCCCACAAACAGCTACATCGCTGAACTGTCACTGACAGTGACACTCTCTCCTCATCTTTCACAACAAAGAAGAAAAAAACTCCATGCTGTTTCTGCATATGTGAGCACCAGCTTCTTTTTCTTCCATCTACAAATTACTTTTGAAGAGTATCTCTTAGTGTTCCTCAGAGAATAAGGAACACTAAGGAACACTTTTTTTACACTGAGCACATCTGACTAAACTCAGTGATTAGTGTATTTGAAAACTATAGCTTCATTTGCATAATGTAAGCTCCATGCACCATACAAATAGAACTTGTGGTACTGTGTGAATGTACAAACAACATTTTCAATGCTTTAGCATAGTGACATAGTGACAGCACACTCTGTAAAATCCCCAGTCTGATTTTCTTCTATTTATACATAGGACTGGAGGACAACAGCGATCACATCAGATACAGTGTTAAAGTGGCATTAACTAAAAAAAAAAAACCCATGTGACTTTTAGGACATCTAATAACATCTCACACACTCAAAAGCAGTGTAGCCACATACAAGCACTCTGAATGCTGAAAAGACACAGACATACTGATGTATGATCTCAGCACGTTGGAGCTAGAAGAAGCACAGAAGCTTTTGCTGTAACCAGAGTGTTTCCTTCTTTTATGCTACTTCCCATCTCCAAAATCTTTATCATGTTGTACACACATGAAGGACATCTATTCAATCTCACAGCATTGTCAATCAAATTGGATGAATTAAGTGAATTAAGTAACTGAGGACAGACTGCCACATGCCATCCTAGGCCAATTTTACAGTCCAACAGGCAGATTACATCTTCTTCAGAGTTTTCCCATGGTGTGATTTTCAGCATATCCCTCTTGCTTCTAATTTCCATCTGCTCAGATCAACTGCTGCTATAAACGCAGGTCCACAGAGGAAGTCTCCGATGCAAATGCCTATATAAATGCCATTCCTGGCAGTTGTATAAAAAGTCTATTTAGCTGATAAATCCACAAAAATAAAAATAACAGTCAAAAAAAAGAGGAAAAATTAATTTTTTTTTTTAAATTAAAAGAATAATAAAAAATTATCACCAAATTAATAGAATGTTCTGTTTGATTAATTTCCATTTTATTTATGGCATGCCTGCCATGAGACTCACTTAGCAGGACCACAATCTGTCTCTTTTCAGGATGAACATTCACAGATCTCAGGATTTCCAGTAGTAATTTCCAGTAGATATTCATAGTAATAAATCTGAAGCAAAAACTTCTTCCCTCTCCAGCAATGACGGTGTGAGAAAGCAGACTGTCAATAAGCTCAAGTTGAAATGATCGTTATTCGACCAACAATCAAGCAACATTGCAAGTAACCATTTTCATATGTCCAGCTATCAGTGTAGAACGTATTGTATCAAAATAATTTCTAGGAAGTTTAACTAGAGACAAATATTTCTATTTCTACTCAGATGTATAATATAAATCATATTCTATGACTTACATTATATATCTGAATATTTTTCCTGTACCATTAAATTGTTGGTGTAGACATATATTAACACATATGAGATATTAGAAGTGTGAAACAAAATCTGCAGACCAACATTTGCAACTGGGAGATGAGAGGGAAGTCAGCTAAAATCAGCAACCAGATTTTCTGTAGATCTCCAAAAAAAAAAAACAGATTCAGGTTGAATACTTTCAATCATGTGCTCATTTGTGTAGTCATGTTGCTACACTTTCAGCATTTAAGCATAGCTGACTGCACAAGCTTTGTAGACATGAAAGAGCTGTAGGTCAAGCAAGTAAGGTGTATCCTTGGGACCTCTGGACAATAGTAAACTTCCTTGCCCAGGAAGTTTACTCATGCTGATCCAGGGACAGCCAACCTGATCCATAGCTGAAAGGGTGAATTCAATGTTGTTTGCTATAAAAGCATTATCTGAAGGCTCTGTGGATTTCCTGATATGGTTATTTCAGGAAGAGTACTGAGTGTGTTCTGCCACTGCTGGCAGTGTATGTATATTTATTTGTATTTTCTAGCAACTGTTGGCAGATATAATGATTGTAGAGTGGCTCTACACTTCCCAGTAAGGTTGCTTTCTGAGGACCCGATGCCTTTTGAAACTACTCAGAGATATCCTTTTGCATCTTACAGATGTTGAATCAGACTCTGAACTGAAGTTACCTGAAAATTGCCATGAGGGAGTTTGTTCTTCACTTTGAAGGAAGAAAAAATTTCCAGGCATTTCTGCTTCTGAACTCTTTTGCAGTGCAGTCAACATCAGCAGTTTGGACTCTCCACCATTCCTTGAAGTTACTTTCCTGCTATCTGTCTTGCATGTATTTTTGACAAGAATCCATAGAGTGAGGTAATGCTCTTCCCAGAAGGATCTTATGTCAAAGTCCAGGGAAACTCAGTACAGCATTTAATTAAACAAACAGTTGCTTCTATCCATACTAGTACATGCAATTAATATAAAAGTGAAGGCAAAATAATTTTCATGAAAGCTCCCCCATATTTTACACAGAAAATATACTCCAGGAATACTTGAATTCTACTGATCTCCATGTTGCTGTTCTTGTCAATAGAAACTTTGCACATTGCAGGCAAGATGTACATTTAGTAGAGAGTGTAATTAATCACAGGTGCGAGCGCCTCTGAGAGCAGTATCTTCCCTTCCACTGTGAGTCCTGAAAATTAGAAAAGAACATCTGCAGTATGAATAGTCGTTAAGGGTCTTCCTGCAAGAATCCCTCTGTGAAATCTACAGCCTGTGTTACAGAGAAAGCAAGCAGGCTCTTTCTGGCCTTAAAATGTACAAGCCTCGAGAAAGTCACACTGCAGATTCTCCTTAGAGTCATGGAGTTTTAACCTTACTGCTAGTTCTCCAGGAAAAGGTTTCTTAACTCTGTGATGAAAAGCTCTTCTTTGGGATAAGACTGATATTTAAATGTTCCCCAAAAGAAAAGACTAAGGACTTATTTTCTGACTGAAGGTGTTAGCTGTGAGGCTCACTCTCTCAGACATTTAATCACAAAACTACAGAGCACTCCTAGTGCTTCTCTGGAAGGTGAAGCTATTTGCTTCACATGATTGCATCTCCTTTATACGTATAGTTCAGGCATCAGAAAATATCAATTTTCTCCATGAAAGTCTGAAAGTGCACTCAGCTTATCAGATAAATAACTCATTTCCCTGTTTACCATTAACCTCCCAAACTAACATGCATCTCCACTGTTACAGAGGGTGCATCTCAGCATCACAGAACTGTAACAGTATCTCCACAACGTTCAAAGTGCTATGACTCTCCTCTAAACATGAGAAACTGAGGCAAGTTTCCAAGCTTTTCTGCAACTGCCTCAGCTTTGCTGAAAGCAAATTATTTCAGCAAATAATGATGACCCTGAGGTCATCATTATTAATTTAGCCTCCTGGGTTGACTGAGAAATGGTAAACGTGGTTCTACCAATACCTCTTACATACCTCTTAGCAGAAGGAGGTAGGAGAGGAGAACAAACTTGACAGCAAATTGTATGGTCTAATAAAAGTCTGATGTTTTCTAATTCTCAACACAGAAACTCCAGTCCCAAGGGCCCAAAGTTAATGTATCTTTTGCAGCTTTAGTTAGCTATTATTTTTCATATGACCCGGTGATCTCCTGATTCCCTGGTGACATCAGACAGATATTTTAATGTCCTACTCTGTAATAAGTTTGCCAGTAGCTGCTTGACCCACTGGCTCTGACCTTCCCTACTCCCTTCCCCACACATCTTCTCTACTGTTGAGGCATTTTTTAAAAAAACTTTTCAATATTTTTCTTTGTTTGTTTCATATCAAGACATGTTTCTGTGGAAGGTCATTCCTTCTCTCAGACACAAATAGCTTCTTAAAGGTGTCTTTATACCCTTCAAATAGACACACAATTTTTTAATTTTCACATTAGTTTTCTGTTGAGAAGCCTCTGCACAGTTCCTCCTTTGTAAATAAACCAGGTGAAAAATGTCCCTAAGTCTCTGAAGTTGAGGTAAAAAAATTAATTCCTACCCACTCCGATTAACTTGTTTTGCAAAGCAGTTTTAGCAGATATCCCCTCTGGAAAAATTTCTTAATTGCTTCCTGAAGGCAGAATGCCTGTGACTAGTTCTTTACATTATTAGGGAAATATTTTACCGAGATTTTTGGTGTTGTGCACACACTGTTTTACTTAGAGGGAAACAAATCTCAATGCTCTTATTCATAATTTCCTGAAGTTTAATAATTAAGATGGAAAGAAGCAGTCAACTGTCAATTAGCTTAATTTTCATGAGGTTCTTAAGTAATAAAAATGTGCATTCTGGGACATGTGTCAAAAAATCCCCCAACTATGCAGGCCTTCTATCCCCAGAAGATGAGAGACGTTATACTTCAGCAAATTAAAAGTTTTCATGCAAGCAGGAGGAGATGTACATGTGTATGTAAATACAATGATATATTTGCGTTTATATATACATAAGGGAGGTGGTTTAAAGACAATTTTAAAAATCCTATGTATAAGACATAAAGCCATTACCCAGAATGTCGCATATTCTGTAAATTTTGGGGGAAAAAGGTCCCACCAACTGATAGGAACTGTACAATGTCAAGAGATTTCTAAGTACAAAGAGCAAAGAGAGAAGCAGCAATAAAAAGATTTGTCTTTTGTAAGTCTCTGCCACCTGGCCCACTTACTGTTCCTAACAAATGGCGAAGTCAACTCAAGGAAACAGACATAATCAGGTTACTGTGACCTACTGAGCATATTATTTCTGTAGATAAGAGCTAAACGGCAAAACTCTACACTTCACTGATCAGCTTCGTAAGTGAGAATAAACTGCACTGGACTTTGCAGTAATTTTTTTCTCTCTCTGCTTTAGAAACAATCTATATATATTTTCTATCCATAGAAAAAATAAAAGAAAAAATAAGGAAAAAAAAAAAGAAAAAGAAAAGAAGGAAAGTCCTATAAAAAAAGGTGAAATAAAGTGCAACAAAAAAAAGATCTTGGGACATTTAATGTCAACAGTAGCTCCAGTTATGAAACATTATCTTTTTAGACAGTGCCTAGGTAGAAGAACATGCTGTGGTCTAATAGTTCATTAAACTGTGATGAATCAAACTCACTGGGTATAATGACTGGGGTGTGTAGTCTACCCTGCATGTTTCTGTCATATGCAGTAAACGACCACACTAATGATTTATTACCTTATATTGCACCTATATGTTTTAAAACAAGCATTTAAAGCAATGAAGATAAGCATTCTGGTCTCCCTCACACTCATAATGACAGACTACCTATGCAGATTACAAGAAGCTATCACACTTAAGGAAAAAGCACAGATCTGTGGCCGTGAAGATGTATCATTAAGGCTGGTTTAAAGAGGTAACCAGAATGTCAGGGGAAGATAGCTCATCAGTTACAATTTATCAAAATACAGAGCATACACGTACACACTTTCCCTCTTCTGCTCTGGTCCTTTCCACTTGATAAAGCATTTCTATCCTCGCCCTGCCTACTTTCATGTACCACCTCCTGCTGTCAGATGAAAACCAGAGCAGACAAGAAGTGGATGGACTGTGTTAGACACAAAGTGGAAAGAGTCATCACACAAGAGGAAAAATCATATATATTTATGAGAACTGGTGATAATGACAAAGATAAACTGGAGAGAAAGCTGATTCAGTTGGGCTCAAGTGCCTTGTTCACTGAGAGAAGAGGCTTTCAACTCCTAGGATTTATCTTTCTGCAGAACCTTTGCAGAAAGATTTTATAGAAAGATTTTATTTTTGGTTGGCCAACCACACTGTACCCAGCAGACTCATAGTCACAAATGCTGACCTGCAGCCAGAATATAGGGTAAGCACCCCACTCTTGCTTTATTTAAGTTTGTTAGGGGTTGGGAGGAAACAGTCAGTTATAAAGTTGTTGAATGTTGTTTTACATGCCAGAATAGTCATCCTTAGAAAAAACATGAAGCTAGATAATCCAGACTACAGAAAGATACTAGCAACTTAGCATTTCACATTGGGTGTACTTGTGAAGGTGTTGGCAGTGGGGAGGGAGTGCTGCAGGATTGGCCTCTGTAAGAAGACATCAGGAGCTGCCTCTGCATTGGACAAAGCCAGTTCCAGCCAGGTCCAAAATTGACCCATCACTGGCCAAAGACAAGTCCATCAAGGATGTTGGTGGCATTTCTATTATAACATATTTAAGAAAGGGTAAAAACCACTGCAGAGTTGTGCAACCACCAAGCACCAGAGCAGAGACTCCCCTGCAGCCCTTGGAGAAGACCATGATGACACAGGTTTTCCCCGTACAGTCCATAGAGAACCATGCTGGAGCAGAGATCCACACTGCAGCCCATGGAGGACTCTGCACCAGAGCAAGTGGATGTGCCCTGAAAGAAGCTGCAGCCTGTCGAGAGCCCACACTGGAGCAGGTTTCTGGCAGGAGCTGTGGCCTGCGGGGGGCCCATGCTGGAGCAGTTAGTTCTTGAAGGATGGTAGCTCATGAGAGGGACTCATGTTGGAGCAGTTTGTGAAGGAGTGTATCCTATGGGAGGGACTCCATACTGGAGTAGGGGAAGAGTATGATGAGGAAGGTGTTGCAGAGGAGACAGGGTATGGGCTAACCACAACCCACATTCCTTATCCCCTTGTGCTGCTCTAGGTGGGGGAGGAAGAGGAGTCAGGAGTGAAGCTGAACCTGAGAAGAAGGGAGGACAGAAGGAAGGTGGTTTCAGTTTTCTTTTTGGTTCTCACTGTCCTACTCTATTTTTCATTGACAAGAAATTAAATTAATCTTCCCCAAGTCGAGTCTCTTTTGCCCATGATGGTACCTCCTGAGCAATCTCCCTGTCCTTGTCTCAAAACCACGAGTTTTAAATTTTATTTTCTATCCCTGTCCTGCAGAGGAGGAGGAGTGAGAAAGCAGCTGAGTGGGCACCTGCTAGCCAGCCAAGGTGAAGCCACCATACATTTTTATGTAGCTTCTGAGGGATCACAATAGTAACATCAATACTGAGAGTCACCACTCTGTCTTATGTCTGTTGTAGATGGGGCTCGTTACAATAATAATCCTTCTTGCATTAGCCAAGCTAATATGACTAATGGACCATAACTGCACAGTAGCAATTGTGTACATATTTTTTTCCAGGGGGCAAATTAAGAGATATCTCCTTTCAAACATTTTGCTAATAAATAAAACAGGGAGGTGGTATCAATTGCCACAGATCAAGGATACTTAATATTCTTTCTTCTGTAAATTAGCACTCATCAATGTTCCCTCCTTTTGCTTTTCATTTTATTCCAGAGAGGTTTCCATAGCAACTAGGTCATGTGCCCAGTTTAATCTTCAAAGCTGTAACATTACAGTGGATTTTTGCTGAAAGAAAAACAAACAAAAAAGGGCACTTTTTATTTGTAATTTCTTAGAAATAATGATAATGGAGCTCTACAAAAGGAGCTCTGGCAGCGAGGCATGTGAAAGTGTACCACTTTTCGCAGGTGGTGAACAGGTTATGGACACCAACATAAATGCCTGGAAGCAACTCTCTTCTAGAATTTGTCCAATATAAAAAGCAGGACCACTTCAGACACCAGCAACATTTCTGGAGGTGAACAAGTGACCTGTCAGTAGTCCTCCATAATCCCTTTCAACTGGGCAGTGCTCCCTTGTCACTGCTTCTCAATTTTTGACAATTGGATTGATGCGATTGGAGAGAGAACCTCAACGGCTTGAGCAAAGCAGGTATTATTTATATTTCAGCAATGTGTTCCCATCCCAAACATGTAGAGGATAAACAAGGTGAAAGGAGATTAGCATTTTTCACTCCTAAACACAAGCTTAGACTACAAAAGACAGCTGGTTTTATGGGATTTCTGGTCATAAAATTTAACATCTGAATACAAAACATGGTTTCTGATATGAGTTTTATATGGCAATGAGCAACTTGATTCAAATGAATGCACTCTTTCCTATGCTACCCCTGTGCAAAATAATAACAACTTGCCAAAATTCTGAAAATTGCCACCTTATTCTTTTAAGCAGCCCTGCGTACACCATGAGTACCCTGACCTCCCAGAGTGCCACCTTCTAGCATCAGCTAGGCAAGAAACCAAGTGAGAGCTCCTTTTTTTGTACAGAATTCCTCTCATCGTGTTTTCATCCTATGAAGAACCTCACATTCTGTTTGCCTGATTTTTCACCAGTTACCACCCACCAGAAAATAGCATTTTATATTCTTTTAGTAAAGTACAGAGCTTAACAATAAGGACAAGGTCCTTGACTTGATTCCAAGGAATGAATGTCATAAAAGTAATAAAGCAGTTTAACACACTTATAGGTAAATGCATAATTGGACTGGATGGAGTTTCTGCCTTGTTTTACAGAGAACTTTTATGCTTCTTAATGGGACAAAGTGCAGTAACCAAAGCTCCTGGTTAAATCTTGCATTTCCAAAATATTCCAATCAAATCATAGAATCATAGAATCATAGAATAGTTTGGGTTGGAAGGGACCTTTAAACGTCATCTAGTCTAACTCCCCTGCAAGGTGCAGGGACATCCCTGACTAGATCGGGTTGCTCAGAGCCCCGTCCAACCCAGCCTTGAATGTTTCCAGGGATGAGGCATCTACCACCTCTCTGGGCAACCTGTTCCAGTGTTCCACCACCCTCATAGTAAAAATTTTTTTCCTAATATCTAATCTGAATCTACCTCCCTCTATTTAAAAACCATTACTCCTTATCCTGTCACAACAGGCCCTGCTAAAGAGTTTCTCCCCGTCTTTCCTGTAGGCCCCCTTTAGGTACTGGGAGACCCCTGTAAGGTCTCCCCAGAGCCTCCTCTTCCCCAGGCTGAACAGCCCCAACTGTCTCAGCCTGTCCTCATAGAAGAGGTGCTTCAGCCCTCTTATCATCTTCGTGGCGCTCCTCTGGACTCCTTCCAACAGGTCCACATCCTTCTTCTGTTGGGGCTCCAGAGCTTGACACAGTACTCCAGGTGGGGTCTCACCAGGGCGGAGTAGAGGGGGAGAATCACCTCCCTCGACCTGCTGGCCACACTCCTCTTGATGCAGCCCAGGATGTGGTTGCATTTCTGGGCTGCAAGCACACATTGCTGGCTGATGTTGAGCTTCTTTTCCACCAGCACACCCAAGTCCTTCTCCTCAGGGCTGCTCTCGATCCATTCTCCACCCAGCCTATATTTGTGCTTGGGATAGCCCAGACCCATATGCAGGACCTTGCACTTGGCCTTGTTGAGCTTCATGAGGTTTGCGGGCCCACCTCTCCAGCCTGTCAAGGTTCTTCTGGATGGCATCCCTTCCTTGCAGCGTGTCGACTGCATCACACAGCTTGGTGTTGTAGGCAAACTTGCTGAGGGTGCACTCTATCCTGCTGTCCATGTTGCCGACGAAGATGTTAAACAGCGCTGGTCCCAATACCAACCCTTGAAGAACACAAGTTCTCAATGCAAGTTCTTGTACCAGGACTTCCCCACAAAAATTGCAGGACTAAATGTATCACAGAATATTAGTAACAGTCTAAACAGTATGTGTGCAATCATGACTCTGTAAGACGCTGAACTAATTAATCATTACGTCATTCCAGTGTCTAATTAAAATGAAATATTAAACTCATCTTTCACGTAAGAGAATGAGAAAGTGAATTGAGTTTAATGAAGAGTAAAAATTCTAAGAAATTAAAACATCTACAGAATTGGTATATCCTTTGCTAAGAACACTTAGTGAAGCAGTTCACTTCCAGTATAAGTTTTCAGTTTAATGTCTGAAAATACTAATACCACACTGCATGCTGGCCTTTGAGAAATTCAGGTTCCAATTTTCTGTGCATCATATTCACAATCAAATAGAAGCAGAAAATGTTATTTAACCCCATAAACACCAAACATGGGTCCTTCATAATCTCTTTCAACTATCCTAATCACATCATGGCCCAGATCATGGACTTCACTTGTTTTAAAAAATACTTTTTATGCACTCTATTTGAAAGTAATTCTTACATGACTGGCAAAGTAAATGCCAGTTTTGACTTCCTTCTCAAGCTTTTCTCACCTTTTCTTTGTTATCACAGGATCTCATTGGCTTTTTAATGAAGGATAACAAAAAATCAAAGCAAATCAGAACACCAGTATAATCTCACTCCACTCCTTTCTCCCTTCCTTTGCCTTTCCTCGCCCTTCTTTTTGTTCTTTATCCTTTGCCACCCATGAAGACCTGAATATCTCTTGTCTTTCAGCTCTTCTCACCTGGCTGAATTTTCCCCTCATACTGTACCCCTCACACTCCCTTTCTTTTCTGTCTCCTCTTGCCCTTTCTTTTACAGCATCAATGTAAGCATACTCCACTCATCAATAAAAACTGATTCCTGGTAGTACTTGCTAGACTTTAGTCATCATTGCAATGAATGTGTCACCATCAGTAGATGCTTTCAGTTCCTCCACACCATTTCACTGATTACATGTATTCCCCCCACTGTGTTAAAATTGATCTGTCTTGAACAGTGTCACACAGGAAGAACTTGGCCTGCTAAACCAACATATTCAGCCCACAGCCTCATTCCTGGATACCCTACTTGTGAACAATATGTGCCTATCTGATACTCCATGGCTGGAGTACAGCTAATTGTATCAGTCAGGTGAGAGGACACACATAGTCAAGTCACTTCTTCCCAGCTGCATTCCTAGGATAAGCCTTTACTTGGGTCATATGCGAGAAGTATATCTAGACCGAATGCAGAACATAAATATGCATATATATAATTTCTCATTAAAAGACTAGTAAAGTACACAGGGAGCTAAAGCACTGGTGCTGGGAGAAGGGAATGAAAACTAGAAGAAATGGCAAATTAAGTAAAAGAATTGTGACATTGCACAGTTCCCTTAAAACTGGATGGAGACTTCATGGGAACATTTTGACAGCATAAAGCAAGGAAGGTGTCAGACATATTGTCTTCCTCAAACTACTGAAGGTAAGGATCAATTTTATAGATGGCAGTAGCTCTTTCTGCAGTTATTTAGCATTGCCACTTAAAGTGAAATGGAGGTGCCTAAAGAAGGTGAAAGGGGGTTGAAAGAGAGAAGACATGGAAATGGGGTAAAAAATAATAGCTACGATGAAAAAGAAGCACGATAAGATGAGAACAAAAAGTAGCTTAATTTTTAAAAGGTTAAAAGTTCTATTTAAAGTTCATTTTAAAATGTGTCTTCATCTTGTTTCTCCTGTAAGCATAAGCAGATGGCAATGGATAAGCATCGGGGATTACAGTTCATTAGTTTATTGGGTTTTGTCTGTTCTCACCTTCCCTTGATGAAGAGGTATTTTGTTGTGAGAGGCAGAAGCTCAAGAGTAAAGCAACAAGCACAAAGACAACATCACTTAAGGCTGTTTCTTTTCAGTACAGTACTTCTGTATTTATTGACTTTCCTCAGTAAATCTTTGTCAATGTAAAGCAAAAACTGATTAATCTGTTCCATAAAATGCCTATGCAAGCTATAAAGCTGGAAACAGAGGATGATCACGAATTTGACTATTTTTCCTGAGAAAATACAGAAGTATTCCAGGAGTTATTAAAGGGAAGACTTAGCTGGCAAGCATGACAGTCCGGGTGACCCAGATGTACACATCTTTTTGAACCAAAAAGCAAGCATCCTGCATTTAGCTATGAACTTGACAGCATGTAACTGGCCAGACAGCAGTAAGTCTTGCTCTTCCTTTCAAAAGTAGCATTGTTTGACTATTCCTCAACCAACAAATTTCACAAACTTTATGTTCCCTTTTGGGAAACAAAACTGATAAATTGAGTTCCTATAGGCTCTCATAAATGATTTGGATTTGATCATGAGGGTGTACAAAAATACTTTTCTTTAAAGGTGTAATAGGCAGATTTCCCCTTTCTCCAACCTTCCAGTAAAAAACTTACATATGTTTAAAAAATGTTTAAAAATATGTTCTTTGAATTACTTCAGTTTTCAACTAGAAACATCAAAATATTCAGCTTGTGGGTTAAATTGTTGAAAATGCTTCAGCAGGCAGTTGATGAACAAAATGTTTAGTATTTAAATGAATGTGTCAAATAACATTTTTACAGTCTCTTATTGAGAAATGATGGGCAATATAATAGCTCAGTGTCCTGGTTTCAGCAGGGATGGAGTTAATTTTTCCTTTCAGTAGCTGGTATGTTTTGGATTTTGTGTGTGAAGAATGTTGATAAACACCCTGATGATACCAGTTGTTGTGAATGAGACCAAGGACACTGTCTGGCTTTCCAAGTCTCACTAATTTGCAGATTCAGGAAGCTGGGAGAAAGACAGACAGCATAATTGATCCAAACTGGCCAAAGAGAGTATTCCATGCCATAAACATCATGCTCAGTATATAAGTGGGGGCAGGCGAGGGTGGGTATCTGCCTTCCTAGCATCCATTTTTCCTGCTTGTTTTTGCTGGCATCGTTCCCCCTACCTTGCTGGCTCCCTTTTGCTCCTTTGCTTGCTGCTCGGGTTTGTTTCCGTGATCGCTGCTCAGGACGGGCTGTATTGGTCATTGGGACATTGGGTGGTGAGAAAACACATATTGTTCACTTTGTATATTTTTAATATCCTTATATTCTGTTACTATTGTAGTTTTCCCTTGTTATTTTAGTAAATTGTCTTCATCTCAACCCACAAGTTCTCCTTCCTTCCCAATTCTCTCCCCCATCCCCCTGGGGAGGGGGAGGGTGAGCGAGAAACTGTGTAGTGATTCGGGCTAAACCATCACACTCAGCCATATGATTATGTGCCCAGGTGATTCCATCTCCATTTTTCCTTCTGTGCTGCATAGCAGTTAATAGATTTTATTTATTCTTGTTAGAGTATTTCAAACAATTGAGGAGGTTTCTACTTCATCTATCGCTTCAGAAACAAGCAATTGCCAGCAGTTTTTCTTCATGTGGTGTACTGTATTTTTTAATGTGGAAAATGAGGTAATGTTTAGGTTCAGTAACCTAGCAATGAACAGCAAGATGATTTTAACACTTGAGTCTTTTTCCTGTATGTGATATTGATGATTAATAGCAGTGAAACAGGAAGGAATTGTGGGATACAAAGGACTGTAAAGTACCATGAAGGCCCTCCTGGGCCAGGCTGGTTACTGCAGACATTACATTAAATGGAAGAAACAGCCCTAGAGATGGTTAAAAGTTACTACTGTAGCTAAGAAGATAGGGCACACGTCCTGCTTTCTTTGCACATGTTAGGCACAGGTTTATTCCAGCAGCTGCTGAACTTCAACAGGTCTGATCTAATTTCAAAACTTTCAAAATCTTTAGTCTGGGCAGCAAAACAAACATAATTCCTGCTTTGATCAGTAAAAATATATCTGTTCCCCCACAAAACAACCCTTCTGTACTCGTGGGAAAAAAGGCAGGCTTCATCCCTCAAGAGTGATTCAGTTCTGTACCAGATGAACTTTGTGATTGCCTTCCATGGCTACCAGTTCCTTCATGAATGAAAAATTACCGGTTTGTTTTCTGGCAGAGATCTCTTTATACTTACCCTCCTGAAGTATCAACTGGTGATGAGTCCTTTTTCCTACCATTTGCCACCGGTGGACCTGGGACCACAACAAGCTTTTGATAGAGGAGAGTGTTTACAGGCTACAGAATAGTCCATAAACTTTTCCATTAATTTCTGTTTATTTATTTTCTGACATTTGGATATGAATATCACTCCTGTCAAAGTGTCGAAATAAATCACGGAGGTGTTATAGGGCTGTGCCTAGATCACTACCAAAGCACTACTGGCCTTAGAAATGCATGGCACCGGGTAGGAATAAGATAGAAGAAAAATGATCTGCCCTATGAGCTTGACCATCTCTAGATACGATTTGCTGTGTTAGCACATCAGATTGAGAATGTTTCATTCAACCAATGGCCAAAATAATCTGTTTTGGTTACCAGTCAACTAAGTTTTTCTTTCAGTTCAAATAAAAGCAGTGTCTGCTGATACACATAAGAGTTGAAATTCTTCTCACTGAACATGAAGGGTTTAATGAGTTTGTTGCACTTTGTGAAAAGCATTTTGGAAATGGCAGACAACAATTTTAAAAGAATATTATTCAAGATGAAAAGTGAACTCAGCTCAAGAAAGGTTATTGTGGTCCTTTGTGCATCTGCATGAAGCCATAGTCTTCGATTATATGATTATATCCTACTTTTCTTCATAGAATTACTACCAAATTCTGTACACAATTTAAATGCACAACAAAACAGAATTAAGGGCTGGATGGATAACTATTGAACAAGGTATTTTTGCAACTCTAGAGTGTCTTAATTTGACACCTACATAAAATTCTTCTAAATATTTTCAAAATTAGATAAACAACAATATTCTTTGTTTTGACTGAAAGTAATGCTGCAGCTGCATGAAAGAAGTCTGGCAACAAAGTGTGGGGGAAGACCTTTGTGGTTCTACAGGTTTTGCACAGAATTTTATGAACAGTCACTGCTGAACTAACTAACACAGGCACAAAGTTCTGCTAGAAATAAGGGGGAGAATAACAGCCAGTATAGAAAAGAACAGAATTCCCTTTCTCCTGATGAAGGAGAGCATCACATTATTATTATGAAATCAGCTGAGATAAAGGGGAGAGTTGCTTTACTCCACTGAAGCATGTAGAGTAGCTTTAATTATAATGGAAAATTTCTCAGGAGTCTTTTTTTTGTTTACAAACAAAGTGTTGATTTTTCTCCTTAATTTCTGATTTAAACATAGCATCTAAGAAGTTTAGGGTTTCTTTGGAATGAGATTTCAGTGTAAACAGGCTGCTTCATCTTAAGATAACATATGGATATTGTGTACATAATTATCAACTGTGGAAAGAGCAGTTCCTGTGAGAGGCATTCAGAATCACAGAAGATCAGTATGGAAGCAGAAATTTCTCAAATCCTGAGATCTGGAATGTAACATAACAGAAGGAAAAGATTTGGAGGGGTGGGAGGATGTTGTTTTTTGGTGTTAGGCTTGCTTTTTTTTTTCAGAAGAGAGGGGTTTTTTTTTTGCATAATTACTACACTTCACATATTTCTTCTCATTGGAGATCCTACTTACAGTCCTCTCCATTTCCATATGCAGGCTGTAAAAAAAAAATCCTTCCAGAATGTTTGATCGTATTTTGATGACTCTGCTACAGAAATTTGACCAGCATCTATTCACAGCATTTACTCTGAATATCTGAGAAGTATTTAATACATTACTCTTGAGTTATTCTAAAACAGGTGAAAAAAAGTAACTTTGTTAAAACTGAGGCAATCCCAGAACAGTCAGAGTTCGGGTAGTTACCTTAGACACTATGGTTTACAGGAGAAAGACTCTCTCCACTACCTCATTCTCTGGGTTTTGTTTTGGTTTGGTTTTTTTTTTTTTTGGCAGTTGGTGTTTTGTACATGTTTTCTACACTTCTTAACACAGAAGACATCATTTCACAGAAAGTTTCCTTCCATTTCCTATCTGGGAAATTAGATAACATCCATCCCAAATTCTCAGTGAGCTGACACATGAAATTATAGACCTGAACATGTGTGGTATGATTGGAAAATACCAAACCTACTAATACAAGAAGGGAAGGACTCAGAAAGTGCTTATTAATGTAACCTCATTAGGGGCATCACTGCTTTAGAAATTAAAAAGTAAACACAAAGAACAAGAAAGAAGTAAGACACAATGCAATATATGTTCCCCTAAGCTAGACCATGCCAGATCAGCCTGATATCTTTAATAACAATCATTTTTCTAGGGTAGATGCAGCCCAAAAAGAGTGTATAAATGGCATTTTATTAAGCTATTTAGCGACAGGCTTATTCGAGAAATTATTTAATTGAAGAGCAGTGGAATTTGCATAAGGGTTGTAAAGTGAGTAATAAACTGATGGATGCGAAGACAGCTCTTCTTGGAAGTTAAAGCCTTAGAAATGAAGAAGAGAGCTAATTCATTTAATTCCTTGAGTACCACTGATGGAACAGACTTAATTTTCTATTTTCATGGTTTGGGACAAAAAGTAATGAGGTGTTCTGGTGGTGGAAAGTTAACATAATAAAATAAGGGAAAGGATTGGCTTGTTGGACAGGAAGAAATGTGTTACATTTACGTCCAGGCTGAAGCATTGCAAATGCAATCACACAAAATGCAAGTCATGTACTTCAGGACTTAAGACAGGAACTTCTGCTAGAAGATATGAGTTTAACAGCTGGAAATGACCAAGGAAGGAAAAGACTGCTGCATTGGCTAATTGGAGGATAAATACTAGTAAAACTGTAAGACACTTTTGTTAAGATTACTTTTTTTCATGGAACAGAATTTCTGTTTTCTGTAAACTCTAATAACCATGAAATTTACCTGAGGAGCCAGGATGAAATATCATGCTCTCAAGAGATAGGCTATGTACAGTCTGAGAAACACTGTTTTGATGTATCCCATTATGACAAGGTTCCACTGTGATCCTTGATAGGATTTGGGGTTTTTTGGTTTTTTTTTTTTTTTTTGTGTGGTTTTGCAGTTTGGGGTTGTTTGTTTTTTTTTCTTTTGCAAAACTTTCTAACTCACAAATCCAGGCATTTCAGCAGAAGAAACCACAAGGTAGAAGATAATTCTGAAAAACATCTCTAGGGCTAGGTGTGAAGTCCTCTGAAGTAAATGGAAAGAGTCATATTAACTTCAGTGTTCTTTAGTTACAAAATATGGAACATAAAGGCTATTTTAATACATATTTTCTGCCTATAATTAGGTGGTTTTGATGGAATTTAAGAGAGAAAAAGCAGGGAGGGATAAAGATAGTATTTAGGTAGCAGTAACGTAGGCATCCTGATAACCTAATCATGCAGCAAGTTACTGAGCCAGATACGCCATTCGGTTCTAGTCCAAAGGATTACTCAGTCTCTGGGTAAAATTAATTAACCTTTAAGTCCCACTTAACTAAATCCTTCTTTACAAGTGTCTACCTCACTGTGACAGCTTTAAGCTGTTTACAGTCCTAAGAGGGGAAGAGAGAGAGCTGAAAGCCTAGTATGTGCCTCTCCACTGATAAAATGTATGCTGTGTATTTATTGACTTGCAAATTTTGACAATAAAATAAACATGAAAGTGGAGGTCATTTCAAGGTTTTGTTGTACTTTTGTTATAATTCACTACCCTGCTACAGTGGTTTTGGAAACAGAACACTAGTTGCCACAGCTATCAATTAATACACATCTGTTAGAGAAAGTGTTGATTTTATTTCTTACAGCTTATCTTTTATAAGAATATGGATAACCCAAGAAAACCAGTTTGGAACAATTATGTTTGAGAATTCTGAAAATCCTGCTTAGACACAAAAGTTTCTGTTGTTCCCAGAAAACAAGGGAAATCAGGAAAGTAATATGTAATTGTAATTTGCTAAGGGATTCCTACAGTATTGGAACACTGAACTAGAAGGACACTTCTGTGTCATTGAGACAACCTGACAACAGTATGGTACTATTTTAGGAAGTAGAGAAAAGCAACATGCAAATTTTAGGAGATCATCTGTATCTTTGTAATTTGCCAAGTAAATCTCAAACAGATTATAATAAATAAGGATTTTATTTAAAAAGATGAACAAATACACAAATTAGCATAAGCCAAGCTGCTACATAAGTTCTGAAAGCTAATTAAAGAAAGGACTTCTTTTTGCCGTAGCAGAAAGCAAGGTCATAAGTAGAAACATGATGAATATGTCTAAAGCATCAAAGCACTGGATATTCAAAGCAAGCAATGAAACTAATAAAATTGAACTATGGATGAGAAAATTACTTTGTCAACTTAAATCATGAAAAGTTACAGAGGAGTCAGATTTTTCCTGTTTGCGATACTTAGCCAATGTTTCAAAAATATATAGTGTGATTTTTTTTCTACTGAAGGACAAAAAGATCTGTAGGATGTGAGTGTCTGTGGGGCAGAATCTGCTTTGATCTCGGATTCTTGCAAGAATAAATTGTCCAAACATACAGTCATTGTATCTTGGCTCTCCTTCAGAAAGTATAGTAATACTTATTAAAAATCTGATGTATCATGTTTTCCTCTGGTTTCTTATTAATTTATTTTGTTTCTTCCCTTCTGACAACAACACATAATCTTTCCAAAGACTTTGTGCAAAGGTGGGACAGTTAAAACTTACACACCAGCAGCTTCTGAACACCATCACTTTACACTCAAAAAAATTTACAGACTAATAAGAGGGTAACGGATTTACTTGTAGGAAACTATTAAATAAGCAGCTCCCGCACCAACAGCCACGGCTTAAGCACATAGACAAAATCAGAATTGAAGGAGATCTTCATTAAAACAAATATTGCTTCACTATGTGGGAAAGGCTGACAGTTCAGACATTTTGAGAACAAGTAGTGTGGATAAAACTTTATCTATCAAAGTTCTTAGCAGTCTGGTGTAAGACCAAATTCTTGCTTATTTATTGCATGTCTTTGGCAATTGACACAGTAAAACCAAGCAAATTGTATATGGCCATTAGTTCCCCTGGCCATTACTGGCTCCTCCAGGGTAAACACGCTGCAGCTGGAAAACATGACAGAAGATCTCAGTAACACTGGGACAGAGAACATGGGGGAGGAACCATGGTTGAGTTCCACAGACTCTGCTGATCTCCTCAAATTGAAGAACAAGGGTAAACAGACCTGTCTCAGAGATTGTCCTCATAGCTATGAGGAACTGATCTCCTCATCTCACAGAGATATAGGGCTGTTTGGGAACAGCAGACCCACAGAGCAGATATCTTTATGTTTTACCAGTGAGAAAGAGAGCAGTATGGAGAAGTCATGTCAGGGAAGCACAATTAACTGTTCAATCAGTACTTGGACCTTGCCCCTAGTTCTGGGACGAAAAATTGTTAGGAGCACTAAATTTTGTGTGGATCACAGAAACTGAATGCTCGCTTTGGAGGATTTTTACACGTTACTTCAAATAGATTATACGTTGGGTGCTGTGGCAATTGCCATCTTATTTGCCATGCTGGATCTTAAACTGTGTTTTGGCAGGATGTAGCAAGACAAAGTCTCTGACAATTTAATGAGATGGTTTTGGCTTCTGCACAAAAGCAGAAAAGAAGCCAAAGGCACACCAGTTCCAAGTTGTGAGCTCCTGTCAAAGCTAGTGTCTCAAGGACATTAAGTACACAAAGTATGCGTATGGTATCAGGACATCCAATTTTAAATAAACTTTTCCTCACAAAACAAGAATCCCAACTCCTACCCAATGTCCTCCATCCCGTTGCCATTGGGAGTCCAAGAAAACCTGCAAGACTCTGCAACACTGTGTTTCCAGCCTTGTGCACAGCCCAGCCTTGCATTAGGGAGTATTTACTGGCACCTATCTACACCTAGATTTTCCATAGACCCTAAAAAAAAACCTGAGAATTAAGAAACACAACATCAGCTTTTCAGCAGACTACCTTGCATGTACATCATTTGCCTTACAACAGAGCAATTACTCACGCATGTGCATAGCACACACCTGCCCTATGTCCAGACAGATCTGAACTCTCCAGGAGTAAACCTCCCATGCACAAATGCCCCCTGAGCTGCCCCATGGCAGGTGTGCCAAAATTGCCTCAGGTCATCACTAGCAGCAGTTCTAGCAGGAAAAGGAGAAAAGCAACAAACATTTGGGCACATTCTCCTCTGTCAGCAGCTCCTGAAGGCAAGTGGAATGTCAACAAAACCCAAGGTCTGTGTTAATAGGAAGGAAGAAAGGAATAATCATAGAATCATAGAATGGTTAGGGTTGGAAGGGACCTTCAAAGGTCATCTAGTCCAACCCCCCTGCAAAGAGCAGGGACACCTCCGAATAAATCAGGTCGCTCAGAGCCTCATCCAACCTGGCCTTGAATGTTTCCAGAAATAGGGCATCCACAACCTCTCTGGGCAACCTGTTCCAGTTTTCCACAACCCTCACTGTAATTTTTTTTTTCCTAATATCTAATCTAATAAAGGAATAAATTAGTCTAATTACAGAAACTCTATGATGACCTTATCTACAGAGAAGATGGAAATCGCTTGGTAAATCTGGAAATAAAAGATGCCGGAGAACACTGTCAGAGAGGGAAAAATCATCCACAGAGTAGATTTCTCATTACAGCACAATAGAGTGCAAAACATTGACAGTTACCTATGCCTGACACACCAAAAAAAAAAAACCAAACACAACCAACCAGTTAGTTTTGATGCAACCACCTTATAGTACAAAGGGGCTGTAGAGGTAGGTCTTAGAGTCCTGTTTTTCAGTGACTAGGGAGAGCATGTCACCCAGGACGATGATCCGCTGCAGGAAGTACACTGTATAGTGGTGTTCCCTTTTTGTATTAGTTAGAATTTGCTTTACCTAAATTACAGTGGCTTTTAGTGAGCCAAAAATAAGACAGGTGAAAGGAACTGATAGAGGCATATGCTTTACTTAAATAACTATAGCTTTTAGCAAGCAAAGACCCTGCCAGGTGAAAGGAACAGATAGAAGCAATACCAGTAAAACTTTCCTATAAGTCTTTTACTGTTACTCTATAAAATAGCTTTTCTAAAATGTGCAAGATAAACAAAAATCCTAGGTTGTTTGCTGTGGTAGATGAGTTTATTTACTATGTTTAGGACAAGCAGAATAATTCATTCATGGCTTTACTTTTTGTTTTTGTGGATCAGCCAGCTGTTCTGTGCTTAAGCCAATAAAAATGTTGCTCATATGTTCAAGAAAAGCAGCAAATATAATATGAAGAACCATCCAAAACAAGTACCTACTAAAAGTAGGTTGCTTAGTCTCTTGGAAATCATATTAAACAGTGATTTGAATGTCAAGTTAATAGAGAGATACAATTTGTATCTGCATTTTAACTTACAACTTCAGAATTTTTCCACATTTAAACCACAATGGATTATGCGTGTAGGTTTTCTGGTAGATTTAGGTGTTGCCATGAGGAAAGTTTCTGGGACAGAGATTACAAAAAAGCCCTTACTGATTAGTTTATGAATCAAAGATACATATTTCATATTTTGTAATCCTGAAGTCTACCACAGCATTTGGAAGTCATTTGTCAATATAAAACTTAATTACAAGATAAATTTAATTCCTTTTACTGTAAATTTTTCTTCCAGTGGCAGCAACTCCAAGAAGGCACCAAGGAAAGACCTCCATCAGCTACTAAGTCAGTGCGGCTTTAGAAAGCAGTTTCCTAAATCTTCTGTGGTTGCTGACCAGCTTTGCAAGAGCTTGATGAAAGATGTATTACACTGGCTCATGGTTCCAACTCTTGCAGTTACAGAATTAGCACATCAAAAAACTTCTGGAGGGGAGTTTGGCATCCTGAGAAGCCCTAGAACAATTACCTGTTAAAGGAACAGACTGGCACATCAAGGGTACATCCAAGGTCTCCCCTCCTTTTTATCAATATTAACAGCAATCTAGTTTTCCCACTGACATCTCCTATTGTTACTTTAAGATATTGCGTATGACTGCTTCAGCTACCATGAAGATCACATCTTTCCCCTCTGCCAAGAGTTTAGTTTGTACTTGTCTGTGTTTCTAGCCTCAAAGGAGCATCTCAGTGATCTCCTTCAATTTCCTGTCTGTATTTTTGTTGGTGCTTTATCCCCTTGCTTTCCTTCACCAAAGATGGTTACAGATAGTAAAATGCCAGACTGTTGGAATCCAACCTTGGATCTTGCTTCTTCTCACAGGATCTCTTACAGAAAAGCATCTTCTTTCCTTCACCATGTGGACATGCATTACTTACAGTCCCTTCAGAGGTTCACCTATATCTTCAAGTCCCTTCAGCAATTCCCCAGACCATGAGACACGCAGTTACTACCTCAATTTCTTACAGTGAAAGGCACAGGGCTTATTTCATAATTAACCTAGAGATTTTTGTGGGTGGAAATCATGAGCTATAGAATCATAGAATATTTTGGGTTGGAAGGGACCTTTAAAAGTCATCTAGTCCAATCGCTCCTGCAAGGAGCAGGGACATCTTCAATTAAATCAGGCTGCTTAGAGCCCCGTCCAACCTGACCTTGAAAGTTTCCAGGGTTGGGGCAGTCCCCTATGTACTTCTTCAAAACACTAATGAATAAATTCACCCTCAAACTAACAGTTTAACACTTGTATGTTTTATAACTGGAGTAAAAGGTATCAGCAACACAAAAGAAGATCCAAAGTATATCCAAAAGCTGTTAGAAACAGATACAATTGGATCCAAACATCAAAAATTCCACTTGGGATCTTTAAAAGTCCCTTAAAACACGAAATACACTTTTATCTTTTAAAAGGCTATATTTTTGCAACTGATGGTTTCAGAAGTTTTGAAATATGGCTTCATCTGTTGACTAGAGCATCATCTCACTAAAACATCTTAAATATATTAACAGTGTTACAGGAACATTGAGCATCTTAGCTTTCTGCTGTGAGAAATTGTACTCTTCTGCTGAGTAAGCAAGCACCCTAGATTATATCTTCATTGTACAACTGAATTTCTCCCCTGAGGATTTGAAACATGTGTTTTATTCCATCAAAATGGAGATTCAAGTTCTTTTCCTCTCCTGTTTTCAAAATGTATTTAATATAATATATCAAAGCTGAAACAAAATACTTCAGTAAGGTAAATATAAAATGTCTAGGTGATAACTTTTAGAAAATGTTGACAAAATTGGTATTTTCCTGAGAAATGCTTTTATGTTATCACATCAGTATTTTGTATGGAGAACATATTCACTTGGACCATGACAGTCTCTTCATCAAAATTATTTTGATAGCTATTTTAGTTTATTGAAACATCCCATAAAGAAATTCTGTGCTACAAAGTGTATTGTATTATGATTCAGTGTACCTGACTTTATCCTCTGCCAGCAGTATAGGTCATTGAAGTTTCTACACGAGTATGCTCTTTGTCTGCACATCTTTATTTTCTGCCTTTTTATCCATAAGTATAAAATAAGTAAAGAGTATGAACATTGTCCTACTTGTAATTATCAACATCTAATTAGTGAAAAACCTTTCCAGAAATATAACACAGGTAAAGTATTGATGCTTGTGAGTCCTATAAGAAAATGTAAAGTTTTCTGTCATGTCTATATTATGCTCATCACAAATTTTCAGAGTGAGCTCCCCCTGTTTAAAGTAGTGACAAAAAGTAAAGGAATTTATTGTGCTTTGTAAACTGGGGACAGCTTGTTACTGGCTATAACTTCACATCAGGGTGACTCAGTAAATTGCTTTAGGGTTACTTCTGACACACACTTCTGCAAGCAAGAAAAGAATCAAGACAAATATGGAGAAACTGCAGCAGTGGACAAGGGAATATCTACCAATGTCATTTACCTGGTCTTCCTTAAAGCCTTTGACATGGTTCCCCACAACATTCTTGCTGCTAAATTGTAGAGATATGGATTTGATGGATAGACTGTAGATGGCTAAAGAATTAGCTGAACAACCACATCCAAAGAGTTAGAGTCAATGGCTCAATGTTCAAGTGAAAACAAGTAGTGTCCCTCAAGGGTCCCTACTAAGAAAAGTACTATTTAATATCTTCATTAATTACACAGATAGTGGGATTGAGTGCACTCTCAGCAAGTTTGCAGACAATACCAAGCTGACTGATGCAGTTGATTTGCTTGACAAAAGGGATGCCATCCAGAGGGACCTTAACAGGCTTGAGGAGTGGGCCCATGTGAACCTCATGAAATTCAACAAGGCCAAGTACAAGGTCCTGCACCTGGGTCACGGCCATCCTCAGTGTAAGTGGAGACTGGGAGAGGAATGGTTTGAGAGCAGCCCTGTAGAGAAGGACTTGGGGGATATGGGTGGATAAAAAATCAGATATGAGCTGGCAATGGGTGTTTGCAGCCCAGAAAGCCAACTGTATCCTGGGCTGCATAGAAAGAAGCATGACCAGCAGGTTGAGAGAAGTTATCCTCCCTCTCTACTCCACTCCTGTGAGACCTCACGTGGAGTACTGTGTCCAGCTCTGGGGTCTACAGTACAAGAAAAAACATAGATCTGTTAGAGCAGGTCCAGAGAAGGGCCACAAAACTTGTTAAAGAGCTGAAACACCTCATCTATGAAGAAAGACTGAGAGCTGGAGTTGTTCAGCCTAGAGAAGAGAAGGCTCTGGTAACCTTATTGCAGCCTTTCAACATACACAGGGGGCTTATAAGAAAGAAAGAATGAGACTTTTTACCAAAGCATGTAATGACAAGACAAGTGGCAATGGTTTTAAACTGAAAGAGGGTAGATTTAAATTGGACATAGGAAGAATTTTTTTTTACAATGTAGGTGGTGAAACACTGGAACAGGTTGCCCAGAGAAGTTGTGGATTCCCATCACTGGAAATGTTCAAGGTCAGGTTGGATGGTGCTTTGAGGAACCTGATCTGGTGAAAGATGTCCTTGCCCATGGACTAGATTATCTTTAAAGTTCCCTTCCAACCCAAACCATTCTATGATTTTGTGAATATGTTCATTGATTATTATTCTTTAACACTAAAAATTAAGTAGCACTTAAAGGTCTTGAATGGTAGTTCAGTTCAGGAAGGACATCCTATGCAAAATGTTCACTTGAGCTTTCCTGGTTTTATCTGTGTTGTCCCAACCTGCTTCTTGTCTTCCAGTGACGATGGCTCATTAAGCCTCGTGCATCTAGTTGCCATTATTTTAGACCACACTCAAACATAGAGTTAGCCTGTTTTCACTACTCCATTTTATCATATTCTGTCTTCAGTCCCCCCTCAAGACTGCTATCCATGTTTCTTGTTAAAAATAGTAGTAATTAGGAATAATTTCTGAACACACCACATATCTTTGGGAAGAAATCTTTATATTCAAAAATCTAAATAAAGACTGTAATAAAGAATGGTAGGGGTGAAAATCTGTGTGCAACTGGAAGTAAACATACCAAACTAACAGAATTTTAATGCAGCTAGGTATATGTGGCAAGAAAGAGAAAGAAATTAAAGGTCACAATTATATATGTTTTGGTAGCACCCTGAGGAGGGGAAAAAAAAAAAAAAGACATGTTTATTCTGTGTACAATAAACATGGATATAGCATACAGATGCTTTAACCAGAGAGAGAGAAGAGCTGAAGAGAAATAATTCATCTGAAGTAAAAGAGGCAATAAATACAACTGGATGTTGTAGATACAAACATCCTTCACCACCTTCACAAAAACCAATTTTAGTGACTTCCCTTGACAAGTCTTGTAATTGTTTCATTTATGTTTACACAAGAACACAACATATAGCTAATATTCAGTTTTAGCTAACCATACTGCTTCTGAAAGTCAATGGACTCTTCTAGGATATTTCTACTGTGTTAATTTTTTCACTCTTTACTTCCCTTTCTATCTCCACTTTTTCACTTTATTTCAGTCTGCTGGGACAAAAAAAAAAAAAAATGAACAACTGATGCAATGCTGATTTGGCTTCTGAAAAAGAAGATCCCATACATTTTGTGTCTAGATGACTCTTACTGAAGAATATCAGGCAAAAAAATCTGTTGCAGAAAATGAAATACTTGATATTGATTATGACATTCATGAAAAATATTGATATATCATATGCAAAAAAGGAGTATAAATTAACATCTGCCTGTCAAGAAGATGACAGATATCTGTTATAAAATACCTGCATGGTCTTTTCTTTCAGGCTCAGCAACCTGCTCAACTGTCATTCAATTAAAAAGGAAAAAAAGTTAACAGAGAAATGTCAGACTTTTCCATATACACTATAAAATTAGTCAGCAAGGAGTGTTCAGCCACAAAGATAAAAAGAGATGGATGATTAAAGAAGTCATTTGGCTTGCTTGCGTGAAGTGTTACACTATATACCAGATTTGGGGTCAGGAAGATATTTTCTCCCAAAGACTGATGGAGACAGTAAAAGTCTTTGCTTTCCTCTGGAGAAAAGAGTTAAGCATGGTCAGTCTGAAGACCTCAGCCCAGCCTAGCCTCAAGACCATGGACTTTCAGGTGGCAGAGTGGTCATGGGTGGTGGATGCTGCAAAAACAGTTAGCTAGGTGCTATTGTTGTGACTGTTTACTAAGTCATCACCACTAAGCTATGGATAACTCCTCAATTTAGGTAAAGTAGGTACAGGCATAGAAGACTAGAGGGACACAGAGAGGTAGCATTTGGTCAACCTTAGGAAAATCAGATCAGCTGTTCCTGCTGTTACCAAGGGAGGGATGTAGAAAAAGTATCATTAATCATTCCTCAGCAGTGCCTGATGGAACAAGCTCACTTCCCTTCCAGCTGTCAACAAATAGCCAAATTTAATGGTGCAGGCTGCAGAGAAGCCAACAGGATTGTCAAATTGCATCTCCAGCAATCACAGAGAAACAGCTCTGCAAAGCATTTTCATCTCACAGCCCAGGTTTCACTGAGGGCCACAAACGCTTGCCAGCGGCCTAGGAGAAATTCACAAGCAGAATCCTCAATTCTAATGTGCTGCAAGAGGTGAGCGGAAGATATTAAGACCAGTGCCATTGACTGAGTTCCAGTAGTAGGGATTTGTTAAGTGAAACTCCCAGACAGTGGCAGGAAGGGGCTCACACCCTGCACACCACAGGCAAACACTCTCAATGCCTTTATCTATTTAAATTGAGGGCTTAATAACATTCTTGTTATTTTCTCTTGGCTAAAGCACACTCATAGCTAAATTAGGAATATATATATTATTTTCTCTGATAAATATTGAATGGATAATGCCTAGCATATTTTTCCATTTTAATTCTTATCAGATTTGTAAAGGGATGTTCACATTCCCAGGCTGCCTGGGCTCATGAGAATCCGCTGAAAGCTAGAGTCAGTCAAACTTGGTACTTTGAGCATCTCCAGGCTTCACCCTCTGACACTGCAATTCACAAAGTTTCCTCTAGAACACACCTAAGGGAAAAAAAAACAAACTGTACAGAGCTCACACTGACAGATGCAGAGGGGTTAGTTGTTGTTTCTGGACATATGTTTGATTATTGCTTTGGCCGCAAAACTTATAAGCCTTAATTACTACTCAAGAGAGATGTCTCTTCTAATAAAATCATCTCTTAAACAACCTGGGCCTTGTCCAGTCAAACAACTTTGTTGTTTTTTTTTCTTTTGTGGTATGACTAAGCTGTTCTTCCAAGTTTTCCAGCTGACCTTTAAACTGAAAATAGGTACTTGCACAGAACAAAAAAATATTCTCAGTTAGTCAGAATACAAATGCTAAATAAGAAGAGTTTGGAGACAACTTTGAATCCTGATTGAATTACTGTGTTTAAACTCTCCCTTAATGAAAAAAAAAAAAGAGCTTGAGAGAGACAACTTTAGGGCTTTTGTTGAAAAAGCTTCTCCATTTACAAATACAAGCATATCCTTTAAGCTGCCAGTAATTGTATAAAAATAACCCAAGAAGCTTGCTTTCCATCCCGAAAAATATTACTTCCTTTAACAGAAACTAGTTCATTAAATTAGATCAAAACTGTTGTCTCAAAAGATTTTAACCAGCTTTTTGTTTTGTTTTGGTTTTTTTTTTTGTAGAAGAGGGCCTTACAGAGCTTGATTAGGACACTATAGAGAGTGGGATACATGCATAGACATCTACATCTGAGCTAATCACTCTAGGCTCCCTTTACTGCCAGCTGAGAAAATTAGGTAGTTCTGGGCTGTAATTCATCTGTCCCTGAAGCTGATGGTTAAAATAGACTGGATGAATGATGCCCTAAAAGTGTGTATAGCTCTGCATTGACTCTAAAGGGAGCCTGGGGTGACTAACTCGGAGGTATGTTTCTACACTGCAGATAAAGTCAGATGAGCTGGAATGAACCACACATGTAGAATGGAAGTTAAACTGAAAACTAACTTTTCTGTTCCTTTCTTTTCAAAGCCAAGCTCTGTAGCCAGACATTGTTTTTGCAATAAAATAAAGATGTTATAGCTGGGGCATGAGTGTAACCCTATTGTTTGTAGTGGAAGGCAGAGTTTTATGGCTGTTACACTCCCTTGATAATTTGACCGTGTGCCATACCTCCTGTTGCTTGGTCCAGCTGCTGTGGCACTCATGAATCAGGTCCCCAGTTACCAGCCAGCACAGCCATGTCCCTGTGCTGTGCACGTCCTGCTCATTGCTGCTCCTCCTGCTTTGCTGCCACTGGTAGCAAATGATGTTTCTCTGCTTGGGACACTGTTGCTTTTTTCCTTATGGGGAGAGCATCAGGGATCAGATGTTTGGGATCAAATGTTTGCTAAGAAGCTCTGTGTATTTTTCATCTAAGGCTAGTAATTTCAGTGGGCTGCAAGGAGGTTTGAAGTTTAATTCTCACTTACTGTCATGCTTGTAAATGGTAGATGTGCACACAGCCTTGTTTCCTTTGAAAAACTCAGACTGAGCAGAGGAATGAAGAAAGGTAGACAGTGTACAGTAAAAATTAGGAAATTATTAAGGTTCCCTGTAAATTTGCTTTTCTTTCCCTTTAATTAACATTCCCTTGCAAAGGAAACTTAAGGGTTTAAAATACTTGTTACTAGCACATTTACAGGTCTAATACTCGCTGTTAGTTTTTTATTCTAACGCAATTAGTAAGAAGAAGGAGTATTTTCACAAGTACTGGTATTAAAAAGTTTTTCTTTGAATTGTTATTACACTCAGTATGATTTTTTTTTCTACAGCTGACCAAATGGCTTAGTTTCAAAGTTTAGTGAGATGTCATGAAACACCTTGACTAGATTTTTAATAAGACCTTCAGTATACGATGTGGCAGCAATAATTAGAGCTGAGTCATAACAACAAAAAAGAAAATCTCTCCTGCTTTACATGAAAAGAAGATTTTCCTGAAGCAGCCAAGGCATCCCAAAGGCATATCTCGCTACATTTTTCGTATATTTCAAAGCAGAAGAGATATTCCAGCCTTTAAACTATTCTGCTTACAAATAAGCTGATTCTGCTTTATGCTAAAGCCTTGTTACATTTCTAGGATCCTCTTTTCAGGCCCATTTACATTATAAGGAAAGTAACGCCCTAGAGTAAATAATTAGGGACAGTTTTTATGAACATGTTGATCCACAGATGTTTTTGAACATTAATGCTCTATACCTTGTCAGCAAATTCTTTTCTTAGTAATTGATACACGATATTTGCAATTCCACGTTGTGTTAGTGAAATGTGGCTGATCACCTGCTTCGTGTCTCCCTCCTGTTAAACACAAAGGAGTGAGGAAAAGGATAGGAAGAAGCATTTGAACTTTGAATTTCTGGAGTATAGGTAACAAAGTACAAATACATCATATAAAAAAAAAAAAATCATAGTTTTTTCCTCATCTGAACTCCGTAGGGTAAGATTGCTTTAGATATTCAGTAAAATTTCTTGACTGCATGTGGGACGTAAATTTAGTCTTCTCTTGTCATAGTCGGGCAAATTGCATACATACTGTAACGCCCCCCTCTAAAGAACACAGGCAATTAATCTTGAGCTTTCTGTGTTTGAATACATTCAGCACTGCAAGGAACATTAAGTTCCAATGATGTGATATATTTCCCACTGATTGAAAACACAGAGTGGACAAAGCCATCTTCCTTCATTCATTTGAAGGTTCCTTCCAATTTCAATTATTCCTTGACTGAATCCAAATTACACAAGTACTCTAAAAAAAAAATTAAAAGGAAGCACAGAGGACAGCCAAATCCACTTCATTATTTATACTACAGTAAATACTTTTAGAATTTGTCTTTGGATATGGTATGTGTCCAGAGGGGAAAAAAAAACAACAAACAAAAACCAAACAACAACAACAAAAAAAACAACCCATCACACACAAAAAAAACCAAACCAAAACAAAAACCAACCAACTGCTGAACTCAAAAATAGGGCTAAATCAAGTAACATATCTGGCAGGAAAAGGAAAACTGTCTGCTATGAGAGTGCATGTAGCTCACTGGCAACATAAAACTTTTTTCACTGTCACTCCCAAAATAAAAATTTCTGCACTGAAAAAATAAATTCAGTAGTTCGGCTGAGAGAATAAAAACAAAGCAGTGTAGTGCGTAGGAAAATCCCAGCTCCAGCCAGTAGTGCCTTCCTGGAGTTTTAAGGACTCTGAACTTAAGTCAGTGGAAGAAGAGGACAGCACGGCTGCCATGCAGGTAAAGGAGGAATCAGCTCATGGCCCTCCCCATGCTGAGTGTCCCCACTGCAGGAGCTGGGTAGCCACAAGGCTGAGCTCACTCCAGTCTCAGAATCAGCCCAGCCATAGAGAAACGTAATGGGGGGAATTTATCGTCTGCCGCTTTCTTCTGTTATCACTAAGTTTAGCAATCCTATTGAAAAGTTGTCCCTCCCTTATAAGGTTGTTCCTAGTCCTTTCCATACTGACTGCACAAGAGAATTGCAAGAACCATTGAAGTGGGAGTTGAGTACCTCAGGGTAAAAATCTTTTATATGGCTGTTCACATGCCTTGTTGCCTAAATATCCTCAGAAATGGGATCCTTCATAGCTACTCAGAAAAAAAAAAAAACAAAAAACAGATGTCATACTCTTCTGCCATTTATGTTATTTAAAGGCAGAGCAAAAGCAGCAGAAGTAGTCAAACCTGCAGTTTTTTACCTACTGCTAGGTCCATAACATGGGTTATTCCCAATGACAGTTGAAAAGGATTCTGTTCAAACGGTTTCCTTTTTCTTCCTTTTTTTTTTTCCTCCTTGTCAAAATCTAATGCATTTCAACAAGAACTGGGAAACATTTTAAAAGTTAAAAGATTAAAATAACTATAGAAATATGTTTGGGTTTTTTTAAAGCTTTTAGTAAGCAATAAATTAATAATAAATATACTTCCCAATTCAAAATGATACATAAACAATGAGAAATAATTGCTTAATTGTCAAACTCTGCATAGTGGTAGTCATTGTGAAAGGGACATAGTTTATAATTTATTAATTTTAATTTGTTTCTTATTTGTAGTTTGAGTTGGTTGGTTGTTTTTTTTATTTTTTATTTTCAGTCAGGTTCACTTTATTCCCCAACTAAGTAGCAATGCAACCAGGAAATCCCCTCCTGCTATTTATTTTTCTGTCTTTTGGCATCTGGGTTGGCATTCCTCTTTTTCAAATAATTTAGGTTTATCATCTGCAGTAAGCCATGAGATCAGAAACTAAGATGATGAGCTGGAATTCATATTAAGGCACCTCTATATTTCTCTAAAATTTGAAATATCTCGGTGTATTCTAGCAAGACCAGCTCAGTCACATAGCAAGGAACTCTCTGCAGTGTAGATGTTCCTTCTGCACCTAAAGACTTTGGCTTGATTTCACACAGTCCCCTGCTCTTGTGGTATGAGTTTGAGTTTCTGGAAGGGAAAGAAAAAAAAAAAAAAAAAAAACAAACTAACCCCACCAAAAAAACCAAACCACAACACAAGCACCAAAAAAAAAAACCAACCCAAAAAACACCCAGCAAAAATAAAAAGAAACAAAACAACAACAAAAAGATATTCCTGAAGTGAAAGATGGGATTGGACACAGTCAGTATTTCTACAGACAGAACTCTAGCACACTCACAAATGGTGAAGTAATGCAAACTGGCTTATTAGAAGTGAAACATGCTGACCAAAGGGTGCATGGAAAAGATGAGCACTTGCACAGAAAGATTATATTAGGCATTCAGCAACCACTTACGGCCAGAAGGACTGTTACTCTTCTGATGAAGACCCAAGTGCCTCAGGTTTCAGGACAAAACTTTGCTGGATACCCACGACTCTGCCATCAGACACATCTGGCTTGTCAAACTGGGCATCAATTTCCTTCCCAATGGTATTCAGGATGAAGAAAACATCATCACAAGTAAACCCACCCAGTAGCAGACAGACTTGTTCCTTACCTGTGTGCTCAGAAAACATCTAAGTTTTAAAAAATAAAGAATTTGAAAACGGTGGATTTGAAAGAATGGTGGCACTCTATCTGCTTTTGAGTAACAACTCATTGTTTACAAAACCATTTTCTCACCAGCCCTCAGTTTCCTATTGTAAGTTAATAACTTAATAAAAGGCAAGTAAGCTCTACAAGGATCTGCAGACTGGGCAATTCAGTGAGGTGGAAAAGATATGGATATAATTCAAGGCAGTAAAGTAGACACTTACTGAGAAGGAGGGTTTCCGAGCATCTAATGGTATTAAGCAACGCTGACAAAACTCCATTCAAATCAGTAGATAAAATTATATTCAATGTAGATAAATGCAAAGGAATCCAAATGAGGAATAAACAGACCTAACTATGTGAATATAATGGTAGGCTTGACATTACCTGTTATCACTAAGGAAGAGATTTTGGAGCCACTGAAGATAGTTTTCAAAAAATATGATTTTCATATCTGTGATGTCAAAGAATAAATGGAACTATAGAAATTACTAGGAGAGAAAAAGCAGACAAAGTAAATATTAAATGCAATTGTATATACTCATGGAATATCTGTATCTTGATTCCTATATGGAATTCTAGTCACTGGTTTCGAAAGGGATGTAATACAACTGGGAATGATACAAAAAAAAAAGTGAAAAGGTTGATCAAAGGTGTGGCATGATGTCTGCATGATGAGTGATTAATCAGAATTGTTAAGGTGGTAAAAGAAAAGATGGCAGGTGGGAATATGGTAGATGTATATAAAATAATAGAGTGGCATGAAGAAGAAATGCTATTCAGATTGTCATAATGTCAGAACAAAGGAGCATCAAATTAAATTGCAGGCTTAAAGCCGAGCCTACTTAAACTACAGAACCAACTGCCACAGAAGACTCTGGAGGTCAAAACTCTAAATGAGACTTAAAAGTAATTAGATCTAGAGAATAAAAGTTCAGGGCTATTAAATAGGAAAGTACTACCCTTGGTTCAGGAAGTCCCTACACCAGGAGCTGCAGTGTGAGCAGGCAGAATCAGAGAACACTTGCTTCATGCTTCATGCCTGCAGTCTAGCTGCTAGCACCTGCTGCTAGTCATGGTCACAAAACCCTGTGAAGCCAGGTGAGTCCGGTATCGCTGCTTTACAATTCAGATTAGCTGTAGAGACTTTTTGCCTATAGTTTTTTTCCATAGAAAGCCTAGAAATTCCAATTTCCTACTATTTCTGTGAGTGCATTTAATCCCTGGACTGTGAGGGAGATACTAAGGGCAAGAAGTTTTTTACCTCATCTCTTCTTTCAGTTTCTTAAAGCTGCACAGGAGGCAAAACTTGCAGACATACTCCTCCCCATAGTGCTTTGGTGCTAATGTCACTGCACTCAGCATGCTCTTGTGATACCTAATATTGGGTTTTTACTATTCCCATAATAGTGTAGTGCCATCTTTTTTTTTCCTAGATCAACCTCATGACTTCTGCCCCCAGAACTGGCACCTACTTTTTAGCACTGCTGAACCTTACAACACCCAGAAGTGCTTGGTGAATCTGGAACAGAACTTCTTCATTGTGACTCCCAAACACTCACTTTCACTGTCCCCTGGCTATGAACAGTACAGGCAGAGTGAGAAGACCTGATCTTGTCAAAATGTCCAGGACTAGACAGGGAAAAAAAAATAGGAGAACTCCCGAGAGCAAAATAGTTAGAAGCAGGATGGCACAAAAAGGTCTGAAGAAACGTGAAAAAAAAGTGCAGCCAAGCAAAGAGCAAGAAAGAAACAGCTCTGATTTCAGTGCAGCCTTGCTGTGAAAGGAGCCCTGAAATAGGCCATATTTAGAAAAACAAGAACTGGATTAAGATTTCTGTTCCAAGTCTGAGAGGTTACCTGCTGTAAGCAGGAGCTGGTTGTCTTTGCCAATTCCACAAGCATTTGCAAGAGTAAAAAGGTAAGGTGGAAAAGGAAGTCAGAAGTTGAGACCAGCGATGGTGCCTGCTTCTGCTGCTATCTCTGCCTCATTCAAAGCTACATACATACCTCAGTATATGAATGCTCTTACGGAAGTTGCAAAAGCTGAGCTGTGTGCAAGTTCACAAGCCAGAATATTACCAAGAGCATGGTACAGTGCTGTAAAGCACAGGAACAAATCTGTCCTGTAAGCTGCACAGAGAAACAGTTACCTCATTGCCTCTGCAGAGCAGAAACAGCAATTATTCCATATCCTTTCCTATTTCAGACTCCTGGAGCCCAGAAGTCTGGCTTTTCCAAAGTGATGCACTCTTTAGGTGCCTATGTGTCCTGAACACTCAATGCTATCATTCAAGGGATGGTTAAGCAGAAGGAGAGGGCTGCCAAATTAAGCACTGGTGCCATATTAATAAATTTATAAAATAATACTGTTCCTATACACTCTTAGGGACAGGAACAAGGCAAGGATATTTGGACACAAGACCAACAGCATTATATCAGTTTGTTCCTCTGTCTCCTTGCACTGTGCTCTGAGCAAGGGCAACAGAAGCAGCCAGCCCTAACTCTCTGTTTCACAGCCATTGGTAAATTTAGAGGAAATCTTAGTCAGATTATCTTTCCAGGAGCCCCAGAACAATCAGCTCATCCATATGCTCAGTGGATTAACCCCGATTTTTGTGAATTCTGCCCATATACTAGAAAATAGTAGTGGCCTGATATTATAAATGCTGTTTTGAGCCTCTCAAACTGTTGCTTGTTAACAGAGTAGGAAGAGGAGAAGGGCAACTCTACTCAGATTTGTAAGAAGGATAATTGCGATAAACCTAACTGAAATAAATCATTGATTGCCAGACCTGTATGTAAGCATTTGCTACCTCAGTTTGTTCAGTAACTAATTCTGCTACTCAAAAGGCAGAGACACACGTTTGCCTGCACAGCAGGGCACAGAGAGGCTGTGCATGACTACAGGCAGCGCTGCAGGCAGGGCTGGCAGTCAGACAGGTACAAACCACCTGGCCTGGCAGGCAGCCTTCACCAAGTGTCATTGGCATGAAATGGGAACCCACACAACCATAAAACAGCACTGCGGAAGGAGTTTTGGCCAACGTATGGGTGTCTCAGGACTGTGTGGGAAGAGTATAAATGCTTGATGACAAAATGGAGCTGGAACCTACTGCAAAGCAGATCCAAAGTGAGCATCACCTTTATTCTTATTGTTCAAGTCTGGTAGATCAGATCTTATCTCAAGCCATGCAGGGAAAAAAAAAAAAGTGAGCAAACAGAAAATCCACAGGGTTTCCACACAGATAGATCAATAGATGAAAAATGAAAAGGCAAGAAAAAGAAAAAAAAAGAACAAAAAACAAACACAAACCAAACTGGTACAGCAGCAAAACAAAAGACTTCAGGCTCAACTGGACTACCCTGTGGGATCCACCTTGCATGTTCCCTCTAGCCAGGAAGCAAAGATGCCTCCCATTCCTCTGCAAATATAAGTCGAGCACAAAAAAGACCAGCACTAAAGGCATCTGGGAAAAGGAAACAGAAGGTAACTTTTTTGCTTTTTTTTCACTTCAACAAGACTGTCTGGCAAACAGTTACATACCATGAGTTTAAAAAAGGAGCTGTCAAAATAGCCCTGATATCATCAGGTGAAAAGTACAGAAAACTCAAAAAATACATAATAAAACTCTTGGGGATGTATGAGAGCTGAGCTCAAGCTCTGCTCTCTCAGAATCAAAAGTAAAATCTAAAGCCTTGCTTCCCCACAGCCCAGGTGGATCCTATCTTTGGAGTCATTCTGTAACCTTCATGCAGGAAGGATATCACCCTTCTGACCACGGAGGCCTTTATACAACCATTCCAATTACACATGCCACTCCACACAAGATGGAAAGCCACACAAGGCACCAGGCATGTAGAATATTTGATTCTGTTGCCAAGAAACAGACAGTCCTACAGAATTAAAAGTTGCCCAGGCACCAAATAGTACCTGAAACAGACACAACAGATACGAAGCTAAATATTACATCAGACTGCTCATTCAATAGAAATAAATTCCAGCTAAAGGAGCAAACATAACCTTTTTTGTTTCTTACTGTAAATGAAGTTATTTCATCTGAAGTATTTCAGTTAGGGGAAATGGTAGCTGAAGCTATGACAAAGCAAAATTTATTATACTATCGGTAGAAGCAATATTCATGAATTAAAAGAAAAAAAAAACCTTTGGTATTCCTTGTGGATCTTGCTGAAGCGTTGCTCAGCTCATCTAAAGGCTTTGCTGAAGCACTGAGCAATGTGGGCCTGAAAGGAACTATTTACCATGCAAAATCCATTTACTTTAATAAGCTTAAGTGTAAAAGGATAGTGAAATAAGCAAAGCCCAGTCCAAGAGCGAGTAAGAGAGACAATGTTATTAAGTAGAGGATGGTCAGATGCTGTATGACAAAGTTATAACGTGCATACAAACAGGATGGATCTTGGTTACAGCTATTAGTGTGAGGGTGGAAGGCAATATCCAATCTGTGTTGATCTTGTAACTTGTTTTGATCAATGTATGAAAGAAAAGTTGGAGACCGCACACCTATTTTTTGGATTGTGGGATGTGGTTTGCTGTTAATCCTCTGTTATTGCAATGTTAGTTAATGCCTTGCCAGGGTGAGCTCCTTGTTGATAATAAACATGTCTCAGTCTTTACTTCCTAACCGAGCTTGTGGTCTTTTTCTGTGGAGTTTCAATACAGCTGGCTTATCTGCACAAGGAGCGCTGAGACCACAGGGAATGTTATGATATTCTTGAGCATTGATTATTTGAAGCACTGCTGTTCTTTCCACCACACTATACTCCTCTACCTGCCCTGTATTTCAGAAGTTACCCTTATCCCTTTATTCAGGAAGAAGGAGATGGAAAGAAAGCCTTTGGTGATTGCCCTTCCCAAGGCCAAAGAGCTGTGTCCTAACTCTTAAGAGGGTACAATGTTTGTAGTGAATAGAAAAGCGGGAGGAGAACAATAAAAAGTTTTCTTTCAGCTTAATTTCCCACCTCCCCTGTGAGCTATGAGAGGACAGATTTTACTCATAAACCATGCCTTCAAGCAGACAACTTACTTGGAAAAAAAAACAGTCTGCATCTTATTCACAAGAGATGAGTCAACAGATCCTGTTATCATTAGACCAGTACAAGTGGGTAGGTCTAAACTTGCATGAACTTGGTGGTCACTTCTACAACGATACTGTTGCTGTCATGCAGGATAAAGAGCTGTAGGTCCACTGAGGCTGGAAGGTGCAATAAGAGACAAAGCACTGTGGGAAGAGGGGATACTTGAGAGGTGAGACTTGAACACTAGTACACCTCAGTACAGATTTGTCCATCACCTATGCAAAGAAGCACAACACAACAAGTATTCTTAACTTGAAAGCTGAATGGCATTTAGGGAGAAAGTTATCTCCTCATGTTAGGAAAAAACTGTGCTGCTGGAGGGACAGCTCAATAGTGTGTAGTGTGGTGAAATACACGTTGGGAAAGGATATTCTACAAGGAAGGACTGGAAGGCAATGTTCCTCCACTGTTGTTTTTTTTTTCAGTAGGTGCACGGATGCGCATGTAATATCCTGGACACCAACTCTTCTACCTGAGGACTAAAGAAACATATGGCTAATTTCTCCTCTATTCTTAATTTGCTTACTTGACTTCTTCCTTTATCCTTGATTGTCTTTGCCATCTGTGGTTCTGTGACTCTGTCTCAATAGTTTCTCTTCATCTCCTGCAGACTGCTTCCAAACCTAAGTAAATTTTTGTACAGTCCTTGATTTATTTGTTCTAAAGTACCTTTTCAATGTATTGTGACATCTTTTGGATCCATTAGGGATTTGATACAATGTCTTTTCTATTTGCATATTATTTTAGTGCTTTTGAACACTAGTAGAATATTAAAGAAAATACAGAAGTTTTGATGCCAAGAAAGAGGCTTGGAGGTGGAATTTTTGTGTACCAGAAAGCAGCTGCTGCAGGTACAAATGAAGAGTTTCCTGAGCAAATACTGGTTTCTGGTTTTAGACACAGAATATTCTCTATGTCTATGTTAAAATAAGTGTTGCAATTAAAAATGAGTACTTGCTTTAGCATCACACTACCACATTTTAAATTATTTATTTTTAACAGAAAGGAGCCAATCACTACTACCAACAAAGGGGAGTCATTAAGAGATTAAGACTTCTGCCCTAATCCACATTAACCTCAGAGATCCTTTAAACACTGCACATAAATGCATTTCCTATTCATTGTAAGCACTGCTGTGGATTACATGAATCACTTTCATTCCTTCTAGGGAAGGGAGTGCTTGTGATTTAATGTATTTGGTCTTTACATGAACCATTCTGCAGATTTGGTAGCACTGATGGCTGCCTTAAGTGAAGGTATGTGACATCTTGACACCCCTTTTGTGCTCCCAGATTATTAGAAGCCAGATCTAGATCTACATGCATGCCCCAGTTTGGTGAGTGAAAGTAATTTACAGGCTTTTGAATGTTGTGAGTATTAGCCACAGTCATTACAAAAGGCTCTTCTTTGTAATAGTAAGTAAAATGCACAGCATACAGACTGGCTAGTTTCCCTTGAAAGTTGCTTCTGTAATGGTTATTTACAACTTATCCTTGCTGCATGAAGATAAGCAGTTTAAACAACATCTATGGTAAAAACACACATAATGTGGTACCAGGAAAAATAAAATAAAAAAAAAAAGAAGAAATTGGCTGAGGATATTCTATTCCTCGCTTTCTCTTTTCTCTAAGTATCTGTATTACGTGAAGTGTCTACATTATGTGATTTTCAGTTCAGTTACAGAGCTTCAAATGGGGAAAAATGAGATGTGCTACTGAGCCAGGGCTGTTTTCTTATTTTTTAGTAAATGAAATAAACAATCCTCAACCTGAATTGCCCTGGTTACAGTACTCATCTCTAGTCCAAGAATCTGACACAACAAACAACACAGAAAAACTGTAAAAAATTTCCTTGTTGGATTGTATAAAAATTTACTTGTTGGAAATATCACTTCACTCTTGTTCATATCTGGTACAACGGCAGAGTTAAAAACATTTAACTAAACCAGATTTCATCTCATTTCCCCCACTCCTTTATCATAACTAAATGTGCTGCTCCTCCCAAGCAGATATCTGACTTGAAAGCTGCCCCATTAGGCTGTGTTCAATGAAGGCAGTTTAAAATCCACCCAAGTCTCTATATCCAGCGTTCCCAGCTAGCTGGCTCTGTGTGGCTTTCTGCTGTAAGCAGCGACTTACCCAGGGTGCCTGAGTCACACTTCAGAGTCTGTCAGACACCCCTAGTACTCTTCATTAGCTGGGCACAGGGACAGAGGGCAAAGGAGGATTTTTCTGCTCTTCCAGCCCTGTTTCTCACAGCTTCTCTCTGTAGTAGATTCCCCTCAGCTGTAGGGCCTCAGTCTTGAGCAGTCAGTCAAGCACAGCTCCAGCTAGCCCCAGGGACTGAGCACTGCCAGCCCAGGTACAGCCTCCCTGGAGGGTGAGTAAAGGATTCTCCTGATTTCTTTGTCTTAAACATAACACTTATTTTTCATTTAAAGTTTAAAATTACAATGTGCTGAGTTTCTTAGATGAGCAAATCACAATGCACAAGTCTGTGTACCAGAGGCCAGACTACAGTAGCACAGGCTTTTCAGCCAGTATGGATCATTCCTACCAGGCACCATATACCAAGCATTTCTACATCCAGAATAATAAAGTTTTACATTATGCATTATTCTTTAGGCAGAATTCTCACCCTTGCCAGATTTCTGCACCTCTCCTCTGATGACATCTTTTCTGACATTCTTACAAAAGTCTAGCACGAATTAATTCCCTTTCATTAACATACGATTACAACAGAAATCCTTCAGTGAATTGAAGCTGAATTACAAATTCCCAATCACTGGCTTGTACACAAAATAGGTATATTTTGAAATCCATCTTCCAGTTAGCAGTGACACTGCAATTACAAAACCAGGCAGACTAGCCTCACCACTGTATGCTCTCAAGCACCTTGCTATCAATGTCATTCTGTTACTGAAACCACTCCCAAGCTGGAATTGAGCTGCAACACAGAAATCCCCAGTTTTGGCAGACATTGTTAAGCAGGTTTGTATTTCATTCCTCATTTGCATGTATAATTTCACCTGCCAGTTTCATCATTGCCTCCACCTGGATCCAAACACACACTCTATTATACTGAGAATTAGCCTTTGTGTAACACAGAGGCCAGCTTTTTAGGCTTAGATGTCTGAAGTTTGTCCCAGATCTGTATTTAGGGTCTCATAAAGCTCCTACTAGCTTCAGCTGAAATAGGTTCACTCCTTAACAGCAAAATTAGCTGAAGTCACCTTATAGGTCCTATTTTGTTCTTGTGTCAAAAGTACAAAATTTATCTTTATCAAAACTAATTCACAGTAGAAGTAAAACAGTAATTTACTGTGCTTGATTCAACCTCCCTCCTGGTTCAGCTGGCTTGGTTTGCACACTGCTAGCCTTGGACCTTACCTACTTGGTCCTTGCCTACCTGTATTTGTTGCTATAGCTGCAGTCCCTTTCTCAGTATAGGTAACCAGTGCAAGAGTTCCTTACTCTGGTACAGATCTTCATTAAATCCTGAGAAGATCTTACAAATTGCTTAAGAGCATTTTGTAACAAAACTCTCACAGGATGTGGTGTTTACTGCAGCCCAGAAACTGAAAACCATACTGAATATTATGCCTGCTTTTTAAATGTCAGCATGTTGAAAGGAGTTTTTAATCTCTAACAGTACTCTATGATTCTATGCATAGTTTTGATGCTAAAAACTGTTTTCTTAGAAAAGACTCTACTATTATGTATTTAGTCTAGCTTTCATCAAACCATACTCCCTATAGATGATGAAAAAACACTGAAGACAACTAAGTCACCTCAAATATTTCTCAAAAGCAGGTACATCTTTGATAACTCACTAAGGTAGAAAAAAAAATCCTATATTTCTGGGGGAAACTACTGTGGCTACCTAAGTTACATTTTTTTTTATTTTTCAGCTTAAAGGTGTTTGTACTTCTCCCTTTTAAAAAACCAAACAGCTTAGTTCAGAGGAAGAACATACCAGGGACTATCTCAAAGGAGACTGTCCTCCACTCTGTAGGAAAATACTCTCTACCCAGCAGAAAATAGGCCAATTCTTTCCACTTACAAAGATGTCATCTACTTATTATTTCTCCATAAAATTATGTTTTGACTTCAGCTCCAAAAGAATAAAAAGAATTTGCAACTACCATTTATAAGTCAAAACCACTGAAGCATCAAATCATATCAGACTTATAAAAGTAGAAGACTTTTGTAAGATCAAAAGCTATGCAAATGCTTCTTTGCAGCTCAGGTATATCACATCAGGAGGACCACAGGAGTACAGTCTTCAGATTACAATGAAAAAAAGGTTAAGTGTATGTACCATTTTCTGTTCTTATTACAGTCATGCATATTCATTAAAAGATTCTTCTTTTTCTCAGCTGTCTACAGCAGCAGTACAAGAAATCAGAACTATTTTGCCTAACAATATTTGTTAAAGATAGTTACGAAGATGCTGGACTGATTTAACCTTTTCAACATCCTATAATTTTGGCTAGCTAGCATCCTGCCCCTACCTCACAGCCCAGAAGCTGAAGCCAACAAGTGTTAAGAAATCAATGGAGCTGTGGAAGAACTTTGAAAAGGTCACTACAGTACATTCAGCAACGGCCTTTCACAGCTTGCGTGGGGGCTCAAAACCACTTTCCTGTGCCAAAGACAGCAAGAACAAATCCAGAAGAATGGGTATGCCTACATTGTGGTTTGGAGGCAGACAAAAAGTTATTCTGCCCACGCTCCAAGGTGGTTGGATAGGAGCCAGCTATGACCTGGAAGCTGTATAGATATATTTGCATAGCAGTATGGCCCTGTGTTTGAACTAACATGTTCCTCTGAGGCAGATCTGCAACGTACAAAAATGAAACGTTTCACTGTATTCTCTAGCTGAAACAGAAGTCTCAGGCAGTGCAACCTTAGTAAATGTCATCCCCACTAAATGTCTTGAGAAAGAGAGGGTGGAAGTATAATCAGAATATTTTCTTTCATCCTCCTCTCCTTCACAGAAAGGTTTTCAAATACTTCTTTAATAATACAGACTCTTCAGCAAGGCATCAGATAACCCCAGCCAGCACTGGACCAGTTTATAGAACATCTGTTTGATTTTGCATCTCAGCACAGGAAAGTATTTCAAAGCAAGGAATATACATTTGAACTCTGACTTCATGTAACAGGCAGATATGGGGAAGGGAGAGAAAGAGAGCCTGAGAGGAAAAGCTTTGCAACATTTCCAGAAAAAAAGGATTCCAGTTAGGATATTTGCAAGGATAATGTTGCCATTTTTCAAACATCAATATCAGAAAGCACATTGAAATGCTCTCTGTTTACAGTATGCCAGATTTCAGTGCTTTTTCACAAGTTTAACTGAAGCAAAAAATGATCACTTACTTCCAAGGTTTATATTTACATCAGAGCAGAGACGAACTCTCTAGTCTTGTACATGGGCTGATTAGAAGACAGGACACACCAGACAGAGAATCACAAACCACAGATGGAATTTTAAACAGAAGGTTGCATCTTATTATCTTTGGAGTTTAATATCAAGCCTTCTCCATCTCAAAGAGCCTGGCATTCCTTGAGCCAACTGTAGCAGTAAAGCAGGCGCACGCCAAGCAACAACTTTTAAGATTGGCCTTTTCATCCTCCTCTGTCAGATCCTGTTTGCGGTGCACATGAAGGTAGCTGGAGCAGAAGCTGTAAGATCTCTTCTCCATCCAAGCTAACAGCATCAGTGGTTATTTCAAAGGTTTCATTTTCACCTGTGGGAGCTGTTTCCTTTGAACTTCTCACTTGCTCTAGACAAGTTTAAACAAAAAAAAAAGCAAACTCCACTTAAAGTGTGAAGATTTAAAATTTTTATTTGTGCTTTTTTTTTTTAACTAATACTGGTGTTCTGGTAGAGCAAGTAGAAAAATCCACTAAATACGTTACCTTGAAAGGGAAAAAAGAAAGGCCTTCTGAACTCCAAATTCTAGTGATAATGTGTGATTAAATAGTGTCATCAGCAATTCTTGGAAATGCAGTTCAAACATCATTTGAGGGCAGGAAGGGTAAAATGCAAGAGTTCTTACTGCACAGACTTATTTCATTCACACACAATCAATTCTCCCTCTTTCCTGCCTTATACCTCAGCAAAAGGCAGCAGATAGAGCCAGTGAAATCTCTTTTTTTATCGCTATCACCAGAAGCAAGTTTGCTATTGATTGCTACTAGGTATCCTGAATAAGTAGACAGAGGAAGAAATATCTCAAGCTGCACAGCCTGCCTCTCTCTGCTTAGGATCCTGTGGGTCCACCAACCTCAAATAATCTCAGCAAACTTACCCCATTTATTGAAACAAGGGCAATGTTGTCCTATGGTTTGTTACAGTGGTAGCAGCTTGTGGAGGCAAAAGAGTGGCAGCAAATCCCATGCAAGTGTATACGGCACCGTTACAAAATCCTGAACACAACTCTCCACTTTGCATTTAATTACCAAGCTGCCTAAAAGCGTAGGAGAGAAAGTATATTGTATCGCACATCACTCTGGTGATGGTGATCGACTGAAATCAGTTCTGTAACACATTTAAGCCAAACTAATAAAGAGTGGCAAGTCGGCTAGACTCGACTACACAACTATCTCCAGGTCTGAGACACAGCTAGATTTTCTTATTCTACTGAAGTTGGGGAAGACAAAGAGATACTTTCTACTCTTCAGCAAAGACAGGAACACAGCATAATAGAAAAAAGCTGAAACAAGATAGGCAGCAACATAGCTTCTACTCAGTCAACAGAATTTCTGGATTAAAATCTAGGGTAAGTTTAGGTCTAATACCCCTGACTAGAACTTTCTCTAGTGCTAATAGTTATCAAAGGCGGCTTGACATAAAGTCAATACTGATTATTTCTATAACGTAATGTTAAAAAAACTTTATAAAGCCAAAAGGTGTGGAGTGCTGGTGTCTCCAAGACCTTGCCCTCAACAGAGGTGAATTGATGATTTTTTTCAAGTATCTCAAGCATATTACATTTATTTCAAAGATTCTGTGTGCACTATTTGGTTTTCTGTTTCTGGAGCCCTGCCCCTTAAACGGAAACATGTGGGACTCTTTGCACCCTAAGCTATAAGTTAATGGCAAAGTACCAGGTGCCTCTTCTACTATGCCTTTTTATTTGCTTTCCATCTTCTGTCATTTCCAACAACGTGACACAGCTTAAGGTACCGAGGAATACAATACTCCCTGTGGCAAAATAAATTTTTACAAAAGATGAGTATGAAACAAAACTGCTCCCATGTGCAGTACTGCACATTATCTGCACACTTGAGCAAGGAAGTCCATCAAGATGATTATTAGGATAGGAAAAGTTCCATACTAAAAAAAGATCCCTTTCTTTCCCATCCTGCTCTATACTTCAGTGTCTACCTTCACGTAACTTATCTTCTCATTACATCTTGGATGGGGAAATGAAACAACTTATTTTCACATACATGGACAGGTTCGGTATTTTTTTCCTTTTCTTTTCATAAGACTTTCCACTGAGCCAAGAACTCTGGAACGTTCATAACCAAATGTTATTTTATTTTTAAATCAGGTATTAATGATATATATATGATTTATGCCACAAAAATTGCATATTCCAGGGGGAGGGACTTCTGTTAAAAGGCACAATAAAGTGAACATCTGGATGGAAGAAGATCTGTCTAATGGATGAAACAAGAAATAGGGAGACAGCCTGAGAAGCTTTTCAGGTAAAGATGAAAGTCACAAGTGTGTATGTGAATTAAAAAGAACAGATGCATTTATCTCTGTCTTTTTACACTTGGGCTGAATGCTAAGAACCATTTGTCAAAACTGCATGTGAGGCAATAAAGAGCGTTTTGTTTATCTGTGAATAAATAAAGAGCATCAGACAGGATTTAAGCAGAAGCTTGGTAAGTTAAGTTGATACTCTCACAATCCACTCTGGCAGTTGTCCTTTCTGAGGAACCCCAAGAGGGCTTTTGATGGATTTGCTGAGAGCTGGAGGGGTTGAATACCCAAGACATTTCACAATCAGCTGTTTTCCTTTCAGTATTGTCTTTCTGATTGTCACTATTCTTTCAGAACAGACAGATGTTATGTTTCTGAAGTGGGAACAAGCTAACTAGAGCTGCTAGAAACTGCTCAGGACTGTCCCACTAAGGGATGAGTGATTCTAGAAAGCAAAGAAGCTGCCAGATTTTAAGCATCTGAACATCACTATGCCCATCATCACTGATGGAAAGAGTGATTCTACATATTAAACCAAGGGATCTTGCAAAATGCAAAATGGCAATGAGCTTTAAAATGATCCTGAAATCCATAAATAAGCAATTCCTACGTAACAAAATAAAACTTTCCAAACCTGCAGAATTGACCCACGACCAATAAAAGACCAATAAAGTTTATAATAAGAGAGACTCGGGTGGGTAAAGAGGGGGAAATGGCCCAGAGAAAGAACTAGAGAGGAAAAAAATGCCTAATAAAGTGTTCGATGCCCACCCTCATGGAAGCATGACTTTATAATTACAGTACTCTGAGAAGGTCTCAAATGAGCCAAGTTCAGTTTCCACCTCTTCCACAGACTTCTGGCACAGCCTTGACTAATTAACCAAATCTCTTTGTACCCCAGAATAGGCAGGCATAATAGTAGCCCTCCCCACTGCCTAGTCATGTCTAGTTAGACTGTTAAAATGAATTGTTTCTTATAAGGTACGAGTTGTTCCCTTTTATGCTTTTGTGCAGGGCACTTAGCACAGTTGGAGTAAAAGCTTCAAGTTCTACAAGTGAAAAACAAGGCAGGGAAGGAATTTGTTGCTTCTCATTACTACAACAGTCTCTTGCTGGAATGAGTGTAGAAGCTTTTCTTCTAAGGGCAGATTTTGCAGAATGACACCAAATTCTCAGAAGGACTGACGTTGCCATTTCAGCAATGCAAATGAAAAGCAGGGGATTTGCACATGACGTGGTGGGAGCAGCATACTGCTGGACCCTCCATGGAGAAGTGGCAAGGACTGAGTATCCTGGCACCCTTGATCCGTTATCTGATCGTGTGATTTTGAGTATTTTTAGCAATCCCCTTGTGAGGAAGCAGAAGATAAATTGTTATCTGGCAGGTTACGGTAGGGATTTTAGTATACAGCATTAACACAAGCTAAGAAGCATGGATACTGACCACAGAGAGAGAGAGTATAAGGTTCCCTACCTCATAATGCTCAGTGATGAAATTTCCCCAGTGTGAGCTGTAAGTAGAATAAATCTGACCTTGCTAACACAACCTTAAACATTTTTTCACACTGATTTAATTAGGCTGACCTTGCCTGGGGTCCTCACACTGTTCCACAAATTAGTAATAGCCCAATTGCGTGACCCACACACACATCTAGTAGGGTAGTTTATGCTGTCATTCTGCTTCCTCTGTTTACAAAATGCATGCCTTTTGTAGTCTCTGGGTACATGTAATGAATTTTCTTCTGTCCTCTACTCACCAGGAAAAAAAAAATAAGAGCATAAAATTGTGTGTATGTACCTATTTATGTGTCTTGAGAGTATTAACTCATGCAATGTGGAGGAACATCCTGTACTAGAGGAAGTACTTGGTGGTGCTCTGTTGTGTATGGTAAATCAATACAGATCATGATACTGGTAGTCTATAACAGGCACATTTTCCTTTGGTCCTGTCTGTGTTGTAACCACAGATAAATAGCCAATTTGTTATTTATTGCTTTACTGATAATGTAATTTGCCTTTTTACAGCAAGATTCAGCTCCTTGGAATTCACTTTAATATTCCAGGTCCGAGCAACTTCACCTGAGGAGCCTTAAAAATACTCACCTGCAAAATAAAAAGTTTCAATTTATGTATTTGAAATACAAATTTAACCCTATTAATTCCCCTCTGCGTTGAGTGCTTGCCATGGATTACATGGAATTATGTCAGCCTGGGGATCAGGACAGAGAAATTCTGTTCTGGAGTAGACACCAATAGTCTCGCCACACATCACGTTTCAAAATCCACTGCTGTCTCCATCTGTCAGGGTAGATGGACAGTCTACAAAACTAAGCGCAGAAAGTTCCACACTTCTATCTCTGGAGTGAGTGCTGGAACTTAAAGTGATTAACTATACACAAGAAGAATGTGTGTTAAACTTTTCAAAGAAGGTTATTTTTTTTTTCATTTACTTTTTTTATACTACTGAACCTCTTTCACATGGCTTCACAGCAGGGCTAAGACCTGTGTGTACAGGTCAGCTTATAGACGTAGGAGGGGCTGATAAAGTAGCTGTAGGTCACCTTCACCTGTAGGCCTTTTCAGTCCAGGACTGGTCCAGGAGATAAGAGACCCTTGGTGATGTTTAGAAAACCCTATGCAAATTGCAACAGCTAGCTTCTGGCTTTAGTTACAAAGTTCTCTCCCAATAATATGTACTGTGGCATAGCTCCTAATATATTCTAGCTTCTTTGTCAACAAAAACCTCAGCTGCAGTGTTCAAGATTTGTTCAGCTTTCAGATGTCATTCTGGCCACAGTGGTTGTTAAAAGCAGGGCATTTGTATGTGGGCAAGATCTTGCCAAGCTTTCAGCAGAGCTAAGTCATTATATACTCAGGAGAGTTAAGTGCCTTGTTTCAAAGGGATTTTGAAGCAATCAGAATGTTTCTGGCCCATAATAGACAAGATTAAGTAGGTGACATATTGTAGAAAAGAGAATAAATTGTCCAAGCTGCATCTTTTTAAACTTTCCAAATATTTCTAAAGTGGCTTTTTCAACATGGGGCAGTATATACAACAGGGTAATGGTCTACTACTCTCTCTTCTTGGGTGTGACTTCATTCATGGCTGTTCCAACCTCAAGTAATGTGGTGACAAAATATTTGTAGCAGATCTCTTCCCTGTTCTGCATGTACTCACGCCTGCCTGGGTAAAAAAACAGTGCTGATAATCACAGATATTCCAAAACTTTCTCATCTGGGCAAAATAATCCCCTCAAGGGTCAAACAGTATAGGAGATTAAGTATTCATACAGATATCAGTAGTCCAGAGGGAATATGAATAAAGAAATAATCACTTTGAGTTTTATAAGAAACATATTTTCTAAGGAGATATACCCAATATTAAATCTGTTTACTCTGAAGTTGCTTTAGAATTTGGTTGTCAATCTTTGTAAGGAAAAATGCTGGAACAGACTCATTCTGACATAGATCTGGCAGTCCAAACACCCCTTCTATTCCTAAATTATCTATCAAATTGTTCATTTTACAATCTCAGGTTCTGGCAAATCCAATCCTTTTAGGCAACAAGCATGACTTTAAGAATTATTTCAGGTAATTAAAATTAATAAAAAGCTTTTAATCAAGTGATGTTGCAAGCCTAGTCTGCTAGTGAGTTTGCAATGTAGCTAATGTAAGCAGCTAAATCCTGAATCAGCTTTGCGTTCCTCCCTTTTACTGTACCTGTTAGAGTGTCTCAATTCAGCTGCCTTTTGGCTTTTCTCCTTTATTTGAAGATTTTGTGGACTTTGTTAAGAATTAGACACCTGACATATTCTTCTATAAAATGTTGCAAAAAGGTTATAGGAAGGTTTTTAATTTTTAAGAAACATTTTATTTTCTTAATTTCCTTAGAACCTCATTGGTTTAATCTCAGTTATGCTCTATAAGACTTAATAATAAATATGCTTTTGCCAGAAGGTTCCCTTGTTTATCACCGTGAGTCAGGCTGATCCAGATTCCAGTTAGATTGATAGATGTATAGGAGACAAAGAATTGGGAGGACTGTAAGAGATCAAGGAGTTTAAGTCTAGATTTTAAAAGCAATTTTTCCAAGTAGGTTTGCTGGTTCTTCCAATCCCAGGAACCTTTACACATTACTATTTCAAAAAAGGAAGAAATAATTTTGCATGTATAGAATCTACTAGATATTCATTTGGGGACATTAAGAAATAGGTTAAAATCCCTTAAGATATTATTTTCTATTTTTTTTTTAGTGCAGCTGAAAATGTGAGGGTTTTTTGTTATCTGAGTTGGATACATGCCATTGTCATCTAGTGTTACAAGAGAAATTGTATAAGACGGTAATGATGGATATTTCATTTCAGATTTTACTGTTATTTTAGCAGGCCAAGATATTGCTCACACCACCGAAGCTTCAACATGCACAGCAGGAACATAACCATTACAGCTGACAGGCATCTTCCTATGTCAGCCCTCTTCCCACACAACTTTCTATCCCTGCTTGCACAGCTGTTTAATTCTGTGCAAAGGAAAACACTTAGATCCAAAACATCTGTGGGTTACCAAAAGCTGCTAAAAGTCACACATTTTCTGATAACTTCAACATATAGTTGGAGCAGTGTGAGGGTGAATAAGGAGGTTAAGCTGGTTCATTTGGTAAACTCAACAGAAAGACTTGCAAGACCAGCTTAATGCAGCTCAACAAGTTGCCTTATAGCAAAGGAGGAAAGTAAACAGGAATCATAGAATCATAGAACCACATGGTTGGATGGGACCTATAAGATCATCTAGGCCAACCGTCTTCCCACTACCATTGCTGCCACAGCTACTAAACCATATCTTGTAGCTTCTCATCAAGCCGTCTCTTGAACACTGCCAGGGACAGCGACTCCACCACCTCCCTGGGCAGGCCATTCCAGTGCCTGACCACTCTTTGGGAGAAAAAGTTTTTCCTCACGTCCAATCTAAACCTCCTCTGGTACAACTTGTGGCCATTTCCTCGGGTCCTGCTTGTTGCCTGAGAGAAGAGGCCAAACCCCTGCTCATCACAACCTGCCTTCAGGAAGCTATAGAGTGCAGAATGCTTCGAACCCATAATCCATCCAGCCATCGATATTCCAAGAAGGTGAAGATGTTCTTGCAAACATCCCTTTGAATATGAAAAAGCTGTTTGGTCCAGCAATTCTTTTTTGTTTGTATTAATGGAATTCTGTTTCCATTACTATTCCCCCGGTCTATTTTCATATGCAGAAATAAGTATATTTGCATATGCAACATGTATTTTTTTTTCCCAATAATTGATAAGCCACAGGTTTTAAAAGACTTCCATGCAGGAAAGAAAAGAAGTAGTGCCAGCAAGATGACCAGTCACATCACAGAGAATTCAGATAAACAACTTGTAAATAAGCCATAACATAAAACTGGTTTGCTGTTCGGCAAATGCTTGCAAGTAATGATTGTTTCCATAAAACTCTGGATCTGCCTATGAACAGAAAAAAAAAGGGGTACATTTAGTCAGATAATTCTCAGTAGTATTTTGACAGAGATAATAGAAAGTGTCATTACCCTTGAAAAAAAAACCTGCAATAGATGTGGTAATTTCTTGATAATATAAACCGCTATTGCATTGTTCACAAACCCCCGGAGCACTACAATTTTAACAGATCAAAAAATTAAACAAATCTGTCGTAAATATCTTCTGTGCCCAGAGGTCCGTCAGACACACATAGAAAAGCAAAGCAAGCCAGTCTGATTTTCAAGATCAACAAATCTCCATTAATGACAATAAAAACACTTAGATAAATTGCAAAAATGCAACAAATCTTAATTGGCAAGACCCTAAGACCCTTTTTTTTTTCTGCAGTAAAACAAATTAAAAGGTAAAAAATAATTTGGAGTGTTGTTTCACCCAGAAAATTTTAATTTTCACTTCTCTGTTATTTTTTTTTTCTTGGTTAAAAGCAGACAGCTTAGACAATACATCTAAAAAAAAAAGCTTTTGATTCTCCTGTATTTATTTAAACCCATTAAAACTGCATAATCACTTGGTGTTGTGGCTAGTGTCTTGTTATTAATACCTTATTCTATTCACACACTCTTCTTCAAAGATACATGTGCAAATAAAAATATACTGTGATCACAAACGGCTGACACCTTCTGGGTTAAGTACTGGCACCATAAACAGCAAAAAAAATGAAGTCTAGGATCTTCTCTGTCCAGCAGAATAAACAAATTCAGGCATCAAACTTTGAGTAAAGTATAAGAGAGAAAGGAAATTTCCCCTTATAACAGCTTATATTAAATTCTCTGTTGATTTTATCTGTGGAGTTCTCCCATTGTTCTGAATAAGATATTCTATCACTTATGCATGCTAGTAGCAATTGATGAGATGTATTAGATAAAGAACAAACCATCATTGATAAACTTTTTGAAATAAGACTTGAAATAGAGCAGTGAATGAAAACCATCTAATTATTGATCTTATTACCTGCAGCAGTTTTTCATGCATGAGAAATGTGCGTAGTTAGGATGGACCAGGTCCTCTGTCAGCAAAATTTCACTTTTGAAATTCACTCTCCAACTAAATGGAACTAATATTCAACAGGTTTAAATATAGAAGTAAATCTATGCATTTATCAACACCTTAATTTTTAACACAATTTTATTTTCTCAAGTTTCTTGGCTTTTTCCTTTTTTTTTCATTGTTCTCAGAACATTACTGCATGTCCTTCTGAGAAGCATAAAGACACTATTACAAGTGGAGGGATTCTTCATTAAGCCCCAAAGAGTAATACATTTTCATATACTGTTTCATCACAGCAGCAGAATAAATGGTGAAACCCCTACCTATCAATGAGCTGAACATTCTCAACTGAAAGTTCTCAACTTTTCACACTCTCTGAATTTAAAAAAAAAAAAAAGTAGTTCATTGTTAAGGAAACTTGAGTGAGATGAACAACCCTAATCCAAAAGCAAAATTAAATTTAGTATTCAAGTGTCAAATGGAACCACTCTAATTTAGTGAATGCTTATTGAAAAAATCCAGCTCACCAAAATATTCATTAATATCATGGACTCTTATTTCAGCTTGTTGATGAGTGGCTCAGCATATGCAAATTACTTCACTATATTCTACTGCTTTAGAAAATTTTCAGGAAGTAACAGTTTTGAAAGCACCCATACAGGCTTGTAATTTCTTACAACAGGATGAAAGCTCAGATAAAATGATGTAGCTCATCAACCCCATCTCTTTAGAGTATGAGCCAAAAAAAAAAAAAAAAACGCTTTTGCCCTCAGCCACTCTGACTGTGACTGCCTGGGTACTCCAACTCCAAAGAATGAAGACCACTGAGAAAAAAAAACAGTGCAGGAAGAACAAGGAAAAATGGGGCATTAATTTAATTCTGGTTTTGTTTGTTTCCGAGTTTATTGTCAGCACGAGGTGGAACCGGGAGATTGTTTAAAGAGATCTGCCTGTTGGGTTTGTCTCAGAAATAGTAACTTTATAACACAGATGCAAATATTTTTAAAATGTATTTTTAAAGCGATTGAAATGCTGCTTGTTGTTGTGGGAGGACATCTGCAAAGAGGTAGGGCTTGTATTGCACCACTGGGAGAAGTGGAATCGTAGTAATACCTGGCAAATTGTTGCTCATTTCCTCTTGGGTCTGGTCCCCCAGTTGAATGTCACAGATGATGTTATGAGGCTTTGGAGAGCTATTGTGCTTCTGTCCTTAGAGTTCAATGTCAGCAACAGGAAATTTAATTTAATCTAGGAGTCAAGACAGCAAAGCATGCTAAAACCAGGAGTAAGGAACATGTGTTTTCTTGCCATATCTGTAAGAACCACACTGTGTGCTGTAAAGTGCAGAATGCTATGCCATCAGTCCTCCATTTCCATGGTCCCTCTGGCTGCCCTGGACTGTCTGACTGACATCTGTCACTTGCAAGAGCAGTGAATCCCCTGACACTACGTGAAGAGAGAAGTTTAGTCCTGGCAACAAGAAGTGTCACATCAGAAAGTCCAGCCATGTTTCCAGGGACACACTTGAAAAACTGTGACGTTTCTGTGACGGTGTCTGGGCTCAGCTGATAGAGGAGAGAAGAGAGGATATGTGAGAGAATATGAGAGGCATCTGCCTGAGTCCAACGGTGAGGAATTGCTTGTGAGAGGAATGACTGCAGAGGCCAAGGTCAGTGAAGAAGGAGAAGGAGGAGTAAAAGTTGCTCCTGCCAGAGGTTCCCCTGCAGCCCATGGTGCAGCCCATGGTGGAGCAGGTTGTCCCCCTGCAGCCCATGGAGGCCCACAGAGAAGCAGAGATCCACCTGCAGCCTGTGGAGGACCCCACGCCAGGGCAGGTGGATGCCCGAAGGAGGCTGTGGCCCATGGAGGGTCTGCTGGGGCAGCCATTCCAGAGGGACTGCATCCCGTGGAAAAACAACCCACATTGGAGCAGTTCACAAAGGACTGTAGCCCGTAGGAGGGACCCCATGTTGAATGGGGAGGAACGTGAGGAGGAAGAAACAGCAGAAAACGTGATGGACTGACCACAACTCCCATTCTCTATTCCCCCTGTGCCACTCCAGGGTGGGGAGAAGGTGTTTTAGTTGGGAGTGAAGTTAAGCCCAGGAAGAGGTGAAGGGTAGGGGGAAGGGTTTGTTTTTTTTTTTCCCCCTCTCATTATCCTGCTTTGGTTTTGTTGTTAATAAAATGAATTCATTTCCCCCAGTTGAGTCTGTTTTGCCTGTAACAGTAACTTGAATGATCTTTCCCTGTCTTTATCTCAAACCTCAGTCCTTCTGTTATATTATCTCTCCCCCATTCCCTCAGAATGAGGGGAGGGTGAGTGAGCAATTGAATAGAGCTTGGTCCCAAGTGGGGACAACACATGTACACGGTAGTATTCTGATGTAAGTCATCCTACACTTCAGAAACAAAAAAGATGTTACTGCATTCCTAAATATTTCAGCATTAAATACAATATTTTGGTATTAATCATCCATTTGAGTTTGTACAGGAGCATCAGAAAGCTGTGAGACTTCTAAGGAAAAATTAGCAAGTCAAATGTATAAACCAGTAAAACATCTCTTTATACAAAATCTGGAAAAAGTATTTTAAATATGGGGCTCCCATTGTTTTCACACATCTTTGCATTCAACTAATCTCCCTGTGTCCTTTGAAAAAAAAACAGTCCTCCATTCCCCAAATGGAGTAGCCTATCTCTGAGGTATTGCAAGAAAATGAGAGAACATCACTTCAGTGCACAGCACCTTTTGCTGCTCAACTCTCCAGATAAGTCCTTATCTGCTTTCTAGCAGGAGTCAGAAAGTTGCTTTTCTTCAAGAATATAGTACAGCAAAGTATGTACCTGAGAAAATAGCCATATTTGCAATTTGCTCCCTAAAAGGCAACTATCAAACACAGTAAAAAAGATAAAGTTGTTTTAAGTATCAGGTATCATCCACAATCAGTTTTGTGTATTTTGAGTGATTCTGGTGTTGCAGATGCACCTCTTTTTGAAATACTGGACACACTGCCAGTTTTTCCTTGTCTTTTGACTTCACTACTGCCTGTTGCTGCGTCATTGCTGCAGATTTCATGTAACACTTACATGTTATGCTCTCTAAACATTGTTCTTTCTTTCTACATTTTCATCTCTCACTCTTCCTGAGTTCTTTGGCGGGGGGGGGGGCTGTAGTGGATGCTTTTCATTTCCTGTATCTTTCTGGGTATTTTTTTTTGACTCCTTGGAGTCAGCCTTACCATATCACGTCTCATAAGGCTGTTCATTCTCACCCCCTTCAAAGCCTTCACAAATTAAACAGCAGCTTTCTGTAAACTAACACTTTTAAATTACTTCTATTCACACTTTCCAGCATATTCAGCTTTGTTAAAGAAAATTTCAGGACAGATCTCAATGGTTTGCCTGCCTGAACAGGTTATGTTTTTTTTTCCTACAACTCCCCTCACAGCAAGATATCACCAGTAAAAAACACCATCCCACAGGAAATCTCTCTCAAAAACAAGGCAGTCCACTTTCACCTAGGTTTACTACAGAAGAGATATGGAAGAAGAAACCACAAAAGATGCTTTCTCAGAGATAACTAAAATGAGAGGTTTGGGTAACTATTCATATGCATATCATTAATGTGTATATGCAATACCCCTAAACTACTCGCAGTAGTCCCTGATTTTGATGCAATTGGAACATACTCAAAATAGCTTCTTTTGTTTTGTTTTGGGAACAGACCAAAGACAAGCAGAAAAATGTTCACAGTGCTCAAATAAACAAGCATATATTAGTGGATTTCATGTGGACAAACAGAAAAAGGTAGAAAAGCAAGAACCTAAGCAAAAAAAAAAAAAAAAAAAAAGATTGTAGTTTCTCCTGAGGTGTGTTGAGCATCTCTGTAAACAGAACTCTTGATTTTTTCATTTTCTATTGCCAGAGGCTTCAAATGAAATTCTTTTAATGACTAGTCCTCCTCAGGCTGAATTAAAAATTGAAAGTAACAACAAAAATATATTTATTTTGTGACTGAGCATGGAAAGAATGCAGAATATGTAATACAAAAATGCTGTACATGGCACATATACTGTGAGGGGCACTAGACCACAAGCAGGATGCATTCATACTGTGCAAACAGCACAAAGCCACTATAAGTTGTTGAGCATGCGTCTTTCAGAACTGAATTGCAACAGTCTGTTCAAATTCCTACACCTTTGCTCTGGAAAGGCCTCTTTCTAGTAAGGAAATAACGTTGAAAAAGCGTTAAAGAGTTTTAAAAGAGGGATATTTCAAGGTTAGGCTGCAACAGGAACTGTTTCAGATATTCTAGATGTTGTGGTAGCTGCTGTAATTAAATGTTTCTAACAGAAACAGGGCAGCCACAAGACACACCACCACTGGAAGGCCACAGAGTGGTTCAATGTCGCTTTCTGCTACTTTTTCTTGAGCTGTAGGCTGTCAGATGCACAGCATAGACTACCAGCTCCGCTTTCAACAAGGTTCATCATTACCTCCTGCAGCAGTTTTGTTTGTAAGCTTATATGAAACAAGTATGTTATGATGTGCATGGACATCTACTCTATGATTCTATAATTTAAATAAACAATACAAAAGAAAACAGCAGCCATGTTTTAGTGAGTGGTGCTTGGCTTTCCAGTGAAATGAAATTTAGTTGGCATGTTTGAAAGATCACATCTAGGCAATGTCTGTCTCCAAGCCAGGCCAACTATAGAAGATTAATACTTCAGGAAAGAAAATCAGTGACAGCCCTTGCACTGAATACATTACCATTGCTCTCATTGATTCTTGGACACTCATGTTCACTGAAAGTAAACGGAGAACAGACCTGACTTGAGACCTGTGAAATGACCTGTATTAATGGTGGACAGTGTGCTACTGAGCATCAAAGAGGTGCTGCCAAGTGATCTAGTGTCAGCATGAGTACTGCCCTAACCCAGGAGGGAGCGACCTAAATCTTAAAAAGATCCTCTATTACATGTTGGGAAAATAGCTCATTTATAAGGCTTTGAACAAAATAATAGTTGATGATTTTTGGAAGCTGTTTTTGGAGTTAATAATTACTGTTCTCAGGACTGCAAAGTTCCTTGCTTGTAGTAGAAATGAATATTCACACACTGCCAACTCATCTAATAAAAATATGGAAGAAAAGGAGGTCTGCTGCAACGTGGCGTAGTTAAAAGGAATGATACAAAATGTTACCACTAGTAACACCAGCAGATGCCAGGATTCATCTTTCATAGCTTGAGATGTCAAGAAATTAGCTCTCTGAATCTAAACTAATCACCTTCCGCTCCTGTTGCAATCAATGGGGGAAAAATACAAGCACTGCCCAAATGTAATTCATCTGAACGGTCTCAGATATCTGTCTCAGGCATTCACATCCTGCAGCTACATGAAAGAAAAGGTTGGACTGTTTCACTCTAATTAATGAGTCAATGCCTAAGTAGTAATCTCCATTTTCATAATAATCTGCTATAATTTCATTTTCTTTTAAATAAATGTTTACTTGACATTTATGGGTTTAAAAGCTCATAACAAGGGAAGAATCAGGGAAAACCTGTCTCCTAAGATCCATCAGAGTGCCTTCCCCTCTCTTGCAATACTTATTGTGAAAGTAGTACAATACCAGTAACAATAATTCTAAAAAATTAAAATAATACCACAGTGTCCACTAGACAAGTCATTAAAATAATAAGAGTATTTGAGGAGCAAGAAGCTGGAAATATGCTTGATGGAGCTGTACAATATTTGTTATTATTAAATTAAACTGACAGTTAAATGAGAGAAGAAACAAAACAAGTTCCCTCAAAATAAGCTGGTTAGCCTTCCTGCCTTAGTTTTCCTAGTCATACATTACTTTTATTAAATACTAGTAAGATTAAGAATGTACATTATATGATCAATACAGAAGGTATTATAAATTCTGTAGCAGAATATTTTCCCACCAAGAGTGAAATAAAAATGCATTTCTGCTGGCAAGTGATTTATGAATAGTTCAGACCTTGGGTTAGGCAAGAATATATCATAAACTCCCACCTTCTTGTATTCCAGTAGACACAAATACTATTTACTTTTCCTGTGATTTTAAAAATTACTAAAAGATTTGAAAGCTCCTACTGCTTTTTCAGTCTATAAACTATGTACAGCAATCAGTGTATCATTTCAAAAATACCCAAATATAAATCTACTTATACACAGCATCTCACTTCTATGCTTAAGGAAGCTGGAAGCTAGAAAGTTTACTGGAATCCTCTACACTGATGTGCATTAAATGGGAAATACTAATGAGTAAATATTTTCTATTATGGCCTTGTTTTTAGATATTCAAAATATATTTAATCTCTTTGATATTTCCCTTGTTACTACCCCTGGCTGTATATTACACACTGCAAAATTAAAACACTTAATCACACTGCTATCTAATTTTTTTTTCATTTCTGCTAGTCTTATTACCTGAGGCAGAAAAGTATACATGTGAAAGACTACCTTAGTCTTGTCACCAGCATTTGTCACACTTCATTCCTTTTCCATAGAAATATATACACACACACCCCCTTGAGGGCTTAATCCATAACATCTAATGCACAGGCACATATCAACACATATCCTGAAAAAATCAGCTTTGCTGAAGTTCATTTGCACAGACGACAGGACTTAAGGCAATTCATAGATTGACTGCATTTATTCTACAGAAGAGAAATATTTGCATATTTGGGAGTTGAGCTTACCCAACGTGGTTGAGTAAGGTTAAATCCTTCTCAGTTTCCCTTGTTGGTCAAAATCAGGAGCCAATGCCATGAAAACCAATGTGGTAGACTGAAAATGAATTTTTTTTTCTTCATATGTCTGTCAGTCTTGATCATTTCAGAATGTAAACTAAGCCTTTTCAAAATATTCTCTTGTAGCAAGTCACTTGTATGACTTAGGCATATATAAAATTAGTGATCATAGTCTACAATTATGGAACTTAATTTATCCCTCAGAGCCACCTTTTGAAAAACAGATATTAATGAGGGGAACAGAGACAAATAAATGTTGACAGAGATGAGGTGATAAAACAATAACTGAATAAACTGAACTTTGTAAAAATTATACACTGCTTTGTTTTCACATACCATAATCCTACACTTAAGTCTATTTAATGCTGTCTTATGATTGATATTTTCCCTTTCCAAAACCTCAGCCTATTGGATAAGTATACCACCTCCCTACATTCTTTACTTCTGTTCACAAACAGATATCTTCTGATTGTTGCATTTTCAGCTCAATAATTTTTTTTCTCAAATGAGCAACAAGAGGTGTTTCGCATGTTAATAGTATGCTCATAGTTCAGTCTCCCTGTTTGCAGAGCTTCCCATTGAAACTCTTGGATTCCTGTGGAAAGTAGTTTTTATTGCTTCATATTGCAATAGACCCTTTTGTGTTTGTGGGTGAAGATATACCAGAGTGCAGGAAGCCACCTCTATTTCTGTTTCCCTCTATCCTGCACCTGAGAAAAGTGGAACAATAATTAACAACCTGCAGGCTTCTGCAAAGCCTTCTGCTTCGCTCCTAGCTTATTTCTGCTAGGAGTGCAATTGGAAGACACTGGTCCCAAACCAGCTATTTCCCCTTTAATCTTCTGCTGCGTGTATGTGCCGGCTAACACCACATCTATTTTGTACTTCAAATCCAGTGCGCACACACATACAGCCACTTTTGGTGTTTACCATCTCCCACACATACCTGAGGAGCGTGCAAGGAAGAATGTGAAATTATCAGATCTTAGTGGTGCCTGCTTTACACATTTTACTTACTGTAAATCCATCCAGAGATTTATAAAAATCTTAGGACTTTTACAGAAGTCAGCTAAGAATTTCTGGGTTTTCCTCGCTTCTGTGTGAGTCAGCTCATGTAAAGAATCATTATCCTTATAATAAAAAGGACTTTCTACATTCTTTCTTCCTAAAGGATGTAATTTCCAGGGACTGAGAGAACAGCAGGCAAGTCTTTACCTTGCATCGGGTTTTGGCACAGGGATGGACTGCCAGACTCCCTCACTGGAAATCAAATGATATTGAGTTGTGTTTCAGGGTTATTTGAAAGTTGAATACTTTCCTGAGGAATTGTTTCTGCAGTGATTGCCAATTTTCTGCTTGAGAGGTTTATGATCAAATAGTTTCTGGCAGCAGCTTTTTGTTGGGCTCTTTCAACTGCTGGTTTTCTGAGGACATTTGCTAGTGAATGTTCAAATTTCTTCTGCAGTTTCTGTTAACATTTACAGAACAAATTTCAGCACCTGCTAGAAGATGTGAGGCACTGATAACACATACATGGAGAGGATATGGGATCAGCTGTGGCAGGAAATAGAGTACTTTGACTACACAGCAGAAGATAAAGGTACAAATCCACTGACAGATGCTAAATAATTTAACATTAAAAAGAAGCAGCTTGATATTTATTTTAAACTAACTTCAAAAGGGAACCGACTGGCTAGTGGGACACATCTATCCCAAATATCCTCCCAGAGGGAGTTAATTTCCAATGCAATTTTCAAGAAGTACATGCTGAGGTCACTTTTAGACATCTGAGCATAGCTGTTATGAAAACAAATCTAATTTATAATATTTATGTTGAGATGCACTTGTGAAATCAGGGGCAACTAAAAATCCACAGTTAATTCAGCACACAGCAAACATAAAAAAAACTTGCATGTGCTGGAGTAGTCGACATGAAGTGAGACACACTGAATAACGTGGCACTTTCATGGGGTAACATAGTAATAATAATAATAACTGTTTGATTCCTCTGCTGTATGCAGCAGAAGGCTGAGTAAATGAGTCACAGTTAAGTTAATACTGGACATAAAAATAAGCCATTAAGAGCCATCCCTATATCATTTGCATTTACAAGGAAAGCTGTTTTAAAACATACATACTTAGAAAATAGAGACTCACCATGGAGACTTGAAATAAACTGAAAAAACCAGTAGTTACCATTATTCACTTGAGATAATCTCAGCAGCTAAGGAAGTGGGATGGCCATTACAGTGGTGAGCAAGCAACTTTATTCCTTGTGTATTCTTCCCTTTATCATTTGTTTTAAATAGGTTTTGGTTTCCTTCCTAATTAAATGTAATACTTGTGAGAGTTGGGCCGACAAGGTTGGAAAATTAAGTCCAATATGCCTGTTCCTAAAATCAACAGAGCAAAGGCAGAAACTGTGCAGCCTTGCCCAGCTAAATATGCCCTCTGTGTTGTGAGCTGGGGAAGAAACCATTAGTGTAACTTCTAAAATGCTCATGTTTTCTCTGATGCAAATACCTTGTTCCAGCAACTGCATTAAAACCACGTATTTACCGGGTAAATATAGCTTCCATTGACTTTCAGAATCAATTATATCTAACCTAGAGATCTATCTGTAAATCACTGACTATTATTGTAATTGTCAGCCTTATCTCTATTATTATTATTATCACTGCCTTCAGAGCCAACAGACTACTTTGTGATAGGCTACCTACTGCCTGTGAATATTTAGAGGCAGAGCATAAGGACTATAGTAAAAGTCAGGCCTTGCTCCGGAGTGGACTAAAGGACACAGCTTGGTAACCCTCTATAGATAAAATCCATTATAGATCAGTGAAAGTCCTTTCTTAATCTGTTATGATTTCCATTCATGAACAAGATAGGTAACAGATGAAGCAGGACCATGGTACAGAAGACTCAAAGCACGGACAAATGAAGTAACTTGCCAGCACCCTTCTTAAGGCAGGAATTAAGTGCAGCCTTTTTAGAGCATCACATACATACCTTTGATATACTTATTGTATGAGGATCATTCCTTCTTTCTCTTTTCCTTTTTGTCCATGTGCAACTCTACTTTATATTGTGTACTCTGCTCCTTCTAACATGGCAACACTTGGCTCATAGGGAGCGTTGGGTAGACTCGAATGACACAGTCTACCTCCCTCTGCTCTCTTCTGACCAGGTGAGTATGTCCATGCTGGCAAGGTTTCCTCAGCCTCTGCGGGTAGTCCCCTTGGACAGAAAAAAAATCAGTATCTAAATGGTTTTGTCACCGTTCTCCTACCTATTCTCTTTCTTCAATCCCTTTCAATGCACACTTTCATCCTCCTCATGCCAGCATTGCCATAGGAGACAGAAAAACTTTCACTGTTTACTGCCATTTACTGCTTCTTGCTCCTGCTCTGTAGTCATTTAAACAGTTTCTCTACCCACACTATTGAGAGATCTATTTTAATTTTCCTGTAGCTATCACTTACTCAAAGTATTTAGTTTCTGCTTTGTGTCTTCTTACAGGAATCTGTAGCGAGTGTTGGTAATACGGTTTCCATGTCTTTGAGCAACTTTATTTGTTCAGAAATAATATTGTTAGTTACTATGATGATCCTAAAGTGAGAAATCATCCACCTTACTGCATCTTACTTCTTTCCATTATCTGGTATGCACCGTTTCTAACTCTCCATGCCCAAATTTTGTGTTACCCAAATCAAAGACAGAGATAAAAGACAATTAATGAGTTGACATAATATAACACTAGCATTGTATCTTTTTCAAGCACTGTTTTTTTCAACTCTAAACCAGAGGGAGGACAACTTATAAATGCTAAGAGATAATTAGTAGTCGGGCAAAGATAACAGGAGTACACTGAGCTTTTCCAGCAGGGGAGCAAACATTGCCTTTAAAGTAAAGGTTGAGGCAGTATTTCAGTTAATTCTTCTCAAAAGTGAAAAATCTGTTCAAAATAAGCCAAACAAGAAAGCACAAGGTCCCAGATGAATATACTTATTACTTTCTGTAACCTTCTCAACAAAGCTATCAAGTCTAATGGTAGCATTAATAGGAGAATGCAAATCAAAAGCAATCCCTGGAGCAATTTATATCCAGTCAGTGAGAGGGAACGTAAGCTGGTCTCTGAAAATTAACACCTTGTCAGACAGGAATAGTGATGAAAGAAACTCAGGATTACAGTTTAGTAGTTAAAACAGATATACCAAGACACCCTACATTTTCTTCACTGGTTTCCTGTTACAGCCCCACGACTTTAATAAATGAGCAAGTCAAAGATCAGCCCCTGCTAATTGGGATGTAGACACTTGCACGTCTGCCTGCTGTAGAGAGCCACTAATTCTAAATCACTGCTTTCGATCTTGATGTTGGGAGTCATGGTTACAGCATCAGGTTTGAATCATAAAGCTTCAGAGAAGAGCACCTATGAAGTCTGCTGTAATTCACATACCGGGGGTGGGGGGGGAAGAGGATACACTGTACTGCATATTTTCTCATCATTAAATTGGTGTTATGCCACCCGTCTTGAAAACAAGATAAAGAAGCTTTTTAATGGCAATGGTCTTCTAATTAAAAAAAAAAAACAGATATGTATTCATTCCTTCTGGGAATGTGGAGATGGGTGCCTTAAAACTGGCTGTCACCAACTAATGGTAGTTTCTTGCTGAATCAGAGGAACTTATTCAAATCATTAGGTGAAATGCTAGCATACTGGCATGGTGTGAAAAAAAAAAAAGTATTTTAATTTTGTGAATAATAAAAGTATTCACAGCTTTAAACTTAAGGACTGGGACAAGATCTATAGCAAATTGCAGGACTGAGCCCATAATCTCAACATAACAAGAAATGTCTCTATGTCAGGACATTTTAGAACTTAGATTTTAGAAGACTGATTTTTTTTTTTAATCTCTATATTTCTCCTTGTATTCTGTAATTTAAAGCCTTCCTTGTTTTTATGTTGCGGAACCAACAGCTTTTTCAATACAAGCTTGATTCTTGGTACCACCTCTCCCTCTGAAAATGCATACTTTCATCATAGCCATGTAGTTAACCTTAACCATAACGAGGAAGAGATGCCAAAAAATATTCTTCATATCCTCCGTGTGTATTGTATACAGAAATCTTTGCCTATGTCTGTCTATCCTACCACACTGGGCAAGGAACACAGTTTTACCTTCTGCAAAGAGGGAAATGCACCTCTGTTACCTTCAATAAGAAGACAGGGAATTAATTAATTTACATACAACTTTTACTGTACCTTTTTCTTGTTCTTTCTAAAGGGACATAAAAGATCTTACAGGACTCCAATATGTGCTGCTTGGCTATTGTTAGTCAGTGATGCACTAATTCAAGAGTTTACTGTACTTCAAATATTTACCCTATACCTCCCATCTACCCTCTACCTCCCACCTTCCTGTCTACGCCACAAAATTTATATTAAAGAATATGTTTCTGGAGTCTTTACTCAGATGCTTATAAACTAGCTATATCAGCTTTGTGTACTTTTTTCCCCGCAGGGAAAAAGCAGACTTGCAACTTGTGATGTCTGCTGGCTATAACCATTGGCAAAGGCACACCTTGTAAATGGGTGCCTAGGGAACACCACAGTTCCGTGAACGTTAACCCTTCTCTAAAGGTGCATTGTCCAAAGGCCAGTTTTTGTGAATTACAGATTTTCAGTTCTTGAAAAAAATTTGCCTTGTGATACAATGCTGATGTGATCTGACAACTAATGCTAATTCTCTTCTTAACTGCTTTAGTCACCTTCATAACCCAGTGTGATAATTACAGTTGAGGCACTTGTGCCAAGGTCTGTGCTGGCTGACAGGAAGACACTGCCATCAGCCTCTGGCCCTTTTGACATAAGAACAGCTAGCAGCAGCTGTATAAGCCTTCTAGGCCCTTGCTCCTGCTGTAACCTCACAGCACCATTCTGCCACCTGAGCTGAACATGTGATGGGATATGATGCCATCTCTACCATGCCAAGCTTGATTAAAGTGAGGTAGACCTGGGAAACAGACTTTTCAGGGAGTATTTTTCCAATTCCCGGACACTCAAGGAGCACTAGACTCTGCCACAGGAAACAGAGTTAAAGCCCAGCCCTGACTGGGGACACTTCTGCAGGAGACGATGTTACCAATCTCCCAGTTGCTTCTAGAAATTCTTCTTAGTGGTCCTCAGCACCTCATTTGTACCTGAGGAGGACTGCTGAAGGAGTAATCGTCCCTCACCGGAGGCCATGCTGACACTATGGAAAGAAAGCCTGGGACAGCGGCTGGAAGCTCATTGACTAATATCACAAGTCCTTAATTATCAGAATCTACCCAGGTTTTTAAGGTTGCCTCTCAAGTCTATTCTCTATGGATACCAAACACTACGTGTGCTCTTCCACAAGTTTAACTAGCAATCACATGCACTTTAACCCTTTACTGAGTGGTGTTCGCATATAATCTCTTTAATAACAATTTGTCCTAAAATCACCTAGTGCTCCCCAACATAAGCAGGTAAACACTAAAATGTTGCTATAATTAGTAGATTATTACTGTTAGTAAAATATTTGTAGAATATTTATTGTGAACTCTACCTATTTTAATGCCAGGTCTGGGAGTGATCTTGCAGACATGAAAACAGTTCCATTGACTTGATGTTTAGTAGTACACAAAGGTAATAATAAGACCCAAAGAGCATTTGATTTTTAAAGAAGAAAAATCATAGGTAGTCATTATTTATCTATCTATGCAAAATAATACAGATATTTTTTAATATGTTTAAAAAATGCAGCAGTAGGATTACAAGTGCACAGAAGTGGTAGTTATCCCAAGAGATCTGGGAAATTCAGAGAGAAGAGAAACAGACATAATTTTTAACAGATTATTTTTCTTATGCAGTTAGAGTCCTCCACAAATTTTGTCTATAGAACTTTTGAAATTTCTGTGAACCAGCTATTGCCTCAGTGGAGCAATAGGACTCGTTGTAAGAGTAATTGAGCAACCTGTAGTAGTCAATATGGAAACTGCAACCCTTCAAAAGCAGCGAGTTTAACGGGAAAGTTTTCAGTACAGAACTTACGAGGTCCCCTGAGTATAGCTGTGAAGCATAAATGTATCTTAAACTAGTGCTGTTTGGTCCAAGGAGCTTACAAATCTAGTTTCTTGCCAAGCCCTGCAAGCTAAGCCTTGCAGGTCTTAAATACTGCATCAGAGACTCCACTCTATGCTTCCCCTCCCCCCCCCCCCCCCAGGAGAAAAAGAAGACTATGATTTCATACTGCAGATTCCAGAAGGAATCTGACTAGTTTAGAAATGTTACTGATCTCTGTCACATGTGTGCGGAACTGGGACCAGATAGGCATTTTAATTCAGGTAATCAAAACTCAGACATAGCCAACTTTTTATGCTAGTGTAGCAGTTCAGCCCCGATCGGGACCAGACTACACAGTCTCCCTCTCACTCCCCCCACCCTCCAAGAGAATAGGGAGAGATAATATAAGGAAAAACGGCTCAAGGTTTGAGACAAGGACAGGGAGAAAATCCTTAAAGTTACCATTACAGGCAAAACAGACTCGACTTGGGGAAAACTATTCATCGATTACTAAAAACAGCAGGATAATGAGACAGAGAACAAGATAACCTCCCTCCACCCCTCCCTCTTCCCTTATCTCTACTACCTTCCCCCACCCCGAGCGGCACAGGGGGGAGAGGGAATGGGGGTTGTGGTCAGTTCATCACGTGTTGTTTTACGCTGCTGCTTCATGGTCGGGGGAAGAACTCCTCACATTCCTCCCCTGCTCTGTTGTGGGGTCCCACCCCTATGCCACAGTCCTTCATGAAACTGCTCCGGCGTGGGTCATCTCTTCCACGGGGTGCAGTCTCTCCAGAACGGCTGCCCAAGCGGGCCCTCCACGGGCCACAGCCACCTTCAGGCATCCACCTCCCCCGATGTGGGGTCCTTCATGGGCTCCAAGTGGATCTCTGCTCCTCCGTGAACCTCCCTGGGCTGCAGGGGGACAACCTGCTCCACCATGGTCGTCACCACAGGCTGCAGGGGAATCTTGGCCAGGAGCCGCATTACTCCTCCCCCTCCTTCTGAACTGACCTTGGCGTCTGCAGCCGTTCGTCTCACAAGAAAAGTTCTTCACAACAGGGTGGCAGATGCCTCTCAGAATCTCTTCACATCATCTATCTCATCTCCTCTCCACTTCTTGCAGCCGGGCCGGGCCAAGTCGGGCCCACTCGGGCGCCTGGCAAGAGGCCAGAGGGTGAGGCCTGCAAGGCCCACGAGGCCTGCGCCTCCCCCTCTGCGCCTCTGCCCCCGCTCAGCTTCTTCACATCTTTTCTTCTTTCTTTTTTTTTTCTGTTTTCCCCTTCTTAAATACGTTATCGCAGAGGCCTTATCACAGAACATTCTGCTACCAATTGGCTCGGCCTTGGCCAGCAGCGGGTCCGCCCTAGGCCCGGCCGAGTCCACTGAACAAAGGGGAGCGACTTCTAGCAGTTTCCTACAGAAGCTACCACCTTAGGCCCCCCCTCACTAAACAAAACCACAACAGCTGGACAACAGGATATTCCTGTATTTTTATTTAGTAGCAAGAGGGAATAAGAACCTTGATTTGACGATATTTTCTACAACTTCATAATCAGCTTAAAATGCCTCATCCTGTGTCACATTATTATTTCTAATGCCTGTATAGTCATGGCATATTTAAAGTAGATCTTGAAACAACATTTGTACACTATCATGTAATGCCCAAGAAAAAGACCTTTCTCTATCCTCTCTGGGTCCTGACATTTTTTGTTGGGTTTTTTTCAGCCAAAGTCCACATTTGAAGTAGGAATGATTTGTAGAAATAACAGAAAGATTCATGAATACAGGAAAGAATCATAATGACAATTCATCCACTGAAGCTAAGGGGAATCAGGGAGCCCTGAGATTAGGAAAACAGTTTTTCAGACTATCACAGGGAAAGCTCTTCAAGGAGACAAGTATTTATTATTATAATTATAATCTCCATTACTAAGGATGATAATGATTTAATAATAATTCTTATTTTAAGAGTGTGGAGAGGCCTGTAGCAATCAGATACTATTGTGTTAGGCATGCTGTAAATTTAAGTAAATGTTAATGATGTCAGATGTGAGGAATATGTCTACACTGCTAAGCAAAAGGGTCCATGGAACAAGGCCTAACACCATATCCCTCATTGTATGTGGATAGATATACCTAAATTTTATTAAGTACATAAGTTACAAGCATACTTCTACAAAGTGAGGGACATGTTTGGTGGGGCAGGAGAGTTGAAAGAAGAAAACAACAGAAAAGAAGGACCTCTTCCAAGGAATGACAAGTACCAGGACACAAGAAACAATACCAGAACCCAGAGTAGACGCAGACCTGGAGAGGCCCAGGTCCAAGTGTTACACCTTGAACACATGGTAATTCTGCTCTGGGAGCAGTTGTCCTTAATTGATGTGGAGATACATCACTTAACCTCATGGCCAGAGATCATTTGTTCTCTGGCACTCTTTTCTTAGCAGGATAGACAGAGAGATGAAGTAAAAAGGCAGATGAAGAGAAGAGGAATTAAAAAAAAAATCAAGCAACATAAGATACTTCTGCATAGATGTAAAGTAGTACAAGTCCTCATTTCCCAAGTGATTCTAAAAACTCAAGATGACCTTTAAAGGTCCCTTCCAACCCCAACTATTCTATGATTCTAACTGTTGCATAAGGGGATTGACATTTTTTGTAGTCCTATAGAACTGAAATAAGCAATTACACAAACAAATAAATAATTTAAGCAGATTCAAGCTGGGAAGTATCAACAACTAAAATAGAACAAATTAGTTTAGTTATCATCATTCAGTGTCTATTTACAGTAAAGATTATTATATCTTAAGTACAGTGCCTGTGCCAGCCCCTACCAAAGCAGCTGGGTGGGTTCAGATGGCTGCAGAAAGCCTTGCTGAAATCATTAAGAAAAGGCTAATAACAGAAAAATATCACGTCTTTGTAATTGAGGACGTGGTTTGCCGTCACAATCAGTAGTTATACAGTACCAAAGTCATGTTTGTGACTTGGGCTTGTGTCACAGATAAAATGTTTGGGTTTTCAATATTATTGTGAGGAATACTGGAAAGCAGGTGTGTTTTTTTCATCAAAGTCCCACTGTCAAAGTTTTTGTTTTTGCAAGATACTGATACCTGAAGAAATTTTAATTTGTCTCTACAAGTGGTGAAGACTTAGAAAATAACAAGGTTCTGCAGCTTTTTTTTTTTCATACTTATATCTATGATCAATGAATGAGGAGAGAAGATTTTTCTCGAGGAAAACCTGAAATAAAATTTCTCTGTGAAAACTTTCATTTAATCAAAAGGAAATATTTTATCAGATTCATTCTTACCAGCTCTACAAAACACCTATGTAGACTCAAGCTGACCTTGGTGTTAGTGCTCCTTGGTTCGTGCTCTGCTTTGTGTAAGCCAGATGATATATAGAAATCGTCAAACATGAAAACTGCATAGTTGTCTGCCCTATGCTGTGCCAAACTTTGTGGGCTACCTCTATCAATTGTGCAAAAGCACTGTTTTTAAGTTAGCCTGTAGTTCCCTGGGTCTTCGGTTTTTTTTTTCTTTTTAAAAATGGGGGTTATGTTTCCCCTTTTCTAGTCTGTAATCTTCCAGTCAGTCACATCTCCCTGTGTCATACTTGAGAAAGTTCCTATCGGGAGTTGGAAATGAACAAGTAAAGTAATAATAAACACCTTAAAATAATTTTACACAGAGAAGGCTTAAATAAAAATAAAGTTAGAAATTGGTTCTTTTGAAACTGGTTTAAACAAACTATTTTCCATAAATGGAAGCAGGCTAACTACCTACCATTATTCAATAATGTCAAGGACTATAAAAAATAAATAGAAATGAAGAGTCCTGCAAGAGAGAAGGGAAAAATGAAATCAGAATATCCAAATAGGGCAAGAAGGTAAAGGCTCTGAAGGTGGGGAAGAAGTGACTTTTACTTAGTATTACATCAACGCAGGCTATACTGAGAAAAATAACCAAACATAAAAGGAATAATTAAAATCAAAACAAAAGTAAAAGACAACAACCCCTAAGTTTTTATATATATAAATAGAAAAATAAATTATAGATTTTATTAGGGGATACAACCTCAGTTTCTAATCAATGGAGGTGAACTGAGCTTTTTGCATTGTACGCCTGTGTTATAAATCTTTGGTTTTTAATTACAAAGTTTACTTAGATGATAAAAATAACTCTACTTTCATTGCATACAAATTAAGCTTAAGAGAGAAAAGAGATTGATCGAGTTGCTGTTATTATGAGATGGATTTTTATCCTCAGTTTAACAATTTTTCTATTAGCATTCCTCTCACTAGCAAATACATATTCAAAAGATAGCAGAGCTTCAGCTAGTGCAAACTGGAATTGCTCTATAGTCTTCAGTACTCACACTGATTTAAACCATCCTAGCATCTGGCTTATTGTTTCTATTACCGTTTTTCTATTACTTGATGCTGCTTCAATTTTCTCCAAAGCCAGAGAGATCTAAGTTATAATAGGCAGTTACTTATGCTGTTGGTAGATAATAAAATAAAAAGAAATGGTTCTAATGGCTTCCTTGGCACTTTATGGGTATGCAGCAAAACAAAGACAAGGGTGTTACTCTAATGAGATTGCAATCAATGTTATATGTAGGCTAATACCATCCCCTATTCAAATTTGCCAGTGCTTCATATTCTTTAGTCCTTTGCAATTTCTGCAAACTGTTTTTGCTAAAATGATAGGAGGGAATGGTGACCCAGAACTGAGATGGATCAAGCAAAATGTTGAAATAGACTGGGACTGGGAGCTGGTAAAAGACACAGTTATTTGGCAACTTGGACAAATGGTTGAAAAACATGAAGAAGCTTGTAGCTAGAGCATAAGCAATTTGGAGCAGATGAATAGGAAATGGAGAAATAACAGATGTGAGATACGCGGGGATGCAAAAGGATGGGAAATGACCAGAAAGGAAGTGAGACTGCTAAAAGAGCCAAGGAGAGAGCATAGAGGTGATCTGAGACTGATGAAAAGCTCAGAGAGAGACTAGGGCTGGAGCCCAAGGGAAAGGGAGGTGGGCGTAGGAAGAGTTGATAACGGAGTATTGGACATGGATGGGCCGGTGGGACTGGTATAAAGAACGGAGGTTGAGACAATGCAGACAAAGAAAATGAGAGTAGGAAGAAGAACTCAGAAGAGAGGAGATGGAGTGATCAAGCAGGGCCAGATGACAGAGATTTAAGCTTGGGGAAATAGGCAGAAGACTGAGGAAACCCCTGCAGAGCCCCCGTGGGAAGCCACAGCTCCCAGCTCTGTGGTCTGTTGGCATTTATGAACCCAGTCTGCCCAGTGGCACAGGAAGCACTGACAAAGAAAAATTCTCCTACAAATTTCCTCCCTAAAATAATCACCGTGTGTCGTAGTTCAGCCCCAATCAGGACCAGACTATGCAGTCTCTCTCTCACTCCCCCCACCCTCCAAGAGAATAGGGAGAGATAATATAAGGAAAATGGCTCAAGGTTTGAGACAAGGACAGGGAGAAAATCCTTAAAGTTACCGTTACAGGCAAAACAGGCTCGACTTGGGAAAACTATTCATCGATTACTAAAAACAGCAGGATAATGAGACAGAGAACAAGATAACCTCCCTCCACCCCTCCCTCTTCCCAAGCTTAACATTATCTCTACTACCTTCCCCCACCCCGAGCGGCACAGGGGGGAAGAGGGAATGGGGGTGGTCAGTTCATCACATGTTGTTTTACGCTGCTGCTTCATGGTCGGGGGAAGAACTCCTCACATTCCTCCCCTGCTCTGTTGTGGGGTCCCACCCCTATGCCACAGTCCTTCATGAAACTGCTCTGGCGTGGGTCATCTCTTCCACAGAGTACAGTCTCTCCAGAACGGCTGTCCCAGCGGGCTCTCCACGGGCCACAGCCACCTTCAGGCATCCACCTCCCCCGATGTGGGGTCCTTCATGGGCTCCAAGTGGATCTCTGCTCCTCCGTGAACCTCCCTGGGCTGCAGGGGGACAACCTGCTCCACCATGGTCGTCACCACAGGCTGCAGGGGAATCTTGGCCAGGAGCCGCATTACTCTTCCCCCTCCTTCTGAACTGACCTTGGCATCTGCAGCTGTTCCTCTCACAGGTTCTTCACAACAGGGTGGCAGATGCCTCTCAGAATCTCTTCACATCATCTATCTCATCTCCTCTCCACTTCTTGCAGCCAGGCTGGGCCGAGTCGGGCCCACTCGGCCACCTGGCGAGAGGCCAGAGGGTGAGGCCTGCAAGGCCCACGAGGCCTGCGCCTCCCCCTCTGTGCCTCCGCCCCCGCTCAGCTTCTTCACATCTTCTCTTCTCTCCTTCTTTTTTTCTGTTTTCCCCTTCTTAAATACATTATCGCAGAGGCCTTATCACGGAACATTCTGCTACCAATCGGCTCAGCCTTGGCCAGCAGCAGGTCCGCCCTAGGCCCGGCCAAGTTCACTGAACAAAGGGGAGCGACTTCTAGCAGTTTCCTACAGAAGCTACCACCTTAGGGTCCCCCTCACTAAACAAAACCACAACACCGTGTATACCTCATACATCCGGAAACTTAAGCTCTGTGAACACAATGGAGAACTATTTAAATTGTTCACTTCTGAATATTGTTCTGGGAAGGAAAAAGTTCCAGACATCTTTCTTTCTTTCTGCCTTCTCTGAGGCTGATTATTGTTTCATTATGGTTAGTATGAAATTTGCAACAGCCATAAACCATATGCTACATAGCAAAACAATATGCAAGATAAGAAAGATAATCCTGTTTTAGTAAAGAAACTGTGTCTAACACAGCTGGCCATACTGCGCTAATGCTGTTTTGAAGAGATGCTGCTGGGAAAGGCAAAAAAGTAAGACTTTAATTTTTTCAAGACTACATTCTTCCAGCTCAGCTTCTTGTTTTTGACTTAGTCCTTCCATCATCCAAAACTCCTGCTCTAACCACCAGATCCAATTCCTGTCACACTCTACTCTGAATCACATCATGGAAGGAGTTTTCAGGTTACTCTCGGATTCACGACTTGCCACCCACAGTACCCTCTCTCTTTAGAAGCCAAGCACATGGGTTATGGATTAGAGTTTTCCCTCATGGCCCAGCTAGCACGACCACTGTCTTCCACCAGGCCTTCATCCCTGCAGGAAGAGCTGGGATAAGGAGAAGCCCTGGTGTGGTATTGCTATTACTACCCAACACAACTATTTCTATCTCTTGGTAAAAAAAAATAAATTCTTTCCTATAAGTTTGCTCAATTTTAAACCCAGGAACATTTGCAGTTGTGGTCAAAATACCACATATGAAAAAGTCTAGAAAACTCACACTGTTTTGTTGAAAATAGATCTTTCTTTTTACAGCCTTGTAGCTATCAGTGTTTGGTGATCAGTTTGGGAATTACTGATCTAGATGAAACAGGAACAATTTTTAGTAACAATCATAACTGAATAAACAGTAAGCAAGAGGGAGACAGTCAGTGAAATTACTGAAAATTAATGGGAGGAAAGTGTCTTGACATCTTACCAGAAAAGTCCATTAAAAACCACAGTTCTTCAGATCAGCGACTTCTACATTCCAGAGTTCTTCAGCCCATACAGTTATTTCCTTAATTTTCTTTAAAAACTTTCCAACCATCAGTTGGAACTGATGCTTTTGTCATGTTGCTGTGATTTCTTAAATTCTTAGAAAAAGTTACTTTTTAAAGAAGATTTTTCTTCTTGCCAGAGTTTTTGATGTTTTTTATTGGATGATAAAAGAAGATAAAGTGGAGAAGTCTATGTTTTGCCTACAATAGCCCTGAACTTTGCTCCTCCCAAAAAGTTTTATATGATTGAAATATTGAATATTGCTGATTGTACTGAAGGAGAGATGGAGGCTGGTTAGTTATAGCAGCACTCTGACAGACTCACTTGAAATAGAAGTGCTATGCTGCTTTTGCAGCACCACTACTTGAGTGACTGACAAACCTGTCACAGCACTTCCGCAAACCGCAGAGAAAGGCACACATTTCCAAGTGGATAGTTTTCACAAAAATCTTATACTCAAGCCCAATTATTCCCTTTCTTAAAGAATAAACTCTGTTCTCCAGATATGACTAATACCCCTCTGAATATTTTGTTTTCATCTAAAGTTTAATGGCTTCCTTGTTTAGATTTGCAAAATTCCATTACATTAATGACAAATCACGTATCTTTGAACCACTTGATATTTGTTTATTATATCCATTTTTATCTTTTTTACTTTGGAGTGGTTAATTCTTTGGCACAATGTGTTCTTCATAAATCCCTGTGTATTTTCTTCATGAATTATAGATAATATATAGATGGGTTTGTGGGGTTTTTTAATGAGTTTGCATAAAAAGCTGTTATTTGTGAAAGGATTGACTGAAAGGAGCAAAAGATTAGGAAAATCTGCCGTGTCCTTAAAGTGAAGGTTTGGATTTATGGATGACAGAAGAAACAAAACAGACCTTATTTACCTCTGCATTTAGGCTTGTTCCCTCTTCTCCCCTTTCAACTAACTGCCATGGCCATCAAACCTTCCACTTTTCTGACAATTTACCAATCTTTTGCCAAGAAACTAAGGTGTTTTTAAGCTGTGGTACTTTGGGAATCTGTTGAATCTATTTGGGCTCTTGACTGCTGTGATGCTGAAAGGAAATTGCACTTTTAAGCAGCTTTTGTTTCATAATTCAAAGGCAGTGGGAACTGAAACAAAAATTAAAAAGGTCTGAGAAAAAAAAACAGATTCAGATCAGAGAGATTACCCATATGGATAAAGAGTAAAAGAAAATGTACTAAAATACTCTGAATGAAAGGATGGTGCTGCTAAAAGCTCCATCAGAGTAGCTGAATCCCTTTAGAAATGTCAAAAACACTGGAAGAAAACTCAAATGACATTTTCCTCTGCATGTAATGAGGAGTAGTAAGTGGAAGACATGAGGTATTTTTCATGGTTGGCTGGTTCCACAGTGTCTGATTTGCCTAATAGCTTGTACAGAAACTTAGGTAGTGCTGCTCCCCATTCTATAAATATATTTCATGTGCATCTGATTTTTATCAGAGGAGACTAAGGGAAGGTGAAAAAAACAGAGGACTGTAAGACTGATCTGAGGCTGAAAAGTCCACCTTATAACTTCTAAAAACCCAGTTCCCAATTGGATTTAGAATAAAATAACCCAGAATAAGACTCTGTAGACACCAAACTTTCATCCTCTGCTTTTTGCTGTACAATGTGAGTTACACATTTCTGGGCAGACTCTGGCCTTCCAACCATAAATGAATCTCTAAAAGTACATTTTAAAAGCCCAAGGACCTATGGCAGAAGGGCCACAAAACTCAGAGTTCGGGACGAACAAAGTGATATGTGGTGTGGTATTTTCTCTGAGAGAGGACTGGCTTAGGCACTGCCTAGAAAATAGGAAACATGCAGTAGAATAAAAAGAGCCACATTATTTCTCACAGTTTCTGAGTGCTGCTGGTACACAGGCAAGGAGAATTACAACAACCTTGTTAGCACATAAAAGCTCCTCACAGAGCTATAGACCATGCTCCCACAAAAGTTGAGTTGACAGCCCACATGAAAGTAAGTGAAACCACTTCTGCCAAGCCAAGTGTTGGTATATAAGTCATTGTGTTACTATAGGACTTCTGGCAGTTCCAAAAATATGCTCTGGACAATACAAGATATCTAACAATATATTTTATATTTGATAAAATTTATAATTATATCATTATAAAAGATCTTTTTTCCTACTTTGAAATTATGCCAGTGCCTTGAACATTCCCTGTAGTACAAATGATGATTTAAGGTGTCTGTGGAGAAGGCAAGAGTTTGGGCAACTAAATAAGGTGACTTTAAAGAGGTCTCAGTCCTGAGGAACTGGGACAGAAAAGTGAAAATCCTATAGACAACAGGTGTCCTCAGAGAAGAATGTTTTTCACAATCTGCTTTCAGCGTTAAGATTAAAAAAAGTAAAACCACTGGCTTGCGACAGAAGGAACCAAATTAACTTAACAGTGGATTGATATAAAAACTGCCATGTCTGTTCCTTTGAGTGAGTGTGGCTATCCGAAACACAACAAAAATGACTCGCCAGCACTAACAACGGAAACTGGCGAATTGTCCTGAGAGAACAATCCTATTATTTCAGTTAAAAATATATGGCTTACAAGTTGAAAACAAGCTTAGGAGAACATTAAATTATTATTTTTATTAATTAAGTAATTAAGTCTGATAAAAAAGAAACTGTTGGATAAATTGTAGATGTAATAGTGTTTTAGGACAGAAGAAACAATTAGTCTGTTAGCACACGGTGGTTGGAAGTTCATGCTCATAGCCATTACTGTCAAGCCAAGGGAATCAAGCCAAGGGAAATCTCGCAAATCCAAAAGGAACTCTGCTTAAAGACAACAGAGAATAACAGAGTATATAAAGGTTGTTTAAGAATGTAAAAAAAAAAAAACCAAACCCACCCACAACCCAAAAATCACAGAGTGATATTTTACTCTGGCCTGTACTGAATAGCAGTACTGGGAAGCTTTCAAGACACATTATATATGCTAAAACAGAGACCAAGGCAAGCAGGAGAGTGTGATGCAGGAAAAGCCAACCCAAAGTAAGTGTACACATACATCTGTAGGATATGTGGAAAACTGTTTTCTTGCATGACTGTTATTCAGTTTTTTGTGAAATAGTTTCTTCTGAAAGACAGAGTGACTGTGCATGTCAAAGATGGTTTAGTGTTAGGTGCAGTGTACCTGATGTAACAGTAACAATCTACAGATTTAGTGAGCATTAAACAGACTTCAGTAGCATGTATTTAGTTATTTCATGGAAAGTAAATTAGTAAATTTCCTAATTTTCATTCATCTCAGAAACCCTGATCTGATGTGTTGGTAAATTAAGGAGTAAAAAAGGTTACAGGGTAAGATCCCAATTATACATATCATTTTTCAGGGACAGGGTGCATGGGAGATACAGTGAAATACCAGCTGCCACCTTCTGACACTCATCTAACACCACACAGGGAAGAAGAAGGTCTTTGACATCAGGAGTTCAGGAAAGAAGAATCCAGTGTATGCAGAAATGTAAGGAGAAGTCAAACATATGAAGAAGAGTTAGCATAATATGGGATCCTGGAAGCAGCGATGGCTTTGGGTAAATGGTGAAATATTAATTTCTATCAAGTACTGTGGCTGCAGGCAGTAACAGTTGCCCAACAGCTTGCTTGTAGCCTTGCAAGGCTGTTATCCCCCCTGGACACAACCTGAGGAGGAATGAACAACTGCACTTTCACCAGCAAGTGGAAGATAAAAGAAAAGTGTGCTCAAATTTGTCTGCTAAGGTTGCACATAGATGAAAGTCGCAGATAGACAGGTAGGCCCCAAGACATTATAATGTCAGAACAAATGAACTTAGCACCAGAGTCTCAAAAGTTAAATGCTGCAATCCCAAGCGTCCCAATGCCTAGGCTCTAATTTTACAACAGGACCTGTGTTTTGAGGCAGAAAAAAAGAATAGCAAGAATAGCACAAACACAGAAATCACAGGAAAGCTAAGAATGGGAGAGGAAGAATTAAATCATACAAGCAGGAGCTACAAGACTCTGCACAAAATAGAATTAATCATATTCCCTTCAAGTGCTAACTTTTACCACAGGGATGAGTAAGGCATAAAACCCCAAGATAGAGTCAGACAGCATTTCAAGTTGCAAGAAGGAAATGTATACTTCATTCTCAGCAAGCTAATAAAAAAAAAAAGTTCAGATAAATACTAATAAATGTTACTGCTTTGCTGTGTGCCCTTATAGGAAACACTGTCATTCAGACATATGTAACACAAATGTTAATACATATAAATGAGCAAAGGGCTCCTTTTAAATATTTTCCCTACAGCATTGGCAGAAAGTGTATGAAAATATTGCTCTCTCACCTAATTCATGGAGTGCTTGGAGGATTAATTAGTTAATATTTATACAGTGCTTTGAAGATCAAAAGCACATTGTAAGCACCAAGTACTATTGTAAGAGGCCACAAGAAGCAGGAAATGAGAAACCTCCACCTCATAAAAGGAAAGACTTTTGTGCTTGTTAGTTATCAACTGTTCCCCTCATCTGTTAGGTCTTTCGGTCAGGGAGACCATCTTTGTGTTCTTCTTTGCATTAGGATTACATTTCAACAGCTATGAACTAGAACTAGTAACAATAGCTCTTCAGATCACTAGACTGTTGGGAAGAATATAATAATACTACTGCCACTCAGCTGCACCTTTTACTTCTTTGCAGTGGAGGAAAAAGCAGGGGAGAAGATTCAATAACAACATGTTTTTGGCATTATAATCCCACCGTTGATGTAACCATCCAAAAGTCTAAAATAGTGGTAGAGAGTAAATACCACAGACCAGAAGATGGTCACCATCAGATGGAGTCTTTAAGTCACAACTGCTTATCCTCTGAAAGATCAAGTACAATTTTTTAGTTTCTGAACCAGCTGCTCTTCACCTTTATGGGAATGCTAGGGTCAAACCCCAGAGCTGCAAGTGTGCAGTAGCTAGAGTGAATGTTTCTGACCTGTTAGAAAAAATCAGATCATCAGGAAGCCCATTCAAAACCAGATAACATTTCCGGGTGGAAAATGAGAGCTTGTCCAAGAAATCTCAGAAATGGAAGTTCATTATAACTTGTTTTGTGCAAAAGGTCAGATCAGATAATTATTGTGGTCCAAGCTGGCCAGAGTTAAGATCCACGCCAGCCCTCATTGTGCTATAAGAGCAGGAACCCCTTCACTGGCAATATCCTCTCTTAGCAGAAACTGTGGTATAGGATCCAAAGCTCTTTCTAGCTTCCTGGGCTTTTAAAATAAAGTATTACAAGAGACATCCTTACTTTCTAATCTGCTCACAGTGAGGCTTTACTTTTCTTTTTGAGTGTTTCACTCTTCTGACTCAACTAAATATAGTATTTTAATTTTATATGATGAGAAGGAAAGCACAAAAATCATTAACAGCCATCAGTATTTTAATATTCTGCCTCACGCTACATACATTCCCGGCTGCATTTACTACTGGTGAAACTGCAGTCTAGAGTTCTTACATCTTTTATGTTCAACCATGCAGCACGCATACCCTAAGGAAAAACGAAGCACAGGAGTTTAAAATGCCTTCAGGGTAGTGTTCAGTAGCTCTGTTGAGATATCCCATTGCTCTGCTTGCCTCATCAGAGTACCTCAAGTTGAACTGCTTCCTCTGTAAGGAACATAAAACCTATAAGCTTTAACTGAGGAAAGTGAAGACCCTTGGGAAAAAGAAGAAAAGCACATGGATTTGAGTTACCTTCCAAGGCTTCGCAGCTGGGCTGATTTTTTGTTTGCCTTGGACATCCTATATATTTGTTTTAATGCATAAAGTGCAGAGCCCTGATCTCCCAAGAAAATTAAATTCCTGAGAAGAGACATTTCTATCCAACAACAGAACAGGATTCTATCAGAAACTTGTTATCCTGAAGCTTTATCATAAATTCTTCTTTCACTCTTTACTTCTAGTTGAAATGGAACACTTCAAAAAAAAAGACAAAGTTCAGCAGCAGTTACTTTGGGGTTAAATAATTGGACCTTAAATTAATCTATTGGGCTACAGGAAACCCTAAACTAACTTGACTGTCAGATACATCATAACTTGGTTAATTAACGTAAGAGCATGGCCGCAAAACAGTTAAAAGTGTTCAGATCCTACTATGTGAGTTTAAGACTCATTGGGGTCTGTCAGAAAGACCTGCTCCCATTTAAACTGGCTCTAAAGTAATTTCTTATCATCAGACAGGAGACTTAAATGCTGGCCCATTACTCCTTTGAGCACAACTGGAAACAGGCACAGCTCTGCTTAACCTAAATTAATCTGTTAGGGTGGCTTGGCTCCAAGCAGCCTGCAGGTAGCAGTAAGCGTGGGTACAGTAAGTGGGGAGTTTGCTTAAAAGTCTCTTGAGCTGTAGACTGCTCGGTAACTACTGATCTTGTGGTAGCTATAAGTTACTAGAAAAGCTGGAGTGTTTCCCAGACGAAGTTTATATAGATTCAAAACCTTGTTCAGTGCAGAGGCAGACTCTGGAAATAATGAATCTTTTCTAGTGCTAGACGTAACAGACTTAAGGTCCTCTTCTTCTTCTCCTTCCAATAAAACTGAGGCAGATCCACTCGTTTCTGGAAACTAAAGGTTTGCACACAGCAAAAAAAGGATGTTTAAAGACAACTCTGACCAGGGGATAAAGCCAGGCCTGCTAGAGATCGGCCTGGGGAAGTGGTATTGGGATTAGGAGAGAGGCGAGGGGCTCAGCTGAGGTGCGTCTACACTAATGCATGCAGCATGGGGAACAAGCAAGAAGAGTTGGAAGCCATAGTGCGGCAGGCAAACTATGACCTAGTTGCCATAACAGAAACGTGGTGGGATTGCTCCCATGACTGGAGCGCTGCAATGGATGGCTACAAACTCTTCAGGAGGGACAGGCAAGGAAGGAGGGGTGGTGGTGTGGCTCTCTACGTTAGGGAATCCTTTTCTGCTACTGAGATTGTGACTGGGGATGATAACATTGAATCCCTATGGGTAAAGATCAGAGGAAGGGCTGACAAGGCAGACATCCTGGTGGGCGTCTGTTATAGACCGCCAAACCAGGATGAAGAGACAGATGAGGTATTCTACAAGCAGCTGGCACGAGCTGCACGGTCGTCAGCCCTTGTCCTCATGGGGGACTTCAACTTCCCTGACATATGCTGGGAGTACAGCACAGCACAGAAGAAGCAGTCTAGGAGGTTTTTGGAGTGCATAGAGGATGCCTTCCTAATGCAGTTGGTCAGAGAGCCCACGAGAGGAACTGCCCCGCTAGACCTGCTGTTCGCAAACAGGGAAGGTCTGGTGGGATATGTGGAGGTTGGGGGCTGCCTTGGACAGAGTGACCATGAAATGATAAATTTCTCAATTCATGGTGGAGCTTGGAGGGGGAATAGTAAAACTGCTACCTTGGACTTCCGGAGGGCGGACTTTGAATTGTTCAAGAGACTAGTAGGGGGAGTCCCCTGGCATTCAGTCTTAGCGAACAAAGGGGTCCAAGAGAGCTGGTTGCTCTTCAAGAAGGGAGTCTTAAGGGCGCAGGAGCAGGTGGTCTCCCTGAGCCGCAAAATGAGCTGGCGGGGAAGAAGACCAGCGTGGATGAATAGGGAGCTATTCTTGAGGCTCTGGGAGAAAAAGAGAATCTACCGCCTGTGGAAGGAGGGACGGGTAACTGAGAATGAATACAAGGAAGTCGTTAGGATGTGTAGAGGTGAAATCAGAAAGGCAAAAGCCCAGCTTGAATTTAACCTGGCCACTGGGGTGAAAAGGAATAAGAAACTCTTTTATAAATACATTAACAGTAAGAGGAGGACAAAGGAGAATATCCACTCTTTGCTGGATGAGGCTGGGAATGTGACCACTGAGGATAAGGAAAAGGTGGAGGTTCTGAATGCCTTCTTTACGCCTGTCTTTAAAGGTCAGACCAGTTATCCTCAGGGTACTCCTCTCTCTGACCTGGTAGTCTCGGCTGGGGAGCACGCTAACCCCCCTGTGATTCTGGAAGAAACGGTCAGAGACTTACTACTCCAACCGGACTGCCACAAGTCCATGGGGCCGGATGAGATCCACCCAAGAGTGCTGAGGGAACTGGCGGAGGTGATAGCCGAGCCGCTTTCCATCATCTGTCAGCGCTCCTTGTTGACTGGTGAGGTCCCGGAAGACTGGAGGATTGCCAACGTGACTCCCATTTACAAGAAAGGTTGTAAGGAGGATCCGGGGAACTACGGGCCTGTTAGCCTGACCTCAGTTACAGGGAAGGTTACGGAACAGATAGTCTTGAGGGAGATCATGCGGCATGTGCGGGATGGCTGGGGGATCAGGCCTAGCCAGCATGGGTTCATGAAGGGCAGGTCCTGTTTGACCAACCTGATCTCCTTTTATGATCAAGTGACCCATCTGCTGGATGAGGGAAAGGCTGTTGATGTGGTCTACCTAGACTTCAGCAAAGCCTTTGACACTGTCTCCCACGGTATTCTCCTGCAGAAGCTGGCAGCCCATGGCTTGGATGGGTACACTCTTGGCTGGGTAAGGAGCTGGCTGGAGGGCCGGGCTCAGAGAGTGGTGGTGAATGGAGTTAAATCCAGCTGGCTACCGGTCACAAGTGGTGTTCCCCAGGGGCCGGTGCTGGGGCCTGTCCTCTTCAATATCTTTATTGATGATCTGGATGAGGGCATTGAGTGCACCCTCAGTAAGTTCGCAGATGACACCAAATTGGCTGGGAGTGTGGATCTGCCTGGGGGTAGCGAGGCCCTCCAGAGGGATCTGGACAGGCTGGAGAGCTGGGCTGAAGCCAATGGGATGAGGTTCAACAAGACCAAATGCCGAGTCCTGCACTTCGGCCACAACAACCCCAGGCAGCACTATAGGCTTGGGGCGGAGTGGCTGGAGGACTGTGTGGAGGAAACGGACCTGGGGGTACTGATTGATGCTCGGCTGAGCATGAGCCGACAGTGTGCCCGGGTGGCCAAGAAGGCCAACGGCATCCTGGCTTGCATCAAAAACAGTGTTACTAGCAGGAACAGGGAGGTAATTGTCCCCCTGTACTCGGCACTGGTGAGGCCGCACCTCGAGTACTGTGTTCAGTTTTGGGCCCCTCACTGCAAGAAAGACATTGAGGCCCTGGAACACGTTCAGAGGAGGGCTACGAAGCTGGTGAGGGGTCTGGAGCACAGGCCTTATGAGGAGTGGCTGAGGGAGCTGGGATTGTTCAGTCTGGAGAAGAGGAGGCTCAGGGGAGACCTTATAGCTCTCTATAACTTCCTGAAGGGAGGTTGTAGTGAGCTAGGGGTCGGCCTTTTCTCTCGTGTAGACAGTGATAGAACTAGAGGCAATGGTTTCAAGCTGCGCCAGGGGAGATTCAGGCTGGACATTAGGAAATATTACTTCTCGGAAAGGGTAGTCAGGCACTGGAATGCACTGCCCAGGGAGGTGGTGGAGTCACCGACCATGGGGGTGTTCAAGAAACGTTTGGATGTTGTGTTGAGGGATATGATTTAGCTGAGAAGTATTGGTGATGGTTGGACTGGATGATCTTTTAGGTCTTTTCCAATCTTGATAATAATTCTGTGATTCTGTGATTCTGTAATCTCCCTCCACTCTGGGAAGAGAAGGCTCCTAAAAGGATTAATGGTTCGAAATGGCTGTGGGGAAAGCAGTAATCTACATTTAAACAGAAAGATTCCCAAGTGCCCAGATGTTCATTTTTCTTTTCATAACAGGAAGCAGAGCATTTTTTATGTGCACATTTTAATGTTAAAAGGACACTGTGGTGCCGGCCTGTAGTTTATCTCACTAGTGCACAGCGAGCTGGGTATAACTTTACCTGCCAGAGTAATGTTGAATGTTTTTCCTGAGCAACATCCTAAGAAACAAATATAGCTAGGAGGCAGAATTGTGTGAGGCTGTTATTGTGCAGCTAACGTATACAACGCACACAATGCAGCCAAAGGACGAGGTTCACAGAAGCTCATGTGAAGGGACAGGTCCAAGCAAAGTATGAACTGGGAATGAAGACCTGAGCAGAGCCAACTGATTCGTCAAACCTTGCCCTTTGCTATTGCAGTTTGTCGTAGTTCAGCCCTGATCAGGACCAGACTACGCAGTCTGTCTCTCGCTCCCCCCACCCTCCGAGAGAATAGGAGGAGATGATATAAGAAAAAAACAGCTCAAGCTTTGAGATAAGGACGGGGAGAAATCCTTAAAGTTACCGTCACGGGCAAAACAGACTCGACTTGGGGAAAACTATTCATTTATTTCTAAAATTAGCAGGAGAATGAGACAGGGAACAAGATAACCTCCCCCCACCCCTCCCTCTTCCCGGGCTTAACATTATCTCTACTACCTTCCCCTCCCGAGCGGCACGGGGGGGAAAAAGGGAATGGGGGTCACGGTCAGTTCATCACGCGTTGTTTTATGCCGCTGTATCATCGTCAGGGGAAGAACTCCTCGCATTCCTCCTCTGCTCCAGCGTGGGGTCCCTCCCACGGGCCACAGTCCTTCGTGAAACTGCTCCGGCGTGGGTCATCTCTTCCACGGGGTGCAGTCCCTCCAGAACAGCTGTCCCAGCAGGCCCTCCACGGGCCACAGCCTCCTTCAGGCCTCCACCTGCTCTGGCGTGGGGTCCTCCACGGGCTGCAGGTGGATCTCTGCCCCTCCGTGGACCTCCATGGGCTGCAGGGGGACAACCCGCTCCACCATGGTCTTCACCACGAGTTGCAGAGGAATCTTGGCCAGGACCCATATTACTCCTCCCCCTCCTTCTTCACTGACCTTGGCGTCTGCAGCCGTTCCTCACAACAGGCTGGCAGACGTCTCTCAGGATCCTTTTTACATCTTATTCACTTCTCATCTCCTCTCCACTTCTTGCAGCCGGGCCGGGCCGAGTTGGGCCCAGTCGGCTGCCCGGCGGGAGGCCAGAGGGTGAGGCCTGCAAGGCCCATGAGGCTCGCGCCTCCCCCTCTCTGCCCCCCGCTCAGCTGCTTCACATCTTCTCCTCCTCTTTTTCCTGTTTTCCCCTACTTAAATACGTTATCGCAGAGGCGTTATCACGAGACATTCTGCTACCAATCGGCTCAGCCTTGGCCAGCAGCAGGTCCGCCCTAGGCCCGGCCGAGTCCACTGAACAAAGGGGAGCGACTTCTAGCAGTTTCCTACAGAAGCTACCACCTTAGGCCCCCCCTCACTAACAAAACCAGAACACAGTTGATTCATGCCTTCCCCACATATGAAATGGCAACAAAAAAAAAAAAAAAACAAAACACCAAAAAAAACCAACCCCAAAAGCAAACCCCTCATAAAAAAAAAGAAAATCCATTGAAATCTTAAACTAATGTACACCTGAAAAATAAAGCAGAATAAATTCAATGCAATCCCCAGTCGAAAGCCTGGGGAAGCCACATAAAACTGATAGGCACAAAACTCAAGGGATTCTTAAGGAATCTGAGCAGATTTCCCGAGTATGTAAAATCCCTCACAGCACTTTTGATGAGTTAATATTCGGATAACTATGTCAGGTGAAATTGCTTAATTAGAGATCTAATTAGTTTCCAACCATTCAGAAAAAAACATTAAGAAGAGTCTCATATTTTAATTAAGAATTCATTTTTGATAAGCAGGTGATTCTATCAGTCACTGACAGCTACATGGAGGATGGCATATTCATGTGTTTATATTTTTGCATCACTCTATACTCACATCCACAATCAGATTGGATGTGTGACATGTTTAAGGCTCAGTTCTGACAGATGCTTAATCGCATGAGTAATCCCAGGGGTTTATAGGAGTAAATGTTTGTGGTATAGAGATCCATTTAGATTTCATTGCTATTATCTGAATTTCCACTGTGACTATGACCACCGCCCCCCAACCCCCCGGAATGGCTCAGGCCCCATGTGTTTTATGTTTTATGTTTGGGCGAATCACCAGGGTCTCGTATAGACTAGAAGGTCACAATTCCTCTCTCTGATGCAGTGAATCTGAGACAGCTTATGGAAAGTGAAACAGCTTTTCCAGGTACTCTCTGTGTGCAGAATACCTGTAACCCTGCTATTTACTGCTTTTTTTTCTGAAAGGTGAAAGATGTAGAGAGAAATAGCATGGAAGCAGGCCTGGCTGTCCCCCTTCTCACCTGACCTTTAGGAAAATAACCATTACTGTTGCGTTTGGTACGGATCCTGGTGTGGTACTTGCTCTCATTGCTTACCTTTCCATTTGGATCACTTGGGAGGGAAAGGCAGAAGAACGCTTTGCTTGGTGTCTTAACTGTGAGCTAGAGTCACAACTGTGAAGGAATACTAAAAGCTGAACTTCTTTCTTATATACATAATCGTAACTTCCCATTAAAACAAAGACACAAACAAAAGAAAAACAGAGACATCTTCAGTATTTAAATATCTATCAGGCATGGAAGGAGTTTCTGGCTCACAGGTATTTAAATGGTCCTCCAGGCAACTGCACCTCTTTTGGATCCAGCCTTCTTCCTCTGTTTCTGGTAGGGAGTGCCCTGAAGGCTTTTAGAGAATGCATTGCAGCAATGCTGCAAATTCTGACCCTCCTCTAGGGTTTTCCTCCTATGGAAAGTCATCTGCTTTCACTTGCTGCAAAAGTATTCACAAAAAAGTCAGCCAAAACAGCTTGGTAGGAATTAGCCAAAGTTGTGAAACATAACCAGCTTCTATGTCTTAATTCATATGAAAGTCTAGCTTTGTATTATTTAAGTTTTCTGGTTTGTTCTTTTAAAGTACAACATTAATGAAATGACGATTAAAGAGTTATTCCACTCTTTCCTCTTCGCTGCATTTAACCTACTTTTGTTAATTGCTAAAATATTTAAAAATCATTAAAGTAGTTAGCTCCTTATTAACAAACATCTGTTGTTTCCAAACTTCTAAGAGCCTGAAAAATTAGTATGTAGTGAGATGACTTTTAGGTACATGTTCACCCCAAGCCCCGGGCCACCATACAGCCCCTTGTGTATGCCATCTTCCTCAGATATTGCTGGACTTTCCCCCTCCCTGTGAAGGTGTTTTTCTATGATCTGGCAAAGCAGCTACATTCAGGCTGCTAAAGTGTCACCTCATCTCCAGCAAGGCAGCACTGAGCACAACTGGATCAGTAACTGAGCTTTGTGCATGTAGGTGTGATGAGGCAATGGCAGAGATTAGGCCCAAGTATTTTTGTGGACTCACATAGATTTCAGTGCCATCTGACATATCTCATTATCAGAATTGAAGCTTCTAGACACACTCTCAGGTCTGAGAAGAGTTTATGCTCCAAATATATGGTAGCTGTTAATAAATAATTATATTTTAATATTTTAATTTAAAATTATCTTAAAATCTAACATTAATATCCATAATAATGAAGGATATTGTTTTTCATACAGAGAGTAATGTGCAGTAAATGTGCAGTTTTAATGGCAATTAGGTGAGATATGAAATTAAAATCAGTCTGATGTATTAAACTAACATTTTCCTTCTGGCCCACCTCCAGGCTTTGAAGTACAGCGGCTCCATCTGGGCATTCAAGATACACTAACCCCAAATTCAGACCTCATTACTACTGAAAGCCCAGTGCTTCTGCCTGAGCCACAGAAGGGTGAGCATTCTTCCCTTTATTCCTCTGCTGCTTACAGATCTCTCCTTGTTTTCTTCCCATGAAGAAAAATGCTAAAAAGGGAAAAAATGGCACAAGAACAGAAAAAAAAAAAAACGGAAGCTGGGGATTGTAATGATGACATCAGCCCAAGTTCTGGGACAGATTTTATTTTGCTGTAGGTGAATAGCCTTTATTTACTTTAAAATCAGTTTCATTTCAGACCCTCCAGGTATATGCAATCACATATAAAATTCCAATACAGACACCTCTGCCTTGAGTGACCTGATCAGTAATATTTATTAATCTGTCTTACTGTCCTTGCTAGACTGTCCTCTTGTTTACCATAATATAATTCCATTTGGTTGTCAGATCACCAGTTTTCTCTTATCATGATCAAATTATACTTGGAAAGTTTCCATTTTGAAGGATACTTCATATTTCCTATAACTTTAGAACATACCCTAAGCAAAATTTATTGAAGAATTAAATCAATTCAGAGCCTATCAAGGCAGTATAGCAGTGAGGAAGGTGCCAGCTTTGAGTCATGATGTGTATTGGGTGACCTCTGAGACTTGCAACCACCAATTCTGTGAATTTTAAAGCAAGGCACATGACAAATGAGTTTTCAGCTTCTTCATATACAACGTGTGTTGCCTATATGTAGGTTGCTTTGTGAGAAAGCTAGCATCCTGTATCACTCCTGAATACGGCTTGCCAGTTTGTAAATAAAAGGCCAAAGAAACAAAGTGTTTAGAAACAACTGCTTATTTTAGATGTACATAGCTCTACTAAAACCTTTACTGCTTTAAAATAGAATTGAGCATCTCAATCTCCCCACCATTCCTAAGTACCAAAAATGTGAATCTGGATTTGAATTCTCAATTTCAAGTTAGATCTCTCTATTCTTAGGCCCCAAATACTGCATATCCAGCAACATTGTTCAAGTTTGGAGGTTTCTGGTAATAGGACTCATGTCATAGTGCATTTTAGGCAAACATTAAAGGTCACTTGGGAGCAGAGCTGTAGTTCAATAACCTTCTTTCCTTCTATCCACAATGTAAATTGAATCAATGTGTTTTGTTATTTGTAAGATTAACCAGAACAGCATAAGCATGCTATTTCTTATCTTTCAGTATTTCATAAAACATTCAGATCACTGTTTTAAATATATTAATAGCTGTGCTAGATGTCATTATTTTTCTTCTCGTGGCCATGTTCTCTATTAGCAAAGGTATAAATGGATTTCATTCCCTCAGCAAAGAAAAATGCACCCAGTATATTTTTTCAAGTACATCATTTCAACAGTACGCCACATATATAAAATCATATCTCGGTGTTGAGTGTAGTATATGAAACAGGTTGATTTCCATCTTACTCACATAGTCCATTTATTATCTCTAAATGTAAAATGTTCCAATTCCATAATGGATTTCTTTGCATTTATAAAAACCATATCATACCTATTGTAGAGACAGTAACAAGAAACCTTATATAAAGTACATACAATCAGCAAGCAACAAGGAAAAATATTTCCTGACTCACTCACTGTCAGATTAGATGTCCATCCCTTTGTTTTTTTACTGAGGAGAGTTCACTGTGCCTCAAAGCCCTGGGAAAAGCATGCTATTGATCAGCATGGGGTGGGGGGTGGGGGGTGTCTCTTGGCCAGATGGGGAAATGAGCTCCAAGAATCAATGAAGAACACAGCCAGTTTAGATGGGACCATCTCACAGTCAATGAGCCTCATGCAATAAGAAGGACATGGACCAGTTGGAGAAGGTCCAGAGGAGGGCCACAAAGATGATCAGATGGCTGGAGCACCTTTCCTGTGAGGACAAGCTGAGAGAGTTGGGCCTGTTCAGCCTGGAGAAGAGGAGGCTCCGGGGAGACCTTATAGCGGTCTTCCAGTACCTCAAGGGGGCCTACAAGAAAGACAGGGAGAAACTCTTCAGTAGGGCCTGTTGTGATAGGACCACAAGTAATGGTTTCAAAATAGAGGGAGATAAATTCGGATTAGATATTAGAAAAAAAAAATTTCACACTGAGGGTGGTAGAACACTGGAACAGGTTGCCCAGAGAGGTGGTGGATGCCCCATCCCTGGAAACATTCAAGGCCAGGTTGGACGGGGCTCTGAGCAACCTGATCTGGTTGGAGATGTCCCTGCTCCTTGCAGGGGGGTTGGACTAGATGACCCTTGAGGGTCCCTTCCAACCCTAACCATTCTATGATTGTATGATTCTAATTGCAGCAGAGGTGCACACACTTCCTTCAGTTGCAGCACCCAGCATATTAAAAGATTTCTAAATGACATCCAAAATCTTGGCAAATTAAACACACTTTTAACCTATGAATGGATATTCTCATTTTAATATCCCACTATGACATACCAATAGCTGAAATCTTCCAAAATGTGGATGACAGTCTGTTCCTTGAGTGCTGGGAATATTACATGCTGAATTGCCTGTGTTGTACACTCCTGAGTTTAGTAAACTCCAGTTAAGATGAGCAGTCTGCTAGAAGAGCTTTTTAGCACAGCTTGTGTTAAGATTTCCTTTAAAACATTTGATAGTTTGTTATCAGACTGCTAATCTCCAAGTGGATATAGAAATTGTCTTGTATTTTAAACTTTCATATCTGAGTCCATGACTCAGTATGATCTCTTGGAAAAGGAAGTTTTACGTAAGTTAAAAACGTATGCATGTTTTATGGCAGTGATAACTTCTTATGAAAAAGTGATATATTTTTATTATATAAGGGACCCTGCTAGTTCGTAAGGGACTCACAATGCTCAGCGATTCAGTGCCTGCTATGTACTTAAAATGTTTTGTAGAGTACTTCAATGTGTTTGCCTAAGAAGTAAAAATTGCTGTAAAAACGTAAGTTGTGGTAATGGTGTTATTGCAAGACATTTTTGCCAGCCACACTGAATGATTTCTAAATGCCACAGTGTGATTAAGCTGTAAGGCACAACAGGCTACATTACAGTGGGAAGCCCTAGGTGTGCTGAAATTACCTTTCAACAGCTCACTCGGGAGTATCTCTGGGAGATTAGAACATGATAACTTTACTGTTTTTTAAAAAAAAAATGAATAAATGAAGTCATTAAAAAGCATTTTTTCCCAGATAAGTGAAGTGCCTTCCATCATCTAGTGTGCAGTCATTAAGTCTAATGTGCTTTTCTGCTGAAATATTTCAAAATGATCCAGGGTTCCCTTCCTTGCTATTGTGGCAATAGGAAGATTTGTCACAGGAGTCTTGGTTGTCTCTGAACAAAGGATGTGTGCACGGTTACCCAATGTACTCAATTTCCAGATTCTACAAAACTGCACTACCAACAGACCCACTGTGTTTTCTAAAATGTTTTTTGCTCCAAAGCTCTTGCTCTTTCAGTACCTAAGTTTTTCTTCCTCATTTCTTTCTTCAAAGAACAAATAGTGTCAGAGACCTCACTGACTGCCTGCCCTATAGCGTGTCTGATTCCTCAGGAGTTCTTTTCTGTGGAGAGCCTTTGGAATGCTTATACCATAACGCCCACTAAGTGTTGATTTTTTTTTTTTTTTAGTTAAACAATGTGGCACATCAATCATACCCTTATTTTGGGGAATGCACACTCTAGGAAAAGAAGCAGAAGTCATAAACTATATTTCTATGCCTTTGTGTGTTGGTTGCACACAAAGATGCCATGCTGCAGTGTTTCCAGTCCAGCAAACTGTAAGGCTTTTGCAGAGCATAGGTAACAGCTCGAGGGTACAACTAGAAAATATGACTAGAAGCAAGTAAGGTCTGTCCATATAGCCCAGCCACTGTGTCTCTTTTCTGATCAAGACATGCTGCTGTACGCCCAGCTCTTCAGCACAGGACATCGTCAACGTTTGGTTCAGATCTCGCCAATGAACCTCAGGAATAACAGAGCTTTTTCCCCTCTTCCCTCTGCTTCAGAGCTGGAGTGCTGCTGGCTCTGAAGTGAGTTGAGATGTGAGCTCTTGTGGACTAGTGAGCAGCCTAGGTAACGGTCAAGCCTCTGTCATCACTTTTGTAGCCTCCATGGGGGAATACTTGACCCTCAGCATCTCCGCAAGAAATATCCGTCCTCTCTGCAGCTATGTTGTGAAACATCTGCCTTCTCTGTTGCATCCTGTGCCCTGGAGAGCCACCAGGAGATTTGTCTCGTGGGAAAAAAATGTAAAAATAAGCTATTTAAGGCAAAGGGAATGACAGTTAAAGGTAAAGGCAAGCCTAGGGGCAGCATATAAGGACAGGAAGAGCTAAAGCATAGAGGCAGCAGGTTTGGAGTCTTTGATTAAACCTATTTAAATGTTGAAAGTACATCAGACCTATCCAGTTCTGCACACGTGAGATAAGCCACAGTGCTGTTGTAATTTTCCCATTGCTGTTTTTTTATCATATCCCACTTTTCATTGTACCTGCACATCAACTTTTAAGTAGGCTGTAAGCTCTTAAATAACAGATTAGAGCAATGTGTGTGTCTGTAGTTTGTCTAACACCAATGAGGTCTTTGGGGGCTGCTAACCCATATAATGAATACTCATTGCAGAATACTCATTGCAGAAGCAGGAGTGCAGCATCCCCTGTGGTCTCTTGGAAAAAAAGTCCTAACTGGATTCAATTAACAGGGATTTTTCAACCTGTGTACAAAGTTGGAGAGACTTGGGGTTAGTCCTCAGCAATGTTTACACCTTTTAAAAAGAGTTGCCATAAATTTCATGGCATATATGCAATGCATAAGTGGAAGCATTTAATACAGTGTACCTCTTACTCTCTCACGTGATACAGAATTAGCCAGTTTGGTTAGACGTACTGGATAAGTGAAAGACAAGTGTGTTGTAGCTATCCCAGACTCGTGGATCTGAGAGCTGGAAATAACATGTTCCTTTTTTTCAGCTGTCCCCTGCTAACACAGACCTCTTCGATTTACGGCATTCTCAAGTGTTTTAGCAGACTAATTTTTAAATGATTCACTGCTGGAGTTTCTGCTGCTTCCCTCTAGAGACTGTATCACTCTAATAGCTGTCACCATTAGAAAGTGCATCAGCAGTCAGGCTCAAATAGTTTTTGTCCAGTTTCATCTCAATATTACTTCATGGGCTACATTACTGAAATCCTGCCCCTCCTTGGCTGCCACATTGCTCTTACTTGCATTATTATAGTCTCTTGAAACTCACATCAGGGCTGAGGTCTCCTTGAACTGTGTTTTTTAGAATAAATGCTTTATGAACAATTGTTTCTCACTTGCCAGTTTGCAGTCTCCTCAGACAAATAACTTGGCAAATATGAAATGCTAAGGAGATGGACATAATGTAAAAACAAGCCTATGCAGATTTTTTGTACTAGAGACAGACAAGTGCAGTAACTATTTAATCTACCTTTCCCTCCTTTTTATGTTATTTTCTCATCAGCCATCATGGGCTTGTTAGTTGTAAATTAGACAAAAAAGTTTTTAGCATGATTGGGGCCTTACAGAATGGCCTTTCTACACTCTCAGCTGGTTTTTTTTGTAAACCTTTTTTATTGTACAGAACTACACAAACATATTAATGGTATATCACACAGTACTACTATTCAGAAACAATAGAGGAACCTAAATTACCTGCTTGATTCCAGTGGAGAAGCAACCTTACAGGTGTCTCAGTAAAAAAACATTGGCTCAATATACAATGCTTGCCACAAAAGTTACAGTGGTAGGATGTATACAGAAAAAAAAAAAGATTAAAATTATAGAACGCTGTTCAAAACTAACGATGCCTCCTTATTTAGAATTCAGCATCCAGGTCACAGGATCTTGCTGAAGGAAGCTGAAGAATTAAAGAGAGAGAGGAAATTATATGCTCAAGACAGTAAAAGACTGGAAAAAGACAAACAAGTATAGGATAGTTAATCTTGCAACAAGATGGATAAAACAAGGCACAAGAAAGGAATGAAAAATAGTATGTGGTATAATGGTTTTCACCCTGACAATATCAAGGATAAGGGGTCATAAAAGGTAAACAAATGGTCCTACAGCACTCAAAAATACATTACAATTTAAAATTCATAAACTCTTTCACCTTTAGCTACACATCCTTGCCCTTCAAGATCAAGTATTTTCTGTGAAGATCTTGAAATGAGTTACAAAATATAAGACATATGGCTTTATCAGTGTTACCACCAATGCATGTTTTACTCTTTCAGTAAAAAATAATGTATCAAGTGAAAAATATTCTGAACTCAGGTTTATCAGCCCAGGACGGTGGCTTAGAATCATCTGTCCATCTTCTTTCATTCTTCACTACATTTTTTTTTTGTTAATTAAAGAGTTTAATAAATACTAGAAAAGCCAGCTGAAATAGCTGATTCTAATTCACCAGATGTACAATGCTTTCAGCTGATTCTCCCAGGATAACAAGAGAAGAAATTTGTCAGCCTGTTTTACCTAATTAACCAGCATATCATGCACAGCAGCCAGAACAAGGGTCAGTACAGTTGCCACCTGCCTGGGAAAAGCTGTCCCAGTGACCTGACTGCTAGCACTCTAGGGCAGAGTGATAGTGGCTTCTCAAACTCTCTTACCATGGTTCTTAAACCTTACATAAAATTATTAAAGATTCCTTGCACACAGATATTCCACCTTCCTAGCAAGTACTTTACCTGCCAGGATGAAGCACCATTCCCAGGGACTCTCTGACCTGATTAATATTTTAAGTATTTTATTCAAAATCAAATAGCTCCAGTAAGTGAGATCAAGGAAGGCCTGCCCATATGACCCCAGGAATACATTACTGTGGACATCTCCTGAGGCCTTGGGATCTTTTTACACTCTCTGCTCACAATTAACCATGAGTAAATCTGAGCTAGTGTCTCTTTTACAGATGTCCTAGCTACCAATTTATGGACTCATTGAGACTAATTTCAGCCAGTTTTGCATGAAAGTGCCAATGCTTTATACACTGGAATAAGACCAAAGGGAGACTGAGGGCACTTCAAGCAGACTATCCCTCTCATGAGGCACAGAAAGCAAATTGGAGGGTGTATAAAAGAGTCTGGGCTGATACAACCAGCAGCACTGTGGCTTTGCTCTCAAGATAAAACAGATAGCTACTGTCTGTCCCAAACTACCAGACAATTTCTGCCTTAGCTTTCACCTGTACACCCATCTCTAGGGGTAAGAGCTCAGTGGCTTCAGTGCCAGCTCTTGGTGACACCGTTCTTCCCCAAGTGCCCTGCTCTGCTGCCTGTGTCGCCTCCTGCGTCTGCACCCTCATCTGATTGCAACTAAACTGAGACTCAGCAACATTTAGTATAAACCCCAGAACAGGCCCAGTCAGCTGCTATCACCCTAGAGAAAAACAGCACTTGAACCAAAGCCTACTGAATTCAAAGCAAAGACAGCACTGTCATTTAGATCCAAATAAGAAAATGTTTAGGAAAAAAAAAAAAAAAGCTTTATTTTGAGGTTTCCTTTTCCAAAGCTAAATAACTAAAATGCAAATCTTAAATACTTCAGAGTGAAAAATACTGGGTTTGAGACATTATACTGAACCAATTCAAGCAGAAACCATTTCCAACTAACAAGTTGCTCTCTAACTCCTCTGCTCAAAGTTCTTTGCGTGTTAAAGTCGCAGGAACAAGTCAGTCACCATCATCCTTACAGCAAACCAAATACGGGAACTCTTAGATACTTCTGTAAAATGTGCTAATTTTAGTGGTGTTTGTATCATAGCTGTTTTAACTCCAAGTTGTGACAGGAAAAATACATAAACTTGTTTAAAAATTAAGTCTTTTGCAAAACAGTGAAGTTAGAGCTACTTGATGCTATGCTGCACTGCAGTATTTTTAAATAATCACGTCAGAGTTTATAGGAAGAACAGTCTGCCTATTTTTTAAAACATGTTTTGTTCCAGAAAGATGAAAATTACTTTCTTTTGATTCTGGCATAAGGAAGCCACAGAAAAGTGAAAATAAAATCATCCCTATTCCTGCAGTTTTACATTCAGCTCAGAACCACGGATATCTTTGTTCTTATGTGCCTAAAGCTCTAGAGGTGTTGTCAGTGCCCAAATACTGCTTTTTGTCATGATGGATAAACTCCTGCAGCAATTACACCGACAGCTTCCAGGTAAGAGACAGAACATTCTCTTCTCAAACCCTTGCCTATTCACGCACAACTTTCAGCATTAAATTACCTTGTCCTCTGTATCTCAAAAGTCTAGGAGCATAACATTGTGCTGCAAATCAACAGTTAGTTTATTACCCTATTTTAATTTCCATTCTTTTCAGAATGGTTTTCAGCCTTAATAATTTCAGTTAGAATATTATAGTGTGATTGATATGCAACAGATTTTTATCTATGATATACAGAAGATATAATGTTGAGATATATTGTCAGCAACTACTTCTTAGGTTGTGCCTTGGCAAAAATTACTGTTCCTATCCACTTTAGACTGTCTAAGACTCTAAGGAATAGTTGTTGACTTTGGTTCAGCCCCAGTCTGGGCTGTGAGGATAAAAGGATTTGACGCATCCTGTTACTCCTCAATGTTTTCTGAGCATCATCTATATAAATGCTTCCTGTTTGATTGGTAGAAAATTTTGGGGATAGAGAGCAAAAATGGATAGCCTAAGAGTGCTGAACTCTTTTCATAGCACAAAGATGAGCATTGTACAGTTTGGAATATGCAGGTCATTGGTTTCTTTTGACTCACACAGATTGAAATGCAATATATCGTAGTAACAAAAGTGTAGCCTGGATAATATTAAAATAAACTGTTATATCACAGATTCAGGCAAAATATGTTTCAACGAGGAGCACTAATTAAAATATACATCTGAGTTACTTAAATTTTAGTGATCCTGTCATATACGTCACTGACATTAAAATTACTTGCTAATGTCAGTCATATACAGTGATGTCCTATTCAAAACTCCTCTAAGTGAAAAATTGTTCTCCTTTAGTTTCTAGATAAGCTTTTTGCAAGCATGCCTCACAGCAAAATCACAAGCTGGATTTCACTGCCAGAGCTTTTGCTCCCAAACTCGTATTTAGTATCCCACATATAAAAGCATGCATGAAAAGGAGCTGACAGAGCACAGTGAGGCATGAATTTCAAGTATATTCCAGCATCAAAGGTCAGAAGCAGATTTCCTATTTGAGTAGCAATTATAAATAGCCATCAGAGGTGAAATAGGATTGAAATACTGGGTTATGTTGTGTTTCCTGTTGATTTTGAAAGGTTAACATTCTGAAGAAAAGAATAAAAACCCCTATTCCATCTCTTTAAAAAAAATAAATGCATTCCAGAAAGGGTAGAAATGGAAGTGTTTTTTTTTTTTCAAGAGAGGTATTCACAGACTCAAAGATTTTAAGGCCAGAAGGACAGTCCAGGGACAGCTTCCTATTCACATATTATCTGTTTTCTTCTTCCATGTCGGATCCCTCAGACATGATTCACACCCTAACGAGGTACACTGTTTAGATGGAGCAGCAGATGTGCTGCTGCTGTGTACCCCATGGCCCTGCTCTCCTCATCATCTACAGCATGTTGAGGCTATGCAAAATTTCTATGTCCTGAAAGCCTCCTCTCAAAGTGCCAGATCCAAAGGGTTAAGGGCAAGGACCTCCAGGACCATAAATTTCCAACCATATGTACTGCTTTTCCAGTAATTCCCAGAACACAATTTGTATTCATCCTTTTTTTTTTTTTTTTTTTTTTTTTTTCCATCCATAGGTCACAGTTGATTTACTAACTGTCATTACTATCTCTCCCTGGATACCACTCTTGCTTCTCTTTCTGTTCTTCAGTTTCAATATATCATTCACAGTTTTCTTGTTGCCACCTCTGTCCTTCTATCCCATGTTACTCCCCTCGCCCAAAATGCACTCAATAATTATTGCTGGAGGGAAAATAACAACACAAACTGCTTTCCTAATCCCAGTACATTGTTGGTAGTGTTTTACCTCTTTTCAGCAAGAATGTTTAGTAACATATACAGTACTGAAAGGACAAAAAAAAAAAGTTAGCACCAGGGCTGCTATCTGGTGTGAAAATCCTTGTGATTGTGAATGTTTCATTAAACAGCTGCTGTAAGTTTTCCACACTTTAGCATTTAGAAGAAATAACACAAATAGAAGTGTTTTGCTCAGGCTGACTTTGCACAGGCCAACTATGAAACACATCATTATAAATTAAATGACTTTGACAAGTAACAGCCCTCACAGCTACTTTGGCCTAATGCTCTCAGCGAGGGTCTCCGGATAAAGGGTTTATCTAGATGACATCATCAAGAAGGCAAAGAAGGAAATTAAACATATCCTAAGTGATTTCCTCTGAACAGTCTTTATTTGAAAGACGATAAATAGAGCTCTGTACTTTGAACAGGAGGTTGCAGCAGGGGCAGTGCTGACAGGCTGTAGGCTTTATGCCAAGGTATTTATTTACTTGTTGTGTCACGACCAGTATTAAGCCACAATCTGAAGTCTCACCAAGCAGCTAAGCCTCAGAGGGCCTGACACAGAGGATCTTGCTGTGCCTTTGTGTCCCCTCTCCATGGGGAATGAGGAGTCCATGTGTTTCATCAGTGTCCTGACTGCTGGGGTTTATATTTCACCACAGGGATGAAAACTATTGCTTTTTTTTGCCAATGAATAACCCAAGTGCTTTTCCTGGGACAGTCAAATTTGCACAATGCTCCACATTTCTGAATAAGTCCAAAACAAAATAGTTTTGATTTAACAACAGAAAAATATGTTTTAAATATTGAATGCTGTGTTTGGGAGGAGTACTGGCTTAGGTCTCTGTGTACCAGGAAGTAGCTTCTGACAGACATTTGTTAAATAGAAAACAAAACAAATTTTCACAGACTATTGGTAAAACTACATGAATTACCACTTAATTAAATGGTTACAGACTGATGACTGGAGAGATACTACCTTTTACAGAGGTAGGTAAACCTCTTTGTAGGTTACTAGAGCAATAGTAAAGAATGAGAATTATGAAATAGATACTTAATGAAAAAAATGGCTATATCTATTTAGGATAATTTACCACTTTGATTTGTGTAGTCACTGAAAATGGTTTCACTTGGATGCTATAAAAGCATACTGTGGTATGTAAGTTATCAGCCAGTGCAAATAATGCATCATTTCCATTGCATTCAAGATTTGAACAGTACTCACAGCAGTGTTAGGAAGACATCAGCATTAGGCAGGTGAGCTTCTGCACAAATCACTGCAGCAATGTGCCCTGAATGAGGCTGTGAGTTGAGAATGCATACTTAAACCACCACTGAAGGAGTACAAAAACAGCTAGAACCAAATCATTTGTGAACATTTTATGTACCCAGACACTGGGTCGTGAAGCAATAATTGAAAAATTATATGTGGCTTTTTTTGCTCACATTTGATTAAATTGCCTCTCGTAGTCAGGACATTAATAATTTGGTGATACACTGTGCTGTCCTACTTACAAAAGAGCCAGGTCACTCTTTTCTCTCCCTAGTCCTTTGCTTCTCAAGTCTGGGAGAACAAAAAGCACCATGAGGTGACATTTCCTGAGCCAGCTTCCCCACTGCTTCCCCAGTGCCATCACAGTAATATCCTGTGTTGATTTTGTTAAGCAGGAGGAAGAAAGAATCAGAACTATTGTCTTCAAAGGAAAAAATGTTATTCCCAGTCTCTAGTGCTAGTAAAAGCCATTTTACAGCTTCTGAAGGAATCGCCTCCGTGTCCTAAATGAACAGAAACCATGACATACAAATTAATGTTTGAAAGAAAGTGAGATTTGGAGAATGAAATCTATTTTGCAGTGAACAAGACTGAAGAGGGTCCCGGACAAGATCTACAGTATCTGTGGTGCAATTTTGCCAGTCTAAATGTAAAGGCTTTGCACCACATAATACAGTATGAAAAGGCACCCACTTGCATCCATAAACCTACCTGGAGAGCAGTATTCAGTCTTGGAGCTAGCCTGGATGTTAATTTGCAAGCACCATGGACTCACATCTGGAGAAAGCACAGAAGAGCATCGGGGCGAAGGAGGCTGGCCCTTTCACCAAGGGGCCGCGGGGCAGCTGTGCCACGCTCCTCGCTAAATGGCTGCCTCTGCCTGGTAACACTGCAAGGGAAATGAAGGTTATGAAATAGCAGGGAAGTGGGAAAAACAACACACAGCTACAGAGCGTTTGTCGTCAAATGCCTGCTGACATTGTTTTTATATTCATAGGAACACCGATGGCAGAAGAAAAGTTTAACTTTCCACTAGCAGCAAAACATCATTGAAGATTATCATATCTCCAGCTGCCTTCAGTGTGCACCATTGTTTTGCTGCCTGAATTTCAGTATGCACTATTGTCATGGTCTTCTCCAGCCCTCACCAGGTTTGATTCCAGAAACACTTGTTCAGTCAGTAACCTTTAATTATCTGTGATAAAAATGTAACTTGTGTTATTGATAGTCTTTTGCTTGTCAACTTAATGCTAATTGTGTTGTCTTGTCTCTTCATCTGACAGTTTCTTTCCACATAAAAGAAATGTTTAAAAATAAACAATCAGAAAAACGTGCTGCTAGAGATGGGCTAAGTCTGAAGTACTGAGGCTAGAAAGATATCTCTACTAATAGCTACCAGGAATCAGCTGATCTCCCAAGATCTGAGATTGCACATTTCATAGTGACTTCACTACTGAAAACAACCTGTGAGGATTTAGGAGGCATACTGCCCCAGCTGTGTGTAGTGGAAATGTAAAAGTATAGAAATAGAAAAAAAGTAATTCAGAGAAAGTAAGAGATGAGTGAAAAGACATGAGTGAAATTAGACAGCACTACTGGACAACAGAGGAGCTGAACACACAACACAAGGCTCTCTGGCATCTATTTTGTGTGTGTGACTTTGTCTTTACATTGTAAAATCAAGTTCTTAACCCTTCTGCTCTTTTGCCACTTCATTGTAACAAGCAAAGCGAGGTGAGACTTACAGGAGATCTGTGACAAGCCAGTGCCATTACAGAGCTGTTTGCAATATGGCTGTGATTCTTCTGCCAAACTGTCGCCTGCAGTTTCCATCTCTTGCCTGTCCATGTAAAGAGAATAACACGTGCCAGGCACCACAGATGGGTCAACAGCTGGCACGTGTGAGTTTTGTGTATGACTGAGTACTTCCCAGCCAACCAGATAGTTCTGCAAAACATTTAGGGAAGGTGTTAGAAAGCTGTCCAGTGCCACTGATAACAAGAAGAATAATGCTCCACAGAAGACTTGTTGCTAGAGCAAAATGTTGGCATGTGAGAAATATCACAAAACTTGCAACTTTTTCACTTGTTCACCAGCCAAATGTCACCCACTTTCAAGGATGCTCTCACAGTTGTTTTATAAAAATAGAAAAAGATATTCATTGACACTAAGAAATTCCCTCTATAATAGGCTCAGTACTTGAACCAAAGCCAATGCTAACTTCAGCCCCCAAACCTGACCCCATGTCTTAAGTAACCATCAGATTTGATAACGTTCTCCAGCTGAGAGTAGGAGGAGGATATTTGCTGTGAAATTTAAACAGATACCAGTAGTAATGTTTTCCACAGGTTTACTGCTTCTTTTGAAACCATAGTAGTTCTTGACTGTCACCAACTCAGTGGACAGAGACAGAGGAAGTGGGCAGTGCAGTTCTAGGACTATTCAACTACAGCTTTTCTTCAGATATGTTAGGAAACACTCAAAAGAAAACCTGAAAAAAATGTCCTCAGTCTCCAGGACATATGTAAATCCCATGTTGACTGATTCTATGAGGGACTATCACTTCTACACTTTTTTTTTTTCCTTATACACTATTAGTGCTTGCTAAACACATAATGACAATCCTACTAAAATACTTGGAAAGAGAAGCTAATGAGGAATGCTAGCGTGTGCATATGACATGATATATGCTCAATGTAATTTCTTACAGAGTTTGTAGACGGTCCGATGGCTTCTTCCAAATCGCTCCTGGGAAGTCTTCTCTGACACAGTGCTTCACAAAACCCAACTACAGTTGAGTAGATGAGCCACTGCAGTCACTTTTTTCATACTGGCCACCAACATCTTGCTTGATCTTGTACTGCAATTTGCTGCATTGTCCATTTGGTGCTTACATCTTGCATTTGCAATATATTCCTCAAAGCAAGAGCCATTCCCCTGTGCATATTTGTACAGTGCCTTGCACAGTAGAGCTCTGGCCTCTAGGTGATACCATAATATAAAGAATAAAAAAAAAAATCTATTTTGGGATATCCATTTTCCAAGCACAAAGCAAGGTTTTGTGTTAATAATATTTAATTAATAAGCATCATTTTTCATAACAAACAATAGCAGGGTGCTAAACCAATATTAACAATACGGAAAAGAGTGTACTTTGCTTGTACCCAAAAGCACTTAATCCAGGCTTGCTGTAAGGCACCTTTATCACAGATGCTTCTCTTCTTTTTCTTTCTTTCAGGTGAATAGCATGGCAGTGGAGATTGCTTGAGGTATTAACAGAGCCCTGATATAATTGAGAGGGGCTGAGACAGAGCGTTCTGACAAAAGGTCCTGAACTCCAGAACTTGCTTTTCCCATCCTTCCACAAAGCTTGAATTAGTTGACCTCTAGGTCATGCTACAAAGAATACCTTTTCTACCAGGCTCTTTCTGGGAAAGCACGATGAGTGGGTTGTGTTGGATGGTAGGTAAGACCTCATTTTCAGTACTTTTGGAAGGCTTTTATATTATGGCGTTGGTTTTGACCTGTGTTTTATTTCACATGCTTTCTTGGCTTGTTTTTCACTAAATCAAAACAATAAATAATGAAGCAGTAGATTGCTGTTGAAACTGCAACACTTACTCTTACAATGCTTCTAGTAATTTCTGAACAATTTGTTCCCAACAGAAGTAGGCGGGAGGAGGAGGAGGAAGGGACAGTCTGTCACTGACTGCTGTTGTGGAACATAATTTTTCTTCGATTGCCTGCCCAGGACGACACTGCGGCTACCTCATGTTGTAGTGGACATTAGCTCAGTGGTGCTCTCCAGAACTGCAGGAGAAGCAGCATCACAGTCTCTTAACTCGGGTTCACTTTACACATCCAGGAAATGCAGGAGAAAAATCCACAGGAGGCCAATTCCAGAAATAGCTTTAAACTGTGCCTTTTATTATGGTTCGGTATAAAAAGAGGTCTGATTCCAGGAAAGCTGTAGCTTGTCCTCAGGTCCCAATAGTACAAGTGGAGACTGTTTGTTCAAGTTTTGTCTGAGTCCTGTGGCTGGTTCTAGTTTGTCTAAGCTGGCCAGAAAAAAATGCAATGGTACCAGGTGTACTGAATGAAGACAAAAATTCATAGAATCATAGAATCATTAGAGTTGGGACCTTCAAAGGTCTTCTAGTCCAACCCCCCTGCAAGGAGCAGGGACATCCCTGACTAGATCAGGTTGCTCAGAGCCTCATCCAGCCTGACCTTGAACGTTTCCAAGGACGGGGCATCCACCACCTCTCTGGGCAACCTGTTCCAACGTTCTATAACCCTCATTGTAAAAAAAATTTTCCTAATATCCAATATAAATCTACTTCCCTCTATTTTAAAACCATTACCCCTTGTCCTATCACAACAGGCCCTACTGAACAGCCTCTCCCCATCTTTCTTGTAGGCCCCCTTGAGGTACTAGAAGACCGCTATAAGGTCTCCCCAGAGCCTCCTCTTCTCCAGGCTGAACAGCCCCAACTCTCTCAGCCTGTCCTCATAGGAAAGGTGCTCCAGCCCTCTGATCATCTTCGTGGCCCTCCTCTGGACCTTCTCCAACTGGTCCATGTCCTTCTTATGTTGGGGGCTCCAGAACTGGACACAGTGCAATAGATATCCTGCCAAATTTTGTTTGCAGAGTTGAGCTTAGGACAGACTATTTTGTTATGAAACCCACAGTCAATGTGTTTAAACACTACTGATCCTGGTGTATGCTGCAATGTGTAGGCATCCACCTTACTAAACAGCTGATCAGAAGGGGAGCCAGCAAGAAGAGTGCAACGTCTTTATTCTGTGTGTTCTAACTCCCAAACAACATCTACACAAAATGAGCTCTGAAATGATTTTTTTATTCTTTTTGTTTTGTTTTGTTTTGTTTTGGAACTTGCCAAGATGAGTGGCTAGTACAAACCTTTCCAAATACACAAAAGGTTTTGCTTTTTGAATAAATTAGACACTATCTAAACTGGTTTGTAATCCTTTTAGATAAGAGACCTTCTGAAGTTGCTCTTTGTCTAGGCTTTTCTCTGGTCTAGGACAAAGCTTCCTTTTGCTTTGTAAGTGTATTACTTCAGTGTAGCTGACACTTACCTTAGTGGGAATGACATAATTAAAAAATGCAGTGTGTTCATGCTTTTATGCATTTTTCAGGATAATAGACAGAGTCACAGAGTGCTCAGTGTGAGCTGGGAATTACATGGGCAGTGGAAAATTCTGTCCCCAGCCTCAAGAGAAAGAAACTTCCTCCCTCTGACACAGTTCTTACAGTGTCTGGATATAGCCAGGGAAGCTTCCTAAGTTTTTATTTGACTTAGAGTATTTCTTTAGTTATTTCAAAAGTTTTATTTTCTTCAGCCAGTATTTGGGAAGAATAATCAAGCATCACCCACTCCACTGCTTCTCTTTTTATCATGTGTGGGCCCTCTACTAAGAAAAACATGCAGAACCCTCCAAACCCCCAAATAACAGATTTTTAAGTAGAGCTGTTAAAATAAAAATACATATATATATCATCATGCCACCAGAAACATTAGGCAGCAAATCTAAATGTTTAATGCAAGCAATTGAGCTTACAGATTTTCATGGTATTCAACACAGTGAATGGTAACAGGACTGAGGAAGATCTTTCTTCAGAGCCAGGTAAAAGCCTGCTCCAGTTATGTTAATGCAATTCTTGAAACCACAACAATTTCTTTCCACCTGGTAGTACCTGCCTCCTTGGTGTGCACTGCCTTCACCATGATGAGACACTGGCAATTTGCGCTGCAGTTCTCCTGCTTCTGTTGGTGAAGTGTGATCTTTGCCCCTCACCTCTGAACCAACTAACACTGAAATTTCAGCACCCTACTGATTTGTTCTATTTCTGTAGTGTTTAACGGTAATTCCTCAACTTGTTCAGAGTAGGAGTAAGAAAATACTGAATGAAGGATGGTATTTATTAGACTCTTAGGAGATGGAGACCAGTAGCATTTTCCCTGCTGGCATTTTGTACAAACAAAATATATTTATATTTGGAAGATTCTCAAAGTGACTAATCTGAGCACAATTGGCTCCTACCTGAATAAATAGCTGAAAGACAGGCTCCTTTGTGCCACATACTCGGTTCCCTGGGAAATTCCTTGGGAAAATGAACTATCCTATCTCTCTAAGGCTTTGGCTACATAAGTGAAAGGCATAATTTAAAATGTGTGCTTTTTAACCAAATCATCTTCAGGTAAACCAAAGACCTCCTGTCTCACTGAAATAACAGCACACCCCAGCAGATTTCATTGGCTTAAGTTCTGTCATTTGAGGAAACCCTAAGTAAAATGGCACAATTTCCTTATTGTCGTAGTTCAGCCCCGATCAGGACCAGACTACGCAGTCTCTCTCTCACTTCCCCCACACTCCAAGAGAACAGGGAGAGATAATATAAGGAAAAACAGCTTGAGGTTTGTGATAAGGACAGGGAGAAATCCTTAAAGTTACCATCACAGGCAAAACAGACTCGACTTGGGGAAAACTATTCATTTATTACTAAAAAGAGCAGGATAATGAGACAGAGAACAAGATAACCTCCCTCCACCCCTCCCTCTTTCCAAGCTTAACATTATCTCTACTACCTTCCCACCCCGAGCGGCACAGGGGGGAGAGGGAATGGGGGTTGCGGTCAGTTCATCACATGTTGTTTCACGCCGCTGCTTCATGGTTGGGGGAAGGACTTCTCACATTCCTCCCCTGCTCTGTTGTGGGGTCCCACCCCTATGCCACAGTCCTTCGTGGAACTGCTCCGGCGTGGGTCATCTCTTCCACGGGGTACAGTCCCTCCAGAACAGCTGTCCCAGCGGGCCCTCCACGGGCCACAGTCACCTTCAGGCATCCACCTCCCCCGATGTGGGGTCCTTCATGGGCTCCAAGTGGATCTCTGCTCCTCCGTGAACCTCCCTGGGCTGCAGGGGGACAACCTGCTCCACCATGGTCGTCACCACAGGCTGCAGGGGAATCTTGGCCAGGAGCCGCATTACTCCTCCCCCTCCTTCTGAACTGACCTTGGCGTCTGCAGCCGTTCCTCACAACAGGCTGGTAGATGTCTCTCAGGATCTTTTTTTACATCTTATTCACTTCTCATCTCTTCTCCACTTCTTGCAGCCGGGCTGGACCGAGTTGGGCCCAGTTGGCCGCCTGGCGAGAGGCCAGAGGGTGAGGCCTGCAAGGCCCATGAGGCCTGCGCCTCCCCCTCTGCGCCTCTGCCCCTGCTCAGCTTCTTCACATCTTCTCTTCCCTCTTTTTTTTATTTCTGTTTTCCCCTTCTTAAATACGTTATCACAGAGGCGTTATCACGGAACATTCTGCTACCAATTGGCTTGGCCTTGGCCAGCAGCAGGTCCGCCCTAGGCCCGGCCGAGTCCACTGAACAAAGGGGAGCGACTTCTAGCAGTTTCCTACAGAAGCTACCACCTTAGCCCCCCCCTTACTAACAAAACCACGACACATATATAGAATAAAGCTTTTCTTATGGCAAGTGTCATATCATAAAGTTGTAAGAGGATAATGACATTTCACCTCCCATCTTCTTAGTGTCACTAAAGGGTCAAGCAGCTTTGGGAAGTAAGAACGGAGGAACCCCGTCCAGGTTTTTAAATGCCCAACCAGACACTACCTTCCTCTGCAAAGAGGAGCTATCTTTTGTACCACTTCACAACGAAGCTGAGCATTTTCTAAGACTTCTAAGAACAAAAAAATAACCCCCTCCAGGATATTTTCTTAGACACAGATTCCAGCATAAGTCAAGCCTCAGGGCATGGTGTGAGTTGGTTTCTCAAGATGATAGGATTCATGAAAAGAGGAAACAATAGAGAGAAAAAATAAGAGCATAGCACTCCTCCCACACCATCAAGCACCAGCCTTTGCTTCAGATGAGGAATCAACAAACCACTGTGTGAGCACCGAGAAGTATGATAAATTTACCAGAGTGCAATAAAATTGATTGTAATGGTAACTACTCCTACTGCTCAGAAAACGTTAGGCTAGATTTCTTTGGTTCTGGATACAAATAAGACGTTAGTCCCTAGTGTTTGTAGCTACTGAAGGCTGGCAAGATATTAGGAATTTATCTGAAACAAAACTGAAATTCTTCCTTTGACTTACTGAACTGTGGCAGTGGAGCACAGCCTTTTTCTGCTTCTCTCTTTGCCACCTTGTGTCCATTTCTCCTGCACAGTAAAAAGTGTTTTGGGGACTTGGAAGCCTGATGAGTTCTATTTTTTTTTCTATATCAAAACATAATCCCAGAGATTTAAAATATTACTTTAGGGACTTGTAAATTTTGAATACATCCAGAAGCACAAGTAAACTTTTAGATAACTGCAACCTCATAGAAAAAAAAAAACAAAAAAAAAAACATTTCAATGGGAACAATACTGCTTCCAAAAATAAGAAATTCTAGCATTTTGGTTGCCTGAAGAAAAAAATAGAAGATTTTTTTAATTATTATTTCAAAATTAAAAGAACAGATATTTGAAGCCTTTTCATTTACGATTATTTCTAAGAAAATAAAACAATTCTTTGTGGTATTTCCTTTTAAACATAGTAGTTTCAATTCAAAACTAGCCTTTAAGAAAAAGTAGTTAAATAACCAATGATATTAATAACAAATTTTTGCCTCAGGTTGATCTGAAATGTAAATATCCTGTAAATGTAAGTATCACTGTGTTTTCTCCTGCTTGTTCCTGCCCAAACCACCCTAACCACTCCCTTTCCTAACTTTTGGTTCCTCCCATAAACATCCTATAATAAGTCTTGTGCAAATGCTCTTCCCTGGTATACCATAATGAACCTGTACCCCTTGGCAGTGACCCCTCAATCTAGGTGATCTCAGGACAGCCTCTCCCAGGGACCTGCAATGGTAGGTGTCACTCCTAGCCCATGGGGCTGACAACCTCCTGGGATGCCCTGGGGGTTCGGGTCAGGGACTCATGTCTCTGGCTGGGTTACTGGGATGCCCCTACCAGCTTTTGTTCCTCTGTGCTCCTCTCTGTGTGTGGAGACCAGCTTCTTCTCATGCAGCCTAACAATATCTAGTACAAAAGGCTGTTTGGGTGGGGTAAGAATCCAAGAACTGTTCTGAATGGAGCTCCTCTTCAGTCACGTTCATGCCCCACTTATGGTTGTTTTTCGTTAAGCATTTGAGATGCTTTCCTTTGTAGGGTTGCTTGGAGAATATTGTTAACATTCATTTAGGATTATGAACAAACAAAGAAAGAAAATTAAAAAGGGTATTTTCTGGGTTTTATTTCCTCCTAATTGAAACAGTTTATCAATCAATTCAGGAAAGAGGAAGTGGATGAGGAAACCTTGCCTGTTCTCAGACATTTTTTCAGCAGCTGAAGTATCAGAAACAGGTGGCAGCTGACATGACAAAGTTACAAAGACCCTTGATTGGTGTGCTATTGTCATACCATGAGGATTTCTGACACAGAAGGTACACTGTAACGTACCAGCCTGCACATCATCAGTGTCAAACAGCTGATTCTTTGTGAACTGCATCTGCAGTGCTTTGTGGGGTGACAGCTACAAATTAAGTTTTCACATTTCAAGCAGAATCTTCTCTTCCTGCAAACTGCCTTTTTTTTTTTTTTTTTTTTGCAGCTTTTAATTTCTGCTGGTCCCTCTAGTAAAATCTGTGCTCTGTTCCTCTATGTTTACCAGTCTCTCTGCTGGAAATGGCTACAAGCACAGATACTGAAGAGTTGGTGTGATTCTTCTATCAGTTCTAAAAAGAGTCTAAAGTCTTATTTCTGCTTTGGCAGAACTTCAGCAATTATTGCAGTGGCTAGCCACTGAGCCAGGAAAATGAGACAACTGGGGGAAGTGGATTGCTGCAGTAGAACATTAGAATTGCCAGGTGATGAAAGCATTCATTGGCCAGCTACAGAGAGTGGAGTGGTTCCCTTGGGTCTCTGAAACAGCTGAGAGTTCATAGCAGTTCAAACTGAGTACTCAGCAAAACCATCCGAATTTTCCAGTATAGAAAAGACAACCTCTGGTGGTCCTATATGATACGGCAACCAGTTCTACCCAGGATTGCCAGTACCAGAAGACAACCCCAAATTTTTCACCAGTCCTCTGCATTGTGGTCAGACTGCAACTCTTTTATTTTGTCTAGAAGTCTTGCTCATTCATCTTTTTCTTAGCTTGTTCAGTATCTGAGTAAGGATCATTAATTCCTATATTTATTAAGAAACTATGGTTGTACCATGGGCTAAGGTAGGTACACAGTCTGCAATTATTTTTTTAAGGTATTTTTAAAATAACAATGCATTTTCTGTAATTTATTGCTCTCTTCTGAATCTTGATTGGCAACTGATAAGCCAAGAAACCAAAGCAATCAATCAAAAACCACTAATACTTGCTTATGTCTTGAGTCCTTTAGCCACTTCAATGACTATGTCCTCCTTTGGAAGGAAATGGTCCGTCTCACACAGAGAGGCATATTTTGGTATTATTGCTGTATAACTGTTGGCATCAACAATGCTGATCCCACACAAAACACTGTGCCGTGCCATCATGGAAGTCATCTGTATCTGAATGGCATGATTTAGAAGTTAGTTACTGAACTCAAAATTGAGAATTGATCTACACAGGGTGATGTTGTCATAAGGTAAGTTTTTTCATACCAATATACTTCACACCACAGCTGAGTTCTGCACAAATGAGCACAAAATATAAATGTCACATTTAACAGTTTGACAGAACTCTATACTTTCCTAATGCCTAAAAAAAATTGTTGTTAAACCAGCTGCATGGCAAAATGTATAAACCAAGTAAAATAGGCCAAATTCCTGTGATTCTTCACTTTGCACTGAACAAACACCACTCACCTTATCTTTCGGCACACTTTCTCTTGACACCCTCAAGTGTCAGGCACTGATAAGAACAATTTATCTGATCAAGTATGAGATTGGCATTTATATATTAAATTACATATGATTTAGTATCTCTTTTCTGATCTGGAAGTAGAATCTGCTTTATATTTAAATGGCAGGGAAGCTTTGGTCTTTGTTCACTTATAGTCTGGGTTCCATTAAGACCTAAGGCACTTCTTATTTCAGCTACTAATTTTCTTTATTTTAATCACACAAATACAAACTTTTCTTCCATATTTCAGCATTGAATTTGTATTGGAAAGTCTCAATTGTTTTTTTTCCAACACCCATTTGCTCTCGGGTTGCAATACTTCCATATGAACTTCAAAGAAAGGTTTTGCTCACCAGTGAAGGCTGAGGGATCTGCTTGTTCAAACACATCCAGTTGAGATTTCAAAGCTGCTGACGGGAAAATGCAAATTCAATTGCCCCACAGGACCACCTGGGTCAATGCCCTGTCTCACAATCTTTGTGAAAGATTATGTTTAGAGACTGTTTTTAATGTGCAAGGAAGTGTCATCTCTTTCATTTTTTATCGAGTTCTTAGCTGTCTCTGTTACATTGAGTATGCATATTGCAAGACTTAAGCCATGAACAGGGCTATTTCTCTTCATGCAAATTAATATCAACCACTATTTATTGATGGTAAAGGTACTACTTTATTTTATGGAAGCTGTACTGTTATGTGTCTAGCATATCATATTCTACTAGATGTTGTTACATACAACTATGAATAATCATTTTAAGTATTTTTTTGATACTGCATGGGGAACTACTCTCTTATAGTTCATGCAATCTTTCCTCACATTTGTTTTAATAATAGGTTTTGTACCTTTTCCATAGTGCAGGAGAGTAGCTGATTATAATGAGATTGCAAAGTCTGATGACAACCTACTGCATTACAGAGAAGAGCTGATGGATGTAGTAAGACATCAGCTCCAGTAGGAGCTCTTCAGTGATGAGGAGGTAGGGAGGGGAAGAAGTTGTACACAATAGAAAGAAGGACATATTGCTAAAAGCCAACCTAGAAGAATAGCACATGATGGAGGAATAAACACAGAAGCCTACAGCACAAAATGATATATAGGTGGAAGAAAACATAAAAGGCAATCAGAAAATGCTCTGAAATGCATTATATGTAATAATGTGATGGGAGAAAGAAGGGCTTGTTATTTAAAGGGAGAAGGTGAGCTATTGCAGGTGACAGAGAAAGCCGAAATGTTCTTGCTTCAGTTTGGTTACTTTATTCTATATAAAGAGGTTAACTGAGATCAGCTAGTTACATAATTAATATTAATAACAAGGAATGAAGAAAACAGGCCATATTAGAGAAAAAACAGGCAAGTGATATTGAGATAAATTAGATTTTTTAAGTTATCATTCTTTGACGAGAATCACTTAGAGCAACTAGTGTAGGTAGTATTCTTGGACGACCCATGAGGACTCAATGAACTGAAAAAAAAGGGAAACAACCAATATCCATTGGGGGGAAAGGGAAGTGGTAGGGAAGAGAAGGATTAAAGAAGGTATAGGCCCAATAGAACATGTAACATTGATGTCTGGAAAAAATATTAGATGCTACAGTATTAACCAATTTGTAAGAACCTCAGGAACACAAGAATAATAAAGTAATAATGAACAGTCAACGTTTGTTAGTCAAAACCAGGTTTTAGTCAAAGCAATCTTGTTTCTTCTTAATAGAACACATTTCCTAGAAGACACAGGGGAAAAAGTAGATGCAATCTGTTTTGGCTTTAGCCATGCTTTTGGTCTGGTTTGATGTAGCAATTCTACAAGCAGACTGAAAAAAAAAAATATTGGAAATCTGTAATTAGATAAAAAACCCCCAAACTTGAAGAACAGTTATTGAGTTTAGTCTCAAAGCAGAGAGAGCGTTTTAGCTAACACGGTGGTCTCACATATCCTGTATTTATTATCCAATTATTATTAATAGCAGTGATATAAACAATGGAACAGTAAAGCACATATCTTAAAATTGGGCATGACACCAAACTAGAAAGCCAAGATTTTGGAAGCAGGATAAGAATTCAAATTCTTTTGATAAAGTAAAGACATTACAAATACAATAAAATTCCATAATTACAAGAATTAAGACAATTCTTGTTGTAGACAAAACTACATTTAAGAAGGAAAAAATTATGTTAGGAAATAGCTATCTTTAAAGCTGCACTGCAGAAAAAAATTCTGACACTTACAGTGCAATTCACACATCACAAAAATGTATGTTGCTGAAAATAAGAACAACATCATTTTAAGAAGCATTACTTAGAGTTTTGTGTACAGAACAAAAGGAAAGGAATTACACCTTTTCACTCAACACTGCTAAAGCTGCTAATAAAAGACCAAATCCAGAAAAACTGGAGAAAATACTAAATTGCAAGAATAAGGGTCTATGTGGGAAAGTTAAAAAAAAACAACACACCCACCTCTAAAGAAAGAAAAAAAAAAAGAAAATAAATAGAAGACTCAAAAGAGATAATATGCAAAAAGGTTATTCTAAATAGGACAGAGATATACTACTGCCTACATGCATGGGGTTAGGAAACAAGTTGTGAGTCTAATCTAAAACTCAGGATAGACAGAAGAAACTGTCCAAGTATAAAAATGTTTGAATAGGTTTTTCAGAAAGGCTTCACACCAGAGATTTATAAATGGTTACATCAACATCTGACAAGAGACATAAAAGTACGTATAATTCTACCTCAAAGTATGCACTTGGACTAAATGACCTCTTCAAAGGCTGTTTCCATTTTCTATTTCTTTGAGATCAAAATCAAGCATTTCCCTATTCAAAAACCTATAGCAGATGATCTCTGATCATAAAACGATTCTAACTGAAGTTGGAACAAGGCTGAGACCACAGTATAATTCAGTACATTTTGTTTGATATTTATTTTTCAGTACTGCTTCAATATTATTGCATGATGGGCATCAGCAGTTTTACTAGAAAAGTAAAAAAGTTACCCTTCCACGTGACTGAGAATTGATGTCAAATTAAAATTGTTCTTTGCATATCTTAACACATTTTTCCCTCCTAGGAAGTTTGCATAAGAGCAAATTCTACACTTAACTCCAGTGTGAGCTTTAACTGTCTCTAAAAAGAAAACAAAAAGTCAAACCAAACGAACAACCATCAATAAAGCCCCACACACACATTGCACAGAAAAGAAAATAAAGTGCTAGTTGTGGACAGAATAAACAGGGCTTTTAGATGACTGTGTGTTTCTGCATCCTGTGTCCTAAAATGTTAAGATAAGTTATAAATTATGTGCACTTCACCACAAAATAACTAATATCAAAAGCTGTATTACCCAATAGTAAGCATCAGCTACGATCCTCAAACCCAGTAACACAAGCCGTTTCTTCGTGGCCTGTGAAAAGACCACCCTTGCCCAACTGCAGCTCAGCAAAACAGGCTTTAGGAAACAGAACAGCACATTTGAATCCCCTAGAGATTGGTAACTGCACGATTCCTTTGTATTCTGATGGTCTCTGAAGTAAAAATAGTCTATCAGAGAAGCTATGCAAAATAAACCAAGCTGAATAAAGTCATCAGATATTTGCTTAAGTGCCTCAGTTTTACAAAAGAAAACAGGAAGGGCTACAACCTCTCTCTTCTCTGTCAACAATACAGGAAAGGTGCATTCAAAGGAAAACTATTAAGAACTTTTCTGCCCTGATTCACCAAAACACATTTCCCTTGTCCCAGCCCTTAGCAATACTAAAGGCAGCACTTCTCTGTACCATGGGGTGTGGAGGCAGAGAGTGCAGTACAACTGTTTGATATTGACGAATTTGAGCTATGTCCTTGAACACCACTTGCTCAATAACAAAAAACAGCAACTAGAACAAGATAAGGAAATACCAAAGGCAAAAATAATAATGACAACCAAAAAACTATTACCAATCCAAATGAAGCATAAGGCGCGTGAACAGTATGTGGCTACAAATCAAATTAGATGATTAAGTGCGTGCACTTCACGTGTAACTTAGATAGACTATAAAAGACTAATGCTGACTAACAATAGAGGTCTCCGGAACACCATCCACGGAGTCTGTGTTTTTATTGCCACAATGGGGCCTCCATTTTCTGGGGAAAATAATAAAAATAAATGGTGACACTGGACTGAAAGAATGTATTGGCAAGGCAGATAAGATCATTCCATTAATTCATCCACATACTTCACACAGTCACTTTAGAAAAGTCTCTTGTTAACAGTCAGAACTGTAGGGTAGGTTTTTTTTAATCTATAATTAATCTCAAATAAGCCACTGTTTCAGATAAAGAGGAGCCATAGTGCCGATTAGACAATTATTTTGTTCATATTTGAGTAGCTGGGCAAAAAATAGCATTTTTGCGAATCAGAATGCACATTTTTATGGTGTCATTTCACATCATCAATGAATCTTTAAAACAATAAGTGGGCAGAGAATAGGACTAAAGTATCAAAAATAAATTAAAGTGGAAATAGTCTTGCTTAATAAATATAAATATGCACAACTAATTTACAGCTCTGGAGAAAATCAGAACTACTTCTATTTCCCTAACTCCCCACCCTCCAAGGAATGTCTTGATGCTCCAGTTTTATGTCTGATCTGTTTATTCATAATTTTCCTTATTTTATCTTTTGAATTATTTTATAATCCCTCCTTTTGTGCTTTAAGAAACAGCTATCAGCATAATAATGTTTGGAACTGAGTGAATGCCAGGGAGCAGATGCTTGAAATGAAGTTTTGGCAGTTGGAAACTGAGAACAGTATTTTGGCCAAAATATTAGCCATTTAACTCTTTCTTGCCATCAGAGCCATGATTCCATTTTCTTTTTCATGCAGAAGTGTTAGCTATAGGGACTGGTACAACGAGGTGAAACACTGTCACCTTAATACTGGGAGAACAGGATACAACTGAAGCTCTAAGCCAGCAGACTGAGTCACATCAATCTGCTTACTTTAGTTAATTTTTATTCCTGTGCTGAATGTCTGTGCCCCAGTGATACTGCATCAAAATTTTTCACTGGACATTCCACAGGAATGAACTTTAAACCACTGTATTTTGCTTTAGTCTGCCATTGTCCCTCATTTACTTTCACACACACACCACGTTTTTTCTTACTTCCTCCCTTTTCACTTCTTAACTAAACAGATACAGGAAGAACAATATCTGCTTACTATAACATACATCTGCAGCTGGAAACATTCCTCCTTTAATCTCTCAGCTGCTTTTAGGCAGAAAAGAAAGATTTTTATAACATGTCTTGAATAACTTTTGTTCACTCAGATACCATGAAGGCAACTCATCCCACTAGGGATCTTGTTATATGGTTCTTTCCTGTGAGTTTTTATGGAGAGGGCACAGAGGAAAAAAAAATAATAATTTTATGCTGCCATGGTCCATTAGGACAGATCAGCAATGAAAACAAGCCATTATTTACAAGTGTCCAGGAGAACATCAACAAAGTTTTGCCGTTTCAGCATTTATGCCCTACCTGATGCTGTAAAGAGCTGATATGATTATTTCTAGTCTGAGGGTAGGCTCCCATCACTGCTTTCTTCCATCCCACATCGATGCATCTTAATAGAAGCCCAGTGAAGCCTTTTTTGTGTCATTGGTTTGGCAGTCTTAGGGAGATACACTGGTTGCAAAGCAAGCAGATAAATAATGGTAGAAGGCATCTTTAGAGGCAATCCATTTACTGATTTTTTTTTTTAAGATGTTAACTAGGCAGCTTTAAAACTGAAGACAGCTTCAGTTTTATCTTTCTAAGAGATTTGAAGAGAGTAGCAGAATTACATGACTATCATGTGGAAAAAGATAGACAGGCCATCTCCAGCAAATGATCAGGAAGGCTGGTGGTTTTTTTGTTTTCTTCCCCCACATAAATCCATAACCCTGTACCTTTCTGCTTCTATGCTAAGTGGTTCACCTGTAGGACTCTTTCCACTCAAAAATTGTCTTTGTGAGCAGCAGATATGCTCATTGGCTTGTAAGAAATTTTTCACAGGTCTCAATGAATCACCACTATCCATTCATAGATTCCCACCCCCACAGGACTAGGCACATGACAGCCTACCACTTGTAGGCTTTGCCTTTCTCTTCCATTCCTTTCAGATCTTCTTTTCCCTTCACCTTTCCTAGGAGTCAGCAATTCATTATAGTGTCATCTGGAGGAAGCAGGGAGGCAACATCTTGAGCTGAAGAGGAGTCGATACTACATGAATACAGAACATGTGTTATAACACATGAGACAGCTACGACAAATTTCCAGTTAAAAGACAAGTGCAAACTTTGTAGCTATTTGCAGACTTTAGCAAAAAAGGTGCCTTACAAAATATGTCCCCCAAAGACACATCCTTTTGCCCAACTGCTAGAAGAGGAACTCAAGTCTACTAAAGTCCCAAGGGAATGGTGAAAGGAGGATCCTAGCATAAACTGTTCCACCAGTTACTTGAACATCAGCATATTGCAATATTTGAAAGGTGATTTTTTTTCTTATTCTTCATGTCATAGGAAATACCTGAAACTAAACAGTGACACAGACTGTATGAAGCAAGTAGATTCTTTAAAAATTAAAGAGACAACCCCAAAGACTAGTAGAAGTTTGAGAATTTAGATTACAGTGATTCCTTACTATCCATGCACAATTAATTCTGGGGCAAAAAAAGAAAAAGCAATGAGTTTAGCTGCCAGGAGAAATACATTCCAGATTATAGGAATAGTTAAATCTTCCAGTATATTTTAATCAGTTTCACACAGATCAATTAATCAGTTCAGACTTTTTGATGGATGAATGAAGGAATTCTGTTTCAAACTTAAAGCCTTAATTTCTTAGATGTGTCTGCATTAAAAAAAATACAGCTGATAACCCAGCCACACTGGCAAGTTTGGATACTATCAGCAAGAACCCATTAATTAGTATATGGATATGTTGTTTGGTGGGCTTATTTAGCTCTTAGATCAGTAATAAAGTGAGTAAATAAAGGAGGTAAGTACACGCAATAATTGTTGGTAGGTGGTGCTTCTGATTTTGCAATTTGGAGTAAGTTGCAGCTTCAAGAAGCAGCTCTAACAACAACAGCAGCAGTAATGAGAGGATGCTAAATTGGCTAAAATTGGTATAAAGTGTCCAAGTGAAACAATGGATTTCCTTGAATTTTATTGAAACCATTTAGTACAAATGACCTAAATCAGCCTAATTCAGCTTATATCCCTCCATTTTGCAGTTAATTAATGCATTTTTGGCCATAGACAAAAAAAAAATCCATTTAAAAGAAAAAAGTAAATAAACCAAATAAATGAAAATATGTTTTGCATGAACCACAATTCTAGTAAACAATGATGTGAACAAAAGGTAAAGACCTTTTTCTGTTTTTCACATATGATCTTCTGCATCCAGGAACCTAGATGAACTTCTAGCAACTGCAGAAAGGAAATGGAAATAAGTGTGGCAGTAATTGAAATAGGAGGACATTGTTGCCACTTGTCTTAATTTGCAGCATACCAAAACCAGCCCGTGTTAAGTTCTTAAAACTCAATTGAGTCATCACCCAGGTCCCAAACCTGGGCACACGCAGGCCTGACTGTCCCTGCTTGACCCCCTTGTGCTTCCTCTACCCTGCCCATGGGCCACAACCTCATTTCAGCACCTTTGTGCCCTTGGTGCCTGTCCCAGCAATGCCACCACAGTGCCTGTCTCCAGCTGTACAGTCTGTATCCTACAGCTGAAAGGAGCTTCCCCATGTCAAGGCTGAGCCAACTGTGCCATGAGGCTTTTTTGGACAACGGTTGTTCATGTCAGTACTGTAAATTAAATAAAAGAAGAAAGGAAAAAGAAAAGAAAAAATAAGAGTGCTAGCAGCTGTTTTTCAGGTTTTTTGAGCACTAAAATAATGCTAAAAGAATTACAATATTAATCACTTTGGGATACTTTAAAAAAAAAGTGTCATATCTTTAAAAGAAAAAATGAAATGTTTTTTATTGTATGACTAAAGGTACTGAAAGATATAATTATTTGCCTCCCTTGGTAATTTTCTTCTACAAAAGGAACAGTTTTGCAGTTTCTACTTAGGCTCTCCCATCTTTTATTATGTTATTCGCTTCCTATTTCATCTCTCCCCCATATTACTCCACAGTACTATTTGTGCATCCCGCAGGTCTAGGAAAGTGACAAATTTTGATACAATGATTCTTTTCCTTTTCTCCTAGTACTTTTTTTTCCTTTTGCCGTCTCATTTTGTCTCATTTCTTTAAGTCCCTCCCTCTAGACTTGTGCATCATTTCCAGCTCCATTTTCTGATTCTCTGTTTGTTCTTCTCTTCATGGTTTCTTTTCATCTTCCTAGAATCCAAATTCTGATCGCTTTTCTCCATATTTTGTCACTTCCTTCTTCATACCTTCTTTTCCTCCTCATGCCGTTCGTCTTCCCTATTTGTACAATCACTAGTTAAAATAAAGAAAGGGTAGGACAAAGAAGAGGAGAGAAAAGTCCTACACTGTACAAGACCTGGCTGCCTCTCCTTTCCCCTGGCACTAGATAGTAGCAGTAATCAAGGGAGTGGTTTTTTTCAAAGTCTTCATTATCCATCTCCTACCCATGGAGAAAAGAGAAGGAAGCCACTGATACCACCCCTTCCTTTCACTACATAGCCAGATCTGCTTTTGTTCCCCCAAAAAGCAAAGCAAGAACATTTGCTTGGAAATCAGAGCTCACTGTCTCAAATGCTATTGATATGCCTTCTGCTTGCAACAGAAGGAGAATCAGGAGTCCCAGGAATTCCTTCAGGAGTAGGAGTGACAGCTTTGAACTGTCCTACTGCAGAATATTTGCTTTTACTGCTCCTGAGAAAGGTGAGTTACAGTATGTATAAGCAAGATTATTTTTAGCTGAGTGAAATTGTCTAACTCCTTCAAGGGAGGGGAAAAAGAAGGAAAAAAAAAAAAAAAAAGAAAAAAAAGGAGGTAGCCAAACAGTCACACCTTTCTGAAACACTTTTTTTTTTTTTTTTTCCCCAGGCATAACTACAAAATTAAAGAAGATAAAGAAGATAGAGTTTTCACGGTGGAGCAATTCTACTACTTAATATCAATAATCAATCACTCACAAGACCACTATGCGAACACTCTCAGCCCCAGTTTCCACCTAAGGATGTCCAAATCTATCTCCCCATGGAGTGCCTAATCTCAGCACAGGAGGTTGTTCCAAGTTGTACAGCACTGATCAGCTTCATTTGTATGAACTTCCTAAATGTCCATTGAGCCAGAGAGACCTCCTTCTTTAGAGCATGGGAGGGGAGACAAGTGTGTTTTAATTGCTGGTCTGACCTGGCAGATTAATTGAAACCATCCTCCCTCCTGAGAGCACCACACCACAAGAATACAGAAATATTCTCATTTACTTCCCACTTCATCAGTGAAATCAATGCAAGACTTTCTACTGACTTGGGGCTTGAATAAGCTGCTGTGTAATTATATTACAGTACTTCATACTGTTATACTTTTATATTCTATACTGTAATTATAAAGCATAGAATTAATTGCATGCAAATGTGGTAGCACATCATTAATAAGACTTATCAAGCATTCTTCCAAGCAAATTACAAGAAATTATCACGACATAGTAAGGATGCAGTATGTAATAGTTTTTTTTTAAAGCCTGAATGAAGTATTAGGGCTTTTGAACGGTCAAAATCATCATTATGCTACCTAAAGCAATAACCCAAGAGTCCATTCAGAAGAGTACATGAACACCATAATCACTTAGCCAAGACCTACAGACATTGCTGAAACAAGTGTGTTCTCAATTTCTGCTTTAAAGCAGAAATTTTCTCTGCACCAGGCCTTAAGGTCTCCATGTCTGTGTGTATCTGTCTACAAGCCAGTATAATATATTGTGCGCCCTAGGCTTAAGCTTGAGCAGTCTACAGTCTCAGAAATATTGTAAAAAACCTCACATTGGTCTTTAACGTTAAGAAATTAAATTTAACATGTTTCATCTTGCTATAGTGCTTTAATTTGTACCTCAGTCAGTGTTTCTACTGTGCTTCACTTTTCTTCCTCTAATTGCTGCTATGAGACACCAAGTTTTTCAAGGTAGAGATTGATTTTCCATGTGCATTCTGTAAACCATCAGGCATGATTCTGCCACTTAATAAAGAGGAACAAGAATAAAAAATTTCTGTAAACAAAACAGGGAACACGCCTGCCAGAAGGGGATGCCTGACACATTGCTATATGGGGGTCTTCTGCACACTTCAGTCAACACATTTTTTGCACCTTGCAAGTCCAGTGAATTATCCATACTGTAAAGGGGCAATAATGTTTTGCTCTGGTAATTTAATTTGTCAAACAACAGAAAGCAGTATTTTTTGAAGTTATGGCTAGCAAAGTTCTTAAGAAAATCCTTAATGCTGGTTCAGAGGAGCTTAACACTTGTGACAAGTAATTAGAAATATTAGCTAGGAAATCTATGCCAGTAAAACCCAATAATAGGGGAATTAAGGTGAGAACAGAACACACAGGTTTAATCTTGCAGACATACATGTTTAAATGGGTTCCACTTATAATTAAATTTCACACTGTTTCTGACAGGAAGGAAAAAAGAATAACCTCTATTGCTGTTAATGTATTTGCCACACAATTTTGTCAGCTTTGATCAGCTTTGTCATTTTAGGCATCTGGTAGTTTTCATATTGATTCAGGCATTAATCAGAACACATTTTTTATTTCAGAATTAGCATACCAAAACTGTATTGTGAGTTATCACGTTAGTATGTTCTATCAAAGACTAAATTAACATTTTGCCGCTGTTAACCAGAGGCAATGCTTCATATACAATTCAGATGATTTTGCCAAACTTTTCACAATACCAGCTGATTAAATTTGAGAGTGCTTAATATCTGTGGACCTAAAGAAATATCTTTTGAAAATAACCTAACAGCAAAGCCCTCCATGGTCTAGTACCAGTATTCGCAGACCTAATGAAGCCCCATACTGTTCCTGAGCTCTGTTGTACTTCCAGTAATGAGATAAGGCACAGTGTTCCAAATACCACTATGCAGCATCCCTTTCCATTTTCACCTTCTTTTCATTTTTTTTCAAACTTCTTTTAGTCTCAAAAGTATTATGAAAAAGGATGGGAGAGCAGAAGGGAGGGGGGAATGGGTAACCTGCCGTATCTGAACTGCTTTCCTTTCCAGGGAGCGAAAGAGAATGACAAAGTAGTAAGACCGTATTTTGCTGTTTTCACATGCAAAGTGCTACCCTTCTTCTAAAGCAACTGTTCAATGCCAACAGTCACCATTATGCATCAGTAGTTCGCTGGCAGAATTCCTGGCTCTCAACTCAGAGGTTTCCTATGGCAAGTGTGCCAGTTGCATCTTACCTGTAAACGCACAGAATGTGCATGCAGCTAGTCATACCTACCATGGAGTGCTCACTGATCGCCATCTAGACAAACTCTCTTGGCTTCTGTGAGATCTACATAACATTCAGCAGGGTATCTGACAAATGGTGCCAGCAGAAGTTTGTACCTTCTACATACATGAAGAATCTTTTGCCAGGAATCTGATAGCGACAGTTGAGGGCAGATGGAAGTTTTCACTTTTCATCTGAGAATGGCTCCTATCCACAATGGGGACCACAGCTTTAGTACTTCATTTAGACTTAGAATAACCATTATTTAGGTTTAAATTCAGATTTAAAGTTTCATTTAACATGAAATTTTCATATATTTAGAACAACAGATAAACTAATTTATAGACTTTATCATCCTAACATAACTGATTATGAATTCAAAATAGTTACATCTAGATAGTGCCAAACTCAATTATCTAGGAAGTTGACTTGCTCACAAAATTACCTGTCTCCTTTATCACCTTTTGATACTCAAGAGTGTTGAAAAGACCTTTTCTGCCAAGGGGAGGACATCATCCAATTTTGGCAACGTCAGACTAGAGGCACCAATTTCCTTAGTCTGACACTGTCTCAGTCAATGGTGCAAAGAAATACCAACTGCAGCAATAATGAAAAAGGATAAGAGTTGGGGTGCTCCTCAACTATTATTTGCTTTCACTCTGAGATCCTCAGGAAGCCTGTACAGACCTGAGAGGAGCCATGCTCCCACCAAGTTGCTCTCCCCATAAGTAAACTGTCAGAATTTCTGTTAGCCTCCCTCTATAAATGTCAAGTGTTTAGCAGTAAATTAATGTTTAAGGGAATATGATTTGGATGCCACTGTCAACGTCTGTATCCACAAAAAAAAAGGTCACAGCTCCTCAGACAAACATGAGTAATTCAAGGCTATCTGGGTTTCTGCTGTGACATAATTGTTAAACAGCAGCTGGGAATTTAGAATCACATTTTAGTTGTGGGTACTGTTGGTACTCATATATATATGGTAGATAAATTTCTTCCTACAGAGGAGCTAAGATTACTTCCTCTGTCTCCTCTGGCTACTTTCCCAACTTGTCATCACAGTCTCAGTTAATCTGAGTTGAGCCTCAGCCAACTAATTTGTATCTCTGCTGTGCTCTCCTTTGAGAACAGAGGTGTTGTGTCACCCATCGTGGGTGGAAGATACAGATTCATATATGTGCTCTTTATCAATAGGCTAAAAATAACCAGATCCCATCCTTCCTAAGGGTGCGATTCATTCATTTTAACTTTTAGCCACCTGAAGTCCAATCTGGTATCTCTTATCTCCACGCAAAGCCAAAAAAGATTAATAAGCAGATCCAGAAGGCAAGTTGTTTGATCTAGTTTAAACTTACTCCACTTTCAGTGCCTGCTTCTCTCTCTTGATTGTGGGGAGAGTTAGTGTCTAACTCAGACTTGTCAAAGTCTTTTTGACCCCAGAGTTAGATCCCACACTAACTCCCAAATGAAACCAAATCAGCATCAAACAGTATCGACGCTAGAAAGAAGTTTGAGGGGAAAAAAAAAATTACCCACACTCATCTGCTGAAATCTGTCTAAGAGGAAGAAAGAGGGCACTGAAAACAAGAGTTCCATCTTACTCTGACTAGAGATACCACTAAATCAGTCACAATCCTTCACAAGCAACAGTGTTGAAGCAGCTGTAAGATTTAAAGCAACAAAAAAAAACATCGACACCAAGTCATCAACTACTGCTTACACAAATGCTATCAACCACCTCAATCTCTCTAGCACAGCCATCCTTATTTCTTATATCCCAGAGCTCTGAGCCCCGCTATGAGCTTTTACAAGCTACGTAACAATTCCCAACATATTAAGGCAGGCTGCAATCCCCTGAAGATGGTACAGTTCTTCCTCAGCTTCAAGTTAGATTTTTTCCAAAGACCTTTTTAAATCATGGCTTTACAGAAAACAAATAAAAAAAAAAAAACACAAACAAAAAAAACCAAAATGCTTACTTCTTCAAAGAGGTATAAAAGCAAGAACACTTTTCTTATAATGAGTAAATGATGTATTTGAAAAATGTGGTGAGCTGCATCAAGAGAAGTGTGGCCAGCAGGTCGAGGGAGGTGATTCTCCCCCTCTACTCTGCCCTGGTGAGACCCCACCTGGAGTACTGTGTCCAGTTCTGGAGCCCCCAACACAAGAAGGACATGGACCAGTTGGAGAAGGTCCAGAGGAGGGCCACGAAGATGATAAAAGGGCTGGAGCACCTCTCTTATGAGGACAGGCTGAGAGAGTTGGGGCTGTTCAGCCTGGAGAAGAGAAGGCTCCGGGGAGACCTGATAGTGGTCTTCCAGTACCTCAAGGGGGCCTACAAGAAGGATGGGGAAAGGCTGTTCAGTAGGGCCTGTTGTAATAGGACAAGGAGTAGTGGTTTTAAAATAGAGGGAGGTAGATTTATATTGGACATTAGGAAAAAATTTTTTACAATGCGAGTTATAGAACACTGGAACAGGTTGCCCAGAGAGGTGGTGGATGCCCCATCCCTGGAAACGTTCAAGGTCAGGCTGGATGAGGCTCTGAGCAACCTGATCTAGTCAGGGATGTCCCTGCTCCTTGCAGGGAGGTTGGACTAGATGACCTTTGAAGGTCCCTTCCAACCCTAACCATCCTATGATTCTATGATATTTGATATTCAGAGTTCGCTACTGTTATAAGCATTCTCTTTTGGAACACAGACAGCATTTAAACATCAATAAAAGGTGAATTTCTCACCTGTTTTGGTTTAACTGTTCAAGAAGAGACCTTGCTATTTAAAAAATGTATTTAGCTTTTTACAATCCAAGTTCTGCAATTAAGAATTTGCAGATTTAGGCACTGTTTGCTTATGTAGAAAAGTTCTTCCTTTTCAATCTTTCAGATGCCCTGGCTAAATAAATATATTCTCCTTCTCTGCCAAAATTCCCCCCACCTCTACTAACAGCAAGCAATTTTAAACCAACATCAAGAAAAAAAGAACTAAGAGAAAACTTTATTCTTAATATTTTGAGTGTGACACTACTTCCAAGTGTTACACTGAGAGTTCATGAAAAGTTGGTGCCTAGCAATGCAAAAAAAAAAAAAAAAAAAACAACCCAAAAAAAACCAAACAGAAAGAAAAATATATTTCCTAACACACCTAGCTGTTTCTTTTTTACTTTTAAGGGATACATCTAACCTGCACACAGAATTTTGAAGATCTTACAGCCCACTCTGCTGCACCTTTGGAATCCCAACTACCATTGATTCTCTGGGTTTACATGTTTTCCAACACAGATAACAGTATCGCTATTGATCTAGCACACTGTAACTGCCACTCATTTATGAAACAAGCACAAAATACTACTACAGCCCTTCACATGGAAGATGCAACACAGCACAGAGGGAATCAGTAACAGAGCATGAAATACTTGACTAAAGAGCCACCAGCCAAGGCTACTCATTCCGTCATTAGTGTGAAAGAAACCCTGGTAAATAGTTCAATAATCTCTGCATCAGCTCATCACCCACAGCCCAAGGCAGCTTGCTGAAGAAATAGAGCCCAGGACTTGCTTCTTGTCAGCCTACCGAGCTGTTTGTATCAGTGTTGCGCTTTCAAAGCTGCTTCTGCCTGGGAAAGAATCAAACTCCTGTTTTCAGAAGAAATCTGTTTTTTTATCAAGACACTTAAAAGAAAAACAAAACATTAATCAGGAAGTCGCAATGATTAACCCATTGGTGGTGTGAGGTGGTGATATTTTAAAAGGCTTTCTTTAACCTAGCAAAACAAATCTCCCAGAGTAGTCCCTGCAGAGGGAAAACACGCTTTCCAAAGGGCAATTGAGAGCAGGCTCTGAAACACAGGTGATCTGACTTGCTTGCTAAAGGAGCCTGTTGATCGTAAGTCAGCTTTTCTCAAGCACCCTGCAAGCCTAACCTTTTCTGGGTTTCATTGCCTTTGTACTACTCCGGTCCCCAAAGAGGGGAAAAAGTTACTACCTTCGATTGATGGCAGCAACTCCTCTTCCAGGGAGTAAGGAAGAGAGAAGCAGATGTAATTATTGGGAACAACTTAGTCCATTTTCCCCCATCACATGGGAGCTAAACCAATGCCTGCAATTAAAGGTTGTTGGCTGTTCCCTGGCCAGTATAAACAGTAGTAACCAGCAGTTGCAGCTGCTTCGTACTCCATTACACAGGATAAAATGAGCTGCTACTAGTAATAAATCAGCAGAATTTAGTTTTGATTTAACATTTTTCCTTTTTTCTTTAATAGCTAATAGCATTTTGATTCCTTTTAAACATTCCTATCTCTGTTTAGGCACAGTACTGACTTTGATAAACTGCTGCAGATATCCTAAAACTTACTTTTGAAAATACCCTTTTTTTTTCCCACAAACCTTCTATCAGTAGAGTCTCACTGTATCTTGTCTAAGCAGCTAATATTTAGGTGATAATCCCATTCAGTCACCAATATGTTGCTTGCAATTTTTGTTTCACTTGTCCTTCTGTGGCAGCTCAGCTTGGGAGGGTGGTGTTTACAGTAAGAACAAGTTGTAATTACTAGTTGCAGATATAAATATGCATCTCCAAACCCTGGAAGAAAGTGAGCCGCTTCAGCCATTAAAGTTATCTAACAGTGTAAACATTTGAAGACTGTAGTGACAGCTTGTTCTCATTTCCCTGCTCGCAGAAATTGGACTGCTTCTGGCTGCTATCAATTAGCACATCCCAAGACTTTGTAGGAATGTGGCTGCCAGTGACCCCACATTCATGTGTCAAGATAGAAGCTATGTGCATCTGAATATCTATCTTTGGCTCTCCTAAGCATGATGACATCTTGGGCTGCTAAAACTCTCAGTCTGGCAACAGCTTGTAATAATAACAATAACACATCTTTATAATATGGTAATATGCTTATAATAAATACTATTTCTAGCTGGATAATATAAGGCTGCACTGGAACAAGATGGTTTTTGGCTTGATCTCTTTATCCAGTATCCAACACCTAAACTAAGAAGTCAAAAATAAATCAAAATCTCATATTTCATTTATAAAAAGCACAAGTTTTCTTTTTTTTTTCCTAAGAATTGTTGGAAATGGAAGAAAAGCTGTATCAAGTAATTGTTTAACAGTCTAAATAACTAAAAGATAAGTAATGAAATACGGGACTAGGTGGTTTCTGCCTCTTCTTTAATGCAATTGCTTAAGTGCCTGAGAACCGAGAAATGATCAATCAAAGTTTATATCTTTCATGTAAAGTATTTTCTCTTGTTTGTCTTTACTCTGAACATTTTCAGTAATTAAGCTTATATTTTCTATCATACTATTTCCTTCAAAAATTCAACTCCAGTGTTTTGATGGAGGTAGGCTGCCTCCTCCAAATGTTTGTGTCATTCTTCATATTTTGGATGAGATAGTCAGATCTGGAAAAGTTATAGTTAGCCTAAGCAACTGTGGCTGCTCTAACTCATCCCCATTTCAACTCACACATTAATTTAGCCATGAAACAGACATGAAAAGTAGGAAAATCAATTCCACAGCAGTTAACTCGGACAATCAGCATCTTAGTATTCACTTCCCAGAGCCTCCAGTCTAACACAATGTGACATCTTATATAAAGGCATTTTAGAAGGTTTTGAACTAAGTCCAGGAAAAAATCATCCTCATTTAAATAAGCTGTTTATTAATTGCAGTAATATTTATTCTTTCTCATCTGTTTTATAGAAGTCTTTGATTTCTGTATTAGGTTAAAGTAACAACTTGTTTATGACCAACTTAAGTCCTGCCTCCCACTCCGTTGTTCGAAAGAAGCAAGAATAAGTTATCTTTCTTTCCTGACACACTGTCATACATTCAATTATTTGAAATGAATAGCGTTCCTTGAGCATGCCAGAACATTTCAGTCACTCGATAAGATCATCGCAACATTTTGGACTGGATTTCAGATTATCTGCCAGACGTAACACCCAAAATGCTACACCTTGTAAAACAGTTTCAGAAAGCAAGTGGCTTAATGTTTGTCCCTTTTATACTTAACAACTACAGCAGAGTAAACTTTCCTTCATTTTGGTTTTATTAATTCTTGTAAATAAATATTGAACTAGTTGAGAAGAAGACAATTTCAGTCATTTTCAAATTATTTGAAAATTCAGGTCACATCAAAAGTTTTGGAGGAAGGAATAGGCTCACAGAACTGATGAAGTGGTGGAGTTAGCATGCTAGCTCCTATGTCTAGAAATCTAGGTTCATTTCTTTCCAGAGATTTGAGTCTAGATCTTATAATCAAGTATTTTGGAAAAAGATTTTTATTTAAGCCCATGGTATAAACTAGGTAAAGAGCAGACGTGAGCATCGACTTCTCAGTTGAATCCATTAGTACACAGGATAACTTGGAGGAGATGATTCTCACTGCTCCTTGTTGGAGAAATGAGTCAGTAGCCCAAAACAGGATGCTCCAGGACAGTAGGAAGGACACTTAGGACCCACCATGTATAAAGTTTACTTGCTGGTCCTGTAGATATTGACATTGTTCCATTTTCTCTAGGTAATGACTTGGGAATAATCCTGATCCTATCTGTCCCTTAGGGTCCTGGGAAAAAGATAAATAGTAACAAAATTCACTCTAGCATATAAGGAAACTAAACTTCTTTATCCTGTATTCTAGTTCACAATGACTTCACATTTTTTGTAAAAATAAAGGTGAGCTTATATCACATTCAAAGTTAAAAATTTTATAACACTGAATCAAGAAGTTGACAGATAACACTTGCCTGTGAAAGCTAATAGTGTACAAGGGAAAAGAGAATGAAATATTATTTGCTTTAAACTTGTAATAAAACTTTCAGTGCTTCACAGTGCCGCTGGTAGCTCTTCATATCCTCTCTAAGGAGCTGTGACTCATCAGCTGAAGAACGCTAGTCTGGATTGATAGCACTCACAGAGAGCTAACTTTTTTTTTGTTTTCTTTTCCTTTTTTTTCCTTTTTGTGTGAATAAGCATGTCTGAGGCCATGACACCTTTTCTTTAGTGCTTACATCCATAACAGAATTTCAAAACGTTACGATTCTGCATACCTTGTAGGAGGAAAATGGCTTTGCTGGAAAACAGGGCAGATGTGATTATGAAACATGTTCTTACATTCACAAACAGCCATTGCTCTGTTCTACACAAATTACTCATGGTTAAAGTTTCATGTTAATAGCATAGAGGAGTGGCAAGGGACAAAGCCAATGCAATGAAAGAAACTATTAAAGCAAGGCATCTCTGGGCCTTCTGGCTCCCTGTGTTATGAGTATTATACTTTAGTCAGCTGCACATCCTAAATTTTATAATAATGTAAACCTAAAACCTCTAATTGGGAACACTCTGGCTAACATACAGATGAATCAAAAAGGCTTGTCATAAAATTGAAGAAGCAAGGGGAAGCCCCAACGGGCATGAGCTCTCCAGAACACTTTTATGTGGGTTTCTGGGTTATGTGTATTCTTACAGGATTTTCATGCTTCAGAAAAAATAACGATCTGGAACACACAGGGAAGGGAAATGTAGTCAGAAACATTCCTAAGAGTTTTAATTTGCTTTGGAGGAAAAACATGTCTTCAAAAAGATCTGGAAAGTCTGAAAGATGATATTGCAATGTCAGAATGATGACAACATTTTTTGATGCAAATCAATATCAGAGTGACACAATGTCAGTACAAGTTATCCTACTATGAAAACAAAGACATTAGGAAATTTAAGACCTAATTATGTTGTGTGCAGAAAGGGAAGCTTGACAGAGGAGATGATACAAAGAAAAGGTGAGTTGGTGCTGTATCAGTAAATCTGAGGCCTAAATCAAGTAGACAAAGAAACATAACACTGTAAAAAATACATTACTTAGGGCTTCCTCCTCCTTTGAATAGCATCCATAGGAATAAATAACACTGATTCCCCATCCAGACAGAATACCATTCACCACAGAAAGGGAGAAAGTAAAAAGAAGATGGGTCTATAACTCCTCTCTACCAGGCCAGATTCTGAGACTTCCAGAGTCTCTTTGCCCAAGACATAAAATCAGAGCCTCATGACATGAGTATTTCCAGCTGGGGAGACTTAATAGTAGACTTATATGGCCAAAAAAAGGCTACAGGATAATGAAGAATAAGGCCTGTAATGTACAAATAATGCAGGATGAGATGAGTTAAGATCCCCACACGTAATAAAAAAAAAAAAAGTTTTATGTAATAGGTAAAGTTTCAGCCAGAAAGAGCCAATGAGACCTTTCCTCATTAAGACCAGTTTTCTGAAAGAACTTCAGGACATAGAGCCGAGTCTGTACAGCTCACATCCAAACTCTGCTCACATGCTCTGATTATCCACGTGCTGGCACAGGAGCTTTGCTCAGAGACAGGGGCACAGTGTGGTTGAAAACAACAGAGGCTGCAAATGGACTTGGGTGGTAATACCAGTCCTACCTGAACCGTTACCAAGAATGTGGGAACATGACCCAGAAGATCAGAAACCAGCATTAAATGTAAATATTAAAAATGTGAGAATTCAAAAATTAATTACAAAAATCCTTGAACTGCATCGGTGTTAATGGATCGGGATCCATTTGACTTTAAGAAAAAGGCAGGGAGCCTCCTGGAGTAAAAAATTAAGACACAGTCTAAACATTACATATGAGAATTATTAGAGTTAATTAGGAAACTCTTGGAAGGAAAACCTAAAGGGAAGACTACAAGGTAGACACTTTACCTGTTTTAGTAATTTACAGAAGCTTAATTATGGAGTTTCCTAACTCAGTAAATGAAAGAGAACTTTATATAAGACCAGGTAATGATTGCAGGAATATTATGAAGCTGAATAACCAAACCATCAGAAAGTACTTTGACATGTTCTGCAAAGCACTGCAGAAGTAAAAAAGATCTATGCAATTGTTTACTACCTATGCAAACTTAATTAAGCTGAATTCAAGAATTTGTACTAAAGTAAACAGTTCAAGCCTTGGGCTCAAAATGTACAGCCAAGTTCTTATTATACTTATATCTTCACAGTGCTCTTTTTACTTTCCCTTCCTTTCTGCTTCTTGCTATGCATCCTTAGCAACTTTTAGCTTGATTTTTCATTTAAAAAGCTAAATTTGGGTATTTTACAAATAAAGAACCCCAAACCACGCAGATTTCTACAAGAATGTCCCTTGAGGCAAAATCACCCCCTGATTTTCTCTTTTTGCCCTCCTGGGCTTCCATTTAGTAAATCTTCTTGTTCAGGTAGGCATTTTCAGAGGAGAGTTATAAAAAAAAAGAGACAGATCAATCAGGAAGCTGTAGGGCAGCTTAACCATGTGCTATGCCCAAAGGAGACACTAGCAACACAATAAACTGCAACTCATTGTGTCATACTGCTGTATTATGCACACCTCATTGCCTCCACTTGTAGCAGAGGTCTGAACCAGGACACATGAGATAGAGTCTATATGACAGTTCTCACTCTCCAGTAGTCCATAGTAAAATGTATTTATAAGGTGTAAAATGAGGATGTGCAAGGTGAATAAAAAACAGACCAAATATTCTCTATTCCTGAAGGGTTTCCGTCTTCAGGAACATGCAGGTCACCCAGTGAAGAAAGGTAAGGGTACTCCCGCAATCCCTAATTTTCTGCCTGAAGCCTCAGCTGTCTTGATTCAACAGATGACTGACTATTGCCTTCCAATGTAAGCAAAATACAGTCCAAGTGCTTGTAAGGCCTTTGCACTGCTCTACATGCACACAGATATGTGTGCAATGTACCTGGGAGTCTGACCTAGAAATCCGTCTATTCTGAGGCCCCTTTAAATCCTTTGCTCACTCTCTACGGAGCCCTGAATTAAAATAAAGCTTTTAGTTTTCCTTCTTTTTTTTTTAAGGTCTCCACTACCAACCACTGTTAAAGTTTCACACAGTGAAGTACTTGAAAAACTTCCGCTGAAACTCTGTGATTTAGGAAAGAGTCAAAAGAGAAAGAAACGAGGAAATAAGGAAAGAGAAAGAGGACAGATCACTGCCACTGTCTTTGAAAAAGAGGAGCAAGGTGGGATTAAAGCATCAGATGAGACAGTTCAGACACAAAGCACAAGTGAGAGACAGAACAGGTTCATCACGCATTAGAACGTTGGTGTCTGCTGGCTGATTTTTGGCAGCTGCTTCTGCAAGAGCAGCCACTTGCCGCTGCTTTACCAGCCAACGGCTGAGAGCAAAACACAGCATCCGTCACTGGCACAAAAAGTGCTCTGTCGCTCATCAGCAGGGCTCCTCGTGCTACAGCTCTGCAGGATGAAGGGTGAGTGCTCTAGCCTGTTTATTCTTAGCTAAATTGCACTATTTTCAGGTATCACTCACAAGACAGCTGATAGAAAAAAAAAACACAAAGGCTTTGGTTCAGCAGTAACAAGGCCTGCAGGTAAGCATTTATGATAAATATATGTATTTTCTTTGATTTTGTTTGTGTTTGTATTGTTGTATTTTATTTTTTCTTTGCTTTTAAATGCCTGAATCATCATAATTCAATTTAGAAATGTTCAAATTACCGCTCTAACTTGAAAGCTACACCACAAGTCAAAATGGGATGCAATTATAAACACTTAGTGTCATTACGAAATTAAATGATAAGAACATCTTAGGCAACTGCAGCTAAACATACGAAATAGCTGGTAAAATTACACTTTACTACTCCTAAGTGGAGCTGGAAACCAGACAGGATGTTGATAGGAATCAGTTACAAATGTAAAATTGATCACTAATTGGCCAAAACTTCACAGATAATCAACCTAACAACAGCTAATCAAACAAGAGTTACAAGTTAAACAAATAAACCCTTCCCTCCTAGTCCTTCCTTCTGAGACCCTGCTAGCTCTGAAGTGTGAATCCATTCACTGGTCATTTAACAGAGCAGCCGTTTTTAGAGTTCATCCTTGCTCAAATTGTAGACAGACGTGAGACTGATCTCATAAAATAAAGCCTTCAGCACCAACGACTCCTGTCATAGCACATTACCTCCTCAGTAGTACTGCCACAGCTGTCTGAGAGGCTTTGCTGTGAACCAGACCAAGGAACTGATCCAGCTGGAAGTAATCCCATGGATATTTTTTTTCCTTCTCTTCAAGCCAGATCACTTTCCCTGTCTAACTCATAGCAGGAGTGGGAACGGGCAGGAAGGTGACAGTCATCCCTGACCAGCGTCACTGCTAGGCCACAACCTAGGGAAGTATGTTTTGTGGTTTATTCCTTTTAAACAGTTGCAGATTAAACATGAAAAAGCAGTCCCAGATACTCAACATTTAAAACATGTCCCAGAATCTCTAAACTTTGGAGTGAGGTGCATAGTGTAGCCTCAAAGCTGTGCACAACTGCACCTCCTCCCAAGACTGAATTATATGTCGGCTTTGTCGGGGGCCCAGCTGAAGTGTCTCTATACCAATGCACGCAGCATGGGGAATAAACAGGAAGAGCTGGAGATGCTTGCACACGAGCAGGGCTACGACCTCATTGGCATCACGGAGACGTGGTGGGATGACACATACGACTGGAGCGTCAACATGGAGCGGTATAGGCTTTTTAGAAAAGACAGGAAGGGGAGACGAGGAGGGGGTGTCGCTCTCTACATCAGCAACTGGCTGGAGTGTGTGGAGCTCCGCCTGGGGATGGAGGAGGAGCTGACAGAGAGCTTATGGCTCAAGATTAGAGGATGGGGAAGGACAGGGGACGTCACGGTAGGGGTCTGTTACAGGCCGCCTGGCCAGGAGGATAGAGCAGATGAGGTGCTCTATAGGCAGATAGGAGCAGCCTCACGGTCACAGTCCCTGGTCCTCATGGGGGACTTCAACCACGCTGACATCTGTTGGAGAGACAACACGGCAGGGCACAGGCAGTCCAGGAGGTTCCTGGAATGCGTGGATGACAACTTCCTCCTGCAGGCGATAGAGGAGCCGACAAGGAGGGGTGCCATGCTCGACCTTGTGCTCACCAACAGGGAGGGACTGGTGGGGGATGTGAAACTAAAGGACAGCCTTGGCTGCAGCGACCATGACATGGTGGAGTTCAAGATCCACGGGGCAGCAAGGAAACTACATGGCAAGCTCTCTGTCCTAGACTTCAGGAAGGCGGACTTTGGCCTCTTCAGGGACCTGATGGGCCAAGTGCCATGGGAGGCGGCCCTGGAGGGAAGAGGGGCCCAGGAAAGTTGGTCCATATTCAAGAAGCACCTCCTCCAAGCTCAGCAGAGGTGCATCCCGATGAAGAACAAGTCGGGCAAAAAGGCCAGGAAGCCTGCGTGAATGAGCAAGGAGCTCCTGGACCAACTGAAAGTGAAAAAGGAAGCCTATAGAGGGTGGAAGTGGGGACAGGTAGCCTGGGAGGACTACAAAGAGGCTGCGCGAGTGGCCAGGGATAAGGTAAGGAAGGCCAAAGCCCTGGCAGAACTGAATCTGGCCAGGGATATAAAATGTAACAGGAAGAGCTTTTATAGGTACGTAGGGGACAAAAGAAAGTCCAGGGTAAATGTAGGCCCCCTCCAGAAGGGAACTGGTGTCCTGGTTACCCAGGACACGGAGAAGGCTGAGGTTCTCAATTACTTTTTTGCCTCAGTCTTCACCGACAAGAGTTCCTGTCCCACCGCCCAAGCTGTAGAAGGTGCAAGCAGGGACTGCGAGAATGAAGAACTGCCCATTGTACTCGAAGAGCAGGTTCGGGATCATCTGAGGAACCTGAAGGTGCACAAGTCCATGGGTCCTGATGAGATCCATCCATGGGTCCTGAGGGAACTGGCGGATGAAGTTGCCAAGCCACTGGCTATCGTATTTGAGAAGTCGTGGCGGTCTGGTGAGGTCCCCGATGACTGGAAGAGAGGGAACATAACCCCAATTTTTAAAAAGGGGAATAAGGAAGACCCAGGTAACTACAGGCCGGTCAGCCTCACCTCTGTGCCTGGCAAGGTCATGGAGCAGATTCTCCTGGAAACCATGCTAAGGCACATGGACAGCAAAGAGGTTGTTGGTGACAGCCAACATGGCTTCACCAAGGGCAGATCGTGCCTGACCAATTTGGTGGCCTTCTATGACAGGGTGACGGCATCGGTGGACAAGGGATGAACAACTGACATCATCTACCTGGACTTGTGCAAAGCTTTTGACACTGTCCCGCACGACATCCTTCTCTCTAAACTAGAGAGACATGGGTTTGATGGACGGACCACTCGGTGGATAAGGAGTTGGCTGGATGGCCGCACTCAGAGAGTGGTGGTCAACGGCTCAATGTCCATGTGGAGACCGGTCGCGAGTGGCGTCCCTCAGGGGTCCGTGCTGGGCCCGGCCCTGTTCAACATCTTTGTCGGCGACATGGACAGTGGGATAGAGTGCACCCTCAGCAAGTTCGCTGACGACACCAAGTTGTGTGGTGCCATCGACATGCTGGAAGGGAGGGATGCCATCCAGAGGGACCTGGAGCACATTCAGTGTCAGGTGGCAGAAAGCCCCACAGAGAGAGATGGGAGTTGTGGAAAAAAGGCATAATATTGTCAACTGTGACTTAAGCTCATAGTCTAAGGATGACACCACCTCACTTAAGCCATGTACGCAGTGCTCACAGTCTCCACTGCACAGTTTGTCTTTTAAGTCTCAGTGATGATGATCTCAGCCTGAGTTCTCATTTACGCAAAGACCTTTTATACAACTTGACCATTACAAAGGTCTTGTACCTTTCATTAGCACCTGCTATAATATTGTTTTTCATTAGCAGTGCAGTCTAGAAAAACCTCAAGACAAATGGGATTCAGGTTCCCGCTCAGCCCTGTATACTGCACTCTCAAACATATGCTGTAGGGTCTATAATAGTTTGCTGTAACAAGCAATTCACTGTGTAACAGGTGATGAACGAGTTATAATATTTTACTGCTCTTGGCTAAGTACATGCAGTGGCATGCACAGTGAGCATATTTCAGAATTTATTCAAGTGTGATCACTGAAACACTCGTGTTCTTTGCAGGAGCCAAGAGGAAATAGAGAGTTAGATGTTTTATAATAAAATTGGGACATTATTTGAAAGGATTTGCTCTGTTTTTGCCATTTTGGAGTATTTACAAACTAGTTTGGCAGAGTTATGCTTAAAATACATTCTACCATTTGCCACTATGTACAACTTGAGGGGAAGAGGGTTGTTTGTGAGATTCTCCTTAGAGATACAGCTGTGCTGGGTGCTGCAGGGAGGCTGCTCATGTCAGGAAAGCAGAAGGAGTCAGTGAAAGGTGACAGGATCTGCCAAGAACTGGACAACGTTGCAGGCTTCTTCTGTGAGGTTTCTCCATACACATTTGACTTAGATCTGTGGTGTATAATTGAGATTTCCTTGCTGACACTAGCACCTGCTTACTTTGTCACCCCTGTTCACTCTCCACCATTTTTAGTTTCCTTTGTGTTCTAGAGATTGGGTTATCTATAGGGGAAGGAATTGTACTATACATGCCCTACACTAATAGAGGACTATTGTTGTAATATTATAATATTGATAATTGTAAAAATAAGCTGTGGGCTGATGCGGTGACCACAGTTTGTCCTTACATCTGTTTTAAGCCAGAGGTTTTTCCTAAATCTCAACAGCTTCATTCCCAAGACTCAACTGCATTAAGAATGAAGCACTCTTCTCACCTCCCTTTTACGTTAATATAATCAGAGTTCCATTAAAAGTTGCTATCTGGCTGGTTTGCAGCCACAGTAGAAAGCTGTCACCAGGCCCTATCACTCCTTCCTTCTTCCCAATCCTAATGTCCACTTTCCCCTGTTTGAATCAACATCAGGATGTTGACAGTGAATGTGTTCTGTTTGAATTTCATGCTAAGATGCTGCCTGGTAGTTATCTGATTGGTCCTTGACATCACCAACACTCAACCTATGTGAAAGTCAAACAACAGAGAAACTCAGTGGATGAGGGTGGGAGGGAAACAAAACAAAACAAAACAAAACAATCCCACCACAACAAAACAAACAAAAAGTCCATCCTTTTTTATATGTGCTATAATAATGCAAGGACTCACTGACAGAAGGATGTGTACTTCCCCTGACATCAAATACATTAACTTTTTTGTTATAATCAGAGAGAACATTCATCCTCGTCTAACTTAATGTGCTGATTTAGCATTACAGAGGCTAGATGGTTATATCTTCCATCCTCCATCAGAGTGCTGGGAATCAGATTTTATGCTTGAGAAGTCAGAACTTGCCATCAACAAAGGGCTAAAAAGCAAAAGTGATTGAAATAAAGCTGCATTGTCAGCAACATTTACCTCTTGATTCTGAATATGCAAATGACCACATAACTTTACATAACTCACAGATTTTCAATGAAGAGGATTATATGCATTGTCTTGCACACTAAATTATAGAGCCCTGGCCAATATATTCAATTTCTGGACATTAAAATAATTTAAAGATACTTTCTCCAATTTGTTTTTTCACCATCAACAAGAAGATGAAAACCTGAAAAAGACACCTAGCTGAGTGCTTTCTTACTGATTTATTTTGTCTTATTAAATACTTTTTCCTAAATACAAAGTAGGAAAACTATTAAAATCTGGATGGCAAAAATCTGGAGTTACAATAAACTTTTTTTAAAAAAAATTATAACTCTACAGATACTCCACACTGACTTTAACTCTGTGAAAAAAACATTAAGCCATTGGCCCACAGGTCTACTCTCAGGCCTCCCATGTCTTTGTGTTTAGTCACAGAGCCTGAGACTGAGAGAAGTTCATGGTAGGTGAAGATGAAGTTATGGACCACTTAAGTAAACTGGACAGACAGAAATGTATGGGAATGAATGGGGTACCTCAGAGAATGCTGAGGCTGCTCTCTATACTATGTCTCATTAAGATTCAAATGTGCCAAAATTAAAAGATTTAAAATATTCACAAGCAACCACAAATCCATGAGAGAAAGCAGAAGTCAAGAAAGCAGAAGTCAAGAAAGCCTGAGAATTCAAATATTAGTCACGAACTACTCTCACCAATGCTTCTGCAGAGCTCCCTCTTCCCTTTGAGAGCCACTTCAGGCTATTTGACCCTGGTTATTTGACTCTGTCTTGCTCTACTTATGAGTCAAGCCTCCATGACTGTCACTGATTCCTAGAGACCTGTCAGGACAGGCTTAGTGAAAACCATCTGGATTGATTCCAGCTTGCTTTAATGGAGCATGAGAGTGCAGATATTGAAACAGTACCAATGGGTTAGGGCCAGACAGCCTGCTGTATTGTTAGGGTTGCAGTAACTGGTTGTAAAATAATGACCACTTTGAGATAAAGATTCCTTCTTCTGACACAGATGAGTGTTTTGAGCTTGGGATGTACCTTAAAGTAATATTATGAATATTATGAATATGAGGCACTGGTTTTAGACATGAAAAATGTTACTTTGGTGTAGACATCATAATATCAAGGTATTAACAACCATGGAAGTTCTAGTTTCACAGTGTTTGTAGTGTTCATAATGTCAAGTACCAGGAATATAAAAAACCACAGGACAGAGTTTCTAATTTGGGTCAACTAATTCTTGTCACATAGCAGAGATATGGAAAATATTCCCTAGCAAGGTGCCACTGCACAATTTTACATCCTGGAGAGCTGTACTCAGTTCTACAGGATCCATATATGGGTAATTAATGAATCTTCCCTAACTAGCCAACCACATGTCCATTACTGAGCTTGTGAGTCAATACTACTAATTCACAATGACATCAGCTGGTGGCTGGGGATCATCCCTCACAGTGTGCCACTGTTTAACTCACGTTTGTGACACTAATTACACTGGCACATGCTAAATAATTCAAGCTTACTTGGACCCACACACAGGCATCAGTAAGGTTTATTCATGCCCATTAAGCACTGCCCACACTGGAAACTGTGCATTAGTGCATGCTGTCCCAATTTTCAGCATAGAAAATGGCAACTCCTGATATAGCTGAGGCTGCCAGACACATTGGTTTTTCTGGACTTCTCTTTATTTCTTGATGAGACATGTTTTCTAGGTGGAATCTGAAAACTCTACACTGTAATTAGTGGTCCCCAAACATGATTATGGATGAAGCAGCCAGTATGTTATATGCATGACATCTCTCCTCATCGCCATGCTGGTGGTCTGGATGCAGCAGACTTAGGGCAAATGTAAAGAGTGTAAAATAAGTTGGCCATTTCCTGGATGAGTTGGACATCCCCAAAAAGTGCTGCACCAATGGCCTGTACATTTACAGTAAATCTGATATACGCAAGAGCTGCAAACTCATGTGTGTTTGTGAGGCTAAGAACTGTAGTTACTTCTGTTAGTGTGCCATACAACATGGTCTGACAGCCATTTGAAAAAACACAATGGTGTTCCCATTCTGAAAATGGCATTGCCAGAACAAAATCACTTTCACAAGACTTTTGGGCTACTTACTTGCTGCAAAGAGACAAAGGAAGAGGAAACTGTGACCTACCTCAGGAGACTGCACAAGCCTAATTCCATGACTGGCATCTGAATGTAGAGGTGGTCTGGATATAATGAATGATAGGGACCTTTTTCAGAGACTGGTTTCCATTGCTGCTCACAAGCAGTGAGATAAGCAGGTACCATTAAAGAGGAAACTGGACCTATTTTCATTCATCACTATAGCTCATGAATGCAACAAACTAGTAGTGCTCCTGTCACCAACCTCTGTACATTTCAAAAATATGGATAAAACATAGGTCCAACAGAGAATGACTGAGAGAAAAAAAAAAAAGGCCATTCCATTTTGTACATTTAAAGTACTTGGTGCAGTGAGAGCTTGCTACAGCTTTGTTTAAAAAAAAAAATAAAAGTCTAACAGTCTGGCGAGACTTGAGATAGTCATCTGGAAGTTACACTAAAAACCTCCTATATTAGTGAAGAAATAAATTATTTGTTGATGTTTTTCTCTCAGCCATACTGATTGGTGTAATCTGTGTGTTCAGAACAAAGCAGGGATACTTTATGAAAATTGTAGTTAAGTTTCAAGATCATCAAGACAGCAGAGAGGAAATAGCTCAAAATATATTAAAGAAATTTGTCTCAGCCTTAAAATATGGAATAATTTAATTAAGAATAAGAAAGCTAAATTTCATCCAACAGCCCACTCACCAGCCCACACATTCAAAATATGTTACAGCGAGAACTCAGGCTCTGTTAATTTTTCGTCGTAATAGAGTATTTGGTACCTGCTCTTCCACCTTTTCCACATCTTTACTGAGAAATTCAATCTTAGCTGAAATTAAATCCCTTCTGAAATAAGATAAAATTTTATTCATGTGTTCAGAACAACTAATCTTGCACAAGCCTAAAAGTGGTGGTTTTTATCCAGGAAAGAGACAGTGAAAGGGTAAAATAAAACTACTGAGACAGATTTCACTCAGCCTGTAGGATTTTGCATCTGAATCTCAAAATGGCAGTCACCACAGTGTCTTACCCAAAGCAAGGAGGAGAACAAGGCCTTTTCAATGAAAGAACTGCACACGCACAGCTAAATGCCAACTCACTCAAGCATTTCTACTCCATTTCCCTTGCCTAATTTGAGATTTTTTTTTTCTTTGATTTCATGATGGATTATTTTAGACTTTGGGAGAGTTTATATCACAAAGTTGAGGCCAGATGTGTGTATCAGAAGAGGCGATTGGCATGTGATCTTCCTCATTTACACCTCTAGATTTACCATCTGCCACATGGCATTGGGAGAGAGTCACTGAAATATTTGTGTTCTTCAAACACTGAACAAGCAACTTGCTTAGTAAAAGGAACATTGTATTAACCCCAAAGCTACTGTTCTCTTTTTTTCCATTTCACTGTAGAATTTTTGCGTAAAATCCCTGTGCCTAGCTTCTCACTGCAAGCCAAGATAAACAGTTTACAACATCACCACAGCACCAAGTGCACCATTACATTTACATTGCCTTTAGGCTGATAAGAAGTGTGATCATTTTCTTTTTTTATTAATCACATTACCTTCATTTGGCATTTGAAAGCTGTTTTTTTTAAAGGAGTAATAGTTAATCACGCAAAAGGTCCTTTCATTTATTCACTTAATATTTCATCCCAGCGTACTCTTTATACTTTTCTCCTTCAAATATTACTTCATTTGTAATTTTATATCCAAACCCTCTGATCTGAACATAAAGCCCTAGGAGGCTTTATTATTATTGCTGTTATTCTTTTCTCTGTGTTTTTCCCTATCCAGTGCTTTTTCCGAATCTAATAATTTGATCTAGCAAATCAAATCTAGATTGCAACAGAGGGTTTAGAAATCAGGTTTAGCACATGTGCAGAGTTTCAGAACACCATCATCACATTTTTTTGTTGCCCTTTTAAGTATCTTGAAGCACATTTGGGTATCCTATTAAAAGCTACTAAGAGAGGGGTTTATTTCCAGCTTTTGTTCTTTCAACTTTGACTTCAGCTGGAGTGAGATTGAGTCTTTAAATGTGAATTTATTCTGAGAAATTAAAGATCAGATATTAAGGGTTGTTATCTAAGACAACATCTTCAGATAACTTCATGCAGTAAACAACATACAATGCTCCAATACTTACATTATGGAAGAGTTTGTCATGTGTACTCTTTCTAGCCATTGGAAATTAGTACCATTGTATTGTGTCTGGCTGAGGTGGAGTTAATTTTCCCCATGTGGCCCTCATAGTGCTGTGCTTTCTATTGGTAGCTAGAAAGGTGTTCATAACACACCAGTGTTTTGGTTACTGCTGAGCAGTACTCACAAGTATCAAGGCTCTCCCTCCAACACTCCCCCCTCACCAGTAGGCTGGGTGTGGGCAAGATCTTCGGAGGGGACATAGCCAGGACATTTGACCCAAACTAACCAAAGGGTTATTCCACACCATATGACATCTGCTCAGCAATAAAGGCTAAGAGAAAGGAGGAAGAGAGGAAGGCATTCATTACTACGACGTTTTTCTTCCAGAGCAGCCACTATGCATACTGAAGCTCTTCTTCCCAGGAAGTGGGTGGACATCACCTGCTGATGGGAAGTAGAGAATAAATCTTTTGCTTTCCTTTGCTTCTGCACCATGCCTTTGCTTTTGCTTTATTAAATTGCCTTTATCTTGACCCATGAGGTCTTTTTCCATCTTATTTTCTCCTCCCTCTTATCCTACTGGGATAGAGCGGCTTGGTGGGAACCTGACATCCACCCAAGTTCAACCAGCCATAACCATTATTCCTAGTCCATTTCAGCTGTTTAATCATTTCTTCAGAATCATTACATGGTCTTTGCTAGGACTTACTGACCCAGTTTTAAGTACAGTTCCAAAATCTACTTACTTTAGTCATCCATCAGAAATCTATCCAACATTTTTGCACCATCAGACACACACACAAAATTTTAAAAATCAGTTTCTTTCTATGCTTTCAGGAACATCTATATCATTGTTATGTTAGAGTGAATGTAATTGTATTTTTTGTTATGACAGGCCCAAATATAGTTCAAGAAAACACAGGCATTGCCTTTCAGAGCAAGCCAGGCTGACGAAATATCTTCCTTTACTTGGGACTTTTCCACACAGAAAATAGTTAACATAATGAAATCACCATAATCTCCAACATGCAGCAAGTCCTAATTACCCTGGAAGATTAACAGTCCACAAGTTTTACTCCAAAGAGTTCAGCGAGTGCTATTATTCTGTTTAGAATAGGCAAACAGAAAGAAGCATAAGCCAAATATCACATATCACAGTACAAAACAGAGCAAGGCAATGACTGCAGGTGTCCCTAATCCTAAACCAGCAATTCAATCAGGTGACTGTCCTCTCATACTCCAGTATCAAAATACGACTTTTCTCTTTTCCAGTAATATTCAAATAATTAGGATATCCTTCCTCCTCTCAGTTCACCCTGAACATGTTTTGGGGTTTAATTCCTTCTCTTCTTCCTCCACTGAATTAAAAATATTGTATTGTCCTTACTGATATTCTGTTTCCTTCTTCAGATGGAAAACATTGTCATTATTCTTAGCATCCTCCAATCCTCAGTCACCTTTCTTTTGTTTGGTTTGTCTGATGCCTAATTTGCTGAACCTGATTCTCCAAGACTGTGTCAAATTTCTATCAGATAACATTCTCTCTGATTTTCTGTTTCCCAAACATGTGAAATTTAGATGTTAACTTCAATCAAAAAATATATAGCCATCCATAGAAAATGTCAAGGATGAGCACAGTCTTGATAGAGGGTCCAGGTAATACTGGATTATAGAAACCACCCTGTATCTGAATACAAAACAATGCTGAAGTAACCTATTCAGGATATATCAATATCAATTTCCAGAAGCATCAGGAAAAAAAAAAAAAGAAAGATTACACTTGGAAATTCAGTAAGTGCAAATTATTGCCATTTAAATCATTAGAATAAAATACCATGTGATTTCATCAGTTTGCTGAGAAGAAAACAGAAGCCTCTCTAGTTATTCTACAAGATCAGAACAAAAGAGAACAAACAAACAGAACTTACTGTACACATTCACTTTTTTCTTCAGTTGGGAATATATAAGCTTTAGTTACTTGGTCTAAAGATATACAGGAATTGTCCACAGACACCAAAAGGTATTTAAAAATATTAAGGTTGCAAAATCAAGTACTGAAAAATTCCAAAATGTTAGGTTTGCTCTTACAATGCCATTGCTGATGCACACACGTGTGGCAGCTCTGATGCTTTTTGGCTGTTGAGAATCTTCACAGTGTTTCATTCTGCTTCATCCCAGAAAAAAAAAAAGATCAAAGTAAACCAATTAATTCTTACTCTTCACCTTGTGAATGAAATCGCAGGACAGTCTGGGTGCTAAGACACTCTAATTCTGCCTTATGGGCCACATTTCATGCTCAGCCCATGCTACTGCATGCCCCTCTGCAGCCTTGGGGCTAGTCAAGTAAATCCCCACAGAGGGTTATTACCCAGGGGCAATTACACAGCTCGCTGCTGCTGTGTGCTCTGTATCCATGTACGTAGCATAGGAGGGAAAAGACTCAGAAAGGTCTTGCTAAAAACCTTTACAGTTGTGGTAGGAATGAACCTCTTGATCACCAAGGCAAGAGCCATCCACCAACATTTTTATTGCATGAAATCTACGAGGCTTTCCTTATAGCCAATGCCTCATTCAGTATACCACTGCACACAGTGCCCCAAAATAATCCACCTTTCCGAGATATACGGAGAATGAGATGGCTTCTCGAGTCCTTTTGCATCAGATGTGTACAGTTTCTGCAGTTCAGCTACAACCTGGGGATATTTTTTTTCTTCTAAAAATTCTTAAGACTGTTCTTTTAACACTAGTGTTATTTTCTATAGTACCATAATTATTTGCTAATTGCACATATAAAAAGAAAAAGTGGTGCTATCATTATGCGGGAAGGAGGTGGGGAGGCACCATGCTTTTCTTTGCTTTAACTTGCCTGAACCTTTCTTGAAATTTTAAAAGAAATTCAACACTGTGTGGAAGATAAAATGTTCAGGAGAATTTTACTGAACAAATGATAGCAAAAAACTTACCTAGAATAAATGTGTACAACTACTATATATTTAGTTTGCATTCATTAATTATTTCAGGGTGATCACTTCAAATAATTTGGAACACCTGACTGGAATTTAACATCTCCATTAATAAATCAGATACTAAAAAACTTGATTGAACTGTGTAATTATTCAAAATGAAACCTTTTCAGACATTATTTCTTTTCTAATTTTTCTATCAAATTAAAAAACTGTAAGAAATGCGCGATACACTGAGAACAATATGTGATACAAAACAGTGCAGTGGAGAAAAGCCATGGTAATATGCAGACTGTGCCACTTACCAAACAAAAGGTAATAATGGTTAGCCAAAAAGATGGTGAATAAACTCCACACTTATGTGGAACTTAGGTGTAATTCCAAAGGGCAATTTATTCTGCCCTAAAAAGTATCTGAAATAGTTGAGCTGAATTGTTTTTTAAATAGTTCTGTTACTTTTTTTTCACTATGGGAAGAACCAAGGTTATTCATTTAGATGGCTAAATTCCAGATAGTTATGACAGGTGGAATGACTGTCACCTAGAATTTTTAGATCCTAAAGTCCAGTTATGTGTCTTTAGACCAGTATACATTTATTTTTAAAATCCAATAAAACTCTCTCGTATGTATTCCAGGCATGAATACTTACATTTACAGGTAACTCATGAGGAAGAAGCTTGAAATGCTGATGTAGCCATTAAAAATTCTCTAAATTCCTGAAAATCATGTTACTATGAATTACACAGTACAGACAAAGAATTGAGATAACATTCTTCAGCTGTCTTGATGTACACGTCAGTGACTACCCAGCTCAGCATTCCAAAAATAAACAGTTATATGGAATATCATAACAGTTAAATTAGCTGTGAGGAAAAACTAAGTTAAAATTAAAATAGCTGTGAGAAAAAAAAATAGAAAATCTATTTATGAGGACAGAGAAATGTGAATAAGTACACACAGCACTCAAAAGCTATAGAAACAAAAAGCTATAGCTGTATACTTGATCACCAGATAAAAATGGAATAGATCAATACTTTAAATTATTATATGGTGACATGAACTATGCATTTATCAAAGACAGTCTATCCATTCTTTAAATACCATCTAAAGTTTATCCAAAATTTGGATTCGCTTACCTGAGGTGCACATACTACCCCTTCAGAACAAGCAAGTGATGAATATATAAACTTTGACAGAACTTCCCTTTAATACCGTTTAACACAGGGAAAGCTGTACTATACAAGTCCAAAGAAGTGAGAAATTACTGGCATCAGTAATTACTCAGTACAGAAATTACTCCTTCCTTTCAGAACAAGGGAAATCACAGAACTGTATCCCAAAATGCTGGGAGTCCCGGTGTTTTTTACACAACGCTTGTGGTAGTCTTTAAGGTACTTTTCACTTTTAGAACTTGATACTTCTTTGCCCAAATACAACATATTTTCCTTTTGCCTGCAGACAACCTAATGTCTAACAGAGTATGCATTTATGTGGCATGTAAAAACAATTTTTATTCTTCTTGGAGAAAAGATTTTCTAAGTTATTTTTATTTTAATGTGCAGAATCCAAGCTACAGGCACCAAGTACCAAGAAACAGCTGCTTTTCAGACTCCTGTATATTAAATGAAAAAGAAAAACAGATTTTCAGCCTAAGCTAGAAAACCTCTTATTTACTGTTCCGTAGTTTAAATCAACAGATTTCAATTTTGAGAACCACCAATGCTCAGGAAAAGTTTCGCTAGACAGTAAAGTATCTTCAGAGATTTCTTCTGATTGACAATTTAGTCATGGCTCACCTTTGCCTCATTTAATTGCACGATCATGCAAGGGAAGATTAAATTAATACCTTTCCTCCTCTAAAGAATTACTTAATGCAGATTCCCTACATTATTTTTCACTAGATAATCAGGCATTTGTAAAAGCTAAAGACTAAATAATTAATCAGTCAATGAGTTGAAAATATTGAAAACTAATGAGTCAGAGTTTATGTAAGGATCACAGCTCTTCTATGATGGAATACATGTGTGGCACCAATTTATATGTTTATTTAGACTTCACTTTTACAAGTACTCAAAATGTGTGTCTATAGCTATTTTAAAGGTCAACAGGATTGAGTATACTGATGTTTTTATATACCAATCTGAATTATTTTTAAGGCTGCACCTGATGTGAATGACTTTTGAATCATTCCTTGATCTTTACTGAAATAGATCAGTTAGCAAAAGAAATTGCATTTCTCAGAAAGTCCCATCTAATGTATAGAGATTTCTATCTCTTGGAAAGGTTGCAAGACACCAGATCATGTTAATCCTTCTGTACAATACCTCCTTTTTTAAAATTCAGAGCAAAACAGGCAATATTTTCCTGCTAACTTTGAGTCACTAGGGACTGCTGGTACTCTGTGTCTTTGGGGATTTAACCAGCTTCTACTGCAAAACTGGGTGTAATAGAACTATTTTATCCAAAAGCACTGCAAGGAAATGGAGATTAAAAGGACCTTACATTTAGCAGAAAAGAAACAGAAGGAAAACTTGATACCGGAAGCTAAAAATGACAATGGCCAGGTCAGGCCAACTGCCCTGCATATGCCAATGTATAGACTGCTGTGCAAGAGGGTACTGTATTTTGTTGATACAATATGGAGAGGTTGACTATCCCACTTTGCTCTGTGCCATGTTTTTGTCTATTCTGATTGCTCAAAGCAGAATTGTTATTGTTCTCAGATAAGACAGTCCACTCTTGCAGTAAATGTCCAAGATTGAGCTGCAAAAGCTGAAGACTCTTGGGGTATCTCCCCTCTAATGCTCTGGTAAGAATGCTTTTGGGTTATTTCCAAGGGTTGTCCAAAGCCAAAAATATATGAACAACTGAAGAACTGATAAACACAGATACTGAGAAGACCACCTTTCTCTGATGTGTGATGCAGGGATTTTTTTCTTCAAGAACTGTGAGGAATTCTATCTCATTCCTCTTTCCATGTTGCTGAACCACTCAGTCAGAATTGCACAAATAAAAGCCAAAAGAGAAGGAAAGGTGATTTTTGTAATTTATAGTGGCACATGGGTGACCTCTATAGCAGCACGATAAACAGCATGTGGGCTCCTGCTTGAGGATTGTCATGCTACCAGTTGAATTGTTAGCAAGGTCCATGTGTCAACTAGAAACCTCCCAAACAAAGCCTGGACATGCATCAGGGTTTTGTATGGGCCAGGAATCATGTCCAACAGACTGTCTAAATAAGGTCATCATGTGTTGGTGGGTAAGAGAGTTAATGGTAAGAACATAGGTCTTATCATGCCAGCTGGCCACGACGAACTGGCCTGGCCTGTGTTTTGTTGGGTTGTTTTGTTTTGGTTTTTTTTTTTGTGGTTTTTAACTATGATAAATGTAGCCATTGGATTCAGCCAACCTAATAGCTTGTCTGTGGCAAGGACAAATAGAAGATGCTTAGAGAAAGCATTTAAAAAGCAGGAAAGGCAGAGTGGCATTTCGCTTGGTGTATCCTGCTGGCTTCCAACAGTCAACAACCTAGGGATTTCATGAGTCACAGGCTGCCTCCAGACGCATCAATTTTAATAGCTTCGTTTTCTTACTTCCAACTGTTTACAGTTTTGCATGTTCTGTTTTCTTCAGGCTTATTTTTAGAATGAACTCTTTGGCCAAGAGGGGAGCACAACTTGCTTCTCTTCCGATTTCTGAGACCAGCTATGCACATGCTGCATTGGGTCACACCAGCTCTAGGAGATGCAATGGGCTTGATACAGAAAATTAGAAATTCAGTTCTGAAAGGATCCAAGTACCTGCTTGATATGTTAAACTTCTCTTTTAGAAAGTCAGTGGCCTGCTGCAGGCTCCCATGCTGAAGAAAAACATTCTCTCTATGACAGGGTGACAGAAGTTCCATCACACAATGGGGTATTTTGGATACTTGAAGCCCAGGTGAGCAATGTTTGATTTTATTTCAAAATGTGATATTTTATTTCAAAACTTAATCATCACTGCTACTTCATATGTTTTCCTTTTTTTTTTTTGTGGATTTTTCATAAGCTCTTCTTAAGCTTCCTGTGCCGACAAACTTGTATGGATAATTAAAAGCTTTCGTATAAATAATTTATTTTGAAGTTACTTCTTCTCCAGTTTAATTAACATCTCAGTATGGAGTTGAAAGCATGACATCTGTCTGCACAAGAAATGTCTTTTTCCAAGTTCAGAAGCTGGTGCCATTGCACACAGAAAGGGCAAGGACTTTTTCAAACACACAGAGGTTAGAAGAGGAAAGCAAACTTTTTGAATTTCCAAGGGGAGAAAGGTGTTTAGGAGAAGACCATCCTTCTGATGGTCTGAGAGGAGAAGTAAGGTCACATTTTCTTTCATCAGTTACTCCTTGGAGAAGATAAATGCAATAAGAAAAATATTTGACTATAGCTCAACTACATATCCTATTCTATGATTCTATACTTTGCATTAAAGCAGTTTCTAATACCCTTCAAAACCAAGACTGGACTTTTATCATTTGACACAGGAATCCACGACCAAAAAGGATCTAGCAGAGATAAAGCTTCACAGACCCTTGAACACAAGTGGTGGCAACAGCAGGTAACACTGCTGGTGGAGGCAGCTCCCATCTGTGTGGCTGATTGTTTGGAGAGAGCTTACAAGCCACCTGTGGTACATACGCTGCTGTTTAGAAATTTATGATCCAGGCTAAAATATAGGTTTTTTAAAACAAAAAGACAAAAACATGTGCCTTAGCAGAATCTTAGGCTGTGCATAGTGGTTCTTTTAGTTATAGTAAAACCCTGTTTTGTTCATAACAGTTTTTAAATGGTTTTCCAAACAAGGTGTCTCTGCTCATCTATATGTATGGCTTTGTGTCATATTTGCCAGCACAAAATAAATCAAATTATAAGTAAATCACTTAGAGCAATTATATTACTTAAAGACTTTTTCTTCATGCCAGATAAGAAATAGACCTGTTACTAGGCATATTCTAATTATAGTCCTAAAAGGATTTAGTAATATAGTCTAAGATTAATATTAAATTACCTTTGCCTTGTCTTATGCTACTTGCATCAGGAAGGTTGATTTGGGTTATGGCCTAGGCTGTGAAACCTTTATTTTACTGGCAATGTCATTACTTTTTTCCCCCACTTCTATAACATAGAAAAAAAAATTCTATATTTTTATTTGATTTTGTTTCTAAATTAATTTTCCATCTCATCTGCTAAGGAAATGAGATGTGAAAACAGTTCCATACTGTGTGTGAGCACATTAGTTGAGGAACATACTTTCAGACTTAGCCTAGCTAACACTGTAGCAAGTCTACATTTATCTGTTTTTCCTACCAGATGAATAAAAAAACCTGTGCAAAAAAAAAATTATGTCTTTTTTTTTCCATTAATAAAAAAGCTTTAAATACATAAAAAAATATACATTTTAGTGTGGCATGTCAACAGTGAGTGCCCAGGAAGTCTTAAGCTGTCAGTGACCCAAGAGGCTAAGCAGTATATCACTGAGATTTGGAAATGTCTCCTAGAATTTCCAAAACCCTCTGTCACATTACCAACGTGTGTGCTCTGCACAATTAAGACTACTGGCTTACTGATCTATGCATCACACCTGAAACAATAGGATTCTGATTTTGACCTCACATCAGTTTCACTTTGCTGTAGTTGCAAAGACTCCAGCAGAGTTATTTCAGAAATACATATGTGCAGCTGAAAGCCATAAAGAGCCACAGCTCTCTAATAACACTGCATGAGCTCATCTTCATTATTGTCCACACTTCTTCTCTACTCTCTGATCACACTCAACTGTTGCCTCTGTTTCCTTTTCCATTGCAAGCTTTCTGGGACAGAGACTACCTTTTTATGACTTTCCAGTTAGGGTTTCTGGACATTTCTGTAAAGCTAATCTGAAATAATAATGGTATTCAGAGAGTGTTTAGACAAGGTAAAAGCAATTACTGAGCCAAGGCCCTTCCATGATCATGCATTGCCTACAAATTGCATAATAATAATCTGACTTCTCACTGGAATCCATTTTTGCTATTTTTCAGTAATGTGAGTGGCTTGTTGACAATAAAAAACTGACAGCAATCTAATCCATAGGACCTTTTTGCAATTTCTTCTTGTGCCCATAATGTATCCAGGCAGTCCATCTCAATCAGAGCATAGCAAGTTCAATGTCCTCAAACTCTATGCAGCTTGCTTTGGCTGACCATCAATCCACACTTACTGTCCTCCGCACTTCCATCTGAGTATGCCTACTGGCAGTAGAGGAGGAAACACTGGCATGCTTCACAGGTCATCCAAGTTGATGGATGCTTACTTTCTGTATTTTGCTGCTGTACCAAGTGCTTTCATTTTTCAGGATTTGTTCCAGAAAAGCAGGTCATCTTTCAGATATGTCTGCATAGACTAAAGAAAAAAATAAAAATTCTATTTTGCAGTGAGACTCAAGGTTTTGTGCATTTGTTCTCATTTTGTATCCAACAAGCCTGAGATGCTCAACAGTGTTTTCAGCTTTCCCATCATCCAGGTAGAGCCCAGAGATTAAAGCCTCCATCAGGGAAAGTGAATAGTCGTGTTCAAGGTGTTTTAAGGCAGGACTAGGAAACGGACTTTCCAAATATTCACTTGTAGGTGGAAAACAAGCTTCAATTTTGAATGCTAACAGGCAGCAGTTACTTGGGTGTATGTTTGGTAGGGTGAGTGTCTAAAACTGAACTTTTGAACTCTTCAACTTTCAAGCAAAAGGCAGCTACTTGGTAACTGCAGCTGGTGTGAGCTGGTTGTAAATTTTGGTGATACTCAGGCTAAACAAAGTCACACATCCTGAATCCTCCAGCTAATAAGAAAACATGAGGCAGAGCCACTAGTTAGAAGGCCAATCATGTGCACATAAGGTATTTAGACTGGGAAAATGGGAGGCTTGGGGACCAAGAAAGAAAAGTTGATGCCAAAAATAAGTGGTTTCAAAGAAGAGAAGGGGGCCTGGAAAGCAGAAGGTGTTAATCCTGATTCCAGGAAAGATCCTGGAAGTTAGGGGAAGAGACTGAAGAGTTGTGTGGACATGAATATCAGGGATGCCCAGGGACCTGGGCCAGTGGTGCCAAAGGCTAGTACCCAAGAGCAGCAGATCAATGGGAACTGACTCAACTTTCTACATGACTGTCTCAGAGCAGCAATGACCTCCCTTCAGGGAAGGGATGTCAGGATGACAATGGGATATTGCACTGTGGGGAGAGAGTGCTTGAGTGTGTGAAACAATCAGGTAGGGTAAAAGCTGTCATCTTCTTGGTCCTTAAGTGAACCCCAGGATCCAGATCCTCCATGGTTTGTGGTTTATTCTATCTCACCTGTGACAACTTTCTACCAGGCTGTCCTTACTGGCTTTCATCTACTCTCTGTCTTTTCTCCTATCCCTCAGCTAAATTCTATGTGAAAAGCTTCCATTTCAAGAGTCCCCATCTCCTGCAAATAGTTTGTTAAAAAAAAATCCTAACTATTTCTATGAGACAGTGAATTATTGTAAGAATTCTTTCATTTCCAGAATGAATTCAGAAATTCGTGCTGCCTTACTGGCTGCTACCTCCTCTCTGTCTGGATCTATTACTTGCTTGCTAATTGTTTCCAAAGAACCCTAGATGACTGTGACAAAGGCAGCACTTATTTCTCTTAAGCTTTAGGCCTACACACTTCATTGTTTCAATATAATAGACTTACTACGTTCTTCTTCAGAAAGGTCATACAACACTGCCTGTAAGCGAGCACCTTTCAGGTGCTGCAGTTGCTGTTATTTTCCTCTTTATGTGTTGAAGTGTGTGAATAATGTCAAGGGGAAATAGTCTATTCAAATGGTTAAATAAAATTAGCTAACTTGACATTTCATGAATGTAGAGGAATCTAGGAGGAAATGAAAGACCATAAGGAAGCAAAACTGCAGCTTGTTAATCTGGAAAAAATCTTGCCTAGTGCGAGAAAAATCTGTTAGGAGTTATACAAATTTCTGTGAAAAAAGTAAAAATCAATCCAAATAACATAAATCTGATTTAAGTGTACCGTTTCTTTCCAAGTGATCATTTTCTTTGAGTTACCTAGCTATCTGTCAGTCCTAGCCTCGTAAAATTTTCATTGCAAGATACCTACTCTATCTTGAAACATGGCAAAATTATCAATATTGAGTTTGCTGAAATTAAAAAAAAATCCCTTTTTGAAGGGGTTTTGAATTTGAAATGTGTATCTTGATTTGCGACAATATGCAATGTTGTGAGATTTAGTATTTTTGTGAAGTGCAAATGCCAACTATTACTGAATTAACCCACTGCAGGCTTTCATTAAAGCTGGACAAAGAATTTTCAAGAATGAAAGATGAAGTAACAATGTGACTTCTATCATCTCAAACTATTTACAAATTCAACTTCAGTTTCACTGATTCCTTTCAAATGAGAGGAAAGTGTTCAGAATTGGTTTGGTAAAAGTATCAGAGCAGCAATTGGTGATATTCCCCACAGAATCAGAAGCTGATAAAAACAATGTGCAGATTGATCGCCCTGTCCCACCACCCATGCAGAGCAGGACTAATGCCTGCTGGGGCTTCACTTAGCTGAACCTTAAAAACCTCCAAGCACAGAAATTTAATGAATTCTCCAGGTAATCTGTTCCAGCACCTCAGTCTTTCCCAAACTTGTAACTGTTGCCCCATGTTATGTTACCTGCTATTGTGGAAAAGAGTTTGGCTTTACAGTCTTTGTAACTCCCCACATTTGGTGACTTCTAGTCTGCACTTCACCAAACTAAACAAGCTCAGCTCCTTCAACCTCTCCTGCCAGCTTGTGTGCTCCAGATCCTTGGTGACCTGAGCACCTTCTGAAATTGGGTAGTCAAAAATTAGACAGTATTCTAGGTGCAGTCTCACTAGTGCCAAGCAGAGCTGGTTATTACATGGCCTGGTGTGCAGTTTGTCTTATTTGCAATATTAGCTTACATTCAGCCTGGCATGAGTGGTAATTGCCATGTCTTTTTCCAGCAACGCTTCTCAGCCAGCCAGTCCTCAGCCACTACTGATGCATCAGGGTTATTCCTCTGAGGTGTGAGACGCTGAACTTCATGCTTAACTTCACGAGGTTTCTGTTGGCCCAATCTTCAAGTTGGCCCAGTTACTCAAGGCCCCTGTGGATTGAAGTGCTGCTAGTTTTGATGTGCTCTGCACATAGTGCTCCACCCATACACACATAGTGCTCTGTCACACACTTAGTGTTTGGGAAAATCAGGAGCTGCTCAGCCTGCTTCCAGCCTTCACATCAAAGTCATTTGCTCGAATGAAATAGAAAAGATTGCGCAGACATAGCTGAGACTCCTTTACCTCCAAACACAGATAGTTTATATTATGTTTATTAATGTATTTTCCTGGGAAGAGTAATCCTGGTCAAGCCCCAATCAAAGGAAGGAATTGCAATGCCTGTCCCAGTCTTGTTCGGTAATACGTCTGTTAGTTACAGAAAGGAATGTCAGGACCACCTCTTCCCTCTCTGAAAGTTTGGTGTATGTCTTTAGTCCTTTTTTCCCCAGCTTTTCTTGTTTGTCACTGAAAACAAAACTTTATGTTTTGGTGTCAGCAAACTGTTTTGCTTGACACAAACCAGTATCTTTGCCTTGGCAAAGAGAATGAAATTGAAAAAATATATTTCCATTAAAATCCCATCCCAAACGATATTTTTGCATGATGAATTATTTGCCTAGACCTAGCTCTAATATTTTCTCTGATCCCACACTTTATCTTTCAATTCAATTCTCTTAATTTCAAAAACACTGAAAACGGAATCCATTACCATAATAATATTTAACGAATTGAATCTTAAAGTAAATAGCATAAAAGTATGCATTATTTTTCTTTAAAACTAGAGAGCTACCTTTTCTCCTACAACACTCAAAAGAATACAGCTCTATCATCCAAAACATGATGCTAATCTGTGGGTAACTTGCTTAGAATTAGTATATGTTAGCTTAATTATTTTCTAGATAACACTTGCAGAGTTAAGTTTTCCTCCTAAACCATTTCCAAACAAGTTAGTGTGTGTTAACTTAGCAGGATTTTTCAGCCCCAATTAGAAGATTACATTTATCGTCAGTTCCTATGTTGATTTTAAAGTAGACTTCAGTGTCGCTGATTTAGAGACTCACCTTCAAGGACCCACTAAAAACACACATCTAGGAAATTGTTCACGAAATAGATGGACACACATTTTCTTCTGTTCTAACTTCTCTCACTTTCATTATATAAAACAAAATAGTAGAAACTTTTTCTTCCTTCTCTTCCAGCATCATTTTCTCAGATAGTCATTTCCCTGGCATGCCTAAGACTTGGCCTTTGTATTTTGAGTATTTTCTTGCTCTCCAAAGATTTCATCCTCTGAAGAACTGAAGTACTCACATTACCTTCTTTAGTTTTTTCTGGCTGCTTTAAAAATGCTTTGAAATGTAAAAGTTAATAACTATGTACATTCTTTACAGATGTCTCATACTTCAAAAAAATTGAAACTATTTTTGGAGAGGGCCTTTATTCAGCAGTCCAGTGAAAACGTGGGCCCTCTTGCAGCTATTTAACAACTGCCTGTTAATTTCTATAAAGTCCTTGTAAACACTTTTATTGTTTTACCAAGCAACTAAAATATTCTTTTATTAATTGGACCTCATCAGAAAATAAATAAATAAATGATAAAACACTCTTTATATTTAATATTTTTCTCCCATTTCACTTTGTAATGAGAAGGCTTTACAGTCAATATCCCTTCCTGAATGAAATACAGAGTCTAGAGATGATTTTGCTACCCAGCCCACTAAGCTTCCTGATGGTTTCTGTCAAACAGGGAAAAAATACTTCCGCCGAGCATCGTTCCTCTCTCCTTCTCCAGAATGATGCTCCAGCACAGGTATATTCTCTTCCAGAGTTCTTCTCCCAAAACATTTGGAAGCACTGATCCCACAAACAGAAGGTTTCACAAAAGCGAAACAAAAAAGTTTCACTTTCACATCTAAAGCCTTTCAGGTTCTGCAGGGTCATGTTCACATATGATAAAATGTAAGCTATGCATTGTATGCAGAGTTTATGCAAAGCCTGCTTTTGTGATAGGAAAATCTTGATGAATTACTAAGGAAGAGAATTTGTGCAATAACCTATGTGGCACTAATTCTGTAAAATAGAACAGCAGCTACTAAAATGAAGAATTCAAAGGCTGAATGTTAAAAGTACATTGTGGCTGGGATTTTACAAGAGAAAATATATAATCTTAAAAAATATACAACGTTGGAAAGCTTGGAGTAGGTTTTAAAATTTAGCTACTGTAGGGGCTACTGTAGGGGATCTACAGTAAGGAACTTATATTCTAAAACATTATTTTCTGCTTAGATCTTGAGCAGCTTGAAACCATTGGTTTAAGAATAAATACACCATTAAAAAAAAAAAATTCATGGCTCTATTCAGTAGAGGCCTCAGATGGAATCCTTGGAAGTTGGCTAATATGGATAGATAAACAAAAAACCTATTTTGCAATTTCTTGGATTTCTTGAATCTGTGCCTGAAAACTGAATGCAATTAAGATACCTGACATGGCATCTTGCAACAAAATGAACTTTTCATCCTGAGATCAAAATAACATTTTTACAGCAGCTCCATTGACATTATTGTCCCTCCTTGTATTCAGAGTGTCCTAATTGGACTGCTGTTAGCAGAGGGAGGCTTGTGAGGACTTCTTCCTCATTTTTACCTGTTTAGAAAGTACTCAGCCCACATCCTAAGCAAGATTTGGGAACATTTTGGACCTTACTTGCTTGCTAAGGCCTCAGTTATGATGATATCAAAGCCAGCATTCAAAGCTGTGGTAGACAGATATGGAGTATATTAGATCAATGCTTTTCATAGCTGACCCTTCTCTTTTTCACTATTCTTACTTCTCTTCTTCAGTAGCATATTATGCCTCCTAAGTACAAGGGGCTGTGCTCTAGCAGAGCCAGTAGAAAATATTTCAGTGATATAAAGCTTTGACAAGAAACCAATCAACCACACACACATCTTGCCAACAAGAAGTTTATACTTGCTCCAGGATTTCATAGTATCACTCTATACCAATCTGGTCAAAAGGGTCCCGGTGCTATATCATAAGTGATGGATTTTGAGCTCTTACTGAACTTTCTTTTTTGTGTGTGCTACTAAGGCAAAAGCCAGTGTCAGTAGTCTGGGTGTCTGGGTGTCTACCAAGGACACCAAAGAAACCTTTTAAATATTTATAGGAAAAATTAAGTTTATTTAGAGAAATTCAAAATAAATTAATTTTAGGAAAAATACATCAAGCCATATGCAATGGAAGTATTAGCTGTATATCAAAGAGATGTGTGTAAAACAATTAAAATTCAATTAAGGAATTACCTTTTTAGCAAATTACAGGGTTTTAGAATTTCTGTTAAAAGTGCATTACAGGTTGTTAGCAATTAATTGATGTCACTTAGTATTGATATGTAATTAAGTTCAAAAAGTATATTTTATTTCCAGTAGAAAAGCTTTCCTGATTATGTTATGAAACTTAATCAGATGGAGGAGCCACGACAGCATTTCCCTTCCTCTCTTGACAAGCAGCAATCTATATTGTCTTAGTTTGACAGGCAACGGTTTATATCTACATAATTTTAAACCAATTACTTATCTTGTCTTTTACATTATAAAAGCATGCTTTTAGTTGTATAATTTCTTCGAAGAAAAATTCTATCAAACTAAATTACAGGATGGAAATAGATGCATTAAAACAGAATAGGTAGGCATAAGTCCTAAAGCAAATATGAGGCAATTTGTATTCACATCAAAATAACAGTCTAAGCTGAACATTGAACTTAAACACTTTATTAATTTTGTAGTTCCAGCCCTTTTTATATTTTGAATTGAAGAAAAATATATTGGTAACCAGTATACATGTAACATCTTTAATTTTCCTTCTTCCAAATGATTCTTTAAAAACTGTTGCTAAAATCCATTGCTGATTATGGCAGAAAAAACCCTGGGGTCCTGGTGGTTAACAAGGCAACCATGAGCCAGCAGTGTCCTGGCAAAGACCCTCTATCTCCTCTGTTCAGCACTGATGAGACCACGTCTAGATGCTGGGTCCAATTCTGTGCTCCCAGTATAAGAGACATGGGCATATTGGAGTAAGCCTAGCAAGTAAGCCAGAAGGATGATTAAGAGACTGGAGCATCTTTCATATGAGGAGAGGCTAAGAGAGCTGGGACTATCCTGTGCTCTGAGCAGGGGTCGTGGGCTAGATGATCTCCAAAGGCCCCTTTCAACCTCTAGTATTCTGTGATTCTGCAGATAAAAGTAATTTCCAGTGTCTGAGCACAACCAGTTGAGATTACTGTGATTTTCGCTATTGATTCCAAAAGGGCATGATCAGACCTAATGGATGGGTTAGTGGCCTTTTAATACCATGAGCTTGTTAATGTCATGAATTCAAAGTTACAGAAAAACACTGGTGTGCTTAATAATTTTGTTGCCTTATAGGTCAACACAAAAATGGTGTGAAATAGTGAGAAAAACACACATCAGATTGCAAATGATAGCTGTGAGTTAAGAGACATGGAGCTGACCTAAGTAAATTGAGATATAATTCTTTCTGAAAGTCTGTATGTGGATTAACCTTAATATAAAATGAATGACAGATGCCTGAATTTACAGGAAGCGGAACATCAGCTTCACAATATTCAGTTCTTGTGGCTGACTATTCTAATAACTGTGGTTCTGTTAAGGCAGTCTCTGTCCTAAAGGAAAAAACTTCCTTTTTTTCCTAGACACTTTTCTGCTTTAAGGCAAGGGGAGCTTTCAGCATGGAAACTACCATCAAAGGCTATGACTGCTAAGATCATTTGTTTTACTTGCTTCGAACTTGCATTGCATGAAAATGAGATGGCTAAATGCAGAGGTTTACCATGTTTCATATTTTTTTTCTGCAGCAAAAGATTCAAAGTCCAGGAGAGCATGAGCATATTACAGAATGCAGCACTGAGAAGTACTCTTTTGATTCTTATCCTTTGAATTATCCTGTAAAACCTTTTCCTTTCTATCAGCTGCCCCTTTCCCCCACCTCAAAAACCTACATTTAAAGTATTTAACCTCAGTATCTCTACCACTAGTAACAGCAAGGCAGAAAGTTTTGAAGATTTTGCAGATCGCCCCCCTCAAAATAATCCTGTAACAAAGTCAACAGTACACTTATGCAAGATACCTATCCTAGATTGTCAACAAAGTAAACCTCAGACCATTAGCACTGAGCATATCGATATAAATCAATACCTCTCTGAGCAAAAAGATTCACTCCTTTAGGTTACAACTGCAGTAGGTGGTGGACCATTCCAGCACTGGATGAATCATTCAAATTCTGGTAGCACTGGTACTTCCATTACAGAAAATTGTTTAGTGACTTTCATCTCTAGGACACAGAGAGTAGCAAATTTAATTTCAAAATCTCTTCATTTCATTTCCTAAATATTAACTCAGGTTAGCAAGACTGATAGCAGAGCCTCTATAGTTAGGGCTCAGATTGTAAATTACGATCTGTGAGAAGTTCATATTTGGTCTCTTCAGATTTATTTTTTTCACCTCTAAGTGCTACCAAAGCATAGTTTGCAAGACAGTAGCACACACCAGAAAATGTGTGTAACTTGATAGACATTACAAACGTTAATTCTTTTGTTTCCAATATAGTATAGTGCTCTGTCCAGTCCTAGTAATGCTAAAAAAAACTGGGAGATTTAAAAAACAACAAGATAAATAATTTGAGTTTGCAACATGTGAAGTTAAATGAAACCTCTTTTGTTTATTTATGAGGTTAAGGTCCAACTTGGTAACAGTTTACATGTATTATCATATAATTTGGGCAAATAAAAATCCTTATACTTAGAAAAAAAAAGAAGTCAAATCTAGAAAAGTGGAGACTAAAAGTAAATAAATATTGGCAACAAGGATATTACCCTTTAGAACAATTTACTAATATCACAGACTTATTATCACCTGATATTTTCATTAAAAACTAAATATTTTCATCAAGTAAAACTTATAAGCTATGGTAAATACCATATGATAGTTCCGTGGAAAATATACGTAAGATGATGGCAAGACTTTTCTGACCCTCACATGCAACTCTAACTTGATTTGTTCTTGGCAATACTCTCTGATCACACAGTGAGATCCAAAATAGTACTTTGGCATCAGCAGTATAATTCAGAAGGAATTCAATGACCTGGGTTTGCAACAACAATCCAGAAAACCTTCTTAGGTGAACAAGAGGCCATAACTGCTCAAGTTTTCACAAGATAACTTGCTGTTACGCATACCACAGACACTTACACTGGCACTGAGTGTGCAGGTATGTCTACCCCCAACCCCGGTAGGTAAGCTCAAAACAAGATTAACATGTAATGATATCATTGAGTACAACACAACATATAGCAGTTGTTGTTACTTACATTAAAAAAAAAAATACAGCAGAAGAACAATGCTAGTGATCTTTTACGTAACATCCTCGTTATGAGATCCCCTACTCAGCAAGTGGGAGTACTGGGTTTTACCGACTAAGCTATTCAATAGGTTCTAAAATTTGTGCATGTGAACTTTCAAACAAAAATCTTCTAATAGCTCTTAGTTATGCACGTCTCTGAGGACTTTGAATGACAAAACCAAGAAATGAAAACAGTAGGATGAGAAGATGTTTATATCAGAATGAATTAAACAGCTTCTTTTCCTGGTCCCTGACTTCTTCACACTGGGCTCAAATAGTTCTCATATCAAAACAACGATAAGCAAGAGTGGCTGACACTGGGAGAAGAGGAGAGTGCAAGAGATATGAGCACTGACTGATTAGACAGCTGGCTTCTGTCACTGTGCTCAGAATGCAGAAATGAAAAATGCACCTTCAGAGTATCCAGGCACCACGATCTCCAGCACTGCATAAGTTCCCCAGCACTGTCTAGAGACGTGTTACGTATCAATTGTAGCTAGTGGCTAATGGTTAAAAAAGACTGAGAAGAGGGGAGATCACGCGAAAAACCAAGATATTACATTGTAAAAGGGGAACTCCCTACATTTAATCATTACTCTTCCTTTCCTCTCTACCATTTTGATTGTTCCATCTCACATGCAACAATGCCTCCAGAAACAACCACTGTTTATATCTGAGATTCAAAATTCTAGCTATAAGGCACTGTGACAATTAGCTACAAGTGATGTAGTGCCATTACTTTTCATTTTCAAATGCATATGCATGTCCATATATCAAGATACGACACAAAATATAAAATCTCAGAACCAGAAGCACAACATTTGTGGTCTTTACAGCATTAATTCACTAATAGGGATATACCAAGGGAAAAAAAAAAAAGACCAAAGTCCTCTCTTTTTCAAGAAATATAATCTTTTTTTTTTTTTTGTCTGTACTGGTTTTGGAAGGAAGTTATCATAATGTATAGTCTTAATGAAAAGTTTCTGTGCCAATTCCCTGTTGTCTTTCTTTATGAAAATCTGAAATTTCTACCTGTGTTGAATTTAACAATAACTCCCTGTGGCAATACTTTACATTTTTACTTGATGTCTGTAAAATGTCAGAAATTATATCTCGACACACTTATTCAAATAAATGTTGTCCTTGACAAGAGACAACAAAGAACAAATGACAAATAGCTGAACATCTCAAAGAGAAAAATACAGATAGTAATTACAGGCATCCAAGCCACTTTACCTTACTACAACTGGGATTAACTACATAAAGAAAGGAAAGAGAAAAGGAGGGGTCTCATTAAATAACCAGTCCACTTTCTTTATTTCTCCTCAGTTATTTAGCTTATAGCCCCGTTCATTACTTACTGTCCACTGTGCAAATACAAAATAGTGATTTCTTTCTGGATTTTTCTCTAACGATCTCAGCAAGTAATCTTAGATCTGAATCTTAAAACAAGGTAAGATAGTATTATGCATTTGCCCTTCTTTGGGTCAACATGCTATATCTAAGGCATGCATCAAAAAGGGGTCAGCTAGACCTCACACTACAAGCACCAATTTCTCACACACAGAATAATGAGCAAGGCTACAGTGCTATGTCCGATATTGATTTCAGCACATTGTCATCTGTAGTTGTTGAAACAACTATAAAGTTTTGTTACTTTCCCCAAAGTAACGTAGCATGTAGACACTCAACTCACACAAGTGGTCAGCAAACATCCTGACTGACACAGTGAGGTTTTATGAGCAGTCTTGATGCTACCAACCAGCTCCATAGGCTTTGGACATTCAGCGACAGAGGCTCCTCCATCCTGGTGAAGCAGGAGGGGGGACACCCCGCACACATCTCAATCCCTTTGGATCCCCAGCCCCTGAGATCGCTATGCCTTTTTAAGTTCTCAAGAGTCCTCCCAGGTGTGCCTAGAGGAGTTCTCATTCTTTTGCACAACAATAACTGTTCCAGCACACTAACTTTCAGAAAAATAGCACTTGCACTCATACCTGCTTCTAGGAGTTCAGTATAATATTCCAAAGCCCATCATGGGAGTCAAATGCTTATTTCCTTCTGGCTAAGCCTAGTCTATGTCCTGTGACTCACTATACTGGCCTTCTGATTAACCAAACTGGGCATCTGGCCAGAGCACAAGATATTTTCTTCCAGGCCAGATGCCTGTTTTTCCTTCTCACTGAAGACTAATGGAAGCAGTGAAGTTGGTCTAGACTTTGAGCCAAACCTGAAGCCGGGAAACATTTTGAGGTCTTATGATTTAGATGCAAGTTTTTGAGGATCTGGATGTCAGTTCTCTATCAAAGTTCATTTCCATAGTATTCCTGTAAAATATATTTTCCTTCCCATATAATGGAATACATATGCTCATTTTGTTTTGTACTGAGATTCAGAGTTTAAAACTGAATGTTTTAAAAATGTCATTAACTCAGGATGCTCAGTTTGAGAAGACCTGAGACTGACTTAATGAAGTAATTGGAATTTTAGAGGACTTTGTACATGTAAAGGAGAGTTCCCACTGACAACAGAGGCAGCTGGTCAGCGCTTCTGGAAGTCAGATAGCAGGTGTGGAGAGCTGGTTAACCAAATAATGAAAAGCTTAGTATCAGCAATCATCTGTGAAAACTTTGGGTTACAGGCCTACCGTTATTTAGAAATAATGCAGAATCAACAGGAACAGAATCCTTGACAATGTACTGTTTTGCACATTAAAAAAAAAAATATCATTTCTCTTTGCACTGTTCTCTTCTGGGATCGGGGTCGCTCTTCAGTGAGTAGAAAATTTGGCAGAAAATGCAGTTTTAGAGTGAAGAGAGTAAGAAAATATTAAAAGAGAAGAGCATTAGAGGAGATTAAACAGAATGCACCTTCACAGAATAATAGTGTATACAGCATCAGATGAAAGAAAAGAGGCTTTCAAGTTTAAGCACTTTGACCCTTCTTGAAAAATAGCCATCTGCCTTTGAAATTCTCCTATATGAGGAAGAAAAAACTTAAATATATTTAGTATGTTGATATGAAATACCTTTTTTGTTTTTTTTTTCTTTTCATCAGGCTGCAATAATAATCATTGTTTTTTCCAAAACATTTCTGTTTACCTTCTGAAGCAATAGGGGGAAAAAAAACCAGTATTTCCAAAGCTATATTCACTGCTTTACTCATCTACTCCTTTTTAGCATTTGCAACAAATTAGGTAGGACCTAGAGACATCAAGCTTTTTGACCGTAAACCTTTGGTTCATCTCAGAAAAAGGTCTGTGCTACACTCCCACAAGACAAGGATTTATCTGAGTAATATAGCATATGATTAAATAATCACAGACAGTATTGTAATGCAAATAACAGAAAGAAACAAAAGGGAGTTGGTTAATCATAATCACAGAATCTCAAAATGGTGCTAAGACCTTGATTGTTAGCACTGCCAAGAATGAGAAACATATCTTCTCAGACAGCAGTATCATAGCACCACGAGCATTTCAAACACATAGCGGGTCTGACAAAGTAGTATGCATTTATGAATATTTGAGGTTTTATTAAAAAAGCATCCTTGCAAATATGTCCCTTAGAACAAACTAGATCACATTCATTTGGTCCATCTCTTGATCTGTATATAGGTACAAGAACATGTAGCAAACTAACTAAATTCACAGCTATGCAGTTTGCCCAAAAGATGTTTTTTCGCAACAGTAGTAACCGTCTTTTTCTGGTCTTTCTACCAAAAACATGTCCAGCAAGCTGAAGCCAGGTGAACTTTTGCTACATCCCTAGTCAGGGATGTCCCTGCTCCTTGCAGGGGGGTTGGATTAGATGACCTTTGAAGGTCCCTTCCAACCCTAACCGTTCTATGATTCTATGATTCTATGAAAATTTGTATGTGTCTGGAACTACCACTGAAATGGCACCTCATCTGAAGGATGCACGGTGTTGTGATATTTTGCCAAAGACATAAAAGCTTACATCAGTTTACATTTGCAGATAAAATGCAGCATAGAAAGAATTACCTGCTTAGAACAGAAACTGGCCTGAGATACCTTGTAGGATTTTATATAAATGACAGATAAGTAGGGGGTTTATTTTAATTACCCGCGCCACCCTTGAAACAGGAACATCAAAACCTGTTACAAACCTAGATTTAGGTTTGTAATAAACATAGATCTAAACCCATATGTAGATATCTTCAATTAAAACTCAGGAAACCACACTAAGGAAATCTAGGAGGATCCCAAGAGGCAATTCATCAAATTACCAGTGACCTAACAGTTACCGTCCCTAATGCCCTCTCTTCTGCTTTTCCCTGCTGCTGTAAATTCCATAACCAGCCATTGCCATCTGCACTGATGCTCAGCAGGGCTCTATCTCATTTCCCAAGGGTCGCAGCACCCAGCAGTAAGGGCAGAGCCATGTCCCTTCAGACAGAGGATGTCTTACCTTGCAGGCTGGGCACAAGGGGTGGCAGGACAGCGCTGCCCTCCTGCCCACCCTACCCCTTCCCTACAAACACGGAGAGACAGGCCAAAAGTGGGCTTCACAGCCCTCACTGATGACCCATTGTCCTGCCCAGCTGAAGCAGCCTTCCCTTACCTTGCGCCAGACCTTCTCTGTATCTGTGCTGTACAGAAATCCATGTAGGTGCAGGGGCTGTTTCCTCAGCTTCTACATCTGGTTGGTCAGAATAACACAAGATAAACCTTTAGCATATGTAACAGTTTGATGTAACCAGCCCAAAACAGAGATTGCTTGACATACAGTTCCTCACAGAAATTAGCCAGAGAAGATTTATGATTCTGCCTAGATTGCAATGCATAGAGCAGCAACTCACTTCATTTTATGTTTCTTGCCCAGAAAAAGAGGAATAGCACTCACAGAATAATAGATCTTTAATTTAAGAGGCATAGAAGGGTATAAGTTTAAATTTTGTATGCCCTAGTAGAGAGGCAAATGCAGATTTTACAGGAAATTTTTTGCTCCTACTCCGTCCCAGATGGATCTGTTCATAAAAGCTTGTGTCATGTTCTGTAAAATACATGTACTTTGAGTTTTGCATTCCACCTAAGAAATGCAATGTATTCTAAATGTCTAACGTTAACACTACATGCATCTTTTCTAGCCTGATGTGTTCATTTACCCATTAAAGTGGAGAGTGACAAAGGACTTACGTTGTGTGTATAGGCCTGTATGTAGACAGACATACATCACAGATATTAAGAAGTGTTATTTGAAACACGACTGGGTAACTTTACGAAACACAACTACTGTTAATAATCCTATACAAGAAAGGTTAAGAAGGAAAATTAACCATAGCAGTAATTGTATTTGTGTATTTGCTGTTTTCTTCTATATCCTGCATGGTTCAAAAATCACCATATTGTGCCTGCAGCCTGTAGACACACCATTCTGTTCCACTGAAAGCTGCTCTGTCAGGCACTTCCTAAGCCACTTCAGAATATTTTCTTTCTAGAAATATCTTGCACAGACAAGATGCATGTGGGAAGGAGAATAAGCTACGCCTCTGTACCACTAATCAAATTTGTAACAGTATAGCAGAGTGCCAGCTGGAAAAACAAATACAGGTTTCAAACACATGAAAGCTCATTAAACAAAGTTAAGGCTCTCACACAAAAATATTAAATAATTTGGAATTATATAACCAGCAGCATCATCAGTCCAGTTTGGATTATGGTGCTAATAACATTGATAACTTGGTTTACCTGCTCCTTCACTGTAGAGTGCTACCCAGAATCTCTGAAGACATCTGACAAATGTTTTATTTACATGTTGATGTGTCAGCTCCTGCCTCTCTTACATCTTGCCATGCAAATAAAACATTTGTCAAACTCACAGAGGGGTTTGAATAGCATTTGTTTGCTCAGAAATTATGTGCTGCAGGTAACTAGTGCTTACTGAGTATTTGCCTGGTGCATATTGTACATCTTGCAGGACAGAATTATTTTTCCGGATCCGCATGACAGCTGTGATTGCCAATATTTTGCTCTTTCATGCGTGCTGCTATCCATGGGTCAGACTCTCTTTCACACTATTTTACACAATTCAGGTAAAGTGGTGAAACAACTTAACAGCTGGAGGAGGATATACTACATCATTTATACTGTCAGATTTGTATAATGACAGATTTGTACAAGTGGGAAAATTTTGACTAACATGATTAGTGACATCAATGAATGGATGGAAAACTACCTTCCTTCTAAAAATAGAGACCTTGAAATCTCTGGGAGTTTTGCAATTTGGATATCCCATCCTGTTCTAGGTCCTGTTCTCACCCTCTCAAACCAAACAAGATTTCTAAGAACTGTATCAGAACTGGGTGGGATATCGGAATCACAGTCAGAATAGGTAGATTTCAGAGGATAATTTTTCTTCTTTGTGTCAGCTATTCAACAGAAACTCCCTGGGAAGCCAGTGCTCCCAGTGTCCTGGTCTGCTTGACCTGCTCCTGCCAGCATTGACTGCAGATGGAGAATTGAGTGTTAGGCAATACATAGACTGATGTTTTGTTAGACTTTAACAAAACGTCTAACTGAAATATCAGAGAACATCTGCAAGAAAAGTCATGCACTCAGCATTTCACCGTGTAATAGGAGGGTGGCACTGAGGTCTGTTTTATTTACTTTATGTGAATAACCATTTAATCCTTTTTTATTTCCTTGACATAATTACCTCATTCTATAGTAATATGAACTTTTAGCAATCTACATCAGTCAAATATAGCCATTCATTGAGCCCAGGGCTCCACATAAAAATGAGAGTACTTTTTTTTTTTAAGAAGAAAAAAATTAATCCCCATAAGTAATAGAAGACTGAACAGCAAATTGTGGTATTGTTTGTGGCAAATGAGTCCATAACAAGAGTTGAATTATAAGTGGGTCAAAAAAACAACCCAGAGTTAACCCAGGACACAGTTGAAAGGGTGTGCCTCCCAGAAGAAATTACACGATCCCAACTAAAGCACACAGAGTGTGGACTATAGACAAACTGTATGCACATCTTAGAGAAACAAAAATACTAGGAAAGGAGGGACCTGACTGGCATTTAGAAAAAGAAGAAAGAACAGCATTACTTTATATCATCACACAAAAATCTGCAGAGTGTTCACAAGACGGGTAAGATCACAACAACGTGTTTAACCAAACAGATTTCTATAAAGACTCCATGGCTGGTGTTGCAACTGAGGAGAGTAATCCCTCTACAGATGAGTAGGTCTTGCATTGTTCAACAATACTCAGCTCAAAACACAGAAAGCACAAAGCTATGTATTTACAGTTTTACCAGCATTAGCACAAAGGGAAAAAAATCAGAAAATAGAAAGTTAATTGATAGATCTGAAGGTTTACAGTTGTAAGCTTATCCTTCTAAAGAAGTGTGTGAACAGAGTGCGTGAAAACAAAATAATAAATGGGAAATGACAAAATATATAACAGCACCAGTGAGAAATGTATCTATTAGAGGGATGAAAGCTCATCAAGCCATTGCTCTCCCTCAAGAAAAAGCAGTCACTGGAAGGTCAAGGCTTAAAATAGATAAGGAATATTCTGAGGCCATTTTCTTCCTAATGGTGAAGGAATTCTCAGAAGACTATAAAAAGAGAGCTGAAAGATCATCACCATAATTTACATTCAAATAATTTCCTGTACCCTAAAATAAAGGTTAAAGGAAGAGCTCATTGCTTGGAAAATTGTTGGTTAAGTAGAAGAGCTGAAAAAGCAGGCATCTTCACTATTACGTGCAACAGGAGGTAAAAGTTTTTCCTTTTGCATCACCTTGGAAAACTGTAACATAAATGTGAAAGAGAATTATTTTTCACTCTTTGTCATGTGATAAATTAATCAGACTTCTCAAGTAAAGATGCATCATCTAGGTCCAAGCAAGTGTTTTTTTCAAAACCAGAAAATAGTTTAAACTGTTTTCACTCCTGCCTTTTGGGCTGTATTTCTCATATTGACTGAAGGACAGTACACATTTACAATGCCATCGAACTGTAGTGCTCAGCCTGCAATGCCAGTTTCTTTGAGATTCACAGGGACAGCTAACAGACTGATAACCTGCTCACAGTGGCCCTCTTTTCCTGAAGAAATGAAATCTTGGCTGGATTAATTTTACAGGACCCAGCAGGAATTCAGTCTTGGCAGCCACATGTTGGAGGGCAGGACAATCTTGTGCCACAGGAAGGACACACCTCCAGTTTCAGAACTGCAGAGGGTTAACAGGTGCCCAAGAGGAAAGGTGTCAGCATCCCATCCCAGTGAACAATATTCCTTCCACATTAGGTCCAGCAACATGGCAGGTGGACAATACAGTATATTGGCACTGGCACTGGCCTTTGCTTGCTGCTGATATAAAGTACGTGATCTGCCCAGGCAGAAAGGTAATTAAAGGTTAGACTTACCTATCTGTGGGGAAAAAACACAATAGAAACAGAAGGAAAACATTTGATGAGAAAAAGGGCACAATAAAAAAGGACCTGAAGAGATCTAGAAAGACTTTCTGGATAAAAATATAATGGAAATGGAGTATGAGGTTCTTTTTGTGGAAAAAAAAAAGTAGAAGCATCTGCTTCATATACTCAGAAGTACCCAAACATCTTTTGAGCACTGTAAGTCTGTCTACCATAGCTGTCCAAACAAATAACATAAGAAGCAAAGACATGTGACTGAAAAGGGATTATTCAGTTTAGTAAAGAATACAAGAACAAGTCCAAGATTTACATAGCAGTGACACAATCTTTAGGTATTCTAAAGAAAGAACAGAGTTAATCACAAGTACTTCAAGGAATCAAAGCAGCTTCTATTAGTGCAGAAATGTTATTTTCTCTGTTTCTCTTCAGTGTGCTGCACATCACAGCTTTTAGTTTTCCTATGTGCAGCTCCTCCTACAATAAAAGAGCGGAGAAGGAAGGTGTCTCACACATAGCACTGAATAAGAGAATAGATGCCATCAGAAGACAAAGGCAGCAAACCAAGTAACTTAAAAGAAGCTGACTTTGGAAAAGAAAGATTTTTTTTTTACAAGTAGTCAGTCTTCAAGATCAGTATTTTTATGCGCTGCCAAGACCTATGACCCATGAGTAGGAAAAAATCAAGTTGAGGACACTGAAACCCTTAAGGGACAGAGGTCACAATGTATAAGGGGAGGCTGACAGAGAAGACAAAACTAAGGGAAAGTCTAATTGCCATTTTCTACAATGTAGAGGGAAAAATAGAGAAGATGAAGCCAGACTTATCTCAGAAGTGCACAGCAGAAGGACACAAGTTACAGCAAGGTAAACTCAGTCTTGCTGTGAGGAAAACTTTATCCTCAAGGAGCACGGTTAAGCATGGAATAGATTACAATCCCTGGAGATTTGCAAAATTCAGGTGGACAAAGAAGCCCTGAGCAAACTTATCTAAACTTTTAAATTAGCCTTGCTTTGGGCAGAAGGTTGGACTAGATGATGTCCAAACATCCCTTAGAATCTGTTTTTCTATTATTTTGATAATTTTCAATTTCATTTCTATGATTCTATGATTGTAAGTAGAATTTAACAGGCAAGTTGAGTATTAAGAGACCAATTTTGGAATGAAAGTACAACTAGGTGAAAGCGAACCCCAATATTACAAATTACTGAAAAGACTTGCGAACTGACAATATTTGTTTAACGATGAACCTGAGAATCTCATTTCAGGTTCATTTTGCAATAAAAATTTTCTAATAAAAAACAAATATAAGAACATCTGAATTATGCAACTATAATGTTAGGAACAACTTTAGACAAATCTTAACTTCGTAAATTTTGCAATGTTCTGTAGGTCTTGATGTTGCTGTTGCAATAAAAACAGCACATAAAAATGAGTCACAAATGACTACTCCTTATCTGTCACGAGAGAACCTGGAGTGCCATACTTCTGAAGGATTATTCTTTTACTAACTGTGCTGTCTCGTAAAGCTTCCTAAACACAATGAGAGATTGATTGTAACTGTTCTCTATATTCATGATAATACATTCCATTATGATTGGAGGGATTATTTCTATCACTTGCTTTTAATTTTGCATATGAATCCATAGATGACAGAATTATTGAACTTCAGAGGATGAAGATGCTGAGAAGTGGTTGCATATGCTTTAATATGGTTATGCTGTTGCCACAGGATTTTCAACAGTCTCCCCCTACTCTTCTGTGGAACTGATATACCTCTGTGGATTTCAATTCTGTGTTCTGTAAACTGCTCTATTAAACTTGCTCCAGGTTCAGCACGTTTTAATGGAAGGTAGGTTGACAATATCCCTACATGCTTTGACTTAAGCATGGACTTTGTTTGTGTCCACTGAGGACAGAAGGTGGAGCAGTGAGGCTGTGCAGGCTCGGGTTTTGTATATCTGTTGCAGGACTGAACTTTCCAGACAAAGGGAATTTCAGTGTGAATATTTCCTGTGCAATTCTGTTATATAGAGTCACTGTCTTTTTACCACTAGCCACCAGCAAACATCTGTGAATTATAACAGCCACATAATAGAGGCAGCGTGCTTCTATTTCCCCACAAAAACAGATTCTGGCACCAGCTCTTTGTTGCACATGATTATCTGTAGCAGAATGGTGAATGGGGCCTAACTAGTGCCTAGATCATGAATACTTAATGTCGGCTCTTATATAAAAATAAAGCTCAGTTTATTTGGTGCCCACAAGTATAACCAGCTCCTTCTGCTGCAGGGAAAATGTACATGCAGTTCTCTTTATCTAGGGGTACAAAATTCTCCATTTATGTTGATGAAAGAGTTGATGTTTCAGAGGTGTTCCAACAATTCTTGCAACTAACTGTGACATTCACATATAAATAAAATCACATATATGTAACAGATTCCAGGATAAAGAGCAGCTCTTACAAGCCATATGACTTAAACACCAATGAAATCAAAACAGCAAGAGGGATATTTAGTGGTTTTTCATAGAATCACAGAATCATAGAATGGTTAGGGTTGGAAGGGACCTTTAAAGGTCATCTAGTCCAATCCCCCTGCAAGGAGCAGGGACATCCCCGACTAAATCAGGTTGCTCAGAGCCTCATCCAGCCTGGCCTTGAACGTTTCCAGGGATGGGGAATCCACCAGCTCTCTGGGCAACCTGTTCCAGTGCCTCACCACCCTCACTGTAAAGGATTTCTTCCTTATGTCTAATTTAAAATTACCCTCTTCCAGTTTAAAGTCAGAACTCCTTGTGCTATCACAACAGGCCCTACTGAACAGCCTTTCCCCATCTTTCTTATAAGCCCCCTTTAGGTACTGGAAGGCCACTATAAGGTCTCCCTGGCGCCTTCTCTTCTCCAGGCTGAACAGCCCCAACTCTCTTAGCCTGTCCTCACAGGAGAGGTGCTCCAGCCCTCTGATCATCTTCACAGCCCTCCTCTGGAATCCCTCCAACAGGTCCATGTCCTTCTTATCTTGGGGGCTCCAGAGCTGGACTCAGTACTCCAGGTGGGGTCTCATGAGAGTGAAGTAGAGGGGCAGAATCACCTCCCTCGACCTGCTGGCCACATTGTTTTTGTTGCAGCCCAGGGTACACTTGGCTTTCTGGGCTGCGAGTGCACATTGCTGGCTCATGTCCAGCTTTTATCTACCAGTACCCCCAAGTCCTTCTCCACAGGGCTTTGTTTTGTTTCATTTTAAGAGCACTTCACTATTGATCTCTGGGTTTCTTTTTCTCAAGACCTAAGTAAATTGTTTCAGAATATCTTAGCATTTCCTCTCTCTACCTAGTCAAAATACACTGAACAAATCAATACATAAGCAGCATTTATTTGCCTGTAATATAATAATCAAAAATCACATGCTTTTTATCAGAAGTGTATCACATTCTCCTTTATATTGACTATTTAAGCTTTTAGTATCAGGCCATACTAATGCCAATAAGTGAAAGAAAAAAAAATATTTTTTTTTCCTTCAGAATCCCTGAATTAGAATATCCATCAAGAAAATAGCTCATTTACAACCTAAATTATGTGCCATACAAAGATGTCTGTAAATCTTCACAAATGTACTTCAATAGGTATTAACTGACTAACTTGCTCAGTAAATTTTGGTTGCCTTTTTGTTTTCTTCTGTATCACCTTCATAAGACCATGCCTGCCTATCTGAAGTGAAGGTAAGGATTAGGTTAAAAACAATTGAGGAAGCATGCTAAGATCCTTGTTTGCTCAAGTTACAGGACAGTGTTTAAATTGTCTCCTTCAAAGGCAAATCTCAGGTTTCAGCAATCACATCTAATGTTCAAAGTTACTGTTCTGATACGCTCCCCAAACTTACTTTCCTTTCACTTTATCTTGTAACAGTGATGCAGCACTAGCTGTTTTTACATGGTCAATGGAACTTTGCAATGTGTTTCTATCTTCTGTTTGCATGGGAAAGCACATGGGGATGACTCTCTGTGGAAGAAGCATCTAAGGTTGTTTGTACTGGTTCAACAGAGCACAGCAGAGAAACAGCAACAACTTTTTATATTTGTGACAACACTTGGACTTTTCAAGGTCATAGGCCTTTTTTCTCCACCATTACAAAAAAAAAACCAACAAACCACCTCAATAATAGAGATGCTTCAATAACTTAGGGACAAGTGAAACACAAGTAAAGACATGAATGAAATAAAAGCCTGCCTTCATAGGTTCATTCATTTGTCTCCATACAGTGTCCCCAAGAGTATGCTTCAAAATCACCCTACCAGGAAAACAGAACTTTTTGACAAAGGCAAATGTTGATGAAAGCCATAACCATAATGGTAATAGCCACACTAAAACTAATAAAAGATTATTTAAATTCTGAATCCCTGAAGTAATCCAGTATTTTAGCTTGTGCAGCTATCATGGATTAAAATTGCAAGATTGCTGGCATTCTTAATCACTGGTAACTACAAGAGCGCTGAAGCACAAAGTGGCAATTAAACTTTCTTTACGACTAGCATATAATCATACCACTCCAAAAAGCCAAAAGCAAATAACAGTGGACTGAAAGAAGATGCATAAGAAAACTAGGTTCTGCCATTAGTAACCAACTGCTGATATGATCCACAGCTTTTGTTTTAAGGGAGAAAGCATTTCATTGCTGTTGTCAATTTGAGACAAATGTTTACTGATACACTGGACAATGCAAGTAACAAAATTCAGCTTTCCAGTGAAGTAGAACATCTCCACGGAACAGGTAAGCACACTCATGACACTTTATCAGGACAGCCAGCAGACAAACTTTCAGCAGATGCACACTGCTTGTCACTGTTGATAGATCCACAAGAAGATGACCTATACAGCTGCTATATCTGCTGAAGGAAGTGTCAGGTGGAAAGAACAACCCTGACACTACAAAGACTGAAAATAGGAAAAATAAAATGTTAGTTAAAAAATTGCTCTCAGGTTGGTGGTTGTATTTTGCAATTTTTATCACTTTGCTTAGTGTCAAAAGTCCCCAGAGAGACTAAGGTGACAATGTAATTTCTAGGTAGTAGCCAGGTATCATGTCTAGTGACACCCTGTAAATTTAACAGATTATTAATTTCTTTGTAATAAATGCCTTAGTGTCCCTTTAAACCCTAGTACAGTGTTAGTGGTGACTGGGAGCTTGACATAAAATCTGTTATGCTCCCTCATTTTTGGATCAGTACAAAACCCCTCCCAGCCACGAAAGATCATTAATGCTTTTCTTTTTATTAAAAAAAAAAAAGGTTCAATGAGGACTAACATAAGAGGCTAAACAATGCCCTTTCCTTCCTGAGGAAATATTTGCTTTCACACTCCTCACCTGTTCTCTGAAAGCTGAGCTGGACTTTGTAGCGGAAGCTGCAAGTGGAGCAGACCCAGCAGCTAGGACATACCATGTTCGACATTGTGGGGTTCAGAAGCATGTTTCTGAAGATAAGCATGTAAAACATTTGTATCTTCCCCAGAAGGAGGAGATACTGTAAGGAAGGCAGCCAACATCTGTAATCTAGACTGAAATGTCTGTCAACCTCTAATCCAAAAATAAGTAACTAACTGTCCTGATCCTCCTGCATGAACCAAGCAAACCTACAGTGGTACCTATAGTGAACTTAGGGACAAAATTTATGAAAGTAATGAGGAACGAAAGGGAAAATATTATTTATTTTTCTTCATATTTGTAAAATTTATTCCACTCCAATCACCTCTCTTACACAGAAACCAATCCTCTGTAGACCATATGGTGAACGGAAGAATGGATCCAAGTCAGCTGCCAACTAGTTTTTCTTTTTCTACATTGTTTTTAACATGACTCAGTTGCTCGAGCAGGTTATGATGACACTAATGTTATGGAGGCACAAGAAGACAGCATGAGGATGGGAATGAGAAATGAGAGTACAAGATCCTCTCTTTCAAAAGCAGCATCAATTTGTACCCACTTTGGTAGATCACAAGGTGATAGCTTGAGCGCATCTAGCCACTACAATACCACACATGGAATTCTCTTAAATTTTCTATGATATGCAGATCAAGTTTCAATGTTTTTCCAGCAGTTCTCTCTAGCCTGAATAAAAGCCATTTATGCATTTTGTACTTATAATCAAACTATCTACTTTAGTCAAACTACAGCTTTATTCAGAGGGAGGGTTTAAGTTTGAGCTTCTTCAGTTTATGACAAGGTAGAAAGACTAATTTGATTAGTGACTCTGAAAAAAAAAAACCTCTCCATCACTTACATTTCACTGGTAGGATCAGGCAACCTGAAACTTCTCAGATTCTGGCAGATTTATTATCTGAATACAAAGCTTAAATGTGATTTTCTCTCATTAACCTTGACACAAAGCAATTATGTGCACATGCACAGTTCTGAGGTTAAAAAGAGACAGGGACATCTCCTTCGCTTAACTGTAATACGGCAAGGTGCTGGCAAAGTGTTCTGTGAATCTGCCCTCCCTGTTACATCAAGTAATATTTATTTCCCATTCCTTTAATATCATATAAGAATAGTGTTTATCAGCTTCCATTTGTTGTGCAAATGAGTACATGACCATATTCATGCTGGTCCTTGATCAATTTCTAATAGGTTTACAAAGCCTTGTTTCTCTGTTGTACTAAGCAGTCCTCTAGCCATAAAAAAAAATACAGAGCTTTCATGTGACTGTGAGAAGTTAAGAATCACCATGTAACATCCACGAGATTATGAGATTGTGACAACAGATTGTGAGAATTATTTGACTGTGATTTTGTAGTGTTTATACTGAGAACAGGATGGGCATGTCAAACTGGTTGAGTATAGATTTTAGCAGCAATTTTAAATCAATACCAGCATCAATCCTAATTGCAACAAAATCCCTGGCTAGATTTTAAAGCAGGATCGATCTTTGGATTCTCACACTGGGATGCATTAGATTTGAGAATCAGAATCTCCATAGATGACTCGTAAGTGCATGTAAAAATCATTTAACTAGACCTGCTGTTTCATTCGTAAGGAAGGGGGATATACCAGACACCATGTTGCTACGGGTTAGTTTCCTTTTCCCCAAAGAGAAAAAAATAGCAAAGAAATATTTCCTAAAGGAGCAAGAACATTGGAAAACACACTTCTTCAAACTCCAAACAAAAATGCTTGGACAGGATAATCTGTTATGAAACAACATGCTGTTTCCCAAATTTTTAGATGCCAAATCATTACCTGAACAGAAAAATCAGAAGCAAGTTTATGGTACCTCAAACCTCGTCCCAGTTTTTAAAAGGGTATGGCCAGGCATATCTTCACCTTTTGAACAGTGTTGAATGCTGAGGGACTTGTTGTATTCACAGCACATGCCGAGCTAATGCAGCTATCAGAGATGGACATACCCGAATTTCCTCTCTCATGATGAGAACAAGTCTTGCAAAGCCAGGAAGCTCTAGCACTTAATGCAAGACAAGTCACCAACTCCTGCGTGACCTAGAAAGTGTGTCCTTTGGGCCTCAGTTAAAATAGAAAGCAGCTCTAAGGCGGGCAAAATACTGCTGGTGGGACAGACAGTGTCCTGTCAGGAAAAACTACAGTTACTTGGGAATGGAAACATTCGCAAGAATGTGTCCAATTTGATTATGTTTTGGGGGAGAAGCATCAAAACAAATCATTTCTGCTTGCTTCTTTCAATAACGTGGATAACACTGGTGTGTTTTGTTTAGATACAGTGGAAATGCTACAAGTTTCATAATATTAACTTTAATATAACAGTATACTGATATTAGATTAATAATTTCTACCTTTCGGGAAAAGTGTTCACATTTCTTAACACCATATTTTAATGCTTATTAAATTCTTTCAAAATTTTAATTTTATAAAGAATTTTAACACTCTAAGGCGAATAAGCACAAACGAATTTTGAAAGATAAATTTCACAAAGCATGACAGCCATTTTCTATCTAGTTTTTGCATCAGATGGCAAGCACAAATAAGCTGCTTAGCTTAAATATTTGCCTCTGATACAGTGCTTTGAGATCCTCAGATGCAAAATGCTGTAAAGCAGCAAAGCTGATCAAATATCATAAAATAGAATCATAGAGTCATAGAATATTTAGAGTGGGAAGGGATTTTTAAAGGCCATCTATTCCAACCCCCATGCAAGGAGCTGGGACATCTTCAACTAGATCCATGCATAATAAGAAACACCTAACTTACAGTAACATCTAGAAGAGTTGCATCCCACCAGAACTGCTCTGCGGGCAAATTATCTGTGATAATAAAATTCTATTTTTTCCCATAATTATGTTATCCTTGACATCCAGATCACTCTTGCAGGTGACAGCTGTCTGAAGAAGTAGCTTTACTTTGAATGGCCTCCTACAGTGCTTTGCACCATTAGTTTGGAAAAAAAAAAATCCTCCCTTTGGCAATCAATATGCTTTGTTTTATTGAATTTGTTATCTAATCACAGGCACATTCTGTGCAGTTTGGGAAGGAGAAAAGGTTTTACTATCTACCAAAGAATGAAATAATTCTTACGACTTTCTACTCTCTTATTACTATCCTCAGGCATAAAGACTGGAAGAAGGGGGGAGAAAAAACAGGCAGGGGTTTAAAAGAACCCTACTGGAAATAATGAAAGCAAATTATTGTTACAGTCCTCAAATATCAATTTGATTTTTTTTCAAGAAGACATTTATATATATATTATTTAATAAACAAATTATTAAAAATCTATCTACTGAGATTGGAAAATAAAAGACTACATACCAATGCCATGGTAATTAGTTTTCAATTGCCGTGTGTTAGTAATCAATTAGTATTTAGTATAAAATAATTGTTCTAGTGAAGTCTGGGCTTTTATTGAGTTGTAAATAAATAACATTTAAATATCAATTACATGAATTAATCTTCCACCCAGCATTTCACTGATTCTGGATAACTCTGATTTTGACTAATTCCTTTAGGAATCCATGCAGCAATAGTATTTTATTCATTGTTATCTGCTTTGAAATCCCTTCCTCATTCCATTGTGTTGTGCACTGTAGATAGTGACTTTGTTTAGGAGTGCTACTTTCAAGATACTTTACGATTCTTGTCTCCCTTGAGATCTTTCTTTTAAAGTATCCATACATTTTGTTTCCTCAGCCTTTCCATGTCTTATCTGCTTTTCTCTTTCACTTTTCTTGACTTTATGTTGTTTCTCCTATGTCCTTTGTACTGTCAATCCTTCATCATGTATCGTACTCCAGATGTGTACAGACCAGAACTTTATAGTTCTTCTATTTGTATTTAATCTACTAATAATTAAAATTAAGCTACACTTTCCTTTCAATAAAGCAGATATGTGAGGGAATGGTCAGTGCATGGAGAACCAGAAGTTTAGATTTGGTGCATTGCAACAAGGCAAGCAGGACAGATTGAGAGAACTCAAAACAGGCAGACAAAAGACCTTTTATCAACTATTTCATGTTCCTGTATATATCTCACAGAAATGGAAAATCCTTCCTTTCCTTAGGAGGTTTAGCAGACAATCACGTTCTTATAAAAAGTGCATGTGAAGTTAGGCAGCCTTCTGGTGCATTACTAGCTGACTGTAATTCTTGCATCTTTTAACTTTCACATGCTAGAACAAAATGCACCATTAAAAAGGTAACCTGTATTGTTAGTCTCAAATAAATGACTGTATAATTCATTCAAAATATATTATTTTGGATAATCTTTCCCAAATTTTATCAAAATAATACTGAACAGAATTAACTCCCACAGATATCGAATGTTTGGAGGCAGAAAACCTATAGTGAATTAAAACACTGCTTGACAGCTCTCTTCTTTTCTAGATTGTGGCCATGCCTGAACACAAGGGTCCCAGAGATCCACCAGATTCTGAGCCTGAAAACTTCTGCGGCTTAGCAATGTGTTTCAGCTCATCCAGCCTCCGGCTCCACACTGTCAGTGAAGCTAATGCAGTGATGTTTTGTCTGTAAAGTCTCTACTATTTCAACTCCACCACTGGCATTGGTAGGACTAAACATGATGACAGATAATAACTTTTGAAATATCCTGTCTTCAAAAATTTATTGGAGATCAAGTTTCAAGCTTTTTCCTTTATAGACAAGTATAACTGTTTCATATCAGCTCTTCAGCCATTGCATCACAAACAGAGCTGAAAAAGTCACCATCAGGGTGGGAATTTCAGCTAACTTGATCTACTACAGTCAAGTCTAATACTGAGATATATTTCAATCTTCTTTCAGAGTGGCAATAGAAAAACATAAAACATCATGCAAGTGCTTCCAGGAAAAAAATACTTACAAAGAAAATGGCTTCATTCTTATTCTGGGCTGCTGGAAGCAACTAGTTTATCAAGGCAGAATTTTAAAATAGTACGGATAAAGGAAAGATAAGGAAGCACTAAGATAGAAGCATAACAGGACAAATACACTAGAACTTATCTAAGAGAGGCATATCTTCTTCACTTGTTTCATTGTTTGTTATTTAGGCTGATTCACACCACTCAGCATAATTTAAAAACAATGTTTGGATGTGGATAGAGGTTTAATTTATACATTTATTTCCTCTGGCTACCCAGGCAAACAGGATGCCTCACATAACACGATTACCAAATTTGCATGAACCTGATGGCTTCAGTATACAATATTGCATAATGTTAACCCATTTTCCATCAGAATCTAGCTGCAGTAAGCTCCACTGAACTAACTGAATGCATTACAAGAGTAAAGGAGTTGACAGCTCTGCTTCAGCATGATACTGCCCTGCAACGTTTTGTATATGCCTTAAGAGGGGAAAATGTACTTTGCAATTTTCTCCCGACGATGTCAAAATCCTAAAGGGATTCTGGAGAAGGTGAAGATTTCCTTGCTTTAAAGAAAGATTTGTAGAACAAAACAGTCCTTCCTGATACAAAGTGAGCTCAAATGAAAGCTTAACCATCTTTCTCTCCATCTATGAGAATTTTAGGATGTCGATTAAGATTTAAGCTTTCACTGATATTCTTTCTGTGGTGGCAATGAATTTAATCTTTCATCCAGAAAATGGCAAGGATCTTAATGTCTTTGAGAAAATTCTTCATTTGTCTTATGTTCTTGAAAAATGTAAAAAGATTTTGAAGGTTATTAAATGGGACATTGAAAAACTAGACAGGCAAAACCTTTTCCTAGAGTTTCTTTCCTCGATAGCCTGTGGTACAGAAGAACAGACTACAAGTGTGTTAATGTTCGGCTGCACCCAGAAGAAAGGGCAGGCCATGTGGCACGGGAGCCAGAGACAAACCAGCTCAGGTCTGAGAATCCCATAACTGCACTAGCATGGTGTGGGACCTGAGCTAATACAGCCCATTTAAGTAGTGCTGGACATCATGATACAACACCCTAACGATGTGACAGTACAGTGTCTGAAGTGGGCTTTATCTACTAACCCAGCCTTGCAAAGCAGTGGCACAAATCTGTATTCTCACCTGGTGGAACGACACTGTATTGATGGCGCTGTGGCTTACCTAATGTAAGTCTGCAACAAAAAAAAAGAGACAGTATTTTATAGGCAGAAAGATCTTTGTTCCGGAGACCATCTGTTACTGAGGCAAGAAGAATTTCTTTTTGTCTGACAGATTTTGGCAACAGATTCTCAACGCCAGGCAGTGGTAGGCGTGAACTGAGCTGTTGATGAATGGGATAGTTCAATGAAGCCATCACTCCTGAGTGTTTAAACAAGCAACGAGACATTTCAGTAGATTAAAGGGAATGAAAGATACTCTGAATAAAACATCGTAATGACACTATGCTTTGCTCTCCTATAAAGAGCTAAGTATACTTTCATCCCAACTGGAAATCAAAACAGACATGAGAAAGAAATGGTTTCCAAATGTCATCAAATTTATTGCCACATTTTCTAGATTAAATATATATATATATATATCTAAGAGGATACCTAGTGATGCACAGAAAGTTTATAAGGATGTTCAAAATTGTGGACGACATCGAGAGAAACAATTCCAAGAAAATAATGGGGAAACTGATTACTCCTCCTGTGTTTTAAAATATCAAAGAAAAGCCATCAGATTGCAGCTAAAGTGAAGGAAATCTAGAACCATGCAAAGGAAGTATTTCTTCACAAGTCACATATACCTATCCAGTGACAAATGGTCACTGAGACAAAATTTGGATTGCCTCTAAAAAAGGGCTGAACATTCATTAGAAATATTAAATGTATTTATTAGCAATGATAAGGGATAACTAAAGTATGTACATCAGAGATAGCATAAGCTGATCAAAACATGTCATGTTTAATTGACAATCAATTCATGAAAAGAAAATACCACATAACCTCGTAGCGACTTGATTTTACTAGGCCGTTGAGGCTTTTGCATGCCAGATAGAAGTAATTCGTAATTTCAAAAGTAGCTTAACAATCTCAGGCATTCTGCTTTATAAAGAAAAATATATATTATCTTCAAGCAAGTCCTAGCTCTGCCAATGGTTTGGTGATTTTCACAGTGTGAATAAGCAGCTGACCACTTCTAAATTCGTAATGGCACGAACCCACCATGCTTAAATGCAAAGATTACTTTCCTTTGAGTTTAAGAAGTTTTACAACTGGATTTTGGTTTTGTTCTATTGTTATCATGGGCTGATCACAGGCATCAGTTCAGGATCTGAAAAAAGACACATTTAAAGATTTTCAGACATGTGCTTATGAGGCTGGCCCTAGCATGCAGATACCTTCTGTATTGGCATCTGCTCTGTCTGGATGCCTCAGCTTTAGTTTTTGTGATGGGTTTCTTCAGCTTTTGCTTGCTTATTCCTCTTCACCCTGGCCTTTTTTCTCCCCTCTGTTTCTTTCAGTAAGACTCCTTCTTTTGAGTAAACTCATTACGTCAGTTTCTATTTTCTTATTTTTTTACCAAAGGAGTAAAAGTAAGACTGAATGTGACCTACATCCATCTATTTCAACATCTTAATGGTCAGAAGCTTCCAAAAGAGATTTGAGATGCTTCTGGTTTAAGTAGACATGCAGGACAGTCTGCATGGATAAGTCTCTTCCAAACACCCTGTAGATTAAAAGAGAAAAAAAAAGTAAATCCTAAATTACAATATTTTCAAATGGGATGGCACTTACTGCTAAGGCTCTCAAAAATTTGTTTTGCACCAAATACACTGATTTCATTTTTATTTTCAGTAGTCACTTAACTCCATGTCACATAAAGAAGATATTTTTTTACCAAGCTGTATCCACCACATTCAATTGCTTTGCCTGGGTTTTGTCTCAGTAGAAAGTAACACTCCCCAGCAGAATACGCCACGGCCCCATAAAGAACATTTATCTCTTACAATTCTGGTTCTTTGAAATAGAAGTAGTCACATACTCAAAGGTATTGAAAGATTTAAGTCACAAGTCAAATATTAGTCCTCAGCTGAATGAGTATAACAGCTTCAAAATTGCTTTAAAATGTGTCTAATGCTTTTATATTCTGGTTACTAGCTGCCTTACAGGAAAAAGAAAAAAAAATAAGTAAAATAAAACTAACAGAGTTAATCTATTAATGTTTAATCAAGTATATCAGAGGTTAGTAAGGTGCTGTGAAGAGTAGGGCTTAATCTCTGTGATAAAAGATGCTGAATACAGAAAATATTTTGAGATATCAGGTCCCTTGTTTTACATGTTGTCTTGAGTGTTTATGTATGTGCATGCCTAGGAATGTCTCTAGCAATCAGTTAGATTTGTGACCTGCAGAATAGTTAATGTTATAGACGAGGGGAAAAAAAGTGACATTGACTGGCTTTTCTCCTCTCAGCTACTTTAATTGGCCTTAGCAATTGCATCCAGCATTACTGCAGAGCATCTCCTCATTACTGAGCAGAGCAACTCCAACAGCTCTTTCGCTGCCATTATTGCTTTACTCCTTTAATAAATTCTGTGTCAGAAGTAGATATTTCCACACACAGAGTACAAAGCTGCTAACTTTTCTTTCATAGCCCAAATCCCCAGCTGTCCATAAGGAAGGAACAGCAATCCCAAGGAGATGAAAGCCAACCTGAAGTGCATTTCCTCAGCTGGCAAGACAAAAAGTGGAAGGGAGCATGACCTGATCTGTGGTTGGGTTTGCTTTGTTCTCCCACTCTGAATTATCCCAGGTCTCATTTGGCTTATGTGTTTCTTTGAATGAAACTTCCTTCTGGCAGCTGCTGAGAAAACCTTTGGAGCCTACTCGGTCTTTAGGCATGTTTGTTTTCCTTGGGAAGAGAGGAAGAAGATTTCAGAAAGATGGGGAAGGGGAGGATGCTTCCACTTAAAATTGCACCGCATGTAGATCAATGCATCAACACGTACACAACACTCAGCCTTTAACATACCCAGTTGGAAAAACTTCAGAACAGGACTGGGCACCCAAAAGCCGGCTCTCTAAGGTGAATAAACTGTCTGAACCCTAGTAATGCCCTTACCTGCCAGCTCCATAGATAGGCTACATTGGCAGGATCACATCAGAGTACCCTGCTGATTCTGGTAGCAGAAAGCAAAGCCCAGGGCAGGAGAAGGGTTCTTGCAGAAAGAAGCCATGGCCCCTTTCCAGCCGGCCCACGCAGAGCCCCAGGACTGGCAGCCAGGATTGTGCCTCTGCAGGGGCTGTGTGGGAGAGAAGCTGCTCCGAAGGTCAGAGGAAAGGGGTCCCATCCGAACAACAACTGTCTCTGCTTTCGGCCTTGCAGGAGGAGCAAGCGTGACCTTCTGTGGCCAGCTAACTAAATATTGACCAGGAGGCAGTGGATTTTTGTTCACTTATGAGCTTTCTGCTTTTATGAAAAGGCACTATAAGCATAAGCTAATACCTCTTAAAGGATACAATATGATTTACCTAGCTGCCTCACTTTTTATTTCTAACATAGGTATTTCTTTTATAGCAGTTAATCTGGCATTGATTTGCTTCAAAAAAGAGCCGCAGAGAGAGAGAGAGCGCGCATAAGACTTGCTACCAATGTCAAAACATTTTCATAGAATCATAGAATGGTTAGGGTTGGAAGGGACCTTCAAAGGTCATCTAGTCCAACCCCCCTGCAAGAAGCAGGGACATCCCCAACTAGATCAGGTTGCTCAGAGCTTCATCCAACCTGGCCTTGAACATTTCCAGGGATGAGGCATCCACCACCTCTCTGGGCAACCTAGTCCAGTGTTCTACAACCCTCAGTGTAAAAATTTTTTTTCTAATATCCAATCTGAATCTACCTCCCTCTATTTTAAAACCATTACTCCTTGTCCTGTCACAACAGGTCCTACTGAACAGTCTCTCCTCCTCTTTCTTGCAGGCCCCCTTGAGGTACTGGAAGACTGCTATAAGGTCTCCCCGGAGCCTCCTCTCCTCCAGGCTGAACAGCCCCAACTCTCTCATAGGAAAGGTGCTCCAGCCCTCTGATCATCTTTGTGACCCTCCTCTGGACCCTCTCCAACTGGTCCATGTCTTTCTTGTGTTGGGGGCTCCAGAACTGGACACAGTACTCCAGGTGGGGTCTCACCAGGGCAGGGTAAAGAGGCAGAATCACCTCCCTCAACCTGCCGGCCATGCTCCTCTTGATGCAGCCCAGGATGCGGTTGGCCTTCTGGGCCGCAAGAGTGCATTGCCGGCTCATGTTGAGCTTCTTGTCCACCAACACTCCCAAGTCCCTCTCCTCAGGCCTGCTCTCTATTCATTCTCTGCTCAGCCTGTATTTGTGCCTGGGATTGCCATGACCCAGGTGCAGGACCTTGCACTTGGCCTGGTTGAACTTCATGAGGTTGGCACAGGCCCACCTCTCCAGCCTGTCCAGGTCCCTCTGGATGGCATCCCTCCCTTCCAGCATGTCAACAGCACCACACAGCTTGGTGTCATTGGTGAACTTGCTGAGGGTGCACTCTATCCCACTGTCCATGTTGCCGACAAAGATGTTGAACATGTCTGGGCCAACACAGACCCCTGAGGGACGCCACTCGTGACCAGTCTCCACTTGGACATTGAGCCGTTGACCACCACTCTGAGTGCAGCCATCCAGCCAATTCCTTATCCACCGAGTGGTCCGTCCATCAACCCATTTTGCCCCACTCATCCCAGGTCCACGTAGTGCAGAAGGAGCAGTCTCATGGGGGGCTCACTGTAGGCTTGCTCACCTCCCTTCCTCACAGCTGCTGCAGCCCTGCCCTAGCCAAGATGCCCAACGGGTGCCCAGGGGCCTCCCATGTTCGGGATTTCACTCACCACATGCTCAAGAAGGCAATTGTTGGCCTTGCCTGAGCTAGTGCCTACATGTTTGCTGCATAAGCGGACAGCAAGGACGGATGTGCCTGGTGTCAGCTCTTGCAAGACAACATGTGTATCACCGGCACTCGCTCCACAAGTGGTTACCATACCAGCATCCTCTCCCTGGCAAAGACACACAACCCCATCAACACTGACTGCTTACAGCACCAGTGTTTCCCCAGATAGCCAAGTATGGGGATTTGGTGGGATGTCTGGTTATGCAATGTTTAACCTCTTTGTTGTTCGGAAGCCAGAGCTCCAGGAAACATCATCAGTCCTTCTTGGCCTTGGGTAGCTGAATAAAATCTGAGAAGAGTTTGGCAGACCCTAATGCACTGCCCTGACAGGACAGCAGAACAAACTTCAGAGACAACTTAAATCTAAGTAAAAACAACACCTCCCCATTACCACCACTCAGTACATCCTCCTCTCAGAACAAAAGCAAGCACAGGAAAAAAGCGCAACCCAACAAGCCTGTCCGTTCCCAGGCATGAACTTGGACTGCTGGAGGAGAGTGTTGGATGATTACAGGTTTGCCAAGATGGCATGTTTCCAGGTATTCCAGGATTAGGAAATTGTGAAATGCCTGCTTGCTGCTTGAAAACATGCAAAAATGTCCTTTAGAGTGTCAAAGGAAAATAGGTTACAGCTGATAGACTGCTATAATTTTAAAAATGACATTTCTACATCTATGTCTGCAGCATGGGAAGCTGAGCTGTCAGAGCTCAGTATCTGTTCAGCAAGGAAGCCTGGTTCAAGCAGAGCACAGCGATAACACAGGGCTTGTGCTGCCAGCGACCAAACAGTTTTCCTAGAATTGCTGGCTCCCCAAAGTACTTCTGTTTCTTTCTTTCTTGCAGGAAGCATAAATGCTCCATCCTCAGCCTTTCAAGCATTTCTGTCAGCTGCTCTTTTAAATTACAGGATGACCCTGATGAAACATGAATTCAATAAAACATGATTTGTCACATAAATAGCTGGAAACTAGAATAATGTGCCCCAATATTAGACACATTTGGAGAGACTAGGGATTTGTATCAGTACAAAGAAGCTCAAATAGCTATTTAAAAGCAACAGTTTTAGACTCTTCCCATGTATAGCTATAAACATTTGGGATGGTATGTTCTTTGCTATATATTACATCTTGCTCAGAAAACAAAGAGGCAGGACTGGGAACAGTATTTTTTTTTTTAATTACCTTCAACATGTGGCAATACAGGTGGCAGAGGAGTCCAGCGCTCGTCAGCTGCAGTGACCATATTGCAGAGATTGCCCCATTGTCTCATCAGATTGTTCCCGAAACAGACATGCTTGAAGGGGAACAGATCTTAGCTTCCAGAAGGGAGGCACAAAGGGTACTGAATTTACCATTTCAACTGAAGACACATCTTTGCTTTGGCAAGTATTAATTAAACTAACCAAGCCCTGGGAAATTACTAAAGGTGAACTGCAAGAGTTTCTTTTCACCCCCAAAAACATAGTTATAAGTCAAAATACAAATTTTGCTGGAAATCAACAGGATGGAAATCCTAGGTGAAGAAATGACAAGGAAAATCTCCACCTTTGAAGAGCAGGTGGTCTCTTGCTGAGGCACGTGCTTAGGACTTTAGAGTCCTATCTTCAAGGCCCTAGTTTTCTAGGCACAGTTGACAGTGATTCTGACCTTCCTTTCCCATGAAAATAGGTGAAAACTGTCGTCTTCATAAAACATTTGAGGTTCAAAAGCTGTGACACAAGTATGGTCTCACTTCAATCTAGCCACTGCAGAAATAACGAGTAAGACTGATATTTGTAAAAGTTCAAGCAATGATGCAGAATCCTGTATGGGTTTAAAAAAAAAATTAAAATGTTGCTATATCTGGATTACAGATTTGTTGTAAGTATTTGAAATCATATGTTGTTTGTTAAGTGGTATTAAGTTTTAGCAGGGAAAGGAGAGGCAGCCCTGGGTACTGTATCTTTAAGAGCCTTAGCTTCACAAGCACACAAAACCAGGGGCAGGGACATTGCAGAAATGAATGTTTATTAAACAGAGCTTGCTGGAGACGGATACCGAAAAAACAAGAATGAGTTTCAAGCACTTGAATGCATCTGTGCTCCTGCTGGGAATCAATGACAGAGCTGCAAATAGATTCTAGGCATCTTGCCTCTCCATTACCAGCTTTAACGCTGGACTCATTCACTCCTAACCAAACACACTGTTTGAAAGGTTTGTGCTTCACTGAGTCCCAAATTCACTTCTTCCCAAACTACGTCAGACTGTGGGATTGTAGTTATTTTATTAAGAGAGAATGGGCTACCCACGGGTGAAAAGGCCAGCAGCTGATTCCATTAGTTATGCAGCTGGCTCCAGAGGATCCACTGATATGAGACGCAGACCGGTTTTTACTCATTTGCAGAGCATTTCTTTTTCCTTAAGCTGACCACCAAATTGCAGGATTTGAGATGCCTGCTGGAAAGAGTCAAATCCATTACCACTGAGGCATATACTTGCTATAAAAGCTAAAATTACAGTCTTCATGTTTAAACATCTGGTCACGACCCAGGAGGGATGTATCCCTGCTGGCCATGAAAAAGTAAATCTTAAATAAGTATAAGTTAATTGCCTGTAGTAATATGGAATCTTTGTAATCATTTGTATTCCAGCATATGAGTGGCTATTCATTAAGCTGTATTTTCAGGCATTTACAGAGATTATTTAACACATACATTACCAAAATTATTAGCTGTAAATTGGAGAAAATGTGCCCTGCACACTGGCACTGTCATTTTATTCCACTCAGTATCGCTGAATCAAGAGCCTAGATAATATATTCACAGATCAACATGACAGGAGGAGATACACAGTTTGAGCTTCTGTGTATGTCTCTCTTCATCTGAACACACACTCTGCAGCTACCTGTGCCTAATGGGTTACTACCTTGCCCTTTTCCAGTGCACAGAACACACTGGGATTTAGGATCTGACCTATACTCTTTTTCTGTCTTCTGGAAATTTTAGTACATGACTTGGGGGGTGGGGGAGGGGAAAAAAAATAAAGAAAGAAAACATTCCAGGACTCTTCTTCATATTTCTATTTCCTCCTTATACCTCCTTAGTCCCTGGACACGTGTCCCATGATTCCATTTGCAGAAAAGTGCAGGTGAGAACCTATATTAAAAAGGGATCAGGGAGGTTACAGGGAGTCAACAGCAGCAATGCCGTCAATTGGAGAGCTGCAAGGAAAGCAGAGTGATAAAGATTTCTTCATACTGCTGCCAAGCCTGGGACACCAGAAATGTTAGTTTGCCCGCGTTTTTATTTACCACTACATCATTGATCAATGTATATTAATTACTACGATCTTAGAGGTCTTTTCCAACCTTTATGATTCTACGATTCTGTGATTCTACTAGCCCTTTGCAAGTTTCCACCCCTAACTGTCAATGGTGGAATCAAGATATCTTGCTGCCAAACTTTCTACAGAAATTGAATGTCCCAGGCATCAGTGAAGAATGTTCTAGAGGTTCCACCACACCAGTATAAGATGATGCAAACTCATCCACCAGCTGAAACCTAGACTTACTCAACTTTGTTCTGGATAAGTTTACAATGTTTTGTATATCTTTCAGAAAAAAAAAAAAAAGAAACAAAAAAAAAAACCAAAACAAAACAAAAAAAAACCCCACAAACTTGCAGAAAGATATATAAGTTTTGAAGTGTAAAGCAAAATTCAAGATACTGGACAAAGCAGGAGGTGACTTCTAATGGAAGCTATCTTACCAGCATTTTGCTCTCTTTTGTCCCTCTGGAGTTCGGTAGCTTGGATGCCTCCATCAGCAATAATTTGCAGTAAGATTTGCACAAAGGAAAGCAGTGTTTAATGTAATAGACCCTAAACCAAATACATCTATATAAATGAGGAATAGCGAACCATTTTTAAGAGAGAAAGAGAGAGATTTTTGAATGTATCTACATGCGGGACGTGGTCGTGGCAGAACCAGAGTACAAGCTACAACATGCTGAGACACAAAAAAAAATATTTTGTATCCAAGTACTTGAAATTTTCAAGCAAATTATATGTGGAAAATATGGATCCAATGGGGAGTTTCTTACAGTAGATGGACTTTCAAAGACAATAGCAAATAGAAGCAGAAAGCTTCAAGAAAGGAATCTGAACAAAATGTCTTTCAGCTTCTAAAATTCAGAAACATTCTCTCAGATTACAAATATGTAATTGTTGTGCATGGTAGTGTTTGGTATCATGGGGTAACGTTGGGTGATAGGCACACACAAGTCTTGGAAAATGAATAATTTACCCTGCATGTTTGCATACTACAAAAAAAATGTAAGGGCAACCCCAGAGTAGTTTTACACTGCTTAAGGTAGCCAAGTGTGGGATCTCAAATAAATACAGGAAACAATACAAAAGAATCATCTAGCTATAAAGGTCCAAGTTTAGCTTGCTCCAGGGTTGATATAAACCTATCTGAAGTATCTTGGCCATAGTTCCACTTTGTGTGGACATTATTATCCCTGTTACGAAAATAAAACCAAATACATCAATTAGCAACAGCATAGATAGTTGTAATACATAGTTTGCTCATCACAAGATTAATTCCAAATATTAAATCTTGACTAGCTCATTTCATGTAGTCTGTTCAGTAGCTCTTGTCAAATCAAGCCTCTGCTACACACTTCCAGACGGTTAAACAGGAAAAAGCCAGTAAAAATGCAAAAACAGTAAGTTCAAGACAGTCTTTCTTACTAGTCCAATGTTGTTCTTTATGATGTTTAAAACATAGTACGACTTTAGAGATGCATGTAGGAGGATGGTTCTAAGTAGCAATAATGGCTATTAACTTCCAGTCAACCTTCTACAGTGCAATGCTGCGTCTCCTGAAATATATGACAGCAGAGCAAAAGAGAAGAAAAACAAGATAATCCACTAGTTCTTTGTGATTAAAACACTGCAGGCAGCCTCAACACCAATAATACTTCCCTCTCACCAAGTTCAGACATAGTATTCACCTGTGGTATTCACATCAGCAGAAGACATTGTAAAAGTTGAGAAGAAACCCATCAGAGCATAGTTTCACCATTTCTTGAAGATGCCTCTGGTGCAGCCCACTGCTTCTGCATCTGTCAAACAATAAAAATTGCCAGGAGAAAAGCAAAAATCCTATGTGCCAGATTCTCCTCCCTGATCAAAAAGCCAGATGGATTCTCTACATGTGCTTTACATCAGGCAAGGGAGCAGAGGGCATGTATGGAGTGCCATGAATCAGATAAAAACAAACTTAAACCATCAGTGCATTTGGTAAGCTTACTGTCCTATATTTAGACTTGAAGTAAAAAATTCATCTTCCAATCAACCACATCAAGTCGTATAGAAGGGAGAGAGATAACAGTACTGCACTACATCTAATCAAAAATCCTACTTGCTGAGACACTGAGTGAGTTTGATCCACAAGCCAAATAATTCACCTGTGAATAACAGAATGTTGACAGGATACAGATTTGATTTTCAAGAAGGATATAGGGCAAAAGAAAAGTCACTTGGGCCAGAACTACCAGTACAGCTATGCAGCATATTCATTTTTTTTCAATGATGTTGTGTGCTAACACACATCCACACAGGATTGGTCCCATACGCCCATGTTAAAATTGGACCTATTGAACTTACCTTACTGTTCTGCAAAGACTCAACAGATTCATCACATGCCAAGGGAAAGACCAGGACATTTTGTTCTTTTCAGTCTCTAAATAAAGGCAAGAGACTATCTACTCGTAAAAAGGCCAACTGCAAACCTGATTTTCAATGTTTTTAGATTTCATTTTTAAAAAATCAAAATAAAATTCCACAAAAATTGCTATGATTATCTTTCCCATAGGCTGGCTCATTTTACCCTAACTTTAATTCGGAGTTCCTAGAACCATCCTCCTTTCTGGTATAATTTTGTATCATGTGACTAGCAATTATTAAAATTGTATATATGAAATTACTGCTAGGGAACTGGTTAGCATATTCTATAATCCTCTAAGATAACTCATCAAGAGTTGACAAGGACCTGACTATGAAGACTACTAGTCCTCCACAGAACAGCAAGAATCAGCTCTTTAGGAGCACAGTTTGTGAACTGACAGTGAACTCATTTTTTGAAGGACAATAGATTATATCTTCCCTTATAAAGCAGCAGACATGTAAAAGAATCTGGCATGGACTTTCAACATATACCTTCAACTACATAAATACTGAAATCCCTAAGTATGAGATTAGACATCTATCTATCTAATTAGACCAAATAAGACAATTGTGCTTTTAAGTTTAAAAAGTGATGCAATGGTTTGAAAAATTACTCTAAAAACATATTTCTACTGTCTCACAATAATTCAATTTCAAATATGTTCTTGCAATAGAGACAGATTCTTTGTCCCCTCCAATTTATCTAAGAATATGAAAAATGAATTGTTTCTAGCCCATCAATCCATGCCTGGAAAACAAATCAAACAAAAGTAATGCAACAAATAGAAAAGAATCAGGCATATTTTCTGTGTCTGCACTGTTTTCACAAGGCTGACATGAATAACTCTGGCCACTCTGCTGAGAGTGATCAGACTGCACAGAATCCAGCCAGGTAAGAAAGCAGGACTGGAATGCAAGAGATCTTCTGATTATTACACAGAAAAATAAACCAATGAACCACAAAAATTAAATTTAGCTGTCTGAAGTTAAATATTAAAATACAAGTTTTGACAGTTGCTTTTTTCAGAGCTGCTACAACTCTAGCTCAAGATAACTAGGGGTATCTGAAATTCCCATTCCACTTTGTCTTAAGTGCAGATACTTAAAACTCAGATGAAATATCTTCAGCTTCTAATTATGGAGTAAGATGACTAATTTAAAACACATAGATCTGAGATTTTTGGCTGGAGCCTACAGCTGCACTTGAACCTCTGACTGCTTCTTTCCCTTCAGTGCCTCATAAAACTACTTACTCTGAATGTGTTTGAAGTCACCTTCCCAACTGAAGCATTAACAAATTGCAAGATGGGCAATAAGAGCAGGTACAGCTTTTTCTGAGTTGAGTCCAAATTACTTTTTCCATGTTTGTCTGAAAGTAGTCAGTAATGTTACAGGAAGCAACATAAGTCCAGTGGATTTTCTGTAGATCAATACAGAATATTTTGTCTTCCAAGATCACATACAAGTTCACATGAATTTTCTGAATGCTTCTGTATGCAGTGTTTTCTGAAGCTTCTTCTTGGAGGACATTTCTGAAATCCCACTAGTTCTCAGTAAACCAATTCCATGATATTCAAGTGATTTAAAGCTAATGTAACGAGAAGATATGGGACATGAAAAAATACTCTTAATTATAGTATTTAGGCGACGTTTAATGCATAGAGAATGGCTGGCAGTTAAAAGAAATCTTAAGGATTTTCACTTCAGCTGTAAAAGGAGTGATACTTGCTTGCAGTATTACAAAAAGCAGCTGAAGCCTGCCCGCCAGACAATAGAGTGAAACCCAGTGCATGCTAACTAACAAGGATGCCTGGAGTGAGGGGATTGTATTAACTGCAAGAACCAAGAACACTTATTATACAGGTATATTTTCTTCCAGAACAATAAAAAAACGTTGCTACACTGTTCTTGGGATTGGAGTAAAAAACAAATCTGCCAGGAAAAAAAGCCCAAATTCCCTAAGGAGACAATTCATTTTCCAAAAGAAAGCAAATTCTTTTTTTTTCTATAGAATCATTTTCAGTGATCAGAAACTTTCCCACTGCTGGAAAGGAACAGGGGATGGAAAACTCAGCATGTTTCTTCTCTTTGTATCAGTACTCTTTACACAGTCTCTTTATAACCCACAAGTTTAATACATTCATTAAATACACTAAGCTATAGAATGACTTTAGGTATCAGCAGGGGATATTTGTCAACTTATGATACACCACACAAGATACGTGTCAAGCTTTACAATGATTCAGCTATGGCAAGAACCTGCCCATTAAAATGTTCTGTGTCAAATGAAGCTCTCTATTATCCTAGTCAACTTTTTCAAGCCTGCTTGAATTCTGAAGTACACAGTATCTGACCTTTGGGGGGTTTCTCTTTGTTTTCCCCTTGATTGACTATCAGAAGGAGCTCAGCTGTTGTTGAACTTACCGTCATTTTGGTGTGCCTGTACATTCACACGTGGTGCTTGCCCTTATGCACAGACTGGTCTCGAGCGGAGTCAAACCTAAGATTCAGGTTTCTGCCAGATCTTCTTTAGCAGATATCCGGAGATAAATGCACTATATAAATATTGTGACAGTATTATTGTGTTATAATGCACTAAAGCACCCCTGCAGGGAAAGGGCTACAACACTTAACAATTCTTTCCCATTTCCACTAAGTATGTGAAAGGAGCACAACAAATCTGAAATAATTTAGCCAATACTGTAGCAGTTACTTGTGTTTTTCTTTTTTTTTTTTCCCCAAGGAAAATCCTAGAACTTGCTGGTGGTTAGGCTAAATCCCAAAAGGGGTGCTTAGAGTAGAATCTTGATTGGATCCAGTTTGCTGCAATATTTAACTTACCTGAAGCCAAGAAGATGAGGATAAAGTACTTGAGCACAGAGGAAAAGCTGCAGCCATTTGAGCAGGGAAGTTACAGCCACATTGTCTCTTTGTGTTCCCCATCAATAACCACTTCTGACCATAATCATGAAACCAATAGTTGCTGTACTTAAAGCTGTACCTTGCACAGTGAAATCCCAACCAAATGCAAAGCATTAGTTTTTAAAGAGCTACAAATAGAGAGACTAAATGACAAGTATAATTAAGGAAAAATTCGAGTGCCTTATGCTTTTAAAGTGTCTTTTTTTCTATTTCTTTGGAAAACAGAAAAAAAAATGCAAATTCTGAAAAAGTCATCAATAAACCATCCAGAGGCCAAAATGCTTCATGTGCTTATAAGTATGTAATGATCCTTCTTCCTGAGGACTTGAGATTGAGCCCTAAAGCTACAACACTTTGCATGTAGTGTCTTTTTTTTACCCTTATTCTATCTCATATTAGTGAGAGCTGCAGGCAAGGTTTGTTTTCCCTCATTCATTTGCTTCAGTTGTGTCACACGTCATGGTTAGCTTCTTTAACGGAGAGTTTGCAGATGAGGTTGTAAAAATCATTAGCCACAGTCGGCAGATGCTAGGTACTCCTAGGATGCTGTTCCAATAACTTCTTTTCTTTAATTAAAATTCTAAATAAATCATGAGGTTCTGCAAACACAAGCCTAAAGTACTTTCATAAGATGAAAGCTGCACTGACTGCTGGCAGTCTTGATGCAGCTCTTTAGCCTCTTATTTCTTCCATGTTTTGTTTTGTTGGTTTTTTTCTTTTCCTTGGCCTTCACACAAAATCCCCATATGCATATGCACTTCTTCAATGCTTAAAAATTATTATTGCTGAAGATCAATACAAAGAAAACATCTGTGGCTCTTGGTGCACAAACAGACTTACTCTGGGTTTGTTTTGCTTTGTTTTGTTTTGCTTTTTACAAAGAATGCAACTAAAACCCCATGTAAAGAGTAAAGGAAGTATTCTACATTCAGTTACCTATTGATTTTTTTGTGGTATTCTTGTGGAACATAGATGTGGGAGCACTAAATATGCACAGCAGAATAATATTTATTTGCCATAAAACCTGAATAAATTTCATCTTTTGCTCCTTGTTTCTATGGGAACAAATTCTATTGAACAAACAGTCTTTGAATAATATTTTATTATTTTTAGTTATATTAATTACAATTCAATATGTCATGTTAAAATAATTTCAATTGTAATGAGAAACTTTAATACCAGTGCAAGCTTAAAAAAACAGGCCAGTTGAGCTTAAAATAATTTATACTACCTGTAATTTTTAGTTTCCATTGATACTAGATCTAATTATTGAATGTTTGCATTTGAAATCTTAATGGGGTGATGTTTTATCCTAGTATTAAGAAATAATACAAAATAACCATGATGAAAAGAGTAAAAGTTGTAGAAAAATAGTTTTACCAATGCGATGTGCCACTAAGGACACATTGGTCACAAAGTCCCTGCATTTTCCAGTTTTCTGTAAAACTACTTTCTGTAAGTCTACCCTTTTTTTTTTTTTTTGCTAAATCAGTAGACGAACATCTGAAATACGATTTTTAATAAAAATTGAAATGAGACTGGTATTGCAACCTAGTCTGTTGGTTAGCCTCTTACGCCTACATAAAATCAATGGAGTCCCTCACAGAACAGCTCAGATGGATCAGCATGCAGAAATGGGCTCCAAAATGATGCTATTATGGAACAGTAAAATTATTTTGAAGTGTTTAACCAAAACTAAATTCGGCAAACCCAGTATATAAATAACCAATATAAACAACAACAAAACCACCAACAACAAAACAAAACCAACCCAAAACAAACAAACAAAAAAAAAGGCATTTATTGATGGGAGAACTTAGCATTATCCTGGAGAAATTAAAACCACTATAACAAGTTCACTGGCTTTTTTTTTTTTTTTGTGTTGCTCCATTGCTAATCTAACTACTCATACATAAAATATAAAAAGTCAGGCAAAATTTTTTTTGTTTTTAAAAAAATGAAAATCAGTTGTAGCCTTATTCAGCATTACCCAGCTTTTTCTTAATTAACCTACATAATAAATTTAAATAATAAATAAATAATTTTCTTAATTGCTCTAGAATTATTCTATTCTCTTTGTCTTGAATTAATTTTCACATTAGAAAGTCAAGCAAATCATGACTTCAACATAAGTTAAAGGACAATTCAGAAAAAGTAGCAAATTCTTGGCACAATATGCATTTGTTGTATTAAAATAGCAAGGGGACGTCTGAAAAATATGTGAAAATAACAATGTATTATTACTTTATCAAAGGCAACTTAACTATTTAAGCATTCTCATGACTGCTTTTGTTTAGAAAACACTGACTAGCAAAGTTCTGTTCATGTTCTCCAGTGGTAGGACCCACGATCACAGAAATAGAAATTTACTTTCAAATTTTTCATCTGCCACCACTCAAATCTCACAAGCCTGTCAGAATTGATAATCTACATTAGAAATGTGTTGATAAGTTGTAAAAAAACCATTGCAGAGATGTTCATTTAACTCTTGGGATACCTAATGAATTTGAATAATGGGTTTGTAACTGTGGTGTGCTAAAGGATCAGGAGTTATTTTTATTTCTTACTAAATGGAATTATTCACTATCCACAAATATTTAAAATATAAATACTTGAAGATGCAATATTTTGCATTTGGCAACAGGTTGTGTAAACATGATGAGTCCAGAGAGGAAAAAAAAATCTCATTACAAGCTTCTTTGTTCTACTTTATTGTTTCTTGTCATCTGCAATATAGTCAGAAATGGTAGGATTTTTTTTTAAGTAGAATGACAATAATTCTTTTCTAATATAGCCCTGGATTGACAAAGTGAAGTCATTCTTCTTATTACAGAGGAGATAGTGGTCCTCATAATACAGACTAGTCCACATTTAATCCCAAAAATAAATCATAAAAAGATTTTTTATGCTATTTTGTAGACCTGGCACATTTAATTCAGTAAGGTTATTAGAAGTTACATTTGTAATTTGTTCCAGGACCATGAAACTAAAGCAATTACTTATTGGGAAATAACTTTTTCAGAAAAAAAAATCCTTCAGTCTATCCTAATGAACAGAAATGACCCTACAAATCAAAGTTTTCGCTTCACTGAAGTTTGTAACTGAGGAGGACACTCAAAAAGGAGAAAAGCCACTTAAGACATTCATTTTGAAACAATTGAATAAGGCACTTGTCATCACAGCAGGAAAGAAACAGAAAAGCACTTAAAGCCTCTGCCTGTACAAGTAATTTATTTTAGCAATCATCTCCAAAGATATACAGGAAACAAAATGCAAAGGAAATAACTAATGAGGGTTCATTAATCTAAACTCCAGCAGTCACTAATTTATAGGAATGGGATATGTATTAAAAGTTCCCACAACGCAAAAGATATAAAATGAAATGTATCAGAAGATGTTTTTTAGAGTCAGCTAAAAATAGCTTATGTAAGCACCTCAGCTAGGGTGAAAACTTCAGGAAGTACAACCCAGCAGGCCAGAAAATGCATACGGCCAAGAATTCAAATCATGTGTTTCAGTCACTGCTCTGACTAAAACAGTCTTTTAGTTGAGGGCTTTACCAAATAGCTAGTAATTATTTTAGACATTCCAGAGGATGTAGAAAATGCTCAGTACATTTTCCATCTCTCAAAGCAAAATAACTTGTTTCTGGTAACTACCACTAGTTAATCTTCTGCCCAGTAAAATGCAAACACAACTAAGAGAGAATATTAAGTGATATTTTAGAAAGCTGTAATAAGGAAGAAGACTGCAGGAAAAGCAGCAAGAAATAATGAAATTCTCAACAGGAATTCATTTGATAGAAGTGGTGGGGGACTAAGGAGAAATGGAAAAACAGTAAAGTAAGTGGTCACATGAAGAGTAGGTAGGTATTGAGGAAGCACAAACAGATGGTGAAGGAACCAATGAATTAAGGAGCAGCGGGACAGAGCGGCAATGACTGGGAGGCGATACATGCATTTGTTCCTGAGGAAGCTTTTTGTTGCTATAGTTCTGAAGACAGAAATTGAAAAGCATACAGAATTCCTCTATATGCACTTTTTATATGGGCCAAAATATTGAGAAATGGGATGAGAAATCAGTGGCTAAATTCTTTATTTCCAGGCAAAAGAACTGTTCTGCAAGCTCTTCCATTGCAGCAAGAGCACATGGCAAGGACTACTACCTCAGAGCTTACCATGTTCTTGGGTTTCACTTCAAGAGATGCAATGCAGAGTGCATCCTTATCTGTATTAGTGTGTACTCTTATTTCAGACTGTGATGGCACCTTTGAAGCAAACTTCTTCGTTTTCCACCATGCTTCATTTCATGCTGGAATTGGTCTTGCACTGCACAAACTGGTCCCCCTTTTCAGATGAAACCAGAAGATATCGGGCTGGGGCCCTCCTAACAAGTCCTAGCTGCTAATAGATGCATGGAACCAGACTAGAGCTAGTGTGAAGTAAAACTTCTGATACACACATAGGTTGGATGTCATGTCTGCAATACCAGCAGTTTTGCTCTTCAGTTTCGCTCCTATTGGTCTGCTTTACCAGCTTACATAGATAAAGCCCAAGAGGCACTTGCAGAAATACAACACGCAATCTAGAGTCAAATGTGTTGCCCAAGACTTTTAATTTTAGGAAGGTTTCCCTTGATTTTGCCTGATTTTGCTTCCCTCCCTTGACTTCATAAACTCTCCAGGTTGCAACTTGGTTAAAATTCATACATCATTATTTTCAGTGGATCAGAACACATTTTTGAACATCATAAAACAATGGCTAAATGTAATAAAATATCATGTTAAGCATCTCAGGAAAATGATAACATTTCAGATGTCTAATTTTTTATATATTTAAAAATTTGTCTATAAACTTTAGAAACTTCTTCCCTTTCCTCATCCCAAAAAGACAATTTTATTTTTGTGCTATAAACTATACAGTAATCAAACAGTTCCCCTGTAACATAAAGTATGTTAAAGTTACTTTACTTAACCCTATTTAAACTTAGGGCCACAGCAAAATTATTTCATTTTAAAGACAAAGGAATATTTTTTATAGCATCTTATAAGAACCACCAAATGGCAATACATTATATATTTTTTAAAATCCTGGCAAACGTAGCAGGCAACAATGGGATAACTTCTTCAATACTCAGTAGCGGCTTTACCACCTGCGAGTCACTGACATAACCAACAATTTCATTTATCACTACTAATCTAAAAATAAATAAAAACAAAAAGGAATTCCTTATTTCTATTTTACTAAACACCACTCATTTTGAAGACCAAGGTAGGAACTTACGAAATAGATAGTGAAACTAAATGACATTAAAAAAAAAAATCATATTAATAAAATAAGAGAAGCTTTTGTTATTCATTTTGTAGTTCCTTTCAGCTCTTCATTTAATGCCATCTCTTAAACTTTGCTGTACCAGTGTTGTATCAGAGAATGACCAATGAGAATGCAACTGAAATGCCAGAGGAGAGGATATTCCATTATCACATGCAGACAAGAGAGTGACTGAACATATCCTATCTAGAAGGAACTGAACTATACTAGTAAGAAACTTAAGGTATGTGTAAGGAGTTGGGGAGGAGGGTTGGTTTGTTGACTTTTTTAGCTTGTTTTCCCATTTTAACTTCTGATTGTCAAAGTGACATGTTCAGTACTGTTCATGCTCCAGGAAGTGGGGAAATGAGACTTGCACAGGCATAAAGGTGAAGGCAGGTGGGAAGAAAGGCAGGAAGGATAGTCATTTCCCTTCCCACACAACTTTCTGCAGTTCTAAAATTTTTCATGTTTCACACTAGAATAAGACAAAGAACTTTTAGTGGACAAGCAAAAACTATATGTAGTTTAACAAAGAGAAACACAGGGTCCTGCACCTGGGACAGAAAAATGAAAGAGCCCAGCATAGGCTAGGATGTGTGCAGCTGGGGAGCAGCCTTGCTGAAAGGGACCTGAGGGTCCTCATGGACAACAAGCTGAACACAAGTCAGCAGTACATTGCTGCAACAACAAAGGCAAATCGGATCCTGGGCTGCATTCACAAGGACATTACTAGTAGAGATAGAGACAAGATAATCTCACTCTAGTCAGCACTTTTCAGGCCACGCCTGAAATATGTGTACAGTTTTGGTCCCACAATTCAAAAAGGACATGGACAGACTGGAGAGCGTTCAAAGGAGGGCTACGAAGGTAATCAAAGGGCTGCTGAACCTGCCCTATGAAGTAGTTAGGTCTTTTCACCCTGGAGAAGAGGAGGTTCAGGGATGACCTCATCACAGTTTTCCAGTACTTAAAGGGCAGCTACAAAGAGGATGAAGGCTCTGTTTTCACAAGGAGACACATGGAGAGGAGAAAGGGCAACAGGTACAAATTGCACTGGGAGAAGTTTCATCTTGATATGAGAATCTAAGTTACATTTCCCACAAAAGGTTGGACCAGATGATGAGGTCCCTTCCAACCTGGGCTGTTCTACGATTCCATGATACTAGAATTCTGTTCTATAGAAGGGAAAAACAATCTATTATTCCTGGCAAAAACGTAATGGGGAGGGTACGTCGACTGACAGGCTTCTCTCCACATAGCTAGATGGTTAGCTTTCTCCTGCACGTTTCTTCAGAGCTAAAATTTTCATATTTGATCTCAAGGTCAAGGTAAATTCCTTTAGAAGCTTTTCCTCCTACTCAGAAATTGTCAGTCTCAAATCTAGATAGGTCATGGAACAGGCAAAATTATATTTCTTGAGTGAGACTATTTCATTACATTTTCTTTGTCCTGTATTTCCAGTATTTCTTCTGCACATAAATTGACAAAACACATACAAAACAGTTTACTTTGTTCATTTCTTTCTGTCTCCGTTACTATTAAATCAAATGGCAGTGCACTCTGTAGCACATTCAGCCACAGATGCATAATTGGAGACCTAGATATATTGCATCTTGTCTTGCAGTCTGTTCTCTGGAAGGAAATCCTGGCCATGAGTAGGGAGGGAGCCTCAGTGATTTCTATTGGTCTGAATGATGGAGGGACCTGGGCCAGGCTACAACACACTGAACACATCTGCCCTGTTGCAGACACAGCTCATGAGCTGTTAGACAGAGCAGGCTTCCAATGACATTTTTTGCAGTCAGTTCTTTACACCAGTCCAGACCCAATAGGGTAGAACTCAAGTCAAAATGAAGATACCTAAATATATCTATTTGCACATAAACTTAGGTAGGCCCAAGTGCCCATTGCAGTCAGTGGAGATTTAGCCATCAGTCAATGAAACTTATGACTTTCAGCTGACCAGTCAGCAGCGGCCATAGAACGGTTTGGCCTAGAAGAGAACTTTGCATCTAGTGCAACCCCTTTACCATGAGCAGGGACATTTTTCACTAGATCAGGTTGCTCAAAGTCCTATCTGATTTCACTTTGAACTCTTCCAATCCACAACTTCTCCGAGCAACCTGTTTCAGTGTCTGACCACGCTCATCACAAAAAATGTCTTCCTTATCTAAACTTACCCTCTTTCAGTTTAAAGCCAGCCTCTTGTTCTGGCACTACAGGCCCTACTAAAAGTCATTCTCCATCTTTTTTATAAGCTCCCTTTATGTAATGAAAGGCCACAATACAGTCTCCCCAGAGCATTCTCTTCTCCAGGCTAAGCAACCACAACTCTCTCAGTTTGTCTTCATAGGAGAGATGTTCCAGTGGATCCACTCTAAGAGGTCCATATCTGATTTGCTCTAGGGACCCCAGAGCTGGATGCAGTACTCCAGATGAGGTCTCACAAGAGAAGAATAGAGGGAGAAAATCACCTCCCTTGACCTGCTGGACACACTTTTTTTTTTATGCAGCCCATGCATAAAGTTAATGTTAATCATCTTCTAGCTTCCATTACTCTACAGACAAGCACTTAATTAACTATAGTAAGAGTCTGGGTACCTTGCTTATGCATAGACACCTGTATTAGACATTGAGCTATTTGAGATATTGGAAATTCTAACTGAATCTTACCTTGTAGGTACCGAATATCAAGTGTCACCTGACAAGTTGCCTGGCCTGATCTAGCCTCCAGCTTCTCTTTCAGAAGGGCACAGAACCCAGATCATATCTGCCAGTCCTATGCAGATTTCTCATCTACCCATTTCAATATATCAACCAAACAGGGACCACAATGTCAACTCAGTGTGCATGCATTTGATTATCAGCCTCCTTAGAATACACGGACACAGCTTAGCTGATGTCCCTGAAGACATCTTACTCCTGAATTGCACTTAGTCACAAATATCATAATGTCCGACAGTTTAAATTAATATTTTTAATCTGCTTGCAGTTCTTTGACATAATACATCTGAAGGGGCTACAAAAGAAATAAGGACTAAATATTTGTAAATTCTGTCTACAAAGGTTTCAAGCTTCTCCTATATATTCCTCTAGTGAGTGGGAGCAAGTCGTCACACTTCTGTGAAGTAATTAAAATAAATTCCCTTTAATGTATTGTATCAGACTTACAATGCGGAACAAATATGACACTGCTAATGGAATGTGTTAGGAACAACAAAAATTCTGTCACATAATAATATGATAGTTTTCTGAGTTATTTTATATCTAGATAGAAAGACAGACAGATAGAAGATAAACGTATAGAAAGATAAACAATTGGGCTTACTTGTGAGTCTGAGAGATTGGCATGTTTCCTTTCACAATTCTGCCCCCTTACACATACCATAGATTCATAAATCCAGCACAAAAAGAATACAGCACATTGTCCTGTGTACATTAATCTGAATATTTTAGTCCTGCTCTTGGCTGTGCAAAAGAAAAAACGTATATATATATAGTTTCACTTACATTTACTGACGAGACTTCTGGTTAAGTCAGGCCAAGAAAGCGTAATTTTAGATGCGATAAACTGTAGCCTTCAGTTCAAATGGTTATGATGATAACTGGAATGTATTTGTTTAACTATCAATTTATTAATGTCTTTATCACAAAGTTCAAAAATTGCTGTAAATTTCAAGATTATTCAATGATCTAAAACATCCATGTCTGTAACTCACAATATACAACAGACTCAAATGCTCTACTATCCAAAGTAAAATCTAACTACCTAGAACCCAAGATTTTATTTTCTTTGGGGTCTTGTAGAAAGCCAGCTTCGTAAGGCATCTTAAATTTAAAAGCTTTACAAGTTAAAGAACAGATTAAAGTCTAGGTTGAAAGAGAGGGAACACACAAATTAAAAAAAAAATAAACGTAAAATTGGAAGAAGGATTCATGAATCACCTTATCAGCTTGGTTTACACTTTATTTAAAAGGGGAACAATTAAAAAGCATACAGAAAATAGATTCATACTAACAGAAACAGATTTGTGCCATGTAGATTTCTCTTTTTCTCCCCCTCTCACTTTTTTTTTTTTTTTTTTTTTAGAGACAGTTTGACAATAATGTAATTAATGACCTGTTTGGCCTTTCAGTCAGTCAGCTCCCTGTCAGGGATGCCAGAGCACTGAAATGCTGCTACTGTGTCATGGGATCCAAGTTCAGAGCTTTACTTTTCTCCTAGCTGTAGGCCCATCATGTTGAACTGACATTGCACATCACTCAGCACGGTGATGCCAATATAGCTAGCACCCAGGAGCAGCATGTGTAACACCCTGTCGCCACACTGATCTAGCCCAAACTTATACAAGTTTCTGTCAGCATAACCAACAAACTGCCCATAACCAATCACTGGCCCGCTGAGAGAGAGGGAAACAATAGGGACACTGTGGAAGAGCAGTAAGACTGAGACTATTCTGTCAAACTTTACTTTTCACCTTGAAAGCTGCTTTCCAGTCCCTGTGCTCACTTGCATTTTTTGTGCATTTAAGTTGACAAGACTGTGCCTGTGGAAAGCAAACAGAATCCTTAGTGCACAGTTTCAACCAGGACTGAGTCATTCGTATAGGGCAGGTGTATACTCTACAAACCAGGAGGAGACCAGTTCCTGGAAACTGATACCCAAAGCTTTAGACAATGTCTTAGGCACTGTCACACTACAGACAGTCCCCACAGAAATGACCTGTCTTCTTCTGGCTTCCCATTTGCCTTTTAATGCTGAACCTCCACTGGCTGAACTTCCTGGACTTTGATGGCTTGAAGCCAGCAAAAGTACATGAAGCGCATTGTTGCAAGAGACAACCGGGTGGTTGCTGATGCTGTTAGATTACTAATGTAAAACAAGTCTCTGAAACGCTTGCCTTACATACTCAGGACAGTGGTATTGTATGGATATAAATTATGCTGTCCAGGTCAGGAAACTCACCAACAGGACTCGAAGCATCTCTTTTAGGACAATGAGTTTTCACAGTGATTTTCATAACATTTGTTTTTGCCTTGTACATTTTAAGACCTGCTTGTTTAGTAATTCTGATTAAAAAGTTTGTTGTTGCATTTCACATCTCCGTAAGTTCAGGAAGCAAGTGTCATTCATTTTCATAGAACTCTGGTAAGATCAGCCCAAATAATCCATTCTTGACATCTTTGGTTTCACAGAATCTTAGAATCATAGAATCATAGAATGGTTTGGGTTGGAAGAGACCTTAAAGATCATCTAGTTCCAATCCTCCTGCCATGGGCAGGGACACCTTCCACTAGACCAGGTCGCTCAAAGCCCCACACAAGCTGACCTGGAATGTTTCCAGGGATGGGGCATCCACAGCTCCTCTGAGCAGCCTGTTCCAGTGCCTAACCACCTTCAGAGTGAATAATTTCTTCCTTACATCTAATTTAAACCTACCTTCTTCCAGTTTAAAGACATTACCCCTTGTCCAATCACTATATGCCCTTGTCAAAAGTCTGTCCCATCTTTCTTGTAGGCCCCTTTTAGGTTCTGGAAGGCCTCTACAAGGTCTCCCTGGAGCCTCTTTCTCAGGCTGAGCAACATCAACTCTCCCAGCCTGTCCTCATAGGAGAGGTGCTACATCTCCAGCCCTCTGATCATCTTTGTGGCCCTCCTTTGGACTCTCTCCAACAGGTCCACATCCTTCTTATGTTGGAGGCCCCAGAGCTAGACGCAGTACTCGAGGCAGGGTCTCACGAGAGTGGAGTAGAGGAGGAGAATCACTAAATTGTTCAGGCACTATTTGCCCTTAGTGAAGCCATGTTGGCTGTCACCAATCACCTCCTTATTTGCCATGTGCCTTATCCTAGTTTCCAAGAGGATCTGCTCCATGACCCTTCCAGGTATAGAGGTGAGACTGACTGGCCTGCAGTTCCACAGGTCTTCCTTGGTTCCCTTTTTAAAGATGGAGGCTATATTTCCCTTTTTCCAGTCCCTGGGAACCTCACCAGACTGCCGTGACTTCTCAAATATGACGGATAATGGCTTAACAACTTTATCTGCCATTTCCCTCAGAACCTGCAGATGCATGTCATCAGGTCTCATAGACTTGTGCACCTTTGGGTTCCTTAGATGGTCTCAAATCTGATCATCTTCTACAATAGGCAGTTCTTTATTCTCCCAGTCCCTGTCTTTGCCTTCTGTGACTTTGCCAATGTGTCTAGAGCCCTTGTCAGTGATGATTGAGGCAAAAAAGTCATTGAGTACCTCAACTTTCTCCATGTCCCAGGGCTTTGTCCCATGACACTCTGCCAAGCAGATCCCTAAAGATGCCAAAGGCTTGACAAATATGCTTCAAAATGACCCAGGTTATTTTACAAGGGACTAGACACATTTCTGTTGTCTGCCACAGAAATATTTTATTCATGCCACAAAAGGCTTTCGAATAGTCTACCAGGCTATGAGTAGTGAGTGACAGCTGCCATTAATGTATTTTTTCACCTTTGTTATATACAACAGAAATTGAAAAATGCAAGAACAACCGTGATTAAATTAAGCTTATCTGAGTTTGAGATCAACGGCATTGTGGAGTCTACCATTTTTCAAAAAGTGATTAGGAGATTTTTAAAAAAAAAAAACAGATACTTTTTAACTCCGAACTGGCTAATAAAAAGTGATCCCTGCTTTATGCTGCAGCTGTAAGCATGAACAGAATGGGCGTGCTCTAAAAAGGGGACACTTTCTATGCACAGCCGCACTTAATAGCATCCTTTGTGCCTTCAATCTGAGACCAAAACCTTTCCAGATCAGTTAGTCAGTCAGGCACATGTCAGGGGCAATTCTGAGTTGCATTTCCTGTGCCTCTGGAGGAGATTCCTTCTCCAGCATGAGGCAGTGCATCAATGATTTCTGCAGTTATTTTATATTATCCTCAGGTTTTAGTTTGCAGGCTTGTTTGTGAACATCTGGGTTGAGTTCTTTCCTCTAAAGCCACTTTTATCAAAGTTGGCCTTTTGTATCAAGTGGAGGACTCTCTAAAACACATTGAAAATGTCTATGTGTCCATTTGCTTGTACTTTTGTAGGAAAAAGAAAAGAAAGAAAATTCTGTATTTATGTTTTATTGGTAACACTGTAGCTGCAAAAAAAAAATCAAGCAGAGGCTTTCTGGTTTGGAATAGCTTTCTTTTATTCTCTTTTTGGTTGTTGTTTATGATTACTAGGCCTGGTTTTCAATACGTATTTGTTTTTCCTTGTTGACAGTTTTACTATTACTTTTACTTTTAGTTTTTTTTTCTTTTCATTAACATTGAACAATGTCTCAGTCTGTCTGCTTCTGTTCATAATAGCTTTCCACATTGTGCTGGTAAACTGTTTCTTTCTCCTATCCAAACCATTCCTAGATATACATATTGCCAAATATATCTCTGAGAATTTCTCCAAGTTTCTCCTCTCCTGTCAGAGATGGAATCCTGCAAACATGGTGGAAAAGAGCTGTCTGAGAGTAGAAGTTCAAACTCCTCTATACTTTGATGGTAAAGGACACATCTGGAAATACACATTCTTTGAAAGTACTTTAAAAAAATACATTTCACAATACAGCACACAAGTCATGGTCATTTTCTACATTGGTAAGGTAGAAACTCATAAATTTATCTTTGTGTTTACCCATTTTGAAAGTGAAATGCAGGATGATATCAGATTCACACATTGCCTGGAGACTTTGGAAGATACTAGTGTCTGTCCAGGATGGCTTTGAGTCCTCATTACTATAATAGTTCCTATTCTTCCACTCAGAAAACTCCAAGGTAGTTTATCAGCCTCTGGTCTTGGGCTCAGCTCATTTGTGTCCAGGCAAGAACTTGATCATAAGTATCCCAGTTGCAAGCCTTCAGCTTCACTTTGTCAATGTTAGGAGACTACAGTACAGCTAATCAAGTAAGTCTGCTTGGCTTATTATATCTTAATGAGGTATTCTTAAAACAAAGGACCATGTATACCCGAAGCTCATAGTAAAAAATCAGCCCCAGAGGCAATTAAATAAAACAGACAAGCCTCAACGTGCACTTTCTGCAGCACATCTCTGTAGTCTGTAGACTATAGACAGCAGCTTGGGTGAGAATTTTTCAACAAAAGTAGTTTTCACCAGCATTTGTCAGAACTAAAATGTATTGGTTTTAGAAACACATCTCCTGGGTTGAGAAATTTTCCCACTAGCATGATGGGCTTATGTGTTGGCTGTAACCCTAGGGACAAGATTCTCAAGTGTTTTAGGAAAAATTCCATGCAAGTTTTGGACTCTTTCTACTGAGCACCCTACCCATTGCAATAGCTGTTTATTCCCTTTCTAGTTGCATCCAACCCAGAAGCCTCAACACTCTAGGGAATGGAAAAACATGAAAACATTTCTCACTTCCCACTTTCAATAGTCCAAGTAAGTATGCTAAAAAAAAAATTAAACCATGCAGATAGCCAATAAATCTTGCAGTAGGCTAATTTTTCTTACAATGATGCCTCGGTCAAATCAATTATGACAATGAAGGGGAAAGGATTAAAGCTATATAAAACTCCCCTGTTTACTTGTCTTCTACATCTTCTTAAACTACTACTCCTCCCAAGGAATTCAAAGTCCTAGTGTTGCTCAGTTCTCCTACCAACTACTGATAAATGTTTAATGATGCTTATCCGACCAATTCTGACAAATCACTCAGGAGTTTCAAATCAAGTAATTGTTACTTTTAAAAAAAATATAATAAAGATTTCATACAAGAAAATTGCAGAAAATATAAGTCAATTAGCTCTTTTCATGGACCCTTCTCACTCACGTCCTCTTTCAACAAGAAGTATATTGGGTGTTGTAGTTAACCCCGCTCAGGAACGGACTACGCAGTCTCTCTCTCACTCTTCCACCCTCCAAGGGAACAGGGAGCGATAATGTAAGAAAAACAGCTCGAGATTTGAGATAAGGACAGGGAGAAATCCTTAAAGTTACCACTACAGGCAAAACAGACTCGACTTGGGGAAAATGTTATGTTTGTTATTAAAAGTAAAGTAGGATAATGAGAAAGAGAACAAGATAACTTCCCCTCACCCCTCCCTCTTCCTGGGCTTAATATTACCTCTACCACCTTCCCCCTCCCTGAGCGGCACAGGGGGAAAAAGGGAATGGGGTTTATGGTCAGTTCATCGCACGTCGCCTTACGCTGCTCCTTGCTCATCGGGGGAAGAACTCCTCACATTCCTCCCCTGTTCCAGCATGGGGTCCCTCCCATGGGCTACAGTCCTTTGTGAAACTGCTCTGGCATGGGTCACATTTTTCCATGGGGTGCTGTCCCTCCAGAATGGCTGCCGCAGCAGGCCCTCCATGGGCCACAGCCTCCTTCAGGCATCCAGCTGCCCCAGCGTGGGGTCCTCCACAGGCTGCTGGTGGATCTCTGCTCCTCCATGGGCCTCCACGCACTGCAGGGGGACAACCTGCCTCACCATGGGCTGCACCACGGGCTGCAGGGGAATCTCTGCCAGGAGCAACATTACACCTCCCCCTCCTTCTTCACTGACCTTGGCGTCTGCAGCCGTTCCTCTCACAAAAAAATTCCTTACAACCATCTCAGGCAGATGATTCTCAAGTTCTCTTCACATCTCCTCTCCACTTTCTTGCAGCCGGGCAGGGCCGAGTTGAGCCTAGACAGCCGCCCGGCAGGAGGCCAGAGGGTGAGGGCCACAGGGCTCATGCCTCCCCCTCTCTGCCCCTGCTCAGTGTCTTCACATCTTCTTTTTCTTTTTTTTTTCTTCCTGTTTTTCCCCTTCCTAAATATGTCATCGCAGAGGTGTTATCAGGGAACATTCTGCTACCAATTGGCTCAGTCTTGGCCAGCAGTGGGTTCACCATAGGCCCAGCCAAGTCCACTGGACAAAGGTGAACAACTTCTAGCAGCTTCTTACAGAAGCTGCCACCATACCCCGCCCCTCATTAAATAAAACCAGAACATCGGATCTGATAAATCCTCGTTGAAATTCATCTGGCTTGGCTAGCTACTACCCTTTCTATTCCTCAGTAATTTCAGAGAAGTGCTTTTAAAGTTCACATAACCAATATCAGTAATTTTGATGCTGTACACACCACATCCAAAACTAAAAACACATTAGCTATGTTATTGATTATCCCATAGGTAGAAAGTTAATGCTCATTCTTATATTGTTCGAATCTCTTTGCATCATTCGGTGTTTCCATCATGAGACAGAGGTATGCCACCTAAGGAGGTATTTCACATTTTGTACAGCATTCTGCTCCATTAGCTTTCATAGCCTGAGCTACTGTATACTTCTATTTTGTTTGAGGAGGCTTGGGTAAGGACCTATTCTCCTGAGGTGAGACTTCACACTTAATCCTTCAAAGCAGGCACACCTAATGAAAGAAAGTAAGAAATTCAAATTTTAGACACTTTTTGCACGGAGTCACAAAGATCATTCATCTTTGACTATTTAAAGAACTGATGAGATACTACAGACTCAAATTTGAATATGTTTGCTAATGATACATAGTTCTGTTTACCCTTCATATCATACAGCTCTATCGTCCTCACTAAATTAATCTACTTTTTCTTGAAGATAAGCTCATGGATGAAGAACAGTTTGAAAATTAATCAGATCAAAACTAATATTATGCTGTGAAGTAGAGGAAAGCACACAGTTTGCAAAAAGGCATGCTCTCATGTATTTGATAAAATACAATCACAACTAGGCTATTCTTGACACAAGTAACTTAAGAATTATTGGTTCCTCATCAATGGGAACTTTTCATCATACAGTAATATCCATGGAGAAGTAATTAATTTTGGCTAGGACTCTCCATTATATTTTCTCATAAATAACTAGACTCTATGTCCCTTGGTTGTCCCCCAACTGGAAAAAAAAAAAAAAAAAAAGGAAAGTGGAAGCAAGGACAGGTAGCCTGGAAGGAAGAGAAAGAAATTGTCTGGGCACCCAGGGATCAGGGATCAGGTGAGGAAGGCTAAATCCCTGACAGAATCAAGTCTGGCCACAGATGTCAAGAACAACAAGAAAAGATTCCTTAGGTACCTCGGGGATAAAAGGAAGACAAGGGAGAATGTGGACCCTCTCTGGAAGGAAATGGAAGACCTGGTTACTTGGGACATGGAGAAGGCTGAGGTACTCAATGACTTTTTTGCCTCAGTCTTCACCAGCGATGGCTCTAGCCACATTACCCAAGACACAAAAGACAAAAGCAAGGACTGGGAGAATGAAGAACTGCCCACTGTAGCAGAAGAGCAGATTTGGAAACATCTAAGGAACCCAAAGGTGCACAAGTCCATGGGACCCAATGAGATGCATCCATGGGTCCTGAGAAACTGGCAGATAAAGTTGCTAAGCCATTATCCGTCATAGTTGAGAAGTCATGGCAGTCTGGTGAGGTTCACAGTGACTGGAAAAGGGGAAACCTAGCCTCCATCTTTAAAAAGGGAAACAAGGAAGACCTGTGCAACTACAAGCCAGTCAGTCTCACCTCTATGCCTGACAAGGTCCTCTGTTCCCAGAGCAGATCCTTTTGGGAACTATGATAAGGGACGTTGAAAATACGGAGGTGATTCGTGACAGCCAACACAGCTTCACTAAGGGCAAATAGTGCTTGACAAATTTGCTGGCCTTCTACGATGGGGTTACAGCATCAGTGGGCAAGGGAAGAGCTACTGATATCTGCCTGGACTTGTGTAAAGTACTTGACACCATCCCGCCCGACATCGTTGTCTCTAAACTGGAGATACATTAATTTGATGGATGGACTACTCAGTGGATAAGGAATTGGGTGGATGGGCACACTCAAAGAGTTATGGTCAATGGCTCGATGTCCAAGTGGAGATTGGTGACGAGTGCGTTCCTCAGGGGTCAGTACTGGGACCAGTGCTGTCTAACATCTTTGTCAGTGACATGGATAGTAGGATTGAGTGCGCCCTCAGCAAATTCACTGATGATGACACCAAGCTGTGTAGTGCAGTCAACATGCTGTAGGGAAGGGATGCCATCCAGAGGGACCTCAACAGGCTGGAGAGGTGGACCTGTGCGAACCTCATGAAGTTCGGCAAGTCCAAGTGGAAGGTCCTGCGTGTGGATCAGGGCAATCCCAAGCACAGATACAGGCTGGGTGAAGAATGGATCGAAAGCAGCCCTGAGGAGAATGACTTGGGAGTGCTGGTGTACAAGAAGCTCAACATGAGCTGGCAATGTGCACACGCAGCCCAGAAAGCCAACCACATCCTGGGTTGCATCAAAAGAAGCGTGGCCAGCAGGTCGAGGGAGGTGATTCTCCTCCTCTACTCTGCTCTGGTGAGACCCAACCTGGAGTACTGCCTCCAGCTCTGGAGCCCCCAACATAAGAAGGACATGGACCTGTTGGAGGGCCACGAAGATGACCAGAGGGCTGGAGCACCTCTCCTATGAGGACAGGCTGAGAGTTGGAGCTGTTCAGCCTGGAGAAGAGGAGGCTTCAGGGAGACATTATAGAGGCCTTCCAGTACCTAAAAAGGGCTTTTAAGAAAGATGGGGAGAAACTCTTTAGCAGGGCCTGTTGTGATAGGACGAGGGGTAATGGTTTTAAAATAGAAGGAGGCAGATTTAGACTTGATATAAGGAAAAAATTTTTAGCATAATGCAGGTGGTGGAACACTAGAACAGGTTGCCCAGAGAGGTGGTGGAAGCCCCATCCCTGGAAACATTCAAGGCCAGGTTGGATGGGGTCTGAGCAACCTGGTCTGGTTGAAGGTGCCCCTGCTTCTTGCAGGGGGGTTGGACTAGATGTCCTTTAAAGGTCTCTTCCAACCCTAATGATTCTATGATTCTATGGTTATACTTAGAAGGACTACAACAACATAGTCTTGGAAGTAGACACAAAACAGAGCTCAGATACTATAGCCAAGGCTGAAATGCATTAGAAAACTTACTTTGTAATTGACCATAAGGTCCATAAGTCTCACCTAGCTTTGCCTTTTAGCCTCCCTGCAGAATTTCCCATCATGATCAAGATCTTGCATTACTTTTCAGGGCGGATGTACCTTAAAAAACAAACAAATAAACAAACAAAAAAAACAACCCCCCCCAACTTATTTTCCTTAAAAAACCCACCATAATTAACAACCAAAATGCTACCTCTTTCCAGGTGAATGAGGACACTTTGTTGGACAAAACATTGCTTGGAGCTGGTCCAAAAGTCTTGAAAACATTCTCAGAAGACCTAAGAATCAATGCAAGCCCTACTAACCTTATCTTCTGTCTGTAAAAATAACTTCCTTGACCTTCACTCTTTTAATATACACCTGGCAGAACATAGGCAAATGTAAAAAATATTTTGCCTTTTTCCATCTACAGACAATTATCCCCCAGGAAAAGGCAGAGGGAAAGAAGATAACCTGTATAAATTAACAGCCCTGTTTTGGTTTTTTTTGTTTTTTTTTTCTTTTTATTCTGAATATTAGTAAGATTTTTATATGAAATAATGATTTCTTGTCCTGCACATTTGAAATAACCCATGAGGTTTTATGATTCAGGAACTACACGACTGACTGTCCCCAAGGAATAGATTTACTGTTTATCACTCAAACAGCAGATGTATCAAAGTTTGACTTTGCAGATAGTGCTGTTTCTGCCATCTACGATTAATGGCGTTTTAAAATAAACTAATATTCCACTTCTAAGTTATGGAAGCAGCCTCTGTTTTTTACTAACAGGAAGCAGGAAGCAGACTCCTACTCATATCTTCTGTATTTTTTACTCACATCATAAGGCTTGGTGTGATTTTCTTACTCATGTCAACATCCAAGACTCAGATATATTTACAGGAAAATGAGTCAGTGATAATGGTTTTCAAAGCAAAGTTAATTAAAGATTAACACTATTAAGTAACATGCTTTTCATGAACTCAAAAAATGAAATAATTGAAACTACTATTAATGATCCAGCTCTAAAATAATGATAATCTATTTATTTGTTTTGAGCTATCACTCACAAAAAATTTCAGCCAAGTAATACCAAAATCTAATCATAACATAGAGTATTTTATTTATCTCCAACCATGTTGCATCCAGGATGCACTAAGCTCCTTTTAAACTTCTGCCTCTGCAGCCAGTCAGTTCCATTGCCAGCTCAGGCTGGAGACAGAGAAGGCTTCTGCCATCTGTTTCCCTCAGCATTCAGCATCAAAAGGAAGATGTAGGACAAGACAGGTATAGACAATGCCAGCTTTCTTTAGGAACCTGAGTTTTAATTGGCTGTACTACAGAGGTGTGGCATAGGTAACAGAGGCTTCTTCTGACCTTCATAGCTTATGCAGCTATCCATGTACCAGATACCTTATGGCTTCAAACAAGAAAATTAAAAGCACTGTGTTTCCTTGAAGGAAATTGAAAAACTAAGAGAAACTGTTGAGGTACATAGAAACTACTAAGATAATGAGTAGTGCTAATCCTATCAAAAATCATTATTGTTGATATTAAGAAATATATAATTACTTCTGAAGAACCAATTCAATAGAGTGCTAAATTGCAAGGCATAAAAATATCTCAAAATACACGTAAATTACTTGTCTTTATAATGAAATAAACTTATCTAAAAAATCTAAAATCCTCTCCACAACATGATAAAATACAAGCCTAAAATCTAACTGATATGTTACATCAATCTTTCATCTTCAAGCTAAACTTTAATCCATGTTCAGGTAAAAGCAGAATTGCCTTGTAAGTGTTTACCTTCAACCGGCCTGTTGAAGGACCTATAACAACTTATGCATTTAATATGTTTAATTTGTTCTTTAGTGACCAGAAAAGAGCTAAGTTGATACAGAACTTACGTGGCAACACAGAGAATTATACTGATTTCATTCTGACTGACAGGCTCTGCATTACCCAGAAGACTGAGAACAAAACCACTTCCACTCAGGAACTGCCTGCTGAGATATATCATTTAACAAAACATTAAGCAGAAAGGAACAAAATTGTTCAGTATGAAGACTTCAGAATTAGCTAAGACAAGTTCAGGACAGAATTTAGGCATGGGCTGAAAGTGGAAAGACATTAAGTGTTACTAACTAACTGAATTTTTCTGCATTAAATAAAAATTAAGGATCTGGTTGCTATTGTAAATGCAGCCCATCAAGTTAAGAAAATACTGAAGTTATATTATACTGGAAAATATTCTATTTTATTGAAATGGAGGCTGAAGTTTCAAATCTGAAATGTAAGTCTTAATATCCTCTTAGAACTAATGTATTTCTCAAAAAGATCAACCAGAAAGAAGTTCAACCACTGTGCTATAGAGTAGATTGTTTTGCCCATTTTCAGAAATGACAGTGATGCAGAAGGTAGGACCACAGACAGAATAGACAGTGGGGACAGAGGCAAAGGAATGGAAAAGTATGGAGGAGATATTACGTGACATTGCCTTGAAAAAGTAGCCTTCAAGAAATTTGCTCATTGAATAATTTTGCTCAATATTTTAGAATTTGTTTTATTTCACTGTTTTCATTAATTTCTGTAACACAAAAACTGTGACCAAATTAAGAAAATAGCCAACATCACGAAGCCAGAAATATAATCCATTCAAGAGATAACTGGAATAACACCTGGGAATAACCAGATGACCTTGAAACATAAAGAAACAGAAATGTAATGGTAAAATAAAATACAAAGTCCTGAACTGAAGAAATAACAAGACTATTGTAGAAGTTATTGTTTTCTTGTTTACCAGTAGTCAGCATGGCAGAAGCAGGATGGTATAAGTCCTTAGTGTTGCTCTAGACCGTTCCTGTGACACTTCAACCTGCACTTGAATGAAGTGCTTTTCTCTTTTACTAAGGGCTTGGTCTGTGCAAATTAGTCCCACTTGCAACAACAGGCATTAAGTGGGAGATAGCTTTAAAGAAACATCCTTCTCATCTGTATTTTATCGACTTGTATAATTTCATAGTCATCTCTTAGCCATATCAGCTAACATTAAGATATGTTCCTTCTTAGCTACGTGTATCTATTTTGTCATCCTTATATCAATCCTTACTATCATATTATTGTGCTTGCATTATGATTACATCTCAATAGTCTACTTTGTTATTCCTGAAAAGCAACTTGAATAAACAATCTAAATTTTTATGACTTTATTTTCCTTTTTACTCAACAAAGCAGATGACTTCCTTATTCAAGTGGGTGGGTTAACATCTATGTATCAACATAGCTACTGTATAATTCATTTAGTGTAAGCAAGCTTTTTAACCCTGCACTCTTCTTTATACTTTTCTGCAAAGCTAGAGCAATAGGATCATTGCTGCCCAATGCTGAAGGATATATATATTCTTCCTGACAGTGTTCTCATATATTAAAGTCTTATACACTGAAGCTATTACAGCAATTTTTGCCACTGCCACCTGGGACTACCAGGTGACATAAACAGAGGCAGTGGTACAGCAGTAGTTACTGGAATGAATTAATTTTACTCATTTAGAAAGGTGCATTTGTGACATTCCTTGTGACATGCAGAAGGAATTACAGCAGCTAGGTTTAAGATGCATCTTGTGAATATAATTCCCTGTGAAAGGCATTATAAGACATAGCCTTTTGACACATCAGAGCTTTAGCACAGAAGGTTTCTATCAGTCCTTGTACTTACCAAACACGAACAGGAATGCTGGAAGATCATTGCTGCTTCATTGCCCTTTCAGAAATAGAATAACTCTACAAAGTACAAAACAAAAAGACCCTGAACAAAGGACACCTTTACCTGCATTAAGTACTTCTAAGTATCTGTCAGGGAAGTAGCACGTAAATGCAAGTATTGCAATTCAATATGAAGAATTTACAACACCCTCATGATCCACTTGCAGACTGTAGGAAAAATAATAGTGACATAAAGTTAAAAGCATGAAAAACTTGTAAAGTCTGAACACTTTATTCTTTTTCTTACATTCTCCTAGCATCAAATCCAGTATTCAGATGAGGTATTCAGAAAGACCTTGGAAGAAGTAGAACACAGGATCGCATGCAGAACACCAAAACTGTATTTAGAAATATAATCACTGACTTAGGAATTCCTAAATGGCACTGTGGTATATCTGAACTTGTTAAAATGATGTGGAGCACTGACAAACTGAAAGGGGTTCAGTGAGCAGCCAACGAGCGCTACACATTCATACAGCTGCTTGGCCACTGTATTCAGGCACTCATTTACAATTATTACCTCCAAAAGGGCGTAAGTGGAAATTTTATCCATCCTGAAATCATGCTGTGACACTTCATTGAAAAGATCATTAAATTTAGATAGGTTAAAAAAATAAGGAGCATAGGCTCAGAGAATAGTTTTTGCAGATGAACATGATTGTCTTGGGATGTGCAAAAGCACTTACTAGAGAAATCATACACGAAACAATATATTTTGAAGCTAGTGAATGTTTTATCTGTTTCAATATCTTGAAAACTTGATTCATACGGACTTGGATAGTGATAATATCATATGAATTAAAAATAGCTAGAAGACCATGACAAATAGGAATGATAAAAAGAAATGTATCAATTTGTGATAGCTCACTCTCAGTGCTTTCATAGATAAGATTAGATCAGTATGTTAGACTGAAAGATAGAAATATTCAAACCATCAAAGAGAGATAGAGTTGGTAACAATGGAATATTTATACCAGCACAACATCGCTTGAACAAAACAGTGTTCTAACCTGCTTTCTGAGTAAAGCCCAGACAATCTAGAACTACCCAGGTCTATCCACTGGAATTGACATCTATAACTGCATCCGATTCCCAGAAGTATGCTCTAGGGCACCTCAAACAGTCTTGACCTCAAATGGAGAGGATAAAAAAAACCAGGCTGTTTTGGTGATCCTTGTGTCTTAGTAGAATTCCTACATAATTTTGTTAATTGAGAAAGAGGATAGTATTGGTTATGAAAGGTTGTTGATCTTAAAAATAAAATAGTCTTATAGAAGGAGTAATGCACTAATTGAAGCAAAACTTGCCTTTCTATTCTTCACTTTTTGATTGGATGAAAGTAAGGTTTCTTATTTATACATCAATAGTCATATGTTTTCTTCTATTCAGTTTGGTAATAAATATGTAGAAACTAAATATAACAATGTAGCATAATAAAACAATAGCTTTTACAATATATTTTTAAAATTTCTGAATGCATCTCTTATGTTTTCATTAGTGTTACTCTCTTGTAATCTTCTATGGACTATGCAAGTTTATTGGTGGAGATGGACAAGCTATTGGGTATGTATTTAGACAAAATAGTTTAAGATATAGACCATAGCATTCAGGTTCCTTTGGTAACAAAGATTATATGTTAACAACACAAAAAGAGTCATTCTTCACCAGTATCAGCAAATATTCTTCTAAGATGTCCTTGTGTAACCAACTGAGGTACCCACTGGAATGCGTTCTACTAGTGATAGAACATTTCCAGAAACAGCACCTTCAATATCTTGTTGCCTGTAGCCAGACTCATGCTACTGCTACTAACACTGAATATCTCCTTACTAATTCAAATATCCACATTCGTGTAGAGAAGACTACCCCCAGGAAGGAAGAATACTCCAAGAAAGGTCTGTCTAATACCTAGGCGCAACATAGATTAGCACTCAAACTGCAAGGCAACACAGCTTAAAATTTCCCAAATGACCTGTTACTTCATTTGTTAAGTTTCAGATTCTTTTGTGCACTCATCCTAAAAATATCAGATATCCTTTCTGAGGAGAAATTTACAGAGTAGGGAGTAGTAAAAGGGCTCTGGCCAAATGTGAGCCCAGTCTTGTACACTACTTGCTAGATCTTGTGTGTCTTCCAAGAGGCAGAAATTGTACTGCCAAAATTAAAAAACATTGCAACTACTTCCTCCTATGTTTTGAAAAGTATGTCATTATACTCACTCTTCCTTGCATAACATGCAACACGAAAGCAAGTCCAGTTGCTGTACTGTCAAACTTTCACACAGTGGTTGTCGCTTTTCTTACATACCTTTCCGCTTTATGCATTATTCACTCTCAAAAAAAAAAAAGTTAAAAGAAAACATGAAGACCCCTATCCTCACAAAGCATTTGAGTAGATGTGATGACAGGAAGTCACAGAGAAAGGACTAAGCAATTCTGAAGTATCATGCTTTGGAGCAAGATCTTGTTAGAATGTGAAATTCCAGTCCTATGAAAACTAAAATTTAAGGAGTTTTTATTTCTGTTTACTCCACCTTTTATCAAATCAGATCGATGTATTTTGTTTAGAGAAAAAGATCAAACCAGTATTTTGTAGTGATTTATCTGCTTTGTTTTGACAGTTTTGATTGAACTTTGTCCACGCAACTTCAATAAAACCCAATGTAACACATACTGCCATGGATGTTAAATAAAATATAATTACCAAAGTATATAGTTGTACTGTACATAGCATGATGGGAAATTACAAGTCAAAAATAGGCGGCAATAGTTTACAAACTTACTAAAATATAACAAAAAAGAATCACCAATTAAAACATTATGGAGAGATGGAAAAACTTCCAACAGTGACAAATCCAAGATTTTGGAAGTCTAGATAGCCCTTTTATATTTGGCTATCTGTTGGAAGAAGTCATTCACTCCTTTCAACTGCAAGATGTGTATATTGATTCTGACAAAATCCACCTCTTACAATAGAAAATCCTTCAATCAGGTCAAATAAAAAGCAGGCCCAGTGTTTGATATAACCTGAAAATACTCCAAAATTAGAAACACTGAGACGTTGAAAGAAAGAAAAACCCCTTCGATTTGGACTACTTAGAAGACATATTTCCAAGTCACATATACTATTAGTAGCTGTCTTCTGTATTCTGCTATCTGAATGTGAAGGCAGAAGAAAAAGACTGAAAGATAAATATTGTGCAAGGGCAGTCTAAATGATTCATCAATTAGTTAAAGAAACCTAATCTGAGAATTTTCATGAGTGAGAAACATAATTTTTGGAAAGCAGATTAATTTTTACTTTTTGCTATGTGCAGTGTTAAATTCCAGTTTTCTATAAAATACATAATTTTCTAAGTATTTAGAAAAATCACCCACGGAGAAACTATACTAATGGCAGTACAACCAGCCTCATTTGTGGTAATTTTGCTGCATCAGTAAAAGCAGTAAACCATAAAAGACCGTAACTGTAGCCTAACTGGTATTTTAGTGCAGAAAACATTGTTCTTGTCCATTCCAGTCTCATTCATACCTGCCTTACCACCTTTATTTCCCAACAGTGAAACATTGTCTTTGAGAACATGTTTGTCACTTTTGTAGAATTATCTATGAAGAAATGACAGATCACATGTTTGATCTTTACTAGATTTAAGTCTACCACTAACATGCTCTGATGGATCTGAGGACCCACCCATACAAATTCAGTAGCTCCTAAAAGTCTCCATTGTGTCTGTTTCTCTCCATTCTTTTTGTGGTCAAAGCTTCCTTTGCAAGAAGTGTTTTCTTGTTGAATGGTTTGGTTTCCTGGGAAGGAGCTTTGTTGCTTGTAAATAAAGTGTGAGGTAGAGAGATAGACACATTGAAAAGTTATCTGCCCCACCTGAACATAGGCTCGGATGGATCAACATGTGAAAGTGCTGCTCTTTTCACTGACTATTAGAGTTTACCCAGTTAGCTTTGACTGGCAGCTAAGATTAGGTGAGATATACATAATCATTAATGTCTAGACTACTCAATGTCCAGTGCGTGGGGGGGGGGGGTGGGGCGCGTAACAACACCTATGAGTTCACACATACACTGCAGTTGCTGTAGTTTTTGTGGTGCTTTGCTACTGAGAAGACACACAGAGTACTTCCTAACAGTGGTCAGAGTCCATATTCACCTCTGGAAAATTACTGTACAACCTATTCACACAACCAAGTACAAATCAGATTAATTTGTCTCAGCAACTTTGTACTTCTCCAAGCAGAAATGACAACTCAAAAATCAAAGAAAGAATATAATTTCCCCAAGTTACTTTTAAAACTACGGTAGATAACATTTATACTTCTGCCAGTTTTCTTCTCTCTTGTGAAACAGAGCTCTCTAGCTAACAAGAAAACTTCAAAAAGTTTTGCATTTATTTTCAGTTCAGATAAGCACACTGAATTTCAGACAATCATTACAAAAATTTATTTAAACCTTTGAAGGCTGGATTACTTACACTGATTTGACCTGGCGTCACACGTACTGAATTCAGTAGCACTACTTCTGACTTAGGTTGGAATAAATAAGATTCAGACCTCTGAAGTCTGTAAATGGGTGTATACTCAATACAAGAACTGCCTGTCTTTCAAGATTCCGAGCATTTCTGATTCCAGCTGGAAAATTCTCAACAGCAACATCTCTTAAGGTATCTTGGCACTTCCAGTGTTGGCCAGCTCCCAAAAATTCAAGGGCTGTAAAAATGAGAAAGGGAAAACGCATTGAAACATTTCAGAACCTCCTTAAAGTCTGCATCACATCTGGAAATTGGGTCATTTTTACAAGAACACCTAAGGATAACACAGAGTGAACAGAGCTGTTTAAATTCCCAACTGATTCTCTCTCCCTAATTCTATTCTCGTACTCAAGTTTCCCTTCAGTCTATTGCTAGTGCAAAATGATGTTTCATTTCAAGACACATGGTGAATCAATGACCAGAGTTTAGCTCCTTGCTTTCAAAAGTGCTCTTATGCAATGGAGAAATGAAAGGTACTAAAATAAAATTGTGTTATATTCTTTAAATCTGTCCACTTGCATTATGTTGAGGACTTGACCAGTCCTTCACATAATGTCTAAGAGATGACAGCACGAACTGTTCCTGCTGTGCACCACGGAACTCTGAAGAAGCTCAGTTGTGTTATATTTCTCAGCAGAGATTCACAGTTAGATTCTTGTGAAGTATTTATGTAAAAGATAGAATGTCAGTTCTTGATAATCAACCACATTTTTGCATACCATTTTTTCTAGCCAACTATCTCTAGTAAACAGCTAGAGTTTACTGTTGAGCAATATCTTTTTCTTCCATTGGCATTTTCAATGTAAAAGCAGCTTATTATAACTGCAGAAGCAAAAGGGGAAAAAACTGTGTTGTCACCAAGTTTGTATGACACTCATAGTTAACTAATTCAATTTTCATTGGCTTTCCTTGCATACTTTCCGTTCTCTATGTCTGTCACTGAACTATGAAATCTGGTCCAGATTTTAATGGTTCAGAATCAAGAAGAAAGCACTATCTTACCAGTGAAAACAGCTTGGATAAATACCTATCGTCTTTTTTACAAATTTGGAAATGTAATTACAGAATTTGTTCCACTGCCTTAAATTGCAGATCTAAAGCCTCTTCCAAGTCACGTTAAGTTTTACTTGCCCTTTTATTCCCTGATGGACATTTCCACCTTCTTCTTTTGATTTGTCACTGGAGATCATCTGACCACATGGCCAGTCAGTTCAAAGTTTAGCTGAAAACAATCTGTAATAATAATAATAATAATAATAATAATAATAATAATAATAATAATAATAATAATAATGGATGTATGTATATATCTTTTCCAACAAGACCAACCATAAAATGCAAGACAAATCATGAAAACAAATTTTATTTTAAACATTCTTTCAGCTTAAATTAACTACAGAACTATTTGTAATCAACTTAATCTTGGTATCACTAGAAAAAATGAAGAAAAAACATTGTTTCCTACACTGACTTTTTAAAACAAATTATTACATGGACAGAAAATATAATTCTCCTGGCCTTCTGTCTAGGTCTAGAAGAAACAAAACAGAAAGAGATGCACTTTCACCCTGCACTAGGTGAAAGGGGCTCACCCTCAAAATCCAAATTCTTAATCTGGTCTCTGGCTGTAGGGTTGAAAGCTTTTCTCCAGCACCAGGACAGTAAGAGAACTAATGTTACACAGGAAAAAGAAACACAATATGTGAGCACATATAGAGAAAGCCATAAGAAAAACCACCACACACACTAGCACCATTATACCACTTGGCTCCCTAGTGATACCTCTCTTGTCAGCACAAGTGTCATGTCTTCTGCTGCACAGAAAGGCAGCCTTGAAAGCCTGTTTGCCAAAAACTCTCTTCCATGAGCTTTGCAGCAACTCATGTTCGTAAGCCTTAGCCTCAGAAAGAAAAGGCAAAGGGTTGTTAGTCAAAGGATGAAGAAAACAGACTGGATTTCAACTCACAGACCAGTCAGTGGACCATCTGTTGTTATGCTGCTGAGTTGGGTTTGGTTTTTTTACTTACCTAAGACACAGGTGCTGAAATCAGCTCACTCAGAATTAAAAGAAAATTTTAAAAGTTTCTACTCTTCCAGTTCTAGGAACTCCAGTCTCTTGGTCTCTTATCCAGGAGGATGGACAAAATCTCCAATTATTTAAAGGACAGCAAAATAACCACATTCAAGCACAAGAATTAAGTTGGCATAAAATTGTCATGAATAGGTCGTATAAAAGCTCTTTGCCTATGCTTCCTGTTATAACTGAGGAAAATTTTATTTTTATTTTTTGCTTACCAAAACAGCTACTTGTTTTGGATGAATGAGCAAGTGGAATTTTGCCTGTATGTGTTAAAAAATCTGTTCTGCTGCCCCAATTCTTTTTCTGCTTTCCAGCCAAACAAAGTAATAGAAAGAGGCCAACTACTCCAATTGGCATGTTCTTAGTGCTGACAAATTTTCAAGAGAGGAGACATCCTAAGCACTGGACTAAACTCTCATGTTCCAGGTGTAATTTTGAAACACTTACCTAAACCCAAACATCTCCCAATTGAAATGAGACCTCTGTTTTAACTCCTGGATCTTCACATTGTGGAAATCATTTTGCTTCTGAAGCTAGCTTGTGGTGGCATCTTAGTCAAGCTACCCACTTCTCTGCCTCAGTTTTTCCATTAACTTTTCAATTTTCCCCTTAAGAAAATATAATTGTGAGGTCATCTACCTCTATGGTTATTAATTATTTTTCCATGGCTGATTCTTGGTCTTCATCCTTCAGGCCTTCCAGGCGTGCTGTCACTCTTCATCTTTTATGTGAACAATGCTGACTTCTCAGTCCCTGCAACAAATTCACATTCCTCAGTGTCTTTGGCACAGCCTAGATCCCACCTGTATTTCATCTTGATTCCAAAACAGAGTTTGCCTCCTATTTCTAGTGCTGACATAGTCCAGATCTAGTGAATGACCATTCCAGCACTTCCAGTCTTTTATTTGTCTTGCCTTTCCGGAGACGTGACCTCATAAAGGCTTGAGTACTTCTAACTGAGAAGCAAAGTCTGCTGTATATATTAGCAGGGCTTCATGAGGACCAAGCAAAGGGAACTCAGACCCTCCATAGGTCATCAGTGCTTCTGCAACCAGGAGACAGAAAATAGAGTTAAACCAGGAGTAAGGAGGGGACAAGGTAAAGCTGCATGGTTTCAAGGGTGAGGAGGATATTTTATCTCCTTATCTCAAGTTTTCTGCCCATTAGAGGGAGGGAAGGCACAAGTCTTGTGTCACTCTTCTTTAAAAGCAAAAGCAACATTGCTGCACCTATAAAAGCTTCACAGTTCAACCACAGGGAAAGGTTTCACATTTATCTTACTGCTTCAGTTAAGCAATGCTTTCTAAAGCCCCTCTGATTTTACAAATCTCCATGAGAAGAGCTGCCTGGCTGCTTCAGTAAGCTAAACTGACAATGGAGTGACGAATGAAAAGTCTCATGTAAATTACGGATTTAAACACAAACAAGAGTCAACAAGTATGCTTCTACACGGGAAAATCATGTTACAACACAGATTTTCATTTGTGACTGTGGCTGACAGGAGATGCCAGGTCACTCCCTGTCACAATGGGAAACATCACACTTCAAGCCGGAATGATATTGCCCAATACCCTCTGGCAGTAAAACTACAGTTTAAAGGGCAACAGATCCCAGACTGCTTTCCTAACCGTGAAAAGAGGGTGGTGATGTCCCTGTCTGATTCTAAGTGATTGCTTCAGCTCTATAAAAGTGTCTTAATATTTTATGGGTCTTACTTAAAACCCCAGTTCAATTATCTAATTTTTTTAGCTCCTATGGTCACAGAAAAAGCTCTTAAAGTAAATTTTATAGGCTCCTACTTTTAAAAGATTTTTTTAAAAACAAAACAAAAGTTATTATTTCAAAAAATGTCAGGATTTTGACAGCCCTTGAACACTTCCAGCTGGCAATACTGATGCTACGCTCTTCCTTTTCAGCTGAATCTATCAGCATTAGCTGTAACCAGTCTGTTGGTTTGCAGGTTTGTGACTTTGTTATAGCTAGGAGTGATGGAGTAATCCCTATGTGTCCTGCTCCTTTCCTCCTACATCGCCATCACCAGCCACCTAGAGAAACAACTAGTGACAAGCACCAACAGCTTTAGTTGCCTTGTACTGAAAACAACAGACCTTGCTGTAATCTTTGCTCAGGTGTTGTCTTGTCTAAACGTTGAACTAGAATTATTGTAGGAGGGAGTCACAGAAGGTACCTGCCCCTGCATGCACTTACCATTTGCAACACAATACTGCAAGGTAGCGATGACCTGGCATAAAGGAAGAAGGAATAAGAGAGGGTTTTTTTCGTCAGTCACCCCTTACCTCCCCAGCAAAAATTTCAAATCTATCGATTTCATGCTTCCCCATCACTTTATTTTGCCTACAAGCTGACAAGCGTTAAGTCAACTCTTCTAACAGTTTGATACACATTTATATAGCATCTTAATCTATGGAAGAGTGAAAGAATACTGTAATAAAAATTAACAAGCAAAACTGAGTAGATCATCAGCTGGGGGTCCCAGTGAGAGCAACACATTGAGCTTATGTCAGAAAGCAAAGAGAATATGTCAAAATTATCCCAGCTGATGGTAGGTTTCTACAAAACAATTCTCATTGCTGGCAAAATCATTAGGAAATAAGAACAGCAAGTTGACATCTGTTGAATTTTACATGAAATAAATGAAACATACTACTTGTTCAAAACACTGACTCATGTATTTATGTCCAGGAGAAAAACGTTTTGAGAATTTTCCCAATAAACCATATAGAATGACTAGTTTTTAGAAGAACCACTTTTTCATACAAAGAAGTAAACAAACATCATTGCTTTATTTCATTTATTAGAACCACCTCAAACTCTCGTGTATTTCAGGGCACATTCCTGACCAGATGCATAGTATTCTTCAGCTCCCAGTACCAAACTAAAGATTCAGGCATCTTGGACTTTTGTTTTGCCAGTGGCTGATACAGCCATTTATTTATTTAAATACGAACCCACAAATAAAATTTAAAAAAATAAATAAAAGGAAAGAAAATATTATCCTAGTGTATATTCTACAAAGTTTGGCAAATTAGCTTGCCATTTAAAAAAAATAAGTGCAGTGGCAAAATGTTTCTTGGTAATAAATCCATAATAAAATCTATTAAAATACCAGCTGTTTCAGACAAAACCTTGAAGCAAAATTAACACTTCTGTACAATTTTAACAGCTGCAACCTCTAGGCAGTAGCTGAGTTAATGACTAAAAATAGCTATTATTATTATGTACATTTGATACTAACTGAAGCAGGGAGGCTTCTGGCACTATACTTGCAGTCTGAATGGAAAGTAAGATGGCACACAAAGGTCAGTTCTTCTGAGGACATGAGTCACAGAATGATTGAGGTTGGAAGGGACGTCTGGAAGTCATGTGGTCCACCCCCCTGCTCAAGTAGGTTCTTCTAGAGCCAGTTGCCCAGGACCTTGTCTAGATAGTTTTTTAATATCTCTAAAGATGGAGACTCCACAACATCCCTGGGCAACCTATTCCAGTGTTCAGTCACTCTTACAGTAAAAAAAAAAAGCATTTCCTGATGTTCAAAGGGAATTTTCCGTGTTTCAGTTTGTGTCCAGTGCCTCTGGTCCTGTCACCACTGAAGAGCCTGGTTCCGTCCTCTTTGCACCCTCCTTTCAGGTATTTATTGATAAGATCCCCTTGAGCCTTCTCTTCTCTAGGCTGAACAGTCAGCCTTTCCACATATGTGAGGTGCCTCTGTCCCTTAATCACTCTTGTGGTGTTTTGTGGAACTCTGCAGTATGTACATTTCTTTTGCACTGGGAAGCCCAGAACTGGACACAATACTCCCAGTTTGGTCTCACCAGTGCTGAGTAGAGGCGAAGGATCACCTTCCTCAACCTGCTGGCAGTACTTTATTTAAGCCAGCCAGGGATAACATTTGCTTTCTTTGCTACAAGGGCACATTACTGGCTCGTATTCAACCTATTGTCCACCAGAAGCCCCAAGACCCCAAAGGTCGTGACCAAGACCCCTAGGTCCTTTTCTGACAAGCTGCTTTCCAGATGGGTGGCTCCCCATATACGCAGGTACATGGGGTTGTTCTTCCCCAGGAAATGCCAATCTTGCAGGCAGTGCTGGTATGAATTCAATAGAATTAGCATTTAGCCAGAGTCTTAATTAAGGTGCTGCTCTGATGACATTGCATTCTTTGTGGGAGTGTATTAGGGGACACTGAGACGTGCTGCTGAGACTCTGCTAATTACTGCTGAGGAAAAAAATATCACAGACAAAGAAACAGAAACTTACATTTCACACTAAGATAGCCACTTGTTTCTACATCTGAAAGGAAGAGAGGCAAGTAGACGCTCTGAAAGTTAGTCACTGAAGGACCTGAGACTGAATACAGAACCAGAAGTGTCATTTCTGAGCAACTTCTATATTTAAATCGGCACTTACCTTCAGAATAATGTACCCTGTGCTTGTGTCTATTCCAGAGTTCAGGCAAAATCTACTTTCCCAGAAGGTTCCTGTAAGGAAGAGTTCTCATCAACATACTCTTTTGGCAGCACTGGAGTACTGGCAATCACAATAAGCAGCAAGGGATGGGTCTATCAGGTTGACTAGGGTTTCTTCTAAATGAAGTACAAACTTCAGCTGAAATTCCCATCTAGAAGCATACTTAAATTTCTTTCCATGGGAAATTGAAATCTAGTAATGTGTATTCCTTTGGAGGATACTTATTTTTCCTTCTTTTCTTCCAGCTCAATTAATGACCTGGGGACACAGCAAGTCTGTCTTGGAAGACACAGTAATCAGCTGAATGGATTAGCTTTACACATAAATTCTGCATTGCCATTCTGCTAATGACTCCCTGTAACTGCAGCTCATGTCCCTGAAAGTACTACATCACGTCAGGTACCATCTGCAGCTCCAAGCCAGATGACCAGGAGAATCCCAAAGTGAATTTCAGAGCATCCCTCAGACCCCCAAACGCTGTTCTTTGCTATCATCCTGTCCTTCCTTTGCCAACCAAATCTATGCCTAGTAAAATGTCAGAGTATCTGCAGAACTAAAACTGCTAAACTAAATCTAAAATTTTCCACAAAACTAAACTGCTCATGTGCATAGGTTTTCATATGACTGCAGTTACATAGCCTCTACTGCATGCAACAGAGGGAATTTTCAGATAACATAATTTCTTTGGAGCCATGCAAATGTCAGCAACTAGAATTGCACTTCAGCTTTTTCCTTTTACTCAGAGCAGGATCCAGAAAGAAGGATTCAGTGAGTTAACCTGGTAGCAAAGAACTACATTATCAATCATCTCATTTAATCCAAAAGGGAATCAATCAATACTGCTTCCCTCAAGCTTTCTTGTCAGCATTTCTCCCTCCAACCCAGCCTGCTTCATTCTATCCCTCTCTAGTACTCCATTCAGTTACGGAGTACCAGATCCTTGCATTTATTTAGATTCTCAGTTTCCTGTGAAAACAAATGTCAGGCTGGTACTTCATATCTTTGAAAGGCTGGCTCTTAAAGTCTGAATGTCCATTTGCTAACAAAGAATAGAAATGTAAGCAGCATCCCAAAGGAAACTAGCAAATATTTGGCAGCAAACAAAAGAAAGATTATCTTTTACTAAGATTTATCCTCTTAATCAACTGACATTGAGTGTTTATTTTTCAGTTCATAATAGCTAAACAAGCAGAACAAAATACTAGTTTTTAACATAATGAATTCAGCTATCCAAGCATCCGTTTACAGACAGATAGCTTTAGGGAGGAAAAGGCTGTAAAATGCTTTAAAACACTAAGCAAAAGACAATGCCTCTGGTGCAAAACAGCTCTGTTATTTTTCTTAGGGTTTTTAATATACAGCACATAAAGCAATTGTTGCATCAATTTTGCTGAAACTATTCTAGAAAACATTCAACAAATAAAGCAGTTTTATTGTTTAGATTCTGTAATAATAACTTACTGAAAGAGCAGTGTAAGAGAACCTGGCCTCTCTCCCTGATCTGCTGAAGCCCTCTCAAAAGAAGCAAGGAAGGAAGGATGAAAAGTGGAGTTTGTGAACCACTTTTAATACAAACGTACATGTGATATGCAAGTTGTCAGCATTCCGTGAAGAAAAGCCATCAACAAATTTCACACCACAAATAGGCCACACTTGCTTGGAAGGGGTATTTCTGACATGGCCACCAAAGAGACCAGTACCCAATAAATTGGCTAGGAAGGAATAAACTTAACAAAAAGTCCTGCAAACTGATAACAAAAGCCTTACAGATGGCTTTTAAAATTACTTTAGGCAGATGCTCATACTTAACTAGATGCTGATTAAGCACACTATCAAATAATATCCATCCAGGAGTGTGGCCTGTGTTACTCTGAATGCTAACAATATTACAGGCGAAGTCCCCATTCCCTGCTCTGCTGCTTCACGTTTTACTTGAGCAAACACATGCTAGGGCAGTTACATCTGCAAAATTGTATACTACCTATAAATCAATACTATTATTGAAATATTATGAAAACCCACAGTAATTTTATTAATTTGTTGCTGGGCTTTGCAGGGTGTCACATTCACCTGAATGCATATTTGGGAGATAAAAATATGTATTTATTTTATTATCACCACAAAGTGATTCTTAGGAAATAACCACAAATAAAAAGCATCCTACAACTACAGCGTTTGAAATAAAAAATGCCAAGATAGTGGCAATGCATTTAATGTCCTAAAGGTTGCTGAAATACCAAAAGCCATGCATGAATAAAGAGGGAAACATGCTACAGGGGAAAGCAGTAGGGCTTTTTTTGTCCTTAGGCCAGTGGAATCTAATCAAGAGTCTGTGCTACTTTTGCACATTTAGGAGAGCATCACCAGAGAATTTAGGTTGTAAGAGGTCTGCATAGTGCAGGAAAGAAATTAAATAGAAGTTGCTATCATACTCATGGCTAAATAAATTACTTCTCTGTCAGGCTTGACAAAGTGATGGTATAAATAACTTCCAAGGATAATTTGCTAACACTTGGCTAGTTGGCTTGATTCAGCAATTGGCACTGATAACCCAGTCTGATTCTCAGAAGAACAATGGCATGGTTTAATTCTTAATTCCCACTGGAGAAAATTGCAACTTATTGTAAGAACCAATGATTTTCCATGGTAACATATATCACCGATGTACACCTTGCAGTCTCACAATGGCTATCAATATCATTGTACCAGAATATGTAGACCTATATAAAAGACAGTAGAGGAAATGGGGCCAAAATGTCAGTCCAAAACATCCCAAATAAAGCAAAAGCACAAAATGCATCTTTATATAAATCCTAATTACAACCTTCATGGACTTACAGATAGCCTGATGCTGGGATCTAATTGAAATCTATTATATGGACAGACCTTTCTTGGTTGCCCTCTTACTTCTCATTATATGCATTAAAACAGCAGTTCAGTCATGGAAAAAAAAAGTCCTTCTGCACGTGAAAGCGTGAAAATTACTACTGCTAGAACTTTGATAAGAATTTGCTTGTCCAAAGGAGATTGCTACCATGCAACACCAGCTCCAAGTACTTTGTGCACTTACTGTCACGTGTTTGATTTCTGCCCTGCTATTCCTAGTCATCTGTCATTCTCCCCATTTTGAAATCTAAATTTTCCCCAGCTGCTGCTGGCCAATAAGAGTGAGAGAGAGAAATAGAACCCTGATGTCGGGCATGCCCCAGGGAGAAGAAAAACCCAAACAAAGGCAATCAGACTTATTGTCTTTCTTGTTGACAACTGTCAATGTAAATCCTCATGTTCATATTCATTGCTGACTACCTTGCAGCAACCCTTCCTTGACTACATGTAGCCAAATCACACTCTCTCAAAGGTATCCAACAGCAGTAGATGCAAATACTGCCATCAATACAGGATTTTCCTGGGGAAAAAAAAAAAGTTTTTATTATTTAAGAACTGCAAACTGAATGCACAAAAATCAACCACTTGTTGTACAATAGCCATTTTTTTCCTCCAATTGACACTGGAGAGAAGGGTGGTTCTAAAAGCAGAGGAAGAGAGGCATGAGTGAAGCATGTGACAAAGGTCCCTCACTAGCACTGGTAGCAGGAGAACCATTTTGCAGCATCCTCTGCAAGGTTTAAGGTCTCAACCACTTAAGTATCACAAAGACTTTGAAGTATTGAGGGACAATAGTTCTGGTGACTCAGTCCAAGCACTCATGTCAGTACTGTCTCCATCCTGACTAACTGATGCAACACTATAAAAAAGAGAGGCAGGGGTGACCTTCGAACCTTGTTGCTAGAATTCTCAAAACTCTGATTCATGCATAATCCTCATTGTTGAATGTACTTTAAGGGATAAACCAGCTCCAATTTCATTTTTTTAAAACCAAGAAAATGCAGTCATATGTAAAGAAGAGATATAGGACAAAGTAAAATTTTTAATAGGAGCAAGAAGCTCCGTCTTATTCTCCTTTTAGACTTTTTCTGTCTTCCTTCTCCTAATACTATGAAGCTTTGAATGGGGGTGATCTCTCAGTTGTTTCAAGAATCAGTTATCAGCACTACCATGAACAAGGAAGAAAAAATGAACTATCTATAAATAAATATGTATATTTTTATAAAATCCTTACCTAAGGAATATACTATACCTTACTTGCTATTCACCCATGAAAAAAAAATAGTGGAAGAAAGAATGAAAAATAACAGATGCTAGATACTCAGGCTCTAAGATGAGGAAGGCAGTGAAAAGCCTGTGTAGAATAAAATAGCATGGAATAGCAGAAGTCAGTGGCAAGCAGCTACCGATGGAAACTACTAGAGCTTGATGAAATAGATGGTGGATCTGCTACTGATGCTAAACTAAACTCATATTAGGTGGGAAATCTAAGACTACTGTTTTTACAAAAGCATGTTGGATGTTTTCTAGGGCAAAAAGAAAAGTTTGTCCATAACCTGAACGATTTTCAGAGACTTGACAAAATATCACCAACAGCATCAAGGTGATAAATTAAAGAATGATAATGGAACATTATAGCTGGGTAGCAGGCGTCACAAAATACAAGAAATTTAAGATGTTAGCTTTCCACAGCAACATTAGCTTTGCTGTGTTACACAGCCTATATATATATTACAAAAAACTCAGAATTCTACCATCTACATTTCACAAAGAAAAAAGAAACTCAGATGCAGCTTTTGCCCAATGTAGCAAAATAAAGCTACTTTTCAACTCAGTGAAACTTAGATTAAAAACCTGTCCTGGTTTCGGATGAGATGGAACTAATTTTCTTCCCAGTAACTGGTATATTTTGGATTTAGTATGGGATTGGGTTTGTGAAGAATGTTGATAATACGCTGATGTTATCAGTTGTTGCTAAAGACACCAAGAACTTTTCTTAGCTTTCCAGGTTATGCTAATGTGCAGATGCAAGAAACTGGAAGGGGTACAGCCAGCACACTTACCCAAACTGGCCAAAGAAAGTGTTCCATACCGCAAATATCATGCTCAGTATGTAAGTGGGGGTTGTCTGGGGAGCTGGCTTGCTTTTTTTTTTTTTTGTCTCTCATTGTTTGGAATCATTCTGGCATTGTTTTCAGTTTTTCATTCTGTGATTGCTGTTCAAGATGGGCTGTGTCAGGTGGTGAGAAAGTGTGCATCGTTCATTTTGTATGTTTTATTATACCTATTATTATAACCATTATTAAAGTATATATTATTATATCTTCCTTTGCTATCCTAGTAAACTATCTTTAGCTCAACCCATGAGTTTTCTTCCCGATTCTCTCCCCCATCCCCTGGGGAGGGCAAGAGTAAGCAAGCAGCTGTGTGGTATTCCGTTGCTGACTGAGGTTAAACCACAACAGAACCTCTTGTGGCAATGCATGTATTGACGTGTTCCATGAAAAGAGATAAGAGAAATCAGATCTGGAAGCAGAACTTAATTTGCAAAAACAAAACAGTGGAAATCAATGGACATAAAATATAAATTCTATTGATAGGTTCCATACCATTTTTAAGGCTCCTCAAATTCATTCTTGAACCCATCATGGCCAATTCATATGGTCTTTTTTTTTTTAGGTTTCTACATCAGGTGAAATTCTCTAGAAACATTTTCATGAACAAAAAATGTGTTAGATAAACACTTCAGCAGATAATGAGAAGACAGACTTGCTGTCAGAGAAGAGTATTCAATGACTACCTATCAAGCTGGCCAAAATTTAAAACCTCTAAAATGAAGTGAAAGGCCTCAATTACCAATCTCTTCAGTGCTAGCTACTGGTGGTAACTCTAAATGAGCATGGCACAGGCACATGTACAAACTAGCAGAAGTAGAACCCAAGTCTATTGTTTAGATCATATGTAATGCCAGCATCATGAATGGATTTAAACTTTAGTAATGCCTCTGTGACAATAGTGACAACATGACATCCTGCTCAAATTGCTTCAGACAACAATAGTTATTAATATTTCAGAAATTGAAGAGAATAGTAAAACTATCACAAGGACAAAGCTGCAAAATAATGAGGTTATTAAAGAAAGGATGCAATTACAGGGATAAACAAAGTACAGCTGACTGAAACAAGTTCAACAGCTAATAAAAAGGCATTAGCAGAGATTCTACTATAATCTGGGTATAAAGACTGGTTCAAAAAATTACAAGAGTATTTGAATACCCTAAATTCCACCTAAAGAAGATTATTGCTATGCTATTGTAGTTACAGAAGGAACAGGCTTTTCAAATAAGCCCACAGAAACCTATTTCACAACAGGTAAACAGAATTATGTTAAAGCCTTTCAGGCTATGAGGATATAAAACTTTATAAGCAAAATACAAAGATAAGAGGGAGAAGATGGGATTGAGAACAGAAAGAAAGAAAAAGCCAACTTTAGTATCTGCCACAGGAAATAATAGGCAGACCCAGGTAGTGTACAAAACAGCAGAATAGCAATTTGCATACATAAGTAACCATTTCTTGCCAGCTCTCTCTCCTTTTATCTCATTTTATTCACAGACTCCAGTTCACCTGACCACTATTTGCTTCAACAGCACTTAAATTCAAAACCCACTTCCTTACAAATTTATGCACTTGTAGAAAACCAGTACATCAGGGCTTTAGTTTTCATATTTTTCCCCAAATAATAATAACAATAGCAAATAATTTTAATAACCACATCATCAGTAGCAAGTACTTGGCCAAGATTACAGCTCAGCAAATGTTTCATTTTTTTCTTTAGCATCCTAAATGAGATGTGGGTGGAGAAAATGTGGAGCAGAACTTGACTATTTACTGCTTGAGGTATCTCTAAGCAAAAGAAAGCAACAGAAATGGGGAGGACATGAGTACTGTCCACAAAATTACATGAGCTGGTGATGGACAAGAGAGCACTTGATTTGGGCACCCATCTTGCTCTACTGAAAACTGAGTTTGTATTTTTTCCCTTCTCTGAAAGGATTTAATCCAGACTATCAAGCATGAGGGAGGGCCAGTTTCCAATGTCTCCTGCTGAGTGAGTTCCACCTTTGTACAAGGTACTTAGATATTCACTGAGCCATAGAAAGAAATGACATTATAATCTAGTGGCTGCAGCAATGTAGTGCACTCCTGTTCCTAGTCCCTGCCCCACGAATACGAAGCACTCTATGAAGCAGAACAGCTTCAACAGACAGTACCAAGAGCTGGCCATCCATCACTGCACTACAAGACGGTGTTTAGGATGTGACCTACCACAGCAATTGCAATGGTGAATTCAAACTGAGGTCTCTCACTTCTCTATAAAGTGATCCAGCTGTAGCATACCTCATCAGCTGAATCAATTTTTAAATACATGATATGAAGAAAAACAGCATCAATATAAAATACCTCTTCAGTCATGACACTTGCGAAATTCTCATAGAGAATGGGGTTCAAACCTCTAGTCTACTAGGCAAAAAGGGGAGCACCACTAGATAGAAATTTTTGCTAAATTCAAAACAAATCCAAGAATAATTTCAAGCAATTAAACTACTCAGAGCCATTTTGCTCCATTCTAATCTAATTTTGCAGTACAGTTTCTGTTATTCATGGACCTCATGTAAAAAAAAACAATTTAAGTATAGAATACAAACAATAACAATTAACTTGAATTTTGAAATTGTGAAAAATCCTTAAGTAATAATTCAAAGTTATGATATATTTTATGTGAATCTAACTGCTAAAATAAGAGTTTTATTATATTCTTGGTGTTAGCTGCCTTATTTTACCAAAAAAAAAAGGAAATAAATTGTGACATACACAGCTTCCTCAACATTTCTTGTTTAAAACTTACTCATACAGTTTAAAAATATTTTTTTTAAGCATATTAAACAGTCTTTTACCAGCTTTGCTTCTTTTCCATCTTCTAGAAGTGGAGAAGGATCACAGAATCATAGAAGCATAGAATGGTTAGGGTTGGAAGGGACCTTCAAAGATCATCTAGTCCAACCCCCCTGCAAGAAGCAGGGACATTCCCAACTAGATCAGGTTGCTCAGAGCCTCATCCAGCTTGGCCTTGAACGTTTCCAGGGATGGGGCTTCCACCACCTCTCTAGGCAACCTATTCCAGTGTTCTATAACTCGCATTGTAAAAAAATTTTTCCTAATATCTAATCTAAATCTACCCCCCACTATTTTAAAACCATTACCCCTCATCCTATCACAACAGGCCCTACTGAACAGCCTCTCCCCATCTTTCTTGTAGGCCCCCTTTTAGGTACTGGAAGACCGCTATAAGGTCTCCCCAGAGCCTCCTCTTCTCCAGGCTGAACAGCCCCAACTCTCTCAGCCTGTCCTCATAAGAGAGGTGCTCCAGCCATCTTACCATCTTTGTGGCCCTCCTCTGGACCTTCTCCAACTGGTCCATGTCCTTCTTACGTTGGGGGCTCCAGAACTGGACACAGTACTCCAGGTGGGGTCTCACCAGGGCAGAGTAGAGGGGGAGAATCACCTCCCTCGACCTGCTGGCCACACTCCTCTTGATGCAGCCCAGGATGCGGTTGGCCTTCCAAGCCGCAAGGGTGCATTGCCTGCTCATGTTAAGCTTCTCATCCACCAGCACTCCCAAGTCCTTCTCCTCAGGGCTGCTCTCAATCCATTTTCAGCCTAGCCTGTATTTGTGCCTGGGATTGCCATGACCCAGGTGCAGGACTTTGCACTTGGCCTAGTTGAACTTCATGAGGTTGGCATGGGGCCACCTCTCCAGCCTGTCGAGGTCCCTCTGGATGGCATCCCTCCCTTCCAGCGTGTCGACGGCACCACACAGCTTGGTGTCATCGGCGAACTTGCTGAGGATCATCTGTTCTGTAGTAGTTAAAGCCGCAGTTGTCTTTTCTGTCCCTATTTCCTTTCTTCTGGTTCTGTTCTTCTCTTTCCCATCCCTGGACTTTTTGATTTTCTCATTATCTTCTTCTCTATCTAATTTTTTTTATTCACTTGTTCTTTTAATAGAGCTTATTACTTAAATAGCCCTGAATCATTCCTGAATGAACTCAAGAGAAGAGGGAGGGGAGGGCAGGGGGAGAAAGGAAGCAATGCCACAGCAGTTGCAAAGCTTCTAACTGAATTCTGCATCTTATCCTGGAGCACCTTGGTCTTCTCTTCATCCATTGTTACTGGTTTGCCAGTCTTGCTCATCAGGGGGAGTATGCTTTCTTTGACGTTCTTTTTATGACTGACATACCTGTAGAAGCCTGTCTTATTATTCTTTGCATCCCTTGCCAAGTTCAGGTCCTTGGGTTTCCCAACCCCATCAAGTACCCTCTTATCCTTAATTCAGTAGAACAGATATAATGCCTCGCTTCTCCTTGGTAACCCACAGTCACAGAACCTGCAGGGATAATGACGTTTTTGGCTCTCCAGTGGCAAATGCCAATGACATTAGCCTGTGGGTTTAAAAATTTTAAAGAAAATAATAGACATGCCCATGTAGAGACACACAGAGACGTGTGTAAAAGTATATCCATATATGTAAATATGCATTGAATAAGGGAAGGTTTGTTTCCTTAGAAAACTAGGCAGTGTTCCATGTTCACCAATTTCAGAAAGAGAAATCCTTTCAGTGTACTGTACTGATCTGGCACTTGGGAAGTGGATTGAGGGGCAACAGTACTAGATTTTCAGGAGAGTATTTTCCAGAGTATATTTCCAACAAATATTCACCTAATTATTTCAGTATTTAGTTTTTTGACTTCCATAGTATATGAAGAACCTTTTCAGTCTGCTATCCTTATTCTCATAATAGCATCATCTGCAAATTATGTAAGCTCCAAGCACAGCCTACAGTCATACCCAAGGCCATTTTCATCTTCTAAAGTGAACTTTAAAATGAAATTCAGCATTCTCCGATTTTAATATTCTGTTCACTGACACTGACTAATTTATTTGCTTTGAAGACTCCAGAAAGCCCACTTGTAATTGAGAAGTGTAATAAATATCTCTGTAATTCTGAGATATCCTTTTCTGAGGTTGTAGCTATTTCATGGTAACACCCTTCCAGATTCCCCACAAAGGTGTTATTAAAATTGTTAGCTGATGCATACTAACTGCATCTGTAAGATACATTGCCTTCTAGAAATACAGGCAAAAAGTCTGCAACTTCTAACATATTATAATTTCTACTCTGTACAGTATTTGTATTTCAATATATTCTAGACATAAATAAATCTTGTGCATAAACAACAAAATTGGGTTTGTATTTGGTGCAAATATGGTCCTCTTATTATTTCCATCTACTTTTAACAGTAATAAGATCATTTTCTTTTGTTCTGAAAGGACTACCTGATGCTATCAATGTTTACTTTAACAGAATGTTCCATAAATCATTCATAATAAAGCTGAGGAAATTACAGAACTTTGAAGTATAAAATGCAAGTTTAGCAACAGGTACATCTTCATACCAACTTATAGGAAATAAGTGAAGGAAATGGATTATTTTCTGGTACAGAAGAACTGTGGATCAGTATTATACCAGCCACTCTAGAGTTTTAACACATTTTTTTCTCCGTCTACTCTATCTATCTCTGTTTCACTGAATCAACTTGTAAAGAAGAAATGTCAAATTAAAATCTAGTGAGGAAAAAAAAATGTATACTGTTTACATAGCAACATATTCACCCATATATTGTGGTACATTATGACAGTGCAACATGAGCAACAAAGAACTTCCAGCAGGCGCCAGGAAAACTCATAATCATAAAGTCATCTTAGACAAGGGTAATAAAAATACAGTTAAACAGACTTAGCTCCTTAGTGACATAGGATAAATCACAAAAGAAAAGAGGTAATGATTGCAAGACTACAGTATGGTCATTATTTGTAGACAATGCAGAGGAATTAGCAGTGAGATAGTCGAAATGTCATAGTGATAGCATTAGAGGACATTAAGACCTTCCATGATACTGTATGCATTTTTGAAATGTCATATACAAACTTAAGCAAGATACATGACAGTTCATTCTTTATTTTAGATAGAGCATTTCTCAAGCAATATTTAAATAACTTTGTTAATGATGACAGTAAAATGCTCCTAGGCCTGTATAATTAAAGGTATATTTCTCTGTCTCATTACACTCCTGAATCGGCTCTAGATTCAGATAGTGTAGATATTTTGTTTGGATCAGGCAAGACACTTTAAAACATTCTTAAGTTGGGATTTACAAGTAGAAGAATAACTAGCTAAAAGTTAGAAGGAGAAGACTTAAAATATTAGTTAATTTGGAAGACCCTTGATAGCCTTTAAAATAACATCCAACAGATTTACTTTTTTTTATAGTGAGCATGTTAATTAGCTTTTCTCTGAGCTAAATAAATAAAAGCTATACACAAAATCTCTGTGCTGTGTTGCTATTTTCACCTATTCCTGATTGCTATCTAGAAACCATGAAAAACAAACTCAGTCTTTTAAAAATATATTTTGCTCCCCTTTATGCTTTACTTCATAAATGCAGAAAGAAGGAAACAAAAATAGGTAACAAAGATGATAAAATTATGATTAAAATAATTCACTAGAGATAAGATGCCCTACTCGTCTTCCAATAAGTGTTAGTTTTATGTTAAAAGGAGCTACAGCTGGTTAACTATTTGACACAATTGCATTTTAAATTCTTAAAAGCAAGGTTATGGAAATCATAGGATTCATCTTGGGCTTTAGCTCATGGTACTAATACATATTTCAATAATATCTTCAATCCATTTTTCTCCAAGGATCTCTCTTGTCGAATATCTACTAAGGGTTGCAAAGCATCTGCCTACAGCTTTATTGCCACTTATCACAAAACTGGAAATACTGTTTAAGCAACACTAAAAGACACTACTTTTTGAGACAGCTGCACAAGTAAAGCAAAATAGTCACTATCAAGGCTAATACTGTTTCTAGAGGTTCCTTTGGCATTTTGGGGGTTTTTTTTAACCTCATTCATAAACTTCAGAATGTGAAATCTTCTTTCTGGGCATAGTTGAGATTAATAGAGCGAAGTTTTAATAATTTGATGGTCTTCTTACTATATCTTTAATTCTATTATGTGCAATAGAAAACAGTCAATAGGATCAGGAAGACAAGCTACATCCATACAGTAGCTACTCATCCAGCTGGATGCTAGCTTAAGAAAACAAAATTTTAGAGAAGTCACAGAACTCTGCTTAAAGCAATCATTTTTATTTATCCTTAAAATCAATAAAGTTTACATGAAAATACTTACATAACTCAGTCCTGATTCATAAACTAATTACTATAAATCTGAAGCAGGCATACTCTATCCTACATAAAATACTAAAGTTTTAAAAGCTGATCTTAAGTGCAGAAGTGTTTCCATCATCAAACACTGCATTTCTGGATTCTGGACCTTGTTGCTAATATCCAGACTAATGGACCATGAAGCCAAAAAGAATTTCAGAGCTGACACACACTGGATTATACTCAGTCCATTGAAACTGCAGAAACACCTGTGCTTACCATTGTTCCATGCTCATAAATCACTCAGCTGAAAGGAGAGTCTTTCCAAGTCTTTGTAAGTATATGGGCACAAGCCATCAAACTTATACATATCCTTCAGACTTTTCCTACTGCTAGATTTTTCAGGTTTCTTAAGCATTACTTTAGTTTGGAAATAAATTGGGCCCCATGAACCTTCCTTTTCCCCAGATTTTTTTTCCAGAATTTATTTTCTTTGATGCTAGGAAGCATAACACCTTAGCAGTTGTAAAAGCCTTTGTATCTCTTTCATTCACATAAACAATATTTAAAAGGGAGGCATTTCTTTCCATTTTCTCAAAATCTGCTAAAATCTGACAGTCCTCCTGCCTCCCCTATGAAAAGACAAGACCCATGAGGTGAGCTATGACTGGACATACACTGAGTCCAAATGAAAGATCAGTCCTTCAGCTCCAAACCAGACTAGCCACAGCTAAGCAGCAATCTGATATTTTTTCTTTAACATTATCCTCACCATCCAGAATCATAATCCAGTAACAAAGTTGCAGGATTTTTTAGAATAAAATAATTTGTTTGTTTACCAACCAGAAGAAAGTATTGCTTTGACCACATAACAGGTCAAACTTTGCCCAGGCTTACACCTGCTGCAAGCTTTTGACCAAGACATTACACACAGCATGCCTATATCTCCCATCTTTACTTCTGAATTCTGATAAATCCAAAAAGCACTGCTCAGCTTCCCTTCCTCATCCTACATTTCTGATATTTCAAAGTGGTTTGGTCTTAGCCAAATATAATCCTTCAGCTCCACTGAACCAGTCAGCAGAAATCCCCAGCCCACCCCTGCTCTGTGACTAAGAGGTCCTGAATCACTGCTGGGAGGGCTGACAGCAGCCAGTAGCCACACCAGAGAGCATGAACTGCTGCGATGGAAGAGCAAGCTGCCTACTAATAAAAATAATGTTTGTTTTCTTTCTCTGGTGACAGCTGCCAGTGTATAAATCTAAGTATTTTACACTCCCTTTTTTCAACTAAATTAAACCAGCCAGGTGTCTCATACACCATGGGAACTGCAGAACAAATCCAGACAAACAGCACTAGAAGTCAGTCTTTCAAAAGGTGCAGAACAGAGGGACAACAATTTAAAAAAAAAAAATGTTTTTAAACCATGCTGGAACAGTGAATTCTCTAGAGGAGCTTCCTATGCTGACTACGCATCAGATGGTAGACTCAGTAACCACTGAATTGCAAAACACTACTCTTTTTCTTAGTCTTCATGGTTTTAGATGGCAAACCGTGACATCTTTATCGCATTCGTATATAATGAAAAATGCATATTTTGTGGGTGACAATGGTAGTACACAAGTCTCATTAGAGTTTTAGGATAAATTATTTCTCTCCATCTATTCTACAGCTCTGAGACATTTACTCAGCTTTGTTAATAGGACCTTAAATCCTACCATCTTTTAAGAAAGAAATGCATGTAGCTACTTCCAGCTCAGCAATAAATTTCAAACCATCTTGCAAATGATTATGAGTTACAGTAATCTTAAAAACACCAGGGTAAATATTTCAGAACGGTTCCTGAAGTGCTTCCTCACCTGAAATGTCACCTGTCAGTCAGTGTACAAGGAAAGAGTAAAGCTTGAAAGCCTTTCAGAAGCTAGAAATCCATTTATAGGAGATGCTGAGGATGCTCGTGCCTCACCACCCATGTAACAAAACTCTGACCCTACAGTTAGCAGGCTGCTGCTTTGATTTTTCCCTCCTGCCTCACACCTCACATTACTCATCTTCATCAGAACAAAATGAGTGCAAACAATCGTTACGGTCTGATCTGCTACACCTGTTTTGTACAAGCATAAGTGTCTATACAAAGCATGGAAGTCTTGGAGAATGATGTACTACGTACACCTCAAGCAGTCAAAGGGATCTGGATTCCACGGTCCATTTTCGAAACACAAGCGTGATTCAAGTCCTAAGCATCGTGAGTGACCTAGAAAGACTTCGAAGAAAGCATATCTTGTGTGCCTAAAAATGAATGCATAAACTATGTTGAAAATTACTAGAAGAAGAAAAACTGTGTAAGTTTTGCTTGTATAATGTGTACACAGTTTACAGTTGTGTATCTTGTTATGAATACATTTTTTGTCCATATATAAACAGGTATCTCCTATCTATGGTAAAACTTTTAATCTTTCCCCACAAATTGGCTGTAGTTTTCATTAAAATAATGCCTCTGCTCCTACTGTGATCCACCTACAGAATGAACCTTGGTTCCTTTATGGTCACCCTCTCTCAGGTAAAGCTAAAACAGCTTTGCATCAAAGGCAGACTCCCTGCCTCTGGAAAACATATCTGTCTGGTAAGAGGGACAAAGGTGCAAAGGAGCTATCCCAATATTAGGTGTTGAACTGCAGTCTCATCTTCAGTGCCACTATATTCAGACGAGGTGGGCTAGCACCCCTGCTCTGCATGGACTGTGCGAGGAACCTGGTGTGACGAACCTAACTCCAGCACCTCATTTCAGTTTCTGAAGTCTAGCAGCATGAATTCTCTTCCCTTTCTCCTCCCATCACGTTATCTCAGGTCACAGTTTGATTTTTGCTTGATTTTTCATTTCTCAGAAATGCATTCCCGTATCAGAAAGAGTAAAACACCTCAGCAAAGAAGCACTGCAAGGCAGCTAAGTTCTAGGGTTTCCTGTAAAAATTATCAGTATCTGACCACCTTGATAAATCTCCCACCAGACAAGCTCCTGTCCTGAGACACTGGAATCCTAAAACTACCCCAACTCTTGTTTGAAACGATTAATTATTAAGGGATGTGTATGCAGCAGTTGTTTAAATGTGAACTGCCATAAGAGCTGATTAACTTTTCCTTAATCTCAAAATTGCCCCTGGAACCTCAAAAAAAGATTTCAAGTGGACCTTTGACACTTATCCAATTACACGGTCTTTACAGATTTCAGCCTAGTCATTTTGAGGGTAGAAAGGAAAGAAAGCTAACAAAATCTGGCTTCTATCCTGCATTTACCAGATCTACCATGAAAACAAAAACCAGCTAAGTCAGGTAGTCATTGACGAAGTAGCAGTTCCACTTTGGAGTCAGGAGGGTGGTGAGGTAGGAGGCAAGCAGAAGGTCGGATGTGCCTGTGTTTCTGCCTGCTGATGGAAGAGAGCACATAATGGGGTAGCAGCACAAAAAGCAGCTACAGACAAGGATTGCTTACTGCTTGTGTTGCCTGGAGGAAGGAGAGCCTGCTTTGGAAAGACAAAGGAGAAGAGATGAAACATGAAAAGAGATCAAGGCATTTGTTTAAATGAGGTTCAGCAAGGCAGCAGCAATGATGTCAGGACTTTTTCCAGCATCACACTATAAATCAGTGCCTGGCAAGCTATGGGGTAAAATATGTCTCAAAGGGGTACTATCAACACAGAACCAGGAGATCTCCAAGAGAAAGGCAATATCTGGCATATAAGTAATAGAATCATAGAATCATTAGGGTTGGAAGAGACCTTTAACAGTCATTGAGTCCAACTCCCCTGCAAGAAGCAGGGACATCTTCGAGTAGATCAGGTTGCTCCCCACCTTGAACATTTCCAGGGATGGGGCAACCTCTCTGGGCAACCTGTTCCAGTGTTCTACCACACTCATTGTAAAAATATTTCTCCTAATATCTAATTTAAATCTGCCTCCTTCTATTTTAAAACCATTACCCCTCGTCCTATCACAACAGGACCTGCTAAAGAGTTTCTCCCCATCTTTCCTGCAGGCCCCCTTTAGGTACTGGAAGGCTGCTATAAGGTCTCCCTGGGGCCTTCTCTTCTCCAGGCTGAACAGACCCACCTCTCTCAGCCTGTCCTCATAGGAAAGGTCCTCCAGCCCTCTTGTCATCTTCATGTCCCTCCTCTGGACTCTCTCCAACTGGTCCATGTTCTTATGTTGGGGGATCCAGAGCTGGATGCAGTACTCAGGTGGGGTCTCACCAGGGCAGAGTAGAGGGGCAGAATCACCTCCCTCGACCTGCTGGCCATGCTCCTCTTGAGGCAGCCCAGGATGCGGTTGGCTTTCTGGGCTGCATATGCACATTGGTGGCTCATGTTGAGCTTCTCATCCACCAGCACTCCCAAGTCCTTCTCCTCAGGGCTGCTCTCAATCCATTATCCATTCAACCTGTTGTAAAAGATGGGCTACTTAAGCACATTCTTCTGACTCAGAGCTTTACAGGGATTTCATTCAGCTGGGAAAAGATGGTTTTTAATCTTTACTTCCATGCCCTGGAGGTTGCTGGAAATGGGTTATGTTGAACTGCCTAGGAAATCCTAAGGCAGACAAAGCCTTAGCTCTAACCAAGGAGTGCTTGGATTTAGGGGCAGATGAATTAAATTCTTCCAACACATATTCTAACTGCTTCCTGCAGGTCAGCAGGGGGGCAGCCTGCCAGAGAGGTAGGTCACAGGCCACTCTCTCCTATATAGAGAAAACATTTTTTGTAAGAGTGAAAAGGAAATAGTATGACAATAATAACCAGGAGCCTCACCCAATGGTTCTCACTCTAGATACAAGGAAAATGGCTTCCACAAACCTTAGAAAGTCATGGAACAAACCCAGAAAGTGATTACCTGCTAAGCTTGTTTGAACCAGAATTATCCATTAGCTTTAACATTTCCTCAGCCTCCTTTTGTTTAACTCCCATGCCAAAACAGATCTAGGAGCTGTCACCATATGCTGATAGTATTCACTTATTTATGCATTACTTCTTCTTTCTACTGACACATATGCCACTGCAATTTGGAGAACTCAAGAATTTTTGCTTTCTTTCTTTTTCTGCCATACATTAAACTAAACCTGATAGTCCAGAACTCAGCAGCCAGGGTTGTGGATGCTTCTCTTATTACAACAGGCTTTCTAATGACAAAAAGCCAGAATCTGAATTTCACTTACAGAATTTTCCATATATCCAGAATACATTCTTGTTATTAAATTCTTGCACCCATGAAAACAAATTGCTAAAGAGGAGCAGACTGTCACTTTTAATGAAAGATGTTTTAAAGTCCTCCTGCTCCTCTAACCATCACAACAGACACACACATATATTGTGAGTATTTGGGCTCACATTTTTTAAAAGCAGTATCAGGCAATACATTCATATTTTAAAAGAGGACATTAACTAGACAGAGGTAGATAATGCAGCAACAGAAATGTTTTAAAGTGTCATGTTTTAAAGGCCCCAGTAAAACCTTATTCCTAATATTGCATACAACTCTCATCTCCCAGGGGCAATAAAAATTAATTCAATCTGGAACAGATAAAGGGAAGGATTTCTAAGATGATCAAGGAAGCAGAGAGCTGATTGTAATAAAGAAGACTAACAGAAAGTTAGCTCATACACCCAAAGAAATGAAGGCTGAGAGTAGATAGTAAAGCGCTCTATTAGTACATCAATAGGTAAACAGAAGGGAGGGAAAGGAGACTATTCAAACTTAGAGACAATGCTGACTCAAAAGCAAATGGTTATAAAGTGACCATGAATAAATTTCAACTAGAGGTGAGAAGAAGGTTTCTAAACATCAAAGGAACAGAGTTTTGGAAGGCTGTCTCAGTGAGACAAGAGAGGGAAAACATCCTAATTAAGCATAAGATGGTGCTCAATAGATTTGTCCAGTAATAGCAGCAAGTTAAATTAAATGACATGGTGTCCTCTGTTCTACATCCCCTTTTTTCAGGATTGAAGCTGAGAATGTTTGTAGATATTTGCACATAAATTTTACAAGAATCAAGCTAAGCCTCCAATGTATACAACTCTTTTTCACTCCTATGAGAGCGGCAATTCACATTGACTTCAAGAGAAATCATGATGCAAACTACAAAATATAGACAATTACTATTATTCACGTATTCTTAGATTAAGCCCCAGATTAATTTCTGGATTAATGCAATGCGTGGCATTTTTGCAGGATTTTACAGTTTTAGTTCTTAGAGTTATTTTTGGTACTATTGTCTAAAGACGTGGGTAAATTCTTCAAACTGAAGTGATAAATGATTCCTGTTTGATTCAGCCTTGCAGGATGAATGTGCAGCCGGTCAATAATCCATTCTTTCATTTTATTTCATGCTTTTATTTTTAAATCCTGCACTGTTGAGGTTGGTTAAAACGTGTTCTAACATCAGTGAATCACTGATAATCTTTAGGTAACCAGGTACTATTTATATATCCAATTAGAGAGATAGATTTAAATAAGACATCTGGAGATGACATGTATTCAATAGGAAAGGTATATCCTTAACTTCAGTTTGGAAATGACTAAAAAACAAGAAAATACACTAAATGTGTCCTTTCTGAAGGACTTAGAGGGATGAGCCTTCTCTGAAAAGGATAGCTTTTAGATTTGTTCTATCATTTGGAAAAGAAAAACAAAAGCCACTGATTTTGCAAATGTACACAGATGGGGAAGAAGATTACAAAATGATCTGTCAGGATTGGAGCGCAGGCATATTTATTCCAAGGCAGGAAGCAAATTTTCCTTCAGAGGCTTCAGCAGCCATGTTTGAAACATTTCACTGACTTGGTTTGGGTATTTGCTTTGCCTTTAAAGAAGCTCAGCAACCAGTTCTGTAGTTTTATCTTGATTAAAGGGATAAGTGGAGTTGTGAAAACAGTATCACAGTGATGCAGCAAGATGGACATTGATGTAACAGGAATAAGAGTGGCTGCTACTTCTGAAAAAAAAAAAAAAAGCTCAGGTCTCATTACTAACTTTCAAGAACTCTTTTGGGAGAAAGGGGTCTTTAAAGGGCAAGGGGGAAGGGAAGGAGTTAAAAAGGTCCAGACCTTGTCCACCTACAAAGTTAATCTTTCTTTGGAAAGGTAAGCAGAAGATATTCCTTCTGGGAAAAGGGAGAGACAACTTAGCATCAAAGGGTATGAGCTGCTTTCTGCAAGCAGCTGGAAAATTCACCTTCCAAATCTTGTGATATCAAAGCATCCTACAATGCTGAGTACAGCCTTGATTTCTACTTTTGACATCTCCCTGAAACACAGAGCATTTTGCTATCAATGCCAAGTTTCCAATTTGAGAAGAGAGAGTCATTTAGTGAAGTGAGATGTGCAGAGCGAACATTCTAGGGAGCAGTTTGGATGAAATTTCTATTCTGAAAGTGCCTGTTATTGAGGGGGCTATGGTTTAATTTCCCTAGAAGTCCCTTTTGAAGTCTCTGTTCCTTATTAACCACTTTCTTGTTATCAGCAGCTTGTACAGAAAGCTGACTTCAGTGGTGTTATGTTGATTCACACTGTTTGGCCCAAAACAAGAGAAAAACTTTGTTAGTAATTATGTTATTTGGGGGTGTTTTAAGTGGGAATTCCAGGTTCATTGACTCTTCCAGACTTGAAGGAAATTAAGAACAGAAGACAATAAAAATGTAAATAGATCTTTATGTCCCAAGTCTTTATATTACAAGAACCCTAATATAAAATGTTTGGTACCTAACTGCATAGTTAGCACAATTTATATTAATTTGCTTGTGTTTATTATTGAGAAATTCTGAACACAAATTGAAAACAGGCCTGATTTTCAAAAATTTCCATGAATTTTCATTATTATCTGAGCAGCTCCTCTGGGGATCACTTCCTCAGATCATTCTCCAGGCTATAAACCATCTCACAACTAGGCTGAAAAGCTGGTCCCCTCCAGCTCCTGACTCTAAAGCAGCATTCTGTATCTTCCTGCATCTTACATAATCCCTTTATTTTCAAATGCATTTTCTGCTTCTCATGTCATTTTAAATTCATTTATTTCCTGTTTTACATTTATTTCCTTTTCACTGCAAAGGCAGCAGTTTTGCAATATTTTGTGATGATGACTCTGAATGCACTGCCTTTCCAAATCTTCTGCTGATGTCACTGCATGTACTATCAATAAAATCAGCTCCAGGTATTTGGCCTGCTGCATTTCTTCTGAAAGACAATACATAAGCAGATTACACTGATAACATATTTCCCATCAAGAGTTGTGAGTTACCACATAAACTTTTCCTTGGTAACCAGGTTTTGTCTTTCACTTCCTTTAAAGCTTGGGTTAATCAATTGATTTGATTAAGTTGCTATCTTTAGAGCAATCAGTGCTTCCTACTGAGAGTTTAGTGTTCAAAACTATCTGCTTTTTTTTTTTCTAGATATTATCAATAATTCATTAAGTAACCAAAATCCAAATTCCTCAAAGATGGTCGATTTCTATATGATTTCCCACAGGGTCTTTCCAGGCCACCATCTCCAGTCTATTTGCTTCCTTGCTGAGCTCTGGTTGTCCTAAGGGAGATGCAATATACGGCTACACCAATACTAGCAAACAACCAGTGCCAGGACTCAGTCCCTGGCCCAGAGGACCGAAAGCCCAGACTGCCAAGGTCAATATTATTAAACTTGCACTTTTCAAATGTGTAGCAGTATTGAAAGTGCTGAGTGGGAGCTCTGCCCTGCAGGTGGTCTGACTGTTGGTGCTCAGCCAAGGCCAAAAGCTGCAAGAGACCAACCATCTATCAGCTTTACAGGTAAGTCTCTTGCCCAGATCTGTACCCTTTTCAATTTATGAGCAGGGACATTGCTAGTAAAACTAAGGAATATTAGCACAACTAAACATAGATTTGCCATTCACGAATTAGCCAATCATATTGGATTGACTCATGTTAAAGCTTCTTAAATCATTGGATACCCAGAGAACAAGGCTGAAACAAGATAAGAACAACAGTTTTCAACAGGTTAATTAAACATGTGTAGGATGCACTTTCACAAGAGAGGAGATGAACACGGGACCTAGGTATAAAATTAATCTAATGTTATTCCTTTCTATGGGAATGTGTACTTTTTGGTTTCCATTAATTATTTCCCCTGAGAGTTTTTAATCTCTCCTACTGAAATATTTCAGTAAAAGTTAAATTAAAAAAGGATTTGAGGGAGAGCTATTAAGAATTGGAATTTTCACTGTCTCAGAGTGAGGATTTAGTTGTTTTCTTCACTCTCACTTTTGTTGGTTATAGAAACTTTAAATGCCCACCCAGTAAGACATGTTACATTACTAACCACCTGAGTATGGAAAATGCAGTTTCACTCAAACAGCCAGCCAGCTGTCCAAACCTGCAAAACAGCCACCTCATCAGTTACTTACAAAGGGATTAGGAATTTGAGAGCAAGACTATGGTCCAGTGAATAAAGGAGTAAACAAGAAACAATGAAACCTAGATTCTCTCTCAGTTTCTGCCTCTGACTCACTCTGAGATTTCAAACAAGTCCCTTAACCTCTCCACCCTTCAGTTCCTTTATCTATAAAGTAGAAACAACACGTCCTTTGTAAAGTATGTGGAAATACGTGGGTAAAAAGCATGTTGGCACACTCACCATATCAGTTTCTGATTAAATACAATGCCACTGGATCATTGTAGTACTGCAACATTCACATTCTTCCATGAACACTACAAATAACACCAAAGTTCACAAGCTAGTTTGAACAAGAAAATGGAAACAACCCACAATCTGCATACAGCTGGTTTTCTTCCAACATATACAGTGTGCTGATATCAGCTGATAAATTTTCAGGCACAATCATTAGTTTGTGTTCCAAAACTTCCTCCTTTCAGTGTCTTTCTCACCACATATTCTTTACAGCAGAAATGTAAACTAGATCATATTTAGTGTACAAAACCATGTAAATAAACATCTTATCCTATTAATATGTTGGATACTTAGCTGCCAGTGCTCTGCAGCTTGCAGGTTTAACACCACGTATCAAGTTGGCCAGAAGCAACTTTTGGATTAAAATAGATGAAAATAATCTGCCATAGAAATAAAGACCTTTCTGAGATTTTTTTTTTAATAGAAACTAGATGTTAAGATCCCGAAAGAATCCAGACAGTTTGGCAGTGAAGAAATTCTGTTTTGGGAAAGAGGGTTCCAATCCCACCGCTACGCACCTCCCCTCTTTCTTTTTTTTTCTTTTTTTATTTTTTTATTTGAGAATGAAATTGAACTTGAGCCACGCATGTTCCAGGTCAGTGCTTAGGCCATGAAGCAGCTGATAATTTGAAGGCTGGTTAGTCATTGGCTCAAGTAGAAATTCCAACCAGAATATAATGGGCTTGTCAGACATGGTAGGCACTTGGGAATTAAAATAATTCTTAATTAATCAGTCCTTTCTGACAATAAAAGTCTAACTTTGCTTTGAAAAATCTTTGCCTGTCTCTAACCAATCAATATGGTTAATCCTCACAGCATCCAAGGAGCAATGTATTCACTGACAACCAGGTGTTTGTGTGAATATTTTCACATATGCACCTACTAATAAAGAGAAGAAATTAAACAGTTTGCAACACCTGTACTACAGAGTCATTTTTCTTGATGCCACAGCCTCACATAGTGTATGATCTTCTAATATGACTTTATTTTCCTTGATTTGCCTTCAATTAGAGCAGGGAAAAATATTTGTAAGTTTGTATCAAGGTTTTTTTGGCTGATATTTTCTGGAAAGGCTCAACATTATTTACTAAAATAATTTCAGCATGAAGCAGTCAGTCTTTCCCAGCAAACTGGTTCCATTTGTAAATATATTTCATTTTTTAACTGTCAAAAGTGTATCCAAATAAAATATTCTTTTGGACCACAAGGAATAAACACAAAATAAAGTGTAAAAAGTAAGTCTATTTCACTAGTAAAACTGAAAACTTTTCTTTTTGAACTCATGAGAAGTCATATACCTTTTTTTATGCTTTCAGAGACCCTAAAAGTCATTTATTCATAGATCTTTATGTCCCACATATTTATTATTTCCTTTAGAAGATCTCGTCACTTTTTTCCAGATTTTGAAGATTCTCTTCCATTTTCATTTTTACCTTAGATATGACTTATCTCATCCACAATCATAAATTTAATTGTCATCCGCCTGCAAACTATTTAAAGATCTACCTTAATTCTGTAGACCTATCTTACTGTCGTAGTTCAGCCCCAACGGGGACCAGACTACGCAGTCTCTCTCTCACTCCCCCCACTCTCCGAGAGAATAGGAGGAGATTTGACAAACAAAAAAAAACCAAACACGCGGGTTGAGATTAAACAAAAAGTAAATTTAACAGTAATGACAAGAAAACAATAGAGTGATGGAACACAAATACAGTATAATAGCTCACAACAGATCTCCACCTCCAGTCTCTTCCAAGTAGCAGGGAGCCTCCCTTCAGCACCCTCCTCACTTATATACTGAGCATGATGTCAGATGGGATGGAATAGCCCTTTGGCTAATTTGGGTAAATTAACCCCAGCTGTTAGCTAATTAGTTAACTATCCCAGCCATAGGGGCTACCAGCTTCAGTTCTCCACCCAGCTCAGGTAAATATTAACTCTATCCTGGCCAGAACCAGGACACTTACACAATTCTAAATATAACCTTGTCTATCTGATCTACTAACTGGTTTCATATAAAGGTTAACATTGCTATAAAATTCCAGCAACATTTTTCTGCAAACCTTCATTACTACATTGCCTCTCAACAGCCATGGGTACTGTCATCCTACTTTATCTTATGTTGGGTATAAATAAAGCACCACCATCGAAGGGAATCTCTTTAGTCCTGATATTGACATCATTGCTAGATGTTGCAGCTTGTCTCTGCATGATATATTTAACTACGGAGAGGCAAGCTTTTGAGCTCCAAGCTCCCACCAAAGATAAGTACTGCAGACTTTTCCTGTAGCTTTTGTCCTATACCTAGTTAGTAATCATGCTTGGTGATCATTTCTCCTGATTCTCACATCTCTCTCAATCACATTCTCAGGTCTGCCATCTACTGCATTGTACATCAGGTATTTACTCTCTCTCTATAGGCTCTTCACAACTTAGTTCAATCCTCACAATTATCTCGTATTCAGTTTCAAGAAGTTGACTCCAATCAGCCTATTGGATAGCTTAAATTTTCAAAGATACTTTTTTTTTCCTATTATTTTTTTCCCACTTAGGAAGAATTTACTGAATCATCCAAGAAACTCCTTCATTATTCTCCTCCAGACTCTTCCCAAAGTCTTTCCTTTGATGTGTCACTAGGCTGTTAATGCACTAACACCACAATCTATCATGCTGAATAACACCCATGTGTGGTGATTAATTTTAGCTTTACTTGGCATCCCTCGTATTCTGCAAAGATAACAAAGTGACAAAGATAAGCAAGGTTTATGTTCGAAATAAATAAATCAACAAATCCACACTTGTCTTTGTATACTTTTGTATAACTCTAGCAGCAAAATATACAGGAGGCTAACAGGAGGCAGAAATAGTCTTTTGCATTAAACGGCAAAATTGTGTACTAAATTTGACAGAGGACTATTGATAATCACACATGCACACTTAGTTGGCTTCTTTTCCCAGCCTTGTAAAGCAACACCAGAAGTCACCAGGCCATCGATGTTTAATTACTAGCATGCTCTGTGAGACTCCCAAGATGAAAGTGGTGTCACAATTGGTTTAGCTCTCCTTAACACTGTGCATGTTCATGCTATTAGAGAGATGTCTTTGAGAAAAAAAAAAAAAAGTATTAGAGCATGCAGCAAATTCTAAAACAGTGCAAAGGCAGGTTTATTTTTCTGTGTGCTTCTTTTATGGCAGACACCTGTAACAGTGGCCAAAAAAGGCAGCATAATTCAGCTCCAGAACGTGAATGTGACTAAGGTGAGATGACAATTTTGTAGTGCCTTCGCTTCCTGTGAGCAGTATATATTCCTTACTGTTCCCTTTGAGTCTATATCAGAGCTGGCCTTCAGCAACAGAGCAATGGAATCAACTAGAAAGTAAGAAAAATATAAAACAACAACTACTAAAATTGTTTCCCATTCATCTGAAAACATGTTGGCAGAAAACTGGCATTGCTTCAGCAGACAGAGCTTCCCAGAGGGTTTGAGATAGCTGGCAAAATCTGTGGATAAGAGCTGCCAAAAAAATAGAATAATGGACAATAAATTTCAAAGTATCAGCCATACCATAGAAGAATCACCAGAAATTGGACAATTTATTAAGATTAATCAATCTAACTGAGAGATGAGTGGAACATGGTGCTTACCTTCTGTGTGAGAAGGACAAAGATGGGAAACCGCTTTGCCAGCTATGTGGTAATCCTGAGATGCAAAGTTAAAGTAATAACAGACAAAAAAAAATGTTGGACTTTGGTGATGCAACAAATTACTTAGAAAGGATTATTATAGCAAACAGCTGACAAAGCTTACATGTTTGTAAGTATGTGCACCAAGGTTTATAAATATATAGCAGTTGTCAGTTAGATACATCAACATAATCTCTAACATTTTCCATCAACTTTCTCCAGAAATATAGCAAATTCTTTCCATAGTTATTCATAAAAAAGGACCAACCCATGACAAAACTGGGAAAACAATGGTATCTTTCCAAACAGCTAGTAAATCATCAGATAGTGACAACATAATTTAAAAAAAAAAAAAAAAAAAAAAAAGCAAAATAAAACACTCAAATAAACCTACACCACACCCAAAAGTTAAACCGTCTTGCAGAAATTCACTTTAGAAAATGCCAGGAAAACATAAAGTTATCAAACTCGCATTAGAAAATGCAAAGACATATTCCTTCCTTCCAAATAACGTTAGTTCACAAATCTGCCCTAAAATCTTCACTATTTTGTTTTTTGAAATTAGCATGTTTTAGCTTTCTCATGCATATACATCTTTTCATACCTAACTTCACAGCGTTCATCTATCAGCTCAACCCTATCCTAATGCAAATATTTAAATGACACAAGCCAATGCAAATATTTAACTGACATCAAAATATTAATGATCTTCTTGAACTCAGAAGGCCAAGGGCAGTTACTGTGGGATATCCACAATGCATACCTCAGGAGGAGGAAAGCAAGGCAATTTAAATAAATTAGAAGCCAAGGAGAAGTGGAACGTTGTCACCATAGCAGAGATTCCTTTACGCTCTCCTAAGGGCTCATGCCACAGCTCCCACTTGTGCAAATGGTAACACATATCTGCACTTACTTGAAACATCATCGCCTCACATAAAGTCCACAAATCCAGTGCAATAGGTACTTGTGCCTGTTTGCAGCTGGAGGGCGAAAATCACATTTGTCAGTCACAGGCAGCAACAAAATGACCACCCTGGGCAATTCTCCAGGTAAAACAAATCTCCATGGCCAAAATAATTCAGTTCTGCTTTTGTACTCTACAGGTAGCATTAAAATACTCCTCAAGGACAGGAGAGTATAGGGATGATTTCTCCCACAGAGGAACATGCAAAATCAACACATCTTTGGATGTCAACTAGTTTTTTTTCTCTTCTGGTGGTGTGATGAGCTGTACTGCAGTCTGCAAGCACATTAAGGTGAAGTTTCCCAAACATATGCCTCCAGGCAACACAGCAGGATCATCCTTTAAATATGGACATCTAAAACGAAGCCTCCCTTGAGCACCAATGTGCAGGAAAATACTTCTGCCAACAAGTTAGTGACTTGTAATGGCAGACAAATATACTCTTAGTTCTACCATGTTTGTTCCAACTTTTGTTGTCTAGATGCAGGCTTTTAATAGTCCAGTCCAAGATGCAACGAAAATACAAGCAGATTCTGATATCTAACAGGTAAAGACAGGTCTTTACACGCTAGTAAAGTGTGACTTTCAGGTGACTTCAGGCACAGAAGCAACTTGCCTTCTTCCATTCTGACAGCATTGGCAAGGATTTCAACTTGATTTTTTTCATCATCACTGAAAAATATTCAATTATTTTCCTCTAGGTTTTTTACCAGATCTGGGGTCCATTTAGCAGATTTCCATGCCTAAAGTTTAGCTCACCTACCTGAAACCAATATTATCCCTGCTATTGACATCACATGGCATAAAAAAAATATATATTAAACAATGCAATTTCAAACAACATTGCTCACTTCAGTTACTGTTACGCGTGAGAGCAGGAAGAAGTGTGTAACAGCTGAAGAGCAGAGAGGCCTTGGTGGGGGCGTGGGAGAGACGTCTGCTTGTTTTGACTTGTCCAAAGTTACTTGTGAATTTCTATGACTGAAGATTTAACTGCCTAGGTTCAACTGCCTCTGAACAATCCATTCATTTTTTGCATACATGTTGTCCTCCTAGAAGCAGTCACTAAAGACCACTTTATTTATCTTCTACAGTGTCATCCAGCTGACTATAGTTTAGCACTAACATGGAGGTAAGTTGAGGAGGAAAGAAAAGATAAGAAGGAAACGAGGGAAGAAAAAAGTCCCTATGTTTTCCCTCTCATAGAATCATAGAATGATTTGGGTTGGAAGTGACCTTAAGGATCATCTAGTTCCAACTCCCCTGCCCTGGGCAGGGACACCTTCCACTGGACCAGGTCACTCAAAACCCCATCCAACCTGGCCTTGAACACTTCCCGGGATGGGGCATCCACAGCTTCTCTGGGCAACCTGTTCTAGTGCCTCACTACCCTCATAGACTTTCTTCCTTATATCTCATCTAAATATACCCTCTTTCAGTTTGAAACTATTACCCCTTCTCCTATCACTGCATGTCCCAAGCCAACTGTTTTGGAAAGAAACCTGAAAATGATGAGGTGTGAAAACCTGTAGAAGAACCAGGAAAAGCAGTCCAGAAAACATCACCTCAGTAAGATGTGGCATAGTTAACAACAGCAGCAGAGGAGAAGGAGACCAAATATATTTTTAATTTTTTAAAAAGCACAGTGAAGAGTCTGTCCATCCCCAGGAACTATTAGGAAGGATTTGCAACTACAGCTCATCTGAGGAAATCAGAGAACAGAAATTTATTTGTACAGGAGTTACTACATTGTAAATAGTCTATCTTGTAGGTTTGGCATATTTATATGTGAATATATTTGAATTTCTAACCTTTATATTTGGCTGATGTTTTTTCTAAGGAATAAGAAGTTGTTTGCTCATCAGTGGGTGTAGATGTGTTCGTCACTTTGCCTAGAGGACTCACCATATAGTTGTGGCTTGGCCCTTTTCATGCTGATCTGCCATGCTGCTTACTGGCAAAAAAAAAAAAAAAAAAGGTGTTAGAGATTATTCAGCAAGCTGCACTTCATGCCTGTGAACAACACATTTTTATTTGTTCATTCATTCTGGTGATATAATTTAAAAGAACAAATTATACCAGACTCTGGCATATATTCACAGATGTGCTATAATTGCTAGTGCTTCTCCTTATCCCAAAGGATTTTAAGCTAAGGTCTTCCTTTATTTACATGGCCCTTCTCACAGTCTTTAAGGGGAAAAACCCACTCTTCCTCCACTGTCTTCACTGAATAGCGTCCAAATGACCCAGAGTGTATATGACAACTCAGCTGGAAGTTATGTCTCTGCCCTGAAATCCTTTCCCTGGGCAAGAAAAGATCTAAGATAATCAAGGAGCTTGCCACAATATCCTCTGTATTGCCTCTATAACATGACAAGAGGCACTCTCTAACTTTTAAATCCTCTCAATATGTCCTAGTAAATGGTTATACATGATTCCACATGGCTGTGTGCATTCACCAGTTAGATTAGATTTGTCTCCTCTGAAGCAGCTTATACAAAGAATTGATCAGCTTCATTTGGACTTGACTCTAACAGGGGCACTTGAGAGTGAAAAATACTGCAAATATATTCTTTTAAAGCAAAAGATCAAGATCTGGATTACAAAGTCGGAAACAGGATGGAAAAAAAAAAAAAAGAACTAATACAGTGCAGTTCTTGAGTTAAACCTGACCAATCCAATTCCTCCTTAGCTAGCCAGGTAACTCCCCATCAGGCAATCTAAGATATCTCTCCACCACATACTCATATTCTGTCTTTCAGGTGCTACTACACATAGTGGAACTCAATTCATACCCCCAAAAAAATGCATATCCAAGACTTGCTTTTTAGAGTTTTGAAGATGTTCTTGCAACACTAGTTGTTTTTCCCACCTAGCCTTCCATAGTAAAAAACTAGACTACAGCTCCTCGAGCCTATGAATACTGAAACAACTTTCAATCTAGGCTTGCTGGGAACAGCATCACCTTTTGCATGATCATAGTTCATTAAGTTGCCAATTTCGAATCTTTTTCTCCCTGTTCTGACTAGGAAGTAAGTTGACTAGATGGCTGGCTAGCCAGACAAGTTAATGTTCCTTAGAACAAAACTCCTTCTTTGCAACAGGAAAAAGTGACATAAAAAGTACAGACTGCCAGCTGTTATCATACTCCATTAGCTTCTTGCAGAGAGCAAACACAAGACATCAGTAATACAGATTCTACACTTTACAAGGAAGTATAAGGCAGTGATGTAGATTCCACCCTCAAAGGTTGTTGTCAGCATTGTCAGAATTCATCAGCTCAACTGAGAAGGTTGAAAGTCTTGTTATAGGAATCGGGGGACCTTTATGAGATCTCCCGTGCCCTCTGTTCTCTGTAGAGAATCATGAGGCAGTCCATCCCTGCAGTTAAGATGATTATTTTTGGTTCCAGCCAGAGGTGCTCAGGCGCAAGTGCCAGACTTCGCATTCTTGCAGATATAGCCACTTCTGCTGGTATAGAAAAGAAGATGCTGCCTGCTCAGCTCTGCTTGTTTCCATGTCTGTCTGAGGCTGGGGAGGACATGGAGGAGCAGCAACCCCCCAGAGGCTGACCAGCAAGGATCATGACATGGTCCCGCTCAGCAGAGCAAGCTTTCCCAGGCCTGTCTTCAAGCTGACAAAGCTCAGGGCAGGGAGGCAAAATCACACTGTGCTAGGCTCTGTACTCAAAATTTTATTTGAATATTGCAAAGTACAAGCACCTCACTTTTCTCTTTTGGCTCTGGCCCCATTTCTAGCTGTCCTCTTCTGTCAGGCTGTGAAGCCCATGTACTATAACAGTGGGAAGCATCAGGCTCATAATCCTGCTTATCCTGGCACAACTTCACCTGGGGTCATGACTCCTCTCCAGAAACTGCTGACAATCAGTAAATAAGGCTTATGGTCACTCATTGATCGGTGACAGCAGAACAGATCATTTAAGGGAGTACACTGCATCTGTGCACTGAAAATACGATGTTCGGCGTGTGGGGGAGAAAAAGGCATCTAGGTAAAGATTACTGCAGAGTGTGAACACCCAAATGGGATGACCCAGGCTTGTAATTTTACTTCTGACACTCCTGGATTTTTCAGTCGTTGGCCTTTCAACTGTAATTCTTTCTTTTTTATTGCCGTTTTGTGTAGGAGAAATAATAGTAGAAAAACAACTTCTAGAAAATATCAAAATTGAGAGAGATTGCAATTACAGTCTACACACACTGATGCAGGACTGCAGATTCCAAAAGGATACATCATGAGAAGAAATTTCACAAAATATATACATTTTCTTGATGTGACTCTGTGCCATTCTTCCTCTCGGAGGTGGTATCAGTCTTGCAGATTAACTGCTACTCACTCAGCTACATCCTCAAAGGGATTGTGGTTCTCTTCATAAATGATTCAAGCAGCAACAGTATACAAACTTAGTGCCTTGATGAGGAAGGAGCAGCTGCTTGACCGTTTGGTTTAGACGAATGCATCTGGCTCCCTGTTACTCAGTGCTGCTTATGGTAACCAGACAGAGGCTAGGAGATAAGGAGATAGGTCTTCCAAGTGAGTGCTGTAGCTCACCTCCTTGTTTTGATCACTTCCACAGGCTGAAAACCACAAAGTTTTAACAAGGAGAAAGGACTGACCTCAGCAAAATACACCAGCAGTCAGTGATAAAAACAAAGAACAGAGTATGTTTGTGTGTGAGTCTGGACAATTTTTGCCCATCTACCTTTAAAATTTGAGACTAAGCAGAGTGCAAAGTGAGACTGTTTATATCTCCTTAGGTGCCAAATCCACATTGCACACCTGAGAAAGAGAAACCGAGACATGCTGCATAGGAGAGCAATAAGAGAATGTAGAAGTGACAAGGAAAAGAGCAGGGGGAAGACAGATAGCAAGGGACCATAACCGAAGAGGGATAAGGATGACCTGTTGCTAGGATCTGAAGGAGACTAGAATGATCTGTTGACAGCAGAAAGAAAGCCTAAGAACTACACCAGAACTGGGAAAAGGTAGTGACTACGGGCTTTGTTGTAAGAATTGACAAGTCTGTCACTTGAACTGTTGCAGCCAAGGAAGACATATGATATCTGCCACGAGCAAAAGGTATGAGATAGGTGCCTGAGGCAAGAATGAATACTGATAGGAAGTGAGGGCAAGGAAAGCAGAGAAAAAACTCCCTTAGTTGCCCTTCACATTGGAACAAATGATCCTGCCAGATTCCTGTTGAAACAAAATCCAGAATAGCTCTGCCTGCTAGAAATGAGGCTCAAAGCAAGATGATCTATACGGTTACTATCTCTGCCCTCAATGGGGAGAAGGCATGGGATCAACAAGAGAGTGAGGATTAAAAGATGAATTAATGGAATATGTTATTTGCATCTGAGAAGGATTTCAGATGTCTACTCCTTGGGAGGAATGAATGGGAAAAAGTCTCTTGACACAAGGAATTCCTCATCAACCACAATATCTGGCTAACTTACATACCAGGATCAAGTTTCATGTGATTTAAAGTAAATAAACTGAGGAGAAGAACTTGTAATAGTGAGCTCTGAAATCTATGCTGTCAACACATAAGAGAAAAGTGTAACAGATATGGAAACACTATGGCTCAATTAATTCCTGGGAGCAGAAGAAGGGAAAAAACAAGGTAAGGAAAAGAAAAATGCTGAAGGAAGTGGTAAAGTCAGCAAGACAAAGTAGTTAATATGATATAATCAGAAAAGGAAGGCATAAAGTCAGGAGAGGAGAGAAAGAAGTGCCTCGAGTCTACACATAGAAGCAAATGGAGACACTAGAATTTGATAAAGTACATGCAAGCAAATACCATAAGACTCAGCAGGTAGTAGAGAAACAGGAAGGGCTGATGAGGATAAAACATAATCCATGATTCAAAGAGAGGGGAAAAATTAAAAATGCTTAACTATACAATTAGTCAGTCAGGTACAGGCTCTGGCTGAAAGACAGGTCAAGCCATTCCTATAAACCTAAGGGCAAGTGCAGAAAAAGCTTCTTATATGTGTGTTCTGGTTTCAGCTGGGACAGAGTTAACTTTTTTTCCCAGTAGCTGCTGTGTTTTTGATTTAGTATGGGATTTGTTTTGTGAAGAATGTTTATAATACATTGATGTTATTAGTTGTTGCTAAAGAGACCAGGGACTTTTTCCAGCTTCCCAGGTTTCGCGAATGTGCAGGTGCAAGAAGCTGGGATGGGTATAGCCCACACAGTTGACCCAAACTGGCCAAAGAAAATGTTCCATGCCATAGACATCATGCTCAGTATACAAGTGGAATTTGGTGGGTGGGCACCTCCCTCCCTCTTTCTCTAAAGGAAAGTTTCAGATGCAAAAAAGGGATTTTCACTGCAGTGAAAATATGGTTTAGCAATATCAGATTAGACCAAGCAGTTGTTTGCCTACCAGATGCAATAGTGGTTTGATGATCCTGGGAGTCTGAACAGACATGCAAAAACTGCTAGCAGTAGTTTACCACATGGGTAACACAGGGAAAAGCAAGGACAGACGCTCTGGGGCCAGAATTTGGACCACCAAAGAGGAAAATGAAGACTAAAACTCCCTGGTAGCAGGACCAACTCCAAGACTGTTATCATATGCAGAGCCAGAGATACAATAGCTATACATGGAAACTTTAGGAAACATGTTTAATTTAAGATCTCCACAAGGAGAGGTCTTTAGCTAAGCTGAAATGTGGAAGACTAGGATGACTTTTCAACTAGGGAATTGCCAAACAGCATGCATTTTGTGGTGATGCATCTTCTTCGACAGAGTCACAAGAGCTCTATATCCTTAAGAAAAGAGTAAAAGAAAAATCAGGAAAACTTAAATAGGAAATGTTGAATAGTTATAGCATAAAAAAAACCCCAAAGCTACACAAATTTACACCTACTTCTACATAGGCAAAGTAAAAAACAAGGTGGTAGAACCAGAATACCTAGCTTGATGCAGCAGTCACACTGGAAACTTAAAGGAAAAACATTATTCCACTGGGATGACAAGTATGGGGAAAAACTACTGGACAAGTAAGTGTAACTATACATTATAAGACTTTATAATTTACACTATAAAGCCTTAATATGAAGTACAAGTTAACAGAAGATCTGTACCTATGATACAATAGAACCCTTATGGACTGACATTTTAGACCTAACTAGGAAGAGCTGAGTACTGGGGCTCTACTGACTGGACAGTCAGGATAGCAATAGTAACCAACCAAGAGATTTGTAAGGCTATGAAGGCCTCTATGCCACCTTCCTAAAGAAATTTTTAGCCCAAGTGTCACATTACGATTGATGACATAATATATTTTTGTATATTTTAAATGCTTAATAGTTCAGACACTCAGGAACTGCTAACAAGAAGAGTAATGTTTACTATTTGACCAACACATAAACTCAAATTCAAAATACAGCAGAGCCCTTTCGACCTTCACAAGCTCTGAGTCGACATGTAAGCTGAAATAGAGAAAACAAAGCCATATGCTACATTTGTGTTTAACTTGAGATTGCTTAACTGACTTTCTTGGACTGGTAGAGTTTTCTAGCTCACAAGCCTAAGACAAAGTAATTCTGACTTTTAAAAATCTATTTGTAGTACTCCTAAAATTAAGAATTGAATCTTTTTATGAAGCAAGTATATCAGTGTTAGCAGGCAGCATACAGGAAACACACTCTTATGAGTTCCTTGCTATATCTTCTGTAGAAATAAAGAGCATGAACATTAATGAAAGCGTGCATCATAGCTTGTTTGAATAGCTAAACCAAGAATAAATCACAGTAGCCAAAGAACAACACAGTAAGGAGTTCTGCTACATGTTACATCAAATAGAAATATGACAAGGAGGTGTGGTCATTAAATGGAAAGTGTGCAAGGCCTAATCTGACCTGGTATTATAAACCAGATATCTTACACCTAGCAATTTATACTGCAAGTAAAATGTCAGTTACAGTTTAAACATTTTAGTGGCCAATATTGACTTGGAGCCTTCAGAATAGACAATCCAGCACTTCCCAATATCATATTTCACACTTTAATCATCCTTGCTCTTTCAGCTGGAATGTGTCTAATTTTGGCTTCCAGCTGTTGGTTCTTGTTACACAGCTCCCTGCCGGATTAGAGAGCTCTGTAGTACCCAGTAACTTCTTCCCATTAAGACACTTATCCTTATTGATCACATTACATGTAGATCCTCTTTTGGATGAAACAAACCATATTGCGCTTGTTCTGTCTTTCATTCTGATATTATCAACCTTCATACTGTTTCTGGTGATTTCTTCTGTGTTCTCAATCTTTCAGCTCGCTTCTTTAAATATTAATTCATCTCATCTCATTTTAGCTATCTACAAGCTGGGCATCTAGCCTAGGCAAGTCTGCAAGGTCCCTTTGTAGTCCACAGATGATAGAAGGAAACCCCAGAGAGCAATTTGTCCTTATCTCTCAGACACCTCTCAGGATCAGAGAATGATGGTTTGGATGTAACTCTCTCTCCAAGGATCACAGCAGGAATCTAGGCCACCTGGATGGACTGCACATCCAGGTTTCAGAAGGCTGAATTTCAGTTAAATCAATTCGAGTTGATAGTCACACTCCAGTATCACTTGTTTTCAGTGTTTTAACATGTACTTCAAAAGGACTGCACACGGTAGTCAAGTCACCTCACTGCTCTTGCTACACACACTTGCACATCTGTTCCTCTCTGCTGCATCATAGCAGAGAAACTCATTTTGATTTCCTTCATAGTCTATGACCTCTATATCCTTGCTAGGAACCCTCTTCCAGATTGCAATTTCTCCTTTTGTAATCTATATTTGGACCTAACATCTCCCAGAAAAAAACCAAAGATCACTCTGTGAGCTGTATCACTATTCCCCTTGTAATTACATAGATCTAAATAGTGTCACATCTCAGCTGCACCTATTTAAACTTACTGTTTTTGAGCCTGAATGAAATAATACTGAGCTTTACAGGTAAATGGCATCTTTGATACAAGCTGAAAACTTGCCTTTAAAGATGTAATAACTCAGCACATTCCTTCATAACCAAGACCTATAAACCCAGGTACTTGTATTGATTTCACCCTTCAAAACAACCATAAATTTTGGAAGCCCTAACTTCATTTGGTAATAACACCTTTTTGTGATATACCACGAGCTTGTCTCAGAAGGGAATTCATGAAACGGTCTCAATTCTGAAATGCATGAGATTATATAGAGAGAAATAACAGTTATTGTAGATTACAAATTACATTTATCCCTAAATCTTTGAATTCTGAAGATCCTAGCATAATTAGGCAGAAAAATGTTATGAAAAACTGACTGTTGTGATACAAATCAAGGGAAACCTTACCATAACAGCTTAGAGGTGTTCCAAAAGCACTAATTATGAAATACAACAGTGGAACAAGTTCTTTGAATTAGTGACTTTACAAACAGTTCACTCTGAGCTAACATCAATACATTGCAATCATTCTAAAAGCTGCAAATGAGCTTTGCTTTAATTGCTTTTATATATTACATAGGAGAACATAAGGAATTGTTCTGAAATCAGGAAAAATATAAAAAAAATAAGGCCTTTATGCATTACATAATATGTGAAAATAAATCAATCTGTATGTTTACTATGCTCTGTAGAAGAAAACTGAAGGATAACAAAAATTATTGAGTTAAAGAAGAAAGAGGAAATCAAGCCGTAAGAAGAGAAATAACAATCCACACCAAAGACTGCAAGGCAGAAGAGAAGCTAAGCAGAGCTACAAGTTGCGTTATCAGGCAGTAGCCACTACCATGGCTGCACCCAAGAGCACACCTCTTTGTTCGTGCAGCAGACAGTACCAGCGCTGCAGGTGCTGAGGTTTGCTAGTCCTTGCTTACACAGGACTATTTCTTTATGAAGAGGCTACACAGGCCCATTAGGAGGAGGGGGCTGGTGTTCCTCCCGTGGGGCAGCTACCGAGAGAGGTTCCAGAGACATGGAAGGTGGCACAGGGAAAAAGCACAGCTTATGCAGAACTGGTCAGCAAGGAGGACCAGGGAGCAGCGAGGTAGGCTGCCCAACATGCGGAGCCTGCGTAGTGGTGCTGCAATGCAAAGTTGCTGAGATAGCTGAAGCCAAGCATAGAAGCAAAGAGTCACCTGCAAAGAGAAAGTGGGCAAGGGGAGAGCTGTATGTAAGTTCTGTTTCTTCCTGTTGCACTTTCTCTACTTGATTTGCATTTTATGTATTTAAAAAATAGTTATGTTTTTAGCTTTTCAATCAGATCATATGGGAGGGGGGAAGCTGAGCTTTAAATCTGCTGGTCTTTGGGGAGATGTTCACTCTAGTAGATGATACAAACATCCATGCTCCAATGTCTTGGGTACCTCATGGCTAGTGCAACCCCTAACCCATTCTTACCTCTGAAACAAACTCTGGAAATCAGCCCAAGACTTGCATCTAGCCACTCTGAGCAGAAGGAGAGAAGAGAGCTGTCACACCTTCCTACTTTCTCCTTGCACTATAAGATTAACCGTGTGCCTACCAGGATCCATCCCATTCCTCACCCATATTACTCCAAACAATTCTTGGCTTTGGGGAAGGGAAGCAGCTCTGGTCAGTAATGTGGTTTAGCTGATGGCCCTCAAAACAACAGCACTAGCACAAGAAAGGAGCAGCGCACGGGTAGGAATGAGAAACAAGGGGCAGCAGGAACTCCAATACTGGTGAAGAAAAAGTTTGAAAAGTCATGCCACAAAGTAGAACAGCTTAGAGCAGTCTGACAATCCTGAGATGAATCTGAGGAGTTAGAGGGAGCCCTTTCTTCCTGGAGTTATGGTCGCAGATAATAACAAAAATGCTATGCCTAAGACAGAGCACTGATGTTCATGTAGCAAAATGCAGAAATTAAACAGGTAAGACATCCTTGTGAGAAAAAAAAAACAACAAAATAAACAAAAAAAAAACAAATACAAAACTGAAAGAACAGCAGGTTTTAAAAGATACATTATTCAATCTAGAACTATAAATGCAAATGTCTTCATCATAAGTGAGTTCCTGAGCCCTGCAACAACTTAGTCACACCAGTATAGTGTGGCTGTGGCTACCCATTGTATTTTTGATGAGTCAGCACTCCATCAGCATCTCATGGTCACCTCCCAGCATTAGAAGAAAGATATTTATTTTCATATGCCTTTCTTGCAAAAGAACAGTCTAAAAGTATTCCTTAGCATCCATTCCACAAGATATTCAAATTCAGTGATGAACATAAAATGTTATGATTTCTTTTTTCAAATTATCAATTTGAAATGAATCAACTGATTTGAAAATATTTCAACTCATTGAATGAATCTATTGCTGGCAAGATAAAAAAAAAACAATGGCTTTGTAGTGCAAATTAGTTATGTTATAACTAATTCTTGCTGGTTTTTAAAAGAAAAGTAGCAATTTCAAAGTAAAAAATGGAAGTTTGTCTAAAATTCAAATATAAAAAGAACAGAAGGATAGAAAATTAGGTAGGTATTTCTTTCAAGTCAACAATCATAGGAGTGATAGTCTTCACAGGTGAAGCAGCATAACACTGCAGTAACTCTGAGTGATCTAGGAAATGCGTTAATGGTCTCTCAAAGACATTCAGTTCAATCTCTACAGTGGATATCAGTACAATGCAGGCTGGGGAGTCAGAAGAGAACATAGGCTTTCACTGGAGAGCTCTAAAGATGGATGAGATGAATCCTCCAAAGAGACAGAGATTACACGTTTACTGTTTCAATATTAAAACAAAGCAAGGTGAATTGTGTTTACTGTGCTGTGGCAGTGCAGCACCTGGCAAAGTGCCTTTCTGAGACAGAGGACCTGGAACCACCTGATTCAGTAAAATGAGAACAAGTTAAGTCTTGTATTTGGCAAGAAGGATGCTAATCCCCTTCAGAAAATGTTTGTTTCTTCCCTCCTTTCATCCACAAAGCCTTACTGGAAAGTGAATGAAGAATGCCAGATTTAAAACTGTCTAAAGTCCATTACCTACTACATTAACTTTTATCAAGTTATTAAACAAACTCTTCATAAAAGTGCCATATTTCTACTAAGGTTGTAAAGACAGACAAAGTGAAATCCTCCAGCCCCCTCGCAATGCAAAAGTATTAATCAAACTAAGCATCACCAAGGCTGTGCTTTGTAGGTATGCCTGTGCTTATTTTAGCAGCAATTTCCCTCTTGCCCATAATCATCTTGCTTAAACTGAAATAACGACATTCCAGCAGCACAGAGTAAAGATTTGCTACTGTTTATTTTGTCTTTTGTTTTAAGTTACAATCTTTGCTGTCTGCTTTGCATTTCATTGTAGGTTATTATGGCATGGGAGTGAAACTTGTCGGTTGTCAACCTCACAGTGTCAGCAGCCTGGAAATGCTCATGCTGCTAACTAGCAATTACTCACACGTCAGCAATAGATCTGAGCGAGCACAGGCATCTTTGTGAAGCCTTCAGAACTTCGGTTTCAGCTCCTGGTACACGCTATTAATGACAAACTACAAATCAGGGAAAGAAATGCTTTTTCAAATGCAGGCATTCATCCTGGGAGATTGCCATTTGCTTTACTATAGCTCCAATCAAGGAACTTGAGCAAGCGCTGATTTACATGGGACCCTACCGGCATTCCCGACATGCCAGAGGGTGCTTGGCCAATCACAAAATCAAAATGTGATTTTTCAGAGAAATATGGTGTGCTGTACCGCTGCTCATACATTATGTTTGTATGCAAATGTATGAGATTTCTGCCACTAGTGACTAATTGCCAATTTACTCAACTGTAACTCAAATTGACACTTTTTTTTCCCAAGGTGAAGGTTTTATTCCTCACAAGTGAGATGGGGGAGTTTTCCAAGTATGTTGACAAAACGACATATTAGCCTATCTTCTGTTGACAGCAAACTTGCAAGAGATTTGCTGTCATGTACAATATTTTTACATTTTTCTCACAGACTAGTTCTACATTCTGTAACAAGTCTTCTTATATTGGTCTCATTTTACATCTTTTTGTAGTTAAGCAATAGAAACATTGAATGGTAAGAGTACCACCATTGTTAATTTGACTAAAAATATTGGAGTTATCAAAATAAAAATCCACTTTCATGCAGTTATAGCTTATTGTCATAAGTTACTATGGCAGCAGGCAAAATTATGAACAGTTAAATAAACATTCTTTTTCAATGAGCATAAATTATTTCACTTCATGTAACTTTAAAAGAAAAATATCTGCTATTTAGCTAAGCCATACTATTTCTCCTAAATGTTGAGAATTTTTTCCTCAAAAATCTTACTCCTTGTTAGTCACTCTTTCATTATCACCTCTACAATGTTTTACAGATTATAGTTACCTATCTCCCAATGGAACTATTTTTTTTAAAAAAAAATCAGATATGATATAATTTGTAAATATTTTTTTCTTACTTCTTGTTCCTTTGATTACTGATTATACAGTCAAGCATGGTAAAATTTGTCATCCATAATCAGATTAGAGTTAACTATGAATATCAACCATCTTCAAGTACTCAAATATCTACTTTAAGTTAATTACACCAAGTACTTAGACCGGTTCTTTTAATCTATGTTTTGTCATGACCACTTGAAGATCATGTGACAGAAAATAAGCCTTGAGATATTTCTTGGCCTAGCTTTGTATCCTAACAGTCATATTCGCTCTCCTCTAGAGAAAAAAATGATGGGTGAAGAACAGATGAATGTACTTTTCTGACTGTTCACAAGCAAAGCCTGAACTTGAAAGTGTTGTGGAAAATCCACACTGGTCTCTAAGCAAGATTCAAGTCTGAGGACACTCAGTGTTCAGCCAGGATAAAAAGCTGCCCAGAAACTCACTCCAGAATGCTGCACATGCACTGTTGCAAAAGTCAACTCCATGGAGTAAGCTCCACTTGGCAGTGCCGTCTTTTCTTAATGACAATCACGTAAGACTTGGACAGTCATCTGCACATTCTTGGCTAAGAATCCCCTCCTCAACATTAACAATTTAGGAACATATGGGCTCCCTTGTCAGCTTGCACTCATACCCATCTGTTCAGATGGCATGGAGTCTGCCCACAAGTCAGTCAGATGGTTGCTCTAGGGTACACGTGGCATGCAATAACAGGTTTAGATGAGCAGCCTGCACAATACTGAAAATGTCTTTTCTGCTGCAGGATGCTTCTCATCTGTACCAGCAGTCAAGCATTGACACCACATGCCTCCTTTATACTGGATCAAAGCTATTTGAATGTATTTGCAAGAAAAGGAAGATATTAGCTGACCACTCTCATTGATTGTAGGAAACAGTGCTGTCTGAGTAATAGAAACACAAAAAGAAATGCTTTCACAAAAAGCACAGTCTTGACTAATCATGCAGACTTAATGTACAAAGTGGCCCAGAGGAATATACAGAATATACAGAACTACAACTGAGTAATTCAGTGAATATTAAGGCATAGACTCTAATACCTAAAAAATACCTAGAAACACCATTTCACTTTTGCTTTCATCTTTCACCATTGCTGGGAAAACATAGGGAACAGGTGTAAACGACAGCAAAAACATCACCTAACAGGCACAGTCAACTCCTAGACAATGGTATGTAAACCTCATGGCACAGTAGCATTCAGAATGTAGGAACTTACATTTCATATAACAAGTTTGGACTTGGTTTTAGATTTTGCAGTAGTTGCTCCCTAGAAATACCCCTCAGGCACATTTGTAATTGACAAGGTCACACACTGAGTTTAACTTGCGCAGCCCAGGGCATCTAGAAATAAGCTTTGCATCTTTCAGGATATTGAATACAAAGTTAGTTTTCAACTTATATGTGGTAGCATCCCATTGAAGAAAAGCCCTAATGCCTCAAATGAGAAGATTTGGCAAGTAGGTATGTAAAACAGGTGAAGAGACAATCTGTTTTCCTATATGTAGCAATGCAGCATCCCGGCAGATTGTACCAGAAAGGATTTATAGAACAGATTAACATATACATACATCAGGATTGTATGTCTGAGACAGAAACTGTATATTTGTATCTGAACAGAGATTGGTCCTAGCAGAAGTAGGAGAAACTTGTCAGCTTTTACTATAGGTGTTGCTCTTTCATGTAACTCAAAAAGGACAGCTGACCAGGGACACTTTTCTACAAGATAAAATAATTTCCATGGCTAATATTTTCCACTAGTATTTTCACAAATTTAAAGAGCTTTTTCAGATGGTGCTTTTCTGAATCACATTAATATTTTTTCTCCAAATACATACAAATTCGTGACATATGTTGTTAATTCCACAGGCTGGCATGTTCTAGCAAGGGTAGGCATGCACGAGGAAGTCTGAGCTGCAGATGAAAAACTCTTTTCAAATTATTCCCATTCTGAAGATTGTTCATCCAAACTACTTTAGGGAATGCCTTCTAGTAATTAGTATACTCACATGATAAGTTTGCACAACTCGGTCACCAGAAATGGATTCAACTAGTAGTTAATATTGTTTGAAATGTCTAATAAGAATTCCTCTAAAATCTTGCCTTTCAGTTCTATTTCAGTAGAGATTAAATTAGGAGACAGCTGAAACAAAAACACTTAATGAAGGTAAATCCACAAATAAGAAAAAATCCAAAGAAAATAATTCTTCAGTAAGCAGAGGTGATTTATCTAAGTCTAATACAATTAATACCACTCAAATAACACAAAGCATTTCACTCAAATATTTGTTTAAATTCTTTAGGTAATTCACATTACCACCTGCATTTCCTTTCTATGAGCTCCGGAGCAGAAAAGCTTTATCTACAAGTTCAGTGGAAAATTAACTGCAAAGTCTGTTCTACAATCATAAATGAAAGCCAGTTTTAAAATCTGATCATAAAGTAGTACAAATGAAGAATACTTTCAAGGAAATATTTAAAATGTTGCAGAAAGAAAAAGTAACTGTGCATAAAATGGTATTAACTTCCCTGTCTCTATGTTTTCCTGAGCTATTTTTCCTATGTTTTCACTGTTTTGCTTTGCAAATAAGGCAACAAGGGACCGTGCCGTAGCACTTGTGATCAGAACCAGGGGTCAACATGATCTTTTCTCAATAGCAAGCTCGAAATAAATCCTACTGATTTATGTTGGTTTGCTTCTCAGGCTTAGAAAGTCATAACAGATTAAACTGTAAGGAAGGAGAACGCTCCAGTGAAAAAGTATTCATTTTTCCTTGCACCTCTTTTCTAACTCTTAAAGTATTCCTCTTCAGAAGCAGAGAAAATTATAGCTCTATAAAATGCACGAAAGACACAGCTCACTAAATTTGGCCTTGGATCTTGGGCATCTATAGAGCAATGACAAACGAATTTGCTTAACTCGTGTATAGCCTGGAAAAACAGGAAGGAAAAAACCCACAAAAGAAATTCTTACTTTTCATAGGTAGACTTGACATCAAATGGAGTGATTCTCAAGCCACTGGGCCTTACCTTTTAAAGCCTATCATTACCAAACCTGCATGCAGTGTCATACAATTGACTATTATTCAATACATACTCCAGAACAAAGGCCATAATTTAAAACAAGAATACAGAAGCATACATAAGCAAAACTGACCTCTATAGAGCTAAATTTCTCCAAACAACAAAATTACAATGACACATTGTCTACTGAATGCCTAATATTAATAAATTCTTAATGCAGTTTTCTGCATTACTATGTTATGAAGAAAAGACAAAAGAAGGCACTTTCATATGCTAAAGAGATTCCATTAGGTTAACTACTCTTTTGGACATTCAAGAATGAATGCCACAGGCATCACAGGGATGAATTCTGGAATACTTTTTCCTTCTGTGTGCTTAAAATAATTATTGTATGCAAGTCTTAGTCTTTCTTCTTGCAAACAAGGAAATCCAGGAACAAAGAGAATTACCTAGAGGTTGTCCTACCATTGAAAACTGAGGTTTTAAACAAAACCCTAAAAATTTCTGGAGCATTAAGTTTAATCTTCCTTCTTTTGACCCTTGATAGAGTAGAAATAAAAGTGATACAATTACATGTCTATTTGCCTGTCATTGCTGCAATTAGTCTGTAAATTGTGGCAAATACAACATCCTGTCCTATTGAGGTTTTTGTACTGTGTCCCTTGTTGTAATACCTGAGTGTTACTTGAGTCTGCCCAGGCACCCACTTTTAGGATAGCTGAAAGTTATACTGAAAAAAAGAGCTGCAAAAAATGGGAGACGATGATGTGTGCAGTATTCCAGTGATAAATTCTAATGGATAAACTAGTCTGATTTCAATGAAGAAATATCTGTTTATGAGTGATTTTAGTGAAATGAAGAGTTTCAGTTACTGCTCAAGAGGAAAATATTCCATCTGTTTGATCCAAGGGCAGTTCACAGAAAGCGTGAAGACAACAACAGAAAGAAGCTACTCATAAAGAAATGTGGACAGGGGAAAAAGTGTTCAGAAAGGTATAGATTTCCAGTTTAATTTCTGGAAAGAAGGTTTGTCAAATCTACAATTCCACCTCAAAATGTCCCAAACCATAGGGAACAGAAGAAAGCCCTTCTGCATTTTCCAAATACAGTCTCTTTGTTTTATATGTCTCTCCTGGGCCCAAGTTTCTCTTCCAGTGGAAAAGGCTTTCTAAGTAAAGAACTTCACATGTGATGTAAAATAGGAGCAAAGGAAATTCAAATCAAAGCACTCAGAACACTATGCTCATTATAACAAGCTGAATTCCCCAATCCCGTGGGTTAGTTTTTCCCACACACCCCTGCTGAATTCCCTTAAATCACTGGGACATTATATTAATCTAACAGGTGGGAGAAATAAATACTGAGAAGCAATGTGAGTGCTACTTCTGAATTTTGAGTTTCAGACCTTATTAGATTATTACTTTATTCTGGTTTTTCAGGGAGGACCACGTATATGTAATCTGAGCATAGTATGTATGCTCATTATATTTATGTATTTTTATATATTTTGTGTGTGTATATATATATGTAAAAATACTGTGTATCCCTTAAGTGTTTGGTACACATAATATAGAAAATCCACACAGGTTTCAAACCACATGGAACAATGAACTTCATCAAACCTTGTGCAGTATGTTCACTTTTGATAACTGCTATTTCACTGTCCCAGATAAAGTCTAAAGGAGAAGAGTTTACTTCAGCTAAGAAGAAGAACCTCTGCACTATGCATGGTGACTCCTTGACCATTCAACAGAGCATACTTTTGACTTTCCAATGTGTCAGTGGTCCAGCAGCTCAGGACACAGAGCCAGCTGGCACACCACCTGTGAAGCAAGGTGAGCTTAAAGGTCCACATACATATAAAGAATTAAACACAGGGATGATGAGCAGAGAATGGGAGATTTGTAGTAAGAATACTCTTAATGCTGGCAACTAATCAAAATATTTTAGCCACTGCTCCGGATCCAAAATTCAGAGCATTTAAAGATGTCAGCTCTCCCAGATGCAGTCTCTGAGAAAAGCAAATGGGCAACCAAGACATAATAGTCTATTTTACTGAAGTCAGATCAGTAATGCTTACCCAATCTGAAAAGCAGAAAGGACCTACTCCCTCCCCCATCTCTACAGAGGAAAAGCAATACATGAAGAAATCCTATTTTTAGATAGCACTTGCATTGGGATCTATCTAACAGCTCCATCTAAATACAAGTTAACCCGGCAGCGCAAAGATGAATATTGGGATGCAGTACGCTACCTGAAAATTCAAGCATGCAGGTGTGCTTCCTGAGCTGAACTCTCAGTAAACTAGGAAATAGTCTTTGAGAAAAAAAATAAAAAAATAAAACTCTATTGGTCAGGTCAGTTGGAAGTGGACAGCAGAAATCTATGGACACATGCTAAGGATCACTTCTACATTCACAGGAACAGAAGCTAGAACAACCAACCTTGTAAAACAGCAATACAATAAGCTGCCTTCCAATTCGTGTATATATATTGTTTTATTGTGTGTGTAATTCTGTTTACCAACAACTGACACTTTCATTGTAAGGCCACAGTCCTCCAGTTCTTTTCTTTGAAGAAAGAAAGCAAAAGAGTCAAAATTTCAAATGAAATTACTGACAGCATCATACCAGCCTACAGGAAGATCATGACTCCTAAGGAACTCAGCTCGTCAGAACATCCCAATAAAATATAAAAATTGTCCTCCAGCACTGTTTGGCTAATGGAGTCTGTCCCATTACTAAATAGAAAGTGGAGTGAGGCGACAGGGCTAGGAACATAAACCCAGCCAGAGCTTGTGCAGCAGACACTGAAAAGCTGAAACACTGTAATGGAGGGGCAGCCTGGGACCGCCACATAATGAGCCCTGACGGAATGAAAGAAATCTTTTCATTTCTGTACAATTAGAGTTGCTGCAGACTGGAATTGATTATGCAAACCTGATCAGCAAAGTTACTCAGCCTGGAAACTGTGCAATCTGCAGAATCCTGTGTCAAGGTTTGTGATTAGTATTCTGTTAGGGATTGATTTGATTATTCCAATTATAAGAATTAACTTACACATGGACTTTGAAAAAATGAAACCATGTGGGAAATCCCTTGCATTGCCACAGTAACTCCCATTCTTAACACATTCAATACATGACACTAATTTATTTAAAACTGGATTATTTATCCTCATGTACATGAGTAGAAAAGAAGCATTCTGCAAAAGCACAGCTGATAGACCAGGGGAAAGCCTTTCTATCACACTGAAAGTTTAAAAGCATTTGCCCTTGAATGCAACAGGGGATGGTGATTCTCTAAGTTGAATTGAGATGTGTGCAAATGCCCACATCAATAAAAAAGGTTTGCACACTGTTAAACACAGTCCTTGGAGATAAGCTAATTAGTAAACTAGAGAGTTTTAAAAATCTCAAGTGCAATCTTTGAACTGAAAAAAAAAAAAGATATCTACTAATGAAGTCCCCTGAGGGTTAACAGTCTAGATTTGGCAGCACACATACTGCTATAGCTGAATTTCAACTAGGTTGATACACAGACAACAATAAGAAAAGTTGTATTTAAGGACATAAAAAAAGGATGAGTACATATATCCAGTGACCAGTATCTCTCTTCACAGTTATTAGTGTTTAAGCTGTAAGGTGAAGAAGAGCAATCTAAACGTCCAGTGGCTGAAAGGGAAGTGGCAAGTGAGGTACACATTTATGGATGATTGGTTTCAAGCAATATCTGAGAAGTCTATCACCCATACAAACTGTAACAGAATTTATAGTCATGAAAGTGGTATAAGTATACATTTTCAGTGTATTGCATAGAAATAGATATGACCTCTCCTTTGGGGCTTAATAGTTTCTGTAAAAAAGGTGCCATTTTTTGCTCTGCTGTATTCAGGTTTACAACTAAACTTGAATTAGAATTTTGAAAGTAATAAAAAATTGTAAGTAGAGTAAATATTCAGTTTGGAGATCCATATTGATTTTATAAATTTTTATAATTGTCCATCGCTTCTCGGCCTTTTGGATAAGATCAAGTGTAGTATCTGTTCTTATCAGTTTAATATCTGATACGAGCTCGTCTTAGGGACCTGAAAGGGCCAGACATATCTGGCAGGTTAACTCTTGGCTCAGGGAGTGGTGCTACAGCCAGGGCTTTGGGTATCTAGATCACGGGGCGTGCTTTGAGAAGCCCGGGCTGCTAGGGGCGGATGGCGTGCACCTAACCAAGAGGGGGAAGAGTGTGCTTGGACAAAGACTTGCCAGGCTCGTCCGGAGGGCTTTAAACTAGTGTTGCTGGGGGAGGGGGAGCACAGTTCAGCCCACTGCTGTCAGCATGGCGCCAGTGCCAGCACCGAGGGTCCAGAAGCTGAGGAGGGATCACAGATAAGTGCAAATGAACCTAAACTGCGGTGCAATAGCACCCCTGTAGCTCCAGCCAGCAAGTCGGCTTTGTCGGGGGCCCAGCTGAAGTGTCTCTATACCAATGCACACAGCATGGGGAATAAACAGGAAGAGCTGGAGATGCTTGCACACGAGCAGGGCTGCGACCTCATTGGCATCACGGAGATGTGGTGGGATGACACATACGACTGGAGCGTCAACATGGAGGGGTATAGGCTTTTTAGAAAAGACAGGAAGGGGAGACGAGGAGGGGGTGTCACTCTCTACATCAGCAACCGGCTGGAGTGCGTGGAGCTCCGCCTGGGGATGGAGTAGTTGCTGACAGAGAGCTTATGGGTCAAGATTAGAGGATGGGGACGGACAGGGGACGTCACAGTAGGGGTCTGTTACAGGCTGCCTGGCCAGGAGGATAGAGCAGACAAAGTGTTCTATAGGCAGATAGGAGCAGCCTCACGGTCACAGGCCCTGGTCCTCATGGGGGACTTCAACCACCCTGACATCTGTTGGAGAGACAACACGGCAGGGTACAGGCAGTCCAGGAGGTTCCTGGAATGCGTGGATGACAACTTCCTCCTGCAGGCGATAGAGGAGCCGACAAGGAGGGGTGCCATGCTCGACCTTGTGCTCACCAACAGGGAGGGACTGGTGGGGGATGTGAAACTAAAGGACAGCCTTGGCTGCAGCGACCATGACATGGTGGAGTTCAAGATCCACGGGGCAGCAAGGAAACTACAAGGCAAGCTCTCTGTCCTAGACTTCAAGAAGGTGGGCTTCGGCCTCTTCAGGGACCTGATGGGCAAAATGCCGTGGGAGGCAGCCCTGGAGGGAAGAGGGGCCCAGGGAAGCTGGTCCACATTCAAGAAACACCTCCTCCAAGCTCAGCAGAGGTGCATCCCGATGAAAAACAAGTCGGGCAAAAAGGCCAGGAGGCCTGCGTGGATGAGCAAGGAGCTCCTGGACCAACTGAAAGTGAAAAAGGAAGCCTATAGAGGGTGGAAGTGGGGACAGGTAGCCTGGGAGGACTACAAAGAGGCTGCACAAGTGGCCAGGGATAAGGTAAGGAAGGCCAAAGCCCTGGCAGAACTGAATCTGGCCAGGGATATAAAATGTAACAGGAAGAGCTTTTATGGGTACGTAGGGGACAAAAGAAAGTCCAGGGTAAATGTAGGCCCCCTCCAGAAGGGAACTGGTGTCCTGGTTACCCAGGACATGGAGAAGGCTGAGGTTCTCAATGACTTTTTTGCCTCAGTCTTCACCAATAAGAGTTCCTGTCCCACCGCCCAAGCTGTAGAAGGTGCAAGCAGGGACTGTGAGAATGAAGAACTGCCCATTGTACTCGAAGAGCAGGTTCAGGATCATCTGAGGACCCTGAAGGTGCACAAGTCCATGGGTCCTGATGAGATCCATCCTCGGGTCCTGAGGGAACTGGCAGATGAAGTTGCCAAGCCACTGGCTATTGTATTTGAGAAGTCGTGGCGGTCTGGTGAGGTCCCCGATGACTGGAAGAGAGGGAACATAACCCCCATTTTTAAAAAGGGGAATAAGGAAGACCCAGGTAACTACAGGCTGGTCAGCCTCACCTCTGTGCCTGGCAAGGTCATGGAGCAGATTCTCCTGGAAACCATGCTGAGGCAAATGGAGAGCAAGGAGGTGGTTGGTGACAGCCAACATGGCTTCACCAAGGGCAGATCGTGCCTGACCAATTTGGTGGCCTTCTATGATGGGGTGACGGCATTGGTGGACAAGGGACGAGCAACTGACATCATCTACCTGGACTTGTGCAAAGCTTTTGACACTGTCCCACACGACATCCTTCTCTCTAAACTAGAGAGACATGGGTTTGATGGACGGATCACTTGGTGGATAAGGAGTTGGCTGGATGGCCGCACTCAGAGAGTGGTGGTCAACGGCTCAATGTCCATGTGGAGACCGGTCACGAGTGGCGTCCCTCAGAGGTCCGTGCTGGGCCCGGCCCTGTTCAACATCTTTGTCGGCGACATGGACAGTGGGATAGAGTGCACCCTCAGCAAGTTCGCCGAGGACACCAAGTTGTGTGGTGCCGTCGACACGCTGGAAGGGAGGGATGCCATCCAGAGGGACCTTGACAGGCTGGAGAGGTGGGCCCGTGCCAACATCATGAAGTTCAACCAGGCCAAGTGCAAGGTCCTGCACATGGGTCATGGCAATCCCAGGCACAAATACAGGCTGGGCGGGGAATGGATTGAGAGCAGCCCTGAGGAGAAGGACTTGGGAGTGCTGGTGGACGAGAAGCTCAACATGAGCCAGCAATACGCCCTTGCGGCCCAGAAGGCCAACTGCATCCTGGGCTGCATCAAGAGAAGCGTGGCCAGCAGGTTAAGGGAGGTGATTTTCCCCCTCTACTCTGCCCTGGTGAGACCCCACCTGGAGTACTGTGTCCAGTTCTGGAGCCCCCAGCACAAGAAGGACATGGACCAGTTGGAGAAGGTCCAGAGGAGGGCCACAAAGATGATAAAAGGGCTGGAGCACCTCTCTTATGAGGGCAGGCTGAGAGAGTTGGGGCTGTTCAGCCTGCAGAAGAGGAGGCTCCAGGGAGACCTGATAGCGGTCTTCCAGTACCTCAAGGGGGCCTACAAGAAAGATGGGGAAAGGCTGTTTAGTAGGGCCTGTTACGATAGGACGAGAGGTAATGGTTTTAGGGAGGTAGATTTAGATTAGAAATTAGGAAAAATTTTTTTACGATGCAAGTTATAGAACACTGGAACAGGTTGCACAGAAAGGTGGTAGAGGCCCCATCTCTGGAAGCGTTCAAGGCCAGGTTGGATGAGGCTCTGAGCAACCTGACCTAGTCAGGGATGTCCCTGCTCCTTGCAGGGGGGTTGGACTAGATGACCTTTGAAGGTCCCTTCCAACCCTAACCATTCTATGATTCTATGATTCTAATCTTGACAACAAGAGAAGGATTGTACCTGAAGCAGTGTTACTTATTCTTTGCTACAAAAAAAACCTCCATGATTTATCATACTGTAGCCAAGAACCTGACTGTATGAGCCACATTATTTAATAAACATGATACCTTCATATGGTGTTGCTTACTTCTCTCTCTTTGACTACAAAGCCTGGAAATTACACCAAAGTGGCTTTGGGGAGCAATCAAAACAAAACATGCTCTGAAGTTATCAGCTTCCTAAAACTTGTCATAAGTTAGAAAGACAGAGAAACAGGAAAGAGAGATCTGGATTGAAAATAGTAGAAGTTGTTTCTTATTCTCCAGGAATAATGCCAGGACTTTTAAACCTGCCATCAAAAAGCCCAGGGCAGTCAGGAGAAAGGGAAAAAGGATGCAGGAGACAGTCCCCAGAAAAGTTGCTCTGATAAACAACAGGATTAGTATGCCCAGCCATATGTACGAGGAGAGAATTACATTCCTCCTTTCTTGCCTACAAAAAGTCTTCCAAGCACACATACTTCACACTACTTTTGTCTTCCAGGTTGAAGGATGACACTTCTTTGACCTGTGGCTTTGTAGCAGAAGAGGGAAGAAAGCACACCCAGGCTACATCAGAGAGGACCACAGAGCTGTAACAGAAAAGTGAACCGAAAAAGGAAAACCTGTCTTTCACATTCTGTGAGCAATTTTATTCTTCATTTCATTATTCCTGATTTAAAACAAGCTTGAAGTTTCTGGGTTTGTTTGGTTTTGGTAGCAATACACTTTCTGACCTAAGTTAAACTTATCTTGCTGACATGTCTATTCTTTTATTTGTCAGATGGGACTAGCTTCAAAAGAGCACTTATGTTTATTCAGTCTCCATCGTTCTGCAGTTTTAGTGGTATTTAGTGAATATTTTAATCTATGGGATGCAGAAAGCAGATTTTGAGATGTGTTAAAGTCATCTGGGAAGAGAAGAAAGTAGCTGACAAACTTTCCCACAGAACAGAAGGGTTTCATAGCAAACTATTAAAAAATGCATATTGCCAGTATAAACCAAAAGCAGAGATGTCACAGAGTCACTATAAATGTCCTCATCCATAGAGAAAAGACCAAGTTAAAGATGGACAGCTTGGACCTCTCCTTGCTTGGTTATTTTTTCTTGCAGTGCCTTTGGAGGACATAAGGTTCATTCTTATCCACCTTTTCTGCGAGCCAACCATGCTTAGACTTCTCAGAGAGCTCCAAATTATTTATTAGTTGTTTACTAGACACTAGCTCAGAACAGAAAATTTTTCTAGGTGGCTTCTGAATTATTTGCTGCCTATAGTCATTGTAACTAATCCTATCATTTTTCTTAAGGGACATTTGAAAAAAAATCACTGCATCTACAAAAGTGTTAACCTGTATTCAGCAAATGCACAGGTGCATCGGAGAGCTACCTAGAGATCACCTTTTTGTATCAATGCAATCAAGAAAAAAAAACAGGGAAACCAAGTTTTATGTATGCAAAAAGAGGCTTCAAAACTTATCTGCTGTGCTAGAGAGAAAAACTTGTCCCCAAAGTAGATAAAATGAAAGGATCTCTTTATGCTTGTTTTAAATTGTTTCAGCATTGCCATTTCCGATATACAGTGGTGCGAAGAGACAACTATCAGGTTTCAAATGCCTGGAGGCACAGAAAGAAGAGGGTGGGCAGGCAGGCAGATGTTTTTTATATTCCTCTTTTACATTAAAAAAAAAAAAAAGTAAGAATTACTATATTGCTCAGAACAAAGTCAATTTTATCCAGCATCCTGTCTGAGAGTGGACAGTAGCAGACATGTCAGAAACAAGAGGGCAATGACCATTATACTCTCAGCTTCCAGAAATCTATGGCCTAAGGTCTGAGTAAGCTACTGTTTACATCTTTGAGTTTAATAACTTGTGATGGTTTTATTATTATTATTCCATGAATTTATTCAGTGATTTTTAACCTGTTTCAGTACAAGTTTTCTTTGTTTGCTATAAACTAGCTGCCATTTGAACCCCCCTGATTCTTCTACAGTGAAAAACAAGAGTGAACACCAATTCTGAAGAGCCATAGGTGCATCCCAAACCTATTCAGCTCCATATTGATGACTTTTATGTGATCTCTATTCCTTTCCTATATATTCCCTGCCATACCACAGCTGAGCACCAAGACGACAGCCAGTGGACCTACCCATGGTGATTCAAGGATCTATTTTCTGAGGAGCAATAGCTAATTTTGAAACAATACCATTTTTTCTAGATAAGGTTGTTTCTGTCTCAAGCTTACTAAAGTGATACATCATTGCCTATGAACAGTATCCCAAGCAAGGAAATATTAGAAAGCCAATTATCAGTGCAAGTCTGCCACTTCTTAGGAAAGGCCATAAAACTTGTTCCTTAATGGCTGGAAATACATACCTACTATATTTTTGTCTGAAACTGCATTTCAGATAGTTCACAAACATGCAGAAGACCGGGTATTTGAAAAGCACTCATGGGCAAATGCAGATCTTCTATAGCCTGCAGGAAACCCGAAGAGCAGGGTGAGGGAATCAGAGCTGCAAAAATTCCTGAGCTAGGAAGGGAGGGACAGGGACTGAATCATCTGGGAAGCAAGAAGAAGACAAAGGCCACCAATGTGCAGGAAGGCTGCCAGAGGACAGATAGGTCTTCCTCTTGGATTATTTGCTCTTACCTATTACTCTGATTGTCACTCAACACAAGACCTGGGGCATTGTAGTCATTCACTTTGTCATTGAGGATATTTTAGAGGGAGAAGGGGTTGTCCAGGTACTTCGTAGGTATTTACCCTCTTTAGGTACAGCTATTTCTCTGTAGACACTCCAGAGACACAAACTTAACATCATGTTAGAGAGAGGAAGACATGCAGCAAGAGTGGGACAGCAAAAGGGACATAAAAGCCTTTCCAGATGACTTATACGTTCAAGATTTGGGGTCCAATAAGCTGATAGAATAATGTAGAGATCTCAGGCACAATGTTTCCATAGTGATTAGCAAACAAGCAATCTATTTGTTCCTTCCTGGCTTCTAGCACCTTATAACCCTCCTAAACTGGATGTTTCTACAGAGTTCAACATCTGTTTTAAAAAACACAAGTGCTTATTTTTTTAAGAGATTCCCAAAATAGACGTGTCAAATGTAAACATCTACAGAATCTCCAGGCCTTATTTTATTTTGAACTTTTGTACAGCACTCAATAGATTACAGCCAGACTAAAAAGAATTCTGAACCGTGCTGTTGTGTTTTTTATCTCCTGCCAAAGACTTCTTCGAAATTCACAGCTCATTAGAACCTTCTGACTACTTTATAAACAAAGCTTTGTATCATCGCTGCTATCACCTAATTAAAATACATCTCATTCCAGAGCTTCATTGCATAACATAAAGCTTCTGCTGCAAGTTTGTACAAAAATTACTATGTAAACAGGCTAATTGCACCTCTCAAACCATAGTTCTGCTATAAACTGTCACAAGCCAAACTACATATAAGTAATATCAATTACTCCTCTGTAAAAAAAAAAATCTAGAGAAAGATCTTATAAGTTTTAAGCTCAACTGTACAGAAAACACACTTCATCCTACACCTTTACACCTAGAACAAAGTGATAATTCTGCTTTTAACACCTCATGATATCTGAAAGGGTTTCTTGTGCAATTGGGAGGCATTTTTGTAATTTAAGACTGCATGGCTATTATTTGTTTCAGGAAAAATATGACAGGTGTCACAATTTAAAATCAACCCCAATGAAAACTTTTCTAAATGCATCATCACCACAAAATCCACTGGCACAACGCAAGCCTTGTACTCTGCAAGTATATCTACCCGCAATCTGCCTGCACTGGGAGGGCAGAAGAATAATTTTTGTGGTATGTTGAACATGCTTATAAATTGCAGCATGTGTGTCAAGAAAGACAACGTAACTAATACAAATGATACCCAGCAGTACTTCTCACACACAATATAAACATCTGCCTTTCTGTCGGAGTCTCTGAGGGGAGAAAAAGGTAAGGGAGCCAGCGGGTCAGCAAATAAAGAGTGAGGTGGAAGGCGGGTACCTAGCAATTGTGTGGGAAGACACAAAGAGGGCGATAGAAGTAGCAAATTTCTTTGTCAAAGGCAAAATCCAAACCAGCTTGAGGAAAAGGGACTTGGAGCAAGACGTGACCACCTAATCTATGCTTGCAGTATGTTCATCTGAAGATTGCTGATTTTAAATTTCGTGGTGCCCACTAAGGCTTGAACTGCTTCCATCAATGTCACAAAGATAAATTCACAGCTATAAGATGTTGCAGCAAAACTATTTCTTTTAATGCAGGGGAGCTGAGTGGCACAGCATAATGTCAATGCACTGCTTGTAGTCACACATTGCAATGACAGGACAGTTCTGCACTGGACTGGAATCACTGTGATTGAGGTGATTCTTCACCATAAAGGATGCAGATCATGATAGTTACATGACAGAGGAGGCAAGAGGCCAGATGTACAAACAGATGTAGTCACAGCTATTCTCAGCAGTAAACTTTTACAACTCCACGCAGCCCTGCCGTCAGTGGAGCCTCCTCCCATCACAACTGGGGAGTCCAGGTACTTCCAGGAGGAAGCCAGGCTCTTGAAAATGGGATAGGATCCTTTAGTTTTGAAAAGGATGGCAAGATCCCAACACAGTCACAGCTTAGAGAGAGGCATCTTCCTCTATAATGAGTTCAACAAAGATGACTAAAATGGCATATTTAATTTGAATGCAAATTAGCGTAATTAGCTTTTAAATAAAAAAAAAAATTGAAAAGCAGAAATGGGAGGCAGAAAAGAAATAAGAGCCGTTTATATGCAATGCTTTCCCTGCCCTCCCTTCCCCTGCAGACAAGTCCTTGCTTTCACATAAACTTAGGATTGTCTGAGTTGCAGGCAGCTCTGCTCGCTCTACCTGATTCCCAGGAAATCTTTTCTGCCCTCTCCAGGTCTATGTGTGCCCTTGCTCTCACTAGAACAGACCCCAGCCCCAGCTACGGCTGCTGCCAATGTCAAGTCCCACCTGTCCTCACCTGAGCAAGGTGCCCAAGCAGGGGCAGCAAGCCCCCCACTCCAGATTCTTCTTCCACCACCACCACACTCTCCTCAAAGGGTCAGCTCTGCACAGTGGCAAAACCCAAACGCTGCCCATCAAGTGATAGAAGAATGTAACAGAACAAGGAAAGGACTTGAGAGTGGGGCAACAAGGATCATCCAAGAGGTGCCATGAATCAGAAGAAGTATGATGGATGTATATAAACAATGAGTGCAGTGGAGAAAGGTTCAGTCTTTCATCTAAGGGCAATGAATGGCAATAGTAAATGAACAATTCAAACCAGATAGAGGTAGTTCCTCACATGTGTAGTTCAGCCGTGTTGCCGATACAATGAAGATTACCTGAATTCAAAGGGGGACAGGAAAAAAAAACTTGGATGAAAAAAAATCTATTTAGCAGCACGGAATATAAGGTAGCATTTCTGACTTGCGAGCTACAAAAATCACAGATCAGTGGTTGCTTGGAGAACATTTGGATAAAATCTCACTATATGCTTGTGTGTCTCTCATACTTTTTCCTACATTTCAGTGATAGGATCATTGGTGACCATGAGAGACAATAAACTAAGGTAAACTTGGTAAAGTTAAAAATGATCTTATGAAAAACGAACTTTTGTTTATCCAAGAGAAATTGTTTTTAAAAATGTTGTATATGAAGTTACAGACCTACTGGATATATTAGCCTAATGGCAAATAGGAGAGTGTGATGTATCCCTGTTCAGAGAGCACCAGCATAGTTCTCTCTTGAAGGTAGCATTGACACTAGGAAGCTTTTTCTTATTAAAAAAAAAATAAAAAATAGACATCTATTCTTTTCCATTACAGGCAATCACTGTGCTTTGAAATGACCCTGAATCCTTCCTGGATTTTTATTAAATAATCATGAAAGGATGTGGAGGAAATCAAAAAGCTTGGCTCCAAGGTCACGGTCAGAGTGGGACAAGAGGGAAGCATTAAATGAATATTTAATTAATAATACAAAAGAGGAAACAAGGAAGCCAAATAAGCATGACAATATGACACTTTTATGGTGTCTGGGAAACTTAAACTCAAGACCTCGTACCATGACAATCAGCAAAAAGGCAACATAAGAGACCAAGAAGATAAAAGTAGGAGAAACAAAGAAATACTGGTCTTAGGAGAGTCTTTGTCTCTCTATTAGGAGATAAGCACCAATTGCATTAGGAATCTTTAGTTATTTATGAGTTTAATTTTCTTGGAAATAGAATGTACAAAGATGCAGAAATCTTTACATCAGAGAAGCTAAGACAACAATACCTGCACACAACAGCATCAAGAATGCCAGCATAACAACTCCTCTCTTCACATACAGTGGGACATTTGATCTCAAGAGTAATTTTAATTTTGCCAATGTTGAAGGGGTTTTTTTCTGCTGTATTTATATCCATCTTTGGTAAAATAAGGTCATTATCGTGCTTAAACTATTCCTTTCCTCTTTTTCCCTTGGGCTTCTATATTACTGCCCTGGTTCTGGCTAGGACAGAATTAATTTTCACCTGAGCTGGGAGAGGCGCTGCAGGTGGTGGCACCTCTGGCTGGGGCACACAGCTGGGATAGGTTACCAATTAGCAAACAGCTGGGATAGTTTACCCAAATTGGCCAAAGGGCTCTTCCACACCCTGTGACATCATGCTCAGTATATACAGTGGGGATGATGCTAAGGGGAGCTTTCTGCTACTTGGGAGGGAGCTGGCCATCAGGGTTCACTGTGAGCTATTGTACTGTAAATTACTTCTACTCTAAGTTATGTATTTTTTATTATTTGTTTGTTTGTTTTCCATCTCTGTTTTCTTTTCCTCTGTTGTTGTCTTAAACTGTTTCTTATCTCAATCCATGAGCTTTGACTTCTTTTCTTTACCAATTCTCCTCCTTGTCCCACTGCAGTGGGGTAGTGGGGAAGGAGTGAGAAACTGTGTGGTATTTTAGCTGCTGAGTGGGGCTAAACCATGACAATTACTGATTATTATTTTCTTTCTACACCTTTGTCTGATTATACCTTGATCAGTAAGGAGGGTCTTGCCAAATACGTTCAGGTTGTTAAATTTCTACATTCTTCCAATACTTTCAGGAATTTCATTCCCAAATTGTAGCCTGCTCAGTTTACAAGCTATTTACAAACCAAAAAGGCCATAATTATTTCCCAGAGGAAAATACATAGCAGCTTGCACTGCGGGTATCTGACTGAGGAATTTGAAGATTGTCGTAGTTCAGCCCCGATCAGGACCAGACTATGCAGTCTCTCTCTCACTCCCCCCACCCTCCAAGAGAACAGAGGGAGATAATATAAGAAAAAAAACGGCTTGAGGTTTGAGATAAGGACAGGGAGAAATCCTTAAAGTTACCATTACGGGCAAAACTCGACTTGGGAAAACTATTCGTTTATTACATTACTAAAACCAGCAGGATAATGAGGCAGAGAACAAGACAACCTCCCCCCACCCCTCCCTCTTCCCAAGCTTAACATTATCTCTACTACCTTCCCGTTCCCCGAGCTGCACAGGGGGGAAGAGGGAATGGGGGTTAGTCAGTTCATTACGCATTGTTTACCCTGCTGCTTCATGGTCAGGGGAAGAACTCCTCACATTCCTCCCCTGCTCTGTTGTGGGGTCCCACCTCTACGCCACAGTCCTTCCTAAAACTGCTCTGGCGTGGGTCATCTCTTCCACGGGGTGCAGTCCCTCCAGAACAGCTGCCCCAGCGGGCCCTCCACAGGCCACAGTCACCTTCAGGCATCCACCTCCCCTGATGTGGGGTTCTTCACAGGCTCCAAGTGGATCTCTGCTCCTCTGTGGACCTCCCTGGGCTGCAGGGGGACAACCTGCTCCACCATGGTCTTCACCACAGGCTGCAGGGGAATCTTGGCCAGGAGCCGCATTACTCCTCCCCCTCCTTCTGAACTGACCTTGGCATCTGCAGCCGTTCCTCTCACAAGAAAAGTTCTTCACAACAGGCTGGCAGATGCCTCTCAGAATCTCTTCACATCATCCATCTCATCTCCTCTCCACTTCTTGCAGCCGGGCTGGGCCAAGTCGGGCCCACTCAGGCACCTGGCAAGAGGCCAGAGGGTGAGGCCTGCAAGGCCCATGAGGCCTGCACCTCCCCCTCTGCCCCCGCTCAGTTTCTTCACATCTTCTCTTCTCCCTCTTTTTTTTTTTTTTTTTTGTTTTGCCCTTCTTAAATACGTTATCACAGAGGCGTTATCATGGAACATTCTGCTACCAATCGTCTTGGCCTTGGCCAGCAGCGGGTCCACCCTAGGCCTGGCCGAGTCCACTGAACAAAGGGGAGCGACTTCTAGCAGTTTCCTACAGAAGCTACCACCTTAGGGTCCCCCTCACTAAACAAAGCCACAACAAAGATCAAGACTTAGCACCTGAAATACTTGAACAAATTCTTCCAGTAGTTCATTAGCAAGATTCATTTTACTCCAAGATCACATATGACAATTCTTAAGAGGGAGCTGGTTTTTTAAAGATTGTTTAGCATTAGATCAGTTCCATGTTTCTTCACATTTAACTTTTAAAAGTCTTCTTACAGAATTCCTAAGGAGACTACCTATTGGTTTTGCCCTGGGGAAGTCTTCTTCCCCCCTGCCATACACTGTCTTTGTGATGTCAGATACAAGACTGTCTTTGAATGCTTGATTCTTTAAACATTTCCTGTCCATCATTTTTATAACTTTCCTGTTTATTCTATTTATTAATTTTCTTCACTTTTGTTTTATTTCTGGATCTTTCTGCAGTTTATTATTAGTATTTGCAAAGGCTTAATGCTGGAAAATATGCATGATTACTGGATTATGCAAACAGAAAACCAAGCAGTGCACACAATTAAAATTCTCACCTAGCTGTTATTACAAAGCAACCAGATGAAGTTTTCAAGTGCTGCTCACCACTTCATCACCTTGACAATTGCTGTGCTATCCTAATTAAAAAAGGGACAAATCAAAAGTATTAGAAGTACTTGCAGCACTTTGACAAAACAGGTAAGTTTAGGTGCCATGGCCTTTCTTAAGGATGGAATGGTGTAATACTACAGCATCCTGCAATACCAGCACTATTTCAGAAGGACCAGCTGGTAGTACCTTCCCGCAGCCAATGCGAAATTGCAGACTAAAGGTCTTCTGGATGTTTCATTACAGGGAACAGTAAACAAAGCTAACGAAAGGAAAGCTCTTGTTCACATTAGCCAGCCTTTTAGGAACAACAAAGCCTAAAATTGTCATACTACATAAGTCATGAGTCCTGCAACTCTTAATTTTAAAATTATGTATGATGTTCCTGTCAAAATATGTCCCTCTACAACCTGAATTATTATTGTGAGTGGGAAAAGCATGATGCTTAATTCACAGGGAAAAAAAAAATAAATTTAGGCTTCCCTTTAGCAGTAAATAACATTAAAAGAAGCAGCATAGAGCATATTTCAACAATCAGCCACAGGCTAAATAAGTGGGAAACAAAGCTTGATGAAGCAACACAGTGGATTGATTCATTAGGTTTGCATACCAAAAGAGCTTGGTTTGCACTCTGTCTTGAGTTAGAAGTAAAAATAAAAGCAGCCACCTCAACTTCAGCCTCCCTGTAATACCAAAAAGCATCAGCTGTGCTCTCATACGGAGAAAGCTGCAAAGATCACAGGCAGCTGTATTAAGATAACAACAGGAAATGGAAGTAGCAAGGTTTTTCTGTGCAGGGGTAACAATAGGAGGTTAAAGCAGCAGTTTTCATGGAAACAGAGATACATATAGTTGGAAAAAATGGAAAAGGTAATCCCTGTCCCTGTGGCATTGAAACAACATTTCCACCATTTTGTAACACCTTCAGAACAAGGGGTACTTTCCAGTGACCACTGCTGTAACCAGTAGAGCCAAACTGGGAGTCTTCCTCCATATTTTTCTCACTATTTGCCTGGCTGCAGCTGTGCATTTTATCAAACATACAGTTTAACAAATATAGCATTTACAATACAAGCACTTCAAAAATCTAGGAATCTGCTGAGATACAGTATTGCTAAGTCTGACTGAAGATGCAATTGCATCTCATACATGAAAAGAGTCTCTAGTCATATAGAACAGGAGACACAGTTACTCTTTATCAAAAGTTTGCCAGAGAAATCTCTGTTAAAAGCAGTACACACTTTATGCTTATTATGTCAGCTTTTTTTTCAATCTTCAGACCATGTCACAAGTTTTATTGACTTTTTAATTCATAATTTGATAGTCATTGATAAACATTTCCTTCAATTATAAGCAAACACCATTTGTATGCTGAAGTCATTGAACCACAGTGGGTAAAGCATTTACCACAAACCCACTCAGCACTCAGACCGCCATAGCTTCTGTTCAGAATCTACTGTTCAACAGTTTTCTAGTGTTTCCAAATTTTTCTCACAGTTGTGTCATAAGAAGTTTCAACGGACACAACTCAGCTCTACTGCAAAAAAAAAGTGGCCTGTCTTGTCCTTCTCTGTGCTGCTAAATTCTCGTTTCTCTCCTTCTCCTCAGTTTGTATGTCAATCACTTGTAGGCCGTCACTTAAGTAGTCAAATCCATCCTGACTACTGAGGTAAGCTAAACATAGTCTCTAGGATGATATTTTTGCCAGATTCAGTCCCATCTATACGAGGCCACTGGTGTGGTTCCCTGCATGGTTGCATAAAGGCTTTTACCCACTGTCCAGATAGAGTGGAGGAGGAGAAAAGTGCTGGGCCACAGTAGGTAACCAGAAATAACATGATGCATGAAAAGGAGATATGGCTTCTTTCGATGACAAGATTAGAATATTCTGGCTTAAATTGCTTGTGAAGCACTGGTGTAATGCATGATCTAGGCACAAAAGAAAGTTTATGCTTCTCATGCTTCCAATGAGCAGCAAGAATTCAAAACTTTTCAGAGGAGCAAAGAGATATTTGAGGGAAAGAGCTAGGAAAGTGGCCAGTGACAGTCACTTCTGAGGGCATTGATCATTTACAGGACCTACTATGGCTCTACAAGTTGTTAATTTGATTTTTTAAAAAAAAAAAGTTGTTAATTTGATCAAGCTCCAGAAATAGTGAAACATAAGACTGCCTGCACAAAGACCCATTCATACCGGGTCTGGTTTTCAGTGTGCCCAGTTGCCAAAATATCTCTTGCAAATCAGTTACCTCCAGAAAGTGATGCTTGTCTGCACAATTGCCAGAAAATTGTCCAATCTGCATATACAAATAAACACAATTCCAGATTCAGTAGAAGAATAGCAGTGCACATTCACTTCCACCAATAAACATTGCTGCATCAATAACTGACTTCCCCCTCCCCAAGGATTTCCACTGCATTTACTACTTTATTTCTTATGGATCTAAGAGCAGAAATGGCTTTTCCTTTGCTTTACCTCTCTAATTTTGGTTCTTATATGTTACAAAGGAGCTACAAAATATTATGAGAAAAGTAGTAATAGGGGAGATGATTATGCTTATAAAACAATGAACAACTTTTCCAGAAATTTGACTCTGTTGTTCCGTTTACTTTAACTGGCAAATTAGCCATGATGCCCGAACGAGATACCATCCAAGGTTGACAAGTTGTGTTCACATGAATATTTTTTGCCAGGAATATTTTTTTTTTTTTTTTGCTGTAATTACTGCAGCAATGAAAGCCTCTTTTTATTAGTAGTGTTAAATGTTTTAACCTCAATAAAAACAAGAGATGCATTTGAGAACTTCAGTCTTCGAAAAGCAGCACAAATCACAGCCCTTTCAACTACTGGGCTTGAACAAGGAGCACTTATCACTTGGTAGAAACTGAAAACATGCAGGAAACAAGCAATATTGGTTTGAACAGAAAGAGTTAAAAAAAAAAAACCTTTCCCAAAGAGATTGAGGAATCTACCTTCATTTCACAGCTTCCTTCATTTTAGGAAGAAAATATTTGAGAGAGACAAAGCTGGAAACAGAAACAAACATCTTTATTTTAAAAGGCTTGCAACACTGGAAAAGAACACCAGAGCCAAATCCCTGCTGCCTGCAGCAAGAATCAAGTGAAAAGCCTGCTTGTTCCTGCCAATTAAAATTTGTGGTTTTCTTTTGTAACCCTAACAAAGTTGCTTCCATTGGACATTTTATAGTGTTTTGCTGCCTCTGGGTCTCCAAGGAAAAGGAAGATAAACACCTCACATTCACTAGGTACAACATTTATCACAGCTATTCTCCATCTTTAAAATGTGTCTGAGTCCCTTAAAAGCGTTTTAAAAGGGAAGAGAAAGAATTATAAGACTGGACAAAATCCCAGGACAACCATTTAAAAGGTGTATTAGATGCACGGCAAACCATTTCTCAGATGCATCGTCTAAGAAGGATACATTAATTCCTGAACATCCCTTCAGGAGGTTTCCAAGACCTTGTATGAGAAGGAACGTGGGCTCCTTTGGTTTCTTTTTAATACAATATGTCCATCGGTATCCTAGTGTTTTCCTTACATGTACATTGTAGGTGACTGAGAATACCAGGAATCCTCCTCCTTTTGTTTCTGAGATTCCTTTGCTATTGTGTTTGTGCAACCACTCTTCTGATGTAAAAAAAAAAAGAAAACAGAAAAAGAGCACAACATCACAAAAAAATCCCAAGTTATAAGTCATATACTTCTGCAGTAGTTTTTAAATGTTTTGAGATATCTTGAAAATTTATAATTGAAAGAAAAAAATCAGTTAGGAGAAATAACATTTAGATAAAAGAGCTAGCTAAGAATAACCAGTTGAACTACAAGGTCATGATATTTTCTATAAAGTGAATTAAGGAACAGTAATATGGTTTTTTACATCTGTTGGTACTGCATTCAATAATTCTGGTTAAAGCTGTAAAAAACACTTACAAGTACCAACCTTATATGTATTAGGAAAAAGACTATTCAGAACAGAACGTCACCTCCATTCAGCTCCAAATGACTAACAGCAGGACTTTGGGATATGCATAAGAATCAATGTATTATTTAAATTGATTTTTTTTTTCTAGAAAGGTTTTGAAAGTATAATGCACATGTCCAACCACATCACAAGCATAAAGTTCAATTTTATTACATCTATCTTAAAATGAGCCAAAACACTTCTTGTAGGCACATTAACAATGTACATTCCAAGACAAACAACTTCTATTCAATTATAGCAGAAATTACACTCTGTCCAGGTCTCTTTTCCCTTCCCTCCATGTTGGCTGAGATCCGTAGATAGTCTTGCAGTATGGTAAAGAAATAAAAGAAATATGTTGAATTTTTCAATTAAAAATTACTAAACATTATTTAATGCATAAAACAAAGTAAAACAATCAAAGGAAAGATCAAGGAAATTCAACATTTTAATTGAGATTAAACTCAATTTACAGGTTTTGCCACCCACACAACACCTGAAAAAGACTTGGTCTCCTTGAGATCAATGCCCTCCAGGTTTGTGCTGGTGTGCAATCAAAATTCTCATTTACTTCCAGCACTTAATTTAAAAATAAAGGTATGAATTCTAGCATTTAATAGTTTTCTTCTTCTGATTACTCATAAATCTTTATATTATTCATTCTTAATCAGCTTCAGAAGTTAGAATATTTTATGCACAATTGTCTCTCTTACCTCAATAAAAAAAAAATCAATATGCCTTTCCATTCTCTTTCTCCTATTTGCTGCTCCAGTCAGTCTGCCCCCTCATCTGTTTTTATTAAGCTTTGCTTTATTTCTGAGATTGAATTCACAAGCTTAGCAAATGATGAGGCTGCCTCTTGTTTCAGTTCCTTAATTTCCCTCCTAAATTAGCTGACAGCCTGCTGGGGTGCTGGGGTGGACCACTGTGTCTTTTTTCTGCTGTTGTTAGGTTGTTCATTCTTCCATTTCTTTGAATTAAACAGTAAAAGCTTGCTCACTATTCATGTTGTTTTCTTAATTATATTGTTGTCTCAGCTTTTTCCTGATGACTACCACCTTTAAATAAAACATAGGGGCAGATTTTTAAGGTTTATACACAAGTCAGACACTTATATGACTTTGGCCCTTGAAGTTTTGCTGGATATATTCTATGCTGCATCAAGTCACATACACCTGGGCTGTCTGTAGAAAGGAATATGATCCTCCCTCCACGTGATCCCTGTTTACATCACAGTGATTGAAGGTCACATTTTTTGTGACATGCACCCATGTTACCCCAAAGATATATGTGAATTCCAACATCTGAGACACTTTGTTCAGAACCCACTGTGCAGTTACTATGCTACTGTTTAGTGTAATAATGCATCTGCACAATGTTATGGCTTGGAGAACATGTACAAAACATCACAAGTTCAAATACATTTTCATGGCAACTGAAGTGGTTGTGTGCTCCCCCTCTACTGCCAAAGAGCTTCTCACTTCTAATGATGGGTAAGCAAAATTTGTCCTCTTCTTGGGGAGGAAGGTAGAAGACCACCATAAACATTACCTGCAGGCTCATGCATTCACCCAAGCAGGAAAGTGTGCCTGAAAAGCTGAATTTGCAGCCATCTGTGCTTATCATCTGCTTCAGTTACAAACACATTGGAGCAGGAACCTCTAGAATTTCCTAAAAATTAACTTGTAGACTAGATGACAGTGTAAAAAAGAGAACAACAAGAGTCCACAAGTTTTCTTAGCCAAGCTGTTTAACAAGAGAGAAAGAGAAAAAAGTGACCAGCTCTTGCTTTTCAAAGTCGCAGAAGCACTTACCAGATATATTTTTCTATTACGATAGAGGTTACTTGCCATTGTTACCTCTTAGTATTCTCTTCAGAGCTAAGAAATTACTGGGTCAAATTGCTTTACTCGGAAGTGGGATGCAGTGCCTTTATCAATTTGCCATTCCTTTCCTTCATTCTTCTGTTTCTTGGTTCAACTTTTCTCCCCCAAAGCAAGTCAAGACATCTTGCCTCATATCTAATCTTTTGTGGACTTGCAGTCACTTCTTCTAAAGATGCTGCCTGATCTGTATCCATTTTCCATGCAGAGGGATTTTCCTGATCCATGCTTATTTTGCATATAGAGGGTTGCAAGATGTGATGTTAGAAAAAGAAAGTGACTGGGAACAGTGTTTCAGAGGCAACCAAATGGCTGCTACGCCTGGATTCCCAAACCTACAGGGTAACGAGCCCATTCAAAATGTTTTGGCTTTGTTTTTTGTTTTTTTTTTTCTTGTAGAGCAGAGCAGGAATATACAGCTAACTTACACATTTAAAAAAAATGTGTTACATAAAGAAAAAAAAAATACTCTAAAAGAAAGATACAAAGAGGAGAGGAGTTTCCCCAGACTACAGTTCAGACGTACTCCAGCCTACAAAGGAGGCAGATAGATAGACTTGTGTCTCTGAATACGAGCGGGGCCTCCCCCTGCACTCATCACTACAGCACCAAGAGATATAATCTATAATGTACATGAAACATTTGTAACATAAACATCTCATTTTCCATTTAAGCTTGCTTTTTTCACTTGCTCAAACTTCAAATCAGGCTGCAAATTTCTGTCCTGTTTTCGAAGTGGTACAAACAAGTTTGTTGGGTGCCATCATTTTCCCTTGCCTGCAGTGGGGTGTCTCGTATTCTGACATACGCCATGCTGAATTGTTCCATCTTATGACCATGGGGGCTCTCCTTCCTTCCAGCTCTTCTTACCATGCTATGCTCTGACCCTTATCTGCCTCTTCAAATGCTCTGACAATTGCTACATCAGAGAAGACAAACTAAACTTATGACTAATGGGTAGTGTGACATCGTAATTATTTCATGGCAGGAAATTTTATTTATTTATTATCCAAATAAATTTAAAGTTACGGAAGAGCAAAATCCTGCTAAGGGGAAAACCTGAGATTCTGTCTTCTGCAAAAAGGTTCTGGAGGGCAGGAGAAAGATCATTCCTCCAGTGTTATTGAATCTCGGCTATCTCAAGAGACTCAGCACTACTGTTGGTGTTTGATCATGGACCTATTTAGTCATTCAGGAGAAATTTCTGATCTTCCTTAAATTGCCTGTGTCCCTGAAGTCAGTCCAGGCAACCTACTCTCTCCCACCTTTGGGAGCCTCCCTGGTAAGCCTGAAGTCCTTGTATTAGCTAAAGGTAGGCCCCAACATATGATCAAAATAGATCTGACATGGAAAGTGTATTTAGTGCATCTCTAGACATCCTCCTTGGAGTTCATTCAGAGATACTGTCAAAGGAAAAGGAGGCTTTTGTTACTGTTTGTGTGGTAGCCTAATGGTTAAAATACCTATCAAACAAATCGGAGACCTAATCCCACAGTAGCACTTCCCCGATGAGAAGGATACTGAAGAAGAGGTTTTGAAACACAATAAGTGAGTGGCCAGGAATACAAGATTCACAGGACCAGACAATGAACAGATTAAACAGACTATAAATCTGCCTTAGAATTTATGAGTTGGAGAGGACAGACTAGGTCTCCTGGTTGTCTTCCAGAATATTTCTTGATTTTATTCCGTGCGTATGTAATTTAAAATGCATAAATTTTCCTAAGAAAAGAGATGAAAAGGTGCTAAACATAGAATTACTCTCATAACTTCTACAGCATTAGATAATGAAGGAAGCAGTAAAAGTAATAGTTTCAAATGTGCATCTATTGTGAATTCAGAAGATTTTCTCCTTCTAAGAAGGAACAAACAACAGGCAGTGTATTTTGCTGAGAAAGATTCTTTAATAAAGTAAAACAAGTGCAGAAGACAAAAGGTGGATACTATTGAGAAAATAATTATTTTTTTAGAAACTTTCTTTCACCCAATTTAACAAAAAATCTTTCAAAAAAGACAGTAAGAAAATTTTCAAAACTAAAAATTTTTTAGAAATTCTTAGCCATGCAGTTCAGCTACTACAAGTCCTCACTGCAATAAAGAATTTTGCAATATTTTAAGTTGAAAGCTGAAGAATAAAGGAATGCAAATATCTTTCAAATTCTCTGATTTTATTCCTGTATCTTCAACTTGATAAATAAATTAATAAACATTTGATGCATAAGTTATTCTTTATTGGGCCAAAAAAGAAAACGTAACTTTGTAAAGAGCAGTACACACTGTTAGTACAGCAAGGACAGAATATTATTAAAGGGGCACAATGTGACTGACTTGAAGCAGCGCTCTGGGGAACAGAACAGGCTAGTGCACATTCATAGACAAAAAGTTAGGAAAACATCAGAGACAGCTCGACATCAGCTTTCAACAGCAAAGCTGTGCCCCTCCAAGGTATACTGAAGCTCTCTGTTATGCTGTAGGTTCTTTTCTGTGAGTCAAAATTCTGTTAACATAGATGAAGTTTCTCACAAATAAGACTAAAACAAATACATGTGGCCCACAGATCTCATCAAAGAAAAGAGTTTTTCTCCTTGGAAAAACAAAAGTATATATGTACTACGTATATTACAGAAAAGATGTTTGTTATTTCTGCCTGTTAATTTCTAAAAGTATGTTTTAAATTGCTAAGGAATATGTATGTTTTGAATTGCTAACGAATGCATTTTCAGGCACTAACTACAGTAAGCTGGTAGTTAGAAGCCAGGATAATTCATTTAGAAGGCATACAAGTATATTGCTAACAGACAAAGTAAACAACAGGTCGCAAGACCTGTAACAAAAATACATGCTAGGTTTTTCAGATCTAAGAGGTATGCTAGAAATGCAGGCACTTCTTGTAATATCCAAGTTATACTGAAGATGAATAATGAGATCTAAAACAGGACATTTTTGAAATAATTTACATAGTACTCCCATGATAAGTGAAGATCTAGTAGAATAATTAATCATACTTTCTGAGCCAAAAGAGATAGCAACAGCCACAAAGACATGCAGGAATAATAAAGAACCAAGTCTAGCTGGTTTTATCAGGAAATTCACAGTCCACTTAGAGAAAATTTTGCCTTTAGTCAGAGAAATGCATGAATAATAATGAGAACTAAAACAGGACAAATAATCACTCTCATTGGCATAAAGGCAGACCCAGTTATTAGTAAACGTTAGAGGGGGATTTACTTAGTATAGGTTTGTTTAGACAGTCTCACCTCCTAATTGAGGTAGCTGATATCCCAAATGAACCCTAGAATGACCGTGGTGAAGGGAGATTCTACAGGGACACAGCTCATCAGGTGGACCTGTCCTTATGCAACTCCTCACCTCCTATCAAATACATGTGAGGTTTTCAAGGGACTGGGAAGGAAAGTTGTCCATGTTTTCTTAAATCGAACACCTTAAAATATTTTGGAAGGCCTGAGGACAGCTAGGAGTCACAAGCCTAGAGATATTGAGCAGTGGGGACTCTATCTCTGCTGGTAATTTGCTGTGGTAGATAATTTTGGCCAAGATCCTTAGAATCATAGAGTATACAATTCATCAATTTTTTTGCATGCCTAATTCCAATAGAAAACAATAAAACTTAGGCATCTAAAATGCTTCCTGAGATATTAATGCCTTTTCAACCACCCACAGTCTGTATGTGGAGCTAAAAGTCCTGTATGAGAGAAGTAAGATTGTCTCAAGAATCAGACCAAGACACGTCTCTTATGTGTTAAATAGATCCCGAGGCCTATTGCTTGTATAACATTGGCTTCCTTCACAGGAAGAGGTGGTAAGTAAACATAAGATATATTCCCACAAACAAGATGTTACTTGCAAATGCACCTTGAAGGGAACAAGATACAAAAATGCAGTGCCTGTCAAATATAATATGAAGTAAACAAATGCAAAAGCCAAAGGTTACCCACATGTAAAGAAGATGTAAGACATCTTTCCAGAAAAATGCATGTAATATACATAACAAAAAAAAATGGAAATAGAGAAGATAAATATCTATAAGAACCTAGATATATATCAGGCCTTCAGTAAACCACATACTCCTCAGGAATAGCTAGAAAGTCCAACTTTTCCTGAGCCAATATAACACCCTTTCCAAAAATAAGTATGAATTAACATTTCCATAGTATGAGTCAAAATAACAGCATATGCTTTAAAAAAAAATTATTTTCCTCAATGTTTTGTATTGTGTCATGAGGTTCCTAATCTGTCTTACATTCTGGCTCCAGAGATAATTACTTAAAGCCCTTGCTCTACTCCAAGACTGCTCTAAAACATCTATCCCTTAAAGAAGTTTATTCTCATCATCAAATACTGGTGCTTACCTGTCCCAGGTCTGAGTTACTTTGCCCTTCAGACTCATAAGGCATGCCCTGATCAGTGAAAAACAGGATGCAGTAGCTACAGGGACTACAAATCCCTCCAAAGTCATTCTGGTACTCCTTTCTCTTAGAGGTACAGCAATCTGTAATTCATACCAGTGATTCGTACTTATCAGGGTACTAAATGCTACAGACTAGTTTGGCTTCCTCTTCCAAAGGAGGATCACAAGTTAGGTCTGTCTAACTTTGGGGAACCTGTGCTTAACAGATAACCCAAAATCCCTGCTTAACCTACTGGATTAGCGAGACTTTTCTGGGTTTGGTCAGCACCTTGGCCATAGCTCTGAGTGGTGCCCTATTCAGACAATGCTCCAGACCAAAAATTATGGTCCCTTGCTTTAACAGGCAGCCATGAAAATACAAAAGAGGCACGTTTCTTGTAAAAGGAAATCATGTGTGGTAAATCCGATGGAGTTCGTCCTCTATCTACAGGGAGTGTTATAGAAAAGATGGAGCTGGACTCAGACAGAATCAAATATACTGATTAACCTACAAAGCCCTTCACAAAGACCTATAAATTATACCTTCTCACATATTCTTTTTAATTCTTTTGGATTACTTCTGTGTAAGCATAAAACATGCTCTTTACTACTTACTAAAGTCCTGTCTTCCCTCATACCCTCTAAAACAAAAGATCCACTGTGAGACCAGAAAAAAAAAAAAACACAACTGCACAACCGCCATCGGTCTATTATTTATACAACTCAATAACAAAGATCTGAAGAAAAGGAAGAGTTACAAAAAAAAAGATGCTTCTCTTCTGTTCCAGCTTTAACTGAAGCACTCCATCTTCAAACAATGGCTCTTCTCCATATTACAGATGACGTTATCCCATCTTCCTGTGGTATAATAACTGCCTTCTCATCTCCTCTGAGTTCCTCAGTTGTTTCACAGAATCTGCTAGTGTTCTTGGACAGTTTCAGAACAATCTTCATCCATTTACTTTGAGGTTTTCTCATACCCTAAAGTGCCCCTGTATTTTATTATTTTTTATTTTGTAGCTTTGACCACACACAATGGAGAGTGTTTTCATCTGCAAGACTAAGTCAAAAATAAGTTAAAAGACACCAGGTTGCCCATACAGAAAACATTTTATCTGAAAAAAAAATTGAAATAAATGATGGCCAACTGGATTTAACTCCATTCACCACAACTCTTTGGGCTAGCCATCCAGCAAGTTATTCACCCAGTGAAGAGTCAACCCATCCAAGCCATGAGCAGCCAGTTTCTCCAGGAGAATGCTGTGGGAAACAATGTCGAAGGTTTTACTAACATCTAGGTAAACAACAACCACAGCCTTTCACTCATCCACTAAGTGGGTCACCTTGTCATAGAAGGAGATCAGGTTAGTGAAGCAGGACCTGCCTTTCATAAACCCATGCTGCATGGGCCTGATCACCTGATTGTCCTGTACGTGTCATGTGATGATGCTCGGGATGACCTGCTCCATAACCTTCCCCAGCACTGAGATGAGACTGACAGGCCTGCAGTTCCTCAGATTCTCCTTCCTGCCCTTCTTGTAGATAGATGTCACATTTTCTAACCTCTAGTCAACTGAGACTTCCCCAGTTAGCCAGGACTGCTGATAAATGATTGAAAGTGGCTTGATGAGCACTTCCACCAGCTCCCTCTGTACCCTTGAGTGGATTCCGTCCAACTCCATGGACCTGTGTGTGTCTAGGTTGTGTAGCAGGTCGCTAACCATTTCCCCTTGGATTATGAGGGCTTCGTTCTGCTCCCATCCCTGTTTTCCAGCTCAGGGGGCTCGGTACCCTGAGAATAATTGGTCTTACTATTAAAGACTGAGGCAAAGAAGGCATTAAATACCTCGGTCTTTTCCTCATCCTCTGTCAGTGTTCACCCTCACATCCAATAAAGGATGGAGATCCTCCTTAGCCCTCTGTTTGTTGCTAATGTATTTATGGAAACATTTTTTATTGTCTTTTATGAGAGTAGCCAGATTAAGTTCTAGCTGGGCTTCGGCCCTTCTGATTTTCCCCCTGCAAAACATCATAGCATCCATGTAGTCATCCTAAGGTGCCTGCTCCTTCTTCCAAAGGTCATAAACTCTCCTTTTTTTCCTGAGTTCCAGCAAAAGCCTTCTTTCAGCCAGGCCAGTGTTCTTCCCTGCTGGGTGGTGCAGGGGGACATGGGGACGGCCTGCTCCTGCACCTTTAAGATTTCCTTCTTAGAGAATGTCCAGCCTTCCTGGACTCCTTTGCCCTTCAGGACTGCCTCCCAAGCAACTTAGTCAACGAGTCTCCTAAATAGACCAAAGTCTGCCCTCCAGAAGTCCAGGATAGCCACTCTGCTAACCCCCCTCCTTACTTCTCCAAGAGTCAAAATCTGCCATTTTGTGATCACTATGCACACGATAGCCTCCAACCATCACATCACCCACAAGTCCTTCTCTGTTCGCAAAAAAAACAGGTGCAGTGGGGTGCCCTCACTAGTCGGCTCCCTTACCAGCTGTGTCAAGAAGTTGTCTTCCAAACACTCCAGGAACCTCCTAGACTGTTTCTTTTTTGCTGTATATTAGCTTGTCAGAGATCGATTGTGATAGATGAATGATGCTTTGGGTGTTTTTCTCACAAGTAAATCTGTAAAACAGCACAGATACCAACAGACACAAAGTTGTTAAACTACAAAATAATCCAGAAAGAGGATAAGCACTAAGAACTTTCTATTTCTGGAGCTTTAATTGCTGCTTCATTTAGTTTACCATCAAGTTAGTTTAATTGAAGGTGACAAATATATTATACTCTCCCAAGAATCAATCTGGACTCACAAATATATTTCAAATGAACCTTCCCCTATATTACCAGTTTCACTTCACTTAATTTTTCAGTACTCATTTAAGATAACAATATATTTTTTTTACTAGACAATGTTTATGTGTATTCTTTGTGTTTATTTTAAACCTACTACAAGAAGAAAACAATTTCTGCAACTCTAAATTTTAATCATATCAGGATACTAATTCCTGCCAATAACAGATGTATTTCCAAAAACCAAAGCTATAATTTGCCCACCAATTATAACAAAGTTGATTATTCTATTCCTCAGCTAACAAAGGAGAAGATAGAAGGTGATATTAAATGAAATCTGGACTTATAGATAGCCCTATATAAAACTACAAAAAAACCCAGAATAATTGTCACTATCAATTCCAGTTTGGTTTCCAAATGGGAATAATTCTGATATAGATCTTGAAATTTTTCTATAAGAATAGTACCTAATTCAATATTTTTATCAGCATATATAATGTGATCATGTCTCAGTAAATCAAAAGCTTTAGCCAGTCCTATAGCTATTACAGCCATTTTATCATTACCATTTTATTATTAATAATGGAAAGATATTGCCTCTCTTGCAACCTGGAACTGCTGTGAAATATTTTGATCACCACTTGCAAGCAGGGCAGCCAAAATATTAATGTTCAACCCTCTCCTAATAGAGCAGGTAGTTACATATTTGCAATTGGAAAACTTCAGTCTCAGGGATAAGAATAGCCTTGTTTTCTTGAAGATACTCAAGAAATTGTTAAACACTTAAATCGTAAATTAATGTTTCTTAACATTTTCTGTGGGCATCATTTAAAAGTGCCCCAGGAATCTTTAGCTTTCATCACTTCATATACTATTTTTTTGAAGCATTTATCTATGAAATATCACATTTTCCCATTGCACTATATGCTGGCATTTCCAAAATGCCTGCTTAGGGGCCAAGCTCTTTCACAGGTAGAGGAGATGTATAAAAATTGTAAAAGATAAACTCAGTAAAAGTTATCCTATGTCTTTTTATTATCATCTCTCTTCTTATCGATAGACCTCTTTTGTGTGATGAATGTTATTTAAATTGATGTTTGCAAACAGAAATAGCATAAGCTAAAGATAAAGACACTAATGCCTCCTACTATGTTTCTAGCACCCATAGGTAAGGGACACTGTTGGAATATTCACCTACCATTCATCTTGGTTTCTGGTGAATTTGGAATGAACATGAGAAATAGCTTTTCAAAGCTGACCATGGAAAAGGTACTTCTAAAGAAGCACTAAGAACTGCAAGTTGTGTGATGGCAACCCTGCTCAGACTGTTTCATATAGTGTAGTCGTGATTCATAAAAGGTTTGTTCATTAAGACTGTGTGTTTAATTCCAGCTCAGTATATACACTGGGATGTCTTTTTCCCTATGTTTCTTCTATTCTAACTAGGTGAACTAGAGGGCACATCTACAGGATGAACATTGGCAACTTAAACACATCAGCAGGGTATCATTGCAGCAAAAACTTGCTGCATACTGAGTTGCATTAGCCAGCAAGTCAAAGGAAGTGATCCTTCCCCTCCCTTCAGTGCATATGAAACCACTTCTGGACTGTTGTGTCCAGTTTTTGGGTTCTCCAATACAAAACAGACATCAGCATAATAGAGCTAGTCCAGCAAATGCCACCAAGCTGGTCAGGGAGCTGGAACACAAGATGGCCAAGGAAAGGCTGAGGGAGCTGGGCTTGTTCAGCATTAAGAGGAGAAGGCTTCAGGGAGGGATCTTATTGCTGTCTACAATTACCTAAAAGGAAGATGTAGATAAGACAAACTCAGACTCCTCTGGAGAGTGCACAGCAACAGGATGAGTGGCAAAAGACACAAAGTGGAACAATGAAATTCCAACTAGATAGCAGAATATTTATATTCTTCACCACCACCAAGGGTAATCAAACACTGGAACTTGGTGCTCAGAGGAATTAAGGAATCTCCATCCCTGAATATATTCAGCACTTGTCTGGACATAACCTTGAGCAACCTGATTTAGCTGTCCCAGCTTTGCACAGAGGTTTGATTCGATGATCCCCAGAAGTCCCTTTCAACTTAGACTACTCTGGGAGTCTGTGAAGTGCAGACAGCTGTATACTGCAATCATATATGCACCAAAGAGGACTCAGTTACCTTGTCACAGTTGTGTAAATGACTTTAAATAGCTTGAAGACTGGAGCTGGCACACATCTCATCAGTTGAGCAGAGAATCTCAGATACCCAAAAAATGGGCAAAGCCAGCAGGTAGCTGTCTGCATCTGCCTGCATAGACATGGTCTGCAGTATCAATTATGCTCTTGATTAAGAGATATAACCCATCACTTCTGCTTTCAAATATTACCTGTGATGAAAAAGACATCACCCTCTTGCCAGTCAACCAGTTTCATACCCCTGTGAAATGTTACCATACTCATGCTACCCATGTTACCTCCCATTGCTACTTGGTACAGCAGGCTCTTCATCTCTACCTCTGCACTTCACGTGGTATTTGCACATTTCACTTTCCCATTACTCTGTGTTTGAGTATCAGCTTGATCTCTCCTTCAGAAGAGGACTTTTCTTTCTTGAGTCAGATGAATGCTACCTATAACTTCAGCTGTCTGACACCAAGCTAAAGTTCCTCTATAGCCAGTGGAGAGAAAAAGGCCCCTCTGGAGGGTGATTCATCCCACTTTTCTTGGAAACAAGACTGGTAAATTTCTGAATGTATTAAAATCTTAGATATGTACTCTTTAGACACTATTTATGTCTTTAGCTGTCTTCATTTGTAAAGCTTTCCATGAGGCACAGAACAGAAAAACCCAGAGATTTGTGGAACAATTTAGAGCAATTTAGTTAGTGTGACCTGCAGAAGGCAGCACCAAGTTTAAGGAAAAAAAGAGCTTTACAGAGCTGGTTTCATATATGAAAGGAGGAGGACAAACAGACAGAAGAATTATTTTGATCTCTGAAACAAGTTACAGTTTTGTAGATGAAGGTACTTTACACAAGTATGCCCTTACAAAAGGTACAATATTTATGTACCAATTTCAATTTTGAAGTCTCCTTCAAAGAAATTACACCCAGGAACCTAATTCAGAAAAAAAAAATCCCTTCTCTTTCGCTCCTTTTCCAAAACCTTGCACCAGTATGAGTAGTTTTCACAATTGTGACAATGGTGTTTTGTTAGTCTTACAGTCAGGGTCGCACAGCAGTATGAAGAGCTTTTTATCATCACATATAGTAACAAACCTTTCCTGGCTAAATAAACCCATGGAGCTGTTGAGACAACAGGAAGTCTTAAAAGTTGTAAATGGGAGCTTGTATGACTGCAAGGTGAAGCAACCAAACTGTAAAAGAAAAATCAAACCTCTCTGTTTGAAGAACGCCAGCGGACAACTTTACATCGTATTTGTTCTTTGCTATATCACAGGTCTTCCTTCTGGCATCATCTCCAGATTCAAGTCGTGTCAATTAATTTCAGATCAAGACTAGGAGTGTGCCAAGAGCCTGCAGCTCCTGCCGAGCTCTCGCTGCATGACGAGGAGCCCAGTGATCCAGGCGATGCTCTAGCAGCAGCGCTCCGGGCAGCTGACAGAAGTCAGCCCATACGGTAGGCGTGCAGAGGCAGACTGGAAAGAGAAACACTCATATCAATGTCAACCGAGTCACCAGGGTGCCCAGGCATAACAAAAGAGGCATGCTAGAAACTGTCCTGGCTAGACAAGTGTAAAGGAGTTTCTTCAAGGGATGATAGGAAACCAGCCTCCTTTGGAGCTAGAGGACGAAAGGCGAATGTGCCTCTCATCTTTCCTCCTGTGAGGAAGAAGGAAGATAAACTCATTACCTCACTTATTTCTCAACACATCTGTAAATAAAAGACTACCATTAGCACTTTTCACCAGACATTATCTGTGTGTCAAAACTGTTTAGGGTATGACTTGATATCCTCTCCTTCAGAGAGCATGCAAGCAAGAAAAAGCTATCTTTGATTTATTAAAGATGAACTATCTGTACTGTAAAAGGCAGAATGGGAACACATGTGCATATCCTAAGAGTGGGGGAGGATGAATATTGCCTTCACATTCATGTATAAAGCTCAGTCCACAGACTTTCCTGTTTATTAGCCTGTCAACATCCATACACTCACAGTACATCTACACTGATATTTTTTGAGAAGTTTACCTGTGTGTTATTTGCCCATGATTGCACCACTTTAGGTACGGAGCGCTTCCCTGTCTGCGTGAAGCATATTGACTTGGGAATTAGATTTTGAGGATAAATAGCATATGAAAAGGAGCATATAAAAAAAAAAAAAGACTTTTATTTTTTAGTTAAAAGAAAGACAGGGCGAGATTAACCAGAATTCAAGCGCAGGAAGCAAAAGAAGAGTAAACCAGTGAGAGGCATGAGGATAAAAGCCCAGTACCTGGCACTGCAGCACTTCGAAACTGTGACCAGTGCAGAATTCAACTCTGGATCTCTGAGAGTGCCAGGGAGCTGAGCAGCCAGAGCTGTGCCAGGGCTGCGCTGGAGCTGTTAGAGCTGTCACCTTCAAACTACTGAATTTAGTCCTCAGCTGACAATGAAGAGGACAACAGACCATCACCTCTCACATCATATATCCCAGTCATGCCTCTACAGAGGCCATTAACAGGTATGCCACCGATGTCAGGGGGATGTAAAGCACTGCAGCAATTGAGCAGATAACGCCTACAAGCATTCCCCTGCTCCTCCTTTTGATTCTCGTATATGAGGTCTCCTAAGTAACCCCTGAGCGCTGATGCTGGACTGGTGTTGTAAGGCACTACTGTGCTAAAGATGCCATCGGTATCGCAGATACAGAAAGCCTGACCATGCTGCAAGGTGTTGGAGCTCATTGTGCTCTGCCAGCTCCTACTACCCATCACAATCTAACAGCCAGAGTTATCCTACCAGGCAAAGTAGTTCTCCTCAAAAGAGCAGGAGATTACTATGGGTCATGATATGTAAACAGCACAAAAAAATGGAAACAGTCAGACCTAGTTCTTTGTGTAAAGAGGTACTTAAAACACTACTGTTTCATATTCGTGGCAAAAAAAAACAGGGAGAAGAAGAAAGAAAAACTTGGTGCAAGATTGTCTTTCATACTGCTTATGTCCCAAAAACAAGGCTGTTCTTTTCTATCACATAGTTGTTAGAGGCTCTCAGTTACTAACTCAACCAAAATGAAATAATCTTCAGAAGCCTAGTGAGAAGCAGCTCACTGTGGAAGACAGTTGTTGGACAGCTTTGTTGTCACTACTGACTTGTTTTTGTTTTCTGTGCAGCACATTATAAAGTGCATATTATTTGTGCCCGGGATCCCTTGCGACCTGTTCTGCCTTGCTGCTACTAGAAGCCATCTGCTCTCACTTTCAGCAGCTGCGTAGAAGCAAAGTATTTGCTCATTTTGGTGATTGCCAACCTCTGTGCATTTCCCCATGGCAGAGTGGGGGGCAGAGGCTTGTCAGTGATGGCAGCACCTGCCAGGCTAAAAAGCTGTTCAAAGCAAGCATTTGAGGGGAAACAGTCAAGTGTGAGGAAGGCAGTTCAACTCTATGGAATATGTTCCCTCAGCAGATCTCTCCAGCTGCCCGTGTTACCCGCAGGGAGGGTTACTGGCAGGCACGGTGACATCCCACCGTCCCGCATCCACATTTCATGCAGTTCAAGATTCAGCCTAACCCTCGTGGAGCTTAGGAAGAGTTCTGGCAGAGCCAGACCACCACAGCTCTGAGTAGATTTCTTTCTCTAAATAACCATCATCAGGCTGCTGCTACGTTTTGTGCCAAACGACACCATGCTGCAGCAAAAATGGATCGCGACCCTTCCAAAAGCACAGCAGCCACTATAACCGTCAGCCTTCCCTTCCAGTGGTTTGTATCTGCCATTCCCTTAGGTAGGCAGAAGGAAGCCAGGTACTTGGAAATCTGGCAACCAGCTATGAGGCTCCAGTATAATTCTAGTTTTAATACATTTCTGAGGTGCCTGGCAGTGTTTGCAGCACTTCCTGACCCAGCCAGATCTACCTCTCGTGTTACTACCCACAGTGCAACACTCAACTTTCCACCTCAGCCCATACTTTAACAGGCAGGAAAATGAGCTAGCATGGCACTCAACACAGCAGAGCACCAAACGGCAACCGGAAAAGTCACAGACGTATCTCCTCAGCGGGCAGTTCAAGCCCATGCAAAGTCCAATATGTGAAATCTCCCGGTGACAGGGAACACCCTGCCCTCAAAGCCAGTCTCTGATATGCAATGGAGTCAGTCTTGGCTCAAACCAGATAACTAGCTGTAGCAAGAGAAAGTCTGCTGGAACAAGCCACCTTCAATCCTTCATGGGGGTGTCAGACTGGTGTACAAAAGCCCCACAGCAAGGGCAACCGAGACAGAGCCATTTCCAAGCTGTCTCTGCTAGACGGCCTTCTGTGAAACCCTGTAGAAATTTGAAAACTGTTACCTGCCAGTAACAAATTGGCTGTCCTTGCAGGCACCAAATGTGTTATATCGGGTGGCTCAAGCCCAAAGCACGGAAACTTGCTTTGTCAGCACATCTGTATTTGTCTTTTGGCAGGAAAGTGTAGGTTCTGGGGGAAATTAGCAATAATGGTGCTCAGCTTTAGACCATCAGAACTGAACACAGACAGTCAGCCTAAATTAACAACATAATCCAAGCTCAATGTTGGTAAAATAATCTTTCCCCAAGCTACCTGCACGATCTCCTTTTTCTGTGCAGAGTATGTGCATCCTGCCTGTCATAAAAGCTTGCACCTCAGGACTGCTTTCTATCCAGGTATACTACTAGGTCTTCACCTCTAATAACATTGGAATGTGTCTCTCCCAACTATGTGTAAGTATCAGAGTTTTCTGCATAACGTATGTAACTTCTGACTTTTTCCATTTCGAAAAATGCTTCTTATTTTACACTGCCAAAAATATAGCCTCTTCCTGTCTCAACTGTGGCAACAATTTTCTGTCTAATCTTACCTACAGGACTTCACTGTTTGACCTCTCCAATCTTATCACCCCTCTCTTCAATCCTTCCTCCTCTTCTGGCACTCTGACCATCACCCAGTTATTTTAATCTCTCATAGCCCTGTTCCCAGCCACCACCCTCCAGGTATTATGCCTCAGTCAGCACTGAAATACAGCCTCCTGTTCTGCTCCTAGCACAAACAGCCATCACAAAGTCCTTAGCAGGAGCTAAGATAAGTCCTTAGCAGGAGCTATCTGGCAGCTACAGACACCTCCATGTCTCCTCACTTGCCGACCCTCCCACTTGGAAGGATCATAAGGCCTTGGAAAAGCAAAGTGCTGAAAACCTAAGCTGCGTGTTCCTTGCTAAATCCCAGTAACCCGCCACATGCTCAAGGGGCACTTGCGGAATGGCAGAGCATCAGCAGCTCCAGTAGGTAATTCTGGCTTCTGGCTCATGCTGCCTCTTTTGTTTAAGTCTTACACCATTGAAAGGGGATGGGCCAGCCCAAGCCAGCACCTCAACAAAACCAGCTGAGCAGCTGGAGCTGAATTATCCAAATTAGAGAGCAGTGCCAACAGTACAGTGGTGCCCCAGCCCTTTGCCTCTACCAAGGGTCCCTCCAGTGCAGTGTCAGACCTTCTACCCATCTTGGAGCCCTCCTAGTTCACAGCACAAAACTCATACAACACAGTGACAAGGTGATTGCTCTACTTGCTCCAACAGGGATATTTCAGGCTGGCCGTTGTCTTGTATTTTACTCAGACAGGCTGTCTGCTACCAGTTACATCTAACACCTTGAGCACATGAAAGACAGTGTGACTGCAAGTGTAGGGGAAATAAAAGTTTTGCAACTATTACAAAGAAATAAAGTTTTCAGAAATATGAAAAATAGAATAGAAATGAAAACAACTAAAGCTTGTTACTGAATATTTAATTCAAACAATTACACAATTGCAAACATATTGTTAAAGGAAGATTCAGGAACAAATTTAATTCTCAGAGCTGTGATCAGAGCCTACATATTAAAAGGCCATATGCAGTTGCTAAATAGACAATTAGAGCATAAATGCTAACTCTCTGGGACATCTGTATTCAAAGTAAAAGCAAATATCAAATACTGAACTGTGAAACAGCCAGCTAACTAATGCTGCTTACAAAAATAAGGGAAAACATGGAAAAAGGAAAAGGAAAAGAAAAAAAAATTAAAAAAGAATGTAATAGTAAATGTAAATAGCATAAGTTCCAATAACTTTCCACTCTCTTTTTCTCTTCTCCTTAAAGCCACATTTCTTTGTATTAAGTCCCTTTGAGCTTCTCTCTAACTGATCCAATAATCTCAAAGGGAATTTGTGCAGAACTTGAAGACTCTAAAGCTTCCAGGAGAAAAAGCTCCAGTCAAAATTTTGTCATGCCTGGTAGCAATAATCCAGATAACTCCAAGAATGAAGCTTGTGTAGAAAGCATGGGGTTTTAATGTTTGCTGCTTTTCTCTCTTGTTGATCTTCCAAACTATATTTTTTTAAAATATATATTTTAAACCTCTTTAAACTTTTACGTTTTACTGATGGAACAGATGGCCTGGTCATGCTGAGCATTTCTATGCAATTGGTCTTTGTTCTGCTGTTTCTCAGTACTTTTATTTAAGTTTCTTCACTGTCACAGAAGGTAGCTAATGAGTGGCATTACAGTTTATATCTCACAGACACAACTGAGAGCCATTTTTCTAGATTTTTGCTACTAGTAATTTTAAATAACTCAAGTAACTCTCCAGCAATCAGCATTGCAGCAATGTTTTCTGTAGGCAGCCAAAACCTGACTTCTCCATGCCGGTTCCTCAGGTCATGGTTGTTTTCTCAGGAACTATACCCAGCTTTCTGTTTCCATTTCCCCACTTGTGAACAGCATGCACCTCGTATGACATTGAAAGCCTTCTCAGAACATGGATTATGAGCAATGATAACAGGTAGATCATGAATACTTACTGAGAAAACAGGAGACTACATTTTAGAAAGGCTTTGCTCCTCTATTGGTCTGCAAGGACTGGTCTGCAAGTGTGACTGGAGTACATGGGTTTTTTAGCATCAGGTGATTAACTCTATGGACAAGTCTTCAGGTACATCAGAAACAGGCAAACATTACTGAGTATGTCTTAAGAGACGTAATTACAATAACCAGACTCCGATCACTCACTCACAATGCATCAGCAGCTCCAGGAGGTAATTCTGCAGGGACTACAGCCAGAATTTTAGCATTTTAGTCCAGTTAGCCTAGGATACCAAAGACCTTAGTGTGCCAAACTAAGGCCTTATTTCCACACAAATTCTGCAGTGTTGACTTTTGAACTCTTTTGAACATGTGACCCTGATATAACAGTTGAAAACATAGCTTTGAACCTTTTAAATCTTACAAGACTCAGATTTTGCAATAAACATCATGTATACAACAGCTTTACAATAAAAATTTCATAATAATTTTTTATCAGTCCAGACATAAATTGAAGACAGGCACATGGGCTCTATCATGTTGAGAACAAAGGAATTTCTGTCAGTGCTTCCACTTGACTGAATTGAGTCATAAATCTCCAAAATTACGCACACCATTGTAAGTCTTTCTACTGCATCTTTACACTAAGCTCTAAATCATTCTCTTTTCATAGCCAATATTACTTTTTTGCTACAGACTCTGTGGCCAAAAGACTACCGGTACATCATTCAAAATGTTTTAATATGTTGTTCTGGTTTTGTTTAGTGAGGGGGGGCCTAAGGTGGCAGCTTCTGTAGGAAACTGCTAGAAGTCGCTCCCCTTTGTTCAGTGGACTCGGACAGGCCTAGGGCAGGCTTGCTGCTGGCCAAGGCCGAGCCAATTGGTAGCAGAATGTCCCGTGATAACCCCTCTGTGATAACGTATTTAAGAAGGGGAAAACAGGAAAAAAACAAAACAGAGAAGAAGATGTGAAGCAGCTGAGTGGGGGTAGAGAGGGGGAGGCGCGAGCCTTGTGGGCCTTGCAGGCCTCACCCTCTGGACTCCCGCTGGGCAGCCGACTGGGCCCCACTCGGCCCAGCCTGGCTGCAAGAAGTGGAGAGGAGATGAGAAGTGAATGACATGTAAAAAGGATCCTGGGAGGCGTCTGCCAGCCTGTAGCGAGAAACAGCTGCAGACGCCAAGGTCAGTTCAGAAGGAGGAGGAGGAGTAATGCGGCTCCTAGCCAAGATTCCCCTGCAGCCCGTGGTGAAGACCATGGTGGAGCAGGTTGTCCCCCTTGCAGCCCAAGGAGGTCCACAGAGGGGCAGAGATTGACCTGCAGCCCATGGAGGACCCCACACCGGAGCAGGTGGAAGCCTGAAGGCAGCTGTGGCCTGTGGAGGACCCGCTAGGCTAGCTGTTCTGGAGGGACTGCACCCCATGGAAGAGATGACCCACACTGGAGCAGTTTCATGAAGGACTGTGGCCCGTGGGAGGGACCTCACACTGGAGCAGGGGAGGAATGTGAGGAGTTCTTCCCTCAATGATGGAGTAGCAGCGTAAAACATCGCGTGATGACCCCGACCCCCATTCCCTTTCCCCCACTGTGCCGCTCGGGAGGGGAGGTAGTAGAGATAATGTTAAGCTTGGGAAGAGGGAGGGGTGGGGGGAGGTTATCTTGTTCCCTGTCTCATTATCCTGTTAGTTTTAGAAATAAATGAATAGTTTTCCCCAAGTCAAGTCTGTTTTGCCCATGACGGTAACTTTAAGGATTTCTCCGTGTCCTTATCTCAAACCTCGAGCCGTTTTTCCTTATCTCCCCCTATTCTCTCAGAGGGAGGGGGGAGCGAGAGAGACTGCATAGTCTGGTCCTGATCGGGGCTGAACTACGACATATGTATCTGAGAATAAATGTGATTGAAGTACAGAGGGGTTTTTTAGCATCAGGTGATTAACTTTATGGACAAGTCTTCAGGTATGTCAGAAACAGGCAAATATTACTGAGTATTTCTTAAAAGACATAAATACAATAACCACCACTCTTCCACTGAATCCAAATCAGAAAAAAAAATCCAGTTTGCTGCTGCCATATAATTGCTGGATTGTGTTTCCTGCTGGCTTCAGTAGGTTTTCATCATTTGAAGCATTTGTTAATAGTTTAAGAAATGCAGTGATTCTTTTCCATGGTGTGATTCAAATAAAAACTGCATGAGCTCTTTGGAAAGAAAAATATGTGTTAGCATGTAAGATCTCAAATATAACAGAATGCTTAGCAGAGAAATGTTGCATTAGTATTCTTCCTTAGTCAGTGTTAAAGAAAAAAAAAATTAACAGAATGGATTAATGAGGATGTACTAAGCTATAAATACTAGGCATCAGCCCACGTTTCACTTGGGGGATTGAACATTTTCCTTTGTTTACAATTCTGCCTTCTCATTTACTTGAAATAATGTTGGTACCAAACCACCAATCCCAGTTGTTAACAGCTGACAGAAGGCTGTTTATGATCAATGCCTCATTTTTTTTCTTTTCTTTTTCATTTCAAGATTCAAGCAACTTCTGTATTAGTTAAAGAATAAAATACAGTTTATTTCTATGGCTTTCTCTGCTAAGATTTCTTTTCCTCAAATAAGACTGAAAAAAATGGCTTGTAGATATTCCATTATTGCTTTATTTTATAATGCATCATATCACAATGGATTCTAGGGGGTATCACTCAAATTAAATTTACCCCTGAGAGATGCAATAACTTTCAATCAAACCACAGGTACTCAGCATCCTTCAGGAACAAGCCTATAATGGAGGATGAATGAATGAGGGTGAGCACAGACACTGTGAGACTACAGATCAACTGGGGAAGAACAAATTACCAGTGCTGGATGCAAATAGTTACAGTTTTAGAAAAACTATTTTGATTAGCTGAGTAACTTGCAAATTATGTGTGATCCCAGGAAAAAAAAAAAGAAAAAAAACCAAACATTTCTCAGAATGCAGTTCCTCAGAAATGGTCCTGTGATGAAATGATGCCTGCTTTCCAGATCCAGATTCAAATGGCCCACATTCAGAAATGCCTGAGTACAGGCTTAATGTTATTACACTACGCATCAAGAATAATAAATAATTAGGAAACAATCCTTAGCAAAGCTTATGTAGCTTTCCTATTAGGTGGTTTCCAAGCTTCTTCTGACTGGCTGCCTTTCACCCACTATATCTAGATGCAAGGAAAGCTGGTAAGTAGGAAAAGTGGAGAGGTGCAACAAGCCATAGTGCAAAACCCACACCAAGAGACAAACCCTTTGTGATTAGGTGTGCTTGCACATGGGCTAAAGCTCTTCCCAACAAACACTCAAATCACATGTGTCCGGGGTCCTTCCAAGAGCAGGATGCACATTAGAGCCGTTCCTACCGCTAAATCCAAGTTGCCTTCAATTAGTAAAAAAAAAATCTCTGGATATTAAAAGCTTCTGATAGCACTGTCGTAGAGTCCATCTCATCTAAAGGGCCTACTTAACTCTTAAATTGAAAGGGCCTCTTCCTTAGTGTGAAGATGCTCATCATACAAGAGTTTGTCTCAGCCGGTCGCACATACAGGACAAATTAAAGCAACTGCGAAAGTTTCAACTGCAGGAGTTGTGGATAAATAGCACACTTTGAAGTAGCTGTTTTTGAAAGTTGAGACAAGATAATTGTGAGGACTCTTTCTGCCTTGGGGAAATGAGGTGTCTTCAGGAAACTGTTCATCCCAAGCTAGTACTTAATTGGTCATAAAAACCATATGCTCAGTGATCCCGTATTAGACGCTTTACAGGTTATGCTCAGACTCTGGCTTTGGATGCTGTTTTAACTGCTTGTGAAAATTGTCATTTTTATAGGGATTGGACCATTATGAACCTTCATATTTGTTCTCTGAAAATAAAAACCGATCACTATGCTTTGCATCTAAAATATAATTGCTTTAAGAAATCATCATATCCTGATATAAATCACAATGTCTGCAAAATGGAGAACACAAGGTGTCCACAATCTGCTGAAGCCCATTCTTTTAGCGCTGCTTTGTCACACAGGAAGGTATCTATTGCTTCTTTGGATCACTCCAACGTTTTTTGCTTGAGTCTAGTGTCTGCTGGGATACTTCATACTTTTGTTATTCTCAGCTTGAAAAATTGCTTCCCAAATTCTTTTTTGTATCTGTTGATACTCAATTCACATCATCTGTGCTGGAAAAAAAAAAAAAAAAACAGTTCTGATTGGTGTTCTGTGCCAATTAAATTTTTATTGGCTTGTATTACATATTTGACTACTGCTTTTCTAAGCTCTACTACTTTTTTCTTAGCTCCTTTTAGCCCTAAAATCAATTTCCTTCCCCTGAAAAATGAAAAAAACCCTGCACACCTTACAGCAACAAGTTTATAGATCTATATATGAGTCAGCAGAAGATGAAACTAAGAATTATTATTTATTATTTAGACTAGATGTGACTGAAAAATTCTGCTTAGAATTGATACTCTTTAGAAGGGCTGTGCTACAAATGCTAGGAGCCTTGCGGAAGTTTATATATATGAATAATTCTATATTCAAGAGTATGTCATAGAGTTTGCTGGAAATATATACATTCATATGTAAAGTTAATAGAGCTACTCAGGAACAGAAATTTACTTATACGCATCATTGGTTGCAGGCCAGGATGACAATGCTACATAGTCCAGTCCATACAATGACAACTTTCTCATCTAGCACATATTGTATACTTCAGTACTGTACACCTGGGTTACTTTTGACAAGAAAAAAGGATGTGAATCATAATTAGTCAGCACAGAATTAGCAAGTGTTTCTATGTGCTGGTTTCAGCTGAAATGAAGCTAATTTTCTTTCTAGTAGCTGCTGTGTTTCGGATTTAGTATAGCATTTGGTATGTGAAGAATATTGATAATACACTGATTTATTAGTCATTGCTAAGAAATCAAGGACCTTTTTCGGCTTCCTAGGTTTTGCTAATGTGCAGGTATGAGAAGCTGGGTACGGTATAGCCAGTACAGCTGACCCAAACTGGCCAAAGGAAGCATTCCATACTGTAGATATCATGCTCAGTATCTAAGCAGAGGCTGGCTGGTGGGCAAATTCTGGAAATCGCTGTTCAGAGATTCTGCTCAGGATTGTTCTGGGATTGCTCTCAGTTCCACTTCGTGATGGCTGCTCAGGGACTAGCTGGGTATTGGTCAGCTGGTGGTGAGCAGTTGCATCACTTGTTTTTTGGGGGGTTTGTTTCTCTCTCTTTTTGTTGCTTTCCTTTTCATTACTTCTTATTATTATTAATATTAATGTTAATATTAGTTAATATTATTTCAATCATTAAAGTACTCTTATCTCAACCCATGAGTTTTCATACTTTCATCTTTCCAATTCTTTCCCATCGTGAGCAGCTGTGTGTACTTAGTTGCTGACTGGAGTTGAACCACGACGTACAAAGAAGGCACTAGTTTCTGTTGCTCCAAATGTGGTGCTTGATTATATCATTAAACAGTTGCTCAACAGAGACTTAGATTTTTATCAAACTAGTTTCTCTAAAACCAAACACAACTCACCTCCCTACAGTAAATCCTGGAGAATTCAGGAGGATGCACACACAATAAGCTCCTGGAAGACAGAAATGGTCTCTTACTATACATCTAAGGACCTACCAGTGCAAGAAAGCTACCTATTAATACAGTCTACAGTACAAATAATAGGCAACAAAAAGGGGGAAAAAATGATAGCTATATAAGTTGCTCATGAAACAATTTAAATTAGAATTATTTCTCATCGTACATACAGGAATATAATTTTTTCTCTGTATCTATATATAGAGAGAGAGACAGATATATACATATTCTCACTTTAAAATATCATTTTCTATTAATTTCTGTATATAAAGTCCAAGGCAATTTACTTTCTGCAAGGCTAACATTTTGTACCTCAATTTATGGTACCCACCTCTGCATTTAATGAGCAAAGCTCACGGAGCTCAAAATATCTTCTTTCATTTCTTATTAACTCCATTTAGCTAAAAACCAAGCAACCTGAGTTTCCACTGCAGACAAAGGTTAATTCAGCACCTCTGGCAGGGGGAAATCGCGCCTGATTCTTCCTGAATGTATGTATGTATATGTGTAATACGTATCATGCATGTAAAATACATCTTCTGCTGACTTTGAGAAAAGTTGCCAATATTCAGTATGAAGAAATCTGATCATGCTGATGCACTATTCAGTGTAAGGAATCAGGTTTGTGCCTGCAAATCTATTAGCTCAAATAGGATTTGTGCATGCCTCTGCTGATCTAAGAATGAACCCTTCAATTACTGGATTTTTTTTTTTTAATAAGCCATTTTGCTAGCAATTGAAAACTACGTTATTTATGTCCCAGGAGAATGCTATACCAATTTAACTGAGTGTTGTTTTAAAGTTAAAGTGATGAGGGAAATCCAGTAACCTTAACCATTATTGTAACCCTCACTTAATTTCAACTGCCTGGGGTTAGGTGAAAGTAGAGATTCTAAAATGTAGCAATGGTCTTATAGACTCTAAAGTAACATGACTTTTGTAATTAAAGTGATTTTACTGTGCAGTGATCCAACTTCATTTTACACTGCAGAACAGCCCATAAGCTTGCAAGACCCACTCTGTTTGTTCTTTTGGTGCACAGCCACAAATATTTCTGTGGTTTGCCAGGTTTAGCAGGTGAGACCAAGAAACGTCTGCAGTGGACTGGTTTTGTAGCCTTAGCAAATGGTTGCTGTTGGTAAGATGTGCAACATATGTCTCTTTAAAGATTCATTCCTCAGTTTTAGGTTTCTGGTAATGCTGTAAATTTTACTCACCAGCCCACAGACCAAATCCTGCTTCATGAGCAATAGGTGCACACAGTCAAGCAGCATGAATCTGCCAGAGGCGCAAAGAATGAGTCAGCTTTTTTGGAGCCAAATCATATTGCTGGATTCCAAGACTTAGGTCATGCTACACCGTGCTATATTTTCCCTGCGTTAAGCCACATTTGCCCACATGCAATACTTCCAGCACATTCATCACTCAGCCCGTCACTCAACACATTTCTCAGTGAACTTTCCTGACAAACAATATCCTTCTCTCCCAGTAATATTTCATTATTCACTTTGTAGCATATACATTGCTGGGTATGTAGAAATTACTACTGCTGGCCCATTTCATTCCTACAGCTGATGAGAAAAAAGTTTCTGCAAGAGGCACAAAGTGTCTTGGAAACTCCATCCAGCTGTAAAGGGTAATATATGATTTACTCAACTGGATAGTCAACCAAGCAAAACCCCCCCCATTGACACACAAGGTAAGCAAGCAGGCAGAAGATGCCAATGAATGGAAAGTTGCAAGGGCAAGGCGCAGCAGGAGGAAGAAGAAGCTTCCTCAGAACCCCGAGGTGCCCCTGCAGAACTGCTTTGCTGCTCTGCAGACTGAAGAAGTAAGACCCAACACCTCAGGGGAGGCACTGGAGCCGTGCAAGGTAGCCTGACCGGCTCGCGTGATAACTAGTGCTACCAAGAAAAAGAGACGAGTGGTAGTAGTGGGTGACTCCCTCCTGAGAGGTATAGAGGCACCCATCTGCTGACCCGATCCACTCTCTCGGGAGGTACGCTGTCTCCCGGGGGCTCGTATCAGGGATGTCGCCGAGAGAATACCTAGCCTCATACGGCCCACAGACTATTATCCACTACTGGTGTTTCACGTGGGTGCCAGCAACACAGATTGCAGTAGCCTGAGAAACATCAAAAGGGATTTCAGGGCACTGGGTAAAACAGTCAAAGACTCTGGGGCGCAGGTGGTATTCTCGTCAATCCTCCCGGTCGAAAGGCAGGGACCTGAAAGGGCCAGACGTATCTGGCAGGTCAACTCGTGGCTCGGGGAGTGGTGCTACAGCAAGGGCTTTGGGTATCTAGACCACAGGGTGTGCTTTGAGAAGCCCGGGCTGCTAGGGGCGGATGGTGTGCACCTAACTGAGAAGGGGAAGAGCGTGCTTGGACAAAGGCTTGCCAGGCTCGTCCAGAGGGCTTTAAACTAGTGATGCTGGGGGAAGGGGAGCACAGTTCAGCCCACTGCTGTCAGCATGGCGCCAGCACCAGCACCGAGGGTCCAGAAGCTGAGGAAGGATCTCAGGTATGTGCAAATGAACTTAAACTGCGGTCCAACAGAACTCCTGTTGCTCCAGCCAGCAAGTCGGCTTTGTCAGGGGCCCAGCTGAAGTGTCTCTATACCAATGCACGCAGCATGGGGAATAAACAGGAAGAGCTGGAGATGCTTGCACACGAGCAGGGCTACGACCTTGTTGGCATTACAGAGAAGTGGTGGGACAAGTCATATGACTGGAGCATCAACATGGAGAGGTATAGGCTTTTTAGAAAGGACAGGAAGGGGAGACAAGGAGGGGGTGTCGCTCTCTACGTCAGCAACCAGCTGGAGTGCATGGAGCTCCGCCTGGGGATGGAGGAGGAGCTGACAGAGAGCTTACGGGTCAAGATTAGAGGATGGGGACGGACAGGGGACGTCACGGTGGGGGTCTGTTACAGGCTGCCTGGCCAGGAGGACAGAGCAGTTGAGGCGCTCTATAACCAGATAGGAGCAGCCTCATGGTCACAAGCCCTGGTCCTCATGGGGGACTTCAACCACCCTGACATCTGTTGGAGAGACAACACGGCAGGGCACAGGCAGTCCAGGAGGTTCCTAGAATGCGTGGACGGTAACTTTCTCCTGCAGGTGACAGAAGAGCCGACAAGAAGGGGTGCCATGCTCAACCTTGTGCTCACCAACAAGGAGGGATTGGTGGGGGATGTGAAACTGAAGGACAGCCTTGGCTGCAGTGACCACGACACGGTGGAGTTCAACATCCACGGGGCAGCGAGGAAACTACAAGGCAAGCTCTCTGTCCTAGACTTCAGGAAGGCGGGCTTCGGCCTCTTCAGGGACCTGATGGGCAAAATGCCGTGGGAGGCAGCCCTGGAGGGAAGAGGGGCCCAGGAAAGCTGGTCCACATTCAAGGAACACCTCCTCCAAGCTCAGCAGAGGTGCATCCCGATGAAGAACAAGTCAGGCAAAAAGGCCAGGAGGCCTGCGTGGATGAGCAAGGAGCTCCTGGACCAACTGAAAGTGAAGAGGAAAGCCTATAGAGGGTGGAAGCGGAGACAGGTAGCCTGGGAGGACTACAAAGAGGCTGTATGAGTGGCCAGGGATCAGGTGAGGGAGGCTAAAGCCGTGACGGAATTGAATCTGTCCAGGGATATAAAAAGCAACAAGAAAAGCTTCTATAGGTATGTAGGGGACAAAAGAAAGTCCAAGGAGAATGTAGGCCCCCTCCGGAAGGAAACCGGCATCCTGGTTACCTGGGACGTGGAGAAGGCTGAGGTACTCAATGACTTTTTTGCCTCAGTCTTCACCAATAAGGGCTCTTGTCTCACCACCCAAGCTTTGGAAGGCACAAGCAGGGACTGCAAGGATGAAGAACCACCCACTGTACTCGAAGAGCAGGTTTGGGAACATCTGAGGAACCTGAAGGTGCACAAGTCCATGGGACCTGATGAGATCCATCCATGGGTCCTGAGGGAACTGGCGGATAAAGTTGCGAAGCCACTGGCCATTGTATTTGAGAAATCATGGCGGTCTGGTGAGGTCCCCAATGATTGGAAGAGAGGGAACATTACCCCCATTTTTAAAAAGGGGAATAAGGAAGACCCGGGCAACTACAGGCTGGTCAGCCTCACCTCTGTGCCTGGCAAGGTCATGGAGCAGATTCTCCTGGAAATCATGCTAAGGCACATGGAGAGCAAGGACGTGGTTGGTGACAGCCAACATGGCTTCACCAAGGGCAGATCGTGCCTGACCAATTTGATGGCCTTCTATGATGGGATGACAGCATCGGTGGACAAGGGACAAGCAACAGATATCATCTACCTGGACTTGTGCAAAGCTTTTGACACTGTCCCGCACAACATGCTTCTCCCTAAACTAGAGAGGCATGGGTTTGATGGACGGACCACTCGGTGGATAAGGAGTTGGCTGGATGGCCGCACTCAGAGAGTGGTGGTCAACGGCTCGATGTCCAAGTGGAGACCGGTCATGAGTGGCATCCCTCAGGGGTCTGTGTTGGGCCTGGCCCTGTTCATCATCTTTGTCGGCGACATGGGCAGTGGGATAGAGTGCACCCTCAGCAAGTTCGCCGACGACACCAAGCTGTGTGGTGCTGTCGACACGCTGGAAGGGAGGGATGCCATCCAGAGGGACCTTGACAGGCTGGAGAGGTGGGCCCGTGCCAGTCTCATGAAGTTCAACCAGGCCAAGTGCAAGGTCCTGCACCTGGGTCGTGGCAATCCCAGGCACAAATACAGGCTGGGCAGAGAATGGATCGAGAGCAGCCCTGAGGAGGACTTGGGAGTACTGGTGGATGAGAAGCTCAACATGAGCAGGCAATGCGCCCTTGTGGCCCAGAAGGCCAACCGCATCCTGGGCTGCATCAAGAGGAGCGTGGCCAGCAGGTCAAGGGAGGTGATTCTCCCCCTCTACTCTGCCCTGGTGAGACCCCACCTGGAGTACTGTGTCCAGTTCTGGAGCCCCCAACACAAGAAGGACATGGACCAGTTGGAGAAGGTCCAGAGGAGGGCCACAAAGATGATCAGAGGGCTGGAGCACCTATCCTATGAGGCCAGGCTGAGAGAGTTGGGGCTGTTCAGCCTGGAGAAGAGGAGGCTCTGGGGAGACCTCATGTGGTCTTCTAGTACCTCTAGTAGCACAAGAAAGATGGGGAGAGGCTGTTCAGTAGGGCCTCTTGTGATAGGATGAACGGTAGTGGTTTTAAAATAGAGGAAGGTAGATTTAGACTGGATATTAGGAAAAATTTTTTTACAATGTGAGTTGTAGAACACTGGAACAGGTTGCCCAGAGAGGTGGTGGAAGCCCCATCCCTGGAAACGTTCAAGGCCAGGCTGGATGAGGCTCTGAGCAACCTGATCTAGTTGGGGATGTCCCTGCTCCTTGCAGGGGGGTTGGACTAGATGACCTTTGAAGGTCCCTTCCAACTCTAACCATTCTATGATTCTATGATACCAATGTTGGTCAAATGACAACAGCTACAGTAGTAATAGTTTTAACTAAATTAATAGATAAATGTAGCAAAAGGTATTGAAGGCTGATCTTCTCCACTGCACCAGTGGGAAGTGGAAAAACAGTGCAGATTAGTACAAGAAAGGCAGCACAAAACAGTAACGACACTAGTTAGTGGGAACTCGTTTGGAAAATGCAAAAACAGGCAGCACACATCGATGCTAATTTAAACACTTCCAGTTCAAAGGACTCAAGAGGTTGTGGACATCCATGCTAGGAAGCTTTGCAGAGCTGTGACCCCTGGGAACATCTGCTGGCACTGTTGGAAAGAGTCCCACACACAGAGGACACAATTAAAAGTCTATCTTTCATAGATTTGTGTCTAGGGGACAGATGTTGGTCTAGATGAGGTTCTTTTCCTCTTGCAACCCATATGTTGATCAGTGTCCTCGCCCTTAGGGAGCCTTACACACTCCTTCAGAGCAATTTCGAGCAAGACCAACCCCTTGTTCTCACATGATCTCTCTACAGAGTCCTGTATCTCAGTCAGGGTCAGTCTGTGCAAACAAGACACCAGTACAATCTCCAGGCAAGAGATGCTGTCAACACTGCTTACAAGTCAAACTTCATGGCTCACAGCACAGGGTGAGTAGGAGTTTAAGTCAGAAGGAAACATAAGTGAATACTCATAAGGTTGCAACACAGCTTCTGCTTAAGAAAGTCTTTTCCACTCCCCATCTTGCTTAGCATCTCAGCTCTGAATCATGTTGCCACAACAGAGTGTATGGTTTGCTCAAGATGCTCTTTCCTCACTTTGTATCTTTCAAGCAACAGGGTTGGAGGTGACCATAGTTATTCACCAGAGCCAGTGCTTTGCACGTTTAGGGCTGGCTGTGAATACTTTGCAACTTCTTGTGAATATGTCATGTTTATTTCCCCTAGAAAAGCCTGTTAACCTAAACACAGTTTGTAAAAAGGTATTACATGCACAGGCATAGTACAGAAAGAAAGAAAGACAGCACCAAAGCTAACAGCCTTTAGGATAAAAATAATTTCTAGAAACATGAACTTTTGTTTAAGCAACACTATCTTAATCCATTTCATTAATAGCTAAGAAAATCTGAAAACCATCTTAAGCTTCAGCTCTCTCCCCTTTATTATTATAGCCACTAGCCCTTCCCGTTCCCCAGTTTACAAGGGAGATGCCAGTGCCCTAGCCATGCTGATACCAGCTCCTGTTGAATGGTCTTTTAAAATAAGGTACTGGGACTCCCACCAGCCCCAGTTCCATGTCCCTCACAGTGCCTTACCAGCTCCTGCACCTGATTCTCGGCCACTCAGCAGAGCATGACATTGCCTGCCCATACTGAGCTGGGGAGCAGATAGAAGGAGAAGCAAACCACCAGCAGCCTTTCCTCTGTGAAGATCCTGGTTAGAGTCCCTGTGGATGGCCTGCAGCTCCTCGGAGGTTGCATTTGGATGTTGGATATGGCAAGGGGCAAGGCATCACAAGAAAAGAGTAGAAATAATTCTGAGAGGAAGCCAGAAGTCTAAGAATTAAGACTATTCAATAGAAAATAGAAAGGAAGATAATATTAATGAAATTTAAAGCAGGTTTCTGGTGCACCAACAAGTCACTGTTCAGTTATGTCATTGTAATTCATGACAATAAAACCATTGTTGTCTCCATCTACAAAAAAAAATCTACCAAAAAAAAATTTAAAACAATAAGATTGAATTCTTTAGTCTAAAGATGCAGTCATGTACATAGATGCCAGTAAAAAGTAGAAGGTGATAGGATGAATTAAGAACAGCAAAGATTGAAGGTAAACTATCCATGACAAATAGGTTTGAATGCAAAAAATGCCCAAAGAGGAGAAGAAACATAGGATGAATTCTTTCACTTAGACTTTCACCCAGAGGCAGCCACTGCACTGCCCTCTGCACTGAGACTGTCCCACAGAAACTCCTATATACTGTAAACGTTGCTCAAAAAAGACAGTGGTGCCAAGACATACGAATGGAGTACAAGCCTCTATGCAATGCATGAGGAGTGTCTTCATGCTCTTTCTATAGCCAAGAGAGAACGGGGATGCAGCTCTTCTCCTTTCAGGTAACCACTTGCGTGTCCCTTGCAGAAAACTAAGGAAGGAAAAGATTAAACCTGTCAGTATATTCAAGCATCTTTCTCAAATAAAAAGGTTGAATAAGGTAGCATCTGCTTACTGCCCCATAGCAGGGAGCAGCCAGTTCTTTCTGCCTTTTTTACCAAGCTTTGCCTGACAGGGCATCTTGGACAGCACATGCTGGGAAGGTGGTTCTGTTCACCACAGAAAGTCCCCATTTGATCTCATATCTACAGAATTATCATAGCCTTCTCCTTCCTTATGCCCTATATAATCTTCTACTAAAGCTCTGCTTTACATAAATACACCGCTATGAGCAACTGAATTTAGAAAGTGACTATAAAACCCCCCCAAAGATTTTACTTAAGACAAAATCATTAGCTTACTAAAAGTGTTAGAGGTGACCTCTGGCATAAAAAATAATGTGGCAGTAAAGGGTTAGTATCTAAAGATACATTTGAATCCAATGCATGACAATAATTCAGAAATTGGCAATCATTTTGCAAACCTCCTGTGCAGAATTCAGTTATTATTCCTGTGACTATCTCTTTAAGGAGGTGAGTTACAGAAGTACGAGGTATCTTGAGAGAAGCTGTAATAAATCTTTACTGACTTGTCTTTTAAGCAGAAAGAAAAATTCGTCTATGAAAAGGCTTCAAGGCAAAATGTTACCCAAATTTCAGATTCAAACTTTTTATTTATTAGAAGAGATGTAAAGTTCTCTCCAGGTGCTTGATGTTACTTGTTCTGAGCAGTGGAAGTAGTGATGCCACTCCAGGGGAAACATCTTCCACTCTGGCACTGTTGATCTTAAAATATAGTGTAATATAAATACAGAAAGTCATGACAATCAGACAGGTACTGTTCCAAGATAGAAATTACACAGTCGTGATACACATACAGAGTAGTGCTGTATAGACATTGAAAAGAGAATCCGATCAGTAGTATCTGTTTTGCAATAGATAAGTACAATTCATTGTGACCCCTGTTCAAGGACTGAGGTGTCAGGATCTACGTTGAACCCTTGAAAGGAAGCAAGGTTTTCCTGTTTTGGTTTGCTTTATGTTGTTATACTAAGCTCTTTTGTTGTTACAGTAAGCTTTTTTTGTTGTTACAGAAAGCTCTTTGGGTTTTTGTTTTATAACAATCTAACTAGGTTTTAGTTCCTTCAGCCTTCAAGAACAAAAACAATTTTTCTGCTGAAACACATGATCAACTTACATAGCAAAATAGAACATTCAAGATTTACTGCATTGGTTTCTAAACCTGTTCCAGTAAATAGCCTTGAGAACTTTAATCTCTGACAGGTCTGTCGTTTTTGCTAATAAAAAAGCCAAACTGTGGAAGCAAAATACACAGCAGCTGAGATTCCAAGATACCACAGATATTCAAATATACCTGTAATCAGTGAAAATTATCTCCAAAAATTGTAGGTACCCCTATAGGAACTACTAGAAGCTTTGTTTTCGGAACAGGACTTGAAATATGCACAGAAAATTCTCCAGTACAAAGGAAATGAGATAAATATGTTTTCTGGCCACACATAAAACCCATAGCCAAAATAATAAAATACTTTCCCACTGATCACATGGAAACTAAGCCTTTTATTAATTCTTCTATACCACTGACAGCCCCAAGATGGAATTTTCCACTTCATAACAGTAGGGTTGAACAAAGTGGTCCTAGAAAACAAAATGATACTGCAGCTTTCCAGTAAACAGACATGAAAGGTCAAATTCTGATCCCAGGTGGGTGATGCTGCCATGCATAGTAGCAGGTCTCTGAAGAGTGCAATAGGTAGTAACAAGTGGTTTGTGTCAAAATGTCCATCACCCAAGGTCCCAAGTGACCCAGCTACCAGGAAAGCTCCACCTTGCTGGGAGACATAGCATCACTGCCATTTAAGAGGAAAAGAAGCCAGGGACATGGAAAGGGAGCTTTGTTCCTTAGAGGTGAAGACGGATTAATTTAGTCAAGGGACAGACCTGAAAGATGACTTTCTGTGAGACTGAGAAACTCAACTCATACAGTAAGTCATGATTCACTCCACCGTGGACTAATGGCCAGGTGCCTTGGTGTGCTGAATAAGATTTTGGTTTCCATTTAGTTGAACAGTTGCACAAGCCACGTTTTTTTTCCAATAACAAGTATAAGTCATACCAAGGAAATTATGACACTATATTGGTAATTTAATAGACTCATCTCGTATAAAACTTTGAATCTTTCGAGCCTCTTGCTGAGTTCATCCTGTGCTTTTGAGTTCACATACTTGCGTAGAAAAATAATAGAAGAATGGGGAACAGTAAATACTTCCAAATGTTGTCTTTAGAAGTCATTGGAGTAAAAGCATCTAAGTCATTGGAGTAAAAACTTACAAAGCATGCAGCTCGATAAAGGTAAGTGCAAACTGTTACTCTTATACAGGAACAATCAGGTGCACAATTATGAAATAGAGAATGGCCATTTAAACAGAAACACTGCAAAAAAAGGACCCACAGAATTAAAAGGTTCGGAAACTGCCCAGAGTCAATATTATCATTTCACTACCCTGTCAGGCCACTTATTTGTAATATGGAGCTTCTTTCATGCAGACCTCCCATATACTTCAGAAAGACTAAGGCTCAGCCAACACATTATGTCCTTTTTTCTTCAAGAAAAAAACTATCCAGAAAGTGTCCAAAGAGAACAACAAAACAAAATTAAAAAAAAAAAAACACTCAAAGGTGGAGAAAATAGACTCCCAAAGGAAAACTGAAAAAGTTGAAGTTCAGTTTACCAAATCAAGGATTAAAAAAGACATGATAAAAATTTTCAGATATTCAAAAGAGAAAGGAATAAAATGTTCTTTGTGTTCATTGGTTAAAGGAAAATAAGTAATGGGTTTGAATAAAGAAAAGAAGATGTAAGATAAACATGAGGGGGGGGAAAATCTCTGTAATTAGAAAGATAATTATAGCAATAGAATAGAGGAGCACTTAGGAAGGTGATAGACCCACTTGACTGGGATGCTTTCAAGACCAGAGTATGCAAACATCTATGAGAAAGGGTCTCAGTATAACTGAGTGTCTCAATAGAAGGATGGACCACAGGACCTTTCAGAGACCTATCTAGCCATATTTACCACGATTATATAATTTTACAGTTTGGCTACAAAGGTTGCACATTTTTAATGTAATAGACACATTGAAGATATGTAATTGCTTTACCTAGGTATGGATCATATACCTCTGTTCTTGGAAAGATTAGCCATTATTTGGGAGGAATGTGAGAGGCAATTAAGCTTCTCTCAAAGTGAGGAAACAGTGGTTGCTACAACCCATAAAGCCAGCTACACATGACACCAGTCAGAAACTGAGCTACGTGGAAGAAGAAATAGGCATATTGACTGTGAACATACTGCAGATTCAAAGATCTGATTACTGTTTGAGGAAGCTGTCATTAACAACCAAAGCCTAAAATATCAGATGCATAAACACAGAGGATGGCAGGAGGTCTGATAGGCAGAGACGCACATATGGGGTCCAGAAACAAAATTAAGTGGATTTTTTAACAGAAAGCAGGCTCTAAAAGAGACAGAAAGAGAAAGAGAATGTTTCCATGAATGGGGCATCCACTACCTATCCAGGCAATCTGTTCCAGTGCTTCACCACCCTCATCGTAAATTTTTTTCCCTCTTTTAGCTTAAAACCATTACCCCTTGTCCTATCACTAAAGGCCCTGCTAAAGAGTTTCTTCTCATTTTTCATATAGGCCCCCTTTAACTACTGGAAAGTCACAAGAAGGTGTCTCCGGACCCTCCTTTTCTCCAGGCTGAAAAACCCCGACTCTCTCAGCCTGTCTTCATAGCAGAGGTGCTTCAACCCTCTGATCATTTTTGTGGCCCTCCTCTGGACCTGCTCCAACAGGTCCGTGTCCTTATGTTGAGGGCTCCAGAGCTGGATGCAGTACTCCAGGTGGGGTCTAACCAGAGCAGAGTAGAGGGGCAGAATCACCTCCCTCAACCTGCTGGCCATGCTTCTTTTGATGCAGCCCAGGATATGATTAGCCTTCTGGGCTGCAAGTGCACATTGACAGCTCACGTCCAGCTTTTCATCCACCAGTATCCCCATGACCTTCTCGGCAGGGCTGCTCTCAATCCCTTCATCACCCAGCCTTTATTTATACCAGGGATTGCCATGACACATGTGCAGGACCTTGCACTTGGCCTTGTAAAATTTCACGATGTTTGCACAGGCCCACCTCTTCAGCCTGTCAAGGTCCCTCTGAATGTCATCCCTTCCCTCCAGTGTGTTGACTGCACCACACAGCTTGGTGACATTGGCAAAATTGCTGAGGGTGCACTCTATCCCACTCTCCATGTCGCTGACAAAGACGTTAAACAGCACTGGATCCACACCAACACCTAAGGAACGCTGCTCGTCACTGGTCTCCACTTGGACATTGAGCCATTGACTGCAACTCTTTGAGTGCGGACATCCAGACAATTCCTTATCCATCAAGTGGTTCATCCATCAAATCCATGTCTCTCCAGTTTTGAGACAAGGATCTTATGGGGGACAGTGTCAAATGCTTTGCACAATTCCAGAATTTAGGATGGAAAACTGTTTAGGAGGAGCTGGGTGAACTGTTGGTAGCACCAGGTACAAGGGAATAATGAGGAAAAATCATAAGCAGTGATGCTCAGAGGAAGTGAAGTAGTAGGAAAAGGAAGAAGCAGTGCTTCAGAGTGAAGATGGGGAGGGAGTAAGCCCAGCATTCCCTGCTGTGGTCTAATACAGTGGGAAAACTAAGAAAAGAGGTGTAAAAGCAATCGGGTAACCTTCCAAAACAACAGAGTTCAGATCTCAGACCCACAAATGAGTAGATAGGAGACAGACAGGAACAGATGGAGGACATTGACCTATTTGTTTTGAATAAGAGTGAGGAAACTTCTGAAGAATGCAAGAGAAGGAAACCAGATGGGCACAAGGCAAAGGAAGGCAGTACAAGAGGACAGCAATGGTAGCAGTGGTGAGAGAGAAAGGGAAGCTGCAGGAAGAAAAAGAAGGAGCTAGAGGGGAAAGGACTAGGGAGATGCAGGTGACAGAATAAATGCAGCAAGCTGCAGACAAGCACAGCTGCAAACAAACCAAGTGAGTACTGCTGTAAGAAAAATTTGCTCAGCTCTCCTCCAGGAAAATGGTATGTATTCTCCCCCATCCACACACACAGCCCAGCTAGAATAAAATGGAGTGTGTGGCATTACAAGGGTAACATGCTCTTCCACAGTCAGCAAAGAGCGCACACAAATTCCTGCAGAATAAGCGCTTTCAAAGTAAACCTAGCAGTTCATGCAGTTAAGCTGATCTTGATAGCATTTCCGTGGAACTGAGCATATTAAAATCACATCACAACACTGCGCATTGCACAACAGCAGGCGTAAGGCAAGTAGGGTCTGCTATGGGCAGCACAGAGCACTGACTGGTCTATGCTGTAGCTCCCAACAGGAAACACGTTATGTGGGCCCCAGCTCAGCACTTTAAATGCAAGTCCAGCTATCACCTTTTTGATGGATGGCTAATCCTTAAATTTTGCATAATCAATATGTCCATTTAATTTGGTTTAAGCAGTTCTCATGCTAAAAGAACGTCTCTCACTGAAAGCATTTTCCATTCCTACCACAACATTTTGTATTCAGAAACAGCATCAAGCATCTTTGGCAGTGGTAGGAGTCCTCCACTTGCTCCTGTCTCATGCCACTACCTAACTTTTCTTATTGGACAAAGTTGTCTTCATAACGCTAATATCCCACAGCATGTCACTCTATTAATTTCAGTGTCCTTTATCTTTTTTATTACCTACCGATTTTTCTGCCAAGACCTTTTCATGATTGATCTGTTACAACTTTATTAGAAAGTGTTCACTTACAGAAGGCTTAGGGGTGGTCACATTTACTGCCAATGCAATTAAACTGACAGCAGTGGCTTTATCCCAAGAAAAAAATGTGACTGTGTACATTCACAATAAATAATGAATTCCAAAATTACTCAATTGTTTCCATATCTCTTTTTTTCTCCTCTAGAGAGTTAAGGTCTATATTGAGCTGTGCATCTTGGTCTTGTACACATCATTTAGTATCAAGTGATAGCAATAATAATTAGATCAGAATCTGTAAGTTAGTTAAATGCATTTAAAATATTCTAATCATAAATCTAGATCAGATCTGGTTTTGAATCACAGGTAGGTTGAATTTCTGGCATAGTAGCTATGTGTTCTGGTTTTGTGTAGTAGGGGAGAGGCTACAGTAGCATCTTCTGCAAGAAGCTGCTAGAAGTTTCCTGTTTGTCCAAAGGACTCAGCCAGGCATAGGGTGGATGCACCACTGGCTAGGGTCAAGCTCATTGGCAACAGTGATAACACCTCTGTGATAACATATTTAAGAAGGGGAAAATAATAATAATTAAAAAAAAAAAAGAAATGGAGAAGCAGAAGCAGGGGGCAGAGAGGGGGAGATGTGATCCTTGTGGGTCTTGCAGGCCTCACCCTCTGGCCTCCCGCGAGGTGGCCGACTGGGCCCAACTCAGCCTGGCCCGGCTGCAAGAAGTGGAAAGGGGATGTGAAGAGAACCTGAGAGGCATCTGCCTGAACTGATTGTGAAGAATTTCTTGTGAGAGGAACAGCTGCAGATGCCAAGGTGCAGCCCATGGTGAGGCAGGCTGTCCCCCTGCAGCCCACAGAGGCCCACAGAGGAGCAGAGATCCACCTGCAGCCCATGGAGGACCCCATGCTGGGGCAGGCGGATGCCTGAAGGAGGCTGTGGCCTGTGGAGGGCCTGCACTGGGGCAGTTGGTTCCTGAGGATCTGCACCCTGTGGAAAAATGACCCACGCTGGAGCAGTTCATGAAGGACTGTAGCCCATGGGAGGGACCCCACGATGGAGCAGGGGAGGAATGTGAGGAGTTCTTCCCCTGAGGAGGAAGGAGCAGCAGAAAACAACATGTGATGAACTGACCACAACTAAGCCTAGGAAGAGGAAGGGGTGGGGGCAAGTTGGTTTTGCTCTCTCTCATTATCCTAGTTTGGTTTTATTAATAATAAATTGAAATAGTTTTCCCCAAGTAGAGCCTGTTTTCCCTGTAACAGTAAACTTGAATGATCTCTCCCCATCCTCATCTCAAACCTCAGGCTCTTTGTTATATTATCACTTCTCCACTTGGAGGGTGGAGAGAGTGAGTGAAAACCTGCATAGCTTGATCCCAAGCGGGGCTAAACTACAACATTATGCAAGAAACATTTGTTAGCTAAGTCCCTCATCTGCATTTCATTCATTACCTATTGTTACAAAGGCAACAAAAATAATAAGATTCTTAAGTCATTTATAATTACAGTCTTTCTTCCTATACCTACCTTATCATGTATTTCACTCTTCTGTTCCTTTTGTAATGTGTGTGCTCTTACCATCTCCCCTTATTACCTCCAATCCATAAGAGGTTGGTTTATTACACCATTTCAGAACTAAGTAATAGGTTTTCCTCTAACTCATGTGTTGTGTTCACCTTCTCACCTTTTTATCGTGTCCTCTCTGCTCTTCATAATCACTGTTCTCTTTTCCATCCTGGAAACTAGCCATGACTCTGCCCAACTTTGAACCTTCAAACTGGTTTCCACCTGAAAGTCTAAACATTGTGAATTCCTCTTCATTGTATTATTTAATGCTAGGACTGGCCCCTGGGATTTTCCTGAAAGAAATGACTCCGTGACTAAGTTTTTTGAGTAATGTGAGCTGTGAGAGGACAAATTTGAAAGGACATAGCAGCAAGAAAACCCAGGCAGTTGTAAACTCTGCCTGGTTGCCAATATTTAAGAAATATTTCATACATTTAATAGGCAGATCTAGGTACAGATCTCCTAGGTACAGACATTTGGAGATAGTATGGATAAATTTCAGGCCATATATCACATTTTATGTGGGCATCAGTTATTTAAATAGTGAGAAACCTTACTAATGGAAGAACTTAACTAGGAAAATTACCTGTGATGACCAAGGGCATAGCAAAAATCAGTGTCGTGCTGGATTACAGTCCTGCAGCACCCAATCCACTTCATATCATGCTATGAAAATGGGGGTTTTTTGTGACCATAAGTTAGCCAGACCTTCACAGATGTTCACCAAGTACTGGTGAGCTGTCAGCAGGGAGCTCTACTCACTTCAAACAATTGCTCCTGTGACTTTACTCCTCCAGCTGAAACAGCTGATGTGATGCTTTCATGGCCTCCAAAGGCATTGTAGGGACAATGTAAATAATCTGCGACCACCATGAAAAGCCAACACAAAAATGTCAGCTGTAAGAGTAAGAGTATTTTGGTTTATGCCAGTTTCTGTTTATAAGTTCCCAAATAAAGTAATTATTGTGGCTATGAAAAATGTCATGCAAAGTGTCCTCTAGAGTCTGGATCTGGGAAAATGCAGAAAGAAACTGCAGGACTATTTGCTAAAAGGCAATATAGGATATATACTGATGTAAAATTTACCATTTTAGGCAATCTCCATGAAAACAGAAGGGAGATAGCATCACGTGATCATCATGAGCTAAATTGTGGAAGTGCTTACATCAAACTCTGCATAAAGTATGACTCCCATCTAGCAAGACCTGTGCTCAGTGGTGGTGAATCACTGCAGGCAGACCAGTGGTTGAATCGCCTTGTATAAGCCACCTGCCAACTAATTCTGAGGAACACCAGTAAAATATAACATCTGTTTGTAAGTAATTTGCCTAGGGAAAAAAAAAATGCAGTTCAGGTAATAAGTACTCTGATGCAAATACTGTGCCTAGTTATTTCTTTGCCTCATGACTTGCTTTTGTCACACATCCTAAAAATACTTTGTTTTTAATATCTCTAGCTGCTGGGGAAAGACACATTATTTTCCATTTCTTTCCCCTTCCCTTAATTGTACATCCACATTTAGGGTTTCTCTTCTGCTTTATCTTTATCTTACAGCAAGTTCTGTCACTGTTTTTTTTTTAAATGGGAAGGTGTGAGGGACAGAGAAAGTATGCCAGGACCTATATTGTAGGAACACAGGTTCTATAAACTTGCGGGTATATGGCACAGCAAAATGTTGACATCTTCACCACACCCTTCCAACAGCAAAAGTGAATTCATCCTTTTTATCCCTTAGAAACCAACCACAAGCGCCTTGCGGTCTGCAATCTCTTCTTCCCTGTCTGGATTAGGGAGAGTTACAATGTACCCATCTGTTTAAACGTGGTTCTGATTAATATGTTGTCAGCCACCCTGGAAACGCTTGGATATTAACACGCTAATGTGAAATTTTAGCTAATTAATGAGTACACGTTCATGCAGGTGTGTCCATACACGTGAGTCGATATGCGTGTCCACACACATGTGCCAACAAGGGATTGTCATCGACAGCGAAGCAGAGGAGCCACCGACAGGGAGGGAGTCCAAAGGAAGCCCCACTGGGTCATGGTCCAGTTTTTATTTCTCCTCTGGAGCCGGCACAGCAGCAGCAATACTTCTCTACGATAAGTTTTTAGATTTGTCATGTCTGCACCCACTGATGTAGAAATTATGAAAGTGGCACCAGGAGCAATGATGGAAGGATAATTAAAAAATAATTAACAAGAATAATTTGCAAGGGACCAAGGGACAAGAGCTTTTATTTCATCAGCTGGTGTAAGTGATTAAATAGGTACACAACACTGCTGTAAAAGTATCCCTTTGTTAAAATTGAGAGGAGTGAGGGCATAGAGGGAATAATTACCAATTTCTTTCTTTCTTTTGTCAAGCTAACTCGCATGACCAAGTAGTTTACTCCAAGATAAGCAGTTAACAAATCACCTACCCCCACTATGAACAGCAGCCCTGGCAGCATGATGGTCTCTGATGCCGAGCACAGCTGCACAGATAAAAGGAAAGACAAGCAGCAGAACAATAGGCTCTCTGCACTTCAATGCTCCTGGATGGGGGGTAAGATGGGAGGAAGGGAGAAAGTCTTACTGCATCTCCCATCAGCTATCACACTGCTGCTCTCATCTGAAATCATTTATTGCTTCATGAAAGAGAAGGAAAAAGAATGAGTGTCCCCATGCTATTTTGTGATTTATTTTGGTTTCTGAAACTAAGATTGCACTCTATCTCTAAGAGATACGCACTGCAAGACCTGCTTTCAGCCAGTCATATATTCCCAGCAGCTGCTTGTCTTGCCCCAGTAGAGACAGCTTCCCACATTATCTAACAGCTTCCTGCTGCTGGTCAAGGTTGCTGGCACCTAGTACCAAAAGGTTGTCCAGTTGAGCAAAACTCCCACAATAAGAGAACAAATACCAGTGATTTCATGCATTCCTCTGAAAATAATCCAGCATCTTTCATTTGAGCATTTTATCTCTCCTGCCTACTTCCTTGCAAGTCTTGTGTCCACCACTGCAGTTCCTGCATGTGGATGGGAGCCTGCTGTCAACTTGATTATGGCCAGGACCTGCTGCTTCTGGTTTAGATTAATAATCAAGAGCAGCTTTTTTCCAGGGTAGTTTCAGGCCCTAAATCTGCTGCCTTCCCTTCAAGATACATTGACCTCTGTTTCCCTGTAGCTCCCCGTTCTTGACATTCCCTTGTATTTAGCCTCTGCTAGAAATGTGATCAAAATGGTACCAACAGCCAAATGATTCACAGGTATAAGAACTAGCCCAAAGCATACAAGCTTGAGACAAAGCCTTCTGTTATTAAAATACCTCACAAAGAAAGAATCAAAATCCCAGGTCAGCATCTGAGCTGCAGATTCCATGCCAGATTTCCAGACCAGTACAGCATGAATACATTTCTGGGAAGTATCCAAGCCTTTGAATACTTTTCTAGACCTTTCAAGTTCACCAAGCATTAATGACTGTATGAAAAATGCAAATTAAGTACCATATGTGAATTCAGAATTAAAGCCTGATAGAGAAGAATGTGGAAATATACATTCCAGATGCATTTCTGCTTGGAAGCTAAAAGAAGAGCAGCTTTCAGGATTTTGCCAGGTTCCCCCACTGTAATTCTATCCTTTCTTTTGAACAACTCTCTATGTAAATGATGACAGGGCAGTTAAGCACAGTGATTGTTAAACGCTTCCTACTGTTCAGTGAGGGTTTTTATCGAAGTTTTTCAAATTCAGCATCTTTATCTGCGCTGCCTTTCAGTCAGTGCTAAGTGGCTGCTTCTCACCAGTCCTGACAAATATCTCTTCTGTAGGTTTGATCTGCCTGCTGTCACAAGTATTATACAGAATAAAAGCCAGGCTTCTAACAACTGAGAAGTGGATCTAGTCACGTGCCAGATGCATATTCATTTCTTGCTCCTGCTCCCTGAACTGAAGAAAACAGGACCGAATACAAGTTACCTGGCACTGCACCAAGGGCCAAGGTCTTGCCTACACTAGGCTGGAGAGTCTTATAATCACTGAGAGGTTTCCCCAGGGCCCCTACAATACAGCACATTACAATGAAGCAAATTACCAGCAAGTACTCAGGAGTGATCATATCACTCCTGCAGATTGCACTTGACCCAAGCAAGGTTAATTGTCCTGTTAATCTCTATACATAGCATTTCCAAAGAAAAGCCTACAGAGTGTGGAAGCAAGGACAGGTAGCCTGGGAAGATTACAGAGAGGTTGTCTGAGCAGTTAGGGATCAGGCAAGGAAGGCTAGAGCCCTGACAGAATTAAATCTCTCCAGGGACATCAAGGACAAGAAAAGCTTCTTTAGTTACACTGGGGATAAAAGGAAGACCAGGGAGAATGTGGGCCCTCTCTGGAAGGAAATGGAAGACCTGATTACTTGGGACATGGAGAAGGCTGAGGTACTCAATGACTTTTTTGCCTCAGTCTTCACCAGCGAGGGCTCTAGCCACACCGCCCAAGTTCTAGAAGGCAAAAGTAGGGACTGGGAGAATGAAGAACTGCCCACAGTAGTAGAAGAGCAGGTTTGGGACCATCTAAGGAATCTGAAGGTGCACAAGTCCATGCAACCTGATAAGATGCATCTACAAAGTGAAGTTACCAAGCCGCTGTCCATCATATTTGAGAAGCTGTGGCAGTCTGGTGAGGTTCCCACTGACTGGAAAAGGCATAAAATAACTCCCGTTTTCAAAAATGGAAACAATGAAGACCTGGAGAACTGCAGGCGAGTCAGTCTCACCTCTGTGCCTGGCAAAGCCATGGAGCATATTCTCCTGGAAACTATGCTAAGGCACATGGAAAATAAGGTGGTTGGTGACAGCCAACATGGCTTCACTAAGGGCAAACTGTGCCTGACCAATTTGGTGGCCTTCTATGACAGGGTTAGAGCATCAGTAGATAAGGGACGAGCAACTGACATCATCTACCTGCACTTGTGCAAAGCATTTGACACTATCCCACATGACATCCTGGTCTCTAAAATGGAGAGACATGGATTTGACAGAAGGATCATTCAGTGGATAAGGAATTGGCTGGATGGCAGCACTCAAAGAGTTGCGGTGAACGGCTCCATGTCCAAATGGACACAGGTGATGAGTGGCATTCCTCAGGGGTTGGTATTGAGACTGGCTCTGTTTAACATCTTTGTCGGTGACATGGAGAGTGGAATAGAGCGCACCCTCAGCAAGTTCACCAACAGCACCAAGCTGTGTGGTGCAGTCAACATGCTGGAGGGAATGGATGCTATCCAGAGAGACCTCAACAGGCTGGAGAGGTCACCATGCTGGAGGGAATGGATACTATCCAGAGAGACCTCAACAGGCTGGAGAGGTGGACCCATGCAAACCTCATGAAGTTCAGTCAGGGCAAATGCAAGGTCCTGCACATACGTTGTGGCAATCGAGGCACAGGCTGGGTGGAGAATGGATCGAGACCAGCCCTGAGGAGAGGGACTTGGGAATGCTGTTAAATGAGAAGCTCAACATGAGCAGGCAATGCGCCCTTGCGGCCCAGAAGGCCAACCGCATCCTGGGCTGCATCAAAGAGGAGTGTGGCCAGCAGGTCAAGGGAGGTGATACTCCCCCTCTACTCTGCCCTGGTGAGACCCCACCTGGAGTATTGTGTCCAGTTCTGGAGCCCCCAACATAAGAAGGACATGGACCATCTGGAGAAGGTCCAGAGGAGGGCCACGAAGAGGATAAGAGGGCTGGAGCACCTTTCCTATGAAGACAGGCTGAGAGAGTTGGGGCTGTTCAGCCTGGGGAAGAGGAGGCTCTGCGGAGACCTGATAGTGGTCTTTCAATACCTCAAGAGGGCCTGCAAGAAAGATGGGGAAAGACTGTTCAGTAGGGCCTCTTGTGACAGGACTAGGGGTAATGGTTTTAAAATAGAGGGAGATAGATTTACATTGTATATTAAGAAAAAATTTTTTACGATGTGAGTTGTAGAACACTGGACCAGGTTGCCCAGAGAGGTGGTGGAAGCCCCATCCCTGGAAACATTCAAGGCCAGGCTGGATGAGGCTCTGAGCAACCTGATTTAGTTGGAGATGTCCCTGCTCCTTGCAGGTGGGTTGGACTAGATGACCTTTAAAGGTCCCTTCCAACCCTCACCATTCTATGATTCTATGAAAAACATGAGACTCCCTAAGTCCTTATTTTCCAAATTGGCTGTGTTGTTTTCACAATATTGATTTTTTTTCTCTTTTTTTTTTTCTTGTAATCACCAAAGTCCTCTCTACACAAAGGAAATTCTCGTATTTTGTCAGTGTGACCTCTGATAACACATAATTCTATTCCATGCCCTTTTACAAACATACAAAACTCTTCACATTAGGATTCTAGCAGAGTTAATTGGAGTCCACAGATGCTAAGAAAAAAAAGGGAACATTATCAAACATCAACAAGCACTACAAAGCCATTTTCTGCAGTAAAGCTCCAAAGTCATCCTTTTATTCATATGCATATATAAAGCGCCCTGAAGTGTGTGGTACTCTGACAGAGGCTTGCACAGCGCTGTCTCCCCTAACACATGACACTTGCTCTGCCTCAGAACCTGGAGCAGGCTATAGTACATTTAGCTTCTTTACCTTCTTTCGTCCCTTCAGCCTGAAAGTCCACATGTGTACCAGAAAAAATACCAAGAGCTTCTTACTCAAGAAAAATTTCAAAACTTTACATTTCCTGTAGTTTTCTGCTCAGTAAAATCCACAAAAATGTAGCTCAAATAACCAGTGGAGCTGGCTGGTGCAGATGGAATTTCTCAGCTGTTAATGTAGCATTTGCAGGTAATGGTGGAGTATCTACAAATGCCTTGTGAAACACCTGTCAATTAACGTTCAGTCTCACTGGCACCACACACTGAAGAGGGAGCTTCTGGCTGTGGTAGACTTCTAAACACAGATGGGCATTTTATAACTTGCACTAAATTAAGTAATTATAGATTTGACCTCTCCATAAAAAATGGGATATCATGCCACTTTTAAAAGAGAGTCCTGATGAGGTGTGGACGGGATGAGGTACTGACACCAGGGGATATTTCCATTCCTCTCACAAGCATGATGCACTGGACAAAGCTTTTGGCTAATGTTAACAAATGGAAACAATTAAATCCATCTGACTTTTATCCTGCAAGGTTTTCCTCATAATTTTCCTCTGGCTCAGACCCACCAGCCTCACCAGGCCAGTGTTGTAGTATATTTTTCTGATATCATCTAGACTGACTCCTTTATTTCCATACAAAGTGCCAAATGAAGTTTCTGTCTGAAGTGGGAACACTTTTCTCCTAGGAACAGGGCTATATCTCCCATCTGTTTTCAAAGAGGCAGACAAATATTAATCAGATGATAACCTATCTGGACTACCCAAATGAAACACACTCAGTCCAATAACCTAAACTGAAACCCTCTGTTTTTTGTTACTTACTCTCTAGCACATCTGTTCCTCTAACAGAATTACTTACAATGCTGAATGCTTGACAGAACTGGAAAAGCTGAATATAAAGAGGAGGAAACCACCACTGGCATGTATTAAGGTGTTCCTATAATAATACATGAGGGTTTTTTGTTTGGTTTTCGTTTGGTTTGGGATTTTTGGGGGGTTTGGGTGTTTTGTTTGTTTGTTTGTTTTTACGCACCAGGAGTGACTACCTCAGCAGTTTAAAAGTTGTACTTCTCTTTGGTTCTTTCATCATGAAAGGTGACAGTGACAATTTTAACAAAATTACTTTTATGTTCAGATCACATTGATACTTGTTTGTCCAACTCCCCATGCTACTGTGAGAGTTCCCACACTGCTTTTTAGCACCTTTAACAACATAAGGGCAAGAGAAAAAACATATATATTACTTGAGCAGCTAGTACAGACCAACAAATATAAACGAGAAAACTAACACACCATAGAGTTTTATAGACACAATATAGGAGACAATACCCTAGAGAATCAGGGTTAAAAGACTGTACAGTTAGATGTTCACAGGTAGACGTTCACAGATACACAGTGGCCTTTTATTGGTAATGCATGACATCATATATAATAACAAAGGAAAAAATAATTTGTAATTTTATTTAGAATTACATTTTTCTTTGTACTGACACCCTTGAGAAAGCAGCCTATGGTGATACAAAAAGAACCATATTGACCCCTTCTCGCTTTTGGCAGTTGGGCTGGCAATAACTGTCTCTTTTTATTAATATTGTTTTTATCTAGAGCTGTAATGACCATCTTACATAGGTGAAATGAAAGACATTTATTTTATGCCTAACACCTCACTGAGAGGTGGGGAAAAAAAAAAAAAAATCAATGTATTGCACTAATATAACTTTTTGCTGTCCAGGAGAAACAGCCCTTAAGGGCCAGCCACCTCACCTGGCATGCTCAGAAACTAATTGCAAATCACTATGCCCAAGAGGCAGGATCTCACCACTGAGCACGCCGCAGTCTGCAGCTCTCTGCGCTAACATGATCAGCAACAGTGACATTGATTATGGAGAAGTACTTTGAGGACAACCTAAGTCTTTCTTACAGCATTAAACAGCAGTCTCATAAAAAAAAATGACAGAAACTATGGAACAGCACTGACGAGTCCAAGCAAGCTGTCAGATATTTGGCCTGCCTGGGTGAGCTCACTCTGCTGAGACATTATCATCTCCAGGCACCAGCAGAAGTGAATTGAACAGAGCTTAAAAACCAGTTGCTTTCCAGTCACTCCTCCATAGAGGAACAAAGAAATTTATTGGATATTTTTAAACAGAGATTCCTATCCAAGACACGTAAAGAAAAAGAGATATTTCTCCCCCTAGCTATGGATCTACAATAGGAGATGTCACTTTCCTATGGGACCTGAGGATATGTCTGTACTGCAGTTACCATCCAGTATAACCAGAATACCCTGTATCAATTGCTCACACAGCTGCCAGTAGCAGAGATGCTGCACTGTGTTTCTCAACACAGGTTATAAAACCTTTCTGGGAACCTTAGCATACACTTGCATAGGTTTAGCAGCCTGCACTAAGTTTTATATTGCTATAATGATGCTGCTAATGCTAATTTAGAGATAGCTCAAGTCTTATCTGAAGGACAACTGTCACAATTTCACCTGAAGGAATAACCTGAAATAGCAGCAGTCAAAACCTAACTTTGTCTTCCAATTTCATCAGTATCAATGTGGCTAGGGACTGCTCTGAGCTTCCGTGTGCTTTTTCTGAGGGTAATGCCAAGTCAGTGCCTATCTTGAAGCTGGGCTGGTCTATCTATCTCAGAAGCACTGAAGCTGGTGAGTAAAAGAGCGAGCTAAGAGAGACTTATGAAACAAAAGCTCCCTAAGCCTGTTGAGCGTGAAATGACTTGCAAAACAAAACATTTCCAAAACAGATAATCACACACTGTAGGGAATGCTACTGGTACAATAAAATGTGTTGTTCTTAATTTCTTGGAGCTCCGAGCCATGACAATGAATGCATTTAGGATCTGGGAGACCTAGACCTGGAGAGCAGTGTCCTGATGGCTTATTTGACCTGGGCCACCAGGTATTTGACCTGTGAGCCACCTATTCCTTTGCACAAAGCACAGGTGTCACCACAGCATCCCATCTCATAGATAAGTTTGCAGCCTGTGGGAAAACAGTAGAAAGATTTCTTTACTCAACTGCTCAGTCTCAGTAAAATTTTGTTAGCATTTGGATTTTGGCTTCTGATACATTGTCAGGTGTTGTCACATGGGTCTCTTTTTCAGCTGCGGAAAGGAGCCGTTTCCTTTCAGGAATGACACTTGTGAATCTCCATTCAGGAATGCATATGCTTTTCCTTCTCTACCTGGACACAGCTTGCCCACACACCTAGCTTTTGATCTCAGAAAGTTGTGCTTCAGGTGTGGTTCTCCAGATAGTTTCTGCCCTATTACTAGGACCACTGTTGTCTTCTCTAACTTCTCCTAGCCTCGGTGATTTTGGATGGCAGACTGAAAATGTGCCCACGACATCATGCCGATGTGAAAGAAGCCAATACCATCCTGGGATGAGATAATTAAAATGTAGACCAGAAGATAGCTGAAGGCGTTGTGTTCCTCTGATTAGGGCTGCAAAAGCTCCCATAGGAACACTGCATCCAGTTCCAGGAGTGAGACCAGAGGAAAAACATTGAGTAACTGGTTCTAAAGGAAGGCTGGAAAGCCTGAAAGAACTAGGGCTGCCTAAGCTAAAGAAAAAATAACTGAGTAGCCTCAAATATGAAAAAGTTTCTATGAGGAGGAAGAGAAAAGTCTGTTCTCTGTGTTTATGGTAGATGGAGCAAGGAATAATGATATGCAAATTGTAGCAAGAAAGATTCAGATTAGAACTCAGAAAAAAATCTTGCAAAAATTCTGCCTTATGGTGGGCAAATGAGCCCATCTTCTGAGTCTCCTCTGAGGCCCACACTTATACATTATCTAAGGAGATCACTCCATAGAAAGAGAAAATCATAGAATGGTTAGGGTTGGAAGGGACCTTCAAAGGTCATCTAGTCCAACCCCCCTGCAAGGAGCAGACACATCCCCAACTAGATCAGGTTGCTCAGAGCCTCATCCAACCTGGCCTTAAATGTTTCCAGGGATGGGGCATCCACCACCTCTCTGGGCAACCTGGTCCAGTGTTCTACAATTCACATTGTAAAAATTTTTTTCCTAATATCCAATCTAAATCTACTTCCCTCTATTTTAAAACCATTACCCCTCGTCCTATCACAACAGGCCCTACTAAACAGCCTCTCACCATCTTTCTTGCAGGCCCTCTTGAGGTACTGGAAGGCTGCTATCAGGTCTCCGCAGAGCCTCCTCTTCCCCAGGCTGAACAGCCCCAACTCTCTCAGCCTGTCTTCATAGGAAAGGTGCTCCAGCCCTCTTATCCTCTTCGTGGCCCTCCTCTGGACCTTCTCCAACTGGTCCATGTCCTTCTTATGTTGGGGGCTCCAGAACTGGACACAATGCTCCAGGTGGGGTCTCACCAGGGCAGAGTAGAGGGGAAGAATCACCTCCCTTAACCTGCTGGCCACGCTCCTCTTTGATGCAGCCCAGAATGCAGTTGGCCTTCTGGGCCGCAAGGGCGCATTGCCGGCTCATGTTGAGCTTCTCATCCACCAGCACTCCCAAGTCCTTCTCCTCAGGGCTGCTCTCAGTCCATTCTCCACCCAGCCTGTATTTGTGCCTGGGATTGCCATGACCCATGTGCAGGACCTTGCACTGGGCCTGGTTGAACTTCATGATGTTGGCATGGGCCCACCTCTCCAGCCTGTCAAGGTCCCTCTGGATGGCATCCCTCCCTTCCAGCATGTCGACAGCACCACACAGCTTGGTGTCGTCGGCAAACTTGCTGAGGGTGCACTCTATCCCACTGTCCATGCCGCTGACAAAGATGTTGAACAGGGCGGGGCCCAACACGGACCTCTGAGGGACGCCACTCGTGACCGGTCTCCACTTGGACATCGAGCCGTTGACCACCACTCTCTGAGTGCGGCCATTCAACTTTCAACTTTCAAAATTCAACACTATTTCCTTCAGGGATCTGAAAATCTTGAGCTACAAGTGGTAGGGGGGATGCTGAGTGCCTCTTCCAAGGAATTCAGCCCATTGGAAAAGCAGGCTCCAATGTAAGTTAGATGCAGTGCACCCACATTGTCACCACCATGCATACACACACACCCCATAACAAGGAAAATGAGAAATGAAATATCAGTTCTTACCTTACAGAGGTCAACTACTTAGAAGTGTAGAAACACTAGAACATCATTATCAGTAATTGTCAAAGCAATTAAAGATTTCATCTTTAATCTTTTGTGCCACTTACATTATACACTTTCAAAAAACATGGTCATGTGTGCTACGTATCTGAAGTTGTCTGCACAACTGTATTTAATTTGTAATGTAGCATTAATCGGAGGACAAAGAGTCAAGTACTGTGGCTCAATAACCTTAGAAGATATCATAACATTTTAGCTTCAGCAGTAACAAATAAGATAGTTAATTGAATCTCAGGCTTCAAGGTACAAACTGGTTGCCTGCAGAAATTAACAAGAAGGATAGGCACTACATAATTGACTGGACATATAACATGGATTCGCCTTTCTTTCAGAGCATCTCATGTGGAATACCACAAATCCTTGCATTTTGGTTTCTGTGATTGGGGCTATTAAGTATGCTGCTACATTTTTGCCCTTCTTCATACATCTATATAGGAAATCCAATTCTGTTTACAAGGAGAACAGGTGAAAATTCCGATAACAGTTGCTGCATATGCAGATCTTACATTGGAAGTTTATTCTTTTTGCTCTTGAAATATCAGAAAACAGTGGCTTTTCTAGCTTCATCCAGGATATAAATCCTAAGGAAAAAGAGTGATGTTTTTCTTGAGGTCTGGTCTTTCAAATCCATACACTCAGACTTTGTCATTTATGTATTTCCCTCACTCCTAAATACTTTGATTTATTTTATCTTCACTTTTAATCAAAGACACAAATTATATATTTTTACGCCCATCTCAGTGGATACCAAGATGAATACTAGGATGAAATATTTTTCATCAGAATATCTTGCAGAATTTTTTCCTTCACCTTTTTATCACAGCAGTATCACCTCAACATATTTTTACTGCACTACTAAATGATAAAGAACTCCAAATAGTATTTTTCAGAACTATTTGTGTCTATCATAAATGTCACTCATATAATCTTATATATATTAAAAAAAAAAAGTATGCTTTTATCTGTCCTCAGTCATTCACCCATCTCGGACTTTTCTTATAAGGTAAATTCTTCCAATTCCTGTGGCAGCTGCAGAGAATTTTTGGCTGGCATAGAAATACTTTCTAATAAGTTATGTCATCTTTCACCTATAATTTACAATATAACATATTCAGACAAGAAAACATATAGCAAAACTCAACCAAGATGATCACAAACAAAAATGCATTTAAAATGGCTTGAAAGAATTTATGACTAATAGCATGCCCTCATCTGTATGGAAAACAATCACTGAAAGTCAAGGAATCACATGCAAGAAAGTCAGTATTATGGAATTGTGGAAGCCCCAAAATAACTCTTCTTCCAGAAAATATCAGGTGCCAAAATATTTGGCTTTGCAGCCTCTGCTTTGAAACCTAGTGTCAACCCACAACTACTCAGAGAAAGTAGGACTTCAGTATTACTGTCCTGCCTGTTAGCCTCACAAGGGGATGACTTAATGCACAATAAATCTGAAAACTTATTTTCTTTAGCCACCTGTTGCTAATACTATATAGGAAGTGCACCACACTTCTCTTTCCACTGAAGCTCAAAAATGCCATTACTTCTCCTGGCTAAGTCAAAATCTGTACCTCACTTAAGGCCAGTTGCCAAAGTATGCTGGAGTAAAAGGAAAGATTTCTTCCACTGAGCTATGGCTCGAACTTTTAGAAGGAAGTAACCAAAGTAAACTAAAGTCTTATCAAAGAAATTTTAATCAAGTTGGCCTTACACCGAGGTTTGAAATTCAGTATTATCTAATATTTCAAAGTTTTAAAGCAACTTTATTGCCCTAGTGCTTATAACTAGGATCTCCGTTCTTATTTCTGCACCAGCCATTTCAGCAGGATTTTTTACCTGGTTGCAGTAGGGCAAAAATAAGGTTATTCAGAACTAGATGTGTGGTAGAAACAAAAACAGCAAAGTAACAGTTGGTAAGGGTGTTGGAAGGCTTGCTTAAAAGCCATAGGGGAGATGACAGTATGGGAGGCAGGGGGAAGCACCAGTATGCTGTTCACAAGGGCAGGAGCGATGCTACAGAGATATCAGATAGTAATGATTAGGAACCAAGGTGGAAGCATAGGCACACATGAAACAAATCTCAGATGGATAGAAAAGGAGGCAGGACAACTTAACGAAATCAAGCTACTATTACTTGGCTTTTCTCATCTCCACTTATGCTAACCAACACACCCTGTAACAATACCAACCAGATACTATACATGTGCTATACGTAGGGTGAGTAACACAGAAAAGGTTAAATGGGCTGCCTCTACCTATGGGGAAAATGACAGAGACTGAATTTAACAGTAGGACTTTTTTGTCTCCTTGCCCAGTTCTTAAAAATCTGGATTGTCTTGCCATCAACACATACATTTCCCTGCAAAACTGCCAAAACTGAAACTTCCTGGGTTTTCTTGCATTAGCAAGTTCATCTCCTCAATCTCTCACTTGTGTCCCAAACAGTCTTAATTAAGATCCACAGGGACCAAAGCAGCTGCTGCTTGAGGTCGCTGGGCAGCCCCGCACCAAACCCTGGTGCTCTGAAGAGGAGCCTTTCGTCAGGCGATCTGCTCATTAGAGTTTGCAGGGTCTGTGGGTACTGCCAGACCACGCGTCATGGCTTTTCGTGACCTTTCTCTGCACTGGGGCAAGAAAATTCAGGAGGCAAACTGCTGATGGGTTCTGCCATTTGGCAGAGGGGCAGGGTGTAGGGTGTATTTTGTATCAGATTTGCATGCTTAACCCAGTAGAGAGAATTTCTGTCCCTGTCAATTACTTCAGTAAACACTCTTCATGGTGTTTCAACTGGTTATGACCTGATGTTTTTCAGGCACATGCATAAGAAAAACAGGATCTTCCCAATACCAGCTCTCTGTGTTTACACAGCAGGGAGGGTAAATACTGAATGTATGTGCCAAAATAAATATGATGATTACCGTTGCCATTGTGAAATAAATTACTCAAAAGTGAGATCAATAGAAATTTGTTACAAATGCATAAGATGATTTTAAAATCAGGATAAGGGTTTATACGGAGCTAAAGCAGTGAACAACAAATATATAATGAGAAATATTAAATTATCTTTGTGGGAGGAAGGTTTAACATTAAGGATTTTCTCTAAATATGTGAGCTGTGTAGTGACTAACATTAAAATATCAAAATGACAGATAAAGTCTTATATTAGCACATCAGCAAACAGAGCTAGTGTATGATTGCTAGGATGTTTGAGGATATTTAGAGGCTGACTGAGGTAGCAACACAGCTTCAATGAATGTACTCAGACATTCTGGCATTCAAAAATTATGCATTTTAAGTAATCACAAAATTTATCCCCAGACCAGTACAAAACAGGGTTTGCCCCCTCCCTTTAAACACTGCATCTTTGAGGCCAGTCTGGTTAATGAGATGGCTGTACTTTAGCTTTCAATCACTTAGCTATTTCAAAGTTAGTATTGTACCTACTTTGCTTATCAAACGATAACACTCTGCTTATTGAACTTATGTGCTGAGAGTTAAGAAAAAGTGGATATAGTCTCATGTTGCAATAGCAAAAATCAGCTTCCCTTCTCCTTTCTCACATTCTACGTATAACCAAGAATCGGTCTCACAGCATATAATTTAGAACAGTATTTTAACAGAAACTTCATTAAAATGGCACAAGTTGGAAGGAGGGGGAAGAGAACAGCAAAATGAAGTTGCAATTGCCAGAGGAAAATGTATTAACCTTGGTGGGCTTTTTAGGAACTTGCTTTTTAATGCATCCAGACACTTCTTTTGATGTCCAGTGCATCCAGCAGCTGCTTCCCTGGTCACTCTGACTGACAAATACCTAGAGAGAACAAGAGCTCCCACCCAGGGCATGCATTGAATTTTGTGTCTGAAAAAAAAACCAAGTGAGAGGAGACAAAAAAGGAAAGAAGATAAGGAAAGAGAGGAAACTTGCTAGACAAACAACTCATCTTAATATGAAGTTAAGACATGCCTGAGGCTTGCAGCCAGACAAGGAACCTGAGTAATACAGACTGTTGGGGTTTTTTAATTAAACAGCAAATCCTCAGCTGAAGCTCTTCTGTGGCACTCACCATATTAACACCTGAACACCTCAAAAAATTTAATGCATTTCAATTTTCTTCCGTAACTCTTCATTAGTCAAAGACTGCATCAAATAAAACAAGTTTCAGTTACTGATGACAGTACGCAGTGACAAAAGCGATGCCTAGGGACGGATGGGGCAGGAAGGAGAAAAGCATGGCACATGCAAAGAGATTAAGATGGAGCTGGGGATTGCTGCCTGAAGGGGAAAGGGCCACCTATCTAGGGAGAAAGAGAAAGCACGAGGAAAGGACGAAGGCCATGAAGACAGCAGTGCAAGAGCTGGATAAGTTGCTGTCATCAGGAGCAGCACCAGGCTGCCCTCAGGAAAAGCAGCAGCCATGTCTGAGTCTGTCCGCATCCTTCCCCATTTCTCTCACAAAAGAATAGGGAAAGGGAGAAGATAAACATGTCAGGTGATAAAGAAGAAAGAAGCTACTCTGCAGAGTTTCCATTATTTTTATTTTTTCACCTTCCCTCACTGATTTTCTTGGTCAACAGCTTGGTTTTGTATGCATTTGCTCCACCAAACCACTTCACTCTTTTTGGAGTGTATTGCAGGGCTCTCACTGTTCAGAGAAGTTAGATCAGAACAAGGACCAGTCCTACACATTTAGCAAGAAGAGGAGGTTTTCCCCTCAGGCCACAGCCTAGGTCCTTTCTTTCATCCTTTTCAAACCACACATTTCTCTCCGCATCATTTTCCCTTTCCGAAAAGGTGTATTGGAGCCTGATACACATGAAGACATAATCCCTGGCTCAAAAAAATTCTAAGCTGCAGAGCACAAGAAAACAGAGGAGAATACTAGGGAAAATAATTTTTCTCTGTTCTTATGCACTTCCTCACAGATCTTCTGGACAGTGCTGGAGTCAGAATACCAAACTAAGTGGATCTCTGCTCCAATCTAGTACAACTGCTCTTATCTTCCTAAAACACAGCAAACGTCTGATAAGGTCTGACAGTACCAAGACTCACATCGGCTGTAGTTAGTGATTAACGCAACCTTGGCTCTTACTGGCCAAGTTTGGTTTTCCTCGTGACATTATTTGCACTACAGCCAGGCTGTTCACACATGTTCCAGTTACAGGTACAACAAAAAAGCTCTATGAAAAACATTATAAAGTGGGAGGAGATGCCAATCACAGCAGCAGTGAGGCCAGTCATGCGGTCCCTGTGCTCTCACTGGGAAGTCTAGCAAAATACGTGAGGCTGCAACACTCTGTTTACTAAATGCAAATGTAACTAGCCAGGCCCTGCATCACCTTACAGAGAGTCACCCCTCCATCAGGGATCCTTCTGTACACAGAGCCTCTGTTGGATACCTGGAGTACCAGGGGCACTTAGTGAACAATCCAGACCGAATGGAATTGTTATGTTTGTGAGCAGCAGGCCTCAAGGACATCACTGAAGCTGCTTGTGAGAAAGTACTGAAGCTGCCTGTAAGAAAGTACTGAAGCCACCTGTGAGAAAATAATGAGGCCGCCTGTGAGAAAGTAATGAAGCTTCCTGTGAGAAAGTAAACGAAGCAACCTTGAGAAGAAGGAAAACAGCTGGCATACGTGACTGGGGGCTGAACGTGAAGCAGGGTGCAGGTGGAGAGAGCCGTGCGCGTGAACATAGAGACTTAACGAATCATATTTTAGCTAGGAGCGCGTGCATGATATAGTTAACCAATTAGTAGAGAGCTTGCCCATGATACGGAATTAGAAGGGCTATATTAACCGGGATGTATCAACAATAAATTGGCATTTGCTTGACCATATTGGTCGTCAGCAGTGTCCGTTACTTCCGCGTCAACAGGTGGCGCCCGAACAGGGACCCTCAGATCGGCGTTGGACATCCCGACGGAACCGAAATAGGAAAAGAAGAGGGGGCGGAAGCCGGTCGAAGGCGAGTGCTGCCCCGGCACTCGGGAAGTCGCTATAGCGCAAAAAGGTACAAAAGGTACGGAGGGAATCTCGTCTTGGCCAGGCGAGCGGCCGGGGAGGAGATGGGGTCCACACTGACCAAAGAGGAGTCAGCAGTGGTTAAGCTCCTCCAACATATGCTCTCTGTGAGAGGACTGATTTATGACTCGGCCGTCCTAGAAGCTTTGCTGCAGTGGGCAAAGAAAAGGGAATTAATCTCCACAGTTGATGCTGCTTTTGAACTCCCGACATGGGAGAAGATAGGAAAAGAGCTGTGGGATGAAAAAAGTAAAGGATCAAAGGAGGCGAGCAAACTCTCCACCGTGTGGAGGCTAATTAACGAAACATTGATAAGCATGAAAGCCGAACGTTCAGTTGCCACATCTGCTTTTGCGGCCTTAACTCCAGCCGGCAGGTCCACCTCCGCTACTAGCATGCTGTTCTCGGGTTTAACGAGCCCTGCCGCCGCCCCAGCTCGTGCTGAGGGTGGGGGGGTTCGAGTCCCAGCAAGGACTCCAGGAAATGCAGCCACAGCCCCTATAACTATAGATATGCGGGCACCAGAGGGAAAAACTGCCAAAGACTTTTCACCACCATCAGATGTACCACCGCCAGGCACCCCGCCACACTGCGCCAGTGCAGGCTCAGAGTCACGAGTCTTTTCACTGGCACCAGCAGCTCCGGTTTATCCCCCGTTACCACCTTCTTCCCTGCCACCACGGCATGAGGAAGAGGGGGATGAACATTCATCCGGCTTGAAGGATGCACAGCTGCAAGAGACACTAAAAAGGCTGGAAGCCCTAGAGATTCGCCTAGAAGTGTCACTGGGAAACTTGTCAACTCCTTCGCCTGTGCCACATCGAGACCTGTCAGCATCCAACCTATTCGTTCCGAACGGAGCATCGGGTGAGATCAGTCTTTTTGCACCTTTGCAAGGGACACCGGCGGGAGGGGCCGGGGTTTTGAATCCGATAGTGCAGTGGAAAGAGGTGATTCGAGGTGCTTTGATAGAAGGAGAGCCTTTGCCCATGGCATTTCCAGTTGTGACCAATAATACTGGGAGAAGTGTGTGGCAAGCATTAGACTGGAAAATATTGAAGGAAGCTAAAAATGCAGTTACTCAGTATGGACTAGAATCATCATATACTCAATCTGTGTTGCAGCATATTTTTTTTTGTCACAGTTTTTAACTCCTTATGATATTAGAATGATTGTCCAGATGCTTTTGCTACTGTCACAGCAGCTGCAGTTCTTTCAGTACTGGCAGGCTGCTTGTGATAGGGCAGCTGCATCGCCTCGACAACAGGGTGATCCATGATTCGGGGTGCAAACTCAAATGCTGATGGGAGCGGGACCCTACACACGATCTGATTGGCAAGCGTAATTTGCTACTGAAGTGTTACAACTGGGCCAAGATTTGGCTTATAGAGCGCTTGCTAGGGTGTACAATGAAAAGTCCGGACCTGCCTTTACGTCAGTAAGGCAAGGTCCCACAGAACCATATGGGAAATTTATTGATCGGTTGCACACCGCAATTATGGCTCACCCTGATCTGGATGATGACATGAAAGCAAAGTTCTTAGATATGCTTGCCTTTAATAATGCTAATGATAAAAAAAAAACCAAAAAAAAACAAAACAAAAAACAAACCCAAAAAACTAAAAGAGCCCTTAGTGTGCTGCCAAAAGGATCTAGTACAGGGCAACTGCTGGAAGCTGCCGAGCGAATGTTAGAACAAGAAAAGGCTCCGGTCATGGTTGCTGCTGTATGTGCAGCCGTTAAACCGTTGATATCAATAAAGCAGTGCGTGATTAACTGTCTGTAACCCCCATTCCCTCTTCCCGCCCCCCATCCCTGTCCCGCTCAGGGCGCAGGGGAGGGAGGTGGAGATGGTGTTAAGCCCAGGAAGAGGGAGGGGTGGGGGGAGGTTGTCTTGTTCCTTTTTTCATTATCCTGCTTTGGTTTTAGTGATGGTCTGTTTTTTGCCTGTAGCGGTGGCTTTAAGGATCCCTCCCTATTCTTGTCTTAAACCTCAGGTTTTAGTTTTCTTTTCTCCTATATGCCCGGGGCCACAGCCGCCGCCAGGCACCCTCACCCCCGCCCCCCCCGCCCCTGACATGGTTGACAGATACTCCTGTCTGAGTCAAGCTTTGTATAAGTGGAAGGACCATTCCCTCTTACAACATGGGGGAAGGGATATGCTTATGTCTTTACAGGAGCAGTGAACAAGTGGATCCCTGTCTGTATCGTCTGCGGGTATTTCAGAACATGTTTGGTTGACCTGCCAGATACCAGTAGGACAGCAACTCTGTGTAAAACAGCAGCAACCACGAGTGCTGAGTGCTAAAACTACAAAAGATGGAACTTTTTGGGATCAGTAAAGATGGACTTCTGTCTATTTTTTAACTATTCAAGAACTAATGTTTCTAGAGGGGTAATGATTGTAAATGCTTTAAGATCTATACATTGCAATGACACAGCTTGACGTAATCATGCGAGCACATATCAAAATCCAGACAGCATAAAAGACCTAAACGAAGCATACATAGCATTGAATCTGGTTGCCAAGATAATAAAGAGTTTTGGAAACTAAGTAAAATTATTGCTGCTTCAGTCTTTACACCTGGTGTGGCAAGTGCCTAGGCGTTAACTACGCTAAATAAATTGGACTGTTGGCTTGCTAAGCAAATAAATATAACTTCATTGGCACTATCAATGCTGTTAACTGATGTAGATTCTATATACTATGCTACTTTACAAAACAGAACCACTGTTAGCCTGCAGAGCACATATTTTGACAGGCCTTGTTGCATGTGCTGGCCACGCATGCAGCAACGTCTAGTGGCTACTCTTTCACTGAATCTGCTGAGGATAAAACGGGGGTGACTCGGGGCGTGGAGGGGGAGAGGACCCAGAGCACACTTTATTAATAGCAGGGGACGCCCTGAAGGTGCTGCGCCTGTCTCCCTTCTCTGCTCTGACCCGGCTGATAATCATCCTCTTGCTCAGCGATGTCTTTCGCATAGTTGGGTTAGTAACAGAATAGATCAGCAATAGATTTTTTTATTATTATTAGCACAAAATCATGATTGTCAGGATTTTGATGGGCTTTGCTGCATGAATCTGTCTGATCATTCGGAATCTATTCACAAAAGTATTCAAAACTTGCAAAAAGGAGTACAAAAACAGCAACAAAGTGATGGTTTTGATATTCAGAAATCTTTTGGTGACTTGATATAAGCTTGTTACTAATAGTTGTAGGATGCTTATTCATTCCTTTTATAGATGTATTTTGATCTATATTCTGTGTCTTAAAATGTGTGCAGACTTTAACAGATAAAGCGTTGAAACAAGCCTCTTCTCATAAAAAAAGAAGGGGGAGATGTGGTATTTCGCTGAGCCAGTACAGTATCAGTGAAAGCACACCGACCTTGGGGGAGGAATGCAATCATGCTCTCAGGAAGAAAGCCATGGAATGAGAAGGGAAGCTTTAAGATACAAAACATTGTTAGCAGAATTTATGGCTTGTTTCAACAGAGGCCTGCAGAAAACTAGTCATTGCTCTTATAGATAAGTTACTGGAGTTGTTATATCTATAATAGTAGAAGAATGTTATAGTAGAAAATTACTAGAAGGTAGTGAAACTTAGCTTTGCTTCATAATCATGAATATGTATAACGTGTGATCAGTAATTTTATTAACTAAGCTTGTGTGTGGCATAATTGGGTGGTTGCTGTCCTTGGTTAAAATCGGAATTGTGATACCAGGCATCATACTAGGCATAATCATTAACATACCATGCTTGCAAAAAATGATTAACAACTCAATACACACAATCTGGCTAATAAAAAAAAAAAAAAAAAAAAAAAAAAAAAAAAAAAAAAGGGGAGATTCAGTAGAGGCCTACATGAACCTAGTTGATATTGTAGTAAAATAAGGTCAGGAGTACCAAAAAGGGCTATAGGAGGACCATGTTATTTTGGAAAATTGATAGTGTTTGCTCTATCTATGAGAACATTATGGAATCATACGCGAGCAAGAAGGTCACTAAAAGTATTGACTCCCCATTGTGACAGCAATTTAACCCTGTTGGGTACAGCTGAGCAGATAGCATTATCTTTATTTGTTCCTTGGGCAGCAACTGCAAAAACTTTAGCTAACTTAAATAAATTAGCTTGTTGGGCACAAAAGCAAATGAATTTAACCTCTAGCATGTTATCAGGATTATTAGAAGACATGGATAGCATGCGTCATGATATTTTTGCAGAATCTAGCAGCCATTGTTTTTTTGTTATTAGCGCATGGACATGGATGTGAAGATTTTGAAGGTATGTGTTGCATGAATGTTTCTGATCACTCTAAGTCGATACGCTATCAGTTGGCAGAGTTACGATGCAACATGCATGCAATACAAGTGGAAAGCAGGTTAACAGACTGGTTGAAATCCTTGGGGGTCACAGGCTGGCTAAAAGATTTGATAGTTTATGGGTTGGTATTATTGACGGGTTTGCTGTTGACACTGATGATTTTGGGGTATATTTAAAAATGCTTTGTGAAAGCTATGGAACGTATGATGAAAGTGGGTCTGGATTGTTCAAAACAAAAAGGGGGATTTGTTGGATACCTGGAGTACCAGGGGCACTTAGTGAACAATCCAGACCGAATGGAATTGTTATGTTTGTGAGCAGCAGGCCTCAAGGACATCACTGAAGCTGCTTGTGAGAAAGTACTGAAGCTGCCTGTAAGAAAGTACTGAAGCCACCTGTGAGAAAATAATGAGGCCACCTGTGAGAAAGTAATGAAGCTTCCTGTGAGAAAGTAAACGAAGCAACCTTGAGAAGAAGGAAAACAGCTGGCATACGTGACTGGGGGCTGAACGTGAAGCAGGGTGCAGGTGGAGAGAGCCGTGCGCGTGAACATAGAGACTTAACGAATCATATTTTAGCTAGGAGCGCGTGCATGATATAGTTAACCAATTAGTAGAGAGCTTGCCCATGATACGGAATTAGAAGGGCTATATTAACCGGGATGTATCAACAATAAATTGGCATTTGCTTGACCATATTGGTCGTCAGCAGTGTCCGTTACTTCCGCGTCAACAAGCCTCCCCATTACTAATAAGCTGAAAGTTTGGTTTGCCTGCTGTCTTATGTAAATAAATGCCATATGACCTGGTTATCTCCAGCTTCCAACTTACTTGTCATAAAACAGTCATTTGTAACTTCCAGCAGTGCTCTTACTCCCCATGTAGAGTGGTGTCATGCACGTGTCGTACATGTCCCTTAGCAAGTTCACCAATGACACCAAGCTGTGTGGTGCTGTCGACACGCTGGAAGGGAGGGATGCCATCCAGAGGGACCTTGACAGGCTGGAGAGGTGGGCCTGTGCCAACCTCATGAAGTTCAACCAGGCCAAGTGCAAGGTCCTGCACCTGGGTCATGGCAATGCCAGGCACAAATACAGGCTGGGCGGAGAATGGATTGAGAGCAGCCCTGAGGAGAAGGACTTGGGAGTGCTGGTGGACGAGAAGCTCAACATGAGCCGGCAATGCGCCCTTGCGGCCCAGAAGGCCAACCGCATCCTGGGCTGCATCAAGAGAAGCGTGGCCAGCAGGTTGAGGGAGGTGATTCTCCCCCTCTACTCTGCCCTGGTGAGATCCCACCTGGAGCATTGTGTCCAGTTCTGGAGCCCCCAACATAAGAAGGACATGGACCAGTTGGAGAAGGTCCAGAGGAGGGCCACGAAGAGGATCAGAGGGCTGGAGCACCTTTCCTATGAAGACAGGCTGAGAGAGTTGGGGCTGTTCAGCCTGGGGAAGAGGAGGCTCTGGGGAGACCTTATAGTAGTCTTCCAATACCTCAAGGGGGCCTGCAAGAAAGATGGGGAGAGGCAGTTTAGTAGGGCCTGTTGCGATAGGATGAGGGGTAATGGTTTTAAAAATAGAGGGAGGTAGATTTACATTGGATATTAGGAAAAAAATTTTTACAATGTGAATTGTAGAACACTGGACCAGGTTGCCCAGAAAGGTGGTGGATGCCCCATCCCTGGAAACGTTCAAGGCCAGGTTGGATGAGGCTCTGAGCAACCTGATCTAGTCGGGGATGTCCCTGCTCCTTGCAGGGGGGTTGGACTAGATGACCTTTGAAGGTCCCTTCCAACCCTAACCATTCTATGATTCTATGATTCTATGTATGTAGGACTACCTACCTCTTCTGTCTGTCAGAGACTTAGTAATTCAACACAAAGAATGAAAAGAATGTGCTTTCTCCTCCTTATAAAGTAACAGGGTTTTTTATTGCAAATGCCTAGGCTTCACCTGCAAATACAATTTAGTAGGAGAAAACAAAGAAAGCAAGAATCCCCTCCATTCCTTCTGCTTGTCCTCGACTCCTTTTTAGCAGCACTTGAAACATGTTTAACCTTTCGTGTCCCTCTGAGTTACTGTAAAAAATAAAAACAAAAAAAAACACAAAAGGAAAAAGAAAACCCCACACTTCTATGAGAGTAGTTACATAGCTGAACTTACACACTTTGTTTGCAGAGTTACATCCTCAATTTTGATAATAAAGCAGCTGTTGGACTCACATCTACTGCTGGCAGGCTAGGCAAACCCTGGGGAAATTGCAGTAGACATCAAAAAGTTCAGGGGACCCAAAAAAGTACAAAGAGTAAAAGCACAAGGGTAAGATGCTTGTAATCCTGCATAGAAAATTGGAAAAAAAATATTTCCATTGCGCAAAAACCTTAAAAAAAAATAAAAAGTAAGAGCTTTTCTAATAAGAAACCTGACTTTAGCCTTTATTAGACTGTCACTGAAGCCCTTAGGCCAGTGCAAACACAGAGCGACGCATGGTTTCCTCTGTCTCTCACAAGAAACGCGAGAAAAAAAACTGTCAAAACTTAGGGTTCTTTCTGTGCAGCTATGTACCAACTTTGGCATTATATTAGCGTTTAGTGGAAAACTAGAAGCCACTGGATTGACTTTTTTATGCCACGCCTCAGTTTCTGTCAGCCATACTGTTACAGCAGGACATTTGCTTTTCCATCTGAAGATGTGCTGCTATACTGCATCCTGGTCTGCTTTAGTACAGCACAGTAAAGGGTCCATATCACATTATGCCATCACTCTATGGGGGAACAACAATAAGACAAGTATGAGATACAGCATGTATTTTTAAAGGTAAGTGTGTTAAATAATGACAGTCAAAGGAAGAAAATTCATCTTAAGAACTCTTATTCGAAATTACGCTCTGAGGCATGCTTTCTAGTTTCCATGTACAGTTTACTTCCATGCTCAGGCCTGTCTTGACCTCAAAAGCTTTCTTGACAATATGAGCAAGAATCCATACCCAATACTGGCTTTTCTGTCCCTATGCCTCATGGCTTTGTCGTGGATGCCTCCTGCAAGCCTCTGTAGACAAATATTTTTGCCTCATATGTGCACACAGACATTAGATATTCCTGAAAAAAAAAATAATATGCATGTTTGTGTAGCCTCTACCACAAGCACTTGCATGGACGTAGGTGCACACATGCAAATAAGCATGTTGGCTCATTTGACGTCAATATTCTAACACACTTCTACCTGTAACAACAAGTTGATACTCTGATATTTTTATCCTTATGACCACCCTGACATTTTTAACAGCACCAGCAAGAGTCACTTTGACACTGGAGTTGTAGTCCCTCCTCCTGCCCTACATCCCAATGACCCGGCCCTCCACCCCCGATGGATATTGTGTTCTCAACTTTAGTCCTTATACACTCAAACTAGAATCAGGGTATGGAGATGCATGTGGGTTCACCTTAACTACATCCATTTTACTTTCAACAGCAGAGTGAACAAACACAATTAAATCCAGGCAAACAGTATAGGCTGATTTAATCTCAACTACTCCTTGCTGCTGAAGCTAGGCAGAGCCTGGCCTGTCTCAGGCCCCTTTAGAGCCAGTGGACATTAGGACAATTCACTTTTTTTTTATTAAACCATTAATTCCTCTTGGCTTTACTGTTTTTAAGTCACCCAGTAGGCACTGATTCTTTCTCAACACAGTGTCTATTCTTCTGTACATCTAGGCTGTGCAGTGGGGTTATGCCTGCATTCAGCATCCAGCTGCCACAACAGAGTAACCTCTTATCCCTGGTTGGAGCCCCAACCTGAGCAACCAGATCTGCTACAACTCCTGAAGTTGTTTGTAGAGTTCCCCGACTTCTCCAAAACATCTTGACATGTCCCGGGCCATTCATCATCTGAAAGGAGTGCTACAGGGAAAGCAGACCCTGATGACGAGGCTCTGGTCTTTAAGAAGGTGCTGACAGATACAGCCAGCAGGAGGGCACCTTCAAAGGTTGGACTCTTCGAATGAGAAATCAAACTACATCAGCAAGCTAATGATTTTAGGGAAGAGATCTGACAGGCCATTTAGGAATGTCAATAGAATGTCAATAAAAAGAAACATTATTTTGGTTGATTTTGTTAATCTTGGCCCAAATTTTGCTTCCAAAGAGCCAGTACAATTCAGAATGGCAAGTACTTTATCCACATGACAGCACAGTAAGAAAATTGCCACTCAGGCTTAGAAAATGAGCCTTTTCCATTTTCTGACATCCATTTATCCAGAGGAAATCATGCAATATCTGAAATTACGTAGGTTTTATCTTGAAAAAAATACCTTATTGAATCACAGAAGCTGTCAATACAGTTTTAACCTTTGAAGAAACACTTTCTTTTCCAAAGGAGTCACATTGCCTTTTGCAAGGATAATACTTCTAGTGACCTATAAAAATATTACAGACTTCTTTCTTATTACAGTATCTAATATCTTCTAAAATTATCTCACCCCTTCCTATAGTTACTTGTTAGTTCAAAGAATAGCATTTCACTTAAGTGCTATGATAGCAAACAATTAGGAATAAAATGTGCACACTATCATCTACTTTTAGCAAATCAGAACTTATTGAACTATTCCTGTATGATAGCATAATAGCAGATAACTTTTTTGAGCAGTTCTAGCATAAAGATACTTCATTTTGCCTTCTAAGAATACATATTTATAATTTTTACCTTTAATTAAGTCACTTAAAGAAGAAAACAATGCCTATACATGAAAGGCAATTCAAAACTAGGAAATAAATATGATGTTTAGAGGAGCAATATATATTTAAGATTGCCCCAAATAAAGATGAGAACAGTCCATCTTCCCTCTTCTTCTGCTAATGCAGTTTTGCTTCTCATTAATTACTCACCCAGTCTAATTCAAGCTAAGATAGCTACAAAGGAAGTAGCTATCTGTAGTCTTCAGAAATTACAGTTGGGAATTACTTGCAGATATTCATCCTTGGTTTTCTTTTGCTCAATTTTAGCCCATTATTCCTATTTAAGCTTCTCCCTCTACTCTTTTAAGGTGTTCCTGTAAAGTATGAATATAACTACAGCTACATAGACAATGTTCTTTCACACAGATTTGAGCAGGCAAAAAGTCATTCAAACCAGTGAGAACTTCTTACACACTACAATAATCAGTACAAGTTGCCTTGCCATACCAGAGCTGATTACTTATTCATCATGAACAAGATACCTGGTGAAAAAAAAAGCCCAGTTTTTGTTCACAAACTGTTCTGGTTTTGTTAGTGAGGGGGGGCCTAAGGTGGCAGCTTCTGTAGGAAACTGCTAGAAGTCGCTCCCCTTTGTTCAGTGGACTCGGCCGGGCCTAGGGCGGACCCGCTGCTGGCCAAGGCCGAGCCAATTGGTAGCAGAATGTCCCGTGATAATGCCTCTGCGATAACGTATTTAAGTAGGGGAAAACAGGAAAAAGGGGAGGAGAAGATGTGAAGCAGCTGAGCGGGGGGCAGAGAGGGGGAGGCGCGAGCCTCATGGGCCTTGCAGGCCTCACCCTCTGGCCTCCCGCCGGGCAGCCGACTGGGCCCAACTCGGCCCGGCCTGGCTGCAAGAAGTGGAGAGGAGATGAGAAGGGAATAAGATGTAAAAAGGATCCTGAGAGACGTCTGCCAGCCTGTTGTGAGGAACGGCTGCAGACGCCAAGGTCAGTTCAGAAGGAGGGGGAGGAGTAATATGGCTCCTGGCCAAGATTCCTCTGCAACTCGTGGTGAAGACCATGGTGGAGCGGGTTGTCCCCCTGCAGCCCATGGAGGTCCACGGAGGGGCAGAGATCCACCTGCAGCCCGTGGAGGACCCCACGCCAGAGCAGGTGGAGGCCTGAAGGAGGCTGTGGCCCGTGGAGGGCCCGCTGGGACAGCTGTTCTAGAGGGACTGCACCCCGTGGAAGAGATGACCCACGCCGGAGCAGTTTCACGAAGGACTGTGGCCCGTGGGAGGGACCCCACGCTGGAGCAGAGGAGGAATGCGAGGAGTTCTTCCCCTGACGATGATACAGCGGCATAAAACAACGCGTGATGAACTGACTGCGACCCCCATTCCCTTTTCCTCCCCCGTGCCGCTCGGGAGGGGAAGGTAGTAGAGATAATGTTAAGCCTGGGAAGAGGGAGGGGTGGGGGGGAGGTTATCTTGTTCCCTGTCTCATTCTCCTGCTAATTTTAGAAATAAATGAATAGTTTTCCCCAAGTCGAGTCTGTTTTGCCCGTGACGGTAACTTTAAGGATTTCTCCGTGTCCTTATCTCAAACCTTGAGCTGTTTTTTCTTATATCATCTCCTCCTATTCTCTCGGAGGGTGGGGGGAGCGAGAGACAGACTGCGTAGTCTGGTCCTGATCAGGGCTGAACTACGACACAAACTCTTTGCAAATTGGTCATGTTTACTGTAGATCTATCGGTCACTTATTCAACAAATTCAAATACAGATTTCAACCCACTGGTCGATCAGAAAACTATTCACCGTTGCCCATTTTTCATTTAAATTTGTGATTAATGGCCTCATTTACGCACCGGAAAAAACAACAATGTAGGGAATGCTAGTCAACAGAAAATATTCCTCAGGTACAAATTTGTAAATGAAAGCTCACTTACATGAAAACACATGAAACTTCTCAAGTACACCACTGGTAACCCAAACACCCAGCAACAGTGGGGACACACAACCAGGAGGTTGCAGGAGACTGTCAGAGTCTGTTGATTAAATGTTCTGAAGATCTTTTTAGTAATGTTGCAGAAATACAAAGAACTCTAAAAATTTCACATCCTTTACTATGACATAAAACAATACAAAGCTATTCTTTATAACTATGAGGAAAACAATGAAAAAGGCACACTTTAATACATCAAAAGATAAGTACGAACATACAGCATAGAATTTATGAGGAAAACATTTGAATCAGGTGGATGCAGCTCATTAAGCCACAAAAAAAAAAGTACTCTGAAACGAGGCTGATCATTTGGAAATACATCATCAATGCAAAAAGAATCATTTCCAAGAGCAATTACATGAGTTAGAAGTTACCTTGATAAACTAGAGGGCTTACCCTACAATCAGAACTCTGATTACACAGCACATATAATCCATGCTAGCTTTAAAAATTGAGCTAGCACTGATATAGCAGTGAACTAACTGCTCGTGAGCTGTAGGCACCACAAGGGACTTGCTGCACTTAATGAGGCAGCCAGTTTATATCCCTCCTTGTTCCTCCACACATGGGGATAACAACTTATGCTATCACTCCATCCCAACTGCAGGAGTCAATGCATCTGCCTGCATTTTTATGGGTTTTATACCAGTGAAATTTATTTCCTTTGATTTTTTTTTTCCTATAACAAAAGTCAAAACAAAGAGATTAAGCCCTTGCTCAGGAAATTGGAGACTGTACAAAGTTTAACGAAAATGGGAAAAGATTTCCACAGTCTATGTCAATTTTAATAATTTTTTATATTGTTTCCAATGGTAAACTTTTAATTTGCAGTGATGGCCTAGCAGGTTCTTGTTCTACAGTCTTTTACAGGAAGACCAGCATCATGCTGAAGAAATGGAAACAAGACATTGAGTAAATATTCACTTGTCGTCACATCAGCTATTCAGAAGTCTGTCCCTCTCCCTTAACTACAGCTCTTTCTGTGTGGATATATGTACCAACGAACACCAAAAATACATCAACAACTATGTCTTAAGTGCTTGTAGACACTAAGTTAAACAGGAAGCACCCCCTCAAAGTTATGTCTGAGTTGTCAATATGAGAAACAAAATTAGTATTACAGTCTAATTGTCCTCCAGAGTATCCATATGTATGAAATACTGCTGCTGTTATCTTCTTTGCCAACTGAAAAGGTGTGCACGAGGCAGCAATCTCCAGGTTTTAAGCACCATAAGTTGCCATCATTGCAAAATAAATAATAGTGCGAGACACAATTCTCAGAGACAGCATATACCAGTTCAGCTATTCACTTGATTCACCTACAAGATGAGCAAGTATCTGAAAGACCCAGAATAAAGGCAGGCAGATAAGACATTTCTATGTAATTTCAAGAACAGGCTTGTAACATTGAGGACTCTCTTCAGAAAAGCTGGAACTTGAGGCTTCTTGAGTAACAGACAAAACACAGTACAACAGGTCATGAACTAATCTCAGGAACAGTCCATCTGAAATGTAGACCTTGAACTACTGATTGTTACCGAACTAAGCATGAGCCACAAGCTATTGATGAATCAATTAAGACCCAACTGACTGAGTGCCTTAAACATTTTTAAAGCATATCTGAACAGAAGCTTAGGTCATGCTTCATCTCCTCACCTTACACAAACATGCGTTCAAAGACTCAGTCAGTGAGTCCTAGGAAACTGGAGAGTGTTTGAGGAAACAAGGGATTCACTGAAAGTGAATTGCTTACCACAAAAGAGCCTGATGCTCTGCTTGTCTGTTCTCCTGCCTTCCTGTGCTGCTTTCCTTAGGACTGCTTATTCCCTCAGGCTCTCTTTCTCCTTTTCTCCAAAACCTGTCCCTCTGGGTTCTACTCTGTCCACTCCTTTTTTTTCTGACCTTCCCTCCTGACCACAAATCCTCTTCTTTGGTTCTCTGCCCGACTACCCATATTTTGATCCTCCTGTAAAACCAGCTCAGCCCTGCTGTACATGTCCACTAGTCCTTGGCATAAGTTTTGCAATTGCTAGCTACTCGGCACACGTGCAACCAGTCACCACAGTTGGTCCTGTATCCTGGAGGAACTGAGATAGGAAGCCAGGGACAACTGACTTAGCACTGAATATTGACTCATAAAGCACCACAAGCTCCCCAATCCACAACCTCTTTGAGTTCAAAAGCATCACAGCTGAGCCTGAGAAACATTGATCTCACCTCCAGCTGTGGCAAATACCAGGTGCTTCAGAGAAACAAGACACCCTGGATGGGTAAATATGCCAGAATTTGCTGTGATCAGATGGACAAAACGTACAGCTAAAAGCAGATTAAATTACTTTTCTGAAAACAAGGTCCAAAAATTCACCCTGCCTTGAAATACATTTCAGCAATATCAGCTTTGGAAACAGCTCCCTCCTTGTGAAGGAAATGAAAGAGAAAAGCTTCACAACACTGCTATTCACAGACATATCCAGGAAGACAAGGATTTTGTTCATTTGTTCAGTGGTGACTTACAGCAGTGAATCCCACCTGGATTTTAATTTTGAGCTACAAATTTATCTTCCCTGTAGCATCAATTACTAGGTATGCTTCTATGACGCCATTTCTACCACATTGTTTGTTTCCTTTCTAAACTAAAAGAAGAGAAGAATATATCTTACTTGGTTTAGATGTCTAAACCACAAGAAGAAAATAGTCTTCTCTCATAAAGCTTATCACCTACCTCTTACCACCTCCTTACCATCTCACATGCCTATTTCTTTATAAGAATGAGACTGCTAGAGCCAAAGCAGTATGATCAGCAATGAAAGACAATGCATTAATATAACTTGCATTCTCTGTACTACTCTTTTGCCAAACCATGTTTTCTATTTTATTTTTGACCACTTCTGGTTTGTCCTCAGAAACACTCAGGACAAAAAGAAAAAAAAATTGATACTATTTTGTCATATTGAAAATAAACCTTTTAATCTTCATTTCTCTTTAATTTGTGATCCATGACAGCATTTCAGGTGAGTGGCTTTTTAACAACTTTATGAGACACTATTTCAAAGGCCTTTGAAAATCCAAATAAATCTTTTATATTAACCTCCAGGGCTCAAGAGGAGTTAAATCTCCTCAACATTTTAAAAAGTGAAGACACTTATTTATGAATCTAAGTTTCATATGAAAATTTCAGATAACACTTCAAATTTTAATTAAAATTTTTAAAATACAAAAAACTTGTTGTCTTTTCAACTCCAATCCCACACATTAAACTCCTAAAGGTAACTGGGTGATGTCAGTATGAACCGACACTGAGAGTACTACACTTGTACATTTTTCATTATTAACATTTCTAACATCCTGTTGACTCCTCACACACCATCACTGTCAAAGAAATGTTCTTTGCTTCTTCATCTAAAATAACAGAAGATGACATTCCTAATATTTTCCAGAAAAAAAAAGCTATTATTTCTGTGCAGAAGACCAATTATCAACTCTGCCAGGTGCTGCAGATTAGATAATGGAAGTATTAGTTGTTTAGCTATAGCAGAATTCTTGTATCACCAGTGCCTCTCTGCATTGCTACTTCTAGGCTCAGTTTTCAGCAATATTGCAGATTTTACAGCAAAATTCTTCTTTTCCCTGTCTCAGACACACCTTCATTAAATGTTAAAATGAATAGAAGAGTGTCTTCTGTTAAAAGTTCTGTATGTCAGCCTTATTTCTTTAGTTGGAACAACTAACAGAGACTAATGAGATTTGGTATCCTCAGCCTCTCTCCCACATTTCCAGAAAGACACTCCATGGATTTCTGTTTCAAAGAGCTAAGTTTTGTTTTGTCCGCTTATTTATGCTCCTGTCTCTGAGACAAATGAACAAATTAGTCACAAAAACAAATTCATTAAATGAAATGAATAGAAAAATGGAAAAGAAAAACCATCTATAAATAAGAAATCACTGATAAACACCATGATCATTTAAACTTTGGCAGCCCCTCTGAGATGTATTCATAGCCAGAAGGAAAGATGGAAGAAAATAAAAAATTAACTAGTTTCTGTTGCTGGCGGACAACAGTGAAATTAAATTGTGAAGTGTGTTAGCATTGAAAATCAAATCACACCGACAAAACAACCACTATCTTTTTATGATAGTACAGTTATTGTAGTGACAAACACTCTTGCAAAAACTTTCCGAGTTCTGCACTTAATTTTTTAGTTCCTGCTTTCAGTTATTATTGCTCTGCAAGTGCTTTCACATTCAGAATCTAACTAAATAAAGCATTTTAAATTTTTGAAATCAAGTAACAAAATAACCTCCCAGACTTAATTAGCTGGCTTGCATTTGGAGTATTAGAAGAAAAAAACAGAATTAATCTTAAACGGTATCGGTAATCTGGTGGGTTTGTCTGCATCTGAACTGTCAGTAATTTTCCATTTTCTTTGGATAAGATACCAGCTCTCTAGCATTGCAATGGTGGTGTTTCTGGCCATCACCATTCCTTGCCATTTTGCATCTACCTACCTGCTGCACACCTTCCCTTGGGTGACTCATCATCAGCTACGAGCAGCCAAAGCAGAAACCTCAGTGCTCCCCACAATATCTGACACTGCTAAAAATTCGACACAACACTCCCTGTCACTGTTATTGCTGCTGCTGCAGGCTGCATCACTGGATCATCACTCCTACCACACATACCCTGAGTAACATAGTGATAGCATACTTACGAGCCCTTTTCTCTCAGCCATTCTGCTGAGAGAGATCATAGAATCATAGAATGGTCTGCCCACCTCTCGGGGCAACCTGTTCCAGTGTTTCACCACCCTCATTGTCAAAATTTTTTCCTTATGTCCAGTCTGAATCTGCTTCCTTCTATTTTAAAACCATTACCCCTCATCCTATCACAACAGTCCCTGATGAAGTTTCTCCCCATTGTGCACTATCTCTCCAACCACATGAAAATAATAACCTTTCAAAGTAATTTTTCTAACCCATCTTCCCAATTGACTTTATAGATGCCCCATCCCTGGAAACATTCAAGGTCAGGTTGAACAGGGCTCTGAGCAACCTAATCTAGTTGAAGATGCCCCTGTTCCTTGCAGGGGGGTTGAACTAGATGATCTTTAAAGATCCCTTCCAACCCAAACTATTCTACAATTCTAATTACAACACACTGGAATTTATCCCTTAAATATTCTACTGAGCTACAGTGTTTCAGTAAATCAAATTAGTATTTCCACTGGATGCTTGACTCTTGAATTTTGCCATGTTTCTCACTTGCTTTCCTGTTCTACCAGCAGTTCTACCAGGCTCCCAGATGCTCCAGAAGTCACTTCAACACTGAATTCCGTAATAAAGATAAACACATACATCCTTTTTTAAATCCAAATCACTGCTCAAAATCCATCTTTGCTATTTTGCCTATAAAAAGAAGAGTCAGATAATTAATGATGGCTTGAGGCACAAATGAGGCCATCTACCGTCTTATGAAACAGTGCAAATGTGTATCATCTCAAATCAGATTTATTTTATTGTCTCCTTTGTCTCTCTTTTCAGGTCACATCTTTCCTTAAATTGCGCATGTTTAGACCGCACTTAGCACAGTGGGGGTCCCAATCTTGACTGGGGCCCCTGGGCAATAAACATTACAAGAATTAAGTAATAATGTTACACAGGCTTAATGCTGATGCAGATAATAAGGTCTTTAGAACAGGAAATTTCATTACGCATCACGACAAATGTGATCAGCCAAAATGGTGCTCCCATTGCTTGCATACATTGTGGTATTAACTGTGTTCTTAAAAGCTGTGCTCATTAAATCAAAGGACTAAAATCCTAAATACTGGACCATATCTGTAGGCACATAAATATGTGAGCACAGAGCACTCATTATCACTCTTATCTTCCTAATGTTTGTTTTCTTTGTAAGGAATTGTTATAACTATCACAAAAAAGCTATGTTAATCCAAAGACAGAGGCATGAGCTATATGGCCAGGAAGAGAAGGACACGTAGTCCAAGAGACAGTTTCCTTATAAAAATACGATACCTGCTACAAAGAGGTTGCAAAGTTCTTGTGGTACCAGAAATCATTTGGAGAACTGAAACTCAGGATGAGTCTCACTGCTAGCACCCCACTGGCCGCTGTGACCATTTGCTCTGCCCACATTCCCACCGAGCTGGTCATGCCCTGGCACTGGAGGGACATGTCCTCAGGGGGTCAGGGCACCTCTGCCCAGGACCAACTTCCTGCTCCGAGCCGTTCCCATCATACATTATCACTGCCTCACTCTTCACTTTCTTGGACAGACAAAAAGGACTAACAGCGGTAAGGCGGCAATGCTGTGCACCTGTCTGTCACAGCCAAGGTCAGCCTATGCACTCATTACTGGCAAAGTGTGAAGCAACGGTGGGAGCAGTTGCACTTACTCCTCTCCCCTCCCTCAGCACCCTTAGCACTGAGCTGAAGCATGCTCCCTGCACTTGTTCTCTCTTGCCCCGTGGATCTTGAAAACATGTTTGTACAAACCAAACACAAATGTCAGCCAAGTCAGGCTTCATTTTGCACTCAAATGGAAGAGATAGAAACCTCTAAGAGTCACCCAGCTTTTGGGGAACTCTCCCATGACCATCCCATCCCGCTGTTCATGGCACGCTCCTGGGAAATGTCTTTGAACGCTGCCAGGCTGAGGAAGGAATTGACCTGTATCTCTCACTTCCAGGGATAAAAGATTTTATGTAGAAGAGCACCAGTACTCTTTCTTCTTAGCTGCTACATTTTAAAATGAAATATCCACAGCTCCTGCACTTCGTCCTGCGCTTGCTCCTGTCAGTGACTAGTCCAGGGGCACCTAGGTGAGCTGAGAACAATTTTCAAGCAACCCTGCCAAGGCCATCTGAACAGCACAGACCAAACATTCACTGTGCTGATGAATCCTGAAATGCTTACATATGAGATTGTTACGGTAGAGGTAGCTTTAATCACGTGCATGTCCTTCACCACTCCCCAGTTTCTAGCTGACACTCACTCTCCTTCTACCACTGATTAGTGTATCTGTACAGAGGATAGATAGTGCAAAACAAAATCATAAGAAAGTGTGAGCTACTATGTAAAACCTGTCTGAATATTTCAGGCTTGGTTTTTCTTCAAGTAGCTGCTGAAGTAGTTTAGTTGTTTTGCTCTATTTCATTTGAAAGTGCGCAGACATGGGTTTTGTCTTCAGCGTTAGCTGGGGACATTACTATTACTAAGCCTTTTGAGACTAATATTTATAAAACTTAATGAGGGACGCCATCATCATCTTTTGTCATTGAGGCTGTACCTGACTTAAGCTTTGTTTTGCACAGCTAGGCTCTACACAAAAGCCGAAACACTGACACACAACTCTCTGATCATCTTCCTCAAACAACAAAAACAAAAGACTTTTCAAAGCAGATCAGAGACATCTCCTTTTTGAGAGCTGACACTGATGCTTTGTACTATAGCCCAGCCACAGAAAAGCAAGTTTGCTGAGGTATTGCAGCCAAAGAGGGGCATCTTCATGCTGCATTTGTTCGAGTTAGCAGCTATTATCAGTACAGATAGGAATGTTTTAACTGCTGAGTCACAGACACCAGCCAATATCATCCCCAAAATTAAAGCTGGGGATAATAGCCATAATTACCAGTAAAGTTTCTTTGCCTAATTCCTCCTCAGTTGCCTAACATTTATTATGGCATAAAAAAAGAAATTACTTGATTTCACCATTGCATTACACATGCTTTACTGGAGCTCCTTTCTGCCTTAGGCATGGCACAAGTTTAGCTGAATTATTCTCAGGAAAGCTATGGAAAAGTTTACATGTATGATGAAAAAAAAAAGAGGCGGAGGGAGAAGCAGCCAACAAGTGTGCATAACCTTACATTATCCATCTGCAGAGTCGCTCAAGTGCCTGCCATGAACTCTGTCCTTAGAGCAAACCTTCAGAGCTACTGTCAGTAATGCTGCTCTCATTCACACAGCACTCACGAGCACTGCAATCATTACAAAAAGATTGCTCTATCTTCTTTATTTCAAGCATCAGCCTTCCAGTTTTTTCACGTTTCCATGGAGGACCCTTTCCAATTTGAGGTGAGATAAGATGCTTCTGCTAAGACAATCTGACAAAAACACTCAAAGGATACTAAATGTCTAAGTTACAACTGGGGGAGATACTAAAATATGCCAACTACAGAAATAGACTATACTCACCGACATGCTACACTTCAGGAAAAAAAAAAAAATTGAATTTGATATTGTGTTTTTTATAAAAACTTGTTAGCTTAGAATGAGCAAAGACAACCAAGACCAAGATCTTTAAAAGTTTGTATTACACATGCTTATTTTCAGTTCTCTTACAAATGACCATTGAATGAGCAGCATAAAAACCTTTCTAGGAGAAGAAGAGGTTAATTCCTCAGTGAAGTGACAGAAGCTAAGTGTGAAAAATAAAGACTTGTGATGCATATAAAAGAATTTGGGGGCTTGGTTTCAAAATGGCTTACATTACTCGTGAGTGACAAAACCTCAAGAGAATTTTACAGGTCACCCTAAGTGTCAATTAGAGTGCCATGCCCCAAGACACCAATACTGTTTGCATCTCTCCACCTGTATTGCTGCATTTCCTTAGTGCCACACGTCTAACAGAGACTCAGAAGAAAATGAAATTGTAACTCCTGAAATAGAACCTAACTCAAGCCAAGCACCTGTCAGTTCTGGAAATAACTCCTGCTGGGAACCTCACCTACCTAATGATCTTTGGTTCCAGATAAGTTTGGAGCACTAGGCAAAAGTGGGCTTATACTACTCTTAAAATAAAATGGCCCTTTCCTCTGACAAGTGTTACTGTTTATTTTAAGCAATTTTCTTGCAGTTCAGTTCATTCTTGAGGTTCAGGATTGCCAGCTCACAGCCAAACATCCCGACCTCAGCATTGTTAATGGTCTTGTCCTGCCACAGGTGCTGAAAGCTGCTCAGGGAGCCCACCAATAAATCTGGCAGGGAAGCATTTGTGGGCAGAGAGACACAATTTAAACACAGAATGAGACTTAAGATTAAGCACATAAATCTCACTATCCCATTCATATACCATGCATTATACTCAAATGTCATTGAGACAGTAAGATCATCTTGGAGGATCATTCTCTGTGTACAACTCAGGTACTCCAAGAAGGAACTGTCACCAACAATGAGTGCTGGAACATAAATTAGGATACTCCAGACAGAAAAAGAACAACCTGTGCCCATGTCTGGAACAGATTTGTGCAGAAAAGACAATCAGAAAAACCCAGAAACCTTTTCCAAGAGCTATATGCTTCCTCCTCCAACAGACAGCTAGGGACTACCAAGTGCTCCCCTAGAAGAAAAGCATACGAGTTCATGAGTTAGTCTATCAGGAAGCAATCCTGACCTGCACCGTGGCCAAAGATGAGAAAAATCAGCCTCTACTGACTCATGCGAACTTTACATAGCACTTAAGTGAAATGCTATTCTTTGAACTAACAAGTAACTATAGGAAGGGATGAGATCATTTTAGAGGATATTAGATACTGTAATAAGAAAGAAGTCTGGAATATTTTTATAGGTCACTAGAAGTATTATCCTTGCAAAAGGCAATGTGACTCCTTTGGAAAAGAAAGTGTTTCTTCAAAGGTTAAAACTGTATTGACAGCTTCTATGATTCAATAAGATTTTTTTTTCAAGATAAGGCCTTCGTAATTTCAGATATTGCATGGTTTCCTCTGATAAATGGATGTCAGAAAATGGAAAAGGCATGAGAAAAATCAGCCTCTATTGACTCATACAAACTTTACACGGGATGATGCTTCATCACTTGGTCCCATTGCCACACACTTTACAAATATACAACCTATATACCTTACATATATGTTTATGTTAAAAAAATCCTACTACCAATCATAATTCTTACATGTACCTAATCAGCAGAGTCAGGCTGGAAGCTATGATAACTTTCTTACAGAATATATTTAGTTCCAAATTCAAACACTTGGTTTCATAAGGTAAATAACTTGAATAAATAACTTGGACAGATGAAGAACTCTATTACAAAGAACAACATTTTTATGTTGATATATTACTTTTTGAATTATCATTATATACAAAAGGATATATTTCATAATACAAAACATTTAAAGACCATCACTTTGATATTATTTTTTTCCTCATGCAGTGGAAATAATGCTTGAAGTTTGATCATTCCTATACATAAAACCAGAAATTAAAACAAATTTAATGTACTGCTTATAGTCTATATTTTATCTTGCCACTTTCCATGAGTTTTATGACCACAGTTTTCAATTATTTTTTTTTTCTCTTTCACTGATCGCTGTGAAAAAAAAAAAGACAAGAGGGGAAACTGATTAAGGCTCTGTCAGACCCTGTCACATTTAATAACAGTGGGTTCAGGCATCACCTTCTAAATCAAACAAAACCTAGCAGTTTAAGCCCTAGACTTCCTGCAATAGACCTTTACACAGAGAAACCCCTAGGACTGCAGGGAGTTCACTAGGGATTTAGGATGTAAGTGCCCATGATACCAGGCACGATACAGGCAATGGAATCATGGACTAAAGAACAAAATAAAGGCAAGGGGTGTCAGGAAATAGGGAAGAATCCCTTTCTCATCACTTCTCTGTAGCACTCTTAAATGTTATACGTGACAACATGAAGCATAAAACAATGCAGACAGAAGAAAGACATTTAGGTTGGTGATGACTCTCTGTCATCATTATCAAATGAGGTACTTGCACATACAGAAAGTCATTTTTCAAAAGAATGTTACTAGATGATAGAATGTAAAAACAAGACATCCAAGTTAGATTTTGAGATTAATACTAAGATCTGTATTAGTTTATGTTGCCTATGATTCCCATACATTTCCACTGAAGACAGGCTGTATCTTAAGAGAACAATTTGAACTGCATTGTGTTAGCTTTTAGGCAATCCAAAACCCTGGTTTAAAATTACAGTCTTGAAGCAGTGCTAACCCTAAGGTAAATAAGATCTATCCAGTATGCCTACTGAGTGCCTTAGGAAGTACATAGACTCTGTGTGTGAGATTTCTCTCATGTCACTTTTGTAATCTAAACCGTAGGCATATGGTTGACACTAATAGTCCCTTTATAGTTTAGAAAGGGAAAAGCTGGTCTGTTCCTAAGGGTGATTCATTTCATCAGAAAATAAGTGGGATAAACATCCCTCTGAAAGTGCCTAGTCTTTCTCCACTGCCTACAAGAAAACCTTAAAGAAGACAAATCCACCCTCTGCACAGTTAATGTTAAAAACGAGTCATTCCTCTCCAAACATTTAAATAGCTAATGGTAGGTGAGAAAAAAAAATTATTCTTATTGTCTGTGGGGTCCACAGAGTTACAGATATGACTTTAGATCTGAAATATGTTGCTATATGATTAAAAGCTTTCCCAGAAGCCAAAATTTCCAATATTTTTCTTATTTTGGCAAGTTTGTTCATAAACAAGAAGAAATAAGAGGTCAACGTAGGCCAAACATTTATAGCAGTATGACACTTTATAGGCAGTTTTTAAAAAATAAAACCAACTGATTTTATTCACAACTTATGCAACCTGAAAAGGGGTTTAAACTAAACTGAAAAAGAAGACACTTTTACAGAAAAGCATGGGCATCCACACAAGGAATCAAAAGAAATTAGCATAACTCTTTGGAAAAAAAAATAGGTCTGAAGAAAAGATGGGAGGAATTATAAAGTAACTCAAAGGAGATCAATGACAGTTTATCATATTTGCACTCATTTTCTAAGATAACTTGAAGCTCTCAAAGACTAAAACTCCTAGTAGATGACTCAAGAGGTTTCTTCATTATGGGTAATTTATACCCTCAGGGGATACAGTCTTATACAGCACTTCGAATAAAGGATATAGATGGTGTCCCCAAAATCTTATTTCTGAATGAGAAAATAGACTTGCACTTCTTAATTTTCCCAGTTTTGAGTGGAATGTGAATTAATTTTTCACACTTTTGTAATTTAAAAATGCAAAAGGAGTCTGGTATCCCATTTAACACAGGCTGCAGTACTTCACTCAGAAATATTTTCAGTACCTGCTTATTCCTTCTTTACCACAGAAAGTAATGGCAATGAGAGAGTGAAAAACTCACTTGCTACAATTAAAGCTGAATTGGATCATGATCCAGTGTTATGCTTTCCAGTCATTTACCACACATTCTTTGGATTTTAGTAGAGAATGCCTGTTTTTTGGGTTTTTTTAATTTTCATTTAAAAAGAACATAAATCCATAGAACTCCTTATTATAAAAGCTATTTCAAAAACAATATTTGTAAACCCATAGCTTTCGGATATACATGCCATATCCGGTCTGGTGAGGTTCCCGATGACTGGAAGAGAGGGAACATAACCCCAATTTTTAAAAAAGGGAATAAGGAAGACCCAGGTAACTACAGGCCAGTCAGCCTCACCTCTGTGCCTGGCAAGGTCATGGAGCAGATTCTCCTGGAAACCATGCTAAGGCACATGGAGAGCAAGGAGGTGGTTGGTGACAGCCAACATGGCTTCACCAAGGGCAGATCATGCCTGACCAATTTGGTGGTCTTCTATGACGGGGTAACGGCATCGGTGGACAAGGGACGAGCAACTGACATCATCTACCTGGACTTGTGCAAAGCTTTTGACACTGTCCCGCACGACATCCTTCTCTCTAAACTAGAGAGACATGGGTTTGATGGACGGACCACTCGGTGGATAAGGAGTTGGCTGGATGGCCGCACTCAGAGAGTGGTGGTCAACGGCTCGATGTCCAAGTGGAGACTGGTCACGAGTGGCGTCCCTCAGGGGTCCGTGTTGGGCCCAGCCCTGTTCAGCATCTTTGTCGGCGACATGGACAGTGGGATAGAGTGCACCCTCAGCAAGTTCACCGACGACACCAAGCTGTGTGGTGCCGTCGACACGCTGGAAGCGAGAGATGCCATCCAGAGGGACCTTGACAGGCTGGAGAGGTGGGCCTGTGCCAACCTCATAAAGTTCAACCAGGCCCAGTGCAAGGTCCTGCACCTGGGTCATGGCAATCCCAGGCACAAATACAGGCTGTGCGGGGAATGGATTGAGAGCAGCCCTGAGGAGAAGGACTTGGGAGTGCTGGTGGATGAGAAGCTTAACATGAGCAGGCAAGGCACCCTTGCGGCCCAGAAGGCCAACCGCATCCTGAGCTGCATCAAGAGAAGCGTGGCCAGCAGGTCGAGGGAGGTGATTCTCCCCCTCTACTCTGCCCTGGTGAGACCCCACCTGGAGTACTGTGTCCAGTTCTGGAGCCCCCAGCACAAGAAGGACATGGACCAGTTGGAGAAGGTCCAGAGGAGGGCCACGAAGATGATCAGAGGGCTGGAGCACCTCTCTTATGAGGACAGGCTGAGAGAGTTGGGGCTGTTCAGCCTGCAGAAGAGGAGGCTCCGGGGAGACCTGATAGCAGTCTTCCAGTACCTCAAGGGGGCCTACAAGAAAGATGGGGAAAGGCTGTTTAGTAGGGCCTGTTGCGATAGGACGAGAGGTAATGGTTTTAAAATAGAGGGAGGTAGATCTAGATTAGAAATTAGGAAAAATTTTTTTACGATGCGGGTTATAGAACACTGGAACAGGTTGCCCAGAAAGGTGGTGGAGGCCCCATCTCTGGAAGCGTTCAAGGCCAGGCTGGATGAGGCTCTTAGCAACCTGATCTAGTCGGGGATGTCCCTGCTCCTTGCAGGGGGGTTGGACTAGATGACCTTTGAAGGTCCCTTCCAACCCTAACCATTCTATGATTCCATGATTCTATGCCATGAAGAATATGCATTCCCTGCACAAGAGGACACAGAAACAGTCATCATGCAGCATCATCATGATGAAAAGTTGTCCTCTTAAACAGAGTTCATATAAAAAAAAAATACATAAACACACCAGAATAAATCAGGAGTTTAACTAGACTTTTTTTCCACTATTGGTCATTACTGAGTGTTTCCAAGGAAAAAAATAAACTACCCAAATTGGGACTAATTATGAATGAGTATGTCACTGAATTATACTTTTTCTCTCAACAGATTAGTCTATACCCTGAAGCACAAAGAAGATAATCCTCATGATTTTTTCTAACATGAGCTTAGTTACTTTAGTTATTTACTCACAGAAGCAATTAATCTTCTTGGATTACAATAACTGTTTCAATACTCAATATTCAACAACAATTAGATCCCCAGATTGGGATGCAAAATGTATTTCCTTTCTGAAAACCTCTCAGGGGAGTGGACTGTCACTCAGCATGCTAGAATCCATAATTCTGGTCATAAAGATAAGAAACACTCTGCAGAACTACTTTTATTTTTTTTTTTTTTTTTAGTAAGAACCCTCTTATTCAGTCAAGGACTCTAGGCAAGTGTGGTACTAAAACATCTTGAAATGTAAGTGACAGCATAAACTAATTCTTATACATTTAACACAGTCATTTTATTTCTAAGCTGAAGGTGAAAAAATCCCATGGAGCAGAAATAATATGCTACAGAGAAACAAAATGTATTTACATCTATGGAAGTAGCACCAAGCTAGCACCATATGTAAACGACACCACAGGAGAACAGCATTTCTTTTCCCCAGTCTGTCTCCAAAAAGTGTCACTTCCACATATTTGATTAGACAAATTGCCTGCAATTGTACTCTTTAGCATGATCTTTTACATCTAATTGTAATCCTAACAGGCCTATGTCACCATAGCCTTTGCTGCTATAAATCTCACTAATGACAATATCTCTGCAGCTTTTTTGTTTCATACCCCAAGCAGAGCACAATTGTCAGATCAGTTCATGAAGAAGTGACAGGCTATTGTTCTTCCTTGCATTCATGAATACCTCATTAACACAAATTTAATGCCCATAACATTTTAGTGCTTTGATTAGGTACAGAAATCTCGTTCATTGTGTAAAAGATGAAAGTATACCATCACTTCACAGAATGTAAGTGAACGTTCACAAATATTCAAACACTATTTTCTTAAATGGAAACGTGAAAAAAAAATAGCAGCTTCATTAAAAGCAATCCTTTCCAGCCCATCTTTAAGGATAAATATTTTTGGTTTGAAGCAGAACAAGTAAATTATTTATGTCAGTCAAAACAGAGCGGTACATTAATCCAGGTTCTGTAGCTTCTGCCCATATTCAACTGACTGTAGGCTATAAAAATACTCAAGGGAGGTTAGTTTCATTTGGATTAGCACACACATTTAGTGTATAATAACTCACAACATGGAAGGATCTCACACTGGGACTGAAAGAATGCCTTTTAATAAAAGAGATCTGGATTGCAATGAAGCCGTGAGAATTTCTAGTCAATGGTGTATGAAATACAATTTAAAAGTTGGTTATTCCATAACCTATGTTTCAGTATCGGTTTAGGAAAAAAAATAGACTTCACTTTCTCGCAGTGTACATCATCTGTGAGAAGCAAGAAAAGGGCTACTGGAGCAACAGGCTGTTCTGGAGGGCCAGAACAGGGAAACACTCCATGCACTCCTCATTTAAAACATGTTAAAACAATGAAGTTTAAGCAGAAATTTGCAGTTAAGTTTTTGGTAAAGAGTTTCCTCAGGTGCCTGGTCAGTCAGTAGCACTGATATTTTTTCAGTAATCACTTCATCATGAAGTCCCACTGCTTACTCCCATTCAGAAAAACACTAAGGGGGAGGTACCATGACCACAGTCCTTGCTATGAAGATGTGTCAGGGATTATAGGGCTGCTAAGGTCTACAGCAAGTGACAGGACCATAGTGTTGCTATTCACACACACACACACACAAAAAAATAAATAAATTTAAAAAAAAATAATGAATTTTTTAAAAGCAAAAGGACCAGAAAGAAGGAATTTCCTGATAAAGGACTTTACCTGAGATTTGGTACTGGAATTTATTCCTGCCTTTCAACTTCATCATCCTTAACCTTTGCCTATTTGCTCCATCTCCTTCCCCACCTGCCCTCCTGCCACTTTCTAATCAACTTAGAAAGTGCAGTTTTCAGAACAGGGATGTCACTCCAGTACTCTAAGTGAATTACAGAGTGATAAATATATAGGAATTCAGTATGACCAGCTTGTAGCACACCAACCAGGTATGCCTTCAACCTGCTGCACTTGTTACGTGTTTCAGTTTATACAACATGTGAGTTTTTCTGATAAGCCTCTTGAGCTGAGGTGGCATTCATCACTGTTCTGCAGATAGCCTCCATGGTTCTAAAGTTGAACATATTTTAGGTCCTGAAATGCTGTTCCAATACATGCAGGTAGTACTCCATGCCCACACAAATTTCCCACACCTTCAACAGGGCTCCTACAAGTGGTTGTAGTAATATGTCTTCACTCATCGAAACACCGAGGCATCCTCTTAATATTTCCTTGCAAATCAAATCCAAGAGGAGAGCCTCCAGGTTTTCTGAGGCACAACTGAAGCCTCCTCTCCAAAAGGCTCTGGAGGAGACAGCATTTACAGCATCTTGTTTGCATTAATAATGTAGACCATGAGGATGATGTTTGTGCACAGTGAAAAGTAACTGCATCATGCTGCCATGTATTCAAAGTGTCCAGAGGGCTTTGCAATAAGAATTTATTCAGTTTACAAATGATTTTTTTCCTTGCTGCTGGCCCTGAAAACTTCAGTTGAAAGTTGATCTGAAAGTCAAGCAAGGCTCCTATTTATTGCGCATTGCAAAGATTTTGTAAGCCAAACTGCACTCTAAATTACAGATATGAAACTGCATTTGTTCTCAAGGTCTTCATTTCTGCCTTGGCAATTTGTCCTTGTACCTGAAGCTCCATTAACAGTTGTTGATAATGCATGAGGAAGATGGAATCCATTTTGCCCTCCTATAACTACAGGTTCTGTGATTTGAGCTGAAGTAAAGCTGTAATAAACCCCTTTTATCCGCAAGAGTGATAACCATCACTGTTGAGTCAGAAAATGTCACTTCTATTCTTATTTCTCAGATACAGCTGCAACTCCAGGGACTACCATGAATTAATTGCATAATGAAGGTAGTCCTTCTAAATGATTTCAATAAATTTTTCAAAATACAGTGAAATGGTCACATTAGAAAAATACTGCCTTTCACATGTGGCCTCTGGTCCTAATTTCAACTAAAAATAAGCAGGAAAATCCTGGTGTTAAGTTCAGTGCAATCATTTGGAGGGACACCCCACACCTCACAGCTGTGAGATAACAGACTTTTCAGGTAGGCAGAGAAGCACGAGGGAGCTGCCGTGAGTTCCCAACAAATCCACAGCTATTCTAGTCGACTGGAAGTCACTGCTACGGGAACTGAACTGCTTCTTACAGCATGTTCCTGGAGGCTGCTGTAAATCTATATGCCTCATGAAAATCTGTTGTTATTTTAGTTAAATCCCTAGCACTCTTTAGCCTACGTGACCCTTCTAATACAGAGACATGTAAAGTGATAGCCAGATTATTTCGATTTCTCCTCCATCAGTGACTACAATATTCCTTTGGAGTTACACTCTATTAGGCAACACAAGCAGAGATCAATACTCAGATCTTTATCTGTTTCAACTTTATTTGTTTATTCCCCACTGTGCTTTCTGTGGGGGAATGATATCTAGTACTTTCTGGTTTACGGGGTTTTGAACAGCACCAAGATAATACAGTTCAGGAGAACTGTTAGCCTGAATACTAAACTCATGCATGTAGGGCTGAAATTAAGATAAAGCTTTGTTTTATTGGTAGAGAAAGAAAGGAAATTCTGAGTCTTTTCCTCAGCTTTAATCTTATCGCACCGTTTTCTGCTTGGTTTATATGAGGTAGGAAATCTCATCCTTGCTCTAAAGCCTCCGGCAGAGCCTCTGTGGTAGCACTTCACAGCAGCCTTTGAGCTTGCTGGCAATGGATGAGGGAGGTGGGAAGCCACCCGCAGACCACTCCGGACAGATGGCGCCTTCCCAGATTGCTGTGCCAACTACAAGCATGGCCCCTTGCCCTGCCCTTCCCTCCTCCCCTGCCTCTGGGCTACTGTCTGTCTACCGGAGGTTATTGTCCCTGATGTTTTCCAGCAGAAGGGAAGGTACGGTAGCTTCAGGCAGAGTCAGTAAGTTATCTTGAACAGCTGCAGATAGTGGATAGCATCTTGCTTCCTCCCTGAGCAGCCTTCTGAAAGTGGGGCCCCTCCTTGACTGGATGCTGATGAGAAACAAGAGGCAGCAGCATCTCCCATCAGCTCCACTCCTTACCGACTGAGTGGAGATGGGAGAGGGCTAGCTATAGGCATTTGGGTATTTCTTTAGACTTTCAGGTTGCCACAGACAGATGTGGAGAGCCCTGAGCTTTATGACCGAAACCAGGAGTCCCTGCTAGTACATGCTTGAGCTCATGGGCTGCGGAAGGACACACAAGCCCACTGGCACAGCTGCCAGTGCAGCTGCCAGTGCAGCCTCTGCACACACCTGTGTCATTACAACCCAAATGCTTTCAATTTTTATTTTGAGTTTTCACAAGAACACAGATACATATTTGTGGCAAAGGTACCAGAATGAAAATAGCTGAGCTCTATTCACAATGCTTCCATGCTTTCCTGTGTGCCCTGGGACTTTAGAATAGCACTCCTTGCCTTGCTCATCAGTCTTCCCGTGAGCAAGAAGTGCTCCATCCTCCTTAGGGTGGTTACAAGCCTTAGTTCCCTTGAAGGACAAATATTCAGAGAATCGCCATTGGAGGATCTGCATTAGGATTCATTCTTCCAACATGCCCACTTGGTCGTGTGGGACTTAGTAACACACCCACACGCTTAAGGGCTTTCACGCTTTAGAGACAAGCACGCACTCAAAGTCTGTGCTGGACCAGGATCAGAGCATTCACCACCAGATGGCACTCACAGGTGGCCAGTGTGATTCTCTTTATTGTGTACTTTTATGATTTCTCTTCTGCAGTAATGACTAGACACAAGAGTATTAGAGACTACCCTAGCAGCTGTGATTGTTTTTCTTTTGTCAGTTTAAGGTAATCTAATATTTGAAAACCAAATTATTTAACATTTTTTGCTGGAATAGTCATGTGAGCGCATCCACAGCACTACATACAAGTCAGGTATGTGCTCCAGCACCATATTCCCCCTCTGTTCAGACTCACTACTCTACTGCATGTTCTTGCACTTGAAGATCCACCACAGATCTCCACTGCAGATTTAATTTCATCCGCGTACACTCCCAAATCACAGGACTGTGGACTGACATGGAAAGATCATATGGCATCAGAGGCACCAAGCTGAGATGCCCTAACTGCTTACTGTGCATCAGGTCAATGAGAGATACGGGTTAATAAGTAGGTCTGAGTACAATATCTGCAGCATCTCCTTCTGAGAACTTACCAACAAATCATGTCAGGCTGTACAGTGTCAAGCTGTTACAGTGTCAGTAATACAAATTCCAATTTACTGTGCAGGTTTACAGGTGAAATGCCATTCTGTTAAGATCTTAGGCATATGGGAAAGCTGAGCCATACAGACACAGTTTTTAACATCTTCATGTTTATTTGAGCTATTGTCCAATGAAGTGGGAGGCCACAAATCCCCCAGGTGTGTACGCCTCTGGAGAGTTTGCTTGGCTTAACTAGCAGAGCCTGAAAATTTGTCCACAATGAATTCAGGTGTGCTAGTCACAGATCCTCAACACCCCATGGCAATAACCCCATCTATGAGCAATGAGCCACTCTCACATCTACATTGAGTCACATAATGAAGGAGTATGAACAGACAGCATTTAATAAGAGAAAAAAAAACCAACACAAAATCAGTGCTATGTTTTCTTCTAATAAGGTAGAAGACATACAGATCTCCAGAAAACTGCACAGCCATATACTCCATACTCCTATAACAAGTCCATATTCCTAGCATCACAACTCGCCTGTAACAGCTCTTGTACCTATATTCTTTTTTTCCAGTTTCTCCTGCCTTAATCCCTCCTGAGAGCCACTATTATTATTATTATTATTATGCAACTCAAAACAATTCATCTAAGTATTCTCCAGTTTTCAGGTCTCTTTGTTCAAACTGATATTAAGCAGGCCCCACCATGAAGGATAGGTTCTGATATGGAAAGGTGCACACACATACAGGTTTAATAGTTAACAGCTGTTTGTGTTGCTTTAATACAACTTCTAGTAAACACAATTAAATTCAATATAGATAAATGTAGAAGGATGTAAGTAGGGAAAAAAACCCGAAGTTTTACATCTGCAAGAGAAGGCTCAGAGCTAACTCCCAACCAGATTGAGATCTTCAGCTTATAATAAATCATTTCAAGAAAACATCAGCATGACACTAAGCAGAAGCCAAATAAACAAATCAAATGTTCAGAATTATGAGAAAAGTAATAGAGAACTGTACTGGCTTTCGCTGAGGTAGAGTTAGTTTTCTTCATAGTGGCTTGTATCATGCTATGTTTTGGATTTGTGATGAAAACAGCGTTGATAACACAGAGATGTTTTAGTCACTGCTGAGCAGTGCTTACGCAGAGTTAAGGCCTTTTCTGCTTCTCACATCGCCCCATCAGCAAGGAGGCTGGAGGTGCACAAGAAGTTGGGAGAGGACAGAGCCGAGGCAGCTGACTTCAACTGACCAAAGGGATATCCCACGCCATATGACCCTGTGCTCAGCAATATAAAGCTAGGGGAAGAAGAAGAAAGGGGAGATGTTCAGAGTGATACTGTTTGTCTTCCCAAGTAACCATAACGTGTGATGGAGCCCTCTTGTCCTGGAGATGATTGAACACCTGCCTGCCAATGGGAAGGAGAGAATGAATTCCTTATTTTGCTTTGTTTGCATGCACGGCTTTTGCTTTACCTATTAAACTGTCTTTATCTCAACCCATGAGTTTTCTCTGTTACCCTTCTGATTCTCTTCTCCTTCCCACTGAGGCGAAGTGAGCGAGCAGCTGCCCACCAGGGTTAACCCTGGTACGCCGCCACATGTATCTTTTCATGAATACTGTGTGCTGTTCTTGTCCCCCTCCCTACATCAAAAAGTAGCTGAGAAAAGATAGCAGAAAAGCAAAACAACAATGAAACCAATTACAGAAGTTGTCTGAAGCCAGTTTCAGAATGGTTCCCATTACAAAGAGCAACTGAAATTATGAGTCTTATATCCAGAGTCCAGCTGAGAATGCATTGCACAGAGACCTATGAAACTGTGAAGAAGTGAACAAGGAACAAATGCTCAGAGTTCAACAACTCAAACTGGTGAACCAGTGGCAAGTTAAAAGCAAGCATGGCAGAAACATTCTCTGTGAAAGAGGAGGAAAGCTGGGGAATTCCTTGCAGCAGAATGCACAAAACTAATAAGTTCACTTAGATTTAGAGACAGGTTGGACAAAGAAAAAAATACCAAAGACATGATGCAGTTCAGGAAGTCTGCAAGCTGGAATATGTTAGAGCACAATCTAGGGAAATACCACATTGTGCTTGCTTTTCTCTTACACACTTCGCTGCACCTTGCTTTTCAAAGTAAGGCAGTTCTTGCATCCATTTCCATTTTTAAAGGGTTACAGAAAGCAGCTTCTTGGTTTTTCACCTGTGTAGTAACATCAGAGTGGTTTCCAATGGAAATATTCATTTGCAGGATGCTCAAAAATCCATATGTAACAAGCTTCTACTTAATGCAAGAACTTCAAGACACCAGATGGATTAGTCAGGTTATTGTTTATGGGGAAGCATTGGTGAGCACAGTACTTTGCAGACAGGCTAATTTCTCACCCTGTAGATCTTTGAAACAGAACCTAGACAACGAAGACAGTCCACATGAAGCAGAATAATCTAGCGCTTGGCAACACCTTGTGACTTCCCAGGACACTTTTGTTGCATAACCCAAACTGCAGAAATAAATAGAGTGAACTCCCATGGAAGAAAGAATAACCAAAATGGGGAGAGTGTAAAAAGGTTAAGCAAAAAGACATCCCAAAGAAGTTAACAAAGAGCTCCAGGGAAGAATCAGAATGAGAAATTGTTACCAATAGTGCTGGGTCAAGGAAATATAATTGTTAATGGAACCATAGCTTTCATTTGAGGAGATGAGAGAAAACTGAAAAGGAACTTCTAGCTCCTGTTCCTCAAAAAAATCCTGAAAAAAACCCCACAGCTAAATAGGTGCAAATAAAACATGTGCCTCTCAGTTCAATAGCTCTCAAGAAACTGAACTGGCTTATCTAATTTGTTAGGGTATTAACCCAAGAAACAAGCTTTTACGGAGCCCTAGCAACCAGCAACCACTAAGGGAGGGTTTTTGCTTACATACTGCTTTTATGCCCAGGGCCTCCCAGATTCTTAAGGCAGGTTTGCATCAGAGGCACTAACAGCAATAAACAGCCTTCCTCTTGCCAAACCCAGCTACAAAAACCACAAAGAGCCCTCTGTGCACCACAAAGGCTCTTACCTGGAAGGAGGACACCTGGAGACAGATGAGAGAGAAGCAAACTGTGACTGCTGCTTGATAAACAGGCATCACCCTAAATCACATTGATTACTTTAATTTAGAGTCTCATGGAGTGCTACACAGTGGCAGGACCACAGTACTGCAGGGCACAGGAAATGGGGGAAACTGCTGCTGGTGACTAGTGGGCATTTTTTCATTCCTATTCATCATAGATCTGAGTGGTTGAAAACTGTTGGTATTTGCCTGACTATAACTGAGTACCAAGGCTAATACCTTAAAAAACAGAAGTAGAAGCCATGGCACAGGAAAGAGCATGAATAGAGAAAATGTAAAATAGGAATGAGGAAAATGCTCGACTGGCTTCAACCAAGAGGACTTAGGCCCTGCAGCCCACAACAAGCCTGGAGACTGACCACAAGTTAGTGCAAAATAGATTCAGATGGATTTGGAAGCTTGGAGATTTGTTTATTTATTGATTCAAACTGTATTTCATCTGGAACCTTCTAAATTCATAAGAACAATACAAACACTCTAACAGCAGATTTTCTTTGTCCCATCTTTCATCTGATTAAGCTGGAAGACCATCAAGGCTGGAAGTTAGAGTGAAATAAGTTTGCGTTTGAATTACAGGCACAACAGCTTCTCTAGGCTATTTCTGGGCTTTTCCTACGCGTTGGAGGAATGACAGTTTAGACCGCTCTAAAACCACACAAATGGGCTCTCAGTGTGGGATGAAGCATCCCTTTGGAGAGCTAATTGAAAGAAGCCCTTCCACAATAGCTGTTCAAGGCCAGATCTCTATTGGAGACAGTTTGGCCAGAACAACTGTTGACAAAGCAGCCAATATCCGAATCAGCTGCTTGAGCCAGCCTCTGGCACGCCCTGCTCTCTGCCTTGCTTGGGTTTGAATAGAGAAATCCCAGGACCCTATGTGGTGCAGTGGTTCCCCACGCTGCATCCCTGTGCTCCCAGCAGACAAACCAGCCAATTCTGGAAAAGTAGCATCCTGGGGTTTGTTCTCGGTGTATAGGGAAGTTCTAGAGTGAATCTCAAACCCATAATTCTTACATATAGGTTGATGCTGGAATTATTTGAGAGATAATATCTATTGTCAGATCAAGCTGCACAGCTGGAAATAGTTTAAAATGGAGGCATAAATCCACACATGTTTAGAGATTTAGTTGCTCAGCTGGATGCTTGCAAAGCCTGCAAATTAGGTGCTGTTTGTACTGATTTAAACTTCTTTTATCACATTAGAACTAGCTCTCTGTGAGAGAATGAGTCTCCTCTTCTTTTCAATGCGGCCAGCACAGTCAGCTACATCAAAGCAGAATGATTAGGGCATTTTGTCTGCAGAACTTCTTATTAAAGGATGTTGACGGATAAGCAAAAAATAATATGGTGGGAAAAGGAAGAATATTATTCCATATATGAATTATTTTTGTCCAGGTTCAGAATTCAGGTCCTTCAATTTAGAGTGATGTGTCATGTCATGTCCATCTAAAAATAAATAATATAAGCTTACATCAGATTAGGTGGTATTTAAATTTTCTGTGTAGATTGGATGAGATTTGATCTGGAATTCACTGACACAAGCAGTGAACTCTAAAATGCTCTTTTCATCCAGACATTGTTCAGAAAAGAACTGCACTCAAATTATTTTTACTGTTTGGGCCAATATAAATGTCAAAAGAAGGAAGATGCAAAAGAGTATATGAGGTCATATAAATTTATTCATTCTGATAATTTAAGACACTGACAATATAGGTAGCAGATATTTTAAGAAAGGAATATACACATTTCCATCTATGCCTTTCCAAAACTACTTTTTTAACTGCACCTGACAGTCTTTGCAGTGCTCTCCACAAACTATAAACGTAATTAATTGATTGTGGACTGTATTAAACTACTCCAGCAGGAGACATCACATGTGCAGCTGTCAGCTGCAAAACTCAGTTCTGTCCTTCAGAGCTTTGTCTTCCACATTTACATTACCCTGCACCTGGAAGACATTTTTCACCATTACCAGACACATATAAACAGCAGCTTGAAAGTATAAATAAACATACAGAGAGGCTACTCATTAGGGCTCAAGTGTTGATTACAGACAGTCCTCAGCACCAGAGAGCACTAGACGTACAGCAAAGGATGACTTTCTCTTCCATTTTATTAATTCTGTGAAAGTTTGCAAGTCTCTTGCCTGAAATAAGACTTAAGTCTCAAATTTCACTTCTGTAACTTATTCAATTACAACCAAATGTTACCTACTTGATGACTGGACCTATTCCTCATTTAAAATATCACACACAAATATATTGCTCTGCATTCTACGCAGTGAACTACACTGACACCATTTGCATATGTAAGTTAGCACTGCAGAGTGTCAAAGTTTTCCCATTTGTTCAGCTGTTGAAAACGTATGGCAGTAACTTAGTCACACTCTGCCTGCTGTCAGAAACAGATGACAATGAATGGCGTTATTTTCTTTTTCTTGCGTACTGATGATCATCAAGCATAAAATCACAAGTTTTGGTTAATCTGGGACTTCTAAAAGTCTGCTGAAACCTGCTTTAAATAAGTGCTCAGGAGACAAGGAGTAACCAACTCTTTGTGGACCCAATAGCGTAATGACAGGGGACCAAACTGGAGAAAAATAAGCAAAAAAAAAATGTTTAAAACAAATAATAATAAAAAAAATCTAAGAAAATAGTAAAACTCTGGATTGGAACTTATTCTACCTTGTTTAATTAATGCATTTTGGCCCTGATGTATAGCCCCATCTCCTCAGTCAGCACTAATATTTAGACTAATGTTCACTAAATACTATAATTCTGTAACTATAATTAATTAAACTATGGTTAAAAGCTGAGGAATGGTAATTAAATGGACCAGAAGACTGAGTCAAATATTTTTCATAGAGATTGTTTTGTACCCTGACACAACCTGCCTTGAATTCAAAAACTGTTTTTTTATCAGTTTTGTTCTAAATTTGCAGTGCATTCCTCTCTTTATTTCATCATTGTAGTTATACATATTCTGGAATTGTGTTATTTTTTTAAAAAAAATACTAACTCTATTTTGCTTTTAACGTAATTTCTATTTTAAACACAGATATATTTTTAAAAGCAGTTCTATATATCAAGGTTTTATATCTTAATCCAATCTACTTGTTTAAAAATTGTCATGTTCAGCACAATGCCTCACTCATATTTTTCAAAGTGCTTCAGACACTATAAGAACTTTTAAGTATGTCATGCTTACTAAAATAGGAACATTTCTTTACATAATTCTTAACCTCTTCATATATCCTACAACATCTTGTTGTCCAAATGCCATGCCTGAGCTGAAACTTGTTTATGCGTCCCTGCATTCAATATAGTAGGAAGCCCTCTTGCAACTTATCTCAACTCAAATTTTAGAACAACTCAACACCAAATTCCCCTTTTACAGATAGTGAAACACAGTCAGAGGGTGCAGTGTCGTAACAGGTTAAGCCAAAGTAAATTTTTGCTACCCGTGAACGGAGGGGTCCTTCATCTCCTTTTTTACTCCAGGTTGCATATTCCTGGGCTCAGAGGGTCACAGCGGGATAGAATTGCTAACTCATCTGGCTGAGAAGTAGCCAAAAACTGAGAGTAAACAAAAAAAAAAATGAGACAAGTATCTTTTTAGTATATATTAGTGCTTTACACAATGAAACCTGTAAGAGATACAGATTCCCCCAGGGCTGATCGCATACAAACCAGATCCCACAATACACACCCCATGCACACTGCTGCTGCGCCTGGGCATGTGTATCAGCTGTGCTATGCAAACATTACCACAGCATAAATGTTTAATAATGGAGTGAGACAATGTGATTGATATAACTAGAAAGCAAATCCAGTCGTGTATTGACTGCATTATTCCACTTCCTCTGCAGCCTAACTCTGGGACTTAATGAAACAAAAGGAGTACATTAAATTCATGCTGACAACAAAAAAAAAAAAAACCAAAGCAGGAATATTTCTGCTATTCTAGGAACCATCTGTAAAGGTTAGTCGGCGTAGGCCAGCAGTAAGCCAAAACCTTTATGGGGAAAATATGTGATGATGTAATATGGTCGTCCCAAATGCATGGTTATAAAAACTTAATAGCATGCCACAATTTGCAAGGCTCTATAAAGATTTTATGGCCATGCATTTGGGATGAGTGCTTTGCTCATGAGTGATGGAGCCACCAGGAAGTTATGCAAGTCTTTGCCAGAGGAGTGGTATAGAACATAAATATTTTTATAGCACTCCACACCATCTCATGTAGTAATTCAGGGACGGACCCTTTTGGTTCCCCTTTTACTTTTTTTTTTATTTTTGGACCATGTTGGAAGAGCAGTGATTAGAAGCAATGTTATATATGAGGACTGGCAGAACTAATTTCCATCAACAACACCCTTCAGCAGCCATTTATATAATGAAGTTTTGTCAGTTCAGTTTGTACAGTTGAAATGTGACTTATAGATGCCTGTGCTACTGCCGTCACCACAGATGTGATGGGCATGTGCTCAGGAAGAGTAAGGAAGACAGTAATGGCCACTGTCCTGGCAGACTTAACATCCTTTTTCTTCCATAGTCTCCGCACCTCTGTGAACACATTTCAGAATGAAGCCTAAACCATTCCTCTGCATTCCATTTGACAAGCTCTGTTCTTTGTGGGTTTTCTGTATATCACATTATCCAGCCAATATGCAGCACAGTCCCTGTGATAAAATTGCCCCTGTAGAAATTTGGGCCCCACAGCTACACAGTGACCTTAATAGAAGGCAATTAATCTCTCTCCCCTTCCCCACTTTACACTGGGCAATGTTATTCAACAGTCACTTCCTCAGAGAACTGCTTGAAAGGAAATGCTGCTAAATATACCCAGGAATTCCTCCCATGTGTTAAAAGGGAGCCTGGACCCACCTTCAAAGAAGCGCTTGGGAAGTTAGCCAGTCTGAAGGCCACCATGGAGGGTCTGCAGCTGATTATTTGAAGCAAACAAAACTAAACCTCTAGAATTCAAAGCAAGAATGATTTGCTGGAATTACTTCATTCATTCTTTTATGCTTGTATGTTTTATTTGTCTCTGTTGTATGCAAGCATACTGGTGGACTTCTCTAGGGGCCAGAAATCAGGATGCATTTTGCTGTTTCTTCCATGCATCTTCAGGTACAGTCAATTTGGCAAAAAAAAAAATAGTCAGCACATATTAGCCTAACTGGCCATGCTGAATGGGGAAAGTCATCAGACAGACAAGGTCTACCGGACTCTTTTTTTTTTCAAAAATGGGATTTACTTGATTTTTTAAAGTTTTATATTCTTTCTTCTCCACAGTCTGCTCAAACTGTCCACCATAAAAAAGACTATTTTGAATTGCATGCTCATATGTCTCTCTTTGACTGCAGAAGTAGTACTGCTGGGATCTGCTACCAGTTCTACAATTTCTGAATGTTTGAGATTTCATTTGTGAAAATAACTATTTGAAAAAGATGTTGCAGCATGCACACTTTTGCTACATGTGTAATATATGTGTGGCTGTATGTATATATATTTTAAAAACATATTTTAGTACTTCAAGTAAGGAAATAAAGTGCAGAACAGGTTGAACAGCAAATGTTTTTCAACCTACAGAGAGATGGGAGGGTGTATTCATCAAATTGGGTGTATATTCTATGACAGGATTAAAGGAGACTACAAAAGAGTACAAAAAGAATAAAAAGAACAAGAACAACGAGAAAAACAAGATTGAGTAGTTCACAGTGAGCAAGAATGACATGCAAAACATGAAAAAAAGCAAAGCAAGTTAGTTTTGACTATGTCATATGGGAAGTAGTATTCTACTTCTGCAGGTCTGAAAAACACTACACAAAAAATAGGACATTTTCCCTCACAGACCTGTACCCTGTGCATTCCACGTTAGAGAAGAGAAAATCAAAATTTCTGCTTTCACTTCTGTTCACATAGAAAAAGCAGCAAAGACACAGGAAGCTGATTTGTATTTCCTGCTGTTCAATATGTTCCAGTCACCTGAGCAAACCTGCAGAAAACATGGCACTTTACAGGTGGCAGTGAAGGTCCAGTTCAAAGACAGTAGGCTTGCTATGGGATAACTGAAAGCTTAGTCTGGCCTGTCGAGCATTCCATTACTGGCAATTACATGGGAAAATAAAAGAATTCAGTGTGAACTTCAAGTCCAGGTTATGTTCACAGGGGCTGACAGGCAGGAACAAAATTATGTGTCTTTTTTCATTGCTCAAAGAAGACATTTGATATGGAAAAAATGTAGAGATTATAGGCACGGAACTCCAGAGTGCCATTTTTAGAATAATTTTTCAGCATAGAGCTGCACTTTACACTGCTGCCAGATGATCAAAGGATTTGGGAACATGAGATGATACTACTATACCTGATGCTATTACCTTCTTGACAGAGACCATCAACTTACATATGCTGGTTTTGGCTGAGATAGAGTTAATTTTCTTCATAGTAGCTAGTATGGGGCTAAGTTTGGGATTTGTAATTAAAATAATGTTGATAGTACTGAGATATTTTAGTTACTGTTGAGCTGTGCTTACGCAGAGTCAAGGCCTTTTCTGTTTCTGACACCACCCCACCAGCAAGGAGGCTGGAGGTGCACAAGAAGTTGGGAGGGGACACAGCTGGGACAGCTGACCCCAATTAACCAAAGGGATATCCCATGCCATATGGCATTGTACTCGGCACATAGAGCTGGGGGAAGAAGAAGGAAGGGGAGACATTCAGAGTGATGGCATTTTTCTTCCCAAGCAACCATAACGTGTGATGGAGCCCTGCTTTCCTGGCGATGATTGAATATCTGCCTGCCAAGGGGAAGTTTGCTTTGCTTGCATGTGCAGCTTTTACTTTACCTATTAAACTGTCTTTATCTTAACCCACTGGTTTTCTTACTTTTACTCTTTTGATTCTCTCTTCCATCCCTCCCATCTCTCTCTTTTCACCCAGTGATATGAACTAAGGGAAACCCTTAGCATCTGACTTTGCAAAATAAGGTTAGTGGAGGCCATAGCTGCCTGCACTGGCAACATATGGCTCATCAAATTCTTTGGGAGGTGTTCCTGAAAAATGAAGTGTGTCTTATACAGCATTGAAACCAGTGCTTCGTGCCTCACCTTGGACATTTTCCTGATCAACTAACCTCCCTCCATAACAACCTGAATGCTTCAGCATTGGGAAACAACTCAGTTAGAAATGAAGAAATAATGCTGGAGGAAGACATCCATTTCTCACTAGCCATACAACTTTAAGAGCTGTGTATAGGCTGGGCAAGGGTCTTATATAGCAGAGCCTAGTGTAAAAAGGAGGAGCCTCTTTCATGCAGTTCATTATGGCCCTACTGGCACCAAAATAATTTCAGCAAGGGGAGCCAGCACATGGGTTAAGTGAGCAAGACAATATATAGAAACATAGCTGGAGGGCAGAGGATGGAAGGACACAGAGTCTTTCAAAGAGGCCTAGGAGAGTCAGTCACACTCTCGCACCCATCTAGACACCCTTTCTCAGTAGCTGGCCTGTTAGTTTAAACTGTTCATTTCTCTGGTAACATCCTGCTTACCTTGCCAACCAAGGAGAGATTTGTCTGTTGTTGTCCTTGGCATTCAGAAATATGCACTTAAAAGAAGAAAGAAGACTGCCAAAAAAAGAGGGAGAATTTGTGCAATCCAAACTTGAAAACTTCTGAAAATATTCTCATTAATCTTATGATTTAAACTAATGTGTTTTCTTCCCCCATAAACAAAATCAAATTAAAATGCCACTAAATGGGCTTGAGCAGATCTAACATCCTGTGTGTTCTATCTTCTTGCTGTACACGATAGGGAACTGAAAAAGATTAGGAAGATGAGAAAGAGCTAACTATGTGTTGTCAAGCTGAATGATGACACAACTGCATCCCAGCACTTCAAATCAGCCTGTGAAATCTGGATCTTGTACTGAGTCCAGATTTGAGATGTGGCAGGTTTGGGATCCATTCTCTCCCTTTTGGAGGGTATGGTGCAGAAAGAGTTATAGACTCACAGAATCATTTAGGTTGGAAAAGACCTTTAAGATCATCAAGTCCCACCGTTAACCAAACACAGCCAATTCCACTACTAAATCATGTCCCTAAGCACCACATCTACATGTCTTTTAAATACTTCAAGGGATGGTGACTCAACCACTTCCCTGGGCAGCCTGTTACAATGCTTGACAACCCTTCTGGTGAATAAATTTTTCCCAATATCCAATGTAAACCTCCCCTGGTACCAGTTGAGCCCATTTCCTCCTTGTTATTTGGGAGAAGAGACCAAAACCCACAGCTACAATCTCCTTTCAGGTAGTTGTAGAAAGCAATAAGGTCTCCCCTGAGCCTCCTTTTGTCCAGGCTAATGAAGCCCAGTTCCCTCAGCCGCTCCTCCTAAGACATGCACTCCAAACCCTTCACCAGCACTTCCCCCATCAGTTTCAAGTAACAGGGACAAAGCCCTCCAGTGCCTCCAGGCAGATGGTCCTGAGCTCTCCCCAGACTGCTGAGATTGACACGTTTCTCCAAATATCTACATGATATTACATAAAACAACCCAAATTTGCAGTGGAATTCCAAAGATGAATTTCAATTTGTCTGCCCAACTTCATCACCATAAATACTAAAACTTTCTGCTTGGCTCTGTGATCCCAAAAAGGTACAAATACAGATATCTCTACCAGCATTTCAACAATATCTCTTTATGAGAGAGAAACTATCTTCATCTCTTGCTTAACATCAGTGGGTATTGGAACATTAAGAACAGTTCTTTCATTAAATCATTCAGAAAAAATGGTTATTTTAGTTTTGGAATTAAATATCCTATGAAAAAACAAATAGTGGGCACAGAATCGAACAAAAGAGACTCAAACGGAATTTTTCATTGGCCTGCCACCCTTCTAATATAGCAAATCATGCTGAAATGTAGAGAATCAAACAGTAACAACTATGATTAAAGAAAAGTAATTTGCATTTCAAATACTACCAACCAAGACAGAAAACATAACCTGGGACATGTGGGTTCTTCCTGTTTTTCTGTTGAAAAGTATTGTGAGATCTTTTAGCTTCTATCTGGTTCAAAGTCATAAATGAACACATAAAGTGATTCATCTTGCTGTCTTATCCAAAGGAAAACATTTCCTAACAAATCATGGAGTCAAAGATGAAAACCTTGAGGCTATATCTATATCTGTATCTGTATCTGTATCTGTATCTGTATCTGTATCTGTATCTGTATCTGTATCTGTATCAGTAAACGAACCATGCCAGGGCCTGTTTTCTGGCTCTGAGATCAGCTGGCATAATGCAACCATGTCTTTTCTACTAAGTTGTCTTAGCTTCCAAACAGGGTCATACAAACTGCTGTAGCAAGTATGGTCCCTGGCATATGCTAAGCCCCACACTGTACCTGGAAACTGTTTGAGAAAATGCTAGTTATTCTGGGAAAAAAAAAGCGTGCCAGGGACCATTCCAGCAAGTGCCTGGGAATGTTGTGGCATTGTTTAATTCAGCAGCATAGGTGCAGCCTAAGTCTCAATTATCAGAGCTAGATTTGAATCTGTAGAAGTAACAGCAAGGCAGGGAATTAGATCTGGGACTTTTAGATATGGGAGTATCTTTAAACTGAGTGTCTGACTCATTATGAAAAGGAGACTCACTGTGAAAGTCACAGTAGGATTAAACATCCTGACGTTTGAGAGATGTTCAGATATAGGTTATCTGGGTCTGAAATTATGGTTAAAGTACATCTCAAACTGAAACACTCTGCTGACATCAGTCTTGAGTAATGAGTATAAGGTACTTTCCCCCTGTAACCACAACTGTAAATATTAATGCTAAGAGACTATTTTTACAGTGTTGCTTCGGTACAATGAACTGATACAGAATTTATTGTACCTGGAGAACTGCCTCTGAAATCTTAAAGGAAGCATGAAACTGACCTTAAATAGCTTCTTGCTTATGAATGATAACAGCACCGAGTCCTTGTATCCTGGTCTGCAGGATTACAGAGGTAGACTGAAGCACATTGCACCAGCAGAGAGTTACTGCAAACCACCTCTGATTAGGTAGTCCAGCCTACATCCAAACATTTAATCAAATGTTGAGCAAAAGATCAAAGGGAATCAGAGATTTATAGGTCTGAAACGAAGACCAGATTTCTTTCCTCTTTGCCTCCTGTCATCCCCAATTCCTTTTAAAGCAGCAGGAATTCCAGAAGACTCTTGCCAGCCATAAGAGCTGGTTCTGTCTGTGCTTCTGAGCCTCAAAAAGAAGCTGTTCTCAAAGTTCAAAATCTGCACAGTCCTTAGAAATCTGTATATTCACCATGTTCTTAATGTTAAACCTACTCAATGGGCAAAGCAGGGATTCCATGGATGCAGCTACAGCTCATATTGCTCCCACGGCTATTGCAGTCATGGGCATCGTCCCTGCAATTCCTGCTACTTCTGCAAAAGGTTTTGCATGAGCAAAAGGCTGCAAGGCCATTTGTTTTTCCCTTGGGAAGAATGCAATCTCACTTCTCCTTAATGCAATAGCATTAGCATAATCTTCTAGAGAGGACTATCAATAAGGATAGGAGCAAGCACCTGCCCAAGCCAGTTCTATGCAAGGTAAAAGTATTGTCCGAGTGATTAAAAGCCCAGAGGCAGAATGCTGGCTGAAGGACAGACCAAGGTCTCAAGAGCACAGCAGTTGGAAAGCTTAGGAGAAGTTTCATAAAAGTTTTTGTCATTCACTGGAATATCTGAATTAGGGACACATTGCCTGGCTTGTTTTTTCTCTTTGCCTATTTGCACTAAAAATCCAAGGTCTGAAATTTACATGGCTCCTTGGCATGTCTGTTTTAAGCAATTTCACCTCAATGGATTTCCTTTGGCTTTGGTTGTTTACCAAAGCTCTGACCCTTGAACTTTATTTCCTTACTAATCTTATCTTTTACAGAACTCTAGGAGGCTGACATATAGATCAGTGCCACCAGGGTGACTGAACAAGGTAAACTTAATAATCCAGTCTGTGTTTTTGCATATTTACATAGAGGGGTGAAGCAAATGCAGGAGACTAATCTATATTTGATCTTAAAGGACATGCTGTCCTGATTTTGCTAGATGAAGTCCTACTTTCTCTATCAGTCTCCTGAATCATAGAAGTGGTATAATAAACATTATTTGAAAAATAAATAAATAGCTCATTTCAAAGCAATGATGTATCCTGGGATAAATATAAACTTGGTAACAAAAGTCTGAGAAGTTATCCACTCAAATAAAAGTTACTGGCAGGTTAAAGTAGGTATCTTTAAGGTTCTTTTTCTTTATTCTGAACATTTCTGCCTCTAAAGATGGCTCCTCTGCTTTTCCTTCACAAACATTGAAATAATCTTGTTCCTGCTCCTGATCACAGCTAATAAAAGCAGTGGAAAGAGAGAAAATGTTAGGTCTGGTAATGCAGAGGAATAAGGCAACATTATGCCTCCTTCCTTGTCCATATTCCTATAGACCGAACTTCTGTCCTCTTCCCATTTACTGAAGGTTAAAATGAGAAAAGTCAACAGCCATCACCAAAAATAAAGTGTCAAGAAAATAGTAGAAGCTCTCCCTACATTTGTAAGAAATTCAGATTAGGAAGTCAAGGTGGGAGGGCAAGGAGGTACTTTCCTCCAAGGCAAAACTTAAATGTCAGTATAGATTATCAGTTAAAGCTGTGTTATTTTGTGCTCATTCCTATGCCAAAAAAAAAAAAAATCCAAGCACAAGCTTAATTATAGTAACAAAAACATGGATAGAGGATAGGTTGCCAGTGTTATTTTCTTCAGGGAATTGGTATAAGCAATATAAGCAATCTCCCTTTGCTGATAAATCTGCACCTACATTAGAATATTTTGTCAGCATAGTTAAAATAGCAAACCTTTCCCAGTGTTGGGTAAGACCTAGTTGGGAAATCAGAGGAGAGAGAAATCCTTATTTATTTGCCAAAGAAAGGACAGAGAAAACACGTTGATCCCTGCTTCTAAGACATGTTCAGCCCTTACACCATGTACATGAGTTATATCTGCAAAATCTGCAATCATACTTAACATATGTTAACACACACCCTCTGCCTTTTTTCCTGTAGCCGTGTTCTCTCAACTCAAGGACAGTCCTGTAATCAGGCAGGCACCAAGGGGCAGGTTGCATAGCTCAGAATTTTACCTGATGCTCTATAGGCTTATACTGGGGAAGAATCTGGTAATTTTATAGGTGTCTGTAATTTACAATAGACAAAAGAAAGCTAAAACTTATTAACCAGTCAGACAATGCCAAGGTGCCAAAGCAACTAAGCTAGCCATGTTGGTGTCCATCTGTAGGTATGAGGGAGGACTGCTGTGAAATACTGTCTGTGTCATAAAATTACAGGCAGGAATGTCCTGAACATGCTTCATGTTCACCAAGTCCTCTAATGAATGTCTTTTCCAGAGCTAGGCAGCATAGAGGGACTTGACACCATGCCTAAATCACAACTGGCACTTATTTTTCTAAATTATGTCGTTCTCTATACTCTCACTGAGAAGTATTATCAAAACAGAAACAAAGGACTTGCATAATCACTAGCTGGCTATTTCCAAATAGGTATATAATGATTATGCAAATCATTACCATACATTGGGTTTTACAATTTCTTTCCTAGAGAATTTCCTCATATCCACTAATATCTCCTTCTAATTGCCACCAGAAGCAGTGCCCCTGTCCACTTCCTCAATTCTTCATTTTTCTCACCGTGTGAGAAAATGTCTTCCACTCCCAAAACCCACAAGCTACTTCTTGTAAATCTTCCCTGATTTCATAATGAGAGCAATACAGTGTGACAGCATAGGAAAGGGAGCTAGAAACTAAGAACATGCAAAATGACGAGCTTAAGTCTTCATCCAAAACTAAAGAAGAGCTTGGAGTTTGGGTTCTATTTTTCAAAAAGCTCCCACTTTCAGCTTTTAATTTCCCTTTGACTTCAAGTATTTTCAGGTATTGGAAAAATACCCAAGATCAGAGCCAAATAAAGCAAGAGCTAGTCCTAATGGCATGCTCAGCACTTTTGGAAACAAGAAGTCCCAAGAATTTGGATTTGCAGCCAGTTTAGGTGGCTGGAAAGCATATTCATATTCTTTAGGTGTTTTTCCAAACTGAACTTTCAATGTTTTTGATATTTCAGCTTTACCAAAATAGATACCTTCATGTTTAACTGGAACCCTAATTAACTCATATGCAGCTTTTTTTTCATCATTACACAGTATTGTGGTATTCACACAGCTTTTGCCTTTAGAGACGCACAGTCCTCCTACACTTCCATAACGGAGATTAATGTAAGCGTAAAATTAAATGCCCAGTTCTACCAATTTAACACACATCTCATACAACAAACTGTTGGGCTTCAATCCCACAAACTTTTACACACCTAAGAAAACCAGTTTCCTTGAATTATATGGAAGAAATGGGGTACTTAAAAGCTTCCCCCTGCCTGTTTTCAGAATCAGGTTGTTAGCCACAAAAATATGCTCTTTAGAGATTTTATAGGTAAGGACATGGCCATTTATCACTGACTTTTGCAGTGACAGGATGTCAATCATACTATTTCATTTGTAGTAATATCTCCTTTCATGATCTGCTCTCCTCAAGGAGGCTTGTTTTGAATCTTACATTAGTTTTAAACTAAAGCTCATACATTTTAAACAAAATAACATCTTCCACTCTGCTGCCTGCCCCTGCTTGGCATATCCCTGCCCATGGTGGGGTATGAAGGAGCCCAGAACTTTTCCTCCTGGCTGCAGCTGAGCCTGATGTGCCAATGCAAACTTATCCCTCCTGTGATGTGAACAGCGACAGCCAGCTGCCATCACATATCTGTCCTGGGACTTGGCCACTGCTGAGAGCAGGGTGTGGAAACAACCAGACCTCTAGTCAGACACAGACTGACTTACCTACATTTGGTACTCCCACTCCTCAGATGGGTGAGGAACAGCTCGCAGAGGAGTGGAGGTCTTGGCGACAGTGATTCCTTAAACCACTGCCCCAGCCAATCTGTCACGGTACTGAGCTCCCTGTTTGACAGAATATCACTGTTCTGGAGAGTAAAATAAAATAAAGCCACACAAACCAAGCAATTAGAGCTAAAGTTTTCAAATCTGTGTGAATTTCAAAGCAACATCTATCAAGGACTATTAGTGCCGCAGTAAATAATTAAAAACCTTACTGCTAGGATTTCTCAGTCACTGCTGTCCTACTGCCCTTATCCATTGCACTGTCCTAATATTTTAGTTCTGCAATTATAAAGCCTTGCCTCATTAACCACACCCCACCTATCAAATCATTTTACCTTCCTAGTATAATATTTCATCATCTTAATTCTATTGTTCTGTGTTATATTGCTTACCATTTTTTATGAGATTTGATGTTTTTCATCCTAGTTGCCTGCCTTTCATTTCTGTTATGTCACACTGTTTATGCACTGCCCATGTATTTGCATTTTCCCCTGCAGACTATCCTGCATATACAGAATGAGAAAAACTTCAAGGACAAGTAGAGTTTACACGAAGTTACTCTACAGATTCAGTCATCTTTGCTGAGCTAATTGAACAGTTGTTAATAGTTTACAGCATCAATACAATTCCCATACAAAATGAAAAGGAAGACTTGTTCCTGGCTCTGGAAAGTTTTCTTTTAAGTTATTAATCAACAGTGTAGATAGGATATACTAAGGATATATTATAATGACATATAGTAAAAAAATTGCACTTAAATTAGGTGGTTTCTTAGGGATGCTCTTGCCCAGTTGTGCCACTCTTATTTCATTCTTCAGTTTTTCTTTTATATGTTTTTATCACTAGCAAGAGAATGATTCTTTCTGAAAACATTGAAAATGCTTCCATACTGCAAGGAAATTACCTAGTTCTAAATTATTATCTAAACTACGTTATTAATGTTGTGTTACAGACCACCTGGTCATAAAAAAAAAGTAGTAGATGAGGCCTTCTTATGGGTTTGATGAGGCCTTCTTATGGGTTTGATGGATGGACCACTCAGTGGATAAGGCGTTGGCTGGATGGCCGCACTCAGAGAGTGGTGGTCAACGGCTCAATGTCCATGTGGAGACCTAAGCAGAGGTGCCTTCCAGCCTCAGCCTTTCTCTGTTTCTGTGAACTATCTTTATCTGAAGGCTCAATGAGTAGGATCCAATCACATAGGCTTAGGCACCCAATCTGCACTCCCTTCAGTGCGCCACATGTAAGGGATAAATTTCCTTGTCTAATCAATTGAAAGAGGCTAATGTCTGCAGTGACAACTTTTTAACAGACTAGGTATGAGGGGCATCTAAGTTAAAGCACAAGGTTGTTAGCCGAATTACGTAGACTGGAATTCATCCGTTGATTTTTCTGCTGACTGAAGGCTACCACTCCAAATAACCTACTGAACATGGGAATTTGACCAAAGTTCAAGTGTTGTGTTTATCAGAGAGTTATTGTTCAAATAACCAGAGCTAGTACAAAGGTCTCATCCATGGCTGAGTTTATTGTATCTTACTGCCATTCAGCTGTTGCACTGTAATGTCTTATCCTTAAGCAAATTGTGTAGGTGTCTGAGTCAGTTCTGAGTAAGGGGTTATAGAGTGCAGATGAGCCCATTTAATATCTGGTGTGATCAAAAAGGAAGTCTAAGTCCCCATGCAAGCACACATTCCTGCCTACGTCATCTTTCCTGCCTCCACCATACTATCTCTAGACCACATCTGAACAAGCAGGAACCAATTTACTAACACAGAAGAGAAAAAAAAATTGTGGTGGTTTTTTTTTTCACTAGATTGATTTTCTACTAGTTGAGCAAGTTTGCATTGACTTGGAGCAAGATCAGAGGAAGCACAGAGCCAGCTCAACAGAGAGGTCAAGATTGCAAGGTGAGGAGCTGTAGGTAATAGGGAAGAAAATGGGACAGAGAATGAGGGGTTTGAACTGCCCTGGAGGCATCACTGAACCTCCAGACTGGCTCAAGCCTTATCACATAGCTTTACCCTTAGCAACTAACAATCGTAATTCATAATGCCCCCAGGCATAAACAGGTGACAGAAATGAGATTCTCGGTCACAGACGAAGGAGAATATGCTATTGGGAAAATGAAACCACAATGTGAGTTTACTTTTTTAAGCACACAGACACTGCAGCACAGTGTACACAGGTATTCACATCCAGGGAGACTCAGGAGAACAGATGATCAAGGCTAACATCGCTAACAGAGTAAAGCAGGGCCTCATGTCATGTTGACAGGAGAAAGAGGCTGAGCAGGACCAAACAGGAGAGAACTTTTTTTGATCTACACAAATCGATTGGCTTGGTATACCATAAGAGAAAAAGCCAAAGCTGAGGAAGAAGTTTTTCTAATAGCTGGTGCTTCAATATTGGTAAGCTTTAGACAAAGTCCCACATAATCAAAACAACTGCTGAGAACAGAGAGATGCACCAGACAATGGTGCATCTTATAGCTCTGATCTATACCTCCCAGACCCTCCTGCAACAAAAAAAATTGTCCTTCTCAGGGGTATCATTTGTTCAAGCTAAAAATACGAAATGCTAAAAAAAATTTTCTAAAAGATCCAGAAAAATACCGTGTCTGTTCATTTAATTCTACACATAAACTTTTTTTATCCCAAATTTGAGAGTTGAATCACTCAGATTAAAGAGATAGAAATGCAAAGTCTAATACGTCGTTTTTCTTTCACTGCCCTGCATAAACAGAACCACATGTTTTCTCATCTAAAACACTGCCTGGGAAGAAAATGATAGCTCTCTCCATTTTTCTCTTGATATTCAGCTGTTGTTCTAAACATAAATTCTTCATAAGTTCTTCAAACACTTATTTGTACACTGTGATGAAATATACTGTTGTTACTGATGAATTTTATCTAAAAAAAAATAGCAACTTGTCATTAATTTTTTCACTCTTCTAGGAAAATCATTGTCTTCCAATTATGTGTTAGGTAAAACTTTTGGAAAATCAGAGCTCTAAAATTTATTTAAAATAAGTTGTCATTTGTAACAATGAAAGCAGCTTTCCCATTCAGCAAAGATGTCACTGAATAATTAACAGCATCTTGATGAGATACATTTTCTTGGATTTGTATATGCAAAAAAAAAAAGCAGCTGATATAGAAGTAGTTTCCTAGCCCAGATAGCTTTATTTAACTATTTGAGTGCTCCTGGCATGGCTTTGTCTCAGTACTCTCCTAGGTAATGCACAAGCATGATTTGGAGGATGGGACATGCTTGGGACTAGTCTACATAGATACTTTGAACAAAACAACCTCATCTTAAGGTAGAAGTGAGGTTAGATATGGTGAGAAGAACCATGCTATGAGGGTTACAGAACAGTCTGTTTTTCATTAAATACATTACAAGTGGCCATAGTGTCCCTGGAAAATATTTTTAAGAACTAACAGCCTGCTCAGTGATAGTTGTTTCAAACCTACATAAAACAAATAACTTCACTGTAGTAATTATGTGCTGCTAAACAGCAGAATCTCAAGATTTTAAAAACATGATCACAACTTCTGTGATCCTTTGGCAACCTATGTTTTAGTTTTCTATATTTGTAAACCTAGGTATTCTTATTACAGCCTCAGAGGACCACTGAGATACATGAGTTCAATGTCATTCTCACCAGGGTAGTAGGTTTCTTAGTGCCTTGTCATGTCATTTCATGGAAATCCCACCTTGCATTAGGAAAAAGGCTCTAGGATTCACATTTGTAAAGAGCACGGAAACACTGTGCTGTGCTGCTTTCCAAAGAAAAGGAAGTGAAGAGAAAGGACTTTGCAGCTGCAACAACGCTTATGAACAACTACTTCATAAAGTAATCAGGGGAAGGGCTCATGATTTAGGTTTATTCATAATGAAGCTGCAAGGACTGAGTTTTGATGTCCATATAGTAACACAAGAAATGTGATGAATAAGCAGGAGGAGGAAGTCTTAAACTGATTAGACTTCTGATTTAATTGCTGCAAAAGACCTAGTGAACTAGTTCACTTGTCTAGAACATAAGCATGGACAAGTGATTGAGAGCAGAGGAGAAAAACTTGGATGTGATAGTGGATGAAAAGCTGGACATGAGCCAGCAATGTGCACTTGCAGCCCAGAAAGCCAACCTCATCCTGGGCTGCATCACAAGAAGGGTGGCCAGCAGGTTGAGTGAGGTGATTCTATCCCTCTACTCTGTTCTCAAGAGACCCCACCTGGAGCACCGCATCCAGCTCTGGAGTCCCCAGCGTAAGAAGGACATGTTGGAACAAGTCCAGAGGCAGGCCACGAAGATGATAAGAGGGCTGGAGCACCTTTCCTATGAGGACAGGCTGAGAGAGTTGGGGCTGTTCATCCTGGAGAAGAGAAGGCTCTGAGAAGACTTTATAGTGGCCTTTCAGTACTTATAGGGGGCCTACAGGAAAGATGAGGACAGACTTTTTAGTAGGGTCTGTTGTGATAGGACAAAGGGTAATGGTGCTGGCCACACCTCACCAGACCGCCACGACGAGCAGTGAAGCACTGGAACAGGTTATTGAGAGAGGTGGTGGATGCCCCATCCCTGGAAACATTCAAGGCCAGGTTGGACTGGGCTCTGAGCAACCTGATCTGGTTGGAGATGTCCCTGCTCCTTGCAGGGGAGTTGGACTAGATGGCCTTTAAAAGTCCCTTCCAACCCAAACCATTTTATGATTCTATGATTCTAAGTACAGCTTCTACAGGAGAAATGTGCAGGGAAAAAGAACAGTAGCTATTACCTTGCACTTGAAATGCAATTTGGGTGACAGCATATAAAAAATAATAGACAAGAAGAACTGTCCAGCTAATTAAGGACAATAGACTTGATAAAGGAAAATTTTAAGAAATTCTGAGAACCAATAGCTGAGATCCAATAAATCTGAAGTTCTTTAGAGAAAGGGAAACTAACTCAGTGCAGAAAACATAATAAACTGGACAAGGGTAGGTGGGTAAATGGTTAGTCCTTCAGTGATCTTAAAATCAAATCACACAAAAACTGTAAATTGGGCAGAATTGATAGAGAGGAGTTTGAAAGAGCATACACAAACAAAAGGAAAAAAGTGAAAGACAGAGATCCAAAATGAGATATCACAAGCAAGAGAAAACAAGCATATTGAAATGTAAGCCCAGAGAAAGGTTTCCTGCTCTGTGGTAAGTAGGCTTTTGTGGTCCAATGTTGCCAAGAAAGGAAAAAATGCCACTTTCATGTCAGCTGAATTAGCTGTTCTCACATCAGTTTGGCCTAATGAATTTCACTCTCATGTGAAAAAAAAAAAGTACCTGAACAACCTCAGAAGCATTAGCAGTTGTCACTAAGAGCTTATGGAGGATGGAGAGATATTCCAGGAAACAGGGCAAATGCAATGCTGACATTCTTCTTTCTTAGAAAAAAGAACTGAAGGAAATAATCTCTGTAAGCTCCTAGAAAATAACGAGACAAATAGCAGTCAAGAACAAATCAAGTCAAGATAATCTCCTCTCTTTCTGTGACATAGTAATGGTTCTCACAGACACAGGAGAAGCACTACCTTTGAAATACTTTGATTTCAGTAAGGCTTTTGACACTGCCTCGCATGACTCTCATAAGCAAGCGTGGATTAGAAAGTGTGCTACCACACCAAAGAGGTGCATCTAATGGATTCTTTAGGGGTCTGCTCTGGGTCTTATACTTGCATGACTTAATGCTTGCTTGGTTTAGATGAAGGAATATGTGCTAGATGTGCTGCAGGAAGGGTTGCTAACACACCAGAAGACCAAATTAGAATTCTAAAGCCTCTTACCAAATAAGAAAAATGGTCAGGAAGAAAAAAGATGCACTGTAGTCAGGACAAATAAATAAAGGTCTGTGCTTAAGCAGGAATAACCCGCCACATAAATGTAGAGCATACAATAACCTCTTCAACAGTCACCATGGAGAAACGGATTTGGCGTTATGAATTATCATCTGAACTTGAGTCAACAATGTCAAGAAGTCATAAAAAAAAGGTAAATAGCATGTATAAACTAAAGGTAAATGAGATCTATAAGCATGAATATCAGCATAGACAAATGCTTCTGTTAAGCCACAGTAGTACAGTAAAAAACAAGTATGGCATAGGGGAGGACCTTGTCATATCTTCCCCTTGGAGTCTTTAAGTATAAGGTAGACAAGAACCTGTCAGGAACTGTACAGCTGTGGTTGATCCTGCCTTTGGGCAGGCGATTGGACTCCATGGCCTTTCAAAGTCCTCTCAGCCTTACCACTTAGGAGTACCGTGTCAGTGAAACTCTCCAGAACAACTTAACATTGCAGCAGCAGCTCTGCCTTCACAAACAGTTTCCTGGCATTAGGAGGGCAGCGGTGACTGCTGAGTGCTGTCCTCTGACAGGCACACACAGTGAAACAATCTGTTTTCTCTTCTCTCTGCAGGCTCTGGTTTTAGAAGGGAACTCCACTCAAATACTGAACCTATGGTGTAGTGCTTTGACACTTTGAAATTGAGTGACTGATTTCCTCAAAAAAGCCCCCACTTTCCTTGCATTTTTGTCTCAGCATTTGGAAGGAAGGAGGGAGAAAGCAGAGCAGCACGGCATCCATTCAGAGATGCCAGTGAAACACCTGCATAGATGAAGTAGCTAAAGCAAACAGAGTCAAATCAGGGCTTGTAGGCTGTGCGGCCAAACTTGACTTCCATCTCCCAAAGAAATGACAAAATAAATTCAATTCACCCCCAGTTTTTTGGATGGGTCCCGCTCCACCTCTCCGGGGGGCGTGGGCAGAGGCTGGCATGGCCCCTGTTGGAAGCAGGAGGCAGGGAAGGGAGCAGGACACCAGGACAATCTGTGCTGCCTGCAGGGGCCTCTCACTTGCACCATCCCAGTAGCAGCAGCAATAGCAGCAGCAGAGGTCTTTTCAGGTGAGGAAAGAAATGAGGAAAGAAATGAGGAAACAAGCTGGTACCTTCAGCACTCTGCTCCTGCAGGCAGCTGTCTATGTTGAATTTATAGAAAGCCCATCCTGGCTTATCCGTGGGGGTGACACACAGCAGTGGCTGCTGCCTACATAGTCTGCATTGTAACAGCTTTGCACCCTTCCTTTTGTTCTTGGGTAGCAAGCAGCTCAACCCTCTCATCTCCAAACCTCTTGGTTTGGGTTTGTTTGTTTCTTTAACCAGACAAGAGTTTCAGTCTGTGGCAAAGCCTGTAAAATGGACCACCTGACACTGTAGACATCTTCATCATAGAAAGCAAAGCAAACAGAAAGAATTTGAACAAAATCATCAAGAAGAATATGATGCTTTTTTGAAATTATTGCTGAAGAAAGTCCTAAGGAAAATAAATTAAAACTTCCCAAACTCCTATTTAATGAAATCGCATAAATAGTACCCGAAGCAACAGGTACTGGAACAGAGCTGTTACAGCTAAAATAAACAGCTTACATGCATTTTGTATATAGAAATTAGAATTCTTTCCATCGTTGCATTCTTGAGTCTTACACACTAATTTAGCTACCATGCAGCAGAGCTCATGCTGCAGTAATAGAATATTGATTGTACAATGTTCAGAGACAAAGAACTCATGTTGCTGAACTTTATATACATGCATGTTGTTGCAGCAGGAAATCCTCATCAATATTCCTTGCCAAATATATCCAACCACCACTGCGCCTGCTGGTGATTTAATTACAAAATATAGAATTTTGGGTGGGACACCGTCAATTTTGCATTAAACTAAAATGTCAGTAATAGAATTTGACCTTGAGAAAAGAAAAAGATTAAATGTTCAGACCCAGGAAAGTGTGATGATCCCTTAGTTCTACTTCTTTGATGTTTTATTAGTATATAAGAATATACTTCAGAGTTCCCAGGAACATCTATAAAGATGAGTAATGCCCCTGTAGTGCAGATTTCACATTCTAATTCAAAATAGCTTGCATTTTTTTTAGGCTTTCATTGGTTTGAAGCCCACTGTTAAGTGAGGGATAATGAACCAGTGGACACTATGCATGCATTATTACTCAGAAGAGCTTCCTGATTCACTTCTTCAAAACAAATCAGTCCTAACAGAGGAGTAGTTTGAGAGTAATGCAGGCTGCTTGCCTCACACTCCTTGCTCCTACCTCTCCTACAGGCTACACATCCCACCCCACAGCTGGGGGGCAGCTCCAGCATCTACTACTGCTCAGTTCCTTGCTTCTGTTTCACTGCTGAATCTAATCATCCCCCAAAAGATCCTTTCTTAACTCCTCTATGAGATTTCCTGACAGTGTAACAAATATAATACTAATTTTACATGTATTTTAAGGCAATTTCTATGTAATGGTAGTTACACAAAAATATACGAATAGTCAAGTTTTTCTCTGAGTATTCGTTTTGGTGGTGGTGGAGAGAGGATTAGGCATTTAATCAGCTAGCACTGACAACTCCTAGACAAAATACTGGACTGATGGTCTGATCCCCTAAGGCAATTTCCATATTTCTATTTTCTCATTTGGAAGAGAATAACATTATTCTGTTTTGTTCACTGAGCAATATCCTACCAATGATGTATTATGATCATACATATCCATTGAGCATACTCTGGGATTGCAAGTTCCTTTAAAAAGTCTTTACACTGCTAAAATCACCAGAAACAACTTCAAGATGCTCAGAATACTTGCAGTAATTTTTTTAAGTGTGCAAGGCATAGAACTTTATAAACAAGCAACTTGCATATTCCCCCAGTTTTGACTCCAGATGTGTTTCAGTACACCAGGGAATACAGTCTACTGGTAAAATAATAGTATAGAAATAGAGTGAGATCCCATTCCCATCCATTTGCTTCTCCTCTCTGATTGTGCTTTTAATGCCCTTTCATCCTGCAGAGACAAATCTTGACGTCTAGGTCATGTGTACTGCTCCCCACCAATTATCATTTGCCACTACAATATACAGTGGGTGAGCAAAAAATACTATGTATTTGTAATCTCCCCTGTGTTCCCATTAACTGTTAACTACAAAATTTGATTTATAATTAATTTTATTCCTTCAGAAGAAGAGAGCTCAGTACCATTAGCTGTTCAACTTCAACCTTCCACCAATAAAAAATATTTGCTTTAAAATGCTTATAGTTATTTAGAACCTAAAAATGTCTTAATCTTACCTAAGAGGAAAAACATAGTATCTGTCTTTTTGATTAGTATTCATTATGGTCTGCTATGTAATTACCTTAAAAATGTTTACAGAAGATGCTGCTTGCAACCAGCTCTGTATCACTTTGTATTGTCCCTTCAAGGCATTGGTTTCATATACTATAAAGCACAAGAAAGATGCCTTTATTACCACAATTCATTAGAATGTGCTAAACAGTGCCAAAAGAAGAAGCATTTATTCATAGACAATTACTGTTATTACCTAGAGCAATTTACATTTTGCTGAATAGAAAAAAAAAAAAAAAAAAAGAAAGTTATCTTTTAAAATTAGGCTTTTGTGAAAAATAGGTTTGATTCTAAACCACAGTGCAGGAAAAGCCTGAAGGCTCTTTAAATTTACTGCTTTGTATTTGAAATCCGTTAACCTGCACCAGGACCAGCTTAACTAATCTTAAACATTTTTGCAAAAGTGTGCCAGCTTTTATCTACCGTATAAGACACCTGCATTCAAAAATAAAAGGACTTCTGCTGGGGAGCTAATTTAAAAAAAAATAATCTTCCTGCACTTGTAAATATTTTTTTAGTAATTGGACAAAGGACATTATTTAATAGTTTTAATTTTGTATCCCACATTTTAATAGCTGTCAATATTCAAAAGACAAACAAATGAGCTCCCTCCTAAACTGTTGTTAAGCTACTTCTGAGGGAAGAAAAAGCTGTAGAAGGGCCTATCTGGACTAGTCCACTTAGAATTTTGGCTAGTGAAAGAGGAAGTCCTGCTGCAACACAGAGAGGTACAGAGGCTTCATGCAGGATAGTGCTCTTAAACCAACTGAATAAGGTTCCCCATTACTTGGCTAAGTGAGAGATACTTTCTTTCACTGGTCCAAACCCTTATACCTGAGGAAAATTACTTCTGGCAAACAGCAAGCTATCTCCTTTCATATCTCCCTGGGAAAAGCAGAGAAGGAAGAAGTTGTAGGACAAGAAATGTAGTCCCAGTTACCCAACATGGTGTATTGGATTTGCGTGGCAAGGTTTTGATGGCAGGGGGCCTACAGGGGTGGCTTCTGTGAGAAGCTGCTAGAAGCTTCCAACGTGTTCAACAGAGCCAATGCCAACTGGCTCCAAGACGGACCTGCCACTGGCCAAGGCCAAGCCCACCAGCAATGGTGGTAGCATCCCTGGGATAACATAGTTAAGAAAGGGGAAAAAAAACTGTGCAACTGCAGCCAAAGAGAGGAGTGAGAATATGTGAGAGGAACAGCTCTGCAGACACCAAGGTCAGTGAAGAAGGAGGAGGAGGAGGTGCTCCAGGCACCAGAGCAGAGATTCCCCTGCAGTCCATGGTGCAGCCGATGGTGAAGCAGGCTGTCCCCCTGCAGCCCATGGAGGCCCACAGAGAAGCAGAGATCCACCTGCAGCCTGTGGAGAACCCCACACCAGATCAGATGGATGCACCCAAAGGAGGCGACTGTATTGGAAGCCTGCACTGGAGCAAGCTCCTGGCAGGACCTTTGGACCATGGAGAGAGAAGCCCATGCTGGAGCAGGTTTGGTAGCAGGACTTGTGACCCTGCGGGAGACCTATGCTGGAGGAGCTCCTGAAGGACTGCACCCTGTGGGAGGGACCCCACACTGGAGGAGGGGAAAGGTGTGAGGAATCCTCCTCCCATGGAGGAGAAAGGAGTGGCAGAGACAACATGTGATGAACTGGCTGCAACTCCCCATTCCCTGTCCAGTCGTGCTGCTGGCGGGGAGGAGGTAGAGAATTCAGGAGTGAAGTTGAGCCTGGGAAGAGGGGAGGGGTGGGTGGAATGTATTTTTGAGATTTGGTTTTATTTCTCATTATCCTACTCTGATTAGATTGTTAATAAATTAAGTTAATTTTCCTCAAGACGAGTCTGTTTTGCCCCTGATGGTAAATGATGAGTGATTTCTCTCTGTCCTTATCTCAACCTATGTTATTTTTGTTATATTTTCTCTCCCCTGTCCAGCTGACAATGGAGAGTGATAGAGCAGTTTTGGTGGGCACCTGGTGTCCAGCCAGGGTCAATCCACCACACATGGCCAGCTTTCTAAGCCATTTTCCCTCCATGCACAGAGAAGAGATCTGTCTGAAAGACTCTGTGTTTGCACAGTCAGAGTTCAGGGCTTAAGAGATGAGCATCATAAGACTTCAGTAAAGGAACAGAGCAAAGTCACTACTCTTGCAAATTGCATGTAAAATAAATACACTTTGTCCTGATAAGTATGACAAAAGCTGGAGAAGGCTCTGGGGAGGCTCTGAGTCAAGGAGTTCTGAAAAATATAAAATAAATTATGAAAACAGCTTACTGTGTCTCAGAAACAATGGCTGCAGTACAGGTGATGGCAGAACCAGGCAGGTCAAATTTCAGAACTCTTTAGGTTCAGTGAATAGCAGCAATTCACAAATAGAAATAGCACATACCCAAGGAGCTGAGATGCTGTGACATGATGCTTCTTGAGGACTTCCAAAGCAGAGAGATGTTATTCACACTGGGAAATAATCAGTTGCTTTTAGCTACATCTCAAACAAAATAAATGAAAATTATGAATCTGCAGTGTTAAATATTAACAATTATCTACAATGGCATCATCAGAACTGAAAGTCCAGTGAACTGTAGCACTGACAATATTCTTCAATATATGCTCAGTTGTAAGGGTCTTTTATGGAAAATCTGAGATCAAAACCAATGGGGCATGAAAATCATTGTGCTCAGAGAGTGCTGGCTCATCCCTACAGATGCTCTTCCTGCACTAAGGTATCTGAGAAGTTGCTTACATTTTCTAGTGTGGTTTCCTCTGGAGTCACATTGATCCTTTTTGTACTGGATGGACCTCTGTATCATCTCCAGGATGTCAGAGAAAAGAGAAACTCTGACATCAGAGGAGACCGCAATTTATGTGAGGGAAGACAGAAAAAGACCAAAGAAACATGTGTTAAGAGATGTCTGTGTCTGCTGGGGTATTACACTCTTTTCAGTGACAAACAAAGCCTTCTGCAGTTAGTTCATGAAAAGAACAAAGGAAGTAATTGAGGCAAACCTAAGAGAATAGCAGGTTGGATTTAGACCTAAAAGATTATGTGTGTCGGTGGTGGTTTAACCATTGACTCTGGACCATTTTAAAGTAAAACAGGGTGCAAATAAAACCAATTACCATTATCAGGGGTTTATGGTTAAGGTGCAGTTTGTATAGTCAAAGAAAATACAGACTTGACAATTTTTTAAAATTATGTCAAAAGAGGGTGCATTTCAGTGTAGCACTGGTTAGAACTGTTAGAACAAGCACGTACACAGGGTAGGCAGATACAAGGCTGGCACTGCCTATTTTAACTGCACATTAGAAGAATTAGATCTTAAATAAAAACTTTGCTTTTCCCAGTAACAGAGGAGCTGATTTGCAAGCTGCAGCCAAAAAAAAATATTGGGCTAAAGCTATGACAAAATTCAATTTAAAAGGTCCACAAAGATTAAAGAGAAGATGTTTCCCCCGTTCCTCTCTCCCTCAGCAGACGTTTTGGCAGGCCTCTGGCAGTTTAACCCCAATAGGCCTCCTCCCTCCTCGGGGCCCAGAAGACAGCAGCTCCCTGGCTCTCTGAAGTGGAAGAGAGGCCTAGTCCTTGCCCGGCTCTTCCGCTCCAAAATCCTCTCCCAAGATAAAGTGCTCCATTAAGACAAACCCATATAACAGAAGAAATCAGATTACATACTTTGAAAGTGATAGGGTTTTTTTCTCCAGAAGGGAAAAACATTACTAACTGGTAAGGCCAAACTACAGGCCCTCGGTCCTACTTCCAATTTAACATACTGATGTGAAGCCTGGAAATCTACCTGTGCACAAGAAGGCATCAAAGTGCCTTCAGAAGCACATAAATCAGGAAAATACCAGGCAAGTAGGAAATTAATTTTTAATGAATGTTATAGCCAGCCACAGAGTTCAACAGCACTCTATTTCCAAAGGTATCTAGAAGGAAAACACCTGGGACATGTTAAAAAAGAACACAGAGTCTGTCAATGTCAGTGTATCATCGGGCAGATAAAGGGACATTTAGGAGGCTGATGGACAGCCATTTGTTGCACAGAGGTTGAGAGGAAACGCAACTGTTTTAACAACAGATAACAGCAGAAGGATGCAAAAGAGTGAACCAGCCTAGACAGTGCAGGCAGACCTCTGCCTGTGCTTAAAGCAATGTTTGGCCATGCAGGAAAGATTCAGAACTGCCTATTGACATTTAGAATAAATGAAGATTTAATTCATCACATTGCAGTAATTGATGCCATACACTGACTTGTAGTCAATTCTTCTGGGTGTGGTTTGTAATCAAATCACTGAAAAATGGAATTCAGGAGTAGTTAGAGGGAGAATACTTGAGCAGACATTCTACTTTTGTGTCTGAGGAGATTGGAGCAAACAAATTCCAGTCTCATGAGATGTAATAGAAATTCCATTAATTTTGAAAGCATCCAATTGTCTTACAGTTGCAAAGAGGTCCCTTAGGGACAGAAACAGAAATAGGACTCTGAATAAACAACTCAAGATCATTTTTCCTTTTTTTTTTTTGTGGTTTTAATCACCAACTCCTTTAGGCATGCAAAAACATCACTTGCAACTTAGCACATTTCCTTACTAAGGAAAGCAGTCCTCCCTCTTTAAATATTTACAAAATATAGCATTCTAAAATAATCAAGATTCACTTTTGAAGAAAATCTCTGCATATTATTTGATATGTGCTAACATTAAATTAATCATATTGCAATTCTTAATTATTTGGAACAATTTTTTAAAAATATTTTTTGTGCGATGCTATACTTCCTACTTTTGTGTATTTTTTTCTATAGGTCTGAATAAACAAGGACTGTAAACAGAACATGAACTTATGTCTTTATTGAACAATTATTTTCATGTGTTCTTATGAATGTTGTAGATGTATATTTTTATTATGGATTTCAGTAGATTTTGATCTCTTTTAATTAGCAACGTATCTGAATGGCACATTCGTAAGAAAAAAAAAAGTTTTGTAGATTGTGTAAATTTAAAGATAATATATTCTGTACCAGCTCCTCAATAAGTTAAAACATATAATGACATTATACAGTAATTTGGATATTTTACTGACTTTATACTCTGGCAGTATGTTTCACGCCTCATTTGGCAGAAAACTCATTAGACTAGTGCAAATCATGTTTTAATGCAATAGGTTGAGACTTCTTTCCCAACTAACTTGAGTCCCTGCCTATTTTCTGTACTTTCATGCTCGAGTTAATAAATTGCAAACATTTAACTCTTCAGTTTGCTCTGGTCTCTCTTACAGATCATTTATTGGTAGCTCTGTTTTTTGAAAGAGAAAGAAGAGATGAAAAGCAAATTATCCCCTTGGGCTCATGGAGTAAATTTTGCCTTTATATAATCTGTATTATGATGGGGCATTATATTTTACTGAGCTCTCAATTTGTTACAAGAGCATTCACTGAGACAGGGATATATCAATAGGGACAAACACTGAAGAGCAAGCAGCTGAGACGTTTCAAACCCAAACAGAGTTTTAGCCATTATTTCGGCTTTGATAACTGAAATCATTTGGAAGATCTGCTACTAGGATCTAGTATATTCTAAAATCAGACATAAGTAGATTGCTAAAGTGCTTGTTAAATGTAGAATAACGTTACCACTGATTAATTATAAGTGGTGCATATGCATGCACATATGTGTGCATGTGCAGCACTATCTGTCCTACACTAGGTTTCTTGGTTAACTGAGTAACTATCCAACTAGTGGGAACTCAGGAGTAGGTTGTTCAGGAACACTGTGTTGCAAGCTCCAAGACACCTAAGATAAGAGTGTGCCATGGTCCTGGCTCCAATGTTCAGTGAACTTACTGAGTCTAGACCTGAAAGTACATACAGTAACTGGCAGAATGGCGCTGAAATCTTATTTAGGTCATCCAACAACAGTGCAGTTAGCCACATATTATTTGTGATTACAAAGCAAGGGCTGACAGGACTGTGGTTGCATAATGCACATAATAAGAGGTGGAAAACACCAATTCTAGTCTCACAGTGCAATTATTTGGGAACAAATTTTGAAATTTTTGGAAGAGGATAAATTTACATGGTTATTTAATTATTAAATTAACAAGGCTCTGTTAGAAGATCTAGAACACGTAGAATAAAAACCTCTCTAACATTACTTTTTTTTTTTCCCTAAAGTCAGATCCCTAAATAGGACCAAGGGATCAGAGAATTGCAAAATAGTTGAAATTGGAAGGGACTTCTGCAGGTCATCTGATCCAAGCCCCTGCTAAAGCAGGGTTACCTAGAGCAAGCTGCCCAGATCCATGTCCAGGTAGCTTTTGAATATCTCCAAGGATGGAGACTCCACAGCCTCTCTGGGCAACCTGTGCTAGTGCTCAGTCAATTATCATGGGATAACTCAAGCTGAATGGAGGGGCTGCCCCGCTGGCTCAATGGGGAAAAGCCTTTTTCTCCTATCCCATCTGAACCTCTCTTGCCTGTTTCAGCCAATGCCCCTTGTTTGTCTAGCCCACTCTTCTCAACAACCTCTCCATAGGTACTGAGGGGTTGCTGTTAGAGCTGTCTTTCTCTTAGGTCAAGCCAGGCCCAGTCCCTCAGTCTCTCCTCGCAGGACAACCCATTTCCAGGGGTTATTGACCATGCATTTGTCCTCACTGCATTTCTTGAACCCCCATCGACCTGTTCCTCCAGCCTATCTGGGTCCCTGTGAAGGCAGCCCTGCCCTCAAGCTTATCAGCTGATCCCCCCATTTGCTGTCACCTGCAGACTTGACAAGAGTGCAGTCCATCATCTCCAGATCACTGATAAAGGTATTACATGGGATAGGTGCCAGGACAGACCCCTGCAGTACCCCATTTGTTACCAGCCTCCAGGCAAAGAACAATCCATTAACCACTGCCCTCCAGTTGTGCAAATTGTCCCACCACATCTCAGCTATTCCAACGATATTGAAGGTTTGTGTCAGCACACTGCGCTCAAGATCCTCCTGCTTGTTTCCCTGGCTATGTGCATTTGCATGCATACAGTTAAGAGGGTGTCCCTCTACTTAAATTCTGGAGCAGCTGCTGGACCTCCACAGCCATGAAAATCTCTCTTATTGCAACTATTTGGCAAAGGTGGAGAAAGTAACCCACATCTCAATCCATCCCAGGAAAAGTATATGCAGTTACGTCCACTGATTTTACCAGGATTTGATATGTCAACACCTCTGATGCAAGTCATACTTCTGCCTCAGGTTCACATATACACGGTACACATCACTGTCAGCTATTAGGGAGATTATTGTAACCAAAAGGTGCTGTCACAACAGCACAACTAGAGAAATAAAATTAGAGGAGTAATTTATAGGTCAATAAATATCACAGTTGAAAGAAAACAAAAATGAGCTTGCCATTACTCAGAATTGTCTACAAAAATTAGACTTTGAGCAAAACTGTAAGCATGTACAGAGGTGATAGCCAAGAGATAATTTCATTCTGTGCCTGTGATGATAGCACCTGCACTCTTTTTGGTAATCATTTCAGAAAAAAAAAAAGCAAGCAGCTACATTAAAAAAAAAAATAAAATGGTCTGACAGTGAAATACCTCCTTCTTCTTCCCCAGAAGAATATGTGTCTCCCAGGACAGAATCTGGAGCCCCCAACATAAGAAGGACATGGACCAGTTGGAGGGACTGCAGAGGAGGGCCATGAAGATGATCAGAGGGCTGGAGCACCTCTCCTATGAGGACAGGCTGAGAGAGTTGGGGCTGTTGAGCCTAGAGAAGAGAAGGCTCCAGGGAGATCTTATAGCTGTCTTTCAGCACCTAAAGGGGGCTTATGAGAAAGACAGGGAGAAACTCTTTAGCACGACCTGTTGTGATGAGAGGTCATGATTTTAAAATAGAAGGAAGCAGATTCAGACTAGACACAAGGAAAAATATTTTACAAAGATGGTGGAATACTGGAACTGCCCAGAAAGGTGGTAGATGCTCCATCCCTGGAAACATTCAAGGCCAGGTTGGATGAGGCTCTGAGCAACCTGATCTGTTTGGAGACATCCCTGCTCCTTGCAGGGGGGTTGGACTAGATGACCTTTAAAGGTCCCTTCCAACTCCAGCTATTCTATGATTCTATGATTCCATGATTCTATGATTCAGTTCTGGGTCAGTTACAAATTTCTGAGCTATATAGATACCTAATGATCAAAAAATCTAGTGGTTCTGCTAGGCATTGTCTTTCCACCTCACTCCAAATGAATTCTTCTGGCTCCTTTGTCTCTGAATTCCAATATTCTGGTTCTCCCACATCACGGCATGTGGTTTGTTTGGATCTACATCATTGCTTCATTGCTTATGTGGATCTAAAAATAATTTCAGGTTGCATCTAGAGATAAACTTTATTATAAATAAAAGATCAACCTTTATGTACAAGTAGAAACACAAAGTCTCAATAATGTATACAAACAATTTCTGTGTATCACATAACAAAGGACAGTCTCTGCCTAAGGTTTGTTTGGTACTTCTTGGGATGACCTACATAATTTAGCTTTGGCTTTTGCTTCTCTTGAGTAATGCAGGCATCTCATACTTATGCTGATAAATTCTTTATATTACACCACCATGTCTTCCTTTTACATAATGCATCATGCATGCTTTGGTTTTTTTTTTTTTTTTGTTGTGGGTTTTATACACAGTCCCATGCACTTCTGTTTCCCTGAGGGAGATGGATTGAAGAAAATATGCGAACAGAAAAGAGGAAGTGTTGGCACAGCATAGCACTTACTTATGCAGGCACACACAGCACATGTTCTCTTTAACTTAAGTTGTGCAACAGTTGAGTAATTCTGGCCCAGCACATCCGGTTTAAAACATTGGAACCACTTAAAGAGTTATACATAAAGCAGGAGAGGGAGAAATTGAAACAATATTTGCTACACGGTCTTCAAATATTGTACTTATTTTTTTAGACATATGTATTCTACCAACTTGAATCTCCTTAACTCACTTATTCAAATTCAAAAATTACAGATGAAGGTCACATCTGTAACATCCTATGAAGATTTTTGAGTGAAAAGTCATTAAAGAGAAATTGTCTCCCCAGAATACGACAATATGAAAAGCCAAGTTTATTTGCTTTTCTCTGTGTCCCTCCTGTATACTCTCTCTGCTTCCCTATCATGGATAACGTTTTTCAAGAGCCTTTAAGGTACTGTGACCAAGCTGCAGTATTCTGAAACTAATTAATCTGTGGCGCATTGCAATTGCATCTCATTATAGATATATATTGCTGTAGTGAAAGAGCAGCTTCATCTTTCTAATATCTAGTCTTACAGAGTTTATTACTCAGATTCTGGCATGCTAATTTTTCACTTTTTTTACAATTTCTCTAATGACTGATAAACATTCTTACAGAGGTGCTCAGGTGAGCTCATTACTCAGTTCCAAGCTATTTAAATTGTGATTATTAATGCCTGTAAAGTGTAACCAAGACTAATGTGCAGGTGTGAGGCCTGGGTCAGAATCAGAGGACGTAGCACTACCTGGTGTCCTGCCACCGTGCCCCACTGCTTACTGGGTGCTCACCAGCTACACTGAAACATTGCAGGTAAGTGCACCAAAACTAATTAGAAAGGGAGAGATAGGACTGTAGTAATAAACAGTATGTGACTGAGATAAATATTAAAACAGTAACACAGACTACTCAGATTTAAGGTAAGACAATCAGCCATTTGTGACTGTTGCATGGATCAGGTGTTAAAATCTGGTGTTACAGAACAATAAAACAGTAGAGTCGTACTCCATTATCTCACTGAAGATAAATTCTTCTCCCTCCCATATCTTCTCTTCTATGCACTAGTATTTTTCCAGTGGTACACATTAGTAGCTACAGAACAGAGTTCTTAGCAGATGAAGAGGAAATCTTAATTTAAAAATATAGGAGTCTACGCTTAGGTTCTGAAATCTCATTTTTAAAAAATGTTGACCTTTCAGTACTGGTGTGAAAACACAAAGCTCTAAATCTTCAATGCAAGCACCACCTGAATAACTCAGATTTTATATTTGTGTTCATCTCTTCATAATTTAAACAGTTTTTATAAATGACTAATGCTACGCAAGGGACCATTTTCACAAAAAAAAAAAAAATTCCTGTAAATAATTCTCTGTAGACTTGAATGTTTGGAAAGTGTCTGCTTTACACACAAATACCTACAGCTGTTGGCACGCATGACTATCGGTGTGTGAACAGTAATTGTTTTGCATTTCTCATAATCTTGTTTTTTTGTTTTTGTTGTTTTTTCCCCTCTACTTGCTTTGTTTCAGTTACTCTATTACAGGCTGCATCCAATACTGTATGATAGAAATTTTTGCACATCATAAATATTCATTACAAGAAATTGGAAACAATCATTGTACCTAACAACTATTCAACTAATTTGGCAACTAATTATAAGTAACAAATACTTGCACAGAAATGAATGAACAAATCATACACAGAAGAGAAGACTAGTTTTAGCCATAACGTATTTGCAAGAAGTACAATACCCAGCTCCAATCCCTATACAAATATTTGCCCCAAATATACTTCCCCTAAGACAGTTCTTCTAATTTTTTCTTAAGTTATTTTTATTTTGCTATCAGCAATAGCACTATTCACTGTGTATAGCAGAAAATAGCTAATTTAGGAGAATGAATCACCAAATCGTTTCACAGCCTGTAAATATAATATCAATACTTATAATTGCTATTGTTTATGTCATTGACAACCCATTCATGGAAAGACGTTTAACGAAGATACGTTATCAGGTGTAGTGTGTTGCCATGACACATTCATTCCAGATTCCAGGAGAATTCCTTACTTATCAAGCAGAGCTGTTGAAACCTTGACACTTCCAATTTGCAGAGATCTATGCAAACCTTTCTCTTGGCACAGATTCAGGCCTTCTGAATTTCAGTGTGAGCTTTAGGTTTGAGTTAGTCCAAACCCCACAGTAATACTCAGCCAAAATTGTTAATTTCTGCCAAATTCACAGAGCTTTGAATGGTTTCCATTTCTTGTTAAATCAGTGCTGTACAGCTGGCTTAAAAATTGGTTCAGGTTTGGCAGTAAACTTGCAAATTAAATCTGACTCAGTTCTATACCCACACTAAATCATGCCTAGTAAGTGCAAACCTGCACGGAAAGCCGGCAGCAGGTCTCCCACTGTGGGGAAACTCTTAGAGGAGCTGCCCATGGGCAGGTATGAAGAACATGCAGCCTTTCAGCTGCAGCAAGTGCTCTCTTCCAGCCTGCTCTGTACTGAAATGACTTACTGGATATGCTAAAAGGCATTCGTCAGGGCGAGCATACCTTGATTTCTGCCGTGGAGATTCCTCCTCCCCAGCCACCACCACATTTTCATTGCTTACATTTCACGTAGCTGTTCTGTCCTCATTATGATAGCAATCAATATATCCCTATATCTAGCACTGGCTAAATTTCAAGGACAAAAACCTGCAGATACCATTTCTCATCTGGATTAGAGCTGCCTGTGGCAGATCCATAGCTGTGCCAACTATCTGGGATTCAGGGCTCCAATCAACAAACGAGAACTGTCTACCTGGGGTCAGCAAACCTGGTTCCCACTTCCAGCTCTCTGCTCCTCCTCTTTTCAAGCTGTGGGAGCCAAGCAAACAGCTGAGCCATCCAACAGGAGAGGCGAGCAGCTCTGAGAAGGAGTAGGCTGAGCAGATGGAACCAGGAGCAACTACGACTTTTCCCTGTTATAAATATTCATCATAAAATCATAGAATAGTTAGGGTTGGAAAGCACACCTGTAAAGGTCATCTAGTCCGACCTCCCTGCAAGGAGCAGGGACATCTCCAACCAGATCAGGTTACTCAGAGCCCTGCTCAGCCTGACCTTGAATGTTTCCAGGAATGAGGCATCCACCATCTCTCTGAGCAACCTGGTCCAATGTTCCGAATGTGACATAATTTCTGAAGGTCAAGTGTCAGGAATATTAAAACACCTCTGCTGGATCTGTTTTTTTTTCCCACAAAATGTAAGATGGGATTTGCTAAAACTCAGACACAATTTTGAAAAACAGAGATTTTCCCATTTTCCAATAATAGATTTTCCAATAATATTCTCTAATATAAAATAAAGTACAGCCAAGGAACAAATCCAGTTTTCTCATCCCAAATAAAGTCTTTGTCTTGCTCATCATGGGCTGTGATTGATGCATATAATTTTCACCACCATGAAGGAAAAAGATATACTAAAATCTTTGCTTGTCAAGATAAGTGGAGTTGTAAAACCATTTCAAAAACGCTCTAGTTATAATTTCTATTTTTACTTTATTACAAAAAGAACACTGCAATTAATAAATCTCCTATTCTACCCAAACTCATTTGTAAAATATTCCCTTATTTGACAACATTCACAATTCCTGAAAAACAAAGCATATTTAACTCTCACAAAGTTAGCTGGTTTAGAAAATTCCAGCTGATGCTTAAATTAAATCTAGAGTCAGTGGCAACCAACCTGAACATAGTGTGCACCCAAATCTAAGCTGCAAAATCATTTTACTTAAGACAGTAGCAAAAGAAAAACAAACATTTAAAAACCTTTAATCTTTGAGTTTCCTTTAGGGGATTGCCTAGGTAAAGCACATAGCCCCTGTTTCCAGATGTGCTTACAGTAAGAAGTGCACCTGCTCATTTTTTCAGAGTGGTGCAATGCGGATGAACATCGGCAACTGCTCTGAAGGCAGAGGGTCTTCAGTTCTCTTTTATCATTTTTAATAAAAAGAAAACCCAAATCTTTTCTTCACAATGGATGTCTTTGCTATCAAGCTCTGTAGGCGTATCAGTGAGGAAACAGTCCTGGAAGGAGACCACCCCACGCGGGGTGTGCTTTGCCTCGCAAGGCAGATGCCCCAAGTGGGGCTGGTGGGGGCACATGCGGGACCAGTCTCATGTGGCCTCCACATGGCGATAGTTTGTGAGGGGCTGCTCAAGCACCCAGGTCACTCACAGGATAATGTTCTGAAAACATCACACTCAGAGAGTTTGAGTTAGCTTTGCAAAATAATAAGACACCTGGTGTTTTCATCTCCTCGTACTACACTAGTCCTCTTCCTGCTTTCCCCATCCTTTTCTGATCGCTCCCTCTCCTCCCCTCCTCCTTAGCTACCTTTCTGCCTCAGGCAGATGTCAGAGGATAACTTTTACCACACACTCACACTCTGTCCTGGTACTTTGCACTTTGCACTTCATCCTCCCTCTCCTGTCCTCTTGGTTCCTTTTTTTCCTTCACACTTTCCATGTCTTGGGAACCTAATGTTCCTCACAGTAGAAAAGCCTGTCGTCTTCTCCATCCTGAGGACGGATACAATTTCCCTACCTGAGCTGCCCCTTTGCTCCCCCAAAATCTGCCTCCACAGCTCCAGAGGGACCAACTAACATAGGACTGTCCTGCTTGGCAGAAGAGCTCGCCAACAGACTCCCTCGCAGGTGCTGGCAGCAGGTGACTGGCTTGTTGTGGCACAGTGGGCTACCTGGGGCTGTGCTCACAGCCCACTGGAACAATGGAGAGCAGCCCTCAAGGAGTCCCAGCTTCTCAGATTTGCTAATGTTAAAGTAAAACACTGGTTTATGTTGCTGCAGTGAAAGCTGATGGAGATGTAGTGATGGGTCCTGAAACCAATGCATATACCCAGTTCCTATATACACATTCTCCTTTGCTGTGTCTCACACACTTCCCTTTGGGGATGGTACCAAAGGAACTTCACAAAGAGAGCCCAGGAGTGCAGCATGGATAACACAGGAACAAGCACCGAGGAGGAGAAGTGCAATGGTTTCTAAAGAGACGCTATGTGCCTCAGCCTGCCTGCCTTTTGCTGCTTACAATAAAGTATTCCTTAATCAAACACTTCAATTGAACAGATCCAAATGGTCCTAATGGTAAAGTACTCCATTTAACATGTTCTTGGTATGCTCGGACAGTTTCCATTAATCCTTCACATAGTGTTAAGGTTACAACCAACAGTCATTCATTGTATTAACACATCCCGCATTTTCTAGTCAGTACTTTATCTCCTACTGTTTAACATGCTACCAAGCATTTTCCAGTTCTGCTCTAGGACCTCTTTCCTGCTTTATGCTAAATGTACACTTTTTTCACATGCATTTTATAAATTCTTATGTCTTTCCTAGAATTATTATGCTAATTCCAAGTCAATGTATGATCATTTAAGGATGTAGTTGTGATAATATAACAAAATGATATTGTTTTCACTGAGTTGTAACATTTACAATAAAGCTACTTTCATGAGAGATTAAACAGCTCCAAATTTATGAAGGCTATTACATTTTTAACAACAAAATTAAATGATAGTGAGAAGATATAGAAATCAATACATTCAGACTGAGAGTAGAAAAAATCTGAAATAATTGTGATGATCCTTTTGACAAACAGGGAACTCATTTTCTACAGTGTTGCACAAGTTCTACATCAGTATAAGCAATGCATGTCATCTAACAGAGACATTTCTGCATTTCCCTGCCATTAAACTGGAGACAAACCAATGAGAATCCGGCCCAAGAATTTTCTTCAAGATTTGAGAACATCATAGTGTGTAGCTTTGGAAAAAGAACAACTATTCTATAATACTCCGAAAGGCTGCTCATGCAAGAATTTATTCCAGAATAACTTGGTTTAGTATACACTCATGTTGGTCAATTTGTACATGTTCAGTCCCTTACTAAAATGAAAAAAATAAATGGGTGGAGAAAAGAGGAAAAGAGCACAAGGGGAAGAGAGATATAGATCTGTGAAACTGGGAGGTTTTGAAGCAAGATGGGTAAATTTGACATTTAAAATGGTGAGAAAAATCATCAGATCATGTAGGAGAGATTATGACCATCTGTGCGTATGTGCAAAGGGATGTACCATTCCATGTAAGCTGCAATACAGAAAATCATGGAAAAGGCGAGACTATAATATCCTCTAGCAATTTGTTGAAGAAATGAACTAGTGCACTACTCTTTGCAGTCTCTAATACCGGCATGCTCCCAGCCGGAACGAGGAAAGGGACCAGTTGAGCAAGAGCTGGGTTACAAGTAAAAACAAAAAACCCTAATTCAAAAAATCAACAGGAGCATAAGACCTTGCCACTTGTGTGGGTGATGCCCTGCTTTGGGGAGGGGCAAGAGGGCAGCTCCTGAGCTTTGAGCATGGCCAAGGCTGGGGACCCTACCATGCAGAGGTGGCAGGATCCCCTGGAGGTTTCTGCTGCCGGCCCTGAGGCTTTGTCCCTCAAAGAGAGAAGAACACGGAGGATATACTACCGCCAGAGAGCTCTTGAGATAGTCAAAGGGGAGTTTCTTTTCTTCCAAAAGGGGAAGTGGGGCCACCGTACAGAAACCAAAGGATTTATTGATTTTTCGTATTTCAGCAAGAGATAATGTGTTTTGCTTTCCCTCTGACATTAGGTGTATGAACTATCCCAACAGAAATGCCCTTGCATCTCTTCCTTTTTTTTTCCTGCTGTTTTTCTTACTCTGGTCACACAAAGGGAAATTAGCATGCAAGGTGGAAGGCAGAGGGGAATGAGGCAGTCATTGCAGATTTATAAGAGGAGACTTTGGCATCTGGGATAACGTGATGCAAACAAGAATTCTGAAGCACAGGAAGAGACTACAGACATACCCCACATCCAAGAAGAGCACAAAAATAACAAAGTCAAAGGGGAAAATTATTTTCCTCAACCCCAAGCAAAGGCAAGGATATGGACAAAAAGACCTTTATATCTTCTTACAGATGGTACTATGACTGTACAGTTGAGAATCATCAGCATTAAAGCATAAGATATGAAGGTCACTTATCTAAACTTCCCTCCAGCCCTAAGCGATGTAGATGCTAATATACACTCATTACTTTGAAAGCTTAGATGACCCATAAAATGGGAGCTAAAATCTTCCATTTCCCAGCATTATTGTAGCATTTTATTAGTTAAGACTGTAATACAGAGCAAATTCTCCCCATCTTCAACATAACTTTTTTTTCACGCTATTTAAGAAACAAGGATTTAGCAACAAAAGCTCCATTTCATTATTGTTATTTTTTTATTAGCTGCCATGTTTTTAAGCTGCCCTGTCAACCTCCCTCTCAATTTCCATCAGTTTATTAACAGAGCCATGAAACTACAGCTGCTTTCTAAAATATCACGCCTGTTACTTGGAATTTCTTAGTAACACCAGGGATCAAGCTTTGATTGCTTTGTCTCAGACCTAAAAGGGCAGGACTTTTCTTCAGGTTAAGACATCTAAACATAGGTGTTTTACCCACTAAGTTCACATGTTGAGATCTTCAGTTAGGTTTCTTACTCTGGAGAGGAATCCCACTCTAAACCTTCACTAGTGGAATTGCATGGGACTTTGTTAATATTTCAACACAATGCATAGCAAATTCCAGCAATTCTTATTTTTCCTAAGAGAAGGCAATTGTACACAAGTGCATATGCAGGTCCACATGTTAATTGTGCACAACCACATACCCACCCTAGAGGGTAGCAGTTCTTTTCCCTGTAATGATAAAACTAAGAGTTTGTACAAGTGTTTTTATTATTTCCACCCAGGAGAGCAAATGATAGTAGTAGATAACCTTTGCTATGGCATTGCAGCTTTTTCTCTTCACTTGCCACATTCTGTCTGTGCTGTTTTATCCTTGTCATGGATGTCTGTTGTCACCTCTCTTGCAAAAAGCCGCTGGCACAACTAGAATCAAGGTTGTAACAGGTTGATTTATCCCTGTCAGAGGTATTTTATTTCATTCTATCTTAAATGACTGTTATTATTAAAAGACTTTTCTGATTATGAACTATTTACACTTTTACTATTTGATACTAAGGAAATAATTTGTGGGTTTGCAAGAGAAAATTACCAGGGTCACATAACTTTTTCACATCTTATTTTGTATTGTTAGGCAGAATCACAGCACTCTCTCCATACAGAGTAATTGCTGCCTGTAAAAGGAAACATTTGGTGCTCCCACTGCAAAGGCCATGGTTTTCATATTGATTTATCATTTTCTGTGGGCCAGTTACATCAGTGACTAGTAACTCCTGTAATTCTTTTAATGTGACCCAACAAAGTAGATAACCTTCCCACTTAAGGTGCCCCTTTACTAAAAATCCATCAATGCACCCCCACTTCCCTGCACTGCACACTCATTCCTCATGCAGGAGATGTCTGTCAAATCACTCTGGATTGCACTGACAGCTTACTCTCAAGCTTTTATATCCTCAGGAGATTCCTACGGTTTCATGTCCCTGTATACAACAAAAGCTTACCTGCACACAGATCTTTGTGGAACTCCCTTAACATCTCACTTCATCATCAGATATATGAACTAGAGATCTATGAAGTGTACCAGAGTTCTCCACAGAGATTGGTTTAAACACAAACAAACCCAAATAAAATAATTCAGCAGCACTGTGAGACCACAGCTTGCTCGATCGTCCAATGCAATTAATATCCAAAAGATGTTTGTCTGTCTTTGAATGCCAAGTCCTTTGCATGGAGAGGATCTTTCTGAATAAATTAGACTATGTGTTTGGCAACAAAGGGAGAAAGACATTTCTTCTATACTATGAAGATTACAACTTCATAAACCAAACACCCAGCCCTCCTGGTAAGCAAATTAACACTTCTTATTCCCAAGTGGATTCCACCAAACTGACTTGCTCTTGGTGCTAGAGGAAAGGTTCTTTTAACCCCCTTCCTTCCTATACCCCCTGTGCAAGGTGAAAGTTGTGGGAGCACCAGCACAACCACAGCAAACACTGATGTAGTTGAAGCTCACAGCCCCACTCTGCACAGGCAGAGAACTACTAAGGTCCATAAATTTAAGTCTGGTCCTGACAGTTTTATTGGGTCAGGACGGCAGTGCTTAGTACTGTGCTGGATTCAGCCACAAGCCTGGCTCATCTCTCTGTCTTGGCTCTCACCTTGAGCAAGGACACCTCTGGGAAGTTTCAGCTCCAATTCACACTCACACCAAGGAAAGACTGAACATCCAAGCTGAATTATTTTGCCTCTACCAATCACCTTCTGACTACAATGCTGCTTTGGTGGTGTTCTGCTTTTTTCTGATTTGACCCTCCCCCTCAAAAATAGTCTTCTGCTAGAATATAACCTTGTGCCTGCTGACAACACAGCAACAATTAAAGCTGTCTCAGTACTGTCATTAAACCACCATCTAGTATAGCCAAATTTGAGGATACACTCTTTGCATCTACAATACATTGGCTTATCTGTACCAACCAGAAGTACCTCACAAAACTTTATTCTTCATGTCATGCATGCCTCAGGTGGAAATCTCCTGCCCCTACCTTCCAACCTGAGCACTCCCTGCAAACACAGTGAGTATCCGTAACATCTGTATCATAACAGGGGTTCTAAATTTCCTGGGGTTTTTTTTTGTTTGTTTGTTAAACAAAGCCTACACAGGCCTATCACAAGTAATTTGCAATCTAAGAAAGTATAAACTATTTAAGAACTCTCACAGAGTACACCTGCAAGTCAAAGTATTTCTTTGAGCCTGCCTGTCTGCACTAGCAGGTGATGGGAACATTGCACGTATTTGGCACATGTAAGACTAGTGAATGAATCGGTCTCAGTGCAAAGGTGGTCTCTCAAGTCCGTAAGCTGTGGAACAATATTTACACCAGCAAAAATAAATAGCATTAAGGTGATGAGTAATGGCAATAAAATAATAGGAAAGCATTGTGCGCTCCATTCCTTGATGTCTTCTGGAAGTTAGACACTAATCAAAGACTTGAATCTGCCTAAAGAACTGGAAGAAACGCACACCTTGACTTTCATAAGGGATGATACTAAATGACCTACTGATTTACTTTTGGCCTTAAAATCTAAGACTACCTGTCCATCTAAAGCCTTATACAAGACCAAATTCATGTTGAGGGCTTTTCGTATGTGAAGATGCAAAAAAAAAAAGCAAACTCCTTAACCTGCCCTTGTGCTCTGAAAGAGAAGCAGAGTCCAGTCTGATGCCTCCCAGTAAATCATTGGCTCAGCCTGCAAGTAAAAGTGAAAGCACAGAGCAGACGGGTTTCCTGCCTGCCAGCCCAGCACAATTTTGTCCTTTCCATCACACACAGCACTGGCAATGCAAAGGTTAGCAGACCAAAGTGTGCACATGCAGGAAAATACAGGATCTGGTCCTTTTGCCAGGTGTCCTAACGCAGCAGGGGGAACAGATGGGAAAATCAGCAAAATGTGGATGCACAAAAAAGCTGCTCCATTGGGCAGCTCTTTGAAAATACGACCTTCCAGAAGAGAGCTTCCTACTAAAATCACTAGTTTAATATTGCTTTACAACAAAAGCAAATGTCAATAAAAGAATATGAGGTAAGCAACAAGTCTGATAGTTCTGAGTTCATTCTTGAAAAGGCAAATTTACAACTGAATCAGTCATTAGAAAGTCAATTTGCAGCTGTGACAAACAAGGGGAGAGCTATTCAAGTCACGGTATCACCAATAGTATTAATGATCTTGGTAATGAAAAGCTGATGACTTTTAACAAGTGTTATCTGACACACAAGATAAATACTATTAAATATGAAAAGCCTCTTCAATTACACATGGAGCTTAGAGGCTTGAAAAAATTGGTATGCTGCCGTCTCCTTTACCTGTCACTGGGCAGAATAATGCCATCGCTCAATTACTGCCAGCGCCACTGATGCCTGAGCCCTGGCTTCCCACAGCACATGGAGGCACAGGCTTTGGTTCTGGATCTTTCCATCAGGAAATGTAGGTTCCAGTCAATTGTAAAACCAGTGCCAAGTAGTTCTGTACAACTGGGTAGCAAAAGTGATGCATGTTCCTAGCTAACAAAGATATTTCCACATTTAAAAGGTTTTAACTGTGTATTTGTTTTTCCTGGGCAAGAACCTCACAGAGCTGCCTACGTAGGTTTTTTTTTCTCTGAGACATTGATAGTCACAAAGGCATATTGTATCTCTTGAAGGAGAGTTTAAAAGACACAGTCTGACAGTCAGTTCCTGACCAGGTTTGCAATTTAGAATTCAGCAGGCTTTAGTTTCAGTGTCCATGATAAACACGCTGCTTAAATGCATTTAAATGTTCCTCCTGCTTTTCACTGAGGTGGTAAATGGATGCTGTAAGAAAAAAAAATATCCTTTCCTACCATCACATGTCTTTATACCTCTATTTTTATACCAAAATTTAAAACAGTAAATAAAAGATAAATATTTTTCATTTTAATAGGTAACAATCTTTCTTAATATTTCTAATGATTTGATTAAGTTCTTTTGGTGAATGAAGTTTAACCTACCCTTGTGAATAACAGAGCCTACTCTACAGCAGAGGCATAGGAGAGAAATTTAATTTTCTAAAATTGCACCTCCAGCTACATATTCTACTCCATCCCACCATCAAACCCATGTAAAGAGTCTCGTCTTCAACCTAAAAAAGCTAAGTCATGTTCACACTAGTTTGGAGGGTAAGCCTGGGGTGCAAGGCTTCTCTCGCAGGGAATGGGAGGAAGCCTCCAGCCACAGAAGGGTTAAAATCTCAAATGAATTATTTTCCGTGCAGTATTTTCTTAAATAAATCAAATTTAATTCTTTATTAAATTGGGCCTTTGGTCCATTTATGTATGAAAGACATATAAAACAATGGCCTACCGGAAAGATGGGGAGAAACTCTTCAGCAGGGCCTGTTGCAATAGGACAAGGGGTAAGGGTTTCAAAATAGAAGGAGGAAGATTCAGATTAGACATTAGCAAAAGTTTTTTACAATGAGGGTGGTGAAGCATTGGAAGAGGTTGCCCAGAGAGGTGGTGGATGCCCCATCCCTGGAAACATTCAAGGCCAGGTTGGACGGGACTCTGAGCAACCTCATCTGGTTGGAGATGTCCCTGACGTTGCAGGGGGGTTGGACTAGATGACCTTTAAAGGTGCCTTCTGACCCTAACTATTCTATCATTCTATGATTCTATAATGTGATCTGTCAAAAATAAAACATACATAAATTAAATTTTCATAGCATATGCACAGTTACCAGTGACATATTAAAACCTCACAGTTTCATTTAAGAGAAAACTAAAGTTAAAATATTCCTAAGGTGAGGTCCTCTGAACATCTGCTATCCAAGCTCCGTTTTCTGTTTTCTGAGGGAGAAGAAATGAGCTCCTAGCAGATATGTATATAAGATACCTATAAAAATATTTGGAATGAGTTTGTGTGTATGTTCTCCCAAACTTCCTGGATCCACTCAAATAGGAAAAAATATTTCCTTTTTGTTTTATTAAAAGATGAGGTCACACTTGACTGAAAACAAATTCTAGCCATAGCTAGAAGAATGAGGAAGAGAGGGAAAGGGCTAGAGAATTAATTCATGAAGCATCTTCACTTCACTTACCAGTTCTTTGAAAACAGAAGTAAAATCCACTTCTCCTCCCTGGCATCCTGATTGACATTTTAGCTGTATTTCCTATCCTGCTCATCTTCACTTCTCTGCCACCAACATTGGAATGTTTTTGTGGGGATCAGTTAGTGGTGCTTTGAGTAGCAATTTGACTGTCATATGGGTAAACACCTAAGCTGACAAGCACTAACCGTGCAAACTCCAGTGGGAACTGAGACTCTGTTGTACCTCACAGGATTGATGTTTTACATTTGGTACTGCCACTTGCTGTGGAGTCACATCTGGTTGCTTTTAATAGGATTATGCAGTACTGAGCAATGGACTCTACTCCTAATTGGTAAAAGTTGCAAGACCTGACCTTGCAAAAAGTAGCTTTTTTCCTTTGAGATGTTCCTCTCTGTTGCTACCGGGAGCTGAGGACCCTCAGTCCTTCCAGAAGGTGCTTAGCTCACTGCAGGATCCAGACTGTTTGAGCCTGTTACTCTTCCCTGTGTATTAATTATCATCGCCATAGAAACAGACATAAAGTGCATTCGACCTAAGGAGGAATCACAATTCATATTTTGTAGTTCCAATTTAAAATGTTACTAACCTTTCATAATCAGAACCAGATACTCTAAAATTTTGAAATGATACAGTGTTTTATTACGTTTTGAAGCTGCCTCCATTAAAATCACTGGAGGTGTTAAAGATATGCCTTTGACTTTTAATGGGAATGAGATAAACTCCTAAGTAGCTGAAGTAACCATAGGAATTTTTTATGGATTATGGAGTATGATGCCCCCATGAGAACATGGAAAGAGTTTCTCATCTTTACAATACTGAAGAGCCTTGCTGCATTTATTACTCATTTTCTCCTGGCCTAAGTGTTTGAGAGGCCAAAAGGGGATGCTGAAAGGACATGGGTCAGTGACAAAACACCTACGAAAATAGTGTAAGGATTGTCAAATTATCAAAAGGAGATTAAAAGTTTAACATATTTAGTTATGAAATTTTTATGGAATTTGTAATCCAAACCATTGGCCGTCTTTATTTTGCCAAGCACAACTGAACGCTGTAATTCCTGATACCTCTGGGACCAATCACACTGCAGAAACTTGTTAAAAACATAGCACACAACAGTGTGTCCAAACCAGCCAACTGTACAGTTGAACCTGTCTGCTGATACCCACTTGGGTCTACTGGAAGTAATTCATTGCATTGCTCGAATTGCCTTTGCACAATGCTTCTGGGTGGGAGCCTGGATTAAACTTTTCTTCATCAATACGCAGCTCACGGGCAGCTCAGAAGCACTGTGGGAAGGAGACAAACCATTGAACTGCACCATGAGTAGCTACAGCTACAGTGGCTTTAGCCCTTCATTCTGGGCTCACTGTCTTCCTTGGGGAAAATCACAGCACAAAGGCAATATGCTTTGTGGTATCTTACCATGCACAAGATCTTTGGGTACCTTCAACTGCCTGCCAGGGTAAGTCACCAACATGAACATACACACACACATGGGATACACAATGTGTGAATTGTCTTGAGACCTTTGCAGCAGCTCAACTGACATCCTCAATGCAGTACGCACAGCCAGCGAAAACATGATAATATCCTGGGATCCCTGTTCCCTTCACCTGTTATAAAGCTACATCCCATGAGTTTAGGAGGTTCTTTGCCCAGAAGGCACAGTCAGAGGACCAGTGGAGCACAGTCTTTGCTCACCGCCACCTCCATGCCTCTGTTTCTTCAAAGGCAAAACTCCTGCTGACTTCGATGGTGCAGTATCAGAGGGAAGGTGCTCCTCAACATCATCTGGGGATCTGCCCACCTCGTTAGGTGTAACAGCACAGATGATGCACAGACTCCTGAAACAAAAATATTTTCTCTCTCAGGAAATGGAAGTGTAAAAACAAAGTGTTAATAGTTCATCTGGTAAAAGCTTCACAGCTTGTTTGATCACACAACAGTCAGAAACTGCCTTAATTTTTTCTCTGCTTTTAGTGCAAAGTACAACATAAAGCCTCCAAATGCAACAAAATCCCATGAATGGAGAAATACCTCATGTCCGTATACTTTTACACGGACACATTGTAATTTACACAGACTTTGTAAGGTTTACTTTTTGTAAAACTCAGCCTTAAAATCACACCTTAAAGTCACATGTAGATTTGTAACAGTAAGTAACATGAACATCTGTAGGCCACATTGCAAACAGAATGAGAAAAAACAACCAAAACTTAATACCTAGTGTTGTAAACTGCAGGAATATTAAGACCTTATCTAGTAACAGCTTCATAGTATGCTGTCTGGGAAATAAACACAAATAATTGTGAGTATTTATTTTTCCCAGTCTGAAATAATCCATTGCATTTTGAGGGGAGAGAGGGTGAAAAAACAGCTGCTCAAACAAACTTCACGAGTAACCATCAAAAGTTGAACACACATACAAACAGATGTGTGAATCTATTTATCTATCTCTGTCTACCCATACGATATACGATGCAGTTTTATCCTCTTTACTCCACTATGGAAGGTAAAATCATGAAAAGCAATAAATACATGCTTACTTAAAATGAAACTACATCCAGCCCAGGACCTGTTGCCATACCTATAGTTGTACTCTTCATTTAGGTAATATTTAGTATTCTTCCATCTATTTACATAGTTACATCAAAATGCAGCTATTACAATCATTGTAAAGCATCCCAGGGAAACTGAGGAGGTCTTATCCCTGTTTTATAGGCATTTGGGCAGCAGAGACAAAAATGTATCAAGCAAGAGTTTATAGGCACAGGATGAACCAGCATTAGAGGCAGAAACCAAATTCAGAGATCTGATTTGGAGGAAAATAAAGCATAAAATCTTGATTAATCAAAACTATATAATTATTGTAGAAACATATTGGGAAAGATCTCCCAGTGTCTCCCATGGGGCAGGGTGGGAACTGGGTTTTTTGTTGTCATATTCAGAGGCAGAAGAGAGCTCTGCTCCAGAATGGCTGAGCAGTTCTGTACTCATATCAAATGTGGGTAGGAAAGGGTCTTGTCCATGGGCTAAAGTAGGTTATTAGAATTTTCAGTATCCAGTGTAAATGTCCCTAATATTCAACTACTACTCACTGCTACTGCCTTCACTCCAAAAATAAATAAATAAAACAAACACAAAAAGGTCTGATTTTCCTCTCAGTATAAACCAGGAAAAAAGAAGAAATCTCAACAGTTTTCATAGGCGGTAAGATACCTGGGGAGCTGTATCTGGCAAGTGTCAACTCCCAAACAGGTATTTCTTTCTCCAAACCATGCTACTTCTGTACACTATTACTTCTATATCTTTCTATCAGAGAAACATGGAAGCAGCAGGGCTGGGAGATGCAGCCAAGCACAGCCACCCACCTGCAGATACTAGGGAAACCACAAAATATTTCCTGGAGCAACAGATGCTAATGTTTAGCTTGCTACAGAGATGGAGGAAAAACAAGGGAGGGAAGGCTTTAGTAGGAGAAAAACATGATGAAAGCTTCTGTGCTTAACTTGCTGAAGGATGGTGAGATTAAACTAAGGGATGGCTAAATAAAAATGTAAATCTGGGCTCATATGTCTTTTCTGTGAGATATAAAATGTGCAGAATAAGCAGGAATGTATAGATTGCTGTTTTTCCTTGATTCAGGTCCACATTAATACTTCTGGTCTTAGAACTATCTTCTTTCTCATTGAAAATGAGGTGCTCCTGATGTTTCACATTTTAAAGCTGTTTAGCCTAAGGGTCTGAGCTGAAGTGAGTATGAGTCAATAACACAAAGGGAAACAAAGAAAATAATGGAATCAATGGAAAAAATCCCACCAAGTCTAGCTCCCAGTGGACTACAGATCAGGCCATAAGGCAGTAGGAATATATCCAGTGCAACAGAAATCCTGAGAGGAGAATGTATTTAGGAAAAAAACATTTCAGCATTTCTTAATGTGGTTAAGAGCTACATAAGGAATTCAAGGATTTGGCATTACAATGCACCTTGTGATGATGCAATGACTTACCTCACCAAGGGCCCAGGCACTGCTGAGGCTAGTAGGAATATGCTACACTTGTGCAAGAGAGCAAATTCTAACTGGGGAGAGAAGCTATATTCCTTGATTGTTGTGCATATTGGCAATAAACCCATATTTTCTGTCAATGAAGACTTTTAAATTTAGTTTTCAAGGTAAAAGAAAAAGAAAACATGTTCAGCATGAGAAATACACTAGGAGGAATGAACAGATAGCACTGTGAATAGGAAGAGGTCAGACCTTTTCTTCTACTTGCTGATTTCTTAATGTCTAAAAAAGCTGAACAATTTGTAAAGGCTGATTAAAAAGCAATACAGAGTCATTTGAGTAAAGCTGGGTTATATGGGACCACAGAAAAGGAAATAAAAGTACTAGGTATTTAAAAATATTTCTGCCTGTCATTTAAAAAATACTTACGATTACTTCCTTTTTCATAATTTGCCTTTTCCTGTTTTCCAGTTTAGTAGAATTAAAGGACCTTAGTGGGTCTCTTCAGCTCCATTGTTTTCTGTTTGGCCAGAGCTTTTAGAGCTCCAATATTGCCAGGTATTTTTCTGGACAAGAATTACTAGCTGAGGGCTTCTTATGATGCAGGTTTCTTAGACAAAGAAGTGAGGCACAGACTGATTAGATGACTTGCACAACGCAATACAGACCATCTGGAGCAGAACTGAGAAAGAAAACCACACCTCCCCAGCCAGGATTCATGACCATAATACCTAGACCACACTTTTGTCACTACCTCAGTGTTATTACAAAAACAGAACAGGAATTAAATTCTAACAAATAATCAATTACGTAAGCAAGGCAGCCTGTCCTGGGGAAGGTATGTTCTAATCACTAGTTTTCCTCAGTCTCCAGTCAAAGGCCTGATGGCTATGATACTGCAAATCAAGAGCTCAGATCTGTCAGAATAATGCAGAAAAAGACACAAGTTCTTTAGTGCTATGACTTACCTTCACTTCATCGAGGGTAAAAAAAATGCAATAATTGTCCTCTGCATAACTGAAAGGCTAAGGCTCATTGGAAATTCAAGGGATGATTTCTGATTTCTAACTGCTTGTTGCTTCCCAGTTCCTAGTATTCTATTAAGGACAGGAGAAACACTGCTGGCTAGTCACTCTTTTGAAATTATAATGAAAAAGTTAATTCTCTTGGAACTAATCAGATGCTACACCTCATTCTGTAATTATTCTATTGAAGAAAGGTCTGTCTAAAGCAAAATTAGTCTAACAACTCTAAACGATGCAGTCACATGTATTTTCAGTTGTCACAAATAAGAGATCTAGTCACCCTTTTAGCATCAATTTTTTCTGTATAGTTTTGTGGAAATAGTTCTCCTCAAAACTCAGAAGATCTCTGTGTTCATTTAATTTCACCTTTTCTGAAGAAAGTTATTAATACTTTGGCAAAGATATGGACCTCACTGTTTGTAACAAGGACTGCCGAATAGCTGGATGAGTTCAAAGCATCCCTCTCTTTTTTAATTCAAGACTGGATAGCGTTCTATCTTTTTTGAATGCTGGGCTATAAAACCATCTACCCGTGCAGTTGTTCTAGATTTCTCATTATTTTAGGCTGCATATTATGTGTTTGTTATTTTTAATTACAGTGCTGTAATTCACATTCACTGGCATGAGAGATGGAAACTGAAAAATTTGAATGCCTACTAAAGGCTGATGTGCTCAAGAGAGAGCAAGAAGCATGAACAAGTTGTCATTAATGCTCTTGTCAGTGAATTTTTACAGCAGGTGGGTTGAAACGTGTGTTTGCTGATGATAGATACATTAAATCCAAGTCTGGAAGCCTTGACTCAACGCCTCCCAGCTGTAAGGCTCTGCTGGCCCATCTTGTGGCTCTAACACAGTGCACAGAGTACTGGCACTGTGCTGCAACACATCTGAAGATGAAGGAGCTGCTACCAGTTACTTTCCTCGTGGTGGACACCAGTGTAGGCATTTGTGAATCGAGCCCCCAGAATTTTCTAGACTGACCAGAATAATGCAACAACTGATATACATGCACAAAAAAGCTGACATCCTCTGATGTTCTTCTTAATATCTCCTTAAGAAAGTCCCATGAACTAGTATGAAATGGCCTAGGAAGGAAAGCAAATACATATTAAAAGACAAAAAAAAAACCTCCTTTCTGGGAATCCCAGAAGTCCAGACCTGGTATAGTGATTTCCTCTGAGATTTCCAGCAGAGATGAAGGGCCACTGCCTTTTTCTTTCTCACCTGCATCCTACTGAGACACATGAAAACATCTGCCTATAACCTTGCCACATGTTGCTAAGAATTTTCCATAAATCTAGTGAATTAAGATATCCAGCAGCAGAAACCTGATGGCCTGCTCCAACTTTCTATTGCCCCTTCCTACAAATAATTTTGAATGTCCACGCAGGACATCTAGCTAAAAATGTTATTACATCTCTAAAGATGCAGCCTAAATTGTTCTATATGTATTTCCTTGTGTGGGCAAGCCTCTAACTCAAGAATGTTTATACAGCCTCCCTAAATAATTGTCTCCCTAAATAACTTAAAAATTATACTTCTGACAAGTGGCTTATAAGTCACTAGGGTTAGCATAAACTTTTTCCTAACAAGAATAAACAAAGAGTGACAGACATGGGAACTGGTTTAATTAAATCATAGAATACCAGCTTTATTTAAACAAAGTTAATGTTGTCTGTAAAAAGTTTTCAGTGTTTCAAAGCTGGAAAGATTGGTGAGGGGTTCAGTAAACTACTTGTTGCTTTTGTTACTGGACTCTCAAGGAAGAAATCTGGGGAAAAAAAAAAAAACAAATTATGTAACATGCCACTACACTCAATCAACAGTATGCTTTCCTTTAAAAATGCTATGGAAGAACCCAGCTGGAAATTGAGTGTCGGCGTTCTCTCACGTTGACCACAACAACATATTTGTCTTAGTGCTCTGACAGCCGAACAAGCAGGCATGCATGAATGATGCTTAGGGATGGCAGTTGTGTATGTAATGCTTCCCAAAACCTGCTCAAGGACACGTCATCCTTGGAACACGCAATTCCTAATTCTGTCAAGTTTCGTGCCTCCACAGGTTATCTGCCAAGTAATTGTCAGTTATTTAACCTAAAAGTGTCTGGGGACAAATTCAGAGATCAATGGGAACAGAGATATTTTGGCTTTCTCCTCTCTGCACACGCACCTCCCTTCGGCTGCAGGTTTTCCCCACATCACACTCTGCTTTCATACATCTCCATCCTCATCAAATGGTGATCCAGCTGTAACGCAGAGCAGTACAGGGCAGACCTGAGCTAGCTCACACTGAGCACTGCACAGCCAGGGTGACCGCAGTGCAAGGCCTGTTACAAGAAGCGAATGCTTGCGAGCACTCCCGGCCCTCGCCCTACTCTCCTCCACACTCCTGCCTCCATGTCATCACACTTCCACTGCTACTCTCACCTCTGGCTGCAGACAATCTGCCTGCACACATCCCTGCTCAGCCTCCTCCATCCTGATTTGTTTGGAGGGTTCCTGGCTTCACCCTTACGTTGAGCTCAATGTTGCAGTGCAGCTCCCAGCAGCCCATCCTGTAGCCACCTCGCCCAGGGCTCAGACTCGGTTCTCGCTACAGCTTTGGGAAGGCATATGCAAAAAGCACCAATCACATCCTCAGAGTACAGCAGCAGACCTCACTAGCTACTGCCTGATCACAGGACCAGACAGGAAAACACCAAGCGTGCACATTGAGGGTATGGGAGGCCAACAGCACAAAACAGGGACCCAAAGCAGCCCTGACATCTGTAAACTGACCCAGCTTCTGAGCAATGCCCCCAGCATGCACGCCTGCACAAACTTATCGGCAGGGTCAGAAGCACGTAGGCAGACCCCGGGGGTAAGCAGACATACTCCATCCCCTTTTCAGTCCAGAAAGTGATGACATTTATCTCAGAGGGACCTGTAGCCCTGAATCACCACCTCTCATCCCTGGACTGACTGACTCAGAGTACTGCTGGGTGAAGGTGATCTGCAGGAGGGAATGAAGAGCGAGCAAAGCCTATCAGCCAGGCAAGGTATTATTATGAAAGATTTGTGTGAGGTTTTACCCTCTAATTTCAGCTGTGACTTCCCACATCCTCAAGTGGTACATTGTCAGCTCGCCTCTCGTTTTCTGCTTCCCTCACCTCACCCCTGCTTTGAAAATGCAGACAAAAGGAGGTAAAAATGCTGTGCCACAACTGTAGTCTTACAGTGTTCAAACAGAATGCCATTTTTCTTATGGTAGAGAAGCAAAAATAACCAGTTTTATCCTTGTTGTAAAAAATAATATGCCACAAAATGTTATTAAATGTATCTCCACCTAAATACCATTTCATCTAAGTCTCCCTCTCCCCAAAAGAAACTGAGATTAGTTTGATTCATTACTGGAAAGTGATAAAATAGCATATGTTTTGCTCGGTCAAAATTATAGGTGATCTCTGCAATTTCTTGTTAAGGCTAGTCTCCCTGTACTATCCTTGTAATTTGTCATTACACCCTATCACTAACCCAGCTATCTGCTAAAGATGCAGAAAAATCCCCTTTATGAGAGAAAAGACCTTCTCTTCACAGCTCTGGTCCTGCTTCACTGTCGGAGTGACAGGAGAAGAAGAATGCCGTCCTGGTGATGGAAACCAAGTGGTCTGCACACAACTTCTGCACCAGCCATTCGACAAGGAGATGGCTGCAGGAGCAAAGGACATATGGCTTTACCAGCCTCTGCTTACTTGGGCAAAGGGGATTTGCTCCTGTCACACCTTCCTGTTTCTTCCTGCAGCCTGCAAGCACACAGACTAAACCCCAGTGCTGCCCACAGCAGTGCCTGCAGGCATTGAGATGCCACAGGGCAAACCACCAGATGCTCCATACTGTCTACCTCGCAATCATACATGGGATAAGGTGCTGATACAATGGAGTAGCTATGCTGTAGTGCACTGACAAATGTGTTAGCTGACACGCTGTCGCTGACCTGTGGGCAGACAGGAATAAAGACGTGGCCTTCTGCCTTATTTTCTGATCTAGGGCTATAAGAAAAAAAATAATTCTAACTTCATTTAGGAAAGGGGATTCTCTTCTTCCTGCTGGTGCTGCTGGAAATAAAGCATTTATTGGAAAGTAGAGTTATGTCATACTGATAAAAGCATATGGGTTTTTTACAGCAAAATGGTATGGTGTCCCTTCAAGCTGCAAAAATAAAACATAATTTCTTGGTAATCACAATTATTAAGAACTTCTTACATCAAAACCTTGAGACTCAGGAGTAAGGAACTTGACCGTGCTCTTTATAGAACATGCTCATACTGGATACGAGTGTAGCACCTACAAGGCACTCCAGATCGTGTCCCTTCATGCACTGGAAACAACCTAACATGAAGGAAAGCTGCTCTGAATTAAAATCTCTCTTCAGTGGTGTGTTGGGTTTTGTGGCAGAAGGGTTACAGGGGTGGGTTCTGTGAGAAGCTGCTAGAAGGTTTGCTTTTGTCCACTGGAGCTGGTGTTGGCTCACTCCAAAACAGATCCGTAACTGGCCAGTGCTGGGCCCATCAGTGATGGCAGTAACGCCTCTGTGATAAGGTATTTAAGAAGGTAAGCCAATTTTATAGCAGTAGGGTGGGGAGAGAGAGTAGGGAGGCACAGGCCTTGCCCCTGGCCTCCTGCACAGGTGGTTGTCTACGTCAGGCCTAGCCCAGAACAGCCCGGCAGAGAGGAGGGAGAATATGTGAAACAGCTCTGCAGGCACCAAGGTCAGTGAAGAAGGAGGAGGAGTTGATGCTCCAGACACTGGAGCAGAGATTCCCCTGCAGCCTGTGGTGCAGCCCATGGTGAGGCAGGCTGTCCCCCTGCAGCCCATGGTGAGGCAGGCTGTCCCCTTGCAGCCCATGGAGGCCCACAGAGGAGCAGAGATCCACCTGCAGCCTGTGGAGGACCCCACGCTGGGGCAGGTGGATGCCTGAAGGAGGCTGTGGCCCATGGAGGACCTGCGCTGGAGCAGGTTTGCTGGCAGGACTTGTGACCCAGGGGGTACCCATGCCGGAGCAGTTTCTTCCTGAGGGACTCCACCCCATGGAAGGGACCCACACTGGAGCAGTTTGTGAAGAACTGTAGCCCATGGGAAGAACTCACGTTGGAGAAGTTCATGGAGGACTGTCTCCCGTGGGAGGTATCCCACTTTGAAGCAGGGGAACAGTGTAAGCAGTCCTCCCCCAGAGAAGGAAGGAGCAGCAGAGACAACGGGTGATGAACTGACCGCAATCCCCTGTGCCACTCTGTGGGAGGAGGTAGAGAATTCAGGAGTGAGGTTGAGCCCAGGAAGAGGGGACAGGTGGGGGAAGGGATTTGGTTTTGCTTCTCATTATCGTACTCCAATTTGATTGTTAATAAATTAATTTATTTTCTCCAAGTGAAGTCTGTTTTGCCCAGGACAGTAACTGTTGAATGATCTCTCCCTGTCCTTGTCTTGGCCCATGAGCCTTTCATTATATTTTTTTTTCCCCTATAATCCCAGGGAGGGAGAGCAAGTACCTGCATGGTACTTAGCTGCCGAATGGGGCTAAACCATGACAAATGGCTCCAAAGTTTGGGTTAAAATGCAGGTGGAAAATCCAGAGGGCATTCTATAATCTCACTCAAGTTTTTTAATGAATGCTATATATTCCAATTGCTGTCTCCTTCAAAAAAAGCTATAAAGTCATTCTGCCATCTCCCATTGTTCTCTTTATATTTATGGCAGATGGGAAAGGTTGAAAAATTAATCTAACAACAGATTTTATTTTCATAAAATTTAAAAATGCATTCAAAACAAGTTAACAAAAGAGGAATGTGGGGTGTTTTTTTAATAAATCAGTATTTTTTGCCTTGAGGGGAGTTGTGTTACTACTGGAGAGCTTTGTACAGTGGCAAAACATAAACAAAATCCATGAAATGTAGGCCAAAAAACCCCTGTTATTGGGGCTGGAATTGTGGTCCCAGATAAAAGACATTGACAAATAAAAAGATGAACTCCCATGAGACATTCAGAGAAACATTCACTTTTCCTTTTATAGAAATATATCAATGCAGACCTCTATTTCATCTGTGCGAAAGGCAGAAAACAATTCCACTCTACTGTTTCTAGATCAGTAAGTGTCTTCTCATTTCACTTCTGGTGCCACCTTGTTTCCCTTGTGCTTTGGTTCTTTGAAGTATCACTTTTTTAACCATCTGGCCAAACATCCTTTTTCCGGTTAAGGAATCCATGTGAAAAAAAATGAAAGGCTGCTGATTTTGAACTGTGAAAATGAGGCATCCATCTCTTTATTTTCTGGCTATTCTATATATGCTGACACAAAGTCAGCTCTTGTAGAATATAAGTTATTAATGAAGACAGTCTCATTTGCCCTAAACAATCCTCTGCTTTTAATTACATTGTCACAGAACAGCTGAACAACTCTCAGGAGTCCACTTTGAAATTCTAAAAAAAATGACTTGGCTCAGACAGGACTTCTGTTTACTACAAAGTTGTAGTTAAACTGTATATCTCTATATACAGAGAGATATGTAGTTAAAGATACAGATAATAGCTCTGATAGTGGTGCTGCTCTTGGCTAGTGTTGCATTAAAGATGCAGTTGCCTCTGAGTACTCCTTCCTGCAAAGCAGAAACACAAGAACATAACACAGTCGAAGAAAAAATCCTCAAAATTTAGACATATTCCTTCCCATGCACTTCAACCCCAAATACTATTCATTTGGGCCATGTAAGCCCACTAAAAGGTATTCAAATCATCTGCTTCTCTTTGTGTCAGCTTCTTTTCTCCCAGATCTTTATTCGGACATGTAAATGATGTAACCTCAATGGTACAATTATATGTCCCTGGCTATACCTATATAACATGGCAGAGGTCTTCACTCTGTGCTCCATAGTCCTGTTCCTCTAATAGTGCAGACATGTAAGAACTGTGATTTCCTTGGACACTAAACTACAGAAAAGGCGTGAAGTGTGTGCACACGTATCATCTCCCTGAAGCTCACATCTGAATCAGTCAGCTGGGAAGAGATCCCGGGTGGTACATGAGCTTGCTCTTTCCACGTTTCACAGTCATTTAGGACAGCAAGGAAAAATAAACAATAATTTATTGGACAGCAAAGAAAAATAAACAATAATTTATTAGGTAAAGGGGTTTTTTTAACCTCTGTAAGACTGTGATATTGTTCAGGCTACGTTAAGCCTGACAGTGAAAAATCTGTTCCCTGTAATTGCAGATATGTAAACTGTAAAAGATCTAACTTAAATTACCTTCCTTAGCTGAAAGCTGTAACATAAGTGTTACTAGAATACTTTGATAACAGGAAGCTTCCTTATAATTAATTCAGAATGGTAATGTAACAAACAGTAAATTAAGATAAACAGAAGACTGAACTGTTGGAGTCTTAAAGTAAAACATCCATAGAAGTCTACTTTCTTGCCAAAAACCTATAATGCAAGAAAAAAAATCAAACTGACCAATTAGTTCCAAATTTAAAAACTGATAGTGAAACTGCCCATAGGTTTTGTTCCTGATGCATCACCTCAGCTGTAGAATCAGCTCTGCAAAGCTGTCTTCTGGTTAGAACCTGCCAGGATGAAATTAAGGTACTTTTCATTAATATAGTACCTAAAAACTTTGAACAAGGCCCAACATTTATTCCTAAAGAATTTCTGAGTTTTAAAAGTCTTATTTTTAAATCATGTCTTGAAATACATTGCTTCACAAACATTGTATGCACTATAATATTAAAAAACATATTACACTATAAAATAAAGATTTTGTTAAAGAGTGCAATTGTGCTGAACTATGTGAATGAAATGTTTGCATGGGATTACAATTCAGTTCTCAGAGATACAGCTGTCTGGTTCTTTCAGTCACTATTGATATAGAGAAGAATAAATTACATCGTTCTAGTAATCTACTTTTAACCTCCAAATATTTTCTAATTACTTAGGCCACTGACAGTCAGATGCCTGAACTTCTTTATTATACTATATGTAGGGTTTTCAGCTCAGACCTCCTTAGTTACTCACTGGTTTCCAGTGGAAGTGTCAGAAATTCTCTCAACTAGCAGTTTCCTGCAGTTTGAGTACCTCATGTTTCAGAAAAATAATTTCTTCCACTCAAAAACTACACTTTGTATTTCATATAAAGCTGCTATAATTACAAATAAGCAAACATATATTTTACTGATATCCATTCTACCTTTTCACACCTAATGCAAACCCAGCATATAGCACTTCCCCAAGGAAAGACTTGGGATGCAGAGCTTAGGCTGATAAATTCCTGCCTCAGCACAGCCGTTAGAACACACTTAACTCGAGTTTAAAAAGAAGAACGTGACTGAAGATTTGCAGGAATCACAGCCAAGCTTATCATGGCAAAGTGATGAATAAGCATCCTAAATTTACACTGCAATAAATAGTAGCTTTCAAATCACAGAAGACATGTGAAAATCACCTTTCTGAAATGAAAGAAGAAAATGTCTAAGTCCAGGTACTGAATAATAAATCCATCAGGGATTCAAATGACTCTGTTAATTAGTAACAGGGTCTGAAATTTTAATCTCTAGGTCACCCATTCAAATCCAGCTAAATTCAGTAATAAAATGGTATTGCTGTTTAATGACAGCTTCCTGAACAAGCAAAAAGAGTATGCTTAAAGGTAGCCTTAAAGGAAGCACAAGGACAGAAGGAGTCCTTCGATGGCCAATCCAGTGATTTGAAAGAAAAGACACTTGCGTTAACGCCAGCAACAACACATCACTATTTGTCCTCACACTAATGGGAAAACCACAACATTATTATATTTGAGCAAGTTGGGAAGTTTTTCTCTTTGATTGTGCTAAATTATCTCAGTTCTTTGTGGTGACCCATAAGGAAGGAGCTTCCCTGCATACAACGCTTCTGTCTGCCTGAGTCACTGCACAGGAGAGGCTTTACATGGAGATGGGTTTTATAAGAAAGAAATTATTTTGTGATGCTAATATAACAAGCAGTGGCTTGAGGGAAAAGGAAAACATCCAAGATATCAGGGGGGCTGACTCAATTCTTGCTTGCATCAGTTTTAAAAAAAGCTGAACTGTGCAGACTTTCAGTACATAGCATGAACATTTCAGAGTGAACGGGCACTACCAGACCAGGCTATGGATACTCTATTACCTCTTCATGGAGTAAAAAAATATTGCAAAGGTGAAAGGCTAAGGATGGTCTGGACTATAGAATTCATCCCTAGGAAGGGATAGATGTATATCCTTCGGGAGAAGAAAAGGATCACCTATCAGCTGTACAGTCAAGAACTCCGACAATGAACTGCAGCTCAGTGCATCTCATCACAGGTTTTGAACCAGCTCTGTGACAGGAACCTGTCAGAGTACAACTCAGTTACTTTTCACTAATGCAGTGACTGGAAACTGCATACAGGACCTAATGTTTTACTCAGTGTTTGTGAAAGGATTGTAAGAGAGGAAGCCTGTTTTCACTAATAGTTCACACTTTATGAACAAGGATACAGAGCTACTAGCACATATTGCTGTCAGGCAAGAGCGGTCTTTCTTTTGATATTATATACTAGGTCATTCACTTGCCTGCTTCCCCATCTGATTCAGAAAACAAAACCTCCAGAGCTTTCCTATAGCTCTGGAAGAAACCACTGGTGCTTGTCTGCTGCTCCTGGGCGATTATCACAGCCATGACTCTATAAGCTCCGGGAGTTTTCTCTGCTGCTGACGGAGAGGCAAAAGCCCAATGCAGCTCCATTTTATCACATCTGAAAGGGCTTATCTTTCTCCACTGACTATCGAAGAGTCCATGGAAATGACCCCTTCTTCCTCCTAAGCATATCCTTTCCCATTACTTTGTCTTTGTTTAGAAGCAGCCAGAAAAGGAAAGAGAAAGCTTGACTACCCATAATTTATCTTGCTTTGTAGGCTTTTTTTTTTTGTGTGTGTGTGGGAATGTTTGTTAATAACAAATTACGTTAACAAAAATTTTTAACATACATTTATTGGACTATTTAGTGTTTTGACCTCCTAAATTATAGCCAAGAAGAACAACAAAGAACAACAGAAGAAAAGAAGCATCAACTGACTGTAATGTCCATATTAAAAACTAGTGACATCACCTCTGGAAAGAGATTTTTCCAAGATACCAAGATCCAGACCATTTACAGAATCAAGGGGCCTATACCAGTAGTTTATAGTCTAAATAAATAGTTTAAAATAGCTAGATGCTATTTTAGATCACGGAGTATGGTAGAATACATTCTGATACCTAGATTTGACTGTGTCCTACATTGACTGAAGTTTCTCAGTAACCTTTTAGTGTATTTTAGTCTAACAAGGACAGTAATTAGGGTGAGGTAAAAGAGAGGAGGGAGCAGTGTTCTTTACTACTCATACTTCAGCACAAGGAAGAAGCTGGAGATTTAATGGGATCACAGATCAGGACCTAGTTAAGAGTCACTCAAAAAAGAGTCAAGCATAAATTTTCCTCTTCTTGATGTGTTTCTTCACTTATCAACATTATTTCAGTCCTGTATTGCACCACATCCTAAAAATTCATCTTCCACAAGGCCCAAATAGAGACGGGACCCTCGGACTCAGCACTTGAGATTGAGTGAAACTGAGACAGATTTTATCAGTCTACGGAACACTACAGCCTGACCTCATGATCCCTTTTGATGACTACAAGCAACCTGAGTATAATTGATTGCAGGATTAGATTTATGTTTGCAAACATCTGAGTTCTGCACTTAGGAAAAAAAAAAACAACCAAGAAGCATATTTGCTTGTCCATTCATTGCAGTTTTATGTCTTTGAATAATGTCCACAGTGGAGTTTTTAGTGACAAGTTGTAACTAATAGATTTCTATATAGTATAAGATGACTTACTTTTTTTTTTTAATTAAAAGCACACAAAACCAAATGAAAATAATTGTTTGCAGCTTATTGCTTTATTGTTGGACATGTATGAGAAGAAAGGAAAAAAGTGAGTAAAAAGGACACCTTACAAGAGGCCAATACTCTACCTGGAGACAAGGTAATCTGATGTACTTTACTTATGGTCGTGCAAGATTCAGTTATTTAATCCTACAAAGCTGTTTTAAGAAAAAGTCTAAACTGAACCAAAACTCATTCAAGTCTCTTTAGCGATACCTTGCTGAAGAAATAGTTCAGTCAGGGAACTATGTTCTTTCCTGCTACTGTTGTTTTGTTCCTGTGGGAAACGTTTAGGCAGGACATATTGCCCCTGTCATGTTTGTACAGATGGTATGAGAGAAATTTTAGTACTGGCCAGTTGTCTTACACTAGTATCAATCTAACCTACAGTAAAGAGAAAAACACTGACAACGGAGTGGTAAACATTGGAAATACCATGTGACTGGGTTAGTAATAGCCCTTCAAGTGAAATTTATCTCTGTAATTTTTAAAGATCACTCATATATTATTTTATTATAAAAATATCTGAGTAGTATTTTTTTTTTAATTTTAAAGTTGGTTAATTCCCATATTCCTAAATGCTTAGACTCTCTTTGGTACCCCGTCTAGTTCTCCATCTCAATGATGGGCAGCTCAGATTAAAACTCCACAGCTAAAAACTGAAGGAAAGCAAAGGATAAAGAGCAGCAGACAGGCCTGACACAGGACACAACTCAGCAGCTTCTATTTATGGATCCACATTCCATATCCACCCATCCTGTTTTGGGAAGTACAGTAGAGTAACTCATTTTAGTTTAATGTAGTAAACTAAAGATTTGTAGTAACTAACTAACGTAGTAAACATTCCAGTTTCCTAGTTCTTAATATTATGTCTGCTTTACTTACGTATTTAGGCATTCATCTTAGTATTTAGTTCACTGTATTAACCATTCACGAGCCACTTCACAGATGAGCATGCTAGCAACCCTGCTGCCCTGGTGGCTTAACCTCCAAGTCATGCTTGTAAACAGGTTCAGCTTCAGGGAACAGCACTGCTCCTGTGCAGAATTTGTTGGTCAAGGCTTCAGAGCACACAGCTGACACTCCATTACACAGATTATTTCCACATAGCAGTAAGTAATCCAATTGACTAAAATAGGATGGAATTAGGCAGTATCTAACAGCAGTAATGGTAACAAAACTGACTTTAAGAAAGACCTTACCCATAATTTTGAAAAGCTTATACCATATCTGTATTTTCTCTGGTCACTGTGCACCATCTTGATCAACATCTCGATGATCGCAGGTCAGTAGGGCTGAGAAATGCTGGTGTGTAAAGGAGGTGAGGGATAGCAGTTTTGAGATCTTCTTCTTGCCTCTGGCTAGGTCAAGAGACAACTATAAAGATATCTTGTCCTCGGCAATAACCATGGGTTGTGACTCTAGCTGGTAATAAATAACATCTCGTGACAATATCTGGTTTCCTGACATAGTGCCTCAGGGACAGTCTTTTATTCCCAGATGTCTACTTTCTATCCTCTACTTTTCCTTCCACACACATACAACCCTAAGAAGTGCTGTCTACCATCATCATTCCAGCAGTCCATGTAGCAAATGGTCCATATTCCATGGACAAATCATCCATATTTGTGTTGTGAGTCTTGAATTATTCCGGGTCAGGCCTCTGGTCTCCCCTCACGGAAAAGAACTACTGGACCAATGACTCATGCAGGATATGCCAATGGGGACAGCTTCAGGCTAGGTGGGATTTCTTCTTCTGTGCAGGCTATGAAAGGACGGGAGAGTGCCGATTGGTCCTTCAGGATAACTGGATATAGGGGCACACTGTAGGCAAGTCTGTAGCCTGAAAGTCTGGCACCAGCCCATGTTCCTTATCTCCTACTTTTGCTATGGGATGCTGATGGGCAATGACTTAAATGATGCAACCGCTTTTCTACAAGACCACAGGATGGCTACATGTGGCACAGACACATCAGTGATGGAGTGAACAGCCAGAGGCACAAAAGGAGTTTGGTGGTAAAGGTGTGGTCCCCGAGATGCCTTGTGGAGGCCTCTCTACAGCCCCAGTAGGACCATTAATAAGACAGGACTGGTAAGAGGACAAGTTAGCACAAGCCTTCCCCGGTGCAACAACCTTTTTGAGAAACCGAACAGAGCAGCACAGCATTAGACAGAAAGTAATTTCTCAAGTTTCTTCCCACTATATTCAGAGCTCTTGGCAATTTTTTTCAAAAATTCTGATACAACTTTGGCAAATAGGGTGTTACATTTTAGTAGTGTTATATAAATGGTTTTCCACTAACATTCTGAGGCAAACACTTGACTATTAATTTTTCCGGCCACCTGAGTTCTGCACTATCAAATTGTCACTATGAACTGAAACAGAGGAGTAAACGTGAGGCAACACAAGACAGAAAATCTTTGAAGAGAGATGGCAAGGTTGTAGTAAAAGACAGCATGACACCAAACCACTTCTGATAAAGATCTTTAAAGACAACCCCATCTGTTTTTTTCAAAAGCAGTACATTCCAGCTCTTGCAGAAGACATGGGATAGCTCATGCCAGCCCAAACCATTAAGAGAAACATGGCTTTTCCCTGCCTGCTACGTAGGATGGATTTATTTGTTCTTTCACTCTATCTAGAGAGAAGAATAAACTACTTGCAGCTGTTTAAATGCTCTGTGGTGAACTTTGTTGTCTACCAGGAAACACTCCTCACTGAAAAAGAAAAAAAATAAATCTCATTTTAAAGATCTGTTCCAGAGCAGTTTGCAAATCAATGTCTTCCTAATAGAGATCAAACAATAAGCTGTATGCCCATGAAAAGAAACTGCCTCTGTGCTAACTTTTGGGGGAAAAAAGGTGGAACAACAAGGTAAATTTATATTTAATGGGTGATTCTAGGAGCATGATGACCTTACCCAGGTGCCTCATTCTGCTCTGTTTGGAATTTGTCCTCTGTGTTCATGTACACACATTAATAATTAACTTATTTTGCCATCTCTCATCTATTGATTCAAATACATAATGGGAAAGACATGCCAAATTGTTTTCATTTGAGCAAGATAGCTGATGCCAGTGATGAGCCAAAAATAAGGAATGGACCACGAATATTTTTCAAATGTAGCCAGTTACTGGTTAACCAGACATTAGCTCTTACAGTAGATATATTATCTAAATGTATTGATGTTCAACCACTGTTATAAAAACTAACTATTCACTTGCACGTTTGCAACTGCTCTGTAGGTTTATACAAGACAAAGGCAGGTTCCCACCCTGCTGGCAGGAAGGTTAAAGGAACAGACTGTAAAAAAGAGAATTAAAGAAACATACAAAGAGGCAGGAAACTATGAAAAGCCTGAAGAACTTGTACTCCACTTTGTAGATTTGATTTATATATAAATATTAACCCATTTCTTCAGACAACATGCTACATGCACGAAGACCTTCATGGAACAGATACTAGCCTGAAAGTGAAAAATATATTCTTTAGTCTTCAGCATCTTCTTGAGTCAGGAGGGTTTACCTAAGAAACACTTGCTTCTGACCCAATAATTATCTTCCCTTTTCAGCCTGGAATATTTTCCTGAGTTCCACCTTAAACAGAAATTTGCCTGTCCAAAAGCTGCTTGTTGCTGATTCACTCTTGTCATTCTTCAGTCCGGGATCCTATCCCACCTGTTGCTTTTGGGGGACATAAAGCACTCCGAGATGCCTTGAATTCAGAAAACCATTGCACACTGCAAGCTCAGGGTTGCAGCAATGGACCAGAGCATCAGACATGGAAGCAATACAGCTCTCAATAAAGTAGAAGGCTCACAGGCTCCAGGACATATGTGGAGGAGAAAGGAGACCTATGTTTAAGGAAGACAGCCAAAAAAGTTAAATGAACAAGAACTGGTCTAGGATAGATGGTCAGTGGTGTCCTACAAGTCCTTGGATTAGTAGTTGAGCATTGAAAACGACGAAGAATTTAATTTCTAAGGAAAACAAAGCAAAACTCTGCACTCCAAACCAACATTTCATCTAAGGTTATCAAAGCAAAGTCCGTACATTAGGTCTCACTGTGAAACAGGCCAGCTCTTATTTTACAGCTGAGGAAACTAAGGCTCACTGCCATACACACAAAAAATGGCAAAGCCATTTTTCTTATCTAGATTTTCAATAAGATCCTGATTTAGCCAAACAGCAAGAGCAAAGGTCAGATTAGCTCTGATTTTTTCTGCATCATTTAGCCCAAGCAGTAAATCAAACAAGGGAGTTTCAGTAGGATAAAACATCAGATTTGAACTGAGGCTGAAACTCCTGGATACCATTTAGAGAAGACAAAAAATTCACAACTGTGTAAGATCTGAGCAGACACGTGTGCGCTATGTGCGCACATACAAGCTGGCAGTATGCAGCTGAGAGCTGCTACTCTGGGAGTGATTTTACCAAAAAAAAATTCACACAGCCTGTCAGGTGGTAGCTGGACACATCTGACACCTTATCACTATGTGTCAAGGTGAGTCAGAACACACATGGCACAGACAGGGAAATTAAAAAGATTAACACTCCATCACCAAAAGGCTTCTGTGCCTTGGCATAAGAGAATCCATCAACGATTGATGTAACCAGCCACAACAATTTTGAATAAAAGACCGTGAAGGGGAAATTTGTAGAGGTCCTAATTAGAACCGCTGGAAATAGGTGCATCACTTTTTTTCCAGATGACAGAGCCAGTAAAGAGTGAAATATTTTTAATAGGAAAGATCAACTAAGAAAATAACTAAATACATAACCTCTGCTGCTTATAACCTCAAAGCTATGTAAGACATACAGAAAGAGAAAGCGGCTTTAAAATAGACTCAAAAATACAGTTGGAGTAATGCTTCAGTCAATCAGGGTACACTCAGTAAGCCATGTCTGTACTTGTTCTATTAAAATGTGCTGTTGAGCAGAATTAACTCGTCTAGTTAGGGAAATAACCATTGGGAAGAGAGGCACAAGGACAACACTTCAACTATTATATGAGGGCAATTTCCATAATCCGCGTGGCATGACACGTGGTTGGGGGTGATAAAAGCTCAGGAACATTTTCAGCTTTGTTTTTATATGAAATAGGCAAGGAGCCATTAAATATGGAATTCAAATTGTGTACAAATCAAGCACTCCTAATATAAAGAAAGAAATGAATAGTTCACGCTGTCCTTTGGTTTTAAGATCTCTTGTTGATACTTTCAGTTATCTATTATAGTATACTGTTATTCCTTAGCACAGTTATCAGGTTAGCAATCTCCACTCTAACCACTTTTCCTTGGGGCTATATACTAAAAGAGTCAGCTTTGGTTGGCAATCAAGATGTCTAGTTATTCCCATAATTTGGCTGCTAAATACGGCTGTTGAATGGCTGCAAAACCCAGCTCCAAGGGCCGTGGCTTGTTCTCTGCCAGGACTTCTCCCCTCTGCTTCAAGAAAATGATGCCACCTTGGAAAGAAAAGTAAGTCTATTTTCCAAGGATCCTCCCACAAATTTTTTGCCTCCTCATCTTGATTTTTTTGCCTCCTCATCTTGATTTAAGCTTGTCAGAATAAACTCTAAGCTCATATCTGTAAACACGATATACAAACTTGATGACAACCAAGAAAGCGTTGCTGGGAGAAATCAGTTGCTACAGTCATAGTGGTGGCATAAGATATTTCAGTGCTATTGGAGATAACTAAGACTAAAGGAAAGCACAGCAGTAAATTGTTTTCAATCATTCACAATCCATTGAGATTTGTCCCTTAAATATATGCCATATCTGGTGGCCTTCTACCTCTGTGGGTACAGAAATGGGAGACTGGAGGTAAAAGAACATATCAATTTCTATGTAACAGCAGTTGTTTCAATTCCAAGGGACAAGGGATGAGAACAGAGGTGTCTGTTGTGACTTTTAATAATCTCTTAAAGATCTATGGTCCAGGTGGAATTTTATGGCATCTCTCAAAACAACTTCATCCTTAATTGCTATTAGAGAAATTATATGAGACGCTGATATGAATCTTAAATGGTGAAATACCATAGAAACTAACTTCAATTTCTTAGCTCAGTAGCTAAAATTCTCTTCAAGGATGTGAGCATTGATAAACTATTCTGGAAAAAGGGACAAAAGTTTGTAGCTCTTTTTCTTTCCTTTATTTTCCTGCCTCTCCCTTGCACACATAACACCATGGCCTTGTTTGTTTGCTCTGAGGGACTGCAAAGAGTCTATAACAGAAGCAATAAAAAAAAAGATGAAAAGCAAGGAGTAACTTAAGTGAGACATTCTCGAAGATGCCATCTGGGGTTGAGTATGATAGCTGCATGCTAGTATTGAACACAATCCTGTAAGTGGTCAGAGTGCAAATTCTAGACTCCAGCTTCTTGTGATGTTGAAGAAAATGCTTTTAATCTTTCATGTTTTTATAGAACGAGAGTCAAATATTTTCTTCAAGCAGCATTTCTTGCAGTTCATCTTCTGTGCTCTCTGAAATCTCAGAGAAGAGAGAAAGGGCAGAGCTTTTCTGCCCTTGGCTGGATGCTTAGCTGGACACTTTCAGTGAACCCTCCCAACAAGCATTGAAAGCTGCTTGCATTACAGAGCCTTCATTTTGAGAATGAAATGATCCCCTCCCTCAGGTGAGGATGGAAGGAATTATGAAGGATAATTCCAAAGATACTGGTAGGAAAGAGACTTTTCACAGCATTGATGGGCCATGCCAGAAAAGAGTTGAAGGAGTGGAGTAAGAAGTTCTGCAAGCTTACAGCTTCATACTCTTGCTACATTTCTTCAGCATTTATAAAGTTTGGGTATTAGCCACAATTAATTAGAGGAAATGTTTGAGAAAGGCTGTCATGGAGTTTCTTTTTCTTTCTTTAGTTTTTCATCCTCAAATAGAAGACCAATCTTGAACACCCATCTAACTGGTATCTCCTGTCTCTCTGATTAGTGCCCTACCTCTTAGGCTGTAGGCTTCTCTGGGAGTAGAGTGCTCTCACTTCAGGGCTGTCGAGCAACAGTCCTTACAGAAAACTTTCCTCCTCTTTGCCCTCAGAGTCCTGCACTCCTCTCTGAGTCGTAACACTACTTCAAAAGGAAAGGTGAGGAATGTACACATTCTCCAGGACATGACTGCGAGGCAAAAGAGGGTAATTTGAATCCCCTAACACTACAAAATGTGTTGAACACAGATCTCCAACTTCCTGAGCAAATGCTCTAACCATAGGACTCCTAAATAAGTGGCCAACACTTCTCTCTTCTGAGCTCTTGAAGAAAAGCATGAGGCAGTCCCTTATTCTCAAAGCACTGAAGATCAGGCAAAGTTTTTCCGGCTGTGAATCACACTTTCCTTACGTACTGAATTCAGAACTGCAGACAAGCGCCAAAATCGGAGAGACAGAGAGGATTTCACACACATCTGGTCCTCAAATGGCCGAAGCCTCCTTCCAAACAGCACGCTGGGTGTTATGAATCCAGCTTGTGAGCCCTGGTTAAGTCTATGTCATGCTTCTTACAGCCCACCAAAGAGCTGGGTGTCTTAACTTGGGTTTGTGAATCACATTCCCAAAGGCAAGCCTGTTAAAAGTATCTCTGAAGAGCCGGGCAAAAGTATTGCACTTCAAAAGGAAACTATCAAGTAATTTTTTACAGTAGTCTTAATGTAACACTGGGAACCCCTTGTAAGGGAGTGGTACTGTTACAAACTGGCTATCCAAAAAGATGCGTCAGTCAGTATCTCTGCTTCAGCTGAACATGCCTACAAACGGGCCAGCTGTTAATACCCTCCTTATCTGTTACATGGATCTTTTAGACCACGCAGGCTAATTCCCTATTGCTAGGCAAGATCTAAGGCTAGAACCATGACAAATTAGGTGTAGCTGATTTAAAAAAAAAAAAAAAAAAAGGAAAAGAAACAGTAGAGTTATTTTTTCCAGGTCTTTCAGTCAAATGCAGCAAATTTGCTTATTCAGAACATTCATTCTAGAAAAGTGTCTTGTCCCTTGATTATGCAAATGTCCCTCTCACCACCTCTCATGTATCAGTTCTACCTTTCTATAAATGCCTGACCTGTGCATGACTGCTGGAAAATGATTCCTCATCCTGCAGCTGAACCCGCAGAAGAGGCATTTCCCTCCACGGGAGAGATGGACTCCAGTGTTTTGTCTGCACAATCAAACTGGATCAGACCCAGCCTTACCCAGCAGAGCAAAACAACTGCCTGAAGACTTGGGGGTTTTTTGCAGCTCAATTAGTTAAAAACAACAAAAAACCCAACTGTGTCAGCCAGCTCAATGTTTCCATTAGGTGGATATGCCAACAAGGCTGTATCGAAAGAGTTTCTTCCATTGCAAGCCCCAGTGCAGGCAGGTGGGCTTCCCACTGCTGTTGCAAACACCAGGCTTGATTTGTTCATGCTTTATTTGGATTTTTTGGACACTACTTAAGCACTGATCAACATGGCTTAACGTTACGGCTGCATTGCCTGTCGGACACAGCCAATTGAAACTGAGCACGTACAATCCTTGGTTCTACTACTTGCATTTGAAGTGGGTTGGTTTTTTTTTTCTGAGATACTTCCTGTATTTTCACTTTATTTGGAATATTCTGCACAGTTCTGTATTGTGTCTAAAGTAAATTATTGATGAAAAAACAAGGGACTTGTACAGTGATGTTGGGTTGAGGCAGGTTTTTTTTTCTTTCGGTCCCCATTGCCCTCATCTTGTGAGCAGCTCTGTACACCAGTAACTTCACATGCATCAATAGTCCCACTGAATAGTTCCCACATGATATTGCTGGTAACTGTTTGTAACATCGGGCGTTAACAGGAAAGGTCTGTGTACCAAACTTAGGGTTCTACTCAGAGGAGGAGTCCCACTTTAGGGCTTAGATTATCACAGAATATAGAATCATAGAATAGTTTGTGTTGGAAGAGACTTTGAAAGGTCATCTAGTTCAACCCCCCCTGCAAGGAGAGGGACTTGGAATGATCATCTCCTCACAGAGGGCTGGAGAATTTAACAACTTCTGTCTTTGCATAGAAAATACTGGTTGTTGCTTCCCACACACTCAGGAAGTGAGCAGGGTGTCCCAAAGATGCCGAGGAGGGTGGCAGTGAAACTCCCAGTGTCAACCTGCATTTCACCCCTAGCACTTAGGATGGACACCAAAGGAACACAAGAGGCTGCGAGTTACAAGGGCTTCAGTTTAGGAAGACGAGACACAGGAGCAGAACCCCGTGTGATGGTATTTTCAGCTCCGGCATCCGTTCATGAATTGCTATAGAAATACAGCAACCTGAAGAATGACTTCAGAATACTGAAGAAAAGCACTTCTTCCAGCAATAAACTCTGCCCCCAAATATTATCGAATAAGTAGTGATGAGTTTTGAGGGCAATTCATGAAAAATATTATACGCTTACATACACAGCAACTGAAACAGAATATGCTCACTGAAGCTGAAAGTGGTATTTCACCATTTAGGAAGCTTTTTCATTAGTCAACTGTCTTTCAGTAGCTAAGCTCCATACTTGCTACCTTAAATGCTGCTTTTGAAAAAAAAAAAAAAAAGGCAGCATAGATTCTTATCTCCTTTCCCAAACAGGCTGAATTCTTCAATCCTAAACAGTTTTATCTTGGCACAGCTATCAGGCTACGTTACACATTTCTGGGAAATGTGGGTCAAAATCAGAGTGCTTATTGTTAGTTTAAGGAATAGTTTCACATCTAAATGTGGGGAAATGCAACTCAGGAAAAAAATAGGATTTCAAAGAAAACCAGAGTAAAAACTAAAGGAAATTACTGATTTAAATGGATGCAAAAGTGGGGCCCCAATTTTTCAGTTTCATGTATAATCCTGAAATTTTACAGAAGCTTTTGCTCATATACTTATGGGAGCTTTGAGGTACTCAATCCAACATTTCTATTTAGCTGTCTCCTCTAAACCTGTTTTTAATTAATCTGTTACATACTCTAACATCTAAAGAATGGGATTTAGAAAAGCAGCGGGCAGCAGCTCTGCTTTATTCCTATTAAGTCAATGGTAAAACTCCCCTTAATTCCACTGGGAGCAGAATCAGTCCCATGCCAAGCCCATTTTCAAAATCGCGTCCTTACAGCTTATGCAATGCCTTCTCCCTGCCCTTCTTTAAAGCACAGACTTCCCCCTACCGTTTTCAGTTTTTTTTTTCTTCCCCTTGCAAAATAAAGTCATGCACATACACAAACAAACCAATCTCAGCACCGTAACTTCTGGGAACAAGGTCTCTCACTGTTTGCTTTCTGACTCCATGGTTTGCGTTTTAGAGGAAACGTTTACGTTTAGGGTGCTGAACCCGCTGAGAAGGTCTAGGTGGGCTCCAAGAGTGTTACAAAAAAGTTGGAGATAAAACCCCTGGGCGTTGGCTGGATGCCGTTTTTCAGTTAAAGTGACCCAGCATTTTACCGTGTTTCCCTGCTTCTCAGACCCCCACTCTTTATGGCATCGCTCTGTAACACGAGCGAAATCATAAACCGGTATCTCTTTTTTTTTTTTTTTTTTTGAAACTTTTCCTCTCACAGAAGGCTTGGAGAGCTCGACGCAGCAGTGTGGACCAGCTATCAGATACGACGTTTCCTTGCGCCTTCCTTCTTCATTCGCACCGCCGTAGACGAAAAGTCTAATTTTCACGCTCGCAGGGACGTATTCTCCGGCTTTCCTCGCAACGGACGGACCTTTCACCCGCAGAAAAAAAAAAAAACAAAAAAAAAAAACCAAAAAAAACCCCACCAAAAATAAATGTGAAACCCCGTTTCTCTCACAGAGTACAGGGGACAGAGAACCCCCGCCGCCCCCGCCCGTCCGCCCGGTACCTGTGGCGCCGCTGCCCCCCCTCGCACGGCCCCTCGCTAGGCGCGCGCGCGCGGCTGCGCCTGTGCGCGTACGTGCACGCGTGTTCGTGGGCGCGCAAGCACCCGCGTGCACCGGCGGGGCCGGTACGCGCCTGTCTGCACGCCGGTCGCAGCGCGTCCACGTGTGCCTGCGTGTGCGCGCACATCCGAGGAAGGGAGACGGCGGCGGCACGCGTGTGCGTGCACAAGTGTGCACGTGCGTGCGCGGGTGCGCGCCTGCCTCGGGCCGCCGCCCGCGGGGACGAAGCGGCCGCGCCCACCGACACGGCCAGGCGGGCCCGCCGCCGCGCTCCCCTCCCCCAGCGGGCACGCAGCGCCCGGGAAGCCCTGCCCGGGGCCGACCCCCGGGATCCGCGGGGTCCGGCAACGCGGGACGGCGGCGCCCCGCCCCGGCCGCGCCCCGCCCCCCCCACCATTGGGCCGGCGGCCGCCCCGGCCCGCCCCGCCCCGCCCCCGGCCGCCCGGCAGTTCCGCGCGGGCGGAGCGGGGAGCGGCACCTACGGCGGCGGCCCGGCAGCATGGGCTGGAGCTGACAGCGCCCGCCCCGCAGACGCCGAGCGCTGCTGGCGGGGGAGAAGGGAAAAGTTGCCGCGTCCGCCCAGGGAAACTTTCTGCCGCCGAGGCGGGGAGGGGGCGGCGGAGCCCAGCCGTCCGGCGCGGTCCCTGCGCGGCGGTGCGCGCTGCCGCTGCGGTGAGGCGGCGCGGGGGCCATGCCCGCCGCCAGCCTGCTGCCGCTCTTCGGTAGCGCGGCGGGGCCGGGGGCGCTGGGCGGCCCCGCGGGCGGCGGGGCGGGCGGCGGGGGCAGGAAGGCGGCGGGCCCCGGCGCGTTCCGGCTGACGGAGAAGTTCGTGCTGCTGCTGGTGTTCAGCGCCTTCATCACCCTCTGCTTCGGGGCCATCTTCTTCCTGCCCGACTCCTCCAAGCTCCTCAGCGGCGTCTTCTTCCACTCGGCCGCCCTGCAGCCGCCGCCGCCGCCGCCCGGCGGGCAGCCCCGCGCCCCGCCGCAACCCGGGGCCGGCCCGGCGGCGGCGGCGGCAGCGGTGGCCGCGGGCAGCCTGGAGCGGATCCGGGCAGACCACGAGCGGGCTCTGCGGGAGGCCAAGGAGACGCTGCAGAAGCTGCCCGAGGAGATCCGCAGGGACATCAGCCAGGAGAAGGAGAAACTTCTGCAGGACGCCCGCGGCAGGAAGGAGGCGGGCGCCCCCGGGCTGCCCCAGCGCCTCTTCCGCCAGCCCGTCGGCGCCGTGGGGCAGGAGCCCGCCGACCCCGCCGTCCGGCAGAGGAGGGCCAAGATCAAAGAGGTGGGTGCCGGCTGTCCGGCCCTCCTGCTCCCGGGGATGCGCCTCGGGACCCCCGCGCCGGGCAACAGGTCGCAGCCGGGACTGGTGGTGGGGGAGCCCCCCGCCCTCCTGCCGCCGCCGCCTCCTCCTCCTCCTCCTCCTCCCTGCGGGAACGGGTCTTTCTGGCCGGCCCTCGCTTGGCAGCCGCCGCGCACGTCGGCTTCATCGCCTGCGGTTGTACCCGCGGAGCCGGCGCTGCCTGCGGACCCCCGGGCGCTGCCGGTGCCGGCCACGCTCACTGCCGGCTGCGCGCCTCCGCCCTCGACGTTACCGGCCTCCCCCAGCTGTTGGGGCGAAATCCGGAGAGGAAGCAAAGCCCGGCGAGCGCCGGCAGGAGCCGAGGGGGCGGCGGCGCCGAGGAGCCCAGGCGCCACGCGTGTCACGCCTGCGCGCGCCCCGTGGGGCGCCCCGGGCTCGGTCGCCGGGGTGCGGAGGAGGAGGAACTCCCCGGGGCTGTCCCGGGCCGAGCGGGTTTTCTGGTGCGAGGTGTGGGTGCCCGGGGGTGGGAGCGGGGTCCATCCGGTTCCCTGTTCCCAGATACCGGCTGTCTGAGGGGTTGGGGGTATTTGGCAAAATACGGTCAGCTGAGGTGACAGCGGTAAAGCGTCTGAGCTGTAGCATGTTTTGGCAGATTCTCTGAACTGCCTTGTTCGTTCGTGCAGCTTGGTTGGTTCAGGTACCGTTTCAAAGCCCTTCCGTACAGAAATTCTCCAAGCTGTGAGCAGAGCTTGACAGGGTCCTCTGACAGATGAAGAATTTCCTCCATAGTATAGTTCCCTCGATAATATAACTTATAACTGTAATACAGTTCCTCGATAACGCAACTTCCCGTCGTTACGGGCCGGTTTATTTATCGAACTGACAATTTCAGCTGCCTGCAGAGATTAGGGTTTATGAATTAATTAGTAGTATATGTTTCCTGTTATGTAGTGATGGAAATGAGATAGGAGTGAGACTGTGACTGCTGAGTATTTCTGTTTGTGAAACATCGTTAGCCTTATTTGGACTGATGTATTTTTGTTGCATGTTTCTATGGAGCGGTCTGAAAAGTGAGCCCTGGCATCACACGGAGCCCCAGATAATAAGCTCTCACAAATCACAAGTTGTGCTCTGGAGTCCTGGCATCAGTTTAACTATTTTAGCAAATGGTGCAGCAGTCGTAAGCAGTAAATACCAATGCAAAGGTATTTTGAGGGGAGATACCATGCACTCCTGAGAGTATAGAGCACATCTTGGTGTGCAGAGACTGTTCTCTTCTGTTTTAGTCCCACAGCCTCCCTGAGGCTTACGGAACAATTACGAATACCAGCGAACTCTTTTCGTAGTTATCTTGGATTGCTGTGTAGAAGTAACGAGGTTCCAGACCTGATGTATGCGATTCTATAGTATAGAAGCCTGCACAAGTAAATAAGCAGGAGGAAGAAGATGAAACTTAAGTATACTGCTTTTGCTGGTCCCACTCTGTGCCAGCTAGTCTCAGTTATCTTTTATTAAATATGAATACACGTGTGTTTGTGTGCTTGTGTATATATGTACGTGTAAATACATACATACCCCGGTATCTCTTCAATTTTTCTTCCTCCCTTCCCATTCCATCACTCTCCTTTCTCCTTTGCTGCTACACCGGAGCCACCGACAAGACAGTGACTCCCCAAACCAGGCTTTTGGCTGTGTGAGCGTAGGAGATGACAGAAAGACTGCACTTAGTTTCCAGATCTTTATTTTTCCTTCATATCTCAGTATAATTCCTCAATGCTATGTGTTGTTTCTGGGAGTTTCCGTTCCTCCTGATTTGGTATGTGACTGTAACATGTTTTTTACTTAATTGCTTTTGCATTTTTGCAGTACCTTGACTGATGTGATTTTTCTTTTTTAAAGAATGCTTCGTCTTTTTTTTGGCCTTTATGTTGCTTTTCTCTGTGTCTTCTTTTTTTTTTTTTAATGTTGATACTTTACTGTCAAGCTGGAATTCTAATCCGCAGTCTTTTTAGTAATAGTTTTAAATTGTGAACTTTTGTACTGCATTCTACATGCACAGAAACTGGAATCATCCCTTCAAGCTCCTCTCCTTGTACCTAGAGGTTGCATGCTGGAGTTGCAAATATAAAGAGTCTTTCTGCTTTCGTACTCTTTTGAGCCTGAAGTTCGAGTCTGCATTGTGTGTTGTATATCTAGAACTCCAAATTTGAAGCTATCCCTGTGGATATTTCTGACCGAAGGAAGCGGGCTACTTGGAAGGAAAAGAGTGCCAAGAAATAACGTTGTTCTTCCTTGCATTTCTGTCCTGGAAGAGCTCTGTGTCATCAATGTGCTGATATAAAGCTGAGTGCGGAGAGAGAGCTTAGAGATATTTTGTTCATTTACTGGTTTAAATTTCAAGTTGAAAAAAGTATTTAGAAGCCCAAATGTACTAATATGGTTTGCAGTCACAAACCAGTAAAATGCCATGGCTTTTATAGCATTTTTTTAACAAAGTTTTGTTATAGAAACTTTAATCATTTTTTTCTATGGCATACTTTTTTATATTTAAAAAAAAAAGTAAAACTTATGCCAGGTGGGATTGTAAAGATTCTTGCACTTTTATTTAGTATCAAAACCAACACAGTATGACAAATAACTAGAAAACTAAGCTGCTTACCAAGCAACTAAAAGGCTTGTGGAAACAGAGAAGTGGAGATGGTGTTTCTGTCACTGCCTTTCACTCCCGCAGAACAGTATGGTTGTTCTCAAGGCCTGTGTGTGGTACCTGTCCCGGCGGGTTACACTTGCAGGGCCTGCCTGTCCCAGGGCACCCATACGGGTAGGGGGTGTGGGCCAAAGACCAGAAACGCTAACGGGTGCTGTGATACTCCTCTGTTTCTCTTCTGATGATGAGTTACAGGCAAACCTGAAAGAAAGAGTTTTGAGTTTGCCGGCAGTGGGGTTTGCCCAGCACTTCCTCTTGTAAAACTGCTGTCAGTTGCTTGTGACTGCTGAATTTTTTACTGGCTGACCTAACGTTGCTTGCTGTGAGAGTCTTCCCCATGCCGGATGCTTCAGGAAGGCTTGAGCAAAGAGGCACAGCTGCTTTTAAGCATACCGGTGCACTTGTATTTTTGTCAGAACTTGAGGTCTTTGGGCAGTTCCACTGATGCTCTAGTGTCTCCATAATTTGGGGCAGTCTGGGTATCCAGTAGACCTCACACTGGTCGCTGTTTCCATGTCCTGATAGCAGCCCCAGACTGCAAATGGGGAGGTTGTGGTTTGTATTCCTGGTGTTCTGCACATTGATTTGAGAGGTGGTCCTGCTCTTGAGCAAGAATCTCCTGTAGTATCTGTTCCCCATCTATAAAAAAGGGGGAGTGGAAGACGATGATGACTGTATTCCACTCAAATAGCTGAAAGTCTTCCAGTCTCTGCGCTTGCCACTGTTGGTTGTGGCTGTACATCGTTATTTCTGATGTCCAGGGAAGACCTGCAGGTGCATAGGCAGTTTGGGAAAGGTGGCAGCTTGATATGAACAAAAGAAGTGATTAGAAGAGGATGGTAATAGTGGGGACAGGCTATGGAGGCAGGAGGTGCACTGTTTGAATTAGGGAAATCTGACTTTGAATCTTTTCCAAGTCTCATTCTTCTCTCTTCCAAAAAAAAAAAAAAGAAAAAAAATAAATTGAATTATTTAGGTGTTAAGAAAATAGCAAAAATTGAACACTTTTTATTTCAGAGGAAAGGAATAGAAAACGATGAATGAGCTAGTTCAGGTACTAGAAGCAATATAATCACATTAGTGCAGTGCTCTGCTCAGGCTAATTAATCCTGCAGAGCAGCAAGCTATTGGTGTTGCTGGAGCACCATACTAATGCAGCTGTGCTGCTCTTGTACAAGGTAGCCTGCTTGGAAACTGTACATGTTACTGTTTGGAGCTGTTTGGACCTGTTTTCAGGATAAAAGCCTCCTTGGTAAACTGGAATTTGACGTCTGAAGAGCACAATCGCGTAGTGCTCCAAATACTTGCAACAGCTCTCAACTATTGCAGTCATCTAGTAGAAGTCCCAGAGAGGAGAATTTTATTCACTGATTCCATGGTGATTCCATGATCATTCCTGAGCACTAGTCCTTGGAGCTCAACAGGGCAGTGATCACAAGTCAGCAAAACAGACTCCACAGCTGAAGATGACTGCATGCTGTCTTTTTATAAAGAGCTGAATTGAGGTTGCATTGGCAGTGTGAATTCCAGATCTTCTGAAGTCCTCAGCATTCGTTTTGCTTGTTTAATTGTTGTCTATAGTGGCCTTTATGCAGTTTATTTGGAAATTATTAGGTTAAGCAAGAAGTCTCAGTAATGTTGCGGGGAAGTTCAGAAGTATCTGGAGGGAAGCAAGCTTGTGAGCATGGAAATAAAGCACTAATCAGAGATCTAATACACACTTGACATAGCGGCACTTGGGTGTAATCAGAACTCTCCGGTAACAAGGAGGAGTGATGGCAAAATTATAGGAGGTGGCTCGCCGCTGAAGAAGGGCGGTCGACCCCTTGTGCCTTCCTGCGTGCTCCCACTGCTTGCTTTCCTGCTATTTGGTATCCTCCCCTCTCCTCAGGGGGGTTCAGTGCTGGATTGGAGGGAGATTTATTTCCTTTTGGTGATTCTTATGAGACAAGGTGAGCTCAGTAATACTTGTTGCTGTCAAAAGAGGACGGGAAGTTTCTTCTTACCACTTTTAACTGCCTCCTTCCACTGTCCACTGTTAATTCCGCTGTAGCCCTCCGTAAGCTGCTTCAGCTCACTAAATCAGCAGAAAACTGCCAGAGCAACAAAGTTTGATAGTTTTCTGCCAAGTCTTCTGCCAAGCTGGTGAGCTGAAGGTGTTAGTGGGAGGGTTGACTCAGTGCTAGTTTTGGCTGTGGTGAGGGAGCAGTACTATGTGGATGAAAGAGGTACAAGACCTCTTTCAGTAGCCTTGTTTTAGGAGCTGGTATCTGATCTTCTGGCCTAGCTTCTCCATTAAAATGGAATCTCCACAGTGTGACATTTGCAGAGCAAAAATTCAGTCTACTGAAATAACCTTCTGTAGCAGGCTGAAGTGCTGCGCTTCGGGGGGGACTGTTACCTCCCAGCCCCTTTTCAAAGACAGAAAAGTGGAAAAGAAACACAGTAGCAGGAAGTACTGAAGCCCCAGCTCCTGTAGACCAACATTCATTGTGCTTTTACTGGGAGGAAGGTTGTGGGGGCCTTCAGAGGAGGAGGGGGGAAAGAGTTAAAATGCAGCTGTGGAAGTACTGAAAGGCTTGGGTTTCAAACAGAAAAGCCACCTTCCCTGATGGTACGTTTCTTCCTGGCAATATGCTGATGATGCAATGAATTTTGAAAGACGTTTTCTTAAAGTTCTTTGTGATCTTAATGCTGACATCTTGTAGCTGTCATTCTATTTGTTGAAGGAGTTTTAAATTAATCTTGGCACTTTTTTTCCCCCCAAAGCTTTATTTACCTACCTATAATCTTCAGTATTTTCATATCTCTAGTTCTTTTTGAGTGTTTTGCAGTCCTTTCCTTCCTGATAAATACTGTTGGGATTTTTTTTTTTTTTTTTTTTGGTAATGGTTTTATAAAAGATGGTAAAGAGGTGGATTAAGTGCCTAAATACAGGGAAGAAAATATGGTGGATAGGTAGGTACCTTATACCCCTAAGTTAAGGACATCCTTACAGAGCTTGCAGACATTCTCCCTGGGTTTGTTGGGAGAGTTGTGCTTTTGTGAAGTGGCAGCTGGAGGTGGCAAGGGTTATCTTATGGCATCTAAAATGTCACAAAATAGTAAGTTAAATTGTGTGCTTAGGGATAGTGGCACTACAAGATGTAGAGAATCATAGAGTGGTTTGGGTTGGAAGGGACCTTTAAAGGTCATCTAGTCCAGCCCTCACAGAAGCTTCACCTGGGTTACTAAAAGTATAATTCAGAGACTCCATTAAGCAACCCTTTATTTCTGTCACTTGCCAGACCCTATGCAGAGCCAACCTGCCAACCAGACAGAAAGCTACCCTCACTTTTGTTGGGTTCGTGGCCTAGTGGGGTAGGCAGCCACTATGGCTTAGTGGAGGTCTGACCACAGTGGAAGCGGTGGGCCCCCAGTAAGCCAAGGCATTTGAAAGGAGAGCAAAGTGGAGGAGAATGGAACTGAGGCATCTTTTTTTGTCCGCAAAACATGAAATAAGGTATACCTTTGCCAAACTAATGTTCTTTCTGCTAGGAGCCCTTAAGGTCTTTTTAGGGAGGACATTGTTTCGGGTGAGTTGCTTCAGCTGCTTTTTTTTTGAGAACCTGGCAACCTCTCTTCAGTCAAATGACTTGAAGTTTCTGCCATGCAGACAGATGCCTATCTGATTTGAACATTGGTCATGAGATGGAGGGGCGTCTCAGTGTGTGGCTGTGTGCATGTTTGACTGGAATAGGGTGTGTTCTCTTTGCTAGTTCATGTTTTTTCAGCTTTATGCCTGTGTTCTGTGAGCTAGGAAGAATATTTAGTTTTCGTACGTTCAGAGTTGGTCTATGTTCTCCACAGGTAAATTTACCAAAACTAACTGAATGACCTATGTAACTGAATCCTCAGAATTGTGGGGAAAATGAAAAGGCTTTAAATGTTCAGTGGAAAACATCTGGCTTTCACAAAAAAAAAAATATCCAAGCACATGATTAATTCTTTAACTGAAAACCCATGTGCTCATTTTATGTAAAGGTAAAACCTAAATTCCAGATACACAGGACTCTTTTCGTGAAAGCTAAATGAGGTGATGTAAAGATGTGAGGTAAAGCTTAAAATGGAATGTCTCCTGTGCTTTGGCAAAAGTTATATTCTTGTGGTGATGATTTCGTATTTAATGTCAGTATAGCAGCCTGTGGCAGCCATTTAATATAAAGAAATAGAGTAAATCATAATGTTTGTGAATACTGTTGCTTAAGGCTATAGTTCATGGGTGAACTGCAGCAGAAAAATTCCACCTGTTTATTAAAATCTACTGTTAAGGCCAAAAAATGTCTTATTCAGGGGGACAATAAGAGTGGTAGACAGCCAGGCTTTGGTAGCTCCTTTGAATGTTAATGAAAGCACAGGACTACGAAAATGAAATCATGGACAGACAGAAGACAGAACTTCTTCTGGAAGGTAATTAATGTTGTTAGAGAAGCACTTGTATGACTGTTGGGTAGACAGATTTTTTTCTTAAAGCTATCTGAAACATGCTGCTGTAAGAATTGTTCAGTGTGTTAACTTCGGTTGGTTGGTTTGTTTTGGTTTTTTTTTTTTTTTTTCTAGCCAGGATAGGTGTAAATTCCTGTGGTTTTCATCTTAAATAGAATATCTTAAGGAGTAGTTCCTTTGTTTACAAATAATATACCTGTCTTCATAACTTATTTGTCAGAGTAAGAGTCTGACACTGCAGGAAAGTGACTCTGATCCAGTGTTTGGTGCTGTCTAATGGTGCAGCACTTCTCTGGGGTTAAACTGCTGCCTGAGATGGTAACACTGAGATGATGAAATACTCTGGTTGTGTGTTTTTTTTGTTGTTTTTTTTTCTTTTTTTGTAACAAACTCAACTCTTTACATGTGTGTATGTGTCAAGTATGTTTTAGACATTCTGTTTTGAAGGGTTTTGTGGTCTATTTCTAAATTATTTCTAGAACTGTCATTTTTCAAATGCAGGAAAGAGTTGTTTAGGTGGTTGTATGAATTAAGCAATATGGGCAATGTACCAGATACCCAATGTACTGGTTCCTTCTTTTGTGTGAAAATCTCCTTTATCCACAAAATTTGTTTAGGTTTTTTTTTTACTTGGTGGTGTTTTTTGTTTTGTTGTTGTTGTTGTTTTTGTTTTTTCTTGAGCATGCAACATAAAGAATGTGTGCACGCTTTTCTAAGAAGCATCTCTGTTTTTCTGTTTCCCATGACTTATAATCAGGTCCGCAAGTCTGTCGTGAAAATACAATTGGTGAGTAATAAATCGCATGCTCGCCTGAACCAGATTAAATGAAATCTTTTACAGAATTGTGATTAAGTCACTGTTGTATCGCAGTGCTTGGCAGCCTTGCCTGCAGAGTCCAGAAGACTTTACCGTTGTGAGAAAGCAGTTTGGTTTTCTAGGGGTGAGAGGGGTCTATTGACTCACTCAAGATTGTGCAGTGATGGTAAGGAGCAGAGCTTGACTACCTGGTCCCGATTTGTTTTTTTCCCCACTACCCCAGAGGCAGTTGCGATGTGCTGGGCAAAGGCTGTCCTCGTTCCTGCGCACCCTGGAGATCAGTTTAAACCTGAGTTTTAAACCTGGGTTTTGGAGTCTGGTTCATGGCTGCAGATGGGCAGCTGTGGTTTGCCACTGAACTGCTGCTACTCACAGTGTTTATTGCAGGGAGGCTAAACCTGGTTCTATGTTAAGGTCATTAGCTGTAAGCTTTTTAAGCAGTACTTGAAATCAAATGGTGTGGTCCAGTGCTGTTTGGAAAGAAGGCAAGTAGGGTAGTAAAAGTCCCAGTTTGCCTTTCTTGTATCTTGATATCTTCAGTTTGAACTCTGTTGTAACCAAGAAATGGTTGTATGAAATAATATGATAACTTGCTGTAACTCTGCAATAAGCTGATTGGATTTTATAGCTGGTGTTTATGAAGATACAGGTATTGCTCATTCTGATGCCTCTAATTTTAAAAGCTTTTCAAACAGATTGCATGAGCACATAACCTGCTGTTACACTTATAACTGTTAAACATTCACAGCACTTGTGGGAGCACTGAGATATGCAAAGGTAACTACAAGTGTAAAATCTACTTCATTTGTCCTCCCACTCCCTCTTGGAAACTAGATGTACCTTGGCTTTTAAATTGTCTTGGGGATAAAGCAAGTGAATGGAAGTCTAGCTTCTAAGAAACTTAGGCCTTTTTTTCCTTCTTTTTTATAATGCAAAGCTCTAATAAGGTAAGAAAAGACACAAAGATCAGAAGATAAGGTAGGCAATATTGAGCAGAGAACCAAAATGATACTCTGTAATAGATGAGCTGATGGCTAGGGAACATCTGGCTGTTACAAGACTTCCTGTGTGAATTATTTCAGAAGAATCAACTTTTTTTTTCTCTGATGCTGGGCAGAAACAGGAGTTGCAATTTTAATGTAAAAACACACAGCTGTGCACTTCCCATGTGAAGACACATATTGCTGGCATTTAGGTTAGAGGCAGTACTTTATATTGTTTATATGAATAAAGTAGAAAGGAAAGAATGTCTGATACTTTTTTCCAGGATTTTACATCACTGGACTTGTGCAGAGGTGATCTTATTGCTTGGCAACATAAACCCTCTTTTTTTTCATTATCTATTCAAAGTCAGTATGTGATTTTAAAACATTACAATAAAATTGCATTAGATCAGAGTGGCTTGTTTTGTTTCTTTAATTAGTATTCAGACCACTGATAATATCTGCATATTTTTCTTTCACTTAGTCCACTGCATAATAAGCATCTCTGTGCCTTTTGAAATTTATTTTGTTCAGGGACTGTTTTCTTCCAAGGAAATAGGAAGTAGCTTGTGTAAAAGAATAGCAAGCTAAAAAAACATTTTGTTTTCAAAGTGTAGTGCTTAAGGAAATAGTAATTTTACTATTCACTGATCGCAGATGCAGACCCAGTCTTTAACACGGCTGTCGGCTTTCTCACTGCCTTTGAGCACTGACATCTGTTGGTGCACTGAATGGTGATACTGATGATAAAGCTTTGCCCATACTCCTGTCTGTAGGGAAATCTGCTGCTTGTTACTGTGGTTATAGTTCTCCACCCATCTGTGATTTTGAGAACTGCACTTTAAATTTAGTCTTGGACCTAGATAGTAATACTAGATTCTTTGAACTACAGAAGAGAAAAAAATGTTAATGATTTGCAGTGATGGATTTCTGTCGCCCCTCCCGTCATGCAACAGAAAACCCAATTACCATTTAGGGAGCAGAAGAGTTAGGCATGTTACATATTTTAAAATTCATAATACTTCAAAGCTGCATGCTGCTTTCTTTGTTCTGCTGAGATCATCTGAAGAATCACCACGGGAAAAACTATGCTATGAAAAGACAAACTACAAGTTGACTGATATTTTTATGTCTTAGTCTGTAAAGCATGTGTAAGCATGGCGCTGAACCTGAACTGACTCTTCATAGAATTGTGTGTGAGCTTGTCAAGGGCTGAAGTGACATCACAGATCAAGAAGGGCATTTCAAAAAATGACCTTTCAGAAGAAAAGCCTATAAGTCTCTTCATGCAGTTGCTTTAAAAAAACTGTATTAGTATATTGGGACAGAAATGTATTTGTATCTCTTCCCATATATATATGTTTTACATAAGAGACAAATATATTGTACAGTTGGTAAATGATAAATTCTGTTGTCTGTAACTGAAGATGTAATTTGTTGGGGGCAAGCTCTGATCTGAAGAAACACCTTGAAAAAAGTAAAAAGCATAATTTTGGTTTGTTTTGGTTTTGTTTTTTTTTTTTTTTACAAATAGTCATCTAAATTGAAAAGATAATTATACATATATACATATGCTGCAAGCAATATCCAGAACATTAGGATGGAGCAAAGAAATCCTTGTTTTTCAGTAATCAGTTTTGCTGAAGTTATTTTTTTATTATATAAATCTAAACCTTGCAGAAACTAGATGCTCTGCGTTAAAGTTTTCGGACTTCATGGAAACAGTTTTCTTATGCAGCCTGATCATCTGAAAGCTTTATAGAGACATGGTTGATCTGCATTTATGCACACTGTAGTCCTTGTTTGTTCTTTCTCCCAACATTCTGCTTAACATATGATTTTGTTGTTGAGAAGAAGGGAGATTCAGACGCACCACTGGACCTCTGGTGGCCTGATCTCTTGCTTGGAGCAGGGCTGACTTCAAAATTAAATCAAGTTGCTCAGTCTTATGCACTGAAGCATGGAAAATCTCTGCAGGGGGAGATTCTGCAGCCTCTCTGAACAAACATATTCCCAGTGTCTGAAGACCCTTGTTGTAGGGTTTTTTAAATTATTATTGTATCAAGTTAGAGTTTATCTTGCTGCAACTTGTGATTGCTGTCTTTTATCCTTTCATTGTGCATAACTGAGAAGAGCTTGGCTACCTTTTCTCTGTGGGCACCCATAAAGTCATTAAGAAGCCTTCTTTTCTCTCGTCTGAACAAACTCAGCTCCATCTATCTCTTCTTGTATGTCTGTCATGTGTTCTCTTTTTTTTTTTTTTTTTAAAAAAAAAAAAATAATCTCTAATTGGTACCAGGGAGCTGAAAACCAAGAACAGGGGTCCCATTTGAGGCATCAGGAATGTCACATAGAAAGTGTTAATTGCTTCCCATCACTAGCAAGCACTTTTGCTAATGCAGCCCACTATGCAGTTAGCCTTCATAACTACAGTGAGCCTTGCTTACTTCTGTTCACCAGGACCCACAGGACACTTGTTGCAAAGCTGTTTTCTAGCCTGTAAGTTCCCAGTCATGTACTGTGGCATGGAATTATTCCATATTAGGTGTAAGATTTTTGCTTTTATTTGGCTTCACAAGGCTTGTCAGCTCACTTCTTCTCCAGCTTGTTGAGGTCCTTCAGGTCAGAGCGCAACTCTCCAGCTTCTAGATTGCTAGAGTTTGTTGTTACCTGTGAAGTTGGTGAGGGTGTCTTCTACTCTGTTGTTCAGATTAACCCCAGAGAAATGTCCCTTGTAGCTAGCCACTAGTTAGACTTCACTTGTTTATTGCTGTCTTGAGTTTGTCAGTCCAGCCACTTCTTGTTGACTAGCCATCTAATCCATGCCTTTTTGGGTCCTAGAGTGCTAAAGGGGGGCTGTGTCAAAAAGCATGCTAAAGTCAAGGTGAATGATGTCCTCATCTACAGAGCCTAATTTTGTCTTCATTTATCTGACACCTTTCCCCAGGCCCTTACCACTAAGCTCTGTGAGTATGCCTGGAAGGTGGGGTGGTGGAGGAAAAGGACATGGAGCCTTTCTTGGCTAATCTGCATCTGTGCTGGCTCTCGGTTTCATTAGGGAAGCCCAGCAGGCAACTGCATGCTAGCTCAGCAAGTATTTTGAAATTTTTAAAAATGAGGAAATGTTTACTGGACAAACAGATACAATTAATATAGTGAATTCCCATTTGAGTTTTTGAAATACAAGCTATTGATAAAAACCAAAACTCTTAGTTGCAGCTTTTGCTGTTTTTGTGGGTGTAAATGGGTTACTAGCGTACTGACTTGAGCTGGGAGACATGCCACTGAAGAATCATGTGCTGTTTTGAAGTGTCTTTCCTCTGTATGCCTCTGACCAAAATATCAATCATCTGATAGTTACACATTGCAAACATGAAACTAAGGATATGAAACCTAATGCAGTGTCAGGTCAGAGTTGTTAAGTTCAGAGTTTGTGTTATAACTGAAATGGATACCATTGAATTAGATTTAAAGCACAATTCCATTTGATTTCTTTCTTAAGAGTCTAATCACTAGCGTACAAATTTGTGGTTTTCGATTAAATCTCCATCTGTTTTTGTGACTTACTGTGTGGTTTACAGCAGGCACTGTAAATATTTTTACAGTAAGGTTGTACTATTGCACGGCACTACCAATTCGTGAGAGTCCAACTCCTCAGCATTTGATTTTCTGTCACTTTTGACATGACAGAGAGATCTTGCTTTACAGAAGCTTGGTTTTGAAAATGAAGTCTTTCTTCATACTGCCTCATGCTTAGTGTCCAGACTCGCTAGTCACTTGTAAAAGGGCAGGATGCATGAGCATCCCTTAAATTTGACATGCCTATTCTGATTTTGTATGTGAGAAGCAAAGCTCTTTCCAGCTATAGCAGGGTCTATATAACCTTCCTTTTGCCCCAACTTTATGATCCTTTGTTATGGGAACAGTGATCACCCGTAGATTTTATTTGGCACTTAGAGCAAAAGTGTGAAAAAGTAGCGGTAAAACCTACATGAGTACTTTTGGTGGGATTAAGTTTGAGGAAGGGGCCCCTGAGTTTTGTAAAACAATCAAGCTTAGTTTAGCTTTCATTAGATTTCTTTCCTTAAATTTTCTACTAAGTGAGTATGGACATTTAATTTCATCAAGCAAGTAAGTTATTTTGAATCTTATTTAGGAATCCAAGGCGTGACCAGTGGTTGCGTCTCCACTTTTACATTTTTAATCTGTAACTTGAAGTAAAAATTCAGCATTTAATTTTCCAGTGTAAAGCAGGTCCTGTAGTCTAAGCTATTGAAGATCACACCACTTGAGTCTCTTGCATGTGAAAAGAAACTTCAGATGAATGATCTTCTGATCTGTATAGCATCGACAAAACAGGGTTTTTTTGTTAGCTGTAGTCTTGATCATGAGAACCTAGAAGGACACAGCTATTATGAAGTTATTTTAAACACACAATAGTGTACTGTAAGTTGTTACATATGTTCATTTCAGAATGACTTTATAGTAGCTTCCTGGTGTGTTAATTACCCATTACTGTCTTCTGTGATGAGAGGATTTTGTGGAGTTTTTTTCTTCCCTTCTGTTTGAACACAATATTTTCGTGATGCCTATTTTGTTTTTTATTTGCCATGAGGAGTCCTATCCACTTCAGATTCATGCTGCTGTTTGAAAAATGCATATATTTTATTTTCTGGGAAAGGAACAAGGCCAGTGGCTGATGCCAAAGACAAGTCTCAAAAACAGCTTTAAAAGGCCTCTGTGTTTGTGCGAACACTGCAGTGTAAATAAATGGGGATGTGTATCTACTACCTCAATGTCAAATACACCTAGTGTCTGTTTTACCAACCCTACCTTATGTCCACATGAAGAAACATTTCCCTAAGAACTTTGTGGCTGGTTTTGCTGCAGCTTCACCAATAATGATTCCCTTGTACTTGGAACTTCATGTTGCTGTTAGTCGTGTGCTATGTGGGGAAATTCTGCAGACTGTAAGATGAGCTGTGAATGTGCTATAAACAGAAAGGAAAAAAAAAACTTATTCATAATTTCTCTTGGATATTCCTGCTGTGCTTTAATATCTAGTTTCAAATATGCTGTTTGTAGGAAACATCCTGGGTGGCATTGTATGTGCTGTAATCAAAACAACTGGGAATTTGTTATATGTTACCTTTCTACCACTACCATGTCCCCTCAACCCACTCAAATTTCAACTTATGTCTTTTCTTTAAAATACTTAAGGACTTGACTGAATTCCCTAAATATGTAATATAGAAGGAGGAGAGAAACTCTGTGGGTTTTCTGACAAGATAAGGAACAATAAAAGTATGTGAAGGAAAACTTGCTCATCTTTCATTTGAAAACTAATAACTGGGAACATCATAGATGTGTCACATTATACCAAAGAAACTAGCATATAAAAGTGTTTGGAGTGAAGTGGAGGAAGTTGTGTGTATGTATATGTATGTGTGTGTATTTATAAATACATATGTGTGTTATTGAAAAAAGACCAAAGAAAAAGCTCATACCATAATATGTGGAATTATTGCCAAAGAAGTAGAGCTGAACTATAATGCTTTTCCCTCTGTATTTGCTAGTAGCACAAATATTTCACAGCTGTTACGGCTTGTATGTGAGACTGAAACCTATGAAAGGACCTCATTTTGGCTGGTGAGTAGGGAGGAAGTGTTTTGCACCTCGGATGATGAAAGGTAGTTCTTGAAACTCACTATATTCATACATTTTACCTTTTTCCCTTTGGATTGCTGGGGAGAAATAACATTTTTGATCTCTAGAAGTGCTGCTACTAATTAAATATAGACATTTTTGGATAAGAACAGTATTTGCTTGCAAGTCAAAACATGTTTAAAAATAAATTTTATTCACTATTTTATAGCTTACTGAAAAATCTAATCAGCAGTTCTCCATCAGCTTTTTATACAAGGAATTTGATAACAGTTAATTTGTACAGTTAATCCACATAGTTAATCCCTCTCACTTTGGGACATCATTCAGGATTTTCATCCATGCTCGCCAGATTTATGATATGGTTAGTGTTACTGAAGTACCTGTGAACTCACTAATAGCTCTGGGTCAATTTAGAAATAGTTTGGGTTTTTTTCTAGCAGAATTTTCATTTCTTTTAGCATCTATGCCTAAGCCTACTTGATTCTGTTTCTACAGACAAATGCTGAAAATGTGTTGTGAGGAAAACAAAAATAATTTTTACATCTTCACAACAAAAATAATTTTTACATCTTCACAGCCTCTTAAGATCTTCTTGTAGTTTAGCCCCACAGTTGCTCACTCACTCTCTGAGGGAATGGGGGAGAGATAATATAACAAAAGGCTTGAGGTTCAAGATAAGGACAGGGAGAGATCATTCAAGTTACAGTTCCGAGCAGAACAGACTCGAATTGGAGAAAACTATTTATTTATTATTATTAACAAAACCAAAGCAGGATAATGAGGAAGAGAACAAAACCAACTTCCCCTTACTCCTCCTTCTTCCTGGCTTAACTTCATTTCAATTATCTCTGTCTCCTTCCCCTCCCTGAGCAGTATGGTGGGGAATAGACAATGGGGCTTATGATCAGTTCATCATATGTTGCTTTCCCCTGCTCCTTCCTCCTCTGGGGAAGAAGAACTCTGATTCCTCCCCTGCTCCATCATGGGGTCCCTCCCACAGGCCACAGTCCTTTGTGAACTGCTCCGCATGGGGTCCTTTTCCATGAGGTGCAGTCTCTCTGGAACGGCTGCTCCAGTGCAGGCCCTCCATGGGTCACAGCCTCCTTCAGGCATCCACCTGCCCCAGCGTGGGGTCCTCCATGGGTTGCAGGTGGATCTCTGCTTCTCCGTGGATCTCCATGGGCAGCAGGGCGACAGCCTGCCTCACCATGGGCTGCACCACGGGCTGCAGGGGAATCTCTGCTCTGGTGCCTGGAGCACCTCCTCCTCCTTCTTCACTGACCTTGGTGTCTGCAGCTATTCCTGTCACAAGAAATTCTTCACACTCAGCTCAGGCAGATGCCTCTCAGGGTCTCTTCTCATCTCCTCTCTTCGCTTATTGTGGCGGAGTTGGGCCCAGACGGCTGCGCAGCAGGAGGTCAGGGGGGTGAAGCCTGCAAGGCTCTTGCCTCCTGCTCTCTGACCATGCTTCTGTTTTATTTTCCCCTTCTCAAGCATGTGATCACAGAGGTGTTAACACTGTTGCCAATGAGGTTTGGCCCTGGCCAGCGGCAGGTCCCTCCTGGAGCTGGCTGGTCCACTGCACAATGGGGAAACTTCTAGTAGCTTCTCACAGAAGCTGCCACTGTAGCCCCCGCGGCTACACAAACCCAGCACAGATCTATACAGTCAGCCACTTTCCCCAAATCATTAGAAATCCATGTTCCTTTCATTCTCCCTTGGACTTTGGCAGTACACTTATAAATCTAACCAGCCATGGCTCTGCCAGGTCAGAGCTGGAGGCAAATTCACCAAAACCCCAGTGTTTTTTTGGCACACACATTACCACTGAAAATTCCTCTTCCCTGAAGGCAGAGTGCATGTGCTGGTGTTGATCATAGAAGAGATGTATGTGTGCTTGGTACCAAGCATTTTGGACTGCAGGGGCCAAATATTTCTGGAAGTTAATGCAGATGGTGGAATGTTTGTATTTATTCTTGAAGCTTTGGTCATATGATGAACATATATTTCTTTATTTGCTTTATAATGTGGACGAAAGCCAAGCCAACTAGAACTGTAGGTCATTTTGATCTGTAAAAACGATACCTTGCATGAACAAATTGATTACAGTAGTTTGCTCCCAAGAGGAATATCAGTGTACACAAGTGGGATCACCAGCAGATCCTGCCAGCTGGGGTGAGGGTTTAAACTCTTCCACTGTTTGCCTTTTAAGGATACCCATGACATGATGGCATGAAGCTGGCTTTTCCCAATGCTTTCTTAAAGCATTCTAATATCGCTTTTTCAGTATTGAGAATGGAAACCGGTAGGAATTGGAGCACTGTGGTGGATGAGTGCTTCCTTTCTTTATGGCGGTGTCTGTCAGTTTCAAACAAGGCAAATGCCACTCCACGGGGACTACTGTTCTCCAGAAAGAAAGCAGTAAGCAACTTCTCTAGAATTCCATGAAAAAAACCACCAGACTGCAGATATTAAACAGGTTTTTCTGAGTATGTGTTTTGGAGGACTTTCATTTTTGAATTTGAGTTTGTTTAATATTGTCAGGAAACTTCAAATGCAGATGTATTTCTGATGTGTTACCTCTCTTGGAGACCCTTCTTTTTCCTTCTGCTTGATATCCCCTTGGGTTTAGTTTGCAGTCTGATTACAGCGCTAGCTTGCAGCAGCAGGCATTATTGACTTTTAGAAGCAGGTATGTACATTTGATGCTGACTTTAAAACTTCTTCAAAAAATGTAAAGTATTTGCTCAGTGTTTAGCTTTGATAGTTTCTTACTGTGGCTTCTGGCTATTACCTATTAGCAGGTAGCAGTAGCATCGTATGTAAGGTAAGCATGGAGTCATCTAGAGAAATTGAAAGTCTGAGCTGCTGCATGTTTTAATAACACTGATGTGTTTGTGGGACCAACAACAATTCTATGCACTGGCTTTCAGTCATTGGCCAGAGGCCCTGATAAAAGACCAGCTCCAGTAGCACCATGTACCAGAGCGAAGCCTTCTCTCCTGTATTGCGCAGCCCAAAGGCTTTCCTGCCACATCCCACTTCTCTTGGATGGGATGTAAAAAGCTCCAGGCTTTGGCTCTTCAGCTATGGGCTCTGACTGGTGTGACACTTCTGGAGGGATCTGCTTTGATTTAGCTGGAGTGATGGTTAGTGACCTCTTTCAGAGTCAGTAGCAGATGAACACACTGCCTAGTAGCTTTCATCAAAGCTACTGTGTTAGTACATGTAAAAGGACTAAACTCAAAGCTGATTTCTCCTAACATAAATGACAGCCTTAAAATAATATAGGCTATTAATGGGTACAAGTAGAATACAAGGAAGTGAGTCTGTTCAGCAGGGTAAGGCAGTGGTAGAGTTGGCTTGTTTGTTTTTATGACTGACAGATGGGACAATAAGATTTCCCCTTCAATATCCACATCAGCACTTCATTGCCTTCCTTATCTAGTGCAGGTAAATTTTTAACTCTCAATTAACCATGCCAGCCAAAGGTTTGTAAATAGGCTTAACCTAGCCTGCTTGTAAATACATGTAAATCTTTTTTGGGACTAGCCATTACTGTTAAGAGCTGTTACTGTGGCAGCAAGATCGGGGTAGTATGCTAGTGTGGGGCACAGTGTTGAGTTTACAGTTGTTGTAGATACAGAGCATATCTTCCCATCCTTAGGTACGCTGCTCGCTCATAACTTAATGAAAAGTTTCCACCTTTAGTGATAGGCTTAACTTTTACTTAACAGATCTCACATAACTGATTTTTTTTTTTAATGAAGCTTTAGACCAGTAGTTTTTTATTTAAGTGACAAACTAATTCTGTCAAGTCTGAATCTCCTGGTCATGCAGCATCTTGTGTTTTGGCTGCTATTATGGAAGGTAATTTACTTGTTAGAATAAGTTCCACTTCTCTCCTAGAGAGTAGCACCTTAATTGTACAGAGGAGTAAAATTTTTATTTTGACACATATTTCTTTGTACTAGCCCTCAGCTCATATTTCAAATACATACAGGTTTGCTATTTCATGGAACACTTATCAGAGAAGTGCATGAAGAAGGTAGAAGTGAAAGTCAGTGGACTATTGAATTCAAGTCTCCTGCTGTCTGTCCATAGCAGACTGTAGGTTTCTTGGGTTCTAAATTACTGCCATACTTTTTAAAGAAAAATACTTCCCTTGACTTCTCCAAAATGGTGTATGTATAGATATGTCCCGGCAATACTGCATTGCTAAAAGTTAAGAGCAATGAGGTATTTTAAAGTATTCTGAAGCAGCTCCTAAGAACATGCTCCAAATCAAGAAAGAATTCTTAAAATGAACTTGGATGTGCCAGAATAGAGGTCTCCAGGTTGCCTTTGTAAGCCTTGACAGTCAAACAAAGAGAGTCCTGAAATATTCCATGTGCTTGGCAGACCTAAATCACTGGATGCAGAGGGTGATGGGGCTTACTTTTTATGATTAACAGGAAACAACTAGGATACGTTGTGTTCTACTGTAAACAAGTGATGCCAAGATGTTTCGAAGTGTCCTGGTTTTAAAACAAACAAAGGAACAAACCAAAAAATTACTGTTACGGATCCAAGTCATGATGTGCGCATGAGCTCTCAATGTGTGGTCAATCATCTCCTGTGCATGTGGAAAATATAATTCAGCATTTTGTGAAAGTGGGCAGGCAAGACAGGCTTATAGATGTGTCAGGAGGTTTTTTTGTGATGGTTTTCTTTTCAAGTGGTCATTACGGGATGGAAATCTTGGAATGAGAAACCGACGTAGCTTTTCTGTGTTAGTCCCAAGCACAGCAGCAGGGGAGCATTTGGAAGAAATGAAATGTCTTTCAAATTCTTTGATGTCAGAGTGAAACATTTCACATTTTTTTTCTGAAAATGCAGTGTTAGAATAACAACTATTTCTTTCCCTTTCTTTTTTGAAGGGAGACGTTATAAAAGAATAAGTTCTAGGAAGGAAATATACTGCAGTTTTGAGAAGACTGTAAGAAGCTGTCTAAATAGCTTGTATGTTTCACTTCTGTGCTCAAAAAAAAAAGGAACTTTGTGTAGTTCTGGAGAAAGGTAATATCCTTAGAAGGACTGAAACCTCTGTTGTCCTAAACTGTCATCTCTAAGGCATGTTAGTTTAACATGCTAAATGTTGTATTTGAATTGTTGAAAATTAAAAGCTCTGGATTTCTGTAATTTGATTCTGAATTCAGTAAGTGTATGGAAACAGTGAGATCATAGACAGGTAACCTGCACGTCAGTATGAGTAAAAGGGTGCTGCTCATGAACGTGGTGTAGAAACTGGATGCTATGATAACACAGAGCTATTTTATGTAAGGTTTTTATGGATAGGTCTTATGAAGCATTTCAGAGAAGATCAGAACTGCTTTCCTCATTTTAGAATGAAGGCAGATTTAAAGCACTTTAGCTCCTTCTAATACTCAAGTAGTAGATAATTAGAAGGAAGCTAAATTACACATCTCAGTCAGTCTGTTCTCCACTACAACAATCTTTATCACAATACATGATAAAAGCATACTTGGTTTCAAAATTTTAAGGTTAAATAGATTCAATGTTCAATGGAAAGTAATGTAATTGGGAGAAAGAGGTAATAATGGTATCGATTTTTATGGTGTATTTAGGGGTGTTATTCTGAGAAATATTCCTGTTTGTTGAATATAGGGCACGTAAAACAAAACTACTAGGTGACAAAATCAGAACAAACCTATTCCTTACATATTATGTTGTAGAGCCCTTTCTGGAGGATGTTGTGAATATAAAAAATTTACACAAGTTCAGCAAACAGTTGAGTAATTTCATGAAAGAAAACTCTGCTGGGGATTATTAATCATACAGGCATTGCATCTGGTTCTGAAAGTCCCTGACTCTAAGGCTCTGAACACTCATATTAGTCAAAGGAAGTATTTCTGTTTGCTTGTCCTGTTGCTAAACTTTTGTTAGGGATTGGAAGCTGTAGTAGATATGCCTTTTAGACTCTCATCTAGCGGTCATGTTTTGTGTTTGGGATCTTCTGAGAACTGGAATGGTTGTTGCCTGGCTTGTACTGAGAGAAATTTTGATAGGGCCAAAAAAAACGCCCAGAAGATAGATGCTAGGATTATTTCAGAATAGCAGTGAATTTTAGAATTCCTACCTATCTTAAACAGAATTACATTAGTATCTCCCAAATGCTTAGTTACTGAGGTATAAATATGGGGAAAGGCCTGTTCCATCCTGTATGTTCTTAGGACATCAGGAGGTCCCCTCTAGCTGTTCCCTCACCAGCAGGAGGGAGACCACCCAAATTCCCCCTCACTGCGTAAGTCGGATGCGGGTATGACCACAGCATCGACAGATTTATTGTCTTGTTCGAAGATGCATTGATTTTGTTCCCTCACACACCTGATTTGTTTCCCCTTGTATTCCCTTCTCCTGTTTTCCCTTTTCCAAGTGCTTTCCATTTACCATCTTCATTGCTTCTCAGTTAAACATCTCACCCCTGTTTCGCTTTCCCCACTGGCCTCAGTTCTGTTGACTGGTAAATTCTGTTAAGCTAGCACTCTCTTTCTGTTATCTCTAGTGCCTGCCTGCTCTTTCTCGTGTTGCTGTCTTGTGCCACAGGACACAGTGAGCCGTCTGCGTATACGCTACTCCTCCTCTGTAATCTCACACTTGTGGTGGTGTTATCTTGTTAGAGGCACCACAAGCCTGGGCGTGCCATTCGCACACTATCCTGATATACAGGAAGTCTTGTAGCCTGTAATTCTTTGTGTCTGTGCCCCAGAAAAGATTGCAGAATAGTACAGTTTACATATACCTCAGTGTTTATATAACTACAGATGTGGCTGGAGATTTCCTAAAGTCCTCATAGCGGGACAACCACAGCTGTTTGCATTGGAGACTAGGAGACTTGGTAGCTGGAGAAGGGTAGACTTGGAAAAGGGATCAAGCCTAGAGCTGGATAGAGAACACTTCTTGTAGAAAAAAATTGAGAAGGGAAGAAATTTAGGGAAGAAATGTGAGACAAAAGAACAATTTGTTTATTTTAAAAAAATATTTCACCCAAAAATAGAATCTTCAGAATTTACAAAATTTGCTCATGGGCAGCCAGTAAACCAGAAATGAAAATTGACAGGACCTGTCAAGCACGCTGCTGGGGAAGCTCTGTCCCTGCCTGCTCTGCTTCTCACCCATCAGCCTGCCTGGAAGGGACTTGTCAAATTTGGCTTTCTGTTCACAGCAAGTGAAGTTGATGTGGTTTTGGGTTGTTTTTTGTTTGTTTGTTTTTGGTGGGGTGAGGGGCAGCTGGTTTTTAAACATGAACAGTTGGATTTTCAACACGGAACTTCTCCACCAGCTCTACTCTGCCAGGCACTTTGTAGCTCAGTGACTTGACGTAGGTACTATTTTTTTGAAAGTATGACAATGATTTGGATGTTTTGTTTTCACTTTTCCCACATAATTTGGCTTATCTTTGAGGTATTTCCTAGAAACAGCTGCAGCAAACTCCCTAGATTATTTTGAATAGTTTAGGCTGAACTATCCAAAACAGTTTAAGGGAGACCAGACACTGTCTCTTCTGTATTGTAGTTTATGTACAATAAATACTTTAATTGATCTCCTTTGGGGAAGTTGAAATAAAGGGTGGAATCAACAGAGCTGATCTGGGAAGTTTGCGTGATTTTACATACCTGCCTGAAAAAAAGCAAGAGAATTAAAAGAAAGGAGTAGTGCGTGCTGGAAAACAAGTCCCATTCATGATCTTTCCTTTCTTCAAGCTTGCAGGTCTCTTAACTCTGTAGCTGGCTTCCCTGTTCCTGGTTAGGAAGGCGCAGAAACTTCAGATAGTTGCTCCACTGCGTTGTATTATGAAGGAGCAGCCCATCTTCTGTATTTTTTTTATGATACCTTTTGTATTTGTATGAGACACCACACATGTTGAGAAACTCATAAGTTTAGATGGCAGTGCAAAGCTAAAATTTTTGCCTATTGTGGGAATAAGCCTCTACTGAGCAGGTGGGGTGGAAGGAGGTGTTACCTCCTAGTAACAATACGCTGCATGAAAGTCATGCCATTAGCTGTGTTACAGGTAGCGCAAACAGGACTTGTGCTCCATTTATGCTGTGAAAGCCGTAAGGCGTTGGAAGCACTTTTTTGTTAATGGTTTAGGAAATGCAGTATGACATCTGGACCACTATGACCATCTGCTCTCTCAAATCCTGCAGTATCCCATTAAGTTGTCACTGTCTGTATCTTTTGGCAATGATTCCTGAATGTTTACCTTATCAGTAACAAACCTAACGTTTGTGGTTTCCTTTTCTTTTGTACAGAGATGTTCAGGAGTAGCCCTTACTTTCTGTATGCCTTTACTTTTGCCTTGTTCTCTTTTTATCCATTTTCAAATAAGTAAAGCTAATTTTTCAGCCTTTCCATTGAGGAAAATATCTCCATGCCTCTTAATTGAATTCTTTCTGTTTCTTCTGTATCCTCTACTGCCAGGAGGTGATTGTAACAGACCACTAGTATTCATCTTGGCTATTTTAATTGCGTATCAGTTTTATGGTTTTCCATTCATTTCCTTGTACAACTGAGCATCTGATTTTTTCTGTCTGTCATGAAAGCCTGAGCACAAACATTCTCCATAAGCTTGTGACAGCTCTTCTCAAATCCATGTAGAGCTGATGAAATATTAACAGTACTATAATTTGCTGTCTCATTTAGAAAGGCTTCTTGCTGAGGAACATTTGGATATATAAGAAAAATATTGTGTAAAGCTATGCTATGTGTAGCACTTGAAGGGATGCCATCTGAGGGTTAAATTACTTCTAGTACATAAAAGCAGATTTGTATAGATTTTTAAGGTTGTTTTCAAATTATGTCTTTCCACAAAAGGATTCACTGTCTATATATACCTTTCAGTATAAAGGTGTCATTTTCAAGCTGGCGTTCTTAACTCCAGCTTGAATGAAGGAAATTATAGATACCAGTAAGTACATCCCATGTGTTGGGTGTGAGGGCAAGTGTTTTCTTGCTTTTTTGCAGATATGTTTGTCTGAACTGGCAAGCTGACTTACAGATCTGGTCACTATTCTGTAACGTGCATGTACTATAGTAGTGGAATTAAGCAGAAGGCTTAAAGTCTGTGTGTGATGTATTTTGGGAACTTCACCAGCACTGGTTGTGTCAGGATCCATAGGCCAGGTAATCACATAAATGTTTCAAGAGGAAAACAAATGCCACACAAAGGATGGGAATGTTTACAGTATCAATTTTGAATGCTGTGGTAAAACTACTAAAGGAAAATAACTGATACGAGTTTTCATTGTTCGTACAGAGAGTGATGGCTAGTTTATAACAAATTTTCACCTCAGAAAATTTGCTACAATGCAGCACATGTTTCCTGGAGATAGTTTGAGGGCTGCTGAAATAAATCTTTCTTAAAATAATTTTATTCTGAAATCCTGTGCGGCCATGGGTAAGCTGTTTGATCAGTCCTGACCAAGATAAGTAGGTGGAAATATGAAATGGGCAGAAATCTTGAATTCGTACATGACACTGGATCTTCATCATGTTTCACTAGGGTCTAATTATCTTAATTGTCCTTCTTGAATCTTTCTATACTAAGGCAATAAATAGATAGCTCTTAACTTCCTGTCAGAAATGAGCTGGTAGTGTTTTGCATAGCTGAAGTAGTTTATTCAATATAGAAAACACCTTGAAATTTTTATGAAGGCTGGGAAAATCCTTTAACAGCTCACAATTCTTATCTGGGATGTTTTTAACAGCCACAATCTTGGGCTGGAATTTGAGTTGTATCCTTGTTGTTGATGGGGAGAAGCAGGTCAGTTTACTTACTCTGTAAAATTTAGGTAAATATGTGCAATCCATGCTGAATTTAACAAGATCTCAGGATAACTTGGTCTGGCGGTCCGAGGAGGTCCCTGGTCCGGCCCTGCGGCAGCAGGATCAGCGCTGGGGTCAGACTGGGCTGCTCAGGGCTGTGACCTCTCAGGGCTGGAAGCCCCCCAGGATGGACGGAGCAGGCACAGCCTCCCTGGGCAGCCTGCGGCTCTGCCCCATCAGGGAAAAGCCTTTTCCTCAGGTCCCATCTCCACCTCTCTTGCTTGGTCCAGTCAGTGCCCCTTGTCTCTCTGGCTCCCTCTTCTTGACCACTTCCCCACAGGTACCAGGGGCTGCTGCCATCTCTCCCCAGGCTGAGCCAGCCCTGTCCCTCAGCCTCTCCTCATGGGGTACCTGCTCCAGCCATGACCACATGACCAGTTTGGACAGCCCCCCCCCCCCCGGATTCACAACAGTTTATTGATACTATTCCTGTACTGGGAGGCCCAGAACTGGATACAGTATCTAGATGTGGTCTCCTGAGCAGTGAGAACAAGGGGATAATCCTGACCCTTGATGGATGGGCCCTGATCCGTCTGTCTGGGTGCTGCTCACGCGTGCACAGCTGTGCACCAGAGTCCCAGCGCCTTCCTTGCAGAGCTGCTCCCCAGCCCAGCCCTCCCCAGCTTGTACTGTCACCAGGGGTTATGGACTCTGCATTTGTCCCCACTGAATTTCACAAAGTTCCTGTTGGCCCATTCCTCTGGCCTGTCTAGGCCTTGGTGAATGGCAGCCCAAACTCCCAGATGGGATTTCCCTTCCCCACTCCAAATCAGTATCACCCACAAACTTGATAAGGGTGCACTGCATCACATCCTCCAGGTCACTGATAAAGGTGTTAAAAGGAGGGAGGGGAAAAACAAAAGTAATAAATTAGTATCATCTGCTTTTGACCTTCGTGTAACTGGTTTTCAGCTGTTGTGAAACAGTCCAATTCTTTTGCTCTAATTTTAGGCTGTTAGGCTGAAGATACTTCCCTGTAATGATGCAGACTCAGCCCTTGATCCGTGCAGCAACTGCGTATCAGATTAATCTATGTAAATACTTCTCAGTGAACAGGCTATCTGACTTCTGAACGTGCAGTTTCACCATGGCCACAATAATGAGCTTTAGCAGTGAAGTACTTCAGCAGCTTTAACTGGGTGCTGGAGAGAGGGGAGTGGAAAGGAAGAACTCTTTTGGGGCAGGGGGAAGAGGAGAAAAATACTTGCAGCTGACAATTAGTGGCACATGGATAAGGATTTGATATGATCTGGTCTGGCCTAGCCTCCTCTCAAAAGCTGATGGCCTGAGGATGGGGAAGGTATTTATTGCTGGTTCCTTGTGTTTTGTAAAGCTCGACGTGCCCTGTACTTTGTGAATTCAGTGACAAGGTCAAGCTTTTTAAGTTTCTCATTAACTGATACCTAATAGTTTTTATAACTGGTTTATGTTTTCACTTGCTATTATCAGCTACTTAACTAGGCTGGTGGTGGTCCCAAATCTACTAATAATGCATGACTCACTTTTTATTTTTTTTTCCTTAAGAGAAAAACTAATATGAAAAAAAAATGTTTAAAAATAATAACTTCAAAAGAATGCAATTAAATTAAAGAAAAATTGCATTTAAAAATACAACTGAAATTTTGCTTTTCGGTGCCAGTCTGGCATTCTTGTCACAACTGAACCTTCTTACCAGCAACTGTACTCTCTTGTCCTTCCCAATTTCTGACGTGTGTTCTGGTAGGGAAGCAGGATTGTGGGATGAATGTAGACTTATTCTGCAAGAGGAAGAAGCTTCTGGTAGGTTGCTGTTTGTTTTTTGGTTGTTTTTCCTGTTTGGTTTTTGTTTTGAAAGACATTCTGGATAGGCCTGGATATACTGACACTGTCCATACAGTGGAGTGGAGAAAAGTTTGTTACTTACTGACTTTGGCAGTAGAGTAAAACTTAAAAGCGTGGGAGGGGAGATTGTGAGTTCAATATATGGGAAAGAAAAATAAACAGGTTCTTTAAATCCACCTTACTTCCTTTTTGTAGATTTTAAGTGTGCTCTGAAACAACTTGAATCCCCTTGGTGTGGATCACTTCATCTGGATGTGCTGTACAGCATAGCACTGTGCTTATTTTTCTATTTGCCTTACCCCTGCTGAGATTGGGAACTTCAGTAGCGGTACAGCCATGTAGTGCCAGGTAGCCAGTAGGAGTAAACAAGTAGGAGATACAGTCCATGCCATGAATAATTTATAATTTAATTAGAAGCAAACCTTACCAAATAACTGTTTAAAGAACAGTAGGAAAAAAAATAGAGAACAAAAGAATGATTGTCTTATGCTGTTGCGGGAGCCTAGCTGTTAACACCCTTCAGCTTGGGAGTTCTTGGAAACTGTAGCAAGTCATAAATAGATCAGGAAAAAAAAATTGACAGTGAGTGGGATGAGTCTTTGTATACCACTATTCTTCATAAAAGTAGTATTTCCACAAATTGCTTTCTTTTTTCTTTCCCTTTTATGACCTTACCGAAATTATGCATGAACTTCAGAGGCTGCTACTAATTCTGTGTATGATCAAAGAAATGCATTATTTTTTCCCTACAACTCTGCAATGCTTTTCTGCTTTAAGTAGAAATACTTCAGCTTTCTTTCTGGTTATTGTCAGTAATGAACAATTACTTGAGTTCTTGCACATTACCTTATGATGTGATATGTTCCTCTTTTAATGGATGTTTCACTAATGCAAAACATCTGTGTGATTTGGTTCTTCAAAAATTAGCCATCAATGACTCTCCTTAGAAAAAAAAACAAACAAACATTGGAGCATCACTGATTTGTCACATCACAGAGACAAAAAAAAAAATCCTAACTGCTGAAATCATAGATCATCTGAAGAAACATGATCTACCTCTTACACTAGTAATAAGGAAATAATTTTTTAGTCTGTCTGTTAAAGACTGCATCTGACTCTTCAAGTGTTTGAAGAGGACTTAGCTTTGGAGAAGCACAGTGCTCTTGAGTGACAAGCTGTAGGCTTCGATTTTTTTTCTGAAATGCAGATCTTGGTAACAGTTGCTAAGTTGTAAGATAGGTGCTGTATGGCTCATTCTTTAGTCTGCTCTTTTGTTTGTAACTGCATGATTTGGATGGTTCATTTAAGATTTTCATCTTGTATGTGTATACAGATGTAAATGGTAACTGAAACAAGTTGAAAATAGAGCATCTTCAACGCTTATGTCAGCTATGCTCAATTTCATAATGGTACACTTCAATGCTATATTTTCATTTATTTTTCCACTGGTGTAGTTACTGAGAATGTGTCATTTGCTCCCCCAGTAGTAATTGAGAGTTGGAGGTCAAAGCCATTTGAGAGCATCTTAATTGATGAATTCAAGGCAGATGTTTTCAGGAAAACCTCTTAAAATGCCTACAGAATTTTTTTTCAAATCCTAGCTTACCTAGAGGGAGAAACAAACAAATGTATCACCCAAACCACGCAGTTTTAAACGGAGTGATTTCTTTCATATCTCTTTTCTTTCTATATGTTGGCTGAAAGACAGCTGAAGTTGAACAAATTAATCTAAAATTGAGCTAAAACTTTTCTATTTTGGATGTTTCAAGGTAGGATGAACACTGTTATAACAGATTTGGGCAAGATTTTTGAACCAGACTATTTTTCTTTCCGTGAAATTGATAATTTCATTTGGCTGAAATTAGGCAGGCCTTCGGCTTCAGAAAGTGCAGGGACAGCATTCTTTGTGGGGAGGGTCACTCGTTGCTCTTGCTTTCCTAGTTCTTGTTTAGCCAAGCAACGAGTCTCAGCTAGGATGCTTCTGTGCTGCACCAAATAGTTTGTTTTTCTTACATCTGTGGTGTTGGGATGGCCAGGTAAGAGGCAAACCATACATACCAGCTTGTACTGAATGTATTTGGAGTGTGGAGGTGAACTCTGGTCTTGCTTCCAGGTTCTCCGCCTTATCACCCTGTGAATTCTACTAAAACGAGCTGTGCAATAGTTAAAGCACTATGGCCCAGCTCTCACTTAGAAACTAACTGTAAAGCATTCCAATATCTCCAGTTTTTCAGTAAATTTGTACTCTTAGAAGTGCTTTACTGTTCAGCAAGAGATATGCCTGACAAATGAAAACGTAGCTTGTTATCATTGAGTAGTCTGGTATGTGGTACAATCATTTTCAAATGAGGTTTTTTTTTTTTTTTTGGATGCAGATATATCAAAGCATCAGGGCTGCTGTTCTTATTAATTATTTCTTATATGAAATAGTCTCCTTTTTCCTGTGTGCTTGTGCATTAAATAAAATATGCAGTAATAGAATAAGCATAGAAAGTATCTTACCTGCAAATTTCTTGTTCTCTTTAGTTACCTTTTAATTAGAATTCTTGTTACAAAATTAATAGGATAATTTATTCCTTTAAAAACTTTTAACAGAATGAAGCACTGTGCAATGTCTGTCTCTGGTTAACAAATGATGCCCAGAGCAGCATATGATGAATATTAGTTGGATAGTTTAATACACTACTAAAGAGGCTTATGAAGGAGTGGAAAATATAAGAATAGAAGCTTATCTGTAACTTAACATAACACATGTGGAATAATACTTAGCATTTCTGTCAGGCTTTCCGTTTGAGGATTTTGAAGTGCTTTGCAATACAAATGATTAATTAAATACTCAGAATAGTCCTTAAGGTTTTTATTTTCCTTCTTAGTTCCTTTTTATATGCAGATACTAGATTTTTGTTTTTAATATGTTTTTGCAGAGAAGAAAGAAATTATTTGTAGGATCCTGAAATGCTGGGGAGTCGCAGGAGTTTGCTGGCATATCCCTTTAATACAGAGTGTTAAATACTGAACCATGTGAAGTATTTAATGATGTGATGTGCATGTTTAATTTTAATGGAGAATCCTGTAAATCAGTTTGGCTACCTTAGCTCCATGGTCATTTTAAAGAGTTTTAAATATTTCCTCCGCTCGGTGTGCAGTATGCCCTCTGTTCTGGGTAATGCTCTCGGATGAACTTATATTTGAACTAATATAACCTAGTTAAGTTGTTGAATTGTTAAGAGTTCTTCATTCTTATTCTCGCCCTATTCTTTTGGAGGGTGGGGGGAGTGAGAGAGAGATTGCGTAGTCTGGTCCCGATCGGGGCTGGACTGTGACACTATCGCAATGCAAAAGGAAGCTGTGAGCTAAATGGCAGGCTCCTAAATGTTTCCAAAATCCCTGTCTGCTGCTTAGTGGAAAACAGCAACTGGGAATTCTTGTTGCTGGCCCATTAACTAGTACAAAAGTCTCTGCAGAGGATTTACTTGGCTAAGTGGAAGTCCCATCAGGAAGCACTTGCAGGAACTCCTTCAGCCTGCCTGCGCTTCGGAGCGTGGTTGTCACTCACCTGCTAAATTAGAAACGGTAACACTTTGGCAGTGACTGTTAAACAAACATTGACAGTATGTAGCTTGCTTTTAACTGGTGATGATGCCATTAGGAACTGAGGTTATAAACACCAGAAATCTGTCAGGCTCCTGATTTGCAATAGTCTTCCTGCTGACAGATAAGTGGTTATACGTGTATGAAGGTTCATAGTGACAGGATTTATTTTATGTGTCTTGAAGGAGAAAAACAAATGTCTGTTGCCAGTAGAGAAAGGAAGTAGGTTGTCATTTGTATATTCTTTTGTCAGAGTCAAGGAAAAACAGTAAAGAGTATCCAATGAGATGAACCTTCTTTGGATATTTGAGACTTTTTTTTTTTTCTTTTTCACCTTTCTTTCTGGAATAAGAAATAGTAACTAAAAACGAAGAGCTTAGAATAAAATTCTGTTGACGGTAAGTGCTAATTTTTAATTTGGAGTCAAACTCTAGACACAGTTCTACCTAAAGAAAACCTGATCTGAATATGAAACAGTTTTGTCTAGTTTTCTAGTGAATCTTGGTCTTCAAGTCAGGAAGTTAACTGTGAGTTTTTGTTTTATGAAAAGTTGCTTAAAACTGATGTTGTCAGCAGTCTAGCGTATCAGTAGACAGTGTCAGCGTAACTGAAAAAACAAAACCAGACATGCATCACTCTTAGTCATCTCTGCATGTCTGCTTAGATAAGGTTATGAATTAATTAGTGAAGATGTAACTGCAGTAGAACACCCTACATCTTTACCTAGGATTTCCACTGTAGAGCAAGTCTGAACAGGGTAAAAAGCTGCAAATACCAATATAAATGATTTTTAAAATCCAATTTAATTTTGGAAGGCAATTCAAGGCAGTTATTAGTGATTGAAACACTTCCAGATGGAGAAAACATTGGGCTGTGTTACGATTAGATGCAGAACTGCAAGAAAATATTGAATTAAAGGGTTTGAAATACTACAAAGCAATAATAGTGAATTATGACAAAAGTAACAAAGATCATGCTCTGAAACAAGGGAATTTGTCAAATGATTTCACAATGTAATTGTGCTTCCTAATCCTAGAAAATAGTGTTATTTATTGAGATCCAGAGAAAAATTAACCTATTACTTCATGTTTCCAAGATGCGAATTATTCAAGCAAGATCAATAAACTCAGATAATAACTTACATTTCTTTAAAAGTTCAATATTGCACTAAATACCGTTATGAAGGTGATGAAACACAAGTGTAATACTTCTGATAACTAAAATAAGAAAGACAGTATACTACTGAAAATTACTCGCTGTAATAATAGATGATCAGTAGATTCTGTAAGGGAACATGAAACAGAGCTCTCATATGCAGCATGATTTTATGAAAACTGATTGTGAATCCACTGAACGAGGTCGTACGGTTTTTCAGAGAAATCCTGATTGGTGACAGTACCTTCAAAGGTAATTTGGCTGGTGCTTAAGGACTGTGAAAACAGTTGAGAATAGGTCTTTCAATGGCTGTTGGGACAGATGACCTCCAGAGTCCCTTCCAATCTCAACCTTTCTGTGATTCTGATTCACTGAGTCTCATTTAGGTTCAGTTGTTGGTTAACAGTAATGCGAATGGAAGGTAAGGAAGTAAGGTGCTCTAAAGCTTGAGTTTTTGCTAATGGTTAGAATAATATTGTTATCAAAATGAAGAAACCAGCTGGTGCTTGTGTTGTGGTCACAAACTGGCTGTGCTGGAGATTCTATGAGACATTGTGGTGGGTTCACCTGGGCCAGCAGCTGAGCACCCACCCAGCTGTTGGTCCACCTGGTGGGCTGGGGGAGAGAACTGGAAGAAGGAGAGTGAGAAAACTGGTGAGTAGAGATAAAGACAGTTTATTAGGTGAAGGAAGGCGGGGGCAGGGACAAGTGATGCAAAGGCAGTCATTCACCACCTCTTACATGCAGACTGATGCCCAGTCAGTCTCTGAGGAATGACCTTCTTGGAAAACCCCTGATTTTTCTTCTTCTGTCCCAGTTTTTATTACTGAGCATGACATTACATGGTAGAGAATATCCCTTTTGTCAGCTGAGGTCAACTTTCCCAAATGTGTCCCCACTCAGCCTCTTGGCCAACCCCCAAACTGCCTGTTGGGGGCAGCGCAAAAGGGGCAGGGGTGGGAAAAAGAGAGAGCCTTGATGTTGTACAAGCACAGTTCAGCAATAGCCAAAACATTGCTGTGTTATCAATGTTATTTTAGCCACAAACTCAAGACAGAGCACCATATGGGCTGCTATGAAGAATGCCAACTCCATCCTGGCCAGACTGAGTACAGTCATCAACCATGCAAGTTAAATTCTCCAGGAGGAAAGTTTAAGTGGAAGGTGCGTGAAGGTTTCTTTCTAATTCTAGGGACCTCCTTTCCCTTGGTGATACATTTTAGTAACAGCAACAGGAAGGAGAGAAGATTCAGGGAGACTAGACTGATGGAACATGTAGTTTCAGTAAGAAACAGTTGAAAAGGTGGGAATACCTTGAATCTGTGAAAAGTTCAGCGTAAACTGAGAAAGAGAAGATTATTTAATCTAGCAATGAGAGTTTAGTAGAGATTAGACAAGCAAACTGTTACGTTTTCTTCAGAGTTCTGATTTTGCTTTTTAAAACGTCTCTTCATTTCTTGGGCTTCCAGTACCTTAGTCTTCTGCCTTCCTCCCTTGTCTCAGCGTGGTTTAAATGGCTCTATTGAAGGTCAGGATGGTACTATTTCATGCAATGAAATTTTTTTCGCTTTAATATCCCAGTTCTAGAAGGTACTTGAATTCTTTTCCTGACATCCTCTTTGACATCTCAGCTTGTATCTAACTGTTAAAAATAGACCTTATTAAGTTCTTATTATTTTCATTCCACCTGGTACTGCAGCAGTTTGCATCTAAATACCACTATTTCTGTGCTGATTCAGCATCAGTCTTGTTTTCTGGCAGCGTTTCATGCCTGAACTCTTGCATACTCCTGTTTGAATAAAAGTGTATTTTGCACATTTCAAGTGGCTTATGTGTCTTCCACAGACATTGTGTTAAGAATGCTTTGGAAGATGGCAATAACTGAAATACTAACAAGTAGGAGTGCCTCATCATCATCTTTTGGTTGTCCACTATTGTAGCTGTAGTAATGGTCTTTGTTTCTGCTTTTGGAGAGCAAATTGTTTTTTATAACTTTTTTTTTTAATGTTCATTGGGCTGAGAAGGATCTTCAAATTATCTTTCAACATGCTTCCTTTAGAGCTGATGAAAGAAGTGCACAGGTCCTTTTGTGCATGATGTCAGACCTTCACCTTTTTCTTCCAAGTGACTTTACTGATTACAGAAGTAGGGTAGTATTTTGGCATTTTCTGACTTCATAAGTAAAATTCAGTGCCTCTTTTTTTTTTTTTTTTTTTTTTTTCTCCTGAGGATGTAAAAGTGGCCAGCTTGCTAGTGAGATGATGCTAGCTAGTCAAGCCTTCAGCTGCTGCTTCTCATTGTGAATGACTTTAGAAAGAGCTCCATTAGAAATGGACTTTGCTCATGTAGACACAGGTCTTTCCAGTGAGCTGTAAGGCTCTTCTAGAGTTTGGGGTGCAATGAACACCTCTTAGTAAATCTAGAAGAACTGAGGAACAGGTATGTGCAAATGTGTATCTGCCTTTGATATCCTGGAGGAATAATAAGGAATTATTTGAAAGCACTAGAGTGAAATAATTTTATTAGTTACACTGTAGAGGAGTTTGAGAGTATCTGGAATCATCTGGTCAAAAGCTGTTAGACTCTTTATGATTAGGAATTTCTCTTTTTAACATGATCCATAATGTTGTATTGAAATAGAGATATTCTCAGTAATGGTGATCTTTATTTAGATATTTCAAGTGTTCAACAGTACTTGTACAAGTAGTCAGAGACATGATCAGAAGGGCCTTTGTGAATTAAAAAAAATCTGGAGATACTGATTTAGGGATATCTCATGCAAACAGAAAGGTGAAGACTGCAAAGATAGATGAATTTCTCCAAACAACTGTTAAAATTCATTCCTGAACTCCTACTGCTAGGAGTTGGGCCAAAGCAGAAGCTTAATTATCAGTGGGCTAGGTCTATTCAAATTGCTATTCAATATTTTAGAATGTTTTCATTCTTATATAGAAAATAAAGCTATTAACAAATAAGAAATTTATTTTAGTGGGAAACTTCATACAGTTTTATAATTTCCACAGGGAGGAAAGCATGTAGAGTATTTCTGATGTATTGGATTCTAGAAAATGACACCTCTTGCTTAATTAGAAGCACAAACCTGCAGGCAGTGTTGATTAAGGTGGGTTTTTTATGCTACCATATCAATGGGCTATTGGGACAGTAAGTACAGTAACACTGAGTCCTAGTAACTTTTTGCTAAATAGCCATTCATGTTTATATCTCGTTGGAATAACTCCTGTCCTTTTGAAACACTAGAGAGCTCACTGACTGCTTTTGGAGTTGCATTTTCCTTTCAATGTTATGTCCATAAACCTTTAAATGCCTAAAACAAGGATGTTCTAAAGGTGCATTTTCTTCTGAGGAAACATACTTACTAAGCTTGGTGTTTTTTATCTAAATCTAGACATTTTAGAAGAGTTCTAAATTAAAACTTTGATTAGCCAAAAGAGATTAATTAAATCTTTCGCTTAGTAGGTTCTGGTGTGTTTTTCACCCATGGAAGTATTTCTTACCGTTTTGGGTTTTTTTTTTTTTTTTTGTTTGTTTGTTTGTTTAATTACTGGTTTTGTCTATCTGCTTGGCTTTTTGGATTCAAACATTATAATTTCATAAGAAGCAGTTAGATACCTGTACCTGAGTACTTAGATTCAGCAAAATGGGAGGATGTTTTGGAAAAAAAAAAAACAAAAAAACCAGATGTTGTTCATTAACATGCAATAATAAGTATTATTAGAAGGTAGTGTTGGCTGTTTGAGTTGGCTTCCTGTCTTAACTGTCTAGGGATTGACTAACAATAGGATAATCGGAGGGGTTTCTGTTAAGAACTCGTACATGCATTTACAATGGAATATGATCAAAATGTCATTCAGCTAGGGAACACTAAAGGCAACTGAGTACATATGATGTATCTTGCAGCATCATTCACTTCCTGACTGTTTTGGTTGAACTGAACTGGGTGTAGAGTTGTTCCTGCCTTTCCCACTTGGTAACTCTGACACCTGTGGCAATCTGACTTGGGGAATCAGACTGGACAAGAACAATCCTCGAAACAAAAATTTTACTTGTAAAAATTTCTGTTTCCTGAACTGACTTGGTGTGTGGATGGATGAGCACGGCATCTCTTACGCAAAAGAAGGAGCAGGGATGTGCTAGAAGAAGAAGGAAGAGAAAAGGGAATGACTATGGCGGTACTGGCTTGAGTAATTTTAATTTTGTTATAGTACTGCGTTTTTAGGCACTTTGATTCAGACTACTTAATTACAAGTTTAGGGGGTTTGTGTTGTTTTTGGTTTTGGTGAGTTTTTTGGTTGTTTTTTTTTTATTTTTTTTTAAAAAAAAAAAGAGCCCTTCTGTGTGATGTTCCCAGATTCAGATTAAACAAACTACGAGATTCTGATGTGATTTTATGTGAAAATAAGCTTTAACAAAGCTTAAAAAAAGGTGAAGTTCAGTGCAGGGCAGGATTTAGCCTGCTGGAATCTTTGAGAATTTGTACGTTAATATCTAAAGCTGAGCTTGTAGGTCTGGCATGTGATGGCAGGGCAGAATAAATCTTTCTTGTATAATATGCAAAATTACTGGAGAACCTCACTGGTAAATTAGAAAATATGCTGTGGTCAAATGATCGGTTTCATATGATAATGATCCCTGTAGCCAGGGATTGGGAATGCCCGATAGATATAAAGACTACCACTTGGCTGTCTGTTGCCAGTTCTGCGTTGGGACAAAATGCCCCGTCCTTGGAGATCTTCTAAGCTGTTTTGCAATGAAGTCAAGCAAGGGACACTGCTCCTGCCATCCGGCGTATCGGTGCCGTCCATAGCCTGAGACCATTTCCACAGAGCCTCTTACTCTCACTGCCTTTCAGCTGAGATCTGACACCAGTCCAACCTTCTGGTTGAAAATGCTCACGTGTTAAATGCAGATGCCAATTTTTGCATTTCTAAAGCTGGACCTGTAAGGATTCTAGAGTAAATCAACATCCCTGAATTCTCCTGCAGGATAGATGCACATTTATGCTTCCATAAATAGCAAAGAAATGTTTATTCTCAGAAATGCAGCAGTACTCCAGAAAAATCTCTTGTCATTTATTATAGTCTGGCTTAATGCAGATTTTTAATTGACATAATTTCTCTGTGTGATTTGAGCAAGCAAAGATGAAGGAAGAAAGTGTAGGATTATTATTATCAGCATGTCCCAAGGCTGTTGCTTTTAAATGTAGGATTATAACTGTTATTTAACAGAATTATCCTTGACACACATGGCCTCAAGAAGAGGTCTGAAAGCAAGGGCAGAGCAGTGTTGTCAGCTGACAGCCTGAAGCAGTATCTTTGAAAAGGTCTGAAATTGTCACTTTTTGTCTAGAAGATGACCTCTGGCATTCCCAGCGCTGTTCTGCCTTGTGGAAGAGGGGAGGAGGGAAGACGCTGAGGCAAAATCTTCCCTTCTGTTATGTAAAATCAGACTGCTTATTGTGGCCCTTAATATCAGCTCAGGAAGAGTTGTTTTGGAAGGTGGTGGTTGGTAAAGGGAGGTATTGGACCTGCTGGAGTGGCAGTGGTTCTTCACGAGGCCTGCAAAGCTGTGTGCATCATTCTCGCTGTGTGTTTGAGGAGGGACAAGTGGGCTCCTGGCCGTGCACCTGGACCACCCCCAAAAAGGACAGTTTGGGCTAAGTCTGTCTGATCCTGGTGGTAGAAAGTGAGGTGTCCTTGAGTCAACCCGCTGCCCCAGCTTCTGGCATGGATGTCCTCTGCTCTTGCTGCAGAGCTTCTGTGCTGAGTTCCCCAAGGCAGTCTCCCAAAGCAGTATTTATTTGTGGTGCACCTCTTTATGCAAAATACGGTTTTGCAGTGATAATGTTTAGTTGTAAAAGTTTTTGGCGGTTTGTTGAAAATGACATGTGAAAGTAGCTACAGATGCATACAATAGCATTTCTAGTCATGGAAGATTATATAATAATAACCTCAAAACCTTTCCTAGGTATTCTGCCTGCCCACTTTAGTTTCCTTCTTCTGTTATTAGCCATGCTGAGTTTGAACCAGCTAGTTTTATGCAAGAAAGTCTTGGCCAGAGTCTGAAAACTACTGTGAGCTTAATTTTGACATTAAAAATTGCTGCTCTAAGAGAAAAACCTTCTTTAAAAATGTCGCTTCCCTCAGTTTGAGGTGTATGCTTAAGGGAAATAAAATCTTATTTGAATTGATATTTAGCATACTAAATTCCCTTCCTAAAAATTAATTACTTTTGAGTATGTCTTGACCATAAGCATGCAGATAATGGTAGAGGTGGATGGGACAGACATAGAATTCTGACGGTAACCATCCCACTGCCACCCGGAAAACAGTGCCACTGTTATTCTGTATTGAATATTTCATGGTTCTAATGCATACAACATGAATTTAATTAAGCATTGAATTAAATGTGTTTAATATTGAGAATATTCTCAAGTCAGTATTTGCTGTGACTTCTTGCTAAATCAACATTATAATCCTGCTTTCGTTTCCCTACAGATGATGAAACATGCCTGGGATAATTATAAGCGTTACGCATGGGGATTAAATGAACTGAAACCAATATCTAAGCAAGGACATTCAAGCAATTTATTTGGTGAGTAGAGTGTATTTTTGTGCTTAGTGACGTTAGCATAAAACAGTAAATCAGCTGAAAAGCTTATAGGTGATAAACATGTGTTCTTTCAATCCTCTTGTCATGCAGTGTGGTGTTTCCTGCTTATGTTATATATGAAAAGTAACAGTAAATGAAGGTGGTCCTTCCTATGACTTTTACAGATTCCCTTCTGAATGAGAATAAATGAAGCATGTCATTGCTGCATGATAAAGATGTAGTTGTGTTGCATTAAATACTGCCCTGCCTTAAACTTTTCCTGTGAAGTGGAACTCGTGACACCACATTCAATAAGGAGGAAACAAAAATGATAAGGGGGAAAAGAAATAAATCCTGTACAAGGAACAAAAGATACTCTCTACAGTCGTGAAGGTAGCTGAAGCTGTCTACATTTCTCAGGAATTTATCTCCTTAAAAAAACTTGTTAATCTATATCAGTCAGGCTCCCTTATCAGACTTTCTCTTTCCTTTGCACCTCTAAATGTTGCACAGGAGATGCTTAAATAGTGCCCAAGTTATCAGTGTAGAACAAATATGGGGCTGAAAATTTCTAGCAGGAGAAGCACATTGCAGAAATCCAGTGTAAGAAGGCAAAACTTTTTCAGTGTCCAAGTGGAACATAGGGCTGGATGAATAGCAGCTGAAAAGCCACAGCATTCTGAGGAAGCATGAGAAAGCAGTTCTATGAACTGTCATCGTCTTCAGTTTTGCAGAAAAACCAAGAATTACAGTTTAACAGCAATCTTGTAATCAAATAGCTTCTGTTTTCCAAACAGAAAGCTGAGAAATGAGCTAATTTCTATAGCTGAGACAAAATCAATACATTATTTTGATTTTAACAGGAATTTTTTTGTTGAATGTTTGGAAAAGATAGTTTGAAGTGGAAACATTTCTTATCCCAGCCTAAATAGAGCACTTACCGAATCCTCAACTATATTTGGAAGTTGCTAAGAGACAGCAGTTGTGATTTACAAAAATAATTTTGAAAATACATCTACATTGATCTTGCTGCACTGCTTGTCTACCCAAGGTAACATCAAAAAAGTTACCAGGTAACTATTACGTAGTTAGTTATAGGACTTTAAACATTAATTGGGTGCTTGAAACCAAAGTAGTTTGGATGAACTTCAGGGTTAAGTCAGGCTTCTGTTTTCCTGACAGCTAACATTTTTTATTATCTTCATTCAGATGACTGATAGTTGTGCAATTTAATACCATATTTGAAGAACTATTTAGTGCAGTCTTATTTTCTTTGTTTTCTTGGAGGACCACAAAATGGCACATGTCTTGAAAATTAAAATGCTTAATGTCATTTCATTTGGAATCAGATGTGGTATAAATTTATGACTTTGGAGTCCTTAATGATATTGCATGGACTCACAGAAAATACTGTAGATGTACTGACTTGTGAAATTCTGAAGCAGGGGTTCTGTGGATGTTACGTAGGAATAAGTCACTGCAGGCAGTATTCAATGTGAAATGGGACAAGTGTTGAATTTGAAAACAAAACTGCATTTGAAGAAGTTAGAACCAGAGTCAGTCTAAATGCGGATCACTTTCTCATCGTAGTCACCTAGTATAAGATTTTATTGCTGAGATTTCCTTAGAAATACCTTCACTCTTATTGATCTTGGTCTCAAATCAAAATAAGCGTTAGGTCTCTCTCTGCTGAATTGCTTTACAGAATACCAAAGAGCAGCATATCTGCAAGCAGTTCTCTCTCATAAGCTACTCTTTCATGAATCCTTATCTCCTTTTTTTATTTATTTTTTATTTTTTTAGAAACAAATCCTTGTTTCTGTAATAGTGTCCTCAGATCATTAGATCTGATCTGTACCTTCATGTTTGAATTCCAGAAATCCCTTCTTTTTTCATAAAGCAATAAAATAATGATCTGTTTTTCCTTTTTTTTTCTTCCACCCCCCCCCCCCCACTTGAACCTCTTTTTCCTGTTGAAAGGACAAACAAGTTTTCTTATCTTCTTTGTTTCTGATTCTTACTAAAAAAAAAAGTAAATGAATTGCAAATGATTGACTACTTTTAAGGTAATTCTGAATTGAATTAGTTGAGAATAGATTTCCTTCTGCAAATCTCCTTGCAACCTTCAAGTAAGGCCTTCAGTTCACTGTCATCCATCATAACTATCTCAAGTTTGGCATAATTATCTATTCTTCTTTCTTCCGGGTCTCATTTTTTTCAAGAATATGAGTTTCTGATTGTCTTAATAGAAGTAGATATAGCATATTTCATTAGCTGACTGTTTAATTTTGAACACTTCCCCTCCTATGAATGAACTAGTGCAGTTACGATACTCTGCATATATTGGGAGTGTCTGTTACAGGGTAGAGACTTTAAGTACCTCACTGTGGGGAACAGCAGGTTTTAGTGCCGTACCTCACTGGTGCTTAACGTTGCGTAGATTTCAGACATTATCACTCTCCTGACACAGAAGGGGGGAGTCGTTTTCAAGTGATACTGCTTCTAAGACTAATTTTTGAAGTATAAATGCTTCAGTCCTTGCTAGCATTATAAGGCATTTTGTAGATCGATTATAATGACAATTGAAGCAAGACACAACCATCATGATGTGTTTCTCTGAAACACAAAAATAAGATGGGTTTTTAAGAAGTGTAATTACACAGAGATGTGGCTGTTAGGCAATACCATCATGAATTTGGCAACTACACTAGCACTATTGTTAGGATAGGGGAGGAGGAATACAGCCAGGTGGATGATGATGGGAGAAAGGATTGTGAGGACTGACTGGTGGTTCTGACCTCAGGGGAAGGAAGAGCATCCTGCTTTAGCACCTCATACAAATTAAGAGTAGCTGAGACCTTCTTGCCAAACTTTGAAGTGGCATTTTATTGTCTTAAACCCAGGCCATGAAACCAACTCTTGAAAACAAGGACCTGCCTTGATCTTGCTGGCATTCTGTAAGCAGTGTGTGTGGAGGGTGTATTTGATAAGTTGAGGGAGTTTTTAGACTGGTAGACAGTAGACATATTCATGTTATGAGCAGAATTTGCTTCTCACATGTGCACAGTAAAAATAATCAACTTTTAGGGAAACGCTGAAACATATGTAAACTCAAATACTTCTGTTTCAAGCCAAGGGCACATACTTGCCTCTGATGACTGCAAAGTCTTTTTAGCACATTCATGTAATGTTTTTATTTGCCACTTTAGATTTTACCATGTTACCTTGGCAATTAACTAACGTTGTGGGTTTTTCATAGTTTACTGCAACTACAGAGAATTCAGTTAGAATAACAACTACTTGAAAAGGCAGAAGCGAAAAGTCATCAGCTGTTGTCTCTGTAGCATTCTTATTAGTTTAATTTCATGAAGCTTACAACTATTTCTAGACAAATCAAGTAAATTGGAATAGCTAAACATTTGTTTGCACCATGCATGTGCATCAGCAAAACAAGACATGTCTCCCATGCTGGTTTGACTTCTGCTGTGAGTACTAACCATTCTCTGCCCATACCTGGTAGTAAGTAGGCCCTGAGTAAGTGTTGTTAATTTTTAATACTTTAACCTTTAAAGCTGCAGATTATTGTTGACAGTGTTTGCTAAAAATAGAGCTTTATCTGTCTGCACTTCTAGTGTAGAAGTGGCAAAATCACAATTTTGCCAGTATTTTTCACAGCGCTCCACCACCAGCCCCCCAACCCAGGAGCTGTTCCTCTCCAAGCCTTCTGTACTAGTTTTAAAACTAACGAGCATTGCTGCACTAGTGGACAGCCCTTCCTAGAAGTGTTTTCTGCACTTAAGTGAGTGTTACTAAAGGGCTTTTTAAATTATCTGTAACTGTATTTCATGTGCAGTATTGCCAGTTTAATAATATTGTAACTTGTGGGCATAGTATAATTAGTCTCTGCAAGTGAAAAAGGGCCTTTTCTGGAGGGGAGAAGGAGGTATTTAATAAATACTTGAAATCTGCAAAGCCAAAGTCTATAATTTAGCAAGATCCCGTTCCTCCCATTTTGAACTGATTTTTGTAGTTTCTTGTACGGAGTACTGACGTGTATGAAGATTTTTAAAGCCTGCCAAATTCCATATTCAAAACCTGTAAGTTTATTAATAGAGCTCTAGGAAATTAATTGTACATGTATTTAAACAATATGTTAATTTAAATTGAAAAGCTTCAACGTCTTTCTCCCCCCACATCTTGTTTCTCTTCACTGATATTAATGGGTTCCTTGGAATTTCGGATTTCATTATGTGGTCTTAATTTTGGATATAAGTGTGACATCTTTCCCAACTAAATTAATAGAAACTCTTCTAAAGAGTAACATTAGCAGATATATGGATGAATGACTCAACGCAGTATTTGTGAGAGGAGGTCATGCCGCACAACTGCTGGATTTTTTTCAGAGAAATCGACTGGTGTGAAGACCAGTTTATTGTCTTTTTAGATTTCCAAAAAGCATTTTTGGGCGTTACTACTGGTGTCTTGCAGGGACCCATTACTGCTGAGGCCATGCTCTCAAATTACTTACCAAAGTGCTGGAAAATCAAAAGACCAGAGCGACAGTTTGGCAGTGCTAACATGTTACTTGAGGTAGCTACGGCAATGGCAAACTGCAAGCAATTCCATGAACCCAGAAGGATTCCCTGACAGATGATAATTGCACTTTAAAGTACCAAATGAGGTCTAACATACTTTAAATTTAAACTGGCACATAGTGGCATGGGTGATACAATTCTAAGTTAATACACAGAACTGGCTGGCTTGAACTCGAAAGAAGTAGTAAAGATTGAAAACTTCTCAGTGTAATACATGGAGGCCCATAAAAAGCAGCATAGATGGGGTGAACAAGGATTTCTTGTTCCTTGTGGGGAACAATACTCTTTATAAGGAGTGGAAATATCAAATCAGTAGGTAGCATGTTCAAACAAGCAAAAGAAGATGGTTCGTAACGAAACATGTAGCTGAGCTTGCATGGGTGCCAGAAGGTGGATGTCAAAGGCTTTCATGGAAAGCAAAAAAATGAGGATAGAGGAAAAATTCATTGAGCTCTATTAAATACAAAGGCACCAGAGCTGGCTCTAAAATGCACATATATACAAAATACTGGAGACTGGAAGAGTATTCTAGAAATATCACTGCATTGTTTTGTATTATGCATATGAGAAGTTAGATCTGTAAAAAAACTGAAAGTATTGTTTCTTTTCCCACTCTTACCAGCTGGTAATAGTGACTGAAATTAAAAATGTTAGTGTTGCCGGGGGTTTGCCAGTTCGAGTAAGAGTTTCACGTTTTGGCATAGAACACATTAATCACTTTTGACACTCTAAATTGCTAATGATATTGGATAGGAATCTTTTCAGTGAACTCAAAAGAAAGGACTGTTTTAAAATCTGAGTCAGCTTTTGCAACAATGCTCTAAGAAACCTGTAGCTCTAATCAAATAATTTTGTCAAACCTATATGTATTCTTGAACATGTTGAGAATAATGTAGTTCAGAGTCATTACTGTACAATGTATATGCATATAGAGCTGAAAAAAATTGAATGCTTGATTTTTGTTTTTTTTTTTTTTTTTTTTTTTTAAATTTGCATGTTGAATGTTACAAAGTCTCTGGTCTTATTCCCCATGTTAAGAAAATCTGAACTATTCTTAATGGCCAAATTAAAAAAAAAAAAGATGACAGATTATATTTCTTTATTTTTTGGCTGGAATTCTGAGTCTGAAACGACAAACTGGAGGAAGATTTCGTAGAATACATCTGCTTTGACTGAGCTTCTTCAGCTTACAATAACTGGAAAGTGACATGACAATTTTGCCTCACTGGCTGAAAACAATGAAGAGTCTAAGAAGATCAGAGTAGGGCTGAGTGCAATTCAAATACAGCTGTGTATAAAATTTTCTTTTTCTTTTCCACAGTAGTACAAAGCAGCCCTAAAAAGCATTTCTTAGGAAACATCTTTTTGAATATTTGCACTTTTGTGAAAGGACAGCCATTATTACTTGTATGTGCTGTATTTCCGTCACATTAAATAAATTACAAATATGAATGTCCTATATTAATTTTCATGTTTCATATCAGAAAAGCAAAAGTGTAACTGTTTTTCTGGAAGAAAAAACAACGTTCTACTCATCTTCTAGAGTCATGCAAGAACAATAAATCATAGTTTATGACGCTTGTTTGATGGTGAACTGCTATAGGTAAGGGAGCTGATGTACAGCATGAGCTGAGGCCACTTCATAGTTCATCATCCCTTGTCTTCCATTTTTGTCATACGCTTTGCCACAGTGTCCTTCCTGTCAGAATATGACAGAGTCAGAAAAAGAAAACCAGGTGAATTTCAGAAGAGTAAAGGGCCTGGCTTCCATCCTGTTACAGATAATGCATTAGGACTTGTCTGAAACTTCTCTCTGTGTAATGTTCCATATGCTATGCTTGCAGATCACAAATCTTCATCTGTTTCACATATATATGTGCGTGTGTGTGTGTGTGTATGTCCAAATATATCTGATGGTGAGGAATGTTTGGTTCTGGAGAACCAAACTCCAAACTTGGGTATACCAGGAGGAAAGTTGTAAACAAACTATTAAGCGCACCAACATGCATTGATTCTGGCATCTTGGCTGTATTCTATTTCAGACTCTCTTGGCAAAAAATATAAGCCATGTCTGAAAGCCCGGGCTAGACAAATAAAAGCTTCTTTTGGCCCACCCTCCCAACAGTTTGGCTGTAAGCCAGGTTGTGGTTTTAAACCATATGGCCACATAAGCTCAGTCACAGAGCTGTGCTAATAAGCTTGTCATCCATAGCAGTTCTCCCTGCAGTGACACACTGGAAACTCATAAAAAGTTATTCATCCTCTGATGATTTTTTTTTTTTTTTAATTCTGCTCTGCCCCCCTGCCCCTGAAGCGCTACTCTGTTCTCTAATGTAATCTCCTTTTCTTATTTGTGTGCTCGTGCCTTTGCATTGTTAGATATTAAAAAGCATACTGCTTAAATTGACCCACTGTGTACTACCCGGGGGTGATCTAGGCTGTTCTGTGCTTTATATCACACTATTCTGAATCACTGGGTAATCAGCCGTCTTCAGTAATCATCCACAAATCTTGTTAGCAGTAGGTTGTTTTTATTTTCTTCCAGATCAATGCTAAAGGTTTCAAGTATTAAACTGGAAAGTATGTGCTGTAGATGCTGGTAGGTAGTCCACTTGAAGTTTCATGTTGACTGATTTCTTTTGCTTTCTCTTCGGTTTATGAGCTTGTGGGCTATTTCACATGTTCTCTATTAATCAGTTGCATGGAATAAATGATAGTGAAGAGGAGAGAGAAAACAGAAGCAGGTTTAATAAAGGAAGTCAAATGGAGCATATATGAGTACTTGATCTGGAGATTTTGGTAAAAACTAATAATGTTTCACTTTGGTAGGCTTTTACATTTGCTTATCTCTTTATCATCAGAATTACTCACTTCAAGCGAATTTCAAGTCCATTTTCTCTACCTTGAGTGTACTATTTTTTGTATTATCTTCAAAATATATCTGTAATTACCTGAGGTGTGTGAATTTTCTCTGAGTATTACTTGTGATACCTTCCTTCTGCCAAGGAGGGGCAACTATGAAACTCTACCATGGTGACTGCAACGTCGCTGGCACTTTTTATAACCTAATGCTTACTGTTAATCAATTTATACCAGTACTTTAGGTATATAACAAAACAGTCCTCTTGTCTAAATATTGTGTCATATGAGTGTGAATTATAATTGCCTTTTGTAGATCATGACTGCTGTATAATTCCTTGGAAACTTTGTGTAGGAGCTAACATGAATGATAACTGTATTTAATAACTTACGTGATGTGCTTTGAGAAGCACAGCATATATAGACTTATGAAATATTTGGTCTTATTCTCTAATGAAAAAAGTTTACTTAACTTATTTGCATTCCTTTTTCTTTTCTTTTCTTTTTTTTTTTTTTCCTTTTCCACTTCTCTTGTTTGTTTGACTGGCTATAAATGAGCTACACGATTTGCTTAACACTCTTACGTTTGGATTATCCTGTTGGCTAACTTAAACTGCAGTTGTTCCCAAGTCATAATTCTGACCTCTAAACTGACACTTTAAAAATGCATTGTGTTCTTTTGTCAAGAATTTTGAAGTATAACTGTTTGAGACAAAATTGACTATTTAATTATCATATTAATTGCTTTTTTTTCTGTTTTCTGGAGCCTTCAGAATAATAGCAAAAATTGTTTCAAATAAAGTTAGATCTACTGAGATTCTCCCATTTTCTTCTGCCTGCCTGAAGGGAGAGGTCTGTGGTTTAAACAGGTTCCACATTCGGGGGTGGGGGGGGTGGGGAATAAATATAGGAAGTAGGTGACTCCCAAGGCAATTTCTCAATAAGGCTGAGTTCTCCTCTTTTTCTTCTGCCTCGCTACTGAGTTACAGCTCAAGTACTACTCCTTAAAATTGAAAGTTCAGCTGTTTATAGATGGTGTTAGCTATATTAGAAGAGGATTATCACAGAGTATGTTGTGGCACGGTGAGCCTCTCACAAATGAGGTTATAGTTTATTATTTTTCTAGAAGTAGAGGTCAGTTATAAATGTTCACGAGGAGCTGCTTTTGTTTTATGTACTTACTAAGCATCTCCAGAACCTTTGCAGTAGTGTTCTTGAGCACATGTCCTCCAGCAGTTCTCCACAACCACTCTTGTTTTCTCATGAGCTCAGGAAAAATACAAATGACTTAGCCAAGTTTAAATATGCTTTTCCTTTAATATGAGAGATGGGCAGCCAAGCTCCAAATAAGGTCTAGGAAGATACGATGTCGTTCTTAACAAAGTATACTCCAGTTTAATTAGGGGAATATGTGGGGGAAAATATATAGATTACTTCCTTCAGAGTAGGAAAGGGATGTTCCAAAAAGCGTAGTACGAGAAATTAGCAGCTGCTAAAACAAAGAGAGCAGCTGGTTCTGTTAAAGGTACCACATAACTGTTATGATAATCTGAAGTATTATTTTGTTTAAGATGATAGAAATGGAAAATTATTTTCTACTTGGGAGCTTAAGTGAAGAAAGTGATGTCAGTGCTGCTATATGGAGGTCTCCAATCATTCTTCCATTCCATGAGGGAGCAGAAAACCTTGATGGTAGTAAACACATGAGTTCACTGAAATAGTGGATTTCCTATTTAAATATGAATAATTCCAATCTGATACTTGATAAGTCTACAAAACTAAGTTTACTTTTTCATTAGGTATTTCAGAGGCATGATAATCAAGTTCTATAGAGTTGGTTGTAGCTACTGTCTTTTTATTTCCTCAGTGCAATCAGTTCCTGAATGAGTAGTCGTACACCCCAGTCATTAGCCCTGCTGAGGTAGATAGCAGTTGGACCTAATGAGTTCCTCTGTTCCTTGCAACCTAAATTATTCTGTAATACTTATGTATCTAGGGTCTTCTCTAAATAATATCTTAACAGTAGTTTGCATTCATAATGAAGATTGCTGGACCCAAATTCATAAATACAAAATCGAGTAAACTGGCCAAAATGGGATTTCTGACTCTATTCAGTAAATAGGAATTCAAATTCTTCTTAGATGAAAATAGTTTTTTTTAAAAGGTCATTGTAAATTGGAAGGAAGCATGGGAAAGTTATTTGAGTGGCTTTATTTTCTCCCCAACCCTCCGCATTACCCTTTCAGTACAGGATCATGAACACTTAATCCATATGAAAGTGAACGTACTGATGGTACTTCATCTTGCAACGTTAGGTGAAGGCTAGTAAACTGATTCTTATGCATCTCCATAACAGAGACAGGATGCCACTTTTGCAACCAACCAGAACTTGCTCTGAACACCTGTCTCAGGCAGCTGAGAAATTCAGATGTGTGCAAGTTTGCCTTTGATCCCGCAGTGCTAGCTTGTGCAGGTCGCATGGTGATGCACAGTATCAGAAAAATTGCTTTTCAGAGAGAGTACTTCTTAAAGGCATTGCTTAACTGAAATATGATCACTAATCCGCTTCTTAAAGCCTTATATATGTTATGGAGTATAAAAACAAAAAGCAAATTATTATATTTTTTTTTTTTTGCTCCAAACTGGAAGAAAAAGTAATTTATCCACTTACTGAGATTTATTGTGTTCTATGAATTACATTTAACAGTGAACTGTTCCATCAGTGTTTAAAAATGCAAAAACATGGCTGAAAATGCAGAGCATTTCCACCTTCAAAAGTTGATTAGTGGAAGAAGTACTTAAATATTATGATGCTGTGTTGTGACATGGGAATTAAAGTTAAGGCTGTGAATTACTAGTTGCCCACTTGAATGCTTATATGCCCCATTTTTAGTTGGATTAATTAAATTGGGTTTTGAAATTAGAATTAATTTATATTAATTAGATCTAACTGAAAAGCCTTCTGTTGGAAAGTAAATCACTGGCTCTTTGTGTATTGCAGGTAACATTCAAGGGGCAACAATAGTGGATGCCCTTGATACACTGTACATCATGGAAATGAAGGAGGAATTCAAGGAAGCCAAGGAGTGGGTTGAAAAGAACTTGGATTTCAATGTGGTAAGTAGTGTTGCTGATTAACATTTAATGCTCTGTTTAGTCTTCAGGGGCCAATTGAGGACTGGGTTCTAATATTGCAAGCATGATACAAGGCTACAGAATTTAGATCATTGATAGATAAAACAAGACAGGAAGCAGAAATGTAATAAACTTACTGCTCTACTTATAGTTTTTCAGTCTGAGAGATTTAAGCAGATAGAAGGCAACCAGCTGGACTGAAGGGAGGAAAGAAGTTAATTATTAAAATTTTTGTTCTAGAAAAGATCTGAACAGACAAGAACCTCTGTAAAACTTGAATTAAATTGAGAAGTCCTGGGTTTGGTTGGTGGTTTTGTTTTGTTTGGTTTTGGTTTTTTTTTTTTTTTTTTTTCCTCTCTTTTGTGACCCAGAGTATGTATTGTAATTGCTGGGTGCAGAGGGCTAATGGAGTACCTCTGCTGATTGGTGTAGTAAAGTAGGAAAGCATTGTGGGCATGGTGCACTGAGCACTTAAAAGCTCTTGTAGTTGAGGCACATAATGGTAGACATACTTTCTGAAAACAGTGTACTCTTTCTAGGATGTTATGCGAAAGATAGGATTAATTAGCTTCTTTTACGTACTTGAGAATTAATTCTTGTTTTAAGAAGGAGGCGTTAATAAGAGTGGATGTTATATAGTTTATATGAGCATCAATTTACTGTGCATTTATGTTTACATTAATAATGTAAATACAAAATATTAAACTGTACTTCCGAGTACTGTCAGATTGTCTGAATGACATGCTAACTTTATCTTGCACATAAGATATTTTTTTTCTAAAGGAATTTTTGTAATATTAAATTCCCATCTTATTAGCTTAGCATTATTAAGATGCTTAAAAATGTAAGAACAAAACATCATAGCAGATTACAAACTCCACTTTAAAGGAAGAGCTGAGCTCCTCTTGGAGGAACGCCATGAAGTGCTGTAGAATGATTTCCATTACTAACAAGAAAATCTTCAGGTTTAGATAAATCTTGCTATACTCTGTACTGAAAACTACTTATAGATGATATTGCCTACAATTTCAGCTCCTCTTAATAGTTTATGTACTTCTTAAATTATGTAGCACTTAATTATTTTTTTCTCAGTAATGCTTAAAAGCTATGAAGTCTTTCAAAATGTCTGAAATTTTGTATTGTGTTAGTGGATGAATGCAACAATCCAGCAAATTTACCGAAACTACTTTACAGATAATACTGGTATGCATCAGGAACAATATCTTGTTCCTGGTGTTCCTGTAAATAGCTGCCTTGAGTTCAACACCTCACAAAACTATTTTCATAAAATTTCGTAGTCATATAGAATTGAACTTTATATTGGCATCAGTAATAAGTTTAATTTTCCCAAAGTGGAACAAGGGAATGAAAATAAGTAACTGCAACACCAACTTTAATAATTGACGTCAGTTTATTTAGTGGCTGAATTGTTTCAAGCTACTCAACTTGTACTTCTGTTTAGTTTTCCAGCTTAAATATAAGTTCTAGTTTCAAATGCTACTTCATATTTGTATCTTGTAGTTTCAAATTGGAAATTACTCAACACAACACAAAGAACAGCATGGCCCTCTCTTTTCTGTTTAAGCATGTATCATGTATCAGGCATTACTTGACATTGTCTACATTAGTGTTTTGCACACTCTTACTTGCTCCTGCCTTAGAAACCTTTCTCCCATGAACATGATTTAGTTTTTAATAACTGACACACTGACATATCCTTAAGTGTTACTTCTTGTGAGTAGTTTAAAACGTCTTTCTGTTTGATGTTTCTGGTCATTTCCTGGGCAGTGACTGCTTAATCAGCTTTTGGGGGAAGCATGTTTGGCCTTTATTTGTATAAACAGGATTAGTTTTTTTTGTCTCCACTTAATCTTAAAACTATACTTTGCAAATCTTAAATTTTTTAAGATGTTCTTTACAAAAATATCCGTGGCCGTATTCTGGGCAGAATCTTTTCTCTTTCTATTCATCAATGCAGCTGTTTTTCTCTCTAGAAGTTTGTAATACAGCAGATATTCATTGTACATGTTGAACTATTTGGTCAGCACTCGATCATTCTCATCACCTGATCTAAAAGTTTCCAAATGTCACTTTGTAAAGAAGGCACTAGTTTATCTGCATAAAAGGATTTATGGAATAAAGATGACTTAATGGGAAATGGCATCTTCTTTTCACGTGTTAAGATTTCAGTCCCTCAATTCAATGAATTAATTGACAGGGTTATTCTTGTTTACCTTTCTGAAGAAAGCAAACTGTTTTGATTTTGAAGGAAAGTTCTAGATAAGTAAATGCTACCTTTCTCTGCAAACTTGTGAATTTGGGTAAGTTTGTGAGTGGATGTGTTTGTAAGCTTCCCCTTTTGGAGTATAACATGCTGAAGCTATTTTTATTATAGCTGGTGCTGGTAGCCTTGTAGTTTTGTAACTGAGATATCCACATTGCAATGCTTGGAGGTTTTTTTTTTTTCTGTTATAACTACTGAAATTCCTCATATTTGATACCTTGCTGAAATTTCAGCCAAACTGAGTCCTTCAGGAATTAAGTTGCATTTTCTGTTTCTGTCAATATTTTAAGAGATTTAGACATGCTCAACCTCTGGAAAGATTTGACATTTAGCAGTGACTAAATCCATGGTCTTTGCATCGTGTATGTGTGTTCTGTTTCCCATTAAATCAACTCATCTCTGTGGGGGTGTATCTTTGCTCTTCAGTTGGTAAAGCTGAGGATTTGGTCTGACCTCCCCACACATTCTGCTGCCCACACACCATTTTCGCAGTGCTCGTGCATGGCCCTGCCCAGGGCTGCCCTGGGCCGGGTTGCATATCTACACTTTGCCAAAGAGGAAAAGGCAGCCAGTCGTTCACAGGATTACTAGGGAGCTTGGCTGTTTCCTAGCCACAACTACACACTGCTGGATGCTTCTCTGTTTCATTTTTTTTGTTATTTGCTTTAGGACCTGCACACACACAGAGCACTCATAGCTTTCTGAAAGAGTTTCTGTACCGCCATCCGATTCTGCTTCATGCTGGGGAGGAAAAAGCTATCAGTCTCTGCAGCACACGAGGTGAACCACAATGAATCCATGCTTGGGAAGAGAAATTGGAAGAGGGATCTTAATGAGACGGATGAAGGGATCAGGAGTCAGGGAGTAGTGGTGCAGGAGCTGAGCCACTTAGCACAGCAGTGAAGGGTTGGGAATTGTTAAGTACTGGAGTTGATGGTGCTTTACTTCTACACCCAGACACACCCCAGCTTCTTTAGGATGAGATCCATCTCCCTCTTCTTCAGCCCTGCTAAACTCCTTCCCCGCAGAAGGACAGTCTTGCCCATACTGCATAGTGGGAACAGTCCTTGGCCTACATGGTGTCCTAAAGTGTACCTGGATATTGGCTGGAGCAAGACGAGCCCAAACCAGACTAGAAGGTGCTAACAATTAAGTGGTATGTGGGACATTCGTGCCCTGACCCACTGATTAGCCATCTGATGTGGATGTAGTCAGGCAGGACCAGAATGGGAACAAGGTACAGAGCAGGAAGCTCTGCACTTGTTGGGAGAAGAAGATGTTTTCTTCTACCAGAAGACTTCTCAAAGATGAACGCTTTTCCCTACAATTGCAAATAATTAAAATGTTGTTTAATTACAGGAGCTTAAAGTGAGCTTGTGGTGCTCTTTGTGTCTGTCATACTTCCTGGGCTGCTTGAAAATGCTAAGATTTGTTGTTGTTCCCAACCTTTGTGTTTCAACAGGGGGATATTATTATTTGGTAGTAATAATAATTACAAATCCCTCTCATTTCACTTGAAATGTGGGCCCTTTGTGTCTGTTTTTTAGTCTAGAATTATATGCACAGTTCAGCATTGTTCGGTGTAGGGTCCCTGGTGTTCTCTTGCACAGCTTGTTAACCTGCAAGATACAGGTTATGTGCAATGGTACAGTATGGTATGTGGGCGTGGGAGAAGTTACTGTACTCCTTGTACACAGAAGCAATAGATGGAAATGCAGATGAGATGACTGAATAGAAGAAATGAAGGAAAGTAAGTTTTAGAAAGAATCTGTTCAATAAAGAAGACTGAAAAATTATTTGGTAGGATTTGTGGCCTTATTTGTATCTTTATAAGAGTAAACTCTTTTCAAATATAAATTAAGGTGACTTGATTATTGTGAATACATTAATCCACATAAAGAGCACACAATATTTTCTTCAATTAAATTATGAGTGACAGAGTAAGTACCGGTGCTGATGAATGCCAGGTGGAAACTGATACTAGATAAATAAAATTGGGTTGTATTTCAAATGTTGTGTTTAGAAGTGAGGGTAACTTCCCATGAGAAAACATAAATGGAAATTGTTTTGGCCTTGGTCTATGAATTTCTGGAGAGGAAGAATTTCAGGAAGCAGATGAGTTAAGGAAATGATCCAGAAGGATGTGAATACAGATTTTTTGGGAAGCTGGAGGAATCCAATAGGAGAAGGGCTTCTTGAGAGCCCAGCTGACAGTAGTTTTGCTGTCTGCACCGTGCTTTCAGCATTAAATTCAATTACAGCTGGTTGAAGCTTCAGCAGTTTACCAGTTGTAGACTTAATCCTCTAGTTTACAGAAGGGTGTGGGAAGTGAAGTGGTGAGGTGCAGCTGACATCAGATTGGCCCTGTCATGGGTTTGCAAATAAAATACAAAAATACAAATGCAGAGTGACACAAAATAGCTAATATAACCATTAGCACTTTTTTTTTTTTTCCCCCCGTTTTGGTAATATTTCTTGCTTTTTGAAGATGGGGCTTCCTAAGGTATAGTCAGCCTCCCTTTCTTTAAAAGGAGTTAGTTTAATAAGTTTATAGTTAAACCTGTCATGTTCTGCAGCTTCTTGAGTGTTTCTGAGCTATGACTCTTCTCTTGCTTAACAAACCCCTTATTTTAGCATTTCTCTTTGTCAAGGCAAAATGTGGTAACGCTCAGCTGTTTTGTCCTTTGATTGTAGAGACTTGCTTATTTGCATAGCCTGAGTGTCCACCATATCTAAAGAGGTTCGCTTTGGTGTTATATGTCTAGCCAGCAATGTAAAGGATGTTACATCTCTTTGTCAAAATAATTTTGTCTTTAGAAGCTAATCAAGGAAACAAGATTAAATTCCATAAAGCTGCGCAGTTTTGCTCTTGCGCTACATGATGGATATGTACATTGCTTTTGGTTTTCTATTTCTCTAAGTACAGTGAGCAGCAGTCACGATTTATCTGGATTTTTTATAGTACTTGGACTATCCCATTTATGATTCACTTATCAGAAGATCAAATAGTGAATGATAAATTATTGATCAAATATAAGATATAAGATGAAAGACAAAATTACTCATATACTTCAATTGACATAAAAGCCCTGGAAATGAAACAAAAATACATTGTCTCTAATACACACATCACTTTTCCTAGCAGGTACACACTTTCAGAAGCCTTTATAAAAGGGAGGCCTCCAAAATTAGCAGCCAGAGCAGGAAGATATTGCACAGGAGCAATAAGAGCTTATCACGGACGTGTACTAACAAAGGTGTTGCAGATATTGTCATACACAGCACATGGCCATGCAGTATAATTGGGGAACTAATGAAAAGACTGTAAAATTAGAGATTATATCTGTCCAGTTGGTCAGAGTCGTCTTATATACTCGGGATCTTACAAAAGGAACATCATAGTCATTTTAAAATAAGCATGTCCAGGCAATTCTCCTTACAGACTTTCCATTAGATATAATGGAATTAATTCAACCACTTCTCAGACCTGCTGTGTAATGATACAGTGATGGTTTGAAAGAGAAGGCTAAACTTGAATTAAAATATAAAGTAAAATAATTATGGCCTCTTCAGCTGGTGAAGTAGAAACTCTGGGAAGTGCAGATAAAGGTTTTTCCTATATATTTTTAGTACTGTTAAATGCATCATAAGGTATTTGTGCACAGCTGGATCTGAGAGCAAAATGAAAAATAACATGGCTTACTTAGGAGTTGATTGGTGAGTAGAAATATATAGATTTATTTGGGCAAACTGTATGTGGATGATAATTAAAAATATGATGAGAGGGTAATGATCACTGTGTGGTGATTAAATGTGTAATACAAAAATTTTCAAAACCAAACCCAGAAAGAAGTGTAGAGTTGGTGTAGCAGAAATTTGCTGCTTTTACGACAAGTTCATTTCTCTCAACAGACTACTATTTCACGCAAACTTGCCGTGTACAGATGAATGTTTCTTTGACATTAAATTATAAAACTTTTTAACTGTTTTGCAAATTGATGTAATTCCTGTGCTTTCTGACAGTACTACTAGCTTAGCATAATGAGTTTAAGAATAGCTATGTATTAAGCATACAGCTTTCAAATCTACCATTAATGAAATGTCTGTCCAGTTCATTTATTGTGTCTGCTTCAGTGGCTTGTATAAAGATTTTGGTAAGAGATGAGGATTTTGAGCAAAGGTTCAATGATGTGTGCAAGTGAAGTATTGGAAATCTGATAACATTAAAACAATGGTTAGCTTCAAGAAACATCCTGAAAGATCACCGCTTCAGCAAACATTCAGGATTACAGTGCAATTAATCTTTGTGGTTCGACAGTAAAATCTTTATTCACCTTACTTCAAAGTCTTCTTTTTGTCTGTAACTGAATTCTAGAAGCAGATGTCAGTGCATACTTACTGAGCTTTTCTTAAAGGGCCTTTGCATGCCTTGGAAGATTGCAGTGGTTTGTGAGTTAAGTGGCCATATTAAATCCAGACAGGCAAAACGTAGGGTTCTGGAGACAAGATTTTCGGCTCGTATATCGCTCAATTTACTTTGAGCAATTCAAAATCAAAAAGTAAATTAATTCAGTCATTACAGGAAACACAAGTGTCTGGGATATCAGATTAAATCATTTCCTTGTCTAACACCTACCTCTTTACAACTTCAACTTTCCCACATCAAAGAAAAGTTCTTGACGTGTGCTGAGGCTCAGGACTGAAATGGAAAGAACCTGAACATCTGAAGAAGATTCTCAAGTTAGATACTATTTATAGGAATTTCAGCTAGCTCAAGCTCCGGGGAAGAGAAGCTGCCCTTATCAGTCCTTCAATCATCCTTTCTTCAGTCTGATCAGATCCGATCAGGCCTTCTTAAGTCAGATCAGTTCTCCACAAGCTGGTTTATGCATTGAATTCAGTTAAGGTAGACTTCTTTATTTCATATAGAAGTCTTATATAGGTAGCCTGCTTAGCAGGTGAACAGCTGTATTGTCTAGTTAGTTCAGATTTCTAGAGGATTTAAATGGTTTTATATCCATTTCCCCAGCTTTACCATATATCATGATAAGATAAAAAGAAATGCACAGAAATTGTACTAGTTAAAGTTGAAGTGAATACCTGTTTCCAGTTACTTCATTCTCCTTCTTGCTGGATACAGTGAGACGGTAGCAGAACACTTGCAAGTAGAAGTAGCAAATAATTTTTTTAAAAACAGAAATAAAGTGCCCCCCGCCCCCCCGTTTTTTGGGGTTTTTTTTGTTTTTTTTTTTTTGTTTGTTTTGGCTTTGTGGTTTCTTTCGGAAAGAATAAGAGTAGACCAGTATTGAGAGAGCAGTGAGTGAGGAGAAACTGCAGAGTTTTAGTACACTTAAAATAAACTTTGAAAAAATGTTCTGTTCTGAGCAGTGCAAGGCAGCAAGATAACTTTTTCCGTTTGCAGTCTTAACACATGATGCCAGGTCTGAGTTGTTCATAGGCAGATGTGTGTGATGGCTGTACTTCATCTGCCCCTTTGAGTTGTGCTCGTGTGTATAAAAAAAAATACACAGGAACACACACACATAGTATATATGAATTATATATTAATCAGAGCAATTCTGTGGCTGAAAATATATCCTCCATTTTTAGAGGGGGAGGAGCACAATGGATTTTAGAGGAGAAAAGTTAAATGCCTGAGGGTAGATGGACAGACATTGTAGCAAGTCAGTGCTTTTTGAAGTCTGTACCTTTACAACTGGTGAAACACTGAACAACTCTTAGCAATGTGTCCAGATACCTTTCCTTAATCAGAGTGCCTTGTGAACTAAAAAGCATGAAGTAATATTTCTAATAAGTAACTTAGTGCTATTTCCTTCTGCAAAGGCAAGTGACTAGAATTTAAAATCCATACAGAACAGGGAGCAACTTCTTACCTCCTGCATAAACTGACATCTGAACGTTTAAACTGGAAAAGTGCAAAAACCAGCTGAGCGAGAAAAGCCTGTGAGCCCTGTGGAGGAAAATGCTGCAGCTCCACCATGCATTGATCTCTATTGAATGTGGCTACAGTGTATGTCAGCAAATAGAAGATGGAAAAATGACTCAATGGAAGAGCAGCCTAGAACACAAAAAAGTGAAACACCTTGTTTTACATGCCTGAAAGTGTAGCAGATTGACTGCTGGGTACCATTTTTTTACAGAAATACAAAAATATAAGAAGTAGTATTACATTAAAAAGTTAAAATTAAGAAACTTCAGCTTTTCAACTAAATGTGTCTGGAATTAATTGAACGCTGTGTGTTGGGATAAAATTGGAATTGACTTGCAAGAAAATGTAGTGACCATGAGATTCAGATTGGTTGTTTAGGTTTGAATTTTAAAAGGCTTTAATTAATGTGCTTTGAGTTTTGAAATAGGTAATGGCTGTATCTATGTGGCTCAGTACACCAAACCTAGTGTCTGTCATTGGTAAAGACCACGCCAGTTGGGAAGGTCTGTCACTGTCATAGTGAAAGATCATCTGCTTCCTAGTAAATAAATACTATGATTATGTTTTTATCATGAACATATAATTGACTCATTCTAATGTTATCTCCCATTTTACAATAACCTACATTTAGACTTGAGGTAGGAAAAATCTTATGACATTCTGATCAAGAGCTCCTTAAAAGGTGTCTGAGCAATGTGGTGTGAGGTGAGGTAGTGCAGGACAGGGGCTCTGAGAGCACATTTTGTGTGTGAGTGCAGGATCATCTGCAGGGAGTTACTTAGATATGTGGAATTTGAGAATGTCCAGGTGGAAGAGATTGTAAATTAAACAGGATGAGGATAATGGAGAGGGTATTTTGTTGACATGAGGAAGAGAAGGAAATACTTTAAAATGCCTAAAGTTCATTTATGTTGGCTTTCCCTACATCTTCTGTGTTTTGCCATTTAAAGCTGTTGTAGCTTAATACCTGCGTGTGTGTGTGTGTGTGTATATATATATATATATTTAAAAAAAAAAAAAAATCAAAACCATACAAAAAAAGTATCAGGGAATCAAACTATGTTTTTTTAATTCAACAGAACGCTGAGATTTCAGTATTTGAAGTGAACATCCGTTTTGTCGGTGGATTACTTTCAGCTTACTATCTTTCAGGAGAAGAGGTAAGATCTTTCCACATGTCTTATCTGAAATATCATCATCTAGATAAGTAGTTAACTTTTAGTGTAACAATTTTGTTTGTCAGAATTAAACTTGTTTAGAACTTTGAAAATTGCTTGTACAGCAGAGACCTCTCCAATGGATTTTCTTACTTCTGTTGCTTTGTATATGTCATAAAATGTTAAATGATTCCCCCCCCCAGTCTCCCCCCTCCCCCCGAGTTGAAACCATACCCAGTATATTTTTACTGGGCTTTGTGTCTATACTTCTGTTGGCCTTCCTGAAGCTGAAGCTTCAACTCGCATAGAAAAGGCATGTTAAGAACAAAAACATAACTGGTAAATCTATACATGTGAATGTCTTTAAAGCATTAATATCCCATTAATTTCTCCTGCCTTTCATGATTTTTGGAGAGGATGAAGAAGCAATTTCATCTAAGAGTTTTGACTAATGCAATTGTTTCTGTAATTTATTTAGAGAAGGCTATCCTAAGTAATTTTAAAGTTTTTAACTTGGCACTTGAAAAGTCTTTAATATTACTAGTTACAAGTTAATACTCTTTAACTGTAAGTTGAATTTATCACTGGATTTCTTTAGATTGAAGGCAATTACTGATGGAAACTCTACAAAACCCTAAAGATGTGTAATTTTCTTTCCTGTGTAAATTTCCCAAATATTGGATGAAGCTCTGTTTTGAAACTGTCACTTGACATTAACTTAAATTCTGTGGTATGCATGTTTGTTTTTGTTAAAATTTACCTTTATGTTAAAGCTGTCATAGCAGGTATTATTGGGTCATGTACTTGACAAAGTAGTTATAAGGAGACAATGTTTCTCTGCCACTTTACGTGTTAAGTAGATTTACCTATTTACTTCCCGTGGTCCTGTCCTAAGTGTAGGTGGCATTGAAAAGACATTAATGTTTGAAAATACACAGTTTTTATTAAACTATCTTGCAAATTTTCTGGAAAAAAAAATTGCACTCAGACCCACTTCAATTTCACATTTAACAAACAGTAATGAAAAAAATTTAGAGGTGCTTGGTAGCTGGCTTCTTCATCTTTATTAAATATTGTTTTACTTAATGTTTCTTCTCACACTCTTGAAGGAAATCACTTGTTCTCCTTCAGTAACTCAGCAACCAGAAGTAAGCATATCTAAAGATGAATAGAATTGAAAGCTCCTTCTTCTGTGATTAAATAGTTATATCTTTCACTGCAGATCTACTTCTCACAAACAGAAATGAACTTTTCCAGTATAACCTATGCCTACATTTTAATTAACTGGTTCTGACAGAAGCAGAAGATGCTTCTTGGCAAACAACAGGCTGGTAGAGGACTACACGAGTCTTTACATCAAGCGGCGATTGTCTGCCAAGAAATGCCTGAACTGTTTGTCATCAGCACTGTTGATTTCATATACATGTTGATGGTTTATGTCTTGTGTCTGTTAACCTGCAGGCTCACTTTCAATCAGTGTGTATAGTTTCTCCTAAATAACACCTAGTCTTTACTTCTCAACTGCTCCTTCACCTTTGGAGAGGCAGTTTTACCACCACCTCTTGGACTAGATCAGTAGCAACACTGACGTTCAAATAAAACTCTGTTGTACAAACAAAATGAAGTATTTAAAACAGAAGAAGATGTTTCACACAATGCATAATTAAGTGGAACTCTCAGCAAGTGGAATATTAGTGATACTGGATGCTAATGTCTGTTCTAAAAATGGATGGACTCATTAATGAAAGTAAAATGGGCCCCAAAACACAATGACAATGTGTATGATTAAGCAGGGTCCTGAGCTCTTGCAGGCTGGGAAAGACACGGTCCATGCTTGCCACTGGTTTTCATACTTTTTGATAGACATCTGCTGTCTGAGACAGAATGATGTTCCTAAACTGACAGTTCTTCTAATGGCTTACAGAGTGCAACTCTGCATGCTCTGCTTTTATCAGATTTGGGGAAACTTCCCCATTTGTCTCCTAAATCTGAGACCCTGAAGCAATAGCCAGGTGCTGCCTATGGAAGGAGCAGGATGTGGCCGTTCTGAGGACAGAGCAGCCGTGCAGCAGCATAAGGTTTCCCATGCTGCGTGGGTCTGTCCTTCACTCGGCCTGCTGACAGGTGTGGAAAGGACTGAGGTCCCCAGAGACCAGCTGCCACCCTAGAAAATACATCTTTAATCATCCTTCAGTCCGTTATGTCAGTGGGCGTTACGAAGGAGGTGAAACAACCTGTACACAGGCTGTTTGGAGGATTAAGCTTTCTCAGTTAAAAGCTCATTTTATTCTTTATCAGATTAACTATTTTAAAATCTTATATTTGCTATACACACTTATCAATATCTTAATTAAAGAAAGCTATGTTTCAGTTAAAGGAATGATGGAAGTAATTACTGTTTGTACTTCTGAATTACATTTCCATGGGTAATGATCCAAAACTGCAACATATTGTATGTTCCATAATCATTCGTAAGTCTAACTAATCATGATTAAAGAATATCTTATCATACTGAGTAGTTCCTAAAACATCCTGCTCATGTAATAGTTCATTTAGATAAAGGCACCAATGTGAATAATTTGAAAAATGAATAAATTGAATAACCTCTTGATAACTGTGCGTGATGCTCACTTGCAAATAGAGCTATGAGATGTATTATATTAAACTTCCTAGAATTTCTGCCTTACTAGAGTTAATATGAAATGCCTGAAAGTACTAGAACAATATCATACACTTTTAGTCACTTTTTTTATATTCATCATTGCTGTTTAAACCCAAGCTAGAAAGAATTCCAGTCAAATATCAAACTTGATTTGTAAAACAGATACAAATACTGGAAAATTTTATTTCAAAGTAAGTAACTCTCTAAGGACTGCTTTTTTTTTTTTTTTTTTTTTTTTTTTCCTTTTCTTTTCTTTGGAAGTCCCTCATAATAATATTACATGTGAATGCTTCCCTGGTCTTTTTCCATGAGTCAGTGGGATAAGGGATCATTAAAAATAAAGCAGGCTTTTTTAAAGCAGTGCTAGTATTGACTTTTTGTTTGTTTGTTTATTTATATGAAAGTACCTGGAGGACCCTGTAATATAATATGCTTAAATCATAGGAAGAGGACAGACTTATTTGCAAACTTTCTGGATTTTTTTTGTTTAAATTAAACCTGAATTCATTAGTAGACATAGGATTCCTCTTCTAAGTAACTTGGTATGTGACTTTTTTTGTTGTTGTTGTTTTGTACTGTGAAATAAGACGTCTAGTAAGGGAGAGATTTGTTTTACAAATGCTTTGCTAGTACAAATGCTTTTACTAGTCTGATGTAAAAATCTCGTGTACCAAGGGTCAGTGCATGCAATGAGATCGCCTGTTCTGCAGACCCAGATTTTTTTTCTTTCTCTTGCTTAAAGTACACTTTCAAGTGTAGTCATATAAAGAGATCATTTGTTAACTTTTGGAGGAGGACAATACTGTGTCCTCTAACAGCAGCTAAGACCTTTCTTAGAAGTCATGGAGGTGACAAACATTATTTCTGAGCAGTGTAATCTTCACTGTTGGGAACACCTGTGATATTGATGCAGAAAGTCATGGTAAGTGTGTGGCACTGCTTGTAGAGAATACACAAGTCTAAAGACTGATGTGACTGGCTCTTCTGATTTGCTGATAGCTGGTTCTTATAGGTACTGCTAAAGCCATGTAATAAGGGGTCTGTTTTACTTGAAGGTTGGTTGCACAGTCAGGGAACACGTTGCATATGCAGAAATAGAAGGAGCTTTTAATAATTGCTGTTTGTATGAGTAGCAAAAAAGTAAATCCAAAATGCTCTGAAGTAAATAAGGGGCATGTGAGTTTCATATCCAGCTGGTAAGTTCCCAGATTCCTTTGAAGCTTTTTCATTTTTTGAATGAGATGAGTAATTTTTTTTTCCTGCAGAGTTAAAATATTTTTAATTCAGCAGCTGTTCTTCCTTCATAATATAACCTTCTATTTTCTAGCACTAAAGACAGTTATCTTCACTGGAGGAAGACAAAATGAAGTTGCTAATGATGTTCATATTGCCATTTCTCTCCATGGCATAAAGCAGGAATGTTACAGATTTTTTTTTTTTTTTTTTTTCTTCTTCTTTTCTCCTCACTCTGGCAGTATATCCTGTTTGAAGGAACACAAATTTGCCCCGATCAGGATGAAGGAATAAAAAAACCACAACAAAATGTTCTTCATTATGATGAATGTTGGACTTCCTGAGTTTCATCTACTACTCTCTACCAATTGATAATTGGCAGTAAAAAAAAAAAAGGAAAAAGAAGGAAAAAAAAGTGATGACATATCACCTAATTAGTTTATATCTGCATTTAGAATAGGAGTCACAGTGTGACTGTTCAGCCTTACTTGATGATCTTGGCCTGCTGTCTGACTTCAGACCTAATCATTGCCCACCTAAAATAACCATCCATCAGTGATGGTAGTGCTGTCTTACTAATGAGGAGCAGACATGAAATAATGATGCAGATGCTATTGATCTACAGGTGCCTTTGCAAGGCTGACCACAAAACATCGCTGACTTCATTTAGTGCTAAGACATTTCCCAGAATTTAGCTGTAGCTATTTTTGTCTAGCTCTCCCTCTCTTGTAGAGGTCTCCTTTCATAAAGAATATTTAAATTCTGTAAATACAAAAAAAATATAATTCATCATTTAGCAATCTTGAATAGTAGGAGGATGGAGTTTGTCACCTGTACAAAGGTATTGGCCTATTTCTCCAAATCGGGAATGTAAGTTCCAGCAGAGTTGCCTTGGGGATCTTATCTCACCAGTGTAAGAATTGACCGCATGTTTTATCTCCTGCTTCCTTTCACTTCTTAACTTGACACTAATTAACAAGAGGACTTTTCCTTTTATGTCTTGGAAGCTTGATTTCTAATGCTGTTTGAAACTCCAGGCATACTGTATCAGCTTGATCACTTCTGTGTGAATGCCACTTAACTCCTCCTTAAGCATCCTCACATACTGGCAGTAGAATTCCCTGTTTGGTAGAAACTAGAAGATTGCAATTGCCTGTAGTTTTCTGCAGCCCTGTTTTCAAATTCGGGTCCTGTTTGCCACCTACCATCCGTCTGCTGCCACTCTAAGTGATACATCAGTACTTCAGTTGGTGTCATGTTTTAGTTCCTTTAGAGCTCTGAAATGATCTTGATTATTTGTTTCATTTTTATTGACTTGTAATTTATTTATTTCTTTTTGAAACTTCATATTTCATAGAATCCTGGAGTAATTCAGCTTGGAAGGGACCTCAAGAGGTTATGTAGTCCAGCCTCAATATTGGGAGAGGGCATTAGGCTTGTCCATTTAAGAGCCTGCTTGCCTGGGAACCTGCCTAGGCTCCTGAAGGCTGAACACTGGGGCAATTTCAGTTTTTCTGCAATGGCTTTTTTTAATGCACTGTATTCTTTTACACAAACATCTCTTTATTGTTCTTCCTGTCTCTCTATAGCAGGCTTCATGTTTCTCTTCTTGTTTTTTAACTTTAAAAACATATTCTTCAAAAATTACTTTTAGCCTGACTTAATAGTTCTTCATTTAATTTGTCAGACGTTATCAGTTTCTGCATTCCTTAATCAGACTTAATATAATTTTGCTTTTAATTACATTCCTTACAGTCACACCAAAAGAAGGCAGAAGTCATCTGAGCCTTTTGATTTGAGAATCTTGTGACTCTGAACCTCATCTCTTCTCCTCATCTCCAAGTCATTTCCAAGCATTTTACCCATTTAGCTGTTCCTTTCTAAGTTTGTTTCAGCTGGTCTTTTTGATTCTTTTTCCAAACTTAAACATTACCAAAGTGAACCTTTTGTTTATCACAGCATGTTGAATTGGAGCATGTGGCCCCAGTTAGACAGTAATATGTCAAATAAGTCGAGAGCTACTTTTTATCTTACAGACTCTGAGCTTCTACAAGAAGCTGTCATTATAGTGTATAACAACGTGGTTTATATCTGCTCTGATGTAGCACTTAACAGCCTACTCAGGGACAGAGAAGGATGTAAAATCTCTGTTTCTCACACTCACAGTCTGTAATCTCCAGTAGTATTTCAGTCTCTTCACCACCTTTAATAGATCCAACGCTGTTCTCTTTCTGTGCTAGCTGCATGAAAATGTGCTACAGAATCCCTGTGGATTCACATTCTGGAGATAACCTTCACTCTCAAGATTTTCTTTGAGGTAGACTGTTCTTCTTGCAAGCAGACTGCCCTTCAGTCTTCTATTTCTGTCTCTTAAGTTCCTGCAGTGCAATTATACTGTCGCTGTTGATGAAACCCATCTCTTAAATAGGTTCCCTACGCTCCAAAAGCTTCCTCGTTCCTAATACTTCTGTCCCCTTTCTCCCAGTGCTGTATGCTCAGCTGCTCTGGGCAACTCTGCCTCTCAAGCTGGCCCCACACATAACGCTGAGGAAACTTCAAAGAATGGTAACAGAACTTCAAAGAATGGTAACATATATGCTGATTTCCAGTCTTGCACTTAATTCAAATTTTGCTTCTTGGTTTTCCTTCTCTTTCCTCTCTGCTCTGGAGTTCCTGATACCGTAACTGCGAGCTCTTACTCAACTCCAAGTACCTGAAGCCTTGTGGAGCCTCTGCCGCCTATATGCCAGGCATACAATCAGCTTGCCATCACCTACAATTTTTGTGCCTCGTAATAAAGGCCCTCAAGCTGCTCTACGAAGGAAGAGTTAAAACAGTGGCAATTTACATTAATTCAGTGAATTGCTGTCTGCTGGAGTTCAGCAGTGAGTATGTTTCTCTGTGAGATGTCTGTCATCAGCACGAATATCCACAGCAGGGGGACGAGTAACTATGATGGTAGCCTGCTGCAGCTGCTGTACCTAAACCTACCACCCTACTACGAAACAGGAGTCAGAGCCCTGATTTTGGTCTGAGAAACATGAGTTTAGAGCTCTGACCTGTGCATAACCACATTCTTCACTTTTTAGTGGTTTCCCTTTTGCGGTTTGGTTGGGGAGTTTTTTCAAAACAACAACAAAAAAATTGGTTTGTCGCATGGCCAACTTATTTGACGTTGTTGCATTCATGCACTGACTTTAGAAATAACTGAACAAGAGTGCTTTGTTGCTCATTACGTTAAACAAAAATCCCTGCTTACCTCCAGACTACTATAGTCTGATTATAAAGCTGGTAAACTGTTAGAAAGGAGAATGGATGATAATGAGAGCTAAGTAATATCTGTTTGTGATTGTAACAGCTGGTGTGTTTGACAGGAGCTGGTGAGCTATATTATTAAGTAGAATTCAAGCAGCTGAGAAGGAGCTGGTCTGTTTGTTTTGAAGATTTGGCTCTCAACCAGCTCCTGCAGTTTCACTTGATTGTGGTTCTACAGAACAGTTGGAGAGAGGGCACGTCTACTAGAAATACTGGTGTGGGTGCTTTCCTCTTGAGCAGCAGCTCCAGATAGACCCAAAATAAGAATTCTTTGCATGTGGGTAAATATACTATGCAGAAGAAATAGTATGCTATTAACAGTCTGTCCAGAGTCGTCATGCATCTGCAGAGAAGTTCAGTTTCCAAGACATTTGTCTCTTTCATTCCTCTCAGTATTCAGTTTGCAGCACCAAATGCAATTGCAGTAATAAAGCAGAGTAAAGGGAGAGTAAAAACATGTTGCCCAAAGAGATGGTGGGATTGTCCTGTTCTGCAAATTTAATAGAAAATGTACAACATATGGTTAAAGACAGGGTTCTGTGGAGCCATTTGCAAACTGTTATTGCAAATATAGTATCCATATCTAAGGAATAATCCTTATATATAATTTTACAGATGAGAATTTGACTTATTTCTGCAAATGAAAGCAAGATAAAAAGATCTCAGTCAGTGACGACAGTGGGAATAGATCAGCATTAATTTACTCTCTTTTAATTTTAGGCTGTGTAAAATATTTGGGAAAGTATATTCATTCTGTGGATGTATTACAAAAATTCAATTAGGTGATAAGTAATGTTACTGAATCATTGTACTGTTGTTTTGGTTTTTTTTCCCTAAAAAAAAAAACCAGTACAGGAGGGAACTTTACTTCTCCCAGAAGGTACAGGTGAAACTAGTATGTACCTACATTTTGCTCTGGGCATAGAGTAACTCCTCATTTCTTCATCTAACTTTTTCACAATGTTTAGCTAGTTTCTGTAAGATTTCATTTTGTGATTTGTCATCATAAACTGAGTCTGATTCAGAGGTTGTTTTTCTTTAAGTTGGGAGTTAAGTAGATAACGTGCTCTCCTTATTAGTTTAGAGAAGATAAAAGCATAAACCATCCACTAGAAGATTCTCGTGGTTTTTATTCTGTTGGGAGCTACTAAGGCATTCCATCAGATTCCCAAATCTGACTTTAGGAAAGAATCCTTCTACTTTTCTATCTTTTTGCAAAAATTTTAATTACTTCTATCAAAGAATCTGTAAGCATTAATTAATTCAAAGTATTTTAAATACAAATCAAGTGAATAGAAATTTATTTTGAAATTGGAAAAGTTCCTCATCCAATTTGCTGTTTGAAGGATCAGATTAGAAATGCAAAACACCACTTTGTGCCACATACAAGCCCTGCTGCTTCAAGCTCACTGAAAATCATTGGGAAAATTGAGTGCCTGAAACCAGAAGCAGACATCATTGCTGTTCTTGCATGCCCTTCATGCCTCCAGCAATAGGTACAGATAATGGCTTCTTTGCTGCATGAGAAAAAGATATCCTTTTAGTCTCCTTTGGATTTAGCAATACATCATGTGCAGATCAAATCTGAAACAGATACAAACAAGGTTTACTGGCTTTAAGTGAGGGTGAAATCTTGGGATCAATTTATGAAGAGTGCTAATTGGCCTGTGTATTTTCTGGCAGGATCTATTGTTCTGTTCCGAACAACAGAAATCTGAAATATTTGAAAGCAAAGATAAGGAGGGAGCTTTTTATCAGCTCTTTCAGAAATGGCAGGAATCCACGTGCTATTTGTTTGCCATTTGTTTGTAAAAATGCAACATTTGATAAATGTTGATAAATGTTGTGGTTGATAAATGAGTGCAGTTCCTGTCTCTCCAGTGCCAAAATCTTGCCTCTGCCATATGCAGACTGTATTTGTACCCTGTGTGCAAAAAGGAATTTGGAAAAGATGTTCACATGAAAAATCCCATGCCATTTCCACCACGATAGATGCCAAGGAGAATTTGGGTTTTTGGCAGGTGATGGCCCCTAAACAGAGCTGTCATGAAGCATTTGAAAGATAAATCTTTGTTTTCCTCAAATCAGTATATGTCAAGGCTCATTTTGTGTAAGGCTAAGTGTACAGAAATGGGCAAACTGCAAACTTTTGTTAAGCCAAAGACTGAGAAGAGGATGAACAGAATTACTTCCATGAAGATTTGAAAGGTGAAAAAGAGGAATAGTATGTAGTGCCAGTGTTTCATATAAATCTTCCTTGCTTTCCTCCAGGAAAAATAGTTTAGGATGTATTTAAACAGCACGTTCAGTTTCTTAGTTCACTGCTTAGCTTCCAAGTCTTCTGTCAACAAGTCTTACACTCTTGTATTCCCACAGGTGTTAGCTGGTCAGCTATCTTACTGTATAATTTTCTAGTAAAGCATAAGATATAAGAGAGGTCAGGAGGTGCAAGATCTTCTGAAGAACTTGGTTTTTTTTTTTTTTTTATGTGTTCAGCTCTGATATTCTTTACCCAACACCTCCCTACCTGGCTTATATTAACTCACCTGAACTTGATAACTCCTTCAAATAGTAGCTAATTAAGACAGCGCGGTGAGAGGACTCTTGTCATTCAGCTACATGAAGGCTCAAAAGCTTATTTTAACATCAAAAAAACAACCTTATGTAAACTGACAAAACTCTAAAGCAAACAAGGAGGATCATTCCAGCAGCAGTGTTGCTGGAGTCCAGTCAACTTTCAGTTAACAGAAAGCAATCTTCCTTCTGACATCAAGGGCCACTTCCATTGTTTCTTATGATTCAAATGCATTGAAGTACCAAAAAAGCTCTGTAACTAGTTAATCTGAAGAACTAGATGTGTCTTGTTTGTTGCTTTTCTTCAGCCTTTAGGCAGTCATCTGCTTTTGCAGGCTAAGCAAAATAACCATAGTAGTTGTTTTTGGAAGCTGGCTCAGTCCAGTTAGTGCTTTAAAGTCATGCTGTCCCTTGGGGGGCAAGTTGTCCTTAATTTTTGCAAGCATGACTAGATAATTTTACAGTCCAGTAGATCCTCAGAATCATCATGTGAAAAGGATACACTGTGAAATTCATTCTCTTCCATTTTTCTTTGAAAACTTTTTTGTTGTTGTTTTCCTCAAACCAACAGCTGCAGAACAAAGCAGCTCACAATGCAGTTTCTTAAAGGATGCTGTTTTCCCCAACTTGTTCTTAAAAACACTTTTCATAGTATACAGACAATTTCAATCTTTTTTCCTTTTATCATGCAAAACCAATGAATAACTCAAACCTTCTCATCAGTATTTGCTGCTTGTAGGGTATCTCTTACAAATATCGTTCAGTCTGTGCTCAGTCTTTTCTCTCCAGAGTTGCTTTTATTTCCATTTATATTCTAGAGGGAAGAACAAATAATCTTCCTCATTCCAGGCAAGATCAATAACTGCTGAGATGGTCTGGGCAAACATTGCCACGCTGCTGCAAGAGGCTGTGAGGATAGTACTCAGCATGTCTGAGCAGACTTACTCCGATGTTAAATGCCATCAGCCGTGCTGATTTGCTTAAAGGTTGTGTGTTAAGTTAATATGATTATTAACTGACCCAAGGCCAAAAGTGAAGAGTTACTGAGATAGCAAGAAGAACTCCTTGCTCAACCAGTTTTTCCTTGATGGACTATGGCAATTGGTGATAGAAGTAATGAGTGTAGCTGGTGTTAAGATGCTCCTTTTCTAAATCATACTTTTAAGACTTTTTAAATATCTATTTCCAACTTGACATTACAGTTAAGATACTGTAATGTTTTAATTTACATAAGATCAAATATAAAAATAATTTAGTGAAACCTGTCATAGGAATGGCTATGTGAAGTGTTCAGTCAAACAGTAAAATAAGACACTAAAGCCTTGTCGTGAGTTTTGGTAAAAATAGGGAGTTTACATGCCTGTCATGTCTTTTTTTTTCTTTCCCCTTGCTTCAAGTGAGGGGATGGAAAGCAATGTAGTGATACCTGTATATGCTAATATGCATACTAGAAATCTTTATGAAGACATGAAACCTTTATTTCCTCCAAATATACATTGCATTCAAAAATAATGTTAATCTTTGGAGAGGACATCTTATGGCTGTTTAATTATAGGAATGATTTTGAGGTTTAACTGTAAAAAAAGATTTAACTGCAGGTAGTTCAGAGAAGCAGTTGAATTGCTCATAAATTTATGACTTGCTGGCAGCACTACTTTTCAGTCAGAGCACTTGTTTCTGACTCTTAAGAATGGGAAATGTCTGCTCGCCTCCTTATATTTTAGTCACTTTAGTTTTATGGCTTGTCCATTAAGAGAAATAGTCTTACAGTAAACACAAAGGAATTGAATTAGTCTGCCTGATGATTTAACTTAGAACACAGAAGCAGCTTCTTAAATCATAGGTTTTCTCTCTTGAAGCCTTATGTTTGCCTTACATAAAAAGAACTACAAGAGAGTTCACATTTCTTACATCTAACTTAAAGAAAATATACAAATGCTTTATTTAGGCTTGTTTTGGATGTGCCCATTATTCATTAGACAATTCAGTGACTATTGTCTTTCAGAGAAATCTCAACAATAAAAAAGAAAGCACTGAGTTACAAAACCATCATCTTCTTTTCCTGCTGTACGAAATACATAAAAAGCTAGCTAGATGTGTGTCAGAGGTCTTGTGGAGGAAGGAACCTGCAAAATAGGCTCAATTTTACATGTTTCTCTCCCCTGAAAAATAACTTCTTAGGAATGCATCTTCAATGCAACTGCTGCTGTTACAGAACTTGCCTGTCATGGAGTCAAGGTAAGGTGTCTGCACAGTTGCATATCCAGGCTGAATTTACCCAGGTGGCACCCTCTCAATCCCATTGTTTTTAATGGAATTTACAAAAAAAAAAAAAATTAAAGAAGTAGTTTCTATGATGTTAGTAGTTGTGACAGTCATCAACATTTACTTGTAATCTGGTGAACCACTGAAGCATTAGGGCTGGAAGAGATAAAATTCTTGGTTCCTTTTCCACATACATAAAAGCGAAGACGAAGCAGTCTGTAGCTGCTGGTGGCAGAGAAAGATCAATGAGAGACTTTTATGATCAGATGGTTTGTTCCTAGTGATCCATGCTGTAAATCTAACAGAGTGACAGTTGGCACTTTCTTTGTTCTTGTTATCACTTTACTTTTTAAGATATTTATGATGTTTCCAGTGTCTAAGATCACAAAACCTGGAAATCTATGTGTCAGCTTCAATCCTAGTATAAGGATTAAAATAAGCGCTTTACTATTTAAACATAGGACAGCCTTAATATACAAGATTTCAGGAAATACTCATTATATTTGATATATGTTTAAAGAGTACAAGAAGGACTCTAAAAGAGTAGTTTTTAATTTATTCTTGTATCCGTGAACACATCAAATTAATGGTCAGTAGAATTGCTGATGTGTGAAGAGGAACAGAGGATCTCTTGTAAAGGACATTCGCGTAAACTTTAATGCAAATGAAATTCCTGAAGCTTTTTTTGTTTAATGAAGACTGTGTAAAGCCTGGAACTCTGTAATTCTGTGCCAAACATCATGACCTGTTTTTAAAACTTTGGTATTTAAACTTGTCAGTTTGGATTCTCATCGTGCTTTGTTCCTTGCCCTAATCCTTTTATCACCTGCATTTCATGTAGTTCGTTAGTTATGAGGTGTTCCTGTTATTATTATTATTCATTTATTGCTTGCTGCTTTCTGAAGCAAGCCACTACTACCTTATAAGAGGAGGTTTCTCATGTTGATAAATGGTTTGTTCCAGTGTCTACTGTGAAGCTATAGTTTGGGCAGAACTCTCTTAGGACTATACTATGACACTGCCCTGTACATGCTCTAATGCTGTGCCACAGTATATGTATAACATTTATAAATAACTTTCAGCAGAAACTGAAATACAGGAGATTCTCTCTGAACATCAGGAAGCACATTTTTGCTGTGAGGGTGACCGAGCACTGACACAGGTTGCCCAAAGATATTGTGGAGTCTCCATCCTTGGAGATATTCAAAAGCCATCTGGACGTAGTCCTGGGCAACTGGCTCTATGTGTCCCTGCTTGAGCAGGGAGGTTGGACCAGATGACCTCCAGAGGTCCCTTCCAACCTCAGCCATTCTGTGATTCTGTGCACTGTCACTCATAGCTTCTTGAAAAGACAGCTGCTTGGCTATATGGAGCATTTTGTGCGAAATCAACTGAGAAAAGGAAAACTTTTTGAGGGCCGTGGCACTGTTGCTGTAGACCCACCACAATTGCTCTACAGCAGTAGGAGTAACTGCAGAAGGAAGAAAATCTAAGCTGACTGAAGAAGAGCTACTCTGTGCTACCTGGTCAGAGGACATTGTCAATATAAATTTTAACCATTTGAGGACTGGCCTCAGAGTGATATAAATATCTAACTTAAAATACCTGTGATGGTGTCAGATTGAGACTATGCAGAAGATTGCCCCTTTGAGGGGGACCAGAGCAGTGAGACAGAGTAGTTATTTTTTTCCATTGGCTCAGTGAGCTGACCAGGTTTGCTCTGCAGGTACCCATTTGCTAGTGGTTGATTCAAGGAAGATGGCAGAATGTGGGAGATCCTGAGCTCTGGACCCTTTTGTCCAAGGACCCTTTTGCTTCCAACTGTTGCGAGTCATTTCATTAAGCTATTTTTCTGATGTTGGAGTAAAACATTAAAGTGAGGAGATCAAGTTAGGGGAAAAAAAAGAGCTGAAGAACAATTAAAGTAGGCATACTTGGTATTCTCCTCATGTTGCTGTAGTTGCATATTTGATAAGCATAATTTAAAACTCTTTCCATTAACAACTGGAAAAAACTTACAAGTATCGCGTAACACTCGCTGAAACAAACAGCTCTCAGTTTGCTGTTGAGTTAACATTAAAAAGCAAATAAGCAAATGGAATATCCTTTACTTACACAGAGTGATTTTGGCCTTTTCTGTGCCTGCCACCGTGGTCTGGCAGTGTACTTTAGAGTGGAGGCATCACTCTAACTCACTTAATGGTATCAGAATTGCGAGATACAGTCGAATTTACAAGGCCAGGAATGAATCTTCTGTTAGCACTTTACGCTACATTAGCTATGTAATTACTGATTCACCATGCAAAGTTTATTAGGCTCCTCCACCCCACCCCCTGCTTTCACACAGATGGTGTTGCAAATCACCTCTCAATGGTCACCTGCTTGAAAGGAGAGTTTCATATGCAAAGTGCTGTTCTTTGTTTGGATGTGATAGCTTGCAAGATGTAAAATGAGGCAGCTATTTAAAATTGTTGTAACAGCACTTGGGCTGGGTACACAAGATTAAATAAAAAGAAAATTAGGAAGCAGATGCTTGTGGTTTAACAGAGGAATTGTGCTAAAAGATACTCTTCATTACTGCTGGATGTGAGTAATTTTACTAAGGCAGCTGTTTCCTTAATCAGGAAAAACACAAACCTCTAAGATGACATCCAGATGTTTTCTGTATCGCTTCACAATATAATGAGTTTGCATTCTATATGCTGTATTTTTAATTCCATTCGTATTTACTTACGTCCAATGTATTTTCAAATACATCTGTCGTCTTCCTTAATGGTAGAAGACCTGAGTGCTACGTATGTGACATATTTTGTGCTTTTGACATCCTTGCCCGCTGTTAGTCTACGAGTTGCTTCTAGGGCTGACAGCATCTCTCACCAGCATCCAAGCATTAGAATATCGGACTTCTGCAGGTTTGAGGGGGGGGGGTTGTTTTGTTGGGGATGGGGAAGGGTTTTGGAAGGGTTTTGGAAAAGAGTTGGTTTTTTTGGTTTGGTTTTTTTTTTAGGGATAATGAGTGTTCATCCTTCAGTTGTGCAGTTGCATGGTGCTGCTTACAGTCCTGTCTGTTGTTCAGAGCAGGACATACCACAGTGTTCATACACATATCATGGGTTAATATGCTGTTCCAGGTATGTGGATATCAGGTAAAACCAGGGATTAAAACTTCCAGTAGCTCTTAGGTGTGAGCTCAGTTCTCCATCATGGGCTGCTGACAGTCTCAATGCCTGCTAGCTTGCTGCCTGCCCTTGCTAGAAACACATCCTTCATTTGACTGGAGACCTGGGATTCCAGGCTTTCTGTTGCTGGCAGGACGCAAGACTGGCTTCCCAAATCTTTGACACTGATTGACTGACACTGAGCTGTTTCTTAATTTATTGATTTGGGGTGGTGTGGGATTGCAGAATTTTAAGATTTAAGCGCAGCTTTTATAGGTGTGAGGCTTGTTACCCGTGGTTTGGGCCTCGGGAGCCAGCTGGCAGCGCGCAGTTGATCTGCGCACGAGCAGCAAACTCCACTCATCGCTCACTGTGCATGCTGTGTATCGCACCCCTTGAAAAATTAAAGCTGCCCTGAGTTTGGGGTGATGAATTCTCAGAGGCTTTTATACCTAACAAATTCCTTTTATTACAGGCAATCATTAAAGTTTGTTTACTACATCAATCACCACTTTTTCTTGAATTATCACAAAAGAGATATTATTAAATGGTCAGTTCATGAGCTTTCCAAGTGCTAATGTGTTGTAGCTAAGCTTTTAATTGTGCAAGTATACATACACTTAAAAAAACTAATACTTTATTGACATCGGTAGATAAATTAGTAGTTACTTTTTCTCTTATGGTCTAAAAGTTCTTCCTGCTAAATAGTTCTTGGACTTTCTCTGTGTAAGCACTCTTAAATACACATGAATAGCACAAAAGGAAGTAAGTAAATATAACTGGAACAAACTATTCCTTTATGATTTTTTAATTCTGCAGTTATTTAGCAATTCCTTCCTTCCCAGTTTTCAAGTGCAGTCAGATGTGTATAAGTTACGGTACATTAATATTTCTTTGTTTTATGCCTTGCCTTCTTCCTGCCAGTTTGTACCATTTATTACTGGCCTTCCTAAAATAAGATTTTCAAAGACAATATATCTACTTAGAAATTCTTTAGTTAAAAAACAACTGAAGTAATTACATGTGTTAGCTGCTGCTGATAACTTGAGGGGTTTTGTGCTTGTTGCTATGTACATTTGGATTAAATCTGGAAATCTCTCACTAATCCAGTTACTTCCATTTGATTAAGTTCTCTACAGTCTTTTCTATAGGGAGGGATTCTTCATGGTACTATGTGAGTTCTTTAGTACAATAATCAGCTAGAAAAGAAAATTAATTTTCTTGTGATCAGTGAAACCATAACAGAAAAGGCTAATTGAATAAAAGAAAGGATTTCTTAAGTTGTGGGTTGGTTTTTTTTGTTTGTTTGGTTTGGTTTTTTTTCAAAAATATGATTAATTTTTGTAATGAGCATCTTTTTAAAGTGAATTTGCTTCTACAAGTTGGTGACCAGCATACTGGAGTATTCTGGAAACGGCAGTACAAATCTAAAAGCTTACTCATGTTTGTTATTTCCTCAAGTTATGAAAAGGACATGTAGTGCTCTAGCAGTTTGCAGGTGCTGCTCACAGATACCACAAGCTGCCTGAATCTCTCTAGTAAGATTATTTGCATACTTGTACAATCGTGATTTTCAAAAGCTGAAAACTTAGGTGCACCTTCCTGAATTGCCATGTTGTCTTGAGTGCCAAGAGCTTTCGCAAGGTTTTAGTGCTCTCATCGCTGCTGCTCTCACAGATATGTCGAATATAAGCTTTGAATTCTTGTTACAAATGCTACCCTGTGGCTGTTTCAGCCTTAGACTGGGATAGAAAGTCCCCTTTTACTACAGGATCTATATCTTCCAGCCTCTCTCCTCTGAAAATTATTTGTCTTTTAGCACATTCCAGCCCAGCACTGCATGATGGTTGACGCTGAGTGGGATTGTGGGAATGGCTGTGGATTGTCATTATTTTTAACTGAACCATTCCTCCTGCTTTATACAGCTGTGATATTGTTTATATTTGTGAGGGAGAGATTTGTATGAAAATGAGTGCTGCTTTGAGAATTTTAATGAGGGGAGCATCTGAGATTACCAAAGCAAGGTTTTGTTTGGTTTTGTTGGGTTTTTTTTTGTTTGTATTTTTTTTTAATTTAGTAATTTTCCTGGGATTTCTAGCATCTAACCCCAAGATGCCCCTCTGCTGTGTAACAGCTTAACTTGTGCTCCCTCTGCCGGCATCCCGATGGGATGGAAATCTGACCAGCTGCCTTTTCCTAGTCTCTAGGGAGGGGGTGAATTGACCAAATTCTCAATAAAATAAAATGCTGCTCTATCCGGTCAAAATTATCGTGTGAAGATGTGACAAACCATGCTTTGTAAAGGAGCTAAAGCACGCTTTGTTTCCTTCACTGTACTTTTATGGAAACAGGGCTGATTTAAGTTTCCAGCACGTATTTAGCTCTTCACTGTCTAGGCTGCCTGTGCCTGAGGTGCTGCTCTTGGTGGGTTTGGCTAGGGCAGCACGGGCAGTGGGGGATGCTTTTGGGTGTTTAGTGCAGAAGCACCCCCTTGCCTCTGTAGGGAAACTTCCCCCATCCAGCTAAGCCTCTCAGCTTCACGTTGGTGCAACCCCTGGAGAGCCAGGCCTGCTTTGCTCAACCACCAGTGACCCTCTGGTCTTGGGGACTGGGAGGAGGCTTATTAGCTCTGAGGACAGTGGTGCAGGTGGGCAAAGGTGCTTTGGATCTGACACTACACTTACAAACCAGAAAGCCTTCACAAAACTCAGGCTGCTGAAGAGTGTGATGCTGACTCTGGTGTCAGCGTGGGCAGTCATTCTGATGAGCTCTGGCCTGTCTTTGGCCACTGTAGGTGTGGCCTCGAGTGGACCTGCTCATTTTTAATGTACTGTCCTCTTCTGTACCCTGGTAGGAAGACATGAGGTTGGGTACAGCCCTGGGGTCATGCATTGGTGTGGCATTTCATGTGTGTTCTGCTCGGAGCTCAGAAGGACCAGAGCTGGCCCAGAGCTAGCAAGCTGGTCTTGGACCCAGTCTGTTTCCTGAGGAGAATGCTCAAAATACGCTCTCAGCGCTGCTGGAGCTAAGTGTACAATAAATAGTACTACAGTTGTGAAGGTCCTAAATGAAGTCCATTGGGCTTATTCTCTTGATACTGGTCACCACACTGATGTGATGGTTCATTACAGTGCTGGTTTCCAGAAATGTTATTAACTGTCTCCTCACCTTGTAGCACAGATAATTCATAACTGACTTGGCACAGCCAGGAGTAAGTGAGGGCTGAGTGAAATTAAACTCAAACCCACCTGCAAGTGTCAAGGTGACAGTAATTGTAAAAGCAGTAATTGCTGCTGAATTAATGCCAACAGCTGAGTAACTTATCCAGGTGCCACAAACACTGAAAATATGTTATAGGAAGTGGTTTAAAATAATACGACACTTAAGTGTGGTATCACTTGCTATTGAAGACAGTGGAAAAATTCAGCTTACGCTATTTCAAATATTCTGGTATGTCAGGTGGAGTGCCACAGTTTTTGTAGCATTTCTAATCTTTCCTTGTAAAAATAAAACAAATGCAAACATAGCAAAAGTCCTGGATTGTCTTTCAGTGAAGAAGGTATTGGAACAAGTTCTAAGAGAGTTGTCTTTTGTTAGCAGATAGCTTTAAACCTAAATCAGCATTTGTTACCCTGAAATGATTTCTATTCAGTGGTCTGAAGAGCAGCAAAGTGGCCTGTCCCTGTTCATTTTTCTGCTCTCGTTTCCTGCTTTTGCACTGAAATATTCATTTCCTTACCCTACTGGGAAAGGCAGTCAGGTACAGGAAAGAAAGCAATAAATCTTACTTAGTGGCTTGTCAGTTTCTGTCTGTAAATATAAAACAAAAATGAAAAATCCTTAATTTGACAGAATTAGAGATGTAGAGAAAACGTCTTCTTTGAAAAAAAAAAATTATTGTTTCTACTGGTGTTAAAATTTAACTTCTGGTTTCCCCCTTATGGAGGACTTTTTAAGGCAGAATTCTTACTGCTCTTTAATTTATGATAATGTAGCATGTTATGCTCTTTTTTAATTGTATGTGCCTCATACGCAATTCTAAGATATTTCTTTGTTTCCTATGTTGTCTTTTCTTCCTGATTAGCAACAGCAATTAAATCTATGATGAGGTAATCTAACATTTTCAAAGGGGTTCTTAGTTCCAGCTAGAGGAAATGTTTTTGTTTATCCAGAGGAGATAACATTCTTGCACTTTAATGAAAGCCAGCGCTCACCAAATGACAGCTCTGGTCTTAGCCCTGCGGTTGCATCTTTGCAGGCAGATTCTCATCTCTCTGTGGGAACACTGTTTTCCCTAATAAGATTTGGTAATGGACACAAGAGTCTGCAAAATCTCATTGATTGTGGGATTGGGTCTTCTAACGTGAGCAACACAGTTCTGAATGTTTTAACAATCTTTTTTAAAAGAAGACTTTTCCCCCTAAAGCCATTAAAATAAAAATAACAAAACACGCTTTTAATATATGCATGCCACAAGGTTGTGTAGAGAATGTGACTAACTGCTTTGAATTAAGTGGGTATTTGGAAAAATTGGTTCATTAAATTCACAACTTCTTTTTCATCCCAAGTTTGACTCTTGTGTCAATTCACACCCAAACCCTCTACATTTGCATCAGTGACACAGAGTAAGCAGGAACAAAAAAAACCCCGTGCCCAAACTGTTTTTCTAAGCAAGACTGCCTCACTAAATTAAGGCTATGTTTGAGAGAAATAAAAAAAAAAAATTACAAGAACAATTACTGTAGGAAAACTGCTGGTGGAAGTACTGTATATGTTAATGTGGTTACTTTCCTTAACCTTTTCAGTAATAGCGCTACCAGTCTTACTAGAATGAAAGATGCCGATTGTAGTTCCTGAGGAAGTGGATGAGTTTTGGCACTGGGAGCCATGACATGCATAGGTACGGTGTTGTGCAAAAGCGTACTAGCAGCTCGCGCAGTGGTTGTGTGGTAGGGGAAGTTCCCAAGTTACTTCTGTCTTGTGAAGACCAAAAATATTTATATGTATTTAAAAAATGACTAAGAACATCTAATGGAGTGAGAAAATAATGTTTTCCTTCCTGGCTTGTTAGTAATGAACAGACAGTAACAGGAAAGCTGAGTGTGCGCAGCAGTGGGCTGGATTTCTTGTTTATGTGTTACTGCATACTCAGATGTTGTTCAAAGAATTGCTGGCTTGGAGTAATGGTGCAAGGATTCGGTGTGACTTTTGTGTTTGGAAGGCACTTGAGACTGGTAGCTCAACGGGCAGTGAAGGTGCTACTTTACTGAGCATTGAGCTTCAGTTCATAGCCTACTAATATAAGCAGAGATCTTAGTAGAAAATACAGAAACTGTATCTTATGTAAATCTATTATATGCGCACAATGAGTATCTAATTTGCTTTAGTGCTAATTTTAATTATGAGTAGGACTGCAGAGTGTAAAGGAGTCTGTGTACTTATTCCACAGAGGAGACTTTCTTATGCAAGACCATCACACAGTGAGAATCAATATCATACAATTTATTAGAGATCTTACATAAACCTTTTTAAAAATGTTAATAATACTTTGAGTTTATGAGAGATGCATTATCTTGCTTCCAAAATCTATATTCTGGCAAAAATTAGGTTAAAGAAAAATGCTTGAGAAAGCATTTAATATCCTACCTAACTTTATAGTGTTGCATACAGATCATGGATTTCTGACTGGTTTCAATTATCATTTTCTTTCTTGAATCACAGTGCTCCACTTAGAATAACTTTCTTTGCTGTTGTATAGTATCTAGCTGAGCTAAATGTGAGTGCAATTTTTAGTGGTTGGATCACTTTTTAAAGGTAGCCACAATACTTTCCTTTGAATCCTCAATTTAGAAGAAGGGATTGATGAATGTGTGGCTTACTCATTGCATCACCTGATGAAGGGACAGCTGATACTCCAGTAAATAACTCCAGTTTCTCTTCCTTAAAAAGTAAGCAGTCTAGATATGATGAAGCAGTGGAGCAAGTCATGGAGGTCTTGGGAGTGGTTTGTAAAGTTTTAGGCTTGTAGGTAAATATTTAAACCACGAGAACTAAATGTGGGGAGAAGGGTACGTGTAGGCATGGGACCATGGCAGCTTCTGCCAGGTCTGTTCGAGTTGGAGTGCTTTGTGTAAGTAAGCCTTCATTGTTGCTGGCTGGTCATCCATGAGGAAAGGCCAGGAAAAGTCCTCGAGCCTCTCAAGATAACCACTGTGATGAGAAATTTTGTTGTAATCTTTTCCTTTATTATATATAATGTCATCTTGGTTTTTTTTCTCTGTCATTTCAGCCTTTACTCTGTGCATCTCAGTAATAGCTGTCAGACTTACTGCTTACCAAAAAATTACTTTACTGAGTGATAGTGGAGAGAGATTAGGGCTTGGCAAAGAGTTGAAATTCTTGTCAGCAGTAGAGATATGAGGTAGAAGTTTCTGTTGTTTATTTGCTTTTATTATAAAAAAAAAAATCTTACTCTGTACAATATTTATTTCCTGTCCAATATTAGAAGCTTCTGCAAAAGAAAAAGATATTGAACATTATGGACGGTGTGCAATAATTACAACACCTGCTTTTCCTCTTACTATTTTTAACTGTTAAAGCTGCAAATTGAAAAATAAAGTCATTCTTTTATTAATCTTCACCCTTTTACGCTTGCTGGAAGAACATAATTTTGCTGTGTGAAGTTGCTATTTATTGTGTTCAGTCATTCAGAGTGGTGTTGTATTCTTGTCATTCTTGCCTACACTGGTTACTTAATAGATAGTGATTTAGCAGTCAGTTATTCAGCCATGCTAAATTAGCCCTCCAGATAAAATTGGATAATGTCTGTAGTTGACTTTTTTTTTTAACTTTGGAAGGGGAAGGAAATTCACTAGCATGCATTAGCAATAACCTATTGAAATTCTCTTGTAAACAAGAAGTGCTTCTTCACCTCAAGACTTGTTCCAAAATTGTATGATGATTTTAAAATCATTTTTTAATTCTCTTTTCCTAGTTGCCTACTAGAAAAAAAAAATTGTTTATTACTTTGGAAGAGGTGTGTTTTGGACAAAAAAGAAATTAGAACATCGAGTTTCGTTGTGTTCAGAGCACTGTCCTTATCATGAATGAACTGCATTTTCCATGCATATCCATATGTGGAACAGTATTTCCTTACTGCTTCGTATCGAATGTGTTTATTTTTTGATAACTGTTATTTTTTACATTTCCACGAAGTAGGCAATTTTATTTTGAAATAAAATGAATTGTTAATGCATAAAATAAATGCAATAGAATTGAAATAATAGTTGGTAGAAGTTGGTAGAGAGAGAGTTGGTAGAAATATTTGAAAGTCAGGTGTGTGTAAGTTACTGTACATTAATATTTCTTTGGTTTATTCCTTGCCTTTTTTTCTGCCAGTTTGTACCATTTATTACTGGCCTTGCTCAAATAAGATTTTAGGAAGCATTAGTAAAGCATCATTGCTGTACATCAAATCTTTAATTAAGATCCTAAAATGTTACAGTTTTGTCCAGAAGCAATTATTGTAACAAACCTCTTTCTGAGCTTGCATGTAATCTTTTTAATGATGAAGGATTAATACAGCCTGTAAAGTACAGCAGTTACTGAGCCCTGCTGCCACTGCTGTGGTTAAATATGTATGTGCTTTTTGAAAGCGAGATCTCTTGTCCTTAAATACACATCTAAAAAGAGTACACGTGGCACCTTTAACCACATTCCATAAAATAAAGTATCTACTCTCTTTATATACGGCAAAATATAGGGTTTTACGCTCTGCAGCAGATGCTTCTGCAGAAATTTGGGGTCTTTGTGTGCCCATTGCTTGGGAGGGTCATCCTGACTGCTCTCCTGGTAATACTTCAGTGTTTCGGGTCAGAGATGCTGAGGTAAGCTAATGGGTTGATTGCACCATGTGTTGTGAAAGGCTGAGGGAGGCCTCTCTTGTGCTGAGGGACCAAAGCATAGGTTTGAGTTCAGCAGGCCAAGGTGAACTAATACGACTGTGCAGCGTAATGTGGGGAAAGCTTCTGTGCTCCTGGTGGGGTTACTGTCGCTGGCTCCTCTCAAGGAAATCAACAACGAGATGATTGCATTCTGCACCAACTGTTTCTGAGTGTCCCTCAAAAGTTTTAACCCTTGGGGAGACTCAATTATGTGCTGGATGAAGATCACAAATCCGTAGCTAATTCTCAGCAGAATCCACGCAATTGGTAAATTGGGATGTCCGAAGTAACATGGATTATGATGGGATTTCCAAGCAAATTGTTTTCCCTGCTGCCTTGCTTCAAGTTTCTCCCAACACTCATATGCAATCCACTCAAAAAAGTTTTCTGGCCCCAGATATAATTTGGTTTCAAATTACTTAATCTCCCTCAAAATATCTTGTACTGCAATTCTAAATCATGGCCTTGTCACAGAAAGCTTGAAATGTGTGTCATACGAAGAGACCGTGAGGTAGTCTGGAGCTTCTGTATGGTAACGTGATTATCCTAGAATTTTATATTCTCTTCTGATCATGCATTTTTCAATAATAAAAAGCTTTACTCAGAGTGGCTTTTAGAAGGTAGGATTTTATAAATTGCATTTTATTTATGTGGAAAGAAATTTCTTCATTACCTTGTTTTGACCAGCAAATGTCTATATTTAGGTATTTGCATAAACATATATGAATGTTTTTCCATCTCTGAAAATTTGCTGAACTGTACTTGGCTACACTGCAAGATGCATCTGAAGTTGTTTTCTAATACATAAATCAAAATTCATCATGAATATGTCTGAGGGGAAAAAAATGAATTTAAGTGAGACATTATTAGAAAGAGAGAACGATGAAGGTGACTTTGCTATTTTGGCTACTACACCTGGGATAATCCCTTCCAGTGTTGTGCAGGATCCCAGTGTAATTCCAGGCAAATAGGCCTTTAACATCCATATTGAAAGCACTAAACAGGTTTCTATATTTAAATTGGAACAATATTGCTTCTAATTAAAAACTCTCTTACGAGAGCACTCAGTGCTCGAAAAGTCAGGTTAATGTAACCTGAGTTGAGCTGGCAGTTGAAGGAGAGTAAAATCCTCTTTGTTCTAGCTTTGTAACTATTACTCTGACCGTAGAAGTTCCTAATGTTAAATTGCTTGTCATTCTTGTGGGAACATGTTAAGCAATGGTGATCTTTCCGTTTCTTGTTTCTAAGATGAAATCTGAAACTCTTTACATGCTAAAAGACCAGTTAAGTGTCAGTTATGTGCAGGGGTATATTCCAATTTTTTAATTAATCGTGGCATTGATACCCATCTGGCTGTAAGCCAGCTGAGTCCGTAAAGACTGTGGTGCTGCAAAAATATCTTTCTTTTGGTTTTGGTTTTTGGGTTTTTTGGGGTTATTTTTGGTGGGTGGTTTTTTTTTTTTTTTTGGCTTTTTTGAGGAGAGGCAGGGAGGGGGTTGTTTTTGCCGCAGGTTGCCCATGCAGCACATTTGCAGTATGGCAGGTACATGGTGATCCAGCCAAAGTTCACACAGCACGCTGAGCCTCCATTAATAAACTTCACACAGAGCAAAGGCGGCATTTCTGTGGCCAGCAACCCCACGGCTCCTGGAGGAGATGTCGCTCAGTGCAGATGGCCTGTGAGCCAGCCTGGATCCAGCAGCATTCCCGCTAATGGCCCCCTCCTGGACCCCAGAGTGCCTGGCAGGCACGGCGGGGAGCGCGCAAGCAGTTCTGTGCAAACCGGAGCGGATCTGACCATGCTGATGTCTCTGACTTCATGCTGGTCATGCCAGATGCAGGTCATCTGGGCATCATGACTGTGTGATCCTGCTGTGAGAGTTCTCCGGTTACTATGTGTAACAGAAAATGAGTTATGCTTCTTTGTTCCTTTAACGTCACTCTAAAAAACAGGGGTGCTTCATTATGCTGAGATGACTTATACTGTGCACTCAATAATGGTATTATCTAAATTAATTTAGCGGGAGCAACAATGCATTTTCCAACACTTTATTCCTTCTTAACTTTCAGGTTTTCCGAAAAAAGGCAGTGGAGCTCGGAGAGAAATTGCTACCTGCTTTCAACACTCCCACTGGGATACCTTGGGCGTTGCTTAATATCAAGAGGTAAACAACTGCTTTTTGGTGACTAGTTATATAGAAACTGTCTTCATCACAGAACTATTGCAATTGCTGCACAATTTTTGTCTTTCCAGCTAGGTAAAAATTGTCATAAGATCCTTGGTTCTACAGTTTAAATTAGGAAATTTAGGTAGAAATATGTTGTATGCACAAGAATGCCTATAGAAGGACGTTTATGCACCTCAGAACTGGCTACTTTTTTGTCAGTTAGTATGTTGTTCATCACTTTTCCTGAAGTCCTCCATTGCTTTTAGTGTTATTATACATCAAGTAGGGGCCAGAGGACATGTGCTGCCCTGAAAGGGTAAAGTTTCCAGGCACTTTGTGCTCATAGTTTCCCCTGTTCTCAAATGTAGTACCAGCATGCCCTTCAGTACTGTATTAAGAAACAGAGCAATATCTGCTACAAGTGAGTCACTGCTTTGCACCCTCTCCCAAGGAGTGGTTTTGCTTTTGGCCAGTTTTGCTTTGAAGACAGCTGTGTGCTTGCTGTAGGAGATCCATGCTCTCCTGAAGTCACTCTGGCCCTCCAGTATCTGACTCCAGAGAGATGTCAGAAAATCCCTTGTTCTGCCTCAGGCCTGCTAGCAGTGATACTGTGCTGGTAAATAAAATGTTTTCTTTGCACTGCCTGGGGAAGAATATTGAAAGTAATACCTGTGGGGTGTATTTTTGCATTCGTAAGGACGTATCAGCTTTCTTCATACTGCAGATAAACCCTAGCACCATTCACCACAGGAAACTGAACCAAGGAGAATTTCACGTGTGTGTGTGTGTTGGTGTCATGTTCTGTTTTTTTTTTTTTCTGTTTTTTTTTTTTTTTTTTTTTTTGCATGATTCCCTCCTTGACAGTCAGCGTTTTCCACTGTTGTCTGCTTGATCTGTATTTATGGGCACACCTTTTTCCCAGAGTGGGACATACATTGGCATCCTTGCTTGGTTGGCTGTGTTTGCTTCAGGCTTCCCAGTAAACTGCTCAGATACAGAAGCCTCTGGTGTGTCAGTTCAGATAGGCTTATTTTCTGCCTTCCTTTCAAACAGAAGTGAGGTGAGAGGCAAAAAGCACATCTGCATGCAGGAGCAGGAGGGAGTTAGCACCTCCTGAACTTTCTTGTCATTGAAGGTGCTGATTAACCGCTGCTCGGTGATGATCCTTGGACTTTGACTGATTACTTACATGTGTGCTAATGATTTCTTCTCAACAGATTTTAATGAGTTCTGTACAAGCTCAATAGCACAACGGCTTGAGGTTTGCTGGTTATTTGTTTTTAATTTCTTACAAAAACATCTGAGTATGAAACCTTAGCATACCTTTGTAATTGCAACACAGTAGTACCTTATTCTACATAGTATATGTAAACATATTTAAGGTATTTAGGCTAAAAATTTGTCTTATATAGCCCTAATCTAAATCCTTGCTTATCTACTAAATATATCAATGGTTTTGGCAAGTAGTTCAAGTTCTATGGTAGATCTTTATGGTTTTGTTCCTGCCTTCTCTCAACAACTACTGTGGTGCACTACAAATGTCACCCACAAGCACCCCAAGGTGGTAATGCAAAAGGGATTCATTTCTTATCTGGCACCAAAGGGGAAAAGGATCTCTACCGAGATAACTTCCTTTGCTGTGGCAGAAAAAAAGTTAGGTTCTCAGTTATTAATTTTGAATCTTTGTGCATCTCTCTATCTTTGACCTTCAACAGATGACTCTGCCATAATACTGTGTGTAAACAAATACGCTGTCATCCAGGCTTAGGAAATGCTAAGCCACTGAAGCCTGCATATATTACAGATCTAATATGCCTCATTTCTGATTAGTATTTTATTTGATTTTATTTTGATTTGTGCTTCAAATGGGAGAACTCTCACAATAGATTGTGAGTTTCAGTGGTTATTTTGAAATGACTATTTTTGTATTAACAGATGAGCTGGATATTTGTTTCATTATGCAAACGTTCTTCACAAAATAGTTTGTTTTCTCTGGTCATTCTGGATCATCATAGCCAGACTTGCTCTCTCCTTGGGTGCCTCTGTGTGTAAACATATATATATTATTTTGTCAGTGTGTCCTTACATATCAAAGGCATCCACCCAAAATCTTGTACTCTTTCTCTTTCTTGTACTTTTGTTCTCTTTCTTTTGTTTTACTTCATCCTGTTTCTTTCCTCAGGACTTAATGACCATGGGACACTTACTGTCTCTTTGTAGAACCATAATTATCAAATACACTAAAAAGTTCACTGTAGTACTATTCTTCACCTAAAATAATTAGCCAATTCTTGAGTGTGTGTGTAAAATTTCCTTTTGTCTCTGAAGTACGTTTTAAGTAATGGCTTGGTAGGTTGTACTGGGATTTCCTTTTCTTTCTTTCTAAATGTTTCACTTGCATTTCCATATTTTTGAGGTTCTTGGTACTGCTCTGTATCTTCAGTTGTCTTAGGCACCTGGTTTTCACATCTGCTTGTGCTGCCAAATTTGAAGTTCCTTTTACTGGTCATTTGCTTATTTGAGTAACCAGTGTTGTGTGAAACTTGTTAACTATTCTGACTGAAAACACTGGTACAAAGAGAGGCTGCAGAGAATGTGTATAAAGTGATGGTGACTTGACAGATGGGTTTGAGTCTTCTTTTGGGGATAAGGACAAGTTGGCAAAGCTGCCTGTATTTATTTACTTATTTCCCTCAACTAAATCCTTTGTTTAGATATTTCATCTTCAGTAGTTCTAAAACAGCAACTGTAACAGCTTCGTAAAATACCAGTAGTTCATGATCCTTCATTTTCCTTCTCAGTGAGCCATGACAATCTGGCCTCTTCATGTTAACATTTTCATTTCCCTTTCTCTCTAAAAACTTCAAGTAATTTATGCCTGAGCAATCAGATTGCTTGTGTATTTCTGTGGTATGCCTCTCAGATTTACAGAAGTGAAAAAATCTGAACTTTCTTAGTGAGTTAAGTAATCTTAACAAATATCCAACTTGCATCGTGTTCAAAGGGTCTCGTAACCTTTTTAATGTATCTGCTTATTTTTACCCCTGTAACTATTAAAAAGGAAGCTGTGTGGGGTTTGTGTTTATGGGATGACACCCAGCTGTGAAATACAGAGAGGAACACAGATTGTTGTTAGTCTATTGTATCAGTCAGGAATAAATTTCTGAGTATTAGATCCTGTACAATATTTTTTTTGTCTTTTGAATGGAAATTGTCTCTTTATCTCACTTTTCCCCCCTTTGTATCATTTTATAGTCACTATTAGTTACAATAAGAACACATTGCTGATTTCTAGTAAGCAACCCAGAAGCTTCCTGTATGAAAGAATGTATTTTCCATAAAATGTCTTTCTCTGTACATTGACCAGCTGAATAGTTGTTTCAAGGTTATTTATTATCCCTTGTGTGCTACTATTTAGCAATACTCTTAGGCATTAATGTGCCTGGCTTTTAGGAAGAATCAGTGTATGATATACCCTTTAAGGACATACGCACCTTACACCTTACCTTATTGAAAAAGTTTTCAGCTGGGCTAAATAATATTTTTATTTGTGGAAACAGAACAAACTATAAGTGGGTTTTTTGGACGTCCAGCCTGTTTGCAAATGTTCTGGCTAAGGAGGATACTGCACTTGTTCCCCTGGCTCAATGACAAAAGTAAATAATGTAAACATTTATGGATATAGAGACCCTGTGAAGTCCTGTATAGAAGAAAAAGCTATGATGTATGGGTGGAGTGGGTGAGAGTAGAGAAGCTTAACAGAAGTTGAGAAGGAGGAGTTTGAAATAGATTTGATTCATTTGTATTAAAATCAAACCACAGGGAGTGATAAGATTTACTCAACATAAACGTTTGTTGTGTCTGATGTCAGCCTAGGATTTTTTACCTTTTACACTTTAGCATTAGCTATACATAAACAGTGGACCTGAGTTGAATTCAATATTATGTATTTTATTAAGTGAGATAGCAGCGGCTGTGCTAAATTGTTTGAACAAAGTAGTTACTAATTTGTGGGTAACTGAGGATAAAGTGACAATACTGCAATATTTATGCTATTGGGATGTTGTTGGCATTATTTTAAAGCAAGGTCCTCTTTTGATTTTTTTTTTTTAATTATTATTGTTTTTTTTAACTATCACGTTTCGTACAGAATATTTAAGTTACGCCACAGCCTTTCCAGGGCTCAAAGCATTCAAGGTTTGAACAAAAGCTTCTTGGAGCTACTGAGCCCTGGCAGTCACTGCGTGGTTTCAGAACAAGAAGATACATCCACAGCACAGCTTCAAAAACAATCTTTTTTCTTTCATGTTACTTGGAAAAAATAAAATAGCAAGGAAAAATAAGCCCGTAGTTTTTTATTTTGAATGCTTTAGGTTTTACCACCTGCTAAGATTCCAGTTCCATGACGGTCATGCCGAGCAGGATGTTTCCACTCGACCAGGCTGGCTTGCCCAACAAACCCTGGCTGCTTTGTAAAGGGATTTTATGCTAAAATGCCACAGTGTCTACCAGGGTGACACGGGCGCAGGCTCTGGTATTTCAGAGTACTGGCAGTATTTTAGGTTGCAGGCATTCAAAGACACTTATCTGTCAGCACCTTCTGCCTAGGAAGAAACATTGCTGATAAACCAACCACCAAGTTATGAAATGTTGGTCTTTAGACTACAGAACTTGCTTGAAAGTATTTTAAAGTTTCAAAGTAATTCCCAAATTCAAACTCATGTGCCTAAATCACTTGAGGAATAGACAGCCTTCAGAATTTCTTTAGTCTGCTGCCTCATTAGGAAAACTCTGTAAAAACTCTCCTAAGAAAATATTTTAGCGTCTATCAGAATGGTCCTCTGGGACTTCTTCCAAAAGATGAGAATCAGTGCACTTAAGAGTATATTCCTTTGTACTTTATAAAGGAATCTTAATGCATTGAGAAAGTTTGAAAATATAAAGAAGCAAGAATCCAAACACATTAATTCAGTAAACCTTTTTGAACAACTTAATTCTCCCACTTACACTATCATAAATGCCTGAAATGTGATTGTTGCATTATTTTGCAAAATTTTCCTAAGCATCAAGTTGTTTGTAAGATATTATGTTCTTTAACAGAATTAGCATTTCATGCTTTTACTTGTCCTGGTGACTCAACAAGCACTTTCGTGTCGAGATTCAATCAAGACTGCTAATTTAAACTTCTCTTTTGCATTAATAACTCTAGTGTCTAAATTAAATTAAAAAAAAAGACTACAGAGATAAATAAAGCTTATTCTTCAAATATGACTATCTTTGGCACAAATAAAGCTGTTTTTAAAGAGGTTTTAAAGAGGAAATCTTTAAATTGTCTGCACAGTTAGTCATTGTAGAACCATGCAGAAGTTATGTTTAGATGGAATCTTTAATTGTATCCCTTCTGTCTACCTTGGGCAAAATTTTAGAGGAAGAAATCAGAACTACCTAAGAAAAAAAAGCTAAAAGTAGTCTAGTTTGTACGCTTAATAGAGGCTTTGTGTGTGTGGTTTTGGCAAATGCTCCACTGATATAATAAATTAAAGTGGTAATAGTAACAAAAGGGATTTGGATATTGAGTTAAACACTGACATTTCCCCTGTAGCAGACCATACCTATGAGACTTGCCAGACTCGTCCGGAGGGCTTTAAACCAGTGTTGCTGGGGGAGGGGGAGCACAGTTCAGCCCACTGCTGTCAGCATGGCGCCAGCGCCAGCACCGAGGGTCCAGAAGCTGAGGAAGGATCACCGGTATGTGCAAATGAACTTAAACCGCAGTCCAAAAGAACTCCTGCCGCTCCAGCCAGCAAGTCGGCTTTGTCAGGGGCCCAGCTGAAGTGTCTCTATACCAATGCACACAGCATGGGAAATAAGCAGGAAGAGCTGGAGATGCGTGCACACAAGCAGGGCTTACGACCTTGTTGGCATCACGGAGACGTGGTGGGATGACTCATATGACTGGAGCATCAACATGGAGGGGTATAGGCTTTTTAGAAAGGACAGGAAGGGGAGACAAGGAGGGGGTGTTGCTCTCTACGTCAGCAACTGGCTGGAGTGTGTGGAGCTCCGCCTGGGGATGGAAGAGGAGCTGCCGGAGGAGGAGCTGACAGAGAGCTTATGGGTCAAGATTAGAGGATGGGGATGGACAGGGGACATTACAGTGGGGGTCTGTTACAGGCTGCCTGGCCAGGAGGACAGAGCAGATGAGGTGCTCTATAGCCAGACAGGAGGAGCCTCACAAGCCCTGGTCCTCATGGGGGACTTCAACTACCCTGACATCTGTTGGAGAGACAACACGGCAGGGCACAGGCAGTCCAGGAGGTTCCTGGAATGTGTGGACAATAACTTCCTCCTGCAGGCGACAGAGGAGCTGACAAGGAGTGGTGCCATGCTCGACCTTGTGCTCACCAACAGGAAGGGACTGGTCGAGGATGTGAAACTGAAGGACAGCCTTGGCTGCAGTGACCACGACACGGTGGAGTTCAAGATCCACGGGGCAGCGAGGAAACTACAAGGCAAGCTCTCTGCCCTAGACTTCAGGAAGGCGGACTTCGGCCTCTTCAGGGACTTGATGGGCAAAATGTCATGGGAGGCAGCGCTGGAGAGAAGAGTGGCCCAGGAAAGTTGGTCCACATTCAAGGAACACCTCCTCCAAGCTCAGCAGAGGTGCATCCCGATGAAGAACAAGTCGGGCAAAAAGGCCAGGAGGCCTGCGTGGATGAGCAAGGAGCTACTGGACCAACTGAAAGTGAAGAGGAAAGCCTATAGAGGGTGGAAGTGGAGACAGGTAGCCTGGGAGGACTACAAAGAGGCTGTGCAAGTGGCCAGGGATAAGGTAAGGAAGGCCAAAGCCCTGGCAGAACTGAATCTGGCCAGGGATATAAAAAGCAACAAGAAAAGCTTCTATAGGTATGTAGGGGACAAAAGAAAGTCTAAGGAGAATGTAGGCCCCTTCCGGAAGGAAACTGGTGTCCTGGTTACCCAGGACATGGAGAAGGCTGAGGTTCTCAATGACTTTTTTGCCTCAGTCTTCACCGATAAGGGCTCTTGTCTCACCACCCAAGCTTTCGAAGGCACAAGCAGGGACTACAATGATGAAGAACCACCCACTGTACTCAAAGAGCAGGTTTGGGAACATCTGAGGAACCTGAAGGTGCACAAGTCCATGGAACCTGATGAGATCCATCCGCAGGTCTTGAGGGAACTGGCGGATGAAGTTGCCAAGCCACTGGCCATCATATTTGAGAAGTCGTGGCGGTCTGGTAAGGTCCCTGATGATTGGAAGAGAGGGAACATTACCCCCATTTTTAAAAAGGGGAATAAGGAGGACCCGGGCAACTACAGGCCGGTCAGCCTCTGTGCCTGGCAGGGTCATGGAGCTGATTCTCCTGGAAACCATGCTAAGGCACATGGTGAGCAAGGAGGTGGTTGGTGACAGCCAACATGGCTTCACCAAGGGCAGATCGTGCCTGATCAGTTTGGTGGCCTTCTATGACGGGGCGACGGCATCGGTGGACAAGGGACGAGCAACTGACATCATCTACCTGGACTTGTGCAAAGCTTTTGACACTGTCCCGCACAACATCCTTCTCTCTAAACTAGAGAGACATGGGTTTGATGGACGGACCACTTGGTGGATAAGGAGTTGGCTGGATGGCCGCACTCAGAGAATGGTGGTCAACGGCTCGATGTCCAAGTGGAGACCAGTCATGAGTGGCATCCCTCAGGGGTCCGTGTTGGGCCCAGCCCGGTTCATCATCTTTGTCAGCGACATGGACAGTGGGATAGAGTGCACCCTCAGCAAATTCGCTGATGACACCAAGCTGTGTGGTGCTGTTGACATGCTGGAAGGGAGGGATGCCATCCAGAGGGACCTTGACAGGCTGGAGAGGTGGGCCCGTGCCAGCCTCATGAAGTTCAACCAGCCCAAGTGCAAGGTCCTGCACCTGGGTCATGGCAATCCCAAGCACAAATACAGGCTGCGTGGAGAATGGATCGAGACCAGCCCTGAGGAGGACTTGGGAGTGCTGGTGGATGAGAAGCTCCACATGAGCTGGCAATGCGCCCTTGCGGCCCAGAAGGCCAACCGCATCCTGGGCTGCATCAAGAGAAGCGTGGCCAGCAGGTCGAGGGAGGGGATTCTCCCCCTCTACTCTGCCCTGGTGAGACCCCACCTGGAGTACTGTGTCCAGTTCTGGAGTCCCCAGCACAAGAAGGACATGGACCAGTTGGAGAAGGTCCAGAGGAGGGCCACGAAGATGATAAAAGGGCTGGAGCACCTTTCCTATGAGGACAGGCTGAGAGAGTTGGGGCTGTTCAGCCTGGAGGAGACTCTGGGGAGACCTGATAGCGGTCTTCCAATACCTCAAGGGGCCCCACGAGAAAGATGGGGAAAGGCTGTTTAGTAGGGCCTGTTGTGATAGGACGAGGGGTAATGGTTTTAAAATAGAGGGGGGTAGATTTAGATTAGAAATTAGGAAAAAAATTTTTCAATGCGAGTTATAGAACACTGGACCAGGTTGCCCAGAGAGGTGGTGGATGCCCCATCCCTGGAAACGTTCAAGGCCAGGCTGGATGAGGCTCTGAGCAACCTGACCTAGTCAGGGATGTCCCTGCTCCTTGCACGGGGGTTGGACTAGATGACCTTTGAAGGTCCCTTCCAACCCTAACCATTCTATGATTCTATGAAACAGGGCTTTTCCCTTCAGGCATTTGATCACAGTGTGTATTAGCACTGGATGGAAAGAGATAAATACTAGCTGAACTTTACCTATGTAAAAATGAGTTCTCTGGTGTTAAACCTATGTTTTGGCATAGAATTATTTGCCTTCTACAAATACTGATCTCTTTCCATTGAGAACCTTAGGTAAATAATTGAAAGAACTAACTTTTTGAGTTGAGAAATTAATTTCATCCTAAGTTACGAGTAATTGGTGACAAGGATGATTTCAGCAAAGAGTACATTTTTTCAGCAGTGTCATTTCAGGTGCTGGTTAACCCACTGTTTCATTGCATGGTTCGTAAACAAGTTTCTTGAGTCAGTATTGGATGCAGAATAAACTTCAAAAATAGCTTTGGTTTTGGGGCATCTTCATATACCATGTTTTGTGTCGTATGATTAGCAACTTCATTTTTTTAGAACATGTTAGAACACCACAGTAAGCAAGTTGCTTGCCTTGTCTTTGCCTCATCTGAAAAGAGTAGTCAGTTCTGCATTGCATGACTAGTGCTTTATATGCAGTAAGAATCAAATGAACTATTGTAAAATTACATTTCATTAAAAAAAAAACAAGCAGGTTTCCTTTTTTCCTTTGAGTTTCCATAAATAATTATTCTGTGGTCACATATTAAATTAAAAAAAAAAAATTGGTCTGAGAGTGTTACTGGAATTTAGATTTTCTGATTGTCAATATCAGTACACGTCAATGTGGTTTTCAGGACGGATAATTTTGACCTGTGGTGGTGTCTGATTTGCCATTCAGCAATGCAAAAAAAAAAAAATCTTGTTAGAAAAATATCAGAAAAATCCCATGAGATAGTTCAAGCAACTTATCTGTTTGGCAGGGGAAAAAAAAAGAACCAAGAATAATATTGTTTTGGTGATGGCGCATGATGTTAAGCTGTGTTATTCAAACAGCAGCTTCAATTCAATATTGTAGCACTGAATTTGTGTGGGAGGCTGACCTCTGGCAATAACACAGGAAAGATTTGGGACCTATTATTGCTACTGCAAAATATCTTTCTCAGTTAAGTGCTTTCTTTATAGCCAAAGGAAAGAGATGCTAGTGCCAAATTCTAAGTTTAAGTACTAACTTTCCCCACAGTTTATTAGTGCACTGTAAAATGAGTATGAATACTTACAAGTGGGTAATTATCCTACTCCTTATTTGTGTAAAACTTTCTGTGAGTATTAGTAATGTGATTCCTCAGCATAAAATGTGTGATTACAAACACTTTATAGATCTCTGTGGTGCAAAGAGTAGGTAGTGTTTTTTTATAAAACAAAACAAGGCTTTTGGCAAACAGTCCCACAGAAGCCAGCTGTTTCCAGAAAGGTCTTGGTCTTCACTTCATGGGTTTTGCCCACCTCCACAGCACATGCTCTCTTCAAAGTATCAAAATCTTTCCCAGCTATCATAAATTTTTGTCTTGATGGCTTAAAAAAAAATGGGAAATGGCTTTTTATCTGTCATTTACAATGAAGATAGGAACGTTTTCTGTCCTGGAAAGGGAGAGGGATTTGAATAAGGATAAGCAGGTTGCACTATGTTGTGTTTTGCCCTAGAAGAAATTGGGAGTAGGAAGTTCACCCCGGTCGCCTATGGCATGTACCAATAGATGACATGTAGCAACCAGGTACATCGAATTTTTTATTAGTCTGGTTGTAAATTAACCAGACCCTGGCTGAAACACAATGACTGACGTAGGATAGATGGTGACGAGTGTGGGAAAGTTGCATCAGATCCTCAGTTTGCTTCCTGATAGTTAAAACTGCCCTTGATCCCCAAAGAAATCTGCCTGCAAGATTTTGAAATGGCATTTATTGAAAATAGAATTTTATAAATTAGTATATAGATGTTGGTATTGCTTATGTTCTTGCTTTACTGGATAACTGTTGCTGTGACCTTGATATTGACAGATCATGGTGGGTTATCCCACTGCCTAGGAGAAGCAAGGAAGCCCCTGAGTCTCTCTGGTCATATTGAGTTCCCAAATGTATCTGGGAGTTGGAGTTGAAGATAAAGATGCACAGGATGAGACTCAGTTCAAGATGAGACACGTTTGTACATCTTACCAGTATGGCAGGAAACTAGCTCCTATTTACAGGCAACAGGGAGCCAGGCACTACAAAGTAGCTTGAGGGGCAGTTGTCCTGCCCTGGAATAAATGCCCAGTGCCTGGCCCACTGAGCTGCCCTCCCTTGACCGTATTGACTGTGCTGGGAGCTCCGAGGCTCATTGTGGGCACATTAATCTTTGTGCTGGTTAAAGATCGTTTCCCTTTCAGTTGCTTGGATTGTGTATGTCCTAATTTAAATCTGTGTCCAGTATATGATAATCTTAAAGTAGACAAAATGTGACTGTTGGTAGAGACTTCCTTCAGAGGGAACGAAATCAGTTCCTACAGACTTCAGATTTCATTACATAAATAAAATGAGCACAAGCACTTTCCAGCCTCTTCCACCACAGTTCAGGTCACCTCAGGGAAACACTTTGTCTAAAAATAATAGTTGTGTTGGGATTGTTTCTCCTAAGAATTTTCTAAATGACAAAATGTGAAGACACTTATGAATTATTTTGGGTATTTGATACAAGGTATGTACCTTTGCAGGATTTGACCTGCAAAATCCTTTGCTCCATAGTTCATTAGGAAACTCTTTAAATAGCTATGAAAAAGGGAGAGGGAGCATCTATCAAGTGGGTTTTTTGTGTATTTTAGTTTGAATTCCTTTAACACTTTGACCTGGATAAATTCTAAAATGGAGCATGTCGTTCTTAAAAATAGTAATTTCAAAACGGAAAGATAGCTGTTGTTTCTTTACCTACTCTAGTTTAAGCATCTTTATGATGTGTTTTGATAGTAAGGATTGAGACCTACCAAGCTCTGTACTTTGACTGTCTGACTAAATTGTTGGTGATAACATGCATAAAGGTATGATACTTGTTCAGCATTACAAGACTGGAAGAACAAGATTTTTCCATAGCGTCAAAAGTAAGGGCTATTTTAGATTCTAAACTAAGCACTGGTTTAAGCAGGTGACTGGTGCTTGTAGTTACTCTGTATTCTTATTGTCCTACAATAATGCACGTGAAGAAGAGTTGCTAACTACATTTTTTTCAGAAATCATTAGTGAGAACAGTTCTACTGTCCTCTTCACAGAAGACTATTTTTAATTATTAAAAAGACATTTTTCCCTTCAATACTTTTCGGAGTACATTAGCTTTTTCATATAGCTTTATTATAAATAAATGCACACACACACATATATGCACATGTATATTTATGTGTATATATAGGTAAATCTTTATTCATCGTTATATGGTTTCTCGTGGCTTCTGAAACAAGATGATCTTTCCATAACCTCCTCCAAACTATAACCTCCCAGCTGGACAGCTGGAACCCTGCCTGTAACTGCTGCAGTTGCGATACATCATGTGTACCACAAATAACTGTTTCCTTTATCTGAATTTTAAACTTGTCTTTATAATACTTCATAATCCTATTAATGCTATGAAGCTTGAATTTTGTGGTTTTCAGTTCTATTATACCAATGCTGATGGATGGTTTCTGTGCTATATTTTTAAGTGTTTAATTTTAAGATGACTAGTCATAACTGCCTGTGACATCTTTTGTTATTCTGAAATTCATGGCATATCCATTTTCATGGATACATCAGATACTCTTTCAGTGCAGTTTTCCATTTAATCTTTTAGAGTGACCTTAAAATAACAAATCAGCATAAAATAAATTCTCATTTTCTGTAGAAGTCAGTCCATTATATGAGAATAATAAGAACATTAATGCAGTTTGATTTTTAGCTTTAGATTTTAACAGAAAGTACAGTTTATTTGTTTATTGTTCAGTTACGTTTATCATTTGGTGAGATTTGCAGAGTTTCTTTTCAGGAATCTTAAAATGATGGAAGGATTATTGGCTTTCTTGCTTGCATAATTGCTGATCATTAGTTGGATTTTCTCAGGTTTGTAACCAGCTTCGTACACACAGCAGAATACAGAGACGTCCTTGTTTTTAAATAATGATCTCGCATTAAATACAGCTGTACTTGTTACTTTCATTTGTCTCAGTGTCAATGTAATGGTGCAGTTTTTGCTTGGAAAACAGCTGTGTTGTTTCTCACAGTGTCTCTTCAGCACTCAGACCTTCTTTGAATCCTTAAGCTAAGTTGCAAGTTTTTATTACAAGTTTCTGAGGTAATCCAGTGCCTTTAGTTGTGTGTTTTCTGTATATCAAGAACTATTGCAATCCATCTTTGATCCTGTTCTAGTTTATGTATTTTCTAACCCCACTACTCCTCTTCCGCGCTTGCTGCCGTCTTCTAATCCTTTTTTTTTTTTTTTTGGAGGAAAAGCACACCAGTGGTGATTTTCAGCTCTGATGGATATTTTCTCTACTGAACTGTGACTCTGCCCGTGCTTACGCATCTTCTGTAAGAGGAATCTGAATCCTGGATGCATCGTGTTTTCTAGATCTATGGGTTACTTCTCTGAGACTTTTTTTAGGCATTTCAGTTTCACAGGTTGCAAAAATTAGTGTTTGGGAACTGTACTGGGTATTGTCCCCCATACATCTTCTGAGACTTCCGAGATGACTGTTTTTCAGCCCCTTCTTCCCTCCCGCCCAGTTGTCTAGTGGATCTGCTTCTCTGCCTCTCTGCAGTACTCAAAATGGGATATATGCTAGAGTTGCTTTAAGCTAAGATGCTTTATGGAAGAGTTGATCCATAAATCCTACTTTTCCTAGTGAATTAAGATGTAATACACTGTTCTGTAAGGTCTTGAGTATAAGTACTTGAATATTCTGGAGGGGGGTGATAATCAAGCTATTCTTAATCATATTTTGGTATACATTCAGGGGGGTGGTATGTATATGTATACACACATACAGATGTTTTATATATGATATTTATATTTATATATGCATGTGTATATATATAAACATTTAGCAGTGTAAGGCAAATTGGACTGCTTTAAGGGAAATTTTGGAGAAAGGATAAATTTTAAAAAAGGTTGTGCTTTACTTTGCTGCTGAAGGCTGTATGTTCTTTAGAAATCTCTTTACCTATCTCCAGTTTCTCTCAAATACAGAATTATGTGGGTTTTTACACCCCCTGGAAGACTTCAGAAATGTTTTTTTTTAAAAAAAAAATAAACAAACCCAAAATGTTTTCAGCCTTCATTTAGTGTTGAATATTCAGTCTTCTGTTTCTGACACCTAAGGTGACCACATGAAAATTCTGTTAAATCAGATTGATTCTATTAGATCAGAATAAAATAGGTTTCCGCCTTTTGGAAGACATGGTCCCGTAATTCTCATTTTTCTACCCTTGTTCTTATCTTTTACAAAGGAGGGAATGCACAGGGAAAAAAGAAATAATCAGCATTGAGGCTGGGGAAATAAAATATCTTTTGGGCATAAGTGGAAAATGAAAAAAGGCACATTCATTTGACTCAGTTCTCCTTTCCTCACAAGAGAACCCTTGAATAATCCTTTCAATGCTAATACAGATACGGGCACAGGAAATGTATGCTGCTTGAATGTTGCATTAATTATCTTTGCAGTATTTATAACTGAATGCTCTTGATCAGCTCTCTGATGACCTTTAGTCTGTATCTCTATAGTTGTTTTCCTTTGCTAGTTCTTAAAATTTCTTACAGTTTGTGCTCTGTGAAGTCCAGACAGATGCGGAGCACTTTTAGTGGTTTCTAATGATAAAGTCAGCTGATGAAGAAATTTTAAAAGTCTCAGCAGTGAAGTCTTTCAACAATGCAACTACAAGTAAAGCCTCTTTTCTAGTCGAAAATGTGTTAAAATTCAGAAGAGGATAGAATTATTTCGTCATTAAGAAGATTCTTTAAAAATTAATTTTTAAGCTTATATAGTTTTTCTACTAACTATATTAAGTCAAATTATAATTTATAATCTATTTGCCTTATTACAACACTTCATTAAAATGTCAGAAGATACAGCTTCTAGGCAGGGTATTGCACCAAGAGCTATGCATGCAGTGCTTTTCACATATGGAAGCAGCTAGAGCAGTTCTGTTCTGCAGTGTGAATTAACAAAGATTGATTGCAATCTGTTTTTATTAACTCGAGGAAGAAAAGCAGTGTAGTGATATTAAGAAAATTAATTATAACTTTCTAATCTGGTAATTAATGTGCAGCTGGGCATGAGTGCAGTTAGTGCAATTCAGTAATTTGGCAGTCCTGACAAATTATCATCACCTGTTTTAAGGTAGACAACTGTTCTTTAATCTTTACTCAAATTTTTACAATCTTTTCCATTTCGGAATGCTTTTAACAATTTGCTGTTAGATGTGGCCTTATCCTGTAATAATGTGTACTGAAGTTCAGTTGTCTCTTTCAGGACTGAAGTTCAGTTGTGTTTTTTTAGAACCCTCTTCTATTCTTTTCCGGTGTTGTACTGAAGTTTCTTATGAAGCAGTTGTGTGAAACAGTGATTACTCATAATTGACCTGCGTATGTTGAATAATCTTAAAGTGCTACTGAGAATTTAATGTACCCTGTAAATTGAGATGCTTCCAATTAATTAGAGTTCTTAGGATAATCACTTTCAAAACTAATCAATTAATGTAACGGTGTTACTAAAGCTCTTATTGACTTAATTTTGACAAATTCATAAACCTAACCAATGCAATTACTGTAATGGTCATATTAGCTTGCATTTTTCATAACCTATCCATAAATGGTTTCCAGAAAAACAAAGGGAAAATAGAAGTTACCTAGGGATATTGAATTAACGTGACAAGGTGACTTGAGTGGGGGAGTGTTTGTGCCTTTCTTGCCTTCCTTATGAGACGTGAAGGTTATTGTGGGTCACCCCGTGCTCACTGCCTCTTGTCTATTAGAAATCAAATGCTACTGAACAAAAATTGGAGCTAGGATGCTAGCAGTGGAATTGATTTGAGAAAATGATCTTAAGCAGTGTGACTGGTTTTGCCACTATCACATTCAATCTCCTGAAATACACTGGTGATCTTGTCAATAAGATTTATCTTTACTGTTGTTTTTAACAATTGAAGGGGGAAAAGCACAAAGTGTCTATGTAGATCAGACTCTGAAAACTGTCCAAAGCTATTCAGTAGCTTTACACTGTCAGTGAAGAGAGAGTTCAAAAAATTCTGTTCTATTTGCATAAGACTTTTAGAGGGTTTATTTGTCTTGTTTTAGGGCTTTTGTTGTTCTTGTTTAAGTGTTCGTTAGGAATGCACTAGAGAAGGTGTTCTGGGAGATCAAAAGCCAGGAGTTTTCAGCCTTTTGGTTGTTTTGTGACACAATTTCAACAGGAGAAAAGATGGACAGCTTGTCCCGGAACAGCTTCTTGCTTAGTACTTAAAACGTTCTCCAGGACTTCAGCAGGCATAGATCTTAGCCTCCTCCGCTGGAGGAGAATTGTACTGAGGTCTTTCACTTCTTGGATGCAGGCTCTAGCTCCCTAGGTTATTGCTTCTGTTAAAAGAAAACATTAACTATAGAGTTCAAATCAGTCTGATCTCACTGATGGATGGTGCGTATGTTATGCCTTAAGGGCTTATGAATGATTAAGATTAAGCAATCAGTGTGGATGTCTTCATTATTAGGTCAGTTCAGCTCAGGAGTGAGCTTCTGAAATGTTTCTCCCAGTCTTCCCCACCTGCCATGCTGTGGTTTATGGTGAAACGCGAAAGTGCCTGAGAGCAGATATTTCCTCGGCACATTTGACCTGCTTGTTCTCAGGACACGTGGGGATCACAAACCTGGTTTTAGATACCTCAAGTAAAGGAAAGCAAAGCCTTCTGTGTCATTTGTTTGATTCAGCTCAAGCTGAACAGAGTGCCAGCCAAATCAAAGGTTTTAAGCAGAGGTGAAAAGATTTGACAATCCTATCTATAGGAATTGGGGGCAGAAAGGAAGTTACTGAGGCTCTGATCAAATAAAAGCCTTGGAATGTTGTGAAGGATCTGCTAGGAAATTCTGTTGTTTTAGTGGTAAAGAGTAAGATTTAGGCAGATCTCATATTGGATTTGCTCCGAAACATACAAAAAACTCAAACACAAAGAGTGGAACTTGAAAATTGTCTGAGGTTTGTTGGTTGACATTAATGACTGTGAATACTGCATGGTGGTGTTCACCATCATATGCCTTCTTCCAATTCGTGTTTCACAACCAGTGTCATGTCAGTGGTTTTAGGATCCTGAAATATTCTATATGGTTCTTAATATATAAAAAAAAAGAATTAATTAGCTTGTATTTCAAAATGACAAATTACAAAATTATTGCATTAGTCATATTGAACAATTCATTTTGGAACAAATCAAATTAATATAGAATATAGCAAATTTGGCTTTTTTCTTTCTGTATAGAGACATGGTTGTGAATAGTACATGTTTTTCATTATTTTTGTCTGCTTCAAACCATTTTGTCAGTATCTTAAGTTTTTTAATTGTTTCATTTTCAGATTTGCTAAGTGTTTTCTTTGCCCTCACCAATGTAACACAACATCATGAGCGTTCATAGTAATAAAGCTCAGTTCACACATGGCAAAATAAGAATAGTTACGTGAAAGGCAGCTGTTTGGAGAAAGAGATATTTTGAAGAGTCTTATGTATTCTTTGAAGTCATTCTGTGGTGGATTAGACCCTCCCGTACTGTAAGTCAGTTTGATCACGCTGTAACTTTCAGCTACACTTTTGTTAGGTGCTTTCATGTACTACCAGATATTACAACTGAGAGCACACATTACAGAATTAGTTTGTAGATACATAGGAGAAAGTATAACCCTAAATGATATCCAGTGGTATAATTCATTCAGCCATGCTGACAAAATGGATGGTTGCAGAACTGTTGTGAGTAGTGAAGTCCTTCAAAAGCAAATTAATTCCTATATATGAATGCCTCAAGGCTTCTTGTAGCCATCTGTGGTTTTTGCTCATAGTATTAAAAGGTACAGAACGTTAACCACAACGCTTCAGTCTTTCTGTCCAGTTTTGATAGATAGATTGGCTTTTAATGTCTTTTTTCTTTCCTTCTTTTTTTAATAGAAAAACTTTAAACTTTTTTTTCTTTTTAATCTCCTGATCGCTGATCAGTTGCATGTGCATATAAATTTGAAAACTGATCCTCTGTCATATCGTTGAGTTTCTGCTGTGATGGCCAGCATAACATTCATATTGAGAAAGAAACTGTAAGAGAAGATCCTGAATTCTTCCATCAGGAGAAAAAAAGGATTACCAAAGAACCTGTATCTGCTGAGATTGTTCTGAATTTTCTCTATGCTGTTTTGCAATGAGTTGTTGCTAAAAATTCTGTACGTGTTCATACTAACTGTATGGCTTTATCGTATCAATGTTATGGCTGGGTGAGCAATTCAAGTGAGCGTGCTTCTTGCTACTGGTGCCTGCCGGTGTTAGGGTGATTATTGGGTTCTGTGTAAGCTAAATTTCTGCTTCTTTTTATTTTTTTTTATTTTTCCTTCTAATATTGCCATATAATTTGAAATTACTATAGTAGAGAGCTGATGCCTGGCTAGTCAGCCTTAAGAATGAACGACCCAATGAGCAGTACTTCCATGACCATGTTCTGCTCTGACTGACCTTTGACTCCTTACAGGCTGAGTTGTGTAAGGGTAGAGAAGAGTAGGAATTCACAAGTTTATCTTTGTGTTGTGGAAAACAAGCAATGTGACTTTCTACTTCTTAGTCCAGCAGGCTGATGTGGACTATCTTCTTTGTATTGAGGTTGGTGGATGCACCTAGCCAACGTCCAAAATATGTGGTGTTCTCCCATGTTCTCACTGTAATCTCACATTAAAAAAATGAGCAACTTCACGTTTAATTGTTTTTGATGAGCAGACCTTGCTCACTGTAGTACACTGTAACCGAACTGAGTGGACCTGGCTTAATGATATGGTATGACTGAACACAATTTTTAAAAACTTACCAGAATAGTCAGTTTGCTCTATATTAAACAATCTTCTGCCCACCAATAAGCACTAATAAAATCTCACTGGTAAATGCCGTAGACACATGGATATCGCTGTAGGAATCCAAATAGCAGAGGGCAGAGACAAAATGAGACTTGTACAATGGTGAGGTAGTTTGAGAGCTATTGAGAAGGAAATAGAAAGAGGCTAGTGAGCCAGCTAAGCAGTTTGTTCCAGAAATTTGCCTTCATTGGTTTAAAATTCAGGTTAAAATTACATTTCTGTTGTTACAACATTGACACATCTTTACGAGGAAGTTAATAGGAGGGAACAATCTTGCAGCAAATTAAATAAAAGGCTACTATTTCCAGCTGACTTCTGTGAAGCTACATTCCTTGCAGCAGTGCTTAGAGAAATAAATGAACAAGTATTCATTGTAACTGAGCTTTAATGGTACCCATATGCTATATGTCTTGTAATGGTGCTCATGTTGTGTGGTTTCTGTGTAGTATAAGAAAATTGAGTATTAGTCTGTCAAAGGGCCATTATTGTAAATGTCTTGATTCAATACTTAGCTGTGGTGAGGCTCATGTGTGTTAAATATATCGCAGCAAATTGTGGTTGGTACAGCAAATCTGACAGTCTTTCTGGTTGACCTTTCAGGTTGTCCATTTCATGTCATACAGCATACTTTCTAGATAATGAAATCTAGTGGAGCAAAGAAGGTTTTAAGTGTTTCATTTTGATTTTAATTCTTTTGAAATTAATATTTTCTAATGGATATTAGAATGTGCAGCCTTTCAGCAATGTTGTTTCACATCATGTCATGATATTCTACTGAGGCAGTAAATAACCTGTTTTCTCTAACTTCTATCCAGAATTCATTTTGTAAATTAACTGAGTTTTGCTTAACTGTGTTTTAGTCAGCATTGTTTTAACAGCTAATAGCTTTTGGACCTGCCTTTGAAGGCTTAAGTCTATCATTTTATTGTTCACTCTGTTTTATGGTTAAGGTTTACAGCCAAGGTTTTCAAGAGCAGTACAAGTTCACAAGCCTGCTTTTGAGGAACTAAACTTTGAGCAGTGGTTCAAACTTACTTATTTTTTTTTCCACTTAGTGAAGTCTAAACTGTCCAATTTTTACATGATAGACTGATTGTTCTGAATGACATACCACAGATGCTTTGATAAGGCATACCTTAAAAATTAGAAAAGAGCTCTTTATGGACTTTACTTGCTTCTCTCCTCCTCTTATAATGCACTGTAAATTTTTTTTTACTGTTTTTAAACAAGCTTAATTCATCAAGAATGTGTGATTTAGCTTTCTATTGCCTCATCGGATGGTTTTGGGGAGGTTTCAGAAGTTAAATAATAACAGAAAATAAGGCAGAAGTCATGTAATCAATCCATATGTTCCAATTCTGAACACCTAAACTGTGCCTAAGTTATCCCAGATGGATGTTAGTCTAGCCATTTCTTCAAGACCTGCAACATGGTGATTCCATGCTTTTCCAAGGATCCTGTTTCCAGTGCTTCTGTGTCTTCGCTACTGGGAGTTTTTTAGAGTGGGGGTTATTTTCTCTGATATGAGTCTATCCTGTAACTTAAATACTTCACTATTTAAGTGGAAGATTTATCCCCTCTTACATGTTGGGAGAAGACTGCCATGTCTAATCCATTATTCTTTAACAAGATCACTCTTTCTGTCCTTAACCCTGGGGCAATGCTTTCTGTCTTCCTGATAATTCTTGTTACTCTTCTCTAAGCTTTCTAAAATTTGTTCCCGTCTTCCTTGAAATGTGATTGGTGTCCAGTACTGGATGCAGGTCAAGGAAGGCCTTACCATCAATGAATAACATAGCCCCTTCAGCACCTTCATTCCTCAGTTCACATTTAAGCCACGCCATACACCCTGCAACGTGTCTTGTTTGCCACTTACCAGCCTGCTCATTTCTGAAATCTCCTGCCCCACATCTGCTTCTCCAAGCTTTTTGGAATGCTTTTGTAGCAAATTCTAATCCTAGGTAGCAGCTTCATGAATTCTCCAGACTTCTTTTCCATACACGTTTTTTGAGTTAGCAAAATATTTGTCTTCTCAGAGCAGCTCTGGTATACACTCAACATCATTTACACTTATTTCCCTCACTCAAGTGCAACAGAAGGAGAAAACAGCAGACAAAGCCATGGCATCACCATCACTTTTATGTATGTTTAGTGTTATTCTATGCCATATCAGTACTTGAGCCTCTGGTATGGGAGACTTTATGTTTCAGTATCTCTTGAGCCTCTTTGAAATAAACAACTGATTTATTTTTTCTGCTTTTCCTTTTATGATCCTTTGTAATTGTATAGCTCTTTATGCGTGAGCCAGATTGGTTTGTCGTTAATCAGCCATGTATTGACTAAACATGTCTTAGGTCCTTCAGAGGAATAGAAGACGACCTGTTGCTGTCCACAGAGAAAGCAGCTGTAGCAGAGGTTGTTTTTCGTGCTCTCCTGTTAGGGAGAAGGGAGCCTGGCCTTTTATATTCCATCCCTGCATTCACCCACACATCAAAGACAATTTGGACTCTGCTTGCTGGCCCTTGAAGACACTTTTTGGAAATCTGCCAACCTGAAAGAAATGGGAGTAAGAAAGGGGAGCCATCTCCACTTTTGTGTTTACTCTGATCATTTTGACTTGGGCCAGGGTGTTGCTCTCATAGTCCCAAATATGTAATATAATAAGAGTCAAGAAATAAATAATTTTATTGGAGTAGACAGACTCTATTTTAAGTCACTTATAAGAGGCCTAAAAAGAGTTTATTTTGATGGCTTTTGAGTTGGAAGTCTCTCTGATACCCAAAAGACAATCGTGCACCTTACCAAAAATACCTGCTTTATAGAATCATAGAATGGTTAGGGTTGGAAGGGACCTTCAAAGGTCATCTAGTCCAACCCCCTGCAAGGAGCAGAGACATCCCCAACTAGATCAGGTTGCTCAGAGCCTCATCCAGCCTGGCCTTGAACGTTTCCAGGGATGGGGCTTCCACCGCCTCTCTGGGCAACCTGTTCCAGTGTTCTATAACTCGCATTGTAAAAAATTTTTGCCTAATTCCCCACTATTTTAAAACCATTACTCCTTGTCTTATTGCAACAGGCCCTGCTGAACAGCCTTTCCCCATCTTTCTCGTGGGGCCCCTTGAGGTACTGGAAGACCGCTATCAGGTCTCCCCAGAGCCTCCTCTTCTCCAGGCTGAACAGCCCCAGCTCTCTTAGCCTGTCCTCATAAGAGTTTTGACTGACATTATCTTTCAAAAGTGTCAAAAAGACTAACCAATATGCCATATCTATCCAGAATGGCATTCTTGACAAGAAAAAAAAAAAGAAAAAGAAAAAAAAAGCTTAAAATACAGATTCTTGCACTAAAGCTATGAAAAGCATTGAGAGCTTACAAACAATGTTTAAAACCTTTGACCAAATGTTTTGCTGGAACTGGGACAGAAACCTGGTTTTCTTAAATGCTTTGTAAAACTATAGCATCGTTGTTCTCATTAATAATTAAAAAAAGAAAAATAGCAAGGTACTTTCCTTGTGTACATTGTTTAATACAGAGAAGCTTTTTCAATGTGGTTAGTGAAACAGTGTGTGCTGGTGCAGGAACAAAAAGTACCCGTACTGTCTCCAGCGGGATGCCAGAAGTGTAGCTTTTTTTTCTGAGTCTTTGATTGTTTTATCCTTTTAAACAGTAATTCTTTCATACTGATTTCACTTCATCCTTTATTATCTTATTTTCAGTGTATAGATTAAAATCCCGTTACTGTTAAGAAAATCTTATTTGACTACTTGATGTCAGCCCCTTTATTATCTGATAATCTAGTTTACAAAATCCTTCAAGGAATAGCTTAAGTGTGGTCATGAGTATTTGTGCATGGATTGTGATTATTTTTTTAAGAAGACTTTTAGAAGAACTATCTGGTACTTCTCATTTTTCTGCTCTGCCAAGGTAGCGTAGGTCTTTCAGCCTTTTTCAACTCTATTGAATTGTTAGGTAGTTGGATAGAAAACTCCTTTCCTTCTTCAGGATATTCACTACTTTAAAGTATCATTGTACCATAATTTAAAACATTGATTACTGCAGAAAGATTATGGAACAAAATTACTTTTTCTTTAAAAATACAAGTCTTGCCTAATCTGACTTTCCTGAGTTTTCAAGGTAATGTTTGTCTTTTTTTTTTTTTTTTTTTTCCCTCCTTCTCCTTGTGGTATAATCAGATTATTTTGGATCATAATTTTTAGTGCATATCTGAGAATTAGGCTGTATTATGCTGTGCCTTGCAGTCTGAGATAGTCGGCGTCATTGGTTTCTTGTAAATAGCTCATCTATAAGATGAGCAGTAGCTCTGTAAAAGTGTTTGTTGCTTGAAGTAATAATAAGTAGATTAAAGGTGAAGTTCTGGGTTTGATGGAACACATTTGAATAATTGATAATAGAAACTCTACCATGGGAAAAGTGTAATGGGGATATTTTCCTAAGGTGAAAATCAGGTACATATTAGATTATGTGTTTTGGGTTGTTTTTTATTTTTTTTTTCCATCTGCCTGCGATACAGTAGGAAATATTCCTGTTTAATCATGCTTTAGTTAATGAATTTGACCATATTGTAGCCATTGGTTGATTTTCCTTGATGACACAATGAGGAACTTGATTAATTTATAAATATGTGATCCAATGAAATAACATTTAATGTTTGTTAAACCATATTGTATTATGGTTGGAGCACAGGCAAAACATTCAGAATCAGAAACTGATAAATAGCATGGATATCTGCCACTAGCGTAGTGATACACCTGAAACTAATGTCATTTGAGAAAAACAGAGATAGCTCTTTATCGTTAAATTGACTGGATTACACTGAATAATATGTATCTGCTATAAATGTATGAAGTATGGAAATGTCTAAAGTGGAGAAAAAGGAATCTGTAAATTGCATGTAGGTAAGTACTTCTTTTCTTTAAAGTCATTTACTTTAATCTTAATTTTCAAGTAGTTAATAGGCATTGAAGGATAAAACTCTGTGTAAGCAAATGTATTGTGTTCGAAATAGAAACCAGAACAGTTTTTTTTGTTTTTTTTTTTTTTACATTATATTACTGATTTCCAGAAAGAGAACCAGTTCCCGTTGCCAAATCTGAGTGATGTTAATGGAGAGGATTTGCACAGTGATACTGGTGTTTCAGTCAGGCTGCAGGGTTTCCTTGTGTCCTTATTAACCTGTTGTCTCTGCAATAATTTTAATGACAGTTACAGGATTTAATGCTTGATCAGTGCCTGTTGAAGCCACCAGGAGTTTTTCTGTTGGCTGTGAGTAAGGATCAAGCCCTTAGTGACTGGCATAGAGAAAAACAAATGTTTATCTGATCCCAGAAGAAATGGATTTATATGACACAGCGATATGTGGATAAGGAGGAAGGAGAAGATTGAAGCGGACTGGAAAAAAAAAGGGAAATTTATACTTTTCTTAAAGCATTTGTCAAAACAGATTATGTCTTTAGCAACACTAGTCTGAAAAAGACTACTTCAGGGTTTTTTTTTAATCTGGAAAAGCTGTCCCTTTCAGCGAACCAGAATGCCATGCAGTGTTTCATACAGCTGTCACAATATCTGTGAAAGCAGATACTGAAGAGAGTTTTCCCTTGACAACAGTGGTGCCTCTGTGTTCTACATGTTTAGATTGATACACGTATCTGTAAATGCATATGCAAGTGTAATTTATGGCATTTGTAAGTTAATGTTCTATCAGATGAGTGTCACAGCTGCAAGTCTTGTGACAAGCTGTCCAGTATCTGAAACCACTGTTGATCCAACAGCTGTATTAAAAAGAGAAATAATTGACTGCCAGTCAGAAAGCCTTTGGCATAGGCTCCTTGCAATGAACGGTAGTTACAAAACTGCTTAAAACAGACCCTTGCAACTTGTCAGCCAATTATTTTTGATAACAGAGCCATGGATTTAATGTAATGACTCTCACTTCAAAGACTCAGGCAAAATCAAGCACAATAAAAATAACTAAATGCTTGGAAAGACTTTTAAACTTAAATGACTGTGAATCCACTTAAAATATTCTCCTGACAAGAGGCGCTAATAAAAGCTAATTGAGTTCAGAAAAGCAGAAGATTAAAAACACGTTTTAAAGTTACCATCTGGTGGTAAGGAATGAATATGACCTGGATAAACAAGAATGATACAGATATATTTAAAATTACTGAGATTGAGATTAGGATGATCTAGAGCATTATAAAATTAGTGTGGGAAAGTGGGAATTAGTGACTGGGAAGTTTCATGTAGCCTGTCACTTGCCATCCATTGCTTTGATCCTTTGAATCTTTACCTTCTCTGACAAGTCTTCATCAGACTGAAAAGACCAAATTTTGTCCTGTCCAGAAGATCAGTAGTGGCTTTCCTTGAAAAAGTGACTACTGTCCTTCTGATAGAGAAGCAAGCCACTGTTTTCACAATATTTCAGTACACTAATATTCTTAATTGGGTTCTGAGTGTGGTTAACCTGAACTCTAGAGGTGACCACTGTTGCAGGATCTTCATCATAGAAACAGATATTGCGGCTTTCCACTTGAGGCTGAGTGGACACAACCTAAAGATCTCAGGTGACTGGCGGTAAAGGGAAGAATATCTGGTAACACAAAGTCAATTGGGAGAGCAAGAGAGTTGTAGGGCCCAGAAAGAAAGAGCAGCAGCAAAAAAAAAACCCAACAAACACGTAAAGAAATAAAAAGAAATGGGGAAGTTCTGGGTTCTAGCACCAATTCTCCACACTGTGTCTGTTACCTAGTCACCTCCAAATGCAAACTGCTCAACACTTGTAACAAATTATTTTACAGAAAAATGAAATTAATAACATTTTTTTGCACTTGGGCAATGCAATTGATATGGCACAAAAATAATTTAGCAAAGCTGGAATATCAGTTATTAATAAAGGATTTATGATATAGGATGGAAACTCACTGAAGTCAGAAGTTAATGAACTAATCAAGGTGGAGGGGAGGTTTATAGCAAATCCTCCGCAAAAAAAAAAAAAAAAAGATAACCTAAAAGTTGAATGTTGGAAAAGTGATATAAATCTACGAGCGGAGTCTTACAGAGAGATGTACTGAGCAAAGCAGATCAAGAGTGCCGATTGCCGTGGCTATGGTGGTTTAAGGCAGCAAGCATTCTTATTTAATGTGAAATGTAAAGTTCTGAAATAAGGATTAGACTTAAACAAAGTTATTTCATCTTCTGGTATTAAAAGGCAAGGCAGAGAGGAAGAGTGGTGTTTCTCATGGACTCTTACAGAATTCTTAATTATTTTTCTTTCCAGTGAATCTGTTAAGAAGGTGGTTTTCATTGGCTTCTCAGAACCAGGAGTTTTTGGAAATTGTCTTGCTTTGGTTTTTGTTTGGAGGTGGAGGGGCTTGTTGTTCAGGTTTGATTTGGGGAGCTGTATTAGACTGTCACTTACACTGGGTTGTACCCTTTGCTACAGTAAGAAATTTTATTCGAATACCTTCTTCTTTTGCACTGTCTAACTTATTATTGCATGGATTGCAGAACTGTAGACTTCTGTTCATGACTTTTCATTTCCTGTTATTTTCACTTTTCTTCGTGGACCTGATTAAAAGTAGTCTGTGCTGGTACTTATTATTGCTAGCCGTGCTCTGTTGTGTGGTATTTCCTCTTGCTTTTATAGCCCTTGGAATTGATTAATTAAACCTTTAGTGGATAAAGTAATAGGAAACATGAATTGTTTCATTTATTCATTAGTGTGTTGTGGGAGACACGTAGGTGTGTGCTGTGCTCAGGCAACTTTTATCAGAAATTATTATGGTAACAAGTACGGTTTTAGTACAGTGTTAGATGGTGACACTGGAAATTACCTTTAAACACTTGACATGTCTCATAGTGACATTTCAAATCATGTACTGCTTGGCGACTAATTGTCTCTCCCTTCCTTACACTCCTCTATGTGTGTGTGTACGTGTGAGCTTACTGCTCTGTTGGTTTGCCGCAGGGTGCCAGTTCCACAAGCTTTTGATGCCCCTTTAGAGCACCGGTAACGTGAGAAGTGTCACAGGGCAGACAGCCATAAGGAAAGGATTGTGCGGACCCTGCTAGTGAAGTCCTAAAGAAATTCAGTCTTTTTCCACAGAGAAATGCTAGAGGAATTTGGCATAAACAAAGCAGCCCAACAGTCTGGATGGGTAAGAATAAGATGCTTTGATTATTTTAAGCATCAGTAGACACAGTATCGCTAGATCCATATCTTCAAAAACCACACATCAGATAATGAAAAAGTATCTGATGGTGTCTGGTGGTTTTCAGAGCCCATGGAGGAGGTACTTTGTTTTTATTCTCTGCAGCTGTCAGAATTCAACGCATACAGTGAAGCATGATCTTCCCACAGGCCATTTCACTGGCCTTTGCTTATTCCCTGCTGCTCTCCAGGGGCAGATGAGATTGCCTCCTCTTCATCTTAGTTCTTTCTGACATTTTGCTCTCCACCTGGGTCTTGGCTCCTCCTGCTCCCTTTGCTGCTGTTTCCATTCACTTCAGTGTCCACTCACTTCAGTATTTCCCCAGGAGCTGTCATTACTCTGACCTAATAATGAGCAAGTACACTTCACCACAGAGACGCTGGTCCAGTTGCCATTACAGTAAGTTGGATGGTGGTATTGAACAGTGTCTTTTTTTTACTGAGCGAAGACTGCTTAGTGGGGTTTCATGGACTATAATAGTACACGGACACTTTATATGCACACTTCTCCAACACCTCCTCCACCACTGACTTGTTCCTTCTGGCAGGTGGGGACCTGTCCTGACAGAGGCCACAGCACAGGTTGATATCGGAAATTTCATACTTCATGCACCTTCTGCTTGCTTCCTCCTTTTACATTAGCAGTGCTCTTCAGTTCTCTGTTGCTGTTCCATCCAGTTTCAAGAGAAGTTGCCTGTCGGACGGTCACCTTGAGGAAGATCAGCTCGCTTGATAGCATCCCATGACTGTTGAGCATTTTAACCTTTTGCCTGCAAGTACAGTAGGAAATAGTGACCGTTCTAGGACAGCCTCAAAGATCACTGGGTAGGTTTCCTTACAAAGGTGAAAGGCAAAAATGTTGGTAGGAGGATAACTTTTGTTCTTGAAAAATTTAACCACAGACAGTGCAATTGATGTGCCTAGGTATTGTAGGGTCTCTAAAACAACTGTTAATCTTCAAGAACTACAAAACTATTCTGACTAGTCCTATCTTCCTAAAATTGACAAGAGGAGCAAGGAGACTGTTTCGTCTTCTCCTGCCCTTTTACAGATGGACATCTCTGTAATGTTTGGATTGTAAAGTGTGCTGCATACGTTGCCTTTGAAAGACCTGATGAACCTCACGGAGAAGAGCAGGGATCTAGTTTTAAGATCTGTTTCGTATTAGCATCTTTTTGGAGCTCTGCTGGTAGTTTCTCACACAATGAACAGTCAGACACAGTAATCTGACTTTTCTTACTCTCATTTCCAGCCAGGTGATGATGTGCATGTGCCTCCAATACAAATGGATGCATCTCCTGTACTGGCAGAACTGAAGCGACCAGGAGATCAGTATATATTAATGCTGATGCTGCATATGACTAGGCAAATACACAAAATTCGTATTCTCAAACTAATAGCTCTTGAGGCTATACTGCTTCATTATCTCACTTGTTACAGTGAAAAAAAAGTTGTGTTCAGCCTGACATTACAGCATAGAAATGTTTCTTTTTATTCCTTATCATACTGTAAAATTGAGTAACCACTTTTGTTGTTAGTCCTCTCGCTGCAGTTGCTGATGGTACTAATTCAGTGTCTGCCTCTTCCTGCTGAGTCAGCATCCCTAGAAATCACCTCACCAGGTAATTGCTGGTATCAGTCAGCCTTCAGAGAGGGCAGCTCAGCGGAGCAGGATGCTGCCAGCTGGGCAGGGATTAGGGCAGGGCAGTAGTTACACAGTCATTGTCCCAGCTGAAAAACTAATCAGCTGTTAGCATTTGCCTAAGAGATTCTCCTGACAAAGAGGAATAAAACAGACATCAAAAAACTACCACATAGGCCACCTAGCTGATTTAAATTTCTTTTTCTGCTGTCTCTCCAGCTGTCGAGACATTGTGAGAGAGATGCTTAACCAGATTATAATCCTTTTCCTTTCTCGGAAAATGGATACAGTGGAAAAGTCAGAGCTCTAGCAGGAGTCCGTCTGCCTTGCTTTGTGCTGTCTGGGGGGAGATAGGGACCGCATAGGCCCGCAAAAAGTTAATTTTCGTTTGTTGGAAGCTGTACATAAGATGTTTCACACTTGCTACTGGGGCTAGAAATACACAGCTGCCGTGCTAGCCCTGTCAGGGGTTTCCCCCCATTTCACTCTGCCCACAGGATGCTGTCCTGGCAGTTCCCGTCACTAGACTTAGGTGGAAGAGTTGTGTACCGGTGGTGCAGGCAAATTTGGGATTTCTGTGTTCCTGTCATCTTCTGTCAAATAAGAGTATGGATGATTTGCCAGATATGGGAAAAACAGAAACACATTAAATATCTTTGCAGTGTTAATAAATAAATCATCAATTTCAATACTTGTGAAGAAAGGCTCTTACACCAAGATTCTATATGTTGTACTCTTGGAGTGTATGTGCGTGTGAAGGAAATCTCAGAAAAAATCTTTTGAGCATATAATTTCTCAACTTGAAACTTCAGAAAGCATTGCCTGTATGCTTCAGAGTTGAAGGGTTTTTTTGTTTGTTTTAAAAATTATGAACCTACAATAAAATAATATAATTCTTCCTCACAGCTTCTTTATAAATTATATCATAAACCATAGTTGATCAGCATCGTTAGTTAGCTGCAGTACTAAAAGGAGAAAGATGGAGCAAAGGAGTTTGAAGGGAACCTCTTCTGAACAGTAGCAGCAGCAGATCACCCTTTAATTTCCCCAGTTTGGCCTATGGTATTGGATTGAGCTTCTCGCGTAGCAAGTTGTTAGCAAGGGATGTGTGCCTAACGATCAGCATTGGTTTCTGGGAAGAGAAGCCGCTCTTCTGACACAATTCTTGTGACAAGTTGACAAATGGTTCCATTCAGGGCAAAATAAAAATAATTCTTATGAAAGTATTTTCAGATGTGGCATTCCTAAATAATGCATGAAACTTTAGATATTCTGTGAAAATGACCTCTGAAGAGCATCCTTTTAGCTGCCATAGTGACCCCCTTAGCTAGGGGGTCACAGACTGCAGCTATAGTCTCCATTAAATATTTTTTTCCCATTATTTGCTTATTTTTATGTTGGGGTGTGTGTCACAAAGTCTGCTTAGAACATATTAGTTGTTTGGGTTTGAGTTCATTCATTTGCCTAGGAAATGCTGAGAGCAATTAAGTTTTATTTAGCATTTTGACTTATTTTGTGCCGTATATGGCTCTACAGCAGCTTAATCTTTTAAATATATTTTGCTTAAAATGAGAAATAGATGCTGAGTGTGTAAATGAAAACCAGACCCTTTAATGACCTCTCTTCATTTGTTCTAAGGAGAATTAGTTGACTTAATTAAATTAAAATATTTTTATGAAAGACTGATAGTGGCAGAAAATAGATAGATTGAAGGCTTTTGCAATGCATAAACACTTTTTTTAGAAATGCAATGACTGGCCATTATGTAGTTATACTGACTTTTTATAAAAGGAAGACCTTTATTTAAAAGTAAAAAAGTAATCTATAGAAATAATGGCCAATTCTGCTAAAAAGGAACATGCCCTGAGATATTTTTCTTGCTATATTGAAATATGGCAGTGAAAATAATAAATTGACATGTGTTACATCTGTGAGAGAAATTTTGGACATGATGCGTTGTGTTAACTTGTTTATTTTACTAATTCACAGTATGTGGCACTGTCTGCACGGCTTTGCCTGGCAAGGTATAGAAAATTCATGGACTTTGAGGTATCCTTTTCATGTCACAGTGCTGCAGAAATGTTTTCTGGTTTTATTTCTATAGTTTAATCTGCTAAAAGTTATCTTGCAATATTTTTTTAAATGTCATACAAATGTGGCCAGTACAAAAATGACCATTAAAAATAAATTGTGAGCTAGGAAAAACCTTATTTTATGATTAAAGAATTTAAAATGTAACATTACAAAGCATTTATCACTAGTCCTACTTTTTGTCATATGACGCCTATAAAGCGTTTTAAAAGTAATCCGATACCTGTGAAGCTAATAGAAATCTTGGGGAGATTTGGGCACCTGACAAGGGGCAAGTGTAGGTGAGACTGGTCTCCCTGGGTTTACTCTGTAAAAGGAGAGACTCCATCTTTAGCTTAATCTCCTGTGTGAAGTGATTTAATTCTGTTATCTCCCTGTAGTGATTATCAAGGGAGCCCCAAAGAGATTAATTTCTGTAAATACCCTCGCTGGAGTTGCACTGCCCTCGCATTTCCCCGTCTTCACTCTCGGTCAGACCTGTACTGGTACTCAGTGTCCATGTGCTGAATTACAGTCTGGGGTATGAGCCATGCAGCTGAATCGCATGTGGTTGTAATCTTAAGGCTAAAACGTGGAAAAGCAATCATGTTGCTCTTTAAAAATTATCTGAGGACCACAGACTCCCTTTGGGGAGAAAAGTGTTTTCTTTCACAAAAAAAAAAGCTAATAATTTTACTTTATTTCTACTTATAAAGCATATACACTTGGGGTTGAGACTCAAGGAGAAGCAGGACGTGTATCCTGGGGAACTTGGAGGAGAAGAAAGAGAAAAAAGCTGTAGGAAATTTTGTGTGGCCTTTGCATCACCGTGCCCCTTTTTCTTGACCTCCATTTGGGAAGGTCCCTCTCCCTCATGGGTGTGGGGAGGGGTGGCTGGTGGGAGTGAGTCGGGGGCTGTGGGTTGGGCTGGGCAATGTTCTGCTCATGCAAGTTCCTGCAAAACAGGATTAAGCACAACCAATTCCAGGTATAAGATAGAATCATAGAATGGTTAGGGTTGGAAGGGACCTTTAAAGGCCATCTAGTCCAATCCCCCTGCAAGGAGCAGGGACGTCTCTAACCAGATCAGGTTTCTCAGAGCCTCATCCAACCTGGCCTTGAATGTTTCCAGGGATGGGGCATCCACCATCTCTCTGGGCATAAGTTGTATTCTCCGGGTAGATCCCCTTGTCCTCTCAGCACCCCTGGAAGTACCAGGCACCACCCATATACTCCAACTCAAGTCTCATGGCTCTGGTGATGTTAAATGCCTTAAAGATGTTCCTAGTGTTGTGTTCTCATTTCTGTTGTAGCGTTTTGCACTTTCACCCATCACGATAGTTGGAGTAGCTTTTCTGCAAAAAAAAAAAAAATCAGCATTACTAAAGTCCAAAGGGGCTATAGGGAGTTATTTGAGGGAGGTAGATTCAGACTAGATATAAGGAATAAATTTTTTACAATGAGGGTGGTGGAACACTGGAATAGGTTGCCCAGAGAGGTGGTGGATGCCCCATCCCTGGAAACATTCAAGGCCAGGTTGGATAAGGCTCTGAGCAACCTGATCTGGTTGGAGATGTCCGTGCTCCTTGCAGGGGAGTTGGACTAGATGACCCTTGAGGGTCCCTTCCAACCCTAACCATTCTATGATTCTGTGATTTTCATATTTAATCCTAAAACCTTTTGCAACAGCGGTTCTTGGACACTTCACATTGTTGCTGCTGGATCTCTTTTATTCTGGCCTTTCACCTTTTTCACTGGCTAAGTCCACAAGAGGATACTATTAGGTTGTGCTTTTGCATTTTGCTTTAAATGTTGATATTCTGAAGCCTTCCTCTGCCTCTCCAGCTTGTGGAGTTGTCCTAGCACCCTCCAGGAAAGGTTGGGGGATGATAAACAAACTGTGTGCAGAGACTGAAACAGTTCTGCTCACTGATGGCAAGAATTTTGATTTGGTAAGTGGTTTTCCCTTTGAAGTATTTGTGCAATTTCCCCATGGATTTGCTGTTCCTTTCATTTGAAAATTAGCTGCTGCTTTGTATATATTGGGGACATAAAGTAATTTTTTTTAAACTTTGTAAATATTGCTGTGCCTCTCAATTTCAGTCAATTTTAGAATAAAAACCAAACCTTTAAATATTTATATTTCTTCTGTGGTTCCATCTCCTAGTATGTTCTGTATGTTTTAGAAGAGATACTGATCTCATGCTTTCTGTTCCTATGTACAGAAGGATGAACAGTGCGCTACTGGAAAAATACTGGGTTGAGTTACGAGCAGCCCAGGTCTATCAGACTCGTATTTCCTGAGAATGAATGACAGTAGAATTACAAACACTGTATTTCAGATTCTGTGGCACTTGGTGTTCAATAACAAAGTTTATAAAATAAATGGGAAATATCATAAAACAGAAACAGTGATGGTCCTGCTTTGTTGTGCTTTTCTGATCCAGATTCTCTCTTAATCACATAATGCTGGTTGAAGCACTGGTTATGATAATATAGAAATAAGTTCTAAAGTTCTATTAATATTTTACTGAACTTTTTTTCTCATTTTAAGTACTATAAACAATATGATTTTAGACACAATTATTCGAGATACATTAAAATAGTGTCCTGGAAACTGAAATTATTTTAGCATTGGTCTGGGACTTCAAACAAGTTTAAGTAGTGTGGCTTCTCCTTCCATCCTGAAGCGTTTAGGAGTTTTGTTTATGACTGATGTCAGCACATAATTGACACTTACTACAGGTTATAGTAAGTGAGTATCAACATAGGAAAATGGAAAAATACAGTGGCAAAGTAAATGGCAAAGAGAAAGCAAGATAAAGGAATGTAGGTAATAGCAAGGGTGAGTGTCACAGCTGGGCCCCCTTTGCTGTCCCCTACCAGTGGTGGTACGTATCAATCTCTTTCTGAAGAGTGCATTTGTCAGCTTACAGGGCATTTGGGACATTAAAACTTTTTGGCAGAAAAACTGAGTGAAACTAAGCTGCAAAATGTTTTCAGTGCTTTACAGATTTTCCTTCAGTTGAGACAAGTGATCTGCACATAAGTTTGTGCAACTCACAAGCAGAGCCTTAAGCCACCTTTTGAAAATCCCCCAAACGTCCTGATCGTTCTTCGGGTTCAGATGGCTGCTGTAGTTTCTTGACCTGAGTAATGGATGCCCTTGGAAAAAAAACTGTAGGAACTTGCAATGTTATATGTAGTTGTGCTAAAACTTGGAGTAGAAATAAAACCTTTCACCAGAACCCCAGGCTTGCATCTCAGACCTTCAGGAAGACAGCTCATAACTTCATAACTGAAGAGTAAATAGATACCCAGCGTTGACTTTATGGCTGAAGAGTAAATGGTTACCTAGCATTGACTTTTTTAACTTTGGAGAATTTTTTGGTCACTCCAATAATAATGCTGGTGAAGAGCTTGAAAAACGTCTGAGTGGGAGCACTGGGTGTGTTGTCTCATGCATGGGCAGAAATCAGTATTTTACTCTGCATCGGTATTAAGGTTTACCGAGTTATTTCACTTATTTATTGCATGTTATTTTCTAGGGCACCTCTTGTCATTTATAAATGTACTAATTGTTTATAATCCTTGACGCAGAAGTCTTTTTCCATTTCAGCATGTCCCTTCATCTGTTCAGGTTCTCTTTTGCTTAAGGTCTGTTCTGTTTAAAAATATACAATATTTAGGAAAATGGTTTTTGGAGGTGGGATGGAAAAAGAGCACCCTCTTCGGTTTACTTTTTTTTTTTTTTTAAAGCCAAGAGACTGTTAAACAAAAGCCAAAGTCTACGTTTCCTGATCAAAAAGGATCAGAGAGAGTATGAAATCTCTCTCGTTCTGTGTGCTGAGTGCTTTGCTGAGCGTTTCCCGGGCTCCACTAATGTCTCTTCAGGAGCTGAGTATCTGCGTAGCTGTGCTGGCGTCACTGTCGCCTTACAGTAAGGATGGAGTGAAATGGAACCAGAAGCCATACTGTGTCTGTTACAGATAGTATGAGGGAATATGGAAAGCTTACCTGTTTTGTTGTTCCTAAAGATGAAATATATGAGAGACTCTTAGACATCTGTGCCTGAGGTTGCATGAAAAATAATTAAGGCACTAAATTGCAAGTCTTGGGTTCTACCACTTGTTGAAATGAGCTTGTCAGTTTTGGCTTAGAGCACCCATCTGAAACTAAACCAACAGGTACTCTCATCATTTTGCAAATTTACCAGAAATATGCTGATGGCTTTTTTCTAACCAGCTGTCCAACTGAAAACAATAAAAGCTACGTTAAATAGTACGTAGATACAACATCCATGTTTCTTTCTACTTCTCTTACGTTAAGAGTAAAGAATGCAAACTTACAGTTTTCAAACCATCTTAAGCAAGAAGAATATTCCTCTCGTGGTAAAACACATTGCTGTGTGCAGAAAATCTTTCAATAGCTGTGCTTGGAAATTTTTCTGATTAACAAAATGCAGTACGTGACAGGTTGTGTTGATATCAGTAGATGTGCTGGTGGAATGCAAGTAGGGACTTTATTACATTTTCTGCCAAGTTTGCTTGATACTTTGCTGCAGGAGCAGCTCAATGTTTCCACTTTGAGATTTATTGAGAAATTTAATAGGGAAAAAAAGTGGGCTTTTGCCAGTTGTACTGTAACATATTAATTTTTAAAAACTTTAAAATATCCTACTTTTTTTTTTTTCTGGTGAGCTTTATTTACCAGTAGTGTCTTATGTCATCTCTTTTAGTCTGGATGATTTGGAAACATTCTAAAATATTTTCATCTAGAAGTCATCAGTTAGGCAGGACTTGGGCCAGTGTGTCACAGAGATGGTGCCTGTTTCTTGGGTGAATAACCAGTCTGTAGGTGCAAGCTCTTCAGACTGCAGGTAAGACGTTTCCAGACATGTTGTCTGCAGTACTCACCTTGATCTCTTCCCTTTTGCTCCATCAAATTCTCCCTCCACTCAGCACTCAGATAAGTTTAGTCACTTCAGTGCTTTATGGTCTGGGAAAAAGAAAATTTATAGCATACCTATGGGGAGTATTTGACAGATGCTATGGTACTCCAGAAATGGGACAATATAAGTCCACCTATCAGGAGGGAATATTCTGGGTTTATTTTTGGTGGTACTTGAATAAGTTCCAGCGGTGCGTTCAGCTCAAGGCCAGGCAGCCAAGTGTTGCACAGTTTAAAGCCGTGACGTTTAAGCAGAACACAAACGTGCTCTTTATTTGTAGCCTTCACTCTGCTTTTAAAGTGTAATGACTTGTTTTTATTTTGAGTGTGTGGCAGAAATCTCAAAACAATGTGTTAATACAGGTGGTGAAGAAATTAATTTAATGGGGTCTTCACTTCATTACACTGGTTAAATTTCAGTTATAGATACTTGACCTTTTGAAGAAGAAATTTTAATACAACTGAGGGCTTTCGTCATGATGAACTGAAGTTGAGGTTTCTTGGGTTTTTTGCTTTGTTTTGTTTTTTTTCATGATATGAGTTACTTTAACTCAGGAAGAATACTGGATTCTCATGGTTGTACAAGTGCTAACTGATTACTGTAGTGGCTGCTTATGTATAAAAGTAAAATTAAATTTTTATTTCTAAATATATGCATGTGTGTTTAATGCTGTTTACAACTTGCAAATAAGGAAGACATTCCAGTAGCTACCAAGTGTATTTGTATCTAACGTTCATGCTAATAATATGCTGGTCTAATATGTCATTATTCACCTATGTGCTCTGGAAAGTTGGTTAGCTTTTCTTTAATTTCAAGGGTTTTTCTGAATATTGCTGTTGGAAATTTCAAGGGAAAAAATCCTACCTTTTTGTATTGAAACTTCAGCAGACTTTTCAGCCTGAATCTCTAGCAACATTAGTTTCTAGTGGGGATTTAGCAATAAATGTGCTTTTCTCTACTCTCAGCATAAAACCTGAGATTAATTTTGCTGTGAAGTATCTTTAGGTCTTAATTAAAACTGAATTGACTCATCCTGCTAAGTGTGCCTGGAGAGACAATGCCTACATATCCTACTCTATTAAATTCTCAGGTATTAAGAAGGATATAGTGCATGTAGTACTTTTAACTTAAAGCCTGTGCTGTATTTATGTGGTATTTTAAGTTAATAAAAAAATGCGGTGTAGAAGGAAGAGTTAGAATTGGAAAGTGTTGTGTTAAGTACAGAGAAAACAGGTGAAGTATGAGAATGTTTTCTCATACTCAGTGGTTTTTGTAATATCTTTAAACATGATATTGTACAGTGAAACACTGGTACAGGGATATGTGCAATGGAGCTATTCATGAGCTAAGCCACTGGCTTGCTGCAAGAAGGAATTTTACACACTTAAGCAGAACTGGACCAAAGAAATTCAAGGTCTTACAGTGAAGTCATGAAAGGCTGCCGAAGCATGGTTTCTTATGCAGAAAGAAAATTTTAAATTAATTATTGTCTCTTGATAACAGTGTATCTACTACCAGTTATATTTTATTAGCATTGCCTCATAGATGCTTATGGGTTTTTTCTGTATTTCTCTCCCCCTTTGATCTTAGTGGAATTGGTCGAAATTGGCCGTGGGCCTCTGGCGGCAGCAGCATTTTGGCAGAATTTGGGACTTTGCATCTGGAGTTCGTACACTTGAGCCACCTGTCTGGAAACCCTGTCTTTGCTGAAAAGGTTAGACTGTTCAATCAAAATCATGTTGCAAAAGATACATCGCCTGCTGGGAGACTAATGTCTCTGGGGAGAGATTTGGATTTTCCTCAGTTGTAAGCATTTGTCGCAGGAGGTAGATACTGTCTAGATGTTTTCCTAATCACCTTGGTGTGCTTTTGTATTATAAAGTCGAAAATCTGTTTCAAAATCATCGTGATGTATCTTCTTGTATATAGCACTTACCCACCCCCATAAAACATATAATTTCTGTTTATGTTTCAAATTAGTATCACATTAAACAACCAGACTTTAGAGCTTTCTTTAGTACTTACCTGAATGTGGTGAATAACACGTGATGCCTATAGAAAGCAAAGAAACCTGGCTATCTTCTGTGATTTTAGCAAGTTTAGTCTTCAAAACGCTGTATAATATCACTACTAGGAGTAAGGTCAGAAAGGCCTTCTGTTGCACCGACCTTTAAGAAATGTGTTTTGAACTTTTTTGGGGGGAAGGAAAAAAAAAAAAACCAAAAAGCATCCTTTGACAAAATAGTTGTTGTGTTTACTAATTCTTCCAAAATTTGATAATGTTGTCTTTTGGATTTTTATTTACATGAACTGTGGAAAGCAACTTCTCTTCTCCTTCTCTTAATTCCCACCTAAGCAATTTTGCTTTGCTTTTTGGTGCATAAATAGTCAGCAAGTCCTGTTCTTTATAATACACTGTATTATTTATCTTCTTTCTTTTTTTTTTTTTTTTTTTTTTCCCTAATTAAAACTTCCACTTGTTTTGGTTTTGTATGCTTACTCCAACTGCCATAAGTTAGCTAAAACTGGTATTATCTAATTAATAATGAGACTCCAAACATTTAGCAGTAGTTTTAAAAGCAGTGGTCAAATCTAAAATGAATACTACTTGTACCAAACTTAAAGGACTGAACGGCTTTGCTCCAATACCATTGATAGCACTGGAATGAATTTTGTGAAACAAACTGCTAGCAAACTCCGCTCCACACAGGCTGAGAGAGTTGGGGCTGTTCAGCCTGGAGAAGAGAAGGCTCTGGGGAGACCTTATAGTGGTCTTTCAGTACCTCAAGGGGGCCTACAGGAAAGACAGGGAGAAACTCTTCAGTAGGGTCTGTTGTGACAGGCCAAGGGGTAATGATTTTAAAATAGAGGGAGGTAGATTTAGATTAGGTATTAGGAAGAAATTTTTTACACTGAGGGTGGTAGGACCCTGGAACAGGTTGCCAGAGAGGTGGTGGATGCCCCATCCCTGGAAACATTCAAGGCCAGGCTGGACAAGGCTGTGAGCAACCTGATCTGGTTGGAGATGTCCCTGCTTCTTGCAGGGGGGTTGGACTAGATGGCCTTTGAAGATCCCTTCCAACCCTAATGATTCTATGATTCAATTTTAATGTATTTAGGGGTGAATTTAAAGAGAAACTTTCTTTTAAACAAATTTCAACAAGGGGGGGTGGGATGAGGAGGGTGTCAGCACCCAGAAACAGCCAGAAACAAACTTACTAGGTAACTTAATTATCTTTTGACATTTATGGTAATGTAATGTATGCCATCTGTTCTACTAGAGACAATTAAAGTGTGACGAAAGTGCGTGTGTTAAAAATCCTAGCCTATGGTTCTCTTCCAAAGCAGCATCAAGTTATAGCTGCAAGATACTTGAAATCTGTTTATGTAAGCTGCTCTTAAAACTCTTTAGAGATTGCTATTCCATAGCCCTCCGAAGCAAGCTGTTCCAGGGCTGGTACACTTGATAAAGAAGAATAAACACTGGAATAAGCTTTGCACGGATGTATTCATAGAAGAATTCATTAAATGAGGTCTAGGACTCGTTGCAGTCTGTGTTTGGGCAATGACTGTTAGCAATGTGTCAAGATGCAGAAGGCAGTTTGTGTACCGCTACAGAAATCCTTCTGCAGCTTGATGTAAGCTAATTTATCTTCTTTCTCAGCAGCTAGTTCACTTGATCTCTAGGCATTCAGAGTGTTCTAATGAAGCTGTCGGTAACTTTTTGTTAGGATTTCTGGTCTACGGTACTCAGGATCTTCGTTCTCCCAAGTTGCTACATTTGATTTTCTGTGAATGTTAAAATTCAGTTTAAATTATGTCATATGCTCTGCAATGGATTGTGGTGCTGGATGATTCCAGCTGCAGAGAGCATCTAGACAGTAATTGTTTCCCCAGGCCTCTCATTTGTAGCGAGCTCCTTAACAGCACCGGCAGAGCGCTCAGGGCTGTACTGGTGCCTGCTGGGCAAGCTGGTTTTATGACACTCAGTTCCAGCAACACTCTCCTTTCCAGGCAAAACAGTTCACTTCTGCCTCTGAACCAGGTGATCGGCTTAATATTTAATACCATTTCTGATATGGGTATACGAGGCATATAATGCTGAAGTAGCTGAGCTTAGTTAAGGCAACCAGCTTCCACAAATTTCAGTGTCCTGTGGAGGGGCAAGATATTCTGTATGGCAAGTCCTGAACTTAGGAGCTTGCTTCTGTTGTGTCGTTTCATTGCCGTCGCTTGACATGGAAACACCAGAGGTTTTGGGGAGCTCATTTACATGGTATCAGCCTAGAGGATCTTTTTTAATAGTAATATAATTATACAGCGGTATTCAGACATAGAGTGTATGTGTTGAGTGAGACTATTTTTTTATTTTTAGGGATATTTGTACTTTAAGACTTTTGTACAACACTGTTTTATTTTGGGGGGAAAAATGGATCAGTGCTCAGTGTTTTGTACCCTTCCAATAGGTGATGAATATTCGAAAAGTTCTAAGTCGACTGGATAAACCGGAGGGCCTTTACCCCAACTATCTGAATCCCAGCAGTGGCCAGTGGGGCCAGCGTAAGTAGATGACTTCTTCGGTACTATGACCTGTCTGTCTATCAGTGTGCTGTCTGCAGTCATTAACTTCTTTCAGTCACTCTTATGTTGGTTTTGTGTATATATATAAAGAACTTTTATAAAATATAAAAACTCACATTATATCTGAGGTTCTGTCCAATGTAAAAAATAACACAAATACAAAAATAATAATCCTGCTTGCTGTATTTTAATGTACTTTTCTTTGATCTTTCAGTATGGCTTGTGCAAGCGGGGAAGTGTCTGAATATGTATCGTTTTGGAAAGGAATTTGTAGACTACAAAAGTCTTTTATTCAAAAATCTAAAGTGCCCTCTAAAGTAGCTGTTTAAGGAAACATTATCAGCTCATCTGAATAAAATTCCATATTTTGAGAGTGGTGTGGCTCCACTGAAGATAAAAAAAAAAATTAAAAGTATTTCCAGTTAATACCAGCTGTAATTTCTGTTGAAGTTTAATGTCAATAACTGAGGAAGCAAACTAAACAGAACTGTGTCATGGCATTAATTCCCTTGGAACCATTACTGGAGACACCAAAATTAGAAGGGAAAGAGTATAATTAAATGCTTGAAGTATTTGAACTTCTTAGCCCCTTCCTGATGACTGAATCTTTCCTTGTACGTTGCCTTCTCCGATCTTCATAACATGTTCAAAGCCTACGTAGTGTGCAGGATGACAATTCTGGAGACCCTTCTTCTTCTTTTTCCACTTTTCCTACTGAGGTTCAGTCTACCACCATCCCATTCATGTGACTCAATGTTCTTGTATTTTTTCCTCCCTACGTTATTGAAGGAAACAAGCAAGATATGTCATCTTGGTCTGAAAAGACACGGACAGATGAGATGGCCCTATAGACAGCAGTGTTGGAGCTGGTTAGACTAGGTTAGCTAGTTAGGAGAGTGAAAGAAGTTTTTTAATATAATGTTTAGGGTGTAGCTAAGGTGCAAGTGAAGTTCTGGGGTCCTTATGGAACTGGCCACAGTCTGGATAGATGATAATTTTTACAAAGGCAAAGAACAAGCATTTTATTGAATGCTTTGTGTCACTTTCTGAATTAAAAAGATGTCCAAAAAGGTTGTGCTGCCCAGTTGTATTGTCCCATCAAGGCAAAAGCTGTTGCCCTTTATGAATTAAAAAGTACGGCCATCATTTTAGAAAAGCTTCTAGTCTACTGTGCTCTGAGGCTTCCTTCAGGTCTCCGTGCCACAAGGCCAGTGGCAGCTCAGAGTGCGTAACCACTGACTCCTGCTGGCATGTTTGTATAAACTCTGACATCCATTTAGAGATCTGAGATACATGCGCCCATGTGTTACCCCTGTTGGTTTAATACAGCTTTGTAAAACATTAAACCTTCCCTCTGGAAGTGTTGATCCTACAGCAATAAGCACTGGCTTTGGGTAGAAGGCCACCTTAGCATCTGTGACCTAGGTCCAGTTATCTCCTTCCTTGGCTTAAGTCAGCCACAGAAATTCAGCTTTTTGGTGAGCTGCGGGAGACCAGGTCTTTCTGGTGGTTGACACTGTTAGTGGCTCTGCCTTGTTTATTTTAAAGCAGTTAAATAGTTACTCGGTCTTATGGTCTTTGCCATTTTCCTATTTTTAATATAATTGTGTCTTAGGTACTCTTTGTTCAGATTAAATATTAGTTTTTGTTGGTACTCACAGAAAAACTTACAGTTTATACCAGCTTTGTTTTCCAGTAGCGTGTAGTATTGACAAAAAAGTACCTTCCTGCACGTGCAAGTGATGGACACAGATGTTGATGCAGGTCAGCCCCTAGCATACTGAAACAGCAAAGGCAAACTTGATCTTGTTGCATCTCTTCCAATTCAGTTGCCTCCATTCACAGACACTGATTTTTATTTTTTTTTTCTTCTCATAGCAGAAGATCAGAATGTAAGACTTGAGAGATGTTTTATTTGAGATTGCTTTTCCAGCCTGTTTTCAGTTGATTACAAAGGGGGCGGGGGGGGGGACGACACCAACCAGAAAACTAGACCCTTAATTGGTACAAGACTGAAGTATTCTCTCTCAAACATCAAGTGGGAAGAGGGGGAATAGTTTCTGAACATTTCTTCTCTAGCAATGCTGTAAATGTGAAGAACACTGCTGGATCACTGCCATTGTTCCTGTAAATTCATTTAGCCCTTGTTATTTTGACAGTAAACTGACAGTGATTTGCTGCAGCATGCATCAATTGGATTTGTCTACTGCAATAATGTATATAATAACGGGGCTTATTATTGATGAAACTGTGCTTGTGCTATTTAGTCTGCAAATGTCAGAGGTTTCTATGGTAATTTATTTAGGAAACCGTAAAGGTCATTTAAATGCTGCTGTTCAAAGATCAGCCTTCGATCACAGAAAATGGTTCAAAAGAGGAGTGAGGGGAAAAAGCTGTTTATAACCCAGGCTTGATGGTACAATGTATTTGTTAGGCAAACAGACAGGATACATTTGGAAAACTTTTTTTGTGTGTGTGCCACAGGCTAGTGGAGGAAAAATACATTGTTAATGAAGTTTGAATAGAAAAAAAGGTGTATCTTCTACACGTGCATTGCTTTGCAACTTGTGCAGCAGACAAGAGGAGGCATTCCATTAAAAGAAGACACCAAGGAATTTAAATCTTCTGTGTTCTTTTGAATTCCACCAACAGAGACATAACTGTGAAGCTAAGATCAGAGTTAGGTGTTGGGGAGCGTGAGCTCTGCACCACTAACCATTCTGCACCTCGCTTTACGAGCCTGGACTGTCCCCTGCGTGTTCTGCATTTCTCATGCCCAGAATTTTGTGGTGTGACTCGTGGTCTTGCTGCATGATATATGGACCCACATCTCCATCCTGGGTGTCTCAGGTGGAATTAGCAGACCCCATCCTCACTGTAAAATTGACGGTTGTGAATGAACAGTCCTAGTAAAGCACTTTGAAATCCTTTCACTGAAGACTCAATGAATGCCAAATCCCTTAATGTTACCAGGCAGCACCAACTTAAAAAAGAAAACTCCTAGCTAGTGTTGTTAGTTTAATGGTAGAGAAACACTTCATATATATATATATATTTATATACATACATATACAGTAGTAGTATTTGTTGTATTCAGTTCTATGCTGAAATCATATGATAGCCCATTAAAATTTTGCCAAGGATCTTTTAGGCTCTTGGACAGCAAGTGAGTGCAACCTTGTGCAAGCAACTGACAGCATCACTAACTGTCACGTCTCTGGTGCAGCTGATGTGGGATGGTCTTATTCGGTTGGTGTCAGTGTTTGCAGGACCATGTCCTAAACGTGTGCGGTTGCGTAATCACAGCATCTGTAGTGCCAGATGATTTCACGTAGTAAATATAGGGCAGAATAAAGCAGTGTGACAGCAGTAATCATCTGTAGATGTGGCAAAAGGGTTGTTTTTTTTTTTTCTCCTTCTAGAACCACTGCTGAGTTCTGAGAGCAGCCAGATGTTCAAAAGCATAATATTATTTTTAAACATAGGGGCTGGCATTTTGAAATACCTTAAAATAACCTGAAATTCAACTCTGCAGTAAGGAGCTAAAATATTTTGACCTTTTTTATTTATTAAAGATTGTTGTAGGAAGAGATGTTTAAATGCATTAAATGCACCGTTTCAAACTGTAATTGTACCTTATTGCCCAGGCTGAAGATTAAATTGCTGTTGTTTCTCTTTCTTCCCTTTTTAGATCACGTCTCCATTGGAGGGCTTGGGGATAGCTTTTATGAATATTTGCTCAAGGCATGGCTGATGTCGGACAAGACAGATGAAGAAGGCAAGAAAATGTATTACGATGCCGTTCAGGTAAGTAAGATAGTTAAATCTTCCTTTCCTTAATAATCTAATCTATAATAATCCTGAAGAGACAGGCTCTGGGGACAATGTGGAGGATTATGGGTTTTTCTAAAATGTGGGGGTTTTTTAAGAATTAGTTTATCTTTTAAAAATACTTCATCAAATATAAATGCTGGAGGAATACACGTACTGTGGGAAAGGGAAGAGTCTTGAAGTATAGCTACTTTTTTTTCCAACTGAAAGACAGTTCTCTCTAACACTGGAGGAGAAGAGTATAAAATATGCAACAAAAAATGCATCTACAAGTAGCTCTCACATAGAAGTTCAATTCTTTTTTCTTCAGTTTTCCCTAAATGTGTTCCTTCTGTCGTTTTTCCTTGTATCCAGGAGGGAGTTCATCTCTATTGTGTTTCGACCTCATATTTAAACCATTGGAGTATTTTGATTGTGGTCAACACAGAAATCAATATATTATGGTAGATAATTATAAATGAAAATAGAATTTTTTGTTGCACAATGACTTTTTCTTACAAGAGGCATATATTTGCCAGCTTCTGTGAAACAGCCAATTATTCAAATTGGACACAAGAGAAAGTTTTCAAAAATCAGAATTGTTCATTCTTACATTTCTATATGGTATTTTATTTATGATCCTTCTAGTCTGCAATTTACTTTGTTATTGATGGTATGTCCTTAGTGTACTGTTCTCGGAGAAATAATGGTTTTGTGACACTGGATGGAGACTCAGGAAGTATTAAGTTTAAATCCATATTTACAGGCTTTCCTTGCAGTCTTGGGCAAATGACCTATTTTCTCAGTTCTTTGCTTTCAAATATATATAAAAAAGAGGATAATGTTACTTCTTTTTTTCCCCATCCTTTCATCTATTTTGACTGGAAGCTCTCTAGGGCCAGGACTTTTATCTCTTATTAACTGTATGTATGTACAGTGCCTCTGTAGACAAGGCTTCGAGAAGCTAAGCAATATCTGCTTATTCTTTCATACATCTGGAAATGTGCTGTCCCTAGGGAAGAGACATAAGTCTGCTTTTAGTTCCCACTCCAAAAAAAAAGTTGTGGCATTCAGAAATTACAGCCCTGGATCATTGGAGCTTTTCTTTTTTTTTTCTTCTTTTTTTTTTTTTTTCATTAGAGAGAAAAGTCATATGTGGTGATTTGCAGGAGGGTGTGATCTCCAGTGATAGTAAATTTGACAATTTGATGACCAAGTAGCCTCTGCTAAGAAAATCCTGCCTTTAATTTTGTAAGTGCAGATTTGGATGCAGTTGCCCTCATTTTCACTGCTAACGTGGTTTCAGCTTCAGAGCAAAAGGTGGATTTTAAATTAGATTTGAGTGCATTTGAGGCTATAACATAAGAACAGTGATATTGTAATAGCTCAGCCATTAGGTTGACAGCCAAAAAGAGAGATCAAAGTGTCAGATAATACAATATCAATTCATCTTACCGTGGAAGGCGTTTTGAAGCACCCCAAAGCTGCTTCAGTCTTCTGCTTCCACTGGTTTAATAATGTCAGATTTGCCTTTTAAATACATTCTTACACAGGCTAAGTGCTAGTGCCTAGATGCGTGCTGTAAAAAAAAAAAGTGCTTTTGCTAGTACAGCTATTCTGGAAACCACTGCAGGTAGCATATCCCAAATGTGGTGCGACAGTCACCCTTGTTGGTGGGACCGTGAGCTTTTTGCCTTCTGTCCTGCCAGGGAGCAGCAGGGGTGTGTTGATCCCACTCAATAACAGAGAGTCCAAAACAGCCCAGTGTCTCGATGGCTGGCGCTGGGCTGCTCCTACTGAGGCTGAAGGTTCACCTTCCCCTCACTTGAGCCCAGCTGGAGTGAGGTGCGTCAGGAATCCTCTCTTGCCATACACCACATGAGTGGCTATGCTGTCTCATGTCTTCTGCACGGTGGCCATGTGCCTGGGCCACTCCTGAGACAGCCTGAAATGCCTGGTGGGTGGAGAGCTACCTGCTGTTGGCCAGCCATTTGGGAAGAGGGCCAGGAGCGCTCTGAGGTGTGTCTGTGCAGGGTGCAGCAGTACAGCTTTGTTTAAATTCCAACCTGAACTCACACAGTTGTCCCTGCTTGGGACTGAGCTGGGGGAGCAGAACTACCTGGTCAGCAGCATCACCACATGTGACGATATCAGCAACAGGGTCTGAGCCCTGCTATATGTGACTAGATTTAAAGTACCTATTATCTCAATTTTTTTGAGTAATAATAACTGTTAAGCAGTCCAAGCATTGTGTCTGTCCAGAATATCACTGATTGAGGGGGCCAAATGATCACTAAACATGTGCTAGATTTCACCGTGCTGCTGGTTGGATGCTATTTCCAGTATTTTCTGAGCAATGGTCTTTGTGTCTGTTTTCTATACCGAGGTACACCTGTGCCCAGGCTGAAAGTGTGCATGCAGCAGGTGGAGGTACAGCTTGATGTTGTAAATGTGGCTTGTTCAGAAAACAGCAGGGAAGTTGCAGTCTCACAGAAACTGCAGCCTGGCTGGGCCCCATTGAGATGCCAGGTCCTTCACCGGAGTAACTAGCCTGTTGAAATCCATCCTGATATTGGCTTTATTGCTATTGATCCCTTACTTATCTAAATTAAAGCTAATTTAAGTGTCTGCACAAGCTGCAGTCTTTCTTTATGACTAACCCTACATGGTTTGGGCTTTCTGAGTCTGCTTTGTATTTTCTTAGATAAATTTCCCCAGATGCCTTCAGAACCTTTTTAAGACTACGCCAAAGGGAATGGCGTGATTATTCCTAGTCATTCGGTCGAGCACTTACCCACCAAATTCTGAATGAGCAATGCGAATGTTTGATGCCTAATGCAATATCTTCCACTATCCAGAAACCACAAATGAAAATATATGGTTAATTATAGTTTACTGTGAAAAGCTGAAATTTATTTAGATAAAGCTTTGGGGTTATTTCTTATGTTGTTCTGTAGCTCATATTAAAAACAAAGAGTTCTTTCTATTAGAATTTTTGTAACATCTATGGATTATTTTATGGCTTAAGTTAAAAGCAATAACTGAGATATCAAATTAGATTTAAAAACTTTTTCTGCTTGCCAAGAATAAGATGCATATTTGCCTGATGCCATTTAAAGAAGAGTTTATTTCTAATGGGAAAAGGGACAGAGATAGTCCTGTTTTGAATACCAGAGCATGAAATGAATGTATTTGTCAGGGCATCAGAGGGATCCATAAACTCTAGAATTTGCACAAAAATACATAGGAATGTATTTTCAATGTATTTTTTTCCTCTTTTGAAAAGCAATGCATGTAATATTCTGTTTCACATAATACAGGAAATAAGAGATCTTCTTAAACTGGTTTCAATGGATAGCAAGCAACATTTCATTACAGAACAAACATTTGTTCAGAATGTAAGAGGCCACAGAATACTCTGTCAGCCTTGGCAAGTATCCAGGACAGGAACCATCCCGCTCTTTTCAGTGAACACAGTTGATCTCTGAGAGACAATTGAGTAGGTTTAGGAACAGAACATGATAACAGAGCAAAAATGGACCTTATGTATTCACTTATATCTAGTCTAGCAACAGCGGCGTCACAAGTCACTGCATCAAATCTTGAATATGTCAGCCCTGATTTTTTAAGTTGAAGGGCAATTTTCCCATTACTCCTCTTAATAGGTTGTCTCACGCTTGATGTCCAATGGGCAGGAATCTTTTCCAGATTTTCCCATTACATTTCTGCATTTTAAATATTTCTTCTCTCTCTCTGATGCTGCCTTTATCCTCTCCTCAGTGTATTTCTAGAGAAGTGGTGTATCTAAAGGCTGTAAAGAGAGCAGTAACTCGGCCCAGAACAACTTCACAGGAAGAGGGAGAATCCTTTGCCAGCACTTCCCAAGCAGCTCGTTCTGTTCAGCCCACGGCAGCCCCGTGGTGTCAAAGAGGAAAGGAGCTGCGATCTGCAGTTTTCCCTTTGGAAAGGGTAGTTTACTCTTAGAATTTAGCTATGTTAGTTTTTCTTACTGGTAACCACGGCTCGGAATATTGTAACAAGAAAACTAGTGATCTCCAGAGAACCTAGCCACGTGGAAGTAGAAACAATGGAAAGAGCAAAAAGAAGAGTAGGTGTCGTGAAGCAGTGCCACGGCTGTTCTCTGTCAGATTTCAACAGCACTCCTGAAAGTCAGCCTGCTGCTGGGCTGGATTGTGCAATTAAGGAACGCAGTAACCTTTTGTGGGTATGAAATGGGGAAAATGCCAGTTTTGGCCTCAGGATTTTGCGTATTCAAACAGAAAATACAGAGGATCACTCTTTAAATTTTTTTTTTTTTTTTTTTTTTTTTTTACGTTGCTAACTTTTGAGACTAGCCTTGATAATTCAGTTTGCACTCTGCCAAAGGAAGCTATACGGTTTTGATTTTGTTTGGGGGTAGGTTTTTTGTGTATTTAATTGTCAGCATTAAGTAGTGAATATTTTTCAGAGCTGGCAAGATTTCAGCCTTGCAAATAAATAAAGCAAATCCACGTAGACTCCTTTCTCATTGAAATGAGGGAGAGAACAAAGTGTTGTTAGCAAAATGAAAATATGATATTGGCAGATAGGCCGTTTTCATCTCCAGAGTTTCACGAGGGTCTGTTTAACTGTGGTGACAGTCTGGTGGCTGGTCTGTGCTGATTGCAGTTTCCATTAAGTTGCTTGAAGTGGTTTGCTTTCTGATGGTAGCGATCTTAAAAACGACGTAACTGATGTGGACAATGACAGAACTGCAACAACTCAATTAGAATAGTTTGTCATGCTGGGTAAAGCCAAAAGTGTATTAATGAATTGAACATTCAGTACTGGAGCACGCCTTGGCATGCAAGGAAATACATAAATAGGGTGGTTCAATAGGAGCCCATCTTCAGAATGAAACAGTTGGTGCAGGGGATCCAGCATTCCCTCTGCGTACATTTTTAGGAGGGGGAAGTATTGTCTGTAACTTAAATGTGTAAAAATGGAAAAAATACGCAGTTTATTTACATATTTTGTCAGCTGTCATGTTTAAAGTATTTATCACCCAGCTGCACTGGTGTTCTGCACGTAGCGATAGTACAGCTGTATTCTGTAGGAACACAAGATTCATTGCACTTAACAGATGGGAACTTCCAGAGGATTCACTGCTCCTTTTATTTTCTGCATTATATTTCCCCTCTTGGCGGAAGTTTTGAGGCTCTCTACAACAGCTTACAGAAAGCATCAAAGCTGAAGACAGGCTTCTGCAGATTTTTAAATTGTTAATGATTTTCTTATAGCTGCACAATGTATGTATTTTGGATTATAGAAAGTACTTATAGAAATGTTTGCTTGTTTATGGAATGTTCAGAGAAGCAGGAGGCTAAAATGTTGTTAGAACTCTCTAAGGAGGATTTTAACTAGAAAAGTCTTGCGAGAGAAGTTGTCCCCTTTTTGCTTGTGGCTTTGCTCTTCCCAGAGCAGCTGTGTCCTTACTACTTGTGCTATTTTACCTTCGTTTTTTGACAGCAAAAAAAGCTTGTCAGGAGCGATAGATATTTGTTCTAGAATATTCAGAAAATACATAATGTAACATTTTGAGAGTGATTTGCTTTGATTCATGCCATTCCATTATTAGTGGTTTAAGAATATTAATATATCCTTAATATATTAATATATCCTTAATATATCCTTAATATAGCCTTCTGATAGCAAACAGCATTAAGTACATTTAGTGCAAGAGCACTGATGCTGTTAGAGACACTAATAGGGAAAAACAAGGGAAAAAAAAGAAACCGTAAGCAGATTTTCAGACAAAAGTAAATTATCAGCTTTCCCCTAGAACTTAATCATCTTTCTAGTGATCAGATGGATGGGTATCATCGTAGTTAAATGCTTGCTAACATTTCCATTTTAAAACTTAGGCATCTCCATTATAAGCATTCATATTTCATTTCACATGTAAGCTTGTCTGTAAAACATATCTTAAGTCCAAAAGCAGTAAGTGCCTTACTGCTTTCAGAATGTTTCTTATATAATGTGTTCAAACAATATATAAGAAATATATATATATATATACAGAAAGTAGTTCTGTGTTCAGATTTCAGTTTTGATTGTTAAAGCACAGTTTACTAAGCAGTGAGGACCTCAGGCTAAGAAGATGCTACTTTTCTTTGGTAGAAATATTTAAATAAATTGTAACAAGGGCTTGAACTCCCTGTCTCATCCCTAGTTTTTCCGACTGTGTCCTTTCACGTGATTTATACATCTTATAACACATATTTAAAATCTGTATGAAGGATATTTAAGAAAACTGAATCAACTAATAAATACAAAGTTGAAAAAAATAAACAGTGCAGTGTTTTTCTGCCATCTCCAAAACAGCTGTAATAATGAACAATGCAAATCTTAAACTTTTCATAATAAACTAAGTAGCATTTTGGATAAAGGATAAATTTGATGAATTATGAAGATTGCTGAAGGAAAGTATCTGTTGCATTAGATCAACTCAACAGAGAAAACATGAGGGAAGTAACAATTGACTTATAAGCTCACAGCATGCAAAACCACAATAACCCTAACCTGCCTGCTGTGTGCTGTTTCAAAGTGATAAAATGCATTGGTGCAAGCCGTAAATATTAAAATAAATAAGTAATTGACATTATACATCTTTGAATTAATGAAAATATCATGTTGTAGAATTCTCTTTCATACTCACTGTTGCCTCAAATTGTCACAATACTGTTTATGAAGAAGATTCCTAGGGGAAGAAAAATAGATTAAAAATTTGGACTGGGATAATTTATTGTGCTTAGTTGTGAAGAAGCTTGTAGAGTTGTAATTTTTCCCAAAATAGATGTTATAAACTCTGGAAATTTAGAACTAGGATCATCTTTTTGAAGTTTCAAATTTATTAAGGTATGGAAATACATAACTGTGACTTGCCAGACAGTTTTATCTCCAGCTACAGTGACATCTTGAGGTGGAAAGTAAGACACCTGGGTTTCTGTTGTTAAAACAGCAGTAGTCATTGAAATTAATGAATCATAATTAAACTATTATTGTAAAAGGAGAGGTAAAATGCCTAAGTGGTAGAGGAAGTAGAACTGCAGTTTTACATTGCATTTTGAGGTTTATAGTTTATTATCCCTGCTCTTTTAGCAGAATTAAGGTGGGGGTTTTTTTGTGGCATGTGTGTATTATGAATTGAGCAACTTTGAGGTGCAGAACATTTTTCCTCAGAAGCCTCCATCTGTGCTCTGTAGGCATCTCTGTTAATATCTTTATTATCGGTCAGCATAATCCACCCAAAATGAGCTTGTTGATTGGGGTTTTTTTTACTCGTTTGAACAGTGAGATGACTTCAGTTCTCTATTCTCTATGTTTCTCTCTAAGCAATCCAGTTCAACGACCTAAATGACTCAAAGGGTAGATGAAGGCCTTCCCAGTCACAAAATCCAGTCAGGGATTGAGGAAGGGGATGGTGAAGACAGCATTTAAGCTGTGTGAAAAGCTTGAAGGAGTGAAGAGCTGAATGAAGGAAAATGGGTATTTATTAGGAGATTCCAGTTTCGCTTAATATTGCAAGTGTAAGGACTGGCAGTGTAATGTAAAGGTTAAGAAACAGGCTGATGAGCAGAGAATGCAGAACATATCCCCTTAAGAAAGGGGGCACGAGGGGGAGGGAATGAGGTTGGGAAAAAATGAAGTTTATTTTTTGTGCTGTCGATAACAGAGATTTCACACGCATGCAATGTGCAATCCTGTAACCTGAACAATTCATAATGTTTCATTCCCTGCAGTTCTTCCAGTGTGACAGATAGGCAAGGGCGTAATTTTAACATGGGAGCTCATGAGAAAGATGCCAGGAGTAATACAAGGTGCGCTTGAGTCACAATCAAACCCTAAAAGGGACTGTTAGTGTTTCTAATTGAGTGCTCAAGCATTTTTACAGTTGCTGTATAGAAGGAATAATTTCCCCAAGACAGAAAAAAAAATAATGTTGCTAAAGGCTTTATTGCAGCACGGACTTGAAGCAGAGCCTTACATAAAAGCACACGCAAAAAAATTTGCCGGGAGCTGGATATCAGCCGTAAAATTCAGTCTGGCTGTAAGAGCTTGTAGGTACACTATAAAACATATGCCATATCAGCTTTACATGTAGTAAACTTATTTATTTAAATATCTGGCAAGTGTTGTTTATTTTCCTGTAGTTTCCTTTCCTTCCTCTCATTTTTTTTGTCCACTGCAGTCTAAATTTTTTTTTTTTGTCACTCCCAAGTAGCATCTGCTATTGCTCCCTTTGGGAAAATAGATTTGCAGCCACTTTTTCTTTGCAGTCTTTTATGTTGCACAGTCTTTCTGCTTTACCTTGATGGAAAGAAGGAAATTACGATTTGAATTGCAGAAATACGTTCTGGAAAACAGTAACATGAAATTTCCATTTACTTAAAAGAAAAACTGTACCAGCTCCAAACAATTATCCATTAGTAACGTATTTTCAGCTAATCAAAGACCACATTCTTCTAGCTTTTTTGATTCTTTGCAGATATTGTATACTGGTTTATATTGGGAATATTCATTACAGTGAAATGAAATAAAAATCTCTATAGTGATGTATTTAACACCACCTGATCTGCAAGTAGTGCAGGAAGGAATTACTTGTAGGTAGGGACCAAGTTGTAGTAGAGCTGCAATTCAAGTAAGTGTGTCCATTTTTTAAATGTGTAGATAATCATATAGGTAAATTTATTCTAAGTAGGAAATTCAAAATTAATTCTACCAAAGTTTTTCACTTGGGTGGATCTTTGTCACCATGCTACTTATTCTCCTCTTCTAATCACTTGTTTCAGTAACTTGATTTCCCTGCCAGAACTGCGCCCGCAGCACTGCAGATAGCACGTAGCATTTCCATGGGGGCTTGTAACCCTGCCTTTTCATCCTACTGCTCAACTTCAGACACATTTATTATATCTTAGCTTAAACTAATAGTATTTCTTCCTCATCCTAGTACTTTCTCAACTTTGCGTTCAAGTTTTTGTATACTTAAAACAATTGCCCATGTACTGCAGCCAGTGATTTAATCCTGCTCTGGACCTCAAGCTTATTTAAAAAATGACCGTCTTTCAGAAAGTTCAGTCCAGCCTGATGGCACTTACAACCTTTGTGAAACTCTCACTGAAAAGTATTTTGACATGCTGCTCACAGAAGTACATCCATTATATTATAACAAAAAAAAAAAGTGAATAGCGGATTTGTGAATTTCCTAGAGATGGATGGTAGATGGCATAGCATGCTGTTAATAAGGGTGTATACAACAGTCTAGGTATTACCTAGCACTCAGAGACCCGTGATTGTACGAAGTATGACAAGGCAATTTGAGAGTCTGTAATATATCAAATCATTACTTAATAAAAATAGCTTTAAATAAGACACATAATAAAAATAACTTTTAATAGGCATATGTACTAGTTCTTAATAGGACCCATTTATAAAACCAAGATGATTTGCTTTGCTAAACATGAATAATTAATTTGGAAATATATTTTTATTTTGTGACATTCTTAGCATCAATCAACATCAATTTGTTAGTTTCTTAACACCAGTTTGTTAAAATAATTTCAAAATTTCCCAAGTGCAAGTCATCTTTTTTCAGCCTGAACTTTAATCTTGACCCAAAAGAAGGGGGGAAAAAAAACTCTGAAAGACTAATTGGTATTGCAAAATCCATTTTCATGCTACAAGAATCAGCTCTGGTCTAGTTATTAGAGTTCTGAAGGTGCATGATTACTGTTGTTTCTGTCAGGTACAGTTATACTTCATTCTTTCTTTCATTAACTCTTTACTGAAAAAAAATTGCAATATAGGTAAGTGTAGTAATTTTAAAAATTTGTTTCATTTTTAAATAAATTCTGACTCGACAACTAAGTGACCAGCAGAGTTATCAACTATTGCAGGAATTGTTGATTTGGTGAGCTGGAGATACCATGCTGAAAAGTTTAATGAAATGTAATTAAATTAAATTTTTTTCATTTCTGAACTTGATTTTAGGTAGCTCATTTTTTAGAATGCCTAAGTAATCTGAAAGCTATTTCCCACAAAACTGTTGTGTATTTTTAACAATAAGGCTTTGTATTACAAAATATAAACTGTATAATAAAAATGTAAACAGCACTTTGAAAGATTCTGGAAGTTTTCCAGTTATTTCTATCTTCTCATAAATTTTGCCTGTTTATGCATTAATGCATTTTGTAGCGGGTTCTTTGAACTCTGTTCTGTCAATTCTTTAATTATAAATTCAAATATTTTATACCCAAATGAGCACAGAAGACATGTTTTAAAGAACATTTAAAAAAAAAAAAAAAGCAGCTAAATATTCCTTTACTAGTTTCCCAATCTGACAGAAAAGCTTTTTTTATAGGTACTTGGAATACACAGCCACCAATTAGCTTGACACCAACTTGGCCTCTGTAATTCTTTCATCTTCCACATTGGGGCCTGTGGTTTGGATGCTTAAGGAAACTATTTTCCCACCTTTGTCCTTTCATATTTAATTCCTCTTTTTATAGGTTAAATTATGCAGGGTCTGTTTAAAGTACAGGAATCTTCGTTATTTACTGCTGCTTTAAAATGTAGGTATGCTTTTCAGTAGGTACTAGTGCTGAAAACATACAATCAAGGAGGGAAGAAAGGGATGGAGGAGTTTTCTGAGCCAGTATTGGGTCTGGAGGTGGGCAGAAAACATCCTTACTGAGTGCTTTGCACTGATAGTAGTGGAACGCAAAGTGTAGTTTTCGATGTGACGTTCTTGGCACAAAATGCTACTTAGGAAGTCAGACTGGTACAATTATTCTGCTGATGCTTCTAGTTTAGAGATGATTTTTTGATGCTTACAAAAACGTTTACGCATGTTTAAATGGGAAGCAATAACGACAATCAATACCTTCTTTTTATAACAGGTTTTTTTTTTTTTTTTCTAATCCTGGCTTCTTTGTTAATAGTTCTCTGTGGTGATATTTTATTCATGTTTTTTCTCTTGTATAATGCATAGTGAGTACTGTTTGTGGATCTTATTATTTCAATAGAATAAGCCAAAGTACTGCTGGATAACTGAATGTATGCTAGTGTTGTTCATCTCCTCTCCGTTACCCTTTAAAGCGTAATGGCTTAATTTTTGTGGGGGCTTCTAATTAATGTGCTCTTCTGCATCTCCTCTATTGTTTTAATTCTGTTCCGCTCATATGGGAAAGTTGTTTTCCTGGATTTTGTAATTAACTGCACATTGCTAACAGCACCAACTTCTAATTCTCTCTAGGAGATTTTTATGTTTTTATTCTTCTTAAGTTTTTTTCCAGACCCTATACTTGATTGATAATGACAGTGGAATTCGGCCTAGGAGGAAAAACTCATTGGACTCTGGGAATTCCATGTAGACTCAGAGGCCTGACATCGTTCAGTGCACTCATTGAGTCAGGTGTTTTGGATATGAGTTATGTCTGCATATAATTAACATGAAATTATATCAACAACCACGTCCTTTAAGTCAGAATCGCAATGGGAAGTATGCAAGCTGAAGGGATAGCTAATCACCATTAGAAGTGAAATTGCCTGAAATTGCTTAAAGTGGAAAGGGAAAGAAATAAAGAATTTTTAAATTGTATTGTATTTTTTACATCTTTCCAATATTTTTATAAAATGCACTGTGTAAATTGCTCAAAGTTGTAGCAAAATTAATCATCGTTACTGATGTATGCTGATCTGTGTTGATTTGGCTGCACTTTCAGGTTATGCCAGCTCATATTGTCCATTTTACTTTATAAGCAAAAGCAGTATGGAGAAAATCCTACCAACATGCAAGACAACCTGTCTTTGTCCTTCATCCTTTACCAAATGGTACCAAGGGGTTTGAAATTGTGTACTTTTGCAGGCCATAGAGACCCACCTCATTCGCAAATCAAGCGGGGGGCTGACGTACATCGCTGAGTGGAAGGGTGGACTGCTTGAACACAAGATGGGACATCTCACTTGTTTTGCTGGAGGCATGTTTGCTCTGGGAGCAGACGGAGCACCTAGTGACAAGACAGGACATCACATTGAGCTGGGTGCTGAAATTGCTAGGACTTGCCATGAATCCTATGATCGTACAAGTAAGTACTGTATTGTGGAGTTTAGTTTCACAGTTTGACTTTGCGAAGGAAGCCATTTGTATTTTTGTCTAGTGCTGAATGAAAGTTCTCTGATGGTGAGAACTCTTCATCCTTCTTCAGCAAACACTGCTTTGCTCTAAGAGTAACTTTAAGAATGGCTGCTCTGTTTTATTAAAAAATTCTGTGGACCTGAATCATATCTACTCACTCTGGTAATTAACATGACAGCTTTTTTTTTCACTTTGCCAATTTCTGTATAGCCAAATACAAATAAGAGAGGGAGCCTGTTCATTTATGCATCAATATAGCTATTAATCATGCTTTATGCACCAAAAATAATTTTATTCTCAGTTCTGTTGGTACAATGCTACAAACAATAGAATTGCACAAAGTGGATTTCTGTGCAGGAAATTTCTTTGGATCCTTTCATATTCTTATAAAAATAGCTCTGGCTGCATTTCAGGTCCCAGACTGTATTTTCCAGTTTGATATAGAAAAGTAAGTATCCTCGTCTTTTAAGCAAAATTTCATATGTTGCTAGTTATATGAAGTCTTTCAGAATACAAATGTTAGCATCACTGTTCAAACTGGAGCTGCTGTTTAAGGCAGTGATGAAGAACAGCTCTCTCCTACTCTGAATTATTTACGAAATATTAAAAACAGAAGGTGCTACAGTATCTTTCAGAAATTACATACCCTTTTGGGTAACCTGCCTTTGTGCCACAGGAAAGGATAGCTGATTTCGTAGGTTACATAACCCGAAAACTTTTAATGCCTTTATTTTAGCATGTGTTTTTATATTGGCTAGGCATGAAACTGGGTCCAGAAGCCTTCAGGTTTGATGGTGGTGTTGAGGCCATTGCTACAAGACAAAATGAAAAATACTACATCCTACGACCAGAAGTCATAGAGACCTACATGTACATGTGGCGGCTCACTCATGACCCAAAGTACAGGCAGTGGGGATGGGAAGCTGTGGAGGTAATGTTCTATTGGACTTTTTTTCTTATTAAATCCCAATACCTTGTTAAGTGAGCTATTGAATGATAGCGGGATATTGTTTAGGAGTCAGACAGTAAATATTTATTTCAAATCAGTAATACCAACTCAAATTTCCAGAGATTCATTTACTAAATAGATGAACTAAGATTATTTTGATAAAACCAAATACTGCTGATATTGTACATTAGAAAAATACTTTGTGATTACTCCTTCTTAAATACTTCTCAGATTAGGGTCATATTTGGATGTACTGCTGAAGATGCTGAGTATTTCTGCATGTGGATGTGAAGTGCAAATGTGTGTCAAATTCAAGCCTTGGACATGGAAAGTTTTATGAAGTGTATTTTCAACAGTAATTGTATGAAGGTGATTTTAATTAAGATGATGAAGGCCAAGATGAAGTACTAGATAGTATCAAACATTTAAAAAAAGGGTCACTTTCAAAAAGTATAAGTCATCTGGATTGAACTCCATTAATGATAACAAACTCTTCTAGATTTAAATTTCTGTGTCCCACTGGCCTTTGAGCTTCAACCAGTCATGCTGAACCTAACTGTTTCTGTTTGCTTAGCACAAGCCTTCCAAGAGGGCAGCTAGTCTATACTGCAAAAATTGGCTTGCCAAATCCATCGTTTCCCTTATTTCAGTGATTAGTCACTCTTATGGTTAGAGATGAGATCCTTTGGGTTTACCATGTTTCATTCTCTAGGTATGGGTCCTCATTACATTTTAGAGTTCACTTATTTTCTCTACATGTTGATGTTGCCCTTGCTAAATTGTCTTTCACTCTTACTTTGGAATTTCTAAGCACACTGAGATCTTACAGGAGATACAGGAAGCTGAAAACATCATTTTTATGGCTCTGTATACTAAAGAAACATGCAAAGAAAAAAAAGAAAACAAAATTCTATGCAGCATTTTGTTGACAGTGACATATCCTTTGCAGAGTTATTGCTTTCCTGAATTTCAAAAATGTCCTGTTTGTCAGTTTGCCTCTTGTTTCAATGAGTGTGTGATTATAACTTTATTGGATGGGCCTACAGCGCTAGTTGTAGAAGGTTGCTCTCTACTAAGGGAAGAACATGTAGACTTGTGTCATGCAATTTCTCGTCCCCGAGGGACACTGCTAGAGAGCTGTTACTGAGTTATGACTCCATATACCTGGCTGTGACATGACATCTGCCAGTTACCTGGCTCCCTCAAGAGCAACCGAGATCTGTAATTGTATCCAGTATTCACTGGGTGAGATACTGAACGTATCTCAAATGTTGTGCAAATGTTGTTGAGCGTTGTGAAAAAAGAGAGTTTCAAGTTTAGTAATTTCATATTCTTGAAGAACGACATTTATGGTAAAATCTGTTTTCCATAAAAGAATAGCTGCTAGCATTAACTGTACTTCTACTCTCTAACTTCTCCTTGTTTGAATATTCACAGCAATTCCATATCTGCAGTCAACCCTGTATTCAGCTAGGTAGACTGTAGTTCTTTAGGACATTTTATTTGCCTCCCTCAGGTGTTGGGTCTGTCAGCCCTGAAACGGTATGTTTCTGAGTTAATGATTCCAAAGCTTTTTTTTGTTTGTTTGTTTGTTTGTTTTTTAAAAACCCTCTATTTCAGAGTGCTGTTCCCTTACTTTCTTCCTCGCTAACACCACCCGTAGGCACACATTTTACTATTGGAATTTTCCTAGGCAGATAATGATTGGAATATTTACAATGGCTGTTTATGGAAGTGATCCCACCAGGCTTCAGCACTGCCAAGTGTTCTTTCTCCAGGAGATGTTTTTCCTGACTCGTTGCTGCCCACACTGATAACATTGTTATAAACAATTGAGATGTTTCCCTTATTATTATTCTTTACCCTGTTGGTTCAGCTTGTTTGTGTTTATTTCAGGTTTGTACACTCGTTTACCTTCTTCGTGCACCCCATGTGTTACTTGTTTAACATTCTTGTGGTTACTCTCATCTGGCTCTAACATGGTGGATTAGAGCCCATGTGTGTGAGATGCAGCTGCTCCCATTCTGTACAGGCCCATCTTCCACCGTCCTAATGTGCAGTTGCATGTTTCACAAAAACAAATCTTACAGCTTCACTGAAGTTATACAGTCAGCGGGAGGTTTCAAATTTTTTTTTTTCTTTTTTTTTCCTTGATGTTTATAGCCTGGACAGCTCCACCTGATACTGTATTTTTTTTGTTCCAGCACATGTCAGGATAGCTTACCACAACTATTTAATAAATTCTGCTCCCTCTTGCTCCAGAGAGCTCATCACTCCACACTTTGGTTACCCTTTTGTTCTTGGGGAAGTCCCTGACCACTGACTGTGGTTGGTTTAATTTGTGCAACACCTGTTGCACAAAGAGGAAGCTGAGATTGAAACAAAAATAAAAAGGGGCAACAGCCAGACCATTTGTTCTTGCCCAAAAAAAAAGTTGTCCTTCAGGTGTTTCGTGACCATTTTCAACTCATGATACTGGCAATAGGAACTCATTAGATTGGTTTCCCAGTGCTGTTGTATTAGAAAAGGAGGCTGCTCTACAGGTCATGACTTCTGAACTCTCGAACAAGTCTATTAATTCTTTCTCTAACATTTGTAGACTAAAATGTGCTTCTGTTTTTTCTTTGAAAACTTGCCTTGCTGCTTTAATTTGAGTCCAAGATCATTCTGCATGTACGTCAGCAGCTGGAGAAAATGGCCAGCAGTTATGACCAACAGCAATATCCACTGTTACTGAGTCAGAAAGGTTTTATCAGCTGAGCTCTTGAAAGTCTCCCTTTTTGCATTATAAATGCAGCACATATTTTGAATTCATAGCACTTCTTTTGGTTTTTTCCCTTTATGATACTTTGAGACTGTCAGCCAGTTTGCACTGTGCTTGATGTTTTCCATTACTCCAGCATCACTGATCTTAGCAACCCTCATTTTCTGAGATCTACTAATTTAAAATGTGTTTGATTGTTTCTTCCCACCCACCACTACCCCACTGTCACTGTGAATATCACCAGACTCTGAAGCTGCAGGTACAGGCACAAAAGGCCATTACTGCTGGTTAAAGGAGGGTGACAACCAAGAGCCTTTTTATTGGACTAACGCCTTACTAATGCTGCATGTGAACATCCTGTTCCTTCAGTTAAGTGGAAAGTAGCTTTGAGGGGTAAGATACTTCACACTTGCATCAAGTAGGTACCACCAGATGGCTAACATGGAGCAAGTTAACCTCTTGGTTTCCATCACAGCAGTGTGTTCAGGTGCCTGTACGGTATCTCCCTACAATGAACTCATCAAGAAGGCTCTAACTACATGTTAGAGCACATAAACCCCAAATGCAATTTGCTTTTATTTTACCTCACCCTGTTTAGAATGCAGATGTTTCCTTGAATGACAGCCTTATCCTTCAAGTTCAAGTTCTCCTTCTGCTGTGCCTTGGAAAACATAATCTTGTGTTTGACATTGAAAATCCAGACACAGGTTCAGCATTTTTAATTCATTGCAGGTTGAAGTAGACAAGAGGGAAGGAGTACCAGCCAGGGGAAATTACTTGTTTAAACTTAAGTATATTTGTCACTTAGTAGAAGTGTCCAGGAAAATTAAAGAACCTAAAGACACATAAGAAAAGACAAATAGGCCTGTTATATTTTAAAGGATCTCTCCTGGAGAAAAATCCCTTTTAAATATACAATAGGCAGCTTACTCTCCAGTGGAAAAAACTATGGAGAGCCTGACATGCAAGCTAAATACATGCAGATAGCTACAGGGACTCCAGCAAAAAACAAGGACATTTAGGATATCTGCTCACAGCAAAACACAGATCTTGAACAGCCTTCAGAGCAGGTGGAGGTGATGGATACCTCAGTAATTACTAGTGATTTTTAGTCCCATCTCTCATCAGAAAATACTTATTCTGCATGTTTATTTTTTTAGATATGACTTGCCTTTTCATAGCTTTTTGCCATATGTAGTTTGAAATGCAGCATCCTTCTCTGAATAAAATCTACACATCCTGTAATCACTTCAGTGATATATTTTATAATAATGACAGAAGTGAAGAAACTAGTTGTCTTCCATCTCTCTGTTGGGGATTTGATAATGCTCCAGGCATTTCTGCCTGACAGTTGTTGCTCCAATACCTGTCTCCACAGCAAGCACCATGATTCAGAGTAGTCCTGAGTAAATGTAGTAATCCATCACGCTTACTGTCATTTTCATTGTGAGAAGTTATTTAGGGCTAAAGAGTATTTTCTGGATTTGTTTTTGAATAATGAGTTGGCTTAAATATAATCATCTTAGATTCTCTTCACTTCTTTATTATACTGCATGATACCAGAGAATTATTATAAAACAGAATAAGAAAAATGAAGAAGCTAAGAATACTTTCAACCTTGCTAAATAGGTCAATTATAAAGAAAAAAGATGAATGAGTATTTTTTTAAAAAGCAGTGGTAAGAGAACTAATATTCAAATAAAGTATTGGGTGGCAGTCTACTTGAAGTTATGGCTCATACATAGGCATATAGGTACCACCTTTGTAATGCAAACACCTGTCTAAAATAAAGAAAAGCTGCAAAGTTTATTAAATAGTATAACTACGTATACTTTCTGCATTTCCAGCACCAGGCACATGTTTTTTTCCCTTCTGTATATACCCTTCATCTCATCTTTTTTTCTCCTTCAAAATTAGCTGATCATATAGAACACTCCTGTGGGCAGAAAAGAAGTATTTTTAGGTATAAAATAGGAATCAATCATCTGTTTTACACTTCTTAACTGAATACACAGTTTGGAAACCAGTTAGAGAAAAACATTCTTATTCTTACATCTAAACCACGTTGCATTAAGTCCAGCCACATACTAGCTGAAAACAGATAGAAACAGACAAAGCTTTTTCAGAAAGGTATCAAAGAAAAATAGTGCCTACTGCAGAAAAGAAATTCAGTTACAGCCCAGTATCAGAGGTTTTGCCTTGAAAAATTAAATAATTGCAAAGAGAAACCAAGCAACTTGCATAGAAAATGGAGAGTTGCCTTTCCTTTGTTGAAGCTGCTTACAGGAGGTAAGGAAAAGACTGGTCTTTATCATGGCATTCAATTCTATCACAAAAATTTTTAAGTACTAAAATATGATCAAGAAAGGTACATGCGACACGATCTCTGAAGGCTGACAGACAACCCTGTAAGGGAGAGGCGACTGTTATTCCTATTGAAAAAGACGAAAAAGAAAATAAGTTAAAATCAATATGTCTTTACATCCATCTATCCATGTACCTTTCCTTATGAAAACTGGTGTGTTCGCTGCTTTTATTAATTTATCATTTTGCTTCTCTTCATAAATGTAAAATTAGAGTTGCGTGCCCATGTCTTTTTAAAAAGAGTTTTCTATCTAAAGCTTTGTCTAGTTTTCATCTCTTTATCAAAAAAATTGTGGCAACTTTTTTTTTTTGCTAGTTTTATTGTCAAACAACAAAATACTGACAGATTATTAATTTTGTTAATCCCACTGTCTTCCCCCCCCCCCCTTCTTCAGGCACTGGAAAAACATTGCAGAGTAGATGGTGGCTATTCTGGCATTAGAGATGTTTATAACAATCATGAAAGCCATGATGATGTGCAGCAAAGTTTCTTCCTTTCAGAGACACTCAAGTAAGTTAAGAAAGCTGACTTTTATTAATACGAAGTAGTTCTATGTATCATCTTTACGGATGTGTTTATCATTAGCACACTTGACATTCACATAACAAAATCTGACTGAAATAGTAGAGCTTTTCTTAGGTGACAGGAAGCCAAATTGCCTTTTTTTTTTTCCTTCTCTATCAAGAAACTAAATTCTATGACTTCTGGAACTTATCTTTACTTCCAGTAAAGGTACCTGATAGTCTTTATTGAGAAATTACATCTCCTAGCTTTGATGAGATGTAATTATATATGGCAACACTGGTGAAAAAAAAATTTACTAGACAGAAGACTTATCAGGTTTGTAGTGCATACTCTTAATTTTAAAACTATAGTAAAGAAGGTCAGCTTGCATGTTAGGCTCACATGGTCTGTTAAGAGGAAAAACAAAAGCTTTCTTTATCTACCACTAGTTTTTAATGAAACAAGGAAGTTTTGTCTTGGTCTCTTCACTTTTTTTTCTTTTTTTTTTTTTTTTTTTTTTTGCTGTGCAAGAAAAAGTTACAAAGACCAGAAAGAAGCCGTCATGCCGTTTTAACAGAAAGTGTAATACTCAAGTAAATGAAATACAGTAAATACACTTATATACAGTAGTATTTTTTTGAGATAGTGTGCTGCCTCTACTGTACTTTTTAAATTGGCCTATCTGAATGAGACCAAGAAAAACCTTCAGGGAAAGATGGTGAGACTTTCATCCCTAAGCAGACTTCAATAATCATGCTACAGTAGCTACCACCTTGTATCATGACAATGAATAAAATGTTGGATTTGTTATTAGCTACTGCTGGGTTTAATAGACCGTGTCTCAGTAAATGGAAGCCCAAGCTACTGGTCTAGTGCTAGTTTTCTTCTTTAAGAATCCTAGGCCAGAGGTTGTTCTCAGAAGTAAGACAAGATTGGACTACAATGTTTTCATTCCTACACCTTGATATATGTGGACATTCAGGAGGAAAAAAATTACTATGGTTGTATATTATCAAAACAATATGTAATAAAATTACTGAGGATGAAATGAAAGTGAAGTAAACTGATATTTAACCTTGGTAGCCTAAACTTCTTTGTCCTCTGTCAAGATAGAGGCGTTCTTTTGTTGGTCTCTGGTTGGTATTGCCTTTGATTCCAATCTGAGTTGAGTAGTCCCAAAGTTTTGTGCTAATCATTGTGATGCTGGGACTTAGTGGTGTTTTGTGTTTGGTCAGCTGTTTCCATTGATACATTCATCTAGGGAAATCGGGTGTTTATGTTTTCCTGAAAATTATTGTAGTTTCACTTCCTTGATGTGGTCACATTTCCTGCTTTTTTTCTTGCCAGGTACTTGTATTTGCTGTTTTCTGAAGATGATCTTCTTCCATTCGAACACTGGGTCTTCAACACAGAGGCTCATCCTCTCCCTGTTCTTCACAAAGACGATGGGAACAAAGAAGAAAACCAGAAATAGATGAAGATTAAGTTATGCTTTATTTCATTCCTTATGTTTCTTTTCAGGACTTGGGCACATTATTTGATTTTAAATTCCTGAGTTAAATTTTTAAACCAAGTGTTTTGCAGTCTGTTTTCTTTAACAGTAAATATTTATGAATGGACCCCAACTGATAATGATACAACTTCATTCCTGTTATCCAGCTGAACCACTTCTTAGGATAGAAATAAGACATGTCTCCAGATTTTGTTAGGCTGCAGTATCATCTTGGCCGAAAAGAGCAGAGGGTCTGCATGTTAATTGTTTTCCTGTTATGCTTTTAATTTGACTGCAAAATTCTTTTCTCCTCTGTGAGGAGATGTCTGCTTTAAGCTGTAATATTTTGCCATGTTGCAAAAAGCCATATTGAATTAAGTATAAAGAGCTTTTTTTTCTTTTTTTTTGTTCTATGTTTATTTGTTTTGTGTGTCATCCAAGACAAATCTTGTGACTGTGACAGCCTCTTCTTATGCGGGTCTATCATTACTTGGTAAAGTATCTGATATATTTCATTGTCAATGAAGTCTACATAGGAGTATTTTCATCTCATGCAGACATGACTCTGCAACTGCAGTATACGTTGAAGTTAGACTAAACTAGTTTTTATGAATTTAGCACATTAGTTAGCAGACCTTAGTTTTTCGGATTAGAATATTGTAATAGAATAAATTGTTTCCTCCCTTGTGTAAGGGGTGTTATTCTCATGTCTTTAGTCAGGCTACTATGGAGTAAAATAAGATAGTAATTTCTTATTAAGAAAGGGAGTCTTACCTTCTTTATGTATTTAGTCCAGTAGCTTTCATTTGGTTAGATGGTAAAAAGGACAAAAAAAAAAAAAAAAAAAAAAAAAAAAAAAGACATTTTCCTGGAAACTGAGAATGATACCAGAGACAATAAGTTTGGTTTTCTGGGACTTTCTCAAACATTCGGATAGGTTCAGACTTGACACCAGACGTTGATAGTTTAGTGTCACAAAGCAATTTGCTGATTAAAGGTAGATGTTCAGATGCCTTGAAGAAAACTTGACTCCTTAAAAGAAGATAATTGTTCAGAGAGGAAATTATCCAGCGTAGAACTAAAACTTTCTGAAAGCACCAAGTCTGTATTCTCCAAGTGACAGAAACACAGTATGCTTAAAAATATTCCCTAGATTAGAGGCCTGGCTTACTAAAAAGGGTAACAGCTTTGCCAAAAAATGTTTTACTTTGTGGCATTACCAAAGGAAAAAAAACTGAGGCATGATTAAGTCCTGTTTCTACTTAAGTGTAGTTTGGAGTGGTTTACATGACTGTTAAGTCTACCTGCGTTTTCCTTTAGTGACAGGATGACTTTCATGCATCTTGAGTAGGGTACTACACCTGGCTTCCCATTCTGAGAAAGCACATTATTCACTGATTGGACTGCAGCGAACCAAATATGGTTCTCAACAGTAATTTTCCTTAAAGGTATTCAGTAAGATAGCTCACATGTCCAGCATAGCTAATGACCGCTGAGGAAGTGCAGTTGTTTGTTTAGGCATTACAGAGTACATTTTTTTTTCTGTACTGACAGAGGTCTGCGATGTAGGTTTTCTTAGGTAGAAGCCAAGAGCAAAGATAATGGATTATATTTTATATATAGCAGCTGGAGGCTGACCCATAAACTTGACCCTCTGGAGTCTGTAAAGACCGCATTGCCTCTCTGCTTCCCCTGCAGATGAAGAGGATGGCATGTACCACATGAGCTGCCAGAGACATTTATGTAGGGGACAAGGCAAGAGGATCTTCAGTGATGCTGATCCTTCCATCGCAGGCCTGGCAGAGTTGTGCTTTTGTCCATGGAATTTAATAGGCCTACCCTGCTGAGCCTGGGCAGCGCAGCACTGGGAGAATGGATACAAATGTGTGTGCAGCTGCCTCAGATAAAGCCTGCTTACATGGAACCGGGTATTGGCTCAAGACATTTTGCTTTACTGATGTTTTTGGTTTTTTTAATAAATTATTATTTTCTTTTTTTTTAAAGTAAGGATTCCCTCATGTCACAGTAACAGTTTTCTGAAACTGAACAAGCAAGGATGAAGTCTTGGCTCTCCCCTCTTGAAAAAAAGGACTCCCACTGATTCTGATATTCCAGAATTTGTATCTTTGGAGGACTATAATATTTCACTGCATTTCTTCAGAAACAATATTTATAAGGGAGATTTCCCCCCCACCATAACAGAGAAATTATAGCTGTGGAATTAAAAAGAAAAATCTCTCCCCTTGTAAACCAAAAAGTAATAAGAGAACTAAGACTTTTGTCTTAGTTATCTTTATTGGGTCATCTGCTGCTGCCTGCAACATGGTTGTGCATGTGCTGCTATAGGCCTCATACCAGTTAAATAACTACAATAGCTCAAACACAAACAGCCTTTGAGAAATGTGTTTTGTAAGCCTCTTTTTACATGGTTTTCTTAACCACAGTATGCTTACCCCAGATCTTGCGTTTACTTATCAAGCTGAAGAGAAACAATGGGGAAACAGATAGCTCTTCTCAGTGCTTCAAAAAGCAGGCTACAAACACAAAATGCTTGTATGCATTGGGTCCTGTGTACTTAAATATAAGTGTCATGACTGTTTTCTTGTAATACAGACATTTAGTACGAATATTTCTTTTTAGTTTGGGAGTTACGATGATTTGAAAGAGCACAAATTTGATGTGACTGATCTTGGTATTCAGGTTGTATGTATAAACTGCACTATACTGTACTTTTTGTAAACTAATGTAAGTAGACGAGAAGATTGTACAACGTGTAGATCTGCCAACTGTAAGAAAAAAAACTTTTTCATAAACTGAGAATATATTGATTTTTCTTCCTTTTGTTTGGTTGGTTGGTTTTTTGTTTTTGGTTTTTTTTTTTTTTTTTTAGATAACCCCAAAACACCAAAGTTAGAGCAATCATTTTGAAACAGTCAGTACTTACCACTGCTTGTTAGGTCGCTGAGACAACATGCATTTTATTTCCCCTTCAGTGACCTAGCTGTGTGGAAGCCACTAGTGCTGGTCACTTTGTGTTCCCAGTCATTCATAAGAGCAAAAGAAATTGCTGAAGGAGGGGAGGGTATTATCTTTGCATAAACATGCTGCCTATACTTCTTCCATTTCTTTGTAGCATAATAATGCATTGAAATCTGCATATGTTAAGTCCTAAGAGGGAGATCACTTTAAATGGCACCCACATTGTTTCATGAGGGGAAAAAAAAGTTTTGATTGTGAGATAAGTATTGCATATGTATTGGTTGTACACAGATTTTTGCAATGCCCAATGGCTCACTGTTTCTATGGTGACTTCATCATACATATTATCCATTTCTATCATGCATTTGAATTGGTTTTGATTTGTACATAGTCCATTTAGTCTTTTCATCTTTATATAAACTGAAATTATGGAATACATAATAGATCAAGATACTTAATTTTTAAGAAGTTATATTTGTAAAAATTTCTCTATTGTGAATAAAGTCTTTTAATATATCTGTTCAACTTGTTATAATTTTTCTTAAGTGTGTTGCAGAAGTAAACTACAGGAATCTGCTGCATAGTCTGGTTTGGCTGCTATACTCATGAATTGTTGTCAGCAGATTGGTTTGATATGGATTAGTACTCTATGTACTTGTTAATATACTAACGTTAATTAATTTTAAGATACAATGTCAATTAATGTTAGTCAGTGTATAGAACTGCTACCACAGAAATAAATTTCTAGAAATTTTTTGCTGATAAAATTAATCCTACCAAATGTATTTTGGTAGAGTGAGCTTACTAATGAAAAGCCGGGAAGCTGGGAAGACAGGGGTGGCAGGCAGTAAGCACAGTGAAGGTCAGTCACTCCAATTCGTGTTCTGCACAATACAAGCAGCTTCAGCTAAATGCCATTTAGGAGCAAACACCAGAGCGGAGATGACAAGGCTGCCACAGTGCCCAGCATTACATGATCATGTAATGAAATGCTGTCGTTAGTCCAGGGTCCAGAGAAGAGAAGAACAGTTGTCATAGGAACTGTAACTGCATTTTGTGTCGGAAGGATGTTAAGATCTCCCATCTAAATACTGAATAACAGCTACACCTCATAGATAACCTTGTTTTCTCCATTTAGTAAAAAGCCTCATTCAAAGATGATAGTGAAATAAACTGCTGTGATTTTACAGAACAGTCTCAGTAGTATCAATTTCTGTCAGAGGACTTACTAAGCCTCATTAAGTGAGTCATTTTTGAGGGTAGCTCTTGGATCTGGTGTCTCATTTTACCAGCATAGTTGTGGGACTGCAGCTATGCAGCGCAATCCTTGGGGCAGTCAGCAGGCAGGGCCCTCCTGTCCCTGGCTCCAGGGCCACACAAACTGCTACTCCAGAAGTTAAACCTGAACTAATGCAAACCATAGTGCAGCACATTATTCACAAGAGAGGTAAATACAAGCCTGGGTTAGAACTTCAAGCAATTTGGTTTCTTAATTGGACACTTGGTGTGGTTTGTTTTCTGCAGGGGAAAAAGGAACTAACTGAGTCAACAATTAGTCAAGACTAACAGGATTTGCCCTGCTGTCTGCATTGCCCTGCGGCCTTGCCCTAGCACAAGAGGAACTCGGCACTTGTGTGACAGCATCTGCTGTGGAAACAGCCCTTCATCTGATCCGCCTTAATCTTGGGATTAGCCTGTCCCGATTGATCTCAAATGCAGGATGAAAGATTACGCATCAAAGAGCAGCCTGCCAAGCCCAGGAAATGGTCACTGAGACAGAGTTCCTGGCCGAATACTGCGGGAAGAGATAAAACGCAGGGGTTTGCTCGCTCTCCTGGTTTTAGGCATTCATACACATTCATCCATGCACAGAGTGCTGGATGGAGCAAGTCCCGCAGCCGCAGAGTCCAGCTAGACTCTTGGCATTCCTGTCCCACCAGGCTGTTAACATTCAACAATACCTCAAAAGCCAGTGGTGTTTTGACCCTTATTTCTCAGAGCTGGCGCAGATACCTCACTCACCATAATCAACCTTCCCTTTGGAAGCCCCTCTCTAAAACTTTCATATGCTCTCCAAACTCTCCATGCACACTTTGTGGCTGATTTGTGGAAGGTTGTTTGCCTTTCACCATTCCCAACTGACATTTTAAAGGATATTAAAGACTCCTCTCGTTATTAATATTTCATCCCTTCACTTTTTAGTTGTGCCTTGCTTTCACACCATCGCTCAGAGTAGCACAGAGCTATTATTAGTCTTGAACACCTCAAGTTAGGGAAAAAAAAAAGAAATTGTCAGTATGAGTTTATTATACTGTCATATCCTGGCCATTGATTTATCTGCCAAGAAACATCACCCTGTGACAGGAGGACTTGCTGGTACACCAGAAGCTCAGAGAGGTGTTATGGTTGGCAGTGCACAGGACAGAAGAGCCCAAGGTTATTTGTCTCAGCCATGGGGATAATTACAGTATTCTGATGCTGCAAGTAGTGATCCTACAGGAGTGGTAGGTTACGTGATTCTAAGTTGTTCACCAGCACATATCCAAAGGAGCACACAGGTAATGTCATACTGAAGGCACCATGTAATACATTGTCCCACCTCCTCCCAGACCCATGGGAATTAGCCCATCACAGGCCCATCTCCATACTCCTGGAGGAGCACAGGGGCACGCAGACAGGGTGGAACCCAAGAGAGAGACCTAGAGGAAAGGAAATCCTGTCCAGGCCTTCTCCCAGGGCTGTGCCAGGACAGCCTCAGCCCTGGTGCCCAGGTATTGGGATGAGTCATCATCACCATCATCATCAACAGTCTCCAGAGCACCTTTGAGGGGCAAGGGGCATTGCCAAGGAGTATGCAAGGAGGATTTTATTATTTACTATGCTGTTCCCTGAAAGGGCATAGGGAAAAAAAGATTCAAGCCACCAAGCATCACAGAACTCCTTCTTCATGGTTCAGGAACCAGACAACTGGTCCCTGATGTTTTCCCTGATGTAAGGAGTTTGCCACCAGTCTCCTTTGCTGTGCATAACCAGTGTCCCCAGTGTGGGTCCCCCACACTCAGGCTGCCCACCCACGTGCCACTACAGCGTGGCACGACAGTGCTGGGTGCTGCAGACCAACACCTTCGGGGATACCACAGAGGAGCCACTGATCACCAGCTGTGCCCCAAAAGCCTCTGCTCCCAGCTCCTTGCCTGTAATCCAGCCAGATGCTGACTCTAATGATTCATCTTTTTAACTCAGAATCACATGACAAAGAGGTTTTGACCACTTCCAAGCCTTCCCCAATTAATTTAAGGCTGTGGCACCTTCTAATCAACAAATCATTTCTACTCCATCCAGAGTGAACTGAAACCTGAGACGTAGCACAAGTCATAAGGAAAAATCCTTCATTTCCTGCTGCTACAGGAAAAACTGAGGCCAGAGCTAGTTAGGGGAGTAGATTTGCTATTTATGAAAGGCCATAGTTCTTTGCAAATGCATTGATTTCAGTGCACCTTTCGGCTACAGATTTTTTTTTCTAACCACCACTGTCATTGGCCAACCAGAAATGCCATCCAGACAGCCAGAGCCTCTGCTACTAGGGCAGCAGCACAGGCAGGTCAAGTGTCTCATCCAAGTTGCAAGGAGACCCAAACCCCATCCTGTGGTCACTGAGCTCTCCTCCCACGCCACAGACACCTCCTCAGTCTCACTGATGTATCAGCGTGGGACCCAGCAACAGGAGTAAGGCCTCAGGAAGTCCTCAGCAGCAACAAAGCCAGGTAGTGCTCACAGCATCTCAGCCAAGAAATGCTATGTAGCTGAGCACTGCCAGCACCGCATGGAAAGCAAGGTTACCATAACGGCTTGACTCCTGGAGTTCAATCATTTCTCTGGAAACCCCAACCCAAGAAAGACTGCTGCTTTATTTTGTTTCAGTATTTTAACATTAAGCAGCAATTGCCAAGAAGTAGCTTCAAACATGCTTTTTCCACTGCTAGTTACAGTGTAAAACCAACTCTTACCATCAAGATCCCTGTGTTTGGGACCAACCACAGACTAGAAATCAGCACGAACAAATCAAAATTTGCCTAAGAGCAAACAAAACCTGACTCACAAGCAGTTGACTGTACCAAGGACTCACAATAAAATACAAACTGAGTGTTAATCAACCACCATCCATGGAAGCTGGGAACAGAGTGCTCCTCTCTCCACAAACTCCCTTCCTCACGTCTCAGAGCATAGAGAAGCACAAGAGCAAAATTCCTAAAAGCAGGAGCGGCTATTTCTCACAGCATAGCCTCTGCTCAGATGGCCCAGGAAACTAATTTTGGTGGCTTAGTTCCAGTGCAACCCATGCCAGGAAAAAAAAAAAAAAAAAAAAAAAAAAAAAAAAAAAAAGCTGAGGTGGACAAGACTTAGCAGACTGAGAGAGCAGAAACTTAAAAGAAAGATGCTACAAAAACCTGAGAGTATCTAAAGAAACTTGTTATTTCTTCCTTTTCTCATGAAGCGTCTTTCTACTCTGTCATTGCAAGAATACAGATAGATGGAAAATTAATTAAAACACACCTTCACAGTCCGGTGGGATGGAGACGGAAAAAGGGAGTTTATCATCTTATTGATCACCTCTCTCCCGACACCCACAGATGCAAACAGGGCGGAGAAGATAAACCAGGACCTACATAATGAGCAATTACCTGGAGGGCCTCCCGGGAGTCTCCAGCAAGACCGGAGCAGAGCAATGCATGAGTGCCTCTTGCAATTTCTGCAAGGGCCCTCAGCTGCTACCGTAACTATTTCTACCCTGAGAGCTCTACAGAAAATAAGTTTGTGAGTGAAGCCTCTTGGTGTTGCACCCACATATAAAGCCCTAAAAATCTATATTAAATTACAGGAAATTTAAGCTATAGAAAAATAATCCTGTTTTTCAATTTGACATTTTTGTCTCATGCCTACCTCTGACTGAATAACCAATGAAGTATTCTTTGTTGTTTTTTTTTTCTTAGATCCAAAATTGAATACATTTGTCCAGAAAAAAAAAAATTGTCCACATCTTTAATCCAAAACTTGAACATTTCTCAGGAAAAAAAAAAAAAAAATTTAAAAGTGAGAGTACATGTAGACGATATTAGTGTTTTACACTAAGATATATTACAGATATAAGCAATCCTTATAACTATCCATTTCTGCAGTAGGATTTGATAGACTGTAACACAGATCTCAGTACCTAATTCTAATTTCTTTCTGTTCCAAGATGAAAAGGAGGAGGAAACAGCCTCACACTGAAGTGTGTGAACACTTGCTCACTAGACAATTAATTGGCTGCTCACTGTCACAACTTGTTTGGGACACTAAATCTTCTATCTTTTTACCGATGCTGTCACCAAAGTGGCCTAACTGGGAAAAATTTCTTGCATCGATGAGCATTTTTCTTTCTAAACATAACTTACACAGCAAGAAAACCAGCTCCATTTAAGTCAACAGGCAAAACTCTCATTCATTTTAGTGAAGTCAAATTTTCACCCAGAGAAAACAATTTCATAGAATTTTACATGGAGATTTATGAAGCAGATACGGCCTAAGGAATGTTAAAGGAAAAGAAAGCACAGGGGTCTTGTCTCTTCTTTTCTTTCTTTTTTTTCCTAATATCGTATGGATTATCTATTTTTCAAATGTGTTTATTTCAGACAATAAACACTACGTCTGGATTTATCCTCTCCAAGCAAACCATCCATTTTCTTATCATTCAGAGCGATGTTGTACCTAGTGAAAACAAATCAGTGACTTCAATTCAGCTGATGTTTGGCTTCTTTAATTAAAATGTTCATGTCTTAACATGAATAGCTTCAACAAAATTTGAAGCTTTCTTTTCTCTGCCGTTCTTAAATGTTTTAATATATCACATCTCAAGCTCTTTTTTCTCTCCCTCGCCCAACACTCGCTGCCAACATACATAAAGCCAAATCTCCACCTTTCATAATTTGCATACAAAATCCTGCAGCCTCTTTCCATTTCTCAGCAAAAATTTAACAGCCAGACACAGTAGTGAGTTCTCATTTTGTGGGACTCCATTAATTTTACAAAATATGCTGCAGAACACTTACAAGCATGCCATAAATATTATATATTAAAATAAAAGTACACTTGTCAAATAAGAGACCATTTTGAGATGCATTATTAATAACAACCATTTATACTCTATCATGCCATAAAGGTAGAGCAAGTTATACAGATACATTCTCTTCTGAAAATTTTTACAATAGAAGATAGATGTAAATCACTGGGCAAGTATTCAAATGAGAAAAGGGCATAGGGAGATCAGCAGTGAAAAGAATAAGGCAAAATGAGTTGCTGAAAGCATTGGGTTGAAAGGAAGGTGGTGAAGAGACAACTATATAACTTTCACAAGCAGAAGCCACTAAGCCAGGCAAGGTGAACTCTGGTAACGGTGAGATAGCTTCAGGATGGAGGCTGAAGCCAGCTCACCGTTGGGCAGAGATAGCGGGTGTAGCTCCCACACACACCCAAAACAGGCACTTCAAAAAAAATAATCTTCAGACAAGATAAGAATTGAATTGTGGTAAAAACGGTACTGCTGTCAGAGATACCTCCTCCTTTTCAGGGCTGAGGTGTGCAGAGCAGACACACTAAGCAGGGCAGGTAGAGCATGTCTGCTCTGCCTCTAGGGGGGCACCGACTTTGGAAACCTAACATACAAGTCAATCTTTGGTTGTAGTCAGCAGGTCATGTTTCTAGTAAAAAAAAAAAAAAAAAAAAAAACCAGAAATCTTGATATGACCCTGCATTGCAGACTGGCCTCCTGTCCTCTTGCCACTCCAAAATTCCTCTCCCTCCTCCCAGTATGTCCATGGGCTCTGTGCTGCTCCACAGCACACGTGGGTGCTAGTAGCACAAAAAGACCCAGCTGCCAGGAAAAGCTGAAAATATTCATACATAGCTTTCCTTCCTTGGCTTATTAAAATGCAGTACCTGTTACATCCACTTTTTGTCTTATTCTGTGTTAAAACAACAAAAGAAACAAACAAAACTGACTAGTTGATCTTTCCCCTCTCCGTGTTGTAGAGATGGCACTCACAGGTTGGTGGTTGCTCATCAACACAAACATCACCAGGTATTTTTATGGATCACCCCAGCTCTCTGAGCAGCCTTATGCACGTCACAGCATGCTTGAACCCCTCACTGGATTTGCATTTTTGCTGAGAGGTAGATAACTGTAGACTTCCTTCAAGAAATTCTCTTAGAGAAATGCAAAGGTTAGGAAAGACAGAGACTTGCCCACAGCTCGTATGGCTCTTTCCTGCCTACTCAGGCTTCAAGCATTTTTACAGCTTCCTAAATTTCAATAGGCTTTTTAGATCTCGCTGGTACACCACAACCCAGGCTGCAAAGCACTGGGATTAGTACTCAGTCATCACTGTAGACTTCAGCAAATCCCAGGCCAAAGCTGTTGGTAGTGCTTACTGAAGAGCCCTAAACTGTTGTAAACAACATTATTCACAGATTTGCAGCACGATGAGCTGGTTAAAAGCACAGAAGCAGTGTGCATGGTAGTACGGCCGCAGCAGCATCTTCAGAGTGATTTAGGGGAACGTTTTAAAGAGGCACAAGTCATCACACTGCCTCCAGTTACCAGCAATAATGTGTAAATAATTCATTAAGCAAGGGCAGCCTGCACATCATCACTACTCAGATGAACCAGAAAGCCCACAAAAAATAAAAACAGAAACATGATCATTATATTAATTACTGATAATGCAAGGTTTAGCAACTGCATTTTAGTCTATAATATCCCAGCTTCAAAAAGACTGATAGCAAAGACTTCTTATGACCCAAAACGCCAGTAGAAATAAGTCAGTCTCCTTGGTTAGCATTCTTAGGAGTCTAAAAGTGCTGAAAGCATCCTGGTTAGGCAGAAAGTAGACATTTATTGTTTTTAACCCATTCACATCACTAAGCAAACATTATTTTGCACTGTGGAACCAATGAATTTTTTATAGTCCCACAGATTTTTTTTATAAAGTATACTCTTGAACCTTTGAAAACCAGAGGCCGTGTCAGAGCCAATCCAGCTTACCCTCAAACCTCCTCTTCTCCCTCTGCCTCACCTTCAAAAAGAAAACACACACCACAACAAAATCTGTTGTCTTTCTTCTTCACTGTGGGGAAACAAGTTGTTCCAAAGTGAATATATGTAAAGTCTTTAGCTCATTTAATGCATTTTTAGCACCCACTTCATCCTTGCCAGGTCTCTCTCTCATTTCAGGCTGTCTCTAGACCTTGAGAAGGAGCTGCTGATCAGCCCACACCATGGACCAGCCCTGACCGTCCTTTAACTTGAGGACTTTCAAAACACCTTCAGCAGCAGTAAGGAGATTTTTTTTTTTTTTTTGCATAGTTTTACTCAGTCTATTTTTTGCTTTATGTTTTTAAGAGGAAAGTCCTGGGAAAGAATTTATCAGGCACACTTCATTTGTGCCTTCAGTCCAGTTTATTTGTCCAAGGAGACAGGTACCTTAGAAGATCTTATACTTCATCTGAGACTCGTAATGCCTAGTCCCACAGGCCCTAATCTTTCCATCTTACTATTATATATCTTTAAAACCAAAGGATATTTGCTTTTCTTTCAGGATTACATTCCACTCTCTCTGTTCCCAGAAAAGATGTGAAGGCTGAAATACACGCAAATATATCAGCCACAGCAGCAGAAAAGAGAAGAGGAAAAACTCTTACTCAAACATGGCAAAAGACCAGCATCACACTGGAGTCCTATTTTCTGGTGCTTCACATGGGGAGAACAAAACCGTCTACAAACTAGCCAAGAATTAGATCTGTATTTACAGAAGGGAGCATGTACAGCAGGCACACAAAATGACTCACCCAAGAATACAGAGCCAGGCAGTCAAACTCCCTCAGGACAGCTGCCAATTCTCAGCTCCACTCTGCTTTCCAGCCTCTAAACAATATTCTTCCTCCCACTCCCATGTAAGACATGAGCCAATTTTACTTTTATGAGACTAAATTACCTCTATTCATCTCCTGTCATGGTAAATGAGTTACTAGCGAACTTTCTAATTTCTCAAAATTTTATTCACAAAGTCTTGTCTTTATAATTCCATTTACCTGGAGAAATACATGCTGTTTATACAAGCATGAATAAATCAAGTATGGTTTCCTTTGCATTAAGTTGCTGTTTCTTTTACTGCAAAGGAAGAGATAAGTGTAAGTAGTAAAAGAAAAAAAATTTAAAAATTAGAAGTGCAGAGATTATGGCTAATATGCCTTAAATGGGAAAATGTATTCCCAGTTTCAGGAGGCAGACTCAAAGAGACTTCACCATGAGGTGACAGCCACAGCACACACAGGTCTCTCAACATGTGGGAGTGAACTCCAGATGCCTCTTGCCTCCTCTCTTTGTGTTCCTACGAGGGAAGGAGGAAAAGCCGTACACCATAAAGATTGCTCCACAAGCAGTTGCATGCAATAAGGAGGCCACAATGTAGAAGTGTAAGAATAACATTAAATAAATTAAAAGGTGCAAAAAATACCCAAAGGGATATCAGCTTGTCTTCGTCTTTCACTATGAGACATAGCAGCATGTAAATTATCATGGCCTGACAATGCTCCTGGAAAAAAAGTAAACTTCCAGCTATAATTCATTTCTAAACAGTCGTTTGTTCTGCTCACGTTAGTCTGTTCTTCTCCAAGTGCTTTCTAACCTATCAAGTTGATTTCAACCAAATCTTTCACCAGAGATGAAGCACTTGAGTCCCACTAACAATTGCATGCCTCTAAGTTCTTAAAAATACATAGTCAAGAAAAAGAGAGGTTATTTAAAATAGCTACACACTTTTGATCATCTCAAAGGCGGCGTGGGGCAGGAGGAGAAATCAGTTGAGAACACAGAGCTACTCATTTTAGAAAAAGAGACCCAACATACAGACATCAGGAGCTGCAGCATTTCAGAAGCAGCGAGGAGGGCTCTTAGAAGGGGTCAGGGCCCTGTCTGCACTGTGTGAGGTCAGATCTGGGAGGAAGCATCTTCAAGCAAAGACTCTCTTCTTTATACCAAACAGAGGACAGGGAGCTCCTTAGCATCCCTACCTGCAACCCAGTTATTTTCACCCTATGGGAGTGCCTAAATGTGCAGGTCCTTCTCCTAGCCAAAGGGAGGGGCAATTCCTTCCACTGAGGGTTTACAATTTAGGGAAATAAAAGCAAAATCTCTATTACTAAATATGCATTTTTATATGCCTACATAAATTTTGTTTTCCTGTCGTGCGACATTTTTCTGAAGTATTTTTTTTTTCCTGGTGATTTGGAAACTGTAGCCACAAGTTAAAAAAAAAAAATCCTCGTAAGAACCATGTAAAGGAAATGAATATTTAACAACTGTTTTTCTTTCACTAAACAGAAGTAACGGAGGCCCTGGGAAGTGTTTGGGTTTGAATTTTATTTTAGGGCAGGGAAGAGAAGGGTCTTTCAGTAAAAAGTAAGTCTACTCCAGTTCAATGGACTTTGAATTCCCAAGTTTTTAATTAAAATGTGGATCAAAGTAAGAACAAATGCCAATTAGAAAGCCTGCATTCATCTGAAAACAGAGACCCACCAGTCCAGAGCTTTCCAAACCCATCACATTCAGTAGCCCCACAAGGGAACAGCACAGACCTGCTCAGCCAGCTGGGCTGTCAAGTGGCTTTTATTTCCCCATGCGAGAGAGCAGCAAAGGTGTTGAGCAGACAGATGATGAAAAGATGGGGGGAGGAGGGCAGAACATCAGAGGGAACAGATTCATAAGAATAATTTAATTTTGAACCTAAAATTAATCCAACAAAATAGAGGAACAGATGCGAAGGGATTTGAAACTCCTTCTTGGATCATATCCCCTTAACTTTACTATACTTACAATCTGAATGTGATCTTAGCTATTCATAATATTGAAACCATATTAATTAAGCAATAAAATACACCAGACAGCTTATTGTTGGGATTATTTATATAATGTGTGTATTAAAGAGGGAGGAGGAGAAATTAGTGGCTCCATCCTGGGAGGTGACTAAACGCTGGAGGAAACAATTCCTAGCTCTTTAGAGCATGAAGGATTCCTCTTGCTGCTCGAGCACTTGCCACCGAGAGTTTCTCAAAGAACTTTGCTAATTAAGATATGTACTCATACAAGCAAATATTTGGCTGTGTTGCTGTTATCTCCCCCATGAAGCTCAGAAAACCTAGGCAAACAGAGAGAAATAAGGAGATCAGAAATATTTCCCATCTCTGACCCTACTAAGTAGGTTAAGTCAGTCATCTGTTTTAACCACGAGGTGATTAGTACAGCAACAACAAACAGATACAAATCTGGATGAGCCCTCTGGGGAGCCTGCCAAGGAATACGCTCCCTTTCCAAGCAGAAGACGTGCCACTCTTCACTCTGCCATGTAACTGATGGGCAACCTTGGGTAGCAAACTACAGATCCCAAGGATGTTAGTTTTGCCTCCAAGGTAGCAGAACAGAGGTCACATTGCTGACCTCCTCTGCTAGCTTCTGTAAGCCAGGTCTGTCTGTTATTAAAGAGCTGTGGTGCACAGGACGTGGCTGAATTTTGCCTGTGCAAACAAACTTCACAAACATAAATTAATTAAGAGCAGGAAGGAGAGGAAGAAGTTCATCAACAGATGCTTACCTGAATATTTAGGCCAACAGGCAATACAAAAGTCACTTTCTATGCAAAGAGCTCTCTTACTTGACAAGCCTCGCACTACATTCAAGTTTAGAGGAGGTGGATCCACAATTTCTTTCAGCATGGGTTACTGCTGGCCTTAAAGCTGGATTCATTTTTGAGGGACACCACTCATCTCATAAGTACTTAACAAGTCCAGGTCAGGCTATGGTGTGATTTACTAATGAGACAGCTGCACCTGTGCTCCAGGTGCCTTCACTATTTTTCATTTGTTTTCCTTTGGAGAGGGATGAACCACTACCACCTGAGCTTTTCTTCATAGTTCTAGTCTTCCTAATCCTGTGTGCCAGCAATTCCCTGCAGAGCAATGAGGAATGAGATTTAACTAATGCTCACACAAGTACAGCTGAGGGAGGGAGCTGGAACATAACATCTCTCATGGGTGTGAGCTCACTGTCCATGCCAAACATCAGCAGAACAATGCTTGAGAGCTCAAGTTTTTAATAATCTCACTGACTAGCTACACAGAACTTTACAGCTGAGTGAAAGCACAATAATACATCTGAAAAAAAAAAAAAAAACAAAACAAAAAAACCATTTGCTTCTTTTAAACACTTCCCACTTACAAATATAATAATTTACCCTTATCTTGGGATTGGAGATAGTAAAATATTTCTCCCCAACATCACCCCTTTTACCAATCTTTAGTTTGTTTGCAAGTGACTTAAGAGAAAAGCTTGCTTTTTTGTGAAGATAAAAGCACCTTGTATAAGGAAGACCCAGTCATGTTGGAAGTCCTACATATATATTAGGTTGTTAAGAGTAGAGACTCCATCATTGCTGTGGACAAACTGTTACTTTCTCCATTGTAAAGTCTAGACACATCTTTACTCTTGGTAGAGAAAACTATTCTATTGATCTTCTTTCAGAGACTAATTGAAGGAAGAAGATTTCAAAAGGCTGGTAAGAAAAAAAAAATATTCTGCCACCAAGCCATTACTGACAATATGCTAGGATGCAGCCATTATTCTGTCTAGCTTTTGATACAGCTGCTCAAAAATATCTTCCTCCCCTGAATCGTTTCCAAAGATTTTGTTTTTCTCCCCTAACCAAAATAACTATATTGAAAACTCTATTCTACCTTGCCCTCAAATAAACATCTTGTCTATACATACAGCAACAATAGGAAACTTACAGTCAGATTGCTATACTGAAACCCAAAAAACCTATGTTTGGTCAGTCACAAAAAGACATGGCTCTGAGGAACAAAAAGAGGAGTTTCTATCAGAGCAGGAGATTACTGATCTAACCCACTTACCTGGGAGGCCTGAGTCTGAAATGCTATTTTAAATTGTGTCATTAGACAATAAGGAATCAGAATTATTCATTGTGTCTAACTTAACCTCATTACAGCCTCCACTGGGAATAATTATTTCAAAACGTTTCTTGCTCTTCAGAACTTCAGAGCACAATTTCTGAGTCTTCCCGAGCTTGGCTGAAATCACTTCTCTACATTCTGGGGAGCTGTCCTGGCTCCTAGCACAAACTGAACTCACTGAGGAACTAATCCTATTTGCAGCAAAGAAACGCAGGTGGCTGCTGCTGCATTCACATGGCCTGACCCCAGCCAACGCCATCACCATCGCAGTTTGTGGCTATGTCCCTTACATCCCTTTCCATCACAAAGATTCATTTCCCCAGGTGGGGGAACCCCACCTTTCAAGTCAGGGCAATGTGACTGCTACCAAATTGTCACAAAGCAAACCCACCAAAACTCAGGTGCTTGCCTAGTTTGTATAACCCTTTCCTGCAGAAATGGAAGTGTGTGTCATTATATGCAATTAGCAACTTTCTGTATGTTTTGGAGAAACACCTCACACACCCCACATCCAACCTCTGGCAGACAAAGCTTTTCTAAAACAATGATTCATAGGGAGCACAATACTTCATTTGTAGCATGGGTCATTGCAAATATTTATTTCAACTTCTCATCTGGTTTGTAAAGATCAGAGTGTATTTAATAAGGAAAGTGATGTCAGCGAAATAAACTGCATAAAGTTCTAGCAATAATGCTAACACAGCTGCAGAGATTATAAAATTGCTGTTTAAAGAAGTAACTAGAAAGACTCTCTCAGTAATATTTTAGATTCTTTTCACAAACATAAAGTACAGTTCCAATGAACATGTGTGCTGTGACTTCTATAAGTCAGATCCTGACCTGTCTAATACCACTTTCTTTTTTAATAGTGTAAATTATCCTATTCAGAGTGGACCTTTGTCCTTTAAAGGATTTTTAATGCCTTTATGAAAAAGTCTAGAGAGCTGCCATTCAAAAGGAGTTGAGGTGGAAGATGCTTTCCTCTGTTTTTCTATACTCAGACTGCTGAAAAAAAGGACAAAAAAAAAAAAAAAAAAAAAAAAAAGAAGTAGTGATGAAGCTAGAAATAACTTCTAAAGAGTGACTGAAATTAGAAATAGAAGTGAGAGTCAACTGGAAGAGACAATATTTTCTCTTCAATTCTTCAGAGTCGTATTGGACTTCAGTGGACTTAGTCTACCAAGCTCTTTTACTGTTTAAACATGGGAATAATTATTCCAGAACTAAAAAGCTCTGAAAGTTTTCAGAATACTACCTCTTCAGCCAAGAAATGTTCTCAGGAATATTCATTTGCATTGTTCTGATCTAAAATCATAACTGGTATGAAATAGGTATAAACATTGGTCCTATTTCCCAGTAAGGTACTTAGTCTTCTGGAGATAATTCAGAACTGAAATAATCTTTCCTGGGATTATAAAACACAAAATAATTTCATCTGCACAAGTAAACAGATTGTGATGCATTTCCTGATTAGCCAAAAGAGCACAGCAAGACAAGACAAGTAGTCCATGTGATGTAAAAGCAAGACATAACATCTCATCTAAGTGAACTGTTGAAGTGCTAAACAAAATGAATGAGGAAAAAGGCATATTTTAAAGTGGCTCTGTGTTTGTGTGGATGTCTTTCCTTTTTCAAAGAAGCTCTTATTATAATACAAGTCATAAATAAATAATATTTTACCTCTATAGTGTTCCAGTAAACACCATTTGGTAGTTACGTTTGTTATCTCGGATTTACAAGGATTTTCAAGCTACATCATTTATGCATAACACAGGTCTAAATCACATCCCCAATTTACAACAATATCAATAATCCCAATATAAACAATATAAATAATATGATCACATTACCAGTTTTCAACAATACAAAACTTTTCTGTTTGAGCTTTAACCAATACACCCCAGAAACTTTGGCCTGCCATCTGAAAGTTGACCTCTCATTCAAAACAGGGGAGACAAAAAGTATTCCTATTAATGGAGGAAATGGGCAAGGCTTCCTTTTCAAAAAGCTAATTTTTGACACTCATTCAGGAAACCTTTTATTAGTACTAAGAACACTAGATGATCTTACAGTAATTCTACTTATTGCTTTCCTCAAAGAACAAAGAGGGCTCATGAATAAAGTTTTGGACATACGCATATCCTTATAGCCTGTTACCAACAGCGTAGCACCTTCATTTCACTTAATTGGGAATGCGAGAGAGGAATGCAGATTGTATCAGTTTTCAGTGGGGGATGGAGATCCAGTTTTGGTTTAGGTGGCTTGGGGACTGGTGGGCTTTGGTTTTGGAGGTGGTTTGACAAGTTTTAGTCCCACACTCAGCATTGTAAAATTCCAAACAGTTCCAGTAGTATATTGACCAATTTGTTATCTCAGCTTCTCCACAGGTGGGAAATACAAAATTAAGCCTTTTCGGGCTCCTGGAAGCACACCTCCTTCTACAGTCCTGGTCCATTCCTCCCTACTATGATTTGTACCAAAGATTCTTCACTCTCCCCCTAAGCTAGAGCTGCTTATTGCCTCAGTACCACAGTTGCTTCTTTACTCTCCCTTACACTAAGACATGGCCTGTTTGTTGATGTCAGAACAAGCAGCAGTTTTATAGTCTTTAATAAGTAAAAGATCAGTGACCTCTCAGAGGCAAGTTCTGTCTCTGCATACACACACTATACACATGACTCATGGTTTTAACTTCACTGCCTAAGTTTAAGTCAAGTCGAACAATAAGACACAGTTTAAAACACACCAAAACACACCAAGCAAACAGAAGTTATTCTTGCCCTGCTGTGAAGCAAAATGAAAAAATACATACATTTAATTAGAAGCAATTGTGTGTGAAATGCTTTACACCCACTCAGCGTTGCCACAGCCTCTACAATTCGCGTAGGTGAGCTCCGACAGTGCTGTGCTGCCACCCTCTGTCCTCAGTCCTCCTAAACCACAGCAATTCATATTTGGGCAATATTAACTTCTCTTCAGTGTGGGAATCTGTGAAGGTTAAAATCTGTATCATAAAAGGAGCTGATCAGTTATCAGAGCGTTAAGAGAGAGCTTGTTTTGCTTCCCAAGGACACTGAGCCTTGCTGAGCACCCTGTGCTATCTGTAACACTGTGGTTACGGGACCACTTGGGAAGTTCACGGTCAAAGGTCTTGGCTTTGACAGAGTCTTGGTGATGTAGGTTTGTGTGTACCTGCAAGTGCACTCAGCGTATCAAAAAATGAACCAAACCCCAAGCCGACCCCACATTCATTAGGACTTGACCACTCCTGCTCTTACTGTCCACATTTCAAGGTCCGTGATTTCTTACTAGGTCTGTCTTACTAGTCCACATTTAATCTATGATAGTCTTTAGAAACAAATAAAGTTAAGCATAGTTACATACATGCATTTCCTGTATTTCAAAGTATATTTATTCAGTATTACTCATGTTTGAAACAACTGGAGAAATGTGCTTTCCCTTGCACGTCCCAAAATGTCCCAAAGCATTGACGTTTTGCAAGGCTCGTCAGCGTAAAGAGTCTCAGAATCTTCCTCATCGCACTGACAGGTACCCACTGGTGTAGGGAACTACTATTATTTCATCCACAGAATCCTCTCCCAGACTGGACTTCTTGAAGCATTTCAGTTGAACATTTGCCACTTTGTGAGAGAGGGAGGAGCACTTAATTTAGCCAGAGAATTGAAAACCAGCACAGATCCTCAAACATAAAGGCAGAGGGGTGATATCTCAATAATCAAGCAAAATGGCAAAACAACTTCCACCTTGCTGGTTGGAATGTGTCTGGCTTCAGTCCTTCAACTCAACGCCAAGTAACTCTTCCACCCCCATGTTTGGGCAAGTTCCATCAAGAACTATGACACAAGAGACCAGATTAATAAACTCCGAGCAGTAATTCAGCTAAATACACACATTTCTAGCCTAGCTGTATAACAGCAAAGAGCCCCGTGGCTGGTGACATGGAAGACCTGAACAGAACATAAACAACTCAAAATTTTCCTTGGTCTGTTAATCTCAGCTTTCCATAAGAACTGCCAATGTTGCTTTTGAGGGCTTCTGTCTGCTATGAAAGGAAGGCATAAAGCAGAAAATGAAGCTGAAAACAAGGATAAATGCCAATAAGACCTTCTCTTCTGTGTGCTTTTTCCACAGGAAGGGAAAAATACGGACCATAATCTGCTAAAATGAGCTGGAGTCCAGAGAAAGCCGACTATTTCTCAGGAGGTTGCCAAGCATTAACAATATCCCACCGCACAGCAGCAAGCTTACATCGAAAGGATTTTGCACGGTGCTAGCAATGCATCAACGCTTTGTGAAGCCTAGCTTTAGGCACACTTGAAATACCTAGGCAGAGCTTTACAAACTACAGTGGGGGAAAAAAAAAAAAAAAGCTAGATCTTCAGAGTGAGGCAAAGTCATTCCAGGGCATGTAGATATTTCTAGATGGCTTTGCACCATCCTGCTCACCCTTCAGTGTTCTGCTGTTTCTGTTCAGTTTTAGATTCTCTCCCCCATGGCACTGTTGTGCCTTATAGTGTTTGGAAGTCATAAGTGCCCTTTTGCACTCATTAAGCTCCCAGCAGAAAGTTGCTGTAAGTGTAAAATAAGCCAGGGTGTCAAAGTGTCTGGCAAGAAAAGAAAACAGAAAGCATGGAAGAACTGCAAGAATAACACAAGGGCATATGTCAGCCCCTCCTTTCCAGGCCAGGAGAAAGTTCATAAATCGGCCGGGGGTCACTACGCAATTGCTAATGCCAACATCCCGTTAGCGGGCTGCTAAGCTCTGTTTGGGCAGGGAGTGGAAAGGAAGGACAGAAGAGCAGACTTTCCTCTCTTTTACAGTTACAGCCTCCCAGACATGCCAAACAGAGGGATAAAAACGATGTCATCTTACATTTAGGAAGGTCACTTTTGCTGGTGCTTGTGGCTTTATCACAAGCTGTAAGAGGCTCGGCAAGCACTAGACAGTTGTGTGCACACATGTATGCACCTTCATACACAGGGAAAGGTGAAATCTAAATAAAGACATTCTAGCTATGCATGGACTTTTGAGGCTAAAGGGACACTGTAGAAACTGTAATAGGTATGACTCCACTTGGAGACCTTGAAATCACAGTTCTTAGAAACCCCCATGAGATGCGAGTAATGCATGTATTCACATGCATCTCCACTGGCACATAAAATTTACTGCAGAAGAGAATCAACAATTTCACTTACAGCAATGACAGCCTTTTTCCTAGAGGAAAAAAAAAAAAAAAATCGCTCTTGTATAAAAACAGCCTCTATTCATTGACCCTAAGAAAGAAGGCAATCATTGCTTTTCTCTTCCTGTTGCTCAACAGCAGCTTCAAAACAGCTCTTAGAAGACAAGAATTTTCATAGCCCTCTGACTCAGAACGGCTCTTTCACTTTTCCTCCTTACAAATATATCGTTTTTCCAAATTGAACCAGAAAGTACACCACTAGCATGAAGATAGCCTCTTGACTTTATACTCCTTCCCCTCTGGCCCTCAACACAAGCATGCCTGAGGCTCCACTGTTCTCAACAATGTCTTAGTAGAGACTGAACTGAAAGAAATCCTACCCTGCAACTACCACCTCAATGCCATCTTTATATCACACTTACTATATAATTCTTTCCAGTTCAGCTTTCATCCTTTTCAGAATCAAAATCTCTCCTCAAATTCTAGAAACTATCTTCCTTAGCAAAGTTTGTATAATTATACTCCGGCTTATTTCTCCTTGTCTCAATTTTTGGACTCAATTACATCCTTACTCACAAATCCGCACCAACGTGGTCATGACAGTTGCGTACTTTGCTCCCTGTGGTCCAAAAATCTGTTCACAATCTCCTGTCTTCCATGACCTTATTAACAAAAAACAAACCCCAAACTGCACATCCACGCAAAATTACTTATACTTTTTGCTTCTACGTCATCTGTAGCAATGAGGCCCCCATCTTCACCACACACCATGTGAAAGACTACTACCTCCTCTGCTCTAAAGCTACTGCCTGGGTTTTATGGCACGCCTCTTACGCCTGAAGAAGATGACAAAGGCACACGAGTGAGTAACAGTTCACTACAGGAGATACACATGCAATCCACAGATGCCAAAATAAAAAGGATATTGTGCTTTCTAATCAACTTGGGCACGAGGGCTCTTTAATCACCATTATTTATAAGGCCAATTAAGCACCCAAGTTGCTTGCATACCGTAAGGGGAATGTTTCCCTCCCTCCCAATCTGCTATCCCATACTTTGCCACTGTTTGGAGGGAACCTGTCAGTGGCTGTAGCTTCTAAGCCCCTCCTTTAATTTTCTCCCAGCAGTCAGAGTTAGCCAGTAGAGAAAGCAACAGCCTGACAGCCTTCTGTTAGCACTAAAGCACTGTCTAATGCACCTGCTATCAGAGGTAATTTTGCAGAGAAGCCTAGAGATAATTTTTCAATTTGCTGTCTAGTGAACCAATTGCAGTCCAGTAACCAAGACAATGGCTGTAAAATGCAATGTGTGGAGTGTATAAGTGGAGTGATGGTTTCACGCTGCAAACCTGAATCAAAGCAGTGTAATAGCATTCTCCCTTAAGCCTATGGAAACCCCAGAAGGACCTCTGAATTTAAATGGGTAGAAGGAAATTACAACTGCTGATACTCTTAAAGATTCTTCTTGCTTCTGATAAAACTAGCAGGGAAATCGGTGTAGGCAGGCTTCAGTAAAAGCAGCATGCTGTGAAAAGGCACAGTTGAGATCATACTCTTCTTATAGAAGGACTGAAGGAAAATTTAGGACTGCTGTAAATTGTACAATATCTCCAGTTTGCAGGCATCCCTGCTGCTCTTCACTTAAAAGATCTTTAAATGAAACATAGCATCCTAAAGGCAGCTATGTCATTGTCATGTCAGTAAGTCTCATGTGAGTACTTTGGAACAAGGTTCTGGCTGTTCTGATTTTTAATACATGTTTGCTTGAGGAAGGAGGAAAACTAGGAGAAATATTACAGGAAAAGAAATAAAGGCTAAATAACTGATACTATGACCTTAAAATATAACAAAAAAAAAAAAACAAACCCAAAAAAAAAAAACTTTGTGCAAAGTCCTATCAGGTAGAAAGGGATTTCAGTTATAAGCAAAGCAAGTTCTTCTCATTTCCTCTCGTTCCCTAGAAATAGAGTTTTCTCTAAGATTATAAAACTTCTAGAAGAAGTTTTATAATCTGGCTGTTCAAAAGACAGTTTCAATTTCATGTAAAATTAGAAAGAAGGTTCTGTACACTGCACTTACAGAGATGGAGAGGTCCTTCTGTATGCACTCATTTTTAATTCATTAATTGTTTGCAGTTTTAGTTTACATGCAAAAAGTTTACAACCAAAAAGGCTGAGGATGTCATAGCAATCTTCTGTTTCCTTTATTCTAACTTATGCAGGTAGGATAGGAAATTACATGTCTTTCTAAAGAAAAGAGACCAAAAAAAAAGGTAGAAAAGGAATAGACAACCAATTTCCATACTAATCTCAGAGTACAGGTAACTGAAAACAGTTCCCCTAGTGAGTACAACTCCCAGAGGCAAAAACCATACCACTACAGCTAAAGAAAAAAAAAAAAAACCCACATAATTTTTCACTGTTTACACAGGTATGTTCTCCAGGCTTGGGCAAAGTAACACCTCACTGAAAAGGCAACACAATTCCAACAGGCTACATCATGTCAATATGTTCAAAAGCTTTTACCTAAGGGAATTTTAAATGCTAAACAGTTATAAAAATACAAGAAAAGGAACTGCAGCAGAAACAGGCAAGTTTGTTGCCTGCCTAGAAGTTGGCACCAGTGTATCTTGTATAGACCCTGTATGAGATGTCTCTGTCTCAAACAAGTTATAGCCTACTTGAGGAAGACAGAGATGAAGCAACATTGCTGAAATCCCAAAGGAAAAAAAAAAGTTTAACCTGTTTAATTTGTCCATAGTAACACAGGAAGGCTACAGCCAAGTGAACAATTCTGACTAGTGCTTTACCCACAAGCCTATCCTTCCTTTTAGCTCCTAAAGGAGGTTAAATAAAAAGGGTGCTTAAATATTTTTCTTTCATGCTGCTGAAATGAAGCTGAAGAACTATCTGCAATTTCTTACGGAATAGCGTAAAAATTAGCAAGCCGGGATAGATGTAGGCAATACTACAGTTATACACAACTTATTTTGCCCCTGAACATTTGCAAAGAAAAGAAGCCAGATGTTTCAGAGCTTTGGACAGATGTACCAAATTTGGAGGCAATAACTTAAATTCACTGTCTGAATAAGCGTACTTGCACTTTAGGCTGGTAATTTATCTGTCTGGGAAAACAGCTTTTGCATAGAGAGCACTGACTATTTTGTTATCAAATGCTTAAAAGAATTGAAACTGCAGGCTGTTAAAGTCCAGTTCATGAACACACAACATTGAGAAAGATAGTTCGGAGACTCTTCTGGTTTTATTAGTACATTGATTTGTAGAATAGCTTTTAAAATCAGATCTCTGTTCTAAGAAACAAATTAAGAATACTCAATCCAAAAGCACCTATTGGATTGCTGGAGCTATCTTAGTACTGGATATTCACTTCAGGTATATAAACCTGGAAAAAAAAAAAAAAGCTATATGTCCAATTTAAGTATTTTGTTGGCTTTGTTAACCATTTGTAAACAAGCATGTGGACCAATTATCCATCCATTTGTGATGTGTGAAAGTCCCACGCCTAAATATATGTCTGTGACAAGTTATTCACGGCAAAAGGTGTTTGCAAATTAAGAAAAGCATTTCTAGGCCCACAAAGGTTATTTCATGCACCTCCCAAGACCTCTACTTTCTCATAGTCATCGTCTGCTCCATGAGAACTGCCACTGCAGGGACTTGTGTGAGAAAACAGGCGTGGCAGTCTCAAACTGGGAATAATATGTAGCACCTAAAAAACCCATAACCAGAAAAAAAAAAACCACCAGCAAGACTATGTAGGACAGCAATTTAGGCCAGTGTATGAGACATCATGAGTCTGTTTTGATTTTCTAGTATTCCAGTATTTTCTCTCTAATCCAGCTTAATCTGTGCTTACTTACATACAATACTAAAAACTTGAGGTCAGAGCTTGTCTCTGTAGCAGGGGTACAAACCTTAGTCTCTCTCATCACAGAGGATGTCTCCCTACTTCTCCAGTATAATTCTCTCATTTCCCCCTCCCTATTGACTTGAGCAATATGGACTCAGACATACAGTTTTCTTCTATTGTGCAGCATTTCTGACATGTCTGACATGACAAAAAAAACCCTAAACAACACCCCTCACCCCCCACCCCTCCCAAAAAAAAAGTGGAGTGGAGAGGGGACAGTGAGACAGTCACTTACTTTATTTATACAAATCCATAAATCCAGGAGACAGAGCAGTCATCTGGTGTGAGAGTTCACAGTACCTAGGAAATTCTTCTGGCAGGTTTCCTGTACCACTGGGGAAACCTTTGACCATGGCCAAATTTGCTGCAATTAATCCCAGTTTGCTCTTCCCATGCTGAGAGAGACAAGCCAGCCTTATTTTCAAGAGAGAGTTTGTAACTGTGAGTTACATGCGGAATTAGGTACCCATTTATCTTTGGCACTTCCTGACGCCTTGCTTCTCTGACTCCATCAGTGCCCAACAATCCCTTTCGTAAGCATCTAACCAGCACACATTACCTGGAAATCCCAGGAACCTAGCCCCAGGCTGACTATTCTTTTTTTTTTTTTTGGTCAAAATGTCACTAATTAATAGCAGCTCCTGAACACATTGGATTATTTGAGCCAAATCCCACCAGTCTTACTAGCATACCAACAACAATAATCTGATAGTTTACCAATAGTTTGTTTTCATTCCTGGCCCTCTACTCTGCCCTGGTGAGACCCCACCTGGAGTACTGCGTCCAGTTCTGGAGTCCCCAACACAAGAAAGACATGGACCAGTTGGAAAGGGTCCAGAGGAGGGCCAGAAAGATGATCAGAGGGCTGGAGCACCTCTCTTATGAGGACAGGCTGAGAGAGTTGGGGCTGTTCAGCCTGGAGAAGAGGAGGCTCCGGGGAGACCTGATAGCGGTCTTCCAATACCTCAAGGGGGCCTACAGGAAAGATGGGGAGAAGCTGTTCAGTAGGGCCTGTTGTGATAGAACAAGGGGTAATGGGTTTAAATTAGAAGGAGGTAGGTTTAGATTAGATATTAGAAAAAAAATTTTTTACAATGAGAGTTGTAGAGCACTGGAACAGGTTGCCCAGAGAGGTGGTGGATGCCCCATCCCTGGAATCGTTCAAGGCCAGTCTGGATGGGGCTCTGAGCAACCTGATCTAGTCAGGGATGTCCCTGCTTCTTGCAGGGGGGTTGGACTAGATGACCGTTGAAGGTCCCTTCCAACTCTAACTATTCTATGATTCTATGATTCTATGATTCTAATTAAAACCAAGCTAGTTCAAAAATTAAGCTGGAACACCACATGCAGAAGATGCTGTTCAAAAGGCAGCCATGTGACAGGAGACTGACCTGTGCAGTACCCATGCAGTACTTCTAGATTTTTAGGCTGGTTACGTTTTACCCTGGAGGAGTTAATAACATTTTACCGGACCATGTGTTTCACTGTGTGAAGTTCTAACAAAAAAAAAATTAAATATTTTCCTCTCTTGTAGGTCAGGAAGTACCACTGCTTATTCACTGTGTATTTTAAACAGATCTGCAAGCCATTCTGCACTTAAAACAGCAGTTCAGGTTATTTCCCATTTTGCATGATCAAGGTAAGAACCTCTATAACAAGAATTTTTGGGTACTTAAGTAACTTCCATGCAGTAGGTTAACGGTCTTCACACTGGAGACCAAGGGCTTTTTTTTGCCAAGATCTGTTTCAGGCAATAACTTGGACTTGAAGGCTCTAACAGCCTCTCTGGTTTCCACAGAACAACTTCCACAGATCATTGAAGAGAAGACTATCTCCTTCGCTGACAAAACAGCAGGAGCAAGTTTAACTCCTTTGTAAAGATTCAGTTTTAATGCAAAACAGACAACAAACAGTGTCTCAGAAAGAGGTAGGTCCTAGCCAAAGAGATCTCTAAATAGAAAGACTGGATGATGACAAAAGCACAAATTCTAAGAACTCATTTAATCTTTTTTTTTTTTTTTTTTTTTAAGAGAGATTAAATGTTCAGCGCTGTCCTACTCATCCCCAGAACAATCCTACAAAGAGAGTAAGAGCACAGCACAAAGCACAACAATGAATTAGTTGGAAAGGTTTCTAGGCAATAGCACCTACAAAACATCTTTCAGCCCATTTCAAAGTTATAGTGGTTATTTAGAAAGTAAAGTAGAAGACAGGGTAGATAAAAAAAATCACAGCAACGCACTACTGCAGCTTTGTACGTGAAAAGCTCAAGGAGGGTACACAGAAGGAGCAAAGCAGGGAAATCTTTTTCCTTGGTACCCACATTATTCTGAGTATAAGCACTGTTTACCTTGGAGTATTCGATGTCTGGAAAGGCAGTAGCCATCAACCATCATTTCTCAACAAACAAGACTGAAAACTTCCAACAGCATCACACCAGAAGTAGGGTTTGCCGTAAAAAATGGCATTCACAGTGTACTTGCTTATATGAATAACTCATGGGTCTGTCTGCAGGCCTCCTGTATCAGCTTTCTGTCCTCGATCAAATCAGAATACTGAACTTTTAAACTGCTCAATATAATCTTGGCCTAAACATCCAGTCATTTCAGTCTCATGCTTCACATTATCCCTCAAGGCAATTACCTACTCAATTTGTTGGAGTTAGATCCTTATTCCTCACCTTCCACACAAGTTCCCTAACGACCAGTGCAGGGGGATGGGTGGAAAGACACAGTCTGTTATTCATAGTCGAGCTTCTCAGTGTATAATAAAGGGAAATCAAGATTAATTAAGCCAGAAAAAGAGCACAAAAGACTGTGACACTGCCTTAACTGTAAGCTACAGTTACAATCTGCTGGGGGGAAGAATTCATGGTCTACATCTCCTCCATTAATTGTTTAATTTCAATACATAAAAGTCCTCAAAACAAGGGCCAGAGCCTAGAGCATCACTTTGCAAGTGAGCAACCCCATCACTATACACATTAGGAAAAAGCTGAGTTTGTTATTGCAATCAGCTTCAGCTTGTCTCCTGTTTTCTAGGAGAGTGCTCTGAACAGAGATGACGCCTACTTCTACATAGAAAACTAAATAGTGCCAGAGCCTATTCTCTGGCCCTGACAGCAGCGGTTATGGACCAGCCACATCCATAGTATTAAATGTCTTCAGAATAGTTGTGCCCCATTCAAACTACACACTGGCAACAGTCCTTGGCCTGTGCTGGGAGAGCACTTTCTGACCCACCCAAGGAGCCAGACACCATGCTAATAAATTAACATCCAGACACCATTCAGTTTGTTGGTATAGGCACAGTTTATGAACCCTATTCACTCATTTCTCTGCCATTCAAATACATAGCAACACAGATTGGTTGAGCAGACACACACTTCTGAGCTGCTGGAAGACTTAATTTTAGAAAGGTGGTGACTACAAGTTAGGTATTTCTGCTGTTGAGCAACAACCCAATAAACATTGCAAAGGTTCCTTATTAATTTATTTTTTGTATTCATATCTTTTTTTTTTTTTTTTTTTTTTTTTTTGAGTGATGAGGAGAAATACACCTGGTTTGGCTGCTATCATCAATGTAATTACTTAGCTTTGCCATGCAGCTCTTGATGCTTTTACTTCTTGGTTAGCTAGCTATTCAGAGCCTACTAATACAAGCAAAATATTAAAGCAAAACATTATATATAAATGTACCTGTTGGAAAACAAGTGAAGAAGGCAGGCCGGGCTCAAAAATAGGATTCCCTCTCCCCCATAATCAAATACTGAAAACCCCATACTACGTGAAAGCATGTCAGAGGGGATTCAGGAGCACTGTCTCAGGTGGTGCTTTCTCAACCCACATATTATTTGCTATTTTGCATCACTCCCCACAACTGGGCTTCAGCATTAAGAGACAAATGTTGCATAACAGATCTTAGAGAGAAGATTTTTTTGGTGGAATTCACCCTCAGACCAAGAATCAAGCATGCACACTTACTTTCAATCACAACGATTTCCCCTCCCTGTACTCTTCCACACTCCTCTACCCACAAGGAAACAGCTCAAGGATCACAGGAACAAACCGCATGCATCGTTCAGAGCATGAGCCTTGCAGTCGCGTGTGAACTACTCCGACTGTATGTGCTCACAGTCACCACCAATTCTTACCAACGCCAGTGAGGGCACGTTCAGGGTTTCTACGGTAATGCTATTAGCTTTGATTTCGAGCCAAAAAAAAAAACCTAGGAAAACAACTACAGAAAGTCCAGTTTATCTTTAAAATTTCTACGTCAGACAGCCAGTTTCAGTTGTCTCAGGTGATTCACCCTCCAAAATTAGCTATCATATATTCACACCACCAATGTTTTAGAATAAAGAAGGGGTTGATTTTGATAAAAATACAGACAATTAAAAAAAAAAATAAATTCGAGGGACAGACAGAGTGGTAGGAAGTTACCTCAGCCTTAACCAAAAAGACAGGAGAGCCTCTTCATAAAACTAAGCAGTCGACCTCCATGCTTTCACAACCTGTTTCGGCACTCCTGAAGTGTATCTTCTCTGTGAGGTGCCAGCTCCTCGCAGTCATTTCCCTATTGATCTGTCTGCCGCATCTCTGGAAAGGTCAAGTAGGATGAGGGCCCTTTCCAGTGCTCTTTCAAAGCACTTAATTCCCCTCCAGAAAGGGCGAAAGCTCTCAGGTGACAGGCTAATTAATTCAGTCTTTTCAGCTGTGCAGAACTGTGACATTTATAATTTATTCTGAAAGGAAAATAAATATAATTTAATCCTGTTGAAGACATCGCCACATCCCTTACCAAAATCTTGTATTACAGTTTTGTTCAGATGACACTTTGTACATACTTGTATTCTATGTTTACCTCTTTCAAAGATGGCTCCCGTGCTACCACATACAAATAACATATGTATTTATATTTAAAAAAAATACAATATTGCACAGCAGTGGTTACAAATTCTTAAGCAGAGCTATTGTAAACTATTATTTTAGGACTATTAATGTAGTATTTTCCATAAAACAAGGGGTTTGATTTCTAACCATGAGACTGCTGCTTCTAAAACAGTACAGTTACCTATTTCAGTCAGCCATGGTACAGGTTTAGTTTGTTTTATATTAAAACAAAAATTCTTTGTGTGTTCAGATAAAGAACCGAAATCTTCCTTCAGGAAATATGAAGGTCATGTTTGCAAACATGAGATATATATAAGAACATTAGCACTACAGAGCAGTTAAGTTTAGGGAAACTTTCAATGCAGTAAATATTTAGAATAAAGGTCCCCAAGCTTAGACTTAATGAAAATAAGCCAAATGCAGACATTGTTTTTGTCATGTTCAAAAGTGCCTTTGCAATCCTTAGATGCAGAAACACACAACAGGGCTCACTATCTCCTTAGCAGGATCGGACCCTTGTAATGGCTTTAAATGGAAAAGGCTGAGCCAACTATAAAAACAGGTCTAGTTCAGATGCAGTCTGTCCTTCAGATAAAGGGATTCCTGTGTACAGTCTGCTTTCTGTCAAAACCAACAACCAGAGCAATTTTTCAGCTGAAGGTACCTTTCCCTAAGGCCAAGGCAGAACATAACCATTTACCATGCAACTCCTCGTGGCAGAAGGCCATGACAGCTGTATGGACGCTGGTGCAGACAGTTCTTGAGTCTAAGCCTCCTTGGTAATAAATAACTCTTACTTTTTTCAGTGGCTCAAGATGTCCTAGATCCTTCGGAGAAATATCAAGCCTTTAATATTAATGGCATTTAAAAATCAGAGTGATTTACTGCGACTTTTCATGAAATTGCTCTGCTTATATTTCTAGAAAGACAATGTCCTTTCCAGTCTTATGTTCCAAAGTCATCAACATTTGTCCTTTGCTGTCCCCACAGCCATATCATAGAATTTATTTTAACAGCAGATCAAGCACCAGCCAAGGCCTAGATAATTTTTAAGCCCTATTACTCCTGCTGGAAAGCTATTTCAGAACTTGAATGTTGTCGTGGTTTTTAACTATCTTCAGTGTTCACTAACGTTATATCCAGCTGTTCTGGGCCTAACATCATACCCTGTTCCTTAAACAGGCTTTCTTCTATCATGATGTTTACCATCTTGAGGTACTTAAAATTGTTAGACATTTTGATTTTCAGTCTAATCTTCCTAAACTAAGTAAGTGAAGTCCTTCCAAGAAAACAAGCTCTCCATTCCCCCAATTCCTGATGAACGTATTTGAGTTTGATCTAATCTTTCCTGATAATGGCTACTGGAGATGTCTGTCAGTCCTCTTAGAACTGTATCTGCCTTTCCCATGGCTATATCAGCACTGGTGGCCTAGTCAGGTGGCAATCAGTTAATACACCCTCATTCGATCAGTTCAATCCCTTCAAAATGCTTATTGTTCACAAGTTTTTACATAGGAATGCACAAAATTGTTTCATTGCTCTAACTCCAGTCTTATTTGTTTCTGGTCTATTGCCGCAGTCCAGCCCTGCTCAGGACCAAGCCACACAGTCTCTCTCTCACTCCTCCCACCCCCCAAGGAAATGGAGGAGTGATAATGTAACAAAAAGCTCGAGGTTTGAGATAAGGACAGAGAGAAATCATTAAAGTTATTGTTACGGGCAAAACAGACTTGACTTGGGGAAACCTATTTTTTTATTATTATTAATATAACCAAAGCAGGATAATGAGGAAAAGAACAAAAACAACTTCCCCTTACACCTCCCTCTTCCCAGGCTTAACTTCATTTCAATTATCTCTACCTGCTTCCTTGCTGAGCAGCACAGGAGGAAGGAGGGAATGGGGGTTATGGTCAGTTCATCACATGTCACTTTACCCCACTCCTTCCTCCTCAGGGGAAGAACTCCTCATGTTCCTCCCCATTCAATGCGGGGTCCCTCTCATGGGCTACAGTCCTTCATGAACTGCTCCAACATGGGTTGTTTTTCCACAGGGTGCAGTTCCTCAGGAACCGACTGCCCCAGCAGGCCCTCCACGGGCCACAGCCTCCTTCAGGCATCCGCCTGCCCCGACGTGGGGTCCTCCACAGGCTGCGGGTGGATCTCTGCTCCTCTTGAACCTCCGTAGGGTGCAGGGGGACAAACTGCATCACCATGGGCTGCACCTTGGTATCTGCAGCCGTTGCTCTCACGTGAAATTCTTCACAATCAGCTCAGGCAGACGCCTCTCAGGTTCTCTTCACATCTCATCTCCTCTCTGCTTCTTGCAGCCAGGCCGGGCCGAGTCAGGCCCAGGCAGTCACCCCGTGGGAGGCCAGAGGGTGAGGCCTGCAAGGCCCACAAGGCTCACGCCTCCCCCTCTCTGCCCCCTGCTTCTGCTTCTTAACTTCTTCGTCTTCTTCTTTTTGAATTTTTCCCCTTCTTAAATACGTTATCACAGAGGCATTATCAAGGAACATTCTGTCACCAACTGGCTCGGCCCTGGCCAGCGGTGGGTCTGCCCTAGGCCTGGCCGAGTCCCTCGGACAAAGGGAAAACTTCTAACAGCTTCCTGCAGAAGTTGCCACTGTAGCAGGCCCACTAAACAAAACTAATACATCTATACACTAATCTTCCTGCACATAGGCAGTATTTCCCAAATTTTCTCAGCATTCTCCAGAGCCCCCAACATAAGAAGGACATGGACCTGTCGGAGGGCGTCCAGAGGAGGCTACGAAGATGATCAGAGGGCTGGAGCACCTCTCCTATGAAGACAGGCTGAGAGAGTTCAGCTCTGCCCCTTCTTTTCACTCAGCAGGTCCTGCAACTACTGTCAAAGATAAAATGCCTCCAGATACCCTCAGCTGCAAAGCCTCCATCTTCACATCAACGCAGAGCTCTGAAATAATGTGCTAATTACCACCAAACCAAGCAAAACCACACATAGATAAATTGGTGTACCCTCTAGAAAACACAATTACCTCTTCAGCAAGAGCAAGTTTCATCTAAATATCCTTATTTACTGCTTTCTATTCCTCAGTCACCTCACTAACCACCAGCTGTTTGGCTTTCTAAGGCTTTTCCCTCAGCTGGTTCTGCCCCATTTACCCTCAGCAGCTAGCTCCGAGCTATCATCAAAAGTAGGGAGTCTCATCATGTCAACTGCAAGGTTATGAGTTTATTCATAATGCATAGCTCCCAGAAGAGAACTAAACTGCAATCAAACCCACCATCATAAAACAAATGAGCGAATGCTCTTCACCCAGAGAAACTAGGATGGCTCCTTCCTCACACAGGACAAGCCTCGTGCAGACTCCCGGGCTCACCACAGCTTATTCACTGCGCCCTCTCACCCTGGGAAGCAGAAGGAGGCTGGAGTAGGACAATAAACAAAACACCCTGTGCTGATCGTAGTGTAAGGGCCAGGAATGCCAAGGCAGGTGACAGGTGGGTGCTTTCCCTGCCTGTCCAGGGAGCACCTAGACAGATGGACCAAGTGTCCTGGTATCACCGCATCGGTGCTCGATCCAGGCTTGAGGTCATCAACAGTAGCCACCCCTTCACATTATTACTGTAATTCTCATTGGCATATCTCTGCAGAAGCACACTCATCACTGTTCCTAGGATTCACAGCAAGATGGGTGCTTCCAAAACATGCTGGACTTGGTGAGCATGCACTTCAGGGTCTTATGTTGCATGTAGCATGTGTACAGTTGGTACAGTGGCTCCAAGGGGTGTCCGACTGGGTGAGCACATGCTGCAGAGCTGCATGCCCAGGAAATGTTTCCAGTTATCCCACCACATAGTCAGAGAGTTCTGACTGACTGAGAGCTCTGCTGTTTCAGAGAGCTGCCAGGCTACATGTGGATTCTTCAGACTTCAGGTGGACACAGTGTTTAAGTGCCTTCACCCTCAATACAAAAGCTCTCACCATTACTTGTGTTACAGGACTTTACTGTTGCCTTTAAGCTCCAACAGTCCCCAACGCTCTTCCCAGCTCTTACTTCTATTTGTTTACTCAGATTTACATGTTTTCTCCCCAGGGCAGTTTTAAGAGCTCCCATTACATTTCCCTTCTAATCTTGCAAGTTAGATGACACTTAGGACTTTTTAGTTCTCTCTTCTCCTCCCTTCTTTTCCTTGGTCAAGTGTTGAAGGAGTGGGAGTAAACTTACCTCTTTCTCAAATGAGCTTATAATCTTTTATTCCCTATTTCTCTCTCTTCTCATGTACATTGTCAACTGCATCTGATCATAAAGGAAGCAAACAAGAGTTTTGCTTGATTTCTGTGACAGCCTTTATTGACAGCTTTCCAGAAGAGAGGCAAGTGAGGTCAAGCAAAACTTGACATTGTCTAGAGACTGTGCAAATAGCACCAGAAAAATTCTGGTAGGCTTCAGTTTGAAGCTGCTGTGAAATCTTCTGCCTATAACGCTCAGGCCTACAATACACCCTAACACTGTCTTAGCTCATGACTTTTTAATTGATGTTACTGTGTTGGACAGTAAAGAAAGATTCTTTTCCTCTAAGTGCTTTTTCCTACATGAAAGAACAGTTATCGAACTCTCCTTACGGTAGGAATTTATCCCCAGTTAAAAATCAGAGAACATGGCCAAAACGTGAATTTTGGATCTAAGTGAAGCTGAAGTTCTAAAACACATATACTGGGCTTATGGCAGATGCAATACCTTGAATCAAGTTATAAATAAAATCTTTGTGATCTCTCAGTAAGTTCTAAACTCAAATTTTGTAGTACAGAACCAGTTAAAACAACATCAGCTTTAGTTACTAAGAAGTGTAATACGGTATGTAAGGTATTTCCTCCTATTTTTATTTTATTGATAGGTTGTTGTAGGGCACTCTGAAGTATATCAGTAATTTAAGAAACAACCAAACTAAAGTTTATTTCAGTATTTGTTTTGGTTATACCCTCTACTAATGCAATCTGGGGAAAATAGTTTGTACTATCCTTTTTCAAGATACAACTTGAACGCATTACAATAAAACCTTTAATTTACTAGCATAGCTTTACAGAAGATAATTTTTATAGCTTCACTTTTTATGAATTCTGAACTTACTCATCATTAGCCAAATCACATAATACATAAGAGCTTTTAAAGGACACTAAGTCAAAAGTCTCAGAACATTTTCATCAACTAAACCTTGTAATACACTTGTCACCCAGGTGTTACTGACTTTCTGGTGTGAAAATTAACACCTAATTTTAAACATTAAAAAGAAGTCAAGTGACTTGCTCAAGGTCCCGCAGTAGATAAAAGCATGGCCAAAACCTGAGTTCCATAATGCCCAGATGCTGCACAAGAAGCCTGAGCACTTCTTCATATCTGGGGATTGTGAAGTCTTCCCCTGAACAGGAAGGGGAAAAAATAAATGCAAACATCCCCTAGCAAACAGAAACACTCTCAGATTCCCTGAAATGCCTTGCAACAAATTCTCGACTATGTAGATAACTTGTTGAAACTGGATTGACAGTGACAATTTCTGACCTTGATCTCAGCACGGAAACGTTTTCTTATTATGTGAACTTTAGGACTGCTGTGTTAAGCACGCTTTGAAAAAGACAAGCTGGCAAAATTTAACCACTCATATTTCATCTATGCACCATCTGCATAAGTAACAATCTCCATTTGTCAGAAGAAATTAAGACATTGCTTTTGTGTGACTGCAAAAACAAGCTGGCAGTTCACTCAGTGATTAAACTGCAGTAACTCGATGCACTTCATGCTGATCACTGTTATATTGTACTTTCATTATATTTGTTGATACTTTAAGTACTCCAAATTGGGCAATAGAGCATAAACTATAATATGCAGAAAGCAAACTATTATTTGAATAATCATGTACATTTCTCAATTTAAGTGAAGTGTTTATGAAGCACTTAAAATCTAGGGCCAGATCCTCTGTTTCTACAAATCAGTACTGCTCCACTGGCTTCAGTGAAAAAATGGTGATTTACACTCCTTGAGGATCAGACTTGCAGTACTTCTTCATTTTTCTATGGTTTGCAGAGATGGGAAAATCAAAAGAGACTTTCATATTAGATCGTTTAAAATACAGAGATTTTTAGCTTGTAAATGTGCTGTATTAGAGGAGGTAGAACTAATACCTGTGAAATGGGATGCACTTCTTTACTGGAGTACAGGAAGGACTTTTAAATATTATAAAAACTAATATTTTGCTTTCTTATACAGTCAAAAATATTTTCTTACCATAACACCTCAGTAAATCTGCTTGACTAAAATAATTTCTTTAAAAAATTACAAAACTACTCAGCTATACTTAGAAAATGTTCATGCCACAACAATTTAATCACCTCTGCTTGTGCCATTCTCATTCTTTTATGTAATTATTTACTTATTTCTGTATTTATTTGCAGGATGTGTGAAGAACTACATGAATTTATCTCCTGCTATTTTATACGCATTATCTACAAAATGGTAAAATATATAGAAATATCAACTGTATTTTTTGATATTTAAATCATCCCAAATATCCTTCAATGCATCTAGATTTTTCTGGCTATTATGGTGCCTAGAATGATTGCAGTACTGTAGAGGTAAATCTTACCAAAATTACTTTTCTTATTCTGTTCTACACCAGCCTGATACATGCAGGCTTCAGTGCCTTTCTGTTCTGTATTAGGATGCACCATATATCCCAATGAGAAAATCCACTACAGTAGTATGAGGAGAGCTATCTTACATCATCAGCTGTCCTCCTACTTTATTTTAGAGATGAAACAAGGAGATAGTCCAGTTCAGAAAATGGAGATGTTCAGCTCTCACTCCCAAACCACTCAAGTTCTGTGTTAAGGCTGGAATGTTTCTGAAAAGTTCCTGCTCAAAGTTTAAATAGGGGGATTGTGTCATGAGTGTTCGTATAGAATGGAAACTAAACAAATTGACCAAAAAGAGAGCTGAAGAGAGGTTTTAATATTTATCTGGATTGTCAATGAACATTACAGCCAGAAGCAGTTAAATAATTTTATGTAAACACTTTTCCTCCCTTCTGCTAGAGCAAGAACTTGGTAGTCAGGACAGAACGATAGTCATTAATGCATGTCTTCTTGCTTGTCTGAGATTTGAAGTCTTTGAAGACACCAGGAAGGAGGAATCACTCATATAAACTGAGATTAATGTTAGATTTCAACTGCAGATGGCAGCAAACCCCCAAATATATCTGCAGTCTCACCCAGGTAATCTTTGCTCTATATACAAGGAAAAAAAAAACCTCATGCTTTATCATATTAGAAATAAACAAAACTGTATTTAAAAATGAGAACACATTTGCTAAATTAGAGGGTGACATAGCTCACAGAAACATGTAGGATTTTTTAGAAACATCCAAATGCCAGTGGATGATGAGAGGTGACAGCTCCCCCGGTGAAAGTGCCAATCACTTGCATAAAGAGTCCTAGAAAAAAAAGACAGTGAGCATGGGCTGTAGGTTCTCCCTGCCTTCTGTCAGGCCCTCTAGCAGTCCTTGCAGCTCTGCAGTTAGCAGCAGGAGGAAGGAAGTCTGGTAAAACAGGACACTTACATGTCCTTGCCTCATATTTTATTTCAAAATAATCAGGGGACGTCCACTGAGGACACCATTGTTGAGATAGCTAACAGTCAAAATGGAGCCAGCAAAATTTCCAGGCAGGAGACTGGCCTGCACACCTATGCACTGACAAGTGCCAAACGTAAATGTTGGCTTAGTGAAAGGGGAAGTGAGGAAATTAAAAGAGCAAAAACTATGACAGGCAATCCACATCTGCCTTCAGAGAGGAAAAAGATGGTGTGCCAGAGTGCACGCACCCTAGCAAGGGATGGGCTTGTAATGAAATCGCTGAGCTGGGAGTGTGCTACAAGTAGCACTGGCAGGACCCTGAAAACAGGATGATCTGAACCCATCTGAACTCAGCAGCTTAGTGGGTACTTTAGTGAAAAGGTGATCTTGAAGAGCAAGGAAAAGATTCACCCCAGAATACAGCTTTTCTAGACTGTGTTTCCAGGAAGCCTGAAATTGTTTAATGGTCTTGGACTATGGGGACAAGGTTGTCTCATCAGTTAAACATCTGTCTCTTTGCTTCTGTACTTTCCTGATACAACTTACAGTAGTAGAGATACGACATTCAATCCATCACTGAAACAAGGAGCAGTGAAACAATGTAATTGTAGATAGTGATCAGATCAGGTCTCATATTTTAACCCACATGAGGGGATTTAGGACTCATTTTTCTTATCCTCTCACGAAGGGGGTCCCCTGGGCCCATGCATCACTGAAAGGCAAGCCAATAACCTCTATTAATCCATGCTGCTGGCTACACTTTTTTCATATTCAGACAAGCCTATAGAGACTAAAGAGGTACACCCACTCTCTTCTAAACCGTTAGGTAAGTACCAGTTATAGGTAACTATTAGCAAAGTTAATTGCCATAGATTATTTGATAACATGTTTCTTTATCGTCTTTTCCATTCCCTTGTACCTCAGCTCCTACCTTTGTCTTTTATGCATATACTTATCTCTTTCCTGAATACAATAGGTATTTCTATTTAAACTTCCTTCAGTTTTTCTTTTCTTTTCTTTCTTAATAGCTGGGAGATCACAGGAGCTGCATTTTAATGCACCTTACCCATGGTGCAAAGCTTTATCAAAAGGCAAGTTGTGCACTGAAAATCCAGTTTGATTCCAGAAATCATGTAACTGAGGGCTTTAAATTCATCAGCTGAAAAACAGGCCTATGGGCTGATCCTTAGCACTCACACACAATTTCTTTGTAGGTTCCTCAGCACCAATACATCCTGTTACATATAAGAAGACAACAGGTGGGAAAAAAAAAACCAACATTGAAGTCAATGCCAAAATTGCTACTGAAGTTAGTGGAGTGAGGATTTCATACTAAATCTGCAACCCAAAGACACTCTGATGATCGACGTAGTGGCTTATTTTGTTTTTGTTCCTCAAATGAAAGGAAAGCATGCTGGTATGCTGGTAGGAACTCAGCAGGACTTCGGAGTTGCTGTTTCCCAAATAAGCTTTCTGCTTTTAATCCACTTCATGTTGGTATCTTGCCTCTGCGTGACTCCTGAGGATTAAGCCCAGCAGGAACTGAGACATAAGGGCTCTGTCCGACCATGGCTGACCCAGGGCTCTTCCTGTAGCAAACTCAACATTTTGGTGCTGCTTCTGCAACAGGAGGAGGGTGAAAGACAGAGTAGCCACGTCTTTTGGAAATGGTTGTTGAGGTTTAGCATTCTTTTCTATAGGAGTGATGGGAAGAACAATTTAAAAAGGTTTCCTTTGGAAATGTCAGGGCCCAGGAGCTTAATGGCCTTGATCAGCCACATCTAGGGCTTCCCCACACCCCTGTCCATGGGCCCAGGAGCTCAGTGTGGAGCTGTCAGTCGCCACCTGGGCTGTGCTGGAGCAGTGCCAGTCTCCCACCTCTGCCTCTGGCCCTGCCTCCTGGATGCACCTGCACCTACACTGTGGGCAGCCTGTCTCCTGGATGGCCCCTCTGGTCTTGCATTGCAGCTTGTTTCCAGTCCTGCCTCTGACCCTGCCCCTTGGATGAACTTCAGACCCATTTTGTAGCTTTGGCTCTAGTCCTGCCTCCAGCTCCCTCTGCTTTAGCTCCTGATCAGAGCCCCTGCATGGTACCTGGCCCTGGTTCTTTGCTTTCCGTATCAGGGGCTGTCCATGATCCCTGTTGCAGTCCTTGGTTCTGCCCACCATAGTCAGAGGCACCTACAGTGAGGGCATGGCCTGCACTGGGGTCACCCTTGGGACCTAGCTCATCGTCCCACAGGGAGCAAGAAAAACTACTTATATTTGATCATGAAAAGCTAGCAATGTTGCTTCCTTATGAGCTCTCTGAGGAAAGGCAAGGAGAGCTTCCTCTTAGCATTAGAGTAGCAAGACTGTGGTAGGAAGGATGTGTAGTGACTGGATAAAGAGAACAAGAAGCTCTGAAGTCTCATTAGCATCTTTGCAGGTAATCTAGTCTTCTGTCATCACTGCTTGATATGGCGCATTCCAAGCACAACCCAATCTGCATCTTGAATAACATCTTTAAGTTGTGGATGCTTCATCCCTGGAAGTGTTCAAGGCCAGGTTGGATGGGGCTTTGAGTGACTTGGTCCAGTGGAAGGTGTCCCTGGCCACAGCAGGGGGGTTGTAATTAGATGACCTTTAAGGTCCCTTCCAACTCAAACCATTCTATGATTCTAAGATTTGAGGAAAAACAATTTTATTTCCATCTGCATGTGTAGAGTTGAACAAATTGGTCAATGTATAGAGGAGTGACAACTGTTTGTACTCACTGGATAGTACTGTGAGAATACAGCTTCTTGAGGATCGTAAAGACATTACTGTCTTTACGTTGAACTTGCACTGTCTTGTTTTACAGCCTTTATCATTCTGCAAGTTACAGACAAGCTTATTCAGTAAATACTACGGCTCTTGGAAGGAAGAAAAAGCACATATTATAACTTCCATCAAACCTTCACACTGAATGCCGGCAATCTTCAGATATGTAGCTCTCCCTCAGTCTAACATGGAAACACGTTTTTTTTATATCTTTCCTTCCCTTCCTTGGTATGTGTTTTAGCAGCAATGACCTTTTCCGTGTCTCTAAATACTGCCTTCAAATGGCTAAGGGTCAGCGCATGAAACAATGTGGCTTTTTGGGTGCAGGACTCTTCCGGAGGGTATTCATTAGGTTGATACACTTTGCATTTTGAAAAGTAACTCTGAAATATATTCTGCTTAGACTACCTTTCCCTAAACTGAATAGGGTGAGGAGATGCAATGCAAACACACATTACAACATTCCAAACTAAACAAAACCAGAATAAAGTCTGTATTGAAACTGTGCAGAACTGCTGCAAGGTTTTTTTTGCTGCCCTAGGCGAATAAAGATTGCTATCTTCTTTCCTTATCAGTACTCACTCTTTCAAAATTTTCCACCCTGTCCTGTGCAGCTGTTATCTCTTTGGGCTCTGACAGACGTCCTCTGGGAAATCTTGTAGAGAGATCTAAATCCTCAGATATCTGCACTCTCCCTGTGCCAGGGAATGCCACTGCATGTGTCTATGTTTCTACTGCCCTGACCCGTAGTTTGAGCTATTACTGCAAATCCAAGCAGTGGGCACCCTAACTAAGTGGAATTAACAACAGAGGGAAAATATATGCATCAAAAAATATAATATACATCAAACTGTTAAAAACTACAGTCTTGCTCTTATTGGGTCAGTCCTTGTCCCTCTAAGTCTTTGACCCTCAGTCACCTCTTTTACAGCATACACCCCTGACACGACACTTGAGGAACATCAACCTTAGAACTGATGAAAGGAAAGGTTTCATGACACACATAGGACACATACAGATGTCAGACATATGCCACATTTGTCACACGTAACAGATTCTGGATACACAAAACAGGTTCCCACTTGCATATCTAGAGGTTCAAAATGCAATGACTTTTTCTCCAAATTCTGAGTAAAGTTCCTTGAAATCCCTGAAGCCTCCAGGTTCTTCATCAGAGCCTCATTAAAACACAAATCAATGGGTTTAAACACAGGTATTACTGGCTGTGAAGTGCAGCAAAAGGGCAGCACATGCCTTCCCCAGGCAACATGTTTTGAAAAAAAATAAATTGATACTCCCACGTTTGTCATTTCAATGTTATTTATATTCTAAATACAATCTGTGAGACTGGGTAGCTTAAAAGGCAATTGTAGGCTTATTTTACAGTATTTCCTGTTAAAATGTCAGTAATTTTTTTTATTATTCTTACCACATCTTGCAATTTTTTCAGAGTAACTCTATGGAAATTATTTATAAGTATGAATTTATAAACAAAACAGCCTTAGGGAAAGCTGTCTTTCAGTATGTGTGAGACAGTAAATATAAAGAAAATACTTTTTCTTAAAATTCAGTACATCTTGTATACTTTTCCAGGAAAATGCACAACTCTCTTAGAGACACATACACCTACCAGATTCACTTTTCAGCATTATTTTGTACCAGAAATACACATAACAAGGAAGGATTTTCCCTTTCCTTTTGTTTCTGTTTTGTGCTTATTTACAGTTAATGCACTGTATATGCAATTTATTTATGTATGTTTAGCATAAGCATGTTTGTGCATATCCATTGGCACTTTTTAAAAGGAGGCCTTACAAGACCAGGAAGCCACATTGCTCACAAGATAGATTTTCAGAAAAATCTGACTTATTTAAAGCTGTCAGCATTTTTATGTTCAAAGCTGGATGCAGTTTTTGCCTACAGACAGTGAGTCAGAAAGAGCCAGTCCTGCAGCCTGTAAAGAGGTAGACAGGTCACGAACACTTTCCCTCCCAGAACAATAAAACCTCTCCTTTTCCTGTCACGTTGCTCGGTGGCTGACAGCATTGATGTCTCTTAGACCGGGGTGATAGAGCTTGGAAAGGCAGGAACACACTGGGAGGTTTGGGTGTGAACATTAACTTCTGCACACACTTCAGTCCTCTTCTTCTATACATTTCAGTAGGCAACTGAGGAACATGCCTCTCCTGGGTTATCTTTCAAGCTCAGTGGACACGTAACAGAGGCCCACAAGCCCTGCCTCTGGGAGGAGAAAGCACCCAGCAGGAGGAACAGAGCAACTCACACACTGCAGAGCTCTTGTTTCTGGCTGCTTTTACTTCCATACTCTTCCATTCAACAGAGAAGATTTTTAGGTGAATAAACCACATCACTCTGAAATGCAATTCCTTGGAAGCTTAAACAAAGCTAAATTGGGTGCTTATGTGACCAGAAAGGGAGCTGGTTCAGGACTAGACCATGTGAAAATTAATCTCACTTAACAAAAAACACTAATTAGTTTTTGGCTGATCCTTGTTACAAAGCCATTTCCATGGATGTGACTGCCTACAGGAAGAAGGTGCAGGAACACGCAGGAAAGAGAAGACAGGACTGCAGCACCTTAGCCTAGGTAAGCTTTGACTGCCACAGATCAGTTTTACTTCCAAGATAATTTAAGCCAACACAAGTCAAATGCTGCAATCCTGCCCAAAGCTTTGCATTTCTCTCTCATACCACTGCCCATAGTGTCCATATTGACCTTCTGACAAGTCAGTTTGGAAGGCTTGCTTAATAGAAAACTAGAAATAGAAAAATGTACAGTTCTCTGCCCCTTTCACTACCCAGACTAGCTCACAAAAGGGTAAGTAAAAATCCTGTGCCAAAGAAAATAAAGGTGAGAGTGTGCAGCTGAGGGAAGGAAGGAAATGCCATGGGACCGTAACAGCACCAACCTAGCCTGACTTCAGTCACTATGGCGTTGCATGCCAAGCTGTGGTTAAACAAACCCCTTAAGCCAGCAGAAATTGGCACTGCTGCCAAAAGCAGCAGCTCTGCCCACCACCCAGCCCCTGTCCTGGTGCCGGCACAGCCACTTGTGCTGCCCTCCAGCAAGTCTTATCAGAGAATAGATTCAATTTAAAAAAGCCATCTTTTCCAAAGATGAGTTCTCATTTGTATCAGAGGATGTGCTGTACTTTTCACAATAAAGTGCTAATTCAGTGCTGACCTCTGGAATTTTTGGTACCTCTCTAATTTTGCACTATGACTATGAAATAAGTACATTTAAATGGCTTCCACAGCAAGAACTCTGTGACCAGAGTTGATAACAAAACTGCATATAGAAGTAGTGCCTTACTGCTGTGTGCAAGGAATATCTTTTGAAGATTTTTTTTTAACACACATTTCCTAAAAAATCCATTTGGGCTTCTACATTAGAATGCAGTATTAAAAGATACGACCACATGACATTTATCAAATTATGCAACCATGTAGTTGCTATAACTGTAAGCACAGTTGAGGCATTTTATACTGATTACTTAATCCTATATACTTAGACTAATTTCACTGTGTCAATGGTCCAGTACATTTCTTATTACTTAGCTGTATTACTCTCAATTTCATTCCTCAAGAACATATTTAAATAACATTAATACATTTACGTACCACATATTTATTTTGTGTTAGCTATACAAACTTCCTTATGTAAAAAAGCAGGACATTAGGCAGTGAACTGTGAAACTAACTTGCACAAATAGGTGACCTATATTTGCCAGAAGATTTTCATTGCTTCTTCTTTCTCTACAGGTAATTTTAACGTGCTCTATACTTTCCACCTATGTGACTCCATGAGCACTGCGTAGGAAATGGTCCCACACAGTATCACAAGACATTATACTTTCTGTCTCAGATACGAGAAAAGATGTGTATGATATTAGTTAATGGAAGTGCATAAATCAAAGGGTGCATGATTACATGTGCTGACAACAGGATGTGCTTTTCTTGATATCTTCATATGCAGACATATATCCTTCCATATACTGCTGCAAAGGATTTTCCAATGGAACTTTTTTTTTCTTGTTGCCAAAGGCAGCTCTGAGGAGGAGCTCTGTAAACTTCAAACTTCTGAGCAGGAACTCAGATTGGCTAGAGCTACCTGCTGCCGGCAGCAACTGAAGTCACCTCAGCAGAGCTGACAAGGGAGCACAGTGTCAGGCACCCCCGATGAGTCTGCCCAGGAGCAGCCCCCAGGCAAACCACAAGCTGGTTGGTGGTCAGGCAGTTATGTGGTGAGATGGGAGGTACAGCACACTTCACCTTCAGCCATGTCAGAGACCACTCTTTCTGCAGAATATAGAACACAGAACTCCACATTGATATAGGTAGATATATAAATATGTAATTCCATAACTATAGAACTGCACCTTGAAGTTCTGTATCTCACCTCCTTAGATTTTCAATACACTTTGTAAAAGTCACTAGGTACTTCCCAAAATCCTCAGAAAATTCTTCCAAACCTCGTAACTCCTGTGATTCATAACTGTATGTTTGCCCAGTCTTTCTCTAAGCATGTGAACTCCGAATGCATGACCAATAAATCTTAAAAAAAAAATATGTGTGCTTTATTATTTTGAATAAAGATAACATCAATAATCCACATAATTGTTGAAATTTCATAGTATTACCAAAAAGGAATGACTGTTCCCTTCAACAAGAAAATACATTCATTAAGACTATTTCATACCACATTTTCCTTTGCATCTATTTGGGCATCTTAACTGCATCTATACAGTCTGACATGCTTTTTAACTTTTAGTTTTAGAAAGTTGCAAGTTAGTTAGTCAAAATCTTTCTACCTATGATTGTACACCTGTGTCCATCTGATGGCATTTCAGTCATTCATAAATTCAGAAAATTACTGATGTCACTGAACAGTGAAGCTTTCCATTTGCTTATTTATCATTCAGGCAAAATGGATACACACATTAACTTAAGCCATTGCCTCTTTTTTGCAGTAGTATGTCAGAAATCAAGTTGAAGCTCGTATCCATTATTGTCTTCCCTCCATATATCAGATGTACAATTATCAGAAGACAAATTATATGCATCAGTGGGAAAGGACATTATTTTCTATAAGAATAGCTATAAGTGGGTGGATGACTTTAGCCGTGACTGAACAAACTAATTTGTAGTATAGTACAGCAATGAGCAATCAATGAGTAAATTTGGGAAGCCTCCAATTGTTTGTGCTAAAACTGTGTGGGCTGCCTCAGACTGGAGAGAGATACAGTTCTGAATGAATAAAAATTTGCTTTCTTCTCTTTATTTGGCCACTTCTTTCAGATTTCAGATGGACCTGGCAGTTACCAGGCCTGACTTAAAATAATTTTAGAAATAAGGTGTGCTAGAAAGGATTGGCGATAATCACAGTGGGAATAGCATGCTGTGACCAGATAGGGGCTTCATTTCAGCCCTTCCAGCCATCACATTTGAAAAGCATTATCCATATCACAACAGGCATTTGCAGGGTGCTCACACTTTGTTGTGGTGCTTGAGTAAAGCATCTGAACTCCAATTATGAAAAATTAGAAAAAAAAAAATCCATCTGAAAATCAATGACTGGTAAGTAGGGATATACTTGACGATCAGGGGGCTGGAGCACCTCTCCTACGAGGACAGGCTGAGAGAGTTGGAGCTGTTCAGCCTGGAGAAGAGGAGGCTCTGGGGAGACCTTATAGCGGCCTTTCAGTACCTCAAGGGGGCCTACAGGAAAAACAGGGACAAATTCTTTAGCAGGGCCTGTTGTGATAGGACGAGGGGTAATGGTTTTAAAATACAGGGAGGCAGATTCAGATTTGATATAAGGAAGCAAATTTTTACACTGAGGGTGGTAGAACACTGGCACAGGTTGCCCAGAGAGGTGGTGGATGCCCCATTCCTGGAAACATTCAAGGCTACACTGGATGAGGCTCTGAGCAACCTGATGTGGTTGGAGATGTCCCTGCTTCTTGCAGGGAGGTTGCACTAGATGGCCTTTAAAGGTCCCTTCCAACCCTAATGATTCTATGACTCTATTATTCTATACCAGATGGGGCCGCGGGTGTCCGGGAACAAGCAGCAAGCCGAGCTGCATGTGCTTTTCCACGCAGAGCCAACTGAAGCACCCACCATCCGGAGTCCTTCAGAAAGGATCAGCGGGAAGCTCTCAGCCCGCTTTGGGACACACCTCGGGTTCTAGCAGTGCTTGCCGAGCCCGCCGCCCGCCCGGAAGGCCGGTGACACCGAAGGCCGCACCCCCTCCACCGCCCGCCAACGGCTCCGCACCGGCCCCGCGCGCCCAACCCTCAAGCAACCGCGGCCACCTGCTGTAAGCGTCAAGGCGCATGCGCGCACTTGGGGCGTGTATGGGCGGGGCCCCACGGGCGCCCAGCAACCGGGAGGGGGTGACCATAGCAACAGTCCCGGGTCGGCGGGAACGGCCGAGGGCGGAAGACGGCGACCCCGGGGACGTTGCGGCGCCGAGTCCTCTCCCGCCTCGTCCCGGTGGGCTGCGGCCCTGGGTAGGGTAGGGCTGGCTCCGTGGCCAGTCTCACAAGGGGTGGCTGCGTTGCTGCCGGGAGAGCCCGGAGCTCGGCAACGGGACGAGCGGCAGCGCGGCGGCCGCCTGGGGCGGCAGGCCGAAGGGCCGGCCCTGCTCCCCTCGCGTAGCGAACACGTCCCCGGCTTCGGGCTCACAGAGACTCTTGAATGAACCCTTTCTGGGAGACGGCTACATTGGAGAAGAACACAGGAGCAAACGCCACTGAGAACTTGAACGCGTGCAAGAAAAGGCTTATTTAAAATGGAACTGCGTTTTGTGCAATGAAACTGTTCACATGAGTGAGATTTTATGATATTGTGCTTCCCCTGTGCAATCCAGCCTCGCTAAGTGCAGTGCGGCATCTCCAGAGAGGTCCTTCAGAAGGCAATTTTTCATTTTACTGCAGGTGATGTGAAATGGCCTGTCAGTACCGTGCAGGCTGGCGCTGTTTATTGGGAATATAGCCCGTGTGTAGAGTGAGCCTGTAAGGAATATATGTGCAGGAGAGAGCACTAAGGTTTTGCCATGGTGCTAGAAAATGTCTCTTCAAGTTTTATTTTAAGTCTGGCTGAGAACTTTCATATTCACAAGCATCTTATGACTATGAACAGTTTGAAAATAAGAACTCAAACCCTAATGTGTGGCTTGGTAAAGGAAGCTGGTGTCAGGAATAGAGAAAGGTTACTTTTGCTCATAGTAGCTGCTGCCACGGATAAGTGCTTGAGATTGGGCTATTTCCTAAACTGCTGGCTTCAGCTACGATGCAACGCTGCAGTCCTGTGGGGACATAATAAAATTGTTTCCTAGATGAAGTCAGTTCTGTAACCCTGGGTGCCATTATTTCTTCTACAGAGAATATAAAATGTTATTCATGGGTGTCATGCACAAAGAGCTCATTGTGGCTAAAAATTTATTTCGTTTGCTTCTTTTTGTCCTCATGATGGCAGTCATGTAGCTGTTCGTTGTTAGGGCAGATGGGCCGAAGTGTTACCTCCATCTCTGTGGTACCTGAGTTCAAGATCTGTCTACTTCTGTTCACATAAAAATGATACAAAAGTAGACACTGAACAGAACTAAAGAAAAGGTTGATCTGTCTGGGACTCTCCAAGGTATTCTTACTGTGAAATGCCAACTGTATTCTGCTCCTGCCTCCAAAGTCTTAGCCAACTACATATTAATATATAACCAGCATAAATGGGCACAAAATTTCCTAAAATAATTCCTTCTATTGTCAGTCAAGGAAAGAATTAATTCATTCACCATGGCCCAACAATGTTCACTGAGACAGAGCAAAGACAGCCCCAGGTTACTGAAGTGACCTAGTTTCATCCTATATATTCACCACAGAGCAGCATTAAAAATTCTCTGACAAGTCAAACAAAGACTGCAACTTGAAAGTGGTAAATAGGAAGTTTTACAGCAGGAAGAGGCAGCCAAATAACATGGTTACTTTTAAAAAATACTGTAATATTACCTTGAAAAAACTTGAGTAGTTTTTATTACTGCAAGTGCTTGCAGAGGACAGTTAATTCATAGAATCATACAGTCACAGGATCATAGAATGGTTAGAGTTGGAAGGGACCTTCAAAGGCCATCTAGTCCAACCCCCCTGCAAGGAGCAGGGACATCTCCAATCACATCAGGTTGCTCAGGTCCAACCTGGCCTTGAATGTTTCCAGGGATGGGGCATCCACCACCTCTCTGGGCAACCTGTGCCAGTGTTCCACCACCCTGTAAAAATGTTTATCCTAATATCTAATCTAAACAACAGTTCCTTCACATCCCTAAATTAATTAATTCTTGCTTGTATGGAAACCAGGAACGCGAGGCTGACATGGTGCCTCAGCCAATATCATCAAAGAGATCCCAGCTACTTTGTGTCAGTGTTTTTATTGTGAATTTCCTCTGCCAAAACCCTACAAAAAGAATGGAGAAAGTTTACGTCAGGCTGTAACCATTTTTGTAGCGTATCAATACAGTATTTAATACGTAAGAAAAACACAATTTCTGACATCGTTTGGGGCAACCTGAAAAATACCTTTTGCTTGATAACACTACTTTCCCCCCAGCCTCGTGGGCAGTTGAAACATGTTCTTGGCATAAGCCTAAATGTGTAGTTGACTTGCTTCATGTCTGTACACAGGTGAGGTTGTAGAGAGGAGCCCTCTTTTAGTTCTGTCCTGAATTTTTCTGTTGCCAAGAGAGAGCAGAGCAGGTGAATTTTCTGGTACCTCTGTTGTGAAGGATTGTTTAAGAAAGTATTATGATGAGAAAGGTTGTATGTTGGAAACCTTAATTTAAAGGCCTGGTTTAATCTTGTAGATCTTGGGCTGTCTAGCAAACATTATAAAGGGCTATGTGGCAAGATCTCTGCAGAAAGAGGTATCTTTCATCTTCTATGATGATTTTATATTAAAGCATTTCTGCTGTCCTGGTCATCCTGCACATTTGGAAAGGAAGCACTTCTTTTTGTTACATAAAATTCTTTTGTGTTACACATACAGAAAGAAATCTGTCTGAGAAATAACTCTTCCCATCATCTTTTCACCTCCCACACAGACAGACTTAAAGGAAAAAAGCTTTCCATAAAGCTTGATTTAATTGAAAAAAAATCCATCTTTTCCTCTTTGCTGTCCTCCTCCTCTTGTTCCTCAAACGCTGGCAGTAGAATTACCTCAGTTCTTAAATCAAGAGAAGCAAAATCACATACAATAGCTACGTTTTGTTAAATTATTATTTTAAGAGTATTATCTTTGTTTCAGATACTGTCCTTTGCTAGGAAAAGGAAACATTTATCGCTTAGGAGGATGAGTCAGGTAGTATGAGATGTGTTAAAAGCTGCAGGATAAATACCACCTATACTGCTGGTCAACCTAATAGCTACTTGCCAAAAGTGGGGTTCAACTGATCCTAACAAAAGCAAGGAACCAGAGGGAGAGACATGCCAGATAACCCTTTAGTAAAACAACAACAACAAAAAAAAAACCCAACCCATAAATAATGCAAGCTAGTGCCTGTTGCTAATGCTTTCCTTTGAACCTAATCAGAATGGATTTGCAAATGCATTGTTGGAGCATGTTCAGCCTGGAGAACAGAGGGCTTTAGGGGATATCTAACAGCAATGTGCTAAGACCTAGAAGGGGGTTATCAAGAAGATGGAGCCTTGTAGTGGTGCATGGCAGAAGAGCCTATGACAGTTGGCATAAATTGAAACAAAAGAGGTTCAAGCTGGATGTAAGGAAAAACTTTCTCCATGAAGACAGTCAGGCAGCGTAGCAGCAGGCTGCTTGGAGTTGTGCTGCCTCCATCATTTGAGGTTTTCCAGCCCTGAGTAGGAAAAGCTTGGCCTCACAAGCTGAGCCTGTTTGGGGCAGGAGGTTGGACTAGAAACCCCCTGAGGTCCCTCCTAACCTGGACTGTTCTAGGAATGCTTAGAATTACAAACCTGTCTGAGTATGATTACTTTGTGTCGTAAACACTTAGCAGAAATATACTTGAAGTAAATTGTCTTTTGGTTTAATAAAGGGAATTTTAGCTGACATGGCCTATTGACTTCATGTCTAATGTTAAGATTCCACCAGACATTGTAAGGGCTATTAGAGAGTGGAAGTGCCATCACCCAAAAAAGGGGTTTGCTCTGATAACTGGCCTTCCATGTGAAATCCTGGCTTTTCCTTGGAAGTGGCGTGGGGAAGGAAAATCCATGAAATTAGTTTTGCATATGATAATGCATGAAATTTCTTTCATTCTTAGACACATTTATTGCCTGAAAAAAGAACTACGGAAGAGTAAGCTATGCTAAAATGAATTAACATAGACATGTATCAATTATTTCTATGAGTGATATGTAATCCTGCTTTTTAGCTGTCATTTTACCAGAAAACTTTACAAGTATAATTTCTTAAGTGATTTGGAATATAACTTTCTATGCGTTTCTTTAAAGCTAGTCCATGAATTTTAAGTTTAAATTCGTAGTATTTGTGTGAAATATGTTCATTTTCAAGTGAAGACTGTGGCACTACAGTAGAAATGTTGCAGAGGAGAAAAACAGCTTAGAAAGAAAATAAGAGTGAAAGAAATATTTTAGAAGAAAATGATGGAGGACTAGTTCATTACAACTGTGATTTTTTTTTTAAATGAACAAGACTGAAAAGGGATGAGTGACATTCTGCAGTACAGAGGCACTGTTCATATCTGAAGTGTTCGGGAAGTACACAAAATACCTCAGAGAGAATGAAAGGATCCAAGAAAATAAATCTTTGCTTCCTTATATAATCATGAGGTAGTAATACTTGGTGAACAAGTAATGTAAAATTATTGTAGGGATTTCTCACTTGTTAGATGTCAAATCTTGATTAAATTAGTATTATGTAATTAGTCTCCTAAATCTGTTCTTCTTCCACACGCTTGTCTTGGGATCATAACATGAAACTGATCTCAGAAAGAACTTCTAACAGCATTGTAAAAATAGTTTTCTCTAGGTGATACAGACTGAACCAAAGATCTGAAATGGTCTTTGAAAGAGGAGGATGTTCAGTCACAGTAGCTACTCTGGTATCCTGCCAAACAAAAAATAACCACTTCGCCCATACTCTAAATTAGCTTTATATTATTAGAACTACTGATTCTTTGAAGTGCTAGATGTCAGTTAAAGGGGTTTGTCAGTGGTATTCTGTATTAAAAACAATGTTGATAGTTTATTTGTTCCTTCTTTAGGAAAAAAAAATGATGTTTGGCTAAGTTTGGATCCTCTAGTCCAGGACTAGTATCTGGTGAAGCCAGCTTCACCACTGCGCTCACTGAGGAGGAATAAAATGCAGAAGCTGCGGGAATTCAAAGAGAGTTTAATATTCTTCTCTTTAGCCATGTCAAACCCATTCCATTTTTCATACTTAGTTTCTCAAATATAGAAATAATTGGAGCTGCAGAAATAATCATCTCTCCTGAGTAAACATGCCTCTTTTTTGCATATGGCTTTTTCCTCTCTCTTTTATTTTTATCAAAATGGTGTGACAGAAGAACATGTTTTCAAATGCACATTACATAAAATATTTAAAGTAATTTTTTATAAATGGATTTTAAAATTACTTGGTGTTTGGCATAACATTCATTTCTTTAGCATGGATCTCCTACCTGATACTGTGAAAGACACAAGTGTGCTACATAACACATTGTAGAAATTCTAAGATGTATGCATGGAAGTGAATTTTTATTTATACAGGGGTACAAATGTATACTCAGCTGTAAACCTTATCATTAAAAAAGAAATAAATTTAATTCAGCTTGTAATTGAAGGCATTGGTAGCCCATTGATGGCATCATTTTTTTTTTTTAACTCTTTTCCAGCCATCATACTTTCCCAAGAGAAACAGTTGAAAATAAGCATCTTAATACACTTTTCAGTGTAAGTTCATTGACTTTTTTTCCCTAATACTTGATGTGACAAGGCTAAGTAAGTACTCTCAGCTGCAATTTGGAATTAGATTTTTATTTCTCCAAGGGGAAGTTCAGTATGGAAGTAAATACCATGATGTATTCCCATTGAAATGGATTTTTCTTTTTCCACCACTGAGAGGATGCACCTGCACACTAATTTGGACTCTCTTAGCTATTGTGTGGCTCTTTGAATTACACCAAAATATTTACAACCAACCACAAGAAATATCCAACTTAACTAAATATTTACAGACTAACTAAACTAGTTGAGGACTAGAATAAAAAATAGGCAGTAGTATAGTTTGCTTCATTCTTCATCCTTGGAAAGGAAAATAAATGGAAGGTAATTTACAAAGCAAACATTAGGAGAAGTGCGTTATAATCCTGTAGGGCTGACTGATAATTCTGAAAGAGCTCTTTTGTGATGAAAATTGAGTTTGAGTGGTGGGCACTATTTCTGAATCAGACACCCTTATCCCTGAGTGATGTTAGATGAGAGTCGAGCAGCTGAATTATGTATTTTTATCAAATAAATATTAATTTCTTGCATGAAGAATTAAAATAGTCTTAATTAAAAAACAGCTGCATATAGATCTTCCAGTAGTTTTCATACTTTCTATGTCTACCAGATGACAACATACTCTCTATATTCTTTGCCCAAATATAAAGTACATCTTTTACTACACTTTGATGTTCCAGATTTCTCAAAAATAGAATAAGAATTGTGCCACAGTCTTTTTACTACAAGAATTTTATTTTAGGGTATGAGTATCAGATTCCTGTGCATGTCAAATAGGTTATAATGTAAACTGGAAGTCTGCATTTACCTGTGTATTTGCATAGTGTAGAGCAATACATAAAGCCATAATATAAATTACTGTTTTAATAAAGTGGCCTTCAACCTAGGCAAGCACAAGTTAGTATTTTTCTCCTATAAATACGTGGGTTACATGTGGCCCTGAAGGTCTTCTGTAACGCTAGGATATTGTAGAGATTTCTCTTTTAGAATCTAGGATTTTTTCATTCTTTCTGCAGGACATGATCTGAGACTATTTTTATTACAATTCCTGCTCCAGCAAATTTGACATCTCTCCAGAGTACACACTGTATGACAGCTACATGGAGTAGAATCAGTCCCTTAGTTCTCAATATCTACTTGGCCTTGCTCTCAGTTTTGGGTGGATGCCAAATTGAGAGCTACTTGCTTCTGCTGCAGCAGAAGCTCTGCCTCAGAAAAAAAAAAAAAGCTTTTGAAGGGCAAATGTTTTTGCCCTGAGTTAAATCAAGTGTTACAGATTTAAGATGTCTTCATGAGGGTTGATATAATTTATAATATAAATATGTGAAGCTACCATACATCCTTTTTTTTCCCAGATAATTTCCCAAGATCCTCTCTAGGTAGTCATTAAGTAAGGAAGTTTAGTCTGGCATCAAAACGCTTCTGTGGCAAATAGTGCAGAAGCCAGCTGCACAGCGTGTGGGAAGACAGAGCTTTCCATAGACGTGGAGTTTATTCAGTATAGGACATCTTTAAAACAGTGATATGGTCTTAGTGAATGAAATGTTAACCTCAGCTAATATTACATATGCTCTATACTTACAGGTTTAAAATCTTATAAGCAGAAACTGGGCACTTGAAATTACACAGATATACTCCCTAAAGTACTTTATAAGAAGTGAGAGAGTTTTAAAGACAAACTGGACTGTCAAAAACATTAGAATTACTGGATTTTCTTCAAAGTTGGGTATGAATATTAAGTTTCAAAAACCTCCAGATTTTAGATTTCAAAAGATCAAGGTGTGATTATTCCTAGTAGCTTTATTGTGCTTTTTGCAATTTCAGTCTCATCTAATTCAAATGGTTCTGATAATCTTGGAAAGAAAAAAAAAAACAACCCATCTTTAAACTACAATTCAGCCCAATGAATGTCATATCTGAATGATGTTAGAGAATGCCATAGATAATAGCTTTGGAGAAACAATACCCCTAATTAAAACAAAATCTAAAACCTTTTAGCCTTCTATAAAAGGTTGATAAATGGGATCTCTTCTATTTAACTAAAGATCAGCTGAGAAGAGGTCTCCTTGTTACTACGAGAATGAATTATTTTTTATTTTTCTGACAGATTTTCATTATAAAATTCTTTGAATGCTATGGAGGCTTAAAAAGTAGTAAAAATACTTAGTAGAAGTACATTTCTGCAGTTGGCTGATAGAGTGTGTGGCAAGACTTCCATCAGGTGAAAGCTGGTCTCAAAGAGATTACTTGAATACTCAAAGCTAAGTATGTATCTGCTGGACTGTGGCTCTGATCACCCAGCTCACTCTAACTGGATGAAGACTTGGAGTGAATTCTTTTTCTTGCCCTTCAGGTTTCCTACTTCAGAGATGCTACATTACTTCATGACAATCTTTAAGAAATTCTTTGTGGAGTAACTCTGAATATTCAAATGCTGGGTTCTTTTACTTTCCTTGCTCAGTGTTATACATCTTTTATTTAGCTTTATCTAGTTCTAATCTTATGGATGAGGAACATTTTAATGTTCAAAACGTATTTATGTGAATGTTGATAAAACTGTTGTAAGTAACTAGCAGTAATAATGATTTCAAAATTATTCTCTTAACACCTAAGGATAGTAAACTACACTTACAAGCAAGTAAACAAGATTTTATTATAGTAATTATGGGCATTTGTAACTAAGAAGTAAAGTAAAAATGAACACTGATGTAAAAAGAAGACATAACAGTGATATGTGATCTTTACAATTTTCCCCTAGTGTTCGTAAACTTCAGAAGACGCTCAAGAGCGTTTTATATGCTATATGTGGAAAAACATAGCTCTTATTCACTTTGTCTAAAATGCCTGTTCTTAACCTTCATAAGCAATAATTTGTAAATTTAAGGACTATTCTAGTCATAGAAATCATCTGTATCTTTTCTCTCAGTCTCAAGAACATTTTTCAATAAATGATTTACAAACTTTTCCCATAATAAATAAAAATACTCACATTTCTGTGCTTGTTAACAAGCTAATTGTGCACCAAACAGGATACTACACCCTTTATGAAATTATATGCATGATATACTGAAACACAAGTTTATGCTGATTTAGGGGGAGACTGTATTTTATCTTTCAAAGGTAGCCCATTCTTAAAGCAAATCTCTTACCTTTGTCCAGAACCACATCTATGCAACACTAATCCTGATCCCTTCCAAATTTTTAAATATTGTTGAAGGAGTTGGGCTCCTGTCAAGAACTGGGAACATTCTGCTGAACGCAAGCTGTGTTGCTGTTGATTTGAGTTTGAGCATAACAGGACATTTTCAGGCCTGATGCACTTTAATCCAGATAGCTGATGATCCTGTAGTCTTGACTGTTCAAGTCAAATCTGGATGTCTGGCAAGCAGGTCTCAAAACATCACCTCTGTGAATAATAACAGTACAGTCACCAGATAATAAGCATGCTTGCTAGAACTTACAATTATAGCAGGCTATCTGATTCAGAGCAGATGAACTTTGCTCTTTTTCCCCTACCCCTGATCGTTTTAGTTACTATATCAGTTTCAGTAGACTACACTATGTAGAAGTACAAGGGATGCCTCTTGATTTTTACAGGTTAATTGAATAGCAGCAACAAACTCAAAGAGCTCTTCTTTATCTCCTCTTAAACACTATTTTTATGGAACATTTTATAAAACAGAACTTTCAGTCAGCAACATGCATATGCAAATTCATCGTAAAATATTGCAGTTTTCAATACCTTTAATTTCAGAAGAAGCCTTTAACTATTTGAAAGTAATAAAAGCTTTACAAAAGCCATTTTTACTTGAATAGTGACACTTGTGCAAAGCTTTTGGGGCCTTGACACAATTTTAGCAAAACCATAAATCCACCACAGTTACTTTTCTGGAATGATGCCCGTCTATCTTTCTTCCTTCTTGAAGCATAACCAAAATCCTCTCTAGTCTCCAAATCTGTATGCTCAAATCCCCTAAAATACTTTGGCAAGATGCAGTGATTTTAATTCATATGCATCAGGGAGTAGACCAGTGATAACTATGTGAACTGGAAAATCCTGAACCAATGCTGGAGATTAATTAGCCACATTCAAATTAAAACCCTCCAAGCAACCAATCTCTCAATTTCCAATGCTGTCACAGTGAGAAATACAGATGACAAGTGTTGTCTGTGTTGCTCTGCAGAATGACCCTGGGGGCAGGATCAGAGCTACACCAGCCATCCGTTTGAACTTTCCTACTGGAGCATTTCTGTGGCTGCTTCCAAGTCATCCCATTGGTACTAGAGAGAAGGAAAACCTTAGCAGTCCTGGTGGTTTTGTTATTCTTACCTGCACTGTAGATAAGATGTGCCACTCAGTGTAGCTTTCAGCTGTCCCATCCAACCTTCCACTGATGACCTCCAGAAGAAAGAAAAAAAAAAGCTGCATTTCATCCATTATGCCTGTTGCAAGACTGCGTTAATTTTATAGGCATCCTGAAGTCTGAATTAGTACGTACATGGGACAATATGAATGCCAGCGTAGAAAGCAATGAACTAAATCCTCCCCCAGTTTAACTCTGTACCAGTGCTCCTATAATGAACAGGTATATGATGTTAGATCGAGCTGCTGAGAGCAGTGACACTTAAACTGGGGGCTGTCGCTATAGCTGCTTTTTCTTACTGATTATTTTTCCCTGTAGATGAATTAGTATTTTTATCAGTTAGAATTATTTTTATTTTAGCCTATTGTCCTGGTTTCGGCAGGGATGGAGTTAATTTTCCTCTCAGTAGCCTGTGTGTTTTGGATTTTGTGTGTGAAGAATGTTGATAAAAACACTCTGATGATACGAGTTGTTGTTAATGAGACCAAGGACACTGGCTTTCCAAGTCGCGTTAACGTCTCGTTAACGTGCAGATGCGGGAAGCTGGGCAAAAGACAGACAGAATAATTGATCCAAACTGGCCAAAGAGAGTATTCCATGCCATAAACGTCATGCTCAGTATATAAGTGCAGGTTGCCCATGGGAGGGGGCATCCATTTCATTCTGGCATGCACCCTTGGCATCCTTTTCTTCTCTCTTGCTTGCTGTCATCGTTCCCTCTACCTTGCTAGCTTGCTCTCCCCCCACTTTGCTTGCTGCTTGGTGTCGTTTCTGTGATCACCGCTCAGGACAGGCTGCGTCGGTCATTCAGACATCGGGTGGTGAGATATCATACATTGTACATTTTGTATATTTTGTATATATTAATATCCTTATATTCTGTTATTTTTGTAGTTTTTAGTATTTTAGTAAACTGTTATTATCTCAACCCATAAGTTCTCCTTTCTTCCCAACTTCTCTCCCCCGTCCCGCTGGGTAGGGGAAGGGTGAGTGAGTAACTGTGTGGTGATCCGGGCTAAACCACCACACCTATAAAGCTGCTTTTCCTCTATAAAGAAAACAAGTGCATTACATTTCTGTACAAGTCCAGCATATTTAAGTAACGTCAGAATTGAGCTAAGCAAGTAGTACTAATACACCAAAACAATCTTTACTGGTTGCTACTAAAAGGCCATGGCAGATCTTGTATTTGTCTCCTTTTTGAGTTCATTGTAACATTTGCATTAAAACAACCCAGCCCCACATATAGCACTGCCTTGCATTTAATTCTGTCCTTAGAGGAACATTATAGAAGTCAGCAAGGTTACTTAACGCATCCCTGGAAGAAGCTCCAATAATATACCCAAGGTCACTGCTTCTTTCAATAGGAATGCTTTCATCCTAATGAAGATAAATATGAACGTATTAATTGAATTAACTGAAATGTATTCATTTTTTACTCTAAACAGTCTCCTTAATGAGTTATTTTCAGAGGAGCATAAGAATGTAAAAGATCAACAGTCTATGATAAAGACCTTCAAATTCAACTGTTACTTAATCATCAGTTTTCATCCTATCTGCCATTTTGTCCATGAGCAAAATAAAAATAACTTTCTAACATCCCTGAATAAAAGTGTCCTAGGCAGCTGATTAAATTTATATTCCAGTGTAGAAAGCAAGACCGGATCCCTCCTCTCCAGTAGAGAAGTCAGCATAATAAGAATTATGCTAAATTTAGCATATATTGATAAAATTGTCTTTTCATGTGCAGAAATGTGCCTACAACTTGAGCTTGAACAGAGAAATTAAATGAAGCTTTCTTTGCATCCCTCAATTTATTTTTAGCACAAATCTAGAAAGATTGATTAGAAACACTGAGATTAGGATTTGGTCTGCTGTATTTCAGGGAGTGGAAAACAAGGTTGATTTACACAGGTTGTGTGGGAAGGAATGGTAGTTATTTTAATGTCTGCCAAATTCCCTGTGAGGGTCCTGCTTAGCAGACCTGGTCGAAAAAGCAGGCTCCTTGGCCTCCTATTTCTTGCCATAAAGGCCAACCCTGCCCCAGAGGGCCCAACCTTCCACAACGAGACCTCTCTGTTCCCTTCCTCCTGTCCATTCACCATTCCTCTCAAGTACTTGCTTCCAGCAGAGCTGCCAACTTCTCCATTTTAGGTCTAATTTTTTCTACCTAAAAAAAAAGCATGTATAATTTTAAAAAGGAGAATACCATAAAATGAGAAAAGTTGTTAAGAAGCAGCTTGAAGCAGTAGCTAATATGTTAAATCTTTGCAGGTGATATGAAGGCTATAAGGACTATTCTATCCTGTGTCCGGACTTTATCGTCAACGTAGAGCAAATGCATACCATTTATCAAACAAACAAACAAACAAATCTCCAACTTGGTAAAAGGCAAAGTGAAACATTATTTAAAGTAAGAAGGCTTACTTCAGAAAATATATTCTGTCAGCCAAAATGCTGGCTCTAAGCCTGAAATGAAGTCATTAATTACTAAAAGCCTGCATCTCATAGGTTCTATAGGGTTACATGCTACATCTTGATGCAGGCGGCTGGCACAAAATATTCTATAAGGCTATTAACACTTACATGAATTTTCAGCATGAGCTCTGGCTTTGTAATTACCAGTTGTCTTATTAATTTTCAGTCCAGTGGTGAGCACTGATAGGTTTAGTCCTCTGTTTTGACAGGAAAAGCACAAGGGTTTTTTTTTTTATGTGTCTGGGTACTTTCTCAATGTTGGTAAATGCCTTCCTGTCTTGGTAAATTAGCAAGGGACTAGACTGAAATAGCACTTTACAAGGAAAAAAAGTTACGAACTAATAGAAACACTAAGTTTCACACTTAACTGAAGATTAAGCCAGTGCAGCTAAATAGAACAGAAAAGTACTGGATAATCTTTTCTAAAACAAGAGAAAAAGTATTTTATGCCAGGTAGACTTCTAAAGCATCTTTTACCCAGTTGTATCTCAACAATTTCCAGAAAAGCAGTGAGTGATACGACCAGCACTTACTTTGTGTGACTCCCACCTCTAAAGGACAGTTGTGTGAACTGTGAGACGTTTTGCCAAGGCATTAGTTTTAATTTGTTTGTGCTTCTCCTGCTGCTTTTTTTAGTTTGTCTGTAGTTTGTCAGAGAAAACTGTGTTTTCTCTGTCATTTGTGTTTATTTTCTTTAAAATATAACTTGTCTGCTACAAGAAAGTAGATGAAACTTAAAAACCAAAGTTAAATTATATTATAAGACAACAGAAGCATTACAAAGGAGAGCTGTATCAGAAGAAAGACAGAGCCTTACACTTTTCATATTCGTCTTTTTCCTTTACACTGGACTTTTCCATCCTTAACTATTCTTTTGTGCTTGAAATTAAAAGAATATAAAAATCTTTACTGAATGAAAACAATTGACATAAAAGAGTGTGCTATTGTTAATTTTTTAATAAAAAGCCACAGGCCCCCAGCTGCATATTTCCATGTGAGGATAAAAATGTTGTGCAAGAGAATATACAAGTAGACTTAAAGAAAGATAGAATTATCTGGGGAATTTTTCTGTATGCCAGTGCACATCTCTACAGAATCTGGAAAATTAATTTCCAAAGAATCAAAAAAAAAAAAAAAAAAAAAAGAAAAAAAATCCCATTCACAAGTTGCAGCCAAAACACGCTTTTCCATCATATCTTGACAGTAGTTCTCATTTGGACACATGCATGAGGTGGCATTCCTTTTAGGGACTGGTGAATTATTTTCCACACACTAACAGTTCCCTAGATGGGCAACTAGACAAAGGACAAAACAGCTTCATCTATATCAGATGTATGTTCACCATTCTCTGCTTACTTACTTGAAATATTCAGCTTATGCCAGGATTCTTGCACACATTTGTTCAAGAGTTGCAGGGGTTGAGTCTTTCAAGCTTTGAAGGCCAAGGCAGTGTACAGCCGCAAAATTACAAAACCCAAGATGTAAGGACCAAAGAGCTACCAGGTAGAGTCCTAAGCCTGTATTTGTCACCGTGTACCAGTAACACATTATTGACTGAAAGCTTACTTGCATACATAGAGGCAAGGGTAATTGATTGAATTACTATGATGAGCATCCATTTATGTAAGGTACACCGATTGTGTACCTTACATAAATCACAGTCTTGCTAACCCACAAATTAAAAGGTCATGAGATTATTTCAAAGTTATTAGGACATTTAGCTTTTATTTTTGTTTGGTTCTTCACCTCCTCCCTGCAGATTCTTCATGATTATACGTGCAACCATACCATGGCAATTTTGGCTACTCTTTGGTCCTTTTTAGATCTGAAAATATGCCCCTCTTTATATAATTATCTACAGCTAACAGAAGAAGCCCCTGTTACTTGTACACTGTCAAAACAAAATTGTTTTGTATGATTTCTTACACAGAAATCTCAGCTTCATAGATTAACCTCAGTCTTAGCAATGAGGTCTTTACATTAAAGTAGGACATCACGGGCTTATTCAGTTATTATATTCCATCAGGTTTGTTTGGACCAGAAAATTAAAGCAAGAATGACAGATATGTTTAAGCTGTATTGTTATTTTGGGTGTTTTATATTAATCATCTAAATGGTGAATTATTACTTTATGAAAATAATTAAACCTGTATATAAACTTAAGGTATGTATATAATAAATGGTTAGTTTAGCATTCTGGTATAAATAAATATACTTTTTCTTGAGAGTCTCCATATTTTAAGTATTTAGTTACTAAATACTTGCATAATTCAACCACTCAATGAAAATGAAAATGAGAATTGTGATATAAACACCTTTGCTCATACACATTCACTAAAAATTTGAAAACTCACTGTTCAGAGTTGTAGCTGCAATCTTACAAATTAAACAGCAGAAACCTGCAAAGACCAGTAGGTCAAATTTCTTGGTAACTGTCCTTTCAGTAAAAGCTGCCGACTTCCTGACATCTTCAGATTTGTCAAAATACATTATCACAAAGCAAGCGTAGCCCTTGTAACTCTTTCTGTCTATAAAGAATCAGAGAGGGAGTTTTGTGCCTATGGCTTGAAAATAAGGCATGCAGTGAGTGCACACATTTATCTTAGTCAAAGCTGTGATGAGATAAATCAAGGGGGTTTTGTACACATGGAAATCTATAATCCACAATATTCCCAGCAGATTGTATGTAAATGAAATTCTTTCCTGGTTTTGCAAATGTCAGTAACGGTATTTTATCATTTTAGAAAACATACACACATACCAGTACAGTAGAATGCCAAAAAGCACAGGTAGATTTCCACATGTATTCACTAACGATATTTTCAAATCTATGAAAAATCTTCCCTGTACACATACCAACAGCACTCCTACACAGTTCCTATACTCACATGGAGACACTGATACAAACTGGATGTCACTTACATAAGCCTGTGGTAATACACACACTAAAGGTTTCCCTCTGCAGCTTTCACAGCAATGACAGACAGCAAGAGCCCTGCCTCATTGCGTTGCTTTTTGCAGCCTTCAGCAAACCCAGAGCACTGCCTCTGGATGGCCTCAGCCCAAGCCCTGGGAGACCATTGGACCTATAGATCCTACTACACTGACAAGACATGAAATCCCACCAAGGAAAAAAAAGCACTAGGGTCTTGACTGTTCTGCTGCATAAAGCCTCTTTTCAGCAGCCACCTGAAAGAAAACAGGCTCTATGCCACATGTGCAGACCTGAATGGAAAAGAGGTTCTTAGCAGTCACCATCTAAAGGCATAAAATGCGCAAAGAGAAGCTGGAAAACAATTTAAATATGAAAACTACTACTAAAAGGCACATGAAATATTGACAAAGAACATTTAATCACTTTTTTTTTAATTTAAAAGCACATAGTCAAAACTTCCTATTTAGCAACTCAGTACATGAAGGAGACCAAAATTAAACATATTTGACTGTTTTGTCCTAGCAGATATAAATAAGTTCAAAATGCTTCAGAACAATGATTTGGGCCAATATGAATCTAAACAAAGATTAATACTGCTCAGAAGAAATTTAAAAAATAAGACAGTGAGGCTTTTTGTCCTGGAAGAACTGTTGATAAATCCAAACCACTCTAATTTATTTGAAAAATAAGTCTATCCAAAATATTTAAAATGAGTAGATGTAAATCAAAATAATACTTTCTGTAACTTTTGAGATTTCTTGGAGCAATAATAAATTGAGCCAACCATTCCTTAATATCAGAGGCATTATTAGGTACACTAAAGGAAGCGCCCTTTTGCACAAGAATTAAGAAGCTTGCTTAAGGTCACACAATCAGACACAACCATTAACTGTAACTAAATCTTCACAATCTGCTTTAATTAGTAGCTTGACCTTCCCAGACATGAAAAATCACAGTCTCCTCTGCCACTGAATTATTTTTCAATTTGATAAATCTGAATTAACAGTATGTGCTATTCATGGGTGTCATCTATGGAGGCAGATTTGATACAGATGCTCCTAATATTCTTTATTCCCCTTGTATTTCATCTGTATGAATCACTGCCTGGCTAGGCACCATCTGTCCTTTGTCCTCTGTTGCCAGAATGGGTCACTTCAGGAGCAAAAAAAAGGCCATGTCAGAATTTCCTAAACAATGCAAATTCTGAGCTTAAGGCACCACAGCTACTTAAAGACTGGGATTAAATCACTGTTTAGACTCCTCCCTATTCAAAATACTTTGGGTTTATTACATCTTTCAATATAGGACTCTTTTTCCAGAACCTCTGTAGTTCTCCTGGCCCTTTTTTGAACATCTTTCCAGCATGAACTACTAGGCTGAACTACGACACAGACACATGGAAATTACGGGCCCCAGACCTCAATGCCAGTATTTCTGTTATACTCTCACAAACACGCAGTGCAAAAATAGCAACATCTAATTGTACCTTCTTCAGGTTAGTATCCTGTTTACACATCCAAGAATTTCATTTGCCCCATGACCTCAGGCTTGCACTGGCAGTTCATGTTGAATTGGTTGTTTATTGTACTATATGAGCATGAATCTCTCTAAGTGAAACACACTGCTCTGTAATATGGACCTCCTTTTACAATTTAGTATTCCATCTATTTCTATCATTTGCAAATTTTAAGTAATACTTTTCTCCATAACCTTGTTGAGAACAATGGATTTAGCCATGTATTTTTGTAGTTTACTTCTTTGATGTTTCTGTCTGCCTACAAAGAGTGCAAGCAAAGAAGAGATTTTTAGGGCAGGAAAAAAAAAAAGCAGTAAAAGGATAAACTACTCAACAGAGAGTACCAAGGATTCTTTAAAAGATGAGTGCAGAGGCTGTTAATCAGGAAATCAAATGTGTCCAACCACATTAAAATATATATATTCTCACAAGGCCAGAGCCTAGCAAAGAGACATTAAATTGTTAAAGAGGGTGGCTGTTGTCAGGAGTTGCACAGGATGGAAACAGAAGAAGAGAGCAGCCAGATCCAGGCTAAAGGACATACTAAATTCAGCTGTGAATTCCTTCTGGCGGGGACCTTTGTTCTGTACTCATCAGATCATGGGTCCATAACTGCAGTCTGCAGAGACAACGTTTGTAGCAATGAAAGAGACTGCCCAGCTCCAGTGAATGCCTCCCTGTTCACCCAGCTGGGTCATCCCACAATCTGAGCACTGTGTTGTTTCTTCCACCAAAATCTGAAGTACTTGTGCAGTCATGTGATTATCTAATTTACTACCTACTTTAATTTTAAGACGCTAATTGCCCCCATCACCTACTACTGTGAGAAAATGGCACTGTGTATTGCAGATCAATACACACCCAAGGGCCAGCAATCATAGAATGGTTTGGATTGAAAGGGACCTTCAAAGGTCATCTAGTTCCAACCCCCCTGCAAGGTTGCTCACAGCCCTGTCCAACCCAGCCTTGAATGTTTCCAGGGATGGGGCAGCCACCACCTCTTTGGGCAACCTGGTGTTTGGTGTTCTACCACCCTCACAGTAAAGAATTTCTTCCTTATATCTAGTCTAAATCTACCCTCTTTTAGTTTAAAACCATTACCCCTCGTCCTATTGCAACAGGCCCTAGTAAAACAGTTTCTCCCCGTCTTTCCTGTAGGCCCCCTTTAGGTACTACAAGGCCGCTATAAAGATCTCCCTGGAGCCTTCTCTTCTCCAGGCTGAACAGCCCCAACTCTCTCAGCCTGTCCTCATAGGAAAGGTGCTCCAGCCCTCTGATCATCTTTGTGGCCTCCTCTGGACATGCTTCAGCAGGTCCATGTCCTTCTTATGTTGGGGGCTCCAGAGCTGGACACAGTACTCCAGGTGGGGTCTCACCAGAGCAGAAGGGGCAGAATCACCTCCCTGGACCTGCTGGCCACCCTTCTTTTGATGCAGCCCAGGATGTGGTTGGCTTTCTGGGCTGCTAGCACACATTACCGGCTCACGCTGAGCAACACCTCACCCCACTTTATTCACTCACACACACCGGCCTGTTAACACTCCTGGCCCCTTCCAGCGCGGAGGAGCTCTCCCCTAGCCGGCCCCGGCACTCGCTGCATTGTCAGGGCTCTCCATGAGGAGGCGGTTTAGGCGGCTGACGTCCATGCCCCATGCCCTCCTACACAGGGGCAACCCTCCCTGCCCAAGCTGGCGGAGGGGGGGTCTCTCTCCCAAGCGGCGAGCAACCGGCTCAGGGCACGCGGCGCCACCGCCAACGGCCGCAGAGGCGGGAAGAGAGGGAGGGCAGCGCAGCGCGCGCACCTGCGGCGGGAAGCGGGAAGGCCAGGCCCCTCGGGCGGGCGCGCGCGGCCCCAGCTGCTCCGGGGGCGGGGAGGCTGCGGGGGGGCGGGGAAGCTGCGGGCGGGCGGGCGGAGCTGCCCGGTGACGCGGGGCTGCGCGGAGCAAACAGCACGGCGGCAGCCCGGTAACCGGGCACGGCCGCCCCATTGCTGGTGCTCCCGCTCGGTCTTCAGCCTCCCTGCCCGGTGCTGGGCGGAACGGACGGGGAAGACGGGAGGCTGGCGCCGCTTCGCGCAGCAGCCCCGAGGGGTTGACGCCGCGGCGGGTGGGGGACGGCGGCGATAGGAAGCGCCTGGGGCGGGAGCAGCCGCCTAGGGCCAGCGGTTCGCGTCCCGGGCGCCCTCGGCGGCGGCTCCGCGGTAGGGACGGTGCCTGCGGAAGCCGAGCGGCGGCGGGGGCCGGGCGGTGAAGATGGCGACCCCGGGGATGGGCTGGCAGCAGCCGCAGCACAGCTACGGCGGCGGCGGCTCCGCGCCCGGCTCGGGAAAACTCGGCTCCGGCTCAGCCCAGCCGGGGCTGGGCGCCGAGCACAGCCCGGACCTGCATTTCAAAATGAGCAAGAAGATCGCCCAGCTGACGAAGGTGAGGAAGCCGCCTCCCCGCCGGGGCCTCCTTCTATTTGTTCCTCATTTGTGGTTGGTTTCCCTTCGCTTCTTGCCAGCTCCGAGGCAGCGGAGAGGCCGAAGAGAGGCCGGCCGTCGGGGTCGATGTGGGAGCCGGATGAGGTGCGGCCGGGTTTGTACCCCCGGAGGCCGGGCCTGCGGCGGCCGCCTCGCCCCGGGGAACCGGAGCGCGTCGTGCCGGGCTCCTGCGGGGAAGGCGCCGGCATCCCGCAACCGCCGTCGCCGGGAACAGCGGGTATTAGGGACGAACCGCTCACGGAAAATGCCGCAGTTCCCGGTTTGCTGGGACCAAATTCCGGCTGGCGCAGCCGGGTGTGGGGGGCGATCCCCGATGGCTGGGCTGGTACCTGCTATGTACGCTATGGAAATTGTCGCTTCTCTTCTAGCTCTTCTGTAAGCCGTCCTCAGAGTCTTTTCCAAGGGAGGGATTCAGGTGATGCTTGCTTTCCTTTTGCTGAAAGTAAGTACTCTTATTTAAGGTGTCTAGTAACACCTTAAATGCCTTAGATGGTGAGGACAAAGTGTGAGACTATCTCTGCTCTTTTATTGCTGATTGAACAGTTTTCATGATCTCATCTCTAGTATAGAAAATACATAGTCTCCTTGGTAAAGGCTGGGGTTGAACTACAGGGCATTTTAAAAACACGTTGTTAGGGCTTGTAGTTCCTGTGTTTCAGATGTGGTTGTAGCTATGGTTTACTTAGAATAACTTAAATAAATGCTTTGGTGCTGTAATCCCTCTTGTATGACACTCAAGCATTGCTTAGGAAATGGAAGGCAGATTATATCTGTTAAAGAGAAAGCAGAAGAAATAATTTCTGTTGAGAGTTACATAGCTTAAAGCATTTAAAGGCAATTTAAAAAACACTGTGGGAACTGCTAGTATTCTTCAAATGTATGCTAAAATGAATGAAGGTGACATTTCATTGGAGCTAAGAACGAAGACTGCTGGCAATCTCACAAGGGAGACAGTTCATATTTATGCACAGTTGATGCACCGTCAACCAGTTAAAAGTAGTTTTTGTCATGGAGCATCGTGCACCTTGGTGCACTGGAAAACTGATGACTGAGGGTATTTTGTCTTGTCTTTGAATTCAGAGTCAGATTTCGTTATATGTTAACATCAGTTGAACTAAAATTGTAATATCATAAGGAGAAAAGTGGAATTAAAATAAACTGAAGAATCTCTTTGGTTTTACTTGATATGCCTACAAAGGATAAATTAAAGTATTAAAGATATTACTGCAGACTTGCGCGCCTTGAAATGTTCAAAAAGCACCTGGAGACCATAAATGTATTTTAGACTTACTTTGCACATGCAATAGGCCTTAAGATAGTATTTTTTAAGAATTAATTTTTATATGTGCGTGTGTGTCCTTTGATATATTTTTTCCTCTTTCTCTAGGAATTTACACAGCAGTTTGTAGCTGATTTCAGAAACAGTGTTCCAATTCTGTTGTGAAGTAATTTGTGTGTACCCATGAGTTCCACATCATTGGGCACGTGCCCTGTGCTCTCCAAGTTACTGTGTGTCAGAGATCTTGAGGTGGATTCTGAGGTGGATGTGAGTTAAAAATGCATTTAAATGCATGGGGCCAGAATGTACTGAACTTCTGTACTGGAAAACAGGAAGAGAGTGAAAGTAAATACTGTGTTTTTTCATAAGTTGTTATGATCCATAGTAGAGTTCTAAAAATCTAGAAATTGTGTGCAGTGTTGCCAAAGACTTCAGAGTAGTGTGAATAAAAGCTATGAGTTGTCTTTTGCTTGTGTATTTACAATAACTGTAAACTATGTGCTTGTACAAGGAGTTTAGATGTGAATTAGAATTTTGCAGGACTGGAATCTTGGATTTGTTTCCCAGTGACTTGCAGATTCTGGTGGTATTTTGGTTTTTGTCGTTTTGTTCTGTTTTCCAATTTTAGGGAGAAACTTGGAAAATCAGCTGATCTTTGTACTGACTGAAGGTCCAGAGTGAAGAACAGTATTTTACATGTAAACCAGGATGTGAAATAACAATACTTCTCTTGCACATATTGCACAATGCAATTAAGAATTTAAAGATTAAGATAAAAACTGCTCTGTAGCATTAATTTCATTGAGGTAGAGGTACACATTTTGACAGTGTTGTTAGAGGGTTCAGGTCCTGCATTTCTCTTTGTTCCTTGACATTTCAGAAAGGGAGCCTTTAAAGAAGTACAGAAACTTCTGGGTAGAGTATAATCTAAACTTGCTAACCTGCTCTAGAATCTGAAGCCTGATTCAATAGATGGCTGAAGAAATTTAATCCTTGAGAAAGGACTCCAGCTATAGGGGAAAAATATAAATGTGATACTTAATTTCTATAAGTGAGAGTTAACTGACAGAGAAGAATTAACTTGACCTTGCAGAAGGCTTTTGGAAATAAGCTGATGCGAAAAAGATACTAGGATATTTCTGTGAAGGTCTTCTGACCAAATTCTGCTGTTCTAGTTTTGTCAAATACTTACTAACTTACGTGTATAGAATTCCTCTTCAGTAATCTAGGAACTTCTTATTAAGAATCGGCCAAGTGCAAGGTCCTGCACGTGAATCAGGGCAATCTCAAGCACAAATACAGGCTGGGCGGAGAATGGATTGAGAGAAGCCCTGAGGAGAAGGACTTGGGAGTGCTGGTGACGAGAAGCTCAACATGAGCAGGCAATGTGTGCTAGCAGCATAGAAAGCCAACTGCATCCTAGGCTGCATCACAAGAAGTGTGGCCAGCAGGTCAAGGGAGGTGTTTTTTCCCCCTCTGTTCCACTCTTGTGAGACCCCACCTGGAGTGCTGCATCCAGCTCTGGAGCCCCCAACAGAAGAAGGACATGGACCTGTTGGAGTGAGTCCAGAGGAGGCCACGAAGATGATCAGAGGGCTGGAGCACCTCTCCTGTGAGGACAGGCTGAGAGAGTTGGGGCTGTTCAGCCTGGAGAAGAGAAGGAGACCTTATAGCGGCCTTGTAGTACCTAAAGGGGGCCTACAAGAAAGATGAGGAGAAACTCTTCAGTAGGGCCTGTTGCAATAGGACAAGGGGTAATGGTTTTAAAATAGAGGGAGGCTGATTCAGGCTTGATACAAGGAAAAAAAAATTTTACAATGAGGGTTATAGGACACTGGACCAGGTTGCCCAAAGAGGTGGTGGGTGCCCCATCCCTGGAAACATTTAAGGCCAGGTTGGATGAGGCTCTGAGCAACCTGATCTGGTTGGGGATGTCCCTGCTTCTTGCAAGGGGGTTGGACCAGATGACCTTTAAAGGTCCCTTCCAACCCAAACTATTCTGTGATTCTCATACCGCTTCTTAATTGTGCTTCTCAAATTGTTTAATGTCTTATATAATGAGACACTTCTTGCATGCCTTCCAACTGTTTTTCCCTTTTATTTTTTTTTTGTCTTCCAACTCTTATCTAAGACTGCCTTGAAGAGATACTAAGTCTCTCAGTGGATTTAGAGCTGAAGTCTGTCACTTTACCAGGTTAAAACAAACCCACCAATACAGTATAGTAAAAGGAAATCTAAATATGCATGGGACGTTGCCAAAGGGATACACATAGTTAAGTTATCCAGACAGCTTCTGTCTTCTGACAAAAGAAATATGACTTAATAGTTTATTTTTTGCCTATCCTCGTAGTTTGTTTTACGAGCTGTGAGTAGCAGCAGAAAAAAATTATTTTCCCCACAGAAGATGCCGGTCACTTGTGAAGTAAATGTAAAATTCCAAAATTAGGATTCCTCTGTTATGTTTTTTAATTACTTAAGGAGAATCCAATGTTTCCATGAAAATAATACAGGAACATAAAGAAAAAGGTGAATTTTTTTTAATAACCTTATTTAATCAATAATTCAGGGTGAGGCAAAATAAGATACAAATACATTTTACTAAGTGCAACACTTCTGAAGTGCTTAACTGTATTTTTTTTTATTGGAGGGGAGGGGGAAGACTTCTTGATTTAACTTTAATATGCTTAATTTACAGGGGAATGTAAAACAAGTAGTTAGACATGCATCTTTAAAAAATAAGATGATACTCTGTCCTGTTTAAAGACTGTGGTATCTTGTAACTGAAGCAATTTTAAGTCTTCCTCTTCAGTATAAGCTCCTTATTTTTAGGCATTTTGAAAGATCTGTGTACCAGTTTGGGGATAAAGCAGCATCTGACACAAAGATTAAAGCCAACAAGAAACAAATTGCGATTATGAGATTGCATATATGTGTGTACTGCATGCTGGAGTGCTAATGTAGTATTGAATTATGCCTGCTACAGATGAAAATATGCATATATATTTTATTAGTTTGCATAAGACAACTAGAATAGAAAACAAAAAGCAAGTTGCTGCTATGCTTACATCAGTAGGGGATAATGGGATTAGTTTTTATAATTGCCAGAGGAGTACAAGTTTAAGCTTTTTTTTTTTTTTTTTTTTTGTGCTGTAGTTTGCAGCTTGAACACTTGCAATTGAGAAATCCATATCCTGAATGTATCTGCAAAGTCTGTTGTGCAAGCTTTGTGACATCAACACAAATCTTTGACTTTTATGGAGTAACTGCATAATCTGCACTGGGATTATGCAATGAGAGTCTTCAGCATTGATTTGGTTGCATTATATTGGTTGCAGAAGTTTTACGTTAATTGGAAGAAGAATCTGTAAGTGCTATGCAGACGATACATACCCTACAGTTCGTTTTCTTTTCTGTCTTCCTGAGTTAGAGAGAAGTACTTAGAGAATAGATGTTAATGTGGTAGTTAGCTCAGTAAGTTGCTTGGGGATGTAGATAGTAAATTTATTTCAAAGAATAAAGAGCAAATTTGCTGACCTTTAATTCATATACTTATGCTTCTTACTGTGTGGACTTTTTTTTTTTTTTTGCTGAGATGGTTAAAGGTGTCCCTCAGCAGTACTGTGGAAGTAAGAGCTGTAGGGTTTAACTTATATTAATGATTCTTAACAAAATGTTTCCACTGAAATTTTGTCCATTTTTATTTGGAAGTATTGTCCTTCAGGAAACAAAACAAGCTCTTGCAGAAGGTTCATTATGCATAGGATTATAAGAAAACTTAAAAGAAGAGCCCTTAAAAATAGGGAAGAAATTAGAATCTAAAAAACCCTGTAGAACTGTTTTGATTTTAGCTGTCATCATGTGGTAGTTGATGCGGTTAACAGTTTTCTGAAAACTTGGGATTTAGTTTTTTAAGCAACCTTATGTCATCTCTCCAATGTGTGTTAACATTGGCAGCAGGCCAGTATTTGCTAGCAGTTCTAGGATTGCATGCAAAGGACTGAAATTTTGAGGCAGATGAGATTTGAGTACGTATTTGAATGTCAAATTTTTTGCATATGCTTCTGACTGGTAATGTAGGAATAAATGTTATGTTTTGTTATTACAGAAAAATAGTTCTCAAAGACTAGAAAATGTAATATTATGCATTCAATTCCTTTACATTTCTCTGGAGATACTTAATTTTGGTTTGTGTTAATTATTCCAAAGATAGCTGCAGTCCTCTAAGAAGGGAGAGACTGAAGGTAGGAACTGAGCAAGTTAGAAAGACAATATTTCTGAAGCAGATATATTAAGATTTTCCTTTTTTTTTAGTCATGCTGGTATAGTCTCTCCATCTTCCCTTTCTGACTCTGTCCATGTAGTGTTCTGACTGGGTCTGTGTTCTGCAGTAGTTATGGTCTTAGCAAGGGATGTTCACAGAAGTTTTCTGTACCTATGATGGTATGAAGACAAAGGTGGGATTGGGTAAAAATAACATATCTTTAATACCCCTAGGTATAGTTTAGAAAGAGTAGGTAGAGCTTTCAGACTCTCAAAATCTCCTTCAGACCTTAAGTAAAATCAGCAGTTATTGTCTTTGTCTGAATACTTGCTAGTTGAAGCACTTAAAATTGCTTCAAAGCAGCTGTGGCTTCTCATTTAGACCTGAAGAGGTCTTTCTTACCTTGCATGTTTTGTAGGACAAAAATTATGTAATTTGATGTTTTATTGTTGGTGTTAATATGCTATTTGTCTCTGAAAGATGAGATCAGGAATCTTTTAAAAAAAAAAAAAAAAAAAAAAAAAGACACCCCCCCAAAAAAAAAGATTAAGAGTCCTGATATGAAGTATGAGGGCTCTTATTTAATCCTGGTTTTTTTCCCCAGTCAGGACTACTTGAAAAAAAAATTATTATTCTGATACTTTGAAGACCTCAGGACCATCCCTTGAATGCTGCTTCCATTCATTATCATTGCACAGCTAGCTATAAGGTGAGACTGCGGGGGTGCTGTATAGAGCTGGTAAGGGTATATTTTAGAGCTCATTGTTGTGGTATGTGTGAATTAGGTCAATGACTTTACTGTCTTTCACAAGACATCAAGAAGAAAGAAGTAGGACAATAACGATTTTTTTTATATATTAAAAAAATTACTCAAATGAAATTCCTTTCCTCTCCACCTGCATAGTCTTAATGGTTGACTAGTAACTCTGAGTTCTTCTGAGACCACTGACAGTTTAATGTTCTAAAGATTTTCTGTGTGTGTGTGTAATTTAAAGTGTGATGTTGTTGAAAATCTGATCACACATTCACATAAGCTACTAGTCTAAAATGCCTCTTTAATATGCTCATGCATATATTAACTTCTCTGAGATTGTTTTGATTTCTGTTGGTTTTGGTTTTTGGTTTTTTTTTTTTTTTCACGTTTTACAAACATCCAAAAGAATAATCAAAATTAAGAGTTAAATAAAGTGAGGGAGAGGATGAATAGTATGACATGGTGCTTAGGGACATGGCTTAGTGGTAGACTTGACAATGTTAGGTTTACAGTTGGACTTGATTATCTTAAGGATCTTTTTCAACCTAAATGATTCTGTGATTCTACAAGTATCCTCTTGCTCTATGCTTATTCTTATTTATTGCTATAATTAAATAGTATAGAATTACAAGGAGCTGGAAAACTCTTAGATGTTATTGCTCTGGTATGTATTTCAGCTGCTAAATCTGATAGATCAGTACATTGAGGATATTTAAAGAGAACCTGAAAGTTGAGGATTTTGGTATAAAGTTCAATGCTATCAACATGTCAAAATTGTAAAAGAACTATCGTGCAGGGCACAAGCGAATCCTGATATAACAACATCTATGAAGTTTAAAATGTGTTAACGTTTAGCTGCTTTTTACATATAATTATTTAAGTCCTATGAAAAGATTAAGAAATATTTGACATTTTGTTTGATTTCGGGTTTTGGTTTTTTTTTGCTATTGTTGTTAGTTTTCAGAAGAGTATTGCATTATGAAAGAAGGCTTTTGCTATTTCCTTAATTTTGATAAGATCAAGAAAGTGCCAGTTCAGAGTTAAGAACATAATACTGAAATGCTTTGCTCCAGATGCAGAAGTTGTAAACAGGAGCGCCTTTTATGTATATGTGAAAAAGAAAATCAATGGTTGAACTCTATGTAATTGTACAAGGTATTTATAGATTAATTTCTTTGTATGCTTGTAAATTAGCATGGACACAGCACTTGGAAGTACTCAGTCCTGAAGGGAGTTTTGATTTGTGAAGTCTTATAAAAATGTATCAGCAGAAGACAAGTTTTTTAATTTGTTTTTTGTACCTCAAATACCATGAAAGTGCAGAGAAGTTTCAAAATGATGAGTCTTACCACTTCTTTAGAAAGATTAAATTGCAATCTGACTCTTTGTCATAGTGGTTCTGTACTTTCTTAAAGCACTGTAAAACTGTATTTAGTAACAGCGTTGTTTGTATTTGGATATTTCCGTATTGTCATGCAATGTATTGGTCGTACGTACTTATTTTTTTATGTCTAGAAGTACAATTAGATGTATACTGCATCTGATACATGTGTAGAAATGTTATTTGTCATAGGTCGTTGTATTGGTAACTTTCAGCCTTAAGTTGCTTCTAACCACTGAAATGCTTCCCATATCTCATTCTCTAAACTCAAGCTTTGACTTTAATGAAAATAGTAATTTTGTCGGTGATACTGTTGTTTCTCCACACTGTTCTCAAAGTCTCCATGGAAAACTTCACTCATGTTAGCTGCGTGGAGGAGGGGGGCATTGCCTTAAATAGGAACTAAATTTTTGTTACTGTTTGCAGGCTTACTGCTAAATAAACCCAGCAAATATCTACATAATATTATGAAATAAGATGTGTATGTCTCCTGGCTGATACAAGTTTTGCAGTAGGAAGCCAGGCTTCTGCGTATTCTTCTAATGACTGATGTCATACCAGTAACCAAAGGCATTGCGTTCCAAAAATAAGCAGAAGAAACAAAAACAGTCTAAAGCTATTCACCATCGTGTCCTACTTAATGCATATTACCTGGTTCTATTTCCTCGATCAGGCTTTTTAAACTGAATCTAGAAGGCTATAAGGAAGAGCAACCTTTTGCTGAGATTGTCACTTGTCTAGGCTCAAAATGGCAGCCTTTAAAAATAGCTACTCTTAAAAAGTTAATGAAGTCCTCTTTTTTCAAGATGCTCCCATTAAATGAAAGACAACATTTTACCTAGAAGAAGTATGAGGTGATTATAAGAAATACTTGCTTTCTATTTTCATTCATTCAATCATGAGATTAAAGTAGTCTTTCCAGCCGGTTTCCTAAAACTTTGTTTCTAGAAAACTGAATTGTAATCTGTTTAGAAAACAGGTGTGCTGTAATCCAGAGATTTTTAATTGAACAATGTTTTTGCTCACAACATGACTGAAAGCTATAACTTCTAGTAAAGGATGTCTGACACTGCCTCCTCAGATCTAGTGTTTTGCAGTATGGATGCTGATATGTTTGGATAGGTTGTACTAAAATGTATTACAGTAATCTCCTGTGACTGTCTTTGTCCTTTTAAAATTTGACAAATGAAAATAGTGGTAACTTATTTCTGTAATGAAGATTAAGAAAAAAGACTTGAATTTTTAAAAAATTTCTTTATCTGCTTTGTGTAATTAATGTGTAGGTTTCACACTTTAAAAAATAGTTATTTGTAGCTGGTAGTAATAAGTAATCAAGGAAGTGTTTACAGGCTAAAAAAAAAATAATTGAAACATCTTGAAAATCTATGTGTCTCTGTCTTTCCAACATTAACCTGTATTGTCAACATAAGTAACGTAAGTATTTTACATTAGTTAAAAAACAAAAACAAAAACACACACAAAAAAAACCCAGCTAAAACCAAAACACCCAAACCTTTTTATGTTGTGGCACTGAGTGATAAAGCTTTATTGGAAATTTTTGATCCATTATTTTGGTTGGGTTATTCGCTCGCTTTCCATATTGTACCTAGCATCATAGCATTAAACAGTTCCACTAAGTTTGTATGTTATTAAAATCAGTCAATCTTTTTTTTTCTTTTTCTTTTTTTCTTTTTAAAAGCATATAGTCACTCGTTTTATGCTGAGATAGAATTTGCAAAAATGTGTCCTAAAACAGAAACTGGACTTTGACATGAAGATCAATTTGCGTTCTTTGAGCTGGTCTGGGAATATTCTGTGTCCGTTCTCTCTATTGACGTTATTCTTGTCTTGGTTTTCTTTATTTCCATGCTCTGCTTCACACTTTGCAATGTGTACCTTTCCAATCTACAGTGTAGATCATTCAGTTTGTTGTATTTGGTATATTCTGCCTTACCTCCAAATACCTAATGCATGAGATTGTAATTCTTATAATTTATGTTTGGACAGGCACTGCTATATTAAGCATCCTTGCACCTTCTGTACAAGTTAAAAGCCTGAAGCAAGTTTAACTTCTGTTCATTTGTATTATTTTCCATAGCTATGAGTTGATATTCTCAAACTGTATTCCAAATCTGGGAATTCTTTTTTTTAATGTAGCTGTTTGTGTAATATACTTCTTTATCTGGTGGGAATTTATTTTTTTCTTGTGGGCCTATGTTCCCTGTTCCTGCGGGAAACTGAATTTCTTGCTTTCAGAAGACTCTTAGTTTGGCAAAGTTGGAGACAGAAGTAATATGTTCTCTTGCTATAAAATATATGTGTTTCTCGGTGTGCCTATATGAAATTCTTAAAGAAAATTTTGCTGAAGGTAACTGACATGCCTTATTGGACTCTAGATTGCTACTAATTATTAAGCCTATTCTGTTCTTGTGTATAGAAAAGGGGTTCTTACAGAAAAGGGAAGATTTTTTTTTTAAGTGTACAGAAAGAAATAAAGAAAATTTTCTCATCTGGGAAGCATAAAAATAAATAAATAAATTGAAAGTAGCCTCAAGTTTAGCTACAAGAACTGATTTTATCGAAGAACATGATATATATATTTTAGTGAAGTCCGAGGCTGTAAGTGCTGTGCTTGGAAGACTTGTGAGTTAGAGAGACAGAGCCTCGTCTGTCGCTTTGCCTGTCGGTTGTGTGGGACCTGTGTGGGATTTTTCTCTTTCCCCATTTTGCCTCGTTGCCGCGGAGGGTGAGCGCCTGCCGCTATCCGTGGTGCTGAACGTAGGGCGCGGGTGTCGGCGGGCGCCTGTCTCTCTCCCTGGTGCTGAACGTAGAGCCGCCTCGACGTTTTGGCTTTCATGGCACTGATGTCAAAAGCAAATAAGTTTTGCTTCCTGTTATGCAAACCGGTACATTTCCCTACTAGCCAAATCTCCTTAGAGGCCCAACTCGTATAACTACAATTACCCAATCCTTTTATGTAGTCAGTATGGTGAGCTATAACATTGATGACACTGTGAAGGTAACTGCAGTGAATTATTTGTTTGAAAATGTGTGCCATGCCATTTCATAGTGGCTTCCCAAAAGCCTGAGAAAAAGACAAAGAAGTGAAAACAAAAACAAGTACTAGTATTTTTCAGGAAGTATGGTAAGCTAGGAATTTAAGACATGTTTGAGAATATTTAAATGAGCAACAGCATTTATTCATATAGTCAAGACTATCAAAGAGGGTTTCAAGTTTGATTTCCTAAAGCTGACTTAGGGAATCTACAACACACAGCTTCATGATTTCTTTCAGTAATTATACTTAGTTTAATTCTGTTCTGAAATAATGGCATTCTTACCTTTTAAGGATTTTTAAAAGTTGGGAACGCAGTTGGTTTGTCATAAAATTCATTCAAGATATGTATTCTGTTTCTGAATGTTGCCTGAAGTATCTTAGATTCAGAAGTCCATATAGTTCTCAAAAGAAAACTGCATCTTGAAATTACATACTACTAAAAACATTTATTTTGATGATTAATCAAAACCAGGTATACAAGTCTGTAAGATTACTACCTTTTTCACCCTATTTCTCCACTTAAGTGTTGCTACTTTTTATTTTGGGAAGCTTTGAACTTGATATCACTTCTGAGAGAAAATGTATTTGTTTGTATATGAACAGTTCTTGTAGAGTGAAGATCTTTGCTCTGTTGTTTGTTTGTTTTGCCAAGGGCAAACTGCTGTTACCTCCTCCATGCAAAATCAGTTGCTTAGCTCTGAGAACTTTCCAGTACATTGTTTCACAGAGTCTAAATACCCACAAACAGATGCAATACAAACATACTACCTTAAATTCCTCTAAAGATCTCTATATTTGAAAAGCTCAAATCAAATAGGCAAATATCCAAGGAATAAATTTGTAAGGAAGTGCAGCTCAGAGACTAAAACACAACTTGGAGTAGCCCTTTGGCCTATCCTGTTTTCCTTGCAGCAATTTAAGGTCTTATCATATAGCAGATGTGTCAACTATATTCTAGATAGATGATTAGAGGGTAAATGGGATTTTTTTCTCACCAGGAGGCACAATGGGGAATTTGTACATCTGTTACTAAATCTTTTTTTTTTCCTTCTTTCTTTATTTTTTTTCCTCTGATATGCTTCTCAGGATTTAACTGTCTTAGAAAATTGCCTAAAGCTAATTGCACTATAGATTTGTAGTGGTTGTTTCTAACATAGCCTGATTGATAGAGGTTAACATCCCAGAACTGAAAAGACATTTTGATTGGGTGTTGGTGGCAGTACTGCTATACCTTTCCTGGCACAAGGGCATTGAGTTGTAGTTGCAAGTATATGCTGAACTAATCTGTCGCAGGAGGAAATAGTTGACTCAAGTTGTATGTAGAATGAATACCTTAGCTAATCCTGTTCATTAGAAGGCTGTGAAATGCTATTTTTGCAAGTCTGTCTCTTGTCACAGTGGAATTTTCAATCTCTTCAACGCTCACGTGTTCTTTTCTGTGAAAATAAGCATACTTGAAGTAATTTGATTAATTTGACTTTCTAATTCAAGTCACTGATTTATTGCATGACAATTTCGGGGGTATAATGCATTGCTGGTCTTTTCTTATACGCTTATGTTTGCCTTTGTAAGTGATGGGTTACCTGCTATCTGCAAGTCCCAGTAGGCTGTATCACATGTTGAAACAGATGAATTTCCTGGCAGTTCCACCCTCACCTCAGTTCTACCTTCTTATACTTGTTTTCTAAAGAGAGCTACATTGGTTTCAAACAGAAACCTTGTAATACAGTAGATTGCATGGCTTATTTTTAGGTATTTTTTTTGTCTAAGGCAACTAGGACAGGGTGGAAGCTGAACCTACGATGCAGATTTAACTTCTCAACATCTGTAAGATATGGGAAGTATGGTTTAGAGGGCTTTGGCATTAACAACTCATTTCCTATCTTGCTTTCTGAAGTGTAGTATAGTAGAGTTATTACCAGACTTGAACCTTCTATGTAATGTAGCTTAAGAGCCTGTTGAGGCAACTTGTATCACTTGCCTTGCAGATATTCACAAAAAGACTAAAACTTTCTTTTTTTACATGGCCTGAAAAACTCAGATGGTCATATTTCTTTGACTTCTGTTGGTTCTTGGTTGGTTTTTGTTGGTAGTGGTGGGGTATTTTGTTGTTTTGTTGTTGTTGTTTTGGTTGTTGTTGTTTGGTGGTTTGTTTGTGGGTTTTTTGTTGTTGTTGTTTTTGGTTTTTTGTTTTTTGTTTTTTCTTTGTAATGGAGTAGAAAGTAAGTCTAATTCCTGGTAAGTGCAAGGGAATTTGTGGTTACTCATTACTTTGGTAATGAGTCCATTACTGCCTTTTTCTTCTTTTTGGAATGTTTATGTTCAGGTCTGGGGGAGGAAATGTTCCTTCCTTCCTTATGATGCACTGGTATCACTCATGATCCATTTTAATGGCACTTCAGTGGATTAATTGGAAGCTCTGTGTTGTGTTCTAGTGCATTTTGTGTCCTGGTTTTGTGACTGAAGACTGCTCAAAATACAGATGTCATATGAGGAACTTAATGAAAGTCCTATGGCAAACTAACACATGCATGTATTTAAGTTTTTGTATGTAAAAGCAGACATTTCAGAAATGTCATGTAGCTCTACTGGTATGCATTGACCTTGTTCATATTTAATATTTTTTTATTATAAATAACCTTTACACTTTAATGGAAGGTATGTTGTTTTGGAAGCTGTATTGTACAGTCTTTCTTACCATTAAGCTGTAGGTAGAAGCCATGGAAGTTCTCTTTAAGTATAGATAGAATCAGGGAGAGGATCTACCAAAAAAAGAACACAAAGCTAGGTATCAAAATCCTTCCCCCTTATTAGAACCTTTCCTGACTCTGGTATGGGAGGAGAAGTGCATTAATTGCTGGAGATACTTGTGCTTAACAGTTTTTGAGTGCTATTATTATTTAAAAAAAAAAACAAAAAAAAACAAAAAAAAAAACAAAAAAAAAAACCCCACAAACAACGCATAAATGCTATTTGCTAACTAAATTTGAAATGGAACTTTGAAAAAGTATTTGAAAACTTCAGCAACTTTGTTGTCTGCTGCAAAATGTTTTAGTCTGCAAAGCAAATCGTTCTGTACTGACTCTTAACAAGACATCATTTGTAATTCTGTGGAAGAAAAACTGGTGTGTTGGAAGCCACGTTGTGCATAAAATAATCCTAAAATGTGCCTCAATAATTTCTCTGTATTCTATGAATGTGTTCTCTATATACAGCTTACTCAGATAATTCTTAAATTTTCTCTTAGCTAATGGTGTGTTTTGCAATACGCCACCTTACCTCATTCTTTGTTCCCATTTTTGTATGAAAATGGAAATAAAGAATGAGGTAGATTTTTACAGTAGTGGAGCTAGGCAAGTTTATTTGAGAGACTGAATATATATAAGCTGACATGTGCATGATACAGACCTGTACCTGCCTCAAGGCTGGAGGCCTTGAGCTAATTATTTAATGTGAAGTTGCACTCAAGTGTTCAGTATTTTTTTTTCTTGCAAGTCTATTTATATGTGACTTGTATGTGTTCCTTAATTTAAGATTTCCACAATTTTCTCAACTGCTGAATTTTCAAAATAATTTCTCTACATATGCTGAAGAAGGAAGGCTTCTTGGTTTTCTTTTAGTACTCTTTCTCTCATATTAGCTATCACAGATTTATTTTTTTTTCTCAGGATAGCTCATCATGCCCAAAATTTGAGGTCTTGATGAAGAGCCTTATTTGACTGACCCGTCAGGTATGGGGAACTTTTGTTCAAAGTGAAAAATTCTGAACAGATATACCTACTTGCTTTTGTATGATGAATTGCTAGAACAGTGGGAGTTAATGTCTCCCATTTAATGGGGAATAAAGTAATAAACTTTAAATAAAAATATGGAATAAAGGAATAAATGTATTCCAGTTGCCAAACAGAAGCAATAGTAGAAGCCTTTATTTTGGTTGCTTAGGACAGCTTTTTAAGAACATTCACTCCTGTAGCTCTCCAGAAGATCATATCACTGATGAAGTTTAGATCCATCTGGAAAGTCATAATAAGAAAATACAGATGTTGAACTGATAAATGAGTGTTCAGGTTGAGAAGCCACAAAATTCCCCTTACTGTATTTAATGGGAGAAATGGAAAAGAGATGCTTTGGGACAAAGCAATGTAACTATATGCTGTTATTAGGACATCAATTTTCTTGTAGGTCTCTAATTGAGATATTGACATTTTCCTACTTAAGTATGCATAATTTGTCTCTTTTTTGTTGGTTTTTTTTTTTCCTTTTTAATAGAATGGTTCAGAAAACCTGTGGTAGAAGGAACTGCATGAGCTTTAAGTACTTTGATAGCTAGACTAGAGACTAGAGGGAGAAAAAGTGTATTAGGTCTTTTTTTATGGGATTGTTTTTAGAAAATTTAAAATTAGATACGTCTTCATTGCTGCTTGCTATGTGCCAATGTGTTTTCTCAAGGTGTATGCTAGACAAGTAGACATTAAGGCAGACTGAAAACTGGCGGAACTGCTGGGCTTAAAGGGTGGTGGTCAGCTGCACGATGCCCATTTGGAGGCCAGACACTAATGGTGTACCCTAGAAGCTGATACTCAAGTCAGTACTGTTTAACATCTTTGTTAGTCACCTGGATGATGAGACAGAATGCACAGTCAACAAGTTTTTAGACAAGGGACACTGGGATAAGTGGTTGATAAAACAGATGGATGCGCTTTTGCTGGTTGTGGCTGTGGTAGTTAATTTTCTTCATAGCAGCTAAGTTTTGGATTTGTGCTGGAAACAGGGTTGATAATACAGGGATGTTTTAGTTATTGCTGAGCAGTGCTTACACAGAGTCAAGGCCTTTTCTGCTCCTTACACCCATCCGCCAGCGAGTAGGCTGAGAGTTCACAAGAGCACAGTGAAGTGCAAAAGCCAACACCAATCTTTAACATGTACAGCAGAAAAAGAGCATGGCACAGATCAGATAAACTAATATTGAGAACAGATGAATGAATATCATGACCCGCCCTGGAACAGGTTGCCCAGAGAAGCTGTGGATGTCCCATCCCTGGAAGTGTTTAAGGCCATGTTGGATGGGGCTTTGAATGACCTGGTCTAGTGGAAGATGTCCCTGCCCCTGGCAGGGGGGTTGGAACTACATCCCTTCCAACCCAAACCATCCTATGATTCTATGATTTTAGCCATCAATCAGATGAGCTAATTCGCAGCTGGTTACTCTGATGTTGGGATACTGGGGCTAGTAGTCAGGAATTGGAGGTAAAGAAGTCCAGCAGCTAGGATCCTTTGCCAACAATAAGGCCATTGACAAAGTGATTGGAAAAAAGGCAGAACTCCTCAGTCTTTTGCAGCAACTCCTGTCAAGTGTGAAGGACGGGTATCCCTTCAAGGACGAACTTGCAAATTCTTGGAGCAAGTGGACCACCACTGAGGGAGGTATCCAGTATCTGAGGGAATTAGCCATGTTGGAGATGATCTATGACAACCTGGCATCCAAACACCCGGATGAAATCCAGTGCATGTGGTCCATGTGGCAAAAATTTGTATAAATTGCACTGACATCATGCACCCAGACCCTGCTGATAATGAACTGGACAGACATGGAGGCATCAACTATAGAAGAACTGGCCAGACAACTCCAAGAATACAAAGATAATCTTGCTTCCTCCTTGTGAACTTGTGTTTCAGCAGTAGATAGACTGACTCAAAAAATGTCTGAGCAGGCTGGGAAAGGAAGGTCATCTTCACATGCCCCAACCAAGGCCTTGACTATTAAGAGTGAGCCTTTTTCTGTTCAAGGGAAAAGGTACAGGTGGTGCATGTGCAAGCCTGTGGTTCTTCCTGTGTGACCTGGGGGAGGACATGAGGAAGTGGAATGGTGAACCTACCTGGATATTAGAAGCTTGAGTACAGGAACTGCAAAGAAAAACAACAGCTGAAAAGCATCCAGCCAGGAAAATTACAGCTCCTGTGTGTGAAGTGAGTGGAAAGGCTGATTGTACTTCTGACCCTGATGAAGGGACTTCTGTTTTGCTGTTACAAAAATCAAGTAATGATGACTCCGACCAGGAACAGAGGGGTCCTGCCTTCGTCCAGGCAGAGGAAAGAGATAACTGAGTGGTGCTCCAGTGGACACCAGTGCACAGTGTACTCTCATACCATCAGATTACAAAGGAGCAGAATCCATCTGTATTTCTGGAGTGATGGGAGGATCCCAAGAACTGTCTGTATTGGAGGCTGAGGTAAGCCTAATTGGGAATGTGTCGCAAAAGTATCCTATTGTGAGTGGTCCAGAGGCTCCATGTATCCTTGGTGTAGACTACCTCAGGAGAGGGTACTTCAGAGACCCAAAAGGGTATTGGTGGGCTTCTGGTATAGTTGCTTTGAGTACGGAGAATATTCAAGAGCCGTCTAGCTTGCCTGGTCTCTCAGAGCATCTGTGCGTATTGGGGTTGCTTCAGGTTAAAGAACAGCAGGTGACAATTGCTAGCATGACAGTGCACCAGTAACAATATTGCACCAATTGAGACTCTCTGGATCCATCCATAAGTTGATTTGGTCACTGGAGAGTCAAGGAGTGATCAGTAAGCCTCGTTCACCCTTTAATAGTACCTTGTGGCCAGTGCAAAAATCTAGTGGAGAGTGGGTGCTAGCAATGGACTGTTGAGGCCTGAATGATGTCGTACCACCACTTAGTGCTGCGTACCAGACATGCTAGAACTCAAATATGAACTGGAGTCGAAGGCCACAAAATGGTGTGCAACAATTTATATTGCTAACACATTTTTCTCAATCCCTCTGGCAGCAGTGTCCAGGCCACAGTTTGCTTCTATGTGGAGGGGTATCCAGTACAGTCCTGCAGTCGACTGCCCCAGGGGTGGAAACACAGCCCCACGATTTGTCATGGTCAGAGCAACCTGATCTAGTCGGGATGTCCCTGCTCCTTGCAGGGGGGGTTGGACTAGATGACCTTTGAAGGTCCCTTCCAACTCTAACCATTCTATGATTCTATGATTGCCTATGCTCAGCTGGATATTCAAAGGGAGAATCCCCTCTACTCATCATGCAACTGATGCTACATGGAATAAGTGAGTCATGCTGATAATGCAGCAGGCTCAAATGGGAAACCTTGACTGCCTGGGAATCCTGGAAGTGATTGTGGACTGGCCAGATGGCTGAAACTTTGGAGAGTTGCCAGAAGAGGTGACTTGGTCTGAAGAGGCCCCTCTGTATAATAAACTACCAGAAAATGAAAAGCAATATACTCTGGTTAGAGATTGGATGGGGCTCTGAGCAACCTGATGTGGTTGGAGATGTCCCTGCTCCCTGCAGGGGTATTGGACTAGATGACCTTTGAAGGTCCCTTCCAACTCTAATGATTCTATGATTGTGGGAAAACATTGAAAGTGGAAAGCTGCTGTGTTGTGGAGTCCTACATGACAAGTCACAGAAACTGCTGAAAGACAAGTCGAATCAAGTCAGTTTGCAGAGGTGAAAGCCATCCAACTGGATTTAGATATTGCTGAACGAGAAAAATGGCCAGTGTTTTATCTTTGTACTGACTCGTGAATGGTAGCAAAGGCTCTGTGGGCGTGGCTACAGCAATGGAAGCAGACCAACTGGCAGTGTGGAGGTAAGCCCATCTGGGCTGCTGAATTATGGCAAGATATTGTTGCTCAGTTGGAGAACCTGGTTGTAAAAGCGCATTGCATAGATGCTCACATACCCAAGAGTCATGCCACAGAAGAACATCAAAACAATGAGTAGGTGGACCAGGCTGCTGGAACTGAAGTAGCTCAGGTGGATCTGGATTGGGAACATAAGAGTGAGCTCTTTATAGCTTGATGGGCCCATGACACATCAGGACATTTGGGATGGGATGTAACATGCAAATGGGGTTGTGATTGAGGAGTGGACTTGACTATTGATTCAGGTTATCCATAAATGTCAAATGTGCAACATAATCAAACAAGCTAAGCAGCTAAAGCCTTTTTGGTATAGAGGACAATGGTTGAAATATCAATATGGGGAAGCCTGGCAGATTGATTATACCACATTACTACAAACCTGTGATGACAGGTATGATGTGTTTGCAATGGTGGAAGTGACTACTGGATGGTTGAAAGCACACCCTTTGACCCATGCCATTGCCCGTAATACTATCTTGGGCCATGTAGAGCAAGTTTTATGGCAATGTGCCATCCCTGAAAGAATAGAACTGGACAACGGGACTCATTTGCGAAACAACCTCAAGAACACCTGGGCATTGACTGGGTGTATCACATTCCCTGTTGTGCACCAGCCTCCATGAAAACTGAACAATTGAACAATTCTATTGTTCATGCTAAAAACTATACTGAGAGCAGTGGGTGGTGGGACACTCAAGCATTGGGATACACATTTAGCAGAAGCCTCTTGGCTAATTAACACCAGAGGATCTGCCAGATGACCTGACCTGGCCCAGTCAAAACCGCTGCACATTGTGGAAGGAGATAAGATCTCTGTGGCACATATAAGGAACTTATTGGAAAAACAATCTGGAAAGGGAAAATCTACTCGTGAAATTGTTTTTGCTGAAGGACCTAGGTGCACTTGGTGGGTAATGCAGAAGGATAAGGGAGTCCAATGTGTGCCTCAAGGTGATTTAGTTATTTATTAAGGATTTAATAATCTATTATTCAAGTTGCATGTTATGGGAATTAGTATAGCAGGAACCCCTTGTTGCTAGCCAGGCTAGGAGCAAGGGGAGACATTAATTGCAATGTTAAACCCTATAACCTGGCCCAAAGGGACCAGGGGTGGAGATTGTAGTGGCTGTACCTTTAAACTGTTGTAATCCATTATTTGAGTTACATGTTACAGGAATTACTACAGCAGGAGCTACCTGAATCAATGGAGGACAAGCCTTGCAAGAAGCACTGCAAGTGCAGCAGTGACCTGGCCTGAGCTGGCTTTGGTGCCCAATAACTCTATGCAGCACACCACCTCTCCTGTCCTGAGTGACCGCCATAACAGATGGAGCCCAAAGTCATGGACTAAATGAACTCAGTGGACATTTGTGGACATTTATGGACATTTTACAGACATCTCACAGGCATGGTCCATAGACTAAAGGAATCATATCTGTGTATTCTATCAAAGGATGAGAAGGGGGGTGGTGGTTAATAAGGATGTATTGGGTAGTGTGAGACCTGAGCATGATGTAAATGGAATAGAATAAAGGGTGGAGAGTGTGCTGGTTTTGGCTGAGATAGTTAATTTTCTTCATAGTAGCTAGTATAGGGCTATGTTTTGGATTTGTGCTGGAAACGGTGTTGACAACACAGAGATGGTTTGGTTATTGCTGAGCAGTTCTTACACAGAGTCAAGGCCTTTTCTGCACCTCACCAGTGGAACCAAGGTGGTGTCTAACAATTATAAACATGGTTGGGATTGGCTGGCTGGAAAGCAGCTTTGCAGAAAAGGCCCTGGGGTCTTGGTAGACAACAAATTGACATGAGCCAGCAATGTGCCTTGGTGGCAAAGGTGGCCAGTGGCATACTGGACTGCATTAGGAAAAGCGTTGCCAGCAATTCAAGGGAGGTGATCCTTCCTCTCTATTTAGTGCTAGTGGGACACACCTGGAGTACTGGGTCCAGTTTTGGGCTCTCCAGTGTGAGAGAGATGTGGACATGCTGGAGCAAGTCCAGAGAAGGGCCACTAAGATGATTCAAGGACTGGACCATCTGTCATACTAGGAGAGGCAGATTGCTGGGACTGTTTAGCCTGGAGAAGAGAAGGCTCGGGGGATCTTATGAATATGTATGTGTATGACAGATGGTAGGGAATAAAAAGGACTGAGCAGGCATATTCTTAGTGGTATCTCATGAAGAGATAAGAGGTGATGGACACAAACTAAGATGTAAGAAATTCCATTTAAACATAAGAAAACACAGAAAAAAAACTTACTTTGTTGTGAGGATAGTCAAATACTGGAACAGGTTGCCCAGAGAGGTTGAGGCATCTCCTTCCTTGGAGATATTCAAAGCCCATTTAAACAAGACCCAGTGTAGCCTGTTCTAGTTGACCATGCTTTGAGCGAGGAAGTTGAACTAGGTGATCTCCAGAGGGGCATTCCAATCTCAGCCATTCTGTGATTCTATGTACATGTTGTTTCTATAATAGTTAACAAAAATAATGTGTTGAACCTTTAAGTTGTTGGTGTGAAATTACAAAATTAGTTGCCAGTATTGTGTAAATAGTAAAAGGTAGCTAGGAGTTAAGTGGTTTTCGTTGTATGATGGATACCTATGGGTTACTGGAAAGCTTCCCAGTGGGACACTGCAAACTTATTCTAGATTATTCTCAAAGCTCAGCCCGAGATGAAACTTGGACTGTCAAGCGGTGTGATTTGAGCACAAATGACTGTGCCACCTTCTCTGCTTACTTGTACGAGGCTGCAGGACCAAAACAAATGAACAAAAAAAAAGTGGAAGTTAGTGATCAGACCTTAGTTTGAACATGAATTTGATTTTTTTTTTTGTTAAAATCTTGTAAATCAAATTTTTCTGTGGAAAAAATTATCAGGTATTGGCCAACTTGAAAAACAAGTACTGATTTTCAAGTAGACATTATAAAACACATAAAATATTTTCTGCTGGTATGTGCTCCCATTCTGACTAACTTTTGAAGGGTTTCTTTAGACAATTTTTTCCTCTTTCATAATAGTCTTTCTGCAATGTGTTCTCGGTTTGTAATGAAATCTGTAATCACAAAAATATTTTTGATGTCATAGTCAGATTTAAACTTAAGTTAAACTCTCTTCTAACTTATTCTGCAACTTGGTTTTACAGTTTGTAACTTATACACAGTTAAAAAAACCTGAAATGTCTCTTCATCACGCGGGTAATATACTGTTTAGAAATAGCTGTAGTTGAGAACAATGTAATACAAATGTGCGGAACTGGATTGCTGAACACTGTAAACTTATGTAACTCCATTAGAGCCAGCAATGCAAGTGTAGAGCAGCTGAGCATTTCTCTTAGAAATAGATGTCATGTAGCAGCCAAATGTGGGATTATGTGCCAGGTCATACAGAGCAGTAGCGGTGATGTCTCCCCATGAGTGGGGAAATAGTCCTGTATAATTTGGCTTCTAGAAAAGAGGTGTGCTTTACTTGTATCCAGCTGCTTCTCATATTTCTCTCTAGGTCTTCAAGTCTACTTCTTCCTCCTGTAAAAACTGTTTTGGTTCAAGGTTGTGTAGATAATTCTGGGATGGCTTACTCCTGAAAATTAGTTAAATTGAATCTGGCCAGTAGGCGTCCATCTGCAGCGTTCTTTAACAGGCATCTTAGACATTACTTCTAGTCCGTGGCAAATATTATTCAACTGAATATCCAACCCATGCCTATAGTCCTATGCTATTACCTTCAAATAGCTCTTCCCATTTAATCTGTATTTTGTGTTTGTGTGACATTGCATCTGCTTACTTTGCACCTGAGTTTTTGCCTCAACTGAAGATATTCTGAAGGTTGTATTGTATTTGGGTGGTGCAGCGTTGTATCTGTTTGTCATGTCTTAGGTCATGATTCTTTTAAAAACCTTTATAAAGTGAACTTTTATTTCATCCTTATTCAAGTTGTTTACTTGTTTTCTAAATAACTTTGCTAGGAAAATCCTGAAAATCAAATCAGAATACTTTTCAAAATGCAGGGCTTGCATGTTGTATCTAGTGCATATTATATCTAATTATTTCTTCTACTCTTTTCTGCTTTTCCATCTTTTCCTTCTTTCAAGAAGAATAACAACTCCACCTGTTCCCCAAACTGATGATCTAAATTGCATATTATTGAGTAAGTTTTCCCTTCCATTGAACATCATGTGCCTTCCATAATTACTGCCTTGTTTTCTGGAAAGGAAAAGCTGGATCTAAGGGCTTTTATTTTTATTGTATTTTGCTAAATATTTGTAAGTGATATCTCCCCTTGTTTCCTCTCTCTTGTTCCTCAGAAACCTAGGTAAAATTATCTTTTCTGGCATACCATAACTCATCACTGGTACAAATTCCTTTGCTCTGTTGTGATCTGCTGCAGTGACAAAAATAACCCACTTGTCCATTTTCTTCAGTACATCCAAGGGTACCCATAGAAGAAGAAAAAAAATAACTTCTACTAACCATAACAGGATGCTATCTGTTCTGCAGTGGTCCCCACACATCCAGTCAAAGACCTTGCTCTACTGAATGGAATGGAGTTTCCTCCAAGTATCTGTTCCTGTCAACCTCACATACGCACTAATGTCTCTGTCCAAGTCCCCTTTTGTCCCCCTAAGGAAGCATTCCACTGGTGACACCTAGTCTTGGAGACACTTAGCTGCTAGAACAGAAGGAGCAACAAAGCCTGATTGCCCCCTCCACCCATTGTAATCAGTGAACTGTTTCTCAGTTCAGTCATGATTGCTAAAATGATGTGGATGGTAGCGTGGTGTTGTGTGCCAGCCCAGACACCCGGAGGTTTAAACCACTCTTGACTCCTGGCAGCGGAGTGCATAGATTCTGAACTTGTGAACCCCATCTTTCTGTTGTTGCTTGGCATTTTTGTCTATAAAATGTGGTGCAGAAAATGTGCTCATTTTCTTGAATCTTTGATTGCAGAATGCTCTATGGCTGTACACTTCTGATTTCTATTGCCTGGTCTGCTTGTTAATGGTTATTCTTGTTCCTGGATTTGGAACAAGTGCGTATTTCCAAGATAGACTATCATAATGTAAAGCTCCCAGTTAGTCCCCAGAAAGTCTGTCACTTGTCTGGTACAACTCTAGGAGAAGGAAGAAGGCAGCAATGAATGACAGAGTTGGGGACCATTCTGCCCCTGTGCTGAGACATGCTCTGTATCTGTTCTTTCCTATCCCGTGATTAGTTGGGATGTGGTATGCCTTTTCCTGATAATTTAATTTTAAGGTGCAGGTCCTGTAGTCATCTATAAAGACAGTGAGCTGTAAATGCAAGTGCATCTTTTCAACCAGTGGGATTTTCCGGCAAATTTTGATATTTTGGTGTTGGTTATGCAATCCTTTCTGTGTTTCGTTTATTTTTGTATGTAATGTAGTTAACATGATATTGAGCTGTACTTGGCAGTTCAGAAAGTATGATGTGCTGATGAGTTATCAGCACATCAGACTACAGGTACTTGAGGAGCATAAGGAAACTGTCTTTAGGTTTATGTGCTCCTGTGAGGCTTTATGCATTATGTATAGGGTATTGAACACATCAAGAAACCTGAAAGTACAAAAGAAATATTTTTCCTTTGTTTAATTATCAGCTTAGATGTTAATGAACAGCACATCTCCTCTGACTTACCAAGACTTCTATTTTATAGAAAATTAAAAATGTTTAGGAACAAGCATGAAAGTGAAAAATGTGATTTGTTTTCATTCAAAGATTGAATGTTAGGTAGAAGTGGAAATCTGTTATTGTTCTATTCCTGGAAATAAATTATGCTGAACTTCATGGCATCATTCTTTAAATAATTAATTGTAAGCAGAACACATCAGAGATTACTTTGGAAAGCTTATTGCTGTAATAAAAATAATTCAGTATTTGTTTTCAGACTTTCTAAAGAAATAAAGTACTAAATTTTACTTAGAATCATAGAACGGTTAGGGTTGGAAGGGACCTTCAAAGGTCATCTAGTCCAACCCCCCTGCAAGGAGCAGGGACATCCCTGACTGGATCAGGTTGCTCAGAGCCTCATCCAGCCTGGCTGGATGAGTTGAGATAACGTACAAATCCTGCTGAAGAGCTAAATGATGCTTCATAGTAAATTTTCTGTGGAAGTGTATTTTGCAGGAAAGGGATTTCAAGTTCTTGCCCTCCTTGGATTTTATCTCAAAGGAAGACTGGTGTAATCAGACTAGCTTTTCTAGGGGGGTGGTGTTGGTGGGGGACATTACTTTTACAGCTGCAGACCATATCTGTCTCTTCCCTGCTCATCATGCTGTGCCTCTAATGCAGTCACCTAAGCATTTAAGAAGACCTGAAGTGAACCAGATAGCTGAAGAACAAGTGCTCTTCTTTCCACCTTTTCTGTGATGTCTAAGCAATCCTGGCCTAAAGTTCTAACCTTGTTTCCGGTGTGTTGCCAGCAACGCAAAGGACCAGATTGACAAAGCATCTGTATTTGCAGTGTTTTCCATAAGGGAACAGAGCATGTTTCTAGATAAAGGTGGTGGGTTTTTGGGGTTTTTTTTGGGTGGGTTTTTTTTTGGTTTTTTTTGGTTTTTTTTTTTTTTCAATAGGAAAAAAGAAAGAGACATACGCACATACATAAGTCTCCCGGGGGGTTTGGGGGGAGGTGGCTTTTTAAAGGGGGCTTTCAGATTTAGCAGTAACTCGATTTCCTCACTAAATGCTCTGAACACAGTTATCTCTTGGTTACACGCTAAGAAAAATTCTCATTAGAAATCAGCTTCAAAGATTATTATAGGAAGAAAACTTCAGAGATTATCTTGTGGTGCGCAATGTTTGGCTAGTAATAATGCACGAGAAGGAATAAAATGCCATGCTACAATTTGTGGTCTACGTATGAGGTAATGCATTTTTAAGAATGTACTTGGTGATTGTGGACAACTTTTCTGAAAAACTGTTTTAAGTAACTTTGAAGTATTTTGCTGTATTCCTATATTTTAATAATGTACCAAGCAGAAATCTGTCTAGTAAAAACAAACTTGTTCTAGATTTTAAATTGGTTATTTTATTTAGTCTTAAATTGACCTGTCATTGATCATAATGCATACATTTTAAATGCTTAAATACAACATAGTTCTCATTATTTGGTATTATTTGGTCAACAGGAAGAAAAGGGGAAAAAAAAAGAGTGCAATTCCCATTATAGCAAAAAGTATGATAATGCTGGACTACAGTAGATGATACATTACTATATAAAATTAATTCATAATAATGCCTGGACATTTTTTGATGTTTCTTGTCAGTATTGTAGACTAAACTTTTCTGTTTGCATCTCACTGTACCCATGGGGTGTGACTTGTCTCTAGAAAGCCATTGTTACAGTTTCCCAGTACATCTTACTACTTCCTGTGCCTAGCAGTTCCTACCTACCCACACACAGCAAGGCTGGGTCAGGCTTGTTGGCCGGCTACTGTCGTTGCGTAGCTCATTTAATAGGTGTGCAGCACTGACAAAGTCTTGGGATGTCTCTGGAGGCTCTGGTGTTTCAGACTGGTGGGTACAGACGGCACCAGTGCTCACAGGCAGCAGCACTCAGCAGCACTGGGAACAAGACACTTCAGCTGAACTAGGCTGAACGTAGTGCTCTGACCCAGGGACCCAAATGTTAAGTCTAAAAACAAAGGTTTACCAGAGACCTAAGGTTGATGTGTAGTGATGGGTTTTATTTGCATAGATAACTGCTCCTGTTTCCATGTGAAATTAGAGAGAATGAACCACACACATTTTTGGAGATATTTTCTGTGCTGCAATATATATTTGGCACCTAATACTAGAATTAAGGTGAATTACACATTTTTAATTACAAAAGCATTCCATCGTGACTAAATTGCTGGCGGAACAGATGACCAAAGTGCAGCTGACCATGCAAGAGTTGGTCAGCTCTCCAAGCCATAACATCTGGTTTGGAGTCAAAAATATTTCTCAGCCAAATAGCAAAGCTTTCATCTTTCAGCCACAAACAGTGTGGAACACTGATTGTTGTTTGTATTGCGTGTAGGTGGAGACACCAGAGCTAATGCAGCAACAGACTTGCTTGACCTGACCGCATAGAATATAACTAAATATTCCAGTGCTCAGTTATTAGCATAAAGAAGGTTATCACTGTTGTGGTTACTAACTTACTCTGTTGTAGTTCTTCAGACCAAGGCACGTAGTATTTCAGTAGATTCTTATTAATAATTAATTAGGTTACTGTTTTCTATAAAAAGTATGAAGACCTTTAGCTGGCAATCTCAGTATTCTTGGAGGGAATATGGTTCTGTCTGAACCTCTGGAATGATATGCTAACTGCAAATATAGTAGAGCACAATTTAATGTTTTTCTGTCACCTGTTAAGAACCACACTGTGTATGATACATTTAGAGTGGAGCTGGAAAAAAAATGAATTACTCAAGAGACTAGTTTATGCTTCTTAGGAGTACATGGTTGTACTGAAAAAGCTACTAGTATTTTAAAAAACATTTACAAGTATGCTTAGGAAATTGCTCAACTTCTGATTTAAAAATAGTGTACAAAACTTGTTTTATTTGCCTGCCTCCAACTTTTGCAACCTTACTGCTTTTCAATTTTCAGAAACTTACTTGAGCAAGAACAATTGAAATGTATTAATTTGTTTCAGTGTATTTCAGTTTCTGCTTTCATTTCATTGAAATGCTGTTAGGTTGTTTTTGCTTCAGTTAGTAGAGACTTTTTTTTCATGTTCATATGCTAATACAGTGCATCAAATTCTCAAAGATAAAATCTGACATAGCTATTCCATTACTTCTAAAAATACTGAGTTTTATAATAGAGTAATTTGATAGAGCTGGAATTCAGACTGCTGAAGAACATGTGTTATGATGCGACACTGTTGCATGCATTTTATTTTATTTTTATGTTTTCCATAAGACATCTGCATCCTTCATTTAGGGAATTGAAGGGTGCTTATTGAATTTGTAGATGTTCAGTGCTTTTTCCGTGGAGTAAGTGCATGATGAGAATGTAAAGATACCTTCTGAATCTGGGATTGCATATAGGCTTATTTTCTGCTTGGAATTTTCAGTGAGGAGTCACATTGCCAAATGATAATACCCTTGAAAATGCTATATGATTTATACTTTCTGCAGATTGTAGTGCTGCATAACCTGAGACTGAAACACTGCCTGAAGTGAACAACGTCATTATGGCACTTCTACGCACAAAGAAGAGAGTCAAGGGCTGTTTTGAGCATGGGATTTGACCTAGTGTTCTGCAAATACTTATTATAATAACCTGATCATAAGTGTGACATATTTTATAATACCTTTTTAACTAGATTGTCTAACTTCTCTAACCAAAACTAACGTCACCTCATGCAAAATACTGCCTGTGCGTTTTAAAAAAAATAAAATAAAAACCTCAGTTTTCAAAGTATTTCTGATATGAACAAAGGAGTTGAGCACCGGGCACCATTTAAATTATAGGGAAACTAACCTTTGGGGTCCATTAGCTGAGACTGTATGTTGGTGACAAGCGGGAGGTTAAAACTTTTTGGTCAGAAGTTACTATTGGTGTCACCAAAAACAATGAGAATGTAAAAGGTTGAAAGCTTGGGTGAAGGGCATTGCAATGATAGTTGTGATTCTGCTTATGGAATTGCATGTGGTTTTGTTGTCTTTTTTTTTTTTTTTTTTTCTTGCAGTGTATTGGAGGAGTTTTCCTCCAATAGCTCTTTTGCAGTAGGAAAATATATATATATTTATTTTTTTTTTCTAGGGAGGAAGAGAGACAAATGTCTACCTACTGTGTGCAGAGATATTAGCAGCATTAAGAACAGTTTCCAAAACCATGGAAAAGCTATTTTTTCCCCCTCTTTCATTAAGTAGTGGATACATACGTTAGAAAAATTGAATTAGAATAATGTAAATTAAATTGGGTTTTTTTGTTATTTCTTTTTTTAAACTATTTCCTTGCCATATAAAGATGAGTGAGGCTATTTAGTTTTTTCTTACCATGTGATATTGTTTAAGAACTTTTTTCTTTTTTTTTTTCCTTTTTTTTTTTTTTTTCCTTTTTTTTTTTTTTCCCAGTCCAAAGCCTACCCTTCTAGATTTTTTGGCACAGGTAACAGAACGGTGTGTATTTGTTATTTCAGACAATAAAATTTAGAATACAGTGTCTGGACTCTTGAGACAAACAAACAAAAAGCTAAAAAAATAAACCACCCAGAAATCAAAGCTTGTTATATTACATGGCCAAAATCTTTACTCTGCTTTTTCACTTACGAGAATTCTTTTGAGTTTTGTAACTTGTCTGAGCACTTGACTTGTAGACACTTTCTCCAGCTCAAAAGACGGAGGCTCTCTGCTTGGTGTCAGGAGAGCAATTCTGGGCCACCTTCATATTTTCTGGCCCTGAGGGCAAGCCAGCACAATCTTCCTCTGTTGCCTGGTTGAATGCTAATGGAGGATTGGTCCAGGTTCAGTCCTCATAAAGAAACCAAGTAATCAACCAAGCAAAAATGCCAAAGAGCAGCTTTTTTTTTTTTTTTTTTTTTTCTAAATTCTTTGCCTCTTTGTCTATTTTGGTTGCTTCCTTGTTAATTTTTAATATATACAAAATACACTCATCAGAAGACTTTTTTTTTTCTGTTCAGATGTGTTTTATAGCTCTGCTGACTGTAACATATCTGGGAAGTGTGGGGATTTGCTGGAGTTCTTGGAGCACAGAATACTGTATTAAAACCTCTTATTGCATGAATGATTTATTCACTGATACATATGTATACACACATCCATATCCGTATCTCTGTATTGGTGACAGTACTTCCGAGTTAAAAAATGAAAAGATAACCTACCATGTTGTGGTGCAATTGAAACATCCCATAGGATATATCTGGTTACTTTAAAACTTTAACTGAATTTTGGGCAGCTTTTCTGTTTTCACAGCTGCCTTTTGCTGGGCTCCCCAAACTGTCGGCTGCCCTGCCAGCTACTTTTCTGTTCAGCTCACTTATTAGCTGGAAAGTTGGCAAGCTTATGTAGTGAGGGACTTCAAACAAACTTACAGATCAGAACAACCAATGTTGGCGTTTTAGATGTTTCTAAAGTGAAATGTTTAAGAATAGTTAGCATTTGGAAAGGAGGAATTTGAGATTTGGATTTTGTTCTGATTTAATTTCATGTTGTAATGTATACTCTGTGTGTGTTATTCTCTGACAGGAAACCTCTGTTCAAATTTCTTTTTTAGGCTATGCTTTTAATTATTTCAAATAAATGTTTTAGTTTTCAACACATTGAATGTGCTTTTTTCCCCAGTGTTATTTACAGCAACAATATATGCATATAAAAGCAAAACTTTCATCAGGAAAATTATATGTTTAAAAGTATAGAAAAAACATTTTACAATATGTGTAATACTGTCGTGACTAATACAGCATTTATGCAATCACATTCATAATAATATTTGGTGTCTTATTTATATCATGAAAACATGCCAGACTGTCCAAGTAACTTTAAGAGTGCCTACGTGGTTTTTTTTTCCTTATGATTTAACAGATAACCAGAATGCCTTTTCTCTAATATAATATTATTTCATGTTTGTAGGTAATATATGCTTTGAACACTAAAAATGATGAACATGAAGCTGCTATCCAAGCCCTTAAGGATGCTCATGAAGAAGAAATTCAACAAATTCTTGCAGAGACCAGAGAGAAGATCTTACAGTATAAAAGTAAAGTTGCAGAAGAAATGGATCTCAAGAGAAAGATCCAGGTCTTAGAAGAATCACTGGAAGATCATAAAAAGATGAAACATCAGGCCTTGACAGAATTTGAAGCCTATAAAGGTAGAGTTGAAGACATGCAGCTTTGTGCAGAAGCTCAGCATGTCCAACGTGTAGTGACCATGTCAAGAGAAGTAGAAGAGATCAGAAAGAAATTTGAGGAAAGGCTACGAAGTTTTATACAGTTGCAAGTGCAGTATGAGAAGGACAAGCGTACAGCCCTGGAAGACTTGAGAGCTGCCCACAGGCTTGAGATTCAAGAACTTCTGAAGACTCAGCAGAGTCAGAATGCTACTTTAAGTAAGGGGCAAGAAAAGCTAGAGGAATTGCATAGACTGGAGCTGGAAGATTTGAACAATAAAGTTGAAGAGTTGAGACTGGAAAGAAAAAAACTCATTGAGGACTACGAAGGCAAACTCAGTAAAGCACAGTCCTTCTATGAACATGAACTTGATTCTTTGAAAAGATCTCAGCTTTTTACAGCAGAAAGTCTACATGCTTGCAAAGAAAAAGAAGTGGAGCTAAGAAAAGAATTTCAAAACCAGGAAAGTATATTAAGGAAAAATCTGGGAAAACTTAAAACTGAATTGCAAATGGTCCAGGATGAAGCTGCCAGTCTACGTGAAAAATGCCAAAAACTTCAGGTGGCTCTTGGTACAGCAGAAAACAATGTTCAGGTGAGACTGATGATATGTTATTCCTAAGACTGTGAGTTTTCTTTCCCTATTTATGCTGTCTTTCCGTGAGGCTGGTAGGTTGAGGTGATTGGAACATGTAAACTTAATTTTCTGTCATTTGTACTTGATTATCATCTGCTTCTATTTTTTAAAAATCTATTTATATTTTAAAATTATTTTTTGTGTTTGATTTTCCCAGACTGAATTAATACTACTTAATATTGTAGTAAAATCTAAAAGCCCCTACCCAGGGGAATGTTTTGGTTTCCTTCCTTTCAGCTGTTCATGAACAGAGTTTCTTGTTCTAGTTGCAATATCCAAAGTGTAGTGTACTCAATAGAATACTAAAAACTGTTACCACTTAAAGAACAGACAAAAACCACCAAATCAAACCCTGTTCCACTCCCCACAAAGAAAGATTTAAAAAAAAAAAAAAAAAAGGCAAAAGCTAATCAATGTCTTTGCATCAGGACTCCACATAAATGGATCCCTCTCTCCTCCCCCCCAAAAAAAAGCATTTGGAGAAGGAAGGAGGGTGTTGGTGATGGGTACTGTTTGAGTTGTTATGCTGACAAACTGAAATGTTTGATAGAGAAGTTGAGAAACCAGTTCTGTTCTGTACAGTTTCTTTGCAGCAATGTATTTGACAGGAATGTCATACAACTGACACTATAAATACAACGAGTATTGTGTATTCAGTGCAGTCTTGCTTGTAGAGATCATTAGTTGCCTGAACATGTTGGGTCTTAAGAAAAGTAGATTTGTGGGAGGTAAGAAAAAAAGATTACTTCCTGAATGTTTTAACTTTTTTTTTATTTTAACATCTTCAATGACATTTTCACAAGCCGTTACAAAAATACGTTGTACACATTTTCAGTATGTACTGGTTTTGGCTGGGATAGCATTAACTTTCTTCGTAGTAGCTAGTATGAGGCTGTCTTTTGGATTCGTGCTGGAAAACAGGGTTGATAATACAGAGATGTCTTAGCTATTGCTGAGCAGTGCTTACACAGAGTCAAGGCCTTTTCTGCTTCTGACACCACCCCACCAGCGAGTAGGCTGGGTGTGTGCGAGAAACTGGGAGGGAACATAGCCAGGACAGCTGACCAAAAGGGTCAGCCCTACCATATGACGTCACCCTCGGCAGTATAAAGATGGGATGTTTGGAATCATGGAGTTTGTCTTCCCAAGTAACCGTTATGTGTGATGGAACCGTGCTTTCCTGGAGATAGCTGACTACCTGCCTGGTGATAGGAAGCTGTGAATTAAGGTACTTGTTTTTCTTTGTTTGTGTACATAGCTTTTTCTTTACCTATTAAACTGTCTTTATCTCAACCCACAAGTTTTCTTACTTTTACTCTTCTGATTCTCTCCTTTATTTTGCTGGGGGTTAGTGAGCGAGTGGCTGTGTGGTACTTAGCTGCTTACCAGGTTAAACCATAACACAGCATTACCTAGATAGCAGAGTTTCTTGTCCTTAAAGAAGGACAAGACATCCCAGAAATACAAAGACTGAATACTTTTGTCAGAAAAAAATAGGACTGGGTTGGCTGGACTTGAAGGAAAAAATTCTGTGAAACTCTGCTTGGGTTTTGGTGGCTGTGCTGAGGTCTGAAGAACAGTAATTTCTGTGGGTAAGCTTGAGTATCCTGTCTTTTGCATTTATAGTTACTCTCAAGTTTCAAAGCCAGGAGTACCTTAAATGTGTGGTGGTTGTAGTAATTTTGGAAGCATCATTAGGCAAAGCTGAGATAGGCCATGAGCTTTTCCCATATACAGTCTAATTCCAGCCTATCTTTTGGCCTACCCTTCTTGTGTAAAGGCTACAGGGTACAGTGAAAGAAGACTGCCACCTTTATCAGATGTTAAATTCAGAATACCTTTTTCCAGTTTCCCAAGGGACCTTCCAAAGTTCATTTCCAACTCTGTTCAGTCAATGAAGCAGAATTCTTGCCTTTCAATTGACTACATCAAGGAGGTGGGTTTCTGGCAAGCTGCAGCAAAGAGGAAATCCACTATATGTTGAGCATTCCTGTAATAACGGAGTTTCTCTTGGTTGCTAGGAAAAGTCTAGTAAAATATCAGCAGATTTTAAAGTCAGGTCCTGCTCTGATTATCATGGCTAAGGTGATAAAAGGCATAATCTCACCACTTCTGCTGTCCATATTACACGTCATTACATGTCCTGTCCAGTATTTTCCCCGTTTCTGTTTCCTGTTTTAGTTTCTGAAATGAGCCTTTACTATTCCAGTGACTCAAATGATAAGAAATGTAGCTTTCCTTTTAAAACAGAATTTCCTTTTCCTTCCTGCATGACTGAGAACACATCATCATCATCATGCTACCCTATAGACGTGCTGTTGTGAATCAGTATATCAGACTTACAACATACTAAAAGTTGGAGTTAACTTACTGCCTAGCTCTCATTTTTTGTATATCCATGTGCAGCTTAAGTTGTGTCAGTACTAAACACTCGTAGTTGCTGTGAAGGACACTGTAAACTGCTGTGAACATACAATGTATTCTTCAACGTAAAGAACATTCGGGTACCAGAAATCAGGTTTCTCCAGTTGCTCTCCAAACTCTGTGGACCATTTTACCATTTTTATTTTTAATTTAGCTTTTTGAATATTGTCACGTTTCTCTTATGTATACTTGTCATGCCATATATCCACTATCCCTTAGTGCTTCAACAATATTTTTGGAAAAACACATAATACAAAATCAATATGATGGTAATATTACAAGATGTTAGCTTTTGTATGAATAAAACTTGTTTCCAGAGGGTCTTTTGTGTACATTTTAAACTAAAGCTCACTTAAATTTGTACATGATTGTATATAATGGTAACAGACATTATCCTGTTCTTCCTCTAGGTTCTTCAAAAACAGCTAGATGATGTGAAGGAGGAGGAGATGTCATTGTTAAGCAAACACAAAGAAGTGGAAAGTGAGCTAGCAGCTGCTAGAGAGCGCTTACAGCAGCAGGCCACTGATCTTGTTCTCAAAGCCAGTATGTATGTCAGTAACTTAATCTGGAAATGAACTTCATCTGTTTATTCTAGTCTTTCCTTTTTCTGTTAAACTTGTGCAGGTTTAGAGTGCCTAAAGACTGGTCAATGCCATCCATAGATGTTTCTGACAAGTTTTGGGTTTTTTATATTGCTTTCGTATCACATGCATTGTACTTATGATTCCTTTTCTATGTACTTCTTTGTCCAAATGTTCTGCTTCATATGGCATGTATGCATCTTCCAGGCCTTGGAATTTCTTGCCTTAACTGCACTTGTACAGAATGCTTCTGCTGTATCTGTTCCCCACATAATCACTGAGGCACGCTTCCTGTTTCTCCATCCTTGTTCAATTGCCTTCCCTTTTTACTGCGACTGCAGTACTTTGCTTTACACCTGCTCAGAAGACTTGCAGTTTACCAGTTAATAGATCTGTTAGGGGTTTCTTTATATCTGCTTTCTTGACTTCTCTGTGCCTGTTGGCATATGGAAGGGCATAGAAAACAGTTTAAGAATTGCCAGTACGTATGCAGGATTTAACTTACTGGCATTGTCTCTCTAGTAAACTGCTTAGTGGTAGGGCATGGGCATAGGACCAAGTACTTGAACTAGGTTAACTATACTATAGGTAGTACTGTAGGCTAAAGATAAACCCCTGGCTTATCTTTGGTTTTGTTCAACTAGACTGCTCATAGAAATCATAGAATCATAGAACGGTTAGAGTTGGAAGGGACCTTCAAAGGTCATCATCAACCCCACTGCGAGGAGCAGGGACATCCCTGACTAGATCAGGTTGCTCAGAGCCTCATCCAGCCTGGCTTTGAATGTTTCCAGGGATGGGGCTTCCACCACCTCTCTGGGCAACCTGTTCCAGTGTTCTACAACTTGCATTGTAAAAAAATTTTTCCTAATATCCAATCTAAATCTACCTCCCTCTATTTTAAAACCATTACCCCTCGTCCTATTGCAACAGGCCCTACTGAACAGCCTTTCCCCATCTTTCTTGTAGGCCCCCTTGAGGTACTGGAAGACCGCTATCAGGTCTCCCCAGAGCCTCCTCTTCTCCAGGCTGAACAGCCCCAACTCTCTCAGCCTGTCCTCATAGGAAAGGTGCTCCAGCCCTCTTATCATCTTCGTGGCCCTCCTCTGGACCTTCTCCAACTGGTCCATGTCCTTCTTGTCCTGGGGGCTCCAGAACTGGACACAGTACTCCAGGTGGGGTCTCACCAGGGCAGAGTAGAGGGGGAGAATCACCTCCCTCGACCTGCTGGCCATGCTCCTCTTGATGCAGCCCAGGATGTGATTGGCTTTCTGGGCTGCTAGCACACATTGCCAGCTCATGTTGAGCTTCTTGTCCACCATCACCCCCAAGTCCTTCTCCTCAGGCCTGCTTTCAATCCATTCTCCACCCAGCCTGTATTTGTGCCTGGGATTGCCACAACCCAGGTGATTATTATACACCTGATTATTTTCTACACAAGTTAGCACAAGCCCAGGGACCCCTCTCAAAATTCAGTTTGGATAAGATCACCTTGTTTTGGACACTGGGATGTTGTAGACTGTGCCAGTTAGCCTTGAGGCCAGAAAATACTTCATAGTGTTAACTTGCTAATAATGTAATAGTTTACTATTTATATTATATACTGTGTATAATATACCCAAATTACCCAAGTAACTAGCAATAGGACAAGAGGAAATGGCTTCAACTTGCGACAGGGAAGGTTTAGATTGGATATTAGGAAAAATTTATTTACTGGAAGAGTGGTCAGGCACTGGAACAGGCTGCCAAAAGAAGTAGTGGAGTCACCGTCCCTGGAGATGTTAAAAAAAACGTGTAGATTTGCACTTTGGGACACGGTTTTGTAGGCATGGTGGTGTTCAGTTGACAGTTGGACTTGATGATCTTGGAGGTCTTTTCCAGCCTTAAAGATTCTATGATTCTACAATATAGTATTACATCACAGAATATGATATAGTATGGTACTATGATATAGTATTACAGCACAGAATATGGCCTGTTCCAGTGCCTGACCAATCTTTCAGTAAAGAAATTTTTCCTAATATTTAGTCTAAACCTTCCCTGTCACAACTTGAAGCTGTTTCCTCTCATCCTATTGCTAGTTACTTGGGAGAAGAGACCAACACTCACCTCTCTACAACCTCATTTCAGGTAGCTGTAGAAAGCAATGAGCAATGTGCTATTACTGTAATAGGTTACTCTTACAGATGGCTACTTGTGGCATAGCCCTCAAACTGTGTGTGAGGCCTGTATCAAGGCTTTATTTCTGTCTTTTAAATAATCAGTTCCTGCAGATGGAGGGAGTCTGTCTGTTGCCTAGGAGAGCTTTATGCCTAGGACAAGTGGCATAGCTGAGCTAGCTAAGGTAAAAGCTAGGAATAGTCTAGGGTATATGTTCAGACAGTGTAGAAGCCAGCCAGGACCCAAGACTGTGAGGTCGAGGTCCTACTGCATGTAAATAGCTAAAAGGAATGGAGTTCCTGCTAAGAGCATCTCAAATCGTGAATCTCAACTGGGAATCTGACCCTTCAGAAAGTTATGTTTGAGGTAGTCAGAAAAATTCATTACCTGAGATTGCTGGGGAAAATAAAACCTGTTCCTGTACACTACTTCACCATTGCTGTTTCTTTCCCTAGGCAGAAGCATGGGAAGGGCTCAGCAGCAATTAGTGGAAACAAACTTAAATATCCAGGCTGTTTTTCTGTATTACTGATGACATGGAGTCACCTAGACTATAAGAACAGGACTGGTCTTCTCTGGCACCAAGGTTTTTAGCTTTAGCAGAAATTCCCATGTGTCCATGCTGTTACTGAGCTCAGTGGCACTGTTTGTAGAACATCTTTGCTTTACAGCACCTCACTGTACAACAAGAACCAGGAGCCCTCTTTGCAGTGGTGCCATCAAGCCTTTACCATGTGATATAATTGCTTACCAGCCTGATTGGAAGTAGTTTCTGACACTGGCCCACTGCCATCTCCTTTGAATTTCAGCTCACACTTGGAAATCAAAAACTCTGCCCTGAAGAAACTGAATTATTGTACTTAATTACCATACAAAATACTTACTCATTGTCTTGCAGTTTGAGAATGCTGTATTAAGTCTATGGTGGGAAATCAATACATTCTTCTTCCATTTATCCTGAGATTCCAAACTTGAAAGGAAATTGCTGCATTTCATACCTTTTGTGTACAGCATGAGGAATGGGAAACCTCTATTATGTGTTGGTATTGCTAGGACAAAAGATCTAGATCAGTGTGTGTGTGCTTACAATAAAATATGCACGTGCATAATACTTCCTGACAAACTTGAAATTCCCGCACAATTATTCTCCTTGTTACATTCGAAAATCTAGTTTGCAAATACATTTCTTAAATGGCTGAACTTTTGAAACAAGTTAGTATTTGAAATCTTATAGATGTTAAGCCTACTTGTTATCTTAAGTTCTTTTATTCAATTTTTAGTTTTATCAAACAAAAATGCCAGAATTATTCTTGGAAATCTTCAGGGCTTAGTACAATTAGAGGTGTGCATTTTTTATAGGAATAATACTAATTTGGGAGCATTTTTCATGGCCAAATTCCATTATGTATCCACTGTCCTTTCCTTCACATCTGTATCCACAGGCAACAAAGGTTAAAATGGTTTCCTTTTTGGCTGATGCCTTGCTTTAACCACAAAGGGAAATTAATCTGGAGGCTCAGTGGTTTTGTCTTGCGAGAAACAGTGACACAGTCCACTTTCTTAGCTATTTCTCAGTAACTTAAATTACAAATCAATGCTCTGTTATTAAAACTCAACTAATATGTCATTTTTGAAGGTTATAATAAAAGAGGGGGAGGAAAAAAAGGCTCTCCTAGACACTGTGACTTAAAAAAAAAAAAATTGTTCTGAGTAACAGTACAGTTTTTTATCTGGATGCTTTCTTTATGTGAAAATGTTAAGGATCTCTCTGTAATCTTTGAAAGTCTGTTTAGTTACCAATTCATTTTATCTTATGCTAATTTTTAAAAGGCATATTTCTAATATGTGTAGGTCATGCAAGGGGTAATACAGTATTTCTATCAGAAGAATGTGTTCCAACATGGAATGTCAGCTTAAGTATCACTTCATGATGCTTCTACAAAGATGTTAAAATAATGGGAGAATATCCTCTCTCTTGTCTTTCAGTTGAACAAACTTAGGAGCATCCTCTCAGTTGTTCAATTGAACAAACCTAGGAGCATCATCTTAGAATCACAGAATGGTTAGGGTTGGAAGGGACCTTCAAAGGCCATCTAGTCCAACCCTCCTGCAAGGAGCAGGGACATCTCCAACCAGCTCAGGTTGCTCAGAGCCTCATCCAGCCTGGCCTTGAATGTTTCCAGGGATTGGATCTTCTCCAAAATAGTCCTCTATTCCCTCCTCCTAAGCCTCTCCTGGAAAAACAGGAGATTCACTGCTTTAGTGACTTATCTAGTAATAGTATTTTCAATAATACAGATATAAATTCAGAGGAACAGGGACCAAAATTTCTGAAGTAATAAATCTTTTTCCACTGCTGATGTGAAGGACAGATGATTATACTGTCTAGCTCTGCAGAGTATTTTGTGTATGTGTGTGTATATATATATGTGTGTGTGTGTATATATATGAAGAAATTAAAAACAAGCTTCTAACCTGCAAGTGTTGAGGTCATACTTTACTATGGAGAGAATAAGTTCTGTTACATCTTTTAGTCATATCCCTATAACAAAATAAACAAACTGTAATTCCTGATGTTTTACATATCTTTAGCTGCTGTACCTAGGATGCTGGTTAACTTATCAGTTTGATAAAACAGTAATATATTTACCATTAGACTTCATTGTTCTGTATTCTGTTGTGTAGCTTATCGTGGGGTCAAAATATGCAGGTTTTGGTGGCATTACTCTCTGTTTTCATACTATTGCCTACCTCTGCTTTCTCTTGGAGTCGATATGCAACTTTGAGCCAGGAAAATTGAAACTATAAGAGGCCCAGCACCAAGAATCTCTACTGTTGTTGGACATTTTACAATAAAACTAGAAAAGGGAGAATTGGAAGGGAAGATAAGCATTGCAGTGAAGATAATGGAGATCCATATGAAAGCTTCCACTGGAGTTGTACTTCTGGAAATCACTGAATTATGAGTTTGTGTGTACTTCAGCTACATGAAACCAATGCTGTGAGGTTTTAAAGAGCTGTTTTGGTTTTAGGTCACATTGGAATGCTTCAAGCTACTCAAATGACTCAAGAAGTTACAATCAGAGATTTGGAATCAGAAAAGTCTAGATTAAAAGAAAAACTATCCCAGCTGGAAGAAGAGAGAAACTTGTTGCAAAGCAAAACGCAGAGTCTGGATGAGCGACAAAGGCAGCAAATCCTGGCCTTGGAGAAGGTTAAACAGCTTATTGGCTTTAGTTAAATAAAAACAAAAGTCTTAGCATTCTCAGGGTGGGGAGGTGGGGAACAAACAACTTGATGATGTTTTAATTTTTGTTTGGTTTGACTGGACTATGACCAGTAGTAGTATGTTATAACTCATGTGGCAACATACAATAACTAATATAGAGTGTAAAGTGAGAGTAGATAGAAGTCAGATTAGATGATCTTCAGACTGCTTTGGACATCTTTTAACAATTTCATTTAATTTATGACGTTGTGTGTAGATGCCTAGCGTCTAAAGTGTCTTGGTAAAGAGAAAAGGTAAAATGGTTAAAGAGCAATTAAAAAAGACATTCTCTGAAAATGTGCTGAACGTGTTTGAAAATATTGAAGTGAAATTTTCTATAGACTCGATTCCTGATTGCTGTTTCCCCAAATTAAATAGAGCAGAAAATAGATCTTAATATGTCTATATTGCTTTGCATGGATGTATTGAAACTATCTTTTTGGTTACTGAATTATTTAGTCAGTGCTTTGTGTTTGCTCAGTTTATTTTGTATGGAAGTTAATTTTTGTAGATTTATGTCATCAGTAATATTTTTGGTTTTTCCTTCTACTGTTCAGATTTTACCATTTAATAGAAATAATTTTATTTTTCTCTGTCTCTTATAGAAAGTAAATGAAGCAAGGGAGACACAACGTGAATATTATGAGAAGGAGCTGGTAAAATTGCAAGCAAGATTGGAAGGAGAGGCTGCACAGTTAAAGGAGGCTCATTCCAAGACCTTAGAAGAATTGGCGTGGAAACACCATACTGCAATTGAGGCTGCGCACACTAATGCTAATAAGGATAAGAAAAAACTGCAGATGGTAGGTTTGTGTTTTCTTAGTAACTAAACATATTACAAAAAGCAAATGTTAGAATTTGAACCTTGTACTGTGTGGTTTTGTTGTATGGCAAGTTTTATTTGGAGCTACCTGCAAACCTGCTATGCCTCTCTGAAGAAACTGCTCAGCCTTTATTGAAATAACATATATAGTGCCAAAAACCCCCATTTGTACTGTAATTTGTCTGCATACAGAAGAGAAATTGTCAACTCAATATACAACTTTTTTTTCAAGTATAGTAGGTGTGGTTTTCCAGGTTTTGTGACCCATCTTCAGAAAGGTTGATATATCACTCCAGATCCGTTCTTCTGAAGGAGATGAAAGATTATGTTACTTAGATATTTGTTTAAAATTTTCATAAACAGTCCAGAAGTACATAAAAGATACTGAATTAGTACTTGACTGTACATATACTCAGAAGACAAGAACAGCTGTTCCTAACTTACCACATAAAATTATGCTAACTTTGTATCAACTCTTCATTTACCTTTGACTGGAATCCTGAAACTGGAAGGCATTTTTGTTTCACAAAGTTGGCCTTTTCTTTGTTGGGATAAATGAGAGGACAAATTTTGAATTCTTATTTCCTAATGTCTTTGTATTTACATTGTACACGTATTTTGCCCTATACAGAAAATATAGGATAAATATTATTTGCTTAATTTAAGGCTTTGTTGTGCTCCTCTGTGTTCACAGAAACTATACCAAGAAACACAGTTGTAGTTAGGGATGTGCATCTTAGACTAGTTTTGGGTTTGTGTTTTTTCGTTTTACTAGTGTGTTGCTTCTTGGTTTTATTTTGAATGAATCTCAAATATTTTTTTTCATGTCTCCCAGTAATGGAAGTAGTTCTCAGAGATATACATGTATCTGATCTTTCAGGTTTACTTTGTAACTTTAAACAGGCCTGTTATTAAAACAATGTCACTTAATGGTTTCTGGGAGTATTTTTCTTTTACTTCAGCAAGATGTGGTGTTCTTTTTGTTTTGTTTGTTATTAAAATAATGCAGAGAATAAAACAAAGGATATCATAAAATGTTTGTTCTTAAGACATTAAATTAGTTAAAATAGGGAACACCTCTATAAATGTGAGAAATGTGAGAATGGGAAACTTGATTTTAGCAAGGGAAAACCAACCGTGAAAAGATGTCAGGGTCAAGATCTCAGTAAATCTTAATCAGTGTACTGTCTCCTTTATCAAACCTGTCTCCCTAAGAACATGTTGTGTTGTTTGAGTAATTCAAGGAAGAAACCATCAGTCCCAGATGCAGACAAGAGTTGAATTTAGTATGAGGAAGCAGCATGGTACAAAGAACCTTGGGATAGAGGATATGAGGACTTATTGGGACTGGAAGACTGGGAAAGGCATCTGGGGTTTGGAACACTTTGGGGAAAAAAAAATGGAACGGAAGAGAATTCTAAAGAATGAGAATAGGGCTCAAGAAATGGCTTAAATATATCTCTTTGCTTCAATTCTTCCATCTATAAAATGAGCTGTAAAAATGGCATCAGTTCATAGGAGGGTTATGGAAATAGAGCTGCTAATAATTTTCCAGTACTGCACAGCTGTACTGACAAGTACCATAAAAGACCTAATTAGTTAGCAGAATAGGGCTTGAATAGCACTAGTGAAATTTTGCACACAGCAGATTTCACAGCATGAACAAGAAAAATTGAGCAAGTCTCATCTAGCAAGTATCATTTGTCCCACCTGGTGATTGATCTGGGCCCAGAGATGAAAACGTTCACTTGCTGAGTTCCCTTGCATAGCAATGTATTATTGAAAGCGTAACCCCGTTTTCTCACTCTGTCCAACTTCTACCATGAACAAAGAGATTGTGCAAGCAGTTTATACAGAAATTATTTATTGCCTGTCGCACACCCTAATAATGGAGTGCTAGAACTAACAAGCTACTAAGCTTAACATGCTTACCATGCCCAGCAAAACACCAGAGGAGTTTGCTTTTGGATGAGGAAAGGTTGGCCTCCCTTGCTTCTTGAAATGAGCTGGATGACACTAAGTTGCTGTCCTGCAAGTCCCTGGTTTTCCGTAGAGTTTTATACCTTTTCATGACAGCGTTTTTCCTCGTGAATTCTTAAGCACTTAACTCTCCTTGTCTCTGCAGTCTTACCAATGCCTGCAGTTGCAGTTTTTGTTTTAGCATGGCTCTGGTCTATATATTTCCATAGCTCTTTCTGAGATACTGCTGATTTCTCAGAAATCTGAGCCCAGGGCTACACAGAGGCACTAAATTGATGCTAAGCCTTGCATTACAGCTGAACCCGTAGGAGGGCATTAATAAAGGAGCCTCTGCAGCTTCGTCGAAAACATTGAAATCGTGTATAACCTGGCTGTGGAGCATCTTACTTGGCAACGTTTATTTTCTTCAAGAAGACTTTGTGGTATAATAAATTATTAGATACTACATCCCACTGAAATATATAATAACACTCTTAATGTTTCCTGTTAAGTATTTAATGACAGAAATTTTTCTTCTGAAAATATATTCTGAATATTAATAAAGCTGCAATGCAAATTTTTAGTTTTCCTTAAAAAAAAGAAAAAAGCTTCCAACGAATACATATACAACATAGGCTCGTGTAAGAGAGGTATAATTCATCAGAGTTGTTTTCAGAATTTGGCTATTACTCCACAGAGACTGAATGAAAACAGAGGTGTTGTTTGATTCTTTCTGTATAGTTGAACTGAAGACTAATTGTTGATTTCTTTTGGTTTTACATAAATTTTATAGATATGGTGTGGGACTTTTTTTCGTTTATTGTGACAACCTGAAAAACTTCCCAAAGCTCAAAATGGATTTTAAGCTTTACTATTTTCTGTGGGGATTGTGTGTAGGAGATAGATGGGTAAAGGTTAAAGGACAAGCATATTATCCATGTAATTTAATAAAAAGTGAAAACTTCTGCATTCTGTCAACTCAGATTGAAAAACTATGAAAGTAGATATAATTATTTTGATAACTAAGTGCAAAGTGAATTGAGTAATTGAGAAGAAAGTCCTATTTGTCTTTATTTTGTCATTAATCAAGCATGTTAGATTAGGAAATGAACTGAAAAAATAAGGCATCCATTGTAAAAGGAAATAAATGTTCATGTTTTAATACTTTAAGGAAAGGTCAATTCTCGGTTGAAATTAGGAATGTTTATGCCAAGAGGAATAATTTTGATGTGGTGCACCTGTACTTTGCAGTGACCGTTTGGCAAGTGTTTAATGTTTATTCCACCCTTATTTCTGAAGGAGCTGGAGCAGCAGTTTGAGAAGGAGAAACTGCATTTGGAGGATGATAAGAATCAGCTCCGACAGCAGCTGGAAAACCTGAAGGAAGAGCTGACAACGAAACTGACTTCTGCCAATCAGGAGGCAAGGGTTAACTTAATTGTATCCGTTAATGGTCCTGTGCAGTAGACCACACTTCATCCTTAATGATCCTGTGCTTAGAGTCCAGTACAGAGCTAGGACTACACTGTTCTGTCTGTTTATTGCCTTATTTCTGATTTAAGTGGAGTATTCTTCAAACATGATGTTACTTGACTGCTTCTGAGCAATGATTTTATTGTCCTTTACAAAATTAACAAAGCAAAAGACATTGAGGTGCAAAACAGTTGACATAAACAGCCTTTCTTGTTTTAACTCTGCTTATTTTCTCATTACATACACAGACCTCTACACACAATATATCAGGAGAGAGAGGGAAAATTAATTGTATTTAAACCATATTTGTTTACAATTAACATATTGTAAATTCTGGTCAGCTTCCTGACTTGCAGATGATCTTCTTGTATTTCTGTCAAAAGATGACATGAAATACTTATTTATAGTGAGACTCAAATTATTTGCAGTGTTTTGATATATGCAATCAATGTTAAATGTGCCATATCTCAATACAGTTTTGATTTTTTTGAATTTGAAATCACCACCTTTTCGTAATATAGTATTTTAAAACTAGAAATAGATAATTACTGCTATAACAAATATCAATCCATTCTTGCCTGGAACTTTTGCCTTGTTTCAAGAAAATAATTCATCAGCTTCAATGTTCAATAGGCCATACGTACAATTTCAGTGTGTGGTTTATGACAGACCTAAGCATGAATTTAAGTACTTCTTTGCAGTGGTACTTTTCATTACCATTTTCTATACTGTACAAGTTGTGGAGATGGCAGGTGTTTGTCTGAGTCTGGTGGCTTGCAACTTGCACAAATGTTAAACTTGCTTTGGAACAAAACTGCTTGTTTTTAACAAATTGAAGATTTGGAGAAGATTGCCCTTCCAAAAGTGTGTATTACATTATTATTATTATTATTATTATTATTATTATTATTATTATTATTATTATTATTATCATTATCATTATCATTATTATTATTATTATATTAAAGTATATATTCATATATGTTAATATATATTGATATATTATCAGTTAATGTATCACTACACTGCTATATTAATATACATGTTAATGTAGTAAATTATATATTAAAGTATATATTCTGAAAGTATATATTAATTTATTTGCTGTATTATTATATTGAATATATAAATATATACTTTCAGAGCAGTACCTACCAGGTGTGTGTGTGTGTGTCTATATATATATATTTATATATACACACACCCCAGATAATATATACTACCAGAGTAGTTGAGCCCGCCATCTTTAGAGCTCAGCAGCACTGCTGATCAGTCAGTTAAACAGGAGACTGTGCTTCCTTCTGATACTTGTGAGTGCCTTTCCCAGTACTTCAGACCTTGAAGAAGGTGTAAATTGAAGCTGGAACTGCTCTTGCTGTCCTTAACAGCATGCTTGGTTACATCACATTTTCATTAATTTAAATGTATTCATTATGTATGTTAACAAAATTATACATGGATTTTTTTTTCCTTTCAAAATTACAGAAAGTTTTGATATTTCTTTTTAACTTTCACTTCTCTGTTGTTCTTTGTTGATTAGATCTGAGGAGAGCACTAGTGTAGTTTTATTGTCATTCAACACTGTAGGTTTTAGTTTAGTTACTCTTTATCAACTTCTCTTGAATTGAGTAATAAACTTAATCCTCCTTTGATGGAAATAACTTCAAATGTGTTAAGAATGAGTTTTCATTATCTAATAGCTCTCAAGTTCAGGCCTGGAAAATTCATCAGCACACTCTAATTAAGAAAACAGAGGTATAGCTAAGGAATAGATAACTAACATAAACTAAAATAGGGAATTAGGGCCAGCTGCTATTTAGTAATTGATCTTACATACATTCTTATGCCAAGATAAATGTAATACAGTGTATTTTGCATATTGAGAGAATGAGAGAAGGCGTACAGGCAATAAAATCAGAGTGGTCTGTAAATCCACTGCATGTAGTACAGAGGCAATATGCTTTATTTTATTGACTGTGTTTATCATAAGCGCATGAGACAAGTGCTTCACTTGCACTCGCAGCTTACCGTTAGATCTCTATTGACAACTGGCAAGTTTCTCAATGCCTTCACTGACCTGGAAGAAATGTCCCTGTGAAATGTCTGGCACATCTTTAGCTTAGCTCTTACATTTCTACTGCTGCTTCCTTTTTTGTTTGTTTTGTTTTAAGTTACAGGTGTCATTTAACAGCAAGCATGTATTTTTTTACTTTCTGTGGATGTTAGCTTAGTTCTAGCTTCCCTGCTGAGAAAGGTGCTTTTGAACCTATGCCATTCTGTTTTCTTTTTAACAGGCTTTTTTGATAGCAATTATCTTAGCTAAAGGATGAGGAAGATTCAAGCTTCATTAGGCTTGCTCCTAGTACCAAGCTATTCAAGAAGAGTGTAATCTTAAATACTTGCCAGAAAGTTTTTTGGTTTTTTTTGAGAGTTCGGGTTAAGTCAAGACACTAACTTTCCCAGGTGTATCTCAGGATGAGGCTGGCTGTTTACTCTATAGATTTGCTTCCTTTCACTGTAGACCAGCCAAGACCTTTTAGACTCTGTTTCTGTCACTTGACAGAATAGTCTAAGGACTGGCCATCTCCATGCAAAGGATTTCCAGTGATATTACTAAGGATCATTTTAAACAGCCTCCAGCCTTTCTTTGTCATCAGCAGAACAGATCTAAGCCCTGCGAGTGGCCTTCCTGCATAATTTTCCCATATCCTTTAGATCTACAAGACTGCTGTTCACATTTTATGCAAGTGGTGTGCTACTGCCAGCTACATAGACAGTGGTGCACTTTGAGGATGTCAGAACGGTTTCAGGGGCAGTTTTTCATGTAGAGATTCTCCTTTAGGTAGTAGCACTTTGTAGAGAATTACCAGTAGTTTGTATATAATGCAATGGAGCACATAGACAAGTGCTCAAGATTACATTAGTTTTTCTCTGAGATCTATCATGCCAAAGAAATTTATGATTCCTTGCTAAGAGGAAAGGAGTTGTCCCTCTTTTTAAACACTTCATGGGTTGCATAGAGAGAGAGTTCTGGGAGGGATGTGTGTGTGTCTGTGTGTATATATGTGTGTGTGTGTGCGACTGTGTATGTTATAAACAGTATTTGCATGTAATTATGCTAACAAACAGCAAGAGTGGTTATAACTGTTACCTGTTCAGACCTGCAAACCAAAGATTAGTCTTTTCTTGGGACACTTGTCCCATTGTGAATGAATTTATCTCAACGTACAAAGGCAATGACATAACTACTACTTTTGCAAAAACTTCAGTTTGCATTAGCTGCTGTTCTTTGGGCTCCCCTGCCTCCCATTATTCTGTTTTGCCAGCCCGCATATTTAAATTTTTTTTTCTTTTTCTGTAGCTAGTGAACAACGTTCAATCTCTAATAGTTTGACTTGAAGCAAAGAAGTACAGTATCATCATTTTACAGATGGGGAGCTGAAGCACAAACAGGAAGAAAACAATGTATTGTTACGTAGCAGTTAAAGAAATGATCACATTATACTCTACAACTATTACACTGAGCTTTAAACAAGCTAATTTATGGACAGGTAACAACTGGAAAACAGACACATACTCTAGCACAAGTTAATTTATCCATTATGTTGGAGTTCATATGTTTTGAAATAGTGTTTCTCATTATTCTAATTTGTATAAAACATGCTTTCTCACAGCAAAATTACTTCTAAAAATCCTTTAATTGAATCTTTGTTTGATTTTTATAATATTACAGGAATTTTTTTATACAGAAAGATTAAGTGATGTTAAAGGAGAACAGGCTGTGCAAATAAAAATTTGTCTAGGTTGGAATTAGAATACACTGGAAGAAAATGAAACCAGGGTGACTTGGTTGCTATTAGCAATAATTATGAAAATTACAGCTTGCTTTTTTTTTTTTTTTTTTTTTAATGTCACAGGTATGTCGTCTGCAAGACCTAGTACGAAAAAGTGAACAAGGCCTTGGTACTGCAGAAGGACATATCTCCAGTCTTCAAGAAGCTCAGGAAATACTCCAGAAGGAACTAGAATTAACTAGAGCAAGACTGCGAGAGACTACAGATTCATTGTATAGTGTTGAGGTAACCATAATGTTGGAGAATAAATTGTGCAACAGTCACAGTGATTTTGGTCTTGTTTGTAAAACATAAAGAAGTATTATACTGTACAAATGATTGAAGGAGCTTCATATGGCTTCATTAAAAGAGAGATTTCTCTTTTTATTTCAAGCAGAGAGAAAAAAAATGGAAAACTAGAATGGGTTGATTTGGGTGGCTTTTTTTTTTGTTGGTTGGTTGGTTGTTTTGGGATGAGAGGTTTGTTTTCAAACTGCTTCTAGCAATTAATGGATATTGCTGCAAGTACATCTTTCTGTGATTAGCATAAACTGTAGCTGTCAAAATACATCCGTACAAAATATATCAAGAGTTGGATTTTTCAGAGGCTTAACAGAATTTAATGAGAATGTAAAAAGGGTATGTGTTACCCTAGTGCTATACCAGAAAGTTTCATGTTTTATTGCAAAACAAGATCCAGAGCTTAATAGCTTTAGAATTCATTGAAACCTTTTAATTTTTTTTTATGCATTCATACCATGTTTTCCTCAAAAAATGGGCACAGTCTTCGTTTCAGGTTCCAGTTTAGAATTTCAGAAGATGCATGAGAATAGTTGAAAAGTATGTGCTATGGTGTCTTGAAAGATAGCAGACTATCATCCAGAAAATGTGACCACTTTATACAACTGAAGCAATTAATTTGTCTAAGCACAAATATATTGCCATTTTAGTTGGCTTAAATGGATCTGGAACTGTCAGTTAATCTGTCAATAGCGCATTGACTTTAATATTAAGTATAATCTTTCCTCTTTCTTTCCTCCATAAATAATGTACATTTGAAAGATCACAGCAATATTTGTGGTAGAGCAGCAAATATGTTAAAAAAAAAAAATAATCCTTGAATCTGTTTTCTTACTGGTGTTATTTTCTTTAACAAAAACATCCTGAAACACAATATTGGTATATTTTTTTAAAATTTCTTTCAGCTTCCTTTGTATTTTTTTAATTTCTCTAAGTGTCAATATGAACTACTGCATTCTTCTCTCTTCACATATTATAACATTTAAATTTTCATATATAGCACGTTATTGGTAATAACATTTATCTTCACAGATTTTAAAATGCATAAATAAAAAAAAACCCTGCAGAAAAGTTCTCACTTAAAAATGTTAAATTTAGATGGTGATGTTTGCTTCTCATGAATGAAGCGAGCACTGCTGAAAAACCCTCACGTAAGTATGATTTCTAGGTAGTACATAATACTATTCTAGTATGGTAAAACTTCAACAGAAACAAATCTAGCAGATTTGTCCAGTAAAGAAATGGAAAGAAGGTACATGAACTTTGTATCAAATCCAGATAGCTCAAGCTTTGAAATTCAAATACTAAATATTTGCTGGTTTAGAAAAAAAAGAAAAAAAAATTCCAAAACACGCTTGACAAGAACCTAAGCAACCTGCTCTAATTCTGAAGTTAGTTCTGCACTGAACAGAACTTGATGACCTTTTGAGGTTCTTTCCAACATGGATTATTTTGTGATTCAATGTAGCAGTATTTGAAAAGATTACTTCCAGAATAACTTATTGGAAAACAGCTTTTTATAGCTTTTCATAGGAATGCAGAATTCTGTTCCACAAGTAAGAAATATCAGCAGATGTACAGGCATTAATTGTGTGTAATTACGATTTGCACACTGGAAAAATTATAGTTCAAATGTTATAAGCCAATTGTTACTGACATTTTTATTATAAACTCACTCCTTTAATGTGTGAAATACTTTTTTTGCTGCTGATCAGTCTCTATTGTGAAGTTTGTGTTTGCAGGGAGAACTAGATCAGGAGAGACAACAGCACGAGGCAATGATTGTTGCCATGAGAGAAGAGGAGAAGTTCAAAGTTGACAGAATGGCTCGTGATTTGGAAATAAAATGGACAGAAAATCTTCGGCAAGTGTTCATTTTTTAAATTTTGTTCTTTATTAAGAAATGAAGTATGTATTACGTGCAAATGTAATAGCAAATGAAATGTAAAGCAAAGGTTTCTGTTGTTATCTAAGCTTTTCTAATTATTCCTGAGTAATTAATTCTTTTTCACTTCTTGCACAAGGTCCACTGCATTTTAGTTACTTGACCTTTGCTTTTAGACAGGAATGTAATAAGCTTCGTGAAGAGCTGAGGCTTCAGCATGAAGAGGATAAGAAGGCAGCCATGACTCAGCTGTTGCAGCTGAAAGAACGTGAAAAAAATGCAGCAAGGGATGGATGGCAAAAAAAAGTTGAAGATCTTTTAGACCAGGTAACTATGGTCTCTTTGAGAATTGGAAGGCCATTACAATTTAGTTGCTGGTGGATTATTACCACTTAACTACATTAAATTGGTTGTGACATCTGTCTTTGAAATGAAATTTGTTAGCGTAATAGTTTTTAAACCTGATCATTATCAAACTTTTAGAGTAATACATGAAGATGCCTTAAAATTACATGAATGTCCTTCTTTACACTAAATATGAATAAAGCTTTTTATGGGTTTTTTTGGGGCGGAGTAGGAGGATGTTGACAGTCTCACTTTTTCACTACAAGATTTTTTTGATTCTCTGTCTGCTCACCTATTCTGTTGTAAATATTTACCAATGCTAATTGTTTCAACTTTGAGGTATCGCTTATCTTTACAATGATGACACTGCACAAGTCACGAAAAGTCAAAACATCTCTCAGTTTCTATGATAAGTTTACTACAGCTGTAACTTCTGTTAAGTTATTTTGAATGTTATTCTGGGATTTTTTTAATAAATACTGAGTTTTTAAATTGCAACTTATAAACTCAGTTATGTTAGAGAATTCATAGAAAATACTTGCTTTGTAGTTTTTACAAATCATAAATGCTATAGAACTGGTTTTATTGACTACAGTTTGAAAGAACAGCTGATAATTAACAAATACATTTTCAAGTAAGAGAAACAGATTTTGGAACTCATTACATGCCTTTGGTTTCAGAGTGTTATTGTGGGATGGCTTTTAATTTGCTGTCTAATTTGAGAAATCTAATAACTGAACATGCACTTGATTATACAGCTTCTTATAGGAACACATAACAATGTATTTTGCTGACAAAGGCATTTAAGCTTGTAAAATCCTGTGGCAAAGGCACATAAAAGCTGGAGTTCTCAATCTGTTACTTTTTACAACATAAATGTAATGGGACTTGGACTCACTTGGTTCTAAGTTTCACTTACTGCCTTTACCCAAGCTTCATTTACTCTCTTTACTTCTACCTATAAATAGCATTTTTCTCTAGGAAAGCAGAATTGGAAAGGGCTATGTTAAACCTTCTGTAGTTTTAACATACTTTTAAAATACTGTACTTATTTCTGCCTTTTAAAAATACCATAATAAATCTAACGTACAGTTTCAGAATGGAAAATTAGTATGTTGCCAATGAACAGGGTTTTTTTCTGCATATGGAAGAAATTTTGGAATCTGAAAACTCAGGAAGCTAACTGTAAAAAGGAAAGTTTTACTAGAGAATTTGCAGACACAGGAAATGGTGTGCATGAGCAAAATGGTTGGTTTTGTTTTTTTTTTTTTCTACATTCCTTTTACTGTACCTGTTGTGGTTTAGCCTGAGTCACCAGTTTCTCACTCACCCTCCCTCTCCGCAGCAGGATGGGGGAGAGGATTGGGAAGAAAGGAAAACTTGTGGGCGGAGATGAAGACAGTTTACTAGAATAGCAAAGGAAAACTACGATAAATAACAGAATATAAGGATATTAAAATATACAAAATGAACAATGTATGATTTCTCACCACCCGATATCCCAACGACTGATACAGCCCGTCCCGAGCAGTGATCACGGAAATGAAACCGAACAGCAAGCAAAGGAGGAAAAAGGGGCCCGCAAGGTAGAGGGAATGGTGCCAGTGAACAAGAGAGAGAGGGATGGATGCCAGGAAGGCTGATATCCACCCTGGCCCACCCGCACTTATATACTGAGCATGACGTTTATGGCATGGAATACTCTCTTTGGCCAGTTTGGGTCAATTATTCTGTCTGTCTTTCTCCCAGCTTCTCTGCAAATTAGCGAGACTTGGAAAGCAGGACAGTGTCCTTGGTCTCATTCACAACAACTGGTATCACTGGTGTGTTTATCAACATTCTTCATACCCGAAATCCAAAACACACCAGCTACTGAGAGGAAAATTAACTCCATCCCTGCCGAAGCCAGGACAGTACCAAAGAGCTGCACCATTTCATAAGAGGATGTGTGTTTGGAGGACTAATAAGAAAATAAACTATGGGAGTCTTAACTTTTTGTTTTGTATTGTTTTAATCCAGCTTTTGCTTTTCCATACCAGTGTTTGAGTTAGATAGGCATTTCATAAAGATTGAAAAGTCACTGTTGGTGGTAGGGAATTACGCTTTCCCCCTGTAAGAACCTGCTTTTTATCCATTTTGTCCATTACATCTGGAGGAGAGAGAATTTCAGTCCACAGCATACAAGATGGGTAACTTAACTCTTAGAGAAATGGGACTGTAGTAAGTTCCTCCTGACTGCAGTACACAAAAGGTAGCCTCTGAGAGTTACATTGACCTGAATCATAGGATCATAGGCTTCCTTAGGTTGGAAGAGATCTGAGGAGATCTAGTCCAACCTCCTGCTCAAATCAGTCAACTCTGAATTTGAACCAGGTTGCTTAGGCCTTTATCCAGTCAGGTCTTGAATAAGCTCCAAGGATGAAGATTCTGCAGCCTCTCTGAATAATCTCTTCTAGTGCTTAATTATCCTCATAGTGAGTTTTTTCTTTGTATTTAGACAGAGACTCCTCTGTTTCAGTTTATAATCATATTGTGCACCACTTAACGAGCCTGGGTCCACTTTCTCTGTATCCACCTCATAAGTACTGGAAAGCTATTAAGTCCCACAAAACCTTCTCTCCTTTAGAATCAACAAACCCACTTCCCTCAGCAAGATACATGCTCCCAGCCATCTTGGTGGTAGGTTTCCACTGAATATATTCAGGTTTATGAACGTTTGCCATGTACTGTGGCAACCAAAGCTGAATGAATGGGAGGAGGAGAGAGCATGTGCTCTCCAGGTGATGTGCAGCAAGTGCCAAGTCAAAGGGACCGATCCCTTCCCTCAAACTGCTGGTTGTTGCTACAGCCCAGTCTGCTGCTGGCAATCACTGCTGCCAGGCCATGCTGCTGATTCATGTTTAGCCTGCTATTAACTAGGTTATGTGAACCAGACCTGTAACCCAGTGCAGGGGTTTAGTCCATCCCATGTAAAGAACTTTGCATTTGTTCTTATTGCATTTTGTGAGGTTCCTGTTGGCCCACAGCCATAACGTGTATATAGGTCACTCTGGACAGCAGTCCTGCCGTTCAATGTATTGTGTCTCCTACTCTGTGCTGCACCACCTCTTCTACTCCTCCCACACTGGTGTCACCCCCAAACTCAGTGAGGGTACTGTCTGTCTGCTCCTCCAGATCATTGACAAAGATACTAAAATGAAGATGTACTGGAACTTAGGGCCTTAGGAACTCATAACAAGCTTACAGGTAGTGTGAACCATTAACTGCTACTCTTTCAGCCTGATAATCCAGACAGTTCTCATCTATCTGGTAGCCCACCCATCTGAATTGTGATACAATTGGACATAAGGATGTTAAAAATCTTGCTGAAGTTGAGGTCACAAACATCCACTGCTCTCCCCTCATCCACGGATATAGTCATTTCATCAAAGAAGAAAATTGAAGATAGTATTTTCATTATGGAAGAGCGTGGAAGATCTTGGGTATCTGTTTCATATTGCAGAAATTACTGTAGACTTTGGTTGTGTTAATCTAGAATGATAATATTGTGAATGGAAACTGCATTGGGCCCAGTTTGACACTACAGGAACTACTGCAACAAGCCTAACTGTGCTTGGCAATCTGTAAATGTGCAATAATGCTCTTAACCCTGGAGGGTTCACAGTCTAGCTTAAAAAGACTGGAAACAGCAATAAAAGTGAGATTATTCTGCTGTTACATACGTGTGTATATATATATAAATTAAACAGCATTGTGAAGAATTCAAATTTCAGTCCATCAAAAGAATATCTGTTCATGCCTGTCTTCTTTCAACCACACTGACCTAAAACAGCCTGATATACTGCAGTAGGGGTATGAAATTGTTCATTTGTTACACCCAGCCTCAGTCTCCATTACTGGGAAGATGCATTTAAAACCCATTTGAAAGGAATGAAGTCTGTGTAAGAATTAGGAAGAGAGCAGAGATCCAACTCCTTTTTCTGCAATTCAGATTTTTACACCTGAAGTATTGGTCTGGTCTATACCAGCAACACTATACGATGATTTATCAAAGCAATACAAGAGCAAGGTCTCTGCTAAATCAGTTGTGAACTCCGAACTTGTCAGAAAATGTGGTATACATGCTCTTTATGTTGAGAAAGTGTCTAGAGCTTCACCATTTAGTTGTATAAATGCTCTTCAGAAAGGTTGAAGTCATAAATTAAATGCTCATCAGTATGTTGCAGTGTAAGCATTCCAGAAAGATGTAATGAACATTAAATTTAATTAAAAAAATAAAATTTAAATCTTATTTCTAGACAAAAAAAAGAGATCATGTACATTTGACAGAGGTAATTCAACTTTAAAGGACTTAGGTATTATTCTTGGCAAATGGATAAGTATCATGTTCAGTGCAAAAAAAGTGAAAATAACATGCTTCTTAATAATATGGAAAATACTGTGTTTCTTCGTAAGTTTATTGTACACTTTCATTCCTACGGGTACATTATTTTCTAATAAGTATTGATGCATTTCAGATTTGATTTAAAAGCAAGCTGCAAAGAAGCGTAGCACCCAACTTGAAGTATAGGAACGGTTATGTAAGAAAAATGTTGAAAAAAGCAAGTTTAAATGAATGACGCAACACAGTATAGTTACTTAAACTACAGAAAAATACAACATAGACTATGCCCATCTTGGAATACTGCTGACTGATGCCAGAAAAGCTGAATGAAGAGACACAGCTGTAAATGGCAATAATTAAAAAAAAAAAAAATCCAATAAAAAATTTATGCCCATATAGAGTACTAAGCTGTTTTGTTTTTTTTTTTTTAATTATCTCATACTAATTTACAGTCTTCTGCCTTCTATTAGTTGTTGCACATTTGATAGGTGAGATCTAACTCTTGCATCAAGCAAGGTAATATTTTTGCTTTTATATCGATAATGCTAAGAGTCCATGGAATGCATGTTGGATTATTGTTATTCTAACAGCACAGCTTTTATGAGTAAAATAATTCTCTTGAGAGAAAATGCTATTCAGCTGATTAAGTGCTTAAACACAGTCTTGCCGGTTGCAAAGCATCACTTACCATCTACAGTTAAGTGTGGTTGGCAGGTTAACTAGATCATTGTCTAGAGACCAAGCGTGTAGTTCTTATCTCTGATATGAGAAATGGGTCTAGAAGACATAAAAGGAAAGTGTTTTTCCTTTTTTTTTTTTCTGTAAATTGTAGTAAGTACTTCTGCATCAGTTCATGTGAAAGTTTCTTCATGAAATATGCAGTGAATTCAGATGTGCTAGTTCTTACCCATTTCTCTTAGCTATGTAATGGGCTTTTAACGATTTTCCTAAAAACATTTTACTGTTGAGAAGGCTTCAGCCATGGACGAAATAGCAGGAATTTTCTCTTTTAAAGCATGAGCGTGTTCTCTCTTCCTCCATGTTGCACAACTTTCAGTTCTGAGCACTGAAACGTACAGGTTAAAACCTGTATTCTTCTTATCTATTTCTTGTGATAAATGTTTTTTTTCTGTAAACTGAATCAAGTATTCTGATTGTGGATGGGCTTTTCTATATTTGAGCAATATTGGTTCTCCCATCTTCCTTACTTTTCAGTAAAACATGTTTTTGTCAGTGGCTTCTTTCATCCTTATGTAGCTTCATACTACTGTATAACCAAGCATTAGTGTGACATTCTTCTTTTTGTCTTTGTCAAATTTCCGCACACAAAAATACCATCTTCCATTAATGGACATGTTAGAAATAGCACAGTGAGAATGGACAAAAGTATACCATGGATGCTTTGGTAACTGCTGCAAAGACTTTTCCTGCTGCAAAGATTCTCTCCTTTTTTGAAAAAAAAAAAAAAAGTAGAAGTTTCCTATTCAGAGTTTGTTTCTATGGTGGTGTGTTCGTTTTTAAACTATCAAAAACATGATATATCAAAATGTATATATTTCCTTCTGATGTAGACATTATTTAAATTTTAGTTTTTAGAAAATTTCAAGCTCAATCTTAAAACCCTGGCCACTGAGTGTAGTCTTGTTCATTAAGTGGAACATTGTAGGAAAGTCAGAGCTGTGCACATCTGTAAACGCCCATCGACCAGTCTTCTACCAGAGGGCAGTTATTGCTCTGTCTTTATTTGCCTACGTGGAGGTGCTTATCGCAGAGCTGACATACATTCATATTAGCAGAATTGGGAAACACTGCTTTCTTTCCCCAGCAGAAGGATTACTGGCCTATTCCACAGCCTGGCTAATCCTTGGTTTAGAAGATTTGCATTCAAAGGGAGGCTGGAAATTTCTACAAGAGAAAACCTACATGTACTCTGTATCCATTTCCTGAAAGAAAGGAGATTAACTTTCAGCACAGAATCACTCTATTCTGCTTCCTTTCACTTGATATCATCCTGAACACACTGTCTGAAGCTTGTCTGTCAAAAATAGAGAGGAGGTAAATTTCAAGTAACTCTTCCCTAATTCTCTTTGGTCATTCTTGTATTCAGTACTGTTAGTGAGGCTACTGTGACATCTAGTGGATGATAAGGGATTTTGGGCAAGATTTAAAAAGGACTTAGAAATCTGAAACGCTGAAATCCAAAAGAATGAAAAGAAAAATCCTACCAAGGAGGGAGCAAAGAACAGAGGGCATCTGGAATGCAGTCCATGGTAAGGTTTTATACCTCTTCTTTCATCTGAAGATATTTGTTGTTTTTCCAAAGGGGCACCACTTTCTGCAACCCTTAGAAACTTTTCAGAAGTGACTACAGCTCTCAATACTGTGGTCTGAACGGGGCTGTGCTACAACTCCCGTGGGCCTTACAGAGAATCAGAGAAGCTTTGGGAGTTTCTGCCTAGATCCAGCATCCATAAACATCCTGCCACTCACCACTGGTTTAGAGGAATCACTACTCCCATATTCTGAGTGGGAAACCTATGCTTTAAGCAGGTCAAAAACTATTGTATATGAGCGTGTGAATAATCCAGACGCACTGCAGCCTTCAGAGGGCCGTCTGTTGAGGGTGGTTCCCCCTGTTTCATGACTGTACTTCTTAATAAAGAATCCCCCTTGTTCTGGGCTCCCTGTTCTATGCAGAGATGTGATCCTGAAGATTGGTTGGTGCATTTGTTCTGTCCACATTGGTCATTGTAGTTTTGTCTGAAGCTTGAACATGAAATGCCTAAGATCCAGCTGTACTCTTTTTCTAAGCTTTGAGTTATGGTGAGCCCATTCAGCCCTTACTGCACTCTCTTCATTATTTTACTCTTTGTTTAAAAGATTCTGAATGTAAGAGGAAAGTAATTAAAGACAATTTACAATTAAGAGCTACTCAGCAAGACAGATGAACAAAAGCAACAGAACAAATCACAGTTTTCAAAGTGTTTTCGGTGGGATACAGTAGGAATACTAACAAATGTTAGCTTTGTTGTTCTGTTAAAGAATAAATGTGGTACTGGACTTTTTCATCGCTCTTCGTTTCTTCATTTATTTTTTTTTCTCTCATGCTGTTGTGTTTAAATTTAAAAATATATCTAGGCTGGTGTTTGAAATTACAGTATCTTCATATCCAAATAAACTTGTCTATCTGATCATAAACTTCTAATTAGAATTTAATATTACCAAGTTTTGTTTGGTGGTGTTTGAGTTCGTAAATCTGGAGGAGACTGAAAGACTTCTTAATTCTACTTACCAAGGGATGAAAAGAACATTAAATCCTTAGTACAGTATGTAATTAATGATGCATGAGTCAGAAAAGAGTTTCATGTGATATTTGGAGTTAAATTTACACTTCCAAAACTGGTAAACAGAAATCTAAGCCAAATCCAACAGTAATACCATTCCTCAAATAAAATTTTAATACTATATGTGTATATGCTTTTCCCTTAATGTAAGATGGCAAGAATCTCATTTTAAAACATTACCCTTAACCTCTTTACTCTGGAAGTTAGTTGCTGAAGTAGCTTTTGCATAGGTTCAAAACCAATGAAAACAGTGGACCCTGGGAGGAATGAGAAAGAACTTATTAGGCGGGGCAAAATTTGTTTGAGATTCAGCAGATAAGTAAGATTCTAGATTAAGGGCACTTTTTGACAGATACCTCTGTGCTGCAGGAGGGATTAGCCATATATAATCTTTAAAATCCTGACAGCATTATGACAGATAAGTCAAATGAAATGAAGGTCTAGTACCATTCCAAAACCTTTAAAAATTATCAGGAGATTCAAATGATGCTTTTTTTTTCCCCCTAACAATTGAACCTGCAGTTTGTCAGATTAATAGCATATAATCCAAAATTGAAACTGGTAAAAATATCTCAAAATATCTAGGCAGTTTGCCTAGCAGTTTGGTAGACTCCTATAACTGGAAAAGGGAAGAGCTCCATCTTTTAAAGCAACAGGGTGGAAAGTACCCCACCTTGTGATAGTGTGCACACTCAGGGTTGCTACAAAACCAGGAGGAAATCGAGACTAATTAGATCTCAGAGGTAGTTCTACATTTTGGAATGCCTTATATATACTTCATTTTCCTCAATAGGAAACTTGGGTTTTGAGAGAGAGGGCTCTAAATGCTGCTTTTTCTTACCAGAGAGGGCAAACTTTGATGCAGCTCTTCCATTCCTAGCATGTCACCAGCCTCAAGCCAAGTACAAAACGTTGTAGTAGGAAACAGCTGCTTTCCAAATCTCTGCAGAGTCATCTGTCGCATAAGCACTGCACAGCCAGAGACAGTGCATCTGCTGACAAATCAGTCTTTCTCTTCAAACCAAAGACGTATCTCAAGGGAAAGTTAGAGATGGTGGTTGTTTTCTTTACCTGGATAAAATGGACTTATGCCAAAGGTCCCTTCAGCCTCTTCAGCAGGTGTCTCAGAAAGTAGTTTCTTTTACTAACATCTTATGGATGCACATAAGATTTCTTTTTCAGAAATGTTAGCAGCGCTTAGTGGAGGTCATTCTTCAAATAAAGCAAAGGCTGTGTAGCAATCTAGATTTGCTTTAATAGAACAGATAAAGTTGGATCTTCCCCAGTTAGGGTCTCAGGTATTACACAAGAACTTCTGTTGCCAGCAGTATTTTGAAAACTCAGTAGACTGTATACCAAAGTCAGATCTTGACACAATTTGACATTGAAATATCAATGAGAAAAAGTGTTTCATAACTGGTCTTTGGGTGACATGAAGGCTGATGCTGAAATACAGTGTCAAGCTTCTGTAATCCGGTTGAAAGTAATTTTGAATGAATAATAATTTTTTTTTTTAATTTTGACAAAGTATTATCTGAAAGTTCCCAACCAGTTTTTCAAGCTGAGGTCAAAGTACTTGCTGTCTCCTGGAGAAAGCCATCTTCTTGACTGACCTCTGCCAAAAGGAGAAATTGGTCATGCTGGATTTGAAATTGCTTTCACTTCATTTCTGATGACTCTGTTCTGTGCGTGTGTATGTGCCTATCTACACTAGTCATATATATATATATAAAAATAGGCATTTTAATATAGATATGAATTAACTATATTATTTAGATGACCAATAATATTTCATATGGAATATACACTTGGCAATATGCTTTTCATTAGCAATCAACACTAATGTAAGTGGTATATGAAGTAATTTTTTGATGGAGACTTTCAGGAAGAGTCTTTTATATACCCATCACATTCTGAATTTTAAGAAAAATAAAAGAGATATTTTAATATACATATGTCTTCGTTACAGACTAAGCTGATTTTCTGTCCTTTAGCAGTGAAATTTGATTTTTAATATTATGTCTTTAATATGCTTGTGATATTTCAGAGGCACAGATTACTGTTGATTGAGTCTTTATGTAACATCTTTCCTAATACTGATGCAAAGTGGTGTACCTAATGATTTCTTCCCAAAATTATTTGCCATAAAGGAGATGAGAAAACAGTGGGATAATTTCAGAAGTGTTCAGCTGCATAATATATGAGTATGTAGTAACATTATGTTGAAGAGATGCTGCTATCCTGTACATTCAAAACATAACACAGAAGCACACATCATTCTGTTCTGTGTTCACTAGTTTATATACTAAGTCAAAGCAACATAGTCATATTTTTTTCCAGATAATTTTCAACTTATTTTTCCCTGATCAAATTATAATTAATGTTCTATGTTTTACTCTCCCTTCCTTATCCCTTTTTCTTTTACTTAGTTGATTTCTGAATGTTTCCCTTTATTCCTGTGATCTTTTCTTCATAGCGGCACTGTCTCGGTGAAGCTTTGCATAAATCTATCAGCAATGTAAGTGATTTGCACTTACAGCTTGTAAGCAGGGCATGCTGGCACTAATAAATCTGCCTATCATGTAGTACTGCTTTAGAGCTTTAGCCTATGAAATAAAATTCTTGGTACATTTGAAAGGAGAACGTTTGCCGCTACTTATCAAAAGCTTGTGTACTGCATCCATTCATCTGTGTAAATGTGTGTGTCACTGGACATCAAACACTACATCCATGGTCATAAAATAAGCAGCATTTTTATGTCGTTGTTCAAGCAAGCAAGCTTGTGGGCAGTGCAAATGTGTATTGCAGAGCTTTCTACAAAGCATGAGATTGGTGCTGTATTATAATTTGCAGTTTTGCAGTGCAAGTCATACCAATATTTTTAATATGATAAAAACTTTGGATAAAAGTATTGAAAGTTCAGAGAATAGTGTTTAGAGCTGTTTTCTTTTGAAAAATACAGGAGTGTATAGAAGGGGTGCTCCAAAGACAAGGGATGCTCCTTTGTAAAAGGGAGGCTCTAATGTTTTTAAAAATGTGCTCTTAGGGATATCAGTATATGTACTGAATAATCAAAATAATGTTTAAAATTATGTACTCTTCTAAAAATAACTGTCAGATTTTTAATAGTTGACATACTTTCAACAACAACAACAAAAAATCTTATTAGAAGAGCAGACTAATCTGACTTAGTTGTTAAAATAATTTAATCCTTATTGTCCTTTATATTCTGTCTAGTTTGTTGATGCCAATAGGCATCTCCAGACATTGACTCATTTCAGGCTGTGGTTTTGCAGTCACTTTAATCTGGTAGAGGTGTGAACTGCTCTTGAGAAGGTATTCCTGATCTTTTCTAAGGTGGCTTCCTGGCCAGATCTCAGACTTTCTTGGTCATCTCAGTTAAAATGTTTTCTGTATTTCCAAGAAAGAAATGAAAAGAAAACTGTTTTGCCCTTGGCCCATGCTAAAAATGTTAATAAATTATATACTGAGAATTATCAGAATTTGGAGCAGGAACTTAAGAAAGAGAGATTTAGCTTCAAGCCAAAAATATTTTTTTAATATCATCTTAATAAAAATTTGGCTTAGATAATATAGATGACTCCATTTGAATGTTATCATAAAAGGCTTTTTAGAGTACGATAATTAAATTACCTGAGGTGTTGCAGGACTGCCCCTAGAACTGTACCTCCTGATGGCCGTGATGAACGGGACAGGGCAATAGTGAGAAACCTGAGTGAGGGACAGAAACGTGGAGGAAGAAGACAATAGCACGTTACAATACCAGATGATGATACACAGATGAAAATTCAGAGCTGGCTTTGCTGGCAGTGGCATGGTGCAAACTGACCACATCAGTGGATGCGTTTCTAGAGTTGAAGGGAAAGAATACAATTTGTGGTTGCATTACTGGCTTGTCTCACCAGCATGGCAGCCCTGGCCATGGTATGCTGAAAGGGATTGGCCAAAAAGTTCTGGGGCTTCTGAGGAAATTAGAACTCCGCAATAGAGAGGGGAGGTTTTGTATAGATAAGTAATTGCTTTAAAGATAGGTATTAAATATAGTGTTACCACAGTGAAGGTAGATTATCAGTGGAGTTACGCTGATATTCAACGTGGTTTGCTTTGCAGATTGTTTATGCATAAGTAAGGTGGGAAAGTTTGCAGCTTATAAAAAGTTATTCAGGATGGGAAGGACAAAGTCTGGCTGAAGAACTCTAGAATAGCTGTAAAAAGCCAAGGGACTTGGCAATAAATGGCAGATGAAATTCAGTATAGATAAATACAAAGTGATACACAAGGAAAAAAACAAATTCTAACTTTTTATATAAAATTATGAACCTTACCTTGACAAGTAGACAGTAGATTTGGGGATTATGATACATAATTCCACAAAAACATCACCTCAGTGCTCAGTAGCAGTCACAACAAAAAATAAAACATTAGGAATAAAGAAGGGAAACAGAGAACATAACATGTAAAACCATGCCACTATATAAAATCAGAGTTTATTCTAATTTTAAATACATCATGCTGTTTTGGTCTCCTGATCTTAAAAAGAAACAGTAGGAAAGGATCAAAAGCAGAAATGTGATGATAGATATGAAGTAGCTTTCATACAAGGATTGACTCATTAAGCAAAAACTAGTTAGTTTGGAAAAGACTGTAAGGAGGGGTATGATGGAGATCTACAGAAACGTGAGAAGAATAGAGTAAATGAAAAGGGAAGTTACTTTGACTCCTTTCCATTACATGGCCGTTTCTATTGGCATGTCTCTTAAAGATCTGGAACTTGCCACAGGATATTGTGGATAATAAAAGTTTGCATGGTTTTACTTAATGGACCTTTCTTCCATGAATTTCCTAAAAAATAGGTCTTCTGGTTTAAGAAAGATTGGAGGGTGCTGGTAGACTTTGGAGTCAAGATCCCTATATACATGCCTTGGCCTTGTCTTTTTCCCTGAGTGACCAAGGTTGGCCATTTCTAGAGGCAGAACAGAAGACTAGACAAACTTTTGGTCTGACGTTGAGCAATTTGTATGTGACATTTATATTTAATGTAAAAAGGTTTTACATGTATAGTTCAGATTACAGAATGTAGCATAGGCCTTCACTATACTCCTTCCATTGTAGCTAATTTTCTTCAAAAGCATCTGAGGAAAAATACTCTTGATACAGTATCCATAGAAGGTAGAGTATATATGCCCAAACACAGACCTGATGACTTTGAAATGCAACAAGCCATGGTCATTTCATCCAAATTAATTTGCGTGTTTTGTTTTAGCGCTGATTTTACTTTCAAGGTAGCTTTTTAATTTAAAATCTGCTTAAGCTGTGTCCTTCTGAAAAAAACCCACATGTTCAAAAATAACGTTCATGCTGCAAGTTGTCCTTGGTATGCTGCTATTAATTTTTTGTTAAGTGGTGGGTTTTAATGTTCTGTAAATCAATAAATTGATGTGCAATGTCATTACTAATTTGTCATAATTAATTTTAAGTCATGCTGAATCAAATGACACTATCTGACTTTAATTTATAATTTAATTTTATGTAATGCTCTGGGGCTTGAAAAACATCCTTACTTATTCAAATTCTTTGTGACATGGCAATTTTATTTTTCCTTCCTTTGAGTCACTACAGTGAAATTCTTTTTTTTGGTTAAATCTCGTTTCCAGAATTGGAGGATATGTGTCTCTTGATTGGCTCTAAAGGGAATGCATGTTTAGTAATTTCAGTCTGAAAAGGTGCTACCTGATGTGAAGAACAAAGTATAACAGTATCATAAAAAGAAAATGGGACTTTTTCAAGGAGTACAGTGTACTCTAATATATTAAAATGCTTGTTGGCTGAAAAGCATCATTTATAAAATCAGATATTTCTACCTGAAATGAGTATTTGTGACTCAAATTGCTTAGATAGACAATAAATCTTGAAAACGAGCAGAAAAATCACTCTCATAGTATTTCTGAGCTAACAAAAAAAAATTAAAAGGATGAGGGGGAATCCATCAAGTGTAATATTTTATTTGTGATGTAGAGTGGTATGCTACCATTTCTTTTTAAATGAGAAAATTACCAGTATGATAGGACCATATCCTATCAAAAGATACAAAAATTAATCAATCACAAGCTATCCTCCCCTATCAACTGCAGGATTTTCCTTACAGAATTACATAATGTTCCCCTGAAGAAAAGATTATTTTAACAATCACATGTTTGATTTCAGACTTTGATAGTGTCATTTTTATTGATCTTTATACAAAACCTAGAAGTAAATTTTGATAATTTGGCCATGAAAAATTGTATTATAGGTAGTGCTGTAGTATGAACTGACAGATGTGATAACCCTTACAAAACTATTTAAATGTAATTACTATATCTCTGAGATATAATACTAACAACAAATTCAGTAGATGGATGACATTGCTTGTCTTTCTTTTAGTTAATGTTCTGGCTTTAAAATATCAAATGTTTTTTTTTTCTTTTGAATTTTTTTTTTTCAGAGTTGATGTTACTATTAATGACTAATGGATATTTGCTGTTGTGTTGTGGGTTAGATCTCCTTACTGAAGCAGAATCTGGAGATGCAGCTTTCCCAGTCACAGAGCTCTTTGCAACAGCTACAAGCCCAGTTCAGTCAGGAGCGACAGAGGCTGACTCAGGAGATCCAGGAATTAGAAGAGGAGCATCAGCAAAGGCATAAGTCACTTCAGGAAGCCCACATCCTTGCCTTTCAAAACATGGAAGAAACAAAAGAGCAAGAACAAAAGGCATGTTCACATGGATATTCTGAATTATGTACAGAATGTTGCCATTTTTGCAATTAATGTCCACAGTTGGAATTAGTAAAGAAAAGTATCTCCATAACTACTAATTTTTTTTTCAGCTGATGTCTTATAGTAACATTTTTATCCAGTTAAATCTGATTAAGACATATTGAAAATCATCTCTAATACTGGCATGGTTTCATGTCTTGCTTTATACTATAGCAGTATATGCATACATATATATAGGTATATATAAAATTATTATCAACACACACATTTCTTTACAGTGGTTTGACATTGTTATCTGTAACATTATATTCTAGTTTTGATTTGGAATGGGTTCCTCTGTGTTATCCATTATAGTTACCTAATTTCACATGTGTTTTCTGAAATTTCCTGTCAATTGAGTCCTTTTGTAATGTATTTTATATTTTCATTATGTTAAAAATGGTGTAAACTACGTTCTGCAACTTGCAAGATAGTTTTCACATCCAGAACAATGTCACACTCAAGATATTTTTTTAAAACCTTGACAAAACCAGCTTTAAAATTGAAATTTTGGCAATGCATGGTACTTAATAGGGTGTGTGTCTTAAGGTTTCTTTAGAGTTCAGATCTAGAGTATGCCTTTGCAATGAGTTTTCTCATTATCCCCACTTAATATGCTTTGGTTCACATCATAGACTGGTCTTGGAGCACACAAAGTGTGCTGCCCATTGTAGTCGAAGAGCAGGTTCGGGATCATCTAAGGAACCTGAAGGTGCACAAGTCCATGGGTCCTGATGAGATCCATCCGCGGGTCCTGAGGGAACTGGCGGATGAAGTTGCCAAGCCACTGGCCATCATATTTGAGAAGTCGTGGCGGTCTGGTGAGGTCCCCGATGACTGGAAGAGGGGGAACATAACCCCAATTTTTAAAAAGGGGTATAAGGAAGACCCAGGTAACTACAGGCTGGTCAGCCTCACCTCTGTGCCTGGCAAGGTCATGGAGCAGATTCTCCTGGAAACCATGCTAAGGCACATGGAGAGCAAGGAGGTGGTTGGTGACAGCCAACATGGCTTCACCAAGGGCAGATCGTGCCTGACCAATTTGGTGGCCTTCTATGACGGGGTGACGGCATCGGTGGACAAGGGACGAGCAACTGACATCATCTATCTGGACATGTGCAAAGCTTTTGACACTGTCCCGCACGACATCCTTCTCTCTAAACTAGAGAGACATGGGTTTGATGGACGGACCACTCGGTGGATAAGGAGTTGGCTGGATGGCCGCACTCAGAGAGTGGTGGTCAACGGCTCAATGTCCATGTGGAGACCAGTCACGAGTGGCATTCCTCAGGGGTCCATGTTGGGCCTGGCCCTGTTCAACATCTTTGTCGGCGACATGGACAGTGGGATAGAGTGCACCCTCAGCAAGTTCGCCGACGACACCAAGTTGTGTGGTGCCGTCGACACGCTGGAAGGGAGGGATGCCATCCAGAGGGACCTTGACAGGCTGGAGAGGTGGGCCCGTGCCAACCTCATGAAGTTCAACCAGGCCAAGTGCAAGGTCCTGCACCTGGGTCATGGCAATCCCAGGCACAAATACTGGCTGGGCGGGGAATGGATTGAGAGCAGCCCTGAGGAGAAGGACTTGGGAGTGCTGGTGGATGAGAAGCTCAACATGAGCAGGCAATGCGCCCTTGCAGCCCAGAAGGCCAACCGCATCCTGGGCTGCATCAAGAGAAGCGTGGCCAGCAGGTCGAGGGAGGTGATTCTTCCCCTCTACTCTGCCCTGGTGAGACCCCACCTGGAGTACTGTGTCCAGTTCTGGAGCCCCCAGCACAAGAAGGACATGGACCAGTTGGAGAAGGTCCAGAGGAGGGCCACGAAGATGATAAAAGGGCTGGAGCACCTCTCTTATGAGGACAGGCTGAGAGAGTTGGGGCTGTTCAGCCTGGAGAAGAGGAGGCTCCGGGGAGACCTGATAGCGGTCTTCCAGTACCTCAAGGGGGCCTACAAGAAAGATGGTGAGAGGCTGTTTAGTAGGGCCTGTTGCGATAGGACGAGAGGTAATGGTTTTAAAATAGAGGGGGGTAGATTTAGATTAGAAATTAGGAAAAATTTTTTTACGATGCGAGTTATAGAACACTGGACCAGGTTGCCCAGAAAGGTGGTGGAGGCCCCATCCCTGGAAACGTTCAAGGCCAGGCTGGATGAGGCTCTGAGCAACCTGATTTAGTTGGAGATGTCCCTGCTCCTTGCAGGGGGGTTGGACTAGATGACCTTTGAAGGTCCCTTCCAACCCTAACCATTCTATGATTCTATGATTCTATGAAAGTGGATTCCTTTTGTTCAAAATGAAACTAGAAGATGTGCACCAAGAACATTATGCTTCACACACTTCAATAGGGAATAAAATGGTGGTGTTTTTTTCTTTTCCAATGGTGAGCAGAACGGGGGTTTTGTGCCCTTAATCTTAATAACCATCAGCCACTGAAAAGAAATAATATAGGATAACTTTGTAAGAGAAGAAAATATGAGGAATATTACTGCATTTTTAATAATTTTTAGAGTATGCCAGTGCCTGCTTTTTGTTGTCAGTTTTTTGTTGTTTAATATGTTATAAATTCCCTAAGCTGATATAGAATAAATTTTGTCAATTTGGATTTCATAGGAATTAGAAGAACGTTTACAACAGAAGCACTCGGAAGAACTTCAGGCACTGAAAGAAACGCATAAACAAGCCATGGAAGGTTTCAAATTGGAGATGGAACAGGAACTTCAGACTCTGCGATTTGAGCTGGAGGATGAAGGAAAAGCTATGTTAGGTATACTATTTTTGTATCTGCAAGTCGGTACATGTGTGTGCATATTATAGCACTGAAGTGTATCTCAGAGTCGTTCAGTGTTGACCTAATTGTTCCTCTTAAAATCATTATAAGCTTTAACACATAAGCCCAAACTGTTCGCTTTTGAAAATCTCACCCTTAAAATTTGTTGAAAGAGCAAGCGACCAGATTTCATGATGGAGAATATTTCAGAAAGTAACAGGAATGGACTGACAGAACAATTGTTTAGTTGATGGTAAACAGTGTGTGTTAGGTCAGCAGCAGTACTTTACAGAGCTGGATTGTTAATTAATACAAACATTTGCAAAATAAACTTTTCTTTTTGTTCACGGTAACTAGCTTCTTTGCGCTCAGAGCTAAATCATCAACATGCAGCAGCAATTGACCAGCTAAGGCACAACCATCAACAAGAACTGGTAGCTGCCAAAATGGAGCTTGAAAGAAGCATAGAACTCGGCAGGCGACAGGTAGGTGGCACTGCTGGCAACTGACTGTAAAACGGGATAATCGGAATTCCTCTTCTCTCAGCTGAATGCAAGAACTGTTGTGAACAAGCAACAAACACGTAATCCTTCCAGGTCAGCCAGCACCAACAGATAAGGCATCCCTACCAGTTTACCTAAACCTCCTTGCTTAGCTTTTTCTTCCTTCAACAAACTCCATTCGAAGCCTAGTAAAGGCTCCCGTATCAAGCAGTTTCCTCTCAGAACTGTGTGGCTGTCTGGGAGCACACTGGCTTGCTGTGGGAGGAAAGTGTGATTCTTGCAGAATTCTACTCGTTCTTAGCTGCCAACAGGACTTAAAAGAGGAAAAAGCTGTTTCTCTCCAAAGCCTAAGTGATATGGCGACAAAGTGGTTGCTTAAAACCAAATGATTGCTTCAAACTTAAGAGATAGCTTAGTATCTTTTTTTTTTTTTCTTTTGGCTCCAATTTTTCAGGAGATAAATTGGAAAAGATAAATTAGCATCTAAAGAAAGCAGAGAAGATGATGTAACAGCTTGCAACTGTTTCTTAAAAAAAAACACACCCAAAACAGAACCAAAAAAAACCAAAACAAACTCCCAAAGCCATGGACTACCTTTGCTTTCAGCAGCAAACTGATTCATTCACTTTTATGTTTCATTTTTCACTTCATGCACAAAGCAGTTTTTCCAGTAGTAACTAAAAATTCAAAGCTCCTACTAAAAAGAAGCCAGACTCCTGGAAATAAGAAGACCAGAAAATTACGTCTTTATTTGCCTATATCAATAGACTTCTCAGAATTGATTTACTGATACTCCAGCACCGAAGAGGTGCAGTGGTTTTAGAAATACATTAACAGAGGAAACAGGTATAGTTGGATATAGCGTGTACAGAAAAACAGAGGCAGTCAAAGATGAACCCTTCTTTTTCTCTTCCTTGCTGGTTTAAAAGTGTGAGCACTAAAGGCAAAAATGTGTTGCTGTCAGCAGTGAACAAAAATACACAGGATTTAGAAGGATGTAGTTTCAGTGGCGTTTCAAATACTTTGAAATACCTGCTGCTTTTCTATCTGCGGAAACTGTAAGAAGTGAAATAGATGAAAATGGAAAGCTTGGAAAAAGGTTGATTTTATTACAGACTTTTTCTAGACTGAGGAGAATCATTATCAAAACCATTGGGATGGGTTCCAGATGAGTTTCCCAGATGTTAACTTCATTGGAATTTCTTATGCAAAAATAATTACTTTTCTTGATTTATCAGACACAATATAAATATTATATAAACTATTTAGCATATATTCTGCTGTGAGATATTTATGACCCTTATATTTATGTATATGTAAGGTAGGAGACTTCTGAATCTGTTCATTGGTGCAGGGCATACATCTTGAGCTATTTCATCTCAGCCCCCTCAGTATGGGGCTGTAAAGGGAAAACCAGTTTTTCTGTATCGTATGTTGAAGTAGAAAATGCGAAATGCCCGGGCCCCTGGTCCTTGGCACTATCTGTTGTTTTGTTCAGTATGTGGGCAAAAGAAAAATGTGATGAGCTACATAAACTTTAACAGGCAATGACAATACAGGTTTTAAATTTTGTCGCAATGGAAGTTGTTTGTTACATAAGTTTTATTCTTTGTACTTGTACACAATAAAAAAAACCCTCAGTTTTAATTACAATTTGTATCAGCATCAAAAACTGGAAAAATTGTCTATTGAATGGAAAATTCTGCTCAGCTCTTATCTTCCAAAAGCAAGTATTGTGCTTCTGAGAGACAAGTCTGTTTAAAATATTTTTTTGGGCTGCTACTTATATCGTAGGAGAAAGAATTTTTATGCCGAATATCAGATCTACAAGATGAACTGAGACACCGAGACCATCATATAGCTGAACTGGACAAAGAGATTCTGCATCTTCATGAAAATATAAGTGCATTGACCAAGGAATTAGAGTTTAAAGGGAAAGAAGTTCTTAGAATACGCAGTGAATCCAACCAACAGATCAGGTATGAATTTTTCCACTCTAAACTCAAATATATACTTTTTTATTTATTCCTTTATTTAAGAAATTTTACCATTTGCAGCTTTTAATTTATCCTCTCATCAAGTGATATATATAATTTAGTCATCTTTAGAAAAAGCTATGCCTGTTAGTAGTAAAGTTAGTGAATATTACTATACAATTAAGCTGCATTTCAGTGATACATTTTGGCATATTTTAGTAACAGCCTGCTCAAGTATTGGTTTTATTTTGGTTTTTTTTTTGTTTTTTTTTTCTTTTTAAATTCATTATGTTTATTTATTTAAAAAAGCATTAAAGGAGATGTGTTTTCTATGAAATAAGCTAGAAGATTGGAGGACAGTAAGTAGTGGGTTTTGATGAATCAGTAATTCCTTCTGTGTTGTCTGATATTGTGTAAAAGCCATTAGAAGAATGGCAGAAAATCATGATGAACAAACAAGTCTGATTTTAGAATAACTCTTTTTTTAACAAAAAAAAAAAAAAATTAAACAGGATGCATGAGCAAGATTTAAGCAAGAAACATGAGAAAGAGCTGGATGTCTTGACAGCAGATCACATCAGAGAGAAACAAAGCATGCTGGCAGATTTTAATAAGACCCAAGAGCTGCTCAAGGAAATTAATTCAGCTTTACAAATTTCGTAAGTTTTGTTGCATTAAAAAAGTTTGTATGTAGCTGCATTTGAGTGAATAGTTTATTCTGGTGTCCGTAAGTTGCTGAAGATATTCAGAGATGCAGATGGGCAAAACACTCAATCAAGTATGGGGCCTAACCTTGCATTCTTTAGGCAACACAATTCTATAAGCTTTAGGGGAATTTAGTGAGATAAATGGTTAGTGAGTTGAGGCTGAAAAATTTCAAGTAGGAAAGATATTAAATCTGTGCAGTTCTTAGGAAATTAGAGAAAACTGTATTGCAGATTTTTTTTCTCAAACATTAATATATCTTTTTGGAGAACACAAGAGTTTCTTCAACAAGTTTATAAACAGTACAATATTAGCTATTAAGAAGTCTGATTATAGCACGAGTGATGCAAACATTCTCAGGTTTGCTAACATAAGGCAAATAAGTGTCTGAAATTGATTATATAAGCATAACAATAACAGAATACTTGGAGTGCCTGGGGTTGGACCACCTCTGGGCAGAAGTAGTGTCGCAGTGTGTCATCTAGCTGGTACTTTCCTCTCTTCCACATCCTTCATTCTTTGTGATGTAATCCATTTGGTCAGAGTTTCTGGATGAGGTTTCATAGCCCATTGAGGGCTTCCTGACACAAAGTTGTCACTGAGGGATTTGTATTTGCAGCACAAAATATTTATGGCAGAAAAAATAATTGGTTCTAAGTATATGATAGAAAACTGTTTAAAGTAAATGTCAATTAAAAATGGACAATAAAGCCCAAATGCATTTAATTCTTTCTTGGTAATAAGCACTCAGAAATAAGATGGATATTAAATTCTAGTTCTTTCTCTCTTGTAGTCATCCACACGCACACTCACGTGCCCTGATAAATGTGGTAACTTGCAGTTCAGTAAGTTAGCTGTAAACTGCCTCCTCTTTACTGCATTTATCTTGTATGAGAAACATGGCTATGATCAGCCACCAGAACTAGGTTTTGGAACTGTTTACCCTAACTTCTTCCCCCATGAAGTTGTTTTTCAGTGTCCTGAAGTTTTCCAAATTTAGTTGGTTCCCTGCTCCTTGTTCTTGCAAAACTTAGAGCTGCGAGGAAGCAGCCTCTGGCCTAAAGACATCAAACTTTATCCGAGGTGCCCTGACATGGCTTTCAGTGCGTTCTCTCTCTCTACTTACACTGACAGCAAGGTGCTGTCAAAAGAGGAAACTATGTAAAAAACCACCAAAAGAGTTTTCTTAAGTACCTGTTTCCACGTTCGGCCTCACCTAAAGCATGCCCTTGTGAATGTTTATGAAACAGAGGATCTGTCTTACAGTAATTGAGGCTGGATATCATTAATTAGACTCTACAGATAGTGTCTTTAAATTACATATTATCTTTTGGAAACAAACAAAAAAAAACCAGTTCTCTGAAATATCTGAAAATAAAATGACAGCTGTGCATAACTAGATACTATACTCTGGGGATCTGTATACAATAGCTTAACCCAGCATAAAATGTATACACAAAAATTAAGCCAGCTGAGCATATTTCTGTTCTGCTGAGTCAAATACCTTTTCTGCAAATAAAAACAGTTATGTTGTTCACATTCATAATGTTTTATGTAAATACATTATATAATCTCCTCAGATTATGGTTATAAATATAATTTAATATGAACTGTTTTTTCAGATGCAACTCAAAAGTAACAATGACAGAGCTGCTTCTGAAGGGAAAATATTTATCCTAAAGTGAGACATTATGTCTACTTCCAGGTGTCTTGTGGAATTAAGTTTGAGCTGACTTAGACACCTAAAATTCATAGATTTTTCTCAGGGTTTGTTTGGGATTTTAAGTTTCTTTCCTTTTTCATTAAGTTTGATAAATGTCCTGAATCTGTTCTGGAACTTGGTTCACTAATCTACATGAGGGCTGAATATGTGAGACAAGGATTTTAGTAGTTTCCTTTGGAACAATGTTTAGCATCACGAGCATTGTATTTATGTTTCAAAGAGACACAGTCATTTGAAATTGTTGTGTCTTAAAAACTAGTTCTTTAAGAAGAAACAAGGATATTTATGCAGTTACTTGCACAATTCCTCTCTCAGTTGGCTTATTTCACTTCTCTCCTTTAATGCTTTCCCACCAGGCATTTCAAATTTCCTCCTATTTTTTTCAAATGTTTATCAATTGTTACATTTCTCTTAATCCAGATATCCTAATATCCAAGTCTTATTGCTTTTCTTTTGCAGCTTATTCCTTTATTTCATCTCTAATCGTACTAAGTTGCTTTTGTGGAGAGGAATTAGTTACCTATTAGTCTTCACTGTTCTTGGATATCTTTGTCCCAGTATGTTCCACATGAACTGAGGAAGACGGTGCCAGCCTTGTCTGTCTATCCAGTTTCTCCAGTATGACAAGCATGCATCTTTATTCAGAGTAGTCATCTATAAAAAGAAAAAAACTATACTGTTTGTTTGCCTCAGCAAGAAAGTGAATTGCCAGCTTTTAAAATTTACATTAATATTAAATATAATGCCATCTAGTCCCTACATTTTACATAAGAATCAATCTTAGTTATATCTTCTGTAGTTCTCCTGTTCATGTTATGGTTTTGAATGCCTTATTTTCAGTCAAACTTCCAAGAAGCCTTTTTTCAAGCACCTAGTACTGCATGCACAAGAGAGATGTTAAGTTTTTAGAATTTTTCTCAGATTATTAGTTACTGGAGCAAAGGTTGTGGTTACGGTTGATTTTTTTTTTTTAACTAGCTAAAGCTGAATGAGAACATAGAAATTAATTTACTTCAAGGTGATAAGAAGGTCATCTTCTGTTTTCACTCCCTGAACTCTCTTTTGTACTAATCAAAGATGTGATTATTCATTCATCATTTAATACTGGATCAGGCTAAAGGGGGTATTCTTCTTTCCTATAAAGTTTAGAAGAAATGGAAGAAAAATATAAAAACAGAGAATCAAGACCGGAAGACTTGCAGCTTATCTCAGAACTGAAAGACCTAATTGCAGAGCGAGACCAACTCATAAAGAAATTGATTGTAAGACTTTTATGCTCTCTTGGTTTTATATCGTGACATATACAAAAGTTAATCTAATTCAAAGTGTTTGAAATGTATTTAAAGAACCAGTTTTGCTAGCCTAGTATTCATATCCTTTAACACATTATTCCTGTGGTTCCAATGACTCATAATAGTAAAACTAATTAGATACAAAGAGTTTTGCACCATCAAGCATAATACATTATTACAAAAACTGTCTCAGTATGACCTTGATCAGAAGTCTCCTATCTCCAATCCTGGAATAAGCCAGCCATATAAGCCATATAAGAAATAGTCTCTTGTATGAGGTTTCTAAGATCAATTTCCTGATCCACTGAGCTTCCCAAATTCAGAACACAACACCCTGACTCAGATTAGTCTGATTAGATCCTGATTAACAAGCAAGAAGGAATGAGGAATTTGAAATTAATTAGAGATCAGCAGTTAACTAGAGTCTTTCCCAGTGCATAATCCATTCTATGCTCTCAGGAGCATAGAACTGCAACAGAACTGTATAAACAGAAATGATTTAGTGTTTACATATAATAATATATAAAACATATTAAAAATTAAATGCAATTTTAGAATTACCGGTTTCTTTAAAAACATAAATTTAAACATAAATTAATTTGAGATCATTTTATAGGCAGATTTGGCCACCAACTGATCGAAAATGCATAAAAAGAAGTTTCTATTTGTTCTTCTTTTTAGGAGGACAAAAAGTTCTATCAGCTGGAGCTAGTTAACAGGGAGACTAACTACAACAAAATGTTTAATGCAAGCCCTAATGTTGGTGTTATTAATCCATTGGTGAAGGTATGTTCCATGGACTTCATTGCTGAAGTGAAGAAAAAGAAATCTAAACTTAGGATATAGTAAAAAGAAGAAATACGTACGCGCGCGTGTGTGTGTGTGTGTACCTGCCTGTATACATACCTCACTTCTAAAACACATGTTCAAAACAAGGAACATAGTTTTCCATTTGTGTCTACTTATTTTTGTGTAGGTTTGTTTCTTTTGTGTTGTTGAGAGATCCATTGATATTGTTGCCCTAGTTTGCTAGACAGGTATGACGTAAAACACGGTTCCTTCTCACAAAACTGCAAAATCAAAATAGGAAAGTGACAGAAAGGCAACAGAGGGCAGGATTGTAGCATATAATAGGGAACAGTGACACCCGTAACCAGTTTTAGTTTTAGAATTTTTCTTGGTTATTTTGGAAAGTGCAAGAGCAATTTCATTTTTCAGGTGGTGCTCAGGATGGAAGACTATTAGAAAGACAGAGGAAGAGGGGACACTAAAGGAAAGGAATAAGGGTAAAAAGGGGAAGGGGAAGAGTGTGAGAAGGGCATGGAATGAGCCTGAATGGAGACAGACAGTCATACTGGAGTGACAAACCACGTATGGACTGTGGGGCAGCAGGAAACAGAAGTCAGTCTCCAGCCTTCTCAGTTACTGTCACCGTCTCTACCAGTGAAAACACTTCAGCAGCAACCTTTTCCAGTTCTCTCCATCCTGCTGAACAGCAGCCAGTGAAGGCTAGTGTACAAGTAGGCACAGTAGCCTCCCTGCCACTTCAAAGCCAGGAGCATTCCTTCATGAGGAATGTGAATAGACTGTGCTATGGTACCTTAATTCTGTTTTATTCACCACCTTAGGAGCAGGAATGAGTCCCCTGACATGTCCTTCCTCCTTGTGATAACCCATATATTATTTCATCTGCATGGAAAGGGAAGAGATTTGTCCCAGCTGTACAGGCAGAAGAAGTCAGGAAGGTTCTGAAGCAGAGGGTAACCCAAAGGGCACAACATGAGCAACTCAGATTCCTGAGCACTTCAGTGATTAAGGTTCAGGCTCCATTATTTAAAAGGAGGTCTGGCTCCATTATTTGAGATCAGGCTGTGTTATTTAGCAAAGCCTTATTGTAGTTTCACATCAGATAAGCATATTTCCCACTTCTGCACAAACTCTGCTGCAAATTGTCAATATTCTACATTTTCTAGGCACCCAGCAGCTCTCACAAGCTTATCTGCAGATGCCTAACTTTTATGCATAACTGCATAAAAGAACTTAGTTTGGGCCCAGTAGAGACAATACCAGGACCCCCGGATACAATCTGAATGCTTTGTTTTTATGTGAAAAAGATTGTTTGAAAATTTTGGAAGCTTGTCTGAACCACCCATTTATAAAGATGTGAAATGTAACCATCAAGTATATAAGCTTCTGTTTTGTGTGAAATCTGAAGTGTTTGGGAAAAAGTACTTCAACATCAGATTTCCATAGTGATAATTCATATATTTTTGTAATATGCTTCTATCACTTAAAACTGTTGAGACTTTAGAACTGTCTTGTATGCCTGAACATTTTGATCTCTCATTTCATGAGTTGTGGACTATGTTACTTTATTTTGTCAAAGCACGTACTGTGTTACTGGAGAATGAATTACAAAGAAACTGAAAATCTCATTCTCTTTCGGTTTTTTTTTTGTAAAAAAAATACAGAATTTATGACTTACTACAGGCTTTGCATATTGATGCACAATTGCAGCCATTGCAGTATGTATTACAGCTTCTCTAATTTATGCAATGGATCTGTTCAGTATTATATTGTTACATCTGAAGTTTCTTAATACTTTGCATGAATTTCATGGAAACAATACACACAATTTTGTCTCTCCAGATTTGACTGCTTCAGAAGCATAGATTGTTTTATATAGAATAAGATATAAACTGTAGTATTTTTCAAAGCGCTTATGTGGATAATATACATTTTCCAGAAATGAGCCACCTATGAAGCACACAGATTTAACTACAGTGTGTTTAACACACCATTCTAATTACAGTGTATATTACCTTGCAGATGTATTTTACATACAGTTGGTTACTTTTACCAAACTATTTTTTCCATCATAATGTTATTTCTTCCTTCTTCAGCTACTACAGAGGTAGTAAACTGTATGGGACAATCTTAGTTTAATTTTTTTTTTGCAGCTAATGATCTTTCACTGTGATGCTTAAAAAAGAATTTTCTATTATAGCTTTCTGTTAAATTGTTGGGGTTTTTAATAAACCCGCACCAGTGTGGCTACAACTAGTAGTATTTGCATCTGCCAACCCTGGAGAAGTCAGGCGCTGAAATCAAAGCTAGCAGAGAGCTAAAGAGAAGAAAGTACAAACAAACAATAGGACTCTGTCTCCATTTTAACTTGTGCCCACCCTCAAATAGAGCAGCTCTTTTGTTTCAAGTGGAATTCTGGCGGAAAATATTATATAGAAATAACATGTGATTCACTCATCTTTCACTTTATTTAGTTTGAATTTGTAGTTCATAAGCCCTTAAGTGGTTTTTCTCCTACATGCTTTGTTAGGGTTGCATATATGTAATTGAATGAGAGTATTTATTATATATTCAAATAATACATAATTCATAAGAATAAATTAATGCATTCATTCAAAAATCCTATTTTTGGAAAAAAACTTTTAAAATATTATTTTTTTTACTGCGGACATGGAATATTTGATAGAAATCAGAAAGTACATGTGGTGTCCTGTCACACAGGTATTTTTTAAAAGCTATAAAATTATTTGAAGCATTTTTCTACATTAAAATATCTATAAAATTAGAGAGGATAAATACTGATTCCTTTGTAGGATGTGTTATGGAGAGTAAAATAGTGATATAAAAATAAAATTCTTCAGTCCCTTGAAATACTAACAGTAAGAGTAGAGAGACTATTAAGAATGGAAAAATGTTCAGTTGAGCCATCTGGTGTCTAGAAGTGGTAGCTGCATTAGAAGCCTGGCCTTTTCCTTGTGCAAGAAACTGAACTCCTGTACAATATTTTTATCTTTTAGCAGTATTGCTATAATGCTTGTTAACTATGAGGGCATAACTTCTTTTAAAGAAATGTAGCTGCTTTTCCACGTTCCACATTCCAGTTACCAAAATGTGCCTAGGTGATGGAGTGAAACTTATTGGAGAGATTCACTTTTTTAATCTTAATTACATTTGACAGCAGAGTTGTTTCACTGATATCAAGAAAAGATTTAAGTAAACGGGAAAGGTTTAACAGACTAAATGACCATTTTGTGGAAAACGTCCTATCTCCGATGTCTTAGACAGAGCAAAATGTTATATTGGATGATCCCATATAAAATATGCATTGATTCTTACACTGAGTCTTAATAACTTAATCATCTTGATCAGAGATTTTATTTTTCTGCAAAAATCTGTGGTGTTCAGTTCTGGTCAAAGCAAATAGTAAAACTATAATTAGAAAAAAAGCCCAATCTATCCTTCAAAAAAACCCCAAACCAGCCTTCAATAGAACTTCTAAATTTGCAGATCTCCTCATCTGTCCTTACATTTGTTATTTTTAATGCAGCAAAAGAAGAAGAATGATAAATCAACAAACAGGTTTGTGAGTGTCCCCAATCTAAGTGCTGTGGAATCTAGCGGAGTGGTGGGCAATGGACATCCTAACCGCCTGGACCCCATTCCTAACTCACCCATCCACGATATTGAGTTCAACAGCAGCAAACCACTACCACAGCCAGTGCCACCCAAAGAGCCCAAGACGTTTTTGAGGTGAGCACTGCCTCACCAATCCTTTTTTTTTTTTTTTTTCTTAATTCAGGAAAATTAAGCATTCTTATTGAGCTGAATCCCACTTGCTTTATGAACCTTTCAGAGGTACAAGTACTCATAAGGCATTTTTAATTTTTACATTTTATTTGTAACCTCTTTATAGTATTCCTTTTTATCGTAGACCTTGTTGAAATGTGAAGTATTATATCACTTCTTTGTAAGTCTTGAATTTTTAAAACTTCTTTAGATACTTTAACAGAATTCATGTGCTTCCAATTGTTTACATATATGAACAATTGTTCTAAATGTTTGTGTTATTTACTGATTGTCATTTAGGAATTGATATCAGCACAGAATTTCTTTTATTCGGTATTATGTGATAATGGTTTTTATATAAGAAAACTATTTTCTGTGCTGCAGGAATGTTTTGTGTTTCCCCTTTCCTCACCTGTATCACATTGTTTCATGGGAGCGACCTTACTACAGCAACAGGAAACGTGCATGCTTGGATGCTTAATGCTGAGCTGCCAGTAATCAAAACTAGCATTAAGGTCTCAAGTAATTATCTTGCAAATTAACACAGTGAATTGAACACCTTTAAAATGACATTTTAGAGGCAGGACTTCAATCTTTTGGCTTTATGTGCCTGCATATCAAATGCACTGAAGTGCTGTACCCTGTATTTAGCAGGTGCTGATCTCTTACCTCTAAGTTGGCAACTTAAAGCAATGTGTTCCGTTCCACAGCTGGTTGTCTACTCTCTCTTTTAGTTTAATACAAAAGACTACATACCTAGAAACTACTAATTATAAAAGGAAACAAATAGCAGAATCTAAAATAGATAAGGGAAAACAATCTATTTCAAGAAAACAATATTTAAAAAAAATACGGTTGCTTATTTTTTCCTGCGCATGTGATACGCATGAGTGTGCTCAGATATCTGTAACATGCATGTGCATGAACTCATGAACTGTGATGCTGAGTTCCCACTCCAGGTTGTTTTGTGCTCTATATTACCCAGTAATACAGTAGCGATTATTTTATTACTGATTTTTATTGATAAAGGAACTTCATTGCACAATTAAATTTCAATTAGATTTAAGCATTCTCTCTTGCTTAATTTGTGAGAATTTTAAGTGTTTGAGGGAAAAAAATTGTGTTTGCAGTGCAGCAGGGTTTTTTTCCTAGTATAGTAGCATATTTTAAATGTGTGCATGAACAACAATGCAAGTGATATTTGTGATCAGTGTTAAGTATTAGAAGAGTGTGTACTTTTGTTCAGTTGCCAACCAGTCTTTGTGAGCACGTCTACAAATATGATGCTCGCATCATATTTTTGAAAATTAACTTTACCACAGGAAAAGGATGCTAAAAGAGGACCTCCTACAGTCACGCTTTTCCAAGAAAATCCTTTTTATTCTTCCTGAAAACCTACAGCTGTTTATGAGATTTTAAATTATGTTTTCAAAAATATTATTTGCTCACCCTGTAATGTGGCTTCTGAACTGACTTGTCCATGCTGCTGATGCTCTCCAATGGAGTGGATGATCTCTGATTCTATAGGGAGACATTAAATCATGTCCTGAGGCACACTGATAATTAATCCATGAAAAAACAGACAGTGTTATTTACTGAATATTCTCTGTGGTTTGTTTTTTTCTTTCTCCTAATATCTGTAGTTTCTGTGTAGTTGTGGGATAATTGTTTTTTTTTCTTTCTGTGAATTTAGCCCTCCTCAGACTGACGCTTCACCAGTGGCTTCACCAGATCCACAACGCCAGGAGTGGTTTGCCCGATACTTCACATTCTGAGAGATGATCTGTCTTTGTGGCACAGCGTGATGTGGTCTGTTTATAAGAGCATGACCTTAAGTAAACCCTCATGTGAACAAGCTTTCCTGTAATTTGTCAAACACTGTGAATGAGGAAGTATCTGTCGTTCTGATTTGAAACTGCACTGTACTTCATGTTATATTTGTTGGAAACTCTTGACATGGTACTATATAATGTGTGTAATTATAACTATTATTTTTATTTATAATGGAAGAATCTTTAAACTTTGTAATTACTACATAATAAATTTTGGTAGAACAAACATAATGCTTTCCCCCTTTTTCCTATAAATGTGTTTTCTTTGATTTCAGGTAAGGCTTTTCCCCCCAAAGCAACGTAATTGCATGGTTGCTACGAATACAATTTAACTTGTAAAAGGAAAAAGTATATATATCTCTCTCTCCAATTTGGGCAGGATATGTTTAATCCATCAAAATTATATTCTGTTACTTTGCAGCAATTCAAAAACTGTCTTTTTCTAACATTTAAAAGGAAGAATATGAAATAAATCAAAACTAGTGTAGCTGCTAGCCTACGGAGCAGAGTGATTTTGACAAGAGGATGCAAAAAGCCACAAACCAGGAGCTGTTCACTGGGGGGAGGGTTGACTCCTTACCTGTTGCTCATGAGATTTTGCTGTCTAGTTAAAATCAAACATTTTATCATTGAATTTAAGCAGAAACTGTTCCCAGAAGTTATGTATTTCTTTTATTAACAAAAACCTGCTTGAAACATTTAGAATACTGTACTAAGTATCTCTGCATAAATCAAGAATCTACATTTTAAGCATACAGTCCTGCTTTGGATAAAATTAGTGTCTAAAATGAAAAAATAAAAACCAACCACCCACCCAACTTTTCCCATTTATACATACTACAGATACAGATCTTTCATTAAAACTTATCTTCCCTTGTCTATATTAAAGTTTTTTCTTCTTCTTAAACTGATATATGAAAATGTTTTTTTTCAGCTAGTGAGCATGATTCTCCAGTCTACACCTTTTATGATGCCAGTGTTGCTTGAGAAGTTTGCTGCAGCATATAGAATAATAGAGCTTATTGTCTTTTTTATACTTTTTCATTCAAAAAATTACCACAAAGTAACTCACACTGGTAGTCTCAGGGAGAAAATAGTCTCTTTGTTTTATGAATGTATTTTTAAGCTGAATCTCTTATCTTTTAAAAGCAGGAAAAATGTTTGAGTTATTTGAATAAGGTTTTAGTTAGCATATACAAACGTCTTGAATTTTAATATTTCATCTTGAAGCCCTAACTACATCCCTTTCTCGCTATATGCACAAAGGTAAATACCCAGATGAAGATACTTGCTAATTACAATTAATTTTATATGTAGTATATGTATAAATGAAAAATTTGTATGTTTTCATATAAACAATATACAATCTTCTAAATGAACATTTTAAAACTTCTATCTTAGAATTCAGCTTGAAAACTCCACTGAAAGCTGTATTTTGGTCATGCTGCCATGGATTAAAGATGTATACAGCAGATTTTCTGTAGCTGGTGGACTCAACTGGAGGTATATGCAACTTCTTAATTTTAGAAGAAAGCCATACTGGGCAAAATGTCAGATTTCTTGGCTGTTACCCAAAATAAAATACACTAGCTCATTTTGTTACAATGTTCTGAAGTGAGTGTTGCGTATTTTTTCTTGCATGCTTTGCAAGGGCTCAGCCTTTTTCTCCCATCCTCCACTTCATTTCTACATTTTTACATATGGAATTAATAACTGAAGTGTAATCTGAAGATTATAATATCTGCATTTAATTTACCTATTCAGTAAAAGGTGTGCCTATTGGTTTTTTGCTAGTAGGCATTTATCTTTTAGAAGGGAGAAGAAAGTTAAAAGGCACTCCACTACCATGTCTGCCACAGTCAGCAGATGTTCCACTACTGAATTGGCCTCTTAAAAACAACAAAAAAAACCCAAACAAATAAAAAAAGCCCAAAACCAACCCAAAGAAACTAGGAAAAAAATTATTTTCTACCAAATGGCATTGAGAACTCTGTAAAATGTATTCCTAAAAAAAGTTAATATCTGCCATTTGAGATTAATACAGGAACTTGCATTATCACAATGCCATTGTGTTCCTGATCTTTGCAGTGTCTGGTATTCTGGAAAAAGTTTAAAGTGCACATATTCATGAGTCCAGTTGTGCAGAGAATGCTGCAAAGTCTCTGCTCACACATGGATGCTGGCTTTCCTAGGTCAACAGACAACGCCGAGCAAGGAGGTCCAGAATTAGCGTGAGGTTGCATAGTATTATTTAAAATGGTGGGAAGATCATTTGGCTCTCAGGAGTTCTCTCTCTGCACTCTGACACATTAAATCTCGTTATCAGCACTCAGTGTAACTAATGCCCCTGACCCTTTAGTTTTATTCAGAAAGAACAATTAAAAGTCAAAAGGCAAACAATAAAGAATGTAGCATTTTAATCCTTACTGTGTTTCCCTGTGGAAGAAGGAAGTAACACGCTGTACTTGATACAGGGTCAAAATGCAGAAGAATCCTACATTTCATCAGAACATCACCATAATAATCAGTTTTAGGGCCAGATTCGGCCCTTCAGCCTGGATTGCTCCATTTACTTCTGTGATAAGAGTCTGAAAGCCAGTGAATTTTCCAGGTCACCAGAAAACTGCTCTCGCTGACCCATCTGACACGATCTCATAGCACAGGGAAAAATTTTGTCCCGGGAACTGCATGGCTTTTTTTCCTGCAGTAGGAATTGTACCTAGAATGGTATACTTGGAAATAAAAAGCCCAAAGACAACTGAAAACCAAGCTGCAATCAGTGGCAATGCAGAAATCGCTTATCAGATTGACTCCTTTTTCAGTTACTTCAGCATATGTGTACTATATTTACCAGAGTCTTCAAGGAAAATATTAGTCCTATGAAAAGTACTGGCAATAAATTACATGGATCAATATTATAGAATTTCTAACATTCTAATTTAGTCTAAATAAATTTTCACTTCTCTTGTTCTCAGAATCAGTTATTTTGGAAGAAAAAGCTTGAGTTATTTTCTAACTGGTTTGAGCAGTTCTACATTTAATGTATATATGTTTAAATTAAAATTAAATGTCCTACATTAGTAATCTTTGATCACTTTAAAGAATAAAAATATCTATGTGTTATAAAACCAGAGAATATAGAACATTTGGGTTTTTTTTTAGGATATACCTATCATCTTTTCTTCTGAAATGTTTTCTATAATGCTGCAAGAATCTTTGTTTTCATTCTTAAAGCAAAATATATATTTTTTTCACTCTTGATATAGGTAGTCTCTGGAACTAAACTCTCCTGCTTTTTGAGACTAAAAAACTCTTTCCACAAAGGACCTCCTTTGATGAGTTGCACTTCAAAACTGAAAGCAGCAGTCTCTCTGATAAAAAAATGCTTTCGTTCCTGTAACGGAACATGGAGGGATTCTGAGCTATAGCCCATGTTGCAGCACTTGATTTTTTGGTGTGGCAGCTGAAAAAAACTGGACTACTTTCTTTAAACTGTTAACAAATACACTATTTTAGTAGCCATAGCTATTTTTGACTAACAGTCATTCACTTTTTTTTCCAGTTTTAGTCTTACTCTGAAACTCTATGTAAAAACTATAGGACATGAGGGATTCCTAATGAATATAAGGAGACTTCACTCATAATTAGAAATCAGGCCTGTTCATGATGTCAGAGCAATCTCTCACTTGTTTAAGGTTTATTTTAAGTTATATATTAATTTTGTTACATGATCCTTATGCTATCCACGGGTAAATTTCACTAATTCTGCACTGAGAAAATTAGACCCCAAGTTTTCCTCCTTTACTGTAATTTACTTCCCTTAGAAGGAAAATGACTGAATCACATCACTTAAGAAAATAGTGATCTTCAACCTCCTCTGCAGTCAACAAGCAGCTTCAAGGGTGAATCAGCCCACTTACGTCTCTCAATTGCATGAAGACTGTAGAGCAACAGCAAATTTAACTGCCTCCGTTGCCTAAATTTAGGTGTGAGGAACCCTAGCCTGCCTTTTATTTTTTAAAACCAACATTTGCAAAAATGTATCAGCTTTGAAAGATGCAAACTTACTTTCCTTACAGGAGCTGTGTTGCTTTTTTCTGCTATGTTCAATGTAGTCCAATATAGTTCTGTTACTATTCTTCCTAGGCAAATGCTAAATCTTTTTTTACTATAACAAAGGCAAATCTCTAATTTGTAGTATTGTTCTTTAGCTACTTTTGGGCATTGGGCATTGTATCAGTTTTATTTATGTATACGTTCACTGGCAAAAGTCTTTAAGTGGAAATAGGACTTAATTCTGTGTACAATTTTATACAGAAATCAGCTTGCAGTTCTGAAGCTAGTTTACTTTGCAGTGTATTTTGGTCATATAAATAAACATTCATTTCTTGAGATACGCTACAGTAATTGGAAGTACCTGTGGATAGTACTGGGATCATGTAACACAACCAGGCAGCCAAGCTGAAACAGAACTTTTCAGGATGACTGAGCGCTGAGCTCCTTTTCTCTTAATAATAGAACGTGCGATTTGTGGGGCTCAACACCGGGCTCTTTTACTGCACAACTGAGTTAACATTTATCAATTTGAAGTATATACACAATTCAAGCTTCGTTGCCTGTACAAATTTCACTGCAAGTTCCTAGGTTATCGACGACGAGGTGAACTACTGATCCATTCTGGAGTCCTGCACAGTCTTAACGATGAGTTTATAAATTGCCTGTCACCAAGGCAACTTAGTTATTTTAAGAGTTAAGCATGGTATAGAGGCCTGTTCAAAATAAACAGCTGGCTAAACACAATGAGAAGCTGCTGCTGCCAGCAGCACTGACAGTAATGTTGCCAGGGAACAAGAAGAGCCAAGCTTAAGAAAATAAAAGCATAATTCAATAATAACTACCAAAAATCTGTCTTTGTTATGACAGTGAGTACACTTGGAAATTATCAGGCCTTCCATGTTTAACCTGACAGATGAACAGAAAAGTTTAGAGAGCAGCTGAGTCTTTAGCTGGAACTATAGCTGTTCAACTTTAGTTCCAGATCATCAGCTGTGACGGCTGGGCACGAGGAAGAATCAGCACACTTCAGGCTGTAAATACTGTAGGCAGCCTCAGTTACGGCTGGCAATAGACACGCCTCAGGCAGAGCCTGAAGCCCAAGTTTTACAGTCACATGAACGTTCAACCATATTCACTCTGCTTAGTCTAGCTCTTTACCTAACCTGTGCGATCCATGAGCCCTTCTCAGCACTTGTGCAGCCTTGCTGGCAGTGTCCCAATTGCACGCTGGAGTGAGACCTGTACCAGCCAGCCCAGCCATGGCATTAGGGGGCAGTTCTGGTACTCTCCTGGGACATTTCCAGATTGAGGGCACACACTACATTCTGCAAGACTGAAAAACAGAGGAGTTTTTAGTCTTTGTCTTTTGCTTCATTCCCACACAAGACTATCAGAAGTGACCTGAAAGCAAAAATAGTAATATTGGCCTATGTAAGAGAGCCATTCAAAGTGGAAAGCAGAAACAAACCAGGAAAGCATTCTGAGCCAAAGACAAGAAAGCTTTTCAAGCTGATAAATGCCAGCACTGTCTCCATCCACTCATTTAAGATAATTACTTTTTCTTGTCCGTGATCCTCATGGATTTTCAAATGAGTGTTATGTATTTTTTGGTGACTTCTTTGTTGAGTAACCACTTCTTCATTTCACAGCTTGGCACATATTTGTTACTAGTTATTATTAGATAACAATAAAATGAGAAATACTTTTTTTTTTCTTGTAGGAACCACTACCTAATTGCAGTCTTTAAATACTAGTATGAGTTACTTGCTCTGTAGTTGTAATTAGTTGCAGGCTGCTGCATTCTTTTTCATCCTGTTGCTCTAGTTGTTCAGGCTACAAAACACAGAGTCTAAGGAAGCACAGACAGACACCTCGAGGAAATCACAAATCTGCCACACCAGAAGCCAGGTTACTATGCTGATCTAACAAATATGTAGAAATAGTCGAGTCTCATCATGAGACAAAAGCAGCCTGGTTTTGGTACCTTGCAAGATGGCACCATAAACTGAGTAAAGTTGACGCTGAAAGCATATTGCAGGGACAGGCCTTGCTTGACACTCCACCCAGAAATAGTTTTGAAATTTCACAGTGATCAACTTACATATTAGGTGCAGATCTCAGCAGTGCTTTTGCAGCCATATCCATTCAATTGGTTAGAGTAAGACCATTTTACAAAGCAAAATGGTTTTTGCTTCTAGAGACATATCTAGGGATTTAAATATTTCCTCTTTATATGCCCCTGAAGCAGTCTTAGATTCTTGTTGTAAACAGTTTCCTTCAGATGAGGATTTAGACAACACCTACAAGTACTCTGAAGAAGCCTATATTTGCAAACAGTGCGGGACAGATAACTGAAGTTCTGTTCACTGATTTACCACACAGGAGGCATCTGCAGGAATCATCCTCCAATAGCTCGGGGACTAGCAATTCAGAGAAATATGACTGGTGATTTAAAGCACCCGCAGTTCCATTGAGAAGCTTTTGCTGAAACGTTTCAAGACTCCTCCCTTCTCTGCTGGCCAAATGTTCCTTGGATCAACTCATGGATGGCAAGATATTCAGAATAGTTAACAGAGGTGAAGTAGCAGCTGTAGCTTTCTTATTCATGAAGATCACGTTTAAATATGACTGGCAGAAAAAACATGTTGGACATTAAAATTAATTATCTTAATTAAGGTAGGTAAGGCAGTTACTTTGCACATTGAAGCCATATATCATAACCTGAAAATAAGGGATCTAAAGGATATGTTTAGTTTGAAAAGCATTGATTTTGCCCTCCACCAACTCTTAAAAATTTGTATTAAAATACAAACATTGTACATTTCTTCTCGTATCTTTTCATTATATATCTATTGGCACAGTTCTGATACCTTGGTGACAGTACAGTACAGTTTTTGCTTGAGATCTTACATGGGCAGTGATTTTTGTTTTGATAGCATATCAATAATTCATCATTAATACAAGCCAACAATGGGAGGTCCTTGGAGTGAGGAGCTCAATAAAGAACTTTTAAGATCCTCCAAATACTCTGAAGTTAAGGAAGCATTAGGTTATTCTCTGTGGTATCACAAAACCTGACAATTTCACTCCTTACGCCTGGGACTCTACTTTGAAACAGAATTAACTATTTAAAAGATAAAGTATTTCAAAAAGTTAAAGCATGTCATTGGCTCAGAGGAAAGAACATACAGATAGGAAACTATTCCAAACAACACACTAAATTCTGGGCAAAAGCGAAAGCTTTGGAGCCTCCAGCAAACTCTATTTTCTGGCTATATTTAAAATTCCCAAACTCCGGGGACTTTACCATGACGTGCCCTCATGAAGAAGGGGGAACCGACCAGTTTGTTAGTCAGCTCGCTTCAAAGAAGGTAAATTTAGAATTCCTGGGATTTGTAAAACTGGGAGGGAGGTGTCTGCAGCAAGCAGCAGCAAATACGAACTTTGGCTACCTTGGGGCTACCCTCGTGAGTTGCAATCCTCCCGCTTTGTACACAGCAGCAGCGCTCCTTTGTTCCAGGGGACGGGGACAGTGACATTTAGGCAAACAGCGAGCAGCACCATTGAGACAGGACCCCCTTGGCCCACCTTTTGTTCACGGGAGCCAGAACGGCCGGGACACCCCCGTACCCACGAAGGACCCTCGGGACCGCCGCCCCGCACCTCCTCTCGGGCACCCGGCCCTTCCGCAGCCGCGGCGTTGCCCACACCGCGGCCGCCCAGGCACCGGAGGGAAGCGCCCACCCTACCCCGCCCGGGTCCGGGTCCGGGACCGGCCCCGCAGCAGCTCTCCGCCCTACCGCCCCGCTCGGGGGCCACCGGGCCCGGGCGTGGAGCGGCGCGGAGGGGGCGGGGACGGAGCCGCCTCTCCTGCCGGGTGAGGGAGCTGCGGCTGCGGCCGCTGCCTCAGCGCAGCGCGGCGGCGGAGATTGCCCGGCCTGAGGGGCGGCGGCCCGCGCTGCAGGTACCGAGCGGCAGTGGCTCGGCCGCGGAGGCGGGACGGGACGGGACGGGACGGGACGGGACGGGACGGGACGGGACGGGACGGGACGCGCCTGGGGCCGCGCTCCGCAGGCGGGCGGCTGAGGCGGTGCGAAGGGCCCGGCCCGGCCCGGCCCGGCCCACAGCCGCCTCGCCGCGTTCAAATCTTGCCGCGCTGCCGGCGGCCGGGGCGGGAGGCCTGGCTCCGCGCTGCGGGGCGCCCCGCGCCTGCCGCCGCCTGGGGCTGGGCGGGAGAAGCGGCTGTCGCCTCTCCTCATCTCCCGCCGAACGAGCGAAGGAGCGGGTCGCCGGGCCGCTTCACTTGCTGGCATTAACGGTGCGGAGCGCCCCGCTCCCCGCCACCCTGCCTGCCCCGGCGGGCAGCGCCGACCTCTCGCCGCGGGGGTGACGGACTGAGTGACTGATGGGTGAGGGGAGGCGGGACGGCGGTGACTGACTGACGCAAGGCGGGGCTGATTGGCTGGTCGGAGCGGGGCGGGGCGGGACGGTTGGTTGGCGGGAGCCGTCAGGGAGAGGCAGGCGGAGGGCGGCGCGTGGCGGCGGGCAGCCGCCTTCCCGCCGGGCAGCCGGTAGCTCCGGCCGCCTTGGAGCGCGGTGCCGTCGCCCAAAGCGCGGGAGCCAGCCCCGCCCTCCTGTCGCCTGGCTCCCTGGCTGGGCTTTTCCAAGGGAAAAAGTTAAGTTTTTTTTCCGACTCCTGACTGAAAATCCCGGCTCTGTGACCGCTTTGTCCCCGTGCAGGCGCGCCATGGCGCTGAGCGCGGATCAGGTGAACCTGGTCGGGCAGGTGTTCGAGTCCTACGTGCTGGAGCACCACCGGGACGACATCCTGGGCATCCTGGGGGAGGCCGACGGGGAGGCCCACTACCCCCTTGTTGTCGACGCCTTGACGCTCTTTGAGACCAACATGGAGATCGGGGAGTATTTCAACGCCTTCCCCAGCGAGGTCCTCGTGATTTTTGACGGCGCGCTACGGCGGGCCGCCCTGGCAGCGCTGCAGGCCGCCGGGGCCCCTCCGCAGCTCAGCGTGAAGCAGAACCTCCACGCCAGGGTCTCGGGTGAGTGGTGGGGCAGGGGCGGCAGCGAGGCCGGGGACCTCTCCCAGTCGGCATTGCTGAATTCTGTAACAAACTGTTGGGGGACAGAGGAAGGAGCAACTTTAATTCTTTGCGGTTTCCATATTTGAAGCAGCAGGAAATGTTTATTAAACAGAAAAGAACACGTGCAAGCACATGGTGTTGTCTAGACCAACACAGAAAAAAGCTGTGGCCATTCCTGATGGCATACGTGCAATGGTTGACATTTGTGGCTGGGTCAGGACTTAGGCCACAGCCTTTCCATGGGAACAAGACTCCTCCAGTCAGCAGTTGGTCTCACGCTATTTTTCTAAAGAAACCAGAAATTTAGGGGAAGATATGTAGTTTATAGATTTTCGTGCAGATTGACTTCCTTACCGTGTCAGTTGGCTCATGGTCTTTATTGGGTCCAGCCATCTCCCAGAAGAGGCAAAGTCTAAAATCTGAGTTGTCTTGCAACAATTTCATCTGAAATTGTCAAATTTTATGCTTAGCTAATTGTCATAAAATTACTTGTTACAAAATCGGAATGAACCGTTGAAAGTCATGATGGTTAATAGAGGATTTTGTCCTTTTTTCACTACAAGTTGATATGCCATTATTCCTTATTGCTAGAAAATTTTTAGTAGCTTTGAGATGTGGGTAGGTATAGAGTACGAGTTCTGGAGTTAAAACATCTGTTTTGCCTGTTCTGGAGAACTGGGCTCAGCGGTGGCAGAGTCCTTTCTGATCATTTCTGATAGTAACTCTTTGGAGCTGTCTAGTCTGCGAAGCCAAGAGCTGGTGACCTGTGTTTCCCTTTGGCAGCTTGAACTTGGATGAATCACAGTTGTTAAATAAACCTGTGTTTCACCCCAGCAAGTTTCATTTAAAATATTGTCATTGGAACATGTGTCAGAATTACCATAATTACCATTAGCCTGTGGCTCTTGTAATGCTATTTTGTCAAGGTTTTTAGAGGGGAAAAAAAAGGGCTTGCTACCTACTTAGGTGTTATGGAGCGTATATACAGCTGCTGAGCATGTGGTGTAAAAGGATGGCCTCTGTGTTGTACTAAAATTTGAAATGTCAAGCATCTCCCTGTACCTATAAAAGTAGGACTGAATTAAAACTTTCCCCCTGGCGTTCTAGGATGCATTTGCATCACTCAGGGCTTCCCCATGAAAACAGAATTATTTTTCTCCAAGTATGATTCTTTTATAAGCTACCAGGAAGTATTAGAAGGAGCAAAGCAAGGGGCAGATGATCACTGCATGAGCAGCGATGGCTTTAAGACATTCTTGTTCCTGCTATCAGCCTGTTGCTGGAGCTGACAGTTCCTCCCACAGTGATGTTTTGTCTGAATATTCCCTAATCAACCTCAGGCAAAATTAGCCATGTTTGATCAAATAGTTTTAATAACTGATAAAAGCAAGTCTGACCGATCACTGATGGAAGAAGTTAGTCAGCAGACTCATAAGTTACTTCATCCCTAAACAGGAGGGAAATTGATGAAGAGCAGGGGTGCTTACCCTGGTGTGGTCCAGCTGGATTAAAAGAACATCTGTCCATGTAGTTTGATTTATGCTCTCTACCATCAAAAGGCTGGCTGCTGAAGAAACAAAAACTATAAGCTAAATGATCTGTGGGTTTTTTTCCACCCAAATTTTCCCATGATACTGTTACCTCTTAAGTGAATGCTGGGTTCTGATTACCTTCAGGATTCTTGTCTTGGAGAGCCACTTCCCATTCCCGAAGTGGTATGCTCTCCTTGGTGGGAGCAACAGGCCCCCACCTGGAGTGGGGCTGAGGGCTCTGCCTGTCAAGCTTGGACTGCAGTGAGGAAAAGTGTTTTTGCTTGTGCTGGGTGTAAGAATGCAATCTTGGCACGCTCATGCCAGTACGGACAGAGCATCTAGGAGTTCAAAGAAGGACTCGTGGAGTGTGAATATGCAGTGATGAATAGTGAGTGATTACTCTGGGTTCACTGAAGAAAGTAAAAGAGGTTCTCCATCTGAATTTTAGCGTTGTAGGAATTTGACTGTATAACTTCTCCTTTTGCTACAAATCCATTAAAAGATTTTTCCCAGCTTCCGGTTAGCCTGAGCACCGCTCTGTCTGTTACTGATGGCCAAGCTGCTTCTTATTGTTCAGTTTTACACGTTATTACTAAAACAGTACAGCTGATTCAAAGAGGCTCATACTGAAATAAAGAATGTCAAGCAGTCTAATATGATCAGAATGAAGACCCTTTTTTGATCCCCATCCAGACTACTGTCTCTTCAATATTCACAGAGACAATCATATAATATATCCTGACAACAGTGCTGCAGCTCTCTCTAGTGTAAGAAGTGTTGTATTTTGCAAAGATTGTTCGGCTGCACTAATACTGAGATGGAGAAAAAAAAAGATGCCAAAATAGCTGGAAAAGTAATATATTTTATCGTTTTTTGGTGGGGTTTTTTTCCCTGAACTGAATAAAAATGCAAACCTGTGGGAGAAAAAGAATTTTCAACAGGTTTGGTAAAATGTGTAAATAGCTTTGTTACAGTCAACCAGAAAAATATGTTTGCATAATAATACTTTATTTCTTTTCCAGTTTATTTAATTCCTTTCCACTTTACTTTTTTTTTAAATTTTATTCTTTTACCTTTTAAAATGAGCTTAATGTTTACAAATATTTCTTTAAACAAAAGCAAAAGGTCAAATGCTTTGCTTAAGAGAGTGGAAACAGTGTTTCAGCATGTCTGAAACAAAGCATTTGATTTTGAAAACACTGAAATAAGTGTATGATGTCTTCTTTTTAGCAGCCAAAGCTACTAAGAATATTTGACCTAAATGCACAAATAATTTTGGTGCCCTTAGAAACATCATTTTCCAGCAGATTATTACTTTACATCTCTGTTTTGTAGCTCTGTTTTGGAACTGAAACTAAGAAATTATTTTAAGAGCAGTAATTTTTTTTTAAATTGATAATTATAAGTATCTTGTAGTTAATACACTAACTTTTGAAGAGGCAAAATTTTGATGCTATTCTCAGGTGTGCATTTCAGAGACCATTTATTTTTATAAAGAGTTTGTAGGCTGTTGAGGTAGATTAATCTTCCTGAGGATTTCAGCGGCTGTGGTGCTCAGTGATGGCCACACAGGTGAATGCCGGAGAAGGATCAGTACACCTCAGAGCTGGCTGTTGGGTTGGCATTAAAGGAGAGCTAGTGCCACAAAAATGTTCTGTCGCTGTTCGTGTGAATGTACAAGTGAATTTGCTTTCGTTGTGTTTATAATCCCTTTATATTCTTTTTTATGCCATCTTCCTTGTACTTGAGGTTTACTGGTATGCAATGTGGATTTAAGGTCAAATGCTCACAGACTGTGAATTTTAAATTTACTTACACTTGAGAATTCACACAAGATTAGGAGTTACACTTGTTTAACCATGGGAATAACATGATTCTATGATTCTAAGTAGCATAACTAAAATTTTGTAATTCAGATAAATGGCATTTGCCAAAAGATGATTTAAATTAATAAATAGATCTGAGAACATCAGGATCTGTTTCCACAATTGGGAACTGTTCATGACTATTCAGCCCTTGGCAAGAGTCAGAGAGTAAAATGGCAACATTTTCTGTTGGTGCTCAGTGTCTGATGTTTTTCACGATCAAATTTATAGTACAACAGATGAGTTGTTGAATCACATTTATGAAACAATAATAACAATGGCTACTGTTGATATGTCTGGCATTTTTTCTAGTCTTTCTGTTTAACTGCATTGTAAGTCTATCTTTTATATGCATAGCCTTATGCTGCACATATTTTTGTTTAACAGGTTTGCCTGTTTGCCCAGAGCTGACTCGAGAGCATATTCCTAAAACAAGGGATGTGGGTCACTTTTTGTCTGTTACTGGGACTGTCATACGTACCAGTTCAGTGAAAGTTTTGGAGTTTGAACGGAGTTATATCTGCAATAAGTGCAAGCATGTGTTTGTCGTCAAGGCTGACTTTGAACAATACTATGCATTCTGTCGTCCATCAGCCTGTCTTAATGAAGAAGGCTGCAACTCAACCAAGTTCACGTGTCTCTCTGGAACAACCTCTTCTCCTACCTGCTGCAGAGACTATCAAGAAATCAAAATTCAGGAACAGGTAAAAAAAAAAAGGGTGGAGAAAAAGGGGTGGGTATTAAGGTACAGATGTCTCAAATCTTGATAGGACAAGGAGTAGTGGTTTTAAAATAGAGGGAGGTAGGTTCAGACTGGATTTAAGGAAGAATTTTTTACAGTGGAACAGGTTGCCCAGAGAGGTGGTGGATGCCCCATCCCTGGAAACATTCAAGGCCAGGTTGGATGAGGCTCTGAGCAACCTGATCTGGTTGGAGATGTCCCTGCTCCTTGCAGGGGAGTTGGACTAGATGACCTTGAAAGGTCCCTTCCAACCCAAACTATTCTATGATTCTATTCTATGATTCTAAGTACAAAAAGAATTAACTTGCTAAAAAAGTCATTTGGGGGCTTAATTTCCTGCTGGAGTGAGGTAACGGCTAATTTTAGTGAGGCTGTTCATGCTTGCATCAGAATTAAGTTTATCCCGTTTTACTTGGTAACTGCTGCATGCTAAGATAAGTGGAAAAATTTTACTGATGCTACTGTTGTTTAAAAGAAATGCCTGAGAAGACTCAAAGAAGCCAGAATCGCTGTTGGTCAGAGATTTCCAGTCAAAGAGTTGAAAATTTAGGCATGTGTTGTCTAGACTTCCATTATTAGGCAATTCCATTCAGTATTGTATGAAACAGGCAGGGTCGGTGCATAGATGAAATTTCCATGTTGAATCCTTACAACAGCAAGTGTGCATTGTTTCTCTAAGTGCTTACTGTACATGATGCTGATGTTCAACACTAAGGACTAAATCCAACCCAGTGGTGGCCAAGGCCAGCTGCAGCGGTGCAGTGTGGTCAATAGATTGTGTCTGCAAATGTCTGTTCCCTTCAGCCAATTTTGAATTCAACAATTGTTGAATATGTGGTCCTTACTGAATTTGCATTTGTTTGTCTGAAAGCAGGCCCGAGTGGAAGTATAGCTAAGTTGGAGGAGTAAGACACCATTGGGCCTCTTTTTACAGTAACACATAACTAAGACAAAACTGGCACAGGAAAATCCACACCGTATGAAAACTGAGAATCGGTAGAGTATATTGCAGGCAATGCTTCTGTGTTTGTTTATGTGTTCAGTGTCTTTTTCATAATTTTTTTCTAGGATACCGTCACTTGTTTCAGGGTTTTGATTTTATAAATTAAGTGGAGAGTGGTGCCAACCTACATGCAAGATGTATGAAAACAGAAATGTATGAAATTAGAAATTAAGCTTTTAAAAGTTCAGAATAGCAAAAAAAAAGTAAGGGAATAAAACTATTTCTAGGAAATAAGCCTTATGTTGCATATTCATATAATGATTGTTTCTGACATATGGTTTCTGTAACTTTGTTTTACTATGTACACACATCTCTATGATAGGAAGGATTTTCAGCAGCATGAGCTTATTAAACACAATAAAGTTAAACTGGGAATGAATTTCACTCATGTTTCCTACTGAGCTCTGCAAGTAACTGTGTATGTGCTACCAGTACTGACAGTGATGTGAACTGCCTGGGGCCATTTAGATAATACACAAGGGTGAATTAACCTTCCTAGGCACTAGAGAGTGAATTAATCTAGAATTCTGGCATGTATGACCTGTACTGCAGAACTAAAAGGTACTTCTGATTGTTGTTCATGTGCAGTGGCTATTCTAAAAACTACTGCAAGCTTTAAGTGTAAATGGAAAATTGCTGGTTGGAAGTAGACTGTGACAAGTTTGCCTAGATTTTGCCCTGGAGAAAAGAAAAAGAATTACAGGAGTTACTGGCACATTTGTCAATATACATTTGTCTGGTTCTGTATGATTTGTTTTTTCCTGTTGTTGATTTAATCCTTGACACCTAAGTGTAAACTTATATCTCAACCTGTCAAATTATTGTTAAATACCAGAAAAATACAGAGGATAATCTTTCAGTATGTAACCTATGGATATGCTTCAGTACCTGAAGTAAACTTTGCATGTTGAAGAAGTATCTAAAAATATCTCAAATAATAAAAAAAAAAAATCAACTCTTTCATATGACCTCTTTTAGTGAGCTTCCTTCACAAGATACTGAAATCATACAGCACTTCCCAGAAGTGAGCACTTTCAGCTAATTTAATACGCAATCCTGTTTCCATTAATATCAGCATTAAACTGCCATTATTAAGTTCATGGCAGCAGTGGCATGCTTACAAGTTTTGTGAGAAAAAGCAAGGACTGGCCTCAGTTCCAGGAAAGGAGTGTAGGTCCTTAAGCCACAGCAGCTATAAATGACTTTTGAAAGGTGCTGTTCTTAAGAACTGCTTTTCCTTCCTGTCTTCTAGGTTCAAAGACTGTCTGTTGGAAGCATCCCTCGTTGCATGGTGGTTGTTCTGGAAGATGACTTAGTGGACAGTTGCAAATCTGGTGAGGATACAGCAAGTAGCGTCTGTGTTTGTGCCACAAGCGTTTTTATTTTTCCGCTTGAGATTAATCTTTCCCAAGTAGGCTGTCAGTGCTGAGGGCTTGTTGAATGAGATATGTTCATCTGTCATGTTGCTGTTTCAGCTTGGACGTTAGCGTGGCAGTTGAAGACTATTCTAGAAAATGTCATACATCCCCATATTACATCTTGATTGTTTGACAGATCAGTTTCAAAAAGTAATGTTTTGTGACATACAGAGAGTATATTATATATCTTGTTAGCGTGGGAACACCAAACTTGAAATTGGTCCACACCATCACACAGCCCTCTGTAGGTGCGGAGAGTTGGGTAACCTGACCTCCTGTCTAAGGAGGTGCAGGTGGAAAAAGCTACTTAGTATTCAAAAAGGAAGCTAATTGGCAAGAGGATGTATGAAGAATGGACTAAAAATTCTCAGACAGGCACATCCTCACAAGAAACTCATTTCTAGTTGTACTTTCTCAGAAGAACGCTGTGGCCAGAATGTTAGCAAGTAATTCTGAAATTCATCACAAAAGTTACCAGAAGTCAAATATGTTTTGACTAAATTTTTTGTATGGTAAATCTAATTGAAAGAAGAGCTTCTACAGTTTACCATGAATTCCTCTACTCTAAAAGAGGAAACAAGGAGAGCTATACCTTTAAGAACTCCCCTACCTTAAACAGAAGTAGAAAGACATAGCAACTTCCTACCACAGACATAAACAATCTACCTAATGTTTGGTTTAGACTTCCAGTAATTGCCGGAGGTTTGCTTTTTGTTGTATGATTTTTTTTTAACCTTATTAACTGTAACACAAAATCTCAATTACGTCATTATGCATTACAGCTAACTGACACATTGCATTTCTCAAGTCAGATGTTATTTTACTAATTTTTATTGTTACCTTCAGGAGATGACATCACAGTGTATGGAGTGGTAATGCAGAGGTGGAAACCTTTCCATGAGGATGCACGCTGTGACTTGGAGCTTGTTTTGAAAGCCAACTATGTTAAAGTAAATAATGAGCAGCTAGCAGGGGTTGTAATTGATGAAGAAGTCCGCAAGGAATTTGAAGACTTCTGGGAAAAGCATAGGAATGATCCCTTAGCAGGTTAGTAGTTGAAAGCTTTTAAGTAGGGCACATGATCGGTTATAGATGAAATAAGGAGTGAAAATTCAGTGACTGAACACATTTTTCCCCCATTATCATACCCCACACCCGTTCCTGTAAAAATATATTTTTTCCAGTACAGGAATATGAATTTATTACTTTAATATTACTGGGGAAAAACGTACCAAACATACTGCATTGATCTGCCTGGAACTCTGTCCCTCTCCATAATCTGAGTGCCTCCTCCTGAACCGTGTGGAAGCTCAGTGGACTCTAGGATCTCTGTCACTGAACTGTCTCAGGCTATGTCTTTTAAAACCCTGAAAAGGGCTTAGTCTTTCTTCTTAAAAGATGAGCAAGAGGAAAAGCAGGTAGAAATGTTCCCTATGTCAGCTTAAAAATTAGCATGCTCATGTAAGCAATTGGAGATCTTGTTGATGGCAAAGATTCTTCAGAACTGCGTTTCTGGAAGGCAATTTAATTGTTAGCCTCCTGCTGTGTGGAATGAGAACATTTCTTCCTCCTGCTGCTTGGAATGAGAACGTTTCTTATCACCCTGGTTAGAACTGTTCAGAAAGCAATTCAGGATCCTCTTTGAAGATCCCATTTAATCTTTCATTCTCGGGACGATTTTTGGAAGCCTGCAGGGAGCAATGTGGTTTTATGCAATATTACCCATTCAGAATAAATAAATTAATATGAAGTGCCTGCCAGAAAACTGAGGTGGAAATCAGAAGGACCCTGCCTGCTGAAGATGTCTGTTTCAGGCTGTTTGTCTGAATTTGAGTCCCCACTGATGAGGGCAGAGATCAAATTTTCCTGAGGAGTTTAAAGTACAGGCCATTTCACAACAGGATGCATGCACATTTACTCGTTTTCAAGAGATAATAGTAGCTATTACTGCGTTTTATGTCAGTCGGTTCCTGATGCTGTTTATTAGGTGTCCTGAGAAAATCTACCATGGCAGGCCTCTGAGAGAACGTAAGCAGGTGACTTTATTTTTTCTGGATACTATCTAGAAAGAAGCAGAACTGCTGAGCTGCTCAGCACTGACAAGGCAAATGAATCTGAAGTCAAATAGAGGCAACTATGGAGTTCAGTCTTGAGTTATGCCATGGCTGACCAAAGTTTTTAAAATTTCCTGTTTGGACAAAGATGTGTTAGTTCCCTCAGAAGACCTCCACAAGAAATGCATATGACTCAGTTCATCTATTAGGTGCCTACATATTTTAAAATTGGTTACTCTGTTTCTTTCCCTAGCAATGGGAGTAATATATGGTGTTAAACCTGTGATCCCTTATGTGCTGTTAGTGTCAGACTCTCAAAGGACAGAATTAATTCTGTTATACACCTTCCAAGCCAACAACATTGTCATGGCAGATTGAAATGTTCTGTTGCTGGAAAGAGACTAGGGTAGGAAATACAAGACAACGATGAGAAGATGAGCCATGCTATGGGTGCACAGGTTTAGGGCAAAATACTTCAAGGGTTTCTTAGTTTTCTTAAATACACAACACACCAATTTTCAAGGGGGTACTTTGAATTCCAGAAACTTTAAAGAGTTATTCGTCATAGCCCTTCACTTTTATCTGTGAAACAAAAGAATTTGCATGATGGCATTTCATTAGTGCCTTTTCTCATGATATCCAGACCATACATCACTTAAATTGCGATAAGATTGGCTTTGCTGCTTATGGTAGTGGAAGACTTAACTTCTTTGTAATGAAGGACCCTTGGATCAAACAACTGCTTTTGGTCCCATTTCAAAAATAAAATCATGAAAAAAATCCCTAATCTCCTCTCTGCCCTCTTCCTTTTGTTCAGGAAGCAGACCCAAAGTATTTGTAAATGTACATAGGACTGTGGATATAGGACAATTATTTGTCAGTGTACACAGGACTTTAAGCGTACACAGAAGTCCATGGGCAACCAAGTTTTCCTCTTAGGGCAGTGCTGAGTGCCATTTTTTTTTGCTACTGTTCTAGGGAGGAATGAAATTTTGGCTAGTTTATGTCCTCAAGTTTTTGGATTGTACCTGGTGAAGCTGGCTGTAGCCATGGTGCTTGCGGGTGGTGTACAGAGGACTGATGCTACTGGAACGCGAATTAGAGGTTAGTATTGTTTCTAATAGTGTCACATCCCTTCGAACAGTTGTTCCCATCCCTGTCTTAGCCCACATACCTCCCCCCTCCAAAATCAAACCAGTAAGTTTTCAGAAGCATAATCATCCCATTTTCTGCAGTGAGAGCAATTTTTGATTAATGGTGAGTATTCTTCTAGACTCTCAGACAAATAAAGTGGGTGTCTAGACTTTCTCTTTTTATTTTAATTTTTCCAAAATGAAATCCAGTAAAAGCAGGTGTTCAGGATTCGATTAGGTAGAATATTAATGGCAGTTGTTTTAGATAAAACATAAAAATAACTTTTTATTGTATGTGACATGTTGAAATGATTTCTAGTAGAATATCCCCAGTAGTATTTGGCATCAAAGGATGCAATATTAATGTTTCCTTATTGTGCATTGCTATAGTACAGTGAAAGGAGAAATTAAAGGATTCATTTTACTTCTTAATGCCAGACTTTTCCATCTGTGATTGTCAGCACATCTCACTTAGTTCTGTTACTGTAAGTTATCCGCCTGCTGATTCTCCTTCTGTTGTTATTAGATGGCAAATATGCCACGTGCCAGGTGGTACACAGGTCATAATCTATGTAGGTCATAATAGTTCTAAAATAATATGTGTGTATATACAAATACAGGATTTTCCTAATGCTCCAGCAGCTAAATAAAGTTATAGACTTTATGTTTGAGTTGAAATTGTATTAATATTTTGTAGAAGACAATGAAATAATTTTAGAGCACTTCAGTGAGATCCTAGTAGCCAAATTATTTACTTCTGTAATTTCATTGTTTTGAAATTACTAAGTTGTGTAACTGTTGGCAATGTAACTTATTAGTTAATGAAAAACAACCTGCTGATTTTATTAGTCCTTTTTGGAATAATTTGAGTAACTGAATAGTGGAATGATAACTAAACCTTGGTATCCTTTTGTTTCATGTTTAAGAGTGAGCGGAGTCTGAGAAATCAGTATTTCCAAATGTAAGAACTCGCATTACGGGAAATATGTCAAATACCTGCTAATAATTTTAAAATATTTCATTGTAAATATTTAATTTGGGTGAAGCAATATGACTAGATGCTTTTATTAAATGACATATTTATCACACCCAGTAAATAGTGCAGTCTTAAACAGAATTACATATTGTAATGTGTAAGTAGTGCTAAATGTTAGGTGAATAATGAGAAGTATTACTTAATCCTGAGTGTTTTCTGTCTATCTTTCTCTGTATATGAACCATCTGCACCCCTATCAACATTTTCCCCCAAGGTGAATCGCATCTTTTGTTGGTTGGAGATCCAGGTACGGGGAAGTCTCAGTTTCTCAAGTATGCAGTAAAGATTATACCTCGCTCTGTGCTTACTGCAGGGATTGGATCTACAAGTGCAGGTACGTGCTTCTTCAGCTGGAACGCTTTACATTTTCACTGGAGTATGTTTATATAGAGGCCTTCTAGGTATATGAAGGTGTGTGCTCAGGTTGTATGAGCGCAGTTGAGGCAAAGAACTGCTGTGGAGGCATATCAGGCTTGACTCTTTGCAGAAGGGCAGTTCTGCCTCTTCTCCTGTATCAGTGGAACAGTGTAATGAGCTTCTCACAGGGAACCTTACAAGCCTCATTCAGAGGCACCTCTTGCTGCTTGGCTAGCAGGGGATGCTCTGGACCTGTATTTTTAGTGTTCTTCCCAGCTATGACAAATCTGATATCTTTCCAGAGCTCACACTGTGTAATGGGCTAGCATCATTTGGTTTCTCCTGAACAGAGAGTCTCCTCTCTCCTGTTATTCTATATGTTCTGGCTGGGTGCCAGTTTGATTTCCACTTACTTTCTGGAAATTCACACCTGTGCTGAGGAACTATTTCTGACTCATAAAGATGATTTCAAGATGGTTTCAGAGAGCAAACTTTTGTTGTTGTTGTTAAATTTAGATGTGTCCCAGCTGGCTCTGAATGCCAGGTATCTTTACAAACTCTTCTGGAGACAACGTGTTTGGTCAGATTACCTCTACAAATGACTTTATTTGAGCAAATGACTATATTACTACTACATTCAAAATCGTGAAATAATTAGGAACAAACCCCAGTATCTCAGCTAGCATGTGTAACTTGAATGTTTCTTAGTGCTGCTTTTCATTTTATGTCTGGAAAACAGCATTATCTATACATGGGAAAACCAGAGAATAAATCTTTCTCAGTTCTGTAGCTATGTGTACATGTGTACAGTAGGTCTTCCGTAGCTGTGGCAGTGGAATGTGATGTTGAACATGTACACTCTATGCATATGCTCTTGTGTGCAGGGAACTTGTTATGAAACACATGTGCCTCTGGTTTTCCCTTCAAACTGTTGACAAATAGGTCTGGAGAGAAGCCAGAGAGAACATTTTGGCTCAGCGTAACCTTTTCTCTACCTTTTGTTCTGCTTTAAGAACTGAGAACAGGCTGGATAATTTAAATTTTGCTATAGGGGACTGACAGTGACCTGGAGTGAAATTTTGCCATGCATTTCAATGTGACCTTGCCCGCTTTTGTCAGTAATAATCTCCCTGTGTCAGCTACTCTTGGCCTCTAATGTTGCTGTTGACTTCTTCACCACCTCTCCCTCCTGTGCTTCATTTTCCATATCATCTGGATTCCAGCTCAGCCATGATAGCTACGTTCGAAGACATTTCCCTGAAAACCAATATTGTGGTTTGCAGGCTTACTGTGGTATGTGTGCGATAGAATTTGCTGTAATGATGTGTGGAGATGGAGTTTCATGGTATGAAAGGATTGTCTTGTGTCTTTAGATCATTTCACTTAAGTATTCCTTATATTTTAAAAAGCATCTCCGGCTCCCCACCCTGAAATCTGACAGCAGGTGCACCAATTTTCCACCTTAAAATTCTTTAGGATCCTTATCACAATTGAAACTTGAGTCCCTAGCAAGAAATCTTATTAACCCTAGTTTAATTTCAGGGAACACTTCCATGGCTAGAACTGCTGGACCAAAGTGTTAATTTCTAGCCCAAGAGTTTGGATGTAGTTTGAATTATTTTCTTTGCCTTCTCTGTGGAAGGAGTGTCTTACTTATGAATATGTTTGTAACTGTACCTAGCATTGATTTTGTCAATTTACTCTTTGTGCAGAAGCTCAAAATGAGTTTAGAGAACTATTGAATTGCTTTACTTTCCCTGTCATAATTGCACACTTCAAATTACTAGTCTCTGCTTTCTCATAAGAGGAGGGTCCTAATGCACATTTTTCCCTGCACTGTACAAAGACTACATCCATAAATTCCACCACTTTCGACTAGTTCCTTACTTTATATGAAAAGCAGTCTGGATTGCAATTTAATTGCTGACTCTGGGATTACAGTCCACATAGACCAAAAGACAAACCTGTGAATTCTGGAGAAGTGCTAAAAGCTGTCTTAATTTGGATTCCTCTTTTAGAGAAAATTGCCGATACCTAACCAACCTTTGGTACGATTTTATGCATTAACACGTCTTGTACCCTTTACCCGTCCGGTACTGTTTTATGATACACACTATTTATCAACCGTAGAATTAGAATTCTGCTTCCAAAACTGTCTATCATATCAGCTTTTCCTGTTTTTCTGTACAAGCATTTATTGGTACCAGGAGGTGTATTAGATCCTTAACATTCTCCTTGTGCCAAAATTTCCTTTCTTTCCTACTCCACCTTAGGTATGTCCTTTGTCTTGTCATGTCATGTCCTTTGAGATCCACTGTGATCCTTTGGGGCCCTGTGGTGTCATGTGCCCGCTGCAGCCTGTTACCGTGTTTGGACCGAAGTGGAATTGCCTTGCGGAGTTTCAGAAGACAATGACCTACTTCTGCAGCTTGATTTGCTGTTGGGCCCCTGCTCTTTCAATCAGGTTCCTGCCTCCCCCAGCACTTTCTAAACAAAGTCAGTGCTTCATCAGATGTGTTTTTGCCTGATTCAGAAAGTTTGACCCAGGCTAACACCCTGCTTTCCTGTTCTGGTGAATCCGTATGGAAGATCTTCATTTTTCTTATCTCACCGCCAGGCTCAAGTCGCCTGCTAGCGGCAAACAGCCCTTACAAATAACCAATAATCTGTTCTCTGTTTTGGAAAAACCAGAATTTTACCTCCACTCTCTGGATAGTGTTTCTGAGTTGACTTGTTTTATTAGATTGCTTTTTTTTGTGACCACTTAGTAGAGATTTTCTGTTGAGAGTTCTCTGCAAGTTTATTACTTTTATGAGGAACCAGGGCTTGTTCCTCCCACATCTCCTTAATGAAAGTTGGCACCCAGAAGGCCAGCCCACATTCAACAACTCAATTGCAAAAATTTGACTGCTATAGGACTTTCTGATTTGTAAATAAAAGATGGGGGAACCATCTGTCCCACTGTCTGGTTCTGTCTGCATAGTGTTTAGTTTTTCTAAAGGCCTGGTTCATTCTCCCCACCCCCAGCCTCTCATCATAAGAATGACAGGGAGTCATTCAGGGACCTTAATTTTTATAAATTAATACATAGTTTTCCAGAAAAAAAAAAAGGAGACTTAGTAAGGCTTAGCAAATTATCTCTGTTGGGTCCCACCATACCACTGAGTTTAATCAACTGTTTTGCAGTCCCCAGAGCCATAGTGCTGCTTGTGCATAATTGGATGAGATAATCACTAGTAAGAAAATATTTCATGTTCCCCTGAGCTTGAGATCTGCAGCAATCGATTGAGTGGTGTGTTCAACTCTGTAAGGACAGGAACCAACACATGCCTGCTGCTGCTGGATCTGGAGCTCAGGGACATCCAGGCCAGACTCATTCTGCTGCTTCCTGGTGCATATTTGGCTCTTCAGATTTCTGCAAATTTTTGTTTAGTGTTGTGTCCCTCCACAGATGGATTGCTTGAAGAATTTTGTGAAGTGTATTTAGAACAGCTTGTCTAAAAATCTGGGAGACTATCAGCTGTTTCTCCAGTTCCGTACAATATGCCTTCCTGAGCTGTATGAAATGCAGCCTTCTGGCCCCTCCTCTTACAGCCTCTACAGAGCCTTGAGAGTGCTGCCTTTTTGCTGACATTTTGCAATGTCTGACATTGTCCATATCATGCCAACAGCTGTTTGCTACTATATATTTTTTCTTTTTATTGAAGGCAACTGACTCAAGGGGAAACCACCATTTTTCTTGATAGTAAGCCTCTCCCTGCTAGGTGGGCTTCAGATGCTAACAGTTCCCTCTTTTCTGATCAGTGAGAAACCAATTTGAAGTGGCTGATGTGAGCCCTCAAGCCATGGTTATAAATGGAGTACATCATAGTGTCAGTATCCTGAGGTATGCAAGACACTAAAACTGGAGACATTTTTCCCTGTTTGTAGATCCCCAAACTGTGCCAGGGCATTCCCTAGCTGATATAGGCCAAGGTGGTGCCAGGGAACAGTTTACCACTGTGGATCCGTGCCCTAGCCCTGATCAGGTTATTCATAGAGATGCAGCCTTTAGGTCAAGCTGTTCCTTAAACAGTTGGGCCTCAAGTTGAAGAGGCCTTAACTCTGTAGGAAGTCTGCTAGACTTCTAAGGAATGAGTTTTAAACTTGTGATCAAACCTTGTCACAGATATGCCACATCTTTAACAATGTCTCATCTCTTGCAGATCCCTAAATTCCCTTAATTTCCTCTCAGTAATGTTACTCCACAATAGATTTGTCCTCAGACAGAGCCTACCTTGACTACCTGCATGCAAAAGATTATTTAGCCAAGTAGCTGTCTGTCTTCAGAAATTTTGTTCTATTCATACATCTGTATCTGAAGACCTACAGTTAGGATGGACAGGAAATACTGCAGGAGCAACATTTTTGTCATGTTGGCTGGAGGTTTCAGGTCTTACACAATTCCAGCATAATACATCCAGGCAGGCCTTCATCAGACTTTTTCATCCTCCTGTTGAAATGGCAGGCATTTGAAACAGTTGATTTTTGGACGGATATTGTATGTCTTCAAGATTCCCTTTACCAGACCATAAAGCCCCTGCTTCTTCTCAGTTTTGTATCAGTGTAGGCCTGCCTGGTACCTTACCTTTCTGGTAAGACAGGACAAACTGAAGGACCCCCTTAATGTTGAAAGGTAAGCCTGCTTATCATCTCATGTCCAGGGGTGTTTTGGAGGGATACCCAAGCACTCCTTAAAAGTTCCTGATGTTTCAGCCCGTTCTTAACATTGCTGTTAACATGCAGCTGTTGTCTCTTGTGTCTGGTAGAGCCCTTCTGCAGCATGCACAGCTTCCTCTGATTTTCCCTGTCTGCAGGGAGGCCAGTCCTATCTCTCATGTACCCAGCCATGCCTCCAAGCCAACATTACAAGTTGGAAAGGTTGAAGTGTATCCTGCCTCAGTCCTCTCCTGAAAGGGCCTGCTTTCTAAGTTCTAGATACAAACATGGGTTTTGCCTTTACCAAAGCCTCCCTAGTGAGTCCAGCTGGCTCTCCTTCCTTAGACATTCTTCTTTGCCAAGACCAAAAATTCCTCCATCTGTCTTCTGCAGCGCAGCTCTCATAACAGAAGCTAAAATATCAGCTCTTAAGACGCAGAACTGGAAACATAAATACAAATAGCAAGGCCTAGCATGAGTAGTCCCCAACACACTGCCAGCCCTTATAGGTAGTTGTACTTTTAGTTGCATCTTCCCAGTTGATGCTGAGCAGAGCCCTCCAGCTAGCAACAACAGGAAAAATTAACCCATCATCTCTAGACCAGCCTTACAATTAAGAGAATCTGCAAGCTTGCAGACCACTGTGTTATGGGTAAGGGGTATGGCAGTTAAGTATGTGAAGGATCTCCTGCAGCTGCCTAGGCAGAAACCACAAGATTTAGTTAACAGTGCTCTTTCTTCCATCTCTGGTAAATGAGGATTTGCCAGGAGCATAGATAAGGTGTTTTGCATTTTTTTTTTACTTTTTCTTCCCTACCATGATTTTCAGATGGCAGCAGACAATTTTTGTACAGCTGCAAGTGTCTACCCTCTAGTCTGAGCTGACTTCCAGAAAAATCAGCAGTTGAGGCCCTACAAAGGAAAATAATGGACTGTCACATCATCAGATTTGTCTTTGTGACTCTGTCACTCACATGGCAAGAATAGATTATCTGGCAAGCTAGAAAGCTACTGTGGTTACTGTAGCGAAGTTCTGAGTTGCTGCAGTCTTGAAGACTGGTAGTAAGGGTGGCTTTTTCAGTGGAGCTCTGTAAAGCCACTGGAGAGGTTAAATTTCACCGGCCTCCATTATGATGGAGCTGAAGCTCCCTTTAAAGTAGGAATGTCATAGTAATTCAGACTGAAAGGCAATGCATGAAAAAATCACAATGACTGTAAGATGAAGGGAAAAGTGTTTTTCAAGCTAGACATAAAAACCCCACCCATGTTTTTCATCTGTAATACTACCTTGTCTGATCCATTTCCTTCTTTGTACATGAATAACCTCTGACAAGCGTTATGACAGTCTTCTAATACCATTGCGTCTATCTGTGGTAAAAATACAGGGAGATGCATCACCAGTCCTGTAAATAGAATCTGTAGTATTCTCTTGCATCTTGGTGGTCTCTGCAAGTGGAGGTTCAGGGGAAGCTGAACTCATCTTTGACCTTGGAATTGTAATGCTGTGCTGTCTGCATGCCATGTGTACAGCCCTACTGTTTCAAAACTTTCAGAGATCAGGGACAAGTCTTTACAGAGATGCTTCGTATCTACTGTATTTTTTTAATACCACTAAGTTTGTGCTGTGGTGTTGCCTGATGATCAGACCTGAAACTGCTGGCATACTGGAATTTGGTTTCTCAAATTTCATTTTGCTAGGAAATGTGATATTCAGAAGACTGTGTATGGACTGCTAAGATCTAGACAAAGTTGTGAAGACATGAGATGCATCCAGTCACTCAAAAACAAATATCATGAGGTGCTCTCATGCGGTATGGTTGTTCTTCTCTAGTTTTCAGCAAGCAAGTAGGGTTATTCTTTTTCCTGTAATCAGTGGGTCAGCTGTATCTAGGCTGTGTTAGTGTATCAGGTAAGGTGGTGTCAAAGTCTACTGCAGCATCATGACATCGGGTCTAGCTTGAAGTTTATTGCACCTGAATTTATTTGTGCCGTTGACTTTTTTCTTCCTAAACATAAAAAATAATCTTCAACTTTCTGATTTCTCTAAATTAATTGGTTTGCTGGGTGACATAGTTTTGCTGACTGTATTTTGTAGTTGATTCTGCAATAGCAGTAATACAGTTTGCTTCCATCACTTCGTGGCATATGCTTCTAAGAAGCCTTCATGCTACTGATGAATAGATTCTGGTTACAGCTTGTACTTGATCATGTTTTCATTTGACTCTTCAATAGGTGCAAGGGTTTGAAATACTAATACAGTAGCCTTAGCTAGACTTCCATTAGTCTGCCAGTCTTTCAGCAGATGACTAAGTTATTTACATGCTTACATTTAAGAGATATTTTAAATAGATTTATAAATAGAACAATAAAGTGCATGAAAAATCTCAAAATGTCACTGTAGACCTTAAAGTTGCAATATAATTGAAAATCAAAAGATCTTTCTTAGAAGTTCACATAATTTCAGTCCTCATGTGAAGCAACTGCTGGTTTGGGGGACCAGTTATTTGTGTTAAGTCATACCACTGTTAGAGTGTTAGTATTTTTAAATTGCTAATCATAATTTTAAACAATTACAGAGAGATTTTTAAGAGCACATATTAGAATTAGGGTTCCAAATATTAATGGATTTCAGTAATCCATTCAGCTACCATATGTACCGCTGAGTTTCCATACAAGAAAGAAACATATGTATGTACACTGAGATCAGGTCACTCCTTTCCGATTTAAAAAATACACGTTGGAAATGAAGACAATCTCACTAATGATGTGGAAAGACAGAACTGCTAACTGCTTGGGACATCTTCATCCCTATTAGAGAATGCAGAAAGAGAAGAGAAAGTATTCTAGTTTTATTCAGGGCCATACTGTCAGTCATCCTGAAAACTACTTTTTTTTAAGGGCCTGGAACCTACAAGGGTTCACAGTTTGGGCAGTTACTAGTAACTAGCAGAACTATATTCCTGTAATCTGACATGACAGATTATAGCTTTAAATGCACATACAGTCACAGTAAATGTGTAAGGCTAATGAGAATTGGAAGGAATAACTAAATTGTTAATATCACTATAAAGTCTTAAGTCTTTACAATTTACTGCTTACTTCTTTTTATCTTCAAGAATGTCTCAGGTAATAGGGATGGCTCAGTGCAAGAGCTTTGGGGCAGGCAATATGTTCTTGAGCATGTCATGCTTGACACAACGGGATTTGAATCTTGATTTATACCAGTGCATAGGATTGCCTTAAAGGGCAGAGAAAAAACAGGAAAGTTTTAAATTCCAGATGTTTCAAAAAACTGAAAGAAAGCATCTAAACTCCTCATTACTAGTTAAAAAGACTACAAGAATAAAGCATACCTGAAAATAAATGTACCAACAGCTGTACATAATAATTTTGCAGAAGAGCATTTTTTTGATACTCATGTAATTACTAGTAATTGCTTGAATCCTTCCAACCTACTGTGCGTGCTATTAGGGTGGCTGAAAAAGGGTTCTTTCCTGAGATACCCACCCAAATCCACACAAAACACTGTCCTTAACAAACCACAGTTTGACTAAACAGCAACAGCAGATTTAAAAAAAAAAAAAAAAAAAAAAAAAAACAAAAACCCACCACAAACCCACAAAACACACATAACCTAAAATCTAAGATAGCAGATGGTAAATCTCAAATTGCATGCTTTAAGTAATAAGTATGTGCCTTGAAAGGAAAAGAAGCTTGTACCTAAAATTGTACTGTGCTGCCTGCTTTCACAGCAAGAGGACACTTTTGGACTTTTTTTTTTTTTAAGAGATACTTTTTTCTTCGCACTTCATCTAATGACAGTTTTGTTTTTCAGCTACTATTAAAGGGCACTTTATATTTGGCAATCTGGATAGCAGAGATAAGGACATGCCATTATTCCTTCATTTTGCCTGAGTCTTTAACATGCAGTTTTTTAGCTTTTAATAGTGCTTGCAAAGTAAAGGGGGAGGGGGGAAGAATATGTATACTTTAATCAGGTTTGGTTTAGACAACATGGAATAACACATTAGAGAAAAAAAAGGCAATTACTTAAAAATAGTTGTATTTATATTCCACAATTTGCTCAAATACTGTTTGTTGGGGGGTTTTTTTGGGTTTTTTTTTTAAGTTTTTTTTTTTTTATAAACTTTCTACAGGATGTTTTAAAACAAGTTCTTCACATTGCTTGTCAACTATGTACTTATGGAATTTGAGGGAAATAGTTCTGGTTGTTTTTACAGTTGAACACATGTACAGTACCAAGATGATGGTGATTAGTCACATGCAGTCCATATGAGATTCTAACATAACATTTAATGAATTTTCTGATGTTGACCATCCCTTTGATGCTGAAGGTAATGCGTCTGTAGAAAGCAGTGACTGTAGATTTGGGTTACTGCTCTCTGCATCTTCCAGTTTTTCAGTGTTGTCCTCCCAATTAATATGGAATCTCGTGACTCTGGGATTAGATGCCAAAATATTCCTTTGAAGCTGGGAGAGAAGAAAATACATGGATTATGTAATGTGTACATCTCAAATTAGAGTTCATGTGCATACAGATTTTTTTTTTTCTCCTTTTACTCCCCTTTGCAGGTGTAAAGCAATTTGTTTAAAAAGGTAATTCATGTAAGTGTGAACCTATAGCTACCTATGTATGCATCAGAAACACCCCACTCATTCATCTACTCTAATAACCTGCTCAGCAAAATCACGGTTTTCTTCAGAGGATATTTTAACTGTTCCGTGAATTCAAGACTGTATGAGAACTCTGCAAGTACAGTACAAATATTTGTTATTTTAGACAGCTTTTATGTAAAGTGAATTACTATTCCCCCAAGCAAGCCACAGTACTTCATAAAATTTTGCATCAAATTTATGGTGTTTCCAATAATGGTGTCAATTCCATCAGCTGTCTTTCTAAAAAGTACAATCTTCCCTTAAATTAAATTATCATGCTTTAGATTGATTTCACTAATGGAATTTTAAATTGTCTACTAAAGTTTTAAAGTAAAAACATTACTTAGATTCGGAAGATATTAATATTGTGGCAGTGGACATGTGTAGACATTAGTAATATATTCTATTCTCATGGCTGGCCTTCATTTCCCTTTGGAAACATGCTGTATTTGTTTATGTATGCAGCGAAAAAGAAAATACTTTCTCTTAATCTTTAGCCATTTTCAAGATAATATATAGTTAACTCTGGAGGATGGCAACTTTCTGCCATTGGCTGCTCATTATAGAAGTTAAGACTGATCACAGGAAAAGTTTTTGGTAGTAATGCTGATTTTATTCTCCAGTGAAGTGCACTCTCATTAATTTCCCCTCTTATGCAAAGCAAGACAACCATTTCTTTTTTTGAACCTAGTAGGGTCTGTTACCCATCAATTAACCAATTTAATAACCTTCTATTCCACTTGTATGTTTAAATTCTGTCCCAAGGTCACATTAAGGACTTTATACAAATATATGATAGCGTTTACTGTTTTTTTAATAGAAGCAGAGCTAGCTTTTTAGATAAGTAGAGAATTAAGACAATTAGTTCTAGGCATTTCTGAATTCAGGTGCTTAAAGGAAGTCAACATTCTGGCATTCACACCCAAAATAAGTATATAATTTAAATGAAAAAAAAATAAAGGAACAGATTATAAATTTAAGAATCTTCAAAATTAAGAGTATTTTCTAGTTTTTAGAACATTCTGAGCATCTGATCCCTGAAAATTAAGTTAAGCATAGAGAATCATGAGGAACTTTTAAAAACCAATTTACAAACCAATTCAGTTTAGCTACATTAGCTACAAGATCAGTTTTAGGGACTATGGGGACTGTTTTTCAGAAACTACAGCTCTAGAACAGCTGGATAACAACTGTATTAAATTAATACTTAAAACTTAGTTCCAGATTGACTGTCCTAGGAAAAACATTATTCTGTTCTTGTAAAGAACAGAGCCACTTTGTCAACAGTGGTGCAGGTAGAGGCAACCCAATGGTTTATTTCACCCAGTCAGTGTAAAATAATGAAGTCCAGCCAAGGCTTCAAGCTGGTGGAATCTGCTGCAGGTTTCTCAGTGTTCTCCACATTTATGGCATGGCAACTACATGGCCCCTGCAGTTTGTCCTCCCAAGTCTTTTCCATTATTTTATGCCTCATTCCATGCACTTTAAGGAATCACTCGTGGTTTGGTTTTGTTTCTGAAAAACCTCCTTCTATAAGCATACCTTTGATATATGACTAAAACAAAACATGCCTTACCTTAGAAAAATCTGGCTTTACTGGTGGATTCTCTCTCAGTTCTGTTTCAGTATATTCATTGTTTACATAGTAGCCAACTCTAATAAATTCTTGACCTCGATAGGTGCATGTAATTAGCACAACTGTTACACCTACTGCATCTGCATCTGGAATAAGCCCTGGGTTTGGTGCATCAGCCTAAATGTGAAAGGAAAAGATGGATTAAAACAAAGTCGGTACCACATGCCTATCTAGCAGGGGAATCTTAAGTAGTATGTCTTAGCAGCTGAATAGTGACTTTATTTGAAATTGTTCTTCAGGTTAACCAGAAAATATACCTGCTTTCACAACAACATCAACCCTGAATTCAGGACACTATCCTCTAGAGACAGAATTACTTAGAATATAGTAATATTGTGTGCTGACATTTCTCATGGGTTATTAGACAGCTTTGATCCAAAACTGCTTTTAAATATATGATCAGCTGAACTGTTGTTTGAGCAAGTGTACTAACATGCTTCCACTTCTACAGTGCCATTATTCTCCAGCCTGTCTTTGTAAATTTAGTAGAGTAAGATTTTCTTTTTTCGTACATCTGAGGTTGAACTGGTGTGTGTTTGTTTTTAACAAGACTAAACCTTTAAAAATAAAGACTGCAATTTATACGTCAGCAAGAAGAGCAGGGACAGGCCATGGTGAGGTTTGAGCTGTCCCACAGATTTCTAGGAAAGGAATAAACGACCTCCTCTCTTGCCTCCTTCCACATGCCTACATTTGTGAAAACGTATGCAGTTAAATGCATCATTGCTCTAAGACGTCTGACATATTTTCAGCCAGGATGCAATTCTAATTAATAAGCAACTCTTAACAATCTTCCTCAACATCCTTACTTCCTGTGGCTCTGCAGTTACTAATAATCAATAAAATTTGCCTCGTAAAATGTGGCTCACGTCAGTTCCTTAAAATGCTTTCTAACTACACATTTATTGATAAAATATGATGCCTCATTCTGCTGTAGAATTTAAAGTAACAGCAATCTAAGAATAAGTGAAACAGCTTCATGTTTACAATTTTACATGAAGATTTGAAGCCAACAATGAACACCTGTGTTGTGAGTACAAGTTGGTATTAACAATGCATGTTAGAATGGTTCAGGTGTAACAAATCTTGCTTAGGACAGAGGATTAATGGCATTAATTCCTGCTGTCCCTCTTATCCCTACTTTTCTGTAGTATTTATATGCTCCAACACTGTGAAATTTGTGGGGGTAGTGGTCATGCATCATTGGCTTCTGCTCTTTGCTACTTCAATTCTAAGACCTCAAACCAGTCTAGCTTTTTATAAGAAGCTGTAGGCTCTTTGCAGAAGAATTAGATGAGTCAGACCTCTCAGGTACAAATACACCAGGGGGAGGAGAAGCAACTAGGGAATCAGGTAGAACACAACTTCCTCTAGCCCTGAAGGTAACAAAAAAAAAAAAAAAAAAAAAAACCAAAAAAAAAACCAAACAAAAAAAACCAAACCAAATAGCTTTACAACTTGCATAGGGGAATGGAAAAGATGACCAAGGAACAGGATTAAGTGTAGAAGCTTGAAGAATTCACAAGAACTGCCAATACAGATGAAATCTACTTTAATTCAGTAGTCTTGTTCTAGCAGTGCCCAGGACCACCTGACTAGTTTAAATTCCATATCTAAATTCCACAGTGGGCAGCTATAGAATAATATATTGCAAAAGAACACTGTCCCATTTAACCACCCATGAAACTCTACTCACACCCTAATGTGGGATTTTAGTTCTTCCAGGTTCCCACTGTCGTTTTGTGTCCCGTAATATCCTATGATTCAGTTGTGAACCCAAAGAAATGCTGTTTTAATCCTACTTAACTCTCAAACATTGTTTTGCTGAGTGGAAAAGACACTGAACACTTTAAAAAAAAACTGTTTTCTCAAATTTTGAACTTCCTGCTTTGCATCCCAAACCTCTTAATTGCCCAGGAAACACATGATCATACACAGGTGGAAGAAAAAAAGAGCTTGGTATGACTGAGTGATAAGTGAGCAGTTGCAAATAGATACTTTGGTAGGCAAAAACAGGTAGTAGGATTAACTTTTAAATAAAAATCATAGTCTTAATATGCCATTCTTATGCTAGAAATTACTTAAGAATTTTATGAAATCAGTGACTTGAATTATCTTGCTTTTCCATGTGATACATTTATTCACATAGCTATTACTGCTGAGTAGCTAAGTTAGTGTAAGGTCATATCCCCACTTAAAGAAAGTAAATTATTGATGTGCTTATATTCTCAAAAAGAAATTTCTGTGAATTTATTACAAATCCCCAAGTGCATAGAGAGAAGAAATAAGGCTTCACTACTTATATTTTGGTATTTGGAATCAAATAGGCCAAGCTGTGGGCCTTTTAATAGTGAAATATTTTTAAGTGTTTGAGGAAAGAAAAAAAAAAAAAAAAAAAAGGCTGATTTTGCAAGACTGAAAAGCACAATAGCTTTCCATCTTGCTGTATGTAAGGCTGACTTCCCAACCTCATACACTGCTTCTTTTCAACAAAGGTAGTTTTATCATCCTTGGTATTTTATATGTGGTACTCCATTTTACTTGCTGTTTCAGCCATTTTCCCATTTAGAAGAAATCTACAGCATATTACTAGCTGCAAAGGTCCTTTCCTTGTGCTGTCGCTAGTGAACACAAATCTTTTTTCTTTATATTATACGCCTCCTGCCGTTCTGTGCTTTGCCCCATTCTGGCCTTCCCTTGCTAGTTCTCTCCATCTCCGAGGCTGCTTCAGTTTGGTGAATAAGATAGCTTCAGTCATCACCAAGGCTTACTGCAGCTTTGGTTTTGGTGATCTCCTGTGTACACATTAGCTGAATCCTACCCTCACCTGAAAGTGAGTGCTGTTGAAATCTAATATACCTAGACCAACAGTACTTCCATAAGAAATAAAAGGGATACTTTAATATTAAATAGGAATACTGACTCTTACAGGACCTATTCCAGTCTAAGCAACATGCCTACATATCTGCTCCTAATTTAGCTATAGTGTCATTTATAACTGGGATACAATTGATGAGTCCATCCTACAGAAATTGCAAGACCAGTAGATTTAGTTTTCAAGGCCTTCGTAATAATAAAGCCAAAACATGCCTTTTTAGGCACCCACTTCCTGCTCCCTCTTATCACCATCAACAATGCATCTTTGTAACTTAATTGAGAAGAGTGTGTCTTTTAGATTAGAAACCAAGTGTCAGCTGGTTTCTCTACAAGGTATCCCCTTTGAGGGCACCTATTTCTGACCAATTAATGCCATAAGCTGTAATAGCTTGATAATAGAAGAACTGTTAATAAATGATGCATTTGTTACAGATCTGCTTTATGTGTAGAGCAGAAAAATTAGGCCCAGCTCCAAAACCAAACAGAAATGTCTTGAGACTGATTTGCACTTGTGTGGTTGATAAATGTAACCTCCAGCCTAATCCTATTTCTTTAGCCTATCCTGTAAGAAAGAAAGGAAGAGAAAAAAAAAGAGGGAGAGTTTCCTGGAACGTACAGGATTAATTAAGATGCCTTATAAATTTTGATATTAATTTAAAACAATTACAGTAACTGTGACAAATAAGAAAGTGTATTCATTAGCACTTTTTTTTTAAATGCTCATACTCCAGCATGCATTTGCCATTAAATAGTGACGTGAATTTATAGTATTTGGAAAAGTAGCATTGTTCTTATACAATAAGCTGTACTCAGTTTCAACCCGATTTTTCTGCTGTTAGATTTTGCTCTCAGTTTACAAGACAAATACTAGTATTTGATAAATAGAAAAAAAAAGTTAGCAAAATCATTCTTTTGGTTAAAAACAAACAAACAAAACTTCCATAAGAATTGAAGCAAGTCTGCTTTAATTTCTCCCCCCTCTTGCTGACTCAAAATGGAAACCAGAGTAGGCTAGTAAGTCATCTTAGTGCTGCTCTTTCTCTGTTTTCCTTCCCTTCATTATTCCTTCTCAGTAACTTTTAGCTTTCACAGCAGTATTTTATAGGACTGTCACATCCTCCAGAGTTTGTTGGACAGTCTTTTTCTACACACTTGTGTCCCAAATGCTTGCTATCTACCATTGGAATTCTGTCTTATTTTACAAATTGCTATATTTTGTTGTGATTTAGCATGCTTAGCCAAACATCACAGTTGAAGGTTTATCCTGCCAAATAGAAATGAACTCTCAACTGTTCTGGCTGAGTTTTACAATTAATTTGTTGGCCTGATCTTCTGAAGATGTTGTCTACATTAACCTAGTGCTCCTGATTGTCTGAAACTGGCACCAACTGCAGTGAAGTTAAGCCTAATGGTGCTAGCGTAAATCAGGGAACTAGCACTCGTGATTACTGACTGATGTAGAATATATTTATAAACCAGACTGGTCAAAATTATCAGTAGCTACAGGAACAGTGCTTATATCACTAATTATTGCTACCACAAGTGAAAATATTACCATGGAAGTATCAGGGGCAAGAAATATCATCTCATTAACAGACTTGAAAGGAAGGTGTATCATACCTGAAGAGCTGACTGAAATATTTTTCTAGCTTAGCATTATTTTTCAAGCCCCTCTTAGTCTGATACAGTCATCTTTAAACAAATTAACACAACCCTTTTAAGACACAGTTAAATCAAACTTACCTGAAATACAAACATGTGTCTGCCCGCAGGAACAGGTCCTACTAAAACAGAGTCTAACACCTGATCATACTCTTCACTTTCAGCTGAACCCACATAAATTATTTTCCATTCCAAATCTACAGCAAAACAAAAACAATAAAAAAAACAACCAAACATTATTTATCATAACAGTTAAGGGTCTTCCAGCTCTTGCCCCTGTACAATGTTGCATAGCCTAAAAGTGCTCCTTTTGCAACGGGCCTAAAGGAATACGGGCCTGCCTTCATCGGGAAATTAATCGATGCCTGCCCCAGTCTCCATGAACCAGAGCATCCCACTATCTCTCTCTAGTCAGTCAGTACCACAGAAATCCCTCTTTTTTCACAGTCAGGTTAGTTTTCAAGTTTCATACAGAGGACAGGGCCCATTTACTTGTTGAGGGCTGTGTTCAGCATCTTCTCAAAGTCTTTCAGAATGGCTTCAGCACAGGGATGATGCCTATATACGCCTGTAAAGCACTGCATGCCTTGAATACTGACTCACCTCCCAAAAAGAAATTCCCACCTTTCACATATACAGCTCACAGTTTAAATTACAGAAATCATGGAAGGTAGTTAATTTGGTAAGAAAACCCATTGTGTAAGCACCAGGCACACTAACTGTATGCCCCCATTCCTTCACATGTAGCTTGTGTAACCTGAGAAGTATATAAAATTGTGATAGCATGATCAGATCATATTCTCAAAGATATTGGTGCTTGTATTTTATCCATATCCTGAAACAGAATTACAGGCAACAAAAAAAAAAAAAAAATTAAGTGTAGCATTTTGCTTCTTAATGCAATGCACCAGAATCAAACATGTTTTACCGTTGTTTCTTCTAACTCACCCTCTGCACCAGAGGTGTTTGAAAGCTGAAACTGCAAATTAGCACACGTTAGCTCTTCCTGGGCTAGCTTTTCCCTTTCACTTTTTAATTCAAAAACACATGCATAAATGCACATACAGAACTAATCTTAAAAGATAGATTTTTAGTTTTTTTAAACAAGAGGGGAAAAAAAGATCACCATTATGGAAAACTATGACTAACACTTTTTTTTTTTTAATGAGACTGTTCCTTCAAAACTGTACCTTGAAAACTCACATGGTATATTTCATATTTTTTTTTGTTATGAACAATGCCCTGATTGTCTATGCAAAAGCACAAACCTGTACCTTATTACAGTTACTTTATTACTATGCTCTGCAGAAATCCGAAGGTCTACATTATGGTTTCTTGATGCGGGAACTTAAACATAGAAAAAAACTTAGCACTTTAACAGAACTTGGCTGCTTTAGGATTGCAATTCTCTTTCGTCATTAATGAATTCTTCTTGCTTATCATGTTTAACATCATTGCAGGTTTTGGGGGATTTAGGTAGCATAATTAACAGGGCTTGGGAAGGGATTTTACTCGTCTGTACGGCACAGCACAATTAACCAGGTACTGTATCAGAGGTTTTATTTACCTTGTAAGCATGTAGTTCTAGCTACTGCCAGTATAACAGGCTACTCATCCAGGACAATTAAGGGTCTCTTTTGTCAGCACTCAAGCGTAAGTTACCACTTACAAGAACTGAGGACTTTAAACTACTTAGGATTATCACACTATCATGTGCTGTTATTCTAGGAGAACAGTATAAAGTTCATTCTAAACCAATAGTATTTAGTACTGAAAAGTGGACTTCTAAAAAGTAAGTTTTAAATTATACATTTAATAGGTTGATCCAAACGCTGTTTAGTTATCTCGATATGGAGTAACAGCTTTTTTTTTTTAAAAAACAGCTTTCTTTAAAAAAAAAAATAATAATAAAAGAGAGGGCTGGGCTTCATGAATTTAATTTTGAAATCAGTGGTGCACAGGACTGGCTGAAGAGAAAACAGCACAATAAATAGACATATTAGCACCTGAAAGCTAAGACAATGACAGAAAATTTTTCATCAAGTATATAAAGGCTATGTTTAATCTTATTTTTAAATGTGAAAGATAGCAGTGCTCATCCCGAATTAATCCTGTAGTCTAACTTGCATTTAAGTGGGGGAAGGGAACTGAGAATTTTGCGTTAGACCATCTATAATTCTTCTCATCCCGATTGTCCAGGATTAACTCTAATGTAAATCCAGAGAGTGGGGAGCGCATCATGTACAGCTGTGCACAACTGGAAGGAAAGGCACAACGCCTTGCGCCGAGCCCCTGTGCTGGGCACTGCTGCCTGCCACAGCAGTTGCCATCGAGGGGTCTGGTGCGGTATCTCAGATGAGGCCAGACTGACCAGAGACCCAGTCAGCTGACCAGTCAGCAACCCGGAGACGGGCATGGAGCACACCCTGCTGCGTGCAGCTCCAACTAACGCGTCCATCAGTTGTGAGAGCAGGAGACTGGCGGCGGAGGCCTAGGGGAAATCCCAGGCTCGGAGGAGACTTCCTCTGAAGTTCCCGCCAGCGCGCCCGTCCCTCCCAAGGCTGGTGGAGCAGAGCAGGCCAAGCCGTCCGCGCTGTCACCAGGCCGGCGGCACGCACGAGTAAAAAGGGCTACAGAAGCAGGCAGGGGGAGGCAAGTTTATCCGCAAGGACAGAGGCTGTCAGGTGTTATCACTCGCCAACTCTGGTCTTCCTTTTCCCTCCCGTCGCCCCTCAGGCCGCAGGGGCTCCCTGGTCTCCGCCGGGGCGAGGACTCTCTGATCTTCCGCTGCCCGGCAGCCCCAGCCAAGCGGCCTCCTCCTCCTCCTGGAGCGGCAGCCGCTGGCTCGCAGCGCCCCGCTTCCCCTCCGGGCCCGCCGCCGCCTTCCTCGCCCCGAGCCGCCGCCTTCAAAACTCCCGCCCGAGAGGCCACGCGCGGCCTCTCGGGGCGGCTCGCGCTGCGAGCCGCGGCGCGGCCTGCTTGCCTGCCGGCGGGCGGCGCTGCCGAAGCGCCGACGGTTCGCGGCCCGCCCGGCTGAGGGGAAGGCGGGAGCCCGCTGGGAAGCGCGGCTGGCACCCCAAACTCAGGCTGGGGGTTCCCGCAGGGCGGCTGCGGGCGGCGCCGACCCCCTTTCCGCTCTGGTGGCAGCTGGTAACTTTCGAGTGACTTCCAAAAATAGTGGCTGGCGGCCGGCCCCCTCCCCCACCGGCAAGGCTCCCGCAGCCAACGAACCGAACCGCGCCGTGCCGCCGGCCCCGCGCACCCTCCGCGGCAGCCAACTGCCGACACCCGGGGGCGAGCCCGCCTGCCCCTGACTCCCACTGCGATTTGGAAAAAAAAAAAAAAAAAATTAAGAAAAAAATTAAAATATTAAAATGGAGCGCGAGGCCAACGAAATGCTCGTTGCGGAGGGTCCTCCGCGCTCCGGGCCCCTCCTGCGCGCAGGGGCGCCGGCCGCGCAGCAGCCCCTCTCCCCGCGGACGCGGGGACGCGCGGCAGCCGAGCCCGGTTAACCCTCTCCCTCTCCTCCAGCCTCCCCCCGCCTCCCCACGCACACACAAAGCTGGCAACATGGCTACCACCACTCAAACAAGTTCCTCGCAACTTACGACTCGCCTGGCCGATGGCGCGGCGGGGAGAGGCGGCCCCGGCTCGGCGGCCCAGGGCGGGCGAACGCCGCCAACTTTCCCCGCTGGGCTCGGCCAGCGCCGTTTTCCGCCGGCGGCTCGGGCGCCGGCCAGCACATCCCTTCGCCTCGGCACGGCGACGCGGTGAAGGAGAAAACTGTTAAATTGTAGGAGCAGGCCTGTGCAAAGTTTAAGCCTTAAAACCCCCGAAACTAAGAGCCCGAGGTTACAAAATCCGTATCGGCAAAAAATCTACTCACCTTCCGACAGGTCCTCTATGCACTCAAATGTGATTTCGAACTGGAAAGGATTGTAGAAAGGAGAAGGATTATCCAACACCACTACATTGTTCACCTGAACCTTTGCCATATTTTGAAAAAAACACAAACAATAGGAAGAGCGCGTTAACGCGGCACAATAAAGTCCAGTGTGTTGGTTTTTTGCAACGCACAAACCCCCGTGCCGGTGCCCGAGCGAGGCTGCAGGGCTGCGACTTGGAGAAACTTTTTTTTTCTCCCCCCCTTTTTATTTACACCAGGAACACTCCACACTGTTCGCAGCTTTCCTATTTCACTAAACTACAGCCCATTCTGCCCTGCTCGCCGCCAGCGCCCGCCCGGATTGGCCGCACGCCGGCCTAGGGCCCTCCCCCCTCAGCGCGGCCGCCGAGCGGCACCAAGATGGGCCCCGCCGCTCCCGCTCGACCCGCCGCCTCTCGCCACGGCGCCCCCGCCCGGCCCGCGGCGGAAACGGGCGGCCAACGGCCGGGCAGGGGCGGGGCGGCGCCCAGCCGGGCGGAGCCGGGGGCGGGCGGGAGCCCGGTAGAGGACACCGCCCCCGGGCGGCTCCGCTCCTCCTCCTCGGCTGTGGGGTGCGGCGTTGGCCTGTGGAGCTGTTGTGGGGAGGGGGTCTTTTAGGCTTTTTTCTTTCTTTTCTTTTCGTCCTTTTTCTGTGCCCAGAGGTGGCCGGGGCCACGCAGTGAGCTGGTTTCGCGGGAGTGCCAGGGGCCACCCCAGCCCGGGGCTGGGGGGGGGTGTTTGTGTCACAAGAAGCCCACCCCGGGGTGGGGGGGTGCGGGTGGGCTGCACTGCCCTGGTCAGCGCCCTGGCACCAACCTCTTGGCCGAAGGCAGAGTGTCAGGAAGCAGCCCAGCAGCATGCTGCTCACTGGGATGCTCCCTAAATAAAGGAGGGGTTGCTTGTAGGGTGTGGATGGGCTGTCCACACAGACTGAGTGCTGCTGCGAATCTATCTCACTGCTGCTAGAGAGGCCATCTGCAGTGTGGCTGTGGAGGGACAGAGGTTTGTCTTTTACACAACTGTGCTGTCAAGAAGCCATCCCATTCCTGTATGTGTAAAAATGGGCGTAGGTAACATAATAAACTGTGAAACGACACATATCCAGCCCAGTGCAGTAGCAACAGGCCCATGGAGGAAGCCATCTTGTGTGGCAGCAGGAGGCCTGTGGAGGAGGCCATCTTGTGGCCGCCATGCACAAGACATCGAGAGGAGTGACATAGCACCGTAGCACCACTTTACATGCCTCACACTTCTGTAGGGGGAGAGCTGAAAGTGCTCCGGTCTGAGGGGTGTGAGTTGCATACCCTCACCACAAGAGACGATTCTGTGTGGAAATAAATGCACAGCCAGGTTCTAGTACTGTCTGCAGGGAGCCGTTGGCTGCGGTGGAATATGCACAGTAGGAAGGCCAGCAGGAGCCATCTTTCCAGCTGTGTGGAAGGGCAGAGGCCTGCTGGCATGAGCAGAGTGCTGCCAGATCTGCAGCGAGCGAGAGCGCGGTGCTGAGGCACGGAGGCCCTTGGCCCTTCAGCAGATCACCAAGCCCGTGCAAGGTTTGGAAAGCAGATTGGTTTGTATTTACAAAGAAATGTCATAATCTGATACTTGCCTGATCTGTTGCTTGCTGCACTTTTTAATAGCATCTCCACATCTTACACAAGACTAGAGGTTATTTTGCATTTTTAAAATTTTGCAATATGATTGACTGGCCAAGTTGTTCAGTGCAGAGTCCAGGAAACCAAGGAAGATTGGACACAGTGGAGGAGATTCCTGAAAACTAGCTAAAGTGCATGTTACTAGGTTATCAGGAAACATATTTCCAGTAACTTTTTACTGGCCATTTGTGAACAAATGGCTACTGTGGTGGGCTGTGCAGCAATGAGAAGGCCTCTGCAGCTTCTCTTCCCCGAACCAAGGGAGGTTTAGGGGGAGGATTTTTGGGCAGGTTTTGCCATAGCATTAGAGATTTTAGGCTGGTTGCAGCTTGTCAACTACTAGGATATTTTGAGCTGAACACTGGAGTAAAAAAGGAGGGCTAAAGATAGAGAAGAAGCTGGGAAACAGAGAATAGAAGACTTGAAAGGAGCTGCACATACTTGATAATGAGTGGCCATTTTCACAGTTGTGCAAGAGTTTTTGACCTGCCATGCTCCCAATGTTGTATCATGTAGATTTACTGGGAACATCCCCTCCCGCTCCCACCCTCCATTTCGTCCTTGGGCATCTTTGGATTTTCATTTTTGCTTAATGCTTGGAGGAGCCCAGAATCTCATAAAGAAATTTAATTGCCTTAGTTTAAAGTGAGAATTTTTCTCCACTTCCTGGGGCCAGGAGTTAAAAGACACTGGAATTTCTTTATTTTTCCCAAGTTTTGTTTTGCACCTCCAAAGTATTTGTTTCAGTAGTTGATGGGAAGGAGGACCTGAATGGGTTCACTCCATAATTTTATGATTTTTGCATTAACCCTAATTTTCAATTTGATCTGGCAGATTTAGTCTTCTTACTCTAATCTCTTTTGTTCAATTAACAAAGTCCTAAAACAGGTCACTGTTGAACATGGGGAGCTTAACAGAATCTGCTCCACAGATCTCAGCTAACCTGCCAAATGCTAGTGGGGTTTCTTACCAGTAGGTGTAAGGCAATTTACATGGTAGAGGTATGTGGTGGAGCTAACCTGCTGTTTTGCCTTCTGCCCGTGGCACAAGCCAGTGTGCCGGGTCCCTTTCTTTCGCTCAAGTGCACTCCTATGTTTTAAGGAAAAGGCTGACTGATGTAATTGATTCTTCAGGTTTGACAGTGACTGCTGTGAAGGACTTTGGGGAGTGGAACTTGGAAGCTGGAGCACTGGTGCTTGCAGATGGAGGCCTTTGTTGCATTGACGAGTTCAATAGTATCAAAGAACATGACAGAACCAGTATCCATGAAGCAATGGAGCAACAAACCATCAGTGTTGCAAAGGCAGGGTAAGTGGCATGTTAACCTATGTGATAAACCAACTTAAGATGTTTCTCTTGTACCTACTAGTTGGAGGGAGGTTTGTCATGCTAATTAAATATATCTGTTTTCTTTGTGGTACTTAATAGTTTTGTTGTCAGCGGTATTCTTAAACTAGACGAGTTAGCATTTCAAAGGACAGTGCACTGGACCAGAGGTTGCAAGTGATCAGAATAAATACACACACTCTTCACTGTTGGTTTTTCAATCTACCACTGAAGACCAGGGCACTTTCCTAAGAAGACCTAGTGTTCTTTTTCATGTCCTTTGCTGTGAGTGGTCATAATACTCATACATGAAATAAGGAACTTTGTGAAATTTTTATTGGAACTCAGAAAGCAGGACTTAATTTCTCCCAAATCCAGTAATACTGCATGGTAACAAAAGAAAACTAAGAGATTTCCAGGCTGCTGGATTTTATATGTTGGGCATGGCATAAATATAAACTCCTGCTCACTTTTAGTTTCTCGCTTTCTTTTTCAAAGTAGTGTGTTTTCAAACCTGCTATTTCCCCGCTGTCACTTTGATCTCTGAGCTCAAATCTTTCTTACTCTGTCAGTCATACATAGCTCTTGTCTAGGCCCAAATAATTTTCTGGCTGGTATTGCTGAAACTCTGCTGCTCAAAAGGCGTACTGTTTCCACATTCCTGCTTGTTGCCTTCAACTGAGCTCTTGGCTCCAATCACGTCTTGGCTCCTCTAACTGATGATGTCCTTTCTTTATTCTGAGCATCTCCACTGAAGCTGTCTTTAGCCTCTTTGCTTTTACGCCATTTTTAACTCCTTTAGGTACTTCATAACTCAGCTCCTTTCTGCCTCTTTTTTTTCTTTGGGATTTTGCTGAATGTTTTGCTGTTGCGTGTAAGAGATCTAATGCATCTTCTTTTCCTTATGTCATGTCAAGGATTTTAGCCGTACTATGCTTTGTGTTGAAAATGACCATGAATTTGCCTGAATTTACTCATTCATCATAAAAATACCTTCTGAAGTTGTACTTTTTCTCCCAACTTAATTCTGGTGCATTCCCTGTAAATTGTCCTCTAGGCAGACAGCGGACAAGTAATGCCGCTTTCACCTGAGAGATTACTGGCCTTTACCAGTAATCCAGCTGGGGACAAATATTTGGAGTCAGTGTGGTCCTATCTACTTAGTAAGAGAGTGACATATTTTATCCAGGTTCCTTGTTGCAGTTGGTTGGGTTCTGTAGACGCCAAAGCACATTTTGGTCACTTGCACATATAGCCTCAGTTGCTCACTTTTAGGGACTACATCTAATGGGGACTTTCTGAGTAGTAACTGAGCACAGATAGGTTAAGCACTTTGTTAATTTAAGGTCTTATTTTGGTGCATGGGAGACAAGGTTTTTTTCCCATTGGGTATAAGCTCATAGAAGGTATGTGGTCCTTCCTCTCAGTTACAGAAGAACTTTGGATGTGAGGCAGCAGTTACTCAGGAGCTGACTAGAAATAGCTCAGTGACAAACCAAAGTTAGAACACTTCTGCTACTGCCTTAACCAAAAGGATTACATTTGGACTACTAGAATAAAAATAATCTCTCCCCACATCTGAAAACACATGCCAGGATAGCATGGTTAAGAGAGGAAAATGGCTGCTTCCCTGGAGAAAGAGTTGATATGGATGCCATCATCATTTGGTTGGGTTCATATTCATAACATGCTTAACGCAAGAATAAAACATAATTTATACTACATTTTATTTTGTTTCTTAAAATGTGAATTAGGCTAAAATGTTCCTTTCCATCATAAAAAAAGTGCTTCTATACTGTATAAATCAGCAAAGTAATATTTATTTCTGAAAAGTTACCTTGGTTTTCACCATTTAAGGACCTAGCTGTATGTATATTATTAGTCATGGAAATACTGCTTAGTTGCTTTTCGTACCCTAATCACTGTCTTTCTGTCTAGTTGCTATACTCTGTCTGAGGAAAGCTGTATGTATAATATGGTAGTAGTACAATAATTGTGTATATTGTTTAGCTCTTATGGTCTTTCAAGGTAAGATGTGCTCCTTATAACATAAAAACATGGGGCTTTTTTAACACTTTGGATTTATTTCCCCTACCCGATCTAATTCAACCGTACTTTTCACCATACTTTTCTCTAGCTTGGTATGCAAGCTTAATACAAGGACAACTATCCTGGCAGCAACAAACCCAAAAGGCCATTATGACCCTAATGAGTCTGTCTCTGTCAACATAGCTCTTGGCAGTCCTCTGTTGAGCAGATTTGACCTGGTCTTAGTATTGTTAGATACAAAGAACGAGGAATGGGACCGTATCATTTCATCCTTCATCTTGCAAAATAAAGGTAAGAGTAGTCTTTTTAAATGATAATGTGGTTTTGGTTGGGACTTTGGTTGGTTGGTTGGTCTTTTTAAAAAATTTCCTCACCTTTTAGTTTAGTTTGTTGTTCTCGAGACTTTCATATTAATCAGTGTTTACATTTTTGCTACAGTAGTTGCCTGCAGTATCATTGTTTTTCAAGTAGGAATAAGATAGAGATCACTAATTAATTAATAGGGGTGAGCTGAGAACACTGTAGTTTTACTCTGTGATCGGTTACAAGAGATTTAGCCCAGACTGCTCAGTAAGTGGATATTTTGCATCTTGCACCTTTACTTTGCTTGATGTGCAGATCCTACACACCATCGTACATGCTATTAATGGGAAACTTAATTCAGACAGAACAAATCTGAGCTGCATGTGCTGCAGGGCTTAGAGAGTAAAGAGCAGTGTTCCATATGAGGCTTTCTGTGCTCTGGACTTCGGGAAGGCATTGTGATTTGATTTTAACCAGCCCTTTTTCCATCCACGTGAGGAACACGGCTTTGATCCCCATTAGGAAAGAAGTGGTTAGAGGAAACTTCTTCAGTTAGCTTCCTTCCCTTCCCAAAATGCTTCCCTGCAAAAAATGTTCAGAATATGGCAGGTAGCTTCTGGCTCCTAGAAAGTAGGTAAAACAGCCAAAAGGCTGGTTTATGTACCTGTTACTTATGTACATGAATGTACATGTTATTTATGTACATGGATGTACATACATTCGTGTAACATTTTACATTTTACTGACTATACCATCTGGTGGGCAGTGAGTCTGACTGCAGTTCTGTTGAAATTACTGGAGGCTTTACTGTGGATTTTGATGGGGGAGGGATTGGATGGTGTGTAAGATTTGTCCAGGAATTTGACCAAGTCCTTGAGGACTAGTGTGCAGGCAACCCAGTATGTCCCAAAATTACAGTAATGTGTCTGTCTATTTAACAGGAATTCTTAGGAAAAAGCTTGATGTCTGTTGTTGTAAAATTACTGACTAGGCAGTTGTTATGCAGGTTGCCCAAGCAAATCAGAAAAGCTCTGGAGCATGGAAAAGATGAAAACCTACTTCTGCCTTATAAAAACTATACAGCCAAAATTGTCTGATGAGAGCAACCTGATCCTTGTACGCTACTATCAAATGCAGCGTCAGAGTGACTGCAGAAATGCTGCCCGAACGACCATTCGCTTACTAGAGAGTTTGATACGCCTTGCAGAGGGTAAAGCCGTGGTATTTTTATTTTTAGGCTAAAAACTAACCTTTATAAAATGAGTAGACCAGGAGTATAATTATAGCCAGTAAGCAGAGTAGCAGTTTTTCCATAGAGGTAGGGATAGGTGATTCTTGTCTTGTTTTGTCTTTCTAATCTAAAAAGACTTGGAGTTGAATATTTTGAATGTGAGAAAGGGTGTTATATTTAGATTATCAAAATCAGTTTTAATTTTTCTGTTCTCACACTCATAATAAAAACTAAATGTACTGGAAGAAATCACATTTGAGAGAAAAATCTTGAGAGGTTATGTGTCTTTATGAAAAGCAATCTCAGGATTTATTTTACTTCATTTGAGTCCTGGGTTGTCATCGTACTTGGCCTGAGGAAAGGTGCTTCTATCCTAAAATTAATATACTATTAAAAATAACTATTTTTCATTTCCTTAAATATCAATAATCAAATCTATATTTTGCAATAGGACTTCAACATTTCCAACTCTAGGTTCAAATCATATTTTATTTATAAGAACAAAAATGAAGCAGTAGGTTTCTGTCTTAACATGATTTTTTTTAATAAAATGGCATAGCAAATATTTTCAGGATTAATTTAAAAGAATATACTGGGGTTTTTTTTGTAACAATCATAAATCATCTTTATGCTTTTGTATGCCAGTCAGCAATGTAGAGCTTCCAGCATCAGATGTTTATATTTTGTTCTCCCATTTGGGGGAAAAATTATGTGAATGAAAGACACTCCTAACTTTTAGGGATTCACATGTTATTTTTGCATTCAGTGTTTGTTCCATTCTTATGTGTTCACACGATTGGAGCTCTTAGTAGCATTTTATTCTTTCAAAGTATTATATAGATGGTATTAATTAACCTGCCTTTCTCTAGCTGAATAAGAAATGTGTGTGTTTCTACAGCCAGTTAGGAGGAGAGCTTCACGTAGTAAATTATTTGCATTATATCTGTTTACAAAAATCTGTTTTATTTTGCTGACTTAAGAAAGGGAAGAAAGGAAAAATAAAGCTATTGAACAGAAAAGCATATTAAATAATACTAAATTTGTGACACAGCCCACTTAGAGGAAGTCAAATATTTTCTGGCCTGCAATGAAAATTAGACTTATTTTTTTTACTTCACAATGATGACAAATACCTATATAGATAGGGATGTTTCATATCACGCTCTTTATTGTGATATCCAGCACTTTAGATTTTTTAACTCTAGCATTTTGAGCATCTTTATTTGAACTGTCATTGTAACTGTAACCAGAAGTCACATAACATTCTTTACTACTAAAACTGAGCCCTCTAATTCCCATTGAAATATGCACTAAAATCAAAAGGATTGTATTGATGTTTAAGTTAGAATCATACCCAACTGTTTGAAGAGCTGAAGAAATTTGAAAAAATATCCTGTCCCTTCTAGTACAAAAAAAAATTGCTTTTTGACTTTGGTAACCCTTGCTTTCAATGCTTACTTATTTTTGATAGCTCATGCCCGATTGATGTTTAGGGATACTGTGACTTTGGAAGATGCTGTAACTGTGGTATCAGTGATGGAATCTTCTATGCAGGTAAGGCTTCTTGCAGGCATTGCCATTGTGCCCTACCACATTTAAGGGATTCAGTTTATCATGTAGATATATGCCAGCTTCTTTCATCTCTTTGGAGGTTTCATGAAGTCATGGAAAGTAAGTCATCAGACACCTTAACATGTAATTTTTAGTCCATCTTGATTCTTAAAATCCTTAAACAGAGATTATACTGAAAAACGTGTATTGATGATAAAGGCCTGGTATCTTTTTTTATAGACTTTTGAGTCTAAGTGAAGTTTTGGCATGCTATTGATTTTTGCTAATCTACATTTTAAAGACCTTTTAAGCCAGAAGTTGTGTCTATATCACTGTGTTAATAGCCTCTGATGGATTTTTCTTCCGTGATGTTATCTTGTCACTCATTAACTAGGTATGAGAGAACCAAATCATTTTTTGGAGCAAGTTTCAAAGAGTTGCCAAGACCTACGCTTTATTTTGCCATTAGATCATTATAAAATATGTTGTTGGTGATCCTGAAACTCAAAACTTTTGTTGCTGTACACTGCAAATTGTGCATTCCAGTTATCACATGGATTTGTGTAATGTTTGTATGTAAAAAGGCATTGAAAGAATGTGGAAAGCTAGATTTTAGTTTACTGTAACATTGTTAGGATGTTGAATGTAAAGAAAAAGCAACGCATTTAGAATTAATGAAAAGAATGTGAGTCTCATAAAGGCTTTTTTAAAATGGAAATGTGAAAAGTAATATAGACACTTTTACTTCAGATATAATATTTTTAAGGGAAATAAATCTTCATACTTTGGGGTAGGAAACTAATTACCATAAGCAGATTATCAGAAGTTTTATGCATGGGAATTTTTAGCACATCTGAAATTCTTGGTTTTGACTCTGTCAGACATGGTGTACTCCAGTGCACAGATGACTGGTCTGATCCAAAATGGCATTTCCTATGTTTCTGTATAGGTTAATATGAATATATTCAAATTAAGACAATTTTGTATAGCACCCATTAGCTCAATGGACCTTAAAGACCTTTGCAGGAGTAGATACGCTCCTTTTTCGGAGTTAAAGCTCTTCAGGATGGATGCATAAATTCACATATGGCAGGTAGGCACTTGTGATCTCCCTTGCTCTTTCAAAGAGGCTTTAGAGACTGCTTGCAGTTTGTGCCACGAGTAGTCTGCTGCACAGTGTTGCAAATGGAATTTCTCTCAAAAATACTACAGAGCCTGACTTTATTAAGTAGCAAAAGATTATTTCGCTGTCTGCTGCAGTTCATCTTGCACTGTTTTGAAGAGCTCAGCTTTTCAATGACAGCACTGCATCTAAGTTAAAATAAGAAGCTGTAGTAATATATCCAGTTGAAACAGCAGAAGATGCTATGTAAGTGTTCATTAGCTGTAATTAAACCTGTGATTAACTAGATGGGAATTTGATGGGACACTAGTTTCAAAGCAATATGGTTTGGGTATAAGAAATCTGAAATGCTGATTTGTTTTTCTCATAACATCAAAAAGTAGAATGTATGTATATAATAGTAATGAATGTGTAGTGTCATCTGCCTACCTCTCTACCTACCAGCACGAATAAATGCAGCAGAGTTTTTTTTAACTGTGGGCCACTTTTTCGTATTTATACAGCCCTGACCTCAAGGGCTGCAGTTTGCATAAAAAGCATCTATCTAGTAAGAGTCAGGCAGAAATTTGCCTGCCAGAATTATGACTGCAGAAGACTACCTGGGACTAGTCGGTACACTCATCATTTCTGCTCCACTCTTCACTTGTCATAAGCAAGTAGGCAAATGTGTTCATTTTTGCTAGAAACGTGCAAATTTGAGATCTGCTATTTAAGGCCAAATTTTACTTTCGTCCTGGAAAGTATAAGTGAATCATTGAAACAATTTCATTTTGAAGGAAGTGATTTGTTTGTTTTATAAAAAAAAAAAAAGAAGTAACATGGAAAGGTTTATTTTCAGGAATTAATTCCTTCTCTAGAAAAAAAAAAAAACCAAAACTTTTTGTATAGATAACATCCTACTGCCTAATTGTCAGTCTGTAGAATGAGGTTGTAAATGGGGAAGTACCAGAGTCATTCTTGGAGGACTGGCTGCCACCTTTCAGCTCAGCAAACTCAATCTTCGACACTGTCTTTGCAACTTCTACAAAAAGTCATATTCTTGCCAGTATAAAGTCAAAGTTCACAGTTCTCAGATCAGTGTTCAGTTATTTCTTGTGGGCCCTCTTGGGAAGGAGGACTATCACATTTTCATCACCAGCCTAGTTCATTTGGGTACTTTTGTTTGTTTTGTCCTCTAATTCACCCTTATTTTTCTCTTTTCTACTTTGTCTTCGTGAGCGTATTCTAATCCCCCTGGCTTGATCTTTTCTTTGCCTCATTTCTCCTTTGTTAACATTGTCTCCCCCTTCTCTTCGTCCTGTTTTCATCCTTGTTTTATTCCCTTTACAATCCATCTCCTTTTATTCCATTCTTACATTTTGTCTTCCCATCCTTAGGCACTTTAACACCCTTTCTTTCTGCTAACTTTTCCTATAATACTTTCTGTTTTCTCTCTGTCTGTTCTAGATCTGCTTCCCTCATTTCCACAGTGTGTGGATTTGTCATTTGGCTACCTTCCTCTCAAAATGGTATCTCAGAGTCTCAGAGGGACAGATAACTCAGAGACATAAGCACTAGTACAGGAATTAAACTTCACAGATACCTTAAATTCAGGCCCATCCCACTTGGAATATCACACACACACATTGACATTTAAAAGAAGCTCATTGTGATGGCCAAGCAAAGCACTGAAAAGTTAGTGAGGGCAAGATGTAGTTGTACCACTTAGGCATATATCTCAAGATACATAATCACGTATTCCTTTTTTTTCTAGCAGATCCTTAGGTCACAGGTTGACAGCACTCAAGCCAAAAGCAACTATCCTCTGTCAGTGCTTTGCTCAATGTATTGTTTATTACCTGCCTTTCTAAATGTTGAATTCTCAATTTCTTCATGTGTTTTTCTGTGGAATTAATCTCCAGTATATTTGAGTATTTCAGAAATATCAATTCACTTATCTTCACGCAGTCCTTGTGAGGCGATGGGATAGTGCTACTCCCACTCTATACTCTGGAGCTGAATTATGCACCATCCGGAAGAAATTGTCCACTGGAGTGTACCCTATGAGAGATGGTTAGGGCCCCAGTTTCAGAGTAGTAGCACTTTGAGTGTTTGAGCACATTTCTCGTTGACTGCAGTTTCCTTCTGTGCACACACCACATCAGGATCCCAGTTACAGATTATTGCCTTACAAAACCTTTGCTTAACTGGCTCATTCTGAATTGCAAGAACTAGAACTTTGTGTCTGAGGTAGAATCTAGTTCTCTTTGGCTGCTTTCCCCTGTCCTAACTGAGAGACTAGACTTCCCTTTCTGCAGTGCCTGCCTTATTGACTATGAACCTTCCAACAAATAAGGCAGGGAGGTTCTGCAACAGCCTTTTCTGTGACTACAGACTACTGTGTCTGTGTGGAACAGATCTGTCGTGTTCCTGAAGCGATAGGCAAAAAAACCCCAAGTGATAACTTCAATGGGTTGCATTAATGGTTGCGTGGACAGTGTTAGTTTTAGCACTGTGTAGTTTTAGAGGGCTTTAATTAGCCACCAGAATGATGTTTTTTCAATGTTTTTTTTTTTTAATACAAAGTTTTAGAATTTCAAAATGGAAGAACCAGAAATTGCCACAAATGAACATATGTGGTCCAAGTGATGCCACATGTAGCAATTTCTTGTTCTAGAGACTCCGTTGATTTTTACTATTGCTCTCAAGGCACTTGATATGCATCCTGTTCATTAGCTGTATTGAGCTTTATAGATTAGACAGGAGTGGTAAATGCTAGCTAATCTGTGGCAAATAGAGGGTTTGTGGTGTGGGAGTTTTTTTCCAAAGAGCAATTAACTACAGAGCTATTCTAGATTATTTGTTTTGGAACAAATCACTTTGTGCAGATGCTCTGTTCCAAATAAAAACTACTTCATTTCTCACAAGTCACAGCAAAATTGTCCCATCTTAAAATCACTTGCTCTCTGGATTTATTCCTGAATAATTAGTTACTCTTAAAGAGCTATTCAGAAATATTTTTGCCAGTCACTTTACCCTGTGTTGACAAGCCTTAATACTTAGGTCTTTCCATTTAAATAATTAGGCAAAGCTAAAGAAAACTTTCAGCAGCCAGAACTTCTTCAGTTATAAAAGTTACTCACATGGGCAGAATTTTTACAAAGTATTTGGAAAACTTCTTTAATCCTAATTTCCATTTTTAGTCTTGATGGTCTCAAGGCTTAGGTGGACTTTCCAATTTTTGTGAAAATAAAAATAAACCAGTACGAGTAAACCGCAGGCTTGATCATATAATTGCTTGATGTATATGAGCAGCTTTGCCTGTGTGAGCAGACCTAACAGGATTATTTGTGTGAATACAGTTACTTTGTAAAAATTTGCTACCTTAAGCTTTAAAATACCTAAGGAAGAATTTTGTATAAAATGGTCTCTGCGGTTTAAATTTGGTGCTGAATAAGAAAGATAGCTTCCTATGATTTATTTATTGTTTTAATCTCTTTGGTGACATAGGGGGGTGCACTTCTTGGAGGCATCAATGCCTTACACACCTCATTTCCAGAAGATCCAATGGCGCAATACCGAACACAGTGTGAACTCATATTGGAGCGACTGGAGCTACATGACCTTCTGCACAAAGAGCTACAAAGACTTGACAGGTTATAATATGCAGAATAACAAAACAATTCAATAGCAAAAAAAGAGTTGTTTGGCAATAACATCTGGAGAGAGTCTAAAAATAGAATCAGACACTGGGAAGGGACTTGTTCTTTAGAGGACATGGATAAGCAGGGAGATTGTTTTAAAGAAGTACTCTAAGATCATCACAAGATCATTTCTCCCTCTGGGTTATGGAATTTACAAACAATTTAAGAACATTTTAATCGTTCCCAACTCATATCTCAATTCTATGCTCAGATAAGTTTCAGCAGAGTTTCTTAGGGTCAAAATGCCAGATTCTGTAGCTGAGCAAATAATTTTATATAACTTTTTGTTACTCGCTTGGTAAAATACAGCAGATCTGCTTCATATATTTTAAGCCTTCTTTTGTGTTGGGCTTGTCAGGATCCCTCCCTTTTGGTTAATCGAAAATATAAGCCTGAATCAAAGTTCTGTTCTTTTGGGTGGTTTTTCTTTTGTACATGCTGGAATTTTCACTCTCTCTTCTGTAGTTTTCAGCTCACTGCAATAATCTTTGAAAAGTTTATTTGCTGTTATTAATAGAAAACTTTTAATGTACTGAGGCTGAGAGGAGAACGCTAGGATTGGAAGGAAATAAAATATATATAAAAAAAACCCCATTTGTTTCCCGAAATGAGATTAGGTTCTAAAGAAACTCATACTTTTTATTGTTAAAGGAAGAGAAAAGATTAATGTTATCGAAACTAATGGAATAAGAACAGCTGAGAAAACACACTTTTTCCTTTAAATATTTTTCAGACTTATTTTGTAAGTCATAGTAAGGACATCTTAAAAAACCACAGAGGCAATAAAGCAGATGAAAGTGGGATATCTCCAACAGACAAAAGCTAGTTTTAAAACAAAGCTAGTTTTAAAACACAAGGGATCATAGAAATGTAGGATGGGATGGGAGATCAAATACAAAGCGAGGATCAGGTCTGTGTTTGAGCTTCCTGGCAGGAGCTTGTATCTGCTCCAAAGGCCTTCTAATGAAGAGGATTTTCCATTGCCATTGGGTGGTCTGTTCATTCTTGCTCCATCCTAATGCTCATAAAGGTTTTCCCAATATTCCACTGGATCCCCTGTGCCGCAAATTAGGCTGATTTCTTCTTCCCACTCTTAAGTACTTAGAGAATACTAAATGAATGCCCTCTTTCAAACAACCTATTCTGTATTAGAAGACTTGTCCCGTGCATTCCCCCTAAACTATATTTCAGTAAAACAAGCATTTATCTTTCAGCCCTTCTTGATGAGTCAGGTAATTTCTGCTGCTTTCCAAAAAATTTTAAGAATAAGCCTATTAGTAAATAACGATAATAATAATTCTAAAACGTACATGTCAATATAGTGTTTTCTCTCTCATATAGCAGAGGAACTGCTTATAATGCATAGGAATCCTTTCACCTACACTAATGCAGTCACTTCTGTGATGGAATGTGGCTGCTCTTCGCTATGGTTAGAATGACTGTTTAGCAAAAAGTAGAATGCTATCTCCATTGAAAATTATATGGTTAGGTACAATAGACAGAATATCAGCCATACTGAGTTTGGAGGGAGCCCTCATTCTAGCACCTCTGTTGTTTTGGAGGACCCTAAGAATATTAATAGCCACAGGCAGTGATAATTAAGTTTTATAGGTGATTTGAGATGCTTTCACTCTGTCACATGGAGTTTTTGACATGTTGTGTCCATGGTCATTGTGAGAGAAAACCACCAGCAACTGCTATTCCAGTAATACCTAGATTTTCCATTCTGGTCGCTTGTTTGAGACTTTACCTGACTCAGGATAAAATCTAATGAGGTTCCCATTTTAGAGGATAAACATACAGAGTATGTAATCCCTAAGGGACTCTAGCAATGGCTGTAAGTAGTGCAAAGCTGTTTGTTTGGGTGGGGTTTTTTGTTTGATTTTCCAAGGAAATGAAGTTTAGGTGGTTGCTTTCTCTATCCTGCCTGTCTTCTGTTGGGGACACTAAATTCTGCCACTTACTGTAGAAGGTGCTGAAAGATCACAGACTGCAACACAAGCTTTTGGAGCTACATGTGAAACCTAATAATGCTCTTTTATGACCTACAATATTTGTAGCTTTTCACCATTTGTACATATTAAGCATTGCTAATGCAATAAAGAAAGGAAAAAGGATAAATACATTACTATTGCTTTTTTTTTTTCATTCCATAGATTACAAAAGAATAATTCATGCCAGCTGCAGCCTGAAGAGACAAGTTTGAGTACTACTACAGCATGCTTGAACAAGGATACTTTTGGGCAGTCAAAGCAAATGTCTCAGTCAGAACCTTCAAATCAAGAAGAGAATAACTCCAGGCCACAGCCTTCTTTGCCTGAAGGCAACTGTGAAGGGAATATACGTGTAGAACCCTTGTGCAACCCATCACCTGGTGATAACAAAAATACAAACCACTTGATTAAACATAGTAAGAGAGGTGATGATAGCAGCCTGGCATGGTTTGACAGCCTGGAAGAGAGCAACATTGATGGTGAAGAAACTTTTCAGAAAAAGTCTCCGGTGCCCAAGATATCTCCAAATAATTTGGCTTCAAAAACCCTGTCTAAAACATCCTGTTCTGAAGAAAGAAGTGCTTCAATACCAAGAAAGGGAAATGGAATGAGCAAGACACTAGCAACTGTGAATCTACACGCTCTGTTGGAACAGGATAAAGTCTCCAAGATAAGCAAGGAAAGGACTGAAGAACACAACTGTTTTTCTTCAGAAGCAAATATTCAAGACCCAGCATCACCAAGTGCTAGCGTGCAGGATTCAATTATTACACAACGAGTTTCTAAAAGCTGTCAGAGACTGCACACGGAGAAATCACGTGGATTCTTTACAAGTACACAGGACCCTGAGGCAAAGGCCATTCCTTCAGTATTACCTGCGTCTGGCCTGCTGGATCTTTCAAGTGATACAGATTCTGTGTTAGGGGAGGAAAAGAGCAGTGTATCTGTAGCAGCAAAAACTGCAACAATTTCTATGAGAAAACGAAGTAAAGGTCAAGCAGTGAAGGAAACAAAAGAAGTAAGTTCCCATGAGCCAGAAACCCTTGACAGTGAAAGTCCTCCAGCAGCTAAACTAGCTAAATTTTCTTTCAGACCAAGGACAAAACTTGATCATTCATCAGAGAAAAAAAATGAAGAATTTTCTCTTTTTCAGAGTGAAACTATTTTTAAGTCTGGAGAGCAGCTCCAGGGAGAGCAGCTGCCAGAAGAATGCTGCCCCCCTGAGAAATCCAAGATGACATTGACTCGCTTAGGAAAAAATAGTTTGGAAAAACGATTAATTGATAATAAAGGGAGAGAAGAACAACAGAGTCAGGCCTTAGGGAAAGAGATCAGAGGAAATGCAACAATATGCTCTGGTGTCAGTTCTGATGCTGTGTCATCTCCACCCACTGAAAAGAAAAGTGAGGGAGAGGAGAAACGTGGCGGCCCAAGCACAGGAAAGGTGCGCTCCAGCACATTAGCCAAACTGTCGACATTCTCCTTTGTATCACGTCCTGAGTCAAAATTGGAAACCTCACCTACCATTAAGATTGACACTATCAAGGAAAGCCATAGCCCACTGCTGAAGGTGCATGTGAGCAATCCTAGCAGAAGGAAGAGTTTTGCATTGGGAAACTCTAGTAAAGCCAGTGCGGTCACACAGAAATCTCTCTTTTCAATAGCAGAGCTAGATGATGCTGCATTAGATTTTGATTGGGATGAAGAGGTTAGGAAAAATCCAAGCACTTAACATGTATATTTTCCAGCTTACTGAGCAGGCAGTTCTCCTGAGTCTCCATCCTTCTATCAATTGTATCCGTAATTTACAAAGCATTAAAAAATAATCTTCCTGGAGCTCTGTTGATACCAATGAACTTGCTTTCTTTAAGGGCTGTATACTTTACTTTAGCTAAGGACTGCATATACTGCAGGCCCAATGTGGCTTTTAGTTTTCTGAACTTTTCCCGAGACTGCTTATATTGGTTGACTGTTTCAATTGAAGTGATGTAACTTGAAGACTTGTATGATTATGTTCATATATCCAGAGTATAGTGAGTCTTGCAGAAGAGCAGGCTTAATTGACTGTAATCCTTTGTTTCATTTAATAGTTAGAACTATACATGATTGAGATTATCCTTCCAAATGACTATGCCACTTTAGAAAAATTATGATGCTAAAGTGATGTCATTATATTTTGTTCATCTATATATGCTGTTTGTCTCAGCGTAGTTAGCAATATTGTGATTTATCATCATGCTGTGGTAAGTATTTCTGTATTATCAGTATCATGACAATTTTGCTGCATCTGTGGTTACTGTGCTTCTTGACACACTGCTGATGTTGAAGACATGGATCAAGAGCTTTTTGTTCCTAGTTTGTTTTTTTTTATTATTATTTTGATTTTAAATACACTAGTTCAGATAACTGTCTGTATTCTGGGTCATTTTATCAAAACCCAGCTCTGTAATAAGAGTTCTTCACTGTCGAGGGAACAGATTTCAGGTGATTGAACAGGAGTCTCAGTAATCAGGATAGCTTTAATGCAGGCATTAAGCCCTGACGTATAAGCTACACTTCAAACCTAGCAGCATGATGAAGAGCTGCTGTAGCGTAACTTGGTTCTGACTCGGATAATGTTTACTTGACTATTTAAATTGTGATTAGAGTTTTACTGCATCTGATGTGCCGTTCATCTTTGGTAGCATGCTTCATCCTACGTCATTCATTTGTCTAATGGGAAATTAATCTACTAATGCATTACATGTTAACAGAGAAAGGTAAGCCTTAAATTCCTTTCAGTGACTTGCCTAGTATGTTTCTTCTGTATTTGAATTCTCTACAGAATATTCTTGTTATTACCTGCAAGGTAAACAGAATGGAGTGGTTGCTTACAGCACAGTAAATCCTTTGAGAGGCCTGCTAGCACAAAGAAGATCTGATTCTGTCTTGATTTGCTTAAATTTAGAAGTAGCTCCCTTGAAACCAAGTGAGTTAAAATGTAAAATTTCAGAGAATAAGAGACTGTGAGGCCCAAGTACTTTGGTGTGATACAGTGAAATCATGAGAACAGTAATTACAGTAGTTGACTTACTGTTAAGAGTTTAAGAAAATGACAGAAGCATTACTGTCCACACTGATTGTGTGGTAGTTTATCCACCTTCCTCCCAGAGCGCAGAGCCACCCCTTCCTGTTCCTTCTCAGAAAGACCTGTGCCAGGGTCTAGGGTGATGTGCACTCCTGATCCTACTGCCCGTGGAAATTAGAAGTTTCCTACAGGATGCTGTGTCTACACTGAAACTGAAGATGGGTCAAGAATCCTGGAGCTATTAACATTTGTGATGGTCTTCCTACTTGAGTTTTCACAGGCTAGCTAAAGGCATACTTACTAGATGTTTGGTTTGATGTATGTTACTAGCTGGCCAGTGCAAGTAGAACATAGCTACTGGATACTCACAGTCAAGCATCAAGAGTATTTTTTTTATCATGCAAAATGATAAAAAAATTAATCAAGAGAAATTTCATCCACCTATGCTGGAAGTATTGTTTTATTCACCACTTCACTATAGATCAGTAGCTAGGTCCTCATCTAAGGTAATTTGCTGTGTAAAGTTATGTGATGAACTGCTCCCAAGAACTGCAGGACCTTTCCCTAAATATTCTTTTGTGGGAGGCTAGTTGACTTTCTTCCCTCTGCCCAGTGGAAATTAGAACTGTCTTGAAATCAGCCGTGTCATAGTGGCACAAAACTGAGGTGAAAGTCAAGCTCAGAATTCTCTTCATATTCTCCATGCTTGTGTTTGAGAAGGTTCTGGTTTTTATATTCTGCTTGTTTCAACGTTCTGGCACTGTAAGATCTGCCTGAGGGTCAGGGAAACTACACAGTGAAGCAGAGCAGCCATGTTTCAGGAACGCTGAAATGCCAGGTAATGCTGAGGGCTGTCTTCCTTACTCATGAAACGTGCGAAGTCTCATGAAGCAAGGGAATGCCCAGTTAGGAATAACTGTGAAAACTGGGCGCTCACATTCCCATTGTGTCCTCAGACCTGTGCAGCTGCAAATCACTGCAGCTGAGGACATGGAAGATAATTAAACCAAGTTTATATTTTCCTAGATGAAAAATATTTCCTCTGATACAGTAAAACTCAGGCTAGAATACTGAGGTACTGTATGTCCCGCAGCTTTTCCAGTCATACAGTACTAATCACATTTGTGGTCTAAATCAGCAGTTTGGCTGATAAAATACTGCTAAATCCTAAATTTCACTTAAGATACTCTGTGTTCTGGGGGTAGAGGAAACAAGGAAGTCATAGAGGTTCACTTCCCTTCTTGCTGAGGACATCTGAGAACCTAAGACCTCCTACATTTTAGCACCTATCTTTACTAGATTGCAAGTCAAGCTTGCATCCTTCAAAATGATGCCTTTAAGAACATCAGGACAAATTTGAAAATGCCAGGAGACTTTTCTAGATCAGTGAAGACATTTTAATTGTATACAGAGTTACGTAGCCCTGAAAAGAACATGCCTGGGTTGCTATCTACCACTCAGATATATTTTACATATCCAAGTCCAAACAGATACCGTAGAATTTAGGCAGAGTGAATTCTCTCATTCTATGTAGTGTCTTAATGGTTAATAATTTTGGGGAGATAGTATGTTAGGTAGTATATCAGTAAAAATAAAGTTCTCTCTTCACATTCCGCAGATTAGAAGTAGTGGTTGTATTTATGAAATGGAATTGAGCAGAGGTTTTTGAGATCTGCAAGATCTGCTTCTCCCTTTCATATAACATGAGAAACTGAGCAAAAGTAAAAAAGAATCAGGGAAGGATACTGCAAACTCCAGTCACTCTGAGGTCACTCTGCCTGGAAGGCCACTTGGACAGCTTTGTTTCCCAGTTAGAATCAAAGAAGAGGAGGCACGGGGGCATTCTGTTGAGCTTGCAGAAAGGCCCGTCTGTTCTATACTAGCAGAAAGAAACCACCGTTGTCCTTTCATACTCTGTCTGCAAAGAGGTCCTAGTCGTCCAAGTGTGTTGGGTAAGTAGGCAAAAAATAAATTTGGAAGAGCAGATACTGCTGAGATCTTTCTCTACCAGACCAGTAGAAATGCTACTTGTTGTGGTATTGCTTCTGATTCATAGCATGAATTCAGAGCATTCAAGATAAATGAGAAGCACACAGTAATAAGGCAATTATACCTGCTGCTCATTTACTCTATCCCTTACCGTTGCCGTTGCTACAGAACGCATTTATCAGTGCCTTGTCAAGGAACATTGCTAATGCCTTTCCCTTTTTATACCAACTTGCCCCACCAACAATCATATGTTTTAATGGTTTTTGAGTGCTACGATAGCCCAGTGATGGGAGGATTTAATCCATTATGGCAGTTACAGTCTGCAGGGCTAACCAACAGATGAATTTCCTCTGCGAGTAGTTTGTGCAGTCAGTGGGCAGATGAGTCACTTCTTGCCAGCCTGTCTTCCTGGCCAGGCACCGAGCCGTTACCTCCTTCATCGTTTAACAATTCCCTCTCTGAGTTTATGATCTAAGAACATGTCCAATGTGTCGTCTCAGGGTGACTATGTACAAATATATATCAAACCAATTATTACTGTTGAATACACTGGTATTTTATTAAGCTGTGTTTTATCTTTATGAGTCTGGTTCATTAAAGGTGAATACATGTAGTACTGTCTTAAAACCCAGTCGAACCAAACTTTAGAAGTCACTGGTTTTAGCAGCGTGTTGATCAAATCCTTGTTTGTGAGCAGCAGTGAAATGCTGTTGTTAGATATTCAGTTGCCAGACTCCATTGCCTTGGTTGAAATCAGATTACTTCTTGTCAGCATGGGACAAGATCATGGTTTTACTGGCAGCTGTCCTGTGGCAGTGTTCTCCTGGATGGCCCGTGCAGACATGCTGATAAGTCAAAGGTAGGTAGAAAGCAAAAAAACCCAACAATTTAATTGTATTTTTATATTGGTTTATTATATTTTAGTGTAAAAAAAAAAACTAATCATAATTCTTTTAATCCTCCTGCATGGCACTTTTGCTGAGGAAGGCACAGCCTTGGCTGATACAAGACTGGACTTAAGTGAGACCCACACTCCTGTGAATTAGGAGCCCAGGTAGGATATTCTAGACTGTCATGAGGTTGCTCCGCTTAGTGCCTGAATCACTCCCCATTTGCCAGTACATGGGAAGGGGGAGCTGTGAGTAATCCTTCTCTGTGGTTATGTACATCACTGGTTGTTTTACAGACCTCTCTGACAGCCTGTCTCCTCACTTCTTTCCTAGCTGAAAAATCCTGCTGAAAGAGGCTTCCTAGGGAGTCTTCCCCTCTACTCCCCATTTACAGAAACAGGTTATCAGTGATGCCCCAGGCTCATTTTCCGAGTTAGGTGCTATTGATGGCAGTCTTCATAAGGTGAAGAAAAACGAAAAAGCTGTGCCTGGTTATACAGCCACAGATTATTTCCAGATCTCTATTGGAGTCTTCACCTGTTCTTTTTTTTTTAGTGCCTTTAATTTTTTAAATCTTTTTAGTGCTTTTTAAAATTTTTACCTTAATTCATCTCTTCATTTATTGATTACCTCACTTGCAGATGAGTCTCAGCACGCTACGTAGAGCAATCTAGTATTTGTCATCCGTTTGTTGTAGGCAGTGGTGCAAAAGTGACATTTAAGACAAATTGTGCAATCCATAGACCTTTATGGGAAACCTCCCCAAAATGAAAAGGCAGTACAGCAGAAAGGAGCTGGTTTTCTATCCAGTTTTCTTCTAATGTTTCTGACCTCTTTAACTTACACAGTTACACTATTAAGTGCCTCTTAATAATCTGTTCCAGTCCTTCAGGATCATCTGAAATTCTTCATGGAGACAGCAGGGTATGTGGGTATTTGTTACCTTTCAAGACCTTATAGCACTTACGAGTACAAAGCTGTGGTTCATGACCATCTTATAGTCCAGTCTTGCTGGAGACCCTTGGCAATGCTTCATCAGACTTAGCCTGCAACTGCTGCCATTGGTTCTTTACCCTTTGAGACACCTCCTCACCTCCTTAGCTTTCTCCCAGACCCTTGTTGCCCTCTTTCTCTGCAACTCGGGACTGTTGTCACTGCCTGGTCCTGCAATGTCAGTGCAGCTCTCCTCAAAACTCCCCTGAGAAGTATTGCCCATCTTATTTAGGCACTTCTGAGGTGGATACCTAGTTCTTAAGCTTGTAAGAACACCTATACTAGGAATCACTTGGCATGTAAACATCTTACAAAACCAGCTGTCAGTTCTTCCCAGCATTATGAAAATTGTAGACATGACACAAAAAAAATTGGCAGAAGACAAACTGAAAAAGGGAGCATACACCATGTGTATCAGCTACTCTGCTAACACATTTCTGCGCTGACCACCAGCTAGTCTTACTCCAGTTTATATGCTGCTTTTTGTTCTAAATAACTAGTAAGCAGAAAAAAAACCCTACATGACTGAGTTTGCTTGTTGCTTGTGTTATTGTCAGAAGAGCAGTTTGAATGTCATGATTCTTGCCAGATACGTTGGTAAATGTGTTAAATATCACAATGTGATGTGCACTAGGATTACGAAACCAAGTAAACTAAAGCCAAAGGCAAGGTAAAGTCAGTATAAACTGAACTGAAACTTCTAATTAGTGGATTCATGGTGAACAGATCTCCCAAGTGAGGACATATACCATCACGTTCTAGAGGGGATGTATTTATTGATGGGAAGATGAGGTAAACAGAGGATTAAGTGCTCTGTATTTCATGTGAATGAGGCAATAGCTTCATTAATAATGAATGCTAATTATGTCATCTCCCTTAGGTATCTGTATGCCTTCACTTATCAATACTTTCCTTCCTGTTAGACAGAAGACTGTTAGTAGTTCCAAGGAATAACATTGTCCTTTACTGGCTAAAGAGCACAGCTACTTTAGAAAAGACTATGAAAAAGTTTCTTATCATTTGATTATTCTGAACAAATATGTGTAATTACAATTGCACACATAATAATTATATGTGCAATTGTATAACTGTATAAACACAATAATATATGCATAGCAAATGCATATAGTGTAATAATGCAAATATTATTGTACAAATAAAATGTATTACTGCAATGTGACTTAGGAAGATATATCCTTTGGAGCAACGACTTTTCAATCAGTAACATTTCCTAACTTGAACTTTATAGTCATGAGATGACAGTTACAATAAGATTATGTAAAAAGGCAAGGAAAGAAGTGCATGTGTCATCAAAATCCCCAACAGAAAAGCTCATAAAAGCAAACTCTACATGACTGCAATCACTCACAAGATGTTTGGCATCTTCCAAATAGCAGATATCACGTCCCAAGTCACCTGCTTGCTCGTGTCAGCATAACTCTGTACTCCTTGGCAACTGAAAGCAGGGAGCTGCAAGTTCCCAGATGTAGTCATCTTCCATGTTCAGCAGCATTCTTCTGTTGTTCATCTTCACTGCCAAATACTAGGTGAGCACATCACGTATTTCCAGAAACGTCACTTGCCTTTGTCCTGAAGTGTTTTCCTTCTCTATTCAAGGTACCTGCTAGTCACAAAGCCATTGTTCATCTGTCAGAACAAAACATCACACAGATGAGAAGCAACAGCTCCATACCTTCAGCATGAGAGAGATTAGTCAGCAATTTGAGCAGCTGCACCTGCAGTTCTGCTTCTAGCCCATCTCGGTGGTCTGGAAGCAACGGTCTGGTTCAAGAAAGCAGCTTCACTCTCACTCTACACTGCCAGTAGGATAGCAGTTTTACTCCATTCCCTCTTTCACGGAGATATGGAGGTGTAAAAATGCCTATATTTGGATGCCAGGGTGCCTATGCACTACAGCAATGTTTTTTTAAGAGGTTCTTGCTGGTCACAGATTGATCTCAGAAACAGAAGGCCTGCTGCTAGGAGACAGAGCTACCCACTACCAGCTCCAAAATTCAACAGGGTGAGCAGCCTGCAGTGGAGAGGAACCCGAAGCAATATGGGATGCCAGTTGGCAGAGCTGCTCACACATCAGCGGAAGCATCAGGTGATATGCTCCAGCCCAGTCTGTGGATCTGGATGGATCCAGGTAAGCAGGCGTGTGCAGATCTGTGCTGAGGACCATGGCAGTGCAGCCTCACTGCAGGTGGCGCTCGTTTCTCAGAGTCCTAGATCCTGTCCTTGCGCAAGCAGTCTCCGCTTTCATCTTAGCAACACCTAGAGCTAATTATGACCACGGGAAACCTCAGAAATATTAAACATGAAGGCTAAAAACTAGAGGAAATGCTGAGAGTCACCTAGTCTACTTTGGTATTCAGAATAAACTCGCCCTAAACTATGGCAAGTGAACTTTTTTTTTGTAAAAAATACTTTTTACGGTGTCTGGTTTACAGTTTCTGAATATTTGTGACTGACAGCTCTGCTGTACTACATGGCTAGTGATTAACAGCATCACTGAAAGATCTTCTCCCTGTTTAAATAAATAACAAAGAACCAACGCGAAATCATTTTAAATATGGCATAAAATGTTAGGAAGATTGAAAACTTAAAAGTCATTAGTGGGTCATTCCAGTTTCTGCAAGAATCAGAGGGAATATTTCCAGTGACTTCAGTGGGATAATTTTCTAATGACCTTCACAAGACTCAGCTCAGCAGCATATATTTATGGGTCCATTATCCAATTATCAATATTCATAGCTAAGTAGCCTTCTAATCTTTTGAAATAAACCTTTTCTTCAAGCAAACTGGAACTAAAAATACACTGTTCTCTTAGTGAACACAGAAAATATAAGGGTTTCTTTCCTGTATTAGTGATTTTAAAATGTAAATTAAATTGTTCAAAAGCTGGAAGTTAAAGTTCCATCTCTAATCACCTCTCAGTGGTGTCACTGAAATGATGATATAATCTAAAGTAATCATTAGATTTGAAATTATTTTATTCTGTGAAGTGCTATCTTGAATTAATCAGCTGTTCCTGTAATACATTGTGGCTCTCCCATTAGTATTTTATCAGCCTCATTGAAGGCTGTATTCCACTACTATTAAAATTTTTACAGGCTACAATTTGACCTGCAGACTTCAGGTTGGTTGGAATTTATTGCAGCTTTACTGCAAAAACAGTGGGCTAGCTACAAGAAAATGAGAAGAAAAGTTCTATAATCTATTTCAGACCCCTTTAATCCCCTCAGAAAATACTTGAGCATAATGACATTTTACCTTGTAAAGTTAAAGCTATTTTATATTAAACACACACACACAAAAAGTTGGAGTAGAAAACTATAATTTTTTTCAGAGAAGATTGTTGTATGCAGAGAAAAACATGTTCCAGAAACGCTCAAGTCTCAGCTTTGATTCCATGCGCTTTGCAGGCTATTCTGCAAACTTTCCTGTAATTACAACGCCTGCAAGGCAATAGGAGATCAGCCGCTGCCTATCAAAATGGAGAGGTTCATTTTAATCTCTGAGAATTTTGATCTAACAGCCCTGAAGTTATAAGCAAAGTGAGCCAATTGATACAAAAAAAAAAAAAAAAAAACCTCCTGAGCTCTCTTTGAAGGTAATGAAGACAATGAAACATGAGCAATACCTTGGACATATACCGTTACTGATGTCTGACTGTGTCTGTCTCTCACTTGTTTTTTTTTTTTAACACACGCACCTGAAGTATCAGTGTGGTTGTGTTGTGTGGCACACTGAGCCCAGTTACAGCTTACAACAGCCAACTCTGAAACTCTGCAGTGCAGTTTACATACATGACAATAAGAAAATACTTTTAATAATAATGAGGGAAGTTCTAGACCACATAACACTTAAATAAGCTGTATAAAGTATGACTATAAACCCCTATACCTAGTTTCTTGGTGGCGTGTGCTTGTGCTATTTCACACAGCATTTTCAGTGTCTTCTTCCCGATTGACTTTGTTTATACTTAGTAAGGCAGACTCTAACATATATTAAAATAGTCACATAACATGAGTGCACATATATTAGGAATTCATGGAAGAATGGAGTGACAGGGGCATACGCTTCCATTAAACATTTGCGTGCATGCACTACACATTTTCCAGTCCTGAAAACAAACTCAGAAGAAACCTTTTCTTTCCTTGTTAGAGGAATGTTGTTTTTCTCTCCAATGTAAAGTCAAATATCACAGACATATGCTCTGATAACCAATGTAGTAACTTTTTTTTTTTAAACACAACAATACATGAAATCGGTTAAGTGATAGTCAGCAGTCGGAGAGAAGGGAAAGCAGTTGTGAGTGAAAGTTGATGTAGAACCAGCAGAGGGAGCTCCAAAATTTGAATTCTTTTTTTTTTTTTTTTTTTTTTTTTTTTTCCGCGAGAAACGGTCTTGGGTAGGTGGCTGCTGTGAAAAGTCCTCGTCGGTCACTGACCACAGAGGCTGGCTGCACTGTTTCGTCCCTGGTCCCAGGAATCAAAACAACAAAATTTTGTCACATTTCTTTGGGTAGGAGTACTCTCCTGACATGCTTAAAATATAATTTAAAAGGTCTTTGTAGTATCACTGTTTGTTGGAAGAAATAATTGTAGTATAATTGTAACATCTTCCACTTATGAAATGAGATGCTAAACTCTTTCTTAATATATTACATGTCTGCACTGTTATCCTTATTACCCGAATCCATTGCACTTAACAGTAAGCCATGATGGAGAGCCAGACTGTGACATTAAATGCTCTTTTCCAAACTAAGACATATGATATCTCAACAGGGTGCCCTGGCCTTATTTTTAAAATTAGTTCCAATATGATGGATGCCAGGACACTGAAGGGACATGAAGCACGGAGTCAGCTATGGAGTGCTCTCTTCATGATCAGGCCAGCAAACTTGATACGCCTCAGCAGTCCTCCCTGGCATGGACTCACAGACCTGGACCCTTTGGGCACTACTCCTTCCTCAGCTCAGGGTAAGGAACTGTCCTGGCCAAGGAGAAATGTTACTGGAAATCGTTTCACTGTCACAATCTCAGACTGAAAACCAGCACGGTTGTGGAATGAGCTGGTCAGGCTCTCTCCAGATCTCTTCACTAAATGTAGTCATGGACTGCTTCTACCTTTAATTATTTCTTTCAGCAAAAGGAACTTGAGAGAAATTAAATACCCTCTGAGCGCAATGTATTATCACCGAGAGCTGCACAATTTAAAGTTTCTTGTCAGCAGTGGATGGCTTTGGTACCTCTCATCCTTTCCTCAACAACATGCTTATGTATTAGCATGAGCATTAAGCTGATTAACATTAGCTTAATTGGTAGCAAACCAGGTTTGAGCTGAATGCTCTTGAAAACTCTTTCTTCTTGAGTGTTACTGTGAGAGACTTTTTCTCTCTCTGTGAAACAGGAAAAAATGTTTTATTCTCATTCTCTTTTACTGATAGCAACACACAAATCTTTCTGAATGATACACAAACAAACAAACAGCTTTGACCAGTACTATAACACTAGTAATTACCAATACCTGCTAAAAAGTCCTTTTGGAGATTTCTCTCTCTTCTGTTTCTCTGATCTCTAGAGTGGTATTGCCAACTTCCCTGTATCATATGCATTTATTAACGCACTTCTTCCAAAGGGAGATAGGAGTAACACGCTTCCTGTAACTGCCCACATTTGCATTTCTTTACTCCTGGTTTCTGATGAAGTATCTACCATTCCCCAGCTTTTTCTAGTGGCCTATTAATGTTTTGGCTAAGGAAACTGTTATTTAAAATGCTTTCCTGTCTTTCCAATGCTTGTTTGCTGGGTGATTAAAACTTCACAGAATTCAGCCAGTTTGCTCCCTCCCTCCCTCATCTAACACACCTGGTACTGATGACAGTCAACTCCTGAGCAAGACTGGTCTTGAACCTATGGGATTTGGGGACAGAATTATCAAAGCTTTTGTCACGCACTGATACTAGGTTTAAATTGAAACTCCAGCATCTATCTGCGTATAATCCTTGATTGCTTTTAACATAAGTCAATGGTTTCTTAATAAGTAGGCCTTCACAGCTTTGTTTGCAATTCCTCCCAATGGGCACCTCTACCCTGTTGGCTGAGCCCGGGTCTCAGGCTGTGCTGGGGACCAGATGTGCCTGCTGGTTACGATGCCGTGAGGAGCATGTGCTTAGGTGTGGCCCAAAGCAGGAGCAGGGCCTGAGGAGCCTGTGTATATCTGACACTTTAGCACAAGTTCCAGGTAGTTTGACATCACATCCAGGAGCAGGCCCGAGGGCACTGCAGACCTGCCCACCAGCAAATACGTAAGCACCTTGGTGCAGGTGCTTTGAGCCCAGAGTTCAGCACTGAGTGACCACAGAGAGACTGTGGAAGCTTCGTCCCTGAAGGTCTTAAAGACAAATTAAACAAACATTATCCATTGTCTTGGGGCAAAACAGTGCACTGCTGGGGTCACTCCTGAGATTCCCTTCCTCTGGCACTATGAGGGCAGAAAGCACACGTCACAGGCATTGACAGACACAGAGGTAAGCCAGTGCAGATATAACTCCAGGTCTTGTATCTCATTATACTGTGTATTTGCCAGCAGTGTGCCTCATACAGAGTAAAGACACACAAGTTGCAGATTTTAAACAGTTAATTGTCCATTCACTGAACAATTCCCGTTCTGAGTCAAGGAACTCTGTTTCTGCTCGCTGTTCAGAACACAAGATAGCATGGTTACTTTTGAGAATGTGAGTAAAATGAAGTGCTTTATTTCAAACGCATTCCCTGTATATCTAAGTTAAAATTATGTTTCCAAAAGGCTTTGTTATTAGAAGAAGTTAGTAGATGATGAATATGTTAACTTCAGATCTCTAACTAATTTTAAAAGATGAATTCTAGAAAACACCTTATCTAGTTTATTTAGAAATTTCAAAGCTTTAATGTAAACATCATACAGCTGCTTTTAAAAAACAATCCAGACAGAATCTTTATCTCTACTCCTAGCATGCTAAACTTCTGTCAGTTTACCTAAACTAAGTAAAAACATTTGCTTCATGAAGTCAGGGTTCCCAAACCAATATTACTGATAGACTCTTAGTCCAATTTAATTTTACTTCTTCATCCAAACTACCACTGTCAGAGCCTCTTAAGTGTTCTATTTGAGCTGTCTAAAACAGGCAAACAATACAAGAAATATCTGGTTCCTATTACTGCCACAGAACAGCCACCCTCCCTACGCTGAGAGTGTTTGTGATGCCAAAAAGCTAATTAGGTCAGTGTGTCAGTTTAAATTGTACAGGAGATGAGCATTAAATGTTTACTAAATTTAACTGTCTGCTTCTGGATCTGGAACATCTGTTTGCTAGGACAGAGCAGGAGCAGAGACACTGAGCTTTAAATTAATCAAAACCAGTATACTGAAATGCATGCAGAAAATGAAGTGGCAGTCAGAATTACAGTCTTTATTGTATTAGCTAAATTGTAAGGCCAAGCAAAAGCTGAAGAAAGGGATGGCTTTCATAGTGGGTATTCTGCAAGCATTTAGATGGCTTGTTCTGGCTGCAGTTTGGAGCAACTGCCTAGATAAATCATAAAAAAAAAGTCATGTGAAGGAATATTTTTGAAGTGCATGCAATATAAATTAGCAGGCCTTAGGTACCTTCAGCTGTGTCTAAATTATGGGACATGCGAGCACTTTTTAGGTCCTGGGTCTAGGCACACACCCCAAAGGCATCTCATCTTTGTCCTGTTTAGACTTTAACCTGCACCATCCCTTTTCCCTAGCCATATGCTTACTTCCATGGGAAAAACCTGGGTGCACACCCCAGAAGGCAGCACTGCAAGCTTCTGGCAGGAACTCAGCTGTGAAATCAGGAGAGCAGGCTATGCTGTAGAGCATACGTGGCCCAGAGCCTAGATACATTCTCTTTGCAACTGTGATTCACAGCCTGAAGCAGTTTTAGTTTTTTAGGTTATCAATATGTGCACAGGGCACGAGCTCACCTTTCTCCCAAAAGAAGTTGTGCACTCCTCTTGCAACATAGGGATTAGAGCACTCCTTCATAAAGTGAGATCTTGGTTAATAATATTAATCCTTAAGGTTATTCTTATACAACCAACTGACATGTCCACCATTACTTTTTACTTTTGAGGGAGATAAGTTTGATACTTAACAGCGACTTAGTTTTCTTCTCTGGTATGGCTGAAGTCTGATGAGCCCATTGAGGGGGAAGTGACTCCACTGGGAGCCTTCTGGTACACTTCATTGTAAGGAGAGGTCAGGGGCAACCTGTTTCCTTCACTGCAGCCTGTAATATCTTGGAATGTGAAAAATTGATGCTTTTGCTGTTGGCACAGGTTGCAGAACATTCTGATGACAAAGCTGATGATATTCCGGGGAGAGAACAGAGGAGAACTTGGGACAAATATACTGGAAAGGAAAAAGTATGTCAAAACTAGCTAAGTTTAGTTTTAAAAGCTTGACAGGATCAATAAGAATAGCAGTTGATATGCTTTTCCTGCACTAAATAAATTGATTTATTTTCTGGTACTAAAAAACGTGTATGAGCTTATTTTTAGATGGCATTGTGCAGTTTATGCTCACTCAAACAATACGCACTGGGGAGTTGATGTAAGAATATGGTTGGAGTAGAAACAGATGTTTTTTTCTCCATATTATTTCATCTTCTTGGAACTGGATGTTTCTTAAACTACTGGTGTGAAAGTAAACACTGCCTAAATGAAGAGGACCATCTCTGTTTTATGTGAGCTAATAATCTGCATAAGGTAGACTCTCTGTTGTACTTTCTTCCAAAGTATGTTCCAGACTGTTTAGTCCCTCAAGACTTGTAATCAGACAGAAGCTGCTGAAATATCAGCATCCAGTATCAACTTCCTAAAAGAGCTGTTGTCACCTATTGTCACACATATTGTCACACTCTTTCTGTATAATTTTTATTTCAGCTAGTCAATACCTAGTGTGCAAGTAGGTACCCTTTTCTTTCAGGTGTTTACAAAACAGAAAGGGAACTGATGGTAAGAAAGAAATAAACTTTAACTGTTGTTGTTTAATATGACTACCAGGACTATGCCCTCGAGACATGATAACAACAACACCCACCACTGAACTGCGCAATCTCTATTTGCCTCCTGTGGCATTTCAGAAATTAACAGTGTGGCCCTCAGTTGATCTGTTAGGGGTTTGCACAGCTAACACCAGCAGCAGAACTTGAAAATAAGGCATCCTTCCCATGCCGTGGCCTCTCTGAAGAATGCCCCCAAAAAATAAATTTAAAAAAAATGCAACAAAGTAGGTGACTGTGGACCCACTCACAGGCACCTGGATGGGTTTAAAGGCCAGGCCATCAATTAAAGCTTCAGATCAGTTTTCTGTGCTCTCCCACACACCGGTTTGATTGAACAGGGCAAAATAACTACCAAAGACAGATGCAATGGAAATGGTCATGCAACAAATGAAGTGGCAGCAACCAAAAAAAAAAAAAAACCACAAAAAAAAAAAGCTTTCTAAGCAAAGCTCTCTGAACCAAGCTTGTAAGTTGGAAATATAGCTTGAGGACAGGAGGTTAGAAAAAACCCACCTGTTTGAGAACAGCAGCCCTCTGTTCCTCAGGGCTTGCTCCTGGCCATGCTGTGGTGCTCTAGCTACTGACTGCCCAGGCAGCTGCTGGCAGCTGCAGCCACCAGCTGTGTCCAAGAGCAGCCGTGAAAATAGTACCCTGAAGACATGAAGCAATTGTTGGTCTACATGCCATCATGCTCCAGGGAAAATAAGTACTGAACAAAGGGAAGAATAATCTCTTCTCTTTTGACTCACTTCACCTATCCCATTCTCTCAATTAGATCTCTCTCGTCTCCTGTGATTAATTCTCAACATGGTATTTTTAATAGTTGTATCTTTCATTTGCATTTGATACGTAAAGAGGGAGGAAGGATAAAAGGATGAAACTCCTAGAATTAATGCACATTGACCCCTAACCTTAAACAGTGGTATTACCCTTCTGTAAGTCTATCCTCTCTCAAGTAACTGTACCCAGGAAATAAATACTAGTCTCTTAACAGCTGTCTTGGAGACTACATGCCTATTACTACTCTTCTTGAACGGAGTAAACTAAATAAAGTTAACTGAAGTTATCAGACATTATCTCATATTCAAAGAACCAATGTCACTAAAATAACATTCTAAATTCAACAGTCTAATCTAGTTATTAAAGTGGAATATGGTCTGTTTAGCACTGTATTTATTTAAGCCACTCTTTTAATTTGTAGCAGCAGTGCCACTGCTGGCATTGAGTTAGCCTTGCTGGTATCATTATATCTTGGACAACATTCACAGTAGAGCAGTGAATACTGTTAATGACCAAACTTTATCATATAAAGATTTTCAGCAAAGTATTTAAACCTAACATTAAAAGGGGAGGGCTTGTACTTAGGGGAATAAATGATAAAAAGCAACAAGAAGCTAGAAAGCATAAGACACTTCTTTGCCTGTTCAGAAAAAGAAAAAAGTGACTTCTTATGTTCCTTTCTGTGTGGGTTGATGCTGGGGGCAAGGGGCTTGTTCTCAGAAAAAGGATTGTGAGATGTGGTAGCACTCCTCCTTTGTCCCTACAATAGCGTACTTCTCCCCAGCCTGTGATGTTGAGCCTTCCTGCCTCCTTTGCTCTCCTACCTTTTATTCCTTCTCAGTGGCCCCATTCTTTCTCATTTTTCACTTTCTTCAGTGCTGACCTCACAACCTCAATCTCTTATTTTTATATAGCTCTTTTCATTCCCCTATCTCAGCCTCCTAAAAGCATAGACCTCCCCATGCATGCACACACACGCATATCCCCAAGAACACTCTTTCACTTCTTAGCTCTTCTACCATCAGTTTATATCCATTATACATTAATAGAATGCAAACATATGTATGTATGTAAATGATTCTACATTCAATTTGTGAATGCTGGGAACAGGGACGATGAACATACCTTTTTCTAAAATATCTCTCTGAAGTCGTGTGTATCCAGGCTTGCCAATAAGCTGTGCCAAGTATGTTCCACGCTAGCCTGGCTAGACAGTCACTGAACTGAATGATCGTACTACGAGCAGAGCAGCTCACACGCTTGAGTAGCTGAAGCCAGTGACCTTCCTTGTCTGCAGACAAAAAGCTGGAAGAATAAAGCAACAGACAAAAACTGACAAAAGACCCCTTTGAGGAAGACATTTAAATCCATTTTATGATCACTAAAGAAAGAAATCTCCTTCCACAGCACAGTTTGTCCCATCCTAAGATGGCTGTTAAAATGGCACCCTGCCTGAGCTGACACACTTCTGACTCTCGTCAGAACACTTCCTAGCTCTCGTCCCAAAATGTCAGTCTTGCAGGGCACCAAGAACTAAACCAGACATTTGGGGCACTGCCCAATTACACATACAGTTACATTTTTAGGTGCAAATTTATCATAACTATGTCAGCTCTGCTGCCTGTGTGTCATGAGTAATATAGTATTTGGCACGACCTCTAAGGCTTGTTCCTGCAGCAATGTTATTGCAAATGCCCTTTTTTTTTTTCTTTAAAAAGAAATGTATTGATTCCCCATTTATTTGGTAGAAAGAAAAAAGAGAACAAGGAGGGGAGAAGCTTTGTAAGTGTGAATTCCCATGTTCGAAAAAGAGAGGAAAAATAGCAAAAGAAATCCCACTGTTACTACAGTCAATCTTTAAACCCCACTTAGGATTTTTTGCCAATTCTAGAGCAAGCAGTACTGGTTTACATGCATTTGCTCTTCTTATGTAGAGGAAAATAAATCTTTTTTTTTTCTTGATATCACATGTTCATGAGAAATGTGCAGTTTATTGCTGAAAAGGTTGTGGGGTTTTTTTTTGTTTCTGTGATAGATGTGCAGAGGGGAAGCAAAACGAAAGTAACTGCGTCCAGCAGAGGGAGCTCCAAAATTTTTTTTTTTTTTTTTTTTTTTTTTTTTTTTTTTTTTTTTAAGGGTTGGCAGATGGTACTTTTCTTTGAAATAGATGATCTCTGGTAGAATCCTGTTTTATAACATATAAATCCTCTGATGATTTTCATTCCCTTCTGTTAGGAATTCCTGTCTTTCTCTCTCGCAACCCTCAACACTAAAATTATATCAGAATTGTCTATGCCTGATGGTATTTTTGAGGCTGGCCTAACATTTTAAAACAATTTTTTTTATGTTTAAGTTAACATCAATTTAATTTCAATGCGACATTTGGCATATTTTTTTCATAGCATTTATTTAAAATACTTCTTTTCAGCTTTTCTAGAAAAAAAATCATAGCATAAGAATTATTTATGTGCATGATTCTATGATTTTCCTAAATTTCCATATGCAAACTCTTTCAGCTCAGTACATTAGCAAAGCTTTTTCCTTTATTTAAAACATATATCTATAAATGGCTGTGTGTTTCATCTTCTGGTCAAGTCAAGTCAAGTCAGCCAGTCCCTGATGAAGCAGCTAGACGGCAAATTATATAAGTTTTAAGCCCTCACCTCTACCATCAGCACCTGTTCTTCCCTCATTGTTCAAATTCATTAAAGAATGGCTTCAGATCCTGATGACACTTTGTTGCTTCTGGTAATATTTAACTACTAATCTAAAAGGTATTCATCTAATTTGAGGTGTGAAGGGTGACATGAATATGCTATGACATCTGGTAAGTTTGCTTTATTTACATTAACAAGAAAAAAAATAATCATTGCCTGTCTCTTGTTCACCATACTTAAACCTTTGTCTCTGTGGAGAAGCAGATCCCAGCCCTCAGTGTCCCAGTGGCAGAAATGCTGAGCAAGAGAAATGTGGAAAGCAAAACCATGCTTAGCTCTCCCTTTTGGTTTTGGGTTTTCTTTTTTTTTTTTCTTTTTACATTTCCTGAGGCTCAAAAGCCTCAGGAACTTGTAACAAGGCATGTCTGCTGCCCTCAACTCTCAACTTTTATTCTTACAATGAAGATAGAAAACATATGGCATTTAGCTCCTGGTCATGTCATGCCACTAAAATAACCAGTTTACTGGGGCTTTTTCTTTTTCTCTGGCTTGCAGGAGAAAGAGACATAATGGGAACAAGCTTCAGAGGAATATCTGTGCAGTCCTTTAGCAGCTGCTCTGTGTGCACAAGGGGTCCAGATCATTGTGTGTGGGATGAACATCCTTCTGAAACAGTGTGGCATTGCCCTTAATGTAACTCCTTGTTCTGCCAAAGAATTAATGTCATGATGTACTCCTTCCCATCTCTGCTCATGCTGCAGCACTCCCCAGATGCAGGACAGTGTGTCATCGTTCATTTTGCAGACAAGAAGGCAGTAAATGTTTGCTGCTGGCTGCTTGATTTCTGCGTACTATGCTGGAAGCCATTTGTGCAATTCAGAGCTTCCTGTCACCAACTCCTGGGTGTGTTCTGGCTGTGTTGGGCCCAAATAATCAGAAAGCAGGATCTGGCTCCACAATCTGTTTTGTTCCCTTCTTCCCCTCCTCTTTTTGATCTGCTTCCAAGAGCTTCCTCTGGAGTCAGTGATGATGGCTGGGCACCCTGGATATCTAAAAAGCAAGTTACTAATTTAGGTGCAAAAATAGTGCTTTAGGCTTATTTTGCAAGGAGTTTACTGATGCCTGGGCATGCAAATATTGAAATATTATTTGTCACACTGCAAAGAATAGTTAACAAACATTTGTTTCTGCATTTTAAATGTGTTAAAGTTGTGTCACAAACTATTGCTTATAAATAATGGTGCTTTCCTAAGTGAGCTTGTCTTACAGAGGATGGAGAAGCAAAACTTCCATCTGATACCTTCAACTCAAAGCTTGCTCACCTCCCAGCTCCTCTCCCTTTGTCGTAGTCCCAGGCAGAGCTGGGAGATCAGATTAATTCCTGGAAGACCTTGTGCTCTCAAACCACAACTGAATTTCCTCTTCAAGTACTTTTCAGCAAGGCTAATTTCAGGGATCGGTTTCTCAAGTTCACTCTGTCTTAGGTCATGCCAGCCCAAAGGAATATTCTCTTTCTTAAAAATGAAGGTGTTCCTAAGATCATTTTTTTCTGTAACTTTTCCCTCTCTCCTGCTTCCATCATCCAAAATCGAACGTCAATCAAAGATCAGTGTTAAAAACATAAATGTTCACTTCATTAAGCATCTATTTTCTCCTTCTCTTGTTCCTCTTTTTCAGCAGTTTAGATCTTTGCACCTGATTCTTACTTAATTTGCAGCTGTGTAACCTTCAGTACTGCTATTCTCCAGCACACTCTATGTGAAATGCATACTCCAACAAGCTTGCCCTCTGAGCGTGAGATGTGAGAGAGAAACAAACAGAAGAAACCCCACTTTTGATCTGGCTCCTCTTCCTTTACATTCCCACAGCCTGACCTCAGCCTGTGACAAATGCAGGCTTCATGGTCGGCCCACGCACGCAGAATGGGAGCTCTGTGTCTCCAAATGCCATTGCGCTTCTGTGCACAGCCCCCGCCTACTCTCTGGCCCCCTGCACCTCCAGTCGCCACCAGTTACACCTGCCCTGATGAGGTGCTGCCACCATCCCTGCCTCAGAATGGTCTGGGTAAATGAGGAAGTGGCTGGAGCTAGGGAGATGTTTGGAGATGTGGGGCCAGTTTCCGCCGCAAAGTGCCTCTGTGATTTTAAACACCTCATGTCTCTTATCTTTCTTCAGTTCCCTTTCTTATAGAGGGTCCTCTGGGTGTTTCATCCCCGGAGGAGGACAGAAGAGTGTGTGGCCAGTTTGCCTAGTTCCCATGAGTCAAAACGGCTGCCATCTTAGGCCAACACCTGTGAAGCTGGTATCCACAAAATGGCTGCCTCAGGGTTCTGCAGTGCATGGCTGTGAGTCTCCTCCTCACAAAGGTGGCCACCATCTCCCAGTGGTGGGGTGGGGTTGTGTGTGCCTGTGTACTGGCTGTCAGATGGAGGGCTGCCTGGGTTGTGCAGTGTGAGGAGCAGAGGAAACCCAATGCAAGGCGAGGAGGAGGCGGCCGAGTTTGCAAGAAACGGACGGGAAGGCTGAGCGGCTCTGGAGGTATGTGCTGGCTTATGCTAGTGGGCAGATATCCCTCTGTCAAAAAAATCACCATCTGTAGGATATCAGGGCTGCAGGAAATTTAATTCAGATTGAAGTTGGTGTTCCATATACTTCAGATGGAGTATTTTCTGATTTTTTTTTTCTTTATGTCTTTTTTTTTTTTTTTTTTCCCCCCTCATGCATACCCTCTTACTCTGGAAACATGTAATTTAAAAGCTTTCAGCAACCCACAAACCATTGTGCTAATGTGCATCAGGCCATTCAGTGGAGAAGCGATTGCCCTTCCTGAGGGGATATGGGTTGTGTTTGTGGCATCAGTGCTGGTATCATCCAGTCCTAATTGAATTATATAGCTTTTTCCAACAGAAATAAAAAGGTAGACTCAAAACTGAACTGACCCTTAATAAATGCAATTAGACACATAGTTTTTCTATGATTGTTCTCACTTTTTAAAAGCACTGAGTCAAAGAAGCCAAAAGCTTTCATAGACGTTGAGATTCTCAAAACGTACACTTCAGTAGTTAGGACGCTGAGGCCATTTTCTTTGTGTTGAAGCTCCTTTTAAATTCAGTGAGGTTTGGATCCAGTCTGCAATGCGTGTGTTAGCAATAAAACCAGGAGAATGAGAGAACTGTATTTTATCCATATTTATTTCCGGTCTGGAGAAACACAGAAAGTTGAAAATTCAGAACTAATACTGTTTTTTAGTTTGGTTTGCGTATAACTTTTACAGGTTATAGGACTATGGTATTGCAAGTGGTGATAAAAAACACATGTGCAACAGCTTGGGTGCTTTTTGACCTATGTTAAACATGGCCAGGTTTAACAAAACCAGCTGGGGAGGTAGCTGCCGTATCCCCAGAAGGAATGAATGAATGAGGGGATGTCTCTGCTGGAGCTCATCATTATGAGAAGTCTTTGCTGTAAAAAACATGCCTGCTCTCTTCTGCCCGCCCCACTCTGGTGACAGCCCCCCACTCTTCCCATGGCTTCCCTTACCATCTCTGCACTATTCCCGTTGTTCCCCAAATCCCCAGGAACAACCTCTTCACCTTGAGGTTCCTCCCAGTCACCCCAGCATCTGTGTTGCCACAACCTCCTTGCCCCAGGATCTGTTGGGGACTGTTCCCCAAAATTATCCCATTTACCTCTTCCAGTTCTTTCTAATTTTCAAATCCTCTCAGAAGGTAGGCAGCTATGCTTATTAGTTTTGTTTTCTAATATAGGTTCTTTAGTTGTTTGAATTGGCTTACGTGTGACACTATTAGGCATGTTCATGGCTCCGTGTCTCGAAACACAAAAAGCCATTTACCTGTTTATGAGTGAGATGGAGAGCACTGCTATTTTTCTCAGGCAAGGCCTGAGGACGCAGTGGGGTAAGCAACTAAAAGCGATAAACTGGGGTGGCCCCAGAGAGCCTTTTAAAAGGCTTTAGAAGGCCACTACCTGTAAGCTACGTCTATACTAGAAAGTAGAACAGGTCCAGGGCACTGGTCTGCAATCATGCATCTTGTTTAATTGTTACAATACTCCAATGGCACAGATTTGGTCCATGCCAGCTAGCAATATGGCAGGAAACAAAAAAGGATTGGATGACACAGACCTTTTCTAATGGGTGGTTCAGATAAGACCATCATGTCTGGAGGCAAAGAGGAATAGTTTAGCTTTGTGTATGTGTGCCAGGCCATGTTACATTGCTCCAGCTTAGAAAAAAGCATCTAGCCTGTTTTATTTACTAGTATAGACGCAGCATTACAGTTTCATCCTTAGTGCTGACACTGATTTTACAGAATAGCATCAGTGTGGAGCTCTGCACATCTATGATGCCGACCCTGGGCTGCTGGCAACATTTGATGCTAGGGTAGGTGTGTCTGCAGAAGATACAGTCCAGCAATGCCTGTGGTGTGGACTTAGCCTGAAAGTAATCTTTAAAAAATCACTTAATTATTTTTTTCTGCATTATTTTTCTTTATTCAAAACCTCCTTGGGACTATAAATTCCTTGGTAGCGCTGTATTGTAATTCAGTCAGGCTGGTGAAGAGATCCTCCAAGTAGGAACAGCAAGTCTGCAGACAACAATGCAGCCTCCACCATTTGTTCCAGACAGACCTGCCAGGAATCAGTTGGTTTGTTCTTGTTTCTTCCTGTAGCTTTACCAAAAATCAGGAAAATCTGTTAAACAGTTTATACTAGTAAAACACTGTTAACTACTCACTTGTCTTTTCACTAGTAGTGAAGGAAAAACACCTTTTCTAACTGAGCTGCTGCAGAGACAAGAGCAGTCGCATCGGAGGCTCCCTTGTTCACAATGTTAAGATTTTTGGTTTATGAAATATAGCTAGGTTAACACTCAGCTTTGTTCTTCTGTCAGGGCCTTATAGGAAAGGTTTTAGAAACTGTTATATCAGTGTTACTGTGAATAAGATTTTATTTCATGCTTCAGGAGAGAAAAAGAGGATTGATTTTAAAAATATATGAGCAGGGCATGAATCTCTCTGTTAACTGGTGGTTTACTCTCTGGGAGAGAGATGTTGGAGTAATGCTCTTTGGCAGAGTGGTGTTTCCCTGCAGAGTTCTGGGCTCCACCTATTGCAATGCCACTGCATTCAGGGCTGCCAGTCACATGGCTACGGCCCTTGTTGGAGTCCGCATCAATGATAAAAGAAGTTTAAGAGGGGGGTTTTCAGCCTTGCCTGGCTGTGCTCCTTGGCACACATCCCTTCTTCCTGGGGAAGGGCAGCCAACTGGATCCCCTACAAAAGCACCACTTCCAGAGCAGGTTATAGGAGTGCTGAAGAGAAGGATGGCTATTAGCACATGCGCTGTGAAAGACTGAAGAAAAATAAGACCAGAATTTCTGTATGGTTTCTTTTCTTGTTTTAACTGCTTGCAGGTACGCAGGTTTTGGGGAAGAATGAAGCGACATGGAAGGGTCAGGACAGATACTCATTAAAGCAGTGATAGAGGGTCTGACTGAAGGCCTATCTATCCCAGGTTTTGTGTATCATTGAGTTTTACAAGGCCATTACAGAATAAGTAGATGTGTCAGGAAACTGGAAAATAGTGAGAGGGGAAAATGTTGCAAGACATCAACATGAGCAACGAGGTCCTGAGGCAGTAGCAAGAGGTCTCAATGCAAATGCTTGCTTGAGTATGCAAAGACAGATGCTAAGGTGCTGTGGGAGGATTCAAAAGGGCAGGACCCCCAAATGGATGCTGCTTTGTCCAGGGGAGAGTCCTGCTGTGGCAGGAAGCAAATGAACTGGAGGTACTCCTCTGGAGAGAAGCAGATGAGAGATTCCTGAGTTCTTAAACAGTGGACTAGACCAAATGTGAATCCTGGAGCATCAGATGCTGAATATGCCTAAGACCAGCAAGGAGAGAGAGGGAGTGCCAAGCATCCCTGGCGTGGTGAGAGCCAGCTCCAAGGAGCTCCAGGTCACACAGAATTACCTGGAACTGAAGGCCACTGGTGGCTGAAATGCGTGAGGGAGTCAATAGAAAAATCTTGCTAATCGTGTAATTGTTTATTTAGTAAAGATAGATAGCTTGGAAAAAAGGGAAGAAGTAGCTGCTGATGGAAGACCATGGCAGCAGGTCAAATGTATGTGATACTTCTTCCTAATGTACCCCAGCCTTTCTACATATTTGATAATCTTCTGTACATTTCCCATCCACTAACTTGTCCCTGAACACGTGTAGACACAAAAAGCAGAAAGAGCACACAACTGTAATGTGGAACTGGTGGCATGAGGAGTTAAGGATGGCTACAGGAGTGGGAGGCGCATGATGTCAAGGTGATTAAGATGATGAGATTTGAAAAGCCAAGAGCCTTGGTCACCAGCAGCAACAGTCAGCTGGCTGAGGGGATTCATGGTATCTTTGATTGAGGGCACTTGTGAGAGATGCAGACGCATTAGAAGAGAGACGCTGTAACCACGTTGCATGCCATGTGCAGCTGTGCTGCACCAGTGGGGAAGTTCTAACACTAGACGGCACACCAAGCACATCAACTCTTTGTCTAGGCTTAAATATCATCATTTGGTGCTTACCTCATTGCTTTGGAGGCGTGAGCCTGACTCCTACCAGCAACAGTCCGCTGGAAAGTGAGAGTGGAGTTGAAATGAAACTTGCCTGCTTTTTATTTCTTGCCCAAGCAGAGTAATGAAATAATTATTATGGGGGGGGGTGAATCAGGACTTCCAGCCCCCTACTCTTGTACTCTTGTAGCATTGGTAGGAATTAATAATTAGATAGTATTCATTATAAAACCACAGACCTGTTTTTGGCAACAGTATCTTTGAAAGCAGTTTTTAATATAGACTCTGTTGGCCTTGTTAATCACTGCTTTTTAGAAAACCCTTGCATTTGGAGTGTCTGCAAGAAATATAATTGCTCTTGTGATTAAAAAAAAAAAAAAGCTTTGGAGCATGGATTAGAAACATGATGTGTGGAAAAAAAAATTCTACCTAATATTTTTTGGCATTTATTTGTACTGGCATAATGACCATCTGCTCCCCAGAACCTGGAAAAAAATATTTCTGTGCACCTGTTTTTATTGCAACAAATGTCAGTATGTTGTCTTTCTTGTTATCACAGCGCTGGGCTCTAGTATCTGTTACTACTGCAAACTGATTTATTCCTAATAATAGAAAACAGGTCATAAATGAATGTCCTAGTTTTTTGCTGAATTGGGGCCCCAAAAAGTGGAGCAGATTTCAAGATACTCATGAGGTTTATATACTGCAGGGAAAGATAGTGATTATTATTTTTCAGACCAAAGCCTTCTTAAAGTGCTTCTGAGCACGTTAAATTTTTCAGTGCTATTTATAAATGGCTAAAAATTATGTTTCCCCTTGTTTAAAGTAAGGAAATAAAGCAAAAAGTGGTCCAACTTTTAGGCTGGTTGTATGGGTGTAGTCACCAAGCTGTCCGCAAAGTTTTTTCTTACTTCACAGACGTCAGGACCTAACTGTCACACAGGAAATTAGCAGCTGCTGAAGCCCAGTCAAATTGATTTTTTTGTACATGAAGAAGCACTAAATTGTTCAAGACTTTGCTGTCTCTCACTGCTGATTCTGGATTGACTTGAATAGCAGCCCACTGCTCACGAAAGGTTATGTTCAACATTATCATAGTTTTTAATGAAGTGGAAAACTACTCTTTGGAAAATCAATAACGGTCATCCTCAAGTGACTGCCCCAGCGTTTTAGGCGCTCCTTCTCCTGTGCCAGTGCAGAGGCAAGGAAAGTAACAGACAATGTGCAGAGGCAAAGAAGCAGCAAAATAAGAGCAGCTGAAGCCTGATCAAGGTATTTGTACATGGAGAAGTATCACTGTTCAGTAAAACAAATGTTTGTTTCCACCTTCATTTAAAATCACAGAGTAGGGACAACATTTCTGTTCCTCTCAGTGCCTGCAGGTAGAGATGTCTGTGAAGAGCCAGAAAGCTGCTGGGGTGCAGCTCTGTGTTGAAGTTCAGGGCAAGGACCTTGCTGGGTTGATACTGTCACTTTGAAAAGGGATCTGGGATGAATGGTTTCCTTTTCACAAGTCCCTTTCCCTGCCCGTATTTCACAGGCAGGTTTTTCAAGCCATTTGCTTTACTCTGAAGCTGTTTTCTTGCTCCTTGGTTTCCTTCCAAGTATGATGTTCTGAAAGCTCTTCATTAGCTCGCATTTGTAGGCTGAGAAATGCATGGTAGGTAGCAGGGAAAACAGGAAGTTTCAGCATAATTCCCAGAGGTTATATGCAGGATTGAAACCAAAAACTGTTTTATGTTTGTTTTGGCCCACATAGCTGGAACCTAGCACTGTGGAGTTATTAATGTTCAGCAAAACATTCCAGTGGGTATGTACCCATGAACCTGCTGACTTCTTGTTACTGTATTTAAAGAGATGCTGTAGAAAATAAAACCTAGTTTATCCAGTGAACTTTAACAGCACTGCATCTGTTCAGATGACGTGGTTTCTAAGAATACGGTTTTTTTAGAGCTCCTGTTACTTTTCTGATCACTCCTTGGGCCAGGACACAGAATCCTTCATGCAAATACAGTCTGTCTCCTACATTCCCTGCGACTCATTTATCTGAGAGGAGGAAAAGGAAGAGAAGCAACTATATGAACTCGCCCTCTTCAGTACACTGAAGGTTTTTCTCCATGTAGCACTGCATGGAGTTGCTTCCTGTGGCACAAACTGCTCTCCAGCACAGGTGGAATTTTGTGTATGTGCCTTCATCCATTTTGGGCCTCTCTTTTCAAAGGCTTATGGCTGCCTCACCTTCTCTTGACCTACACGCTAACTTCTGGCTCTGGTTTTATGCCAGAAAACAGGGATCAGTATCATGCATGTGTTCAGTGATCAACTGCGTGGCCAGCATGAGAAAAACAAGATTCGGGGAAAAAAAGAAAAAAAAGTCCATTAGCCAACAATAAAAGGAAAACTCACTCTGATCTGTAATGAAATAATCTCTAGAAGTTCCCTCCATCCCCAGAATTAGAGGTTGGACTGTGTTTTAAAGCACAAGGAGGCAGAGAGATTATCCTAAAATTGTTATGATGCTATGGTGAGTTAGGGTCTGCCTCAACTGGACAGTGCGTTTCCGCAGTTTGCTCCCATGGGAGAGTGGCAATGTTTTGTGCCTGTCAAATGGAATTTCTGGTACTAAAACCTCATGCTGGATTTAATTAATACTCTCACTGGACTGCACCAGCTTATCAGAAAGTGCTTCTCCTGTGGGTCTTGTAATTATATCTCAGGGTATCTGTAAACACCACATGCTGTGGAATGCTACTATTGCGTAGCGAACAGTTTGCCCTTTTAACTGCAGGATGTCTTTCTCTCATAACACAAGTTTAATGATAAAGATTGCTGAAGCAAGATTTCAGGTCAGGTTTTTAGCTACTGGATTGGAATCAACTGTCTACAAGAAAAAGAGATATCAAAACCAATCCTTGTCTTCTTTAGCAACTAAATATTGTTCAGTTGCTTAGCCTCTCAATTTATTTTATCACTTCTTTATGCTTTTTTTTTCTATTTCATATGCTGCCCCTTTCTCTTGTACAATGCAACAGTAAACTGACTTTTACTACACCTCTAATCACCACTTCTAACAACTCTTTCAGTGATGATCCCATGAAACTGTACCCGTTATGTACAATAACTTGCACTCATTTTGCTACCCTCTCGTGCATTTAGAGCTGGAAGCGCACACTAGAACTTACCAGCCCAGTTAGCAGAGACAGTAACGCATTATGGAAGGATGCATTTTCATGTTTCCCTCAGCTCAGCTCTATGCTAACACCCTGGGAAGGTGTGGGAGATAATTGCTTTTTGGTAAGGGGTGGCTAGAAATTGTGTGCAGGGGGGTGTTCCTTCATCTTGGCTGTACTGAACATATATAGATAGTAGTTTGTATGAGTAGTTCAGGCTAAAAAAAAGATAAGCCCTACCGCAGCCTACCTTAAGGTTTTTACCTACTAATTGAAATTTATTTTCCGCTTAACTGCCTTTCAAAGTCATTAGCATTGTTCAGCTGGGGAAATAGCTAAATAGTAACAGACTGGTAGGCATAAGAGACAAACATAAGAGGCAGTCAAACTCTTTTTTAGTAACTGAATACCCCAGTCACATAGCAAAGTTTAAATATGTGCCGGGCTATGCCATCCAATGCTGGCTGATGAAAATGTCTAATATTACTCCGATTCCTGCTGTGTAAAGGGCAACAGGACTTTTTATGTTCTGTGTAAATAAGCAGGATACTGTCCAAAGGTAAAGAGGCAGGACTGTGACAAAATACATTGTTATTACAGTTAATATAGGCATACCAGAGACATCTTAAAACTGGCAGCTTAGCAACTTACTGAGCTTCTCAGGTAGATGTTTGTCGTGGTTTTGTTTAGTGAGGGGGGGCCTAAGGTGGTAGCTTCTGTAGGAAACTGCTAGAAGTCGCTCCCCTTTGTTCAGGGGACTTGGCCAGGCCTAGGGCGGACCCGCTGCTGGCCAAGGCCGAGCCGATTGGTAGCAGAATGTCCCCTGATAACGCCTCTGCGATAACGTATTTAAGTAGGGGAAAACAGAAAAAAAAGAGAGAAGAGAAGATGTGAAGAAGCTGAGCGGGGGCAGAGGCGCAGAGGGGGAGGCGCAGGCCTCATGGGCCTTGCAGGCCTCACCCTCTGGCCTCTCGCCAGGCAGCCGACTGGGCCCGACTCGGTCCAGCCCGGCTGCAAGAAGTGGAGAGGAGATGAGAAGTGAATGAGATGTAAAAAATATCCTGAGAGACACCTACCAGCCTGTTGTGAGGAACGGCTGCAGACACCAAGGTCAGTTCAGAAGGAGGGGGAGGAGTAATGCGGCTCCTGGCCAAGATTCCCCTGCAGCCTGTGGTGACGACCATGGTGGAGCAGGTTGTCCCCCTGCAGCCCATGGAGGTCCACGGAGGAGCAGAAATCCACTTGGAGCCCGTGAAGGACCCCATACCGGGGGAGGTGGATGCCTGAAGGCAGCTGTGGCCCGTGGAGGGCCCGCTGGGACAGCCGTTCTGGAGAGACTGCACCCGTGGAAGAGATGACCCACGCCGGAGCAGTTCCACGAAGGACTGTGGCCCGTGGGAGGGACCCCACAATGGAGCAGGGGAGGAATGTGAGGAGTTCTTCCCCCGACCATGAAGCAGCGGCGTAGAACAACATATGATGAACTGACCGCAACCCCCATTCCCTCTTCCCCCCTGTGCCGCTCGGGGGCGGGGAAGGTAGTAGAGATAATGTTAAGCTTGGGAAGAGGGAGGGGTGGGGGGAGGTTATCTTGTTCTCTGTCTCATTATCCTGCTGTTTGTAGTAATAAATGAATAGTTTTCCCCAAGTCGAGTCTGTTTTGCCCGTGACGGTAACTTTAAGGATTTCTCCCTGTCCTTATCTCAAACCTTGAGCCGTTTTTCCTTATATTTTCTCTCCCTGTTCTCTCGGAAGGTGGGGGGAGTGAGAGAGAGACTGCGTAGTCTGGTCCGATCGGGGCTGAACTACGACAATGTTGCAGCATGCATTGGTTTCTGTACTTCCACAGCTGCCCTGCTAACAGCATGCAAGTTTCTAGTTTAAAACCAGCTCTATCAGTCATGGCCATGCAACTCAAACTTGGAGTACAAACACAGTGCTAGTTTCCTCAGATAACAAGAATGACCCACTAAACCTTCAAAGCTAGTTTACAGGTTGGGGCAGAAAGGGGTTCCTGTCCACATGCATAATCACTGTGGGCTCTCTTCCTGCTCCCACCAAAAGTGGGAGCTCTGTATCAGATAAACTAAGTCTTCCCTTCTTAGCATTGCTGTATATTTTTAAGAAGGAAAGCCCCCATGGTGTAGCTTGCCAAAGTTGCAGAGTGTCACGCACACTTCTAGACTGGCAGGACACAGCGCTGCTATGTCCCATCTTTTAATCCTATTGCGAGTCTGGGCCTGGCTCAGAGAGCTTGTCCTGTCTCACTCTCTCCTGATAGTGACACCCAACTTCCTTGTGTGGATGCTCAGGGGATCCAGTCTGGTGGTGGACCCAGGCTGCAGCATTCCTGGGTGCCAGTGCCACTCTCTCTGCTCTTATGTTTCAGTCAGTCTAGCCTTGGAGCATGCTTCATTTCTAAAATTCATAAAATACTAGTTCATGGTTGTGCAGGTAGCACCTGGCTTCTGATAAGGAGACCTACTCTCTGTCTTTCTACCAGAGAATCTCTTAAATCACTGCAGAGGCTGTAGTTTAGGACTTTAGTTTGCTTACAGAAAGATGAGAGATGGGTCTGGTGGTGCAGAAGTTACTATTTCTGTTCCAGAACAGGAAACCAAGCTTTTCTCTGCAGTCTGCTTCCATCCAGATAGCCTTGCTGCTGTCCTCATCTTATTGCAGGCTTGTCAGAAGAACCTCACTTCTTGTCCTTGTTAGATATTTACTCAGAGATGCTGTCACCTGTTACAACTCAGGGCATAGCCACAGCCAAAACCTCAGTGGAGACAGAACGCAGACAGTTGCTGACATGTTAGATACAGACTGATCTACCACCAAGACCAAAATGTATGGGTTATTAAAACACTCAGCTCAGTTTCCTGCATTCTACCTGTAGATCTTGCACTATTATAGCATCTTTTCTCCTCTTGAATGCTTTTTTTTCTGAGTCCAGCTGAGACTGGACTGTGCTGGGCTGATGAGTTTGAGGAGAGAATGAAAGAGAAGAATGGGAGTCATTTTTGTGAGTTCAGATTACTTACAGCTCTTCCCTTGCACAATCTGGGCTTGTAGATGCTTCCAATGTAATCCTTCTTGCTTTGTCCCACTAAATTAACAGGAGAAAAAAATTGCAGCTTCATAATGTAATTATGAGTATGTGGTTGAGTCATTAAAGGATTAAAGTTGCAATACACTGTGCATCTCACATCTTTTTATCTGAGGAAGAAGGTCCATTTATATAGCCTCTTAACCTACTCATCCCTACACAGGAAAAAAAAACTAACCACTTTTCATTTCTGTGCATTGCAATGAATAGTGCTTGTAAAGGAACTTTAAAGCTGTACACCAAATTGAGCTCCCATGTAAATATGAATGACTTCTTCCAAAGTACCAGGGGATGGACTTGCCTACATTCTGTCCCTAGGTGACTGAATTTGGCTTGAGATTTCTGCATCTCTCAGCTCATTAGCTCAGGTTGCACAGAGCCTTTTGGAGATCACTCCAGTGAAGTGTGAGCAGCAGTAACCAACTCCATGCTCTAGTTTTACACAGCTACATAAAGCAGCAGGGGAAGGAAAGATGATGGGTCACACTTGCTGTCACTTCAGTGAAAAGATTATTATTAATGGATTAGGAATCCAATTAGCCACTCCTCTTCTTTTAGCAAAAGCTGGCGTGTCAAAGATTGCTGTCTCTCAAGAGAATACTGGGGTGCAGATGGCTGAAAGTCCTGATATGCTTTGATGCAAAATAAAATTTTGGCCCCATCATTTTGTTTCTGACTTTGGAGATCCTGAGGAAAGCAACCCTGTCACTGGCTGGCTGGGCTCCTCCGCACAGCCACTTCCATCTGTAGCCATCTTGCCACTCTAATTGAACAGATTTCTTACCCAGATTGGTAGTTGTTTGCCAGACAGTGTTACGGGGCTGTCAACAAATGGACTGCACATCACTTTTATATTTGTTTAAATGAAATTTCTTCTCTTGTCTTTCACTTGTCTTCAGGGAAGCTCAAAGTCAGCAGTTAGATGCTTTTTAAAAAAGAAAAAAATAGTGTTTCTTTTCCACCTCGTGTCTGTTTATAGGAATTTATTGGGTTTTTTTTTTTCAGATGCAGTTTAATGCTGGACTTATTTCAATATTGTATCCCTTATATAGCACTGTTTCCTATTCATCTTTTCTGAGAATTGACTTGTACGCTTTAATGAGGTATTCAGAAGTCTTTGCATTTTGTTAAATTGTTATTTGTTAGACCAATATTGACCAGAGAATTTATAGAATTCCAAGATACTCATCTGGCCTTTGCTGAGCTTTGGAGCGATTGCAGAGGGATTTGTCAGAGTAGATTAGTGCTTTAGGCCATGACACACAGTGGCTCTGGCATTTTGGTACTCCAGAAGATGATGGACATATCTTCCCAATTGTAGATCAAGTCCCATTCCACAAAGTGCCCAGTTCATTGCAGATTTTTCTTCAGGTCTTAAGGGTGATCAGCAATGATATTTGAGTGGTAGCGGGAGGGAAGAAGCTTGCTTTCCCCTTCCCTCTTTTGTTTCTCTTACACATATTGTCCAAACACTGCAGAAGTCTTCGCAGAGTACCCACCCAGATCTGTCAGCTGTTGCCAAAGCACTTCAAATCACGGCTTGTGTGATGTTACTGATATATCGGGATATCAGAAGTAATCTAAAGAAATCTAGATGAGTCCTTTTTAATCCCTCTAGTCCTCCCCTACGGAGAAGGAAATTTGTGGCAGCATTCTCCAGGAGTCCAGGAGAGAGTTTGTAGGCGTATCACAATAGCACTTCATAGGAAAAAAAAAAATCTCAAACTAGCCATGGAAGACCACCAAGTATTTACAGTTACTTTAACCTCAGACTCGGGTATGAAATAATAAATAAATAAATAAATATTTTTAAAAATATCTGTTGGGTAGAAATGTGGTTTAATTCACACAAGAAAAGCCCCTTTTCTGAAAAAGATAGAGGGACCCAGCACTTCCAATGAGTTTTTATGCAGCTTGTTGCAAATGGTTGCTTTTTGAAAGCATGTTTTTGCCAATTGTAGGGATGATTTATTTAGGCATTTTCAGTGGCAGAAAGGCTGAGTTTGAAATAGTAAATTAAAGAAACAGGGACATTTCTATTAAGTAAAAAGGGAACCCCTGAACAGTGTTTCAGTAGACTGTTAGCTTGGTTCCTCACCCACAGTACAAATTATCTTCAAGCCTTTATGACATCCCATCCCCATCTGCTGAGCCCTGCTTACGGCATAGTGCCAGTCAAGTTCCAGGGGCTTGAAGTGCCCTCTAGACAGCCTCTCTCCTGTCCTGTATTCTTAGCTGCCCTTTGTCCATGTAGCCCAGGGCCACTTTGCTTACATCAGGGAGCAGACCACAGGAAACTCCAGCTTCCCCATGTTACACTGTAGCCGTCTCCTGCAGTAACACTGGTTTTGCTCCTAACTCTTCCCATCTGGTGACATTTGCCCACATGCCCCTTGCTGTCTCCTCCCCTCTAACATCTCAGTGCTTACATCCCCACCTGACAGACTGACCCCTCAGCTCACGCAGGGCTCTGCGACAGCTGTCGCACATCTGCCTGGATAGCTGGTCCACCAAGAGGCACAGCTGGCCAGTCAGTGGAGCAGAGGTGCAAGCTGCCCCTTCCCCAGGACCCAACAGCCTTGCTGGTACTCTCCTCACTATCTTGTGCCACCTCTCTCTGTATTCAGCTTCACTGCCCTGGGTGTAAAAGAGGAAGGCCCTAGGGAATCTCTGCAGAAAGTAGGCAGGAGGAGGTCTATGCAGATGATGCTTTCTCTACAGGCTTGGCACTGCCAGGCATCAGGGGTTGGGGAAAGAGCTGAGCCATTCCAAGTTGTAGGTATTTGCTTGTGCAAGCTGGCTGACTCCTTTCTTCTCTTCAGCAGAAGATGGAAGGAGAGAGTTCTTAAACCTCTAGGCTTTAAGGCTTGCATTAAAAATGAAAATAACGGTTGTGTACCTTACAGAAGGACTTCTAAGGGAGAATGCATTATTTTTGACACAGAACGGGTCAAACAGTTTCAATTTAACTAGAAACCAGCACCACTAAAAATAAGATGTAACACAGCTGACAGAGCAAAGCCAAATCTCCAGTTCAAAGGAGCAGGGTCATTTCAACACCTCAGATGGCCCTAGCAATGTGAATAAAACTCTAGTAAACATCCATAATTTATCAGAATACCTTCCTAACCTTTGGAGGTTTAACTCCATAGCGGATAACTGATGTTTTTATTATAACTCAAATTGTGAAAGGACAGGGGAACTTCAAGAAAAGCGTGTGGTACAGAATGTTTGGGTTGTAGGACAGCATAGGATTGACTTTTTGTTTAGCCTGGATGAAAGGCAATGTCAGAGGGAACTGTTCTTGGGAGCAGTTACAGCACTTTTATTACCTTTCCATTTTATCAGCATCTGAGGAACAACATCAGGCATTGAAAACTGAATCTTCTGAAAGTCTCATTTGCTCTGAGCTTTGCTGAACTGTACTGTAATGAAAGGTTTAAGAATCGCTTAAGTCTGACCAGACCATTTCCTGTACCTCATACTAATACTGACACTGACTTTCGTGGAAGCAGATGCAGGCTGCTGTTGGTCTGCCTCAAAATCCAATAAATATAATGCTGTTTAAAAGACTGCTATTATGTTAATTAAAATGTGATCCATTTTCTAAATAGCAGGCATCCATGTGCTCCAGAAAGATCTATGATCGTGGAAGTGCTGTGAAGCAGAAGGGATCCACACAAGCTGTGCTTCCTGAAAATTCCTAACCCTCAGTGATAGATACCTGTGGACCTAAGGATGTATCTTTCTGGATGGTCATGATCAAAGATAGTCCACCAGATTGTAAAATTAGTAGGAAAATAAATCTTCACAATGCTTGGAAACAGGTAAACAGCCCCTCCAAAGCAGTTAAAAATGAAAAGCAATAAACAAAATAAGTTAGAATGAAAGATAATATTTTACACCATTTTCTATTTTACTGTTTTGGTTAAATAAACCACATTGTAAATTGGACAAATTCTATATTGATCAACCAGCATATTCTTCTTATAGTCTCTAAAAATTGATATAATTATATATTCTTGTAATTATAACACAATATCTGTTAGCTTGTTACACCATCTTTGGACAACCCAGACAAGTAATGTATATTTCAACCCTAATTTAATTTTCCATGATTAAAAAGTAATTAACACCAGTTCAGGCAATCTGCACAATCGCATTTCTTGCCATCACTTTAGTTTTCTTGGAACTGAGAAAACTAACAGCTTTTTAAATTAAACAAAACAAATGTTGTTTTGGTCTTTCCAGACTGCTCATGGTAAATCCCGCCATCCCTCATGCCTGTAAGTAGTTGCAATAGTTTCAGTGAAATCCCTCACTTAATATTTAAGTGGAAATGAACCACAGAGCTTGAGCTGTAAGCGTACGTATGAAGGAGGCTCTTTCACAGTCATTGCTGGCTCTTGCACAGCAGGTAATCCTGGCAGCTGTGCTGCTGCGCCGCTGCCGCCCCATGCTCTGCGCTGAGGGCCTGGGCTCTTTCTGGGTAGAGCCTGGCAGCTGCAAGACCCAGAAACACAAGCTTGAAATTGGTATTTTCACCCTTTTTACAAGCTGAGTATTTGACTTCCAGTTTATTGTTTTGGTTGTTTTCTTGTCTGGTTCTAGTGTTTTCTACTTTTGAAGACGTAGGTTATGATGACCAGTTTTCTTTTATGTATGTCTTCTTCCTTCCTTCTTTTCTCTTTTTTCCTTTCTCCCTTCCTCTCCATTTTTTTTTTTGTTGTTGTTGTTTAGGCTATGTGTGATTGCAAACAAGACAAGCTTCTGCTTACAATGCTTATGTTAAGTCACTCCAATATCCCACGCATAATTCTAATTTCATGCAAAAGCAAAATTCTAGCTTAAAGCATGCCTTTGATTCCAGCAGGCTTAATCTGCTCCTCATATGTACGTGAGGGAAGCTCTGTGGCTGCCCCAGCAGAGTCCTACCCTGAAAACTCCAGTACAGCAAGCAGTGTACTGCAGAGCCCTTGCATTCTAAAGAATGACAACATAGACCACAACAGCAGAACTGGGACATTGCTACCAGAGCCTCTGGAGATAATTTTATTTTTCATTTTGTGTCATACAGATTTAACTATTTTCTGTAGTACAGAGCTGATACATTAAGAGGCTGATACATTTAAGAGGCTGATACATTTTCTAAAAGAGTAGGCGCTGTTTGTCATTGTAATAATGTGCATACTTGTTGAGTGTTGTATCAGTGCTAAAAATGTTATTGCAGCTTATCTTTTCAGAACATTTGGAAGCATTAATATTTATCTATCTGTTACTGTGTCTATATTGCAATATATGGGTTTTATAATTTTAAAAAAAAATATCAGTTGTTCTGTAAAGGTCTAAAAGGGAAGAGTATAAGTTGTTCTGTAAAGGTCTAAAAGGGAAGAGATCATTAAATTGGGAGTTCTAAACATTTATTCACTAGTTCCTGAAGTTATAATAACTGCTCTACAAGCAAATATCTTTGGTAATAAATCTTTCCATTCATGTGCTCTAGGAAACAGATGAGGAAAGGGACCAGCAGACTTGATTGCTATCACAGTTGTTTTTGTCACTGCTCTGCTAAATAATCTCTGGTAAGTTGCTTTACAGATATTTTCTGACCAAAACTTTGTCAGTGTAGAACAAGAATTCTCAAATGCCACTATTTTACTTATAATATACTAGTATTATTTATAATCCTTGTAAAATTGTTTACAGAGAAGGTCCTCAGACTCAGATGATTCATTAAGCAGTAAGTATGGCTTTTACAGCTGTTAGATATGGGCTTTTTATCCTCTGGCTATTAACCCAGATGATGAAAGGAGTTCACCAATGTATGACTCTCTTTAGAAGTTACTTGCATTTTAGTTTGATAGTCTTGCTTAGCCTAATGCATAACCTAGAAATGGGTCTGTTTGGAAATGCTAAATGAATATATTGTAGAAATCTGACTACCACAACACAAAAGTAAATGTCCATTTAATACCAGGTATGCAGTAAGTACTTAATTTTCCTGTCTTTCTTTATATCTGTAATTAGGCTTTGAGGACTTTATTGCCCTCAGGCAGAGTGCCTGGTCTCTAGCCATTGCAAATGCACATTTCTTACTGTTTCCATATCCTGCACTTCCTATTTTTTTTTCCATGGCCCATTGCTTAGCAATTGATTTTACTTCACACAGAGAATTCTTGATAAATAAAAGGTTGGGAATAACACTTTAACTTAAACAGTCATTTTCTGTTTATTCACTTGATCAATAGCTTACAGTTGGTAAAAAAATACATCAGCTCCGAGACAACAGGAAATTCATACACTCCCAACCTGAATCCTTTCCTATCAATTGCAAAAAGACCCTACAAGAAAGCGTTAGCAATAGGAGTTATCGGTGGATGTCACAGCACCCTGTGTTTCTTTCTTTCTGAATTACTTCTACCTTGAAAAATCAACTGGCAGGCCAAAAATGAGTTGGCCTGGACAGATGTTTCTCTGTTAACTGATACCAGGGAAATCATTATTTCAAAAGTCAATCTCTTACTTATGCAAAAATAACACGATGGATAATACTGGCAAACCATATACCGAGGTGCTGGCAGAGAGAAGCTGCTTCTATCTGCAGCAAGATTGCTTTTCAAGTTAATTGCTTCATTGTTGTCATTGCAGAATCATGCATATGCACAGCAATTTATGCAGTCATTTTTTGTTGGCTATTATTACTAAAACCTTTTGTCACTTTAATGAATAACTTTTGCTTCATTGAAGGCATGTTTTAATGAGTTTGAAATGCAAAGTGTGTCTTTAAAAATCAAAAATTACTGTCACTGAGAGTTAGTGGATGAGGGAGGCAGGCTATTAATGCCAAAATTACAGTGATCTGTGCTTTAAATCCTTGGTGGGATCACTTGTTAGTACTCAAAATACCTTACTCAGTTCTAAAGCAATGCTAAATAGAATCTCAGGAAATGGTGATTAAGAGAAACTGGGATGCGACTGAGAAATTGGGGTGAAAGATAACAAGAGAAACACCATCATATTTTATAAGTGTATGATTTAGAGGAGGAAATTTTATCTGGTATTGTTAACTGACAGAAAGCTATCTGAAGCCCTGATTCTGCCAAGACCATGAAACCCTTAAATAGAAAAGAGAAATATAGAATATGTCTGTATTTAGAAATACAAAATATATTTTTTAAGGTTTGAAATAATTCTCTATGCTTGTAAACATTTTTGGTGTGTCTCTTCAGTGACCTAAGTTCTGATTAAAGAAGTGGTTTGAGACATGATTTAACCAGAGGCTAAGCTTTACACATTAAATTCACATTTCACATTAAATTCTACATTTTCTAGAAGGAAGTTTTTATATATATTAAAAAAGATTCTATATATATTTTCATGGGGTGTCACAGAATCATAGAATAGTTAGGGGTGGAAGGGACCTTTAAATGTCATCCAGCCCAACACCCTTGCAAGAAGCAGGGACATCTCCAACCAGATCAGGTTGCTCAGAGCCCCATCCAACCTGGCCTTGAATGTTTCCAGGGATGGGGCATCCACCTCTCTGGGCAGCCTGTTCCAGTGTTCCACCATCCTCACTGTAAAAATTTTTTTCTTTATATCAAGTCTGAATCTGCTTCCTTTTACATTAAAACCATTACCCATTGTCCTATCACAATCCTGCACTGCAAAAAAAAAAATCCAGCACCTAGATATGTCTCATAGGTAATGGTCTGTCATTAACTAAACAAATTTTATGTCAATGCCTGATGTTACATTTACTGTATCAATGCAATACAATTTAAAAAGTCCTTAAGGAGACCCTTCCGTAAAAAAATTCAGTTATATGAATAAAAGAGTGCTGCTTAAAATGCATGTCTTCTCTGAATTATTACTCTACGTTTTTAGATTCTATGTTTATCTCCCACTAAAAGGGAGTTCCTTCTACTGAATCTCATATTCTAGGTTTATATATGGGAAGAAACATGAGGTTGGGCTGCTAAACTTGTAAAATCAATTTGGTACCTGTATTTTCAATGAGTTTTTACAAATTGCCCATAACCAACAAGAGATGTCTTTCAAGTGAAGTTATATTCAAAAGAAACCTTGGGAATGCCATGTCTTGTACTGGTTTCTAGGAGTTGCACATGAATAGGACCAAATTAATAATTTTTTAATCATACACAACGCGGAGTAGCATCAATGGCTCCTTCTCTCTCATATCATCTCCACTGTAGTCTCAAGGAATTTAGAAAAACACAGAAACCTATGTTGTCAGTGAAAAGAGTGAGGTTAACAGAAAGTCTGCAAAGAACAAACCACAGGAGTGTGACCCTGTCCACTTTCTGTGTAGAGACGCATTTTAAATCAATGGATTTTGAACTTGTGCGTAGGTTGCATGAAGTCAAGATAAACAGATACGGAACTAGCAAAGTGCAAGAAAAGAAATGTATTCTGCAGTTAAGTAATTGCCCTGAGTGCTAAGAGGAGTTACAGCCATGTGAGACCACAGCTGGAAATATAGCAGTCTGACAGGGATTCCATATTTTGTGTTCTTGCTGAGGTAAATAAAAGAAATGAGATTTATTTTGTTTGTGTTGTACACACGTGTGCAGCACAATGTCAGTATGGCCACATTTCTAAAATTCACCTTAGATTGCTAACCATTCCTTTACAAAGGCCTGAATCAATCTAGTGGGTCAGGAATAGTCTTTCTGGTTTTCTTTTTTTTTGTGTGTGTCTGATGCACTGTGGGGATTCCTGCTGACTGAGTGATTATTTCCAGCTGTGTTAATAAATTTTCTGAAAAGATGACAAGGAATTGTTTGGATGTTGTCTTTTAACTGGCTAAAATCAATTTCGAATTTGAAAAGGAAGTGTCTAGCATTGATCAGACATACAGTTTGCAAAGAACTAGCAAATATACTGTGGGGAACAAATCCTTACGAGCAGTGGAGGAGGAGCAGCCCTGAAACATTTCTGTGATTCAGATATTCTTCAGGCGTTCTTCCTTAAAAGGGGCACTTTGAAATGAAAATGCTTCCCTTTTTAAAAAGGGGAGGATTTGATGCCATGCTTGTTTTTAAATTTATGTTTGTCTCATCCCACACAATGATGCCACATAGTTTAAATTAATGAAATAAAGTAAAAAGCAATAGCCATATTTTTAAAATGTTGCTCAAGAATGTGTCTATTAATGAGAAAAGCTAATGTGAAGAAAGAGCTTTGCATAACAAAAAGGCTGAACTCCAAAACAATTCCTTATTCATTAAAAAAATAAACTTGCATAAGCATCTGTTTATTCTAGATGGTACTATAAGCTCTATAGAACCATGATTTTAATATGAATGATTGTGGTTTGGTTTTGTTTCAGGCAGTGTTTATCAAAACAGCCTGTTTAGAGTAATTATTTAGCCCACAGGTATTTGTCTCTCCACCCAGTGAACCTCTACAGACTTCATTTTCAGATGTAAACTATAGGCCTAAATTACAGATCTGGTTTAGTGGATCTGATCATTCTGAGAACTGTTAAAATTTGTTCCAAAGAGAAAACAGCTGTGTTTGTAGTTATCATTGTTTGGGTGAGGACAGCAAGGTGTCTCACCAAGTGAAAATAGTTGCATAAATGCAGTGGAGGGATTTGCCCATTGGCAGGTAATGGCCTAACATTACACAAATACAATCAGTAATCAGCAAGATCAATATTTATCTTGCCACTATTTACCTGAAGATTTGCCTGGATCCCAAGAGAAAATGGCAGTGGGTAAATGCTGTTAATCCCATGAGGAGATAGATCTGCTAGCAAGGAAAAATGCTTGAGTGTTTCATTTAGCCTCAAGAGTATTGCATCAGAAAAACAAAGACTTGGGCATCTGAGTTAAAAATTCATATCTTCAAAACGCCTGCAGTACTTCTTCACAACACAAATGGGAATTTCTGTGTGCCAACTTTCCAGCAGTGAAGTTCCCTCAGGAGTTAAGCGTATGTTTTGTGTACAGTCTGTTGCTACATAGTGTACGTAGCTAAGCTACAGTGAGATCTTTATTTTAGGCAAATGTCTACTGAGCTTATTGGTAAGATTACGTACATTTGGTATTCAATGAATCTGGTTCAATGTACAAAATATTTTCCCCATTAAACAGCAGTTCAAACACTTGTGTAAGTTCAAGTCCATCTTCTGTTCATGAGTTTCTGAACTCACTTCTATTATGGATGCTTAAATTAGCAACATAATGCTATTGGGTGAGGCAGCTTTAATCTTTTCTATTGCAAAATGGAATAGTTTTATGAAATAATTAGAGAAAGACAGTAACTTCAGGACTAGCCCACTTGCCTAGATTGAGGGAGGGAAAGAAGACTCAAGTTCTTCCTTCCACTCTTATGAATATTTAACATTAAAAATCCTATGAATAAATTGGTTTCCCCCGACCTAAGTGAATGCTTAAACCTCAAGGCCAAGGAGAGACTCAGTGTAAATGTGTAAATATTCAATGCAAAGAGCAATACTTTCAACATAAGGAATCAAGAGAACTCCATCGCATGCTGAAGCCAAGGCTGGTAGTTCTTCTGGGGCTGTTTTGGCATCTCTTCCCTGTGAACTGAACTGCTTCCAGGGAAGTTCTTGGTACATGACTTGCCCTCAAACAAATGAAAATTTTAATATGCATTTAAGGCCAGCAATATCTTGTTCCATAATCTGACAGTTAGAGCATCTACATAGGAAAAGACAGGTTTGCAAATGCCGTTAAGGAGGTAAAAATAGAATTTGGACCTTCCATATACTGGTCCAAGCAGTGGTTTATTAAGAATCAGAAGTCTTCAGATGGTAGCAACTGTGACAATGTGTGTGAAGAAGCACTGGCAGGGGTGCCTAGTTTCAGGACAGAGTTCTTGTCTCTGAGTATAGAGAGGATGGAAGTGTTTGCCTGCAGTGAAGAGCTAGGTGTGTAACACCCAGCATCTCAAAGGGATCTTCCTGGCAGCTACCCACCACAACCTGCATTTGGGCCCCCCACAGTTCTCGGGCTGAAAGCATTCCTTGGTAGTTGAGGTGTTGTAGGTTTCGTGCAAGGATTAGGGCTCTGAAGTTAAGCAAAAAGCCAGTCACTTAAAAGCTGGATGTTGCAACATGCACATTCTTTTGTGAAGCTAGTCCCTAGCATGTGCCAGCTGGGTCCTCTTTCCCCTCTCATACTGCTGTTCAGTTACACCCATGCAGTACGGATCAAAATAACTGGTGATCCTTGGCCAGAGTGATGAACTAAGGGGGGGGGGGGGGGGGGGGAGGGCACGCAGGACAGCTGGAGGAGTTAGCAATGTTAAAATTAAGAAAGATAAATGATAGCTGTACCTGAAAAAACTGTGGGGAGCAAGGGGAGAAGAGATAGAGAGCAATCTCAAAGGATTGTGTTATACAGTCCAGACTAAAGGGAAGAAGAGCGGGAGAAAGGGAAACAAACAAGACACAAAAAGGCCTTTAATTTTGTTTTCATTTATATAATTACTTATTAGAAATGTTTTTAGTAAGAGGAGGGCACAGGGGCAAACTTTTTAGTAGGGCCTGTTGTGATAGGACAAGGGGTAATGGTTTTAAGCTAAAAGAAGGTAGATTCAGACTAAATATAAAGAAGGTCAAACACTGGAAGACAGTGTGGATGCCCCATCCCTGGAAACATTCAAAGCCAGGTTGGATGGGGCTCTGAGCAACCTGATCTGGTCCTTGCAGGGGGTTGGACTAGATGACCTTTAAAGGTCCCTTCCAACCCAAACTATTCTAGGGCTTTATGATTCTAGGAGTAAGAGAAGAGTTAGTAAGCTAGAAAGTGAACAGCCACTTGAAGAGGAAACAGTAAGAGGGTTAAGGTAGTAAGAGGATGCCAGAGAGGAAATAGAAGATGAAACTCAAGGGCAAAAGAGCCTTTAGCTCTAGATCAATTGCAGAGACGTCTAACTTGTCAGGGGACAGACTTTTCACTTCCGTCAGCTGTTAATATTCACCATTCTTGTGAAATCATCTGTTGCAGTTATCTGCTGATAAGACAACAGTAGTGGCAGCAGTGGAGGCAGGGAAAGGGAAGATGCTATATTTTGTCTCTGTTTGCAGGTTCCTCAAAAAGTGGCAAAGTTACCTAGGGTATCAGATAACCTGCATGGCAGGTGTATTTGGTGCAGACAGGTATTCTACGGAAGTTCAAGCTATGTTTTTCCAAAAACTGCTGTTCAGACTATCTGCAGCTGTAGTGAGGAAAGACTGGAAATGTTTCACAGGAAAAAAATGCAAAGAAAACAGGTGCATTTCCCTGAAGCTAGGCAAAACTTTTCCTTCAAGGAGTCTCTATGCCTTTTTACTTGTGTTATGCAACGGAGCATTGCTAACTTGCTTTAGTTGCTGGCACAGATGTTTCCTTTTGCATGTGCATCTCCAGTGATTTTTCAGTCTGACATGTAGCTGCGTAAGCAGGACCTCCTGGAGTCTGTGTCATGGAGCTGACTCAGCTTACAAACAAATACTTTTCCCTACTCACTAACCCTGCAGAGTCAGTCTGAGATCCTAAAGGCGTTCTGTAAGTTTCTTGACTCATGCCTAGAAACACAGATTCTGCCCTTCAGCAATCCTGTACAACTGCTCTTTTCTGTAATTCTGCTCTCTTATTTAGCCACACCATTCCTGCAAGATTTTTCAGGTGTCAGAGCAGTCTGAATTTGTTCTTGCAGTTACAACGTAGTTAACAGCATTTCATCCACCTGCATGAATATTTCATTGCTCTGCTGCTAGTCTCAACCTTATCTAACCATCCAGTGAGTGCTAAAATGACTTTGACAAAAATGCAGATTTGAAAGTATAAACCTAGGTGAGGCAATCCAGTTATTAAAGACATGCCAAACTGCCTGCAGTATCTGATGTTATCAGAGCTTTTCCATGAGTTCACAGTCTTACATACATATTTCTGTGAGCTGGATATTAACGGTAGCTTTCTGCATCTGTCAGATGCTAATTCAGAAACCAAAAAGAGATTGTAGTTTCTGTCTTAAAGGCTGTGGGACAATGGCACGGTTTCAGCTAGTTGTCTGCCCTCCTATGAAACGCTGTTGTAAGAAGAAGATAGAAGCAGGGTCCTGATTCACTGTAGACAAAGTTCTGCCTCGGCCAAGAATGCAAAGGCATGTGGAGTTGTCTTTGGACCTACTTGAACCATCAGTGTACACGTCTCTTCTCAGTACCCTCTCTACCCCGCAGCAGTAAAAGACAGGGCAAGAGAGGTCCAAGTTAATTCCTATATGACCAGGAGGCAGTAAAAAGTCAGTATGGCCTTTAATAAAGACAGTGGACACATCTCCAGATAAAATCAGTAACAAATGATAGCACACCTAGGATGCTGTTCACCTGTAGGTCTCAGAGCACTTCACAGTAAGTATTGGTATTCTGAGCACAGGGCTTTCATGAATAATAAAGCCTTTTCACAGACATATTTCACATGGATCTTTGTTAAAGCAACTTCTTTCTCTCCACATGGCGTTTGTTTAAGATCTACATGCAAAGTACAAGAAGAAGGGGAGGTGGCTGTCAGTTGTTGCTTACCAATCCGGTGCTAACTGCCTTTGCACTTTGCAGTGGGTGGTTTGAGCTGCAGACGCATAGCTTACCCGTAATTACCACAATTTCCTGTTACATTCATTTGAAAAAACAATGTTCCTGAGGAAGTTATGAAGACGGCAAGTAAGTTGCTGCCTTAATTTCTGTGTGTTTGATTAAGAGTGCTGTCATAATTATGCTGGTTAGAGCTTATTTACAATGCTTCTCAGATGGTGCTATCTTTTGGAGGGATGAGAAGGCTTGTGCTTCCAGGTAATATATGGGCAAATTCAGATATTCTGCAGTCCTCTCAGCATGTTGCTCAGAAACAGCTGCAGAAGATTCAAGGCAACTCTTGCTTTTACTGGTGCTGAAACTGTGAGGGAAGAAGCTTAAATATTCAGCTGCAAGATGCTGCTGCAGCTGAAACATCAGATAAGATAACTATTAGTAAATCTACTGTATGACCGTAAATGTTCCTTAAAGGCAAACAATTTCATGTGTTCAAACCAGCATGGTTTTTTAAAGTACTGAATTATTTATGCCTTCAGATGGACTCTCCCGACAGTTGTGAAGTGTGTGCTAGAGAGCTCCCTCACTGCTCACAAAACAGATTTTTCAGTAAGGAAGGATATCTGTACCTTTTTGCTAACAGTCATGGCTTCCTGCCTTTGTTAGAGGGAACATGGTGGAGGGAAGCAGCAAGTTTGCTGTCTGTCTGATGCACAGATAACCTGTTCAGGGCGCACAGCGTTACTGCACAGCTTGCAGCGTGGATAGGACTGGTTTGACGTTGCCTGCACCGTCTGTCACGACAGCAATTGCCTTGCTAGTTACAGCTCCAGTGTGTACAGAGGGCTGAATATAGCTCTAAAATAGGGGGATTACCCAGAGAGAATATTAGGTGCTATACTTTTTTTCTGGCCACACAATGTGTGCGAGGAAATGTTGTGGGAAAAGCTGAGTTGCTAGGCAGTTGTTTTGCTGGTAATGCGGGAGCGAAGCCAAAGCAGAGCAAGCCATAGAGGCTGTTCTTTTCAGGCCGCAGAACAGCAGAGAGCCTCAGCACGTTCTCTGCAGTCAGAGTTTTCCTCTGTGTCTGTTTGGAAACCATTGATACCATGTACCACCATTCTTTAAAACTGATGAACCACCTGCGACACTCTCCTCTCCACTCACCCAAAAAGTTTTCATTTCTTTTACACATCTCTGATCAGTTTTTACGTTCCAGTTTACTCAAGCAAAACTCCCATTGTCACCTCTAGAAAAAGTGAGATTGAGAAAAGGAAAGCAAGCTACTACGTTGAAAAGTAGCAAATGCAAAAAAAAAAAACAGAGCAAAAATTATTATGGTTTAGTGTGTGAAATTAATAATAGAGAAAATAAAGTATTTAATTATATGTTTATTGGTGACACTCCAGGTTTATTTGCATCATCACTTTAAAGATTCATTCTGCTTCAGGTTGTGCAAACTAGAATACTCCCCTATACAGTTACACTAACTTAAAACATCATTAACTGGATACGAAGTGACATGTGAAGGCCCAAAAAGATCTCTGTATTTTATATGAAGAACTGCAAGATCCAGAGACTTGGGACGCCAGCCTTAGTAATAGGGACTGATTTCCATTTCTGAGGTAGAGAGGAAAGTACAGCCCTTGGGCAGTACACTGCATTTCAGTGAGCTGTCTGAGGCAATCTTAGGTACTTCAGTGGCAGAATTGGAAATCCAACACCAGACAGCGGGAAGCCAGAGCGCCACTCTCCGGGAGAGTCACAGATACTGTACCGACACTCTGACTCTGATTTAAAGAACAGAGTGGATATTTTCCAATACCACTATTCAGCTTTTCTGTGTTGACTCCTGTGAGTCCGCAAAAGGCTTTGTGTCAGAGAAACTACCATTCGTCTTGGTGCTCATAGGCATCACCACTGACAGTGCCAGCAGGGTCCCACGGCCAGACAAGTGTGGAGAACAGGATCTTGCATTCTGAGTCACTTTCCTGCTGTCTAGTGGCAAATTTTATTTTGAAGGATTATTGTAGCTTAGTGTTGGTGGTGCCAACCCAAAACTCTGTTGGTGCCAAGCCTGGCAATGGTGTGAATGAATACCCAGGAGGAGGATGAGTTTCATGCAAAGGAACTCTCATGCCTGCTGCCTATAATGCACAAACTCTTTGGCGGCCTGAGAAACCAGACACTGGGTGTCATCTTACAGTGACTACTTGTGCCTTCCTTCATTTGCTTTGATGTATTTAAGTTAATATTTCCCAAGTTGTGGCTAAGAACATTATGGCATCTTTTCAGCTCATGTTTGTTAGTTTCAGTTTTAGCTAGCTTATTAGCTGAATATAAAACCTTATTTTATTCACACTGTAATTAATTTTCTTTCTTACTGCACTTCATAAATAAGTCAATGTACAGAGTTGTATTACAGAAGCTCTACTAAATAATAAATAATGCTTTCGGTTTGCCATATGATTCAGTGCTTGCCTCTCTGCCCCTTGCTCCTCTAATTCACAAACTGTTTTTTTTTATCATAGGACATAAGTTAAGATTAGATTTTTTGGTATACCTTTCATAAAACTCATGCTTATTCTGGACTAGATGCTTCTGCAAAGATTTTATACAGAGCAATATAATACAGAGCAAAAATCTTTATTTATTTTGTAATATCTCTGTGAATTTTTAGTTGTTTTTTTTTCAGTTTATGCTTTTGTTATGTGTAAGTGAAGTTTGGAGTTGATAAGCAGTGTGTTCTCCTAAACCCTAGTGACTCTGTCACATATAGATTCTGTTTTTAAGCACCTTCCGAAGCTGCTAGAGGAGCTCAGAGGCTAGCTCTTCTGTTGTGTTGTGTGCTTCACCTTATGAAATCCATTCATATTGTCTGTATGCTTCAGGAGATCAAGTGGTTCTGTTACAAGGGCAAGGATCTAGAGAGCAGTTTGAGAGAAAAGTTTGTGTATTGAGTGCTGAGTGGATTATCCAGATGATGATAGCTTGCAGGAGTAAGTGCGGATGTGGAGCCAAAAACTAAAAAGTGAATTATTGTTTTTCTTCAAAAGCTCGTACTATAGCATCTACAAGTGCATTATAATGTTCAAGCTAAATAGAAAATTGACCTAAGATACTCCACCTGGCATCAACAGTGTTAAGAGTAATACTTCCCTGAAAACTTATTTACCTCTTGTTTATCTCAGTAACAAAGTTTCCAGCAAATCTCCTGTTGCTTCATAGCAGCATGAGCAGTGAAGGCATCATCGAGGTATTAACAGAAGATGCCAGAAAGACCTATGATAAAACTGGACTGTGAGAAGAAGGTGAGCCACAGATTTTTGGCACCAGTCAAGAACAAAGTGCAGAGGAACATCTACAGGCAGTTAAATTAGTCCTGGGAAGCTCTTCCTTGGATATGCTAGGAAAGTGGCTAAGGTACCCTTGATATTAGAAAATATCCTGGCCTGTGAAAAGGCAGAGGCATTGGGACACTCTGAAGGGGCCTATGCATTATGAATGGGAAAACCTCAAAAACTTTGCAGAAAATGCCAACAAACAGCTAAGGTGGAAATAAACAAATTTGCCAGGAACTTTGAAAATGCAGAAGTATCTTCAGATTTTTCAAGCTGAGAGAGGTATTGAAAATAATAAGGGTTAAGAAAGAAGTACTACAAGGCAGACTCCAGATCACCAATGCTGAACATTTGATGATCTCAGGAAAATGCACCCTAAAGACAATAAAATATTCAGAGTGTAGACCTTTACAAGCAGGATGACCATGAAGATTGTGTTGTACTGGAAAAAATTACCAGCCAGAAATTGCTGGGAAAAAGGATCCAAAGAGTAGATGGCTCTGAGCGAGAAGATCCACAGGAGGAGGAGCTGGTCTGTTCAGGAAGTCACATGTGCCATATAATATGCAGCAAGAAAAAAAAAAAGATTCTTAAATAAAGAATGAGGGAAGTCAATTCTGCAGATAATGCCTAAGAAAGATGAGCTGCTATGCTGCACAAGTCACCGTAGATGGCTGATCAGTGAAATTAAGTCCTTCTCAAAAGATTCACAGTACAGAGAAGTGTGTCTGAGGAACCAGCCACGGCTTAGTGTCTGGAACTGACAAGACTTGATAGCTGTGAGCTGTTTGATCTGCTTCAGTAAAGCACTTTGTGGTTCACAAAGCACCACTCTGGAATCACTGGAGGTAGGCGAGGTTGGGTCCCAAAAACATCCCAGATGTGCTGAGATCAGTGGTCTTGACAAATGGCACAGGCTAAGCAACTGGTTCAAGGTGATAACTGGCAGCAGATAGGATATCTGTTATCTCCAGGCTTTCCTAGCCTTCTTGGAGAAACTCATTAATGGAGTTATAATGGCAGAAGGGGTCACAAGAAGAAGATTTGTTTTGCAAATATAGGTTTGCAAATATAGGTTTGAAAAGTAAAGTCAACAGCTTCCTCAGGATGGCAAATTACTTGAGCTGCTGGTCAGCGTGTACATGGCATGGCAAAACCAGGCTTTCTGCAATGGAGAGGAGCAGAATCACATGGATATTAACAAGGCAGTGGTGTGGCTGGTGTGCATCATCTTCTGTGCAAAGGGAGCTTGATCACATAGGATAGCCATTGTTTAAGGAAACCATGAGAGATTGCGCAGCGGAGGTGGTCTTGGCTTATGCAAGGTCTCTACTGAGAGAGAGTTTAATAATTTTCAACCTGTGGCTTATAAATCCCTGGGAATGTATGGACTACCAAGTCCATAAAACACCACACAAAAAAGCAAACTTCGCTGCCAGTAAACTTAGCATTTGTGTATAGTGTTCAGAGAGCAGAGGAGAGGATTAGCAAAAAGGACAGGAAGAGTGGCATGTGTTGCAATTTAGTTCCACCTATAAAGGACAGGACCAGATCTGTTAAATGTCACAGCTCTCCCTGGCCCTCTAACTAAAGCTGCTCTAATAATGTAGACCTAGCATTTGCCTTGAATCTAAAATGTTGCTACCAAAGCTTTTAAAGATAAGATATTTTCCAATGTGCATCATCAGTACCTAAATTGGGGCTGGACTATACAGTGCCTTCATCATTCTCCAGGTCACTTCAGGCATTGGTCATGCCTCCATCTCCTTCTCAACAGTCTGCTAGGAGGCAGAGGATCTTACCCAAAGATTGTTCCATCTACTGCTGACTATGACAGAAAGATGATAGCATTACCTTTAAAATATCGGTGGGTTGTGTGGCAGGATAGCATTTGTCGAAAGATTCCTCTGCCTTGTTTAATTAATTTGTATCACTTAGTGTCTTCATACTTTTAATTTTTCCATCTGCTGCCCTTAGATTTATGGCAACGGCATGGTGTCCCCTCTGTAAGTATTCCTTGGAACAGTTTGTGCAGCGATGTCTTGTGAGGGACAAGGGCATAGAGTGTTGAGATCTTATGAGCCCTCACATAAGCCAAAGTCCTTTCTGACAGGTTCTTAAAAGCATGTCAATAAAATGTCCATGGAGCAGATTGACAGAAGGAGCATATACTGCAATGAAAGGTACAGGGGAGAAAATGTTGTACAGCAAAGATCTAAAATCACCAAGTAATAAGTAGATGTAGCCACCTTCCTTTTAAGCTCTTCTCCTTTATAACCCCCTCTTCTAGCAAAGCTATAGTTTTGCCCACTTTATTTGCTACCATATACCTTCAGAGCTGCTTGCTCGTTATTTGCACTTTACTATCCTTTTCAAATGCTGATGACGCACTTCTGTTCTCATTTCCTCCTCTGCACACACACGTATGTCACACAAACACCATACAGTCATATTCTGGTGAATCTTCTGAGATAAAAATAACAGGAGCTGCCCAAGGGAATAAATTAAGTAGATGGCTCAGCGGACTGGAGCCTGAAGTTGTAAACAACAGTAAGAATTAAGAAACTGATGCTATAGGGAAGTAAAGACATTTTAGAAAATGAAAAACTAGCCTTAATTTCTATCTGTGGCTTTCAAAGCAATAATGGTTTCCTTCCCCACTCTTCCCAGTACATACGCACATCTTTCCCTCAAAATAGCAAATTACGATGACTACAGTACAGAGAAAGAGCCAAAGGATTTGCTAATATATACTCTACACATACCAGTGGTGGCTATGTCATACAGAAAAAATGCATGGGATTTTTTTTTTTCTATTTTTAATAGCGATAACCAACAGAGGTCAGGGTATTTCCTAAGGATTTATTTACTGTTTGGAGTTACTATCTTTCACCTTACTTATGGACAACCATTAGCTCCCATCCAGCTATTAATCTGCAGGAAACACCCTACACCCTGCACCTCAGTCACCATTTTCTACGCAAATCAGTAGAAATGGTGTTTGAAGAGTGGGTAGAAGTGCTACCTTGCACACAAAATGTGTATCGTGCAAGAGTAAGTGCAGGAAACGAAAGCCTCCTGCGCACAGGACCAGACTGATTCTTGTGGGACACAACACTGTCCTTCCGTTGGACATTCAGGGAAATAAGTTGACCTCTTCTGACCCAATTCTACACAGTAGCTCCATCACCCACAACTAAGTGCCTGCAGGAAACAATACTTGAGAGCAGCACCTAAAGATGTTATGGCGTAGACGTAGGGTCTTTTCTGTCACCGTTGACTTTTTCTGCATTTTTTACCCCTGTTATAATAAATTAGCTAAATGTGTCACCTTCGATGAGTGACATTTCTTCATGCTTGCAGTTTGTTCAGTCTATAAACAAAATTACACTCCCTTAATCTCTGAAAAATTATAGACTGAGAGTAAGTGCAGCGTAAGTGGCACAGTCTCCAGAAAAGCGCAGATGGAGTCTGAGAGTAGAGCCATGGAAACAATATAAATAAAAGTAGAATTGTTTCTAAATATTTCCCTTTTTTGGGTGTAGGTGTGAGCAATTGCATTATTTGAAGACACTTTTCTCTCATAACATCTTTTTTTATCCTCAGTGCTGCAGTGGGTTCCTAGGGAAATGCATGGCAGTCGGCAGGATGGCTGTGGGAACTGCAGGAACCCCTGCAAGGATCACAGCACAGCGCAAGAGCCCCAGCAGCCCCTGAGCTGGATCTGCAGCGAGAACCTCAGCACGGGGCAGAGCTCTGCCTTGCTGAGTGTGCTCTGCTGAGCAGCAAAGCCAGAAAGCTTAGACAGCCCCTCCGCTAACGTGACTTTGCTGCTTCCAGCAACCAAAATAGTCCTTGTACTGCCGCCAGATGACTTTATAGCCAGTCCCATCCTGTCACTCAAGTGGTTGCAAATGGGGCTTTCAGCAAGTAATTCAAAGCTTGTGTGATGAGGAGGGTGTTAGAGTTTCACAGAATAGAATTTAGTTTTACTTTAATTTACAAAACAGAGCATTATAAGCAGTTAGTCACAAAAACTGTCCTAAAAGAGCTTTATTTCCAGGCCAAGAGGTGACTTGACTCCTGTGATAGCTGCGGTGCTTTAAAAGCACATCTTTCCATTTTACATAAACTGCTTCAAGCTTTTCAAAATGATGCCGTCCATGCTCATTATTTCAGCTTCCCAGAGCTCCTAGGGACAAAGCTGAGGGGCAGCACCACAGAGGGGAGCAGAGGGGAGCGGAGCGGACCACTGATGCAGAGGTCCTGTAGCAAGGGGAAGCTGCTCCTCTGAGCAAATGCCCAAGTAAGGCAGATGGTGAGAAAGTGAGCAAGAAGAAGGCACGACCCCCAGAAGAGGACATACTGGTAGAGTGAGGAGGAAGCTGAGAAAAGGATATGATTGGCCAGAGAGGGCAGGGCACAGGGAAATAACAGCCAGGCTCATGAGAGAAACCAAGCAGAAAAAATATGCACAAAGAGTTTCTCTCAAAAAAACCCATAAAATATGTGCCCAAATGACAGAACTGCTCTAGCAGATATTTCTTACAGTTTTGAACAGATATTTCTGAAAGCATAGTGGTATGATTTTATTGTATTATCTTGTTATTTTAAAAGCTTTTGTTTATCTGGACAGTGTCCAAATAACAACAGTAATGTGTATTTAGATTCTTTGTTTTGGAAATCTGTTTTATACATATGAAAGAAACACATCTCTGGTGAGTGGTATTGCTAGAGATGGTGAGGATGAGTAACCCTACATTGGTATTCCTGCAGGTGCTACTCGACAGGCCCCAGCTGAGGTTATACAGACACAGGGTGACAGAAAGATTCTCCTCTGCAAAACTCACAGAGCTTTTATTCTCCTTTTATTCCCTCCCTGCTTTTAAGCCTGAGAAGCAGAGCGGATGTTGTGAGGGCCACGCTTGCCACATTGGGACCCATGGCCTGGCACTGGCACATGTCCTGGGCTGGAGGCCAAGTGATGTGTAACAGCCACACGGGGGTGTGTGTCTCAGCCCTGGGTACCCATCTCACCCTCCTCCCACGGAGTCAGGAACCAGTGAGATCCAATGGCTGTGGCTTGGGGAGGTGGGGAAAAATTGCATAACCTGAATTAAAATCTGGGAAAAAAACCCAGTGTTCTGGAAACCTGGAGCAGCATGCTCCAGCATGGCAGTGTTTTCCTGGACTGTACTGGCTGATCACTCTATCTGTGTCTCCAGCCAGGCCAAATGTCCACTCAGACTTTCCTCAGGTTTAACTGATGATTTCCTGGAATTTCCCATTAGTTAGATCAGGAGGAAAAAGTGTTTGACAAGACTTAAGTCAAAGATAATTAAGTTTGCTAAACTGGAAATTCCTCTATTTGTTTTAACTGTGATCGTCATGGAGCAGTTCAGGGGAAAGTCAGGAGGCATGCAGGAAACCGGCTGCTGTGCTGGTCCATGGCTGGGGCCATCACCCGACTGCAGTGAGCCCTGAAGAAGTAGGAAAGTGGGTGACTGAAACAGGGAGCAGGGCTGGACACCAGAGCCACGGGGTAGGACACTGAGCTTCGGTGCAGAGGAGAAGCTGGGCTGGAGGAGAGCTGAGCACTGATCCTCATAGGGATTGCTGGGGTACGGGTCCCTCCTCTCCTGCTCCTATCTTAGCCTATTAGTGCTTCTGGTTTTGATTTTGCTGAAGTACAGAAGGAGACATGAGTTCAACTCATATGGTTTCTCATTTAGCTTGCACATTGATGCATGGAAGAAATTAGTGCCTACTTAGCCAGGATGTGAATATATAGTTCATTAGCTGCTTTGTACTCCATTCCTTATGGGTGTCCTTAGTATACAATAAATATTACGGTAGCTTACTCTGCTTTCACAGTGACCATGCAATAGCCTAATGCAGATGAGCTTGTAGGCTGGAAATTCACACTCGAGCTACTGCATGCTAACTTACCCAGTGTAGGCAGCTGGAGCCTCTAAATGATTTTGTAATAGAAGCAGAATAATAATAACTAATCGAAATGGAATAAATTTGTTGTGTTATTGTAAGCATGCTGTCAGATGAGGTAAAGAATCTCTTCATTTGTGAGCTGTTAAATGGAGACTCACAAAGGCCCGGTTTCAGTCTTTAATTTCTTAACTCATGCACGGGAGAATGGTGGTGGGTATTTCTTTTACTTCCAACCTGTCACAGGTGAGGCACAGTTCTTCCACCAGTATTCAAGCAATATGTTGTGTCTGGGCTGGAGGAATTTGCCATTTCTGTTTCCTAAGCCCTACTTGCTTCTTGTATGTCAGGGAGCTTTTGGCTCACACCGCCAGGACTTGAGGAACTAACTGTGAAGAGAAGTGATGAGATGAGAGGCATCTTTCTTCAGTGTATTCTCTGTTTGGCCCAAGCTCCTGTATTTGGAGGACTTGCAGAGCCATTTGCAAGAGACAGGAGTGCTGCTGTGGAAACAGCCAGTCCCTCTTTCCCCAAGCTATGAGACAGCCATCGCTTGGAGGCATTATTCAGGGGGAGCAGTTTTAATGGAAGCACCCCAAAAAGTTCCCTGTATTGGACATGGAAGGGAGATAAAGGTTAACTTGGTTTAATTAATCAAGGCTATTAAGGCAGAGAGAATTAATTCTGTGTTTAATTAGGAGATCATAGCTGTAAAAAGGGATGTTCCACGGGTTAATAATTTCCTGTGCTGTATAAATTGCCGAGACCAAATTAAATAGCTTGGTGAAAGCAAATGCTGAGGTGAAGAGGTAAAAACACACAGTATGTAATGGACATGGGCTTCTAGTAGCATGATTTTATTTTGTCATAGAAAAAGACTGAAAGAGCTTTAATATTATTATTAGAGGCTGGTGAGTGACACTTGACCACTCTACCATTAGTAGAGTAGCACACTTTGAGTTCTTTTTGAAAAGGCCATTTATTCTTCTATAGCCTTACGGTGATAAAAATCTCATTTTTATTTAAGAATCAGCTAGTTTTAAAAGAATATTGCTTGTAAATGAGGCTAGCTTTCTAACAGCCTGACAGACAGGACAACACTCTGATTGGTATCATTGCAAGGTAACATCAGAGAAATGGGTCTTTTCACAGGATAATGGTCCTGCTGATACATAAACATTTTGACATTTATGGAAAGATATGTGTCAAGGCAAAGGCAACGTGTTCATATTTGCAGCAAATAAACAAATAATTCTACAGCAATGTATAATTGCATGCTCTGGGGGAAGTCCTCATTTATACAAAGTCTTTCTCCTTCTTCTGAATGACCTCAGTGTAAATGAAGATGAGGATTTTTACACAGTAGCTGTTAGTGAAGCTGCAAGTGGGTTGCTTTCTGTGCCACTACAAACTGTCTGCATTTTGAATGACGCTCTTCTCTTCGGTTAATACATAAAGTTATCTAGAAAAATAAAGATGCTGTAGCACTCAAGGAATGTTACCTTACCTAATCTATCACTCTCCCCTTCTAACTCTCCTTGTCTGTAGTGGCATCTGCTGGGAAGAAGAGACCTGCTGCTGTCACTGTCCCTAACAGTGTATCTGCTGTGGTCTCTCCTCCTGATGCATATGCAGATTTGCCTTATTGGCTTCCAGTCCTCATTTTTATCACCATTGAAAATGCATCTCTATTTGACCTAGTCCTTTTCAATGATCTTCTCAGTCTGCTGTGAGCTTTAGCACATAACTTCACAGAAGGGAGACATAGTTTATGTGGTTTTCAAATGAAAAGCACTTATAGTACTATTTTTAGGGCTTTGTAAATTCCATTTTTATTTGCCTATGTTTTAAAATATAATAGATGATAATGCAATGTATGCCAACTGCAGGGAGTTTTCCAGTTAATAATGTAAGACACATTGCACAAAAGCAGTTTTGACTAGCTGTGGCATAACAGGAAGCCTAATCTTTGCAAGAAAAGGTTTACAAGGCGACACGTTCCTTACCTAAGGTAGTGCTAGTCACAGCCCTTTAGGGTGGAAAAAGGATAGCGAGAGCAGGAGGGATCTTGGAGGAAGGGCCTCAGCTGCACTGCATGGAAGAGACACATGAAGGTGGTATCTAAACTGTGGACCTAAGGTGAGCCTGCCAGCTCCATGTTGAGGTTCAGCCTGGGCACCCACCAATACTCTGCTGTATGGCCCATGTACCCTGGGTCCTCCCACCAGTCGGTGTGAGGTTGTTGAGCGCATATTCCCAACAGCGGAAACGGACCTGAAATGTGCATTACAGAGTCTGCCTGGCCAGTGCTAAAAAATGGATCTGTTTCTACCCACTCATTCCCTTTTTCAATCCAGAGCTACATGCCAGCTCACTGAAAGCAAGTTCAGACTTAGTCCCACTCAGTAGAAGAGAAAATTACTGATACATGAGTCTTTAAGGTCAGATCTTGGCTTTTTATGAACTAATACTGAATTTCACAGACTTTAAACAGGCTTTCTTGCAGGGATGCATGTTGGCTTGCTTCCTCCCAAACGTGTGAGTGTCACACTACCTTTGTGGTGAGGACGCAGTTTCTTGTTCTGTGACTCTGTAAAGGCATTATGAGGTAAGGCTTTGATACAATCATACAGAGTCCTGCAAAATTTTTAGGGGAGGAAGTTGAAGTAGCATCTTATTAGGAAGCAGTGGTTTCATAGATGCTACAGTAAGTAGAGCCAGCTATCCCACTCTATTGTCATTTATGTCCAGCCAAAGTATGTGCAAAATGTGAATGGGAATATGTGAAATTCACATTTTCAAATTTTAAATATTCAAAATGGGAAAATAAAATAAAGATTAGTACAGTAAACACGGGTGCAGCAGATTGTGAGTCAGTGCCATTAAACATAATTTTTTTTTTTTTTTAAAGACAGAAAAGTATAAGCTGTCCTGCAAAAATACCTAGATATTTACACTTACTAAACACAGATAATACTCTGCTATTTGGGGGGTTTTTTTAGAAACAAATTATTCTTTTCATGGAAGAGCTCTGTTGCTGTTACTCTGGTGAGTCCAACTTGATCAGCAGAATGAGTAGAATGACTGGAGGTGTAGCACAGGTAGTAATTCCTTTTCCATGTAGTCGTAAGGATTTCCTAAGTTCAAAATATGTTCCATGCAGATGAGAAAACTGCTACTGATAACTAACCAGAAAAAGAACAAGAGTATCAGAATGTGCAGTATGTATTTACATATATGAACTCATGATCTTGTCTCCATTCTTTATATCCCTGTTGCAAACCTTGTGCTATGGTTTTCAACTTCTCTTTGAATGCACCACACCACTGCAATTATGCAGATACTGCAAACCTCCACATCAGAGTGGCTCCCAGTCATGAATGAGTTGTGCAGGTGTGGTGTCAGAAATAAACCAGGCTTCAGGAGCCGTCTTTCGTGTTGGGAATGTTGTGTTGGTCTTCAATGTCAGGAAATTAAGCTGTAAGAGGGATGCATTACTCCACACAGAGAGGCTATGTAGAGTGCTTTGCAGAAGGAAAACATTTGGCGTAGTGCAAAGTGATAAAATTCCTGAGGTGTTTGGTAGTATTGTCTCAGGTACATGTTAAGGGCCTGGTCTTGGTTTAGGGTTTGGGGTTTTTTTTTTTATTTCATTGCTACAGTTTTCTAAGCATGTCAGATACTACTCTGACTAGGCTGTTATTTCACAGTCCCAAGCTCTGCCTGAGATCATGGGAAGAATGTAGACTAGTTTCCTGAGAGGAGCTAGAAGCTGTATTGTTTGGGACATTTGAGAGGATGCTGGAGAAAATAATGTTAGATAAAGAAAAATCATGATGTTTTCCAGGGTGATGAACTATGTCACCCAGTAAGTTTCTTCTAAATGTACCTTTTGTGATTCTTTGAGCTAGAGAACAGGATCAGAAACCAAGATAATATTGTTGAGATTTCAAAAAAGGAAATATGTTTTTTGGTTCCAGTAATATTAAAGAAGATCGAAGAAGGAGAAGCTGTAATTGTTGCCATCATTGGTTTTTAACTGAAGTCACATATCGTAGCTAGCAAGACACTTATGTAACACTGTCTAAAATGTCTTTGTGTTCAGAAAAGGTCATAAATAAATTACTTTGAAGCTTAATCACTGGAAGTACAGGACAATTTCTGTATTCCATTATAAATCCAGTTTAAATCTATTGAGGTCATCAGAGTTACTGGGGATTTACAGTAGAGTAAGTGTGTGCAGAATATGGCTCCAGGATTTTAAACTGTGCTTTATTTTCACTCTGCAGATATTATAGGTTTGTCTGCAACTTGCACAGAATAATTTTAAAGAAAAGATTCAGTATGCAAAACCATAAAATAATAGCTGTAGGACAAAAAGTGAAAACTTTAACATTGTTTAATATACAAAATATTTTCTAGTGTTTCTAAGTCTATAAAACTAGCCAGTACTTTATGTAGGGATTACAGGACTAGTTTTGTATGTAGGACATTTTAGAATAGGATTTAAAACTACCATCTTGCTTTCTTTATATTGTATTTATCTTCTTGATCCATTATATATTTTGTGATCTGCAGGCAGAGCCATAAATCCTTTGGAGAAGGAGCAACTCTCCAGAGGAGCCTGGTTTGTTAAGCTTCTTTTGGGCTAGTTTAGATCTCTGGGATTGTTTTGGTTTTTGGCACTTGGATAACAGAGAGCACTTTCACCACCTCAGATCACACAGAGGAACTGGTAGGGCCCTTTGCTTCAGGATGTAAATGTGCCATTGGCAATGCTGGGGAAGCAAAAGCAGCAGGAGGAGACGACTTTCAGCATGAATGGTCTGTCCATTTTCTGAAGCAGCCACAGGTGAAATGTTTTAAACTATGAAACAAACCCTGTACTTCTGTCTAATTCCTTACAAAAATTACACTAAAAGGTGAGACCTGAACAGAGAAAAAAAAATCAAGCCCCAGAAGTAACAGAACAGAAATCCCATTTGGATTCACAAGGTTTATATGCAGGCCTGGGTCAAAATTTTCACAGAAGTCCCTGGATTTAGATCCTAAGCCTAAAGTAATTTCAGTACTAAGAAGACTGATGTAAAATAGAGAAAAGGGGAAAGAAAACCAAAAAGCTACTGGTGGAAAGCAGATGTAGCCCATCTAAAACAATACATCTCTCCTGGGACTTCTGGCTTTTTCAAGATAGGACCTATAGAGATTTACTGCTATCAAGCAGACTGCAGCTGCTGTCTGCTGCCAGAACCAGTGCACTTTTCTGCATCTGGGACTCTTTTCACTGATTCATGCAGAAAAAGTGATCTGGAAGTAAAAGATAAAATGACAGGAAAGTTTTGTTCAGTGCTCTTATTTTGGAAGATGCATTAGGCTGTGTAAAAGTCAAAGGGGTGGGTTTTCCTGTTGCTTTTCTAATGGTGAATTTAACAGCATGTAAATATGGGAGGTGCACGTACCTGCAGTCTTTTTTTCCTGCAGAAGCATTGTGGAGCAGACAGATAAAACAATACAGCTAATTAATTTAGGAGTGTTATTTAAAGGTAGAGGTTGAACAACACAAATAACTGTGAAATTCACTGCCAAATACAATAGCTTTTGTGAGCGCTCTAGAAAAATAATCATAAACATGTTTGTATAAAATCTCTCATGTTTGTATGTCTTGCTGTCTCACTATAAATAAAAAAAAATTCCCTTCCTCCTTGGAAAATTTACTGTGATAATCACTTATTGAGCCAGACTGTGTCCGGTTCGGAAGACAAGGTGCAGCTGTGTTGTGACAGGAGGAAAGGACAGTGTTCTCGAGCATTTCCTGGCCCAGGAGGAGTATGCCTCCCGTCAAAAAGGCTGCTGCTCTGAGGGTAAAGCTTGGACCTCTTTTGGCTGGACACCTTGCTGCTTTGCAGTGGCTCTTGGCCAGGCAGAAGGAGCAGTGCTTGCAAGCTTTCTGGCAGAACTCTCCAGCAAAACAGTGCTTGATGCACTAGAATCGAGGCTTTCCACAGCAAGATGTCCATTTTGCTTGCAAGTTCAGCAAAGAAGCAAGTGGGGAGGCAGCCTGGCTCAGAGGTGACTTGCTGTGATGTGGCTTGCTGCCTGTCAGCTTGGTGTGCTGCCAGGCCACCCCTGCTCCAGGGGGTCCCCTGGCAGGACAGGGGGCAACTGTCCCCCTGAGAGATGATCCCAGGGAAGCTTCAGGCTGGGGGCTTTGCCATGCAAACCCCTGTGGAGCCAGGCTTCCCAGGACACTGGGCAGCTCAGAGAACAGGTTATCTGTTTGGAGACCCAAGGATCCACCTATCTTAACTGAGAACAAGACCATGTCTAAACTGATCTCGATTTATTTCCCCCAGGAAAAAAAAAATGTTATCCCACTGATGCTAGGCATCAACAAGGACATTAGTAATGCCAATGGGGGTGGGACATTCATACCTCTGTTCTTTAAGCTCAGTCTCCTCCTATACATGCAATGCTTTCTATCAGTTACTTGATGACCCATCATCATGAATTACCCAGTGATTTGTTGATTTGGAATGTATGCGGTGATTCCTCCAGTAAAGCAAGCCAAGAGGATTTATACTTGACAACAGGTTTCTGAATAACTAGAGATGGATCGTCATTAGCCGTGTATTCGGATTGTGAAATGGGCAGATACATTTTAAAAAAATTTTATTTTACTAGGTTTAGTACTGTCCTGGCAGTGCTGATGTAGCTTGTGGAAACTGGTTTACATGTCACTCATTTACATGTAAATGTCTAAGTGAGAGATTTGTTGATAGTGATTTTTTCTTTTAATTACAACAATGTCAATTTGCTTAGTATATGAATTTACTGAAAACAAAATAAGACCGTCAGACACTTGGGTCTTGTCCACATGTTCTGGTTCCAGGGCTGGGTACAGTGTGAAGAACACGACCAAATCAGCTAGTTTCCATCGTGATGGTATAAGGGGAGGTAAACTGGGCCCTGCTGGCTCTATCATTTACGCTCTGCAGATCAGCTGATGTACTTTTCTCTGGTGGATCTGTCTCCCTCTCTGTAGTGTCCTGGGGAGCTGCACTGCAGTTGCCTCTTCATGCTGCACTCGACAGATAGCTAAGTGAATAGAAGTGCACCGTCCAAAAAGATTGCGGTGCTGGCTTCCAGTTAATATTCCTATGTGTCCTTTTGTAAAGTTCTAGAGGTAAAAAGCCGTCAAGTCTGGAATCTGTTACCTATTAAGTAGTTATTACCTCAAAGACACAGCAATGTTGACATAGGTCTTGTGATGCAATAGGTTTTGCCAAATGATGCCATCTGCCTGCTGGAAATCAGACTAAGATTATATACATCTCTCTTCATAGACCAGTGACTATATGTCAATGGCAACATCTTTTGTTCAGTGGCCTGGAACCTGATTTGTAAATGCATTCAACTGGTTTTATGTTCATGTGCATCCTTTGTGTTTTTTAGTGTAGTAGCACTGATGTAAATGTGCTTCATGAAGCAAGCACCTTGATTAATTTGGGCTTGTGTAAATATTTTACTTTATCTATTCTAAGTTATTTCTCCCAGATAACTACATTTTCTTGCTCGTCCAATATAAAAACTTGCCAAGTGCCTCACACTCTGGTGCTCTCATGCCAGTTTACTACAGCTTTAACTCTTCCACAGAAATATTTGTGTGCAGTAGCACCTTTTTAAAAATTGCATTGTGTAGTAAATACACTGTTCAGTGATTACTAGAATCTACTCAGTAAAAATATAAAGTAAAAAGCTCAACTGTAATAATGACATAAAGAAGCTTTTCCTCTTTCCTAAAAGAAATACAGTAACAATTTCTGGAAGTCAAAGCCTTTGCTTAAGTTCAGTCGTCTTCAAGAGCTGCAAAAAAATTCACTAAATCCCTCCTTCTTCTTCCCTGATTTCTTGAAAGCATGCGGGAAACAGTTTTTAGATATATCATCAGATCATTTCTCTACAGCAAATTATTTTTATTATTTTAGAATCTGCAATTTTTTTTTTTAGAATCTTTTTTTATCTACATTGCCAGCAAGGGTAAAGTTAACTACAGATGCTGTAAGTAGCATTTATAATGCATGGTACTGCAAAAAGAGCAAAACTTTGAGCACCACCTTAGTTGGTTGGTTACATTTTCCATTTTTCAATATGTAAATATGAAGAAAATAGGAAAATATAGGGCATAAATGCTCAACATGTCTTTCAGGCAGCAACTTTCAATCTAATTGCATGAAGAATGATATTTGCATATCATTACGCAAGACATCAGTCGGAAGAGTGTCAACCTGACTGCATACCTTAGGGCAGGGAGATTACAACAACTGTCTTGTGCCTTGGCCAATCTCTTTTTATTTGGCCTCTGTCTTTAAAGAGGTATGAATTCTAGATTAGAAATCCGATGTATTACATGCTTTTGTGAGTAAGCCTGGTTAGTTTTAAATTACTTGTATTCTATGGCTTATTCATGTTCTGTATGCCCTCGGATGGTTGCCTACAAAGCCACTGCAAGGAAAAGGGCTGTGGACATTGCAGGCATTGCAGTGCCAGGCTGTGCACACAGTGGTTGCCGCACACGCAGCATTTGGACTGTGAACTGGCCTGTGAATTACTTTTTTAAAGGTTGCATGATGCTTCAGTTGGGAAAGGGTTCACTGTCTCTCTAGAGAGGACACTGATTAAGATAGAGAGAAAACCATTTCCTGGTGAAGTCTTAAGTTATATGAAACCTGGTGAAATACTAAGTAAATTCAATGCCTTAGAGCTGTGCCTGCACAAAGAGCTTGTGTTGGCTCCTTGGGATCCAGTCAGATATAGATCATGGACATCATTCTCAAGTTATAAAAATCTGGGGAGCTTCTGGTCTGGGTGACACTCTGCTTTCTAGCCTGTTGACTACGTCTTCTTTCTGCAGGCTATAAAGCTGCATCTAAATACAAATTCCTCAGACCAATTAGATTTTTCAACACGACCTGAAAACAAGCATCCCAACTTGCCCTCCTTTGCAGAAAACTGTATGTTTCCCATGTTTCCCAAATAAACCCCAGCTGGATTACTGGGTTACTGGGACTTTGCTATCAGGAAGATTTTCATTGGTGTGCACTGAAAATCTGGAGCCTGTTCCACTCAGTTGCGCTCATGCTCTGTTTTTTAGCAGTTTTTCTTTCTTCAGCCAGAGCTGGGAACACTGACATTCACCCAGCGTGCTTCCTCTGTGCTGAATTCCTCTACGTTGAATGACTAACAAGAGACCAAGGAACACTCTGAAGTTATCTTTTCATTGCTTCTGCTCAGATTTTCCATTCATTGCCAAGACACAGCATCCATTTCCAGCAGTAAATGTCATGCACACAATAGCTCTGCTGTCGGTGTGAAAACCTAGCTTAACCAGAGGAGGAGGCATAAAAGATCAGAGCACATCCTCTGTGTGCAAAACAGTAAAGTCCAAAATATGTCTCATCCTGGCAATTTGAAATAGCTTGATTAGACAGGGTTGTATCCTAAGGCTTCATTGTCTGCCTGCATCAAATGTTCCTTTTTTTTCACTTGAACCATCTTTACATGCCCAAGCACTAAAACTGATTATGGTCCTTACTTGGCCAAAAGAAGGCAGCGTTTGAAAGGTTTGCAGACTACAGACCTGACTACATATGGCCTTCACCTGGGTGAACAGTGGTTGCGTGAACATTAGGAGATACTCCGCCTGTTTTTCTTTATCCAGCCTGGAGCAAACAATATTCCAGAGGTTGTGTTTATGCAAGCAGGAGATGAGAGGGACAGCAAGGGAAGATGGTATAGGACCAGAGAAAGCAGAGCCAGCCATGTCTCAGTGCAGGGCAGTATTAAAAAACAAGCACTAGAGAACGTGTTTGAGGTCAGTCTCTTAACCAGGAGCAAGACTCAAATCAAAATCTGAACATTCTGTCTTATAGTTCGACCTTCACTGCATAGTCTGTAAATTGATTTAAAAGCAGTAAAATTCCTCAGTGCAGAAGTGTGTCAAGTGTATGAGAATATTTCTCTAGCTTTATATAGTAAGGGACATATAAAATCTAATTTGAAAAATAATACAGCGTGCAATGAATAAATGATATGCTCTGACATTTGGTGGTGTTTGTGAGATATAAGTCTATTTCTAGTGCAGTGTAGGCTTAAATAGCCAAGTGGTGTTTACAGGAGATGGACTGCTGCATTCCTTTTCCGTTTGCTAATATGCGCTAGTCTACTGAAGTAAGCCAGCCCTGTGCTGAACAAACATGTGGGACTCTGTGGGGACAATGTGAATAGACCATCATACCTTCACTGGAGATCTATGCATACATCATGTCTTACATTGTGAAAAAATACAACAGAATTTAAGCTAATTGACTATGCTTTAGTTTACATAGTTGAAACTTGAACTAAAAATAATCCATAGCTGGAAAATGTTTGTGACAGACATAAAATTCCAGCAAGATGGTTGTGAAGTTTATTCTTGTAAAACACCTTAGGATCTTTGTTTTAAATGTGTTTAAACCATAAATGCTATTGTTTGTTTTACCGCCGTTCAGTACTTTTAGTGTTGCATCATTACATTAAGAAATAGGGGCATGCCATTTTGACTGGATGATCATGAAAAGTTTTGTTCTGTACAGTCTTCCAGATGGAGCACAGAAACATGAGTTCTCTTGTATTGGTGAATCTACTAGAGAACTGTGTAGTGCCACCACCAAGTAGAAAAGGTAGGGAAAAAAATAATACTTTATGGCTGGACTGACATTCAGTCACTGGTAAAAAAAAATAAAGCTAAGGCAATGGGGCAAATGTTAATGATTCTTCCTCTTCAAGATAATTTTGGCTTGTTACAAAGTGATTCTAAATCCAAAATACTTTGGGAGGTTGTGAGAAAGATTCAAACTTGAATACATATTCTGCTCTCAGATTTACAGCAGTTCTCTTTCCCTACAGTGACCTGAACAACTCCCCAAAAAACAATGTCTAGATGCAGGTGGTGCAGCATTAGGAGGTATCAGGCTTTATTCAGAATCCTGCTTTCAGTCTCTAAAAATTCAAATCCCTTCTACTTCAGGAAAGTGCTGAGCCAAAATCCCTGATCCCTTCTTCTTGAATCTTGTTGGGGTAGTAGCTAAGTGAAAAGCTTCACCCAGTTTTGCTGAAGCAGCTCCCTGCTAAAGCAGCTCCCTCATACCCTTTTACTCATTTTAGCTGAGATTATTGCTGTCATCAGTTAACTAAGCCAGATACAAGCATACAGAGAGCATGATTGTCACTTATAGCATCTAGGTCTTGAGAAGAAAATGTTAACATGTGGTACTATCTTGCCACTTGGGAATACATAATTATGCTCCAACATCGTTTCACTATGAAGGGGGACTCTAAGCAGAACTGCAAACCTCTGGAAGTGGCTTCCTAATGGAAAAAATAAATCATGAACAAGGTAAGTAAAGTAGCTGCTTGATTGATTATATTAATGCCCAGGAGGAAATATGTCCATTACATTTTTTCTGTGGCTTGCTATTGTATTTTTCTCACATTTAACAATGATCCGTATACAAGGAAGGGTAAGGACAATGCAAGTTGGGGAAGGGAAATCATTCTCTTCAAGAAATGTCCTTTTTCCTTCAGACTAGCTGGGGTTGTTTCACCTCTTTCTTATAAACCCCTATGTATAGCCAGTGAGCAGGGTCGGCTGCTTGGTTTGAATTTCCCTTTGCCTGTTTACTGTGAAGAAAAAGACCTCAGCTTGTAAGCAAACTGCAAAGCTTTGAGCAAGGATGTGATTTGAAGGACAGGAACAGCTGAGCCTTCTGGAGCCTTTACAGTTTGCTGATTATTGTGGTCTCCAGGCCGATTTTGCTTACAGTTATATGTATGTGAATTATCTGTATATCCAATTTTATAAACTATTCCAAAGAGGTATCAGTATAATGCTACTCTCCAAGCTTCCCTCTCCCCCTCTCCAAGATGAAGAAATTGCCTTTCCCAAACGACATGTTATCAGAGCTGTCTTCTTGCCCTCTCTCCTTTCTTTTTTTTCTTGCTTCTTTCCCTTTTCCTTTCCTTCTTTTCATCTTTCCCTTTTCCTTTCCTTCTTTTCATCCTTCCCTTTTTCTTTCCTTCTTTCTTTTACTTTCTTTCTTTCATCCTGTCTCTCTTCTTCTTTCCTTCTTTCCTTCTCTTCCTTTTTTCTTTTACTTTCTAAGTCTCTCTGCTTCTTTGTCTCTCACTTTTTGCCTTCTTTCTCATTCTCTCCCCCTTCTCTTTTTTTTTTTTTTTTTGTCTCATGCTTTCTTTCCCTCTCTTTCTCATTCTTTCTCTCATTCTGTTTTTTTATTCTCTTTCTGAAAGTCACTACATTCTTATGGAGGGGACAAATAACCTTTATGTTTTGTTTACTGCTTTCTGAAACACTTTGTATGAAGAGAGCTCATGATCTAAATGCGCATCTTGCTGATGGTTCTTTTGACCCTGTGCGAGTTTAGCAAATCAGTCATCAGCTTAATTTGGAACAGGATCGGGCCCCCGGCAGGGATTTCAGTTCTGACTACCCAGACTCCATGAAAGCCAGCAAGAAAAACAAGACTCATCAATCTACTTATTTGTCTGCCTAAAACTTTTACATCAAAAAAAGCTTGAACAGTTTCTGAACTGAAGAGTGTCTGAGAAGAACATGAAAACTCTAGAAGCTGATACTGAGACATTTCTGAAAAGGCCTTCCTTCATAATACAGATACATGTTTCTTTGTAGCATCCAGAAAATTATATTTGACTGTTGCTATTTAGTGAGAACCAACAGTGCACTTTATGCTGTTCGAGAGGCAAAGGAAAATTCAGGGTATCCTACCAGGAGCCTGTTTCTTATTTCTGAAAAGTTAACTATGCTTTAATTGTGGGCTGGAAGTTAATGTTATTTTAGAATTGTCTTCTTCATTCCCATCATTCCTATTCTGCAGATGTGGAATATCACCCTCTTTATTATATTGCCCATGACTCTCTTCACTACCATCTGCTAAGGTTCCAAAATCTGTTAAGAGCTTGCTGCTCATTTCAACTTCCTTTCCTTTTTTTGGAGGGGAAAAAAACCCAGCCCACAACAGAAAACAACCCATCTGTATAGCTACTGAGCAATTTACCCTGCTGTAATAAAGAACTCCTTTCAGAGACATAAGTCAATACTTCTGCTTAGGTCAGCCAAGAGGATTTGTCTTTTCTGCAGTACACCCTATACCCATCTCTTCTTTCCAAGGGAAAACAGTTTTCACCAGGCAAGCTGATACTCTGCCTGCCACAAAAACCTGTGGTGTTTGAAAAATTAAAGCTCTCTTTAATAAAAACCTCTTTTCTAGTGTAACCACTCTTTTTCTATTAGCCCATTATGTAGTACTAAAGTGTTCATAAAATAGTATTTAAAAGTATTATGAAAACAGTATTTTTCTAAAAAGTGCATTCATTTTAAATTTTATCCATTCTTTGTCACTTTTCCTAACAGCTGTGCACAGCATAGAAGTAATTGGACTATTTGGATTCTCCCTGTATATTTTTAGAGGTATTTAATTTAAATGATAGACCTGAAGCTACTGGTAATAATGACATCACTGTTACAATAAAATCAATTTTTAACAAAATCTCAGCTTACTAAGCTATGAATAAACAATTCTATGGGTAGTAAGTACCCTTAGCATTGTCTAACAGGGAAGCATTAAAACTGAAGTGCCCTGAACAGCCTCTTCAACTCCACCGTGTGTTGTTGGTGCTCAGTTTTCATCGTCTTTGAAATGGCCGCAACAGGACTCCCTCCCACCGGTTTGGAAGTGAAGTCTGCAAGTGCAAGCCAGAATAAATTGAAAGATTTTGAGGAGTGGCTATATACCATGAAGGCTTGTAAGGACAGATATTTTACACCATCTCTTTGAAAGCCTCAATGCACATGTGTATCATCATGAATAACTCCGATGATGCATTTGCCAGTTACTTCTGCAGACACTGGCAACCCACTAAATGAGCTGCCTGCTCATTTGCAGCAGTTGAACAGGACTGAAGCTGTTGGCAGTGCCTGCATCAAAGCTGAAATATGATGAAAGGATTTGTCGGGTGTACTGAACAGGGGCAAACCTGCATCACGCTCATTTCTCGTCCAGCAAATGCTACTTCCCGACACCATGACGTGTTTACAGGGGCAGGTCTCTCTCTTTTCTGTGCCAAGCAATAAGCCCAGCTAAGTCTGCCACTCTTCTGTTAAATTTGTAACAGTGTGACTGTCTGTTAAATCTCAGGAAATTCTGTGGAGCTAGCTTTGTGTTTAAAAATAGAGCTGATGAGGGTGGGTGGGGAAAGAGCACATTCAGAAATCTGGCTTTTTGTTCTTTGCCAAATGGTCCCACTCTCTCTCAGGCAGATTTTGCAAAGAGCTCACCATGTGGGAGGACGAGGGCTTAGGAAAACCTGACCCCAAGTTCCTTCAAAAATGTGGTCTTCTGGGATCGTAAACTGTGTGATTAATTTGCACAACTAATTGGATAATTTGTTCTACAGCCCTAATGTGCTTATTCATCCTGCATATAAGCATCAGAGTCAATGCTGAGGTCCAGTCAGTCAACGGGTTACTTTTCAAGCCTTTGCAAGTGGGTTCGGGGACCATGCAGGTACATCAAGCAGCGCTTCCCCATAGACCAGAGCTGCAGGGACTCCAAGCCCTTGCCCTCTTCTGCACCGATCCAGTCGCTCTTGTATCTGCCCTTTTTTTTTTTTTGTAAATCTGACCATAGCACACCAGGGAGCTTGTAAGTCCCTATTGTGCTGCTCCATGTGGAAATACCATCAGGCAGGGAGGACCTGCTGTATGCACTCTGTGCCATGGGCTGTCGAAATTTCTGAAGTGGCTGAGGTCCAGGGGCAGTAAAACACTATACTGCAATCACTGCTTGGGATAGCAGAAAGGATTTCTGTGACCAGCTGTAGACATGGTTCATCAGGACTCTGCAAGGTAGTCCATTTCCGTGACTGCTTGCTTGTATTTTGAATGAATGAGTCTTTAGCTAACTAGTCTCTTACCATATGGTCCAGTTTGAGTACCTATATATACCTCATGTAAAATTATATTAAAAATCGTATGAAAAATTTTGCTAAAAATCCAGTGAGGGAAAATTAGGGACTTCATTAAATAAGGAAACACAATTTACAGCTTCTCAAACTGGAGAGTTGGATCTCTTTGATCCAACTTGGCCCACAAATTGACTTGCTAGCCCAATGGAAGTTACTGTATTTAATAAATTATCTGGGGTTTTTTTTTAAAGAAAGAACTAAGCTGCCAATGTTTTCTGTTCATCCAAGTTTGAATTTGCAATAGACCATGTTTTGTTTGTAATGGTGCTTCAGGAGGGTTATCTGAGGGAAACAAAATATTGATAATTCATCTGAACTGTAGAATTTTTTTTGTGCTTCAGAACTGCTGTGGAAATCTTGCAAAGTGAAGCTTTGTTCTGAACATTCAGTGTGCCTCATGATGACGTGATGAAAAACCCCTTGTTTTTTCAAATGATTTCTTCACACTTCTGTAGATACCATTTCAGCAATTAAAGCATGAAACAGAAAATGCTAAACATAGGCTCCAGTTAAATGGTTGGTAGTTTTTGTTTTACACAGCTCAGTTATATCTCTGTGCAAGGGAGACTGGTTTACTTAAATTGAAATATATAAGCTCAAGGATATATAGCACTGAATAGATATTATTATTTGATTATGTTTTGCTTTTAGAGCTTCTTACGTACTTTTGGGGTTTTAGATCTTTCAGATTACTTTAGTGATCTATTAGAGACAACTTTCAGAGGTCACATATTTATGCTTTACATGTACATGTTCTTGCGTATCAGTAACATCTGAAAGTAACATATTAATGCAGCAAATGTTGCGGTTTTGGAATATTTGATTCAATTTATAATTTTTTAAATTAGTTCTTGAGTTCTACTCTTAATACAATGTAAAATACATAGTTTTCTTGTGTTTTTAATCCAAATTGTTTTAGCTTATCCTTGCAGTAATTATCTTCAAACATAGAAGTGAAAGACAAGTAATATTTGCATGCAGTTAAAGATTCTTTATTACAGTCTGTTTCCTTTTAATTTCTTTCTCATTTTTCTGTTCTATCTTTTAACTGTAGTGGCTGTGCTAAGTAAAGATCTTGCCATGGTGACTGCTGGGGATACATTCCAGCAGAACCAACGTCATGAAAGGCTCACATAATGTAAGCTCAGTGGTGTCTTCCAGCGAGGACTTCCATGAATGAATTGACGTCATGGAGCATTCGCTGGAGTCATTGGCAGATCGGAGTCTTGTGTGTGACTGCCTCTTGCAGTTTCTTGATGCCTATTTGTTGCTCTCCATTTTAGCTTCCTGCACTGCTTTTCATTCCTATTTCAGTATATTTTCTGCTCTTTGAAATTTTCACATTGACAGCATATACATAATTGTTGTTTTGTAAGGATGCAGACAGTTCCAAACTTTTAGATAGGCTATTTGTCTCTTCCCATTAATGCATTTGGTTTGAGTGGCCTTGTAAGTAGATGACAATCAATCTTCCTTCAGAAGCTAGGGGGATGCTCCCATGTTCTGAACTGACCTTCTGATGCTTGGCTCAGAAGCTGGCAACACTGAGAATTAAATAGTCAAATTATAAAGCATATTTGTACTGTACTGTCCTACATTAACCAGAAAATTGGAATTATCAATTTAATTTTAATTGATTTAACCAGATATCCTTATTTAAGGCACTAGAATGGTGCTCTGCTGCACAACATGATATGCAATTCTTAAACCATGGGATTCCTAAATTAGTGGGACAGTCTGAAAAAATTTAAGCAGCGATATTTAAACTTGTATGCTTCTTTTATATGTGTACATCTAAAGTTACATGCTTACTTAGAAGCTCAATTTCTTGTTTTTTTCTCTGTGACCAAAGATCAGGTTGCATGTTTACTAAAACACCTCTCAGATCAAATCGGTCACTCAAGCAATGCGTTAAAAGCAGAATACTAGAGAATGATCTTACAGCAAAGCCAGAGTCGCAAAGTTACTTTTAATAAACACTCTTGTCTGTGTTCATTTTAACCCAAAGGCAAAACAGTCTTAGGGTACTGTGGTGGATTCATATGTTATCATATACTAACCTGGAGGTCCCATGAAACAAATCTGATGGGTACTGTGGTCGGTACAAACTAGTACAGTCCCCTTTTTGCATTTCTGTCATTTTCCACCTTTTTTGGTGAAGTGAGTTTGCCTAAAAAAGTGTGTGCTAATATAGATGTTTATCAGTTTAATGTGATAATGTTATTAAAAAGAGTGAAGGATATGAAGCTCAAGATATAGGCCAATTGTGCTTTTCAGTCTCAGGCATAACAAAACCAGAGTGTTTTATGAGGCTGCCAATCCCACGTATCGGGAAGTTTCCAGCAGTGCCACGACCGAAGTCTGCTGGCCCTCGTGCATCGTGACAGGGAGTTGGCTGCTTCGTCTGCAAGGGTGTGCTGGGTGGGTCTAAAAGTGTTCCTTCAGATGAGATTTTATTCTATCAGCATAGAATGCCCAGTCACTTCAGGCATGAACCTCTCACTGCTGAGAGGAAACAAAGTATTACAATACTGGCACATTATTATAGTATATAGTAGTGAATTATTGTAGAATCACTGTCAGTGCCTTTTGTAGGATAAAAGTCAATGGAGGAAAAAACTGAGCAGGGAGCTTCATGAAGTTAATGTATTTATAGTTAAAGCATGAAATGAATTCTTCCATTCGAGTTTTGCATACGGGCATATGACAGCACAGAGCTGACTAAACTGAGCACTGGCATATCTCCATTGACTTTACTGAAATTTCATCCCTTTGCAGTAATACTGAGTCTGGCTCAAACACAAGTGACCAGATAATTTTCTGACTGGTAATGTTCGTAGGTTTTATTTCTGACTTGGAGTAAACAAACTACATATTTCAGGCTGTAAGCAGATAATGGTGACCATTTGGAAGAAATTTCATACCATGTTGTGTCACTGACTGGCTGTGCTGTAGTGTGTTTGGCCTTCCTGTACACAATCACTTGTAGTTTTAAATTCTCTATTTCTCAAAAGTTATAGAATTCAGCAGGGATGTTTGTTGCAAAAGGAAAATGGGATTTATTCCTTTCTGTGCCAAGGTAGAGAGATGAAGCAGGGAACCTCACTGCACGGTTGCATCCCTTGTTTAGTGACTAAATACAAGGGACTAAAGGGACAAGGACTAAAACCAGGGAGGTTTTAAACAGGTCAGGCTAAATGCTGTTTTGCGCTTCTAATGTGGCAGTTACTTCACATTTGAGGTGGAGTTTAACCTACATAAAGAAACTTAAAATATCTGCAAATTGTCATATAGCAATATCATCCAATGCTTTATCCTTCTGCACTCATTTGTCTGTGTATAACACAAAGTCGAACACGAGTGCTTTGATGTAAAATGTCATCTGTAAAAACTCAAGCCTCATCGGTGGCAGTTGGGACGAAAACCTGAACTGCAGCACTGTGGAGGCTTCTTAGGCTTTAGTGTAAGTTTAAGCACAGAAAAATAAATACAAAAAAAGTTCAGTATTTTGATAATCCCAAATGGAAAGGGTTCTGCTACAGCCATTTTTGAAACTGAAGCGTGCCTGCCTGGTCTGATGACTGGTAGCACAGTTACCTTATGCCTTAATTTTCTTCATTTTGCTGGTCTTTCTCTCTGAAGAATACCAATTAATGCTATCTATCAAGCACCAAATTATCACTTTTTATTAATTATTACAAAGAAGCCTCTAGACTGCAACAAGTCCCAAATATGGCCTTCATCAGATATTTCAGCATCATAACAGGTGTAGAATATCACTAAGAGGTCTCAGTCCTCTCTCTCAATGTACAGCTTGCTGTCTCTTTCTGTCTTAGACCTACTGGGAAAAAAAAAAAGAAGGATGGGTGGTCCTAAAGTTAGATAATGTGTTCATAGAAAGTGAAAGTGACTAGAGCAGGCTCAAGAGCAAGAGAACTGGAGAGATTGTAAGTCATGCAATGTGAGTAGGAGAAACAATTTCTTAAAAATTTTTTTTGTTCAAGTGTTATGTCCTGAAAGGCAGTTAGATATGTCAGTGAATCCCACCAGGGCTGGGAGAAGAGGCTTGCTGCTGTGGTACCGAGCTCTTAAATGTGTTAGGAGCCAACCCTGAAAGGGTGGAAGAAGGCAGCCTGCCCATGGCCTCTAGGTTTTTACCTATTGTCTCCAGCCCTGCCCAAGTCATTTGTATTTCACCTTCTTTCCCACTGCCTTTGGGAGAGGATGAGATGGAGAAAAAGGAAGGCAAAACAGCAGAACTCAAAATTTTCTGCTTGAGAAAAACACACCTCACAAATTCCTGATGACCATCACAAGTTACTGGTTAGATGTCACTGGATCCCACCCCCTGCATATGTTCTTCCTGCGATATCAGAATTGATGATACAGAGTTGATTTAAATTGCTTAAACTTATTTTAAAATAATATGACCAAAAAAAAGTGTTTGTCCCTCCCACCAGAAATGAACATATAAAATCCCTGACTCCCAAGGGTTTTCTATCAATGATGTAAATGAAAACATTTTCAGTCTGAGATTCACAGGTGAAAATCTAATTCCAAAACCTGGAACAATAAGAATAGTCTGAAGTTTCAAGAAGCTGGTAATAAACCATTGCAAACAACAAGCTGCTTAGTTTTATTCTCTCTCATGGTATATGCTATTACTGAAGGCGCAGGGCAAAGCAGATTCAAATTGGTATCAATTTGTGTTCCTTTGTGAAAAATACGCACTCTCATTTGCTTGTAGAAAAGGCAAAAAGAAAAATATTGCATACACCATGTTATTTCATGATGCCTGCTTGGCAGCTATTAGGTGAAACAGCTTATTGTTAATGCTATGCAACCCGTGCAATGTACTTTTAGCAGAACATTTCAGCCTTTTGTGGGCCAACCTGCCCCTACCAGCAGGGCTGCAGTTTATTAGGTAAGCTAATCTGTTCTTAATTATAGTGCCACCCAATAGAGTTTAACATCTCGCTTTGTAACATACATGGTTATTTTTTGCAAAGCAGGAAGAATTGCTCTAAGGCTTCTTAAAGGCTGCTTAGACTTTGCTAGGACTATGTGCTCAACTGAAAAAGTTGTGGGCAGAAAGGAAAAGGTTTTCTGTACTTTGTGAAGCAACTCAATAACAGAAAATTATTTTAATTTCAAAGTGATTTACAATATAGATGTGCTTGCAGAAATGCCGCTGTTGCTTGTTGATAGAATACACACATGTTTAATATCTTAGATCAGGGAAATAGTCTGCATTCTCTTGGAACAATATTTAGCTATTTAGCATCCAAGTGTTTTCAATAATCTTTTACTTCTATTAAATGTGAAAGCAAGTGTGTAGAATAAATATTGAATGCATTTCTGGCTTTAATCGAGGAAAAATGCTGCTCTCAGAGTTAAGTTTCAGCTTAATTCCATTTAGAACATTACCTTTTTACTCAGGAGAAGAGGACAAAAAAAAATAAAAGAAAGAGAGATGTGATTCCTGAACCTGAAAACAGATCACGAACCCTTGGGTAAGATGTGCTGCAACTGACATTAATGAGGTAGCATCTGCCTAGTACCAATGCTTAAGCTGTTACTTTCTATTGTTATTTTTCTTTGTTGATTCTGCCAAGAGGGTGGAGTTTGTGTCAGAAGAAAGAGGTGGGGAGAAGGCTTTTCAGACAATAAGAACTTGAGTCCATTAATTGTTTGGAGCATCACACTTCACAATAATTACCTGGGGATGCAGGCTGTTTCCACTTACCGTTGATTCCCGTGTAAGGTTACCTGAGCTTCCCCTCCTACCCCACTGCTGTTTTGTACGAGTATCCAGACCTTTATCCCATCCCGAGTACGGCAGCACTGCCACACAGATTGCCACACTCCTAATTCTTAACAACCCAAGAGACGGCAGAAGTGATAAGCTAATAGAAGTCATCTCGGTGTAGGTAGGCGCAGAGGGACAAATGCACGCAGAATGGACTGGAGCCAGTGCTACCCACCACCTAGTTGGCCCTCGCAGATGGGACGACAGAGACTGGTTAAGAGGGGCTTGGGATTGTCCTCAGGGCCCGCTGCACTGCCAGGTTGAGATCCACGTGAAAGTTAACAGCCTGCTTCAGCAGCATTACATAGCTCAAACTCATCTCTGCAGGAGATCCACGCCAGTTAGCACAGTTTTTCAAGAGTTTTTTTAAAATCTAAAACAAATATTGCTCCCAGTCAAAAACTGTGTACATAAGCAGACTGCGGATTCTGGATAAAACATTGCTTGACAGTGAACAAAGCATTAACAAGCTAAATTTATTTATAGAGTAAAATTACTGGCCTCAGTCTGGCCTGGTTTCCAGACAGATACACTGAGGTTGTTTGTAGCAAAAAAAGCTTTACTAATTCCATTCAGTTTCTATAAAAATAACTTAAAATCCAATCAAAAGGATGAACATGTCTCAGGTTCTGTTATCTGACTGCTTAAGTTTAAGCGTGGTTTTTTTTTCTTTTTGCTCTGAGCATTAGCACAGATGCCCCAGCAGGGACACCATGGAAGACACGGCGTTGCTGTTGGAGGTGATTCAGCCAGACAACCTGGTTGTGTTCTGCCACCCTCCTCTTGGCCTTTTTATCTGTTTTTTTTTCCCGTGTGGTATTGTTCATGAGTAGACAGGAGACACATAGGCAACTGTAATGCCTCCATGAATGGCAATACTAAGGTACATAAAAACACTGCAGTGACATTTATAAGGAGATGGAAGAACTGATATCACACCTTTTCCAGGCATGCAGCTTTCTGGGGTCTTGGTATGCCTCTGGATTCTTGCAGCTGCATTACAGGACAGCATCACAAACTCAAGAGCTCAGCAGTGATGAGGTGATTCTTCTCGCCTGCTGCCAGATGCCTTCCACTTTTTGATATTCAGCTTCCTCACAGCCCACTGTGTCCTCCTGTAAATATGCTAAGTATGCATGCTTATCCAACAAAATAGCATGCAACAGGTGTTGCACACAAGACCTCCTTTACAGAGGTCTTGAACTAAGCTGTTCACATGTTTCTTGGTCTTGAGTGTTTTGCAAGATACTTCAGCTTTTCTTCTTTCTTATAGTCGTGTTTACGTACCATATTCTCACAACGTTCTTCAAGGTTGAAGCTGGACAATTTCACGGAGGTGTTATTAACAAAAAAATTCTTTTCCCACATTGGTGGGAAAAGGCTTCTACTGTAAGCCAGTATTTGTGGTTGAAAATGCTTCCAACCTTTTATCATTCAGAGGACCTCTGGCAACAGTCTGAAGGTTTTGACAGGATCTGGTGGAGTTTTAGTATTTCGGTTTTTTTTTTTCATTATTTAGTAACTTTTTTAAGCCTGTGTTCCTACAAGCCTACCTACAAAACACCTAGTGACATTTATGCTCCATAGTTAAAACAAGCTGGTGAGGAATGCACTTCGTGTCAGGTGTTCAGTGAGTACATAAGGGCTTTATATGGATAAGAAAGAGGATGAAATAACAATGTGAAGCATTTCTACGTGCTCATTCCAGTACTTCTGAGGCCTCGCTTTTACCGAGTACATTATGAATGCCTAGCTAGGCATAAATAAAATATGACTTGTGCTGAAATGTAACATATAACTTTGCAAAGAGATAAAAGCTATTCTGTGATCATCAGCTACTAATTAAAAATGCATCAGGTCAGCAGGAAGTGTTTGCACACAGATTTTATTGATTGATTGTGAATGCTTCCACATGAACACAGAACTGCTCCTGTTTCACCTCACCTCCCTATGCTGTCACATCCATCATACTCTGCAATGCTGTCTAAAGCCTTGCTTTTCTTTATCTTGGTGGCGGTGGGTTTTGTAATTTTGGGATGGTTACACTGAAGTTAGAAGCTGTGCAAGTATTTCCTCCTTCTCTTTATGTTTTTGCCTGACAATGCTAATCGAGTCAGGGTACGCTTACTCAGAAGGTCGTTTACCACTGGGCTGCAGCTGCAAACAACAGTAACACGAAGGCTGCTATTGCAGAATTATCTCTCCAAGTATTTGGAGCAGACTCAAAGCAGCTTGGAGGGGGAGAAGCCTCTTCCTGGGTTTGAATTCTTGCTGACAGCAGCATTTTGTTTCCAGTCCTGTGGTTTAAGCTTTATGATGATACTGCGAGTCTTTTGGTGGAACTGATCATTCAAATGAACATTACAATCATTTTTCTTTCCGCTTTGTTTTCTTACTAGAAGTACAGGAAAACGGTGATTTTATTGTAAACTTTACTAAGTCTGCACATACTGGCCTTGAGTATTTCAAATGCTGTAATTCTGGAGTAAGGCATTTCACTTTTCTTTACCAATTATACCAAATTAAGTGCGTGCCCTGATGACAGTTACGCGCCGTTGCTAACTGTCCCCTTCCCCGATCCCGGGGGCAGCGGGCGGGCGCGCGTCCCGCCGGGGGCTCGCTCCCGGCCCCAGCGGCCTCGGGAGCAGCCGGACGAGTAAGTTAACAACCCCCAGCCAAACCGGAGCGTCCAAACCATCTCTGCGGCCCCGCCGGGGCCTGAGCGGGGCGCAGGGGGTTGCCCCGCTGGATACTGCGGGGCCGCGGCGTTGACTGGACCGGGCCGAGATGAGCTGAGCTGGGCTGGGCTGGGCCGGGCCGGGCCCGGCAGACTCGACCCCGGGCCCAGCGCTACTTCTCCCCCCGCGGCCGCTCGCCCCGGGCCCCCTCCCTGTGGGCCGGGTTATGCAAGCGTCTCGCCCCCGAGCAGCGGCAGCGGGAGCAGCATCCAGCGCGGCTCCCGCCCCTGTCTCCGCCCCACTCTTAGCGCCGGCGGCAGCGCAGTAACGCAAGTTTTGTCTTCGGCGAGGTCCCACCGCCCTCCGCGGTCGCAACCCGGCACTATGGCTGCGGCGCCCTTGGGGCAGGCAGCAGCCTCACCCGCCGCGGCGGCGGCAGCCCCCCGCTAACCTCCCTCGGCAGCGGAAGCGGCCGCCTCCGCCGGTCATCCAGGCCGCCGCCGCCGGAGAGCGCGCAGCTCCGCGCCGCCGCTGCCGGAGAGCGGCGGCCACCCCCCGGCCCAGCCCGGCACCATGTGGGGCGGGCTGCACCCTCATCTCGGCTTGCGCGGCTACAAGGCGGCGGGTAAGGAGCCCCGGCGGCCCCGCCTGCGCGTCCCGGCGGGGCGGGAAAGGCAGAAGGGCCCCGCCGCGGTGGGGTAGCGGCGGTTGGGCGGGCGGGCGGGCGGGCGGGCCGAGCTTCTCCCTCTTTCCCCCGGCTCAGCTCGCTCTTGCTGAAACGTCTGGGGGAGCAGCTTCCTCCTCACGGCGGGCGGGAAGCGTTACCGCAGCCCCTCGCACACGGTTCTGTGAAGGGGGGACGTGGCGGCGGGGCCTCTCGGAGAGGGCGCGGGGGCCGGCCCGACGCCGCCGCCGCCGCCTCGGCCCCGGTCGGGGCCGAGGCGGCGGCGGCGGCGTCGGGCCGGCCATCCGAGAGGCTCGGTGTGTGCTTAGCTGGACCTTGCAGCGGATGATAAAAGCTGAGCTTAACCTACATAATCCTCTCCCTTGTTCCCCCCCCCCCCGTGTTTGTTAGTATACCCTTAGGCAGAGGCTGGAAGCGAGCTTCACTTTTTGCTTTTTAAATTTAGACCGCAACAAATCGGTCGAGTCCTATTTTTTTTTTTTTTTCCTTTGCTCTACTTTTCTGTCTCTGAGTTAATTAGAGCGCAGTTCCCGCAGGTTGGCAGGGAGACGGTGAGATTTTTTTTACCGCTCGGGGTGAGGTCGTTACTGGGGAGACATCCCGTCTGCCAGCGGCGGGCTGGCTTTCCGCCGTGACGGCTGTCAGAGCCGGCGGAGGGAGAGAGGAAAATAGGTGCATCGCTTGCAGAGCCGTCCGAGCGTTGCTTTGGGGCAGGTAAGACCAGGTACCGACTCTTTCGGATGCCCTTTTCAGGATGTGTTATCACCTGTATCACCTGCTTTACTCTGGCAGAGTTCCTGCAAATATTTTGACTTACTGAGGTAATCGATCACTGTAAAAGTGTGTGGTTTGGCTCTGCCGTTACAACTCTTGGAATAGTTTTTTTTAACTATTGGAATATTTTTTTTTTCCTTCAGAAATTAGAATTCATGTTTTAATTTTGGGATTGCAAAATAAGACTGCATAATGCGTATACAGTTAGTTGACATATTTACATGGCAGGGTTGTTTTGCTTTCTACTGACAGAGGTTTTTCTTGCAAATAACAAGAGCTGCTAAGACGTCCTCAGCAGCTGCCTGAATCTCTACAAGTAGTCTAATGTTTAGTCCCTATAATGTGAAAGAAGACATTGTTCCTTTTTTTCTGTACTATTATTATTAATTTCTATGTATAAAACACTTGCCTTGTGGAAGTGTTGTGAGGGTTTTTTTTTTTTTCCCTTTTTTTTTTTTTTTTTAATGCTTCCCACGGAAGAATGGAGTTACATTATCTTTGTGCTGCAGCTTGCAAAGATACTGGGTATTCTGAACACTAGGTGCAGAGATTTCAGTTAGTTTGATGGAAACTGCAGGAATTTAGGGTGTTTTAGTTCTTGATTATTTGTGTTTGGGGCAGCAATATTAGAAAGTTGTATCACAAGCACACACTGGTACTAACTTCAGACAATTACAAAGATTGTTGGTGTTTGTTCTTTATTTGTTTCTGAAAACTTTGGATTGTGCCATTCGTTACAGTGGCTTGCCTTTTGTTTGAGCTCAAGTAAAGCATTTTAGTACTGTGTTCAATTTGTTAGCAATTCTGATCAGTCGGTTATTGTATGAATGTTTTACTTTTGCTTGTTTGTCAGAATTGTCTTTAAGATTTGAGAACTAATTTTGTGTATTGCTTTCCCTTCCTCTCCCATCCCCTCTTTCCTTGAAATACTCAGGGTTAATATGAACTTCAACATGTACATTTATCTTTTAAGTAGTAGAAGTGTAAGGTAGCAAAACTTGTAGAAAAAATCTCTAATTTGAGATAAGATAGACTAACAGAAGGTAGTGGTTAATTAGAAAGCAAGTAGATAAAGGTTTAACCTTGAGATATGATCTGTGTATTATAATTTCCAACATGGTAGTCCCTTCCTTCATCAGTCTTACTCTGCAAGGGGGAGAAACTTTCAGGAGGTTGGTAATCCCTCTAAAGAAGAAGTTAATTAGCTCCATGCAGGTATTTTAATGAAGGGATGATGGCTACTAAGATCCTGTGCTATTTATTATTGCCAGGATAGCGTGTGTTTTTTTTTTTTTTTTTTTTTTTTTTCTTCCTTTTGAGAAGGAAGCTGTCCATGGGAAAAGTGTTTTGTGACAGAACAGGAACATCCTACTAGGAAGCAGAAGTTTAAGCATTTATTTTTCAAGCTGAAGGAATCTTTCTTTTGCCAGAAGATGTTTAATTCTTTAATGGCAACTACTTGCTATGGTTCTGATTGTCTTTTTAAATATTGGTATAGGAACATAACAGTTAATGACCTGCTAATTCTTGTTAAGCTGTGTGTATTACTGAAAAGGATTCTGTTTTGCTACTTGTATTTTAATTATCTATGGATATGGGTATTTAGAAGTCCTATTTTTGTTGAAATCTTACAATTCCCTTACAAAGCTAGATGCCTGCTGAAGAATCCTATAGCTTCACAGGGGACTGATCAGATTTTCAGTAACATATGCAAATTAATTCTGATTTTCTTAATATGTAACAGGCAAGGACACTTCTTAGGGAGTATTTAATTTGTGGCCTTCAGTTTTGTTCCCTCTTGTAATTTCCAAATTTTTCTTGCTTTTCAGTTCAATAGGAGTGCATTCACTGTGAGAGAGAGAAAAAAAAAAGTGCTATCTTGTTTGCATGCCACTGAGATTTTTTTTTTTTTCCAGATAGGTGCTTCTCATTTAACCAGTGGTTTTAATGACAAAGTTTGCCTATGCAAAATAAGTTCAGCTTCTTACAGTCTCAATACCTGTCTTGAAAAATTAAATTGCTGGTTTTGGAATGTATATGATTGACTTAGTCTTTCAGTTGGCTTCTGCACATCTAATTGTTTATGAAAACCTTGCAGCATAGTTTATACCTCTATAAAGACAGTGGTTACCCACTATGCTGCAGGAATTTAAATAAGTGCAGTGAAGGGCATACAGCTTTTCAAACCTGTTGCTTATTCATCTCGTCCATCCTTTGAAATGCACAGTTGGTTAATACTCTCTTAGGACTATGAAAGTGTTCATCTAGATGTGTGTTCCTCTGGGGCATGCAGTCATTCAGTTAGGCTTTGTGTGTCCACAGATGCCTTGGAAAGTGAAACAAACACCTTAAAATGAAATAACATGTGTTTGCTACTTTCACTGAACTGTACCACCTCTAGTCAAGTTTTTCTCCACTGTCCAGCGTTATCAGTAGTTGACCACTGCTGAAATTTAGCTGGTAATAGCTGTTTAGGTGACAAAAGCAAGAAGTGGTGAAAACTAGAAGTGAGATACTCAAAGGGTTGTGATTGACACTCCCTAAAAATAGTAGCCTGCATCCTTCTACTCCTAGAGCTCTGGCAATGTGATTTGTTTGTAAGGCAAATCCCAGAAGTCGCCTGCGTTCTCGTGCTCAACCCTTGTTGGCAGTGAGCACAACACGTATGGGTCTGAAAAATTATTTAATGATGTCGCCATCAAAGTGTCAGCAGCAATAAGGTTGCAACACATTGTAAGGCCTGCGAGATGCCGCCTCCTTGGGGTACCCGTGGAGTTCATAGGTGGCTTCACAGCACAGCCAGGATGGGGAGGACGGGGCTGATGACACTCTTTTTCATCGTTTGGGGTGGAGAGGGGACAGAAATCCAATGGCTTCATTTCTGTAACAAGTTTTGTTAGTCTGCCATTGGAGGGGACGTGACAACTCTCAGGACATCCTGAGAAGGAAGGTTTATCTTTGCAGGCTAGGCAAGGGAATAAATGGTGAGTTAGTGTTACCAAGTGTAGACTTCACATTGTTTACCAGTTATAAGTGTGTGTATATATATACACACATATGTATATGGTGCGTTGTAGAGATTGATTACCTGACCTTAAAAATGTAATGTTCCAGCTGCAAGACTGGCTGCCAGAATGGCCTTTGCTATCTTTCGCAGATCACAATGACGTGAAATGACATTTTGTGTTTGAGTAGTGGTGAACAGGAGTTACTTCCCTTCAAAAACAATGCCTTTTTTTTTTCTTCTCCTGCCTCCAGGCAATTCATTTTTATAGACATAGTATCCACTCTTTTAATGCTTACAAAACATGAATGTGTTAACAGCTTAGCAAGAAAAGAATGATCAATGTGAGGGTGTATTATATTGTTAGTCTTAGGGACTGGCAATTGTTTTAATCTCTTATGTGTTAACTGTATGTTAAACATTTACTGACCAAATATAGACCTGTGGTTTCAGTAATTCTGTGCTTTTAAAACTTTAGTTAAAGGACATAGTAATTAGTTCAGTGATTTTGAGAAGAATGCATTAATTTTAAACAGTTGTACAGAGTAAGTATATAGTGAAAAGCAGCCTGAGCCGTCATGTCTGCACTAGGTGCTGGCAGTGAAGAGAGTGCTGATTAGGGTAAGAGCACCTGTATTTTCTCCAAAGAATGCCAGGATTTACGTCCACCAAATACTGCTTGTTACAGTTGCAAATTATTTATGCTAAGATTTTACCCACCATTTGATACCTATTAAAGGACTCGTGCATTTCAAAATATGGAGAAGATGCCAAATACAGTAACAGTGCATGGTGGTAAGAATAGCTGAAAGCCTCCTAAATCAAGTAGTTCTTGCATGACTTGAGGTTGTAGCCAGAGGTGATAATCTGCCATTGATGGGAGCAAAGCCTGTTTGTTGTAGACAGGTTAGTTAAGGAAAAGAGGAGTAGTACTACACTTGTTCAGCATCAACTTCTCTGCCTTCTGTACTCTTTGGACGCTTGTTTTTATCATACAACTTGCCTGTGGCTTAATAGTTGGAGACTTAAACAAATTGTCAATGCGCTGGTTGTTTTTTGGCTAAAAAAGTGGTGACTTGGTTTTAGTTTTCAGTAGTCTCTCAGATGGCCAAATGTGAAATTGTACAATGACAATAAAACAGTCTCATTGCGGTTGTGATTAGCTTTAAAACATGTTCAGTGTATTTGCTGTGTGATTCAAAACCTGGGTTTCTTACTGCAGCCCTGGCCTCTCCTCACAGAGACTGCCCTGCAGCTCTCCGCTGGCACCTGGACACCTGCACCTGGTACAGCTTCTGAAGAGGAAAGCCATTATGTTTTGAGTATTTCTTTTGGGAGACCTGGAATAATAATAATATATGTAGCCCTGAAGTTTATTCCTGCCAACACTGGGGGAACGTGTACTGAAGTATAAGGTTCTGGTTTCTGTCTTGGTCTCCCACATTGGAGTTTCTTGCTGTCCAGGGCAAGCTGAGGAGGTTCTACATGTGGCACATGGGAGACTGCAGATCAGCTGCCGAGACCCAGAGGTGGATAGCTAGAGAAGAGGAGGAGAACATGCAGCAGGGAATAACTTGTGTCAATGTGCTTTCAAGTGTACTTAGGTTTGTGTTAGTCCTGACCCATCATTCCTCATATGCCCTGAAAGTGCTGAGCCTGGTGGAATCCGCTCTGAGGATGCTAGCTTTCCCCGGGCACTGTTCTCTGCAGCATCTGGCTTGGTTGTCCAGACTTGAACATCCTATTGATTGCACAGCTGCGCTCAAGTGACCTATTTCTCTGCAGCCAGCCATGCCATAAGTGGCACTGCGTCTTTCTGTCCTCATTCCACAGGGATGTTTGCTGTTTTTCCAGAATCAAATAGCCCCTCTGTAAAAGGAGGCATTAACACAGATGAAAGAAGGGCAATAGTTGAGAATTATTTTTTTCCTTTTTTTTCTTTCAAGGTGTGATAGCCCCTGAAATGTGGGAAGATGTGACAAGTGAACTCCTTTTGCCTGATGGGGTGTATGACGGTGGATTGCAGGGCATGATTTAATTTTACAGCTAGGGTAATCTAGTGGGCAGTTGCTCCCGCCCTTCTGTGTACCTATGGTCATGTCTCCTTACTGCTCCCCATGTGCCCAGTCTAGCACTTGTTCAACCTTATGGCAGGCTAATTTGGGGAGCTGGACCAGGAGAATAAGAAAGTTAAATACTGAAGGAGGGATTTACAGTTGCCTGACTCCGATATGAGACCGCTGCAAGAAGGATCAATGCTGGTGTCAGGTGGATGCGGAGTACCTGGAGCCAAACGGGCTGGCTCTTCAGTCAACTGATAGATAGTGGAAAAATCTCCTAGCACAGTCTTGCTTTGCTACTGCTCATGGCATCAGGAAGTATATAGTTAATCCTCAGACTTGCCGTGAAGGCCAAGGAAGATTAAGAGAGAGGATCAGGAAAAAGTGACATTAATTCCACTGGGCAGTATAGCTTCCGCCAATTAGTGGACTTGCATACAGGTTGAAACGGGCCCAGAATAATAGGTAATGACTGGAGAAGTAGTAGGAGACTATCTCAGTCTTGCTGAGGAAGAGCAGTGCAAGCAGTGTTCAGGAAAAGTCGTGCTGCCTCTTCATGGATTAAAATACCTGAAGCAGACTTAGCAAATGCAAGTAAAAAAGAAAATGATGCTTTTCAAACTTTCAGCTTCCTAATATGTTAAGATACTGGTGGTGTAGTATTCAGACAAGAAACATTCTTGAATCATCCTGGAGTCAGATCTGAGATTCCTTATAAGGTATCCTTATGTTTTTAATGTCTGCTTTACTCCTTTTCTAGCATAGTTTCCAGATGGTGTGGAAAGCTGCAACTTTAAAAACTGTTTTGAAATAAAAAAGGCTTTTTTTTTTTTTTTTAAGTCTGTATTTCTTTAAGAGATAGTATCTTCTCTCCTGAATGCCTACTCTACAGCAAAGCTATTTATACCTCTTGGCAATGCTGAACGTTTGGAGACTTTTTATGGTTGAGAATTGGTGCTTTGTAGAAAAGTTCGGTGACAAAGGTGTGATGGCTCTGTGAGTAGTAAAACAAAGTGGGAGTATAGTGATCCAGCTAGAAGCACTAAAAGGCGTTGAAAATACCGTTGCTTAAAACTTTTATCACTTTTGCCAGAGACTTTGCGGAAAACAAATCTAACAGTTGCGATCTTAACCTCTTTCTGTTCACTTCATCATCTGAAATACCAAATTGATTGAACAAGGGCTTTTGTGTGGTCGGTAGAATGGTTGTAATGTAAAGCTTTACATCAAAAGTGATTGTAGCTGTGAAGATGGAAACACAAGTAGTACTAGTTTTGACTGGAAGTATCCTAAGTAGAGTTGTTGGTGTGCAGGATTTTTTTTTTAACTGGAAGCTTGTGAGGAACATCTCCTAATGACTTAAGTGAAGCTAGAATTTCACCCTTTTAACCCAAATGTAACAATGTGGAAACTACCCTACGTGATGTGCATACATTTGTTAGTGTGCACTAACACTATAGTCTGGAGGCTTGGTCTCTGCTGAATCCATACTAAAGTAGATCCTATTGTGTACATAGTGCACACTTGACCTCTTTGAAAAATGATGGAAAAAATTCTAGTGTTGTTATACTTGAGCAAAATGTTCAGTGATTTTTTTTTTTTTTTTTTTTTTGTCTCTGGCTTCACCATTTATTTAGCTTTAGGTCTGATATCTAATTACAATGAGGAGAGAAATTATGCTCTCTTTTGAAAAAAGTAAGACTGCTAGACTCTTCTATTTGATCTGCTTTGGTAAGTGTGGGAACTGCTTAAAACCATTTAGTATTTTTTTTTTTTTTGACTCGTTCTAGGAGCAGTGATTACTTCACTTTTCCCTGTGCATAGAGGAGACTGAATTAACTATTTAAACAGAAAGAGGGAGGACAGAGATAATTCTGTAAGAACAATGCTGGAATGACAAATAATTTGGACCAAAGCTTACCTGATCATGGTTTTGAATACCAATAAAGCTAAGCTGCAAGGAGGGCTGAAATGTAGATAATAATCTGTGACCATTAGCTTTTTTTTTTTTGATAGGAGAAGAATTCTGCTAATCACCTACAAGTGTGCAGCTTTTTAACAGGCTCTAGGAACTGACTGCATGTCCTAAGGGCTTGCTGTTCGAAGTTTATGTTAACTTTAAGCATAACTTAACCTGTTTTATTTTCCTAGACGTTCCCCTCTTCATGTTGTAAATGATAAACTTTTCAAGTGTAAAAGGTAGCCTTCTCTTCCTCTGCCGTTACTATACGGAAGTGAATGGAAACTAAGAATATAATTTTGTGTTTCTATGGGGTGAATAGTGCATTGAGTCCAAAGACAAAGAGGCAAGCCAGCGTAGCAGGCATGAGGTAATATATGTAGTCTGTGTGCCAAACGTGGAATAAGAAACATCTGCAGTTTGTATTTTGAAGTTCTGTTTTATGCAAATACTCTATCTGGAAGCACTCACAGGAGTGCCATCAACAACTGGTCTGAATTCCTGGTCTCGCTGCTGTCAGTGATGAAATGAAAGCAAACCTCTTTCTTTCCTGACAAGGATAAGAGTTTCATAATTAGGTTGATTTTAAATAACTACAGCTAACTGCTGTCTGTATAAAAATTATGAAGTGTGTTATGAATTTAAGTTATTGTTTTGCATACTTCCTAGAATAGAAATCAGGGAGACTGAGTCCTTTATTACATATTGTGTCAGTCTAAGGATTTTGCTGCCTTTTTAGCTAGCTGTATTGAATGCAGCGTTCTGCTAGTTGAACAGATTTTTGTCCTCCACAGTGAAGCCAGCAGAGATTTATGCTTAGCTCAAGTTTAGAATCTGCCTTAATGTGCTGTTTGGCAGTAGGAGTAAGCCTAGTTGCTATCTAGTTGCTGCTAGGCACCACAAGTGTGTCTGTACATTCCTGTTCCCTCCTTGGCACTGCTTCTAGCCTGACCCTTTGTTGAGCCAGCTTAGGAAATCAAATTAGCAGATAACCTTTTTTTTTTATTTTTTTTTTTATTTATTTTTTTTTTTTTTTGTAAGTGGGAACAGTTTGCTGCGGAACCACTTTCTGTGGGGTCTGGAGTGGTAGGACTTATGCTGGTAAAGCAAAAGCCAATATGTCGCTGGGGAAGGTGATCAGCCTCTGCGTAGCAGCTGACCAGTAGATCCCATTAGCTCTAATTTCAGCCAGCGTTCTGGCTCAAACCCATTTTAGCTAGCACAATAAGCTAGCCAGATGGGCTCTTTGATGGAAAGACAGAACAGGGCATCTCTTACTTTCTACGGACTCTTGTGTGGGGGTTTCATAGAGAGAGCTACCTGATTATGTCTTTAACTGCCATGGCAAGATTCTCTAAAGCTCACCTGTCAAATTGACATATTTATTCTTCTTAGTTCCCTTTCTTCTAGATTGCATGCTTCCTGCATGAGAAACCTTGTAACTACTTGTTGTACAGTGCTATACACATTTGTAAAGTTGTAAAAAATTGTAACTTGTGACAGTTCATATTGAAATACTGTTTTGTATAGAAGACAAAGGTTTTATGGCTATAATTACCTATGATAAGAGATTTGTACATTTAGCCACTTCTGGATGGGGTTGGGGAGGGGTGGAACGGTTTAAATTTTTTAAGGAATTGCAGAGGCAAAAGAAGCTGGAGGTTTGGTGGCACAATCTCCTTAAAACTTAGCTCTCTTAAGAAATTGGAGCACAAGTTTATATTCCTTAAAATGTGACCCTAATCAGGTTCTTCTAATTGATACTGCCAGTAAGGCATATATTTACTTTGAGGATTGCATTTTGTGGGTTTTGTTCTTTGGGTTTCTCTCTTATACTTTCATTTTTCTCCTCTGCTGTTTTGTTATGTTTTTTTTTCTCTCTGGTAAGTGAATTCTTTTGCACGTGAATAGTACAGAGGACAGGCATGGGCCTTTCTATGCCAGGCAGTATGTTATCAGGCTGTACAAGTGAAGATGCCGGTAAAAAGGTGTGTCTATCTCTCTCAATATTCTTTTGTTTAAACTCTTCCCTTGTTCTTCTTTCCCTCCTTCCCTTTATATCTGTACATTTTTGTCTTTGTTCATACTTAAGATTGCTCTAATCAGTTTCCAGCTGAAAAAATGGGAGAACTTAGTTAAATAGCTTGCAGGCTCTGTCAAGAAAGCACACTAATAAAAAATATGAGTCCTCAGGATGAATCATACTTCAGCTATCTGACATCATAAAGTGCTTTTGAGAAACTGAAATGTAAAACTTCAGTAGTTAGGGCTGTCATTTCATCCCACTTTGCCCTGCTCCTTTTTGCACTGAAATTAAGCTGTATCATCCATCTACTGACAGCTGTGTTCATGTGAGAGGGGGGACTAGGACCTTCTGGTACTTCAGTTCATGGCCAGCTGGGAGAGCTGTGAGCTTCCACTACCTCCAGAGTGTTTGTGAAAAGGGTCCTGAAACTGTCATCTGGCCATCTTCCTTGAAAGCATTAGAAACCCTGTCTCACAAGTGTACTGCTCATCTCAGAAGAGGTTGCACTGTACACCTGGAACTTGTTTTTGACATTTGTATTAATAAAAGTTGCTGGGTTTTTTTTTTTTGCAGAAGGATCATAGAGATGAAGTGCACCTAGCAAGTATTTCTCTAGGTGTCAGAATTGGGATACCAGTCTTAACATTACTTTCAAGAGTATTTATTTGTCCATAGACGTTTTATTTTTGCCTATGTCTACAAGAAGTGCTTATGTGCCTGGTTCTTTTTATTGTGTCAGGATATCAGATTGAATGAATCCAGCTTGTCTTTTGCTTCACCTTTGACTGAAGGAGGCTGCTGTTGCACCATTCTATCAGCTGACTATCAACTTTAAAAAAAACCCAAACAACTATATAAATATGTTTAAGTATGACATCTGCTTTTGTATCTACTTTTTGGAAAGGGTTTTTTTTTCTTTTGCATTTTAAGTTCCCCTCCCTCCACTTCCTTTTTTTCAGTACTTAAGTCTTCTTTCCAGCAGTTGGAAAAAATAGGATATTTGTTAGCAAATAATTGCTGTGCACAAAACACACACCAAAGTGAGGTTTTCTTGAATCTTTCAGCAGTAATGATCTTGCAGCTGTGATGAGTAAACAGAAATGTTTTCAAACGGAAGTAAGTTTGTTTCTAAAATGCAGCAGACAGTTCACTAAGAGACCGTTTGTGGGTTTGTTTGTAGATTTTTCCTTTGGAAGAGATGTGTGGTTACTTAGCCCTATGAGACAGGGAGAGAGTGCAAAAGGGATGCTGCGAAACTTTGAAGGATTCGCTCAGAAGGTGGAAGGGGTGGGAAAAGTTGCAACTGGGATAAGTTCAGCAGTATCAGGGGATTGTATGAGTAGGCATGGGGGAACTGGGTTGAAGGTGGGTTGACTTATTTCGAAATACTATTGTTATAGTCTTTTAGCATAATTAGTGGGGCTTGGGGTAAAGTTGTTGATGGTGAGTGTGAAGCGAGTAACTTTGGCAGTGTGTTTGAGCTGAAATGCTGACTCTCTTTCCTTGAAAGAGCTTCAGGCAGACTTCAGTGCCATCATGACGTGAAGTATTATAGTACAGCCTGGTCACATCCGTAGTGACTAGAGTGAGCTTTGCATAGTTGTCATTTTTGATAGTGCTGTAGTGAGATGTCCCCTTCAGCTTCCTTTGGCTGTGTGAATTTACACTGGCTGTCACAGGTGATTCAATTCCGGTCACAATCTATGTCAAAGTCATGGTGTGGAATAGAAAAATTGTTATCCTTAAGTTAGGATGTGTCTACTGTGAAACGCAGTTGAGCCTTCTCCTGTTGCTTTCCATTCAGCATCTAGGTAAAATAACAGTATCATAGCTGTCACTTAAATACTTTTTACATTCAAGCATGTTAGAGGTATTTTAGGAACTGAATATAAAGACAGTGGTGTTATTTTGTATATGTAGATCATGTGAGATCTGTGTGTGTCACTGAAATTAGAAGTGGTAATGATCCAGAATTAACTAGGTGCCTTCCTGCCAGCAGTAGCTGAGAGCATTCTGTAATACACAGAAAAAGATACAAGTTATTATGGAGTGAAGTTTCAACAACTGTTCTCTTTTAATAAATAACCTACTTCCTGCACGTTATATACTTAGTTGTTAACTGATCTGTTTTAAATGCCTAGGCTGGAAACACAGCACTATGTCTGTATATTTAACTGGCCAAATTAAAGGACGCAGTCAACTGTTTGTGTAAACAAGGCTGCTTCTGGGATTTGTTTGGATCTTGGATGTATTTTATTTGTCACGTTTGTTATTGGAAATTACAGCCAGGTAGCATGACACTACTTTTCTTTGTCTTATGTTAAGTCTTACATAAGGTAGATTTTCATGACCCAGTAAGGAATGATCATAGTCAGATGGCAATATGCAATTTAGCAGCATAAATACCTGTTAGAAATTTTTGCTTGCTTTTCTTGCCCCACTCTTATTTTGGACAGATGGACACTACCTCTTGATTGGCAGATTTGAGATTAGAGCAGCAGGGTAAAGCAGGTGTGGTAGCTGAGCAGTGTTTGTGTTGTGGTTTAACCCCAGCCAGCAACTAAGCACCACACAACTGCTCTCTTACTCTGCCCTGGTGGGATGAGAGAATCAGAAGGGTAACAGTGAGAGAACCTGTGGGTTGAGATAAAGACAGTTTAATAGTGTCGTAGTTCAGCCCTGATCAGGACCAGAATATGCAGTCTCTCTCTCACTCCCCCCACCTTCTGAGAGAACAGGGAGAGAAAATATAAGGACACAACAAATAGGTAAAGCAAAAGCCGCACACACAAGCAGTGCAAAACAAGTTCATCCACTGCTTCCTATCGGCAGGCAGGCGTTCAGCCATCTGCGGGAAAGGAGAGCTCCATCGTGCATAACGATTACTTGGGAAGACAAACGCCATAATTCCAGAAGTCCCCCTTTCCTCCTTCTTCCCTCAGCTCTGTGTGCTGAGTATGATGCCATATGGTATGGAATATCCCTTTGGTCAGTTGGGGATCAGCTGTCCCAGCTGTGTCTGCTCCCAACTTCTTGCGTAACCCCAGCCTACTCGCTGGTGGGGTGGTGCGAGAGGCAGAAAAGGCCTTGACAGCGTGTAAGCACTGCTCAGCAATAACTAAAACATCCCTGTATTATCAATGCTGTTTTCATCACAGATCCAAAACATAGCCTCGTACTAGCTTCTGTGAAGAAAATTAACTCTATCCCAGGCAAAACCAGCACAGTGGGGCATCCCGTGTTTCTTCTCCGCCTCTTACGCTTGATTCTTTTAGTGTAGGCTGTTTGCTGCGTGAAAGATAGTGTATTTAGAGAGAGCTGTTGAAAAGGAGATGGGGAGCACAGAACAGGGTGCGTAACAATTGGTGATTTTTCAAGACTTGGTTCAGAAGGTCAGTTTCAAATAATGAAACTGATGAATGAATTTTTAAATAGTGACTTGGACTAATGAGTTCTAGAAGGTCTTATTTTATGGGTTATGTTTCCTTATTGCAACTTGTGTAATTGCCTTCCCTCAGTGATGGGGAGGGGGTCTGCTCTCTGGCACTTTGAATTGGATACACATGACTTACTGTTGAGAATTGAGTCTATTTCTACTATCTTGTTGCTTTTATTTTGTCATTTATGAGAGTGGGTTCAATTAGCTTTGAAAAGCTCTTTTTAATATAGTTTATTTTTGTAGTGGCCTTCTGTTGTGCAGAAGCACCATTAGGTCAGCAAGGTAAAACAATGATGCGGGTGCACTACGGAACATTAAAATGTGTAGACTCCTGGAATACGTAATTAGCTATCTTTTTGAAAAAAATGCAGCACATTTAATGTCAGGACTTCTATGGGAGGCAGAGAAATCATTTTTTGAAGTGATCATGTGAAACCGTGTTCTGTTGGTGTGCCTAGGTTAAAAAGCATGTATTCTTTACCTATTCAAATTCTGAAGCAATTCTGTTTCTTGGGACATATCCCTTTTAAATGCAGAGTCTGCTGTTGAACAGTAGAAGCCCAGTGAGCGAGAAAATGAGACTGTTCCACCCCATCCCATCCCCTGTCCACGCCTCTGTGTATAGAACAGCTATAAGGGAAAAAGGCACTGTGGGCACGCTCCTGCTGCGCACAGCCAGCCGTGCGTTACGAGGGGTAGTGAGAGGAAGCACCTGGGTGAAGAGACCCTTCTGGAGCCCAGAGCACCATGCAGAGTGACTTGAATGTTTCCCTGGAGAGCCAGATGGGATCTGGCAAGCCTGTGCTGAGCCAAAGCTAATAAAGTCTTGCTGGGCTCATGCTGATCTGTGTGTAGCTATGTGTGTACCAGCACTTACCTCTTCAGGCCTCCCAGCTCAAGGATCAGGCTTCATGATTTAACGTATAAATGCTGAACTGTCCCTGGATGCAAAGGTGCTCCAGGAAGTGTTGCAGTAATTTTGTGTTTTGCCAGCAAGTCAACCTGGACCATGTTTCAGCACCACACTTGAGGCTTGGTGTGTTCCCAAACTGTGTGCCTGTAGGTGTAAAATTGAGTCTAGATTATAGTAAGGTATTTTGTGATGCTTTTTATTTCCTTAACTTACAGTACCTATAGAGATCCTGATAGGGATGACTGTCTGTCCCCTTTAGTATTTTAACCCTTTTTGTCGAGTCTAATTGTACTGTATTGTTGCATCTTTTGGGACATGTTGCAACAATATGTTTGGAACATGAGAGACTCTGATGTGATGTTAGGAGAATCTTCTTTGTAAGGAGGGTGATTAAATGCTGGGACAGGCTGCCCAGAGAGGTTGTGAAATCTGTGTCCCTGGAGGTATTCAAGACTCAGCTGGACAGGGCCCTGAGTGATCTGATCTAATTAGCTTGGCTTTGAGCTGGGGTTTAGAGTAGATGACCTCCGAACATCCTTTCCTATCTAAGTTACTCTATCATCCTGTGGTGTTTTTAGCTTTTATTCCTCAAAGTTCCACCAAAATGGAAAGTATCTCTCTCTTTTGGGGGGCTGTGTGTGGATGGTTATAGGTTCACATACTGAACGCTTGTCTAACCAAGAGATCTAAAGAGTTTGACACTTAATTCTGTGTTGGTTTAATGTGCAGTAGTGATAGCATTATCTACTGCATTTCTTGTAACACTTATTTAATGCCGTAAAAGCTGAAATGTCACCAAAGAGTTCTATTGTGGAGAGCAGCATAATAAAGGGTAAATGGAACTAAATTTGTCTTCTATAAATATATTTTAAATGTCTCCTAAATCAGAACTGTCCCTGACTTAATTAGCTTGGGCTCCCATAAGCTGACTTTACTCTTGCTGGCATAGCTACATGCAGCTTGAGAAGTATGAAGTGGAACTCTTGTGGAAAGTAGAGAGGGAGAGATGGAAAAATTACTGTCCTGAAGCAGCCAGATTGTTTAGTGAAAAATGTACTGGGTGGAAAAGGGGAAGAAATGTCCCAGTTTCCTACTAGCTGTATGGGAAACTATCACATTTCTGTATGTAGATGATGACACAGAGAGACTGGTATGAAGAATGACACCTGGAGTGGTATTTGCTTAGGATCTTGACTGGGACCTCCTTACGAGGTGTGACTGGTGAGCCACAGGCAGTTGTGTTCCTGTCTGGCTCCTCTGATCTTCTGTTCTGCTACCTCATTCTTCGGCTGAAAAGCTACTCGGTGGAATAATTAAGAGGAAAGAGACTTTTGGGGAGGAAAAGCAAAAAGTTTAAGGAAGAGAAGGAAATACATTGCACAAGGTATGGCTAGAGTAGAATGAAGGGGAAGGAGAATGGAATGATTCTGAAGACTGTGAGAAAAAATGGGAAAATGTGTTAAAAGGAAGAAGAGGCAGTAACTTCAAAGGAGAATGAAGTTGAGACAAGTGAGATGGACAGGCATATCTTAAGACTTCCAGGAAACTATTTAACAGAAAGCAGACTGTCTTAGATTTCATGTTACAGTTAAATAGTGCATACAGTAAGGAAGCATGTACTGTATTCCTTAATGAACGAGCGGCTTGATGGACAGCTGTTATTGCTCTGGTTAGTAGATCTAGTGATTTGGCTGCTCTATGGGGAGTATGTCTGTATTCATATATATATGGGAGAGGTTATAGGTATGCATACATATGTATTCATTTTTACATCCTTTTCTAAACTGGGAAACAAGTACAGCTGGAAATAACAATGATCAGCAGATATCGTTGCAGAGGCAAATTGCTATTATGACTTTGGATGAACACTGCTGAAAATGTTTAAATGACCTAAAAATAACCACATGTAGCACAAGAGACATTGTAAGTGAACTGATACTTCATGAGTCATTTCCTGCTGAAAGTGTTACGCAAAGCTAACTGCTAGAGGGAGTATATGAAATTAAGAGCAGGCCATGCTTCTCCCGCCCCCCCCCCCCCCTTTTTTTTTATATGGCTCTGCTGGTTTGAAGTGTGAACATATTCCATCTATAAACAATGCTCAGGTTTAGATATTGGCTACTGGAAATTGCGATGGTCCTCTGCGGTTGTACTCTGGTGTATTTTCCCTTATGTGATCTACTTACAGTCAGTCTCGTTCTCAGAAATTCCTTCAACAGAGGAACTATTTGCTGCTTTGAATTGTGCTTTAAAATTTAATGCTTTAACAGTTATTTAAATAAACTCCAACAAAATGAAACAAACCATCAGATGGATAGATGTCTCATAAAGACAGCTTGCATGAAGCTATTATGTGCCTGCTTGAGTTGGTCCTCTATCTTTTGATAACTGAAAACTACTGATAACAGTGAGATATAATGAATTACTTTAGATATCCGTGTTAATGATTTCACTAGGTTTATTTTATCACCTAGATCATGTGGTTTATGCACAGTTGGAAATTACTGTACTTCACTGGCCAAATCTTTAGCTGGGTTTTGTCCTAAAATTGGTTCATCTGTCTGATTGCAGTTAAATGCTTGCAATGCAAAATTCTACTGTGAGTTGAGAATCAATTCTAGGATAGGCATCATGTGATAAATATCTTGTTAAAGTTAGTACAAGAATAGTTTAAGGGTTATGTTTTTAAATAGTAAAATAGTATTTACTGGATTTTTTTGGGGACACTTCCACCTGGCAAAAGGGTTTTAATTTAAAAAAAAAAAAAAACCCAAAGATTGGCACAGAGTCTGACTCAAACCTGAACAATGAAACATGAGATTCAGTTTTCATCTTGACCAATATTTTGTTGTTGACTTCTGTACTGTATCTGTGATGACAGACTTCTGGCTTCCTTTTTATAGGCTCAGATTATTCCTCAGTGGGATGGTTACCTGGTACTGAATCCCTGTGGCAGTCCACAACCCTTTCGTCAAGCAGTCAAAGCAATCCTGTCAGAAGACACAGTATAGCTTCCGACAGCGGGGACACTGGGATTGGTACCTCCTGTTCTGATAGTGTGGAAGGTGAGTTGACGCTGTTACGTTTTGGATATTTCTGAGAGAGAAATTATCCAAAATGCTTTAAAGGTATGTTTTGCAGAACAACGGGACTTTTGCAAAGCTGTTGAGCGCGTGCTGTTCTTTGTTTTCCTGGCTGGACCAAGGAGTTGTTTTGATGAGGTTTAATTAATTTACTTCTGCATGATTTGTGTGCATGAACTTGCATCTCTGCCACAAAGCTAGTACTTGTGTTAGATGTTTTGATAATTGCAGTTACAAGAAGTGCCTGATTGATACAGAGAAGTTATATCTCGTACTACAGCACTTGATAAACAGGTGGTAAAAGCAGAAAAACTTTAAAGGGAGTTGAAAGGACAATGCTTTCTGCTATTTATTGTGTGTCAGCAAAGAAAGCTTACTCATTGGGGCTGGGAGGAAAATGGGGCGTGTTGTCTTCTCATTTATTTCTTCTGGTTGAAAATGTTTACATTTTATTGCGTGGCATTTGACACATAATCAAAGATCTTTAAGGAAAGTCAACAATATCTAAATGTTGTTAGAATTTAGTTTGGACTAAGTCATGATTACTCAAAGCTGATCTCACCAGTGAAGGGTTCAGCCTTTAAGGTAACAGCATATCTATAACATTAGCACCCTCCCTGTGGAATGTGTCACTGGAATTAAGCCTGACTGAGAGAGACTAGGCAGTAATAAGGTTTGAGGTTTTCTTCTTGCACAGCCTTCTTTTCCAGTAAGATTTTCAAGACTAAGGTAATGACAGCGGGGCTGTGGTATACTTTTCTCCAGCACCTTTCTATGTCTCTTAAATGTTTCAAAAGGGGTAGCTGAAATGAGGAAAAACAGGAAGGGTTGGTAGAAATGAAGTAAGGAATGCTGAATCAATGTAAGAGACAGAAGTCTCTGTAAGGGGGGCTGAGCATTCCTGAGGAGAGGTCTGAATGCCTGAGAGTGAAGTCTGTCAGGCCTCTGCACATGAAGAAATCCTTTCCACCCTCTTCCCTTTGCATCTGTCAGTTGGAAAGGAACTCCATAGGACAGTCCTCATAGCTCGCTTTCTACTTACTTTTACTTCTAAACATTTATTGGCTTTGGCAAAATAAAGACTTTAGTCAAATACTCAAATTCTTGGATGTAAAACTGAAATAGTAAATGGTTAGTAATGCAGAAGCCTTACTGCTTTTTCTTTTCTTTTTTTTTTTTTTTTCCCCCTGAGATAAAGGGAGAATAAAGCTCTCTCATGGTGTATATATATAGATTTACAATCAGACTCACTCAAGTGTTGCAAAATAGTATTTTAAGATGTAGCATTTGAATTATAAAAGTGTTCTTCCCCCCACTCCCCCGCCACGCTTTGAGGGCTTCCCCATTTGATGGGTGGGAGGAAGGAGAGGAAATTAAACAGTACCTCCTCATCAGATGTCCTGGCTGAAAAGGAGAACAGAACAACTGTTCTTGGGGGCAGGGAGGGGTGGCGCACTGATACAATCACAAGTTTAATAGGCATTTGTTACCTGTTGGATAACTCTGTCCATTTGCATGCTTTTAATAGAACATTGTTACAAGCGGCTTTTGGGGTTTCTCAAAGTAAAATAAAGAGGGGAAAAATTGCAACAGCAGATAGTTCGTGAAGTTTGTGCCTCTCTCAGTGCTTGACAATGGTCAGTTCTACTGTATCCTTAAAGTTATTGATTTCCTGCCAGTTTGTTTGAAAAACTTTACAGTAGCAGAAAATAAAATATTGAAGAAAAAAAGAAGGGAAAACTAAATGTAAAATGAAAGTTAATGGAAGGAGCATATGACAGGTTTGGAAAATGAATGTATATGTACATTTTTAGTGGAAAGTGCTGTTGCCTATGATACCTCGTTGTCTACATCTCTCAAGCTGCCCCCTTCTCAAATCCACAGAAAGAAAAGAGTATCATTGTGACCTGTGGGACTGCCAGGCCAGACTAGTAATTACAGACTTGGTGCTGGCCATCTGCTCTCAATGTGGTGCTTGGGAAGAAGCCCTTGGGGATTTTTCAGAGGGGAATTTTTTTTTTTTCCACAAATCAGCAGATCATTACAATTTTTAACAATGCTTGGAGAATGAAATGTGACTTTGCTATTTCCTATTATGCCTACTAAAAATAAAAAACTTAATTTCAGAATTAACATCTGATTTAATTCTGGAAGTCACAAATGAATTTGTGCAGATGTGTAGTTACTAGTAAATATACTGGTGCAGGTAGTGGAGCTGGTTTTACTCGTTTTCTTTGAATCTTAAATGTTCCTTTAAACTTATTCTTCGTCTTCTTACTCATACTTCATTTCAGGAGCATTCATTCTCTTTGAAAGTGCAGATTTTAAAGAACAGTGCAAAGTGGCTCTTGTGTTTGGCTGAAATCCATGTGGTTTGGAGGGGAAATGGGTTTTGACAAAGGCAAGAGGAGGAGAAGTCTTTTACGTTAAAATTTATTCAGTTGGTTGTCTCTATATTACATTGTGCAAAGGCAGGAAAATTCGGAAATGAAATGACTAGTTCAGTTTCATTATTGAAGTTGAGCAATGTTGATGTGCACAGAGGGAAACTGAGGAGAGAAATTTAGAAATTGTAAATGTGAGGATGTTAGTTTGGGTAGAATAGGTACTAAACTTCTAATTCAGAATGCTCTTAATTTAAGGAGTCCTGTAAAAAGATATTTTTATGTCTGTGTACGCTACAGTTAATGGGGTTGGGTTGGTTGGTTGCTTGTTAGTAAGTGGTTCTGGATTTAGATTAGCTTTTGAGTGAGATAAAAATTATTACTGTATTCTGTATGGAGCAGGAGCAAAAGATTTTGCTACGGTCTTTTCCAGGTTCTTTTATTTTTTTAAACTTACCTCTGTTTGTAGGTCAACTCTGTTATTACTGTTTTCAACTTAGCTTGTACAAATCTGACTGAATGGTTTACTCTTGGAACTGGATTGCAGGTAGTCTTCAGAAAAATCTTCTGTTCTCTGTTAAGAAATCTGGTTAAAGTGAAATGTAGAGCCCTATCAAACTGTTGAAAAGTTCCTGCATTTCTTATGGAGTAGGAGGTTGTGTTCAGGATGAATTGCATGGAAGAAATGGCTTTAGTTGGTGGCCAACAGCTGATCAACTGTCAGTGAAAACTATCTGAACATTCCTGTTCTTGTTTTCCTTCTCAATGGCAAGTCTGAAATTGGCAGATGTAACATATGTGGCTTATGCTTAGAGGGACAAAAGACAACTCCCAACATCAAACAGCTAACAGCTGTGCTACATGTAGGTCTTTACATATAGGTTGCCTCTTAAAGTTCAGACTTTCACCATAAGATTGTTGATACTATTTCAGAACTGAAGCTAAAAGAGGAAGCAAGGTTAAGGGGGAGGTAGGTTGCAGAAAGAAGCCTCTTAATGAAAAAGTGCAGGTATAAAGTTCTGAAAACTTTTGGTTACAGGATCTTGTGTCTTGTCTTTGTGCAGCTCAGAAGTCTTTCAAATGGAAGCAGATTCCAAAAAAAGTTGTAAAATAAATATTTAGAGTTCTTTTCCTGTAGGAGATGTGATGGTAAACTTTGAAGTTATAACTTCTCTAATTTTCTGTCTACATAAAAAGCATAGTCTAGATTAAAGTGCTTCTTTTGCAATTTAGCATGTCTGTTGGGGAAAACAGCGTGAGATACTGTATGGAAATGTGCAACGCACTAACGAAGCGTGGTGTTTCCTATTCTTCGTCAGCAGCAATAGCATTTATACTTACAGCTTTAAATAACCCTTGTGGCACCTAGGCCGGTATCCGTCAGTCTCTGTATAACCATTCTTTCAGTACTATTTTACATAAGAAATGTGAAGTCTATATTTTAAGCGTTTTTGAGACTGGTTTTATTTTGGTTACTTAATTAGAGAATCTGGGTCTTACTGGAAATCAAATGGGCTGTAAATCTCAGCAGAGCTCTTTCCCTTCTGCACATTCTGAGTTTTGCCTTTTGGACAAGGGGAGATAAGAGTTAGATAATGATGTGACAAGGTACAGGGCCCAGGACTCTTGCAGGCCAAAGCATTTTTCTCCATCAGATAAGCTTGCTGTGCAGTGGAAAGTTCCGTATAAAGCAGATCTTTCTTCCTTATTATTGAATAATATTCTTGATTTACCATTTCTGTTTGCAAATTAATAAGTGTGAAAATTAATAGAATGTTAATTTCCTGGAAGAGAGAAATTGGATGCAGAGGATCAAAGTTACTACTTTTTTATTGGGAAGTTAGTGTCCTACTAGTTTAACTTTTTTAAAAAACCCGTTTTTTTAAAAAAACTTTTCCTGTCCCCCTGGTGGAAATGTTGATTTAAGATGGATGGGTAGTTGTGTGGTTTTTTAAATATAGAAATCTGGATAGGCATGATCTGTTCCTATTTTAAAGCACTGTTCCATAGCTGTATATAGAGGTTGCCTTTGGGAGAGGAGTTTGTCACAAGTAGTGGTTCAGGGGGTGTTGTGAACTAGATGCAGCACACCTGATAGATTTTCACTGGTTTTTTATATAGATATAACTTCTCTGGAATGCTTACCTAATAAAACAGGACCTTATTTTAATGTTATGAGGTCCAGGGGAGGCTCTTGTCTCACATTTTGAATGGAATATGTTACCTTTCTAACTGATTAAAAAAAATCTAATTAGTCCAGTTAAATTGTAGTGTTTATTGGTACACCAGGGAACGTGGTACACCCAGCTCCAAGGGTATTTTATTTTGCTATTTCAAGCACTCTTCTTCCAGCAGGCCCCAAGTATGATATTCCAACACTTCCCTGCCCCCCCCCCTTTTTTTTTTTTTTTTTTTTTTTGCTGAAGGAAAAAGAGAAAAGTTAATAAATATGGCTGTTGCATATAGTGAAAGGCAGAACTGGATATCAGGAGACAAAATCTAATTATGAGCATCTTGGGGAGGCTCTTTAGTTCAGCAAGCTGCTAAAGATAATAGGATTGAGAGTGTGTACAGGTCAAATACTAGTTTGCACTATCAGTTTTGATGTCAGGTGCAGTAGCACAAGGATCCTAGATCCTGAGAGGTGGCAATGTACTTTGTGCTCATTGTCTACTGTGCTCAGTAACTTTTGAAGAAGATGGATTTTCAGAGAAGTCCCTGAACTTACTTAAGTTGTACATACTCTTTATGCCTTTAGATCCTGGTAGGTAGGTGACGTGAGTTTGCTGACGTAGGTCTTTTAGAAGTTAGAAAATAATGATGTTTGAGGCATTCTTCCTTGATTTCCTTCCTTCCTCCTTGCCAAGTCTCACGTTGTGAAGCAGTGTCTTGCCCTCTGTGAGTCAGCCTTATTGTGTTACTTGAGTATTATCTGTCTTGACGGTCAGGAATGTGCACTTCATTTAAGCTTGTACTAGACTATATTCCTTGTAAAAGAGGTGCTGTCATCTCATGCTAGAATGAAGTGTCGGTGTTTCTGAGGGGAATATAACTATTAATGTTCAAAACTTGGCTGTTTAATTTTTGAGGGTTTTTTGGTAGGATTTGTACAAAATTTAAATATGGATTATTTTGGAATTCTAGTAACGTATTTCCAGGATTTAATCAATAGGAAAAAATGATGTTAACAAGTCTCCGCTAAAGACATGGGGAAGTTGCTTCAAGAGACAGTAGCATACTCCCTGTGTGAACCTGCGTACACTGCATTTGAAATTGGCTTGAACTAAACTAAAGGCACTCACTAGTTCCATATGTGAATGTTCTGCCGAGAGAAATAGATGCTGCTTTAACTTCATACTTTGCCTTCTTTTGTGATTTTCTCCGTAGAAACAAGCTTACAGTATGCACATGCTCAGTTTGCCTCACATACAAAAATACTTGCAGGATTTTTCTCCAGGTAGTGGGAGTGTTTTGCCTAATGCACTCGGTGAATTTTGCCTTCAGCTAACATCGGTGCTTGATTTTTAGAAAGACAACTTTTGTTTATTCTAATCAGAATGATTAGAGTTATTTCAGTGAAGAAAAAATTGTGCTTGCTTAGGATTTGGCAGCATTCACTTTGATATTGTGCAAAAAGTTATTTCTATCATATCTATTTTGGAAGCTGTGTCACTGTTTGAGTTCTATCGTAATGAATATGTTTGAGATGGTGTGGGAGGTTGTCCCCTGCTGGCAGGTAAGCCTCCACGCAATCTCTCTCTCACTCTACCCCAGTGGGATGGAGGTGAGAATCAGAAGAGCAAAAGCAAGGAAAATACCCCAAACTTGTCAGCTGAGATAAAGTGAAGGAAATAATAAGTGAAATGATAAGGAATAATAAGTGAAAGAAGAAGCAAACAAACAAAAATCAAGAGATGCAAAAGCACCACCAGCAGACCGATGCCTAGCCAGTCGCCGAGCAACAAATACTTCGGAAAAAACCTGCCCCCCAGTTTTATTGCTGAGCATGACATTATATAGTATGGAATCTCTGGTATTTCAGGTCAGCTGTCCCAGCTGTGTCCTCTCCCAACCTCTTGTGCACCCCCTCGCTAGGGTAGCAGAGGCCTTGATGCTGTGTAAGTACTCTTTAGCAACAGCTAAGACAATGGTTTGTTACCAACGCTGTTTTGGTCACCAGCAGCGCAGTAGGGGCTGCTATGAAGAAAATTAACTCTGTCCCAGCCAAACCCAGTACGATCTATGCCTCTTATTCCATATAATTTGCATCACACTCAGGTGAAATCTCAGGGAGTTGTTTTTAATATGTCCTGTAATCTGTGTTTTTGGAGTGTGGTGGATATCTGGCATTCTGATGGGAAAACAAGGAGCGTCATACGATGATCTTGTCTGTATTTAGGTTAATATCATGGGACCTGGGTGTGCCAAGCATTATACATCTTTGTTGAGAGATTTCGTAGAGGACTTTGCATTTCTCCTTGCTAGTGTTATGTTAAGGAAAACTCTTTGGCCTACATTCAGCAGCTTTGTAACTCAGGATTTAATGAAGCAAATGGGAGTTAGATCAGTTTCTGAACAGCAAAAGAGAGGAACGTTTTGAGCCTTAAACTACCTTTGTATGAACACTGGAAACATTTTGTAGCTACTCAATATTTAATGTACAAACTCAAGTAACGTTTGCAGCCTTATCAGAAAAAATCACAGGACTCCTTTTTAATCCTTTCCACTATAGACAGCGTAGTGTGCTTAGTGATAAACTTTTAAATCCCTGAGTTTTAACAGTTTTACAGCACTATGTATTTCTGGAGGGCTTGTGCTTTGCTCTTAGTCTTTATTCAAAAGACCTATTTCTACCTTAATGTATGTACAGATAAAACTTGTTTTTTTTTTTTTTTTTTTTCCTAGTATAAAAGTCCAGTTAGTGTGTTTAATGGTTATCCTTTATTTTAACTGTGATTTCAGTGTACTGATGATAAGGATTTTTTTTTTTTGTGAAAAACCTTTGAAGTAGAATGTAAAAGCTCCCTATTAGAGAACCTTTTTCAAGGCCTCACTTGTGATTCTGTGAGCCTCTATGAAAAGTCAAATGGATTTTTTGCATCAGTTTTGTCGGTATAAAGGCAGCAGTGAGGAAGAACTGTGCAGAGGCCACTCTTACATGAAGTGTAGTTACTCCATCTCACTTCCTTCATTACTGACTTTCTTCAGGTTAGGGGAATTAAGTGTCTGAATAAGGAAGTGAGAAATAGGCAGCAAAGGGCAAGTCTGACTAGTTAGCTGATGTTTTGAGTGGAATGATGCAGTTTGAATTTTGGGGACTGGTAAGGGGCGGCGGGGGGAAGCCTGCAAGCAAGAATGCTGCCCTGTCGGCTCATGGTGGAGTTGTTTGCAGGAACCTTACCTGAGTGGTGGTTGGTAACAACTGACCTGTTCACCTTCAGGCAGAATAGGTGCAAGTTTGTTGCTTTTGATAGGTTAAATTCCTTGCAGAACCGTGACTGTTTTGTTTTTAAGGCAATAATTATTGTCATTGTGCTTTTTTCTTCTCACCATCTTGAATGCTTCTTACCCAATGAAATTTAGAAGGAAAATTGTTGTGGGTTTTTCCCAATGCAAACATAGTAAAATGAGTTTTTTCTTTTTTTCCTTCTAAAGGCTGACAGGTAAGATTTTACTATGACAGTGATTGCATTTGTGTCAGCTGCAGTCATGGAAATCTGCATTGTAGAAGTATAATCAGCTACACAGAGGTTGCTTCTTTGCCTCTGGAAAGGAACAACCCCTCATTCTAGAAAGTGTCTTTCGAATGTACTCTTGGCAAATTTGAAAGTATGAAAACTATAAATTGATATGACGATGGAGTTAATCTGTATTTTTTACGTTATATTGAGCTATGAACAGCTATCAGCGGTCTTTCAGTTAATTAGAGGCTTTTTGCTTTCTTACTGGTCCTTTGATTTTTTTTTTTTTTTTTTTTTAGGAGTTGTGTTAAAAAGTTATACAGATGTATTTTTTTATTCATTCAGATTGAAGAGATAACTAGGACATGTAATTTGAGATGAGCAGAAGTTGGAATAAACCTAGGAAAAAAGTACTCTGACCTGCAAACATTTGTTAATCTATAAGAGTAATCTTGATTTATTTTTCACAGCAAGTTCTTCCAGTTTTAGGTAATATTACAGCAATTAGAATTCCTGCTAAATATTTTTTCTTACATGTGGATGTTAGTTTTTGTGAGTATTGTAGTCCTTAGGAAGTCCTTAGGCCCCCCCCTACTAAACAAAACCATGACAGTATGGTAAACATAATCTTGTCTTCCTTCTGTGTTGAAGAGGAAATTGCAGATAAAACCCTGGTCATTTATGTTCTGTGGTATTAAATTTTCTCTGCTCTGTTTTTGTTGTCCTTAGACACTTTTAAAGCTCCTGGAGCTGATGGTCATATTCTCACACCATCACATTGCATTCTCATGTTGCTCGTAAAGGTTGCTTCTCGTTTTACTTGCACAGTACCTACAGTCTTTGTTTTTCACAGCCTTGTACTGAGTGCTTGTTTTTGAAACTAGAGGATTTGTGTCTTTCTGTAGGTACAGTTATAATAGCTAATTTGTAGTTATAATAGCTAATTTACCCAGAGTTACAGTTCTCTTGTATTTTCAGCTAAAATACAAGTGGAAAAGTATCATGTCATGAATTAATTGTAAATACAAGTACTTGAGATTGAAGAAGATTTTCCAATGACTGGATGATAAAGTGAAATAATCATTAACATTGAGCATCAATAGAAGAAAAAAAGACCTTCCAAGGTAGAAGTGTATAAGATAATTTAATTTCTTTGATAGCTCATAATTTTACTGTTCTTTGTTCTTACCAGTAGTGAGGTTTTAGGAATGTGGTGAAAGAAGGTTCTTTATTCAAAATCTACTTACGTTCAAGCGTAATTGGTATGAAATGTATCAGGAAAGTGAAGGTGAGAAAATCTCCAAAGTAGATGTTCCTCCATTTGGAATCTACCTTTATAGCTGTATATGAAATATAATATTGTGGATGTCACTTTAAAATAACCTGGAAGAAGTCTGTACATAGTCTGAAGAATAGTCTTGGTTATACAAACCAGTTTTTGCCAGCACCATACGAACTATTTACTGCATTCATTTGGATGTGCCAGGTAGCACCAGCTGACCTGTTGTGCGGATCAGCAGTTGGTATTTGGATTGAGAGCTGCACTGAATTCAGAACTGGGCTGAAATGAACTTATTGCTTAAGATCTGTTTCCTTGTGGCTCTGTTGTTAAGATTTAGACAATATCAATAGTGTTGGTACTGCCAGGGAAAAAAAAAAAAAGCCTAAAAACTGGAGGCTCTGTGTTCCCTTTTGGCTGCAGGATGGTAATTGAAATGTGGCGGTAAACAGCCATTTGATTGCAGGGTGAGAGCTGGGACCCTTTTCCATTTCTCCCTATTTTATTTGAGAGAAACTCTTTTCACCTCTAACTTTACAGTAAAAGAGAAAAAGCATCTTACTACAGATAGGACACCTGGATATACTGCAGTTTTAAGCCAGGTACTAAGAAAACTTTAGGATATGTCTCAGTTAAAAAGTACCGTTTTTTGCTTTGTCGTGATGACTTGTCAGTGACACTGAAAAAAGAATGTGTAAACTTCAAAAGAGTAGGTTTTAAAATGTAGCTTTTTAAAATATATTTTTTATTTATGTAATAAGTCTTGTCTGCTGCTCTTCGAAATGCTGAGTTTTCTGCCTGAGATGTTCTTTTTATTTCGCTTAAAGTTAGATCCATTTTGTCTGGTTATAGATCCTGGACTTGCTTTTGTCCAGAATGACATTGACTTAGAAGGCAGAAATTGAGCCTTATCCTGTGGATGGCAGAATATTGGCCCCTGTGAGTGGAAACTTGTGTCTTGATTTGACTTGCCCCTCCACACACCTTCACCCTGTGCCCCCAAACCGTTTTTGGTGGTGTGGTGGTTTGTGTGCTGTGTTTTTTCTGGTTTGCTGGGTTTTTTTCTTTGGTGGTCGGTTTTGGTTTTTTGTTATGTGTGTTTTTTTTTTTTTTTTTTTTTTTTTTTTTCCCCAACCCCCAAGCAAAAACCACAGCTCTTCTTTCCTGTGAAATTTTCCCATGTTCCCCACCCCCACAATGATAGCAAATCCTCTGAAGTGACCACATGGAGGCTTTGTGAAGGTTTGCTAGTTTGTTTTAGTACCGTCTATTGATACCAGAATCATAGAACAGTTTGGGTTGGAAGGGACTTTTAAAGGTCATCTAGTCCAATCCTCCTGCAGGTAGCAGGGACATCTCCAGCCAGATCAGGTTGCTCGGAGCCCTGTCCAACATGGCCTTGAGTGTTTCCAGGGATGGGGCATCTACCACTTCTCCGGGCAACCTGTTCCACCCTCAATATAAAAAATGTCTTCCTTATGTCCAGTCTGAATCTGCTTCCTTCTATGTGGAAACCATTACCCCTTTTCCTGTCACAACAGGCTCTGCTAAAGAGTTTCTCCCCGTCTTTCTTATAAGAGCCCTTTAAGTATTGAAAGACTACTCTAAGGTCTTCCCAGAGCCTTCTCTTCTCCAGGCTGAACAGCCCCAACTCTCTCAGCTTGTCCTCGTAGGAGAGGTGCTCCAGCCTTCTGATCATCTTTGTGGCCCTTCTCTGGACCTGCTTCAGCAGGTCCATGTCCTTCTGATGTTGGGGGCATCAGAGCTGGATGTGGCACTCCAGGTGGGGTCTCACCAGAGCAGAGTAGAGGGGCAGAATCACTTCCCTCAACCTTCTGGCCACGCTCCTTTTGATGCAGACCAGGATGCGGTTGGCCTTCTGGGCTGCACCCACACATTGCTGGCTCTTGTTCCGCTTCTTGTCCACCAGCACTCCCAAGTCCTTCTCCTCAGGGGTGCTCTCAATCCGTTCTCCACCCAGCCTGTATTTGTGCTTGGGATTGCCCTGATCCATGTGCAGGACCTTGCACTCGGCCTTGTCAAAATTCATGAGGTTTGCATGGGGCCACCTCTCCAGCCTGTCAGGGTCCCTCTGGATGGCATCCATTCTCTCTGGTGTGTCAATTGCACCACACAGCTCGGTGTTTTCAGCGAACCTGCTGAGGGTGCACTCAATCCCACTGTCCGTGTCATCGACAAAGATGTTGAACAGGGCCGGGCCCAACACGGACCCGTGAGGGATGCTGCTCATCACTGGTCTCCATCGAGCCATTGAGCTCAACTCTTTGAGCGTGGCCACCCAGCCAGTTCCTTATCCACCCAGTGGTCCATCCGTCAAATCCATGTCTCTCCAGTTTAGAACTTCCATTAAAGATGATTTTTCCACTGCATTTTTTTTATGTTCTTATGTTTAGTTATCTTTTGTGTAATTGGTTGAAAAGTTTGTCACATTCTGCTTATGAAAACAAATACAACTTACGTAATGAATAGCTCTTTAGTGAATATTCAAGCCTTTTTTCAGAAAAACACTTCGAGGCAACTAGTAGGAAGTGTTACTTGCATAAATCTCATCAGTGTCTTCTGTGTATGATTGTGTATTGTTTTTAAAAAATCTATCAACTGGAAAGAGCAGGAAAAAATACCAGAAGGCTATTTAGGTGCACATGTAAGAACAAAATTATGTATATTCTTAAAGGGAGAAAGATGATTTGCCATAAAAAATGCATTGTGTTTTATTCCCTCTCATGCAAAAACTTTCTCTCAGACAGCAGTCCTCTGTGCTGCTTTTTCTAAGTTTCTCCAAATAACAGTGAAAACCAGAATGACATTTTCCATAGATATGGTATTTTAGTAGGTGGCTTGATAAAGAGAATTGTAAAGTGGGTGTGCTTTTTTTTTTTTAAATATCATACAGAATCACTGTAGTTCTATGAGAAATTATTTTGATTATGTAAACTGGGATGGCAGTGTTAGGGTGGTGGTAAACTACACCAAAGACTCTGTTAGTAGTCTGATGCTGTCAGATGAGTAGAAACACAAAGATTCTTGTAAAAGATACAGGAATATCTTTTCTAATTTTAGGTCAATTTCTACTTGTTTAGCGTATGTCTGCTGTTTCTGTGGTGTTCAGCAAGTGTATCCTCTTCTGCGCACCAGTCTCTGTGCTGCTGTTGCTCCAAACACTTAATCCTTGCAATAGGAAAAAGTGGTAACAACAAAATACACTTGCCAGGTGTTAGTAACTTGTTACGTTTATGAATTACATAAATTAGCATCTCCCTCATTGTTAATTATCCTTATTACAATATGTTTCTTGTTCTTTGAGATGACTGGATGGATATTTATTTTATTTTTTATTTTATTTTTTTACTCTTGTGGCATTGAACAGAAAGCTTGTAAGCATGTTGCTATCAAATTCAAGGAATTGCAGAAGGCCTTTTCTTTCCCCATCAGCTTACAGTCCTAGAAGAAATCACAGCATACTCTCCTTGGCAATATGGCTCTGAAAAAGGGATGGAAGTGGAAAAAAATCTTGCTTTCATCTTGCCAGATGATAATGTAGTTGTGACATGACGATGTACGATGCACCTGGCGTTGAATGCCTGTGGCAAATTTTGCTTGCATGTACGTTGGCTCCTTGCAGCTCTCTTGGTGCTTAATGATTTAAATCCCACAGTCTAGCTCATCTGAAAAGAAAATAGGAAGCAAATACTTTAATTCAATTTTTTTAAAATGGAAAATAAATAAGGATTTTAGTCATCTTGAGAAAGAATTTGCACTGCATGCTTTCATGCTGTAGAATCATAGAAATGTGGTTTGGAAAAGACTGCTAGAGGTCACTGTTTCCAGCTCTGTGCTCAGCACAGGACCGTCACCAACACAGACCAACTCAGCCATGGCTTTGGCTGATTCTTGAAAACCTTGACAGGTTCCTCAGCCTCTTCGGGTAACCTGTTCCAATGCTATAGGATGTCCTTTTGAAGAATTTTTCCCTACTGTCCAGCCTGAACTTACCAAGCCACAGTTTCTGGTTGTTGTCCCTTATTTTGTCTGCTACCACCAGGAAAAGTGTAGCAAATAAATTTGGCTATCTGCCATTTATATATTTATGGTTTTTTTGGGATGGTGGGATGGGTGGGTTGTGGGTTATGTTTTTGTTTTCCTGGCCAAAGCTGAGTACTGGCTCAGCATTACCTCATGTAGTTTTTAGCAAGTCTGGGTATTATAAAACAGAATATATATATATATATATATATAAAATTAATATATCGAAAATATACACATATATTTTAATATATAATATATCAAATATTAATATATAAAAGAATATATATTATATAATATATAATTATATATATTAAAATATATGTGTATATTTTTGATATATGTTGCTTTGAAGAACAATGTATGCCTCTCTATGTTTGGGCTACTATTCTTAAGTATACAGGATGATTTTGTTCTTGATGTTGACCTGTGAATCAGAAGACTGAACATCCTGTGTGTGTTTCTGAAATCGTATGAACTATGATAACCTCTTAATGGCACATCCTTTTCCATCAGAGGTTAACCTATCACTGTCAAAGACTAAAAATATCTTGCATTGTTCAAAAATAGAACAATCTTTCTAGTCTGATTTAAACAATGGCATTTTTTTATATGAAGTGGTTTCAGTGGTTTTCAGTTTTCCCATTTATAAGTTTTACCATAGGAGCACCTAGATATTTTGGACAGGATTTTAGTTTATTGTTTTATCTTATACACAAATTCTAAAGAAACAGACACTTGACTTTTTAACTGGGTGAGAGACATTTTTGGAGTAAGCTTTTCCTTTGAGAAGTGATACGATTCAAAGTACTCTTTTCTTTCTCACTGCATCAGCTATTCCTATGTGCTCATACTTTGCTATTGGGAGTGATGTCAAGGTTTTAATTCTAATTAGGTCAGCTTGAAAAGTGAATTAAAAATAACGTTCACAGTGCATAGAAGGGAGGTGGATTCACTGGGGCACCCACAATCGTCAGTTGTGGTTCTCCTCACGTGTTAAAGAAATCTTAATAGGCAAAAGAAATCTAGTTTAAAAAAATGTAGAGACCATTAATTCAAAAAACGTGTGCTGAAATTTTCTTTCTTTTTTCAGATAAAAGATTCTTTAGTAATGAATAATCTTTAACTTTGTTTTAATTGTATTCTTAAAAGCAATAATTTTAAAATCAGCCTTTCTATATTACTGTGCCAAATGTGTGTGTAAAGCACGCTAGTGGTTTGTGTAGATTAAATTTCACGATCTAAAATTAACTTGCATAGGTACTGAGCTGTGAATTAGGATGTTTAAATGCTATTTGACTTTCTACTTTTATGTATAAACAAGTTCTGTTGGTGTAGAGTGTAGCTACTTTCCATCTGGGAGGAGAATTAAAAAAAAAAAAAAGCTATTATCTTCAGAGTATAAAGATTAGCCTCCAGAACGTGGTTATTTTCATGCTTATGTGAATCTGATGTCATGGATCCATGAAGAATCATTCTGGATTGGAACTGTATGGAAGGCCAGGCTATTTGGAGGTTTGATGGACATAGGATCTTGGAAATAATTTAATTTTATAAGTTACGCTGGTAAAGTTTGTTCTGCTGGATGATGCTGCTTGTGGAAGGACAACTCTTTTGCCCTACCTAGACTAGGAGAAAAAATACTCATGACAAAAAAAAAAATCCCTTGTGAAGAAAACAGTAGCACTTTTTGTGGAGGTTGATCAGATATCTGTTGTCTAATATAGCTTCTAAAAAATCCTGAGTGAAGTGATTCATGACTTCTGTAGAACTGGAAATGTGCTGTTCCTGTGACACATGGTCTGAATTTGATCTTATATTACTTTCTCTCTCCTTGCAACTTCCATGAATGTCACCAGCTTCAGTATTCCTGGTCAGGTCTCGTTACTGCCTCATCTCCCCTCTCTTCACGAAGTTGAGGGAGAAGAGAGGGAGAGCAAATCTGACTCGATGTCATCCACAGGATAGGTTTGCTTTCCACATTCAGATCTTTCCATGAAATCTCTCACCTCCGCCAGATATTCAGTTGGTTGTACTGCCTGATGCTGAGGGGACTGTGGTAGAGGACTTCAGTACAGATGCTCAGCTGGATTAACTTTATGTACACAACTGCTCCAGTTGGTTACTTTTCTATTCTTTCAGTGTCAGTTCCTTTAAAAAAAAGGAAAGTGGGGAAGGGTTGGTTCTGACCAGACTTCCTGTTTTTATGGTCTTTGTTGTAACTTCTGATGGCCCAGTTCTTGTAAAACTTGGGTCTTGAGAATCATATTTTGGTTTAAAAAGAATAATATGTAATATAAATAAGAGAAGAAACAGACCTTGATTTTTATACTGGTGGGATTTCTGCTTTTAGAATATCTTTGAGATGGTGCAGTAATACTTCTGTGCTTCTTTTCTTGCTGATTTTTTTTTTCTTGTTTTCCTTTGTAAAATGAGGTCTAGGAGAGTTGCATTGTTTTCCTACATGTTGAGACTAACCGCAGTAAGTGATACCATCAAAGTTTTGCAGGATACGAAGATGTGGTATGTATGTAGATATAGTGAATGAATAGCACGAGTTGCAGGTTTTGTGTTTACCCATGAGTTTAATTTATTTTTTAATAGAAATTAAAATGTATTTAATCCTTTATGGAAATTGGGATGGAATATTTTGGAAGGAGATGAGGAATGTGAAAAATTCAGAAGCTTTTAAATAAGTACTTCTGAAATTTTGGGATGAAATAGGAATTTGAGAGTAGGTAGGAATATTATGAATGTGTTTGAATATTTACTTTAAACATAAACCATGTGACTTACTGCCAAGAGCTCTTGTTTATATATATCTGGGAGTACTGTTCTCCCATGGGAGTAGTATACCCTTAATTTACTGTAAAAGTTGAAGAACATTAATTAGATTGTTGCTTACATGGGTGGGTATTATTCCAGCTGTTGGGAGGTAGGTGTGGAACTTGATGGAGAGCATGATGCATGCAATGGAGTTCTGTGTTTGAGAAGTCATATGTCAGACTTAAAAAAGCATGGACTATTATTCCACACACACACACACACACACACACCCCCGCCCCCCCCCATTTACTGATGTGTGAGGCCAGTTAAATCAGTTACTTTATCTTTTGTATGTGCTTATATAGCTAGTTTAATTAATACACATTATATGAGAGTTCATGTGTGTGTATATATGTACAACATAGTTGCCATGCTCCTTTTTCTAACATCATTAGTCTTTTTGGCCTGTAACGAGTGAGAATATAAACTAAAATCTAAAAAGTCTAAAGTACAGAAAGACAGGATAAAAAATATTTGGGGTCTCTGTTAAGAAGCTGTTCTTGTGTTCAGTGTTTATAGTTACGTTACTGATACAGTTCTGTTTCCACTGCACCATCATTTCAATATTGTAGTTGTGGCTAATCTACCTGTAAGTGCTAGTCCAGGATGCGACAGGGAATTTAGCAATGGTTGATTATAAAAATATTTTATGGAATGTAAAGCATGCTAGTTTTGACTTACCAAAAATCATTTGTGTTAACCTCTCTTCTAAAGCTGAAGTGCATTAATAGCCTTCTACCACTTGAGTGGTGATGTGAAGCTCTAAAATTGCTATGCCTTGCAGAGTTTCAGATTTCATCCTGGTAGCTTGGATGTGGGCTGAATGCTGTTACAATTTGCTATGTTAGGGATTTACTGGTACTATTAGGTAACGCTGGAGAACATATTTGATACTGCATTGCGCAAAATGGCTCTCTAGTGTTTCTCTGGGGTGAAAGATGACTTCAATTATTAACATAATTAGACAATTTTTTTTTAATTTAAATAATTGCTGTAAGTAGACAATGCAGAGTCTCTGAACTAGTCGTTATGGAGCTGACTTTATTTCAGAGCCAGAGAGCAGGTCCTGGTAAGCTGTTTTCTCCTGCACCAGCTTTTATGATATACTGCTTGTTTTATCAAGCTTGTATATTCCCTGCTTGTTATATCAAAAAGTACAATCTGAAATTGAGTCTAGCTTTTAAAGAGTTCTATTTTTAATTTCTGGTACATGTTGTGCTGGGAATACCACAACTGAGGTGTTTCTTAATGGATTGGAGAGCGGAGAAGAAAAAAGTTTTGTATTGTTTTGCATGAGTCAAAGCACTACTAATGTGCTTGGATACCATAATGATGAGTACTATAAATATCCAAATATATGAGCCAACAACTGGAAATAAATTTATAAACATGAAATTCTTTCCATTATCAAAGGCAGCGATTGAAACATTCTCTGTTCTCCCACCTCTGGCTCTGTACTCATAACTGTGCATGTCAGAAAACAAGATGGATGTAAAAACTGACTGTCTTCTGATTTTCTTGGGGCACAGAGAGAAGTGATCAGCAGGCTCTTTGAAGGAAAATGTTAATTCTGATTGTGATAAAGCTTGTTGTTTGTAAACAGTGAATCCCTCTTCTGTTTTAATATTGTCTAGGAGTTAGTGCTCAGAAGACTGCATAGCACTACAGGTAGCAGCATTTAACTCTGCAATTCTTACATCATATGATATGCTTTGTTTAAAGATGAAGGCTTCAGCATTCCCTCAGTAATGATGGAGATTCAGTGGGTACTCAGGGAGGCACGCTGGCATTGAATCAGCATCCCATTTAGGTGCTAGGTAAACCGTGCTGTTGGGAATTGAAATGCCAAACTAATTTTTAGCATTACGGTGATCAAGCCCCAAAGGAAGGGGGTCTGTCTTTTTGTATTGAATGCTGTAGCATGTTTTATCTTGAATGACTACAGAAATTATCTCAAATACGCAAGTTGGAGTTCCATTACAGTTCTGTTCTCCACAGTGGATCAAGTCTTAATCTGAGACTGTTAATATCATTTGTAGCATGTGTTGTGTTTCATACCAGGGAGGATGGATTTGGTGGACCAAATGGTGCCTGACATGTATATAAGTTGGCAGATGAACTTTGGGGCTTTCAGGATGAGAAACATTCTTTTAAAGAATTTATCATAATTAATGACTGACATTTTCTTACTATTATGATTTAGTTGGATTTGTCACTTTCATTTAATTAGTGTACTAACTCATACAATTTTCTAAGTCGTGATAATGTCAGGGCATTAAACTCTGTCTTTTCTCTGGCACAGGCAGTGGGGAGAAAAACAGTAACTTTTTTAGAAATGAATTGCCAGTGAAAGAATGGAGAAGTAATAAACTGCTGAAACAGCTAAATATTTTCATTAGGAAAAGCTGGGATAAAAGACTGTACTGGGCATTATGCAGTTCTCTCCTAATATGGTATCTGTTTAAGCTAAGGTTATAGTTAAAATCTGAACCTTCAGACAGCCTTTTCAAAGGACCCAGATGGCCTTCAATTTTCAGAATATTTGTTAAAAAAGTGACGTACAGGTTCAGATGAACAGTATGTAACAAACATTACTTTAGAGACAGACTGCTAGCAGGTGAAGGAACACTGGTAAGTATTAAGATCTGCGTATATAATCCGGGAAAATCTCAGAGTAACTTTACTCACATGGTAACATGCATGAGGTTTGGTTTTTTTTCTCCACCCCTTAAAATTGTCTTTTGTGGCTTCTTTGATGGTGGACATATAAGGAAGTATAGTTCTCTTCTGGAGGAGAGGCTTGTATTTTACAGTACAGAAATCCTCCTAAGAGTGTGAGATTTAGTTCTAAATATAGCTTCTGAATTAACACTGCTAATTTTACCAGTGTATTATTCACATTTGCTCAGACTATCAACTGTCCTCCAAAAAACGCAGAATTAAGTCCTCAGAGCGTGTGTGGAGAAGGTGGAGGTTGTGGAGGGAGGGTTGTTTATGGGCGTTACAGAAATGTGAATCCCTCTCCTTTGTTTCATGCTGTAGAGAAGTTGTGTATTAGAAATGGAACAACACTCAGTTGTTATCAGTCTTAGTATCATGGCTTCACAGGTGTGTCTGAAAAAAGAAAATACTAGAAGCTAGAGTCAAATTAGTGAAAGTCAGATGATGCAGGAAAAAAGATACAGTAAAACTCAGGTTTTCCCACATCTGTTTATTGTATTGTAATCAGTGTTGTAGGATGGAATTCAGCAACTCTTCTATATCTTCTTGCTGCTGTTGCTTTCAGAAATGTTTCACTTAGTAATAGGAATATCATAATTCCTTTGGCAAGTATCAGGTTTTTGGTTGCTATGAGAATTTCAGGTGAGTCTTACCCTCATTTCCGCCAGTCTATTCCTTCTTTTTGTTCTGCTTGAATTTGTGAAGTTTAAAATACATGTATAGTACTAGGGTAGCCAGTATTTTGCTCAGTGTAGAGAGCAGTGAGAGGAAGCAGGTAAGGTTTACTAAATGACATTGTTACACTTTGCCTCCTGTTCTTCGTTTGGGAAGGTAAGGATAATGATGCTTAATTTCTGAAGTATAAAAAGTGACGACTTCTGTAGGATCTAGAGCTGTGCCCAAATCCAATTTAAGGTTAATCCTCTGTGACCTGAGCTGGGTTCCAGATGGTGACCTACATGGCGAGTAGGCTGTTGATGTGTTGTCAAAGACCTAAAGTGTCCAAGAAACATTAATGGAAGGAGAGGGTCTTGTATAGTAAATGAAATGTACAGTTACAAAGCTAAGAATGCCAAAAGTTAGAAAGTAAAGAGCTAGATCTACTTCTGCAATATTATATTTTGCTTTTTTGTGTATTTATTTTATGGTTTGTTTGGTTTTTTAAAATATCTTGCTTTTTCCCAAGTCTTGGTAAGTAATTACATAAATCAAGACTGCTAGGTCCTCAGCAGACCTATTCCAGTTGAATATAAGCTGCTGTTAACAAATTATTTTGTTACTGTTTGGAGATCAGCATCTGAAGGGAAGAGACCTCCCCAGTGAGCTGAATTTTTCTTGAGGCAGCAGTTGAATTTTTTGGGATTCTTAGGGATGATTCCTGGCCCTTGGAAGGGATTACTGCTTGATGCAGGCATTCCCAAAGTGTGTTAAGTAAATTGCTTGTGGTGCATTAACCACTTCCAAGTGGTATGTAGCAGTGGCGGTGCTGCAGCAAGCTGGCTGTATTTGGTGACCTGGCTTGACCTTCGTCTGCAGCAGAAAGAAGGAGATAGACAGAGACAGTCTTGCTATGAAGCAGGGTGAAAGCCGTCAAGCAGTATCCTCCTGCCTCACTGGACCCATGGCAGCCTCACTGCTCTGGCTGCTTATAGCACCTGCTTCTGCCTATGAAAGGGTTTCTTTTTCCATCTGGGTAAAAGCTCATACACATGTGCTTTTATTGTATGGAAACCTGTGTGATACTTGGAAGAGTCACCCGTTAAAGGATATTCAAGCATTGGAACAGACTGCCCAGGGAGGTGGTTGAGCTTTCATCCCTGGAGGTATTTAAAAAGACGTGTATACGTGGCACTTAGGGACATGGTTTAGTGATGGACTTGGCAGTGTTAGGTTAATGGTTGGACTTGATGATCTTAAGGGTCTTTTTCCAACCTAAATTATTCTATTCTATGAGTTTGGACTAGAGCTGCCAAAGTGAGAATGCAGAGCTAAACTGGGAGGAGGGCTACTGTGTGTAAGGCTCAGCTGGGGGAAATCAGTAGAGGAAATGAGGTTCAGAGACAAAGTGAAGATGAAGGTGTGTCCTCTCTTCCACACCTGTGTAGCCTGGCATAAAGCTGAAAGCAGCTGCTCCTGTTAAAGAGCTATTCTTGGTTTGCTTGTGAACCAAGATAAGAGATGCACTGCTTAATGGTGAACAGAACAGGTACCAGGTGAACCTAAATATGATATTTTAAAGCTAAAAACTGTCTTAGTAGGCGCAGGGATTAAACTTCAGTAATGGATAATGATCTTAAAAATGTAGCCAAGGATCTCCAGTCTCCTTGGAAGTTGAAAGTGGGATTTAACCTTCTCATGTTACTTGACATTAATGTGTAGGCTGTTTTTCTGCCTATGCTTATGAATAAAGTTTAGGGGATTGATACACACCTTTGTCAACAACGAAGTTTTAACTGCGTGGAATGACAGTGCTCTGTGAGAACCTTCGGGTTTCACTCTGGTCTCCTTGTGTGAGTCTCTGATCACATGCATCACCTTTTCCCTTTGTGTCTTTGATGAGGTGGTTTACTTCTGAAAGGCATCAGCCTAGCTAATCTGGAAGGGCTGTTGTTGGAGATGGCACCTGGCCTAAGTTAGAGTGTTGGGATAATGCAAATAAGCCTGAGAAAGTAGAACTTCTATCTGTCTTGGTATAGGAGTGTAGAGGGCTAGGTATATTCCTGCTACTGGATGTTCTGTTACAGAGAGCATAAATAGCTAGGATTTTCTCTCTCTGGAGGGCAGAGGTGGATTTCTGTTCTTATGTGCCAAGTTACTTCAGGGTGGTTTTTTTTGGAGTCATCCCTGGCTGGGGATGAAGAAGTAATGGCAGCAAGAGGGATATCCGGTGGCTGTTGAAGTAGATTGTATTTGTGGCATGAGTATCTTGCAGATTCAGAAAGGAAGAAGGACAGATATATTGTGACATCCGTAGTATTTTTTTTTTTTTTTTCCTTTAGCCATTACTTTAATGAAGGTCCTAGGGGGATATTTGATTTCTGAATGTCTTCGCTGTTAAGTGCTTGTTGTTGGAAAATGGAATTGGAAGCTGTAGATGACCTTCATAAAAAGGCAGATGCAAGTTAAGATCTAGATTTTTTTGAAAAAAAGAAACAACCAACCACAAAGGGAAAAAAAAAAATCCCTGTGGCATTTTATGTTTTCACTCGTACTTTTATTACAGCAAAATAAAGTTGCCTGATTATGTGACTGCTCTTCTGGAATATTACTTTATCCTCTTATCTGGGGGGGGTGGGGGGAATAGACGCTGTTAATCTAAAAATCGTTCTACTTAGTTATACAACTGTATCTTAAAAATAGCTCCAGATTGCTGGAGAAGAAAGATACTATGGGGTACAAAATTTCTCTTTTGTTCAGTTTCTGCTCTTTTACATAGACCATCCACACTTTATATGTAATATAGTTTACTGTTTGTGGTGGCCAGTTGCATGTTGCTCACATGTACTCATAGAGCAGCTTATGAGCATCCTTTAGCACAGTTCTGTATCAGCTACTGTACGTGTACAACAGTAACAACAGCACCAAAGCTGAGTGCTGAAGAGCTGGTAGGCAGAGGTGTGCACAAAAAGAAAGCATTGAGGATGGGGTATCTCTTTGTGTATGTGGCAGTCACTATTGTGAAAATTTAGCTTTGAAAATGGTTGTTCAGAGCATCCTTTATTGTGTTGTGTTTCTAGAAATCACAGTTGTATTTGACTGTGGATGTGATGTCCTTGGGTTAAGGAGGCAAAATGGATGAATCAGAACGGATTCTGGTAAAACTAGTTCATTCTTTTAAGACATACTTCCATATTAACTTGCTCTGTTTTCTCATCTAAAGAGATTTTATGTAAGTTAGGTTAGCCTTTGTCCTTGTAGATTAATTTAGCAGACAAATCTGATTGAGAAACCCAGTTTTCATTTTTTGAATGGCCATTGCAGGGTTGGGCCAATAGTAGTTATAAATAACTTGTTTCCAGTGACTGATACAGAGTAAAAATTTGCTCTTGGGCTTACCTGCTGTTTACTTTGAATTTTCTGGTCAAATATGGTCTGTGAAATCTTTTCTACTTCAGTTAAGTACCTCATAGTACTGTATTTACCTCGTGCTTTTAAAGAATATGTACTTTTGCTTTTCTCTAACATTGGCATCTGGAAATAATTGAGAACAGAATCTTGTAGCAGTTGGCTGTAATTATTTCTCTCTGCTGAGTAATCTTTTCCTGTAAAACATATTTGAACCGTGTGCTACTTCATTGCACAGGGCTGATACCTGACTTCATTTTGGAGTGGCAGGATCCCACTTCTGTACAGTGCTGCTGCTCTTTACGGTCCCCTGTTAAATTATCTTCTCAATATCTTCATGTGAGCAAGCTGATTTGACCCAGATCTGGCTCAAAAGTAGGAAGTTATTAAATTTATTTGAAGATGCTTCTCTTCTGGAGTTGTGGATTCCCCATATGAGTATTACTAGCCTAGATATTGCTAGGCAAATTGTCAGTTCAGAGAAATATTAGTAGGCAGTACTGTTTTGTATTAAATCTTAAAATATCAGTTATGTTAGGATCTGTTTAACAGGTTGGCCGTACTTGGTGTGTATGTATTACGTTGGGGGCTTGGGGGTTTTCTTCTCTTTTTTTTCTCTCTGCAGGTGTATACCTAATGCCTGTTAAAACTTCAGGTTTACCACAGAAAGTCCCAGGAGATTTTCTGTACCACTCATGTGCTTTTGACTTTTTTTTTTTGTTTGTGTGTGGAGTGTGTATTTGTTTTCACCTATCAAAAACTGTTACATTCTCCCTGAAGTCAGCTGTTGAAAAGCACAAAATGTTATTAGAAATTTTTGTTAAGCTTTATTTGTTGAAATACACTGTACAGTTTTTATTATTTGAGAGTTGTGAGACTTGATACTGCCAAACAGGTAGTTTAAAGGAACTCTTTATTTTATTTTATATTTTTCTAAAGTAGAATGTGGATCACTTTACCTGATACCTTCTTGCACAAAAGAAAAAAAAAATTAGCTATGTATTTCAAGGGAATGTGTATTAATTTTTAATGGAGGATGATTTGGATGAAAGGTCATTCTACCTTATAACGTTGGTTACTGTTGGGAACTTTAAGGTCAAACCTGTCTGCAATAGATCATAGGAGGAAGCAAACGCTTTCTGTTGAGCCTGTCTCTTTCCTTTGTAGTGATTTTTAAACTGGTAATCTACGGTCTTCAAAAAAGCAGATTTGTAATCTCTATTTTGTACTTCATTTTGACACTGATTCTGGTTTGATCACCCATGTGCAATTCTGTGGGAAGATATTCACATTGCCTCTTGTCATTTAACTTAAGTGATGGAATTAGGAATTTTGGCTCTTGAAATGGCCACTGGAATGCAGTGATTGAATCATGGTGCTAAGATAAGATCATATTAAAATACTGTCCTTCCATGTGGTCCGGTGTTTCATTTAATTGCTTATCCTTGTTGCTGGAATCTAAAAACTTCGCTAATGAGGTTTTTGGCAAGTCTGCCATCTCAGGTGTGATGGAAACTTGGTGTACAGTGATGATTTCTCAAGCATGGGACAGCACTACTTAAATAAATCAAAACTGGAGAGTGCCTGCTGTGTCCTAATGCAACTTGGTCAAAAAACAGACTTCTGAATGAGATTTTCAGTACCCTATCTACTGTAACTGAATGAGTATTTCAGTGCCCTACCTACTATAACTGAATATGCCCCTTTTATAGGGCATATTCCTTGTCAGTACTGTGTGCTGGGGAAACAGGTGAATCCGAGTGGAGCAAGACAACCTTTTATGTGGCAGGCTGAAAACAGGACTTAAATAGTATGAAAATAGGGAAATATAAGTAAATGACTTTCATTATGAGTAAAAAAAGTATTATTATCCCTTGTTCTGTGGCAATCAGTTATCTGTGTTAAGTTTCATTAACCAAACGTTAGAACATACTTGTTTCCCACTCCCCATTTTTTTAAAATTTGAGAGTGTTATCCTCAATTTTTACACTAAGTAGGCTTGTTGCTACCTTATCACCTCTCTGGCAAACAAAGAAGAAGGTGACTTTGCTGGAAGTCATTAACTGTGGAGGGGGATAATGAAGATGATCAGGGCCTGTTGTGAAAGGACGAGGAGTAATGGCTTTAAAATATGGAACACTGGAAGAGATTGCCCAGAGAGGTAGGTGCTGCATCCCTGGAAACATTCAAGGCCAGGTTGGACGGGGCTCTGAGCAACCTGATCTAGTGGAAGAGGTCTCTGCTCCTTGCAAAGGAGTTGGACTAGATGACCTTTAAAGGTTCCTTCCAAACCTAACCATTCTATGATTCTGTGATACCAGATGGCCAGTTTGTAATAAGTTAGATGGGATATGTTAGGCAAGCTTCCTTTAGAAGTATTTTCACATGTATGTAGTGTTCTTTTGTTTGCAAGGTTGTCTGAGAAGCTGTTTATTGTTTGCTGGAACTCAGTGTTACCTCTGCGTTTCCTTGCTTGGATGAGTGTGTATGCTACATTGGCGCTTCTGTGTGCAGCTTTCACTCTTGCCAACACTGCTTTCTGCTCAATTTACTAAAAATCTTTCAAACTCCTCTTGTAGTGTTTTTCATATCTGTAGGTTATAGGAGGCTTGTGAGGCTGACGTACCATTTATTCCTTCTTCCATCACTCTACAGTAACATTGCTCAGGAGTAATAGCTTTACCAGTATTTCATCACGCATCTTACTCTGAGATGATGCTGTTGGAAGGGAGGTAATAAAAGCAACAGAATTGCTTCAGTGTTTGAAAATTCTATCTCACTGCAACCTCTTAAGTTTGCATTTGTATTATACAGAGTTGTACTGTTCATACTTTTTTGTGAACCATGTAGGTTTTAAATCACTTCACCTTCTAAAACTAGCAAGTTTGTAGGCACAACTTGTGTTATTTTGGTATGCAACACAGTAAATAACAGAAAATTTTGAAACAAAGTAGAACTGAGTTGAAGTTTGCTGTCCAGTTCTTATGTAAAAGAGTTCTGACCCACACTGCCAGTATGGTAACTGTTGATGCTGGAAGCCGGTGAACTTACTTCTTTCTTCCAGATAATGTTAATTGAACTTGCTTCTAAACACCACATATCTGTTTTTGCTTTGAAGGCACAGATGTGACACAGGCAACTCAATTTAGTGGCAGTATTTTAGTATTTAACATTGTCTTATCTTAAATCAGTATGTATTAGTTAGTATTAAATTATATTTTGTCTCTAAGTTTTTTGTTGGCTATTCTTCTGGTTTGGTTTCTTGCTGTGCAAACACAGCACTTTGTAAACAAATAATATTTAGGAATTTTTTGAGGATTTGGGGCCCACTTTCTTGTATAGAAGTTTTTAACATCTGAACAGATCTCTTTCTGCAGTGCTTCAATTTCTGATATAGCTTCTATTTCTGGTCATAGAAATATGATGCATGCTTGTATTTATTTATTCTTTGGAAGAGATTTATTTGCAGAGATTTTCTCCATTCATTCACCTCTCATTTTTTTTAACATCGTAAACTTGAAATAATGTGAACAGAGCTTGTAAAGAGAATGACAATGGTTTCTCTCCCATAAAAAAACGCAACCAAAACAAACACACAAAAAACCAAACCCGAACCAACTGACAACCAAAGCAAATTAACTAAACCCAAACTATTCCTATGACTGCTACTGCATCCTGGAAAGGCATGCTTTTACTTCCAGAGGTTGATGAGTCAGTCTCTTCAGGGCTTTTTGCTAGGGCTGGCCTTCTGCCAGTCCATTCTGAAATTTCTCGGTTGGCTCATCTGGTTATCTATGCTGCGTTAAGGGTAGTCCAATTTGTAAGTAGGTAGGTAGGGGGGAACACATGTGTAGCATAAATAGTGCTGTCATGGCACATCATCCCATGGTCTTTTGTTTTTTCGACCAACTCTCGGGAGAGTTAGACACTTCTGTTGTTGAAAGCAGCTGTTTTGGAGGAGAGTTCTGGGAGGCAGCCACATGCTTGGATGGTAGAGTGAAGACTCATGGTCCCTTCATGTTTTGGACACTGGAATTGCTTGTGGTTCCAGTTACAGAACAGTTCAGAGAAGCATTCAGAAGAACCAACATTGTATAACAAATGTAAGAACCTTTGTACACTAAACCACAGCCAGATTCAAGACCTTCAATTTGTATAATAGAGGCTTGACTTCGCCTGTTTATCTTCTGCTCTGTTAATAAGAATAATTCAGTTTATTTTCCTGGATTGGGGTAATCTATGTCAGTGTTTTGGGAGGTGAGAGGGGAGGGCAGAAAGAGAAGGTCAGCTGGCTTTAATACTGGTGTACTCTATGGTCAGGGCTTTCTAATTATAGCCTGGATAAAATATCAAATTTCAAAGTCCTTTCACACAAGGAAGGTTCTCTGTTTTCAGTGACATTAGATACGCATCCATCCCATAAACATTTGCATCATGTGCATTTTGGTTTTGCCTAGTATTGGGTAACTGAATTAGCTGATTGCTCTGCTGTTGTTGATAATGTCTTATTTGAAGCAGTGAAGAAATCATCACATACAGAAGTACATCTTGTAGGTGGGGGTTCTTAAAGCACTAGTTTCACTTTGCAACTAAAGTTGTTCAGAGTTACAGTGAGCTTTTCTCTGTCCCTTGTGTATGATGACTGACTGCTGGACGACATAAGGATTTTAAGTACCTGCATGATTGTGTTGTGTATCTGGCCTGAGAAATGGTTTCAGAGATTTTTCTTCTACTTATGATGAATATAGTTGGCACTAGTGATCCCAGGAGGATGTAAATGAGAAGGAGGCGTTCATTAACTTTATGTTGGAGAGCTTCTTTCTTCTCCTTTTTCAGAAAAAAAAGAAGTCTTCACCGTGCTGTCTCCCATTTAAACAAAATTCCTGTGATCAGGTTTCTAGTGAGATCAAAATTACTTCTGTTATGTTATTTTCTGTGCCAGATATGCAGTAATTAAATAGTTCAGAAGTGTAACACAAGATGGTAAGAAAGCCGTATGAAATGATCTTCATTTTCTATTCCATCTGTTGCTATTATGTGGTAGAAATTTTGTAACATGTTCTTAAAATATATTTTTTCCCATTCTCTTCTTTATGTGTTTGGGAAGTATTGGATCAAGTATTAAAATACCTATTAGGCAAGTCCTTTAAGGACCTTTGTAGTGGGCATGAAAAAAGTTATTAGGATAGTTGAAAAGCAAAATTTGCCACATAACTTTCAAAGAAAAACTAGTAGCAACTAGCTATATTTTTTTTTTCTCCTACCTCTTTAAATTTTCATTAATGAGAGCAATCTTAAGCATTGAAAGACTCTGGAGACATACAAGCCATGTTTAAGAGTGTTTGTAATCTTCAAATAAATACTAGCTCAATGAAGTGAAAACATGAGTAATGCTGGGAAGACAGCACTTTTAGTTCTGACTGAGATGTTTGCTTGCACCTGACTGTATGGAAATGAAAAATCTGCTGCTTAGATAAAGTAGTCTTTGTCTGGATTTGGCCAGATGGAGCTTATTTCTGTGACTGGAGAAGAAGTAATGTCTTAAGTTCCGTGGTGCTTTCTGGATTCTCTCTTTCTTTCAGTGAAATTTCTGGATTTCCTGCTTTTTGTGTTGTGAGGAGGTATTTCAGAATACAGTCTGGCGCTCTTTCCAGCGGAGCCTGCAGTCAAGGCAGACTGAAGCAATATGCTCTAAGAAGTGGTGTGAATTTTCTCATCTGTTTCAGTGAGCATTAATGGGAAGACTAATTAGGACAACTTGAAGCCAAAATTACTCTGTTTCACTTTGAGACCAATTATCAGAGACATCCATCAGTAGTAGTTGGATGTAAATGGCATTCCAAGTTTAAATCTGCTTGAAGAGTTTAGAATCGGAAGTGAGGAAAAGAAATGTAGATCTAATGCAGGGCTTAAATTTAGAGTAGAACAAGGAAGGATAAAAATCTACTGCATATGAATAAGTCTGTACTCAAATAGAAACAAGTGAAGAAGATCATATACTTCTAATTATTATTGAGTTTAATTCTAGTTTGAAGACTGCATGTAGGTGATATTAAGTCAGTGTTTCAGGCAGAAAATGCTGTATTAAATACTACTATATTTTTTTTTGTATGGACCTGTGTTTAACTTTTACAGATAAACACATACAGAGTTTCTTCTCTTAACTTTCTCTTGCAATTGCGGCATTTCTACTCATAGAAATCTGCATAGCATAAAGCATAGGTCTCCACAGTCGGTTCTTTTTGAATCCTAATATACTCTATTTTCTCTGGGTATAAAAAAAACCTATGATTACTTCCTTCTCAGGATTGACACTGTCCTGTGTCAGATTCAGGTTTTGGGTAAGGTACAGTACAAAAGTTAGTTCACTTGAGTGTTACAAAGGCAGCAGCCTCTTGCTAAGGAGTACCTGTACAAGAAGAGGTACATTTTTCTACTGTGTGTTTTCTTCCCTGCTCTCCAGAGGAGAGCAGAAGTCTCTCCCTGCTCTTCTGCTGAATACTTCCAGAATGCAGAACTCTAACGCTCTGCTTTTCATCTCATAATGTATATGTTTGAGACTCCAGCTCCATCAGGTCATACACCTCTTTCACCTTCTTGTCGTTGCTTTGACGTCTTCAACCAGAGATGACCAAGTATCTGTATCTCTATTGCAGAGCAGGGCTGGAAGCTGCTGCACAGAGTAGTAAGATGTACCTGATTTGTAGTGGCTATCTATGCAAGCATCTAGTGTGCTGCAAGAGAAGACAGGAAGGCAAAGCTGAGAGAAGCTGAGACTGCACCTGGCACAAAGTGGTTACATGTGGTGGGCATATCACAATTCTGGGAACTTTTAGTGTGCCATTTTACTGTCTCCACTGCTGCGATAGGTGTGGGCACAAATACGTTTGGTCAGAGGACTGTGATTCCTTCCACTTGAAATGGGTTGTGTGGCCTTCTGTATTCCGCTTTAACATGTCCCACTTCTTGAGCAATATCAAGACAAGAGAAAAAAGCCAAGGAAAATGTTTCTCTCTGCAATATAGAATTTTTTAAGGAAGAAGTGCAAGGAGGAGGGAAAATGTTTCATCTTGCATGTAAAAAATGGTACCTCACACTTATTAGCAACATGATCCATCAGGTAACAAGCTGGTAGTATTCTTCTCTGTTTCACTTCCTTTAATGTGAGCATCCTGTGTGTGTTTTGTGGCCACCATCAGCACCCTATGAATAACTCTTAAACTGTTGGAGCATTTCAGCCAACTCTGATAGCTTTGTCAAGTCTTAAACATAGCCATGTTCTGTAACTGCTGTGAGTGTAGGTGGCTGGGTAGAGGCAACAGACAATGTGTGAGCTTAAGCTTTGAAACAGGAGGGTGACCCATTAGGCGACAGGAAGGCTTCAGTAAGAATTTCCACCCTCTTAGGAGCCCTGGCTTGTTTAGGAGACAGAAGACAAGTATGCAATAAACAGGTATTGATCAAAGAATTGTTTATTATTTTGTGGGCTATAATGCATTTTTCTCATGAGGAGTGTGGTTCTTGGACTATATTATTTTGTGTTGTGCTGCAAGTGCAAGGAGTGAAGGAGTCTGTCCCCAAATAGGGAGTTGGAGGTAATGTCATCTTTATTTGGGTACACAGAAAAAAGTAGTGCTGCCATTTTTAAAAGTTGTTGCACTATCGGAAGCTATTTTTCCTATCTGTGGCATGATATTTTGAGTCAAATATATCCTTTGCAGTGTGCCCAATTAATAATGTGTTCTGGCCTTCACCAAATCACATTAACCTAGTGTAGCCATCAGATGGGATATGTCAGTTGTACTTCTAGAGCAATTGATTGATTTATTTTTGGTTTACTTTTTACTTGTCCCACTATGAACTCTTGTACCAGCTGGCAAATCCGAAAGAAATAAGTTCTCCTAGATTAGGATGGGAGAAATAAGAAGAGTGTATCTGTCTTGCTCTTGGCAAAAAGGACCCCAAAACAATCTTTTAATTAGAGCAATTTCATTCTGTCTATCTGCTGTGAACCTAACGAGCAATATCAGCTTGCTAAGGTGCATCCGCGTGACTTGGTGGGAGCTGATCCTCTAATGAGAGGATTAGGTGTTTATTTCTGGTTGCCCACAGCCTGTGATGCTAAGCATATGTCGCCAGGCAGGTGAGGGGTCTCAGCCAGACCCTAGCAACTTCTCCTTTACCTCTCATCTTTTCTCTTCCATCTTCTCCTGAATATCACCTCACTAACTTATCTGTTCTGGATATTTCAGCTTGGGATAGATGTCATAAATTATGCTACACACAGTTTCTATGTGGTATTGTATTTGGGTCTGTAAGTAACACAAAACCTAAATGGAACATAAACTTTTTCAGAATGTTGGTTTTTAGCAAGTCACCTGAGGAAACGTAGTTTGAAATCAGTGACATCTGAAAGGGATGAGTAGTTCTGTCCGAGAGGCTGTCATTAAAATGGCTCATCTCCAGCACTGCCATTTTACAAAGCGCATTTAGTGAATTGTTTTGCCTTTAAAAAGTGAGAAGAGGGGTGATGGAAGAGGAACCAGTCCTGAGGCTCCTGAATTGTGCTAGTTCTACTGTTTCCTGTATAGAAGCTACTTAAAGTTATGTGGGGTGGGGGAGAAATCCAGCCTGCCACCTGGGGCATGAACGCTGCCTTCTGCCCACAGCCTGATAACTGTGTCTGGAGCTGCTGTTGCCACTGCTTAGTACAGTTGTCTTTTTTGTAATGATGGCACCTGAGCAAAATAAATGTGAAAATCTCCCATTTTAGTAGGTTTCCATTCTCATGATCTTGAGTGGTTCAGAGGACCCTGTTTTGTCAAGAAACTAGTTTCCTTCTATTTCTGCATTTCACCTTGAATTTGATGTTTTGTCCTCTGGGCACTGATTTTAATGAGTTCTGTATTGCACTTATTTACATGATAAATCTCTCTTCCTAGATCATTCAACTTCAAGTGGTACATCCTCGTTTAAGCCCAGCCGATCACTGGTTTCTATTCCCACTGCCCATGTGATGCCGTCTAATTCCAGCTCTTCACTTTCCAAACACAGGGAAGCTTTCAAGTCTGATGGCTCAAAATGGAGTACAAGCTTTGTACGGTCAGGAGGAGGCAGAAATCAGGGTGCCCTGGACAATTCTCTTGACATGAAAGATGCAAGACCTGTAAGAAAATGGTCCTCCTTGTCTAAACTCAGCTCACCAAACAGCTGCAGCCAAGATGGTAGTAGTCATTCAGTGGACTCCAGGGCTAGTACAGACAAAGCTGTGTCACCACAACTAAGGACAAATGGGCCAAGTTGTTTGCATGATAGCATGGAGTTGCTGAAAATTGAGGACAAAGAAATGGGGAGAAAACAATCTTCTCTACTGGACTGCAAATACAAGTTTGAAACATGCAACAAAGACGATTTTGTTTCAGATTCCTCAAGTAGGAGACATGCCTTAGACTTGACCTACAGTGCCTTACCTGAAAGCAAACCTATGGCAGCCAGTTGTGAAGCTTTTGGACAGAGATACGCAACTCTGGGACAGCAGGCTGTGAGTGGAGCTCCCATACAGCCGGCAGTGAGGACTCAAATGTGGCTTAAGGAACAGTTACGTGCAAATCCCTTGGAGTGCAGGACTGCTGAGGAGACCTACGGTGTAGCTGCGTGGCATGTGCAGCAACTTGAAGACTTTAGAACAGGAGGTGAACAGCCTGTGCAGGTAAGGCTAAGGCTTGATGTTTGCTGCCATCATGTGGCATTTTATGTGATACCCGAGGAATAACACCGAGCAGTTTTTAATAAAATAGGAAAGGGAACAGGTCCTCTTAACCAGGTGATGGTGTTTTTAAACTTTGATTGGGGATGCTGCTGCTTGTTTTTTGGTATTGCCTGGGTGACAACAGTTTTCTTCTGGCAGCTGCTTACAGTTTACTCTGATTCAATATGCCGGTCTACATGAGACTAGCATCTTTTTTTTCTGAAGCTGGACACAGTAAGAGATTCATCAGATAACATTTTCAGTAGCTCTTGAGGGAATCTTTGGTCACAGTGCTGTGGGGGAATGTGAATGTATTTTGATCTGAATGGATTTACGAAGAGGTTGCATTTATGCGTTCACTGAAAGAGGAACGACTCCTGCATACTGCAGGGTGAATATTCAGTATTACTATGACTAGGACTTAAAAAATGAATTCAGTTTGATATTACTGCTTTTTTTTTTAACTAATTAGAATCAACTAATGGTAGTCAACTAGTCTGGTTTATTTGAATTAAATAATGTGTAGGTTTTGTGTGTCATATTTCAAGTATTATCTTATAGAAAACATCAAACATGGTTTTAAGAGACAGATAACCCTTTCTAACATGACAATTCACAATCTTTGCTTCCAGCTCTTACCCAAATGGGAAAAGATAGCTTGTGAAGGAAGGCAGTATTTAAAATCTAAATGTTCAGGTTTACCTGTGTGGGTAAATTTGACTTGCCAAAAAAATCCCAAGTGGATTACAATAGGCAGATTTGTGTGAAAGTCAGTTTAAGGTTAGACTAGGATATTGTCTGAGCAGAGATAATCTAGCTGTATGTGCAAATACCTGTTTTCTCCAGCCTGAATATATATTAAGTAATTTCCAAAGAATTGTGCTCGAATTTTGTTGTTTATTCCATTGTGTTTTGAAGGTAAGACTGACAAATTCAGAGGTTTGCAAGATCCAATTTTGGTTTTAGTAGTGATCTGGATATTTACTTTTTTTTTTTTACCTTAAAAAACTGGAATTCAATTAATATGGCCAAACTAATATTAATCCTTAAGGGTCTCTCTAAAAGGCTGGCATTGTTCCAGCTAGCCACCCTTTTACATTACCCTTATTACTACAGAAACCCTCGTCTTTAAGTTTTTGAAGATTTTGATGTTGAGAAATTACGCAGGTAGAGAGTGGAGCCCAAGGGGTTCTCTCAAAGCTAAACTGATGGGAACTGGCTTGCTACTGAGGCTGGGCCGGGGGCACTGCCAGCTGGGCAGGGATTGAGGAGCATACAGGTGATTTGGGGAGCGAGAGCAGGGTACTGTGGAGGAGCTAAGTCCATCCCTTCGTTCAGGCCTTCCTGTACACTTGAGGTACATAGCTGGCTGCAGCCACCAGCAGTGCTGTCTGTGGGGTTTGCATGCAGATCACTGTGCCTTTTGGATTTGAATATCTCTTCAGAGTAACCTTTATTTACTACTTTCTTTCATTTAGGGATGTGTCTCTTCATCATCTTTTATGTACTTCTCAAAACACATTGTTTAGGATGAGTGTTTCAGAAACTCTTATTTAGGTCAAAACAACTCCCAGCTTTTCGTTTTTCACATCTCAAGTGCTTTCTCCACCTCATTGTGATTAAATACAATGTCTCCTTTTTGTATGAAGGCAAAGTTTCATGTTTGAAACAGATGAGGCCCTATGTGCGTTACTGTGGCTATTCAGAAACTTCATTCATGCAGGCATTGATGCCGAGCTGTGTTTTGAGGACAGAGCCAACAGAGGGAGCACAAGCATTATTTATCTTGTCTTGAATTCATAAAATGGTGCTGCATCTTTTCAGGTTTTTGAGATTGTAAGGTTATAGGATGAAATTTTGCCTAAAATGGTTTTATTTTTTGTTTTCTTTGCTCCTGTTATTTTTCTGTCTGTATCAGTATTGATTGTGTTACAGGATCCAGCTAGCCTCAGGCTTAGGAAGCAGTGATCCTATCAGCTGTCTGATCGGCCCTAGAAAACAGGGGAAGTCCTTCAAGCTTTGGCCTTTGCTCTGCTTACTCTGACTTCCCCTCCTTGATTGCAGGGGAGGTCACAGGGAGGTTCCTGGTGGCGTTAGCAAGCACTTCTGTTGGTATGGTTTGGAGTTGCATTGATGGGCCTTGAAATGCAATCTGTTACATTTCCTCAAGTGAGAAGATGTGGTTGTGAAATAGGACTCAGAGAAACAAAGTTAAAGCGCGTGCAAGAGTGATGAGCCTTTGGGCTCTTGCAGACATCCTCTGCTGGCCCTCCCTGCCTGCCCTGTCTTTCTGCCCAGAGATTACAGCTTTAAGGAGAAGGGATGCCAGAAGAGATGAATAAAGGAGAGTGGTTCTTGTTTTGAAACCTGTTTTTCGTTTGTTTTTTTTTTGTTTTTTTTTTTTTAAAGAAACTTCAGCATAAGGACAGGTTAATCCTGGCTGTATGTACGAATTGGAGGATGAGAGGCTGGAGAGCAGCCCCGTGGAAAGAGATCTGAGCATTTGGGTTGATGGCAAGTTGAATATGAGTCAACAGTGTGCGCTGGCAGCCAAAAGGGCCACTCGTGTCCTGGGCTGCATCAAGCACAGCATAGCTAGCTGGTCGAGGGAGGACATTGTCCCATTCTACAGTGCAGTTTTGGTTTTGGGCACCTCAGTATAAGAAGGACATCAGACTATTAGAGTGTGTCCAGAGGAGGGTGACCAAGATGATGAGAGATCTTGAGGGCAAGATTTTTGATGAGCAACTGAGGTCACTTGGTTTGTTCAGCTTGAAGAACAGAAGGCTGAGGGGTGACCTCATCACAGTCTATAACTTCTCGAGGGGAGCAGTGGAGGAGGAGTTGCTCATTTCCTCTCTGGTGACCAGCTACAGGACATGAGGAAATGGCATCAAGCTGTGTCAGGGGACGTTCAGACTGAATATTGGGAAAAGGTTCTTCACTGAGAAACACAAGATTTTGCTAGAGGAAGCTTGTGATTTATGAAAAGGGGAAAAGCCCCAGCTCTATGGAAACTTTTTTTTTTTCTTTTCCACTTAGTCGAGATTGTTTGTTTTTGCTATTTTGCTTTTAATAAGTGTGTATGCTGATGGAAATGCAGTGGTTTTTAGAAGACTGAAAAAATTTCAGCTTATCATCTTTTTACTTTAAAACTACCATTGCCATGAACAGAAAACCAAATGAACTTTGCTTTTAACTGAGAATCTAGAGCAGCTTTATGTATCTTTAAGGTAGGCTGGTAGAGGGAGAGACTGTAGAGGGCAGCTACCACTTATAAAGCAAGAACGGACTGAAACAATTTTGAGTTGATTTCAAGGACTGATGGTTCAGGAACAGCTGTTGGACTTAATACAGTCTACAAATAAATTTTTATGCCTTTGCAGACTACTGTAGACAGTTTTACCCCACAAAACTCTGAATTAGGGTTTATTTTTATAAAATCATAAAAGGTTTGAATTTGAATTTACTGTAAAGGATAATGTATTACAGCCTTTAACAGCTGTTCCAAGGTTAACTACTCACAAAATAGAGATTCTGTGCTTCCTTAATAGCCTGAATTTAACTGAACTCAGCATCTACCTGTTGGTTTTTTGCTACACTTCGCTCCCCAAATTAAAAAGCCTATAATGCGGCTTTTCCATTCCAATTGTAAACCATGATTTTAAAAATAAAGTATTTACTGTGCATTGTAAGGGAAGCTCAGAATGTTGGGTAGAAGACCTACAGCTATGTTGAGATTCTCTTTCATGACATGGTCAGGTGTGCAACTGCAGAGAAGATGCTATGGAGGAACAGAACGCCTCTTGAGAGAAGGTGCATCGTTCAGCTGTGAGTGTAACCATAGAATCACAGAATGGTTTGGGTTTGAAGGGACCTTAAAGATCATGTAGTTCCAACCCCCCTGCCATAGGCAGGGACACCTTCCATTAGATCAGGTGGCTCAAAGCCCCATCAGCCTGGACTTGAACACTTCCAGGGATGGGGCGTTGTTGTAGTTTAGCCCCACTCAGAACCAAAATATGCAGTCTCTCTCTCACTCCTCCCAACCTCCGAGGGAATAGGGAGAGATAATATAAGGAAAAAGACATGAGGTTTGAGACAAGGGCAGGGAGAGATTCTTAAAGTTACTGTTATGGATCAAACAGACTTGACATGGGGAAAACTATTTGTTTATTATTAAAACCAAAGCAGGAGAACGTGGAAGAGAACAAGATAACCTCCCCTCACCCCTCCCTCTTCCCAGGCTTAACATTATCTCTACCTCCTCCCCCTGGCAAGTGCCAAAGAGGTGAAGAGGGAATGGGGTTTACAGTCAGTTCATCGCTGTTGCTTTACGCTGCTCCTTCTTGGGATTCCTTCCCTGCTCCAGCATGGGGTCCCACCCATGGGCTACAGTCCTTCATGAAACTGCTCTGGTGTGGGTCACTTCTTTCCATGGGGTGCAGTCCCTCCAGAACAGCTGCTCCACTGGGCCCTTCTTGAGCCACAGCCTCCTTTGTGGATCTGCCTGCCCTGGTGTGGGGTCTTCCACAGGCTGCAGGTGGATCTCTGCTCCTCTGTGGACCTCCATGGGCTGCAGGGGGACAGCCTGCCTCACCATGGGCTGCACCACAGGCTGCCGGGGAATCTTGGCCAGGAGCCGCATTACTCCTCCCCGTCCTTTTTCACTGACCTTGATGTCTGCAGCTGCTCCTCTCAAAAGAAATTCTTCACAATCGACAGGCAGACACCTCTCAGGATCTCTTCTCATCTCCTCTCCACTTCTTGCAGCCAGGCTGGGCCGAGTTGGGCCCAGTCGGCTGCCTGGCGGGAGGCCAGAGGGTGAGGCCTGCAGGGCCCACGAGGCTCGCGCCTCCCCCTCTCTGCCCCCGCTTCTGCTTCTTCACATCCTCTTCTCTTTGTTTTTGTTTTGTTTTGTGTTTCCCCTTCTTAAATATGTTATCACAAAGGCGTTATCAGGGCACATTCTGCTACCAATTGGCTTGGCCCTGGCCAGTGGTGGGTCCACCCTAGGCCCAGCTGAGTCCACTGGACAAAAGGGGAACTTCTAGCAGCTTCTTACAGAAGCTGCTGCCATAGCCCCCCTCACTAAACAAAACCAACACAGGCATCCACAGTTTCCCTTGGCAACCTGCTCCAGTCCCTCACCACCCTCATAGCAAAGAATTTCTTCCTTATCTCCAATCTAAATTTACCCTCTTCCAGTTTAAAGCAATTACCCCTTGTTCTATCACACATGCCCTTGTCAAAAGTCCGTATTATTTGTACGTTTCGGAAATAAATCTCCAAGGAGGATCTGGTCTGTGGTTATTGTGTAACATCATGGAGTTGTATATGAAAATTCTTTTTTTTTTCTAGCAAATGTGTACTATTCGATGTATACTTTTTGAAGATAAACATCTTGTGCATTTCCAAGGAACAGATTTTAACAGTACTTTAATGAAAATAATTTTCATGCAGAATTATATTTCACCATACATTTGATTATTCTCAGAGTATACCTGATCTTTCAGCAGATATGACCATTGTAATCCTTTTTTTTTTTTTTATTTTTATTTTTTTTTAATTTTTTGATCTCCAAAATAAGGAAGTGAGTGATTGGGCCTGTGGTAAGGGGAGCTTAACTGACAGCATTTTGCAATTGCTGAACTGGGAGGCCTTACAAATCTGGATTAAAAGGCTGTGTGTTTTCATGTAAAGACATTTCTTAAAGCCTTATCGTATTATCCAGATGTACCTAGGTGCACACTGTATGCTAGTTCAGAAATAAGGTTTAAAATGAAAGTGTGCCTTTAAAATTGTGGGAGAAGATACAATAAGAAGGAAGGTTTCACAAGGTTGCATATGTACTTACTGTGCGTATGTACTCTGTGTAGGCATCACATGATGAATCTCTGTTGTTTCAAGTGTATAGGACATCTGTATGATTTCTTCATGGTGTGGTAACTTGTGTCAGAATATAGCAGAAATAATAGATGGAAATTACATAAGTGCATGTTTTTCCTTTAATGTATCTGGCTTACTGCTTTTTCTTTAATGAGGAAAACAGTCCTGTTCATACCATGTATATAAAAGTTACTGGAAATTAAATTTTAATGCATTGAGAAATCTAGATATACCACAATCTTCATTTCAAAACAGAGAAGAAAGAAAATAAACTGCATGCATACCTCAACATTGGTAAACAAAAGTTGTAAAACTTTAAATTAAAGAAGAAGTTATAGCATTCTTCAAATAGTGTTGTTGCTACAGAAAACTTTGTTCTTTAGTGCTAACTCAAAACTAGTTTTTCTTACGAACCAGGCAGATAAAAAAACCTAAAACTTACTAATATCAGCACTTTTCCCATGGTTTGATGAAACCATACTTTTCAGCAAGATAAAATGTTTTAACATGAAGAATTACCACCTTTAGTTAGCAAAGGGAACTCCTTACTGTGAGCAGTGGTTAAGCTTTATGTTCTATTCCTTTTGCTGTGAAGTTGATAGTCCAACAACTGGGATTGCGTTCATTATAGTGCATATGTGGACTCAGTCTGGAGTAAGTGCTAGCTGACAATGGGAAACCGAACTTGGACTGCAAAAAGAAAGTTGGCATTGGTTAACTGATAATTTGCTAATTTTATATGTTGTCTCAGGAGAATGCATGTTTCGGTTTCAGCAGCATATTTCAACATTCATTGAAGATTCTGTAATTTTAATTTCTGACTGCTGGGGTTTTTTCTAGATGCTAATGGCAGGGTTTCTTATAGACTTTATTTGTATGTAATTTTGGATCTGGAAGTACGTGGCTGTTGGTGGCAGCAGACCGATCTTTATCGTTTTATTAAAAAGGAGTATGGGACTGTTATTTATTTATTTATTTTGTCAAAGCTAACTCATTTGTTGTAATTTTAGCTATTAAACTAGAGTGAGCTTCCTATCAGTTGTGGTATGCTTCGTGTCATCTATGTCAAGAACTAGCAGAAATCCTCTAAATAATACATAACTATGTAACTGTTATAACATATATTCCTCATAGATAAATTTACGGATTTTTTTTTTTTTGAAAGCAAAATAATTCAAGATTACCAAAATAAGTGATAAAGTGCGTATGGTGATGGTACTGTGCAAAGTTTTCTGCTTAAAATGCAAACAGACAAGAATTTATATTACTATACTGGCATTAAAAAGCTATAGATGTGTACTTTGCAGAAGCTATTTTAAGTGTTTGTTGCACCTATTTCAGAACAGATGAGAGAAAAGCTTTTGTTTTGACTGTTCGTGCTGCCTCAGCTAGTGTTGCCTAAGCTTTGGAGCAGGTAGCATAGTCTGGAACATGGATTCCTGTTAGCGGTAGAACTCACATAATCTTTCTGTTTCCCTACACATACTGGCTTTTTCCTGTGAAAATTCTTCTTGTAGATCCAATTTAGATGGGTGTCTTCCAGATAACCAAACCACTCCACAACAACAATAACCATCTGGAAATCCTCAGTGTGACCATGAGATCATCAGCTCTGTAATATATTCAGCACTTCTGAGAAGTGCTGGATCAGCAGTCTGTGCGAACCAAGGATGTGCTGTTGTAAGAGAAAGCTGGAAGCTGGGGCTTCTTCCACCCCATGAGCAACATCTGCCTCTTTTGCATGTGTGCAAAAGACTGTTAATATCCATATGTATGACGTCACATTTACTGTACAATGCATATGTGTTGATGCACTTTGTTCCCACATTGTACTTGGGAAAGAGTAAGCTGTTTGGCCCCAGTCTGGCCACCTTCTTTCCCAGCATATCTCAGGTGTGTCGAGCTACCTTCTGAGTGAGTAACTCCAGCAGAATTGAACTCTTCTTGGTCACTGTCCTTCCCAGGAACCCGTGGGGAGTGTACATCATCCTGTAAAGGCCCGTAGAAGATGGCTTCATGCTTAATGTGAGGACAAGCCATGGACTGGGTGATTGCACTGGCAAGTAACAAGTGGTATGGCAAATACTGCTTGAGGGCTCCAATGCTGCACACTTGACCTGTGCATAAGCAGTAAATCCAGCTTATTGAGGCTGTAGCACACTTGCATTTGTGCAGATGCGCTGACCGCTTGTGTATGTGGTGGTGTTAAGGGCTTCGTAGGCAGCGTATGATAACCATTGTTCATGGCTGTTTGTTTTTCAGTTGTTTTGACGACTTCTGATGCTGCTGGATAACATTAATGGCTTCTGGCTTTTAAGGTGTTACCGTGAACTGTAGCCATCAAAAAAGGTGTAATTAATAATTATGCTTTCATATTTAAACTTAAGTTATCCCCATCTCAGCTGCAAGCTGCTTTTCGTGAATATCCTTGTTTCCATCTAGAGCATCTCTGCTTTTACTCTCCACTGGTGATTTGATGTGTGCTGTCAACCCAGTGTAGGTGTTTTGTTCTGTCTTCCTGCTGTAGCAGTGTCATTTCCTGTGGAGTAAATGTTCTGCAGAAATCCTATTTTAAAAATTTGGTATCTGCTGTCCCTGTTGCAGAAATGATGTTCCTTGAAGGCTGCAGATCCTTTGTAGATCTTTAAATACAAGTTAGCTGTAGCAGTGAGCTAACTACGGTAACTGCTGATGCAGACTTTCATTTCCTCATGTACTCAGCAGGGCTGTAGATGCTTTCTTTACTCGATGACAGGTAGATAATTGTATACAGCTTTCAGGATCACTTTCTGATAAAATAGGTATGTGAGCACTTTCTCTAGTTGTCAGATATTTCAGTCTATGCAGTCTTTGCATATTTTTATTCAGATAGTTTGGAGTGTCTACGTTATCATTGCAGAACCCTCAAAACAAGATTTGAGAAGGATATGGAGCCTCACAGAGGTTCACATCAGCTTCACAAGGATAAATGCGAGCACCAGAACCAAGACAATAAGCAGAAAATTGAGTAGCAGGTTGAGACCTCTGTTGTTAGCAAGATCCATAACGTGCACCCGTCTGCCCTCTTGTGCTTGCAGCAGATCTCTTGATTGTACCTTTCGGTTGCTCCTTCAGTAGTGAGCAGTGTAGATTCACATGAATTGCATTGCGTCCTCAGCTGTTCACGTGTTTTTACTTTCTGCCACTTGACAAAAAAATGTTTCTTTACAATAACTAGATTTTTTTTTTTTTTTTCCAAAAAAGGAATCTGGATAATCCTACAAGTTTTTTTTTTCCCAAGTACCTTAAAAATAAAAAAAAAAAAAAAAAATTCAAGTTAATGATAGCTTTAATTTCACTACTGAAGAATTTTGTATTTATTTTCTCATTACTGTGTGTGGTACTCTTCAGGCCCATTTGATTTTCAAAAGAATGGCTATTCTTCAGACTTACTCTATTTCAGCAATAGATTGTTGAAAATTTACTTTTAAAAGATCTGTGTAGGTGGGGGAAAAAAAAAACACCTCCCCCCCCCCCCCCCCCCCAAAAAAAAAGACAAAACCAAAAAACCTCAAACTCTCCCTTTCTTATCTGGGCAAAATGTGCCTCTGTTTCGTGTTTCCAACCCTTCTAGGGTTTGGCATCGTGCAGTGCAGTAGGTAGCGTTTGCCAGCAGTGTGCTGTGTAGGATTCATTGCAGCTTTGCAAATCCCTTATTAAAAATCAAGATTGGGTTGGCAGACGATGGATCCTTAGTGCTTTTAATAGCACGCAGGCAATAGCTTATTTTAAGATAGTGTTAATAACTTAGGAGTTGTGTTTTATCTGTATAGAAATATATGTATAAAAATGAAAGAAACAGGACCACTCAGCCATAACAGTGAAATGTTGCCAAAACTTCCTTTCAATAACCGGGTAAGTTTTTAGGGAAGAACACAAGAGGGCGATGTTTTGTAGTTTTATATTTTACACAAAAGTGGGACTTTTGGCATTCTTGTATCTTTAAAAAAAAAACAAAACAAAAAACCAAACAGGCTTATAAAGCAATCAGTTTGACTAAACTAACTGTCGGATATTATGTTAAATCTAGGACCTGTTTTAAACGATTCATGTTACAGAGTTCTTACTGAAATGAGCATCAACTTTTAAAGGAATCCTTATAAAATATTTTGTTTTGTTTCTAATTCTTGCAATGAATAAGAGGTGTTCACTCATCTCCTTCCATAACAAAACATTTTGTGCTTTTTTTTTTCTTGTGAAAAATTTTGTTAAGCCTATTTTACACTTGTCTTTCCACAGAGTGGTTCAGTTCTGCTAGTAAGGGCAGTTGTTGCTAAATTCGTGCAGAAAAGTTAATAAAGAAATGCAATACCTGCTGCCCTCTAAAGTGCTTTACTGACTAGTCTTGACTAGAAAAAAAAAAAATTCAATTCTGAAATGAGTCATGTCTTTACCTCGAGAAAAAGTAGATACATGAGTTTTTGCTGATGAGCTGGCTGAGGAGACACATCTTTAAAACCAGCATATTCTTGCTCCTGATTCAGCTCTTTCCCAGTGTAAAATTGCCACAGAAGTTTGTAACGTGTTTTTTTTTGGAGGAAGAGTAATAACAAATTGTTGCCTGTTTAGCTTTCTTTAAGGAAAAGATGTAGCCTTGGGTGGAGTGGAACAGAGAAATGAAAATTTAATCCAAGCTACATACTGTGTTTGGAATTTTTATTATGGCTCATAAAAGTAGTGAACTTCTTGATTACACTTTCATAAAATTCATTAGGATCGCTTATGTGCAGTAGTTGATGAGTGTGAATTAAGTCTGTGTAAACGATCTGGACATCGCAACAGAGGCAAGATTACTGTTGAAAACCAAAACAGAATAAACAGAGGTACAAAGAATTAGAAAGCTGCATGATGACTGGCTCTTTTTCATATAACTTTAATAAGTAGATGATAGAACGGATACTTGGAATTGTATTTAAGTGTCTTAATTTATGCATTAATATATTTTTCAAGCAGTCATTTTAATAAATAAAAATACAGTAGATGTTAGTTTTAAAGCCCATATAAGTATACAAAGAAGATTGTACTATGTACAAAAGGTTTTATTTTTTTAATCTCTGAATTAAGTTGACATTTAGTGATATAGAAGATCATAGCAGTTTTTCGGATCAGCAGAACCCTAAGACACAGATGAACCATACAGGACATGCAATTTATCTGCATTGCTGTAAAAGAACAGTAGGGCTTCCAGTTTATTTATACTTTGGTTTTGTTCTTGTTTTTAATAAATAATGGCTTTTCAGGTAAGTAAGAGTAAAATGGTGTGTTTGGTTTTGGGCAAGGGTGGGGTATGTGCTGATATTTTACCCTTTGACACCTTTTTTTTTTTTTTTTTTTTTTTTTTTTTTTTTTTTTCTTTCTTCAGGAAGATTTCATTACTGTAAAACTGTCAGTTGAAGTCTCTTGACTTCTCATGAAACTTCTCCAAAGCAAACTAAAACTGGAAACTCTATCCATTGCAAAAATACAGATTTTAAAAGAGAAGAAAGTAACTTGATTTTTCTATTTCCTGCCCTCTCCCTTCCCCCCCAGCCCCAAAGTGCACTGTGTGGCTTTTCTTAAGAAGAAGGATTAATAGGGGAAGTGCGCTTACTAAAATCTCATGCATTTGTGAGAGTAGTCAGAATGCATGAAATGAAAATTGAGATTTACGTTGAGAGTTTTCATCAGTAGTATTTGTATACTAACTTCCAAGTGAGGAGAGTGTGTTGCCAATCTTGTCAGTGCTTGCCCTAATCCTTATACAGCAGCTAACTAATTTCCTCAAGTGATTAAACTTATTCCAGAGGTCTGGTTGCAGCGTATCTATTTACCAGATACTTCTATTCATGGAATATTAAGTCTTAAAGGCAGAATGCAAGATTAAGCTAAACCTGTTTTGATTTTCTGTATTCATCAATAGGATTGCTTATGTAGGGTGGTACAGAAAGATGCCTGTTTCAAAAATAATGTCTGTCTGACCTCTGTCTATTGTTTCTTGAGCTTTCTTTCAATTGAAAAACTACATAAAGCTTCTAGGAATTTGGCTTAATACCAGCAACACGTGGGAGGGTTGGAAGTCTACTGCTCAGTAGTACATAATTGTTTATAATTTATTTTTTAATGTATAATTTATTTTAGGAAAATACTTGCTTGTCCTCTAACAGGCATTGCAGTTGAAGGTGGTGGTGCTACTTGTTATTTGCATGGTACACTTCAGTGACTGCAGTAAGGGTGGCCTAAATCTCCCTATTTACCACATCAGATGTAAGCCACTTTGAGTGATGTTGGCAAATACCAAGTTTTCTGTAGTTTTAAACTAAGGGAATTATTGCATAGGTTACAGTAGGACACTATAAAGTTGTCTGAAGCCAAATACTAAGAACTTGGAGAGCTATTCAGTTGTGCTAATTGTCATGCCAGTTAAATGACTGTAGAAAATTAAACCTTTGGTACCAGTCAGTTTTTCTGCAAAACATAATGAAAAAACTTTACAGATGTCATTTAGTTCTGTAAGGAAGCAGCTAGTGAAAAATACTGTAAATGAAGTTGCTTTTTTTTCTTTCAGATCCAAGGGAAGGCGGGTTGTGTGTGTGTATGTACACACACACGTATATACGTGTGTGTGTAATATATATAAGATCTCTTAAATAGGGAGAAAAGCATATCAAGTATTTTTTTTATTTCTGTATTAGAAGACATTTTCAGTTTATTCTCATATTGCCGTAAAAATACTAAACAATTTGAATGCCTTCAGTTGGTAATACAGAGGTGCAACACCTTGAAGTAAGTAGAGTAGAAATTTTCCTACAATGTGTTGAGGGCTATGTGCCTGTAAGCTCTTCTTTGGATGGATGTGGGATGAGTTTAGAATCCCTCCAAGGGGTTAAGGATTTTCAGAGAAACTTATAAACACTCAGGCCCCTCAAATGTGAAGTTGCTGTTTTTATGAGCTAGCTAAAACACTGAGGAACTTACCAACTCCATGAAGAGACAGTACCTTACCCCATTCAGAAAACACATCTCTTGACTGAGACAGACAAATTAGGTCATGCACAGGTTTGTATCAACAGGCTCTACACACTGTTCTGCATGGAAGAAGTGTGATTTTAATACGTGTAGCAGGTAGAAAGAGAGTAGTGCGATGGTTGGCATACAGCTCTAGTCCAAGTGCTAGCCCCTCTCACAAGAGGATCCTTGCATTGGGAGTTGCGGGTGTAGGTGTCTTCCCTTTGGGGTGATTTTCCTAGAGGACAGTGCAGAGAAGTGCTGGAACTTCAGAGGAGCATCACAATGATACAGATCAGCAACAGGCAAATTAAAATCAGGCAGAAATTCACAAAGAGCTCTTGGAGCCTTTGGCGTGCTTGTGGGTTGACCTCAATAGTTGAGGCTCTCCTCAGAGCAGAGCGGGTTATGTATTGGACCTTCTCCATGGCAACAAGAAAGCAGAGGGCACAAATCAGAGGTTTTAGGAGTGCAGGAAAGAAGAAAAGTTGTCAGGAACAGTGCAAAGTGCCTATTATCTTCTCTTTTTGTTTTAGACAGCCTTTGTGGAGCTGGGAAAGCAGGAAAGTGAAGAGTTAGAAATGCAGAAGTAAAGTGTTTTGATGAGTGCAAATGGAGATTGTTTTAAATTTCTAAAAAGCCTGAAGTAAATAGGTTCTTTACAGAGCAGTTTACTTTAAAACAGGATTTGTGCTGTGTTGTGCTTCTCCTCCTGAAGGCTACCGAGCACCTGCTTCTTAGTGGTGAGGAATTGTAAAATGGAAATTACGGTTGTGTGGAATTTACTCAGATCATGGCTTTAGATCCTAATCTCTTCACCCTTCACAGTCTGTGAAAAGGCCATGGCTGATTTCCCTCCCACTCCCACCCCTCCACGCTTTATTTATTCAAGCGCATGTGAAAGCCTGATGATATGGCCAGAGTCACAGACCTTTCAGCCAGGAGATCTGGATATTACTGCTGTTACTGACCCGGGCAGATAATGTAATTTACCAGTACCTTCTTTTGGAAGGGAGGAAAAGAAATCTTGTTGAAGGATTTCCATTCCAAGTAAAAGTTCTTTATGGTGCATAAATAAAAGCTAATGCATTGCTGCTGCAGGAAATTTTAGTAGTGTATTTCTCAACAGACAAAGCAGAGTAAGGACTAAATTCTTTTTATACATGTACATTCTTTTTATACATGTAGGACGATGTGTTACAAAATTTAGATGCAAAGGCAGAGGACTGCTATGAGAAAAAAAATAAAGCATGTGTATAACTTTTGTCTCTTAAGTGAGTGTTTTGTTTCAAGTATATTTCCCCCCCCTTTAATGGCAGATGGAAGCACAGGGAGTCAATGGTCTTAAAACCCCCAATAAGTAGTTGCAGTGTAAAACTTTCTTGTATGAGCCTTCCATGGCAAGAGGCTGGCTTTGATATGTGCGTAGCTCATAGTGAGGTGGATTCTGTAGGGGCTATTGCAGTGTGAAAAATTGGTTTTTAAAATAATGGTGATATATACATCTCTGACTTTGCTCCTAAAGCTGTGATTGCCCCTTAATGTTTTATAAATTTGTATCATGATCATATGCTTGACAGAAGGCCTGTCCTTGTTGTCTCTCTTTCGGGGTGGGGGCAAGAACTGGAATTCCTACCTGCTGATATATGCCACATAAAGGAAAACCACTGCTTATATATCTACTGCCAAAATTACATGATGATCCTGACTGATTCAGAGATACTTTTTTTATCCACAAACCTGTCTCTTAGATGCAGCTAAAATGGCAAAACCTTAAAATGAAACACAAATGTCTTTCAGACTCTTTTTTTGTCCCTCCATGTGGGGCTGTAGAGTTAAATGGTGCTGTATGAGCAGAATACATGTACTTTCAGTGGCCATGGCAGCACTGGTATTTAAAAAGAGACTTTTAAAAGAAAACAGTTTATGCGTGGGTATTTTAATATGTTTAGAGGATTCCATGTGATGATACTTTCCTCCTGAAAATGAACCTCGGGTTTTGTTATGTTTTGAGCTATAATTGATCTTAACTTTATTGTGAACAAAACACACACCAGGAACTTACTTTCAGAGTGACTATAATTTTTCAGCTTTGTTTGACTTTGTTGTACCTGTTTTCATCTATTTGAGCAGTTAAAGTGCCTGCCAAGTATATTCTGCTTAGCTCTGCCCTAAGTGCGGTAGAAGCAAGATATGCACAGGAATTTTCAAGGGACTTGGCTGAAAACACATTTGTTCCCCTAGCCCAGTACGGACTGGGGTGCGTTAGGCTGTTATCTTGTTCTAGACAAGGTGTGGCAGATGAACCACTAATGGATTTATGCTAGTACAGAAAAGTGTGTGTAACTGGCTTGTGCGATGGACACTGCACAGAGAACAGTATTTCCTGCAGATGATTTCATCGCAACTTATGTCATTTTTTTAGTGCAGGGGCTGTGCAACCTGTGATGTTTGGGCTGTGAGCTACCTGCTGCAGCAACATATCCACCTTTTTCCAGGCTGCTGTATTTCCTGGGGCCCTCAGAAGGACTCAGCATGGCTTTTTACCTGCGTATATGCAGAAGTCCATTTCTGTGTACAGCGTTAGAGTTACTGTGCACATGCTAGCACCTGCACTGCCGTGTTGCTGCATGTTTCACTTGTGTGACTCAAAGGGCAGAACCTGGGACTTTGAAGTGCTTCTTTAAAAGGCAGTAGTATTAGCTGGTTGGGCATCACAGATGCAAGGCTACCACAGGTGAGGAGAGATGGTGAGATCTCTCGAGGAGGGAAAAAAAAATTATTCTTCCCTTTGGAATGAGTGAGGGATGTTGCTGAGGGAGCAGGCAGTAGGTCAGAAGGCTCAGTTGAGCTGGCACACTGACGTGAGCTGTTTGAACATACGTTACCAGACAAACAATAAGAAAGGATCTTAAGAAAAGGAAGGTAGTGTAAGTTAAAATGTATACCTCTTATGGCTAGAAAATGGTGTAGAGAAGGAACAAGGAAAGGTCAAAACAGAGTAACTTGGTTTTCTTGGTTTAAAAGCTCGTATGGAATTGGAAATGTTTAAAACACCTACTTGTTTTACCTACTAAGCCTGTCTGTGGGAGAAGTTTTCTTATAAGCAAAGGAAGCAAATTCTGTGTCTGTATTTCAACAAGTTTGTCTTTACAAGTGCATAGCTTCAAGTAATAAACACATACCTTGCTTGTTAATCCTCCATGGTGCTGTCACCCACCTGAAATGTGCATAAAGAGAAACAGATTCAGTAATACAGCTGCATATGGGTGGCTATCAAGGTCAGAAGTAATTACACTGAAATGAAGGCTGATCATTGCCACAGATAGGAGCTGTTCTCTGCTGTTTAGTCCTCTGTCTGTGTTTGAGGTCAATATTAAGAAGTATTCTGCATACACACACCACTTCTTGAAAAGAAAGTGCAGCAAAAGGGCAAACTGTTTGACATTTTCTTTAAAGTCAGTGTTACACATGTGTGACAAGACTGAGCGTTACACAAGAGAAACTGCTGGCTGCATTGCTGTGCAGTTGTGTGTTTAATCCAGTGCTGTTGATGGATGTGAAAGGTTTGTCTTATGTGCAGTGCAAATCTGCAGGAACAGGTCGTATGGCTGACCCCGTGTGTTACTATGTAGGGGATCCCCTACACCTGGTGCCCTAGAATAAGTCACGGATCACAGTTACTGCTTCCTGCTTCACCGACATGTGACTGTTTCCCCGATTTGTATTAGGTTATTTTTATCTTTGTTCCTGGGTGTCCTTCACAGTGAGAGGACGTATGTGACCAAAGTGAAAACTGTGGGTCATGCTCGTTCCTGGTGCAACTGCATTGACTCCATTGAAGTCACAAGGGATAAATTTGGCTCCTTTGGAAATGCCACAGCAATTTTAGACATAGCCTGTTTCCTGTCATACGTTTACTAAATGCAGCAGTGATATCAGTGGAATAGAAGAGGTTTGACATATTTGATTTGTTGCTGTCCCATACAACCAAGTGAAGCCCTGAAAAGGCATTGTTAAAAAGTAACAGTGTGTAACAGTCTATTGCATAGATTTTTACAATGGCATGTCCCCAAAATCCAGTAATTCAGTTTCATCCATTGAAAATAAATGTCTTAACCATAAACATAGTGATGCAAAAAGTTCCATCAAGTTACATGGTCCTTGGTCTAGTTTGTGTTTAGAACTGTTGCCAAAAGTTACCTGGCCTAAGAAACTCCTGTAGGTGTTTGTGTGAGCATACAGTTTAGTCAGGAAGAGGCATTCTCTGTTCGTTCAGAGGAGGTGAATTTAAAGATTCGTGTGTGTAGTGCCAAAGCCAAGAACCCCTGCGTGCAGGACTAAATGCTGTGAGTTGAATTGAACCTGGAGCCCTTTATCACCATTGTCTGTGCATAGTGCGAGTCCCAGAGGAGAGCACATTGCAGAATTTGAAAGTTCTGCCTGTGCACAGCAGCTGCAGTTGATGCATAGGCATGCTTGTCGTCTTTGCTGTCTTTCCTGTGTTAATGTATATCTCTTATTCCAAGTTGCATTGCTTTGTTTTGAACCCTTCTGTAAAATACCTCCTCATTGGCAGTGTGGAGTCACTGCAGTTGAGACCCTTTATTTCCAAGTCTGAAAAATCCGCCTTTTTCATGTGAGGAAGATGAGAGGTGAGAAGGGAGTGCAGAAGGAAGCAGTCTCAATTAACTCTAGAGACCTTTAGAGGGTCTCACTGCTGTCAATTTAGTTCAGTAACTAAAGGTTTTCAGTGATGAAACAGAAGTTGCTTACAGATTTTCAAGTAGAGCAGTGATTTATAAAGGTATATAGTAACTTTTCATTTTTGTTACTTTTACAGAAAAATAAATAGTATGGAGGTGACTTGCTAGGATTTACGGCAGCAGCTGGATTTTTTATTTACTTGTGCTAGGGGTGCAGAGTTCTGTTGCTTATTCTGATTTTGGACTGTGAGTTGCACTAGGCAGTTGTGTCACTGAAGAAGAGTATTAAGGGTATTAGCCAATTCAACAGCTTGACTGCAGAAAAAAGAGCTGATTTTTTATTTTATTTTATTTTTTTTAAGAAGACAGCATGAAAGTGGAAACGGCTGGAGGTCCAAAACAAAGACTGAGGTGGGTGAAGGCAAGAATGCAGACAACAGTGCGGAAGATAGATTCAGGGAGGAAAGTAGAAGCAGAGAATTAGCAGAGGAAGAGAGTGGGAGTGTGGAAAAAGAGCAAGAAATTCTGCAAGGGGAAAGAAAAATGCAGCTGGAGTACGTTAAGTCATTGAAGAGAGCTAGAGACTGGTGGCATGTAACATCATTTTTTTTTCAATTGCCTGCAGAAAACATTTCCTTGAGATGGCAGAAGAAGCAACAATTCAGCTTATAGAGTTCAGGAAGTGCTGGTAACAGGAAAAGCAAGCTCATTTTATCTTTTTTACCTTTTGCTTTAAAGTCCGTTTTGTACTGAAGTGTCTATTTTTCATGTGTTTGGGAGAAGATAGGGGAAGACTCACATTCATTCCTCTTACAATCTTACTTTTGGCTAGCTCTTGTGTTCTCAGTGTTCTAGAAGCAAGATCTTCAGGAAGAGCCTTTACCAGTTGGTTTTTTTGGGGGGGGGGGGGGGGGGTTGTTTGTTGTTGTTTTTTTTTTTTTTTTTTTGGAAGTTATCCTTTAGAAGTATGATCCTTGTGGATACCTAAGACTAAGACTTTTATATGTGTGCTGGCCCATTAGAGTAGCCTGGGAGCTAATGCTTTGGGCTGGTTTTTAACTTTAAGTACCTTGCAACTGCTGTAGGACCATGCAGAGGGACCTTGAGCAGGTGCTTCAGCCTCCATACTCATCTGTTCCCGTAATCAAAACAAGATATGTAATAGCCGTATACTTTTTCCCATCTCGTAGTATGATTTGCCTTTTATGTATTATCTTTTAGGAAATGATCTCCTTCCTCTACTGCAAGCACTGAGTACCTAACACCTTGTTTGTATATACATAAACCTAAATCTCTATAAATACGAATAACATAGTTGTCTTCACAAGTGAGTGTCAAAAAAAAAGGCAGAAAATTATTATTTGCTGTAAATTAAATGCAGTATTTCACATCTGATTTGTAATGTTTGTTACCTGCTATGTAGCACAGGCTTCTGTCGGCTGTTGTTACTCAGGGTTTGGATCTTAGCAGTGTGAAATCTGTAGATTTGACTTAACACCTGAGCCACACTGTCATCTACTTTAAACTACCTAACTCGGTGACAGGACAGAATTCAGATGAACAGGCGTCTAACCTGCTTGTAGCTATGGATGCATTCTTGTAAAGAGTTGCCAACAGCAATTATGTTTCTATGTGTTTGTTCAATCTCTGTGTGTGTGCTTAAACTCTGTATTTTTAAAAGTGCGCGTATGCAGTGTTTGTGTTAGGAGAGAAAGATTCTCGGCATGGTAGAATAAACCCAAACTCCTCTCTGCGCTTGAAAATACATTTTGTGTGATTTTACCCTTGAAAAAAGTCTGTCTATCTGTCTCTCAGAATCTTCTTGCTTGTCATAGGCATTGGTTTGAAGGCACCGGGAGGTCTCAAGTGCTGCTTCTGCATACTGGAAGCAGCTTCTAGAGAACTTCATAACAGATTGTTTGCCTTAGGAGTAACAGGACGTCTGGATGCTTCCAGTACTTGTGTGTTCAAAACTGGCACAAGGCTGCTGAGCACAAAACCAAGCACCTGCATATATTTTTGCCTGATGCCTACCAGGTAGTAATAGGAAAAGGAATTATATATGTCTGTTCTGTAACAGGGAAATCACGTATCACAAAATTAAGGTCTATATTCAGTGTGTCTTTATGGAAACCAGAATGTTAAGTAGACGTAAGTAGTAAGGTGTGAATTGATGGAAGGGGAAAAGAACATGATTGTAAGGAGAAATTACTGAGACCTACATATTAATAAATCATATTCCTTTAAAAATATTTGTACATCTAATTATTAAAATGTCCTTTATGTGACACATTTCTGTTTGAGATGCGCTTTTTTGTTTGCAGTGATTTTTAAAGCAAAGGTTGTACAGTGTGTACGCATTTCCCTTAGTTGGAAATAAATGGATTACTTTCTGCATTTGAAATTGGGTTCATGAAGTTACAAATTCTAGCTAAATGATTTATCTTTTATTAGAAGCATTCTAGGACAAGTTTGGCAGTTGTTATGACCAGCAGGAGAAAATAAACATTTAAAGGAATTTACAGCAAAAATGCTATATGAATTCTGTAGCTTGAACTGCAGTTTGAGTAACATGATATAATTTCGGTTCTAGTACTGCTATAAACCACTTACATTTTTTAAGGGTACTTTTTCATCATACAGCAAAAAAATGTTTGTGCTCTCAATGTGTTAGATCATAAAAATACTTTTTTTTAGTTAAATGGTGAAAGAGCTTTACCTTTGCTGGGCTGTGGATAGGCAGCTTTGGGGAGACAAAAGTGTCTCTACAAAACTTAAAGTGAATTACTCTCTTTGTTGATTTTTGTACTAAAACAGAAATAAAAAAATAACCAAAACTTCCTAAATTTAAAGGAGGGAAAAAGGTCTGAGGAAAATTATGAAAGCGTCTCACCTTCTGGTGTAAATGCTACCTGTGAAAATCATCTACCCAGCTAGTGTCCCACCAGAATGCTGAATAATCTCAGTTGCTTTTATTGTCCTTAAAATATGCCCCCCCCCAGCATTATATTTTTGACTCAGAGCTGTAATGCCTGTGTTTCCATATTTTGATAAACAATTATAACTGGCTGTTAGTTTCAGTAGAGGAGTTTTTGTAGAAAACTACAGCTACAGTGTCTTGCTGTAAGAGTTAAAAGCATAAAAGAAGAGAGGTTCCTTACCTCTGGTGTGGCTGTTAGTGAAGCACAGAGGAGCCTGCTCGGCTCTGTGGGAAGTGTATGTAGATCTCTGGCAACTTGTCCAAGGCTGTGACCAAGTTGTGCGAACAATTGAAGTAGATGGAGGGGGAAAAAATAACAAAAGTTTCAGAGGCAGGACTCCCAGTGTCATTCAGCAGCTCACAAGTTGTGATTGGTCCTATTTTCTGCACAGGCAGTCACTCCTCTCAACTTGTTCACCGCAGTAATATATTATATTATGGGCAACAACTTTCCTCTGGTGAAGGCAGCCGTGTGCCAGCGAGACCACCTGCACAGCCACAGGGTGAAGGAATCCGGGAAGCGGCAGGCTGCCGTGGAGTGGCGGAGGGAGCTGCTTGCTTATACCCTGCCTTTTCTTAAACAAGAACTTAAATGGGAATTTTTTTGGGGAGCTATTTTGGATGTGTTACTTCTGCTGCAGCAATGCTTCTTTATCACAAAAAACCCTAAATCTCTAGTGTGGGTTGTCACATTTCATATGGGTTTTTGACTTTTCTTTTGCACAAGAGGTTTCTTAAACTGCACTTTCAGTGTATATAGTTTTGATAATTCTGCTACACAACTGGTATTCAGTTTACAGTGTATGATGTGTGTTTTCCAATATCATCTTTCTTCTGACAATGCTTGAACTGAAGTATATTTTCTGTATTTCACGCCTCTTCCAACCTTTCAAGTCAATTTGTGAGTTAGAGGATTCTTTTTTTTCCCAAATAAAATTGGGCATATATAAGTTCATTTCTAAAATTTATCATTCCTATGTAATTTGAAGTCTTTACCTTTCCTTTAAAATACAGGACACCCCTTTTTTTTCTCCCCCTCCCTCATTTTGTGGCTGGAAAGTGTCCAAGTGACTTTTGAGAACCCATTCTGTTTGTTTGGATAAGAGTAGCAACTGAATGCTACTTCGCAGCTTATGCATATTACCCTGTGTTGAGAAGGGAGACCACAGCACATATTCAGAGTAGGCTTCATGCATTTGGGAAGTGGAGACTTTACTGGATGTGAAAGGACTGAACTGTTGAGTGTGTGAGCATTCAGGCTTTGTATGTGAATGCAACTAACAGCGTGTACCTTTTCCTGATTTGGAAGTTACAGGCAAAAATACAGAAGCTCAACCTAACTCTGAGCACTTACAGATTCAGTTTGACAACAATTGTTTAGCATAGATTAGTGCCTGGCTTTGAGCAGGAGAGCAGACATGGTGAGATTTTTTTCATTCCCTGTAAGCTGTGATACATGCTGCAAACCTGAGACAAAAAGAACCTTGGAGGTGATGTACCACCTTGTTTCAAATTGAGCTCTATTTTTATTTTTGTAAAAAATAAGGTTTAGCTCCTCTGCAAATTCTTTATAACGTAGTTGAAGTTAGAAACTCAACTTTAATAGAATAAATCTTCCTGCTTTCTGTTATCCTTTAATATCAAACCCAGGAAACTTAGGGTCACATATTTCAGCTGAAAGTGAATTGGGTATCTCCAGAGTGAGGAGTGATAGTTCTTTACCAGTGCAAAGGGTTTATAAATTAACTTATAATGGCATTATTAACATTATAAATCTCTCACAGTCAAGCAAAACTGTATTTGGCCTTTTTATGAGGGAAGTTTCATGTTTTTATTGCATGCTGTCATCCAGCAAAAGTACTGCTATAATTGCATTGTTTGTTTTTTGTATGATGTAATATGAAACTTTTACTATTGAAATTCACCTCTGTATTTTGTTATTGAAGTCCAACACCCAGCACTGCAGTAGCTGCTATGCCAGTTCCTCCCTTTTACTAAGTGACTGTAAAATGATCATATTATTTAGTTACTCTACCTCAAATTCTCAGCTGTTTTTGTTAGAGAGTTGGACCTAATCATAATTTTGGAGCTTTTCCGAACTGAGATGCCTTAAAAGAATGCTGATTTTGTGAGCTGCTGACACAGTCATAGCTTAGTCGTCTTTTTAGAGAATGATACTTAAATGTGCAAGGCGTTAAAAAACCAGTAGTATTTAATCAGAAATATAATGCATGCCTTCTGTAAATGTCTAACGAATATATTTTCAATCTTAAAATTTCTCATCCATTGAATAACAATTACACACACCAATTCAGACCACGTGGATCTTGTAGATGTTGTATTGATGTTGTTTCTCTGACAACAAGCTTGTTTGGGTACTCTCTCTTGAGAACATTTTACTAATTCAGTTTAGTATCACTCCCTTGTGTAACTCATGGGGATTTTGGTGGATTCTGGGGCAGATGCCAGAGTGCTGCTTGCAGGACATGTCAGTATGACAGGTAGAGGCAGTATATATGAGCACATCGTTGTGCTGTTTGGTTCACCCCTGGGTGAATGGCTCCAGACGCCCATGGCTATCAGAAAGGAAAAGCTTTAAAAAAAGGAATCTGTGTTGAAGGTTCTAGTCTGCTTTATTTTGTTCTGGGGAACAAAAATGTGCAGCTGTTCCTTGCTTGACCTTAAATGGAGATGATCTGGGTTTTCTCCAGTGGGATTAGAAATCTGCCACCAGAGCATGTTTCTTCTCATAAATTTATTTAGAGATCCGGTTGATGTTTGGGATAATGTCCAAAAAGAGATATGTTGTATTTCAGCATACCAGCTCCTTTATTTAAATAATAATAATAAGACTTCTATTCACATTGAGAGTAATTTCCTGGACTATTTTTGCCTTTCATGTGCTAGTTTTTAAAATTCCAACACTAGATAGTGGCCAGCTGTACAACCTGTGTAAGGAGTTTGAGGTGTCAGTATCTGGTCTGTTGATAATCCATGAGTCTGCATAGAAATGAGCCATAACCCAAGCCCAATTATTTCTGATACAGAAGTAAAGAAATTCAGCAGTAAGTCTGAGTACTCAGGTTAGTGGATTGTTTCATGGTACTGCTTCAGTTTTCTCTCATACTGCAAGAGTACCTTTACTATACCACATTGCTAAGGTTCTTGTGTTGCATGTTTAGTTTAAAAATAACTAAAAAAATTAAGAGAAGGGAGCAGTGGGTAATCGCACAGAAGTGCACTGATTTGTGTATGTAGGTGGGACAGAATAGCAGATTTTAGTATTGAAGCTGGATGCTAGAATGATATCTTTCCTTTTTGTTAGCAGTTATTTTTTTTGGCCTGATTCTGAGATGCTTCCTGACGCATGTGTAAATCCTTGTAGCCACCCAGGTATCAGTAAGTGTGGCTTATGAGACACTTTTTGCTGATCTCTGTTAAGGTAGAAGACTCAGCTAATGTATCCTTCGGTTACATTTGTACTGCAGGTCTAATACAACCTAAAGAGAGATGGGAGTTTTTTCTTCCTTCTAAAAATACAGGAAAATGAATATTTTCAGCTGGTGTGAGCAGCGTTCCAGATTTACACCATGTAAGGAGATAGCCTTATCATAGAATTTAGATTGGAAAAGACCTTTAAGATCATAGAGTCCAACTGCAAACTGCCAAGTCCACCGCTAAACCGTGTCTATAAGCACCACATCTGCACGTCTTTTAAATATCTCTAGGGGTGGTGACTAAACTGCTTCCTGGGCAGCCTGTTCCAATGCTTGATAACTCCTTCAGTAAATAAATTTTTCCTAATATCCAATCTAAACCTCCCCTGGCACAACTTGAGGCCATTTCCTCTTGTCCTATCACTTGTTAGCTGGGAGAGACCCGACACCCACCTCATACAGCCTTCTTTCAGGTAGTTGTAGAAAGGGATAACGTCTCCCCTCAGCCTCCTTTTGTCCAGGCTGAACAGCCCCAGTTCCCTCAGCTACTCACCATAAGACTTGTGCTCCAGACCCTTCACCGGCTTCATTGCTCTTCTTTGGACACGCTCCAGCACCCCAATGTCCTTCTTGTACTGAGGGGTCCAAAACTGCACACCAGTGCCAAGTACAGGGGGACAATCACCTCCCTAGTCCTACTAGCCACACAGTTTCTGATATAAGCCAGGATACTGTTGGCCATCTTGGCTTCCTGGGCACACTGCTGGCTCGTGTTCAGATGGTTGTCGACCAGCACCCCCAGGTCCTTTTCCATCAGGCAGCTTTCCAGTCACTGTTCCCAAAGCCTGTAGAATTGTGTGGAGTTGTTGTGAGCCAAAAATCAATGTGGAGATAGTATCATTTTTTTAATGCCTTTGAGTTTTCTTGCTTGAATTTGATAGATTTGTGACTTGTATACTTGCATGTTTTACCTGATGACTCCTTTAATGCTTTTCTAACTTCAGTGATTCTCACTCGCATCTGGAGTCTCGGTGTTTTTTGGATGTATGTGGACAAAGTTGCCTTTCTGAGGCTGCAGGTTTTCCTGCTTCTCTAGTGAGACTTAGAGCCTCTGTTAGAGTTAGAGGGAACAGCTCTACTGAGAAATCTAGGCTTTTGCGTCGTGTTATTCTTCTCTGAGACAAGGAGTATTTACTTCTCCGAAGCACTGGACAGCCATTAAATTAGTTTGATCTTCACGTTTTCTTCTTCATTATAAACAAAGTGAACTTAGTTTGTGAAGCTGCAACTTGTGAAGTGTACTATTGCAAAATGATTTTAGAAAGTGTACAAAATAAATTAATAGAAAACTATACAACTTGGGCTGAAATATTTCTCATTTTAGGAATGCTCAAGGCTCTGGCAGGACTAGTCATCTGATTTGTTACTAACCAAAGACATTTTTGGAAAGGTCAGCTTGAATGTTTTCATTTCAGTCGCTGTTACTGGCATGAACTTTTTAACCATTAAAGTAGATCACAGAGCTCCAAAGTGTGTAACGCCTGTTTATTGTCTTTGGTGCTTTGATCTGATATTAGGAGAGAAGTAGGGCAAAAAGAAATATTGCCTGGCTCTTGCTCTGAAAATCTGCAGCGGCTTTCCTCTTCCCATACCCCCGCAGGGAGTACTTATTTCACTGGGAGGCAACACAGCACAGACTCAACCAGTGTGCCTTTTTTTTTTTTTTTTTTTATTTTGCAACAAAATACTGACAGCACAAAAAGCCATGGTTTTTCAAATACCTGGTTGCTTTCATATCAATGAAGTGTACTTTTTTACTAAATTAATGAAGGTCAAATATTTGAATAGAAGCAGTTAATTGTGGTGGTGCAAAGTGTCTTCAAAATAGCAATGATACAGAATAGGAAGTTGGGCAATCTTTGTTACAGCAGAAGGTTTTCTTATTTCTATGAGAGAGAGAACTGTATTTTGGTTAAGCTGAACAGTGTGCTCTACGTGGTGTGCTAAGATCCTTATACCTAAGAAGCTGTGTTGAGTGCCTTTGAGATAAGCTGTTCTAGGAAGCACAGAGATTAGTTGTGTTATATGACATGTTATGAGTGATAGATGAACGGCGGGACAAAGGCACATGAAGGAGAGATAAAGTTGGAAGACCGTGTTCCAGTTGCCAAGTGGTGGTGCTGGATTATCTCTGCTTAAACTGTAACTGCAGAATGGAGGAGAAACGATTGGGGTTTAGGTTTAGCTGCTACCTGCCTTCAGTTGAACATTGTCCGAACAGAATTGCATAAATATTGCCCAAATGATGCAGCATTTAGAAGCTAAAGGATTCTCTTGTGTGGAGTGTTGCAGTGACCACCTTCATGTAGCGTCGAGGGGGAGCTTGTAGACCGGTCACCTCAACATCTTACCTTGGTGGGATCTTCGTTCAGATCAACATGGAGATTGCATAGACCAGACATTTAAAGGGTTTTCAGGCTCATTTTCAGTTGGTCTTACTTTGAGATGTGCATATGTGAAATGTGAATCAGAAACACCTTTCTTTCTTGTGGCTGGGGTTACAGAATGGTATTTTTTTTTCTTCACTTATTTCTTCTGCCCATTGCCTTGTCTCTTTTTTTTCCTTTTTTTTTTTTTTTTAATTCCTCCTATGAAGTGTCTGTAGATATGACTAGCACAATTGTCATGGTGAGTGTCAGCTGTCTGTCACTTCCGTTCTTTGTTACAGGCAATTCATAGCTAAAACACTAATGTATTTTTTTTCTTTTTACTTCATCAGACATCACTGAAGTTTATTTAAATAGCAGATTGTCTTTTCCCTCTTCAGAAATCAAGTGCTGTTTCATAATTACATACGCAAGAAAAAAATCCTTGATTTTTAAAAGAAATTATTTTGCTCCTAGCACCGCAGAAATTTAAGAACCCAAGCTCTATTACTTGAGAATTTGAGGTACAAAACTTGGGTTTTTTTCCCCTTATTCAATTGTAGAATGTGCCAAAATAAAAACATTGCTCTACTCCTCTGGTTCAGACCGTCTCTGAGAAGCAAGAACAGATTTCCCGGTCTTGCAAATATTTTCTGGCTGCGTGTTTTGTTACAGGCAGCTGCTTCCTCATGGAAGTCCTGTTGTCACTTGCTAGAGCATGGAAACCTTGTTGTGTGTAGTCTCATGAGTGTTTTTGGCTGTAGCTGCCTGGCCACTGAGATGATGTGAAGGAGAGCTTTTTTTTTCCTCCTTTTTTATGACTTCCTTCTTATAGAAGAACTGTTTGCTTTCCTCTTTTTGTGGCCTCTCTTGAAAATGAATTGCTTCTGTGGTTTTGATATACAGTCCTTTGTATCGGTTGGTTATATGAGTACTTGGTGTAAAAGTAGTATTAACATCTCTGTGAATTAGAAAACTAAAACAAAGACAGTTCATTCTGAAATATGAACTTTGCCACCTTCTAGATGAGCCACCTCCTTATGTATTAAAATACAGTTGCCTAATTCATGTTATATTGGATTACTCTAGTACTAGTTTTAAAAGAAGGTGTTTTTTTTTTTCTTGCAATAAACTGCAGCATTTACATTACATTTTAAACTCTTCAGACTGCAGTAACTCCTGTGTAGATTAAGAAGTATATAGATTAAGGATATACTGTTTTACTTGGTTAGTTTAATATATCAGTTACCACTTTGAACAGCTTATGAGCATACTTGATGTGGGGAAGGGAAAGGAAAAAAGGGGACATTTTGGTGTAAAAAGAGTCTTCAAATATGCTTGTGGGGTTACGTATTTGGTATGACTTTTTCAGCAAGTAGGACTACAAGGCAAAAGTATGGAGGCCGTCCTAAGTTCCCTACAGACCTCCTGAGCTTCCTGGTGCTTCTTTCCACCTATGGAGGATTTTGCAGATTTCTATTAATCTAAAATACCTTAGTAGTGACAGTGCAGTAAGGTGAATTGAGAATTATCAAGCCTGTTGAATTTCACTAGTGGATACAGTATAGCGTAATAGAAGGAGCAGTGGACTGGAATTTGGAAAAATATGACTTTGAATCTTATCCGTGTTACCAGATTTGCGCATGTTTCTTTTGATTTTTTTTCAAAGACTGCAAAAAGGCTATTTTGAGCTTCCATCACAGAGAAATTAGGTAAAGAGGTGTACATACAGCTTTGAACTAGTTGTTAATTGAACCAACTTTTAGTTCTTACCAAGTGTTGGTATTACTCATGCACTGTTAGACAGTGTACTAGAAAGTTTGCTGCAGATGCCCCACTTCTAGCAAAGTGACTCATCACTACACTGGGAATCATTTTCCCCTCTCATTCTCTCAGTATTGGAACCAAAAAGGAGTCTCCAGCTGGAATATTAGCAGACCTGCCTCTGTGTGACACTTTCCAGCATGATGAAAAATAGATTCAGATCCTGTCGAATGGAATCTGCAGCTTCATCTCCACTTTGGCTCCAAGGATGTTCTGGATGGATAAGACCTTGTTTTTCTTTTTAATTCAATCAAAACCATAATTCAACATATTTATTTTTCTTTAGGCAGGGATAGTCTCATTTGTGTCTGTTAAAACCAGTATTTTGCTTACAAAATGTTTTCTACACTAGAGAATCTGCTGTGTTTTGGTGCTCTTCAGAGAGCCTTGGACAAATTCTTTGCTTTTGTCCCAGTTTCCTCTCTGTAGAATGAGAATTACAAGGCTAGTTTCTTTTTAAGATACTTTGAGAGTTATAAGTGACAAGTACTAATTGCTGGTGGTGGAAGTGATACTTATTTTTCAGTGTGAACGTTTTCTACTGTTTCTGCTTATATTAAGAAGGTGCTAGGGCTCCCCGCCAGTTTATCTCCTAAAGAAGGAAAACGCCTTCACACACTGACACGGATGTGCAAATGCACCCTTACATCATACTGCTACTTTTATTAGAGACAAGTGTGTTTCAAGTACTCCTCATAAACTCAAGTGGGAAAGGTTCGTAATCTGGATTGAAGCCAAACAGTTTAAATATCTGTCGCTTGTTCCACACACAAAATTGTGTGACTACCTTCCGTGCTTGTGTGGTTCTCAGTTTCACAGACAGTCTGGTGTTAAACTGGCTGCATTTCTTCTGTTTGTCAGTGACTCAGAAGTTTCAGGCCAGGATTTTCAAATGTCTAACTTTTGAGATTCCAGGACTTGATTTGTCATAGGTGCAAAGCCTCTGTAAGTCCCTCTGAACTTTAGAAAGTCACGCAGGTACATGGTATCTCCATGTGAGTTTAAAAAAATACTGTCTTGTCTTTTCTTTTTTTTTTTCTTTCCCAAAATTCTAGGGAAAGTGACTGAGTAACTGTTGTTTATATGATATGTGATGTATGTGATGCTGTACAGGGATGTGGTAGATTCCCTGCCTGAAGCAATGGAAATCTTTTCACGATAGGTCCATATGCTGTTCTGCTTGGTTTGCTGGGTGACACACAGCTAGCTCCTGCAAGGGAGAATTCCTGGAGTGGGGGCAGAAAACACGAGTGTGCCTCTTAACTTTTCCGTCTGCTGAAGTTTTTTCAAAATAGTCATCAACAAATATAAATAAGTACTGTACTCATGTTGTGCAGAGCTCTGACATCCATAGACCTTATTAACTCTGCATGAGGCTGTTTTTTCTAGAGAACTTATTTTTGTCTTCCAGTCTCCAGTAAGGTGATTTTACTAAATCCCTCACTTGCTGCTGTTTATAGAATATCCTTGTCTTTTTTAAATCTGTGTTCATGGTATTGAGAGCTGGAGAAGAACAAAAAAGGGGAAGGGGGAGGTGGGAGCTCTTGGAGGGTGAGTTTTTGTTTCTGCTGTCAACCTAAAAGGGAGAGGAAGACAGTGTATTACCTAGTCATTCCTTCCCTGTGTGCTATAAGTTACAACATGTAGAGAAGTTGCATCTGCAAAACTTGAAATGCACGGTTTCCAGCGATTTGGCTAGACTCCATTCTTTCTGCAAGTGCCCATAGAGATCAGTTCTGGATTTTCATTTGTAAATAAAGTGTGCTTTTGTGAGTTTGTGTGAATACTTAGATTTGTTGTCATATAAGTATTTTGAACATTTCTGCTTTATTTTTGTAGGAGGTTTTTTGTTTGTTTTTAATTTCAGTTGAAACTTGTACATATTAAACTCATAGCTCATGTTTGTTTTAAAGTCATGAAAAGCTAAAACAGAACACAGAAGAAGAGAGACTCAGTTTTCTGGTTCAGGGGCCAACACCCTTCGCAGAATCTAAAGATCTTCTGTGTCAAAAATCGAGACCCTTAGTAAAGAATTTGCAAAGCATCAGTTTTCCCCAAGTGTATACTCCTACTTGACATTGAATTCAGAGTGACTTACCTCTCATTCATTATGTTTGCATGATTTGTTAAGAGAATTTGATACTGTGTGTTTATTAGGTTCTTTTAATTTTTCTTTCCCAATTACTGCACAGCAAGTAAGTTTGTTTAGTTTTGAGGTTTTTTGTTTGGTTGGATTTTTTTTTTTCTGTTCTAATACTCACCCAAGTTGCACTCTTTTCATTATCCTCTTGTTACAGAAGGGCTCCCGTCAGTTTCTGTGCAAGACTGGTGGCCAGCTTTGCTCATCCTTGCAGGGTTCATGCAGGCTGGCAAAAAACAGGTGTATTCTGCTTTTTTTTTTTTTTTTTTTTTTTTTTTGGTCACTTTTTGCATCAACTTTTTTTGGCCCTGAGCAAGAGTAAGAAGTAATGAACTGGCCCTTAGGAAACTGCTAATTGTAGATTTTAACAATGTACATTTAACGTAAAGGTTTTTGTAAGCTATCAGAACTTGGTTGAGGGTACCTGAATGCGACTGACTGAGATATTTTACTTTTAGGGGTACTTCCATCCATGATTGATTTGCAACTTATCTTGTCTTCCCAACTCTTCCTTTTTTTCTAATCCATTTCTGTCCTAAAGTTTTGTAGTGAATTACATATGTCCTGCATTTGTGCAGTACTTAAAACAGTGGTCTTTTTTTGGGCTTTGAGTAACTGTAGTCACTTTCTGGTCATGCTGCTTTCCAGGTGAGAATAAGGGAGTGGATTGGGGGGAAATCAATTCAACAGTGAAGCTTTCACTAAAAGCTTAAAAAAAAAAAAAAAAAAAGTTGTTTGCCTTGTGAAAGCTCCCTTTCATTTCCAGATTTTATTATTTTTTTTTAAAGGACATTTGAATTTAAATGTAATGGGAAGATAAAATGAACACTTAATAAAACAAGTGCTTCTATACTTAGGAAAGACCTAGTTGTTATCAGTGGAAAATTCCAGGCACTGTTGCTTTTAACGTCATATTAAGTGGCACCTAGAAGTGTTTTGTGTTTGTAACATTTGCCAGAATATAAATGGAAAGGATTTCTGACAAAAATAATATTGGTGTTGCGTGGAGTATAAAGGAATGTTATAACAATATATAAAAACAAGAGAAGTGTAATTGTTCCTAGGAAGATAAGGAGAAGAGGGTGTATAATCTAGCCTGCAGCTCTGGGAGTGCCGGTTTCACCCTTTGAGAGAGTAGTAGCTTAGGGTGGCAGGGATGAGAAGGTCACAGAGGACTGCCGCGTGGCTGCAGCATCTTGCAGTGAGACTGTCCTTGCCTCATACAGTAACAACACGCATCTGCAGGGACCTTGCAAAGTCTTTTCAGAGATGACTTAATTTGTTTTTTGAGACTTTTGCACAATACCATCAAGGATGCTAGGGGGAAGGAAACCTTGCCAGTTAAGTGGTAGCCAGCATTCCGGGTCACCTCCCTTACTAATCCCCCGTTATATTCCTGTTTTATTCAGTAACCCTTGCTGGATGCAGATTCTGAGCACATCCAGATCTGTCACACGTACAATCTCTGGCTGTAGGCTGGGACTGTGCTGCTGGTCCTGCGTGTGCTCTCAGAATTCAGATAACCCGCACAGAACTATTTTGAAAGAAGAAAGTGCAGAAGGCTTTTGTTTTTATTCTCTTGTGCTACCTTCATGTGGAAGTTCCTTTTCCAGAACTGATTGCATATCTAAACACCAAGTCTTGACCAGTAACTTGACAGTGTCACAGCAACTGCACAGTAGCATCTTTTTCAAAAGCTTAGAAAATACTCAGTCCACAAACTGTTAATTTTGGAATGTTTGACACTGTCTGAAGTGGAGATAATTCAGCTTGTGGTTACGTGTTCGTACTAATCCTGCACAAAGCTGTGCCACTGCAAAACGTGTCATCTTGTACGCTGCTTTTCCACCTAACAGTGTGTGCTGGCGCTAGATTTCACATGGCCTTGTATAATGGATCTGATAGGAGCCTGACCTAGTTACAAATAACTTTCATGTGTATGGGATGGAGGGAGAGTGTAGGACTCAGGCTGTCAGGAGGGAACTGAAAGGTAGGAATGTTTGAATTGCTGAGAAGGGGCAGGAGAACAGACCCGCCTGCCTTTGATAGCAGTGTAAATTTGTGACACGTTTGAGTGACCACGCAGTTGCTATCAAAACAGTGTAACTGTGCCATCAGTAGCAAAACTCAGCTTTTTTTTTTTTTTTAATTATTTTTTTTCCTCAGTGGTGAATAGCATAGCTGACCTTAGCATTTGTGTTCTCCCATCTCTCCTAGCATCCCAGCAGCCGTGTACTTGCTATGCTTTGCTCTTAATTCATTTGTAAGCTGTTGTGGTGAGATATCATGTCTTCCTCTCTTGCTGAGGTTATCAAACCTGACCTTGATAAAGTTCAGAAGCTTCAGCTGCAGTATAAACAATGCTGGGGAAGAAGTATATGTACAAATAACAGCAATTCATAGGACAGTCAAATTCCTCCCTGGCTTATGTGGGTCAAGTCCATGAGGTCTCTAATAGTGTGTAACGCCTTGTGTGCAATTTGTGCAGGAGGCTTTGACAAACGTACTTGAAAATAGTTTAATTGCTAGAGGGAGTTCTGCTTTTAGGAGGCATTTTAATGCTGTTACTTTTTATTCTTTTCCTTTTTGAAAGCTTTCCACTTTCTAAAAAAGATACGATAATGTTGTCTGTAAATAGTCAGCATTAGCATTTTAATTTTTTGTTGGAAAAGCTTTTAAAAAGTCATACAACAGATGTAATAATGCAGTTTCATCTAACCAAAGGGAGGCATGTTGGGCCCCGCTTGCAGAATAGAACAGCTCATTATTGCAATTTTCAATGCTTCCTGCAAAGAGGTGAAGGAGCACGTGCACTAGCAAAGGATCTCATGTGCTTGCTTTGTAATGCTCTGTGTGATATTGTATCAGAAACGGTGTGGCCAGCAGGACTAGGGAGGTGATTGTCCCTCTGTACTTGGCACTGGTGAGGCTGCACCTCGAATACTGTGTGCAGTTTTGGACCCCTCAGTACAAGAAGGACATTGGGGTGCTGGAGCGTGTCCAAAGAGGAGCAACGAAGCTGGTGAAGGGTCTGGAGCACAAGTCTTATGGTGAGTAGCTGAGGGAACTGGGGCTGTTCAGCCTGGACAAAAGGAGGCTGAGGGGAGGCCTTAGTGCTCTTTACAACTACCTGAAAGGAGATTGTAGCGAGGTGGGGTTCGGTTTCTTCTCCCAGGTAGTAAGTGGCAGGAGGACAGGAAACAGCCTCAAGTTGTGGCAGGGGAGGTTTATATTGGGTATTAGGAATAATTTCTTTACTGAAGGAGTTATTGAGCACTGGAACAGGCAGCCCAGGGACATGGTGGAGTCACCATCCGTGGATGTAGATGTGGCACTTAGAGACATGGTTTAGTGGTGGACTTGGCAGTGTTAGGTTAACGGTTGAACTAGATCTTGTTTGTTTGCTTTGGGGATTTCTTTTGGTTGTTTGGTGGTTTGTTGTTTTTTTTTTTGTTTGTTTGTTTTTTTTTTTGTTGTATGTTTGTTTTTTTTTTTTTCCCCCCTCCTCCTGATACTCTTATCTCAGATTGTCATATCTCAGTTTTCAGTGCATCAACCTTGGTTTGTATGGATTCTTGGGCTATGAAACTAAAGTATTTGCTGGCTGATCTCATATCTCTTCAGCCTTTTAGGTACTTGGTTCTTTACTTATAAATCGCTCTTTCTAAGCTTTCTAACTAGAGTTGCTCTTCTTTGAACATGGTCTACTATTTCAATGATTTTCTGGTAGTACACTGCCCAGAGCCAAACATGTTCGTCCAGCTGAGTTTATGCCAGAGCTGTTTAAAGTCACTGTCTTATTCCTTCCCTCACTTCCTTTCTCGGTGATCTGACATATCATTTATAGGCAATCCAGACTTGCATTAAGCTGGTTTTCAGGCAGGTTAAATTGTGAACTTCAGTCAAGTTTATTCTCCCTGTTAGCTGTGGTCTCTCTTATATTTAATACTCTGCAGCTTCCATGTCTGTATAAAGCATGTGTTTGGGGATTTTTTTCTTCCAAGCTTTATTATTTTTTAAAATATTTTTTTTCTTTGATGAATTTCACAATTTGCTGTTGGCAATGCTAAACTCTCTATCATATGTCTGTGTTTCTCAGTGCCTCACAATTTGATGATGTTTCAATTTGATTTTTAATTATGTCATCCTCCTCATTAAAAATTCCCCGAAGAATGCCACATGTACGAGGGCTGGAATAAGGGTGCAAGGGCATGATTAGATATTCTCTCCCCCATGCCTGCTGGAGATTTGTGAAAGTATAGCAAAATGTGATACAGCCTAGGTGTTGCTGCCAAGAATTGTAGTGATTATATCCTGCTGAGCAGAAACACTGTCTTCCCTAAATGGCAAAGATGGAGCAGAGTGTAACAGTGAGTAGGTGGTGGTGAAATGCAGAGACCGCAAGTTAGGATTTTTTGAATCAGCCTTGTTTTTATCCATGATAAACCTGCTATAATGCTGCTTTGTGGCTGTTCTTTCTAATGCATTTTAGCAAGGCACAGCCTCTTTCTATAGAAATTATTCCTTGTCTAGCTTTTAAAGTGATTTAAAATCAGGGCCTGATTCCATGGTTGCAGCCTTCTCTTGCTTTTCTTGCATGAGAGCCTCTAGCCCTGTGGTGTTTTGCTGGCAAGAAGATGGATGATCCTCCAGGATTGTCTGAATTAAGGGAGCTGTTGTGAACTGAAATGTTCAGACAGATGTTAGGAAGAAATCTGGGTGGGGAGGAAGGGATGGGTAAATCTTTCTTTCCTTACCCAGAGTGGGGAGCAGTTGCAGAGCTCATCCACGACTGCTGCTTTGCCTTTACAGATCCAATCCTTTTTGATTTTGATCCTAATCCATCACAAAGGAGCAAAGAGCAAGAGTCATCTGTAATAATAGTGCATTTGGGCTTGTTGCTGCCACATGCACCTCTTCTTTCTCCCTCATCACCCAGTGAGGTGGTAGGACAAGTGCTACCTGTGCACAGCCTGTGAGGATACTCAGATATGTTTCCTTCACTGTCACTTGAAAAAAATGAGACGTTTGTGCTCCTGCTGACATTGGTTGCATTGATTCTTTGCCTTGGATTAGCTGTGGATGCAAGGAGTTCTCTATCTCCTGAATATGAATGTCTGTAAAATACATCGAGAAAAGAATGATACCTACTGAGGGGGGTTTATAATAGCGTAGAGCAGTGCAAGCAGTTGGCCAAAAGGGATCATTCGTTTAGCATAACTTTTGGTGCTCTGGTAGCTGTTAGTAATGGGCTGTGAAAACTTTACAGTTGTAGTATAGACAGTGCTAAATTATTTAAACTGCAACTTTCAGGAAAAAAAAAAAAACTTTAAAATCCGTTGCTTTTTTGAGATTAGTTATCCTTTTGACATTTTTGGACTAGACATTTACTATGTGATATAACATGTTAACGTGGAATGCTGTGTTACCCTGTGTGCTGAGAAACTGAACTGCTTCAGGCAGAAACTACGAGCGTGTTTGGAGAAGATAATTTTAATTAGCACAATTAAACCCCCAGCCACTATTGGCCTAAGTTATCCAAATGTTGTTACCCTCTAGTCCAGAGAAAAATTATTTTCCCACTGTTAAGAAACATGATGGAATCAGTCAGCAATGTGTGTCCAGCAATAAATATTTGCATAGGCTAGTACAGCAAAGATTTTATTTTATTTTTTTTTCCCGGCAGCTAGCTGTGCCTCAGCAGTGACTTGAAGACTTGCCAGGTCTTGAAAGTCAAGGCCAAGCCCTTGTCAAAAAACAAGCTAGTGAGGACCTTTGGATGCCACCGTGCAAAGGATACCAGGATACTGTTTTAACTGAACAGATGTTCTCAGTCCAAGGCTGATATTCTTGGAAGAGGTGCCAGGCGACAAAAATAGTTGTGTTTTCTAGGGCAGATGGAAAAGAATGCTGTGTGTTTCAAGCTAGTGGCTTACTTTGTAGTTCTGGGGGATTCAGGTTGAGGACTTGGAGTTGTGGATGACTTTCTGTATATGAGTCCTAAAAGTGTATCTTGCTCCTGCTATTTGGTTTGATGTTCTTAGCAGACAAAATACTTGAATGTAAGTGGACCATCTGTGTGTCACCACACCATTCAAAGCAGCTAGAAAGCTGTTTGGAGTAGTCAACACCATATCACAAATGAGTGAAGTGTCTTGTTATTCTGGGCAGTGCTAAGAAGTATTTTTAGTATATTCTTTTATTTTTTTTTTTTAAATTGGCTGAAACATGATATCAGAAACAAATCTTTTTGTTGTTGTTTTCATCTGTTCAGAATGACAAATTGAAGCACGTGGTTATAAATATTGTATTTGTTGTTCCGTATCTGTATACAGCATGTATATACTCATTAAGATGAGATATATTCCAAAGCCAAAAGCATCTTGGTCAGTCACTTCTTAAGTGGCCTTCTTAAGAGGCCTTATATATTAGATTTAAAAAAAAACAAAAAACCCCCAAAAAACCAACAAAAAAACCCCCCAACCAAACAAACAAAAAAAAAACCAACCAAAAAATTCCACTATCGTTAGCATCTAGTTGACAAAATCCTACTCTGTTCTTAACTTTGCAAAAATCATTGCCTTGGTTTTCAGAGCCTTAATCTTTAATTGACTTTTTGTATAGTCACTGATTATACCAAAATTGAAGGCTTTCCAATTTTAGTGCAAACTATTAAGTTTGCAAAGGTGCAAGATTGAAGTAAGGGGCTTGCTTTGAAGAATTTTGCTAGAGAAACCACTGGTGGCTTCCATAATATTTTCAGTTAGATGGGTTCATATTTAAACAGTTGTCTTTAATCTCTTCATTTTTATAGTTTGATCTTAAAGACAAAATTCACCTTGCTCATTAAATGGGTTGATTTGGCTTTATAAAGCCATATATTTCCTGTTTATCGTGTCAAAGTATTGTGGGTTTCTTTTGGGTAGAGATGGAATTTCTAGCTGTGAAAAGTAAGGATCTGATCCCAACTGCATTAAGGACTGGTTCTTTCTCTTTTTTTCACTGTAGCATGATGGTGTTGAGGTGGATGTAGAAAAGCATTCAGCACTGTAGTGGGAGAAACAAAGGAAAAAATTTAATGACACAAAGTACAGTGATAGTCCCTGATGATGTCACTTTATACTGCTCAAAATGGCATGGGTGACTAAGAGAGACTTTCACTGAAATAGTTTTGTTCTGGAGCCTGTTAGTTCAGCCAGTCACATGGGTAACTGTAATAGAGGACAATATGTGACAATCCTAAGGTATTCTGTAAGCACCAAAGATGACTTTGAAGTTATCTAGTCTGGATTGAGTGACCCTGGCAAAATTAATTTTAGATTCATTGATCCTTACAGGCTCTGCACATGTATTACTTACAGGAAGATTCGTGGCTTGGTGTCTTTCCCAAGTTTTATTAGAGCACTGCCCAAACAAAAAAAAGCCAGGGTGGTATCACTAATTTAGGACTTTTTTTTTTTTTTTTTGGTGCTAATATTGATCATTGTGCATGAAGTATAAGACAAGGCAAGTATTAAATTGATCACAAATGTTAAGAAATGAGTGGTAGATCTTGATCCAAGCAGAGCTTAGCTTTGCCATTCCTTGCCTCCCAATAGAAGGCAGTGCCAGCTTTAGCACAACTTCCTTGAACAAGCGCCGGTTTAATGGACTGACTTACTACAAATTGTAGATGTGACAAGTTTTATTCCCTCAGAACTTTCAAACCTAGAATATGCTTTAGTAAGCAGGTGTATGAGGCACTTTTTTTAGGCAAAACAATTGAGAAAATTTTCAAATGTTTTCTGTATTTTTAATTGCTTGTGGGATGTAATAATGAACGAGCATAGGAGAAGAAATACTAACTGTAGTTGTAAGTCGGTGAACCATTTTAAGGTAAAATTTTATTTTTAATATTATCTCACACTTTACTTTTCCTGAAAAAACACTGTTTATCCAGTCAATAGGACCTAAATGGGAAAAAATACTTTTTCAAGGTACAGCTGTTAGGAGTTGGTTCCTGACTTCAGCACATCATGGTATGGGAGTGTAGGCAACGAATTCTCTCAGTTCAGTGTTAGAATTCACAGTAAAGCTTTGACCAGAAGCATGGACTGCCTGACAATTGTTTACCTAATTTTAGTTGTTGATGATATATCTTGGTCTTAATACAGTTTATTGTAATTTCAAGTGAAATCTAAAACATTTTAGAGCAATACAAGTAAAAATATCCTAATATCTACTTAAACTTCCAAACACCCCCAAACATTTTGTGGTATTTGTCTTAAGTGTTTAAATTCTAAATGAGCTTTTCATATCAAGCTGCTTTCAGAACTGTAAATTCTTTAATAAAGAAATTATAAAATAATTATTAGGTCACTGACACTGGACTGAGGTTTGTTTCAAGAAACTTGTTGATAAGTCTGATTGATCTATATAAAGCAAATCTGAATTAAACTAAAAACACAACTGTTAGGTTTCTAAAACAACAAACTGCTTTGTAAATGCCCTAGTATCTAGGAGATTATTTATGTTTACTGTTTTGGAGGCTAACTCTACAATTGTTTTATGCAGGTTCCGACTGCAACATCTCGTCAAAGTTACCCAGCTACCAGCTACCAGGACTTCAGCAACTGGGAATCTCTAATGAAAATTAAAGAGGGGCTGCTAAGACAGAAAGAAATTGTCATTGATCGGTGAGTAACCTGCTCCTGCTTCATTGATTAGATTAGATTATGTAAAAGCTGTGATGTAGAAACTGACTTTCAGAAGAGTTCCTTAGTCAGTAAAGTTGTTAGGTTCCAGTCCAGCAAATATTTATGCAGAAATATGTGGGAGCTAATCCTTTCTAGGAGAGAAGACTGGCTACTGGCTGAAAGTCTTCTACAGAGTTGGAAATTTGCTTAGGGGTTTAAATGTCTTTCGAATGGGAAAGGGAGAGTGAGACCAAGAGCCAGTTCTGTTATCAGCTTCTCCATCTTAGCCTCTTATGAGTCTGGGGGTTTGTATCAGAGATCTTTCCACTTGCACAGGTCTTGGAAGTGACCTGCAAGATGAAAACTGGCAAACTGCATTGTAGTGATTTTCTTTTCCATGACAAGTACAGCAATGCAATTTATTTGAAGCCAGTTGATAAAGCTTTGAGAAATTGGCCTTTGCAGTAACATTCAATGGTAAAATCCTATTCAAATGCTCATACAAATCATTCAGATAATAAAATATTAAATCTAGGATCTGTATGTCAGTAAATACATCACTTCTTATTAAAATTGCTATCAGTCTGTAATGGGCCTTGGCAGCAGTTCACTGCCGTTAAGTTTCTAGTATATCTGAAGTGATTTCTGGAGTTCTTGATGTCTGGATAAAATAAAGCCTTAATGAGGAAAATGTGTTTTTAATAAAGGGCTTGAGCTTAATGAAGCTTACACTGAATTAGCAAATGTCATCAGGAGCTGCAGAGTTTGGATGCAGGACATTTAAGAAGGGCATTTTTATATTCGACATAATTATCATTTGGCTTAGTCCGTGTTGTAATAATAAACTCTTGGCTTGTGGCTGGAAGAGGAGGGTTGTTCTGATCTTGAAATAGTTGTGCCCTCTTATTAATACTTCGCTCCACATCATGAGGAGAACTGCGTAAAGCAGGTGTGTGTTGATCACAGGAATGTCAGGCATCCATTATGAATATTTTTATATTTCATCTAGCAGTTCTTCTCTTTTAATGGTGGAGATAGAAAACTTGGGGCATAATTTACTTTGGAACCGGAAGAATTTTGCTTGTGCAAGATGTATTCCTTCTTTTATTGCAACAGAGCAAGGAATTGCAGCAGTTTAAGGTGTTTTCTATCTCCTAGCAATCTGGACAGTCCCTCTGCTGCCATTGTAGTCTTGAAGGTTGACATCAGCTTCCCCAGTTTGATGTGGCATGCGTTTACCTGCCTCTGCAGCTGAAGATGGTACGCAAAACTATGAACGGTGGCAGCTGAGGCACGGGCACGCCATCCCACTCTGCCAGCCCTCCTGCAGAGGTGGTGATCTCCCAAGGGTATAAGTAGTTAAAACGGAAACATCCTTAACTGTTGCTTAGATCTCCTCTCTCACAGCCTTTTGATCAGCTACTTCAAGGCTGTCTAAATTACAGTGTTATTTTCAGGCTTGCTGTATCAGCAGCAATGCTGTGTAACCTGCAGCCCACCTCTCAGGGCCCAAGCTGTCAGCAGCATTTGTGAGTACGTTTCCCAGGATGACTAGGGGTTGTCTTTGGTGCCTCTGCTGGGCATATCATCCTCTGCATGCTCCATGAAGAACTGTTACACAATGGCAACTAGAATGGCAGTTCACACTATTCTTACACTGGAAGTGTGTTTACAGGCAAGGGTGAAGTTTCTGAAGTGACAGTTTGTAACCTAGTTGTAACGTAACTTGATAACTGTCCCTGCTGAGGAAGAAAAGCTATTTCTTGCTAACCAATGGCAGTATGCTGGTGGTTCTTTTTTTCTTTTTCTTTTCTTTTTTTTTTTTTTTTTTTTTTTTGTAAAAGTCATACTTTTGAATACAGTTCTTTCTGGATTTCTGACCAGAAGTCAATTGAGATGATTCCTTTTAATTCAACTGAAAAGGCAAAATACACTCTGGAAGCCATTGAAGCGAAACAAAGACCACTTAGTGGTGCTGCAGTAATTTCCTTTAAGTAGACACTTGGTGTTACAGTTAAGCATGTTGTAAGTTATAATGATGCAGTATAATAATACTTTTTTGAATATTGAGCCTCCATTTGGGCAAAATATTTGCCTTAGATGTTATTATTTTAAATGAAGCTTTAGTTAAATAGATGCTTTGTATTATTTAAAAGTAGTACAAAGTGATGTTGCATATTTAGAAAGATTTTTACAACAGATTATTTCTTTATCTCTCTTTTTTTGGAAGAGGTAGTGTTTTCTATCACAAATAAAAATATTTTTGATTTCACACTTATGGAGAAAATGGTACATAGCTGCTGTCCAAAATCCTAGAAAAAGAACTCCATTATAAAGCACTAGTGTTACAATATTAATACCCCATCTAATAAGAAAGACTTAAGTGTGAATAATACCTTTCTTCAAGGCACTAAGCAAAAATTTGATATTATCCGTATTTAACATGTAGCGACAATGAGGCATTGCACTGAGACTCAAGATGATATTTGGGAGTAAACCTAACTTTTCAACTCCTCGTCTTCCTGAGCTTACTTCTGTTTAGAGGTTGAATTTACTTGGGAATAGTGACCTAAAATAAACATAGGAAGTTTACTAAAGTGTGGTGAATTAGGATTCAAGATGGTGGTAATTAAATTACAGAATTTATGCTTTCAGGAAGCGGAGGAAGAATTCTTTTGTTGCCTGAGGTTTGGTAGTAGGTGCTTGCTGAGAAGGCCCTTCATAGCTGTGGTTCTCAAGGAATTTTGAGAAGTGTAGTCTCCTTAAGTCATGTCTCATGCTGAATTTATGAACTGATAACTTGGAGGATGCCAGCAAGACTTGTTTAATTCTAGGGGCACAGAAGCTGAGGAGAGACTGGTTAACCTGCTGTCTGGAAGCTGGAGGAGCAGGGTAGCAGCCAGTGTGGTGCTCCAGACCCAGCTGTTTGCTGCTGACAGGTACAAGGAGCAGCTGGAATGAGAAGTAGTACACTGGGAACACCCTTCTCTTGCCCTTGTCACCAGCCTGCCTTTCAACCACAGTCATTACCCAGGTTTTTTTTTTTTTTTTTAAGTTAAACTCTCTTCTGTGGGGAATTGCACTGAGGGTCTGCTAATCCCAGGAGGTGGAAGAGATTAACATCATTTTGCACCACACACCTTGTTCTGCATAGCGATGCTTAAATCTGTTGATAAGTAGGAAATGGAGGCTCTGTATCGGGCAGTATCCTTAAGCTGTTCTAACTTTATCTTGTACAAAAGGGAGGAGAGGCAGGAGGAGGAAAGAGAAACCTGCTGTTTGCTTCCTTTCTTTCCGCACAGTGATAAAAAGGAAACGAAATCCAGCCCGTCCGGATTAGATTATTAAACTTCCTTTTTTGCATCAGTAATGTAACAGTTTGGAATAGCTACAAGCCAGTTTCAAATAGTCATTAAAAACAATTCAAGGAATAATCCTTCAATATAAATCATTGTACTTGGATATTTTTGTGTGTCACTGGAAATTCAAAGCCGTGAGTAGAATTTTTAAAAACCCAAACAGCCACTTGTGTGTGGATGGAACAAGTGACTTGATTTTTATTCTATACACTATGTTGAACAGAAGATTAGTAATAGATTAGTTAAAATTGATTTGATTTGTGTAGTCTGTTCAGCATAACAAATGCATATTTTTAAGTATAAATGAACAGAGTAGCATAAACAGATGGGTTTAAAAGTTGTTTTGGTTTGCTTTTTAAAACTACTCTAGGAATTGTTTCCAATTTAATGACTTAGAGCCTGAAAATGGTTTTTAAGTCTGCTGTTAAAAAGTGGAGACCCTACTTTTAGGAGGTAAAAATGTGGCTTGAGGAAGGGAGCCTGGCATATGTGTTTGCATGGGATCACAATGGCACTTCTTCAAGGTGTGTGTCAGATTTTCTCCACATAAGAGCTATTGATACAGGCTGTGAATAAGGACTTAAGGGTTTTCTCTGTAAGAGGAAATCTGCTGCTGTAACACTTACTACCAGAATGTCTGTCACCCCCTGTACAGAATGATTGGATTATATCATTGCCTTACTTATTTGGCGATTTACACTACATTATGTTTAGCACCAGAGGGAGCCAGCAGTGTTTGTATTGGCTTAGAAAATCATGGCATCATATTTTAATTTTTCGCGTTGCTCCTCTGCTCAGTACATTCGCAACACTAAAATGACAGTGTTTGGTATGATGACGAATGTCTCTTGAGACTGGCCAGCCACAGTAGACGTTTCTAGCATGGTCCTGGTACTGTTTGTTTGGCAGGGACTGCATTTAGGGGGTACATGAATAAATGCCAAATATCTGAATGTATGACATAAGCTGCTGAGAATAACACTGTGCATGCAGTGCTCTCTTCCAGACAGCTTAAGGCCATTTGAGCAGCTTTTTAAGGAAAGGTAGATATAGAAGCCAAATTTTAGCAAATAGCTGTTTTTCCTCAGGGTGTACTAACATTTGCATTCTTAAAACAGTTGCTAAATCATTAGTTTTCCATCCACAGCTGAATTATGCTTAGATGTTTTCATTGGGACAATAGAACTAGATTTTCTTTGCCTTGTATCAAATTGTCCTGACTTCAGTAGGTGACATCAAGCCGTATGTGCTCGGATAGTGCTCGTGTTACTGCTAGTCTAAAGCTGTGATTCTCTTAATTTGGGATGGTCTGTTAAGTTCTGCAGTATTAGCATATCCACTTGAGTGATATTTTAATATTGTTTTTGAGGAAGCTTTATGCCACCCAGAGTCCGAGCATGTACATGTATAACTGGGAGACCTATGCAAGGAGTAGGGCTGTGAGGAACCTCCTCAGAGTGTCTTGCTCTGTGAAGTATTGCTTGCAATAGTAGCTTGAAAAGCATGCCTTTATCTTTTACTGACATCACCAATCACCCAGCGAACTTATGCTTGAGGATTTTGTATCTGGTAAACTTTCAGGACGTTTTTGTTACAGAGTAATTATTTTAGCAGTTTTAAAAGTTCACCTTTTCAGGGGTGAATGCTGGTAATATCGATGAAATGGAATTTGTTATCGTTAGTTTCCGCATAATAACCTCAATCTCAGCAATAGTGAGAGAATGCAGGGCTAGAAAGGACCTGTCTAACCTGTCTGTTGGACCCCAGGGAGGACAGGCTGTAGTGGTATCACTGCTGCTAGATGTCTATGCTTTTACTGTCTGCAATAGCAGATGTTCTGCAAGCTTTCTGGAATGGACAGTTTGGTGATTAATTAGCTGAAACATTAGGAAACTTTTCCTAATATGACTTAGTCTTTACTCCTAGGTCATGTTTTCTAGGCTTCTGGTAGCTTTTGTTATTCCTTGAGATCTCTCCAGCTGATCAGTACAGCTTCTCTGAAGTGTCCAAACGGGCCAGTCCAGGCCTCCGTCTGGCCAAGCGCTTGTCTGTCTCACAGGCCGTGCTTGTGTTGTGTTTGCTTTCTGCAGTGCAACATTGCATAGTTTTGGTCAGCTGCAATCTCTCATACTTTTCAGTGGTACTGGTGCCAGGCTGTTTTCTATTCTGTAGATTTAAATATTGTTAGGAAGGTCTAGTATTTGGCAGGACTGAGAACAGCAGAGGAGGTGCAAGGCTTGTTCTGTACACATCCTGTCAGGAGACTGCAGAAATCGAAAACATCCCACCGGGGGAGGGAGGGTGCAGTCCTCTCTCTGAGCAGACAGTAGTGTATGTGTCCCACTCGCACCCCCTTGCTGAGGTAGCCCAGAACATTTCAGAAAGTAGAGTGCAATTGCTCGCTGTGCTCGTGCCTGCCTTGCTTCAGCACTAGCTTACCTCCCGTGTGTCAGGGTAGCCTTTGAAACTTCTATGCAGTTCAGAAAAGTCATTTAAAAAATAACAATCCATCCAGAACAGAGATCACCTCCTGACTCCCAGAGGTAGTGTTCCAATCTTCTCTTCAAGATAAGTTCTCCTGTGACTGGTGGAAAGGTAGCGTTCACTTTTGAACTGCAGGCTCTTAATTTCACCAAAACCTCAAGCTTTGTTGCATAGGAAATTTGAGATCATCTTTTTCTCCTGAGCTTTGCTGATATTGGACTTCTTTGGTATTATCTTCCAAACTGCGGAAATTGTATCCGAATTTTTTTTTGCGACTTTGTTTACTACAATCTCTTTCCCTATCAGTACTTTGCACGTTTGGACTTGTGGTCCCAAGAGATCATGCCTTTAAAACAAAGGGACGTAAAAATTAGTATCCAACTTCTTAAGCCACAAAACAAAGCAGCATACCTCCGGCTACAATGTGGAATAAATTATATTTGTAGTACAGAAGGATCCGTATTATATTTTACTTTGCGTCCTGATTATGAGGGAATCTACTCAGACATTTTCACCTAAAGCAACTCTTTGTCCTTAACTCATTAGTTTTGAAGGTAAGCCATCGATTGTCATTTGATTTATTATGGAGTTACTTTCTGTGGTGGGGGAAGCTCTGTTCTGGACTCTCTGAAGTGTTTGAAGATACTGGCCCTATATCTTGATTTGTAGTGTAGAACTTAGATTTACGCTAATATAAAAAGTTGAGAGGAGGAAGTGCTTCTCTGGCAGATGTGGGTTTCTAAAGGCTTTTTCATGTCAGAGTAAATGAGGGTTAGATGGGTTTGTAGAGAACAGATGAGTTGGTCCCAGGTTGATGAAAATGTGGGTTATTTCCAGACAAATGCTTCTATGAGTGTCTGTGTAAGCATATGTCCACCGTTTGCTTGTCCTGTGTGGATATAAGAAAATTATATGAACATCAGTTATGTTGCACTAATGTTTTTGAGACATACACAGAAACAATTTGTATATTAAGCAGTTTATTTATTATTAATGCTTGTCTCTGAAGACAGTCCAGGCTTGTGCATGTTCAGCTGAGTGCTGTTCTGTGCTACCCCACGTCCTTTGTGCTGATTTGAGCTTTCAAAGGGGATTGTTTGAGCTGAAGGACAAAACTACAAATGGATTAAAATAGAAATGTGCCCCCTGCCCCAGTTGATACTTCACTCTTATGGCTGTAACTTTCTTTTTGCTCATTTAAATGGATGCAGTTAGTGCCAGGTGGCACTAGTAGTTTTCCTCTGCGTTCTAGCCAGCTTCCTAAATAGAGTCACAATCATCCAGGATGGAGGGAGCTTTGATGCCATTTCTATGGGGCATAGTCTTCTCTTTTTGTCTACAGAGAATAGTGGCGCAGGGATTATGCACCACTGGAAGCAGTCCCTTACTGTCCTTGGGCAGAGAGACTGCAGCTCCTTAAACCTCAGTAACTTCTCACTCTGTACTCTCCATTCCAGCCCCACGAGGACCGGGCATTCCTGAGGAGCATGAGGTGTGGGCAGGGGGACGTGATCCAGTGAGGTGCTGAAAGCACCTCCTGTGCCCTGTGTCCAGGGCACAGGAGGAACACAGCCAGCCTCTGCCCAAACAAGGCAACTCGGTGTTTGTGCGTTTTCTTCTTGTCATCTACATACACCAACTGAAAGTGAGCTGCTTATTTCCAGATCTGACTTTAGGCAAGCTACAAGTAGTTGCTTAAGGCCACTTTAATGGTCGTTACAAGAGAAAAGGATAGCTGGTGGGCTGTTTTGCTGTTTGTAAGGACTTAAAAGGAGTATTTTTTTCCTTGGATGCATAACTGACTGAAAGTATCCTGGGATTTACTTTTGTCCTCCATTCCCTTAGCATCAGTAAGATAGAAGTTTGAACCAAATTTAGTGAGCTACCCTTCTCAGATGTTTGATGCTCAGAATTGACTTTCTCCCCGAACAAAGTGACATTCAAGATCAAAGGCTTTTGCTTTCTTCTACAGCAAGGGACATTGCTGTCTGACAGAGACCTGCCAGAACCTTGTTGGCATATGCCATTTCATTGATTTCAGTCCTTTGAGTGTGAGCTTTTAGCTTCCCGATGATTGACGTAATTCAATTTGATTTAAATTGTTGGACTCAACACAAAGGTTACTGTCTCGGAATGGAAGTATCTCTGGCAGGTAGGAAGCCAAGTGAGGAGAACTGCTCTCTTTAAATGCCATAAAAATAATTTCACAGAATCAAAATCTTAAGAAGCCTGGTTTCTAGTGCCAGCGGTTCATGCAGGGTTAATAGTTGGTAATTCCAGAAAGGCAAGAGAATGGTGGGATCTGCCATGACAAATTTTTAACTTTTCCTTCCTTACAAAGTATCGCTGATCTGCAGTGGTGAAACATAACGGAAGCCTTTAAATTTTGTTTACAAAATCAAAGAATGTTTGAGGAAATAGAGGAAACAGGAACAAAAGATACGTGCGTTTTACAAGACTTGGAAGTAAGCCCAAGTCATTACTTTGTGAAAATAGTAGGGTTTTCCGTAAATAATCTGACTAGCATGTAAATAACTTTCATGTGGGAATTGTGACAAAAGAGCTGGTTATAGGGGACTGTAGAGCGTGTAGACACCACTTGAGTCATGTATGTTGGGTAACCTGTCGCTTCAGCTGAGTTCCCTTGGAAAGAATGTACCTGGGAGCAGCATGGGGAGGATTTGGTCTCAGGATATTTATAAATTATGGGTGGAGGTTCAAAAAGTAGGGTAAAAAGGCATAGTCCAGGGTATCAGTGAAATTTTCAAAAGAAAAATAATAATTATTGTAATAATAATTATGCAAATATAACAAGCAGGTTGTTTCTGAGGAAAAAAAGTCATCGTACCTGAAGAAAAATAGGCAATGTCTTCAGTGTCTTCACTGCAGAACTCTTCTGCAGATAACTGCAATGGATTTGCTGTGTGCCAGAGGATCTTCTGGTTCAAAAGGAGTTTCAGTTCTCTTTTTGTGTCTTTGTTCTGCACTGCCACCTCACTGTTCCTGAGGACAATATTACACCTTGAGGGACATCTGGAAAGATTTGTACCAGAACTGTTTGTGAAAACAATGTTATTAGTGTCATATTTGTATTAATTGATTGGATAGAAGAGTTAAAATTTTTACATCTCTTAATGACATTCTCTTCTGAAACATCAGTTTAAACAAGGAACACTTTTAAGTGTCCCTTCCAAAAGGATGTTTTTCTTTCCTGCCCTTTGTGACCTCTTTTTATTTTTTTTCTTTTTTTTTCTCTTTTCCCTTTTATTAAACTTTTCTCTCCTCTGAGTTCCTTTGGTTGTTTGATTACTTTAGAGCTGGCTATTGCCTCCTTTTCTCTTTTCCTTAAGTCTGAGAGTAAGGGGAGGGGAGATGTCAAGACAGACACTTGAGGTGAAATAGAATATTTTCTATTTGGACAAAGGAACTGAATGAAACTCTGTGAGAAGTCCCATGACATTGATGTAATAAAACTCTACTTTGCCATCAACATAGAACTATAACACTCACTCATGGGGAAAAAAAAACCAAAAACAGGGAACTTGTGAAGGAGTGTGGTTTCTATGGTGCCTAGGTACAGTATTGTTATTGAACCTGGTTGTGTCAGCTATAGTCTGGTTTCTGTAAATGCAAGTCCCGAGGATGTGTTCCTGTCAGATTTCCTGGTGCCTTGAGCTCAGGCCACAGCCTGCCCCCACTTGTATGCAGATGCCTTCTGGAATCACGAAAGGTTGAGGAGCTCGATCTCTGGATCCTGCAGTCCTTTGTAAGACTGACTGATTAGAGATTCCTATATTGAAAGCTACAGGAAAAGCAGTAGGTCAGAGCGATGAAGTGCAGCTGCGTAACTCTAGTGTCTGGAGCAGGGGCAGAGGAAGTGAATTTAATCTTTTTTTAAAACATCTTGAACCCTTGGGAGGAGACTTGAAGATATTAGCAGCTGATCAGAGAAAGGGGAGAGTGGAGGAGAGTTTGCCAATGTTGTTCTCAACATTTACAGAATTTCAGTCTCCTCTAGTCTGGCCCTCTGAACATGGAGGATGCGCCTGAGGTTTTAAACATAGCTGATAAAATGTGAGAGTAGCGTTGCTGCCTAGAAGGTGGAATCCCTCAGTTTCAGGATTATTTATGTCTGATTTGGGCCTACCCAGAGTGGCAATTGCTATGTACCCAAGCAGAATTTTGAAAGCACCTAAATGCTGAAGGTGGTTTTGTTTTGCTGGTTTTTTTTTTAAAGCGCTGGGATGATGAATTGGTCATAGGGAGGCTTCTGAGGACAGTGTTCCCACTGCAACACACGAGCTGTGTTTGTGAGAGCATTTGAACTTTTCTACACTCCCGTTAAATAAAGCTCACAGCCTGTGGTTATGCAGCGGATTAATAGTAACAGCTGTGGGCTAACAGAGGATTAAAACTGTCTTAGCATATGAGAACATAAGTGATAAAATGCATCTGGTATGAAGTCTCCAAAGACTTATAGGATTGTATGTAAATAGTAAATACGTTTCTATGGTGCTTATCTTCTATTCTCCTTGTGGCTGCTGGGCTGTTTTCAGAATTTTTGGTTCTGGGTGCCATGAGGTTAATGATATTTTCAGAGAGGCAGTTAGGTGAAGAAGTTCTGTGTGATCTACACAGCCTTAAAACATTTGTACGGTGTGTTTTGTTGGCAAGGTTTTACAATGGTAGAGAGTTTCATGCTTTGCAGAGTGAGAAGCAGCAAGCTAGTTACACTCTTGAGCTAGCGCAGCTCTGTTTCATCATTAATTAATTTGTCTCACCTTTTTTCCTACAGGGTTTTGGTAGGGTAGGGAAAGGATTGTGAAAGGAAATACAGTAATGTAGTTCAAACTGCACTGGAAGTTCAAAAATATTTTAAGACATTTACTCCGGGCTGTAGTGTTTAGTTCAGGCTATTGAAATCCTGCCTGTGAAGGAAGGCACTGCTAAGATACAATCAGCCACAAACAGAAAACCACGTAGTGCCTTCAAGGGATCAGTGACAAATGGATAAATAATTTTAAAACATATGGAGCAAAGATATGTTAATAGATCTGTCTAGTAAGTAATAAATTGATAAAAAATGAAAAATTGCTTCTGTCATAGGTTAAGACAACTCATACTAAATAATTTTGGTGCACAAGATGCACAGAAGTCATCAAGGCTTTGTATTTTCTCATATGATTATACAAGCTCTTGGCCTCATACTAGGGTTATTACAAGTTAAGAGCATATTCTTTCACCTAATCTTCAAGTCTGCTTCTTCCACAGTAAGTTTGTAGCTTTTTGTTTGTAGTGCCATCATACGAACGCCAAGCAGAACTGTACAAAGTCTTTCAGTGTTACGTACTTCTTTTGTATTTGTATAAGTTTGTTCCATCTAGGTAGTGGAATGGCAGAGGGAAGCCTCAAGATCACCTGTCGTGATACAGAGTATTTTAATACTTGCTGTGGAGTCATGTAATACATTCAGTTGCTCTGTTTGTGTGAATTACATTGAATGAATTGTTCTAAGGTACTGACAAATTGCAACTTGTTTATACTGTTTTTCCGTTTGTTGCTATTCTTTATAGACATACAAGTAGGGAAACATAAAAAATGTGTTCTGTAGGCATGCATGATGTCTTCAGCGTTGTGTATAGCTTAAACATTTAACTTCTGATATATTCACTGTTTTTGAAATGTTAAATTCCTCTTGTAAACAAAATAATTGGGATACAGTTGGCTGATGACTAGCTAGGAGAGCGTATGTAGCTAAAATATTTCCTTTAATCGGGTTTTCATATCTTATTGTTCCTCTTAAAATTTGCAGTTGGCATCTTTTCAAGTAACACATCTATTGTGTTAGTTTATAGATTGTATAATACATATTTTGTGTACTCATGATAACATTTCTGAGATGCTCTTCCTAAACACAACACTCTTAAAATTTAAGAAATGCAAACCAACTTTGATCTTTTTCTGTACTTTTAGAGGATTTCCTTTTCCAGTGTGTGCACAGGCAGGGCTTCTCCCTTGAAGTTAACGTGTATTTGCCACTTATTTACTTTTAAGATTAGGTTTAGTCATCTCAGTTCAGCATCATCCTTTCCAGAAAAGCCAATCATGTTGCATGCTTAGAGGTGAAGGTTTGAGAAACAATTTCATGCTTGCGTGCAGATATATCCTAGTATAAAAAAGAAAGAAAAAGGAAATCAAAGGAGTGCACAAAATTATTTTTCAATTCTATTGAGAAGGTGGTTATGTGTGTTTCTGATGGGCGCTGACAGGTCCATTCTGGAGTCAGTTATTGAGGTGCCCATTGCTCCATAAAGAGTACAGCACACCTCACGGGGCTCTCAAGTGAGCTGAGGTTGAGAGCTGCCCTGTATTTGCCCTGCAGTCATGCTAGTTCAAATGCAGTCATGATTTAAATAGTGATATAATTTGTGATATAATTAAGTAGTGATATAATAGCGATACTGTTTCTGCTGTACTCTGGCCAAGCAATTGATGGTGTAAGAGGTTAATTCTGGTTTAGTATGCAGTGCAGTATTTTACCCTGGGGGTAGGGAACAGCAGTTGACTGAGAAAGTCTTAAGCAAAGCAAAAAGAAACACCTTGCAGGAAAGCCATGCTGGCTATCTTATATAATGACTTTTTCTCCTCAAGTTCTTTCTGCTCTTCTTGATTTGTAAATCTATTTAACCTGTGTTAAAAGTCAGCTCTGGCAAAGAGAGAGGGACTGAGCAGAAGTCTAGGTAAAATGAAGGTCCAAGTTTTGTTTGGTTTTGTTCTGCTTTCTGTATACTTTTTCCTGCTTATTCTTCTGGCATCAGGAGCAAATGACAACAGAAGCCTCCCTCAACACCCACTGTAGCTGATAGAGTTTTCAGATCGTATTTCTTCAAGATTTGCTTATTATTGTCAATTGAGCACAGACACTCTAGGGTATGCAAAAGTGAGAGTTACATGGCAAATATAGTTTAATAACACATATCCTGATGAGAGTCCCGTTCTACTGGTAAACTAGACTAGTTGCAGCCTGGCCGCAGTGGGAAAAAGACCATAGCTAGATCCAGGATAGTCAAATAGCATTGCTACAGTATTCTTCAGTAGAATTCTTAAGATCCATATTTTTTTTAATCTCAGTTCCATTCACTTTTCAAATAAAATCTGTGTATTACAGGCAAAAGCAGCAAATTAACAATTTACATCAGAAGATAAGGGAGAATGAATTACGAGCTCAACACGCAAGGCTGAGCCATCTTGTGAACTGCGAAGAACCTTACATGACTAATTTGCAGGTAGGATGGATATTTTGCTTTTAGCAAAGCTTTCTGTTGCCCAGTGACTGACACGTGAAAGCATCTTCACAATTTACTGCAGGTCAAAATGTAGAGCTTTTATGATTATTGATAGTTGTGTAATTGTATAGCTGTAAATTGCACAGAGGAGAATACCCTGTAAGTGTTTAGTTTACCTTACATTTGCAGAAATCTAAGTTACATTATGTACATACTTGTGTTGAAATCTGATAAAAATGGGATAAGAATGAGGGATTGTGATGCTGTAAGAACAAGGGTTTAACAATGTGCATGTAGCACGGTTGTCCAGGGAGATAGTAGGAGATAAAGTAGTTTGATAAGACAGTATCTGAAAACAACTGATGGAAGGTTTTCTGAAGAGGAGAAGGAGGCACTACCCAAAGGAGTGGTTAGATTGTATCGACAGAATAGGTGGAAGGGATGTGAGATGGCAAACAGACTGGTGGAGTACCTTCTCACAAGACACCTGAAAAGGATATGGATTAGTACTCCTAGGGAACAATTAGTCTGAAAGGGAATATGTGTTGGTATTTTGGGCATACTTGTCCTAATTTTTATCTATACAAAATACCAGAAAGAGTAAGGGTGAGGTAGCGTAGGCTAACCATGAAATGCACTTCAGTTTGAGGACTGTGCCTGCTACCCATTCATAGCACACAAATTCCATCTCCAGACCTTGGGGTATTGAAAAGGCAGTTCAGAAAGAGAATGTTAAAGGCAGATATGCAGAGAAATAGCTTTTCTGTCCCCTTTTTATTACTTTATCTTTTTCTGTCATGGACACTGCACCAGGATCTTGGCTAGCGTACTTCAGCATGACACTAATTATGTTCTTGGACTAACACAGCTGTGTATCAGATGAGAATCTGGTTGTGTGAGACAGGAGAGAAATTCAAGTGGAGCCTCAGCATGAAGTTAGGTATCCAGAAACTTTTTCAGACAAACAGGAATGTGGCTTTTGGTGCTTCCAGAAGTCCTTTTATAATATACTTAAAAATTCTGTCTAGATTAAGGTTTGGAGGAGGGTGGGGAATTACTGCAGAAACTGAAATTTTAGTGTACATGTCTTAGTATACAATAATACACTTCAAATAAAGTAGCAGATGCATTCATCATTTAAAGTGTTTTAAAAGTTTATAATGTATTAGGATTTCAGCTGGATTTGTGTGCCTTCTATAAGATTAGTTTACAAATGCAAACCTCCTTTAGTGGAGGTTTTAATCTCTTCTTATGCTTTGTTGAATGAATGTTACTATGAATGTTGTTATTAAAAGAATCTTGAAACTGAAAGCCTAATGGGATGTATCTCCTTTTTCATCCCACATGCAGTTGATTTCGTTTTGTGCTTGTCTGTCTGTGGGCAGTGGAGGTAGAAGAGTCATGTTGAACTGCATGAAATGGAAAGGGAGGAGAGTTTTACTATAAAGGGCAGAAAGGTAGGAGGTGTGCCTTCTGATTGTAGCTGTACTTTTAGGCTTGTCCCTGCACACTTCTGCTCCTCAGGTGTGATAGTGCTAAGGTTTGACTGATACTGATGTTCCGCTTTAGAAGGATCTTGAGATTGGAGCGTCTCTTACTTTAATATATTCATAGCCATTTTATAGAATTTTTTTTTTTTCTTCTTAGGAGCTGGTATGATAATGCAATGGCAGTGATTGTTTTTTCAGAGGCTTCTTTTGAAAGAAAAATAACACCTGTTCCATTAATCTGGGGCGAAAGTAGCCCCACAATGTTCATTTGCCTGTGTTATGAATGTAAACGTGTCAGCTTCTTTATTTTTTTTTACTCCACATTCTTGAAATACACACTGTTACCACATATTTTAATGTTTGAAAAATCAAACCCCACCCTTCCTGGCAGTGGAAAAAAATACAGGATTGTTTTCTGCTGTGCTGCTGAAGTATATGGTAGTATGTGTGTATTCATTTGCATGATTATTTTATTTCTTTTTGTAAGCAACCACAGTATGAGAGCACATCACTGCAACCTCACGTTTCAGAAAGATCAGCATCCCACCTTGAGGAGCTTGAGCGAAAGATTGCAGCAGCTGAGAATAAGGAATTACAACTCAGTGAATTTGTAAAACAAATTTCAAACAAATCTAGTGAGGAGAAAAAGAAGATGGAGGAGAAAGTAAGTATCTTTCATGTTTCAGATTTCCTTCTTATGGTATTACAGCAGCATGTGCTTTGTTTGCTAGTAAGTAACTTGGTATGTGGGTTGCTGTGGGTTTCAAAAGGTAGCTAAACTATCTGTGATAGAAAAATTGATAGTTATCAACTGTAGGTGTTGGCAATGGATAAATCTGAACTTGTAGTGAATACGTCCTGAAAAGTGATATTGGAAGAGGTTCAGAGAAGAGCAACAAGGCAGATACCCATCAGAAAATCACAGGAAGAGTGCTTAAATCTTTACACTGGAAAAGAAGTGACTGAAGGCAGGTGTGATGGAGTCTGCAGTGCCACAAGCAACCTGGAAGGGATGGAGGGCAGTCAGCTTCTCACTTGCAGCTCCTGTTGTGGGAGTGAGGGAATGAAGCTCTAGGAGCGAAGTCCTTATGCCAGTTCTCTGTAGAAAACCTGAAGATTGTCTCTCTGAAGGCTGTTGTGGATGCTAAGAGTATAGGTGGGCTCAAGGGAAAAATGGCTGAATTAATGGAAGTGCTGCCTTTTTCTAAATGCACAGAAGTTGTAACTGCCTCAGGAGAGCTGAGGTGAAAGCAGCTGGAGGCTGGAAAAAATGTTTTCCATGTTCTTTCCCTACAGTAGGCATATGTTTATGGCTACTGTTGGAGATGAGATGTTGGGCTAGAAAGCCTCTGATCTGAAGTGCTATGTCTCTTCTAGTGTTAGGGTAGATGTACTTGATACTTTCCTTTTGAGAAACTGGAGGGCCAACAGAGATCAGAGGTGCTCTTTGCTAACTGCTGGCATCATACCTGTCTTTGCCCCATGCAGAGATACCAAGCAAGAGAGTATTTGTACCAACTTGTGAATAATTCCGGTGCCTGAAGAGAAAGTTTGTTTTCCCGTAAGTTCCATGTGTAGTCAGTGTAGGACTGAGGTGATTGAGAGCTCTTTAATTGGCACTGAAATTTCAGAACACCCATACCCTTCTGACTGCTCCTTCTCCCTCGACTGTGGTAACTGTGAAGGATTCTGGAAGGTACTGCTAATAGCCTTTGGTAGTGTTCTCCCTTGTGATTTCTGCGACCTTGCTTTTGATGTTCAATTGGCAAGAGACAAGAGACTTCCTATTTTTTCCAGCCCCAACAAAGTCATCAGCAGTGCGTGTATAAAGGAGGAAATGAAGAAAAAACAAACCCTAAAGCTTATTTTCCCCTCAGCAGAGTCAGCAAGAGTGATCGGGGGAAAAAAAAACCCACAGCATATTTTTTCATCTCATGTGAGAGAAGTTTGAAAGAGTCCTTGGATTGGTTCTGAGAATTTAGAGAGGGCAGGAGGAATCCCAAGGCAAACATGGTAGCTGTTAGAAAGAGAGAGATTGCAGGAGAGGAAATTCACTATGATATGTGTGCAAGACAACAAGAAGATTTGGAAATCATGTCATCTTTGTCGACAAGTACTGGAGTATTCTGACTGTTCAGCTTGTTGTCCTTAGTGGTGTGTGAGAGACGGAGGGAAGGGATTCACTTACCTAATGGTCAGACTCCTGGTAATTCTTACTGTAGAACGTTGACCTACACGTGTGTTTTTATAGCACTGCCTTAAGACTTCAGGGTGTGGGGTGAGTATGTGCTTCTAAAGCACATGTTGTGGCAAAAGATCATCGCTGAATTGCAACTTTACCTTCCTGAACGTGGGGTTTACTTGGGCTTTGTCTAATCAGAAACATAAAGCAGCCTGAAGTCTTTGTTCTGTTTTGAGGTCTCGATAAAATAAAAGATACAAAGATTTCTGGCCTTTTGACTGTTTCATGGCCCGTATAGAAGGCTGTCTCTGGAAATACTTTCCAGATATTATTGACTTAAACTTTTCAGTATGTTCTTTTACTGAGCTTTGACATTGACAATGTCACACATTTATTTCTCAGTGAGATGGGTATCTGTGGCACTAAAATAAAAGTACATTTTGCATTTGCTGTAGCTGACAAGTGTTTGTTATCTGTGAATTACTACGCTTTGGTTCAAGCAATAGAGAGACTGTTTTTCATTAAGTTGGACTATGACTGAAATATACCATTTTCCCTAGCTTCCTTCCCCCTTTTTTCACCTGGGTAATAAAGCAAAGTAAGCACCAGGAGTGCAGGCAAAGATAACACAATATAAAAAAAACTTTGCAGACTGATGGGCAATTAAGATGCCTGTAGAAAAGGTGCTTTGAGAAAGCCACTGTTCTATTCTGATGTCCTCTGATGTAATTGTCAGACAGCATCCAAGTCAGTTTTTTGGCTCCAGTTCTTGTTGGGTTAAGTTCTGAAGTCTCTGTGGTTTAAGTTGTTTTCCTAAGTCAGAGAAAGAACAACTACAAAAATACTTCCCAATCATTTTTGCATATGAACATCCCCACTGGTGAAAAAATTAAGAATATTTTACCTGTTTAACTATTGTGTTTTCAGTTGGCAAGGTACATGGAGTTTTCTAGGCAGAGGTGAAGCAACTGTGGTTTGAAGTTGTGTGTGAGTGTGTGACTTGGAGCTGCTGGGATTAATCATTCTTTGGTTTTGTTTTCTGCAGTAACCAACCCTTTCATGCAGCTGACAGTGCAGCTCTTGAAGAGTGACCAGCCTCCACTTCCAAAGTGGGTTTATTTTTCACTAATCATAAAACATGTTCTCTTACTTTTTTCTAGCTTAAAACTAGAGACCGATATATTAATAGCCTGAAAAAGAAATGCCAGAAAGAGTCTGAGCAAAACAAAGAAAAACAAAGACGAATTGAAACTTTAGAAAAATACCTGGCTGACCTACCAACGCTGGATGATATAGAAAGGCAGACCAAACAGGTGAGATAAAGGGGGTGTGGTTTACATTTTAAAAATACACATAAGCTCCCTGATATCTTTTACTATTTCAACAGTTTTTTTCCCCAGCTGTTTAGGAAGAGTATTTCAATATGTTAGAAAGCGCTGTAGCTATTAAGAATTCTTATATTCAGATAAGTGAAATGAGCCTAAGATTATACAGAAGGTAACTGCAAGGCTTGGGCTGCCACAAGCCCTTCTGCTAAAGTGGCATCTTGTCTGACTAACGTAACCTGTGTTAGCTGCAAATTCTAGAAGAGAAGAACAAGCAACTTCAAGAAACTATGACTGAGTTAGAAAAGAAGCTCGGAGAGGCCCGATCGCAGTGCAGAGAGAGAGAATTGCAACTGGTGTGTCAGAAGAAAAAAGAAAAAGAGCTGGTCACAACAGTACAGAGGTATGAACAGCTGCTGGGGCTGTGCCCTGAAATGGGTGTAGTTTCCTACCTGATGTCAAGACCTAAAGTAATTTACACTCAATCTATTAAAATGCTAGTGATTTTTTTTTGATGGCATAAATATATTACTGTGCAGAATGACAGTGTAACGCAATAGGAAATCTAACAAGATTTTTATTTGTGTCAAGTTGCAAGTAGTACCACAGAAAAGAGTCTCCCTAGGACACTCTTCACTATCTTTTTTTTTTTTTTTTTAAATGTGGGACACTGCTGTCATAGGCTGTTGCCAAATAGAGGATAGAATAACCATGTGCAGCAAAGGGGCATTATACAGAAGCTGTCAGCACTCCTATTTGATAACTAATCCTGTCACGAGCTCCCTGGACATTGGCTGATGGGTGTATCAGGGTCAAAGATTTAAGTAAATTGTAGCTGTTTCTTACCTTTTCGCTGAAGGTGGAGATATTTACAGGGAGGTATAGCTGTAGTTAATCTGCTGTCATTGAACTTGCGTAACTGTGAAAAAACAAATGAGACAGATACACATGAGAAGATTCCAGATGAGACATGGAGATATTGTTACTATGATACATTTCAGATCAGGGGAGCTACTTAAACACTTATTTTTAAAAGAAGAAGGAGGGAAGCAGGGGGGAATTACTTTTAATAATTTATGTGGATGTTACTACAGTTCACTGTCCCTCCATTGGGTAAAGGTGCGTGCCACAGGAGTCTGAGAATGTTTCCATGATGAAAGACAAGCTGGTTGGGATACCTTGCCAGCCAAATTGTTGACGCATTGTTTCCATCTTACCAATGAAAGGCCTTTTTCCTTCGTGCCCTCATAATCTAGAGGGGGATCATTTTGTATTTTCTGAAGCCTACAAATAGTTGAGGTAGCCTCTGTTTTCTAAATTAGACAGCAAGATTAAGACTAATAAAATATATTTCCTTTCTGAGAGAAGGTGAGCAGGCAAAGGCTCTAGCTATACCTGGGCGCTTGAGTGGAGCTACAGAGGATCTGAAGGTCATGCCCTCGGGTGGGAGCAGCTGGCAGGAGTGACTTTATGCTCCCCCTTACAAGTCATGGAGGGCATGAATGATCAGCCACTAGTACTCAGTGTAGCCTCCAATTCTGGACTCCAGTTTGAGTTGTACGTGCCACAGTGAGAAAGTCTGATTTTAAAGATCCTATAACTTTGAGAGATTTGAAGACTCCTTTAATCTATGCTGATGCTGGCTTTGCCTACCACAGAGCAGCTGTGAACACTACAAAGCTTTTCTTGGCTCTTCTTTGCCTTCTCTCCTTACGTCGTACTGCTCGAGCTGTGCCTTTTGGGAGATGCAGCACAAAATCTGACCCATAAAATCATTCCTGCACGAATCTGTTCTTGGCGGTGCCATGGTAACTCAAGTAGTGTCGGATTTTTGCATCATTCATCCGCTGTTGGTTTACTCATTCATAAAGCTGGATTTGGCTAGGTATGGTTTTACAGTTCTGGTTGGAAGATGGTGCAACTTTCCAATTTTTCACTGGAACACACAGCCCTTTTGGTTTCTGTCAGCGCACTAAATTGTTCTTTCATGTTGAATGACAGTTTACAGCAGAAAGTAGAAAAATGCCTGGAAGATGGTATTCGCCTTCCCATGTTGGACACAAAACAGCTTCAGAGTGAGAATGAATGTCTCAAAGAAAAGAATGAGAAAGCCACTAAGGTTAGTCTGCAGATGATCTGCTGGTGACATCTTTAATCTTGAATCCTACATTTCTGTATTTTTTTTTTTACTTTAGAAATAAATGTCTCACTAAAGAATTACAAATTTTTGCTAATTCAGATTTGTTTTCCATACCTATCTGTTTGTGTTCAGTACATTTATTTCGTATGAATTTCCTGTTCTGTCAGAGTTAAAACTCTGTGTCTTGTCATTTACATTTTCAAAGATTACGTTGAAAATCTGTGGCTACACACCTGTTAGCTGATTTTTAAAAAAGGATCTGAGGAGATTCAAGCCTTTTAAAATACTCAATTTTATATTTTAGGTCATAGACAATCAACAAAATCAGATAGCTGGACTGATTTTAGACATGCAGGTAAGGAAGAGTGTATATTCTGTTTTTACTCTTTCCAGTTTTAGTTTATAAAGAATGATAACATTACTAAAACTGAATTTAATCCTTTAATCTTCCCAAATAGGAGGCAAAGGTAGAAATGCCAAGAATTTAATCTTATGGCCTGTAACTGACCTGTGTTCTCTTGCAGGCTTATAGTTCATGTGTTACTGGTGTTTGTATGGTTTAGCACTTTGCCAATACTCACTATAAAGTGAAAACCTGTTGTGATGTAGCATCCTTATTCTGCTGGTCTAGTGGATGTCATATCAGAAGTGCCTGTTTCAAGTGTGAGGACTGCTTCTGTAAAGCAGTGAAGCCTCCCATCTGACTTTGGGGTTCAGGTGATCTTCCAAAGTACAAAAAGTGATACTGATTGGATCCTTAGTAGAGACAAGTGCCTTTCTAAACCATACCGCTTCACATTTCACATCATGTAAGCAGGTCCCCGTTCAGCTGGTTTCTGAAACATCACACACACAGGTATCTTGCCTCTGTTGGAGGATCTTTGGTACCTAGCTTGGAGCCAAGGATTTTTGAAGATGGCAGAGTTAGTCAGTTAGGAGTCAGTTGCGGCTCTGGCTGGGATTAACACATCAGGCTCCTGATACTTGAAAGTTACTTAGTGACCACTGTTTGTTGTGGAGAAAAGGAAACATTATACAGGTTATAGTGAAGAAGGTATGACATGCTCTAGAAAAAGCTGAGCATTTAAAAAAAACAGACATCTGTTTTCAGCAAATACTGAAGCCAAATTAAAGAAATTCTAGTTTCTGTATTCTTCTTCTAGATTGGCATTTATTTCCACATTTTTTTTGCTTCCTTGTGCTCCAGAAAGACTGAAGTTATAAGGTTGTCCCTTGAGAATGAAGAAAGTGCTGCTGCTTTGGCTCTGTGTGCATTAGCTTTGAAAGAACAACAAAACAGTAGTAAACAATCATCTGAATGCCTCCTTCTTCTGAAGTGGAAGGGAGCACTCTGTGGAGCTAGAATCCAAATAATGGAGAGTCACAAAACTGCTTGCGTAACACTTGCCAAGAGAATGTGCTTTCTTATTTCCACTTTGCACACTGGAGCCAAGTTTGCTTATTTGTAGCTGTTGAAAGTAAGTTATCTTCCACCGGTAAATTGCTTCTTTTTTTTACCGTGCAGGTAAATAGCAGGCCTGATTCCTGTAGACAACTGTGTTTTTTCTTAATTAAGTTACAGTGTATTAAATACATCTGTAGAGAAGCAGTAGGGGAATTTAAATTGCAACATAACACACATCTGTTAACTGAAAAGCAAAATCAATCATTTAAGCTCATCTAGGTTTGATGAAGACAAAATTTATTGAATGGAGATGTTTTCATGGAGCAATCTGTTATGTACAAAAATTGTGAAACAGGCAAATGTAGTTTTGGATATTTCATTATTTTTTTTAAAAAGTGCAAATTGAACTCTAAGCTTTCTGAGATTCTCTGTTGCTCTTCATAGTTTAGTTTAGATTAGTTACATATATACTGTGCACATATCTGGTGCTTATAAGAAATGTGCACAACTTGTCTAAATGTATTATCACCAACCTAAATCTTCTCGTATTTCCTAAACTTTCTGATCTGTTTCTATCACCTTTACTTTGAGACTGGTGATCTTTGTGTGTATTGTAGACAGCTGGTTTGTGTGTTTAGTCTGAAATGACTTCTGGGAGCTGAGACTGGGAAATGCTGGGCAGTTGTGGCAGTCTGTGAAGGGTAGTGTTCTGTTCTCCAGGACTTTCTCTTACTTTTTGTCTTTTAAGGTATTTTAGATAAGGACAGAAAATAAGATTTGAAAAATATATTATCTTTCAAATTACTTGTAGACTACAGCAGCTTCTTTGTATCCTTAATGTCCCTCACCTTCCACACTTGTTCCCTGGGAAGCACTGAAAATTAGTTCATTAGAGACTGAAATCCCTTATCAGCACAGAGATACAATTTATCTTCAGCTAAGATCGTCTCGTTTTATTCCCTGTCTTCTGCCACGTGGTAAACTTATGCTTGAGAATGTACTTCAGTTCTTTGTTTTTAACTTGCTAACTTAAAACAAATAAATTCTGTTTCAGACAGCAGTTTCTATTTGCTCATAATCGTGGTGGAATGATTTTGATCTTCCTTGTATGGCTTTGCTTGGTTGATTTGTTCTCCTGAGCGTGAGGGATTAAAATTCTGGTAGGCCTTGACAAGATGTCATGCTGCCTATATAGAACATCTCCAGAAAGAGAAGAATTACAGATGAGACTGGCATTCAGAAAATTTGTATTTACATGATTAATTGAGGTATTGCAAGATTAACTTCTTTTTTTAATGCGAAAAATACAGCACAATGAAGTCAGATTGTACAATACCCATGTTATCCAAAGTACATCTGTCAATCCTGTCAGTCACAATAAACCCGAACTGTGCCAGGCTGGGAGTAATGTCACCAAGTTGTAACTTTGGAAAGCATATGGGAAAAGTAAGGATGAAGTACGGAGGACTTGTAGCACCATGAGCACTGGGAAATCGTAGCACCATGGGCTCAGCCAAGCTGGTGAGCACATGTGCTTTTTCTGAGTTTTAAGATGAGGGTAGCTGAGAATGATAGATGTTAGATGTATCTGTTAGAAATAAACTCTGATTTTCACTCCTGGTAGTTTCTGTTAAACGGTGCAACTCATGAGTTGAACATGTACACATTATTTGGAATATTCTAGAAGTTGGTTTTGGAGTAGTTTTGCAGTAATTGTGAATTTAGTGGCAGATGCAGTTCTGAAAACGCACTGAGGAAGGCAATATTTCTGAACCTGTCTTCCCCACCAGCTGCCCACCCGCAGGAAGGCTGCACAGTCAAACCCTTAATGTCTCGCGTTGACACAAACATGAAATGTCTAAGTGGTAGTACTGTTGCATGTATTGTGACTGAGACACTGAGTGTCCCTGAACTTGCTTGTGGAAGAGAAGTGCATCAAAGATTGTTAAAATTTGAACATACTTGAAAACTGGGAGGGTATTTTGGGCACCTGCTATTACTGTATTGGCAGTTCTCCTCCTCCTCTCTAAGCATCTTCTGTCTGGCTGCAGATGGACCTTCAGTCTGACCCAATACAGCTGTTTTTCTCATAAACAATGTTTAAAAAAAAAAAACCAAACAAAAGAAGATGGTTCAACACCACTGCAGGTTCTGCTCATCTGCAAGCACGACAAAGGAAATGCCTGAAGCAGAGCTGTTTCCTACCTTCTCCCGGCCCAGGGTGTTTCCTTTGACATGGGGCAGTGCTCTCTTTCTTCCTCCCCTTCCTCTCACTGGACTGTGAATCTGTGCTTTCTTGCACAGCTTATCTTTAGGATGCACATTACTTCAACACTTCCTTTCAAGGGGCACAGTGTGGGTGAACTGAGAAGCAGGTCAAGTGTGTGAAAATTGTTTTAAAAACAAGTAGTCATTTCTGGGTTCTGCCTGCTGATTCTTATTACTTACATAAAAATTAAGTGTGGGAGTTTTTAGTTCATATTAAGTGTGTAAATTTTAGCACCATTATTTTTCAGTTTTGCAAAGGGTATGACAAAGCTGGCTTTTCTCGCTACTTGTGCAGTGTTGAGCTGAACGTGTTGGGAAATTTTGTCCAGACTGCACACCTCCTGTGAGTGGCCAGGCCATTAAAAGCTTCATTGGATGTCAGCCCTGTCTTGCCTCTCGTTACTCCTCGTGTTCTGATCAGCACTAGTAGTTCCTATGGCTGGCAAATTAATTAAGTGGCTTCTTGGCCGCTCAGTACACCACGTACAAGGTAAAGGGCATAGACATATAGACATAATCTCCTATTTGCTATAGTCCACAGTACTGGTACCCTGAAAGTTCTATCCTTCATACATCTTAGGAGTAACTTGAACATGAGTAAATTTGACTTCTTTTCCAAAGCTAAATTGTGCTGAAGTATGGAAGTGATTGATGACAGCCAACATGGCTTCACTAAGGGCAAATCATGCCTGACGAATTCAGTGGCCTTCTGTGATGGGGTTACAGCACTGGTAGATAAGGGACAACCAACTGACGTCATCCACCTGGACTTGTGCAAAGCATTTGACACTGTTCCACACGACATCCTTGTCTTTAACTGGAGAGGCATGGATTTGATAGATGGACCATTTGGTGGATAAGGAATTGGCTGGATGGCTGCATTCAAAGAGTTGCGGTCAACGGCTCGATCTCCAAGTGGAGACCAGTGATGAGTGGCATTCTTCAGGGGTCTGTATTGGGACTGGCTCTGTTTAACATCTTTGGCGACATGGACAGTGGCATAGAGTTGCACCCTCAGCAGTTTTGCTGACAATGCCAAACTTTGTGGTGCGGTTGACATGCTGGAGGGAAGGGATGCCGTCCAGAGGTACCTTGATAGGCTGGAGAGGTGGGCCTGTGTAAACCTTGTGAAGTTCAACAAGGCCAAGTGCAAGGTTCTGCACATCCTAAGCACAAATACAGGCTGGGCAGAGAATGGATTGAGAGCAGCCCTGAGGAGAAGGACTTGAGGGTACTGGTGGATGAGAAGCTGAAGAGCTGGCAATGTGTGGGTGCATCCCAGGAAGCCAACTGCATCCTGGGGTGCATCAGGAGAAGTGTAGCCAGCAGGTCGAGGAAGGTGATTCTTTCCCTCTACTCCACTCTGGTGAGACCCCACCTGGAGTACTGCATCCAATTTTGGGGCCTCCAACATAAGAAGGATGTGGACCTGTTGGAGGGAGTCCAGAGCAGGGCCACGAAGATGACCAGAGGGCTGGAGCACCTCTCCTGCAAGGACAGGCTGAGAGAGCTGGAGTTGTTCAGCCTGGAGAAGGCTCCAGAGAGACCTTATTGCGGCCTTTCGATACTTAAAGGGGCCTTATAAGAAAGGTGGGGAGAAACCTTTTATCAGGGCCTGTAGTGATAGGATGAGGGGTGAATAGTTTTAAAATACAAGGAGGCAGATTTAGACTAGATGTAAGGATGAATTTTTTTACACTGAGGGTGGTGGAACACTGGAACAGGTTTCCCAGAGAGGTGGTAGATGCTCCATCGCTGGAAACATTCAAGGCCAGGTTGAATGGGGCTCTGAGCAACCTGATCTGGTTGGAGATGTCCCTGCTCCTTGCAGGGGGGTTGGACTAGATGGCATTGAAAGGTCCCTTCCAACCCAAACCATTCTATGATTCTTGTTTTCCTAAGACTCCAAAACCAGCATAGCTTGACACAATTTACTGTGGTTCTGTCAAGAGAGGAGCTTGGGGGTTTTTTGCCTGTGAATAAAGTTGCAGAGCCATAGTGCAGCAATTTAAACATACCTTTTACTAAAGAGTGACATTGATCTTTCTAATAGCATTTTATTTAAGCTGCCCATGTAGAATTCCCTATGAGAGAGTTCTCTGCTTTGGAAAAATAATTGTTAGGATTGTTCCTACAGAGATTCAAGAAAAAAAACCTTCTGCTGGGACAGTGTCATTCCATAAATTGGGAGCCATCGATTTGTGAAATGCAACTTCTGCCCCCATCATGGTCTCTGGTTCTGCTCTGTGGAGGGTTACAAAAAGAACTATGCCAATGCATGCACTGTTGCCACCAGTGATCTAGCTGTATTTTGAGCATGATGGGATCAGATTTGCATGTTATAATTGAAATCAGGCAACAGGCTTTACATATTAATGTGCCGAGCTAGGGATGGGGACACTTTATATGCACTGTGCTAGCACAGCATTGGATTTGTGATTAGCACTATTAACGACAAAAGAGGAATTTTTTTCCTTCATGAAAGCTGAAAAGATCTCTCTGTTTCAAAGCATCAGGAGTTTATATAATTACTATTAATTGTTATTAGCGTTCAAGTAAGATGGTTCGAATATTCCTCTTTCAGAATGTTGCCAGATGACCTTGAAAGACATAGCTACAGATTGAATAGGCAACTAGTGGAATAAATGAGTGCTTTTAACAAAAAGATACTTGGGGTCATGCTGAGTTCACCTCAAAAAATCCTCTTTGGAAATACCTCATGATTTCTCAGTTTCGGCTCTCTAGGTGAAAACTGGGGAATTGACAGCAGCTGATTCCGTGTTGTAGCAGTGGTTGGTGTGTTGCTGCTTGTGACTGATCTGGAAGCCAGTCCTGGAAAGCTGCAATACTCAAGTTCAGCAGCATCCCACAAACTTCCTGATGTTTTCATTACTGAAAATAGTAACTACTGCATCTGTTAATAATGACACTATAAACTACAAATAAGTTACTTTTTGCTTGTAGTTGTTTTTTTTCAGCAGAGTTGTGTAGATTGTTCTGGTTTATACTGTATGTGAATGGTTTTAAAGATATCGCTACTGTGTATCAACTGTCAAAGACTTTCTTCTCAGCTGTATAGAAGGTGAGGTGAATTCTGTGTTGTCAAAGGATGTGGGAAGCCCTGCCATAGTCTTTGTGGAAAATCGAGGCCAAAAAAATACTTAGTTACAATTTGGAATTGCACATACCAAGCTTAGCTGTCATTAATCTGCTGCTTATTTCAAGTGAAATTATTTGGTTACAATAAACAATATTACATAGTTATTTTAGAATTCATGCATTCCATATTGGAGTAATGTTTTGCATATGTATGGTCTTTTTGTTTCTAAACAGATACTGCTTATTTAAAGGGTTTCACTGATACTTGGAATAGCTGTGTTAGTATACAGAGAACTGTTCGGGTCCAGTTGAATATTACCAGGAAAAAAAATGAAGAATTAATACAAAAGCAATAACTAAAACTTAGAAATTTACTGAGGATGCATTTTTTTTTTCAGTGCTAATATAAAGTATGAAAATTTTAAATAATTGCCTATGTTTTAATTCAATTTAGTCTATGCAAGAGAAGCTTTTGCAAGAAAAGCACATCATTCAGAAGATGACAAGTGATCTTGAAGAAAAAGAAAGGAATATAGAGCAGTTAAATAAAACTCTCTCTGAAGTAAGTAAACTCAAAAAATAATCACTGACTGCTCCAGCTGCCGTGCAAACACATAATAGATACCATCCCTGCCTCAGGAAGTGAGAACTTCAAGGGTGAAGGCTGCTAAGCAATGGTAACATGAAATAGGCAGCTGTGTAGAAGCTGTCTATCTACCATTCTTTGGAGGGGTACAGAAATACTGATTACATGTAAGGAAATTAATTATGTTTAATTGTCTTGTTTGTGATTTGAAACAGAAAACTTTCTGCTACAGTACATGCTTCAGACTAACTTTCCCCTTTTTCCCATTTACTTTTCACAAAGAACCAAAGACTGATGGAAGAGAACGCCTCCCTGAAGGAACAGATGCGGCAGGTGGAGCAGTCCAGGCAGCCAGTATCTGAGAAGATGCCTATAGCAGACCAGTTGTTCAAGGAAATGTCCCACTGCTTGTTTGAGTTGAAAGCACTGTGCAGTATTCTTACCCAGAGAGCTCAGGGCAAGGAGCCGAACCTTTCCTTACTGCTGGGAATCAGATGTAAGTGATGTTGTAATTCCAGCGCTTAATAGTGTTTTGACGCAGAGTAATAACAGTTTAACTACGTGGTGCTCGAACTTGCCAGCTGGACAGGCCAGTGTCCCCCTTACTGTGCAGCTGGAGCAGTTGTGCGTGAAGTGTCCTTCTGGAGCTCTCTGGGAAAGCTGGGCTTTTAATGCACTTGGGCTGCTAAATGAGTGTGACTGCACAGGTCCTTGCCAAGTCAGGATAGAAGGTAGCTGGCTCTTTGTATGGACCCAGTCATGGATATGTTCACCCCACTAGAAAAGAAAGATGTATAGCCAGATGTCTGTCCCTCCTGAGACACACTGCAGTCACCCTGAGGGTTAATGGCTGCTTTTCTGTCAAGCATGTTCTACCCTATAAAGTCGTTATGAGGGAGGTGAGGCAAAGCAGGCCTAGTGTAGCTACACCATGTGTTTTTGGTTTGTTGTTTTGTTTTGGTTTTTTTTTCTAAAGCCCTTAGAGTCAGGGGGTGGGAATATACCTCTACTGTTTGAACGTGTGTATGTCTGATTTGAGGGTGGAGGGTGAGTGTCTGGGTGTATTTGATAAGCCCAGTGCCAGGCAACACCACCTCCGGTGTTGTTAATGGCACATCTAGTCTTCAGCACTTACTAAGCTGTTAACCAGGAGATGAGAAGCACACTCCAAAGCCAGACAGACAAAGCTTCAACGTAATGAGTTTGTGTTGGGTCTTACCTTTTAACAGGGTTAATAAACAATAACGAATTTTGACCTGAATGTATCATAGTCTGTTGGTTTTTGGGTGTTAATTAGGATTAATCAGATAGACTAGTTGCTGAACTGGACCTTCGGCAAGGTAGAAAGTATACTTTTACAGTATACTGTCCTGTGCAGCAAGAGCTACTACATGCCACATAGACTCATCTGCACTGTAACCCTGCGAAGTACTGGGGAGTGCACCATATACAAATCTCAAAGTCCACGAGACCATCATCAGGCAGCAGGATGAATAGTGCAGCTTATCTGTAGTACCATCTCGTCATCTTCCACGCCTTGTTTCCCAAGCTCCTCCTACCTCTCTTCTCTGAGTGGCTAGAAACCTCCAGAATCTCCAGGAAATGGCTGTTCTAGCCAGTTTTTTTTCACTGCAGTTGAGATCAGTTACACTTTAGCAAGTCTAGATCTTGGTGCAAACAGAGAAGCATATCTTTCAGAGAAGCAGTGATGGGCTCTGATTTGATTTTAAGTTCATACGTTACCACATTTTGTTGGCTTTTTATCATACTGAAGCGTGATTTGTCTCGATGTAATTAAAGTGACCTACCCCTTATAGCAAGGAAGACTGACTAGTTGGAAGTATTGACAAAGCACCGTTGCTAGAGCTTTTACCTTGGTTGGTTTTTTTTTTTTTTTTTTTTTGCAGCACTGAGCTGTTCAGCTGAAGAGAATGAAAATTACCACAGCACAGAAACCCTTTCAAAGAAGCTCCTGGACGTTTGTCAGTTACGAAAGGATATCGATGAATTAAGGACTATAATGTCGGACCGTTATGCTCAGGACATGGGGGACAACTGCATTACTCAATGACAACGTTCCGTCTAGTAGCAAATGACTTATTAAATGCTGCTGTATCACAGGTCCTTGCATTTCTGTTAAGGAGCCATATTGGAAGACTGCAAGTTGCTCCACACGTGCATCTCTGAGGATTGTGCATATTTAATCTCTGGAGTCTGGTGGGGAGAGCAGAGTCATCTTTTGAACAGAGTGGTACAAACTACAAGAAATGTTTTCTCCAAACTACTGAATGTAGAAGAAGCTGTGAAGAATGATTCAGTTGGATACTCTGTTCCTTCATTAGGGCTCATTTTATTACTTCACCTAGTTTCTGGAATCAGAGCATCAAAACAGCCATGCTGCTACTACTCTCAGTCCTTTCCTTCGTCGAGGGTTTGTATGGCATTATCTGTGTTCTGAAATGAGAGCAGAGGGTCGAAGAATCTGTAGTTGTGTATGGTGAAGCCAGAGGCTTCTGCAGCTGCCCTTCAATCTAGAAATTGCAATTGGAACAATCTTGGAGCACTACAAAAAGTAGTTACTCCTCAGGTTGCCTCAAATAATTGATATAGGAAGGATGTTGTTGTTTTTAGTAATGGATGTCTAGCTTGTTTGCCCAATAGCAGAAGAAAACCAAGTTTTGACTCCTTTATACAGAAGTCCATAAAATGATAGCGCTATAAAATTGTTCTAAGCACTCTCACATTGCTGTAAGAAGTTTCCATAATATGAAGTTTATGACAAACCCAGAGATGCTGGAAGGCATGAAACTGCAGCATGGTACGTGGCTGTCAGAAAACAAACAGACAGACTGTAGTTATTTTTCCCTTAGGTCATCTCCATATTAAAATGTGGCTGGTCTGTGTTCCATCTCTGAAGGCCTCTGATGAGGTTGTGAACCACCTCAATCGTTTTTTACCACAGCTACAAAACGGGTGTTTGGCACTTGGCAAAATCAGGGCTCAGAACAGAATGTTTCCACTTAGCAGTATTAAGTACTCGATTATCTGAGGACTGCAAAATTTTCCACATTGTTTGGGAATTCTTAGTTTTCTCCATTTATGTAGGAAGCAATTACATTAAAAAAAAAAATAAGATCATGTTCCATAGTTTATTCAGCGAGTGTCACTTGGCAGTGCTGTTTCACTCCTGTGGGACAGATGACATATTAATGCTTTTTATTTCCTGGAACATTACTGCAAGATAGCTGCACAGTTAGGCATGGTGTAAAATAGTATTTAACTGAAGGAAACAAAAACTTGCAAAGAGCAAAACCACTCTCAGATCACACTGTTAAGGAAATGCATGAGCATCAGTTACATATATGGTATTAAAAGGAGGTTTCAGATCACTAAGGTCCAGCTGAGCGGTTAGAAGCAAATAAATTCTAGGGTAACATTTTTATGGCAAAAGTTAGTATCTTTAGTTTTCTGATTATATTTATGTCAATAGAAAAAAAAAAAAGATGTAGCAATGTGGAAAACTGGTTACCAGTTTTAACTTGGTGATGTTTTGCTTTCTGTTCATTGTTAAACAGTACCTGTTAATGTTGTTTTTATGCTTTAGCGATTTAATTTTTTTTAGCTATGTGGACTTATTTATTTGACAGTTTTCTCTATCCAGAAGCTACACATGGACTAAATTGTGAAAAATAGTATTGCTATTTATATTACTGCTGCGTGGTGTTTTCAGATAGATTAATCCAACCGGTTCAGCTCCTGTGAGCGTTAAAACAGTGTCTAGATGAAATCTCAAATTGCCTGGTGTCTCTACTTTAAGCTAAAAAAAAAAAGAAGCCATTTAATTTTAAATTTTGTGCTCTTTCTGTAGATTTGAAGATATACTTTTATACTAGTGCAAAACTGACAACAAGGATCTTTGGGCTTGCACAGTTTCCTGTGACTAACAGTATTGGCTTTTCTGAGTAGGGCCTCAGCTTGTTCATTTGGTGTAGTTTGTTGGTTTTAGCCCTGCAGTGAAGTAATAGTTTGTAGCTTCTGTATCATATCAGAATTCAACAATAGCATTTCAGATAATAAACTAGAAGTATGGGGAAGAGGTGAAACACCTAAGTTGCATGTTATTATTTCCTTAGATGGAAACATTGTACCTATGAAAAATTACCACACATTTTTTCTACATTTGGTGGAAATTAAAAGTTTAATAGAGCAATTAGAGAGGAGCAGGAGATTATTTTTTTTTTTTTTTTAACATCTGTTAATTTGATGACTTGGCTGGTGTGCCTCCACTGTCCCTCCTGTTACATGGTGATACTGTACTGCAGAGTTGAGATCAGTAATTTATATTTGCAGAGCACTTCAGGAGCCTTTATGCTCTTCAAGTATTAGTTGAAAGTCCCTCAGGAAGGAGGTCCCATTTTATTTGTAATATTTTGATTGCAGTGCTGTAATCTTGCATTGTAATATTTTTATGACAGAACCTGTAATATTTACGTTGACTTTAAAGCACTTAATTTTTAAAAACCGTGAGTTTACCTGCCTCAGTGAGACTAAACTAGGGAGGTAAATTATGGATGTATGAGCCAAAGATGCAGCCTACCAATTGACTATCTATACTGATACAGTATTTTGCTTTGATTTCTTAAAATTTGGCCTGTTGTAGTAGTAGCAATTACTATATATGCATCAGTTTATGGATGCTTCTAAATGGAATAAGCTTTGTCTAAGATATGCATGATTGTTTAATTGCTTAAAGTGTAGTGTGTGTGGTCTCATTCAGCATATTTAATACAGAGATGATTAATGAATGTTAACATTGGAATTGCTTAGATTTTGTCATGACAACTTTTTACTGTAGCTATTAGACAATCTCAAGGGCTGAAAAGGAACTGCTAATGAGTGGATACTGTACCGTTCTGGCTGTCAGCAAATTTGTACAGTAATTTTTGGTATAGTTTCAGCTTGAATTTCTACAATCCTTTAGAAGATATTTACAGTAACTACTGTATTCAAGAATGTATTTTGAAAAAGACTTGGAAAGTACAGGCATCATCTATAGCTTGTCTTCAGACAAGGTATGGATGATGCTGTGTGTTTACTATATAGAAGTAACGCAGCTCAGTTGTGTTGTAGATTGCTAGCCTCAGCTGTGCAGCTTTGTAGCATGATAGCTGTGTGAAATTGTGGAGATTGCTGTAACCACCCGCTCAGGCTCCAGCATTCAAAATTGCCCATGGCTGTGAAGTCATTACAAGAGCTGAAATTTTGCCCTTTTCACTTCAGAAGATTTCCTTCCTTCCTTTGGCCTAGCTGCCTGGTTTTTTGGATATTTTTCTTCCAGGGTAAGAGTACAAGGAAAGAAAGCAAGCAAACTCCTCCCTGCACGACCTGCTGCCGTAGCATGGGCAGTGATGGCACGCTGCAACCTCTCTGCGTGGGCATAGTTTGCTCCAGCTTTCCTTGTCCTTATAAATGTTATGCAGGTGGAGTTGGAGGTATAGTTGAGTTCTTATCATTGATGTGACGAGTTCTGTCTTGAGTGGGGGAGAGATATTCTGAACTAGTCTGCATTCTTAGACTAAAAACAAATGAATGGTTACTATCTAAAGGGATGATTTATTCCTGTAGTTCATTAGCAATATTAATTCTACAGCTGCATACCTTTGTGCCTTTTTGCCTGAAGTCAGTGTATATTCCCCTTCAACTTCAAATAAGTTGTTAGGATTGCTGATGGCTGCACCTTGTTTTCCTCTTTCCTGCCGATATTCTGTTCATAAGCTTTTGTAGTAAGAACTCTCACGTAATATCTAGAAACAGAAGTACTTAAAATAGGTACTCAGTGTACACTTTGAATGTTAGGCTGGTCGTAGTATGCAGCTTTTTGAATATGAAGCGTGAACAGGAAACTCCAATCACAATGTGTTTATTTTGTGTGTATTAATTACAGCGTATCATTAGCTCAATGGGGAGGAGTGTCTGGAGCTATCTTTTAAAAGCACAGCTGACATACGTACTGGATCAGTCCGTGAAGACTGGTAGTTTTGTAAATTGGGTTCAATTTTTGAACCTCTCAGGATACCTCATATGTAAATAGAGTTGTCATGACTTAATCCCAATGTGTTCATTGTAAAAAGTAAAGGAGCCACTGGTTGGCTCAGCTTTAGGCTTGTTGTTCATGCCTCTTTTTGTAATTTTTTTTAAAGTAGGGTTTACAGCTAGAATTTTGAATGCCAAAGTTCTATTTATTAAATAATAATAATAAAAGTTTTCATTGTAAATTACTGGTATTTTTCCACTGGAATTTGTTTGTTGATGTTTGGGATTTGTATCCACAGAGCAAAAATAAATTTTGTTACAAAAGTGATTTATTCATGCTTCTCATTTGTCCAGTATTGGCACGTGACGGAAGTGACCCAAGCTGAACCAAGGGCAGGAGACGAGGGGAACCATGAAAGATCTTCCCAACCACCCACCGCACCTTCCCTTCAATGGTCTGTAGTTCTGCTTGAATACCAGCTCTCTCCTTGGTGTTAATACAAACAAACAAACAAACCAACCCAGCAAAAACAGAAAAAAAAAAAACACGCAAAAAACCAAGGCCTTAGTAGCAAAATTATTGTATTAGTATAATGAAAGGATTTTAGAACAGAGTTACTTGTAAAGTGTCTGCTACTTTTTTAGGTGGGTGCTGCTGTTGTCCATCTCAGATGCTGATTGGAGAGATCACAGGTAGGACTTCTAAAAAGAATAAGTTGGCACAAAATTGTAGGCAGAAGCCTTATAGCTAGTTTTGAAAATGCTGAGAGATTCATCAGCTTTGGAACATGTGGTTGCCCCAAAGCCAGTCACACAGGGCAAAGAAGAAAATTGGATAGTGAAACAAAAACGGCAGTGGGTATGGTACCAAGAAGAAAACTGGGGATCAGAAAGGACATGTGTTTTACTTTTTAATAATTATTTTTTTAGTTAGAAAGCACAAATGGATGGCTGGTTGGACTGAGCAGTAGTTAAGGCAGTCAGAAATCCCTGCTCCATGAAATACTGCAGGTCAGCATAGTCCAACACCACCAAGCAATGTTGACTTCCCTTCCATGTCAAGTTAGTGCAGTCTCAGGAAAGGTTAAAGGTTAAGGATTTTACACAGTGTAACAGGAGTCCTCACAAGTGCTGAGTGAAGTGGGGTCACCCAAAAATGGTTTCTTCTCCGACAGCTCCCTATGAGAAATCTTTGATCCTGTTTGGAGCATCAAGTGCTGAATGAGCTCTGTGTGTGGAGTGATGTTCCCCTCTTCCCCCAGTATACTGCCTTGGCAGAGCACAAAAGTTGACACTACCTCCTCTTTTCAAAGAGGGGAAAGTCACTGTAATTAGCTAATGTGTTATGTATGGTGAGATCACTTGCTTTTCTCCACTCTTGTGACTAAACGTTAAATGACGGGCTTCTAACTCAATTAAAAACATTCTGTGCCCTATATAAATGGATGTAAAGGGCTGCATAGATGCCAACTTTCCGTAAGATTTCTGAGGGTGACCTTTTGTGAAGTGCTCAAAGTCAGGTTTAGGTTTCAAAGTATCACGATTAAAGCACTGCTAACAATAGTAGTGGTAGAAAATGTTCTGTTGCCTTTATGCCACAAACAAAATACAACTCCAAATGTGGATAAAAATGAAACCTTAAACAATAATGCTGCATGTAACAGCGCAGCATCTTGAATGAAGACAAGGTGCAGCAGCTAAATCCGCAGCAGATCGCCTATATTATGTAAATGAAGCAATTCTGCAGGATGTGCTAATGACACTGGGTCATTTGTTTTGTAAATGAATGGGTTTGGTGTAATTGGAGAACTTCCAAGTGGCAAGGGAAAGGGTATGCTATGAAAGCTGATGCATAACTACACATCAGTACGTGCGTATTTCTCTCCCTACTTTGTGTCAGTTACTCCCTTTCGGGGGCGGCTGCTGCTTTTCTGCTCCTTTTCTTGGTGTTGCAGGTCTGAATTTCGTGGCATGCTTCAAGTCATGGAGTTGAAGCCTACTCAGTTTGTGGGGAACCTGATAGGTTCAGCTAATGCTTCGGGGCTCTTTCATGAGCGGTTTGGCAGCTCCCTTGAAGAATGCAACCCAAGGGTATTAATAGACCAGAAAACTGATTTGCTGGTGTGTGTACCTGTGAAAGCATTTGCCTGGAGGAAGGCAAAAGGAAACTGTTGTCAAGTTCTAGCTGAGAAAAATCATATCCATTGCTGAGGGAGTGAATTTTGTAACGCTAAGGGCTGTGGTAAGAGAGTTATCTGACTGAAAACTCCTCGAGGGGGAACCAGATAGAATTTAGTATCAAAAATGGTAGTCTCCCCTACATTAAAAACTGAGAATACAAGTAGTACAAGTAGTCCCTGACTGCCAGGGAGATGCCAAAACCCCCTCCCAGACCAAACGTGTTGTATTGAGCTTTGTGGTGGCCCCAGGTGCCCCAGTGGAGGGTGTTTCAGAGCCCCGCTGCTGTCAGCCTGTGCCAGGGCAAGGGCCCAGCCCTACCCCAGCCAGTGAAGGGCTGGTTCCCCGCTGCCCTGGCTCCTGGGGCTGAGCTCTGCCTCGGGGGGTTAGAAGCCGGCCCTGGGCCTGATGGCCACAAAACCAATTGCAGTGCTCCAGTGTAGGCTGAGCCAGAGGCAGGATTTTGCCAGTTTCTCAAGAAGCCAACTTGTCCGTTCCAGCACCAGTGAGATCCAGCTCATTAAGGGTTTCAGCTAGCTGTGGCGCAGGTGCTGCACTCTGTTGCTTCAGTCACAGGAATGTAAACCTTATCACTCCTTCGTTAGCACACGGAGAAAGGGGCAGAGTGTGAAGCCAAACGAGCCTTTTACCTGTTCCTAGGACTGTTGTACTGCACCAGCAGTCGTTCAAAATGCCTGCGTCTGCGACCGACCACTTCTCTGATGAGACAACAATTCCTTATACTTACCGATTGTAATGATTTACTATTGGGGGGAAACCACACCTCAATTTAATCACTACATTTGATATGGGTTAAGACAATTTTTTTTGCTATTGATTCTCTGATGAGAAAGTAATTGCTCTTCTTTTTTTTTAATGGCTGGTACTTGAGATGCCCATGTTGTGGAGCAGGCGTATCAGTCTGGCTGGGATCTTGATGCTAATGCAGTAATTGGAGCAAGGACTCATTACACCCTCTAATCGTATCCATGTACCAAATTATTTTGCAGGACTCTGCGATCACTTTCAGTTTCAGACTTTTTTTTACGGTTTGGGTTTGTATTTCTAACTGTAGAAATCGAGTGTGTTACGTCTGGGCTTGGGGCTGGGAGAGTACGGCGAGGAAGCATGTAGCTGTCTGCTCAGACGTGGCTATTCACAAGAGCAAGATAGCTTGCCTTTCTAAAGGCAATTTGGACTACAGGGCTTAATGAACTGAGGCACTTTCTAACCTGCTGTTTTTTCATCTCGTAATGGTTAAACCAGATGATGCCTAATTTATTGTTGGTTAACTCGGGGGGGAATCCAGCAGCAGGGAGGGAGGGAGCTCTGATCAGAGTGAGTGACGACACAAACATTTTCAGATGATCCATCTTCCCCCCATGGATGCACGGACACTTGGGCTGTTCGAGAAGCTGGTCTTGTGTTGGTTCATTTGAGCTTGGTGTTTTAAGGGGGCCGGGAAGCAGTGCTGGTGCCTGGGGTGAGTCTGGAGCCATGGGGCAGCCATGCAGTGGGGCAGGATGGGCTAGTGAAGCCCTTCTGTCCCACTGCAAACCAATCCTAGCTGTGAGACAGGCTCTGGAGTCATTTGCAGCCTAGCTTTTGCCCACTTCATGGGAGGTCAGCGCTTCGGGGAGAGAAAATAAAGGTTACAGCTGAAGGGGAGCTGGTGCAGGCGTACACTGCCCTGCAGGGAGCTCTGCTGAGGGAGGGAGCACTGTGAAGGGGTTTGATTGATGGCATCATCTGATCAGCCCCCAGACACGCTTCATTATACAAGCCGGTGACAATCAGATCATTAGTTACGTTATCACCCGCTGCCTTAGTGGCTGTGAAATAGCAAAGATAAGTAATAGGATATTTTTAGTTTAAATTATGGTTCAAACATTTTAATTAAAAGCCGATTATAATCAATCTGTTTCTAACACCCTTTCATTCACCCTCATTCATAAAAATCAATTACTGCCATGAAGAGCCAGTGAGTGAGTATGTCCTGCTTCTGGCCAGGGGCAGCTTCAGAGCCTGGGTTTGCCACTGCCTGGGTGGCTACGTGGCTGGTAGCCAGTTCTTCCAGTACCTAAAGGGGACCTGCAAGAAAACTGTGGAGAGACTTTTGACAGTGGTGATAGAAGGGGTAATAGCTTTAAACTGAAAGAGGGTAGATTTAGATTAGATATAAGGAAGAAATTCTTCACTAGGAGGATGGTGAAGCACTGGAATCGGTTGCCAAGAGAAGTTGTGGATGTCCCATCGCTGGAAGGGTCAGCACACAAACCACCCCAAATGGCTGAGAGAGCAGCTAACCGTATGGGCATCCTAGGCAGCTTTGAACTGAGTGTCTGCAGCCTGGCTCCAAAACATATTGAGAATGCAAGAATAAACTCAACTGATCCTTAAAAACAAACAAACCCCACCCAAGTAATTGGCTAAACTTTGCCTTGACCTTCTCAAGGTTCATCACTGATCACAGCCTGTGCAAATAAAAGGAGACTTTGGCCTTAAAATACCTCATCCCGTGAGTGTGCTGCTCCTGACCCTGCTGTGTGGAGTTCGCTGTGCTCTGCTGGTTTGGGGTGTGAGGGGAACCCCAGGGAGCAGTGCTAACCTCCTGTCTGGGGAACCTGAGTTTGTTTCCTCAGAGATTGAGAGGGTACAAACCCATAACAGCTGCTAACTTCCCTGGAGGGTGCCTCATTATGATATTATAGACCATAACAAAATGAGGGCAAAGCATCTGGCTGATGGTCAGAGGTCTCCACACAGCTACTGAAGAAGAGTGAATTTCACTGCATCCTGCTCGTGACCTTCAAAAGTTTTGGAGGAATTTGAGTGAGCTAGCTGGCTGTGGCTAAAGGGATATTTGACTGAGGAGTGCAGGATGATACCTCTCCTGTAAATCCTTCTGTTACCCAGGAGACTCCCTAGAAGAAGGTTGATGTGGGATGGAGGCAGGAGGCACACAACCATCTCTGTGTTTTCTGTGGATCACCTTAAACGTCTTTTTGCTCTGTATAGCAAGAGGCACAAACTGTTTCGGTGGGCATCCAAGCTGGGTTTGCAAATTTCCCAAGGAAGGCAGTTAGGTATTGCTACACTCAGAGTGGATGTACTTTTATGACTGAAACCACTTGCTGGGTAATGGAAGAGTTAAAGCTGTCTAGGATTGGGAATTAACAGCTCGCTTGGGTGTTGCAATTTTTTTGGTAGAGTTTTCTAAAGCCCCAGTACCGATTTGTGCAATGTAGAATCGGTAACAAAACCCTCTACTATTTCCACAAATGAAACAAACTCAGATTGTTTGTAGCGTACATTGCAAGTGGTGACTTTGCAAAACAAAAGAGCAAGTCAAAGACCTTGATCACATAAAGTAAGAACATCTAGTTCAGGAAAGAAATTCAGATCTTTCTTCTAAATAAGCAAAGAACTACACTGTTACAGGCTTACAGACAAATTCACCAACAATTACAATAGGACCCATAATTAATCAGTTTGTCCAGAGGATCTTACAGGAGATGGTGCTGAAAGCTCTGCTAAAGTCAAAGTAATGTCACCCATTGCTCTCCTCTTGTCCACTGAGCAAATAATTTCGTTGTAGAAGTCTATCAATCAGGTTGGTCACACATGATTTCCCCTTCATAAATCCACGTTGACTACTCCCAATCACTTTCTCATCTTTAATATGTTCAGAAACAGTTTCCAGCATAACTTGCTCCATCATCCATCATCTTCCCAGGGATCAAGGTGGGACTGACCAGCCTGTAGTTCCCTGCATCCCTCCTTCTTGACTATGCCAGTAACATTTGCTTTCTTCCAGACCTCAGGGCCCTCTGCCATGGCTGTCCAAAGATTACAGCGAGTGGCCTCGCAATGACATCAGGCAGCTCCTTCAACACTCATGGGTGTGTCCCATAGGGCCCAAGGATTTGTGCATGCCCAGCTGGTTTAAAAGCCTAACCTGAGCCTTTTCCATGGTGGGTAAGTCTTCATTGCTCCATATTGTGGTGAACAGCTCCCAAACCTGGAAGATGAGCTAATCTCTGCCACCTACCACTGCATTTACTGCTGCTCTTTGCTTGTTTCTGTACACCTTCCATTGGCTCACAGGGCAGAGCCTTTCCCCAAGCTCTGAGGGTGACTGGCGTTACTCCAATAATTTAGCTCATTTATTTACCTAAGCCGGAACTTCGATGCATTTTGCAGGTGATAATGCTAAGAGGATTTTTTTTTTTTTTTTACATCTTTCAAAAAAAAAAAAAAGACCCCCAAAAGAGAAGTAAAAACCTGCTGAAAGTTCACAGTTATTCAAAACGTAAGCATGTGTCAAGTAAACAATCCACTGAACACAAAAGGGATGTGCAGCCTGAATGTGTGAGCTCTGTGCTTTCCCTGTACGCCTTTCCCTCCTCACTTTGCCAGCTGTCTTTTAGCTCTTCTGTGCTAAAAGCTGACCTGCTCCATGCCAGGGCAAAAGCTTTGTGTACCTTTGCAGGAGGTGCACTGTGTTGTAGGGCCCTCCTGAAACAATTCACAGTGAGTTCCTTTCTCCAAAGAGGTTTTTGTTTTTTTTTTTTTTTCCCCTTAAGAGGCAGGTGTTGTGCTTAGCATATACGAGGGAACTTAACAAGAAAAACAAACCCCAGTGTCATCTCCCATTGCTAAGCACCAGTTCAACCCTGCTCACACTGACAGCTGGCACTGCAGGGTGCTCACAGCACGCAGCCCAGCCTGCTACGCTGAGTATATAGGAATAAGAGAAATTGTTGCTTTTCTGCTCCAGCCTGTGGCAGAGCGGTTAAGGAGGCAGTAAATCAAGTGTTCGGTGGCACGTCATCTCACCATTGAGCACTTGCAGGCTCTTGATAAAGAGCAGTGTTAAGGAGCTGTGCTACAGGGCTCATCATCAGGGCTTTCTGCCACTCAGAGAGGAAAAGCCCTTTACATCTCTAGTTCTCACCGTTATGGCTCAACTGTGGTTTATTAACATGTAAGCGAGCAGGTTAGATTCACAATGGATCAGATGCAGCAGATAACAAAGCCAGTGTTGTCCTGAAATTTATACACCCAGATTTCAGATACAAGAACATATATGACTGCTTGTCCTGACCTTGTCATAGGTCCTTTTGGAACATCATGTGGTGCTTAGAAAGAGCACACATGCACACAGAGCCCACTTTGCAGCTTGGTTCCCTGCAGGACTTCCTTTATTTGCCTTCTGTTAGTGCTTAGCCTAACCTTTCTCCGAGGTCATCTACGGTAGCCTGAGAGAAGCCCTTCACACTGTGTGGCAAGGAATGCGAGGTCTGGATGGATGCTGAAACACAGAGCCAGGGAAGCACGGAGGAGCTGGGAGGTCCGTAGGGTTTCCATGGCAGGAGAAAAGGGACAGGGAGAGGCCTTCACCCAGGGATAGATGAGGTTGTACCAGAGGAGGGTGGCAAGCAGTCAAAGCTTAGCTCTGCCTCGGACATCTGGAGACAAACTGTTTGTCCAGCAATTCAGTCTAAGCTGATTGATTGAAATGGGGATAAAAGGGAGTTTCACAGAGAAGCAGGCGGGAACAGCAGCAGTGACACCTTCTGCATCTTAGGTTTAGGGCTTCACACAGATGCCCAGAAAGAATTTCTAAAAATATCACAGCACCAGAGTACTGTTATTTATATGCACATTAACACAAAACACAGCACGGTTTCTATTTAATTAAAGCAAAAAAAAATTAAAAATCTATTACATAAACTGACCTTCTAATGAAAATAAATTAATTACCCCTGCACTTACACATTCTAAATCTGACTTTTGAATGCTTTGAATTGTTTCAGTGTACAGAGTGAAGAATTTGTTTCTTCTTGACACAAACTAATGAAGAAGAGGTCAACCTTGCATCTGCGGCATGCCTGAAACGTAGTTCAGAGGCAGCATGTCCTGGAAAATAGGCACAAAATGCCCAAATGAGGAGCTGCCTGTTCTGTTTGGGATGAGCTGGACAGCTTTGGGCGAGTTGCTCCGTCTCAGTGCCTCAGTGTATGTATCTGTCAGGTGGACGTTACACAGGCTCCTTTGGAAAGCATCTTGACACCTCTGGATGAAAATTTCCACAAGAACTAAACAGCATCTCTGCTAATCAGTATTCACACGTAAGACTGTGTGTATGTGAAATCAGATGGCTAAAAAAAAGAATTACTGGTTTCTAATCTACCCATAAAACTGGGATACTAAATCTCCTGCCTTGAATCCCATACCACCCCATGGCAATCAGTAATCCAGGAAAACTGTCCTACTCCCAGAATTGAGATTACTTGAGCTGCACAAAACTAAATCCATTCCTCAAACAATAGGACAAAAAACCCGACCCCTTTAAAAATTTTCCTAACTAGTACCCAAAGGGCCAAATTCAGTTGAAAAGTTATAATTTCGCTTACATACAGCAGAATTTCCCTGGATCCATAGGAACTACTGTAGGAAGACCTGAACTATTTTTCTCTCTTCTGTAGACCTAGCATGGAACATAAGTTTTCTTTCATCAAATGTTTCAGATCAATCTTTTAATTGTCGAATTCTCTGCATTGGCTGGACTCCCCTTATTAGGGTCTGCTCAGCTGTGGTTTGGAGATTTTCACTCTGTGTTTGCGCATTGCGGCAGAGCCTTGCTGCCTCACGTGCTTGCAGAGGAATGACCAAGGGAGTGGAAAAAGCTAGCACATTGCTCAGGCATCTGGCTTTTTTGGGAAGTGGTCCCACGGGAAGCAAGCACCACGGGAGAGCATCATTCAAATCGCAGGGCTGTGTGGAGGGGAGGTTTGCCTCTTGCCCACTGCAGGCAGCTGACGCTGCCTTCGCAGTCCATTGACCCTGAATTTACAGAGCAGCAGCTCCCAGCACCCCTTCCCAGCTGGACCCTGGTTCTTTTCCTCCTTGTCCTGCAGTGTTGGTAGCCCCTCCAGCACCTCCTGGTGCCACTCACCGCTAAGGCACGGATACTGGTAGCGAGCACCACTGCAGCAGTGGCTGCTCCTGCACGCTAGTGTTACTCCGTGATTTGATTGTCCTAATTGAAAGGCCCCCACTCACATGTTCAGCAGTCTGCTGGTGCTTCAGGCTGTGTATGTGCAGTGTTAAATAGAAAATGAGCTAGAAAATATAACAAAAAACTTTAAAACCTCAGGCACAGCTGTTTGATCCTTCGACAAACAGCAGATAGATTATGCTCTCTCGTTTCCAAGCAGAAGGAACATCAGAACTATAGAAATAAAGTTTCACAAGGAAGAGTCCTGGCCAAGGAAACAGATTTGCAGTACTGATGAGGACGAAATGTACAGAACAAAATATACAAGATCAGTTTAAGTGGATAGATCTCAGGATCTTGATGATCACGTGGCATATTTACAGTGCTCTTAATTTCCTTCAGATTAAAAGGAAAAAAGCAGCTGACTTTGTCCCCTTGCTTCATCCCTGAGCACCAGTAGCATGGGATCTTAACCCTGCTCCCTTGGGAGCAGAAGACCCATCAGGAGGTCCTTCTACCTGCATGTCTTCATTTTAGGGACCAGTCTTTAGCTGTGGCACAGTAAACATTCTCTTCCTCCTGTAAGCCAGATTTCCTGCACTTCCCATGCAAATGGCTGCTGCATCCCCCCCTCTGCACAGAAGCAGCATGCTCCACAGGGGTTTGCCCCCAGGTACAAGCAGGCAGCACTGTTCATCTCATTACAACAGCTGCAGTAAAAAATATTCTGTAGTCATGACTCAAAGCTTTTAATTATCACTTTGTGATGTCTTAAAAGCTGATCCCAGGTATTAACAACTTTCCTCTCACCCCATTGCCCTTGCATTGTACGGAAGGACAGCAAAGCCTGAGCGCACATCCAGCGCCTCATCTCCCGCGGATTCTCCTTGGTCACACCTTGTGCCTGGGCACCTGGCATTCTGTGTGCACATCAGGGTATTCACCGTCTTGTCTGTGCTGCACCGCGGGGCCTGGGGGAGAGGTGGAGAATACTTGACTCGATTTGGCTTGAGCAATGGGAAGAGTGAAAGGGAGCTGCATGAGCTCTTGCTGCCCATATCTGGCACAGACAAACCAAAAGCAAGGGTCAAAGCCAATCCTGGCTTAAATCCCTGTGCATCCTGCTCTCACGCACCTTCTTCTGGTACCATTGATTGCTCTTCCACCTACTTGGCATTTTGCTAGTTAATGAATAACGTGTCTGGCCTTCTCCTAAGGAAATTCACCAGCACAACCCTTTCCAACTACAGCGTGCAAAGGAAAAGGTGACACTGTCACAGTTCATTTTAGAAACATCCAAGTATCTCTGGCTGAAAGCAACACAGACTCCATTCAAGTAAAGGAGTCTTCTTTACAGGGAGGCAGCCTTGAGGAGCACAACTACAGAAAGACTTACTGGCTAATCTAGCCCTGGGCTGCATCTTCAGAATGGAGATTTTTATTTCTGAACGGCTTTGGCTCAGCATTCAGTGACAGCACACGTCACTGGTCTGCCCTTAAAGGAGTCTGTCCTCACCATGGACGACACTTGTACCATTTCTCGTTAAAATGGTAAGGGCGTGTGACTGACCAGGAAGACGAAAACTTACTCTGCAAGTGAAATAGCAAGGTTTTGCAAAAGAAAAACTGGAGAAATGACTATGAAGTCTTTAAGACTCATGTTAATTTGTTAGTGTGTGGGCACCTGTAACTACCAAGATCATTATGAAGGGGAGAGTCAAGCAGGAAACTGTTGATGCCTCCCGTTGGATTGGTACTGCAAGCAGCTTCTTTAAAGCAAAACAAACAAAAATTAGATTGGAGAAAACTGTCCAACAGCAGAGATAATAAAATACTGTATTGAATTCAAGTGGAAATAAAGTTAATTCACCTGAGAAATAAAGACAATCCTTTCATGCCAAGAAAATTGTGTGCAATGCAGCTCCCTCTTTAAGAGCACAGGCAGTACATGCCCTCAAAAATCTTTCTAACAAGCAGATCCTCTTCTCTCTCCCAAGGGAAACGGCTGGAGAGGTTTCATCAAAAGCATCACTAACACAGAGATAGATAACCCATTCAATACATGTCAACATTGCTCATGCCTGGGTGCCTCACTATGGCTCAGGGAGAGCTTCAAAGCCTAAGGGACCTTCCTGAAATGCTCCTTGTCATTCAGGGAGTCATCATCTGTAAATGAGTGCATTGTGGGAGAGGAAAGGAGATAAAGCAAAGAGGAAAGGGAAAAAGAGAAAAAAAAACAACAAACCAGAACACCCAACTGCAAGAAAAACCTTGAAACTTAGAAACTCAGCTCATGGATGTTATGAGTCTGGTGTTCTGAAAAATCACAAACTAAGGTTGAATATTGTAAATGCAGGGATTCCCACAAGCAGTGTCTTTCTGGGCACAAAAAAAGCTTTTTGGACTGGCTGGAGATGGCCACAAGCCTTTGGAGTCGGACCCTGTTCTACTGCTTAGTGAAGTGTAATGAGGGATGAACTTCAGAGAAGGTGCGCAGTGAACCTGGGGCATCGTCACCCAGGGGAGAGACAACAGCTCTCACAGGTGGGATCTGGTAACTCTCACTGTGACCATCAGCCGTCACTTTGGCTCCTCCAAACTTGCCCCAGTGTGAAAGTCCCTTTCTAAGATGACCTTTCTCTGCTCTTTGTGGTGCCCCCTATGAAAGATAGCTACCAAGAGCACAAAAGTGAATGGCAAGAAGTCTTCTTAAAAGGGACTTTCACACTGGGACATGTTTGAAAGCAGCAGTGGTGCAACAAATATCTCCCTTTGCCCATAGTTTTCCATCTCTCTCTTGCTCTAAGTTGGGATCTGTGATGCTCGTCCAAGCTCTTGTCCTCTCCGCATGGTTCCCATCCTCATCTGAGCAAGGCCCCACACAGAAAAGTGGAAGTGGTCAGGATGGTTGCCAAAGTAACCTGGATACAACATGATTAACCCAGACCAGTATGTTCCCCACTGCATTGTTTCCTATAGAAGAAAGCTGTTTGGGAGCCCTGGGGGGCTACAAGAAGCCCCTAGATCATTCTCACCATCTCCAAGCCCATTGTAGCCCAGGGCTGCTCTGCTTAACTCACAGAGAGGCTCTTCAGGTGCCTTTGCTTTCCTCAATGAAAAGTCACTATTCATGCACTGTGTTCCCTGTCTCCAGTTACCTCCCATGGCTCTCAGCAATTATTCTAATGGCTGGTAGCAGTAAGGGTGCTGCTATGTAAAAGAGGGACAAGGCTCAGCCTCTCAGCTCAGCTGCCACCTTTATGCCCAAGCCCTACTTCACACCATCAGCAGGGGCGACCCCTGAGCCACGTGGGCACATTCACGGCTCAGCCCTTGGGAGCAGAGATGGATTTCTGGTCTCCTTTCCGTGGGCAGCACAGACATGGCTGTGGAGACATCGTTGGGAATAATAACAGTAATGAAAAATATTCGTTCTGCAGCCTTCAAGCTTCACTTCTGCTCTGCAATTTTGCCCGAGTATTCAGCAAAACTATTTGGATGCCTGGATTCTACAGTAAGAAAAAGAGGAGTTGAGTCCTCATGTGTCTTGGATGAACATTTATCCTTATTAGTGATTTATCACCAGCCACTATTTAATCACCAACATTTACCCTAGCAATGGGCTGACTGGCTCCATTATTAATGTGGTAAGGAACTCACTTCCTCCATCAGCTGCTCTGTTTCTCTTGCAAAGACAAAAAAAAAAAACCAAAACACATTTTAAACCAGCCTTTGGCTCTAATTTATATCCATAACAGCAACTGCAAGCCTGTCTGTCCTGACAGCAAACACAGGTGCAGCCAGGCGAACTGGCCAGGCTGATCTGCCCTGTGCTGCTTCCCAGGCTCCCGCTGCTGCCTGGCACCGGCCAGCGGAGAGGGAATGTACAACAACTACAGCTTCTTCACAGAAACTGCCCCATCCCTACTGAGATTTCTGTTGGCTGGAGATGGGAGATACAAGAGGTTTACACATGTTTTACCAAACCTTAGGTTATTGTATACCGGGAAATGATCACATCTCAGTTCTCCATACGGAAGTACAGTGATTTCTAGAGATGTTTGGCACCAACCACCATCCATCCCATCCCTCCAGACCACAACCTGTTTTGCAGGCATGTTCAGGGCCCTCTATTATTCAGCAGTACTGAAAAACTCAACACTGAACTGCAGTTGGCTATTTATAATCCCACTCTTCAAAGCGGGATGTGCAGGGAAGCCAGCAAAAGGGGTCACTGCTTGTGCCTGCAAGGGTTCGATCTCTCTTCCATTAAATTTCTGAAGGCATATATGTGGAAGGAAAGCCATACAAGCCTTGGGGGACCTTGGGAAGGGCAGGAGCTAGGCATCCCACCTAGGCTTGTGCAGCTCCACCTCATGCTGCTCCAATCCCACTGCCCTGCCACGGCCATCCTGCCCACCCCCAGGCTGAAGGGCAGAGCCCACATCCCCGTCACTCCTGACCACACCACCACTGCTGTCCAGGAGACACCATACGCAGCTCTGGGAACATGCTGCCCTTTTTTTTTTTCTCCCCCCTGGAGGGAGTGGGAAAAAAGTAAGAGAAGCAGCTTGTCAGGAGTATGTATAGCACATACACATTTGTATAGTGAGCACCACTTCTCCCTCACTGAATTTTTGACCCCTCTGATGAGGCATGAGATAAAGAAGGATGGTGAAGGGTAGAAAGGTGTTCCTCCCATAGGGGCGAGAACAGTGCTCTGCTCTCTCAGAAAAAAAAAGAAACAAAATTCAACATTTGTGCAGGATGACCCATATTTCTCTTTTAAAATATGCATGAAGCTTTAATCTTTCTTTCCCCTGACATATTATTTAAATTCAGAGCAATGGAGGTGTCTGTATCCTGACAGACACTCAGTGCATTTCATTCAAAGGTATTAATAAAATATTTCACACACTAAGGATGGCTGTCACTACAAAGAGCAATTTCTACATAACCATAGAAGTTATTATGATAGCATTGAAATTTATGTATTATTTCACAATATTTTTTTTCTTGCCAGGGCAGAAGATGTTAAAAAAAAAGTAATATCAAACAGGAGTACAAATGATTTCACACTAAGTACCATCATCTTGTAAGTTACTGACAAAATATAATCTGTTTGTTCTTCACATCCATGATGGACTTTTCTGTTTTGTCATGGTTTAACCCCACTCAGCAGCTAAAATACCACACAGTCACTCAGTCACTCCTCACCTCACCATCCCTCCAGTGGGAGGAAAGAAGGAAAGAGAGGCAAAACTCATGAGTTGGGATAAAAACAGTTTAACAGAATGGCAGAAGAAGAGATAACAGAGAGGGAAAACAACAACAACAACAGAATATACTTAAGCACACAATTTACAGTACAATAACTTACAGTGGATATCAATGCCTGGCTCCCTCCCAGGTAGAAAAAAATCTGCATGACATCACAAGGTGTTGAAGAGCCCTTTGACAGATTTGTGTAAACTGTCCCAGCTGCTGGCTATTTGGTAACCTGTCCCAGCTGTGTCCCCAGCAACAGGTGCCACCAGCTCCAGCTCCTCTCCCAGCTCAGGTCAAAGTTGACTTTGTCCTAGCCAGAACCAGGACACGTTTTCAGCCACCACTTGGGTAGTCCTGGAGGGAGGCAGGAGGTTTGTGGCTGCTCATCTGCAGCAGCTGAGTGCAGAGAGGCAGCTGCCCTGATGCCAGTTCCCCTCCGGACCTGGCCAACCTTGTCTCCTGGACCACACTCACAGCTCCCCCAGGGCTCATCTAATCACTGTTTCACAAACTCACCTGAAGTACCACAGAAATTATGAAGTCAAACCCACTTTGACTACAAAGAAGCCAGAACCCAAGTTTTCCAAGTCCCAAGAAAGTGTCCTGGGCTGTGCTTGTAGATTGTTACAAGGGAGGAGGAAACAAAGTAAAAATGCATAAAGCCAAGCCCTCTCCTCCTCACCACTGTCGTAGTTCAGCCCTGATCAGGATCACACTACGCAGTCTCTCTCTCACTCCCTGCACCCTCCGAGAGAACAGGGAGAGAAAATATAAGAAAAACGGCTCGAGGTTTGAGATAAGGACAGGCAGAAATCCTTAAAGTTACCGTCACGGGCAAAACAGACTCGACTTGGGGAAAACTATTCATTTATTACTACAAATAGCAGGATAATGAGACAGAGAACAAGATAACCTCCATCCACCCCTCCCTCTTCCCAAGCTTAACATTATCTCTACTACCTCCCCCCCCCCGCCCCGAGCAGCACAGGGAGGGGGGAAGAGGGAATGGGGGTTGCAGTCAGTTCATCATACGTTGTTTTACGCCACTGCTTCATGGTCAGGGGAAGAACTCCTCACATTCCTCCCCTGCTCCATCGTGGGGTCCCTCCCACAGGCCACAGTCCTTCATGGAACTGCTCTGCCGTGGGTCATCTCTTCCACGGGTGCAGTCCCTCTAGAACTGCTGTCCCAGCAGGCCCTCCACAGGCCACAGCTGCCTTCAGGCATCCAACTCCCCCGGTATGGGGTCCTTCATGGGCTCCAAGTGGATCTCTGCTCCTCCGTGGACCTCCATGGGCTGCAGGGGGACAACCTGCTCCACCATGGTCATCACCACAGGCTGCAGGGGAATCTTGGCCAGGAGCCGCATTACTCCTCCCCCTCCTTCTGAACTGACCTTGGCATCTGCAAGCTGGTCCTCACAACAGGCTGGTAGATGTCTCTCAGGATCTTTTTTACATCTTATTCACTTCTCATCTCCTCTCCACTTCTTGCAGCTGGGCTGGGCCAAGTCGGGCCCAGTCAGCTGCCTGGCAAGAGGCCAGAGGGTGAGGCCTGCAAGGCCCATGAGGCCTGTGCCTCCCCCTCTGCGCCTCTGCCCCAACTCAGCTGCTTCACATCTTCTCTTCTTTTTTTTCCCCCTGTTTTCCCCTACTTAAATACGTTATCGCAGAGGCATTATCACGAGACATTCTGCTACCAATCGGCTCGGCCTTGGCCAGCAGCAGGTCCGCCCTAGGCCCGGCCGAGTCCACTGAACAAAGGGGAGCGACTTCTAGCAGTTTCCTACAGAAGCTACCACCTTAGGCCCCCCCTCACTGACAAAACCATGACACCACAGAGCTGCTCTGAAGACAGTTTAAGATTAATTGAGAAGCCTATTGTGAGGTCTTCAATCAGGCAACCGGTTGGATCTACCTCCATGCCTAGGACAAGGTTAGCTGAAGGCATCTGAGAAATAATGGCTTCAGATTAAGCTGGTTCATGGCACTCACTCCATCTGTGGCCAGTGGAGAGAATTATGCCCCTGACATGAGGCTTTCCATCACTCCTCATAGCTTCCAGGAACTCTTAAATTTCTCCATAGATTACACATTACTTAGGCAGCACTGACATTTTTAAATCAGTGGAGAGAGGAGCTCTGAACTAGTAAGTGTCTCTTGACAGGTCTTGGTAAGCGTATCTTAACAGGTCAAAGTCCAGTCCCTCTGGATCCCATACCCATGGTCAAAAAAAGCCATCTAAAATCCATTAATTTTAAATCTACTTGCCTCAGTGTAATTGAAGTGCAAATCTCAGCAAAACATCTTGGGTAAACTAATGAGTTTCTCTTTCAATCACATAACAATGCCATTCTTACAGAACAATTTGTTTGACACAAAGCTTACAGGCTCTGGAGACCTCAGAATCTACCAGCACTTGAGCTTATGAATGATAAAATTGCCACATCAAAACATGAGAAATTAATTGCTCCTAACAGCAGGACTTGTCTGAGCTACTCAAATTAAATTGTGCATCTTTCAAAATAACATGAATTCCTCATTTAATGGACTTTTATACAGGGCATGATTGTAGCAACACCTTCAAAACCTCAAACATTTGCAAGGGCGTCAGAAAAAACACACCAGAGCTGAAACAATATTTGGGACACTAGAGACTTGGTGAAATGGAGTCATTTTAAATTAACATTCCGGTCTAAAAAGAACCAGAAACTACAAGTTATTTTTTTTAACCCATGACACCAAAAAATTGAAGTATCTGAATGACTAAATCTCAGCATTTCAAAGAGTTCACTGCAAATAAGAACAAAAAAAATGGTATGTGATACATTTACAAGTGTAATATATTATGTATAAATATGTAATGTAAATACATGTATGTGTACACACATGTACAAAAATGTTTAATTAAAAAACAACTTGTGACATTATTCAGATATTCTTGGCAAAAAGTGTGAATTTTGAGTATCTATATAAAAGACACAGACTTATTGGATGTCAGATCATTCTGTATTATCTATATGATTATATCTAATAGTCTTTTTCTTGTTTTAAGGCCAGCACCTAAAATGCTCTTGAGTTTCTCCAGTACAAGTTCATTGCACCTTCTCATATAGAGAACTGAGCCACACTGATAGAAAAACCGACAACCAAGTCTCCAAGCCAGTGTGGTTGATATCACTGCAGGCCTTGGAGTTCTCAGATAAGACTGCAACTCCCCTCAGAAGTTACTGTACAAACCTAGCCAAGACAGCCCCCAAAGTGGAGAGCTAATAAACCAAAGAGACATGATAGTAAACAAATGCAATGATGATGTGAGTATTCGCCATATACAGGAAAGACAGAGGCTGAATTCCTTAGCTGTGACTTACTGCACACGTACTGTGTTCACCACCATGAAACCATCTCCCCTGCCTAGCCGACAAGAGTACTTGGCACTGACCATCCTCCAGGGCATTTTGTGAAGAGTGCTGCCCAAACGGCAAATAATTTGCTGTCACACAGCATTAGAAACACAGATGGAAAGGCAGGACCCATGCTGAGATTTAGAATGTTGCCTGATGCCCATGAAAAAGACTTTGAAACTGAGGTTGGAATCAGAGGACAAGGGAAAAACAACAGTTTTTATGCAGAAATCCTCAACTTAAAAATTCTAGGAACTACGTTGTTCATTAACAGACTATTGATTTTCAATAAGCTATTAAAGCATTAGAAAAGACTGCAAAAATGTGTCCTACAAGTGGCTTGTCTACTTGGCCTAATGCTCCACAGTCACTTTTTGTAAAGACAGGGATGGAGCAAACAGGCAACTGCATTCCCACCTCCAGGAAACAACCTGCCACAGCCAGAGAGCTTGTGGGTGGAACCATTACAGTGCTAAAGAAATACTGAACACGACCAATGGAAATGCTGCCGTAGAGTTCCCAGCTAACACCATCTATGTTCAGAGAGACACAGAGCAGCTGTTGACTTCTGACTAACAAGATGTTCACATCTGAAGGCAGAAGTGCGGTATATTCTTCAAGTTCACTTCAAAACGTCTGAAACTTTTTTTTGACATCTGAAAGGCAGGAAATAGATCAGGGCAAATTCACCTGTGGTGTAAGCCTATTTATTTTGCTTGATTTAGATTAGATTTGAAATTGGTTCCTACTGGGATTTTAAATGATGATTAAATTTGAAATGTCACCGTCGGGCTTCAGAAAAGCGAGAGCTCGGCAGGTGCATACAGCCCGTAGAAGGAAGTGGTGCTGAGCCACCTGGAGAGCAGCCATCCATCTTCCTGAAAGAAAATCATTAAATTCTTCAACCAGAAGCTTATCAAGTTACAAGACTTTTAACAGACCAACCTTCTGGGTATCGTACTTTGTCTCCCTGAGAGCGGCAGAAGTTGCCAAATTTCATTACAGCAGGGATAAGATGGTTGGGCCTTGTGTCCATGGAGCTGTAGCAGCTGTATGATACCTGTAACAAATGCTGCTCGAAGGAGCGCAGTGATTTCTGTCTTCAGTGCTGCACCAGCTGACAAATTCATGACACAGCTTCAGATGCTGGCAGACAGTTGTTCAGCAATACTCCAAGTGGTATAAAATGTGCAGAGGTTCTTGTGGCTTGAACGTCTTCTGCCCTCATGTCATCCTTTGTCCAGCCTCAGCCAAGTGGCCCTCACCACCTCAGTGATGTTCATCAGTGGCACAGGTGGGAAGGAGATACAGTTTTGACTTTATTTAGATGGTTGTTCGGCATGATCGGGACTGCAACTACCTTCTTTGTATTGTAAATGAGTCATTATTGGGGTAAGGAAAATGCTAAGGCCTAATGGCTGTCACTCTGTACCCCCAAGCCTTGCCTGCAAACATGTTCTACTTCAATAGCAAATGGAAACAATGATAAAACTTCAAAATTTTGACAGAACTCTTGCCTTTACAGCCCTGTTAAACCATTTCCCACCCTAACCTTTTCTGGCAGGCAGTATCATAAGCTTGGTTTCTGCAACTCCTTTTCCAAAATCAAAATTAATGGCTTTTCTTGTGTCAGCAGATGGTTATGCTTCCCTCCCACTGAAGATTAGAGGCACTTTTGCATGGACACATTTCTCCCAGGTGATGGCATCATGGATTTGCAGTATGCTCTGTATTTCATTAGAAATGCCCAGACTCACCTGCAGCACAAAATTAGTGAGTGCTTAGCAGTAACCCACCTTGCCTTGCCCGTGAAGCTGAAGCGTGCGTGACAGAGCAGCTTAATGTACTGTGGATTCAGATCTAAGCTTACTCACAACTTGCTTATGAGTGACAATAGAGAGGTTTTTCTTTCCCGAATGCTATTTTAACCTTGCTGAACGTTAATTAACAGCAGCTCGGGTGCTTCCTCTCCAAGTGCTGGGCTCTGAGTAGTGAAATGTTTTGGAGACACAACTGCCCCAGAAGGCCACCATTGCAAAATGGGGTGTCTGGGAAAGAACATGTATAGGGCAGATGGGAATGCAAGGGGAATGGCAGTAGAAGGGGAGACACCGCTTTAACAAATTTTGGGTGAATAAGCTTTGAAAACATATTTAAGAACTGGAAAATTATAGGATCAATATTTGGACTAGAGGTTTTCAAAAAAGTGTTTCAACGTTGGTCCAGTGTTGCTTCTTATAAAAATGAGAGATTTCCCATGAGCGGTGATAGGAAAGAGGTTTGAGGTCAGTGCTTAGCTTCTCTTGAAACAGTCCAGCAGTGATGTCCGATACACTGAGGTGATATTATTTTGGGTTACAAAAGTACATAAAACCAGGGATAAATTTATATCTGGAGACATATGCAACTTTCCAAGATGGCAAGGAGATCAGTGGAAGAGTTAAAATAAAAACCACAGACAAAAGGCAATACAGGTCTATCTTATTTTGCTTAATTTAAAGGGTTAGAATACAGACACTCACCTAAAGAGTAAACCTTGTTAAGAAAATAAGGTAGAAGGGTTAACTGCAAGAGTTAAATGTTTAGAAGGGCATTGAGACAATTTAGATTTGCCACTTTGGGAGCACAGAGCAAATTAAAAAAATCACAAAATGATAGAATAAAATCAGGAATATGAAAAGGAAATCAGCATGGCTATGTGCCAAGGTAAAAGATATTACTAAAACAAAAAAAATATCCTTCCAAACAAAGAAAGCATGATGTGCTTCTAATGAGGATCACAAACTCTGGCTGTACACAGACAAAAAAATGTGCAAGGAACAACTTGTAAAGTGTATTTTAAAAAAAAAAAACAAAACAGAACTTTTTTGAACTTGTTAAGTTAGCATATAAAGGACATACAGATGATCCAGATATATATAGAACTTCCTAGAGAAAATAAACCATGAAAATAAACCTAAGTGAACCTCTCCATGTCTGCAGTTACTGTTAAGTATCTTGAAGAAGTTCCAGCATTAGACCTGCTCCCTCTTGTCCACATACCTTTTTATTTTAGTAGAAGACACATAGGGTCTCTCTCCAAATGCAAACTTTAGCAGAAGGGCTATGGAATACTGGACAAAGTGAAGGGGAGATAAACAAGCAGTAAATGGATGGAACAAGCAGTAGCAAATGGCCAGGACCTGATTGCGTTTGCTCTAGAGTTCTCAAGAAACCCTGAGATAAAATAGCTGAACTGCTGCAACAGTGCGCACCCTCTCACCTGGTGCCAGAGGAAAGGTGGAAATGTGATTACAATATTTCTAAGAGGTGCCAGTGAGGTTGGGCCACCACAGACCAGGGATTCCCAACTGACAGGAAAAGTGTTCAGTGCTGTAAAGAGCAGCACTGCTGAACACATCAGTCACTGCAGCATTTTGGAGAAGGCTCAGCCTGGATTTTGTAAAAGGAAGCCCTGCTCACCTGTTGTCACTCTTTCAAGAGACCAGCAGCTTAGACCTCCTTGTCCACTTTCTTGTGCCAGCTCCCTGGTTTTCGAAGAGATTTCTCAATGTCGCCAGGGCTTCTTAAGATTCTAGTGCCCTGGAGGTGAATGGAAATGGCCTCACACAGATCTACACCTTGTTACAGGATGGGAAACAGAGGGCAGAACTGAGCAGATCAGATACAGAGTAGAGTGAGATCTCGCATGAATCTGTGCTCAAGCTGATGCTATGCAAGATACCCAGACATGATCTGGGAGAAAAAAAAAAAATTAAAAAGGTTTTCTTCCAGTACTAATTTAATCAAGCTATTAAAGGAGGAGGCGGGTGAGATAAGAACTGTAGAGGACTTTTTGTGACACTGAACAATTGTGTTATAAAACAGAAGATGAATTGCAGCTTCCCACTAAAGTGTCAGCTCAACAGCAGTGATTAAAAAAAACAGAAGAAAAGAAGAAGAAAGGAGAAGGAGGAGAAGGAGGAGGAGTTATTTGGAACAAGATACAAGCCCAAACATATGGCTAGAGCCCTGGGTACATCTGTACCCTGAGTGCTGTAGGAAGTTCACCCTGTCTCAAAGATGGTACAGCAAAAATGGATAAGTTTCTTAGGACAGTCAGATGTATGGAGCAGCTTTCAGGTGAGGAATAACTGAAGTCACTAAGACTCTTCAATCTGACCAAAAAATACTCCAAAACCCCACAGAACTGCAATGTCTATAAAATTGCAAGTGTTGTAGAAGAAAAAAGCAGGGATATTTCCCATCCTTTCCAATACAATTAAATGGGGCATCAAGTGACACTAGCAAGCATCGAGTTCAAAACCAAAACAAACTGAAGAGGTTGATCCCCAAATAGTATGGAAAGAAGATCATAAACTTCTTATTGAAGTGACATTATAGATGCTAAAAAGCTTCGCTGGGCTCAAGAGAGCACCTGGAAAATCTGTCTGAAGAAAAATCCATCACAACCTATTATACACAAGTCACCACCTCTGGCTCAAAGTTTCCCCATGGCATTTCTGCCTGTGGCTAAAAATGTGTTCTGGGAATTATTGCTCCTGGCTTTACCTTGCCCTTCTTGTCTCCTCTAGGCATCTGCTGGTGCAGGCAGGAAACTTGGCTATAGGTGTCTTTGCTCTGGCCAAGAAAAGCCTTTATTTTTCTCTGATTAGCCTAGCCAACAGGAAACACAGTACAGGCCTGTCCTGAGAGGAAAAGCAGAGAAATGTGTAAGTGCAATTAAAGAAATATTTTACCCAAGTGCAAGACAAAAGATCTCATTGCATTTGTGTATGAAACACCACGTAAGCAGTTTCTGTTTGCATTTTTAATCAGATGCATTTTAATCTTTCACTTTTGTGTATCAAACTAATTACTAAATTTCAGATAGGATGCTAATTACCAGAACCAGATATGTGTGCACTTTTTTTTCCAAAATGTATCAGAAATAAGCACAAAGACTAGAAGATGAGGTGTATTAACTATTCCTTCCAGTGGCAGCCTTATCCAGAAGATGTCACCAAAACATAAGTAGTACTCAGAGTTCCTAGAATAAGGAACATAAATGGAAGGACTTTAGACTTGCATAAGAACCACAGGAAAATCAAGAAGAATGTTGAAACAACACCTAGAAATAAAAATTACCCATTTTCAGGGAGAAGATTAAACCCTTGTATCACAGCAGGAAGGTCAGTAAATAGAAGAAATGATGTACAAAGAGCAAGTCATGCAGACAAAATATCATGATGTTGTTTTGAGTGGAGACCATATTCTTGCCAAAATTCTTCCCTTAAATTAACAAAGCACAAGCATAACAACCAGCAACCTGATTGCTCTGTTTTTCCACCCTCACTGAGTCCCTTTGCTATTTGTCTTCTCTGCTTCCACCTCATTGATACCTTACTTCCGTCAGGGACTTGCATGTTAACAATCTGCTCCTATCTCAGCTTGTGTCTCTTAGGGAGTATATTCACACTCTCACTGAATCAATACCTAATTGTGGCATTACAGAGATCAGCTTCATGCTTCAGAAGATCATGTTCACCAACTCAGTCTTTTCCACTCGCGCTTGCACTGTGAATTTTAAAGCAGTGAAGATCATCTTTGTCTGACTGCAAATAAAAATTCAGCAAAGAAAGAACAAAGAGATTCATAACCTCAAGGAAAGCAAAATGCATCAAATACAGCAACTAAAAACATTAATTCACACAAATTCAGAGATACTCTAGCAGTACCTGTTGTGTGACAGCTAAACCCAAGCCACACTATAAAGCAAGTTGTTAGTCAAGGTAAAAAGCTCTGCCTGGAGAAAAGTCTCTCCATGCTTCTGAGAGTTTGGTCTAGCATGGCAGACATGTTGCCACTGCTGGAACCTCAAACAGGTCAGCAATCAGCAGCTGATATCTGACAGGTAAATATCATTTCACTTCTTCGTGACAGCTGAGCGCATGGATGAGCCAGCACGGCTCATGTTGACACTGTGGCTTGGAAGAGATGCTATTGCAGGAACAAGTTCAACATAAAGAACACAGACCGGGACACTAGCCAGCAGGAATTGTCCTGAGTCTTGAGCTTTGGCTTTAAGGGCTCTCTTGACCCTCTCTGGCACCAGGAGATAAGCTCCATGCCATGATATTTACACTTCTCTAAGAAGAAACCAAAACAAATCTACCCAGCAACGGTAAAGTACACAGACGCTTTAGGACTGACAACCTGTTGGGCTGTATCACCACCTGAATATCACTTTCCAGAGACCTCCCTGATGGAGATCTTCTAGCAGCAGTAATAGTATGAATCACAGAGCTTTTAAATTCAACAATTCCTATCTTGTTTATACATATGGCTGCCCATATGATTTACACCATTTTGAGTATGAAGTTAAAAATAACATTTACTCTACTGGCATTTGCACTGTTACGGGAAAAAGTTTTGTAAGAGGGGCTACTAAGACATTGTGCATAGTAGATGCGTAATATGAGTAATCATGTTCTTATAATCTCTAGGACATTTAGGCTGATGGAAAGTGTGTCCTTTCTGATTCTACATTAATCAAAACAATGGAATGGGGCCAGGTCTACATTAAAAAGAAGAAAAGCTTTCTGTTACCTTGAAATCTGAAAGTATTTTGGCATGAAGTTCCAGTTTCTTGAAGCTAGCTATAGTCTAGACAGATTTTGTTGTATGCTTTTCTATTTCATAAATATATATACACATTATCAGGAACAGTCTATTTCCATAATTAGATTTTTGATCTACTCAATGCATTAAGCAAATCTTCTGTAAAAATGAATATTATTTTAAAATCTGGACATCTAGCACCCACTAAACAAAAAAAAAATTTCAATTTCTGAAAATTCCTAAAAACCAATTTAGCCAGTAATGAGGTGAAATGAGAACTCCTTTAAAAGAATTTATTTGAATTTCAAAAAATTAATAGCATGCTTCTTGGCTGAAGAAGTTCAAAGAGCTGAGTTCTTAAAAAAAAAATCAATGCATGGAACCCAGCCTTGTTGCTTGTGCCTGAGCAATCAAAGCACTCTTTTGTTTCACATAAAGAGAAGCAGTTTCCTTAGCAATCTCTGAAAGTTAAAAGCTACAATAACAGGAAAAAAAAAGGTTTAGCTGCACACACATCGTTAAAGCAGTAATAAAAATGCTGTTCTACTTTACTAGCATGTTGGACCCCAAGTCACGACTAACAGCATCTTAGACACCACGTAGTCCTGCGCTCCTCCACAGGGAAGAAACTCGACAAGGAGAGAGGGTCAGGAAGTTAAAAGCAATCCCCGCAGAAGTCAACTGTGCTCTAAATGTAATTCTCCAGTGCTTACGGTGGGGACTTGCCTGGTTCAGAGAGTCCTTTTCAGAAAACTCTTCTGATTTGCCTCTTTCTGTAACAGGGGTTTGCTTTCTGTTTTTCTGAGTGAGAACAAACAGAGGTGGAAGGAGTGGGCAGGTTGTTGTTTTAGTGTAAGCTTGGACTGGACATCAGGCAAAGTTAGAGACAAAGATTCTTCTCTTTGTCACACATTAAGAAGACCACATAGCTTTTTTATAAGGGCAGACTTTACATCAAAATCTAATGCCTGGTTAGACAGAATTTGGGAGATCAGGCAATGTAAACAGGCATACAGCCTTAAAGGTAGAACAAAATTAGAATTTTAGGCTCTAGGAAGCTCTGTTTGCAGAACTGCCAGGCAATAAATCACTGGAAATGCACAGGCATTTAGACAGAATGACTGAAATCCTCTTCCATTCCACAAAAACATTTCTTGCTTTCTTTGTCATAGCCTAAAAGATGGTGCTTAATAATAAACACATTTCTCATTAATTTGTTGCTGTTTTTGCAAAAACCTTCCTGGTTTGACACAGACCTGGACAACCAGTATGGTTAGGAAATAAGATGTTGGAACCAAGTAGAACTAGCATCATTATCAACTGAGTGACAGATGAGTTCTTTGCAATTTTCAAAATCAATAAGCTTTCAGTGTATACTTCCTTGAACAAAGATACTTCCAGAGAAATGAAAACAAGACAGAAATCCTCTTTTTTTTTTTCCCCCTCTTTTGTTATGTTGCAAGTGGATGTAGCTTCTGTTCTCTGTAGACATCATGGTTTGATTTGCTCTTAGATCCCAAGAAGATCATTTACCATTCTAAAGCTTCCGAATGCAACAATAAGTAACGTGAGCTACTGTCAACTACTTGCAATTGAAAAGTAACTTTTTGCTGATCCTTTAGCCTTCCATATTTTCAACCAGTGCTTAAGTGTTCACAGGTTGTCATATACATTGCAATTAAAAAGAAGACATAGTTATGAGAAAATTACTATTTCTTTACATCTACTTTTAGCTTCTGTTCTGTGCTATTGTCTGTATTGGTACAGAATATGACATTACACATTGTTCTTTTATCAGATTCCATTATGCAGTACTTGCTGGTATGGATTTATTATATTTTAAACCTCTCCAAATTCTAGGAGCTACAGTCATGGAGCTGCTGTAGCTGATATACCTGGAGTACCAATTACTTAAAAATGGGATGGAAAATGTAATTATACAAGTGTACCATCAATTTCATTCAGAGCTCTCTTTCTTAAGGAGGGACAGGGGTTACATTACAGCTGACCTCTCAGTCTCTTCTCTGAAAGTTTCACTGCAGTCAATGAAACAGAAGTGTTAGTCTGGAAGCTGCACTATCATAGTGGTGGTAATTCACTGCCAAATTTGGCACTGGTGCCAGGGACAGGGAGTCGAGCTGACACTAAGTCGGAAGGTCTGTTAAATTAATTTGGCATCACCCATGAAAAATGTTTCTCGTCACTTTCCTGTAACACAAGTACAACAGCCTGGCAGATACAGTAAAGGCTGTGGTATTTTTCTCTGTCAGTGTGGTTTCTCAACATGCATTTCTCAAACATACCTCCTGTATCTATATTTCTTGGCTGGAGCTCTTGAAAGATGCAGACACGGTTCCTACCCAAAATACAGTGGGTATGAGGCTGGATGAGCTTCTCCTGCTCCTGGCTGTGCAGTTTGCTTCCTTAGCTGAGACACTATATCAGTGATTAGAAGTAGCAGAGTTGAGGGTAATACAAGAAGAATCTGTATTTCCCTGCTGAAGAGGAAGATTGGTCACATCTGTGGTGAGCTGTGGCTCTGAGAATCACCACCCTGGCAGCAGAACTTCTAACTCCAATCTTTTGTCCTTAAATCAGGAGTTCCTAAGGGCAGGCAGGTGTCTTCTCTTGAAGTTCAGAGAGGAAAAAGATTTCTGAACAGCACTGTAATTAATTAGAGGCTATTATTAGTGAAAATGGAAAAGAAGGTTAACTGAGTTTCTGTGACCATTCCGATGCTTCAGGACTTGCTAATTAAGAGGCTGGATGACTCACAGGTTTAACCTGAATTATACACTTAAGTACACGACTGCATGAAAGCCTGTGTGTCAGCCACTCTGGGGAACTTGGAGCATCCTGGTATTTACAATATTTTGTAATACTGAATCCTGTCTACCAAAAATGAATCTGAATCCTTAGTTTATTTTATGAGTAAGTCAATGAAGAAACTTAGATTTTAACATTTTTCTGTTAGCATGAATGTAGCATGGTTTTAAATAAATCACAGTAAGTAGGACCGTACTAGATCGCCTATGTGCTTAGCCATCTCAACTTACACATCTGTCTTGTTTGGTTTTTAAAAATAAACCAAGCAAAGTAGAAATATGCAGGGTCATTCCTTTTTATTTGGTGAATAACAGCATAATTTCAGATAGAACAACAACAAAAATCATGCTGATCAGCCACCCACACACTTTCTTTAAAGCTCTCATAAATTGAATCAACATTTATAAAGCACAGCAAGTACTGGCATTTAAGTAATACTACAGAAACAGTCAAGCTGCCATAGTGAATACATATCCTTCCTTTGTACATTAGCTTCCCTGTGCACACACAATGTTATGAGACACTGCTCAGCAATACAAGAACATGATTTTAATGGGAATTTCACAATTAGAAATCATCTCTTCCTTTATGTACATGAGCAATGCAGTTAAGCTCCCCCTTTCAGCTCTGCAAAGAGCTGCTCCCTCATCCTGTGTCTGACTATGCAGTCACGCTCCAAGCCTGGCATCTGCAGCTTCCAACGCAAGAGGTCAACCACAAGCTCCTATGCACAGTCAACTTCTTGGTCCTCACAGACTTCAATTTAAACTGAATTGGATCCTGACATGCCTTGGGACCAGCTACAGCTACAGCTATTGCTGTGCTATTTTCCCACCTCATCCAAAGATCATTGCTTTATCAGTGGTATATACCCTCTGCTTCCAAGGAAAGACAAATTAAACATGATAAAACTATCATAAGATTTGCTCAACACCAAACCACACAGTTGCTATTTCATCCTTTTTCATATACAATGCAATTACATGAAAACAAGCTTGGATTGGTTTTTTTGACTCAATATTTTGGGGGTCACTGTGAATGGGCAGTGGTGATATCTCATTCTGCTGCTCTGACTCTGGCTACTATTCAAGGCTTGTGTAGTGTTAGCTGTATTTTGAAACACGTACACACACACAAATTTTAGGATGATCTCTATAGGATAAGGGGTAATGGTTTTAAACAGAGGGAGGTAGATTTAGATTAGACATCAGGAATAATTTTTTTACAATGAGGGTGGTGGAACACTGGCACAAGTTGCCCAGAGAGGTGGTGGATGCCCCATCCCTGGAAACATTCAAGGCCAGGTTGGATGGGGCTCTGAGCAACCTGATCTGGTTGGAGATGTCCCTGCTCCTTGCAGGGGGGTTGGACTAGATGACCTTTGAAGGTCCCTTCCACACCAAACTGTTCTATGATTCTATTATTATGAAGAGGCTGTTCAGATGCATTATTAGCCTTTAAAAGAACACCAAGCATTTGATGTTTACCTTCTTTAGTGCTCGTCTCTCCTTAGCACCAGTCTGATCTTCTCCATTTGTTGAGACATTTGGGTTTAGTTTTGTTTTATTTCCCTTGAATTTTCAATAGAGCTGAAAGTTAGCATGTTATTGTAATCTTGTAACTATTCCAGCTGAACCTCTCCAAACCAGCATGAGTAACCCTCATGAGATGCATTGCCCAGGAAAGTGAGCTGGCTACCTGCTTCTGAAGCATCCCAGGGAGAGCATAGTCTTCCCAGGAGGCCACCTCATGGCTGGCTCAAAAAAAAAAAAAGAGCCTTTTTGCACATGGAAAACCTAACACATACATAAACCACCATTCCCATATGCAAGAAAGATGTCAGTCAACTTGAGTCTTCATCTACCTCACATTTCAAAGCTGGGATGCATACATTAAAACAATGTACTTACTGCAATCGTTTGGGTTGTTGACTTTCTGCCAGTGTCCTTGAAGTCCCCTCTGGAGCACATTGGCTCCTAAAGAAGGGCAACCAGCAGGCTTTTGAATGTAGTGAACGTTACTTTATAGGGAAGCAGAAGCTGGAAGGGTTTACAGTCATCTCTTTCAGCTTGCATACTGTTGCTGTTGGTGTCAGAGTTGTTAGTGAGCAGTCATCTCAAGTCTTAATTCTGATTTCTTTGGTCTATATTGTCTGCCTGCATAATTTTCATGGGCTATGACAGGCAGGTTAACACATGCTTTGTGAATCAGCAGCCATGGCACACAACTTTTTTTTTTATTTCTTCAGGGAATGCTGGGGCAAAGAGTTTGTCATGGGACAAGGTCTTTGTAGCCTGTCATACCACTGGGATTTGGGGGGTTGTGCACCCTTGGCTGGCTGAGGCAGGAAGAAGATGAACCTGCCAGGTGCTGAGGCTGGGAGGAAAGTGCCCAGGACTGCAAGGCTTCCCAGGGTGCAGGAAGGGCCTGTTGCTCTGCAGTCTCCAAGGGTGCACTGCAGCTCTGGGCAAGGGTGTTCCTGCCTGCCACCCAAAAAGGCACAGGAAGGCTTACATGTCTTATAAACCATGTTCTATGAAAGCTAAGGAACAGCTATGGCCACAGTGCATTGTCTCATTAAATAAAAGTGATGATGCCTGCAGCAGGATGCTGGATCCTATCATTTGCCCTCAAGGCAACATCCACCCACTCATTAAGTGACCCTACAGGTTTGGTCTGCTTGGGCTAAGCAGGGACTATGTAACTCATTTCACTCAGAAGTTGAATTTAAAGCAGAGTTTACAACTGCAGACCCAGAAAATCTATCTTAAAAAAAACTGGTCAACTCTGTCTATGTCTTCTCACAAACCTAAAATTAAATCTTTAAAGAAATGCAAAATCCATCATCTACTCTATTATGTTTCTCAGTTATACCAGTTAAAAATTTTCACATGGAGATAATCAGAGTAGCCCAGCTCCGTGTCAGTAATATCACCTACACCAATGCCCTGCAAGCACAGCAGCAAACCCTCTCAGGCAGGAGAGAGGGTGCCAGCACCAGCCGCCGAACTTGAAATCAATTTTTTCTCTTAAGTGTAACTTTATTCTTGTACTCTGTGTATAACTATATCACTGTGTACGGGGACAGCTGTACCTGCACTTTACAGAGATAAGTAAGGTGAAACCACTGACTTAATAAATTCCTTTTTTACAGATGTACAGTACTTCTGTGCAGCTGTGTAACAAAGAGCAGGACTGAAGCAAAGTAACGCAAAGCAGGAAGAAAGTAAAGACAAGGAGACCTTTAAGATATGTTACAGTTTCTTGCTCTCGAAAAGGAGCCCCATTTCTTTCCTGCAAGTTTTATTCTCTCATTGAGGGACTGCTTTGAGAGTTTTCATCATTGTTGTCTCAAGGGTGTTGACTACAGGCTTTATTTCTCATTCTCCTGTCCCATGCAAGCAAGCTGGTATTTGCATCCCCAGTTCTCCTTCTCCTGTGTCACAAAGGTTTAGGTTCACTTGGTTTTTAAAATGTCTCAAAATAAGCTGGACTTGGAATACCCTTTGCAGATTCCCAAAAAAGGAAAAAATTCAGATAAACTACGTTATACTCTGAGTTAATACAAGTAATTAATTATTTCCAACACTGAATTATGGCATACAAATTCACTCACAAAATATTTACTTGAAATTGGAGTGGAAGAGACTAAGGAAGAAACAACATTTTTCAGAATAAAGGCTGCTGACTACAGAAAGCAGCAATTAAGGCTCTGCTGGCAGCAGGCGGAGGCATCCATATTTATTCTACAAACTGTGAATAAACAAGTTCTGATGTACCACTGAAGTAGCAGAAAATACCCTCATAACCTTTTGTTGTAGTCATATCATTAACAGTATGAATACCTATTTTTATTCCCATATTAGACCGTTTAGCCTTATCCAAAATTCTTTAATGTCCTTTGTTCACCACAAGAGTTAGTTAATGGCTGCCTCTAACTCCAGGGTCACACATCTCAGCACAGTTCAGGATCACACTTTAGGCAGAGGTAACCCTCACAGGAGGCAGATCTGCCCACCACTGTGACCATTTGATGATTTTGGAACAAGCAGAGATGTTTAGGCAGAAGTGCTGTGGTTGCCTTGCTCTAATAGCTTTGTTATCTGGCACAATGCCTGGCATCTTTTGATGCCTCGTTATCTTGTAAAAGCAGAACAGCGGCACACGTGGTACAGTTTTTCCAATGAACAAGTCACAAGACTCTCAGAGATATAACTGGCGAAAGGCTGTTGAAATGCTCTTAGAATTATAATGACAACTTATCAATGCTTGGAACAAAATCATCCTTTTATGATTAATTCACAGGCTCCGGGAAGAGTGTTTGCTTCTGAAATCTCCTAGCATTTTTAAAAAAAAAATTTTCTTTCTTCTTTATTTTTTAATGGTCATCTGTAAAAAGGGAATGTTGAGAACAGCCCAGCCGTAGACTCTTCTGAATTTAGCTCTGTTATCAGCTAGCTTTCTCGCCAGACAAATAGATAAAACCAAAACATGACTTTTCTCACCAAATAGCAACTACTTTGACATGCACAGTCTGAGAGATAAGCCGCCTGTGCATGTCGTCATCTCCAGACCTGCGATCTTTATAGTATGGCTCTGTTGCCCACTGGGTAGCCAACCCTAAAATGTGGGCATCAGCCCACCTGTGACCATGCAGAAAATGAAGCTCTTTAGGACTCTTCAGCTGAGTAGAGATGCCCTGGCATGAGAGTTGGTAATACCAACAGCTCCAGATGAAACTGCATCTGCCTTTTATCAGTCAGCAATAGTGAGAGCCTGTATTTCAACCAGTAGCCAGTATTTAAAGATCCTTACTCAACTCCAGGCAAAAGATAAAGATCTGAACCTGTGTTGCTTGTTAGTAGATATTCAGCTGATGGACTACAGCCTCCAAGAATCATGCTCTAAGAAAAGAGAGAAGATAAGCAGACGAGACTCAATATTAGATAAATTTACACATGGAGAACTTTTCTATCTGACAGGCCTGAATTACACTCTGAGGACAAACAAGTCCACATCTTTCCAAAATAAGCTGCGATGCAGCTTCTTTCAAAGAGAGGAATGACTCAGAGGGTGCCACTGTCACCACTTCTGGCTGTGAGTCCTTCAGAAGTCAGAGTGACACCCTCTCTGCCTTTGAACACTGGATGACAAAAGCCAGAGCGATCTTCACACTTCAGGCTGCAAAACAGCAGGTGGTTTGCATTTGTATTTAATCCAAGTGGTACAACGGCAGGGTTTATATAAGCTCACACAGCTGGTAATTACAAATTCCCCTATGGTAAACCAAAAAACCCCAGAAGCCACCTCTTCTTGTCAAAAATCTATGATGGGGAGTGTAGAATAGGTCCTGCACTAGAAAAGTCCTGTACCCCGAGACCTGACCAGGGCCGAGGCTTGTTTTGTTTGCAAGCTGAGAAGAAAAGGCCACAATGACATGTTTCTGAGAAGGCAGATTAGAGGTGTTTGCCTTGGCTGGAAGAGGAAGCATGCCGTAAAGTTTCTAAGCTCTGTCTGGGCACTTCTGCTTGTGTCCTGCAAGGGGAAGTTCCTCAGCCCAGTACTATATGACAACACTATGGTTACCATCAGGTTACCAGAAATTTCTTGTTTTCAGTAGTGCTTTTCTCTTCAGGTCCAACTACAAGGCAGGGCAAGTGCTGGCAAGAGACTGTATCATCTAGAGGGACTCTTACCTCCTCTAGGAAAGGCGCCCAGTACATGTTCGTCAGCCTTTTGAAGTTACATTTCTACATGGAAACAGAAACACTTTACACCGGCTCCTCAGGAAAGGGCTGAACATTTCTCAGTATTGAAACTACTGCTTTACTTGCTGCTCTGGTTATAATTTTTCACCTTTTACCCGATGTGAACCTGAAATCATCAGACAGCTTATGCAGCAACCTTCACAGTCTAGGCACTTGGTCCACAGAGAAAAGAAAACAGAAATGCTGCCATCCAGAGACAGCATACAGAGGCCATAAAACACAAAACTCTGCTCTGTAACTAGTCACAAACTGACCACCATGTCCCACATGTAATCTCTCTTACTAAGCTCCCAATCCTTGTTGTTCTGGTCACTTTTAGCAACTGACTTCACTTGTTATTTCGGTTACAAATACCGAACATTACATTTCAGTTTCTTTGCAGAAAACTCTCTGCTTACTGACCATTATTTATCAAGAATAAACTGTCTGCAGATGCCCAGTATGTGATTATGAAAGATTAAACAAACAGTATGGGAAGAGCTTTAGGAATCCCAGGGGCCAGCACTGATGATGCATGCAATCACAGCTTTATTATTGAAGAGAGCACAACACCAGGTTGAATTTTGAGTGCTGTGCAGCCGCAAAAGATTTTACATGTTACAGTAGCGTTCTGCTGGTGCCTCACAGTGGTTCAGGAAATAAGTGGGATACTTTTCTCCCCAGTAGTATTTGCAAAAAATAAGGTAGTTGATACTGCTTCCCTCCACTACTTAAAAATTCTCTGGTGATTACTAAATACTGGAAATATATTAGAAACTTTTGAAAATAGCAACACTCTACTAAAAAAGTTGCTTGATGATTCAATTCACTAAATTTAAAGGACTACTTTGAATTCTAAATTCCCAGTAATCTTAGATAAAGCTAACACCTTTCTCAACATCCAAGTCAAGTCTCCTAAAGGTGAATAGTGCTGTCATAAAAAACTCCTATCCATTCACAGATTAAAAAGCAAACAGCTCTCCCATCTCTAGGATGACCAGCAGTCATTTCCTCCTGATCAGTTTACTCATTATCTTTTCTGACACCCACACAATATTGGAAGCTGAGTGCAATCAGTGCTGCTTTTTGCTGAGTTAGGTAGCAGGTGATTCACTTTGGAACACATTGACTCACTGCTCACCTTTCATTGATTCCTTTGACATTTTGGTGAGGTGGATTTTATGGAAGTCCTCCAAAATCATGCACATTGGGTGAAAGACTGAGTCTACAACTGTTGAAAGGGAGGCAGAGAAGTTGCTTTTCCCGAATAGTGACAGAGCTCATAGGAAGATAAGCTATGCTGACTCAAATGGGGTCAGGTTGTTGTCTACAGCTTGTTGGTTGGTTGTTTGGTTGTTTTGACCTTCCCCCTCCCAAATTTTCCTTACACAGCCTTTTAAAAAGCTGTGATAGAGTGATATTACATTGGTAACAATTACAGAGTGTAAACAGATGTAGTGAGCTCTTTCATCTCAAAGCTGTTTCCAAGAAACTGAGGTACATATTAAGATCATAAATTGAACACTGAGTGCACAGCTGAGAAGGCAAAGGACGTACTTTGTGTACTAAATATCAATTTTGTTTGCTTGCACTGAAAAATACATTACCCCAAAAGACGTCTTGCCAATATGAGTAGGATAGTTAGGTTTTTAGTCCCATTAGATCCACCATTGGCTTATTTCTAAAGAGCAATTGTCCAAAGAGTCCGGAGTGTAGCTCCAGAAGCAGCTCTACACATTGAAAAGATTGTCACTAGGGTTTAAGTGTTTTTTTTTTTTTTCCTTTTTGGCAATAATTAACCTCAATAAACTCCAGGAGTTTTATGGCTTGGTAAAACTCAGACGAGAGTGATGTGGCATTACTAATATGGGAAGGCAAATATTGTATTAGAATATGAAATACGGTGAACATATGTGGGAACAGAGAGTGCAGCACAGCTGTCTGATATTGAAGAATTTGAGCTATGTCCTTGAACACCACTTGCTCAATAACAAAAAACAGCAATTAGAACAAGATAAGTAAATACCAAAGGCAAAAATAGTAAAGACAACTAAAAATCTATAACCAATCCAAATGAAGTTTAAGGCGCGTGAACAGTATATTGCTACCAATTGAATTAGATGATTAAGCACGTGCATTCCACGTGTAACTGAGAAAAGATATGGAAGACTTAGGCAGACGGACAATAAAGGTCTCCAGTACACCATCCACAGGGTCCGTGTCCCTATTGCAACAAACATCATGTACATAATCTGAAAATCACAGCTCGATGCTGACTTCTAATGAGGTTTTGCAATTGTGCCAGAAGATGCTTCCTCAACAAGTGAGCTCTTTATCCTTTAGTAATACATACCACAACTGTTAGAGACAGCTTCTTCAAAATCTAATATTGTAATATATATTTTGACAGCTGTAATCTCGGGATAAACAACACTGAACATAATGTGATTAGCAGCTATAATTTCCATTTGATGTGAATGCAATAACCCTAACTCAAATCTAAACCAGAAAATCAGTAACTATTAAATTTTCAGCCAGTCAGCCCCAGAGATAAAATTAAACAATGAGTACCCCTCTCCATTGTGGAAACTGTCTGAGGCTCCTGAAACCAGCTCAGCTGAGCCCCAAGAAATACCTCTTCCAATAAAGCCAATCTAAACACCACATATCAATTTAACTGTAAATTATAAAGAAGGCTTTTGTTACCAGAATAGCGAAGAGTTTTTCAAAGCTTCTGATTTTTTTTTATACTGCATTAGTTAGCATAGGAAGAACTGATTCCTAGGTAACAAATGTTACTACTGCCAAATACCACTCTTGGAAATCAGAGACAACAAGCACCTGGTAGATCTAATCAAAGAGATTTTCTTATCTTTTATTTTCTTTCCATTTTTATTTTTGACATTTTTTCTTACATATTGCTTTAAACACCGTAAGTAGTGTGGTTTCATCATGTTTTAGGAAACCATTCTAATTTCATAGATAATAATTACAAATTTAGCTGCAGGATAAAATTTTTGTTAATTACTTTAATACCTCTGATTTCAGAAGTCAAGATTTGAGAGTCAGACCTTTCAGACACTCAGGAAGACTCACAGCCATGGACAGACAGTGTTATTTTGCCTAGTTGTATAAAGCTTTCCCCTGCTGCCCCAAACCCAATCTTTCCATGTCAGACATTCCTGACAGTCCCTCAGGACTTCTTACTCTTCTTGCAATTACTCTAATTCACCGGAGTCAATTATTTGGAAGTCAGAGATCAGAGCCTAGTCTTAGTGCAGCTCTACATAAACTAGCACTGGCTGAACTCTACTTAATCACATAACGCAGCACACGTCTGAGGAAGCTAAAAAGTTTTTCAGAATTTTTTATTATTTTGTTTTAATCAATGTTAATTATTCTCACAGAGAAGAACTTTTTTCCCCTCCCCAGTTTTTCTCACAATCTGAAATTGAAGAGCAAATTTTTAATCTCTGAAAGATGCAGCCGCTATTGTGGAGTGAAATTAAATAAGCCTCAGAACTGAAGGATGTGTACTGAAAAAGAAGATAAAAGAAAACATGAGGAAGGTTTCCATTGGCCTTATATGCTTCGTTATGCATGTAATATAAGATTGCAGATAGCAGTTCAGGCCTCAACTTAAGAGGCCTGTGAGAGCATCAGTAAGAGATAGTTCATCAATTGTTCTGAATACACACTGTAGAAAGTGACACTAATGGCTATGACAAATTATTGTCTAGGACACTCTCAAAAACTCTGACTCAGGACCAAAGCCTCACATAACCCTGCAATGTGCTCTATACACATAGGATAAATTAATCTTTATTTAATGAAGTCAAGCAGACAGCTCCAGTAACACCTCATTTTTATACATCATTCATTGAGCTTTTCAGCAAGCATTGTTAATTAAAAGAAAAACAGTGCAACCATTTAGCGAGAATTACTTTGAACAGTTCAGGTAACAGATGTGATGTCCTAGCTCCTGCCACTGTTCCCAAAGCACACATCAGAGGGCAAGAGGGCTTGCTAGCAACAGTATGTGTGTAGCTACAACTTCTCTTCTACGTTATGCTCAGCTCCTTCTCTTGCTTGCAATGGCTCATTGTGCTGTGTTTTGGGGACCTCATTCTTCATGACTGGAAGTACAGTATGTGGAAAACCCAGTCAGAGAGGACTGGTGCATCCCAGACCTTAAACCAGCGTGGAGTTGATGTGTGAGTACGGCATTCCTGCAACCAAAGCACTTCTGACTCTCAGGGTCAGATGTAGCCTCCTTCAACCTTGCACCACTTCTTCCCCTCTCTCTCTTTTTTGATACGCGTTTTTTATTCTCACTTCTCTCCTTCTGCTGTTTTCTCTGCCCCTTCAAAAACAGTTATGTAGTGTTTAAAGAGTACATGTTGAGCACGCATCCATGTAGTAGGCTACTGCATATCCTTGCTCATATGACTGAAGAGAAAGAGGAGATAATACACACACGCCATCTTGTATAGAGAATATACTCCTTGTCCTATTCCATGAGAATTGGAATAAGAGTCAGATGCTAGCTGTTGTATCACATATAAATGCAAGATGCCATATTTTCAAGAGGTGCTGTGTATGTCTGATGTTTTCTAACATATTTCACATTTAAAATTAGTTAGAAAAATCATTTTTGTTGACTCTTATCTAAATGTCAGTTGTCAGAAATGCTGTAGTTACTTAATTTGCTAAAAAAAGATTCTGCACCACAGAATCTACGGGGCACTACGGCACTCATTCGTTAATTTCTTAAGGAATAAATTATCTGTTTGAATAATTGCAAATTAAAAGTTAAATCCCAAAATCCAATTGCAGTCTGAGTTTTCACTGCAGACCACAATGTTCTAATAACCTAAATTTGGAAAAATCTGAAAATCTACATAGCAATGTAATCTCCATGGACAAAAGAAACTTCAGCTTCAGCACAAGCATTTGTCTCTTACAATTAAGTGTATCTTGTTGGAAGTAGTAATGCCTCATTGTAACCCTAACTGCTTTGACAGAATGCATAGTGTTTTCAAGCTATATAATTTTGACATCAAAACAAAAATATCCAACAACAGATGAAAACCCACCATTTCATCCCATAGTGAAGAAATGGTCCTGTCACAACTGCTGTGTGTTTGTCTGTGTCCAGACAAACACAGACAAACTCAGATTTAACCCTCACTTGCCTGCCTTTAATCCGCAGGTAGTTTGAAAATGTTTCAGGCTGAACAAGTGATGGATAGAAATTTACAGAATACTGTCATTAACCCAGAACTGTGTCCTCAGACTACATGTTTTCCCAATGTGAGGTAAGGAGATGAATAGATATCAAAGTAAGGGAATTGAATAGCTGTTGCCAGTTCCCTTTTGTAGCAGGAAAAGTGTTTTGGATGGAGTAACTGCAAGAAATTTATACTCTCAAACGCTGTTGTGGAAAATAGACAAACACTAAGTGAACTGTAATAGCGGAACACATCACAGCAATTTCTCACACATCTCCTCGCCCAAGCAGACAGACCAAGCAGAATTAGTGAGTTCTGGGGAGAGAGGTAAACGTGGGGAGATTACTTGGATTAATGACTTTTGTTTTAAAGTATTGGAGTGTAAAATAAAGATTGTTAAATTGATAAATAAAGAGTCCAATTATTAAATGCAAGGACTCCAAAACCAGCAAAGATAATTGTAAGATATTTTTTCATTTCCAAGCCAAAAACCAGTCTAGTAGATAGGAACAGAGAATGCTTTAAATTGATGAGGTGAAGAAAAGGTGGGATGATTTGTGATGATAGAGACTTTAACTGTTTATGCTTTTAATATTTCACTGATTTTTTTGGCTTCTGTTAATAGCTGGAACTTCAGGTTTGCATTATAGCACAAGATAAAGAGGGGGAAAAAAAAAAAGCCATCCTTAACATATACAGAATTCCTTGAGATCTTGGAAGGTTTAGAACTAAGACACACAGGAATGAGGTCTTTAAAACGTCTTTCAGTCACTGCTTTTCATATCTGCAGAACAATAACCAAAGTATTTGGATTGAGGGAAAGACTGTATTGTCAATTTGCAAAAGGACAGCTTCAGAGAGTTGAGTTGGAGAGAAATCCAGTGTACATCTTTTCTACTAAAAGTAGTGTTTAAATTACTTTGTTATTATGGAAAATAAGGTCAGAACCAGACTTATTTCATTGGGCAGAATGCGTAAGTAATACTGCATAGGACAGGACACAGGATAATGAACATCTCCCTCTCCCTCCACACACAAATGCCTATGGTATACAGATCTCTTTTTCATGGCAATTACTTCACCTATTTGAAACAGTATCATCTTTGAAAGAGCCAAAAAGGCTGCTCCCAGGGAATCCACCATCTGCTTAGCACTAAAACTACAGTCCTCTTCCCCAGGCAGACTCCTGGGGACCCAGTGTTAAGCAACTCCTTCATACATACAGTTGCAGCTAACCTGCTGCCAAGGGACACTAATCACTTCATTTTCCAAATGAGCTATCTGCATAAAAACGCAAATGTATCTCTGTTTTTCTACTTCAAGAAAAAAAGTAGTTGCATTGGAAAATTATGAAATTAATGCTAGAATCATTTATGCTTAAGAAATAATTTCCAGCATTTTAAGTTTCTTGGCTGTGGTGACTTGTTTCATTTTCACGTTGCCATCTTTAGATTTTTTTTAATAGGCCCAGGGGAAGTATAAGCCAGTTATGTAAAATTCGAAACAGAACTGTAAGTCCGTACATCTGGCTTATGTTCTGTGGTATTAAATATTCAAATACCAGCAAAAGGCCAAGTGACCAAAATAAACCATCATAATTGCAAAATTTAGCTCTACTTTGCCATTCAGAGTGTAGGTACAGAAATATTTGTAGCAGAAGTGCCAAGATTTGTCTGTGTGTGTCTGCCTGTGAGGGCACCAAATAAAACTGAAGGGTTAAAAAAATAGCATATAGCACTAGATAACCAAGCACATGGGGGACAGCAATCAAACTCTTAAAGAGGAATGTGTTGCCATCAGGGTGCAGGTCTTCTCATCTAGATGTAAAAAAGATTAGAATCATAGAATGGTTAGGGTTGGAAGGGACCTTCAAAGGTCATCTAGTCCAACCCCCCTGCAAGGAGCAGGGACATCCCTGACTAGATCAGGTTGCTCAGAGCCTCATCCAGCCTGGCCTTGAAAATGGCAACAAGGCTACATCACATGTGCCTTTCCTACTCCTATCACCCAACCAGAAGTCGTTACACCCAGAAAGATAACCAAAACAAAGAAATAAAGGCAATGAGCCATAACTGTGCCTAAAATTGGCAGATGACAAGATAAGCAAGATTCATAGGCGAAAGCTCATCCCATGGTAACTGCTGGGTCCTCAGTGGCACATCAAGCCTGTCCAGAAACGAGTTTTCTCTCCTGAGAGATGTGTTGAGGACTTGGAAGCTGAAATCCTAGTTCTTGGTCTTGTTCACTACTGATTGTGGATGGCTTGTGGTTACCTGAGTGTGAATGAATACAATCCATGAAACAGTGAGTATGGCTGGTGACAGTTGTTGTTTAAAGGTATCTCCTTCTCTTTCTGTAAGGTCATACACAGACTTTTCTTACATGGATTTAGTACCAGGTTTCAGGTACTAGAAGACTGTTCTATTTGAAATTACAGTGGCTAGCTTCCTTATACTAAGGACGTTTTTAAAAAGAGCCCCAAAACAACATCAGCTTGCCTGATGCCAGCTGAATACACAACACTTCAGTGATAAACAGTGAGGAGCCTCTGCTGATGGAGACACTTGTGCTAATTACTTTTCCCCCTCCTTATCTGCAGAGGACCTTTAACCTTTAAGGAGAACCTTTAACCTTTAAGGAGAAACTACTTTAATTAAACCAAGATGAGCAGTAGCATTTCTTCAGGACAAAACTGCACACCCATGGAAAGGAGCAGTGGCCCCTGGACTGCAGAGTTCACTGTAATTAAGAACAGACATCAGCAGCTCCAGTGGGAAGAGACTGAGCAAGGCTTAAAGCCACACTGTCATCCACAAAATTATGTCAGAGAGACAAGCAGACAGTTTAGTCTGGACAGAGAAGGCTGATCTGAACTTGACAGGAAGGTTTGGGTGTCATTAGCACTCACTTGGCAGATGGTAAGTGAACAAGTTTACCCAGGGATGAGATGCAGAAGGAAGAGAGAAACCAACCAAGGAATGCAATCCTCCAAGACTTGGAGGAGAGGTGGAGAGGGCACAGTTGAGAGCATTTGGAGGATAAGTTGTAAAGCTAAGAAGAGACAAACCAGAAGAATTACATATTTCTAGATCTCAGGGGAGCATGCAATTGCTGAAGATACTTCCTGCATTATGTCAAGGTGGTTGCCAGTTAAATGGGTAGAGAAAGTGCAAGATCAGAGATGTGTTCACACACATCTTCCCAAGGGCTGACAGGAGCCACCTTGAAGCTTTAGCAACATCTGGCAGCTGGGCAGAAGGCAAGGGGATTAGCTATCGCCCAGCCAGCATTTGCAAAAAACACCCCCAGAAAAGGTCAAAATTCACAGCTGTCTTATCAAACAGCTTTCTGTAGAAGTTGTTCTACGTGTACAGATGCCTGAAGGCATTGTGGGAGCATGGAGATGGGAGGGTGGCATCCAAAATGAGAAAGCCCATTTAAAGAGAAACATCAGCTGAAAGCTCGAGAGAGAAATAAATTTCAAGAATAATTTGTCTGCACACTTTTGCAGCAGTTCTGTTTTCTGCTTAAATGTGAAATCTATTAGGTTGCTCTTATTTTTAAGTACAATACATAAACCACCACATTTACATTGAAGAGATATAGATGTGGAAACTGCATATCATTTCTTAGTTCTGTACAGGACTAAGCCTTATGCAGTCGCTCACTCACCCTCCCCACCATCCAAGAGAATGGGGGAGAGCTAATAAAAGGCTTGACAGTCAAGAAAAGGACAAGGGGAGATCATTCAAGTTACCATTACAGGCAAAACAGACTCAACTTGGGGAAAACTAATTAAATTTATTAACAGTAAAAGCAAAGTATGATAATGAAGGAGAAAGAAACACCTAATACATGTAAGTGTACACAACACAACAACATGACCAACCACAGCAACATCATGACCAGCCACTGTTTAACTAATATAATAAGTGTGTATAACAAATTTGGTTTCAACACACTCTGGTCAGATCTATAGTTGTCTCAACTCTTTGTGCCCCATGTTGGGCACCAAAAAACTGTCACAGTTTAGCACCACTCAGCAGCTCAACACCATGCAGTTGCTTGCTCACTCACTCCCCGACAAGTGGGACAAGGAGGAGAATTGGGAAAGAAAGGCAGGCAAAACTCACAGGTTGGGATAAATAGAGTTTAACAAAACAGCAGAGAAACAGAAAATAAAGAGAGAAAACAAAACCAGAATATACTTAAGCATGTAATTTACAGTAAAACAGCTCACCATGTATCCTGACACCTGGCTCCCCTCCAAGTAGCAAAACCTGCCTCTCAGCACCCTGCTCACTTTATATACTAAGCATGACATCATAAGGTGTAGAAGAGCCCTTTGGCTAATTTGGGTAAAATATCCCAGCTGTTGGCTAATTAGTAACCTATCCCAGCTGTGTTGCCCAGCCACAGAGGCCACCCGCTCCAGCTCCTCACCCAGCTCAGGTGAAAATTAACTCTGTCCTAGCCAGAAAAAGGATACCTCAGTGAGAGCAATCTGCACTTATGGCATTAGTTTTAAATATATACCTGTTTAAATTTTAAGAGCTATGCTATAAAATTGGGGAAAGGACAAATGTATTTTAAACACCTATTCCTTGTATCATTTTCAATTGGATCCTTTAAGGACTTTTAAAAGTGTAGGACTGTTAAATATATCCCATGCAGAGATGTAAATATACTGAAAAGTTGGATATTAAATCATGGCAATGTCTGTAATTCATCATGGTGGCAAGACCCAGAACTTGGCTGCCATCACTCAGAATTAGCACTGATCACTTGTCTCAGCAATAAGGAGTATGAAGGCTAAATGGGCATGGTGCAAGTGTCACCCGCAAGAAACACGGAGCAACACCATGCACATAAAGCTCTGCTGTGTACAAGCTCTTATATATAGCTCTGCAAGCATAATAGAAGTGTTCAGGTCTAGTCATAAGTACCAAATGTCTCCATGTGACAAGTCAAAGTCTTAGACTTCACAGGAAAAAAGTATTCCTTATTTTGAAGTGCTACTGGATAGCATAAGTATCTACAGCATGCAAATAAGCATCACCTGCCACATCCTCAGAAATTCCATCAAATTTGTGCTTGTATCTAGGTAATATAAATACAAATAGTTGTATTTATAGATAATATAAATACAAATAGTTGTATGTTAAACAACAGGTGCAGCACACCTTTCATTTAATGGAGATGAGAATGCCCAAGCATTTTAGCTGTGTCCTTTTTTTTCAAAATGCACTAGTGACAAAGACAGATTGAAACAGTTCTTTTTTAGCAGTTACAAGCTTCTGTCCAGTGTGCTCTCATATGTGCTGCTTCACTCTTCTTTATTCTTTTTATTGAATCTGTGTACCAAAATGGATCCCATAGGCTCTGTTATTAAGGAGTCTGGCACATCCCTAGGCCTAAGGAGAGGAACAGCCCACAGCTATTGTGGCTCTACTGCTTTATGAACCTACAGTTACGGAGGTGAAACCATCACATGAGAGGTCTACAGAGTTCCAGCAGTTTTTATCCCTTTATTTCTCTCCCCTCGTCTTTTCTCCTTCCTGCAGAGCAACCAGTGAAAGGAGTGACACCTTTTATTTTGTAGGTCTCTTGCAAGCCAAGTACGAGGAAAGCAGGAGAAGAAATGTTGAATGTAAGATCTGGGAGTTGCTTTTGTCCAGAAATGTTGATATAACAAGACTGAGTTATTTTACAAGTCTTAAAATTCTTCCAGACAAAATATTTTGAAATAACAAACAGAAAGTGCCTGACACTTCTAGTTAGATTAAAGCGCCAGTGGCAAACTCCAGGCACTTGTCCTGGTTCCATCTAGGATAAAGTCAGTTTTCACAGGAAGCTGAGAGGGGACACAGCTTGATAGCTTACTAATTAGCCAGCAGCTGGGATATCTTGCCCAAATTAGCCAAAGGGATATTCCATAATTCCATACCATGTGACATCATGCTCAGTATATAAAGTAGGGATGGGATGGGATGGAGGGGTGGTTTTTCGTTACTCCAGAGTGAGCTAGGTGTCAGGATCTACTGTGAGCTATTGTACCATGAATCACATGCTTAGTACATTCTGTTATTGGTTTTTGCCCCCCTCTGTTTTCTCTTCCTCTGTTGTTCTGTGAAGCTGTGTTTATCCCAGTCCATGAGCTTTGCCTTTATTTTTCTCTCAATTCTCCTCAACATCCCACTGGAGGGGTGGGAAAGGGGGGAGTGAGTGAGTGGCTGTGTGGTATTTTAGCTGCTGAGTGGGCCTAAACCAGGATAGTGCTCCTCTTGCAGCGCCTCAAATACACTTAACAGTTGTCATTCAGCTTTTGCAAAGAATGATCAGAAGACAGCCAGTATCAGCACTGTGAAATGCTGAAAACCAAACAAGGGCAGGTTATTTTCCCTCTGCTCAGACATACTGACCATCTTTTATGTTTACAGAGATGACATCTCCCCAGAACACAAACATCTAACACAGAAAGTATGTTCCCTCGTACATTGATACATGTTTTTTAAAAGTCCATTTAGGGTGGGGTCCGAAGAATACCTTGTCTTACAACAAGAATAAAACCCCTTTCCAAGCTATCATTTTTATTTGAGAAATTTTTCTTCTGCCTTGAATATCTGGGAGGAGCTGTTCATTGTCTTTGGCAGTGTTTTGTTTTAGGTACACACACCCAACACAAGCACTGCAAGATACAGCTTCTAAGGTAGAGCCACCTACAAATGCATCTCTTTTTTATTTCTCCTGTGATTTCAGAGGGAGGTAAGGAAAGCAGGAGCCCCCAGGCTGCCGCATGGGAAGGCAGGCAACACCAGAGCACTATTAGAAGTCAATGGGAACAACCAAGAGTAGAATTCCCTACTTTCCAGTGCTCGTAGAAGTCAACAGAAATGACATTGTGGTGTGGAGGAGACCTGTTGCTTTACAAAATCAAGAGAGAAGTCACAGAGAAGGGCAGATGCTCCTCAAAGAGGTGAGGTAAGAGCACACTTCCCCCGACACCCGCCACTGATCAGGGGAGATCTAGAGCCTCAGATTTTGCAGCATTTGGGTAGCAGGCAGGGTGATGAACCCCTCTCCAACCCCTCTTCAGCCTCCTAAATATCCCCACCAGGCATGGCCCCTCTGCCTCCAGCCTTTCTTTCCTCACAATCCATGTTTCTTCTCCAACACCCTCTCTCTCTCCAACATAATTCCAATAATTCTAATTAAGGTAGACCTGTGGAAGGTGCCAGACTGCTGGCTCGGCTGAGCATGGCCCTATATCCAGCCACAAAAATCAAACTCAAGTGGCTGTAACAGCACAAGATTTCTCACGTTGTCTTGAGCATACATCCTTTCCTCCCTACGTCCAGAGGAAATAAAGAGAAAGATCTCAGCTGGATCTGCCTCCCTGTGCTCTCTCATAAATTGAGGTCTGCGGTTGAAGTGAAGATTTATGTTTGGGGGGTGAGTATTCCCAATCCTGCTCCCAGGCTGTGGCGACAAATGCCAGCTCAGCCACAGTTCATGTCTGCACCAAACACAGCTCAAAGGGGTCATTTGCACAAGCAGAAAAAGAAGCTGTGAGCTATCACAGTTATGCTTTGGATAAACCCTGCCCTTTTTTTTTTCTCTCTCTCTCCTCTTTTTTTTTTTTTTTTTTAATGGAATTAAGCCTTTCCTTGGTGTGACCAGCTGCAGAGAGTCTGCAGAGGAAAACATGAGCTGCAGGAGAGAAGACTTGGAAAGAGGAAGCCAGTCTCTATATATGTGAATGGATTGTCAATGCCATCTCTGTAAATAATATAAGTAATTACAAGCTGGAGAGGTGTTTTGCTTTTTATGTTTGTCTTTTCCATCAGGAAGGGATGACATGGGTTACCATCACTCGCTCAGTCCAAATGTCACTTCACAGCCTGAAATAGTGTGACATTTTGTTACAGACTTGTTAGAACCAATGACTTCAAGGATACCTGTAGCTCATCCTCCACCACCCATGCCTCAATTTCCAAGTCAGAGGCAGCTTTAGCAAGTAACAGCTTTCACCTTCTCTGTAAGTCAAATGGCAGGCAAAAGCACATTTTTTCTCAGATTTGTTTTTTCAAATCTCCTATGACTGATTGCATACCTTATTGCTGAATAGCATATAGTAGAATTGTGTTGGAGGGGCATTTTATTTTACTTTGTCTTAGTTGTTTAATATCTCCAGTTGCAATGGAGCAGGCCTGGATTCTGACATTTGTACAGAGACTGAAAGAAGCTCCTGTTCAAATATTCTGCAACCAGTTGCACCCATGGTGAGGCCAGAAGCCCATTTTGCAGGACTACGCAACCAACAAAGCAACAAGATGTTTGCTTGAGAGGTCAGCAAGCAGACAGAGGACCCACACTACGAGGGCAGACTGGGAGGGAGAGGCAGGACAGCTAAGGGACTTGAAGATGTGAAAGAATTCATTTAAGTTAGGGATTCAGAAGGTAGGGTGACAAAAAGAGGAAAAGGTCAGAGATGAGCTCAGCAGTTGCCTTGGCCATGTGGGGAATGGTGAATGGTGACTTGCGAAGAAAGATCCTCAGACAAACTGGGTAACAGAGCACAGGTACTAGGGAGCTAGGTGGTGTGCTTTTCCATCAACACTTACCTGTTTCATTTTAAAATCCTCTTTCCTTTTCTTGTATGTTGTATTAGAGCTCAAGACTAAAATAAAGACTAAAATTTTGAGGTTTTCAAACGTGGTGGTAGCTGGTGTGGCCCACTTGCGCTGTAGCAGTATGCCCCACCACAGGAGGTCGTGTGCTCCAAGGATGCAATGTCCCAGCAGGTTCTGCAGCGCTAACGTTCCTCATCTGCTTGGTTGCTAGATGAATCCTGCTGAATGGAGGCTGTAGCGTGCAAGATCTGAATGGCAACAGTTTTAAATGAATAAAGTTGCCGTCCTGTTTTGTGGGTACTCTCTTTTCCCTTTCATTAAAGGGTAGGCTCAAGTATGGGGACATAAAGACATACAAAATCCACCCCAACGGTTGCATACTTGTGTGACCTATTTAGCCTCTGCAAATCTGCTTAATGCCAAGAACTACATTAGATAATTCAAGTCAAAGCTCACAGGGAGTCAGGTAATGAAACTCTTCAGATTATTGTAATGATTAGTCCATTCCCTTCCCCCTTCTCACATAGGAATTTCATTTAGGCAAGGAGTCATTTTAAGAATATGCAAACGCTGATTGCTGGTTTGCTATGGATCTGGCGAAAAGCCAGGCCTCTGTGACGCTGGCTACTACAGGCAGTGTGAAGTTAAATATGCACGACCTCGCATAACATTGATCTGTGGGCTCACAGGCGTTCTGCACCTGTAAAAATCCAAGCCTACCAGCTATCAGAGTCACTATTCTGTATGCAAAATGTCTTTTGCAGTCGAATTGCTTGGCGTTTCAGTGCTCAATGATCATGTAAACTCAGCACATGTTCATTATGTATCTCTGCTTTGGTAAGGTTTCAAATAAAAAAAGGTCTTTTATTTATCCATGGTAAACCTGCTCCTTTACTCCTGACAAGCACGTACATATTTCACATGGGAAGAAGGAGAAGATTTCATACTGACAACTTTGCAGTTATGTTAAAATTTGATGAGCCCACTGCTATCAAGACATGGGGAATAAAATGCAATAGTTAGTATAAATAATGTATTTGGTAGTAAGGAATTAATAATGCATTATTAAGATCAGGGTAGCATCAGGCAATTGCCTGAGGGCACTGCACATAATCAGGAGTTGGAAAAAAAGTCGCCTATAGGTCAAGGTTATAAATCTGAATCTAAGTAGAATAAAAATTATAAATCAAATAAAATCACCTAGTCTCAATTTACAAATATTTGTATAGTATGTAGGACTGACAATATCTGAATTCATTAAAGAGATTCTGCAAGGTTAGACTATCCATAAAGGGCCAAATTCTGATCTCATGAATGCCAGAGGAACTCAGTGCATCATTTTCAATTAAAACCAGAACTTCTAGGATAAGGAAGAAAATGCCCCCAAATAATAGCAAATGTATGCTTTTACAACAGAAAGGACCATACAGAGTGCTGACTTTTCACTTGGAGCTTCAGGATTTACTTTGAGCCAAGTTTTTTCTCAACCTGGCTGCTGTACAGTAGCAGTGGCAGCAGGGGCTCCCTCCTTGCTGGGGAGAGGCAGTGCAGCGGTTCCTCCCTACACTCATCAGAGTGACCTCATGGGACCACGGGCCACTTTCGGTGCAGTCCGAGGCTGTGGAAGCTGCTCCGTGCCACCCAGCCAGCAATGAGACCAGAAGAGACACTGTGGGCCTTTTACTGAGACTGCAATGCAAGTTACAAGGTCTGGAGGTTACAACAGGCTTTTTGTGGTCAATTTGATTGTTTTTGTCTCATGGTGGTGGCTCACAGCCAGTCTGTGACTAACCGCTGATTAGTGAACCCAGACCTATGGAATGAGCACCCTCCACATAGCAGGAATTTTTATTAGTAAGTACTGCAGTGCATGACCTTGCACGTCAAACCGGAGGAGGAGGATGCCATGGCCGATGTTCTTACTCCAGTGACATCACTGCTGCATTATTGGCGTTTGATACCCACTTCACAGTTGCTGTGGGAACAGCTCTATGACTGCACAAGCAGAGGTGTTCCCTTTCATAAAGGTCCGGCATATCTTTTGTCTTAAATTGTGGAGCAGACTTAACAAAGCAACTTTTATAACTGTAAAAAGTATGCTTCCTTATTTGTATGCCAAAGCATATTGCTGTTAAGCATTCAGCTTTGGATCTGTAATATTTTGGAGAACTAGTTTTTAATAAACAAAACCAAAGGGAGACTGGTAGGTTTAAGCTGATTGAGTATCCTTCAGTGTTGATACACCTTTGATTTAAGCAAAGAAAGGTCCATTAATGCCTATTTATGTTCTATTTTTAGAGTAATTCCAAGCAATTACTATTCATATGACTCAAGCACCCAGGTTGAATTCTTGCCAGGCAATAAATGGAGATTTTTGTAATGCCAGAGAGACTCTTGAGCAGATTTGGGGAAAATAGAAATCAACTGTTAGCATGATAAACCATGCACACACTAACTCAAGTTGCTGGGTCTCATATAACTCAGGAAGCATTCACACTGGAAAATCAGACATAAACCAGTACATCAGTGCAGCACTGCTGGCTTTGCAATGTCTGAGGATCCACGCAGTCACAGTGCAGGGAGAGGCTGGAAACAAGCTCACCAGTCTCCATTCCCTTCTTTACTCTCAGGGACGAAATATGTCAGAAATACTGATACGGAGTTTCCTGTGGCGACATCAGGCAAAGAGAGATGGACAGACACATACAGTGGTAAACACCCTCAAGGTGAAGACACGTTCATTTATTTTCCCTTAGATTTTTCCCTTGCTCTCACACACTCAGGATCTTCCTTTCCTTTCTTCCCATGTGGACTTGAAACAAGCCAAAGTCTCCTTTTCTTTCTTTCCTTAATTCTGCTCCTCCTGACATTCCTTTTCTCCCTGATGTTTAATTTTTGTCTCCATCCTTTCTTTTCCTATTTCAGGACTGTAAAACCAGGAGGGAGGGCTGGGCAAGGCAGCTGCAGACACTGAAGATAAGCCCTTCAATATCAGACACGTGTTTTGCCACTGATTAATTCTAGATAGATTAATCATTTCTGGAAGGCAGTGGGGGAGTGCTTCTGTGTCCAAATGAGGGCAATGAGCATCAGGATACCTGAGCTAGCCATAGGGGAATGGCAGATTAAGAGAGAGGGTGTACAGGAGACCCCTTATCCTTCTGGAGCAGCACCTTGGGGCCAGGCAAGATATCTCAGGGTGCCTAATGGTACCTATGTGTAGACACCTTGGAAGGAGCTGTAGGTTAACCACCTCATAAGGGAAAGAAGTCCTCTGCACAGTGAAAAACGATGCCCTGCAGTCAAGATCCACATTTCAGAAAAATTGTTGTAGGCTGAGAAAGCAGAAAGGAAATAGGCAAGGAAACTAATAACGCCGCTTTCATAAAGCATTTTTTTTTATTTGAAAACATTATACAGGCATTACATTGCCACAGCCAGTCCATATAGGTGCATGCAAATATCAAAATGGAGAAAGGTTTGTTCAGCTTTTTGATGCAGAATTTGGGGTTGGGGTTTTATTTGCTTGGTTTTGGTTTTGGTTTGTATTTCCATCTGCAGTGTCAAGATTAGTGTGCTTTATTATGGCATTTAACAATAAAATCCTACCCATGGGGTAAAATTCATATTTGTAGCTAGCTCAGGAATACTAAATGGTTTAAAAAAAAAAAAGGAAAGAAAACGATACTACACGCTTGTCAAAATGTTAATAGCACAAGTTAGCAATCTCTACACTATACATTGAAACTTCTTATGACACAGTGGTGCAAAATTTTCAATTGCTTGGTCTATTGTTGTGTGTTTTCAAAGTTTATAGCTGGAACAAAGACAAGGTCTGTCTCCCAGTGAAGGTTTTCATCCAGTAGCAGAAAATTGTATCAGTCTTGCTAAGGGCTGCTCAGGGCCAGCAGTATCACAGAGTTTCAGTTTGTTCAGGCAGGGAGCTATACAGAACTAGAGACGTCCTACGCAATGCGGAGAGTAGCTGCCGGTTAGATAGCTGAACCTTTGCTGGTGCGTCCTGAGGTCTCAAACTGCAGAAAACAAGCAGGTAGAAGTAATGTTTTCCTTTACTAGACCTCAGTTTCTCAGTCAACCCAGTTGTAAAGCTACTGTTTTCCTTCGAGGTCCATTCAGCACTAGCACGCTGGTGCTAATCCAAGCATCCACCTTGTTTAATGGCAGACCCACACAGTGAAGCAGCCCCACTTTGCACATCAGACTCCTGTGTGAGTAACACAGGGGATGCTGGCTGGCTGCGGAGTGTACGCCGAAACATTCATAACATTTCCGTACAACAGAGCCTTTTAAAGTAGCCTATAAAAATTGCTTCAATGGCACCTCAGCCACCCGTGGATCGCAAACCCTTGTAAGTAGAAATTCCCAGCCCAGTGACCTGGCTGGGAGATGCCTCCTGCCCAGCTGTTTCTCAGAAGACTCTAACAAACATCTACAAGTTAGTGTCAGAGAAATGAGGAGCGGGAAGCAGAAGGACTACAAACATTTTGTTTAAAAATAAATACTAATAATGAAATTAACCAAAACAATTATGCAAAAGGAAGGAATTGTAAACATGAAACAAACACACACGCACACAATCCTCAACGTTCTCAGACCAACATGGGGACTAACGTTCAGAGAAAGGTATTTAATTGGTACAAAAGGTAGCAAAAAAGACTGAGATGACAGGTGCCTGCCAGTGCACCTCCGGGTACCTGAGGGAGCCGTGGCAGTGGTAACCAGAGCCCCTGCTCCTGGGGAACGTACGAAACTCACCTCAAGCTGAAGCTCTCCCAGGGCTTGACCCGAGCATGCTTGCTGGCCCCTCTGCATGAGGGCTTCACTCGACCGTGTGCTTCCCATCTGCACTTCCATCCCACAGACTTTACGCCAAAGTATCAGGTAATCTTTCTTGTGTGGTTTTTGATTTTTTTTTTTAATTTGAATTCTGTAGGATTTTAGACTTCCCTTAATATTCCCAGAATATTGTCTCTGTTTCTCCGTGGGAATCTTTTTTTTTTTAATCCTCAATAGTTTTAAGAGAAAAAGTTTGGAAACATGAGTGCTAAAGAGATTAAATAAACAGGAGGCAGGGCTAAAAATAACACATTTGTTAGGAGTTTAAAACCAAGCCATCTTCACTGAAGCTTTTAGGCTGTTTTCGGGCATGGTTTGGCAATACTGCAGACCCTTCCCTCAGCCGCAGCAGGATCGTGGCAGACAGCCTAAACATGGGGGACAGCAATCGCCTCTCCTCCTCCTCCACACCAAGAGTAAGACAAAACGTACTTCTGCTGTTCAGCAGCACTTTGGTGTTTGCCATTTCATGTATATTATGCATACATACTTCTCCCAGTCTGCTTCAGGGAAGTCTCTTCTATATTAAAGCGGAACAGGACTATAAAAGAAATTCATCCTGCTTAGTTGAACTGTGTGGCCTTTCTAATATCCAGAGTACAGATTGATTTTTTTTTTTTTTCTTTTAAAAATAGAAACAGGAAAGTTGTGTTTTTCAAACATGAAGCCCTATGTTTTTGCTTGAGACAGACTTATTCAGCAGAATAACATTCAAACCAAACTCATCTTCTAGGCCCACAAGCAAAATATTCATCAACCCTGCCATAAACTCCATTTTCAAATACAATGAATGCATACACACTTTTACAGCACTGTTGTGTATTTCTTAAACTCCTTCCTTCTGGAGATCCTGAAGCATTTTAAAATAACTTGGTCCCACAGCACTCCTGTGAGGTAGGCAAAATATCATTATTCCCGTATATACGGATTGGGGAACTCAGCCACGCACAAGATAAGTCACGCCCAAGATCCCACAGAGATGTGGCAGATCTGTGAATAAAACCAAGCTCTCCTGGATCCTTCTCCTATATGTTAGACATAAAATAATCTCTCCTTTCTTAATTTTAAATTAAAAATAGATGATAGATGTTGAAATAATGATTTCCTTTTATTGGGCTCTCAGAAGAGCAAACATATAGGCAGAGATGGATTTTTTCATGGTAGTGACTAAGATTTCCCCCATTCTGATAAGGCTCCTGGAGCAGAAGTACAGTTGTGGAGCACACTCTTACTATTTTCACATGTCCCCAGGAATGTAAGAAAACTGCTGAATTCTTCCACTACTTCTGTAGTTAATAAAAAATAATTGGCTGCACCCTGCCGGTACGAATGCCTTTGCCCTACTGCAGCAACATCAGGAGATGGTCCAGTCTTTCTGCTCAAGAATTCCTCGCTTAATCGTCCTGATTTTTATAATTTGTGGGTTTTGGTGAAAAACTAACACATTTCTAAATAGCTATTGTTACAATAACAAACCACAGGAGACTAAGCAAACTGGAACAGCAGAAGGCGCCCTCGATGCACTGAGTATCTAAAATAAATGCCCTGATCCACATATGTCATCTTACCATGGAGAGGTACAATATACAGGAAACTAGAAAATGCATTTTTCTTTTTACAGATTAAAATTTAAAAAGTAAGAAATCTGTGTTAAGTCACGACTACAGAGAAACTAACTCCCTGTCACCTGATGCAGAACCTCAGCTGCTAGGAAATCTGCCATGCATCATAGAGAGGTCAATGCTTGAGTACTTCACTTCTGGAAATATAGAAAGGCTAAAATGCTCGCCTTATACCTATTCCTAGAATAGAGACGGATATTGTAAGTTGTCCCTCCTCTGGATTCATGGAACAGATTACCTAGAAAGGGCAACTAGACAGAGAGCACAGATGAATTCATTGTCTTTCCCTCACCAAATCCAAGGTGCTAGCAAAAATGTGTCAGGGTGTTGCTACCACAAGTAACCCATCTATTTTGTGCAAATGAACAAATCCTAGAGAGAAATTAACAGTGACTGCACAAGTGTATTTGCTGTAAAAAGGTGACTTTTCCACAACTGGTGTGGCTTAGGCATAATATCACTCACTGGGTGCAAAAACACCCTTCTATAAAGTTCTTTTTGTAATTTCAGCTTTTATATTGACTATCTTTCACAGGTAGTTTGACATCAACTGACTGATGTATAGCAGTTTGTATCACAAACATGCTGCTCATATCGTAAATGAGGGACTGGCATCTCCTTGCAATGAACACCTTGGAACAATTAATTTGTATTTTTATGAGCTTTCCTTATTTGCTACCTTGCAGCTCACCGGTGTAACTGCACCTGGTAAATACCTTTCTCTATGTACAATACAGAGATAATGGATATACGAGCTCCACTGAATCATCAGTAGGTGATCAACAGCCCTAGGTTTAAGCAACTCTAACGTGAGGCTCCTCTTCTGTCTCCTGCCCCAGGCTGGTGTACGTTACTGAAGGCTCCAGCTGGCCGGTGGCTGGCAGGTCTACAACAGGTCCTGAAGGGTTTCGAAACTGCTTGTATACCCGAGGATCCTGGGCTACGTAGGTGGACGTGGAGGAGTAGAGCACCAGCCCAACAAGGATAGTGAAGAATGACAGCAAGTAAAGTCCTGAAAACTAAGCAGAAACAAGAGTAATTAGACACAGCAACAGTTATCCTGAGTTTATAATAACCCATGGACAGATCCTTCTTTTGGCATACACCACACAGAACAAAGCCCCTGTCATTGGGATGTTGACTTTTTTTGGGAACATCTCTTTGAAAGCCGATTTGCTCCCATCAACTCCCCTGTCTTCCATAACCAACAGCTAACTGGTGCCTTCCCATGGCTCAGGCATATTAAGTATTGATCAAGTGGGACTTGGGAAGGCTGGGTTCTGGTCACAGGTCCAAAGCTGATTTTGTCGTGCTTTCAGACAAGTGAACTACTTCTCTGAGTCTCTCTAGCTCCAGTGTGGAGTACCATCATCTACAGCTGTCTGACAGGTAGTGGACAAATCTGAAGGTAATTACAGCTAAACCTCAGGTCTGTGAAGTATAACATGGTGTTGGTAATATAAAAATATAATTAAATAAACATTTAAATAAGCATTTAAAACATGTATTTTTAAAAATATATATTTTAATAAAAGCACTTCAAAAGCCCACTTGCAGCTTCTTTTGCTTGTAAACAGAAAGCAGATGCTAGAAGATTAGGATTAGGATAGGATGAACTTCAGCTGTGAAACATGCTCTGGGTTGAACTCAAGGGGTTTGAAAGTAGGTATGGAGGGCAGTTACTGGAAAGCTCAAGTACACATATTTTGGCACACAGCTCCACTAGATCAGAGGTTAGCCTGAAATTTCTGACATATCCAGACTCGGTATGCCTGGACTAAAAGTACAACACAAATAACCTTTTTGACAATATGTTAGTCCTTGCAGATAAAGGTAAAGACAAAGTCAAGGATTCAAAAGCACAGACCACTGGATATTACCTTTAGATACTGAGTTCCTGCTATGGAGGACACAAAGATGTCTTTAAGCCCATATCCCCATCCTAGACTACAAGTTATTTCTTCTTACATGCTGTGTGAGAAGCCATGATGGAGAAATTGCATAGCCATCTTGTTGGTGGGGATATAAAACTGATTTGTATTCAGTGGGATTTTAAAAATGCCTGTATTTTGCAGCTGTCAGGGATTCATACTTGAACACCAACAACTAGCTGCAACCTGTTATTAGCTGCTTCATGAGGTACTTCACTATTTTACATAAAGGTGTTAGCAAGTCTGTTTTTTAATCCTAACTGACTATGCTTTGAGGGATGCCCTTTTGTTTCCTCTGGATCACTTCAGCACGGCACAAAATGGATAGACCAGACTGTATTATATTGGAAGCTTTTTAGCAATTCTGCTTTTTATATTTAAATAAATAACAATCGTGGAGAAAGCAAATTTTACTTAAACTAACTTTGTAGTGATGTTAATTTGTTGCCATTTAATAAACCTGCAAAACCTGCATCCAACTTTCCATGTGAGGAAGAATTTGACTTTTTTACAGAATCCACAGTATCTTTGAAAGCTTTGGACATAGAACTCATGGTGATATATCTGTGTATGCTTTTGTTTTCCACAGCTACTATGCATGTTTTAAAGGGAAAGCACCATAATGGGGAAAGTTTAAAGTGTGTCAGAAGGATTAAAGAGTAGGAAGAGTTCTGCTTTTCATTAGCTGTTAATTGCATTTTTTTCCAGGAACATCACCAGGTCTTCACGTGTCATCTGGCAGTATGATTTGATGCAATCATCCAGCTGTCGCACCGGCCACAAAGACGAGCGTCACCCTGCATATGCTGAAGGATTCCCCCATGTGCTTCAACAAGACTGTTTAGGCTTAGATCTCCCCCATGTGGCAATCAAACCCAAGTCAATAATTTCAAAGCATTTTCCAGTTCATTTTTTTTTCCCCATTTGCTGTTCAATTTTGTTCTCTGCACTTTCCCTCCTCCATTTCCTCTTTGCATGTGAACTTGGGTACCACTTGGCAGCAGTGGACTTGACCAAGCGGAAGCAAAACTCTGGAGCCAAAAGCATCTAGTTTCCCAACCTGGGAACTAGCTCCCTAGTTTCCCACTGTCTCTCCTTCCCACCTTATGCCTGAATTTCTCACCCTCAACAGCCAGCTGGCTTGCTCCACTGTATAACCAGAGTGCCAGACAGATTTGTGATTGCCTTGTGTCCTGCTGTGAGGAATCTGTGTGGCTTCCAGCAGCTAAATGTGCCTTTTTCTCTTGCTCTAGGAGCTGACCAGCCAAAGCCAATTCACTTTCGCTTCAGTTTGTGGCTCCAGCTCTACCAGATCCCCCTCCTCCTGGCCATGCCACTCATTCCTCTCCCAGCGACATTCTGCCAGTGGGCTCTTTTGCCTGATGATATTCTCTCCATGGCAGTGTCCCCTCCATCGGCAGCTCTCCAGCCTAGGAGAAGGGGCTTGGATGAAGCTAGGGTAAATCTAAGCAAAGGCCTGTGAAGCATTTGTCTTTGGAATCTGTGCACAGCTACTGCACAGAAACCTGGATCCTGACAGCCCTATAACAATATCCTTAGAAGCAAGTTAAGGTTCAGGCTGAATTGTTTTCTGCAGCACCTCTCTGCAGCACTGAAGTAGAAGGGTTGTTAGTAAGGTAAATATAGGAATATATACCATAGGTATATGAGAAATCTCTGGTTTTTGTCAATACTCTGTCAGACTGACTCAAAGCCCTTTGAAATCAATGGGTATTTTCCTCCTGTTAAAATGGCAGTGAATCCCGCAGTGTGATGGAAGGATGCAGGCTTAGTTCATTAAATACAAAATTTGTTGTTCACTGTACTGTGTTCCTCAGACTCTAGGTGAAATATTTGTATTTTATTGAACATAGAATTTCCAGGCACACTCTACTGCTATGTGTACCTGTAGGTTTTGGAAGTTTTTTTTTAATCTTGACCTGTAAACCTCATCTGCTGAGATCCACTATTAATAAACAGCAAAAGAAACACATCCAAAACCAGCAGAAAGAGCTATTCCTAAGAAATGAAATTGCTACCCTCCTCACAACTGCAGTACCATACCAAACTGCAGACTCCTAGGAAGTGTGTAATTCCTCTCTTTGGCTAAAAAACTACTTGAGAATGATATTGTGCTTCATTTTCCTGACTATCTTTCATTTTCTATAGAAACATATTTCCTCTAAGAAAAAATATTTTTAAAATACCTAGATTTGTACATCCCTTCAAATCCCACATCCTTCTGTGCTAAACAGGACAACTGTAAACCATTCGAAAAGTAATAACGTCAGAAATTGCGTAGCTCAGATTAGCTAACGGGTGTCACACCGTAGAGTAAGCAACCAAAAAACAACTCATGTTTCTATATAACTAAATAATTTTACTATCTAGGCACATATGTGTATTAGCTTGTTTATGTAGTTTATTGAGAAACCAGATTACTTTGTGAATAAATCAATGATCTGACACTCTCAAGTCCTGGAACTGATTTTCAGCCTATTAATTTCTTTTGTGAATCTAAACTATTTTAGATGACCCTCTGTTTCTTACCCATTTAAAAGAGACAGTAACACTTGGTTACTCAGTAAAGATGGGTTTAGAGAATAAAAATGGGAAATAGAGATATTACGCTCTGAGGAGAAGGCAGAGACCTACTTTGCAGAGAAATATTATCTTAGTTACAATAACATTTCAGATTTCATCACTGACATGAAATGCATCTGCCAAAACTTACAGAGTAGTCAAATCAAACAGCTAAATGAGCCCCACAGACCTCACCACAGCTGCCCTGTTTTGACATCTGGGTGTCTATAAATGCTTTTCCAACCAAAAGTATTCAATATGGAACAGACCATGAAAAAATAGGAAAACATAAAAAAATGTGTCCTCTCTAGATATTAGTTAGGACCTGTGGTGAAAATAGTTTACACTAAATTACCGTTAATTTTCAGCATCTAAAATACTCACTTTAGGTGCCTGTCAATTTGAAGATAAACATACAAAGCAAAACCTAGACAAACGTAATGAGATAATATGTATAACAAGACGTGCTCAGTCTATCAAAACCTGCACTGGTTCTGAGTGAGTGGATGTTTCTGGTATTTATCTTGGACATGTTCTTTGGGGACCTGGTACTTGAATGCATTTGCCCAGCCAAGCTTAGCAGAAGAGCTAATGGCATCTGATGGCCACGATGCAGGAGCAGGGATCTCACTCCTCGCTCGGTTGTGTCCCACTGCAGAACGTCACCAGAAAACCACTGTAATAGTAAGGTCTAGCTGACCACAGAAAATAAACGGTGAAATCAGTCTGACTTTGTAATTCATGCAGAAATTCTTGTACATTAAAAAAGAACAGAACCAAACATATCTGCAGTGTTGTTTTTTTTTTTTTTTTAAAATAAAATATCTTACAGTAGTGCTACATACAATTGTGGATCACATTCATAAAACCCATTTGAATTTTAGTTCATATACAGTATTTTTGATCTGAGTGATTCAAAATCAGGCATTTTGGGAGTAAGTCAAGCATCACAAGATTTCTAAAACAAAGAACAACAACATAAAGGCATCTGATAACTTCAGATTTTTAAAAATCCAGAACGAACAATTAAGCCTCTCAAGATCCACTCTCCACTATTTTTTATCCCCTACTTCTTATTATCTTTCTGTGCAAAACTTGTCTTTCATGTATCCTTAAACCATTATGGCTAAAACCCTACTACTATTTCCACTGAAGAGTCTTGTGCTTTTAAGTAAACCAGCTGAAAAGATAGGTGCAAAATAAACTTCTTGGTGGGGAGCAAACAGCGCATCTGGTTTCATCATCTTGAATAGTGATAAGACAATGACAGCAGAACTAAAAAAGAAAGAACTGTTCAGATGGCAGTAAATTCATGCCTGGGTCTGGAGAGAGAGAATCATTCTTCAGTACACAGATCATGAATTGAGAAGGAAAAGCAGGAAGAAAGGGCACAGCAGAATCGCTGTATCACTGCTCTGACATCGACTGACTGCTGCAGGGGGAATCTGCAGACAAATATTTCTGACTGTCACAGATGCCCACATCCACCTTACCACTGACAACATCCAAAGTGACAAAACCAGACAGATGTGAGCCTGCAGAAAAGCCCACACAGACAAAGAAACTCAGTGATTTGCTAATTTTGTTTTTTTTCACTCAGCTATCATGATAATGATCATGACCATTATTACAATGGTTATGAAAATGCAAATTCTCTTTTACTCGGTCCATTGAACTGGAAATAGTCTGCAGGAGCAGACTACTGGAGCTGCGGTGCTCCAACTCCATTTGTATTTCACAACAGCAGCCGCAGACTGAATCTCTTGGTAGGTAATAGGAAGCCTAGCTCACAGCCTATGGCAACCTAACTGTGCTTTTTAAGTCTTCAAAAGGAATTTTTTGTTATATGAGTAACCAAAAATTTAGAACGGTCATGTTTCATATATTCAGTGATAAAGCATGGAGTGGAATTACCACCTTTTCCCCTAGCTCCTGTAGAAGTTCTCCACATTTTGACAAAAATGAATAAAGAAATTAGATCTATTAATTCAAATTTTACACATTAGAGAGAACTGATCTCCTCAAAATCGCACTGATGAAGAGGGACAAAAATGTACAGATCAGGTGGAATTCATTTAGTTTCGTATTTCTGTTGATATCTTCCATGCTCTCCAGACAGGCAGTTCCCACCAACATCTTATTCCAATCAGTGGGTCTGTGCAGTCTGATGATCCTCTCTGTTTTCAAAATTAATTCAGTTTGTAGCATATGTTGCGGAGTCAATCAAAGATAAGGCCAAGAAGGGATCCTGCACCGACATATGTCTTTTCCCCCTGGGTAATTTCACACACGAGTACCTAAGTGGGCTGAGCTAAGGGAGTTAAAACCGAATTTCTATCATTATCTTTCATAAAGCAAACAGACATTTCTGCCCAGTTTGATGAACTGACTTAGCTTCTTTTCACACTGTTTTCTATTTTCACCTCCAATATAGCAAATGAAGCTCACTGTGACCAAGTGCAGAAGTTGCGCTGTGGGATGCACACGCTCTCTCTCCAGCCAGCAGCAGTACCAGGAAGGGTGAGGGCTCTAAGAGCTATGAATTCACACAGTGCTTTCACTCGCATAGCTGGATATTACAGACGTATTACTTTATTAACAGGAACAGGAGCCAGCATCCTAGTCATATCTCATAATGCTCTCTCGTGACTCCCTCGGCTCAGACCCACAAGGATCTGGCCAAATTTATCTTAGGCTAGGACTGTTACTCAAACTGTTGCTGACTATTTTTGTCCCAGTCAGTGAGGAAGATGTCTGTTTCCTCCTGCCAGGGAGGAAGGGATGCTCCCTTTGGGATTCAGGCACTGCCTTGCTTTTTATTGGGAGAATGATCTGCTGGTTCAGCCTCCATGACTGCTGTCTGTCTTCAGGGGTGAGAGATAAAGACCTGACCTTTGGATGATCACTGATCCCAGATGAGAATTATGGGCAGAATATTTCCTAGGGATACATAGACATCTCTCCAAATGGACTGCAGAACTAAGCTCTAGGCAGGTGACAATGCATCTTTGTTATCAACAGAAATTGAGGTGGCCGCTAGCAGTGAACCACAGTATTTTGTAAAACCCAAATGGCACCAAATACGAGAAGGGCTGCTGTGAGTTTTCCAGATTGCATCTGAACAGATAAAACTCATCCACCTGAACCTTCATAAGTCCTGCCAGATCTCTCAGATCTTTAATCTAGAGATCCCTAAAGAGACCCAAACCACTGAGACACGGTTTAGCATGCCTTCTCAGCTCTCCAACTGCAGAAGCTTGAATGCCTTAGCAGAAGTGCTGGTTCTCTTGCTGAGAATGGTACCAAGGGGTGCTGGACAGCTTCAGTAACAGCGATAGCTTCTGGGCAGGAAGCCTGTCCACTACCAGCAGGATTGCATTATCTTCACACTTAAATGATCTCCAGCTATTTCTGAGGCAAACTGTGATGATATAGACTAAAATGACGACTTAAGGTCCTATCTGCCCTCTGAACTCGGCCGGGATGCAAAGTGAAATTTGTAGCTACTTCTTTCACATATTTTTAATTTTCTTTCCTGCCAATTGGTAGTCACATAAGAAGTTTTTCACCGGATGAAGGAGGCTTGACCTGCAGGGTATGTCTCAACACATCGTTTTTCCTCATGCCAGCCAGAACCCAAAGCAAGAAGCATCTGGCTTGCTTCAATGACAGTGAAAACCTGACATCAGCCTCATTGCCACTTGGTGAAAACAAAGAAGCCAAAGGAAGTTTTTCCTCTGTCATTTCACGCATGAGAGAAAGGCCTTACTCCTCAATTCTTGCTGCCTGCTTGCATCCTCAATGTGCTCTAATACAGACGAAATGCTGCCCGTTACCATGGCTTATACTGAATCGCAAATGTTGCATAAAAATTGTGATGTGAAGTAATCATAGGACATAATTTCTGTATTTTCCAGTTGATTCTTAAAGATACTGTTCTAGTGCTTGAATGTTTTACTGTAGGTAAAACACAGTGGTCCACGCCTTCTGTCATAGAGCAGTGCCCTCTTATTCAGTTCTTGCATGGTACTTGTTGGTGGGCACAGTTTAACTGGTAAGAAAGTGGTGAGTGGGAAAGTCCTACGCTCGTAGATGATGAGGTCATCTATATGTGAGAAAAATGAGGAGGGAGTTACCGGAAAACTGTCACCACAAATTCTGTTAAAATTTGGGAAACTTCATAGTTTTTCTGGAATTCATTGGTGGAATAGAACACACTTACGGAGAAAATTGATAGCATTTGGAAAAAAAACTTCAAGGTATTTGCCTTACAATAAGCAGCTGTAAGGCAAATACTAGTTTCGCACAAACCTGTGTACTTCATGCTTCTTAAATGGTACCTTTAGAAAAATTTCATAGTAGACTGTCCTTTCTAAATATATGCCTGTTAGGGCAAAATGTTTGTGTGAAATGGCCTGTCTTCCTTTCCTGGGTGCCAGGAGAAATGGGGAAGCTGCTTTCTCTTCTGTTTCCCTTTTTTGCCTCCTTTATCAGATGTGGAGAAAAAAAATGAGCCTGTGTTCAGTACCCCTGCAGTACCAGCAGTCTGTTTAATTAAAAAGTGGAAGGTAGAATGAGTCCTGCAATCTGTTTTAATCTTATCTATATAGGATAGAGATTTTTATGTGAAGTTAAAACACTTATATTACACTGATCTAATTTCCTGTGAGCATCCTTACTGTGGGATAAGAGGGCTTCATTTATGGTTATTTTATACCAATCACTTGGCAAGACAATGGTAAAGCAGCTATCCTTTTAAATGTGCTTAGTACTAAAAGGAGGAGCACAACAGAACCACTTATTAAAATAAAAACAATTCTCCCTCCCCACTTTTACCTTTTAATATTCTTTGCTGGTTTGCTCTATCAGCTGTATCTTTCTGGTTTTGTGTGTCAGCACCTGGGTCATGGCAATCCCAGGCACAAATACAGGCTGGGTGGGCAATGGATTGAGAGCAGCTCTGAGGAGAAGGACTTGGGAGTGCTGGTGGATGAGAAGCTTAACATGAGCAGGCAATGCACCCTTGCGGCCCAGAAGGCCAACCGCATCCTGGGCTGCATCAAGAGAAGCGTGGCCAGCAGGTCGAGGGAGGTGATTCTTCCCCTCTACTCTGCCCTGGTGAGACCCCACCTGGAGTACTGTGTCCAGTTCTGGAGCCCCCAGCACAAGAAGGACATGGACCAGTTGGAGAAGGTCCAGAGGAGGGCCACGAAGATGATAAAAGGGCTGGAGCACCTCTCTTATGAGGACAGGCTGAGAGAGTTGGGGCTGTTCAGCCTGGAGAAGAGGAGGCTCTGGGGAGACCTGATAGCGGTCTTCCAGTACCTCAAGGGGGCCTACAAGAAAGATGGGGAAAGGCTGTTTAGTAGGGCCTGTTGCGATAGGATGAGAGGTAATGGTTTTAAAATAGAGGGGGGTAGATTTAGATTAGAAATTAGGAAAAAATTTTTTACGATGCGAGTTATAGAACACTGGAACAGGTTGCCCAGAAAGGTGGTGGATGCCCCATCTCTGGAAACGTTCAAGGCCAGGCTGGATAAGGCTCTGAGCAACCTGACCTAGTCAGGGATGTCCCTCCTCCTTGCAGGGGGGTTGGACTAGATGACCTTTGAAGGTCCCTTCCAACCCTAACCATTCTATGATTCTATGATTAATATAGCAGCAGCTGTCTGCTGCACTTAATTCTGCATTACTGTGTATGAGGCTAATTGTGTTCAATGTGTTCAAAATCAAGGTTACAATAACTAATTCATCTTGGACCCTTTGTTTTATTTTTTTTTTCTGAATCTAACAATATATTCCTGCAGTAATGCTCTCCCAGAATGGCGTCCTTTTATCCCAGCCATACAAAGAGGGAGCACTCCTACCCTGAGAAACAAGGAATAAGCCACTGCAGTCACCCTTACCACGAGTGACTATGTAAGTTGTCAGAGGGAGCATGATGTGGCTGTTTTGCATTGGGGTTCTCCATGATGTGGTGTGCTTGCTGCAGGCAACGTGATGCCAAACTTCAAGAGCTCCAAGCGCTCTCAACCGAGTCAAGTCACAAGACAGGCACACGAGGGAATCCAAACAGAGAGCACATCCTAAGCCATCAAATCCAGTCCCCCATTACAGGATACAGCCAGATCACATATTCCATAAGGAAAACACACCCTGTCCTCCTGTAAGCATTATAAGGGTTTTTGTTCACTTCATCCTAATCTATTTGAAGTCTGTTCTGAAACCTAGCTACTACGATAACCAAAAAATCCCCCTAATTTCTACTCCAAATTTACGCATTCTCAGTTTCCACTCATATGTTCTTATGTCTTTAGCTCAAATAATTCTTCTTTCTTCCCTGTGAATTTACAGATTAATTTCTATATGTTGAGGCATCATAGTCCCTCCCAGTCCATCAGAAATCAAAGCTATCCTACATACAGGAAACATTTTTTAGTGATTTGATGACATGCACATGATTTGCACATTCAGTACATTGTTAGTGAACACACACTTACTCTGTAAAGGCTTTGGAGCAGGTAAGAGAAAAAGCTCTGTTTGGCCCTCTTGGGCTGACCAAAAATCTCTGTAGCTCCAGCTACCAAAGTGCTGTCTTGAGATGTGATGTCCTATGGCATTAGCACTTCTCCATCAATACTAGAAATAACCAGACTGACCCATTTGGGAACTGCTTTGTCACAATAGTGCTCAAATTCCTCCCATCTGTTGCCACAGACATTACCCTGCACTTTGTGCTTCATAGCATTTCTCAATGTCATCCACTTCTTGTTGCCTGGTATTTTAATCCTTCTTCCTACTGATGCTGCCAAAGCTATTACTACAGTCAGTACACAAGACCGGTCTTCAGACCAACTCTTCAGGATCTCCACCAGTGAGCTCCTTCTGGCAAGCTGTTTCTCTCTCAGCACGTTGCCTTGTTCTTTATCCTCATTAGCCAGTTTCTTACCCAGCTTTCAATCTTTACAGGGCTAATCCCATTCCTTAGCTTAACTGAGATTTTTTACACTGCATTGTACAAAAGCCTTACAGATCAGATCTACCATTTGAATTTTGTTTATAAAAATATGTTAAATTATCAGATAAACATCAGATTTAGATTGGATGATTTACCTTTTGTGAATGAGGTTGCATTTAATCCAATTTTTCATTTATCTCCATGTCCCTAATTATTCCTCCCCGGTGTCTACTTCTGACTTTAGATTTTTGCCTACTTCATATACAATTCTTCCAATTGTCTATATTCCCAAGCTTGAAAGTATTCAGCTTATTGTGTTCTGTTTCTACTTCTGACGTAGTAATTTCCATTTCTGTTCAGTATTGTGCATTGTCATCATATTTAACTCTCATCCTTACTGAATGAGACAGAACGTCCCGACTTCGTTTTGGTGCCAAACTAAAGGTTGTTTAACTTTGGCCTCTGCTGTCTTTGCATAGCAAAACTATTTCTTCTCTTCTCTACAAGAACTTTTTACTGTCTGTTTCACTTTCTTCTTCATTGCTGAGCTTGGTTTGTTTTTTACAGCAATTAGACTTCAGTCCTTTTCTGTTTTACCTGCGCAGTATCTGTTCTCTTTTGTGATTATTCTTTATTCCTTGTTTTCTCTCTCTTTATATCTAACATTTCTTTTTAAAAAGGATGGTTTGTCCAGTTGCATCTGGAGCTCTCCCCTACAAGTTCTCCTTCTGTACTTAAGATGCAAAATCTAGATTACTCTAAGTCAAAATTATTTCAAATCTCCTTCAGACCGATTATGACCCTTTTAAATACCTGAAAGAGCAGATACTCTTGCTTACTAAACTTAACACATGCAGGGGGTGGGAATAACTCCAGAAGTTTACTCCAGCTAATTAAGATAAGTTGCTTAGCAGCAGTGCTGATGACAAGCATCTCTCCCGTACTGTGGGCTTGAAAGATTCCAGTTTAGTTGGAAGGAGGAGTTTAGACAAGAAGAAGATGCTTTTTGAAGAATTCCTAGCAGTTAATAAAATACCCTACTGCTTAGATCGAAAGCATGTAGAAGTGTTGTCTTCTGACTGATGTTATGTCTGCCTGTTGACCTATTCCTTCATTTTGGTAGGAAATAGAAGGTAATTTGGATGCTTTGCCCCTCTATGGTATATTTAAGTCATCTCCAAACAACTTCTTCCTTTTATTGAAACACAAACCTAGTTCAAACAAGGTAATGTGAAATGACTGTTATTTGGCTCCAAATACTCAAAGCCCATTGTTATGATACTTGGCTTTTTGCATTAATAATATCCAATTATTAACTCCAAATGAAAATGATGGATGCATGGAGGCCTTATGCTAAACGTAAGGATACCAATGCATGTTCCACCAGTACAATGCTGTTGCCTCCCTTTGGCTGCTATAGTGCCTCATGTGTCTGGAGTGTTGTTGAGCCTGCGGGCAGAGGTGGGGACAGAAGAGACCAGTGGGATCATCTCTTCTGACTGTGGACAGCAATGACTTCAAATTACATGCAAAATGAAACGGCATCCTGAAATACACACCCCTCCAATTCCCTAACCATTTCTCAATAGCTCCCTAAAGACTGCTCCCCCTTACCTACCCCTGCTAAGAAAGCAATGAAGACTTGGGGATGATGGACTCAGCATTCTGCAAGATGTTGAAAATTCAGGTCCTGTGACAGTGATGTGAATTACCTTCTTCAAGTAGCCAAAATACATTCCTGCTTATTTACCCATGTTCAACTCATTCTTCAAAGACAATTCTTTGTTCAAGACATGAGGCTGTGGGGAGGCGGGTGTTAGTCTCTTCTCCCAAGTAACGTGACAGGATGAGAGGAAATGGCCTCAAGTTGCGGCAGAGGAGGTTTAGATTGGATATTAGGGAAAATTTCTTTACTGAAAGAGTGGTCAGGCTGCCCAAGGAGGTGCTGGAGTCACCATCTCTGGAGGTGTTCAAAAAATGTGTAGATGTGGCACTTCAGGACACGGTTTAGTGAATATGGTGGTGTTAGGTTGATAGTTGGACTTGATGATCTTAGAGGTCTTTTCCAACCTTAAAGATTCTATGATTCTATTTTATAATAACTGAAAACAACACCAACCCTCAGCATAACACCATCTATATAGGGAAACACCCACGTTGGAAACTTATAATCCTATGTTTCCTCTTAATTTTGTATAAAAAATTAGAGGAAACTCATAGCTTCCATGCTAGGACATAAAACCTTTGTTCATTATTTCGTTTGAAAAATAACAACTTTCAGTAAAAGGTAAGCAAACCACCTTCCCAGTGCCTCGTAGGTCAGAGCACTTAAGTGGTTTGTTGCAAGCGAGTCTGACCATCAATTTAAGCAGATTACACAGGTAGATACACTGCCTCCTTTCTCTGGGGACTGTCTGTGAACAGGTTGATTTTACACATTTGTTTACTACGGTTAACATTTACATTCTTCTTTCATTCAATGTATTCTTTTGAGTGGTCAACACCCATTAAGCAATTTCCTATCCAATATGACCAAACACAGACCTCAGTCACATAGTGGTATTTTTTTCCCCGACTGGTTGGATTGCCAGTATAAACTACTTCTTACTTCAGTCTGAAATTGGTTCTATTTACTGATTATATGAGTTTCAACTGGCCTCAAACATCTTTTATACAAATGAAAATGTACTTCCATAGCTACCTTACGCAGGTATTTGAAAAGAGTTTGAATGTGTCAAATTGAAAAGCTCTTTTGAAATTGCAAACAAATCTTTTAACATTTTAACAATGTCGTGGTTTTATTTAGTTTGTCGCTGAACTACGACAAACACGCTACGCAGGAAGATGTGATACTGAGACATAAAAAGATTTGATTCAAAAGTTACAGACAATAAAAAGGGAGGAGAAATGGAGAAACAGAAGAAATATTATGACCTAATCGAATAATCTATATATTATCTAATAATTATACAAAAAACCAAAAATCATACTACAATTTGACAACCCGGTGTGGAGCACAGAACAGTGGTTGTCAATAAACCCTGTTAACCAGGCATTCACTAAGAATATTAAGAAATCTAAATTACGTAGCTAAGAGAACATAAACCCATGCATACGTAGGTAGAGCAACTCCTGGTTGTTCTCTTGCTGTAATTATCAACTAGGTCCTGGCTAGGAAACCAAACTGTTGTTCTGTAATTAAAGAAAAGAAAAAAATCCTAAACTGAGATGAGGAGTAGAAACTGAAGCTCTTTCAAGAACAGAAATTCTGCATTTGCTCCTCTTATAAACACCTAAAGCTGTTGTTTCTAAAGCGAAGTGCGCTTGCTGGAAACTCTGGCACCTGCTGACTGTAGCTGCCAGGATTATCTCCACAGCAGATGCCTGGAAGCCTTGAAAGCCCCTTCTTGGGTTCCGGGCTGCCTAACACAGAACTGAGATTTGTTCTCTGGCTTCCAGAATACACGAGCTGTGTAACTTGTGTTTTCTCGCATCTGAGATCTTCTAGTCTTAGAATACCTGACTGAAAACGTTGGAAACTGTGTGCTGCTGCAACCTCTTAGATGAGCAGGCAAAACAACAGGGTCTGAGAAACAGCAGCCTGTGTTTCCTTGGGAGCATACTGAAAACACGATGTTTTCACTTGGCATTTCTGTTTCGATAATTAGGCATTTCCAACAAAAATGTATTTTGCTAGAAAACTCCTAACCAGTTCTGTTGTGAGCAGTCTTCTGAGACCAAAAATAAAAATGAAAAAATCCCAAGCTAAAAGCCCTGAAAACAACTACAAAACTTGACATTTATGATGAACTAGTGTCTGAAAAAATATTATTGAAATTTAAGCTTTCATTTAAACTTCTGCAATACGAATGCCACTTCTTTTACAGTCTTTTTTCAAGGCTCCAGAACAGTGAGTATCCATGTTTCACTATTCACGCTTTGCAACTAACGAATCTATTGCAAGATAACACCGTGAAAGGAAGAGCTATCCTTTTAACAACGGAGTATTTTCTGAAAGCTGCCATATCTGTGGTGTGTTGTTAAAAATCTACCGTCAGACTGTGCAACATCTTGGTAGGAGTCATTTCACTTTCCAGCTTCTACTCTTTTTTGTCACGTCACTTCATTGATTTTGCACCTTCAGACAAAGGGGGAGTGGATGTGGCCCTTTCTGTCACAGGAATATACATTCAAGTGTGACCAAAGACACACCTAACTCCTTTCCACCTCAAGGCAGCTCTTCAAACATAGACACCATGCTATTTTCTAACTGATTATAATTTGGAGGAGGAAATTCAATAAATAAATAAATACATAAATTTAAAGGCATGTGAAAAAGAAGCTTTTAAAATGCCACTTAGATGAAAGGCATGCAGACAGTACAGCTTCATGGGAACAGAGCTGCTGAGAGGGAGTCCCACAGTAAGAAATTTAGTACTCTGGAAGAGAAAAGGAAACATGCACATAGCTTTCTACACATTACCGATAGCATAAAGAATTAACTCGTAATATGATTTATCCTCATTATTATTAAAGGCTCAGAAGCCCTCACCAGGATAAATGCCCTGTGAGATTAAATTTCATTCAAACAGAGTGCTTATGGGTCAAGCAGCTTGCATATCCAATTTCATCAGGAAAATATCTCAAAGTATGTGACTGAGGAAGTAATAATGTATAAAAACCAGTTGTTTAGCCTGCACTGCCTCCTCCACTAGAAATAATGATGCACCACTGACAACAACACTGCCAAAGTTTAAAACATGTTGGTGTTAGTCTCCTAACAAGTGCAAGCAAAGAAAAGGATCTTACTGATTTCAGCTTATACTTGCAGGTAAGTTTTAAAAAAAAAGTGAGAACATAATTTGAAGTATTTTCTCAGCTTGCTCAGATGATTGGGAAAAGTCTCTCAGGTGTTTATGGACAGCTGCCAAATAAAAATTAAACGAATAAACAAACAATCCTCCTCCAAACCAAACCAATTCTACCTCCTGCTCCCAAACAACAGACATCATATCCATCCTTCATGAAAAAAAAAAAGCTAGGATTGTGTCCTGGTTTTGGCAGGGATGGAGTTAACTTTTCCTCTCAGTAGCTGGTATGTTTTGGATTTCGGATATGAAGAATGTTGATAAACACCCTGATGATACCAGTTGTTGTGAATGAGACCAAGGACACTGTCCTGCTTTCCAAGTCTCACTAATTTGCAGATGCAGGAAGCTGGGAGAAAGACAGAATAATTGATCCAAACTGGCCAAAGAGAGTATTCCATGCCATAAATGTCATGCTCATGGGGGCAGGCGAGGGTGGGTATCTGCCTTCCTGGCATCCATCTTTTCCTGCTCGTTTTGCTGGCATCGTTCCCTCTACCTTGCTGGCTCCCTTTTGCTCCTTTGCTTGCTGCTCGGTTTTGTTTCTGTGATCGCTGCTCGGGACGGGCTGTATCGGTCATTGGGACATCGGGTGGTGAGAAAACACATATTGTTCACTTTGTATATTTTTAATATCCTTATATTCTGTTATTATTGTAGTTTTCCCTTTTATTTTAGTAAATTGTCTTTATCTCAACCCACGAGTTCTTCTTCCTTCCCAATTCTCTCCCCCATCCCCCTGGGGAGGAGGAGGGTGAGCGAGAAACTGTGTGGTGATTCGGGCTAAACCATCACAGACTGTCTGAAGCATATGGAGTCACAATAAAGCATGGTCTTTATCCCCACAGTAATCATAGAATGGTTAGGGTTGGAAGGGATCTTTAAAGGTCATCTAGTCCAAGCCCCCTGCAAGGAGCAGGGACATCTCCAACCAGATCAGGTTGCTCAGGTTATTCCTTGAGTGGTAGACTTTCCTAATTTAGGAAAATTAACTAAATCCCACTAAAGTCAGCAGAAAAGCTCATACTAGCTTCAGTAATTTGGATCAGGATGGTAAAGTACATGCTTTTATTAGAAGCTCCTAATTCTTCTCCTTTGTTTCCAGTAAGGGACAAATTTTAATCTCAATGAAGTCTACATAAATCCCCAGTTCATGGGCATTGCTTAGGATCTGTGCCAGTAAAAATAAAATTGGAACCTATTGCCCCCAACTTGTACCCCCTCTTCTCCATTATGCTAAAAACCACTCTCTTTTATGGCTTGTTTCTTGATGTAATGGGAAGGCTGTTATCTGCTCCCTTCCACTGGAGGGAATTAACATTGAAAAGACATTTTTAGAAGCATCAATAAGTATCAGTAAGTGAGGTTTCAACTAGCATTGTGTCATATTTCTAGTGCTGAAAGGTTTTGAGTGTCATGTTTATCTGTGTAGCCAAGTCCTTTGTCACAGACACTCTCTATGATTCTAAATCAAGATCTATGACTCCCTTGAAATATTGTGAAATATATGCATCCTCTTCATTTGAAAATTGCTACTATATCCAGAAATTCTGAATTTTTATAGCTGCATATTGGATAAAATAATGAATGAATTTGCCAAGGCAGAATACAATTGATTGTGCTTGGCTTGCTAGGTAATGATATAACATAGTGTGACTTGACCTGCTGGTGCAGAACACAATCAGTATGCATGCTCTAGCTGGTGGAAAACACAAAATAAACTGCTTAGATTATTTAGTGAGAACCCAATTTCCTTAGAATGACTAGAGCACAACATACAGCTCGCAAATGAAAAGCATGAACTTCAAAAGTTCACATAAACATAAATCTAGAGACTAAAATGTGAAAAAGAAAACGTCCTAAGTAAAAAATAACAGAAGTTATACAGAAGTTCCAGCCCTTTACACCTGGATAGCTGGCGCTGAATTTCCCAGCACCACTGGTGTCAGTGTATCCATGATGGCTATCACAGTCACTGACAGGGCAAGGACAGTCCTGTTACCAAGAACATAAAATTTCCTACATGCTATGCCTAGACATCCCCCTACACAGCATATCTCACATTTGTATCACATCCTCCTCTCTGGTTCCAAAGCTGTTTACCATTATGCTCGTATAGAGAAAGCATGGGTGAAACCCAGCCAGCAAAGCAACCCCTTAGCTCTGCTGGGAAGGTTCATTCCCCACACCAGCAGGGCACTGTGGACCCCTCCTGCCCGTGTGGAGTGGGAAAGAGTCTTACATAGGCTGGCTTTAGTACTTCTGGTAACACCGAAGAAAAATACCAAGAAATCAAGGCAAAGCTCAAAAGAAAAGTTGAGTTTGAAAGACAAGAGGTGAAGATGAATGTAACAGTACAGGGTAACATAATAATAATAAAAATAATAGTCATCATCATCACCACAATTTGTTAAGTTTTATGACTCTGATAGCCTTTGTTTTTCAAAGCAGGAGTCATCTGCACGGACAACCAACTGATGTTATCCACCTAGACTTGGGCAAAGCATTTGACGCTGTCCTGCACAACATCCTTGTCTCTAAACTGGAGAGACACGAATTTGATGGATGGACCACTCAGTGGATAAGGAATTGGCTGGATGGCCACACTCAAAGAGTGGTGGTCAACAGCTTGATATCAGTGGAGACCAGTGACAAGTGGCGTTCCTCAGGGTTCAGTACTGGGATTGGTCCTGCTCAACATCATTGACGACATGGACAGTGGGATAGAGTGCACCCTCAGCAGGTTCGCTGATATCGCTAAGCTGTGGTGCAGTTGACAGACTGGAGGGAAGAGGTGCCATCCAGAGGGACCTTGACAGGCTGGAGAGGTGGGCCCGTGCAAACCTCATGAAGTTCAATAAGGCCAAGTGCAAGGTCCTGCACATGGGTCGGAGCAATCCCAAGCACAAATACAGGCTGGAGAAAGGATCGAGAGCAGGCCTGAGGAGAAGGACTTGGGAGTGATGGTGGACGAGAAGCTCAACATGAGCTGACAATGTGCGCTTGCAGCTCAGAAAGCCAACCGCATCCTGGGCTGCATCAAAAGAAGCATGGCCAGCAGGTCAAGGGAGGTGATTCTCCCCCTCTACTCTGCCCTGGTGAGACCCCACCTGGAGCACTGTGTCCAGCCCTGGAGCCCCCAACATAAGAAGGACATGGACCAGTTGGAGAAGGTCCAGAGGAGGGCCACAAAGATGATAAGAGGGCTGGAGCACCTCTCCTATGAGGACAGGCTGAGAGAGTTGGGGCTGTTCAGCCTGGGGAAAAGAAGGCTCCAGGGAGACCTTATAGCGGCCTTCCAGTACCTAAAAGGGGCTTGTAGGAAAGATGGGGAGAAACTCTTTAGCAGGGCTGGTTATGAGAGGATGAGGGGTAATGGTTTTAAAATAGAGGGAAGTAGATTCAGAATGGATATAAGAAAAAAAAAATTTTTACAATGTGGGTGATGAAACATTGGCACAGGTTGTCCAGAGAGGTGGTGGATGCCCCATCCCTGGAAACAGTCAAGGCCAGGTTGGATGAGGCTCTAAGCAACCTGATCAGGTTGGAGGTGTCCCTGCTCCTTGCAGGGCGGTTGGACTAGATGACTTTTGAAGGGCCCTTCCAACCCAAACCATTCTATGATTCTATAATTTAATTGTGCTTAAGAAGCAGGTGAAATGGGAACAGATAGCTAGGAAAGTTTTGAACATCAAAATTGTATAAAACATATCAATATTGTGAGAGTTTAAAAAAAAAAAAAAAGACTGAAGATACGGAATTATACACTTAAATGCTACAGCAGTCACCAATATTCAGCCACCAAAGAGGCCAGACACATCTCCCCATCCTCTGGAATATTTGGAATCAATTATTGATTACAGAAGAACTAAGAAGAAAGTTTTTATTGGGGGGATGCAGATAATTTTAAGAATGATGCACTGCAGTCTAGTCATCTGCCTCAAACTGAAAGTCACACATAATTAAATTTTAACACAAAAACACCTTGAACAATTAACATCTTGGTTTACGAATGTATCACCAGAGTTGTGTCAAATTAACATGCTGCATTTCTAGCTTCCACGGTCCTGGGAACTGTTCAATGCACTACAAAGATATCTGCATATACGGTAAGAATATAAATGCAGCTGTTTACAAACTCACTGTCCCGCATATCATGATGTTGCAAGTCTGTATTATAAAAAAACGCAATGCAAACATGTCAAAATACTTCAAATGTAATCTTTCCCTCATTTGGTTTCCGAGGCTCTAAAGCCCAGCTAAACTAATTTCCTGCATTTTCCATGGATTTTCATAGATGTACTGCTATAGGTGCAATAAACATGTCTGGTGATAAAAGTAGCAGCACAGGGAAAAATCATAACTGTTTCTTGAAAGCCTCATAAAATTATATTCTGCAAGGTGCACTAAACTACTCAGTTGCTCTTAATTCAGCATAAACCCATTTGCTTTCCAGGGAAGTGGGGCTGTGCACATTGGCCAGTGCAGCAACAAGCAGAAGGAGCTGCACACCTGAAGGAGACGTACAGGTGGGCTGGGAGCAAACTAGCTTTTTAGAAGCTAGAAAACAAGCAAGTGTTCACCGTCTTAGGAGGGGAATTAATTTAGATCATTTAATGTTAACATATTAGACTTCATTACTGAGTGCAAGTCGCACATTTCACAGTTCTACTTCCTCATATGAAATGATCCCTCTTAGTAAACCAGAAAGAAAAGGAGGAGGTGATCTGACTAAGGGTAAAAACATGGTAACTAAAGGAGTAACCAGATAACTACGTGGATTTTAAATCTAGATGATCACTGAATATAGCCTCTCTTTTCAAGTTTCCTCTGCAACGTAAATTTGAAGGGTATGACAGGTGACACAGACAGCTCGGGAAGCTGATACTGCTTTTCAGGTAAAGGCCCTTCCACAAAGTCCTGACAAAGGTCTTCTCCTTATCAGGACTTCAGCTGGGAAGAACAAAGCAGAGACACATATGAATCATATGAATTGTAGGATGAGTACAAATCCCAAAGGAAAAGCAGTGATGAAAAATGTAAATGCAGTCTTACTATTTAGGGGGCAACATGCTTCCTGGAGAGCTGGAGAGACAAAAGCATTGCATCAGCTGCTGGAGGGACCTTTCCTGCTTCTCAAGTTGAAGGGACTACCTCAGGAAGGATGAATTTCACCCAGATGAGGTGCAGAGAAGGACAGAGAGGTGCTTGGAGGAACAGGTGGCCCATCCCAGCAGGTAAGAAGATAAGAGTGTGGCTTGCTCTGACTAGTGAACTAGGGGCTGAGAGAGGACATGACTGCTCTCTATTGATGTATCAAAGGAGTAAAACACTAAGGAGACAGGGGCATTCTTCATGCTACGGGATACTCTTGGCAGAATGACAAGTGGATCAAACCCAGCCACAACTAAATTTAAGCTGGAAACAAGAAGGTTTCTAACTTTTGGAGCAGTCTCCCAAGTAGAACAGTGGAGATAAAAAACCTAAACAGGCTGAAGTAAGAGTTTGATAACAGCTTAGGAAGAAAACTGCATGATTCAGTTAACCGCAGGAGAATGAGATTTTCAAAGTTTTCTAACGAAAGCAGTAAGGAGCATGGAGGATCACCAGTTACTTCAGAGGTGGAACTCAACTGATCTATCAGGACAGGTGATGATACCTTGCTTTCAACCAGAAAACCTTCCAGTTCTGAGCCTTCTCCTCCTGAGTAGTTTTTTAGTATGAGTCTTAAAGGAAGGCCAAGGTGCCACTGTGGTTGAGAGCTGACATGCTCATACAGTAGAAAGACAGGGGGGTCAATGAGGTTGAAAATTCTGCCTTCCTGGCTCTGCCACTGCACCTAACAATCAGACACAGAGAAGAACTGAAACCATTTATGCATCTTCTGCCTTTCAAGTGTCTGAAGTTTAAGGTTTGTGTTTGCAAAACCGCCTTTTTTGTTAGCTTTGAGCAATGCTGAGCACAAAGCTGTCCAACTCCTGCTACCTTTTGAGTCTTTCCCTCTAACAGAGTTTGATTTTTGCTGAAACACCACTACCACTAATTTCAGAATTAAATTTGTCTGTCTTTTATTGTGAAACATAGGCATTTTTCTTAGAAACAGTGGACTAACATCACTAAACTCATTTTGTTATGGATATCAAATAATATTAACAGGGGATAACAATTTTCAGCTAATAACAAGTGTCAAATATTTTGGATTTGAAGTGTGGAGCAGAAAGAATGAGGAACCAAATCACCATGAGACAGACCTGCAAAGGAGAGACAACCTTTACACTGTGCTCTCAGTCAAACTGTTTCTATACCTGCTTTTCTTCTGTCTGCAAAATTCTTAAAGCCATAAAAGCAAAACAAAAGACAATAGGGAAAAACAATTTTGTACTGGAGTGCGAAGCTATGAATGTTCACTGTTTCATTCAGATTCATTTAGGTACCGCTAGTAGCACAAAATCTGATTTGAGTTGGTCAGCTACTCAGTATTTTAAGACCTTCATTTACCTAACGCTTCTCTGGGCCACCATTTTAGCTATCAAGTCAACTCCCTCTTATGAATAAACAACGGTACAAAGCAATCATCCCCTACATCCTGATGCCACTTTCATATGATGGACACTTTGGGGGATACGTGTGAATAATGAAGTGCTATTTCTTGCAATTGGAGACTAAATGTGTGCCTGTACCATACAATGTTTTAAATATCAGAGGACTGGAGAGATAAAAGCAAAACAAATCTGCTGCACATTCTGGCATTTATACTATAAAGCAAGCCATTGGTTTGGCTGACAAGAAAGGTGTAATTCATAGACAATTATGAATCATAAATTCAGAATCAGCATGAATGAAACGACTTTGTTACCAGGCAAAAAAAAAATTCTATGGGATTTTTGGAAGAGTCCTTCCCTTCATGCTGCTGCGCTAGGTCTGGTCACAGAAGCTGTTAAGTAAAATGAAATTAGTGATACAGTTGCTGATGAACAGGTACTCAAATCTTAAAACTAGTAACAACAAGACCAAATGAGCTCTCTTTTACAACTGGAAATCATAAAATAAAATTGGTTTTGGTGTGGGAAGCCTGAAGTATTAAAAAAATCTGCACTTTTACTGTGTAGATCTAACAAAGCTTGGAGACTTCTTTTGTTTCATTCTTCTGCATTGATGTTTCTTCAGGCATACTGCTATTACCCAAATACATCTCTCATTTCCACATACCTTGTAGTGGAAGAGGAATAATCCACAGAAGAGGCTGTACAGGTCAGCCGTGAGTAGGGAGAGGTTGACGGCAGTAGCACTGGTTTTCTTTATGACCACTGGCATGAAGCTGTAGAGGCCAAACATACAGGCACTAAAGCCAACATACAACAAGCCTGTGGGAGAGAAACAAGAAGCAAAGTTACCTTCCATAGCCGGCAGAAATGACTCGCATTGGGAAGAGGGCAGCTGTGTTTTTAGAAAATGATGAAGAATGCTTTTTTTTCAAAGAAACATTGATTCAAATTATTAAGATACACATATATAGAGACTAAGAGCATCTTTCTAAATATATACAAAAAACATATCAGCAGTGGACATGAGGTCCTTTCTCTGTGGTCATGATAAAAGCAGTGCTGTTTTAAGTTGATGTCTTATACTACTAGTGAATACTTCACGTCCAATACAAATTTGGATTAAATGATGCATTTGGATATATCAAATCTAGTCTCTTAAGAAGCTGAATGTCCCCAGCACTGAGTCAGTTGAGTTGGATGGAGGACAAAATCTTTTCTGGGAACACACCTGAAAAATGCAATAGTATTTACAGAGGAGTTAAGGAGCCAATGGATGAATGCATGAGGACAGCACTCAAGGGACAGAGGTCCTAGTTCTCTTTTGCCACCAAACCTGACAAATCACACCAGTTTTGTGCCTCTGTTCCTCTGCTACTGTTTATCTGCATTCCTTAATAAAGCTTTCTGGAGCTGAGACTTTTTTTTTGCTACATGTTTACAGAGTGCCTCACACAAATTAGATTGTTAGACACTAACATAATAAAAACATATTACAGTAAAAATCTAATTTCATTTAAAAACCTAAATAACTTACTGGGAAAGAATTCATTGCTTCAGTTATTACGTGATAAATCCCAAGGCAAATTAATCAATATGAAGTTAAAAAAACAGCAAACACTTCACTCATCTGCTCTCATGCAAATAATGTTTCTTAGGCTGCCGTATGCTGCAGAATTCCCAGCTGATATGTGCACGAGCCCAAATTTAGACTCACACCAGCTCTTCAGAGCATGTTGTTATTGACTAGAAGTTGCAGAAAATCTGATTGCCAAAGTCCTGAAAGGAATGAGAAGGGGGTGGGGGAACAGCCCCTATGATTTGTATCTGCTTGTGGATCCACTTAGTTAAACATTCTTTAGAAAAAGCTATCTAAAAGACAAAATCAGCCATGATAGTTTGAGTCCCTTAGAAGCATCTGAACTGAAGCATACATTCATCTGAAACAAATACAGCAGTAACAAAATTTCAGTGTCTGAATATTGATTGTTATGGCATGATAACAAATTTGAATTTACATTTAGAATACGGATAATCACAGTAAGAACTGCTTCTACTAACAGGTGGCAAATCTTTACGGTGTGCATTGTATGTGGGTAACAACAGAATTGGTCTTAGGCAGTGCCTGAAAGAGTTGCTTTATGCAAACTCTGCAACTCTTCTGTAGTAGGCAAATGACTGCATCAAACGGAGTGTAGTTTTGATCAATGAGAAGTTGTTTGCATACACGAGCATGAAGTCAGCTTTTCTTCCAGCCTTAAATCAAGAACAGGTCAGGCGCAAAAGCCATTCTGGACCTGAAGTCAGCATTCTCAAAGTACAGCCTGCAAATCACCAGCTGGTCCATCGAGCCCCTGCTAGTTACTCCGGATTTAACACACATACTCAGCTGCTTTGCTGGGTTATGCTCTCAACTAACAGTATAATTTTATGGTACTGCCTTGGTGTTCATATTCTTTGGCAACTAGCTATATGTGCTTCACAGGCTGCTTTTCCAAGGGGCATTTCAGTTCCAGTGGAAAATTGCTTAAACTGTAGCTGTCCTACCAGAGGTGAACGTAAAGTGTCATTTCACTTAATCTTAAAAATGCATGTAATACCCACCAGCTGGATGGCATTTAGTGGTGACAATAAGCAAACTGGAAATAACATCATCTGATTTTCAGATATTGCTTCTTAGAGGGACAGTTTTCAGACTAAAAAATATGTTTTAAGCCGAAGGCTTGGAGCCTCAGCTTCCTTGGGTACCCTTGCAGTGCCAACAGCAGCCTCAGGAATCACCAATAGTGCTGCAGTCCCAGGTGCCGGGACCTGCATCTAAGCAGGCACTGAGTCACTGGCACCAACTGCCTGTAGCAGGCACTGGAAGGAAGAAACCTGTGAAGTTAGGAGGTGTTTTTGTAATCATCTGCTGATCAGTTGGTCTGTGTTAAATCCTGAGAATCTCATCATTCATAACTGCCTGCTTTCAGATGTGCTGGCATTGTCCTGAACTGAAGGCTTAATGTGGGTGGGATTCTTTACACCTAACTCTGGACACATACTGAGGGGTTGGCGGTCAATGAAGAGATTGGGATATTTTAGGGTGCAGATTGTCCAACCTCTTTTAGACATCAGCTTTAGCACAGTATGATTTGTGTCATACCTGTTTATTTTTGCTGATGATAGTCTATTTATCTAAACCAGATGTCCACATCCCAGGTATCTAAAGTTGGTGGAAGGAATCCCATCTTGTCTGTCAATGTTCACCCCAATGGGTAAGGTCACCAGTTTTGCCTGGTTGGGTGTGAAAACCTCCTAAGTGTCTGAACTGGGCACTTAGGGTCACAGGATCATGGGGTGATTCAGGTTGGATGGGAGCTCAGAGGTCTCTGGTTCAAACCCTGCTCAAACCAAGCTCAGCTGTGAGATAAGACCAAGTTGCTCAGGACTTTGCTCAGCCTGGTCTTGAAAGCTCTGAGGATAAAGACTACACAACCCATTTAGGCAACCTGCTCCACTGCCTGACAGTCCTCAGTGTGAAGATTGTCCTTTTATCCAGTCTGAATCTCATTTCAGCTTCTGCCTGTTTTCTCTCATCCTCCTGCCATGCACTGCTGTGAAGACCTTGGCTCTGTCCTTTTAATAACCTCCCTGCTGGTAATGCCTCAAAGCCTTCTCTTCTGCAGGCTGAACAAGCCCCAGCTCCTCAGTATTTCTCCACTTCTCTTAAGACTGGGCATCTTCACACAGATGGGCAAGATCTGCCCTCAGGGACTGCTCGAAAGTAGCCCAAGGACCACCATGACTAACATGCCTTGAGAACTACTGTTTTAGTTCCTGAGCACATTGGTTGAATATTGCATGTTTTAGCCTTCGTGTTTTTACTCCAAAAGCTATAATTTCATTGGAATCAAATGGAATCAGTTATGATTTTTCATACTGTCTTCTGGGAATAAAGACCATTCAGAAATACTCAACCCCCCCTGTAACAAAGGACACTTCCTCAGAGATTCAAACTGGCTTTTCTCTTAAATAAAACTGATGTTAGTTTATTTGTTACTATTTCATCTATCACTCTACAAAATGTGTCATGGTCTCATACGAAACCACTCAGTCAGAACACTATAATCATTTTCCTTTCAGTCAGATTGTCAGCAAGTATTAATACTTAAACCTTCAAGGATTCAAACAGAGCTACACTGATTTATACTAAGTGTGAAGATGATGCTATGTCTCAGGGGGATTTCCAAAATTAAAACCAGGAGGGCCACAGCCTGTTTTAAACATGATAGACATAACAGATTGGTTTTAGATCTTTATATTCAAAAATAATTTGCATTTTACATCAGTTGAAAGGTAGCTCATCCATTCTTAATAGCACAATTATGGCAGATGGCAACAGGCCACCTTGAGTTATTTATTACGTTGCCTGCTGTGACTTTATCACTGCCGTTCAGAAGGTGGACGATTTATCTCTGCTGGACTGCAGGTTTGAGTCTGTCGCAGTGGATAACTATTCAGGGCAAGGCTGCGAACACCCTGACATAGATTTGTCAATCACTACTTGACAACCTTGTATCACTGCCAATGCAATGGAAAGCACACCAAGTGCAGTGGAAGCCAGGGAAGAACACAGAACTACACACAATTGTCACCATTTAATCCGTGTTCAACTATACTGCATTTCCGATCATTGTTCTAACAAAATAAGTACATATCTATGATGCTCTTGCTAAGATGATCTCCTCCTCAAGAAGCATAGGGACTCTTCAGAATTAGTGACCAACTATCAATGACATTTTAATGGCATCATAGACCAAGTAAGTCTTTATTTTAATAGCATATTTCACTGATACCGTGTTACAACAGAACTCCCATGGAAATACATATGAAATTTACATGGATAGTAGATCAATTCACTGTGACCATTTCTAGTTCCATCAGTACCAGATTAATCATGTCCCTGAGCTCCTTATCATGAAATATAAAGGAACACTGATGCAATTATGCTAATTATCTCAGATTAAAGAAGGCCAATACACTTATAGTACACAGTTGAGTATGTTTCTCCACGGATACTTTGAATTGATTTGTCATTTAGTTTTACAGCTCAACTATCAAATCTCCAAGACTTCCAGGTGCAGTCTTTAGTGAAAGACACATTGTTTTTATTAAGGTTACGGTGACGAGAGGAAATTGTGAACTAAGTTTAAAGAAAACAATAGTGTATCCCACAACTTGTATCCCCTGTCCTCAAGGATTCCCCATACCATCAGTTTCCTACGCACACTTCTGAGCTGTCACTTTGACATTAATTCTGAAACCAGGTAACAAGTTATTGTCAATGGATCGCCCAAGCTTGAATCCCCTGCTAAGTATATCAGCTCTATAGTATTAGTATTCTTTTATTTCTTCTATTGCGATAAATAGTAAGAGAGTGATTATAGGGACTCTTCTAAATGTTGATTTGCTTTTAAAGCAAACAATTTGTTGGACTAATTAGAAGAGAGTCTTTGATCATAAACTCAGCTTCCAAACTGAAATGGGAAAATGCAATCCACCGCATAGCAAAATATTGTAAGAGCTTCATTGTGCACGATGCTACCAAAACTTGTCTAAAAGACACATCTGCTATATTCCACAAAGACTACTTGGAAAGCAATTAACCATTTGCATACAGAAAAGCTCCCCTTGGAAAAGAGTTTATGAGGCTATAACATGCACTGCAAGTACTTTTATACTTTTTTTCTTAGATTCCATTTTCTTTCTTTGGCATTCATTGAAAAGGTTTGGCTCTTAATGAGTACCTCATTTATTTGTATCAGTGTTGCACTGAATTTTAGATCTGGAACCCCATTATAGTTTTACTTCACGGCTGTCTGAATAATTATCTTATGGCATTCATATGCTCAACCCGGTGGTGCAAGGCATAACATGGCAATGGGAGGACAGATCATTTAAGAAAGGTTATGAGGCATGTGATTCAGCCTTTGGCAGTAACTGGCGGAAAACTATTTTATGATTCTTTGAAAAGTCACAAACATTGGCTACTGTGAGACTTTGTGCCTGCCTCCCCAAATGTTGATTGTCTCCACACCTCCTTCAGCAACTGTCTTCAACGAGGTGAAGTGTTTTCTTACCTATTTGCCAATCCCAGGGGACTTTCAACAGCTCTTTGTGTTCCATGATTGCACTATAAGAGAAGAGAAGGCAAAATTTGATGGAAGAAAACAGAAGTTAAATTACTTCTACTCATTCAATTCAAATGCTGGACAAAGCAACATAAATAACCTTATAACAAAAAATCTCTGTAGGAACCAAATGTAATCAGACTTTGCTAATCCACTCTGGCATTATCCTTGTACTCGTGTATTTGAACAATCTTCAGGGCAGTAATCTGATGTGACAGTATACGATTTGTACTGGTTTATTTCCAGCTCTCTATATACCTGCCTAAATTACCCATCCCCCATATGTTCAATCCTCTTATACTCTTCTAACTTAATATTCTGAAAGCTTTTGAACTTTAATGATTAATAATGTATCTGTCTGAATCATTCACCCTTCAGAGCAGCTCTGCAGTGTCAAATAAATAGATATCACAGGCTGGCTTTGAGAAGAATACTGGGATTTGTTACACACTGAGAGAGATCAAATAGTCACAAGAATGAAAGGCAGGAAACAAAGCAAAGGATTGGCCAAGCTGCAGAAGTCCACCTTCAACATCTTGTAAGTCTTGCATTGTACATTAACATCAAAATCCCAGATCTAGAAAACTCTAAGGTAGCAACTAGTCAGCTCTTCCCAACCCAGGCAAATAGACTCTGGAGATCAGGTATCCCACAAGCTAGGTCTGCACTCAGCTAACTGCTTTCTCTGATCTGTGATTTGCAGATAACTCCTGCTGTGCAGAACTCTGCATGCTAGTCTGGACATTATTTTAAACAAGTAGAAAACACAGAATTACACAGATTGGAAAACAAAGCACCTAGTACAAAAGGTAGTATGTGTAAGACCAAGTCTAATAGTAAAACTGCAGGAACTCAGTGCCTTCCAGATTAATCAGGTCTAGAGAGTTGCATCCTGGAAATTCTAATTTGCTTGCTGCTGATATGTGGCAAATCTAATATTGTGTACAGAATAATAAGATTATTTTGTCTACAAAATAAAAAAATCATAAGTGTCTTTGCATGCATAAGGCATACGTCTCTTTTACACACAATTCCTGAAGAATATAATGAAAATAAACTGTAATGTCTCTTCTTCTGGCAACAAATTTTGATATAACTTAAATTTAGGAATATTGCTTTCATACTATGGTTTATCCAATACGAAAAAAAAAAGGATAAAACAATATGCTATGGTCTGTGATTCATTATGATCTGTGAAACAAAAAGGGGTAAAAGCAACTTGCCAGAAGTTGCCATTTAGTAATGCCAGATTCACTGAAGAACTGGAACCACAATGATCTTTGAAAGCTTTGTTGCAGTGATTGGAGGAGGTCCCTGACGACTGAAAAAAAGACAAAAGCAATATCCAGTTTCAAAAAGAGCAAAAACTATAGCCTGGCCAGCAGTATGCTAACCTTTGGGAAGATTATGGTGCAAATCTTCCCAGAAGCCATTTGCAGGAAATGAAGAAGAGATGACTGGAAACAGCCAGCATAGACTTCTCAAGAACAAATCATACCTGACTGAATTGACTGCATTCTATGATGAGATGACTGGCTTAGTAAATAAAGGAGAGCAAATGGATGAGAGGATGACGTGTAACCTACCTAGACTTTATCAAAGCTTCCAGCATGATTTCCTGAAAGATCCCTGGATGTGTGGACTACCCACAATGTAATCTGAAGAAAAGGGCTAAGAGAAACCTTGTGAAGTTCAAGAAAAGCAAATATGAACTCCTGTACCTGGGGCGAAATAACCCTATGCAACAGTGCAGGCTGGAAGCTGACTGGATAGAAAGCTGCTTTTTAGAAATAAACCTTGGAGTCCTGGTGGACATGAACCCGAACATGAGTCAGCAATGTGTCCGTGGAGCAGAGAGCACCAACAGCATCCTGGGCTGCAGTAGTAAGAGTCTGGCCAGCAAGCTAAAGGATGTGAGACAGCAGCTGGAGTACTATATCCAGCTGCTCAGAATAAGACACACACTGACAAACTGAAGGGAGTACAGTGGAGCTCCATCATAATGGTCAGGCAGCTGAAGCACATGATATAAGAGGAGATGCTGTAAGAGCAGGGTTTGTTCAACATAAAGAAAAGAAGGCTAAGCTGGGGGGAAAGAGGATAGAAAAATAAATTTGCCGTCTAAACTATGTAATGGGTTGTTACAGAAAAGAAAAGAGAGTTTTCTTGGAGGTGCACAACAAAAGGATGAATGACAATGGACACAAGTTACAAAGTGGGTAACTGATTAGATATAAGGAAAAAAAAATATTGGTCAGACACTGAAATAGGTTGCCCAATAAGTCTGGCATTTCAATTCTTAGAAATACTAAGAAGTCATCCGTACAAGGTCGTGACCAACCCAACGTAACTCTGAAGTTAGCGTTGATTTGTTTTGAGTAGGGGCTTGAACCAGATAACCTTCAGAGGCCCATTACAAAGTAGGCTATTCTATGATTATGTGATTCCATCAGACAGCTTTTTCTCCATTTGCTGAGTAGCTGCTATATCTCCAACTCTTGTCAACTAACTTCTTCTCTTGTTTTAATATACAATTCCTCCCTGCTTTAATCACATTCAACCCACTAAACTTATCCTTCCACCATGCCCTGGTAGTTATCCAACTCCTTCTTTTACTTAACTGTTTGCCCAGACACCTTAGCCCTTCATTTGCTGTCCAACAGGCACTACCTGCATTTATTTTATGTTACAGTCTAATATTAATCACTATTGCTAAACTGTTCTAGAAAACAAGTGTACTTCTTGAAAGTCCTCTTGGAGACACACTGTTCTAGAGCTGAAGCATGAACTAACATGAGTCACCCACACTTATGCAGATATTTGTACTTACATGTGGAATAAAAGGCAAATACCACAGCTTTTTGCTACTATATTATTCTGAGATCAGTGCATGTCAATAAAGGGGACATTCACTTGTGGGTACTGTTTTGTGTTTCCTACATTCAGCATAGTCCTACACACTTTTTGGTATTTTCCCTTCAGAATTGTACTGCTCCCTGTAAATCCTATGAACATGAAACTTACACCTCCAGTGGTGTACACATGCTCCCCACCCTCAGTCACTTTGTGGATGCCAAACAAACTTCGACCAGTACTGTGTCTAGCATGCTGGGAAATGGCCCTATTTCTGAGACATTCCTTCCCCAGACTACTTCAGTTTATAAGACCTAAATTTTGCTTTGATACCCTCAGAATCAGTACCTACCTGCCATGAACACAGTAGATAACAAAAATGCTTTAGATAAAGATACTAAGCACATTTATGTGCTCTTGAATTCAATATTTAAAAAAAAAAGGAACTGCTTGTGTGGCAGTCAGATAATATAAATAATTGTAAGTCATGTGTTCAGATCCCACATAAATATAAGCAGCTTTCTGGCTAAAGAAATAGAACTAATTCAGTGGGAACTGATGGGTCATTGTTTTGATCAGTCTCTGTTCTTAGAAGCTGAGTAACTCAGATGTGCAGGGAAGCAACTTGGTTTTGACTAATAATCAAAAGTTATTCTGTGTGGCAATCACCAGTGACAGATCTGTATAAAATGTGGCAATCTTGCATGGTGACTTTTACTACACTTTCATCAGCCATGGTATTACAGCACTGGAAGCTACTTTCCAGCTCTTAGGCTTGCAGGTGAGATGCTCAGGTACATGTGGATATAGACAGGACTCAGTAGTTCCTGAAATCCATGTGACAATCACCTGAGTACTAAGTATTTTGAAGTGAAACGGCCAGTTTCTTAAAAGCCTTTTCATTATTTCTGCTATATCATGATGTAGTTACACAGAACGAGCCGACCAGTGAAACACCTTCTGACTGGACATGTTTTCTACCTGTTTAGTAATCTAAATGACTTTTTAAAAGTATGAAACAGAACAAGAGAGAGTTGTAGAATTTGTTATTCACAGATCAGACCAACACATGAAGTATCCACTTGTCTTGCAGCAACAAGACAGTAGGACGTCTTCTACTCCTCCTTCCCCACGTCACTACTCAAGGACACCAGTCCTTGAATTAGAGTACTTAGGTACAGATTTGTGTAATTATTCCACCGACCTGAAATATGAAAACCAACGCAAATTCCAGAATTAGAGGGCACCTACTCTCCATAGGAAAAAGCTACTTTCAAAGAGAGGGCCTCAACAGAGGCCACAGCTGCACTTATTTGAATGACCTTGGGGCTTAAACCTGCTCACTTACAGCTGAATTCCACTGAAGAAGGAGCCAAAGAGTCCGATCATGCCCAGGAATTCCACTCGACTCAGATTTCGGACGATATACTCCTCACAAACGTTTGAGATGCCATATAGCGTTGCTCCGCCCAGTACTAAGAGATCTCCTATCAGTTTATTTTCACCTAGGAATAAACAAGGGAAAAATCAGAATGTCTCAAAACAACCACCTTTTGTCTAGAACAATTGCAAGTTCTTCCCTAAAGATTTCAATCTTCAGTCACTAAGTAGCCCATATCTGGGTTAACAAACTGAATGCAAACGTTCTGTCATTTTAACAGTTTTCATTCAGTACCCTGGAAAATCTAGCAGAGGCAAAGTAAGAGCATTATCCTTACTGTAGATAAAAGAATCTCAAAGAATCTGAAAAATTTGTAAAAAAATACAGAAATCAAGTGGCACTCTTCACTGACTAATCCTTTTTGTTTTATTATTACTTTTTTTTTTCCAGACAGAATGTGATTCAGCTATACAGAGCAGTTTGCATTTCATCTTGAAATCTAACCAGTCTAAAACATATCCAGTATTTAGATGTGAAACCAACTGAAAAATTCTGTGTACCTGTGAAATGAGTGAAGAAATCACTACAACCCCAGTATTGACCTCATTCTCACATGAAGCTGCTTGACAAGAAAGAGAGGAGGAAGGACAGGGTGTAGACAGGGTGGTGACAATGACAGATTTTTAAAAGAGGTTCAATTAACATAGCAGTACCTAATGCATGCAGTGAACACCAAGATGTATTTTCAGCACCTCCAGGTATATATACTTACTAAAACATTGTATTATCAGGCTGTTTGAAATATTTTTAAGTCTTGGAGGCTACTATTATTGGGGAGTGGGGAGGGCTGCAGGGAGAGTGAATCAAGATCAAGTTCCAGCTTGAAAACTGAGGCCCTGGCTTTGCAAACTGATGCACGTGACTCCCTCTGCACACAGGGCTTGTTACATGATTTCTACAAGAGCCACAGCTTCACAAAGCTGTCAGACATCGCTGCAGAACCATATTCCGAAAGGCTGGATGTAATGGAATTTCCTTTGAAAAGGTTCAGTAGAAATGCTGAAGTACTAGATTGTATTTTTCTTTTTAAAGAAATCTTGTTTTCTTTTAAAATAACTCTTGATTTATTTTTGAGTTCCTGCCTTTCTAAGTTTTATTGTTATTGATTTGTAAAACACACACTGCAGTAAATAAAAAAGGAAGCCAAACACTCTGACTGGTTCAAAATGATCTTTTCAACATTTTTAAAAATGGAGTTCTTTTAAGCCTTCAGTTTTCATTCCAAACTACAGTACTGAAATTTGCAGTGAGAAGAAATTTATGAGAATAAGAATAGTCATAAGAGGACAAATCAAGGGTTCATTTATCCAATATCCTGTCTCCAACAGTGGCTATAAGCAGCAGCAAAGTGTAAGTTGTTCAGGGACAAATAGGAATGGGGTGAAGTTTAAAATACTCCCAGTATTAATACTCTCTTACTCTCCAACATCTTCCAGCTCAAAGGAGATGTGGCTGCTGTGTATTTAGCAAATATTACTATATTTCTCTTTCATGTTCTCTTCCAGTCTCTCACTGAATTTCTGTTTTGCATGTATCTTGACTGACAGCATGTTTATATTCGACCATTTATCTTTTTAAGAGTTGGCACTTATTTTCCTTTTAGCTTTCTTTTGTAATCAGTCACGGAATGTGCCCTTAATCTAAAATAAGCATTAGCACTTTACAAAACCTCTTCGTACTCCTGATGCATTTGATGTTCCACAGTGGCTCAAATCATCCCTCACTGAGCTCACTCATTTGGTATTTATTACAGCTACTCGCTGACACTTCGGGGAAGTATTGCTGAAAAGGCTTTTGACCTTAAAGCTTGGCTGTGCTGAACTGCTGAGACAAAAATATCATCCTTTTGCACCTGCGAAACAAAGACAGCTCAGAGGCTGAGCGCTTTCATAAAGATGGGATGGCCCCAAGGACCACACCGTGGTCCCCAAAAGCACACTCATGGGGGACCACACGTGGTCCCCAAAGCACACTCATGCTCGGAGAGTGCGAGCCTCCACCTTCAGGGCTCTCCCAGAAGAGGAAGCCAAGATATGGTCAGAGTACTGGTCTGCCCAGTCCAGGACCCTCCTCTGGCACTGGGCAGCAAAGGGTGGCTGAGGAAAGCATAAAGAAATAGGGAAACAGAGGGATTTTTATCAGCCAGTTCTCAGTAGATTAGGAATTTTCTGAGATGGAAGCTGCATTAGACCATCAAACTTCATAGATCTTGATGTATTCTTCATTAATTTGTGTAAAGTTTGTATATTTCTGTCCTACAATTAAAAAGTGCTTCATGTTTATAACTTTTAAACCTGATACCTCAAAATTATATTGGGCATCCCATAATTTTCTGATTGTGAGAAATATTTAAGAATCACTCTGCACTGACCCTCTCCATACCACTGAAGACTTTACATACTTTTATCGTATTCTGTCTCTTTCTTGCATTTTCTGGGAGACGAAAAGTCCCAGTCTGCCTACAGCCTCTTCATCCTGAAGTCATTTTATGCTCTTGAACAGCTTTCTCACCTTTTTCTATTGCTTCTGTAAGCTTATTTTCCAGTCATTTCTTTCTGAGATGCAGTGACCGGAGTAATACACAGTACTCAAGAGGCTAGTGCATCAAAACTTTATATACTGGCATAAAAAAGTTTTATACTATATTTTTGGTTTCTTTCCTAACAATTTCTAGTATCCTGGTTGTCAAATACCTTTGCTTCTTCAAGAGGCTGACTTTGGAACTTTCCCCCAAAACTGACATATCCTAATAGACATAGTTTCATGGATGTAAAATCCACATTCATCTTCTGGTTTATTGCTAAGGAAACATCTGTCAATTGACTAGAGGTGTTCTAATGACTTCTAGGTTAATACAGTTGTATTTGACCAATTTAAGGGAGTAGCTCATTCTTTGAAAAAACACAAGGCACAGCTTGGCAAAAGACCTTTTGCATGAATCACTGTTAGCATATTTAATGTTCTTCGGAAGCAGACATCATACAGTTCAGAGAGGAGTTAATGTTTTGGGGACTAGTTATTGCACTATAGTATAACATAAAATAATTTCATCTGAATTATGTTCTGACACGATTGCTTTTCATATTCTCACTAGGCCAGTTTGCCACATTTTTACCTCAATCCCCAGCATTAAGTGGTGTTTCTCTTCGCTTTTGGTTGTAGTTACTGATGATCGTAATATCTAAAAATCAGTCTCAATGTGTTCCATTTTAGACTAAACTCATACACTTATTAACAGGACTGAAGTGACTGGCATTCAGAGACTGTAGTAAGCTAAAGCTGTGCAGTGCTTTGAAAAATCTGTATGAAACCCTTAGACTTCTGTATCTTAGACCCCTGCATATTACAGGAGCAAAAGTACCAAGGCACTTCAGGGGTATTAGTTCAGAAAAATGCTATTTTAAGGTACATTTGGCATGTAAGGTGGTAGAGCACACAGTACATCACAGCAATTGCTTTTCCAATTGAGAAACATGCAAAATATCAGTCAGGATACAATAAAAAGAGTAAACTATGATATATTACTGAAAGTTAAGAGCATGCCTTCACATTATACCTAATTTCTACAGATCGTTTGGAAAACACATGTTAATCTCTCAGTGCTGCCAATACTTCTTTTTATTTGTAGATTTTTAATGTATCATTTTACCCCTTCAGACAAATGAAACCAGGTGATCTATTTCACTGTTAAAGACAACATCATTAATAACATCATTCTGCCACTTAAAAAAAAAAAGCATTGCAGTCTCTCTGAATAGCAACAAGCATGGACACAGTTTTTCATGTGTAGGTCCAAATCAGAAGGTAATAATGCATGTTAACAGATTTTTCTAGACAAATTTACCTAACAGCTCTACGTGTGCTTTAGTAATTAATATGGCAAATAATATCTAATTATTGCAGTTGGATGGCAAAGTGTCAGTGTTCTTTAATCTGTTCCTTGTCCGCTGAGGTCCATTATCCCACACTCCTGCTGATTCACAACTCACGTGCCCTAGTACGTTACTCTGTAAATTACTGGGACATAGGATGCTTCCTCTGGAACCCAGGGTTGAAATCCCAGTCGCTATGAAATCACCCATTCCCAATGCAGATTTGGCCACCTGATTTCATAGTACAGATCATATTCTTTCCTTTTTGGTTGGGGCAGGGCTATTTCTGGAGGAGACTAAAGAACTAGAAGTCTCCTTTTAGGATAAAGGATAGGGATAAAAGGAGGCAGGGAGATACGATGAGTGCTCTCACAAACTCCCTTGTTTTATTTAGTAGCATCCTGGCAAACGCAGTTCTTACAGCACTTGCATTTGTATTCAGAAAGCTGAGTCAAGAATTTTAAATCCCAGTGTATTATGTTCAGCTCACAATTCAGTGCTTTTAATTAAGAATGAAAACTGTGCCTAATTGACAATCTCTGAAAAGAATTTCCAGCTTCCCACATCATTTGGGTTGGCACTAGAGAAATCAATGTGACAGAGGAAGTTGATCGATGAAATCTAACTCTGTCTAGTCTGCATTAATAGTTACATACACATTATTCATATGATGCAGCGCATAAAAAACCAACATTTTGCACACAAGAAGGTTCTTTTCAACAATGATGCAGGCAAATCCCAAACCTTTACTCTGAGATTGTGTTCATAACCCAATTGGTACAGTTAGTATGTAGGTTCAGTGTCATTTAGCATCTACCCAGCAACCCCACCTCCTCACAAAAAAGGAGCAAAGTTGAGGAGAAATGAGAGTACAGAAGTGGATGTGAGAGGTGCTTATGATTCAAAGATGTAGCCAATTTGGAAAGGAAGCAACTGAGGTTTGCATTCAAACAACTAAGCCAAAACAGAATGAAACTACAAGTGTTTAGCTTGTTCCCCCAGCCCGCACAGAGGGTGACCTGGGTTGCAGACACAGGGTCCACCAAGTCTGTTTGCAGCAGTGCTGACTTCTAAGTGTTGAGCCATTTTTGTTCTGTCTCTTCTGACAAAGAAGCAACTTGGAATGGTGCAGGGCTTTAGATCCATGAAGGAACAGGGCTTCTTGTCAATTTTCCCTTTTGTTTTTTTTTGTCCTGACCTGATATGTTCTGGTTAATGGTTTCTCTGAATAGAACTTGGTCATACAACACATCCATTCTTACTCACCTGCTCCTTGCTGTCTCCCAACGAGGACATCTGCTCCTGCCATGCATCCCATGCCCAGAATGCAGACCACAATCCCAATGAAATGTACTGCTTTGTATCGTACCAGTAAGAAGAACCAGGAGAGCAGTATCACCACTGGGATGACAAAACAGTCTAGGAGCTGTCAAGAAAGAGAGGGAAAATCAATAAATCAGCCCACTAAGACTACCCTAAAATACTGGGATAAATTCCAGTAGAGCAGAGTAGGATTATTTAGTTAGTAATAGCACTTTCTACCAGACAGAAAGTGTATTTGAATGGTTATGTCTCCAGGATATGGATGCAGGATAAGGCTGTATTCTGCTCATGACCATTCCACAATTCAAGAGAGCTGTTGCTTTACAGTAACAATCAACAGCACAGACTTGGTCTTGGATTCAGATGCATATTTCAAATCCATGGGAAGGAAATCTGGCTAAAAGAGAGGCACACCACTCCATCTGGTCCTCACCCCTGGTGATTAATGGACAAAGATTGAGGGCACTCTTCCTGCAGTCTAGGCATATGCTTTAATTCAGTCATTTCGGCTCCAATTAGCAGGAATGTTCATAAGCAGAAGTTGACCAGATTTATTAAATCTAGTCATATAAATCAAGAGGTTTCTGCATGCAGAATACTTATGAAAAATCTGCCCCCTGTGGGGACTGTTAGCTCCTTGAAAATACAGTCCCATATGCCTCTGAAGGAAAAAATAAACAAACAAACACTTTGCCTGCAGTGCAAGAAACTCAGTCTTCCTGCCAATAGAGCCTGGTTAAGAGTTTCCTCAAACAAGTGTTATGAAACACAATCTTTAATTGGTCTTTTCAGAGGCACCCAACAATAAACCCAGGGAGCCCGAGACAAAAAAAGAAATGCACTAAATATTCATGAGAGGACCTAGAGATTTTAAAATTAAAATATACTTTAGAAACTACCATTATGTCAGCAGGAATCAAAAATCCTGAGTAAGAAACACCCACAGAAACTTCACTTTAAGGACCTTAATCCCACTTCCTAAAAGGATACAGATAATGCACCAGGGGAGGTTTAGACTGGAAGCTCTTCTTTATTGAGCGAGTGGTCAAACACTGGAATGGTCTTCCTACAGAGGTGGTCGATGTCCCAAGTCTGTCAGTGTTTAAGAAGCATTTGGACAATGCCCTTAAAAACATGCTTTAACCTGCTCAGCCCTGAATTGGTCAGGCAGTTGGACTAAACAACCATTGTAGGTCCCTTCCAACTGAAACAGTCTATCTATTCTATTCTATTCTATTTTATTCTATTTTATTCTGTTCTATTCTATTCTATTCTATTCATCACAATTTTGTGGACTAACAATGAGATTTAACAAATTGTGCAGGGTACACTACTGTTCAATGCCAATTGATACAGCAGGAACCAGAGTGACATGGTTGCATCTCCTTTCTAATGAGAATGTCTGGAACAACCAAAGGAGGAGACTGTGTCCATAGTTCTGCAAAACTACTCCAGATGTTGTTACCTTGATTTTAAATGAACAAGAATTTGTTTTTTTTCTTACCTTTGGGCCTAATACCTGTCATTTGCTCTCTCAGTGTGATTTACCACTAAGCACAGTAAGTATTATCAAATAACGACCACATCTCTTTTAACTTCTTTCTCTGTCCATGCAGAGAAAAAGAATTTAGGATGATTTCAAGAATTTCAGTGCTTCAAAAATTATTCTTTACGTGTAAGATATCTATGTAATGAATATTAAGTTCATATATCAGCAAAAATATAAAAGCCAATTTTTGGACTAAGGATAAATTCCCTGAAACTTTGTGTGAAAACCAAGAGTGTTCTGTGGAAATCCATCTATTTCAAAGATCCCCCAGACAGTAAGTGGCAAAAGTCTTCAGAAGATAAATGATTCAGTAGTGGGACCACACTGCTCTCAGGTGGCTCAAGCAGTCCCAAAGAACCACAGAAGAGACGAGGAAAATACAAATGGGAAAGGTCCATAATAAAGCAGGTTCTGCATTTAAAATAAGAGCTAATCACCGAAAAGGCATGGACAGGCCTCTTTACAGTAAAAACTTCCTCCAGCAGTCCTCAAAATGGCATCCTTCACAGTCTGAACACAAAAAGGGACAACAGCAGAACAAACAGTAACAAGCTCCTTTGTCCACACAGGGCATCTGCTCTGCCTCTGAAGAGCCTAGAACATGTACAGCCTATAACAGAGCTCACACTTCAGTAACTGCTCTTTGTAAAAGCACACAGATACAATACACCACACACACAAGAACAACTTCAGAATTTGTGCTGCTGGAAGCAGCTGGCTCCCGGGGCAGGGAAGGGCGGTAGCCGGAGCACCAGGCATATGTACACAGTGCAGGCAAGGTGGCACACAACCTTCTCCTGTCCCTGGAAGGAGGGATGGGGCCCACCTGGACAGCACAGATGGTCAGTGCTGCATGGATAACATCCACTGCACATTCCTCATGTGCTGTGGATTTCCACACTTAGCCAGCACAGCCGTAGCACGTACCAGCAATAGGTGTCACACCTGAGGGAAGCTCGCTTTTCAGTGTAACCTGTATGGACACAGGTCAACACCTGCCCTCTCAATCCATAGCTCATGTCACGGTGCTTGTACGTGCTGGATATGCGTTCTTCATTAGCTGTGCTAGCATACAGTGCAACCATCGTCTCTGCTGAAGACAGAGGGAAGGTGGTACCAAACAGCAGGGAGGCAGTTACTCCTTACATTGCTGATAGCTATCCCTGAAGGTGTGAATGACTCTGTCCCATTCTCTCTCAGTGCAGCACTAAACAAGTGAGCTTAACTCGCACAGTTTTTTGACCTCATCACAGTTTTCCAGTACTTACAGTGGGGCTACAAAGAAGACAGAGGCTCTCTCTTCACAAGAAGGCACATGGAGAAGATAAGGGGCAACAGGAGATGTTTAATCTCAATATTATAAATACATTTTTTACAGTCAGATGAATCTATCACTGGAACAACCTCCTCAGGGACATGGTAGAGTGTCCATCACTGGAGGTTTTCAAAATGCAGCTGGACGACGTGCTAGATAATCTCATCTAGGCTGACTTTCCCATGAAAGGCTGGACCAGATGAGCTTTTGAGGTCATTTCCAAGCTGGGCTGTTCTATGGTTCTGTGGTTCTAACATACAGATAGTTCGTGTCAAAATAAGGTGGAGGAGAGGCTCACATGGGCAGGCACCAGTCTTACCTTGGAAAAAGCAACTGAAATCCATCATCAGCAAAAGCTACCGTTACCTGGCTCAGTGCACTTGGCTTCCCTTCTACGCTGTGCTATGGGAGTCACCATTAGGTTACACCAACTTGATTAACTTCGCACTGGGGAAGAGGAGAAGAGGCACTCTTACACCTAACTCAAAGCTGGACGTGAGTAAAATAGCACCAACATGAGGTAATGCACAGTCTGCCATTGTCTTCCACAGGCGAGCATCTAAGATCTGAGCACCCTCTTCCACATACATACACATACCAGCTCAGAGACAACTGTGCCCAAGACACCAGAAAGCCTTATGCAACAATTAAGCACAGAGATGTTTTAAGAGACCACTTATTAAATAAGACAGTAAGCGTCTGCAAGCATCTTTCCAGCTCTTTTCTGTGCAAAGGTGAGTAACCGAACCTCAGTCATTGCCAAAACAACTACTCAATTTTTTTTTGCAAAATCAGGAGCTCCAGTTACTTATGCAAACAGTGCTTAAGAATAGATTTAAGAATATGAAGATGTCACCTTTCAGTCGTTGTCTCTCCAGAGACACAGAGTGACTCCGTGGATATATCTGACCTTCAACATCTGGAATACAGCCCTTGCCCACCTTTACATACGGGACATGACACTGGATGTTCATTGTGGGACGGGAGCTCTGAGGAGGGCTGCCTGACTTACTCTAGGCTAAGCACAGAAAAAGAACATTTTCCTGTGAATATGAGATACATTAGGGTGCTAGTGTGATTTCAACAGCCAGTTTTAAAAATTGTTTGTAGCTGCAGCATGTGTACCTCAACATGCAAATTCCCACTAACAGTCTTTTAGAGGAAGATTTAAAAAATTCCTGTCATTCCATAAATATTTAAACAAATCTGTGCTTTCAAGTATGCAAAGATGTGTCTTTTAAGCACTAACATGAAGGGATGCACCTGTGAACCTGTCACAAACAACCAACATTGGCAGCAGCTGGAAAAAGCCACTTTGGGTAGTCCCTAATCCACAAATTGCTATTCAGAATACTGCAGCATCAATAGATATAAACATGAAATGTAGGTAATGTTCATTGACATTATATAGCTCTTGAATTGTGCTTAGTTTATACCTATAATTAAACAATGGAGTAGAGAGAAATAAATTAGGTTGCTACAATATAAGCAATAAGATAACCTAGTGTGTATTGCTTAACTATTTTTCAGGAATTGCTTTACATTTTATTTATCCAGGACTAAATTCACTCTTCCTTTCTTTTTTTTTCCTCAGATAAACCTGTCTAGTAGAAGAAAAAATGCACATATATTCCACAGACAAAAGATGTGAGATCGTGTATTACCTAATCTGCAGTAGGGCTTTCTTGTTTATTTTTTCCTTCTTTTTTTTTCTTTCTTTTGTTTGTTGTTAGTTATTTCAGCTATTAAGAAAAAATGTTATACCTAATTGAAATTTTTCTGTCTATAGAGCTTTTACAATAACACAGATAAATTATGCTTAGCTTGACTTTCATTTATAGTACATAGAGGTCAGTTGTTTACCAGTATTTCCCTAAGAATCATCTTCAATATTTTCTTTCTTTTTAATTGCTTACTCAAAAGGTACTGCTTATACCCTGTCATTACGTTAAATTAATGAGTGACTGGATTTTAATCAACGTTCCTGTCACAGAAGTTATCAGATCTCACTAAACTAAAAGAAAACATATTTCCTATTTTGCCATGGGAAGGCAATAAAACTGATACAAGTGAGTGGTGGGGATCATGTTCTTTGATGCTGCCACGTTTGCCTGCGGTTTCTTCAGTCACGGCTCTGAATTGAGCTGCTTTAGAAGGCAGGACACAAAAATATATAATCTATTGATACACTGTCCTGCAGTAACTCCTTTCTATTATAAAAATGTTGTGTTGTTACAGAAACTGAAGTTTATTATTTGATTCTAAAAGATATCACAGTGCATCGAAGTGTTGATAACACGCAACGTTGAAACTATTTTCTCCAATTATTTGTTTGTTAAATTACATTGACCTTATTATACTTATAAATCATAGACAAATACTCTCTTGCTAACAGTAAATAGCCAGTCTCTGATCTCACAAACTCAGCATGTATTTGCACATATATAGCAAGAACGTACTGTTAGTCTTCAGAAAGGAGAGCTAGCAATCTTTAGAGGAAAGGTCTGCATTGATATCAAAAAGAAAAAGCTGGTCAGCAAACTCCCTGTAGGAACAACTGAGCTGAACCTCCCTTTTTAAACATTTAGTGTATCCTTCCCCCCCCCTAGTTATAACCCCTTTTATTCACATTTGGGGTTTCTCATTAGTATTGCCCTCAAGCAAACCATGAGGAAAATCAGCTGCACCCTCTACTCAGCTTACTCTTCAGAGCAGAGGGATCAGTAAAATTAGTGTGGTATCTGTCAAATGTTGAATCATCAAGTACATGTGATGGCTTCTGAATTTCAGCATGCAATTTGGTAAGTTTAATTCACCAGCAAGTGTTATATCCGGTAAGAGACACACCTTCTGACATTTACTTTGTTTTTTTCAAAGGAAGAAAGGGTTTGCTGCCCATTCTAGGGCTCTTTCTATTCCCGCTTTCACACTACCTTCACAATACCACACACCCTTGATTTAACTGTACAAAAGCAGCTGAGATGTGAACCCTCACAGAGCTGGCTGCCAGCTGCCAGGGCAACTGCATGGCAATTACGCTACCCTGCGATCAAAACCTTCTGCAGGGAAGGTGTGGATGCTGGCAGCATTTCTGACAGGTTTATTTTGAGCAACTCAAATAAAAAAAAAGGAGCATTGTTTTTACCTTTCATGTTTCTATTTGCTGTCTCATCACAAATTAATCACTTTCTTGCATGGTTTTCATATAATCACAGAATTAATTTAGAAACTGGTAATTTTTTCATCCAGCCAAAACGTAGGGTACTCTGGGTAGGGAGATTAGTGAAAGTGACGTCATTTGTTAAAAAAACTGTAAAAATGCTTAATTTCTGTGACATGGAAGTAAAAAAAGCCAGAAGAATACTCCCAGTCTGAAGCCTCTTTAAATCAGTATTTTGCCCACAAGATCTCCAAATTTTTCTTGATGTCACATAACTGTTCCCATCAGTTTCTTTAATCTGTTCTCAGAATTTTCTCTTTGTCCCTGCAGACACAGAAAGTCCCTGAAAACTTTCACTAGTGAAAGACCTTCACCTATATCCAACTTGCACGCACCAACACCTGTGGTGAGGATTATCACAGCTCCAGCTTTCTGTGTACACAGAAGGAATTCACCAGCTTCTTGAAGTTATCTTAAATGAAAGGTGATGGTCACATTCAACCCACAGTTCCTCTGCTCTCAACTCTCTACACATGGACATGCTTTACTACAAACACGAGTAATCACATCTCGATTCTTTTTAATAAAAATCCTTAGGACCTCTTAATCCTCTCCTCTTGCTACATGAACTCCAGCTGTGCTTAGGAAAGATCTGCTCAAATATCAGGAGGAGTTACCAACAAACTGACCACTCAAATGGCCTTGCCTTTAATTGCCTTCGTTCTCTGATTTTACATATCACAGTCACAAAAAGATCATTTTAAGACAGTAGACAGCTCTGCCAGCAGTCACACGTTTCTGCAGAAAAAAAACCCCTGTTTTCTGTTTTGCTTCTCTCTAAGTAGGATGATTGGATATGGGCTTTGAAGACCATTTTCTTAAGGTTGCTTATTAGAAACATCTCCACATCACCAGTCACTGTCAGCTATGCAGGATTAGATCCTGGCCTAGGAAAAATCACCGATGTCTCCTGCAGAAAAACATCTGCTTTTGCTTTTCACCTGCAAGAATAAGCAAAATGGGCACAGAATGCAAAAATCTCTGCTGTTTTAATGGGCACAGCTCCACCGACTTTAATGAGATTTTGCATATTTATGTTAGTAAAAAGTTTGGCTCAGGGTGAATTTTGCCGCTAGAGCTCTGGAGACTGAAAGCTCAATCGACTCCAAAAGCATATAGGGAGACTGAGGATACTGCGGGGGCTGGTTTCCGAAACATAGGTATGTAACACAGTTAAAAACCAGAACAGTAACTCAAAGTGCGATAATAAATCAGATGCAAGATGCACTCCACAGACTCTCACAGTATAAACATATGCCATGCAACACTTCTGCATAATGCTGATCTGCAAACCTCATTAACATTGCAGTATTCCCTCACTGCCCTGAAGCAAAACAGGAAAGTATGGTCAATCTTACATGGATAAGATGGGATGGGGGGGGAGGGAAGGAGTGGAATTTATCTCAGTTTTTGAGATATTCTGTGTTAGTGGGCAGTGGGCAAGGTGGATCAAAAACTTCAATATTGCAAATCCCCTGCTCCTCACCTCCCAGATTTGCTTCAAAATTATCTCAAACCTTCTGCCTCAATGCACTGAGTCCATAGAGTCCACGAACAAAGCAAAGTCTATTGCCATCCAGCACTCCTATAACAAGCACTTACTGCTGACTCCTGTCCTTTTCTGGTGGCAGTTGTTGAGGTATGAAAACTGCCAGAGGTAATTGGAAGTATGATGTACTGCTGAGCCTCACAGTGATCTAGAGCAGCTGAGAACATCAGCATTGTAGTTTTATTGTCTGTCTCCTGGTGTCTATAAATCCCAGCTTTTACTACCTTTGTTTTCATCACGCCAATCAAAGGCTTGATTGCCCAAGGAATAAATTACCAGATAAATCACTATTTGGAAACATAATGCTCTCTTTGACAGCGCCTTATTTCTTGTCACATCATATGTATACGCCACAGTACCACTATGCAAGGCATTGCAGAAATAGTCCAGATTCCTCTGTGATGTCATAACACAGAAAAAGGATAACTTTACTCTAGAGTGTAACACAACAGTGTAATGTGCAGGTAGATATAGCACCGTACTGCAGAAAGGAGAGATAATCAATGTGGGGACAATGAGGGAGTAGTGAGAGGGCAGTCTGCCTCATAATGCTGCTTGGTATGATGAGAAAGCCCTTACCTTTCTGACAGCAAAGGTTACAAATGTCAGTATCATAGCAGGCTGAGTGGAAGACATTATGGACTTGGTAGGATGTATGTGTGCGGTACACTGTAAATGCACTACAGGGAAGTTGAAGTCAAAACGTAGTTTCAAACATGTTAAATATCTAGATCTAAATAACGGCAAGAACTTTGCAATCTTTTAATTCCCTCTAGGGGAACTAATTTTATCTGCTGTGTAAAAAGTGTCTCTAACAGTAGTTAAAACGACCTTCTTGAAGGGTAATTAAACAGTTACTAAACCTTCCACAGGCCTACACCAGGGTTGTTTTAAAAACCATTAGGATAAATATGGAAAGCATTACCCCAGGCAGTCCTGAAAGTGAATTGTACAATTTTTTTTTTAGAAATCCATAGAATCAGGTGCTAGTGTACATGGAAGTGTTTAACGCACTTTCTACACCTGCTACAGCTGACGTGCAAGAAGGCTGCAAAATCTAATGCAAGTTAGACTAAGGCACCAAAGAGAAACTAAAGATCACTTTTGCAAGTTTTTGGCCATCTGGGAATCAGGACACGTGTTTGAGAGCATTAACTGTGCCTGATCTCTAGCACTTCTGGCACTTCTTGAAATACATGATTTTGGATAACAAATTGATCCATTGACAAACTACTCTGTGTTTTACCTGCTGTATACTCGATTTTTAAGTGTACCCTCTAGAGAACAGTCTTCACTTACTAGCCTGAGGGTTTTCATGGCTATGGGAAGCTTGAGTTTCAATCCTCCCAGCTAAGATGGAGTTAACTCAAATAGCTTCTGCGGGCTACTGTTTTAACGGCTATGACTTCATGTAAAAGGTGGCTCTACCCTTGCAATTTGGAAAGCACTCCAGGCTTTCTGTAAGCACTTGAGGCATCCTAAGATCATATCTAATAAATTGAGTTCCTTGGGGTACTCTGATGTAGGAATACTTCACTTTCGAATACTGAAACAGAGGCAGGTATTTAGGCATCTGGGTCCATCAATACAAAAGCACTCTGGGCACGCAAAAACCAGAACTGAAAGCTACCAAAGAAGGAGCAAATAGAGAGGTTCAGACACACATTTTCATGTCCGAAGATTGTGCTCTGAGCAGCAGGCTATTACATATGAAGCAGGGGATGTCAGATGTCTATGACGTTTTAGATATGTAGATAATTAGGTGTGAGTTTCTTGGATTCTATTAAATCTAGTTGCCCCTGGATTGCACTGCAGGCACCTGCAGGGTACCTTGGATTTTATTCTTAGCAACCAACCTACACCTTGATGTCTGAAACAAAAACAGTGCATTGGTTTTCAATCTAATTTTTTAATGTTACCCAGTTTATAAGGGAGGTCTTTTAGGGATTTTTTTTTTTTCTTCAAGGGAAAATTATATGTTTCTAGGCTTCGCAGTACTTTATTTTCTTCTTATGATGGAATGCAGTGCCACATTCTCAGACAGTAATTACAGAGTACATGAGGATTTTAAATAATCAGAAGCTCATCCAAAAGTAAAGGTTAGGTACTATATTCATCTCTGATTTATGTCTGTGTGTCCTCGTGCACTGTGGTTCTGAAAGAATCCAGTGAAAGATATATAGGAAGGTTCACTAGAAAATTCTGTTTTCCCAGACCAAAACCAAACGGGAATTTTACAGGAAACTACAGGAAAGACTTGGGTGTGAAATAGTGGGGAAAAGTAGGGCAGCATTTTCAGTCTTTTCCTGGAACCATGATGAGATAATGTCAATTACAAAAAAACATGGAGTTTAAACTAGAAATTTTGACAGTCCTGAGAGTTTAAAGCTACTTGGCAAACAAAGCTGTTGAGTGCCTGGAGATTTTTGATAAAAGTAGACCTGCAAATCAATTGCAATAAAGGTATCGTTTTACCGTTAAACTTTGGCTTTTTGCTGGGAGTAGCTTAATGTTTTTTGCCTAAAAGCACCACAAGCCCAGTACACTTGCATGTTAGTTTTGCATGATGGAGCAGAGATATTATGTGGAAAAAAGTATATGCTGTAAAACTGATTTCCTACTGAAACGGTCCATGTACCACCACCATAAAAATACTGAAAGATTTCTCATTTACTGAAGTGACAATTTCAAAACCTCTTATATTCTCTCCATCAAAAAGCCTTGATATAAAGCCAGTTGGCAATAAAAACCCTTGGAATTGACTTGAGGAGCTCGATTCTTAGTCAATGTATACATCAGCATAGCTTCTACAGCCTTTAGTCGAAGCTGTGATTTGTGGTAGGTAGCAATGGTTTCTCAGGTCTCAGTTCTGAAAGGATTTGAACACTTCTTGCTATGTGCCAATGAGCATTTATAGCCTCACAGATAGTGCTCTTGCAGGATCAGGCCTTTCGGAAGATGCTTTTGAGAGAGTGGTCCTGTTTCCTTCCTCAGAAGTCAGATTCTAGGAAAAGTTTGCTTTTTTTTTTTTCATCTTCTAATTTCCATTTCTTCAGTCTTAATTTCATACCATTAAGCACTTTGACCAATGCTGTTTCAGGCTCAATAATCCTCTGACCTTCTTCTGTTTCATCTTTAAATGAAATGTTATTTGGCTACATTTCATAAAAAGTGTCATTTGAGTCAACATCTTAATGCATTACCTCATACTCATCCCATTCTCACCATAACTTTGGGCTTGCCTACACTTAGAAGCTCATTCAAATTAAGGCATGACCAGTCACTCCACGTGTATCTGAGTAATCCAGGACAACTATGGGAAAAGGAGACAGTGCATTCATTCCACTCCTGGAAAAAAGCTTGACGGCATTTGAGCTTCTATTTCTTCCTTCTTTCAAGCTACATGGGAAAGAGACCCAAACTCTGTTGTAATCTTTATGTGGAAGAGGTCTAAAATGGACATGACGCTGTCTGTGCCCCATGATAGTTCTCCTGTTGCACCCTTCCTTTCTCTCTCAGCCTAAGGAGACCACGGTTCATTTCAGCTAACAAATTCCCTGCTGAGACACAGGCAATGCCCTTGAACTCTCCTCTGCCTGCTTCCTCCCCACACTGTAGTTCTTGATCTGTAACACTAAAGGCCAGGGTCATTGCAGAAGAGCGGGAGGGTTTGCATATCCTGGAAATGGTCTTTCACGGGTCCTGCCAGACAAAGTTCTGACATGTGTTTGTTGGCGGTGGTAGGTGATGGGATTTAATGACCTGGATCATCTTGCTCAGTCTGCTATTCCTACTTGCTATGAGTGAACACGCAAAAGCAGCAATTCAGCTTCTGCTTTTCTCTTTGAGGCTTTTAGTAGCTATAAAAATCAGACAGTATGAGGTTTATGTGGATTTATGCTTTACTCTGTACTGAGCAATCTGATTTAGAAAAGTGTTAAAAGCAATACCAGACTGTCTGGGCACTTTTCAAAGAATTCTCAAACCAGCATTCTGATGGCAGAGGCATTTGTGAATATTTAGCATAAACCTCACATTCAGATTCCTTGAATTCAGAATTTTCTATTTTTGCTTCTTATTCAGCTAAACAAGCTCAGTGTTTTCCAACATAACTTTTCAACTATGGAAGAGATGTATTCCTAATTAGCTTTGGTTCTGCAGAACTTTAACTGGTGCTCCTCTATTTTACTGGCTCTAATGCAACCTTCAGGCAAATAAGGTGTAAAATACACTGAACACTACCTAGTGTTGTCTAGTTATTTAGAGATAATGTAAAAAGGGAGTAGGTTTGTTTTAGAACAAGTAGCAATGAAGTATGTAGTGATTTCCCAAGACAGACAACTTCCAATCTCTTAAAAATGTTTCTACTATTCACTTCTCCACTTCAATGGGAAGAAGACCAATTCTACTGTGCTTGTATTTAAAATATAAAGGTTGAAGCTTTGGAGAAATCACTACCCTAGCTTTTGTTCACTGCACATGTAATTTTTTAAGGGAGAGTACACTTTTTGATAGCTGCAGTTAAGCTGTTATATAACATAACACATCCAACTGCTTACATCAAAGTAAGACCTCATCATAACTACATTCATTTTACTTAATGACAACTTTTGCACTCAGATCTAATTATGGAATCCTAAAAATCCTGTATCAGGTTTGTGTGGCAAGGTTTTGATGGCGGGGGCGGGGGGCGCGGGCACGGCTACAGGGGTGGCTTCTTAAGAAGCTGCTAGAAGCTTCCCCCGTGTCCAACAGAGCCAATGCCAGCCAGCTCTGAGACAGATCTGCTGCTGGCCAAGGCCAAGCCCATCAGTGACAGTGGTAGTGCCTCTGGGATAACCTAGTTAAGAAAGGGGGGAAAAAAAACCTGCACAACTGCAGCCAAAGAGACGAGTGAGAATACGTGAAAGAAACCACTCTGCAGACACCAACATCAGTGAAGAAGGAAGAGCTGCTCCAAGTGCTAGAGCAGAGGTTCCCCTGCAGCCCGTGGTGCAGCCTATGGTGGAGCAGGTTGTCCCCCTGCAGCCCGTGGTGCAGCCCATGGTGGAGCAGGTTGTCCCCCTGCAGCCCATGGAGGCCCATGGAGGAGCAGAGATCCACGTGCAGCCTGTGGAAGACCCGATGCCGGAGCAGGCGGATGCCCGAAGGAGGCTGTGGCCCATACGGGCTCACGCTGTAGCAGGTTTGGTGGCAGGACCTGTGGCCCTGTGGAGAGAGGAGCCCACGCTGGAGTAGGTCTGCTGGCAGGACTTGTGACCCCAGGGGGTACCCAGGCTGGAGCAGTCTGTTCCTGAGGGACTCCACCCACACTGGAGCAGTTTGTGAAGAACCTCAGCCCACGGGATGGCCTCACACTGGAGAAGTTTGTGGAGGACTGTCTCCTGTGGACCTCACACTGGAGCAGGGGGTGGGAGTCCTCCCTCTGAGGAGGAAGGAGCGGCAGAGACAATGTGTGACACAACCCCCATTCCCCATCCCCCTGTGCCGCTGGAGGGGAGGAGGGAGAGAACTCAGGAGTGAAGTTGAGCCCAGGAAGAAGGTGGGGTTTGGGGGAAGTTGTTTTAAGACTTGGTTTTATTTCTCATTATCCTACTCTGGTTTAATTAGCAATAAATTAAATTAATTTTCATCAAGTCTGTTTTCCCCATGATGGTAATGGGTGAGCGATCTCTCCCTGTCCTTATCTCCACCCACGAGCCCTTTGTTATATTTCCTCTCAGCTGTCCAGCTCAGGAGGGGGAGCAACAGAGCGGCTTTGCTGAGCACCTGGCGTCTGGCCAGGGTCAGCCCACCACAGAACTTTGTCACTCAGATCTAATTATGGAATCCTAACAGGAGTGCTTGTATTTTTCTCAAGTACAACATAAAATAAGGAAAACATTTCAGCCCATCTGAAAATATTTACAAATTAAGTAGATTAAATTAAGTAGATAATGCCAAAAATGTGATTATGAAAGGTTTAGCACAGGAAAATTACAGGAAAGCCAGTATGTTTTTGTACAGTTTGGAAAATACTGATTCATAAAAATAGTCCAATATGAAAAAAACCATGTTTTATGAGATCACATTAAAAAGTACACAGAAGACACAGGCAGCAACTAGCTATTAGTGCACTGAAGCCAATGGACACTGCATCATTGACCCCATTGGGCCTATTATCTTACCTCAACAGGGAAAATCCTTTGAGTCCTTACCTGTACACTAGTAAGAGTGGTGTATTGATAAGCTTTGACTACCAGGTAATTGGCTTCTATATCTATTATCCCCAGGATCATGTACTTCCACCATCTCCTTTTCAAAATTGCCAGCAAGTTTTCTTCTCCTGTGGTAATAAACAACAAGACAAATTATGTAAAAGAGTTAGGTTCACACGCACAAAATACCTGCCCGTCAGGAGAAATTACCTACAAGATCTCTTGCACTTACAATATGCTGCTGAAAAGCACCATCTATAATTAGGTACTGCAAGGAGGTGAAAACTAACACACCCTACATCTCGCAGATATTAAACTGGCCAGCCTGGCGAAGTAATATGCGAAGGTCAGATTGTCACTTCCCTTGAGATGTAAACAATGCTGGGAAAAACAAGTGCAGCTTGGGCAGACTGTAAAGGTGTTCTTAGTTTTACTTATACATGCACGCATATCTATATATACACACATAAACCACTGAAGAATAGAGCAGTTTATTACCCACTTTTATATTTTCCATACATATTGATAAATGTTGTATCCCACATGGTGCAAAAGGCTTGTGCCAGAAGTGGGAGATTACGAGTATTTGCAAATATGAATGAATATCAGAGCAGGAGAGTAACAATATCACCTTTGGGCGGATTACAGATCCTGTTCCAAGGATGGTTATTATGATTCTAGAGGTTCAAAATATCAGACTTGTTTAGAGAAAGGCTGCACTGAGACAAATAGATTTTGCGTGACAGGCTGCTCTGCTGCCAGGATCGATTTCTGAAGTAGGCAGGTTCGCTGCCTTCTACAGAAGGCCTGTCAATCACCCCAGACTTAATTTCCACCATGAGAAGACTGATAGTACAATATGGCCTGCAGATAAAACCCACAACTTTCAAAAGGTCAAAGCATTCCCTGTGCTAGGCTAGGGATTTATTATTGTTCTCTGTTCAAAAGAAACCAGCTCATTAGTGAGGGTGGGCAAACCTGTTGTTTATTTTCATGACAGTAAGCTCCAGACATGATGTGACTCCACTGTGAAAGGGGTCAAGCAAACCAACTGTGACTGAACACAGTACAACTGGAGGTCTTTAAGAGTCTGTAGCCTAAATAGGGATCTAAGTAGGGTTGACCTGTACTGACAAAGTTCATGGAATTTGAACTGTCTTGAAAGTTTAAAAAAAAACCCTGCTATTCCAAGATTTGTTCGTGTTGCTGCAGCCTTTCTAAGTTCCTGTGATCATCAAAATCAGTGGTGGAAAATACAGAAGAAAAGGAATATTATTGTCAATTGCCACCAAAACTTGCTCAGGCTTCCCAATTCTCCCTCATCACTTTTCATCATCATAAGTGTGTCTGCTCTCTGGTTCAAATACACTCGGTGATACATGGGCTGCCATACCACCAGAAATGGCAAGCTCTCTATAGCACAGGAGTATCTCAGATCTCATAAGATCCAATCACAGAAAAATGGATAGTTACTTCAGAAGTTGATTCAGAAATCTTAGATGTTAAATCTTGGTGCCAATGAGTGACTTGAATGGGTATTTACCTGAATAAAGCATCTGAATCTTTTGACATTTGTTCTTTAACAGAAGCTCACACATACACACTTCCAGTAGGATATTATTAGGCAAAAACCTCGTTATTTGTTACAGTGATAACGACACTAAGTGCAAAACTGCAGATGTGAAAAAGCTTCCCTTCCTTTCCTTCCTCCCTTCCCTTCTCTTTTTCTCTTTCTTTCTCTTTCTCTCAGTAAGCAGCAGAGAAATAGCAGAAACAAGGTGGTGAGTAGGCTAATTATTTAGAAACCTAAATAAGGAGTCTACATTCAACCACACCACACTTTCCTGTTACCACTGACCCACAGGAGAACTCACGAAAAAGAAAATCCCACCCTTCAGACATTAATTATGACTACATATATGTATTTGTTATGATGATGTGAGCACACAGAAAGACAAATATTTTAGTTCTTATGTTTTAATACCTTTAGGGAGGTATTTTCAAAAAAGCATTTCAGCTTAGATTTCCTAATTCCTACTAAAACCAGTATAAAACATGCAGACAGATCCTTTCCAGGTACTGAAATGATATCTCTAATTTTTATGCTGCCCAGATAATACCTTTCAAACACCAACTGGAAAACATCAATGCAATGGAACGGCATTAACATTTCAGAGCAATTTTTCATTTTAATTGCAAAGAGAAAGTTTAAAAACCTAAGATATCAAACTGCAGTCTCTATTCCAACAGTAAAAACCTCACCTGAATCTGGTTTTGTAACAGTAGGACCCCAGTGGTACGTGCAAAGCAGAAAGACGCAGCAGGCTCAAGAACTGCACTGGCATTAGGTTGCCTGAGCAAGGACTATGGACACACCTCAAGGAGTCTTTTGGTGTCTTTGGTTTCCAATGTCCAACCACAGATCACTGTACTGCTCAGAGGAGGCCAAATAAGTCAGCTTTAAAAACAAATGTATGGTCATGACTTCTGGATAATGGGAAAAGTTAGCATTTCCAGAGATGGAAATTAAATCAATTCAATGGACATGCACAGTTCTCTTTTGCTTTCTCAATCCTTTCTTTGCTAATGACAGATACAAGAAAAATATTTGGCAAGTGGTATTTTATCTTTGATATACAGCTCTGAGACGTTCCAAACCGCAAAATATCAGGCTCAGCTGAGAAGATTGGGCAGAGCAAAAAGCAATGCCAAAATGAATTTATGCAGGCACCATGCAGCTCTGATGAACACTGGTTTAGCTTCACAGCAAGTGTCTTTGTCTCTCCCAGTGGAAAGCAGAGAGATGTACAGGCATTCAGCGTGACAGAAATAAAACAGAGAATTCTTCCTGGAAAAAAAATATTGTGCAGGAGCTGCATCTTTCTCCGTGGAACATACTTAGTCTTCACTTTTACTCACTTGCGGCATCTCCTGTTATTTGTTTACCACCCTCTATTTCTTTGGTATTGTCATCACAATTCATAGAAGGGAATGAGTCGCTCCTAAAGCGGAAGACCTTCTGGGGAGAAGGGCAAAAGAAAGAAGATGATCATCTGCAGGGAGTGTCAGTCCAATGCTATGGACAAACAAAGGCAGGGGTACGTGGAGTCCCAGTTTTGAGATGGGGCTGAAATAAAGCCACCATATTCAAATGGTACACTTTTGCAAGAGGGACCCAGTAGAAGGCAACAGTAGAAGACAGCCTGGAGAAGGTGCAGGTGGCCAGCAGGACAGGATCTCTGGACAGCAATCACAGACAGCATCCTCAGTGAATTCAGACAACAAGGAGTTAGGGAGATAGGAGTTAGGGAGATAAGTGGGAAGCCTTGACTTAACTTGGGGAGGCTAAAATGAGAAGTAGAGGGAATCAAGAGCTTCATTCAAAAGTCTACATCCTGAACAGAAATAAACATCATCTTTGCATAAAAACAAAGTGTGGGGAAAAAAAGTCACAATTAAAAAACAAAACAAAAAGAGACAATCTGGAGTTTTTTATTTCCCTTGATGACAACTCAAAGCAAACTAATTAGTCAGGTCTTTTTAGTTTTAAGTATTGTAGGCCAGAAGGACTGAATGTAGATGCCTACACCTGAACTAGCTGGTAAGGCATTTTTAGAGCATTTTTCACATGTAAAAAGCACATTTTAACATATGAATTGTTTAGGATGAGATAACCTAGTTATTTTGAAAATAACATCTCCCACTGAATGTAAAGGGAAGAGAGATTCTGTCAGATCATGTGTTTTTGTTATTATCTCAACAGGACCATGACTAAGGCTTCCAGCCAGTCACATAAACAAATACTAAACCAGAAAGTGCACAGGCTAGCTTAAAAGCATCATTTCCAGTGAGCCAATAGAACATATTGATATTGGTGAACGTGCATTTATGTGAGTGCACAGAGCAATGCTGTCTTCAGACAGTGCCATCTTTTGATTGAGATCCCCTTTCAAAAAACAAAACCAACCCCCAAACTTCTGTCAGCAATCAAGCTTTTGAAAATGTAAGCCGTCATATTCAGTCTAATCCAAATGTAATGTAGATTTAAAAGTAAATTGTATATTAAGAATTTTTAAGATTCAGAAGTTTAACATGCTGTTAACACAGAGACTTACAAACCCTTTCTCTTTACCCTTTCTAGAAGGACAGGTTTAGATTTTAGATTTTTTACTAATTTTGCAGTGAGACACACACTTGACAGTTATATATACAGAGGACCTCTCCGTGTTTGGAAAAAAAGCTACAGCTTTGCCTCTGCTGGCTCAAATTAAGAATCAACAAATAAGCTGCTTTGTAGAAGAGATGATTTTACATCATATAATAAGGATTTACCCTGGGGGTTACAAAATTAAAAATAAATTAGACAGAAAATTAAAAGAGGCTTTAGCTGCGCAGTGTCTACCAAAAACACATATATACGTGTGCAAAAACCTTTTCAGATTCACCCACACAGCCACAGAGGTACAATTAAAAAAACCAACCAAACAAACAACAGCCATTAAGACAGCAAATTCCCAATTATTTGTGCATGAGCTAGGGACACAAGTAGAATAACAGCACTGCTAGACCAGAAAATAAACATATTGCCTCTCTTTCATCCGCTGCAGTCTCTCCCTTTTAACTCAAATGACAACTTGCTATTTAGATCAAGATCATCAAAGGAGCTGTGCTCTCCTCCTGCTTTACAGCACAGAGCTCAGCAGAAGAGATCTCAGTGTGCCCAGGAGCCTTGGAAGGAGGGAGGCAGCGCAGAGGGAGGGCTGCCGGCCATGCTGGTCCTCCCCTGCCTCTAACAGGAGCATCAGGGTCAAGTGCTACATGGTAAAGGGGAAAAAGTCTTGAAGGTTAGACCAGAATTTACTTATTATCACTTTCTTTGAAAAAGAATCTCAGTTACAAAGCACAGTTACAGGATAATTGTTTCTTTTCCATTTTCACACATTATAGTGAGTCTTGCAGATACAGAACTTAACCAGTAACAACATTGCTTCTCTACAGACTTTGTAGTCATCCAGCCCTGCTGTGCAGGACCAGGGGAAGGCGGCAGTCAAATAGGGTAACACCATGTAGGGGTAACACAGATCTTCTTTGGATTACTACACCAAGAGGCTGAACAATAAAACCTTGCTTGTCTCCTGCTTAGCCAAGTTGCTGGTTCAGGAGCCTTAAAGCCTGTTGGAGACGGGTTTCAGCCCTCCACAAAGCAAAAAAGAACTGTCCCTCTTCTGCATAACTTTAAATCCTTGACCTGGAATGGTTTCTTATTTCCTCATATCTATTTGTATCACTGATGACTACTTTACGGTAATACTGTTGCCTAAAGGCAAAACACCACCACTGCTTAATTGTTTATGCAATAGAGAAAATGCTCTCTTAGAGGAATGCTCCTCCAGTATGGCTTCACAAAACACCTGAATACACTCTGTTTGCCTCACAGATAACTGCTATAGACTGCACTGCTTTTGTCCTATACCATGTTTTCAGCAAGCCTTCTGGGAGACTGAGTAAAAGTAACCTCAGCTCCTTTCGCCTCTTCAGAACATCTGATCTTATCCAACCTGATCTTATCCAGAGCTCCTCTCTGCTTCCTCTCCCATGGTGGGAGAACCGTGTAACCCACAGACAGGCAGCTGGTGTAACAGCTGCTGGTGTTGTAAGTGGCTCCCATGCCCTCCAGCTGCTGGCCACATGTTCCTGCCACTCACTCTGGGCCGGCACTGGTGCTTGCGGGGTGCGAGCTGCATGGTGAGCCCGGGGAAATAACTGCTTGAAAAAAAAAGATTTTGGGTTTTCAGATCAGTTTTCAGACTCAGTCTTGAGCAGTCTGTTACCAAATTAACGTTAGTTTTGTGGGGAGTGAGAAGCAAGTAATAGTGAACCCAGGCAGGAGACAACGTCTCTGACGCAGGCCAGATCATGCATAGATCCTATCTGTCACACGGCAACAGCAGCCATTGAACAAACCCAGTGGCCATCACCACCACCCACGCTGTGGGTACACGGTGTCCAGTGAGGTTGCAGGTCTTCCTGCTGTGTGTGGGGAAGCAAACTTGCAACGGGTGGTGCTGCTGAGGGGGAATGCAGTCACAGGACATGAGCTGGCTTACACGCTTTGCCATTTTCACCTTCCTAGGAAGTAAATCCTAGGTCACAGTCACAATCAACAGGATTTCTCAGTTTTGGGGGTTTCTATTTATGTTTGTTGTCTGCTTCAACTCTCCTCTGTTTGAACATCCACCTATAATCTTTCCAACTACCACACTAGCATTTTTTTGGCTGGCGATTTCGAAAAAGATACTTTATATAACATTTGATCTCCAGATTATCTACACAGGAGTAACACAAACTGAAGGTAAGGTCTGTGCCCTTTCTGTCTGCTACTTTTGTCATTTTGAGCCTTCTCTTTTCTATTATACGCTTAGCCTATTAATGTGACAGAACATAGCTTTCCAGTTACTAAATTACAAGCTCATGTGAAGTATTTAAACTTGTTATTTCATAGAATCATAGAACTATTTAGGTTGAAACAGAATTTTAAGATCATCAAGTCCAACTGCAAACCTAACCTGCCAACTCCACCATGTCCCTAAGTGCCACATCTACACATCTTTTAAATACCTCAAGGGATGGTGACTCAACCACTTCCCTGGGCAGCCTGTTCCAATGCTCAACAACTCTTTTGGTGAAGAAATTTTTCCTAATATCCAATCTAAACCTTCTTCCCTGGTGCAACGTGAGGCTGTTTCCTCTTGTCTTATCACTTGTTACTTGGGAGAAGAGACTGACACCCATGAGATTTCCTTTTAGAGATTTTGCAAATCAGTCTTGTTTGACCTTGAATGTAAACCATAATAGCTGAAGTCAGACCTAGGAATTTGAGCATGCATTTTCATAAAACATGAAAGGATTAATTACTAGTGCCTTGACTGTGACCCAGCCTAAGCTCTGTGGTTAGATCTGATAATCTGCAGATGTCTTCTTATTTCATGAGATAACTGGTCATTCATTTTACTTTTAAGAGTGTATTACAACTAAAACTGCAACAATAAAGCAGTTGGCAATTTTGCTGCTGCCTCAGTTTCTCTGTACCTGCCCACCCACTAGATTACATACAGATTTTCCCTTGGTGGCAGACACAATACTGTATGTTACTGCCATGTGTTATTGCAAGAAACAGCCCATGTCAAGAACAACGTAAGACCTGAAGAAAGCTCTGAACACTGCACTGTTCCAAAAAACAGACCTCTAAATGCCCAGCCCTTTAAAATGTCAAGATAAAAAACACTGTGATGTTTCTGGCACACAAACCTTTAATTTAAGCTGTTTCACACTTCCCAGCCCAAACTTAGGTAAGCACCTTTCCTGAAATGGCAGACTGCTCCTGGGAGAAGCACTTGCACCTCTGTAACACAGGGACACGAGCATACCGAGAAGCTGGAGCCTTCTCTCAAATCTGAACTTTGATTATGTCCTTAAGACTTCTTGCATGAAATTTTCAAAACTGATTTCTGAGATACAGTACTCTCAGATTTAAGTTACCTCTGAGTTAACACTGTAGTCTCCCAGCTTTTAGGGTTAAATCTGTCTCACTCTCACACAGAACTACTCCAAAACAGGCAGTCGGCAATCACTGTAGGTCCCTTCAACTGAAATAGTCTAGTATATTCTATTCTGTTCTAAAACAATCCTATTTCTTTATTCTGTAAGCTCTCCAGTCAGGGCCTTTTTTAATTGCTTATCCTATTTTATATAGTATGAAGCTACTTACACCACTGCAAAGAAAGGTTTTCAAAAGAAAAAAAAAATTTCATTTTCAAATTTACCAGAATGTTAATGAAATTAAAGAAATCTGTATCTATCTTTGTATATAATTTATAAGTGTGTAATTTGCATTCATAGTTTATCCTTCTGGATAATCTTGGGCATGTTAATCATATTCACAAGACTTACTTAAAGTCAAATAATCTTAAAATAAATAATGTTCACTGTTTAAGGCAGATGAATTAGTTAGGGTGCATGAGCTTTCTTTTATTTTTTCCCTTTCATCAACTCATTACAAAAAGTTGGTCCAGCCACCTACCCACTCTGTGACATTTTTTTCCCCCAGCAGACAGATATGAATAATGAATTATCTACTCATTATTTGTGATTTCTACAAAATTTATTCCCCAAAGCATGAGATTTGCCTGAGATAGCAAAAAAAAAAAAAAAAAAAAAGAACACAATGCAAATTGTCATTACTATTAACCACCCATAGATCAAGCAGATCCAACTGAAGTTGAATTTCAAGCCTTGGATGTAAAAGACAATAAGAAGAGAATAAGAAAGTCAAGGAGTGTGTATCTTTCTCTGCTCCCCACCAATAACGTTTGAATGCACTGATCCAATTTAAATCTAATCTGACACAGATAGAGTTTCTACAGGTTTAATGTGAATAGGTAACTGAGCAGAAGAGAGAAAACCTAACATTGCCACCACCAAGTATAGGTTTGGAAGTAAACTCACTACTTATTAGACACCAGAGTTTGGACTCTACATCTTCTAAACACCAGGTCATTCAACATGAGACATAAATCCCCAAGAGATCAGGCAATGCCAATTCTGGGGCTCACCAAACTACTACCTAGTAGCAGATGCTAGCAAGAAATACGAGCAAAGACTGTGCATTCAATAATTTGCCTATTTCACGATACTTTCAGGAGTCACACACACCAGAAATCTCAATGTTCCATCTATAATGATCAAAAGTACTTAAACTTCACCTGTTTATATCCTTTGCAGCGTGACTACTGATGTACATTACTAAAGCATAAAACATCACTGAACCATGCTAACTAATTGGCATAAAGCATCACACAGCTACTGTATCAACTAGACATTTATAGGCAATTCTGCTGAAGAAACTGGCTATTCACTGTCCTATAATCCTGAACAAGTTACCCAGAATCACCACTAAGAATAGAAATCAGGCCAGGTATTTTTTTATATGATGAATTGTTTGGAGCAGGTGATCTTTTGTTGCATACCTGTTCTGTACCTAAAACAACAGGGTCTTGATGGGACCTTTGGAAATTTGACAATATTAGTATCGAATAACTAGATAAACAAATCAGCACTATACATCCATATAGCTACATACAGAAGCAAGCAATCTAGGAGACAATAGGAACGATGGAGAGCAGCCCTCCATCCTGAGAAGTCACCGGGCACACACTTCTTTCCTCCTGAGCTGGCAGAACAGGGCTAGAACAACTTGGCAACGGAGTCAGATCTGTAGCATTTCTGACACGAAAAATAGTAAATTTCCATGATTCAAACTCTGTAACAAGACAACTTATAGCACGTGTACAGTCAGAGTAGTACATTTTCATGTATATTTTGCTAGCTTTCAAAAGCACAGTTGTCAGGACTAGCACCTAAGTGCAGTCATACCTAGAAAGGTGAAGCAAGCTGACACAATACAGTTCAGGCATTCTTTTGCTCTAGATAGAACATTAAACATTAATTAAATGCTCAGTGTGTATCAGCTTAGCTTCAGTAAACTGGTCAAAGCAGCTTTGTAGCAGGAACTGAACCTCACTTGGTCTTGTTTTTGAGCAAAATAATGACTGGCATAGAAAGTGATAACCAAGATCTACAGCCAAAGGAAATCTTGTATTCCTGCCTAGTGTAGTCTTAAACTCATTTATGAAGTCTGAAAAATGTGGAATCTAATTAATGTAGCTGTGCAACTGAAATAATGAGGAGACAGAGTGGGACCAATAAGCAGTTAGATGGTACACTAGCAAGCTGGAGGTCTGTAGCCCACCAAAAGTCTGGCAAAAATTATCTGCAGTGAGATGTACAAGCTGAGAGAAATTCAGTCAGTGCTGTATAAACTGAATTAAGCATCTAGTGCTGCTGGTGATTGAAGATTGTGCACGTGCTTAAGGTATTGAAAAAGTAATTAACTGAATATAACATGTATTATCTGTCTGTGGTAGAAGGTGATAGCCAATAAAAGTATGATAGAGAAATCCAAGATCTTATTAAATACACAGAATAAAGTGTTGTAGTTTAGATCCTCAGGTATGCAGGATGGTTAATGCCACTGTGCTGCTGCTTAAATCAATTAAAGACTAGGATTATACTTGCTACTTGCTATACTACTGCACCAGAGAAACCCCGTAATTCCTCCAGTATGAAATTGAACTTTGAAACCATGAAACTTTTCCACCTTGGAAAAGCCAAGTGTGGTTTCAGGAAGAGCTAGTGCGAGGGGCAGAATCTGGAGCCAGTACATAAGCAGCTGCTTCCCAAAATGGTGGGTTTGGGCCCCTTGGGGTCCCGTCCCAGGAGACCTGGGAGTTCTGGGAGTGCAAGAAGAGATCAGTAAGGGAAGGCAGCTGCTGGAAGAAGCAGCCAATACCTTGGCCTCAGGGTGAATGCAAGTAGACAGCAATGGTGTGTTAAGATCCTTCCTGAAATAATCAGTACTTGGTGCTTGTCATCTCTGAAACTCTCAGTCACTTTCTGTAAACTCTTCTGTAATATGTGGTACTGCATCATACAGTGCTCAGCAGGGCGTATGGAAAGTTAAACATCTTCCACTTCTCCCCACCGAGAATTCAAAAGACCATATATCTGAAAACACTGCTGAGAGGTACGCAAACTTGACACAGCAGCTGTGAGGAGTGACTGCTCCTTCTCTTGGCCCCAACTGATTGCCACAAAGCTCAAAAAATCTCCAGCAATAAAAAAGCAGTGATAGTCGCAATGAGCAACCTTATTACAGAAAAGAGTTTCCTTTACATGAATCCAAATTTACAAGCGAATTGCTGAACACTTCACTGCGATTTATCTTACCATGTTGCCTGTGCTTTAACAGTAATCGACACAGTAGCTTCTCCACAACATTGAGAAATAACACCTAATTAGAAATATGCCCAAGTCCTTTTTTTAGGAGATGAAATACATGCGTGTTAGGAAGATATTCTGGCTGATAACTGCAACATGAAGTTCTATAACTTGAAACTGCAGGGTTAGAATGAGAACTTGCACCATGTACAATTAATAACCCAGTAGAAATTCCAGCAACTGATGAGGCATCCAACCATTAATGTGTGAATGATGACCACGTGTCGCCACAATGAGTTGCCCCCTTACACATCCAGCTGGTTACATTTACACCAACAAAACCTTTACCATCTTGCCATCTGTCATTTTGTTCAGGAGCACATCTTCCTACGCTTACAAGCATGCATGTGACTAAGACACTACTGATATTCTTTGACAATTTCATCAATCCAGTTGCGAGTCATCGTTTTTCTCCCTTCCCCCCATTCCACAGTCGAAGCTCAGGGGCAGTTCAGTCATGCAATAACTGTTGAGCACATGAAAGAAGAAGGTCGATGCACCTTCCTAGCACAAGCTGCTGATACAAGTGACAGAGCACTGAGGGCTGCAAAGCACAGAGAGAGAGCATTTCTGATATTTTATGTAAGAGAGTGTCCTACTGATGCATCCAATGCTGAGCAATGCATCAGCACAATGCTTCTAGATGAAACCATCTCAAAAGTAGGGGTCACCTTACCAATTCCATGTCTCTCATAAAACTCACCAGCACAGGCAGAATGAAGGTATATCACATAAGATTAGAAAGTCTGACCAGACTGTCTGACCCTCTCAGAGAAGAGATGTTACTGCAGTTTCAGTATGGAAGATTCAAACTTCATCATAAAGGCTGTGTCAGATAAGTATCACATCTTGTTTGCCAGCAACAATAAAACAGCCCCAGACTATGAGAGAAGTAGAATAATAAGCTTTTAGGAAATGCAATTAATATAATAATTCCCATAAAACACCAGGTGGCATCTAGCATCAAGAAAACCTTCTTACTGTAAAGAAAAACTGGATGGAATTTTTTTTATGAAAGTCAATTCACACCTGATGAACCTGGACATGAACTTGATGGGAAAACGAGGTAGTAGCTGCCGCTGATTCCTGAATTACAGCAGGGAAAGCTGAGGGTTCTGTAAGCCATGAAACAAGAAGAAAGGCAACACTGAACATCCCATAACTGTTCCCGTTCTTTGATACTTAAATACACACTCATAATTTTGTAAAATTATGACCTTGATTCTCTGCAGCCTCGTGCCTTGTGAGTGCAGCCTGGGTGAGGATGAATTACGCCCGCTTTGTCCAGTGTGGCAATGGCTCTGTGAAGTGCATAACAGCAGAATCAGGGCTCTCTGTGATGTGGAAGCAGCACTGGGTGTCTCCAGCTTACATCCTCTACAGCAGATCTATAAATTGTGAAACATATTCCTGCTGTGAAGGTGCAGCCCTCTCAGCCAACTTTACCACCAACAGTGAGACAAGCTATGGAAGTTGAGCATGGGTTTCAGGTGAAATTTATGCCAGGCAGCCCAGGTGAATTAGATCCTTTAGGATTTTCACAGAGTTGTGGGTGTTTCTAGCTGCAAGCTTAGCAACTTGGGAGAAACTCCCAAGAGGCAATTAATATTTGATGGCATAAAGTTCAGCATGCCAGACAGATGGAAAAGGAAGAGAATGAAGGTAGCACTTGGACTTAACTATGCTGCTTGGACATATGTATTCACCTGTTAAAACCATACATGCATGTATGGTGGTATATCTACTTTGCTAGAGGTGACATCAGGTTTATGCAAGACATAGAAACACCCTACAGAGATCTGTGATTTATAGGCTGATCATGAGATCTTTATCAATCCCCAAGCCAGTATTGCAGCTGACTATAGCCACAAATGCATTAGTAGGAGTTCAAAAAGCCCTTTGTTTTGTTTTGTTTTCCTGCTTTCCCTTTCTCTTTCACTCTCAAGATTTTAATGGAAAACCACAGGCAGTCTTTCCATAGTCTTACAGAATGGATCAATTTATCATCATGCTCTTTACCGTCTTCCAGGAGTACACAGTAACACACATCTGTAAGCTTCAGTAATTTCAGCCTGGCAATATTCAGCATTTGCATAAAAGATCTTTGGTACTCCTAAGCGAGCTAGAAGACAACTCCAATGGGACGATTTAGGCCTGTTTGTGGTTACCCAGGACAACAGGGTTAATAATAATTTGTTTTGGTTTTAGGCATACAGATTTAGCTTTGTTTTCTAGACAGGAATATGTAAGAAGCCATTTTGAGTTCAAAAAATGGAAACCATTAGTGCCGTCTCATGTTGTGACAGCAAAAGACTACAGAGCTCTCCTGACAACCTCTCTTTCTACTTTTCAGTCTCTCCTTATGCCTTGCTCTGTTTAATGTTGCTGAAAAGGAATGCATAATATTTGGGCATAAAAATATACAAATCCTCCTTTAGGATATGATAGTACTTTGGATAGAATGGGTCAGTATAGTTCATCTACATTAGGGCCATGGTATTAAATGATTACCTATCTCACCTTTACATTTGTATACAACACATCCATTACAGACATCGTCCTGGAAAAAGTAGTTTTAAACAAACAAACAGAGTCCTCCAATATGTTGATCTGGGAAAGCATAACCTAACAGGTGAGCAAGCTGTACATAAACACGTACATCACAACCATGCCCACTTGGATTTATGCCCTGGAACTTACACACCACACAAATGATATCATATGCAGATATTCTCCTGTACAGCAGTTTAGTCAAGATATTGACCTACATAGACTCATCTGCTCCCAAATTCTGAGTTTCTAAAATGTGTAAGATCCATAATAACTATTCAGGTCCACTGTGATCTGTCTTACATATCTCCTCTAAAAAATTCCTGCTTCAAAATAAATGATTGCATTTAAAATTGCTTACCAGTTTACATAATTTGAAAATAGAGAAGGCTGAAAAAAAATCTTCCTGGGATTCAGACTTCTGCATCAATTTCACCAGTCAATTTCCTTAGACAAAATGAACATTTTCAATGAAAATTTAATAGCATCTCCAGTAAGGAGAAAATGTAAAAATGTTTGCTTTAGAGTTCTCATATATTTGTTTTACAAGTTAGAGACTTCATTTTGATTTTTAGTTAATGAATTTTTCATATTTTTATTATTTATGTACTTTTTGATCATCTCATAGCAGGTCAGGATCAGCAATGTGGACTGATGGACTCATGGTCTGACACTCATGATACATGACCTGCCAATATAATAGCTGAAATGATCACTTTTTTTTAAAATCATAGAATAAATAGAGACACTTTGACACTGAAAAGAGCATAAGCTTCTCTTAAGAGGTATCAAAACAAACTAAAATAAAATAAAATAATATTGCAACTAATCATCAGTCACAATGTACAGTGTATATTCCCTGATGTGGCTTTATCTTCTCAGCTCTTGCTTCAAACCTTCTGCCTTACAGTGTGCAGTCCTCTGTCAGAGGAAGGGGCTAAGGCAGATGGCTTCATCCAGGCAAGAAGGATACCAGCCTTTCATAACGTTATTTTTTATCATCTTATTCCATCATATCATACATGTCTTTACCTATTGCAAGTACAGTGTTAGGTAAAGAATTAAGACCAAACATTGGAAAGGACCCTCCTTTGAAAGAGGGTTTGATACCTACAGGCCTTTAACAGCTCTTGCAGTCAGAGTATTCTGTGAGTTGGAAACACACACACAGATGTTTCCAAGTGTTGGTTTGGTTTGCATTCTGGAATTTTCCAGCATTCAAATGCAAAATACCCCCCAAAATAATTATGCTGTCTCACTCTTTTTTTTCTGTTCACCTTGCATACTCTCTCCCTTTTGTACTTGTTTCTCTGCATGCCCACTGCAGCTTCACCTTTGCTTTTCCAACCTATTTTGTTAGATGCAAATATGAATGTATCCTATATTCAGCCATTCAGGCTGGCACCTTCCACCATAGAATCATAGAATGGTTAGGGTTGGAAGGGACCTTCAAAGGTCATCTAGCCCAACCCCTCTGCAAGGAGCAGGGACATCTCCAACCAGATCAGGTTGCTCAGAGCCTCATCCAACCTGGCCTTGAATGTTTCCAGAGATGGGACATCCACCACCTCTCTGGGCAAGCTGTTCCAGTGTTCCACCACCCTCATTGTAAAAATATTTTTCCTGATGTCTAGTCTGAATCTACCTCCCTCTATTTTAAAACCATTACCCCTTGTTGTATCACAATGGGCCCAAGCCACCATTTGACTCTGTTCAGAAAGCGGCACCAGCCAGACATTTTACCTTCTGTGTCAGGCACGTGGCTTTATGGTCACATTCACAAACCTAGCAGATCTACCTGCCCTCAACAGAAAAGAGCAGGGCCAGCTGTGTCCAGCTTCTGCAAGAAAAGCAGAATATCTTCTTGCTTCTGAAAGGGGAAAGCAGCCACTGACCTCCCCGTTCAAGGGACGAAACACAATGAATACCTCCTGGCCTGGTGCACACCACATACACACATGGTTTCATGCAAACATTTATTTTCTTCCTAGTCCTCTCTAAAATAATTTCAGATCGGACTGTTTTGTCCTCCAACAGAGGACAGCAGGCATTATGCTGAGCACAAGTCGGTATGAGCCGTAACTGCAGATTACACCCTACACGACGTGATTATGCGTTTGATCCTCTATGTGCTACACACGCACACACACAAATGAGCATTATGGGTGCAGCTACTCATGCGAAGGAAACAAGCAGAACCTGCTTCAATGTCAGTACTTCTGCAATTCTGACTCTTGGCTATTGGGTTTGAATGGTTTAGTTCATGCTTTTGTCTCTTCCTCTCCAGACTAGCTATAGCTAGTGGTTTGGCATCTTCTCATGCAACAGCTATCCCTGTGGAAATCTGTCTCTCCTGGCTTTCCAGCAGTGGCTGCCTGAAAAGGCCACCAACCCGAAGCCTTTCACTCACTCAGGGTTTGAAAAGCTTTTCTGCTATTTCCTGCAATAGGTGGAGGTTCTGACACCAGCTTGTCAGCCTAGACCATACTTGGACACCTCCCCACAGGTCCCACCATTGCCCGTCTGCTGGAGCTGCCTGGCTCTGTGCCCTGCAAGACACCTCTCCTGTCACCTCTCCCACCCACCCCTTCCCTGATTTTATTAATGATACCTCAAAAAGTCCCCTTTTCTCATCTGCATGTTTAATTCCTCCTCCTTAGTCAAGCGAGGTAGTTCATGAGTGCTCATGCCAGCATCTCCTGAGCTTTTGTTTCTCGTCCACCTCAATGTCTAGCACGCAAACATAACGCAGAGATCGAGAAAGGGAACAAATGCCTTCCCAAGTATTGCTAAGCCGGCTTTATAGTATTACCTTTAATGTACCTGCTTGTCCATCAGTCTGAGCATTAAGATGCAATTTGAATGAACTGTTGTCATTGATACACGAGCTGCCACTATAGCTTAGCTGCTCTTTAGAGGGACACAGTCAGCTCTAACCACAAGAGGCTTATTTAAAGAAGGAAATGATTGTGATGAGTGTTAGCTTCCCTTAATAATATCTTTCAAAAACCACGGTGATATTCCTCTAAAAACCCTTTTGTACTTCAAATTCTAATCGACTCTATCACTCCTAAGAGCATTAGCCAAAGTTTGAGCAGTTCATCATCTCTATTACATTCATTTACATGCTATTGGGCTTGACATTGGATAAAAAAGGCTTATCCAGCAATACTTCACTTTTTAAAATCTGGTATATTTACTATAGGCCTTATTCTTTAAAGATATTCCCCCTTTTTTTTTTTCCACCAATTGACTTTTTTCTTGCAGCAGCACTGATTTTTAACTGTAAAATAGTTAATGAAACATTGACCTTTAAGTTATTAGACTTCCTGCTCCAGTTGCTTTTACCAAAAACTCCCTCTCCAATAATGAAAGGACCTTCTGTTTCCTTCAGAGGTGGTGTGAAAGCTATTGTACATTGGCACCATTTACTGGATCACAGACATCAATCATATTTCTAGTGCTCAGTCTATTATCACCTAACAAAGGCAGACATCTGGCAGTTGGACCAGAAAAGATTCCCAGGTCATGTTTTCCCACTGGGATTCACACCCATGTATGGTCCAATTTAGCAGCATGAACTCACTGTGACACATGGGTCCCCTCCGAAAAAAGTTCATCTGAACCCTTAGAAATGTTTGTGATCTGCTTGTTGTTTACCAGCTAACTGCATTAGGCAGGTGGGCCCATGCTGCGGGCATCACCAGTGTTCGTGGGTACTAAAGGCAGTTGTTTAGGCTCAGTAAATTAACACAGTATGAAAAGGACAACATTGTTTTACTAATATGTCTGACATTCACTTCTCCTCTCAAGATAAATAACCTAGTAACTATGCAGAAGACACTTAACAGGTTCCCTTTGTGTTTTATGAAAAACAAACTTATTTTAACATTACTGTAAAACTTTTCTATAAAATGCATACCATTATATTTAATAGAGTGAAAGGCAACAGGACATTTATCTAGCTAAATCTACAAAACTAAAATGTTCACTTATACTGAATAAATATACACAGAAACACTGAGCCTAGGCAGGGGTATTAGTTATTTTTACTGCTATTAGTCTCCAGTGCCACTTGGGTGACCAAGAAATGGCTTCTGGCCGTCTGTAGGGCACTGCGCTAATTCATCTGACTTTTAAGACCATGGCAATGTCCCCTCTTCATCTTTCAAGAACGTGAGCTCTCGCAAACAGCTGCACTGGGAAGGAGCAGAGCCGAGCTGCCAGGCATGTGTGCTGGGCAAGAAAGCAGGCAGCAGTGTGAGACGGATTCAACGGAGTACTTGGCCATGAAGACAAGCGTACTATCAGTCAAGTATGCAGCTAACAAGAAGCCACATGTTTTCAAGTATCAGCACTGTTCTGCCCATGAATGGCTGAAAGATAAAATTGCATTAGGTACATATACAAAAAACCGTGACAGTTATCATCTCTATACTAAAACTTTTTCCACTTAAAGCACATTTCACAACGCAGCTAAGGTTTTCTTAACTAAGTAACTTCCCAATGCCCTTAACATCATTAAGAGGAATACCAAGATTAATGGCAGCTATGCCTCTGTAAAAAAAACATGCTTAAAACTCATCCAGGTAGAAATGATCCTTTCCTCAGATATTTCCATGTGGTGAAGCATTCAACACAGGGGGACGTTGCCCGCAACAGTAAAGGTGCATGCTCTTTTTCAGTATGCCACGTGCAGGACTGCACGAATATGGATTAACAGCAAGTTGTGATAATTTACCACCTATTTGTTACTGCATTCACAAAAATCTTGCTCCTATATTCTTGAGATGCTCTGACGCAAGCCATGCTGGACTTGGGCAGTAGCTTACAACGTAATTTTGCTGATGCCTGGCAGACTAGCTCAGGGCAAAGGCAGAAATCAAGAGATTGCCTTTTTCTGTCACCCTGATATGGCTGCATATGTGTCCTGGATTAAAATGTACAGCACACTTATATTGTTATACATGGATAAATATGGAGGGAGTGATCATACCCCTAACATAGGACTGAGGATCCCTCACCTTAGTGCTCTTAACTTGACACTCGAACCGGACAGATGGGATGGGGCAGGGGGAAGGAGGCTATTGAGGCATCTTCATCCTCTTTCCCTGTAGGTATGTTTGAAGGAAAGGGGAAAGTGATTCCACATTGGTTACATGCTAAAATAGAACATTGAATGGAGGAGAAAATGATCTAGTCTTTATGCTTGTCTTTTTTTTTACAATCAAGAATTAAAAACACATTTAGATTATTTCACATTTGGAAGTGTCATGACAAAAAAAAAAAAAAAGGCAAGTGAATTGCATCTGCTAGGTCAAGCTTCCCATCCTCCATCCCAGAAAATCACCAACCCAAATGTCACTTGTCTGTGTTGGTTCTCACAGAAGGCAAACCGTATGTTACGTTCCCAGTGACCGTGCATTTCTGCAGCTTCTAAATAGCTGGCTCCCCCGAACTGCTGTTTGCCAGATTTTGGTTCTCCTCCAGCGCCGAAAAGCAGAGGGTAGGAGATGTCCCGCTGCTACTCTCCTTTCATTTAGAAAATGGAGAGGTTGTCCGGCTGCCAATCTGTCAGTGCAAATAAGTCTCCTCTGCAGACCTTATCAGATGAATCCCAATGTGAAAACTTTTTTACACATGAATTGCTTTGCAAGGAATGCCTGACTCTTTTCAGAACAAATAAGGAAAAGAACAAAATAAAGGAAATGAAAAAGTAAAGAACCTGCACTGAAAGGTCACTTCAAAGGAACAAAAGTCCACATGGCTTCTTTCTCCTGTTCTCTTTCTCTTTTCGCATTTGGCTCCTCACCATCTACATGCTGCTCTCTTAACTGCAGTGAGCTTAGTCACCACAAGCCTCATCAGTGTACGATTAATTACTCCTGTTAATCAAAGCTGAAAGGCTGAAGGAACAAGAGTGCCCAGCAGATTGGCAATGGAATACCATACTCTCCCTAGTGCCAGAAGTCCGCCGACAGCCACAGTGAGCAAAGACAGGAGAAGCTTGCGGCTACCAGGTTTCCAGCAGCCTAGGCAGAGTGGCCAGCTGAAAGGAGTGTCAGTCTGTAGGAGAAGTAACGCTTATTTTGGAAAATCACCAGCACTGTAAATGGTAGCCAGGACTGTTGGCTATATTAAATCAATATTTTTTGTTATGTTATTAAATATTAATCTAAGATATAAAAAACAGAGGGTTCTTCTGGCTCTGCCAGAGACAGCTAGTGTAATCTTATGCAAATCACTCCATTTCAGTTCTTCTCAAATTCCCATCTGTAAAACTGAGTTAGTATTTCCAACCGTCCACCTTTTGCAAGCTTGTCTCTCCAGGCAGGCTGGCTCTCTCCCTGGCCACCTCTCCCATTACACACATACAGCCTCCTCAAGAGGCCACTGTAATGTCACAGATGAAGAGACACAGCACGGAAAGGTCATGCAGCCTGCGCTGGAGCTCTAGGGTCTCGCCAGCTCTTGCTGGTTGCAAAGGGGGAACAGCTTGGGCTGGAAGAGTGAAAGGACAGACTGGAGCGCTTAAGATAAATTTCGTGTCTTAAAATCAGCCGACTCTGAAGGGCTCAGTCCTTGGCTGTTGAACAGAATGGTTGACACAACCACTGAATTATTATTAGTTCTCTTTGAGGATTCATAGAGCATGAGGGAATGCAATGCAAAGATGGGTGACAGTGACACAGATTTGTCAGAAACAAACCACGTAGGATCAACCTTATTTCTATCGTAGGGAAAGACATGCTACGAGCAAGGGAGAAGCATCATGTGTCACATTTACCAATCTCAGCAAGCTCCTGGCAGCGTCACTGTCCCACCTCTGGCCTCTCCCTGCACCTGCTTTTGGCACTGCTGTGGGGAGGAAGCATGGGAAGCTAGGGCAGAAGGGGAAGGGTCTACAGTCCACACTACACTCTCGCCTAGCCCAGCACACCCAGCCTCACTTCACTTATGTGCGATGAATACAGGCCTTCAAATAGATGGTCTAGGTACCCAATCCTGTAAAACCACTCGCAGTAGTTGAATCACAGCATCTTAGGAGCAAGATCAGGCCATTAAATAATGAAACTCAGCAGTCACAAGCGTAGACCCTAAAATTACAATTCTGACTGTGTTACGCAGCCTTTGTCAGAATACAGTCATTCTGATTGTTAAGTGAACCAAATGGTTGAGAACTGACAGGTAATTCAATAACTCAAAAGGGACCGGTGCACCTACCCTGACCGCCTGCCTGAAGAGGCAGTTAATGCTGCTGAGCTCCATCAGATGGTTTGTCTCTCATCACAGAAGTAAACTTGGAATAATAGTGGGTCAAAATTAGTGAAAGCACATGTAAATATTTCCTCCATGTGAACAGAAAGGGGTTGGAAAAGGGCTGAGAAAGGAAAGAAGAGGTAACAATTTCACAGTAAAAACAAGCATGAGAAAAAAATGAGGAAAGGAGAAACCTCAGGAATAATTAACAGGAAAGAGCGCAGGCCTCAACTGAGGTTGTAGTTAAACCTATCCTTGACTGATACGTTGAACTGAGTACAGGTATGTACGAAAGAACATAGATGACAAGCAGGATTAAAACATACAGAAGTGCCAGCTCAGCACATCCATCCTATTTCTGCCAACAGTACTTTAAGCACTCCAGAATACCAGCAAAGCCTAAGCACATGCTTAAGGAGCTTCCTGAATTGAGATGAACTGATAAAATGGGATCCCAGAATATAATAACTGAAGGACAGGGAAACTTTAAGTCTAATCAGTCATAGAGAAATTGCAGTCTTTATGCTCTTGACAGATTCCTGTAGCACATTTGCTTTTGTCTTCCTAAATACAATTCTGTGATAACAGAAAAATAAAAAGGAGGACCACACTCAGACTCTGATCGCTCCCTTTTCATTCAGTGAAAAGCCCCTGCATCTCAGTCTTTCAGGTGACAGTAATCCAAACACTTTTCCTGGACGATAAGCCAAGTGAAGTGACACTGGCTCAGCAGAAGGCCACCGAGTGAGGTAGTGCCCAGCACTGATTGCAGCACAGCGTCCTGTCCTGAGCTGTTTAACAGCTCAGCAGTGCCAGAGCATTGGCGCTCAGACTTAAGAGTCCAGTTTGCTTGGATTTTGTTGTGCATCTCTAAAGAGCTTACCGTGTAGCAAGTAAATAATAACAGACTTAAGTAATAACAGGAGATTTCTAATACTGTTGCTGTTGAGTTTCACAATTGGTTGAAGGCTCTTATCTATACTGAAGTCAAACATTAAGCCAGATTCAGCACTGTAACAACTTTGAGACACAAAATAGAAGGTACTGTGTATGGAGTAACCAGGCTGACAAGTTACTGTGCAGGGAGCAAAGTCTCTTACTGCTCCACAAAAAATCAACTTCCCTTTAAACTCAACAGTAGACAAAAGTGATTTGTATTCCATCTAATTTGTTTTGCTTCTCTGAACATATTGCCATTTTGTATTTTTAATTCCCCTTTTAAAGCTGGTTCATTTCTTCCTGGTAGTTTATTTTAATTTTTTACACTTGGGTAATAGTTTAATACATTCTTTAAGAGGCTAGTGATTGACACAGTCCATGAGGCAGTATGGAGACTAGCTTTCTGCAGAAGACCTATGCTTACACCAACTTACTCCATGGTGGGGAAACTGCCCAAGCAGAGGCAATCTGAAATAGCGACGGATAGCAGTAACACTACAGTAATCCTTGCTGATGGTGATAATTACAGTTGTCTGGGAAAGGAGCCTATGCTTTCCAGGATTTTGTGATCTCAGGGTGCGTTCTTAGCTATAAATTATTAAGAAGCTGTAGAAAAAGAAAATATGAGAAAAGGGACATTGTTGATGTGTTACTGTTACTTTCTTTACTTTGGGCAGCTCTGTCCATTAAAATAGAGACTTGATGTTGGACAGAAATAAGAAGTTGATGTCTGTAATACAGTTGCCAGCTTGGCTTCCACTGGGACTTCATAGATCCACATGTAGTTGAAAAAAAAAGCCTGAGTGCAGGATTGGCCTTACCTGGAAAGTCACAGTGATTAAGTGACTCCAAAACAGACAGGGTCAAACCGTTCCTAGTCCCTCTCCAAGGGAGAATGAACTTCCCTTCTTTGGGGGGCCTCTATAAAGGACACCTGGGAGATGCAGGGCTGATCTCCCAGCCCAGGGAAAGATAGCAGGAATGAGAAGGGCTCTGGTGTGCCTACACTGATACGAAGCTATGGGCCTGGTCTTCCAACTCAGGGTGGGGACAATTAACTGGGAAAACACTTGCAACACTGTCTTCATAAGAGGGTGACTCCCAGTGCAAAGGCTGTGCCATGAGGATACATCACCCTTCAGCAAATAGCACCTGAACCTCCTGCTGCCATGGGTGCACCTCAGCTTTCAAGCAGGGCCACCTGCATTGCTCTCCACCCCTGCTGTCAGTCAGGGGCTGAAGCAAGACTCACCACTTCTGGGATGTGACAGCAACAAAGCAAAGGAGAAGACATCTGTTTGCTTTCTGAGAGGCATTGGCTAGACAGCTAGAGAGGAAGAGCACAGCGAGCACCAGATGAAACACCTTCACATCAGGACATCCGCTAGCAGCCAGCCTGATTCAGCTCTGGTTTTGCGACTGGACCTCCCTGCTGTTACTCCATCTGTACTTGTTCGACTGCCAGTTTGGCTAATCCCAGCATTCCTGCCTGGATTTGCTGCCCATCGGCGAGGCCCTGGAGCACTGTGCAGGGAAAGCATCAGCTTAAAGGGATTTTATTGAAGTCAATGGGATTACAATGGAGGTGCCAGTGAAGAGGAACTCAGCACCAATCTTATTTCTACCATTTACTGTATTTTCAGTTTGTCTTGATCCTACCCATAGCTATAACTAATTAGATGCATTTACAAATGCTGGTCCAGACTTTCAGCCAGCCTTTTAACATCTTAAGGGTTATTCCAACCTAACAAAATCCTCCTTTCCCTACAGAAAACTATGACTTTCTATCACCTCACCTGACAACAGTGACACCATAAGCCACTGTAATTGAACTCCAGGAATAATCCTGACACAGAAATTGTCTCTTTTGCTGCTCTCTGTCAAGACAAACAACAGAAGCAGAGGCCAGTTTTGCAACTAAGAACTAATGTAATTTCTACATAGGTTCCGTTGTTCTGTTCAGTGCTATGTTTGCTTAACCTGTTTTAAATTTTTCAGCAGGCTGATGTCTTTTAATGATGTCTGCCAGGTAACTGCTACCCAGACCAAACTTGCCCTAGCAGAGCATCTTTATACTCTGTGTGAGCATATCATCAGTTCCCCAGCCCATAATAACAGCATGTCATCAGTTCTGGAACCCAAGATCTGATAATTATCTAAAATTAGAGAACCTTAGAGAAACCTTATATATATACTGCAATAAACATAAGCAGTGAGATCCAGAAAATATTGTGCAGTTTTTCCCTCTACCATCTCCTTGTTATTCCCATCCTGGAACACTATGAAAAGTGACAGCCAAGTTGGTCTCCTGTGGGACCGTGGTCTTTAATTGGGAATGGGACCGATTTCCTTCACAGTTGTTCTCCGAGGAGATAAAGCCCCAGTTGAACTCTCGCTTTTCCCTGAGTGAGCCACAAATAAAAGGGAGCCAGGCTAAACAACAATAGCTTCAATCAGCCACACACACACGAAACAAAGGGAATTTTTTTTTCTGCACAGCCAGAAGAGGAGGGGTCTGATTGGCATTCAGACTTTGCAGCATCTCACTGTGGGAGAGAGGTCTTCTGCAGTCATTACTCTCCTATGGTGCCTGTTATTGACAGCACTTTTCGACTGGCTCTGGCAGAGAATAAAAGTATCCCTTCTCAGTAATATCATTCACTTCCCCTGCTTGCTTTTCCCCCTCTCTGTGCCTCATCCAGAGCACATGTGCAGCCGACATGGAGTGAACGCGGTGAACTCCTCTGAATATGCATAAATGTTAAGGATCGTCTCTCTTTCTGCTCTGCTGCCATAGCTGACTGAAGCAACAGCTTGGCCAGCATTTTGCTTATGAAAGAATGCACTAGTTTGCAACTGTTAGCCCACAGATGGTCAACTTCTGAGTCTGGCATCCAGACCTTGTATTTAGTCTCACAAGTAATTTAGAAAGCATATAGTTAAAACTGATGAGACATTGATGTTCAAATAATGTGCACCTGCTTTTACTTTCTTAGCACAGTTTGGGAGATACGTCAATGTGCTAAGCATGGAGTAAAGGCGATTTGAGGAAAGAGAAGATTAATGTTACCAAGTTATTTTTTAGAATTTAGCTCTCTAGCACTTGGCAGCCAGAGTTTGCGTGACTGAAGCACACTAGATGTAAGCACAGGTTAAAGAATAGGCTTTATTCCCACTGGAGCTATGTAGATCCAACACTGCTGAACTTCTGTAAGTTATACACATGAAAAAGCATGATTCACCATCTCTGTTCCTTTAACATCACAATGGGGGCTCCTTGCAAAGATAAGAATAAACATAATTAACTTTTGCTCATAATTGTTGAGCACAATGCGCTTTAGTTGCTTTTAAATGCTTTTTAGCATTTATGATCTTATTTTAAAGCATTTTCTTTATCCACAAAAAGTGAAAGGCTCACTTTTTAGTTTTAACAGAAATTGACTGGCATATTATTTAGACTTTAAGACCAGAATTTTTCAAATAAACATGAAAGTGATTAAAATACCAGAAGAAACAGTACTGCAGAATATGGAGATAGGTCTGCTGAGGCTTATTTGCTCTTTTGCTAGAGATTGCTGGGAAGAAGACAAAGAAAATTAGCAGTGCCATTGTATGAAGAGTGGATTTATACAGGATTTGCTTCAAAGACCTTGTAATACAGAAATAAGAGTTCAGTTAATCACACACAAAATTTTAAGAAATCAGTAAGTCAGTGAAGTATTTCGGAATGTCACCATACATTCATGATTCATGCTCTGCCTTCCTTGCAGAGCTCAAATAATTCTGAGTTCATCTTTATACTGCCCTTCCTACATTTCTTATACTCATTTCTTTTGTCCTTGTATTCCTACTAGTCAGCTCACACTGTCTTGTTGGCCTCCAACTCCCTAGGTGTTCTCAGTGGAATAACGCTTCCGGATGACTGTAATCGCCAGTGCCACCCACAAACAGAGCTGCAACAACTTCACTCTTCTTGGGCCTGTGGTGGCTATTGCCTGCAACAGGTGTCCTCTAAACACCACCAAACACCCAATTCTCAGCCAGTACAAATCACTGCAGCTGAATTAGGGTATGTGTTGATTTATACTAGTTAATTCATACCTGTCCCGACATCCTAAACACAAATTGTCCTGTCAGCAGCCAGAATGACAATAAAATTTTCCTCTGCAGAAGCTTAAAAAAATTCTCTGTTTCCATTATGGGTTGTTTGTCATTACCACTGAATCAAAACTTTGGAGCATTTGTAATGAGAAGGTAGTTTAACAGAATCAAACACAAGAACATCACAGCTCATGGCAGGGATGAAGGATCAGAAATAATCTCTGGTCAGCAATGCCTCTAATAACTGACCCCTGTCCTAAAGAGACAAAAATAGTCGGCTGCCCAGTAAGGGAAAGCAAATGAAGCAGGCAGATGAGGAAAAGAGAAAAAAATATAGTATTTCTAAGGGTTTGTGTCAGGAAACGGAGGTAAGGTATTGATCAGTGCTGAGATTTTCAGTGAGATTTTAGGAAACCTGCTACTATCCCACAATTGGTTAGATAAGGGAAAAAACCCAACTAAACAAAACCTAGCTTTGCTTGTTCTACTGACAGTTCAGTGAAGAGTCGCTGGCATAGCTTTGTTCTCCACAAAGAAGTGACAATCTGGTTTTGCAACTGTGACCCCAAGAGACACTCATCCTCCGAGAGTCAGCACTGCAAGGTCCAGATGAGATGCCTGAAGTGTTAGCCATCACTTGTGAAAGACTGCGGAGATAGGAAAAAAGAAAAAAAAAGACCAAACCCCTAATAAAAATAAATTAAAAGTAACAGACAAAATCTTCACAGATAGGAGCATTCATTACCAATGCTAAAAGTAACTTAAAACTTTAACAGAGATATTCAGTATGTGTTCTGCCGTAATCATTACACTGCCTTAAAAAACTGTGTGGCAGAGCGTTTCCTCTGCTTTGTGGCAAATAAAGAAAAAAAGGTGTGTTAGTGCCAATTTCTGTAAATAATCGTTGAGAAGTGATAAGAAATTAAATAATTCATGCTTTAGTCCATTGTTAAGTATGTAACCCAAGGGCATGCGATATCACATCATGCATGGCTGCACAGCATGTTACTTGAAAGAACGTACTTGCAATTTATATTTATGTAAAAATGATACATTACAGTGCAAAAAGTTTAGAAAACAATTACTTTGTTTTGACACTGCACTCCGAAGTGTCTCTAATTTCCACTATGTGATGTATCTCATGATTTAAATACGGTAATGAACACATTTTTTTTTTAAATGCGTGAGCAATCTTAGACAAGAGTAAAAAAAGACTTTATATTGAAGACAAAAAATTTCAGATGTCAGGAAAAAATTTAAGGGTATTTGGGATTGAAGAAAATGTTATTTAAAGTGGTTTGATTGATAATTTGATCAGGCATTTTAAAATGCAATTAAACTATTTTTTAAAATTAAAGCCTTTCATGTTTAAGAAGAAAGAGCTTCCTTTTGAAAAGTGTTGAAAGGGTATTCTTGGACATTTAAAGAATTACAGTGTGAAACATTTGAGAAAAATGAGAAATTCCTAAAACATTTCACTGCTGCTGACCTTTTTATTTATTTTTTTTTTTTTTGTAAAACACTGCATGCACAAAAATATCCCTTAGTTTTACTTACAGGATTTGATATTTCCTTCAACGTACAGTTTCTGGTATCAATTAATTTTCCTTCTATTGGAACCTCCATTAAAACCTGAACTCAAGCACTCACTTCATACAGCAAAACTTGAAAATGTGGCTTACCAAACGTGCCATCAACCAAAATGCATCTGATATGTACTAGTCTTAGAATTCAGTGTTTTTTCATTTGATTGTTCGATTTTTTTTTTTAAGGTCAGTTGCATGGTATCTGAGAATTAAGGCTGACAAATCTGGTACCATAAACACAACAGAAGTATAAATTCTCTTTTTCCTCAGACTATAAATAAGAGTTACCGCATAAATGAATTATACTGTGAAGTTTGTAAAAGAAACAAAAATAAGCATTATCTTCCTAGAAATCATGACCTTTGGGAGCCCTGGGGACGATCACTATCGTATCAATAAGTTTTCTCTATAGTAAGAAGTTTTTCAGGGGAAATAAACTCTGTTCAAACCCTTTAGACTGATATAAAGCTAAAGTCCAGAGTTTGTTCTTCAGTTCATACTTTAATTAAAGATCTCAATGAAATATAGAAAGTGAAAAACAACTTGTACTTATATAAATAAACTCTGAAATGTAATCTAACAAGCAATACAAACCAACCAGATCTATAACATACATCCTCTCCTATACAGCTGCAAATGCAATTTTGCTTTTCATCAGAAGGAGATGGAGGAGTTGCTATTTAAGGCAACACCTGCTTATATCTTCAAGTGCAATTTTTTATTTGAATTGTTTCTAGTCACAGCTGATTGTATTCAAGCACATGGAAGTAAATTAAACAGGGGAACAGAATTACCTCAGCCTCCAAAAATCAGTATGTGAAAATTGTTCTTGTAAATTAGTGTTAACTGCCAAAAAACAAGAGTTGGGTGACAGTGATTTTTAAATCAAGAGTCAAGACTACCTGGTGCCCAATGGAAAAACAAACCTTATAGATAACTGTGATTACTTCTGCAATGAACATGACTAAGCAAAAACTCTGAGTAATCTCTGTGGAAAGAGTAGGTACAGAAAACGTGTATCAATAAATGATCAACATAGCTTTCAATGAGAATGTTAAAAAATAAAAAAAAAAAAATTAGGCCATTTTTTCCTTACCTAAAAGAGCCACTTTTCTCTGCTGAACAGATGATTAACGGACCTGCTACTAGAAGGTGAAGGCTGCTGCTGAAGGTACAGGACATGTGAAACCAGGTCTGTTGACAGCCTTGGGACTGTCTCCTGCTTCCACACTGCAGGATCCCGCTTACACATGTATCAAATCAAAGATGAAGCTTCTTCCTGCTAAGAATAACCTTAGCTGATCCCAGACTTCACATGGGAAGAAAAGTGCAAGCAACAGGAAAGGCAGAGCAATACTGATTTTGACAGGGGATGGCTTATCCTGCAAGGAAGGCATCTTCATCCTGTCCTCCCATGCTGGGAAGCAGCAGATGTAGCTACAACGTTCTGGGAAACTCTTTTAATGTGAAAGCTTCAAGATTCCAACCTACACTGCCTTAAAGCCCCCTTATTGAACGCTATTTTGCCTGTGTGGTGTTACATGCTTTGTAACTCAGGATGTGAAGAACTATATTGTGCATGATTTTCTTACATAATTACATTATATAATTTTTCCCTGCACTAATACAGAAGTCAAAGTGTTTCACAGCATTATTTGAATAGGTTTCTTTGTATTTCAGACATACTTGCATTCCCTGGCTGTTGGATTATGACATAATAATCTATTTTTGAATAGGGTAGTTCTGGTTTCCTGGTCAAACAAGCACTTTTGACATCTATTACAAAAACAAATGCACTTTTAAAAAACTTTAGTATTTATCTGCTGATGGGCAACATATCTTAGATGCCTATGATCTAAATTTTAAATGGGGATAGCAATTTTTATTGCTTTCATCTCAGAGAGCCTTAACTGATGGGACAGCTGTGAACGGAAACCTATCCACAGAACCTTGTGCCTAGCTGAGCCAAGTATGTCCAACGATCTTGTACACAGATGAACAGAAAATGCTTTTTTCTCCGTGCTCATAAAAAATTCATACTATATTAAGCAGCTATTCTACAACCAAACTAATCCTAAAGGAAAGTTTCAGAACACTCTTTGCAGCGCAAATACGGATGAACTATAAGTCAACAGTAACTGTCTTTTGGAGTCTGTTCCTTCCTGTTTGTAATTATAATGCATCTGGTTCAGTTGCAGCAACTGCTTTCATAAAATACCTGTCTGAGAAACAGAGCTGGTTTTAATAAGCATTTTGTCATGCAAAACTTAAATGGGCTGCTCTGTTTTGCTCTTCATTTAATCTCCTGTCCTCCACTACTTTTTATCTCTCAGCTTGGAGTAACCGCACCACAGAACAAGCTCATGGACAGAACTGACTGGCTGTCCCTCAACCATGATTTGTTGACTTTTGTATTGGAATGCACAAGGGAACCCCACCAGAAATGCCTAAAAACAATTAGGTTATATTGGGAGGCCCTGAGGCATTACAAGATATCTTAGCATGAGATCAATTTATGGATGCTTAAGCTGTAATGAACCAGAAATTATAGAGAAAAATTAAAAAAAAAATATTTAAGCTTTTGGAGCATGCTTTGAAATGAGAAAATTTCTATCATATTTTCCAAGCAGCAGAGTATTCTATGATTTAAGGATATGCTTGTTTCTTGAATAATGCTAGAAATTGCTTTAAAATTAAACAACCCCATGTAAAAGCCAAAAAGCAGGACTATATTAAGCTTGGAAACAACAAGGGACTTAATCCTCCATTCAGCACTGAACCAGTGCTCCCTAAGAGCTATGAAACTCTAGGTAATAGAGATGAAGGCCAAAATTTGATCTTTAGGCAAACTGTCAAACATAAATCTCATTAAATCCACAAGTACTAGAGCTTGAACAGTAGACATCATGGCAGAGAAGAAATGCTACTAACCGCAGGCATCCAGCAAATCCACTGAAGTCAAAAGTTCAACTTTCCCTTACAAATTCTGCTGTGATAATACCAATCGTGATGTGTTCAGAAGACTAGCAGCATCATGGACAAACGCATTTATGTTTTGAACTTGGTTTTCTAACTTTTTTTTGATGCAAGTAGCAAATCATGACCAAAGAGATAATGCTCTTAAGAAACATGTACCTGTAGTTTCAAATACTCAAAGCAAATTAAACAACAGATTGGGGGCTTCTAAAAGGTCCTCAAGAATACAAGACATCAGGCAGAAGGAGTGTTGTGAAAGCATTTATGCAACTAAGCAATAACCTTGACAGTCAGAAATCTAAATGATAGTGACTATGCTCTTTGGTATTAATATTTATCACAGCCTTGTGGAAAATACTGCAAAGATGCAGCTATTAAATATAACAGAAATTGAATTCTCATATAGATCTGAGGTTTTTTGGGTTGTTTTTTTTTTTTTTTTTTTTTTTTTTTCTAGGAGATTTAGAAGCAGTCCTGAGGGGGACTATGTTGGAAATTGCTAAATAAATGGCCAAAGATTAAAGTCAACTGCTTGCTTCTTTGGACAGTTCCTACTTCCTAACTTTCCTTCAATAAAGGAAAGTTTTAAGAAAGTTCTCATTGTTGAAATTTCCAGTGAACTAGTTAGAAGAACTAGGCTGTTAGTGCAAATATCGCTTTAGTTCAAAAGGATTAGAAAAATAAAAATATTAGAAATTGCCCAGATTTTGAGACAGTGTCCTCAATGTGTGTAAATTAAATTTACTGCCTAAGCATGAATTTGTGCTTAAACGCATCTCACCCTGAGCTGTGGAGAAGAGCAGAAAAGATGCTGGGTTCTTAGTGAGGCTTCACAGGAGCTTACTTTGGCTGTTTTATTTCCACTCCTCAACTAAAAGCAACTTCAGGGTGGACCAGCCTGTAGATCCAGCCAGCAACCAGCCAGCTCCCTGGGAGCAGGGGAAGGTGAGCTGCCTCTCACCTTCCACCTTGTCTAAAACATGCCCTCAATTTCCATTCAAACTGAGTCATCAGTAGTGACTGCTTTTTCCTCCCTAAATTATTTAGATTATTAAAGTGGGAAGAATGCCCAAGACCAATACACAATCATTCCAGGCCACTTAATGAAATTTAATTTTATTCTGGTTAGATGGTGAGTATTGATCAACTTGCTTGCCGTTAGCTCCTGGTCTATTTCACACCTTTCAAATACCTGCTTACCAGCACAGTGAATCTTCAAGGTAATATCCCCTTTTGTTTTTGTAAAGACCCTGTTCTCATCAGAGTTAAGCCACAGAATTGCTCTTGGAGCAGCTGACTCGCACTAGAGGTCCAGAAACCATCATTAGATGGTGGTGTAGTCCAACTGGACAGGATGCTGGAGACAGAGTGATGCACAACAGGAGCAGTCATCCAGCCTCCTCTCCACAGGGCACAGAAGCAACCTAGAAACGTGTTGCAAAGTGGACTATGCCTTCCTTAACTGTAGGACATTACTCCTTTCTACTCACCAAGGTACTGTAAATGACAAATAAGTTGCATCTTCTCTTCCGCAAAATATTGTCCTGTTCATAGACTAATTTTAATTCTATAAACCAGCAAGAAACACAAGACAGTAAGGACTCAATCTGAATAATCTCCCATTGAGAACACATAACACTGTAAGAAGCAACATACCTTTGATTTGCAGAAATAATCCCCAAACTCTTTCAATCCAGTTCTTTCTTGCTATTTAATTTACACCTGTATTAGCAGAGAAGTTAGCAGAGTCAGATTAGAGAACGTGAGAGAAGAATGGGAGTTTTATGACCTTGTTTTCCATTAGAGAACCCTCTAAGGAGAGCACGGAAACAAGTACCCACACAAGAGGAGAAGCTGTAGGATCCCCTACTTTTGTTCACAAAGAGCACTCACGAGAGAGACTAAAACGCTTGGGTTTATACAGTGCCCTTAAGCATTATTACTTACTATCATTTATGTGATTACAAGCTGTGTTCACAGCAATAAAATAAGGCTAAGCTTGGGTAGCATTAATAGCCCAACTAATTACATTGCAATAAAAGGTTTATGGGTGGTATAAATTTCAATATTATTACTACCATGCCATGACATTGGCTTTGTCTAGAGGAAGGCGTTACAAAGCCGATCTCCATGTGCTCTATTTTTGCCCTAAATCATAAACAACTAGTGAAGACCACAGGGTATAGGAACATTGCCACCTGGCTGTAGGGCCAACTTAAGTCATGTCTAATCCTGCAGCTACAGTAGAAAAGCATTATTACTCTGGATTCTTGTTTGAAGATGGAAAAGACAAAAAGTTTTTTTTTTTCTTGTTTCTATGGTCACTTAAAATTCCAGAAGCATTCCTTCAGCTGTGCCCAACCTTGTCAGACATCAAGAGCAATCTGAGATATTCAACTGGAAAATTAAAAACTCTCTAATCTTCCACTTTGTGAATTTATTCTTATTAATAGAGAGACATGACCCTACTATTATCTAGACTTGGAAATGGCAGAAGATCCATTTAGGCAGGATACACATCAGCTTAATGATATTGCTTTGTGAAATACTTCACAGATTCTAGGTCATATTATAAATAAATTCGGGAATCTCACAATGATGCTATTTGTTTTTAGCAAATCAAGATTCTTTCAGCTCTTTGAGTAAAAGAAGGCAGGAGAAGGCAAAATACTATGGAAGTGAACCTCAAAGTTTATACATGGTGTAAGAAAGAAGGATGTGAATTTGTTCAATATTGTTTTCCATATCAAAACAGAGCTGTAGAAAACAGATAGTTCAGTGGACGAAGCAATCTTCCAACATGCTAGCTACACTTGCCAGCGGGGCATTCGAACCAAGCAGAAAGTGTAAAATGGAAACACAGGAGTGCCTCTTGATCAGGTGGCTTTTCTTCCATGTTACTGCAACAACTGAGCTTTCTAATATGATGGATTTAACAAGGCAACTGGGAACAGCAGGGAAGGAGGGGCTGCTCACTTACTGGTGCCAGAAGACAAAAGGCAGTCTGCCAAGGCAAGACAAAAAAATATTGATGGTGATCACACAGAATCAGGAAATGAGGATTAATCTTTACTGGAAGGAACATGTTGCTGAATGGGAGAGTGAGATGGGAAGGTCATTACAGCTGGTTTTAGAAATGAACAACTTGGGGCCACTGCTGGGGCGTCGGGCCACCAAAGACTGAAAGGAATCTTTTAAATTGGCTTGGAAGTGCATGTCATCCAGTGCACAGCTGCATCCACACTGCCCTTTGCAAGACTAAAGCTGCAAGATCTGTAGGGGCTTCTAGTCCTGGATTCCAGCTGGAGAGCCGGGCAACCCACAACAGTCATGTAGGAAACCATGACTGCTTCAGTATGTTCCTAAGAGTTTGTTCTACAAGATAACCATCAAAAGTGGCAAACAGCATCTTGCCCTCCTTCATGTTCTGTACTTGATGCCAGTAGGCTTTCTTCCTTTTACAAGTGGAGGGATCTGCTACCCACCATAACAATGCATAAGCAGGCAATGTGCTTTTGGTGGCATGGGACTCCTCTGCACTCAGTGAAGGCTGCACAGTCCGTTGCACTTCTAAAAGCTTGGATCTGTGGGCAAACCACTAGGCACTGGGCATAATATTAGCAGCACCGTTCAGTCTTTTCTCTGGTTTGTCACTATTTTCTCTTGCTCTGGCCTAGACGAGCAAATGTAGTCTCTCCTATTAAGAGTGGTAAACTACTGAACCTATCATTCAGGCATGTACTCTTCTCAGTATGGCCAATCACAAACATTAAAGAAAAAAATCTTAGAATGACATAGCTCTTTCAAAATTTGAGAGAGAGCTTAGAGAATCACATTATGCTGAACATACTAAACTCGAGATTAAAAGAAAAATAAATTGGGATTCTATGTTTGAACTTCTTTCTTTGCCACCATGTAAGAAACCTACTTTTTGCAAAACTCAGATGAGTTATTCTCAGTTGACAAAACTGAATGAGGGTTTTAAGAAAAAAAAAACAGACACAAATTTATTATCATTAATCTCTTGAAATTATAAAAGTGTTCTATAAAAGTTGGCAGTGCCATTCCGTACAAAGCACAACCTCTGTCAGTTTGCTTCACTGGCTCTGCTGGTTTTCCTTCTCACCTGCAGCAGAGAAACAAGATTAAGATTATACCCTAAACAACTGATTCAGTGTTATACACTGAATCAAAGCTAGAAATAGAATTTTGACACTTTAAATGTGTTGTGTAATGTATTTGAACATATAGGGTCTAAAATAAAATAGCTTTTAAAGGCACTCAGCTACCACTGTAATGGATGAATGGATAGATAATCTGTGTGTTTTTGATATGATCTACTGCCTTCCAGGAACCTGTGCTGTACATCACTGAAACGGCAAATTCCCTAAGACTCTGTGCTTGACTGAACTCTAACCACAAAGTGTCTACCTTTCAAACATAACTTCATTGGTTTTATTTCCATGGCAGCAGCTATGAAAAGGTTATCCTGGTCAAACTGACTGTACCAATATTTGTGATGAAAAGTTTAATCATTAAATCTCTGTAAGTTACTATTTATATTTATGGTAATTAAAAAAGACAGAGATGCAAATTTGTCTGTGTTACTAGAACACATAGCTCAAAAGCTGATCAGAATCTTCTGCATTAACAAAATGCCTGACTTCAAAATAGTCCATATTTTCTCAAAATTCACCTATATGAAAAACTGCAATTACAACTTAAACATAAACCAAATCCTTGTGAAATTTCATTCAGTTTTTGTCTGTATTTTAGATAAGGATGTAATCCATTAGTGAGATAGTGAAACTGCAGCTCTGCAACAGAGAAAACATCTTGTTATAAGATGCAAGTTCTTTTCCTTTTTCTCTTGCTCTTTGCTACATACTTCTCCCTACACTATGATTCTTCCAGACAAAGGCCCCAAGAAATGACCTCAGAAATTGGTCTTAATGTATTGTTTCTTTTGATAAGTGTGCCTTGTACAACCTGTTATTGCTGATTTGATGTTCATTCAATTTCTCCTCCTAAAAATAGTAAACAAGTTGCATCCATATGACACTTTATTAGAATAAAAATTGACATGTTGACATGCAGTAGGTGGAAAAGAAGCTAAGACCTGACTCAGAATCAAATGCATCATTTGAGGATAGTTTCAAAGATGTGATCAGTAGAGAAGCATTTTCCATTTATAGGCAATATTTAGAATAAATCACAAAAATGCTTACAGGATAAGGCAGGGAAGCAGGGAGCAGTGCCTAACACTACTGCAAGAACTCAGTAAAAAAGGAAATCAGAACATCGGAAATGAGAAGAGAAGCAAAGATTTGGATGGCACTGATAGTAGGGACAAGCAGCATAAAAATAATTTTGGTATGACGGGGAAAAATGGAATCAGCAGGGAATTCCTCGGATGACAGATGCAACACAAGGCTCTCAGATTAAGCAGAGGATGAGAACTGCTCTTCTCCAGGCATGCTGACTCACTCAGCTTTCTGCAAGCCCACAGTATTTTGGTCTCAGCTCCCACTGCTCATTACAGCTTTGTTTTCTTGATTTACACGTCTGTTTGTCTGTTCAGGCAAACCCTTCACTTCTCCAAAATTGCCCACAAGCCTACATGAAGATCATACTGTATTTACGTTCTGAACTTAAAATAATCATAGAATCATTTAGGTTAGACAACATCTTGAAGATCATTGAGCCCAACAGGAAACGTAACGCTGCCAAGTCCACTACTAAACCATGTCCCTAAGTGCCACACCTACACGTCTTTTAAATACCTCCAAGGATGGTGACTCCGTGTCCCTAGGCAGCCTGTTCCAATGCTTGACAACCCTTTCAGTGAAGAAATTTTTCCTAATATCCAATCTAAACCTACCCTGGTGCAACTTTCGTCCTATCACTTGTTACTTGGGAGAAGACACCAACACCCACCTTAGTACAACCTCCTTTCAGGTAGTTGTAGAGAACAATAAGGTCTCCCCTCAGCCTCCTTTTCTCCAGACTAAACAACCCCAGTTCCCTCAGCTGCTCCTCCTAAAGCTTGTGCTCCAGACCCTTCACCAGCTTTGTTGCCCTTCTCTGGACACGCTCCAGCAACTCAACGTCCTTCTTGCACTGAGGAGCCCAAAACTGAACACAGTATTGGAGATGAGGCCTCACCAGTGCCAAGTATAGGGGGATGATCACTTTCTGCTACATTTCACTTTTTGCCTAGTCCATTAAAGTCCTAAAGCTAAATTCTGTGTTCAAATACATGGCCATCTCTGTTTTAGCCTCAGTTTCATTTTGTCTTTTTAACTGGAATTGGACAAGATCAAAAGACAATTTTCCTCCTGAGGGAATCAAGGAGTTAGAAAGGGGTGCCATCAACTCTCATCCTTACACTGAGCTACCACCAAAAAAAACCCACCACAAATTCACAGTTTGGGTAGAGATGGTCAGCTTTGCAATATTATGAAAACCAAACCTGACTGTACAAACAGCCAGCCTCCATGTAACCATCTGGAGATTGTGCCATCAACATATTCAGACATCCAGAGCATAAGGTATCACAGCCTGTGCATGGTTGTTTGGTCTGACAGAGGTAAATCACAGACACATCATGGAATCACATTTCTACTTCCATGTGCTGGAACCAAAAATCCTTTCTGTTTCTGTAGGCCATTTCACCACGGGGAAGAGTGGCAGTTCAAAACATTTACAAGAGGTGATCACTGAGCAATGTCACTTTGTGATTCTGGTGCCATTTCGAGTTGGGGAAACTGAGATCAGATCTCGTGGAAATGCCCTTGAGGAACTATTCCACTTAAGTGTTCCTCTCTGCAGCAGTTCCCTCACAGAATTCCTTTGTCAATAAAAGCAGCAAAAATTAGGGTTCCAGCAGCGCTCAGTGACATACAGCTGAGTATCACTTTCCCACGCTGGGAACACTTGACCACTACATGGGAAGAATGACCTACACAGGTCTCGGAGTGGGGGGACTTGGACAGCACTGGTGGAAACACTTTGGTGTTTTCTTGATTCAAAAGAAAAGGCTGGCTACAATCTGCCGGGATGCCTGTTTTGTGACTGTACAACTCAGCCACAGAAGCCGGCCACACATCTATCAGCCTGGTGCTTAGGGCATAGCAAATGGCCCAATACAACAAAAATAATCCTCTTATTAAGGATGCTCCTGTGGTGCAAGGGCAGTTTCCAGAACAAACAGTTGTGTTTTCTGAGCTTTCCTACCTTGCTGATACTGTCTGTCAGCCTTCCTAATAACTCCTTTTCTGACCAGTCTCCCTGAAGCCTCACCAAACTCAGTTTATGTTCATGTTTTCCTTGTTTACTAGATGGTACCCTCCTTTGAGAGGAAGCACTGTTTCCACTTTGCCAAAGATTTACAGAAATATAAATCTCCTAATCAAGCCCATTGCAAGATGATTTCTTGTATCTCTATAAGATATTTTTCTAAACCAATTCTTAAAACTAGTTGGCGATTGCTGATGTGGGTCGCTTAATGTTCTCTGCAAGTTTAACTCAGGTCTTTTCACTTTTTACGATCAGATAACTATCACTAGACAATATAATTTTGAAAGAAAGGAAAAAAAACACCCTTTCTCACAATCACTTAAAGCTCTGAAATATTTATTATCAGTGTATCTGTTAAAACATTTACTGTCCTTGTTTTGAAGTTTGCAATGTTAATAGGTGATAAAAATAATCTGTAATGAAATTAGTTTGCTAAATTCCTTGAAAGGGAATGGTTTACTCCTGAATGCCACTTCGCAGCTAAACTGTTGATATGGGATATGATTTTCAGTTGAAAATCACTATCAATAATTTGCTCAAAACTCTTCACTAAAGATAAAAAATTTGGCTTCTACAACTAAATTAGTTCCAACCTAACAAACACGAAGCTTTGTCTGTGAGACTGCAAAAGGCAATGACAAACATTAGTGCTATTGATCCTGTAACCTGTTACTTCTTAATTCTACAGCTTTTTAGACCTGCCAATAATCTCTCTCTCAATACCTAGGTTTTCATGAAAAATCCTGCTTCTTTTCAGTGTTGCTTACATCTATAACCAATAATCTGTCAAGTCCATTTAATACTATTCAGTACTCGACAAATTAAAACTGTAAAACATATTAAACAGAGCTCAAGAAAGTGCAAAATAAAAGCAACAATGGGAAATACTAATACTACGATAGATATTATTTTTGGAAGAAATATACTCAAGCAGATCAATATTGTCATTACCAGAAGATAGACTGTTCCCTCACCAATGCAAGATTAGTGGAAATTATGGAAATAAACACAAGCCTCATCAAATGCATGAGAAGAAATGACTCTGTAATGAATATGACAGAGACAGCTGACAACTAATTCAGATTTTTATTCAACTGTTCAAAATATTAAGAAATAAGGACATGACATTTCATCACATTACTCACAAAATATGAAATATATTAACAAGGACTAAAAACCCGAGTCTTTTGTGAAAATTGAGAAGGAAAGTTGATAAAACCTGACAATTTGCACTAAGCAGCTTCCAATCAGGAATGAGTTGCTGCTGTACTATCAGATGGATATATAACAGAGATTGAAGGCAACTGTGAGACTTGTAGGAAGATGCATCCTGTTTAAAAGATGTGATTTTCTTTCTTGTGTCCATTGACTTTTGTTTATTAGACTGTTTAACTTCAAATTTCAGGTGCACATTCTTATAAACATCTATTTAAATGCTTGTTGTGCACATATGCTTAGAAAAGCTTTGCTACACAAGTTCACTGACACAGCACCTTTCATTTTAGACCTCCCTCCTTTTTCCATGGAGAGGGCTATCACTGTCTTTACTGCTTGACAAATGAAACAAGCACCTTGTTTCTAAATCAAGATTAGTTTTACATCTAGATGTTTTTAAAGAAAAACTAACCAGCTGTAAAGATGACATATCTTTACGCAGCTTTAGGCATGGATATCATCCTTACAGAGACACTGAAATACAACGTATGTATGAAATGAGTCAGCCTTGCTAGAAATGTTTCTGTCTTCAAGGCATAGTAATGGAGCAGTCTTATCACCAATGCTCTGGGAGCTCTTCTTTGCAATCCTGCATTTCTGTTAATGGAAACACAAACATATAGAGCAAGAAGTAGTTGTGTATACATGCCCAAACTTCTGGTTTGCCTTCTATCTTAGGTTTATCTCAATGGGCTGCATTATGAGAAGCTCTTGATGACTGTGATGTCTATTTTGAAAAAGGATCCTATTCAGCAGTCATTACAGTATTGGGAAAAATACTACCTTAATACCACTGTCATTTGTCTTCTTAAGGTTGTTCTGAGATCTGACTTGAATTCTCTCACCTTGAAACAAGACATTTCTTTTCTGCAGTGTGCCACATGCTTTAAAGAAAAGAGAACCCTACTGTCTTTTTTATCAGCTTTACTTCGTTCCATACTTCAGGGAAATATTCTTCTGATAAAGACAGACTATTTTAGATTTTCTAAGCAAATAACAATAGAAGAAACAAACACACTCAAAATCCTCACTAAATTAAAAGTGACCGGATTCCCACATTTCTAATACACCATACACCAGAGAAAAAGCAGGTGGTTTTGAGTGTGCAGATCTCAGACCATCACACACCACACAGATCCACAAGCATTCCCAAGTACTATTATCCATGCAATTTCACTGTTACAGCTGCAGTGTGGGGAGAAAAGTTGAGAAAAGTTTTAGTCTTGATCCTGATCAGTAACTTCCAGTGATTATTACTCTTCCTATACATCCTCAATAGGGCACTTTCCCACAGAGAGAGGCAGAGTCTGCAAATGAAAAGGAAAACACCAGTGGGAAGAGAAACATGTCACTTGGGATGTGACAGTGATATATACCAACCACATTATCATCTAAACAGGAACTAAAATACCACAGCATACACTTGTTGGTACAATGCGCTTGTCCTTTGACATGATTTCTCCACCTTGGCCATCTGACATGCTGTGGTTCCTCACACACCAGCGTTCAGGAATGCACTGAGGCAGGACCATTTCTGATCTCCACTTAAAAAGTGGAGACTTCTGACTGCGAAGCTACCTCTGTAACTTCAACTCCTGCCAGCCTGCTGCCCCCTCAGCTAGCTGGTTTTCTTAGAAAGCACTCAACACAATGATTTCAGTCCAGTGACTGCTGGCTGCCTGGCTCAGTGGCCAAGTCCACTCACACCTCTTATCTCCAGCTGTAGCAGGGACCAGTTTCCAACAAGCATTTCTACATCATCAGGTTTGGCTCAGTGATGAGGGCATCAGCAATTCACTGGAGTCCTTCAAATGTTTTTGCTGCTCTCTTTGGCTTTGTAATTCAGTCTTTACACAAGACATCTTTTGTCTTAACACAAAATTTAACCCACAGTTTCAGCATGCTGTTGCAAAAGACTCCATAGGATCCTTCATCAGTGTCCATGCATGCAGGAATTCACCTTTGTGCATACTTGTGAAGAGCTCACTGGCAACTTGGTTCACATGGAAAGCATGGTTAATGGCAAGCTTCTGTCCCCTTCATGACATTACATCTCTTTGAACTGCTATAAAAGTTGTAAGTGGACATGAGATGTTCCTGGTTACACCACAGCCTGTTTCTTATCATACACCTGTCCAAATAAGCATGAAACCTAGTTCAGGAACACCTGAAGTTCACTGGGATCTTCAGATGATAAACAATATGAAACAACACTAAAAATAAAATCTACTAATGATACATAGCGGGTTTTGTATATATGTGTGTATATATGTGTGTGCATGGAAAAACTCTTAGGATCACTCCATGAGGGCAAACCACTACAGGTCCTCTAAAATGGAACCAAACCTCTTATATGCCAAACATAGGAAATAAGGGCACTAACTAGTTGTTCCGCTTGCACACCAGGCAGCCGAAATCTTAATAGGACACTCAAGAAGGGTGAGGGTGGTGAAATACCAAGGTTCCCCAGAGAGGTGGTAGATGCCCCATCTGTGAAAACATTCAAGGCCAGGCTGGATGAGGCTCTGAGCAACCTGATCTGCTTGGAGATGTCCCTGCTCCTTGCAGGGGGGTTGGACTAGATGACCTTTAAAGGTCCCTTCCATCCTGAACGATTCTATGATTCTAAGAACACGTTCAAAGAACAGATTTCAAGTGGCAATGAAAACAAACAGCATATATCATAATTCATGGTCATGAACATGCAGTTCTTTCCCTTATCTCACCAACGGTGCAAATCATTCCAGATCCATTTCATTAAAGCAGAGACAATTCATCTCTACCCTTGGGGATTAAAACCTCCTTTAGAATTAACAAAACAAAACAAAACCACGTATCAGATCGCAGATAGATATTCAGAGAAGCATGGACAAATGATATTGTGTAAATATTCTAGTAGCTGCACAGAAGCAAATTTGTGAATATTTAACTCAAAAAAGGTACAGATGCATGATTTTCCTTTGAAATCTCATTTTCTATATTTCTGTAAGAGTTACAAAAATATCCCTGTGAATTGACTGTCAGTGTCATATAACCGAAAACTAAAGGATAACTGCTCCTCTGAGGCATGCACGTGGTCTCTACCTCCCCTGTGTATTCTGAGAGCTCGCTACTTCTGTCAGCAAAGCTCCCACCTTCCCTCAAAGATTCCTCCTTCCATCAGGAAATGTGTGCAAGAAATGGAGGAGGATGCTAGACAGCATATATTATCTTTCTCCTTTTCTCTTTAATGCTAAATCAGGAAAGATAATGTAGGGAGAGGTTCTAACAGAGCCGGTTACTAATGACCTGCAGCTGCTCTATTCAGTAGCGAACTGGGTCTAAACCATGCTCAGGGTTTGTGAAGTAACATTGCAGTCAAAGGGAGACCTAAGCCAGGAGGTAAGTCCCCAGGTCCCCAAATTCTGCACATCTTCCAGAAGTGACTTGGTGCTCTCACCTGTGCTTGGCAGCTTATGAGCAGAAGGGAGAGCACACCGCACAACTGCAGCTTGCATACTGAGTGCTAAATTTGTAAATATTTTTTTTCATATGAAGCTGCAATTATTGTTATAGCACTATCATCCAGAAATGCAATAGGAGTTCGAAGTAACCATATGCCAAAGGCTAACAGCTCAGCCAAATATAAAGGAAAAAACATGCTTACCAAATGGTGGAAAAACTTATAGGATATTTGTATATTTTTACATGGAAAATGTATTTAGTTGTAACAATAATTATATGGATTACTGTGGTAATAATGGAGATGAAGGAAAAGGAAATCACTGCTTGTGTTATGGCTTAGTATTAAGTGTGAACCAGCAGAATAAGTTGAAAATAGAGCTTTTTCCCATTAGCATAACTTTTTATTCCCTTGATTCATGTTGTCTCATATTCTTTATTTTAGAAAAGGCAGTTTACTTAGATTAAATTTTATAGTTGTGGCTGTGAGTCACCTGAAGCATCATGTATGCTTTTTGCTCTTTCCTCTGTCCCAGTACTATCTTGTTACCAGAAGCTAATGAAATCAGAAAAAAAAAATGGAGAGGTGGGCTATCTCCCATGTAAGAGAAACCTTCAGAAAGGAGGTGATCTTCACAGGGACTTTGCTGCAAGTCTTGCACACAGTTTACAACTGGGCCCTGCAAAATGGGATGCTGCTGAGTCTTCGATTTAATGAAAACTTAAGAAGGCAATCCAATTCACTGCAGGGATAGCTTTGTTCTTTCATTATGATTCTTTTTTAATGAGAAAGACGATCGCAAGGATGAACTCTATTGCTCTGAATTTTTACACTAATTACATACAAAGCACCATTCTGGCAGAGCGGGACTTATCTCCTTCAGGCAATACAGTTATCATCTTGTAACCACACTTCAAATCTCCCGTATGAATGCTGGAGCTACGTGTGCTGAATGTGGATCCTGCTACCCTGGCTAGCTGCTTGAATTGATGAATGTTTAAATATTCAATAAATCACAGGCAAATACTGATACTGCATGAAGTGGTAGAGACAACCCTTGCATTCTGTTTACAGCTGTAGGATCAAGGGTACGCTATTTTATCAGAACCATTAACTTTCCTCATTGTAGTGGGAAGGGACGGTTGGTTTTGTAAATAGCACTTGAGATGTTTATGTATTAAGAAAAAGAGTCAGATCCATATACTAACACTACAAAGGACAGTTATCCCTTAATTCTACAGAAAATCAACTGTTTGTGATTCAGCTCACACCCTTAAGAGACAATTTATTATTCGACATACTGTAAGGCAATCTGGGCTAGATAGGGAGCTGCTTTACCGTCAAAGAAAATCATCAAGAGCCACATTCAACCCTGCACAATACTCTGATACTGTGGACCAAAATTCAAAGCTTGGTATGTGATCACCACCATGGTATCAGAGAACTCCCAGGACTGTAGCATGCAATGCCTGGCTTTCTGCATGCTCAAATTCTTTTACCTACAACATCTGTGCCCCTATCTGAACCTGCGGTACAAATACAAATACATGTAACTGTGGCTGCAGAGATGGGGATGCAAATCAAGCAGCAAGATGCACGAGTGTTCAAACTGCGCTTCCTCAGAGCCTCCTTGAGTCTGCCCACTCATCCTTCTAGTGACAATGTTTATCTTCGCAAACAGGTACTCACAGACCTGTGTTCAGACTAGCACTGTGTTTGAAAGGCTGGTCTGGCTCCTGGAAAAGCGTGCAAGGAGGGACCTTCACAGGCTCAGCAACAAAATCTAAATCCTGATCCAAACGTAAATGCAAATATGTCGCAGATTTGTCCTACGTCTCAGATTTAGGTGCTGGAATCCCCAAGAAAAGCATCACAGTATAAAATGCCACACTGATTTTTTTTTTTGGTTTTTTTTTGGTTTTTTTTTTTGTTTCTGCTAAATTCCACTAGCTACCTGCGATGCTGCAGCTGTGAGCTGAAGAACTGCATCACCTCCCATTTTATTGCATCTGTGGTTTCTATTTACGGACTTACTGGCATGGAATGGCCACATCTGGCTAAATGTTCCTACACTGTATGTACATTTACCTCCAGGGTAAAACTCTGGTAGTATATTCAGTATAGACATTGCCTCACAGTGATGATGCAGCATCTTAATGCAAACATGGTCCATCACCCAGGACTTCAGCCAGCCTAAAGCTTGGCATCCCTTTTATGCTCACTGCACTTAGTGCCTGTAAGGTTTGCTTTCATAAAATATGCATCAGTCTTTGAACCATGGTGCAAATCTGAATGCTGTTTCTAGAAGAAACTGGCTGAAGGCATAAACCTGGCAGTCAGAAACATGACCAGGTCTGAACCTCCTGAAGTGAGAGTGACCTGAGCATCTGTGTGTTGAACTGCCTGATTTGAACCCTCCATGGCCTTCATTGCAAGGAGAGGTACCCTAGTTCACATGCAACCTTAGTACAAAATCACTTCTCTGTGTGGACAAGACCTTCCATTTCCTCACTTAGGTCAAGAGGATGGTAAGAGATCTCCCATTTTTTTTCTGTCCTCTGGTCTGCCTCAGCAGGCACAGGAAAAATGAGGTGCTCCTGTCCTTTCACTCGATGCCCTCTTGCAACTTCTTTTGTCTTTGATGGCACAAAAGATACTTCTTTGAGCAGCAAAGTTATTTTGAAAGCAACCTAGTAAAACCAGACGCATCTCTGGAACGAATGAGCTGCATCAGGGATCATGAGATACTACTACAGAGAATGCTATAGCATGGATGCTTGATTAGGCCTGGCCTTCATTGCTTTGAGGTCATCATGAGTGTATTAGAGTTTGCATCATTAAACCATGACACACAGTGTTCACGCATACCTGTGGCCACCTGCACCCTAAAGGTCCAGTACTTTCCCATTTTCAGTTTGTATGTGGGATGTACATGATTTATTGCAACGATACGATGCAAGACCGATTGTTCTGCTTTGGCCAGGATTAACTGAAGGACACATATTTTGCAACACAGGATGCATGCTGTGGGTTTGGACAGCCTGTGCCGAACCTAACAATCAGGAGCACAAAACTGAGAAACAAAAACACTTTTTAGCCTTTACCTGTGAACACATTTCCACTACTTTGGGGGCCAGGATTCCTCTCTGTAAGTGTTTATTTGTACTTTGCTAAACAGCTGGCAAAGCAAAATGCACCTGATGAAAATGAAAACTGACTCAGCCCTGAGATGCCTGGTCCCTTGTGTGCATGGAGAGGAGCAGCAGGGCCAAAGCAGAAAGCATCTGTCTGCTGGTTTGTGTAACAAGGACAGCTGACAATGTAAAATGCAGAGGATTAAAAAATCCCACCCAACCTCTCCACTAGGAATAGCAAAAGAAAACAAAGCAAAAGACAGAAAGGTCAAGCCTACTTGTTTTAACCCTGCCTTAGCATCATCAATGTGGTCTAATAGTTTTCACTCTGCCTTCCTACCACCTGTGTGGAATAAACCATACTCTGTTGAAATAGCATCTGTTTCTGTATGATGGCTGAAGAATGCAAGAAGACTTCACTGGACTGGGAAGGGTGGTTTGGCAAAACTATCATAAATACTACCATTCTAAGGTCCATACAAGATCCCAAGGTCCTCTGAAAAGTATATACAAAAGAAAGTTAAACACCTCACTGAATTTTAACCACCTGCGGAATAAAATAATAAAGGTTCACGCAGTAGAGAGAGAGCAGCAGCATTCAGCATTTTACAGCAGGAAATTTTTAAAACTCAATTGAAAACAGACAGAAAATTCAAAAACAATGAGTATGTAAATGGGACTAAACAGGAATCTGGCTCTAGTCCTACTGGTTTTTTTTTCTACCTAGCTTGCTGTGGTGTCCATGATGTGACAGGCAAATCCCAAATATGTAATACATCATAATTCTTGTTCCCGTGAGCACGCTATCCAAAACAGAAAATTGCATGTTACAAAAAAGATCCCTGCAATTTGAAGTGCCTGTAAATAGCCAGCATTCTAGTTTAATTTCTCCTAAAGTACAGAATTCCCTTTGAATATGAAAAGGGCTCTTCAAAGCCCAGACAAAAGGACCATTTGGCTGACCACTTCATAATAAACATATCCCACACAGTTTGGCATCCCTAATTAGAAGCCCAGAGTAATTAGGAGAAAGTGCTCTGCTGCAGACTGCAAAGTGCAACACAGCAGGGAGACTCTGCAGTGCTGCTATGAGAATACCAAAGACCTGAAGGTCATTATTTTTTCACTGGCCCAGGAGTGATGCTTGCTGCTGTGTTTCATTTTTACAATGCAGAGTTCGCCTGGCCCCTTGGAGCAGGAGAGCCTGGAGGAGCTGGGGCAGCTTGATGTGCCTTCCCTCGTGCTGCAAGGGGAATGCCGCCGCGCTTTGTGACATCTGCCATGCGTTTGCAGGCCTCTGTGTGGGCTGGGTCGTCACCTTGAGGGACCAAGGACCACTACTGTCACAGGCAGAGAGGACCACAAGGCTGCTTGGCTGCAGCTTGTGCAGGTTTTGTTTGACACTGGAGGGATAACCAAGGTCTTTGTTCTGCAGCAGAGGCATGAGCACACTTAGGAAAAAGAATGATGATGAAATACATCTTCTCTAATCAAAATCACTCCCTGTTATCCCCAGTGAACAGAAAGTCCTGTATTTTTAAAGGCTTCTCGTTGAAAATGCTGACGGGATCGATACCTTTCCAGAAGATATTTCATCTCAATGGTACAACACATATTGCTCAAATTATGTTATATCTAATACAGTTTGATCAGCTTAAATCATGTACTCTGTTTCCCAGGTATGTTCTCATGGGCAGTCAACAAAAAAAAAGTGTTAATATCGAAGAAATTCTGGTACGTCTACCTAAGTTATGTGCATAATACTAGCTTTGTGGTAACATAACATTGCTAGTGGAATGAAATTGAGTAAAAATAATTAAAAAAAGATATATTTACCCTTTCTATCACTCAAGAAACAGCTGACAAGCACCACAGTAAAACAGAGCAACTCCTATATAATGCTCTACTTTCCTTCAAGTAGCCTGTTTCAGCCAATTTTGGGGAAATAGGAAGGATGCTGGGGGGGGGATGTTCATCTATCTAAATGGAGATACATATTTAAACAGCAGATAAATCAGGAATTTACATATGACTGAGATACTAATGCCACAAGCCAATTGTAGATGGAAATGCATAAAAAATGATATTCCAGTAACAGGACTACAATCCTTAATAATCTCAGAGGACTCGCTAGCTGACTCAGGTGCACAGATCACATCTGATTATATGTCAAACCTAGGACATTACAGTTACTCTAGAGAAAACCGTATTTCCATTGATATACACTATAACCTCATTGCTTAGGCTAGAAATAGAATTCATACAGCTGTACACAGATTCATAAAACCTCTTCTGAACTAGCAAATTATTGCCAGCCCTCAGTAATGGTGGGCTGACAATACTCTGTAACTTGTTGCACTAAAATTAAAGGATCAGCTTGCAATGTGGAGCTCTACTCACACAGAATCTGGCCCTATTCTTCCCTTCTGTTAACAGACATCTCCACTGCTCCCTCATTTCTTGTTTTCTAGAATAACAGAAAAAAATAGCAGTTTCGTGGTTTTTTTTTTCTTTTTTTAAATGATGTCTAGTAGATGTGTTGTTTTCATTTGTAACATATGTGAGATAGCTTTTAGAAGTAATCTATTTTCCATGGCAAGCTGCTGATTCTTGCACCCATGTTGACTGTTAGCAATTAACACCTTCTGGTCCACTATGGACAATTTCCCACTTACTGCTTTTTAAGGTGTTAAAACTAATCTCCACCAGCTCTACATCCCATAGCTTCATTTCACTGAGAGAAGGTTCTTCCTCCTGATAGCCAAGGCTTTTCTTTTCCTCAATTAATAATAACACACAACCCAAAGGAGTATCTGGAAGTGTCCTGACAAGATTTTGTGATGCAGAATCCTCTGCCAACTAAGGGACTGAGCTGAGCTAATATGTGTTAAAATCTTCTTCTCAACTCAAGAGGTGTTACTGTGGACAAATACAGGTTTTGGCTATGAAAACAACAGGCATGAAAGGAAGGGACAGGTAGCCTAGGAGGACTACAAAGAGGCTGTGTGAGTGGCCAGGGATCAGGTGAGGAAGGCTAAAGCCCTGATGGAATTAAATCTGGCCAGGGATATAAAAAGCAACAAGAAAGGGTTCTATAGGTATGTAGGGGATAAAAGAAAGTCCAAGGAGAATGTAGGCCCCCTCCGGAAGGAAACCGGTGTCCTGCTTATCCGGGACATGGAGAAGGCTGGGTACTCAATGACTTTTTTTGCCTCAGTCTTCACCGATAAGGGCTCTTGTCCCACCACCCAAGCTGTGGAAGGCACAAGCAGGGACTGCGAGGATGAAGAACCACCCACTGTACCCGAAGAGCAGGTTCGGGAACATCTGAGGAACTTGAAGGTGCAAAAGTCCATGGGACCTGATGAGATGCATGCGTGGGTCCTGAGGGAACTGGCGGATGAAGTTGCCAAGCCGCTGGCCATTGTATTTGAGAAGTCGTGGTGGTCTGGTGAGGTCCCCGATGATTGGAAGAGAGGGAACATAACCCCAATTTTTAAAAAGGGGAACAAGGAGGACCCAGGCAACTACAGGCTGGTCAGCCTCACCTCTGTGCCTGGCAAGGTCATGGAGCAGATTCTCCTGGAAACCATGCTAAGGCACATGGAGAGCAAGGAGGTGGTTGGTGACAGCCAACATGGCTTCACCAAGGGCAGATTGTGCCTGACCAATTTGGTGGCCTTCTATGACGGGGTGACGGTATCGGTGGACAAGGGACAAGCAACGGATATCATCTACCTGGACTTGTGCAAAGCTTTTGACACTGTCCCACACGACATCCTTCTCTCTAAACTAGAGAGACATGGGTTTGATGGACGGACCACTTGGTGGATAAGGAGTTGGCTGGATGGCTGCACTCAGAGAGTGGTGGTCAACGGCTCAATGTCCATGTGGAGACCGGTCACGAGTGGCGTCCCTCAGGGGTCCGTGCTGGGCCTGGCCCTGTTCAATATCTTTGTCGGTGACATGGACAGTGGGATAGAGTGCACCCTCAGCAAGTTCGATGACACCAAGCTGTGTGGTGCTGTTGATATGCTGGAAGGGAGGGATGCCATCCAGAGGGACCTTGACAGGCTGGAGAGGTGGGCCCGTGCCAACCTCATGAAGTTCAACCAGGCCAAGTGCAAGGTCCTGCACCTGGGTCATGGCAATCCAGGCACAAATACAGGCTGGGCGGGGAATGGATTGAGAGCAGCCCTGAGGAGAAGGACTTGGGAGTGCTGGTGGATGAGAAGCTCAACATGAGCCGGCAATGTGCCCTTGCGGCCCAGAAGGCCAACCACATCCTGGGCTGCATCAAGAGGAGCGTGGCCAGCAGGTCGAGGGAGGTGATTCTCCCCCTCTACTCTGCCCTGGTGAGACCCCACCTGGAGTACTGTGTCCAGTTCTGGAGCCCCCAACACAAGAAGGACATGGACCAGTTGGAGAAGGTCCAGAGGAGGGCCACAAAGATGATCAGAGGGCTGGAGCACCTTTCCTATGAGGACAGGCTGAGAGAGTTGGGGCTGTTCAGCCTGGAGAAGAGGAGGCTCCGGGGAGACCTGATAGCGGTCTTCCAGTACCTCAAGGGGGCCTACAAGAAAGATGGGGAGAGATTGTTCAGTAGGGCCTGTTGCGACAGGACTAGGGGTAATGGTTTTAAAATAGAGGGGGGTAGATTTAGATTGGATATGAGGAAAAATATTTTTACAATGAGAATTGTAGAACACTGGAACAGGTTGCCCAGAGAGGTGATGGATGGCCCATCCCTGGAAACGTTCAAGGCCAGGTTGGATGAGGCTCTGAGCAACCTGATCTAGTTGGGGATGTCCCTGCTACTTGCAGGAGGGTTGGACTAGATGACCTTTGAAGGTCCCTTCCAACCCTAACCATTCTATGATTCTATGAAGTTACCTCAAGAGAAAGAACTGAGGAGGTCCTTACTACCCATTAAATTTTTAGCATATCAACCAGATAAAACATAATTACATTCATTTCTTTATAATGCTGCATTAGTGACATTAAATTTATAGCATTGTTCTCATACAAAGAAAACTCCTAAGGAATTATATTCAGATCTCAGCACTGGTCCATTAATGAGCATTGGACTGGAAGCTCTACTGGATATGTATGTGTGGGTAAGTGTGTTTGCTTGAGTGGGGGCATTCCTAACTGCCTCTTCAGGGAAATAAGAAGCTCAACTTAAATTTACACATAACAACAACAACAACAAAATTAGCATCAAAATATCAAGAATAAAAGAGAGCATTTTCTAGATTTGTGATTCATGATTTAACAGAACTTTAGAGTTCCACTGGTAGAAAAGGTGGTTGGATTTTGCATCAGAAAAATGCCAGTTTGGCCAAAATCTTTCACGACCTCTACCTCAGTAGTATCCATGTTTTAAGGCTCACATGATTATCTCACAAGAACAGATTTCCTTTTAACACTTCTGTCAACTTTAATTTCTCATTATGAGAACAAAATTGCAATAATGATAAAAAGCCTTACTCATGTGGACTCCACTGCTTAAAACTGCTGACTCCACTTTTACTGCCTTCAAACTGGTTCCCCATCTAGAGCTACAAAACAAGGTTTTCCTTCCATTTGTCTTTTTTTTTATTATTATTTTTTAACATGGGAATGAAGCTTAAAAGTACTCAGAGATTCTGGCACCTGCATGATTTGTCCATCTCCTACACTCTCTAATGACATGTGGAATCATTGCAAGATGGTAGTCCCAATCTTTCCACCCACTAAAGGGCTGTGCTAAAATTATTTTGGAAAAAAAATACATCTTGATCCATAATATAAAAATGTAGTGGAAGCTGCTGGTGCCCGTGGACTAACTTTAGCTGCTGAAAGCTGGGCATTCGCTGCGGGACGCTTTAGTCAGAAAGGCTCAGGAATCAGGAGCTTTAATCATCTGCTAATGATGATTTTCAGAGACCACTGCAAATTCTGCCTTTTCAGTATCAGTCATGGAGTTTACACAGGGCAAGAAGAAAAACAGTGAGGGAAGGCTAAGTCAAAGAGGATCCACAGTAAATCAAAAAACGTCTGAAGAAAGAGGAGTTCCTTATGTCTCAGGAAATCAGTTTTCAGTCCTGCAGTGAATTAAGGGGTTTTTTTGGCCACCTCAAGTGACATCTCCTTAGCCAGTACATTTCTGAAAAAAACCCTAGAGATTAAGAAAGCAAGCAAAGAAAAAGACAAAGGGATGCAGTTATTTTTGACTACCAGTCAAGTTATGATGGTTTGATTTCTGAAGGAGAAAGAGGATATTAAATCTTGCATACAGAGTAGGAGAACTGCACTTGAAAAAAAAGCGTTCTGATGTTCTCAGCACTCAGAACAGAATCATCCTATATAAAATTAATATAATTATTATTATGTGATTTCCATCTGTTAACGAAGCCAAATGATTTGAGCTGCTAGAAAAACTGCCTTAGTGGAACAAACACAGATAATAAATTTGAATAAACACACAAGCAAAAAGACAATGTCAGGCTCAATCACTTGGCAATATTAAATGCCGAGTAAATGAGTTGGCTGTATAGTGCTATAGCATCCAGCAGGAATGTTATGCTGACTGTCCGGATCGTTGCTTTCATTGCTTCAGCAGCCAGCTTTGTTCTGGATCTTTTTGGATCAAACTATCTTTCTTTTTTTGACAGCTGCTTTTCCAGACTATTCCATTGGTACCCTTTATGTTGTGCTCTGGTTGCTCAGACCATATGGATGGTCCGTATTCAACTGCAGGCCAGTTCAAGCACCTTCCCCAATCCTCCTCACTTGTCCAGGAAATATTTTTCACATGTCCCTAATACTTTCCCCATTCACTTCCAAATCTATCTTACTGGCACAACCGATAGCTCCAACAAACTCTCTTTAGTCCACCACTGTATTTTTAAACAGAGTCAGAAAATTATTTATGAAAATAAAGTACAGTTTTAATATACATATTTTTAACGTGTAAAACAGAGCATTTGATAGCATTTTTGAAATGCCAGTCAATATATACCAGGTTTCAGACATTATTCCAAATAAACTGTAATGCACAGCAGTATGCTGGCCCTCATACCCTCTCACAAGGTAGCATTTTTAAAAAAAAAGGAAAATCTATATAAAAGTCATAGGGACTTGGCTTCCACAGCATCTAAATCAGTCCCAAGGTGGACATTTCTGGGACAGAATTTGTGAACACCTAGGCAATTGTATGCTCAGAAGAATTAGTTTTAACACAGTTCTCCAGAAAGATGCTACTAACACACATTTTAAACCTTTTGCAGAGCAAAGCATGTGGTGATGTCTCCCCCTACACAAACTGAATACCAAGACAGCAAAACACTGCCTGAGCAATCTCTCCTTATATGAGCTGACATTTCCTCCACAGATGGGCCTTCATTGCTTCTGAAAAAAGTCAGTGGAGACCAAGGCTTAAAAAACTTAAGTTGTAATACATTTAAGCACTTTGTGCTGGAGTACAGTAATTTTTTTTTTTTTTCACGGTAATTAAGTCCTTGCTGTTTTGGAACACTTTATAGTATTGTATCACAAGACTGTACTAGGAGTGAAGAACTTAAGCTTCAGGGTTGTTCCCAAATCTTTAAAGATGTAACATCTTTAATGTAACGATCCAAAAATATTTGTTGCTGTAAGAAAAAGTGAGCCTCTCAGTGTGCTGATAAATGTACCATGGCCTAATATATTTTGTAGCTCTTTCCTTCGTACAGCCCTTCCCTCCTTATGTCAGGAGAGCCAAGTCAGGAAAGCACGTGATATTTCTGCTCTTTTATTCTGCTTCTAGTCCCTGTGTTCTCTGAAGGTGAATAAGTAAAATGATTACAAAAAAAAAGAGTGGGTGAGAAATGTACTTAAATGCGTTCACCTCCCACACCTCATCTAGACATGAAATCTCAAAGAAAGGAAGGGATGGGGCGGAAAGACACAAAACCCCTGTATTATATACAAACTGTCAAATTGAAGATCATAGAGGGACAGCATCCCAAATGCTCTCCCTTCACCTCCTACTTCCCAATGGCTAAAAATTGGCTGCTATTTTTTTCTGATAGGTGAAGTATTGAATTGCTGTGATCAGCAACTAGAACTAGCACGCTCTTTCTTTGCTTGCATCTGAGCTCTCCTTAGCCTAAGTAAGACGTAAAGCACTCTAATATTTCCCGGCAAGGCATGCAGTCAAATCCAAAATGAACCCTGAGTGTGTGGCTGTGGTGCCACAGAGGCAGGTGTAAGAGGAGCACTCCCATAAGAACAGTTAGGAAGTCAAAAGCACTGATGATTCTTCTTGCTTTTAGGTAGCATCACTATCCTCAACATTTACTCATTCATTCTTTGTTAATGAAGATTTGTTGGTTGTTTTTTTTTTTTCAGTTCATCCAATATGTATTACTAAGTAATGTAAATATGTAACTAATGTTAACAGGATATGTGTCTAAATTACATTGCTGCTTGCTGTTCTGCAAAAGCCGTTATCCTAGCTGTTTTCTACAAAACAGTTTCAGAGAGGCACTTACCTTGTCTGACAGCTAGTGTTGTTGTGTAGACCAAGAATAGAAGGATATAATTGAGGAAGCTCTGAAAAACAGGTGTGTTGGCATGGAAATCTTCTGACAAATACTTGCTTGTGAGACCGATGCCACAGATAAGGAGGGAGAGTACCTGGCCAAGCGCCACAGACAGCAAGAGATCCCTAAAAGGAATAAGAAAAACAGACATAAAACACTCAGCCTCCTCACCGCAGAGGAAATGCTCATCAGAAATGCTCCAGAAATCATGTTCAACAATGCAAAGACGCAGGAAGAAACGCAATGCTTCAGTCAATGAGGGACCTGCTGGGTGTTGCCAACATAATGTTTCCATTATCTCTGCTCATATCATGGGCTTAAACATTGCCCAAGCACACTAGCTTTTATTCACATATTAGACAATAGCAGATGGTACATCTCTACCATTTAATTTCGCATTTCACAAAGGAGAAATTATAGTTCAAATCAACCAAAATACAGCACAGCTTCCTTCCAGCATCTTCCTTAACAGAAAGACCTAGGAGTATAATTCAGACAGAGTGGGAATCACAGCTCATCCAGGACATAGTAGCCACAGAGAAAAAGTAGAGAAAAGATTTTATCATGGTTCACCATCAACATGAATTTACCATATAACTTCCTTCCCCTCATTTCATTTCCATTTCATTGTATAAACTATTCTTTCCATCTTTCATCTTTGTCACCGCTCACTTCCCCTTCTGTTTGGCAGGAGCAGGAGGTTCCACTTTTTCCCTTCCAATCTCCTTCTGTTTCTTAAAAATGTATTTTCTGGTTTGGTTTCTTGCTTTAATCCAGTTTTTCCTTACTTTGATCTCCAGTCTCCTCTGCATTCCCCTATTACAACGTTCCCCATTCTCTCTCCCCATAGGTCTCTGATAGTGGCTCCTTTTGTGCATGTTCTATGTCTTCCTATAGTTGTCTCCTCTTTACTCAAGAAGTCACTATAACTGAAAGTCCACCCTTCTACAGCGTATATTATTTTTATATCCTTTCTTTAGTCTTCTCAATGATATCCTTTTCCCCTCCAACTATCTTTCTCTCTTTTACTCTTCTCGCAGAATTTATTACCTAACTGCACAGCCCAATTCAGCCCAAACAATCCTTCTTTTCCAAGGAATAGGTGTATTTTTAAATTACCCTTAAGAGGTTTCCTAAGTTCCCCATGTGTCAGTACTTCCATGCTGACCAGGCCTGCTCCACAGCTACACCTTCTCCATGCAGAAGCATGAAATGCAAAAGTGTTGGCCTGAAAGAGGAGCAAGCATGATGACTGCAAGGGAAAGCAAAAGGGCATCCAAAAGGGACATTAGTCCAAACCTGGCTGGCTGCTGCTGTCACTAGCCCCCAGAAAAGAAGGGCTGTAGGTCCCTGGGGGAACCCATGAAGGAGAGGGGAAGGTGGGAGAGGAGCAGGCTCTGCAATGTCTCATTAGAGTCTGGTACGAGAAAAGGAGATTAGGCAATCCTATGGGAGTAAACGAGGGCAGCACTCTGATCAGCTGTAACAATATTTCATGTGTGTTCTCCTTTCCCAGACGGTTAAAAAAAATTGCTTCAAGGCTGCTTTGCTTCCCCTGACATACTCCTCTGACCTCGTCTGTGCGTATTCAGTAGCAATGAGCATCTGTGCTCCCGCAACAACTTTCCTTGTAAACTCAAGTGTCAAATTTGTTTCCCTTTTTCTCATAAACAATCCTCCCACTAATGTGTCTCAGTGTCAGCCATGGCGTGATTCAACCAAACAGACACCGGAAAGCACAGGAGGCTGGGTAGTTATATTCAGCTAACATACCTCGCTGACAAACAGCCTGACACAGATAGTAAGAGAACAAACTTCATTGTGCTAAACCTCATGTTTTGACGGGAGACTGCTGGAGAAGTAGCAAGTAAGACTCCAAAACTGCTTCCTCCACTTTCACATTACTCACTCTACTGTGAAAGACAACCACGGCAAACAAACATACTCCACCAAGATGACATCTGAGAGTACAATGCAAATGCCGCCAACACTATAGATATTCAGGTCCTACCGTTACCTGCTATGCTGCTGACGCGGAACAGGAAATTTGAATAGTGACTGCAGTTTAAATTCACATATTAATCTTGTAAACTTGTTCACAGTTCTTCATTTAGTCGTGTAGTGTTTCCTTTGCCCTTCTGCAATGAAGTTTCACACAAGGCTGTCCTCTTGCCTACTGCCATTTTTGTAGTTTTATTTCATTAGCAAATTAAGTATTTGCAAATTTGTGTCTCTAAACATGTTGTCTGCTTTACACGAGTGCAGTTGGTTATTAGCTGTTCTCCGTATCTCAGCAATGCCCATGAGTGAATGTTGTATTACATCCATTGTGGGACTGCATTTGTTCTGGAAAGAAGCATCTTGGTTCCTACTTAGATTTACAGAAAGATTTACATATCCTCACTCATTAAAGCATTTTCCAAATAACATATTCCTTGCTCCATATGGCAGTTAGCTGTTGGATCTCACTAATCTGTACATTTTTTCAGACCAATGGGAAGGCCTAACTGTTTAATCTCCATTCCCTATATTCAGGTGTGTCACCAGGCAGTACTGTGTATTAAAAATCAAACCAACAAAAAACAAAAAACACCAGGTAATCCTTCCAAGTTGTATTTGATAACCATAGCCCTCTCCAGAGTACATTTTGATTCTGCCATTGACATTTTGCAACTTATAAAATAAGGGTTTTTTTAATAGTTGATTCTTTGACAAGTCATTCAACCACATGAACAAGTGGCAGTTTTCCTAAAGAGTTCAAGCAGCTATCTACAGCCTTATACTCAGCTTCTATATTTTACATTTCATAAACATATAAACAAGACGGTAATTCAAGCTAACTGAAATTTTATGGTGTTTTTCCTAAGAAGTAATTTAGAATAGCTTTCTATGTCTTCTATCAATTAAAAAATACACCAAAAATTCTATTCACTATTGTATCACTAAAGTTATCAATGAAGACAAAGGGTAATTAGGAGTTCAGTAAAATCAGACATGGACAAGAATCAAAACTATGAACCTGAACACCTCCAAGTCTGTAGATAAAGGCTGGATATGGATTAGAGTATAACCTCTGTAGCTTGAAATATCCTTTAAGTAAAAATTGTCTTTTGGATAACAACAGAGTGTAAAAAATGCAGAAAACTACTTTGTGGAAGACCAGTCCAAAACTGAATATGTAAATGATATTGAATACATACCACTTGTCTCTGATTTTTGCACACATTTGTTATTTTTAATTATGTAAGAAAACTCATTCTGAAATCAAGCTGTTGTGTTCCTCCTCCAGTCAGAACTTAGTTAAACATTTCACAGATTATACATGACATAGAAGATACTTCTCTTCTTTTATTCTTATCTTGTCAGTGCAAAGAATAGCGTAAGTTAGATGTTTAAGCAGAACTAATTCAAACGTCCATGAAGGGCTCCAACTTCAAGCAAAGATGATCCATTTCATACAGTATAGTTATTCCTAAGACTGTTCATGCCCACATTAACTCTCCTGCCATACCTAAAGATATGTCCGTTACAGACAGGAATGACAGGCAGCGGCACAGAAGATTTGGTATGCTCCCCTCCTCTCATCAGTGTAGATGACAACTGATGCTAACCACTACCATGGAGAACACGTGAAATGAATAAACAAGAAACCAAAGCATAAGATCAATGAAATGCTGACTTTTGCCCTGGGTGAATGGAAGAGAACAACTCATCTCTCTCCAAGCAGAAAAGTAGAAACAAATCTAAAATTATTTATTTTAATTAGTGACAACGTCAGTAGTAGAATAATAACATGTTTGGATAACTCTAATAACCAACATATCTGAATTATACAGAAAATGCCTGATAGCGTTATCTGTATTTCATTTTTCCTGATAACAATGATTAATAATACAAGAGTCTTAGCTTCTGAGCCTTTAATACCTGGATAAGAATAATAACTTACCCATTCATTTTTAAGAGGAAGCAGCAAGCAAATATTGAAAAGAAGCTTTCAATGGCAATGGAAAACCTACTACTTCCTTTAGACAAAGCAAAAAGCAACAAACTCTCTTCTGTCATCTCTGGCACTCCCTAGTATCTTTCCTAAATATCATAATACTGGCTCTTATGTGCAACACTTTTCTGGTTGGTTTTCATACTCTCCACCAAAGACTAGGACAAAGGATGATTTCTTCCCTAGGCCTTTGGTCTACCATACTGGCTTCAGCAGTACATTCATTCACTGAGGAAGCAACATTTGTGTATATATTGAAGAAAAAGTTGTATGGTTTGAGGGCCTTCAAACAGAACACCAGAAAGAGTCTCACTACAAAAAGCTTTACAAAAGTGAGGTTTTCTGCCTTTCAGGGTCCAGTTTCTCATTAGTTGAGTGTTATTCTATTTCTCTACTTGTATTCTATTTAAATCAAAATAATGCAATTCTTCAAAAATCCCATTTTCCCTCACTAGGATCCACACCATCTTCTCAAGTAAAGTTAAAATAGGGGAAGATCTTCAGCTTATCTCTAAACTTTGATCTCATGAAAGCATGATAGTCATTCACTAATACAGAGCAAAAAGAAGACATTCTTCTCCTGTAAACCACCAATTTAAGGCCTGCTTCTCAAATTTATTTTTTTTGGTTTGAATTAAAATCCTGCACTGGCACCAAGCAAATTCATTTCACTGTAGCCACGCTTGCTAGTTAAGCTGTCCAGTGCTTCCTATTGAGCCAGATGGGTATTTTGAGGCAAGAAGTAGGTCAGAATTACTCCTAAACGTCCAGGTGTCACACTGCTAGGCATCTATCACATATTTTTCATTATACCCTAACAGGAATTAAACAATATTTCTTTATCGCCTCTTTACAAGTGCAGCCAGAAGACAAAAGCCTCATCTTTGCATTGGGAGCCATCTAATTCTGTTTAAATGCCTGGGCTGGCAGCTGCTGCACATCATTTTTTCCAGGCAGACAGAAATTTCTCTCATTTGAGTTTCTCCTTGTTCATCAGCCATGATAACAGCATAAACTTCTGAAGACAGATATTCTCATCTCGAAGAAGAACTCTGAAGCTAGTGCTTGGTTCCTAACACATACACACTGGCATGATATAAAGTACTAAACAGCTATCCTCAGGTTCTCCTGCAATTATTTTTCATAAAGTTAAAACATTTAGCTTTCACTAATTTCCACGTCCTCCCGAGAACATTAAACACCATCCACAACACAAAATCAATGGAGTGCAACATTCAGAAGAGGCCACAGAGCCACAGCTGCTGTATGCTCAGTGAATCAGTGACGTGCAGAGGATGGCCAAGTGATTTAAACGTTCAGGCCTATTTTATTCTGACAATAAATCCTGTTTTAAAGCACTCTCCATGTCAGTTTTCTTTTAACTTAATTGCTTTCCTTCCTCTCTTTTGTACTTTATTTGGTCTCGTTCCACTGATAGGTCCCCACTGCATCAGTTAAAGAGCACCTCAGTGGGTAAAGAACAGAGGCTACTGCTACTTTTTAATCTCTAGTGTGAGGTGTGTTAATCCTTCAGCACGCCACAGGCTCCAGCAGACAAGAGATTAGCAGTCTGTTTCCTGAGCTGAGATTTCACTAGAGGAATACATCTGTAAAGGCTGCTCAGTAGCACTGTTAAGAGTGGGCCTACAGGCAAGGCCATGTTTTCTCCGCAATGGTAATGACTGCTATACAGTTATCGCTCCAAATGTTCCAAGCATGTATTTAAAAAAAAAAAAACCAGATACACTTCATTTAGAGATGGATTACTGCTATGCCATAGCGAGGCTGATGATGTCTGTCACAGCGCTGTGATTTTGCCAAGCTTCTTCACTTCAGTACGTTTTAGTGCATTTACATAAAAGTGCAAGGGAAAATAAAACAAGGTCTTAAAAACTTTACTTTGATTCAAAGTGAGCTGAAGTTACGCTTCTATAAGAATCTAGTCAAATTTATTTAAATGCTTAAAGGTGGATGTGGAATTTTACATTAAACACCTATCAACAGAAATGTCGACACACATTACCATAGGAAAAGCAGGAATGGAACACGTGTCAAAATCTCATAGAATCATAGAATGGTTTGGGTTGGAAGAGACCTTTAAAGGTCACCTAGTCCAACCCCCCTGCAAGAAGCAAGGATATCTTCAACTGGATCAGGTTGCTCAGAGCCTCATCCAGCCTGGCCTTGAACCTTTCCAGGGATGTGGCTGCTTCCACTGCAGCCAAGTTCCTGAGTTCCCACACCACCCTGCGTTTGAGCAGCTGTTTAATGAGGATATGGATATTGCTTCCATATTTTGCAGTTCACACTTAACGCACACATAGGCAGCTTGTAAAAGAATAAATTAACAAGACTTGGTAAAATTTTTTTTCAGAACAATCAGTGGAGGTCTCACAAAAGCTGCATGTTTTCTAATAAGTCTTAAGCATATGAAGCCTCTGAAACTGATTGCATCTAGGGAACAAGACTTGACAGTAAATTTCCATGTAAACTTATATTTTCTTATTTTCCCATTATTCTGGTATGTCTGTTACACGGGAAAAATTCTACAAGTTGGGACATGCAACCCTTTCCTCCTCTCTGCCTCTCTGAATAAGGTAAGGATTGCAGCAAGTATCTTCAATTAATGCATCAAAGTTGCTGCATGTTGCTTTAGAGCAATTTACAGAAGTAGTCACAATATTTTGTAATAAAATGTTCATAGTACTAAAGAGCAACCAAGTTCCCCCACTTATATGCTGATAATAACACCACTGGCACATGTCCCACATCTACTTTATTAGTCCATTACTCCCACAGCATACATTCTCCACAATCATTCCAGATGATGTCTCAAGAAAATATAATGAACTTGCAGGTCTAAATAAAATATATTTCTAATATTTCTGGCAAGGAAGAACAAACCAACCTAAAATATTTTCAGCATATAAGCCTCAAGTCATTGTCGAACAGTGAAATATCAAAGCCTGAATCCCAGCTAAACCCATATATACTGCATTAGAATATGAATAACTCTAATATTAATCTACAAATCAGAGTGAAACCCACACAAGCCAACACCAACCCTATCCATAACTGAATTCTTACTGAGTCATTATTTTGACAGATTCAGTTGCATTTAAATGATGTACAGGCTTTGTACTTGATCCTGGCACAAAGGGTGAATCTTCTACAGGGTGAGCTGCAGAGCACCTCAAGCTCCCACTGATGCTCAGAAGAAATGCAAATTCTCTGCAGTATCTTGAGAGGATTAGCTCTTTATTTTCCAAATGTAAACATTTCAATCTCTTTATGAGAGGACAGCACTGTGGACTCCAGGCATCTCAAATCTTAGGGATGGTCTAAAAAGCTCCAGGCCTGGACACACTAGGCTTTATTTTTGAAGAAAAGCAGCTTCCCATGAGTTCCTCATCTGTTTTCTGCTCTGTGTCCCAACTAAGCTTTTTTTTTTTTTTTTTTCCCCCCCTTAAATCAAGGCTTGAGACCTTCCAGGTGGTCCAGAAGTACAAAATTCATTCCTTTTCACTGTGGTTAAGTCTTTATGCCTTAAGCTGGGAAGAGGAAAGGACCTCTGCACCTTCTTGCTCTCGTCATCCTCTCTTCTTGCCTCCTCAGCTCCCCACCACCTTCTTACTCGCATTGCAGCTCTGGACCAAGCCTCACAGATATTTCTTCAGCGGAGCGAACCTCCGTATTGCACACTATTGGCTGTATCCGCATATTCCCAGTTATCCATGATGTTTTCTGAAACAAGCCACTGACTCAGATGGGCCCACAGGAGAAGGGTTGTTTTTTCTGTTGGTGGCCCCAGGGAGAAGGCTGTGGGGACAGCAAGGCACAGGCAGGCAAAGGAGAGTCACTGCATGAAGCCAAGGGCTGTAGCTCACACAGCATCCCAGGGATGGCCGTGAGGAGCAGGGAAGGGACAGCCAGGCCTGGCCATGTGGCTGGCACTTCCCAAGAGCTGGAGAAGCCCCGGGAGTCACCATGCTGACTGGAAGGACACAATGGGCAAGGGGAGAGCTGCCAGTGTTTCTTCTTCTTTTGGCTTTCCTAGATATTGTGAGGTTTTTCTATTTAAAACATTAAGGTTCTAATTTTTATTTAAATACAACTGGGCTTGAATTTAAGAGTGTTTTGGAGGAACTCACTAAAACTCAAGGTCTAGGTACATCCACCTCAAAGCTGTGGCTGACTCGGGCTCTGCCGTTTTTCAGTGACAGCTTGAGGGACCAGCACAGATTGCTGGCTTTGGACAAAAACAAAGCAGAATCATATTCAGCAAGTCTTGTGAGTCTCTGGAGTAGTTTCTTAAGATCAGATCTTACCTAATAAATTGCCCAACTCTTGTATATTGCAAATTACAGCAATTCTTGAAAATGGGCTTAATTTATTATAACCTTTTACCCAAAGTTCACACGCACACTCCCTCTCTCACACATACATGTGCTTTACAATTATTTAATAACAAAGGAATTGGAATTTTTTAAAGACTATTCTTACAGATATAAAACTTACCCCTGCACTTAGCATTTAGCAATATACTGCTGAGACAATCTGCTGCACTAACTATAAGTGCAAAGAAAGCCCTTCTTTTTTTATTATTTTTTAATAAGAAATACATTAAAAATAGCAAAGGAAAGTGTAGAGACAAAATTTCCATCCTGTCATCTTGATAGAGTCCAGTGGTAAATCATTACAGGCAAACTGGGGCAGAGGGTGGGGGTGCAATTTGTTAATAGTCAACTTCATCCTACCAGTGAGACAATAAAGAAAAACAAAAGCAAGTTTATCCTAAAAACATGCCTGAGTTTTGATACAGCCAGCTGCCTTCCAATCAGCAATTTCCTAGTGCTTTTTCAGCCACAAATCACAGGACTTGGAGCACTACAGGCTCTTTAAGAACTAAGGTCTCTCCATATACAGTGCTTGGCAACTTCTCGGTCTAGGGAGCACCAGATAGACTGAAAATATCCCAATCTTTCTGATTGAATAAAAAATGTAATTACAGATGACCATGGGATAAAAGAATAATATTTCAGGTTATTTTGGCCACATAAACTGATTGAAGCTAGCTGCATAAACTTTTATAAGTTGTCACTATCTACCCAAGTATGACTAGAGAAATTAAAACTCCTAGATCTAAAGATTTGATCTAGTTTGCAATAATAAATAAAAGAACTTTCCACATAAGAGCTTACAAAATTAGTTACAAATACTAATTAAGGAATACTGTACTTTTAAACAAGTAACTGTTCTTCCATATTTTTCCAGAAATTAATTCAAAAAGTGATATTTCCAGTCTTAGAAATAGAATAAGGGACTCAAGTGTGGATTAAGAGTGAGCTGTAACTCCTCAGGCAAGAACTCCATATGAAATACGACAGCTGCTGAAAATACTACATTTAAGGCTATGAAACCTAGGCAGTCATTGGGCTACTGATCACCTTTATTTTTATAATTCAAGAATAAAGTACACAAATGAGACAAATATTTGTTCTCACTCTGTTCCAAATGCACTAGGTTTGAGCTTTCAGCTGTTGGAGGAAACTGGGACATGGAAGGACTGATGGCTCTCTGTCTTTTGGAGAAAACGAAGTTCTCTGACAAATTTCATTAGTTCATCACACTTGCAGTGGGTTTTTTTTTTGCCTGCAGCTCAGGACATCACAAATACAGTGATGAATACCTTTAAATTATATGAGAAACAGTTTCAAAAGTTTCAGTTCAGTTAAGAACATCATTAGCTCCCAGTTTTCTCAGAGGAGCTGAGAGCCTACAGTAATAGACCTGGATGATTCCCAGCATCAAGAAAAATAGCTCAACTAGTGCCCTAAGAAGTACAACATCACTTCTTATTGCTCTCTTGCCATTACTGTACAGTGCTAATACAGTTTAAACTGATGGGGAGTTTATGGACTACATCTTACAGCTATTGAAAGACAGTTGATAAAGGAGGTGAAAAGCATTACAGCTCCTGCTATACCTCTGCCACTGATAAGCCCATCTTGATTGAATGCTCTGATGGAAAACAAGTTTAAATGACTCAAGATTCCTCAAGTGATAGATGCTAGTGTAACTTAATTCAGTGTTGTCAGAAACAAGAAATATGGGCTTGGAAAATTAGAGTTCCTAGAAAATGGTATGCATGTGAGTCAGCATGATGGTATGATGGATGATTTCAGATTTTTCCTGATGTTCCTGAAAATTGCAAAAGTTGTTCCTGAATTTCTGCCCCTGTAAAATGCGCCACTTTAAGTGTTTCCACTTCTGAGTACTGGCTGTGCATCCACAATTAGGCGCCTAAAACAATTACACAAATCAGTTTCTCCAACAAAATAAGAGGTTAAAAAAGTTATAGGCGTGAATATTGAAAGTGCAAAGGTGCATCTATGAAGATCATGGCTGGCTTTTGGAGAACTAAAGCTACTAGTTCCATTACGACAAGATGTAGGATTTTTTCATTTGTTTTTGATCAGCACATCTGCAAAATGCAGACATTAAATAACGGTGACTGTTCATTCTAGAGAACATTTAATATCGAATGTAAAAGTTTAATTTAAAAAATCAAATTGATCTGCCTGGCTTTTGCAAAATCTTTTGCTTGTCTAAAACTAACTATATATAATGCTTCAGAGTACAACTATCACTTTTTTTTTTGGCAACTTTTCTGGAAGTTATCAATGATGCTTTCAATAACACTGAAACACAAAAATATTGAAAAATCCCTGCTTCAGTGGGCCATGTCTTCTCCCCAAGCAGGCATGTGCAATTCCCATAAATCTGAATCTTCTCTACAGTAAATTCCAACTATTATCTACATGCTTAAAACGCATAAATGAAACATTAAGAAAAATGTTCTTAAATTGGCCCCTGCATCTTGGGCCCTTAATTGCACACCTGTTACAGAAAGACCAAGGGTACCCACATTAGCATTTCACCAAGGATGAGCTGCACACTTTCCCACATCTCCAGCTACTTCAAAGGAGACATGCTTCTGTGCCGGTGGCTCATTCTGACTTCGACTCTCCAAGGCCCTGACCTTCTTTCACTGTTTCCTACATGTGAGTTAATATTGCTGCCGCCTCATTCTGCAGCCCCTCAAGCAGGAGTAATACTCAAAGTTGCTTGCTCATGGATATTATGACAGATGCAAGGACATTAAAATTTTATGCTTTCTTTTCCCTCAACAGTTCTTTAATGCACAGAAGCCAGGATTTTTCCCTTTTGGGTGAGTATATTTCTCTACCCTCTTCTTACCTACGAAGCCTGCATACTTAGTTTCACGGTGGCCCAACTTCATTAAAGAGGAACAGAAAATGCTCCTATCAGCTCTACCCCTACTCTGGTGGTTAATACACCACAGGAGGTAGAATATGTGAGTTTGAGTTGTCAGAACGAGACCATTGAAGCCATGTAGGCAAACAATTTCAGGGTTTAGCTGTTTCACAGAGCTGGGTACCACCTTCTGGAAGAGAAGTTTGTGCTCCAGCTCCAGTGGAACTGTGGAGGCACAGCTGGAGTGTGAATTCCTGGTTTAGGTAGGTAACTACCCTGGGGCGGCAGCAATGAGGGATTTCAGAAGGCTACAACCTTCCTGGCCCAGCTGGTTTCCCTTAACAGGGAATTATGCTGCGTAACTCCGGCTTACGAATTCTGCTGCAAGAGGTTGCACATAAAAATGAACAGTAACAAAGCTCAACATCACCATCTCCACATCCCTCTGTGGATCTGGGCAAAGTCAATACTATAGGGCTGGGACCAATTTTGAGTGCCCTCCTTATAAGACTAGAAAGGTGTTGAGTTTGCTTCTATGTCTGACACCGGTCCTTGCTAAAAACAAGGTCCTTCTAAGGTGTTTCAAGTTGGGTGCCCAGAACTAATGCAGCAGCAACATATAGTTGATTTCACAGGTCCTCTCTGCCTTTCTACTTCAGTGATACCACAGGTCTGCAGGAAAGGCAGCACTCAGTGACAGGGGCGGCTGAAAGCCAGTCTCCTCAAAGGGATGTGGAGTGCACACACTTCTCCCTCTCCTTGCTTTTGCTGTTTGCTCACTACACAGTAGTGATGGCTGTGACCCAGCCAAAACTACACAGGAGGCCCAGACTTCTGCACCTGTGTTTAAATTTCTATTCCATATAATTCAAAAAGAAAAGAAGATACGTTGAATGGAAATAACAACTGGAGAGAATTCACTCCCTGCTAAACAGAAAGTCTGGCTATCTGCAACACAAAGCTCTTCATCTTTAGGTACGAGTGCAACAGTTCTGGCTTACAGCTCTACCCTCAGGCACCAAGATAAATCTCTCCCTTCCTGTCTTCCATCCAATTCGGTGAAACAGCATGACTGTCTGTCAACACTGTAAATTTACTACAGGCCTGACACAAAATGATGGAACAGGCTCAGTTGAAAAAACATAAGGGCACTGATCTCATTTTTGTTGGTTTTAATAGTTTAAAATTGCAAAGTGTTAGAAATAAAAAACAAATGGAAGGTGTCAGCTGCAGATTTTTAGAGGGTCAGGACCAAGAAATTCCTGGCCTACAGGATCCTGCTGTGGTGCCAAATGTACAACCAAGGCTACCAATGACCTAAAGGATGAGAATGATGACTCACTTAAAGTAAAATGAAACCTGTGAAGAAAGGGGAGCTATAAGGTCCTCTTACAGGAGATAAACAGGGTCTGACATTTTGACAGATCTGCCTATGCTCCCTGCCTCTCAGGTTGCTTTACAGCAATTTCTTCATAATATTAGCATCTGTATTTTGGATGTCAGGAAAAGAAAACTCAATCACATACAACAGATTTTTCTTAGCAAGATTTGAGTATATTTTTATCTTCCCAGCACTGAACCATGGATTTGCACAAAGGCGATGAGCGGACTGTAACCAGGCCACTGAGTGTCTGTGGCCAATACGCCATCTCCTTCCCACACACAGGGTGATGGTAGGCCAAAATGCACTCCTGAACCAGGAGAACATGGATTAGAATCGACATCCAGCTGCAGTAAATGAGGTCGGCCTCATAAGGCTGCACGGCTTTATGCTGGGAAGTTAATCAGCACCATGCTACTCTCCTGATGATGGGTACAGAGGTGACACAGCTCTGTTCTTCCTCATATCCTTTCAGTGTAGCCAGCCTCCCCATCCCTGGCACTGGAAAATAGCACCCCTGTATTATCTGCCGGGTTGCTGTACATGTAGCACTTCACCGGCGGCACTCATATTGGTTCACCCTCATGCACACGGATCACAGGGCAGCCTGCACAAGCTGACACTGCTCTCTGAAGAAACCCATCTCCTGTGAAGACAGCCACGGAGGATGCTGTTCCAGCTCAGGCATCTCGCCAAAATGATGGCTTCTCAAAAACGGAATAAAGAATCCATTGGGGCACAGGGAGGCTTCCTCACAAACCAACTGCTTTTCTTCAGCAAAGGATCTTTTGCCTCCCAGCCATACACAAGCATGGTCAGAACCTTCAGCTGGCAAGTTTATTTTATTTCCCCTCCCAGCACAGTTTAGATCTGTGCTTGGAGCAAAGAGAGCAGGGGGTCAGTCTGACAGGTGAAATGAAAAGTGTACAGAAAAATCAGGGATTAAATAATTTTCTATGCATGCATGACATTTGAGACATTCTGTTCTAAAGTTTTACACAGCTACTGTTACAAAAATATATGAATAAACCTATGGTGAGCATTAAAAAGATGAGGAAGAATTTCTGTTATTCAATAGCATTTGCTCTCCAGAAATCACCCCTCTGAAAGGCGTCTAAGTCTGTACTTATAACCGAAGGAAGAAATCCCAGCTTTACCACTCTATTTCCCTGCCTTTTGGAATCAAAGTTAGCCATTAAACAGGATTTCACTGTAATAACACACATTTAATTTTCCATTGATGGGGGGTTTTTTTCGTAGTAAGAAAATAGAAGAAACGGAGAAAAGGCAGATACTACCTCGTAAGCTGCATGAGTGAATCAAATGACACATCCGTCACATACAGCACACGTATTGGGTTAAGGGATTATACTCCTGCAGGCCATGCTGAGACACAATTGTAGGTACCTTACATGTTGCTTTCTAGCAACATGCACTGGCTCATTTATGTTTGGAAGGGATTATCTGACAAGGGCCATATGGGGCTGTAAAGCACCTAAATACTTTGTAGATGTAAAAAAATACCTTAGTTTTTCATTTCCTTCCTTAGTTTACTTATGGATTAAACTAAAATTTAACTCAACCGTAATTAAATTACTCTGTATAAGTCAAATGCTTTTGTTTATAAAGCCCAGTTTGAACACACAGACCCATGTCTATATCTGAGTTAAGCAGGTGCAACTCCTCTGGGAGATCCCACCACCTAAGGCTGACACAGGGCTCACCATGACTTGGGAGAGCACTTTCCTAGGGCTGCAGCACTCACCCCTCAGTTCCCCCCAGGGAAATTTGGCTGCAGGTCGAAACATCCCTGTGGCCTGCCCAAGCAGGAGCAGGGAAATCTAAAACAAGACTGAAAAGTTGTTTAGATTTGTGAAATACAATGAATATTATTTACCCAACAGGATGTCATTCTGCTTTTTCAGATTCTGGTCTTTATAAAAAAGATTTATTTTCTTGGCAAGATGGGTGAAAAGAACATAATAGAAGACTGCCGCTGCAAAAACATCTTTACCCACAAAAAAACAAATTTGGCATGACAATGGCCCTTCACATGTTCAGTTTCATAGGAAATTAATGAGGAACATCTTTTTCATTGTGACTATTCTCCTACTGCTCACTAAGTCTGATCACTAGGCCAAGTGGCTGGACAGACATCAGAGGGCTTCATACAAGAAATTATCAGAACAAAACATAGCAGTCAGTAAGAAAGTTTTGGTATCAATGGCAGTCAAATCATGCTGCATTGCTGTTACAGCTTCCTGACTGCACGCACCTTACTGTGCAAAAGTAGGTAGTACATAGCCCTTGAAACACAAGAGTAATCCAAGAACCAGGTACTATTTTTTTTGCTAGTTTTCAGTTTACGCTATTGGGAAGTATCAACTTCACCCATGTGCACTGTACAACTATGTGAGGTACAGAATATCATCAGCATCATATTAAGGTGTACATACAAATATTCTCATACTCAACTAATATGATTATATATATGCAGGCATACTTGAGACATATCATGGGACCAGATGAGAGAGATTAATCTTGTAATTAATTGTGTGCTTGAATTTAATTTATATGCTTTTATTATTTAGTACCTGTGTCAACCTCTTAATTTGCCTGCAAATCATTTTGTTATATAATATTAATGAAACACGCTATACTGAAATTCATCAAACTATGGACATTAGAGATTAGGAAGACTCATTATATCATCAATTTATCTTCTGGTTTAAAACAGTTCAAGAGCTGTGGCTTCAGAAACCACTCCTTCAAGAAAAGTATTTCAGTTCAAGAAGGACATTTGTGGCAGAATGGACAATGTTTTTTTAGAGTCAGAGATCAGAACTAAACATCCAGTTTACACTGTGTAATTAATACTTATGGGATTCTAAACTTCATTTCTTTCCTCAAACAAGACTTTGAGCAGGAAAAAATAATAACAACAGTAATATTCATTTCTGCATAAACATTACACAAAGGCCAATGTTTTCACAGCTCTGCACATATGATATTCTCAGCAAATGAAGATAATGAGATTTACACAATAATAAGCACACAAATTCATCTGCACAATCTGCTCAAAACAATGTACACCCAAACATAGAGATGAGACTGCTTGGGGTGCTGAGGGGCTGCTGACCAAGCAGAGGGAGAGATCGCATCAATGAGAAACATCAAAGTAATTTCTTGTTTAATCTTTGCTAAATTGCTTGCTTAATCTTTGGGTTAGTCTAAGGAACATTTAGTGCACTCCTGGACTACTCAGTCAAGAGTGCGCAGTGCTGTATTTCAGAAGGAGTGTCTGGAAGTGAGAATGGCTGGGAACTGGCACGATTGTGAGAAGAGAAAGAAATTGCTACGATGAGAACAACCTGTTTACAAGGTCCTTGGGGGTCCTACTGGGTCTGACTGGGACAAAATACCTTTATCTCAACTCATGAATTTTTCATCTCACTTTCTCCTCCTGTCCTGCTGGAGGGGGGGAGTGAGAGAGCAGCTTGGTGGGCATCTGGCAGCCAGCCAAGGTCAACCCACCACAAGAATGGAGAAGATCTTGTTGGGGATAGATGTGGGGGAACACTAGCAAGCCTCACACAACCACAGGAGCAAAGAAGTCTCAACTTGAGAACACTTTGCTCTTCCTCTGCCTGTGTCTGACACCAGGAACTTGGAAGGTGGAGCAGCAACTGCACTGAGCTCATGTTGTCTGCTGAGCTTGTGTCATAGCAGTGTCAAGCAGTTAAAAAAAAAAAAAAAAAAAAAAAAAAAAAGCAGCCCTGCATCTTCTAACCCTGTGGTAAGCATCTGTTATGCTTTCTGTTGTGTCTGATTACTTTTGCAAGGCCAGACAGAATAAGCACTCCAGTAGTTCAGCCTGGTTTGTGGGATGCAAATTATGGTCCTTGGTCCAAAGGGTCTTACCTGTGCAGTAAGGATCAGGAGAAGCAGGCACAGTTCTTTAACTGTGGGATTTTTTCCCCCAAGTCTATTCCCAGTTCTGCCACAGACCTACCATGGATATTTTCAGTGCTCTCTGCCTCAGTTTACTCTCCAGTAATAACTGTTGTGTGTTCAAGTCATAAAATCTCAGAGAAACTACTCTCTCATATATTAAACCAGCACATATCAAGAAAGCCTTGCTTTATGTATGAAACAGAATAGGAACTGAGAGGCAACACAAAAATAGTTTCCACATGAAAACCCAGTGGAAGGTGCCCATCAGTGTTGGTGGTTCCACCCCTCCTAACTCCTTGTGGGCAAGACCTTCTCATCCCTCAAAGAAAAGCATATTATATTGTCTCTTTGCAACTGTGGTTTATTTTTCACAATTTTCTTGGAACAGCTAAAGCCTTAAACTTTCCTTGCCTCCATTTTCAGTGAACCTTTTGTTGTGTGACCGCTTTTGGTCCTTTGTAATAAAAATGCTTTCATTGCCCAGTTATATTGATTTTCAGTTTCCTGAGGCTTTGTGCTTTCCTTCTTCTAAGGTTTCACTGACACAGCTTAGGCTGAGCCTCACAATTCCAGTCCCCACCTGCTCCTGACTGAAGAAACAGTTCTGAAGAAACTGGACGAAACTCATGAGGCCTTTAAAAATTATGTCTATTCAGCTCAAGCCTCCTGTTTTGTCCATTCTTTTCATCTCTTCCATCTTCTTCCTGGCGTTTCAGGCCAGCAATTGAATGCAGTTAAGAATATCTGTTTTAAAAGCAAATCTCTACCTTGGTGAACTTGTTCTACAGACAATTAGACAGCTACAATTGTGATCTATACACATGAGGTTTTATAGGCAATTTTTTTTTTTTTTTTACAAATATACAGGTACTGAGGTCAGAATGTAACCCACAGGAGAAATTTATATTGACAAAATTCAATGATCGCAGGCCCAGTCTCACTAGAGGTGAACCTGGTGCTATATCTCTGTTTCTTACTTCGATCAATTGAAAAAGGACACAGAGAAAACCAGATTCTTTAAAGTGAAATCTGAGTCAGGCTTGAAAGCCTCAGCAGTCAAACATTTTTCTTGTCACTGAGAAGTCCCTGGAGAAAATGGCAATGCAGATTGCTAGGGTAAGTGGTTTTTTGTTTCATTATCAAGCAAACAAACATCAGGTGTAATTTCATACCCAAAGTACACGAAGTTCATAATTTGAGAAGAAATTCCCAGAGAATAAACTTCTTCATACATCAGCTAACTCCAAGTATAGTGCCAAGAAGTGACATTTACATATTTTCATATCTCAGTAGGTTTTCACTGACTACCTGCTAGTGAGTCCTCTCAAACTCTCTTCCTGCAGTTGCTATCTCAGAACTTTCAATGTCCGATGTACTATTTAATCCTAAGGTCACTTTTGAGAAGAGCAAACCATCACAGCATAGACGTAGGCAAGACAGAATGCAACCTCCAAATTACTCTGAAATTATTTTTTTTCATAATTCCTATCTGTCACTTCCTTAAGAAGTCTAGTATTTGCTTGTTTGAATTCCTTCATTTTTTTCTGACAAAATTCTTTTGATCCCACTTGTAGCATTCAGGCATCTTCACATCAAATGGCTAACCTGAGAAGTACAGGATATTTAGAAAAACACACAGCTTGATACTTTTCATGCCACAATATTAAAATTAAAATGGAAACAATCTATTCATGCAATCTAACCCTGAGTATAACATCCACCAAAACACTCTTCAGACCAACTCCAGGATCAAAATCGGCACAAAAGCCTCTTTCAGAAAGACATCCAGTTTTGTTTGACTGGATGTTGGGAACCCATCAAATTCCTAATTAAGTTGTTTGAAGAAATGCTTATTTGAAGATTATTTCTAGTGTGAATGCCTGTAGTTTCAATTTTCTACCAGCAGGTCATGTTGGTTTTTGTCAGTGATCTATTATAAAAAAAAAAAAAAAAGAAGTTAAAACAGGAAAAAAAAAAAAAAATCCCAAAAACCAGCTATAAACTTTGAGTTTAGCTGAAAAATTGGAAAATATATCTCAAAATACATTGAAGGAAAATCCATTTTTGAGAAGAGCTTTAAGAGAGACCAGTGGCTGGCTGACCACATTACTAATTGTGCTCGGCACAACCTGGCACCCTGGCTAATCTGCCTCTGGTTGGGAAGCTACTGCAGAATGGGTTTTTTTTGCAAACAAAGGTTTTTCCTGTGAAGCTGTTACAATTACAGCTAACGCATATAAAAAGAAAACTCAAATGAATACAATTACTACAGGTACTTATTCTAACTTTTCTTTTTTTTTCATTTTACTAGTTTGAGCTGTGTGTAAGTTCCAACAAAACAACACAGATATAATAGGCTAAAATGTCAGCAGGGACCCACATGACAATTTAGTTTGACCTCCAGCATAACAGGGGCCATGAAACTTTTGAGAATTAATTCCTGTTTGAAACAGAGTACATATTTTATAAAGGCATCCCATATTGTCCTAAAAATGTCCAGCAATGGAGAAACTTGACAAGTTGTTCCAGAGATTAATTACCTAATTACTAAAAAAACATGTCTATTATTTCTTAGAGGAATTTGTCTAGCATCTACTTTCACTATACCACTGCTTCCTGATGCTCTATTATAAATTTTTTATTAACATATATGAAACTCCACCAAGTCACTCTCTAGTCTTACTTTTCTTTAATTAAAATAGTCGGTTAGGGTTTGAAGGGACCTTCAAAGGTTACCTAGTCCAACCCCCCTGCAAGGAGCAGGGACATCTCCAACCAGATCAGGTTGTTCAGAGCCTCATCCAACCTGGCCTTGAACATTTCCAGGGATGGGGCATCCACCTCTTCTCTAGGCAACCTGTTCCATTACCCCTTAGGCACCATACACTTAATAGTAGGAGCTCACACCCTGCTAATTCCACAGGCAGTGTCTCAGCTCCTGTTACCGCTTCCTAGGATAGAGCCAACAACCCCACCAGCATGACCTACAGTATTAATTGTTATATGTACTCCTTTTACTTGGCCTCACACAAACTCCTGCTGCTTTCTTGCATTTTATCCACAGCAATCAGGGCAGACCACTCTGTACAGCAACTTGTTCTTTTACGTATTATCACCTCCTTTAAGTTTGCATTGTCTGGAAACTTTATGTGGAGCGATTTATCTCCCACATCCACTGATAATAATATAAAATAGCATGCAAATCATCATCTTGTTTGCTCAAGAAACATATCTAGGTTTAGAAACTGCCACTAAGCCAATTTTAAAATCATTTAACGTGTGTACAATGTTGATTTTGGATCATTCTACTTTCTTAACGAAAATGTTGCGTAATACCAATTTGAAAAAACTGAGAGGAGTTGAAATACACAACTTCAAGACTGTCCTTGAACTAGCAACCTCCTCAAAAAAGGCACAAAGCTATTTTGACAAAAGCTATTCATCACACACCCACATTGATTAGAACTAATTATTTTAACCTTTCCTTAACATTTGATTAATCAGATCCCAGATCTGCTGCAATTTCAGATCCATGGCAAGGTGACAGAACAATGCACATTTGGATCACCTGTTTGGCCTTTAGTAAACCAGCACAACACTAACTTACTCTTCTCTGGAACCTCCCCAGTCCAAACCAGTATTAGCAATACAGAGCACTCCTCTGGATGTAGAGTGCATCAGCTTGCTCATTTACAAGTACTCAGCTTTGGTTTTATATCTTTCCTTATTACTGCTGGAACAGAAAGTATTTCGCCACTGCCATACAATACACCACCTGGATTTTTCTCAGAATACTTCTACCTTTCTAATTCTTTTATTGAAACAAAACTAACAAACAACCGCCCCTTTCCCTGCAAGACACCACCACCACTAACCCCCAAACCAACAAAAATCAGTTCTCCTGCTTTCTGCCTCTACTTTGCTCACACGCTTTCTACAGCCCTCAGCTTTTGCTGCACATCAACTCCTTTCTGCTTTCCTTTTCTTTCAGTGGTTATACATTTAAGTCTTTTTGTCTATTTTTTAATGTAGTCATGAAAGCACGACTGACTGGAAAGGTAGAATATTTTGTGTGTTCTTTTAAAAAATACTATAAAACACTTTTTAGAAAAACTAAAAAGAGAAACTCAAAGACAACCAGCGAAATATCTAGAGAACGCTTGCATTCAATCAGAAAAATCCATTCAAACGCAAGTAATGCCAAGATCAGTGGCACTTCCCAGCTCCATTAAATATCAGGAAACTTTCAACCCCTAGGAAGCTTCACTGTAGTTCAAATTAAATTTAGTTTCACTGTTATCCATGCATCCTAATCACTCACTATAGGGACTGAATATTGTTTTCCAAAATAAAATTTGCATAGGGGTGAATACTTTTCTAGGCTGATCAGTGGGGACTGTGCTTCTATAGCTCAGAATTTGAAGTTTTTCACGACAGGGAAGAAAAACACTTTTTAAATAATTTCCCACAGCAGGTAAAGAATGTTCTAACTGTGAGAAAGCTTATTAGAGTTACATGAGTCTAATTGATCTGTCCTGGTAATAAAAGACTCATTTTCTTTTGACAAACCAGAGGTTTTGCACCTGAACATGCAAGACGTCTATACTTCTTTAAATCTATTACAAATGGGGAAAAATAATCTTTGCACAAAGAACCAGCATAATTAATTTTAAAAGACTGTTTGAGTCATCAGAGAAGGACTTAAAAGGAAATTAATTGCTGGAAAGTTCTTGTTAGGCTCTTCATGCCATAAAATGAAATCTTGGTTTCCCTGAAATCAATGAGAGAAATCAATACTGACTACTGAACCACAGGTTTTTAGCTCCTTATTATGGCCCACATTGCCTTTTGAATTTCATTGTAACAACAGCCGGATTCAAATGAAAATAATTCTCCCTGTTGCTTCACTGAAATAACAGTTGTATTGTTCTTTAGTGATCCAAGGGAATAAACCTTATCTTCACTATCAAAAAGGCTAGCATTTTACCAAACAAAAATGTGTGTTGATTCTGGTTTACTTTTTTCCTATAAAAATAATGGCTTATACTTTGATCTTTGAGAAAGAGCATGTAGTGAAAACAGGAGCAGAGTTTATACATTTTTACTGAGGAAGCCATAGAATCACAGAAACATTGATCCAAAGGGATCTCTGGAGGTCCTCTAGTCCAACCTCCTGCTCACAGGAAGACTTTCAGCAATAGCAGATGAGAATAGCCTTGGCTTTGCTTATTCTAGACTTAAAAACTTCCGCGGATGGGGATCCCACAACTTCTTAATGTTCCTTAATGTTCAATTCAAGCCTGCCAGGCCACAACTTGTCCTACTGTGGCTTTTCACGTAGAAGCTTGAGTGTTTCAATGTACCAGAACCAAATACAGTGCTTGATGTCACGGGACGCTGCTTACCATACCCTCCAACGATAATCAATGGCAATTAAAAACCCCTCAGCCTGTTAGCAGAAAGCGCTTGGTTTCTCGGTGGCCTTTTCCATAAAAGCCTTCTCATGATTCAGCAGTATGTATTTAGCACAAATAACGCACAGGGCTACCAGCCTGTATTTTTACAACACTTGGGTCTAAGCACTACACTCCCCAGCCAATGCAAGTCAAGACTACTCCATGAGTAAGATGCAGAGCTGGGCTCCACATTTGTTCTAAAATGGCTCAAAAGACTGTCAGATGTTTTCTTTCATTCAGGTATCTATGAACGATAGGAATTTCTTCAAGTGGAGGCAGAATGTTACAGATGTGTCACCTTCTGAGACACACAAAGACACACAAAGTATGCTTTGTTCATACTTCAAAATGCCAGTTATATCCTACTTGCCTTACTCACACAAATAAATGCTCTTGATGTAAGTAAGGATGGCTATATACATGCCTTATTCTCTACTTTCATCGCTCTTAGTTCAGCTTGCTGGCATGCACTAAAGGAAAGAAACAGTGGAATAGTGAAAGATGTGGAAACCCATAACCTTGATAAAGAGGATGTTGTTCAGCTTCTATGGGAAGTTTAGCTGATGGAAAGAGAAAAGAAAAAAGCTTCTTTGTTCTCACTCTTTTTTTTTAAAGAACTGTGCCTGCTACAAGACTATACAAGGCTAGCAGTAAATAGCGAAAAAGAAATAGCAAGGAAATGAACCAAAGGGCACCCATGCAAGTCTTATAATGCATAATTTAGACTGTAATTAGACTTATTTCTGTTCCTGATTTCAGCAGTTCCAGGAAGCAAATTTCCCCTCCTAACACTCACAGCTTTTTGAAAGGCTAGATATACATACAAAGAATTTGTCAGTGTAACCAGGGTTCATAGGCCGTCCTCAGCCATTACTTCCTGCTATGTTTTGCCCTCCATTTGAAATAAGGATGCTTCTTCGGTCAGCCCCGAGCTGAACAAAGATAACAAAAAGAGATATGCTTACAGGGCAATTTAATAAATGTTAAATCTTTATTTACCTTAGCAAAGGGTGCTGAAAATTAAAGCAATAAACATCATGAAAGGCTATTAAAATGGATGTGATGAAACGGGGACTCAGCTCAGCCATCTATGTCTCACCACTTTCACTAAAAATCTCCAGCACTAGGGAAGGATGAAGCCTGAATGGGCATATCTCTGTCCTGTCAGCTTATCTGCTCCAACTCCTTTTTCAATTCAGGAACTTTATCCTCCACTTCATGAATATCATTATGAAAGAGGCCATGACCCACATTTTCTAAAGACAAGCAACGTGTTCCAGCCTTTCTTTATCCTCTTTATATTGGGTCTATCTCTAAAAGCAAACATGCAGTGACTTACTGAACATAATGGAAGAGACAATAAATTAACCGCAACCTGGATGAATTATCAGCAGCAGTGAGTGAAACCCACTGGCATGTACAAACTGTATAACCCAGCTGGATTTTTAAAGTGTGATTTGAATGCTGACTTCATTTAGCTTTTCAAATGGATGCTCTAGTCCACCTTAGGAAAAGTGAACAGACTTTTGAGGAAATTGCCAGTTGACAACTTGTAAGCCTTAGCAAATGAAACTGAAATGCTCCCCACACATCATGAATCCTTCATGGCCATAATGTCCTCTCCTCTCAGGGACCAACAATAGCTCTTTGTGCGAAACGCAGCAATATTTCAGTGAGCAAAACTATGAATTTTCCTTTTGCTTTTGGTCAAAGGTAATGATTTTACTGAATGAACATGCCTTTGACATTTTAACGTTTAAGAGAATAAGGTATTGGCTTATAGCGGGGCATGTGTCCCCCCAGCTGATGCTAAGCTCTGGCATCCCCCTCCTAACACAATCCTCAGCACTCTTCTCTTGCCTCACTGAAATCAGTTTTCCCATGTTGTGATCTGCTCCTCAAAGTACAGCTTTCTGGTCTGAAAAGGAAATCTTTCCACTTAGGAAAAAGGATGGTAATTACGTTAAATGAATGTTAACTTCTTGCTAATGAATGCATTACATCTCTCCTAAACATTTCTGGAAGAAGAAGCAAGCAAAGAAACAAAAAATAATCAGACATGCCATTCATTTACCAGAAGTATTAATTACAAGTAATTAGAAAAAGTGACTCATTTTTGAAGTATACAAGATTCCTAAAGAGAAATACAAAGGTTTCAGCAAGAGCTGAACAGATGTATCTGTACCAAGTGGATAAAACTGCATAAAAATACAATATTACATACGTAACAGTCTTAATTTTGAAGGAAAAATATACAGTCCTGACTTCTAAATTTCAAGTGATAGTAATCTACAACTGCCATAAATGGTATCAGTCTCTGATTGTTTTCACTGTTCAAAAAATGTGTCCAAGATCTACTTTGCATTTATTACCTTGATTCACCTGCTCTTGGATCTTGTCCACCCTTGCTAGACCAAAGATTTCCCCACCATTTAGTTCCTGCTGTCTAGGTCTCTTCTTACAGAGAGCCCCTAGGCAGGTTGTGGGTCTTTTCTCTCTATGGCTCCTCCTTTCCAGCATATATAGAATCACAGAATGGTTTGAGTTGGAAGGGACCTTTAAAGGTCATCTAGTCCAACCCCCCCTGCAAGGAGCAGGGACATGTTCCTTTTTTTTCCCCTTTGAATGGTATTGCAAGCTTCCACAGAATTTTAGTAACATCTCTAACGTTTGGACTATTAATTTCTGCAGTTGTTGAGTCTAGGCAAAACTTAAACTGAACAGTTGAATTCATCAAATTTCTCCCCTTAAAATTACCAAGACTTGCTTTTAGGTCTTTTCTGAGTCACATCCATCGTACCAAAAACCTGCCAGAGCTGTGGCCCAGCTCCCAGAGGGTGGATGTGGCTCTGGGACTCACAGCCTGGCGGTTCTGGCTTTTGCAAAATCCCTGTTTCACTGACATCCCCACATGCTCCAGGAAGCTCCAGGTCACCCCGTTCCCCAGGGCATTCGATGAGCATGCACACCTCTTCTTTTTTACCGCCAGACCACCCTACTACTAAGGTCCACGTAACTTCCCAGTTTGCAAGTGTAACATATTTTAATCCACTGGAGCACAAAGTACTTTCAGCAACAGCAGATGGAAACATACACAAGTATTAATCACTTCACCTTATTAAAATCTGTTCACACTAACCATGTCTAATGTGAAACCTCGCACCTATTGAACAGCACTGGGGAGGGGAGCACTACAAAACCAGACAGAAGAGGAAACGTCCAACTGTGCACAATGGGAACCATAAGGGAATTCAGCCAGCAAGGCTGCAACATGGGACGGGACCTTCCTGCTTGCCTCGGCCTCTCTGTCATCTTCAGCGAGGAAGGAGGAGTTGGTGTAACTCTTCCAAAAGCAGTACCAAGGCACCCCTACGTACGCACGCCAATGAATCTTTAATGGCTGTTCTCCCTTTGTTGAATCTTTAATGCCAGCATGCATAGCACAACCAGAGAGCAGGAGCAAAGCTGCCCAGCTACTTTAATCTTTGCTGCATGCACATCATCTCAATACACACCAAACAATAACAGTTTATATTCTAATACTGTTGTACTTCAATTCGTATATCCAGGAGAGAAAAACAAATGAGAAGACTGGGGGAAAACTGCACTTACAGAACAAATTTTACAAACTCAATTATTTTGTTATAATACACTGTTGTAACATAATTTTGCCTTAGATGTGACACCAAGTAAAATATCACTGCCTCGCATTGCAAAGGGGAAGTAGGAGATCCTTTTACTGGCTCTGCAATTCCTTAGGGCTTTATTCACTGTGTGAAGAACCTGCTTTAAAATGGGATCGCTCTTTTCCTCAGAGGTCCTGGTGGGTACAGTAAATTTCTTTTGCAGAAGTGCAAGATGAATTCCCAGAGGTGTTAGGGACAGTTCAGAAAACGCAGCAGGGTACAGTAGCATATCTATTTTTTAAGTTCTTAAAATATACATACTGCAAAACACTACACAGCAATTCATTATACAGTCATACACATATGCTTAGAAATGGAAAAGAAATGTGGAAAACAGTGAATAATGTGAAATACAAAAAGGAGGGAAATGAAAGAATCTGTAGAATCTTTTCTATCATTGATGGTTAGTTTAACCTCACCATTTATATCAATAGAAATGTTTTGTATTTTAAATCAAGTATGTGCTTCCAAACTTTGTTAAATTTAAATGTATGGGAGTCAGATTCAATCAGGTTACTGACAGCGCTGCCATGCTTGGCACTGTGACTTCCATTTGGAAACACTTATTCTATCATAACTGCTCAGAGAGAGTGGGAAGGCATTATTTGACATAAAGAAAGATATCTACATTTGATCCTCAATAAATTTGAAGGAATAGGGTTTCTCTTCATGGTTCATTGCCTTTATCTGGAAGGTTGGGTTTCCTACACACAGTCTTATTTGTTCAGCAATTTAGGATGAAAGAAACATGTTAAACCACCCCTAGAGAAAGATGCACACGGTCCCTGAAAGGCTTCTCCCACCGTACGCTCTGCCCCAGAGGAAGAATGAAGCCTGCAGGATGAAGATTTGCTTTTGAGTCTTACTGCACGCAGCAACTCTCCTTTGATAATTTACCAGTATCAGACTGCATGCTTTGAAAGTTTCCAAAAAACACATGTACTTGATGGGTGATCACAAAAAAGTTATTAATAAACTGGGTCATCAATGCTCCCATCTTCCAACAACCATCCCCTATGTGTTGCATGGGCACACCATTTCGAGAAGATCCCATAAACAGCTCTGGGATTTTGTCAGCTAAAACACCACCAGTTCCCTACTCGCTTCCACTTTTTTACCCCTCAGATTACCTGCTTCCCTACTATCAGTGTGGCTGCTTCGAAGTTCTGTACTCAGGGCCGTGAAGATGTGAACAAATACTTGTATGTGCTATCAATAGAATTCAATTCTGCTTTTTTTTTAGCGTTATTTATCAAGTTCTCTCCCTTATGCTAATGTTATCTCTCTGCTAATGTTGTAGTGGTGGTTTTTTGCCAATCTTTTACAATCTCCTGATTTGTTTGGTCATGTCTCTCTGCTTGACATGAAATATAACATATATATATATAAATACACATATATATGTACACTATATATAAACCCAATTTATTTTCCATGTTTTTCAGTCCAAATCTCATTATTAAGACGACCAACATGAATTTCTATTCACACTGGGACTAGAAAAAAAAACCTAACAACTAAATACAGAAGAAGAAATAACTCTTACCTGAAATATGCCAATAGACTAAACTATGGTCTGAAAACTTCACTTTAAAAATTAGAACTATTTGTAGAAAAAAAATTGCTATTAATTTCATACTCTGAGGAAAATTATTGTGAAATGTGTTATGTGTAGTTCACACATTGAAAAAAATGTTCCTCTTCTCTAGGGCACCCTCAGGGCAGTTCAGGGATGGATTTCAATGGACAGCAAAGATGCATGCATGTTGGCAGCTAGCATAGCTCCTGAAGAGATGCCTTTTTTTTCACAATTTATAAACTGTAAGGTTGTAAGGCTTCACATGTAACTGATCCACTCCATTAGGTACATTATCTCAATGTCAACCAACTTGAAAATTACACTTTCTTAGTTTTGTTGACATAGTAATTGGCCTTGAGAAGCATCATTTACAGCCTGAGCACAGGAAAGATGAACGCAATGATACTTCTTTTCATGCATCGCAAATGTGTGTGCACTCTGAAGGACTCACAGGTGGCTCTGGACCTCAGCAAGCGTATGTATCCTGTGGCTGACTTTCTTTTAAAAGAAATAAAGCCCATATCAAATTCCTCATTGTTAAGGACAATCTTTGGGTCTTTGATGTCATCCATTCCTGTTTAAAATGGAAAAGCTTGAGCAAAATCACACATTTCTTCCCTTTTGCTTCTGTAAGAAGGGAGCACAACTTCCCTGGTGACCCGTCCAATTAGCAAACGTTGAAACTCTGCATTAAGCCACTGAGGCTCTGCCACTACAGTGGGGCAGACGTTGCTCATTAGCTCTGCCCTGGGCACTAAAAAAGCAGGAGTAATTCCCTCGGCGGGGCAGTCAGGGCAGCTGAGGGTCCTGGGAGAAATCCTGTGGGTCAGAAAGTATAAGGTAATAGTATATGCAGTAAGGATACTGTAGGGCTTCCAGATCAGGTCTAAGGAATGATACTTGTATGTCTAATGAGCAGGATGAGTCAGCTGCCATAGAGTTGGCCACCCTTGTTCATCTTCACAGCTCTCTAAGCAACCCGAGTTCTGCATTTAGGTGATCCCCAATTTACTAGTTGCCCACCTGCAATTTGAAATGTTAAGGTTAGAGTATGCATCTAGGATGTGACAGACTGGAGTACGACCCCTCCTCAGCTTTGCTGTGTCTTCTTTCCTTGACAGAGGCTTCTGAAACGCCATGTTGAGGCTGCGGCATGATGCAGAAATTAAATGCATACATAGGGAAAACCACAAGAAAGATAGCTTACAGAGTGATAGAAGGTTAGGGTATTCCTTTGGGCACATTAAAATTTCAGTCGTATGTGGGGTTGTGGGATTTCTAAGCCATATTTGAGATTCCTTTTAATGTGATCATTATAACCCATCCTTCTCTGCAGGTGGCATCGCATGTTCTGCACTGCTCTTCACAAAAATACATCTTTTCTTTATTTCTCATTCTTTCTGAATATATATCTCAACCTGACACATATTCCAGGAAAAGGAACGGCCTTTTACTATGCAGGCCCCAAAACAAAGTGTTTTCTCCTTTTTCTATCCTCCTGCTAATTAAACTTGGAAATAAAGACTTAAGTGATTATATAGAAGTATAACATAACAGAAGCACTGAGTAGGAAGAGATCTTAAATTTTGTCTGTGTAGTTGGTATATTACACAATAAATCCTATTTGTGCATCCAGACCACTATACTTAGCTATGTAAAAAAATCTGCAGTTTGAAATGTACTTGACAGGCAAGAAGTAAGATTTAACTTTAGAAATCTAGTATTCTGACAGCTGTGCATAGTAGCCTCATTTAACTCACTTTTTAATTGTCATTTTGAAGTCTCTGTCCTTTATTTAGTCTGTGAGCAGCCAGCTTGCTTTAGAAGCTGAGCACCAACCTTATTCTTTTCTCTAGACCTTTATCTATTTAAATCAAGAGTGAATTCTATGTCCTTTCTCCTGCTTATTTTGGCTGATTCATAACTGATATAATTAAGCAGTAAGACATGGCAGGAGTATACCCACAGGTATTAGTATCATAGCACAAATGTCAGAATAAGACATTACATTTTAACAATCCAAGAAGTGCTGCAATTGTCCAGAGATATTGTTCAAATATTCTGTGCTATTATTAAGAAGAGGACTCTACTAGACATTGAAAAAATTAGAAAGACTGGAAAGTTTGCCTCATATACCTTCGCAATGGGTAGAGGTGTGCCCAGTTTAGCACAGTTGTACCGAGCTTAGCTCTTCAGAAATTGCTGGGAAATCCTCTGCTTGCACCTACTCAGAGAAGCCCACTAGAATGTCTCAGATTGAGACTGAAGGCACCCACAACTGTCAATAATCAAGTTTTAAACTCCAACCAAATATTTCAGCTAAAGCATTAATGATACGAGGTCAACAGCATTGAGCAACCCTAAAACATGCCACTGCATAAATAACCATGGCAAGCTGGCACTTGTCATTGGACGTTTATTTTCTGACTAACTGAAAAAACCAGCAACAACAGCAAAGCATAGTCACTAAGTCTTCTCAGACCAAAATTTAATCACATTTGCTCTCATACAAAACCTTGGCTCCTCTCCACTGCTTCAGTTTCTCCAGTTTAGCATTACATCGGGTTTTATTGCCTTTTAAACACACCTATTGTTACATTTCTAAAGCCTAAACTCTCTGAGGTCCTGAGATTCATGGCCAATACACATTGCCACTATTCAGAAAGAGCTTTTAAAAAAAAAAAAAAAAAAAAAAAAGCTCGCTGTATTTATGTCCATGGTTGTGTAACACAAGTGTGCAATGAAAAGGGACTCACTTTTTTCCCCAACCCAGCTTTCTCCTACTGCCTCTACAGCAGCTCTGGCACTCGCAACTTGACAGCCTCATCCACTCACCAAGAGGGATGGATTTTCTCACTGCATCCCCCAAAGAAAAAACTCGCAATAGCACAGAAGATGGCATTTGTCAACACCAAGATAAAATATCCTGATGATAAGCCAGATTGTACTCAGGCATTCAGACCAGCCAGAAGAAAAGAAAAGGGGAAAAAAAAAAAAAACCCACCCAAGAGATGTTCCTTTTCAGAATCTCACAGCCAAAGTAAGCTACAGCAGTCAACAGGGCAGAAACGTGTGCTTTGGAGAGCTGGCATGTAGGCAGGCATGGGGGAGGGCCCTAACTTCTAACAAAAAATAGTACATAAACAACAAATGCCACTTAACATTCATGAGAAGCATAATTTTCATAGTATGGGGAAAATATTATATGTTAATTAGAATTTAGAAAGCAAAACTCATTTTTTCAAGTACAATACGAGTTGGCTAAATACACTTTAATGTGGACCATCAAATTTGCCATTTGCAGCATGTAGACTAAAACCAGTCTAATCAAATAGCTACAGACCGAAGGAAACCCTGAGTAGCTGTAGGCAAACTAAGGTTTGTTTCAACTGAATACTGAAAAAACAATTCTCATTCTTCTATATTACATATGAGTTAACAGCATATACATGCCAAAATACATGCCATGCATGATATTTTTTATTTGGCAATTTGGGCTTTTCACAGTACATAAAGCAAAGCTAGTAAGGGAAAAGAAAGAAGGAAGAAGAAAGGTAGTTCCTACTGTTTTCTATCATCCAACACCATCTCTCCAACAGGAAAGAAAAAGAAAGGGAAAATTGGGGGAAAAGAAGAATAGGAAAAAGACTTACAAAGATGATGTGGTGCCCTCTCACTATTTTAGCAAGGATGCAAACAGTTCTGCTTGCAGCAGTAGCACAACCCTACTGATGGACCAACAGCCCTACCTATGAGCCACCGAGCTACTGACCCCAAGTTAATTTACTGCACTACACCAGTACCCCAGAGAAGAGAGGATATCACTTACAGTGTAGAAAATCCAATAGTCGCTGACTGACAGAAAACAGCAGAGATATAACATCTAGCAAGAGGACAAAGAAGTAAAGATGAACTAGGAAGGTAACACCCTGGGCTTCTGAAAGACTACTAGTCCTAACCGACTGGACACACAGGTCCTGAGAATCACAGCAGGCTGACAACGGACACACTAAAAGCCATGACACATGTAGTCATATTGCCCTTGGCTGGTGCCATCAGTCAAGTAAACAACAACAGAGACAAAGAAACCACAGGCAACAGCACCGCTACCGGGTAGCTATGATGGGCACCAGCACATCACTAGCAAGAACTCCTCTTGTGCCATTGCATGTTAGGATTCTGTGGTTTCCTCACTGTGATACACCAGCCAAACCTTGCTTTCAAGGGTGTATTGCAAATAATATGCATTGCTGGCATAATGAACAGGAGAAGAACTTCATGAACAGTGCCTCTGCCCTGCCCTGTTGTTCCACCAAAACAACAAGTCAAGCTGCTGTGCTGTTTTCTCTCACAGCAACATTTCATGGTAGGTCCTGAGGGTCAGTCGAGTTCATTCTGGTGATACCTCCTATTCTTAATTCAACCTGATCCATATGACACCTGCAGCAAATTTGCCACTAGGCTCTTTACTTCATTTCTAGTGCCTTTATGTTGCTCTGATGACAACCAGGAACCTTGGCTGCACACCTCAGTTGGAGCACTCCTTAAGAACAGACAAGCTCTCTGCCCAGTGCTACTCTGCTGGCTCTTGACCTCTGCCTCTGCCCCATCAGTATCAATACAGTCTGTCCAAAACCACTTGCTCTCCACCCTTTTATATTGTCTTCACATGGCTGTAACTTCATTGATGCTGAAAGTTCCTCCGAGTTTTCATAAACAAAAGTTAGAGGACAATCATATCAGTTACGTACCAAATTATGCAGAGCATAAATGGCATTATTTATCTGACAATAATGGAGAAGCATCAGATTATGCTAACAGAGAATCTGGTTCTCCATATCAAGTTATCTCATAGCTGTAATATAGCATCTGTCTAAATTTTAGGTAGGCTTTGATTTGGACTTTCACTGTTTTTTATAAATGGACAGCACAAATCCTAATTTTACAGACAGAGAAGATTAGTTTCACAGGAGTCAAAAAATGTTCTTTCTGAGCACTTCTGTCTCACACTTCATTTTATCAAGGACTATTCAAACAACTATTTCATCTACCCTAATATCCACAATGCCTTTACAAAAGGAAGAGGAGGAAAAGAGATTTAAATAGCCAAGTCTGAAGGAATTACAAAGCAAACCCAGAACTCATTAGGCAATGCACATTTAGGAAGACAATGCAAGGTATTTGCATTTTTGCTACACAAGAAGGGGTCTTTTCTCACCCCTCTCAGACTCCCCTGCCACATGGCCTCTCCCATTAGGGTCCGTTTCCACAGCTCAGCAGGCACTTTCCACTTCTCCACCTGGGCTTTACCTTGTCAGTACAATGCACGCTGTAGCCATATCTCACATCTGCCATTTCCAGATTTGCTAATGGATGGAATAAAAAAATGACCACAATCAGATTGCTTTCTCACCAAAATGATGAATAGGTTATTATTAAAGAACAGTGCATTATTTTTTTAATGATGATCTTACTCTGTAATAGAGAACATGTTTGAGTCAGACACAAGAACTGGAAAAGAGGTGCTGAACGTGTGAGGTAATCAGTGCTTTCACCCAGGGGCAGCAAGAAAAATCTTGCACATAACAAATTTAGCATTCAGCACCACTTAATTTTCCTATCCTAGTTAACTAAAGTCAAAGGCAATATACGGGCAGCTGCAGATGCTCCAAGTGCAGGCTCCAAATGATAGCAGTAACTATGAAATGGAGTTGTGCAGGCTCTGAAAAAAAACATGTCCAAGAGGTAAATGATAACTGTGAGTTCTTCTTGCAGAGCTGCGGCTATTTTTCTGCCTGAGAAATTGAAGGATTTTACTTGTGATCTCAAGCAGAGCTTTAAAAAAAAAAAAAAAAGCTTTAATTCACAGTGTCTTAAAATTTATTTCTACCAGATACTCATTTCAACTGTACAGCTACTATCATCAAATAACTTTCCATTTGATAAATAAATACTTACAGTGCTGCTATTGCAAAACCCAATCTGATGATAGCCAAAGGGATTACAAAGACCTCAAAAGAAATTCATCGTTTAACATAAAATCCTTTTTTTTTTTTTTTTTGTAATAGCCATTTAATACAAAGAAACAGAATAAACTGGGTCTGATCTCCTCTGCTTCCAGAAGCAAAGCATGCCTTCGAGTACATCTTACCCAGCTGGTATGAAGAGACACTTCCCCAAAGCACCGCACCCGCCTTTCATCCAGAAGAAACTCTCCTGTGGATCATCCAGATCAGATGAATGAGATGTGTACAGACAGGAGAAACAGATGTGAGTAATCTTTAGAGCATTCTCTGTCTTGATACAATAAATTCTTAGCTAGATATTGCAATCTGAGGAAATAACTGTTTTAAAGTAATATTCAGTTTAGGCTCCATCCTTTTATTCCTGTCAGAAAGGAAGGCAGGCCACGTACATCAGGGTGGTCAAAAAATGGGTTTGTAGGAACAGTGTGAAAGGGCCAGAGATGTTTAGTAGCTTGGTAGATTAAGTGGTATTTCGAAAGTTGAGACATTTGGTCAAGTCTTATAATGGAGAATAAAGACTGAAGTCCGAATACTTCACCAGCTATTTCCTGCCCACCAAGAAAGGAGAGAAGGGCGATACCATCTCTGGCAGTTTACTGAACCTAAATTTCAGTGCATTTAATTTCTAAAATAAAACTATCTAGTGCATTATTTCAACAGAATTAATAAACCATTTTGTGACAACTGAAACTGAATTTTGGACAAACTTATTATTCCCTTTCTCCTTAGTGTTAGTTGAGTCTGATTTGCACGCTTAAGGATTTCAGGTCTCCCAAGCCAAAATCAATGGGATTTGAAGGCTTCATCCAATACCTGCAAGCTGTGGGTGTGTGCTAATACACAGGAAAGGAAAAGGAATAAGGATGTGGTTGATTATCCATGATGCTAGGAGGAAACTTTAACTCATACTTCTTTAGGGCAAAATCCAAGAGTTTCCAGTATTTCTGTAAGAGGATTTGTTTGATCCATTGTCATTAATGAGATCATTTGGGAACTGAAGCTTTCTAGGGTCAATCCTCCTCAGACTGCTACAATGGGAGGATTATCATTGACTTCAGTAAGAGTGGAATTAAGTCTTCTGTCGATATAAACATATTTATTCCATGACAAACTTCTTGCTTTTAAATTTCTATGTTTATCTAGAACATAGGGATACATATTTTTATATATGAAAAACCTTACAACAACAAAAAGTTCTTGATATTAATAAGATATGACCTGTACTTGGTTTGTTATGAAAATACTGCAACACAGCACACACACGTGTATATATGTGTGCACACTTGTACGCATGTGTATTTCACACATTTTCGCTTCTGAAAATGAGCCTAGAAGGTCCCTACACAAATGAGCACACTGTGATACCCAACAGGATGACTTCCTCATGCAAGAACCAAGACATTGAATGGAAACAGACTTTTATTTGTACCTAATGCTGATTCCTCAAATTTCTTATTTGCATCATCATCCTTTTTTGGTCTTTCCTGGATCAAGAATACTGACCCAGGATCGATGGGTTCCTCTCCTTTGCCATTTTACATGCTGATTTTGTTCCTCATACGTGAGAAAGAGCAGAGTCCGGTACTGCACTGGATTTGGAGTCCAGACGCAGGCCACATGCCGTGATGTGCCTGTTTGGCACCCAGTGCATTTCAGTTCAAGGAGGGACAGAGATAAGCACGTGCTGCTGCTGTGACTGAGATTCTGGGTCCCTGGCTGTCTGTCAGTCAAAACACCTACAACTTCTCTGGCCTGCCAGCAGCTCCCACCACAAGGAACACTTGACAAAACCCAATTCAGAGGTTTATAGAGGAGAAGGGGGTAATCTTTTTTTTTTTTTTTTTTTTTTTCCTGAATGCCAGAACCCTCCCTTTGGATGACTGAGCGCTCACAAGCAACAGCACAGCAGCAGTTTGTGGTGCTCTGAGCTGCCCTGAAACTTGTGGTCCCCTGCTCCACCCTGGACAGCAGTGAAAATGAGGAAGAAACAGGCTCCCAGTGCCAGAGCTTCCCAAAAGGCAGCTTGTGGTCCTTCCTCGGTGAGATCCGGCTCAGCTGGAGGGTCGCTGGACATCTGTAATTCTTCCCGCTGTGCACTAGATGCCACTGCACAGACTGTTTTTAGCAGCTAAACTAACTTGCTAACACTGGCTGGGAAGTTCAACACACTCAGCCTAGCAAAGCTCCCATCAGTTAGGACAGGACTAACATCGTTTTATAGATGGGAAACTGAGGTACAGCGACAACAACATGATTTGGCATGGGTTGGGTACAGCAAGGCTGACAGAGCATGGACTTCAGCAGCGGTGACCTGCGTTCACCACCGCACTAAAGTCCCAACGAGCAGACATGTTGGCTTTCTCCCACTGCCACCTTTGAAGCCAGATACAGATAGATCAACCTGGAGGCAGAGTGGAGAAGACAGGTAATAGTCACAGTAGTGGCAAGAACAGCAATGTGACCGCCTAATCACAAATAAATTCAATATTGCGTAGAGGTTCCCGTAGCTAACCTCAGTTTCTCAACTTCCTATCACCTGCCCAGGCTCCTCAGCATCTTCTCTTCAGGAAACACCTCTGCAGGTCTCTCAGCCAGGCACCCTCTCCCCTCTGGGCACATCTCCACTTTCCTTCAACAGCAAAACTTGATTCCAGAAATGAATATATAGATCATGGAGGAACATGATCCTCCTCCATGAGGATCCCTCCATGTCCCTCCTCCTCAACACAGATCTGAAAGGACACTGTCTGACCCAGACATAGCAGCTTCTCACAGCTGAATCCAGCAATCCCGGATGCCTTCCAGCACACCCTCCCCTCTGGTTCTGCCCCTGTTGGACTCTCACATTAACCTGCTCCTGAGAGACCCGCTAAGCCTTCTGCATCTCCTTGTCCTGTGCTTGACACAGTCAGTGGTGGAGCATGTTCACCACTAGCTGAAGGTTATGCGACACCTGATTTATGATCTGAAGTACAGCTCGCTGGAAACAGCTGTTCACAGCTGTGAGCGACGCAGTGCCACTGCTTCTCTGAGGGATGGTACCATTCCTTCCCTCTGCTGCAGAAAGAGCGCCTGAGCCCTGGCTGAAGGGGGCAGCTTTAAAATTGCGAAGGCCTGCCTTCTACTTTCCCCCTCCCAGCACAGTCTAAGCTCTTGGTTTGGGGACAGGCCAGAAAACATGGCTGTGCGTTAGCTCGGTGCCAAGAAATACGGCAGCATCCCAGCATCAGCCACGAGCAACTCCACACCTGCGTGGGTTTTCTTATGTTCATTCTGCCAAGTGAGCTCATTCGCAAATTCTGTTTCTACAGCAGGTATTACTGGCTTTCAGGAGCTGAGCAAACAAAATTAAAGACAGAAGCAAGTTTCATCCCTAGGCTAAGCTGTATGAAATAGGAAACAACCGCAGAGTCTAAAATTGAGGTCTTCCTTGAGGTCTAAATCAATTAACCACAAGGTTTGTCAAGAGTTAAAGCTATGTTACAAGAGATTCAGCTATGATAAATACTTGCGTCAGCCCTTTCTTTCCCAAACTGAATTTTTAAAAGGTACTTTTGTGGCCATGGTAATTTTCAGTTCTGCTTTTTTTTTTTTTCATTTCTGCTTGCTAGTTGTTTTTTTTTGTTGTTGTTGTGTGAATTTTAAAGTTTACCCTCGCTTAGGCAGCCACAGAGTAGGTCTCCATAGTGGAAAGAAGGCTGGTCCCAGAGGTTACCAAGGCTGAGGGCACATCATCACGCAGCCATCCACGGTAGTCAGGATCTGGGCAGCTTACTCCAGTTAGTCTGGACTGGACCCCCTGAGCTTCCCCTTCCCTCCTGAGCCCATCGGAGCCAGCAGCCGTCTGCCGGAGCCAAGAAGCTGGCTGTGTTCAGGCACACACTCATCCAGAGAGCTGAGGCACACAGAACTGGAGGCAGCACTGGATCACCACTCCAGCCCATGGCAGCCTGGGGCTGTGCGTCAACTTTCCCACCTCCCTAAAAATCCACTAGTGGTACGAAGAATCATAGAACAGTTTGGGTTGGAAGGCACCTTTAAAGGTCATCTAGTCCAACTTCCCTGCAAGGAGCAGGGACATCTCCAACCAGATCAGGTTGCTCAGAGCCTCATCCAATCTGGCCTTGAACAATTCCAGGGATGAGGCATCCACCACCTCTCTGGGCAACCTGTTCCAGTGTTCCACCATCCTCATTGTAAAAATTTCTTCTTCCTAATCTAAATCTACTCGCCTACACATTGTCACAATAGGGTTTACATTTGCACTCTGGACTAATTACTGTGTAATTGGTAATATTTTTCAGATGATTATTAAAAGCTTTTACCTGAGCGTTATTTGTTTATTTTATAGATTAGCATATTTTGTGTAGCTGTCGTCAAGTATTTCTGTTGCAGGTTTATCAGCTATCGCTTGCTGCCAGCCAAATAATTCTGTAAATGAGATTTGTATAAACTGTCCCATGTAAGTAAATCTACATACAATCGTGTCACTCCATGAAAACTATTTCTTGCTCGGTAGGGTAAACTACGTGTGTGTATACCCATCTGACATTCAGGCCATAAAGAGCCCTTGCCACTGAACAGGGGATTGTGGAAAAATAAAAAGTAGCCTGCGGAAATGCACGCAGTATTTTTTAAATCTATAGAAGAAAAGGCAAAGGGAACTTGGAAAGCCTGTAGGTGAATATTCTTAAATAAAACACAGTGAGAGACAGAGTAGCTGCTAGAACAATACTGCTTTTCCTATTCTACAGTATTTGTAACACCAAGCATTCAAATTATGAGTTATACATCCTAAAACCAGGAGATTTGCTACAAAAATCCAGAAACTTGAAACAAAAATATTTCAGCTATTATTATTATTATTATTTCTCCAATTTCTGAAAATTTTATGGTTAACTTTTTCAAACTTTATTCTGAAAGCATGAAGACTACCAACATAGCCATGAATCTTAATAATTATTCCTGGGACTTAAACAGAAATGCTAAATATTCTGACAGTCACAATAAAATAAATTGATAGAAGTAGTTATTTTTTTCTTATTGCCAAAACCAGATCTGTTATACACCAAGTACATTCCAAAAGGGCATAAGTACCTTCTAAAGATATGCCTGGGGTACAAGGAAAATGAAATGAAATAAAGAGAATTTCTTGAAGGCAGCATGGTTGGTACAGTATAGAAAAGCCACTGAGATGCAGGATGAAATGAAGAATGTGGGCGAACTAAAACAAATTTGAAGTGTCATTACATATAGAATTTTGTAATTACACCAACTGAAAAATTATGAAGCATGGGTAGTAACAACAGCACTGGCCCCAGTAATTGTGAATGGCCACATTCCAGTCTCTCACCAGAAAAGCAACCAAGCTTGCTGGCAAGTTGGAAGAATAGCCATTATGCATGGTACACTCAGAAATCCTGCTAAAGACAACAGATGATGTAGGAATTAATTGACTTATATGCTTATGCTTAAAAATAACTTTAAACCTGGATCATCAACTGATACTTCTTAAATAGAATTTGACACCTTCCTTGATCAAATACTGTAGTTGTTTTGAGCAATTCTCATCAAAAATGAAAGGAGTTGTGTTGCTTTGTCAGCATAGCATTAATTTTCAGAAGCCTGACAGTGCAACAGTCTTACTGACAGGATTTAAATCTTTTGTGTTATTTGCTAAAATTTATTTAGGAGACAGCCTGCTAAGCTTGGTGATGAGTTTAGTTAGGTCACTGTTTTGTAAAATCTCGAATTTCAAACACACAAAAAAGGACAAGTTCAGACTTCAGAATATTATATTTGCTTTTTAGAAATAAAAATCTGGGAGCTTAAGAAAAAAACTAACTAAATCAATCTACCCAATAAATATTAACAAACCTATAAATAAAATGCCAAGCATTAGCAGACCATAAGGTTTTTCTGCTTTTCTTTTTTCCTGTTCATCAGCAGCAGGCCTCAGGTTCTTCACAGTAACACCATACAAAGCTTAAGTGACTTTCATAGTCATTTGTGAGACTTGAAAGGAAAAGGAAGGTGAAGGGTAGACAGAAACGTAATCATAATGGTGTTCATCTGGATGGGCTTCTGGGAGCTGCAGATAGTGAGCAAATTTACCTGCCAGAGCCAGAACACACTACACAACACTGCTGGGTCTCAAGAAAATGTCAGCTAAGCCCATCCGAGCCCGTCTGCAAACTAACTCCAAAAAAAAGAGGCAATAAAATCTTAAGGATTCAGAACCAGGAGAATGTTTTTCCTTAAGACACTCCTAGGGCGCTTATTAAGAAAAGAATGTAAATATTCCACCAGTAGTTTGGAAAAAAGGCATCAGTTTGACAATGTAATGGTATTTTCTCTCTTGCTTTGCTCTGTGAGAGCTCAGCAATTACCTTTGCTTCCTTGCCACACTCAAATAAAACGCATGGTCAATTATGGACTGACTCAATTTCAAAGAATGAGTGAAATGTGATTTCTGATACTACATTGGTCCTTTTGTCTTCTGTTGAGGGGTTTACAATTTCTTCCATCTTGTGGGGAAAAAAAAAAAAAGCACAAAAAACCCCCACAAAACTACAAATGAAAGGAAGAAATGCCTGACTACACCAGGGGAAAAATGAAAGCAATAATATATAGGGAGTGTAACTCATCTCCCTACAATAAGATTACCATAAATACACCTCTCAAAATATGGAAAGGTGTAAACTGCAGACCATCTTCTACTTGCATGTAAGGGTATGGAGTGACTGCTTTCCTGTCTTGTATGAAACTGTTTATTTCCACGCCTCTGGACAAACTGAAAAGCTATTGTTAGAGCAAGTCTCTAAAACAAGTGAATTTATTACACTGACTCAAGAGATGAGGCAAGCAGCAGCATCCTAACTCATTTGATTTAAGATGCTCCAAAAATACGCAACTAACATCTGCTGATAATCCAGACAAATCCTGGCAGAGGTTGGAGAGAGATGTAAGAGACTTGGTACTGTCTGTCACGGCAGATGTCCCACTAAGACATGCTGTTCACTTTTCTCTGTTTCTATCCTCTTTTTTTAAAGAAAATATGTTTTCTTTACAAAGTATTGACTAAACCAAAATTTACTCTTGGTTCTACATCAGATGTTCAGGTATCCACATCACGTGTGGGAACAATTACTATTTCTTTAAATAACTGAGAATATTATTACAAATCATCAAGAATAAGAAAACATTCTTTGTTTAAAAACAAAGCAAGACCTGTTGCATATCAAATCACCAAAATATACTGGCTTTATGGTATAATCAAAGATCCTTAAGAAGGTACCTTCAAGAGCAAGCAGTATCTATTGCTATTAAATTCAAGTGAATGACTAAATGAAGTCCACGTTTAAGTGCTTTGCTGAGCAGGGAAGAGTTACCAAAGCAGAATCCTTCAGAATAATTAATTAATACAAAAATTGTTACTAAGTTACAGAAATTTTGCTAATCATACAAACAACTTATAGACGTAGCAGAGATAAGTGCAATAGTTTAGACCCATCTATAAGGAGTGTGCTAATGCTCAGCACACTTCAAAAGAGTAGGCCATGAATACTCAATATAGCTATTAAATCATTAAAGTATGTATATATTATAGAAAAAAATACCACACATGATGTATAGGGATATGCAGATTTGGAATCAACTTCTAACACTTACATTTAGATTCTGCAATGTAAATACCAGCCCCAGTTGGTACGAGACTGGGGAACTAGTCTCAGTTGAGACTCAGAAGAGAAGCATAGTCCTCTCAGGTGAGACATCTACGGTGGCCAAAAGTCACAGGGCAACTTATTTCTTCTTCGCAAAAACATTTTTTTGAAAAAGTAACCAATTTTCCAAGCTACAACCTGCAAAGCCTGCAGTTTCAATGAGACTTCCAAGCTACTGCAACAACAGCTTGGACAATTCTAGCATTCGTTATAACTGTATTCACTGATTGATCCATTTAGAGGCTAGACCTAGTTCTCTAAGGACTGGCTGTACTCTGGTCTTCTCTTTTTTAATATCCTGATATAAATTTCTTGCTTTTTTTTTTTCTGTCACTATTTAAGTGAATATACCTGAAGAACAAGCCTTCTAGGCTGCTGATCTTGAAGAGGGCTTTTGCATAACCCTTTCATTTAATAAAGGACAGAGAAAGGCTGACAACCTAAAAAATCAGCCCTATCAAATAAAAAAACTGATACCTGATGACATCAGTGAAATCCAACTGAGTGCTTTAAAATTCCCAGATGTCATCCATCAGCGCTCTTCTGAACTCAAGTCAACACAGACATGTATCACTGCCTGTCTCACTTGCATGGGTCAAGACTGAACTAGAAGCAGCCTTTTAAAATGATCTACCAAGACTTAGATAGGCGTGCATTCAGTCAGATTAAAAAGAAAGAAAATGCTCCAATTCCTTCAAAAATAATATACATTGTACAACAAAGTTATCTTCGGTTCCGCCTTGTGACATGCAATGCAATTATTTTATTTTCTTCTGGTGAAGTATGCTGTTGTATAATGAAGAAATATATGTGTGTATATAGGGCCCCCATTGACCACAATATTAAAGTACATACCTAGATTATAATATTACATTAAAAAAATCTCCCAATTAGACTTTAGAGGCTTCATGCAATCAAATATACAAATTAATAAATATTATATATGTACATACACACACACAAACATACATACTCCATCAGTCTGTGTTTTCCTGTTGGCACTACTTGCACACCTAATTGTGGCATTAGTCATCTTAACATTTTCATTACTCTAACGCATACTGGGCTGCAGTCATCTAAGACATACAGCTCCTATAGGAAAAATGTAGTTTATGGGATCACTCTCTCCAGTGCACAGTTTAATAATGTTAAAAAGAGACCAACATAAAATTAATCACTACATTTTTCAGGAAGGGAGCATTACGTTTCCACTTAATGAGGGTTTAAGCAGTTATTTCTCTATTATTACTGTATTGCTGAAACTAATGTTCAGCAGCTCGTTATATGATCCAATGGAGAATCCAAATTGCTATCAGTGCTAATGATAAATATCCTTAGAGAGTAAATAGCTTCTGAATGCTGTGCCAGTTCTAATCTGACTGATTGCATTTCAGCCAGTGCAACAAAATCTCTTCTGGTGGTGTCTGAAAGGCAAGGATTAAATAAGACTTCAGTTACTTTCCTGTGTCAACGGGAACATTTTCAGGCTCTGTAATTTCAACTCACTACAAAGTGGAAGCTTTCTAACTGGCGCTGGGCTTCAACATCTACATACCTGCAATCAAAAAGCCAGCATGTCTACCCTGGTGCAACTGTACGAGTAGCCAGGAGCAGCGTGCTGCGGTGAACCATGGCCAGCTTCACTGCAGCACTCCTTTCTACGAACAAGCAATCTGTTCTCAGCACAATATGGAAAAGCTAGAAGGATTCAAGCAAGAACACCCAGATTTTCTTCCAAACCAGAAGAAGTTTTTACTTCTTCCAAAATACATGTGGCAAACGTTTCACATTTCTTCTGTGTTTCATCTGATAAGTTTGAAGGTATTTTAGATATCCACGTTGCCTATGTTCTATCATGCATAATCCAACAGTGAGTATTTGTACATAAAGGGAGGACATTTTTCTCCTCTTTTCTTTCTCCTCCCTCCTGTTCCCCTCTATACAGTGCCAGAAGAGCTGGCTCGACAGTCTGAGGAAACAAGCATCGCAGCTCCCAAGAGGAGACGTCCACAAGTTTCCCCACACACTCACACCAGGGTGCTCCTGTGGGCTCCAGAGGGATGCAGACACCCCTTTTCCCCTCCTCATCCTTTACCAGGAAAGCAGGTTCCAACCTCCTTAGCCCCTTCAGTTCCAATTACTCCATGCATCCCTACCTGTGTCTCATTTTTACTCCTCATTTCTGTAATTCTAAAATCTACCCTTTTTCCCCCTCCCACTGCTCACATAACATCTGCTCCCATTTAGCCCTTTTTCTTCCAAACATTTCTGTGACCTTATGGCCTTTGTAATTCCCACCTCTTGCCTATGTTATTCATAAAAATATATTTTCTCCATAGACATCTTGCCTTTTGCATTACCTCCTCTTTCTTCACCACTCACTCCTTATCGAAAAATATTCTCCCTAAAATATTAAATATATCTCCTGAACACTCCTTTTCCCACCAAGGTTTTTTTTGCTTCCTGCCAGCCAGAAAGCAATGCTGTCTTATGCCTTTGTCCCGCACGTTTCCCCCACTGCAGTCAGTGTCTCTCGTCCTGCACAAATTGCTTTAAGGCACTATCTGTTTTCTCCTAGAAATGCCCAGCTGCCACCTCCCTTAATGACCACAAAGCCTGGCAGATTGGCAGATTCATCATCCTGCTTCTCACTTGCACACACACCTTTCAGGAAGAAAGGTTGTTACCTGGGATAATAGTTTCTGGTACAAATGCTTCGCTATCCATATCTCCTCGTCCACTGCCTTGCCACCATGGTACCTGCCTTGGTTGAGCCACAGTGCACATCAAACAGGGTTTGGGTTTGGTTTCCTGTTCTAGTTGAGGGCACAGGTAAGAAATGATGCAAGCACCATAGATAAGGGGCAGGTATCCACAGCCAGGGCTGCGGAGGAGCAGGCACTCCTCCTCAGGGAAAAGGGAAAGCCAGGCAAGGGGAGTTTCTCAAACTGGCTAAATCCCCCAAAAAAATCAGAACAGAGAACTGCTGCCTAAGTCACAAGCTCAGCTTTCTGTGTAACTTCTGACACTGTGTAACACTCGTGTTTGCTCATAGGGTCAGTGTTGTGAAGCAGAGTTAATGGTTTCAAATAACTATAGCTGCTGAAGGTCACCAAAAATCTGAAGCTGAACTAATTTTGATTTGAGAAAGACCCCTTCCTCCTCCTAAATCAAACACAGCAATTCAGCACAGCAGGCCATGACCAAATCTAGGCTGGGAAGCCACTTCTTCACTGACAGTATTTTAGTTGATGCTGTTTAAACCTAAAATTATACTACTTAAAATATAAGTATTCACAAATTAACCTTAGAAGAATGTGGAAAACTAACCTGATACTTAACCTGCTCCTGATAAGCTAAAATATTGACTCAGAGCTGTAAATAGATGACAATCCATCAACCATGACAAAAAGGCAAAAAAAACTAGACAGGGAGACTACGGCAAATGTTTTCCTGTCTTGCACACACATTTACAAAGGCCTAGCAGAAGGAAAAAATGGAGGCGAAAGCTATTCCTGCACATGAATTCGCGAAGATTTACCACCTAGTTTACCACATACAAAGCATGTGATTCCCCACTTACATTTGTAAAGCCCAAATGCCAAATGTTTTTCATGACAGTCTGATAAATATTTCCTCTAAATTTGCATTCTGTGAATGATGACTTAAAGATGCTTTTGAACAGAGTAATAACCTCCCACTCTTTTAAAGTATTTGCTTTTATATGACTCAATTTAACACATCACATTTACCCACACTGATATTTACAATTTTCTCATCACTGACTTAATCACAATAATTAATTTTGACAGTTTGGCCCAACCTAACACCGTCTGGGATCCAGTCTTGCGAGAATACAGGAAGTCTTTACCCATACTGCTTATTCTTTTTCAAATGGGCTGAGCTGTGCCTGTTAACAGGTACCCATTCACAGAAGGGTTTATATACTTCTGTCATTAATAACATAATAGAAAGTTTTTATTTAATAAAATGTGCTGACTTTTTAATCAAAGTGCCAGAGTTAACGTCAGTGCCCTTAAATTCGCACAAGAGACAGACCATGTTGTGGGAAAATTGGCTTAAGAAGAAAAAGATCTTTTGCCTCCAATTTAAATTGGACACTTTACACTGACTTAACTGTCCTGGGATTTAGAAGAGGGCCTGAAGCTCCCCAGAGGCTGGGGAAGAGTGAAGAAAAGAGATGTTTATCATGCCTGAAAGGTACAGTTAGAAAGCTGAGGAGGAAAACGGGTAGTGGCACTGTACAGACTGTATCATCCTGTTCAACGGATGGGTTGCAGTCTTGCTTCATATTAGTCACTTTTAAAAATTAATATTTTTCTATCAGAATTTAAGACAATCCCTGAGGCACTGGAGAAATTAGTCATTGTTCATTTTTTATTAAGTTATAAAAAGAAAATAAAAGTATCTTTGTGACCAATTCAGGAGGCTTCAGCCAGGCTGTAAAGCAAAGGGTCCCCTGAGCTATTTCTTTGTCTAGCGGATCATTTGCTTTGCGTAGGATTTTTCTTCACAGCATGAAGCATGCAGCCCAGATCCTCTTTAATTCTTCTTGACTAAACCATAAGTCAAGCCCTTGCTCTGTGACAGAGCCATGGGAAGTATAAATCATTGCAGAAAACAAGCGATAATTATCTGGCAGCTTAGTTACCGGTTTAAATGTCAAGTTTCAAGCCACTCCCCAAACACCCCTCTGCTGCTCGCCATGACCACATGTCTACAATAAAATCAAAGACTTTTACATCCCATCAGGGCACTTGGAAAGCTGGCAAGCTGTGCAAGACTGCCTGCAAACTTTACTTTACAGTGTCCATGGGACAAACAACAGCTGTAAAATAGTTACAGTATCTAAAAAGAATAAGGATGATGTTTCCTCTGTAAAGCAGACATACACAACACTAGCCTGGTCTGAGCTCTGACCCAAGGGTCAGGCTTTTGGGGATGGTTTAGGACCAACAAGACAGTTCTCACTGTGAGATGGTGGATGACAGAAAGAACAAACTCAGCACTGACCAATGCTACTGCACTACTTAGGTGCTGAGGGTGTAAGGACTTTGGTAAAGCAGAATACAAAAGTCAAACTTCACTGGACTTCTCAACAGATCTGTGCCCATGGATGCTGGAAACAGCTTAGTTATGGACCTTAAATCGAATAAGCTGACAAAGGAGACAAGAGCTCTTCTTCCCTTCTGAGATGGAGTAGGCCCCCAGTCACATCACTCTACCCACAAGACTGTGTCTTCAGTGGGAAGGAACCAGAAGAACCTCAAGGGAGTCTACTGACAGTATGAAACAAAGACTGAGGCAGCTCTGAATTTAAAAAATAAAATAAAATAAAAATTAAAAAAATCATCCCCCCTAAATCCCAAATTTTAAGTCAAGAGTTCCAAATATGTTTGGGGAAATTAGAGACAATTCCAATATTTCCTGCATTTTCAATCTCTCCTCGTAGACACTTCTCATCCAGTCCTCAGAGCAGTGCAACAGGAAGACAGCACAGCCATGTCACCTGACAGACTGAAAAATACTTTCTGCCAAATCAGTAGCCCTGATTTGGGCCGCTGAAATTACTTTTTCTCTGTTTTACACCATACAGTCTCCGCTCCTAAAAGTTCAGATAGAAACTGCAAATTTTCTTTGCCACACATCCTAGCAAGTCTCCACCAGCAATGACTGTCTGATCAAAAAGGGTATCACTATTAATCAGAACAAAAGTATATCAAGCCAGCTGACAGCAAGGTACGAAAAAAAGAGCAATGTCCCAACCATGAAATAACACAGCAAAGATTTTATGTATGGTTTCATTTGTTCAAGTCCTTTTGCCCACTGACATTTAGATCGTTTTCTCTAGCTTAATTTCTTATAATATGAGAATATGTCTTCAAATTCTAGGGTCAAGTGGAATGTGGTCTATATAGATATCCTTTGTGCTGGGTTCAACTTGAAAAATTTCTCTTCTGTGTATGCAGTTGCACCAATATAGGCTATTCCTGTTTTTTATCATTTAGTATCTAAAAGACTTTTGTAGTGGGCTGAACTCACATAAGGAAACGAAAATCAATTTAATCATATCCATACTGTACATTATTATCATGAACTTAATTTTGTAATCACAATGCAAATGGATAAATTACAACTTTTTAAACCAGAACGAGTTACGTGGTTGGACAAAATCTCTCAAAGCAATTAACCACATGGGAAATAACTTAATTATTAGCTAAAAAAAAAAAAATACTTACAAACAAAATTATTTTCTACAGCAACTTTGCTCCTCTAGTTATTAGAAAGATTGGGAAGAGAGGAGCTGGGCTTACACTGTTTCTGGATATGGCTAATCTCCTATACCTCAGAGCCAAGGGAAAAATGAGCTGCAGAGAAGCAACCTGGAAGAAAATTAATCTTTCAGTTTCCTGTTTCTGAGGCCCAAATAAAGTCAAATCTCCTCTCAAGGGCAAAGTCTGCTGGGCCCTGGCATATTTCCACTCAAGGTCAACTGGTCCACTCCCCAGGAACAGCCACCTCCGCCTCCGCACCTGCATCCCCGCACACACACGGAGCCATCACTACACCTTTGTAGTGGGAACACAAGCTTTGACCTTACATTTTTAAAGCATATGAAAACCTTGACAGTATATTCAAGCAAGAGGAAAACCTTTAACTCTGTCACAAGCTGGGTGAGGTGCTCTAAGGGTAACGTGGTATACCTCTGTAAATAAGTTCACTGCTTCCCCAGTGCCTGCTGCCTAGAGAGGAGTTAGCATAAGATGATGTTTCAGACAGAGCAGCTCAAATACAGCTGAGTAACAGCTTAGGTATTTGATTACAAAACAGGAACAGCTACAAAAAATTAAAACCAGCAAAAGTCATAATGGAGATCAAGACAAAACTCAGATGCGCTGCAGCAGCTGCGCAGATTTCCTTCTCAGGGTTTGCCTCTCTAGGCAACTAACCTCAGCGCATACTCAGTCTTTCCAAATGTAAACTCAGAGAGCCAAACCCTTCTGATGGACTCCATTTATCAGTTACACTATACTTTTTGGTGCGAGTGCTCAGTCTGAGGAATCTTCCAAACATATCCAGGTCTCTGACATTTCTCATCAGTATGAGTGTCTCCTTTTCAATTTGCTTTCCTGCATATGAGCCTTGGTTTCACCCAACATCTGTCTTTCTCATACAATGTAAATACATCATTTGAGGCTCACCTGGAAGCTGTAACCAGCTCTACTCAAAGCCATTCTTGCACAAATGTGTTAATAGTCAATCCCGTTGCTGTACCTTACAAAATGTATTCCTTAGGAATCACTTAGGCACACCTTCTAGACATACATGCTTCTGACTGACTGTACTGGTTTCATTTTGTCCCTAGCATTGCAGAAATTCAAACCGTGATACAAACATGGAACTGAGACTGAGGACTGAGCAAATCCCTCCCTCCCTCCATGCACAAGGCAGGGTTATGGGAGTGAGCACTAGTTCAAATGATTCTTCTGAAATACTAAAAAGATAAATATTCCAAGGCACTTTTATCTTATTTCTCTCTAAAGGTCCCTTTCTTATGACTTTCATAAAACCAAAGGAAATCCTGATGCAATGCTAGAGGACTTACTGGGTACCAAACACAACTTAGAATCCTAGGAAAGTTTCTCCAAAGTTCTTCTTTTTTGCAAATGATATCTTTGGAGGATTTTATCTGTTCATGTTTCCATATTGAAGTCTTTTTCCTGTGGAGATATGTCTGTTCATTCTTTGGGTATTTTAAGTCTCAAGTTAATTAACTGCCAATTAACTGAAGCTATTTTGCATCTCTGAAAAAGCAAGTCAGAACTCTCCCCATTACATTTGTAATGGGCTACAAATATTTGTATTCTGGCTTAATCTGATCCCTACAGTAAACTAGAAATGTTTGTAGCATACATTTTAAGATTACTGTAATTTGTGGTTAACAGAGTGGTTTTCACTTTCTGGAGAAGCTCAGCATCGAGTTGGGTTTGCCCTTTAGCCTTTTATACTGTGTTTTTTGTAGAAACACCAGTAAGAGCTTCAGCAGTTCCAACTCTTGGGCCTGTATCTACATAGTTTTCTTTAAATAGCTTTTTACTTAAACAGTGCTGGAATTTAACTATAATAGATCCCATACTTACCCAAAGATAATTTTGAGAATCTTAGATTCTACAACAACAACAAAATATATTGGGCACCTGAATACTGCAAGATACAGGGAGTATTTTTAAAAGTCTAGAATAAAAATAAATTAAAATAGAATAAATAATAATAAATAAATAAAATGGCAATAAAATAGAATAAATCATGTATATAAACAACACAGAAGTATTTTGTCATTTGTATTATTTGATTATATGCAATTTGTATTAACTTATTATGAACCGCCATCCCAATACTCTCTACAATTTAATAATATCAAAGCAGCAACACATGTAATTGCCTCTTTCACTAGAATTTCATTAGCATTTATACTTATTCAGTCTACACATATGTTTGTTTAATGGATTGGAGAGTGGCATCATGTATATTGCAGCAATTAACTTTTAGCATGTTACAGACTCAAACCACAAGAAACTCCTCCTCCACCCTGACATGAACAGACACTCTTTTGTCAAGGAAGTAATCTAAAAGGGTTCATATCAATTTCTTGGGTTTGTTTTTTTTTTTAATCAAAAGTCTATCTCTTCAACTATAGCTAATATAGAAAGTAACTTTTTCAAGTTGAGAAGCATAACTACCTTATTGAATGCAGTAACTGGACAGAAGAATGGCCAGTTAAAGTTAACTCTGATTTCTCCCAGTGGGAGGGATCTATCTTATCCTTGTTATCAGCCAAATGTTGTAATTTAAATCTTCAGTACCTAGTTTAAGATTGCTGTTTAAGTGTCTTCTCTCTATATAGAAAAGAAATACATCCCTATCCACAGAAAGTAGTTGATGAGATGTATCACAAACAATGTAGAAAATGATTTTCAGAAAACAGGTATTTATCCAGCTTTGCATATAACAGTTTCCCTGAATCTCAAGACTCCAATGTGTAATTTGATTAAATGAGGATTACTTGCAATAACTGGCAAAGCAGACAAATAAATTTCTAGCTTTACACTAAAGCTCACCAAAATGCAGCTATATTTAATACAATGTTTGGGTTGACCTACTGCTGCTTTGAGCTGGTAGAGTGACAGAAACACATAATACTTGGAATAATTAGACCAACCTACTTAATGGGTATAATCTAAGCATCTATACTCCCAGATAATTTTTTTTTTTTTTATTTTCTATGAACTCTAGCCTTAGGCTATTATCTCGAATGATCAGAGGATATGTTAGGAACATACAAACGATTGATAAAAATCCATTTTGAGCCCAAGCAGAGACTGTATATTTCCCCTTATATTTCACTTACTGTAGTTATCAGACAATCAAATCATGCAGCTCTTGAGGGCTGTTTAAGATTTACATTCATACGTAGCTACAAAGGTGTTGCCTGTTTTAGCCAATAATGTCTCAGAGAGATGACTTTTCAGAGTCTGGAATATTTTCTTGCTACTCCATCAGACTGACAGAACTCATATACAAGCTTCTCACTTTCTGACAATCCAGGCTTTGTTTAGATACAAATTTTAGCAAAGTCTTGGAGTTCCATACAAAATAATAGACACATGGAATTGTTTTCTCTTGTGTTCCTGCAAATCTGTTCTATCTAAAGCCTTCTTTGCTCCAGAGAGTAACAAAGCCCTGTAAGTGAATCGAGGTGTATCTCAATATATAAAAGGAGAGCAGAGTCTGCAATCATCTCAATAATTGCTTATAAAAACCTTTATATCACAATTCTGCCACTATATGGGTCCGTAAGTGCAAAGATAAAGGTGTTTCCAACCGCAGAGAAAATATCGCTAATAGCTTCTGTTACAGCCCATGGAAGGTCCTGCTGTAACTAAACAACAATTACAACCCCTCCAAGGAAACTACTAACATTACTAACCTCCTTAAACAAGTGCTAAAATTCCAATGAAAAATTTTCTGGTCCAGAGTTTTATCATTCTTCACATTTAGCATAGCTTCAAAGAATTTGCTTTCCATAATTTATCATAAAGATTTTGCCAATACTTGGCAAATCTCCCACATGGAGACACGTTTGAATAACTTCTGGTGGGATATCTGAAATACATAGGTTTCCATCAGGACCAGTAAAACCTAGTTAATTCATCTGTTTGATAGACATATCTGTGTTCATAAATACATACTATCACCTTCAATAAAACTGATGTATAGGTAAAAAAAAAGGCATGCCTGTAACATGCTATTATTCGGCTAATTTCTGGAACTCAGGTAAACATTGTCCATTAATACAATAAACAACAAAGTCAAGCTTCCCTTTGTAATGGTTCATTTTCCTTTTAATGATAACAAACAATTGCCCTGTGAATATTTTAAATTTTCTAAATAAGTATGCTTTAAAAACATAATATAGGAACTCAAAGAACAAGGAGAATCCTATGGTCTATTTACTATGGTAAAAACCATCTGTTTGTGGATGTTTAGGATTATTGGTATAATTTCTGTTATGATCAGGAATTAAATAAGATAGTGTTTAATAATTAATTCTTGACTTTATTTACTGTGCCACTAAGTAAATACAAGGAAACATCTACAGCTGAAACTCTGCAGAACTGCTCCACAATAAGTGATATACAATGAAATCTGTGTGACCAATGCACTGGCCCATCATCAGTCCTGTGATACTGCTCCTCTTATCTCCTACCTATCCAACTCCACAGCATTGCAATCTTTGGAAATAAGCAGTAAACATCTGGTCAGACATCCTTTGGTGCCACATTCAGCTGCCACGCTGTAGGGTTTTTGGTGAATAGACATGTGCATCACTATCCCATGGTGGCTGTCCTTGTAGATCAGAAAGTGGGGGACATAGGGTCATTGATGGAGTCGCAGAGGTAGACCCACATACTTACTCTTCACACCTCATCCATACACACACATATCCTGGAGTTCAGCACAGAAAGGGTTATTTTGACAAACTGCAAGGCTCTGGTGACCAATGTGGAAGGTTCACTAATGTTAGTATGGAACAGCCTGAAAATAACTATAGTGCCAAGTTTTTTTTACAATGTCTGGACTATTTTCTTCCACGGTGATACTGACAGTTGTGTTTTCTTGCCTCACCTTTCCTCTTATTTTTTTCGACAAGAAGATGGTGAGATACAATTCCAACAGCTGAAGAATGCTGGTGGAACGTGCTTTTAACACACTGAAAGATGGATGGAGAAACAGGATGACAAAGCTGATGATAAATATCCACCTTTTATGACAAAACTGCTTGCTGTATTGTGTATGACCTTTATGAGACCCACAAAGAGAACATCAGAGATGGATGGTAGGACAAAACAGGCAGACTAAGGTGTTTAACACCTGCTGCACTGTTTTTTTTTTTTAATCCTGCAATATATAACAGAAGATTTAGGCTATGTGGTTTGGGGCTGTAGCTTTGATGAAGACTATGCTGTGACAGCCTCTGGTGTTTTCAGGATAACACCTGCATGTTCTTTCACAAGTTGACAAGACCCAGGAATTCACAATCAAGTACTTCCCCATTGGCACCATCGATGAGAACGAGAGCAGTGGCAGAACCTCCTACCAACATGCAGTCACACCTACTGTAGGAGCTGTGGAGCCTGAAAGCATGGATGGGGGTCCTGTGACTACTCCTTACACTGTTAACGCTAACAAAGCTTTTTGGCTCTGCAGAAAGGAAAGCTGGCAGAATGCATGACAGAGAAGCTTGCTTCAAGCTACTCCAGTATCTGGAAAGGCCACAGCAGTCTCAGTTATGAGTTGTAAAGAAAATACAGACGTGTCATTTTTCTTAAGTGAGAACATCTGGAGATGTCCAATATAATTATCTTTCTCTTGGTGATGAAGCACAAGGTTAAGCAGCACAGCTTAACAGCTGATGTGAGCAATTTGTGCAGCCCATAAGAACTGAGCATCCAAATGCAGTAAACAATAGGATGGGGAAGGGCTTCTTAAATGCCTCTGTGAAACAAATAAGATATTAAAAGGCACATTTAAGAAGCAATTCTTTCCCAGGTTACGTTCATTTACCAGGCCAAGTTAAGCAATGACAGGAACCAGGTTGAAGAAAAAATACCTAAGCAGTAATTTGTTTCTGATAATCGAAAAACATTAATTGGCTCTGATTTCTGTACAAGTAAAACCTGATGTTTTTCCTGAAGCAGAGGGAACCTCTGTGAGGCAGAAATTCACAAATCCCAGGTAGGTCCTATCCGATCTCCATGTAACCAGACAGCTGTAAACACCGCTCCTGTAACCTGGCCCCAACTCCCAGCCTCTCTGAGGGCAGCACAGGGGTCCTGGTGGTGTTAAAGCTCTCCAAATCTGGCAATGGCTAGAGAGGAGGCCGCCGAAGATCCATGTCCTCACACCCAGACAGAAGCCAGGCTGAACAGGTATTCCCAAGAGGACACAGGTGCACATACTCACATGTTATATCGACATATATAACATATGTAAGACAGACACATATATATAGACACACATTGTAAGGGTCAGTCAGAAAACGATTGTCTCAACCTTGTCATCGAGGACTTCCAGGTGGACTATGGACTTGATCTGGCCTAAAAGTTAGGCTCACAACTTGACATGAGTTGCTGCGAGCAGCCTGCCTGAGATGCAGTTGTTTTTTTTTTCCCCGGGAACAGAACGGAACTGTTATGGTCAAGGCTGACTCTGGCCTAACAACAAAATGTACAACATCCTTGAAACGGTGGACAGAGTGGTGCAGAGGTGCCATGACTCATCCCTGTTGTCAAAACTGGCAGAGATAACCGTGCAGCTGCTATCGAGGAGGATGAATCACAACTGCTGTCTCAAAAACAACGGTGAGAAAGTGCCCTTTAACTGAACTTTGCTAATTATAATGTACAAAACCCACACTTCTATCCTAAGGGCCGAGAGCAGGCGGAGATCCCTGAAGTAAAAGAGGAGCAAGGTTTGCTACTTGGCATAAAAGGTCGACCCCTAACAATGACCCCCGAAGAGCTCTCCCCACCAAGGATCGACATTGATCGTAAGGACCGGCGGGACGCTATCTGGATGGGGGACCATAGGGATGCCTTGGACCCGCTGTGGTACCTATTATCCTTATTTTTTTTTTCCTATCTTTACTTTTCCTTTTCACTCCCTTTCACCTATCACATGCCACTTTAAAGGCAAAATAATAAAGTTTGTGCTGTTTAATTGAAACCAACCCCTTTGGCGGGTTCACCGTAATTTTGCACTTCGAGATCGCACTTAAAGAACCATCACAAGTCCCGAGTGGGCTGTGACACATATATAGACACATGTGTGCAGTCGTGCACATCAACTCCGATTGCGAATGCAGTACTGACGCAAAGACAAACAGCATTTACAGCCGGGCCAGGCACAAGTGCTAACCAGCCACTTGCTTACACATGACAAGCCTCTTCTATAGTTTTTCCTCTAGTTTTCCATGCTGGTTCCTCCCTCAGCCCCTCCCTATCCCCACCTTTGGCACTCTCCCCAAACACCCCACAGTAAGTTTTGTGCAACCCCTAAGCTCTCTTCCCCCCAGAAAGAGCCCATACCCCTCAGCAATGACCCCCAGCCGTAGGTGGTCTCAGGGCAGGGACAGGCTCTCCTGCTGACTCCCAGTGGTGGGTGTCAGCACACAAAGCAGCGATACCCACTCAGAATAAGTCACCTAAACAGAGGACAAACAGCAAGTGGGACGGATGGATGAGCTACGCAGCTGGGAAGGTATGGAGGAGCCGACAGATGCACAACAGCTTTGTCAGAAAAAGGATGCATGACAGTTGCTGTGGATGAGCAACTCCTGTTTCCCAAAACAGGCCTGACAAATTCATGTTTATGGACACAGAAAGAAGAAACAACACAAAATAACTTGAGCAAACCTGTAACACATTTTGAGTGCATATGAGCTCTTGGTTCAAAACAACTAAATCAATTTTTTAAAAAGGCAGTCCATGAAAACAAAAACACAGCTCTCACCAAAGCATACCGACAGGTTGCACAATCCATTCCTTTAAAAACAAACAAACAAAAAAAACAACAACAGAAAAAAAAAACAACCAGGAGAACTATCAGCATGTTTACACTAGCAGCAGCTTCCCTTCATTAAACCTAATTGCTCCGCATTAGCGATTTCAATTCATGAATAGATGATGGAGCCTCCAGCCAGTCTGGAGCAGGGGCAGATATCCCAGGCATCTATTTACACTCCCCTTTGAAACGGTAAAACTGGTAGCCGATAACATCAACCTTCCCACGCACATGCTAGGCCAACTCCATACTGGTGGCAAATAAGTATAAATTCTATATGTACTTTAAATTTGAAGAGGCAAATATCCTTCACCAGTGCTTGGCTAATGGATCAATGGGAAATGTTTTAACAGCTGCCGGTTGACAGTTCACAAATTGATCAGGTAAGCAGATGACAGCGCACTTCTTTCTGATTTCGCAAGCACGGGGTGGGTTTGTAGACTATGCATGGTGCATGTGCAGGCAATAAATTTACATTTGAAAATGGTATTAATGATCTTATGTTTAAAATATTTATCAAGACTCAACCAGCACTAGTGAATGTCCATACAGTGAAGAACTGCTCATCCTAAAATGTTGATTCTGCTCCTTTGTGCATGCGGAGAGTATTAGCTCAGGAAATTATTCCAGCATGTGCTTAAATCCCTCTGAAGTGAAAAGAATATAAGTGCAAGCTGAAAGTTAAGTGAATACTTATGCAGCCTTTCTAGGCAAGGGAGTGCAATCAGGGCCATAATCTTGAACTGCATTATTCTATATTCCCTTAGTGTTATGACATTTCTCACAGGCTGATAAGCATATTTTTGTCACATGTACTCTTTGGCTGGAGTTGAGCATAATTCATGAAAGTGATCTCATCCCACAGTAAATTTTACTTCCAAGTCCTTCTATAAATTAATGAAAAGTAAAGTTTTACTGCAGGTTGGTTGCACACACAGCCCACTTTGGATTGCACCCCTTTACAGATGGGCCGCTAAGACCCATCTATCAGCCCCTCTGAACGGAGAACTTCTGCATCAGAAGACCTGTGGGTGCCCCACTCCCTAGAGAAATGTCGACTAGATCCACAAACTGCAACAACTTGTGCACCACCAGCACTCCTTCCAGGGGATCGTGAACGTCTGCAACCAATTTTCTACAATTTACCCTTTCTCACACTAGTTTTCGATCATTGCTATCTCACCAACAGCATGTATCACTTCTGGCCTCTGTTTTCGAAAGCTGATTCCCATTCTCTTTCACCCCAGCCTCTCAAGTTACATCTCAGAAGCAATGATCTTGCTTAGAAGCACAGCATCTTGCAAGACTCACGTAGGTGTGTGTATATAGATACTTGCACATATATATAACCCAAAAGAAAATCAATGGATCGACGCTATTGTTGTATCTGCCTTTTGCCCAGAGAGCTGATTAACTTCTATTTGTGGAATCAAGGCAACTGGCTGGTTGGCACAGAAACTCCATATACTAAGAAGCGAGGAAACGGCACAAGCAGTCCTTGAATGTAGCCTGCTACTGTGGCCAGCTGAAAACCATGGGCAGGGTGGTTCTAGGTCCACCCAGTGACCATGAAGATACATCCACTGTTATGCAGATCGGAGGCAGTAGATGTGACTCCACAATTTCCAAACATGGTAGGGCTTTCAGGCCAGGGGAACAGGACACTTTCCCAGGCTGACACTGACTACTGGTGGATTTCACAAGAACAAAGTTTTCTTGAGGATCTGACCTAATCTTTGCTTCACTGGCTGAAGCTATACAAAAAGCAAACAAGGAAAACAAAGAAAGATTGAAATAGTGTGTGCCCTGCCACCATTCATCTTACTCAGGGGCTACTATCAGGCTTAACTAATAAGCATGATCAGCTCCAAGCATTAACTTCTGCATCTTTGGGCAAAAGCTTCCAACCATGCGTAAAATGGGGGCAAAGTACAGGTTACTGGTGAAGGATCCCTCCCCTGGGCATCCTTCTTCTCACCTCCAGCCAGGTCTTGGACCAGTCCCAAGAGCAGGACCAGCACAGAGCTGCTCTTCTCTTACACCCCAGTCACCCATGAATAAATAGGGGCCAGATACAAAGGTGGCATTGTGTCAGTTTTGCCGGGGAGGCTGTAGCCTCTCCTTCCTCCTCCAAGTCATCCTCCCAACACAGGCAGCTCGCCACGGCTGCACGGGAACGCAGTGTTACAGACAGGAGTATTTTAAAAGCTCCAAAAATAATTCCTAGGAGGAGTGAGAAACTGTGTTTGAATCCCGACACAGTGACAGGCTGAGGCTGGATGGAGGACAAGCAGATCAGAGGCGGAGCAGTCACGACAATGCCACACTACTGAGAACTGAAGGACTTGCACAAGGTAGAATATTTGCAGTCTGGGGGAGAATGAGGTATTTTTTTCTCTCCTACACAGAGCTAAAAAAGAGAAGAAGAAAAGCAAAGGAGTCTTGATAATCAGAGATCTCGGAGTTATACCCGCACCCAAAGCACACTGGACAAGCGCTAACTTTTTGATGAAGTCCTCAAAGCCTGCTGATCAACAGGCTCCAGAAAACAAAGAGCACTGCTGTTAAATGAAAATGAAAGGCAACGAGCCCATCAGAGAGGCAGACCCTAGGCATTTCATATAAGCCTCCCCAAAGGCGTCTACTCAAAATTTAGAGATTAATTTTGAAAATCCACCTTGCACTTCAGCAGGTAATTGTAGAGTTGCAGACCACTCTGTAAAGAGCTGCTGGGCTTAGACCCCCACTGCTGTTTCGAAAGGTTACTCACAGATTCGGTAATGTTGACAGTGACTTTCCTTGAATTGCACGTTCTGGAGTTCAGCCCTCCATTATATTTTCATTGCAGTGAAATTAAATTAAAACTGATCAAACGATAGCTGAGGATTACAGTCTATTTTAAGAGGCTGTTCTTTCGCTTTGAGCTAAAATAAAACATTGCCAAGGGCTGGCAGAAAAATAGCAAAGAAGGAACATGATTAAAAAGGAAAGCATTATTACAAAGACAAATGGCACATTTTGCATGTCAGCTATTAAAGATACTTACAGACCTTATAAAAATAATGCACTGAGCTACCCAAAAGGTGTTTTTGGGCAGGTATATGGGATTACAAGAAGGTACTGGGGCTGTTAAAGGGGGAAAATCCTTCTCTAGGCAAGGGAAATTGGAGAAAGGCTTTGTAACATGCACTGCTGCCAAACCATCCAGGCAGAAAGAAAGACAACCCCAAATGGCAGCTCTTACCAAAGTGTTAAGGGCAAGATTATCTTCATGCTTCACTCCCCCTCTTAAATCTTGATGGCGTGACCCATATGCTGAGTCTCCGTCTGTGCTAGACACACACCATCATCTGTTCCTCCCATACTGGGCAGGAGGTGAACAAAAGTCAGAGCTTGGTCCAGAAGGCTGGAAATCTCTTCTCTTGGGGCAAAAAGAAGCAGAAGCAGTTTGCTTTATTACCCTGCTTTTTGAAGGGCTGCAAGAGTTTAAAATAGTGTTAAAAAGAATACAGGATTTACCACTAATGCTTTAAAAAAAAGCTCATTAACACCTTGACTATGACAACTCTGCTCGTGGTATTTTCTTTGGGTGACAAATCCCAGCAGTACTAAAGTAAGGTTTGCCCTTGGTTTGTTCTGGTTGCTGGTGCATTTAAACCTGAAAATCAAGGTGGCATTTGGGTAAGGAAATAGGCCTAGTTTAAAATCATGATAATAGGCTTTCAGGAGGCGACTTTGCCAAGTGAGCTCAGAGTGTTTCTGACAGGGTGTGCAGGTGGCACTGCTGATCGGCCCCTGGGGAAAAGGTGATGCCCATACAGGCAGCAGTGATGCCCCAGCACCCGGCTGGGATGGATGGCTGAGAGCTGAGCTGGAAACTGCTGCACCACAATCCAGAACAGCTGTACAGTAGCCAACATCACATCACTTATTAAGATAAAGAAAACCTATTTAGCTGACATTTGTGTGGTGTGCCATTAAGGCAGACTCTGCCTTTGCCTGTGCTCACCCACTTGGCACATATGCTAATGCACAAAATGGTACAGACAGGCATCTGCGCTGCGGCAGCCTTTCCTGGGGTTTCAAAGGGAGCTGTGCCTGGCACCGCCACCCCAAGTCCTGCTTTATTCCAACTGCAAACAGCTTTTGCTGCGTGTCCAACTGGCACGTTCTTTAAAGTTGTGATGATGGGGGTTGGGATGGGGGGCTGTTTGCTTTCCTAAGTGAATTAAGGGGTTCTGAAAGAAGCCAAATTTGCAATTCTGAGAACCAGACTCGTGTTTGAGTGCAGCTCAGACAAGGAGAGCAGGAGGAAAGCAGCCTTTCCCACACCTTCTCCCAGCAGCGTTCGACACCAGCCAGAGGCACTGAGCCGGCCACAATGAATGCTGCTCCTGCCAACCCAGGTAGCAGCTCAGCGCCAGCCCTGACAACGCTTTTTGTCATTTACACAGGTGTCCTGTAGGAACCGGACTGCTGTCAACCTACTCATTTGCCACCAGATGTTTAACAGCTGCCTAATACCAACCATCTTTGCTCATTACTGGTATAAACCAGGAATTCAGAGGAGGAGGAGAATTAAATTATTACCTCCTTGAAGTAGACTGCCTTTGCCTAATATTGTTAAAGCCTTACGTGAAATAATACAGGATGAATTGTGAACCTCTTTATTGGTTTCTGGGTAGACAGCTTTAAATGCTAATCGTAGCTAATTAAATTACTTAACTTCATTTGCCTCTGCCAATGGGCCATGTGATAGGATGACTTTGGAAGACAGTGCTCTTGGAGGCTGTGGCTCTTTATATTTTACACCAGGGCAATGTTAATCACCAGAAAATGCAATTACCACATTATTGCTAAATCCATATGTATGAAATAAAATGAACTCCAGCAACGGGAAGACATGAAATATCCAACCCCTTGAATAATGACAAGAACTGCTATTTAGTCTCCTCTGAACACTCTACTCTTGGTTAGCAGGTAAGACTCACAGCACAAGGGGAGCGTGTTTATGACCAAACTAATATTTAATACATTTATTAGAAGTTGACAACTTATCTGCGCATCCTAGGGAAGTATCCAGTCAAACATCTGCTGTCGCCATCTAAAACTGTCAAAAGGTCCATGCCAAGAACAAACACTGGCATGGAACTCCTCTCTGCAGGAACACTTCTCATGCTTCATGATACAAAATATTTTTCATATCTCCACTCTACGTCTGGAGAAGCTGAGGTAAAGTCATGAAATAGTTTCTCCCTACCTACTAATAGAAAGGCTATCAAACTCTAGACTGTAACTCACAATATCTTGGGCTCTATTCTTCTTGCACCTTTCTCCCATATAACACTGCTACCTTTCTGCTGATCAACACCACATTCAAAGCTTGAGGGCTAACCTCTGTATCAGTGGCCAGCTGCACCTGCACCTGTCGGTGGCTTTCATCTCTTCTATGCTAGCGGGCCTGTCATTTGAACTACACCAGCACAGCTGAAGCACCACCACCACTCTGTATTTATATCGGTATGAAAACACTTCTGGATGATGACTCTGTTGAAGTCAGGAATAGGAGTCCTGCACAGATTTTTGGCCAAAAAGTGTAATTTGAAAACACTAGGTGACTGGCCACTGAAATTTATCGCTCAATTTCCATCCCTGGCAACAGCCTGCTACAGAAAACTCCTTCCCATTGCAGCCTGGCACATTGGCTACATCATTTACAACAGCACAACGTATTATTCACGTGGGGGAGGTACAGTCCCTCTGTCTTTGCCGGGGTCACCAGTATCTCCCTAAGAGTGCCTGCCCTAACCATTTATTTTTAACATCAGCATTTGTTAATGCTGCTTCCTCTTCCCAAAGGGGGCATTTTTCACATAGTGGTTGTTTGTTCAGTTCTCCTCTCAGCTTCTTCTACCCTCCATTGAACCTGGCTGCAGCCAGGCTTGCAGTTCCTTCTTTGTTCAGTCCGTCCTGTGTCTGCTGCAATAACTCTCACCTGCGCTATAATCTCATACACCCACTACAGCCTCGTGTCTGTTAAACAACTGCCCATGACGTGGAACACTGAGGCCTCAAGCCCTGCAAACGACAGGATGAACATTCGGGCCTTCCCCACGCTGACAGCGTGATTTGCAGTGCTCTGACTCCAGTTTTAGAAAGCAACGTGGAAACCTCCTGCTCCTTTCTCCTCGGGACACAACGTCGCCAGCCAAAGCCAGCATCTGATTACAATTGTACATCACATGGCAGCCAGGAAAGAGGGTGCACGCATCCACATTAATGTGGGAGACAAAAGGAGAATTAATTGCTTCAGGAAGGAGAAAACCTGTGCTGAAAGCAGGACGGTGAATTTGGTGGTAGCAACATTTGCCACTGGCACCACTCTCACCAGTCCCTCCACAGCAGCGGGGCTGTGCTGTAGTCTGCAAGTGATGGGCTGGCAGGGACATTTCTATTCAAAGTACAGGGAAACACACTCCTCCTATATATGTATATATATACACACACGCATCTCTAGCTTTCCCTTTGGGCCATTTCAGGAAGGCATGCAACTTGCACGACACATTTCCCACAGAGAGAAGCAGGCAAAATATCGAAGCATTATTACTTTGTGATATCTTACTAGCCAAGAAGGTTGTGGAAAAAAAAACAAACAAACAAACAAAAAAAACCCCACTCTTTCTGACACTACGTCACCACAAGGCACTTTTAATCAAGAGCGAACTGACTTAAATGTTCAGCCTGGATTAAAAACTGCTCTTTTGCCTTAAATACACAATCAATCAAAGTGACACAATTACTTGGCCTGAATTAAAACACTTGGTGTTTTGTAGCTCAAACGCAGAGAACTCCGGAAATACAATTATCCCTTTAATATTCAGAACCAAAGCACAATGCTTCTGAACACTTAATAAATCTTCAGACGAAAGATTTAACATTCAGTAACATGTTATATTGGTTTTGCTCCCAGTTTTATAAGTACCACTTTGTCTCTTCAAAAAGAAATGCAAGACTGGCAGCATTTCTTAATTGAGTCAGTAGCTTTGCCAAAATGCTCCGTATCACTTCTTAACATAGTTGGGGGGGGGGACGACCCACAAAGAAAACCAACAAACCTGCTTTAAAGAGAAGTAGTCGTGCCAGGCAGACTTTGAATGTACAGTCTGCACCGAAAAGGCCATGGAGAAATCTCAAGGTCCTCATGACTGGTTCAGGACTGAGCAAAGACTTGAAGATCTGGTGCTCTTTCATTCACATACAAGGATATTGTCCAGAGCAGAGGAAAGTGACTTGGCTTGTTTTTCATTATCCCCTGAAGCTGCAGAAGAGCATTCCATGCTTTAAGGTAATATTGAGATATATGCTAATTGTTTAAAATGCTGTATATAGCTTTTTTTTTTTCCATCATTTCTTGTTATGAATTATAAAAAGCAATAGTCATTGTGGCAGAGTTGCAATTAGGGTAAAAAGATGCATTCTTGCTTTCATGTAATTAACTAAATGTTCTTTCTCTGTCAACTAGAAATGAAAATGTGATCATGCAGACTACTAATAAGCATTAATAAAGAGATTAACTGTACTTAAATCACTAAGCTCAATATAAATGTTAACTCCAGTTAGATGCCATGGACCATACATCACTGTCACAAGAAGACAACCAGTTTACAAACTACAGATTAGAGAATAATGAACCAAATATTTTCGTAATCAGATACAGGCCTAAGCCAGAACACAGTGGTTTTACATCAGAAATGGGGTTTTAACTGAGTTCATTTTCAAATTTGTAAAATTAAACTTGTAACACTTGACTGTAGCGGCAACAGAAAGATGTCTATGCTTGTACAGCAAGACTGTGCTTCTGAAGGAAGTCGTCAAAATAAATTTGTCACATTTTTAAGATCTTGGGAGTGAAGTCTTACCAGGAGAGGCTTTGTTCACCAGGGAGTACTCCTCTATCATCATGTTATGCCTCTAACGAGCGCGCACAAATTCTCAAGTGGTGGCAGCCAGGCAAACCAAAAGGGAAAACAGAGCATAACACACCTGTATCTCACATTTGTACCACACCATTCCTAGTGTAACAGCCAAAACTTCATTTCCACAGCTGCCAGTTCCAGCAGGGAAAGACGCTTGGCTGCAGATGAATCAACTCCATCCGTCATTCCCAGGGAGCTGGCAGGTGTGTGCTTCAGACTGAAGGGATCGAACAGGACACCAGGCTGCCTTTGCACAGTACCAGTGCTGTGACTTTACTTGCATCACGGTGCTGCAGCCAAAAGTTACTGAGGGGAAAAAATTTGGCTCAGTACTAGGAGGTGAATTACTAGTAAACGATAAGAAAATTTACCAACTGCAAAACATTCAACAATAAAAAAAAAAGTTAGCAGCAAGGATGAGGGGAAGGGGAACCCTAGAGTACTCAAAGATCTTTCTCTGTGGGTGTACAAAACCTCTAAGTTTCCGACAGTAACAGTATGAGAAACACGTCTTCCTTTAGATGGATAATAGATCATTCAGTACACACCACTCACAGGCAGAGTTGCATTGGACAATCTTCCCTCCCATTTTGCAAACCAAAATATGACTTGGGATTCCAGTCTAGCTTTGTAACTCGTAATTTAGCTGAACTGTAGAAAGGATAAGATATATCCATCAAAACTTAACTTCCTTCATGCAGAGGACCTGCCTAAGACTTGATAGCATATACAAATCTCATGGTGTCTAAAGGCCAACTTTAGAGCTGCAGCAAAGCCTTTTCAGCCTAAGTATTTCTCCTATGCTAAAATAACATTCAGCATGTAAAAAGCTAAATGACTAACCTTTGTAAAGGTATATTCTATTTAATAAGGTATTTTGTAATGTAGTGCTCTTGCACATATATACATACATAGAGTAATAATCCTGTCCTTTCCATATTTAATTAAGAATTACAACCATGTAACCATAATCTTTTAACTAATGGATTCTCTGGGATGAAAAATGTGGTTGGTGGGTATAAATGCAGAAATATTAGGTACCCAAGTTAGTCAAGTGCTAAATTAAAAAACTTAAACAAAGAAACAAATGGCAAACAAACAGAGATAAGAGAGAAGCCAGAATGACAACTAAGCAGGGGCAGGAAAAGGTGATTTTGTTTCTGTGAGAGGCACAGTTGTGCCCAACGCTGGAATGCTGTGCACCCTTCTGCTACTCATCTTCTCCAAAGATACAGAAAAGACAGAAAAGTGTGTATAAAAAAGCCAGAAAAAAGGCTACAAGATCTTGGAAAATACCCGACTATGAAAGTGTAATTGGTTTAGTTTAAACAAAACTAAATTATTATAGTCTATAAATATTTTTATAAAGATAGACTATTGCCTGGCAAAGCATTCTTTAATTAAGTTGAGAAAGCGCAGAGAAAAGCCAGATAAATTGGTAATGGAAAGAAGGTGCAAAATCTGTCTGCTGGGGCAAACAGCTGAGAAGAGTGCTACATTTTCTGCCTGGGCTGTCTTCACGCCAAAGCTAAGCATCCTTCTGGAAGGCACGCCTGGCTCTGAATCAAATTTGGGCTACGACAAAGAGAAAACCCAGCAAAGTGTAACGGTTTGTTGTTCCATGAGTTAACAGACACCACAGGAACGTCTCCCCGAATACCGCCAGTGCTGACACTTTCCAGTGGTTATGGTAAATCTTTGCTACATGGTCTCTTAGTGTCAAAATAGAAAGGACAACAGTTAATGACACAAATTCCTTGTAATGACCAGACTAAGAGCATCTAAAATCCATTCTTGGACAAATACACAGATTCAAAACTTGTTTCAAATATAGGCACCCTTCATGTGTTCTGTATCTTTTTATTCTTTTATTCTTTTTATTCTATACTATATTTGATAGTATATACTATCAAACCCAGTCATTGTATGGAAAGTATTTCCATGTGACTTTTTTAAAATAATACAGCAAATTTCACTTTGAACATCTGCATATTTTTATTCAAAATTGCTCAGAATTTTTCTGTAAATAGCCTTCCTTTTATGGTTTTCAGAGTTTTTTTTATACGGTGACCACTATTAATAATTGTAATAATTTCTGTGGATAAGGAAGAACTTGAAAGTCTTAACCAGATTTCAGGCAAGGTAGTTGCTGTTCTGCACCAAAGACATTACAGTCTTATCACCGCTGCTATAATTGCCTTCACTCCTTTTTGTTCTGCTCTCCAGTATAATAGCTCTATGCTTCATTGACCTTCCCTTATTTTCATAAACTGTACCAACCACTTCCCTTAATTTGCTCCTCCATTGCTACATTAAAACAATTCAAGTAGATTAACTAGCGAAGCACAGGCTGCTTTTGCAGAAGTCATGCTATTTTGACCTCATCTTATCATTATTTTCTAGCTGCTTGACAGCAGTATTTTTTTTTCTTTTCAATTTACTCAGTTTGCCAGGTACTGAAATAGGGTATACTGGTTTGTAATGCCCTGTGTCACCTTCAGTGCCTATAAAGAAATCAAATACCAATGTGCTCTTTGCCAGTGCTCCAATATACATTTTTTAAAATCAGAAATGGCACAATTTTACTAGTCAGCAGGATACTCCAAGGTATATTTTGCCAGTTCACAAGCGAGTGCCCCTGCGCTGCCCAGCACGTGCCTGCAGTACGCTGTACGCAAGGCCATGGGCATTAGCCGGGGTACCGCTTGTGATGCTGCTATGCTGCTCTGCGTAGTCCAAAGCGTTAAAGACGTTGTTGCCATCATGATTAATAGTGCACTTTTCTTAAAAAGTGAGCCAGGAGTACGAGCCATACATAACAATACAGGAATCTTTGGACAGGCGCACTGCCACTTGGACCATGGAAACATGAGCATCTCCTAAAAATGTAGGAGGAAAAGCCCCATACTGTTTGTCATTTTTAGAAGCTTCTAAAAATAAGTCATGTGTGTTGCTGAGTTGGAAACCTATAGAAAGAAGAGCCCGCTTGTTACTCACAAGTGAGCCTGCCAGACATCGTGCCACAGCGTCTGCTCCACATTACCTGCAAAAGGCAGCATGGTGAATGTGTCTGGACAACTAACACTTGCTATGTTTGTAAGGGCTTGTAAAGAAAGTTAAAGATTTCTTACTTTTCTTTTCAACATTAAAAAAAAAAAGTGACAGGTAAAGCATGGCAGGTTACACTAAACATTTATCCAAAGCCTTTTTTTTTTCCAGTTTGGTGAAGAAATAAAATATTCTTCTGTAGATGACCTGAAATAATTTTTTTCCAGTTGGCTATGCTAACTCACACACACAAAAAAATTAATAATAAAATATTATTTTAAATAATTTTATGTGTGTGAAATCCTGTTTCAAGTCTCTAGTTCACATGCTAGAATTACAGAATAACTGTCAAGTAATTTTTTTTCCCCTCTAAATTTATCTTAAGATATAGCTGAATGGCTTTTGTAGAAGTAAAGTAAGCAAGTCTTCCTCTCCTGACAACTCCCTCTTACCCCCAGAATTAGGTCCCGCAGACAGATGCGGTTCGTCAGATAGGAAGACTTCAGCCTACCTGGTCAAAAGCTACAGCTTAGCAGTTAAAACCAACTTAAAATAAGGCCTTAAAATTGAAACCATTAGGTAATATCAATTAGAATTGTCATGAATCATGATATGTTAAAAAAAAAACAAAAAACAAAAAACAAACAAACAAAAAAAACAGAACCAAAGCTCGTATGATAGCAATGGTGTGGTACTGAATTACGAGAGCCTGCAATCTGCCCCAATGCACAGAGCAACTGTGAGGTATCTATCACCCGACAACCTCTCACACAGTATTTCTGTAGCTGTGAGAGACTGGCATACTAGACAATCATCCAAAAATTATTAGGAGGGCATGGCAAAGATATTTCTGAAAGTCATAACAGCATATATTGAGCACCTCTTCTTAAAGTGATCAAGTTAATCCTTCCATTATTCCAAAAATCCCAAAGATGACATAATTTTTCTTTCAGGGCACATTCATAGACAGAAGATATACAGGCTTTGCAAAGAAGAATGAACAAATTAATATGGTTAACTTCTCATTTGTTTTACATTCATACTTTTAAAGACGGACAAACTTATTCCTCCTTCACTTGTTCTTTTATAAGACTCTAGAGGATGATGCTGACTTTCCGTGAGATGTACCATAGCAGGGTTGTTAACACTCATCTTCATTAAATGCCTGAAATGCTTGACTGATTTTAGCAATGCAGTGCGTACATCTAGATACACAACAACTCAGTAGAATCAAATAATGAACAAATGCAACTTTACATGGTCAAGCTTTTAATATGTAAATGCATTTTTTAACTGGACTACATAATTTGCTAATAGCATGCAGGCAGTAATGACACAATCACAGGAAAAAAAAATAGGCATACTAATTCACTAGTTTATAGTCTGTAAAATAATTAACTCTGTCATAGTATTTTAAATTAATGCACTCAAACTCCTTTAAAACCTACCAAACCTGAATCTTTGTGTGCCTGCGAGTAGGTATTTGGCCACTGCTTTGCTTAATTCAAGCAATGAAGTGATACACATTTATATCACTATAAAGATGTCCCAAATGTCTTCCTCACCAATCTCGTGAAACAAGTGAAGAATGAGAAGTCTCATTCTGAAAAGTGTGGTCTCTTTCACAGATACATTTTTCACCCACTGCTCTGGACCATTAGTAAGCTGCAGGCGTAAACTGGTGCGACAGCAGATATACACACCTGAGAAGAACCTGGTGACTGGGCTGGGCTGATTTCAGCCTATAATTTTCACATCAAATTTAAAATATCTGTATCAATAACAGGTTTATAGCTTGTTTAGGTGTCTGCCTACCTTGGACAACTGTCTTTCCCGTAGTGTCCAGCTGTAAGAGACCTAAAACCTCACCACACATCCACAACAAAGCAGAGCCAAGCCAGATCAGTCACTGATATTAGTTCTCCAAAAGAGGCACTAGTGAGAAGAGTGGAAAGGCCACTGGGCTATTATACCCTCTCCCTGTAGCTCTGCTAATCAATCTAATGGAAACAAAGCATAAACAAGGTCTGGATGCACATTTTTTTCCAGTAAGGCACCTGGAAAACTTTGCAATTATAATATCTGCACTGCAGATTGATGAAAGTTTACAACATCAAATGTGGAACTAAAGTGAAGCTTGTAATTTATATTCTCATCCAAGTACCAAAAATGATACAAGCACATAATTATTTCTCTACATTTGACAAACACGTCAGGGGGTGGGAGGGTAGAAATCAAGGTATCTTTGGGATAGGAGTGCAAATCAACTATCAGAGCCCTTGTCCTACTGAAAGGGGAGAAAAAAGTTTCCAGATGGATCACTTTATTCAAATAAAGTACTATCTGGAACATTTGAAGGGGAAAAGAAAAAAAAAAAAAAAAAAAAAAAAAAAAAAAAGAAGTAAAAACCTCAATCCTATACCTTAGATTTGTCCTCTTTGGCTTACACTCACATCTCAGGAGACTTCAATTTGGAAACTTGCTTTGCCATTGCTTATTTGAAAATTACTATGACAACACTATGTTCAAGAGATAGTTGAAGCTATTTATTCCCATAATAACTTGTTTTTACTACTACAAGGCTCGTTTTTGTAGAGCTCAAGCTAATTTCTTACTTATGTTAAGAATTTGCTGTAAGGCAGGAATGCTTTCAGGTGACATGGACTATATGACAAAAGTCTCATGATACTGCAGACTGTTTCAAGTATTAGCTTTTAAGGCACTGGTGTACTCCAGGCAGTCTTTTATTGTGTGCTAGGGAAGTACAAGTATTCATCAAAACACAGCAGGAATCAGTTCAAAAGCCAAGTACCTGACATTTAATCCCGCCAATAAAATGCTGCTGGTGCATAGTTTTTAGGGCAGCCAGGTTAGCCGATAAAGAGCCCTTTTCATCCTCTGCTGTCTGTAACTACTATATCCCTGTCAGGAACAAGCAGCGCATACCCTGTCCTGCACATGTGGCAGTGCAAATACTAAAGGGTTTGGTAAAGAATATCCTGTTTCAAAGCAATCACCTAGATCACAGAGGCTATAGGGGAAACAATTTACTGCTGCAGATCAACAAACATTATCACATCTACTTAAGCGTAGCTCTTTATGGCCAGTAATTCAAACCCTTAGCAAAGCAGTTGCTTAATAGCATCTTCTAGCAGAAAGAGAAAAGGGAAAGAGAAGGCAGAAAACAACGCACCAACGCAGAGTCTGGGTCTTCTGTAGATGTGGTGTGTGAGAAGGCTTCTAGCTCTGCTTCCAGAGACCCCCACCACACAGCTTCTTCTGCATTTCTGCGGTGTACAAGGCTGGCTACAGAACTGAGCTTCACAGAGCTAAGAAAGAGAGAGCAACAGCCCCCAGAGACTCTAAAATGAAAGCACCAAATGTAGAAAATACAAAGGAAAAAAAGAAAAAGATATCATTCAAGAACTTTGGCCAATCTTTCCCAGCACCACCCTCTAAACATAAGACAGACAGAATTAGTCTACTACAGCCTAGAGAAACTAAGCATAGAATAAACAACTCTGGAACTGCAATTTTGCTACTTTTGTGCCACTGAATAATGGAGCTTTCAAGGATATAATGCAGTGAAAGCACTCAACTTATCCAGTATCATTGCTCTTCAGAAGAGGGACCCAGAAATCCACTTTTGACCTATACAGGAGCATGACCCACTTCTGCAGCTCAATTAAGGCAAACAAAGTCTGGGTCAACAGTGGGATGCTGTGATGAATTTGTTAATGTCAGATAGGACACTGACTCAGATTCAAAACAACACTCAAAAATGTTTAGAATATTTAGAAACATTTGTTATTTATACCTTCAAAAATAACAGAATCAATTGTCAGGCTTTCACTTGGGCTACCTAGTCACTCACTAATGGGTCACCTTGAGATTTTAACATGAGAGCTCCAGGAACGGTCAGTATTTCTCCTCATCCTAAGAAAATTAGTTTACTAATAAACTTTATGTAACACTGCTTATTGCTTGAGGACTCTGAAATTTCACTTTGGAAGCACCTGAATTCTCATTTAGTCAAAAGAGTCAGATGTATTGAGATCCTGGGATCTAATGCAGTTCTGCAGTCTGCAGACAGCTGAAGAGTCCGATGGTGAACTCCAGGGGACACATGAATGTGTCACCCATAATTTTGATGGAAACATAAATCACAGCTTCAACAATTTTAAATTCAAGGAAGAGTAAGGACTGAGAGAGGGGAGAAGGTGACCTGAGAAGGCAGGCAGGTGAACAAACAAATGAGTATTTTAAACCTTATCGAGAACACATCTTCAAGTACCCTCACCTGACATGAAAATTCTTGCTTTAATGCCCATGCATGACTTTCGTAAGATTTGTCCTGACTTTTAGCTACCTTCCTGGGTAGCCATTTGAACAGCAATGCCTGTGTAAGTTTTCCATCAAAGCACTATACTGAAATATTTTTTCCTCCAGTTGACAATGTGGGTGGCGAGAACAGTAGCAAAGCTCTGTATGTATCAGTAATTTGATTTCTAAGCAGCCATCCATCCATCACACACCTGTTTGTCTGAATCCCCCAACAAACAGGCTGCATTAATCTATTTCTGTGACATCTCACGCTGAACAGTTCAGCACGGGCTCCAGCACAAGATCAGTTGTCTTTGCCAACTTCCATCACACTTGGCACTTTATGGATGCTTCTCTGAAAGTAATCAGTCAAAAGAAGTCTGATAAATATGTAAGGAGTCTCAATACAGTAATCGGGACAAAAAAAAAAAAATTCAGATAAGTTGTACTTGTGGCCTTCAAGAAGATGTAGCTTCTCAAAAAAGGTTATTTTAAGCGTCTAGCCAATGGGAGTCAGGAGTTAATAAGGCCGTGCAGTATCTGCCACCAGCAGAGTATAGGCTTTTATGCAAAGAAAAATTGGTACTGCCTTAGAATGCAATATATGAAAAAATTACTTGGTAATGTATGGGCCCTGAGAATGAGAAGACAGAGGAAGAAATTTATTGCCCTGGAGGAGGTCAAAACTGGAACTGCTCTGCTGCTTAGAGCAAGAATGACAAATCTCTAGACAAGGATGAGTGGCATCATTTGCTTCAGCACGGTACTACTGTTAACCTGAAAAATAATAGGTTCACTAATAGAAACAATATGTTGCAAAGACATTATTCAAGTCTTTTGCATGCTTATCTATTTCTAGTTAGTCTACAGGAAACACTTAGTAAGATGATAAATTACCATGAAAAACTAAAAACTTAGGAAGGAGCAAGATTATGATTTGGATACCAACCCTACACAACCTTAACTGTGGATGTTGACTGAACCAGAGTGCTTCACATTGGAAACTTGACATTTCTTGATATAGGAAAGATTTTCATTAAACTTTTAAAAATTCCTTTAAGATAGTACAAGAAATATACACATTATATAAAAATAAGTGTCTGAGAAAGTCTTAGCAGGATCAGAATCTTGATTTCTTCTTTTTTTAAATCACTACATCACTTTCCCTATTTCATAGACAAAAAGAATAATTTATATGAAAATAGCCAAGAGCACATTTTTAAGTTGCCACTGGAGTTCCTCCATCATGATCCATCACTTTTAGCAGATAATCTCTGTTTCCATCATGGCTTTCCTGCACATTCCAGTAGCTTAGCCGATTTTGTCAAGCAGTGACAGAAACTGCACTTATATACATTTTTATGTAAAGCAATTTCTCAATGTTTACCAATGTAAATTTTGAAGAATGCAAGTGTCCTATAACTTAACAGGTAACAGTCCCACCATCTCTGCCCACCCAGACAAAAGTGTGAATTCAAAATTATTTCCTCTGATGTACCGCGAGAATTGAAGTTTTCTGTTCCAGTAGCTTTACTGTTAATCTTTGTCTCTTCCAATTTCATCAGAATTACTGGAATCAAATGCAAGCTGGACTTCCACTAAGCATGACATTTATGAAGCAAGTTCCATTAGGTGCTCCTACTCATGTTCTGGTAATTTCAAGAAGGTATCTGTTTCAGTTTTAAAATTTCCATGGTTGGTTTCTGCTCAGAGTTGTATTCTTTATCTGAAAATTTGGAGAGAGAAACTGTACAGTTAAGAGGTGGTGTTTTTTAAGCCTTTAATACTTGCTAAACAAATTATAACCATTTTTTTCAAACTGTAAATCTTCTGACTTCTGAAGCTTGGCATGCTAAGGCTTTCTCCTCAAAGCCAAAACTGTTAACCTTGCTTCAGGCTTGTATGACTGAATGAAAAATAGGAAGTGTCCAGACATACTCCCCTGCCACCACACCCCGAGACTTGCGCGGCCTCTACATGCTGTTGCCAGTGCCACTCTACAACATAGGATCACAGATCCATCCTCTGGACCCACCGTGGAAAGAGAGGAATGACTGAATCAAAGATCAGCAACTCTACAGGGTAGATCAAACAGTCAAACCATCCAACATTATCTGATCATTGCCCTAACTATTCAGGATGATATAATGAGCTAAGTCATGTTCAACGTATCGCGTCCTTCAAGTGCTGGGATCATGACATGGTAGTTTAAGAACTTGTATCAGGGATAAACATGTAAGTTAATTTAAAAGAAGTGATGTTGTAATGTTATTTCTTTTTCCAATATTCTACTCAAATACAGTATTGACAACACTTCGGGTTTTTCTTTACTGATTAAGAGTTAAATAAAAAAGGAAGTATTAATACAATCTCCTTAAAAGTCAGAAGTGTCAGTAAACTTTTAAATAACTGTTCTACAAGTGATATTAATTCAGACTAATTACACATATGTAATATTTTTCATCTTGTTTTTTTTAGTAATTATACAGCTTAATATCATACTACATTTTACACTATTTAAGAAATAGCATAGAATATGCAGTGCATATTAGTGAGACAATGTTAATACTCTTGCTGGAACTTTTACTTTCTGATGTTTGATGATCTGCCTTTTTGCCTCAGTGTTACATTAACAGTTTAGTATCACTGACCCCTTAGAGCAAATGCTCAGCCACCACTAGAATAGGGTTTCAGCCTGGGTCATGTGAAGATTTACGCATCTAAGTTTTACTGTGTCTTCTTGCACTGGCACTATTCTCATACAGGTAAGCATATACGAGATCAAAACCATGAGAAGGTAAACTCAGTTTTGAGGAAAATCAAGAGCTGACACCAGTGTTAATTATTTTTAAGAATTTTTTCCAGTGAATGACAAAGTAAGCAATGTTTTCATCAAAATCCTTAACAGAGTCACGTGGGAAACAATTTATCTATAATTTGCTTCTTTCCAATATACTTAGGAAATTGATTTAGGAATCCAGTTAAAAACTAATCCTTGGCAAACATGCCACAACAAGAGTTTGCAATCAAGGAGTATGTCAGGCATTGAGTGAAGGCTATATGAAGTAGATGCATCAATTTTAAAAGAACAATAAGGATAAAGTGAAGGAGCAGTGTAGGACAGCATGAAATGCAAATGATTTCTATTGAAAATATAATGTATAAACTATTTTCCTGGGACTGCACAAGAAAAAAAAGAAAGCAAATCTATTTACTGCATATAAGCAGCTAATGAAAAAACAAAACCAAGCTTATTTTAGATAGTGGATTCAGTTTTTATTGTCATCTGGTGCCCAGCCTACTAAAGATGTGTCATTTTTATTTCAAAGCCTGAGCTACTGGAGAAGCAGATGGAACAGGCACAAACAACTCCCATGCTGTTATGTCTATGGCAGGTAGGCTGCGCCAGTTTATGGACGGCTGCACTCGGTTTCACAGCTTCAGTGGATGTCGCTGTTATTACTTTTTGCAAAATACTGACCCACTAACACAGCGACTGCACCCTACTGGGTCTGGTCCAAAGGTGACTGCAGACAATGGCAGCCTTTCCAGCTTTTGATTCAAGATCCCTGAAACATCAGGTACTAAACGTAAAGGCAGGAAAGGTTTGTTACGTAGCAGGACTTGGCATTCTCTCTGGCGCAGCTATACACCCAGGTATATAGTTACAAGCTTTATAACAAGATGTTTGATTTTCTGTAAGTTTGGAAGTAGCGTGACTCCCATTTTGGAAGGAGGAACAGCTACCAAAATGCAAAGAATAAGAGAAACATCATGAAGCTGAAGAGTGAAAAAAAACCTTACAATTGGCAACACTGCCCATTACAGAGTATAAGAAGAGCAAGTCCTCCTCAGCATCTATTAGAACCTGTCCACAGAGGTCCTGTCCAACAAGCAGATCTAGAAGAGCAGTCTGAGTCCTGAGAATGAAGTGAGGAGAGTGACAGAAAGATCAAAAACACGTAAAAGTTCATGAAAAATGCTCAGTATTCGACATGAGCTGTCTGGCAGGAAGAAGGAGCCTCACCACTGTCACAAGGGCAGCAAACCCTTTGTGGAAAAAAGCCCTATATAAAGCAGTCGGACTCCTGGCAAAGCCATTGCTGTTAGCAGAACAACAAAACCAATAGCCAGGTTCTTGAGCAGTCCCAGGAAAAATAGTTTATACATCATTTTCAATAGAAATAATTTGCATTTCATGCTGTCCTACACGGCTCCTTCACTTTATCCTTATTGTTCTTTTAAAATTGATGCATCTGCTTCATATAGCTGTCAACCAATAGGTCATTCCTTGAGGGTTTGCAACAAACATATGGACTTGCATTTGCTCGCTTGTATTGTGAATCTGAGTTAAATGTGGAGATTGAGTGTCTACAGATTTTTATGAAAGGCTATCATTTTGAGCCTAAGAATAAACAATCTGGGCTCTTTTCCACTAGATACGAACTGTTTATTTTTTGTAAGGAGGAGAGACTCCTTCAGGGGAAATCAGTCTCGGCCACAGTACCTATGGGCAAACCTTCTTAGAGGAGTTTGTGCCACGCCGATCAACTTCGGCCACAGAGGCTCCAGGTAATTCACTAGAGAAAATTAGATTTTTCTGGAACTACATTTAATATTTTTCCTGGCAAGAAACCCTCCAGCATTGAGCAGAGGTTAATGAAAACCAGCTCTAAACTTCAATACAACTTGTGGATGACTATAAAAAGTGCAACCACTCTCACCTGTGACTCAATCTCTTCTCTTTTAACATGGAAAGTTTCCTGTGGCCTCAAGCAGATAACCCATCCCCATAAACAGGGGATAGACTCAAGTCACAGTGTTGAAAACAGGACGTCTTTCATGAGCACACGAAGTGGTTTGGATTGACAGGCTTGTGGCCAGCCACACCACAACCCTTCCTGACGAGCAGCCAGCCCATTGAAGCGCTGCTTTCATGGGTTGTTCAGTGCTGTCAGCAGGGGTGGTGGCTGGAATCAAACTCCTGTGACTTAAATTGCTATCTGCTTTTAAATTACAATTTACAGATCCACATGTTGTGACTCATTGAAAACTTGCTAAGATACTATCACCGTTAATGAAACCTGAAGAGGCACACAGTAACAGATCTAAGCATTGTGTGAGACTCAATTATCCTCTAGACGTAATGGCAGGTAACTACTTGTAAGCCTGCCCTTCACCTATGCATCCTTCTTCACTATTGCCTTATTTGTGGCAGGGATGGAGTTAATTTACCTCTCAGTAGCTCGTGTGTTTTGGATTTCATGTGTGAAGAATGTTGATAAACACCCTGATGATACCAGTTGTTGTGAATGAGACCAAGGACACTGTCCTGCTTTCCAAGTCTCGCTAATTTGCAGATGCAGGAAGCTGGGAGAAAAAGACAGACAGCATAATTGACCCAAATTGGCCAAAGAGAGTATTCCATGCTATAAATGTCACGCTCAGTATATAAGTTGGGGCAGGCGAGGGTGGGTATCTGCCTTCCTGGCATCAATCTTTCTCCCTCGTTTTGCTGGCATCGTTCCCTCTACCTTGCTGGCTCCCTTTTGCTCCTTTGCTTGCTGCTCGGTTTTGTTTCTGTGATCGCTGCTCGGGACGGGCTGTATCGGTCATTGGGACATTGGGTGGTGAGAAAACATATATTGTTCACTTTGTATATTTTTAATATCCTTATATTCTGTTCTTATCGTACTTTTCCCTTGTTATTTTAGTAAATTGTCTTCATCTCAACCCACAAGTTCTCCTTCCTTCCCAATTCTCTCCCCCATCCCACTGGGGAGGGGGAGAGAGCGAGCGAGAAACTGTGTGGTAATTTGGGCTAAACCATCACAACTATGCTGGTAAAAATACCTGGTAATAAAGCTTCTGGAAACCTGCATGTTGGTTTAAGTCCCATTACAGGAAACAAATTTATTTTATTTTCAAAATCTGCATAATCTTGTGTTCTCTTTTCATTCTTTCCAGTATTTGAAAAGTACTTGACACCATAAACTCTTAGCAATTTTGAAAGACTACTCAGCAAGGGTATGGTAGCATACATTTCAATGGCATTAACTTGAACAATTTTACCAGTAGCACAGTGAAATGCTTGAAAGCAAAGTAGGGTTTGGTTTTTGGGTTTTTTTTTTTGTTGTTGTTGTTTTGGCTTTTTTTTTTTTTTTTTAGACTTGCCATCTTTTTTGTTTCTTACAAAACCACAATCTGATCATGTGTTGCTTTAATTGTTTTACTTTGGCTCCGCCCTCCATATAATTGCTGATGCTCTCTGATTTTGCCTGTGCAAGTATGTTGCTAGCTTTCTGTGCCAGGAATAGTTGGAGGAAGAACACCTTTATTAAAAAGTGAGACTATTTGTTCCTTCAGTGAACTTTCCACAAAAATTAACAGAGAACAGCATTAACATTACTGATACTTTGAGAAAACTTGAGGAATGGTAGAGGTAAAAAAAAAAAAAAAAAACCCACAAAACAAACAAACAAAAACAAACAACAAAAAAAACCCCAACCTATAAAGAAGGCCTGAACACTAGAAGAGAACAAACAACACTATTTTCTTCTTCCTTTGCGCACCACTTTACAACATCTGTATCCCTAAGAGTATTAAGGGCCTTATGATGGGTTCCAGGAATCTTGCACATCAGAGAGATACTCCAATGTAAAGAAAACAGAGAAATAATTTAATGTATCCTTAGGAAAATGTGGAAAGGGGCTGTGAGCCAAGGGATTTTTTGGGGAGATATATGCTATCCTCTTTTTGCCAACACAGTAATCTGATGAAAACATCTGTGTAAACTGTGATCATCTTTCCAATAAACAGACAGAAGACAGACATCACTAGATCAAAGAGTATAAATTAGCTTTAAACAGTCTAGGTTGTAAAACTCAAAAGCCAAATCCTTAACATCACGCCTCCTCAAAGCATCATTTAGTTCATCGTTCCTATCTTCATTTGCTAGCTCCATATGCTGGCTCTCACTTTCCAGATTTCTCATTTTCACCACTTCACAAGCAACATCTATAAATGCGTACCAAAATCAAGCTGAAGAAAAACCTTGAGTAGCTACGTTTACCGAACTCCTTCAGCCCAAGTGAGAGACCGAGTGACAGCTTTGAAAGTTGGGGATACAACAGGAAAAGGAGGATGGCTGAGCTAGGTGGCATCACATTTAGGGAACATGAATGAGTCTACCAGTGCTAGTGACAACACAGCAACATCCTCCAAGGTACGGGGTCACCTTCCCACCCTTGCATAATACGTAGTGTGTGTGTGAGAAATCTGGCTGTGTGCCAGAACCAAAGATCACAAAAATACTTCCAAAACTGACAGAAAGGAGAAAAAGTATTTTAGGTTTTCTTATCCCAGACTCAGAGATTTCCAACACTAAACAATAAAAATCAAACAGAAAGAGGAAATCTTAAAAAACTGATGTGCCACTAGTATCTTTATTTTTATTTTGGAATCAAAAAGGCACAAGGATCTCCACAAAATTTTGTGTTCAGCTATGAAGTGACCTTCTGAATTTCATTGACATTTATTTTTATCCAGGTTCCTGAATTAGCTCCAAAATTTTAAAGTTATACTCAGAAGGCGGAAAAGATAGTATCAGTTTCAATAATTTCTCTTTTCTTTATAAATAATAATAATTCCTCTTTTTCATCATAAACAAACAAGACACTTCAGTCTACATGGAATGGGAAGATCCTAATAAAAATATTTCATTTTCATTGCATCCTACTAGACGCAACTATTTAGAGAATCAAGTTTAACTTGTAGTTTACGAAGTGCCAGCTTTTATATAAGTATTTTAGGATCAGCATGCATAGCATGATCACGTAATAGGTGTAAGTGAAAGCAGGAGACATTGGCTAAATGACAGAACCAAGAACAGAAGCTAGATTTTGGCTCCTCCATCCCAAGCATCCCTAACAGTTAAGTTACAGAAGCAACCTCTCTTGCAGGCTGTCGGGTGGCCCTGTTCTAGTATGGGACTATCTGTGGTCAGGCTAGACTCCAGTAAAATAGATCCGGGTTCCCTCAAGCTGAAAACTACACAGAAGCTTCTCCCTCTGAGCTTTCTGGGTCATCATCTTATTACCTTAACACCTGAATCCATGGCAGTCGAGTCTGAGTTGCTGTGGCTGCTGTTCCACATCACATCCTACTTGGCTGAGGGAAGCCAACAAGCCTTTATAATAGCAGCAGGAAAATAAGGCTGTATCCTGGATGGTTGGGTTTACCTAATGCAAGATTGCTGCCTACTGAAGGACTGTTAAAAGCAGTGACATTGCCATGTGACACAATATCTACCCGTAACTTCTCATTTAAAGAAAGCAATGAGACAGAAATTTCATACACCCACAAGCTGCTTCAAAACTCATTAAAATTCTACAAAACGCTCCTTTTGCCTAATTCTAGCATGTTTTACTCTATTATTCATGGGCATCAACACTCATTTGAAATGCTCTATTAATTGGAAGTCAAAGCAATCATCAAGGAAACTGTAATTTTGATTTATGCATTGTGGGAGTCACTAGTTTTCATTTTCATTTCAGCCCTCGATTTAGTGATAAAATAGACATCTTACTGCAGGAAGTGTAATAAAACAAAATAAATCTTTGTTAAAGATGACAAAACTCCAAACACTTAGCATACTGCAATAAAATGAGGTGATTTTAATGGGAGAAAAGTTACCCAAAAAAAAAGCAAACCCCATATAAGAAAAGCAAGATTTGAGAAAATTGTTTTAAATTTGCACCATAAGATTAAAAATCTGCAATGACTAACTGCACAGCAATCATACATACCAAACTGATGTATCCCTCCAGGCCAAAGAGGGCAAGCACTGCTATTCAAGCACACACAGCAGAACACTAAAGGCCCATGAATTTAAACAGAGCCTATTTGGCTTCCTTTTTTCCCAGCGATATTTATTAGGGGTGCTTCAGCATATTACGCAGCATCCCCTTCCACTACCCAGCCCTGTTGGAAAAGGGGGAAGTGATAACCAGTGCTGCTTGCACACTCAAAGGTGCGCAACTACAAGCCATCACGCTGCAGATCAGCATTGCTGCTTATGTGAAAGCCTCTCAAATCTGACTCAGCCTTAAGAGCAGCCTTAGACATGAAGTACAAAACTGCCTTCATTAAATAAGACATCCCCACAATAGCGCCTTTCCCACCTCCACCTTCTTATTAGTTGCCTTCCCTTAAATTGCTCTTTTCAAGCTGTGGTGTCTGCTGTGAGCGCAAATATATCCAATACAATGGTACATTTGGATGAGGGATGCTACAGAGTCCTAGATGCCCTTTGCTGCAGCATCTTGCTTGAAGTACTGCTGTAGACTACCCTAAAGATTCAGAGACTTGTTTAAACTAAGTCCCAGTTGCACAAAGTAACATTACAGCTCAGGTTTGATTCAACAGAACATATCTCAGTTCAGCGGGGATCTAAAATGCTCACAGTTTAGGAGCTTCCCATGCAAACAGAAGGGTAACACAGGCAGTGAATGCACACCAGGGGAGGAGGAAAGGAACCCCATGGATGTCGACGGCAGGACTCACACAGCTGCAAACCTGACAGTTATACTCGTACAAAGCCAAAGTAACTGCCCACAGAGCAATCATACCGATCTGGGGCTGGGTCAGCAAATAAACTAACCCTTCCCATCCCCTAAAACTTCAGAGCTGGGGAGCGCTACTGCAACCTTGTCCGGCTCTCCCAAAAACATAAGCAGCAGCCTCCAGGCATCCAGCAATGTGCAGGCAGCAGCACGGGCACCAGTCAAACCAGCCCGAGAGCAAGAAGCCCATCCGGACAGAGGGTAGGGTGTGAGGGACCACTTCCAGCCCTCCACTCCACCACTAACTCCTCTTGGAAGCACGAGCGAAGGGCACATGGGAAATGGGTAGTTCCACTGGAAAGGTTCACCCAACATGTTTTGAAGATTTCCATTTCAGTGAATATCTCCAGTCTTTAAATCTGTCACGACAACAATAAATCATGCTTGAGAATCTTTTGCCTTGTCATCTCCACAAATTATTTTTAACACTTATTATCTACAAAAGTGAAATGATTTCCTCATCTCTATTTGAATAGCCTTTTAAAGTGATAAATCCTTTCTTGACAGGCCTTCAATGCACAATAAATGGAAAAGATGGAGTCAGACTTAGGCAGTAGCTATTACTCTCTCCTAAAGCAGCTGAATCCTGTTTCTTAAGGAAAAACTCACACCAAGAAAAGGATCTGAGTGGGAGTAACAGGGAAACCCAAAACATATGAAAACGCTCCTGATGCATTTTTCAGTTGCTGGAAAACTACAGGGGTAGCTCAAGATCCAATTAGCCACTCTAAATTCCCAGGCTTTACTTCCCCGGCTTCTGAGAATACTTGGCTAAGTTTTTACGGATTTACCTGCAGGAGGCAAATCTCTCATATGAGTATTGGACTGCTTATATCCCCTCTGAGCTTGCCAAACTAATACAGCAAAGCATTGCAAGGTTAAATACGCCTTGCTTGGCTGAGCTGCATTCCTATTAGACAGATACTAAAAAGAGAAAAACTAAGTGGAATAAAACGAGAACATATACGGACACGCTAACAGGAGTCAGCAGACGGATTAGCTTCACAAAGTAGAACTAGTGCGCAGCAGCGACAAAGATGAAACAGCTTGTTCTCCACCCTTGAAAATACCTTTCAAGATCACATGACAGGAACTGTAATGGTAACTTTTCTTTTATATACGTGTATATATACACACAGGAAATGCCAAAGGAACTGGGCTTTATAGATGACCTGAAAACATTTCCAAGTGCTGTGCAGGAAAGCAGCCTAAAAACAAAATAAAAGATGGGGAACTAAGGAATAAGTGAATGAGGCAGCAATATGGGAGAAGAAGGAAGAGAAAAAGTTCCTCATTCCTTCAGCCTTAAAAAACTGTGGCTTTTCTCAAGCCTTTTAACATACCTGTATTTATTTCAAAATTATATATTTTGTATCAAAAAGTAGCTGTCTGCATCAGCCCCACATATGTATATGTCCCCTGGATTAATAAGTAGTTTAAAGAAAAGAGAAAGATTGTCTTCACCCTACAATTTCTTCCACATCAGCTTAACTTCAACCACAGCCTTCCTTTCAGGACATAGTTTAGTGGACATGGTGGTGTTAGGACAACAGTTGGATGATCTTGGAGCTCTTTTCCAACCTTAAAGATCCTATGATTCCCTACCAGGAGGTTCTGGTGGTAAATCAAAGTCTGTGCATGCACGCGGTCCCATTACAGGCAGCTATACTCCACACCCTCTAAAGAGGTTTGGGAAACATTTACTGCCTTTTGACCATGCTGAATGACTCTCAGGATAAAAATCAAAAATCCCTGCTAAAATATCAAATTCCTTACTGTTTTCTGTGGGTGTAAATGTAGAATGGGCAGGAAACTATTCCAAGCCCAGAAGGATTTAAGGGCTTCTGCTGTAGAGACCAAAAGTTGAAGTTAAAAACAAACAAAACCCCACAAACACAAAACAAACCAAACCACAACACAAACAAAAAATCCAAACCAAAATCTGAAACCCAAACTCATCTTTCACAGTGATTGGTTCATAATGACTACAATATTTGGAACAAACATGGGAAGATAGTCAGAAATGCTGACTTTAGCCTCCTGAACCTGATTTCCCAAGGTTCCCCTTAATAAATGGAGAGAGAGAGAGTGAGAGTAGTTCTTCCAAGGATGATTCAGAGCAAAACCTTAACTCAAGGCGTGATATCACTATCTACTCTATTCAGCCCAAGGAGAGGCTGCAGATAAAAGGGACAACTCCACTTCTTCCTCTCGTCCTCCTCCCTCCCTCCCCCTGAACCTGGCACTCACGCAGCCGTGAAATAACTTGGACCCACCAGCTCATCTGCCTGAACACCATCCAGCAAGAAAGAACATAGGGGGTTTTCTCTCAGTAGCTGCTTGCTCCAAAACTCCGCAATACACAATTGCTAGATTTACAGCCTTTTACCTAATAAAAGATTTTTTTTCTGTTAAGCATTTAACATTTTGTTAATAAAATGTCAAAGGATATTTGGACAATTACTTGTTTTGAAACGGGAGACTTCAAAACAAATTCTCCTATGGTTTTGGTTTCTGTGAATCAGCATTTTCTGACAGAAAAAAAAAAACTCTTGCTGGAAAATTCCTGACCAAATTTATTTAAATTGCACAGCCACATAGTTAATTGCTGTATTAATACTTTATCTGAACTACACTACCCTATTTGTTTCATAGTTTCTTCACTCACAGGCTGAGCAGCTTGATAATTTATTACTCTAGGCAAAGCCCTATTGACTTATGAGTAAGGATTAAGTGGTATTTCAGCATCCTTAGTTGCCAAGGTTATTGTTGTCTTTGCTGTTAGAACTGAAGAGCAGTTGAAGCACTCTCTCTATCCCCCAAACCCTCCAAAACAAGTCTTGCCAAATGAATGAAATGCATCAGTGATCCATGGATAAGCATGTTTCTCTGGGACAGAACCACCTCTTCAGTGGTCCTTGCCCCAGTATGAACAAATCTGATTTTAATCAAGTGCTGGTGTCATGAGGCACCAGAATTTAGTCGAGCAATGAAATGGAGAAAATCAGTTGTATTAACAACTAACGTACACATGAGTTTCAAGTAATCCTGCACAAACTAGAACTGAAAGGCATTGGGGTAGAAACAACAATGTTGATGTCGGACCTGGCATATTTAAACAAGAGAGAACTAATTTATTGATCCCCATACACTATTATTGTTACATTATGAAAGCAGAGAAAAGCAAGAAAAAAAAAACGCATAAGATAGAAAACTAGCATCTCAAAGTGCCTTTTTCTGTACAAAGCCATGAAAACTTCTATCGAGGTCATACAATCAATATAAAAGTATTGACAGCATAGTCTTGGCAGTTTTATGCTCTTCAGGCTCTCACCGAACAAAACTTTTCCATCAGTGGATCTTCAGTACTTAAGATTTTGTGTGTAAAAACACTCGTCTGTATTTAAGAAATCCTAGATACTATCTACTATCTTATATATTGCCTTGGCTGGGATGTTCTGCAACATTAGTGTGTAACACAGAAATGGCAAGGCTCAGCAGGTCAAGTTGACAGCTAATCAAATACAAGGAAAATGCATGAGAGAAGCCGCACATTGTGCTCTTCTGCTGCCCTAGGAATGCCTGAAAGCAGCGCAGCAGCCCTCCCCATTCATGAAGCACACATCCTGCATGCACGGAGAGGAAAGTTAGCCATCACACGAGGTTGCACAGAACTTGACATCTTCTATGCACCACGTATGCAGCACTCCAAACAAAGAAAAACAGGAAAGACTTTCAGCAACAAAAGCAAATAAGATAAATACAGCCATTAAGTAGCTCTCTTCCAGCAGCTCTACATAACTTCTACATATTGTTGTCTAAGCTAATCTTCTCCATGACTGGCGCTTAAAAATTGTCCTAGCATCACTTACACTACTGTAATTAGGACCTTTTTTTTCAGAATATCATTTCTGCTCCTTCAGACTCAGTCAGATCCACTTACATCCTCTTAGTTACATGCAACTTATGCCACTTCATCCATCAACTCTGAATCCAGCACAGTAACTTACCTACTTCTGCATTAAATTGTGCTTAGCCTTCAATTTCTTAGTGTGAGTAGCCACTTGTCCCTTGCTGTGGCTCATGTGTCTCTCATTTCTTCTTAGATACAATAGCTTCAGCAAAACAAGATAAAAAGAGTTGATTTCAAGCACTTCAGACAATAAGTACTCTCTACACAAGAGCACTAAAATACCACCACTGGGCTACCACTAAATCCTTCTGTTGAAATTTGAGATATGGATTTTATAGATGGATTGTTCAGTGGATGAGGAATTGGCTGGATGGTCACATCCAGAGAGTAGCGATCAACTGCTTGATGTCCTGATAGAGACTGGTGACAAGTGGTGACCTTCAGGTCACCTTTATCAATGACAGACAGTGGGATCGACTACACCCTCAGCAAGTTTGCAGATGACACCAAGCTGAGTGGTGCGGTTGATGTGCCCGAGGGACAGGATGCCATCCAGAGAGACATGAAGAAGCTTGAGGAGTGCACCCATGCAAACCTCATGAAGTTCAACAAGGCCAAGCGCAAGGTCCCGCATATGGGTCAGGGCAACCCCCAGTATCAATACAGGCTGGGGGATGAAGGGATTGAGAGCAGGCCTGAGGGGAAGAATTTAGGGGTATGGTGGATAGAAAGCTGGATGTGAGCCAGCAATGTGCATACACAGCCCAGAAAGCCAACTGCATCCTGGGCTGCATCAAAAGAAGTGTGGCCAGCAGGTCAAGGGAGGCAATTCTGCCCCTCTGCTCCACTCTTGTGAGACCCCACCTGGAGTACGGTGTCCAGCTCAGGAGCCCCCAAGAGAAGAAGGATGTGGACCTGTTGAAGCGAGTCCAAAGAAGGCTGAGGGAGTTGTGGCTGTTCAGCCTGGAGAAGAGAAGGCTCCAGGGAGAGTTTGGAGTAGCAGTAGATAAAGGGGGCTTAGAAGAAAGATGGGGAGAAACATTTTAGCAGGGCCTGCAGCGATAGGACAAGGGGTAGTGGATTTAAACTAAAAGAGGGTGTATTCCTTATATCTAGTCTGAATCTATTTTTTACAATGAGGGTGGTGAAACACTGGAACAGGTTGCCCAGAGAGGTGGTGGATGCTCCATCCCTGGAAACATTCAAGGCCAGGTTGGACGGGGCTCTGAGCAACCTGATCTGCTTGGAGATGTCCCTGCTCCTTGCAGGGCGGTTGGACTAGATGACCTTTGAAGGTCCCTTCCAACCCTAACCATTCTATGATTCTACGGAAATAACACCACTTCCACATTAGGACTAACACAAAAAGCCTACTGTTGATGAACGATAGAAATGTAATTAGTAGAGGTTCACAGCATTGCTTAAATTGCTATTATTTAGAAGAGCCCTCTATACTTGCAGTTAGGCTTGTGACATGCTCTGAATTTGAGAAGTGGTAATAACTGAAGGAGTGCCTCAGAAGGGCTCACAAGCATCGTATGAAATCAGAGGGATTTCATTAGTTGATAACACACCAGCCCCTACTGCTGCTAAGAGATCTGGCAGCCAGCAAACTGTGTTTATGACCTGAAGCTTTGTAGCACGCTGGGAAGGGAGAGGGGGAGTGCTCTATAAGACTGCTGCAATTTTTGCTCATATTTTACAGGGCTGTTGAAGAGGTATTGCTACATTGCCAGACATCACAAATATGGGCTGGTACCATGGCAGGTGTTAAACTCCTTCCACGTCACCTAAGAAGAACAGGTGTGCCTCTCTGGAAGAGATACAAGGAAGAGCAATACTGCACAATTTCTCAGTTTCCTGGTTATTGTGGTGGTAGCCACGAACGTTGACGGTCTCTCCAGCAGTATAAATTAAAGGTGATAATTATAAAATATTCAGAAAAGTTCCTGAGATAAAGCCTGACAACAACCCATAAAGATTCTGCATCCAGAGTTAATGAAAGGTTGGAAAAATAAAGAATAGTCTCCAGGGTAAGCAAAAGCATATTCCAGAAATTAGTGATGCAGCCAGACTCATTACAGCATTTCATTAACCGTGCACCTTTGTTAATGCAAACACAAACCATAACTCAAAGTTGCCTTTAAAATTGAGGAAAATACTAGTTTTTTTTTTTGTCTTTGCTGTGATTTCTCTGCTTCTGAATCTATGTTGTCATATGCAAGATGTGACCCACCTTTCCAATACAGTGCTTCTGAACCGCCAGTAACTCTGCCTTTGACGATTTTTTTCTTTTTTTTTCCAAATCTAGACTGGAATCTTATAGACCTCTACTCAGTATAAGGAGTGCTACTTTCATATTTACCTTAATGGTTACATCTTTCTGGCATGTCAGCCTAGTCCTCTTACTTTACTAATTGATCTGCTTCTCGTTTACGTCATAGCATATGTACACTAAAATAAACTCATGACTGAAATCAGAAATTTTGGGGGCTTTAGTCCTTACAAAGCAGCATACAGAATAAAAACTTGTATTACCTGAAGAACGCAAGTCTGGCAATTCCAGTACTATTTGAATATTTTATTGCTTTGTTCTTCAGGGAGTTAATTTTCTGTTCTCTTGAGACTTTGTACACAAAAAGCCTTCCCAATAACCTTCTAATTTTATGCTATTTCTTTTAGGTTTTTAACAAACTTTGATTCTATTGCTCATGCAATGTTCACATTTTATTCTGGTGGGGAATACAGCACAAGAAACGATTCCGCACTCCCCCTGCTTTCCCCACAGAAAGGATTCTGCATGGTGCAAAGGGAGGAAAATCTTCTGCAGGACACCAGGGGCAGCACCCATCAGACCTTCCTCTGCCACCTACATCACATCATGAAGGAAAAGGTTTAGGGTAATGGGTTGTTAGAGCAATGAGCAGTACATGTCTTTTTTTTATTAGACCTTGCCACCTGACTTTCCAAATGCCTTCTTAAGGATCACAGACAAAAGACAGCTATGTGCCAAAGAAATAATGGACCAAGAGAATGGGTATCTTAGTGGAATAGGGAATGCACCATGAAATACTACTGAACCAGAGAGAAAAAGAGTATGCTTACTGGATTATCAAGATTTGAAATCCTACGGGATAGCTCACTATTTCTAAATCTCCAAGCTACAATAACAGCATTTTTTTTTCTTTTTTTTTTAAATAAATTATACTTAAATTAACCAAATCAATGTTACAAAATCTCCAGTTAACATAGCATTCATAATAGCTCATCAAATAGACCAGTCATTATGTTCCAGTCCTTCCCATTCTGGTAGATGAGGGGGCGCTGCAAATGGAGAAACAACATATCAGCAAGGCACAGCAAATCCTCCAGGATTTTACTGACCACACACTAAAATCCCAGGATGGAGATGTAAAGTTCTGTGGTGCAGAAAACCTAGAGGCAATGCTAGTTTCAATTAAACTGACATATTTTAGACATTTACGCAAGGATAAACTGCAATAGTTTGGGGATTTCAAAAACAAGTTTGCACTACTTTACTTTTGATGGTAAATTTAACATGAATTATTTTCTAAGCACCCTGAAAACTCAAATTGTTGATAGGGGAGGTGGTTCCCTGGGAAATAGCATGTGAAAGGGTAATTATATGACACCTCATCCAATATAACCTTGAGATTCAGAAGCCATGAATCAGTTTAACACTGCCCTGTTCAACATTTTTAAAAAGTTTTTTCTAGTATGGCATATATGGAAAAATTGGCACCTGGACAAGCATCAAAGTCTCTCAAATTGGGGATTAGAGTGAGCTCATCCCATCATGGTAAGAACTAGTCTTTGTTCCCAGTGTGACATCTTGCATTAATAGGAGATCATTTTCTCACAATCACCGCCATTCATCTGGAGTGCAACGGGGTCTGCATCGAACAACTCCTCATTGAATTGCAGAAAACAGGGAAATAACTGCCGAGTTTTCCCGGTTACGCTATTGATATTTAAGTGCCGTTCTCTGTGGGGACGTAACAGCTTAACTCCAAAGAGGCTATGACCTATTTCCATGATTACTGCTGCACTAATGAACAAATGCTTTCTAAAAGGACATAACCGTACCACAGAAGTTTGGAGAAAGATGGATGCTCCCAAGAGAACAGGCTGCCTTAGACAGAAGATGTAACTCTGGGAATTAATTGCTCTAATTCTGTACTGAACAAAGTAGATGTTTGTGTACACATCCGCAAACAAATGCTTTCATATTGATTCTGTGTTTTAGCTCTGAATCCTCTTGACTTGGAAGTTATTCTGACAGCACCTTAGGTTTGGAGAAGATGAAAGGGTGAAGATCTGAAAGCATGTATATCATCCACATGCCCAGCTCTACCATGGTTGTAGAGAGTGAAAATCCATACTAAAGCAAAACATTTCCTTTTCATAAGACACTGTCTTCAGTGCTGTGTCTGTTTCACTACAGAAAACTCAAATAATAGACCAAAAAAAAAAAAAAAAAAATCTCATTTTCATTAAGATCCTGCTTTTTCACCCTATTTGGCATCAGAGGTGGCAGGACTTGAAGGTCAGCAAGATCACAGGAGCCCATGAATGAATTTAAAACAGCGCTTGAGCTCGTTCAGGCTCCAAGACCTTTGTTTTACATGAAACAACCATCCAAGTTGCTTTATTCATGAGAGCACAGTTACAATATACAATTCTTCATCCTTAAGAAATCATATTCAATCTTTCATTGCTGTGGATTGCATTTAAACAGTACTAGGTGGGAATGCAGCTCAGTCATCTATATGAAAAGCCACTCTCTCTTTTGAAAACAGACATATATAAAAACTCACAAATTACTACAAAATTTGCAAGTTTAACTTGAGGGAAAAGAGACTTCCAACCACTGACTGACTCAGATAAACTTAACACAGAAGTGCAACAACAGGCAAAAACTCTCTACTGCATGAAAGATTTGGTCAAAACAACAGAAGTGGTTCTACCTCGGTACGTAACAGAGACCAGAACTGCTCATAAAGTTCCTTAATAATCGTTTGCCAGATGAACGGTACAAAAGTGCCATCAAGTCTAGCCATGCCCTCCCTAGAGACGGCACATCTATACAATACCTGCTTTTTAACACACTCATTCTATCAATTGCTTTCCTTTCCCCTATAACTGGTGCATAGATTTCCAAAGCAATTTCCATCCACAAAAGATTAAAAGAATAGAAACTAACTGTTTCAAAGTATGGCAAAGAAGAATTTCACCTCTGACTTCAGCCCTGAAAATTTAAGCATCTCATTGAAGATCTGCATCTGGGCTTGCTCTAGTTCACAGATAAGGCAGACACCTCCAGAGGGTTATTCATCTCATTTGTCTTGCACAGCTGTATCCACCACTGCTGAGGAACATTCTGGTTCCTCACTGATCTCTGTTTTGACTAGCCAGTCTTATCTCGCACTTCAGAAGTCTTTCCTGTGGAAAGTGGTGCTAGAACTAGTGTATTGCCCAAGATGCTATGGTCCTGTTGAATCAGTACTTTCCCAAGAAAAAGCAGTTTGTGAAAACATAAATGAGCTCTCCTCACTTAGGCTTTCCTTGCCAAGGAACTAAATCAACAAAACTCTACAAAAAGCTTAGTCAAGTAAAACATTTTTTAAAGGGTATTAATAGTTTGGAGACTGTTCCCTTCCCTTGCATGTTCCAACCACCTGGCTGCATCCATTGCGGGTATTTCCTGCATCTCAAACAAAGAAGCCACAACCTCTTTGCAAAGTGACCTGCAATAATTCACAGCCTGTGGATTATTACACTTATCATAGGTTATTCTGCACTCCTGACCTAAATGCTCTTAGCTCTTTTACTGGCTAAGAAGAAAGAAGGTTTGGAAGCAAGCCCTTCGCAACTTTCTGTCTTGATGGCAATGGATTACTGTCAAAGAAAAATGAAGAATATACAACTTCAGTGTTAATCAGCAGATATGGTAAGCCCTGCAACAGGTTGTCCAAAGAGGCTGTGGATTCTCCACTGATGCAGATTTTTTGATCTGTACAGGACCACGAGCCACCTGCTACAACTTTGAAGTTAGTCTGACTTTGAGCAGCAGGCTGGACCAGAAACTGCCAGAGGTCCCTTTCAATACAGTATTTCTATGATTCTGTAAGGTCTTCCAAAAGCAAGCTGTATCTTTTGATAGACATTCTCCAATTTGAGTTTGTCGCTGGCGGATGAAGCAGCCAATGTTAAAACAGTTAACCTAACCAAGTACTTATTTATTTCCCTTCACCTCCATTTACACTTAATATCTTCTTTTATTGCAACAGCAGGGGTATTAAAAAAAAAAAAAAAGAGACCTTATATATGAGACTCAGGAGCATTAAATTTTGGTTTTAATCCACAGCTTCATAAATATGCAACAGGATTTCTTTGAGCTTTACTGTTTGTCAAGAATATAGTATATTTAATTCCAGGACAGTGAGCTAACATAAGTAAATATACATTTGTATCAATATTGAATTACATATGGTGTCACAAAAGAGACTTTGTATGCATGGACTTATTGATAACTGCCTTGGGCAACTATACCAAGTACAGGGACATTCAACACTGCCATCATTATATACTGCCTAGTCTCCTGAAAATAACACCCAAGTTACACAGGACTTCTGACATACTACCTTTGACCCCTAAATAACATAGAAATTTCACAAAGATTTTAAGTGCCCTTAAATCCATTACACATGAGTAATTACAAGATTTCAGCCAAGGATGATTAATTACTCTTGTGCTATTCTCAAACTCAATTTTATCAAATACTTGAAACACAACAAATAAAAGTTGCTCTCTTAAGCTAGATCCAAAACCAGAGCTTTTAAATACAAGTCATGGCTCATCAGAGATGTGTTAGATAAACTACACCGGTGCTTTTAAAGATACTGAAAAGTCTCTCAACTGTTAGCATTACATCTTATCTACGTCCACTCAAACCTGGTGCCACAAAGCAGCCTTCAGGCTAGGCTGAGCAAGATCTTTTATTTTGTTTTCTTTTTGTCTGTCTTCACAGTAAAAGGAGTGATCCATTTCAAAAATCAGATTTTTTTTAAATCAAATTACTTTTTATTGCAGTGCTTTAATTAACTGGTAATATCCCTGATCTCTCCTGCAGTTTTCTGTGGGACACTATTCCCTGAAGTTTCTATTACTCTTTCTGAGAAATGTATGTATACCATAAATTCTTTGAGACAGGTCCATTTTGTCTGTGTTTGTGCTATGAAACCCAGGTTGTTCCAGACCCTCTAGGTGTTATTGTAACAAAAGCTAAATAATGTTCCAGACGTTCCACACTGCTCCCACCAAAGCTGACAGTTTTCAGCAAAGACTCTGGAAAGTTTCAAGATTTCTGGTTCATAACAGATCTGTTAAGATTTGTGTATCATCCCACAGTTTTATGTTCTTTTCCTGCAATCATGGTTTAAAGCACACGTGCATATGCTTTTTAATCAGAGTAAATAAAAAGGCGCTGAGCAGTTCAAGCTTCCCCCTCATTTTTTTAAAGTAGCCAAAGATCAGCAGCAGACATTCTTTACTACTCTTTTTGGCTCCCAGATTTCAGAATGTTTTCTTGCTACACGAGATATTTTAAGACACCTTTTAAATTCAGTGGCAATAAAGAGGTACTTTTAAAGACCAATTCCTTAAAAACTTTTTTTTCTTCCACATTTTGCACGAAATGTATTGATCCCACAGGTGTCTTCTTTGCCCTGACTATATCCACACAGATACATGGACCCCCCCAACACGAGCGCAGACGTAGGTGTCTACCTCCACCCTGACAGCAGCCCAACACTTTTGCTCGTCTTAAGTTGTGTTACCCTTCCCATCAAACTTTTCCAATATAACAAGTGTTTCTCAGTTCACAAAGGTTACAAAATAAAACCTCCCAAGGGTAGCTGAAACACAGAGAAGTTTTGGCTGATTTCACATTACCCTGGCTTAAAAGTTATTCCCTAGTTATTGATACTTACTCCTATGCTGCCCGAATTTACAACTGATTGTTCTTTCTACAAATCATCTTCCATAGACATGGAAAATAAAGAAGAACTTAACCATAAATCATTTGACAATACCATGCCTCAGCCTCATAAAAGGGTAATCCCTTAAGCATTTTTTGACCCCATTTTCCTATTTCTTTTGTGAATTACCAGGCTGCAGACAACCTTTGTGACCCTGGACTCAGAATCAAGGGATAACGTCTAAATGTTCCCAAGTGACTGGTGGCTCTTGAGAGAAGAGAACAGGGATAGACTTTGATTAATTGTAAAAATTGGTACATCTAAAATCACTGCTCTTTTCTGAAATCCTAGGCCATAGACAGCTTAGCTTCTTGGCACATCTGCACACCAAATGTTCCTCACCATGCCATACTGAAAATTATCTTGATTTAATTCCTGTCTCATTGCACTCCATTTTACATTTTTCTGCTGTACTACACTTGTGCGGCACAGCTAACGGGACCACTACAGCCAAAATGTGACTCACCGCTTCCTTTGACCAAAACCTTGCTCTCATAATAGGAACGCTTACTGTCAACTTGTTCAAAATCTACCCACAGAGTTTGAAAAAGGTTGCAACCACTTTCAGTGCAGCACACGAACATAAATTAAACAAATTAAGTGTTCGAAATCCTACAATTACAAAACTCTTGAGGAGAGAGAAATTCTCCCCTTCCATACAGGATTTAGCAGCCTAGTGCAACTGAGGATAAAACAAAGTGTAGCAAAAGGAAAATAATTTCCACCTTTCTTCAGCTCTTATTACAGCGCCGAGGGTTGTACTATACACACCTGCCTCGAGGGCAGCTCTGTCAGAGCTGAAAGATGCCTTTCCCTCCTCCTTTCTGGGCCCAGTCCCCCGAGACGCTGACTTCAGTAAGAGCTATCAGTACTTGGCGGGAATGGGCTTTTGTTAACAAGTGGTGTAGAAATACAATCCTAAATCTAGTAATAGTAACTTCGCTGCCAACTAAGGGAAGGCATTAGGGCTCCAATTCAATATATCCAGAGGAGCTGCATGGAAAGTGCTCGTCTGACAGGATCTCCTGCCTTCTCCAAAACCTCACCTTTGATCCTACTCTACCTTATTAGCTACTTCTCATATTCCTTTCTTCCCACCATTTGTAAGGTAAATTTAACAGTGAAAAATTACATTTCACTGCTCCCATTTCATCTGCTTTTCCCAGCAATTTCACAGCTGTGCCTTTTACTGGTTTTGCTCTCACCAAGGTTTCTAGCAATTCCTTCAAATTCGAGGCTTCGACTTAGTCCCCGTCCCCCTTGGCATGTTTCTGACTTCCAACAGTTCACATTCAACACAACATCCTTATTCATGCCATCTACTCCCCTCCTGCTTTTTCCTTCTACCTCAGTGCCAGGGTCTTACCTAATGATTCTTCCTACACTTCTCTACAAAATACCATGACTTCTTCATTGCTTCCTCCATTTCCTTCTTCACCCCTGTTAAGCCTGAGATGAACGGTCAGGTTCATTTATTCAATGATCAGGTTCATTTATTTGGTTTCCCATGGGAGTACACTATAAGGCTGTTCCGTTCCGTGCGAGGAGGTTGCAGAAAGGGAGGGTCTCTACCTGCCCACTCCAGCATGCTACAGAGGGTAGAAGTCACTGGTGGGAAGAGGGAAGCTGTTCCTTCCCCAAAAGCAACGGTCTGTGCTAACCTGGGGGAACTTTCCAGACCACAGGACAGGCAAAAGTAAGAGACACAGGAAGAAAGGAGGAAATCAGGTGAGCAGAGGTCATGTCAAGACAGAGGTTTTCCCTAGAGCAGCGCAGAGCTCTGTGGAAGCTCTCCAAACCAGGAACTCACCAAAATGAAAAAGACTGACCCTGCAAGGACAGAGTGAGCATGATTTGTTTTCTTGTCCTTCTATTTTAATCTGTTCCTATTTGGAAGTCACCACATCAACAGAGTTAACTGCATCCTGGTCACTTTTAACATCCCTCAGTCAGTATGCAGGAAGCTTTCTCCATATTCTCACTCTCTTGGGTCCACCACAGTGAGGTCGTATCCAAGCATTGCCCTATTTCTCTCTGAAAGATTAATTTCTATGCATCAAGTCCCTCTTCTACTAATTTCAGTGACCACTCCTCTCTCTTCTGAGCTTATTATACACCTACGTTCAGGCAACTGGATTGTAACCATACTGGTAAAAGGCTGAACCACTGCTCTCTAGGCTTTACTGACCATACTGTCTGGAAGCTTAGGTACCCAGTACACACTGTAACACTCAGGGTAGGCGTCTTCATCTCAACCCATGCCATACCTGCTGTGTCCTCTAGGATGCACTGGCAATGCTTAGTGGCCATCACAGGAATTCAGCAAATCACAACAGCAAAGAATATTTGTCCTTCTTTAATTTCACTATGCAAACATTTACCTGTTAATCTAAAAATCAAGATGGATATTTGCTAAGTATCTATGCTACACGTTGCTCAGTAGATTAGCAGAATGTGGGGTTTCGCCCCCAGTGCCAGCAAACTTCTGAAACTGCCTGTAGAAAGAGAGAAATTCTTGCAAATTCAGTGTGAGAAATAAGTCACTTAGCTTTCTTTGCATGAATGGATTCATTATGTGCAGATGTTTGGTGCACTTCTACAAGTTTTTACGGAAGAACAAGTCACATCATTATTGTGTTATTTGACCAGAAATGAAGCATGGACTAAGGCCATCTGGGGAAAAAAAAAAAAAAAAAAAAAAAATGTTTCCTGGGTTTTCGAGTTCAAACCTTAGGCAAATCTTAAAGACGCAAATGAAATGAGCAAGAATATACCTGGAGATGCTAGATGACTCCTGTGATTAATAACAATTCATCAGAAAATAAGAAACTGAATTTTTCATTACAGTGCTATCTCTATAATATCCTCTAATCTGCTCCAGCAATTTTACTACAACATCCAGAAAATCACTTTAAACTGTACTCTGAGAGATCCCGCTCCAAGATGAAGAAAAAAATGAGCACAAACTACTTCACTGTAGCAAGCGAGGAAGCTGAGCATCCGTGGCAATTCTCCAATTCCATTTATGCCTTCGATTAAAAAAAGTGACTCACGTGAGTACTTACACTACAGGAGGAAAAAAAAAAAAAAAAACAACAAACCTGTATAAGTCTTATAAATCGTATCTCAGTACTGTTGTCAAGTTATATGACAGAGTTCTTTATTTCCAAATTTTATGGCAGAAAAGTACAAAGTGCTTTTTTAGATACTACTGACATCCATTCAAGTTAGACAAAACATTAACTAGTAAGGAATCAGACTGCCACCACAATCGTAAGTTTTCTGAGTTCCTCAAAAAGAGACATGGTCTAAATAGAAAAACATTATTAAATACCTCAAACCAGGGCCAGGGTGTCCCCTGGGGCCAGGAACAGTGGAAGCCCAGCCCCAGGGCAGGGCTACTACTTCAAACTTTCCTTGATTAGTTTATGATACTAATCCTGTTGAAATACACCATTTCTAAAGGTGAGTGAGTAGGAAATGCTTTTTCTGCTAACAGTCAGGCTGAACCTGGCAAAACTGAAGACTCCAGTCAACAGCATATAGAAAGTAAGAATGAATCTTTGGTAACATTAATAAAGTATAATGCCACGTTATCACAACTAGTCCAGAGTTAACATGTTGTAGATGTATCCTACATCTGATGCTTAGAGGCACCAGCAAAAGACAAAGGACAGAAATAGAAAAATACTCTAATATGGATGTTCAAACCTCCAACTCTCAGGGTTTGTAGCAGGACACAATGCTTTGCAATTCTTCTATTTGTTTGCTGATTTTGGCACGTGAATCACTGTAGGAGTCCATACATAAAGTACAAAAAAGCAGGCATGGTGATGCTGCAGAACAGGATAAGGACAAATGTTAAGTGAACACACTTCAACTATAGGCCATGGCAAAGAACCAGTAGGTTTATCCACAAGTCTATGTATATCTTACATGTATATCTCACCTATTTTCTGGCCACCCTAGCATTGTAGATGATTCGCAGCAGACGTTCACTCCAGTGATTACCTCCCAGTCATATGCAACAGCTACATCACCTATCTGCCCAAATACTCCAGCTAACCTATGCCCAACCTAGGAAAGCACCGAAGCTGTGGTTCCATCCAAGGCAATAAATTTAGCAACATTAAAATTAAGAGGCTTAAAGGGCTTTTGAATTCCTTCTTACTACAGTTTCCTATTAACAGCTAAAAAGACCCTCAAATAACTGTTAAATGAAAGCATCCAATGTAAACAGAATTCTACTACACAGTATTTTGTTTCCATAGCACAAGTCATAGCTGAAAAAGATACTAATTACAGCACTAGTGCAGCTGTATTAATTACAGTTGCATTAATCAGAGCAAATTCCTGTAATTTAACTAGGTTGGCACTTAAATGTGCTTGCTCAATTACAGTACAATTCAGAACTTTGTCCATCTCTCCTCAAAAAGCTGCTGAACTTTTAAGTTAGCACTGTGGGGGTTACATGGGTATCCATTCAAAGGAGGTGACGTTTCACAAACATTACATCTTCAACTGCCCTTGCGTTATCAAGAGAGCTAATAAAACTGGATGGCAGGCAGAGCTCAGCCTCCTTGAGATATTGCCTACTACAGCCCTCACATCCTAGGATTCTCTCGTTTTGGGCCTGCCTGACACTTGTCAGTCTATGACATTCTGCATTACTGGAGGAAAAAAAAAAAAAAAAAAAAAAAAAAAAAAAAAAAAAACACACCACAAAAACAACCCCAATCAAACAAACCCAAAAAACCAAACCCAAACCTATTAAACTCAAAGTGATCATTTCAACAACCACCAAAACCAATTTGTCTTTACGAGTTACATGACACAGACTAGGAGAAAGAAAACTTCTAGATCAAGATTTCTCAAACCTTGAGGACATTGCCAAGTTTTAATCAGCCTATGCTTTTATATTAAAAACCTAAACAACAACAACAACAAAAAAAAAACCACAAACAAACAAACAAAAAAAAAAACCCCACCACACTGCAACCATGGAGACATTTCCTATGCAAGGATGAAGAACAGGAGGATGAGCAGGAGCCAGACCTCAGGACTTCGCTCTTTAGGTGTGGTCAGTGTCTTTTTGACTTTTTCCTCAAGTTCTAGTCTGCTCTTGCCTCAGCTGAAGTCCTCACCAGTCTAAACACTTAAAGTTTAACAACATTCAAGTTTTTAAATACCTGCAAGTCTGCCCCATGTAAAAGGAAGAAAAATTTTAAGAATAATCAATAGGATGAAGCTCTTCGCCTTCAATATTGTTATTCCACTGAAAGGAAAAGACAGTCTACATCATGTTGCATTTCTACCACAATGTTACTGTTGGGACGCCACAGGCCCACGATCAAACAAACTGTTTTGTTTGATGGAAAGCAGGGACAAGAAACATTATCAGAGGAAAGCTGAGGAAAATGTGAGGAAGCTGTATCACGGAGTGGAACGTCTTTACTTGAAGCTGGGATGCCAACTAATAGCATGGCTTTGCCAGATGACTCCAGTTCTGAGATAGCAAGCAGCTCATAGGCTCCTCTTGTCTTTAGCAACTTGAGACTTAGATACATACTTCAAGCAGTTAAGGTCTAGTAATGCTTTATATTAATAAGGGAATGCAGATAATATGTTCATAAATACCATTAAAAGTTTTAAAACCTCTCAGTATCTAAACAGACATGAATCACAACAAACAACCATCCTGTTTCTTTAAAATTTGTGTTTTACACAGGTGTATATCCTCAGATTAAATTTTAACTAGACAACAATGACCTGAAAGACAGAAAATTGTGAAGACAAAATTGTTTTTAAATGGCACATAGCCATAACATAATCTAAACAGATTTTTGCAGGCTGTGATGACTAATTAAATAAATGTCACTGTCTACAGGAACATATGTTAACAGAAACTCTGTGCATGAGCTTATATGCGTGCAAGTGCTAGTGTGATACCCAAACTCAATTAACAGATCTCTGCTAAAAAATACGCCTATACAAAAAAATAAACAAATAAATAAAGCTAAGTAAAAATACAATCTCAGGCTTGACTGAAGAGGTTGAAGTTGTGAAAGTGGAATGAATACACAGAAAATTATTTTAGTTCCAAGTAAATAAATCCTCAGACGAGGAAAAACTCATTAATAAATAGTTACTGATATCACTAGAGACAATCTTTGCTTAACAAAATGATGACATAAACGTAGAAAACTATGCTGTGCTCAAGATTCAGACAGGCCTGAGAAGAAATATTGGTTGTAGTGAAGTTGGAAACATAAATTGCCTGCATGTGGCACACAGCCTGCATGTATGTTGATTACTCTCCTATACAAAATCAAAAAATGCATCCCTTGCATGTCAGCCAAAGTGCACATCACAGGACATTCAAAACAGTGTAAGAGACTCAGATGATCTCAATAGGAATTAGGTACCCAACTCCCTTACATGAACATAAATGGTAGACGTGGTTTTAATCAGTGGACAGCTTAATAACAGAGACACTTGTCTACCGTAGCCCTGATTGTCAGTTTAATATTCTTAATATTGAGAATAATATTAACATTCTGAATATTCTACAGATTATATGCTGTCTGAGCCACCAAGAGCAGCTGTTAACCACTGACATGGCAACGCAGCAGCAGATAAGGATACACCATCTGCTGATCTGCTCTGTCTTAAATATAGGTAAAACCATCATTATCTCCTGAACAGTGACCCAGAGATAGTATTAATCTATGCTTTCTGATAGCTTAACATTGCTTTAGATTTGAGTTGCATTATATTTAAGGGAAGGTAAGAATAAAAACTCCCTATCCCAATATATATGAAAACTTATCATGAGTTCATACTATTATTACCCACTGTCATGGTTTAGCCCCACTTAGCAGCTAAAATACAACACTGTTGCTCACTCACTCACTCCCCCTTCACCACCCCCTGCAGTGGGATGGGGAGGAGAATCGGGAAAGAAAAGAATGCAAAACTCCTGAGTTAAGATAAAATCAGTTTAAGAGAACAACAGAGGAAGAGTAAACAGAGATGGAAAACAATAACAGAATATACTTAAGCATATAATTTACAGTACAATAGCTCACAGTGAATCCTGATGCCCAGCTCCTTCCCAAGTAGCAAAACCTGCCCCTCAGCACCCTCCTCACTTACATACCGAGCATGATACCACAATTGGCCCTTTGGCCAGTTGGGGTAAACTGTCCCAGCTGTTGGCTAATTGGTAACCTATCCCAGCTGTGTCCCCCAGCCACAGGTGCCACCAGCTCCAGCTCCTCTCCCAGCTCAGGTGAAAATTAACTCTGTCCTAGTCAGAACCAGGGCACCCACATAAGTTACATGAAAATACAATATCAGGCTTCTGCTACCAAAACCACTTGTAGCACCTTCTGAATTGGCAGCACAAGCCACTTGCTTTTTCCAAGCTGTAAGTTACAGTCAGCTACCCAAGCAGCGTTCAGGTTACTCCACCTTGTCCAAAACCACAAAAAACTTCAGCTATTAAAACATTCTTCCCCTAATGAAACCCAAATGTAGCACTCATTCCTTGAAGTGGTAATTAGGGCAGAAACTTATCAGCAAGAATCAGTTCAGGGATAATGGAACCCGCACAAAAACATATAATGATTAATGCTTTCAATCATAATATAAATTGGAGGCCCACAGCTCCAGGAGTAAAAAATGACCCACCTTACCTGTTTGTGATGCACAGCTAGCTAGGCAATTTACCTTCAAAGATCAAAACACCACACTGACTTTTGGTTTTGTTATAATCATTAAGTCTTCATCATTCAACATCCTGAACTAGTTCCAGCCTATTGCTCCTTCTGCCCTTTCCCATACATGTTAGCTTAGTGGACACTTTCTTTCTTCTTACTCTTACCTTCTATTGCTGTTTTCTCTGGACTTTATGAACGTCTACGATATTGAAGGCTGTGACATCAAGGGTTGACATCAAACCTTCAGCTCCATAACACTATCCAGCTATCTCTCTCTTTCCCAGACAGTTAGTAATCTCTACTGGTAACTCAAGCGGAAACTTCTGCCCAGAAGAGATTAAAAGAACAAAGGGGGCTTCAAAATCCCTATCTGGGAAATGGGAACAACCTCAGTGTTAAACTTCATCTGCATTCCTCTACAAAAAAATGCACAAATGGCATTATGGTGGAGATGGCTTTTCTGCATCATAAAGGAACAAATCTTTGCAAAACAAAACACTATAAACTCAAAGCAAGGTAAAAATTTGTTAAAATTTGAGATTCTCCATTTTAAAGTTGTTATACTGCTTCTGTTTGTTCTCAGGACACATCAGGGCCTGAACCCAAGTCTATTATGCCAAACAATGCCTGACATGACCGAGATTCAAATACGGCATCACACGATGCAAGCAGAACTGGCAGTTTCACCTAGTGCCCCCATCAACACACGCTGCATTTCCAAAATAGACCTCAGTTACATACCTCGAGTCATAAAACAGTTAGGGTTGGAAAAGACCTTCAAAGGTCATCTAGTCCAATCCCCCTGCAAGGAGCAGGGACATCTCCAACCAGATCAGGTTGCTCAGAGCCCCGTCCAACCTGGCCTTGAATGTTTCCAGGGATGGAGCATCTACCACCTCTCTGGGCAACCTGTGCCAATGTCCCACCACCCTCATTGTAAAAAAATTTTTCCTGATGTCCAGTCCGAATGTACCTCCTTCTATTTTAAAATCACTACCCCTCGTTCTATCACAACAGGCCCTGCTAAAGAGTTTCTCTCCATCTTTCCTGTAGGCCCCCTGGAAGGCCACTATAAGGTCTCCCTGGAGCCGCCTCTTCTCCAGGCTGAACAGCCCCAACTCTCTCAGCCTGTCCTCATAGGAAAGGTGCTCCAGCCCTCTGATCATCTCCGTGGCCTCCTCTGGACTCACTCCAACAGGACCATGTCCTTCTTATGCTGGGGGCTCCAGAGCTGGATGCAGTAGTCCAGGTGGGGTCTCACAAGATAGGCCTAAAGAATTAGGCCTAAAGAACTGTTGCTCATGAGCAGCCTCCAAAAGCAGAAGCTGAATTCAACAAACTCTTTCTGCAAGTAGCTGATCAAAAACTGCCCTTAGCAAAATGAGAGCAAATGCACGGAAGAGATCAGGTCAGGAAAGAGGAGAGGTCAGGTTGCTGTAGGTAAAGAGGGGCTGCTTAAGGACATTTGGAGGAGCCAAAAAGAGGCATCTCTCAGACAACTGGGTGACCTACGTAACGATCACAGCACTTAGACTCTTGTAGTAAAAAGCGATTTCTGACTAACTGGCATTCAATTACAACACAAAACCAGTCAGGGTTTCCAACTCCACCTCATTTCCATATCTCACAGACTAGCTACGGACACATTTTCATTTATTTATTTGACTATCTGTATCACTGATAGTTGTTTATTGATAGAGAAAAGGGAATGGAATATTAGCATATATTCTCTCTCTTCTAGAAGAATGAGCACAAAATCCTGCACTACCAGCCTGCTTCCCCCCGCCCCAGACACCCAGCAGCCTCGGCACACAATTACGGGTCAGTACAATGGAGCGTGCAAAAATTCTTTATATTGCTGTCACCGGTGAGACTCCAGAGAAATTTAATCTCAAGCAGTCTAAAGAACAGAGAACCAGAAACAGTCAACTAACAAACAATTTCCTATCAACATCAGTGCGGTTAGTGCCTTGCATCTCAGACATTTATTACAGGGCAGAAAAGGAAAAACTAACAGATTTTGATTTTTTTTCCTACTTCTGTAAATAGCACTAGTTAAATGAAAACAGAAGAAAAGACGTAAAGGCTAGTGTTCTCCTTTTTTGTTTTCAGTATAAATGCCAGCGATTCATTAAAGAATATGTGCAGGGAACCAGAGACGAAGCATTCCTACAATAGGAGTAAGTGAACAGGAGCTAAGGTCTAGTAATTATATAGGACAAGGAGCCCTTTCACCTTTCCATTTTATGGCCCATTTTATGGCTTTGGCATTACTTGGGATACTGCTAAAAGGAAAACAGAAGTGGTTATAACTACCACTTACTCAAACAAGCCAAGTTACCTACATAATACTCAAGCCCTTATTTTCTCTCTGCTTATTATCCTGTTGTGACTAAAACCCTCTTATTCTGAATTCACATCAGGGTGTTTCCACTGAGCTTTACATAGAAAAAAATCAAGCCACTGTATATTACATAGACTTTCAAACAATACTAAGAGATCGCTTTATTTGTAACAGCGGTAGAAAGCTTTAGTACTTGGCAATTTGCTCGGCAATTTTGTGGAATATCTGATCTGCAATAATTATTTTGGAATGCTGTCATTTTCCTGAAATCAATCCTCTTGTTACTAATTAATACCCAAAACTATCTGTGCTTTCCTTACAGAGTGATGAAAGACTTCACAAAGGATTTTTTTTTTCTCTGGAATAATTATATCAGAATATTTACTCTAGAATTGTTACTTCAGTAAGTTTCTGTTTGAAGATAAACCCCTTTTGCTACAACAGTGACTGGAGCTCCTCAGGAAAGGTTATATTTTTCCATTCAACATTTAGTTTTTCATCAGTTAAGATTTTCAAGTGAACTGTAGCCTCAACTGAAAGAACAGAAAGGACAAACAGGGTACTGAAACTTTCTAGCCACAGAAGAAGTGCTGCTCTGCACACAAGCGGCATCAAAATCTTCTTCCCACTGACTGCCCAAAACTCTCCTAAAAAGAGCACTAAAGGCCACTTCTGTTGGGTGAAGGTATCTCAGTTTTTATAATGTTTTAATTCATGCCTCAAAGTCTCAACATCCGATTCTACACTTCATCAGTCAAGACGAACCAGTTCGCGTTGCCTCACTAGCAGCTAGCCAAACCAATTTGCTGCACATGAGGTACTTTTTAAAAAGTTTACCTATACCATTTACTACAGTATAGGTAACAAACTTTGAAACATCTCCTCTGTATTTAAAGACCTCAGTGCCACCCAGGAAGGCAAGAAGGATGCTGAACATAGGACTCTTTCTCTGAAAGCACCCAACAGAGCAAGGAACTCCCCAGAGAGGTCAGAGATGAAGTATATAGCACTGTCCAGGTGCAAGTCTTACTAGGAGGCTCCTCTTTGTTATCAAAGCTCCAGAGACTGCAGTCAACTGTCATGACAAGAGCATCACCACAGAACATACTGATTACACTTCATTTTATATTATTACATGCTTAAAGACAAAGGAAAAAAAAAAGTTAGCCCTACACAGTGTAATAACACACAACTGAACATATCCTCACTTACCACATCAAAACTCAGCAGAAATATCTCTTTGAAACATAAGAAAGCTACAGACTTTGGCAGGTTATCTTTTCTTCCCTTCCCTCACAGGTTACCAATATTTGTAGGAAAAGAGAAACACATGGTGAAAGATTGTTTCTCTGCAAGAACATGACCTTTTAATACAGAGTGAAATTTCCAAAGGCAGAAAAGGCATCAAGTCAACAGGAACTGAGTGCCAGAATGTAATTTATGTTTTATTGTAATGAAAAGCAAGGGCTTAATTATAGGTAGTCATGGAACACCCTCAACCTTCAAATTGACTTCACTGGGAGCAAGAGAAGAGCCTGTTCAGACTTTTGACTGCCACCCCTAAGCCAACCAACCAAACAGCAAAAAGAAGAGTGTTGTGCAAAATGCAAACTAATTACTTTCATAGGAAAATTAATTATTGTGATTCCAAGCAGCTACAATGGTCACCTGATTGGAGGAACTCTGACCTCCCCAAGCCAATCAAGTACACAAACAGTAAATTAAACTCCAGCTACTGCAATGTGCGAGTGGCCTCCCACATGCTAGAACCCACGCTACACCCCCATGTCTGCGGTACATACCATAGTGAGAGCACCACAGCCCTACTTTCACAGGAAAAAAGCATATTACTGAACTTGGTTTTCAATACTCAGTCTCTCCCTGCAAGCAAGCAAGAGTGGTCAACATAGACCTTTGTCCCTTTCTTTTCTTTTTTCTGACACGCTATGAGCAAACCACAATGCCTAAGTTCTTGCACTAACACGGAGCCAGCAGTGCCAGCTCTCAAGCCCAGTCAATAGGCAGGCAGGCTGCTCTGAAGTCCCCGCACCAACCAATTTGAGATGCATGAGCTCCTGGCAGCAAAATAATTATTTCCTCAGAGGTTCTTATTGTCTCCAGCACACCATGAATTCTGTTCAAGTTCAATGTCAATTTATCATTCTACATTACTGGCGGCAGCTGACATCATGGGTGCAATTGTTAAAGAAAAGGGAAATTATTTCTGCCCTCGTACATTTAGAGTCCCTCCACCCACAAATAAACGTAGCAAACGGAAAAAGCTTTGAGCACTTGGAAATCACAATATGTGCTTTCTATAAAAGCATTGCCTGTGTCCAGCAAACCTCCCTCTCTACCACGGCTGAACAATATCAGGTACTAGAGAGACCTGAAAGGGAACATAAAGTATGACCTGCAAAAAGGTAGTATTTTTAGAGTACAATATGTTGGGTTTTTTTTCCTCCCTCAAATATGCAACACTTTCCTTAGGCTTGATACAGCGAGATGCTGACCGTGCTCAGCCCCTCTCTAGCAAAGCATGGCACAGCCAGCCTGGCACAAAACGAACTGCTCTGCTTAGCGGAGACTAAAATGCCAGCACCTCACAGGCTGGAGCCCACCAGCCTCCACATCAAGACCCTGCACAATACATCATTTTGTTTGCAAACATATATATATATATGATATTTTTTAAATAAAAGGAGTAGTAAGTTGGCTTAAAACTAGTGATATTGCCTCTCAAAATAAGGGATTGTTCACACAGAATGTGTTACTCAGTGTCAGTACAAAAGTGTTTTACCTTCATCTATCATCAATCTTCAACTCCAAGTTAAAAAGAAACTCAAAAAGCCACCATTTTAACAGAAAAAAAATACTGTGAAAGACAGAACTTGTTTCAAATAACCATTCTGAAAGTTAGCATTACTACACTTTTTCCAAAATAATTAAACAACTTAAGTAAAAAAGATCAAGTGAGTATCAGACTCATTCACAGACTCCAAAAATTCTGTTCCTGCCCTTGAAACACTGCATTCTGTCCCATGATACAGAAATCTTCCAAAATGGTATAAGCATGCCCTGGCAGTGCACAAGATGGAGGGGGGTTAAAAGTGACAAGACTTGAGTTTTAATCACCACAAAAAGGAAAAACAACGACGACTGTTTAATTCCATGTGCTGCAACCTGCGGTGTGTGCAGCACAACCCCACCAGCAGCTGCAGCCCAGCTGGTGACACCAACTCTGTCCTGCACCCAGTGGCAGGACAAGGGGCTGCGGGCACCTACCAAAACACACGGAACATCTGAAGATAAGAACATTTTTACTGCAAGAGTGGTCAAACACTGGAATAGGTTGCCCAGAGAGGTTTTGGAGACCTTAGAGACCTGGCAGTGTAACAGGCTTACATGCCTACTCACAGTATTATTAAGATTTGATCAAAGGATGAAAAGTTTTCTTGTTATCTTTCATTACCGGATAACGTCACAAATAGCACAGAAATTCCCTTCCATTAGGAAACTAACCTACATGGTTTTAGAAACTTCAAAGATGCTTCATTATTGATTGCCTAAGTCAACTTTCCATGGCCAGAAGGCATTCCCTCCCCTCCTCTTTTTTTTTTTTTTAGAGTCTGTGCAGACTGAACAATTAAGAAGCAGTTTAGCTAGTAAGCAGCAAGTTTTAATAGCCTAACAGATGTCCACTCCGACTCTGTATTTAGTATTACTAGCTAAAACCCTAAATCCATAAGCACTTGAATGCTTGTCACTTCAAACCCTGCACGACTTACCCTTCAAGGCAGCCTCTGACACTCCAAACCACCAAAACACTCCTCTGCCACCCTTCTCTTGCTTACTGCATGTTTTCCAGCTTCTGATACTGAGACTGGGTTGGAGACACAGCAGCAGTAAATCCTGAGCAAATCCTCCTTCTTGACAGGGGCAGCGTGTTTGCAGCACACGATTGTACGATCAGATGTTCTACTGTAATACAGAGAGGTCACTCCTCCTGCAACTGAGATATGCTTCACATGCAACCCTAACAGTACCCTCCCCATATAAGCGTTTGCATTAATCATTTAGATTTCCAATAACAAATTGCAAACCCAGGAGTGTCCTCCCTGGGCGTCCTGCTATGCAGCTAAGGTTCACTGCTACAGTGGGAACTCACTGATCTGCCATTTGGGCTGGTGAAGTAACTGAAATTACTCATAGCTTGTCATTCTCGTGGTGGACCAGCACTGGAAAGAGAAAGCCCTCTTTGCCATGACATTTCAAGCTACTTGGAAGCTCAGCAACAGTGAGACCCAGGAAAATAACGTCCTCTTCCAGATCTGGACAACAATACAGCCGTGGCAATATATCCTTCTGTCCACACCTGACAACATTCTGTGCCCAGTCTCCATCTTCTCCTACCTGCTGTTAGATCTCCATCCTTTCCCACTCCCCCTACAGCTCTGATTTCTCATTTTCATACAATCTTCCCAACAAATTGTCACCCCTGAGCAGCACAGTCTGTTTCAGTCTTGCCCTCATCCCCCCAAAATACCAGTTTCTTTTGGCCTTCTAGATCATGTCCCCTCTACACCTGAACTGGGAAACCTCTCCCTCTCCACAGCTTAAGTCCATGGTGAGTGCTAATAGAGGTTGCAAGGAAAGACAGGTCCTCTGTCCTCCATTCAAATGCACAAGTCTAGCCCTAAGGCAGCCCGCATAAGCCAGAGCTGCAACTACTGGGTGACTCCTGGTCAGCCCACATCTGGAGCACATCCAGTATAAGCATGGACTCAGCTGAGAATATGTTCGCTGCAATTTCTCAATGCCACATATTGAGAAATTCCTGAGAGTGAGAGATCGACAGATGGCACACGCTGCATCTCTTCCCTTGCGGTTCAGGTTTTGTAGTCAAACTCTGGAGGTAAAACTGGTTTTACACAAAACCAAAAAAAAAAAAAAGGGGGGGGGGGGGGGGGAGGAGGGCTGGCTCACCCTAGGACAGCAATGAGCATCAGATGACAGGACATCAAAGAGGGGACAGCACCAAGTCCCCATCACAAGCAGAGGTGTCAGCCCCCAACACCACCATCCCTCCAGAGTCACTCCAGCGTACTGCAGCCTCTCCCCATCACATGGCCCCAGCTTGGTGGAAGCTCAGCTTGCTAAAAATAACCTTTATCTTCTCATTTTTCCCTTTTCATACCCTGCACTAGTTAGGGTAAACACAGCTCAAGATGAAGGAGTGGAGCTGAGTTTGAACAGTATGGGCATTTGCTGGCAGAGTGCGGTGGGGAGCTGAAGGACAGCTTCAAGGTATGGGATTCCTATGCAAATATGGTGGCAACATGAAAGATTTATCAGTATTTCTAGAAGTAAATGGATAGTCCCTCATTATGATGGAGTTGCTATGCACTCCTCAAACCCAGACGTGTAGGATTTTGCTTTGCTATAAGATAGAAAATTAATCCCTTTGCTATTTTTCTTTTCAGTAGTTACAGAGTAAGCCGTTGGTACTACAGCATATTAAAAACAAGAAATAAAGTGAAATATAGACAAAACCAAAATAAATATATGCTGTTGTAGCACTCATTCTTGAAGTAGTTAATAATGTCATTTCTCAGGTTACATGAAGAAGCTGGGATATATCCCATTCCCCACCAAATCAAGGCTTTTGCTGTATCAATTCGGTTTAGTCATAGCCAGGCCTAAGATTTGCAAAGAGATAAGCACATAACAAAGCAAATTTATGTCAGAGAAGTTAATTTGCAGTTATGTGTTATGTTACGGAAGAATTTTACCTTGCAGATGAAGATACAAATACATCAGCACTCTGAGACTGCTAGTCAGCAAGACCTTTTGAAACAAATGCAAAGACAAGTCAAGTCTTCAGGTGGTTTGAGAACTAGCTGCTTTCTGTACCTCTACTACACACAGGAGGAAAAAAAAAAAAAGACAGAAAGATACCAATTACTTGAAGAACTTTATTTGAAAACTTAAGGCTTGATCTAATGCAGGACTGTTCTTGCTGTTTTAGAACGGAATGGTCAGTCTACAAAAAGATGACTCCAGTGCAGAGAAAAAGAGCTGAAATCAGATCTCCATTTAATACTGACTTACATGTGTCTCTCTCCATATATATATATATATACACACACTGCATTTCTCCTGCTTTTTAAATCCAAGTAAGAGTATAAAGCACAAGTAGTAAAATATAGGATATACAGTAAATTTCCATAACTGCAAGATGTATAAATACATACTCCTGCAAAATCTACTGCTTCTCCTTCTCACCGTAGCTTTTGACAGAAAGTTGACATACATTTGAAATATACATCGATGAAACATTTTGGTAGTAAAAGGAAAGGTCAAACCAAAGGAAACACCATGAGAACACATACTTAATATACCACTTTCACCTCTGGGTTAAAATAATGTGAGGGGTTCACAAGCAAATTGTATCAATGTAAATCAGCTTTGCATTGTGGTTTGTGCAATCTGTTAGCGTGCATTTAGGGAGAAAAATCCTCAATTATTTTTACCAGATATTCCCTAAAGCACAGTTTAAGACAGTTCTGAGATTAAAGAAATTGAAATCTTTCCATATGCTATTGAGAGTGCGTTGGTTTTGGTGGTTTTTTGGGTTTTTTTTTTTTAATGTATAGGGAAAACTTCCAGCTGCATAGACGCTTTGCTGACTGGAAATGCAAGCATTCTTCTCAGCTGGATTGTGAGACAGCTGGCTAAAACCTATTTGTAACACTTGCCTCTAAGATAAAATGCAAATGCAAAATCTCCCGATTACTTATGATCATTAAAGAAACCATATAATTTTGGGTTTCAGTAGTCTGTTGGCTTGGAGATCTGGCCCAAATCCAACTTCAGTAATTACTTTGAGATGCATCCTGTTGCCCTTAAGCTGCATTCAGCAATATTAACTTGTTTTCATTTTCCTCCCTACAGTTATGGAGAAAATGGTGCATGTTTTGTGTGTGAGCACTCTCAAAAGTGAGCTTCAGCAAAGTTCTACACATGTATGGAGAGACCATCCTCCAGAAACCTTTTAATCAAATCCATAAGTTACAAACAAAATTTCAAGTAAGCCCACTTCATATCAATGATTAAAAGTATAATCAGTTTTCCTTAATATGACAGAGGAGTACAGGCTGAGAGACAGATCTAGCTGTTGCTGGTGGCATCTGAATGCTCCCAGATAGAGATTATATCTATCATCTAGACAAATGGAAAAAAGACCACCAAAACAAACCCCCAAAATATCCCACATTTTTCTCACCTGCAGTGATGTAAGCTACATGCTTCAAATGCAAAATGTGTAGTTTAGAATATCTCTGCACGCATTTTAAATGCACTGCAGTTATGGGAAATCTGCATCATGAAAGATGCAAAAGAAAGACTGATTGTTCATTGTTTTTTGTTTAGAAGTTATTTTTCTTAAAACAGTTTGGTTTGGGCAAAGCAAAGGGAGATGTGTAGGAGTATAAGAGTAACAGGACTGTGAGAAATTCACGAGTTGAAAGAAGTGTGAAAGCAAGCAGGAAAATGTGACATGGTCAAGAAGCATGCTAGAAAGGAACAGAGAAACTAGTGAGAGGTAGAAAGCCAGGCACAAATGTAGGAAAAGAGCCTTTTGAAAGTAGATCAAGACTGGAGTTCACAAGGGAGCCAAAAGGTTCAACATTTGAAAGAAAAATCAGAGTCGGAACATGATGTCCCACATTGCTTCCACCATACTACTAAACAGGGAGGACCCCCCTCCAGGGAAGATTCTCCTCATCAACCGCTGGACAAGCTTCTCTCTCAGGAGATGGAATTCTCTCTCATAAATTAAAACCCTAAGTGACTGATGTAGTCTTATGTATTAGCACCCTGACAAACAGACATCCAGCGCTTGCAGCTTCTCCTGATTGGACCCCAGGTGCAGAATCACTTCTTCCTATGCCGCAGACACCACTGGATGAGCAAATCACACTGCACCTGGTCCAAACCCCACTGAAGCTAAGGAAAGGGCTGCTGCTGATCTCTGTGGCATTACAGGCACAACAAACAAAACCTGAAAAGCACAAGAAAAGCCAAAACACCAACTCAGAGGCCCTGCCCTGAGCTGCCCAGCCAGGCAATGGGACCTGCGCCCCTTCCCAGCAGCCTGCCCCACAGCGCTGCACCACCTCCGGAAAGGTCTTCAGGTGCTCCTGAAGCTGAGATAGCTTTAAAACTCTTACCTTGTACAAAAAAAAAAAAAATAATAATAATAATAAAAAAAATATATATATATATATAAAAAAAGACAACATAAAAGCCCTTTTAAATTCATCTTGCTTTGAAAGAGAACTGCAGGGCATTTTATAATTAGTTACTAACCCAGGGAGTCAATGCTGCTGTATATCTAGGCAAACAGATATTTTTTTTTTAATGAAAAGGCCAACTATTCAGAAAAGGTATCAACCAGAATAAATCACCATTCACCATTGGTGCAGGCTGATTACCCCGATGCCTCAGGATCCATAGCAGCCTGAAGACCTGCATTAGCTACAGACCAAGCAACCTCAGCACTCAGTTAACTTTACTGCTAAGCAGCAGCACTCAGCATTATTTCATCCACAGTGGAGTTCAGATTTGAAGAACTCTCAGAATGAAGGAGTAGTGGGAGGATACTGGATAAGTAAAGAAGCATTCAGTTCACAAAGGCTTCTAGCAATGCTGTGTTTGTTACTGATCGCCACTGAAATACAGCAAATGTTTCCTGCATGCATGGTCCTTGTTTAAAAAGCTCAAAGTCTGTCTTCTCTGGTACAAAACACAAAAATAAACATAGGAAGAAACAGCTAGGGAAAGACACAATTGTCCTTTCAGATTACATCCTTTCAGATGTGGCTAACTATTGCATTTTAATAGCATCAAAACCACAGCAAATCATTTCTACCACTAAAAATTCCACAAAGATATACTTTTGGGTGTATAGTATTTTTTAGAAGCATTATTTGCCTTTTATTCCTCTGTCAGCATGCATATCACTTCATCAGCCTCCCTCCAGTTTTCCTTCCCTCTAGAAGTGAACACTTCCTGTCTTGCCCTAAAAAATATGAAACCTTTGGAACAGAAAAGCTCATTTTTCCACTTCATCAGATGCTGCTGCTGTTCAAATTCATCTCAAGAAATAGTGCCTGTGTTCGTGGTCTGCACGCTCTCTCATTTTCCCATGCCAAGAAATCAGCTATAAATGCCAGAGACAGAATTTCTTCCTGCTTCTGCCCAGTTCACGTGAAAGTCAGCTGGAAACTACCACTCTGGTTGTTGTGGAAAATCACGTAGAAAGCAGTAAAAAAAAAAAAAAAAAAAAAAAAAAAAAAAAAAAGGGGTGATGCCAACTTCAGTAAAAAGAATCTCTGTTCTCCTATGTAGCCCTTGGGGAAAAAAAAAAAAAAAAAAACCGGGGAAAAAAAAAAAAGGAAGGAAAAAAAAAGGCAGCTTTATTTTAAATTGCAAGTATAAATCAGATTCAGAATCCCATATAACCCATAGCCCATCTGTGTCTAACACCAGAGGCTCTGGCCACTGAGTTATTTTACTGGTTTTTGCTAGAGATGCTGTCCACCACAGTATTGCAGATGCTCACCCACTGGTTTGTTCTATCTGTACCGGAGCAGACCTGCTCACATCACAACATCAAACTCCTGCTCCCACTATAGGTACCGAGCACCGACAGCTCTTCTGAAAAGCACTAGATACATTGTTTGCAGGTATTCGACCTCATACACCAGCGCTGAAGCCTGGCGGGAAGTGACTTCCTAAATTTGACCCACCTGTTGATTCACAAGTATCAAAAATGAAAGACATGAAGAGCAGGGAGGGAATTTCAAAGCCACACCTGGCTGCCACTTGGACAGACAAGCCTGGAGAAAGCATTTCAGAATGTGTGCACGTGCAGTGCAGATGGAAGCAGCAGCCAGTTTTGTCTTGTAAAACCTCCTCAGGGGAATGCTGATCCCCAAAATGACACACTGGATTATTTAGGCTTGCTTTGTGATCTTCACAGTACCCAAAACTTGTATGCATGCACACAGAGATATGTTTAGTCATTTCCTGAGTACATCCAGGTGTCTACAGTTCACTAGTTATTCCCTTCAGAGAAATGTCTAATGTACAACAATTTTATTTTCAGTAAACTTCACATCATATGATCCATGTTCAGTGGCCAAGAGCCAACAAGTGGGTCAAGTTACATTTCTTCTTGAAAAATCACAACTTTTTACTTCAGATACTTAGACCACATAGAAATGGTCTGGTCTGTTGCGTGTTTTCAGGAAAGAGGCATAACAAGGACTCCACATTAAAGAAGCGGCCAAACCAAGGCTCTTGGTATCAGCAAGCCTCTTCGGAGGCTAAATAGTATTCAATATTCATAAAGCTGCTGCTTTAAATATTCTGGTGGATATAACAACTATATTTTACAGGACCACTGTGTAAAATTTTAAATGAGGCTTTAAACTTGTTCACTAAATTTAATGTCTGTTTTTTTTTAGTATTGTTGTTTTTGTGGTTGGCTGGTTTTTGGTTTTGTTTAAGTCAAAGATTAAAGAAAATCCCATTTGTAAAACTGGAAAACTTATACTGGGAAATAAAGAGAGCCCACAGAACTCACGATTTCTCTAGATCTAAAAGGAGATTGTTCCCAGCCCATATCTCAGGTTTTGCACAGACAGACAAGTCTCAATGTTTTTTCTTCAGCTATCAACATTTGCAGCCACTGCAGAGTCAGAGAGCAGGAGACCCCATCTCCCCTCTACTAACTGACAGAATTAATTTGATTAACTTGACTTATCAATCGTATGTTTTATAGTCTCCAGAGATTGCACTTATTCTTTTTTCTTGTAGGGACATTAAACTATTAGAAAAATCTTTTACTAAATGTATTTGGCGAGATAAAAACCCTTATCAGAATTAGCTACGTTATTGCAGCTAAAGACAAGCTAGGTCCTTCCTTTCCCAAATTTATAGTTTTATAATTGAGTATGTCAATTAAGATTTAACTAAGATTTAGCAGGCAGTAGCTGAGGGTAATTACTACAAAGCCACTGAGGTAAAGATATGTGCTTTATTTTTCTAGAAGCTGAATTAATTTTATCTAGCCATTTTGTACAGCAACCATCTTCTTTATGCAACTTTGCTGCAGATTTGCAAGATCCTAGACCTTACATTAGCAGGCCAGAGGATGGTACTGTCACACTACGGAAAATTTTCTCTTCATCATTGTTTAAAAAAAAAAAAAATCCACCTTTCGTTTGTCCATGGTAAATCTCAATGCATTTTCCTTTTCTGATTCTTACATCTATGGTATCACAATTGCAAGTTAGATTTCCCAAACTCAGGTCTTGATCCTGAAGACAGAAGCATCTTTACAGAGCTCTGAAACTCTTGGTAGGAGACACATTTCTGAGAATTCCAGATGACACTCACGAAACACATTATTTTAAAGGCTTGCTCCTTAAAAGTGACCCATGCTTTGCCTGAATTGAATGAGGTTTGACAATGTGAAACATTTCCCAGGAAGAAGACTGCACCTCAATCATCAGATGCCAAGCATCTGTCAAACAATATCTTGATATCAACATGATGGTAGCACGAGGAAGACAACACTTTCCTCGTGCCCTGCTGGGTGGCCCCACGGCAGAGCTACATTATTGAAATAGGAGATATATCTGTGTCTTATTCAAGAAACACTTCAAGTCTAGTGTGTTGCCAAACACAAGCTGTATTATAGGACATCTGCATGTGATTTGTGTTTTTTTTTAGAAGTGTAACACTCAGCCAAATTAGAGCAAGTTTTCACAAAACAAGCAGATGGTGTCCATCAGCCTCCACACCTACTCAGTGTTAAGGTCTCGCTGAAAGCTCTGAAGGACTCTGCTGATATGGATCCTTTGCTAAAGTTAGAAGAATTATTAAATGATGTAAGTTTAATACTCACTGCTGCTTCTCCATAAAACAGACACTCTCCTAAAATTACCCCAAACTGATAGAAATTAAAACTGAAGGAACACATTATGTATTAGCAACAAGGGTTATGTTTGACAGCTTTCCACAACTATTCACTCATCAACGTGAATGCATCTGGTGTTATCCAGATGAGGATCTTTCCAATGCTGTCTCCAAGTATGAGGGGAATGATGGGACTATTTTCGCAACTGTTCAGAGTGGCAAGCTTGCATTAGCTGTACAACAGCCCAGTATTATCACTGAGCACAGCAGCATGAAATATAGGGGCTAGGAGAAGGAAATCAATGAGTATTTAAAACACCATTTAGTTGATTTACCTATAGCATGAAGTACTGTCATTTAAAAAAATCACATGGAGGTGTCCCTTCTCCAAATAAATGTCTGTACTGAGGAGATCATTTACCAAAAGACTTAAATGCTGCCACTAAAAGCAACACATTAAAATCAATTAAAAGGTTTTCTAAAAACACCCATCATCTCTCTCATTTCCTACACTCTTGCCAGCATCATTCCACCCTTTCATGCTCCTACTAAAGCAAACAAGGTGTTTTTGCCTCCAAGTTAAATAGCACAGAAGAGGCTATATTCCAGCCATCACAACATGACATCAAAAACCTCTCTCTAGGCACAGCTGAAGCATTCCCGGATAGGCGCATGTGCTTTTATTCAACTTCAGCGCTCACTTGCATAACATAAGTTTGCCTTGTGTATGCGCTGGGGAGCAGGTAGACTGAGTCTCCATCAGGTAGTGTTTCTCAAGGATTTCTAATTCCCTCAAAATGACAAAGAGAGCAACCTATTCATATTAATTTAGGAGCAGAATCCATCACACCTGACTTAAGCCATCAAAAACTACTACCTGTCAGATCACTACTTCTCTTTATTCCATGAAGAGGAGGGAAAGGCATATTCAGAGGACAAGGACTCATTTTTAAGACAGGACAAGGTATGCTTTGGGAGGGCACTTCTCCCACCATGAGCACAGAGGGAACGTGTATTACGAAACGCCCAGTTTAGAAATGGACAGCATTAGGCAAAACAAACCCCGATCTACATTACAATTAATAAACTATTCTTTATACATGGGTTCACTATCAAATTTAACCCTATGCCAGGTTTCATAGACAAAACTTGATGATCACTGAAGTCTAGGAGCAAAAATTGCACAAGTGGCATAAGGAGGCATTTAGGAGTCTAAACTCCATTTTGCAAAAGGGACAGTGCTGCTTAAGCTCTCACACAGAGAGAACAAGAAAGGTACAAAAGTGGGATCTGGGACTTCCCCACTGGCCAGATATAGTTTGTTACATTTTAGAAACTCACATATATTTATTAAACATGTACCCAAACTCAAAGTTTAAAAAAATAAACAAACAAGTCACACTGGCAATTTATCAGTGAAAATTATTCACTTTTTAGCACTTTCCAGCTTGCAGAAATAACTCGGGCTCCTGGTTGTGACAAGCCGGCTTCAGGCAGCAGAGCCTGCTCAGGTGAAAAGCACAACATTTGCACCAGGAAGAAAGGATGGCCAACTGATCATCAAGATCAATCAAGATTTGGCATCTTGAGATAGCCAAAAAGTGAGCATAAGTTTCCTCTCCTATTTTTCGTTCTCCACCTTTTTTCAGTTTGGCTAACCTCAGGTAAACTGAAGTTTTCTTCCTCTCTTCCAGCATGAAGATGTCTACTCTAAGCAGCAGCTCTGTATCTACAATGACAAAAAAAAATGGCTACAAGGAAAACTTCTCAAGCCTCCATCCATCAGCACCAGGAGGCTGAAGGTCAAACAAAGCATCATGCATTCAGGCACTACAGCAGAGGGGAGAGAGGAAAAAAAAAAAAAAAAAAAAAGAAAAAAAAAGAAGATGCAAGCTCTGCATTATTTTTCTGCTTAGCCGACGAAAAAGAAGCAAAGCAGCCAGAGAATTCTCAAAGGAGCAAAATTTAAAATTCATTTTAAATCACAAACTAACTTAACAGTTCCACTTGTAAACCTCAGAAAAATCATTACGTGCTCAGAGTTTGTGTGGTAATTTGAAAGACATGCCATTCTCCATTCATAGCCAAGCAGTTGGATTATCTGCTTTAGAAGAAAAATTCCACTCATTCACAGCCTCGGAGCGCGACTGGGGCTTCCATAAGAAATAATAATTAGAGCAGGGAGAGCACTACCTCAAGCCAATGCTACTCTGCTAACTCAATGGAATTTCACCCACTTATTTTAGATGCACTATTTGCTCTCAGGCTGGTAGGCAGAGAAATATGTACCCCACAGTCAGTTTATTTATTGTTTGGCTACAAGGAGATAGCCATTGTTTCATATTTGCATTTGAGAGGGAAAAAAAAAAAAAAAAAAAAAAAAAAAGAAAACACCTCACCACTTTTGTTTGTTTTTATCTTTCAAAGCAGCCTACAAAATGCTGTTTCACCTTCTCATGCAGCAGGTCTTTGCTACATTTCTGCTTTCAAACATTCACAGTTCTATGGAAAAGTCATCAGGGCCCCTGGGTTCATGCAACATTTTGTGCCGATACATTATTTTAACACAAGAGACTTAAAACCTCAGAGCAGGGTCCCAAGGGGCAACTTCCCGGCAGCTGGGATTAAGCAGCAGAGGGCTCGGGCCACAGAATTTGGCGGCAGCCAGCCTGTTGCAGAGGCCTGGATGCACTCGCACAAAGGCTTCATCATCCTTTCAGGCTGGGGTTTTATCAATGAACTGAGCAGATTCCAGGCGCCGTTCCCCCGTTGCCTAGCGGAGGGACACTCATTGAGGCTTTAATCACAGTTTAGGTGCCACAAAGGAGCGGACCAGAAGACTGCACTGCATAAAGCGGTCCAACAGCACATCAAAGAAGCGGGAGCTATGGCTGTGCCCCATCTGATGTATGCTCTCCCACCCAGCAGCGGCCGCCAAGAAGCTGCTCTGCTCCCCGTCATGGGAAACCCATGCAGGAGGAGACCACAGTCACAGTCCGAGATGTCACCCTGATCCCCACACTGCTCAGAGGGGAAGGGCATGGGGAGCTCTGCAGGGAGGACAACCACAGCCCCCTGCTCAGGGTCTCCTACCTGCCTGTGCACAGGGAGGATGCCTGTGACAAATTATACCTCTGCACCAAGGGAAATAATTAGAAGGTGGCACGTCATAGTTGTCTAATAAGCCTCAGGCCTGAATGTAAATCCTTCATCCCTTTCTTCAACAGCTCTGAAATTGCAGCTTTGAGAAAGAGTAAAAAAAAAAAAAAAAAGAAAAAAAAAACAAACAAACCAACCATGAAAATCAGAGCTACAGAGGATGTTTTGGATCATCTTTGCCTCCCTTTTCCTCCCATCAGAGAATGGTTTCCTCCACATGGGTTTGGAAGGGCTTTCTGCAATTTAGTTTAGATGATATCTCTTCTTCCATAACAGATCAGTCCACATTCAAGTAGGTATCTCCATCGAGCTCTGTTTCCTGTTACCCAACTTCTGTATCTATCCCATTAGTCCTAATTATGTCATTTTTGAGATGTCCCAAATGCCTTCTGCTACAGCACAAAAAATAAGCAAGACTTTCAGATTTTGTCCCTCAAAAAGAAAGATGAGTAGCACATACAGCTTAGCTAGTACATGTTCTTTCATATCCTTCAGCCTTCCTCCCTCAAAATGAAAATATCCTCTTTTCTAAGAGCACGTTGCAAGACAACACAGAGTTAGGACTTCACAGAAAAAGATGACATCACAAAAGCTTCTAGCAAAGACAACAAGGAGGAAACTTCATTAAACACTAGGGAGCTTTTGGGGGCTAAATCAATCTTCGACATATTGCAGAGTGTAGATCTACTTCAGTGCATTTCGGGGCTAATTTCTATCCTAAATCAGCCAGCAAAATTCAACTCAACACATGGAGAAGTAATATTTTATTTAGGAAGTTAATAAATCTTGTGTTAAGCTTATTACTATAGTCCAGGATGAACAGGAAGCTTTTGTGCTGAAGTTGCTAGGTTTTCATGAGTATGCCATGCTACCCTACACAGACACTAAAACCCTGGAGAATTATATTCTGATTTCTTTACCTCCTTCAGACACCACACAAGATGCAATTGTCAATTTTACTACTTCTGCAGGGCCAAATTCTACAAGCTTTACCAGAAAACACCTGGTTTTTTCTAACACATACTCCACAGTGATCTTTATTTTCTGTATGCCGAAGACAATCTTTTTCAAATACTTAAGACTGAAATTTCAGGTTCATTAACTGCAGTTAATGTCAGCTTATCAACAGTTGCCTCTTTGTCCAAGTAACACTGTTTGCTGTAGACTTCCGTGCCCTAAAATCTGAATCTCAATCTTTTTTGCTTCTCTGGGCTTATGAGCGCATGTATTAGGCTCTCATATCATGGCCAGACCACTGTATTTGTAGAAGGCTATTCCACATCTGTCAGGAGAGAAATTTGTGTTCCATTGCTTAAGTAGCAAAGATATCAGTACCTCAGAGATACAGAACTGAGATATGGAACAGAAGTTCCCTCAAGTTAAGGAGAACATGGACATGTGGCAAAGCTGCGAAGTAGGCAAAGAAATGTACTCACAGACATATTTAGATCTGAAGCTGGACTATAACCTTCCGCCCAAGTTTGTTATTACCGTTTTCAGGTCATCTTTAAGACATAAAAGCTGTAGAAGCACTATGTTCATAACGCACATTATTAACTCTCAATTTTACCTCTATTAAAAAGGTATAGTCTATTTAAAATTACGTCAGAGGCCATTCTCATTGTGACAAGCGATTCCAACGGTAAGAGAACTGAAGAAAGGCAATGAAGCTGTCAGCAGAATGGCTTTTCCCATTTTGAGAGTTGAAGCATGTGCTTTTACGTGGTCAGTTAAAGCAGTGAAGTATTTCAGATGCAATTCTAGAATACCTACCAGGCTGAGCTCAATATTCATTTTAAAAGTCATAACAGTCAAAGGATAATTGTATACAATCAGGCCACGCAAATAAATGAGGAGGCAGCTTATTTACAGAGACTATTCTGCTGGCAAGAAAGAATTACCAAAATGAAACTAATAGAGGAGTCAGTGCCAATAGTATACATAATTCAACAGCATCCCAATTACATTGCTCTTTTATGTTTCCTTAAGCTGCAGCAAGAGATGGAAGAGACTCTTCCATATCTGTGCCATGGCCTTTATAGCCACTTACTCTCCTTCACCATGGCTGCTCCTCTCCCTTGCCAGCCTGTATTTACAACAAAAATTAGAAGTCTTCATAAATATCTTTTCAGTTTTTTTCATTAAACATTCCAAGTCTCCTGATGTAAGGCTGGTGTTTGCATCCAAGGGGGAAAACCAGAAGCAAACCAGGGATAGGGTTTGCTCGAGAGGCAGGGAGCACATGTCAGAACATGGGTTAAAACTAAAAGAGGCTTTGTTCTATGTTCATACCATTACCTTGACAATATCCCACTACAGCGCTAATCTTGGCAGCTAAAAATAACATAACAAGGATATACATGAAATCAGCTAAAACTGCTCTTCCACTAGAGGGGATGCTGCGTCTCACGTGATTTTCTCTGTGTCTGGAAGATCCACAGCCCCAAGAGCAAGACTCCAGAGCAGCAACTCAAAGCCCTGCACGTGATGACAGAGAAGCCGCTGCCACAAGGACTTGATTTCCAGTACAATGGTTGTTGTCACTCTGAACAATCTCAACCACAGAAATCAAATCTTAAAGTAAGCTTGTACTTATCTTTAATCAGACACATTGCTTTTGTGAGGCATGCTAAACAGATTAAAGGCACAGGAAAATAGACCCAGTATACTTCTGCTCCTCAAAGCCCCTTCAAGCATACACATGCTTAAGCAGAGCCAAACAGCTCCAGGAGAGCCCAGAGAAGTTGGGGAAGAGGACAGAGGCTAGTGATTCCTCCCTGCAGGCACCAAAAAGCAGCTGTGCTATTTCAGTCTCAAAACGCTGAACTACTTTCCTCAGGAGCCCTGAGCACCTGACCCTTGCCTAAGAATATCTTCTCTCTGGGAAGGGCAAGAAAAGGAGGCAGCAGAGATGGGGAGAAGAAAGAAGGGGAAGCTGCAGGTGATGGGGTGAAGGGAACAGCAGCCGCACAGGGAACAAAGGAAAAGGGACAACTGATTAGTGTTTCACAGAAACAGAGTACTAAAAAGAAAAAAATAAAATAAAATTATTATATGATTCTATGAAAATAAAGTGGTTTCTCAATGCTGGCTCTGGGGCAGACGGAGCAGGCACAACACCACAGGGCCCAGTGCAAAAGCAGTTCCCTGTGAGCGGTGCAGGGTCACAGCCAGCAGCCGCAGCAGCTCCTGCACTGCACTGTGGCAGCTCCTGTCACCTGCCTGATGGCCCACAGGTGGCAGGGAAAACTCAAGGATGCACCACTTTCTGCCAAGACAGATTTCTTCCCACCCCACAGCCCCGCTATTCACTCCGGTGCCTGGCAGGGCTCAGCTTTGGCAGGTGGGAGACCACAGGAGCAAGCAGCTGCCAGGTCACTGACACCGCACTGGAGTATTGCTTTATTTTACAATACCAGCTGATTTTCCCCTCTCTGACTCTCCCTTATACCTTTCTAAAATGAGGGCAGGGATCTGTCAGCTCCACCACATTCAACAAGAAAGCCCCTCACAAAGGAGCTTGCTCATGCAAGAGATGCGAGTGAGGTCTTCCTCCCCAGACACACCGGTTTGAAGGAGTCCATGCACTGTCACCAGACCCCAAGGCCGCCGGGACATACCAGGTTACATCACTTGGCCTTCGCAGCTTCCCATCCTCCGAGTCCACCCTCTGCGTCCCAGCAGCTTTCCCACCAGGGCAAGCTTACAGTGACGGTCTTCCTGGCTGCGCTGCTGCGAAAGCTGGAGAGGACAGGATGGCATCTCAAACAAGAAAGTAGCTTCAACAAGAAAGAAGCTGTTATATGTCGTTCCCCTGGGCTTCAAGATATTGTAAGTGAAGAGAGGAGTCTCAGCTTTCTGCTGTCACATTAGGATATCTTCCCCTGGCCTCCACCAGCCTCTCTGTAGGCAGTGCCACGGGGACCTGAGGAAGTTTCACCTGAAAACCTGGGCCACCACTTCCACAGATGGGACTCCTGGCACTGCAACCGACAGAAAAGGATGAAAGGAAGTTTTCAGGACTTCTGCAAGAATACATGATAACTGCTGAATACAATATGCTGCACAACACCAAATCCTGTATAATCACACCGACACGTTCAAGACAAGTACTGCACAGGTACACAGGGCTGCCTGGAATATTTTCAGAGAAGCAAAATGCCATCATAGTATTATATTGCATGAAAGGGGAGGAGGGGGGAAAAAAAAAGGAGAACCTTGCATTAAAAAAAAAACCCCAAAACACACACCTGTTTTCCACAAAGATTCTGGGGAAGAACAGGGCAAGACGCTACAGTATCATAGTTCCAGCAGCAGCATGGACGTGGGCATACACAAGTTCAAATTCTTGTTCTGATGGATCATCAAAATCATCCTGGACGAAGAGTCACTACAAGTACAGCAGGAACTTAAACCCACTCTGTCCCCCATTCCCCGCAAGCCCTCTTGATCTGGATGCTAGGAGGGGCGTCTGACTGAAAGGCAAGACAAGACCAGAGGACGTTACCTTCTCTGACTAGTATCTCCAGGACTATTAGCAGAAGAATGGGTATTACCCCGAAAACACCATCTGCCTGGGGGCCTTTCATGAGCCTCTGCTGATCAGCAACAATGCAGACCCAGGAGCTGATTTCCACAGGCTCCATGAAAGGGAAGGAAGGGAGGAGAAGAGAATGCTCTTATTTAACTGGTTCTTTTTCTTCCACACAGAAAAGCTGATCCTGGGGGGATACAAACTGAATAAACAAGACCTTAGCTTGCAGTTCTTGAAAATCCCGCACACTTTCAGTTTAAAACTTTTTGATAAGGGGGACAGTGAATGGCTGCAAAGCCATGCATTGTGGGTTGGTCCACTTTGATTACTTCTAACTGCTCCAGCTTGACCAGTCCTGAAAGATACTGATTTGCCATGCATAAGATGAAACAGGACTATTTCTTCAGCTACAGTTTAGTTATGAACAGTAGTACCTGATGGCCCTCAATATCAAAAATAGAGTAAGTCTATGGTATGCTCCTATAGTCCTGTAACTTGTACATTCCTGTGTCTGTGAATAGTGGGATTAACCACCCAAACCCAAGATATATAGCATGCACTGAGTGTGCACAGCTATTAATGATACTGATAATGAACATCACGTAATCTGTTTTATCACAACGTTTGACGCTGGTCTGGCACACCAGAGAACACCAAGGTCTTACCCGCTACCTCCAGTAAAAGTAATTGCAAGTTTCCACATACTTATGTTATGTATAGGAATGTGTATGTATCAAGGTGACATTCATTAAAAAAAAAAAAAAAAAAAAAAAAAAAAAAGACTGTGCTGTATTGTACCCACCCCTTTGTTTACGGCTAAGGGACAATATTGTGCATTTGATAACTTATCCCTTTAAACTAGTCTCCTTTCATGAGGTTTCGCTTTGGTGGGATTTTTTTTCTGAGAAGCAATATTAAGAGAGACTTTAATGCCTCCAAGGAGGAGAAAAAAAAAAAAAAAAAAAAAAAACACACTTCTCAAAATTCTGGACAGATTTTCCAACCATTCTAATAACGTACTAAGGAAATTAAGATGAGCTGTCAAATGAACAGGGCTTTAACCTACAGGAAGACTTTTAAGAAGAATTTATGTTCACCACTGTTCAAGTTTCTGGAATAATTACATAATAAACATCTCCTATTTCTCTCCCATTACCTATGCAAACAGAGAAATACAGAGTGCAGTCTTGCTGCAGCTGGTTTTCATTTCCATCATGGTTACATAAAGTGATACAAACAGCACAGTAATTCCCAGTTGTTCTTTTTACAGCACAAAGAAAAGCCAAACACATAAACATTAATTGTCTGGTATAAACCTTCCAATAATAAAACAATCCACACACACCTCACAAAGACCACGCTTGTTACGTTTCCCAGGCATGCAGGATCTGTTGGTCGCGTGATCACGCGATCTGTTGGTCGCGTGAAGACTACCATGCGCAGAGCTGAAGAGCCACCACATCCCCATCTATTTTGCAGCTGCTCACAAGAGTTCCCTGTGTCTCAGCAAGCCCATCAGCATATACCAAGTTATTCTGGCTTTTTTCACCAGTAGGGAAAAAAAAAAAAAAAAAACACCAACCAAACAAAAAAAACAACAACACAACAAACCACACCTCCATCCCATCTTTTGGGATAAAACCAAGTAGAAGGGTGCCTAAGGACCAGCTTTAACTCGTGTTCTGGACAATTTACAGGGATGTGTAGTCGACACCAGCCCTTAAAGGCAGCGATTAATTGCTATGGCAACCAGGGCATCACTCCACACCACTCGGGCAGGGATACAGGGACTGCAGTGTGCCCTGTTACCAATACTCCCATCTCAAAAGGGTAACGGGCTCCTCGAGGGGCTGCATTGTTTGGGTTCAATTAATCCCTTATAATAGGCCCCCTTCGCTGGGTATGGGGGACTCTGCCCATACTTCCCCTTCCTCTATATGAAATCTTGCAACTACAATGCTGCTGTGGCCTTGGAGGGGGGCTGCATGTCAGGAAAAAAGGAGGAAAGGGGAAATGTCAGACATGCAGGGAAAACAAAACTGGGGATACCATGTATTTTGGGATTCAGGTAAGAATTCATCTTAAAAACTGATGTACCACTTTTTCCTGCATTGCTATTGTGTTTTCTTCACTCACTTTCTCCACTGTGTTTTCTTTTTAGTATGAGGTCTTTCATACCAAAAATGTCCCACCTCTTTCAGTACATCACCATCACTCTATTTACAAAAAAAAACAGCCGATGTATTTATATTATATCCACATGTGCAAGATGGTTCATTGCAAGCCACATGGCTATCTCTACCTACCTGATATCACAGCAGACAGAGCCATAATCATTAGGAACACCCAAAAGGCAAAGAAACAGATCCTTTCTCCCTCCATGACAATTTCTACGCCACAGAAGCATACTTAGACACAGAGAGACAAACCAAGAGGGAGATTTTTGCTGTGTTGCATCTCTCCACTCCCAACAACTGGGATTCAAAAACTGCCAGAATTTACCTGGAAGCTTCTTCCCTGGCTTCCTGCTCACTCATTTTGGTATCAAACCACAAACTGCTGTATATTGCCCTGTAACACTGTTGGGGTTTTTGTTGTTTTGGTTTGTTGTTTTTTTTCCTTCAAAAAACAACAGAGCCTGTACCCCTACTAATAGAGACCTTCCCTGTCTGAACATGATTGCTCAACTAGCCCTTGGGATGTGTGGAATTATTACCCCATCAGTTAGATACCAACCTGGATTGTATTTATTTACAAGCTGCTAAAGCTTTAGCTGTGACTAGGAATATGGCAATACTAATGGTTCAAGCTTTCCCAAAACAAAACCAGCCCCTCAGCAAACAATCTGAGTTGGTGTTGGACAATAATCCAGGGGACAGAGGGGAACCACAAACCAGAGAAATTCCTGCATTAGAGCACAAGCAAAAAAGAAAGGAAAATATCACAGAAACTATCCCATGGTCAAACTTGCTTTCAGTACTGTCACAAAAAAAATACTAATGTTAACGTCCAGACCTGTAAACAATGACACATTCAGTTCCTCATATGGACAGAAACACAACCATCTGACACAAGTCACAAAAGTGAAACCACCTAAAATTCCACCTCAAGGATTGGAAAGTGGAAATCTACCACCACTCATAAAAATGGTCAGAAACTCAAGTACAATCTCATATTTCTAAAAATCGGAAAAACCACAGTGTCGTCCCTGACTTTTTTTTTTTTTTGGGGGGGTGGGGGGTGTTTTGGTTTTGGGGTTTTTTTTTTGTTTTTTGGGGTTTTTTTGTTTTTTTTTTTGGTTGGTTTTTTTTTGTTTGTTTGTTTTTTAGAGAAAGTCACAACCTAAAGAGGCTTTAGGCTCTGATCTAGAATTTCTATTATCACTTTAATCTCTTCCCTATATGATCACAATGAAGAACTGAACAACAGGAGATGTTCTCTGTCTGGATTTGTTAATCCCTTATTTCTCTTCAGGCACAGTACACAGCCATACTGGTTTATGCCTATTGTTTTCTACAAAGTCCATTTTCCTCCTTACCTCTGTCTGCCTGTGCCTTTGGTGCTCTAAATACAACAGCTTTACTTCTTGCAGGAGAGGAGAGTGTTGTAAAGCGATGCACCGGCACTGTGCGGCACCTCTCCACAACAGTACTGCTAAGGGAGAATATAACAGCATGCTAGGAGGATACAGGATCGATTTGGGAAGCAGGACTAACAAAGAAATTATCCCAAAAAACTGTCTTTCTATGTCAGTGTAATTTGCCTACACAGAAGGAGCCCTAGTGTGACCACTCCCAAGGGTGGCCACCCCCTCAAATTGGTGGATGTTTCGCTCTTCAGAAGTTCTTTTGGTAACTGAAGCCATGGGATTGCTGAACAGAGCACTCCCTCAAAGGCACGGCTTTTGGGCAAGCCAGGGCATAACTGCTGGCTCTAGGGAGAAACAGAAGAGAGAAAGAGGGACCAGGAAGTGGCAACAGGCCTCTGAAGTCACATCAGCCAAATAAAAACAGCTATTCACAGTGCACCGCATATGGGAAGGCTGTAAGATAGCACATGCCATCACAGAAAGTGGGACAAACCAGTTCAGCGGCCACTGATCAATTGCGATTTTGCTAATCAGCAGCAACAGAGAAGTTACTGTACACCCTGCCAGAGAGGCAAAAGTGAGTCATAAAGCCCATAGGGGCACTGCTACACACTAGATATAATGATTTTAGAACTCTGAATACACGCCTCTCTCATAGTTATGAGAAAACAGCATCAGGGATAAGGCTTCCATCCCATCCTCTAGCAACAGGGAAACACAAACTTATATTAAGGTTTTGCACAAATGCTCATCCTCACTGAACTCAACCCTGTCTAAAAATAAATAAATAGAATCTGTAACAAGGGGAACTGTGGTTCATTTAGGACTGCATCACACCTCCACCATCACCTCCAACAGCATGGCACAGCACAGAGCAAGTACTTACAGGCCAAACAGCACGTATTTTTCCACAAGCTCCATCCAGACTCATACTACCAGATGCCAGGCCACCTTCTTTCTCCTCTCTGGGTACAATCACATCACTTCCCCCACCCTGTTTGAGTGAGGAATTGGCTACAGCTGACTGTTTACTAGCTGCTGATACCCATCAGGTCTCACCTGGGGTCACCACCACTCTTCTCAGGAACATCAGCACTGGGGTTTATAACAAAGGAGAAGGCAGGATGGCATAGGCAGCAGGAAGCTAAGGAACCTAGCAACAAGCAGTTAGCTCAGGTACAGTATTACAATACAGATGAGCCAAATAAAAAGCTTGTGACCATAGAAGGAGATACTTTCCTTTCCTTCTTTCCAGTTTATTTTACCTCCAATCTCTATTTTCCCCTGTTCCTCCCTGTTCCCAGGCTCCTTCCTTTCATCAGTCCAGGCACTACTCTAATCAAAAGTTAAGTAAAGACCCAGCAAAAACAACCACCTTTTCCAGCCAGGTTAATTCTCTGTTGTCTTAGTGAGCTGACTGTGAGATATGACAGGAACCAGACCTGGCTTAGCAAAAGCAGAAGGAGCAATTTGGCAGGGAGCAGGGAAGAGACAGAAGTGAGACCTTACTTTGTCAGTTCATGAAACTGTGACTTAAGAAAAAACTATTTGTTCAGGAGTGGCTGATTAGGAAACAGTTTTCTCCTCCCTCTATCACTTTTTCTTTTTTTATTATTTTAAGTCTCCTATTAAACCAAATCAATACGTGTGTGCATGTGCATTGTTCACATAGTGCCATATAGTCATGTCATAAGTATCCCAGACAATAGTGTCAAGATGCAAATCTCAGAAATTATTACAGGCCCCTCTCTAGCGCATCTTTAGCTCCTTCCCCCTTGTTAGCAGTTTCACAAACAGCATGGTGAGCTTCAGCCAGGATCAGCTCTTTACCAAATGATCTCTATTATGCTGCCATACACACATCTCCAATGTGCTACATGTCTTAGGAGGCAGGAAAGAAGGTTAGCTCACTAACACACCTTCAGGCCACCATGATGGCATGTTCTGTGTTTCGGTAACATGGTTTGTGGCACCATCTCCAGTGTGAGGAGAGCTTCAGCAGCCCCAGCTCCACTTTCTTTCCAGACACTTGTTCTCACTCCTGTACCAGCCTCCTCACCACACTAGTCCATCTGTTTGTATCCACATGATAAACTACACTGGGGAGAAAAAACACAAATCAAAAACAACAGAAGCTTTTTTCCTTTTTTTTTTTTCCCATCTGGATGAAGCCACCAATGTGGCTCTCTATGCCACCCCACAAACAGCTCCACCAGCACCACAAAGGGGAAAGAGGCTGGGGACCTGGACAAGAGTAAGAACAGGTGACTGGGAGTGGAGCAAGGAGCTCTTTCGCCACCTGCCAGAGCCCGGTCCACAGTCCCAACCTCCGCCAACACCAATTGAAGTTCCAGACCGCTGTGGGTGCTCTCGGGAAACCTCCCCTTGCATTCTGGCAGTGGGTACCTCAGGAAAGTTCACCGCCTTTGAAAAGATGCCACCCCCTCGCCTCCCAAAGCCCACAAATACTGCTCACATTAGTAGTTTTGCTTCTTGGCAAATGTTTGCCCATTAAGTTTCAGAGAAGCACTACAGTAACTGCAGACCAGATGCTTCCGAGTACTACGCGGTATTTTATAGTGCTGTATAGCATTTTACAAGCATTAACTAATCAACAACTCTTCCAGGTAGTTAAGTTTAATTATCTCCATTTTACAGGTGCTGAACCAGACCCGGGGAGGTTGAGAGATTTGCCCAAGGCGGAAAAAAACAATTGGTGTTCAATCTTGGACTGTAAATCAGGCACTACTGTGTGTAACGTCTTCCTAAGCCTCTCACTGCAGCAGCAGTTCAGTTCTCTCCAACTGCTGCTACAACACGAGCTTCTTGTGAAAACAAAACAGGCAAAAAACCACTCCTCCCTGCCCTTCACTGCAACGGATTGGTCGAGCTGCTTTTTGTCCACCAGCTCCCCCGTAACTTCATCAATCACAGTCACGATGACACAAATCATCACACTCTGGCTTTGGTCCCAAGCCCCACGACTGAATTAGGCAGGAGGGCATCTCCTGATCTTTCTAACTCTGATGCTTATTTCCACATCATACTTATATATGATGGTTTTGGGGGTGGTTTTTTTTCCCTCAGTTTCCCTTTATCAGCTGATTGGTCTTTTTGTGCATGCTGTTGTTTGATTATCAGGCTGAAGCTTTTCATACCCAGCAACTGCAGTGATGCACAAGCAGCAGTGGCAGTAGCAACAGTAAGTGCAGACCACAAAAGCAATGAGATGAGCAGTATACCAAGTGGATACAGAAACTATTACTAGAAAACTACAAAGAAAGATTGACTGGAGAAGAGTTAGTTTTAAGGAGCTTCACCTTACAGAGCACTGGATGAAATATTATCTCTGTGCACTTGCAGCTGCTGGAGATTTCTCCACAGGAAGATGTGGTGAGCTGCTCTGGATTAGATTTAAAGGCTGGGCTGAGGTCAACTGGCCTCTGTAATCCTCTTCCTGAGAGTTACAGAGTATTTCTGGTCCATCCAAAGGAAGGAAGTATGGTATCTCCAAGCAGCACTGGTGCTGTGATGGGAACAGAGATACCAGCGTTAGGACTGCCTGAAGACTGATCCCTCCCTACAGTCAGTGCTGTGTACCAATCCTGGACTGGCAGAGGTGACCAAATAGCTTTCTTCCCCCATACTTGCTCTGGCCCCTGCCTCCCTCACTTCCCACCGCAAGCCTTCAGCAGGTCCCATCTGAGGCTGATGCTCTGGAAGCAAGCAAACAAGCTCCACATCAGTTACCCATTTCGGCTGCTCTTTGCCGCTGGTCCTCAGATAAGCACCGCTGCTTCTGAAAGATAAATGCATGCATGGCCGCTGCTCAAAGAAAAACATGCAAATATACTCCTATTTGGCAGGCAACATAGTTGTAAGTTACATTTGTACCTTTGTTCCTTCTCCCGCTTTGGGCCTGCCATGCAGGATGGCAGCCAAAACGCGCCTCAAAGATTAGGTCTGGTCTCAGAGCCCTAATCTTGCAAACACGTGAGCTGCTGACTAGTCCCAATGTCTAGAGTATAGTCATGACGTGTTTGATGCTTGATGCATGGCATTTTGCTCAAATAGAGCCCACACACATGAAAAAAAATATCAGTAAAGGACAAATAAGAAAGGCAAATTTAAAATTGTCAGAGTGTATGCTTCAAAATAAATTGCAGCTAAATACTCTCAAGTGTAACAGTATTTTGGATGCTAGTAAGACCATTCATAAATGAGAAAATAAATTGGTATTGATTCTGCAGGCTCATGTCTCAATACATCTATAGGTTGTAAAAGTGTAGGAATAAATCTAATAAATTAATCAAGCTGAGTAATAATAAGTTCCATTAACATGGTAATACCTACCAAATCGATATATATGAACAATTTCAGACATCAAATTTAACAGAAACTCTTCTATGAGTTAGAATCTGCTAGAATTTATTTGTTTATAAGGAGACATTAAATTTGGGTAACTTTTGTAGTTCATCTTAAAATATCTCACACACTTATACACACAGAGACATAGAGCCCTTTTTTCAAGTGAATTATTAGGGAAGTATTTGCTGTCTTAAACTCCAGTAACCTCTTTAGGGCAAGAGAAAACCTGAATCCCAGAGATTTCGCTTGGTTAATACAGATGCAATGTAACTCTTCCACTTCAGGCAGCCCTCCAACCACAGCATGGCACTGCCTCTCACCCTCACCACTCTGCCTCACCCCTTGAGCGCGTTTCTACTACTGAACGGTCATTCTGTTAAGAGGTCACCTTTTTGTTTAAATGAGAGAAAATCTGGAATTTTCTTTTTCAATGCCAGTAAGTGGCATTGAAACAACCATCACACCACCTTGCTTGCCCCTGTGCTTCCAGATTAAGTCCTCCAAATGTCCTGGACTCTACTGAATCTCTTCAAAGACGTGATCCCCCTCACCACAAACTGGACACAAAAAAAAAACCACTGACATATACTGTAAAAAAAATGCTGGTGAGCACTAAATGAAGGCAAAGCTGCTTTGGTCTCCAAGGTCTCCGGGGCTATGCACAAGAGTTGTCCACTCTGGGAGGAACTTCTGCAAATGGTGATCTCTGAATTCTAGAAAAATAGTCATTTTTCTACCAAGCATCCCCTTCAGCACACCAGGCACCCAACAGTAGGGGCCAGGTATCCAAAATCTGACTGGGAGTTGCAGGTGCATACCAGGTAGGTCATGCAGGAAAAGGAGGCACTTTCGTCTGACCATTACAAATATTTGCGTGTGCACTCACTTTTTCCCCACCACGTTAGATGGAGCTTGGAAACTTTTTCTGCCTGATGGTACTTAATCCTCATACCCAGCCTGATGAAAATTATATCTACAATATTAAAGTTTTATTTCCTTCAAGTATCAAATCCCACAACCATTAAAATGTTTTCCGGCTCCTTGCTCAACTCTTCCCAACCTACTTGCTATTTGCTGTCCTTCCTCACTTTCAATCTACCCAGGACACTCCCCACAGACCTCAATATACTGGCAGCAGGGCGTTAAAAAATCATAATCAAAAGCATTTCATGTCTGTAGCAGCAGCAAAGAGAGAAAAAGAAAGGAGCAAAAGGAAAGAAACACTTGCTGAGTTTCACTACAGCTTTCAGCTTCTAGTAAGAAGGGATTGCAGAAGCTAAATGGCCCAAATCAGGATGCAGAAGCCACTGAAAACACAGAGGTATTTAAACTCCATAAAATATCTGGGTTTAGAATAATCGCAGCATAATTAATTTAATTTTATGAAGTATTTTCCAGCATTTGTCTCATCCATAGAGGGGAAAAGAAGCAAAGAGCCATGCAGAAGAGCATTGCACCCTGGGATAGCCACACAGGCACCTGGGTAGACAACTTAGAGATGCAAATCTCAGTGAAAACCAGAAAGCATAGGAGAGGGTACAGCTTATGCCTCACGCCCTTGGAGCACAAGGCCACTACCTGTCAGTGACTCACCCCAGGACTCCCCTGTCTGCAATTCACAGTCTTGAAGCTACCCTTAGCATTAAACATCTACATCCACTCTTCAAAAAAAAAAAAAGCTTTTACCTTGTAGGCACCACTCTCATTCAGCCCACCCGCCTCAAGCTCCCCTTTTGGCTGAAAAGGTCTGACCAAGCAGCCCCAAGGCTACACTAAGGAGTGGGATTTTAGTTACTAGGCTGGAAAGATCCTGGAGGGGAGCTGTGGAGCTCTCTTCCTCTCCAGTGAGGTTGATGAAGAGGCATCAGAGCAGGAACAGGTTCTGGTATCTCCCCTCCACGCTGCTAGTGGCTTCCTCTCCCCCTCTCCATTTCACCAGACAGGGGGAAATATTTAGTCCCCTCTTAACTAATTTTCCATTTCTAGCCAATGGAAACCAGAAACAGTCAGGTCACATTAAAACACTTTCCAGATGAGACAAAGTAATGAGAACGAATGTGGCACAGAAGACTGCACCAATTTAAAATCAACACAGCCTGGTAAAAGATGGTAAAGCAGGCTTCTGCACAGATGTGCAACAGTTTCTGTGACAAATTAACACCAGGGAGGGCTAAGTAAACTAATGGCCATCACTATCAATGTTTCAAATTTTGTTTTCGTTCCATCATCAGCTAATAATGGCTTACAGGTTGCAATTAACACTAGGGCTTGGGAGGTAATAATTATGCTCTTGCTACTGGACACATATTACCTCATTTATCTGTATTAGAGATGCAGCAATCTGTTTCAAGCAGAGTGTGCTTTTGTAAGATGAGCAAAAAAGCATCTTCTGGTTCCAAACTTTTACATTTCAAAACTTCACTCATTTTGCGCTATCACAAAACCAAGACCTTTTGAGATACTTCATCCCAAGAGAACCTCACAGTCCATGTGTTCATGGCATCTCTCAGGGATGCAGCAAAGGAGAGTTAAACCTGGTCTCCTGCACAAGTACTCCCATCATCAGATTACCATGAAGTCTTACCCACTCTCCATCAAAAAAAATCTAGTTGGACATAAGAAACCATGCTGAACATGCAGTGTCGAAAAAATCCTACCCTTCTTCCCAAGGTTTTGACTTGTCTACATTTTTTGACAGGAAAAAAAAAAGGTATAGCAAAAAAGAAGATTCACAATACGGCTCTTAAGTTCCTACATGCCGCCACGGGTCAGACCTATCTGAAGGTGGGGCGTGGCCTCGTGCATCACTATGGGAAAAGGAACTGTAAGAAAGCAAGTGACCACCACACCAACAGAAAACTGAAATTAAGTGCTGAAATGACCGCATCAACTACAGACAGAAGGTTGGCTTAGTATGCATCACTATTTTTTACAGTGGCACCTACATGGCATCATTTAAGGACAGACCTTTCTGGTGAGATCAAGGGTCATCCACCCCGTCTAGGAAACTATTTGGCTAACACCGTGTACCAAAAAGCCGGTGTGCTCCCTGCAGAGAAGTACGGCTCAGTGCTGCCACTCAGGTGCTCTCGCGGAGTGCGCCCAGGCTGCGCGGACGCTCCCTGCGCTGTCTCTTGTTCTTTAGTTCCAACCGTACTGAGGAGGATGTGATGCATGGGAGTCAAACTCACTAACTCAATCATTTGGTGTCTCCGAGAAAAATGACAGAGAGAGAATATGTATTCTCTCTTACTTAAATCACGAGAGAAATCAAGTCAGAGAAAGCTGAAAGACAAGCTTCAAAACCGGCGTGTTTTCTGTAAAAAACCCAGAGAGACAGATGACAGACACAAATAAGCAGAGACAGGTAGATTAGGCAGTTCACAACATGACTTTCACAACCACCAACACTCACACACTTTACAGTGATAGCCATTTATGGGTCCCCACGCAGCTGCTCTTGCAACAGGTGACTTCAGCTGAGCTCCAGCTCAGCTCACAAGCCCTTGAGCATGGGTTTTCTGTTGTCGTTGGGCTTAGGGGGTGATTTTTTTGTAGTTTTTTAAAGTTGAGCTTCTTCAGCAAGTTCTTTTTCCTAAGCTTTCCTGGTAATTAGCCCTCATCAGTATTCAAGTGCTGATCCGTAAGGCTATCTGCTGACTTAAAGGAAGGGAACACCTCACTAATAGCCCCTGTGTTTCCCTCTGCCTGCAGAAACAACCAGGATAAGGACAGAAACTCCAGCCATCTCCAAAGAGACACAAAGAGCCCTTCTGATCGCTGCTGGCATCTGGCCTTCCCCTTATTAGCACATTAAAGCTGCTCTGTCCATCCCATAAGAGCCACTCTGTCCATTCCTCCAGCGTTCTCTATGGAGCCATTTACCAGCGCTGCTCCTTTGAAACCCCCTTAGTTCAAGAGGCAGTAACCCCTCCCCAAAGCCCACGGCACAGCCAGCATCAAAAATTTCCCACTAACAGACAGGCACCCAGTAAGAACCGGCCTTCTGAGTGTCACAGGTAGACAGAAGACACCCACTTATTCTGCCTTGCCAAGCTGCCCCTCCTAGGGAAAGTCTTTTCCCAATCAGTATGTGGGCTTTCAGGTTTAGCTTATGGTGCTCTTACCGTATCAAATCACCCTGCTTCACACAATTCCTGTTTCAGGATAGGATCAGCAACACTCATATCTCCTAAGGCGCAAACTCTCAGGAGCAAAAGCGAGGCAAGGGGGACACGGCTTTTGGACTGGCTCCAAAACCTGTTAGGAAACCACACTGAGATGCTTTGAAACCACACCTGGACAGACTTCCAGTACCTGCTACAGCAGCAACGTGGAAGCTTTAATTCATCTTCCTATATCAAAGCATTTTGAAAGTGCAGATGGCATGCCAAGAAGTGTGTATTCACTGAAATAAGTTGTTTGGAGGGGAAGGGCAAGAGCATTTTTTTCTCCCGTTTTACAGTTATTTCCCTTATGCGCCCAAATTATTGGGAATACAGCTAATTCGCAGAGGTCACTTCCATTCAAAATGGCTACTATGAGTAAAACAATGAGAAAAAGAAACAGTAGACAATTTTTCATCAGTTGATTTCTATATCCTCTGTCAGGATGCTTTCCTACAGGCAGGTATGACTTTCCCACTCTCCCCACCAAAAAGAATAACACTAACAGGTACAAGAAAGGCAACCTAGCTGCTTTATCTACGCGCTGAACTCATTTTCTTTGACTTACTTCAGAATGGTATAAATATTTTTACCTAAAAGGAGAGCTACAGCTATCTGAATTGGGCTCAGACTCATCCTTCTACAGTCACTGTTACTCTTGGTGGACTTTGAGAAGCTATTTGTACTTTTTAAGAATAAAAATCCCAAAGGAAGCAAATCCTTTTGCTTTGAAGAAGAAATTGAAGCAACTGAAGGTTATGAACACTCACTCTTTTTTGGGGTTCCAAAAATAATATGTTTGATCCTTGACTTGCTTTTCATTAAGGAAAAATGCCATAAATTATTTGATTTGTTTGCCTCTCTGATCAGTCAACTGAAAGATGTTATTGCTTCGGGGCAATGAAATACATTGCCTCAATTTCATTATTATTCAGTTTCAGGTTCTTTTTAGTACATAAACTCCCTCTGTCTGATTTACTCTGTGGATACGCATTATTAGAAAAAAAAATCATTGGGTTATAGCTTTTGATACTTGCAGTGTCGTTTAAACAGCTCTCATCTCTGAAGAGCTAGCAGCCTTGACACACGGTTCAAGTTCAAAGTTAGTCAGCTAGTGGGCCAAATTCTTCCTCAGCTCCACTATCAGGGATGAATGGGCCCTGTATCTAAAAATGCAAAGGTTTTACTTAGACAAACAGCCCCAAACAGCCAGGCTTTTTAACAAGAAGAATCCAAATTGCTTTTCTTCCTATAATTTTGTTCAATAAATCACTACCTAGCGTGATGAATTATACTTATTAGCGACATTATTTTTTCTTCTTTTTCCTAACAAAGGTAGTGGTAATTAGACCATGCACTGGCTTTATGTGCAAGGCTAAAATTTATCTGAGAAAATGAATAAGTGGGCAAAGAAGTAGAGAGAGACTCGCACTGCTCCAGAGAAAGCTTTCACAATTCACGAGTGCAGAGAACGTAACTACAAAGCTCTTTAAAGGATGACATGGGACTGAGTGCCTGAAATTACTCTTACTCTGGTTTCTGGTATCAAATTGAATATGTCTCTAATATTCTCATAGGATTTTTAGGAAACCTCTGGAAGATACAAAGTGCCCTTTAACAACAGAGAGCAAGAAAAAGCTCAGGAAGACAGCCTTGAAACGGCAAGATAGGGCACGGTTAAATTTTATAGCTAGCATCCCTAAAAGATATCTATCTATCTAAAAGATAGAAGTGGGCAAACACAGAAAAATATATGCACCACCCAGCTTTCTAAAAAAGTCCTCATCAAGGAAAGCAACACAACAGTGGTTACTTTGGAGACCTGAGTTCATTGACCCAGCTATGGTATTTTTTGTTTCCAGGAATAATCTCATTTACTTAGGTAAAACAACTTTGTCATAGTATCTAAAGGTATTAACTCATTTTCCTTGCAGAAACTTCATTTCCCCTCCTTGTCCCGGTGCCTAGGACTACAGAGATAATGCCCATGTATAAGCAGGTACCTCCTTTGCTGGCTCTCATTTAGATCAATAATTTGCAAGAATTCCCCAAAGAGAGTATTTGGCAACCTACTCCCCCTGTGTTTCAGCAATGTTTGTTCTCTGCCCAGTTCCTCTAAAGAGGTGATAACCAGTCTTCCCAACAGGAGATGGACCTGTAAATTAGTTCAAAAGGCTTCAGGGGCCACAGACAAGGTTCGGCGGGTGATTCTCTGCTCTTGACCCTTCAGGTGACCTAGGGGTGCAAGGAAGGAAGGGAGACAAGCCACCCTCTGTGCTGGAACACAGCCAGACAAGGCGAGTTCAGACCCACCAACAGGCATCTCTGAAACACACTGGTGCCAGGGTGGAGGCGTGGAGAACCACAGAACTCCAGACCACATGGTTTTCTCCTTTTTTTCTTGCTTCCCGCTATAGGTGGGAGGCAACGTGGAGCAGGTGAGTCACTGCTCATTAAGTGGTCCTCTACAGGCAGACAGAGTTGGTGGACTCCAATTTTGGCTTTGCAGAGGCTGTGGGGAAGCAGGCAAGCAATAAAGCAGCCAACATTACTATTTCTCTCCCCTGCAATATAGCAGGGCAGGGTCAGCCAGGGACACCTGCTGAGCAAATGTCACAAGGACGGTACCAGGCAGGGCCCTAGAGCTGGGATTCACGGACCACGGGGGTGAGTCACAGGTCCAGGAGCGTACTTGCAGTATGTAATCACTGTGACATTTCCCCTTAATGCAACAGCAGTTCACAGTCATCCTCTCTGGACTTCAAGGATAACAGGAAGCTTGTTCCTGTTGCAGGAGGTCCTGTTCACCATCACTGGCAGCTCAGAATTTACATCCAAACTATTCCAGTAAATCCCACAATTTCATTGAGCATCTCCAGTCCTCCATGATTCTGACCCTTCAGTTTTGTGCTTTACTTTGGTTTTCCATTATGGCCAACTTCTTCATAGAGTGCAGTGTTTGCTGTGATCATTGAAATACATTTTTACACTCAACCAGCTCTGCTTTCAGTATGTTCTCTCTCAAACACCTGGGAGGTGTTCCACTGTTTCTCCACTACCTCAGGATCTATTGAGTGAACAAGAAGAAGAGGTTGAAGGCTGAAGTTAAAGTAAGTTTCCATAGCTTGCAAAGCAATTTTAAGAGAAGTCTTCGAAGGCAATTCAGGAATCACAAAGTGCCTGGGTGACCAAACTACTACATATAAAGTGAGAGAGATATGATGCTCAGTTTCTGCCAGTGTCTATCCTCATTCGCCTGCTGTCTTGTTTCCTCCCCTCCTTGGGGACAGACTTTTTAGTAGGGCCTGTAGTAACAGGACAAAGAGTTATGATTTTGAACTAAAAGAAGTTAGATTCAGACTGGATATAAGGAAGAAATTTTTTACAATGAGGGTGGTAGAACACTGGAACAGGTTGCCCAGAGAGGTGGTGGAAGCCCCATCCCTGGAAACGTTCAAGGCCAGGCTGGATGAGGCTCTCAGCAACCTGATCTAGTCGGGCATGTCCCTGTTCCTTGCAGGGGGGTTGGACTAAATGACCTTTAAAAGTCCCTTCCAACCCAAACTATTTGATGGTTCTATAGTTCTACCAGCTACAAGCAGGTTTCTGGCAACCCCAGCTGTTGTCAACCTTTCTATTTCGTTCATCTGCCTGAGGAGCCCCCACTTTGTCTAGGAGAAAACAGAAGCACATGAGCACAAATTAATGAGTCAATCAGGAACCTTTCACAAATGGGTCTCAGGCAAATGGTGCACACAAAGTATAGACAGCAAAGAGAAAGTGCTACCCTTTTCCAGCAGAAAAGCATTATTTGTAGAAGCCAAAGCCTGGTTCATTCTGGGCTCCTCCTTCTTTAGGGATATGGCATATGTATTTCTTCCTTTCTCTTACACATTTCCATGCAATTGTTTCCATATAAGATGAAAACACACACATAATGTTAAGATTTGTTTCACTGTGTCAGGATTACTGTATCAACAGAAACACTGCATGAAAGCCATGACGTTATACAGGCTGAGTCCTTAGTTCCCACAAAAAGTTGAAAGAAACCTAACTCAGGCAAAATTTCCCTCGAGACAGACTTTGGAATGGGCTAAGAATTCCCTTACACAAAGAAAAGGCTTTGTTAAAACACCACAGTAACAAGTGTCCTCCCTTTCCATAAGTCACATAAATCTGGAAAAACTTGACTATCATTTCATGTCTGAAGAGGAGAAAAAGAACATGTTCACAAATAAGTGGCTGGGCTCCTGTTCGTTAGGATGCTCCTCTGGGCGATGGGAGGTCTCGTTTGTTCAAGATTCAAGTTTGTGACTCAACAGAGATTTGAAGTCTGGTTACTAGAGCTAATTTCTATCCTTTTCTCCCTTAAAAAAAAAATCTAGATATACTAATTTCAATCACACATATATAACAATGAACTTTGATTTGACTCTCGATCTATGGCTGAGACTCATATTATATATACATAAGCACAGTTAACTGCTTGAACTGTATGAATTAATCCAGCACCTCCTAGCCATGAAGATCATGGTCTATTTGATGGCTCCCCAGAGGTCACTATTACCCCCCTTGAACAGGAATACCTATTGCTCCTGTATCTGATCCCCTCAATGCATCCTCACACATCTCTTGCCGCCCCTGAAAAAACTTCTTTTATCTTTGTCTTATTTCAGGACCGACGCACACTCCAGAATGACCAAGCAGAAGGAGTGCAGGATTTTTCGAGCACGGGACACCTAAGATGACACAGACCATTGGGTTGAGGAATTGAGTGAATTTTACTATACTGAAAGTTGTAAATGTGCATGTACGAGAAAATGTGTAATTGAGTTTCAGCTGCAGCAGCTCTTGCTTGTTTCAACTTCTTTTCAATCCTCTTCATGGTCGAACAACAAAGGATAAATATCTCCTGCCCTACTGATGCTTTTGAGGATCCGCTCAGAATGGTAACAGTTAATTAACTGCATAAAACAGCAGTTTAAAAATAAAAATAAAATAAATAGTCCAGAGAGAAGAGCTGATGTTTTTCCTAGTAAGCTCATCCCTACCACACGTAGCAGAAGCTACTAAAGCAGGGACAGCGAGGCCGACACCAGTCCACACCATCCCGTGGCCGCTCCTAAGGCTGCAACTGCTCTGTTTGAGCAGGTAGAAGCCACCAGGCAAAAGCGGTGGCTTCAGCTGGCGTTTCAGACAGGAGCTCGGAAGCTCCTTCTGCAGCAGTGCAACCAGTCGGGCTCCGGACCGGCTCCGCTTTCCTAGCGAAAATCTCAGCCCTGATCCAATGCAAAGAGGAGAGCGTGAGGGATTTCAGTGAGATGGTTCCAGTGTTTTCTTGGGCGTTCGGGTGAAACGATGCACGCCGAGCACCTGGCAGTTTTCCCATCTTTGCACTGACAATTCCCAGCCGCACGCCAGCCGGCGTCCCGCACCGTGCTTCTCCCCCACCAGTGGCGCCGGTGGGAAACCGGGCAAAAACCTCACCCGGGACCGCCCGGCCGCCGCTGCGGAGCCCTCATCACCCTACCCGGGACGGGGAAGCCGCCCCTTCCCCGTCGCCCCCCTCACTCCAACTTCCCCGGCGGCGGGGACGTGGGCTCCCTCCTCCCCAGCCCCCCCGAGTGTCCGCGACCGGCCAGGAAAGCCGCGGGGGAACAGGCGCTGGGGGTGTGCCTGCGGGCACGGCAGGTGCGACCGGCACCGGCCCCCGGCGGGGAGGGAGCGGGCCGCGGCCGCGCCTCACAGGCAACAATGGGCCCGGGGAAGCTCCGCGCCAGCGACCCCCCCACCCCACCCCGCTCCACCCAGCCGAGGGGGCCGGACCGGGGTTCCCCCGACGGCCGCCCCAGGGACCTGCGCGGCGGCGGGGCGATGAGCCGGGCCGGGCTGGCGGAGCCGCGGGTCCCTCCCCCGGCCTCACCTGTTCAGCACTTTCCTGATCCGCTGGCGCAGGCTGGAGGAGGGCGTGGAGATGCCGCTCCTGCCGCCGCCGCCGCCCTCCGCCGGCAGGTTCTCGATGGTGGCCACGACATGGCCGGGCTGCGGCGGGTGGTGCGGCGGCGGCGGCGGCTGCGGCGGCGGGGGGTGGCGGTGGTGGCGGTGGCGCTCGGGGGAGAGCATCGCGGCGGGGCTGCGCCTCAGCGGAGAGCGGGGAGCATCCCGGCGGGGGGGTGGGGGGGAAGAGGGGAGGCGCGGGGCGCTGCTGCCGCCGGCGCTGGCTCCCTCGGCTTCCGGGCACTGCCAGACCCTCGCCCGCTCCTCCCTCACTGGGCTGCCATGCAGCGAGGGGCGGGCTGCCGCCGCCAGCGAGTGCCGCTCACGGTCGGCGAAGTGGCAGCAGTTGGGCGACCCTCCTCCTCTTCCTCCTCCTCCTCCTCCCCACACCCCCGGCGCCCAGCCGGTGCCTCCCCCCGGCGGAGCCGCCGCGCCGCCCCGATCCCTTTTGTTCCCCGCTCGCCGCCGCCCCCTGCACCCCCAGCGCACGGCTCCGGTCCGTCACGGCGGCGGCGGAGCCCCCAGTGCGCGGCGGCGCCCGCCCCTCCGCGCCGCGATGCCGCCGGCAGAGCGCGGCGGAGGCCGCCAGGGGGCGCCGCTGGCGGCAGCGGCGGCAGCGCCCCCGCTCCGGCGTGGCGCTGGGGGGCGGGCGGGGTCCGGGGGCGCACCCGCAGGAGAGGCGTGGCGATGGGGAGGGGGTGTCCCGGGTCCCTTCACGCAGCCAGGTGCCGCTATTCCCCCCCCTCCCCTCCTGGGAGGGGGTGCAGGGGGGAGCCGGGGGAGCGGGCTGGCCGGCTGAGCCCTTGCTTACCCCCAAACTTCACCCCGTTGGATACTCGTGGGCTTTCTTTTGGGGTGTTCAGTTGCCTTTTTGGGGTGGGTTTCTTTGCTGGTCAGTTGGCCTTTGGCTACAGCTGGGCAACGGGGCACCTCGTCCAGTGTCCCGGTACAGTCTGAACACCTGGGAACTGCCAGATACTTTTGTGCCGTGGCCTGTCTGGTCTTCAGTGAATTGGGAAAAAGCGTAAATTAAAAAATACCTCTGAACACTGCCCTTGCACTTAGGTGGCCAGAGAGGCACGAAGGGGCTGCAGGAGGGACAGCAGTCACCGTAAATTTCAGAGCTCCGTACATTTTTCATAGGGATGGTGCACTTCAAGTTCACGCCTGGGCAAGGCTTGTTGCAGACTGTCGTGTTAGTTTCGTTCAAACACGGGGAGTCTCTCTGAAAAGAAACAGAATGAACGTGCTTTCAGTATTTCTTATTCTAAACAGTGAGATGTTTCACTTTAAAAATTGAATTAGGCTCAGAGGAGGTAAAACATACATACCTTTTAAATCGATCATATCTCTCTGAAACATACTACGTGATAAATTTGCAAAGTCCTGTACGTTAAATAAGTTTGAAATTTCATCTTTTCCATTCTGTTGTTCCCCCCTACTTATTTTCATCAAAGATTCTTTCCCTATATTCCTGTTTGTGTGAGCCTTACACAACGGCGTGAAGGTGAGAGGAACATTCGTAAAAAAGCAGGGAAATGTGGTTATAAAGCTGTGGAGTGTTCCCCAGGGAAATCAGACAGATGTAATACTCAGAATTGCTTTTGCTTTTTTTTTTTGTTTGTTTGTTTTTAATGACTAGATTTCAGGTCAGTAATGTCTGCTTATAGGAACTATTCCTTTTGCCAGTATTAATTTTTAATATGTCAGTTTACTCAGAGTACCTCAGCAGCCTCAGTCTAACAGGTCTTCAGACAAGATCTGGCGGAGCGTGTTGCTCTACCAGAGGAATGCTTTTGAAGATGGGCCTCACTCACTCGAAATCCTCTGAAGTTCATTCTCCATTCTGGGCAAAAAGCCAGCTGTTTTCAGCATGAGCCGAACCCCACTTGAATCGGATTGTGCTACCAAGAGATTCTCCTCTCTCCTATCCCCCTCATGGCAACCACATGTTTCCATGAGTGGAGAGAAGATGAGGTTCATTCTCCCTGGCAGCTCTTGGAAGTGGAAGGGACCGAGACTCCAAAGCCTCAGTGTCGCAGCCGGAGCGGTAGGGTGGTAGTTGCAGGGCTGGCCGCCCAGTGCAGCCATCGCCGCTCTGTGCCGTCACCATTTGGGTGCACCCACAGCTCACAGACTCGCTTCTATCCCATGTACCTCTAGCACCTATCTGGTGGCATTTCCATGCCCTTCTTTAATGCACCATTTTTCCAAAATGCGGTGGGGTGGCAGCTGCAAATATTCTGGCAATAGTCTCTGTGCACCGGCAGGGTTTAGACAAGAGATGTGTTTGCTTCTGGGTGCTCAGTGGCCATTTCAGACTAATCTGACAGCCGAGCAGATCAGAACAACAGTGTTTGTGTAACTTTATTCCTGCTGATTAAACCGACTGAATGCATACCTGAAGTCCAATTTGGGATCCGCCGATAAATGAGGGGGGCTGTGGAAAGCTCCTGTCCTCAGGACAGCCCCCTTATTTGGCAGCCCCCTTTTTACCGATGCAGCGGGGAACTGTAGGTCCGTGCATACAGCCGTGACAAATGGATTTCTTGCATATGCAGGTCTATCATAAATGTGCTGCCAAATTTTTCTGCGTCCAATAAAATTGTTTCCAATTACTTTTCAGTTTGTCTCGCTATCGTACCGCACATGTAGCACTACACCATCCCACGGTTTTGTGTGTTTAATGTTGCAGCTTAGCCATGCTGGGTTTTTCCCATGATTAGACAAAATTACTGGGAGGAACAATTATACTGGATGTATTCATTTCAGTAGTATCAGCAGATTGACGGCATCATACAATCAGTAGTGACTGATTGAGAACAGCATTTTTTAACATTTTACTAATTGCTCAAGATGATGTTCATGTGGCTCAGTATCCCTCGCAGTCTGAGCACTCTTGGCCCGATTTCAAACACAGCACTAAGCGTGTTCAGCTCCCTTGTAGCTGTTTCGCAGTGTGTTGACGTTCAACTATGGCACGTCTGGCAGATTCATTAGTGTGACACCCAACTGGATTAATTTTACCAAAAGATAAGAATAGAATTTGTATAATTGTGAAAATGTATTTTTTGTTAAGCATTTCATCCCCCTGATTAAGAGGTGAACATGCTAGACATTCGTCCGATGACTCCTTTTCCTGGTTTACACTGAAGGAGTGTTTTGCCTTCTAGCATTAAGTCTAGTTTTAAGTCTAGGTTTTCCAAAATTGTTTCATGAGTTTAAACCCAGGTTCTTGACCACACTGAACTGACTCAGCCTTTTTAGTCTCCAATGTTCTCCATAAATAGAACAAAAACACCTCTCCATGGCACCTGAGTTCACAGGGAACCACGTCCATTTTACTTTTGAGTTTCTGTCGATAAACATTCACAAAACTGTTCCAACAGCAGCTGCACCAATGGGTAACACACTGCCCGGGGGCCTGGCTCAAGCCTAAGTTCTAATGCCTGAAGCCCAATCCTTGAGCTAAGTGGGGAAGTCCTCTTCTGGGGGGTCTGACCTTGTAGCTGTGCTCTCAACCCACTTAAAACCTGGCAGGACTTGCAGCAGAACCAGAGGCTAACCGGTAACTACAGGGACAACATGGCATAGGTAAAGCTTATAAGCAGGGCAGTAGTGTCAACAAATGAGAAATTTTTATAAAGATGTGCACATCCATCTCCAAGTAGGTTGAATGCTGGATATGAGGACTTGGGCTTTCACCTCAGCTTAGCCAAATTTTTGAGAGTGAAAATTCAGTCTTTCCTGTTCCAGCTGAATCTCCTGGAATTGCTGTCTTCTGCAGTACTGTCAGCATCCTTTGGTCCCCAGTTAATGAACAGCTCCAAGAAAAGAAAAGAAACCCCAATTCCAGTCACTGCCACTCTCGCCCAAGATGTGGAACAGCTGTTAGTGTTGTGGTCTCCAAGGGTGGTTGGCTTGTCATGGGGATTCAGTCAGGCAATCAGCCTCTTTCATCACATTTTTTCAGGAGCGGGACAAGTGAGGTACTGAAGCAGGTTTGGCCAAGACTGGACATGGCCTGTCATTTAGTCCTTCTAGTGGAAGATGTCCCTGCCCACAGCAGGGAGCTTGAAACTAGATGACCTTTAAGTTCCCTTCCAACCCAAACTATTTGGTGATTCTGTGATTTCTCAAGCAAACACCAGGGCTACCAAGAGGAAGACTCATGACCTCTTTTTCATCTGTCGGAATGACTATTCAATATTTGCTGGTTTATATAAAAAATATACTTTGATTTATTAATATTTAAAATTTAATATTTGCTATAACATCCTATTTATATTAAACCTTTTTATTTTATATAAACATTGCTTAATTATTACTAATAAACCAAATATTACATTTGTATTTGCTTTTATACCTGGAATGAAATAGTGGCAGCTGGAGGGAATGAGAAGACCTTTTGTTAGCACACACTACAGCAACACCACATGGATCAGCATTGGCTCAGAGACAAGATTCCTCCCACTTGTTCCTGCATGGCATTCCAGAGAGGAGGCATTCGTACTTCTGATGAGTTTGGTTTGAGCACCATTGTGGAGCTGCAGAGCTGCTGCCTAGCTTATTTAAAAGTAACCAGGGTATCTTTACATGCAGGGCTGCATAGGACAGTGGTGACAGCATTTGTTATGGTGCTTTTGGGGGGACAAGCAACAGCCACAGAGTCAAGGTGTTGCTTTGCACAAAAGCCATTTACTCAAAATCCTTCCAAACCTCTTCTTGGGCTAGTTTTTATTATGAGAGCCCAACTGCTCCAGCCACCTCCCAACACCTCAGCAAGACTGAGAGAAGTGACAAGTTTCCAACAGGTGGGGCTGACTCTGAGAAAAAGAAGCAGGGATAGAGGACAGCAGCACAATCTTCGTGTTAATCCTCGGCCTCCGTGCACCAGTGTCCCATTGCGGCACTATCGTTGCCATCCGCCAGGTTGGTACCGATAATCAGGGCCTCACAAGTCAACTGCTGAGGAGATGAGAAGTCAGCAGTTCTGCATCCCAGCGTAGCATGTTTATTCATACAGGCTAGTGGATGAACAGCTGTGGAAAGGCAGCATAGCTGTGGGGAATCTCAGCACACAGCCCACGTACAGTTCCTAGACAGCGGCTCTGCATCTAATGAAACAAGGAAGAGCGCGTGGAGGCACGCAGGCAGAGCTGCCTCTCCCGCTGGCTCCTCACTCCCTGCGGCACAAGCACGGCGAGACGCCCCACCTGCATCAAACAGGGAGTGAGGAAGGTTGTGGGTAACAAGGCATATTTTTCACATCCACTGTAACGATATTTTATATTTCTCATTAGTTGCAGGAACCGACTGTAATAATTTTCACTCTTGTAGGGAAATATTTACACACAGACACACGGAGACAGAGAATTACATTGCAATACTGTTGGAGCCTGAGACCAAGCAGCTGAGTCCGTATAAAAAAGATAGATTATACAATACAGAAAAGGTAAAATCAAATAGAACTTACTCATTTCCATCACCTTATTTGAGCAACAAAGGCACAATAAAAAGTACAATAAATAATCTGCAAATGCCTTAGCTTACAATAGTACAAGGTTCACAAGCAGTTCAGAAACAGCACATCTGTGATGGCTCAGTTTCTCTGGAGGAGGATGGGGAAAGTTCCTGTCTCACATATGATTGCCTCTTCTCCAGGATTTCACTTGCTTCACCGCTGCAGGCATCATTTCAGCAGAGCTGGTAGTAGCCATGCAGCCACCGGTAGCTCTTAGACAGTGGCAGACATTTACCTACTTGTCCTTTCCCTAACTTCTGTAAAAATAAATGAATCCTACAGAGTTTAATTAAGAAATATATTAACTTCCCTGTTTTGCTTGTAGCATGGGTCACTCACAGACTCAAAACCTCAGACTGGAAAGAAAACTGAATCTCAAATAAAGCAACAGCAGCTCATCAGCTCGGAAAGCTGCAGGGAGGCAGGCTGTTATTTCCCTCGTTGATACTCAGTACTGAAAAAACAAGCAGGAAGAAGTCCCTAATCTGCTAGCGAAAGAGAATTGAATTCATAATAGTTGTGTGATGCTATTTTTGCGCAGCCCAATAGTGTGTTCAATCTACTTGTTCTTTTCAATAAACCACATTACAATTAGTTTATTTGTTTTATCGCATGCTTTCTCTCCTTCCTCGTTACATAATGGAATGTCAGCCTGCAGTACGCCCTGATTTAAGTGTCTCTACTTGTCCAGAAACAACAAGTTTTTTAAATAATCCTGTTCTTCTGTGAAGAAACAATAACCCTTTTCAACCTGTTACTGTTCAGCAATCAAAAAAACATGATATGCAGATGTGAAAACTCAAATCAATTCCTTTTGAGATTGAGGAAACAAGTCTTGAGAAGTCCTTTTCAGGAGGAATATGACAATCTAATATTGCTTTATTTCTTTACCTATCTGTCCTTTTTACAAAATCCTCCATCTAACAGACTTTGTTCACTCGTGCATCATCCCCAGCTCTCACGCCCTTTGCCTGCCATGTGGAAGGAGCCCTTCTCTTCTGGCTGGTGTCTTGGAAAGGCCCGGCTTTTGCAAAGGAGGGCTCTTCTCTGCCTGGGGGACTCAGGGAGCAAGTTGGAGGAACGCTTTGACCACAACTTGGGAAATATTTTTGGGACCGACACAGTAGACGTAGACGTTCTGTTTGTCTAGGATCATCTATCTGGGTTCCTGCCTTCAAAATGAACCATGTCCATGTCCATATCCCTTCTGCATGCAGAGCCATCTACATGTCTAGGCCCCTTATCGTGAATTAGGAGCACTAGCCCAAGGATAACCAGAGACTGACTCCCTAAATTGGGAAGGGAGACACACTTCACGGCAGAGGTGGTTTATTAGACCATTTTCAAGCCAGATCATCAACAATCTGACAAGGAGAGGACTGAGTTTAGATGAGTGAAGCTGCCCTTGGACTGAGAGCTGTTTCACTGCTCCAGTCTCATCATACAATTTCCATACGGAGGTCATTCAGTGAAATTTAGAGGCGTGCGATGTGTAAGAGGTCCTATAAGGTGATCTTGAGGTCCTGCTGGCCATGCACTCTGCGAGTAAGTGGTGTCCAAGCAAACGCTGGAGGTGAGAGGACAGAGACATCCTGCCAGACACCGGGGCAAAGTGACACAGCAGTTTTGCTGGACAAGAATTACATCTGGAAAAAAGATTTCAACATCTGAAGAAATTCACCTTGGGAGAAGAATGAGAGTGCGTTTTGTCACGGAGGAAAGCCATTAGACAGGCTGTGGAGGAATTAAAGGGGATTCCCAAAAATAAAATGTGCTAACCTCTAGAGAAAAACAACTATACATATTTTATGCCTTAGTGTTGTTGTAATAAATTTAACTGACAAACTTTTGTTCTAGTTAATAACACTTCACTTTCAGAGGCCTCTGGGTTTCTAATTACTGCTGTCATATCTCCCAGAGGAAACAAATTGGCTGAAACCTAAATCAAACCTGCTGGAGATGCAAGCAAGACCCCAGGGAGTGCAACTCCAGCCCTGTCCAAGGGCATGAGTGGTGTGGTCCTTCCTCCACCCCCAGGGCCACGGGGAGAGGCATCTGGCTGCGGGCAGGCTCCATGAGGCAGGAGCAGAAGGGTCGCACTTTCAAGCAGTGCTCATGATGGTGCCAGCAAGGTTTAGCTTTTCCCTCTTATTTTTATCTGTGTGGTAGGGCCATTTGAAATGGTGCTGCTGTGACTACATCTGTGTCTTTGCTGGTGCTGCCCGCCATTCATGCCCAGTTTAGGCTTATCATGTCTTCACTCTCTGGTCTTGTGTACATCTAGTCCCATCTACTATGGATCCTGCTGCACAGAGATGCCTTCTCAGAGCTGATCAATACATCTGTGACAACATAGCAATGTTTTAGTGAATTCTCTAAGGGGAGGAAGAGCACTGACCTTTGTGCTACCTTTTCTTCTGCTTTTTTTTGTACAATATTTGGATCAGCTGTATTGAAATCAGAGTAAGCTGTTGGAAGCAAAAATGGCTTTATATCATTTGTAGCTTCCTGAGGCCACCTGGGACTGTCAGGATCTTGCTTAGACCTTGAGGTTGCCCTAGAGTCTGGGATATACAGGAACAAACATGCTCTTTTTCTAGTATGATGATGCCCTAAAGACAGCAAATCACAGCATCTTTAGGGTACAGGCTACAAGAACTGCCAGGTGCTTCATTAATTCCATCAGGCAGTGGCACTGACTGACCAGGATAGATCCTTAGAGGTTTTCAAGACTCAGCTGGAAAAAGCCCTGAGGGACCTGGTCTCATGTCTCGGCTCACCATTCCATGAGTAGGAGGTTGGAGCAGGACCTCCTGAGCTCCCTTGCAAGAAAAGTTATCCTACAGTCATGAATTATGATTTTAGCTGTGCTGAGTTATGTTTCAACAGTATGTGCATGACCCCCCTTTTGTGGGGTCAGAAAATTCCAGAAGGGGAAAGAGCTGGGAAGAGTAACCTTTTCACTATTTTTCACTTTGTTAGGACAGAGTTACAGGAAAACACAAAAGAATGAGGATCTATAAAGTGACTTAACTCCCATATGGTATTATACAATAGTGAAAATAAAATGAATGTCAGTAAAGCAACAGCAAAGTGCTTGACCAATACAAATTCTTAATTGCTCAAATTTGTTGATAGAAATAGTAGAGGTTCAGCTTTCTTGCCATTTTCCTTGCTGGACTGGAGAGATGAGCACCTCTTGGCATTATTGTCTCACTCAAGATTCAAAATGCACATGACCAACTGGCCGTTTAGGGTATCCTTCAATAGAGGTAACAACTAATAAAAACAGAGAAAAATCAGAATACTTCCTTCGGGAGCAGCACTATTTGGAGATATTTATTATGTTTTCCCATGATTCTTTATGTCTGGTACATTTTTGCGAAATCCTTTAAAAATAAAGACTGATCTCCAGATACTAACAAGCTCTCCTTGTCAAAGTGTAAAGAGCCTTTCCATGTTATCTTTTTTCATGTGTCACTCTGTTTTGCAGGCCTCATTGGCAAGACATAACTGTAATTCTGCAAGTGAGTGAGAGGAGGGATTGTTGCTCAGCCAAGTCCAAAAGCTAGAATTCTGAAGGAATTAAAAATAAAGACAAAATGCATAGCTTTTTGGGGCAAGAAAATCACACCTGCTAGTCACACTTTGCAAATAGGTCAACTTTTGGGGTGATTAATGGAAGTTATTATCAGGTTCAAGGCTTTATTCAATTTTTATTTATTATTTTAGTTCTCAGTTACTGAAAAGTGGCAGCAGACATGATTAACAGGACGAGTCATGCTTAGGAAAGTATCACCTAATGAGGTCATTGTGTCAGCATCATTAGTGGTGTTCAAGATAAAGATGGATATATGGAAAGTGGAATTATTTCAGTGGTTAATCCTGCTTGATTCCAGAGATTAGATTTGATGATCAGAGAAGTCATGTCCCACAGTACCCTCTACAGTAAGTTTTACCGTCTAAGAATACGCTAATGATTCATAAAGGATTATCTGAATGAACACTGAATTTCAAAAAGAGGTACAGAAACCAGAGTCTGTGGGCAAAAGCATTGACCAAATTCAGCTGGTTTTGCTGACTGGGATGCTTGTTCTTTTAACTTGTTCTCAGAGCATGTTTGACTAGCTCCCAGGCTAAACAACAGAAGCAGAACTTAGGCAGAAATTTTACCCTGTTCCAGACTTTTGCTGCAGTTTCAGAAACTGCTCTGGCCAACACAAGTTTTCTTCTTATTTCTATGTGCATTTGCACCTAACTGCAGAGCTGAAGCCCTGCCCTGCTCTGCACTTAGGAAGAAGAGCGGAGGAACAGGATGAAGAATGTCCTTGTCCTGATGTACAAGCAACCAGGATTTCCTCCTTACTACACTGGGATTAATGAACCTGCCTATCACATTCTGGAGAGTATTTAACTGCCATGCCAACTGAAGCAAGAGCTACCCTCAGCGATAAGAACTACTTGGCAGACAGATATAATGCCCGTGTTGAAGTAAAAGCAAGAAAATCCCACCGTAATGTGCTCCTGTACATACTGTGAAATCCTTCTTAAGGAAGCAGGGCCTGGGTAACAGAGTTTAATTCCAGCTGAGATGGCTGAGACTGCTTTTCAGCTTTCCCTGACTCAGTAACTAACTAACCTCAGGAGTAGTGGAGACAAACTACCAGAAGGGTGCTAGACATGCAAAACATTTTACAGCGGGACATGAAGGCTGGCTCATACCCATTAAGATGTGTTGCCTGACAGCTAATCCAGTAAACTACTGCCTACTCTTGTATGAAAAGCCTGCCGGACTGCAGGTCCTTCTGCTTGCTGAGTCCTCCCTTTCCTTGGACAAGCACAGATTCCATTTGCAGGTTCAGATTCAGCTCTCTCCACCTCAACCTATCCAAAGAGTTTATCAGAAGGAAAAATGGGCAGCCGAGCTAGTGTTACTACAGAGCAAGTGTCCTTCCAAAATCCATGAAATGCACAAAGACATTTCAAATTGTACATCCAAGACTTTAATAAAGAGTGGAAACTTGTGATATGAAAAAAAATGGGGTCTACCCTGTGCCTGAGACCCTCTGAAATTGTTCAGGAGCTTTTGAAATTACAAGGAAGAGCAGAGAGGATGATGCAAGAAGCATCCTCAGTACTGTGATCTAGAAGCAGGCAAACCACAAGTCCCCTGCAGTATGGCATCTGCCATTCAGTGAGAGTCAGCTGTTTCGTGCTTTGCAAGTAAAAAAAGTGCTGATTCTTCTGTTCTCCAAAATACCGCAAATGGTCAATGCAATACCTGCATATGGGATACTTATTTACTCCAGATGAGGATCTTCTGGGTCTCAAAACACCAAGTATCCAAGCCATGCCTCATGACAAGACAGCAACTTGTGCATTCACACTGAATTCATGGCAAACATTTTACAAAAGCTGTACTGAATTAAAGCAATTTGAGGAATATGATTGTAATTGTAGGGTATTTCCACCTGCTGGACCAACTGCTGGACTAGGAGTCCCTGTGGGTGACATTCATCCCTGTATGAGGGGATGAGCACAAGATGAGCACCTCACTCATTTTACTTAAACTAAAATAGTGTGCAAGTAAAATAAAAGCTACGTGCCACTCCTTCCCCAGAGCCTAGGTTTCAGACAGAGCGAGACACTGTCTTCTTGCTTCGCAGACTGCTTTGAGGCTGCCATACTCAGAGGAACTGTTTACACCAAGTAGCTGGACGTGAGCTCTGGAGCTGTGCTTGATGGCGATGCAGCAGTAATCTGTGCACAGAACAAGGCAGAAATCTTGCTAGGCCCCTCACCAGCTGTAAGGTTATGTCACACTTCCGTGTAAGCAGCTGCTACAGCTTTCTGAAATGTCTGGAGGGTTTAAGAGCTACATTATAGCAACAAAACATACCCAGAAAATGTCAGTGTGACAATTTCATAGGCTTTCAGCATGAAACCCAGAGACCCCCTGAGCATACTCTGGAAGCCCAACTGTATTTTTTTTTTTTTTTTACAAGCCCTACCATGTGCCTGAAGATCATCACCACCGCCATTTCTAACCCACAGAGCTCTTCAGGAGTCTCTCATGGTGTTCTGGGGTGCTTCCGCAGCTGATGAAAAGGTTCCTCCAGCACAGGGAATTGTTTGTGTACAGTAAAAATTAATGATGAGAAATGACAGCTAGATGGGCAATGCTTATGAGATGGAAAATACAGGATTACAACTATCATCGCTGCTCTCAGATCTTCCTGCTCCCCAAAATCTGCCTGACTGTACCTGTTTTGCCCGTTTCTACTACGTCCGTGCCTTCTTCTCTCCCTTGTTCCACCATTTCGTGTGTGCTTTGCAGCACACAGCATGGTGTCAACAAGCTGCTCATTTTGCTCCAGCAAAGGAAGCAAACCCAAGCTTTGACTCTTCTTCCCTTGCCTTGTGACTTTGCCAGTATTAGATGAGCGCACTGGTTAAAAAATAATCATGATTGGCATTCATGGCAGCAGCAGAACTGATGGAAGATAAATCAATACGAACATGGGTTAAACCAGCTTCAGTACATCTATCATAGTAATTTACATAAGTTTAAATCAATTTAATTAAACTGACTCACTTTTCTGGTAGAGAGAAGGCTTTACAGTGTGCCAAATATAAACCATTGATTGGATTAAAATAATACGAAAGGAGGGGCTGGTGACTTTCAAGTTCAAGATGATGAGTGACTGGTAGCGTCATGGAGAAGGAGCCATATGAAGATAGCTGTATGCACTCTTAACAGAAGGAAATTAATCAGAATGAAGAAAATTCCCTTACAGTGCAGTGGGGTGTGATACGTGTGATTACTCTGAATTGTTAACCCTGTGCATTATCAGTACCTCCATAAGCCTTGTCTCTAGCAGACAGTCACGTCCCAGAAAAGCAAAGGGCCTTGCCTGCCACTTGAGACAGCATAACTGGTCATTGCATATTCTTAGCTGGCCATTTTTACAATGTAAAACTTGTTGGTTGAAATCACTTTCCCCTTTAAATTGCTTGTTTTAAAGGTAAGTCTTGCTGCTGGGGAAGGTGCAATAATTCAGCATGAGTTTTACTTAAAAAGTTATATCAGTTTGGGCACCTGGACAGGTAGCTCAGCTCAGCCGATTTGTGGTAACTTCCTAAGATGTAGTTAGAGTCTTCTAGACTCTAGAAGTCTAGAAGGCCAGCCTAGACTTTGCTGGCTATCTGCAATAATTCCATGTAGACTGTTGCTTACAAATTTCTGTATCATGGGATAGCTTGCGAGACATCAAAATGTCCATCAGGGACCCTTGGCTAAAATGCTTGTATAAGAAAATGGTAGGCTATGAAGCCTTCCCCAAGGAGAACATTTTGGTTATGTCTGAGACCAACGTCATTTTTACCAAACCCAATTTTACAGAGCTCATCGGTTATAAGTCAAAGAGTGACTTTATATCAGAACCCTTCATCATCCTCTCTTTCCACTCCAGAGATAACCTCCAAGGAAACATAATTTTCAAGCCCCCCATTACAGTGAAGATGACTTGTTGACATGTCATTATTGCTGGCAGTCCATATGTCTGCACTGTGACCACTCTGGGGCTCACATCCGACACTGAGGTGGTGTTACTAACTTAGAATTTTTCCCTGTAGGGGAAGGTCAGACATTTTATGCACCGACCATGTAACAATGGGAGCATATTTGCACTATTACTCCCCAGCCCAAAGAATGTCTTATTTTTCTCTAATGCACAGTCCACTTTCAGAGCACATATCATTTCTATGACCAGGATGGAACATGTTACATGGATGTGGCTTTCCATTGTTTGTCTTCCTTCCCTTCCCCTCTCCAAAACAATGTGGGGACTTTAGGTGCCTTGGTGTTTCTATTAAAACAAACTATTGGAGATTGTATACATGCAGTTTCTCATTCTAACTGAGACTTAATTAACTTTCACCAGGTTCTGATTTCCCAGAAAACGAAACTATTCCAAACTCAGTAATAACAAGCCCTAAACAAATAAAAAAAATCAGAGTTTTCTGCCTGAGATCACGTAAGATTTCACACAAATGTTTTCATACAACTATTTCTGTTCTTCTGATCTCTGAAACTCAGGGGGGCTGATTTTATTTGGTCCACTTATTCCTGTCCGGTTTCTGACTCTGTTTTTTCTTCTCCAGAGTCTGCCTGATATCTAAGGAGCAGGTCACGGCAAATGACTCCTGTCTTGTCTAGCTAATTGCTACACCAACACTATGAGCAAGAGCAAAAGAAACAAGATGGGAGTTTGAACAACAAAAATGTGAAATGTTTCAGGCATAAAACATGCATAAAAGGAAAAAGACAGGACTAAGAAGTTATCAGGGTTGCACTTGTATGACATCCCTCCTACCATGTGTAATAATCCTTTCTCCTAGTCACAGAACTGACTGTCACAGAGCTTCCTCAAGATTGCTCACTATCTTGCACCCCACAAATAAGTGCATTTTGTTAGTACACGGAGACTTCCAAATTACTGGTCACTCCTATTGCAGTAGTAGTGTGGTACTTTTCTCCATCCTCTTCTAGCAAGCGCTTTTGTTGTGTCCTGTTTGCTTCTCTTATCCTTCTTGGCAATGTGCAGTTTAGGATAAAATGGTTTTGTCTGTCATAGCAAAGTTGCATGTAACTGCTGCCAGCCTGCGTGTTATGTGTTATGCATTTAGAGTTTTACCAAGCTTTCACCTTGACTGATAAAAAAGGGAAAGTTCCCACTGAGTGTTTCCCATTACCAAGAAATAATCTTCAAACATATTTGGAGCTCTTTTAGAGTAATCTGCTGCCCAGCTGTAGCAGTCCATCAAGAAGTTAGGGTTTTACAGCCGACAGAAGACTAACAGCAAACCGCATGGGTGGGCATCAGCCTTTCATAGCAAGGAGGTTACTGAGACTTGAATCCATTCCTTCACACCCATCTGGGCATAAGAAATAATGAGTTTTAATTTAGAGAGCACCATCTCTCACACAAGTCTGGATAGCTACAATGCAGGCATAAATATTAGGGCTCTTGACAATAGCTAAGAAAATACAGCTGGATTATGGTTCAGTCCAGCTGGGCTCCAAAAGTTTGCACTGGAAATTTGAACTGGTAGATTCAACTCCCCCGTCTGGGTATCCTGCACCAGTAAGCCAAATTTTGTTGATTTTTTTTTTTTTTTCCAAAGGAGAGAGGGGCTGTTAGAAGTCAGACCCTGATTTTGTGCCTTTATAAGACAAGGTCTCATGTGGCAGCACCAGCCTGAAGCATTGACGGCCTCCCCCTCCTCTTCCACACTGCACTGTCCCCTCCTACTGCTCTGCTCAAACACATCACTGCCTGAGGTGCACGGGCATGGTTGTTCCCACAACACTGCAAACATGATGAAGGAATCCACGCAGTTTCTCTAGAAGTGTTTTTAATAGGTTGTTTTTAAGCCAGGCCAGGTCCACACTGGCTTTGCCTGAAGGTGTGGGGCTCAAGGGAAGCTGAGCAAGCAGTGGCGAGTGAGGCAGCAGCCCCTTAGCACTGCTGGTAGTGCTGCTGTTGGAGACTTCATGTCATGAAACCATGGCTGAGGCAAGGACTGTCAAAGGGCTAGGTGCCATCAGACTCCGAAGGCACCGGGAGAGCCCGCTGTGATCCCCCATCACTTGTGGTTTTCAGATTTCTACTCATTCGATCAACACGGAGCGGCACTAAATTAAATACTTGATTATTAAGTTTGATTAAGTGACCTCATTTGCAGAAGTTTAGCTCCTACTGGTGTCACATTCTGGGTTAGAAGCCAAATTTCTGGAGTTAGTTTCATAACGCATGGGGCCGAATTTGTCTTCTTGCAGAACTACACCTGCCAGAAAGGAGCTTTGTGCCTGCTTCAGGAAAACCCTGCCTGCTGCCTGATGTTTGAGTACTGAGATTATCTCTGCTTCCTCACCTGTAAAAAGATAATTACCCTGCCCAACTTTCTAAAGAGCCTTTGCGTCTCCAGATAAAATATACTACAGAGAGGCTCTACATGAATTATTCAGGGTAAATTAAATTAATGAAGACTGTGGAAATTCAGTTGCTTTTGTTTCTTTTTTTCTGTGCTAGGTTCGGAACCTGCAGGGGCCTTTGTGGTCTCAAAATGTGCTGAAAGCAGAGCACTGCTAGCTCACAGCTCTGCTGAAAATATTTTCTTCATTGTCTGAAAATATATTAATTTAATTATTGACAAGCCCATTTGTGAGAGAGCTATTGAAGCACAACCGGCTCACCACAGTGTTTTCTCTAACCATAGGCTGCCACGGGGAGTGAAGAATGAAAAGTCAATGCAATCTCTGCGAGACAGCAAGATGGATTTATGAGGAATTACAGACTGGTTTTTAAGGGAAAAAATGATCACTTGTTCAACGATGTAGGATTATAAGGACAGTTCTTGCACCAGGAGAGACCAGTCCAGGAAGCACCTAGGCAGAACACGTACAATGTCACTTCAGGACACCTTAAATCCCTTGCAACAATGCTTTTTGAGTTAGCTGTGCTCCTGTCCCTGCTCTGGGCATCTCTGAGCAGCCCCTCTCCCTTCCTCTGTCCCCAAGGTGTCAGGAGATGCCTCTTGGATGAAATTCCGCAATTCTCACCCCAGAATTTGGGATGCAGAGATGCCAGCCCTGGAAGACATAAAGACTTCCTTCTGGCAGCCTACAACAGCAGCTTAACTGAAATAAAAATATTATTTATTTTGCCAAAAAACTGCAGAGCTCTTAGTAGAATGGATCTAAGAGAGGTGCCTTACACATCGTTTTTGTGCTCATAGTTAACTTTCCTTGCTGAAGCTTAGGCAGACCTGGCATTTTTCGCCAGTGTGGAGAACTGGAAGCTGTCCATCATGCTTGCAGCCTGGTTCCCCTGATTAATTTGTATTTTTTTAATGCATCTTTAGCCTGTCAGCTTTTCCCAGCTCACATAATCCCCTGCCCTTTCCTGGAATCTCAGAGGTGTTAGGGACTCCTTTGAAAGCAGGCTCGGCTACTGGAGGAGTCTCCCAGCCCGGCTGGGTAGAGCCAGACATTGTTATCCTCGCTCCTTTGAAGCTGCGTACCTGAGCCTGGCTTAACCGGGTCATTATTTCACTATTCCTCACTCAGATCTGTAACAAGCACTTTATTGCTTGCTTTCAATTAACTCTACGAATTCAGCTGGGCAGCAATAGGAAATGTGGGGAGGGGACAGGAGGAGCTATATGGCACTAATCAAAGGGTCGTGCAGACTTTTCCCAGTATGCCCCACATTGTTACCATAGGCTTCCACGTGATCCTGAAAATGGGAATTCTTGCCTAAAGCCTATAACAAACAACCTGTCACTGCTGGATTTCTGTTTATTTTAATTAACAAAGGGCTAATTCCTGGCTGGCATGCATCAGAGCGGAAAGATGGGAGGAGATCAGGCTTGGCCATGCTATCCCCTCCCTACCCCAGCAAGGCTGGGCTGAGCACCGGTGCCAGGCGGCCCCCACCGGCCCCCAAACTGTGCCCAGGGCTGTGGACACAGCTGGGACACGGTCCCTGTCCCAGGGAAGGGTAAAGGATTCGTAGTTCATTGGGAAGCACCTACCTACCAGCTAAGCCAGCAGATTTATTCTTCCAGAGGCAGATCTCAGACCCAGGCGCACACAGTGCTGCTGGAAGGGACCAAGGGAGGGAGGGAGGAGAGGGCAGCAGCTGCTTGAGGTGAGGTTTTGGCAGCCACCAAGAACATTGCTGTGGTTTGGCTCTAGTCACCACACAGTTGCTTGCACTCCCTCCCTCTCCCCAGCAGGATGAGGGAGAGAATTGAGAAGAAAGGAAAACTCATGGGTTGAGATGAAGACAGTTTACTAGAATAGCAAGGGAAAATGACAATAATAACAAAATATAGGGATACTGAGATATACAAAATGAACAATGCACTGTTTGTCACCACCAAACATCCCAATGACCGATACAGCCCATCTCAAACAGCAATCATGGAAATGAAACCAGGCAGCAAGCAAAGGGGAGAGAGAGAGAGATATGTCCCCCCCCAGCCAACCCCACTTGTATACTGAACATGATGTCTATGGCACAGAATACTCTCTCTGGCCAGTTTGGGTCAACTGTTCTGGCTCTATCCATCCCAGTTTCCTGCATCTGCACACTAGCAAAACCTGGGAAGCTGGGCAGTGTCCTTGGTTTCTTTAGCAACAACTCATAACATCAGTGTGTTTATCAACATCTTTACATCCTAAATCCAAAACACATTGGCTCCTGAGAAGAAAATTAGCTTCATCCCAGCTGAAACCACTGCTTCTGTGCATCCACTGGCAGGAAGATGGAGCTGGGTGCAGCCTCCCTAAAATCTGAAGGTGAAGAATAAGGTTCAAGGAGACTCAGATGTCCATTTTCAGTACCTTCTCCCCTTCCTTTTCTGGGTGCAGGTGTGCTTCAGGTCAAAAGCAACCACGATTTGGAGTAACTTTACTGAACCACTGGAAACAGTCAGACTGCCAGAGGGACAGTCTCTTGTAGACCCAGCTGCCTTTCCATGGCAGAGTAATGCGGGGCTGTGACCCAGGGGTGGTGGGAGCATGGGCTGCTCTGTGAAAAGGAGCCATGCCTGGCCCTACAAAGGGCTTTATGATGTCTCTCCACGGGAGATAGCTTCTGTGTCCGAGGCCAGGCTGTGGTCTGACTCGTAGTGTTTGATGCCATCTGCTATCTATGAGGGTGCACAGGCTGTGGCATGGCTCTCAGGCTGCTCAACGGCCACAGGGGACTTTTGTAGTAGGGTGCAATCAGAAAGTGCGTGTTTGCCTTTGCTGTGGTCTGTGGCAGATGTCTCTGAACCTGCCCAGCACCTCAGCCACATCTAGCGAACTGGAACGTAAGGGCATTACATTTTTAGAAACACCATTGATTTTTTTTCTCACAAAAATAAATCCAGCCATTAGGAATGCATCTAGAAAACTCACTTGATATTCCAGTTCTTTGAGGCAAAATGTGGACAAAATGGTGAGCACGAATGGATGCTCTTGGTCCGCCAGCTAGTGAGCTAAGGGTGGTTTTTGCTCTTGTTTCCCATGCAGTAGAGCACAACGGAGTATGTGAGTTCCCCACTCTCACTATCTGATCGCCTTCAAAAATAGGTTCCTGCATATTTCATCCACCAGAAAACTTTGAGAGAGAGAAAAGACCTACTTTTCTTTATTTTTTTTCCTGCCAGTTGTGCCTCAAGCCATGCAGCATTCTAAGCAAGTACTGAGCAGCTTTCATGCTTTCTTCTGCTTCCAACGAGATAACTACATAGATGTCAGGGCCCTGAGGGCAGCCACAGGCCCTACTGCTCCTGCCCAGCCTCTGCGGGGGCCACCTGGGGCCAGGACCCCCATTTCAGCCCAGCCTGGGGCCATCAGTCCCTGCTCCAGCAATGCCTCAGCAGTGCTGGCTGTATGCTGGGACCCCTTGTTGTATGCTGCAGCCTTGTCTCTGGTCCTGTCTCCAGCGCCCTGTCCTTTAGCTCCTGACAGGAGCCCCTGGATGGTCCCTGGCCCTGATTCATTGTTTTCCATCTCAAGGGCTGTCGATGGACCTTGTTGGAGTTGCTGTCTCTGCCCACCATGGTCAGACCCTGTGGGACAGCACCCATTGGTGAGGGCATGGCCTGCACTGGAGTCACCCCTGGGTCCCAGCTCATCTCCCTTTGGGAACAGCTGTCCCTCACCAAGAAGCAGTAGAAACCAGCCTTGACAATACAAGTGTGGAAAAAGATGGTAATGAACCACCTTCATCTTGCAGTATTTCTGTGTGCGAGCAGTTAGCATCATTATTGGCTCTGTGCTGAGTGATCCCAAAACATCTCCTGCATCTTGGGTCATGTGTGTTGTGGTAGCTTTGCACAAGAGCAAGAGGGAAGGGATGGAGCACACACTCTGAGGTGTTCCTGTTATAGAGGCCTTTAGAAGTCTTTAAAACACCCATTTAACTACCTGTAAGTTTGGTTATATAACTGAATTATCTGTCTTGTGATAATGCCTGGTTCTTACAGCAAATAAAAGGCTAACAAATCCAGTCCTCTCAAGCCTTTCCTCATTTGGCACATGCTCTGTCCCTTTGACCATCCCAGAGGATCCTCTCCAGTTTGTTGATCTCTCTTTCACACAGGGGCACAAAGCTGGTGCTCCAGCAAAAGGCTTGCAAGTGCCTAGCCAAGGGGAGAAACTGCCCCCCTTGACCTGTGGTTGCCCTCTGGCTAGTGCAGCCCAATGTGAAGTTAGCTGCCAAACGAGCCCAGGTCAGCCAGGCTAACCGAGGTGTTCATGTTTTCTCTGCTCGTTCAGCCCCTCTCCTCTGAACCCTCTGCAGTTGATCCCATCTTTCCTGAGGATGCTTAAAAATAGCAGCAATGCCCACCTGTGGAGCAGGTATGTCATGAGACGTAATGTAGCTCCTGCACAAAGCATCACTTGGTGGATGCTGGGGGAACAGGGAGAAGCCTGTGAAGGCTGGAGATACCTGCACATGAAGTAAATAGTATCTTTGTGTGAGCTGATCACAAAATGGACACAAAGCTCAGAAACAGCTTGCAGAATACAAAAAAGATAGTCATAATGATGACTGATCTTGTGACAAGTCACCTTGTTGATTCTCATTTTTCCCAAGTATAGAAATGCTGACATTTCTATCTTTTCTTTAAAAAATAGTTGCATACCTTATGAACAGGAGAGCTGAAGCCAGACCTCCATACCCTTCTTACGTTTCATTATTTGTCAAAATAACATTTGGTAGGAGCAAGACTGTGACAGAACAGAGATTTTTATAAATCTTGCCTAAACTGCTCGCCTAACGTTCTCTCCCTTCCTTCATCCTCCTTTCTATTTCTTACTCTTGTCCTTTCATCATTTTCATTTCTGTCTGACTCTTTCTTTTATTTCTTAAAATCACTGATCCTTCTCCTGGTTAATTTAAGCTTCTGAAATAGCTATGAAAAGGCTTTTTTTTTTTTTTTTCCCCAAAGAAGAAATAAAATGCTGACATCAGGAAATAAATCACTTCTAAGAATACCACTACTAGTATTTCAAATTCAGCAATAAAAGACTTACAAGAGGCAAAAAGAAGCAAACTTTTTAAAAGTTATTAACAGAAGTATGGTTTAAAAAAAAATCTTATCAAAATAAAAAAATATATAAACATATATATATATATAGGAACAGGTAGCTGCAAGATATCTGCTAATTCTAACTGGGAAACAGACATCTGTAGTATCAGATTCTCAGTCTAGTTCTTCCTTCTCCTGATGTGAGCTAATTTTTTTCTTCAAAAAGAATTTATGGAGCACAAAGCAGATATTCAATTTGCCTTTGATTGCCTACAGTTTTCCCCACTGATACTGAGTCAGGGAATACCCAGAGGAACAAATTCAAATTATGAGGTGAAATGTGGGAAAACATAGAAAGAGTACAATTATGAGTGACATATTAGAACTTCAGTTTTATGTTTGCAAAATCTCATCTTTTCCAAGTTTTACTCCGAGTGTATGATTCAGGTAACTTAACCATAGTCATGCTGGGCTGTCTGAGGTGCTGTAGAGTGTCACACCAATCTCCAGCTGCTGGTCCAAGCTGTGTGGCAAGTTTTGTGCTATGGCTTTCAACCTTGTGCAGATGTTTTTTTGTACCTGAAACTGCATGAATTCCCTCTGTTCAGGCACTTGAATTGCTCCCTTAGTCTTGATATTGCAAAAATGTCAGTGGCAGCCATACAAAACTCCCCATATCAAAGGACTGGTAAAGACCAAGAAGCTTGCAGGCTTGTGTGTCTCACCTTACTTTCCATATCAGCAAATTATTTCAATAGTACCTGAAGTGCAAAAGGAGATTGATGCATTATCAAGCAGATAAGCACAGTGAAAGGCAGTCCCAGAGGCTACACACAGCCAAGGACAGATCCCAGCCTCACTCCAGTGCTCCTCTGACGAAGAAGAAGGTCACACTGTTCCTACAGTGGCATGAGCCATGCCAACCTGTTAAGCACTACACAAAATCCCAGAGAAGCAGGTCAACACGACAAGGAAACTCAACCCTGACATCTTGTTTATCTGCTCAGGGGTGAGAAAAGATGCTATTGCTGGTTGCAAATGAAAATGTGTTTTAGCAACAGTACTCTGGAGGGTTTATTGTATTCACCCATCATTATCGGTTAGCTACGTGTCCTGGCATATATCGTGTGTGCTTCAGAAAGCTCAGATTCTCAACATTTCCTGCATTCCTAACAGTTAAAACTATCTGGTCCCCCATGGGACAGCTGGATTTGTGGTGCTATTCAGCAGTCACAAGTATTCCTCCTCAGCATTTCATGGAACACTGAGGGGATGAGCTAGCACAATTAAATGAAAGACGATGTTAGCACGTATTAAGAAACCAAGGGAAGATGGGGCTTTTTTGCAGGAAGCTCATCTGCTTGATTTTGAAATCCCACAACTTCAAAGAGACTGAGTAAGAATGACAAACTGGAAATATCCTTTCCTACAAAAGGAAGGGACATACCAATATTCCGTAAGCCATTGGAATCCAGATTGTGAATGTCATCACAAGCAAAGGATGCACAGTCTGTTACAGATTAAATTTACTGACACTCTTATGTGGGAATACTTATGTCACCGACAGAGATTAATGCCATCTTTAGCAACCTAACTTACCAGATGCCAGTGTTTGCTATAATCCACCCAGTGGCTGTGTGTCCAAAGGTGTGCCCACCTCACGTGGCTGCCTGCTGGAAGAGTGGCTCAGAAGTGGAGTGAAAGAAGAGGAGAAAGTGCATTTTCAAGGGATCTTCTCAAGAATGAATTTATTCATGACGTTAAACCCCACAGTAATCTGTGTGCCCGTCCTCAGTGTGCTTTTACCCAGTTGACTAGAGCATCCACCATCAGGAAAACAACACAACCCATTCCCTCTGCAAGTACCACACAAAGAAATAGCAAATAAAATCCAGAGGCTTTGTTTGTCCCTATAGAGGATCCACTTTTAAATCCCCATTAAAAGAAAGAAATCTCAGCCAGGAAGCAGCGCCAGCCCCCATCCTACTGCTGGCCCACCTGAAAGGGTTGAACTGGGACAGGGCAGGGGATGGGGGTCTTGGAGAGGGGCACGAGCTTCTTTAAGCAGCACTGCCACTGCAAGAAGTGCATATGTAGAAGCAGGTGTCTGCAAGGGACAAGACCCATCGACAGGGATGCATCTCGCTCCTCGCCCACCTCAGCAAGGCCTGGCCTTTTCACCTGGCCACAGGTGAAAAGATGTTACAGAGACTGACTGCTTTTGCCCGGTTTACACTCCAGCAAACTTCTTTTTCCTTCCTTCTATCTAATTTCACTTGCAAGTCATTAAAGCTTGCTAGGCAGCTGTTTACAAGGGAAACGGATGGCTCCTGGCACTCAAAGTGTGACGGTGCATCCCGGGCATCCCAGGAAGGGGAGGGCTCAGCAGTGAAGGCAGCACGCCTTTCGCATCACAGCACAGAAACATAGGCAGCAGAAATTCATTTTACACTGAAGAAGAAATGCTGGGTACCAGGAACTTCAGCTTTACTTTGGCCAAAATTGCTTCTGTAGCTTTGTTGACTCACTTCCATTCTGTAGGATTCGCACTAATAGCAGTGCCTGGGACTGCTGGTGATGCAAGTCTTCCAGTACTAGAAGTTGCCTCCCAGGATAAAAAAATTAGCATTTCTTCTGTTCAAAACACTATGTGACCTCTTTTAATAGTTCTGTTTCCATTGCCTTCGCCTTCTCTGAGTGCCTACAACATGAGATGGTAAACAAAGGCAACACTTTCTTTATAAAAAGACGTTGTGCTGGCAACACATTGTATTTTTCTTCAGGCTTCACTGGAATGCTTCAGGGGATGTCCAGTCTCCTTCATATTGCATTTTCTTTCTTTTTTTTTTAATGTGGTTTTGGAATTATGCATGTTCCTAGGATGTCTGTTACTCCTCTTTTGCTCTTTTTTCTTCATTTTAGAGTATGCAACCCTCTTTTTTCTTGCCTTTTTTTTTGCATTTGCCTCTTGAGAAAGTAGAAAAATCAATGGATTTGGTCCTTTTTTGAACAGTTTTGAGAGATGAATATGACGTAAGCAAAATAATTACTTTCTCAAGTCAAATTGGCTCAATTCTGTCTGATTACTTTTTTGAAACTACGTTTCAATACAATTCTGATCAGATCAGCCATTTTCCGTAGCCAGTACTTTTGGCCTGTGTGTTATTTTAAGCTTACCATTACCATGGGACTTGAATTCATTTGGAACTCATTAATAATCAGTATAAGTCCCTTTCATTAGAAATCTCTTGTTGGAGTAACCGCTTGTGATGTAAAATACAATTCCCATGAAGTGACCCTCTTTGTAGATATACAGCTGGTGACGATGAATCAACACATAACTTTATATTAAGCTAATATTCCCCAAAATAATAAAATGCTTTAATTTATTCCATGCATAGTTAATCGAAGATTCAAAGGATTAAAGGTACAAGTGGAAAAAGGATCGTTTTCGTGCTTATCAAAACTCTCTTTTTTTTCGTGTGGCACAGTAGAGGGATTTTATGTTGCATATATATGCATTTTTCTCTCCACAATGTGTTTTTATGCCATGTATAATGGAACTCACAATGAGAAACACTGACATAGCTGATGAAGACAGAGCCCTTCCCAACATTAACACAATGGCTGGCAGTTCATCATGTCTGAAGAGAAGATTTTGTTATCAAAGACACTGAAAGCCTGTGAAAGAGCGGTTAAGAAAAAAAAAGAGCACTTTCTTCCTGGAGCATGGACTGCAATCTTCTTTGTTTTTTGCCAAACTTTCACTAAGCAAACATATCTATATCTTGACCCTCTTCAGAAGTTAACAGTTTTTGAAGAAATACTTGAATGCAGGCTAACAAAGCCGTGCAGAAGTATTCATCCAGCTCTCAAGGGGTGTCAGTATGTCACATTTCCCTGAACAATGATGGGCTGTAGAGAGGGAAGAGATTTTAAGTAGCTTTGAAAGAATGTGGAACAATTCCCTTGTTTTGTATCTCTTCCATGTGTAACTACTCCACCGTGTGAGAGAAAACAAACACAATAGTTTTGGCTAAATTTGGTGAGACTGACATTTAAGAAAGAGCCTTTTCTATAGCCACACTTCTGCTGATAACTTTTGAATTCTTTTCTGGAAGATGAGAAGGAAAAGAGTAATCAGCCAAAGCTGGGTCTGGAAGCAGATCCTTATATTTGAAGGAGGGGGAGGACAGGGATGAGAGCATGTCCCATGAGCAATTCATTGTCTGTTTTGCTGTCAAGCTTGGTCCTACTTCAATGGTGGCAAGCATCTCTGGACAAATGTTTATTTCAAATATGTGCAAACACCAGTAGCATTTCTGTTGCAACAGATAAGGTCATTTTCTCAAGAAACTCATGACTGCCTCTAACAGTGTTTGATGACTCTGCTTTCAGATTATTTCTGTCATTCCTTCTACATCCGTGGCTGGATGGAAGAGGAGGCTACCATTAAGCCATTCATATTGGCTTTAAATGTCAACATGATCCATGAGAAAATAATTCCTGCTGCACCAATGGCTGTACAAAAGCAGCAATGGCTCTGTGCTAGGCAAAGGGCTGCACCTCGTCTGCCCAAACGTACCACAGACAATTCTCTGCAAACTGGTCCTCTAAAGCCCTTTTTAGCCCATGGCAAGGAGTTCTCTCTTTCTGAAGTGGCCATTTCTACCAAGTTCACCTCAAATAACTCCACTCTGGAAGTGCCAGTTTCTCTCACCGCAGTGGAAACCTAGCTGGCACTTTGGGTAGGGGCAGCTGCCCTGTGGGAAATACTGCCTGGAGAAGCCAGTCCCACCCCTGGAGACAGTACCCTGGGACCTCCCTTCAGTTTTCAGCATGAGGAGACGAAGCTCCTGGTAAAGCCAGGACTTTCCTTAGACGCTTTCACAGCTCAGGTGCACTGTGAGGAAAGAGACCTTCATCTTCCTAATGAGCAAATGTGTTCAGAGTAAATGCACTCCTTGAAGGGCATTAATGCTTTCATCACCGCTGGCTAATGAGCCTGAACTTGCATCTTGTATAAGACACTAACCAGATTCCTCTTTCTCTACTTTCTGAAGCAGCGCAATTCCGTCTTCCAGCTGGCAGGGGTGCTACTTAAAAATAACCGCACATGGGTGCTCTTATTCAATATTTCTGCCACAGGAGTTAGTAAAGGTCTAGTCCCAAGCAAGACTGGGGCTCGTTTTAACACGCATTGCATTCTTAATTTCTTTTAACGTTACTATTAACTTATTCCATTTACAAAATCAAATAATAAGCTTTTAATTGAAGAGTAACTATTTCTTGTGTAATGTAATTTGATTTTTTCACTCAAAATTTCAAATTACTTTGGTCTTGGGTTTTTTCCCAATTATTTGCATAATCTACAACACTTTCAGGACTTTCTTACTTTGCATAAATCAATTTCGCTTCTTGTTCACCTCATCACTTTCAAGGGGATTCTTTTCTGCTTTACTGGACTTAAATTAATCCTCTGGAGGAAGCAGTGTCACGACACGGCCAGCATCAAAATCTGCATAATGAAAGCAATTTTTTCCATTTAAATGGGCACTCAAGAATATCACTACTCATTAGCAGACTTTAGATCTTTTATTTCATTTTAAGTGAGAAAGACAAGTGTTCTTTCCCTAATATGAGTTTCTTGCATAAGAATTTATTCAGAGACCTTTAAATTTATTGCAGTGCAAGTTAGGTGCCTAAATATCTTCAAAAAACAAGTCTATGTGATTTGCAGAGTATTAACATCACTAGCAAGACCATCAAGATCGCCATGCTTGATCAGAGGGGTGATCTGTCTCGTTTTGTTTCTCTCTGGGTTCAAAACTGATCTGAGAAGGTTGAATAATGGATGGATGTGGAACCACTTAGATGAAAGGGAAATTTCTTCCTAATTCCAGGCGCTCAGCAGATGCTTTTTCTGGTGATGATCTTAGATGAGGCTTAATATGAAATCTGCACTGCAACTTACAACTGAGAAGAGTGCTCAGTATAACAGAAGGAGAGCTTCAGAATAAAATCTCTTAGGCTGGAAGGGGGCGAGATGCAAAATCTATGTTGCTTTTCTCTTGGCTACTAGTACACAGCTGCAAAGCAGACACATCTGTTTCACTAGAAGTCTCCAGGGCTATTTAGCCTTCCAGGGTAGATCCCCTCACACTTTCCTGCAGTCTGAAGGCTTTATCGTTAATAATTCTCTATTTATCTTTCACCATTTCAAAAGAAATATCTGTCTGTGGGGAGCAAGAGCACTTCTTGCTCTTGGTCCTGTAACACAGCTGCAGGATGGTACAGCTTGAGCTTCTCATGCATGTGTAGCCTTGGTCAGGCTCAAGAGCCAGAGGTTGCCCACTGTTGACTTGTCTCTATGGCCTTGCTTCAGGCTCCGATATACCCGTCGTGCATGACTCAACTAAGACTTCCCCAGACAATGCTACCGATTTAATGATCCCAGGCAATCTGCAGTCCACACTGACCTTTTCCATTCTGTTCTGTCACATTTCCTCGCAAAATACATGTTTTACTCGTTTTGGTCCAGCTGTCAAAAATAACATTCTTTTTCTCTTTAAGATGAAGATTATTTTCTTGACTTTGCTTACAACTCTCTGTTTCCATTTGAATATTTTATGGGATCAAGTAGCAATGATATCTGCCTGCCTTTTGTTAGGTTTCCTGAGTTATGAATGAGAAGTTGCTTTTGTCTGCTAAATATGATGATAAAGAGCATTTAAACACTTGGAAGAAAGTGTTGATGTACCTTCTTCTCCTGCATAAATGTGTATTTTCCAGTCATTGACTATTTCTTTGTCATTGATATGATGTAGAAGGAACTTAACAGATTAAACTGAACACAGAGAGCCTCTGATAAGAAAATACACATTTCAGAAACAGCACTGAAGGTTATTTCTAATTTGGTAACATTTGTGAAAGACTTTTTAAAAATTACTTTTCTAGTTAGTATGTATTATTCCAAAATACTTGCCTTTGATTTTAGAAATTGTCAGAAGAAAGGAATAATTTTACCACAATTGTTAAATGTCTTGTTTGTCTTACATATTCAGTGCCAAAAAAAAAAAACTGTTTATGCAAAATTTATTTATGCTAAGTCTTGAAAAAGATTTACATGGTAGAAAAATGGAAGACATGGTGATCTTTTTTATGGCAAGACACATTAAAAACAAAGCTTATGTCTGACATATTTCAAAGTACAGATTTTTGTTTTGTCTTCCATCAATCTTCCCCTAATTCCCTGATCTGCTGTGAAATAAAGATAGAGGAAACTAAATGCTTTTGACCTGAGGTCAGCATTATTTTCTAGTTTATTTATCAAATGTTTTGCAAATGAGATACCTTGGCTGGTCAGATGTATAACTGAATAGAATTAATCCTTTTTGGAAAATGTATCCTATTTATCCCAATGTCTTTTGAGAGCTGTATTTGTGAAGGCACTCATATTTTCTGCACTCATGGACAAGACGCCTGGAGCTGGGGAGAGGGGAGAAGAGCAGGGATAGTGACAGCCCATCGTTTGGGCGCTGGCAGTGTGGAGAGGGGGAAGAGGAGTTTGGTTCCTTCACCCTGTGTTCTTTCAGAGCTTATGTTGTAGTTACTGGATAAAATGGTTAGTGAATGTAAAGGCATGGTGTAACTTGGACGTAAGTCTTCCATTTCCTCTGTGACTATGCCAAACCCTTGGCAAAAGGGGAGTAGGCATCTTACTGAAAGACAGGGCCTTTCTCAACCCTTTGGATGAATGTTGGTAAAGCATCCATACACTGCATAGTGCTGACCTCTGGACAAGAGGCCTCTGCAAGATGCAGAGAGACACAGGATTTTGGATACAATTTTGTGCTCAGCTTTTGTTCTCCATCAGCCTTGAGCAGCCTCCTGCTGGCAGTACTTTTTCTAGGTGCTCCCTCTTCAGGGTGCTGTTTCCTTAGTTCTTAACCCTCTCCAAGCCCTGTACAACAGGGAGTTAAGGGCTGGCGTTTCCCCTTCATGTCTGTACTTGAAAACATTGACTTTCACTGGTAAGAATAAAGAATTTGCCTTCTACTAGCTCTTAGCTTTTCAGACAGAAGAAAGTAATTTGACCATTTTATGTCATTGTGAAGAGCAGATCCCTGGACCACGGAGGTACAAGAAGGAAAATATACTGCAAAACAGTAAAAAAGCCTACTGCAAAAAATTTATGGACCTAATAGAGCTGGAGCTTCTACCGTCAGGATGGAAACTCCTCTATCTCCCCGAGGTCAGCTGATCGTAGTAGTTGAAAGCCCGAAAAAGATCCTGATACAGAGCAGTCAACTACGGCAGACTCTAATATTGGGGGTTTTTTTCTTCTATTTGTTTTAAGTTTTCAAATAAAACCAGAAAGCATACTCTTCATCCCAGGAGCTTTCACTCTAATGGGCTGTTAATGAGCTATCAATTACTTATGCAAAAGGAAATGCACACGCAAGCACGCATTACTATTCCTTAGCTGAAGGTTTGCTGTGTTTAAATGTTGGGGCTATACCCTTCCCACCTGGGTCACTGGTCCTACATACATCTTCATCTGCATTCACTCTGTTACAAGGTCGAGCATGTAACATCGCAAGCAAGACTGCAGATTTAGCTTTGTGGACTCATGCTCTAATCTCACGCAACATTGGCAATTCCCTGGGTAAGCTGATACATAACACATCTCTGCTATCGAGCGGTTGCAGTGTATTAATCAATCCTCAAGCCCTCTTGTGAAGCACACTAGCTGTTAATCTTGTTTCTAGAGGCAGTGTCTCCTTCTTGACTGTGGATTCTTGAATTACAATGGCTAAAAAGCATTTCTGTCCATTCACAAGGGGACCAGAAGCTAAACTTTCTTCTACCCAGCCTTTGTCATCCATAGAGTGAGGACTGATCATTGTCATGAGCTTGACCTCATAATGAAATCAGTGACCTTGAAGGTGGCACAGGCAATACAAATCCTCTTGTTCACCCCAAGTTTAGAAGCCCTTTGCCTGACTCCTTTGATCAGCTTTCTCATGAATGAGGAGCCCTCAGCAAGACCCGCCTGAACCACTTAAGTCTCTCCCTCCCATATGGCGCAGGGAAAGCATTTGTGTGGCCCAGGAGTGCCAGGACACAGATTGCTAAGCTCAGTGCTTGGGCTGCTATGGATCCTTTTCTTTCCTTCGGGTCCTCTGCTACCTTTCCCTGCATATTCCAGTCCCTGTTAACCCTGTAGTCGTCCGCAGGGTAGCCTCCAGCCCAGGGATCAACAGTGTCCTACCACCCATCACCTTCCCTGCCCCATTCCCTTTACTGCCACCTGCCAGAGCTCCCCATGTCCAGGCTGCCTGAGCAGAGCAGGACACAGAGGTAAAGTGGGAGTAAAAATCAAACAGAAAATGTAGAACAGTATAGAAAATAAAAGTTTTATTTAAAAAAAATGCATTGTTCTTGTGTGTGTGTGACTAGACCATGCCAAACAAGCTTAACATCCTGGAATTAGCCAGACTTGTAAGGGTTAAGGTATTTATGAACTCGTTAAGAGATGGAAACATTATGCACTGTTCACAGTGTTTAATTTCAACTGCCACGCTAGAGAGAATTTTTGATTACATTATCAGTTTATTCTCATTGAATGTTAGTTGTTGCTTCTTTTTTTTTAACACTGCTATTTCTGTGTTAGAAAAGATATTTCTCCTAATTGACTGAAAATTGAGAATTTTAATTAGCCAGCCTTTTATAGAATCATAGATTCATAGAATGGTTACGGTTGGAAAGGACCTTTAAAGGTCATCTAGTCCAACTCCTTTGCAAGGAGCAAGGACGTCTCCAACCAGATCAGGTTGCTCAGAGCCTCATCCAACCTGGCCTTGAATGTTTCCAGGGATGAGGCATCTACCATCTCTCTGGGCAACCTGTGCCTGTGTTTCATCACTCTTACTATAAAAAAAATTCTTCCTTATATCTAGCCTGAATCTATATCTAGTCCGAATCTTTTCATGCAGAGCATTCTGGCTGCTGATATCTTGGGCCAGTATAGGGTTAAATGTCAGTCTAAAAGATTAATGATTCAACTGAAAGCATTTTACCACAGATACAGAAAATAAAACCTGTTCCCAGAGAGTCACAAACCATGTGTGCCATTGAGGAAGGGAACTGCACAAACCAATAACAACTGATTGTTCCTGCAGCAGCAAACAGCAGCGATAAGACAAAAATCATTATGAGGATCAAAGTCGCTGAGCTCCTTGGCCAGCGCTGATGCTGTGGGGCTGAAATATGAGGTGCGTTGCCTAGCCAGGGGTGACTTTATCTGGAAATGTTCAGAGCCTATGCCCTCAGCTGGCTTTCTCAGCACAGAAAAGCAGGGATATGTGCTTTCATGACAGGTCTATGTAATGTTCATGCTGCTGCAGCAAGAAAATAGGTGCTGATTTTTATCCCAGGCTCTGGAGTTTAAAGCTGTGATTTGGACTTTCAGAGGCTGCTGCTGGGATCGACACAATGTGAACTTTGAGCTTCAGAACCCCAGCCAGACACATGCTACAGGATGAAACATATGAAATTTACAACAGCTCTGAATTAAGCTTTTATTTATTTATTCACAATTTCTCCTCCTTCCTTAAAAGTAAAAAACTACCTCACCTTTCCCAACATGCTTTCCCCTTCCTTGCATCATTCCACAAGATGCGGCAAACAATGCACCTACTGACTGACAAGGGACTCTGGAGAATGTGCAGGAGCAAACCAGACAGAAATCTCTCCTGGAGCACAAACATTTAGCAGTTAGGAGCACAGCAGGCTGAATATTACTTAAATGTTTGGCCACATGTGTTTTAAGGCTTGCTTGCCCACGGATAAGGAAATTAATCTGATGTTTAGATTAGGTTCGTGTCTACACACTGTAAGTATGGATTTAGTGGCTTTTTGGCCAGAAATGAAATTGAACATGCTCAAAACCACAAGCTTTAAAATGTTCTCTGTTTTCCAGGACTAAATCCTTAAGTTGTTAACTGTTAAACTTTGCCTTTGTTAAAGGCAAAACTTTGTCTCAGTGAGGACAGAAAAATATTGCTCCTTCACTCACAGAAAAATGTATCATGGCTGGGTGGGTGACTCTCCTCTGAAACTGCTCCCTCACTGCGAACATTGGTCTGCTCAGGAAAAAAAAAAGTGTATAAAAATAAGTCCTTCAGGGCAAGAACTACATCATCTTAAATTACACTTTCATTTTTCAATGCAAGATTTTGCTGTGTGATTTTGCAAAAGCAGCTCTCAGTAGTAGGAGCCATCTTTAATCTAGCAGGCTGAGGGGCCTAACAAGTCCTGAACCTCAAGGAAGGCCCTGTACCATGGACATACACAAAACCCCCACCTACTTCAAAAATATGAGGCTGCAAAAACCAGGCACTGAAAAGAAGAGACAATGTGACAGTTGTCTGGACAACTTTAATTCAGTCTACTTGCGTGACTCTGTCATGGCACAGTCTTACACAACCACTCTCCCTTGGTCCCCTGCACTGTGAAGTGCATGGGAGAAGGTAAGGCACTCATTGAGTAGATGGTCAATATTTTATTTTATTTCCTTTTTTTCTCCAGTTTTTAGCCCCAGGCCATGTCTACTGCAGGCTTTTCAAACCAGCTCTGAATAAAGATATGTCTTTTTCCCCTGGGTTTTTCTTTAGCCTTCATCATGATTACTTCTGACTGCTTCAGACACTGGTTTATTTGCACTGTCTTGCAGATGCTGCCTCCTTTGGTGGGTGGAGATTGGGGCATTGAGAAAGCAAGGTCAGGGTACTGAGGCAGCTGGACCTGCTTTCACCTGAGCAGCACACACAAGAGTAGGTTAGCTGTTCAGGACATTGTTCCTATCTACTTCAGCTGCAGGTATTATCATACCTGCAATGGAAGGGAAAAGGAAAAAAAAAAAGAGCTCCAGGCTGGTCCCATAGAAAAAGGGGAACCTCAAATTCATGACAGAAGGCTTAAGTAACTGGACTTTGCAGTGATGAAGAAAAATAATCAAAAGGTGATTAAAAAATAACCAGACTCCAGCTGGTACTCCTGCACTATAGAGAGCCTGTAATGAAAGCTCTGCCAGGCATCAGCTGCTGTTGTGTTCTGGGGAGCACCAGGCTGGGGCCTGTCAGAGGAATTTCACCTATCTCAATGCCATGCATGGCTCTTGCTTCCCAAGGTCAAAGCCTGTATGGGAAGACGTACCCTATCATGCAGCCTACACATGCTGCCTACTTGTGTCACTGCTGGAGGGTCTCCTTGGTCAGGTCCCACCAACAGCAGATCTGCACTGCAAGGGGTGAAGGGGCAGCATCACCTTGTGTGGGGAGGGGTCCCGCTGGGACATCCTTCGGTCTCAGTTCTCCTGTTCTCTTTCCTGAAGTAATGAGCTGTAAGAAGGAACCTTCTTTTTATAGAAAGTTACACGAAGGAGCTACATAAGTTCTTTGATTCTGCCTTTGCATCCCAAAATATACAACTTTCTTCCTGATACTGTATGATCTTCAGTTACCATACAAAAATAAATTATCTGCGGGAGAATGAGGGCAAGCTGAAAACTTATTTATCACCCAACCATTATAATGTGGTTGATGATCAAACAACCTGTGAAGCTGAGATAATTTTCTTCATCTTCAAGTAGCCACTGGAAAGCCTCATTACATGCCTGAAGTTGCATTGCTTAGCAACAACATTTCAGAAATTCAAGTTATCAGCATGATCACTAATAAGACAGTAAGCTGCAAAAGAATCCTGAATAAACTAGATGCATTTGCATTTCAAAATAAATGAGAGTAAATGTCAGATTGTGTTTCGGAGTATATGAACTCTTCTTAGCACAGATATATTGTATTTACTCAAGCATTTGTACGATGGAGACAAATCTGAAATGTTTCTAAAATTTTATAAATATAGCATGTCTGTGAGCTGTAGATATCTTACTGTTCTTTGACTGTTAACTTTAGCTAAAGAAGTCTGCTGTCAGAAAAACATACTGTCAAAGTATAGCACACACAAGAACAATTAGAAGTGGTATTTTCCATGGCAGGACACGACTACAAACAAGAGTTTCTGAACAATGAACATACAATTAACATGCTGCAACACACAGGATTCATTTGAAGGACTGTTTGGTTTATTCAACCATCTTTGGGAACACTTTTTTAAATTTTACAAATACTCAGAGAAGAAATCTGTTAAATGTCACGTGAAAAATCTTTGTGGCCTCTGTATAAAACTGTAGACAGTTAAGAGTGGCATAGTTCACAAAACCAGAGACTTTTCTGTAGCCCCGGATTTCTGGTGAAATGTACAGAAAATAGACCCATGGGAATGTTCAGTAAATCCAAAGTCAATGATAGGCCAAGCCTATCGGTAACAGTTTGCCTTCCTCCTTTCTCACCTGGTGACAATATTGAGCTGATCAGCTACCAAGAACAAAAGTACCTGTCAAGAGACCACAAAGCAGCTGGTTTGAATTTGTCCCCATTTTGTCTCCAGGGAATTCACTTGAAATGTTTCCATCACACATTCATTCACAGGAATAACATTTAGGGGAAAACTCCACTTATTGCTGTTCCCTCTACAGGCAAGCTTTACTTACCTACCATCATCTCACCTACCTACCCATAGATAGTAGGTGCCTTCTCTAGCCAGCATGTGGATGGATATTCAGGCATTTCCAAAAGATGCCACATACCACCTGTGCAAAACCTCTTCGGCTGCAGAGGAAGCCTTCTGGCCAGCTTTGACTCATTGCTTCAAAATGCACCCACTGAATGAGAGGAGATGATTTTTTTTCCTAAGAATATCACTGGGGATAAGCAAAGCCAAGCTCAGCAGTGATGGCTCTGAGAGAGGGTACACAGGAATGACCTTAGAAGAGCAATAAGGGTGCAAGGGGAAGCACACAGAAAGGAAGAGTGGCTGGGGTGGAGGTTACCCAAGAACCTCACCCAGCCCACCACAGGGGCACCTTCTTTCCTGTAGATCCCCTTACTTTATGTAGGATCCAGGACACAGGATGGACAGTACTCACACAAACAACAGTTGAAACTCTCCGCTTTATTTAGTAAATACTAATCATTATTCATATTAGGCCTGAATCACTAGTTGATTCACTGTGGTTAATCTCAATGATTTTGCAAGTTACCTCTTTTTGAGATGCAAGGAGAAAGAGCTGGATAGTCAGGTTTTACTGTTGGGAGACTGATACAGAGACACTAATTGGGGTGCTCAGTCTGAGAGAGATCAAAAAGGTGACTTCTCAGAGCTCTTGGCCATATGTACCGCTGTCCTGTGTCTGGAGCACAGCTCATCTCTGTTATGTTGGCAGCCACGAATTGTCAGCACTTCTCCAGTCAAGCGTCAGGGTCTCAGGCTTAGCAGTGAGGGATTATTTGTGAAAAAATTGTCTTCAGAGTCTTGCCTTTGCTGAATTGGATGTGTCAAATAAGCCTAGAAAAAGATGAGGCTACTGACCCTTCCTAGACCACAAGTCCTCTTTTGCAACCCTGACAGAGAGATCTTATTCCTTTAGCAGCGTTAAGATCTGTACTTGTATAGCCTGTATTTTCACAAATCTACCAGGATGAGTTAGATATTTCCTTCTCAGCTTCCTCCCAAGAAAAGAGCAAGACTCATCCTTCAGGCTTTCTTTTAGTATTACTTGACAGCAAATAAAGACAAATTCCAAGCCAAGTTTTCTCTAGTCTAGAGGTCATTTGGTGGGAGAGCTCTTTTCCCTGCAAGGGAAGAACATGAATCCAAATGACAGGCAAACATATCTGAAGGAGAGAAAAAGAGCTTGGCCTTGCAAAAGAGACAGCGGTAAGGTTGTTTGGATACTACAAGAATATGAAGATGCATAGTTTAAATGCCCCGCTTCTTTCAAAGAGTGTTTTCAAAAGACTTTTTGTAAAGGACAGAATTTTTTTTTTTTGCTGTAGTATTCAGGCCATTTCCAACTTAAAGAGCTAGCCTGAAATTATTTTATCCTGCAAGCAGGTATTATTTTAATTTTATATTTTTTAGGAAAAAAAGTAAATACATGTGAAGTGGCATTTCCCCTTATTTCAAAGCCTAATGTTGGATATAGTTTGGAAAATGCTATAATTTTGAATCCTGTGAAACCTCTTGTATTTTGACACCCATACATAGCTTTTCTGGCCTACAAAATAAGGTAAGAATGGAAAATAGCTCATTCTAAATTTCAGTCATGTTTAATGCTGAAAATAAAACATGTAGACAACCTTATAATTCTTATAAATAATGATTCTACAGTCCAGAGCAATAAATGTGAAAACTATGGTTTATGATAATGTATTCTGCAGTGACAGTAGAAAAATAGGTCATCATTTTGAAAAGGAGAGAAGCTATCTATCATGTTGAACACACTAACAGGAAATTTGAAGTAGTTTCCAAGGCAGCTAGTCCGAGATAGTGTTCTTCTGACCCCCGTGTCCCTGAGCACAACACATGAATGAACAGCTTGTTGTGTCCACTGTGCAGGGAGGGTTATTACTTGTGTCCATCCCAAGACTTGTCATATTTTGGTTAGGAATCAATCAATCTATCTGTCTCTATTGCAGAATATTGATCTGGATGCCATTAAAAAAAAAAAAAACACATGAGTTTTACTGAAAAAAAGAAGAAGAAAAAACAAAACAAAAAAAGAAATGAAAGACAGATGTTTAAAGAGCAGAAGTTACTATTGTTAGCTATGTGAAAGGCATGGTTAACTGCAAGCTTCTGCAGGTACAAGCTACCACAGAGCAATGCATCATGTTTTGTCTTTACCCAGTTGCCCCAATAGGTCTAATTAGCCAGTTTTTGAGGCAGATAATTAATGGTTTAGTGCTTAGACTACAACCAAAACCTATGGATTACGGGGAAAAGGATGTTCAACATGTACTTCTCCTTTAGCACTAGGGGAAGATGGTCAAGTCTCTGGCAGAATTTGGTTTTACCTTTGTCCACAAGTCTCCTCAGCGATATATTTGTCTCTGCAGGTGTAGGGTGTGGAGGGAGGCTCAGTTCCGCACAACTAGGGCAGGATGCTGAGCCTGTGCTTTAAAATTATTTGACACAAATCCTTTTCCAGCCAGACAAAGACAAAGAGTTCCTTCATTTAATTGGTTTTCCAAATTGTCAGTGTCTGATTCATTTTAGTCTGATGCTTTAATTTTTCTGTGATAATTGATTTATATGTCTTATCCACTTTATCACTAAGTTACAAAAGAGGAATTCACCAAATCTCATTTTATTATGCTTTTGTTCATCTTTTTGTTCCCTTCCACACTCTCTAAAGCAGCTACTTTTCAGCAGGGAAAAACCTACTTAGACTTTTCCTTGCTCGCAGCTTTGTTTATCTTTACCCAGTGCTCCTGGAAGTGCACTGCTTATTCAGTGTCTCAGGAATAGCCTCTTCTGCAGACTGATCTCTGCATAAACTCACAGTAATTGGCCTCCAACAGCCAATTTAACAAGTTCGGTGAAAGTCTTGCATCTGAATACTAGTTTTGGAATAAAAAGGTTAATGGCAAAGTCAACTAAGACTCATTTGTTACAAAAGTAAGTAAACTGGTTTGACTTTATTTGCCTTTTCATCAAATAGATGCCTATAAAAAGTCCGATAATAAATGCACATCGTAAAAATCATTCTAGAAGCATTGAAAAGGACACTTCTGACCAGGAAAGAAGGGCCTTTGCTCACCAGCAGTGGAGCAGAGCAGTCTAAAGGTTGGTTGTCTGAGTCAATACGTTGGGCTTGCTTTGTATGCAGCCTTGAGCAAAGAGCACTTCTAGAGGGCTATTTACCGTCCTAGTTTCTGACACTTTTTTTGTTCTGTAGCAGCAGTGTCTGCACTCCTCTTTGCAGTGAAATAACTGACATCTGTTTCACTCGCAGCATTAGTTAGTTGTGTGTAGAGATATATATTAAGAGTCTGAAGTTATTCTCGCAAAGCTGACCTGGCGGGGATTTCCAGTGAAAAATTTTATAGAGGTAATATTGCTGGAAAGAGAGGCCCATCACACAATGAGATAGTGCTGTGCCTGAATCATGGTCTTGTTTACCCCTTCATACTTGTAGACAGCCACTTGGTTTGATACAGAAAAATAAACTCCTGGATTTCTGTTTAATTGTCTTGTTTGATAGTGGTTGGAATAAAAAGCTAAATTCAATCTAACAAAGGTCTCTTGAGGTGGCAGGTTCCAAGCAAATGAAACATGCCCAGTTTTTTATGCATTTTGGAGTTTTCCCTCATAGAAAGGTTTGGACTTGCCTTAGTGTAAGGCATGTAACACTCCTCTGCAAAAAAAAAAAAAAAAAAAAGGACCTTCAGTGGGAGGGGCTTCAGATTTCAGTTGTCAGAATTATTATGAGGGCTGTTTTCATTTAATTTGATATCTAAATGAAGGGGCTGGTGAGTCCTCGAAGCACAGGCATATATACCTATATGTTTATATTCTGTATATATACAAAAGCATATAACAAAGAGTTGCTCACACACCTAAAGAGAGAGGGAAGGAGGAAAAAGTTCTCCCGCGTAAAGTACAATTTTAAGTGTTTTTCTACACAAGTAACACTAAATGATCAGAATTATCCCTCTTGCCCCATTCATTAAAGTAGTCTCTTCTTCATCTCATTCCTTAAATGTATGTGTGGCTTGGCTCACCTTGAACTTTAATTCTAGGCATCTACCTTTGAATAAAAGGAATCTACCTGAATAAAAGTGATGAAGAAGCCCTCAATTCTTATGAGCCCAGACCAACTGCCTAAAGCAGACCCTCCCCAGTATGCCAGTTTAATAGCTGTAGATCGTTCAGATGTCCTTGCCATTAGCCTGTTTCCTTATGTATTCCAAAATATCATCTCAAAAAGCTCCAAGGAGGAAGTACACTGGTGTTTTATAACAAGAAAACCCAAAGAAATAAGGAGTTGGAGGAAAGAAATCCTTAAGGGCAGACTTGTCAGAGACTTCTGTATTCTCCCAGTTTAGCAGTGGGACGGAAATAGGATTGAAGTGAGTCTGGGAATTTCCTAACTCCAGGCAGTAACAGCAGCCAATTCGGCATTATGGTTTTATACATATAGTATTTTTCACAGCTGCAAAATGAATGCTGAGAGAGTTCAGATTTCTTCGTATCTGGCCTTCTCTAGCAGCAGAATTCACTCCCACTTTTATTAGCTCAGCTTTACTCTGATCTATTTACAAGTTAAGCTAAAGAAATTTCTCTTTAACAATGTACATAATCAATGGATGGCATAATAGTATCTAAAAAACCTAAGTATTTGCTGCTTTACATCAACATAATCTCAGTTAGGTTGGGATGTGTATGTTTAAGAATGGAACTGGGCAGCTGAGAAGTGATATAAAAATCTGACTGGGTTCAGAGGACGTTGTTATCAGTGCCAGAAGAGCTTCAGAGAGAATTACCTCATATTTTTCTTTCAGAACCTATCCTAGAAAACTCTGTAGTGAATCTGACCATGACTGCTAAAGAGAGTAAGCTGCTAATAATTTTCATTTCAACTGTTTTCTCATGGCTATCTTGTGGTTTGACTAATAGGGCCCTGAGGGATTTTGGTGTCACTGCATGGATTTCCCACACAATATATGGTACGGGTCTGATTTTTTTCAGAGTGCAAATGGCTTTAGTTGTTAATCTCTGCAAATTCCCACTGACCTCTCATATGTTCTCTCCTTAAGAGCTGGTTCAATCTGCCTCCTCTGTCATTCCTCTTGCAGCAACTGGAAGATGTTTTAAGCCATTCTGGAAATCGACTTTTGGTGATGGGCTCAGTCCCAAGAAAATAAGAATCTCCTCCTTGTTCCCTGTGTTTTTCCCAGGGAAGGCAATTTTCTGGCCAGTGAGAAAAATAAGGGCACAAAAATACTTCTGTTAAAATAAACATTATTTAATGTTCTAGTTCCTACTTCAGCAGCTGGTATCTTCTTGTTTTGCATCTTCTTCTGTTTCTCTCTCAAACAAATTCTGCTCTTTTTCACTTTTGTTTGATTCATCACTGCCTTTTACTTAAGAGTAAAATCCACTGTTTCTGCATCATTCTTAGACATGTTTTGGGTGGGGGGTGGGGACATTGCTTCCTTTTCTCCCTCAAAGATATTTTAAGCCTTTTGCTATAAAATTATGATTCAGGTAGCTCACTAGGAGCAATGCCTTATCCTCCCGTATTCCCCAGGCAGAGACAATCCTTTTACTGTTTCACATGGGAGACTCTTGAGCTCCATCTTCTGGAAAATCTGGGACAAACCTGCTTTTCCGAGCGGATTCCTGGGAAAGGTTGGGCGAGTTTGGGGGAAGATGTGACCCAGCTGCCACAAAAGGCAAACCCCCCGCCCCCTAAATGCACCTCCTTTTCGCATGATCTCGAAGGACAAACAAAACTTCTGCAAGGGATTTGGAAAATACAGTTGCAGCTCCAAGGCAGGTACCGCCCAACAGACAGCCTGGGCGAAAAGCCCATTGGATTGACACCGACCGTGGTGTTACGGGTGGGTGGAAATGGCCTGGCAGACTCATTGCTTGAACATCGGCACAAGCAGGTTTCCCTCAGCCAAACGTGAACACACATAAATTACTTTAACTGTGTTTTTCAGCCTGTTTGATGTTTTCTGTGCTTTGGCTTGGTTGAGGTGTAGGTGATTTAAGTATGCCTGGCCAGCACTGACAGGCTGTTTCTCTTTGTTACAGGAGAGGCTGAAACAACACCTCAGATTATGCTCTTACCTTGATCTCCCTTGTTCAGCAATCCATTTTTTTTTTTTGGTGCTGATTTCAAAACTACAGCATCAGTTGTAAGAGCTTCATTTCATTTCTTCTGGACCACTTCTCCTAGGCCAGAGTGAAGGCAGCCTCTCTCCACCTGTGCCCTGAAATACCACCCAGCCGAGCAAGGTGGGCTGAAATGCTGGCACTGGCTTTGCCGGGCTCTACCACAAGAAGTCCTGGTCACAGACGCCTGCTCCCTCAGTTCCAGCAACCCTAAACCAGAGGGAAGAAGCGGGGGAAGATGGTCTCCAGGGCATCTTGAAGGTGCTTTGGTCCCAGCTTGTTCCTAAAAATGATTTTCCTGATTGTATCCTGGAGAGGGGACATTGAAGCAGGACTGTCCTCCTCACGCATGGAAGGGCCAGCACACATCGAGGTATGGAGTCAGCCCCCAGGGATTCTCAGGCATTTGAGCATTTTTGCTCCATGGCAGTGTGTATTTAGGGTTCCCTTGCCCCATCTGCACTCCACAGGGCCACAGTGAAGTGCTGTATGGGAGCACAGCAGTAGCAGCGCGGGCAGCACTGGGCATGATCAGAAGTGAGATGAACCAGGATATTTGTAGAAAACTTCTTGGGGTAGAGACAGCAATACACTCAGTCCTGCCCTTGGGACGTACTTGGAGAAATGCATTTTCATTACTATAGTAGTGCCCAGAAGTGCCAAAATCTGAAACAGGCATATAAAAAAAAAAGATGGTTACTGCCCATAGAAGTTTAATATCTTAGCACAGGACAGTGGGATGTAATATGGGCATCCATAAGTGGAGAGATGCTAAGGCTAGGGTTCTAGGCTAAGCAGGGTTGTTTGAGGCTGTTTAAGAAAAGGCAATTTTTATTTTAAATATTTGACTTTCACAGGGGCTGGGCAGGAGCAGGAGGGGAATTTAATGCCATTAAAAGAAATGTGGATCCAAAATTCCACTGAATCCAAGAAAAATTTATGTTACTCTGGAAGTCATATAATCCAATCTCCTGCTCAAACCAGAGTCAACTTTGATGGTACATTGAGGTCCCAAGATTGCCTGAGACCTTGTCCAGTGAAGTGTTGCAAATCTCCGGGACTGGAGAGGCTGCATCCTGCCTGGGTCGTGGTTCGAGTACGTGGCCCTCTTACTGAGACATCTGTTTTCTCTTTTTTTTTCCCATGTGTGGGTGGAAAGTCTCTTGTTGTAGCTTGTGACTGTTGCCTCTGGTCCTGCACCGTACATCTTCAGGAAGTCTGTCTCTGTTTTCTCCATAGCCCACTATTAACTTTTTACTAAATTTCAGAAAGCACTCTTCATTCAGAGGAAAGGAGTGGAGAAGTTGTAGCACTGTCCTGGTTTTATTTAGGTGGGGGGGTGGGGGCTACAGTGGTAGCTTCTGTAAGAAGCTCCTGGAAGTTGTTTCCCCTTTGTTCAGCAGACTCAGCTAGGGCAGACCCGCTGCTGGCCAAGGCTGAGCCAATTGGTAGCAGAATGTTCCCTGATAATGCCTCTGCCATAACATATTTAAGAAGGGGAAAAACAGAAAAAAAGAGGAGAAGATGTGAAGACGCTGAGCAGGGGCAGAGAAGGGGAGGCTGGAGTCTTGTGGGCCTTGTGGCCCTCACCCTCTGGCCTCCCGCCGGGCCCGACTCGCCCAGCCCGGCTGCAAGAAGTGGAGAGGAGATGAGATGTGAAGAGATCCTGAGAGGCATCTGCCTGCCTGTTGTGAAGAATTTCTTGTGAGAGTAATGGCTGCAGATGCCAAGGTCAGTGAAGAAGGAGGGGGAGCAGTAATGCTGCTCCTGACAAGATTCCCCTGCAGCCCATGGTGCAGCCCATGGTGGAGCAGGTTGTCCCCCTGCAGCCCATGGAGGTCCACGTAGGAGCAGAGATCCACCTGCAGCCTGTGGAGGGCCTGCACTGGGGCAGCCGTTCTGGAGGAACTGCACCCAGTGGAAGAAATGACCCACGCCAGAGCAGTTTCACGAAGGACTGTAGCCAGTGGGAGGCACCCCACAATGGAGCAAGGGAGAAATGTGAGGAGTTCTTCCTCAAGGAGGAAGGAGTGCCGTAAAGTGACATGTGCATCTGACCATAACCCCCATTCCCTCTTCCCCCCTTTGCCGCTCAAGGGGTGAAGGAGTTAGAGATAATGTTAAGCCCAGGAAGAAGAAGGCGTGGGGGGAAGATATCTTCTTTTCTTTCTTATTATCCTGCTTTGGTTTTAATAATAAATAATTTTCCCCAAATCAAGTCTGTTTTGCCCATAACGGTAACTTGAAAGGATTTCTCCCTGTCCTTATCTCAAACCTTGAGCCTTTTTTCTTATATTATCTCCCCCTATTCTCTCAGAGGGTGGGGGAAGTGAGAGAGAGACTGCATAGTCCGGTCCTGATCAGGGCTAAACTACCACAAGTAGCTAGGATAACCATCACACTGTCGACTTGAAAAATTTTGTTTTCTTTGTCTAATTCTGGAAAAAAAAAAGGGGGTGGGGGGAATAAAAAAGAAACAATGCAGTGCTTTTGCTGCCTAAATGTCAACAACAATAAAATTTAAGCTTACCATCAGGCTCAGATTAATTCAGTGCTTTCACTCTCAATGACAACATTACAGTATTATTTCGAAGATAATGCCCGCCTTCCACTCACCAACCTAGAGGGACTAAAGCTTTTCTAATATCCAGTGCTAACACTTGATCTGGGACTAGAAAGTCCTCTTGCACGGCCATGACTTGAACACTTGATGAAAACACATGACTTGCAGGACAAATCAGCGTGCAAATGGGAACCCCTGGTTAGAATGTATTTAATTTAGAATAGGTGCCCACTCTGTTTACATTGGTGATCTTATTCTGATTTAATGTGAACGAGTTGTCTTATGAGGATGTTATTCTGATTTAATGTGATCAAATATTTGCAGAAATAGAAGTTAAACATCTGCAGTTAGGTCTGAAGGCTAAAATGAAGGGAGGCTATTTTGAAAAGACTTCATTGATTGCATGTGTGCAAAAATCCTCTACTGAACAAGTGCTGAATTCATTCAGAGTTTTAACCCATTTTGCCAAACAATCTCTGCATTGCAAACACTGTAAGATACTCTTGTCAAAGAAGGGAAGGAAAAGAAAAAAGGGAAGTGGTTCTTTACAAGTACTGTCATGCTTTGAGCTATTGCCGGGAGGCTGTTGAAAGCTGTAGAGCCTCACAACACAGGAAAAATCAAGTTCGTCTGAGAACTGAGACACAAAAACACATTCCCTCTTTTCAATCAACAAGATGCAAGGAGTAGATTTTCCTTCCTCCCAATTTTTCACAACTTTCCCTCAAATTAGGAGCAGCTAAGCTGATCAAGACTCACCCAAACTCAACTTGGTCCCCTACAGCATTCCTTAATGCTCTCCTTTTCACAGGACAAGCATGCCCGTGAGATAGGGACTGAAAAAAACAAAAATAGTAGCATGATAATTAAGGATAATCTTTGACAATAAATGATAAAGTATGTATGTAGCTTATTTTACCGCACACAATGTAAAAATACAGAATCACGAAGAAGGAAGATATTACTCAAACTAACAAGGACAGCAGGATAAATATGGAGCAAACAAGCTATTGGTGAAACATCAGGAGCATGGATCGACAACAAACAGCTGCTGTGGGCAATTAATGGCATATCAAGGCCCAGAGGTAAAAAGTTTAACCTCCTCTTCCTCGCTCTTCCCTGCTGCCTTCATCCCCAAAGACCCCCGCGCAAGACCACCAGACATCACGGCGCAGGCGCAAGAAGGAGGAGTCCGGGGCGTGGACTAGGGAAATAAGTTCCAGGAATGTGTCCACCTTTTCGGGGAAAGATTATGAATATGTATAGGCATTATCACAATCCTTATGAATATGTAAACACTCCTGTGTATAAATATATAAAAGTCCACTGACACAGGCGCACATCTTTTTTTGGGAAGCGATTCCGTGTGTGCCGGGTGCATCAAAAATAAAGTATACCTACTTTACAACCTTCTGGGTTGTGGAGTCTCTTTCTCTGCGTGTCACCCGGGCAGGGGAGCGTGGCTCGATGCTGGAGAAGAAGTGATATATCCTTTCTAGACCTGCCAGGAAGATGGCTCTCATGTCCTGTTTTGCTATGTTTTGTCTTTTGAACTCTCAGTGTTGGCTAAACATACGTGTGTAGCCCCAGCACAGGGTACGATTTGTAAGAACAGCTGTGCCATAGATGTTCTTAATAAAATGTTCTTATTTTCCTAGCACCCTCACGACTATGGGATAAGCGAAGGCCTGGACAAAACATTGCTTAAAGGAAGGGATGTGAGTACTCTTCCCCTTGTCTTAGATACCCACCAAAGGGTGCAGCCCTTGGCCCTTCATGCGGCTGCATAGCAAGATTAGGCTCCTTTATTAAAATAATAGCAGGCTTCCAAATAAAGTATAAATTTTCTTTTTCTTTCTCAAAGGCACACTGTTGCTGAAGAGCTTGGGGAATGCCGACGGATCAGAGGTGTCTGGAGTAACGCTGAAGAGGACGGCTGGTGTCGGCGGGTGAAAGGGAGAGGAAGAAAAGCACTACGGCCCTGGGCTGAGGCTGGATGGCCCCAGAAGCAGCTGGGGCCCAGGGAGGGCAATGGAGCTGGGGGCTGGGAAACCTGGGAAGATAGAGATTTTTCTCCTGCAGCCTGCCTGGAGAGAGCCGTGGCTCAGACGGAGAGAGAGCTGGGGAAGGCCTGCTCACTGCTTCTCTGAGAGATTGCTTTTCTCCTACAGTAACTCTGGGATCCTGTAATGAAAACTGGAGGAGCTCTCACTGCTCCTTGTTATCTTTCCCCTGCCATCTACAGCCTGCAAAGTAATCTGGGCCCTGCCCGCTCTCCCTGCACAGAAGCCAAGATGAAAGCCGTACACAGGAGCGCTGCTGGTGTCATCCTTCCCACAACAGTTTCCTCTCTCCTGCTAAACACGTGGGGCCTGCTGAGGGTTCAGGCAATGCTTCCCTCCTCATCACACTTCACGTAGCATTTCAGATGTGTCAGGTAGGGAACATACTGTTTGCTGTGGTAAAGCAGCCAGGAATACAGATTTTTCTAGACCTTTGAGGTGGTTTTAATTCATTTCCATTGCCTGGGAAGCCTTCCCACAGCAGAGGCAGGATCGCTTCCCTTGCGGACATGGACATTTTCTGCCTGTGTGGCCTCGCACACTTTTAAACACAAGCACTTTGGCAAGGAAAGAGTGAAGAACACATTTTCTTTTCCCCATAGAGTGAATCCACTAGTAATTGCTTTTCCAGAAGCAAACAGATGCAAAGGAAGAGAGATTTTTAAAACTTAAAAAGTTGGACAGGAAGGCTCCTTGCCTTTTCAGTTCCAGTGCACAGAAGTATTTCCCATTGGTGATGAATGAGGTCCAAAGGAGGTTTGAGGCAGCGGCTTAGGTAAAATTTCTCCACCCAAATCTTATCTGGTGTAAACCACTTCTGCTTAATCTAAAGCCAGAAGTCTGGAGGGTCAGGAACAATGAAAATAAAACATCTAGCCAGAGATTAATTATTTCTTATAAGGAAGATCACAAACACATTGTTCTCTCTCCCCACAACCCGTTTTTTTTTTTGAGAAAAAGTTTAAGAACAAAGTGAAAAAATTGCACTGTAAAAGCAACCTCCTTTTTGCATCATTTGCAGCTAGTTGGGCCTGGAAGTCCTTGGGAAGTGCACCACAGCGGTGATCCTGTTCCCTGGCACGCAGGTGTGTTTCCTTCAGCAATTCCTCTATGTGCAAGTTGTTGTTTAGTCTTCCTGGCTTTAGAGCACTGTTTCTAAAAGGCAATCTTTTGCCCTCTCATCTCTTTCAATGTCTGTCTGTTTTTGCTTTAGCTATATAATTCTTCTCCTTTCTGCTTTGCTAGTTTTTGCAGAAAATTAAAGTAGCGTGCATGCTTTCCATTACATGTATAATTTCAAACACAGAATTTTTCAATCGATTTTGTATATCCTAAGTACATTTGAAAAGCAGCAGGCTTCACTTGCAGTCCCATTTTTGTGACATTCAGAAGCAACACCAGCAGTTTCAACTACAGTCCTTTTACTTACTTTTCACTTTGATTAAGACAAATTTATTTCCTTGAGTAATGTGTTTGCACAAAAACACAAAAACCAGAAAGATCCTATATCAACAAAATGACACTGGTTTTGCAAATTACCCTGACTGCAAATATTTATCACTTGAACATCTGTCAGAGTTGTATTTCCTAGAAACATTTATACTAAATTTTTACTTAATGCAGATGGAAGGAAAGGTGAGGAAGGGAGCTTAGAGGCAAAACTATACAGCATAAGAAGTACAATCTAATCAAGTGTACATGGATATTTATTTTGTCTGCTGCTCTTTCCTAAATAATGCTGAAGGCTTCCTGTGGTTTTTTAAGTTTCTTTCCTCTCTTGCCTCAATTCAAGACGTTCATGTGGAAAGGGACACTGGTAAATTTCTGAACATAATTTCAAATGTAGCCAGAATAATTATTTTTTTTTTCCAGTAGAGCACAGGTAACAGCCAAACTCAGTATTACTTTTTATATGAAAAATTCCACATCTTATTAAAACTTAAGAAGGCACATGTGCACCTGGGAAGCAGTTGTTGAAAGAGCCAGTCTGTATCTGCTCCATCCCAAGCAATCCAGCTGTTATCCAGCTGACACGCATTCTCTTGCGCAAACTTTAACTTTGGTCCCTATGGTCAAAATTACAAATGGCTAATGAGCTTTCAGCCCCTCTTGGAAATGCAGTGTGCTCTCAACAAACATCTTTGAAAAGAAGGCATTAATCAGATATTTAGTCACTGAAGATAGTATTGGTCTAACTGAATGAAACACTCAAAAGCTTCAGGATGTTGCTAACTCTGCAAACTACAGCTTGAGATGCTCTTCTGGCTGTTGAGAGGCAGAGTACGTAAGCACCATATGGCAGATCTTTCAAGGTAAATATTTAATCGGCTTAAGGAGATTTCTAGGTTTGTGTTGTAGTTTAACTCCAGGGAACCAGATACCACGCAGCCACTCGCTCACCCCCACCACCCCCCCCGGCAGAATGAGGGAGACAATCGGAAAGAAAGGAAGACCCATGGATTGAAATAAAACCAGTTTACTAGGATAGCAGAGGAAGATATACTAATACTATAATAATAATAATAATGGAATATACAAAATTAACAATGCACAATTTCTCACTACCCAACAATCCAATGACCGACACAGCTGGTCCTGAGTAGCAATCACGGAACCAAGATTGATCTCAAAATTATCCTGAGAGAGAGAAAAAGAAAGAGTTGCCCACTGGCCAACCCCTACTTATATACTGAGCATGCGGTCTATGGCATGGAACTCTTCCTTTGGCCATTATGGGTCAACTGCAGTGGCTATACCCCTCCCAGCTTCTTGCACCTGCACATTAGCAAAACCTCGGAAGCTGGAAAAAAGTTCTTGATCTCTTAGAAACAACTGATAACATCAGTGTATTTTCAACATTATTCATGTACCAAATCCCATACTAAATCCAAAACACAGCAGCTACTGGGCAGAAAATTAGTCCATCCCAGCCAAAACTAGCAGTTTGCTACAATAAGAACCTGAGAATGGCCCTATTGGGTCAGATCAAAGATTGTCCATTACATTGCCTCTGGCAGTGGCCCGCAGCAGATGACTAGGGAAGAGCGTAAGATCTGGGTGCCAGTATATGGTATTCTCCCAGCCTGTGCTTGTATTTAGCCCCTGAGTTAGAGGTGTTTTGTTAGCATTTGATAGATCTAAATTGATTTTTCTTTTATGATTTTCCTTCTTCATGTCCTATAGATATTCAGCATTGTCAGTTCTCTGTCTGCCATACCTTCTCTAGTGACAGGTTTGTAATGCACAGCCTGTGCCACCTGGGCTGGTATGGGTGTTTCTGAGAGGGTACAGAGACAAACCAGCCTGCTTCTTTGGGAATAGCTTCTAAACAGTCACCAGCAGGATGTTTCTGAGCATCAGAAAGGCAGATTGGTGAAGCAGAATGAGGTGCAAATGCACTAGAAAAGACATCCTAGGAATAACTTGTGGTTTTGTTCAGAAGCTGAAGGTATGTTTTAAATTTCACTATGACTTCAGGCCAGGTAAGGAGGACCAAGTCCATGAACAATCAAGCTGAGGCACAGCAAGGTCAACAGAATTGCTTCTCTCCCTATGACTTGGAGGCAAAACTGGAGTAGGAAACCATTGTACTGTAATCACAGTATGCATGCCCAGCTAGAGGACAAGACAAGGCTGTAAAAGCAAAGGACATCTTCTATTGGCATCAGAGTGCCAATAGTTTGTGGTGTTGTTTTTTTTTTTTTCTGAAAGCATGCTTTTGAAAGCTGAAAGCCACTTTGGGCTAGGAGGAATTTTTCCATCATGAAGTGGGAGCATGTGGCCAATTTGTGGTTTCCTTTTTCTGTGGGAAGAGTAGTCCATGGCCAATTTGTGACTCTGCATTTACAATAAGGATACATCAAAACAATAATCTCCATCCTCAACCCATAGCAGCTCTTTGATTTATAACAACAGAAATTCTAGAGTTAAACCCAGGAATATGGGATCTTTCCCACACTTCCTTATAGACCCAGTGTATTCTCCATAGCTTTGAAATCTGCTACACTCATGGCATCTTTTATTTTTCCCTGTATTTTACTATCACAACCCTTTGTTGACCGAAAGTGGTCTGGTGCATTTGGCTGAATACTAAACCGTCGTAGCTGCAGCAGCAGTATCCAAAGCTGGCAGCTCCTTAGAGAAGGAAAGTTGCCTATTGCACCTTGATGCTTGTGGCTTCAGGTTTGCTGCCAGTCTGGGCAGTGTTACGTACTGTACTAAGGACAGCCAAAGCTCTACACAAAATTTTGAAAAGTGGTCAGTAATGTTGACTGTCCCCAAAGGCCTGAGTTTCTGGAAGAAGATGCTCAGCACTTTTAAAAAAAATCATATTTATTTCAGGCTGGATGCCTGGGAGCTTGAGTAGGGCTTGGCAGTTCATTTTTGCAAGTGAGGGTTTTTTGGATGCTAGCTCAGCATTGTGCCGAACATATAAAATACAGTATTATGCACTAGTCATGGAAAAAAAAACCCTTGCCTTTTAGGGGTTTTTTATCACTTTATTTATTTATGGGGGCTGGAGTGAGGGTAGGGTGTATTACACCTGCAGCTTCTGTGTGGCCAGAAAATTTTCATTCTTCTGTTATTTAAATTTCTGACTTATCTCCAAACCTAACACCTTGCTATACTCACAATTTTTTGTTGATAAAAAAAAAATGTGTTACTGAGCAATTTGCTTTGAACCTGTTCCTTCTTTTCTTCTTTTTAATATTACTTTCCTTTTTTGCATGCTTGCAGATTCTGCAGCATAGGATGTCCTCCTGTTGTCCTTGTTTCTGATGTTAAAAATCCTGCTCCATCCCTTTGCAAGCAACTTTCTTCTATCAGCCTGCAAACAACAAAAGAGGCTTTAAAGATAAGAGGAAGCCAGAGTCGCTTTTTAATAGTCTGGGGACTGGACACTGTCCCCTAGAACAGTGGAGTTTGACTGCTAAAGCCTAGAGATGATTGAATTAAGCTCACACATGTGATGTCTTGTTCCCACAGGACAGCCCCAGGTGGACTTTCAGCAACAGTCTGTTGCTAAAAAGATATATTAAAAAAAACCCAAACATCATCTCGAATCAATATAATATTGTTCTTCTCTTTTCCTGCTTTCCACTTTGCTGCTTTCAGCCTGACAATACCATAACCTTCGGAGTCACCTCTGCAGAGATCCTGCTCCCTTCAGAGCAGCGGTGGATGCTGTGAAGCTGTTTGCTTCTTCCCCAAGGTCAGATAACAAAAGTCTCACATCTAAACATTTGTATCTTCTGGTTTATGCTTTTTCTGCCTGAACATGGAATCTGTAGAATCTTGTGCATTAAAAAATGGTGCAGATTTAAAATGGAGATTTTACTTTGGAGTGCTCCTTTTTTTTTGCAGCATACTATAGCTCAATTTGTTTTCAACAGCCTTCCTAGAATTTCCTCTTTTTAGAGGGGTGCTGGTGCCCGCTATGTTCAACTCCTTCAACATTAGCACTTCTTTCTTCGCAAATGTGCTTTCTTAGAAAGCTGGGGTTTTGCTTAACTTATGATGTACTTTAACGTATCAAAGCAAATATTCAAAGCCATTGTCTAAAAAAAAGAACCCAAAACCCCTTACACAACAATTTAGTCTTTGGCTCTTCGAACATTATCTACCTAGATTGATAATCTAACTTATTATAGAAGAACATGTTATCACACTGTTTAGGAATATTGCAATTCTATGTCAATAAAACTGCAGCCTTTTTTTCACCTGGAGAACTAGGCAAGGCGACTGAAAATAAACATATATTTTTGGAAAGTGTTGTTCTAAACATGTCAAAGCAGTGGTATTTATTCGGTATTTGTATACAGCGGAAATTGAAGGTGCAGGATGATACCATCATGCTGCAGTTTTCATTTCCTGCATAAAAATAAACTGTGTACTACAGATCAGAGAGATCAGACAACATTTAATAGATTCCCAATTCAAGAGGTGTAATGATGAAGATAAGCTGACGCGATGCCCTGAAGAGTAAGATTGTGACCGATTTAAGGTCAGAATAATGTTATGATAGGTTGCTCATGGGCCTGTTGTCAGATTATATGTTCTGGCCATGGAGATTTGAGTTACATGAGCTGTCTTTATTACAACCCTAATAAAAATGAGTAAGAGCAGGTTATGTCTCCCATTCACTGACTTAATGTCAAAGCTGGTGTTACCTTGTGGTGGATGTCTTCCTGTAAAAGACCTGGTGACCTATATTTTCTAGTTGTTAGCTGTTTGCAAAACAGTAATCGAAGATGGAATTGATTCTTCCACACTGGTCAGCAAAATGCTAAGGACTTGAAGAGGAAAGGTTCTCCTCAGGTCAAAGCAAGAGATGATCTTTCAGGACATGGTACCACTGGGGTTACTCATGCAGGTTTCTGAAATATGCCCTCTTTTTTCTTCTGGATACTTTGTCCAAGCAGAATTCGGGCATGTCCACGATCTGTTTTTTCATGCTTTCATGAAACATCACAAAGATTTACTGCACCTGTGTCTGCAGGGCACATTAAACCTTAAGCCTGCACTTCTGGTCCATGCAGAAACCATGCCCATGGAGCACAGGCTGTAGCTCTTGTAAGTCCTGGGAATGATGGGCTGGTTGCTCACCCAGGCACCTGTTGTGCTTTGAGAGATGATGGGTAGAATGGTGGCAGCCAGAGGTTATGCTGCCCTGTTAGTACTGTAGGTGCAGTGTGAGGAAATGAGCCTCCAGCTGCAAAAGCATGATAACTCTTTTTTGTATTTCTCCTGCAAAAATATATCTAATATACTTACAGGTATTGATACTGAAAAAGATTCTGTTCTTAAGACGGTGAAAAGTGCTAACAACTAACAAGACAACTTTTGTTACAAGCAGACCCATTTCTATCCATTGCACTAAGGTTTGGGATCAGATATGCAACATCTTTAGGTGTCTAAAGACGCAGGAGGCTGTTGTTGAAAGCAACAGGAACCAACACCAAGGTGATCTGAAACTGTGATTAGAATGGGCACAGCTGCATTGGCAAGCTCATAAGAACTGGGAAAAATGGATAAACCTGGCCTTTACACCACAAACAACACCACAGTGAGCAGTAGGGGTTGTGATGGCTCAGGTGGATTTTGGCAGAGTGCTTGAAGTGGGTGCGTTTTACCTAAATAGCATTTATGCCTTCCTAAAAACTGTTTTAGCTGCATACTGCAGAAAAAAAAAAACAAAACAAAAACCCAAACAAAAAAAAAACCCAAACCCATGGAGTTGTACTACATTTCTAGGTTTTTTTAAGATACAGTAACAAAATAAACTCATGATCTCATGTAAAGAAAGGCATGTGACAAATCAATACAGAAAAACAGCCTTTCTGGTTTTGGGGAGTTCTGCGCGTTTTGAAGCACGGCACATCCTCATCCTGGCTATTTGCCTCACATGTTTGGGGAGGATCCATACTCAGCCTGCTTCATGCCCAAGCAGAGGCTTGGCTTTTTCAGGTGAGGGGCCAAAACCTGACCTACCACACGTTTCCAGAGGGCAGCCAGAGAGCACAGCTCTGTTGACCCTGTGGATGAGCAGGAGCGTGGAGTAAGTGAGGAGAGGTCACAGGCGCAGGGCTGGGTGCTCCCATTGCTCCTGCTGGGTCTGTGCTGCAAAGAGGGCTGAGGAAGGCAGCAGGGTGATGAGTGCGGTGGGGCTGAGGAGCCCTGCTCTGCCCTCAGCTACAGCGTCATGTCTGTCCACATGCTGCACTTAGCATCTCCTTTGAACGCTGGCATCTGAGATAGCGTACAACTCTGTCCTGAAGCCAGAGCAGGTCTCCCATGGGCTCCCCATTTCTCTTTTGCCTCCTTTATACACCTTGAGAAAGAGCTAACTTTATTCATAAAATGTAAAAGATCCTGCGATTTGGATGCTCTCTTTTTCCTGATATTTAACATTAAATAGTTTAACACAGCTGTTCCTGTAATGCATTGGTGGCTTGCCGAGGGCTGCGAACATCACATACAAGGAGCTTTCTAAAAGGTTGCACTTATTTTTCAGAGCTGATAGGTCCTTTCTTGTGAAGGTATCTCTCTATGAAGATAGCTCTCTGAAAATAATTCTCTGCCCTCATAGGTTGCCCCTTCCCTCAGTTTCCAGTACAGGAGGGCACACAGTAGGTGGGGTAGAGCACCCTAAGAGCTGAAAGCATTACTTTTGGATTACAACTGCGACTGCAACTTTGCTGTCCGCTGCCTCAGATGTTTACCATTACTTTTTGCGAGGCTTTTAGCAGCTGGTTCACTGATTATCTAGACAAATAATTTACTTCTAAGGCCATACATGGGACAATCTATCAGCTTGGTGTGCAGCTCCTCCTTGGTGAGGAGCTTGGTGTGCAGCTCCTCCTTGGTGAGGAGCTTGGTGTGCAAAGTGACTTCCACTTCCCTGATACCCTAGAAAACCAGCACTTTCACAGACACTAAAAAAGAGCAGAAATTCAGAGCAAACTTATTCCAGGTTTGCGGCTGCTAGCACCATGCCAGCAGAAGTGTGGTCAGGGTCTCTGAATGTACACACCAAACTCACACAGAAAGCTGCTGTCTCTTGTATCTGCAGGTCTCCACAACCTTCTCCAGAACCTGCACAAGGTTGCATGCAACACAAACAACAGTTACAACTGCTGTTCCCATCCGTGTAGGCACCTTAGAAAGGTGAAAGGCCCTGTAAAACAATCATCTCACCTGCAGTAACAATCACAGGTCTTGCTTCTGCTGTAGGAAAGATGGATTAATTTGACCAGATCACAATACAAATGGAGGATAAACTGGATAAGCACAATCTCAGTGTCTTAGGATGTAAATGCCACCACCAGTAAAATGAGGGAGAGTGGGAAGCAGTGCATCTCAGCAGTATTAAACCGATTGTACGGCACAGCCGTGGTGGTATTAATCAAATCGTTTTGCATATATACAATGTGTGTGCAGCTGAGCTGGTGTCAGTATAAGAAGTTTTATCTTTTAACTCCCATTCCTATACGCTTTTAAATTCATACTAGAGATGATGCATAAATAGAAATGTAATTTTCTTTCCTCTTTCCGTTGAAAATAAACACAGCCCCTAAAACCTCATCTTCCAGTGTTGCTGTTAGCTCCCACACATTTCACATATTTTAAAGATTCACTATGAATAAAACCACACACTCACTTTCCAAGTAAGCCAAATTTTAATTTATTTTGGAAAAAAAATAATAATGCTCCTTAATGAGGATAGAGTTCTTGACTCAGAGATGGAGAACTTGAAACACTTGCTAGCAAGGGCTGCAGCTCAGATACCACCTGCCGCGTGGAGAGAATCGTGTCCCCCTCCATGCCTCTGCCTCCGCAAGGAGACCCTGCAGGACGAAGGGGCCTCCAAGAAAATAAGCTGGCCTTCAGCATGTGCTCTTGTCAAAGTGGGTTTGAGTCATGTGGGAGCAGCAGGGACATTCAGGGCCAGATGGGGTCTTCCCACCCATGCAGGAGAAGTGGGGTTTTGCAGGGGTGAAGATGAGGCAATGGCAGGGAGGGAAACTGTGGCTGGGAGATGCAGATGTAGCCATGAAGGGCTCTTCGCTGCTGCAATGGCAGGCACCATCCTCGCCTCAGCCTTCCCCCTGAAGTGGACCAGCCAGGCTATGCCCAGCTCCTTCCCCGGGAATGAGCAGTGGGAGGACTAAGTCAACACAACCTTCAGAGAAGTGCCTGGAATTGCTTCCAGCTGGAGGAGACTGCAGGCTTTCAGGGCAGAGATTCCGGTGGCCAGCCAGCTAAATAAAACATGGTCAGAGGTAGCTACATGGAGAGAATTCCAAGGCAGTTATCATCATCAGCCATGCTGATTTATGCCTCCAGAAGATACTTACACAGAGACGCTCATACAGACTGATTGGACGGGGCTCCAGTAATGAAGCCAAGGGGTAGGAAATGGCCTTGGCATCGCTACACAGCGTGGGGGAAAGTCCTGCCGGTCCTATGCCAGTCCTATCCCACCATGCCTTGTGCCAAAGAAATGGGCTGGGCAATGAGCTGAGCTCAGCCCAGAGCTGACGTGCAGCATGCACAGCATTTGCCTGCGAGCTCCTGCGATGGGCTGCATGGGTTGTTGGTTGATATGTGAGGGAAATTACAGATGTTTCAATCAGTTAAAAATACTTTAAAATATATAAGCTACTGATAAAATTTTCAAGCTGGGTCTGTGAAAATCCAAGCTTCTGCTCTAAAAGATGCAGGTGACCAGCAGCTGCTTCTGTCCAAAGGAGAGGGTTTTCTGCCAGGGCCTTCTCTAGGGCAGGTCTCCAGACTTTGATGCTTCCTTTCAAACCCCAGAAGAGTGTGACAGTCTTGATCTGACAGTGTCCATGGCAAAATGCTTGGCCTCGTCTCTGAAACCTTTGTGAGTTTTCTTTCACGCTTGAAAGCTGCTGGTTCAGGGTGCTGAATTACAGCAGCCCAGCTCTGCAAGTGAGACACTGCAGGGACGGAGTGCTGGAGAACGACGGAGAAAACTTGAACCCCAGATTGGACTAGGTGATCTCCAGCCATCCTCCTCCTCCTGAGCAACACTTTTCTGTGATTCTGTGATTCTCATCACTGTCTGACTCTGCTTTCTTTCAGCAGCACTGTACTGCCAAGAACTGGGGCCAGCCCAGTACTTAACTCTGTAGAAGATACTGTTATTTCTGTCATGCTAATGTGTCCTCCTGGGATCCTGACTGATTCCAACAGCGCGACTGCTCCATTGGGATAGAAAGAGGAGATTTTATTTGGAATTCAACTCTAAATATTGTAAATCGCAGAAGGATGCATGACATCAGTTTAACGAAAACGTCCTCGCACTGCCAGATTTAGAGGGCCCCTCTGAAATGACATTTTCAGATACCTTTGTGTTCGCCAAAAAATACTAGGCACCCTGCCAAGAGAGTGGCAACTTTTGCAGCATTATAGAATACAAAGTCTAATGGAAAGCTTTTAATTTTGAGAGCTGACTCGGAGAGAAATTTTCCTTTAAAATTACAACAAACACCTGCAGCCAAGGAGTAAGACAAGTGTTTTGTTTCAGTTTATCAGCTACTGGGCTTCTACTGTTTGCAATGTGAACTGTATTACAAAACTGTTGTACTAGTCATGTTTAGTTCAATTAAGCATGCCCCTAGAAATACGTTTCCTAGATGATCAATCCATTAGGGTCTTCTGCTGTGGGGTTTTTTGGGGGAGGATGCAGTATTTTGTGTAGAGAACAACAGTACTGAAAGCTGACTGGCTGCACACGGTGGGAGGACACGTGCTGCGCGCAAGCAGCAAGGCTTGTTGAGGAGATGAAAGAGCCCTGGCTTGGGATCGTATTCAGCCAGCTAGATAGCACAGCAAAAATCTCAAGGCGAACAGTTTCATTAAACATTAATTTGTGAAGCGCTTCAAAGTTAAGGTCGAGGCATGCTTCTGTATAATGCATGAATATTATTCATCATCCAAAAAAGTTGTTTTGGATGCAATTAAGGAATAATCCTATGGCTCTCAGCAGTGATTCAATGGAACTCATGGAGGTCTTGCATCATTTAACACAGACAAACATACAGCAGAAGAAGGGCTTAAAAGTTTCTCTCCCTTTTCATTTGGCAGATCTAAGGGGGAAAAAACTGTGTAGGGGTTTAAAGCATGGCCTTTGATTCATTTGCTTTAGCATTTAAAGCTTATCAAAGTAGCTTAGCTCCTAGAAGACATCTAAAAGTTGTTTACAGTCATTCATGGTGTGGTGAAAATTGGACAAATGGTAACCTTCACAGCAAGACTAGTTGGAAAGTTTTGCATAGGATGGACTACAATTCAGCCAGTTCATTCCTCGCTCCTGAGCCGAAGCTGCTGCTGTTGCATTAAATGCTTGGGACCAGCAATGAGAACCTCTTTCCAAGAAAGTGCCCAGCAAGCAGAGCTCTGGGAGGGCTGCACCCCTGGGGAGGATGGCAGCGTGGAAGCCAGCATGCTGAAGCAGAGTGCCTGTCCCAGTGTCCCCAGCGCTCCTCCTGCCAAAGGTGCTGGCCAGGCGGCACAATCCCTGCTGGCAACGCGGGGCAAAGCCATCCTGCAAGGCAGCTGGTCCATTGGGATCAGCAGACAGCGGCTAAATTGATTTGCACATACCCGTCAGTTTTGATAGGTATGCCTACCTTTCAGTGCCAATGAATAAACACAGTTAATGGTGCAACATTAATTTAACTGTAAACACAAAAAATGTTTAATCTATTCCTAAAAGATCCTTTTAAAAAAAACCCAAACTCTGGGGACTATTCAGAGCGGTTATGATTTCACACACAAGCTGAATTCACAAAACATACAGGAAATCCAACCAACAGGTAATTTTTTTCTTTTAATTGTTGTGAAGTACTTTAGAAAGCACTTACAGATATAAGCGTGTAAGAATATACTTCCCTCCAAAAAGAATGACCTTTCCTTTACATTCTACTTGCTTACCAGTCTTCACTCAATGCAGCACACTATGCTGTACAGTTGCTTAATGCACATTTGTGACAAGAAGTCCTAAAAATCACTGTAATTTCAAGAATTGCTTTGTAGGCATATTTCCTGTAACAGCTGTATTAGTGACCATGTCCCCAAGTTCTCTGCTGCACAGCAACTATTTCAGAACCTCATCTAGTTCCTTTACTAGACGGCACAACACTGGAAGGGGAAAAAGAAGAGGAAAGATGAATCATTTCAGAGAGTAGTAGTTACTGTGAACAGGGGCTCTCACTTACACTGTGGCAAGCGAAGACTAATTTTACACCATACAGTCAGCTCTGATATTCTTTGGTATTGAAATTACAGCAGCAAGCCACCTTCGCTGACTCTATTAAAAACCAGCTGAGGTGAGAGAGCCCAGCAGCACCATACCTAACACTGCTCTAGAGCAAGCTCAGTTTGGAAACTACTGTTCACCTTTACAGGGAAGTTGTACTTGTGCAAGTAGTAACTAAAAAATGCCCGTGAGACATGCAAACAGCTTTTCAGTAGTCAGTTTAATGCCAGCAAGCATGAAGCTAGGTGTAAGCCAATTTGGTGAAAAGCCATACAAGTTCCCCTGTATTTAGTGTCCACTGAGTTGCATAGTAACAAACTTTTGGTATCATCTAGCATATACCAGAGTGACCTTCAATAACATGGCAGTTTTCTTACCAGGAGCTTGCATATCTAAGGGACTAGAGAGCCAGCAGCACTGTGGAAGGAAGAAAGAAAAACCTGTGATAACAGACAACAAAGAATCACTATCACAAAATTACTGAGCAAAGAACAGTGTTTCTGTCAACTGTTGGGGTTTTGAGACCCAAGTGTTAATTTGCAAGCTTACTGAAAACTCACCACTCTCTGTGCCCAGCACGCTTTCACTGTTGTGAGCGGAGTGTGCCAATCAGTCGCAGTAGTGCTCCAACATCCATTGCTTTCCTCTAAAGCGTATGCGGTTGAAGTGAGCATGGACTTGCCACATGCTGGACTCTAGTCACAACAGACTATTGCCTGTAAACCCCCTTCTCTGTAAAATAACTTGTCTGCCTCTTGAGTTTTCCATTTCACAGCAGAGTCAAGGTTGGAAGGCACCCCTGGAGATGATGTAGTCCAACACCCATCCCTACACATCCAGTCAAGTTCTGAAGGGTGGAAACTCCACAACCTCTCTGGGCAACCTGCTCCACTGTTTGACCACCCTCACAGGAAAAGGTTTTTCTTATGTTTAAACAGATTTTCCTGTATTTCTATTAATTGCCTGTCAGCCTGCCACTAAGCAGCACTGAAGAGTCTGGCTGTTTTTACTCCCTGTCCATCATGTATTTGTACACGTTGATAAGGTCCCTCCTGAGCCTTCTCCTGGCTGAACAGTCCCAGCTCTCTCATTCTCTCCTCATACAACAGATGCTCCACTCCTTAACCATCATCATGGCCTTTTACTGGACCCAGCACTCCAGATGCGTCACCAGATCTGAGAAGAAACAATCACCGCCCTTGACGTGCTAGCAACATTCTTCCTACTGGGACCTGAGAGACTGTTGGCTGTCTTCGTAGGCTGGCTCATGGTCACGTTGTTACTCACCATGACTCCCAGTGCTTTTTCAAAACTTGCCTGAAAACTAGCTTCCCCTTTCAAAAGAGGTCATGCTCAGCATCCAGGCATCACTCAGATCATGGATGTTTCTTCCGCACCAAAGGAGAGTGCTGTCAGGAGGCCCAACCCAGCTCATGGTTCAGGACTGACTCAGCAGCAAGGAGAGGAAGCAAGCTTTTTAGTAGCCAGGAACAAGTTTAGCAAGTTCCCAGGACTATCAAATAAGTATTTTTACAGTAAATGTTTTACTATAAAAGCTTTCATAAGAGCTTCTAAGAAGCTGGAAGTAGCAGATAAAAAAAAAAAAAAGTCCAGTTTTTACAATAAAGAAAGAAACTTGAGAGCATAAAAGAGCATGCCCATTTGGAGTTCTCTACTTTCCAGAGCGATGTAGCAATGTAAGGCTACATCTCCCCAGACAAACCTGCAGAAGTATTCATGTATCACTATAGCCTGTAGAAAGATTATAGTCTTTTATTGATTTCTTGTTTTACAGATTCATATTTTACTTTCAATAATAAAGTTCAATAAATCAATTCCCTAATCATAAAAACTTGTTTTACACATTATGTACAGGTGCCCAGAGACTACAGCCACACAGCATGTCACAGCTATACCACAGACCTTCACACAGAACAAGCCTGGGAGAGGCACGAACTCCAATGACATACATTCAGAGATCAAGTTGTGGATATGCACAGTGCATTTGGCACAGCTCACTAAAGATTGCCCACATGAGGACAGTAAAACGATGCCAACTGACTGATAACGTGGATCAGTTCAACTACATTAATTTCAGGAGGGACACTTACTTCACAATTAAAATAGCCATCAGAAGAGATTTGATTAAATTGAATCAGATGCAGCTGAACTAATCATTTTAGTTTCATTAAGCATCCCTCTATAGACAAATCCTAGACCTTGAGATTTGACTCCAGTATAAAACAAGTCTTTTTAGCTGAGATATGCAGAAGTTTGAAGACTGAGGGAAGCTCAGGTATTAGAAGTATTCTTTGGCAGTTTGATACAAATATAAAAAATAGATTACTTTTGAGGACTAAACTAAGCTTTTCTCATTTTATATCTCTACTGCCAGCACCAGAACTGCTTCAGCGACACAGTAACACTTACATACGGTAACTTAAACACAATCTTATATTTCAATAAAACAAAATTCATATTACAGATAAACTTCCATACTCAAAATACCCTCCAACAGGCTATTGGCTCCCCACAAAAAAAAAGTTAAAATTAATATTCAGTGAGAAAACTTTCCTATTGCAATGACAGAACGCAGGAAACATTGCAGGACTGTTCATCTTCTCTGCAATACATGAACTGGCAAACACCAGAAACCAATCTGCAAAAGGCAGTCAACTGTACCCTGAGCATTCCAGCTCATATGGAATGTTATTTGATGTCAAAACCATTAATTGATTAAACATCCCTTTGTCTTTTATGAGATAAAGTAGACCACAGCTCTCTCCCATAACTGCCATCTGATCTTAATATGATAAAAAACTGCAGGTAAGAGTTTATGCAATCTGCTTTATAACAATACATCAAGCTACAACAGTTAAAATGCACTGTTTCACAAAGAAGCAGACATAAACTTAAAATCCAGAAATTCCCTTTTAGAAGCAGAAGTTTTCCCTTTTGTGACATGCCTATCCTGAAGGAGATAGAGCCAGACTCATTTTGAAGAGGTGGAAAAAAAAGCAAAAAGGAAACACTTCCAGAATGAAGTGTCCAAGAGTTCTACAGCCGGCAGGGCAAAAGGCTGCAATGTTAACGTTTGTCTCCAGTAACACAGCTCTAAAGATATTGCTTTGTCCAAAGGCTGCTATGAAGACTTCCAATTTCAAGTTACTTCCAACAATAGGAATGTCACTCAAATGGGACATTCCACAATGAAGACCATTTAGCTAGCGTATCTATTTAGTTATCTCAGTTTTGAGATACTGTAGTGCAGTTTTACTTCATCTTCTTTCTTGTCTACTGCAGGCTCCAATCCAAGCTTCTAATGCGCAGTTCAGAACACACCTAACAAAAGGCTTAAGCAGACTCCCCTGCTGAGTACACAAGCAGCCATAGAAGTGGACCATGTCCATTCTCAGATTTTTCAGCAAGTGATGCCAGAGCCTTAAGTCAGCTAGTCACCTCAGGTGAGAATTTTATAGGGAAAACAGGTATATAAACAATACATAGTACTGTTTATGGGAAAACAGACTTGATGCTATGAGAAGCTCCACTCAGGGCTGTAGAAATACTTCAATTTTACCTCAAAAAAAAAAAAAGAAAAAAGGAAAAAAAAAAAAGATGGATAGTGCTACAGACTGCCAAACAAGCTTCCATTACTTTTTATGGAATCTTCTCAGTATTCCTACAACTTGATACCTACTGCTGGCTTAGTCACCATAGCCAAGTAGCAGTCTCTATTCTCACAGTTAACAGAACCAATACTGACCCCTCCGAAATTCACATATTATGTAGTACATATATCTGAAGATAAATCAGGTGATTAGCTCCAAAATGACTGACCATGAAGACTTAAAAAGAAACAAGCTGACATGAGAGTTCCTCCTCGGATTTAAGGATTTTCAGGGTATAGGAACTCTTATTTATGTTGTCCTCTAGATTTCACAAGACTTAATTCTTGCATGTTCTTTTGGTTACTTAGACATGAAAGTGAGGGTAATTCAGCTTTGAACAGCTCTGCTTGCAGTAACTGTCTTTTTCATAAAGAAAAAACTGTGGATTTCCCCCTCCCCATAGATTCTCACGCATTCACACAGACTCTCTAGAAAGGTAAGACACTTTATTGAATCTGTTGATAAATTAAGAAAGGACTATGAACCAGACTTATGGGTCACAGGTGCTTGTAAACAGACATAAATTCCTTCCCACAGAAAGCCTGACTTAATGTGCTCAGCCAGAAGTCACTTTCCCCAGCGTTGCTCACAGGCTGCATAGTGATGGAGGGCAGAGAAAAAGTCTTCATAGCTGATGTTCAGGTGGGAAGGCAAAGAACTGAGAAAACAAGTCAGAAAAGTTAACGTAAGCTTTTATAAACACCACAATTCATATGGCCTTTCAGAAATATCACTATTTAAAACAAGCTATTGACTGAATAACCTTATGAAGTTGTTCTCAACACTGTTATAGTTAGTAGAGTTGAGTGAAACAAGTAGCTGTTAATATTTTGTCACCCTCTACATCAAAGCTTACCCATTACCATACATAGGGCACTTCAAATTAGTGAAAACGCTGGAGAAGCACAGGTCTGCACAGACATTTAAGTGCCCTATAAATGCTCTCAGATTTAAGAAATACTGCAACTCTAGTCAGTTCAGTTATTGCCAAATTGGAAAGTAATCCAGAGCCATGATCATCTTATACTATCTTATTTCCCTTATATCCTTAGTTTCCCTGATAGAAACCTGTAAGTCACTCAAAATTCACATAAGGAACACAGACAGAACTGGGATTGGACCACTGAGACTAAATGACAGGAGTTGTTCCTTAAATCTGAAGAGTAAAGCCTGCTCTTGCCTAATCATGGCTGAAGGAGCAACATTAAATGTCTGACAGGTTTCATTTAACAATCTTTAAATACTCTCAAATCAATCTCCAGACACCTCTGTTTAGGCAGATCTCCTCTTATGGCTATTTTCATAAAGTCAGTCACATAATGATTTGTTAAGTTAAATATTATTCCAGCCTGTTTCAATAGTATTTATAGACAACTCACATGATCTCTGTCAGTCTGATGTGCCACGGAAGGAATCCTAATGTGCTGTCCACAGGACCAAACTTCAAGACTAAATCAGGATCAGGAAATCCATTTGTACCTGTAAGAACAAGTTAAATTAGATTCTCAAATTCACCAGAAGTTTGGGGTTTTTTTTTGTTTTGGTTTTTTTTTTTTTCAGTTCTAAACCCTAAAGTATCTGCTTTTTCATTTAATGCTTTTTTTTTTTTTTAATGAAGTGAAGCTCCTGAGGACAAGTTAAGAATTAAGAGCCCAAGAGGACAGACTGGTCTTGCATCACCTGAACAGGACCAGTTGAGCAAAAGCTTAGGCAGCCACTGCAGGCCCAGCTGAACTGTTATTTTTATGTCGGGTAGTTTTCAAAGGCATGGTGAGGAACTGATAGGAACAGCTAACATTGTTTTGAATAACAGCAAACCTTAACACTGCTGTTTAAACTGACTTGATCTAGTTTTGTCTTGGCAAACTTTATTTTAGTAGCATAGAACATGCTGTACCCTGATCCACACTTACTACAGTCCTAACTCAACAACGTGGAGTTGCAGTCAAATGGAGCAAAAGGACTATGAACACAAAAGCTTCAGAAGGTTCCACTAAACAAATTGTTATCACAGACCACCAAGAAAACAAGTTGTAAAAAAATACCCTGTCAGGTGAACTGCCTCTTTCTCAGTACAGAGCTAGAAAGATGACTTTTACTATGAAATTTCAGACAAACTGTTGCAGGTGACATCTTTCTGGTTAGATGAGTGGCGAAGAGAAAGGCAATTTTTTTTTCCTGTTACTAAGTGGACAGCATGACCCATCCCAGGGCAGGACTAGATAACACTGAAGGACATCACTAGGTGCCCACACTCTTAGTACCCATACCTTAAAACCCCAGTCACTGTCATTCCACTAGAGAACATCCTATTGATCTTCTGAGGAGGAAGTAAATCAGTGGCCAAACGACACCGTCTCCCTTCCACACACTTCTGCCATGCCTGAGCTACTTCAGGCTAAAATTGACAGACAGGCAATAAGCTTAAAATGAACAATCTTAGTCTATCTTTCCCTGACAATTCTAGCAAGTTGATTAGGGTAACATATGAAAACCAGTACAGCACCCCAAGGGGACCCAAGAAGGTAAATTGTTCTTCATGCACCTACCTAGCTCATGAAAAGCATTCCAGCAGTCATAGCTCTACTTTGCTATAATGCTGCAATTAGTCATGACTATTGCATGCAATTTCTTGTTACTCCTTGCAGAAGTTAACTGCAAGAGTGCTCACACTGCATAATGCCTACCTTTAAAAGACTAAAAAAAATTTAATACTGCCTGCTTGCTCTGAAATTCAGATGTTATTTCTCAATTCTTTTCTTATTCAAGAAAAGAAATCAGACAAGAGCCTTTTACAAGTTTAACTTAAGTTGTAGAGGAACTTAACTTTGGGAATAACAGAACAGGAAACTAAGGTCCTATCAGATTTCACTCCACCCAGATTTTGAAACTGAAGCTGGAGATTTCAAAAAGTTCACATACTCACTCCCCACTGACTCATGTCAATAGTAATCCTTTTACCAGAGGTAAAGAAGCAATTTTTCCAAGCATGTGTATTTCGAAGTAAGGATGAAGTATTTAGAGTGTCCTGTGCCACAGTCCAAATCTTAAGTTAAGGAAATCTCAATCTCAAAGTTAAGGAAAAAATTATAAAGCAAAAGCCACTTATGTGTTCAGAAGCTATCATGTTAGTATGCAAGAGCTTGGCAGGGAAGCAGTGAATACTTAGAAGTGGGAACTCTGGAGGAAGTGGACAGCTTTACTCATCAGCTGATTTCAGTAGCTGAGCACTCCTCAGCTGGCCAGTTCAGCAGCAGGATCTTCAACACTGCAATGGCTTTTCAAACAGGAAAAGACCTTCAGAGAGCCCAGTTAATGCTAATATTTCCTTCTGGTTCCTATCTGAAGGAAAATGAAAATGCACACTGTAGTATTACTGTCAGAACAGCCTATTCAAAATAGTACTGTACTTTCCACTCTGCATCCATTTCACTACCTAAGCATATCAACCCTACAGAAAGTTTACATACAGAAGCTCCCTCAGAACAGCTTGAGTTACAGCAGTCTTCAAGTTTAGCACATACAAGGCAGAAGGATTTTGGAGCAGACTTAAAAAAAAAAAAGAAGGCCAAAACACTTGGACACTCAAGGGACAGGAATCTGGCAACATCCCTTCTAGGTCAGGAGCACCGTGAGGGGGACATGAAGAATTTGTAGAGCTGACAGCACTACCCTTCTCTTTTCCACATAGATATTATAGGGCAACTTGAATAGCCTTAATTTACAGTCATGTTCTTTACTGGGAAGGCAGACGGCAAGTAGAGACAATATTATAATGCAGCTGACACCTACTTTTCTGAGAACAAGCTGGTTAGCTGAGGCATTGCTCAGAAGAAAGTACTCTTACACTGAAGAAAACTCAAGCTGTAAGAATTAAAGCATGCCTAGATTAAGAACCAGAAAAGCCACACAACAAGCTAGAACCATGTCATTTTAGGACCAGACTTCAATAACTGCATCTTAAATATGAACAGAAAATGTAAAAAATACATTACCAGGTATTTAAATCAAAATGTGAAAAACCAGAAACTTACAGAAGTCATCATGAACACAAGCCCTAAAAATACAGCTACTCAAGTACTGCTTTTCAGAACTCACTCTCAACTTAGATCAGTAACTCACAGATGTTTACATTCAACACCTTTCCGTTAAGGATGCAAAGAAACTAAATTTGTCTACAACTAAAGTGAGTGGTTTCATAAGCTGCTGCTAAATAAGTAATGAAAATAGTTTTTCACCTCCAACTGTCCTAAACATTAAAATCAAGCAAATTAATAAGCAGGACTAGTTACAGATACTATCCTTAGTTATTAGCCACATAAGTTAAGCAGTCTGTTTTCAAAGTTTACAGTTCTGACAGATTAAAAGTCTAGGAGATTTCTCTCTCTATGCTCAGCTTGCATGCATTACTTGAAAAACGAATCTGATCAATTTTTAGACTGGACCTAATACTTTTAACATATCCAGACACTTAAGTGCACAGACAGAAGATCATGAACAAGTGTTTGAGAAGCTCCAGTTAAGCATCACTGGCCAAAATACATACATGGGTATCAACTGTCACTAGTTCTTCACAAAACGAGTGACTGTTAAAGAAGCAATTATTAATTTCCTTAAATTGCCTTTGAGGTATAACAGGATAGATGTCTAAGTTACTTCTTCAGGTGCCTTATTAAATACATTTAATAACTCTGTTACACTGTGAAGCCTCCATGCAGCATGCTGACAACAGGGATAGAATTCAGTTTGAAATTAAGATTAAAGTGTCCAAACTGCCACATCTGCAGAGCAATTCAGTTGACCACTCATTTGAAAAAAGTCATTCTAAAGTCCAATTAATGGGAGCCACAATAATGTGCCTGCAGACATCCAAGTTGAAGTGTGCAATCTGAAACCTGAACCCTGCCAAGCTAATTACAGCTGCAATTAACATGCATGGATCACCTAGGAAACCTGAGCATCTATTACAGCTCCATAACACCACTGAGGAAGTAGAGAGGCTTGTTCTAAACGAATTCTCCCAGACACGAGGTTAGGGCAGCCCTGTCCTTTCCATAGCTATTGCGTGTAGCCATGCACCTCAGTGCAGAGCCAGTAATCTGCATGAATTAGTAATGAAGACAACTAGACTAGCGTGAGTTATACAGCAGCAAAAGATCAGCACATGCTCTATCATTTGCACTCACGGTGACAGTTAGGCAGCAGTAACAGCTTTAATTGCTCTAACTACAGCTGGAAAAGACTGCCCATACCCAAGTTTGCAGCATGCTAACTTGCAAGAAGTTAACCTAAGTTATAATAGTCTAGTTTCAGGTGATCCCAGTAGTACTTTTTCAGAAATCTCATTGCAGAACATCCCACAGAAGTTACATACTATGAAGAGCTGAGACTCTCCAATTTAGCTTAAGGTTTCATTTTTCTACTTAAAGAAAAAGCTCATAAAGGGAGTAAACCAGCAAGAAATTTTTAGCAGAAGCCTGAAAGCAACAATCATAACTTACTCTGACAAAGTATCAAGATGCATATATTCTAAGCAATAAATATACTAGAAATCAAATCTATTATGAATAGAGCACGCTTTCCCCTTCTCCCCACAGATCATGTCATACTTACTACTTAATAAGTTGTCTAACACATTCACATCCAGGTCTGTGTAAGTTCTTTGCTGCTGTGCTACCAACTGACAAAAGTTCTGAGCAGCTTTTACTATGTCTGCTTTTCCATCTTCTGGAGACAGCACCTTCAATGTAGATTGGCAATTTAAAACTGAAAGTACAAAACACAGTTTAAAAGCAACAGAAATATAGCTGTTCTGAATGTGCTTTAGATATTCACAGGACATGACTGAAAGTAACTTTCAGCAGTTTACTTCATATATTATACAACTAGTCATAGATACACCTCATCCATCTCTTAACAGAACTGGGTAACAGTCTTCTGGATTTGCTATATTACTAAAACATGAGTTTAAAGTAACTATTTTGAGGAGTCTTGTGAAAAGTGGTTTAATTAATGTCAGCCTTGAAATATTGAGTCTTTCAGGGAATTTGCATTGGTTCTTATGCTGTCAGGCAAAGCAGTGAGGAAGGTGCCTAGATAGTAACTTAGGGGCTGGTAAGCAATGCAGGAAAACTTGCAGTTCAGGGAAAGGAAAAAAGATTTAATTACTACCTTTAACAGAGGAAGGTATTTTAACAGCTGCTGTGGACATTCATGTGACACAATGATTAAGCTGGGACCCTCGAATACGATCACAGGATCTTTCAGTGGCACTTAAATTGATGCAAGAGTTACAATATTGATCTAAGATTGCTACAGAGAAGCTAGTACTAGAATTCACCCATTAAAGTGTAATTATGTCTGTGACTTAAGAGGACATTTCACAAATCTTATCTACAGTACTTTAAGGTAAGAGTATTCTCACACTACATGACTTGCATCGTTGTCAGTTCTAATAAGGTACTTAAGAGGTAAACTTACCATGGAAGCCAAAGGCTACAGATAGCATACTAAACGCTGCTTGAAATAACTGGGTAAATATTACTGTGTGGACACAGACTTACACAGAACTTACAATAGTTATAACCAGACACTTAAAAATAACATTTCTTAAAACTGCAGAACCTGACTGCAAAGGACCACAGAATACAGTCAGAAGACTCATAAGAACACTTAAACCTCAGTTAGTCTATCCAAAGCCACCACAATGAAAATAATTGTTCCTTGACAGCCTTTGATTTGTCATATGTCCTACATTTAGAATATTTCTCTAACAGTATTCATAAATGTAACACACGTCATTTTGCTTCTCAGAAGTAGTGAAAAATTGTGGTTTAATATTATAAACCGGACAGATGTCAGCTGGTTCAGTATGAAGTATGAAGCATCTGATTTAACTATGGAGCCTTCTAAGCAAGAATGAAAAATTCTAAGAGAACAGAAAACACCTGCTTTTCATAGTTTCCAGCACTAAAGTTTCCTGAGACTTGAATGCACTCTTTCAGTCAGCAAGTCTGACCAGTCTTTCAGTAGTTCATTTTGTGTGGACATAAATATCCCTATTTAGGTTAAGTGCAGCTGAATATGCTAAAGTTTGAGACATTAACAGCCTGTCTACCCTGGTTTTTGCTGGTTATTTCAACCTTCACAGGAATAAAGAAAAGTAACATGAAACTTGGGTGTTTCCATGTAAATACTAGCACCTTAGCCTAAGCTGCTTTTAAGGCAAGTTTATGCTACAACATTGGACTGCCATGACAACCTGCAGTTTTGCTCGTTCCCTTCTTCCTCCCCACTATGAGGTACAAGTTTGGAAAGATGGAAGCACACACATTGTTAACTTGACACCAGTTCCCTTGTACTTACTCCAGTGCTTTTTCAACTCTCTCAACAAAAGAATTCTCCTCACTGAAACGGTGGGAATTGAGCTACACTGATGCATTAAAGGGGTCATGGCACAACAGTCAGGCTAAATTCAGATCACCCAGTAACGATCACTATGGGAAGGAGAGCACAACACTTCGCTATTAGCTAAGAACAAATAAGCATAATGAAAGTTTAATACTAGCCCAGGAAGGTTGCACATGTTCTGATAATCAGCACTCAGTGAAGGAAAAGATCACTGTACACAGGAATGTCTTCACGTTATAAGCTATAAGTTATAAGAGTTATAACCTATATACAGCTATTTAGAGTCTTACCAATCCCACTTCGCAATTCATCTTACCTTGATCAGCTTTGTCTTGATTTGCAAATTCCACAGTGTACTTGGAGCAGTCTAGTCCTAAGAGTTCTTGCTGCTGTTTTAAAATTTCATCCATCAATCTTGAATTATTCCTCTTGAAAATACCTTTAAAAAAAAAAAGGTTACATGTACATGTCAGTCAACTCCTATAAGGAGTGTGACATAAAACAAATCTGATACTAGGCAGTAAGAAAAAAGAATCATGTAGTTAGTACTGGTTTCAAACTGGAGTTCACAAATACGTTAAGAATCCAAAACAAATGCTACTGCACGTGACTAATTTCAGTGACCTTGAAAAGGCAACTCATGTGCTTTTGTTCCTCTTTCACTCAGCCTAGTTTAAATAGCAAGCTGCAGTTGCGTAAGAGATAGTTTAAGAGTTATTTTATTGTCCTTAGCACGCTAGCAACAGTCTGAGACAGTAACACCCTACCAGCACAGAATCACCAAGTCAGATTCACACCAAGTTTCTTTAGTGCCCAGGCTGCTGCAGATTTGCAGCTTAAGTCCGCTACCACTTATGCCACACCGCTAAGGCTGCAGGCTAACAAAGCACATCACCACAAAGCAAAAGCCAGAAGACTAAATCAGTGCATGAAGCCACAGTCCACTCTTATGCTACGACCAATGTCATGGATTTCCTAATAAGAGGATTTCACAAGCTGCATGTTCCGAGGAGTTAATGCAGTCCCCAAGGCCTTTTTACACTTACACGTTTATGGTAGATATATTTTGAGTGCAGGAGATTACAAAGACTTGCTCAACCAAACATGCTTTAGTTCTGAAATAAATTCTAGCTCTTGAGAGACACAACGCAACTGTTTCTAACTAAAAGCCACTGTAGAAACTAAGAGTTACAGCTTATGTATTTACAATGCAAAAGTGTGGTTAGGCATATTTACATGGGAACTGACAATGCTTTTATCACATTGTATTCAGGGGTTGTTACTAAGAGCCTAAGTTTCATTCAGATTCTATGGATTTTATATCAAGCACTTCTGTTGACGAGTCTAAAAATGCCCACATAATAATCTTACAAGAAACACTGAACTTGTATACCATTTTATTATCAGGCTTACATTATCTCAAAAAAAACATTTGTCTAGAAGGCTTGTTTTTTAAACCTTTTAAAATATATCCAAGTTAGTTCTGGAAGATGCTGTTACTACATTTATTGTGTATAAGTTAGCAAACAAGAGCGCATGAGTAGACCAGCTCACTAACAGAATGCAAGTGTTCCTTGGCAGCGAAGCTTAAGTCTTCATTTAATGCTATCTTCCAATTTTGTTCAGTCTTCCACATAAGTTGAAAGCAAGTCCATAATATGATTTTAACATTATAGAAAGTTAATGTTTGACAATAGGCCTAATAAGTTTTAGCAATACAACTGCTGTTTGCTGTTAAGTGGGGAAAATTTCAGCCCTACTACTGTTTTCAATATGGAACACAAACATGAAATTGTCACTATTATTTCTCATTAGAAGTAATATTTGGTTTTGAAGAGCGGAAACAGTTTTCTTCAGTCAGAACTCCGGAGTTTTTGCAAGCTGGTGCAAATGTGTATATTCCAGCAAAGCCGCAAACTTGCTATTGATCATTAGTTCCCATTAGAGCTAAGGCAAACCAGAAGTGTTTTAGTCCTCCATTACACAGGTCTTTTCCAGCTCACTTGCTTTTTGCTCAGGTTTTACAATAGTTACAAGCCATGCCCCTTTGCAGAAAACTAAGGTGTTTCAGCATTTTAGGGTTAGAGACTGACAAATGCAGTTTGCAATTTAAAGAGGCTCAGAGTTCAGCAGAAGCAAGGCTCAGAAGTTACAAGAACTGCTAACTGGAGGGGAACAACTGGCACAGAGAAACACCAGATGGTGTCAATCATTTGTTTGTCCAGCTAGACTACCATAGGCACCACCTGTTGATGCCTTGGTAGCATCTCAAAGTTCAGCATTCTCACTTGCCCTGCTTTTTAAAGCAGGTAAAATACAGAATAAGAGTCAGCTCTTCCATTCAAGGGAACGCCTTCACTGAAGTTAAGCCCAGGAAAGAATACATTTCCACAGCATTTCAGTTATTTGCTTTTTCTCAACTCCCTTCCAGTGTCAACAAGGGAAGAGTCATAAGGTAACAAAAGTCTGTTCAAAGCATCAAAGTATTAACAGTTTGAGAAACATCTAATCGTAACTCAATTCAAATCATGTGCATGCAAGAAACTATTTTAACAGATGAACAACTTGTGCCTACATCCTCGTGTAGGAATCGTGCTGGTTGATAATGGCAGAAAGCAGGGTTTGAGTCACTACACCAGACCTCACAGGATACGAAAAGGTAGAAAAAACCCTATTAAGATTGTCTATGCCAAGAGCCTAGGAAAAAAATACCATCCAAGTTTGGAAGTGGCTGAAGTCACTTAAGTTTCACCCACATTAAAGCCACAAACTAGCGCTAACCAAATAGGAAGAATTAAAATTAAAACTTATAATCTTGTAGGTGACCATTCCTCCCACATTTCTTCTTGGAGGGACATTCTGTACCAAGAGAACAAGAGCTCATCAGAAACTGAGAGAAGACACACGACTTTTATATTATCCATATCTATAAGGAGATTACCTTCTACGGATTAGCCTTAGCCCTTTTAATAAATATGGTCTGAGGACTCCTCCCAACTCAATACCAGAATGCAGTTGTTGAATGTGAAGATGCACAGCAGATGCCACATGATATCAGTATCTCAGAAAAGTGTTCCAGTGACCCAAAACCACAACATATTTATCTCCCCCAGTGATGTGAACACACTGAACACCCAGAAAGTTTTATGGATTGACCAGATTGGCTAAATTACTAAGCAATTTGGAAGAGACTAAAAGCCTACATTTGGGGCTAATGAAACAATTTCTTTTGCCTACTGCAATACTCCACCCTTTCATAGAATTTCTAAGAGAAAACTGGTCAGAAGCAAAGCAGTTTGCTGGAAAGCTATACCTGGGATAAAGAAACTCAAGTTCTCAATACAGTCGTACTATTGGCTTTAAGAAACCTTCAATCTGAAGCATCTAATCAGGAGCCCAAAGTACTCAAACACCAAGATTCAGCAAGCTCCCAAAAAGCACTCTATACTTGTCCCAAACTCTTTCAGGAAAGCTTTATTGATGGACAGAAGTAACACTCAAGCAAGTTCTCTTGAGTGACAAAATAACTTTAGCAGAAGAAAGTGAAAGTATTTAACACTGGTCAAAGGCTTCTGCTCCTCTGAAGATATTTTAACTGCTAATATATAATTGCATAATCACTGCCTTCTGACTGCAAGAAGGCTGCATTATTTCATCAGAGATAAGGTCTTGACCAGCATGGCTGGATTTCTAGCAAGTAAGAGGACTGGCAATACAAAAGTCCACAGAAATAATCACTGATCAAAACTCTAAGGTGCGCACAGTAGCATTAAGTTTGTTACAGCTTTATCCTATCAATGACAATTGGGAGAATTAAAAGAGCCTCTAAACACCAGCGCAGTAAAAGCATGCCACCTTAGGCCTCCAAACCTGCTGGGGCAAGGGAGGAAATCTTAGTTTTCAGCACTGCAACTTACAGCACTGTGTATTTATTACAGTACAAGACAGTTACTTACATTATGGTCCTCTTGCTTTCTGCAAGGACCTTTTTACCCAGTTTTCTGGCATGCTGATCTTCGTGGATTCAGAGAAGACAGCCAAGTACCTGATCACGTTCCACAAGTATTATTCAATACATTTGTAACATACTGGTTTCTGTAATTGCCCATAAGAATCAGCATAACTCCAGCCAAGTTCCCCTTGTAGTTACTGGTGCAGCTGCTGTAACATACTAGTGTCAGCTGGGATGCAACTACTTATTTTGACATTGAAGTATACAGAAACAACCTTCTATTTAGTCATTTTGTTAAAAACATAGAAATTCACTACTATAAACAGCTTATCTGGCACTTCTATCATGATCTTCATGCTTCCCTCTCTTCCTATAGAAGGGGCAAGTAAGGACACATATTTAATTTAAGCCTTGTACAGGAAACTGACACAGTATTTCTTCCAGAAACTGCAACCATGGAAGATCACTCTTGTAATCAAAGTTTCCTGTTGCAATGAGAAGAATCTCAGTACTACAAATATGCAATGAAGGAAAAGGAAACAAATTGAAGTATACCTCACTACATCTAACACAGATTCAGAACACTTGTCGTGGTGTTTCCAGCATCAGTGGGCACAACATATCTTTGATAAGTCAACAGTTGGTACAATTGTATGAACACAGAACCTTAACTGAAGCAGCTCAGTAGACCAAAAGTAAGCCTCACCACCTGAGAAGATGAAAAAAGTGCACAGCATAATTAACATTCACCCTCTGCTACTGACAAGAGCAAGCTGTACTTAACTTCATTCACCTTCACAATACTAGTGTTACTGCTGAGGGTTCCAGACATTGCTTTGATTCAGAACTGGATTTCGCAACACTGCAACCTCCTGCTTAACTACAAGTTAATTTGGAAATGTGATATCGTCAGTCCATACCTCATAAGGAGCTTAGCACCAAAAGGAAAGCAATGTATCTGCTATTATCAGAAATAAGCATATACTCAAGCCATATGAACAGCAACATGCTCACTCTCCAAAACCAGTTTAAAAGGCTTAGCTGACAAGATGTTGTGGAAAAAGTGGTTGTGGCTGCTATCCCAGAAAACCCATTGAACACTCATGAAGAACATACATGTGTAGTGGCAGGCTATTCTCACTAACTCTGAAAGTTTGTCAAAACCCACTGATTTGAAGTGTTTCAGTTGCTCTGTGTTGTCTTGCCTTCTTCATTATGTTCCAACAAACTGGAACCCAATCTGGCCATTAAATTAGCATATTCTGGTATCAAAGGAATAACAGAAGAGCAAACTACTAAAAAGCCTTCTATCTTGATACTAAAGTCAAGAGGTTATAGCTATATTTTCAGATTTCAAAGGTGTTAGCAAAAACCTCTTAACACACAACTTCAGCATGAACGTAACAACACATGGAAACAGCAGCAAATAATCTCCAAGATTTTTTTTTCCTGAATTGCTAAAAAAGACAACTGTTCTGCAAGGTTATTTCAGCTACACTGCTTTTCAGAGGATGTAACCTTGTCATTTCTGGTCATCATATTTACAGTCTTGTAATAGTTATCTTAGATCTGACTGGATCTCAACACATGTACTGGAGAAGCAGAAATAGCTTCTCCACAATGAAGGCATCAGACACTTCAACAGCACTGGCTCCTCCCTGTCAGATAGGATCTCAGCGTCAGTGGCTACCTAAGCACTGGCTGGTGCCTTCTCCCTCCTCAGTGTTGAATGGCTGCACAGTGAGCAAGCTGAAAACCAAGATCACCAAGAAATATGACTGCCAGCTGTATCTGTTCCTCAATTCTGTTCTCATACATGTAATTGTACAAAGCAGGGATCTAAAAAGGAACTACGCATACACACATAACATATTAGGCAACACTGCAAATAGCTTGAGGTTTGACAGAAATTACAGATGCTGTACAATAAAATGCCTCTTCAGGCTACGAGGGAAACTCTCACTCCTGTTTGGCACTGATGTTTACTCTGCAGCATTTAACCTGGTTGAATGCTTTCCAACTTAAGAGTAAAAAGTATCAACATATACATGGCTTTTCAGATGGTACTGACTGTTTTCTGCATCCTTGATAAGTTATGCAAATATTTTATACCATTCCTTGACTTCCAAACAAGGAATATTTCTCCCACAGAAACACAACATAACCAAGATCCACAACAGCCCTGCACAGATGGCCAGTTTAAATTGCTAAATGACTGGTATTAAGCCAGTTTAAGTTTCTTAAAAAAAGATGCTAGAGAATTAAGTGAAAGCCAAGGCATTTGAGTCTTATATCACATAGAAAGGACTAGACATGAAAGAGAACTATTAATGGCAGTGGTTTAAAAAAAAATTATAAATGCCTATGCTCAGGGAAAGGCCTGCATACCTCAGATGCTTCTGCACACTTGACAGTAGATTCCACCTACTTACGTGGGATGCACTGTTGAGTTTTTCCCTGAAAGAGCACTAGAAGACAACTGTTACAGACTGTACCTCCAACCTGGCATAAATCTACAGAATTAAGCTAATGTTCATGATACCTCTAGACAGCCATCAGAAGTGGCTCAAAACAGTTCAATACTGGTCTCCTACAGTCTCACCATTGACAGCAAGAACACTGGAATCTTCAGCATGAAACTTTCTCCTCTGGAGAGGACAGAAACAGGACGCAGTCCATCTCATGTATTATTAGCCCTTCTGAGTTGATAGCTTATCTAGTCTTAGTTAGAGATTATCTCTCAACTGCTGGGTAGAAAGTTCACCTAAGAATATATTGAATATGGCTGGTTTCATCTCCTCAGTAGGAAAGGATAGGTATGAGGAAGACAGATTAGTTCCCTGATTATTCCACAGAACATTAAATCCAAACTCTGAGCTTATCTTTAAGGTACTCAGTGATGTGGAATCTATGTAGCTTACACCTCAGATCCAGTAATGAATAAAATCACATAGTACATACGAAAAACACCAGCTTGCACACACACTGGTTCAGAGTTAACTCAAACATCAAGTAGCACCAGCCCTTACACTAAATGCAGACCATGTAGTTTTGTTTACAGCACACAGGACACACATGCTTATGTTTAACTACCTTTCCATTCTGTCTCTTCACAAGAGAAAGAGTACATGAGAACAGATGGCTACTCTCATTCATCCACTTCTGGAAGTTCAGACATAGCTCAAACAGAGCTTACAAGAGCAGGCTGGCTAAAGCTCTTCCCTAATAGCCTGTACCGTGTATGGTCATGGATGCCAGATGCCAGTAGTTTCTGTCAGCCCACGGCTGGGGACAAGGCTCTAGAAAGGCCTCAGCAGCCAGGGTCGGGTCACCCTGACACAGGAGCTGGGGCAGGAGGGCACTCGGAGGATTCCCCGGGCTCACTAGAGCCAGGAGCTCCGCAGAGGCCAAAAAGCTCCAGGGGACGGGAAAGGAGCTGCTGACAGCGAGGCTGGCACCCGGTTTGGGAAGACCCCGGGAGAGGGAGCAGCCCCGGCCCCACGCCGGTGCCGCCGCGGGCCCAGGCGGCGCCAGCTTGCCCGGAGGCGCTCCCCAGGGCGGCCACCGCCCGGGCCGGGACTCGAGGCACATCCCCGGTACGACCTCCCCGCCCGCCATCCCCGCTCACCGTTGTGGTCGTAGACGCTGACGTAGGAGATGCCCACCGCCATGCACCACACCACCAGGCTGGCCATGTCCGCGTAGCTCGGCTCCTCCTCGGTGACCACCAGCCCCATGTGCACCGGCAGCTTCTGCAGGGCCCGCCCGTCCGACCGCCACCGCTGCCGGCCCTGTCCCGTAGCCCCCGGCCGCCGCCGCGCCACCCCCGCCTTACGGAAGGCGAAAGCCCCGGCGGCGGGGCCCAGGAGGGCGCAGGAGGCGGCGGCGGAGGCGGCGCGGCGCCAGAGCCAGGCGCGGGGCCCGGCGGTGGCGGCGCGGCCGCGCAGGCAGGCGAGGAGCGCGCGCTGCAGGCACAGCAGGGCGCGCAGCAGGGCGTGCAGCGCGCGCCACGCCAGCCCGCCCACCCCGCTCATGGGGGGCGCGCGGCGCGGGGCGGCGGCGCCGCCGCCAACCGACAGGAGCGCGCGGGGCAGCGGCGCCGGGGCTCGCGGGAGGGAGAGGAGCGGGGCTGAGGTGCCTCAGCCGCGGCGCGTCGCCTGCCTGGCCGCCGCCATCCCCTCACTGAGTCCGCGTCCCTCGCCCGGCAACCGCCGCCAGCGCGGCCATCTTCCTGCCGCCGCGCCTGATCTTTCACCTCTCACCCCGCCACACGCAAGGCGCCCGTTGGCCGCCAGGCAGGCTGCCGTCACTTCCGTCCGCGGAGCGCGAATGACGTGGCTCGGAGGGAAGGGACGAGGAGGGGAGGGGAGGGGAGGGGAGGACGGGAACGGCCCACGGGGAGTGGGCGGGGTCTTGGGGCGGGGCCGCGCCCCCTGGCGGCGGCCCCGCTTGTGGCTGGGGCGAAGTGGAGGAGGCTGGTCTCCGGTTAGCCTCCAGCGTCTGGGCTCTTCCTCGGGCCGGGCGGCAAGGCTGCCCAACTTTCCCGCCCTTTCAGGGGCTCATCCTAACCCTTCCTGTTCCCAGCCCCGTGCCTTGGTCTTCTTGGCTCCTATAGTGCCTGTAGTGCTCTGTTCATGGTGGCATTTGACACAGGAAAATCTGAATGCTATGGATCAGCCAGGCCTCATGGGTGTCTTTATTAAATATGTAACACCCTCAAGGCATGCTGCAAATACTCGCAGGGTGATTCTGCAGTGTGGCTATGGGAAACGGGGTAGTGTGGCCTTCGGACCCCCACTGAGCCTGCCCCTGTAGTGGCCAAGGCAGTGAGGCCTCAGGGGTGTGTGGCCTGTTTTGCAGTCTCCCACAAAGCCTGCAGTTCCCAGGTTTGGCAACTTCGTCTTGTAAGTGCCCGCAGATCCAAAGACACAAATCCCACTGCAGGCAAAAGCCAGAGCCAGAGCTAACGAGCTAGACCTGTGCCATCAGACAGATGTGTGGGCTGAAATGACACAGGGAGATATTTGAATGTATTCTATTTTAAGAATTCGCCAATATAAAATTAAATGAAAAATTCTGTGTCACAAAAGTATTTTTCTTGCTCAGAAAATAACTGCTTTCTAGACTTCTAATACATATTGACATTAGCCAGCAAAAATAACACAGTCAAACTGTGAGGATGGCTTGTGCTGTTCCATAAATATCTAAATCTTTAGCTACCAAAAATTTGAGTGGCTGATGATATGTTAAAAAGTTAAAATGTAAAGAAAAATGAACATAGATCTTTCTATTCCAGTTGTATATGTTAATGTGTTGGGTGCCTAAGAAACCAATTGCATTTGCATAGCCAACGTAACCAAATAGCTGCACTCTGGCACCTGACAGAACAGCTGCTGTGAATGTGAGTGATTACTCAGTTACTGAATGCCAACAGGAGATAAAGAATAATAGAAATTGTTTGCTTTGAAAAGTAATTTGCTGGTGTTATTACTCCTCAGCTATCAGCCAAGATTTATGAACTGCCAGGAAACCCTAGATTACTGTTTTTAAGTCACTGGTTTTAGTGGTCTCAGTAATCCAATTTTGTTTGGTTTTCAAGCACTTTGGGAACTGCTTGATAAAATTTGTACATACATCAGAGTTGATGCATATACCATTGAGTCCTTTTTCTTTGTGTGCGGAAGTCTGGAAGGTTCCTTCCAGTGAAGGGGGGCACTTGCAGTGTGTACTCCCACGTGAAATACTTCTAACCCAACAGTATACACACAGCATCTTGAGCTATATTGTAGTCAATTAGCTATTCAGCTACTCAGATACACTCTTCCAAAAACTTGATCTTATCCTAGTATTTGCCAGAGGTATAGATCTGTTTCCTGAGAATCTCCCTTTTTCTGTTTACAACAATAGAATTGGGTCAAATCGACCCCAGTGTTTTTATTTCACACTATTAATTAACTTTGGAACTAGTACTAAATCTCATTAACCAGGGCACTGATTCTTCTGTTTATTGCATTTGCTATGATGAAGATGAGCCTTCTGTGTTTTGCCTGGAGCTCAGCTAATTTAGTCTAATGTCATTTAAAATAGTCTAAAGTAAATAAAAGAGGCAAATATTCATGAAAACTGGAACTAATTTCTCAAAAGCAAGAATCTCTGAAAAATCTTGAGAAATTGCCCACATCAGTGCAACTCTCCATCTCAAACTGCAGACCTGTGAGTTTAAATGTGTTGAATGCCAGACTCCTAGTAATATTGTCTTGTGGTATTGCAGGATTTTATTTATGGCGTTTTTATGCAACTATAGGAATGCTCTACTATAAAAAGGTCCATACAGAGTTACAAACAATTTTTCTAAGAGATAGTAATTGTATTCTTACTTCCCTCAAACTACTTAGTACTAGTGGCATAGAAAACTTATTTTTAAAATGATTTTCAGTTTAAAATGGCATCCTTTCTATAGCCCTTCTGTCACCGCAATTAACTCTTACAGTACAAATTAAAGAGAGGAAGTTAATGGCAGATCAGCAGGCTGGTTGTCAATAGAGATGCTGGTGGTAGAGGGCATGAAGAAATTTTTTACAATGAGAGTGGTGAAACACTGGCACAGGTTGCCCAGAGAGGTGGTGGATGCCCCATTCCTGGAAACATTCAATGCCAGGTTGGATGGGGCTCTGAGCAACCTGATCTAGTCGAAGATGTCCCTGTTCCTTGCAGGGGGGTTGGACTAGATGACCTTTATTGGTCCCTTCCAACCCAAACCATTCTATGATTCTATCAACTTCAAGGTTCACCATTGATTAACCATGGGGTTAATCTAATTCATAATCATAGTAATCATCATCTGTGTTTACTCCAATGGTGGAGGCCTCATTGGGTTTCATTTTCTTTTTGTCCTCTTTGCCTCTTTCCATGGAAGAGACATTATCTTCACACTGCTGCAGAATCTTTTTGGAAGACATCCAACTTTCTCCTCGGCTTTCTGCTGGTGCCACACACTGCCCTCCCCTGACATCCGTTCCTTTGGCCACCAGCGCTCTTCTGGTTCTGAGAAGGTCACAGGTGCAGTTCCAAGGGTTTCCATCTAAATACAGATGACGGAGACGAGGTAAATACTCTAAGACTTTGCGATCCAAGGCAGATATTTTGTTGTTCCGTAAGTTTAGAACCTGAAGCTGTTTCAAATCCTTCAGCTCTTGTTCTCCAACATCCTCTATGTCATTTCCCTTTAGATCCAATCTAGCAAGGGTGTCCGGAAGTCTGAATAAAAATAAAACAACACAAAGGTGTTATGTTCATTATATTGATTCTGTTTGTGTAAGTGGTGTTTGGTGGTAGGTACTTGCCCAGACACATCTGACATATTAAATAAAAATATCACTAACAAAAATGCAATCTTCTGAAAAAAAAAGATCTGGTCCTGAAACATTCATGTCTTTTTTTTCTAAGTTATAGTAATACTGTCTATGCACACTTGAACTCTTTTCCCAAATTACTGCAGTTCTGACCTGTACTGACTGTGTTTCTGCAACTGAACTAAACAGCAAATTTAGTCCTACTGTACTATGAAGAAAGTTATATGTTCAATTGAATGTCAAGCTTAAAAACACATTTTTTACTCTTTAATTCCATAAGTATACCAATGACTAAATTACAGCAGCAGGAAAGACCAAAAGTTTAGAGAAGCATGGCAACACCGTTCCTTCAAGTACTTCTAGATACAATTTGGTTAAAAGGGTTTTTTTAGTTCAGTTCATAAAGACCTAGAATTTATCTTCGATTTTGTTCTCCTACTCCCATCAGATTCAAAAGTCGATCATCACTGAAGTAGCCCATCTGATGATATACTGTTTAATAAATCAACAAAAGTGAAAACAGAAATGCTTTTTAATGGTCTTTCAAAATAGTTCTTTAAAGAATCAGAACTGATTAAATTTAAAAGAAAATATCTATAATCTCTGGATACGATACTAGATTGGTCAGTATCATTCTTATTTTCATACATCTTACAAATTTATGTGATATGACTGTTTTATTTCAAAAGTCTTTCTCATTTATGATCTTCTAATTTCCTCCTGCTCTATTTAGTGACAAGTGCTTAACAGAAAAGCCAGTTAATTGGCACGGAGTATTTTTAATAAAATTTGAAAGTACCTTAAAAATCATTTTACTATAGTTGTATGCAAAGTGATGAGATTAAGAATTATGGCAAGAGATTTTAAGGGAACTTACTGACTGTAACTCTCAAGTAATTTTACCAAGAGCTATTTAGAATAGAACAGCAGTATACCACAACCGGTGAAGGTTGATGTGATAGTTTATCTCAATGTAATGATAGGAGATACCCTTGACAATTATTAAGAGGGTACATTGTGATCCTCACCGGCTCTTTTTTATGAAGCTGAGTTTATCCTCTTAGGCTGAAAGGTGGTTGCCATATTTGTGTAAATCTCACACCTTCAGTGGGACTATTTCAAGAGTAGGGCAGTTCTGTATTGTGCTGTATTTCCTGGGGGAGATGAGAATTTTATGTGTTGATGTGGTGAGTCACTCCACAAAATCTGATCTTACCAAATGCATGTGACTGCAATAAATTTGTTTTGAAACCTAACCACAAGCGATGATTATAGTTGCCCAGTATGACACTGTAATGTCAAAAGGGTCCTCCGGGGTAAAACTCTAGTGCCACTGATGTCAAAGGCAGTAGGACATCACCTGAGATGTTTATCAAAAGCAGTTACAGTCTAAAGCCTGACCAGCAAGTCCTTAAACCTGTGCAGAGTCTTACTGTATTAATGTTGGACTTAGGCTTTACGGCTGTGTTGTTTGACTTCAGACTGCATTGATCTTGAGAAAATAATGACACAGGAGTACACGATGAGTGATCCTGCTGCTGGCAGAGAAGCCATGTACACTCGGGAGCTAACCATGGCAGCCATACTGTGATGCAGCTGCCCCAGGGAGCATCCTCAGACTCTTCCCTGCATTTTCACCACTCCCTGTGCGATTTTATAGAGTATGGGCTCTTCTGTACGAGTCCAGAAAATACTTGGACTTGTTGCAAATTATTTTATTCTCAAAATAAAACAAAAGAAGCTTTCAGCGTCCTCATTCCTGACAAATAACTGCTAAGACCTACTAACTGTGGCACATTAACTATATTTTTTAACCTTTGACACTAGTGACTGAGTTCTCAGATAACTGTCAGAAGTAATACTTCTATTTCTGTGTATCCATGTGTACCTGGTGACCAGCAGACAGTTAAATTAAGTACATAAATTTTTCATCTTGTCATTTTTTCCCTCTTTTATGTTTACAGTCTCCAATTGAAAGCTATATTAATTGTTGAGTTGAAAATAAAAGTCCCCAGTATCTCCTTAAAAGGTGTACTGTTTAATAGCTAATAGAGAACACCTTCCTGTTAATTCTCTTGACTACGAAGGTTGCAAAATAAGATGGATTGGACAATACTAAAGTAACTAGAAAGTATTAAACATTTCTGTCAAGCTAGACTGAAATCAAATATTTATACACCACTAAATCTGATTATAAAGCTGCTGCCAAATAGATTCAAATGCTAAAGGACCTGATGCTAAACAAATTGAAATTTTACTGCATTATTTATTCGGGCTAGTTAAACCTGTCCACAAGCCATAAAAATAAAATTTAATAGTGCAGTTGTGTTAAGGAAGTTGATGTTAATGGAATTACATTGCTATTTTAATGTCATCTTATTGCACAGCTTTTTGAAATAATAAAATTGCCACTTTATATCAGACCAGCATCCATTTGGCTTAACATACCATCTCTGATAATGAACAGGACCAACACTCAGATGAATGCAAGAGAACCTGTAAGCCAGGCATTAATGAACACAGTGTGCCCAAGGGATGTTTCTTCTGTGCTCCTTTGATTGGAATTTTGCTTATAGCCTAGAGCCAGAGAGCTTATATGCATTCCAAATACTTTGTAATATGTGAATTTAATGAAGTTGGGAATGCTAATATCCACGGAAAAAGCACATTCTTTTTTACCAGACTCAGCTCCTGAAATCTTAATATTTCAACAAAAATAAACTCAGTGTGGATTGGTAGAAACATCAGCTTTAAAATTGCTGTCTTTCATTTTTATTGAATGCTCTATTAATTTTGTGTTAGGGGAGAACACAAATCTAAGCAGCAGTATAACTTCTCCGTAATCATTCTGTTATATTCTCCTAGCAGGTTCCTTTTATTCGTGTGCTAATTAAACAAAGTGGTCTCACTGGCAGGGAGAGATGTGAAATGAGTAGATTCACTAGGGGCCACAGATCTAATGAAAACAGCTCTACTTCTATGCTGAGGATAATTAGTGCCAGTTATGGCAATGGGTTTATGGTATTGATAGACTTCTACCATGACTGGGTCTGAATGCAAATTTTTTTTCCAGCTTGGCCCTCATTCTCATAACGTAAGGAAGGAAAGATGACACCTGGGAACCAGCTGTCCTCAGATTCACTTGCCTCAGCGGAATAGAAATGAGGAGATTCTGTTCCAGTGCCAGATTTGAAAGCTGCGCACACTGCTGAAGAGCTCCTGCCTCAAACATGCTAACAGCATTGTTGTCAAGAAACAAGTGCTTGAGGTCTTGTAGTCCTTGGAAGTCCTGCGCTGTCACCCTTTGAATCAAGTTATTGCTGCAGTCGAGTTTCTGCAGTCTGCCGGGCAGCCTGAGTGGCATTGTGTGGAGCTGGTTTTTAGAGAGCTCCAGTGTTGTTAAATTAAGAAGAAGCTGGGCACCATCTATTGAGGTTAGCTGATTTTCTGACAAGAAGAACTCAGACAGGTTTTCTAGGTGTTTCATGTCTCGAAGTCTTATTGTTTTGAGTTGGTTTTTCTCTAATTTTAGAGACAGCAGGGATTTAGGTAAGTCAAGAGGCACTTTTGTCAGAAAGTTGCCGCTTAAACTGAGAAACTGTAGATTTTGGAAAGATGCAAAGAAGCTGGTTGGGAAAGAGTTCAGTTTATTGTCAGCCATGCTCAGATATTTCAGCCTAGGAAGCTTAAGTGGTGCAGACACAGATTCCATGTTGTTGCCATCCAGAATCAGACTCTGTAAATTGGAAAGGGAGGAAAATGCACTCGCAGGCAGAGTCACAATCAAGTTGTTCCGAATATCAAGCACCCTTAGTTTCATCAGACCTTCAAAATCAGATGCATGCAAAGTGTTGATGGAGTTATCAGCGAGCTTTAAAATTTCAAGGCCAGATGGGAGGAAGGTGGGTATTTGCTTTAGCTGATTTTTGTAGAGTTCCAGGGACTTCAAGGTGCTCAGAGCTTTGAAAGTGTTGTTTTCTATTGATTCTGTGCCACTGCATGACAGGACCAACTCTTCAAGGGCTGACATTCTCCTGAAGTCAGTAATCTTAAAGAGAAAAAAATAATTCATGTGATAGTACACCATCCTTTTACTGATATCCTCACTGGTTACTTCTTCTGAATGCACTGGCAATTGCTAGTGTGTATTCTTAAAGAATAAGAAACTAAGAGAAATGGAGCAGTAACGATAGAGATATTACTATTGGTACCTGTGGCTTGCCAGCATGTACTTACATTTCTAGAATTTTGTTGTTTAAGTCTATATTGTGCCTGGTTTTGAGCAAACATATGTTAGAAGAAGGAATATTGCTTTTATCTCTGCCTAGTGGATAGCCTATGTAAAATGGAGAGCTAATATCACCAGTGGCAGAAATCTTTGCCGAGAATAAATGGTTTTTACATGTTCACTGTGCTCAACAGAGTTTGCTGGTGCAGGTTTGAGTTCATCATACAGCCATTTCCATATATCAGCAGTGTTGTCACCACCGCGTCTCGTCCCCAGAGGAAGTACACATGGATATCAGCGCTTGTCCCCAGTATAAATTTTTGTCAGGAAACAAATAGCTGACTATTATATTACTTCTTAATTTCCTCCCTCCTTTTACTGAAAGTAAAAACCTCATGTATTAAGATGACCAAACCAAAAGTGTCAGATCAGTTTGGTCTGAGAATCACCTCTGTGGAACAGATTGCTTTTAGAGGAACTTAGTTTTTGGTAGTTAGTAATAAACAGACACTTTGCAGTGGTAAATGGAACTTAGATGTTGACGGTGACTGTAATATGCAGAGTCATACTAATTGTTTAATTATTTTTCTGCTCTGTTGGAACCTGCCTGTTTACAAAGCTTGCCATCTTGTGTCTCAAGTTAAGAAGCAAACTCAAGTGAATCTGGCAATTTCCTCCAAGCTGAGATAGGAAGAAGCATGCAATGAGAATGACCCCAGGAGTCCTCCAGCCATATCAGTTACTTAAACAATAGTTGTAGTTCTCTGAAATTATCAGAGATGCTGCCCATTGACCTAGATGCTCAATTTTTAAAAATTAATTTATATGGGAATCACTGAAATCTCAGAGCAAGATGAGCAGGTGTTCTGCATGGGAGAGGTGGGAAGGAGCATCCTCATCTATTTTCCCTTCCCATGTCCAATAAACTTCTCAGTACAGATCTCAGGAGTACCACATCAGTAAGAGATGTTAAACTAACGCTGTAGTCTTCATGCTATTTCCCCTGGGGCTTAGTTGCTACCAGCACATTTTACTCTCATTAAGAGAAGCGATAAAGCATGTTCTACAGCAGAACCACTCATCCCAGTCAGGAATCTACACGGAAGGCAGCACAAATCCTTTTGTAGCTCAGTTACCAGGTAGTAATTTTGTTCTAGGATGCTGATTGAACACATCTGGCTGTCATACTTGTGTGTGTCTGTCTTTTAAGAACAGAGGTAGTGAGTACAAAGTCCTTTCCTAGTGTGATTTCCTTGACATTAACATGAACTAAAACAGCTGCTATATAGTATTTTGCAAAAACTAATTTCAATGGAAGCCAATGAAAGGAAATTTGTGTGCATGCATCTGTGTATAAGCATGAGCATTCTCTGAGAGGTTGCTAAATTTGCAGCATTTGCATCAGCTTATAAAGGTGATTTTTAAAAGATTCCTTCTAGCTTAATTTATCTAAGTCTTGCCTGTTTTTGAGTTGTCTCTCTTTACCTTATCTACAAACCCAGCATTTTAACTTCTGTTAAAATTAGAGCCCAAACAGCTGTGAAAGGGGAGTCAGATTTCATTTTGCTTTGGTATCCTTAGTTGTCGCTAGCTTATGATGACATTTGTTCTCTCTTTAAAGTACTTTCTGAGCATTGTAAGATTTGATGCAGTTAGTGAGAAAGTATAGATATGGAACCTCTATTAATGCAGGTTTCTCTATCAATTACTTTTAAGTTCAATGTGGGAATGTACCTCCATAACAAAGCTTATATTCTCAGCAGTAAAGAACAAAGTTGATCATTTTCTATTTTTTTCTATAAAGATAGTTTTGGTTTTATATATTTATATATATATATAGCTATATAGCAATTACAGAATTGGATGTCCAATTCTGGTTATAATTAGGAGGCTAATCTTGCAAAACTCTATCACGAGAAGTCCTATAGGAATGAATTGCATTGCTCAAGAGCATAAAAGCATAGTCATATATAAGTGATAAAAGTCTTAAGGAAATTTAAATAAATGTGAACCTTCATAAGTTCAACACGTTTTCTCCTATAAGTAAGTTCAAAAGCAATATTGCCTGCTTTTCCTCAGGTGACTGCTCTGTCTCTAAGAGGCTTAATTTTCATCTTATTAAGTGGCAGAGAGCTACATGAAGGTCAATGTACAGACATTCATTCTGTAATTATATTAGGCTTATTATAATTTCTGTTTTCCACCTATTTGGTATGCTTTGCTAGGCTTTGTGACCATGTTGTTTTGAGACTTAAACATTAATCCATGCTGTTACAAACAATCCAGTCTTTCTAATATGAATCCAGACATTTGAAAGCCTATTAGATCTTTTCTTGCTACAAAGTGATGTTTTATTCTCTAACTGGGGTGTCTGTAAATTGATACTAATAAAGTTTCATATTTTAAAAACTAGATCTCCTGAAAATGGATCTCAGATACTATTGTTTTAATAGAAACATTTAAATGATTTTGTAATTTAAATTATTTTTTTGCTTTTAGAATTTTTGTGAACTGGGATTTTTTATAAGTGTGTCTTAAATCAGTCTCTTATTGTGGGGGGCAGATGGAAACAATTGTTTCAGCAGATAAAAACCCCTGTATAAATACAGTTAGAAATAAACTAAATCTTAAAGTGAGAGTAAACACGTTACAGTTGGTCTTCAGATCAAGGAGCAGTCAGAAATTATTGAAAGAAGATGCTAATTCATAATTTTTATTATGAATTCTGCTTATAACAAACCCCATTTTTTAAAAATACCAAAAGCAAAAATCTCAGCCAGTGTTTTCAATTATGATCAACCCTGTCAGAACAAATACAAAGTTGATCTGGCTAAAAAAGATCTACTTTTTTTCTTGTTTTTCTCTAAAAGGTCCCTTCCAACCCAAACTATTCTATGATTCTAAAACATACTATATTTAGCATACAAACATATCTACTTTTCTTTTTCATTTCTTTACAATTTTAATAATGACTAATGCAAAGTAATGTTCAAAAGCAATTAGTGCTTAGGTTGAAACAGTATTTGTTTATTCTTCTGAGGCTGCTAGTTGCCAAACCATAGCACGTGTAAATACTTACATATAGAAGTCTCTTGGAGGTCAGCTGCGGGAAGTCTAGGCTTCTAGGCTTCCCTTCCCTTCAACTTCTTTTTGAAAATATGTAGTTTTCTCTAAGATTAGGTAAATGAGGGAATTTAAAAATACCAAACCAAACCTCCCAAAAATCTATAGAGTTCTTTTAGTGCTTCCAGGCATGTATTTTACAAGCAGAAATCAAACCTTTTTCTACAAGCACTATAATATGTGCCCGTGGAATTGCTCAGCTGTGTAAAATTAAGCATATGCATTTATGATATTAAGACCCCAGAAGCATAATTTGTTGCACAGAAAGAAAAGTGGAAAATATATTTACAGATCCAGTCTAATCATAAGAAAAGAATCTACATAACTACAGGCATACAGCCTGAAAAGAGTTATTTCCTTTCAGTGCAAAGTCAGTAGTAGAAGTGAGGCATACCGATTGCTCAGTGGAATTAATGTATATAGTGAAAAACTCTCTCTTTAGATGGTTTCACACACCATTTGTTCTGAACAGTCATAAAACATTTATGCCAGTACTCTGTTCACTTATATCCAACATTTAAATGCTTGATAACCAACATGTGCCTTTTGCTCTAGTCAGAACCTAAGACCACTTTACTAGTGACTGAGGAGTAGCTGACAGGTATGGGCATCTAACTTAAGAAAGGAAAAATGGCTCATCTTCCTTATCTTGGAAAGGAAATAAGACTTTTTTTTTTTTTTCCACAGAAAATGTATTTCCTAATAATTCATTTGACAGACCTTTTGTTTAATTAGAGTACATCAATATAGCTAAATCACACCAATGAACTTTGACTCTTATGTGTACGGGAGCTAAACCAAGGAAACCAGAGATGTTATTAGCAGCTAAAAGAGAAGTAAACTCTTTCTCAGAGTTAAATTACAAAATTACTATTTCTCAGTGTGCAACAGGTATCCCAGATGTTGCTCTAAGCTGCCTTTTAGCCCATGTCATTCAATCCTGAGAGCAAAATCAAAGATGCATTTCAGAGCAGTTAAAGTTGTATTCTTTGTAAAAGAACAAGTATACTTAAGAGAAAATGTGTCTCTTCTGAATAGAACATTTTTTATTATTTGTTGTAAATTGATACATGGCAAGCATGTATAATACAGGTGGTTGTATTTCCCTTGTTTCTTTCTATAGAAGTTATATTTATTAAATAAATGTATTTCAAGGGGAGAAACAGAGAAGCACCAGTCCAGAGTGCAGTGCAAAATGAGCATAAACTGATCACAATAATGTGATTCAGTGATGCCTCAAGAAGCCCAGAATAAATTTTTTTAATAACAGAAGTAGTTGGCAGCTTCAGTTAGAAGCTGCTGTTGTTCATATGGGTTATTAGATAGGCCGACCGTTGCTTTTAGAAACATCTCACACTCTGCCTTGGACTCTAGCAATGTGTGAGCAAGTCCAGGTTGCTCACTCCCTCTGCCATTTCCAAGACAAGTTGCACCTGACACTTTCAAGTCAAGAGCAGGAAAAGAACTTCAGTTTCATTCATTAGGGAAATGAGTTTGGCTACATAAAATCTTTCCATTTACTATGGAAAAGTATTACATTGTATCAAAAACAGTAAAAGCTTTTAACAAGTCAAAAAACAGCTCTGGAAGTCAATGGTTATTTGACTATATAAAATACAAATCAACATTTGGCTCCAAGCTGTAAATTACTACTTTTTGAGTTGCATATAAAATGTCATAATGGCAGTGTGAACTGGTGCTCAGAGACCTCAGGATAACGAAAACACTATAGGAATATATTTACATATCTTTACATACAAAGTAAGTAAAAATAAAAGCAGATCTGGCACCATTTCATCAGTTTTTAGAATGTGGAATAAGCTTCTCCCTTCACTTGAAAGTCACCACCATCTGGGAAACACAGCTTTCGGTTACAGGACTCTAAAGAAAGCATTTTCACTGGATTTTTTTCCTACCTGGAGTTGTTTAATTTTGCTGTGGCTGATGTAGAGTCTCTTGGCGGTAACAGGAATCTCTCTGGGGATCTCTGTAGCTCTGTAGCATTGCACTGACAGGGCAGGGTCGCAGCTACATCTTCTTGGGCAAGTGATACTTAGACTACTGTGAAAAGAAAAGATGATGACTAAAAGGGAAGATAAATACATCTTAAAAAACAGGAGCTCTGAAATTGCCTCAGAAACATACAGCCTGAATTAAGCACCAAAGTCCTTTTATACTATGAAATCTGATAAAAGGATATTATGACTGTGTATTTTATCCCAGTGGAAAAACAGCAAAAACAATACCGTAATTTACCTGGGTTAAAATGTTGGCAAGCATTACAAAGAGTGAGAAATTTAAACAGTGATAAGGTGCCTTTACATTTGTAGGTATGTGAAATTAGTGTTATTTATTACCTGACATCTAATCTGCAAACACCCATATTATCTCCAGTTTCCTAGTTTTGTTAAAAGTGACACCACAGAATTAGTGGAGCAAAGATAAAGAGCTGTTTTATAGTGAGGCTGTAAAACCTTTGTATCTTCTGTGACCCAGTGTTAGAAACAGTAAAAACACCACTACAACCAACACCGAAGCTTTTTCACTCTTCCTCTTGCATTATTAAAAAAAAAATCCAAACCCAGGCAGCTATTCTTTTCAAGCTAAAACATTCTATTCACTTTCTGAATATCTTTGCTACAGCCGAGTGCTGCTAGTCAGTACAGATGTTGTAAAGACTGGACAAAAATCCAAGTTACCTGTGTTTGTGTAATTCACATGAATCAAAGTTTATTTATTCTTGTATTTGAAAATTACAAAAGTCAAACACATGAAAACTTTTAGTATAACTCAAGAGGCAGATGATCAGGAGGACAAGACCTATTTACCCCATGACAGATGGAGAATTCTAAAGTTCCCCTCAGAGTTTTCCCTCTACTTATTAGTGCTTCTCTCATGTATCTATTAGCTGTGCCAGCTACAGATTTAAAGGTTGACTTGTGATTATTTTAGGAACCTTCATGCATTGTTTTTTCCTTTGTACTCAGCAATTTACAAGGTAGAAAGCAGTGTACTTAGGAAATGTTTGTATCTTATCACACTGATCTGCTTTGCACTGTTACCTGTGTCCTTCCATCCTCTTGTACTTTTGGTAGTAGCTAATCCTATTCCTTGAGTTCAGAACAGGGCCAGTTATTTTTCTAAACAGAAGATGATGTCAAGTTGATTTGACAAATGGATAACTGAACTGGGGACTGTCCTCAATGGGAATGCCTATTGGGTGCAGCTGGGTTTACACTGGACAATTGCCATATTGCCTCCTGGAAATCCTGTCCCCTTAATGCCCTACGCTGCGAGTACAGAACTGCAACCCAGCATCTGCTAAACCAAGCAGCAAGAGCAGAAACCTTTTCCTAAAACAGCCTGTCAAATTAGCATGTTTAACACGCTACACGGAAAAATTCTGCCTGACTTATGCACAGTGATCAATTGAGCAAAAATGGGTGGGTGAGTAGCATCAGCAACAGTGCTTTAAAAGAAATATTTTCACATATTTTGATGTAGCATTTGGTACCTGGTTTGTGTTTTTTAGTTTTTTTCTTTTTTTTTTTTTTTATTTCTAAAAGAGTCAGAACAAAAGTGTAAAACAGACAAAAGTGTAAAACCTTTCTGCATACTGCCAGCTACTTGTGGTATATTTTAGCATGCCCTGGAACCGTCTTTGATCCCATTTTTCCCCTGACTTGAGTTTAAATGCTGAGGTCACTAAGCCGATAATGGTCAGGATCTTATGTAGGTACTTGTGTTCCTCAAAAATCTCATCAAAAATAAAATGCTTTTTGCTCAAGGAGGGTCAAAAGAAATGCAAATCAAACTCTAAGGTTTGCAGTTTAGGCCTCTAGAGTACTGCACAGTCAGTCTGAGAATCCTTTTAAGAAAGAACTATACATTGCATCCTTCCCTATTTTGTAAATTTTAAGTCGCTCAGCCGATGTCAGAATTTACAGCTGTAGTTACAAGTTTACATCACAGTAACGTGCAATATTCTTGGCACTTTGCATTTTAGAGTAGAATCTATATCCTTGATCTTTTTAAACTAATGCAAGGAAACTTTATTGGTTTAACAGTTCATTTATGTGATATTAATAACAATTATTTAATCAAGAATGATATTATGTATCCATTACTTTCAGATATATGTCTGCTTTCAGCAGCTAGGCATTTTAAAGTGATAGCTATAAAAGATGATTCTATTGAATCTATTCTGTACAAATTCTAACACATGTCCATCAGAGTTTATGCCTTTGCTTTTGCACAAAACTATGACCTGTAGGTTTTTAAACTGATTCTAGGAGATCTGATGGCAACAGAACTGACGCAGAGTCACAGGACTGTACGAGCGTAAGCCTAGTAGAAAGCTGCGAGCTATGCCAAAAAAAAAGGTGAAGAAACGTTCCAGGATCTCCGGTGGGGAAGCAGCACTGCTGGCCCATGACTTGCAGAGGGATGTTAAAAAAGTCAATCACTAGTGGCCATTTCCTGCCAGCAGTTTTTATGTAAACTCTCCACACCTTTCGATGGGGATCCCTGTATGGGACTAATGGCATGATAGTCCCCTCTGTCATTTCTCTGTCAGAAAGAATGAAAGAGAGCACTTGTAACCTGCCCGTGTGAGAAGTCCCAGGGACATTCTACATGGTGTGTGCGTTAATCAAAAGTAAACACTTCAGATCAAAACCTGCTAAACCCAAAGTCCATGTCAGACTCTTTTGTGTTGTTGGCATTTAATATGGAGATTGGTTACAGAATCTCATGGCAAAGTAGTAAAATATATTGGATAAATTTGGACAAAACGTAAGCTTGTGTTGATGGAAGTTAGAAGATCTTTCAGGATTGCTGCTTTTACTTAAGATCTGAAGAAGGATTAATGTGACTGTCAAGTTTGGTTTTTTTTTTTCCCAAAAATATCGGCTAGTCTAATAAACATATTATCTTTCTCTACAAGCCTTGCCTCACGCAAGATTTCAGCAGCTACAGTACTGGTGTTTGGGCCTTTTCCTTCTTCGCCAAAGTCAGAGGTTTGACAAAAGCACACAGATGTATGTCAAGACATATTTTTTTAACCTAAGATTACATTTAGAAAATCATGTAAATTAAGATGACATTAAAGTTAGAAGAATGAATCTGCAAAACTGCAGATATGGAGCATTTAGAAATGTTTGAGTTAAGACAGCCCATAAAATCTGAAGGTGAATCCCTCATAATGTACACGATGGCACAGACCACACAAGGGAAGATGCAGTCTTATCACAAAAGACATGGAGAAGCTGAGCTCTTACAGTAGGGTGTCCCTCATCTATGGAAAGGAGAAATTGCAGGAAAAGACCAGTTTAGGGCCTGCAGAGGGCAGGGGTAGGAGCTTGGTCCCTGAGGGATGACACAAGCACAAGCAGTTTGGCAACTAGGAGCTGCTAAGTGATGGCATGTGCTCTAAAGAATCCTTGGCATTTCTAGCTGCCATATGCTATCAAGTGCCTGCCACTGAGTACATGCGAATTTATAATTATTTTTTGCTGGAGGTTTTTAACTTGGATTTGGACCAGTGCTTCATAGGGACAACAAATGGCATGTGTCTGCTGCAAAGGTTATCTCCAATCAAGCACTTCTCTCCAGAGTGCATCAAGCTGCTAAGAGAAACAATTGCAACATTGTTTTTAAAAACATTATGCTACCCTGAATCATCTGTTGAATAATCTGAACTGCTTTACAGAAATGTTTCTTAAACAAAGAGCCTCAGAGGGTTACACTGAATCAAGAATGTTAACTAACCTAGATGCAGTCTAGGCAAATTAATAATATCTAATTAATATAAGGATTATAAATTCAGCAAAAGTGATTTTGTGGTTTATTCCTACAAAATAAAACTGCAAGTAGAGTTTCACAAAAACAGAGGCCTGTCTGAAAATGATGTCTCAATTTTCTTCATAAGCCAAGAATTTAGTGGAAATATTTTTTATCTGCTTTCATAACATGTGGAAATGTGCTTTCTGACTCCAGGCAAGGTCATCTTTATACAGTGGGAACAGCTGCTGGATGACTTAAAATGGATTTTTCCTCCACACAATAAGGTAGGTTTCCTATTCTTCCTCCATGCTGGCTACATAGAGGAGATGAAAGTGATAACCTCTTATGTATTTCTCACATTTTGCCTGTCTGTGGCATGTTTGCATTCCAGAGGAACCAGCATAGTGAAACCTGTTGAAAAGGAGTGAACCTTTGTTAAATAAAAAATCACGTATCAAGGAGTTTTAGTCATTTCCAGTTCTATGATAGTGCTGAGGTGTGCTGCCAGGATCAGATGCATCTGGGGCAGGCAACAGACAAACAATAAATAACCAGCACCCACATGGAGAAGGTCAGTTTAAATAATTTAATACTCATATGCTCGTAATGCTGCTGTAATTTGCCTTCAAAGTATTGTTGCTAATGGCATCCACTGGATGGAGAACTGTTGTTCATTAATAAGTGAGCTACTGAGAGCAGTGCCCATAAAACCACAGATTGTGGTATGGTATGACGACAGTTTTCTGGTAATGATATTCCAAGTTACTCCACAAAAGAAAGGAGCGGGGGAGATAAAGAGGGCAGATATAATGGCCTAATCCATTCTCAACCTAGAATTTAAACACATGGGTCTTTTGTATATGAATTAATGTAAGATCTGTAATTAATCTATGTGAGATGGTGCCTCTTGCAGTACCACCTAAAAGTAAGGTGGCAGGGATAGATCATCCAATCGACACTGGAACCATGGCAATTCTGTTTCCAGGGTTTTACACACACAAAAGCGGTTCAGGTCAGTCATTGACAACTGTGACCTGTAAGGGCTTTTCAGAGTCCTGTATGAAGTGAGGTACTTCTGGCCTCAGACATTTCCTGTGGATGTCTTTAGCCTTTAAGAGCAGCCGGCTAGTGACTGTGCATCCAACAGAACCAGAATGGAGCTTAAACTGTAAAATATTATCTAGTGTTCAAACTGCGAGGCACAGTTTCAACAAGATGTGGACTCTGAAATAGCAGTTTTCAAAATTATACTCACTGTGCGCACACAGTGTCATTCTTTGACACTATTTTTGGCACGTGTCTTATTCATTTCAAAAATAAAACAAAAATTTGGAATGAGAAGACTTAAACATAAGCATATATGTAGAAATAAGCACAGAAATAGGACCACAATAAGCACTGTGAAAAAGAAAAACTAGTCCAAATAAGTGACTTGTGGAAGTTGTCTTCTGTAAAAAGAGACCAAAAAGGAGTGAATGTTCCCTCAAAACAGTAGCGAGTCAATTGTTGCACGCATGGACTCATTGCATGAACTGTAAAAGTCAGCCAACTATGAATTCTCTAGGCCTGCAAGGCCAGAATCACCTAAAATGTAAAAAACTAAAATATCTGGGGTTTGTTAGCAAAAATTCTCTGTAAAATCAACTGAAAATGTATGTTTCTTTACGTATCAGTGCGGATGGATAACTTCCTCTAAAACCTTCAGAAAGGCACATTCTAATCATCTAGTCTAACTCCTTTTTTAGAACACAAAAATCTTGCTTTATCACCCCAATTTCCTCCCATATTTTGATACTGCAAGATATTATTTGTTTTCTCTCTGTTTCCCCTTTGGTTTCCCAGCTTGTGACTGCACAAGCACCCATGCAATCAAACCACTCAAGATGCTTCAGCGCTAACCACACAGAGGATGGCCTTGACATGTGCACGCGCTGCAGCCTGGCATGCACAGCTGGGCAGCTGCAATTACAGACGTTTCTGGGTGAACTGACCTTCATGTGCAAACACATGTGTTTATATTGTAAATTCTTTGTGCAGAGGCTAGGTCTAACCAAAGGTTTGTAGAATATCTCACACAACACTTTCCCAGCCTTGGCATGGACCCTAGATACCAAATATACAGCAGCAGTGATGTTGATCGAAGTTGTGTATTTTTTCTTTCCTTTTGATTTTGATATTGTCTTGCTTTGTTTTGTATGAAAATGTGCCCTCCTCATGCTTAAGGTCATTTACTCTTAAGCACAAAGTAAGTTTTCAGGTAATTTATCAGGTACTCCAGTAATCAGTTGAAGTACATAGGTTTAAATTTATAAAGTACTGTTTGTACTCAAATGTACTTAATAGCAGAGTGACATAGACACCTCACATTCTCTACACTCTACCTCACCTAGAATAACTGAAATTATGTGCATAAATTATATGTGAAGAAATTAGCTGGGGATGAGCTTCACCAGCTCTGCCACGTGATAGATAAGGTCAAATGAGCACATCAGGAAACTTTCAGTGAAGTCTTTTTGACATTAAAAGTATTCAACAAATTTAAATTCTTCTTGACATATAACTTGCTGCAACCATTTGATTGTTACAAATATCTTTTGGCTGTAGAGAGGATTCTTACTGCTAGATCAGTTGACTCAAATTACTGCTGTTCTTTAAATGTTCTTCAATTCTTTTGTTGATGTTATCAGGGTAGAGTGTACTACAGTTTACTTTAAATTGATTTAATCTAACTGAAGGCCAAAACTACTAACCTTTCTTAGGTTCAGTTCCATAATTACTGCACAGCTTGCTTACAGAACAGAGTGCACGCTGTCTAGGGGCTTTTGGTAGGCATTTCAAGGGTAACTGGAATTGATCAGTATTTTCTAGGGGACATACAAGTACAGTTTTGAGATAATTAAATTATTTATGTGTTTACCCATACATCAGTGATATCTGCTTTTAATTTCAACCCCTTTTTAACATACTATTTCTAGTGAGGAATATAACTAGTACCTTATGATAACTACATTTACTAAGATTTGGAGTCACAACTGCAAATTTTCTTAATAATATAAAGCATTCCTTCTCATTTTTCCACAGTCGAGCAGGTATTGGAGAGATACTACGCTGCAGGGAGGCTTCTGAAAGAACTGTGTTTAAGAAGCTAATCTTAGAGTGGAATAAGCAGAGACAAAACCATGTTTGACTTGTGAAATGTAGGAATATGTAAAACAAAGGTAGCACTGATAAGGGATGAAAGAATTAAAACTAATGACCACAAAACTCTGATACCATTGTAGATAAGGACCATTTAAGGTAGTGCTGGACCAACCCCTAAGCTAAAGGGAAAGGACACAAAAAAACTGAGGATATGTGATTCTTTTTTTTTTTTTTAAGGCAATCATATATAAATTACACTAAGGGTAAGTTCTTAAAGGCAGTATTTGCTATAGATATGTTACATAGTAACTATGGGAAACTTCCTTGTCAAGATAGGCAGATACTGTTCAAATGCAGGATTGAGATATATTATCAGAAAATTCTAATGCTTGGCTAAGTGATAGATTACGGCTCCATTAAAAAAAAAAAAAAGGCAAAGAATGTAACTTTATTCTATAAGTACTTCTCTGGTGTGATACCTACCTCACATCAAAACCAACATAAAAACTGGTAGCCCTGAAAAAATTAATTTTACTATGTGGCTGAACTAATTTAAACAATAATTATAGTTTAGCTTTTGATACAGCAAATACTGTGATTCCTCATCAGATGCTGTTGTGTGTAAAAGACAGTCGATATGGCTTTGGAGAATGAATGTTAGAATGAAGATCAAGCAAATGCTCTGTTAAGCTGGGCTCACTCAGAAGCACTTGTGTGACTTTAGACACTTAAACCCTTTGCTCAGCTACTATTCTGAATGTGCCAATTTACTCAGCCAGGTTTTTTTTTCTGTGGCTATGTATAAAGGTGTTTCTAACTTTTGTTTCCATCATGGTTTGGCTTAACAGTAAGAGCACAGAGGCCCGGTTTGTTACTACCTACCTTCCATTACAGTGCAGGCAATTTGAGCAGTGAAGGGCAAATGAGCAGGTTTCTAATAACAATCTGTAAGCTTCTTGTCAAGCCTACGATAGCAGATCCCAGAGGAAATGTGATATCTACTGTTAGTGGTGCAGTTTGCTTTTACCCAGCTCTTCTGAAAGCACAGATAGATGGAAATATAGTTCTTTTCTGCTTTGACATAGCTCTCCACATTCCAGGTGAGTGGTCTAACTACTGAGCTGTAAATGGGTATCTTTCTGTCACTCTGTGTCCTGATCAATTATTTATGCAACGTAAAGCAAGGAAAGAAACTCACCCCAGGATGCCCTACAGCCCAGGGACTAGGTGTGCAGGGGTCCATTTTTTTGGTACCCACTCCTCTGCTGACTGGAGGGCCCCTGTGCTGCCCCTCTGTTATACTGGCAGAGTAGTTTGTGGGGCTGTGTGGTAGGCAGGATTAGGGTCCTGATCTGGGTTAAAATGATCCTTGTTCTCTTTTGAGGTGGAATTACTACTTTGACGCAATAAAGCCAAGCTGCAGGAGACCTCTACAAGACCTGCTAATAAAGCTCCCACTGAAATAAACATCGGAATCAGTCATAGTATTTCAAAGGAGATGAGCTGTAACCAAGGTGAGTGCCTTGGAGAAAGCACCCATGTAGATATAGCTTATTCCCTGAAATTTCTTTCATTTCCAGAAGCAGAATGAGCTTAAAATTGCAGATACTTTTTATATGGGTATAACTGCATTCAGCCGTGCTTCTAGAGATGCAAAGGTGCCTGGGGCTGTCCTTTTTATATAGTACTTGGAAGTTGGTGTCTTTACTGAACAGGAGGGATGACTGTGTAGCTGCAAATCCAGTTGTGTGGTTTGCACCTGCTCATTGCGCTTGTGAACAGTCGTGAAGACCTCTCTCTCCTCTCCTGCTCCCAGAGGAGAAGGAAAATGTGCACATTTTAGTAATTTTCTTGGTATTCCAGCTATTACTCCTTCAGTCTCTTGAACCTCCCCAAAAGTGTAACTTTTCTGGAAGCTCCTGGAAGGTTCTGCGGTGTGCTGTAAGGTAAATCGCCAGGTCGATGTGACCCCTTCGGGCCCGCATCCCGCCACTGCTTCAGGCGGGTTCCCAGGCAGGTATCCCACGGGCACGCCTGGCTGGCTTCCCCAGGGGCCGGCGATCCGCCTGCACACCAAGATTAACGTTGAGAACTGGCTAAACGCAAAGCAAAAATAACTTTTCTCCTCGTGAAAATCTTCGTTTAGGCGGCGCCTGACGCCACGGGCGTTTCTGAGCAGCTTTTTCAGGAGAGGAGAGGGCAGGGCGGGAGGGGCCGTTACTCGCAGCCAGCGGGAGAGACGCGGGCTGAACGCGTCCCGCCTGCCGCCGCTCCCTGGAAACGTGGAGCCCAGCACGGAGACGAGCACACAGGAACGAGGAGACGTGGACCGGGTGAGACCGACCTTCCCCCTCCCCACCGCCGGCCGGGCCCGGCCAGGCCCCTCCGCCCCCTTAACGGCCCGGCCCGCCGCGCCGGAGCGCCCCCTGGCGAAGCAGACTGAGAGGAGCGCGGCGGCCGCGATCGGGGGTTTGGGGCTCGGCCGTTGCTGCCTGCCGCCGCTTGGAGTTGTGGCAGGCAGCACGAGCCGCGCGCTGACTGGCCGCCGGGCGACGGCGCGCCGCCTCCGAAGCCGCCTGTCAGCGGCGCAGCGCATGCGCGCCGGGCACATTCCTCTCGCTCCCCTGCGCGGCTGCCCCGGTGGAACCGGGTCGGGCCCGCCGCTGCCGCCGCCGCCGCCGCCGCCTTGTCCTGTGGGGCGGGAGGGGGAGCGGGCCGCGGGGGGCGGCTGAGGCGGGGCGGGGGCTGAGGCCAGCGGTGCGGGCTCTACCCTGCCGGGGGGTCCGAGCCGTGCGAGGGGAGGGGGCGGCGGCGGCATCATGTCAGCGGCGGGCGGCGGTGGTTCCTGCGGGCCGGGCGCCGCGGGGGCCTGCGGCGGGGGCGCGGCCGGCTCGGCCTCGTCGGCGGGCGGCGGAGTGTCCATGTTCCGCTGGCTGGAGGTGCTGGAGAAGGAGTTCGACAAGGCCTTCGTGGACGTGGACTTGCTCCTGGGCGAGATCGACCCCGACCAGGCCGACATCACCTACGAGGGGCGGCAGAAGATGACCAGCCTCAGCTCCTGCTTCGCCCAGCTCTGCCACAAGGCGCAGACCGTCTCCCAGATCAACCACAAGCTGGAGGTGAGGAGTGGGGAGCAGAGGAGGTCTCCGGGCTGCTGCCCTGGGGGTCGTGCTGCTCCGGCGGGGAGGTGCCGGGGCGGCTGGCGGGGACTGGACCCTGCCCGCCGTGGCAGCGAGGGCCCCTCCCGGGCCCTGCGGCCGCTGAGCGCCGTGCTGGAAGCAGCTGGGCAGGGGTAACCTGGCCTCGCGTTTTGGGGAGACTGTGTCCAGCCCCGCGGGGTTCGGGCCTGGCCGTGCGGAGCCTCTGGCTTTGGTTATTACAGCGTGGGCATGAAGCGGTGCGTGCCAAAAAAAAAGTTCCCTTTGATGTTGAAAGCAGCAGTCTTGAGCAACAGATCCTGCTGACTGGTCTTCTGTTTGCATTGGGTCCCTAGTGAATTTGGAAAGCCTTTTAAAAATGGGAGAAAGACCTATGGTCAGGATGCTTAAAGGTTATAGTCAGTAGTCAAAAGGAGAACTTTATTCCTTACAAGTAAATGAAACAAAAAATGGATTGGGGATCGACTTTGACAGGTCCTCTTGTCCCTTCGTACTGCAAGGCAGATCAAGTAGCTCTCTGACAAACTTAGTGTCAGAAAATTAGTAGTGGGGATTGCACATTCTATGAGAAGAATAATAACTTTCCCTACTGTTGGAAAGTTTTCGTCATGCCTAATCCTGAATTCCAGTCAGGGTGGGGATAAAAGAAGCATCAGCTGGAGCCAAGGTGGCTGGTGCTGATGCAGCTCAAGAGGGAGGGCTGCAGATCCTGTGACTTGTGCAAGAACTGGAGCGCTCTGGAACGAGATTCTGGGGAACTTTACAGTCTTTTTATAACTACAGTCCAGCCTGAGTTGTCTTTGTTTTAGTAGGTGATGTCATTTGTCTTCTCCTTAAGATGTGTGGATATTAATTGCCCTCTTGTCTTTCTGTTGCATACTAAAAGACTGTTCATGTATCTTCCCTCAGTTATCTTTTCCCTGGGCTAAAACCCTCCAGTGTCTTCAGTGTTTCTTGCAGGCCATACTTTCTAGAGTTCTATTGCTTGTTCTACTAGCTTTCAAATATAAGGAAGTAAGGGGGAAAATTCTTAGAAACCTTGAAAATACGTGCTCTGTAAGAGCTTCAATGGACAAATAAACTACAGAATTCAGTCCTTTGTGTTATACGTATAATAAAGGAATTTAAGAGTCTTTAAACAGTAACCTGCTCTACTGAAGGTCTGCCTTGCAGTAGGAAGTAAAGTAAGTAAATTGGCTTTGGTTTTAATCAGGTTTCTTCCTGGTATGAAGACATTGTTATTCAAAATAATCGACAGAGTTTAACAGGGGAACAAGATATTTCAGAGTAGAACAAAGACCTCATTAAACTGGGAGCTTTTTTCATTGCAGTCCTTATTTCACCAGAGTACGTACTGTAGCGATGTTTATGGTATTCTTTGTTTATGTTGCTATGCTGTCATACACATTTTAGTATTGGGTATGTATATATATTAGCACGCTATACAGTAGGCTTTATTATAGAGGCGTAGTAAAGTAAGATTTATGAGTTTATAGTGGACAATCAGTATTTATTGCATATTAAACAGGGATGGTGGATGTTGTGTACTGGCTTGTAAACCAGATGAGTTTTTGGGTTATTCTAAGAGAATGAGTCGATGCTTGGTAAATATTTCTTTGAAAAGTTGTTGTGAGCTTAAATATTGTGAAAAGAAGTGATAAAACTCAGATCCTGAAGGTATTTTGGTGTCTAATTGAAATCATCAGGGACCTCTATGTAATTGACAGTCTGTGCCTCAATCTCAGATGAGTTGAAGAGCAGAGGAGCACATTCAGTAGTTGTAATAGCATAATTATTGTGTATGTCTAAGCTTATGGAGTAATTGTTTGATAAAGATGACGCTGAGGCTCCAGAGTTAGTGCTTTAGAGGTGAAGAAAAGGCCTTTTATTTTGTGAAATGTTATTACTGATACTAGTATTAGGCCTCATACCTATAAAGGAGTCTTTATCTTTCAGATGGACCTTTACAAGGTTATAGTATTATCTTGAAGGTTGTTAATTTTAGGACCTCATGATTATTAGTGTCTTAAACTTGAAACGAAAACTGCTATTTAACATCTCCAAAAGATGGAGCTGCCCTGTTGAGAATGAGTGTCTTGTGTTTTTATGTGCGCAGATGTCTAGTCAAAAGCCTCAGTGTCCAAAATGAAGGATACAGTTACATACTTTCGAAAGAAGTCACTAGCATTAGTACTGGCATGTTAATCACTGCGTTTGCCTTTTTTTTTTTTTTTTTTTTTTAATAACACAAGTTACGGTATTTCGTATAACTTGTAAAATTGGAGTGATTTCTTAATAGCTCACAATTGTAACTTTATCATGCTTGTACATTTTCATACAAAGCTTTCATCACATTCATAAAAGAGTCATTAGTCATAGTTTACTGAGGTACAAATGCTTATTCAAGCCAATAAGTTAAATCCATCTTCAGAAATATGCCTTTATTTGGCTTAAAATAATACTTTGAATGTGTGACTGTTAAAAGCTCAGACTTTACTTCTGCAGCTGCCTATACCTGCTGTCTTACTGAACGAATGATATTATTTCCTAAAGGAAAATAAAATTATTTATAATATTACAGACAAAAACAAAGAAATGCAGTTCAGACTTTGTTTTATCAACTTTGTCATCTTAATATGCATTCTCTGATGGATACAATTGCTTTTAAGATGCACACCTTAGTTGATTTGGTGGATGGAAGCTCCTGCTGCAGGTACAAATACAGACTGGACGGAGAATGGATCGAGAGCAGCCCTGAGGAGAAGGACTTGGGTGTTCTAGTGGATGAGAAGCTCAACATGAGCTGACAGTGTGCACCTGCAGACCAGAAAGCCAACTACATCCTGGGCTACATCAAAAGAAGTATGGACAGCAGGTCAAGGGAGGTGATTCTGCCCCTCTACTCTGTTCTCCTGAGACCCCACCTGGAGTGCTGCATCCAGCTCTGGAGCCCCCAACATAAGAAGGACATGGACCTGTTGGAGTGAGTCCAGAGGAGGGCCATAAAAATGATCAGAGAGCTGAAGCACCTCTCCTACGAGGACAGGCTGAGAGAGCTGGAGGTCTTCAGCCTGGAGAAGAGAAGGCTCTGGGGAGCTCTTATAGCGGCCTTCCAGTACCTAAAGGGGGCTTATAGGAAAGACAGGGAGAAACTATTTAGCAGGGCCTGTTGTGATAGGACAAGGGGTAATGGTTTTAAAATAGAGGGAGGTAGATTTAGACCGGACGTAAGGAAGAAATTTTTTACAGTGAGGGTGGAGGAACACTGGAACAGGTTGCTCAGAGAAGTGGTGGATGCCCCATCCCTGGAAACAGTCAAGGCCAGGCTGGATGAGGCTCTGAGCAACCTGATGTAGTTGGAGATGTCCCTGCTTCTTGCAGGGACCTTTGAAGGTGCCTTCCGACCCAAACTATTCTATGATTCTATGACTTTAGTGCAAAAAATGTTTTGGCATCATTGTTGTATAGATACTGCTAGAGAGATGAGTTTAAGTAAAATATTGTATGAGAGATGTTTCAGAATAGTGAAAAAAGTGTTCCAGGAAGATGTTAGTTCCCAAAGAGGGAGTTATATGTTGCCAGTTCAGAGGTAAGTTGTTTTTAGAAGGAACCTGATGGTATGTGGATGCATAGTGGACATATGTAGATAGATTTACTTATGCTTTAGGGTGGTGAAAGGTTATAAACATACTACTGTGCTAATAACACTTGAAGTCCTAAATTAGACTAAGTAAACTAAAGGAGAAGAGGATTTGTGTTCATATTTTTCCTTCTGGTTACAGTAGGACAAAGTTGAATTAAGTAGCTTATCAAAGAGGAAAAAAAGTGTTAGGTGATAGAAGCCACCGTCTTTTCTGAAATCGGCTTCACTTCAGTATGAGCAAATGAAGGAGTGTATCTTGGTGGAGGGCATCAGGCTGGATGGTGGAAGAGCCTCAGGCTGTTGGAACGCAAGGAGATGACAGCCATTTTAAAGGATGTTTTTTGTCATGCTCTGTCTCTTGTAAAGTGTTATAAATCAGCAGATGCAGGCTGGCAGTCAGTGTGTGAGATTTCAGTACGTTTTTAATTGAGAAGTTCAGAGTGTTTATTTTTCCTATTTGACTGTCACTTGACGTGAAAAAAAATTATATGATGCTGACTGAGACATTGTCTAAAAGTCCATTTAAAAAAAAAAAGTTCTGTATAGTGCAATTTTGTAGAAGTAAAAGAAGTAGGTCAATGTGCCAGTGAAAACCGAGTTTGACTTTAACTCTGGTACTTTGACTGCCAATCTGATTCTGTAATTTTAAATGAACAAGCTAGAAAGGAATGTCTGGTAGAGCACACCCTGTGTCTTGGCAGTTGTGTTAAGCCAATGTATATGTTAAAGTTAAGGAAAGCATTTAAGTATATGTCTAACAAGTTGGTCGCCTATGTAGTTTCATGTCCTTGACGAACCTGGGATCGGTTAACAGGCTTAGAGGAACATGTTCCTGTAAGCTGAATTCTTCTGTAAGTAACTTGTTACTCTATCAGCTAAAGCATATATAGTAGTATGTAGGTAATCTGAAGATCCCTATAGAAAAAAAATCTGAAAACCAAAAAGCCTAAACAAAGTTGGCTTTATGTGCATGGTGATTTTTTTAATATAGTGTACAAGTCCATCTAATGGAGCACACTGCAGAATTGTAGTCCTACTTTGCTCTTTAGCAGTACTTTTAAACAAAGGTAGGGCCATACACCTTCTTAGGAGTGTCTGGATTTTTTTTTCCCCTCTCTCCTTTGCCTTGTAGTGAGAAGTGCACCTGTTGAGTGACTAAGATATTTCTTTGCCCAATGACAGATGTGTCTATAAAACTGGGAGCATAGATACAAAACTGTGTAAGAAAAGTAAATTATTTTTTTCAAATGTCATAAAAAATTCCAGTATTTACTGATAAGTTGTTTTATTAATTACACTTTTAACTCTGAATACTTTTTCTTGGAGAAGTCTGTTGGTACTAGATAGAATGTGGTCTTTTGTAAAGTCAATTGAATGAGATTTGATCCAGCTAATTTTATATCCTAAAATGTGGGAAGTTTTTAGATACTCAGGAAGTGGAAGTACAGGTTTGCATGAATTTTTCAGATGGCTTATATACTGAATTGTCATGAGTTTGATACATATAAGTTCTGTCACAATAATTCCACCCTTTTTAAAGGGGTGACCTATACTTAATTGATATTTTGCTGTATCAGAAGTCATGGAAATCTATAAAAGTTTAACTAGGTTACCTTAGTTTGACTCAGTGTGGGGTAAATTGTTTTTCTTTTCTCTGTCTCATTTGTTGGGAATTGCCAAGGGGTAAGTGATAGGGAACCAGAATTTTAGTTTAGATTTCTTAGTTTTATTTATTGAATTGTGTTGCATAGCTAGTATGACTTTCAAAATAATGGCAATAATAAAACTACCAGTATGACTACTGAAAATGGATTTTTGTCTTCTTCATAAGCAACTAGAAGCATGGTCAGTCTGAAGAGAAAGTCTTTGTGAGGCAGGCAGAAATTTGCTACCAGCAGCAAAGTGTACAAGCAGTGATTTAAAAAAAAAATAATAATTTTTGCTTTTGTAAGTAACTAGAAACAGAATGATACAGTCAAATACAAAGTAAAACAGTGCCAAGAAACAGTTGGTAAAGCAAAGAGAAAACTAAATAATAGTAGGTTGCTGCAGTAACCGGTATTTTAATGATAGAGATGGAAAAGATCAGTGACTCGCCTGTATGTATTGGTTGATATATCTGTGTATGTAAATAGAAACTAGATTTTTAAGATGTTTTACATGTATTGTTATTATTACGTTATCTTTTAGTTGTTGGGTGGAAAAGTGTGCAAATACTTGCATATCCAGAATGATCTTCAGTAGAGAAGATTTAAAAAGATGCGAATGTTGTTTTGCATCCTTTTAATTTGCTGACCAGTATTCTGAATGTTTTGTCATGACTAGAAAGGAATCTGAGAAATAGAGCAGTTCGTTTGTAGGTGTCTCACATACTTTCCATTCTGATGAGACATATTAAAGGTGGCCTAAAGTTACAATTCATTTCTGCATTCAGTTTCATACAATTTTTACCAAGACTACTTATATAGTTGTGCTATAAAAGCTGTCTATAGTAGTGTTTATTTAGGGAGCCAGTAATAATAAATTGTTGTTCATGTTCTTATTAGCCACATGATAAACACCTTTCTGTTAAATCTAAAGCTTTAACTAAAAAGTCACATATGTTCTTTTTAGGGTCACAATAATATTGAAATAAAGGCTTTTAATGTAATTCAAAAATTTGTAAGTACAGTTTTTTAAAGTAATTTAATGAAACAGGCTAGACATTTTCGCCATTGAGAAGTGGCAAGTGTACTTGGGTTGTGTTGAAATCAGAGGGTTTTTATCAGCGACGATTACAGTTCCCAAGTATATAATTTATTCTGAAACTTGCATTTTGTACAGTGCTCTCACTCTGTTTAGCTTTGCAAGGAGCACAGTGAGGTTAATAGGGCTCTGATCTGTTTCATGGTTTCTCATTCAAACCAACCCATTTAACTTAATGGGGTTGTGTGGGAAGTTGCAACAAGTGCTGCTTAATAGGCAGGAAGAATCAAATAGGAGGAAGTGTGCAGTGTTCTTGTCTTTTGGGGAGCTGTAGTCAAAGTGGTGAAGTGGCACTGGTGAGATAATGGAGACAATCCTTTCTTCCAGCAATTACAGAAACATAATACTTGAGAGTTTGGGTTACTTCACATCTAGAGGCTGATGCCAAAGTTAGGAGTCCCCATGAAAACTTACTAGTATGTGGACTGCGTGGTTCATAACTGTATGCTACACACTCCTTTGTTGTTGAACCAACACTACTTGTGTATCTGGTGTCTGTGAGTATGTTTCGGCCTCAGGCTGTAGGAGCTACAGCTGTCACGTCCTGAAAAATTGTTTTCTATCCTGCAGCTGTATAATGTTATGGGAACACTTAGGAATAATGATTTCATTGTTCGTGAAGCATAATCAGGGCTTTTTTTAACCTACTTTTGCCTTTAAGCAACATTTCTGTCTTTTAAAATATACCCCCGAAATGTAATGTTAAGCAAAAATACTAGTGGTGTCTCTTGATATTTATATTACTTTCTTTGTGCATGTGCTGGGGCAGAAGCTGCAGAGTAATTGCAGCACTGTAATGAGCTCTCTTGTGTTTCCTGATCCTAGATCCTTCAGCCTTTAAATCAGAAGGTTAATAGTCCTGATCAGGTATGAAAGTTTAAATACATAAACACATATGTCAGTGAACTTTCTGGAGTCTAGCATAAATTACATGAGGACACACTGCTGAAGAAGTAAAAACACCTCATATACTTCATTTGTCTATGAATTTTGGTTTGATCCTGTGGCAAGATTCATAGGGACCTCTCTTGTAAAATTAGCTATTGCTAATATGCCATTGCTATACGTGTACTGGAGGTGTTTTATTGGTGACAGAGTCAGTCAATGGAACTTGTGAAATCTCACTTCCTGCAGATTTGTGGGGAACACTTTTGTCCGAAAGTAAATATCGAGCACTTTCTCAAGTCACTAAGACCGTCCAATTTAGATACTTCCCATTCTCTCCCGTGATCTGTGAGTTTCCACACCACAGCATCCTTTGCCTTTTTGTCTGCGTACGGTTCTGGTTAGTTGGCCAGGCGAGAGGCAGCAGCACAATCACTGGCGCAGAACTGCCCGTGTGGTGCCTGGCCGCTGCGCTGTTTGCTCTTGTCTCTGGGTGGTTTAAGCAAACTAGCTAAGATTTGATTCTTCCCACTTTTCTCTCCGTGAGGGTACTAATCAGTCGCTCTTTCCTACTGAGCGGCTGTTTTGTGCAAAACTTGTCATACACACCTTTACCCCTCTGATGGATTTGTTTGAATCTCCAAAATGGATTTGATTCAAATCAGCAGGGAGGGAAGGCAAAATAGGGAGAAGTGTACACATACAGATAAAATGATGGCGCTAGCCTGTCTTGTTTAGGAAACTAAGATAGAAATGATTAAATCTTACCAGCTTTTGTGGGATTTTTTTAATTGCTAGTCTGCTTGTGTTGGATGTTTCTTGAAGTCATAGCTACTGGCATCGAGAGATGATATGGTGGAAAAAAATAATCTTTCATTTAAAAAATACAGTTTTCAGACCTTTATGACTTTAGAACGCTTGGTATGAGAATAATTTCAGGCCTTTAGGGTACACCTAATTCAAAGAAAAATGAAAAAAATCTTTAAAGATTATTTGCTACTTTAAAGGCATTTGGTGAGTGCTTGGCTTATGACTTTCAGTCACTAGATGCTGGTAATATGATGGATATTTTTGTGTCTATCTAGCTTTCCTGTGCTGAAAAAATCTGTGTTTTCAAATATGTCCATTATGCTTTTTTTCAAGCTAGAAGTTGATATACCCAAAAGTACATCATTACAAGCCTCAAAAAGCATTCATTAGACTTTGATGTTGAGGGAAGTCAGGTCTTCCTCTCATTTTTTATTTGAGTGGTGAATACCACCACTGCCTTGTCCTAGGGTTATTCAGGCCCAGGACCTTGCTTTCCAGATCAGTTCGGCTCTATTTTGAGTCCTTGTGTCTGGGCAATGGATAAGTTTTAGGTATTTTTTTCATAAATATTAGCTCAAATAAAACTCTTGTTTGTACTGCAGAAATTATTGGAATGATAGCTCAGATAATGACAAAGCTTTTCCAAAAGCTAAAAACATTGCCATTATTTTATCTGATGATGCCATCAGATGCCCCTCACCCCTCTGCAACTGGTTTCCCTTTCAGGAGTGAGAGGTAGATTGTTTCCTGTCAACATGGTATGTTAGCCACCATCATCCCACTTTCTGAAGTTTTCTCAGTCTGTATGTGCTCCCTCCAGTGCCTTAGATCTCCAAGACTGTGGTGTTGCCGTCTTCTAATGCCTCATTCAAGCAGCGATGGTTATGAGAAACAGTAACTTGTGGTTTTAACATGCCATCTGTCTACTTCCTGTTTTAGAGGTCTGTGCGCAAATACCTCTGTATTTGTACTTCTCTTTCATGTTACATTTATTCATCGTTTCCTTCATGTATTTATGCTGTAAGTTGTTCAGGGCAAGGTCCGCATTTTTATTCTTTACTATGTACAAACTTAGCATAGGATCTTTGAGTATGGCTCAGATCTTACAGAAATAAATGAGTTTTGCTTAGTTATTCGAACGATCATTTTTCTATGAAAAATGTTCAAATGGATGAATGATTTTTTTTTTTCCTGACAGTTCAGGCCATCATATGAAAAAAAAATTATATGATATGGTGGAGAATAATTGGAAGAGACCTCAATGATATTATTTGTTCTAAGGCTCTTAATGAAAAACACGAGTTAAGACTCTAAGAACTCTATGACTGTAAATGTAATAAATCCCAGCATTTAAGCTGACATTTATTATATTGCTAGCTTAAAATACATATTTAGCATAAGATCATTTATATCAAACACAGCGTTTTGGTAACTCATAACTGCTTGAAAAAGAGTAATTTATAAATTCTTGAGTTATTTCAATTGAAATTTTATTTCAATTTTCATGGGTCTAAAATCTCTGTGAAACACGAAATACCTGGTATATGGCTAAATATGCCCAAATTGAGTAAATATTTAGTTAGCCTTTGAACCTCTGGTATCATCTCTGTGTTAGATTGTGTCGTAGTTCAGCCCCAACGGGGACCAGACTACGCAGTCTCTCTCTCACTCCTCCCACTCTCCAAGAGAATAGGAGGAGATTTGACAAACAAAAGAAAACCAGGAAAAAAAAAACCAAACACGCAGGTTGAGATTGAACAAAAAGTAAATTTAACAGTAATGACAGAAGAAAACAAGAGAGTGATGGAACACAAATACAGTATAATAGCTCACAACAGATCTCCACATCCAGTCTCTTCCAACTAGCAGGGCCCCCCTTCAGCACCCTCCTCACTTATATACTGAGCATGATGTCAGATGGGATGGAATAGCCCTTTGGCTAATGTGGGTAAATTAACCCCAGCTGTTAGCTAATTAGTTAACTATCCCAGCCATAGGGGCTACCAGCTTCAGTTCTCCACCCAGCTCAGGTAAATATTAACTCTATCCTGGCCAGAACCAGGACAGATTGTTTAGAAGATAAATACTGACTTTTACTGTTTGATTAATTTGACCAAGGTCTGCAATTTATTTGAATTGCAGACTTTTATTTATTTAGAGTTTAGAGGTAGCTTGATTATAGACCAATGTGGTGATAATCTGAAGCAGTAGCTCTTTCTGAAACAGCATGTGTTTACTGGTACTTTGTGGAAGAAAAGAAAAAAACAGACTTATGGAATTAACTCCACCCCCCCCCCCCCCCCGCCAGACAGATCAGATCAGTCTTAAAGGTTGGTTTATTTTTTTTCATTCCGAACAGAAAGGAGAAAAAAGGTAAGAAACCAAGGAGTATGTCCTGTGTAGTTGACAGTATATGGATTGTAATTGGGACAGTAAATACAAATAAATTAACAGTCATGTGTCTAATAATTATTGATAAATTGGAGAACAAGTTTGAATGGGGTACTTCAGAAAACTAAGTGATTCTGTCAGTAATGCTGTTCTTTATTTCTTAGTATTTTCCGTACTTATTTACGTAACTTCTCTGAGTTCTCACTTAGCAGCCAGTGTTGAACTGAAGCATTTTACGTCAGGAAAGTTAGTGTTTGTTTTCCATAACAAGAGAGAAGGGGAAAGTGGAGCATGGAAATAAAAGGTTTGACTTCCTTTAATAAAGAAGAAACTTGGTTATTTTCTGGCTTGTTTCAGTAAGCTTTAGCTTCCATTGTAAGGCCCAGACCAGACACTTCTCATTGCCATTGGCACCAAATTCCGGTTACAGATCTGGGTCTGAGAAAAGCATCCAAGACTTCAGCGAGTAAGAGATGAATGAGCATATCTCAAATGGCATTGACCTTGCCAACACGTGTCAGAATAAAAGGAAAAAAGAGCTGTGCAAATTAATTCTCTCTCGTGTCCTATCTGCTTGATTTATCTAGGGCTAGATTGCAGGTTTTCATTATTACATCATACTTCCATGAGCCAGTCCAGTCGTGGTACTAACCGTGTGTTGCCTGGGGCGTAGACTCACAAATGAGTTAGCAGAGAGAAACAAAGGTGTTATTTTGCAGCGTGATACTTGCTAATGTGTGATCATTGCTAATTGTCACAGTTGTATGCTGCACTACATACAGAAGAGTTCCTCTTTTGGCTGAATTCGCAAGTTACTGTTGAAGGATGTTATGAAAGTAAACATACTACCTTCTCTGCAACCTCTGCCCCTTACTGTTCCCCAATGAATGTTTCTGTTCTCTATTTGTTGTTTGGTGCCTCTTCCTAAGCTCTGCTGACCGTGGAGCTCAGTGGTCTCCTGTGGGTAGGCGTTCGTTACTTCTGCTGCCAACTGGCTTATCCACAACTTCTAGAGCAGTTGCAGGTGACCTTCAAAATACATGACATCTTTCCTTTGCCAGTATTGCTGGAGAGTGCATCCAAAAAGCTACCAATTAAAGGATTGGTACAGTTGCTTGTGCTTATGCAAACTGAAATATTATAATTATAGGATCTGGCATCGTCTTTTTCTGTAGAAGCCCTGCCTCAGTGAATGGTGCTCTTGGAAGGAATGGCCTTACCTTACCGATAACTCGTTTGTGCTTGTCTTTTCATCAGCTGTCTCTGCTCCCTCTCTGGTTATTATTGAGTATCCTTTAAACCAGAATGTAGAGCTGTTGAATTTCCAGTGGTCTTTTCCTATGATGCCTTTATGACAAAGTGAGGGAATGTGAACAAAAAAACAATGCTAGTAAGAGTAGTTATAAAGGAGAATTAAGTTAGCTGGCCAAGCTGAGAAAGGCAGAACTTCTGTGAAATAATGTGAAGGTTCGTCAGCCTTCATAGAAGTAGATCACAAGATCTGAAACCAGCTCACTGTGTTTGCTATTCAGTGTGACTCTTGTATCTGCATCTGTTCCTGGGGATAGATTTATGACTTTTCATAATGTGTAAATAGATTACTTCCGTGATGTGCGCTTACACTATTTCTCATTTTGCTCTCTTTATTAAAACAGCAGGATAATGAATTTAAATCCTAGGTTGTGTGCAGAGTATTGTTTTTGGGTTTTTTTTGTTTTGTTTTGTTTTTTTTTTTAATAATGAGTTTGGCAGTCTCTTTGTAATCCCTTTGGAGCATCATGCAGGTCACAAATCTGGTAACTGTCATTCTCACTTCTTTGCTTCTTTGTAATTTGCAGAGAGAAACTTTTTTTTTTTTTTTTTTTTTTTTTTTTTACCAGAACTCTGTTCTGTTCCTTCTGTGCTGGTCTTTAGTAGGTGAGGCTGTACGTTAAACTGGTATAATTTATCTATTCTGCCACCTTCTGCTTCCCCAGGCATTTAGAATTAGCGTGGATGAGTGTTTGTGTGTGTGTGTATTTTAAAAAGTAATAAAGTTAGCATGTTAGCTGTTAGTACCTGTTTGAAAGAAGGAAGGCATTAGTGGTCTTTTTTTTTTTTTAAGTATAATGAATATCATTATACGTTTTATAATAATAGCAAATAATAATAAAGTAGAAGTAATGTTGTTATACATCATGTGAGATAGTGACTGGGTCAAACTGTGCCTTCATTATTAAGGTCTTTGTGAGTCGTCTGTTCTGTAATAAATCATCACCTCTTATGCTGGTGGTATTTTATTTTTTTTCCTACTTCAGTTCAGGTGTGTGTCTGCTTTCGTTTGAGGGTAGGTAATCCATAGCAGAGAGACTTTAGCAGTGACTGGTCATCAGGGAGAAAAATGCAGTTTTGTAAATAACTCGTTTTTCTAAAATTACATGGCTTTACAGTATTTTAAATATCATCTTACTGTAGAAGACAATTTCTGCTTTAGAGTTCTGCAAGTGTTTGCAAGTTATTGAAGTTTTTTGTCATTATGGCAGTTGGAAGGTGGAAATGCATGCAACCCCATTCTTTCACAAGAGGTCAATGTTAACCTGGTCTGTTGAGGCTCCATTGAAGCAGAAGGGAGAGGTGATTCTGCTGTGTTCTGGGGAGTCCGCTCTGAAATCAGCAGACCTCACGGGCAGGGCAGCTCCCACCCTGCAGTCCCCAAGATGTGTGGCGAGGGGGGATAGCTGGGGCAGGAAGGGAGATCATTCTTCTTGACAGCAGCAAGCTGGAGATTGGCTTGACTCGTCTCATCAACTTGCACTCTAATTTAGGTGCTCTGAATCACCTCTAGAAGAGCCTACTTATGCCTGATAATTATGGTGGAAGCTTAAGGAGGCTGTCCATCTCAATTATGTACCTAAAGTTAGACCCAGTAAGTACTCCCCTTTTAAAGCAGTGATTTATGTAGTTGAATGGGGTGATTATTGGCTTGCAATTTGATACACAGTGCAAACGTGAACATTAGTATAATGCCATTAAATTATGTAAAATACCCTACTTTAATATGAAAGATTTTTTTTTTTGAAGAATCAATGGCTTTTCTGTTTTGCTTTTTAGTTTCATATTTGGGGAGGAAAAATATGATCCGCGATCTTACCTAAAAATATTAAGCATGATCAGAATTTCCCTCCCTGAGAATCATAATCTGTGGGTTTTGGGGCAAATAGTAGCTTTAAATGTTTATATATACACACTTAAATATGTAAATGTTTGTCTTATAAAATGCTACTTCATGTTAAGGATAACTAATAACCTGGTAAACATGTTAGAACTTGTTCTTTTATTCCAGATAGACACACTACATGTAAACTGTACTTAGAATGTTTCAAACCCACTTTTTAAAGAGTTAATAACTATTTCTGGTTTTCTACAACTGCGTTTTAGGGCCATGTTAATTCATGGCTTCTGGTTTGCCCACCTCATTTACTATATCAATTTAGCTGTTGATAATAGACCAGTTGTAAAATGGGTTATTTTATTTCAGCATTGCATTAATCATTTTAATTTTATTTTGATCAATATTTTTTCAATAAGATTTAATAATTTTAAAGTTTTAAATTGTGGTTACATTGCTATGGTTGTAAATCCTACATAGGTTTAATGCCATTGCTCTGCTTGGAGTGGACATCGGCATCATGTGCCATTGTTTACATGAGGAAAAACTCAGCTACTGTTACTTTCAGCAGTGTGGTTGTTTGATAGGGGGTCTGTGGGTGAATGCATTTGGTGGCAGCTGGGGAGGAGAAAAGCCTGCAGATGATCTAGTGCTTAAGCTGGGCTACAGAGGAACTTCTGATAGCATGTGCTCGTCTGTATTACACCGCATACAGCGTATATGTACCAGCAAATGATGTATCAGTGTATCACAGTTCTGATGACCCCATTTAATCATTGCTCTAATTACTATGATGGATTATATCTTCACAGGCCCAGTTAGTTGATCTGAAGTCTGAACTGACAGAAACACAAGCAGAGAAAGCGGTATTGGAAAAGGAAGTACATGATCAGCTTTTGCAACTTCATGCTGTTCAACTTCAGCTACATGCCAAAACTGGTCAGAGTGTTGATTCTGGGGCTATTAAGGCAAAACTGGTGAGTATGGTGGCTTGAATGGAAGATTATATTATACTTTTTCCTCTCCTAGCTGAAGTTCTTCCTTGGAAGGTGGGAATAAACTGGTTTCAAATTTTCACATTAAAAATGTTACAGAAAGTTAACTTTTTATTTTTTAAGTAACAGTTACAATTGGTTGTTAGCAACCATTAAAAATAACATCAGAATAATGGATAAGAATTTAAGAAATTGTTTTTACATAAACCATTTTTTATTGGTTTCCTAAAGTAGAATAAGAAAATATTTTGGTGATCTATAAAGCTTTTCTGGAGACAGAAGTTGCAAAGATAATAGCTTCCAATATACAAATACTATCAAACCTTCGCATACCTTAAAAAAGCCTAAAGTGAGGTACATCTGTTGGTTTTTTTAATTGTAGTTATACTCTGATAAAGAGTAAGAATTTGATTGTTTTACTGTCCAGAGAGGGTAGATGGCATCAGTCCTCTCTCTGTTGTCATTCTTTCTCTTTAAGAATGCTGCGGATGCATCTACAGTGCTATCCATTCCTGCATGCAGCAGACTGTCATAAAAAAACTCAGCAAACCACTGATAATTTTATATGATAAGATTTTTAGAAGCTTAGGCCTTTACAAAACCCATCAAAAGTTAACCATAATTAATCTGTGCAAATAGTTGACATTGGCCGGTAACCAGAGTGTAGTCTGCCTTGTTACTGGCCACAGCAGAGATTCAGGCTTTATTATTGAGACTTTGTAAATCAGAAAGGTAAAGTAATGTTGTATAGATTGTGGTTTCTGACTGTTGGCATAAATCAAACAGTCTAGTGCTCTGGCTGTTTTTAAAATTGCTTCAGAGGTTGCAAACACCTAGTCCCACCATACGCAGAATATTAGATTAGTCTTCCTCTGGTATTTTGTCCTGTTAATTAATGTATAATGAAACAGAGTAGTAGGCTATAAGGCTTAAAGGCTATCTAGGCTAATTGCTGAATAACAGGAATAACCCAAATTTTGCTATTTTTAAATCCAAAAGCTGTAATTTAATTAGAGCTATGTTCCTAGGTCTACATATTTGCATATTCAGTATAAAAGTAACATTTTCTGGATTGTCTGCACATATTTTTTTTCTGTATTGAATTATAGCTTAAGCATGATGGAAGTTTCTTTAAAGCTATTATTGCATTTTGTGGGTCTGTAAGTAAGCATCAGTTAAATATCACCAGCATTTTACAAGTGTTAGGCTGCAGGTTTACGTGTAGCAATTTTTTTAAGCCAACACATCACTGTGAATGAAAACGTCCCTACGTTTTATGAGTGAGGTTTGACTTCTGAGTGATAGAGAGAGTAATTAACATTTTTGTTTCTCCTTACGTTGTTATAAGCAATTTCTAAAGATACGTTAAATCTCCATGCTAGTGACAGCAGTATTTTTCCCACAGGTGAAGGTAAATACATTTTACTCCCATTGTTTCAGATCTTATCTGTGTTGAAATTGAATCTATTAACAGCCTAGACCGATATTCTCTCTTTAATTCCATTTAGTTCCTCCTTTTTTATAAACATCAGGGCTAGTCTTTTGAGTTTGATTTACTTTGCCTTTAGGGATTTTGTAGTTTTAATGGAGAGATACTCCATTTTAAACTGTTCTAGATACAGAAAGCTATAAAGATCTGGGCAGCTTGAAGAAGCAAAACTGAAACTCCTTAAATGACAGTAAAATGGGGAGTCTGAGTTTTAGGTAAATAAAAACTGTCGTGCTGAGCTTCTGGCAATCAGAAAGCCTCTGAAGGCAAAGAGGGACTGTGTCAACAGAATATGCAATAGAGAAGTAAAGTTCTGTACTAGTCAACTTCCTGCTTTCTTTGTTAACGCCAGCTGCTCTTCTTTTGTGTGTAGTCTCAGCATAACTGTAAAATTGTACATAGTGGTGAACTAAGACATTTTAAAATGTTTCCAATTGCTAAGCAATTGATAGCATCATACAGTTTAGGCAGAATCCCATTTTAGGAGTGGTATCTCAGCTCAGTCTGAGCACAATAACTCTTTCTAAGAGTGTGAGGTTGTCTAGTTGAATTTTGTTTCTTGAGTTTTGCAGTTGATACATCTTGTTTGCTATTTGTTCCTATCCTTTAAGTCCCTCTTGTAATACATATTTTGTTATTCTTTCTGAAAGGAAACAATCTATTATCTGCATAACAGATGTTATGTTACAGAATATATTTTCTATTATACTTCTATAACTACTTTCATGCATTTCACATTATCTTGCTAGTCTGTATAGAGATTCTTGATATTTTGTTTTTGATACTATAAGTTTAAAATTTTTAATAAAATTTTTAGTAATTTTCACAGCAAAATACCAAAATTGCTGCTAAATACAATTCTAACAACATGCTTGGTTTTTATGCCATCTAATAAAATAAACAAGCTGCTGATGAAATTATTTTGGAGTAAGTAGTTTATGTTGTTGCATTTTCTTGAAGTTCCTGTTGCCTGTTTCTCTAATCATGGAACTCTTTTCTTCTGTCTTAAGTCTGTCCTTTCTGTGGATGAAATGGTAAGTATGCTGATTGCCTTTTTTCTGTTTAAGCTGTGCTTTTGTTTTGTGCGAAATCTTATATATGTTGGCCTCAGAAACTGACAGAACAGATCTGGCTTGTTCCTTCTCCCTGTTGCCTGGCAAGATGCTGTGTAAACAATTTTCTTTGCGTTTTAGTTTTTCTTTTCTAGTTTCAATACTCTCTTTCCTAAGGTGTTACACAGTTTCTAAAGCATAAATGCTCTACACAGGTTAATGTAATGTGAAGTATTCTATGTGTTGTATTCTTTTAAAAAAAATCCTGACAACAGTTCATTGCTTTCCCTTTTCTCAGTTTGTTTTATGGGCATAATTTAATGTGATTTACTGTCCTGTGTAACAGCCCAAAGCATATAAACTCAATAATACATAGATAAGAAGAAAAAGTTAGGCAAAGTTAACTTTTATCTTTTGGTCTTTCACAGTGATAAACTTGAGAGATTTTTAAATAGCTTTTCCACTCTTATTACGTTATATACTTCATTATCATTACTCATTATTGGCTCTTTGAAAAGCCACAGGATATCTGGTAACTATAAGGTTTGATCTTCAATATTGCATTTGCATTTTTTGTTTGGTGTTTTTTTTTATCTTACCAACAGAAAATATGTTTAAAAAATTTTTTTTGCAGAACCTGTGCAATACTGTGAACACTAGAAAGCATGAAAATATTCTATAACGACCCAATTTTTAAAAAAATTTTTGAGACTTTTATCACATCTGTTGACAGTTGTTTAAAACAAGACGTTCTTCCAGTACATCTTCAGAGACAGTGTATTGCAAACCTGTGATTTTTTTTATTTTTTTTTTTTTTTGGTATTCACATGGTGATCAGTTGGAAACGTCCAGAAAACAATAGCTTCTGGGTGTAGTTTTCCACCTCAGTCACAGAACAATAGTCACAATAATAGAGAAAAAAAGAAGAAAACGATTCTATGCAATTACATTGTTCCTGTGTTTTAAGTATAGCATTTAAAACTGCATAACTAAAAGTTTTTTGTTTAATTTAAATGGCAAGCCAAATTCAGAGAAAATCAATGGAGAATTTCACTCTTGATGAGAGTTTTTAAGCTATCTACTTCGTATAAATACAGTAAAGTGTGTTATATGAAATTTGCTAGTATGATCAAATATGTTGTATCACTTCAGCAATTCGCTTTTCTGGGGGAGGCTGGAATTCTTCTCCCACGTTATATTTCAGATACATCAAGGAAGTCATACATCTCTAAAGCTTTTTTTCTTAATAGAAAACAAGACTGGTACATTCTATCAAATTGTTGGCAAAGATACTGTGACTTCTTAGTTTATGACTTTTTATTCAGTAAATAAAGCATAAAAATATCCAGTGAGGAAGAAAATGGAGGTTTGAGTGTGCATAACGTACCTTCATGTATCTGTCTTAAATTCTAGTCTTCATCTTTTTATATTTTGTCAGATAAAATCAGTTCTGAAAGTCAGTGGGCATATTGAGAGCAGTATTTGCAATAACATAAGTGTTAGAGGAACACTGTACCTGTGTATGGACTCTCGGCTACTGTGAAACCAGTGTTATGTCTGATCTGTGACCCTTCTTGCTGCTGAAGTGTGTGGCAGAGGCAATGCAGTGTGTTGGCACTCTTGAATTCTTGTAACTGCCCTTTGGCGACTGGCAGTAGATACCAATTAAAATAGCCCAAGACCATCATAATAAGAGAGAGAATTGGTATAATTTTAGAAACTTCTATTCTTCAAATGCAGATTAGTCAAAATTCTTGATTTAGGAGTGATCCTGCAGGTCAGAAAGAAATTTGTTGAAGAGTTATCTCATAATACAGCCCGCAAGCCAAAGGCCAGAGACTAGAAGTGGCTTTCTGTGACAAGTTTTGTGACAAGTTTTCTTCTCCACAATGTGCCTATGGAGTCAAACCTGATCTCAAACTGGATCAGTACAGGAATTGCAGGAGGTGACATACCAGTGATTTCAAGCAATCTTCATGCCATTCCTCCTGAGCTAGCCAGTTCTTGGCCAATATGTGTATGTGTGTGACATACTCCGTTCGTGTAACCTGACACAAATACTTAAGAGATGAGGGAGATGAGTGGAGTCCATGAAATTCAGAGTTGTCTTTCTGGCAAATAGCTATAAATGCTTATGTATATCTGTTGTTAAAATACCTCTCTTTGGAAGGACCAGCCTTGCTTAATTTCTCAAATACGGTAATATCAGCCATATTTGTGGTTCTATATCTGGATTTGGAATCGTGAATAAGCATATTCACAATTTGATGACAAATTTGTCTTGCCAGTTCTGTAAAATTTTGTTTCTATCCTATTGCTTCTTTAGTAGCACCTCTTTGTTTTATTTGTTTAATAATGTAACTGGTATAAGTACACAGAACACTTTTAAGGTATTCTAAATGTTTTCAAAAATGTGTTATGGTGAACTTAGTTTTTATTGCTGTTTCAGTTGACAGACATTTTTTAAAAGGGAACAGGAATAGATATTGTGTGTCTACTATTTGCTTGGTTTGCGTTTGTTGTTTTTTTTTTTTTCCTGATTTTGTAAAAGGGATATAAAAACTAAAATATGCAAGTAATCAAATGTGTTCTTCTTTAACTAGATTTTGTAGAATAGCAATCTTGAGCATACTAACTCCTTTGACTGTAGTACTCTCAGTATTATAAAAGATAATGACTGTGCGTTTTCTGTACATTTGAGATAGACCACTGTGGAAGTAATTTTTACCTCCATAGTTCCTTTTTCATGGGGGGGGGGGGGGGGGGGGATGAAAAAAAAGAGGGAAGATACATTTCTTAGTGTGGTTTTTATGTGATTTGGTTTTTTTTAACAAAGCTATTTTGCACTAACTTGTTTTATCAGGGTAGGCATCTTCATGTATAGAATCTGTCTTTATTTTTATGGTCTTCAGAGTCTGATTTGGAAATATCCCTGGCTGGACATGCTTACAAAACATTTCCTTGACATCTGGTCATATTAAAAATTGTATTAAAATAGTTAAAGAATATTATCAAATTGAAATGTTTAGTGATCTTTGTTTTTAAAATAGTCTTCTCTATCATTGTATGAATCTTCTATTTGAACACAGGAAAAAAGACAATATTCAGGCTACTTAAATTTCACCACCTATGTGTGATAGGGAGAAGCACGGTTGCTAATTTCAGTCCTTGGACTTTGAACCAGTTTGTGTGTTTTGTGCTAAGGAGTTGTAAGCTAGGTAAAAATAATTTCAGGAATTGAATTTCACAAAGTTGAATGCAAGGCCTCCTGTCCCCAGAGGGCAGTATGCAAACCACTAGCTGCAGAGCCAGAGTCCTGCTTTCATTTTTGCCTGCATGCATGTCCTGTACACAGGAGAGTTATTTCACATTGTGTGTGCAGAAACAGTAAGTGCTCTTTCATTATTAACTTTGATAAAAGCTTTTAAACTTTTTTTTTTTTAAAGGAGAGAGAACTTGAAGCTAACAAGAAAGAAAAAGTGAAAGAAGCTCAGCTGGAAGCTGAGGTGAAGTTGCTGAGGAAGGAAAATGAAGCTCTTCGTAGACACATAGCTGTGCTTCAGGCAGAGGTCTATGGAGCAAGATTGGCAGCCAAGTATTTAGATAAGGAACTAGCTGGAAGGTATGTAAAGGCAATCCATGTCCCTTAACGTGAGATGTTTTTTATTGTTGTTTTCTTCATTTGCATCCCCAGAGGCAGGTCTGAAGTTAGGACTAAGTACAAAGTGTCTCACATTTGCAGTTAATTGAATAAAAGGAAGAAACAAAAAAAATCCCCACAGTTACTGCACTCGCACTAGTTGCTTGTGTGACTGTGTGCTGTAGCCAGGTGAAGCGTATGAGCTGTAGAGCTGTACAATGCATGGATTTTTCAGTTGTAATATAGCATGTTGTTTTACTCTTTGTCATTATTTAGGGTCCAGCAGATTCAGTTACTGGGCCGAGATATGAAGGGACCTGCTCATGACAAGCTGTGGAATCAGCTTGAAGCAGAAATACACCTTCACCGTCACAAAACCGTTATTAGAGCTTGTCGAGGTCGGAATGATCTCAAACGACCAATGCAAGCACCACCAGGACATGTAAGTTGAAAAGATGAGCCATTCCTCCATAATTTCCAGCATTTGTAGAAAATTGATACGAGTTATTTCTTAATTTTTGTGGTTATTTTCACTGCAATGTTGTGTTCTTTCAACTGTCACTGCTATATGTATCATTCTTTTATATGCTGAAGGACAGTTCCATGCTGAATAGCATACCCCCATAAATGATCATGGAAGACGATGCAATTCCTTTGACTTACCTAGGAGCACTCAGTCCTTTTGAAAACTGAGCCTCTGCTATGTGCTTGTGTAACTATGAATTTAACAGCGTAATTTTGTTACCTAGGAGCTAACTTATTTAGAAGAAACAAGAATAACAACATTTTTAGGATTAGATTAAACTGAAATTCATTTTAAAAAAAAAATTTAAAGGCCAGAGAAATTGACACTCTGCAAAATAATTGATTTATTTATTATTTTTCCCCCAAAAGGTACTTTTTAAAATAAAACCTTGAACATTTAACTGTGGTCAGCCTTGGTAGAGCTCGCCCACTTGGCACATGACCTGTTCATCACCCCAGTGATGAACCAAACATTTTCAGGAAATTGCTTTACTTTGTTCTTTTCTAAATACCTTAGTTGGTCAGATAGATGTTACTGCTTATGTTGCTGATTGCTTATAAAATATTGGTGGACAAGTATGTGTATGTGTGATTTTAAGGGTATGCGTAATGGCAACAGTGGCTTAAGAAAAGCAAAATAAGTACTTTTATTTATTTAGTCTCTCTTTTAGTTTTGAGTTGAATGGCTTTTGGTATGGTTTGGGTTTGTTATAATAAAAATAAACTTGAGCAAGCAACCTCTTCCTTGGGACTGTATTACATCGTCTTCTATTGCTTGATTATTTTTAAATTGCAGTTTACGTCATACAAGTTCTCAGCAGTGATCAGCATTCCTTCGTGTAGTCACTTTTTGTTTTTAATATGCGGCTGGCTGACTTCTTTTGAAGTTATGTTCTGTGTTGTGCATCACTCAGCACTGAAATTATTGAAATAATTACTCTTACCAGGAGGGCATAGTGAGAAATCTCTAATTTCGTACCCTGTCTGTAAAGCGGCACTGTAAGTTTTGTCCTGGCTGGACCTAATCGAAAATTCTGTTGCTGGTAGACTGCCCGTTAAAAAACAAAACGCACAAATGCATTACCTTTTTGTTCACATATTTAAACTTTTGTTTGTTTGTTTTTTATCAAACTAGGATCCTGATGCCTTAAAGAAGAGTCAAGGTGTTGGTCCAATCAGAAAAGTTTTGCTAGTTAAAGAAGACCATGAAGGACTAGGAATTTCAATCACGGTAAGTACTTGCATTTGTTTTCCATGACACAGAAGAAACAATTTGCATTTGTATTTGTACTTCTGTAAAATATATGGATCAGTGAATGTGTTGTTAGAACATATGAAAAAAAATCCATAGCTATGGTCATAGAACTTGAAGATTATTACAGCTCATTTTGATAGATTAGGAAATAGGTAACTGCTAATTTATGTAAAACTTACTATTTCAAATTATGTTTAGGGTGTAGACACTTTAGCAGATTAGCCAGTGGTAAATTTCAGGTGTGGTAAGTCTGTAGGAGAGCAGAAACAATCTGAGAACTAACTTACAAAGCTTAGCTGTTGTGATTGTAACTTTTTTAAAGTTATCAGTATTGGTATTTCACACCTAACAAAATCTGTATTTGCTTTTTACACCAAATTTTGAAATTTTCAAGTATTCTATTTTTGTTATAAATGTGAATATTGTTTCTTGCAAGTCAATATGGTGCATGAGATGCTTTTTTAAATGAGGTTTTGATGTTGTCTCATCAGCTTGTATATGATTTTATACTTTTACTATTATTCAGAATTGTCTCCTTTGACTCTTTGAGTATATATGTGAAATATATATGTGAAATTTGTACATTCTTTTATGGGGAGAAGAGTTAAGGGAAGCATTTCATGTGTTATTCTAAAGCATTCTTTTTGTCTGAACCATGCTTTCTAATTTTCTGTAATACAAGTTGAAATAAGCACTCTAAGTGCAACTACCAGAATGTTGATTTTATGCTAATGGCCATCTCAGTTAATTAAAACCTACTTTCTTTTTTTTTTTTTTTTTTTTTTTTTTTAAATAGGGCGGAAAAGAGCATGGTGTTCCAATACTGATCTCTGAAATCCATCCTGGACAACCTGCTGATCGATGTGGAGGATTGCATGTTGGTGATGCTATTCTGGCAGTAAATGGAGTTAATCTAAGAGATGCCAAACATAAAGAAGCTGTAACTATTCTTTCCCAACAGGTCAGTTTTCACCTGTCATGCATAGGCACATTTAGGTGCTTCCTATGTTCTGCCTATTGAATTACCTTGAATTTTAATGTTTTCTGTTAAGTACAGTGTTATGCTAAGCTACAGTGATTCCTGAAGCTGTGTCACCTTACACTTAATTCTCTTATGTCTTGCCATTTAAGGAGAAAAATACCAGATCAGTAATCGTTCAGTTAAACCCATGTGTTGGCTAATTATTTTTCAGTAAGGCTGCTGGAAATCAGCTCATTACATTGCCCCGCAAAAATAATTATTTACTGATATATGTTTTGGTTTTTTATGACTGGACAACTCCAGCCAAACAATGTTTCTCATATGCCTTGTGGTCTAGAATCTTCTTCCTGCTTTGTTTCCCATTTTCATACGGTTAGCAGGTGCACTTAATGTATCAGGAAAACTTACTCATTAGAAGTCACTGTTCTAAAGGTACTGGCATGTAACTACAAAATTCAGGTTAACTTTTGGTAAATCTTAGCTATAGAGCTGTACTACTTTAATCAGTAAAAACTTAATTCAGGTACATATCCAAAATATGCAACACAACTCTGATTGTGTTTACAACAGTAAAATGTATTTGTTTTGGTAACCTAGCTCATCTCTGTAGTCCTATTACGTAGCTCTGCAGTATGAAGTAAATTTGTCATTTTGGTTGCATTTTAGAGAGGCGAGATTGAATTTGAAGTAGTGTATGTTGCTCCAGAAGTTGATTCGGATGATGAAAATGTGGAATATGAGGATGAGAGTGGACACCGCTATCGTTTATATCTTGATGAATTGGAAGAAGGTGCAAATTCAAGTTCTAATAGGAAAGATACACATGTGGATGTCAAACCCTCACAAGGTAAACTTTCTAAAATGTGTTACTTGCAGTTTAATTCTGAAGTCTCAATATGCAAATCAATTTCTGGAAAATGCTGTTTTAATATTCATTGTTAAATTAATCTACTGTTAATTCAATTAAGCTACTAGTAGACTGTCAGCTGTTTTGATTAGTCCCTGACTCGCTGGCCTGGTTTACTTAGATAAAACTGAATTAATTGAATTAATTTGTGGGGGGTTTTTTGTGATTGCCTTTACCCAAAGGTTGAAATTCAAACTGATTCTTACGTTTTCCTGATTATGGTCTAGGAGTAGTTAATTCCGTTTAACACTTTGTTGTGATGTTTTCAAATAATTTTTTAGATCAGAAAGGTATAGAAACAGTTCCTGTTTTTCTGTCATACTGTGTTATGCTAAAAGCCTATTAGTTCATATGTTAGTAGTCATTTCAGCACACTTTCTGGTTTCTGAAATAAGGCTCACTGATCTGTCCTTCCCAAGATTGCTTCTCTTCCTTAAATAAAATTTATTTTTAACTTGCAGTGTTTGATAAGAAACCAAGTATTGATGGACATGAAAATGGAGACCTGGGCAATTCGGTTGAAGCTTCGTTAGAAGACACTGCACCCAAATTAACCCGTTCTTCTGAGTCCTTATCCTAAAAACAAACAAACAAAAAAATCAACTGGACAGATCCCATCTTTGGGAACAATTGATAATCAATATTGACTGCTCCGAGTTGCGTATACTAGTGTAGGCTGTAAAAGGATGATTAAATGTCAAAGGGAACTGTATTACTGTTGCCTGGAAAAAAGGCGGTTACCTCAGGGCTTCATAGTGAGCAATTCTAAATGTGGAAAACTGTCTTTTGCGTGACACACAGTTAGTTATCTAACACATGGCATGTGAAATGAATTTTCTTTTAATAATAAGCACCAAAGCATGGAATTTCTAAAATTTATAACCTCAGTACATTCTACTTTTAGTATAACCTCAGTACATTCAACATTGATGTCCCCAAGGAAGGAGAATAAGATGTGGCCAGCTTCATTTTGACCCTTTGATGTTTTAAAGGGGCAACTGATGTTCAGTTTGGTGTGAAACAAGCTTTAACTCAAGAAGGATGAGGCGGGGAATTGTACCATTTCATCCATGAATTTTTTTTTACTTAGGATTTTTGAACCGTAACTCTTAAAATAAAACTTTTTTTTTTCTCAGAATAGTAAAAGACAGAGCTTTCATTCGAGCAAAGACCATCAAAACCCAAATGGGACAGTGGAGTACTTTCTAATCATGATCCTTTAGCCCATGATCATTTTGTGAGTTAGATCTTTGGCATTATTGTTTTAATGAAGTCACTGTCAATTGTTCCATATGAAATTTGCTTCAAAAGTATTTAAACAGAGTATAGTGGGGTTTTAAAAGCAAAATTAGTTTTAAAAATACTCACAATTATGTGGGCCCTTTGGTATTTTTTTCTGAGCATCATCCATTTAGCGTTCGTTCTTGAGTGGATATGGGTATTGCTAATGTGGAGTGGTTTGAGTTGGTCATCATTAGGTTGACCTTATGAAATGCTGAGTGCTTTTGATGCATATTGAACATATTCATTTCACATTAAAATAATCTTTAAAGAAGTGAAAGTTGAGTGCACAGTACTTTACAGGAGGTGCTCAGAATCATACGGTGTCTGGCCCTATCTGTGTTATGTTATGGTGGTCTTATTAACCTATAATTGTCTTACTATTGAAACAAGATGTTACTCCTTTTGTAAGAGCAGTATATCTTAAAATAGCGTTTAACTGGTGTACATCTAAAGGCCCATGGCATGGCTGCAAATGGGAATGCTGAGGATGGTTTCTTGGCCAGTTTTTTGTACTCTGTTTGTAGATCTTTTGGTGAAGTGTAGCACTCTCCACATGCAAGCTCTACATTGTAATCAGATTTATTATTTCAGCATGCAATGCCAGCTTTCCTGTTCGCTGCTCTGCAGACTGTTGAACTGTAATGTGAAAAGATAAGATTTTGTACATTGAGAGAGGAACTAAAGTGAAAAGACATCTTTGCAAGTGTTACTGTGTAGGATGTACATACATAAGAATACACCTCAAAGGCCTTTAGAGTAACATCAACTAATCTTATTTTCTAAATTGTGATGTAGAACACAGTTACTTGTCTCTCCTAGGAGCACTATATATATATGTTTATAGAAAAAGCCTAAAAATGTGTATACTTTATTCAAAGATTTTGCTATTTATAAATCCCTTAACTTCGCTATTTACATGAACGTTTTGTGTGTGTGTGCGTGCGTGCGAGTTCCACTTACGCAGTGGAATAACATTATTTGATTCATTTTTTTATAATAGTCCTTGTCATGCAGCATACTGTTGAAGGTTTTTAAAATAGTCAAAGCTGTACAGTTTTCACCAAACAGAAACTAGTATTTAAAAATAAAGCTGTGTGAAGAAGAAACAGGTCCCCAGGCATGTTTATTTTTCTGAAGCTTCAGAAACTTGAGGACACGTTGGCTGTGTGTTAGCAGATAAATCCATAACTTTTGCATCCAGATTTGTGTTTTTCCCACAGTTACTCAAACAGAGTGCACTTTGAAACTGTCTGTGGCCTGGACACTCAACATTCTCTCTGTCAGAGAGGATATTTCAAAGCCAAGTAGTGATGATTTTGTCATTGAAAATCACTGCTGAATGCAATTGTAAGAAATGAGGCTTGTCCAACTAGTCTAGTAACTTTTAAAAAGGCATTAAATTTGCCTGTACAGTTTCCCTTTATTTGAGGGAAAGCTGAAATTTTTAATTTATTCATTCTTCTTTACTTGTTGGCACACCTTGTTTTCCACTTAATGCTTTTGATCAGTTTTAGCCTGAAGTGGGAGAATGTTTCTAGAGTTATTTTCCTAACATTCTTTGTCCACCACTTTCTTATGATGCTGTGCTCTTGTCTTCATCTTCTGGAATGTGCTGGGCCCTTTTCTCTGCTCTTACCTTGTCTATTTTTAACCTATGTATGAGATCAACAGAAGGAGCAATTGCGGAGGAAAATGCTAGAACAGACAAATCGAGTAGCAGTAAATTATCACCAGATTTCCTTCCCTACAGTTTTTATATTCTTTGTTTAGAAAACCCTGAATGGGAGGATTTTGCTCAGACACTACAGTCTGTCTCCATGTACTCCATACTTCCTACCAGCTGATTTAACATACTGGTTTATTGTAGTCATACTGAGATGCTTAGAGATTAATATTTAAACTGAGAAAAATTTTGCAAGTTGGGATTTCCAGGTTCAGTAGACAAATGTGTCTTCTTCCCTTTGTCGGTAACTGGAAGACTCAGTCCTGCTGATTCCCAGAGGTTGAATGAATTAGACTTGGAAGAATTTCTGAGGCAAGTCAGTATTCAGACTTCATTTTTATTTTTTTAAAGTGTAAAACGGTTTACTTGTGTGTGTATATATATTTTTACTTAACATAAAATAATATTCTAAAGAGAATGTTGCGATTTTTTGAGTAGGTAATTCCTTGCCTATTAAAAAAAATCTTCAGTGAGACAATTGTATTTTAAGCTAAAGGTGGACAGTGTTTGTTGGCGTCTGGGACCAATGTTAATTAAGAGCATGTAAGTTAAGGAAAGTGCTTTATGGCAATAAATTTAACTCTGATCAAAGGCTGTATGTAGTATTTCCTTTGTAAAAGTGTACTCTTGGCAGTGAAGAGGTTTGTATCCGTCTCAGTCTGTGTGAATCAACAGTTGTATCAGAAAAAATTCAGGTACTTGTTGTATCTGTCCAAATATTATTACATCATGGATTAATCTCGTTTCTGTAGCAGATAGAACATTTTGCAACAAATGTATACGTCTAGTTAAGCTGAATATAATATATTTTTATTAGCCTGTAAATAAATATACTCTTCTGCAGTGCAGTGGTTTTTCCACCTAATTCAGACTGGTATTTAATTTTCTTTTGTCTTTTAATATATATCTAAAATCCAGACACCTAACCCTGTGTGTGATCTTTTTCTGCTAAGCAGGTAGTCCATACCGGGCCAAAAAGCTAATATGAGGAAAACCAGAACTACATAATATGAAGTTTGATGTTAATCCGGTCTTGGCCAGCAATGGTTAATAGCCAAGTACATTTTTAAAAAGACAGTTATAGGATCTGTCTCAAACTTATTTGAGATGCATTTTCTGCTGAATGTTTTCCAATAAAAGAAAAAAAAATGAAATATTTGCTGTGTCTGGCTGTATAAAAATACTGTAAATATTCTGAAGCCTTTTGCTAAGAAGAGCTACAAAGACCCAAATCTGTCAAAGGGTTAAGTCATTTGGGTAAAACTGTGGAAACTGCCATTTTTCTTTTTTCTGTCTTTTTTGTTTCTTTGTTTTCCATGCCTTAGGAATAATAGGTATATTCTGATTTTTTCCACTGAAATTGCAAAACACTTCTCTTTAAGACATAATTTCTAGTCCTGATATTAAAGTATTTTTGTTCAGATGAAGTGTCTGGTTTGTCTTTTAAATTATATTTAAAAAAAAATATCTCTCACCTATACTTGAGTGGTCGTCTTGCCCTGAAGCATCAAGTTTGTCTGGATGAGCGGAGAGCTCAAATGAAAGGTAACAGTATGGTAACGGTGGCAGTAGTATAATTGTGGTCATACTTGAGGATTTATTGAGAAAGTAGAGGGTAGAAGACTGAGGGTAGTAACTGTCTGAGTAGACAAGGCTGAGTTGCATTTGAAGAAAAGATGTGTAATTGGTGAGGGCTAGAACTGCAAGTATTTATTTTTTAGCTGTATAAAATTTTTAGGAGGGTTTAGATAAGGGTGGCTTCAACAGGTGGGAGGAAGATGGAAAGGAGAGAAAACTTTTATATTGGGCTGAGCTGTCATAAAACAAGCAGAAGGTTAGAGGCAGCTATGAATGAAGATGGAAAGAGGAAAAAAAAATTGTCAGCTGGGGTCAAGGAAGATCATTCAGCATTTCTGTGTGTCCCAGTGCCTGACTGAAGGACTTCAGAGGCTGCTCCCAGTGACCGTGGTCACTGAATACTCCTCTGCGTTTTTTTCCGGAGATCCACATGTGACAGAAGAGAAAGGCGTCCTGAGGGTAAGTGTAAGGAGTCTGGTTTTGCTGATTAAAACAGCTCAATGACATGAAGAAAAAAATACCTAAAATATTTCAAGCTTACCTTTTGTCCAGAGCGTGTCTTTTCCAATACGGCATGGTTTCCAGTTCTTCAGAAACTGCAGAAGTTTTGCAGTTGGAGGGGAACCCAGGAGTTGAGAAGTAGCGAACATGCTGGCTTTAAAAGAAAAATATTTGTTTGTTTTTTTCTTTTCTCAACAAGAAAGTTGTTGCTGCTTATGCTTCAGAGTAGCCTTGCCTTCTCTGTGTTTGCCTGATGTACCCCAGCCACTGAGGTACTGGTACTTGCTCCTGGTGCCCACGCCTGAGCTGTGTGAGATGCAAACAGGGCTTACAGGCCATATGGCTGGATACGGCCAACCAGTATTTTTCAAGCGTTTTCCCTTTTTTAAGGGAAAAATGAAGTCACTTGGGTAAATTTTCCACACACTTTGCAAGTGTTTATCTCAAATCAGCTGTCAAAATTATTTGGTGTTTCTTTGTCAGCCTTCTGCTTAGTCTGCCAAAACTTGTCTCTCCTAGCTGGGGAAGCGTTGGAGCTGCCAGTGTTTTGAAGGTTCTGAGGGAGGATGCTCTTCCAGCCCCCCATGAGAGGTATGTTAGAAGAGCATCAATCCCTAAAAAATCCAGGAAAACGGGTTAAAATGGTGCTGTTTTTTCTTTATAACTTTCTGCTGGAGACAATGATCACATTTCCCTGATTAAATTTTTGGCACTCTGTAGTTCTTCAAATTTCCTTTTTGAAATGCGAAAGCTCTGAACTGCAGCCCGAGCCCTCTCCCCAGCATCCCCTGCAGCAGCTGCGGGGCCGTGGGCTCTCTGCTGCCTGGTTTTCAATGGCTGGGTCTCAGACGGGAGGTTTTGAAAATGTAAAAACAAGCAAAGTGGGAGTACAGGCATTTGCAGACATGTTTTTATTGTCTGTAGTGCTGGAAGTCAGGGGTGCTTGGGAGACATCTGGTAACTTTCCTGTTGAATTGCAAGACTTCAAACTTAATGAATGTGTCTGTAGATCTCCATGAGTCCTGCTGATTAAATCTTAGTTTTCCTTTTAATGGTCTAGATATTTGCACAAATACTACTTCTGTAAAATGGAATAAAACAGAATGACATGAAAATACTTTTATCTATTGATATTTTATTTGCTGTTATCGCAAGTGTTTATTATCAATTTCTTCAGTGGAATGAAAGCATTGGCAGCCACACTGCTGAACCAGAGTAGCTGTGTATCCAGTCCACTGGGCTTACACCGCTGGAAGTGTCCTTGCCCTGAACGTTTTCCTTCTGGTAAGAAATGGAAATGGAATGGCCCAGTTCACTCCCTGTTGGAACAACCTGCGGTGAGTTTGCTGCTGTTGACACTTCCTCAGCTACATACGGGTGGGTGAAAGCTGCTGTGGGTTGCCCGTGCTGATCCTCTTACAGGATCAGAGCCTTCGGGTTACAGCCACAAAGGCACCAGTTCCTTTTGGTTTCGTTTATAATTTATGTGGTTATTTATGGTTCTGTGGGAAGGGGTTCCTGATGGGCGCTATGACTTAAACCCTTCAATGGATGCGCACCTCAGCTGCCGAGTCTTGGCACCTTTGAACTTGAAACTAAGGAATCCTTTTATATAGGATAAGTGGGGATTTTTGTATAGCTATCAAGTCAGTGTTACTGCACAATTTCCTATTTCTTTGATCTTCCTTTTTGTCCAGTGTGACAGTTCAGGGGTTTTGCTAATTTACGACAGATGCGGAGTGTCATAAGACAATTAAGGGAGTTAGCAGAAATTTTTCAGATCTGGTGTGCTCCTGAAGTGATTATTCTAAATCCAGGTCACATATTACTAATTTTGAAACTGATTTTATATTAAAATGAAGGACATACGCACTTCCATATTAGTAAGAACGCTATGTATAGTAAATTAACGTGGTTGTCTTTAGTAATATGGTTAAACAGGCAAGTGTATTTTGAGCTTTCTCAGTTTTATGCTATTTTCAAAATCAAAACTTGTCTGTTACTTAGTAATTGCAATTTGTGATCAGAATCCTAAAGGTTTTAGTGCTCAGTATTTGCATTTGTACTTAGTGCCAAAAGGGGGCAGCAGCTTGCTGCAAGTCTTCAGTGTTAACCAGACTTGGAGAAAGAGAACTTATTGTTTTGTGAGTTGTTTGGTGGTGGTTTGTTTGGGGTTTTTTTAATGTAAAAAAATAGAATAAGCTTTATTTGTTAGAACTATTTCTAGTAACATGTACTCCCAAGATAAAAAACATCCAGTCTAGTTCACATTCTGTAGCAAGTACTTCACAGGTTACGCATCTTATGGTAAAAAATATCCTCTGTGTCTTTTTTGGCTAAGTTGAATGAGGCTCTGAGCAACCTGATCCAGTTGGAGATGTCCCTGCTCATTGCAAGAGGATTGGGCTAGATGACCTGTAAAGATCCTTTCCAACCCAAACCATTCTATGATTTTATGCATTGTATGTGCAAGCACACGTGAACGCAAGCACAGTTATAATTTCTGGATTCGTGACTTGTTAAAGAACACTTAAATATCCCTGTAAATTACTTTAGAAATGAGTGCTCTGCTCTCTTACAAGCTCACACCCAAGCAGTGAAATTTTTTTTATGTTTGTGGGCAGATCAAGTCTTTCCAAAGGAAAGGACCAAATGCACCAATAAAACATGAAATTAAATATCAGATAGTTTGTAAACTCTCCTGGCTGAACTTTGGCAGTGCCCTTCAATGATGATATGCATCTAGCCTTGTCACATTCCTGGGATCTTTGCTGGAACAGAGGCTGCCCATGGTCATGTCAGACTGTGGTGAGAAGTGAAAAAAGGGAGATAATCATTATATTTTGCTGTACTTCAGTTTCAGACAGAATCTTCTTGGTCAGAGGAAGGAGGAAGGTCAGTTCACATTGACCCACCCTCATCTTTTCTCTGCTGCTGTTCGTATCCAGTGGCCACCAAATGGGAGTGCAGTCTCCAGACCTTGTTTGCTGTCGTTAACCAGGTGATCAGTGAACTTGTCAGCCAAATGTTCTGTGGCATCAAATATTTATGTCCATGATGCTGATCCTTATATAGTGATGCGATTGTACTATAAATGAGGGGGGATGGAGTGTGACTTCATCTGTTAAAAAATTTGCCTACATAAATGAAATACATACCCTAAAGGGGTATATTTTATGAATGCCATCTGTCAGGCATTTGCAAGATAGTAGAAAAGTTATTGCACTTTGCATTGTGGGGTGTCAAAAGACTTATGCTGCCTTTTATGATGAGATGCTAAAAGTGCTTGGATATCTGTGGAAAAGAAGATGCATGAGCTGTCCACAACCTTTCCACGTCCACGTACAACTCTGATATTTCCATATAACAGGCATGCTTTATCCAGGTCACCTTATTCAAATTTTATAAAACTGTCTGTCAGAACAGATGGTGTCACTTAAGGATAAAAAGCTTAGCCATAGATGTGAAGAAAAGCTGCCTCTTCAAGAGAGGTCTGCTAGCACATCATAGTCTTTATCACCTCTGTCTTCTCTCCCTGCATGACAGAGGACTTCTCACAGGTTTGCGATCGATGTTTTCAAAGGCTTTACGTTTTTGGGTGGACTTGACTTGTTGCTACAGCGCTGGACAAGTGGCAGCATATCTGTCTGGCTCAGTTTGCCCATCTGTGAAATGGTTGCCTGGGCCACAGAAATTAAGATGTGTGAAGTACATTTGTAAAGGCTGAAGTTTCTACTACATGCTGAAGGCATTAAATCATTCAGACCAGAGCCTGGGTAGTGGCTAATGTAACTTCTTGTCTTTCTACAGTCTTTTCTCCCCTTCTTTTATGGCAGGCGTCACCATCTTCTCTGCTATCTGGCAGTCCTCACGGAGAAGGACTTCTGATAAGCTCCCTGTCATGGGTCAGGCTTCAGCCATTGCTGTATGTTTCTGTATTGTTTGTATGAAATTGTTCCTGGTGTTTCCTTTAAACCTAGAATTTTGGCACTACTTTTTTGGCTCCCTTCTAACAGGCAACACACATGTGTTTTTAAAGTCTATTATTGTCTGTTGTCATCTGGTCTGGCTAAAAGAACGTTCCTTTTTGGGTGTGCAGATAATGCAGATCACTAAGGGAGCTTTTCCAGTAAGGTCTGTTAAAAATTTTGTGTCTGGTCAAAATTACTGATTCCTGAGGTCAGTTCAGAGTGGTTAAGCAGGACACAAAAGCCTTAGCAACAGTACTGTGTCATTTATGTTGGCTTATATTTTTTGCTGTGCTGAAAAATGTTGTGTTTTAACTTAATCAAGTTGTCTCCTTCCTGGATTTCTCTTTTTAATACCTGTGGCTGTATACAAATAAATGGGATTATAATAGCTCGGATGTCGCATGGCAGTTCAGTAGCTGTGTTGCAAGTGGCAGAGTAAATAATGAATTAACTCAGCCCAGGACAAGAGGTTACTGAATAACCTCTGCGTACTGTAGGTGGCAAATGTTTTTCAGGACTTGCAGGCACATAATGTGAGGCCAAGCCTAAACAAATACGGTGACGTTTGAATGAAAAAGTCTCCAAATTCTCATCTCCAGACTATACAAAGAGATAGCACAGAAAGTCAGATGCTAGGCATCCTCCTTATCATGGATATCATGAGTTTTCCCCAACTAAGGATGTCTTCCCTCTTGTCTTTATCTGGTTTAGAAATACTTTATCTGACCCCTTCTCATGTGTCCTTCATGGATGGTAGGACTGCGCTGGGGGAGGGGTGCTCAAAAAAAAGAAACCCTCAGGAGAGTTTTCTATTTTAAGTTTGAAAGTGAATATGCAGAAATGGCACCTTCCCTTAAGTAAGCCTGTTCCTTGAAACTTGGTCAGTCTTCAGTAATTCATAGGCGTTGCTGCCGCTTTTCCGTAACACTGTTAGTCTTGTTAACTTCACCCAGCTATGGAAGGGTAATTTTCAGTGTAGGTATCAACAACACTGATGAGTTTCAAATGAAAGGATAAATTCTGCTTTCATTTACCCCATGCTGTGCTATCGCAGCGGAGGTTTGAGGTCCGTACAAGCTTACGTCATAGCTGACATCAGAAAGAAAAGGGCAGTGTAGAATTTTTATTATGGAAGATAATAAGGGCAAACAGGAATGCAACAACACAACGCTGTCATTCCTGAGGCCTAGGCTGCTAACAGTCTGGGGGAGCCCTTACGGCACTCGCTCACAGAGCAAACCTGGCCTAGTTTTGGAGAGAGGGTGAGTGGAGGAATACTGATAGATTTCTACAAGGTTACTTTTCAGTAAGTGCCTGACCCCACAGGACTTCTGTAAGATCACTGACCTCTTTCTTAGAGGTCACAAAACTCCTGCTCATTTTCTTGCTTTTTTGTTACTTGCCCCTCTGAACAGAATGAGAACACCCTGGAGAAGAATTACAGGCTTGCATTCTGGTTGGCAGAAGCCAGGGCACAGACAACTAATTGCACTTCATTTGGTTTTTATTAACTACCTCAGTGGTGAATTTATATGCATATTTTTGAAGGTGTTGCTGAAATGCAATGTTTTTTAGGTTTTAAGGTCAAAGGATGTTAGTGTAACTTAGTGTAAGCAGTATAATTTGTTATAGCAGTAATGCTTCCTTGCTGTGGTTTTTAGATCCCTCAGAAATAGTGAGGGATGGTTGCCACCTGTATTACACGGATATGAAATTGAGGCTTCCTGGGGATGTCACAACAGACCTCACCTGGGGGTTTCCCTTCACGCTGCTCCCATTTGACCGTGGATGTAGGCCAGGGGCATGGGCTCTACTGGTTGGTGATACTGGTCACCTGCTTTGCTCTTTGTTGCAGGCACAGGTTGGACCACCTCAGTACAGAAAGCCCTCTGGTGCCTTCTGCAATGGCCACGAGACCATTTGACTCCAGTGCAACGGAGGTGAGTCCTGGAGGAGCTTAGCTTCTGGTAATGTGTCCAGGGAGTCTGGCAATGATGCAGCAGCGCTGGGGAGGGTGTGGCAATCCTTGCAATGAGTCTACATGGGATGGGAGTCTCCATCACTGTGCAAAAACAAATCATATGTGATTTAATGGTTGTGATCCGCCAGTTAAGCACAGTTAGGTGTCTGCTTCTGTAACAGCACCTACAGCCTGACATTCCCATCCTGTGTAGGAAATATTTCGTGCCTCAGACGGGGCTCTGCTAAAATCTGCCCACGGAGTGGAGAACTGCCAAATGGCGGTCGGTGGGAAAAATCTGAAGAAAGTCTGCATTAAAAACTCAGTCTTCTCGGGGTTTAACCACGCCAGTAATGCAGACAAGGCATGGGATTCACAACCTGCTTCTAATGGCTGGAATCCAGCTTCACAGGTTTTTGGTTTTTTTTTAAAGAATGAAGCAGGGGATCTCTCATTTTAAAACACACAGGTGCTAGAGGCATTGCTGCCATGTTAGCTCAGTGGCTGCAGGACTCATCACATGCAGGGGACGTAAGTTGGCCTCGGTGCTTTTCCTGCCTTCCCCCATCGATGCAGAGACCACTATAGCCAGGAGGCTGCTGGGCTGGTTGAATCTGTCCTGTGATGTCTGGAGAGGGAGGTGAGGCCAAGTGCTTGATCCGGAGAAAGACAGTAACAGAGAGGAGGCAGTGTGGTAAGTGAGGAGGACATCTGCTGAGCTGGGAAAATCCTCCTTCCAGTCTGCAAGTCAAGGACTAATTTTAATCTATTGCCTGTTTGATGTAAAGATTCTGGTAGGTACTAAGGTAGGGTTTAATATCTGATGTTAAAACTCTAGAAACTGAAAGAACTAGGGAAATACTATTTAGAATTACACTTGATAGGAGAGGGAAAAAAAAAAAAAGCTTTTGCATTGAGCATTGGAAAGGTACTTGACAGAAGAAATAAGTATTCACAATCTGTTTCCCAGTCTAAGAAGATGAGAGCAAAGAACATTTGTATTTTTGCTGTGGTGGTTCATGAACTTCTGTTGTAGTTGTTTTTTGTGGGGTTTTTTTGTTTGTTTGTTTGTTTGTTTTCTAAATATAAGGTGCCAGCTGGGAACGCATGCTAAGCTGTCATTTTTGATTCTCAGTTGTAGGTAGCGTGCATCATCTTTTATACTTTCTTACCTCAAGACCCATGGCCTTCGATTCCCTTGGTCGGAGACATGCGCAGTTACAGTGCGTGACCCTGTTCCTGGCGAAGTCAGAGGCTTGCTGTCAGTTGCAACTGGGACAGGCTGGCCCTTAGTGCTATGATCAGTTAATACTTAACCTTCTTGTGAACTCTGGCTTGGTTTTACTGTTCCAGCCTGCTGGGCGTGCCTGCTCAGGAGAAAAGTTTGGTACGGAAACGCTCCTGAAAGTCTCCATCAACCGGAGGGTCAGAATCTGCTCTCACACAATCTCTAGAGATCTTGGAGAGACCCAGAACTAAGGCAGCCCTTCCAAGTGTGTAAATGTCTCAAAATGCTTCATACACTGACCTTTGCTGTGGAGGGAAGATTTTAAAATGTGTGATGTTCTGTGTTAAACCTGCGACAGGTGTTGATGGTAAGAACAGGCTGATGTAGACAAGCTGGAGTTTGATGTACCGGTATGTGAGAAGCCATTCCCAGGAAGAGCATGAGGATGAGCCCCTACCATGGGGAAGGATCAGGCAGTCCCCTTCCTTTCCTACACCAGGATTTAGTATCTCCACCACAATCAGGATAGAGAGACCACACAGGTAGGAATTTCCCTTGCATATGTGTTGCGAGGGTCACTAAAAACTTCCTATTTCCTGGGCTGAGATGGAGAAGGCTTCTTACATTAACCACCCTCAGCAGTCACTCAGACATGAAGTGACTCACCACAGCGGTGACTGGGAACTGTGAGCGACTACAGAGCTGTTGTGTTGCTTCTATCCCCATCGCACAGGGAGGATGAAGATTTATTTTAAGCCATCTTTTTGCTGTTTTGGTGGGGTGGGGATGAAGGCAAGATGCAAATTGAGACCCAGCATTTTCTTAGGCTAAAACAGCTGTGTTGAGGTGGGTTTTAATAGCAGGAGAAAGGGGCACGTGCTAGCAAGAACCTTTTGACACCTGTAGCATGCTGCAGATGCGCAAAGCCTGTGGCAGAGGCATGCAAAAAGATTATTACAAGTCGTGTCATCTGCTGCCCGGTCCCCTTGCACTGCAGCATTATCTAGGTGCCTCATTAGGTGGGGAGTAGCCCACTGGCTACTGCTTGTTTGTAAAGTGACAAGTCAGGCTAATTGGCTGTGTGGGTGGAGTGTTGGTTTCAGGCTCATCCAGGGGCATCCTCATCCTTTCCTCAATTATATGCATCCAGCAGCGGGGTTGGGCAATGAAGTTTGTCCATGGGTGCTTCTCTAGAGCTAATGGACAGAAAAGCTGGGCTAACTGGGGCACCATGAGAATCTTTTTTTAGCCCATCACACCAGGACCATGAATTGCAGCCACGCAACTGGCACTTTTGCAGGGAGTAAGGAACGCCGCTTTCTCACCCTGCGGGATATGTGACGAGAGTGGGTGTGCAGCGATGATCGAGTCACTGAGTTAAGCAGCAGGCCTGTGTGACGGATTTACAAATACCAGTGTTCTTTATTTACATAGACATGTAAACAACAGAAGGTAAACAACACCGCCCAGCTCGGTCTAACAAACAGGCTGCTGCTGTTTCACTTCAGGACCTGAGGTGTTTTAGACATTTCACAGAAACTGTATTGACAGCAAACACAGAAAGGCGACGAGGTTACCTTGACTCTTTCTCCTTTGCACGGGAATTGCATGCACAGTGGGGCAGCGTGAGGGAACACCAGCACTGAGGCCACAAAACAAGCGTATGCAAGGAACCCACTAAGGGCTTGCCTTAAGGTTGGATATGGCTGGAGTTAGCAATATTTGTGAGCGGTACCACTGCAACTTGTCTGTACTCTGCCAGCACTTTCCATCCAAGGATCTGAAAGCACAAATCTTTGTTGCATCCTTTGCAAATCATCCTCAGTTTGCAGGCAAGGAAATGGAGAGCCCTCAGGTAGCGGCTTTCCCAGAGCTTAAGTTTTACTGGTCTCGTTTCCCAACCTTGTGCTTTAAATATAGCACCATTCCTCCTTCCCAGAAGTATATCGCTTCTTGACCTTTCAGGACAAGCTTTTGAATTCAAAGTGACGCTCCAAGCACTGCAGGTAGAAGGGCAGGGGACAGTCCCAGTCGCTACCAGAAGCTGCTTCACTTCAACGGTGCCTCTGCTGAAACAGGAGCCAGCTACTGTGCAGTACATTGCACCCATCCCCGTGCTTTTTCAAGTTTGTCCAAAACCAGAATTAAGGGAAATGTTAGCTGAAAAGAGAAACTATTGGAAAAAACCTGTTCTGATCTGCTGTCTTGCAAATTTACTGCAACAGTAAGCCATACATACACTGTGTTTTAGTTAGCCGAAATATTTCAAATAGAAATGTCACACTAAATTTGTAAGACAGAAAAATACCTAGTGGGGCCATGAAGAGTTCAGGAAGTTTGCTGCTTTTGTGCCAAGGAACAAATTTCCTTATAGTTTAGCAGCAAAAGCATGAGCTAGGGCTTGAACAGGATTTAATTCTCAGCTGTAAATTCACATTTTGTTCCACACACACTTTCTGAAAAAAAAAAAAAAGCAAACCACCACCCAGATTGACAGGTGTTTGGTTTGTTGTTTGTTTTGGGGTTTTTTTTCTATTGCAGAGTGATCACCATGGCTTGAACCCAAAACCTGTTTCAGCCTTTCTAACCTGTTTCTAACATGAACAGCAAGTTAGACAGGCTCAGCTCATATGCTAGATCAAATTCAAGCATGTAAGAATGACTGCTAAAAAAGCAGCTGGGAAGGTGAGTTTGAGCGCAGTATTTAAATGCTCAGCTGCCTTCTTTTGTGCATGTTATGCTTCAAGTAGTTTTACTTCTTCTACCCTCCCAGTAAGAACTAGAGCGATGCCCTGTTGTCAGTTATCATAGGGAAGGAGATGAATCACCACAACTGTAAGATACACCATTTACAGCTGCCAGTGCAACAGCAGGTAAAATAAAGACAGAGGAGGCCTGTTTTTTCTTAAATAGGCATTTCTGCAATCCTTTTAGTCCCCCAGGTGAAAAGGAAACTTAAGAAATTCTCCTTAAATAAAAAGCTATGTACAAATTGCACACATTGCAAACAGAGCACTGAGATCAGTTACAGAAAATAAGATGTACAGTCTTCACTGATAACATCTCTCTTGCTATAAACAGTGATAAACAGCATATGCTTTCTTCAGATGTCAGAACCCAGCAAGACTGCAATATTATGTACACAGGGCTTGTTTGCCTTCTGCCTCCCGCTGCAGAGTCCCTCCAAACTCTGTTTTCACTTCAGAAAGCTGTGCAGCGGCGTTCCCGCACACCGCGCCTCTCCCGCTCGGTGGCTTACAGAAGAGCTGTCATTGCTGTCTGGCTTATTGGTTTGAGGCAGTCTCGGGGTGTGGAGTAACCCTCGCTCCCGACGGCGTTGGGCTGGGGTTTCTGGTAGTCCGTGCTGTAGCTCACGGAGGTCAGAACACCGTTAACTTTGGGTTTGTCGTAGTTTGTGACACTCTGGGGTGTCTGATAGTCTCCGTTCCTGGTATCGGTCGTACATGAACTAGAGAAGCTGCCGGCAGGAAGGGAGTGTTTCTGCGAGGAGAGGACGGGTACGTTGTAGCCGTTTTCAGAGGGGAAGTTATTTTCTCTTGCTACGTGCCGCTCGATGATGGGGGTGGCATATTCAGGCTCTTGGCTGGTCAGGGGCAGAGCGTATTCGTGCCGGTTAGCTCTGTGCGGACAGTGATAGTGATTTTCGAACTCTGAACTCCCCCTTCTTCCCTCGTCTTTGGCATCAATGGGTCGAAAAGTGGATCCTTTCCGCGTCACCGTCCCAGTCCCGATCATGAGAGGCTGCTGATAATCTAAAAGGAAGCAGGAACTGCTCAATAAGGCACAGATGGATTATTTTATGTATTCAATACTTAAGCACTGATAAGAGTCTTGTGTTGAAAAATAACTCAGTTACTGTATGAAACGTGGTTATCAGGGATGTGAGGAAACCTTGCCCCAGTGTCAGTCCTGTAACCTCCTTCAGAGAGTAAACGTTGCAGAACGTGGCAGAAGCTCTTCCACCGAGGAGCTCCAGTCTGCCCCCTCCTTTGCTCACTCCCTCGCTCCTTTTCCCCACCTACCCACCCAAATAAACTAACATCACTTCTGGAATGTGCTCAAAAGCCCTAAAAAAAGAGAGAAGTCAACAAAATATTAGCAACAACCTGGGCAAAGGACATTGCACGGAGATCCACAAAGGAGTAGTTCTCCAAAACAAGTGTTCCACTTTTGGAATAATTAAAGTGCCTAGAGGATTCTTAACGAGCCCGCCCAAGTGCCAGCTTTATTTAAAAGGCATCTCGCAGTAGCTGACTGACAAGGAGGATGAAGTTAGGTGGAATGGCAGCCAAGAGAGTCAAGGGAAGTGTGAAATGTGCTGAGCCAGCTCAGCACTGCTGCAGGCGTGTGAGGGGAGAACGAGCCGTGGGAGGAAAAGCAGGACCGGTGCTGCCAGAGGAATGGACGATCACTCCGGACAAGGCGGGGAGGCCAGGGACAGAGTGGTGAGGGTTGGGATATTGCTTGAGCAGGAAGGAGATAAAGGAAATGCAGCCTCAAGCAACAATCGGGCAGCTGTGTAAGGAGGAGATCTGGACTGAAAGGGTTTTCAAAAATCCAGTAAAACTATTATGAGAAAATTCAACGTTCTAACTTTCTCGCTTTGATACTAGTGACAATCTTGTACGGATGCATGTGGTGGCCTGAACAGCTCTACTAAATGACACTGTTAAAGTATCATGTTTTGACGCAGGCGCGAAGAAGTGAGCTCAGTTTCTGTTCTGGCACCGTGGCTCATCTGACATGAGCGTTGATTTCGATCCCATATGTCCTGTGAATCTTTTTGGCAGTTCCTGGCTGCTTCCCAAACTTCAGCATGTAGGGTGAAGGTGTTGCGATATTTCACTTAGTGTGTGGTGCAGCTTTTCCCGGCGCCACTGCCGCCATCCCCGCCAATCTCCTTCGCTCAGGATGAAGTGTCGCAACTTGCACCCGGCTGCCTTTGGGAACCCACAGGGGGGAATTTCATGTAGCAAGTTAACCTATATGCGAGTTGCATGCTCTCTGCAATTAAATTATTAAATGGCACATTTCTGGGCTGCATTCACATTTTAATTTCACGTTTCTTGTTTTTAAGGAGACTGTAGGTGAAATGTTAAGGCTGGGGAGCTGCCTGGCCAGACCGAGAGTTAAGACTTCTCACACGTGGAAGGAGGGGAGGATGGAGAGAGCAGAGGTTCCTCAGACATGGCTGGGGAGCTGGATAACCATGATTTGTGAGCAACCTTTATTCCCTCCCTTCCCTTCATGAAATAAAACTGCTTTGTAGGTCTCTGCATATTTATATTGAAAATTTCTGTAAAGGGCTGAAACCACCTTTGAAAGATATCCAGGGTAGCACCATATGGAATTGCAGTAACCATCCATTTGTTTTTTAAAAGTATTTCTCTGCCAAAATCACTGGAGGAATTCTAAGAAATTTCTAAGCTCTAGAGGCTGGAAAGAGCAAATTAATCTTTCTGGAAGACTGCTGATCACTGATCCCATGAAATGGCTGGTCTCACCAGCCTTTCCAGACAGACTAAACTAGGCAAGGATAAGATGTGCTAAGAGGATAAATTAAAAACCTATCCCTTTGGGATGCAAATAGTACTGATGCAAGGATTTGCTCTATCCAAGCAGTGACCTGGAGCCAAGTAGCACAGGAGAGAAGCAATGTAGTTGTTTTTATCCTTCTCTCTCATCTACCTGCTTCCACTTCAGGGGCCCTTGACTCCAAAATAGTTCAGGCATCGGGAAAGCTGCACAGGGATCTCAGCACGACTTCCAGCTGGGCATGAAATCCCGCTGCAAACCAGCTAAGCAATTTTTCTATTTGCTCAGCAACAAGGGGTGTTGTATTCTGTTCCATTTCCAGAGACATTTGTGTTTAAATAGAAACACAAAAATTAGTCAGCAAAGCCAAACTGTCCTCTCTGAGGCACATTCTTGGACTGCATCCATGCCTGACTGCCTTTCCCTGGTTACCTTCAGCTGTAACTACTGCAGAGTCAGGAAATCTTTCCCAACAACTCCAATAAAAATTTTCCAAAACAGTGGAGTTTTTTTCCACTGATATATTTAGCTGCTTCACTATACATCTGGGATGAACACAGATAAATCTGGGCCTCAGCTTGCGTGAGGAGCTTGTAACGTTGCTGGCCCGTCCCTCTCCCTCTTCCCTGCTTTGCACGCAGAGTGAAGTGAAGGCGTTGCAGGGGGAGCAATCGTTTACCTGCCATGTCGCTGGTGACCAGATCTAGTTTTTGTGGTGTCTCCTTCTCATTATCATAGCTGATGGTGAATTCAGTTGACTGATGCCTGGTGAAGGGCTGCTTGATTTGTTTCCAACAACCTATGATAAAGGAATAAAAGTAGAAGGCTTATCAGCAAGCTAAATGCTTACAGTCAGAAGACATATCAGAAAGTTTAACTTCTGGTGTACTTGTTACTGTCAATATATTAAAGTAGTTAAAAAGCAAGACTAAAACAGGCTGTTGGTAAAAAAAAAAAAAAAAAAAAGCCTCCTAAATTTGGAGGGTGAAAGGGAAAAAATGAATCACCAAATGGGATTTTCAAGTGAAAACGAAACTTCATAGAGAATTTTCTTGGCAAAAAGGGCTCAAACTCTGTATGTGCCTGCACTGATGCCTTAACATAGTATATCAGTAAAATATCAGTTTAAATCGGTTACATGTTTTACCATTGCTTATGTGGCAAAAATAATGCTTAAAATGTCTTTTTTTTTTTTTTCAGTAGATTAGTACAGCTTTCACTTCCTTAACATCTGAGCACCTGCGCTCATGAATTAATTTGCTCTCACAACATCCTTGTGAAACTGAAAAGAAAAAATCCACAGTGTCAGGCACTTGCCTGGAGCCTGCGACACGAGGTCTGCAGAGAGGTGGGTTCGGCTCCCAGCTTTCTAAGTCCCAAGCCTGGTTCACAAGGGCTTAGAAGCTTGATTTATGAAGCACACACGCAACAAGTAAACTGACTGGGTAAGAGGCTATCTATCTTCAATTTCTTGGGATTTGTCCTCATTAGCAAGTGAGAAAGGATTATGATGTGACCTTGAAAAATTATATTAGCAAATATGATGTTAAGTACAAACTAATTTTCTAACGAGGGCGAGCTGCAGTAGGTAACAGCGTTCCTTTCACTGACGTCAACACCTGCTGAGGGATGAAATTTCGGAGCTGAGCTATTGCAAGGCACTTGTCAAGAGACATGTAAATTGCTTAGTGGTTTCTTTTTTTAATTGAAAGCCGAGATTCAGAAGGATATTCCTCTGTAGAGCTGGCTGGCCAGGAAAAAAAGCTGAACCCCAATTTCTGAGCTGACAGGAGACCCCACTCTAGACAGCAATATTGAGCAAGACAAAGCATATATTTCACCAGGGTTTTGCAGGCAGCTCCTAAAGCAGAGTCCTCAAGCCAATCCCCTATTCAGATTTTACACATGGAAGTACAATTCAGTACTGTTAGGCTTTATAAATACAGTCCCAACCAGGGAGGGCAGTGAGATGGAAATATTAAAGCCATAAAAAGTTATTAGCCCTTGCTCTCTTGAAGAGTGACAATCACTTCTACTGTGGAGAAAAGGAAAGCAGCAATTTTCTGCAAAATAGGTATTTTGGAGGAGGGAAGGAAAGGGAGGGCACCTGGGAGCACTCTTACGTGCTAATTTATGCGCATTGTATAATAGATCTTTTGTTAATTGCCTTTCTGTCATAGAAACCAAATTATATTGTTTCTCAGGGCACCGTGCTAGGATGACACAAGTGGGACACAATAGGATCATTTGCTGTTTCCCTTGCATGAAGAGGTGAATCTGAACGAGGAAATGTGGATGCCATTTCATAAGCATTTCATGCTTGGTTGCATAAACCCCTTCCCCTTGGCCTAATGGACAGGACAGGACAAAGTGCATGATTCTACACTAACCTGATTTTTGAGCACTGGATAATCCATAAGAAAGTCCTTTGGCTTCTCGCCTGCAAGGAGAGGAAAGCATTTATAAATATCTGCACCCACAGCATTTCAGCTTCATGCCTTAGCTCCAACAGAGAGAGCTTTTGTGTTTAGCAGCTGAGGACAATGCTTCACTTGGAAGCATTGGAGTCCAGTGTTTACTAGGACGTAAGGCATGCAAACTAGGATTTCAACATTTCGTTTTTCCCCATTTATATACAAGTTGTGAGTGCCAGTGTTCAAATTTCCTGTGTCTGGCACTCATTGATTTGATGTGTCCATTTCCATGTGTGTCACTCCAGCTTATGTTTTGGGTCTGTTCTTCAGAAGTCTTTGACTAGTTTACAGATTTACTGGGAATCCAGAGCAGAGCTGGGTACTGCTTGTGATGAAGCAACATCACCAGAGCATTGCTTACACTTCCAAATCCCCATCTGCTGACAGAAGCATTTCCGTGCTCTATATGCAAAGGCAAGTTCCTATGAATGGACAGCTAGCAGAACCACAGTTGACAGTGCTTCTTCCAGTGCCCTGACTTGTGAAATGAAGTAGCTTTTTTTTTTAGCTGCTTACCAGTGAATGTCTGCAAGGCCTTATAGCTGGGCTCTGCTTTTACCCCCTTTGGTTAATCATAGAATGGTTAGGGTTGGAAGGGACCTTTAAAGGCCATCTAGTCCAACCCCCCTGCAAGGAGCAGGGACATCTCCAACTACATCAGGTTGCTCAAAGCCTCATCCAACCTGGCCTTGACTGTTTCCAGGGATGGGGCATCCACCACTTCTCTGGGCAACCTGGTCCAGTGTTCTGCCACCCTCAGTGTGAAATATTTTTTCCTAATACCTAATCTGAATCTACCTCCCTCTATTTTAAAACCATTACCTCTCGTCCTATCACAACAGGCCCTGCTAAAGAGTTTATCCCTGTCTTTCTTATAAGCCCCTTTAGGTTCTGGAAGGCTGCTATAAGGTCTCCCTGGAGCCTTCTCTTTTCCAGGCTGAACAGCCCCAACTCTCTCAGCCTGTCCTCATAGGAAAGGTGCTCCATCCAGCTCTCTGATCATCTTCGTGGCCCTCCTCTGGACCCTCTCCAGCAGGTCCATGTCCTTCTTATGTTGGGGGTTCCAGAGCTGGACGCAGTACTCCAGGTGGGGTCTCATGAGAGCAGAGCAGAGGGGCAGAATCACCTCCCTCGACCTGCTGGCCACCCTTCTTTTGATGCAGTCCAGGATGTGGTTGGCTTTCTGGGCTGCAGGCACGCATTGCCGGCTCACATTGAGCTTCTCGTCCACTAAAGTGGATGTTAAGTGCTCTAACTGACAGAACCAGGAAGCAGAAACACAACAGGAGGGAAATGAAAGAAAATGATCCAGATAAATAGCTCGAATCCCCTCTTCACTAAAGTTTTACATGGCTTTGGTGTGGAAACTATTCTGTCTTCAATTGTGTTATGCCTTAGCATTTGTGGGTATGTGTAGGCTGAGGAGAACCGCTGCTTACGTTGGACTGTAAATAGGGGTGTGCAGTTCTGACCTGCTTCACCTTCGCTTTTGTCTGACTAGGAGAGATGTACAGTGAGAAATACAGTTTACAGAGACAGAACATGAATTCTACTTAAAAGGGAGACTGACAAACAGTGTCGATATCCAGCTCCCTGGTAAAGAGGCTCTGTAGAGAGGGCACGTCGTTGAACATGCTAGCTAGGTAGCCACGAATGCTTCGCTATGACAAAAGCCAGTATCTTACTTGCGTAGGGCTGCACAGATACAAATTCCAGAGAACAGGAACAGACACAGCACGATGAGGATGGGGACAATTATAGCTGTAAGCTTTAAGCCTGCACGAGGAAAAAAAAAAGGATAAAAGTTAAAAAGGCAAATTACTGTGAAGCTGTTAATTTTTACTACAGAGAATGCAACAAGAGGCAGGTGTTCTTGTAGGAACACTCCTTGCAAGAGAGCATGAAACTGTAAAACTATAAAACTGCAAGGCTGGTCCTTGGCCGTACTCAGTTGCCATGTGCCTATGTGGAGCAGCGTTGAGATGAAAGAGTTAAATATACTTTCTCAAGGCTGACACTTGGCTTAATATCTATGTGCATCCTTACAAAGAGCAGTTCTTTCTTATTATACACTAGGTAACTTTTAAAAAGCCACTTAAAAGAACTCCATTTTCAGTTGCTTATAAAACTGCCAAATGAGGCTGCGATTTTATGTGCTGAGAGTTTGACTCATGCTGAACTGGTTGAAATATTTCACTCAAAATAGTTCAAAGATTTCCAGGAGCAGAGCTAGGGAAAAACCTGTTTAGCCCCCGTTAAATTCTAACACAACATGATGTAGAGCAGGGATTTCAAAATTAGCAGTGGGGTGGCTCTTGTGCCAGAAGCGCGCCTTCCGCTATTTCTACCGACACTTACCAGGCTGTGAGAACAAGGTAGTGCACATGTCCACAGGGTATTCACAATTTAGCAGACGAAATCTCAGTAGATTTCATTTTCAGTCAATGTGGGTACAATTTACCCATCTTGCTGCACAGATGAACTGAGCTTGCTCTTGGCAAGAGCAATGCCATTTCAGAAGAGCTTTTTTCTTAGAGTGATTGCTTTTCTTACAACCAGTTTTTTTTTTTACGGAGACATTGCTGCAACTGTCAGCTATCTCATGGGTAGCAGTGTTTGGCGTGGTGGGTCTGGTAACTTCTGCCCAGCTGCAGGTCCACCAAACCATCAGTATAAGCAACAAATGTTGTTCGCTTGATTTTTAAGATCCAAGAAATGAGCTCCACATGTTAAAGGATGAAGATTGAATATTTGGGAAGAAGTATGAGAATGAAGGTATCCTGAGCCTCGTGAACATAGGCATTACAAAAAAAGTGTTTAATTATCCAACTACTGTATGTTGCTTAGAGCTGGGGACCTGCTCTAGGAGGAGTCCTGGTTGCGTAAAGAGAATGTAACATTTTTGTGAGACCTCTGCCTCATGTGTTACAAAAAGTATAAACTATAGGAAAAGAGTGAAGAAGAGGTCCTCTAAAAAAGGCTGATGCATGGTCAGGAAAGCCACCTACCAAGCATGGCAAATAAACCAATATGACAGGGAAACCAAAGCCTGATGTTTCATACATCAGGAAAAATGAAGGCTTTCAATCTCTTTCTGTGCCTTAAGACAAAAAGAACCTATGCTCCTCCCTCTTCTCTCTGTTGTTAACCTTTATTAAAGTCTGAAGGGAAAATAAAAGTTTTGATTTGTGAGACAGTTTAAAGTTCACTCAGTCTGGGCTGAAGACATGATGTATCTCAGAGAAAATGCAGTGCTAGGTAGCGTTACCCAAGTTAGTTTCTTCCGATGGGATGGGCTCTGTAACAGTCCTGTCTTCTTTTCCAAGGGATGTTTCTGTGCTCTGGCTCGGTTTCTGCCACATTGAGTGTGTAAATGAACTATTAGCTGCAAAAGAGAAGGGGGCATCAGTGGCACCGTGGTGGCACAGGGGACTCTGTAGGCACCACGCCTGGGGAGCACTGCTTACCCCATACCTTGCGTTATTCGACAACCCATCAGCTCGAGCTTCAGTGCTATTCTTTGGTTCCAGGTTTGAGGGATAATTCGCACGTAACGGGCCACTATCGGAGGGATAAAGTTATTGCGTACTGTGTCACCAGAGTTGGAGTTGCCCTGGAATACCTGCAACGAAACGTAAGCACGTTGTTTGCTCCATTTTAAAAGTATCTTTCTTCAAAGTGCTCCTGACATCCAACTTCAAACATGTTAATTATCCTAAAACTAAGATATATTGATAATCTGGGATGCAGCCACAGCATTTTTGGAATGGAGAGCTCTGGAAAGAAATAATCTTTGTGGTTCTGACAGATGGCCACATTTTGCTGTTAGCTCAGAGAAGAAAGATTATCACTCTCTTTCAATTCTGTGTAATTTCTAGTTAATGTATGCTGCTATAACGCTATTATTTTTGATTTAATAGTGCTGCAACACCCTTACTTGGGCAACAGGGGATAAAAATGTAAAAAGAAAAAAATGAGGTGAAATATTTCTAGATGTTTTAGTAAAATGGTCAGTTTTCTGTATCAATCTTGAAGAGTGACTATTAACCCTGTGGTTGCATCTCCTTTTCCCTGCACGTACACAGTATTTCCCAGACTCAGTTCAGCCCGCACATGGAACAGTAGTCCTTGCAAGATGAGCTCTTGGAGATGCTTCGGCATGATCTAGGAGAACTTAGAAACCTGATCAGACAGGGAAGAGAGCTCAGCATTTCTTAGATAAAATGCCAGGCACATGGGGTTCTGATGGGACAGGTTTTGTCATGCACCTTAGCTGAAACTAAGATCATATATAATACTTTCATAAGATTATTTGTAAATAACAAGTCCTCATGGAAAACTGTAAATCAGGAGATTTTAAATAGCTAGCCTTCACAGTTCAGACATTACTAGGTTGATTTTTTGCTTTTTGGGCCAACACCTCCTAAGTTTAGCATGTTAAAAATCTTAAACCAGTTAATGTGGTGCAGTGAAACTCCTTGCCATACAACCTAAGAAAATCAGAGCTAGTAGGAAATCTCTCTATAGCTCTACCAAGTTTTTAAAAACTGCCATCGGGACCAAGGAGCAGGTAGAGCCTTATCCTGAGGTAAGCTAAGCTCCCTCAGAAATGATGAGTGAAGGTATGACTTTGAATGCTGTGGGGGCAGGGAGGGGCATTTGGGGTTTTTGGGGGGCATTTTGTTTGTTTGAAAGGAATCATTAGGCTTCAGGGGAAAATGTTATTAGATGAACCTGTGCAGCACATCCTTTGTCTGCAGGAACTAGTTGCACTGCTTTTATCTGTTCATTGTTAAAGTTACTCAAAGTCTGTGAAAGCTGTTGTGTGGACAGGTATTTTGGTGCAAAAGCATTTATTTTATGTTCAGTTACATCAGTTCCTAACAGGCATAGGCTGCGCCCACAGATTTGGGTCAGAAGAGTCCTGCCAGCGAGGGGTGGGGAGCGCTGCAGCCCCTGGTGACGGTAACACAGGCGGCTCAGTCTGCTGGGGCAGCCTCACCAGCAGTGCTGTGCTTTTACCCAGGCCGGCTGTTTCGCTTGCAGGGGGTGCGTTGACCATCCTGGTGCATCTGAACCTGAATGCCAGCATTGCTGGTGCCATACCAACTGATGCTTCTGCGCTGGTACAGTGTTCCTAGCACAGGCAAGCACTGAGCTGAGCTGAAGGCTTGCCCAAACAGCCTGTTGTACAGCTTTGATTACACTGTTTGTTTTTTTTAAAAGAAGGATATACACATACACATGGCTCCCTGGTGTGTGTCTCACAACTTCAGCAAGCCCTGGATAACTTCTTTGTTTCAACAAGCTCGCTATCTTCTCCATGGCCGTAAATTACACTGGTGAAGACAACCCAAGTCTAGACAAGCCTGCAGCTCCTAATCTTTCTTGAGAGAGAAAGCCTACCCTTCAATGTCAAGGCAGGGTACGCAGTATTGCTCTGTGTTTTCCTGACCCTCCCACTTTCCCTTACCTTTTCTTCATTGCTCAGAATTCCTTTGTAAGTTCTCCATTTTGAGTTGTTATTTTTGTAGTTCATTGTAAATGTCTTTACGTAAAAGTTGAAATTCTGCATAGCAGATCCAGAACCAGTGGTCTTAATCCCTTTTAACAAAATGCAAAATACATTTTAATTTGTTAGGTATCTTTTTTAAAGGAACACTTTCAAATGCAAACACAGAAACCAAAACTATTTGGAGAACTTTACCTTCAAAGTCTTAATTAATTTTTCAAACTATGATGGAATTCAGGGGTGGTTACTGAGTTTAAAAGTTGGGTGAAGAATGGAAATAAGTTTTAATTTAATTTAATTTGTGAATTTAGAGCAATGGAATTGCTCAATTTAATAACTCCAAAAATGCTAACAGCTTTTTGATGGTATTATGGTCTATATCAGCAGTCTTTACATCAGCAACTGTAATTTACATTTCTACAACTAAACCAGTAGCTGGAAATCTCTTTCACCTGGGCCATTATTTCAAAGGCTATGACTTTAATGTTTCTTATTGATGCAAGACTGCATCATTAATAAGTCCTAAGCAATCACCTATCATTCATCCAGACTCTATTGGTCCCTCTGTAAGTATTTTTTTCTGAGGCTACAGCACGTTTACAGATCAAGCATGCATGACTGTTGAGTCCAATCCTATATCCCTATAGGAAGACCAGTTTTATAAATAACGATTATTTCTTAAATACGCAAATAATATTCCTCAGTACAGAGATTTCATTACTTTTAATGAAAGAAACATTACATTAGTGCATTATTAACTCTTCAACTGCATTCAGTTTCTTCTCTAGCTGAAACCCCAGCTTCTAATAACCAGACAGTGACATACCTGTTATTCTCTTTTTCTCTCCAAGGTCTATCTCCAGCCATTCACGATTGCTGCTGTGGTTAGAGGCCCAAGCCAGTCCTGGAACTTGAAGCCAAGCCTTGTCAGGAGACCACTGGAATAGTTGGCCAAATTCGTTGGTCTCCTCCCAGTAGGAAGATGCAGTAACCTGGCTCTTGGAGAGGAATCCCTCTTCCAGACTGAGAGATTTATTGCAGCCTAGGAGTCCCCACACAGACAGGCAGAAGGAGTTATTTTGCATTTTCACAGGATATTTTTACATTAGGCTAGCAACATATGAAGACCACCCACCACAGCAAAGTCAGATGTTGCTTAATCTAGTGCTAGCCTGATGCTATCCATAAGCTGTGGTGTTTGCCCGTCAATTTGTGGTGGATGATCCAGTACCAGAGTGCTGTAGTTCCTCTCCTTTACCAGTTTAACTCCTACATATACAACACCTTCTGACTACATCTGCTATTTTTCCTTGCCCTTTTGTTTTTTAATCTCTGCAGTTTAGTCTCATTCCTGTGAAGACTTCTTATATTTTTTAATTTTCCTTCTGAAACATAATATTTACATTTCGAGATTGGCATTAACTAATTTTGCTGTACAACACATTTCTCAGATTCAGGCACTGTACTAAAAGGAACACTTTACTGTAAATATTTCATGATTCTCACCTGCAATTAGGGCTAGGAAAGTTACTCATTTGAGAAGCTCCTTGATACTGCTGCCAAGAGGTGATATGAAGATAATAGCTGCAGGTAAGTATTACAAACTCCACCAAAGAACCTGCAAAATTTCTGCACATCAAGGTTCTTCAGAGAAAACAGGCCAGTGGAATAATGTTTCAATGAAGTTAAAAATAATTCCCTGGCAGTTTCAAAGGCCTATACATGCTCTACAGTTTTCAGTGGAATAGTAAATGATTTTATCTCAGTTGACTGAAATATAATTCAAATGAACGAGCGTGAACTTTTTCCCCCTCTTTGCTATGTTTTGTGCAAATGAACAGCTTGACAGATTAAAGACGCTTTTGCATCTTGGAAAGTCATAAACAAAAAGTCGTTCTGTATCAGTGCAAAGTAAATATATTTTCATTCCTCTCTCTGTTTTTGTTTTCTTGTATAACGAAGATGGAGTTTATAAATGTCTGAAGAAAAACGGCTTTCATTTTCTGCCGCCTAAAGTACATAGAAATGGGATTATCTGATTGCCATTTTTCATATGCTGGCACCAGAAACGTAGCAGCAGAATACTATTTCTGTTTCTCATCTATGTGCGTATGACCTATTCCTATTCTGTGGATTTTTTTCCTAGCTCACTTCACATCCCTTCAAATTCTTTATTCAATTTGCCAATTTAAAAAAAAATTGGTGTCCTAAAATATCCTTCCTAGACATAGCCTGGCATTCTCCTGATTACTTTTCAAAACTTTTACAGAAAATACTCAAATAAAAAGGTAAAATTTGAATGGCTAAAAATAAAGCCATTTTTCTTACCATTTGAAGTAAATATAAACCGCTTATCTGACAGCGAACCACTGTAAGAAAAGAAGAAGGTAATTCAGCCTTTCAGGAGGTGGTCACGGGAACGCCAAGGTACAGTTTCAGAATCCCCATTTATCTAGCAAAATATCTCTGGCCAGATAGCTGCTTACTTTGCTGGCTGGTTGCAGTCCCCAGTCAGAGGACTCTTGTGCATCTCTCACCGTGACCAAATTCAGATACATTTTTTGGAGCATTCATCATGCTTTAAAGTGAATTCTCATCCCATCAGCCTGTTACTCTTGCTGCACACTTCCACTTTTCTCCTCTGCACGGGCCCTGTGCTGCTGTGGGAAAGCTTTCCCCTTCTGCTCCTCAGACCAGCAACATGAGAGCATTCAAAAGGGCCAGGATCAGGGAAGACAACAGGGCCTGGAGCCACCAGCAGTGCAAGGCTCCAGCACCAGGCTAGGCCTCTCCTCACCTCCTGTGGCATAAATTAGAGCAACTTCGCTGAAATCAATGACTTTCTATTAGTCTAAGTCCACATCTAGTTTGAAGAAAAGCCAGCCTTAAGCGCTGTGAAAGAGTTAACACTTGATGATGACTACACCTTCTTGGGCTACATGTTTATTGCAGACAAACTGAATGAAAACTACTCCTTTTAATCTGGATGGGAATGGGTTCTGTTGTAACCATGACCAACAGCTCCCATCAGGAAAGGTTCTTCTCATTCCATTAATAGGACCACATCTTTGGCTCCCCTTTTCTTCCTTCTTCTGACATGGACTGCTTTGCTTCAGGAGAAAAGCTATTTCTTGGGCCACTCCATACAACCCAGCACAATGCAGGACAGGATAAAATCACCATTGTAAGAGAAAGCTGTGCTTTCCTTGGCCTCCCATGGACCCACTTTCTGATTCCCAACGAGATGCCCCTGAGGTTTCATTCCAGAAGCAATGACTCTGTCTGGCTGCCTAATAAAAATAAAAGCCCGGGGTTTAATGTGAAATTAGTTTGTGTTTCTTAGAAATCTGACCCCTTCCACGTCGCTTCCATTAGCTGCACGCATCACTTGCCCCTTCTGAAAAACCTTGGCCAGCGTGACTGAGCAGTAAAACAACTTCTGCGCTTAAGCATCAAGACAGCTTCCTTTCAGGCTGCTCTTTGTTGTTGGCCAGGAAAATTTCCCTGGAGGAACTTCTGTGGGCTAAGAGTGGTGCCCACGGCTCTGTGTTTTAAGAGCACTGCAAACCGGGAATAGGTAAGTGGTCCCATGTCAAGGTCAATAAAAACACTGCTTCTTTTTGTCACTGAGGGAAAACTAATGACTACAGGCAAATGAAGCTCTTCAGAGCTGACAGAGAGCGCTGGGAGGGAGCTGATTTATTTGGGCATGTAGGCGGTAGAGTAGCTGGAAGGAGAAACTCAAGCCCTCCCTCCCACATCTTCCCCCCAGGCAATCCTCAGGGGCCATCAGATGTGCTCTGCTCACTTCAAACTAGTTTGACATTCCAGCCAAAACAATTTTTGCTTTCTTGGTGAAGGCAAAGCAATCCGTTTCAAGAGAAAAGAAGAAAATAAACACCTACGGTGATCAGTAAAACCTACCCAAAACAGAAATCACAGCACTCCTCAAATATTTATGAGATAAAGCTTTGTAATAAAAAAGGCACCCAAATCCGTTTCAAATAGAGGGCTGCAATTTTAGCAGAGAAAGGGAGCGGGTTAGTATTTCTAAGGTCTATAAAGCTATGAGATCAAGCTGAAATATTTCTGCTATAATTCTGCAAGCCACTGAAGAGGACAAACTAATTCAGTAAGTGGTAATTCATCAGTTTCCTAATGTGACAGGTGGCATTTGTCACACAAATTTCACTTTGTCCTTTAAGGGATGGTGTCACCCCGTGCTTCTCATTTTCCTGACAACCTTCAGGAGCCTGCCTAGCCAACAGTACCAACGATGGGACTGCACGGGAGACCTGTGCTGGTAGCTCTGCAAAAAAAAGGATGCTTAATAATGCCCATAATAAACTTCTGCTAGCATCAAATCCTTTTTTTTTTCCAGAGTCAGCCTCAAGCAAGGTTTTTCTAAGCAGTCCAGGTTAACCCCATATCTCATCTTTCACTATCGATGAGCATGCGGTCTGTTGCGTTTTCAAAGATGAATGATTTCACGTGCATGGATGCATGGTCGCAGGCTGGCTCACATGGCAAAGTTAAACCCCCATATATTTGTACTAGGGTATCAGGACTGCCCAATAAATCCAGCCACTCGATCGTCATTATAGCATTTGTGGGTGCAGGTCTACGCATGGATCATGAGAACCAAAAACCTCACAGGTGCTGAAAAATGCAGTCAGGGAGGCCAAGGTCAGCTCCTGAGGGCGGGTGAGAGAGCGAGCCGTAACTCCGCCGTCACATTACAACGCAGATATTTAACAGCTCGATGCACTCCAGCAGCAGCTTTTGATGAGGTCAATTTCAGCTCAAGTCACTAAATAATTTAAATCTTTAATACTTAAATCCACTATAAATGAGATTTTAAAAACTTGAGTAAGCTCTTATTTAAGGGTGTCTAAAAAGCTCTTAAAGGATTGCTGTCCAAGTACCAATTTTTTCTCACTGGCACTGGCTGCTCCGCAGGAATTTCTTGCAGCATGTAGGTATCCTGAGGACAGGGAAGCCACGCAGCTTTGGAAACACCTCTTGCAAAAGCCACTTTTAAAGCACTAACTTCATTGGTTTGTTTTCTTAGTAAATAGGCTCACTGTTTCTGGGATCACTTTTTCATGTTTTGAAATAAAAGGATTTCCCTGCATCCTGCAGTTTCCCTCTTGTGGGATAAAGAGCTCACATCAGCAGTTCCTCTGCTCCCAGGATAGTCCCAGCTGCCAGGAGCATCAGAAGCATCCCAGGAAGCGCTGTGCTCACACTCCCATTTTTCTCAAAATCTGTGCCATCTAATTTGCAGGTATCTGACCCAGTACAGGCCTGTTTACCTATGGATCCCTGTACAATCTGTAGGAAGTGACAGTTGTCTCTTCAGGGCAGTTCAGTCCCTTTGAGATGTGCGTCAAGCTGGAGGGGTCCTTCTGTCTGCCCCGGCACACAGGAGAGCTAAGGGGGCTGCACTCCTTGTCAGGGTGCTCTCTTGGGGGACTTGCTTCATCAAATGGGCTAAATCTGAGCCCTGGAGGCTGGCTTCAGCCTGGGAGCCCATGTTTCAGCTCTTCTGCAAGTAAATGAGAGTCTTCCCACTTGATGTTAGAGACAAGTTTGCATCTCTGTGAGAACTTCTATTACTCACGTGAAATGTATAGGATATTTTGTGACTAGCAACATTAAAAGGGTGCTTGGCAGTTAAGCTGATGGGTTAGTTACGCAAACCATGGTTTCCCCCAGCACCTGTATTTTTGCTGTCTCCTATGCTTCATTCATTGCCCACTAGCTCTTGTATTGTGAAAAAAAAAATAGAAATGGGAATCCCAGCTGCCTTTCACTATAACGTTTTATGTTCTACTGTCTGAGTTACTCGTTCTGGGATACTCAAGGATTATAAACATACAAGTGTATGTAAATGATTCTGTAACATCCTTACATAAGGTTCAAAATATTTAATTTAGGGTTTCACTAAGCTGGCATGGGTGATGGAAAGAATTCATATTATTTGTTTTACAGAGGGGCTTAGTGCCTGACCTGAGCTCTCAGTCCTGCTTTGCTTCAGACAAGCTTATATTCATTTTTTTAGGCAATTAACTTTCAAGCAACATGTGTAAGAAAAACAGAAAATATTTAGGCTTTACAGGCCTTCCACTAGTGGTCTACATGCTAATCAGCTTTTTATACTCCAGTGCCATTGTATATAAAACGTTTCAATCTGTGCTGAAGTTTAAGCACAGCAACAGACCAAATGAATGTTGGTTTGTTTTGGTTTTTTTTGATCAATGAAACCATGACTGTAAAATTGTCAGGATGGTGTGGAGAAATAATGGAGAAAACAGGAAAAAAAGTATAAAAAAAGACATATTCCCTTTACTCTCATAGGCTATGGGACTGAGGATATTTCCCTTCCTACAGAAAAAAAAAAAAAAAAAAAGCCTCATGGAAAATCCAGAAAACATTTGAAAATTAAAAAATATAAACCAACATGAATGACAGAGGCAGTTGCTGGAAGTGCTTACTGTGCTGGATAGAGATTAGAGGATTTATTTCTACTTCAACAACAGTACAATTAAAAGTCAGAAGATTAAGTGGTAAATGTAACACCCTTGCTAAAAATATTTTAAAAGAGAAAAACTCTGAACATGTCAAAAGCACAATGTTTAAGAAGTTGTTTGTTAAATCCCCTATGGGTCAACAGCACTTTTTATTTATTCGTTCCTCCTAGCTTTTTTTAAACTTTAACATGAATTTATCATGATTTATTAACACATCCATTAAAGGTGTTTGTTGCAGAACATCGTACTTTCATGTATCTGCTAACAAAGTAATTTGCAAATACATTTTGGAAGGAAAAGAAGAAAAAAAAAAAAGAAGAAGAAAATACCACCCTACATGGTACAGAGTCACTGAAAACTTGGAACATTTTCCTATACCTGATGCTAACACCATTTTAACAAGCCCAAAACCCCTAGACCCAGGATTAACATCTTTTCATCCTCAAAAGAGCATTCCCACCTGCTTCTGCTGATCTGGGCAGTGCACTGTGCCCCAGGGGTTGCTCCCAAAGCCAGCCCTGCCAGCCCATGGTACTCACTCGAGCGAGGGGACACCATTGGCAACGATGCCTTCGTAGCGGCTGATGCCCTTCTGCTGGGTGACGCTGATCTGACCGCCCAGCTCGTCGGCAATAACACCTGCGTGGATCGCCGACTTGCACAGCAGAGAGGTCTGAAAGGCAGAAGCCGTCAGAAGCCAAAGCTCAGAGGATCAATCTGACAAACTGCTAATGCTTTCACTTCCAAGCCACTATTATACAGGTGTTACAGCTTGTAAAATCTGGCAAAGGCTCAAGAGGAATAAGGAGAAGAGGAGAAAGAACAATAATCTTTGACAAAAATACATATGTTTCCAAAAGTCACTTTTTTTTTTCAAATCAAAATAATCTGCTTCTGAGAAAATGCTGTAAGGTTTTAACCTAATAAGTGTTATGTCGCTCCTCAGGAAAACAAAGTCAAAGGCAAGGCAACTCTTCTTTGCAAAGAGAAAATGTTAATTATTTGATGGACTTGCCTGAAGGCAGACAGAGCTATTACTGTGCCTTAGGATTTGAGTCATGGCAAACATTAGGAAATTTGGCTACGTGGTGACTGGCTGCTAGGTTTTAAGTACAGCTCATTTGCCACTGTCTCGGGTGGGATAATCCACATAAATGAAAAATAGAGACTGGACAACTTGTGTGCCAAGTAGGTGGCAATAATGCACCCCTGGGCTAGGACAGAGCAGAGAAGAGCCAGTGGAAGGGGGCAAAGGAGACATTTCCAGCGGCTGGTGGAAGAGATGGGTCCTGTTCACGTGGGCCAGGTTGGGCTATGCTACTCGACAAGCTGGGGTGCAGGGCTGTCCCCTCTAAGAAGGGCTGGGGACACAAAGACAGCAGCTCTTCAGGGGAGCCCAGCAGGTCCTTCACATCAGAAGAGCTGAATCGCCCTTAAAGGTGGAGAGGAAATTTCTTTCAAAAATTCCTCAGCGCAGATAAGATCTACATGAGGTCATGCCATGTGCTGCTTTTCTTTCCTAATTACCCAAACCAAGGGCAGAAATAACTCAAGCTAATGAGAATGTGATGTGGCATTTCTTTGTTTTTTCAGCTCTGCCACTTTCCAGGCTGGAGCGGCATGCTCGAATAACTGGATGAACAGGTTAAACACAAACGCTGACTTTCTGGAAACTCAGCAACTGTGACAGGGTGAGATTTTACTTCAGTGGTATGATTAAACTTACACCACAGTGACAGACATAAAGATTTCACAGGCACAACGGGAGGAGAGTCCAGGGTGAGGGGCACAGGGAGGGCAGAGCACTGTGTGCTACGAACTGTGGATGAATGCAACCACTCAGGCAACGTCTTCACTTTAAAGAATGAGCAGTTAAAGCAACCCAAGAGGTTGGTAGTTATCAGTGGGATGTGATTAGGCAGTGTATAATACTTATTTCGTATCAGAGCAGATTTCTGGGATACCACAGGCGTAATCTTAAAGAAACCTCACACGTTACTGAAATGTATTTCTTTTCCTACAAGAGAAGACTTTAGAAAAGAAATGCATGTGGACTCCAAACAAGTAACAGCTAAAGTCATAGGAATATTTAGCAAATCGGTGAGCACTGCCTCAAGAGGGACAAACCCTATGCAGGGTTTTTGCAGAAAGCCAGAAACCACAAGTCAGGAGGTGTATTTGACAATCAGTGGACTTTGTTCTCACACAATTGATTGGGCTGTTTAAAAAGTGTCCCCATGTGCTTACATAATGATAACATACTCATATACTGATAATAAAAGGTATATCTAACACAGCTGGGAAGAATTACTGACAAAAGTCAAGCAGCAGAAGTTGAAACCGAGTTGTGCTCTGCTTCTCACTCCTGTCTTTATAAATTTCGCATTGTTATCCTGTGTACTTACATCTCTGTATCCTTCTCCGATGTTCCCAGAAATGTCCCCTGCTATGTCTCTGCAGCCAGCAGGACAGTATCTGCTGCAGTGAGAGAATACGAATTTGTGTAAAATACAAACTGTAGTGACGATACACAGAAACAAACTTGTACAAAAGAAATGCTCTCAACCCAATAAATATTTTAACAGTAAGTTCTGGCTGATGTTCTGTTAGTGAGTTTAGGAGGCAAATAAACGGGCCCTTGAGTTCATGAGTGGGCTGCACACAGCAGCACACAAAGGACCAGAAGAGTAGTTTTACAAGGGCATTTCTGTTTAACTCTCTCATTCTAGAAATGTTGCCACGCAAGTTTTCAGCACAGCCCAGATAAGAAGCCTACCTGCACATCCAGACAGCAGCCAGAAGAGCATAATTCATTATCATTTCAAATCGTATCACAAGGTTCAAGGAACCAAGACATTATAGCTTGTCCTCAGATAATCTTGTATCAGCTAGGGCGTGATCTGCTCTCAAGAGAAGCACTGGAATTTGAGGCTACTTTGAATTTCAAAGAGGAAACTCTTTTTACATATACCATGTATATGTATGTCCAAATGAGACTTGCTTTGTAACTCTATTCCCTCGTTTTTCTGGGCTGCAGATTTCCATTTTGCACTACTGCTTCTCGCAACAAGGTCTTGGACTGTTATAGCATCAGAGCTCAAAAACATTCACTTCTCCAGAAAACCAAGACTGTACCTGCCTTGTGTGATATTTTCTAACAATTGGACCAGATGGCAGCTACAGCAAAGCAAACAAGAAAGCTGCAAATGCTCTTTACCTGTATTCAGCCTTTGTGTAGTGGTTTGCTCGTTCCAAACATGTGATTAGATCTGTGAAAAGTTTACAAATGTCAATCCCCACTGCAGGACGAACAGTTGGCAGATAAACATTTGGCTACACATGCAATTAAATTTAAAGATCTCTCTGTATAATACTTAAAAAAAAATTATTAAAAAGAAAGTTACAGCTATGGTTTTCTCCCATTCTTTCCATCTCCCTCTTCTACTCTTATGTTTTACACCTTCAATGCAGACCCCCAGAATATTAATGTAGGAATCAAATCTTAATCTCTCCTATTCCTTCATTTTATCACTGTGGGGTAGATGCTGGACCCCAGAATCCAGCTTCAAGAAGGAGCTTCAAGAAGAAGGTGCTCATTTTTCACTAGGCCTGTATAGCAAATTGTCTGGATAAGATTTCAGCAGCTATTATAGCTGGTTAATGTTACAACTGCTTCTTCCACACATGCTATTAAAAATACCACGGTTCATGCTAATCTGGAAATATTTAGCACCAAACATTTGCTCTAAAGTCTATGTGCATAAAGAGGATAACGAAATAGGAGGGACTATGCCACTAATCCTTCAGTACTTTTGGATTTCACTTTACCTGGATGATCACTACTGGCATAGGACAACAGAAAGCCTCGTCCTGACACATGGGATCCACTCTCAAAGTGAATCGTCGCTTCGTTGCTATCCAGAATGATTTCTTTAGGGACGGGCATCACGTTACCACAGTACGGCCCTACAGTCAGAACAAAGAAGATTTCAAAAGTTTAGATGACATAATTAGGCTGGAAAATTCTCATGACTAGCAGAGAGTTTCACAACACACTCATTCTCTTTCAGTACCAATCCAAATGTTGACAAAAGGATTTTGGCTTCAGTTCTTTACGGGCATGAGCTCCAAAGTTACCCTGACAAGGAGTGGCCAGGATCCAACTGTCTCTCCATGGCAGCAATTCCAGCATCCATGTCTCTCATCACATAAGCCTTAAGACAATGATTAATGAACTTTGGCCTTTGAAGTACAGCACGCTTACAACCAGCAGTAAAAATAGAGAGCAGAACAGGACATTCAAAGGCGATCCAAGGGATCTACACGGGGTCCCCTAGACAAACTCTCCAGACGTGTACAGTTCACAGTGCTGTAGCACAGCAGCTATTCAGGAAAGATCACAAACAGGGTACCTGGTTTTCAAGGACATGTGTGCCACAAGCCAAACTGTACTACAAGGCAGTGCTACTCCACTCTGAAAATTTCTTATTTTCATTTTAGAAACATCATCAGACCATTGAAGTATACAGTTCAAATCTCTAGAGTTTTAAACAAAAAAGAGCGGGAGAAAAGGGGAAGATGAAGGGAGTGGGAGAGAGAGACAAGAGCCTTGTGCTTACATTGAACTAGATAACAGTTTTATAGCTGCCAGCTGCAGTACCTTGGAACCGTCTTTGGGACACTCCTGTCTCATGACAGCAGGCGTGCCCGGGACTCAACAATTACATTTCCTTCTGAAGAAGTCAGTTCCCAAGGGAGCTTTCTTTTGAGATTGCCGTAGCCTTTGCTCTTGCCTTCTGTCACCACACCTGGGTGCAAACACTTGTCCCTGGCTGCCCTCAGATACGTATGACACAGAAAATCCAAAGCAGTTTGGGTACACTTTTTTGGATTTATCAGGAGGCTTACAATATAAAATGCTAAGAAGAGGTTTTTGTAGAATGGCAGGGGTCTTTTCCCCCAAGAGAAAAAAAAAAAAACAACCAAGACCCTTTACAAGTCCTCAGCCTGTCTGTTCTGGTGAATATCAGCTTTTGGATCCTAAAGCAAGTCCTTGGGAGGAAAAAGGATCACTTTGATTTTTCCTAGACGACCTCATTGTTGTTGGCCTCACAGATGGTGGCTACTTTAGGGCAACTTGGAACTGGCTTCTGAGATATAAGAAATTACAATCACAGCACAAATGTGATGAGTGGTACTTCCCAACGGGCTCCTAAGAGCCTCTTCATTTTACTTGGTGCTCTTCGGGGGGGTCTTTCCCTAATACTTCACCAGCCTTATACCAGCTATAAGATCAGCCTATTGAGTAATCCAACTGGGGTCAACAACACCCAGTTGTCAGCAGAATGGGACAAAACAAAGCAGAACTCCGTTTTTTGGTGAAGCCGGGCAGGCAGAGAAACAAGCAACGAGCGTGACATTTCCCTGGAGTACTCGTGTTGAAAATGACTCATAACTCAGAGAAAACAATGTCTATAACAAGGGTTAAACAAATTGCTTAGGAAATGAACTTATCAAAAAGACAGCATCTGACACTGTGTCATACCAGACAACTGCACGACTGATTTATTTGAGAGGGTCTTTTGTGTCAGATTGCAGTGGGAGAAGTAAAGTGCTAACTTAGATTTTGTTTTTTTTTCAAGAGAGAGAAAGGGGAAGAAGACAAGGAGGCATTACATTTCTTCACAATAAAACACTTGCGAAAGCTTTAGCTCTTTTCTTCTCTCAAGGACTGTCTCTACATATTTTCTCACAAGTGCTCTTTGGCTTTCTCCCTCGCAGCGATTGGCAGTGACCTGTCTACTCTGTAGGTATAATTTAGACGGCTGATTCACTCAACCACACACCGGCTGGATCAGGGCTATGTGTCTCCTCCAGTAGCAAGTCTACATATGTTCCAGCTAATTATACAAACGAATCACACTTGTAATAAGCAAAAAAAAAAAAAAATTAAAATAAAATAAAATATCTAGACATGCAGAATTGTATAATCCAAACAAAAGCCAAAAATTCCAAACCAATCAGCTTAAGAAATCAGCATGCAATGCCTAAAGACAAATTTCTACTGTTAAGTAATAAAATCAAAAAGAGTTCCCAGGCTATGGTTATATTCTGCCAAGAGCAGTTCTGGCATACTGAGAGACTCCCATGTGAGTTCTCAAATCTGAGGGGGCCTAGGACTAATTCCTTAAAGGATACAGAAGCAAGAAACAGTATCCACTAGAGGAACAAATATTTTCCAAAAGTTTATCAGTTTTCTGCAGAGATTTTGAAAAAAAAATTAAAAATTTTTCTTTCGTTGCAAGCTGAGGAAACCTGGCAAAATATTTCACTATTTTGAATCTGCTCAATAATTCAGGTAATATCATATCAGCACTACACTGACAGGTCTTCAGACTTTCCTGAGATCTAGCGGAGTTTATTTCCATGCTATGAAATACAGAAATGAGCACTGAGAGATACGATTTAGAAAAATACAAGTATAAGTATTATCTTACCCCTCTATTGCTGGTCTTAGAGAAACCGATCAGATACTGGTTTGGCTTAGAGAGTCTTCACTCCCTGAAAGACCTAGACACGTGTGCAGTCTGTTTTTAGGAAGAGGTTTTTTTTCCACTCTCCTCAGTGCTTAATATGTTTAAAAGATCTAAGCACCTTTCTGATTTGATTTACCCAATAATATATTATATTATGTTTAGCAGCACCTCTCTCCATTTTGCCAAGTTTTTAAAGAGTGGCCTTTTTAACCTCAGATGCTCATTTTCTCTGTAATAAATTTATTTTACATTGATGGTCTTCCAAGAAATTCCCCAGGGGGACAACAGGTAATGCTTAGAAAATAAAACTGATTCAGAGTCAAGACACTTCTTTGGGTTCAATTTTGACTGATGGGAGAATTTTATGCTTTCATCTGTTTTCTAATTTGCTTTAGAAAAATAATGTATTTGTTTTTAACCACATGTACTCTTTCCTATGCCCATTTAATGTTGTAAAGCCAGAAGAGAAAGGATAATCTCCCAGGGTCCCTGCATTTCAGCTTGTGGTATGCCTGAATTAGATGTACTTTTTATATACACAGCAACACCCAGCAGATTTGCTCTCCATTGACCTACCTATTACCTTGCATACATATATTGTGAGATTTTATAGACACTAGAAGACCAAGACCAATCAACATCTGTAGACTTTAGACTTCATCTGAAAACTATATTTACTAGTCAGCATTTTCACACTTGCAATTGAGGTGACAAAAATACTACTTTATTGTCTGCTTTTAAAACTCATACACGCTCCCTGTCTTCTCCATGTATGATTTATTGATTTCCCCAGGCTGTCTATATGAATACTGTCCAGCCACAGTGGAGAGAAGGGATGATGGAGAAAGCCTTGGTTTGTGTCTGATATGAAAGGGAGAAACTTGTTTGTAGGGCCCTGTTAACTTTTACTGCAGTATTTGGACTTGACTCTGGATAAACATTTAATTCCTAAACCTGGGACTAAGCCAGAAGTTTTTTAAGATCCCTTTTGAGAACTGCCAGATCACATTATCAGTTTTTCATTTTCTAATGTTAGTTGTGAGGTGGGTTGTTTTGCATACTTGGCTTGAAAAACAAGTCATGAATGCTGATCTTTCTCTCTGTTTCCTGTTAAAGTGACTGGGCTGGAGCTCTGCTGGGGTAAGGAGGCAGGATTATTTGGTTTGTTTACTAAGAACAAAGAAAAGAGTTTGATTTAATAAAGAGATGTGTTACATATCATGAAACTGAGTAGGTGTTTTCCATATTTCAGCATTACTACATCTAGATGCCAGGGCCTTTTCTTCGTTCCGTGTCTCATTAACAAGTTGACCCAACTGTATTTCCGTCTGTTCACTCCAGATTCTTTAATATATACAGATATTTAAAATCCAGCAGGAGAGCTATGGATTTTAAATGTACCTAATTTAATATTCTTTATAATTAAACTAACATTTAATGCCTTTAGTCCAGAACTCCTGATCTGTTGGTATGGTTTAAGTGGCTTAAATGAAATATTTTCATTTTGGAATCACTGTCTCCAAGCAATATTAACATCCTGCAAGATACACTCGTGGATATCCTTTGGCTGACTCATCTGGAGACTGAAGAGATTATTTTATGCATTGTTTGTTTTTTAAATGTTAGCAATAGGCTGCTGTTTTGTCTTTTTCATAACAGCATTGTTTTTCAAATCTGATGATCTTTACAGTATCGTCTGGTTTTGTGAAGTCTAGTTTACTTCTGCTGTCAACCAGGCTCTGGTATATTTCCTGAAATTGCTTTGTTGAATTATATTCTTTTATTTTTTCCTACTTCCCTTAAGAAGTGCTGTTCCTAGAGGACTCTTCTCTCACAGCAGCTGGCAATGCCTACATGCCATTTCCTAATACTTCCTGCCTCTTCTCCAAGACTTCTGCTTCCTTTTAAAAGCAATTCTGTCCCCTTTAGGTACTGCATGTCAGATTTATTCTGCTTTCAAATTCCTCACCTTCATTTGAAATCTGGAGTTTGACATCTGCAGAGGTCTTTAAGAAACTCAGTTTAGATATCAACTCGCAACGTTCCCTCTTCAACAGGGGATCTTCTCCCTTTTCTTTAACATTAGCCTTGCAGAGTAAGGCATGGCTGGTGAGCAATGCGGAACAACTATCCCATGGATCTGCCTCTCCAGGATTATAATTTCCTAAGGAGTTTGTTTTGGGAAAACAATGTTTTAAATTGTGAACCTTATATCCAGTAGCCTTTTCTCAAATAAAGCAATTTGGAAGTACCTCAGCAGCTGGGAAAGGACAGAGGATGTGATGAACACGGATTATGCTTGCTTCACTTCAGAGAAAAGCTCAGCCAGAGTGCAAATCTTTCACAAACAGCTCACAAAAACAGCAAGGATCTGTTGCATGAAAACTGCATTCTTGAAATTCGTCTCCATCCCACATTCACACAAATGCTTCACTTCCAGAAGTGGTAACTCTTTCCCTATCAAGGAGGAGAGGACAGAGGGGAGGCTTCTTCTTCATTCCAACCCTGCCACACACACTCAGGGGTAACCAGCATCACCTGGCAAGGATGTGCCAGGAGACTAAATGTGCTGCTCTATGCGCTTCTTTGCAGGACGTGGGGAAGGTGGTGTTTAATACTCAGTAGATACGAGTTGACAGAGTAGTCATATTTGTGAGTCAGGATGCGACAGCCCAGTTATTCCACATTTAACTCTGTGCAACACAGTCTGACCTCAGACTGAGTGGGTAAGCATTTCTTGTTTTAGGAAAAATAAATGTAAGTTTCAGTTAGTGTTTCCAAAGTGTTGCCAAAGACTGTGATAAAGGAAAGAAAAAGGCATCCAACTAGAGTCAGGCTGGAGACAAAATTACAAGTTAAAAAGGGAGGGTCTGGGCCACCTGCACTGACTGTAGGTCTGTCTGTTCAACCTCAGGTGAGACCCCACTTCTAACATGCCTGTGGTTTTAGCCAAACCCAAAGACAGAAGCACGGTAACAGTTAGGAATCATCAGTAAAGGCCTGTAGCTATTTAACAAAAACCACAGAAAAAGACACAATACACTTGATGCAGCTAAGAGGGGAAAAAAAAAAAAGAGAGTTCATTTGATAAAAGAAAAGCAGGCGTTCTTTGTTGCATACATCTTTCCAAAACTGAAACTTTGGTATACTGCAACCACTCGGGTGAAACCCAACTGTCAGAAGACTTCTAACTGTTAAGAAACTGCTTGACTTGATCTTCAGTGAGAACTTGTCTGGGCATTTCACTGGATTTCCTGAAATACCAGAAACAATATTGTAATAATAAGTTTCCTTTGAAGGGCGAAAAAGAACCCTGGACACACCCTTTATTCAAGCAAGATATTTATTACAATACACAATAACGAAAGACTGGTTTGATGAATCCCCTAAAGTCATAATGACAGGTAGGAGGCATTTGAAGGCTCTTGGCTCTCCTGCATACCCGCGCACACACACAAGTGTGCACGCACACACATGCGCACCCTCACTCCCAGCACCCATCAGACACTCACACATCAGTAAACAAACACCCAATTTGTCTAACAACCCTTAGTGACTAGGTGCGAGGAGGAGAAAGCATTTTCAGTATTTTCTCTATCTATTTCATGCTATTTACCGGCTGTAAATTATGCAAGAACAAGTTAACTGCTGTAACTCTCCAAATTATTACTAGTCACTCAGCAGATCTGACACCCACCCCAGAGGAACACATCAACCTCCCACTGACTGCAAGTGAATGGAAAAGTAAGTAGGCACTTATCTCTTCTTGAATCTATCTCTCCAGTCAAGACTGATGATCATCTCACAAAAACAAGGGAAAAAATACTAAGCCATTAGTTGAGGAAAGAAAGGGGGAAAAAAGCAAGAAAAAGGGGTCAAAAGAGGTACAGAAATCTGATACAGACATGAAAATGAGCTGAATAAGAGCAGTTCCTGTTGAACTTAAAAAATATTTATGTTACACCTTCATAAACAGTGCAAGTTGTGTTCTTGAGAACTATAGGGATCACATGGTTAATCTTGTTTTCACATATCCCTTTAACTAATTAAAAAATCAGAAGCTCTTATTCAGAGCTCAGTATTTTTAATATGCTCAGACAATGCAATTAACTTGAGAAGAAAAGCATTTCAGTAAAGGTTGTGCCTCGTTTACCCTGCGAGATCATGCTTCAAATTAACTTTTTATTCTAGATTCCTTTTATGGGACAAAAACTCCCATATTTTCATCCAGTGCAAAGCTATTCCTTTCAAAGATAACATTATCTATTTATTTCTCCTAGAAACAACACGTGCAAAGCTGTGTTAATATTTAAGGGTTTGTCAGACAAAGCTGACTCAGTTTCACCAAAACTGGTGTTAGACTACCTTTGCTGACTGATGATTAATATTTTCACATCTCAGTCTGGATAAAGCTAACAGTCTGAAAAAAAAAAAGCTTGCTACGTTGTCTTTCCTCAGTGAACACTGAAGAAAATAGCATGCAGAATAATAACCCAGAGATACAGTGTTCAGCCACTTCATGTCTCCAGTTTTAGATCTTCATTAAGATTATTTAATGACTATCTTCTTATGGCAATATTGGAGAATCTAAAAGCAATGGCTGCCTTCACAGGTCCATTAAAGCTAAGAAGCATCAAAGGTGAGAAAAACTGTAGTGTCATGTTTGTGTCCCAGTTGAGCAGGGAGGCTTCAGTAGATTGGCATAGGCAGCAACGCTACATACTTTTCCAGGAGGGAAATAGATTCATAGTACTCTTGTGTCAGTCCACAAAATTTGAGGAATGCTCTAAACTTAGATAAAACTTGCACGGAAGTGGTCTAATCTGTAGTCACCGACTTATGAATGTGAAGAAATCAATATTATGGCTAACATAAATCAAATTAATCCATTAACTTGTACATACCAGCTTTCTTTTACTGTGTGGAACATAAACACCTAAATATGAATAGAGTTACTTCTTGCTGCATTGTGTGAATCCCAGCAGAAGATTATAACATTGAATGAATCACAGTTATATGTAAAGACACCATGTGGGAGAAATCTGAAAGGAAAACAATACTTTGTCATCTGAAGACTTTTTTACACTAGTTTTCTATTTACATGCATAACCTAGGTTTTGCCTCTGACCAATTTTGTAAGCTTCAGATACGCTCCTCAATAGGCATTTGTACCCATACTGACATTCACTCTCTTGTTTTCCGTGGAGTTGAAAAGATCAGCCTGGTATTTAAAACATACTTCCCTTTGGACTTTATTGTCTTATAATTGCAGACCTCTTAAATAAAGAGCAAAGGCTGCTTGGCTAATTTGAAACATGAGTAATATTCACACTGCTAGCTTTCATACTTAGCTTTTTAGGTTCTCCTTTTTAAACTCAGGTCAAATACAGAAAACATGTGAAGATTAGTTTTTGATTGCTCAGATGTTTTCAATGCCTGCAAAATCTTTTCAACTCTTCATCATCCTATGAAAGAATTTTGATGGCAAAGGTCACTATTTTCTTGGCCAAAGGGAAGATGTTGACCTGCCTGTAGATGTTCACGAAGAGGGGAGGGTTGCAAAGAGGAGATTTGGGCTCAGAAAGAGCTACCTAAAAGGACACCTCACAGACTTAACAGACTTAGCATTGTTTACTCACATTGCTTCTTTTGCTTACATAAACTCATATTAAAACCCAGGGTTCCAGAAAAACTGCTGAAACAACTGACTTAGAGAAGCTCTAACCTCATCTATGAATTCCTGTGTCCTTTAAAACACAAGCAATGTTATGAATTTATGCATATAGCATGATTTCCACACTGCTGTTCTGCAGGGATTTACCTGAATGCAGAGCAGAGGCTGTAGGAATGCCAGTGGGAAAGTCTACAGCGAGCTGCAGACCACAAAAACCATTACAGATGGTATGTCTGCCTAAGCCGTAAAACTTGTTTAATCAGATATGAGCAAAATCTGCTAATTGTGCAGTTCGTTACTGAGAATGCAAATTATAGGCCACATGCATCAGACATTACCAATCAGGTCTGGAAATGGGTGTGGGAATACTTCAAAGAAATTCATTACGTGGATTTGATTGCATAACACACAGGTATTCTATGTTTACAGGCTGAATAGCTGCAGGACTGAACTATGTGAAGATGTCTTCAGGCTGATGCGTAAGCAGCCAGAACTTCAATCAACATCCAAGCTTCGTTTTTCATTTCAGAAAACAGTACATTGATTTATCCTTGTTCCCTAGAAAAGCCTTTGATTAGAAGTGTCAAGATAGTATCAATAGAAGTTACTCAAAGATATGATAATGCAATATTAACCACCTGTCTCTTACTGCCAAGTACAGACATACTGCTTCAGGTGAACACAACTCACTACTTACAGTTCTGAAATGAAGTAATAAACAACATTAAAAAAATCCTGGCACACATGAACAGAAACATTACTTATGCCTCAAACCAAGCTCTGTGCAAGGCTTAGATACCAACATGTCACTGCCCACTCTTGGTGAAGGCTGTTTCAGAATGTAATATCTCCCTCATGAGAGCAATAACTACGTTTACCTTCATTTGCGAGCAAGGCTTTAATACCTCACCTGATCTTATCTTACCAAGATGAGTGATAGGCCTATCACGCTCATGAATAAAAGGCAATCATCCCTCCTTACTACTAAGATACCTTACAAGTCCTGAGTTTAGGAGAACCACACACTTCACCTGAGCCAAGCAATGAGCTGGGTGAGCTGGAAAACCCGTAGAGGCTTTTTGTAGCTCATCTCTTCATCATATTTTCCCATTGAACCCACCCTGCTTGTTAATTCCCATACAGCGCATTCATCCTCACCTGACTGAAGGGCTACAGCCCACTCCCAGCAGGCAAACTTTTATGAACTCAATTCATGAGTTTATGCCTGCATTGTGGAACTCCTTGCAGCTCTGAATTTAGATAGGACTTCTGAAAAAGGGTGCACTGACTTGAAAATCAGTTTGACTTTTCTAGAAGGAGCAAATAAAAAGTTTCAGCAACAACTGGTTGGGAAAACCAACTGGAGGAAGGCCTCAGGTTCTCCCTGGGGAGGATCCTGTTGTCATTATGATCATTTTAAGTGCACAGCTAGAGCAGATTACTTGCTTATCTTCCTGCGCAAATCTCTTACAGGAGCGCAGACTGGCTGCACACATTTAATATCTGCAAGTATTAAAGCTTGTACATTAGCAAAGGTTATCAGTGACTAATAGCTAGCAATAATAAAGGTTATCTCCTTTCTGAGCCCTGAACTGCCTAGGAAATAGAGACATGCAGGACCTTTGACTCCAGTTTCTCATTTCATCTCTGTCTAGTTCATGAGCTAGCTCTTCCCCTACCCAAGAATGGTGCAGGGCTGATACAGATCCACGTACTTGCTGTACCAAAGCCATGACAGTACAGCTCTGCAGGTCTGAGGGCAGACACCTTGGGGTGGATGTGCCAAAGCCAGGCAGCACCCCCCCCACAGCCCAGGCAGCCCCTTTGCAGCACCCCCAGAACAACACACGGTGTGAGGGGCAACAGCCTCCCATATTGAGAACGACACACTTGAATATGAAAAGGAGGAGGAAAGGACACAGGCTAACATTTCTTACATTTTGCTCAGCTGGCGATTATTCACACTTTCACCAGTTCACACATCGAGCATTGCCTTATCTTTACATACCATGCAATGTTGAAGAGCTCTGGATGGTAAGGTAGCTGGAGTCGCATTTCTGTGATTCGATATCCAGGTCTCCAATTTTTAAGATCAGGCGTTTTCCCGGAGGCACTTGGATTTTCTTTTCACAAAGAGTGTAATTTGGGTATGTCCCAGGATAGTTCTTGGATGCCAGGGTCCCACTGTCTTGATACATCACTGTGTGCCCACACCCATTGCCTGCAGTAGCAGAAGAAACAAGGAAGAGAAACAAAACATTCCTCAATAATAAAATGTGTAAGAAAATACTGGCCACATAATCATGTCTCATGTGCGCTTCCACCTTTTTTAAAAAGTGTTTTGTAATAGTCCACCTCAGTTACACTGTTGTTGGAACACAGGTAACTAAAATAAGTGCTGTCATATTTCCCTTGTAAACCAGTAGAAAGGAGGATTGGAAACACTCGTGAACTAAGATGGATTTGATAGTTCTGTACAAATGGAGTCTCTCTGGCTTTCTGTTTTACAGTAAACCCTATTGAAACCCTGAAGATGTAATTCCACATGTAATAGGTAGGACCCTTCCTTAAATAGTTCTCCCCCAATCATTATTCCACTTTTTTTTATTCCCATGGAGAGGGCCATCAGGGAGAGGGTAACTGAATCATACATGAAAGAACAGACATGATTTAACTCTGTACTGTCACGGACCTGACTCATCTTACTTTCCTGTTGGTTTTCTTGCACCACTTGCACAATACATAAAGCACAGGGGACAAGGGAAAGGCAGAAGAGGAGCTTCAAAAGTGGGACGTGCATCATTGACGATACGCAGGCTACTTCGTGGTAGTATGCCCGGAGATGCAAATGCTGCTGCCTCCTTGCACAAGGGGTGAGGGTGGGCACCCACAAATTGTGTTTTTGTGGTGCTATGTAGGAGCCAGCTCAGCTTTGAGCCTTTCCTTGGTGGAGAGGCATCTGAAGGAGCAGCTGCAGCAGAACGTATGACAACAGGAAAAAACGCATGGAAACACAAGGGGGGATGTGGGGAGTGACATGGAAAACAGGAAGCATCCCTGGAGGGGAAGGAAGCAGGTGTTAGATAAGAGACCTTGACTACTAAAGGAAGACATTTTTAGGGAACTAATTCAAAGTGTACTAGTAAATTAAAATTTATATATTAAAGCTTAAGCCATTTCATCCTGCTAAATCTTCCAAATAGTGGAAACTATTGCAATGGTGGAACTAGTGCCATACATATGTGCATATAACAGGCAGTCCTCAGTTTTCAGTCAATTAGGGTATAGGCACTCTTTACATACAAGACTTGTATACTGTTATCCTTTATCACTGCAAAATCAAAACCAGTCCTAGAAGTGTTAATAAAATAAAGAATCCCACAGAGCTGTGAATTCACAATGTTCACTGTAACTACCCAGGATTTTACTTTTGGGTATATTTTGGTTAAAGTGTTTTGGTCTGTTCATTTTAATCACTTTCTGAATTTCCTTCCACAGTCATGAGGAGGAACAAACTTAAGATTCAATAAGATTATTTAAAGGCGAACAACTAGAAATGAAGTGTTGATAAAGAAACGTGCCGTACCAGGAGTTGAGAAGAAAGCAGCATGCCATGCAAAGATAAGCTCCAAACTATCAAACTTTAACTCGCTACTATATAATTACACTGCCATTTCATCCAACTCACTCAACTGCTTTTTCACAAGCAACAGCAATTATTTTGAAGCTTTATCATTATTACTAGCTTTGTTGCCTGCTATTTAATTTTGTCACAGGTTTGGGCTTGGAATAGAGGTGAATAGGAGACACAGATGCAAAACTGTAACACCATAAAAATATTAAATATGGTTTTTCAGATCTCCTCGTTCACAAGCTTTAAAAAACATCCATTGTTCAAGTTTTTTATTCAAGCTCTATTGATTTCAGAGTAGGAAAATACTCAAGATGGAAGACAAACTGGCCTCTTGAGCATATAACCTTTTAAACGGAAACTTTCTGTAGCAGGAGTAAAAATATAAGGAGCAATACAGTACATGTGCTGTCAACTTTCTGAACCCAGAGCAAGGCCCAGGGAGATCCAGGCAGTATAAAACCAGATCACTTCCAGCAGGCCACAGGACAACCTTGCTGCCTGTGCAGCCCACTGCTGTGTAGTAAAAAAGAACTGCCCAGGGCCTTTAGTTTAGACTGTGTGTTTCTGACTGTAGGTGTTTGCTTTAGCTGGGCTGATGAAAATAAAGTGACTACAGCTGGATCTTGGTTTGCAATTTATCCTTATTGGGAAAGGAAAAGGGAAACCAAAAGGAAAAATTACACAACCACAACAAAATGTCATGGGCGTAAACTCCTTAAAACCGAAAGTCTAGTGTTTGCATAGTCTTCACCTCACTGGGCTACATTCTTGCCTACCACCTTGGTACAATGCCAAGGATCCTCTGAGGTACAAAACTCTCCTGTTTTGAAAAGACATCACTATCACGGTAAAATCCTGACAACTGTCCAGGTGAGAGAGCATTATATTTCTGCAGAAAGTGTGCAGGAAAAATTGCACCAGAGACCTCAGCTTGCCACTCTCCTTTGCCAAGGTTATATGAGGTCCTGTTCCCAGGGAAACTCCTTTTTTTTTTTTTTTTTAATCTGCCTTTGAGTCAGCATTGAAATGTGTTAACACTTTTGAGCTGAGAAAGCATAAACACTATTTTCTGACTTCACTGGTGGAGCATGGTCATTCATTCAGCTAATAAGAGGGGTCATCGTGATCGTCCTGCACCTGTAACGTCCCTGCTGCCTCTCTTCTGCCTGCCTGTCTCAAAGAAAAAGGTCATGACAAAAGCTCGTTCACCACAAGAACCAAAGCAATGTCCAAAAAGTCAGACTAAGTCATAGAAACTATTGCTTCTTACAGAGAAGCCTGACTGGAGCTCCAAATTTTGAGTTTTGCAGCAAGATCACCAGAGAAAAGGAAAATCTTACACTGGAACTTGATGGGAAATGCACTGTAAAGACAGAGTCTGAAGGTATAGAGCAAAGGCAGAATAAAACTCAGGATGTGGTAATTCATTTAAAGAGAGATTTAATAACAAAATGTGTTGAAAACCTTATAAACATAATCCCACTGTATACCAAAGGCTCAGAAATTAAGGTAAATTGTAAGGACTTCAATACAACCATTAGTTTTGTTATCATTATTTTCCCCATGAAATTTTGATTTGCAGTAGAACTGTATTGACGAAACCTCAAATACATCAAGCTTATAACACAAGTACTTGTCGTTATTAAAGCTATGCTTTAAATACCTGATGTCGCACTCTTTTCTATAGGCATAGCTCTTCTGGATGAAAATATATGTATTCAAGTGGTCAATTCAATGCAGGATTTCTTGCTAACACTAAATTTTCACTTAGTGTTACTTCTGAGAACTGCTTTCTATCACCCCATTTGCAAGAAACTGACAGCCTTGCCTCAGACATCCAGGTTTCATCACTTCTTACTGGACGGGAGCAAAGTGAAATATTTGAGCACAAGGTATTCAGCAGCCAGAAAGTCTAAACATGCTTAGATTTAATAAAATCTCTCCTCAGCACCAGGAGTTACTAAAAGCACATCAAACGTGCTTTGTAAACCAAAATCCCATGGGCGTTTGAATAGAGATCAAGATCGTGGTCTCTGGATCACGAGCACCCGCCTGTTGGCCTACGCTCAGGTTGTACCAAAGACCACACAGTGCTGGAATTAAGGCTGTTTACCACAGATAAAAATAGTCTCCTGTGGCAGACGATGGAAATAACTCCCCAAGAAGTGAGAACTACAACCGACACCTTCTGCTGCAGCAGCGGGGTGCACCGCTCGCACCTCACGCTCTCGCATGTGGCATTCGCTAAGGGCAGGACATGCGTGTAAAACCAAAGCTGGGACCCAACCAAAAGACACCAGTGCATGTCCCTGTTGAGAAGGCAAGAGGAGGTACCAGGTGGCTGGCAGGTAGCACCACTTCCAATCCTCCAACACAGGCACGATAGATGTGTGCAAGACAAGGTGAAGGAGTGTCTCCAGGCAGCTGCGCCTGGGCTGGGTCTGACCATGGCTGCTGGCTCATGGGCAGGAGGACCCTCTCCAGGATTGCAGCCACCCAGGAAGGACGTAGGTGATGAAATCAGAGCCCAGCTCTGGCCCCACTCCGTGAGCTGCCCCAGATACAGCCTCTGACAGATACTGTGGCTTTAGAAAAGCGGCAGCTGTCCCAGAAGCAGGGGAGTTAGAGATGTCTGAAAATGATGCTGGTTCCTTGAGGTACCCTTCTGCCACCCAAAATCACCTGTCTGGGCTGACCATCTCCTCCCAAGCCCAGTGCACAAGCCGAGTCCCAGGCTCTCACTCCTGTGCTCCCTGGGCTTTTCCACCCTTTGTTCACAGGCATGGGTGGATGTGCGCAACACCTTCATCCAAGCCCTCAGCACATCTCCCTCTGAGTTAGGCAAGAGGCTACAGTTTTTCAAATAATGGCTACAAAAGGTTTCCCTGTGCTGCACCTTTCACTAAACATGTTTACACTGTTAACTACAAACCAGTTACATAGCCTGATATCAAAGTGCATTTTCAAAAGCATTGCTACAATATCCTGGCAGCAAACAGCTGCCTTTTTCATCCCTCTGATTCACCCTCACTGAGGAACTAATAACCGAGGACTTGGACTCGCTCCAGTGCTAAGTACGTGTTCCACCTAGGCATGCTCATACACACTGCCTGCCCTCTTCCACACCGCTCCACAAGCCCTGTCAGGCACCAGCATTCGGCTCTCAGCCTCTCTGGCTACAGACTCCTGCTTGGTATCGATCATCCCTTGGTTGTGGATCTCCTCCCACCAGAACAAAGATGCCTAAAGCAACCTTGTTCCCCTCTCTGCCTCATCTCTCCCAGTTTGACACCCTTCTGTACACCCATTCATGGTTGTGCCTGGGATGAGGTGCGCTTCCCCCCATCCTGCGCAGAGGCCAGGGCGCAGAGCTGGCATAGGGCTGCCGGCCTGTCCTTCTTCCTTCCCACTCCTCCTTCCCTTGAGAGGGGAGAGCAGAAAACTAAGTTTGTATATCTAAATTTTGGATTCAGCCAAAAATCAGCATTTGCTGAAGAGCCACAGCTGCAAGTGGACACAGCCAAAGTGAAGAAGACACCACTGAGTTGAGGCTTTGTGAGCTCTGACAAGAAGCTCCACAAGGAGAAATGAGATTTGTCGTCTTCTATGTTGCTTTCCCTGAAGTAATAACTCCAGCTTTTTAAAAGATACGATAAAAACAGAGTCAAGAGAGAGTTCTGTGCCTGTGTTTGAAAGAAGATTTGAGTTATGCATAAGAACAGATAAGTATCTAAAAAAGAAACAAGCTCTTTCCAGTCAAACCTGTGCCATCCCTGCTCATGAAGGACTGGAGAAAAGACCAGGGTAAAATCAAATTTTTTCACCAGATGCCATCTAAATCCACTAGTATGGTCTGACAACACTTTGGGTTTTCACACAGCTACTCTGACCTCTGTCGCTAACAGAACCATGCACCCTGCAAACACAAATGCGTTTGTACCTTCATGCTTTCTGAGGTGACAGAGTAAAAGCCAGAGTTAAGTTCTTCATCTCTAACCTCTCTGCTGCCAAACTTGGATCAAGAGCATCAGCTCTTTACTGCACCCTGATAACGGAAAAGAGATCACCACGTGACCAGGACCTAAACCCATTACTTCTCCAGAGAAAGATGAAGATGTCAGACCTCTGCTTTTCCTGGCAGTGGGCTCAAGCAGCTAACAAAAATGAAGGGCAACTTCACAGGCCTGAGACATTGCTGGGCAGGCAAGTACCCCAGTCCTCTTCCTCATCTCCCCGGCAGTGCTGGGGCCCAGAGCCACAGGTGTCATTGGGGGCGGTGGGGCAGTGACCATGCATTTGGGGATTTCACAAACCACCAATTTCAAGGCAGATGCCATTTACACCAGCTGAGGAGCTGGCTGAGCCCTGCATCTAAAGTATATAAATCCACAGCAGGTTTGGTTTTTTTTTCAGAAGTCCAGCTTTACATTCTTCACAATATTGTGTGGATACAGCAAAAATATTTCCAAATAACAAAAGAAACTGCTGAAAATTAAGGCGAGTCTATAATAATCTGAAAAAAACAGTGACTGCAATCTTTCATGGCTTTTAATTTAGTATTAATATCTTTTCAAGGGAAGAAATCTCCCACTTCGCAGCATGCACAACTACAAAAGGAAAAATAAAGAGTGTGTAAACTTTTTTATTTGACTTGCATTTTAATTTGTTTGACTCCATTAGGTGCCCAGGAAACATTTTAACCCCTGTGCTGCAGCAGTTCCTCGGGACACCCATTTTGCTGCCCAGGCTAACCAAGCAGTGACTGGGAGGAGGGCTGAGAACAGGAAGGGAAGGTAGAGCAGTAGAAGAAACAAAGGAACATTGTGGAGTGCTGGTTTCGTTGCCCAAATTATTTACTTACCAACTTCAAAGGGATGCAAAAGGAGAAGGAGGTCAAACAAACCACAGCATGTTTCTCTCTCCTCTTCGCAGACATTATTTACTGTAATGTCCCTCTTAAAGCAGGAATGAGAAAGCAGCAAATGATCTCCAATTGGTTCCGCTGTGGTTCCATAAATCACAAATTCCCGCCATGCACCCAGCTGTGGTCATCCCCCCCCCAGCCTTTTGGGCTGTGGCTGGGGGCTGGCTTTCCTCAGGGTGTCCCCTGTAGCCAGCCTCAGGATACGCTGTGCCTCAAATGTGTAAGAAGTTATTTTGGTAACCAGTTGGATTGCCATCATCAAGCATAGAAAAAAAAATCCCTGACAACCATTCCAAGTGCCTTATCTAGTAAAGTAGCTTACAACTGTACTTCCATTTTTCAAAGTTAAAGAGTTTTTTAGCAATCGCAGGCACAGCCATATGCCAGTAGCCAGGGAAATCTTTCCAGCTGTGCTGACCTACATGGCGGTGACTTTGCTGGATTGCCCCAAACAGCCTGGACATCCTTCCCTACCCCAGAAACCTCCCATCTTTGCAGAAGTTTGCAAAGACAAAAACCTAGCGAGACCTGAGATTTTATTTATTTAGCTGCTAAAATGTCAAAAGAAAGCAGAAATCTCCTTATGATCAACTTCTTCCATCAACAGGGAGCTGTGTTCCCCTAAAGAGGAAATTTTACACTCAGCATTCAGGTTTGCAACATTAACAAGCAGTAGAGTAAGCCTTACTTAAACTACCACAGACAGGAACTGGAAACGCACACACTGGAACTCTTCCAGTTTCACTGTACCCATAAAGACTTGATTAATTTTGCTGCTTAATCGTATAACTTTCTGAAGAGCAACCATCTCATCTGCATATACATCTTAGGGGCTTGTGTCAGGATGAAACATAACACTACCTGGCTAGTTTTATGTGTGAGGCCTCAGTGACGATCACAGTGCCCAAAGGAAACAACCTTTCCTGGCAGTCCCCTTCCTATGAATTATTGACGAGGACACAGGATTAAGAAGTTGCTACATTCTGTAAAGAACAAGATGCTGTAACACATAAGGGACAAGGTTTACACAAAAACGTGCAGAGCACGACGGAGTTTTCTTATTTTTCTTCCATTAAATACCCAGAAATAGTAAACCAGGTTTGCCTTTGCTTTTCAGGATCACTATCTGGTTCCATCATAATCTGTGAAAGACAGACAGTCCCGGAGTACGTGTCAAAAATAGGTATGTTTTAGTCACTGCTTCCAGGACTTCAGCAGTATACCCAAATGTAGCTCTCCAAAGAAGCGAGTTTCAGCACTGGAATTTGCTTTTCAGCACTCTAAATACAGCACTCTTAAGCTTGTGGGTGTGAGAAAACTTCTATGCCTTTTTAACTGCTGCACAAAAGAGATTTGTGATTCTTTATTTATTTATTTATTCCCCACATAGCTGCATTTAATATTTGTCAATGCTTCTCTTTTATGGATGGGGCATATTGCTGTGACTGACCACCTCAACATTTTATTGGCCTGTGTGTTTTTGGAAACAGAAATGAGAATGGAGCTACACATTTGTGGAAATTTCAGAGGAACTGTAAGCATAGGGTCCCCTTTTTGCAAAAGGGAAAGTTGATTTTTTTTGATTTCTAACAAATACCTGCCTACTTTACGATAGGCATTCCACATCATGCACCTCAAGCGCAGAGGTACTGAGAAGGCACTGAGAAGTTCACCGCCCAAGCACTTGTTGTAACTGCATGCTCAGAAGGAACCTTGAAGGACTGTAAATAAGTGGGAAGATGGTCATGCTCCACCAGCCACCCTTGAAGAGCAACCCATGACCCTGGCTATAAAGGCTATGGGGAACAAATATCCCATAGACAGGAGTTTCTTCCCTGTTCCTCTGCCCACAGCATCCCAGAAATATTGACAGATGGAGCCACAGGGGGAGATGGACTCATCACCACCAGCCCCTGCCCTGTGCTGGGGTCCCTCTGGGTTGGGAGGACATTGTGGCACTGTGGCATCTCCTCCGACTCTGCTGATTTGGGCAAACACGAAGTTGAATTTCTATTCAGGGCTTTTCAGGCGAAGTAGGAAATGCTAATCTTAACTGAGAGACATATCATATATATGCAAATTGTTTGCTCTACTTTCTCCATCTGTTTTTTTCCCAGGTTTTTCTCTTTGCTATGCTTTACTGGAGATTAACTTACAGTATATAGCACCAAATTTGGACTGTGTGGGAAACATATGCTGCAAGTTCAGGGCCAGACTTGAATATTGGGTTGCACAGGAGTATTCACAGCAGTGTTAAGGACTGACAAACCCACAGGGACAGGAAATTCAGAGACACCAGGGTAAGGAGAGGCTGAAGCAGAGCTGTTCCTGTTACAGGAGCAGGTGGGAAGGCACGACTTCAAAACAGATTTAATTTGGGTAAGAGGAAGTGGCTGAACATGATAGAATTAAACCACCACCCCTCTTTTTTTAAAATATGTGATTCCCTTGTTAGTGTGATACAAGTCAGGCAAGATTGACACTTATCAATCATTAAGGATGGTCTTTTTTCTTGAAGTCAAATCTATCCCAGCTTACTTGAAAAATCTCATTCACCTTTTTTGCCTATACGCCTAGATGGAATACGTGATTTGTTAGTAAGAAAGGACAACAGAAAGCATGCCACTTTTCTCAAAGGGAATTATACAAACCTCTCATCATCCCCAAGGTACAAATGAACAAATATCATAGAATCATAGAATAGTTAGAGTTGGAAGGGACCTTTAAACCTTATCTAGTCCAATCCCTCTGCAATGAGCAGGGACATCTTCAACCAGACCAGGTTGCTCAGAGCCCCGTCCAACCTGGCCTTGAACGTTTCCAGGGATGGGGCATCCACCACCTCTCTGGGCAACATGTTCCAGTGTTCCACCACCCTCAGTGTAAAAAATGTCTTCCTTATATCCTGTCTAAACCTACCTCCTTTTGTTCTAAAACTATTATCCCCTCACAACAGGCCCTGCTAAAAGGTTTCTCCTCATCTTTCTTATAAGCCCACTTTAGGTACTGGAAGGCCTCTATAAGGTCTCCCTGGAGCCTTCTCTTCTCCAGGCTGAACAGTCCCAACTCTATCAGCCTGTCCTCATATCTCAAGAGAAAATTAATTAGTTTCTGATGAAAACACTAATTGCCATTTATTATCAAGATGCAATTTTCTATTTTGCCTTTTGTCTCAGTCAACCCAGCTTCTAGGAAACTAGCTATTTCCTTCATTGTCATTGCAATCTAACAAGTGGTTCCTTACAACTCCAGTAGAAATAGAAGCAAAAAATAACTGAATTAAGATATGGTCAAAGAGCTACATCAGGCTTCTGACCTGTAACACCAAAAGCAAGAAATGCCTTTTTTCAGCATTATTACACAACCAACCTCCCTGATACTTGTCAAGGTATTAACCAGAACAGTATGCTCAGAGGCTCCATAGACGAGGAAATTTTGTCATCTCTCTGGTTCATTGTGGTTATATATAGTTGCTGTGAAAGATATTTGAAATTAAAAAAAAAAAATTAGAAAGGAAAGCAATCACACCATTACTTAAGTACTATAGTGTTGGTTGTGCTGCAGCATCATTTCTGCATCTTCTGTGACACATTAATATGAGATTGCTTAAAAGGTACTTTCAAACAGATGTGAAAAATAGTGCAGAAGAGAGTGTTTTATGCCACCCTGTGTACACCATGATTTTGTTTTAGTTGACTGGATTGTTTGATTAGTTGTATTATCAAACAATCATATTCTCAAGTTTTGGAACAGGGTACAGCAGAAAGGTCTGAGCAGTTTTTCACTCATCTCAAGAGTGAATACCTCAGTGTAACTGTTAAATTTATTTTGATATGTTATTATTTTGCTTTCCACCTAAGGAATACAGGGACTAAATTTCATCTAAAAAAACCTAAGAGATTCGTTTTCAAAACACAAGCATTAACTCTTGTTGAAAGTCAATATATTCTCAGATATCTGTTTTAAGGACCACAAGTTCAACTATGCCTCTTCTGTCTGCGACAAAATAATAAGTGCTGACTCCTTCTTGGGTCTGAAAACATTAACACTTACAACCACCCAAGTACTCATTTTATGTGGCACTATATTTCCTATTACAGCTTATCTATCGAAATTCTGTTTTAAAGCTTTCAGCTCTGTGGCTCCCAGGCATTTCTACTTCGATTCCCTTGTACTGTGCTGACACAAGGAACATGGGCTAATGCAAACCCCTGGCTTTGGGAGAAGCTTGAGACAACTGGGAGGGCAGCGGCTCCAGCGCTAGCCATGGACGTTGCTCCCCAAGCCTCCCAGTGGAGGGGAACCCGCAGGATCCTTGAATTTATTTTGCAGGTTGAAATACATTTTTTCATACCTGGAGGACAAAATGGACTTTTCTTTTGTTACAAGTTCATTTGCAAATGAAGGATAGCTGACTATTAAGTCAAAGCAACCCACCAACACAGAACTGGTGTGGCGTTAGAGCAAAATACAAGTAAGTAATTCCAGGCTGTAGCCACACGCCTCCCTTCTGCGCAGTTACCGCAGCTGCAACAACAAGGCTCAGGCATGTAACAAAGCCATTCTGTTCAGATGGGTGAAGAAATCCACCTATGTTTCCAGTGTTTTGAGGTCTCCCCTACTACACTATGAAGAAAAGTTTTGTTTGATTTCTGACAAGACACACGGGCCTTTGTATAGCATGAGGGATCGCATCCAGAATTCCCCATGTGTTTTTGTAATTTGAAATAAAACAAATAAACACAATTTTTGTTCAGTAGACATGAACATCTGGAAGATGACATCAACATGACTTCAACTTTAATGTCAAAGTGTTAGACTGAAATCCAATATCGTTGAACAATTTGTGGTGGAAGCTCCAGAAACTTGAATATCACAGACTAAAACTGTGATGGAAACAAGGTTTCTGCAGCAGCTGAGGGAAGAAACTAGAGCTTTACTAAATGCCTAATGAACATTATTGTAGCTACAGGAGCAGCTCAAGCCTAAATGTGTCATACTAAATATCAAAATTAATATCCTGGTCTTGTAGGAGGCCTTGGGTTTGAGTTTCTAGCCCTGCCCTGCTCTACTCTCCCCATTTGTTCCCCTGTCCCTCTTTATGGTGCTTGAAAATACCTTTACTGAAGCTCTTTGGAGCAAAGAGAGCACAGCCTGGGTGCACTCGTCTTTACCTCTGCCTACGCAGAAGAACAGCGTGGAGCTGCTTCACAGGCAGCAGTCCCATCAGGGGAACGGAAATGAGTTACGGTCGCACTGGGACTGGAAATCCTGCTGAGGGAGGATGAGAAAGTCCCACCACCACCAAACTAAGCCTTCGTGTCTTGGAAGAAAACTCCCTAGAGGCAGGCCCTGGCTCTGTCGAAAGAGGAGACAGGGAGAGAGGGTATGAAAGAGCAAAGCGTTTCCTCCTCGTAATGCACTCAGCTCCCAGGGTTAATTATACAGGACAAACAATCCTAACCATAACTACTGGCAGCCTCTCTATGTACAAGTGTCCAGTCAGCCTCAAAAAAGTGGCTTTACCACTCACACGTTTTCACAGACAAAAATCAGTGTAATTAGATAGTTTAGAATTTATTCTGAAAGCAAAAATTCAGATAGCTGTATGCTCTTAAAACCAGTCAAACTACTACCCTTTTTTATTTAAGCATCACTAGTAGATTTTCCCAGTTTGAAGTTTCCTACTCCCAGCTGTAAAGCTAATTAAACCTTTGGGGGGAAGTTGTATGCTCGTTCTTATGCATTGCTATTAACATTTTTTATTGCAGATAGTTAGGATCCAATCCCATTCCACTGAATCCAGTCAGAAGGATTTTGTTTTGATTTTGTCTGGCTTGTTTTATTCTTAGCAGATGGTACAAGCCTGTGTGTCAATAAGTACATGCCACGGGAAAGTATCCCCCAAACTACAGTGATGCCTACGCTGAGGACTTCAGTGCCCACCATCGCTCAGGACCACACTTCTTGGCATGGTGCGTTAGCTCAGACGGGCTTTCAAGACTATACTACTGCTGGTACGGAAAATGACTTTGAGAAGGTGTACCTTAGGCATCTCTATACAGTAGCATAGGCATTCTCCAAGTCAGTGTTTTTCAAATTAATTTTTTACTGTGTCATGCAAATAGCTCAAGTGGACTAAAGGCAAAACAGTTTTGATAAATACAAATGAATGTATTTTTGCATATGCAAATAAACAACCAATTTACATGAAATATGATTCAACAGCCGTGCATGTTACGTGCACATGCAGGTAACAACTTTCCCAAGACACCTTTATCTCCCTCCTTTGTCAGCGAGGCTCCCAGTGGCCTCCCTGTCTGTGATGTTGTTTGAAATATGTCCCCTGATAACCTAAAGAGAAGCACATATAAAGGGCTTAGAGCTATTAATAGCAAAGTCTGTGCAATTGAAAACATTGCAGCTTTCATGTGGTGGGGACATGCATTGCTTATGAACTGCAACCGGAAAACTGTTGCCTCCCTCTTTAGCGATTCCAGTCAGCATTCACAAGGCAAGACAGAGGGGGCCAAGGAAGGAAGCAGACATAAGGACAAAATGCAAACAAACCGAAAAATTTACCCATCACTTATACCCAGAAACTGGAGGGGGGAGGTGGGTACAAGGAAGATTCATCTCAGTCTGCATTTCAAACTGCTGGAAACGGGCATGCAAAGATGATTAGCATGATCACACCGATATTCTTTGGTACGTGTTTTGTACAAGCCCCTGAGAACAGGCATAATCTCTCATAATTACTGCATATGCTGTTGTCACATTAAATAGCAGCCTTGCCTCAAAACGTTTAAAAGTCTACTGCCCATCAGTTCTTCCAACTGGGCATCGGGCGCAACTGTCAACAAACCCAGGAATACTGCAAGCAAAGTTCATGTTTGGATGCTGATCTGCCAATCCCACATGAAATAGTTTCATTGCTGCGCTTAATTCAAAGTGAAAATAAATTACTTACAGCAAGAGCAATGGCTTAAACCTTGTTCTTAATACAGTAAAATCCCCATTCCTCATATGCCTGCCTACAAATAACCAACTCTCAGGTCAGTTTTAAGTTCTACTGGCCAAAAACGTACTAGTAGATGACTCAAAACTCTGAGAAGACAGACTCGGATTCAACTCCAATTTAGATATCTGCTCCCCACAATTACATGGTTCAAGGTCTTGCTCAATGAGATACAAAGGAAAAACAGAGAATGATGAAAGACAAAGATAATGTGTTCAGGTTTGCCTCCCTTCTGCCTTGGGTTTGAATTTCTGGAAGGAGATTTTGAGAAGAAATACCAGGTCAGGCATGGCTGTGTGAAGTTGGCAAGTGGGGAACAAGGTATATTTTGTAGTTGTGAGTAGAGAACTGGCAACCAAAGCCACAAGAGAAGTTAAGATCAGCACACAGCAGAATAAAAATGGGAAAGAAGAGAATTTTATTATAAATCCCAAAGCTCATGCCCAGTCATAGATGTGATATTTGTCCCCAGGTGAGACCTACTAAGCTTATAAATATGCTTTAATTAAAACCAGCTCCCTAAACAGTCAGCCTTTCCTATCATCATTCTATGAACAACAAAATTCCATGTTTCATAGATGTCCTCAGACAACACACACATTTAACACATTTCCAAGAGCAGAGAAAGAGTGAAAACCTGGGCTCTGCACAGTGACACTCCAGTATGAGCCATGCTATGAAGTAGCCAAGCCGCAGTGAAGGGAAAAAAAAAAAAAAAAAAAAAAAAAAAAAAAAAAAAAAGAGACCTTTCCTTAATTTAAAGCCTAGGTAAGAGAACAGAAGCTGCAACAGTAGCTTCATCCCTGTTCTGTAGCATCCCTCAGGAAAAACTGAAGAGGAAGGTGAGCTGGTCATGAAAAAAGCAGGTTGCATAGGCAGCTCATGAGAAGCCAGAAAAATGTACTACTTTATTTATAAAAATTAGTATTTTAAAAATGTATTTAAACCAGTGCATCTTTCTTTGAACCAGCTGGTGGAAGACACCAGTGGTGACAAGACACAGAATTAGCTGAAACTGGAGCCTGATTCACTCTGGCACTTCTCGTGCTCCATTACAACTGTTAAATCAAGTCAAGAAGCTTCTGCAACAGGAAGTTGGTATCCACTTATCCTTATCTCCTTTCTCCACTGGTGGGACTTCAGAACACTCAGCCCCTAATTTATAGGGTAATATCAATAAGCAAACAAACAGAGTAACTGTCCCCTGAGGAGAAAGGAAAGACAAGGGTCAAAATCTCGTCTGCTTTCCAGACACTGGACAGACTATCTTGTAAATTTGAGTTTGGTCCAAAGAGAACCAGGCAAAGTATTATTTGTGTTTCCTTGCTGTTGGTTTAATAGTAGAAACATTTTTAACAGTAATACAACACAAGTGCTTTTACCAAATAATTTGGGAATACAGAAAAGGAGCAGGAGTTGTACTCCCTGCTTAGTGTCACTGTATGCGCTAAGACATCCAGAAATCTCAGCAAACTTACTATTTCTGGGTGACTCTCCAGATTACTTTCTCCTTGATGTCATCACATGCGAAACAAACATTGGTGAAAGAGGAAACAAATAAAAAAAAAACTCATAAAACACTGGTGAAAAGAGGGGATTGAGGGAATATTTTTTCTTTGCTACATATGTGTTTCCTGGAGCATATCAAGTTGGAGTCTCAAAGCAGGGAAACATATTGAGGACAGAAGAGCAAAGCTGGCATAAAGCTGGCAAGTGGAAAGGCAAGACAACTCATGGCAAATTCTCCCTTCTGTGGAGATCTGCATCAGAAATCTCCAGCAATAGGAAGTTAAGGGAAAAAAATAGGTATAAATCAGCCAAACGAAGTACTTCGTACCACTGCCTGCATGCAATGCTAACGCACAGCACTGGGTTCTGGAATTTGCAGCCAAGTTGGAACATTAATATTGGCATTATTAATTGATCTGAACACGTTGTCAGGCTCATTATAATGTTTAATTTCCAGTGTTAACTATTTTACCAGTAGCTGTCAGTGAACTCTTTTAAGATGGATGCGCCGGGCCGTGCAACGCCCCAGCCAAAAGGTTCCAACTGCTCGGCAGAAGTCCCCTGTACTCGTCATTTACACAGGAGGCGAACCGCGGAAAGACACGGGATGAAGGCAGCGGTACCTGCGCCCTCGTTTTAGCCGGCTGCAGTCTCACAAAAATGGCTTGCAAGAGCCCCTCGAGACTTTGATCCGGCGCCAGCAAGGGCCGTTCTCCAGAGCTGCCTGTGCCCAGCTGTGGGACAGGGGCTGCCGGTCCCAGTCCCGGGTGTGGGGCGGAGGGGGGGCTGCTGCCGGTGGCCGAGCACCGGCCGCAGCCCCCAGGGCTGTGCCGGGGATCGGTGAGGCGCGGCCACAGCCGGACGCTCCGGTGGCCGCGGGAACAGCGGGAGCCGCTCCCTGTCCCTGCTGCAACTTGCCGGAGACTTTTCTCTCTCCCTTATTTGACTTAAAAAAAAAAAAAAAAAAAAAAAAAAGTAGTCCTAATTAACGAAAGACGAAGAAAGCCGTAGTATACATTCACCGCAAGGCCGGTTACTGCTTTAATCCCGCAGCTACTCAGACGCGGGGATAAACCCGGCGGGGATTAACCAGGGCAACCCGCACAGCCCCGAGAGCGGCTTAGGCTGTGCTCCCGCGGAGCCACCAGCCGAGGACAGCGGGGACATCCTCTTCGCCCCCCGCACCCCACCGCTCGCACCGGGGGAGGGGGACGGGGCACCCCGCGTACCGGACGCCCGGACTCACCCAGCGTCTCCGCCCGCAGCCAGAGCGGGGCCGAGGCTCCCAGCAGCAGCGAAAGCAGCAGGGAGGGGGCGGCCGGCGCCCCCCCGGCGGGGCCCATGGCTCCGGCTCTCGGCGGGGCGGGCGAGGCACAACTTCCCCGCTTCCCTCCAGCTCCTTTCTCTTCCTCTCCTGTTCCTCCTCCTTCTCCTCGCCGGGGCAGCTCGGGGGCCAGCCCGCGCTCCCGCGGAGGGGGGCGGCCGCTCCCCGGCATCCTCCCTCCCCCGCAGGTGTTTCTGCGGCGGCGAAGGGGCCGTGCCGCGGGCCCCGCCGGTGGCCAGGCTGCCGCCTCCTGCCTCCCCGGCCCGGGGCTGGGGGTGGAGAAAGGAAACGGGAGAAAGGGGAGCTCCGCCGTTCCCATTGGGCTGCAGCGCGGGGTGTCTCCTCCTCCTCCTCCTCCTCCTTCTCCTCCTGCCGCCGACCGAGGGGCCGGCTCGGCCCCGCCGCCCACCTCGGGGCCACTTCCCCCAGCCGCCGCTGCTCCTGGGGTGGGGGCTGCGTCGGGGCCGGGGGGCTGCAGGACAGGACGGGAAGTCATCCCACAGCCGCGCAGCCCCGAGCACCGCCTGCGAGCCCCCAAGGCCGGCAGGCCATATACGTGCAGATGTATACATCCACACACACGTATTTTTAAGCGCACAGGATTATTTCGCCGTTTGCCGGTTAATTCCCCGGTCCCGCTCCCCGGGAGCGGTGGGGCGCGGGGCGGGGGGGGGATATGGGAGGGGGCGGATGCCGCGGGGTTCCTGCGTGGGAGCGGACACGAGTGGGGCCGGCGGGCGGGGAACGCAGCCGGACGGGGCAAACGGGAGCATCTGGCCACCGCAGCAGAGCTGGGGTGGTGCTGGGGGTTCCCGGCCCTGGGACCTGCTCCTGGGGTGGGATCTCCGCACAGGGGTGAGAAATATGTGTTCAACATGTGCAAGCTTTTCCGCGTTAAAGTTCTACGCTCATTAGTAATGGATTTTGTTAAAGGATGCTGTGGGCAGCTCTCTGTTCAGGTGGGGTGGCCTCAGCTGTCCAGCCCTGGAGAAGACCTGTGGCACAGGGAAGGAAGCAGGTGCATGGTAAGGGAACAGCTGCAGTGCCAGCAGCCACAGGAGACATGCACATCACACAGGCCCCAGCGGTTGGCCTTTGAAAAAGTATGCCAGAGAATTCAAAGTAGCCTCTCTGACCACATCCTGGGCTGCATCAAAAGGAGTGTGGCCAGCAGGTCAATGGAGGTGATTCTGCCCCTCTACTCTGCTCCGGTGAGACCCCACCCAGAGTACTGTGTCCAGTTCTGGAGCCCCCTACATAAGAAGGACATGGACCTGTTGCAGCTAGTCCAGAGGAGGGCCATGGAGATGCTGAGAGGGCTGGAGCACCTCTCCTATGAGGACAGGCTGAGAGAGTTGGGGCTGTTCAGCCTGGAGAAGAGAAGGGAGACCTTATAGCAGCCTTGCAGTACCTAAAGGGGGCTTTTAAGAAAGATGGGGAGAAACATTTCACCAGGGCCTGTTGCGATAGGACAAGGGGTAATGGTTTCAGAATAGAAGGAGGCAGACTTAGACTAGATATAAGGAAGAAACTTTTTACAAACAGGGTGGCGGAACACTGCAACAGGTTGCCCAGAGAGGTGGTGGATACCCCATCCCTGGAAACGTTCAAGGCCAGGTTGGACAGGGCTCTGAGCAACCTGATGTAGTTGGAGATGTCCCTGCTCACTGCCAGGGAGGTTGGACTAGATGGCCTTTAAAGGTCCCTTCCAACCCAAACTGTTCTATGATTCTATGATATTCTGTGACTCTGTGCAGCCTTTTCAGGATGGATTGTGATAAGGCAGGGAAATTCACACTGCTGGCAAATCAGAAATACTGTGCTGCTATGCTAAACTGAAGTACATAATTAACTTGCATGTCCTAGAGACGACTGATAATTCTTAGACCTTATAGTATTTCAGGAAAAGTAATGTCTAGTAAACATTTATTCTAATTGAGCTTTTGCTTTGTAAGTGTTAATGTCTGGTTTTTAACTTTTCAGACACCATATGTGATCAGGTATATTTTTTACCATGTATCCACTACATTCCATTCTTGGTATACGTATTTAGCACAGGTTTTAGTGGTTGAGGGTTACTACTTCTTTGCAAAGGAAAGTTTGAAATCTAGACTAAAACATTAGACACAGTGTAAGGCAAAGAGTTCCTTACTGCAGCAGCTTAGCTGTTGGACTAATACTTACTGGATCTCATCAGTGAATGCCGATGTCCTCCTGGCTGAAGGAGGCTGTGGTGGGTCACTCGCTTCAATAATCTGAAGTCTGAGAGGCTTTTAAAGAAGAATATGTCTATGTGAATAAAAGTGGCTGGTTACTGTATTTGTCTCATAGATTGCCAGGAACAAATCCATACAAATGAGGGTGATTATGGAGGGGAAGGGGTGAGAAAGTAAATCTCTGCAACAGCCTCAAAATTGGATTTTAAAAGAACACAGGATTGGTAAAAATATTCTGGTCATAGATATCAGCTTCTCCAATACTAAATATGGTTCAAAATCTACAAATGAGACCAAACATAAGTGAAAACGTGAGGGCCAGAAATAAATAGCATGATATAGATGTTGCGAAACGTGTATCACTTGTGAAAGAGTTGCAGTTATTGTAAAGCAGAGTAGCAACATAATAGCATTTTGTATCAGTTTCAGTGGGGAATCAAAACCAGTCAGTCCTAGGCGGGTTGGTACTGGTAATTATCCTGATTTGCATCCCGTAACAGAGATCTAGAATAAGTTCTTTAATAACAGGGACAGATATTAGTTGTGTTTGTTAAAGGTCATGATAAATATTGGCAGAAAAGTCCTGCAAGTCAATCCCAAGTAACTTTACAGAGGCAGTGCTGCAATAAACTGAGTCCGGTGATCTCAGGTGATTTAATGTGCAAAAACCTCTGCCATGGTGCTTGCAAGTAATGCTTCTAGTGCCAAGCTCTCAGCAGAACTTGGGTGGTTGGTACTTGGTATGGGCAAGTTAGCAGCCCTGGAAGGCCAAAGCAGTCTTTGCCTGCCGCACACCTTCAGGAGGCTCGTAAGGAGGAGGAAGATGGGTTGGCAGACACCGGGAAAGGAAGTTTTCTCCTTCTCCTGGATGTTGGAGGCTTGGCAATGCCCTCTGGGACAGATAGCTGGAGAATAATTCCCTTCACAGTTTTTTTTTTTATTCCAACAATTTGTAGTGAAATGATAAGTCATGCCCTTAGGATGAGGGCTGTAAAATATATGGGAGTGGCATTTGTTTTCCTTTCGCAATTGGTGAAGGAGTTCACTGTACAGGAAAGTTGCCTTTTCAATCGTCTCACCACCCTGGGCTCAGCAGGAGCTGGTTGCTTGTCCGAGGCCATGTGCTCCCTGTTGCAAATGTCTATAATGTTCAGGTGGAAACTTCGCCTCTTCTAGAAGGCGTGGGAAGCATGGGTTTCCTATTGACTTCGGTAGAGTAATGAATAACGCAATCAGTGCAGTAGCTTCTCTATTATTTATTTTGCTATTAAATTCACATTACTTTATCATGCCCTCTCCCTGTCAGTTTTCAATATGCTGTAGGCAAGGAACTTACTGTCAGCTTCCAAGATTAAATAATCATTAAGATGAATGAAGTAGTCTATACCTCTCATAGCTATTATTCAAGGACTTGTGTAACCCTTGTCACACTGCTACATTGGCTCATATGTACTTTTTCAAATTCTCCTTTATAAGGAGGAGAATTAAAACCAGCTTTTAAATAAATACAGTTTTAAAGGCAAGGGCTTTTAATCAAGGTAAAAGATTAGTTCAGAAAGAAGGCATACATGGAGCTTGACTAATTACCTGTGGGGATGTCACACAATAAGAGCTTCACAACACCAAAACTCCCTGTCAGACCACTTCTGACAGCTTAATGCAGATGATTTTGGTCACTAACCCTGACTTAATTTGGAAGAGACAGGATTCACCCAAAGCTGCAGACAGGCTACTTTTTAGCATGAGCACGTGCCCTTCTTTTACAGTTGGTTTCCAAGCATACGAGTTAGGAGTGTTTTGTGTGGTTAACACAAATGATATTAACTGAGTCACCTACAACTAGAATCATAGAATCATAGAATAGGTTGGGGTGGAAGGGACCTTTAAAAGGGACTCATCTAATCAAAGCCCCCTATAAGGAGCAGGGACATCTCCAACCAGATCAGGTTGCTCAGAGCCCCATCCAACCTGGCCTTGAATGTTTCGAGGGATGGGGCATCCACTACCTCTCTGGGCAACCTGTTCCTAACCAGATAGTATATCTCATCTAGTATTCATTATATGGATACCTTTAGTACACAGCCACTTGCAAATGAGAAATTATGTTTTTCCTCCATGGATGTGACCTCAAGATGAACAGCAAGACAAGACTTCAGGACAAAATCAGCTCAAAACACTTTAGAAGGTGGTTGGTCAGTATGGCGGGGACATACTTGGGTTTCATTGTAGACTTGTACAGTCTATAGCTTCATGGATTTACCTTCTTACCTATACTTGTTATATATTGCTACATACTTGTATATAACACACACTGAAAGAGTTTATTCTAAGCAGACCAAAACCATCTAATGAGTCCTTGCATGCCTTGTGTGACTTTAGGCTGGTAGTTTGTCTGGAGGAAGGGGCAGAGGAGGAAGGAAAAACACATTGAAGAGTTTACCCAGGCAGACCTTGCAAACTTGACACTGTATACACACTTTCGTTCAAAAGCATCTTGTTTAGTACATTTGTTCCAGGGGAAAAAAAAAGAAGCCAAAAACCTAATTTATACAAGGAGGTTTAAGTTTCATCTTATTGGAGCAGCCTTGCTTTTGTGTGGCTAACAGGAAAATTCCTGTTCTTCAGAAGCTGTAAGCACTTTCTTTGCTGCCTTTGTAGAAGAAGGGGGAGGAAGCGTAGGGCACAATGAAGTGGAGAGGACCCGAGGTCACAAATCACAAGGAGCAAGAACAATTCTAGACATTGAGAGGTGTGTTAATCTCATCATTTAGCAGAAGGATAGCTGCAGATTCAGAGGTCTTTTAATAGTCTTTATACACAGGCCAGGTTTTGCATTTTCATTGGTGCAAAGCAAATAGTATAATGGATTTACACGATAAAGCTGAGAATAAAATGCTCTGGCTGCTGATCTCTGTGTATTCGGGTACCATGTTCTGCCAGAAGGGTATGTGGTGGTTGTATAAAAAATCAGAAAATGAAACATATAAAGTATGAGATGTATCTAGATTCAACACTTGTGTATGATATGCAAAGAGCCCTCCTTGTTAAAAATGGTTAGGCTACAGCAAAGTCAGAGCTGCTGCAAGCCTGCGGCATGGCTTAGAAAATTTAGCAAGCAGACCTGAATTATTCTGTATACGTAGAGTATTTAACAGACACAGTATACTGTGCTGTGTTCGTACCATTGGAAGGCTAAGGGCAAGGGCACAGAGCAGCGAAGACATTTCGGCCTGTATAACACCATGCTCTATTAAGGTCTGCATACCATTAAACCAGCTGGAGATGGATTGACCCCCAGAACTCCTCTGGCTTTCTAACTACTGCTGCAAAAAAGGTTTTCTCTGTTTGTAGCAGGCTGCAGGACTGGACTGGACTCTTGTTGTCAGAGCCAGCCTTGGTTCTGGTGAGGCTCACGTTAGCAACCTCCGTCCTTGCTTACCGTAAGCATCCCTCTCCAGGTGTGAACGTGCACAGGAGTAAAAGAGTCAATAAAATAGCATTTCCACTTTCCAAGTAGTTCTGAGCAAGTAACTAGGAGGATATAATGACTGAGTGCTTCATTACTTTAAGGGAAACATGAGGCAAAAATCAGACAGAAAAAAAAATCAGATAGAAGAAACACTTAAACTTGCACTGGCACAAGTTGCTGCCCACAACCATATGGATGAGTTGGAACCATAAAACTGGCATTATGCAATTACACCGGTAGCAATAATCCCCTGGGGGGAGAGACCATAAGTATTCTTAGACCTTAAGAACATTGAAGAAGAAATTGCAGGCAATAAATTGCAGCTAATAATCTCTGGGAGAGAAAACTACATTGCAGCAGGCTTCAAGACTTTTGTCTTTTATCTTCAGCAGCAGAGAGGGTCTTTTCTGGGCTGGAGTGGTAGCAGGGCCCTTACCAGTGCTGGCAGGGAATGCCTATGGGATGATTGGATGCTAAGGAGGATACCAGCCTCATTCACCAGAACAGCAGCAGTTGGGTGTAACTCTAACGAGAGACATACAGGGGATGAATGTGCACTTTTCATCACTTTAATTACTGTAACCTATCCAATAATGTCACCTATTATGATGTAATTATGAGATCAAGCTGAAAACTAATCATTTGTCCCACTGCCACATATTTTGCAGTTTCTCGCAGCTGCTTGGTAGTCTTAGGTCATAATTTGTCTTACTTTCAAGCAAAATGAAATAAAGTTCTTGATCATCCAGATTTTTAAGATAATCAACCAGACGTGCCATGCTGCTGTCTTAAATGCTGTCAAGAAATACGGGGCAGAATGTTCCTTTTCATTTAAACATATTGTTTTAGTGTTGTCTTGAAAAAATATTGTGATCTAAAGATTCATGACACTCTTTGTCAAAACAAAGCCTAGTATTTTATAACTGACTAGTTGGCAGCATCCTTGATCAACGTGTCAGTGACAAAGCTCTCTTTGCTTTTTATAGGTGTTTTTAAGAATTTTCCTGTATCTGTAAGGTATTAGGCCTCATACATTTAAAATATAACAACTTTTTCCCCTTAATACATAGGTAGTATGTAATTTTTAACTGTAGCATGGGTTTTTTTGGGTTTGTTTTTTTTTTTTTTGAGAGGGAGTTCACAGCTGAATTTGCATGCTCTGCATTTTTTTTTCATGAGAAACAAGTAGTCTTAATCATTTACTCATGTTTATGAGGCTGCATCCAAGTAGGAGCTAAGAAATTACTTGTGCAAAATATGAAGCAATCCCGTGGTCACTTCCAGGAATAACCAATTATGTTTGAATCACATGCCTTTTTAATAAAGACAGTAATCCATCTACTTATATTCTTCCAACAAAAATGTGAAGTAATGGAAGGTGAATGCAAGTAACTAGAGTTTACCCATTTCTAATGTAGTGACTCTGGTGCTTCCTCTCATGTATACTAGAGAAGGCAGTTTACATACATTGATCGCTGTACCCCTGGCTATACGAGTAAGAGCTCAGAGAGGCGAAAGCAAATACAAGAGTGAGCTGAGTGACTGACCGATTTAACAGAAATCACCCAGTTTACAACAGATCTAGCCCTTCTTCCTAGTTTCAAGTGTTCATGCCATGTTGCAATTTTCTTGCAGAGCATGATATGCACTCAGGCAGAAAGCCTCAGGGGTTGAAAAGTAAGTCCAGAGATGGCCTTCTTTCTCTTCAGTGGATTTCTTTGAAGAGAGAGGGATAGGAATCATGCTTATTAGTTTAGTAATTAGTGATGTGTGGGACTGTGCTCACTTTGGGCCCTAGGGAAGTCTGCACTCTTCAGGAGCTTCATAGAAGTAAGCCAGTTATGCAAAGTGGAAGCATGGGTCATAAACCTGCAATAATCATTATGTGCGGAGAAAAAGCTTCTTGTGCAACTTTTCCACATAGCATTGGGGCATTACACCAATGAATTGCAAGGTCAAATTCTTGTAATTCATAATTGTCACAGCTGTGGATTACAACTGTATATATTGTTTGACGGCTCACTGTCAATTGCTTTTAAGGCCTGGCTATTTATTAAATGTAAAAAACTAATCAAATGTCACCTCTCTTTGTGAAGACCTTTGTCCCTTTTAAAAAATTATTTCAAAAAATATGTGCTTGAATTTGAATATTTTATTATATTTTAATTACAGTATTCAATGTATTATTGTGGCTGTGTATGAAATAAAAAAAATTAAAGCCTACTTTAGGTTTCTTGTCAAAGATAACTGAATAACAGAAAGGAAACGTAGTAGGTTGGTGAATGCTCATATCAGTTTTAAACATTAATTCCTCATAACATAATAAATGACATATAATTGAGAATATTTATGCCTTAAAGTTAGGTTTATGTGGCAGTATCATTACTCAAATATTCCTTCCCAAAGTAAGAACTTTGGCATCCTTCTGTCTACTTATTTTAATTAAAGATATTATATTCTTAGTGATGCTAGACATGCATGCTGGTGGTTGTTCTAGACACCAGGGTTCACAAATGGTCCCAAAGGCCTGAGATCTAGTTAGATCTGCCTCCAAGATTTAAATTCAGACTGTATTTTGTTTGTTTCCTTTATATCCAGTATGGCATTAGTCCACCAAAACTGGATATTATTTACCTTCCTTCCCTTGACCATGGTCATGTTTTTGGTGCAGGGTGGTGGGGTCTTGCAGGACTTGTAGGTCATCCCACACTAGTTTTCTCTAGTTGCAGAGGCTGGCTATGGCAGACCATGAACCTTCACTTACTTCCTCACGCCTTAAAAGCAATTTTTTTTTCTTGATGTTTCTTGATGTTCTACATTAGTGTCCCGGGGATTTTTTTTTTTGTGTTGTTTTAATCTATGGAATTACATTAATGTAATAAAATAGTAAATATTGAAACAAAAGAAACCAAAACATCATGACAGAAATACCATGGTCAGAAAGTAGTGATAACATCTGCAGACAGTTGTTCTGCCAAGTGAAGGCTAACTTGCTGCTACACAAGAGAAGTATTTATAGTTATTTTGTTTTACTGGTCTTACAGAAATACACATACAGACAATTTCTGTATGTATTGTCTTCATCTGAAAACCATGTACAAAAAAGCAGTAAACTACTTTTATTGGCATAGAGACATTAAAGTGTATGTGCCTGGGCACTCTTTCTGGACCTGTAAACTCTGCCAAAGGAAGCATTATTAATTAGCAACCCTGCTTGGCCAGAGTTTCTTCCTTCAGCCTAGTTCTTGGGCCTAATTTAAAGCACCCTGAAGTTACGAGGGGAGCTTGTGCTGACAGCAGCGCCGCGTGCTTCCTGAGGCCCTCACTTTCCAAGTTCAGATGGATCTTGCTGTAGTGTTTCAAGATATTGCTGTAGCCGTAGATCTCTGCTCTGCTCACCTTCTGCAGCTTGCAGAGCAGCAGAAGAGAGCACATGCCTGTACCTCAGCTGTTCAGCCTTCACTTGAATTGCTATTAGGGTGGGTAACCACCAGTACACTTGCTGTGGTTTTGTTTAGTGAGGGGGGGCCTGATGTGGCAGCTTCTGTAGGAAACTGCTAGAAGTTGCTCCCCTTTGTTCTGTGGACTCGGACAGGCCTAGGGCGGACCTGCTGCTAGCCAAGGCCAAGCCGATTGGTAGTAGAATGTTCCGTGATAATGCCTCTGCAATAATGTATTTAAGAAGGGGAAAACAGAAGAAAAAAGAGAGAAGAGAAGATGTGAAAAAGATGAGTGGCGGCAGAGGCGCAGAGGGGGAGACGCAGGCCTCATGGGCCTTGCAGGCCTCACCCTCTGGCCTCTCGCCAGGCAGCCGACTGGGCCCGGCTCGGCCCGGCCTGGCTGCAAGAAGTGGAGACGACATGAGCTGGATGGTGTGAAGAGATTCTGAGAGGCGTCTGCCAGCCTGTTGTGAAGAACTTGTCTTGTCAGAGGAACGGCTGCAGATGCCAAGGTCAGTTCAGAAGGAGGGTGAGGAGTAATGCGGCTCCTGGCCAAGATTCCCCTGCAGCCTGTGGTGACGACCATGGTGGAGCAGGTTGTCCCCCTGCAGCCCAGGGAGGTCCAGAGAGGAGCAGAGATCCACTTGGAGCCCATGAAGGACTCCACATCGGGGGAGGTGGATGCCTGAAAGCGGCTGTGGCCTGTGGAGGGCCCGCTGGGACAGCTGTTCTGGAGAGACTGCACCCAGTGGAAGAGATCACCCACGCCGGAGCAGTTTCATGAAGGACTGTGGCGTATGGGTGGGACCCCACAATGGAGCAGGGGAGGAATGTGAGGAGTTCTTCCCCCGACCATGAAGCAGCGGCGTAAAACAACGTGTGATGAACTAACCGCGACCCCCATTCCCTCTTCCCCACTGTGCCGCTCGGGGGGGTGGAAGGTAGTAGAGATAATGTTAAGCTTGAGAAGAGGGAGGAGTGGAGGGAGGTTATCTTGTTCTCTGTCTCATTATCCTGCTGTTTTTAGTAATAAATGAATAGTTTTCCCCAAGTCGAGTCTGTTTTGCCCGTGACGGTAACTTTAAGGATTTCTCCCTGTCCTTATCTCAAACCTCGAGCTGTTTTTCCTTATATTATCTCTCCCTATTCTCTCGGAGGGTGGGGGGAGTGAGAGAGAGACTGCGTAGTCTAGTCCTGATCAGGATCGGGGCTGAACTACGACAACACTGGACTGTGAACACGAATGTCTGCAGAAGTTGAAGGATATGGTCTCTTCTGTAGTCTCTGCTGTGGATTACTGCAAAAGGGCAGATTAGCCTTATTTCACAGAATAGACTTTCTCTGGTGTGTAATTTAGTTCATATCCCAAATATTGTTGGAAAATGAAAAAAAAAATACAGAAACATCTTCTCAGAAATAGTTATTACAGTATGAGTTGTTTTAACATAAGTAATTATGTTACATCTGTTTTGATCTAGAGATTTTCTCTTTCTAGTGCATTCCTTTCTTCTTTGAGCTCCACTGATTCCTTTCAGCATTAGAAGTGTGGGGAGTGGGGGGTGGTGTATGTTTGTCTTTGTGCATATACTGAAAAAAACAATATACTTTTCATAAGCCAATTTATATCTTTAATCTTGGCAGCATAAACATATGAACCAGTATGACATCCCTTATTTAATGCTTCTCCTCTCTTATCCTGCTTTACCTTGAGGTAGTACTTGTCATTACAGCTTAAGCATGTCATTGTTTTGCAAATCTTTCAGGAGTCCAGATGTGCTCATAATTAAAGGCCAACTCTTATTGTCTGTATTATCATAATGCAGAGAGAGGTCACTGCTCTATTGTGTAAGATCCCGTCCAAACATATCACGAGCAGCAGACCCCTGCTCCCCAGGCTTCTCTCTGTTGAGGGACAATGATGTATCCTCAGACCTAAATTTAGTTAACAATAGCAGCTGTTAGAGTGAAGGTTCAAACCAGCCAGGTCAAAGGATCCCTTTCTTGGCCTTACTTGGCCTCTTCCTGGTGCTCATCTGATGTTGTGTTGAGCCAATTCAACTCGCTGAGCCAGCAGAACATTTTCTAGACAACAAGGTGAATGGCTTTCTGCTGTTTTGGGAGACCTGATTTAGCTCAGTAGAGGATCAAAACAGTACCAGGGCTGGTGCAAGGCAAAGTGACCACACTGCTCGGGCAGGGCAGGGGAAACTGAAATCTGGGAGCATGGTAGGAGGGAAAAAGGGGTAAAAATGTCAGGGCTGCTCTTTTTCAAAGAGTGATAAATGCTCTCAGCCTCTGTGTGTACCCTCACCATTAGTGTTGAGGTGTAGCTCTGTGTGCCTGCCCCGCTCCTTGCTCTGGCATCTGCCTGACTTGGTGAAGAAATCTTCCTGAGGAAGGAAACTTCCCTCAGCTGTCAGGAAGCTTCCTCAGCCAAGGAAAAGGAAAATCTAGTTTGACACTCAAACAACCGCTTTGCTGTGGGTCTGACAGCATGTCAGTGCCAGCACGAGAGGCAGTGTGCGCACAGCTGGGAACAGATAATACTGTGGCTGTTTTAAAGCGTTGTAATGAATTTAAAATCAATACATCTAAATGCAGGTGACTGCTGTTGCAGTCAAAGGAGATGTCAGGCTTGGTTCAGTGGCCTAAAGAGAGGCACCTCCTGCCTTTTGAGATGCTTGGTTGATCCCCCTGCCTCCCAGCTACTGGTTCAGAAGGGCAGAGGTCTCCATTGCTCTGGGGTGACACCTGCCTGCTCTGGCCCTGAGGGGGCCTGGCTGGCCCTGCCTGGCCCCAAGGGGGTTACCCCCTGGCTATAGCCCAGGACCCCATGTCAGACCCCTGGGACCATCAGCCCCTGCCCCAGCAATGTCACAGCAGGGCCCTTCTCCAGCTCCCACAGCCCTGCCCTGCCTGCCCGCAGGACATGCTGAGCCATGGGCCCACGCCCCAGCCTGGCCTTGGCCTGTGCCCATCACCAGGCTGGTGCCCAGGGCTGGCACTGCCCCGGTGCCGCTGGCTGCCCTGCTCCTGACTGGGGATGGACCAGGCCCTGGGGCCCCCGGCTGTCATGCCCAGATGCCACCAGCCCTGAGTGAACCTCTGGGATACCCTAAAACAGCACAAGTGTCATCAGTAGCCTGTGTTTAGGCAATGGGACCAAGCCCCAGGTGTCTCCAGAGCCAGGGAGAGGTGCACAGTCATGGGGCTCAGCACCGGCTGCCTCTTGGCAGGGCTTGATCTGAATTTGGGGGCTGTGGAGGTGCTCTCAGGCCTTCCCTTTGGCCCAGTGGGGCAACAAGTGGCTTCCGAGGACAGGCCTTAAACAACATCTTAAATCATGGTGGCTGTTGGTACTCCAAAGGAGTTTGAAACCCTTAGAGGATAAAATTTTAACAGTCGACAGGGCTGCCTGTGGTGTTTGCTCATGTTAGTGAGTGAGGACAAAATTTTGGCTTTCCCATGACATTCACCTTTTTACCTGTTATCACAGGTGGAAATGACCTGCTGGGTCATTTCCAGAATTTCTCACGTCAGTAGTCCCAGCTAACTGTGGTCTTCCCAGGCGACATTTCCCTGTCCCTCAAACAAAGAGAGATTAAACATATCTCCAGCTGTTTGCAATAAGCCTGTGTTTGCCTGTTGGAAGCTCAAAAACCTTTCAGAGATCTTGTTTATTTTTTTTTCTAGTATGATCAGCTTTGCTCTTGCTTGTGTGGAGAAAAGGAACTACGTATTCCTGTGGACCAGAGGCAGTGCCTGTACCTCTCAGCCAAGGAGAGGATGACAGGAACTTTTGGAGGAGAGGAACCGAAACTCTAGATATTTACTGGAAGGTTAGTGAGAAGTGCATCTTCTGGAGTGCTGGATGAGCAATTTCTTTTTATGAAACTACTGGGAGACTAAATGTCCAGGTATTTTGGAATGCCATGGAAACAAGGAGGTGTTAGAGGTAAAGCCTTTTATGGGAGATGTTTATGCAGGCTGAGCATCTGACTGTTCTGAAGATCTCTGCAAAGACTATGTAATCTACACTACTGCTTCTGCTCCTTTTGTCCTTTTCTCCTAATCTTGGCTTTATATCTTCTTATACACTGATCTACATGCTCAGAGAGATAAATCACTCCCTCTGCAGTGTGCAGTCTTCTTCTGTTTCTCTCTAAAAACATTTGCAAATCTTTTCCATGCAGTTCTTTTCAGACATGCTGCATCAGGCCATTTTACACTTACACTGTTGCCCTGTCTGGTATGTTGAAATCTGCTTTTCTTCAAATTTCAGACTGCACATTTGATTAGGAACAATCAGAAGGTACCTAATAGATAATACAGTTGAACAAATCACTAAAGATCTTTAAAAATACCTTGCCAACCTATCCTCTTTAAAGCAATATAAAAAGCAGTGCAAGCTTTATCTACTTAACAGCAAGGTTTTTATTGTTACTTTGTGCTAGCTCTCTTTCTCCCCTGATGTCATATAGGATGATTACACAAATGTAGTTTAGTAAGCCCTGACACAGTCTTTTATTTTTTTTTTTTTTTTAGATTTGACTTTTTTTTTAGTAGCATATTTATAGATCCTTGTTAACTTTCAGCATTCCTTATATTTTCTGTCCTGTCTAGCTTTCACATCTCTTGCTATTGTTAATCTCCACAGCTCAAATTTCCCTAGTCTGAAATCCATCATTGTACATTGTCTAATGAGACATTTCTCCAGTCATCATTACTGCAGATCAATAGAAACAAATCCCTGTCTCCTGACTGGTTTAGCTAAACGTCTCATGCATGACTGTCTTTCCAATTTTATCCAGTTTAACAGTCTGCTTCTCCCTCCTCCCCAGCCCCACTTCTCTCTCTAATCTGCAGAGATAGATGTAAATCTTGAGCCAGACTCCAGGGGGTTTCTCTTGGACGGTCTTCCCACTGTGCAAAGTGCTCCCTGACCGACTGGCTGCTATTGCCAGACAAACAGCTGCCTTAGCGCTTGCACTAACAAATAAAAGAGGAGCCAAGCAAGGGCAGTGGAGGGAGGCTTTTTGCCCTTAGGGTCCTTGTTCACTCACTTTCCTGAGAAATTCAAAAGCTAATGAGAGCCCCTTGCTGGAGGGAAAATGAGAACAATCTGCGATCTTTGGAAAGGAGTGAAAACCCGTCACCACTAGTGAGTGCTTCACATCAGCATATCTTTTCAAGGCTACCCTCACAAGACAAAGGGGTTAGAAACTGATAAGTAAAAGCCGAGATTTTCCTTTTTATTGCTCTGCTGTGTAGGCTGGCTGCGGGGTTTAGCCTCTCCTTTCTCAGCTCTCCCAACCTTCCCTCCCACCAAGACAGGACTCATGAACGTGGTCTAACTTCAAGGAATTGGTAGTGCTACTTAACGGGACACAAGCAATCCAGATTAGACATAGACATTTGGGGCCTTTAGGTGTCCCCCTCCTTGCCTCCTCAGGCATCCCCTTTTCTGTTTTTGTGGTCCTTCCAATTGCTGCTGTATGCTGTCGTTTTGTGAAACTATGTACAGATGTAAATGGCGACACATGATCGAGTGTTTTAGATGAGATTTTAAGTGCCTGATTTGCATGTCATAGCAGATTAAAATTAGGTGGCTGGAGTGGGTATTACCTTGAGCTTTTCAATGGAGGTTGCTGCCACCAGGGCATGGATGATGGCATGGTTCCTGGACCTGGTCAGCCAAAAGCTGCCCTGAAATTTGACAGCTTCTGCTCTGGAGTATGAAAAGAACCTGAAGTTGGCATCAGTTTAGGTTAATGTGTTGGGTTGTAACCTTTGGCAGCCCAGGAGATTCTTTCCAACTGATCCCTCTGGCTGCAGGGGTAACACCTTGTGTCTGTGCATTGGGGTGTATGGTAGAGGAGGCTGCCAGCCCACCTTGAGCCAACAATTTCAGCCTTCTGCTGTAAGCACATAGGAGCCCTAAAACCCTATGTCTTAGATCATTAATCTGCTTATATGATATCATTCATGTATACATATGCACAAACACACACATGCTCATATACTGGAAAGATTTGTCTTTACAGATCATGATAATTCCAGGTGCAGAGATGTTAATTGCCTTGCTGGCATTAATCATGTGCATTTTTCTCCTCAAGATATAATAGCCCGTATTCATCACCATCAGGGCTGATCACTTGTCTGTATATATTTCTATTGCTCTCAAAGGAATTTAAAAAATGAATCCACAGTTTGTGAGGTGCTCTGATACATACTGCTGTTCAGGTAAGGAATTGAAATAGAGTCTGTTTTTCTCTGTTACTCACTATGTTGCTATTTTTCCCCTCACTCACAGGCTTCTCCCTTGCAGATCCTTGAGTTTTTTCTCCCTGTGCTGGTCTTTGGGATGAAGGAAATGATATTCTGTGGGTAGATCTATAATTTAAAGGACAAAGTCTCTCACAGAGTTTGGATGCCTAGTTCTGTGCCAGGATGCAGTTTTACAGAAGAGATGGCCTTAAAAATAACATATATCCCATAACTTACAGATTTTACAAACCCTCCTTTTAAAGTTTATTTTCTAAAGCCTATAAATACTCTCTTCCTGAAGAATTCTTGAAATTTAGGTGAAAAAATCCAAAGACTGAGGTGTTTGCTAGTATTTGTTTGGCCAGTGTATTAGAAGCAACATAAACAAGAAAGGAGACAGTCCAGTGGCTTTTTCTTTGAAGGTCCTGGGTTATGGGATGTTACAGTGACACCTGGTGGAAAACAACGTTGGAAGTCTAAGAAAAATTTCTGCATCATAAAACGAGTTGTTCTTTTGAATAATGTCTTTAACGTTATTATTTTATTAACCATCTATATTGCAGTAATGGTTAGAGCCCATTTGTGCAAGGTATGCATGTACTACACATACATGAAGGAGCAAATTGTCACTTACAAGAACTATCAGCATTAGTAGTTATAAAAAAAGGGCTGGTTAGGTGTATTTGATAGTACTCAAATTTCTTTGCCCTAAGAGCCAATTGACAACATTTTAATGTGGCTACTGACTTCTTCAGGCTTTCAGATACATCTTGATTACATTCCTCACCAGGATCTTAACTTGACCACTAGGAACACTTTGGGAGTTAGTGAAAGCTAGGAGCCATTCCTCACAGGTGTTTCAGTTGTGGCCATCCTCTCCTGGAGTACAAGCAAATTCTAAAGTGTGGATCTAAGTTATCCTATGTCACTCTATGGGCATGGGTATGTTTAATTTACTGGTATAGATCTAAAGGCCAAATCCTGAGGGTCCTAAAGATCTATCCAAAGCTGCCTCAGGAAGAAATTGCAGCCTACAGCTGCCTGTCACCAGACTCCTTTTCAGTTGTGCTGCTCATGTGGGCTCTGACGAAGCTGCTTCAGCCGAGATGAGCTGGATTAGCAAAGAGCTACTATTTAAGCAGTCAGACTAAACTGGCTTATTTTGGCTGGAGCTAAGGAGTTCCCTCTTGAGCAGCTTTGCTGGTGGGCTTGGGCAGGGGGGGCAGCATTCTTCTACAGTGGAGAAGTGACAAGAAAATGTGGCAGTAACTCCCCTCACCTGTGTAGATGAAAGCCCTTAGCTGAAAGCTAAGCTCACCTTAGATGAGTCTTACTCTCACCTAGGAGTTCCCTTGACTAGTGATAAGGAGGCTGAGATAATACACAAGGAAATCCCCAAATGCTTCCCAGGACAAGCGGAAGAAAAGGAAGGAGCCTGCTCTGCAAAGCCTTTCCTTCCTCTGAGCCACGTGCTTGGAAATATCCATTGGTTCTCTCCAGCCCAGCATATCCTTTGCTTCTCTCTTGGTACTTTGAGCTCCTTTCACCTACCATGTGTGGGCACAGCAGCACATCGGGCTGTGCTGCAGCCTGAATCAGAGAAAACAGCATCAGGTCAACACTAACCAATTCACTTCTGCTGCTGCTGGGCTAGCATTAACCGGATTCTCAGCCTGGTTTATCCCATGACTGCAGGAATGTTTGCTTGGCAAGTGAGTGGGGCTTGGGAAGGTGAAGGAATATTTAGGAGTGGTGGAAAAGTGGGTCCCCTCTTTAAGCAGCAATGACAGAATGTGTCAGATTAAGCTGATCATTAAAAGGCTATGTTATTGATGAAATAGCACATATTATTTACATTGCATAATACACATCCACAAAAATGACATAACATTTGTTTGTATATGTATATATACTTGTAAGCTGTGTGAATTTCCTATTGCACTTCACAGAATGACTCTGTGGATAGCTGTGTGGCACAACAGAGATGTGCCACAGACCGGGAGTTAGATGTATCCTGAGCTTGGGTTCTCACTGACCTCTTTAATGTGTGTCTTCAACTTTACGTAGGACTCTTCATGTCTTTTAAAATCGGATACACAATTTACCCATCAGCTTCAATTTTCTTCCACGATATGGGCACAAACTTACTTGCCCACTCACTTAGAGACTTGCTAGCAGAGTGAATCTCATTAGTTTGTTTCTAAGTTGCATCAGAAGACAGATAGGGGTCTGTTTTAAGAGTATTTTGGTGTGGAAGTTGAATGTCTGGAAGCAGTCATTAAAATAGAGAATTAATTAACATTTTTTGTACAGATTGATATGAGCTGTAGTGTTCTAACAAGGTTATTCATCATCACAAACAAATTTTCTTAGTTATATCTACTTGAAAATATTTAGAAATAGTTTAATCATAGTAGAAATGAAGATTAGGCCAGTTTTCTCTCTCACTTTCCCTGTTTCCGTGTTGCTTGGAGCACCTGATTAAAAGCATTACACTTAGTTTCCTCTCTACGTTAGTATTATTTATGTAAGGAGATACGCTGACTTTCATTGGTCAACTCGTTTGTTTCAGTGGTTTAATAAGAAACTATAAAATAGATGTTGTGCAATTTCAAGACAAGTGCTCCAGGAAGTTGAGAAGTTGTTGAAGGAACGGAATGTAAACAAGGATTTAAAAAATATTTAATAAACTGAAATGCAGAAATTTCACAGTTGCGTCTCTGTCATCTAGACTAAAAGGAGTTCGTATGGCCAAGTCAAGGAAAGAATCAGACTACCAGATGAAATAGTTTAAGTTATGAGGAACATTTGCCTGCGGGATCTCCTGCTAAACAGACTTAGTACTTTTTACTGTGTATGGATTTCTGCAGCATATTGTACTTTCTCAAAAAATTGTCAGAACTTATGTACAAGTGACCTGGTAAGTTTTGAAAAAATACACTTAATCTTTTGGTACATAGATGGTTGTTAGCACTGTAAGAATTTTCTATTATGCATCAGTTTTGTCAAAATTGTTTTAAAGTAAAAGCAGAGTTTGAGAACTAATGTTTAACATTTGAATTTGTGGAACGTGGTAAGGAAGAGATTCCATTAACCAGATAGCATGAATTTTCATTTTATACCTTCTTTATATACTTCTGTTCCAACAGCTCCTGAAATTACTATAAACTCTAAAGACCCTGGAGGGATCTTTAGAGGGGTGAGGGTGAAGGAGAGAAACCTTCATTCTTTCAGTTTATTCACTTTCCATATCAGTTTCTGTCTAATCTATGATTTTTCTTATGTAAACCTAGGAAAACTGTAGATTCACAAGAACTTGGCTGGGAATCTGTACCTTACACAATTATCCTGAACTAGTTTCAGCTTCTTTTTTAAGTCACCTATGATTTAATTGTGAATATTTATTTAAGTATTAATGTAAGTGGTTGGATCTTTAATCTTATGCTTTCTTAGTGTTCCTTTGAGAAGTCAAGCGGAATTTATTATTTCTCCTTCTACAGATGCACAACAAAGATAAGCAAAACCTCTCAGATCCAAAGAGTGATTCTGTGTGAGGCATTCAGAAGTTACCTCCTTGTTTCTATCTGCCTGAAACGTTGATGTTGTTTAGAAGATCATGTACCTTTGCTCTGTAAAAGGACCTTTTGTGCCTTGGGGCTAACTAGCTGTGGAAACCTACTGCAGAGGACTTGCTCCATTTTATTTCATACATTTATCTGACCGTTCCTTTAAAACTTTTGTTAATTCTTACACCAGTGAAAGAGTTAATTGCCTTCCCTGATGGAAGCCTATCATGCAATGAAAACTTTAATAGGAATACTTTGATTTAAGCTTAAATTAATTCAGAATAAGAAATAAGTTGCTCTTCCACTCAGCTCTGAAAGACAGGAAAGTCACATTCATGTTCAGTGAACATATTGTGTAAGGGATTCAGACAAGAAAAATACAATCTTGAAGTCTGAGAGCTGTAAATCTTATTTTTTGCCTCCAGTCTACTTGTGTTCATATTTGCTTTGTGGCACCTTTGATTCTCACTATTGTCACGGCATGCCCAGTGTGCTGAAAACTCCTTCCTGAGAGTTGTTATATTAAGAGTGCTCTTACCTGTTTGCAGGACAAAACTTGAGACCTAACAGTCAGCTTCTCCAAAGCTGTTAGGCACATCCTCAAATCATTTGCACTTCACAGGCAGTGACTGGTTCTGCACACTTTGAATGATGTGGAAAAATAGGCACCTTAGATCAAGAGCACTTTTGGTAGGAGAGGAAGGGCAGTCACCAAATGGCTGTGTAAAACCCCTTCAAAAAGAGGGCAGACAAAAGGCATTTAGCTTGAAGGAAGGTCTTTCTGCTCCCAAGAGGTCAAAGCCACTTGGCTTTGCCATTTATGCCCAACGTATTTATGAAGCATTTGTTAGTCACTCAGTGAACCAGAATCAGGAGATGAAAGCCAAATTCCTATTTGAGATAATTTAATTAACACTAGTTGATTCTGTCAATGTCTTTGATGGTACTCTGAAATTAGTCCCAAGTGAGGAGCTACTGGTGTGCCAACAATAAATTTATTCAAATTAGCAACATTAGTAAAATAAAATTTGTTTTACAAGAAACTGGTGCTTTAGTATATTTTAATCTCCATTTTGGGGAAACATTTTGATTCTTTGTAAAAATGTATATATTTCTCTTATAGGAAGGAGAACTTGGAATTACTAACCTTTGCAATGTTAGTGATATCACTGGAGCAGTGAGTAATGGTTTACTTTGTTAATTACTGACACTTTATGTTACTGCTATTTGAATAAAATGGGTACAATGATCATATTGTGAAAGATTTCACATAAATTTGCACAGTTGCCTGTCTGGCAAGTCAGTAGATTATGTGCTTAGATCTGGCTTAAATTATTAAAGACAGAACTACCTTTTTTTTTGTTTAAAGAAAATGTGTAAAGGGTGTGGATCTCTGATGTGAGTCTTGTTCACATTTGTGATCTACAAAGTTCATAACCACTCATTTTTTGAGAAAATGAGTCAAAACTAGTGTTGCCTCCAAAATGTGAATCATTAAGACAGTTTTATTCAGCTAGCTTTGCACAGTTAAGTAGTTTATATTTTTTCACAGTGATTTGATGGGAGAAAACTTAAAATGTCGATTTCTGATAATTTAGACTTCTGTAGGACTTCAAATAGTTGTGTCTATCGTGGGGGCCACTTTAGCTTAACTTGAGCTTTCCAAAGCAGCATTCCTGTGAGGACTTTAGCTGATGTTCTCCTAGATTAGATTTCAAATGCAATTCAAGCTGGCAGTTATACATATTCTTTGAAGAGTGGTGGAGAATTCAGTCATCAATATTTTCCACAGAGACCCGTGGAAAGCAGCCTCTCCGCACCTGCTATCTAGCAAGGCTGGGTCATTTATGATGTCGGGACCATAAAAGGCTGTGTTGTCATGACAATAGATAGCAAGGTTGCCTCGCTTATTTAGTTTACTGTGTATCTTTGCTTAGTGTTATCAAGTATTACTATTTTTTTCATGAGGCTTTGCAGTGTTTGATGTCAGTCTCCTGCTTTCAAAGCTGTTCCCTTCCAGCTTCCTTTTAAAAAGAAAATTGTATGTGACCATTAAGAAGTGGATGGGACAGAACAGACAAGTGAGATCCAATACCAAATACATAATATTTATTTTTGAAAACTCATGGTTTTAATTCTGATTCCTTGCCTGTTGGAGAGCGGGGAGCTTGTGTTGAATGGCTTTCTACTGTGCTTGGTTGTGCTGTGTACTGCATATCTGTTACATCCCCAGAGAACAAATGGCAAAGTAAAGCTGGGAGAGGGGGAGTACTGACCACACACATCATGGCTGGCTGACTCATTCCCAGAGCAGGATGGAACATGAACTGCCTTAGCCAGGGCTCCTTCTGCCCCTGGAGCAGCTCTTTCCGAAGGCCTGTGTAAAGCTGAGGTCTGTCCTCAGCTGCTGGTCGTAGTCTACTCTGGTGCCCTGAAGTCCTTTTAGTGCTCTCAGTACATGCAAGGATGTAAAAGTCTTTAGCAGAGCTCGACATGTATTTGAACATCTACTGCTTTGCACAAAACAACCTCTAAGAATGATTTATTTTTCCTTCTGCTCTGTATTTGATCTTACATTGAGAAGGGCACTATGCAACACAACCTTATTACTGTAGTATTTGAGTACCTATCATCTTTGGTATATTTAGTATTTTTGTTACAAAGTGCTGTAGTTGCCTATCTTATCGGTGAGGAACCAGGGCATGAAGGAACTAAATGAGTTGATCATGCAGAATATTTTACTGCAGCTGGAAATTGAACTATTGTACTCACTCTTAGCACTGGAGTATGCCTTATTTTTAAAAATGTGATTTCAAAGTTCTTTTAAAAGCCATTGTCTGTCTTTGCAGTGCACACAGGGATGTCAGTTTTGGAACGCAACAGTGCAAATCAATTGTCCACTGAAATGTGTGAGTATTGCCTTAGCCTTGGTTCTGTAGCACTTGTCTCCAGTCCATCAAGTACCTTATCCGGTGGCAGATGTGGAAAACATTACCAGAGTAGTCTTTCTGTGAATGGATGTAATGTCCGTATTTTCTCTCAGTACATTTGTATATACATTTTTGGGAAACCAATAATTCTTACTATGGGAGTCACCTGTAATATCAAAAGTTTTCATTGTGTTTGTCAAAATGTGGGGCATTTCACAGTGCATTAAGCTGAACCACTCACCCTGATTTTCAGACACTGAGAAAGAATCGGTGCTTTTCAGGATTTTACCCTGTTGGGGCCCGTCTCGGAGTTATATGCAGATGTAAATGAAGCACGCAGCCTTTACTAGATTGAATTCTTGCTTTAACTAAACCAGCTGGATAAGAATTAGCATTGGTCTGGGACAACTGCCATGATAGTTTTTAAACTGCTCTTTTTTCTGGACCTCTTGAACACCTGAAGCTCATTCATCCATGACATCATTTTGATGTTGACTTTCTGGTTTTTCAAGTGTGGGTTTTCCTTCTTTAATTATTTGCTGGTGATAAGGTTTTGCAGTGTAATTTTACTGTAAGAAACTTCTAATTAATTTATATTATCTGTTTGAAATTCTTTGTGTTTATATTTATGTTAATCCCATATATTATCAATTTGCTTTTTGGCAGAACAAGACATACACCAGAGCATGTGAGGTAAGTTGAATGCTATCAGACCAATACAAAAAAGTTACCATTACAGTGGTTACTATGTCCATATAGTGCTAAGAAATACAATGTAGATACGCAAACTTTATCAATTCAGGTCTAATTGTTTTGTGCTCCCTAAAGCTGAAGAATGAGTTTGGTACCTGAATCCTTGCTTTCCAGCACGGTGGCTAAGGACTTGTTTGCATTGAAAACTGCTGTGTAGCTAAGAATATTGCTTTAAAGAAAGCAGACTAATCACACCAGCATAGAACTCAGTATAGACCTATTTAAACTATGTTCTAGGCTCTCACAGGAGTCTTGTTCTACCTAGAGTTTCATTAATGCCATCAAAGATGAACCAGAGAGAATGCTTATTAAGGCTGGTATAACACCAGCTTGGGGAGAAGTTGAAACAAGGAGCAGGAACTAGAAGACAAAACACACTCTTGACTGGGTAGAGTGTCCAAATGAAGTAAACTGCAATTCAGTAAGGGGCAGCATGTTCCCCTTCAGAAAGAGACCTCAAATGGGGAGTGCCTGGTCTGCGCTGCAGATGGACTGGTGTTATTAATAAAAAGTATGAGGCAACAAACTGCTCCTAAAAAGATAAAAAGATTATGCCTTTCTGGGGCCCTTTTAGCATGAACACAGAGTGTAGGATGGGATGGGGATGAGACAATTGCAGGATTGCGTTAGAGATTGTTGAGGCCTCAGTATGGAGGTTGTACCTAAATGGGAGCAACACACTTCAAGCAGGTGATGGAGGAGTTGGAGGGAATCTCGAGTAGAGCACAAACTCATTGGCAAGCTGGAAATTTGATGGAAATAATTTACTTTTTAAATGTTTTTTCAAACCTGGGGAATTGTGACCATGATGAAGGTTTACAAATATGCTAAATGATGGTTTTTGAGCGTGGGAACAGACCAAAAAGTAACCAACTATTGTAGAAACACAGAATTAGTGCAGGGTGATTTTTTTTTTTTTTTTTTTTTGTCAGCCATGCAGTATGTCAATCAAATTCACTAACTCTGCCAGGGCTTTTGCAGGATTATTTTTCCACTGGATCAGCTGGCTGATTTGACTCCCCACATGGTTAGGCGAGCACCAGGTCAGAGGATCAGGTCATAGCAGTCTGCAAGGGAAAGGAGGGGGAGCAAGAGCAGGACTTTTCCTTTGATGTTAGCTGAGCTCTGTCCTGTCACTGCACTTGGGGACTGAAATCTGGTATTAATACTCCTGTTGGATATTACCTCTCATCTAGAAACAGAATTTTCTGTTACCTCTCATCTAGCCACTGAATTTTGTAGGAAAATTCATGAAAAAGGGCAGAAGAATCTGGCTCATACTGGGGCAGTTCTGATCGATGGAGAATACATGAGGATTTCCTGGTTTCAGGCAGAGCAGATGGCAAATTTCCCTCAAAATTCCTAAGGCTAGGAGCTTTAGTAATCCTCTTACCTCAAGTAAAAATTGGATTTATGGTTCAGACAAAGATCACAAGAAGAAAGAAAAACATGACAAAAAACAAATGTTCAGAAATGTCTGTGTTAAATGAAGCAGAAAGCACTATGAATCAGCATGTAATCTAGGGACACTATCCCCTACAAACTAAACAAAACTTGGTTGTAAATGAAAGCTCCCGTGTACAGTTGATAACTGATGTCTGTTAATACCCGGATCTTTGTCTGCTAACAGTCATTATAATCCATCCGGAAGCATTTTATTTCTCAGAATATGAAAACACTGGAAAAAAATTTTTAAGTGCCTGCACTTGGCACTGAATGCCTAGATGTGAGATAATGTATATCGGTACATACTGCTAAGCAAGTTTTTAAATTCTTCTCAGCTGCGACTGTGTTGTCTGAAATACCATGCCTTATCAGTTCCCGTAAGGTGCCGGAAGTGTATGTCCTAGAATGACAGGAAGAGCAATTAAAAAAATTTGCTCACTTAACATAATGAATTGCTTCTGAATGATGTAAAGGTTAATTATAACTTGAAAGGTGGCTGCTGTGTGAAGCAAACATCAAGATTTTATAGGCTCAATGAACTTGCGGAATAAAATGAGCCCAAATAAAATGCCTGTCTAGAAAAGCTCAAACCACCACTTCTCAAAAGTTTTGGCTTTTCAAGAGATGCAGTTTTATGTGTAATTTTTATGCTACAGAGATCTACCTGTAAAATATTACTACCTCTTCTTAAGTTCTCTAACTATAAAGCAGGGTAACAGTATATTTATATTCCCTACCTAAACTGAAAACTCTTAGGAGTTTTCTGTTCTTAGGAAGCGAGTGTGGAGAACTCACTGTCCTGGGTTATTTGTTATGTTTGCGGCTTGTAGGCACAACTGTACCAGGAGGAGTAACTACTAACAAGGAAGTGTGAATTAGGCATGGCTGCTTGGACAAATTACTAATTTCAACTATTTTGAAAATTGACTGGAAGTACATTTGTAAGAATGGGACTCATTCATAGGAAAGGCATGAAGCAGGGAAAGGGTGAAACCCAACATGTGGCATGTATCATCAACAAGTTAAAGACATTATTTCCTGACTCCACGGTTGTCATTGAAGTCTATTTCCAACTTTAATGTAGCCCCATACATATATACTTTCCACAAAGGGACAGTGTGTAAGGAGGAAAAACCCTAATTCAGTGCCCAGTGAACTGATGGAAAGGCTCTCAGGAAGCTCTTTGGAGTGAGTTTGTGTACTGCTATTTTTTAGAATGAATGTCATGATTTCCACAAGGTTTGTATGTTATTCAAAATGTCCGCAGGATTTGTATGTGTTTAAAATGTGTCTACACAGTTCTAGGAGGAAGTTTGCCTTTACACAAAACTAACCAGTGAGTTCTGTACCCTACACAGACAGTTTCCTGTAAGTTTGGCTGTAGCCGTGCAGAGGACGCATATGGAGTTGAAGCACAGAGTAAGTCTGAATAGAGTTCTGTGTCTGATTCACAGTCTGGTAAATTCAGTTTTAAGATTATAGTGTTGTAGATTTATTTGAAAAAAATAGGAATGTCTGAGTGTTTTTATTAATGAGAAAATTACCACTCCTCTTTTTTTTTTTCTTTTAACAAATACAATGAAGTTAACTCAATCTTATAGTAAAACTTTTTTCCTTCACTTTCGTGGACATGAGACTTTTAAAATCCAGTCTCAACTGTTTAAGGTTATACTTTGTCAAGACTTGTCTGCTAACTTGAAATCATTGCCAAAACCTCCTGCAACTTACATGGGAATAAACGGGCCAATACAGTGTTATTGAAATAGGCTCCTTGCAAATCTCTCCAGAAGTCTCCCATACCTTCTCTAGGTTTCTATTCAGCAAAATTTTACCAAGTACTGGTAATTAAAACTGCATTTACCCAAATGCAGGTTTATTGTCACATTTGTTCACATTAAGCTTGGCCCTGTTCAGGCTTACTTATTATTATTCAGCAACATTTTCAACATATTCTTTGCTGTGTTTTTATTGGCTTCACAGCTTTCAGATGTGTGGGGTAATAAGCTTTTACCCTTAAGGCCCAGAAATTGCCATGAAAGGTTTTTTTTTCATACCGCTGTGTTGTATTTTCCCCTCAGACTACTTGAACAAGCCTGGAGCACCATTTGCATCTACCATTGGAAGCCACAATGTCACATTAGGGTGGAAGCCAGCTAACATCTCTGGGGTGAAATATATTATCCAGTGGAAGTTCAAGCAGTTCCCTGGAGACTGGAGATACACAGAGGTAAAGAAGGACGCTTCCTTTTACTTTGCAAGGAAATAGGTTCTTGGTTTTATTTATAATCCAGTCCTGTTTCATTGGAGAAAAAAAAAATTATTATTTATTAATAGAGTGCAATCACATCAAAAACCCCATGAGGAAAGAAAGTAATGATTAGATTTTGAAACAGCTGTAATTTACTGCTGAATTAAGTTATTCCTTTATATTTTTCTAGGAATTGGCTAAGATTGGTAAAATATTTTGGGATTCTTAGGGTACTTGCAGGGCACTGGTTGTGTTTGTCATCTGTGCTTTTCACTTCACTTTAGAAAGACATTGGATAATATGTTATGTGCATGAAAGAGGTTTACAAAATCGTGAGTAGCATGGAGAAGCTGAGAAGTGGACAACTATTACTCATTTTCTCCAATACAGGAACTAGGGACCTTGATGGAAACTAGCAGGTTCAAAACCAGCAAATGAAGGTACTTTCTTGCAGAATGTGTAGTTAAAATATTCATCTGGTTCATGGCACATGTGGATGTTAAATTACTAAATTTAAAGTACTAAATATTAAAATTACTAAAATTACTAAATGGGGTTCAAAAAGTGACTGGACAAATGAATGGAAGAAAAAATTGGGTTTTACTAAGTGCAAACATTGCCATTGTTTCATGTTGAGTCATGCTTATAAAATGCCAAGACTGAGAGTATTAGAGAGAAATATTAATGTAGGCTTTCTTTTTTTTATGCCTTTCCCTAGAGATATTTTTTGCTTCTTGTCAAAGACACAATACTTGGCTAGATAGACCTTTGTTCTGACTCAGTATGGTTGTTCTCATATTATGTCCTTTTGCGTCAACTGTATGCTTATCATCTCTATTGGACCAATTTGCAGAGGATGTTAATTGGTGCCAAAAATCAAAGGTAAAGATAATTTGCTAAGCAGGAAGTTCTTCTGAATTAATCATTGGTGAAATAATGGAGAAAAATTACTTCAGACCATAAATATATTAGGGTAACTAGACACCTTTGCATCTTAAACCTGTAGTATACATATCAACAATTTAAAATACATTGCCCATTTAGGTTTTTTTTTACCTTATTATTCAAATTTATTATTATATTGCATCTATCCCTCCATGCATCCTATCATTACTTAGATTTGCTAGTGTGTTCTGAAGAGAAAAGAAAAAGTTCTGAAAGAATGGAAAATCAAAGTCTGTGGTGAAAATAACTCACAGAATTTCTTTTTATTTAAACTTAGGATGCTGCACTTTAGTATTCTGAAATATGTATATCATTGTATGAGACCGCTTTGGCCCTGGGAACACCCTGCATACTAACTGCAGACAGAGGAAGAAAAAAAATAATTGTGTCTGTGTATTGATCTAGGTGGTGTCTGAAAATTCATATACAGTCAAAAACCTTCAAGCCTTCACAGAGTATGTGTTTCGAGTAGTTTGGATCATTACATCTCAGCTGCAGCTCCATTCTCCGTCGAGTCCCTGTTACCGGACGCATGCTTTTGGAGGTATTGAACCACACTATTAATTGCATTTTTCAGGACCATATCAGAAACATTTACGTTTCCTTGTTAGTTCTTTTATAGAAAACATTGATGCTTAATCTTCAGAATGATTTGTGTTTTGTCTACTGGGTAGCTGCAGAAGACCAAACTAAAATACTATGAGCTCTTTTTGTTTGAACTAGAAGATTTAGGGCTGCTTCCTGCTTTTAGTTTTAAAAGCATGCACAGAAAAGTACATGGTCAAAATTGTGAGGGCACATTGGATACTTTTGTGCATGATTATGCATATTAACTTTTTGACTGAAATGCACACACATTTTCCTGGACACTAAAAAAAGTTAACCATTGCTGAAATTTTATGCTGTCTCTAATCATATTTATTAGTACAAATGAATGAACAGGCATGAAACCTAAAAATGTACCTAAAAAAAAAAATAAATGTCTTAAGTGCCATCTCAAAGTCACTTATTTCTGTGTCTTGCAGCTCCCATAACAGCTCCTGTCATTAAAGATATTCAGAGTTCAAGTCCAAACACTGTTGAAGTTAGCTGGTCTCCACCACTTTTTCCCAATGGATTGATTGTTGGATATAACTTGCTCCTGACCAGTGAGAATCACAAACTGTTGAGAGCCTCAACAGGGCATAGCTTTCAGTTCTACTCCACCTTCCCAAACAACACTTACAGGTACGGAAAGAAAAGAAAATCAACAGAGCCAAGAGTGCTGTAGCACCTCTTGCCCAGATAGTACAGGGTATGCCTAAATACCACTTATGCACAATTATGCTGTTTACTATGCTGTTTATCTTGTTTTTGCCAAAAGCAAGGGTACCTTTCTTGAGATAATGGAGTTGTTCCAGATGAGTTGCCTGCTTACAAGGAAGTCAGATGGGAAGGAAGGAAAAGCAATTTGATATAGGGCCAACAGGCTGCATTTTCTTAGCTGCTGCTTTTCATTTTTTTAAGTTTGTGTGGCATATTTTCATTATATTCAGAGAACGACAGAGCAGTCCTCTCCAGTCCTTTAAACAGCTGGAAAAATTCCTTTATTTTTATTAAAGACAAAGACCTGCATTCTTCTTGCACTGGTAAATACAGATCTGCCTTTGAAATGACATTGAGTTGCTCTTCTGAGTTTGAAACACTATCTTGAATTTTAATTTAGAGGAATCAGTTGCTGTCCCACCTTTGGGGAATCCAGATTGTGGTTGGTTTTATTTTTATTATAAATTTCTCAGAGCATTATAGTTAAATGGGAAATTTCCAAAAGTCAAGCACTTCTGTAGCAGCTGCCCTACTTGATAAAATGTTTCTCAAGCAATCTTTCAAAAGGAACCTGCAAACCAAAACCTGTCTCTTTGGTTTACTATAGGTTCAGTATCGTGGCAGTTAATGAGTTTGGTGCTGGACCCCCTGCCGAAGCCAACATCACAACCCCAGAGTCCAAAGGTACAAAAGTAGTAGGGTCCTTATCACTGTTTGCTCCTGGGGACAAAGTCACATTCTCTGGGCTGCCGTGTACCTGACAGAAGAGAATAATATTTAGACTGTAAACAGTGCATCACAAGGAGTTGTACACTGAGGAGTCAATAGCATATCAGAGAGAGTCCTGTTCTTCAGCTGTAGATATTATTGGGCTACACAGCATGGTAATAAGCTGAGATGCTGGTAGGCACAAACAAAGTTGGCCTGAATTGTATCATAGATGAAAAACACCTCAGTGGTCCAAGGCAGTGACTGAGAGGACATAAGACCATTTTCTAGATGAGATTTTAACAGCTAAAAAACAAATGTATTTCTTCTAATAATATTAAATGCTTAATATGAAACACTTTTTTCAAAACATCCTCAGTGTCATGCCAAATATGTGAAATTATGTCCATTTTACTACTATATTAACTAATTAATAATGAAAGTAATGATACACAACAAATATCATTCAAAGAATTGCAGAAATATTAATTAATTGCCAGAGAAAGGTACATGTTGAGATAGAGCATAAATGAGAATGAAATAAATGTTACTAAAATGTATCTTTGGAAAAGAAAACAGAAGATGCTCCCCTCCTCCTGAAGATGTCCTGTTGTCAAACGTCTGGAAACTTCAGCTGTAGCAAACACTTTAAGTCTGTCTCTGAATATTGGTCTTCTGATATTGGTTGGAGTAACTGAGCTTATAGCTTCTCCAATGCTTTAAAGTATGAATTTTTTTTTTTTTGTAGTGGTAGCTCACATATGAGCTAATATATGCTTATCTGGAGACTCTACAGAGGTTTGCTCTAGGGTTGGCTGACTGTGAGCCATAAACTTTTGTGCCATTTATGAAATGTCCAGGCTGGTACACCTGACTGTGTTCATTAAGTCAAGCCAATTACCAATCAATCAATTTAAGGTAGAAAACAAACAAACAACTCTAACCTCACAAAAAAACACCTTCTGGTGGTGGGGAACTATTCCACCTCCCCTTACTAGCCACCGTGTAAAAGGTCAGTTGATTCCCATGCATTGCACTGGCATGAGCTTTATTTCTGCGCTAACATGAACAGTAGTAACCCTTCCTCATGTATGACGTTCAGCAATGGTGTTACTGCATCAGGTACTGAGCTGTGTAGATCTGAGCCCTGAGAAGAGTCAGGGAAAGAATCTGATCTCTGGGCTAGATTGCAATAAATGTCCCTGGAAAAGAGATACGGAGGTGATACTGGCCTCTTCTACTCTGCTCTGGAGAGATCATTAATGAAGTGACTTGCGGTGTGTGTATCATGAGAAACGCATGCAGCTCAATCTTTGCAGATTATTTGGGAAAGAATTAAATGGCATTTTATCACGTTCTCATGACACCCATATGAGGAAATTATATTTGATAGCAGACAGCTGTTTAAACTGGGGGGGGGGGAAGGGAAGGATTGTTTTGAAACTGAAATTAGCGAAATTCAAACTCAAAATAATGCACCACTTTCTAAAATGAAGGTAACTACCTTGTGAATCAATTTAGTAGTGGATATGCAAGATTTTCAGGGATCTGATATTCAGAAGCAAGACTAGCTATCTTTCCCAGAGCAATGTGTAGCCGAGACAGAGGTATGGATTTGCTGCAGAGGCTTTGATGTAAGTTACTTGGGCCTGTATAAGCACAAAGTCAGCTTATGTGACCAAACTTTTCCTTCTTGACTTTAAAATCTGTGACTTTATTAAAAAAACCTCGTATTTTAAATTTATCAACTCTGAAGAAGATAATATCATCCCATTATCATCTTTATCTCTACTACTTGTTCCTTGAAAAAATCACTGGTCAGCACGATGAAGCACGTGAAATAAACATACTTATTTGCTCTTCCCCAGCTCTGTGGGATAATATTCTAGTCCCACTGGAGTTTTCAAAGAGGCCCAGAGGGGTTAAATATCCCACTTCCGTTGGATCTCCAAGCGACATGGATGTCTTGGTACCTTTGTTTCCTTGGGAGTCCATAGGGTCCCATTTGCTCCAGCTGACTTTCCCTCGCTAGGGACTCACGGCTGCTACAGGAAATGATGGTGTGAAGTTCAGTGGTGCAGTCTCTGGGGTGAGCAACCAGAAGGCACTGTAATGATAAACCTCTGTCCACTTTCAGCACTCAAAGAGTTTTAGTCAGTCATTGCTAGTATAAAAATATATATGTGCATGTATATATGTGTGTACATGTGTATATGCATGTCTATTAATGAGGTATTTCAGTTGGGAATATTATTCTCTGCGTTGCAGTCATCTATCTTAATTCTGAATTTCTCCATTTGTTAGTTAAGGAAAAAGCAACATGGCTCTTCCTATCCAGACACCAGTCTTTAAGGAAGAGACACATGGAACATTTCCTCAAAGCAGCCCAGTGCCTGCAAAATGGTATTATACACCGCAATATTACAGGTAAAAGCAGATCAGGTTTTCTCTCCTTTTCTCTCAAGTGCAACTTAGACCTCTGTGTTCATCAAGGACAGAACGCACCTCACCTAGCCTGAGACAGTATCCAGCCTCCATTTACAGTCAATGGGGAGAAATAGGAACTTTCAGAACATGATTTGACCTATTTGAAATGACAGGCATTGGAAAGAGACAAATTGTCCTTCCTAGCACAACCTTTTCTAGGCAGCTACTTTGGAGCCAGATTTTTACATAATAGATATCTAAATGGAGGTAAGATGAAACCAAAACAGATGTTTTCCTATGATTAATGACTGTATTTTCTCAACATGAATGTGCGGAGGTGGAGTGGTTCAGACTTAAGAATTAAATAACACAAAGTATCAAAAAGCACTGACTGAAGAGTATGCTGGTGTGATAGCTAGTCTGGGGCACAGAGCTCTGTAACAAGGCATTTGGTAGCCTAAGTCACCAGACAACCATGTTATCCCAAATTACTTGCCACTGGAGTGTTCCTTACCTACAGTGATGCTGTATTTGGTCCTTGGAGACAGTGTGGAAATCTGAGTTTACCTACTGAAGAGCCACAAAAGCACCAGAGAACGGATGTAGTCCCTGACTAAATATCCTTTGATAGTACAGGGGTGGCACAGACAATGTTTAACTTGAATTGGAGTGAATGGTGTTTTGTGAGGAGATGCAAATTGCATCTGTTTGCCCTGGAGAGAGGGAATCACTGTCAGTTGGTTTGCATATTATATATTCTCTTTTTGTCTGACTACCTCTCTGAAGAGCAACTGCCTATAATAATGTAACTTACACAGCAAATGGGAAAGTTTCCTTATTATCTGGAAGAACACTAGGAGTGGAGGAGAAAACCAGTTAACTTTTCTCCAGTGATGTTGAGTTGCAGATTGAAAAAATACTTCTTTTTAAGGCAAGTAGAGGAAGTAACTGAAAAACTGGAACATTTCTTATACTGTCTGTGTGCACGTATCTGTCTATTTTTAGGAATTTCTGTGAATGTTCATCAACAACTTGTCTATTTTTCTGAGGGGAATTCCATCTGGGTGAAAGGAGCTGCAAATATGTCCAATGTATCTGACCTGACACTCTTTTATGCTGGCTGGGGGAATATTACATCCATCTCAGTCGACTGGCTTTACCAGAGGATATACTTTGTCATGAATAAAAAGGTAGTCCTCTAGGGCTTAATTAATTTCTTACTTCATTTGAACGATTACTGTGATTTATTTTACATGAGAAAATCTGCTTTATATATAGATATATATGCAAAAATATAATTATAGAAATAGATTTTTAATTTTAATAATACTCACATGTTTCAGATATTTAAAAAAGAAGAAAGACTTGACTATCAGGTCATATTTAAAGCAAATAGGCTATATGGAACTCTGTGTCCTTGTCTTATTTTTCTACTTAGGACATAAAAAGCTTTGGTTTTAACTGCTTAGTTTTTGAAACTGACTTCACACCCACCTCATACTGAATATAAGCAACCTTGTTTTTGTTACTCAGTTCTCTGTCTAGCCTGTTCAGTTCCTATTCTGCCTCAGGAAGGTGGTCAGATAACTAGTTAGTGACTACAATGCCCTTTGTAATTGACAAAAGGTGTTCAAGAGGGAAAGTGTTTCATATCAGTGATGACAGCTCAGATTATAACTGTTTCAACTTGAAGTAAAAATGTAGATGACAACCTTGTACTTGATTCCCTATTCATAAAACATCAATTACACTAATGGTCAGACTTTGTGTGTACCTTTGTAATCCTCAGATGCACAAAGGACTAGAAAGTTGCCCTAAATGGTTTGTGGGGGATATATTTTTCTTTCCGTTTGTAAGCCTCTTGCCATGTCCGATTTTCTGCTCACTGCTTACAGGGAACAGGAAAAGCAGTAGTAAGGAAAAGATACAAATGAGCTGTAGATAAACTTACTGATAGGGATTTCTGATGCCATTGCAGATTAGAGAAGTCCCAATGTGTTGCTCCCAGGATCAGAAAAGCACTTCCTTCTCTCTTTTCCCTTCCCTGCTAGATCATTTTCAAAGCATAGTTTGCCTATACCCCCGAAACTGGGCTTTTCCTTCCAGATTAGAGGTAGGAAGTTAAGAGGAGGGTGACTGACAGACAGCTCTTTCAGGGTGAGCTGTCATGGATGCATTCATACTTGTCACACTGAGCAAGTGTTATACTCGGGTGACTGAAAACTCAGGATCCCAGAAGGACCTAGGATTGTCAGAGAGGTGTTTCATTGTCTGGTTCCCCTGAAGGAATCTTGGGTCAGCTTGTTTGCTTATTAGCAAGCGCCCTATGAATGCATCACCAGTTTTTCTTTCCATTCCCCAGATACATGTCTGCCATTTAGAGAACTGCACGGCAGCTGAAGACATCACTCCTCTTTATATGATGTCCCCTAGGAAAGTTATAGCTGATCCTTATAATGGGTAAGTGTCCTCCTTTGAGTACTTGGTGTCAAAGGTGCTATAAAGCTCCTCTCTAATTTTCTTCACTTCAGTAGTCATCTAGGTTCCCATTTCAAACTCTTCCCTTACCAAAAAAAAGTGCAATTGGCAGTGAACAACAAACTACAAAACAATTGGAACAAGAGTGACACCATGCAGTATTGTTTTCTGCATTTTCTTCTCTAGGATGTTAGCAGAGGAGATAAAATATTTCCAATGCAGAAATTTGGTTTTCATTCATTGCTTTTATGAATATGAAGCTCTATGCATTTTAAATGTCCATGCTTAACACTTGAGGTATTGTGGGAGAATATTCTCCAATAATATGCCAGGAAAATCCCCAGAAGGTAAAAAGTGATGTATTTAATTCTCCCAGGATATATGTTAATAGCACCAGAAGCGTTTTCCTATCATCTGTGTAAAGACAGGCACATCTCTGAGCTGTTAAAATACATGTGGCTCATCTACAGAGTTCTTGCACGGTAGTTATTTGGGTTTATTTTGCTTCATGGCCAGCTATATTTTCTGTCTCCTGGAGGATGGCATATACAGAGCAAGCCTTCCACTGTTTCCTGGCACTGCCTCCGCAGCTTCCCCAGTAGTGAAATCCAGCGCTCTGAGAGACTTCATGATCAACTTCCAATCTAAGAGACTTATTTTCTTCAACAAAACAGAACAGGCCTTTGTGTCAAGTTTTCTTGATGGTTCAGAGTTTCACATACTGCGATCACATGTGCCATTTAATGACATGGAGAGCTTTGTTTATGAGGAGAACACATTTACTGTCACAGATGGCTGGGCAGTTTTCCACGAGGAGATCTCTCCAGTGGGGAGTTCTAGCTTCAATGAGTATATTGTGGATTGCAATTTGGCGTATCCAGAGTACTTCGGCTTTGGCAACTTGCTTCTCTATGGGTCATCAACTCAGCCTTTTCCTTTACCAACTCCTCCTCGGCTTGTCATGGCACTATTTGGATCGGATCAAGCCGTGCTCAGCTGGAGACCACCTGAACGCACTATTGGAACTAGTAAGTTCAGTTATTTCCTCCTGAAAGTCTAGTCCTTTTCTTTCTAAAGGAATAACATCCTGGTTTGGTTTTTCCTGATGCTGGGCTTTGGTGACTTCAATAGCTGCTCCTGCTGGAATATGTGGAATTACCTCAGTTTGAAAAATTTAACCCAAGATTTGCCAGTATAATAGCTAAATTGTCCAGCTAAATTAATACAAGTTTATATTGGTAAGTCATTTGTCATCTACAAAGAATTTTAAGCAAGGCTCCTTCTTAAGTATGGTAAGGGGTAGCAGTAATGTTGGCTGCTGATATCACACAGAAAATACATGCCAGAGACGTAATGGCTTTTGATCAGTGACTGTGCTATTGTCTCTGTCCTCTGCGCATATGTCTTTGAACAGCAGAAAATTATGTGACTGGGGAAAATTTTGGTTCTTCCAACTTCATTCTTCATGGGGGATTGAACCACTAGTCTTATTTGGTCCTAGAGGCAGAGAGCATAAATATTTAATTTATCCCTTTCCTAATTCCCCTGATATTGACATTTTTCAAATGAATCTCTGATGTAGTTTTCTCAAAGAATGTGTAACTTCTGTTACAGCAATCTACTCTGCAATAACATAACTGTTTGCATCTCACAGGCCTATCTGCTTGGCAGAACTGGACTTATGACGTGAAAGTGTCATCTCAGCGTCCATCTGAGGAGGAATGGATTGTCTCAAACCTTAGCGACACTAGGTTTACAGTGAAGCAGCTGGCCAGTTTCACTGCATATGAAATGTCAGTCAGAGCTGTGTCTCCTGCTGGTGAAGGGCCATGGTCAGAGTCATTTAGAGGCACAACTTTAAAAGAAGGTGAGAATTGCTTTGCCACCTAGGAGAAATGAAGAACAAGTTATGCATATAGCTTTCTGCCTGATGAGGCTCAGGCTTTGGGCAAAGACTGCAAAATAAGGGGCACAGAAGGGATTCTCTTAGAAATCTTAAAGAATGTAGGATAAATAAATTTGCTTTTAGTTAAAGTAGTAAGATTTCTGGCTACTATAATGATATTATATATTATGTCTTTATTATTACTACTTATAGATATATTTCTAATGCAAATACACTATTAAACACATTATTTGATACACTATCAAATGAATAGGTATGAGAGGTGTCATTCCTTTCCTGTGCTCTGTAAAGTGCTTTCTAGTATGAAGTGGTTTGAGCAGTGCCTTGGGGGTTAATGACAGTTTATGGGAAAGTGCAGGCTCACTAAAACCTGAAAATCCTTGGTTTGAGCCTAGATAATGGGGCAAATGGATGTGTGCACAATGTCTGAGATTTTTAGATCTTTGGGGTGTTTTTTGAAACCTAATTCACCCATAATAACCTATATCTGAGGGGAAAATAATTTTCAACTTAAGGCACTGGACTGACTCTTGAGATTAGGGGTGACTTTTGCTCGACTTCGGTAAGGCCAGGTCCAAAACCATAGTGGTGTTTAGGCATCTAATATGGTTCCAAATTGCCTTATTGTTCTGGACCTAAATCTGCCCTGAACCTCTGAGTTTCTCAAATTATGATATTTTCGTGCCTTTCTTCTTTGTTTGTTATTGCTTAGGGCAGGGGCAATTTTAACTGTGCTTCTGTATCTTGCCAGAAACAAGAACCCCTGGTATTGAAATACAAATATTATACATCAACTGCTTGTTGGTGTGCACAACTGCAATCTTCTTTCTTTATCAGCTGAAGAAGAACCCTATATATTGGCAGTGGGGGCTGAAGGGCTCTGGAAGCAACGGTTGGATAGCTATGGGCCAGGAGAACTCCTCTATCCTCATATAGGAAATATCTCGGGTAAATACTAGACAAACCATATGCTGCTGCTACAGACTTGTCGGCATTTATTAGCTCCTCTTAAATTTCATCAACAGGACTGAAAGACAAGAGCTTTCATTGCGGCAGTCTAGACTTGAATGCAGTGCAGTGCAGTGAAGCAGCTTCACTCAGCCACGCCATTGTGTCCATCCTCTTTCTTCTACTTCACGGATCAAATTAATCCTTAGTGAAACCTTAATAACATCATCAGTTACAGCAGAGCTAAAATCAACTCTCTGAACTAAGTAGTTCTGCCTCAAGCATCTCAATATATGTCATACATTTGTAATAATCAGGGCTATATATGTACTATATATGTACATTGTATTCCTATAAGAAATGATCTGTCTTCATGTTAACTGTTCACTTGTATTGATTTTAAAAAAACTGAAGTGTCTGGCTAATTTTAATTATTTTTTAAAATATGTTATTTATTTACATGTTTGTGAAATGCTTAATATATTCCCTTTTTTCTTCAAGACCTCGACTGGTATAATGACACTCTTTATTGGATTAATTCCATGGGGGAAGTTCAGACCTGGTCATTGAACAAAAGAGAGCATATCACTGAGAATACTTATTTATCTGACATCAGAAATGCAAGGGTGTTGGCCTTTGATTGGTTGGGTCAATGCTTGTACTGGGCTGGCAAAGCAAATACGGTAGGTTTAGTCGCACTTCTTCAAAGGAAAAAATCCCTAAAGTCAATAAGAAAGACTGTAAAACAGTATTCATGAAGATATGCCTTACTTCTTGCAACCTGAGATATATTTGGACCTTTGCTATTATAATGTAGAACAAGGAGGCCTTTCTTCCCTTGTATGATTTTCCAGAGTTATTAAAAATATGGAGTGAAATGTTCACTAATGTTCACTAATGCAGGATACTGAACTCCACATGCAAAACAGGCAAATCAAACATACTATCAACAGTTTTGGTGTATTCAACATTGTAAAAATAAGTGAAGATAGTGAAAATGGAGGCTGCCAAGTTGATCTCAGATAAAAAGTAGATGGATTTTATTTTAATCCTTATATATGCAGCAAATTTGACATGATTTATTTACACAGAGATTTTCAAGATTGGCCTCTGTACCGTGATATTTTGCAGATCACTGCAGATAAAAAAAATAATTACAATTGCACTTCGTACACTCTCATATCAGGAACATTGACATGTGAATTATTTTAAAAGGTATCTGACTTCAAAATTGCAGTGCTAATTTATGCAGTGCTGTCAAATTATGCCTTTCATTTCTTGTAAGTGCAAAGTCAGAAGCTGTTTTAAAAACTGGAGTTAGGAGGCCAGATTTCACACTGCCTTGCACCCTCATTTACACTTGTGAATAGTGAATATGAAGTGGGTGAGAAACTCTGTCAGACAGAAGGCTGCTAAAACCGGGAAAGTCAAGGGGAAGAGATATTTTAGCTTTTCCTTTTGTTACTTTCTGGCAAACATTAACTAATAATTTTGCCTTATTCTTCATCCTTATACTTCAAACGCAAAAGGTTTAGGCTTTCAATGCAAAAGGTTTAGTTTTTGAAAGCCTAAGGCTTGCATAAGCTACTGCTAAACAGCTGTGGAAAAGTCACTTATATATACTTAATTGATTATGGCTAATGATTTAGATGTGATGCTAAAAGCAATTCTTTTGTCCCTAGATCTACAGAAAATCAGTGCTGGGAGGCCACATGGATGTTGTGGCTCATGTTGTGTTCCTAGTGAAGAATCTAGTAGTGGATTCAGTAAACGGCTATTTGTACTGGGCCACAACGTATTCAGTGGAGAGCACAAGACTGAATGGAGAGGAGTATGTTATGTTACAAGAGCATCTACAGTTTTCTGGTAAACAGGTGACTGATTTTTTTTTTTTTTTTTAATAGTGTGTTTTTAGTGGTTCGATCTCTTGAATATAGTCAGTGTTCATGGTTGTCAATATTGCCATGTTATGACTAGAAAAATAACATGCCTTTCTTGTAATGTTGTATCATTTTGAGAACAAGGTAAGAATTAAATCATGTAATAGCTATACAAAAACTGGCCTGTAATTCCAAAGTCAGACCATTGCAACAAAATGTGACATCCAAGATGTCCTTATAGTTGCAATGCTGCTCCTTCCCACGTGTGAAAGGTACCTGCCTTTTCCAAATGGCTTAAGTCTAGTGGTCAGTTCTGGCTTTCCCATCAAAATATGGAACTGGAGCTCCACAGCATCCTGCCTCCTCTGTGATGTTCCCCACCTCACAGGTCCTGACAGGACCAGTTTTGGGCCTAGACACAGTGGGCCCCCCCACTTTGAGGCTAGTGACAGCAGAGTGGCCCTTCAGGCTACAGAGGTGGTGCTGCAGAGACAGCCCTTGCCTCTGCTGAGGAGAGAGATGGGGCTGGCAACAGATGCCATGCTTGTGCTTGCTTGCTTCCTTCCTCCTCTCTCCTCCCTTCCCCTCCTCATGTAGCTGGGAAAAAAAGTGATGGATGACACAATTTTCTGGCAAGAAAAGCCCTTACTGCCATAGCAGGGACTGTAGGACTCTGAGAGCCAGTGGGATTGGGACTGCAAACTCAGTACTCAGCACTGGTGAGGCCACACTTTAAATAGTGTGTTTGGTTTTGGGTCCCTCACTGCAAGAAAGACATTGAGGTGCTGGAGCGTGTCCAGAGAAGGGCAACAAAGCTGGTGAAGGGTCTGGAGCACAAGTCTTATGAAGAGTGGCTGAGGGAACTGGGGTTGTTTAGTCTGGAGAAAAGGAGGCTCAGGGGAGACCTCGTTGCTCTTTACAACTACCTGAAAGGAGATTGTAGCGAGGTGGGTGTTGGTCTCTTCTCCCAAGTAACAAGTGATAGGACAAGCAGAAATGGCCTCAAGTGACAACAGGGTTGGTTTAGACTGGATATTAGGAAAAAATTCTTCACAGAGAGGGTTGTCAAGCATTGGAACAGGCTGCCCAGGGAAGTGGTTGAGTTGCCATCCTTGGAGGTATTTAAAAGATGTGTAGGTGTGGCACTTAGGGACACATTTTGGTGGTGGGCTTGGCAGTGCTAGGTTAACAGTTGGACTTGATGATCTTAAAGGTCTTTTCCAACCTAAATGATTCTGTAACTCTGTGATGAACCCCAGGCTGTGTCCTGAGGAAACTCTCCCATCTATTGCACTGCTTTTACTCTAGGGAGTCTCTCTCAAAGAAAAGCTGAATGCTTCCCACTTCAAACCACAGCCTGTGTAGGATTTTACACTCTGTCCCAAATGCTGGAGTAAGGGATAGATTGACTGCCACAAAATAAGTTAATTTAGATATATTATTGCTGTAACAGCTTTCTTTAAAAAGCAGCTCTTGCTAAAGAAGCCTTTTTAAAAATTCCATCTGTGTTACAATTTGCGCTCCCATTTTACCTGAAGACAGATACTCTTTGATAAAGACCCTTTTGAAACTTTAGAGATCTACATCTCTTGGTTAGGTTTGTATCAATCCCCAGAACATTACAATTTTCTTTCCCAAAGGAAAGGAGGTTGTTGTTTCTCTGATTATAAAAAAAGCCAGGCCTGGCTTAGTCTCCAAAAGGTAATTAACATTTGGAAGGCTAGCTCATCTCACAGGTCCCTGTTACGTTCATGAAGCTTTGAGGATGAGAGGGAAAGCTGGTTCTGGTGTGGCACCTGCTAAACTTGTAAACTCAAACACAAAGGAACTGAAAAACTTTTGTCACACGTAGCAAGAAATGTCTGTGCTGCAAAGGGTCACTCTATTTTCCACACCTCTCTTTGGGAGCTGGCTGGTGTGGACTGTCTTCATGGGAAGATATATGCTGCCCAAGCTCAATGGCACACTTATCGCATATCATCTGGGTGATCTGCTGCAAACAATTGTCAATTTGCAGTTTATTCTAAGTGCTGAACCTCTCTTTCCTTGCCCTTCTCTTTAGATTTGCTACCTGCTTCTCCGAATTGCCTCATGCTAACCTTAAATTTCTTGTTCTGGTTTTCAAGAACCTTGGCAGCAATAAGACTGCTTGTCTGCTCCTGTCAATTTTTTTCTGCACCTTTCTCTAAGTCAGTGATACCAGTCTTCAACCATCCACTTATTCACACCTCCTACAAACAAACATCTCCTCTCCTGCTTCTGTGCTGCCCCTAACTGCAGCTGACTTCCTGAACTCACCCTCCTGCCGTGATGTGTACAGGAAAAAAGCCAAGTAAAAACACCTAGATTGTGAAGTGACCGGTTATAGCTGACAGGTGTTTGTTTATTAAAACAAAACCCAAAATAAACCCATCAGGAAAAAAGGGCAGTACAATATTCTTTAATGGTGGGATTATTGAGCTGGTCCTTATTGCCCCATATAAAGCTGCAAATATATGCTTGCACAAGTAAAAATATTTATCTTCCTTGTACAATGCTGTACCTCTTACCTCAATACTAAAACATAGATATAATACTTAATTGCTTTTATCCAACAGTTAAAAAATATTACCTACATAACTGGATCTTACTCGTATTTACTAGCTGTTTTTCTAATAAAGATTTGCTGTTCAGCTGGTCAGTACAGGGTCTTCAGCAGTGTATAGCTGTATCTCATTTTAGCTTGAAATCTGAGTGATAGGAATAGAAGAGACTACTATGGAGACAACAGATTTCCTAAACAAATATGAAGGCAGAGCTTTGAAAGTCTAATTTCTTTGGCAGGAACTAGATACTTTCATGACAATTATTTTATTTTCCAATCAGTTGTTTAGTTTAGCTGGTGCATATTGGCATAGCTTGATTGATTTTGGCAGGGCTACTCTGGTTTATTCCAGTTTAGGATCTGGCACAGAATTTCCAAAACACTTTGTAAGTAGTTTACACTTACAAATGTAATGCAACATGCCTGGGACAAAAGTAATTTAGGGAAGCAGCAAAGTGCATTGCATGCAGGAGGGGCCAGGACCCTCTAGGCGTAGCTTCTTAATATTTCTAGTCAAGGGGTATTTCAAGTAGCTAAATTTCTGTTGTGTCTTATGATGTGCAGCTACATTGCATTACCACAACTACGTATTGTGTCCGAGACTAATACCTCTCTTGAAATGGAAAAAGTTTGGCCATTTTTGAAGCATAACACAAGGGAGGTGCTAAATTGCTGCCTAAAACTCCTGAACATGAACAGTACAAATATTTCTTTGCCTTTTATTAATGGGGATTAGGAGAAAAAAAAGATGGGCACATCTGTGGGAAACCGTAACAGCTGCAGAAACAAAGTGGGGCAAGGAAACAAGACCCAAATGTTTAAAAAAGTAAAATAGATTCAGGAAGATGTAATCTGGTGTTGAGTATAGGAGGAAGAATAGGTAAATGGGATTAAATACAACATGCTTGGTTAAATATGCACTCAGGCACATACATACTGTAAGATATTTTTAACAGGAAAACCTACAGGAGCAATCATTCAAACCTTGATTTTCTGACATACTGTGTCAACAGGAATATGTCAAGAATGTGATTACATAAGGACCAACAGATAACTAAGTGATATGGCATTTGCTTTCCTGTCATCATCTTCTACAGTTTATTAATGAAGAGTTAAAAAAAAAAAAGAAGGCTGCTCCACTTACATCCATAATGGAAATTTAAGCTTATAAAAGAATAGCTACCACTAGTGTTTCAATGTGAAGTTTGAGAGCTTCTGGAAAAGGTGTTCAGAGAGGCCCCTAACGACTTGTAAGCTGTCCTAATGACACGGCACAGACAGAACTTGATAACATGTAGCAGACTAATTTGTGGAAGCAAATTCTTTGTTACCCACAGAACAGATTATTAGATGTCTGATTTCTATTATTTTTGCATATGGTATTGAATCTGTTATTTACTGCAAAAGCAAGAAAGCTCTGTTTTGAGTATTAGCTCCTATTAAAAATAAACAAAAAATATTGCACCTAATTTAGACAAAGATGAAATATTGAAGTAATGAACAGCAAGACTGTTCATTCCCCACCCTGACTTTTATTTAATCATAGATTATTTACAAAAATGTAAATATTTTAATTTCCTCATTAACCTAATATATCAATAGAAATTTTGCATGCATTTCCCACAAATAATGCAATACACTAAATATTTTATGCATAAAATCAAAGCTAGAAAACAAAGACAAAAGATCTGAAATAGTTCTTTCAAAAAGTGATTTTGACTTTCAGACTGGATATCAACCACCTGTTTCTCCCAAAGAATATTAAAATGCCAGAGGCGTTCTGTAAATTTTGATAAGCAGCTCCACTAATCACTTGATACGCTATTGCCATCATATCTGCAGTACTCAGATACTTCAGGGATGAACACTGTGACAGATGCTCATAAAATGCTGTCTAGAAAATCATCAGCCACTATGAATAGGTGTCCACCAAGGACCTGATTATTTTCTGGTGCTACTTCTCTTCATGTTACAATAAATATTCATAGTAGTAATGTTATTTTGGCCAACAATATTTTTGCCAAAAAGCTACTCATGAAGCTGTCTAGACAACAGTTATGCCTAAAGGCTTCTACCTCAGAAGTGAAGGCAGATTTAAATTGCCATTTGAACTTCTTTTTCTTAGGTTGCTGGTTTAACTCTGGATTTCAGCTATGGTTTTCTTTACTGGCTTGTGCAAGATGGTCTATGCCTAAACCTATACAGAATTTCTCTTTGCAAAGAAGGGTAAGTAAATGTGTAGCAGAGGTAAGAAAGTCTGTATTTTCTAGTTTTTGTGATACTCTTAAAAATTTTTTTTTGTCCAATGCTGGGTGCACTAGTTACTAATTTAACAACAGACAAAAGAAGAGCTAATGGTCACACCTAGCTGATGGCAAACTACATGTTGAGATGGTTGTTAACATGGTTTTACAGTAAGAGAAACACCATGGATGCTCAACAGAACTGAGGTCATACTCATCAATTTTTAGACTTAGCTTTAGGAAATAATCTCCATTTATCATCTATTTTCATCTCCGCACTTTTAACAGTTGACAGTTTTCAAGTGCCTAGAGCTGTATCTTGTTCATCTTGCACGGAGCGTGGGACTTGAACTGACACCACTTTCTCACCTGAGCAATCAGCACTCATCAGGCTTTTCTCTTGATCATCCTGAGCATGAAATGCCTTCAATTATTCCTGAAAGGTGTATTTAAAAACAAACAAACAAACAAAAAACACCCCCCCCATGTTTATGGGTCAGTTCAAATACATACTAAGATCTTGAGAAAAATAGTATTTTATTCTCTAAGTGCCAGGTGCATGATGAGTGGTAGCTCATGAAACTCCATTTTTGGTCCTTCTCTTATAGAGAGTGATTTTTTTTTTTTTTTTTTTTTTGGTAAGCATCAGATTAAATGTCTTAAACTTAATTGAACAGTATCTGTATTTACATGTGCTCATGTTGCAGGTTGGCTTTGTGTGGAATCAGCTGAATTTTTGAATTTTCTGACTGATTTTAGCTATGATTAATGGTAAACATTTAAAGAATCAAAATATGTTTATTAGTTTTAGCTAGAACATGCAGCTCCATTGTGAACCAATTGGCAGCCATAAATCATTGTCCCTGGCACGCCAGAATAGAGACACTAGAAGTAATCCATTGTAATGGACCTGATGGCGTGTCAAAGCTTTTCAAAATTTGTTTTGGATAGCGTATGTCTAAGCTGAAAGACATTTCTGAGGTGGCAAAATGATGCCTCTTACAAATTATTTAATCTCTTACCCATAAGATATATTCGGACCAAAAAAGGCCTGTAAGTTTTAACATAGAAGTAACAAGACAGATTAAATCTCCAGTGACGGCAGTGGAGGAAAATGTTAATAGTTTCATAAAAATGGAAGGTTACCGAGGAAACTAACAGGGTAAATTTGTCTAAGGACCTGATCTAATGAAGTAGGATGAATCTCATGCTGTGAAGTAGACTCCACTGTTTCAGTGGAACTACTGAGAAAAGGTGGACTGGTTTTAAAAATACTAAATTTTCTATGTCTATACATCAGAATATTAAGCCATTTTATAGTGGTTTTCTAATGAAATCAAGGGACTGAAGGCTTTGTTTTGCAGGTCCTGTAATGTGCCATTCTGAAAAGGATTCTGCTGTAGAGAACTTATAGAAAACTTTTAAAATTGTTTTCTTGCTTCCCACATAAATATTAAGAATTTGAATGATGAGAAACTTATTGATTTGTCAAACATTGCATAAACCTTGTTCTCTCTACACGTGTTTTCGATTTGCTTATTTCATATGTGTTTTCACAGTTGTGGTAATGCCATCGTCACAGAATTTGCAGCATGGAGTACTTCAGAAATGTCTCAGGGTGCACTGGAGTACTACAGTGGTCGTCTGTTCTGGGTTAATAGTCTTCAGTTCATCACAACTCAGGAAGTCAATCAGAGCCTTAGCGTTCCCTTCTCACAACCAGCAGAGTTTGCAGCCTTTACCCTTGTTCATACATCACTTAAACCTTTGCCAGGTACATTATTTTCTTTATCTAAACCCCTCAATAAAGGTATTCACTGTCAACCTGTAATTCTTCATTCTTTAAATTCTTTAGTCATTTGACAAAAGATAACAACAACAGCAACTTATTAATAAATATATCTGGCTATACTTGGATAACGTGCAATTATAAAAGCTAATGGGTATGGCTGAAAAGAATATACAGTGTTGTTATTCATTGTTTCTATCTAAGGACAACTTATAGGATTTTCCATTGTGTTTTAATATTTTAAGCCAGGTTTGAAAGGTCTACCTATTGCTCACTGTCTTTAAATTATTATTATTTCTTCCTCTCTTTATGGACAGGAAATTTTTCTTTTACACCAAAAGTGATTCCAGATTCAGTGCCAGAGTCTTCCTTCAGGATTAAAGGAAATTCTTCAAGTTTTCACATCACTTGGAGTCCCTACACAAATGTGGAATGGGGAACAGTCTTTTACTGCATGGGATCGAAAGCTCTACAAGTGAGGATATTCATGCAATCCCTCCTTATTATCTACATGTATTATTGCACCAACTTGCTGATGGATCTATTTTTAAACAGAAATACAGTTCATTTCTTTTCCACCATTTACAAATCCGTCAACCAACTAAACTAAACTGTAAATATGAAGCTAGCTGTCCTGTTTCTCCACCACTGAGGCCAGCACGGGAGGAACACGAGCTTAGCAGTAGCTCTGGGCTAGCTGCTGAGGTGTGACGTGCGGGTGAGGAGCTCCCAGTGCTCAAAGTGTGAAAAAGACTTTCACAGTAACTCATACAGAAGTGTCCTCTGAACTCCCAGTGGGACAGCCTTTGCCTGAATGTGAGATCTAGCCTTCATCCACTCTTAATTTTAGCATGTTTGGCAAGCGGTACTTTAATTTCAAAGGGCAGATTGCTAGCAGAATGCTACCCATCACTGTGGTGCCACAGGAGTTAGTGAAAAAACAATCACTCACAGGAAGAAAAGCTTTGTCTTGAATTAGTTGACCAGCTTGGTGAGGGGAATTTTGGAAAACTGAAGGCCTTTCTGAAGGGGAAATAAATATTTTGTTTTATTTCATTCACAGTCTTCAGAGAGTGAACAGTGCCTCCATCACCATAACCTGACAGTGCCTTCCTATCGAGTTGATTGGCTGAAACCATTTGCACTCTTTGATTTTACTGTCACTCCATACACATACTGGGGCAAGGCACCAACAACATCTGTATTACTTCGAGCCCCTGAAGGAGGTACCAGAATTTTAAATCCCATTCCTCACCTATAATGGGTACTGAGACCAGATCTGTGTCAGCAAGTGAAACCCTGGGGAGGAATGAGCAGCTTTCAGGACTAGTCAGCTGCAGGCAGAGTTGCAAGGACATGTTCTTGAGTATCTTTGGCAGTTATCTACTGCACACATAAATGCACGCAGCTGCAGCAATAGAATTTGGAACAGAAAGTCCATGACAATATATCCACCACGTGCCTATGACTATGAGCAGGAAAGATAAATTGAGATCCATTACAATGACCATCAAAGGCTGCATATAATATATTAACCACTTATTAAGTTTTTAATAAAGCTTATGTACTTTTTACTTCAGTGTTTATTTTTGCACTCATGTAGGTCAAATAAAGTCAGCTAAAATATAGTGCTAAGTGACAGGAGCACTGAGAAAGCTTATGAACTGCAGTAGACTTCAAAGTGGCTAGGAGGGCTGATGGAGTATGCTCTATACCGTGAAAATTCTTGCAGCTCCATTGTCACCCACAGGACTTGGCTAAATAGATATGTCTCAGTCTGAGTGCAAGAGTGCATTTGTCTGTGTTCATACAGCTCTTTTTTTTTTGCTAAGCAAATTAAAATCAGATACCTACACACCAAAGAAAAACAGAAAGGAATTACCACGAAGTTTTAGATATTCTTCTGTGATTTACACCTCATCAATTGCTATCTGTGTCTATCAGCACTGGGGTTGTAAAGCTCAGGCTCAAAACTAAGAGGTAAATATGGAGCAGAGTTTGTGTTTTAATAGGAGTACTTCACTCTGGTTTTTTATCTTTTTTTTTTTTTAATATATATACAGTTCCTTCAGCCCCTACAAACACTAGAATATATATAGTAAGAAAAAACCTACATAAAAGTGATGAGAAAGTCTTTGTGGAGTTCAGGTGGGACAGACCTGAAAGGGAAAATGGAGTATTAACACAGTTCAGAGTTTACTATCAACTATTGCGTCAGAATGGCACTGCTGACACTTTCACAGAGTGGAACACAAGCAACGTCAAACCCACCTTGATGCTCTTTTCTCTCAGAGATGTGCTTCCTAGCCTCACAGTAAGGTTTCAGGTATGAAAAATTACTGAGCTTATCTCATGTGAGATGGTAGATGTTATCAGTGCAGCCTGACGTGTTTGCTTAGGAGATGTTATTGGGCTTGGGGCAAGAACTTGCGGTTTCTGCTTGTGGAGCTGCTGATTCACTGACTCACCTTTGGATACCTGGCTTAACCTTTCTACATACTGTATTCTTCACTAAGTAAAGTACAAAATAATGTTTCAATATTATGCAGGTTTGGTGAGGCCCAAAATAAACTTTTCTAGAGGTCTCCCAAAGCCACTGCTAAAAGCTGCAAGTTAAACACAGATTTGTCTGAGCTGGTGGAGAGTGACAGGCTATTAAAACAGAGCCACAGATCAAGAGAAGTTCCACTGCTGGAGAAATCCAAGGACTCATACTGTATCCATAAAAAGAGATTTCCATATTAAAACTCGTCAAAAGGTCATATTTTTGTTGTGGTAAAAGGTTTGGAACACAGAGAATATGTGCTTGAAAGACAAGTTAAAAACATGAGAGCATGTAATAGGCTGGGTACTGATGAGGTAGAACACCATGTTGGTTGCCACATCAACCAACAGTAGGAACTGCTCCAGGCTGAGGAAAGAGACAAGACTATTTGGTGTCCTTTGAGCTCTGATTGATAGATGCAACATGCATTGTCACTCTCTGGGCCACTGCTTAAAATCCCCTTCATAGCCATAGTCTGACCTTGAATGTAGCCTTTGAAGGGACCAGCACAGCCTTAGGTCGAACAGAGCACGTGCGTATGTTCTAAGCTGAGCAGCCAGGGGGTCGGGTTCTGGTTTTGTCGTTACCTGTGAGTTTACAGGCTCTTGAATACAATTATTTATGTTGCTATTTAACATATGCAACAATCTTTTGTCCCACAGGTGCAAGCCTTCACCTCTGTAGGTCCAGGACCTTTGTCTGATATAGCAGAGAGGAATTCATCAGGTATGGACCACTTAGATGCCATCTCACTGTTTGCGTGTCATAGCTGCTGAAATTGACAGTACAGGAATTTGGTAATCTGATAAATAGCCTCCAACACTTTGCGCGACATTTGTTCCACCCTACAGTAGACACCACAGAGGAAAGAGTTACAGCTTCTGACACAAAATTGTTAACACATTTCTTATCATTAGATTAAATTTCAGGGATGTCAAGCCTTTCCACAAAACTACACTAAATCGACTTTTCTAGGCAACCCCAGGGTAGTACGGAACAGCAGGTTTTGATTTATAATCTGTATACTGCTAAACATTATAAAGTATTTCTAATTGAGCTGTGAAAGGTCACCAGGAGAGTTAGAGATCTACTAGACATCATAGACTATTTCAAGTTGGGCTGTTAAATGTAATTAAGTGAGCAAATTGGATTTTACTAGGCTTAGATTTGTTAGGTAAGCATCCACAAAACCATTGAAAAAATCTTAGGACTTTGCATGTAACAAGAAGACATCTCATTATTTTATTTATTTGCTGTGACATACAACCAAATATAATTTGAATGACTGCTATTGTCTAGAATGTTTTATGTAAATTCTGCTCTGCCCTTTTTCTTCCAGATCTTTTCCCTGTCCCAACTCTTATAACTGTTTCTGCCAACAAGTTGTTTCTTACTGACATAGACAATAATCATACCATATGGGAACTTTCAGCAAAGACAAATGTAAAGGACATCTGTTATACTGCTAATGATGACAAAGCATACTATATCGTAGAAGATTCTCTTTTTCTTCTGAATATACAGACTGCTTCAAAGTTGCAGGTATTGCTTTGTTCATTCCCTTTCTTGAGGAAAATATGTGACCATTAATGTAATTATTTTGGGGTTAATTATGTTTTTTGAGGAAGTCAAAACTGCATATTTGAAACAGAAACAAAAAAGCATGATAAACAAAGCACGTTTAATGACAAAATACAGTGGGAAGAACAGAACCAGAAAGACATAATGTTCTTAATGACTGCCAGTTGGTATGAGATGTAATGTGAAAGAGATTAGCTGGATGATTTTCCTTTCTAGCAGTACAATACACATATGTATAGTATAATAAAATTTAGACTTTGATTTTTTTTTTTTGTCATCAACAGCTATTAGAATAGTCCAGAGTATGCCATTGGTAAAGTTTTCCTATTAAACATATACGATTTTACTAACATCTATTTTGTTGATAAGATATTTCAACAGACATTTAATTTAAAATTCACACTATTAAATACAATAAATTTATTTTTTGTATCAAATGTAATTTAAATTAATGTGATTTCATTTTAACGTCAAGAATATGGAAACAACATGGAAGCAACAACCGTTATTTGTGAAGCAATAGTTTTCATTTGTATAAAAATATCAGAATCTTCGTTCCACAGCATCTCTTTATATTTTGACTTCTACTTGCCAAGCAGAAATTATTTTGGAAACAAACCTAATTTCATAATGTCCTGGCATCAGGTGGGAAAATACTGCTCTCAAGCAGTTTTAGTAATGTTTATATTTTTTTCTTAAGTTTTTCAAAGATACATATCTTCGTAATGCCACGGCCGTCACCGTTGACTGGATTGCAAGACATCTCTTTGTTGCCCTGAAAACATCATGGAATGAAACTCAAATATTTGTTATTGATCTTGAGCTCAAGATAAAATCTCTAAAAGCCTTGAACATCCAGTTGGGTAAAATTAATTCAACTGTATCATCTCTGTTTTCATATCCTTTCTTAAGGTAAGGCATATATTAGTAAAAACTTTTAAAAGCATATTTTAAAAATTATTTTCATGAAATCATCAACTATTAAAGAAAAAAAAGATCTTTCAATATGAGTCATTTGCATTGTATATCTCAGGAATTTCTTGATGTAGTTCTACTTTTATACTGCTAGTTGAGCTTGGATATATCTATCTAACTTCAAAAAGACGCCTATGTTTGAGTAAAGATTTCAAATGACGCTTAAATACTGATAGGTGGTTCTATTTAAGTGATGTAAGTGAAAGTCAGCACAAGACAACAATTTTTTACAGTAACCGTTTTATCCAGTATAGTCAGTCAAAAATAGTAATTCAAAAATATCCTTTAAACACCTGGAATCACTCTGCAAGTACGTTGCTTTAGTTACCTTGTTTTAAATGTTTGGGAGGTTTGCGACTGTAGTCATAGAACTGCATTTAGGGCAGACTGCTCAGATTGATATTTTTCTACTATAAGTAATACATTTTATTTGATAGCCGCTTGTACTGGATGGAAGAGCTGGATTATGGCAACAACATGTTTTATTATGATATTCTGAATAACACCGTGCACCACATTATGGGATACATATCAGTAGAAGAACAGCTGAGGAGCAACTGCACCTGTAACGTGGCAGAAGCAGAGCTAGGAAGACCTATGAGTATAGATGTGTCTGACTCCAAGAATACCCAGCTGCTCTTTATCAGAGGAAGAGACGAAATATGGGCCTCAGATGTGGATGGTTGCCACTGCTGGAGAATTACCAAAATACCAAGTTTTCAAGGTCTGAGTGCTCTGTTACGTTTCTAGGTAGTTTGTGATTCTTGCTGTCTTTGACATCAAATTATGTTCCTTTCAGCAAAATAGCATTTGTGAAGCACTTTCTTGATAAAATTGATTTGTCTATAGGCAAGACGGACAAAATGTTTGTCTTGTGAGTTTCCAGTTGCGTAGCCTGTTGATACAAACTAGGAGAAAGAGCAGCAAGAGGATGTTTACTGATGTGAGTATGTATCCTAGTAAAATGTAAATCAAATGGAGACACTACAGCCTCGAATGCTACTTGTCAATAGTTTTCACTTATAGTCTCAACACATTATTTTGCTAAGGTTTCATATTAGATGCAGCTATTATGGTTTATCTCAATGAAAAGATAAAATATCATCTTAAGTTATGCCTGAAAGTGGCATTGCAAACTTCAATATGTGGGGAGAGTACTTCATGCAGGTAGAGTCTTGCATGACAACTTAGCTATGTTGCACTTAATTGTGCTTGCTCAGTTTTCAGCTCATTTCTGGAGGAGTGCTGGTAAAGCTGTTCTGTTACCAGAGACGCTATCTCAGTTGTTCCTTGGAGATGGCAGAGCACTGAGGTTTTCATCTTGGAAAAATGATAAAAGTTTCTATAGACATCTCTTGCTCGTCTTTTATTTCTGGTATTTGTTAATTGAATTCCAGTTCTCATAACTATGGATAATAGAGACCCTTCAAATCTGCTCTTGTAAACTGAAACAACAAAGTGTCTCAGCTTCACGAGACCTACTGGAAAATATCAGAAACCTCCTTTCCAGGGGAGGTTGCTGAAGATATGGTATGACAAAGATGCTCACTCATATTGACTTGCTGTGAACACAAGCACTCATCTGCTCCCGTAAAATTGTCTGCTCAGGGTTTATTCTGAAGCTTAACTATACAATGTTTTCCTACAGGTAAGAAAATTGGCAGCTTGACTGTAGATAAGAAATTTATATACTGGAGCATTGAAATGAAGGAACACAGTGAAATTTGGAGAGCAAATAAAGAAAGCACAGGACACTTTCTTCAGAAGAGAGCAAGTAATGAGCTGAAAATCTTAGCCTGCAGCTCAGCAGCACAATTGTATCCAGGTAGAGGGGATTTGGGTTGTTTTGTAAATCTAACAGATTTATTTCAGGATATGTATTTGAATTGCAGATCATGCTATTTGTATTTATGTAAAGTATGCTTTATGGATTCAGACACCTTCTAGAGGGAAACAATTTACTATGCCCATTTTTAAAAGGATGAGTATAAGCACTGGCCTTGTGTTGGATTGCATGGAAGGTCATGACGATGAACACTACCCATATGTCAAAGGCTCAGGATGTTAACGCCAAACCAAGCCTACTTTCAAAGTTGTGTCAGACCTGGAGATTTAGAAAAGGTGGAGCGCATTAAAGCACAGAGAAAGAGGAAATGTGTCCACAAAGTATTGTAGCAAGAGTTTGATAACGGTCCCTGTTATGATGCAGATTTTCGATCTTGTTCACAAATATGCAAAGCTGAAAAAAAAAAATGTCTGCCCTTGCAAAGGCAAAGAGATAAGAACTCTGCTTATTAAAATGATTTATAAAGAAGTACCTGAGAGGCAATTACAGCTTACATTACAGTAGACCCAGGCTTCACTAAGAGTTCCTAATATTTTAAACAAACCATTGTAGAATGATAATGAAATTAATAAAAAATAGTTTTAATAGAAAGTTAGGATTCATAGTACCCATAGGGATTACCTTTGTAAACGCAGATGTTTAGAACAGCTACAAGCATGATGAATATATTAAAAATAATTATTTAACTTCAGTTTTGCATAAAAATCTGACAAATATGCAAGAGAATATTTTAACAGGATGGACTTCTTTGGAATAAAAAAATTTCACACTGTTCTGGGCAGCTAGTAGAGTTACTTCTTCCTGCAGCTGCTCTGACCAGTGCCCAGTCTATTCTTACCAGCACATTGGGCAAGTTTGTTCCCATCAGGTCTGTGTGGGCTTGGCATTGGTGCAGAAGCCTGGTTTGGTCCTGATACAGAATCTACCCATCCCTATCCCTAGGGACAGGGTTTCCTGCAAGAGCCCCAGGCTTAGCTGGTGCAGAAAGGGAAGAACTGAATTTCAGTCCAAAGCGATTAGTTCTACACAGCGATCCCCACAGAGCTGCTCTTATTTACCTTGACTGCTGCAAATATATTTGTATGAATACACTGCCTTGGCATTTGGGGGAAGGGGAGTGGGACAATGCAAGAATTATTCATACAAGTTTAAGATAAAGGTAAATGAACATACTAAAATAAGAAAATATTTTCTTCTTCTCAGTACTGAAGGAAAATGGTGTATATGTGAAAAAGTTATGTTTGCAAAGACCAACTGTGTTGACTGACATGCTTTTTATTGCTTTAGTGATGTGAGCAGGTAGTGCTAGGGTTTCCTTTCATTCTAACCTATTTAATTGCCATCCAGAGATGTGATGTCAGTTGATCATTTAACACATCAGAAGTACTCAGTGAAAATTATTGTCCTGTCGCAGGTTCTGTGAGAGAATGATTTCTCTTCAGGGTTAGAAGGAAGGGGACTGAATATGTAGTGAAGGACTTTCTTGTCAGGGAAACACATTTCTACGGAACTGCCTGACAGAAACTTCAACTCTGAAAATGACTCAATTCTTTATTCCATCTGGGACTTTTCACATGGGAGTTACTACTCTAAGTAACTATAAAATTGAAAAAGATTCAACCTTACATTTATTTCTGTTGAATGGACTTTTTTATTCTCCTTCTTTTACATGCATGAACCTGCCTTTGGTAGGAATGGCAGGGTTGGTCATTTAGGGAGAAAAGATCTCAACAATGAGGTCAGTTGTTCTGGGCTAAGGGCAAACATTTGTCCTTGTTCCATCTTCCCCATGCATGTGCCTTAATATTTTCCTTCTTGGCAGCAAGTCCATTTAGCATATTTTTAATTTGTTTTGAAAAGTACATCAAGTGATGAGGGGTTTTCTTTTGTTACTTTTTATTTACTATCAGAGAGCAGTTTTCTATTGTTTTCTCCCTACAGATTCCTTTTCTCCTTCCAAAATTTGTCTTCCCTTTCTCTGTTGTTACTATGAGCTTTACATGTGAAAAACTGTTCAGAAGAAAAAAGAGGTAACATTTAATTGCTAAAGAAAGGTACTATCTATTCTGCATATCTGTCTCTCGTGTGACAAGCAAGTTTGGACCCATCAGTGAGTACTGCCCTTGATGATACAGCAACTACAGTCTGGATTTCCAAGGCATTTAAGTACTTAGAGAAGAAACTATGTTTTCTTTTCAGTAAATCTGTACCTTTAGTAAATCTATATCTGAGACTTTACTTTGATGACTGCTATTTTTGTATCCATGAAAGTAATCAAATAAAGTACATTCAGGTGGGATTTTTTTTCTATTTCTCTTTATGAAAGCAGAGGGAATAACTTGTGGTTGTGCTTTCTCATAAGAATGATGGTAGGCTCCCATGCAAGTTTGGATTGGTCTAGAAGTAATTAATTTTTTAAAAAATATCTTTCCTAGATAAAAGATGCCTGACTCTATTGCCAGACACTGAGAAACCTACTATACTTGATGCGACAAACACCAGTTTTACGTTAAGCTTGCCATCTGTCACACTGCAGCAACTATGCCCCGGCATATCGCAGCCTACGCCAACATATCTGGTATTTCTCGGACAAATGACTAACAATGACAGGAACTCAAGATACCGTTTGTCTGCTCTACAGCAAAAAACATTGGTATGGCTACTTTTGAACAAAAATGTATGTGACATCAAATATAAACACGGAACGTGATATCACTTCTAGTCATTTTATAAACCATTCTGTAACTTTCTATCATGGAGTTTTTCCACTTCTACTTCTCCTGTTTCTGTTCGGTATTTTTCAAGTGGTAGATTGCTTAGCTTTCCTTCGTGCAAGTACTCCTCTACTTTTAACATGCCTTTGCTAAAATCTTGTTAAAACAGGTCTTCAGTTTCTACTTGTAGAAAAAACAGTTATGGTAGATATGAATCTGTTTAAATAACTCTTGAGACTGTCCAGCAACCATACGGCTTGCCTTTATGTGCTTTATGGTAGTTGTACTTGCCTTAGTAATTTTTTCATCTGCTACATTTTTTTTGGACTTTGTCATTTCCTATTTAAGTACCAGCCACTGAACAATGGGCTGTTGTAGCCATGCTAATTACACCTCAGCTTGTTTTTTGGTATGTGTTTTCTTTAGTGACCTATTACCCAAACTATCATTTTAACATTCTTTTTTTAATGCTGAAGTGTATTAGAATAAAAAAGCACTACTGTATTATTTTTTAACATTCATTTCATTGACAGATAATTGGTGTGACATATGAGTTTCTTTTCTAAGAATACATGTTTATTATCTGATTTTGAATTACAGGAATTTCAGGATCCTATAGCTGTCATAGACAATCTACAGCCATTTTCAAGTTATGTCATAAAAGTTGCAGTGAAGAACTACTATTCAGATCAGGAAGTGCTGCCTATGGGAAAAGAGACAATTGGCACAACCCTGTATGGAGGTTTGTTTCACATTTTATTCTGATTTTGAACAGAATTCTGATCTCAGTTAAAGGAAGGTGTGTGTAAGTTTGGGTTGCAAATCAGGAAGCAGAGAAATTTTCTGCTTAAAATGCAACCTGTGTAGATCTTCACAAGGTTTTGGCAACCAGGTTTGATGAATCTGTAAGATTCATAAGACGTGTATGTATTCTTTAACGCTCTTGCTCATTGGCTTTCTAAGGAAAGATAAACTGTGGTCAAAAGCGGCTAAGCAGTTGCAGTTTCCACCTCGGACCACATTATTAATAAATTGTGTTTAAATGTGTATGTCGTTACTTACGTTTAAATATGTGTGTTATGTCTTCATTCAGCATTAAGATTTTTTCCCCTTGACTTGACATTAGTCTCATAATTACTGTTTCTTAGGGTAATGCAGATTTGGTTTATTATGAACCAGGCTGAAAAGACGACAGTTCATTTTTAATTCTCTTGACGTGAATGCCAGTCGCACTTCTTCAGTTGGATTCAACAATTCGCAAGTGCTCTTCTCAGTCTCTTTCACACTAGCAGAAGAAAGCTAGGAGTAGTGCTTTGAACTTGCCTGTTCACTGTGTTGCTTAGGACAGAGAGTGGACTGGTTAGGATTTACCTAAAAAGAAATAAACACACCAGTAAATGTATCCAATTATGGCAGAAGAAAGCCAAGAAACTTTGATGGGAGTGAATGGGTGAGAGAGATATGAGTGAAGACAAGAGGTCAAGATATGATGGCAAGGCAGCCAAATGTAATTGTGCCTAAGTGGATCTACCTCTGTACTCTGGGATGAGGTGTGACCTGCTGATGCAATGGAAGAGGATAGGAACAAGAGCTTGCAGCAGGGTCTAAGGGAGCAGGTAGCGGCAGCCTAGAAAAGGATAACAGGAGCACAGCTCACCTTCTAGAAAAGCAGGAAGCATTCACAAAGTGACAAGCCAAGGCTACATTTGGGGAAAACCTGCACATAGTGCTGTCCATAAAAGACAACATGGAGTGCAAGCAAAAGATGTGTTTTATTTTAAAGATTTTCTCTTGAGTACACCTCCTCCACTTCCTGCTTTGAGTGTGTGATTTTGCAAATTTCCCTTTCTGTTGTTATACTCCAAAGCACTGTCCAGATCTTCAGTGGTCTCTTAGAGAACTCAGTCATATTAAACACACTTGTTTTTGCCTGATCACTGATGTATTTCTTGCTGTGTCTTCTCCTCTTGCATTCGTCCTCCACCCTTTACTTTCGTAGTTATCCTCTCCACCCTGTTCTGCAGTTTCCATTGCAGAACATAGATCTGGTGCTGCCTTAGTTCCCTAACTAAATAGAAAGCAGCAATATTGTTTTTGTTTGTGGGTTCAGACCTCTGAGTCCAAAACTATTGACTTCTCATCTTACATTTGATGAAACCTGGGAAACGTCATAGCAAGGAAACTAAACTCTCTGCTGCACTTTAATGCAGACCAGGTGCTGGCACTGTGAGTGCCAGCATGTGTCCCATCTGTCCTTGAAGCCAACATGGCCCTGAAGCCTTCTTCAGATGCCACAAGGGTAACTGAGATTCATAGGCAGCCTGAGTTCAAGATGTCCTTATTCTTTGAGAATACTGCTAGTCTGAGCTAGATGTCTGCTGGGGCTGGAAACGCCTTAGTTAGGGCAGGAAGATTCTTCTGCTTCACTCTGCCTGTTTGCAGCTGTGGGGCAGCTACCACCCCAGTTTCTCTGAAGGTCTTGTCACCTCTCAGAAAGAAAACTCTGGACCCCCTCCAACTGGCCCATGTCCTTCTTATGCTGGGGACTCCAGAACTGGACTCAGTACTTCAGGTGGGGTCTCACCAGAGCAGAGTAGAGGGGCAGAGTCACCTCCCTCGACCTGCTGGCCACTCTTCTTTTGATGCAGACCAGGATGTGGTTGGTTTTCTGGGCTGCAAGCGTGCATTACTAGCTCATGTTGAGTTTCACCCCCCCACCATCACTAGTTTTACCACATGGCTCTTGTCCTGCAGAGCTGGAGCAGTTCTTCCCTGAGAGAGGGTGAGGGAGTGAAATTGAGAGGCACAGTAGCACCTGGTCCTTGGGCATCTGTTCGCTTAACCCAGCCACAGCAGGGCTAGCTGTAGGTGACATACAACTGTGCAGACTGCACAGCTGTGAGGATATTATTGTGACATGCATCTGGGGTGCCACAGCAGAAGTCCTAAGGTTTCATCTTCTCTCTCTTTACCTCTGCTTGGCTTTTGGCTGCTTCACGCGGTGCTGAAGCAACTGGAATTCAAATAAGGACAGCTACCACTGTGTTTTTACTTGTCACAACATCTTTTTCCCTTATTGATCTACTGTGCCCAAGGAAATATTTTATTCAGAATAGTTGCCAGCAAGTACATGCCAGTGGTCCTGATCCCCTTTCTTCTTCTCTGGGGGATGCACTCTGTGGTTTCCTTAAAGGCCCATCCATACAACAAGTAATGTCTTTTTTTTTTTGCCACCATTGTTCACAAGAAGGCATCACCTGTGAGCTACTGGTGGCTCCACTTACGCACAGATCATTCCTTGTTTCTTGTCTTGGGAGTAATCACATTTTTTCCCCTTAAGAAAACCTCTGGTTAAGATGAACCTCTTTTAATCTTTCAAATGAAAGTGGAACAAGAGTTGCAGGCATACTGCCACTCTTCTCTTGGGATCCAGAGATGCTTCTTTGGAAATTCTCTTATAACCATGCTATTTTTTTTTCTCTTAACAGTCAGACTCCTTAGCATCTGCAGCATTAAGCAAATAGACTCTCATCCTATGTGGATATCTGAATATTATGAGCATATTCCTAAGGAGTCTGTGGCAAAAAACAAGAAAAGCTGTCCTATGATCAGTAGATTTCAATTCTTTGCGTGGGAATCCACATCTGTACTGTAAAATTTGTGTGACACACTGATTGAATAAGATGATTGAATATTATTGAGACATGGCAAGAATTCACATCATTGCTTCTTTGTGTGGTAAAATGAGCGATCCTGCAGCTACGTACACACTTGCAGTGGTAAAATACAAAGGTAGCATATGAAATGGGAGACTGGCTTGCTCCATTGAAATGGAATTTTTCAGTCTCAAGTTAAAATGAAACATGAAACTCATAACAGGCTTCTCCAGTTGTGGCAAAACAAAATGTCAGGATCAAAATAAAGTCCTAGACAAAAAAAATAAAAACAATTAAAACATCAAAAAAACATGTCTGCCCCCTAAAGCTGAGCATTTTTAATATGTATTTGTATCAGCATTCAGAGCTTTTCACAATTTGTTGAAAAACTTGCAAGCAGCTGTAAACAGAATGCATGTGTCCTAGCACTTACGCTCTCAATTTCATGAATGTAACTGCTAGTTTAAATTGTAATCAGATGCTGCTAGAGCCTCTTGAAGTGTGTACACTATTTCACACCTCTGAAGCTGCATGAATTCCCTCTGCCTTTCCCCCATTTCTGTAATGAAATGAAAGAACTTTGAATTAATCTGTACTTTCCAACAAATAGCAAGAGAGAATGAAAAAAAAAGTAAGACAACTTTGAAAAATTAATGCATTGCTCTTGCCACAGAGTGTCACTCTTACTCCACATATGTTTTAGCTAGTAAAATGAGAAATCTGTCGTCTTTACTAGTCCAGCTACTGCACATTAGACTTAAATACTAGGACATGAATTACAGAGTATGTACTCATCAGATGTGTTGGAAACATAGTGTAATGACTTGTTAACTTTTTGCCTATCTGGACAGTTTAACAGGAAAAAAATAATTTTTAATGTAGAGTTGGGGCATGTCATATACCATTTCAAAGTCTGTGATCTCAAAGCTTCAAACAAAGGGTTGATTTTTCCAAAACAATTAGTGAGTAACCAGCTGGCATGGACATCAGACCAGCAATCCAGTTTTTTTCTTACATAGGTCAGCCAGACTGTGTATTTCTGAGCAAAACTGTAAATGATGGCCAAAAATGCTGAGTTTTGGGTTTTATTCCTTCAAACTATTCTGTTGAAGAAAATAATTTCCAATTGGAACAGTGCATGGTGCTTTTTCTAGAGCATATCCAAGAAAGCATCACAATAAACTCATATCTGAGACCCTGATTAGGAAACTAAGAGAGAGCAGGAATCCAGTGATACAATTATAAATATCTATATAACTATAGGACAGCAGTTGGGTATTTTTTTTTTTTTGTCTTCTTTCGTGGTAAGATAGCCAAGGAGATACTAAATAAGACTCTCTAACTATTTTGAACTTGTCTGCAGCTGACTGGCTATACAAGAATATGAGTTTTATGTGTGTAGAGAGTCAGTCTTGTAAATGGATCATATTCATATACTAACAACCTTTTTTTTTCTTTCCTCAGTGTCATTTCTTGACTTCTCTGGAAATAAAACAAATAAATAAACAAATCTCTAGTGAGACTTGTACCTAAAAAGAGATTAATTTTTCTTTCTGTTTCAGTACCAGAGGCAGTTGATTCCATTAAGACAGTGGTTTTGTCTGACACGACCATCAACATATCTTGGAGTGAACCTTTGAAGCCAAATGGACCTCTAGAATCCATCCGCTATCAAATATCTGTCAATTTATTACCTCTTGTCCCAGCAACACCCTTGCGAAAAAGTGAATTTCCAAATGGGACACTTGCCTGGTCTGTCAGTGGGCTCCAATCTGGAACAGACAATTTATTCAAGGTATAATTACAAGCAGCTTTACCTGTTTGTTCCCTAACTTGCGAATCTTCAGAATGCTCTTCTGTAAAGCTATTTGTGTGTTTTGAAAATATGAGTTCAAAACTTGTCAGAGTTCTCTCAGTCCTTTAGTCTTCAGGAAAATCAAACATCACAGTTTATTCCTACATAGGTTGTTCAGATTAAATTACTTAGAACTGAGATCTTTTCTATTTGGGGAGTACAGCACAGATTTTAAGGGTAAATAGGAGTTTCTGCTGCCATCCTGCTGTTACTGCCCTGATACTTCACACAATATGCTAAGAGAGAGTCAAGTGATGCCTAACCTGTGCTCTCAAAGGAGGATGCCTGGAACTGTGATCTATTTGTGAAGGACTAGGTGGACTGCAACAAGGGTAGGAAGGGAAGCGAGGGATGCCATCCAGAGGGACCTTGACAGGCTGGAGAGGTGGCCCCATGCCAACCTCATGAAGTTCAACGAGGCCAAGTGCAAGGTCCTGCACCTGGGTCATGGCAATCCCAGGCACAAATACAGGCTGGGTGGGCAATGGATTGAGAGCAGCCCTGAGGAGAAGGACTTGGGAGTGATGGTGTACGAGAAGCTTAACATGAGCCGGCAATGCACCCTTGCGGCCCAGAAGGCCAACCGCATCCTGGGCTGCATCAAAAGGAGTGTGGCCAGCAGGTCGAGGGAGGTGATTCTCCCCCTCTACTCTGACCTGGTGAGACCCCACCTGGAGTACTGTGTCCAGTTCTGGAGCCCCCAACATAAGAAGGACACGGACCAGTTGGAGAAGGTCCAGAGGAGGGCCACGAAGATGATAAAAGGGCTGGAGCACCTCTCTTATGAGGACAGGCTGAGAGAGTTGGGGCTGTTCAGCCTGGAGAAGAGAAGGCTCTGGGGAGACCTGACAGCGGTCTTCCAGTACCTAAAAGGGGGCCTACAAGAAAGATGGGGATAGGCTGTTTAGTAGGGCCTGTTGTGACAGGACGAGGAGTAATGGTTTTAAAATAGAGGGGGGTAGATTTAGATTGGATATTAGGAAAAAATTTTTTACAATGCGAGTTACAGAACACTGGACCAGATTGCCCATAGAGGTGGTGGATGCCCCATCCCTGGAAACATTCAAGGCCCGGCTGGATGAGGCTCTGAGCAACCTGATCTAGTCAGGGATGTCCCTGCTCCTTGCAGGGGGGTTGGACTAGATGACCTTTGAAGGTCTCTTCCAACTCTAACAATTCTATGATTCTATGATTCTATAAACAGGGCTATGTGAGTACAATGGCCGAAATATAAAGGCTTTTCTCAGGAAAGTAACATGTTTGAAGCTTTCTTAAAGGGGATGTCTCTGTATGCTACATCAAGAGCAGACTCGGCCATTTTGCCAATTGCTGCCTTTCCTTTAATAAATAATATTCCATTTAGCAAAAAAAAATTATTTTTTTCTTAGTCCAGTAAACCAAAAGGTGCCTGATATATCCATAGAAATATAGACTAAATTAATAGTTGACTTATTCTGTCTTGGCAGCAGTCACATTTTAAATAAAAGTATATTATAAAACACACCTGCAAAGTTCACAACAAGAGCAATATATCAACGTTGACCCTTTAACCAATGCAGAGGACTAACAGTGACTAAAAAATGCAAAGAGGGGCCTCAGGCTAGCTAGCAGAAGTAGCAGAATGGGATATCCATCCATTAGCTGCTGCAGTCCATGTGTACTCCCACATCAGCATTGGACAAAAACTCTGGTGGCTCACATAGATATGCTGGGCTGTAAAAGGTGAGAATTGAGGGGCAGACACATCTGTCCCCCTGCCACCCCTGCTGTCAAACTCAGGCAGTAGGGCTTTTTAGATAGGAATGGCAATGGGAGCACCATCCTGAAGTAATGTCGGTATTACGTGCCTGAGTATGTGTCACTGCTGTAAAAATGAGCAGAAAAGAATAACTTAACATGGAGACAAAATTGAGAAGGTGGAGGAACCAAAGGAGTTCAAAGTAGAAAGGACTAAAAAGGCAGTTGGGAAGGCTCTGATAGCACCCTGAAGAGGAGGACAAAAGGAAGAATAGGTTGCAGTATCTGGTGCTTTTTTTTTTTGGTTTAGTTTTTAGGAACAAGAGACTTACGATATTTAACACAACTGGATGAACCCAGTGGTATAGTGCAACAGACCAGGAGAAGGGACGATCAGGTTAAATATTATTTATGCAGGTTATATTCATCTAAGTCAGCAGCATCTGATGGCCTTAAACTACATAAGGAGTTTGTTAAAAATAGTCTCTTGAGTGTTCACGATTATCTTCTGTAACTTTTAGAAGACAAGAAGTCCCATAGAGCTACCAAAGTCACAATTAACTTCAAAAATAAAACTATCAACCACTTTGTGTGACTTCAGTACCTGAAGTTATTTTAAGGACAATATTAGGACACACATAGGTATTATTAGGACTATATTAGTTGGTACACAATCATCTAGAGCATGACAGAGGAATAAAAATGTCCAGTGTGGATTTGTAAAAACAAAACATACCCGTTGTCCCTTTACAGATGAAGGGTTAAAAGGAGAACAATAAATAGGCTGTCACCAGAGTGACATTTTCAAAAGCAACCAAGTAAATATGTTGTCTGCAGAATGCACACTGGATGCATTACATACAGTGAGAGTTTTTATCACAGTTCACTCATGGGCTGGGAGAACATTCAGCTGATGGCTGGAGGGGGTCTGTTCTGTCCTTAATTTTATTTTGTGCTTTTGTTAATTATTTGGGTGGTAAAATGAGGAATATCTATACACCTATAAACCTATTTATGTAAGTATGTGTACCCAAACATCAGTCATATTTCCTTGTGGTGTGCTAAGGCGTCTCCTCATCTTGTGTTTTTCTGATTCTAAACCACTGCCCAGTGTGTGATGTGCCATCTGTATGCCTGTGTGGAATTTAAGAAAGGTCTAGAAAGAGAAGGGTCTTGGTAGAAAAATGAAATGAGAAACTAAAAAAGGTCTCTGAGGAAGGGGACTCTAGGCCATGAAGTTCCAGCCCGAAAATGTGTAACGCCACAGCTGTGAGCTCAAGATGTTTCTATATCTGTATCTACATTGCCTGAATATTGTCTTTTTGAAACCAGCTAGTCTTCCAAACCCTCAGAGCTATTAAAGCCACCTTTCCTGCTGGTCTGGTACTGTACAGTTCATCTGTTTCTTGACTAGGTTCTTGCTTTTCATCCCAACGAGAACTGGTTTTCCGAAAGTGTTCCTGTTATTGCAAAAACTTTTGACACTCCAGCTGCACCTGTCAATATAGTTCCCAGAAATACCAGTTTCCAGCTAGAATGGAGAGCTCCTCTGCACGTCAATGAAACCAGCTTCTGGTTTGAGCTGCGTAAGGTAAAAATACCCCTTTGCTTTTTCCATATCAGAGCAAATTTAACCCACTCTGTCCTGGTGAGCAGGACAGGGTGGCAGGATGTATGTGAAGAGTCTCAGTGGTTAATTTGGGCATGATGATGTCAGTCTTAGTGGCTCAGAAGGGGCAGGATGGAGGCAGTGTTTGCCAGGAACAAGGGGGAGTGCAGCTGTAGAATTTAATACTCCATAGTGCCAAAGGACATCCTGGATGACCCTACCAGAATTCCTCCCAGGTCTCCTGTTTCAGTAGAATCCCCTCCCTCTTTCCTCACTGCCCTCCCTCAGACTTGTAGCTTGTAGCTACAAATCCTGTGCCAGCTCTGCACAAGAAAGAGAAGAAAGGGGCTTTCAGCATTAAATATCAGCTACAGCCTAGTATCTGAATTTTATTTTCCTGTGATAGAATTTAGGAGAAAATGCCAGAGAGAAAAATTAGTCCAGTAGAGCAGACTGTGGAGGAAAGTGCTGCAGTGACAGCAGCATGGATGGGAGCTTCAGATTTTAATGTCTGGACCACTGGATACAGAAAATGTCATGTGCTAAACTGGATCACGTAGATTCCTTAATATAGATAATCGGATTCCTTAGGTCTACACTAAACATTTCCCATCTGCCCTAAAACAAATGTCATAGCACAATTCCACTAAACCGCCTCCTTTCAATTGCATCATGGCAAGCTGAACTCATAGGTACATCATGGTGATCTGGAAATATAAGCTACACAAACATAAGCGAGGGCAAGGCTCCTTTTGGCTGTGCAAAGAGGTCACTTAATCTATTGTCCTTTGTGGCTGCCAAGACTTGTAGGTCTCCAGAAAACAAAGGAAAAAACCTAAGTTTGTCCTTGGTCTCTAAGAGGACAAAGTCCCATGATTGAAACAGCACACGCATAATCTCTGCCCTATGACATTAAAAGGTGGCAAGGTAGTTAATCTACCCAGGAACAGAACTGTGACACACTTCCAGCAGAGTAAGAAAGTTGACCATGATGATGTTTTATTTTTCTAGTGGCAAACAAAAAGCGACTGGTTTTCTCCTGCAAGCACTGCATGCACAGCAGATGTTGTTTACACATGCAATCTCACAGGAACTCTTCCTTCAGCCAACTACTTAGTAAGAGTAACCGTAGTTTATGTTACAGGAGTGAAAAGCACTTCCTCTTCAACAAGCTTTAAAACTACAGGTAAGCACTTAATGTAGGATAACAAGATTTTGAGACTATTTTCAGGATGTGAATATTCAAACACAATATTTTGTAAAATTTCCCAGGGAATTTGCTTATATTAAGAAACAATAGTTATATGTGTTTGAAAAATAAATAATAACACAGTACCACATCTGCAAAAGTAATAGGGCAAAAGATCATAACTACTAATGAAAGGCTGCATGTGAATGAAAATTTTGAAATTCGTCCATCGCAAAGAGAAGGCCAAAGATTCATTCTCCATGCAGATTATTGATGTAGATCCTCCATTCTTTTGTATGTCTAAACACTCATGTACACATCTAAATTTTTCTCTGTGCACCTTAGCCCTTTGACTTGCTATAAACATATTTTAAGGGTTCTGTTTCTTCCCCCATTTGGCCTAAGCCGGTGTTCCCAGCAAGCCAGGAGTTCCAAAAAAAGCAGAAGACAGTAAAAACTCTGTACAGTGGGAAGAGGCTGATGACAATGGAAGCAAACTGACCTACTACATCTTAGAAAGCAGGTAAGCTATGTGTGCAGACACTCTTCCCATAGGGAGCAGCCCCAAACACCTATGGATGTCCAGGGGCCTTCAGTTTGGCTCTGATGGGAAGAGTGAAATATCAATGACGCAAATGGCCCTGCTCATGGGATCTCTTTCTTGGGTAAACTAAGAAGCCATCATGTCCAGAAATTCCTGGAAAACTTAGAAGAAAATATAAATTAACATTTTCAGACCAACCTTGAAATACAAGGAAATATTTGGATATATGTTGGTGAATTAGAAGAAGATTCAGAGATATTTTCAAATCACAAATTTCAAGCATTTAGGATGTATTCTGAGCTAAATTATATGTAGAAATATTTTAGTGTTCAGAGGACTCATGGAAAGGCATTACAAAGTGGCCAGAAAGAATCATAAGGTATTCCCATCAACAGAGGGTGACTAGATAATTTTTAAAGTGCTCTATCATCAAATGCAGATTGTCTCATTAAGCATCTGTAGAGTGCCAGTTCACACTTACTCCTGTACTGGTATTGGAAGGGATGAATGGACAGGTTAGAGTATATTGTTGTGGGTAGTGACTTCGAAACTTCTAATTTTTTGACCATGACTCTCGAGGGGCCCGTTTAAGGCAGGCAGTGCAAAGCTAAATTAATGCAGTATTTAAAAATAGGGAGAGTCCATCTTCTAAGATATTCCTACGACATTTGAAATCGGGAAGCAATTTTTAAAGCTCAACTATTATTTCTTTTTCCTCAGTTAACTCTGTGCTTATGAAAGCTAAGGACTGACAGTGCTGTGGAGCTGAGCTTACTTTACCTATATAAGTTTTCACCCAGACATAGTTTCCTGATGCTGTAAGCTTCCTCCATACAGTTCTGTGAGCGTACAGCAGCACTGACCTGCATGCTATGAGACCACAATAATTTTGATATGCCAACAGCCAGTTTGTACCTGGCTTGCTGTGGATGGGTAAAGAAAGGACAGTCCCTTGGTCTGTGTCAGGGTTGTGTTTTAGCCACTGTTCTCCAGGCTCCATCTTCTTTGGAATCTTACGAATCACTGGAATCATAACACTTCTGAGTTGTTATTTTTTTAGTTTAACAAAAGAAACTTTTCTCCTGAATGTGCACGCTGATGTTTTTGACTGAATTTCACTTTAAGCCTCATGGTCTTTTTATGCCAGGTAGAAAAATGTTAGGTCAGTTGCATAGTATTGCAGAAAAAACTTGCATTGTCCTTTCAAATAACCCCTGGTTTTCATACAGCTCTGGTAGGGATCTGTCCACACCAAGGACATGGACTTATAGTTTTCCCATTACTTTTTGCTTTAGAAGTGTTTGACCTTTTTTCTGCCTTGAAGTATGTTGGGAGAATGATTGACATGCTCATGAAGGTCATTTCACATGAAATATTACAGTTCTGTGTGACATGAAATGATATTGCAGATATGGCCTTTCAAGTTTAAATACATGTTCTTCTTTTGGTTGGTGAATAATCAGCTCTGAATTTATTGTGAGCAATCAATCTCAGTCCAATGGGGAAAGGAAGAAATATACCCAGCAGTCAGCAGATACTATGGGAAACTGGCTAGCTAAAGAATTGTGTCTTCACTGCCAATGATTTGCTTCCTGTTTAGCTTGTGTAACCTGATGCACAAGAGCCGCTGAATTACTCTGGGCCCCAGAAGGCAAAAACCTCTAACAGGACACAAAAATAGCTTATATTTTTTTTTTTCTGAAAGCTAAATAAGAAGGTTTTGAAATCTTGGCTGTGAGGTGTACGTTGAAACAGGTGAAAGAGTGCTGGAGGTTTTTGTGTCTAAAAAATTCTACCATTTCATTTCCAATGCCAAACTAAAGATGTATGATCCCTAGCATTGCTGAAATGGCATCGTAGCTAAAACGCCACAAGCAGATTGAGGTTTCCTGCAGGCAGAGAGATGTTGTGAAGACCATAAAACTGAAGAACGAAGGGGAAGCAGTAAACAGCCCTCACCGTGTTAATGACAAACCTGTGTTATTTTGCTGTGCCTGCTGCAGGAAGCAGTCTGACACCAGCAAAGTGAAGTCCTCGTGGGAGGTGGTTTACAATGGCTCCTGTGTTGGTATTTGCACATGGAAGGCCAAGGACTTAGAAGGAACTTTCCAGTTCAGAGTGGCAGCTGCAAATGTGCTGGGACTTGGTGAATACAGCAACACGAGCAAGGACATCATTTTGAGTGACGGTATGTCCTGTACTTTCTTACTCTGTTAATCAAGTTTTTTATTCAGAGTAATTACACTGACTTCTGAAGATTTACTTCTGGTCATTTATACCAATTTGTCTCTGTGGCCCTGCAGTCTGCATGATGGTATGATTCTTGAAGTAAGGGCAAGCTCCCACGCTGGGTAAGGATGTGAGAATTACTTTGTGCCTTCAGCTGGAACACCTTGAGTGTCAAGCAGTTCGGCATTTTCTCTTTCCATGTACACAGCAGATCATCACCACAGGACTGGTGGCCCACACCTAGGGGAAGAGGATTAGTCTGACCAAATGTAGACATCTACATAGAGCCTACGAGAGAGCTTTCTGCAGGCAGCTCAAGGGTTCTCTCAGGTTTGCTCAGCTCCATAAGACTGATATGGTTTGTTTGCACAGTCATTAACCAATTTCCCCTTTCTATTTAACAGATATCATGATCTCCCCAGGCACCATTGTTCCCACTGCTGCTGTGATTGGAGTTGTTGTGCTGAGCTTGACAGTGCTCATACTCTTTGGTTTTGGTATGTGGCCAAGTTTTTTGCACAGCCTTTGTTCGCTAGGCTTCAGTAAGAGGCAGTTCAGGTGGCGGGAGATAATTGGCCTCCAGATTTAGGGAAATGCTGAACAATCCCCAAGGTGGAAGCTGGGGGGAATTTGTGTGTTCTCATTCTTCAAGGCCCTAGAGCCCTAGAGGTGGCTGGTTATGTTTTCAGTATCTAGGACAAAATACTAATTCACTCTGTGCTCAGGCGTTTCTTGCTGTGGATTCTCTGCAGGGAGAGCACAGGAATGCTGAAGGAGCTCTGATATTCCTGTGTATCCTTGTGAAAACTTGTACCTTGTAATTCTTGAGTACTGCATTTATTCACCAGACTCCCATTTTTTCCCTCTTAAGCTTTGTCCCTGAGGAAAAGATATAGAGATTACTCTTAGAGGTAGATGTCCACACGTGGTGGTCCTGCCCTCTCACTCCTCATCCTCTCCCAGAAATATGGCACCAGCCCTTCAGGTTTGGGTCTTGCCATGTACAAAAGTGGATGCTTGACTGATTTCTCAGCTCAAGGAGCAGTTGTCTGTCTTTTGTGAGAAAAAAAAATGGTGGCCAGATGGAAATGTCATGCTTACATGAGCTGCTGGGGTGTGATGTTGAATGGAATAACAGAATACCTGTAGTCTTTCAGCCTGCTTGCATGCTGGGATGCTCTCAGAGTGAAACATCTGACAGTCTGCTTTTCTGTTCCAGCATGGCATCAAAGATGGAAACCCAGAAAAACAGCCTTACCTGGACAGATAGTGTTTATCACAGAAGATAAAGAATTAGCTGAACTCAGAGGGGCAGCTGAGGCGGTGGGACTTGCCAACGCCTGTTATGCTGTCAGGTATGTCCTTGGCACAAAAGGCACAAAAACATCCAAGAGGGCTTCCCTGGACTGTTTTTTATCAGTGCGCTCATCTCTGATACCTCAAGGTAGGATTAAGGGCTGCATCTGACAGCAGGGCTGGTCTGCTCTCAGGTACACCCTGCTGTGCTGGCTCCTAAGCGGGCACTCTGGCCTGGACTACCACTAGCCCACCCGGCATGCTCACACTGGCAAAAAAGATGAGTGCACAGGGAAGGCAGAAGACCTGGTGCTTTCCAACGACTTCCAAAACATCCAGTCTTCACCTGAGCTCCCCTTAAATGTACCTGATGAGACAAATAGTATCAGATGCATTTGAGGAAGAATTTTAACAATTCAAACACTCTTAAGAAGTGACTACTATTGCTGTTTTGTAGCACTCTTCCTTCTCAAGCGGAGATTGAATCATTGCCAGCTTTCCCTCGGGACAGACTGAACTTACACAGACTGCTAGGAAGCGGAGCATTTGGAGAGGTGTATGAAGGGACTGCAGTAGATATCCTGGCAGATGGAAGTGGAGAAACCAAAGTAGCAGTCAAGGTAATCGCAGCTGTGTAGTTCTCTGGCAACAGAATGGGATGGGCAAAGAGATTTGGCTCGGAAGTTATATCACAGAGATATTGACAGATTTGGATACTTCCTTGCAGGATTTCTTGCAATTCACTTTAAGCTAAGCATATCTTCTCGTAGTGATTGCCGGAAAATACTGCATTTTTAAGGCCATGTCTATGTCTGATTGCTTTACTTAAGCACTACATGATAATGGTGGTAGTGAACCAAGCGTTATTATACTTCTGCTTTCTGTTGAATAGACTTTGAAGAAGGGTGCAACAGACCATGAGAAGAGTGAATTCTTGAAGGAGGCACACTTGATGAGGTAGGCACAGCTTTGCCACTGGGCACCTTTTGAAGTCAGTGGCACTTGAGGGTGGTGGCCTTCAAGAGGAATGAAAGCAACATTTTCCTCTAAAGAAATTACTGTGTCATTTTTGGTGTGTTTTCTTATTTCTGCTAAAAATGAAATCACTAGTGATGAATCTTATGAAAACAAAGCTATAAAACTGTTTAGCAAAATTGAAGATGTAGACTGCAAGTTTAGTATGCTCATATCATGGATTTATTTGGGTTTGGACCGACATGTTTCAGTATCTTTTCTCCCCTAGAACTAAGTTAGCTGTTAAAGGCAATTGCACAACGTCTGACTAATCCTATTTTATCAAAATAAACTTATCAAAACAAGCTGATGCTTTAAAGTTTGAATTTACTGTTGAAACCTTTTTAAAAATGTGCATACTTACCACTAGAGGCTGCCACATACCTCTTCTACTGAGGTAGACTTAAAGAAAACAATGCATCTGTCATCAGTGTGAGAATTTCACATAGAAAGGTCTGTGTGTCAGCTAGAAATCTGGTTTTCCAGAGTCTCCACAGTGACAAGTAGAAGTTGAGATGAAGTTTTCAGCTAGTAACGTAAGACTGAGAGTACCGTTTAGTTCTCAGACGTGCTTCTGCACTTCTCTGACTTCTATTTCATGAGTGCAGAATTAGAAGCACCTTTTGAAAAATAAATTATTTTATATCTCGTGCAGAAAGCATAGTGTTACTAAATTTGAAATTGGTTTTCACAGCATTTTTTTTGTGTGTTTGCATATTTAAAAAAAAAATCTTGCATTTCTTTGCCTAAATTTTTTCCACACATTGTACATTAAATGAGGTAAGATGCTTGTGAAAACCAAAAGAGAAGCATGTAATTAAAGCACAACTTCATGAAAAAGTGCTGTGTGTAAACTTCCTACAGTCTATCTTCAGTCTGTGTAGCAGTCATAAACCCAGTTAAGGTCTCTGTTCTGTGTAGTATGAAAATTATATGTGTTCATAGTTAAAGTCTCTGAAGCTTCCCAATTCTGCTTCCTTTTTTACAGCTAATAATCCAAAACCAGAAATCCTGGAAAAATATATAATTGTATAAATTTATATATATGTATTGTATATGTAATATAATTGTATAATATTATATTTAAATTTAAACACTAATGTGTTTACCACGTATGTACACCAATACAATATAGACATATAGAAATGAAGATAATCAAAAAGTTTAAATATTATATACTCCCAGTAGTCATTAAATAATAATAAAAAGAATGTATATGTTTTATATGCTTTAAATCTTTCATTTTCTAATGTGAAAAAAAGAGTGATTTAATTCCCTCACAAAGGGCTTAATGATTTTTCTTAATGTTCATCTGTAAGCTCTCATAAATGAAACCAAGGACAAAAAGGGAACATAATTGGACCTGATTGTTTACAAACCCTGATATTAGGTATTTAAATGAAATTTTTATTTTGTTTGCCTTTTTGGATGTTTATTAAAATTTGGATTATAGTGTTATACCTGTTGTCCCAGTTAAGCAAGGACTATTTGTTTCTTCTATTATTGCTATGCAGCAATGGGAAAATAGTTACCTGTATTTGAAACGGTCATTTGATATTGGTTACTGGTGAGTTATTTGTGTACAAATATATACAGCAAATTCTTGGGTGTATCCCATTGCTTCGGAAGTAAGGAATGACAGCTCAGTGGAGAAAGGGCTGCTTGAGCTGTAAGGAAAGTGCCAGATGCTCCTTCCTCTCTTTTTGTCCTTGAGAGTGCCAAAGTTTGTCTGAGTGAGAGATATGTGCTGGGGGTCAGAGGGAAATGTTGAGCTCGAAATCAAGCTTTTTGCTAAATAGTTTTTGCCCACACCTAAGATTACGTGGATTGAAAGAGGTTAGAAGGAAAATGTTCCTCTCTTTTGTTTGTTTGTTTACATTACACTGGAGCATTTGACAGCACCTTGGACATCACCAGTTTCCCTAATAGAGTCAAGTTTCTCTGACTGCTGGTGCAAGTCCTTTCACATAGGGAAAACAATTTTCTAACACAAGAAATGTGATTGTAAACATATCAGCACTGACAGGGGCAATAAATATTCTTCATTATTTGAAAAGTGCTAGATCTGAGGGTGCTGATTGCTGTGTGGTAATCCCTATCTTTTTGGACACACCCAGGCAATTACTAGCATATCTGCAAGTATTCCTTGTGTGGATTTTGTTTCTCTTGAAAATGTACTGTGAGAAACAGTTCTCCTCTGGATTGTGAAAATTATATGCTGCACCTCATGCTTTTACCTTTCTCTGTGCATTTGTCTGAAACAGCAGTTCTACTGTGAATACAGCAGTAAAAGTACTCTACTAAAATAACATAGATACCTTTAATGTACAAGTGGCAAATCGTGTTATTCCTAGATGTGATTGCCATTTGGCTATCTTTCTTTGCTTCCTGGAAATAGGATGAAGTGTGCTTTTAATATGCATGCATGCATTACAGCATCCGTCAAAGCACAGCGTAAGCCTGTGTTTGGAAAGGATGTCCCTGAACTCTCCTCATGACTGAGCAAACCCAGGCACTGTGAGTCACTGAATCATTTTGTTGGTAGAGGAAGGATTGTAAAGGCTGAACTGCTCATTCATTGCTTGCAGCTATATGCACTTTATTGGCTATCAACAGGCTGGATTTCTCCTATGTAATCTTACAGTTGTTTCCTTCTCTTTAGTAAATTTGATCACCCCCACATTCTGAAGTTACTTGGCGTGTGCCTGTTAAATGAACCTCAGTACCTTATACTGGAGCTTATGGAAGGAGGGGATCTGCTTAGCTATTTACGAGGAGCCAGAAAGCAAAAGGTACGGTAAAGACCATGAGACTTGTATTTTTAACCTATAACTGCCCACAATTTCTCAGTTTTTCCCTTCCTCAAAGGCCATGGTGATGTCCAGATGTTTTTGTGCCTTCAAGGTGTGACCTGGTTTTTCCCTAACGCCCTGGGACCCCAGTGTTGAGTGCTGACCTTGCATTCAGAGTTGTTGTGAAGAAGATTGAATATCATTAGACCACAAAATTGTGGTTTTAGTTGTGAGATATCTGCTGAGTTTGTCTCTATGAATACCATGAACAGTCCTTTGAAAAGTGATCATAAATAATGGTGGTCATGTATCTGGTCTATTAGGCCTCATAAGGTGATTTTTTTTTTTTTTTGGTCTTTGAATAGTAGCAGTATCCTTAATGTGCATAGTCCAGGCATTCAAGAAAATACCATTCCTGTACCTCTACCATTTGTATCCTCAAATTCTTTAGAATGAAAAAGGAGAAAAGAATAAAGAATAAATGTCTTTAATTAAGTAATTTTTTTTTCATAGTTAGCATGCAAATTAAAAATACAGATGGTAAGATTGTAGGTCAAAAGGACTCGACACTGAAATTTTATAGCATTATAACAGTTGTTGAGTTCATTTACATGATCAGATCAAATACACAATCAGTATTGATTGAATTCTACTGAAATGTATATACATGTGTTCTACCAGAATAATATATTATACTGATTAATACAGCAGCAACCAAATTTGATCTGATAGTGGGAGAAATTTTCAGGGTCCCATTTCTTCCACTAGAGTGAAGAAGAACTTTTGAAGGTCCTGGGATATCCTTAGCCCCAAATCAAACACCAAGATGTGTTCACCTGCCTTGCGGTGCAGTGATTTGGCAGTTTACACTGCCAGTAATCAGCATTCGCTCTACAGACATGCAGAGATTTTGCATCTGTGCTTTGCATGTTTTGGAAAAATCCTATACATTTCAAGTAGGTAACAATACCATCTTTGCATAGGGAGGTTTAATTCTGAGTTTGTAGCTGGAAGACATGGCTAACTTTTGTCTTTGTTTCTTGTAGCTCCAGAGTCCCTTACTGACAGTGACTGACCTCCTGGATATATGTTTGGATATTTGCAAAGGCTGTGTCTATTTAGAGAAAATGCATTTTATACACAGGTACAGAACTAATTTCCTTAGTCTTGCAAGGTTTACCCACAATATTGGGACTAATTATCTTACCTGGGAAAAAATACATGGAAAGATATCACAATGTAACAAGGAAGGTGAGAGCCCTCGAGTAAAATTTAATGTTACGTTTTTCTGCTAAAAATGACCTACAATTCTCTCACCAAATAGTGGACTACTCTAAGATTTGAATCCAGGACTCATTGCACCCTAGGCAAGAATTGTATCCGGTGCAACAAGGAGAAGGGCAAGTAGGGAGATCCATTTACTGTCTTCATCTGCTTAATGAGTAGCTACAGATGACACAGAGCTGGACTTTTCTCAGAGGTGCACAGGGAAAAGATAAGAAGCAATAGGCACAAGTTACAGCAAGGGAAATTAGATAATATTGTTCGCAGCATGCAGGATCAGTCACTGGAACAGATTGTCCAGAGGGGCTGTGTCATCTCCTGTCTTGAAGATATGCAAAACTTGACTGGATGAGGCCCTAAGCCACCTGATTCAACCTTGAGATTGGCACTGCTCTATTATATTACTGCTAATAGATTACTGCTCTGTTATGCACTGCTCTAAGAGGGAGTTGAACCAGATGACCTCCAGAGGTCCCTTCTGACCTTAGTTATTCTGCAATGCTAACTCTATCCTCTTGTTTCTGCCTTACAAATCAGGGACTTGGCTGCTCGCAACTGCCTTGTGTCTGAGAAGGAATATGAGACCTCCTCCCGGGTAGTAAAGATTGGTGATTTTGGACTTGCCAGAGACGTCTATAAAAATGATTATTACAGAAAAAGAGGAGAAGGCCTACTACCTGTCAGATGGATGGCTCCTGAAAGCCTCTTTGATGGTGTCTTTACAAATCGCTCTGATGTCTGGTGAGTTATAGCAGCCACATAGCTGTGGGAATAATCATACTAAATCCCACAGCAAGAAAATATTGGTTTACAGTAGCAATTATAAGGCTGTATGTTGCCATCTCTAATAATTTAAAGGTTAAAATAGATTTCTTCCTAAGCAATATTTTCATGAGCTAATGAAAAGTTTGGCACCACAACAGTACCTACATTAATATATTTCTTAATGCTTTGAGCTCTAGCTTTGGATTCTGGCTGGAAAGAGATTCTGTTACTCAATCAAACAATTTTGTACTAGACTTACAATGTGATTTTTGCTTGATCGGGTGGTGAATTGACTGCCTGCATCCCGTTCCATTTTGTTTTCTGTTAAGTTAATTGGCATTTCCTTCCTACAGCCAAATACTTTCCCCATACTGTTTCACCCTCTTCTGGTGACTTCTTTATTTTGAAGACGAAATTTCTCAGCATCATCAAGGGAAGATCACAATACTTTCCTGTGGAGGTTTACTGAAAGTGTGTATTCGGCTGCTTTAGAGTTATGGTGAAGAAGCAAAGACCCACCGTCAGGAGGCATGGATAAAACCAACCCGAGCCAGATCCATTAAACCTGAGATTCACACAAGTTTTGATTTCCGTAGCCATGGGTACTCATAGTGGGCTACAGTCCACCAGTCTTGTCCAAGTCCTCAGCGGCTGCAGAACACCCGTTTGTCTGCCACTCAACCAAATGAGGTGCTGATTGCTTTGTGAGTGGTGCTTAGGAGAACTTGTCTCTCTCCATTTCCAACTACATCTCTAGAGGTTTCTAAACACTTGTTTGAGTGAGGACATGCTCAACGAGAGAGTGTTGCCCAGGGAACCTGTGGGCAGTCAATGTCTTCTAAGCTGTATCTCCGGGAGTCTGGGAAAGTGTCAGTTCTACACATTTGTTTTAGCTATTCCAGAGGCCGACTTAAGGACATATGAATTGTTTCACAGAAATTTAAAACTTCTTACTTCTCTAACTTTTCTAACTGAGTCTTATTCTTAGGTTAGAAGCATTTTAACTGTTGGTAGGGAGATTGTTCATGATGACTATGATAATTATTTTTTTTTATTGGTGTTTCTCAGGGCTTTTGGAGTCTTAGTGTGGGAAACATTAACTTTGGGTCAACAGCCATATCCAGGTTTCTCCAATACAGAAGTTTTACACCATGTACGATCAGGAGGAAGGCTGGAATCTCCAAACAATTGTCCTGATGACCTGTAAGTTTTTTTTTGCTTAAATGTTGTTGATAATATTTATAAGAAGGAAGAGACTTATTGCCAGATGCCCATCATTTTGAATGTTACCTATGCCCATGCAGAGTTCAACATCCTCCATTTTTTTTTCAGATAAAACAGCTAGCACTTGTAGATGCAAACCTGCTGCTAATTCATTCAGTAGTGTAGCCTGTGAGTAAGAACTTAAGTATTGAAGCTGAATGGTGGATATTGGTCTTTTAAACAGGATTTCAGTGACAATATAAAATCAATCTTGGGCATGAATCTGGTAGTAATGTGATAATGGGCTGTGACTGCCTGATGGTATTGGTTAAAAGTTAAGATGGCTTTAAGAAAAAGTTACTGGTCTCTGTACACCATGTGCCTGTGATAGAAGATATATCTGGCTTTCTCATTGGTAGTTGCAGCAATTAGGCTAGTTTGATATTCAAGCTCACACAAAGGCTCATAACTTGCCTTTAAAATGAGTGACCAGATCTTAAGAATCAAGAAAACTTTGCTTGAAGTAATTTTTAAGGTCCCAGATCTTAAATTTAACATAGCAGGTAGGGCTTAATCGCTGGTCTGCCTGTTTTAACTTGTAGGATCAGGACCTAATAGCAGTAACATACTTTTTGAAAGCCAAGGATCTGAATGGACTCTTAGACTCTTGTACCATCTTTTATCTCATTTGCTGAGCACTCAGCACCTGCATGCAGCTTCTGTCAGTAGCATAAATAGCTTTTTGCTACTTTGCTAGGTCATTAATGGCATGCTGGGATTCTTGACATTCCTGCTTCCCTCCTTGTGGTTTTGAACCTGCATCAGGACATCAGCAGTCAGTAATTGTCTCCTTGGCACTTTGGCTTGCTCATTGTCATTTGACAAAACAAACCATCACTGATAGGAAGAGAGTTCAAAGGCCAAACTACTTCAACTGAGAAGTGTTTAGAAATCTGTAGTAGGCTTACACTGCAAGGCAAGTAGGGCTGACACAGAAACCTTGGGGTGTAAAAGCACTAAGGAAGTGGGATTGGGTTTTTTTTTTTTCACAGGTGGGAGAAAAGCTCCCCCTTGTCTCCACAAGATGTTACTCCAGGAAGCAATCACCTGCTTTCTCCCAAAGAAGTATGGATAGGTAAAGCTTGGTAATGAATTGGAAAAGGGGCTTGGGGATCTACAAATGAGCCACATTTATTAAAATATGAATTAGATATATGAAGGGCACTACTTTTGCAGTCAGAGATCCACATGAGGCACAGCCACCTGAGTGAGAGGCTTGCATGCAAGAGCATGTCAAGGTTTGAACTGAACTGAGCTAATTTAACATAGATCCTGAAAGGCTATGGATTGCAGCCATGAGAATTTGTAAAAGTGCAGTACCGCTGGCTGACTTGAAGCTGCAGTTTCACCAAATTCTCTCTCCCATGCAAAGTTACACAACTGAGTTTGCTGAAGAAACTTCAGTTTCGCAAACTAAGAGCTTTTGCTATTTGATTCTGGGAACACACCGCTCGAGGGATTTGGAGGGTGGGAGAGAAGAATGGGTTGCTCAGAATGCATTAGATTAAAGCAGGGTTTCCTCTTCATCCAAACAATTTTTCTCCTTTTCTAAGAAAATCCTCACATCAATTGTATTTTCCATCTTGTGTGAGAGAAAATTGGTAATGTCCTGTAACTTCGGTGCACTAAAGCACATTTCAGAATTGTTCACTTTCAGCCTCCAATATTAGATACTGAATATCAGTTCTTGGATTTTCCAGGGTCTCAAATTCTTATTTGCCCCATGTATGCATCTCTATTGGACACAATTGTCCCACTCAGATAAAACACAATTGCGAAGTGTAGGTGTGTAGGTGTACATCTAGGTGTACAGGCTAGTTCTTAAGCCTAATAGAAACCTTTGGCTGATGTTGTGTTTGGATCTGTTGTTTTTCATTTCTTCCTGAAATCCTGTGAGTCTCTTCCTCATAGTGAAGCAATGCACTATTTGCTGGGCCATGTTTGGCTCCCAAGAAAATATAGGAATGTTCTCATGCTGTCATTCATGTACATCTTGGCATATTAACTTGACTTTCACCCTCTTGACGGGTCTCATGCTGATGCATTTCTGGGACAGGGAAAGTTTATGCCATGTGATTTAAAACATGTCTTGAAAGCTAAATATCGTGCCATAAACAGCTGTCCATGCAAAATCTGCAGCATTCTGAGACAGCATGAAAGTTTTTGTCATTAGAAACCTAAAGCATATCTCAATTAAATACTTTGTGAATAATATCAGTTCTATCTGGTATTAATATTTTAAGCCAACCAGCAAGTAATTTGATTTAGGAAATAAGAATGTGGAATATAATTAAAATAAGAAATAAGTTCTGAGTGTTTTGGCAGCAATGAATATCCCCACTCATTAACAAAACTGAATGGCTTTGTAAAGCAGATTGTCCAATAAAAAAATAGCTATTTAAAAAGACAGCGGTTGGTCTTAGGAATACAAAAATATTCAGAATCCACATTTGTCATGTTCTTGTTTCATAAATGAAAAGAGGGTAGATTTATACTGTATATAAGGAAGCAATTTTTCAGAATGAGGGTGGTGAAGCACTGGAACATGTTTCCCAGACAAGTTGAGGGTTCCCCATCATTGGAAGTGTTCAGAGTCAGGTGGGATGGAGCTTTAAGCAACCTGATCTAGTGAAAGATGTCCCTGCTCATGGCAGGGGAGTTGGACTAGATGGTCTTTGAAGGTCCTTTCCAACCCAAACCATCCTATGAGTCTATGTTTTCTGTATCATTTCCTGTTTCTTTCTCCCTCTGTTGGCCTATGTCTGCCTGTTTCTTCCTTTCTGTTAGAGGAGCAGTATACTCAGTCACGTCTTTTACTACATTGCTACACCTTGCACAAGAGAGCCCAAGTGCTAACCTAGCAGAGCACAGCACCTGAACTCAGGTTTTTTTTCTTGTATATCTTACCAAGCAGCATGACCAGAAAGCAGATTATTTCGCTTCCAGCATCCAAGGCTGGCTTTTGAATTCAATGTGACAGGCACTTTGCTGGCAGCAGCAGGAGAACCAGAGTTATTTCACCTCACTTTTGCATCCTGTTCAGTACTTTTCTGTCTATATTTTCAATGTCATCAATAATCAGTACATCTGAAAGTAAGCGATGAGATGAAATGATTCATAATGTTAGAAAGTCACTACCACTTTCTAGATTCTTGAAACAGATTTTCAAGACTTCACAGGATACTTGTGAAAAAAAACCAGAATCACTCTGTCCAACTCCACAACCACGTGATACAGGTTGATGAAAAGTGGTTCTCAATTAATTTTTCTACACATGTTTCTCACCCAACCCTAATATTTTAATGAAAAATATAATTGAAAAATTGGAAGTCAAGAGACTTCTCCCACCTGTCACCAAATGTTTTGCAAAATACCCAAAGGCGGTAAAGGACAGCAGTTAGCTTTTTGAGGTGGATAAGCGAAGATCTGAGCAAGCCAATTCATTTCACATAACTCAGTAACGCCTGGTATCACATAGCAGCAGGTCTGGAAGGCTGTTTGTCAGGGGAGGATTTGAACTTAGGGCTTAGAGGTGAATACTCCACATTCCAGTAGCAGCTTCCTGAACTGGCCTTTCACTGGCTGCTCAGACACTACTCTCTGGTTTTGAGATCCTAAGACTCCCCTCCACTCCCAACACTTAGCACATCCAGGTGCTGTCTGTGTTTTGGTTTGCGGCCTGACTCCCCCTGGCTTTTGTAGGATTTGGTTTTGTGTAGCCTGGATTCACCTTGAGTAAGCAATATAAATCAGCCCTATCCTTTAGACAAACCAGAGTGGCAGGCTTTTTTTTTTTTCTGAATGGAACAGATACTGTTGTGCAAGGTGAGCTAGGATCCCTGCACCCAGAGGAAACTCATACCATTTTTGCCTTTGATGGGAAAACTTACTCCTATTTGTTTTGGTCTGGAAGCAGAAGTCTAAATTAACCTCCTCTGTGCTGGAGGTTTTGCCTTGAACTTCCCCTAAATTTGAGGTAGTGTGAGTTGAAGAAAGATTAAGTAAGCTGACAGCTTCAGGTTAATTTCTGGTTTTAAATATCTTTTTTTTTTTTTTTTCCTAAGACAATCATGTCCTTGTCTGTTTTCTTAGAAAATATTCATGACTTCTTCAGTGAGAGCAGATAGTAATGGCAAATATGTCTTTTTTTTCCTTTTTTTTTAATGTTACAGCTGCTCCCAATCTCAAAAATATCCATATTTGAAAAATCAGAAGTATTCATACCAAGTATTCCTGACAACTGATCTTTAATCTGCTTTTCCTTCCCTCAGCCATTAACAATAATCTTTGTACCACATACAAAATTTTCAGAAGTTGAAAATCTAAGCCAAACTTGCTGCTCAGATGATTTAACTAGGAGTGTTGAGATGAATGATTCTTTTATCTTTAATGTTTGCATTTTAACAATTTATTTTCCAGATGTGATTTAATGACAAGATGCTGGGCTCAAGAACCTCACAACAGGCCTACTTTCTCTTACATTCAGGACAAACTGCAAGAGATAAGACACTCTCCACTGTGCTTCATCCACTACCTTGAAGACAAAGAAGCAGCAACCGGAGTCATCAACCAAGCTTTTGAAGGTGAGTCTGGGCCAGCACCTGCTGTCCTCGTGGCTTCTGCCCCGTGAACTGTAACCAAGTGGCATTCGGCAGTTCTTTTCTTTGCATTTGTCACTGCCTCAAATTCTCTGCCTATAAAATAGGAACAGCAGAGACTTAGATCTCTCATAATGAACTTGTAAAAATTCAGTAGGTATGATGCATGAGGTAAAGCACATATAAGATTAGCAAGCAAAAAACCCCTATGAGGTTGCAACTGCGCCTGCCTCACGGAGACATCCAGTTTGCATCTAAATTTTTGATACTTGATGACTCTTTTCTGCCAAAGTAAATGCTTAAGTGCCTTATACAGTTGGGAGAGCTTTTGAAGGCTTTCAAGTAGAAATCTCTTCCAATTTCAAAGGCATCTACTCCCTCTCCATTAGCTAAACATGGCAGTTAGGCACTTCCTTTAGGACTACTCATTCAGTAGTTGCCTGAAATTGAGGCATAAATTAGGTACCTGCGTAAGGCAGACTTTATCCTAGCCCAAATTGTGACACCTCCAGCCAGGAGTCACAGTGTGCCTGTGCTCTGCACACTGTGAATGAATAAAATGTGGTGATGTTAGGAAAAAGATACTTAACACATGGGACACAAAAAAGCCCAATTTCATAAGAATGTTGTTAAGGTTAGGAAGACAGGAATTTAAAAAGTAGATGATGCCAAATTTAAAGTCGTCTGTGATTCAAACCATCTAAATATGGAAATGAACAACCTGACAAGGCCAGAACAAGAAGCTTTTCACATCTTCCAGTAATTCCTGACTGGCTAAACGTAGAGAAAAAAGTGAAGTCTCAGTAAACAGTGTGATCTGAAAATCAGCAAAAAGAATGTTTTATCAGTTGAAATAATTCAGTTTTATTTCACAGATTTAAAAAAAAAATGTAAGCTATTTGAATATTATGGTTTTCTAGTGAAAAATATTTCCTGTGAAAGCAATTGTTTTCCATTCTAAAAAAGCAAAACCTATCTGTCTCTAAAATTACTAAAGTTTTTTTTTTCTGTCTCTTCACAAAATGTTGTTGAACTGGGAACAAACTCTGCTTCATAAACAGTTTTGATAGATCAGTATTCTGTGATTTCCTAAAAATTTCTTGATCTGTTCCAGGAATAATGCAGTACTCAACTGCACAACTATGTAGTCATTTTTCTACAGGATTCTCTCTATATTCAATTCATTGGCATTGTCCAATGCTCAGTTAATGATAGCCTACTTAATATTTTGCTAATCTTTATCATTCATTCAGTGTAGCTTTACAAATGTCAGTTTATCTCATCTCCATCGTGATTTCTCCCTCTGTCAGAGCCAGTCTGTGCGTGATACGGTTATATGTCATTACAAGACTGAAGACTTTAGCATTGACATGATGGGACCAAAGTAAGCCAGCACTGATAAGCTATAATTTCCTGGTTTTTTTTTTTTTAACAGCAGATTTTGCACACTTATGCTCTAATAAAGAACTTTGTGTGTTTGCACATAGTGTAATTTCCTAGTTTCTTTAAGGGCATCTTCTCTCTGAATAGTGGAGTTCAGGAAAGAGATACTTAATCTGGTGCAAATCTAAGCCTGGCATTAGCTCAGGAAAGGAGTACAGCCAATTAATTAGGCACTTTGCCCAAGATACTAGGCCTTTCATTTTGGATGGACTTTATCTCGCCTAAATGCAGCTGCCTAGATGCTAGGACTCTCAACTAAGATGTTCTTCTAGATATCTCTGTGGTTGGGAGGAGAAACAGACATCTCCAGAGAGTGACCACTCACATGTTTTAGGCATGTACCATAGCAAGAAAGGGGTCACCTTTTGCCTTTTTCTCCACCGATGATGGCTGGAATCTAAAGGATTTGCTATATTCACCTTGGACACAGCATCTCAGACTAGATGCGTAATTTTAAGATGGCTACAGAAATACAACATCCATTGGACACAGGGTTGTGCTGATTAAGCTGCTTGCATCTACTCCTGAGCTAGTGTGATTTCCTAGCTTACACATCTTTGCTCTGCGTTCCCTAACTCCACAGGCAACAGAAACATGAAAGCTAAGGGAGTTAAGACATTCTTGTGGCATTATATCAATATCTGTTAAAATCTTTAGCAGGGCTGAAACTTTTAAATATGACCCTGCCCCTCTACTGCTTGCAGTTGTGGGGCACAGGCTGGAATTTGTCATCCTTTTGGTGGAGCAAGCCTGGCACAGAAGTAACATAAAAGGATTTTTAGCTTCAGTCCAAGTCTCTACTTAGTGTGTGCCAGCTAAGCATGATCTTTCCCTGCTGTTAATATGCTTGATCTAGGCAAATTATTACTTTCTCTGGGATGACAAATAGATATTCTTAATGTAAAAAACATTATTTGGCCAAAATTTCAGGTTCTGCCATGCAGCAGAGGTCACAGAGAAAAAGCCATTGCATTATTTATTTGCCAGGGACAAAAGTAACTTTCTTAGAAATGGCCAAGATACTGAAAAGCAAAATGTGGATTGAGACTTCTATGAAAAGTTCCAGTTTGAATGGTTAAAATTTGAAAAAAGAGTTTACTGCAGAAAATGGGGCTGTGTAATGGACTTCTAGAATAGTCTTAGTAATAGTGGTACTTTATAATGTATGTTGTATTCAAAGAATCTATTGGCAGTGGTCACTTTTTAAATCAGACTCCATTAAGCCTATTTATAATAACCTAGTTGGTAAAATCTGGTCCACTGTGTAAAGCAATTTCAACGCAGGCAGAGCTTTGGCAATAGCTCTCAGGGCCAGCCTATTTTGCTCGGCACACTCTTTCCCCAAGCCTCACCCTTTTCCCCACCAGCTGCCCTATTCCCTCTTGTGGCTTCCCCCCATTCTTCCCTTTCCGTAAGCTCTCCTCAGGTGTTGTTGCCACAGACCCACTGCTGGATCTGCGACAAGCATCTGTTTACATGCTTCCATTCAATGTTTCCATGCTTCAGTTCTCGAAACTCCTCCTCAACTTCTCTTCAGACTTCATGATTTTCGCACAGCAAATGTCTATCAGGAAACAGTATAGCTTGAATTTTGTTCATCTAAGTATGACCCTTTCACTCAGATGTATTTTAAAAGACTAAACAGTTGATAAGCTCTTTACATGTCTCTATAATGCACATACTTATTTCCCCATATATTGATAATTTATCTGTAGATTATCTCCCTCTTTCCCCAACTATAGTCTTTGTAAGCCCATTAAAACCCTATGCTGCGTACTTGACTGAAGGCCTGGAATCTTGGTGATGTCTTAGTTTTGCTGGATTATCTGATTAGGACACATACGTGTCAGTTTTCTGTAGCTTTCCAGCCTTAAATTAATTCAGCTCTTTTTCTGCCTGCAAATCTCTCACAGCAAAGTTCAGTGAAACGTGGGCTCCAGAAGTGCAGTTGATTCAAGCAAGAACCGGCAATTCAGGTTCTAGCCAGACCTCCAGACGAAAATGCACACTCCTTCATGATCCTGTTGGAAACAATTTGGGGCATGCAGTATGTCTCAGTCTGTGATTTGTAAAATGCTGTATAAGTAAGCGTTTTTTAAAATAACCATAAGTTTGAATTCATTTTTAGCTGGGACTAAATGAGGTACTTCTTGTGTTTATAGTAGTAGTAGAAAGATGACAGCCAAAACAAAGAATCCAAAAGACTTTTCTATGGTGGATTATCCTGGACAACATTTTCCAAAAATGTTACGTGGTCATTGGCCTTTGTGTGTAATGAAACTCCTCTCATGAGCCGCCCGCCAAGAAATGCTTGCTCTCACCAGGAGACTTGGTTCCAAAAGAAAGAGTCAAATGTCAAGCAAAGTGAAACGACCAGCCTCAAAATAACTATGATCCTTAGCCCTACATGGAATTTTCTGTTTGAGCCTTACCTACCTGTAGGTAGCCACAAATTTGGCAAGTCTCTATGTGCTGTTGATGCAATCTCATAGGTGAGAGAGCTGGGAAATGTTAGATTTCCTCAACAACATTAATGCTGGTGCAGTATGATGTGCAGATTGCAAGTGTGGGTGAACTGAAGATAGGTTGTATCTTAGTGGTCTGGACAGCATGCTAACAGGACAGCGTGGGGGTGGCAAAAGGGACACCGGCTTTGTTATTGCAAGAGTTACCCTTCTAAAGGAGGCATCAAGTGGCAATAAATACGCCTGAGCAATACCAGCAGCTCCTGGCACTGCTGCTTCGGAAGGGGGGGAAACAAAGTCAGGACCAGGAACGGCTCTGCCAGTTTAGTTTTTCCTTCCTGCTCTTATAGGTTTCTCCCAGGACATTCATCATGGGCATTAAGTAACATTTTTTTTTGAGTGAGGAAAGCACTATCCAGCTGGAGGACTGAGACACCAGTGGGTTTTGAATCAAATGGGAATTGATTGAACAGAGGCCCTGACACCAGAGTCCCCATGCATTGCTGAAAGATGGGCTGTTTTTCCCCCAGTTTCAAGAAGTGCGAATGAAATGTCATGAATCAGCATGCTAACAGGATGACCCTGCATTGCTGTAAAAATAACCAGTCCGTCTATTTTCAGACATAACTTTTTACATTTGCACATGCAAGACAGCACTATATTTTTTCAGGTCCCAAGCGTGCCTCTTTACGGATGGAAACACCTGTTTGTTTTGGCAAACGTCTTTGCCGGCATCAGACAACTGGGCATTAAGCAGCTGGAGCGGCTCCTTGCCTTTATGACCCAGGGGGACTATTCTTATCAGGGCTGCTCCCCACAGTTCCTTTTGGACCTATAAGGAAAAAATGTCTAATTGCTCAGAAGCTGTGTTGGAGCACCACGCTCTTACTGCTAGAAGTGGCTCCTCTGGCAAGAGGAGATGCAGGGCAGCTGGTGGGCGTCAGAGAAAACCCAAGGCTAGAGACTAAAAGAAAATACACTTGGCCTCAAGTCCCTTAATTTTTAAATCCCTAAGCTGGAGATGTTGCTTGAAAAATGTGGGAAGATAAACCAGTTAGACTTTTGTAATGTTTCATTTTTTGCTTTTTTTTTTCCAAAGCCAGTCACTCTGTGTATTTAATATTTTCAGCAATTAAGGTACTTGCTAAAAATGTATTTTTTTTTTTTAATCTCAAACCCAAACTTTGTATTGAAGGTATTTGATATTAAAATCTGGAATTAGTGATTTCACCATTAATTATATATCTGCTCTCTCTGCTGCTCCCCATGTAAGAATTGTCAGTTTATTTTCCTAAAACCATCTGCCTTTTAAAAACTGTTCCACACACCTCTCTGAACTTAATCACTTGGACAAATGGAAGCTTCTCTAAAGCAGATGTGTTGATAAGAGCCATTTTTAAAACCTTGTATCTAGTCTCCTTTGTATTTTTCTGAAATTCAGTAATCCTCTTTCCCACTTAGCTTAGTGAGTGGCTGACCCAAATCCAGCGGAGGTCAGAGAAAAGGCTTCTTCCAAAACAGTGAGTGGTTACAATGCTGCAGGAAAAGGGGGACTTGGTGGTGTGATCAGTTCTTATCTGTCCCCTAGACAGATGCTGTTTGATTCCAGAAAGCACATGTGAGCCACATGATACTGCAAGGAAAGTCATGCTAGTATTTTGTCTTGGACTGAGGAAAAAAAAATCAGATGGTAGGATGTTATAAGAGCTGATATTTGCATAGTATGGGTGTATAGATATAAGCAACTAAAATTTAGGCACTCAATTTATGCTGGCTGTCTAGGCTGTTTGACGGTCACCAGAGAGTTGTAGACATGTTCAGGGGATGTTATTGTGTAAAGGTAAGGATGTGAAATAAGCATCTCCACAAAGGGACTCCTTGCTCCTTTTTCTCTCCATTGACTGTAAAGGCATTCTAGGCAAGGAGCTTAAACTGGACACCTAAGATCTAGGTGATTAAAACTTGGTAAAATGAATCCTGCTTTGTGACCTGGAGAAGGGGGGTACTTTCCTATTTATATAGCCTTACTGTATTGCAGCAAATGTGGAATTGACCTTTTTTTGGTGCTCCTATGTTATAAATGATAATAAACAAGATAAGAAACAGGTTTGTATCTGTAATTCCCAAGACAGCTTCTTGCACACAGAGGTTTCAGTCCACAAATCTCTGAGAAGTCTATTAAAATAAAAGGTAAGACAGGCAGTCAATTCTTCAAGCAGTTTAATGCAGTGGAAATGCAGCATGAGCAAAATTCTCCCTTTTAGCACCTTTAGTGCCTGACAGAATAGCAAAGCTTGGTGAGTCACCCTCAAACCATGCAAGATCATATGCTTCATTAGACAGGAAACACAGATATATCTCCACTGATATATAATACAGAGTAGAGTATTAAAACGGATATATATTTGTTCTATTTATATTCTTACTGGCAATGTGCAGAAACTGAAACACAGCACCTCCAGCTCCAGGTGGCCAGCAGGTATGAGGAAAATACTCCCCACACAGGAACTATCTCCTTGAGATACCCAACATAGCTGAGGTGAAGAAGTCAGGGTTCAATAGCCACCTTTTTCACCCATAACAAATATATGTCATCAAGCGCTTCTTTTGAGTGTGTTCACTGTGGGGTACATCTTTCAGCCATGCCTGTAAGTCAGCCAGTCTCTTATTTACTACCACGTACATTGTGTGGCAGGGAGAAAGGGCAGAGCATGTATTAGAAAAACAAGAGGATATTATCTGAAAAAAGTAAATGTGGCTGCACTTCTAAATACCTTACCATATTGAATGTGCTAAGCATCGTAGGGTATTATGTTACCCCGAATTAGTAATGTCTCAGGCTGGCTACTTAGCTGGTGTAAATCAGTGGCATCCCACTGGTTTCTATGGAGCTTTATTAATTTGCACTAGCTGAGGATCTGGCCCTGAAATAGCTGTAATAGAAGATCAGCATCTCTAGATCAGTTTGTTCAATGTCTACCAATCAGCTTTTCTACTGACAATTTTTTTTCTTCTTCTATGTTGTCACCTTCTGAACTTAAACACCAAAAAAATCATCTGATTATCAAGACATCACAAAAATTTGCACCCTTCCAGCCAGGACTTCAAAATATGTTGTGAGCCCACACAGCCTACCGAGCAGGCAAGCAAAAACACTCCGTGATTGCAAGGCAGGATACATGACCCAGCTCAGCACCACAGCTGCCCTGCGGCAGGAAGCAGCCGACCGAGATGCTGAGATTGGGAAGGGGAAAGCACAGATTTTATCAGGTTAGGACCAGTCTCCTCAGAGGAGGCTAAGCAAGCAAACTCCATCTCTCGTTAGTATGAGTCAGACGATCAGAGTTTCTTGCGTCAATTAACGCGGGGTCTCTAGAGTAAGCTTCTGCCTACCCCTGGAGAGATGCATTGTAATTAATTTACCTGCAGGTTGGCTCAGATGTTATGCTTTAAGCACACCACTACTAGGAAAAGTGTCCAGCAAGGTGAAAGCTATACGCATTTAGGACCTGAGACGGGTATCTATGCAACGTGCCATTTTAGTTATCGGAAGCAGTCTACCTGAGCCAGCATGGAGCTCAGTGGGAACCTGCTTCTCAGCAGAGTGCTTCTCAGCCTGTACAAAGCTCTGGATTGCCAGAGCTAGCCTGCCTCATGCTATGAGGTAGGTTGTTTAAAGCGAACATGGGTAGCTCTGCACTATGCGGCACTTCACAGTGTAGACAACCCCTCAGGATTTAAGGGTTTGGAGTTGACTCCCCAGCACGACTTTAGATTCCATGAAGGTGTTCCTTGGACGCCTCCTCTCGGGGTGTTTTGTTGGCTCAGTCAGGCTTTGCTTGTGAAATCTGAGGGGATCACATCACATGGTTTATTCTGCATTTACTCACGTATAACCCAGCATGACTATACATCAATCAACTAATTTTAGCAATGTTAAAACTAAAAAGAAAAGAATGATATCTCATGAATATACTGACCTGCCTCCCCACTGAAGCTTCTCTCTATATTCCTTCAAATTCTTAATGTTTTTTGGAAGGGGCTTTCAAAGATTATTCAGAATTCTCTGCATTGGCTTATGGCTTCCCAGCGTGTTGGTGGTGCTTCTAGCTCTCAAATTTCTACAGATATTTCACAACATATAATGCTTTTTTCCCCTCAATTGCTCATTTTAACTATCTTCTATCTCCATTCATCATATAACCAAGTGAGCAAAAATTATTTGCTTGCTTTGCTGACTTACATGAGAGGCAAACACTGTGCTACATAACTTGACATCTTTGCATAGATTTTTTGGCTTGTACAGCTAAGATTTCCTACGAGCCAAACACTGCGCTAAGAGATGACACAACAGTGAAGGAAAACGGCACTTGTAGTCAAAAATCTAATTGTGAAAGTGGCAATGTAGCCAAGAAAGAAAGGACATAAACATGTTCTTCCTCTATCTTTGGACAGGTTAAGAATATTCTGCAAAAATAGTCTTTCTTGCTTATTTTGTCCCCAAAGCTGAAAAAGTACAACCAAGGCAAGGTGTTTGATTTTTTAAGCTCTTTTTCTCCATAATGAGAAACACAGTGGAGCATAGGCTGAAAAGGGATTATAATATTTTATATATTCCGTGGTTCTTCAGACCTGTTGGGGAAAGAATTAGTAATGTATCTATATATCTGGTAAAAATATCTCAGTGACCTCATACTCACATTTGTGTAAACATCACCTCATCAGTTCCAGATACTTATACAGGAAACAAATCTGAATGCTCCTCTAGTGTTCTATACTTAGGCAGGTCAGCCGGCATATGTCTGGTCTGTAAATACCCAGTTTTACTTGGATCCTTATTTTAAGGTTTCTCTTATGAGTTTTCTGCAAACATGCCCTCAGCATTTGCCAGTGTGCCTTTTCCAAAGCAACTTGCCCCTGAGGGTTCCCATTAAAAGCTTTATTAAAAACCAAATACAAATAGCTGTACCAGTTGGTAAAGGCTTGGTTGACATTGAATTACCAAATATTGCCATAATAGTCCTGAACTGACAAAGTGAGTATCAAATGATTTTTCGTAGCTGTCAGTCACTGTGGTATGTGACCACAGTTTGCTCTATGTCCTGGTCCCCATCTTGCTAACAGGTTTCTAAAATCAAAACTCTTCAGACTTTTCCTGACAGGCTTTCCTAATGGACTGTAGCATGTGGAACAGACTTCTGACTTTATACCTGGGGGGTGGCCTGTGGTTATAGCGACGTAATAAATTGGATGTTGCCTAGTGCAACAGCACAGTTCTTGTGGTTCTTTTGAACAGGTAACCCTGAAAGTCATGTGCTTAATTTTCCAGTTGTGAAGTAAAATAAGAAGTGTAAAAAAAGAAGGTATATGTTACAAAAATAAATGCATAAAATAGCAGCAATTATAACTTGAGCCTTTAGTTAACAATTTTTACGTTTTTAAAAAGATTTATAATCTGCAATAGATTTCAGGCAACTCTGTGTATGTGAACAGCATCAAACTAGGGAAAAAAATACAAAGTTTCTAGAGATGGGAAAAACACACTGGATTGCCGAGTTCAGGCTTCCTGAAAGACAGAATATTACAACTCCTCCAGAGAGACAGTATATAATGATTTAGTAGGTAGAAAGCTGCCTATGTTAGAGGACTTTTTAGCAGTATTATTAGCAGGGTTACCTGAAGGTACAGACTAAAATCACTGTGGCTTTATCCAGGCTATCTTTACTACCAAAAGAAGGAAGCCATGTATTCATAACTGTATTGCTGCCTGTGGAGGTATGAATGGTGATGACCAACCCTGTTTAAGTGATTTGCTTAAAGCTGTAGTCCACGCAGGCAATAGCAAAAAATAAATTTGAATCATCAGTCACTCTTTATGCAATCACTAGATGAACTTTCTGCAACAGCTGTCTGACTTAGTTTGCTTTCTAATACTGCATGTGTATCACTGGGCTGTTGTCTGTTCTTTTTTTTTTTTTTTTTAAATGCAGATAGTGACGTTCCATGTGCTGATTCAGACAGTATTCTTTCAACCATGCTAATGGAAACAAGGAATCAAGAGGGCTTAAATTATTTGGTATTAGTCACAGAAGGCAACCAAGATCAAGGAAGCATCAATTCTGCTGAACTTATTTAAGCCTGATTCCCTCTGCTTGAAAGAAAGAGGGAAAGAAGAGAAAAAGGTCTACCAAAGAAGATATAAGTCAAGAAAAATATTCTGCACTTCGTCATAACTTACAGAGATGTCTTAAAAAAGCCTAACAATTCTCTAAAACACTAAAACTACCAGAAAATATCATGTTACTGAGTGATGTGTAGCAGAATAAGACAACAATTACGTATCTTTTGATTTTCTACATGTTATGTTTTGGGTGTTTCAGAGGAGATGATAGTTTCAAGGAATAAAACATGCAATCAGACAGCAAATGATTTTACTGTGATGTTGATTAATTTTACACAGTCACATATGCCTCAGACACAGGCAGTCTTTCCGAAAAGGGAATACTGGTATGCTGTCTCAAAGAAGGGACCAACTCACTCATGAAAATAAAAAAAAAAAACTGTCGAAATCTAGTTTCATTGTGCACAAACAAGATTTTACAAATTCAAAAAGGAACATAAATTCTTGTTGTATTTTTATGAACTCCAAATCAGAAAGTAATTGAAGAAGAGTGACTGGGTTGTCCACTCCTGGGGATGGTCTATTTTACTATTTAATTTAAAAAATGCTTCCAATAATCTTGAATGTCAAGTTGCATAGTGATTGATCTGTGAATCTAGGTGAGCTTGTTTTCTTACATTTTGTTTCCTTTCCATTTTTAATATTGATCATCTTGGCTTATTTATCAGACTGGGTGAAGGGAAATTTTTCTTGATGTGTTCGGAGATCAAATCAAATTATATAATAAAATAATATAGAAATCATTACTGAATAAAAGACAGCAAAAAGCTTTTTGGAACATTTCATCATGAATAGTGGTTTGCAAATTATGCAAAGCTGTTAATTGACATCTGTCAGGAAGCTAGAAATATGCTCTGCTTTTGTGCAAAAATTTGATAACGGAGGATGCTGAAGAGTAGTAAAGGCACTATCTTGTGTCAGAATGCAGATATTTTTAAGATGCAACTCTACTGAAATCAAGCTTCAAAAGTTTCCTAAATGGAGATTCAACACAGATGAACAAGAAATTTGTGTTTTGACCATTTTACTCAAAATACAAATTGAGAGTTTTTGACTTAGGATTCTTCAAAGTCCCTGACAAAGCCCATTCGAGCAGTCTATAATTATAGAAATATTTTTTCTTCATCTATAAATTAGTGTACAAGCCAGATTTGCTAATAACAATTGCAGCACTACTTTTTTTTTCTCCTAAGCTATGCTCACCAGACTATCAGTAACAGATAAATAAATAAATACTGTGTAATGTTTCCTTCCCCTTCAAGTGCTGCTTGATCGATTGTACAGCCATTCCTTCCATTTCAATAACTTAAACATGAATAACATTTATAACCAGTAGCACGTGCTTACCAGAAACCAGGAAGATCCCAGTTCTGTAGTAACCATACCTGGATGACTTCAGGTGCATGCGTGACCACTCAAGAGGACTGCTCGGTCAGCAAGCCATAAACAAAGATTTTGAAAATCAACAAGACTTCGTATGATATCTATTCCTAGCAAGAGAAGCCTTCAATCCTGCCAAAATTTTGTCTAGGCAACACCTTTCACAGGCCTCGTGACCACTTCTGTGATGTGATAACTCAAGTCGATTCAGTTTCATGTAGGTATGAGTTGGAAAAAAACCATGGAAGAGCCTATCCAACATGGTTAAAGTGGGTTAGCAGGTAAGGAGAGGGTCAGTGACAAACAGCATGCAGAAGTAACACCCTTGAGGTCTTGAAGTAGTCACAAATACCCAAAGTGGCACAAAAGAACAGAGGGGAAGATAAGTCTTGCTTTGTCCACATTTTGTAAGTATTGCAAGACAAGACTAGTTTTAATGGAGGATTTATCACAGCATGATGAAGAAGGAAGTGTCAAGTTTAATGCATTGCTAATAAATGAAAGCTTAGGATATTGACCAGTGATCTATGCCTTTTGCACCTAATAGTATGAAAAATTGATTGGTTTGGATAAAACACAAATCCTTCGATCCAATCTAACGATCCTGATCTATAGCTTGCTGAATACTATACCTAACCTTCCCTGTATGTGCAGTGATCTGAGGCAGGCTCAGTGATACAAGTTGTCAGCTCTGAGCATGGCCCCAACCATCACTCTATTCTCCCTCCCTCATTTCCCTGCCTTAGAGGAGTAAGTATGCAAATGCAACTATTCCACTGAGTTATGGTAAAGCTGAATTTGGTGTGTGCCGCCTTACCTCACTTGCATCCAGCCATGATGCTGCTTGCAAAGAGTTCTTAATCTATCACATTTCTGTATTGCCCTTCTCTTTAAATATCTTCATCATTTCACCTTCTAGATATCATTGAAGTGATGCTTCCTCTCTTCTTTCAAACTCTTCATGATGATTCACATTTTACTCATCAACTCATATTCACCATCAGGAGGACACCTCTTGCCTTCAAGCAGCCAGCCCCTGGTGACAGTTTTCATAGCTACTTTTGGAGACAGTAGGGGAGACAGTACAGGAGACACATATATAAGAGGTGACAAAAATGAAAGTCCTTTTTAGCACAATCTCTCTTGGGCAGGGAAATGGACGCTAGCTGGCCTGTGTTTGTCTTTGACAGTTGGCACTCCTCCTGTGGCAGATCAAGGGAAAGATTCAAGAAAGCCTTGAGTTCAAGCATCTTGACTTTCAAGGCTATAGGTTTTTGAATAAGTGTAAATGTGTTTAAGGGTGATAATGTCATTTAAACGAAATATGTATTTAGGGGAGAAAAGAATCCTGACATATTAGACAGACTAAATGTGAGATAAAGGTACAAGTGAAGCAGTCCTTGTGACCACACTTCTGTGAGGTACTCCTGAAACTCATCCTCAAGTGTAGAGGTAATATAGTGCATTTTACCTTCTTTCTTTAAGGCATACACTGAGACTGAGTTTAGTGTGTGATATCTATGTAGTAAGAGGAATTCTTTCTGGACTCTCTTGTAAGCCAGAGGAAGCAATCTAAATAAAAGGAGAAACCTGTCCCGGGAACATTCCCTCTGCAAGAGCTGGAGGAACCAGAAAGTGATGTCTGAAGTTTGAATCATAAATGCATAGGGGTCCCTGTCAGCAATTCCAAAAGTTTCTTAACAAAAGCATCATTTTCAGGCTAGTATAAAGCAGATGGACCCACTCTTCACCTGCTGTAAATCAGGTTAAATATGTTAAGCTACGCTGATATATAGCAGTGGAGAAACTGCCCCCGAGTCTTTAGCTTCTGAAAATTTGGCCTGAGACAGGTAGATCTATGCTGAGCCAGCTCCTGAGCAAAAGGTGACAAATCTCCCTAAGCCCCCTCATCTCCATTTTATTGCTGAGCACAACATTATATGGTGTGGAATATCTCTTTGGTTAGTTCAAGTCATCTGGTTGTCTCCCCTCCCAGCCTCTTGCTCACTCCCAGTCTATTCACTGGCGGGGCAGAGTGAGAAGCAGAGGCAGCTTTCATGGTGTGCAAGCACTTTTCAGCAATAACTAGAACATTAGTGTGCTATCAGTATTGTTTTGATCACAAATCTAAAACATAGCAGAAGACGAACAGCTATGAAGAAAATAAACTCCAACCCAGTACAGTCTCTAACCTGCCCACGAAGAAGAGACGTGTGCCCCAGGCGCTGATCGGGGAATGACCTAGGTGAGTCTCTGGGTCGCAGCCGGTTACTGTCTCAGGCTCTTCCTTGCTCCTTGATGCCAGCACAGGCACTTGGCGAGATCTCTGAGCAGCGATGGTGAGCATGCTGCAGGATGTGACACCACATGCAACCCACTAGTGCTGGGCTCTCAAATGGCAACGACTGAACTCTGAGCCGTGCTTGGACAGACATGGACATACTATGTGGCTTTAGTTGGCTTATTTAATCTCTCAGCTGCAGACTTGACATCCATATGAATGGATGAAAAATATTTACTGCTACCTATGAATAGTATTTACTACAACATAACACAAATGCTGTGGTGATTAATTAAAGTTTGTAAATTATTTTGTAAATGTGAAGGGCCAAGGGCAGATGTTACTTATTTACTAAGGCAGTATTTTCAGTGGCATCAATTCTAGGTCTGCTATCTTCAGTTCCCTTGGTCTACAGCAGGTGGTAACACCCGACCATCAGTGCACTTCTGTTTTTCAGGGTTGCTTGCAAGGACTTTTGAGCTGACACATACTGATCACCAGATCTATCCAAAACCTGTGTACCCCATGCTTTCCATTCAGGACCACAATCAAGATCCCACAAAGGAAAAGCCAATGCTTTAAAAAAAACATATTGAGTCCTTCCTGGGTGAAAGATAGAGTTATAGAAAGTTTGCATATAGCTACTGCTGAGAGATATGCCAGGCTTCAGTGGAATCACTAGCTTATCCCCATGTGCCACAGAGGGAGTACTCCGCAGTTTGACATGAGCTGTGGGAATGTGGCCATCACGAGCTCCAAAGAGAAAACTTAAACAGCTTGAAAAGAGGATTTTTTGAGATGTGAAAGGCAAAATATGTGTTTGCTTGTATCACATAGGACTTTAAAATGTGGGATATTAAGGTTATTTATTTGCCTTTTTTATATTTAATGTTCAGGTCTTATCTTCCCTGGGTGACTTTATTGTCAAGGCATTCAATGGCATCATGTCAAGATTCGGGAAACTTAAAAATTACCACCAGAAAGGCAAAAGGTTGTGCAGCTACACTGCTAATGCAAGTGTTTTATATTAATTTTCATTACCTCCAAAAACTAGTAAGTGGTGGGGACAAGAAAGACAAGAGCTGAGTCCACCACACCCTTGCTTACCTGAGAAGCTCGAGCCACAGCCCAGGGCTGAAACTAAAGTTGTTCCTCAGCTTTCCTAGTACCCTAGATAACAGAGACTAGTAACATCCTCCAGATCACACGGTCCCTCAAAATTTGATTCCCTCGTGTATGGAAAGGCAGAAAGATCCTTGCAGCAGGGTCACTGCACCCTTGCTTCCCACAGCTGTTTTCAGCAGAGTAGGTTTTAGCATCTATTTGGATTGACTAATGTCTCCAGGTTTTTCTTTTTTTTTTTTTTTCTCTCTCTTTCACATCTGTGGCATGCTGTCTACCACGGTTTGAGTCCTGAGGTGTGGCTCTACCACACACAACCAGGTGAAATTGATTCCCTGTGATTCAGGTTTAGGACTATGCATTTTAATAACAGCTGTAAAGGCAACCTTTCTTCTGGATTCAAATTTACCTCCTTCTACACAAAGCTGATCTTAATTCAGCTATAACAGATCTGAAAATAGTTGCTATAAAAAAGAATGTCTGTAAAATAGCCCTGACATGTCTGTTAGTGGTTAAAAAGTTCTAGTTCACTTTCACTTCTTTTAATTGCTTCTTGAAAGTTTTTCTTACAGACACACACTGAAGAGAGTTGCAGGAGCTTGCATACCAGGTGGATTTTTCAAACGATCATGGGTCTATTTATAATGACACTTGGCACCTCTAACTGACATTATGTTTTAACTCTAATAAATAACCAGAAACCCAGTGCATCAAAGCCAAGTGATGATGCCAAAATATTGTCATTATTGCCAGTGACATGATTGATACTGCTGTATAAAATAACCTTTTTTATAACGTGTTAACTTCTTATTTAGATGATGTCTTCCATTTGGAGGAGGTTCATCACTGCGTTCTATCTTTTACGGTTAGAATGGAGCTGTAAAATAGCCACTCTCTGTTCAGATATCAATCCCTTTTGCAATGATGTTGACATAGCTGGATCTTCTTTTCCCTGCTTTTTTTTTTTCTCTCCTGTCTTCCCTGACGGTACAAGTCACTTAGTGTTCATTGGAGATCAGGCCATTGAAATGCCTTTGTTGTCCTATGCAGTACAGTAAGCATACCTCTTCACCTGTGCTATAGGAAACTCAGTGGAGTTTCAACATTGTTTTGCAGCACCAAAATCCCATGACTCTAATTAATCTCCTGGTGTATTTCTCTTCACATATCCAATTTTCACACCTTTCCAGGAGGGATGACCACATGTAAGTTCTCAGTAACTTCCAGTTACAAATATATTTAGATTTCTCTTACAGAGAAACAGGAGAGGAAGAAGCCTGAGAGTTACATAATTAACCTTTTATGAGAATATCTTCTTTCACATCTTCATATTTCTTCAGTTTGACATCACCACATCCCCAAGGATGGAAACCTACTTACACAGTGCAGTCTTGTATTCTTCAAGTAGGACTTTGCCAGCTTTGTGCTTTCCTCAGTTTGTCTGCTGACATAGTCTTTGTTATCTTAACAGAGATATCACTCCATAATTTTTGAGTCTGTTGCTTAAGGCATGAAGAATTATCCTCTACCTGAATCTACTAAAACAAAATCAGTGGCCATGATAAACTACAGTCAGTTGTCAAACACGTCCTCTTGCCTACCCTACTCAAAAATGGCTCTTGCCTTTAGTGGCAGCATCACCAGGTTAGATGCTGTCATTTCTCTTCACAGAAGCAAGCTGAGAAGGGACTATTGGTCCTATTTCTTGCCAGCATTCAAGGTTGGCATTAAATAATTAATACAGGCATCAAAAATGAGGGGGAAATGACACATTTAGAAATATCTTTAGAAGTCTTTGTACACAGAACCATGTGGTCTTGCAGCAGTAATTTTAGGTGGTCAGTAAAGGCTGGGTGAGGTGTTACCAGGAAAAGGGTTTGACCTTACTTTGGCTTAGTTGTCAGGCCAGCATGCAGTAGTCAAACTGCCACCAAAATCAAACTTTTCCACTCCTCACTTTTGCGTTGCTCCTAATTTTGTTCAGATGTCTTCTCCAGGGAATGCTTTCTGAAATGCCTTTCTGTCTCCACATAGAAATTAATTTCTGGGGGAGAAGTGTTACTAAAAACCTCTTCAACATCATTTGATTCAATTTTATATTATACGATGAATAAAATACTTGATCTTGATGTAAGCAATATAAGAAAAGGTGGTGACAAAGTGACTAGAGCTGCAAGTGCCCTGTTGCTACCATGTTTGCACAGTTGTGCTCTGGCTCAGATCATAGACTCCTGCAGCCTCAAAGAATTATATATGTTTCTGGAGCATGAGAAGCAAAAAAAAAAAAAAAGAAACATGAGCACTAAAATGGCTTTTAGAAGACAGGCCTATATGCACAGGGGTTGGACTGTGACTAAGAACTTATGACTGTTACTCTAGAGGCTATGCAAATACAAGAATTGCAGATTCTTGTCTGATTTACATGTTTTTTTTTTTTAAATTGCAAGAGTGGCAAGTTGCAAAGCAAAACAATAAAGTGCTCTGGGAAATACACTCCCAAAGAGGGTAAACAAAACCAAATACAAGTGCCATCTTAAACACAGGATTTGAATTTTCTTAGCAGAATAAACTCTCTGTGCTCTCACTGAAGTGGAGGTCATGGCTAGTGACAACTGGGAGCTGTTCCCGGAGGCTCTCTTGCCTTTTTAGGTTATGAGGGTCTCTGTGTGTTTAGGATAATATGATTGACAGCTCCACTCCGGCCCCAATTAGCACCCTATAATTTATTAGCTTCTGCTTTCAGATTATGCGCTAACATCACAAATATTTCAACCACGGAAACAGCAGCTATCAAGTGTCTCTTTCCTGATCCAGCTCCCTGGGACTGCAGTTAAATACAAGGAGAGAGCTGTGCAGGTCTGTCAAGGGAGAATAATCATTTGCGTCTGTGTGCAACTGGGGCTGTCACAGCCCTTAAGGACTTGGCTTGTGGAAAAAAGGAGTTGTTCCACCAGATCGGGGATTAAGGCTTGGTTCCTACCACAGGGGTATGGTGCAGGATTGAGGCCAACATGCTAGCTCTTCCAGAAAGGGCCTGTGTTTGGCCAATTCCATTTATCATGGAAATATTGATGCTTCAGCTCCATGCAAACAGCATTTATAGGAAAGTTTGTGTCCCTCCTAACGCCGTTCCTTTGCTCCTCATTTCTGCAGCGCTGGGCCAGAGTAGTAAGTGTAGGAGGACAGAGACTGGGTGAGGCAGGAGAACAGAGAAGAGATGAGATGCAGAGTCAGGGCTGGGACCAGAAGTTGAGGAGAGGAGAAGTGAAGAGGCCAGGAAGGAGGTGTGATGCAAAAGGAGGGTGCCTGGCAGCCGTACCCGGACCAGGTGACACTGGAGGGAATGTGCCATGTAGTGGGGAGACGGGGCACCCTCAGTGACGTCCAGCACGGTATTACATCTCCTAATAGGACAACTCTCCTGTTTGGTAGTCATCCTGCCTTTACCATGAATGTAAATAAGCAACTAACATGTTCTTAAAGGAACACTCCAGTCCTCGGTCAGCCTGTGTTTTTGTGAGCTGCAGCCAAGCATGGCAAAGGGAGGTGCCCATGCATGTGAGTGGGGCCCAGGGGTGTTCACCACTGCACCCTGCAGCCCTGCACGGGCTCCTCCAGTACCTTCCCCTTCTCTTGCAGGACATAACGCAGAGAGGGCACGGGCAGAAGGAGGGGGGACATGGCACCCCAGGGCCTCTCCATTACAATTTCCACTCACAGATTTGGTGCATGTGATTCACGGATTATGCCTGGCTATGGAGGCAGCAGAATGTGCCCTGCAAAGGTAACTTCTCCTGTGTGATCAGAGATGGACATGAAAAGGGGCACCCTGCTAGCCTGAGCTGCTTGTCAGCACAGTCAGCTTAGAGAATGGTGTAACTGTGCCGGGAACTAAGTTAGCAATACTGTTCCCAAGGCTGTAGCCCCAAAGTGTGGGGGCTGACTGAAGTAAAGCTTTTTGTTTTTCTTTTTCATTTTTCTGTTTCTCCTTTTCTTCTCCTTTTTCTTTTGTCACTTTTAAATTTTCCTTTTATTTTTCTTTTATCTTTTAATTTTCCTTTTTCTTTTTTTCCATTTTTCTTTTTCTTCTAACTATCCCCTGTTGGTAGAAGCCCCATCCCTGGAAACGTTCAAGGCCAGGCTGGATGAGGCTCTGAGCAATCTGATCTAGTCGGGGATGTCCCTGCTTCTTGCAGGGCGGTTGGACTAGATGACCTTTGAAGGTCCCTTCCAATCCTAACCATTCTATGATTCTATGATTCTGTTCCCATTTCCCTACTCCTGTAAAATCAATACCTCACGCCTCCAAATAATCACACAGCTAGTCTCTCTCTTTCCCCTGCTGCAACTGCTCCTCTGGGTGGCAGGCCGGGGAAGCCAGCCAGGACATCACAATCTCCTAGACGAGCTGGCTTGCCCTTCTGTAATCAAAAGGGCACGTTAATTACAACCCTTGCCCAGAAAAAAGATGCACGAGAACTGCCAGTCAGAGAACCTTGGTGCATCCAAAGTTATCAGCAGCATTTTCCTCCCTTCTAGGAAGGGGCCAACCTTTAAGCTCCTGCTAGAGTTTGTCATGAATCTAAATAGGACTTCAAAGGGAAGGCGAGAAGGGACGGCAGTCCCTCCTGACCCAAGGAGGAGACAGGGCAGATACATTTCCCCAGTGATGGGCAGCACACAGTCCAGGGGAGACGCAGGGGATTACTCGGACTCTCTTTCACCCTCCCTCCTCCTCCCCTCCTCCTCCTCTGCTGGCGGGTCCTATGGAAAACTCACTGGAAAAGGAGGCGGGAAGTAAGGAAGGTTACCCTAAAGCTCGCCAAGATTAGACTGTAACTGCGAGGGCACATATATATGTGTCTAAAGAGCTCTGTGCTGCATTCCTGCAACTACAGCTGTACTGAAGTGAAACCCTCAGTAAAGTGGACACTGCGTCTACAAATACCATGTCCCATCCCCACTTCCATCCTTTCCTTGATAGATCTCTATTAACCTTGGAGTTGATTAAAATGGTATTCTTCTGTGCTTTGCAAAGTTTCAACAATTTTCAGAATAGGAAATAAATGTTTCCAGTTAATACACCCAGAGCTCACCCTGCAATCTCCTACAAACTGCTCTCACTCAGCGGCAATGGATACTCTCACTATGTCTAGTGCTGCCGTGCTCTGCAGCAGATCCTGTCCCTCTGCCTCCTTTCCTGGACTCTGCACCAAAGGATCAGGATCAGGAGCTGCGTTTGTCTGTCTGTCCCAGCCGGAGTTAGGTGGGCAGCTAGAGAGCACAAGCCAGTGCTACCCTCTGCATGACACTTGCAGAAGGCGCAGCAGGAGGATCTGCTCTTCAGGCTGCAGGACCAAAGAATCACAGCCCTGCTCTCTGGGTGTGTGACAAGCATATGACATATAAGACATATCTAACATATAAGAAGTCTTCCTTTTGCATTTTTAGATTTCCTGCAAGCATTCATGATTAAGCAATGATGCAAAGAGGAATAAAACAGACTTGCAAAATGGCACCAAGGTTATTTGCACTGTTACTGCCTTAGGAGGTGTGGCTCCAGTCCTGCAAAGACTCACTTCCAAGCCTTAAAAGCAGGTGCTGTGAGCAGTCCCCCTGGAGTCAGAATAGCACAGAGGGAGCAAAACTCTGCAAGGATTAGCCAAAGCAGGGCATGTGCACCTTCAGATACCAGTCCATCTAGAGAAGGAACATTTTTAAAAAGTTGTTTGCATAGCATCTAACACCTTTAGCCACAGTCTTGACTTTGGTGTTTGGATGTTTTCACAATACAACAATAAAAAAGAGTACCTGGAGAGCAAGTGTCAAAACCAACACTCGTGTATTCATTACATAAAGTCTCATGCTTGAAAACGTTCACAGTCAAGATCAATCGTAAATGCTGATAAAGTAAATGGCTGGTTTGTGCTTACAGGAATATTTCCAAATGTATTTGGGCTGTATTGCCCAGCCCTCCTCATTATGAATTACAGAGGAGATGGGGAAAAAAGAAAGAAAAAAAAAGAAACAATTGTGGTGAAGCACAACCAATGCTAAAGCCAGATTAATTGTTTTTTTTTAAAAAAACTTTTAAAACAGCCTAAAAAAACCCACAGGCAAATGCTCACAGAATGATCCTGTTACCTCCAAGCCTCTGCAACAATAAAGTTAAATGCCATTTTTAGTTACTTTTCTCCTGCAAAGTGCTGCTGCCTCCTTTCTTGATAGACACCTCAGAACATTTTTGCTTTAACCGGTAATATAAATCCTGGAGCCCTTCCCTTGCCCTTTACAGTTTGTCTGGGCTCTGGCTAATCGGCGGCTGAGGGCGAAAAGCTCAGGGGTACGTCTGGCTGAAGGAATCACAGCAAGCCACCTCGTGCCATTTACCAACCTCCGGCCAGGGATGCTCTGCACACAATGTATTTCACAGCAGCTCCTTGCCAGCTTCTCATGGGATTTACTCACACTGCCTTATCGTATTCTTTCTATTGGGATTCCTATCAGTTTTCCTACAAATGGAGTTGTTGCCCAGCCGAAAGCTAGCAGAAGAGAGTTTTGGTTATCTGTAACTCCCTTTCTGACACGTGGTGAACATTATGCCAGATTATGTGAGAGTGTTGGAAGGTAAAAACTCTCATCATGGTGCAAAAGTCCGTTTCTACTGCTTCTCCTAGTGACAGAAGGGTAATGTCAGGACTCTCCTCTTACATGTGTTGAACTTTTTCAGCCTTCAAAGACATTACATTAAGAAAAAAAATAGACCAAAACAAAGCATGGTAGTGTTGGGATCAGATGCTTTGCCTGTAAAAAAGTCAGCTTTTGAGTATAAGGGAAAATTGCCATTTCTACGGTGTTGCATTAATTATTCATCAGCTTATAATAGTATTTTAATTTACCAGTGCAATAGTAATGCAGAATGCTACAGTCCCCTCTTCTACCAGGTTTATGAGGAACTATCTATTGTTATGGAGCAGCCCCTTTATTTTAATCCGTCTTACAGATACACTGCACTCTAAAATGTAGCACTGCAACAGCCTCGCATTTTCTTATCTTTTGTATTTATCACCATATTTTTTACTCAGTAAGAAAATATTTTCAACTGCTAGGATTTCTATTTACTTTTAATGCAAAGTAATAGAATAACTCACTTCATCCACATGACAGGTATTTTTCCTATTTCATCCTGAAGTTTCCAGTTTGCCTTATTTCTCATACTTAGCTTTAATTCTTCATAAAAGCACACAGGGTGAAAGAAGGAGATACCTTTAATGCAGCTTTCCTACTGTTAAATAGATATCTTAGTCCCCCTTTCAAAAAAAACAAAACAAAACAAAACAAAACAACTATTAAAGTGACAAAAAGACAGCAACAAGTAGACAAAGAGAAATATTAGAGGCAACTTAGACCTATTGTCCATCATGTGCCTTTCCTTCTGGTGTTCCCCTTAAAGGCTGTTGGGTTGAGGGTGAGTCGTTCTTCACTGTTTTCCTTCCTCCTCCTGCTTTAAGAGGGTTTACTTTCACCAGAAAATGTTTCTTGTAAAAAAAAAAAACAAACAAAGAAAAAACCACAACCAAACAACCGTTAGATATCCAATGCAAATGCTGTGCCAAACTCTGAGAAGTGCCACCTTGGTTTTTGTCTTTCTGGGGTTTGAGCAGTTGTGCGTGGAACAGCTGCATCTCTGTGAGCCCAGGGCAGCTGGCCCCAGCCAAACACTTGCCACTCACAACCACAAAGCTGAAAAATCAGACCAGTTCCTTGATAGTCTGAAAATGTTCATGAGTTCCAGTTTCTTCTCCTTTTACTTTTCTATAATGGAAAGTAAAAATCCAGTTCAAATCTGCTAAGTAGCTTTCCCATGTTTGCATTCAAGAAATAATTTTCACTGCCATAAAAAAATATTCACACCACTAAAAAAAAAAACCCCAAGTTGTCCTCTGCCCCCTGTACGAAGGCCAGTGGTTTTGCATCACCATCCACGACGTCATTTGACTCTTTTAGAGTAGTCTGACTGCAGTTCCGGGTGTGGGGTCTGCTTAAATAGAAGTTCAATGTCTTTGGCTCTCCTCTTGCAACAGAAGGATTTTCCTCTCTGAAATAAGTCTAAAGTACCGTCCTTGCAATGCCAGGTCCTTTTAAGTCCCGTTGTCTTTCCCCGAGCTGCAGGGCCATGATGGGCTTGGAAAAGGGCAAGGGGGGATCTGGGAGTCTTTGAGTCAGCACATCAGCTCAGAAGGGATCCACCACAGAAGGAGTAACGGCGAGCTGCAAACCAAGATCAGAAGCTGTTACAAACTGACCCGATTTCAGCTCTGAATGCCACCATGTCTAACAGGCAGAGATCTACAGGGGAGAGCCAGGGGAAGAAGAGTGAAGGACAGCTCTAAAACCAGTATAGATCCTTGCTCTTATCCTGAGGCTGCAAACCTGAGAACGGAGAGAAGAAAAAAAAGGGAAGAAGAAAAATAGGTACAGGTGTTTAAGGACAGAGAAAGACAAACTGCATTTCTGCCAGCTGAGATCAGAGCATCAGTCTAAAGCACGGGCTCCCCAGAGTCCCAGGAGGCCGTGGAGATAGGGGAAGAGCCCAGGCTAGGCTGCAGGCAGGCACATGTCCCTCCTGCCTGAAGTGAGGCCGCCGTGAGGAGCCATTTGTGGCTGTAATAACCCAGCTTCAGCACAGGGAACTGCCACCAGAGCAGCTTTCCTTGCCTGCACGACCCCTGTCTTGGGACCTGCCACTACTGGCAATGCCTGTGTCACCTTTCTGTCACCGCTATGGCCACACAGCCTTACTTCCAAGCACCCTATCAGGCAGAGGATACCAGTACTGGGGGAAAACCATTCCCCTTTTTGCTCAGCAAATGCAATTGTGCTTCCCTCTCAAAAACTGGGAGAAAAAAATAAATAAGGAGAGAAGGTTATGAACCTGTGAGGGGTTTAGAAATGGGCCTGCTCCGCCGCGACTGCCAGCACTCCCACCCTCAGGGCGGCCCGTGGAGGGAGCAAGGCAGTGGTGACCTTTGAGGTGGCTCTGCCCTACTCCCAGCTCTCGCTGCTCAAGGCCAGGGCCAGGACAAGAGTACTTCAAAGCAGCCAGCACCCTCAAGGCACATTTAGGGGTGCCAGAACTTTGAAGGGTGATATATTGCCCTGTCCCATTCTCCCCTTTTTTGCTTGCCTGGCATAAGAGCCCCAAGAAGGGCACCTAGGGCAGAGCTCGGGCGTCTGCCGTGAGGCTTCCACTCCCAATTTATTTCCCCCACAGCAGCACCCTGTCCACCCTACCATGGGGGAGGTCTATCAGCACTACTACGGGCGATGCAAGGGAGGCAGGGTGCAGCTGAGCTAGGGGGGATGGAGGGGCTGAGAGCAGCTCTTTACCTGCGTCCACATTGAGGCTGAGGCTCTGCGCCATATCCCCCGCCGCGTTGGGGAAGGGTCCTGGCGTCGTCCAGGCTGCAGCAGTGCCCGCCTCGCTCTTGCCCAGTTCGCAAGGGGGGCTGACCGGCGTGGGCACGGAGGCGGGGGTGAGGCGGTGGGGGCGGACAGAGGCGGTGGGCACCAGGAGCGAACCATAGCGGGGGTCGAAGTGGGGCCCGTAGACCTCGTGCATGGTAGCAGGGCGGGGGTAGGCAGTGCTCTGTGTCCCGATGTAGGGGTGGTGGTGGTGGGGATGGTGGTGGTGGTGGTGGGGATGGTGCCAGGGCTCGGGGCCGGCCTGGTGCAGGTGGCCGTGCAGCGAGGCAGGTGCGTAGGGGTCGGCGGCGGCAAAGGGCAGCTCGCTGTGGGCGGCAGCTGCCAGGGGGCTGCTGAGGGTGGCTGGGACCGAGGAGGGCTGGTACGTGCTGTTCCAGAAGGACGGCGGGAAGCTGCGCTGGCTCATCGGGAAGGAGCCGTCTGGGTGGAGGGAGCGAGAGAGAAAGGAAAGGCAACAGTGAGCACACCCAGCGAGCCCTCATCTCCTTTCCCTCCAACAGATCCCCTCCAAACAAGCCCTCTCGTTTCCTTTAACCCCCAAACAACTGCCCAACAGAAGAAATTGCTCCCAGCGACTACAGATTCCTTTCCAGCCAAACATCCCAACACACCTAGCCCAGGGCTTAGCTGTGAAACTGAAACTGTTCGCTCCAGCTTTCTTTCAGTGTGTATTTAGGGAAAAGTCTGTTGTCTAAGGAAGGAAAACGTCTCTTTTCCTTGGAAGTGAAAACTGAGTCAGAGCTATTACGCATCACAGCAATTTCCAGGGTTGGATTTTTCTTGTTTGTTTTTGTAGTAATCTCCCTGTCTAAGCATTTACACCCAGCACCCCGGAGGATGCCTGAGCCTGCCAGGAAAGCGGCTGCTTCTTTGGTGCAGTGTCAAAGTGGGCAGGAACAGCACGAGATGTGACTAAAGGCCAGCTTGAATTTTCTGAACTTCTGAGGGCAATTTCTCCATCTATTAGACTGGACTTTACTCCTGTTTCTTGGGTATATTGCTAACATATTTGGGAAGCGTTCTGCAGATCTTTTGGGACTGACAAGGCAAAGGACAAGGACCTTGCATTTTCTTTGCCTGGTAAGCCACATGTGAGATGGGCTAGTGATTATTAACAGCACAGGGATAGAAATTACGCATTATTAATTGGGAATGCATAGTGTTCCTGAGACAAATAAAAGCATATTCCTGATCCATGTTTGCCAGGGAGGGACGTCAGTTCTGCGCCCTGGCATTGCTCAGCAGAAAGAGAAGTGGCTGATGACGAGCAAAGAACTCTCCCCTCCTGCCATCAATTCCAGTGCTGAATAACTTTCGCCTGTGAAATATTTAAACTACTATTTCATTCTCAGAAACTACTGACAGGAATTCATGGGGAGGCTGGGAAACCAGCTCTTGGCTGGGCTGGTAGCCCTGTGAGGGAGGGTCCCCAAAACTGCCTGGAAAGAAGTGCCTGCCCTAACTCCCTGGTGGGCAGAGGGTTCGGAAGGTTATTCCCCTCTGCCCTGGGTACCCCACAGCCTCGTCCAGGGTGAACGGGACATGGCTGTGGAGAGCACATCAGCCGCAGCCTTGGCCTTGCCAGCACAGGGCCACGGGAAGTCTGAAAGCCCTCATTTTCAGAAATTTACAATCCTTGTCTCTGCTCCAGCATCAACCAGGGTGGTGACACGTGCAGGGCAAGACACACAGCCTATTTTTTTAGCGAGGGGATCCCTCTGTGGCTTGTTTGATTCCTCTGCCAGTAAATTGCCTGCGGTGTGAAGGAGATTCGTTGCCCCCCGACTGCCTCGATTGGCACGGGCAGCCCGTTGCACTGGCGCGATCAGAAGAGAGTTTTTCTTTCCTTTTCTTTCCCCCTCCCCCCCCTTCCTAAAAGAGTCAAGCCCCCACCGCGCCCCACCGCAGCCTCACCCCTCCAGGAGCCGGCGTTCCGCGCTGCCTTGGCGCTGCCGAGCGAGAAGCTGCTGGGCTGGCTGAGCGCCCGGCTGAAGTGCTCGTCCACCACGGCGCTGATGTCCCCCTGGAAGTAGGTGAAGAGGACGCAGCGAGAGCTGATGTACTCGGCTTCGGGCGGCCGCTCCTTCTCTGGGCTGCCGTCCTCCTCCTTGATGCTGGCCGCGGGGTGGCCGGAGAAGGAGCTGCTGGCGCCGGCGCTGCTGCCGCTCTCCGGGGCTTCTTGCATTTTGGAGTAAAAGGCGAGTTTCTGGAGGGAGAGGGGGAGAGGGAGGGGAGAAGGAAAGGAAATAGAGCCGGTCACTCAGGGCAGCGCAAGGTGCACCCAGCGCGCTCCCGCGATCTTTTCCAGAGGATGCAAAAGTCTGGGATGTCCAGCAGCATCCTCCCTCACCCCGTAGCTGCATGTCCGTCCCACCCCGGGGCTGCAAATAGGGTTGGCGGCCCGAAAACGGGAGATGAGGAGCGAGATGGAGCGACCGGGCGGGAGGGGAGTTACACGCTCGGGTCCCCAGCACGAAGTCCCGCACAAGAAGGCACCTTGCAGGCCGGCTTCTGGGGGGACGGCAGTTGCCCGGGGGCCGAGACTGGGAAGCGAGGACGAGGCGGAGGGCGCGGCACCCACAGCGCAGAACGGGCAGCGGGAAGGGAGGAGAGGGCCGCTAGGTCTCCGGCTCGCAAAATCTGCCCCAAAGAGTCCCGCAACCCACTGCGGCGAGGAGGAGGAAGGGGGAAAAAAAACCCACCACCACCAACAACAAAAAAACCAAAACAAAAAACAGACCGGCAGCCTCAAACACATTTCAGGGAAAAAAAAAAAAAAAAAAAAAGCATTTCCCCGGCCAGCAAGAAGCTGCAGATTATTTCCTACAAGAGGATTCTGTTTTTACTGGATTCGTCTAGGTAGGGAAACAGCGGGCGCTGAGAAGTTTGCTGGATGTTTCCCATCTTCATCCACGTTAGCGTGTCCGCAGCTGCTGGGAGTTTCTTAGAAATAAAGCGACGGGACGCGGAGCCCAGGCTAAGCCGTGGGGCGGCCGGCGGGGAAGCACCGAGGGGACGGGTCAGAGCCCTGGGCCGAGACACGCGAGATATTTAATCATGTCAGTCCCTTCGTAACGGCCGCCTTTCCACTTGGCTCCCAGCTCGGCCATTGAGGTAATGATCATCCCCCCTAAATAATATCACGAAGCCCGGGGAGGCGGGGAGGGGAGGAGTGGTGGTGAGGGGAAGGCAAGGTGAGGGAAGACATCATTTGCTATTTGTAAGACGTATTCCGGCCCCGCTGCCAGGCGCTGGAGGTGGCACATGGGCTACCACCCCATGGGCCGGTCGCCCCGGGACCGGCCCTGCACGGAGGGGATTGCCCCACCGCTCCGCGCCCGGGGTGCTGCTGTCTGCATCCATCCCCTTTTTCGTTTTGCCGGGGGAGGAAGGAATTAATTTCGGGAAGGAAAAAAGGGGGAGGATTAAAAAAAAAACCCCAAAAACACCAAAAAGAGAGAACTCCAGAGGGCGAAAGAGAAAGCGGTGTGCTGCAGGTGCAGCCCAGGAAAAGGAGCCCTGACCCACGCAAGACTGTACGGTCCGTGGGGTGGGGGGGAAGCAGTTCCCCGCGCAGGACGGGCTGTGTGCGTGCCGCGAAACATCCCCGCGGCCGCCGGGGTCCCTTTATCGAAATCCGGTGGTTAATCGATACCCGCGGTAGCTGCGGAGGGCGAGACGTGGCTCCCGGCCACGGAACACCCGCGGATCTCGCAGGCTCCCGCCGCCTCCCACAGCCCGTTGGGGCCAAGGTCCGGGCCGGTGTCCCGCCGCTGAGCGACCCCCGGGAGCATCCCCGCAGCCCCGCCGCACCGCAGCCCTGCCACCCTCGGAGCCGGGGCTTCCTCTTCCCCCGCGCCGAACTGGGGAAATCCCGCAGCCTCCCGGTGCTCTCGCCTCCCCGACTTCCCCAGGGTAACCCCGGAGCCCCTCTCCCAGGCAGCCAGTAAAATACCCGCGGCGGCGGCCGGGATGCCCGTCCCGCCGGGCGCCTTCAAACGGAAGGCATCGCTGCTCCCCAGCAGCCTCCCTCGGATGGAGCCCGTCCCAGCAAAGGAAAGAAAAAAAAGAAAAAAAAAAAGGGAAAAAGAAAGAAAAAAAAAGCACCCAAATCCCTAAGAAGCCACCGCGGGGGGAGAGGAAGCCCTGGCTCCCGGGGTAGCCCGCAGCCCCCCTCCCCCCGCCGGGGTACGTACCCTGCCGAGCCCCGCGCCAGGGTGGGATGCGGTTCTGCTCCGCTCACCATCGCCGGCTCCCAGAACTTCCCCCCCTTCCCGCCCCCCTTTCCCCTCCCCTTCTCCTTTTCCCTTTTTCCTTTTGGCGAGGCCCCGGGCGGCCATCCCCCAGCCCAACACCCCTCCCACCCCCGGCCTCCGCACCGCTGCCCCCCGCACCTACCTGGTGGTAGGGGCTGTAGGCTGCCGCGAAGTAGGGCTGGGGCGGCCCGTAGACTTGGTACACAACATCCAAACAGCTCATGGCTGCCCGCCGCCGGCAATTATTTTTTTTCTCATCAACTCCCGTTCTGCAAAGCGGGGCAGTGCTTGGCGGGAGGGAGGCTCCCGGGGGTTAAGAGGCACCACGCATTGGTGGGAGGAGTGAGGTTGGGGGGGGTGGGGGGGTGACCGCGCTGCGATGAGATGACACCCCCCCACCCCCCTTCCCTGCCCTACCTCCCTATAGCGCGGCTTCCTCCTGCAAACGCGCCGGGGGAGCGGAATGGCCGAGGGGGGCTCGCCCAGCGGGGCAACCCCTCTCCCACCGCGTTTTATTTAATTTAATTTCATTTATTTCATTTAATTTATTTTCACGCGCTTGCGGCGCCTGGCGCTGCCTCGCCGCCGGTGCCGGGTTCCCCCGCGCCCCGCGCCCCCCCCCGGGCCGGGCCGGCCCCGCCGCCCCCGCCCCCCGCCTCGTCGGGTCCCACTGCCGGCGGGGGCGAAACGGGGCTCCGGGAAAAGGCAGGGAGCTGAGTAACCCCTCACTCCACCCCCCTTCCCCAAATCCCACCGAGCCCGGCGGGAAATGCCGCTGCCAAAGTCAGAGGAACTGCAAGGTCTGATGAACCGAAAGAGGAAAAATCCGTTGTCTGCCGAGGAGGAGTCTCCCCAGGAGTTCTGAATCCTTACAAACGCCGGGAATGGCGATGCTTTTGCGTTTCACAGAAACTAAAACAACGCCGAGGGCAAAAGGCGCGTGAAAAGAACAAACTACCGTGACAGTGAACTGGATTTACGCCCCAGCTTTCTGCCGAGCACGTCAGGCAGAGGTGTAAATAGGTGGAGGGATCCTAACTGCGCTTTCGACGGCGATGCCTGGGAGGAAGATTCGTTTCTAACACGGAGATACTCGTTCTCATTTCAACATCAACCCTTTGAAACCGTGTATGGGTCACAATTATTGTGAAGAGAGACCCGTTTTAAGTAAAGTTTTAGGCAGTTGTAATAAAGCAAAAACAATACAGAAAATGTAAGAGAAATAATATTACTTGGTTTTCAGATGCTGGTTGTTTACAAAACTATGGGGGGAAAATCTGAAAAGAACGAACACTTCGAAGACCTGGAAATCTTTAATTAAATTTTAGCAGAAAGTTCTCACAATTAAAAAATAATATTTGTCTCTATTTTGTTTCTCCCAAAATGTAGGTTTTGTATTCCAAATGCTAGGAATTGTTCTGAATGCCCATCCTTCACCAACATCATATTGCACTGCCTAATGAGCATAAGTTTCAATTTTTTCTGCACCAGGTGCAAGGTTTAAAATTAACATTTAAAACATTTTTTTGGTCTTCCTTTTCGGTGAATTTATTTTCCCTAGTGCAGCCTGGAACGCTGTGGCTGTGGGGTTCAGCCCCAGCACCGCTCCTTCCCCCATCAAAGCAAATTTTGTGTCAGTAGCCAGGGAGCTAACAAGAGAAGGAAATGTTGGTAGTAGGCCTTCAGAAATAAATATGTCTCATGCTCTATCATTTTATTTCTCCTGAGTAGCAAGGGAATAGCCCCAGTACAGGGAAGGACTCACTCTGTGGCTAGCATCCAAAATAAGGTGGTCAGCTAAGGAACTCCCCTCCGCTCCTCACAGCAAGAGACCAAGGGACCTCACTTGGGACGATGGGATCCCACTTCTCCTGTGTGTCCCTGCTCTGGAGAGGCAGGGAGCTTTCCCACTATGCAGAGATCCATGCCTGTTTCAAAGGTAACGATACACTGGACGACATACCAAAAAAAAAAGCCCATTTCTCAGAAGGTGAGTCTGACTTGAAGACATACTCCAAAGACACAACACACCTTCCTACGAGCTCATCACCAGCACCTTTGTGCAATAGCAAAGGTAGGACTTGCCAAGGCTTGGCATTTGCTTCTTGTGAAGAAAACCCCAAAGTGTAGTAGCAACATGTGTAACTGGGTGCTGCAATGCGGCGGCATCAGTCTAGGTTGTGTCCCCTGGAGAATCTCTCCTTGAGGGCTGAATTTAGGGGTTTTACCTCACACTCAGGTATATATTAGGGCAATCAGGTTTGTTGCGTCTTGGTACAAATTCAGTTTGACTGTATTTGACAATTTGACTGTAAAACTGTCTAATATAAGACATGAGCAAGCTTTAGTGCCTTAATGCAGAGCAATGCAAGCATTCGTGGAAAAAGTGCTGGTGGTGTTTTGCCTTCTCAGTGCACTCTGGGAAGTCAGTCCCGGTATGGGAAATTATCCTGGAAAGCAAAGGTCAGAAACTACGTTCACTAATGAGCTCTATATTTACAATTATATAGAAATAGTTTTTCTTGGTCCTAACTAAAGAATTTTGGGTGGGTTGAGTCACACAAAGAACTACAAAGGCCTGGAAAAAAACAGCTGAGGTAGCTCAGGGAGAAAATTATGACAACAATGAAGGGAAGCACGCTTTTAGGAAGGACATGGGCTGGAAACTGGCTGTGTACCATTAAAACTGGGCCTACTCCTGTGGTCATACACTGGTAACGATTCACAGCAGTAATGTTAAAAGAAAGTCTTGTTGTTACGAACAAAGAATTACGGGTTCTGATAAACAGTGAGATGCAGAAAGTTACAACTCGCCTCAGAAAACATTCATATAAAGCAATTCAAAGTTATCTGCTAAGCTGGAACCTTTCAGAAAAGAAGAATTGGGTATTACTGTGAATGGCTCACTGGACAAGCAAACAGGTCATCAAACAAAACATCAACATCCAGAAGGACTGGGAGAAAAAAGTAGTGGAGTCGTGACAGTACCCACCACAATGTTTGCTCACCTTCCCTGCCAGCCTGCCAGCACCCAGTGTGCAAAAGCTGGACCAGCAAACATCATGTCTGACAAAAGTGTTGATTAGCCAGAAGGGATCTTTCTGTTTTGTTTTGTTTTTTTTTTTTAATCTGGCCACATACTTCATGCTGTTGATAATATACTTTTTTAGAAACTCATGGAAACTTTTTCTTGTTCCTGGAAGCCTCGCTTTCCCGACTGGAAGACACCGCAAGGTGGATGGAGAATCCAGCCCTTGCTACAGCCGTTTGCTGCTGTGCTTAGCTGCCTTGCTCACTTCCAGCTTCAGCTGGTCTGGCTTCAGCTTCCAGCTGTTGCTTCATGTAATGCTTTACTTTACTGAACTAAGCAGCCCTTTCATATATGTTTTCTCTTATGAAACTTATTTTATTCCACATAATATATTTTTCCTGCCAAAATAGATGCTGCTCTTTAATTTTCTACAACAATTTCCCCTGTCCTCAGATAATTTTTGTACCTTTTTTTCTCTGCACTCTGAGGAATTTTTCAACATTGTTTAAAAAATATTGACACAAGAACTTGTTATTATTCTAATGTCTCTCTTGCCGAAGGTATACATAAAGTAGAATACCTTCTTAGCCACTGATGCTTATGGTTGTTGGGGTATTTTGCCACAACACAATTTTAAAGACATGTCATGCTGACATGCTTTCCCAATGTCATCACCACAGTATTTTCAGGATCACTACTACGAGTTTGTAAAAACCATGGACTGCTTGGTGGTGAGGAGCTGGCAGTACACATATGTTTCTGGCATTTCTTCTGAGCTCTTACATAGTTGACTGAAATTGCAAGTACCCAGACTGAAAGCTTTGGCAATCTCATGCAAGCCTGTGACACCTGATCGTGACCCCTTGTAAAGTCATCCATTCCAGGACCCTTTCTGTCACCTGCCTTCCTTGGTCCTAGATGTGCAACGCTGCCAATGGTTCCATTCGTGTGCTGTTCGTTCTTGAAAGTGTCAAGAGACTTAGCAACGGTCTCAGGTCTTTCTAAATGTCCCATTTCCCACCTTACTCACTAATCTTCCTGTCATTATGTTACCTGCAAAATTTATTTTATATCAACTTTCAAGTTACAGATTAACATTCTGCACAGTTCACAAACTAGCTAATATGAATACTGCTGTATAGTGTTCATATCCTATAATCCTATATGCCAGTATTTATGCTCCAAAATACTGAAGATTTTCTGTTGACTCCAGTTTCTTGCATTTTTTTGTCCATTTGCTATGTACGCACTTCCTTTATATTGTGCAGTGCCTCCTCTATGAGATGATAACTTTGGTTTCCCCAGGCTTCCTATTTCTGCTTTCTATTGCCTCAATCTGTCTGAAGAATTCAGCACATACTTAACTTTAAGTTAAATGCACTACTTGTGGGTTTATATGGGCCAAATTTGGCTGAAATGAATTAGGATCAATATTGCTGTTCTTTTTCTTATCTTTTCAGTCTTTGTGCTCCATCTCCCTAAAAGCTTTTTGGTTTTTTAGGGCTTGGCAACTGTTACTATGGTGTTTCCAGGGATGTTTTTGAGGTGCAGCCTCTGGGTCTGTATTGATGCAGAAGACTTTAGGCTCAAGAGCTGCTGCCTTGGTAGTTTTCATGGACACAGAATTAACTGACATTGAAGATAAAAATCAGTATGGTAGTATAGCACAAGGACACATATCACTGACTTCCCTGTCACTGTCTCCTTCACTGTCCTGAGGAGCTCAGTTTTGTTTTGTTTTTAATTTTCAACCCCAGAGACATTTTATAATTAATTTTAATCTTCCTTTGAGGGCATGCTTTTTTTTTTTTCTTTTCCTTTTTTCCCCCTGTGGCTCTAAGAATTAACTGTTAGCTGCTAATTAATCACATGCACAGAGACTATTTGGTGCGTGTTTGTATATGTGACAACACGTCTACTCCAGTGACACTCTCTGCAGCAGCTGGAATGTACGCGGTGATTTTTACTCCATGATGTATTTACAGGGGAGCTGCAGCCCGGCTCAGGGTGCAGCATCTGGTGTGTGTCACTCACCCGTCCTACCCAGCCCTTATGGGCTGGAGGCATCACCTGTCTCTCCTCTACTGATCGCGGCAGATGAAGAGATCATTATGCAGGGCTGGAAGGGAAATCTAGAGCTGTCATGAGGGAATATATTAACATGCGTGAGAACACACTGAACACATTGAATTTAGGGCTTGATTTTGCAATATGAAAGCTCATGGAAGTGTTTTCACAAATCAGCATAGGAATAGGCTCAGTTTTGCCCTCAGAAGTAGAGCTAGCAGCTTTTCTGATGCATGTGTGGTGGCACATTTGGCTCTGAGCTGGATCACTGTGCACCCCTTTACCTCCCCTGGCTCTGAACGGGGGAGTGAATCTGGCTTGTTCTGGGATTCATTCACCAAGACACTCTACAGATAGTTTTGTGTTTGTGTATAAAATAAATAATACATACTTCCTCTGTGTTCAGGACGGAGAGGCAATTTCAGACAAAACGTTTCTTAACAAGCACTCCCAAGCACAAAATAGTTTTTTTTTTTTCTGGTTTAATGTACTTTTAAAAATTGCTATGATGTGAAACTAGAAACAGGCTGTGTCTGAGCTCTGTGGATGTTTTTTAAGCACAAGCCATATTAATACAGGCACTACACTCTTGATGTAATTGCGATATGTAGATCCTCTGCAATACCCAGTCACAGTGTATTTAATGGCACGGTGTCATACATTTGCGTGCTTTGTCTTGAAAAAGAACGCAGTTTTTATGTGAAGGCCTTAATTCCTGTAAATGTTTTCATTTTAGAAGCATATTTCTTTCCACTTTCGTACATAATATTTCAGGCAGAGGGAGATAGGTGGCAGAGAAAGACTGCAGCTCGAGAGAGTAAGCGGCTCAGTGCAAGGAAACAAGAAGATGATCAGGTTTTCAACTGAGCACAAATAAGTAAGGTATATGCTTTTTTGTCTGTAGAGACTTTTGTGTAACACCAACAACATGAAGCTGGGATGAGGAAAAGGAAGACTCTCAATTTATGATTAAGCCTTCCTCAAGTGGAAACTTTTATTGCTCAGAGTGGGCAATATTATATTATGCTGGAGGGGCTCACTGGTTCATTTCTCTTTTCTTCAAAGTGTATTTGGCTAAGTCCTGAGAAAATGTCACTGGAAAATGTTTACAGAGTAGATTTTAAGCAAAATTAAGTAAAAAGAAAATTCATAGCGAAATACTGGAGGTGGAGCCATGGTACAGGGAATTGTGTTCTCATTGCCTGCAATTGCCCCAAATAACATAGCTCCTGGGTTAGGCATAAATAGGTGTGATTTCAGAAGCTGAAAAATATCCTGACTTCTGAAACTGAATAGAGCCCACATTTAAATTTTTTTATAGCCAGACTTAACAGAGGACTTTTAGTCCTGATGGTTGCAAAAGCCAACCCCATCTTCAGAAATTTATTTGGAAAAACAAAAAAGACAGAGGAAGGCGGTAAGAAAGGAAGAAGGGAAGGTACAGCCACTGCAGGTGTGCAATGAATCTGTGTGAGGGAGAAGGGGACAAAATAAAATGTCATTTGATTTTCATAATAATACCTATTTATTGTAGACCAATCCACTGAAAAACAGTCTATACATAGCCATATTGTAGCCCGGCTGGAAACTCTGCCTTAATCTCTTATTAGTATCTGTGTAGATTTATTTAATTTACTACAGAAGGCTAAGAAAATAGTATGCAGATTAATTATTTGTAATAAATAATGGTGCTCCAGATTCTATTAAAGACACATGTAATCTGTGACCCACGCCACTGCCTGTACTCAAAAATACCAGAATAAAGATGAAATTGTGGAATCCTATGCAGTAAACACAGCTCTAAAGGGGAATCAGAAAGTGCATACCAAGGATCATGTGCTGGGGTCTTCACACAAGATGATTGTGCATTTTAGAGAAGGATCTTTTCTCATGCTCAGGTAGGCACTTTTGTGAATTGCAGTGTTTTACATGTACATACAAATCAGTGAGTGGTCTGGTAGAAGAGGTAAGAGCCATCAATTTACAGAAAGTATGCCATTTCATACTTCTCACATGATTAAACTTTCTTCCTTAAAGAAGGCTCGCATGCATTAATGAACTTCTGGTCTACTGAGTTAAATTTTTGGAGAAACTGTCCTAAAAAATCAAGTTTTTGAAATGCGGGTCCACTCAAGGCAAGACAATGCACTTTTCAATTCAGAAAGATAACTCAACTGAGAAAAACTTTAAAAAGTACTTTTAAGTTTCTGTTGAGGTTCTATATTAGCTGGTAAAAGCCAAGCATCCAGGGTGACAAATACTTGGAGTTGCTACTTCAGAAAAAATTATTAGGCAGCACTTAATTTAGGATCAGATTGTGGCATAAATTTTTCAGTAACGCTTTTCAGAAATTCATTTTTAACTCACAGACAGTTCACTGACCAGAGGAGAGGATGGTTTATTGTAGAGGAGAGCATAAAAGCTGAAGAGCTGGGCAAATGCAGAGTGCAATGGGAAGGCAGCTCAAAGCCATTTCTATGTCTCTGGCTGTTGAAATAATACAACTGCTGCATTAAATAAACCAGATTGCTCATCATTAAGATATTTTTTTGTTATATTGCCTATTGTTGGTCATGGGGACAATTGTACTGGCCTCTGTAACTCTTGTCCTTATCTTCTGTACTTCTGGCCTGCAAATAGACTGAGACCTGGCTTTACTGCAGGAGGTGGTTTTGCTGTGCAGGGATGCTGCTGCCTCCCAGAGCCCTTGTGTACCTTCCCAGGGCAGGCTGGCAGTTGCTCAGGCGGCTCCAGCAAGGCAGCTGAAGCAGAGTCTGAGAATGATTTCCAGGGAAATCAGAGATAGGCAAGAAAAAACTTCGGAAAGCCTGTAATCAACCCAATACTCCAGAGGAAGAGCAGGAGCCTCAGGAATCCCTTACAACTTCTCCCTCTCCCGTGGTGCATCCCAGCCTCCTGCACACCCGAGGACAGAAGCATGTCTTTCAGTATGCCGTGTCTTTCCAGCCAGCTTGTGCCAAGCCATACCTCAGTCTCTCGCCTTCCAGCACCATGCAAACTCCACAGTCCTCACATTCCCGCAGCACAGGACACTCTGCTCCTACCGCTTCCTGTACGGAGCACAGCTTGTGGCCACACTCCAGGGGAAATCACATGCAGATTAATGGGTCTTGTGTTCTTTTCCAGGTGAGCATCTTCTCATGAGGGAGAGACCAGTCATTATTCAGCAAAACACACCCAGGTGCCTACTCCATTGACCTGCAAGTGTTCTTACACTGTTTGAAGCCAGTGTTGGAGAACATGTCATAACCTCTTTGCTCCTGCTCTTTCTCTTGCCTCATAGTCCATATGTGCAGAATTATGGGTATGCTGCTTCTTTTCTGCTTGCAGCCAATTTGGGGTGCATGTCTTGCTCCTCACTGGAGCTTCAGAGATCAACTGCCAGTTCTTTTTTTGTGTTACTTTTGTGCATTACCCTGAGACAGTGTCAAAAGCCTGTTGCCCCATAAATATAGGGTGGTGTTCATCAGCTGAGTTTTCTCCAGTTTACCCAGCCCAGGGATCCCTTCTGCAGCACAGGAGGAAATGTGGAAACACATATCCTTCCTTCAATCCCAGCAGCATCCTAAAAGCTACTGCCCCATGGCACCCTTCTGTACGCTTCTGTTATTTGAGAAAAGCAAGATGACTCCTGCTCCATGAATTGTATCAGTGTTAATCTCCTAAATCAGTGATGCTGCCTCGCAGCTTTTACATAGATGAGAGAAACCTGGCACAAGGGTAAAATGAACTTTCCAATGGGTATTCAGGGCATCCCGAGACTGCATGTTTTCATCCAAGTAGCTAGACGTGCTTTAGTCAGAACCGTGTTTTCTTCTGCATCCGGAAGAGCACATGCTAAAGTATTGATTCCACACATACAAGAAACACTAAGCAGAAAAAAACACTCTACTGTCCTCATTAACTTAGTAAAAAGCCAATTATTTCTGAGCCAACACATTTTTTTTCTCTTCAGCTGTATTCCTCTGTACTCACCATTTATTCTAAAGTGCAAGTTGGTTACAAGTTTTTTTTTTTATCAACACAAAGAGTCAATCCTTTTGCTTTTCAGAAGAAAACTACCAAAATTAAAATATATATGAAAACGTGCACAAAATACATACAATGTCTTTCATACTGAAGAGCTCCAAATGCTTTGGAAGTTGTTGTTTACATGTCTGCTAGACTGTTCCTATCTAGATTATCTATCTATCCACCCACCCACCCAACCTACCTGCCTCCCTTCTTACCTACCAAACAGCCTATTAGATAAATTTCTTACAATTATTAGCTGCCTAAGTAGAGGCAATATGAATGGGATTTCATGGAAAGGGAAGGCTAAGCACTTAATATCTAGAACTCAAGCCTTTGGATCTAAAATATATGACGGGAACTTCCAAACCAAGGACTGGAAAGAGCAGTTTGTCTTACCAGAACTGGGCAGGCTGAAGGCTAATATGGAGCAGATTCATGGACAAGATTCACCTCCAATCTCTTTTAGGGACTCATAACATTTCCAATTTGCTGTTGTGTTAGGTGGAAACACTTGTCTCAATCTAAAGTCATTTAGCTCAACTGAGCTCATGTTTTTCTCACCCTCTTTTTTTTTTTTTATTTTCAAGGATGACTGGAAATCTCTCTGTATTGGGAACGTTAACATCTTTCCAACCCTAGCACAGGTTAATTAGTGTTCAGCTGATCACCATTTGGTTTTGTTGTAGTTGACAGTTTTGACAGGGCTTCCCCTGATGATCTTGCTTTCAGGTGCTGGTCCCTCTGAGGAGACTTTCACCTTATGATCCCCTCCTCCACCAGAGTCATCTTTCCACCCTTTTTGCTGTAGTCAGCTGAAGTCTGAGCCCCTGGAGACCCCAACGTTGTTCCTTCATTTTTCATGGTGATATCTTGCTCTGTGTGTGCCTTCAGTAGGTGCCCCTCACTTCTGATTTGTATCAGGACATTTTCCTAGGAACTTGCACCCTCATCTCAGCCCTGCCAGTATAAGCAGCATTCCCAGCGTGGATGGCCAGCTGGCTGCTACAACCTCCTTTGACACCATGCTATGTAAACCTACTCAGGGCAGGTCTTGTTGATGTGTGAAAAATGCTTCTGACAGCCTGCTCCCACCTGCACTGAGGTTTCCAGCTTCACAGACTTACTGACCTATAGTGAGCAACAGTTGGGAAAACAAGAAAATGGTTTGGAAAGGGAGAAGAAAAGGAGTGGAGGCATAGGTTTGGAATGCAGAACAGAAGTTTTCAAAAGCACACTATTGCCACTGTGGGCCAACAGCAAGTGCAGCAAGAACAAGCCTGCAGAAATGTTTGTTATATACACAGCTCTTTCCAAAAGCTTGGTTAGTTTATATGTATTGACTGCTTTCCACTGATCAACTTATATACAATAGATGCACATTTGGCTTTTCTGGGTAAATGGGGTTTGTGACTGCTCAGAATGGTATCCCACTGGTACACCAGCCGCTTGGGATGTACTCCCAGATAAAGATATTCTGACATGCTGTCACAAATGGGCAGTTTATTGTGAAGAAGACAATAAAAGTGGTTAAAAACTGTATGTCTGTATATGTATACAAATATACATGCACATGCATGTGTATATATATATGTATATAATGTACAGATAGATATACACACCTGTATTCTTTTTCATTCTCTGACAATGATAATGAAAGTCTGGAGACTAAAACTGTCAGCAATCAACCAATTGTTCACTAAAAAGTGGAAAAATTATGCTTCACTTAAGAAATGGTAAAACTTTGTATTCACTTAGCAAACTACCACCATAAAGCATGTGGTCAGGCTGGTAGATGATGCTTCTCTGAAACCAGAAGATGCCAGAAGCAGGTCCTGCTTTCACTCCTGGAAGTCATGGGAAGTGGCTGTTCCCAGAGAGTCCCTACAAAGGAACACTTCCCCCTGCCTCTGACTCTAGCTGCTCCTGCACCACGTACCACGGGGTTATGAATGGTGATTGAAGACATTAGCCAAACCTATGGGAAAAAACCCCAAAGCACTGTTTGTGTTTATGTGGCGGTGTTTGGTGGAAGTATAACAACTGCCGATACTTTGGAAGAAAGCTAGTCTCTGTTGATTTTTTTAAAAATCAAATCAAATGTCCACACCACAAAACGTGCAACTCCAAACCCACTGTTAGTTGTCTGTGTTATTTCAAAATCCAAGGCAACTGTGGCTGGGAATATTTACAGACGTCCATGAATATTCTGGACTTTAAAATGTCACTAAACTGTCTTGATAAATTTTTGTTTCTTTTTGTTCAATTTTTGCTTACCTCTAGAACAGGCTGGAAAGTTACAGTTTTTTCCTGGGTTCAATTTTTGAACAAATAGGAAAATATTGAGCAAATAGGGAAATATTTTGGAAAAAGTATTCCATCTCCATTTTGCTTCTGGAAAACTCTTTCACTGGCCAACCTCACCTGTGCTAGAAGATTACATCTGTTAGTGACCGAAGTTGTTGGAAATAAATTCTTAGTGCATATGGCACAAACTTAATCTAAAAATGAACTGTTAATTGAGGCAGGCACAGGGCAGAGTTAGGAAAAAATTTAATTTATTAGGAAAGGGATAATTTAGAATTAACACAGCGGAAGGTCATCAGGCTATAAAAATAATTTTTAACCACTTTCCCTTTCTACACTTTTCTGGATCTGCCTGTTTGCCTCTGGCTGGGTGTGGTATGAACAGACCCCATGACACAAAATAGGGCAGTTGGGCACTGCGCGGGGTGGGTCTCAGGGAATTCTTTCTCTTGCTGAGCTTGCTGGAGAGAATATGTTCAGGCTATAACCTCTCTTGGGTTTTGGTAGCACTCTTGATTTGATCTCAAGTGCTTCTCATAATGGGAAAATCACCAGCTCCGAAGAATAACTAAATTTTTGCAAACCTCCCAGGTGCAGAGGAGGCTTCAGCTGGGTAAAGGGTCTATTCAAATCATCTAGCACGGCATCTCCAAATGCTTGCGTGTCACCTGGGACCTGTGGAACATGATCCCATTAGGTTTGAGTGTGCAGTGGAGACAGACCTATCGAGGATGGATTTGGAGTACACTATAGATGCCTTAATCAGGCCTTGTTACATGCTTAAAAAAAACTGAGGATGAGAGCATTTCTGTTTTGTTGCTAGTTTGAGAGGTGTTGAGATTGAAACACTTTTGACTTTGCGCTGCTTTTGCCATTGGGGCAAAATTTAAAGCGAAGAGGAAAAAATTAATCTAGAATTAATTTAATCCTAGAAAGCACCCAGTGGTTTATAAACTCCTGGTTTGAGCAGCCTGAATGCAGGCATGGAGGGGAAAGCAATTCCATAACCCTGGACTTACCCCCAGTGAGCAAAGTCTCATCCACTGACTCCCAAAAGGTTATTTTAGAAATAAATGCTTGAAGTAAGATATAGAAATGGGGATCTCTGTAAAATGTACTTTTAAAGACGGTCTTGTATACATTGGTCTCATGTTATATAATGGCATGTCAGACACGCTCTGTCCTCATCCTAGGGCCGAGCCCTTTTCACTCAGTGTGGTATGGAGCACATGCAGTCCTGGGCTGGTAACAACTCCGTGCTTCACATGGGTGACATATTTTGGAAGACATTGAGATGCTGGCTTCAAAACAAATATAGAGAAAATAAGAAAGACATAATGTGTAAAAGAGTATTTCACGCATGTCCAAATTACCTCCGGACAAAATATTCTTGTGAGAAAAATAGCACAGTGCAGGGAGAAAGGAAAGTGCAGTTTGGTGGGGTGGACAAAGAGCTAGCTCAGGAGACCCCAGCCGAACAGCAGTTACTAGGCTGTAAAAAATGGACACGGCAAATGTACTGCATTTGCTAAAGGCTCCATGAAACTCCAGGGAAAACAGAGCGCTCACGGAGTGGCTCCACCGACAGCGAGAAAGTTTCATTATTATTAGTCATATGCTGAGGATGTCAAGGAATTTTAAGGCCGCACTCTTTGCATTTTTAGAGGTTATTAATGAAATAGCATAGCAAGGTGAATTACATTAAAATATTTTTCTAACCATTCCAGAAATCTTGGTCCAAGTTGGCATAGGGGGGCTGGCAAGTGGTGAACTTTTGACCGAAGCTCGGATTGCTGGGAGACACATCCTCCTTGTTAGTTTCGGGTGACAGTTCACTGTACTGGAGAGATCCACTTGTGTGTAAAGAGGCGAGTGGGGGAGGAAGATTTAGCACTGCATTTTCACAGGGGCAAGAAATTCCATCCAGCTCAAATGTGTTTTGGCCTGCTGCCCGGCTCCATGTCAAACACATGACCATCACTCGGCTTCCTATTTCTGGCCTGAATCTGGATCCTGGGGATAAGCGAGCCCCATTAGTGGTTAAAATTAGGCAGCCGAGCTGTGACAACACATGCTGACTCTCCAAGGGAGGGTAGACATATTTGAACACCAAAAAAGAGCTAGACGCACCAAGATTTAATGTCAGCGCCATGTGTAATTCATCAGTTTGGGCTCCTATAATTCGGATAGCAGCTGATCCACTTCATGGAGAGGACTTAGCAGGATTTTCTGGCTTCCTTCTGACCAAAGACTTCCTATAATGATTGCTAAAGATAAGATTATGCCATTAGTTTTTTTTCATGGTAGGATTCCATAGCCCTGGCTTCTCACCCTGTCGTGATCTAGTTGTATGATGGACAACTTCTCCTGACCTGAGCATGACAAACCAGGACATCTGGTTTCCACAAGGCTGTACTTTAATTGAGAAAGTTTATTTCCAGTTGAAACAGCAGCAGACTAGCTGGTTAACAAGTAGGCATTTTGTATCGCCCAGTAATCAGAAGTTTCCATTTGCCAAAACCAATTCAGTCAAAATGCTTCTCCTCTCCTCTCCTCTCCTCTCCTCTCCTCTCCTCTCCTCTCCTCTCCTCTCCTCTCCTCTCCTCTCCTCTCCTCTCCTCTCCTCTCCTCTCCTCTCCTCTCCTCTCCTCTCCTCTCCTCTCCTCTCCTCTCCTCTCCTCTCCTCTCCTCTCCTCTCCTCTCCTCTCCCCTCTCCCCTCTCTCCCTCCCCTCTCCCCTCTCCTTTTACTTTCTTTTAGTTTTGTTTTTCCTAATTAATGTTTGCACAATATTGACTGTGAAGGGGATGTGTTAAAGTACATGCCCTACACTTCCCAAGGTGGTCCTCCTTACTGCTGCCTTCTTCCAGGCTCCTGAAAAGCCTTGGCCTCCTCTGCAACACCAGAAGGACCTAATAGGAAGTACAACTGAGTTTCTCTACCCAAACGAAATCCCATTATTTACAAGATCATCTCTGTTGTTCTCCCTAAGGAAAAAACTACAAGCGTATGTAAAATTTTAGGTCCTATCATCCTCTTGATGACCTGAGAGCTGCATAGCAGTATCTGCCAGTTGTGCTGGTGAGGAGGAGCACACTCGGCTGGAACTGCCTTCCTGGGCATGTACACCGGGCACAGCCGCCTGGGCTGGTATGAAATACCCCTCTGCAGGGACAGCCACCTCCTCACACAGCAAAGAGGCTCAGAGAATTGTCTGGGATATTGGGGACTTGGGGACAGGAAATGTCCCATCAGATCTCCACTGACTGCATAAAGCAAGAGCTAACTTCTGTGGGAACTGACCCCTAAGCTGCTTAAAAATGTGTATGTTAAAAAGGAGAGTTCTACCCTGAGAAAAACATGGTAGGTAATGCAGGCTGGATTCATATTTATTGTAGAAAACTATACTAAGGAGACAGCCTGAGACATGTTGCTCTAACAGAAATTTCCAAGAGATCTTCAGTTACAGCACAAAGCAAGATGCTTGAAGTTAATAAGAAATACACTTACTAAACAACAGAGCAGTAAGAAAAGCGCCTGCTGCGCTTTTGCAAATGTCTACTGCTATTAACAGTGTGGTATTTTAAATGCTTCCAGTCTAATGAAAGCTTTGAAGCCAAAGGAAATACATCTGATACTCGTGGGCTGATTGCTCTTTGTGGGTATAAACGATGCTGCAGAGGCAGACAAACTCTGGGTGCCAATGTGTGCTGCCCTTCGGATGGGAGGATGCCGAGGTAGATCCACATCAGACACCTCAGCACAGCATTCCCAGCCCTACTTTGGACTCAAGGCACAGCGAGGTGCAGCTGGCTCAAGGTCTACGTGCAACGTGGTGCCCGTACTATGTCCACACAGAGCCAGATGGGGGGACCTGGGGACTGAAGCACTAGCCCCAACTGCAAGGTAGTAATTTAGATTTTTTGATTATCTGGGATATTCCTGCCTTCTGCTAACTGGCACCATGGAGAGGTGGCTGTGCCTGTTGGCACCTGAATTTAGCAGTCACCAGATACATGTGCATGTGTGTGTTTTACACACTCCCTTTGCAGTCAGGTTAATCAATATGGTCCAGGCAGAAAATGGCACACGGGGTTGGTTACTCTTTGGACAGAAATTAATTAAAAAAACATTAGACTTTCAGGTCTGGTGCAACAACCTCCTCCGTTTTCTTTCTTTTTTCAGTGCTCTATGACTTCAGTTAGCCAGGTCTCAGCTGGCTTTTCTGCTGTGCTCAGGCATCTGCTGTGCCTGACCCACACTATGCCAGCAAATTCCCCATGCTCGCAAGGTGCCAGCAGCTGCCACTCAAGAGAGAAGATCAAGAAAATTCCAGGCAAGGCAGAGCCGACCTGTCCAACTGGCAAGTGGGCTGTCACCAAGGGGAACAGGGTTAGAGGAGCTGCCAGAGTTAGAGCTGGTTTGTGATTATACATACATTCTCATTAGTGAGGTGTTAACTCTTAAGATTTAAATCTTTTGCTTGATATCTTTCAGTCAAGCTGTATGAAATGTTTTAATAGCAGAATCTAGAGTTTCAAAAAGTGTGTAAAAATCCATCTTTAACAGCAACACCTTTATTTAAAGATGCATGGTCTGAATCTTTTAATGTAGTCTTCTTTGGGTTCATGAAAACACATACTATTACCTCTGTTCGCTTGACTCTGTACATTTGACTCCCTCCACAAGAAAAGAAGTGATGCGTTTGTTCATTAACATAAATTTAAATGTTACCTTCCAAGCATCACTCAATGGCTTCTGACACACTACTACAACAGGTGCTACAGATCCCTCTCTCCAGGAAAAGTAGCTTAGAATTTTGAATGGTTCATTAAATCATCCCTTCAATAGTTTTCTCAAACTAGAATTCCCTAGTTCATTTTTTTTTCTACAAAAGCAAACTTTTGACTTAGTTTCATCACTGCTGTCATGCTGCGGAATCAAAGAGAAAAGGTAGTATTTGAGAATTGGTTTGTATCTTCTGTGAACATGATGAAGCAGAGATGATGTTCGTTTGGCTTAAGACTATGGAAAAGCAAGGACACAGAGAGGTCACTAATGTCTGAGGGAGTCCAGAAGATTGATTCCTCCTTAAATGCTCAAACATCTACATTACTTATTTGAGTTGAGCTGCTAAATAATTTCAAATGCATAAGGTTTAATTGAATAGGAGGGCTTTCTATTCCTTGTTTTTGAATCCATTCTTGCTGCTTTTGGATCTCACCTTCCCCACTTGCTGTTGCCAGTTGACCTGAGTAGTGATGGCCCAGCTGCTATTTCCTGCCGCCTCTATATTGCTTACTGCTTCCTTTTGACAGTCCACTTCCTATAGGAATAGTTTAATGCAGGCTGACTTTGCTGTCAGTGAATTAAGCAGCATGCTGACTGCGGCTTTCTGGAAAAGTTTAAAAGTGTATATCGGTGTAGATGGCCAAATTGTCATTAAGGAGCTCTTATGCAGACATGAAGAGCCTGTGGTCTGCACTTAGTCACACAGAGCTATTCATCTCAGTCTCCACAGTAGTAACAAATGTCATCTATATACAGAAGCTACTCACATATCTCTTTTGGCTGACATTATTGATGCTTGTTTTTCTGGATACATGTATTGACTAATTGCAACTGCCAATATTTTAAGAGTCAGATCAAATAATAAAAGCTGATAGTGGCTAAGTGACACTCTGAACTCCCAGGACCCTTGGAAATATAGAAGAATTGTTTCCATTGTTTTGATAGAACAGTGTATTAGATTTATAGTGGAGAGAATATGCCAAAAATGTGCTTATTCTTTACATTTGTTCCTGTAAACATGCCATTAACAGCACCTTTCCCTGAAAACAACCCTTCCCTGTATCCTTCCTAACAACAGGAGCTGGTGGAATGGAGGAAAGGAAAGCAAAGTTTTAATACAGCACCTTGCGGACTGCTGTGCATTGTTGTCATAGTTCAGTCCCTGCCTAAATCTTGTGCAAACTGGAGCTCCTTAATCTATCCTTGACCTTGCCTCTTGGCAAGGAATTGTTCTCAAGAAGTGATGAGCTCAGGTTGACCAGAGGAGCTCTCCATGGTCAGAAGTGTCGGTGAAACTTTTTGGTTCTTTTTCCACTCTGCTGCTCCAAAATGCTAATGCTCTTCCAAAACCAACTTCAGAGATAGATAGATAGATAGAAAGTATTTCCAAACTAATGAAGAAAATGGGCTCAGCAGCCTCCCTCTTCAAAATATTTATTTTTGAAAACAAGAACCAGCCTGTAGGGCTGTGGGTTATCCATGAGCTTACCAGTGTAAGACAGGCTTTTTGAAGGGATATTAGAGAGAGCAATGCATCTTCAATACTAGAGAGCAGGTAAGAATGAATCAAGAAATTATATGTTTCAAATTCTGGTAGGCAGGAATTACTCTCCAGGCTAGTCTGGAGGTAATCAGATCCTTGGCTGTGTTTTGTCTTAGGGGAGATTTTGTTTCTTCACGCCTTTTCCCTTAGGCTACGCACACATGTCTATATAGCTACACATGCTACATTTTACATAAGCTTTACTTTTTGATTAATTTTCCTCTGTCGTAGAGCCATCCAAGTCGATATTCTGACTGCATTAATTTCCTATTCTACAATTTCAATAATAGTCTCCACAGTTTTTCTTGTTTGTTGCTCATAAGGACTAAATGTGCCTCACAAAGGCATTGTAACCATCACATCATACAAACCATCTCTCTTGCTCTAAACATCCAGGTGATACAGGCATCTTATTGAACCACATGTAACTGCTGTTCAAGAGCAACTGTAACTGCTTACCCATTTTGCTGACACAGGCATAACTGATCAGCACTCACCTTACCCAGTGTAGAATACACTTTCATTCACTTGACATTTAATAACTTGTTATCCAACACCTTGCTTGTGTCCTCCTAGGCACCCTGTCTATTCTAAGCATCCTGTATTACCAAGACCATGTGCATGTCATGTTCGTATAGTCCTGACTTCTAACGTCTTCTCTGCCAGCCACACGCAGCATCCCCATTCTTCCCTCCTCCTCCTCTCTACTACTTGCTTACCCTGAACATGACTTCTGAGTCACTGCACATGACCTTCTTATTTCCAGCCCTTTGCTGCAACACAATGTATCTGTAAGATATCTGAGTGGCAGTATTTTGAGTAGCCCTTGTCTTTCCATGTTCCCCAGACTTCAGTGAGTACAAGGCAGCTGTGTGTCAGGTAGACACTGAAATGGGTCCACTGTCACTGTGACATGACTGTTCTTGCCTCCACATCACTTCTGATCTACATCTGCGTTTAGTGAAAGGCAGAGACTTGGTCTCTGCTTATCAATAAAGACTTTTTGTTAGCAGAAAAAAAGGGACTATGTGACCTCTTTCTCTCTCCTAATAAGCTGCGGGTAGCAGTAGCTCATTAGTATTGCTTGTAAATTTTGGAGCAGTGAAGACAGAGAGACTTCATTCACTTGTTAATCTCTGCCTCCTTTTCTCTTGCCACAACATTGGGAGCACTTGTGTTGCTCTTCCAGAGGGAGAGGAAATAGGAAAAAACAGGAGACATGGCTGATGGGGAAAGGCAATGAAGCTTCCCACAGCTGTTTCTGGAGCTCTTCTTGGTCCACTGTGGCTATACCTCCAGGTGGGACTCTCCTGTCTAGTCTGCAGTCCAAGGAGCACATCCTTTCTTGCCACCTGAACCTGTGAAGTATGGGGGCTCCATCTCCCCATTCACAATGAGTTTGTCTGTTCCTAAAACAGGCAGCCTTGATTCAGTGCTTATCCACACATTGCCACTGAGGAGTTACCATCACCATTCAATCCTGGGATACAGCTTAATCTTCAAATTTCAAATTTGAGTCTTTTTCTGGAAGAATGTTCTTTCCTTGTCTATCTGACAAATGAAATAATTAAAATTACAATTATTTTTTAATTTACCCTACTTTTCCATTAGGCCTCACATAGGCTCTTCGTAACACCAAGGCTTACTGCCAAGGAGACAAACTGAAGTCCAAGTTTGCACATGTAACTCCAGGCTTACTCTAACAACACCTTTTTTTTTTTTTTTTCAAACATGTGGTCTAAGCTGGCAGATGTTATTTAGTTACTCTCCATCAAGCACCTGACTCAGGCTTGCAGCCTGGAAAAAGTAACCTCATCTTAGGCTTTGTGTAATGCCTAACAACCTGATATTCATAAACTCCCTCTGCAACTCCCTCTGTCCTGTTGAGATCTCATGGTGGTGACATATACTTATTGCCATATAAAGAGGGGACACAGAACAAGGGTTGAACATGGTCAAGGTGGTCGTGCTTCTGGGATGTGAAAGAGAAGCTAAGGAATGCCACAGTATTTGCCCTCCCATGGAGATTACAGGGGACTCTTCCCTTCCATTCTTCATGACATGACTTTCCTGTGGGGATTATAGCATTTGTTGACAAGGAAATGTAATGGAAGGAAATTATCTGATGCATTTTGATATGTCGAAGTGATATTGAGCAGATGGAAACACAAGCAAAAGCTTCCATCTGCAAAAACAAAAGTCCCATGCTTGTCTTCTGTTGACAACACTTTGTTATTTGTATTCCTCGAGGACAGCAAGTAGAAATGTCACATCACATCTAGTCCAGGGCCAAGAAAGTCAAGTCATCCAACTGGGCAAAGGACAGAATACTTGACCAGTTAAAGAGGGGGAGTAGGGGTAATTGTTAGGGAAAGTTTCAAGACAAATGAGAAGGGAGAGGAACGGAGATAATCCGCAAATATATATCAACAAAGGAAGGTGGATATTTCCAGTTCATCCTGGAAAAGGCAAAGATGATGACCCTCAGTGAATTTAGGGAGTGTGGAAGCTACCTGCATAATTAAAATAAGACATGAAATTGCACCTATGAGTTAATTCAAAGTTCCTACATGAGGGACTGCAGCATGGCACCTGCCTTACCTAGCATGTCCACTGCCAAGAGTGAATATTGGACTGCAGTTATGTTTTCACATACTTCTCAGGAACATTTTTCATTTCAGCCTCTGATTTAAGTTAGGACAGGGTGCAGAATACACAAATAGATGTTTCCAGGCCTGGAACTGAATGACTCTGACAGCTTGTTTTGGTGGCAACAGATTGAACAGCGGTGTCTACATTAGGCTTTGCAAGTGGACAGTGTGCTTGCTGTTCATGGCATTGAGCACCAACACGTCAGGGAGGCCCAGACAAGGTAAGGCTACTATTTTGTTAAGCAGATATGTTGGCATAAAATGACTTACACCCTTCCCTCTTTAACTTTGTAAGTGACATTGTCACTGTGTACCATCTTGCTTTGTAAATCCCAAAGATAAAATTCACTCTCATTCTAATCTCTCTGAACAGGAAGCAGAAGTGAGGTCTGCTGGAAGTGGTGTAACCGAGCTACAATTTCTTTTTGCTCAAAGAAACAGGAGGAATACAGAATGATTCAAGTAAGTCTAGAAAACTTATTAATGACTACTTTATGATAGGAAGAGTGCCTCATCCCTGATATTCCCGAAATCCTGCTGCTACATATGTTGCTCAGCTTCTGCTCTCACAAAACCGGAGTTTACCCATGTTGCAGATTGTCACAAAGTGGTCTTCTCTGATATATGGATTAATGTCACAAAACTGGGTGCTGGCAACCTCAGTACTATAGCATAGCTAGCTCAGTTATTTCAGGTCCATTTTCCAGGCAGATTGTGTAAATTCTTTTAATACTTCATACTAAGTCATCATTACGGAACAAGTATTTTTCATCGCAGTGGCTCTTCATCTTGCCTTAGAACTTTAACATTGTAACTTTTCTTTGAATCAGGCTTGAAGATGAGTCTGATCAGGAATACAAAATTAACCTGTTCCAGTACATGGAATAGCAGACTTCTCCATAAGAAATGACATCACTGACTTGGTGATATGGTGCTGTGATGGCAAAAAAAACCCCCTGCTTCACAACAATCGAAAAAGCTTTTACCACTCCAGAAGGAGAGGTGTCAACTGTCTTCCTGCAAGCAATCTGTAGCTGTATTTACACTAGAGTACTCAGTAGTGTTGGTGCCCAATGCAAAACCATCATGGGAAAAGCTGTCATCAAGCAGGGACTAGATTTGGTAGTAGGGAAACAGCCTGCACCTCTCCTCCAGAGTGAGATACAGGAATGGCAAGAATCCTCAGTAATTGATGATCTGTTTCCTTCTGTCTCAGAATTCCCATTAATGTCCCGAGGAACACATGAGATCTCAGATATTTCTTCACATCAAGTGTACACAGTTGAATACTGCCTGTAGGACAGTGACACATTCTCAGATGTTCCACTCCAAATCACAGCGGAGCACTAGCTCTTCTGGTTGTCAGTCTAATTTTCCAGTTCTTAAATTTTGTCCAACCCTGGAAATGTTCTCCTGCAATATCGAAAGTGGTGGAAATGAAAAACATTTAATCTTGCATCTAATTAACAAAATATTACAAACATACCAGTATTTGCAAGCAAATATGCCTGACTTTAATTTTTCTTTTGTCACAGCTAACTGTCTTAGGATGTCCACAAGGTAGAACTTTTCCTATAATTACAACCTTATTGGCTGAAACTACATAACTAGAGATTATAGCCCCGCTTCTCCAATGGATAGGGTGTTAGCTTTCTCTCTGTGGACTCTCACTGCACGGCCCAGTGTCACATCACAGTTTATTCACCCTGTTGAAGTTCATCATGTTTTGAACACATACAATCCTTATCACATCTTTACACAAGTATGAGCATAAACCAAACCACAATTTGCCTGGCACAGCTCGCATGAGGAGATGCATTTGTTTGTGCTTGCAATGTGCACCCAGTATACTATGGGTGTGTGCTTCACTGTGAAAGTGAAACTAGACAGAATGCCATGTAAAGAATAAAGCAAGGTGACATCACTCCATTCGCCTACTAAATTAGAAGTTTACCCATTGCCCCTTCAGGTCTCAGCTGACCCGATTTGGATTTTAACCAGCAAGTAAACAAGCCCTATTAACAACAGTATTCAACACCACTTCTAGCGAGATGCTAGTATTCTTATAGTTAAACAGTATTTCAGACCATCAGCCCCCAATTACTAATTTAAAAACTGACCTTTTGCGTTCGCCACGTGGAAGAGCACGGTAAGTCAAAGGGCAAGGAAAAACCTTAGAAAAAAGAAGAAAGACAGCTGCCAAGGGTGCGATTGGATCAACTTCAGAGTAACTCTGTGGAACAGAGTGGCCTTTGCAAAGGCACTGAGGCTCCCTCATGGCAGCAGGCTGGTGGTGGTGACAGAGCCATCTGTCCTGTCTTTTTTGCCCTTTCCTGTCTGCCATTAATTTTCCACAAAGGCTCCAAGCGACAGTCCCTTCATAGTGACCATACTTGGAAACTAGGTGTATGACAGGCAGGAGGAGAATGGCAATAATCTCCAAGAGCCCCCGTGTTACGGCTTGGGAAAAAAATAGCTGAGAGTTTGCAAAGTAGTGAAGAAGAGGTGAAAACTGAGAAGATCTGCTGACAGAAGGATTCAGCAGGCACGCACTGCCTCGTTACACGCGCCTTTGAATTGCGGCGCAGGAGCGGAGGCGTGCTCTCCTTGGGCACGCGCTGCCAACAGTAAACAAGTGAGTATTTCTGGAGCAGCTGCCTGTGTAAGAGGAGAGGTGCCTGTTGCTGTCCTGCAAAGCTACAGTTTTATAGGAGCTTTTATTTTACACTTCTGAAACTCTCTCATTTCTTGCACTAATCACATCAGGCCTCCATTCCACAAACAGTTCCTCGAGGCTGAATCCTGTGTTTAAGGGTACGGTAATTTACTGAGCTGGGTCTACAAGGAGTAAGATTACATGCCATACTTCACCTTTTAAGATGAACAACCATCGACGTGATCTTAACTACAGTATACATAGAAATTAATGCAGTTTGCTTTATGTTCAGACTGGTGCTATTCTAAGCAGCAGGCAAGTCTAGACATATTTTACAGAGTTTGATTACACAAATTCCAGTTCAGAGATATTGTGCTAAAACTCAGTTCTACTCCCCATATATTCAGTTACCATGTTCATCATTAGACTGTCTGAGTATTTTACAGTATTGCTTCATGCAAAGCAATTAACACTTATCCCACATGCATTCTCTTGTCTTTTCCCCTGGAAGGATATGTGCAGCAGAGGGTTTTTGATTTGACATCTTAAAAGTATTATGTGTGCATACACACATGCATGCACACTGCTGCATGGCCAAGTCTGTATGAAATGAGCTGTGGACTTGGAGCAGAGATAATTTCATTTAGTGTTGATTGGTGGTGAAGTGAAATTCTTTGTTTCGGTGGTTACTGAGCGAGGTTGCACAGGCTGACTCCCGTGGAATATCTCGCTCTTGTTATTGCTGCAACTCCTGTTGTATCCAAAGACGGAATACTGGAGTCTCTGGCAATAGGCTTCCTCCAAACTGGTTTTAAGACAGAAATGCCTTAGGGACTCTTGAAGATTTTGACTGCATACCTCATTGTGTGTGATTTATCCATGGAGAGTGTGAGAACTGGGTATTTAATGAGACTGTGACTGTTTTTGTTCAAAAATTAGGGTTAGTTGCTTCAGCAACCTGAATTTTAGACATGTTTGAGCACCTAACAGATGTTAAAATGAATGGATCCTCTGGGGCTGGAGTCAATGGCTCCACGTTTGACTGCTGCTACAGAATCAGCAGTCAGGATGTTTGAAGTCTTGGCTGATCGTATAGAAACAAGGCTAAGACTCGAGCAGTTGACACAAAACATAAAAAAAATCTTTGAAAGTTGACAGTGCCCTCCCCAGGCTGGGTGATAAGGGAAATGGATTCTTTCTGTGTGACTGAATAACATATGCCCTAACTGCGGCCTTAGTACGGAGCCCTGAGATGTGTGCGTATCTGGTGCCACCTCATCAGTAGCTGTTACTGACACACGTGACAGATATGACATGTCAGGTAAACTTCTACATACAAGTTGTGTTACAATAGATGTCAACTTACAGGATGGAGCTGATGGATGGCTTAAACAAAGGTCATTGACTAAGGATTTGTATAGCTTAACAAAGTGCTGGTCATCTGATAACCGTATTGCACCACCTGAAAGTTAAAAATAAGATTAAGTCAGACATCCAAGTTATGACTACTCATTTTTAAGCAGTAATTAATGATGGGTACTCCCCTAGCCTTTACTGTTTATCCCACGTTACTGTTCTCAGGGCCCAGTAGCATAAATGAGCTCATATGATGAGCTTACATTTTTATTTCACATTGTTTCTGTTACACCGGAGATGTACTAGTGGTTTGACAGGAACACAGTGACCTGCAAAAACATACTTCCAAGTGTCTTGTGTAGATATTCATGACAGTATATAAGGCCTAGTACTTCTCAGAATTGATTACTTTACTCCTGTTTACTGCCATTTTCTATTAAGAAAAAGAGGAAGATATGTAAATTACATTATCCTGACAGTGTCTATTTTGCTTCCAGAGTAGGAACAATCTTTGATTCCTCTTTCATTTCAACTTCTGAGATAGCCTCTGCTTAATCAAGTTGTATCAAGTATGTTTTAATGTTATGTGACCAACTGAACCATGATGTGGTTAAATCAAGTGCTCAGAACAGCTTATTTGCTCAGGAGTATATTTCATGTATTTTTTGACGCCCCAGGTAATTTCCACTGGCTTCTAGTTAGAGCTAGAGGTGCAAAGTTTCTGGAAGTTTTGAAGCAGCAGGAAGCAACATTTCTCCCCAAGGTTTTTCAGGTTTTCTGGTAGTTGCTTATTTTCTAGTAACTGAAGTTTGAAACACCAATGTGGGCTACTTTCAATTAAACTAAAACTTTCTTAGCTTTAAGAATGTGAATTATACTGTTTAGTTAGAAAAACAGGTGTATATTTCTAGTGGAAATACTAGTATTCAATCCTGGGTGGTTTAAGAATACAAGAGATATGAACTTTGCGTGAAAAGTAATGTCTTTTAGCTGCTTGTCTAGCTACATCACCTCTTCCTAAAATCTTTATGTCTGTATATGTGTTCTTTGGGTTCAAATAATGACAATAGAGCTAATAGCTAATACTCAGCTTTACTCCAGGAATATGTATGTGGAGATATTTTTGTACTGATAACAGTGCACAGTATTAAGTCATTTGACCTAAGGAATAGAGGAATTTTAATAATGCAAAGTTGCAAGTTTTCCAGTGAAGTAACATCATGTGAAAGACTTTATTTTTATAGAGGAAAAATTGATTGCTTGATATTCAGTAGCTGTGTCCTTTAAGAAAATATTCTAGAGATTCTTTCACTGGTCATTCCAAGATAAAGTATTTCTTCTGTGGAGAAAAAGTTTCCTTTTCATTTTTTCAAAAGTTTTCCAATATTTTACACAGCCATTCACAGAAAAAAAAAAATGGTCAAGAAAACAAGCCTCACGCCTTTAGGCAGCCTGTAGGGGCGGGAAGAAGTGCTGCATCTCCTCTGTAGTTATCAGCAGAAAGGATGTCGCTGGTTGGAGCATGTGGGAGTCACACAAGAAGAGAGAGATCAGTGGTGATACCTTGCCTCTTACCCTTCACTCCTCTGGAAGCTGCTGTGGAAATACTCCTGTACCCTGAAGAAATTGTGACCGTGCTTGGCTAATGCTCAGGATTCACTCAGATGAGAGATTTTTTTTTTGTATCATCCTTACTCTTGTAGACCTGCTCAAAGTTTAGATCTAAATTCAAGCCTTGGTAGTGTTGAGATGTACAGTTTTGTTCACAGATGATATCTGGGAATGCCCGTGACTAGATAGCTTTGTAGGTAGTGTCCAATGGGGAAGATTAAACTACAGTTGACTGTTTTCCTTATGCTAAGGAAGGCTGCCCTTTAAACCCTCTTCTAAATTTTACAGATCTGTGAGAGAAGTTCAGACCGGAATCAGATCCAAATAATCTGGGTTACTCAGGACATGCTCTGGCCAAGAGATATCGACTATGACATTGTAATAATTGCTTGGCTACTGACATGTGAAGTGTTTTTATTTTCATCCATTTATCTCATTAATATTAGTATTAGTATTAGTATTAGTATTAGTATTAGTATTAGTATTAGTATTAGTATTAGTATTAGTATTAGTATTAGTATCTTTCTGTTGAAGGAGATGAATCCATGGCCAGGAAGAACATACGCAAACACTCTGCCCTTGAATAAGTGACTAAGACAAAGGGTCTGGGGCCACCAGCAAGGGCTTTGCTGTCATGGGGTGACCTGTGACCACTGACCATACGTGGCCACAAAGGCTCAGGCTGCGTGCTGTGCTTTGAGGCAGTCTGTCCAGTGGATAAGAGAGTGTGTGACAGCCATCTGTGTCCTTGGGGACTCCTGGCCTCATCCCTGGGTTAAAATCCACCTCCAGTGGGTCAAATGTGGATGGAGATATCCCATCCTTCCTTCCTCTGGCTTACTGCCTGGAAAAATCGCAGAGCCCAGCTCTCTCTCCACAGTGTGGGGCTGTAGGAGCTGGAAACTCCTCCGGGTGGAAACTGTGTCACAGAGTAGGACACCCTGGGGTTGCCGGTGGGTTTTGTATCCAACTGTCGGCCAGGGCTAAAGGAGAAGCCTGTGTCATCTCACTAGGAATGAGGACGGATTGGGAACGGAGAAGCTGTGCTATGGAGCTCACTTGTGACTGTGCAGGGTCTGCTCGCCTCGTGAGCTGGTGGCTGGGAACTCCTGTGACCATGCAGCTTTGTAGGTCGCCTTGGAGCATTATGTTTGGTGGAAAAAAATTAAACTGGAGTAAATTTTTCTGCCTGTGCTAGGGTACGCTGCCCTTTGAACTGCCTTTCAGCTTTTTGGGAACTTAGCAGTGGTTAGTGCTGTGAGGCTGAGCATCACTTGATTTTAGGAGAGGGAGGGTCTTCCACATGATTAATACAATCTTACAATGGAAAATTTCATTTTTGCAATTGATGCAATAGCTTTTCAAATCAACAGCTATTTTGCACATTAAAGTAATATACCTACAAACTAATTTTATTTTTCTTTAAATTTTCAGAGTGGAGAGAGGATTACCAAAGTACATTAAAAAATATGAACTAGTAGCTGATAATATTGAAAGCTCTGGAATATCTTACAGCACAACACATTGGAGACAGTTGCCAGAAATGGGAAAATTGGTAGTTACAAGATGAAAGGTCCTTACTAGCAAATGCACCAAAATCAGGGCTACTCATTGTCAGAAATGTCTGCTTGCTGCTGATGCCAGGCCACATCTGCCAGTACTAGCACAGACGAGATGTCCAGACACACAAAAAAGATCAGGAAGGTGCAGGTAGTTTGGGGTTTATACTGGCATATGGACAAGCGTAGGCATGTTAGTTCTCATATTCTGGACTATGTGTTGGCCATTGCATGAAGTGATGGATCTTGGTTATCTGAAAGGACCCTTGATGTCATAAGGAGTCCAAATTGTTTTGAGTGACTCTTGTCAAAGATGGGAAATGAATGCTCATGGGAAATCTCTAAAGCATACTCTCTGGAGAGCGTAATACTTGGAATTACACTTCACCAAAACTGCTCACTGAAATCAAAGACACGGAGAGTTCACAGAGTTCCCCTAGCAGGACTTCTCATGTGACTTTTGTCAAGCTGAGAGTTTGAGGCTGTTTTGATCTAAGCAGTGTTTGTAAAATTAATTCCTTAACAAATTTCACTGAGCTAGATGAGTTTGAGGGAATCCCGTTCCTTGATTGTAAGCCGTAGGGCTCCATTTCCTTTGGTAGAACAAGAGCAGCAGATTAACGGAGGGGGAGTAAAACCACCCAGAAGGGTGGAAGTGCACAGTTAGAGGACGAACTTAAATGTACATAAAATGGATTGAAACCTCTGTCCAGACTGTCCATGATCATACTACATTTTGTACCTGAGCTGACTGTTCATTTGGAGAAAGCTTGAAGCACCTACATGGCTTGAGACACCAATAAATTATATTATGTAGCGTGGGTAATGCATACTAGATTATAGTCCAGGATCTATCCTGTACAAGAGGAGAGGTGGATTTGACAAGTGAACTGAAAAGAGATTTAGAGATCCTGGACGGATACAGCGATGCACAAATAGAAGTTCATGAGGACATTGCTTCATGGTTATGTAATGGAATTGGTAGCTGTCTATAATTGTCCAGCTGGACTACTTAAATGAACTGAATAACTAATTGAACTTGTCTCATGTTATAAACTTTTTTTCATCTAGGCTTTTTTTTCAGTGATCCCTGTAATGTCATCATGGCTAATTTTAGCTGCCATTTTCCCCTTGAAACTCTTTACCAATGCAGTGCCCTCAGCCTGTTGCAGTACAGGAAGTTGGGGCTGCAGGACGTCTCTCCAGGCTGAATGCTCTCGTGTCAATGAGATCAAATTATAAGTAGCTGCACTAATCTGCCTTTCATCAGAAACAGCCAAAGAAAAATGCACAAATGTAAACATAAAAGGGAATTCTCATAATTTGCATACTTGTCATAGTTCCTCATAAATCAGCCTAAATGCCAGCAGGCTTGGTTTTTTTTTGACACGATCTGGAGGCTAGCTTTGCTTGTTAATATCTTATCTTCTCACAAGATACCGTATGTTAGTAAAGTTAATTGACTAATCATTTTCATCACTGAGACTGTAAGTAAATAATTCCATCTATTTCTACCTAGGCTTCTGTTTACAGTCTGAGGGTGCCAAGCATTCAGACTAAATGAAAATATACCCTCTAGTAACCACGCACGGCATCCACCATAACAAGCTGCAGAAACTCTCTGAAGCATTGCTGTTATGTTGTGGAGAATCCTGAGAATCTTAGGCTTAACTCACCATGCCGGCCAGCCTCCCGCAAGGCCAGCCAGGCGAAGACTGGGACAGTGGGGGGATGCATCTAGACCGATCCATGTTAGAGCACCAGCACCTGTCATTTTTAGGGAAAAGGAGCAGGTCTGCAAGTAATGAGTTAGTGGTGACTGGAAATGTGCAGGACATGATGTGGTAACACATGCTTCAGCTAGACGAGAGGAGCCAGAGGGTTATCTAATAGCTGGTGTTTTCCGTCTTTTGACTGTCCCCATGTAATCAGCCATAAATATTTTATTCCTGTGACCAGTTTCTCCTAATGCTGGGGAAGGGAAATTTGCTGCTTCCTCTTCCTTCCATCTCTTTGCCATCTGACAAATTAAAGAAAAATTGACAATGAGTTAGACTTTGGCTGTACTTGTGGTTTCAGTGAGAAAACTTTGGTGGGAGGGAGAGTTAGCAGCTCTGGAGTTTTGCTTTAATTTGTGATGAAGACTTTCTAGGTGATGTAGGGGCAAGTTATAAAATTGCTAGTTCCCCATTTGTCCCACAGGAACATAGGACCAGGTTTTTTGCACCTGTATCTCAGAATTAGTTGGGGATTGTTTGATATCTCCAGACGGTCTGTATGGTGTGCTTCATTCTGCTTCTTTCTTTGTGCAAAATCTTACTTTGCCTAGAAAAGTGTCTCGGGTTTTCCTTGGGCACTGTGTCTAAAAGATACAGCCTGGACACTGTCATCGATTCCTACCACACTGACTCGTTTGTAAGACTTGCTTCGGAAACTTTTCCCTTCACACCTTGCCCTCCTGTTTAGAGGACAGCAGAGTCCTGTGCTGGCTGATGTATTTCCCTGCTTACTTTGGTCCTGGTTATTTCTGCCATTGCTCCTGCCATCAGAGTTTTGATTAGTGTTGGGGATTTCTGCCATGCAGAACCACCTGGTTGGAGACCACAAACTTGGTTTCCCTGCTGGGCTGCAGCCATGAGAGGCAGCAACCACTGACTGCTGCTGAGGCTGGCCTCGTTCGCATCCAGGATTTACAGGTGAAAGAATTGCAGTGAAATGCTGATACCAGGATGAATCACAGAATTATAGAATAGAATTGTAGAATAGTTTGGGTTGGAAGGGACCTTTAAAGGTCATCTAGTCCAACCTCCCTGCAAGAAGCAGGGACATCTCCAACCAGATCAAGTTGCTCAGAGCCCTGTCTAACCTGGCCTTGAATGTTTCTGGGGATGAGGCATCTACCACCTCTCTGGGCAGCCTATGCCAGTGTTTCACCACCCTCATTGTAAAAATATTTTTTTTTCTTATGTCCAGTCTAAATCTACCTCCTTCTATTTTAGAACTATTACCCCTTGTCCTATCGCAACAGGCCCTTGTAAAGAGTTTCTCCCCATCTTTCCTATAAGCCCCCTTTAGGTACTGGAAGGCTGCTACAAGGTCTCCCCAGAGCCTTCTCTTCTCTACGCTGAACAGCTCAAACTCTCTCAGCCTGCCCTCATAGGAGAGGTGCTCCAGCCCTCTGATCATCTTTGTGGCCCTCCTCTGGACTTGCTCCAACAGGTCCACGTCACTCTTATGTTGGCGGCTCCAGAGCTGGACACAGTACTCCAGGTGGGGTCTCACTAGAGTGGAATAGAGAGGGAGAATCACCTCCCTTGACCTGCTGGCCATGCTTCCTTTGATGCAGCCCAGGATGTGGTTGGCTTTCTGGGCTGCAAATGCACATTGCTGCCTCATGGTGAGCATCTCATCTAATCCCAAGTCCCTCTCCTCAAGGCTGCTCTCAATCTATTCTCTGCCCAGCCTCTATTTGTGCTTGGGATTGCCCTAACCAGGTAAATGTAAGTCCAGGTAAATGATGTCAGTTGGTCATCCCTTATCCACCAATGCTTTAACTTCGTCGTAGAAGGCCACCAAATTTTTCGGGTACTATTTGCCCTTAGTGAAGCTGTGTTGACTATCACCTATCACCTTCTTTATATTTCATGTGCCTTAGTGTGGTTTCCAGAAGAATCTGCTCCATGACCTTGCCAGGCACAGAGGTGAGACTGACTGGCCTGTAGTTCCCATGGTCTTCCTTGTTTCCGTTTTTAAAAATGAGAGTTATGTTTCCCCTTTTCCAATCAGTAGGAACCTCACCAGACTGCCACATCTTCTCAAAAATGATGGACAGTGGCTTGACAACTTAATCTGCCAGTTCCCTCAGGACCCGTGGATGCATCTCATCAGGTCCCATGGACTTGTGTACCTTCAGGTTCCTTAAATGGTCTCGAGCTTGTTCTTCTCCTACAGTGGGCAATTCTTCATTCTCCCAGTCCCTACCTTTGCCTTCTACATCTTGGGTCATGTAGCTAGACCAGTTGCCAGTAAAGACCCAGGCAAAGAAGTCATTGAGTACCTCAGCCTTCTCCATGTCCCAGGTAACCAAGTGTCCTGTTTCCTTCTGGAGAGGGCCCACATTCTCCCTGGTCTTCCTTTTATCTCCAATGTACCTAAAAAAGCTTTTTTTTTCTGTTGCCCTTCACATCCCTGGCCAGATTTAATTCTGTCAGGGCTTTAGCCTTCCTTACCTGATCACTGGTTGCTCAGGCAATCTCTCTGTATTCTTCCCAGGCTACCTGTCTTTGCTTCCACCCTCTATAGGCTTTCTTTTTGTTTTCCAGTTGCTCCACGAGCTCCTTGATCATCCATGCAGGCTGTCTGGTGTTTTTGCCCAACCTTCTATTGGTTGGGATGCATCGCTCCTGAGCTTGGAGGAGATTACCCTTGAATATTAACCAACTTTCTTGGGCCCCTCTTCCCTTCAGGGCTTTATCCCATAGTACGTTGCTCAGCAGATCCCTGAAGAGGCCACAGTCTCCTCTCTTGAAGTTGAGGAGCTTGCTGTGCACTGTCCTCACTGCACTAAGGATCTTGAACTCTACCATTCCTTGGCCACTGCAGCCAAGGCTGCCCTTGAGCTCCACATTCCCCACCAGAGCCTCCTTGTTGGTGAGAACAAGGTCGAGCATAGCACCTCTCCTCATTGGATCCTCTGTCACTTGCAGGAGGAAGTTATCATCCACAAATAATGATCCTTCCACAGGTTCATTCCTTCCCAGATCGTGTCAGTCTGGCAGTCATCAACAGCTTTGGCCTACTGTCTTGTGCTAACCAAACTAAAGCCTAACTTTTCTACTCGTTAGGTCACAGGATGTCACGACAGCTAATTGTTTCTGCACGAAATTATCTTTAAAGAACAGGTTTTTAGATTTAAAAAGATGAATTGCAATTGAGAAAAGGACCTAACCACATGCTTAAGTATCCCTATATCCATCTGTGCTTAAGGAAGGGCTTTTGTGAATAGGTAGGGGCCTAAACAATTAAATGGTTCTAGAAAGGAAGATTTTAGTACACAGAGCCAGGGAACTTGCAGTTTTGTGCCCTGAATGTTTAAAATGTATTTCACCAAATAAAAAGGCAACTTGTACTTTAATTTAAAGATATAGTAAGTAATTACAATGTATGTTACCTCACATCTATATCATGTTCCCGTTTCCAAAAAGCTCTCATATTAATTCCCCAAATGAAGTTCTGTTGATATCTTTGTGTATTTAGCTTATGGATGGTCTTAGTTTCTGAGATCTTTACTACTTTTCTTATTTTAGCACGTCAAAAATGTTTTATATGGCTATATCAAAACACAATCTTGTGTGCAAGTCGTATTTGCTTCAGACCAAGTTGTCCTCTGAGGAGCAGGGTTGCATAAAAGGCACGGAGGAGGGACATAAAGGTAACAGTTAATGGAAGTCCATTCAAACTCTCTAGCAACTGGAACTGATGGGGACAGACAGGGTTGTGAAATGTGAGCCTAAAAGATCTCTACCGAGAGATGTCCATTCCACTTCATCCTTCCAGGCCCTACTTTCCAGAGACGTTAGGTTATTTTCTTTAAATCGGTTCAGATATTTACAAATGAAGAAGTACCACAGTGATTTATTTCTAAAGATATTTCTCGGTACCCGGAAATCTTCCTTCCAAATAGAGACAGTGTTTCTAGTAGTCCTTTAGGCTGTTGAATTTCTGAGGTAGCATGTTTCTTTTTTCTACCCAACGGGTCTCTGACTGTGATTTGATTCCCACAGAAAACAAAACATTTTTTTTTATAGTTGCTTAATGAAACGAGCTTTAATAATAGGAGTTAGTTTTGTTAGAATTGGTAACAGTTTACCTTTACACAATCCTTAGGGATATAGCAGGTGTTAAAAGAGTAACGGAATCTTAAGCAGAGCTTTCTGTGGAAGGACAGCACAGATTGTTGTAGCTGATGAAAGAGGATATTCTAATGAAGGAGGAGTGAATCTCCTTCCTGCAGCGAATTCTGCAGGTTTCTGAGTCTAATTCTGAACTCTTTATGCATTGGACACTGAGCACTTCAACATCTGAACACTTTGAACATCTGAACATCTATGAGCATCTGAACTATGAACATCTGAACCATTTATATATTGGGGAAATTAAGTAGAGACACTTCTGTATCTTCTTTCTAGTCAGAATTCAAATTTTGAGTCTGCTGTAATCAACCATCTTTAATATTTGGAAATATGCTTTATTACTTTACTAGTACCAGAGTAACTTTGTGTCAAGCTCAGCATGAACACCCATTGCAACAGTGCCAGCCTAATTCTAGTTACTGAATATCCTACAGCTCTGAACAAAGAGGAACCTAAATCTGTCGAAAGGCAAAACTTCTACAAAGTAGCCTTAGAAAGTAGACAGGACAAATGAATTCTCCCTGCTGGCAAAAAGAAAAACGTTTTACTTCGGAGTAGTGGAGGGAAAGGAGAATGATTGGGAGAAAAAGACAGTCCATTGACGTAGCCATAAAGAACTGCAGATGTTGCTAAGTGGAGACTAAGGAAAAGTGCAGTCTTCTGGGATGCCACGAAGACTTAGTCAATCAGATCCCATGCTTGCCTCCGGGTAATGAGGCATTCCAGGCCAAGTGCTTTGCGTGGATCAGATTTATTATCTTCTTGGCCACCCACCTGGCTGGAAAATGACTGGCATGGTAACGAGAGAGTTTTCTGGACATAGTTTGATGCACAGCACAATTAATTTTTATGTTATATCATTCTCCTAGTGGTATCTGAGCTGGAAATATCCCAACTGCAAGGACTGGGGAAAAAAGAAAGAGTAGGGAAAAAAAGATGGTAGACCAGCAAAGGAATTTTCGTTAGGAAAAGCACTTCCATAAGGTTGTTCCCTAGTGGCAAAGCTGCTTCACGGAGAACAAGAGCAAGCAGGGAACTGGGTATACTGGGAAGCCTTAAGTGCAAACCGATTGCACTGCAGGCTGTGCTGGGGAAGCTGGAGGCATTTATAGCTGTGGTGCCGAGGAGAACACTCGCAACCTGCACTGGGGTCAAAAACAGTGTTCCTGTTTCATTGACTGCATTTATAGCAAGGAAACGTGTTTAAGAACAAGAAGGGAAATTTCATTGAAATCAGTAGTAGTACTGTTCTCATCTCTCCACTGACATGCTCAGCCAATTAGATATGGAAAAGAAGAATACGCATGAACAACTGGATGCTTTCGCTTTGGTACAACAAGCTTTAATCAAAATACCCACAGTACACAAACATTATACCAGCATATGTTTAGAAAATGCCATACAGCCGTAAAAAAATTCAGACACTCTTCTGCCTGACATAGTCTTTAAATTACACTACTGTTTCCACCAAACAAGATCTTACTTCTGTGAGCATCTTTGCTTGAAAATACAGTACCCTTCCAAAATCAAAGCTCTAGCTCCTTGAGTAGTGAATGTGTATTATTGCTAAAACAAAAGAGGCAGAATTCCTCCTTTCATGCAAAATTTAGTGTAATCTTAATGAGGGTGTCAGAATCATAATGAAAGCTTTTATGTGACTGCAACAATACATGTGCTGCACAGAATTAATTGTCGAGAAGTGAAATGTGTGGGTGATGTCTCCCTGGAAATATCTAATCCAGGTGTCTGCTGGTAGGTTACCTTCAAACATGTAACCTACTTAACTGTAGCATAATGAGGATAATTGTAAAGCTTCGAGTAGCTTCCCAGCAAGTCTTGTTATTGTTTGGAGATTATTTAAGTTTAGCCAGTCTAGTACAAAACTCAAACATGAGATGCTCTCACTGGCCTGGATGGTTTACTGTTGACTCGAAATTATTATCAGCTTTAGCAAAAAAAAAGAGCTATTACTTGTATGCTTTTTTAGTGAATTTGCCCAGAATTTATTTTTAGTTGCTTAAGAAAGCAGTCCAAACCAAATTCACACCCCTGCCACCCCTCTTCCTGGACATGAGATAAAGAAGGGCTCACTAAGTACTGGAAGAGCAGAGTTCAGTCCTGCTCTGCTTAACAGCTCAACAGGCAAATTACTGAGCTGTGCCTGGAGACACTCTGTGTGTCCACTGTACCAATGGATATCAGTGGGTGGTCTTCCTGGCTTATAGATCAGTATTGTGAAAACTAGTTAACTGACTCCTCCCTTACATATTTTCACTAATATGATCTTGCCAAATTTTCCCTATTTACCAAATTCTTATGTGTTAGATTCACCTTTTGCTAAGTAATTTAGCAGCAGAAGTCTAGAGAAAGTCAGGGACTCTTTTCCTTCTGCTTTACTTAAGGATATAGGGTCTACCAGGTGCATGTACAGGGCAAAACTACCCATGCAGCTGTAAGCTAAATATTACAACTTAGTAACCGTTCATATTGCTTTTATCCAATGTTTAGATGGGTAATACCAGACCAGGTAATAAATTTCACAAGTAAGTGACTGTGATTTGGGGAAGTCATTTATGCTTGATAGAAGATTGACAAGGAGCCTTGGACCGGTAGGTATTATGTAAAAGATTTGATCTTCCTGTGCCTAGGTTGTCATCACTACCAAATGTGTCAGTAACTTGGAGAGAGAGCTGAGACTTTATCTTTGATATTCTCTATATGTCTTGTTTTATTCTGTTTCTTGCCACAGGGTCAATAACACTTACCAGGAGTTTTTTCAGCTGAGCTATCAAAGCCCAACTTAGTTTCCTTTTTTTCTGAGTGTAGCACACACAAAGAAAGCAATGAAAACAATGGGCAAAGATAATTTAAAAAAAAAACAAACAACAACTTTCTGGGACAGATACTATGCTGACAGATACTTTCTGCTGACAGATACTGATTTGGCTAAACTGGCAAACGACACAAGAGTCTCAGAGTTTACATGGTCACAACCTTGTAGACTCTACTGTTGCTCCATGGCAGCCTATAATAGCTCTTTGGCAGGCCTGGGAATGCCATTTTTCCAGGGTCAATTTTTTCCTAGTTACCTATCCAGAAATTAAAGTCGTTCAACTGGTCAATAAAATTCTGTTATGTTGTAGCAGAGAAAACTTGATGAGGGTTGCACCAACTTGGAACAACTGCACGGGCACTGTGGCTTCTCAAATCTAGTCTGTGGTACGCTGATTAAGAAGGGATCTGTTGTATTGGAAAGGTGTTTACAGTCAAAATGAATGAAATAGGATATGGATAATTAGGATGGCTGTATTAGTGGAAAAGAAACAGGGAGTAAGCTCCTAATTTCATTTGAAGCTAATGAGGTGGCCTGTCACTTTGATAAGATGTTTGGGCTCACAGGGTCTGCTTTGTTGAGGGTATTTCTTCTTTAATTGGTCTGTCAATTACCATTTGCCATGAAAGGCTGCAAACTGCTTACAGCCTGTTTTCAGTCTGTCTTACAAAATGGGTCCCAGAAGTAGGGTTTTCTTTTTTTATTTTTTTATCAAAAAAAGCATTAAAATGCCTAGTGGTTGTTATTTTTCTGGCTTGTTTTAATTGTTCTTGCCATTTACTTTGATGCTTTCTCACTTGAGCTACTGAAGTCTTCCACAACTGCAAAGGTAGGAGTTATGCTCATGATGCAAGTTGGCAATGGCAAAATTAAATGTAAATTGAACATGGTACACGAGACACAGTGTTGCTCTTTCTGAGTGTGATGAGCTGGGAATGCTAAAACTGAATGAATGAAGCAGCAGAATAGGTGCCTTACTGGAACAAGAAATTTTTGGTATCATTAACGGTTGGTTGAGAAACTGAAAATTAGCAAGTACTTTTTAGAGGGAGCATGGAAATAATCAAGCGTGAAATAGCAATCTATTGACCTCTGGTAACTTGATGTCTTGATTTAGGCAACTGCTTTACAAGCTTGACACACAACTTAATGCCAGCGATCCTGGACTTTTTATGGTAGTTTGCTAGTTACTCAGATGAGGAACAGTCACCATGTGACAAAACATTAACAGCTGACTCGAAGGCACACTTGGTCAAAGCAAATGCAAGTGTTTTCCATGTTGGTATCATTTGTTTCTGTTTTCCTGGCTGAGAAAAGCAGTTCTGCTAACTGCAAGGGTGCTGCATACTCTTGCTGAGGAACAGTTTGCTCCTAGGAAGCAAAAACCGAGAAGAATTTTCCGTGAACGTACACTGTTGACAAAACCAATAGTGCTAACCAGCACATTAATTTAATTCTCGTGTTCCTGGGCATGCAGTGTCTGTATTCTCATAGAAATGCAGTAGCCAGTATCTAATCCCTGTTATTTTCCTCTCCTTTTTCACCATTCAGGTGATATGAAAGAGTTTTTGAAGAGATTTCTGTAGGGATATAAAGAGTATTTTTAAAGAGATTTCTATAGGGAAATCACCTTTCTCTCTCTCTTTCCAATGACAGACCAAGCTGGAGAGGGCAGGAGCTCTTCAACTGTGTGTGGAATTAAATGGGTGCCATAAATCCAGGTATAGGTGTGTTATTGACGTGGATGTCAAAGCCTAAGTCACTATTGGCCTCTAGTAACTCTCGTAACTATTGAAACTATTTGAGGTTTCTGGCTAAGCCAAATCCTGTTTCTCTCCTCTTACGAATTGCAGCAAAATGTCCTGATCTTAGGAGGTGTGAAGCCCTGTCTCAGATCTGAATGGAAAACAGTGTGCTTGAAGATTTTTTCCAAAGTTTGAATTACGTAGAGAAATAGTAATTTCCTCTCTGGATTTCCTCTCCTTTTTCCTAAGGCCAGGTTCTATTAACACATATTCATCAACTTCCCTCTGCAACAAAATGTTTATATGTTTGTGGCTTTGCCTCATTTTCAGACTAGAATAGTTCAGCTGTAAGAGACCTACAATGATCATCTAGTCCAACAGCCATTTTAAGTTGCCACGGCTTGGATTCAAAGCAAGGTGTCTGCAGCCACGACGCAGAGCAGTGACCACTCTCCAATCTCGGTCGCCCAGGGTCTGGCGTTACCGCCGTGCACAGACATTGAAAGCTTGCCTTTTATTCTGACGCTGTGCCTTAAGTGGTGTGACTTAAAATTTTATTTGGATAGGAGAATTAAAAAAAGCTAAATAAAATGATGACTCAAAATGCTACACGCTCGTCAACCCCTTGAATAGCTGTTTATGTGCCTACTTCTACTATAAATTGGTACCTCATGGCTTCTTTGTATAAAACAGTGAGCCAGTCTAGCAGGATGACCTAGTTATTTTTAAAGCCCACTTATGTCAATGCTCTCTGTCCTGTGACCATGTTGGCCATCATTACTTCAGGGTGAGGTCAGTCTTTTTCTTTGCTCGGGCCGCTTGCCAGTTTCTCAACACCTGCCTTGAAAGTGACAGCTCTATGGGTGTCCTCATAAATTACAAATCATGTGCCTCTGCCCTGATGCCTTGGGACAGGCACAAAGTTAGAAACTGTCCTGTAACCCAAGCCCTGGGGCTCCTGCATGGGACAGCTGAGCAGCAGGCAGCAAGCCGCAGCAGCGGGGGGCCGGCTATGCCACAGACCCCAGGCAGCACCCGGGATGGCGCGGTGGAAACTCTGTGTGCACTGGTGCCAGCAGGCATGTGGCTGTCCCCAGTAAAAGCCAGGGCTGGCCCCCAGGAAGAGATCTTCACCCAGGGGAAAGGGTGGAGAAACCAACTGGCTAACAAGGGGGTGCTGTGGGTTTTATGCAGCACCTCTGCCCTTGTGTGCCCGCAATGAACCGAACCAGCAGGGATGGGATGGGAGCAGGGCTCTCCCCACTGAATGGGAAATGCTGTGCACAGTTGTCACTATCCTTTGCCACCTCCCAGCTCCTCAGTTACAGCTTCGGCATATAATTGACCACAGCACTAATTCAGTGGTGTGTTTTCCTCCTCCCAGTGTGTGCTGCAGACACTCAGCCAGCATACACGTGCTCCATAGCCTGACACAGTCCTAAAGTTTGAATTCAGCAAAACACTTCGGTGCTCCCCTTCCTCCTGAACCTAGCTGCTCAGTCTACTCCGCTTTCACCACGCCTTCCATGCAGGCTACATCCGCCCACAGGGAAACTGTTAGACAGGTCAGACAAGCTGCAACATCCCACTGCCCTCATCTACCTTCTCCTTCCCTGGATGTGCATCGTCCTCCTCCGTTGCAGGATCTGTGCCCGGTAGTGCCCAAGGTCTGGGGACCAGCACCTGCTATATCACAGCGTTATGGTTCTCTCTTAGCTCCATAACCGCAGGTGGCAGACACAATTGCTAATGTGATTGGTAATGTAATGCTGTGAGCTCCTGGCATGTGAGCTTCTGGCATGAAAAAGCAATACAAGCACTGAACAGAGCAAGGGCTGATCGGACATTGTTTTCAATCCACCTGTATGCTATTGTCATGGTTTTGTTAGTGAGGGGGGGCCTAAGGTGGTATCTTCTGTAGGAAACTGCTAGAAGTCGCTCCCCTTTGTTCAGTGGACTCGGCCAGGCCTAGGGCGGACCTGCTGCTGGCCAAGGCCGAGCCGACTGGTAGCAGAATGTTCCGTGATAATGCCTCTGCGATAACGTATTTAAGAAGGGGAAAACAGAAAAAAAAAAAAGAGAAGAGAAGATGTGAAGAAGCTGAGTGGAGGCAGAGGTGCAGAGGGGGAGGCACAGGCCTCATGGGCCTTGCAGGGCTCACCCTCTGGCCTCTCGCCAGGCGGCCAACTGGGCCCAACTCGGTCCGGCCCGGTTGCAAGAAGTGGAGAGGAGATGAGAAGTGAATAAGATGTAAAAAAAGATCCTGAGAGACATCTACCATCCTGTTGTGAGGAACGGCTGCAGACGCCAAGGTCAGTTCAGAAGGAGGGGGAGGAGTAATGCGGCTCCTGGCCAAGATTCCCCTGCAGCCTGTGGTGACGACCATGGTGGAGCAGGTTGTCCCCCTGCAGCCCATGGAGGTCCACGGAGGAGCAGAGATCCACTTGGAGCCCGTGAAGGACCCCACACCAGGGGAGATGGATGCCTGAAGGAGGCTGTGGCCCGCGGAGGGCCCGCTGGGGCAGCCATTCTGGAGGGACTGCACCCTGTGGAAGAGATGACCCACGCCAGAGCAGTTCCACGAAGGACTGTGGCGTAGGGGTGGAACCCCACAACGGAGCAGGGGAGGAATGTGAGGAGTTCTTCCCCCGACCATGAAGCAGCGATGTGAAACAACGTATGATGAACTGACCACGACCCCCATTCCCTCTTCCCCACTGTGCCACTCAGGGCGGGGAAGGTGGTAGAGATAATGTTAAGCTTGGGAAGAGGGAGGGGTGGAGGGAGGTTATCTTGTTCTCTGTCTCATTATCCTGCTGTTTGTAGTAATAAATGAATAGTTTTCCCCAAGTCGAGTCTGTTTTGCCCGTGACGGTAACTTTAAGGATTTCTCCCTGTCCTTATCTCAAACCTCGAGCCGTTTTTCCTTATATTTTCTCTCCCTGTTCTCTCGGAAGGTGGGGGGAGTGAGAGAGAGACTGCGTAGTCTGGTCCTGATCAGGGCTGAACTACGACAGTTATTTTGGCACCCAAAAATCAAAAGATTTTTGCCTCCAAAGGCATAAGCAAAATCTGTTACCCTGTTGGCATGGGATCCTTAGCTGGATGACTAAACTGCAGCAAAGTGGAACCCTCAGTTTTTTAACATGATCCATGAGGTGTATTTTAGCAGAGACTGCTTTCTGTCTTTCTTTTAGCATCTTTTATGTTCCTTTTAATGAATGGGTAGGACATAGAGTTGATGCTCTTGCCATGGTTGACGATCAGTAAGAGAAGGCTGCAGAGGGGTTCTGATCAGAGCTGCCTGTAAGTGTGCACCACCTTGCTTTCTTTTGGTTTTAGATTCATGTGAAAATAAATGTACTTCCTTACAGTTGTGCTTCTGAATATTATGAATATTGATTTCCAAGGGAAATACTGAGTTGGGACTCATGAGTAGGCTGCAAAACATATTTATTTTATTTGTGAAATAATGACATTACATCTCTGACAGATAAGGTCTCAAATTGGCTGATTGGAGATACATGAGTGAGACTCCAAAGATAATCTGCCCTAAGTTTTCTGATGTCAGCTGCTCCTATTCCTGCATGTTTATCTTCCCAAGCACACTATATGGTATAAGGTTTTCACCCTGGATCTGGTATGGATGATATTTTTCCTTCTAGAAGGTGATATCTGGTGATATCTTCTCATCAGAAAAAAATATCTGTGAACTTCAGCCAACACAGGGTAAACCTTGTAGGGATTTCCCAATGCAATTTTGTTTTCTGCAGTTCCTAAGCACACTGCCACCACAGTAATGAAAAAGTGTCTTGGCATAAAAGCATGCCGTAGCGAGGGAGCTATTAATCAGAATGACAAGAGGTAGTGCCTTGGAGCAGTCCTCATCCAGTGTTTCTGTAGTACAGACTGAACACTTCATTGATAAGTTCCTAATCCCATTCAGTACTTCCCATACAGTATCTCAAAATAAATTTGGAATGCTACTGGTAGAGCAGCACTGTGTACTTTGGCAAGTCTCATGGTATGCATGTTCCTTGAGCTCATTTCAGCTATTGTTCAAGTTCTTTTCCTCATCCTCTCCCAACCCTGTTAGCAACTACCAGCACTGAGGGCTCGAAGTCCCTTTTTCCAGCTGGCAGCAGCAACAACACTGATAAGAGTACAGGCATACATGGTCTGAGGTCTTCTGCCTTAGAAATATCTACACCCGTGTGACATTTTATAGGTAGATGGCACAATCCAGACAAAACTGTACTTTTATAATGCTCAATTTCCATGATTCAGGATACGCACACACACACAGACAAACCCTGAAAAGGCTTCCTTTACGTGGTAGTAGCAACAGGTGCAGGAAGGTACCTGAATCTGGAAGAAAATACATCCAAGTGATTTCCTGCTGAAAACAGGGGAAAATTAATTTGTTCCCACAATGAGGATTTGAAATTTGAACCTGATGAAAACAAAGGATGCACACTCCTATTTTGTTAGGGAAAAAAAAAGAAAAAAGTATGAGAAGTTGAAGCTCACCCTAAAGGCTGAACATGTAAATTGTTCTGTTTAGTTTGAGCTCTCTTCTAATTTATTTCTTACTGTTTCAGCGAAAGGCTAGGTGGGGTTTGTCACCCCTCTGGTCTGAATTTTCTTTGGATGTGAGGGAATTCCATGAACTAACTCTGTGGATGGCAAGAGAGGGGAACCCTATTAGGGTATGACAATTTGAGGACTATATATACACACAAGTTGGCTATATATAGATTTGAAAGGCCAAGTCTCAGAATTCTGTGTTGAATTTCATGCCATTTATCTTATCTAGCCTTCAGTGACGCAAAAGCCGATGTCCAGCAGTGTCTTTCAAGAAAAAAAAAAACAAACATTTACTATCACTATTAATTGCAAAAAAAAGAGGAAGCAGTTGTAGTTCAGGTTCCTTGAAGTGACCCATGCCAGCAGAGGGATTGGGAACAGAAATTAAGTGGGAGGAGCATCTCTGGGGAAGGCTGCTCCACCGCCAGTAGAGTCGGGGTCCAGCTCCTGCCTCTGCATCATCCCCCTCTTGCTCATCCTACACAGCATAGCACTGGGTGGGACACTGAGTGGGGACTGTGCCTCCTCTCCTCTGGGCCTGGTGCTCACAGCAGCTCCTGGCCTCTGGCCAGGGTGGCTGTGGCCTGGGAGGAGGTGCTCAGAGGTGTTCAGAGGTCTGAGAGGAATCTGTTGGCCCAATAGCTGCTCCCAGATTCCAGGGCAGGTGGGAGACTGGGATGGAGCAGCCCATTAGGTGCTGGAGCAGGACCTCATGGTGGGGAGGGGAAAAGGTGGGGCTGCAGAAGAGCTCAGCCGGGCCTAAGGCATGATAAGACTCAGGAAAAAAACAAACAGGAAAGAACTCTGTGCCCGTTAGTAATAATAAGAAGTAAAGACAACTCTTCAGCACAGAAGGTAACTGCTTCTTGCCATGTCACAGTTTTGCTTTCTTTTCTTTCCCTAATGAAAAGCACTCACAAGGTCAATATTGTTAATAAACTTTGGAAAAATATGACCTCACATCTTTCTGAATCCTGAGGCAATGATGCCATTGCCAAGGTGACCATCTATTTGCCATCCATGAGAGACAGTAGCAAATATTTTGAATTAAAACAAGGAGTCACACCAGTGACAGCAGTGCAACAAGAACTTCCCTGGCCTTTGGTGGACTAACGTGTTGGGTATGACAGCTAAAGGTCAAGTTGACATTGCCTTGGGGAAAATAAGATGGTCCTTGTCACACTGATCTAATAGCACATACAGCTGTATTCATCAGATCAGCAGTACTACAGAAATAAGAAATGAACCACTGGAGTAATTTTTTCAGGGAAAAAAAAATTACGCTTGTTGTTGAAGAAAGTAGAGATTACTGTATTTCTGCAGGTGAGATCAAACAATTCAGACAAAACATGGGACTCAGAGCTAATAATTGTGCTTTTTGTCTTTAAACAGAACTTTTGGCCTGTTCTGAAATCAGTGGAAAATGGGACATTGAAGTTATTTAAAACTATCAAAATCTTGATGCCCTAGTGTTACGCTTGTCTCAGAAAGGCGGTATTTCTTCATGGATATAAAGTATGAAAAGACATCAGGTGACGGTTAGTTTTATTCTTGCTTTGAGACACACCTGTGCCTTCAGAGACCTGCTTGTCTTTGAAGAAGAAATTCAGTCTTCTGGAGCCTCCTCTTTCCTTCCCTGTGCTTCCTCTTCTCCTTGACTTCGACTATCAGTGACCAGGATCCTTCACTGGGTTATGTTTGACCTTCTGTTCCTGGTAATATAATCAGTGCTGAACAAAAAACAAAATGAAGCTTGCCTTTCTCCTGAAGAGTTGATAATCCAGGGTACTGAACCTGGCTACACTTATGAACATGTTTAATTTCACGAAGACAAGCAGAAGACATCTACTTGTGTATAAAACTACTTTTCAGTGATAACATTCATGTCAAGAAAGATCTTGACTAAAGTTTCTGTCATTCAGGATCATTTTTACTTTTTATCCATTCCTCTCCACATCTTTTTAAGGTTACTTCACTTGATTTCTGTGGGACAAGTAGTGTAAACTAAAGTAGCTTAACAACAAAAAAAGCTTTTGTAGGGTTTGGGCCATAGAACAGCAGCATCGTGGCTTCACTTCAGCCTGTGAATAGCTTTCAGCATTTCCACATCTGGCCAACAAAGCATTTAAGAATTCATGAAAGATGGTAATGCTAGGAGGAAAACATTTTGTTTAATTAGAATCTTACACGTTTTCTTGGCTGTGTCCATCATGGGAAAACTTCTGAACCAAAATTTTCAAAAGAAGGCTTATGAGTCACCCTCCAATTTCTTATACAGTCAGGTCTTTTGGAAGAACAATGGTGTAGAAAGCATACCAACAATCCCAGACCAATTTTATGCTTTTAGATGTGAAGAACTTGAAAGGCCACAGTTACTAACATGTTTTACACTGTTCCAGAGCAGAGAAATAGTTTATGTCGTAGGTGTCCCAGCTCAGAAGAGAGAAAAGCTTAAGAGTTGGTTTCTGTGGCCACAGATGTACAAACAGGAGCCTGTGGAAATAGATGTTCATGACTGTGCCCATGATGTGCTGGTGGGTGTCAATTAGCCCTGTATTCTGGTGGTTATTGATGAATGAACACATCTTAGGAGGAAAGGAGGAGGTTCTGCAGCTGTCATGAGGCAGAATAAAACTTCAGTAGCTAGAGCTTCTTAATCCCGTTTGTGAAGCTTTTACAGCTGTTACAAAATGCTGCCGCACCATTGCTTTATCTGTGATCCTGTACCAATGTGCTGTTCTGTGGGAAAATGAGCACGTTTGCATAAGGCAGAAAGTGAGAGAACGGACAGAAAATGCCTGTAAATATACTCTGACAATTTACGTATTTACATGTAGGAAAAGCTAAGTGTCTGTTCTACACATAAAAGGACAATTCTCTTCTTTGTATGCAAGTGGATGTCATTGCCTTTGTTCTCTACCCTGGGGCCACATCACCTTTCAAAATCTCTTCTAGCACTATTGTGACTCCCCTAGCAGTCACAAAGTAGACCCTAACACCTTAGTCCATCAGGATACATGTATGCACACTTTATTTTGTAAATGTATTTGCTTTCAAGTATTTTAACTTAGATAATAATTTTTGGTGACTTCCTCTGTAATTTCTTCCTTAGAGTCAGTGTTATTAGAGGCAACACATCATTTTGTGGTGAGAAGAGGTAGATTCACGGCTTCTCCTGCAGCCTGTCATTAGTCCTCCCATTTGCCATAGCAAAACAATGACATCAGTGTTTGCTCATGTTCTTGAGCAAGAAAGCAGTCTGATAGTAATATGGGACCTGTTCATGGAAGTAATACAAGACCATTAAGCTTCCCAAAGGGATGTGTCACAGCATTTTTCTTCTGGTATTTTAATATATTTGAAGAGATGTGCAACTGTCACCACCAACAAAGCATCTCTGAATTGTTGACCTCTCATGAAAACTCTAGGCATTTTCTATTACAGTCCAACAAACAGAACTGAACAATAAAAATTATTCTAGAATGTGTTTTAAAATATTTTTTTTTTCTTGTTGAATCACTACACAGGCTTTGCTATGTTCAAAGGGTTTGGTATTCAGGTCTTGCCTGAAGCTAGTGATAAAAACACCTTTCATCCTTACAAAAGCTGAAGGGCTGCTTTAAGTGTTGTGGAAGCAAGTTCAGCCCCTCTTGATATCAATTTGGTTATACACAGGTGGATCTGTTTACACTTAATACATACAATGCCTTAATACACTCCAAGGCTAAGAGAATTCAAAAGCAGTACTTGCTGAAAGCTTCCCTTCTTTCAGCTTGTTCCTCTGAACTTAGCACCTCATTGGAAAACATAACGGTAAGTTTTCTACCCTTGTAATATTTTAATAAAGGCAAATAATATGTGTCAAGATGATCTGGAGGACACTCAGCACTCCTTGTTCTCGATGTCTTTGTTACAGGGCAAATTTAGTGCCTATTTGTTTTCACGTGCTATGTTTTACCTGGTTTGTGCAGTGGGGAAGTTGGCATATTCATTCACTGTTTCCACACACGGGTTGCCTAACCACTGTGCTGAGAACAGCAAAACATTTGGGGGACTACTCCTGCCCTTGTTTTGTCATGGAGTGCTGTTGATATGCACAATATTTTAGGGACAATAACAAAAAAAAAGAAAGGGCAACTCATAGATTCGCAGATTTCTGCCTTTAAGTTGTGCTAAAGCCACCTCATCAACTTCAGTGGAGTTGACCTAGACATCTCCAGAGGTGAACATGTCCACATTTGGCTGAGGAGAAACAAGAATATATTGTCTATTTCTCTCTTATAACAGCTTCCGCAATGAGGTCTGGGTGGAGGAGCAGGCTGAAGTATCCACGGCAAAGAAAGACTGCCTGCTGTGCTTTCAAGGCACCAGCTGCCGTCACGGCTCTGTGTAACAGGGTGCAGTGATGCAGCCTCTCTCTGCCTTTGGGGGATCAGATTTGCTAAGTGCTTAATGTCAATGAAGTTCTCTTGGTGACCAGGCTGGTATTGCCTTTCCTACGCAGCCTGTTAAAGCTCATGGACTATTATTCGCCTACTCAATTAACTGCTAAGGAGACAGAGGAAATATGTGCCTGGAGGAGAAAATGAAGCCATCTTTATTTGATGGCTAATCAAAAATCCAATGGCTTTTGAAGACAGTGTGAAATGATCATTAATTAAGAGGGATACCTAAATTTGGAGGTCAAAGAATCTTGTACAAGCCAAGAAAAAAAGGCCTGGAGGACAGAGCTTGTTCCCCCTGGTTGATGAGGCCTTTGTGGACTTAGCCAGCAGGAATCAGCCTATATCTGAACTGGACCTGGGCTGAAACACATCTCCAGTTCCCATAGGTATACGCACCTGCAAGTCAGAGATTCAGTGCATTATAGAATATAGGTCCCAAAGAGCAATAGGTTAATTTGGTAACAGCTTCAGTGTATGGCAACCAAAGGGCCTTTAAATGAAGGTGGATTGAGATGACTGCTGATCCTTCCTCACTCTCTCATACTCTGACATCAAAGAAGCCATCAAAATGTTGAGTGACAAGCCAAGCCAAATGTGTTCCCAGCTCTCCTTGCGGCGTGAGCACTAGTGTATGAGCAGGTCGAGGAACCACCAAAACAACAATGAGGCTCAGCTGTGGCACCCACCACACACACATCCAGGGCCATGTCTATGGAAAGGCTCTGAAGCTGTGCTTATGACAAGGACAGTGTGATGGTCCTGGTGAAATGTAAAGGGAAGTGGAAAGGGCAGGGGAAATGCTGTAGGGGTTGACATCCAGGGCTAGGGGGGGAAAAAAACCATGCAGCTGCTGCACAACACCTGCCATATGGTTCACAGCTGCCTACAGTGCACAGCCCTGATGGATATCCCAGAGCTGAGGCTGTGCTTGGCAAAGACACGTGGGTGAAAAGGGGCAAAGAAGAGACATGGTGTAGCTGTGGTGTGGAGGAAGAGGGATTGGGAAAAGGTGGTTACATGGCAGCACATGAGCCCCATGCCCTGCAGAGCAAAACCTGCCCAGTCACATAAATTTTTCCAGTGTTTTCTTGCTAGACTTTACCCCAGAAGGGAGATGGTCAATGGCTTCTACTGACACAGGTCCTGTTTCTCCATGTCAGTTATTTGTCCTGCCGGGGTCCCTTGTAGGACATCTCTGTCTCTGTGGCACCCTGAGCTTAGCCACTGTTGCGAGTCAGGTGGGATGTGATTAGAAACAACTTTAAAAGAGTATAGAAGGCAGTAAAAATAAAACAAAATTAATTTCCAAACTAAGAAAAATCTGAAAGTCTGCAGGTCTCATAAGAGTCAGCATCTTTAACTTGCAATAGACCTTCGCTTTGTTTTCACTAAAAAGAAAGCTGATTACAAAATATACTGCCAATTGTTTACAGAGGAGTAGATTTAGGATTCATATATTCCTCCTTCAGAGGACAAATATCCAAAATCTAATACCTGAAGGTATTATAAAGGTGAAAGAATATTCTGCAAACACATAAAAGCAATAAAGCATTACTACCTGTTTTTTGAGAACAACATCACTGAAATCCTTTGTGAGTAGAAATCTGTCTTCAGGCTCAAGTCAGAGTGGGAAAGTGTTTTTGAGAAGAAGAAATTTTGCCAGCAAAGTGCTTATTTATTAAAATAATTATGAGATAACCCAGTCAGCTCTAGGGAAACCTGAGGAAAATAGAAGAGAGGAAAACAAGAGCTACTTAGAAAATAAAATGTAATTTCCTCGAGTCAAGGGGTAGGTGTATTTCTCTCCTGGGAAATGAACACTTTAATATGTGTAGATCTGACCCTAACGACTGTCTTAAAGATTAGCCTGAAAGATAGTGCTCTGGAAGGGCACGCAGAGAACTCCATGTGATAATTTCCTGGAATTTCTGGATTGAAACAGATAAGAGCTGCATGCTGGCATCTGTAAATTGATGTGACCTTTTGCTTGCAAGCTGATCAGACTGTGATCGGCAAAGAACCATGCTCAGAAGCACTTAGTAAAGGACTCAATGGGTTAAATTTCGGAAAAAGAAGCAAAAAAATAAAATAGCTAAGGATTTCAGTCTTACATAGATCAAAATGATATTGCAGACTCCCTCACAGAAGGATTGCTTCCTGGTCAAACTTACTGTCTTATTTCTACATGTTGAATCATATTCAAAAGCTTATACTGGTCATGAACCTTCAGGAAAGCAACATCTGTGGTTTCAAAAAGTACAAGTGTGTGAAAAAAAATTAGTCTTGTCTACAAATATGCCATACTTTGCACTTTCTCCCTCCAAATGACTTAATTTACAGATTAAAAATAGAAATGAAGAAATATGGACATGATAAATAACATTTTAAGATGCCATGGTTTTGAAGAATACACCTTGAAATTATACTCACCATAGTTATATTACCATTACTTTCCACAGAGAAAACTGTAACAGAGCTCCAAGAATACATGCTTCCTCTGTAAAATCTCATTAAGCCAAAAAATGGGGGTTTGCCATGGATTTTAATGAAGTCAGATATAGGCTTTCCAGTGCCATGCTACTGCTCATGACAGTCACAAGTCCTACCAACAACATACATTAGAGCAATGATGTAGTTCAGTGTGAATAAAGAAAAAAAACATTTGTGGGAGAAAGGGTATTTAGATGTTCATGTCCATATGGAGATATTTTAGTGTCCCAGTACAGAAGCACTGAGCAAGCATACGGCCCAAAGCTGAAGGCTGAAAGCTCATGCAAAGTGCAATGAGATCCATTGCTATGAAATAAAATAACTTCCTCTCAAATGGCTCTCCGGATCTGTCACTCTGAACATAGGTGTGGACAGCCTTCCCACCAGAGGTCATCTACTCACAAGTGTGGCTGAATTTAATTAATAACAATAAACATATTTCTCTAAGACTGTAGAATCGTAGCTTCATAGAATAGATTTAGCTTGGCTAAAGGTGATGCAGTCCAGTCCTTTGCTCAAGACAGGGCTAATTCCAAAGCTAGAGCAGGTTGCTCAGGGCTTTATCAAGCCGGATTTTCAAGGATGGAGATTCAACAGCTTTTCTGTACATGTGTTTCAGTGCTTGTTATAAAAGATGTTTTCCTCATGTCCAGTCAGCTTGGGACCATTGCCTCTTGTCCTTTCGTTTATATCTCTGACTCTACCCTCTGTAATCCCCTGTAGATATGCTGGTAGAAGACTACTATTAGATTCACCTTCTTGCTTTGTCTTCTCCAGGTCAGAAAAAAAAACCTTTTCCCTTAGTTTTTCCTTTTATATTGGATAGTCTTCATCCCTAACCATTCTGCTAGTCCTTTGCTGGACTTACTCCAGACTGACCATACCACTTTCATACTTGCAGACAGCTGCAAAACTGGACACAGATGTCAGGGGCCTGAGAGTATCCCTGTCTTGGAAGCTAGGTTACTGGGGCTCAGGATCAGCATCCTCCTGGAGACTGTGGGCAGAAGTTGCCACACAGTGATGTGGGGACACTGTGGCCAAGAATGATATCCATTTCTGTTCCCAGGGAGGTGTCCGCTGCCCAGGGCTGGGGCTGCCCCTAGGCTGCTCTGCTCTTAGTTGCTGTGGTGGGATGGACTTCACTACCATCTCCTGCCCTGCCACCCTGGGAGAGCCCCCACTGCTCCTGGTCCCCGGGGAGGGCACATTCCCTGGAAGTCCTTGGCAACTCCAGATGTGACCTCATAAGAGCAGGGGAGAAAGGAATAACCCCTTCCCTCAGCCCACTGCTTAAATTCCCACTGTCCACCATAATCACTGCTGTCCAGTGGCTAATCCCCTGAGCCGCTTCTCCGGCCTTCCTTTAGGAGACAACTCAAACCAAACCTACAAAGCATCTCTGATAAAACTGGTGTCATAGTGGTGCCCATTCTCCACCATTTCTACACATGGCAATAGCAAGATATATTTAGGGACACAACTTACTTGATATATCCTATTTTTAATTACCAAGGTGTCAAAGAGAATGTGTAAAACACTTGATAATAACATGCACGTTAAAGACCTGCTGGAGCATTTATCAGAAAAGGATGTCTTTCTTCTTTGTCATGTCAATGTATACAGGGAGGATGGTTTTCCTGTTCATTTTAAAAGGAAAAATATTAGGCTTTGATTCTCTGGTTTCTTTTCATCTTCTTCTAGCTTAAAAAGCTTCTGGAAAGGAATAAAAAGAGATAGAATAGCAAAGAAATCACAAAAGGAAGATATCAATAAGAAGCACCACTGACTATTCTCTCTAAGCAGTTTCCAAGCAACTTTTAATGGAAGGTCAGGCACAAGCAAGATAAAGGGAGGAAAAACCAAGACATTATTTCATACAATAAAGTGACCATGAATGCTGCCAGTTACAGAGGAAATAGATTGGCCAGCCTGAGCACTTATTTATGTTTTTCTGTGAATACAAATGAAAACCCTGTATAAAGGGCACTATCAAATTTGAGCGGGAGTGTTAATTCCAGCAATACATTTGCATTAGTCCTCTGAGAGGTATTCATCACTGAATATGAGATGTTGACTCTGTGGTAATAATAACGGTCCTGTTGGACTTCCTCAGTGGCTTCTCTCTGAAGATCTATAGTACTTTTTGTCTTTAATTAATCATGTCTTACATTTGCAGCTCCAAGCAGATCAGCTACAAATTATGCAAATGGAGCAGCTGAGGCGTAGAGAGGTGGAGTGACTTTACTCATATCGCCGTAGCTATCAGCAGACCTCCTAATGCAGAGGTTGCAAAGGTCAGAGGTGTGCCTGCAGTCAAGAAGAGATAACCATACGTGCAGACAACCCTAGCTACCCAGCACTGCTGGCTGTTTACAGCAGCTCCCAGTGGAAAGAGACAGAGGCTGTATCTGAAGTGCATGCATCTATCTATGTGATCTAATTCTAATTCTTTCTTCATCCACCATCTGGCAGCCTTAGACAGCTGGCAGCTGAAATAGTCCTTCTGAATGTGAGTGCCACAGCAGGCAGTCTGAATGCATCCCTTTGGTCCCAAAGTCATACAGCACGAAGCATCCCCCTGTACTCTGTGACCTGTATCATGGTCAAGGAGTAAAAGCTCATGTGTCCTGCCAAAAAAAGTCCTAGGAAGGAATCCAGATATTGATTTGGAGGCCTTAAAATTTAAGAAGCCTAATTATTAGTTACCTTGTGTCGTGGTTTATCTCCAGGCAGCAACTAAGTACCATGCAACCACTCGCTCACCATCTCCCTTCCCAGGTGGGATAAGGAAGAGAATTGGAAACACAGGAAAACTCGTGGATTGAGATAAAGACAGTTTACTAGGACAGCAAAGGAGAAGATAATAATAATATATATATTAATAAGAATAATAAAATAGAAATAATAAAATGGAAGAGAGAATCAGAAGGGTAAAAGTGAGAAAGCTCACACATTGAGATAAAGATAGTTTAATATGTAAAGCAAAAGCCATGCATGCAAGTAAAGTAAAATAAGGAATTCATTCACTACTTCCCATCAGCAGGCAGATGTTCAGCCATCTCCAGGAAATCAGGGCTCCATCACTTGTAACTGTTACTTGGGAAGACAAATACCATAACTCTGAATGTCCTCTCCTTCCTTCTTTTTCCCCCAGCTTTATACTGCTAAGCATGACATCATATGTTATGGAATGATGGTGGTGGAGCACTGGAATGGATTACCCAGAGAGGTGGTGGATGCCCTGGAAACTTTCAAGGCCAGGTTGGATGGGACTCTGAGCAACCTGATCTCGTTGGAGATGTCTCTGCTCCTTGCAGACGGGTTGGACTAGATGGCCTTTAAAGGTCCCTTCCAACCCAAACCATTCTAAGATTCTATGATTTTGTGATTCTATGAATATCCCTTTTTTCAGTTGGGGTCAGCTGTCCTGGCTGTGTCCCCCTCCAACTTTTTGTGCACCCCCAGCCTCCTTGCGGATGGGGCAGTGTGAGAGGCAGAAAAGGCCTTGACTCTGTGTAGACACTGCTCAGTAATGACTAAAACATCCCTGCATTATCAACACCGTTTCCAGCACAAAACCAAAAGATAGCCCCATACTGACTACTATGAAGAAAGTTAACTCTACCCCAGCCAAAACCAGTAAAGAAGAGCAGGTTTTAATAAAAAAAAAATCCATTCCTGTGTTCTGAAAATAGGTTAGGAATGAGCCTGTCTTTTAGGATCAAGGGTAGCCAATGAATCAGAGTATTGATTTCTGGCAACATACACTTATGGAAGAAGCAGATATAGTTACAGCAGATCATTGTCTGCAAAATGCTCTCAGATATATCTGAAAAATGCTGTGAAAAACTCAGCATTCTTACAGTACTTCTCCTATTAGACATGATTTAAAAAAAAAACCACAGCTGTCTCCAAATTTTATACAAACTGCATGCATCCCAAGCTTCTGCCTGTGAAGAAGGACACCAGTGAGAGCTAATTACATCCTAAACAAACATGTTGACTTCAGTCTGAAGCAGAGGAAAGACTTTTCACAAGGCACACTTAGCAGTGGATGTGGCAATGTATTATCAAGGGTGCAATAACATCTTAGACTGGTACAGCTGTGTCTGCTGTTAGCTTTGAAATAAGACCTTAGCCAGTATGATTTGTTCTATATATAGAGTGACATAGGGACTAGCAGTTGACCTTCCCTTTGTTGTGTTCTCCCATGCACTAGGCCAGCTTTGTGGTCCAGAGCCGCTTGGCTGAACTGACCTCCTGGGCTGAAGTCAGTGATGCAGCTGCCAGCTCTAGGTCAGAAGATGGATGTGAGGGGAGATTTCTGCCTTGGAGTGGGTTGATACTGGTTTTATCTGGGCTGCTCTGCTGTCCCCTGCAGAAGTCTGGTGCCCAGCTTCGAGCACGTGGGCTATGTTGTGAGTAATCAGCTGAGCAACAGTTTGGCAGGGCAGCACCCATCTGTCAGCTGCTGGTGGTGGGTGTCCTTCTAAGATAAAAGGTTGAAAGAATTGCAGTATTTTACTTACAAAGCTCTTTTTTTCTTTGTTTGCTTTTAATTTAGAATTGTGAAAATGTCTTCAGTCAGGATATGAAAACAACATCTTTAGGCCCATGCAATTGCATTTATCTTAATTTAATATAATTTATGGAAGTTATTTATGATTCAGTCATGCACTATATGAGACAGCATACCTCGTGTTTACTCACTACACTTCTTCCTGCCTTTATTAGCTAATTTATTCTTTACCTGCTTTTCGGTTTGGAGGGATTATCTTGAAAGTTATTTGAGATTTTTTTCAAAGTAATGATCTGCACAGCAGACAGCAGCTGGGCATCTTCGTGGGACCACAGTATGCACATGTTCCAGAGAACTACTTGCTCCTTTGTTTCTGAGGCCAATTTAAAGCTCTCATCTCAGTCTCCATGAAAAATCTTTTGAGTATTTTAGAAACTTTCTCAGCTGGAGAAGGGCTTCTTTTCAGCCAACAAAGCTAATGGTACCTAATAAAACTCCTTGTAGCTAAGGAAAAAGCATGACTGGATGAAATCTCTAAGTGGAATTAACTACCAGAAGGAATGAGTTTAAGCATAGTCTAAGTTGGTTTTGGAGCAGTTGAAAATATTTTAAAAACAATCTTCTTGCAATAACCAAGTATAAGAAATTACAGCAATAATAACAGGAAATCTGGGGCTTTCAACTGGTCCTTTAATAGAGTTTTAAGAAAATATTAGTAATGGGACAAGAGGTAAGGTAATATCATGGTTACAAAGACAAAGGACTGCAGGTAGGAGCAAAGAGATCCATTTTTCTAACTGTTCCTTTCAGGGCAGCAACTTTTCAAGCAGCAGCATTTGGAGATGTGTTATCTTAATACATAAATACATAATCCTTAAATAGGATCTCAAATATCAGTAGTGTACAGATCTACCTTTTAATTCCTAAACTACCTCCTCCTACCGAAGTTCAAATCTTGTCTTCTCTCTCCTATAACACGTAATAGATGTTTAGTCACCACTTCAGGATTTATCTAGCTAAAACATGACTCTTCATTTTTACTTTCTACACTTTCTTTTCCCAACACTGTACCAGCTTATCATCCTGTGGTCAGGACTATTCTCAACCTTACACTTCTCCCAGCTTTTTGCAGAGGAATGAATGCAAGACATCTTACCCCAGGGCTCCTGGGGGTTGCCGTGCCCACCCTGACTCCGGTCCCATGTTCTTCCTCCCTCTCTCACTGTGCTTCAGTACAAGCATGTCAAGCAGTTCAGTGAGTCATGCTGCTTCAAGACAAAAGCCAATGTTTTTGGAATAATTCTTGTTCAGCTGGGTTGGTTTCCTGAACAAGCTCACTGTGAGGTTTCATGGACTGTAGTGTCAATACCTGGCAAGAAAACAGCCTGGACTTCAGCTGGGTTAAGGTCTGCAGAAGGGTACCTTAACTGATATTATTTTTCTATATAAATTATTAAAAATGTAGCCTTTCCTATTCACCATACAGTTTTCCTTACTTCAAAATTGTCGTCCCTGGTCTTCGTGAAATACCATCCTGTCTCACCAGTGTTGCCGCAAAGACCATTTTCTCATCGTGTCATGTTCCCCAGACAACCCTTCCCTATGCAGCCCTCACCAATTCCTCATTTTTCTGCTGCATTAAACACTTCAAACTCAGGGCCCTTCCTGGGCTTCTTTATCCTGACTCAACAGTTCTTCATCACTCTCAAAATATCAAGTTGCTTCTCCATTTGTGCCCTACTGCCATCATATGTTCGTTTTCAAGATTCTTTTGCCCATGCAGCTTCCACATGTCCATGTTATTATTCTCCCTGACACTTCTTCTTGAGACTCCTTTAGTTTGTGATATCTACAACAGGAAAGGAAAAAAAAAATATGACAAACAGTTCATGTGCTCAGTCTGTAGACTGCTGTGTCAGCCAATGTTTTATCACTATGCCTCTTCTCATGCTCACATGTTTTTCTATACTTATTTTAGGTTGATGCAATATCTATCAGAGCAGCATGATGGTCCAGATTTCTCACCTGGGGGGTGGAAAGAGGTTACTACTCCATTTTTATTGACTACTCCATCTTTACTAGGTATAGAAGTCACCAGTATGCTGTTTCATATAGTCAAAAGTCCAAAATAGAAGGCAATATGCATTGGTAAATATTATCTGAAGAGCTCATTCATGTTGCTAGATTCAAATGTAGAAGTGCCATCTGGAGAAATGTAATCAATGTCATTTTTTTACAAAGTTGTTTATCACAAACTAAATAGTATATGCTGTGATAGAAAGAATGGAAATTAAAAAAAAAAAGAAAAGAAAAGAAAAACAAAATACAGGTATGATGAGATCAGGAGCTTCATTGTTCCCCATGTGAAGTTGCCCAAAGATTTTCAACAGGAACTCAAGAGCATATCTCCAAGTGACCCATATCTGCTACTGGAGCCAGGTCTTTGAAAATGTTTCCATGGTTTTCCCATGGCTTATGGCCTGATTTTCCAAATGCTTTTGAGTATTTGTCCATTTATGCACGTGTTCCTAAAGAAATCTGGAATATTTTAAAAATCTAGGTACAAATTAGTAAGCTTAAAAATACCTAGTAGGACATACCTGCTAAGGTAAAGAATTGCTGTTTGAATTTTCTTGGGAATTTCACAAACTGGGACTTTAAAAATGAACGCAAATAGAATTAAACTAAATAAAATAAAACTTCCGGGAGGAGTTTTTGGCTTGGCAGACTTCAATGCAGGATGAAGAAATAAATTTTTCTACTCTGATGTTTGTTTTTATGAAGTCATTTTGTATATAATGATGTGATGATATGTTACTGTGGATGTAGCACTAAATATAGCATGAGAATATGTGTGCTATTTAAAGCGATCATACAAGGGTGTGTAGTGGGGGCTGCACTTGCTGTATGTGCAGTACCCTATTTATAACAGACATATAGGATGGATTTAGTGTACTAGAAGCAAGCATTTGAACTGAAGACTTGCAAGGACATGGCGATAGGGCTAAATAAATCTAATGTGTCAAAAGGAATATGGAATTTATGAAATGTACACAAAATTAGCAAGTTTTTTTCTATAGTAACGAAAAGCATCTCAGGCTTGATTTCATTTTACACCTAAACTTTGTAGTCAGTATTAAATACGGCCTTGATCTTGCAATTTATGGTGAGGGGGTTTTCTTGCATCTACAAATAAGTCAAGTGAAGTCAAGTAACTCCTCAACAGACTGTTGCAAATTACAGAATTATGGGCTAGTGCTGGTAGGTGCTGCTAGGAGCCATGTATTAATGAATCAAGATCTGGTCTCTGTTTTGTGGAAGGAAAAGATGGTGATTTTTTTTTTTTCACAGAGATTATTCCCTCTCTCTTCCTTCTGAATGATTAAACGTAGCTTGTTACAGCTTTGATAAATTTTCTTGACCCTGTGACTTCCATGTAACCAGATAGAGAAGCCAAGCATCTACTTTCTCACCTATGACTGAAGATAATTTTTTTTTCCTGGCTTTTGCACAGACTTCTTCTATACTGTTCTACTGCACTTTGCTTTGTCATTATCTCCAGTGCTAACATGCCTGAAGTATAAACTTCCTTCACAAAGAATTTGAGTTTGGCCATAGGCCATTGGTTTTGAACACTGAACCTATTTGAAGTAGGCATATGACTTGCAGATTGATCTCAGAGACCAACAAAGGATGCGTTGAGGAATTTCATTTCCCTGTAGCAGTAAAAGTAAATTACTTGCTTGATTTGCCACAAGTTAAAAATTATTGGCTTACCTGGGAAGCTGAAACACCACAAAAATCCAAAGCTGAAACACCAAAATCAGAAAATGAAAGCTATATACAACTCAGACTTCTTCATCTATATGTGTCTCTGAAAATAATAATAACAAATTGTAAATGTGAACACAACTTGAGAGACTTAGAACTTTAATTGGCAAAAGTATAGTTATCATGTTTTGAGAAATGGGCTGCATATGCAACAACACAGAATTTTGCTCTTAATTACATTATTCCTTCAAAGATTACAAGGATTTTCTTTGCTTCCAGAAATAGCAAAGGTAGCACAAGGACACACCATCTGCCTTGTGCAAAGAAACCTCTTTCAAGCATCTTTTCTAAGGCCACAACCTTTCGATCCAACATCCTTTGATTCCTAAAGGAAGAAGTACAGGGTTAAGCTGGCTGATCTCTGTGTGCCCTCTTCTACTCATGGTATAGATGGAGATGCGCCTGAGGCAATCTCACCCTTTAGGGTTCAACCTAAGCTCCCTCAGCTACCAAATGCTGTAACTGGTTCTGGATCTGACACAGCTGTACCAGCAAGGTGAGGAGGAGCTGACACTCCTTGGGATGTGCAGGAGGGATGGCTTCTCCTGCAGTTTGATGCCCTTGTGAGAACACAGGGGCCTCTCATTTGCATGGCACCTCTTTCTTCCCAGTCAATCTTATTGTGTAGTTCAAGGTCCATCACGCAAGGAGAACTCTGCATTTAAGAGCCTTGATCTGAGCTAAAGTTTCTGTCTCTGCTTTGTGTCTCTACATTGACTGTGACCTAGACACACTGCTTCACTTCTCAAGGTTGGTATGGACTTAACTCTAAGTTTACTAGCTTCTTTCTCCCATTTACATCATGCAGTTCCCTTTAACACACATGAATGATAACTTAGCACATGTTTAGAGACCTCTCTTGTCTTACTTCTGTGTCCTTAAAGAAAACCTTCTGTTAGAATTCAGGAAAACTAAGGAGTTTTCTTGAATCCTTCCCTGCCAGGCTCACTAGTTCCTTTTATCAACTCCAGCATGAGAACCCAGATCTGCTGGGTTCTTTGCTGCCAGTGACTGTCAGCAAACAGTGACTGAGGGAAACCTACATGCTCATCGGCACCACAGTGGTGTAGGATGCTTTTAGCCAAAGGTTCATGACCTTTGAACAAAGTCATATAGTGAAATGCAGACCATGGCCTGGACCTGTGTCCAGACTCTGGTCCAAAGGCTGCACCACCACATCCAACAGTGCGAGAACACTGCAGCATCCATTCCTGCAGAAGTGAGGAGGAATGTTTTTTTGCTTTTCATTACACCAGCCCTTTATGTATTGGTGCCTTATGTAAGATATCTGCATTGTAGGTGATCGAGAGCCTATACACTGTGTTACTATTACAACTCCAGTTGTTCCAAAAACCAAAGGCATGAGATCTTAAAGACAGTATTTTCAAGAGAAGCCTTTTCAGAGTTGAAGTCGGCCTGTCAAAAGAGGTTTCTAAGGCTGGATTGTCAGTAAGAAGAACTGAACATACCTTTGGAAGTCTAGCCCCAGATGTGCTAAGCAAACTGTAACAAGGCTTGTAGCACTTCTGAAAGTCAGCATTCAAACCTCACAGGAAACTTGAGGCAAAGGTTGGAGCAGGACCCAGGACTTGTTTCCAGGTTTCTCTGGCCCAGGATGAACATTCCTGTTTACTCAAGAGAAGCATGCCATGTTCAGTTCCAAGTGTAAAGGAAAACTTGGTCAGTGCAGAGTTACCAAGACTGTAGCTTGGCAAAGATGCTGGATAAAAATACCAACTCTTCTCATGAGATTTAATGACTGCCAGTAGTCAAGGTGAGGCCTGTTTGAAACTTTTAAAAAAAAGATTTTATTTAGTCAAGCCAAAGCATTTTCATCAAGAAGATAGAGAACTTTTTGAACAAGAGATGGGAACTTATTTTCTAATACAGGTATGGGAACACACCTGTCCCTCCTACGTGGCCATATACTTGGACTGCCAGAAGACAACATCCCCTTAGCTGTATGCTTAAAAACTTCCAACAGCTCTCCTTTTCTGCAGAGAGTCTTGATTTTGGTCTGAGAGGCACTGTGACAGCCACAGACAAGCCAAGGTGAGGGATGGCTGCTGGGAGCAGTGCCTGGAGCAGAGCATGATGAGCCTCCCAACCTTGGGCTCAGTCTAACCAAGCCCAGGCACAAGTATGGTGTGAGCTGCTCCAAACCTGGACCACCTAGACCAGAAATACTTCTGAAAACATTTTCAGAGTTTGAATTGTTTTGTCTGACTCTGACAGCAGTCTCTGCACTGAAGGAAGTGTGAGGACAACTGTCTCCTGGTGTCATCCAGATAATGGGGTGATGGTCTGCAACTAGCTCTGTCCTGCTACCAGCCTTCACGTGGCTGGAGGTGACTTGGCTTCACAAAACTGGGCTTGCACAGAGATTTTCCATTCTCTGGGACCCTCCCAACTTTTCTCCAGAATTAGTTTTTGGCTTAATGCATGGCTGGGCCTTTTGACATGACTGAGATCTACTATTGCGAAGGAATGAGGAGGGAGTGCTTTTAGTTTTTTGTGGTTTTTTTTTAAGTCAGTGATAGTGTGGCATCTTTGGCCTGTCATCTCCTGTACCAGAGAGGAAAGCAGAGACCTAAACAATGAATGACACTCTGAATAGAAAACACCTTTGTTTCATTTCTTTTTTTTTTTTTTTAAATGAATATTACAGGGGCTAATTGCATGATTTAACATTTGAAAACTTTGCATTCCTCCTCTGCTTTGGAGAGTAAAAGGGCCTATTATCATCTCCAGGCCAGATGTTTTATTTTATTGAGCCTGTTTGATCCCTGCACCTGTCTAAGACCAGCAGTTGCTGGATTAGTGTAAGGAGCTGAATTTAAAAATCTGGACAACTGTTACTGAACAAGTGAATGGTGTGAAAATGAGCAGGCTTTTGGTATAAAGGATTTACTGTTTGTGACACAAGGCAGTACACATCATTTATAGTGCGAAATGAGCACGCAGCGTTCATTCTGTGTGTCCATGTGCTGGAATATACATTACAAAGTGACAATTAGAGGAACTTCCAGTGAGGGAAAGAAAGGGAGGGGGGAGTGAGGGAAGCAGGGGACACATTACACCATCCATCTGTGAGACAGCCGTTCCGTTACAAGGAATTATGTATTATTTCTGGTGGATTACATTGATTATAAAAAGAAGAATTTGGTTCCTGCCCCCACAGCGAATATTGCCATGCATCCTGAAGGAAGCAATGGCTTTTCACTTGCCCCTTTCCTGTACTACGACTTTTCCCTTTGCTCCCTTTTCCCTCAAATATAACCATCGGACGGGTTTTCTTTTTTTTTCTATTTTGACTAAAATGCACAGTGCCATGAGACTTACAGAAGTTGTTTCATGTCTCAGTTCTTTTTGATAGAGCTGCAAGTGTGGCCAGCCCCAGCCAGCCAGCGACCAAGATCCATCTTGCCTGGTAACCTGCCTCTGACAGCTGAGATTAAGTGGACAGCTAGTCTTCATGCATCTTTACAGATTCAAATCCCTCGAAATAAATATGCCTCAGACACACACTCTAGAGGACGAATGGCAAGAGGTAGCTTGTTGGAAAGCTGTTTCATAAACTGCCTTTGTAAAATTTGCCTTTGCAAAAAAAAAAGAGGAAAAGCAACACTAGTGAGACTGCAACTTCCTGAATCATGTTTGGCATCCACTGTAATACAGAGTATTGTGATTTGCATTTGCAATTCATTGACTTCTTCAAATTAAGATATAAATCTTGCTGGTTCATAGTATCACTGATTTACTGCTTATATAGCGGAGCCTGAAGATCAGGGGTAGACGTAGGTGTAAACGTGACAGTCAAGCGAAGATAAATGGTTCCCCTGCTGTGTGAGGTGAGTCTTGGATCATTTATTGTACACCACACAAACAGAAGTGACTCCTCTCCCTGCTCCCCTTAGCCTTGCCTATTAAATCTGCCTTTTCCATTCGGAAAAATTCAAGCATATATTCACATACTCAGCAAAAGGTTGCTCCTGCCTCTGCAAAGATCATGCCTAAAGTTGATGAGATTAAGGACTGTGGATGTTACTTCTGCTTTATAGGTAAAAGCATAACAAAACACTCATCGTATATTGAACAGCTCAGTCTATGGTAAGAAGTGAAATCAAACATCCTATGTGACAGCTCAGAGGTTTAACCGCAAGTCCACACACCCTCCAGCCCTTTCGATAGCATTACCTAAAGAAGGCCTACAGGAAAGATGGGGAGAAACTCTTTATCAGGGCCTGTTGCGATAGGACGAAAGGTAATGGTTTTAAAATAGAGGGAGGTAGATTCAGATTAGATATTAGGAAAAAAATTTTTACAATGAGGTTGGTAGAACACTGGAACAGGTTGCCCAGAGAGGTGGTAGATGCCCCATCCCTGGAAACATTCAAGGCCAGGTTGGATGGGGCTCTGAGCAACCAAATCTAGTTGGAGATGTCTCTGCTTCTTGCAGGGGGTCGGACTAGATGGCCTTGAAAGGTCCCTTCCAAACCAAACTATTCTCTGATTTTGTGATTTTCAATGTCTTGTCTGTATGCACCGACCCTGTATTTGTGCAATCAAACTGATCTAAGTGACTATGACTTGAGCAAGAACATTCTTATGCTTCTAAATGGAAAGACAGTCTTGGCCCTCGTTCATTAGGAACCCTTTCAATGGCCAGACAGAAGACAGCTTGTAAGGCCTGTTGAGAGGCTAGTACAATAGAGGCAAGACTTGCTTCTTCCCAGCACCTTCTCAGACGTTGTTGCAAAGGGATGGACGCATCGCACAGGCAGATTTCTGAGCGTAGACCCTAATGTGCTGATGGTGCAAATGTTCTCTGCATTTGGAAGACACTGTGTGTGGAGAAAGCTTAGAAATCAATTAGCTCCATATTTCAAAATGTATGTTTGTGTCCCCTTTCTCTCATTGCCATATTTTACTGGTGTAGGTTCCTGAACTCCATGACTTCCAGTGGACTAGTGCCTAAAAACCTGTAAATCTCTGGCTTCTAGTCAATTATGACAATTAGAAAGTAAGAATAGCACATCCCAAAATGTCCTAACTTGATGCAGCTGGACAACTGCAATTTAGTTCTACTGCTTATCGTAATACTTCACACATATACAGCTAGTAAAATGACAAAAGCTCAACATCAGACCCTGTTGCAGCATCTTCATATGAAATCTGCGAATAAGGAGAAAACCTCACTTTATTTAGGAAAAACTTCTGGGTTTTTATTCACATTATAGAAGGTGTACCTTATTAATTACTTATTAATGTGCTTATTAATTACTGGTTTTTAATAGGGATAGAGTTACAAGTTTTAGCTAGAAAATGGAGAAAGTACACAATTTTGCACAGTTTGTTTGGTTTAGTTTTGTTTTTGCAGGAATAGCTATTTTTAAAGTGTTTAGTTTGTGCAAATACACAGACAAACATGTGTATGCATGTAGCTTGTCTATGTATTTAATCTTTTATGTAAAAGACTACTTTTTTTTTCCCGTCTCCATACTGTAATGAAAAAAACTAATTTTACATTTTATTGTTGTTTTTCATTAAAAAAATATGTCTTTATGAAAGATTTTCTTAAAAGTCTAATTTTTTGGGGGTCACGATAACCAAGGTAAAGGAGTCACATAACCAAATGAGTTGTGATTGGCTAAGTTAAATTTTGGTGTAATTGTCCTAAAAGTGGTTGTTGCATGCAAAATGAATGGAACAACTGAAACTAGTTATTTGCTTTATAAAAAAAACCAAAACAAAACAACAACAACCAAACAACACAAATGATTAAAATGCTGTATTGAGTATATTCATTTCTTAAATGCCCTGATAATTTCAGCTCTGTGATGTCTTCACAGAGCAGCACTTCTGGGATGTTCGTTTACAACAGCCAAGCTGGGAGCTTTTCGACTTGGCGTCGCCAGGAGGCTGCACACAGATGTCCCAGTACAAGGCGTACAGCAAGCAGTCTGCTAGTCTGATACTTCCACAGTCACCTCCGGGTTCCTCAAAACAATTTATCAGCAATGCTCTCTGCTCCTTGAACTCATCCAGAGTATATCACTGTCACAAATAAACACTTTTGTGTTTTGACACTCACTTGCAGACACGCCAATGAGTTGGCATGTCTCTCAGTTACGAGACAGTTAGTTTAATTTCTCTGACTCCAGAGCAGCTTTAACAATTATCACTCTCAGGCAGCGCAGCTACTCTGAGATCCTGGAAATAATGGTGCATACATTCCCCTTGTTGGATCAAATGCTTGTGCCCTCTTCTCTCTATGAAGAAGCTGTTAAATACATGCAAGGTGAAAGCCACCTTAATAAAAAATAAAATTTTGGTATTTTTAATAATAAAAATTAATAAAATTTTAAATAAATTAAATTTTAAATAAAAATTTACTTAATTTTTTAATAAAAATTTTGGTAATAACAAAATGTCCTGTGTTATTTTTATGAGAATGCAAGAGCCGTTCAGCTCCCTGCAATGTAAATAAGAAATGGAAATTCATGACCAGCTCCTGCTGGCCATGGTGACCTTAAGTGGTGTTTGCTGCTGTAGAGGCTGATGTTGCTTATGTCCAATTTGCAGCAAACCACAAGATGCAGCAGGGAGAAAATGGTTGATAACTGTGATTATGGACTTCTGCAGTGAAAGGTGACTAGAGCCCAGACACAGCAAGGCTCCTAAGGGTCCTGCTTGAGTTGGGCACTTCCTTGAAAAGGGCTACGTGGGTGCAAAATTCTCACATATCCTTCTTTAGGAGGAGAGGGGTGTGTGAGGCTGTTGTGAAACATGTAATGTCTTTGTCAATGTGAACTTATTTTAACTTTAAACTACTCATACAGCTTTTACGAGAGTGCTGAGCTCTCTGAGGGATGGCTGAGTGACACACTGCCTTTGAAGATATGGTGGTATCGGTGGCAAGATGTCAATAGACAAAACATTAACCTCACCTGGCCTGTCTTGTATGTCACCCAGCCCTGGTTTAGGCACCAGACCTTAGTGAAAATCCACTGCTTTTGTTGTTCTGTGGCTAATCCAGGCAGAGAAGGAAGTGGAGCTGCAGAAACACCATTTCCCTTGTATGGGAAGGATTAAAGGTGCCAGTTTTGACATTCTACATATTCTTGAAATTCTTGTGCTGTCTGTAAATGAGGAAAAAAAAAAGATAAAGAAAACAAAAACAAATCCAAGGGACTGCATTGTGTGTGCTGAGCCTGGGCTACGAACCTGCAAGCTGGAGACCCATTTTGTCACTTTGCGCTTGCGGTTTAAATTCACACTAATCCTTCCAGCACAGTGTTGAGCAAGAAAGAAGTAAACAGACTAATGCTCAGATCCCCCTGTTTATAGGATTACTCAGTGGTAAGAAAATAACTTGGATCCCTGAGCTGGGGAGTGAGTGGGAAGAGGGAGACCCCTTCCCAGAGGGGAAAGGGATTGCAGATGCAGACCATGGAGTACTGGGTTCTTTGTCAGGTGATGAGATAGTGAAAAGAAAAAATTCATTACTCTATCTCCTTTCAAATATATTTAACCAATATACACCAGGAGTGAGCATGTGCATCTTCTCCCTGAGTGGCGGAGAGCTTGTATTTAACACTTCTGTGAATTAACCACATAACTGAACATGGAAATAATCAGGACCTGGTTACTGTCAGTCTGCCATTGTTAATTTATATGCCAAGGTTCTGAAATATTTCAAGTAAAATTAGTATGGAGCAGAGTTGAATCCAACACACATTCAGAAGCACGCCTCTTGCAGCTCCTCCTGTTTCCCTTTAATTTAGCTGAGTAATCCTGTGGCACGAAGCTGTCCATATCAGTTTATCTTTCTAAATTGTCCAAATAAATGTTCCCAACTCACTTGTAATCAGCCTGCTACTGAATTTCAGCAGACTGAACTAAACAGCATTTTTGATGTAGTGGAAGCCTAAGGAGACCAGAGCTGTGGAGTAGCAGGATGGACATAGCCTTGTAGAAAACATGTGAATCCCACCACTTCTGGTCTGTAGTGCATTAGTGGATTTTTGTGATCCCCTAAGATAGATCATATTTTTAAATTTGGAGATGTGTGTGGGATAGCTAATGAGAGAATGTCTGCTTTGAAATGGTTACAAATAGTGATGTTGGACAGAAGCTGTTTATGGCTCAGAGTGGTTTATGTGACATTGGTACCAGCTAAGGAAGAAGAGGGTAAGGATGGCACTAGCTTCTGGCCACAGAAGTACAGAAGCAGGGAGAGACGCAGTGGATGTTTTTTACCTAACCTACTTCATGTTAGCTGTCAGGGAACTTTGTTGGCAATTAGTTCCTTCACAGTTTATTAAATAATCTGTGGGTTTACTAAGAAGAGAATGAAATGCTGATTACCACTGTTTTATTAAACTCTTGGAGTGCACCTTCATTTTTAGGTTAGTGAGTTACAAATTTTCTAGATTCTCCTCTGAAGCAACCATGGCATCAGTCTAATTATGAGTGAAACCACCTGTGGAGTTGCTTGCTGATACTGGCTTAGGGAATCCTGAGAAAACCCACATCCACCAGTTGTGGTGACAACTGCACCTGGGACTGTAAAATCCATCCATGAAAACGCTACTTCACATTGGGTAGTGTGTAATAAGCGGTGTGTACTTCATTGCAAAATGCATCTTAAGTCTGTAATTGCCTGGATGTTTCAGTATAGTCTAATATTAGGACAACACATTAAGACTAGATCGAAGTGTCTGCCTCACATAATGGACAATTGACCCAGAAACCCAGAGTTTAAAGTTATTTGACTTTGGTTCAAACAACTAAAAACCATCTTTATACTCTTGTTGGATTGATCTGAAATGAAATTCTCAAAGAACCAAATTAAAATGTTTTATTTAAACTGGTTTTTGTCTTGTTTTTGATCAAGCACTCTTCAAATAAAAAAATAATCAACACTGACAATATCATTGTGAATTGAAAAAACTAGAAGGTACTAAATAATTCTTTATGTGCTTTGTGAAATTTGAGTTTGTTGAAGATTTTGATACTGCAAATCTTCCTTTCTGTGAAAATTTTGGTCTGTGTTGCAATCACTTTGCAAGGTTCTTGTTGAAGCCAGCTATTTTCCTTTTTAAAAGTATTTTCTCCTGATGCTTATGTACCCGGCTGAAGTGCACGGACAGCTGCTTTCTGCTGAGGGGACATGTTGTAACTAACCTGCTATTTTTGTGATTCCCATGGTGCAGCTCGTAACATTAACATGCTTGTTTTTGCAATACGAGAGGGAGACTTAAGGGACAAGAACATTCAAGCCCAGGTCCACAAAAGCAGCTGGAAAGAAGAAAGAGTAAGCCACTAAACCCCACCTCAGTAAGACCAAGGGGTCACACGTACTCTCTGTGTCTGCGCTGAGGCTCTCCCACTCTTCAGCAAGGACTATCAGGTTAATGGGGTCAGTCAGAGAGAAAATGAGCTCTTGCTCTGCAGCCTGGTGAGGAGTCACTCCACAGGGAGAGAAGGGCCTGTGATCTGGCCCTTGGCCTTGAAGCGCATATCCATTTTACATCAAAGGTGTTGTCAATAGGAATCGGAGGTCAGGGCAGATCTCTTCCCTCTCCTACTTTGATCTTGAGTGAATGCACTTACCTGGTTATGGAGTCATCCTCCTGCTTGCATGATCTTGGTCTTGCTGACCCTTTGAGTTGCCCGCTAAGCCCCTCAGAGACAGTGAAGATCATGTGTCCCTGCAGAGCCTGCAGACTAGGCACTGGGGGTTTGAACCTTCCCAAAGGCCCCCCACTCCCTAGCTCATCGCTTTGTGCTGTTACTTAGAAGAAGAGCAAGTTGCCAGCTCCCACCCAAGAAGAGGCACCTTTTCGGAGATGTAAGACTATGAAACTGCAGGCTGTGGGAAAGCACTTAAGTTGAGCAAGGCAGCAGAAATTCAGGTAGAGATTTGCTCATCAGTGTGGCTTGTTCCTGTTCTCAGGCTTCAAACTTCTTGGGTCTATTGGGGCACATGAACTTCATGCCCAGACCTCAGGGGCTGGGACCCTGTTGAGTTGACCTCATGCATCTTCTGTGAGAATGCACAGGAAATCTGTGGCATATAAAGGGCCTAAAATAAGGTCTCCCACAGCCAAAAGCTAGTTCTTCAGTTCTGCTCTGCCCTTGCCTCCAAGGTGGGGAAACACAGGAAAAAAAAAAGTAATGGGCAATTCTAATTTGAATGCATTGAGCAAAATCTCTGCAGGGCATAGCGAGAGTTTACTGGTCACTGGCAAATTTATCAACAGTGGGTAATAATTCCCCTCCTATCTGTCTGTAACTGATCACAGCCACTGTGTGGCTCATAAGCCTTCATCGTAAATAAATTATTCTATGTAATTTTCATAAATTAGGGTAACTCTCATTAATGTCCAGAAACTAAGTGAAACAAGTGGACACAGATATTCACTGTGAAGTGCTCCTACTGTGAGTAACAGAGCAGAATCAGTTTTGTGACCAAAATATGTATTTTAGTGTAGAAGGAACAACAAACACCCCCTGTTGTAAGAGAGCAGATACCATTAACTAAAAAGCAACAGAGAAAGCACTTTTGACTTTCGCTTGCTAAATGTAATCTAACATTTACTCACCACAAGCCAGAGGTCAATGTCTCTTCCCTTCTAGCAAATGCTGGCTATGGAGGAAAACTAAGGAGTGGTGTTTTTCCTTTGAACGGTGCTTCCATTAGCAGAAATACTGCCTTGTCTAAGTGGCTTTGCTGTTGAAGCACATGGCCACTGTGCTTAAGAGTTTTAGATCTTTTAAAGTAAGGACAACAACAATAAACCCTTTTAAGCCAAAAGTCTTCTTGAACTTGAACATTTTAGACAGAAACTTTAAAAAAAAGTTTGTAGCATCAACAAATGATTGAGCTTTGCCTTTTAAACTTTAGGCTGGAGAAGAAAAACACTTACGTTATTTCCTCTGGGCTTATGTTCTCTCTGCTATGAAGTATCCATTCTTCATTAACACTTAAAATTGAATTAGGGAACCTGTTCACTGGTGTGTACTCTATCAGTTATTAGTAAGTGAATGGGTTATTGTGGCCTCGTTTTTGGAAAATCCAGCAGAATATCTGCCATCTATATTCCTGCCAGACAGACTTGGATGCTACTTTCTGCATTTTGGGCATAGGGAGACTCTCAGGGAGCAGAGAACTGAATTAGGGATGCCTGTGCTTCACCTTCTTCACGTTCAGCAAAGGTTTGCTACAACTGCTGAGCCAATCTTTCCATTAGTCTGCACACTGTCTTATACTTACAACTAAACAGAAAGGATATTAAGCACTAACAGATCCATGCTAATATTTTGCTCATCCCTTGCAAATGACAAAATTCACCTTGGGAAAACAGACAATCATATGTATTGTCTGGAATACGTGCTTGCATCCCTGAAAAATTTCTATCTCTGAAAATTTCTACTGTATTCTGTTATCTGATGCACAATTTGATAAGGTTTCATGCGGTTTCTGTGTAAAGTGAAATATTTTCTCTCTTTTATTTTCTGTTGTTTTGCTTAGGACCTGCCACTCAAGAGACTGTTTTTGTCATTAAGCCAGGGAATGAAGTCCTCTTTTCCTGAATAACTCTTGAAAAATTATTATCAAAGACTATTACAGTCACTTTTGTTCATGTACATATGTTTTAAAAGTAGTAGCAGACAATTAAAAAGATGAACGCGAAGTTAAGATGTTCTAAAGCTGAAAAATGGTAAGTATTTTATTTCATGGCAAACATCATATACTGTTCATAATTAGTGTGTAAATGTGTCCTTTCTGCTGTTCGAAGAAGCCCTTCCTCTGTATAATAAGATGCATATTTATGAAAAAAAATGTAGCAGAAATAGAGTGATTCTAAGCCAAAGTAAAGGCACTTCTTAGATTGTATGTAACTGTATTAGAAGATATATCACTATAGTTGGACTTTGATTCAGTCTTTGCTTTGAGAAGAAATCCTATTCATGTTTTAGTGTTTTGATATAGTCAGTCTCATTTGGAGGTATTCAGTGGTTTTTGTATGGGAAACCATCTAACAGGAGCTACTCAGCTCTTTATGAATAGAAACTCAATTTCTTAAGTATAATAGAGCTGTTCATTGGGTCTGTCCTTGTGTTCTATCGTAGAAATTCAAAATATATGTTCATAAACAAAAAGTGGCATTATTCAGTCCGCATCCAGAAGGATAGAAAGCTAAACATTTCTTTATGAAGGTAAAATAAGGTGGCATGTAACAAAAAAGAGAGGCTTTTTTGTAGTGTAGTGTAACTAGATACAACAAACAATGTGGACTCTATAATATAATAGCTCTAAGAAATACACTACAGAATTTGATGGCAATTTTCTCTGGAGTATTCTTCATATGGTACTGAGTATCTGAGTAAGGCTGTCAATCTCAGAGCAGCTAAATAGTAATTTTTGTTCCGAAAAGAATGGATGAGACTAAAGAATGATTTGTAAATTTGGTCAATACCTCTTCATGATTTTAAGTCAGGGTAATTCTGAGTTGGGTGCTTGCAAAAAGCTGGTCTTCCTCAGCCTGGGGAGCCTTTCACCAGCTTCAGAGAAAAATTATTTGCTAGGGCAGCAAGAGTGTAGCTGTGTACAGCCAAAATAATCTTTTTCTATAACTCACTTGGTTCTAGTAAGGGTGAGCCTAATTGTTAAAACAGGATTTATTATAAAATCCCTGCAGACAATAAGATTCCAAAGACTTTCTCCAAGGAGAAGGTTCAGTGTTTTGGGACAGAAGCACAATCACAGGGAAATGGGGGAAATACTAGGCTGCTTCTTGTTGTCCCCTCTCTCCTGGTGTCTGAGTCTCCTTTCTGTCCATTCTTCTAACAGAAGCTTAAAGTGCCACCATGGGGCTTCTCCTGAGCTCCACAGAGATTTCAGGGTGTGGTGGACCCCAAGGCTCACTGCACTAACGACGTGCATCCATCTGTCCCTCGCACAGCCCCTGTGTGCTAGAGCAGATGTATCACCAGGCCTTTCAAAGCCACATGCTGGTGCGTATGCAGGTTGTCCACATGCCGCTCGTGCTGCTGGTGAAGATGTGTCGGGTGCTACCAAGGAGCAGGGCTGCAAGTTCTATTCTGCAGTAAGCTAACAGGATTTCACAGGATCACAGAACAGCTGAGGTAGTAAGGCCCCTCTGAAGATCATCCGATTTACCCTCCGTGCTCTAGGTGACCTAGAGCAGGTTGTCCAGGACTGTGTCCAGTTAAGTTTTTAGTATTTCCAAGGATGGAGATGCCACAATATCTCTGGGCAACCTGTCACCTGTAGGGTTTTGGTACTGGGTGTTCAACATGTTCAATATTCTTGATCTGTAATGGTTGTCCTCACTGTATGGGGTGGCAGTCGTGTGCTGGTCTGACCCGAGGCAGCACAGGAGACAGTTCCCACGAGGTGCCAGAAATTCCCCTGTAAGGTCCATGGCAGGCAGCAGCCCCAGGGGTCCTGGATGGGCTCTCCCATGCTCACAGGCATGAAGCTACTGGGTTCAGGCTCCTGGAGCCCTACCTTGCAGTGGAGGTGAAAGCCTGCCAGTGTGCCTGGGACCTCTTCCATTGTTTAACTGCACCATTGTTGATCTTGCCTGTAGGCACCAGTATCCACTGCCTACAGCTGGCATGAGGTGAAAGCCCTCAGTGAGACTGGGAGGCTGAAGGTCATGCAGCTGATAGTCAGTGACCACTGACAGCCACTATCTTTGGACAAGTCCAGGGCCGTGGTCTCCCATGAGACTCCCATTAAGTGAGCAGACCCACTGGGCTACCAAGAGCACCAGAGTGAAAGACAACATCTGAGAATAAGGGCATAGGATTGGGAAAAACTTCGTAAGGCAAGCTGGACTGGGAGAAGTGTCAGTCTGCTGAGACACAGAGGAATAGCAGCCGATCATTACCAAGGTCCACGTCAAGTCACTCGTTACCTCTCCGTGTGGGGGACACTGGGGAGGTGCAAGGTAGATAATGATATATGGGGTTTTTGAGAAGTATACTTCCAAGAATTTCGCTCAAACCTCAACAACCACTAATGTCATAGACCTGAGGACAGAGTTTCGAAAAGCTTTTCCCATATTAAACACACTGCAGGAATTTTAAGCCTGCAGAGTTTAGACATTTGGTTTCTCAGCAGGACCTATATCCTGAACTCCTACTCACATGAGTGTGTTGGGCTTTCAGTAAAACAGCAGGTGGATTTGAAGATCCTTCTCCGAAGTTCTGAATGTGAGCATCACTGAGAGCTGACAAGAGTTGTGTTCCTGAAAACTTTTGGAAAAAAGACTGTAGCACTTAACATTTTTCTTAATCAACATGTGTAATTGTTTAAATTACTATTTTAACTAAAGGATAACATGCTTTTAAAGCTATACCCATTCTTCCTGTATTTCAAAAGATCAGTTTAGGAAGTGGAGTAAAATGGAAACATTTAATTACTTTTTTCTTTCTAAACCGCTTTTTAATTATATGGTTTTTGCTCTCTGCTGTCTTGTGAAAGAGACCTGGTTTGCTTGTTCGTTCTGTTCTCACAGTGCAACTTGAGCTGTGTTCAGTGTTATGTTACTTCCTTCCTGCACCAAGAAACCTCTATCATGCCCAATTTACACTCTTTGCTTTCACTACCCATTGTGTCAGCATTCCAGGCTGCAGTTAACGGTGATTAAGTAAGACAGAAATGCCTGAAATCCACTAGCAGTCCTGCCTGAAACACAGGGGCTGACAACTTCTCAGTTACTTGTTCTGTACGACTTTGACTTGCTTGCATTCTTTGCTCCAGTGCAAAAGATGTCTTTTTTTTTTTTTCTTGAGAAGAAAACAACAATTCTTAGCCTGGAAAATAGCTCTTCAGTTTTGTTTAACAATTTTTAAAACTTCACTAACATATGACCACGGCTTTTCCCCTTCCACTGGTGTGATACTACCAAGGTCTACAAAGCATATGCTTTGACTGACTTCAACTCCTTGGAGATACAAGCTTAACTTTGGTTTATCTATTTGTGGAGAGCTACTAAATGTCATGTTAAAACTACAGACTTCTACTGGGATGAAAAAAAAAAAAAAGAGATGGATAAATCGATATGAAAATAGTGAAAGTTTACAGTTGAGTAAGATCTTTCCCCAAAACTACATGTCAGCCTTTCATGAAACTTGCTAGATTTTGAGTGCATGCTGTCAAACCACTTTTAGTTTGTTTTATAAAAATGTACAATTTCTGTAAGTAAACTCTGCCTAGTCTGTATTTGTGGTTATTTGCATGCTGTTGTTCATTTCAAAAACATCTGAATGAGGAACAGAGACCTCCATGATATTGAACTCCTGTCTTGAGAAAGCTCCGCGACACTGAACTCTTAAGTCTTGAGAAAGCTGTCAGATAAGTGTAGGAAACACACCAAGATTAGTAGTTTTCCCAAAGGGGAATGTTGTAATTTGAGCTCACGCAGACTACTAGGGAGCAGACAATCCATGCAAGGCAGCCATAGCAAACCTCTCTCCATGACTTCTGCTACTCACAGGATTACCCGCTTAAATTCCTGTTCCTCATCTGTTTCTGCTGGTGGGATTGGGTTGGCCATCTCAGCTGGCCTCTACTCCTCCAGCTGCAGGTGTTCCTTTCTAACACTTTCCCTTCCTCTCCCCTCCAGCCCCTGGGACCCACATGGAGGAGCTTCTCTGGCTGCAGGAGTTATGAACATAGCAGCTGATCGGAGAGCGAGTGAGGGCTGGATAACCTACAGACTGATGCTTGCAAACGTGTAAACATGTCTGTTGTGACTACCTAGTCTACGGTACTTTTCTGATTAATTTATTTCATCAGTATGAAAGCCCTCCTTTGACTTCTCCCCAACTTTACTGAAGTGTACCCTCCATTAGCCAGTAGAAGTGTATGTCCCTCCCCTAAAGAGCATGGCTTCAAACCCAGAAATTGCCCTGTGTTCCATCCAGGATGTTGTCTGGAGCAAGGCTCTGCCACAGCAAATCTGTGTTTCAGCTTGCTTGCTGCAGGGTTACCACTCCCAAGAGAGCAAACACACAGAGATCAGGCAGATAATAGATGCTTGCTTTGGCAGGGTCTTTGGACACCACTGGGGTGCAGAGAGGAGAACACATGTTCTCCCGCAGAGCAGGATACTGGTGGAAGGCTTCAAGGCAAGATCGCTGTAGCAGGACTTCCTCCTCCGATTGGAAACGGAGATAAAAGTGAAACTCTAGCTAGAGAGTCCCTTCTCAAAAGGAAGATTTAATGGCTTTTCAATGATCATGTATCCATCTAATGCATTTAGCCTGTGGCAGGAAAAAAAAAAAAAAGGGCTGGGAAATACAGGTCTGATCTTAAAACTACTATGAAGCAAATCTCAGCACATAAATTATCCCAGTAAAAGGTTCATTCTCTTCAAAAACATTCAGAGAAAACAATAGGATCAGAAACCAATTTATCTGTATGTTTAGCAAATAAACGTAATAACTGGAAAACCCACCTATTTTAGGAACAACTGAATAAAGACCAGGACTTGGGATTTTGTTTGTTTCCCCTTTAGGACTTTTCTCAAGACAGTACTAAATTACAGATAGCACAGAGTATGTAATGCCTGAAGAGTACAGGCAAGCAGAACTTGTGCCTTGTCACAATATTGATACAAGTGTTTTATTAAGGAGCGCTCAGACACTGCCTTTGCGACAGTGTAAACATGACCATCAATTGGAGTGAAAAGGACCGGACACGAACTGCCAGTCCTGACAAAAATACACCTTTCTAGCAGCCAAAAACATTTGTGGTGTAAACGGAAAAGTTAAGAAAGACGGGCATAAAAGCAAAGCAAAGATGAGAAACTTTTTGACTTTTGAGAAATCTTTGTGAAGCACCTCTGACATGCTAAAACTCTGGTGTCTGTTGTTAGCAGTAATTATTGATCCCTGCACTTTGGGGTCGTTGGCAGATTTCTCGTGAGGCACTTCATTGCCATCTGTCTGCAGTCTTCGCGAACTTTATTTTGTTTTCATTGCTTCTTAAATATTCACAATATTAAGTACCCAAGCTCTAAGAAGCAGAGATATGAGGCACGTGCTAAAGTCAACTCTTGCGGATTTGCACTAACTTCAATGCAATCTCTTTTTCTTCCATTTTGATGACAACAGTCGTTGATTGAAAAATCAGTCCCAGGTGAGACAGATCCCACTGTGACCCTTGTTCTTCCCCTCAAGCTTTTGGCCAGGCCCCACTGAAGATACTGTGAATGATGGGCTCCTGTTCTGTCTCGTGTGGGTTCGAGCGAGGCATTTGTTTATGCATCTCCTGAAACTGGAAGCAGGGAAGAGGGAAACACAAATAAACATGTACATGCCTTAATGACATGCGAGCAGTTCTTTCCTCTCTCCTGTTGGAGACCTACTCAGCCTGCAGTATAGAGCAGTTTCAGTGAGTGTGCTTTTGGGGAATGGCCTCCCAGATCCATTTTGAGCAAATGGAAATCAACTGGTATAACTTAATATTATTAGCTCAAGAGCTCGTACCACAAGATTGTAGCTCACATTCTGCAGAAAACCAAAGGCCAACCTTGCCAGGAAGTGTTGATCTCGTACTGTCCCCCTCTTCCTCCCTCCCCCTTTAATTTGTTTCTAAGAGGCTTCAAATAATGATTTTGTCATTGCTGCGGGTTAGTGAGCACAGTTCCCCTTCTCCTCTTGCCATTAGGAGTCTTTCATGTCTTATTATGGAGGTCTCTAATCTTCCTGCCCTTTGTTGAGCATGGCAAGCCCTGATGCAGCTGTTCTGCATGAGTTTAATCTAACTCACCAGATAGATGTGTGGATGAGACTCTCCAAATGCTTGTGTTCTGCTTAGATGTTATCATGAAAACATAGCAGCCTTGACCTTTCACATAACTTAGGTAGCCATGAATGGTGGCAAGCCCCATCCCCCAGCCACATGAATTTCGTGCCTGCTCATCAGCTGCTGGGTGGCAGAGAAGCATGTTATCTCCCTTACTTTTGACATCTTAATTTGTTTACAGGGTTTTCCTAGAAAGTGTTCTTTGTATATTTTCATCCCCAGCTTTTGGCTGCTGGCAGGTATTAGCAGAGTACAGCTGGGACACTTTCATTTGTAGAACATGAGCTAATTAGCACTTTTAACGGGTTTAATGGATTGCACCAGAGTCTTATAGAAACAATGCTTCTTATCTAGCTAGCAGTAATTGAGAACACAAATTAGTAGATCCCATTCTTCCCTGTAATTGCGTTAAATCAGCTGATGTCTGAGCTGGAGCAGTACCTATGTGAATCCATTTATGAAAGCTGTTACACCTTCCTCTTTATTTTGTCTCCGTGTTCATAGACATCTATACTTGTCACAGCGGGAGTACCTACATGTTGCTGTTTCTACTACTGTGTAGTTCCCATTTTGTTTTGGTACTGTTTACCATTCGTAATGAGATCCTAAGAGATGGCACAGCTTTATGATGAAGGGTTACCTTCTATTTCTTAATCCCTTGTTATGCACTGTTACATGTATTAGATGGTTTACATATTAGATGTTAATTAAAGGGGAGCAGATGGAATCTGTCAGCATCAGAAAGGCTGCGTGTTCAAGTTTCGGAGCCAGCAAAAGCAATCCATCGGTTCACCAGGAGCGCAGCCTGCTGAATAAAACTGTTGTGTGTCCATGGACAATCAGAACTGCAATTTCGCTGCAATGTCATTGATTAATAATAAAGAAATTATATTTTCTTATTCTGTTAAGAAAAACAAACTCGCTGAGCAGCACCTGCTGCTTATAACAGAATATCCTTGATGGCAAAATAGCTTTGATACTGAACATGAAGTGTTGTGCAAAAACCTGGCACTTTTGATTTTATTTCCTACTCTTCTTCCACCTTCCTGCAAACAGATTTGTTTCTGTGTAGCAAAAAAAAAAGCATCAGTGTATTTTTTTTCTACTGCTGGTGCTTCAAAATTTCTGTGTATTTTTCACATGCAAACAAACCTCTCAATTTTCCAAGTATGCAGAATAAATTGAAGCTACTAGGATATACACAGCTTCTGGTGTGAAGAGGGCAAGCGGCTGTGCTTCCAGGCTTTGCCTTTTGCTCACTAAGTCGCAGCTCTACTCAGAAACATCCTCAAGCATGGTAGTAAACCAGCAGAGAATTTGGCTCCTCTGGCAGTAAGCTGTGATATTATTTATTTTATATTTTTGAGTCTCTTCTCACATGCTATTGTTATATCCTGTTTTGTGTTGCGGCAGTGGCCAGGCTGCCAGGCACTGGCAGACAGGACATGTCCCTGATTCAGAGTGAACTGGAGGTTTAAAATAAATATGGCATTTGCTACTATACCATATACCTGGGATAAATCCAAGTTATACTGTCAGAAAGTAGTTGCATCTGTTGGCCAAATGTGTAGTCTTAGTGCTTTTTATATTTAAGAAGACCAATGTTCCATGAAACATGCTGATTACCTTTAACTATGTTTTTGTGGCTTATAGTTTCTTAGTCTTGGTAGACTTGAACATGTTTCTTTCTTGGTAGTCTTGAGCAGACTTTCAGTATTTGCTCAGAACTGACACCAGGAAACTGGCACAAGTTTCCCTTGTCAACTTATCAACTTCTTTAGTAATTTCTCCTTTCTTTAAAAAAAAAAAAAAAAAGAACAGTTTTCTATCCTTTCTATCTTCTAACCTTACTGCTGAGTGCTTAAAAACAAATTCTGATCTGAAGAGCTCCTTAGCTGATCTGAGGAGCTTCTCCTGGATGCAAATTTGAAGCTGCTGGTTTTGAAAATAAATAATTTTAGCAAATGTTTTCCTCATGTTGTGTTTTTCCCCAAACAATAAGCTTCCTCTTCCATTTGTTGCACCATATAGGATTATTTGTTCTAAAGGTGGCATGGCAGTCTCTCTTAAATCTCTTTATTTTTTCTGTACCTTATTTCTAAATATACCATCTGTTCCTATATTAATCCAATGCCTCGTATGCAGTCCTCTTTTGTATTTTTCTAATGCCTTACCTTTAGTTTTAATGAAATGGACACTCATATTTTAGATATCCTTTCATTTTTCTGAACAGAAGTTGTGTTTATTGTGTTTTATGGCTAAAGGCTTTCCTTTTCTTCCTTCCTCATAGTTGTTGTTATTTAAAAAAAAAATTATATCAAGTGTTCATATCTGGTTTTAACTATGAAAGATTTTTCTAAGCAATTTTTTTTCATGTCTTTGTAATTGTACATCCTTTCCTCAAACAATTCCTACTTAAAATTGATTTCCAAGTGTGCTAGCAGCTGCTATAAGCTTTTGGAAGATTCAAGCTTCAGGTATGCCACTCTTTGCACTAGTCTGCTCCCACCACTTAAATGAACAGTAGATCACAGTATTCTCACCTTGGCAAATGTGCTTTCTTTATATTTTATTTTTAAGGCAGTGGTTAATACCTGGCTCATCGGAGAGAAGCCCGGTACTGAATTAACTTATGAGGGATACTCTGGTAAGAAAACTCTCTTGCTTGTTCCTTTTACAAAAGCTCTAAGAGCTTTCTTATGAGCATCATAAAATGTCCGTTACAGAGGGGATTATGGATAGAGGCAGTAGAATTTGTTTGTCCCTAAACATACATGCAGTACTGGATCAATCTTTAATGTAATTACTTAAGACCTTAAATCATAAAGTGCCCTGCATTGATGATGTCTTTGTAGAAGGCCGAAATGTCCTCTTGCAGCACGCCTTTCTCCAGTTCTAATGGACAATTAATCTTTTAATTTCAACAGTCAAGGCGTGATCTATGCTGCCAGTATCAATCACGTGTCTTCTACAAGCTTATCTGTTTCACGGAGGGATTTTAGGCCAAATGTCATTTGAGCTTGGTTTTGGTACATAAGTGAGACACAGTAAAGCTGGCATACCTTCTGATATTGGGGAGGTAAGAAACAGGAGAAGCTTCCTAAGCACGAGTGGTCTTAACGAGGAGAGTCTGTTCATCTACCAACTGCATGGTCGTGGTCCTGAACTAGATGGGGCTAAAGAGAGCGAGTCTTTCATAGAATCATAGAATAATAGAATGGTTACGGTTGGAAGGGACCTTCAAAGGTCATCTAGTCCAGGGACATCCCTGACTAGATCAGGTTGCTCAGAGCCTCATCCAGCCTGGCCTTGAAAGTTTCCAGGGATGGGGCTTCCACCACCTCTATGGGCAACCTGTTCCAGTGTTCTACAACTCGCATTGTAAAAAATTTTTTCCTAATGTCCAATCTAAATCTACCCCCCACTATTTTAAAACCATTACCCCTTGTCCTATCACAACAGGCCCTACTGAACAGCCTCTGCCCATCTTTCTTGTAGGCCCCCTTTTAGGTACTGGAAGACCGCTATCAGGTCTCCCTGGAGCCTCCTCTTATCCAGGCTGAACAGCCCCAACTCTCTCAGCCTGTCCTCATAGGAAAGGTGCTCCACCCCTTTTATCATCTTCGTGGCCCTCCTCTGGACCTTCTCCAACTGATCCATGCCCTTCTTATGTTGGGGGCTCCAGAACTGGACACAGTACTCCAGGTGGGGTCTCACCAGGGCAGAGTAGAGGGGGAGAATCACCTCCCTCGACCTGCTGGCCACGCTTCTCTTGATTCAGCCCAGCATGCGGTTGGCCTTCTGGGCCGCAAGGGCGCATTGCCGTCTCATGTTGAGCTTCTTGACCACCAGCACTCCCAAGTACTTCTCCTCAGGGCTGCTCTCGATCCATTCTCCGCCCAGCTTGTATTTGTGCCTGGGATTGCTACAATCCAGGTGCAGGACCTTACACTTGGCCTGGTTGAACTTCATGAGGTTGGCACGGGCCCACCTCTCCAGCCTGTCAAGGTCCCTCTGGATGGCATCCCTCCCTTCCAGCGTGTCGACTGACTTCATCTCAGGGTGCGGACCCAGAGCTGTTGCTGAGGGTGCAACACTGGCTGGATGTTTCTTATTGAAATATGTTACCTTAATTTCTCTTGCAAGAGTATCACATTCATTTTCATTTGCTGCACGGATAGATTAGAAAAATGTTTTCCTCCTAAGATTAATGTATAATGACATCTATCCAAAGAATGCTTAAGTATTCACACTTCAGAGAAACTGACCTTTAAGCCACACTTAGTGAAAGTAAGCTAAAAATCAGTATTGCATTCTTGTTACCAAGGACACTTATAATCATCTCCTTAATTGTCCTTGACGATCTTATCATTAAAGATCTTGGCATTAATTAACTATATAATGTCCCTTGCTTCATAAAATCAGCCTTGCTGGCACAATAGGCATTGTATTCCCCAGGCATTCTTTGCAGGGACTGTATCTATAGCAGGGGTTGTTCATGCTACTGATGTTGCCTGGATGACACACAAATATTTGGAGCACTTAATTGTCCAAGACGTGGGCTGAATGAAGGCAGTGGTGACACTGTAAAATATGTGTTTCTTAAGGGAGCTTTTATGCCAAGATTAGTATCAGTGTTTAATTGACAGCCTCTTCACTTAGTTAATTACTTGGGCTATTGTAGCAGAAAGAGAGAAATGGACAAAGGCATTTCTGACATGAATCACTACCAATACAGAAACAAATATCCAAGTGCTGCAAAGACGGACAGGAAAAACACTGAGTCTCATCTTTCTCCTGCTGGAGTATGATCTTCTTTCAGCATTTTCAAAGGAGAACCTGAATCACCACGATAACACTGGTGGTCCAAAGGTGGCCATGTTCAATGCTTTTATAATCTTCAGATGACTGTTAGGAAAGATTGCAAGTTGAAGGCTCAAAGTTCAATCTGTTTGTTGTATATCAAAACACATTCAAACAGAAATTGCATGTAATTCCGCATCTTCACACACACAAAGTATGTGTAATTAACAATACAGCCCCACTTGCATAAATCGGAATAGTCTTTAAATAATGAAAGACTTGAAAGACCTTTTGTGCTTTCTTAAAGCATGATACTTAGCTGAACTATACTAGGGCTATCTCAGACATCAGAAAGAATTTTTTTTTTTGTAATATATGGTTACAGTGCTTATGTAAGCACCATTTTCCATTTCAAAAAATGGACAGACTAAAATTTTGAGTGTGTTCGGTGAACCTTTTGCCCCTCAATGCGCTAACTCTGCTTATGCTTAAAATGTAAGCACGCACAAGATCTTTCAAATGCAGATGTGGAAATACAGCAGTTCTATTAAGAATGCTTTCTGGAAGGTATAGCCATTGTCATCTTGGTGTCTCACCCCAGCCTCCAGGGTGTTCATGCAAACCCACCTCCAGCTGTGCCACCAGCAGCTACTAGCCAAAAGAACACAGCTGCTGAAGGGAAACAGTTTCTATGGTGCTCCTGTATGGGGCTGAGGCCTCCAGTCCTTGGAAGAGCAAATTTCTCCTTCTATCCTGTAGTCCTAGAATGGGTGAATTAGGGACATTGCCCATAAACGGAGGGAGCCAACAAACCTATCAGGTTTGGTAGCAGTGATCTTGGGATACTGTGTTGAGTCCCTACCAATGGCTGTGGCAGAAATCTTCATAATTGACAGTGAAAAAAAATCCCTGTCCTCCTCTCTAAGCAGAGCTATAGGAGGCAAGACTAGAAATACTCCTTACATAGCAGGATACCCATGCCCTTTCTGGTTCTTTGTTCTGTTCTTTGTTCTCTGGTGTTTCATAACCTATTTCCTACTCAAACGTTGTATATAATCACAAAAACCCAAAAGGCTTAAGCAGTGACATAGGAAAGGCTGTGAAACCTCTGCCCTTTGCCAGTGCCATTGTACCTCCACAATGAGCAATCAGGGCATGATGAAATGTTTTGAGCATGAACTCTAAAATCACTTTGGACCATGCTCAAAAGATTTGGGATGCAGTGCTGGTCCACCAAAGCAAAGACAATTTTAACAAAGCTAGTTAGCACTAGCAGCCCTCTGAATCACATCAAAAGCAATGATGACTATCAATTTTAACTGGAGATCCTGGCATGAACACCACTGCTGTGAGGAGCAAAAGCTCAGTCCAATTAGGAGTCTTTTGTTTCCAAGCACGAAGTGATCAGTTCCCCATATCATGTTATAAAGCGTGGCTTTAAGGTGCAGTTTCACTATCAGCTAATGCTATGAGCTACTGATGGAGAAAGAGGCCAGCTTTCCTCTTCTCTGGTCCAGGTTACAAGTCCTCTCTCTGGTCACTGGTACCCAGATGGCTACTTGGGCTGGAAGCTGGCAATAAAGAAGAGCAAAGCAGTAGATGGATGAAGTGATGTGGCTTGCCAAAATTGATACCTGGTACAGGGCACAATACACAGACAGAGGATCAAAGACAACAAAATTGTCCTTCTGGGGGAGAGTCAGCATCTAGATTGGCCTCAGCACATCATGGATCCATGCATTTGTGGTGTATGTGACATGCCTGAATGCAGAGAGGCCCAGACAGAAGTTTTCATAAGTATTCAATTAGAAGAATTGTGATTAATTTTCAACAGAGACCTTTTGACTCATTGTGCCCGCCGGGCTGTATCTGTCTGTATTTGCATTTTTCCCATCAAGCTTCCTTAGGCACAGTTTTCAGTATGGAAATTAGGTTGCTTATGAAAATGAGCAGACTTACATTGCATACTGTCTCCTTTGATCCTTGTGGAAAGTTGTTATTCCTCCCTAAGGAATCTGGACCAGGTACTGGGCAGAAGGAGACTAAGCCCAATTACTGCTGCCTCTGCATCTGAACTGGATGGAGGGATCTGCAGTTATACCCTGTGAGTCTCTGAAATACTCATGCCCCATAAACCATCAGGACATGCATTTTTTCCATACAGAGCATTAATTTGCTTTTCCCCTCTCTGATGGAAGAATTCAGAGATTCAAGCAATTTTTTTTCTTATCTTGCTCTGTTTTTACTTTACATCTTTCTTTTTCTTTTTTTATTTCCCTAGAAATTTCCTTTCACCTCTTGCTAACCATTTTCCAGAACAGATTTCACAAAACATTGCATATTCCAAGGCAAACAAAAAGGAGTTGCAAAAGATTGGATTCTCCAGCACTCCCCTCCAGACTCCCAGGAAAGAGCTTGAGTTAATGCAAGAGTTTACTTTTCTCTCTCATTCCCATTTTTCCCAAAGGAAATATGATTGCTGGTGAATGCATTGGGGAAAGCCTACAGCTGAATAGATGGGAAGACTTAGGTGTCAGTGAATTTCAGGAGTAGAGTCGAAAGATCACTCCAAAGCTTCTGGATTTGAATCTGAACAAGAACTGAACAGGCGTCCCGAAGGCCAGTGGTGCTTGAGCCTTGACTTGCTGTAGGCTGAAATATGCCTTCCAGTTCATTCAGGGGCAGGGCTATATTTCATGGGTTTGGATACAGCTCGCAAGCTTCCATCACCCTCAGCCCCTGCCAGATATATAACTAAGGCCAGCTTCCTGTTATTTCAGGTCACTGTCATTTCATCTGCCTTTACATTTTCATAAGTTTGAGTAATGCTACATTCACCATCTCAACAGTTAGGCTTTTGCCCTGATTGCTCATTTTGGATAGCATCATATGTATCATGATGCTATATCAAACACATTGGATTTGGCAAATGGGCTAAAACTGAAGACTGGATCTATAAGGATGTGCCTTTAAATGATTGTACCTGACCTGCAGGGGTAAGCACAGCCCACATAACATCTCATTGTGCATCAAGTTCATTCAGGTGGTTTGTGACATTGTACTATGTAAAGAAACTATTTTTCCTGCCTTTCCTCCTACTATTTTATTAGTCTCATAAAAGTTCAAAAACTCAAAAATAACCAAACTGTTTTGAAATTATGTGCACCCAGGAAAGAAATTAACTTTGAAAGAATGACTCTGAGATAAGAATAAGGGAGTTTCTGGGACTGGTGTTCAGGCAAGCAAGGCATGATGAGACAGTCCAAGTCTTAGCTACTTGTTGTCCTTGTAGAGGCAACCACTGGTAGAGATGAGTGGTCATTTCTGTCTAGAAGCTTGACTCAGTAGCTAACTGCAGCTGGGTCTTGATTGCCTGGATGCCCACTGACACAGGGAAATCTTGTATGAAAATCTTATCGCTCTGTTAGTCAAATTATGCCAGACCTTTTGCTTGTTCTCACTGCTGAGGTAAACAAAATTAGGCTTTAGAAAGAAAGCAACTTGTGACTCGCAGAGAAAAGGTGACAGAATGATAAATAAGACACACTTGGCTGCTGCCTTCACCAAAAAATCTTTCCTTTACTCAGCCTCTCTACAAGCAGTATCTCACACCGTGTCTTTGTCTTTAGTTCTCTATTCTCCATTTTGCAGAACTTTTACTGTAATTTTCTCTGGCAGCTTATTAGAGCCTTGGAGAAACTGAAAAAAAAATTAATATAAGGGAAAGACTAGGCTGGAAAAAAAAAAACTTTATGGAAAAGTGCATCTGTCAGTTTTTGGAATAGCCTTCACAGGCAGATTCTGCAAATGGTGTATTTCAAACAGAACCAGTCACTGGTCAAGAGTAGTCCAGAAATTATTGGAAGAAGATGGATAATGTTAAGAGATTTGTTTTCATCTTATCTAGCCCTGTTAGCAGATCGGTGTCACCTGAAGCAGTTGCAATGACAGTCACCATTGCATTGCTAGCACTTGGATCCCAGAGTTAGTTTCCCATAAGACTGGTCAGTTGGAAAATGTATTTTTGGCTTGCTAGCTGTGATTTTAAACAAAGCAATACAGATATGTGTTTAGCAGATTTATTCTGAACTGTAAAATCCAGGCTTTTAAAAAAAAATTAAATATACAAATTGCTGAATATGTTCAAGTTTCCAAAAGAGTACTGGAACTGCCTTCTTTGTTCTCTGAATTACTTAAACTGCCCTTCCATAAAATGCTGAAGATATTAACTGAAATTACCTATCATTACCAGGTAAAACATACACAACATCCTTAGTTTAGTTTCAGATTATGTGTCTCATAATACCATTGAACAGTTCGATGCAAGACAGCTCTTTGGACAGTCATTGTTGCAAGATGATACTTGGCTAAAATATTATTTTTTAAAAATATTTTTGAATTAAAAATTGAAACAATAACTTATCATCTATGCATTGAAAGCCATACCTGGTATCCACAAGACTCTGCATGCAGCCTACATATGAAAAGCACTATTAGTATAAACATCAACATAAAGTGGGATGCAACAAGCCTGGGGCATTGATGAAGGGAGCAGCAAGCGAGAAGGTGGATAAAAGTGCAGCTTTCATTCGATTTACTTCTGATAGCTGTTCTTTGTAGTTGAATGGCATGACTACCTCTCTACGTGAGAAGTCTCCTGATGTCCAGTGCACTTACTTGGTCCAACATCAGTGCACATGTTCAACTGCAGCAGCCCGTTTACTGTACAAATAAATGATCTGCTATGCAAGTGGATTGATAGCCACAGCACAGGGATCACAGGGATTGGTGTGCTGATCAAGAAGGAGACTTTTCTAAAGTGCAAAGAACGACAGGACTTTCAGCTCCCTCTGATACTTTTAAAAGTCTTCCACAAACCCAGTGTCCTGGAGTGAAGTCATGTCTGCCAGGTTTTGTGCTGTTGCCTGCTTCTTTGCCTTTGCAACGAGCTAAGCAGTTGCAGGCCAGAAGAAGTTGGGATACCGCATAACTATGTCAACATGCTGTTGAGCATGGTCTAATAAGCCCTGCTGAGAGGTAGCATCTGTTACCTCCATCTCAGTTTAGCGCTAACAGGGATACATCTGCTGACTTATATCTGGCTGGCTTGGTACCTGAGATGAATGACTGTCAACATCTGCTCATTTACATCTTGAAGGATGATTTTAACCAACACAAATCAACATTATTATTTCTTTTCTAAAGCATTAGATTGTCTCTCTTATTCTTAAGAAAATAAAAAAGTAATTTAGAAAAATCGTATTATCAGAAAAATGTTTTCATTCAATCAGTTGCACTGCAGAACCCGTAGATGCCTCCAGTTACCATGTGATGCTCTCTATAAGGATGGGAAGTGCTGAGACCTCAAGCTCAGCATCTTCAAACAGGAGTAGCAGAGACAGCTAACCGTCTTCTGAAGGCTGAATGTTTACAAAAGATAGCTGTAAGTGAATGTCATCTACTCCAAGACAAGCTGAAAGCTTGAACATCTGCCAAGGATGAGCCAAGCCAAGGGACATGACTTGGCTCCCCCTTCCAGAGTCTTGACAGGGGCCAAGGGAACTCGCTGTACGCATATGGCAAAGCATATAAATTAAATGGTTTTTGACGGTGGCCACCAGAAAGCAGTGTCAGCATCCTGTCACTTGGCTCTGCTCTAGCCCCACCTCACAGGCTGCAGCAAGAAGCTGAGGGTGAAAGGCACTAAGAGGTGGATTACATCTGATTCCACCCGCACGTACTGCAGGTCATGATTCCCCTTCAGTACAGTGAGGGATATAAGCAGAAAAAGCCTTTGTTCCTCAGTCCAGGCTTTTATTTTGACAATTATTGGCAGCTAACCATGGAAGAAAACACCATGGCTTTTTTCACTTGTTGCTTTGTTTTCAAAGGAGTAGTTTCCAGTGCAATCGAGAGTGTGTGAGGACAAGAAAAATGAGGTATCAGTGTTGGCCTTTCTGAATAACTAGTCACCAGCAGCACTGTTTAACATTTCACACCACAAATCTGTTTGAATCTGAGACAAGCCTAAATCCCATGGAACAGGAGGCATGATCTTCCTGGGATTAGTGAGCACACCCTGTTAATATACGTCCTAACTTTTAGAATCTGTAGCTTTAATAATATTTACACGAAAAGTAATCTAAATTACACTCCTAACTTGAAACTAAGGGCAGCTGAATGTACCATAATTTATCTTTAAGTTATAGCTGAACATAAGATTTACGGTGCCAAAAATGTGGAGAGATTTCCCAGATATTTACTACCAATGAGAGAAATGCCTGTAATGCCTGATGGCAGTCAGCGTGCACCGCTCCAGCACCCGCAGCTCCGCTCAGATTGGGAGGCATGTGCTGGAGGCAAATGGGTTTATGATCCATCAGCCACTCTAGAGATCAGAATATACTTTTACTTCTGAAATCCACATTTTCTAGCTCATATCACTCAATAAATAGATTAGGTGAATGATGAATATGTGAAATAAAGCAATGCTGTTTATTTAATAAAGCAATGCTATTTACTTTATTTGCTGATGTAAACAATAAATGAGTGGAAAAAGGAAACATCGCAAGTGCTAATAGACAATGTTGATAACTTTGTATAACACAAAAGTAATGAATATAACACAGATGTACAAAGAACAGAGACCCGTTATACATGCAAAGAGTAAGACTGGCAGTAAAAGATAGTCTTTGTGATTGTGAACTTCCAGGCTAAGTGGAAGAGGAAGATTCCTATCCATATTTATGCATGGGAAGCTGAGTCATGCAGAGATTTAGAGATGGGCATCCTCCAAGGGACAGTTAGCCTGCCACAGACTGAGCTCACCCTTGGGGACGTGCCTCTCACTTTCCTGGGACCAAGGAGGCACAGAGGAGACAAAGTACCAGCTGGGAACAGCAGTTTGGTACAGATGACTCTGAGGGACTTCAGACAGTCTCCCTGGGAAATCTCTGGCAGAGCAAGGAGTAGATGCTACACACACAAAACTCATGTACCATAACAAAAGACATTCTTCCTCTTTCCCTCAATAGTGCCTGGAAAATGTGTGTGATTAAACAAAACCCTGCCATACAGCTGTTTTATTATCACAGTTCAATGGCTAGACAGTTAAGAAGGAAAAAAAAAAAGTCAATCGATAGTCAGACTAAAAAGTTTGTTTTAACTTAGTTAAAGAAAGAGTGAACAAACTCTGGAGTGACTTCAATTCAGAAATTTACAGTCTTCTGGGAGGGAGGTTGATTCAGTTCATTTTTAGTGTGCGAGGCCTTACATAGTATACTTGGACCTAGAGCTAGGGGTGAGCGCTGATCCCATCCTGCACCTGAAGATGTTTGAATTGGGAATTTTAATGTTGGCCCAAAGAACTGAGCAGCATTTTTACCAAAGAAATAAGCTATGGCAAGGTTTGAGAATAAATGACAGCAAGTATTAGTGTTCAGAAAACATCATTGGGTCATTTAATCAGCTTTCTTGTTCAAGTCTGGTATCTTCTTTTCACTCATTTACCTTCTGCACTGAAACTTTATAGATAGCCCTAAGCTCTTAGAAGTAATGTTCAGGAGACTGTGGTTTTTTAGACAATGAACTTGGAAGATCTTGGGGAAACAAAAAGAGAGATTTGGTCATCCTAGATCACATTAGTATTTGATCTGGAAGCTGAGGGTACTGACTCAATCATTTCACATGAAATGCAGGTCTCTAAATCAAGAGACATATCTTGCCCTGGGTGGTTGTCTAAAATAGGTCAGACGAATCACCTCTGGAGGAAGGAGAGAAAGATGCCCACAGAGGCTAAATAATTTGGGTTTCTTGACCACAAGTGAAATGAATCCTGTGCTGGAGAACTGTAGTTTGCAGCATACTGTGAAAAAGGCCATGCATTGGAGGCTATGTACAAAATAGATTATTTTAAATGTCCCTTCTTCATCACATCAGAATCAGCTGAAATGCCTGTTGGGGTGGGGGTGAAGCAGCACACAGCAGTGTACTCCAAGGCTGTGTTTCAACACGTATGTGCAATGAAGCAGAGTTAAGATTTTTCAGGCAATTTTATTTTTTAATTGATAACATGAAGTCATTGGCTTACATTGGATTTTCCCCAGTATAACTCAGACTGTAGAAGAACTTAAATTATCTTTTAATGAACTCCATCTTTGCTGGTGACCTGTGAAACAGTTTGCAATGTACAAACCGCTGTTATTAGCATGCTCGGCAAAGCGGCTGTTTTCACAGACTGCTCATGAAAGCACCATAACAGAAAAAGGTCACTTCAGAGGAACACTTCCTCAAATAATTCACCTACAATTTTTTTTTTTTTCTCCTAGATTTTGCACACTGGATGATATAGCTTAAAAAAATCTCACTGTTTTTTTTTCCCCTCTCTTCAGTTTTGGTAAGAAATCTCTCCCTGAACTACTAGTGAAGCGTGTCCCCAAATGTCCTATTTCCTTAACAGGTGATAATATTCTTCTGGAAGTGACAACTAGCCCCAGCTGTTGAAACATTTTGAAGACTGATTGTACTGATGAAGGGTTACTTCATGTGATGAAACTCTGATCAGTAGTCCAAGTATAGCATTACTTCTAGCCCCTTTGTTTTGAGAACTGCTTCACTTACTACCACATGGGCTTAAGTACGCTGAGGGATTTTCCCCTCACAGGCATCAGTTTGGTAGATCATTTGTAGGATTGATAGTTTTGTCAACTCAAAGCAGTGATGGACCTGGAGGGATCACTGGTAGAGTAGCTGCATGCTAAAAGGTATGCAAACATAAAGGCATCATATGGAAAAATCTGTCTGTAATTAAGTCTTCATTGTTGGAGAAAAAGAAAAGGAGAAACTGAAATCAGGCGTTTTCCTCTCGCAAGATCCTTGTGAGAGCTTCTGACTTCTCTGTCTTCTCTGACTTCCAGTGCAGGGAGAAAATTATTTTGAGGGAACCAGAAAACTCTTCATATAAGTAGAATTCTGAAAAACACTTAAAAATACCATATATGCCTATTCATCTTGGTGATTTTCTGGTATCTGCTGTGATTTACTGTATTTGTAATAAAATAGCATTGGAAGGTAGTGTGTATGGAAAATAGCCACATAAAGCAGCTACCATTTTTTTTTCTCATACATAGCCCCAGTTCTTAATGGGGACCTTAAGGCTCTAGGGTTAGATATAATAGTGTTATAAAAGTATACTAAGGTCTGTTCTGCCTGTTTGTAGATCTTGCCCGCTGAAGTTTCAGCTCTAGAAAATGTTGCTCGTTACTACCCAGAACTGAGCCTTTTGGAATAGCCAAAATATTGTTAATGAATTACAACTATGTGGCACCAAAGTTTTGGCACAGAGAAACATTTCTTCAGGTACAACAGCATTTTGCTAACATATTGTGTGTGAAAGAAGCAAATATAAACATCACGTGTGTGATGTGAATATACATATACATATGCACATACATAGTATAAGTTTGTTCATCTGTAAATTAATAGCGAACTAATTATAAATACTATAATAGAAAATTATGTATATGAAGGTTGCTATAGTGTCTTTAACTCACTCTGCCATAGAAACTCACTGTCGTAGTTCAGCCCCGACGGGGACCAGACTACGCAGTCTCTCTCTCTCACTCCCCCCACTCTCCGAGAGAATAGGAGATTTGGCAAACAATAGAAAACCAGAAGAAAAAAACCAAACACGTGGGTTGAGAGGGAACAAAAAGTAAATTTAACAGTAACGACAGAAGAAAACAAGACAGTGATGGAACACAAATACAGTACAATAGCTCACAACAGATCTCCACCTCCAGTCTCTTCCAAGTAGCAGGGAGCCTCCCTTCAGCACCCTCCTCACTTATATACTGAGCATGATGTCAGATGGGATGGAATAGCCCTTTGGCTAATTTGGGTAAATTAACCCCAGCTGTTAGCTAATTAGTTAACTATCCCAGCCATAGGGGCTACCAGCTTCAGTTCTCCACCCAGTTCAGGTAAATATTAACTCTATCCTGGCCAGAACCAGGACATTATCCACCCCTTATTCCATACCATCTACATCATGCCCAGATCCTACACTTTCCAATTAATCATCAACTTTTTCTTCCTTTTATCTACTTGTATGCAGACACATAGATGTAACTCTCTTAGTCCATGGCCCATCCTTTCAAAAGGTCTGTTGAGTTTATCCAGTCCATAACTTTGGGCTCCATCTGTCATAACAGTCTCTCAGCATAGGACAGATGACGCAGTGTTTCCTCAGCTAGTCTATCTGGTACAAGTGATTTAGCAAGTTCATAGTCCGGAGACTGAAGATCTGTTGGTAGGTGCTAGTAGCAAGAGCCAGTTCTGGTTGCATCACTGCTGCAATTTTTCCTATTTTATTAAAGTTCATTCTTTGTTGGTATAAATGATTTTACTATAATACTTTTGACACAACATAAGTATCTCAGGGAGTGGAGCAGGAAGAAGCAAGGAGGGACATATAATAGCTAGATAATGACATACAGTACTGTATAGTAACCGACATCAAGCACTTCAAATTATTGGCTCTTTTCACCTAAAATTAGATCTCCTTGAGGTACACATCGGACTTTCCCATCCTCCTGCATTACCCACCAAGTACACCCAGGTCCTTGAGCAAAAGCAATCCCATGCATGGGTTTGCCTCTGCCCAAGGGAGAAATGACCCAGACTGTCTTCCCCAGTATATTCCTTACGTGCACCACAGGGACTTTATCACCATCTACAGTATGTAGAATTTCAGATTGGGCAGGGCCAGCTCGATTGGACCCCCGAGTGTTGACTAGCCAAGTGGCTTTTGCTAAATGTTTATCCCAGTTTTTGAAGGTTCCACCACCCATTGCTTTCAGAGTTGTTTTCAGCAGCCCATTGTACCTTTCAATTTTTCCAGAGGCTGGTGCGTGATAGGGGATGTGGTATACCCACTCGATGCCATGCTCTTTGGCCCAGGTATCTATAAGATTGTTTCGGAAGTGGGTACCATTGTCTGATTCAATTCTTTCTGGAATGCCACGTCGCCATAAGACTTGTTTCTCAAGGCCCAGGATGGTGTTTTGGGCAGTGGCATGGGGTACAGGATATGTTTCCAGCCATCCAGTGGTTGCTTCCACCATTGTAAGTACATAGCACTTGCCTTGGCGAGTTTGTGGGAGTGTAATGTTATCAATTTGCCAGGCCTCTCCATATTTATACTTCAGCCATCATCCTCCATACCACAGAGGCTTTAACTGCTTGGCTTGTTTGATTGCAGCACATATTTCACATTCAAGGATAACCTGTGCAATAGTGTCCATGTTTAAATCCACCCCTCGATCACAAGCCCATTTGTATGTTGCATCCTTTCCCTGATGGCCTGAGGTATCATGGGCCCACCAAGCTAAAAATAGTTCACCCTTATGCTGCTAGTCCAGATCCACCTGAGCCACTTCAATTTTAGCAGCTTGATCCACTTGCTGGTTGTTTTGATGTTCTTCAGTGGCCCGACTCTTGGGTACGTGGGCATCTACGTGACGTACTTTTACAACCAGATGCTCTAACCGGGCAGAAATATCTTGCCACACAGTGGCAGCCCAGATAGGTTTGCCCCTGCGCTGCCAGTTGCTCTGCTTCCATTGCTTTAACCATCCCCACAGAGCGTTTGCCACCATCCATGAGTCAGTGTAGAGATAGAGCACAGGCCATTTTTCCCGTTCAGCAATGTTTAAAGCCAGCTGGATGGCCTTCACCTCCGCAAACTGACTCGATTCACCTTGGCCTTCAGCAGCTTCTGCAACTCGTCGTGTAGGACTCCACACAGCAGCTTTCCACTTCCTATGTTTTCCTACAATACGACAGGACCCATCAGTAAATAGGGCATACTGCTTCTCATTTTCTGGGAGGTTGTTATACAGTGGGGCCTCTTCAGCACACGTTACCTCTTCCTCTGGTGGCTTTCCAAGATCTTTGCCTTCTGGCCAGTCTGTAATTACTTCTAATATGCCTGGGCAATTGGGGTTTCCTATTGGGCCCGCTGTGTAAGCAGTGCAACCCACTTGCTCCATGTAGCATCCGTTGCATGATGCGCAGAGGAGACCCTTCCTTTAAACATCCAGCCCAGCACTGGCAGTCGGGGTGCCAGGATGAGCTGTGCTTCAGTACCAATCACTTCTGAAGCAGCTTGAACTCCTTCGTATGCTGACAGGATTTCTTTTTCGGTTGGAGTATAGCAGGCCTCAGATCCTTCATATCCCCGGCTCCAAAACGCAAGGGGTCGACCACGAGTTTCCCCTGGTGCTTTCTGCCAGAGACTCCAGGTAGGGCCATTCTCCCCAGCTGCGGTGTAGAGCACATTTCTTACCTCTTGCCCTGTCCGGACTGGCCCGAGAGCCACCGCGTGAACAATTTCTTGTTTAATTTGTTCAAAAGCCTGCTGTTGTTCAGGGCCCCATTTAAAATCATTCTTCTTTCGGGTGACTTTATACAGAGGGCTTACAATCATACTGTAATTTGGAATATGCATCCTCCAGAAACCCACAACGCCCAGGAAAGCTTGCGTTTCCTTTTTGTCAGTCGGTGCAACCATAGCTGTTATTTTGTTGACTATATCTATTGGAATCTGACAACGCCCATCTTGCCATTTTATCCCCAAAAATTGTATCTCTCTTGCAGGTCCTTTCACCTTACATCGTTTTATGGCAAACCCAGCTTTCAGGAGGATTTTAATTATTTTCTCCCCTTTTTGAAAAGCTTCTGCTGCTGTGTTGCCCCATACGATGATGTCATCAATGTACTGCAGGTGCTCTGGAGCGCCACCCTTTTCCAGTGCAGTCTGGATCAGCCCATGGCAGATGATGGGGCTGTGTTTCCACCCCTGGGGCAGTTGATTCCAAGTGTACTGGACCCCCCTCCAAGTGAAAGCAAACTGTGGCCTGCATTCTGGTGCCAATGGGATTGAAAAGAACGCGTTGGCAATATCAATGGTGGCATACCACTTGGCTGCCTTCGATTCCAGTTCATACTGAAGTTCTAACATGTCTGGCACAGCAGCACTCAGTGGTGGTGTTACCTCATTGAGGCCACGATAGTCCACTGTTAACCTCCACTCTCCACTTGATTTTCTCACTGGCCATATGGGACTGTTAAAAGGTGAGTGGGACTTGCTGATCACTCCCTGGCTCTCCAGCCGACGAATCAGCTTATGGATGGGGATCAGGGAGTCTCAGTTGGTGCGATACTGCCACCGGTGCACAGTTGTGGTAGCAATTGGCACCTGTTGTTCTTCAACCTTCAGCAACCCCACAACAGAAGGATCCTCTGACAGACCAGGCAAGGTGGATAACTGTATAATTTCCTCCATCTCTAAAGCACCTACACCAAAAGCCCACCGATACCCTTTTGGGTCCTTGAAATATCCCCTTCTGAGGTAATCTATACCAAGAATGCATAGAGCATCTGGGCCAGTCACTATGGGGTGCTTTTGCCACTCATTCCCTGTCAGGCTCACTTCAGCCTCCAATACAGAGAGCTGTTGGGATCCTCCTGTCACTCCAGAAATACAAATGGGTTCTGCCCCATTATATCTTGATGGCATCAAGGTACATTGTGCACCAGTATCCACTAGAGCTTTGTACTCTTGTGGGTCTGACATGCCAGGCCATCGGATCCACACAGTCCAATAAACCCTGTTATCCCTCTCCTCCACCTGGCTGGAGGCAGGGCCTCTCTAATCCTGGCCACAGTATTCATTGTTCATTTCTTTTAAATATGCACGAGAGGTCCCTTCAAGAGGGTCAGAACTAAAGCGATTCCTTCTACGCTCCCTATTGGAGACTGGAGCAACAATTTCCGGGGAGAACTTCTATTTGAAATGGTTTTTCCACGCGACTCACGTACCCGTGCCTCTAGGGCAGAGGTAGGCTTCCCATCCCACTCCCTCATGTCCTCTCCTTGGTCACGCAAGGTAAACCACAGGGTACCTTGCCACGTAAACCATCTCTCTTGAGCAGGGAAACGTTTACTCCTAAGAGCTGAAATATTGGCCCGTACCAGTGGGGAATGGGACATATCTGCTTTGAATTGCTGGAACTCCTGGGATAGTTTCTCCACAGCCGAGACACAGGCCTGTAGGGAGGAAGAAAGGCTTTCCTCGTACTGCCGGAGTCGGCCAGCCAGTTCATCCACTGTTTCTTCCTCTCCATCTTTCCAGGTCATAACTGCCAATGAGTTGGCATATGATGATGGTGCACTTCAAACAAACTTCTGCCACATTTGTCGTGTGCACCTGACTTCATCTGGATCCTTAGGTAACTGATCATTGTTCAGGTCATCATAAATAATGTCCAGCACAGCTAATTCCCTCAGGTACTGGATACCCTTCTCCATGGTAGCCCACTTGCCTGGATGACACATTATATCCTCCTTGAAAGGATATCTCTCCTTCACACCTGACAGGAGTCGCCTCCAGAGGCTGAGGGCTTGTGTCCCTTTTCCAACTGCTTTGTCAATGCTTGCTTCTCTAGAAATGGATCCCAGTTGCCTAGCTTCTCTGCCTTCTAATTCCAAGCTATTGGCCCCATTATCCCAGCACCGCAGCAGCCATCTGATAATGTGCTCCCAGGATGATGGCTAAAGTCTTTTCACATGTCTCGCAGCTCGCTCAGGGATAGAAGTCTGGTGCTCACTGTCTCTTTTAGGAGTTCTTCCTCTGAGGAAGAGCCTGCCTGCCGAGTTCTTCCTGGGCATGAAGCAAATAAACCTTCCTCTTCTTCCTCCTGCTCCGTCCTAGAAGGGGCTTCTTCATCCCTCACTAAACGAGCTGACTTCCGCTTCCAAGTCTTCTTGTGTACAGGGGCAAGTGAAACTAGCACAGGTTCACCCTCTGATTCAGCTGCAATGCCTGTTGCTGGGGTTCGAGTCCCTACATTGCAGGTCAGTTTGTTCTCCCTCATACCATGCCACGTATTAGTATCTTGCCTTAGGGTAAATCTCAGGAGGAGATTCCCAAAAAGTGGGTTCGCAGCCCTAGACAAGATTTGGCACACATTCAAGATACATAACAACAACATCATAGTGGCTTGAATATCCCCCAGATCTTTAAAGTTCTCAAAAAGTGGTTTAACTACCCTGGAAGTGAAAGAATTCAGGAAGCTGTCCACACAGGAATACCAATTTATCTCTAAGGCCATTGATGTCACCATGTCATAGATGTATACGGCATAGTATAACAGAAGGATAATTCTCATCATTTTCCCTGAGGTGATAAACACCACCACTGGGAACACATAGTACATATAACAGCATAGACAATACAACAACATAACCAACCACTGCAACATCATGACCAATAACTGACAACCAATACAACAAGCATGTATAAACAAATTTGTTTCAAGCAAAAAAAAAAGTCAGATCTGTTATTATCTCAACCCTTCGTGCCCCACGTTGGGTGCCAAAATAACTGTCGTAGTTCAGCCCCGACGGGGACCAGACTACGCAGTCTCTCTCTCACTCCCCCCACTTTCCAAGAGAATAGGATGAGATTTGGCAAACAAAAGAAAACCAGAAGAAAAAAAACAAACACGTGGGCTGAGAGGGAACAAAAAGTAAATTTAACAGTAACGACAGAAGAAAACAAAACAGTGATGGAACACAAATACAGTACAATAGCTCACAACAGATCTCCACCTCCAGTCTCTTCCAAGTAGCAGGGAGCCTCCCTTCAGCACCCTCCTCACTTATATACTGAGCATGATGTCAGATGGGATGGAATAGCCCTTTGGCTAATTTGGGTAAATTAACCCCAGCTGTTAGCTAATTAGTTAACTATCCCAGCCATAGGGGCTACCAGCTTCAGTTCTCCACCCAGTTCAGGTAAATATTAACTCTATCCTGGCCAGAACCAGGACACTCACCCTAAATCATAGGAACTTTAACCTATGGTTTGTTAGCTGCTGTATGATGATTGCACCTCTAATTCTTACTTTTGGTTCATGCATGGATGCATAATGGGCTTTCTTATGTTTCATTTCAGGAAAGATGTTAAGGAGGTAAGAATGCTATGAACATTTTTGAAAAGGGATAATGGTTAAATGTTTATGTCCCATTATCATTCCTTTCTTAATAATAAGTTTCTTTTTGGTGTGAGAGGAGAAATTATGCAAAGGACTATGGAAAGAACACATGCTACTATGGATTTTTAATTAAGATAAATTTAGCTCTGTTGTTGATTAGCGGTACTGCTAGGTGAAAGCATGTCTTGAATTTACCTTGAAAGACAGTAAAAATAATGTGCATCTCATAACACCTGTAGCTGTAGCATAGATAATAGAAGCAGAAGTATTTGAATATAGAAATCTAAAGTCCTTAATTCTGTTCTCTCCAATGGTATTATTTTTCTCTCTACCTCCTATAGGAAAGCCTCCACTGTCATGTTTACAGTTTACATTTTTCTTCCATCCTTTGACTCAATTCAACACATTTTCTTCTAGGCAAAATTAAGATCTAGAATGAATAAAGTTTATGTGTACACAACTTTGCTCATCCTCCTCCTATGCCTTTCAAAACTGTAAATTAGTTTCTTGAAAGTTCATGAAAATGTGCCCCAGTTATCCTCTGCTATTTATCTATTCTGCTATTTTGTCTGTTACTGTGCAATTTGAGGATTTCAACAGGTGACAAGGTTTTAATGGAAAGGACCTTGCTGAGTGCCACTGACAGAGAGAAGTGAGGGATGTATGCATGTAGAAGGTTTGGGTTAGGAGATTGGCACTACTGGAATAGTCTGATTTGAATTATGAAAAATAACTCACAATGATTTTTCAAGGCATTCAAGGAGTTACATTAGATTTTTTTTTTCACATGCATTTTCTATTTTAGCAAAGAAAACTATCATACGGTATTACGAGAAATGAGCACAAAATTAAAGTTTTACCATAAATGAGAGATACATCAAGACATGCTTTAGAAACACATTCCTAAATTGAATTTAGCCTTCAGCCTATGCAGGCACAAGAGTCACAAGCAAAAAGAACACAAAAGTCAGGCTAGGCTTAGTGAGATACTCTTGCACTTTGTAGCACATCCCCTAATAATGAATTTATGCCTGAAAATATCTCTCTGCTATCACACAGCCCCTGTGAGATCAGGATGTGTTTGCTATTTCATTAACATTTCTCCATTACCTCTATGGTTGTTTTAACTTAAAAAAGCTCATTAAAAAAAAAGAAAGTTCAAGACAAAGTTGCCATAAAGAGCTTAATTGTTAGGCATGAGCCAGCACACCCAGAGAGCAGCCGGCAGTTGCTCATCTCCCTGGATGGTACTCGGCAGGTAGCAGTCAGTCCTTTGCAGAGCAGTAAGCCTTAGAGGCCAAAATGGGAATCTAGGCCCTCATCCTGCCAGAACATGCTGGAGGACACAAGGACGGTAAGGGAGACTGTGCTGCTGTGTGGTGATGCCCTGCCCCGAGAGCCATGTGGGACGTTCGTAGGAGGGTGAGCGTCCTTCTGCTGGGAGAGATGGAGCAAGCAGGGCAGCTGGGAGGTGGTAGGGCTCCGAGTGGGGGGAGATGAAAGGAGGAGAAACTGAAAACAAGTATGCACGCCTCCGGGTCTCCAAAGGCTAAAGCTGTTAAACTTTGGAACCGCGCTAGCTCCAGGAAATAGCTGAAGTTCACATTCTATCCCCACAGTCTGCATTTAGCTGCACATTTACTCTTAAGTTTATTTTTAATTTTATGGCCGGTCCACATGCCACCAGTTGGCCTATGCTCCTGGCCCTGCCATATTTACTTGTGAGATTCAAATAATTATCTTTTTTTTTTTTTGGAAGTACAATGATAAACCAAACAGAAACTAACTTCCACTTTTCCCCACTTTTCTTAGCTGTTAATGGCAATTTTTTTTCAGATTTCCATTGTAACTTTTACTTTAGCAATATACAAGAAGGCAATGTAAGCAAGGTGGTTAAAAAGTTAATGAAGGTTATTAAATGATAATAACAAAGAAATCTGTTGCATCATTAACAAAATGAAGTGCTTTAAATCATTATGAATCCAGGAGCTGAGGAATTAAACACTTGAAAAAGTAGTCAAGTCCCAGCCATTCCTAAAACCGGGAACCTCAGTTGACACATCTGCATCCTGCCCACCCTCCACACAGCGGGGATCTCGCCAGGGGAGGCTAGCGATGGGGCCTTGTCATCTCCCACCTTGGGGGCAGAGGGAGGAGGAAGAGGTGGCAGAAGGTGTCCAAGATGTCCAGCCTCTTGGCATTGTGCAGCAGAAGAAGAATGACAAAAAGCAAAGGGAAGCCCATCAGGGAACACTCCCTTAGGCTTTCCTGACGCGCTATAGGACTAGAGGAGAAAATCCATCACACAAGGGAATATCCGTAGCAGATGGATTTTCCTGACAAACACTAGAGGAATCTGAAAACCCACAGTAGCTGTAATGATGGCAGTTTTGACAATAATATTCATCTTGGCTGAGGTCAGGAACACACTTCTCTGAATGTGGAACATTCGCAGGGAATTAGTCATATAAACCCAGACAGCAAAGCCAGCCACAGCATGGAAGATTTTACTATAGAACGGAGTTGGATCTAGGGTGAACTCGTAGCACATTGAAAAGAAAAAGTCTTTAGAGCATCTCAGATTAGTACTCACGTAATGCTCAAAGCCTTTGCACATTTGATAGATGCTTTAAAAAAAAAAACCAACTGTGCCTAGTTTACCATAGCGTTTTTAAATTTGTAAGTCACACTTCCATTGAGTAGAAAATTTTATGACTCCTGGATGTGGTTTTAGGAGCAATTTTAAAATAAATGTCCTAATCCAACTCCTTAAAGGATTCTGTTTTACATGTATAGGAAACTCTCACGCATTAACCTCTGTCGTTAGCGCTAACACCTCTCACCAAACCCTGCAAACAGTGCCCTGTTTGTGTGAAACCAACACAAATCCAGCACCAACTTCTGCTGGATTTTGTTAAGTGCCTGAGTACGTGATAGAAGTCTGGTAGATAGAGGGAAAAAATAAAGGTTTAACTGGCACCGCAACAGTGTTAAAAGTGGAATTAGTATTAGCATGTGCTTTGAATTCAGAGTAATAGAAGTAAAACCAGACACGTTTTGTTTGGCATCTATTTCATGTCCCAGTGAAAATGGCATACCACCATTTGATCAGGCACGAAGCCATCCCAACAGATGGTCCTCAGCAGCAGCAGCCAAGAGACCATGTATGAACATCAAATGTGTTTGCGAAGGGCAAGACTCCAGGCTGCCAATGTCAAAATTGTTTTCCATTCCCAGCTTCCGTGTTGATGGCTAGCAGGACTATGTGGCCGCTCCGCTGGCCCAGGGACCAACCCAGCACCGTGGGGAGGGTGTACAGTCAGGAGTGTTGTCAGATCTTTTGTGCCCACCTCCCTCTAGCCTTTTGAAGGAGGTCTTCATCATGTCGACTTAAAAACACTCCTGGACACACTGTTTGGGTTTAAATAAAAATATGGAAAAAGCGTGGACTTCTGCTCCATGTTTTTCTCAGGACCTGCGTAGTCATAAGGGCACCAGAAGTGCTTACAGAATGGGTGCATCTGGGAGGCAACGAGACGTTTCTTTAAGGACCAAATGAGCACAGATGAGCACACGTTACTGTGGTGGCCATTACATGTTGCAAGGAGAGAGTTTTTTTCAGCTTCCAATTAGCTGTCCGCTGAGCAACTCTGTTGCTCCTGTTCCTGGGTTGTAGCCTACACAGGTTGTGAGTTTGGTTTGCAGATGTTTAGTTAATCCACTGCGGATCTGAATGAGCCCCAGCTCTTTCCTCTCCCAGCCATCATACCTTTATATGCAGGAGTAAATGTCATTCAGGCTCTGTTGATCCCTTTGCAATCACCTTCCCCCTGTTGTACCTGTGCGGGCATGCGCTTTGGTTCCCAGGAACGACTGGAGCACTGAGATCACAGCTAAAATCTCTGCTTCTCCTTCCCTTTTCTCATCCCGCTCCAATAGAGAAAGTGTTTATACTACCAGGCCAAACTCTCCCTCTCAATCACATAGCAGAAGAAAGGAGGAGGCAAGCAAGCCTAAAGCCTAGGAAGAATGACTGTAATGTCAGTTCAGCGTGCTCCCCCCTGTGCCCACCAGTGCCTGGACTGGGCAGACCCACAGGCACGGAGCAGGTGTGGTGGCAGCAGCTGCCTCCAGCTAGCTCCTTGTGGTCATATCTCCTCTGGTCCGCTATGCAAAGAGACACTCCTGAGGCCACTGAGCTCTAAGGGGCAATCCCCACGTCATACGGTATGCAGGGGTCACTGGCTGTGGAGAGGATTTTTCACCTCTTTTTCATCTTCTACACACTTTTCCACTCTACAGGAGCCTTTATCCTTTCAAACTACAAAAATACTCTGAAGTTCCTTTGGAGTTCACAGGGCTGAGGATCAGCCTCTCTTCACTCAGGTTCATGGCTTAATTGCCATCCACTGGGTATCATGGCGTTGTCCATCAAGGAGCTTCCTAGAGCTTAACGAGCCAGACACGTAAGCTTCACAAGCATGCAAATATAGATATATGTATTCCAAATAACTTCTCTCATTGCTGAAGTGCAGCCACCTCGCCATGAATTGTGGCAATTTTTCAACAATGTGCAGCTGCGTTACAAAACCGTGCAGGATAGGAAGCGAAGGATACCTCATTTCAAGGAAACCCAGGAGGAATTTGAAGTTGACTCCATAGAATTAATCCCACATTAATTTGTCTCCTGACCAAGTTAAATAGTTGGCAAGTGCAAAGGAAACGAGAATATATTTCATTAGTACTGGGGCTTTAATTTGCTTATATTTGAACTCTTTTGTGTGTATGAACCTCGAAAATAGCTTTTGCTTCAAAATCAAAGGCTTTTGTGCAATTGTCCTGCCAAGTGAAACTTGTTTGAGCTCCATTGATGTTCCAGTATCAACAATTGATACAATCTGGCTAAACCCTAAATTTCCATTTGTTGCGCTCTTTGCATGTTTCCAGTGCTAAATAAAGTGTCAAAAAATGAGATGGATCTGTGAATATGTTGGAGAGCAACAAAAGTGGTTACGTGCACTGATTTGTATATTTAGTGAATACCAAAAGGTCTTGAATCTGTCTAGGATGCCAGACTAACTCCAAACAGCTTTTCCAATAGCATCTCCCCTCATTAAGGTCTCAGGTGGACCAGTTCTAGAAAACGCCAATGGGGTCAACATGACTGCACTTCCAGCAAAGTCTTTCAGCACCACCTAATGAATTGTGAGGCTTTTTTTCCTGGCAACACCTGCATGTCTGTGGGAATTCCTCAAATCACAGATTGAGCAAGCCTAGAGTCTGGGGCAAGAGGGAAGCAAAACACATGGCTTGAAAATAATACCTCTGCCTGCAGCTTCCGACTGAAAGCGCATCAAGGAATAAGTCAGAAATAGCCCACTTGTAGCGACTTCAGTTTTGCTAGGTTTGTTTGGCTTCACAACAGGCTTACTCACAGGTACTATATGTTTTCTACAGGTTTGGGGTTTCTTTTCTTTTGAAATGAAATAAGCAAAGATTAGAGCAAAACTGCATCAGCTCTGTGTGCATCAAGGAGCAGATTCTTTGCAGGTCTGACATAAGCCCTGCTAATCACGTTGTCCGATTTTTAAATCATCTTTTTCACCCATTTAAAGCAAATACTGGAAAACAGGGAAGAAATGTCACCGTTTTATCTTTCTATTATGAAGTTCCACAGGTCTGTCGGTGATAAGTGCATACTTCTGCACAAACTGGTAGCAGCGCTGAAGCAATGAAATCTCCAGTGGTATCTCTGGACCTTCTCTCGAGGGACTTTTTTTTTTTCTTTTGTGGCAGGTTGCAGCACTTTAGAGATGAGTGTGCTGCCAGCATCATCCTTAAGGACTCCTGTGATGCACAGCCACAATTTCAGTTTTGATCTTTAACTGGGTTCTTTGCAATTCAGTTCAAAGACTTACTGGAGACGTGCGCGTTTTTCCCCTTCTAAATTCTTCTCCCAGTGGGCACAAGGGTGCTTTACTTCCCTGAGCCTCCTGGGATTTTACTAACAGGGAACGTTGGTGGGGGAGTTTTCCGAGCTTTCCAGGACTGTGCTGCCATCTCCCGATCAAACCTGAGGCTTCCCCTGCTGAAAGCCGGCCGGGATGAAGGCTTGCAACCTGTTTCCTTCTCTTTCCGGAAAGAACATTAAATGGCCTTGGACCTCTAGCTGTGCGGGTACCTGCTCTGCAAGAGACCGCGTCCCTTTCCTGCCACCTGCTCTGTCTGGTGCGGGTGTTTTTGCAGAGGACCCTGGTGAGCAGCGTGCACCGAGGCTGGGTTTGACAGATGCCCAGAGCTGCTGGGAGATGTTCCTGCTCTCCTGCTCAGGGCTCTCCCCAGTTTGCCCTGGCAGGCGCAGCAGAGGCTGGGAGAAGTCTTTGCCCATTCTGGGAAAAGATGAGGAACATTTTCCTAATGTAAGCTTTATGGAAATTCAAAGCAGACTTTTAGGAACACTTTTTTTTTTGACATGTCCAAACCCACCTTTTTCACACCCTCGCTATTTGCCCACCTCCAAGGTACAACTCAGAGGCCTGCCGGTCTTCACCCAACCTCCTCCTCTCTCCCCACCTCAGTACTGCAGCTTCCATCTGTCCTTCCCCTGTGGCTGCACCAGCCGCCTCCCTGCCACCTGTGCTCCTCCTTTCCCTCACCTGGAGTGACCGTGCTGCTGTGCCCCTTTTCCCCCCTGACATCGAAAGTGCTTTTTGGGTTCCCCTCCGTCCTCCAACTGCAGCAATAACACTGGGAGGCCCCGGTGGGAAGATGGCAGGCGTCAGCACCCGGCAGCAGTAAATGCTCCCCCGCAAGCGGTGCATGCTTCTCACCTCGGATTTAGAGAAACTGCTACAGGCCACCCTCCACCCTGCTGACGGCTCCTCCACCCCGCACCGTGCCCCGCACCGCGCCCCGCGCTCCCCTCCGCGCCCGCCGGGGGCCGCCAGCGCTGCGCTGAGCCGCGTCCGCCAGGGGGCGCCCCAGGGTCGAGGCGGTATCGCCTGCCCCGGTGGCCTGGATGGCACCGCGTCCTTACCTTTAACTATCTTATTTTATTTCACTTCACTTCACTTCACTTTGTTTTATTTTATTTTGTCATTTTATTTTATTTTATTTTATTTTATTTTATTTTATTTTAAATTTGGCCTGAAGGCAAAAAAACCCTTCCTGCATTTGGTAGGTCTACGAGTGCATTTTGCAGTCATAATTTAAGGGACATGCTTGCTAGCCTGGAAGGAGCAAGTAAAACGCTAACTGCCCTGCTGTACATTTATAACTGCAAAGTATTTCCCTCTCAGATGCTCAGCGTCTCTCTTGCATTCAAAACCAGAGTGATATTTATTCTGTAGCCCCTGCCCCCTCATTTATTCAAGTTTATTTATCCCAATAAGTAAGCTGTTACTGGAAAATCTTTTTAGCAATAAGTCATGAATTTACTGCTATGTTCCTCCTAACACAGGAATAAAGATATAATGGTAGCATACCACCTCTCTTACAGTATGTTTTCTGTCACTAAAGTAATGGCAAGTGGAATAAGAGACAGGTGGTGGTATCTATAAACTCTGCTAATGGCCCCATCAACATATGTTTAATGTATTCTAAACTATACTTCACGTCCTACTGTTGCTAGTACATTTCCTCTGGCACCTCTTCTCAACACAGAAATTTGGAGAGGAAAGGAAACATTAATAAACCTAAAGTGCTTAATTTAAAAGCAGATATAAAGTTTAACACTGCTCATAAGAAGGCTTATTTGACAAGAGATCAGCTCATTATAGACCGCAATTATTTTGTTGCCAGCATTTGACAAAGCAAAGGCTTTTTAGATATAGTTATGGGCTTTCTGCTGCATTTGGTGTTTGATCATGTCATGCAACAGCATCACTTTCTAATGGATTACAAAAGTCATGAGACATCCCTAGGTCCCTGGGTAAATGTTTATTGGAAGAGAAAAGGGTCAGGTCTATGATAACAGGTTTTCCACTGCTTAGCTTTTTAAAACGTATCTTCCTTTGATAAAAATGTATTTTCTTTTCTAACACACATGTATTTCAGGCTGAATTCAGATCCCCTGCTTTTCAGTGAGGCCTTGAACAAGCCCGCACTGCCGTTTCCCCTCTGGACTTTCAGAGGGTGAGCTTTGGGTGGCGACAATTTGCCTTCCTCCTCGTCCCTGTGCCTGAGAAGCCGCCAGCACAGCAGGGCCATAATCCCGGGCAGCGTCACCAAGTACTTTGAGAGCACCGATAACAGCGGTGATGGTACTGATAGTCCTTGTGCTGGCAGTACATATCCAAAGCTGTGCCAATTAATTCAGAGTGAAATCAGCCATCTTCAGAGTGCAGAACTCTCATGAATAATTATTGCTACAGTCTCCTATGAGTGTGTGAAGTCAAGACTCTCGTCATTAGGACCAAATTCTGCCTAATCTACTTATGAAATCCCTACTGAAATCAACATTTAGTGCTGCAGAGAAAGGCAGGATTTGAATGCCATGGTTTCTAGCTGGCCTACAGAGTCTATCCCAAATGTGTGTTGCCTGAAAGAGTTACTGTTGGGCAGCCTGGCTTAATAGTGCTGTTATACTTGATCACCAGGAGCACATTCTTCCAAAGAGTTGTGTTTCTTGAAAAACATTGTAATCGCTATGTTAGCATGCTTTTCCTGGTGATGTGCCTATCTAGCAATGATGACAGACAAAATTCCTGTCTGAACTGTAGTATTTGTAGCATGCCTCTCATTAGCAGTATCCACCTGAGCTGAAATCACTCAAGTCGACCTGTCTTCTCGTACCGTGCTCGGAATACAAGGCCCTTTCCAAAAAACGGACACTTGATGTGATACTGGGGCAAAGAAACAGAGTCACTTGAGAGTGCCAGTGCAGGAGAGATGAGGACCTCTTAGGTACCAAAACCCAGCTGGATTTCAGGTATCCAAACTCCTGTGTATCACTATGTTATGTATGTGATCTACCTAACATACACCTGTAGCAATGGGCTTCTCACAGAAGGCAGCCCCGGTCCTTAGCTCCCATTGGGATTCAGAAGGAGAAGGAGATGGTGCTTCCCTCCACAGCTTCTCCCCCAAGGTATCTCCCTCAAGGCAAGGCAGGGCCAGGGTCAACTTCATCTCCTGGTGGAGAAGAATCCCGCTACCAGGACTGGGCCCTGAGCATCAGACCCAGTGGTTCTGGATGAGAGCAATCACTACTGGCTTAAACACAGAATTATCCTGAGAGCAGACATGGCAATTGTGTCCCACATGCTCTACAGGGAGAGGCTGAGATCTGATACAAACTTGTGGGTTCTGCCCTGGGCTAAGAGTTTTTAAAATGCTCTGACCGTGCCTTATTTCTTTGGATTCATTTCCTAGTTGCAAGTACATGCTTAGGGTAAAAAAGGGAGGCAAGCATGAGAATAAAAGAAATTACTAGAAATTCAGAAGACCTCTACAATGTGCTCTAAAGGGCTCTTTGTTATTATAGGTAGTAACAAAACCATTTATTACCATATTCTAGGAAAAAATATAATTATCTTCTATTCATAAAAAGAAATAATTCAAATTGCTTTTGTGTTGTCAGTGATACACCAGTCATGCTATGATTTCCAACAGAACATTACTTTATGTTTTTTTCCATTATTACAGAGGATCAGTTCCACATCAGTGAAACAAAACACTTCAGCACGCACTTAGTCTTAATTGAAAGTCAATGAATCTATTCATAGTTAATTAAGTTAACTTAATAAAAGCAGTACTGGAATATACAGCAATCTGCAGGATCAGGCCCTAAGAATCTTTCCTCTTTTGTCTTATTGATTAAAGAGGATTTTTCTTTACATTTGCTTGGGTGTCCATTCCCCCTCATTTTAGCCAGTGTAGCTCTCTGTTCTGAACACTATTATTTATTAAGAACCCCAGGGAAACAGATCAGCTACTAGAAACCCTTATTTGATTTAGCAAATATGATCCAAGACACTCAAAGAGACACTCTGAGACACTCTTTGTCTCTCAAACTCTGTAAAAAACATTATAAAGGGATAACACAGTTGTGAGAACTCCTCCCTGTTGTAGCATCACTGTTGGAGCCCATTTTCCCTCTCACTTTAGGTTCTGATTTTGCTTAGGGGTCAGTGAGGGTCGGTGGTGAGAAGAGGTATTTAAGATGACCTCTCATTTGTCTATTCTTGCTTTTACTTTCATAAGTCCATATCTCCATATCAAGTCACCAGCTTGCCAGGTCCATCCAGATTGGTAACAGAGCAGTGCCTGACGATGTTTTGTACATAGCGTGGATGGTGGGTATCTTATGCTGTGTCACAACGGAAGTAGATGGGATCGGATTTTAGTATATTGCTAACAAAACAGAGCCAGACGACTTCTTATTCTTTTAGCTCCGCGTTTGAGTTGGTGTTTATAAGAGACACAAGCCAACAGAGGGAGGGTTTGTCATTATTAAAGAATATATGGAATCCGTACACAGTCAGTAAAGACCAAGACCAAGGCTCTCAGGTGCAAGAGTACAGCTTAGTAAGACATTGCTACAACATACTGTATAGAGTTGCTGCTTTTCCTGCATATGAAAGATCAAATTTGTACCATTTGAAATAATACCTACCTTTTCCTTTCCCTGTGCCTTCCCATGTCCTGTTGGGTTTTTTATAAAATACATAGTCTAACATAAAACGTTGCTTATGTCACCAAATTTTATTTTCATTTTACCTGTAAATAATTTTGCCTGCTCATCTTTTTTACCTCTGTATTAGTTAACTCCTGGTAAGGTGCTAATAGTTGTCTCAGCTGTATGCTTGCAATCTTGGACTTTACACACAACCTCGCTGAGCCTCAGCTTGCAGTATAGTATTGCAGTTTGTTTCCTTAGCTCTGTTCGTGGCTGTCTCACAGCCAGCCATTGATACTGAAGCAGAGATGGTTAACAAATACAAGCTGGGAAAATCAGTTGATCTTCCGTTTGCTGAAGGCCTGATGGAGAGCTGTACTGCAGTAGCTAATGCAAAGTTCTGGTTAAATATTGTCCTACCGTTTGCACTATACCGTCTGTTGTTTTTACACTGAAGGCTTAGCAGAGGTTGGAGGCAGTATTGACTTTGTAATTAAACTATTTTAACTTCAGGATTTTGTAATCACCGTACTTAAACCATCTGTTATGGTACATGGGTGATTTCCCCACCCCCCGCTCCACCCCTCCTCTCCAGGAACAAAACACCATCATGTTTTTAATTGCAAAGCCCCTCTTACAATGCAGGTAGAAAGGGAAAATGAGGATCATTTCCTTTTTCTACAACAACATGCAAAAGCTCCCGGAGCTTTCGCTCCTTGCAAGGGGCGGTGCATGTAGGACTTCCACTCCCGGCTCCTCCTGTCCCCTGGTCCCAGGGGCAAAGCAGAGGTCTTCTTAGCGGGGCATGTCCCTCTCCTGCCGGACTGCTCAGCCCTTGCCAGAGACTTTCACTGGAACAAGTAAGGAAAGGGGACAGAGGCTGAGCTCTACCAGGGTAGAGCCTGGCAAGTGGGCTGGCTCTTGTGGGGACCCACAGGGTTCTTTGTGCTCAGGGAAAGAAAACAGAAGAAAGGGTTAAGGCAGAAGACAGAACAGCAGGTTCTGTGAAGCCATTTCTGGCTGTTGACCTATCTGTAATCTCCCTTGCTGACCAGGACAACCAACACCTTGTATCTGAAGTTCTCAATGCTGCTTAAACAGTAGCACCACTGCCTGAATAATCTTGGACAAATCTCTCAGGATTTGCCTACTCCTGCAAGTTGCACGAAGTCAGTGTGGAGAAAGCCTTAGCAAACTGTCCCGGAGGTATAAGGATCCAGCATTCCCAGTGAAATGAACATTAGTACTTGGTACCACCAATTTCTGGACTTTCACCAGTGTAATATGCAAAAAAAAAAAGATTATCTCAGCTGAAACAGTTCTGGCAGTAACACTTCTAGGTATTAAAACCTGGGCTGTCTTTCTCTACATCAGTGAAACAAATTAACAGCATCTTGTCCTTTCTTCCAGTTGTGTGGGATTCTTTTGTTTTGTTTTGTTTCAGTGGGTTGGTTTGATCTGCAGTTTCAGCAGATCCAAATGCATGCTGAACCTCTGCTGAGATAAAGTATGGGGTTTCCTATTTTACACCTATAAAGTCAACCAGAAGTCTGGATTCTTGATTCCTGGTTTGCTGCTCTGAATTTAAATCACTACATCAGACATCTTTGTATACCCCTTAGTTAAAAACATCTTTTAATTTTCCTTCATCTTGCCTCGTACATTTTCTCACTGGCCGTCAGCTCGGCAGAGCTCCTTTGACCAGTGCATTAAAGAAATGCACTCTCACATCTTGTCACATAAACCTGAAGTACTGGAAAAAAAAGAGAGAGATACAAGTGGCAAGGAATCTTCCCAGTTGTGTTGAGCAGAATTAACTTTTCTTCTCTGGTTCTAGTTTGCCAAACAAAGAAGCATTTTCTGTCAGGACAGATGAAAGTGCTAAATCAGAGAGCAAATGCTCTACATATCTACCTATCGGATCCAATGGTTCTCCCGCTTATCCTGCCCATCATACGCATTGTACAGACCTACGCTTTGCTCTCAGCCCAAGTTTATTTGGCATTGTATCTTCTGAAAATCTCTTTGGGGATGGCAGATAAAGCGGTGCCTGAGAGAGGCAGATTTTTGCTGTAAAGCAGTGCCAGCACACCAGGACTTCCCAGGTTGCCTTTGTGTGTGCAGGTACACGGCTGGCCACCCTTTAGTGTGTCTTGCATGGCCTGCCCCACCAACTTGCCTCATGAACCCACCTCAGGAAAATGATGATTTCTTCAATACTTTTGGAGGCTGAAAGAAAGTTGCTCAATGCAGCATGATAGGTGGGTGAGAAATTCCATTTAGTTAAATCCTGTCTGACAGGGATAACCACTGTTATCAATGTTACTGGGTTAAGGTCCCTTGTGCCACACTGTAGTTGTGAAAAAGTGTAGAATTTTACCTGGTGCTGCTGTAGGCCAGTGGTGTGGAGCAAGACCACACCAAGTGGTCCCACCCCACAAGTCTCCCCACCCCACATCCACTCCTGCTCTGAATTTTGTTTGCATCTCTGTGGCTCTTCAGCACGCACTTGCCTGGCAAAGCCATTTTGTTAACGCCAGTCAGAAGGAACTGCTGAGTGTGCAACACTTCAGAAAAACTGTTTGCTTACTTGAGAAACAAAATGCAGATGTGGAAGCCTCGCCTTACCTTTCCAATTGGCAATAAATTGAAAGAACAGCGGCTAGCATTTTCAAGCACTGGACCTGCAGTCTCATGCCTTTTTTATACACTTTCCTGTCTTGTTCTGCTCAGCATTGCAAGGGTGAAGATCTGTTTCTTTAAACATAGAAAGGTAAATATTGTTATAGAAGTAAGCTTTTTATAAGTTAGATGCCTAGATGTTTTTAGAAGTTATCTTCTATTGCTTACAAAATTAAGGATTAGATCCTCATATGTATCAAAAGCTCTCTGCAGCCATCAGTGTTAGTAAAGTTAAACTCCAAACTCCATTTTAAAAAATGCTCGGGCACTCATTAGCATATCCCTCTGGCCCCCTCTCAGCTTAGCCCCCAGGACAAGCAACACATAGCCAGATGTTGATTAAACACACCTTCTCCACCGCACACTGTCTGGACATCATCCAGTTGCAGCTGAGAAGCTATGTGATGCCCTATTCAATCTGCTCTGCTAAGTGACTAGTATTTCTTGGAGGTTGGTGTTAACTCTCACTGATGATGCTGTTGCAGGGCTGCAGCCAGCATGGGACTGAGGCTCACAGAGGAGCCCAAGCAGGTGGGTCAGCATCTCACCCCGGCCTTGCAGACTGCACTGAGACTTTCCAGGGCCAACAGCCATGAAGGGACTTAAAGCCATGTACAGTTACTCTACTGCGTAACTGTTGCATGTCCTGTTGCCAACCAGACTTCTCAGCCTCAGCTGAGGCATCCAGGGTGGAGAGGCTCATGTTTCACAGGGAAATTATGTGAGCCACAACTCTAAGAATCCACAAGCAACAAGTGCTAAGCAAAGGGATTTGCTGAGCAAAGGCATCCCTCAGGACAGCCACCTGCCAAACTCTATTTTGCCTCGAGGTAGAAGAGAGAGGGACACAGTTCCAGGCCTAAATAGTTCAGCTTTGCTTATGTCTGAGTTGTTCAGGACTCAGTGACAGATTATGTCTTGACTGCTGGCAGAAGTAGCATGAAAGTCATTCCCAGCTCCTTGAAGAGAGTAGGAGACTTGTGAAGCTACTCTTGGAAGAATGTGAAGGGCTGGGGAGGGATATCTGGTTCACATCAATAGTGTAGAGTAGATGTAGACCCTGGAGCGGATAAACTTTTGATTTATACTGTCTTCCTGCAGAGAGAGCTGCTTGGCTTGAGGGTGCAGCCGGGGTGTACTCCAGCAGTTATAATTGGGAGATAAAGACCACTCTGCAAAGCAGAGAATCAAACCAAGCTGACTAAATAGATATGTCTTTAGAGTCTTCTCATGGCACTGTTCCATTTCATGTAAACTTTGGAACAGGATCAGAGATCTGATTTTCTTCCAAATGAGCAAGCACCATGATCAGCTGGAATAGCTCAGTATCAAACTTAATCTGTGGCTTGATTAATATTTATTTATTTAAGCAAAGTGTTACATCCCCAGTACTAGAGTCCATTTCAGTCTCATCTTCAATATTTTACTCTTTTAAAAATTAATTTCCCTAGAAATTTCCACATACCGTTCATTTAGAATGAAATTCCTCTTTCAATTTTAGAAGGAACTTAACAGTCTAGGTAACTTTTTATATTCTCTTCTAAAATTCTTTAAAAATTACCCATACTATCTATTATACAATGGTGAGTATTTTGCTAGTTGCAGAAATGGAACTGGAAGAGAACTGTTACATCTAGGGCACTGAAGGTGGTTCATCAGCATTTTTCAGGAGCCAGAAGTTGGATAACAGCTATCTTAAGCATGCCTGGAGATTGGCCATGGGATCTCTCAAATTAAAGTACTTACCAAAAACTGAAAGCTAGGACTGTCAGAAACTCATAGCCCCTGTGGGTATGGAGGAGGGCAGATCCAGTATATCAGTCAGTGGATGGCACATGTACTTATGAAAAAATGTGTAGAGTCAAAATAAGGATGCTGTTAGAGGATGCTGTGTGTCTGGGCTAGTTTTTGAAGGCTGATCATACTTTGAAGATCAAGCTTGGTAAATATCACATTAGAGAGAAAGGAAGGGCTGTTTATTGTCCACTTCTGTATTACATACAGCTGTTATTTTTACTGCACTGGAGATTTTCTAGAACATGTAATTTTAATTAAGTTTTGAGTGATCTCTATGTATCTTGATGTGAAACAGGTGACTAACCAATAGTCAGCTTCTGAACAAAACTGAATGATCTGAGAAAATTAAATATGACAAGAAAAAAAAAAAGCATATAATATAAAACTCGAAATGTACAATTTCACTGTATGTCTCTTTTTACTGTAGCAACCAGGGCACAAGGGCAGTATGAACATGTGGTCCTTTATTTGATCAAGGATAATAATCAACTAAGCCAAAAGGAAAGGAAGTAGATTTTCCTAGTTCAGCCGCTAATATAATCTTTTACGTGTTTCCAATTGTGTAACCATTGCTCCATGCAGCATTGTAACATGCAGACATTTTTAAATGGGGAAAAAAACTGTGCAAATAACAAATAGTCAAAAATGTAGAGAAATAATATTTGGTATCACTAATTATGCAATGGGCACGATATTTTACCTCCCTCCATTCGAGATCCCAGCCCTGCTTTTCTCCTGTTTTGCCTGCTCATCCCTCTGTTTGCAGGCTCAGGTCCTGGTGAGGACTCATTCTGCTGAGCCTTGTAAATGCTGCGAATGTCTGGTGACCATGGAAGAAGCACAGTTTGTGGTAGGATCTCCTACTTTCCTGATCTTTCACCATCCCAGTAATGTTGATTACTTGAGGTCTCATCATCAGTAGTGATGCAGCATCTCTCTAGAGGCTATAGATACCTACAGTCCTTCCATTAAGAATATCATTCTTGTCTTAGGCTGTGAAACATGCATCTCTTTTCCATCAGAGGTTTCAGCTAATGACTACTTAGACGTGCATTGATCTTGGCTTACACTATTTCTGACCTTGTTCTAGCCTTTTATTCCAACTCTTAGCTGAAGCTAGTGACTGTGTCACTGAATCTAACTAATTTCAATAGTGAGCACAGATCCTTGTAGGTCTTAAATCCAGAATTAGTTCAGATTCATTGCTTCATGTTGGCCTGAACCCCAACAACAACTTTAAATTCCCCAATGTCAGCCTCAGAAGTATGATTGACAATGTGATCTCCATCACTTAAAGCCTCAAATTAGTCTCACTCGTTTCTTCTAGACCTGCCTTTAACCTAAATGCCTCATGTTCTTTCATTTCCAAATGTAAATTTCAAATCAACTTTAAGTCCATTCTTAAGACTAGATCTTGAAGGAATCATAACTAGATCACCTGGTCTGGCAATAGGATTCATATAAGCTCAACAACCCCTGCTAAATGCAGAAACAGTCCACTTTCACCAGTTCCTGCTCAAGTGAACCTTAATTTTAATTCTGACTATAATATTAATGTATATTGGTCTCCCTATGTTCTGTTTTATCTAGAACTAAGCATAGTTTGTGGGTCCCTCTAAGCAGCAGCATTAAGCTGAGCTTGATGGCCACTTCTAAATCCAATATTGACTCATGGTCTCAGCTTCATGTTGACCCAACCCCTGAATTTAACTCTAATGACAAAACTAACTCAGATTTAAGCTGCACCCTGAGTACATCACTAAGAAGAAAACAGTAAACCTTCCTGAATTAACTATGTTAAGCTAAACATAGCATGCAGGCCCTACTGACAAGAGCCATAAGTCAAGCTCAGGCATTATGTAGGCTCGTTCAATGTACCAGCCTGAATCCAAGCCCATAGGCGCAGTTATAGCTATTCCCAAATCCTACAAACAGACTTCATCATAAAAACTAGACCTGTGGCCTGTTTCAAACAGGCAATTTAGTGTAGCTTTACAAGCCCTTGTTTGCAACAGTCCTAAGGCCCATACTAACCAGCCCACCCTAATACCAAATTTAATCCAACCCCTAAAGCTAGATTAGTGATTTCAAGTAAACTGTAGCCCAAAACTATTAATACAAAAGACTGTTACTTACAACCTGGGGCATATCAGCCCTAAAAATAAATCTAATCTATCTCTTCCCAGTTATCCGAACCAGTTAAGGCCTCCCGCATCACTTACTTAGATCTAATCACTAGCAGGCAGTCTCAACAATTTTAATATATCTTGATGGTCCCTTTTATTTTAGTACAGTACTATTGGCTGCTGCAGGACTCTCGGCCATAGTGTCACGACTTTTTCCAGAGGTATGACATCAATGGCCTGTATTATTACTCTCTGTCTTCTACAGATTCTTGTATTTCTCTGCCTTATCTTTGATTCTGTTCCTAACAGATTTAGTTTCTTTAGTGTCAAATACCTGCATTTCCAAGAGTGATAACATCTGTACATTTATTTTTTTTTAAAGTGTTCTAAGAGAGGAGTTTTTTGGTCATTGTTTCTCCTCTGGAGCACTTGATCCATAAGCCTAAAGTCCACTCAGTTCTGATCCCACACTGAGGGAAAGAGCACTGTGCTGTGTCATATAAAGCACCTGTTCGCATTTGGGATATCTGCAATGAGGCTGTGATCTTCTAATAGTCTGCCTTAAATAAAAGGTTCTGCTAAATGCCTCCTCTCTACCCTCTGCACCGCAGGCTCCCTTCCTCTCTATGACCACTGACCACTCACATACTAGACAGCCGGTAGGATGGAAATCCAACCAGTTAGGTTCGTTTGGCATCTAGGATGACGGTATGATACACAGGTTTACTTTTTACAAGTAATTTCACTGTGTTTTCACTTCACATTTAAAGGTAAAGGCAAACTTTCTTTTGTTAACTTGGAGTCTGGAGCAAAATTCTCATTATTTGAATATGAGAATATTTTTTTTTATTGCTCTTTGCTGTTGATAATGAACTACAATTTACAACAGTGTGATACTTCCTGCTACAGTGTGTTTTGCAGCCATCATGAGAATCTGCACATCTGATGATATAATATTGTTTTTTATGTCGGATAAAGTAATTTACGCCACCCCCAACCCAATCCCCCCCCCGCCTCAGTGCAAAATGGTTCATGTGAAAAAAGAAAATGACTGGAAATATTGCATATAAATCACATATGAGTCACTACGTACCACAAACTCTGCTTTTTATGTAGGATCTGAGGGACTAAGACTCTCTCTGTTAGTGACTGCCTACTTCCTCTAAATTCTACATATCATTCTCATGTAAGTTCAACAATCTGGAAGTTTCCAGCTTAAAGTAATTATTTATGCCATGTCGTTTGTTAGCAGAGGGGGCCAAACATTTCAGGGTAGTGACATACCCTTACCTTCATACTCCCCTTCCCCATTTTATTTCACTTGGAATGGGAGGGATCTATCTCTGTTCACTGACTATAGAGGTGACCTGCTTAGATAGTGAACTTGACTTTCATAGAACTACTTTTAGGAGAAAACATAACCTGTTCTGAATAATCATAAAGAAAGAACTCTTTTGCAGTATTTAATTCACTTGATGTAAAGCATTGCCCTACAAATAATCGTTTAAGCAGCCTTTATTACCACTACCTGTCAGTGGGAATTTTTGTTGAAACCAAAACTTTCGTGCATCATTATGGCATTTTTGGTCACAATATAAGACTTCACACTGAGTTAGGAAGTAATTGAGCTGGAGTCTTCCACATCTCAGTTACTGAACTATGGTGTCTTCATTTCTGCATATCAGTATTTCTTATCAGGAATTCTTCATGAGCTAGCCCAGTCAACGCTCCTTATTACTTTTCTACTGCAGACTTCTCATGATAGGAAACACTAAAGGAAGTTATAAAGAAGTAGAAATAAAAACTTCATAATTGTGTCATCCATTCCACCAAAAATACCCTACTATCTAATTCCACAATATCCAGCATATATTCAATGGACTGAATGGGAATATGAACATCAAATAGCCTCAAATAATTCAGAAGACTGGATTAAAATCTAACTCTGAATCTGATGGTGAGACAATCTGATTATAAAATAACAACTGTTCTTTCAAAAATGTGTAGCAAGAAGCTTGTTTTGTAAGCGTGTTCTCTAATCTGTCCCCTTTAATACCACTAGTGAATATTTTTCACCTGTTTTCTCCAGAAGCATACATAAATGCATGTATACTGAATACCAATGGCAATTATAAAATAATTTTTTATTATAATAGCTGATCTGGAGAGTTGCAATGTTTTTCATCATCTTTACTACTTTTGGTCTCAATATACACAGTTGTCCTAAACCCATAAGTTGATGGATATCTTTTCTGTGGATTTCTACCAGTAGAAATTTTGGGCTCATACCACAAGTAATTTTGAAATCTTGTGACATTTTGTGGCACAGTTTCATTTGTTTCAGTTATCCAGCTACAGTAGCAGGCTACTGCAATTATTTAGCTTATGATATTTACATGTTTTGTTGGTTTTATTTTAAGAGAAAGTGGTTCATTTGAAAAGAAAAAAAATCCTCGTAGTATGTTTTATTTATTTCCTGAGGACTTTCACTTACACAAGTAGGCACTAAACATTTGAAATTTACTTTCCAGAGCACAACAGTAAAAAACTTAAGAATTTGGCTTAGTTTCATTTAAAACAGTAAAAATTGACCTTGTAAACATTTCCACAGGAGGTAGGATACATACATTTGACAATCTGCCAAACAAGAGAAAGTAAACAGTTACTCTGTGATCCTAATAAATAATGAGCAACACAGGTATTAAATAAACATTTTTATACAAAAAGATGAAAGACTAAAATAGCATTTTTAATAAATTAGTAATAGATGTAATAATTTTTTTTACAACTCAGCCTTGCTTGCAAGACTTACTGGCTCACACTGAATTTCTTCTCACCCTGAATTTCTGACTGAAAAGCTGTTATGGTGAGAACAATCCTGAGTGATTCACAAGCAGGACCCAATCTGAATATAGCTATTTTTTGGTGGGGAGGGCTACTAATATCTCTAAAATCGTTCCTTTAACACCTCTATATAACACTTTTCTCTTCCACCAGCTTGAAGGGGATCGTCATTGTAGCCTTAATGTCTGAATTTGGAAAGTAAGCTTAAGGCACTATGTGTCTTCCAGTTCAAGTTCCTCCAGCAGCTGCTCCCATGAAGACAGTGTTGATTGGTGGTAAAGATGACACCATATCTCTGCTTGGAGGGCCATGAGACTCCAGATTTTCCTGAGAAGGGAACTGACCAGATGTTCCATACATACACTGGGAAGAAGATGTGGTTTGCATGTTTGAAGCTGTGGGGAAAAAAAAAGGTTACCATCATTGCAAGTTTTCTATCTATTTAATTTAACAAAAACCACAATACAGTTTCATCTGATGGAAACTCTTATCTACCAGACACACCATCTGAAGAACAGAAATGTCGACATTCTGTACTTCACTCAATTCACCTATACTTCTGTAACTTTTCTTCAGTAATTCCTCATGTCATCAGGGAACAGATCAAAACCCATGTATAAATGAACTCTGCTAAAAATCCAGTTACGGGCCTGAAGTTTATGGCTTGCATATGAGCCCTTCTATGAAAATTGTGCCAAGTTATTTATGTGCACTGTTCTCATCTTTCTGTATCTTGCACCATTCAGGTCCATATTCACTGGTGGTACCACTGCTACCACCTGGCACATATCAACATAGAATACAGAAGATACTTGATGGGCACAGTGTGGTGCTGGGTGTCTTCACCCCTGTTTAGCATCCTTTAAAGAACTGAGCACCAAATTCTTGCAAAGCCTTAATGAGGCAAGTAATGTCTGATCTTCTGTGCAAGGTTAATAGGTAAGTAGTAGGAAGAGGTAATCTTGTGGAGAAACAGTGTCCTAGTTTATATCTTCCATGCAACCCTTTTTGGAATGAGAGTCAAAACTCAGCTGACATTTATCTAATGTATATAACAAAACAAACCCTTTGGGGTTAGGTAGTTTCACTTAAAATGCACTATCAGTAGGAGCTTTGCCTAATACACACAGTTGTTGAAGCATAGGACAGGAAGGGACTATAGCACAGGAAGTACATTTCTAGACATCCCTGACCCAGAGTTCATTTGATCTCTTTGACAGTGAGGATCCTTAAGAGCCCTTAGAAGAGCCCAGTCCATTACTAGCTCACTTAATAGTTAGAAAGTGTTTCCTAACATGGATTTTTCTGCAATTCAGGCCAGTCATTCCACTCCTCACGGACAATGGATCATAGTCCTCCTTATGGAAGCAAAAAGTTATTAAATCCATGGTCCCACAATTTTAAGGAAAACACATCTTATGATACATCCTAGGTACTGAGCTATTTTATCTTTATATTGCATCTCATACTATATATGTGAGCTACAGTTTAATACTCAGCACTTGTTAGGATGCTAAAAAGTTCATAGCTCTTCCTCAGTCATTGGCTATACTTACACATAGGAGTTCGACAGACAATTGAAGGTGAGGACTCTGTGTAGTATGAGCCTGTTTGTTTTCTTCCGCTGTCATCCAAGATATTCAATGGATCATGTATATCATTGTATGATGGCAACGATCGAATGCTGCTTACACTGCTGATTACAGAAACATGTTGATCCACCATCGTTCCAAGTCTGTGAGATTCTGGATAATTTATATTGTTTCCATAGAATCCTATTGATAGGAGATTGGAAAAAAGAAGAGTGAAACAACTGTTGAAGAGACAGGGTAGAGTAGGAGCCTTTGATAACCTGAGACAAAAGGTAATTGTTAGCGGCTGAGTCTCTTGAGAATAAGATTATCTGTGTACACATACAGCCTAGTAACATTAGTAACATGCAGTGAATGACTCAAAAGAGGGGTCTTCAGTACAGAATTGCCATTCCATTCTAAGTTCAGAATCAAACAGTAGCCTACAACCAGTGACCATAAGAGACACCAAGGGGACTCCTATCCACAGTTCAGTGCTTCCTTCTGAAGCTCACAATCAAGTAAAGTATACCTGGAAAGAAAATCTGCATGGTAATACACACTTACTACATATACAAATCCATACAAAAGCAGCATTTCCACTGTGTCTTTCCTTCAGAAAAATGAAGTGGTTTTGCTGACTATATCTCTGAAGTAGACTGTAGCAATAACTTTATGTTTGAAGTATGAGAAATATTAAGGCCAAAGTCTCAAACTAATGCTAACACACATTTTTTACTTTCTTTCATCATCATGACCCTGTGACTAGAATGGTCCATTATGCTGATTCCAGAAGTAAGCTATCTTACGCCTCCTTTATTTTGTAGTAGATGTTTAGGGGGCTTTTCAAGAGATTGTTAAATCACAAGGTCATCTTGGTTTTGCTTCCTTTGGGCAAGACATGGTGATGGTACCAAAGGAAGGTTAGCATAGGTGCAGCAGACGCATTTGAGGTCACCTGAGGATTCACCAGAGGAAAATAAATCCCGAAGTAGCTTGTTAAGCTGCTTTATAATCTCTGTGTGTCATCAGAAAAGTGGAAAACAGGAAGGTATAAATAGCTGAAAAACATCTTCCATAGAAAAAAAAACATAGAAAAAAAAGTGGTTTATTCTAGCAACGAAAGAGAAATAGGAGGGAAAAGAAACTAATATATTAATACCGTTGGAAGCATTAGCAGGATACGTTGCTCCTGGGCATGTAGACACTGAGTTGCTTAAGAAATTGAAGCTCCCAGTATTCAGAAACTGAATATTGTGTGTGTCCTGAGACATGGATGAGGGACCATAGCTGGAAGGGGATCTGGCATTGTATGGAGACACAGCACAACTGTTGCTGAAGTAGTCTCTGGAGAACTGCTGTTCACTCAAGGCATTGAATCGGCTGTGCTCTGCTCTGTGGTGGTAAACTCCTGAAGTGGAATGGGTCTGAGTTCTGAACATGGCCTGGTAATTGGAATTGTTTCCATAGTAATTCTGATTAGTCTGTGACAAAGTCTGATAAAAGGGTTCTGAGTAGGAAGAGCACTGTGAATGTGTGGATAACACTGGACCTGCACTTGGAGGTCTTACAGCCATTGGCCCCTGGTTAATAACGCTTCCTCGGCTGATCATGGCTGGTGAGATGGGTGGCGTCATCAGATGACCAGTGCTTTGAGACAGCTCCATCTGACCTGGAATAAATAAGCATTACCCGTAATTAGCGTTCATACTGCAGTACTGCTGAATAATGAGGATCTGTTAAGACACTAACCCTCTACTGAAGTTTACATTACCATTTGAAACCTTTACAGATTATATGAATTGGCCTCCACCTATACAACACATTCTTTAATCCATGGCTTCAGGCTATAAAGCTTCCCACTTCCATTGTCCAGCTTGGAAGCTGCCATGTCCAGTGGGAAATTCCAGCAGTTACAGCTTCATGTGCTCCAGGTATTACTCTTCATTCTCTCCTTCCAAGAACCTCACCAAGGCAAGAGGTATAGGATAGTTTTACCATTGTTCCAAGAGGATGTATTACCGGCAGGGTCCTACAATTGCCACCTTCTGTACATCATCGCAGAGGGTGAGCTCATTAAACATGATTTACTAGAGGTCTTTATACATGCGTATGGTCATTGCTTCTCCTACAGTAATGTGTTACTGTAGACTGAAAGACTAATAAGCAAATAACAGCAGGAGAAACAAGAAGAACAGATACATACCCGCCAGCTGCATATTCTCACTGTCTCCTGTGGCGAAGGAGTTCAGGCCAGAAGGTACACTGCTGGGCTGGCTAGCTGACAAGGACGCATAGGTTTGCTCTGCTAGACACTCATTTTTTACTGAAGTGTCACTGGGCAGAGGAGCAGCTTTGTTACGATTTGCTAGGAAGCAAGAGCTTGGTGATGCGGTAAAGGTGGCTTTACTTGCATCTGGAAGAGTAAGGGAAAACTCTTGGTGGCTGTTATGTATACTCATTGCACATAAATTCACCACTAGTATATAGCCAGCATATGAGTTTTCTGATTTGTTCGCGGTTTTGGTTGCTTATTGTTCCATATTTTGCATGTAGCCCATGCATACAAAAATTGCTCTAGTCTTGATCTTCCCAGTGGAACTGTTTGGATCATATTCCCTGACCAATGATCTACATCGGAGAGTATCAGCTCCTTATTGAAGCCATCATAGTGAGGGTATAATTCAGATTTATTCCCTTGAAATAAATGTCAGCAATGAAGCAATTGCACTCAAAGTGAATCAGTCTTAAGAAACTTCATCCTAAAGAATTAACAGTGGGAACTGTAAAATGCTTGAACTCTATTTTCATACTGATATCTAGAGAAAAGCATTTGTTATGCTCAGTAGTTCTTCAGTTTTTTGCAGACTATTGATAAAGTCAGTGGAAACCATGACTTTCCCTTATGGTTTCAAGTACTTCACCTAAGTATCCAAGGATAAGGCAACAACTACATAGGACAAGTATTCTTCCTGAAGGTTGAATTAAAAGAAAAAGTGCAGCGTCTACTGTCAGACAAATTCTATGCAAGTTAATTGCAGTAAAGTGCAGATTTAGGGTAACAACAACCTAAAAGTTAAAGACTGATTGCTGGTGCTAATGTTAATAAAAAATAATTCAGCAGAACTCAGTTGAGTTGCACTGGATTTTTAGGGATTAGCTTGGACTTGATTTGATCCAAATCAATCTTCATTCTTTTTATAGCAAAGGACCTGAAGCATATGACTTCAACCTGTCTAACCGTGAAGAAGCCTGGTAGATGGAAAATGTCAAGGATACTGTTTTAAATTCATTTTGTTTCTCTTCCACATAGTAGTACTTCAGCCAGATGCTCAATAGAGTTCTAAACTTATGTTCCAACCTTGCAGGGGTATTTGCATTTTGGTAACATTTAATACATTCCTAGTTCAAGCTGTAATCCCATATTTAAGCTTTGGCAGGAAAACTGGGTTAGGAATTTCAGCCCTTTCTGCTACTTATACCTCTTTTCACACTTCAGCTTGTGGCTCTTCAGATGTACCTACCAGTGTTTGTTGCATCTAAGATCATTTCAGTGACCCAGTGTATTCACATTCCCATAAAATGTTATTAAGTGAACTATGGCAGGAAGATGGGAATGAATTGCTGAGTGAATGGTCACAAGCTTTCCAGGTGATTTTGACAGTGTTGGATACAACTACACCTTCAAGAGAAGACAGTAAGCCTGCTGCTGTTTAAAGTTGAACAAGTATGTCCATTTCTAAAAATACATGAGTACGTTGAAAAGAACCAAGCTCTAGTTACCTAAATTCTTCATGTATTTGTCCAGTAGATTCTGGAGTTCTTGCTCTTTGTCATTGTTGAACTGTGTCTCCATGGCAAGCAGGATGTACTCATCTAGTAGCATGCGGATCAAATGAAAAGAACCTTTTGGAGGAGAAAGAGAGAGAGTAGCTGAGTTATCTTTGTGACCATCTCTCACCACTCTACAAGAAGCAAGTGAAACAAACAAATAATTGTGGACTTTAAATGACCTGGCAAGACCAACAAGGAATAGTGCCTAACTTCTAGCTCTAATCTCTCTTTGCACTGGCCCACCTAGCTCAATTGTTTACTGTCCTGTAGGCTATTTGACCACTAATTACATCAAAGAAAAATACTGATGAAAGTGAGACATGCTTTATACTTGAAGAGGGCACACAGTGGAGCTAGATAAGGCCAAAGTCTGCTAGAATGCCTCTGCTCTATTTCTGTTTGCCTTGTGCTAAATAACCAGACAATAACTGGTGAAGTCTTTGACCTTATTTCAAGGATATATCACATTAAAAACGTGTGTCTCCTTATAGCCACTTTGAATATCCTCTGAATTTTAGATAACAATGTACATGCAACTAAATTTAGGAAATTATGTGCTAGATTTAAATTGAGTATCACTTGCTTTACCATCTTCTATTTTATAAAAGGTTCTTTCTGAGAGTCTCCCAAAATGTAAACATTTCTAAAGATGGACATGTGAACCTTAATTTTCAAAAGCCACAAACATTGTTGAATTGACTGTCTGTTGATCCCAGAATTAAATGAGTTGTGATCTGCTGAATTCCTTTTGCTCTTGTGAAAACATACTATGCACATTAACTTCTGTATAGCAGTAATTTTTTACCAAACTGATCCACATGTAAAACTAATAATTTAAATCTTCTGTTTCCTATAGTGAGACATGCAGTTACACTTCCATTATCATATCAAAACAAACACAGCTTCTAGCTCTTAAATGGCAAAGCAGTATCAAACAGCAATTCAAAATAAAAATACCTTTGAAAAATGAATATGTGACACAGGTCAGCAACAAAATATTGCTAGTATTTACTGTGAAATATTAGTTTAAAAATCAAGTTACACAGCATTTGTGGCTTTGATCAAAGAATCTTTAGTCTAGGACAGGCTCCTCTGCTGAGGAAATGGTGGAAATCTCGTAAGTGCTAGCATGTATGTACAAAATAAGAGCCCAGGTACCAAAACTTGACGCATTGTTTAGAGTTAGGTTATGCATCACTCGAGCACCGAAAAAACTCCATTTGAGAAGGAAGTCTTGAGCTCTCTTCTTTAAGGACCTCCCATTTTGCTTGCTTGCCTGAAAGAGAATAGTAAAATGCTGTTAAGTATGTTAACTGGCTTTCTGCACACCAGAGAAAGGAAAGGAGAACTGAATATGCTTGAGAGTTCAAGCAGTCCTTGACAGAGTGGATCAAACTGCCTTATTCAAACTGTCTTCATAATGTGCGTGCTAAAGTGATAAAGAATCACTTTTTCACTCTTTTCAGTGAAACCAGAGTAGAGCTCTGACAACGTTAGGTAAAGCAAATCGCTTACTGCTTGAGCTCTGCTGTGTCCTGAAGGTATATAAATCAGCTCATATGCTAGTATTAAAGGTGCCGTATTTATACAGCAGAATTTATATTCTGTAAATATACAGGTGTACAGGGCAGAAGGAAAAAACCACCCACCCTCTGGCACTATGTTATTCCACATAAACAGGGAACAGAAATTAGTCTTTGTACTTTAATATAATATGCATAATAACTGGTCAGGCTTTGTCTTACAAAATGGTATGCTTACTATTGTAACATTGAAGCTTTTAATGCTGCTCATTTCGTACTGTCACTTTGCTCTGGCAGTGATTTTTTTTGTGTGGTAATGTATACCCTGTTGCTTTCTCAAACAGCAAGCAGAAAGAAGCTCTTGTGTGAGTTTGACACTAACCTAACCACACTTTAGCATGAACAGAAGGCAGACAGAAATGGAAGGATTACATGTTCTGTAAATTATTAGCTTCTGCTTAGTTGACCTAGTTGCATATCAGGACTTGTAGGTATTTCTTACCCCTAACTACAGGAAAACAATGCTAAGAACCATACCTGTTAACTTTAATAATACAGTATCACAGAGTAGATGCTGAATGGGAGGGTGCTTCGTCTTTTCTGCCTGGCTTGTTTACAAAGTATTGTCTTCTGAAATTGTGGAATCAATTTTAGACCATAATTATTCAGTTCTAAAATAAGTTGTGATTGTTCAGCTTCAGTGGGAGTTTTGTGTCTCAGTAAGTGTGTATGAGGACTTGCTTTGGCTCTGCTGCCCTGAATTGTCCAAAGCTCCTCACTGTCCTGCTCACATACGACAGTAGATTTTAGGAAACTCAGAGTGTTTTAAAAAGAAGAAATTACCACTGTCTCCATTGAAATCCAGGAAAATAGTTAAAGAAAGGAAAAATTATATCCCCATGGTTATTCTGTAAGTGGCAGTCACTTTTCTGCAACACGTTAAAATCTAACTGCAGTATCTCCTCATCTTACATTGATTCATATCAAGATGCCCCCTACAATGATGGATAACGTATTGCATTTCTGGAGAGAACACGACCTGATGAGAAGACAAGTGTCTAGCTACTAGCAAGCAATGTGTAATGTTTTATTCTGCTAGTTTACATTCATTAGAATCACGAATTGGGTAATTAGCTGTTACTTGAGCTATAACTCAGAACAATTATTTTATTCTGAACTATAGTGTAATTATTCTTGTACAATGACATGCATATATAATTCTTATAATTATAAAGTAAAAAAAAAATCATCCCATCAAAACCATCAATTACTGGGTAAAGTACCTTAAAAAGCTACAAAACTCTATCTTCCACCCTGGTATGTAGAAATCCTTCTACAAGCTAGTTACTTCTGAATCTATTTGCTACATTAACTTATGCCACATACAGTACCATCTCAATACTGTGAAAGAAAGAATTGCTTCTCTAAGGAACAACTTTTGTTCACCTTACTCACTGTGCAATACCCCTGCGATTCTGCATGCACAGTTAAGATGGATGGGTTTCTTTCATGTACAGTTTATGACAGTGCTGACTGTAATGTTTTAGTTAAAATAATTCTTAGTTTGTCACACATGTAAGACCGTTTGACAGCACTCAACATGATTAATTAGAACTAATCACACTGGAACCTTTCACACCAAATGAAGAACACCTCTGTTAAAACAAGGAGATGGGAGCAGAGATGAGAATCCCACGTGGGAAACAAATGGGACTGCGTAAGTAAGTGACTGTGTAAGGAGTAAGGAGAGCAGGATTTGGTCTTGAGTCAGGCAGAACATTTGAAAGGTACCTTGATAACCCTTTGCTCAACCACAGTATCCAACCATTCAATAAATGATTCCACAGTGGCATTCTTCTTTAGGAGGTCCTTCAGTTCTTGGAACACTGTAATAGAGTCATCTACCATGTAAAAAGGAGAACATATCATTGCACGCTATTCTGAACATGAGAAAAAGCCACTCACCAGCCATATGACAATATTGTAGCATGGAAAGGAAAAGTAAAGAATTAGAGCAGTGAAGAAATTAGCAATTCCCCAGCAAAGCAAGCAGACACACATCCATCACATATATATATATTAATTACTTAAGCATTACAGCAATACAGATTGTAAGACAATGAGGTTCTACAAGAAAATAACAGTTAAAAAAATTTCTTATATTTTCCATTCATTTTAAGATTCAGCCTTGAAAACCTTTCTATTACTAAATTTAGTAGTAAAGCTTTGTCTGTAATGTGGCAGATTTGTATACTGTTTTAGGTTTCCCTTATATTTTACAAGTTTTTTACAATATAATGTAAAACCAATTTCTCCAATTCCCATTTTGAAAAAGTGTCTGAATGACCAGTAATTTATCTTCTCCTTTTCTTTTTTTAACTGGAGTGAAAAAAAGACAAAGAACAAAATAGAAAACAATTACACAAAAAGTAGGAAATGGGCAACTCAAATGAAAATGCAAATAGGATTGTGAACCATTAAAGAAGCCAAACTTTCATGATCAAAGTAACAATATTTAGAAGACAATACATTGCTATTGCTCTCCTTTCAGCTCTCCAAACTCTGATCAATGCAATTCCTATGACAAAAGTTGTCTTTTTAATAGAGAAAATAGCTATGTCTTTTTTCAACAAGTATGTATATCAAAATCAAAACCCTCAAAATTTGTACTTCACTGTATTTTGTGTATGAAAATAGTTGTTACACTTTATACAAAATAATGTATATTTTCAAAGATCAACTTTCAGCAAAAAAAAAAATCTATTCATACCAAAAAAAAGTAACTTAGCTCAAACATCAATTACATTAAGTCATAATGATATGGAATTTTTGAGACATCTTTCAAGAATTGATCTGTGCTAACACCCTCATATGATTAGGACAAAATTTGAAAAGACATTTTATTACACTCAGCAACTGACATGTAATTGATTTTTTTTGGCAACTCTTTAAAGTCATCTAGCTGGGATGACTTCCCAGTGCAAGCTTCTGTTCTTGTAGAACATGCTAGGGCAACCAATTGATTTTCTTAAAGCTACTGAAATTAACACTGAGCTAGACTAGAGAATGCAGTGTCTACATGTGCCTTTTCTCAGACCAAGTAGACTGGTGTAGCACGGAATGAAAGAGTGAATTACTTTTAATGACACAAATATATCACCATGGACTTACATTCACTGTAGACCTCCCCATCAGAGTCTGTGCTCCCTGAGATTGTAAGGAATGCCTGAGAACCAATACTATTCAAATCAACTTTTTCAATATCTGACACCATGGAATTCACCACATGCTGATCAAAAAGGGCTGGCCGAGCAATCTGCAAAAGAAGGCGAGGTAAAATGCTGAGACTCTGTCATGGTTTAACCTCAGCTTGCAACTAATCACTACACAGCCACTCACTCACTCCCCACCCCCTGGTGGGATGGGGGAGAGAATTGGAAGCGTAAAAGTAAGAAAATTCATTAGTTGAGATAAAATCAGTTTAATAATTAAAAAAAAAAAGGTAAGGAAAAGGGGGAAAAACTAATAGAAACAAACAACCCAAGAAAGATAAGTGATGCAAATGAAAAGAGGAAACACAAATCCCATTTCTAATAAGGGAAACAAGGAAGACCTGGGGAACTACAGGCCAGTCTCACCTCTGTGCCCAGCAAGATCACAGAACAGATCCTCCTGGAAACCTTGCTAAGGCACATAAGGAGGTGATTGGTGAGGTGGGCCCATGCAAACCTCATGAAGTTCAACAAGGCCAAGTGCAAAGTCTTGCACAAGGATCAGGTCAATCCCAAGCACAAATAAAGGCTGGGCAGAGGATGGGTTGAGAGCAGCCCTGAGGAGGACTTGGGAGTGATGGTGGACAAGAAACTCAGCATGAGCCAGCAATGTGTACTTACAGCCCAGAAAGCCAACTGCATCCTGGGCTGCATCAGAAGAAGTGTAATCAGCAGATTGAGGCAGGTGATTCTGCCCCTCTACTCTGCTCTCCAGCAGCTGTGTCCAGCTCTAGTACCCCCAACATAAGAAGGACATAGACTTGTTGGAGAAGGTCCAGAGGAGGGCCACAAAGATGATCAGAGGGTTGGAGCACCTCTCCTATGAGGACAGGCTAAGAGAGTTGGGGCTGTTCAGCCTGGAGAAGAGGAGGCTCCGGGGAGACCTTATAGCGGCCACTCAGTACCTAAAGGGGGCTTATAGGAAAGATGGGGAGAAACTCTCTAGCAGGGCCTGTTGTGATAGGATAAAGGGTAATGGTTTTAAAATAGAACGAGGTAGACTCAGACTAGATACAAGGAAAAAAAATTTACAATGAATGTGGTAGAACACTGGAACAGGTTGCCCAGAGAGGTGGTGGATGCCCCATCCCTGGAAACGTTCAAGCCCAGGTTGGATGGCACTCTGAGCAACCTGATCTGGTTGAAGATGTCCCTGCTCCTTGCAGGGGGGTTGGACTAGATGGCCTTTAAAGGTCCCTTCCAACCCAAACTATTCTATAATTCTATGAAAAACAACTACTCATTGCCAATCGACCGATGTCCAGACAGTTCCAAGCAGTGCCCCACCCCGCCAAACTCCCCCCTAGTTTTATTGCTGAGTATGATGTCATATGGTATGGAATATCTCTTTGGTCTGTTGATGTCAGCTATCCCAACTGTGTCCCCTACCATCCTTTTGTGCACTTCCAACCTACTCGCTGGCAGGGCAGTGTGAGAAGCAGAAAAGGCCTTGACTCTGTGTAGTCACTGTTCAGCAATAACTAAAACATTCCTGCATTATCAACCCTGTTTCCAGCACAAATTCAAAACATACCCCCATACTAGGTATTATGAAGAAAATTAACTCTATCCCAGTCAAAACCAGCACAGACCCACACTTGGGGATCACTGAAGTAACTCCTCAGAGAAGAATCATACTCTGTTCAATTTTTTTATCGCGGCTGGGTTTTTTGTAGATCAGATGAGACAATGTTTCATTCCATTAGACTTCTAATGCTCTTCTGATGCGCCTTCCTATCAGGTCATCTTTACGATGTCACCCATGTGCTACTTCTGTCTTAATATTTGTGAAAAAGGAAATTAAGTCAAGATGAATATATGGTGCATCTACAGTTATTCATGAGCACTACCACCTCAAAACCCAAAATGTTAGCAATTAAGTTCCCTAAAAGGCATTGTATCCTTTTGATAATCTAACAAACCATCACATGGAGGTGCCCCCTAATTGCAGCTACCTGTATTGTGCCAACACAGCCTTGGAGCCCTCAGCTACTTGTCACTCACATGTTCTCCTTTCAGTCAAAACTCAAAAAGAAATAAGCTCACTAAAGGACATCATGGACAAGACAGTGAACCTTTGCTAGGTTCACCTGATATTTTCCAATTTGGAACTGAAACAAATACCCGTATATTCCACTTCATTATTTGATTGCCACAAGTTCCCATAATAGTAGTTCATTATAACCATGGTCTTTTCTCTCTTTTCTACTCCAAAAGTTTGAAGTTTTGGTCAGATCTATTTATGGCCACTTCCTTCTCAGATGGCTAAAATTACAAGATTTAAGTCTTCCATGGCTGAAGTTGAACTTTGAAAAAACAATGCATTATATCTGATAGCCAGCAAGGTACACTGAATCTAATTTACTTTTTTTTTTATATGTAGTCTTATTCTGTTTACCTGGGCTAGGTGCAGGAATGAAGTCTGTCGTTTCAGGGAAGAAACAAATCTTCGTGCAATTGGCAGTTTCTTATCTGTCAGGTTTTCTGGTAGGTTTTCCAAAGAGGAAACAACCCACTGTTCCCAGTTTTTTGCAAAATTTCTTATATCTGCCAGTAAACTATAGGAAAAAAAACATGTTTTAGAGAAACATCAGTAAAAAAATGTCTTGCAATAGTTTAAATAATTTGGTTTCATCTATGATTGATAGACTCCTGGACATACCCATGAATTACATCTCAGGTCTCACTAAAAGGAAAAAGGAAATGGCCAATCATCAAAAGGCTAGAATTGACTATATGTTGATCTATGCCTCCTCTGAGAAAAATGGTAAGCCCTCTGCCAATTGAAATAGGTTGAAAAACACTAGCTTTAAGAATAAACCATAAGAAATCCAAAAAACATTAGAGATATCTGAAGCTAAAGGCCTTAGTCAGACTCAAAATCCCAAACAAGATGCCCTTCAAGGGAAGGGAAAAACAAGAAGATTCAAAGCTAACTTATAATAATCCTCTTATTAATGTCTCATTGAGAAAATGCTTAGATATTATGGTCATGCATAGGATATAAACCTGAGAAGTATTACCAAAAAAAAAAGGTAAAAAATATTTTTCCTTAAACAACACAAGTACATTTGTTTCTTTTTTGATCTTCTAGGGTTTTAATGTAGAAGAAATCTATTTCAAAAGATTCAACAAGCCAGTGAAGTGGAACATTAAAAGACTATGTAACATTTTAAGGCTGTTCTATAGCTGTCCTTGGAGCTGACAGTGTTTTGCCATACATACTCTACTGTTCCAAAAAATAAGCATAAATCTTGTGAGAAAATTTCTCAAGGATACAGAATTTCTGCTTTTTACCTGGAATATGCCTAAAAAGCCGAATGTAGCATTATTATTAAGTGTCAAACACCTACCTTTCTGGCATTTCTTGCATTGTGGCAGGGATGAGTACATCTGTAAGAACCTTCAAAAAGGTAACAGAAAATTATATCAAGCTTCCATCGGCCATTTATTCATTCATGTCTGTCTTGTCTACTTAGATTGCAAAGTGATAAGGACAGGAAATTTATACAGAATAAAGCGATTCAACCTATTGTCCAGATATTTATATACCTAGATTTCTCCCATCACTACTCAATAGGAACATATGAGGTATTTATATACCTAGGTAGCTCCCATTCTCAATGTATGCCAGCATGCCAGTAAAAGAAGAAAGTTCTATCACTCACGTCTTACAGTAAGTAAATCTGTAGAAATGAGATGTTGATGTAGAAATGAAATGTCTTTTCTAGCATCACTGTGAGTCTCAGTAAAGAAGATAATCAAGCATCTTCCAAGTCCTCAAGTGCTATTATCCACTTGACTCTTCTTTCTGCCATACTGCATGTGGCACTGAAGGTGTCCAGAGTTTAGAACAAATCCCCTATAGCTAAGTGTGGCGTGGAACTCTTTTGCCAAAAAAAACCCTGTTCTGTCTGGCGTGCTTTCTAAGGAATGTTATTAGAGAGGGCAAAGCTGTTAGCCTATATCCCAAAAATCTGTTTCCAGTACTGATGTAAATGGTTCGATAACAATGCAATGGAATTCCTCCTTCTTTCTGGCAGCTGTGCTGTCAAGACTATCTAACATGATTATAAGTGAGAAATGGTGAGAGACAAAGGAGAGACACAATAGTAAATTCATGAACTTTTGAGAAATTCTGCCTTATTCAATTTCTAGTTTACTGCTCCTGTAATACTCCAAGTTAATATTGGATCTATTGGGACAGAATGTTTAGAGCAGGAAAAAACTCATAAACTCAAGGTACAATATAACCTCTACAAACAAATGAGGCTTAATGGTTCATCTCCAGGGTAGTAATTATGATCTTTGATGCTAATCACCTTTACCTCACTCTGCTAGCTAAAACACTTCTTACTTTACAGCTTGATATGCTTCTATGAAATATATATTTTCATCTTTTCTGGATTTTTTCCCACACTTCTGTACTGTAAAGAATGACAAATGACAATAAGGCACTGAGTGCTAAACAGCCCTAAGTCTCTTGCTTTGACTGTTTGCTGCTTACTATTAACGCCAATAGTTACTTCTTCCCATTGTCACTGTGAAATGTGTTAGAGAGAGAATGACAATCCTTTTCTATTTATACGGCTTGTCCTATCAGAGGAACTTAAAGTACTTTGCAACTGTTAATTAATGATCCTGTCTGATCTTCCAAATTAAAAACTCAGGAAACTTTAGTAGCATTACTTACTTTATTTTTTCCTCTGTGTTCTATCACTTAATCCTGACCTTACAACATTCAATAGTTTCACCTAGTTTCAACTATTTGTGCAATCATGCTGCGAACTAGATCAAAGAACACATATGGCACAAAAATTCTGCAAAACAAATGTTCTTTAGATATTTTTTTTTTAAAACCCCAACCAGTTCAGAGTGCAGCAGTTTTGCTGGTACATCTAGCAGCATAGGAACAGAAACGAAGGCAGGAGAGGCAAGAATATCCTAACCTAGAATTATTCTAGCTCTGTAACATGAAACCATGGCCTGACACAACCTGTGAGTAGCAGATTCACATGTAGGAATCACCTACTGATCTGCCACAGACTCTCTTTGCTGGTAGAAACTGCAAAAATCTTTCAAGTAAAAACAAGGCTTTGGTTTTCATCCAGGCTTAACTTGTTAGCCTTGTCAGAGAAGCATAGAAGCATTTCTTTTAGCTATACTCAAGCAAGGAGGTCAGGATTTCACTGTTGGTGTGCTGCCTGCAGTCACACATTAAGTATGCAGCAGAGCTGAGACCGGAGTTCAGCTCTTACATGTGTCAGTATTATGTTACTGCTTTCAACGGAATCCTTGCTGATTTACACAGTAAGAGACAGAAAGCAGTCATAGCATCCTGTTATTCTAATATCAATGCTGTTGTTACACAAGCAAAAGCTTTAACATGGTTAGATTATCCATGTAGCTAAATGCTCAACTTACCTTATACAGTATTGAGTCACAGACACAGAAGATATCAATGATGATGGGATTTTCAAGTAGAGGAAGAAGATGGTCAGGCATTCCTTGCCAAAAATGTAGTAAAAAATGCTGAATCTGAAGGAGTAGGAGTAGATTCATGGACATAAATAATGCTTTCATGGCTCCCTGTGCATATATACCAAGAATGTGTGTTCAAACAACCTTACCTCTTCAAAGTTCCCATTAATTGCATTGTCAAGGACACACTGACAGTGTGTTTTGTACATCATGATAAGAGTATCTACCTATTTTGGAAGAAAAAAAGATTAAACAGAGTTTCTTAGCTCTCTCCTTTACTGCTATAGTGATCTAGGTTTCTGCTTTCTGTAGCTAGTATTTAAATATAGAATATAAACTGTATTACAATATGTATTTACAAATAGGCAGTCTGTATATCCAGAAGTGACGAGGAGGTCACTCTTCTCTAGTTTTTCTTGACATCTTTAAGTCTCAATGCCGTTGTCAGAAATGTAGCATCTGAATCTGCATGCACTCTGAAAATGTGGATATCAAAGCAAGGCAATAACTAGATTAGCCAGGCAGATGGTAAAGTAAATTCACCTTTCTGAAGCTAAGATTAATCCCAAAGAGTAGTGCAAGTTAATCATTAGGCTACTATAGGCGTCTATGAGTGTTCTGAAACATCATCTAGTTGGACAAATGAGAAAATAGCTGCCAGTCATTCAGTCAAAGTTTAATCACTGCCTTACACGAATTGAACTTTAAAAAGCAGAATTCCCTTTCATCTCATCAGGCTAATTTATCTGAGTGGAGTGTTCCTTTATTTTAATAACTGTGCAGAGGTAAAAAAATGGTAGTAAATTTTTAAATTTGTAGGAAATTATAAAACAAGAATTTTGTAAAGTATTTTAAGGAAAGAAAAATGCCAGCAAAACCATTTTTATGGTCCACAATCTCAGAAAGTTTGTTATAGCTTGTGAACTTCTCCAGCAAACCAATACCATGTTTTGAACAAATCTAGTACCACCTTATTTCAATACATTTAGCATACAGATTTCTTTGAAAGAAAGAGAAAGAACAGATTTCTGTTGACTTTCAGAGCTGCTTCTTTAACCATGTATCTTTGAAAAACAGTGGCAAAGGGTAAGATTCAAGAATATTTTAAAGAGGTTTTTTTTTGGAAGAGGTTGATGGAAGTTTAAAGTTTGGGTAAATTTTCTTCAGAAACATAAAATACAGAAATTATAACTGTATTTTAGTACAGAAAGCTACATTTATGAACTCTTCAGAGATTTCAGTTGCATGCAGTTTCTTAGGAGCTTAATGCAGGAGTCCTACTTCATGTGTGGGCTCCCTTCAATAGAGCACCTAAATATCTTCAGTTCAATAACCCTTGGTCAGATAAGCTGAAGGAGAGGAAAGACAGTAAGGAAAGGAAACAGAAAATAAGACAACAAGGAATGAGGAAAGAGCAGCAAAGGAAGAGAGAGAGGAAGACACACAGAATTTCATCTTTCTTCCCACAGTCTTCTCTTAACTCCATGAGTCTGTCCCCAGACAAAGTCACTCACAAAGCCCTGCTGGGCCCTCCCATCCTCTGGTCCTAACATCAGAGCAATTTCATGCTGCTGGCCAAAGAATGAAGAGAAAATGAATTGCATCTTTTTCTTCATTGTTGGAGTGGTAAAATTCAGTTTTGCTTGCACTGCTGTGTTGGGTCTGCAAAGAACCTCAAAGGCTCTTCAAATTTAAATGTTATGAGAATGCTGTATATATGGGAGATATCAATTTGCTGATGGACACTAGCAGCAGGTGATGCACACTGCTGATTACACCAGTACTTGGGATTTCTTTAGGAACTGAATGATTTCCAGCTAAGATGTCTGTACTATAAATCGCTCCTTTTGTTTAGCACCTCACAACAGAAATCCTAGGCTTCACTACTTCCATAGAAGTAGTCTTAAGAGGAAAAGGAAGGGCTTAAGATGAAGGGCTCATAAAACAAAAAGCTTTAAAGCAATGTATCTGAAGACAGCCACCATCATGACCCATACTGGAAGCTAAACTGGAGAGTTCACAATGTTTATCAAAAGGTTTCTAGCACAATTCAGGGATGTAGCAGCCTGTAACGTAACCAGAAACAACACAGATGTAACACACAGGCAAGCAAAGACATAAAATATATGCCAGCAATAATTCTAACTGAACAGTTACCCTTAGGATGAGTAATACTGAGCACTGATTTGACAAATAAGGTTTTACTAATTAAAAAAAAAATTATATGCTCAGATTTTCACAGTCTCTTTTCAAACAGTTAATGAAAGAGAGTAAATTTCATCTAACTATTTTTTGTGAATTATTTGTTCTGATCTAATCAGAACAAAATTTACCTTAAATCCAAAGGCATTTGGAATGAATACAACTCTCAGTTATTTGTTTGTTTTGCTCTCCTCATCTTACATACCATCACTTTGTAAAATACTAAGTCAGTTAATAGGTAAATAATTCAACCACCTTTCCAGTGGAAAGCCAGTTAATCGGTGTTAGTAAAGGTTTGCCCCCTCTATAAATCTGTCACCTCTGTTTGATTATGGACATTTCTGGCTCTTTCATGTCAATACCTCAAAGGCTAAGATATGAAGTAACATTCTGTGGCAATTTTTGATCTGTAAGTCAGAAGAGAAGTAGCTCACATTTTACCTTGTCTTTAGAAATGCATCCTTGAAGCAAAAGGTGTTGAGCACTTGGAAACTCTGGGAGAAGTGTTCCAGTTTTGGAACTCAGAGAATATTTACGAGTGAAACCACCCTGAAACAGAAAGGAAAAGAAACAGGAACATTTAAATAGCTGATAGAGATTCAACTGAAACCAACAATTCATGCTAAATGTTTATATTATTTCATAAGTGTCCCAAGGTTACAGAATATTTACATTCAGATAATTCTTCCAAAATATTGATGCTTATCCAAACCTGGATTCCAGCTCAGGAAGGTAATTAAATATGTGCCTAGATCTAAACTCCACCAAATACAGTTTTCAGATTCATGCAGCCTTTGAGCCACATTACTTCATGGAATCCTAGAAGCTTAGAATTTAATCTATGTTTAAAAGCTAAAGCAGAATACGGTCTGTTGCTCTCCTCTGCAGTATGGACTGTTACGTCCTCAGTAAGAGAGCAGAGATGTGACTGAAGGATGAAAGAACAAGTACCCTCACATGTGTGGATACTGACCATGAAACAATATATGGTAAATCAACCCTTGTTTAGACTTCTAACCTAATACTCCCATAAAATCTCATCTAGTCTACTTCTTATTCTTCATTAAAGTTGAGCAGTGACATTCTATAGTGATATGGTGTTCCTACGCTTAAATTAATAATGCATACAATATTATGCTTATTAAGCTCTCAAATAGTATCATTGAGATGAAATCCTCATCCTCAAGAGAAGCGATAAAATCTGTATTATGATTCTGTCCTTACTGATTGAACTGTACTTATTCTCACAGGATTGCGTTCAAACCTAAAGGTTATTTGGCTGACACCTTTTGTACCATTCTAGCCCACCCAGTCCTGGTATCAAGGCAGTGCACAGAGCCTTGAGCAGGTATTCTGCTTGTTCCTGTAGTAAATCCACTACTTCTGTGCAGATTCCCTTTGTACTAATGAATGGGATTTATGGTCATGCACTAGGCATTTGAATGGTACTTGAAGTGGCCTTTTCCTACCCCTTTGTATACAGTCAGATTTCACTGAAATGGGAATAGTAGATACATAACTTATCATGTAAAAGTGTGCAAAAGGAAGCATTTTCTTATATATGTTGACTCACCAATCAGGGGCTAGTTTCCAGTGAAATTCTCTCAAATACTGAATTCAGAAAACTATAGTTGTAACTGACTCATTCACCACACATATATCCCTATTTTTATAAGGTCATATGTCTGTCAAAACAGACAGCAAAAAATGAAAGCATACATTGTGTAAACACACTTTGTCTGTGCTATGTGCTATTCAAATACATATAAAGCTCTAAGTCAAAGAAATTATAGAAATTTAGAAACATTAGTACGTCTTCATGTCAATACTTTTGCAGTTTTATAATTGCCTTTCAGTACCAGAAGGTTTGGTTTTTTTAGTAACAGTAATCTCAATGATTTTATTATGCAATTACCCATGAAATATATTAAAAGCTTTGATTAAAAGAGATTAGTTCATTTAAAAGAAGGCAGTGATGGTGGTGGGAGGTTTAAGAGAAGATAATCCGCAATGTTTTTTACCTTGCTAATGGACTTATATGACTGTGCCTCAGTTCTAGACTTAATATTTTAACCCACTGCCACTTGCCCTTTCAATTTAATGCCATCTGTTTCTAATGGCCATTTAACATTAAGATAATGACAGTAATATTATCTGCCTAATTAACCATGCAAACTCTAATGGTGCACTAACTGGTTTAGATAAAAGAATTTGCTGATATCTCCCCCTACAGAGAGAATACTAGAAAATGTGATAAAACATACCAGAAGTAAACAGTGTCCCTGGCACTCAATAAGTGTTCATTCAAATGCCATTTACTCAGTATATTTAGACAATCAGTGCTTTAACATCTTTTCAATGTCTTTATGTTCCTACTGAGAATTACACCTTACGCAATCATTGTAAATCTTTCTGGAATACCTAATTGCATGTACTTTGAAGCAAATGAATAAGGATATATTATCTGTTCACTTTAATGGAAAGTACGTTGCAAAATTTTCAGTATGCTAACATTGTTAAAATCTAGTTTTGACCATGAAAGTAATTTTATTTTTTTTCTTTTAAGACTTGCCTAAGTAATCTCAGACAGCACAGAGACAGACAATCAAAAACTCATACTGACATGCCTTTTCTCCCTTATTTCCACCAACTCCTCTGTGATTCTTCTTCTGGGAGGACCAAGATATCGAACTTTGGGGCAGAAACAAGATAGGTTTATGGGACTGTCAGTTCCTGAACAGACTAGGAATGCTACATCAGAGATGGAAGTAAATGTGCATTCATTTATGCCAAGGGAACTAGAAATTTTCCATGCCAAAACTCTGAAAGAATGAATGCTGTAGTGGTGCTCATGAATCCAGCACTATCATTTTTTTTTTTTATAAGATAGCTGATTGTCTGAATGGGGAAAATGCAGCAGATCTAACCTATCTGAACCTCAGTAAAATACTTCATGTAGTGTCACCATAGGAAATTATTAGTTATGCTGATGAGCATGGGGATTAGTAAAAGAATGTAAAATGTTTAAGAAACTGACTCCAGATGAAATGCTAACAAGTTGTGTTGACAGGGAAACTACTGGGTTGAAAAGGGCTTGAAGTGAAGATTGTCAAAGATTAGACTTGGGGCTAATCTCATTGAATATATCATAGATTAAGTTGGCTGACATGAGCTAATGAAGTCATCAATAAAGAGGAAGACCAAGAGGTCATGTAGAAAGATCTGGATGGCTTTGAGACAGTGGCAATAAAGGGGATGAAAATCAATAGAGCAAAGCTACACTCTCAGGGACCAATAAGAATTTCTGCTATCACCTAGGAGTTGCTTATCTGGAAATGAAAAAGGAGAAAGATTTGCTGTGTATCACTTGATCACAGAGGGTATATTTAGTCTGGTAAATTAAATGGTGTCAGGAAACATTTCCAGGCAATACTGGCATTCTTCTGGCCCATGCCAACTAGCAGTTTCCCAAACAATTCCTAGTCATGCTTCAACAGTTACTGCATGCTAGGGATTTTTCTCCGTGGCAATGTGGCTGAGATGTGTCTATGTTGTTTTGTAGGTTCAGGAGTTTAATAATATGGATGCAGGCTACTCCATGCCAGTTGAATTCAGTGTCAAAGAACAATCCTGTAAGAAATCTTTAATCCTTAATGTACAATAATCCATAATTTTCTAGTATAAATATGACCAGAATGACAGTGACTATATCATAGTATACAGTAGTGAACATGTGGGCAAGTTTTGGTGGGGGTTTGGGGAGGAGGGGGAGACAAGCCAAAAACCAAATGCAGTTCCAGTGTTCATCAGAAGGAACATTTCCAATAGAAATTTGAGACATGTCATTCACAAGACTTTATGATTTTTTTCTATAAAGATATTCAAATCAGAGAAATACAGTGAAAGGCTATAAGGCTGATCAGAAGTGACTAAAAGCTGCTGCTTGTTCCATCTAGCAAGCAAAAGCAGCAAAAAGACATATCATAGGAAAAAGTCAGGAAGAGCAAAAAATAGAGAAAGACACACCTCATGAAGACATATAAAATTCAGTTTATTAAAAAAAAAATCTTTTGCCTTCCAATCAGACAAATGAGATACTGAAAAAGCCCTTCTGTAAAAGCAATGAACGCAAAAAATTTAGCTAGAGCTTGATCTTTTGCTTAAGAGGGTCTAGTATGAACCTCTGTATTTATGAGGAAGTGGATTGGAACAGGAACCCAAGAAGGTGCCTTCCAATCTTATTTTCCTTTGAATATTTAGAGGAGCAAATACTCAGCTTCATGAAAAAAAAGGTTATGTAGTCCAATCTTTAATGAAAAATATTGCTGTAATTTTCAAAGATATTAATGTGAAGAAAACTAAAGGTCACATAGTATTCGGATTATAACAGAAGTGAAAGGAAAGACTACAGCACTTACCTCATTCTTTAACTTGCTTCCAGAGAACCTTTGAAAATAAACACTTTTGATTATTTTTTCATAAGAAGAACATTTTTTTAGTTTGTGTATCTATATACACATATAAAATAGATATATAAAATAGATAAATTAGAAAAATGATCACATTTCTCCAAATGTAATTATAATAAAAATCATACTTTTTTCTTAAATTCTTCCATTGGTTTGCAAGTGCCTAAGCGTATCAGGAAAACCTCCTGATGTTTTCTAAAACATGAAGATTCAGATTATTGACCACACAATCAAGTATAAAACCCAGTTTCAGTTTTTTCTTCAGATCTTCACAACTTCACAAATATCGAAAGGGCAGCATATGTGCAAGTCCATAAGGTCTTTACCAGGAAATACATAAAGTTTTTGATAGAGCTGAGTAAATTTAGAGTAAAAAAAAAATGTCTAGAACTTAAACTTCTCAGGAAAATGAAGAAATCATAATGACTTTCCATTCTTTTTCACCACAGCATTATTTTGATGGAGGTGAAATGCATTTCTGAGATCAAAGATTCATTAACTGCCCAAAATGTGTTGCAGTATACTGAATGTCCTATTAAGAGTCCAACTGAGAGATGCCCAGTTAAGTCATTGGAGTATCAGGCAGCTCTTCAATGCAGAAATTAGAAAGCACACATTCTACATTATAACTACTATAGTAGACAATGTGTAATGGTAGGGAATCTAATGGATCAGTATAATGATAAATGTTGTTTGATTATTGTTATTTCCTGTTCTGCTAGCTGCCAACTGATAAGATACTCTGAGCAACATGAAGTTTTACAATTATTAGTGGCACTATCGTGGTTTCATGCTCGTGAGATGCTCTGCTGGCAGGAAAGAAAACCAGAGGCCGAATGGTTGTGGAACTCCTCTTGCTCAGGCCAGGCACAGGCACCTGACAGTTCCCATCACATGATGGTCCAGCATATGTTACCTACAGAGTTCCCTTGGTTGTTGATAAATGAGTATGAAAGAAGGCATCACTCAGTTGACTGCAATGTGGAGCTAATTAGCTTCATAGCTGGATGTATTTATTATGGACTGTGGATTTCCACATGTGCAGCAAAATATACACGGAAAGTACAACAAAAACTCGAGGCAACATCTGCTAGCCTTGCTCCTCCAGAGCCTTAATTGCTAGCTAAAGCTACCCTTCACACTCTGGATTCTAATGATTTTTTGGTGTTAGGTATATGCCTTTCACAGTACAAGGCTGGAACTTGTAAAGGAACTGGGAGGTTAAATTTACAGTGGAATTTAAGGATTCAGTCTTCTGCAACCTTGCATCTAAGGACTATTGCACGCAGCTCAATTACCTGAATATTAATACCCAAATGCCAGTTAAGTTTGACACGACAGTAGAGGCCTATATTTAGGCAACGCAACTGAGGCCCACTGCCCCTTCTAATCTTTTGACAAGCTGCTATCTAACAGGCAAGCCTTGTGGCAAAGGCCTCCATATGCCTATATTTGTGCATGGGCATGGTGTGATCTGATACCATTGTCAATCCGTATATTTTCCCTGCCTATTTCTGCCCCAAGCTTGATCCAGGAACCATTTTTATAGTTCACCTACCAGAACAGACATCTGACAAAGGATAGATTTTATGATGGATCAGCCAGCAACCAGGAGATTCACTCTCAGTTTTGAATCTCTACTGTGCCTGACTCTTTCCTTACCCAGAAGCTTGTTCTTAAACCCAGGCTACTGTGTCATTCTCTTCATGCAGACAAATCCAATCACAGTGATGGCCTAGGCAGTGCAAAATGAGCTTCTGAGTTTCTGTTCTAAATCAGCTAGGGAGGCAATTTGACTACTGGACCCTGAAAATTCAACATCTCACATACGAGAGCATAAGTCCTAGCACAAAGAGGAGGTTCCTAACTAGTGGAAGGTTCCTTACTAGTGAGTACTCCCAAAAATCTCAGAAAGTATCTATGTCATCTTTATGTGAGCATGTACTGTTGGAAATCCAGCCACGGGGAATTTTGCAGAACCTCCACTTTCTTTCCATTCATTGCTGCTAGATTGAGCAAGGACAGAGCTTTACATGAAAAGGGGACTGGCTGACACAAAGCTGAGGACTAAGAGTGATTATATTCCCTTAAATGAAAATAACTGTCTTTTAGTCAATTGAATGAGCAATTTGTTCAAGATAATTCTGTATTCTGAAAGAACCTCATCTCACTGTGTACCAGCAACACCTCCGCAGCTCTGGATAAATACCAAACAAGGAAGTGGCATATTCCAGTCTATTATACCTTAAATCCTGCAGTGGAGAGATCCCTCATTTTAAGCATCATTGGCAACATTACTCTTACTTTTTATGCTTGTCCTATTATTTGGAAAAAATCTCTTTGGATATAACCTGAATCTGTCAGCAGTTGAATTTTCTGTGTGTGATTATAAACTCATTTTTTCCTTCCCTTTCTCAGAGTCCCCACTTATACAGGTATACTGCTGCAGACAATGAAAGCCGTCATTCAAGCCATATGTGAACAAAGACATTTGTTTTACTAACTATTAATCTTTGGCAAACCAACAGGCAGCTATCGTAACGTATTGATCCTGCTAGTTGTCCCTTAAATAAATATAATTAGAGCTTCCTGGGTTAGGTTTAAACTGATATTAGCCAGTCAAAGGACCTGTAAATATTAATCTACACTGACCCCTCCCTCCTGCCCACAGGTGCCAGCTTCACACCGTTCTCCAGATGTTTCATAATGGGAAGCTGTCCTGGGGAAAGAACTCAGAGGGTGACAAACAAGCAAACAAAATAAGACAAGTGTTCTGGAAATGGTGTTTTGCTGCCTTATGTGAACTTGAACAAATCCTCTGCTGGTATAAGTTGATGCAGCTCTGCACTGACTGTGGTGGGACCATAATGGAAGACACTAGCAAAAGATCGAGATCAGCCTCTCAAAAGAAAATCAATGTCTTCAGGGAGCAAACTGCTACTTAAACCTAGGAATGCCAGACAATGAGACATGCAGCAATACTAGTTCTGGTATCAAGAAAAATTAGCATCCTACAATACCTTCCGAAGGAAAGGCTAAAGTTAGTCCTTCAATGACTAAGTCTCAGAAGGTATGTTATTGTACCTGGTTAAGCCTTTTCCAGAATACACAGAGTGGTAGTATGCACTGCTTTCTTTAATGCCAATTCCATAATAGTGATACCTGTGGAGAAGAAAGAGGAGTGTTTATGAGTGATGTGTCAAGTAAAGCAAACTCTCAAATTGATTTTCAGTGTTTTCTCAAAACTTTTCTTAACAGTGTCTATCAATTCCTTTCACTGACATGGAACAAAATCTGATCTCATAGAAAACTAATGTCATTATTTGATCCAAAATTCAAGGCTATGATCTTCTTTAAATTTAAAACACTTTCTTTATTACAAGAAAGATGGAACAGCAAATCTCCTAAAAATATGCTACAACTCTTTTCCCTAATGTGCATTCTCTTTCATTTTACCTGGTTTGTTGAAAGGGTGCTGAGTTTGATCTAGCAGGTTTATTTTATCACACTCACCACTGTTATATCCAGACATACATCTAGTCCCACAGAGCACTCTTCAGGTGAAAATTAGCTCACCAGTGTACCCTATAAATTGGTGTTCAGCCTCCTATGACTAAAAATGCTAATATGTCATTCATTCATTCTTCTCTCAGGTTGTAGGCTGACCAACTCTGCTGAGTCATTTAGCTGCTTTAAGCAGTTCCCATACACATTACTCTCCCTTGCTGCTCTCCTGGAGATTACTGCTTCCAAACAGAGCTTGAAGAAGCAAATGTGTCTGTTTCTCAGCCTCTGCAGTGCTGGGCCCAACACCTCCACTAAGGAGGGTGGGCTGGTGCTAAGAAAACTGGCTGTGCAGTAGATAGGTATTGCTTTCTGATTTTGCTAGAAAGGAAGTGACCTTCAGGAGAAGGGCAGGAGAGCAAGCTGGGGGCAGCTATTTCTTTACCAGTCATAGCAAAGTTTGCTTGAGTTCATTTATCACAGGTGATAGGCCCCGTCTTATAAATTCCACTCAATAGATTTTAAAACTGATTGCGTTAAACCAAATTTATCTAAGAACGTTATGGACAGTGTGACCTTTAAAAGTCCCTTCTAACCCAAACTATTCTATGTTTCTATGATACTCAGGATCATTTGTTTTTTACTAAAGTTTGCTTGAAAAACACCATGGCAGCTGGTTTAACTGAATTGCTTCAAAGTGTAGTTCAAGTACATTGCATGTAAACCCAGCCTAACACAGAGGTAACATATTGCAACACATTGCACCAATTTCAATGAAACTTCTGGAAAGCTTGAAGACCTGCAACCTTAGGAAGCAAATAGTTCATAGAACTCACAAACAAAAGTTTTCAGCTCATCTCTGCTGTTCCTGGTGATACTCATTAAAAAAAAAAAAAAAAATCACAATCTTACTGTTTATTCTTGTACAGGACAGCAACAGATAAGAACAAAACCCTGAAGTGTTTTATACCTACAAAGCTGACTAAAGGCATTAGATACAAATGATATTTGAGAAAATGTTCATTTGGGTGATGATATATTTGCTGAGCATAGATAATTTTTAAAATCTCAGCAGAAATAGTCATTCTGTTTCTGGACAGTCTGTTGGATTTTACAGCCAAGAAATGTGACAGAAAGTGGCTGCTGTTAAATATGATAGCTTCAACTGATGAGTCTACATAACACAACCAGATCGCAGTGGTACTTGGTGACCCATAGGAAGGCCAAAAGTTTCTCACCTATTTCTTTTCTGTTGTTTTTCGTGCCTCATAAGTGTACTTTTATTAGGGATGGTGATGTGGGTAACTGACCATTTTTAAACGCCTGCTAATACTCGAAAGCTCAGATGTAAGACCGTCTGCTCATAACAGCTCCCTTTTTATCCATTAAAGTCAGAGTTGGCTGATCAAAGTGATATCTCAAGGTATTTTAGGACGCCAGTGGGATCTTTCATGAAATCTCATAATGCTAGACAGTTGTCCTCCATTTCACATACAGCACTGTGTCACCTACGTTGTGAATTAAAAGTCCTGAATGTTTTCAACCACTGCTTTGGTTCAGGAGTATTAAACAGACAGACTCGGACCAAAGACCTGGATCTGGAAATTCCTAATATTTGACAGAGTTCTGACATAAATGCTAAAGGCATGAGCATTTTTTCTTCTTTCATGAAAATGAAGTCACTTTAGATGTGACACAAAAAATACTGAAAACATACATGTATAAATTCTCTGAACTAACAGCATTTACTTAGTCTTGATATTGCAAAAGTTGTGCATTGAAGAGGATAAAAAAGAAAATAGAGCTGTGACTGTTTCTTTAGCAATGTTATCTGCACATTTGTCATTGGCCATGTAAGCAAGCAGTTGCCTACATCTCATTCTAACACCCTAAATCTCCCAGTTTCAATCACATGCCATTTTTTAAATTCTAAAAATTCAGTTTCACCACAAATTTGGAATTTCCTTCAGCTAAAGTTAGAGTGGGCCAGAGGGCAAGGCAAAGTATTACTTCTTTACAGAGTTAGGATTCAATATCTAAATTATTCAGCATCTAATTCAATATTAACATATTTGGGCTAGAAATAGGAACTGTTGTATGATTTGGATTCTCAGGTTTCCAGTAGTAAGCAAAAATACTTGTCCCTGCTCGGGAATGCCCCAAGATACCAGAATTTACCATTTTGTTATATGGAGAATAGTTATTTTCAGTACCTATTCAGTGTGCCTTAAAGTTGCAGCTGTTATCATTCTAACTTGATTCAGTGATTAGTGTAGTTGAATTTTTAGTTCTGAAAAATACAGCTTTCCAGTCATGACACATATGCAATTAAAAAAAAATTATAATCCATACTTTTCAAGCTCTATCTGTAATACTTCATAAAGTAATAAAGTATAAAAAATTTATTTCTCGTACAACCCAAAGTCATTAGCTAAATAGCTTATTTGGACTTCCTGTTGAGAGTAGTATACCTACCCCAGACACATTGATAACATCTTTAACATACAACTTCAAGTACCCACCTTCTGTCTCTTCATATGCATATTTCTATGTATATGTATAGAATATATGCATTTTACTATGTTATACTTCCATGGTACAATTAATAAAATGAAACCAGTCGTCATAAGGAACTTACTTGCAATTTTCTTAACCAACCTTTTAAAAACTGAACTGAACAGCTTTCCTCTTTTTTATTTCAGTGGTTTGTTGTAACATATGTTCCTATGCCACTAGTAGCTCTGATTTTAGCATACACTGACACAAATGATAGCTGATAAGGAAATGATAGGCTTAAGCTGTTCAGGGACTTGTAATAACTTGTTATCACGGAGCCAGCTGCCATATCAGTTTTATTAACCCACTAAATCACTCCTAATAAATAAGATAATAGTTTTCAGACATGATGGATAAAAGCTAAGATTCATCATTGATCAAAGTCTACAAAGAAATTAAATTGTAACTCGAGCTCAAACAGTCTTCTGTGTGCATGGTCTGACCAGTATGTACATGTTCCCGAATAGCCACTACAGGTAATTCATGTACCGTGAAGATTCTAACTGAATTCTAGCAGTGATCACAGTATGTTCAACATTACCTACACAAAAGGTGGATTCAGAACCTGCTGCACAGAAAAATGTTGCTTATGAAATACTAATTTAAGGTAATTTGCTGTATTTATTGTGCTCAGTCTTCTCCCACTCAGGAGGAATACAGAAAACTTTCTCTGCATTCAGCAATCTGCAGTGATTAGCATGTGCATGAGAGATGAATGAACTTTGTTAACAAAATTGTGTCCAATGTGTTGTACCTTCTTGGCCAAATGTTTAAATGAGTAGTTTAGCACTGACACTTTTTGTACAAATGGGTTGTTGGATGTAAACACACAGACACTCTGACTCTGAGGATCGAAGTTCTAGTATTTATTAGACAGATTTTTAAGTCTCTCCTTTGCCCAGAACTGAACCTGGGCTGTTTGGAATCAGAGGAGGAACTAACATTTGTGTAGCTATCTCACACTTCAGAGCAGCACCTGTATCCCACACCTTAGAGCAGCAGATCTTTCTCAAATCCAATTCACGTTCATGACGATGCTAGAAAGAGCCTGGTCTTGTTTTGGTGTGGGAGAAAAACAAATTCTATCACCTTAAAGATGATGGAAAAGGGAACTGATTTTCTTTGCTGTCTTCTGACCACAGCCAGGCTCTATTGATAACATTACTGTATACGCATGCAGTGTACAATAAGGCACTTTATTCCTGGGCAGTTAGAGCTTCTTTTTTTTTTTTTTTTTTTTTGCAATATAAGAACAATTATTCCATTGGAGAGGAATTGTCTTTTCCTTTTATGCTTTTGAAGCATCTGGCTCAGTAGACTCCTGGACAGAGCTCGCAGGCAATACTGCCATATGAAATACCACTGTCAAGTACTATTACCGCTCCTACTAACGTTATATCAAAATGATAATAGCAACAACAAAATAAAACAATGTCAGTACACTACCATGCTTAAAAAAATAGGATTTAATTGCTAGTAAGAAGTGTCTCTTATCAGTCCTAGTGAGCTAGCTTTGTTCCACAGAGAAACAGCTTACAGCATTTAGAGTCCATGCTGACATAAAAGCAGAGGTTAACAAGTCATTTACCAAAAGAGATGAACAGTCCATTAACTTGCTTATTAATTTAATGGAAATACTTCATAAATGATATTTGTGTGATTAACTGCTACCTGGTGAAAGCAGAAGTGAATTTGCTACTCAGTGAGTCTGTGGTTCTGAGGGGAACATGGTCCACAACATCAGAGACAGACAGATAGACCACCAAAGATTATTATTTATACTGCCACTTCTCTGTGACTACTTGCTGCTGTGTTCAATCCCTGAACTGGAGATATTGTGACTTGTGCCTTTTGTGAGGTCCTTTTTTGCACAGCAAGAGCAATGTAAATATGTCTTACTGGAAGGAAGAACTGCAGAGGAAAAGTCTCTGAGGAAAACTCTGATGAAAAAAAAATAAGGAGAAACAAATGCCAGATGTTCAAACAAAACCTACTGATGCCTCATCCCTTTGAGGAAATTGTTCAAGAACAGTTAATCCATATGAAAATATGGCACATAATACCAGCAAGGTCAGTAAGGATATGGGATCTGATGAAGAAATGTTGGGTGTGAGGTATTTCAGTGCTAATACTGTTACCAGTCTTAGAGAAAAGGAGAATATAGTGATGCACATCCCAACACAATTAATTTTGTAGCTAGATTCCCATGTCAAAAACTAGATTTTAAACATACTCCTTTACTTAATAGATATTGACTTACTCTGCTTTAAGTTATGCAGACACAGAATATATATTTTGGAAGTTTGCATCTTGATTGGATTATGTTTATCAATTCATTAGATATGTCAGATCAAAAATATAGTGAGCATTTGGGAGACTTCTAAGTGTCTGTTAAATCATTCATTATAACTTGAAAGTGGTTCTCCAAATATGTTGGTTTATGAACCTAAGACTTAACCAAGGCATTGATGAGTTAGTAGGTTGTCAAATATTCCTGCCAGAGAGAGTGCCAGATCTCCTAAAATCTTAAACACAACGCCAGCAGTGAATATGCATTTGCAAAGCTGAATAAATCTACATCAGCTTATGCCTGTAATATCAGCTGAACTTCACCATAGCAGATAATAGATGAAATCTCTCTTTTCACCCTTAAGTAACCTTTCTAAGAGTAACTTTCCTCAAACCCCCTCTATTCAGCATCTGTAGGTCATCTACAAAAAGAGAAATGAACTTCAGTTACAATTTTCCTCTAGACAATACAGATGTACTCTCTCCTGAAAAAATTCCATTTTGAGTTTTCTTACAAATTACTGAAAGACAAGAGTAACTTTTTCTTTCAAGGCTAAATCATCCAAAATAAAGATTTTCCCAAACAAACAGAATGTTTGAGGTTCTTCTATTAATACTAGTATTCTGGTTTTCTATCTTATTCATTAGCAAAATGTTTCTTTGTTAGTTTTCTGGGGTTTACTTTTCTTTCAGTGAACCATCAATTCTTTGTGCTTTCTCCTACAAGTCAAGGATAGTTTCATGAATCTTATTCAATAAGTACATAAAAACATTAGTCATTTTAAACATGAGAAAAATCCTAGGGATACTCACACATTTAAAAGTAAGTACCTCTTAAAATATAGGCAGTAATAATAAATGTTTAACTTCTGTGTCTACACAGAAAGCTGGACACAATATTTATCTTAATTTGCTCCTTGTAGCAATATCTTACTTTTAGGAAAACCTGTTTTGAAATCAACAGAAATATACAGATAAGATCTGGTTCAAATTTGATTTGAGACTAAAACCATGAAGTTTTTGGACAGTTACTTTAAAAGAACACAATTATTTAACTAGTCCTATTTTAAGTAAAGTGGTATGGGCACAGTATTTAGGTTTAAATATTTCTTTAAAGTGAATATTGATAAACGCTGAAATTTAAACCACAACACTCAGAAAAGCTCAGAGCCAGTCTTGGTTTCAGGCAGTACAGAGAACTGTTGTCTTTGTGACTCCCCAAACAGGGACAGAAGTTTCCTAGAGTTACCTAACTCATAGCTTGACATCAGCAATATCCTAGAGCATTATTTTGACTTCTTTACATTCCTTACAGCAATACACCACACAGTTTTTAATTTCCTTAAGAAGTAGCATTCCCCTATTAAAATAACAAAATCAGATTGGGGACAATTCATCAGTCCTTCCTCAGCAGTCTTAATATCAGGACACAGGAGGGAGGGCGGATGTAAGGGAATATGTTTTTACCACTGTTCACCACAGTTTTACAATAACTTCACCATGGCCAAAAGCATAATGCCAGAACCAGAATTAATAAAAATTTCACCATACGTGATATATAATTATCTGTGATTTATTCCCACAGCCTAATATTCCACACATCAAATATACAAATTAATTGGATACATTATTTATTAAATAACTGCACTGTAGATTGTGTACTTTTCAGAGTTTTTATAAATTGCCCACAACAAAGAAAAGACTTACACTTTCTTCTCAATTTAAGACAATGCTTTTTTCTAGTGTCTTTAAATTAATCCACATTGATACATAGAGAACATAATGAAAGTTGTTAGGTTAGCAAAAGGCAAATAAAATCACAGTTAAATTGCACGTTATTTATAGAAAGATAAGCAGCTGTAACAAAGACATATGTATGATAAAATGGTTTTATTTTTAACATTTTGACATATATTTGCAACAAATGCATGGCTCTATAAATGCAATGACAAGTTTTAGAAGCTTAATCAGTTTAATTTTAGAAATTATGTCTGCAGCACTGTTTTCAAACTCAAACTCTGTATCAGTTTTGTCATGTACATGAAAGTTATCATTTGCGGCTTGTTATCTGAATAATCCTCCCACCAATTAGTATATATTATGGAGACATGGAAATGCATGTCATTCCTAGAACGTGTTCTATAAGTGGATAAACAGATAATTGTGCCTTACTTTGAATGGCCCCTTGTTCCAAGCCGCCTTGTGGTAAGGAGAGGGAATTTCTGGCGAATGGTCTAAAGAGAGAATAACCGTATTAATTTCTAACACTGATACACTCTCTTAGCAACCTGTTCATAGAAAAAAATCACAGTGTAAATACATGGTTTAGTTTAGTTCATGAATAACATAAACAATTAAGCATGTTTTACACAGGGGTCCTCCCATCCTCATCCGTCTTGCTGTGTACCTCCAGTCTTCCCACCCATAAACTCCTTCCCACCTTTCCCACCTGTTCTTCCTTTCTGTTTTCATGTCTATAATTTAAAATTTTGTTTTCTTCACCAGGATCCTGTTTCATTCAGGTCGCCAAACTACAGCTGTATCTTTTGCTTCAGAGATCTAAACAGAACCAGGGAAAGATCTGCCCTCTGCCTTCTAGCTATTCTGTTTTCAAAGTCAAACAACTAAAAATAAATTGATTTTTGATTTGAAGCGTGATCTGAAGGTTAAAGCAAGCAAATATTTGCCTCACAGGTACTTCTGTGTCCTCCACTATCAAAGTGCTGGACAGTCTTAAACCTATTTATGCTCACTGAAACCCCATGAAAGTTTCTGTTAGCTCTACGCTGCACATAAAGAATTCATGTTACGCGATTTAATCCAAGTCAAGCAAAACGTTCTGTCACTGGACTCCCGAGTTTGAGATTAGTGCCCTAAAAACATCCAGCTCTTCCTTTAAATGAATGATGCTTAAGGCAAAAGGTTTATTAAGTAAAAAAGTAATTCAGTAATAGAGGTAGATCTAAAATACATCTAGCAGGTCACTGTCAAAACAATGTTTAAACAGAAAGCTATTGTCTTTCTTATTTATACTGAAATTGTCTAATGAAAATTAGACATACAGTTTCTCAGTGTATCCAATCTAAGAGGAAAAAAATCAGTAAGTGAACATTTTATGAACTGGATTTTAAATCCATTATTATTATTTAATTAAATTAATGCATTTTGCTATGTATGAACAATGACTAGATCAGTAGTGTTTAAAAAAAAGATGATCCTTGAAGCATTTTGGGTTTCCTGTTTCACTGACTACTCAGGATTTAATTTGGAGAGTTCACATCTCCCTTTCATTAAATGATTTCAAGATTAATGGTAGGGAAGGGTATAAAAGAGGATGAATCAACAATTTTTTCATTCAGAAGCTCTTTGTGTTATTAATTTTTATTCCACTTCTTATATTGCTTCTTGTGTCACATCTCACTTTACACTGCCTTTAGTATAATTAAAACTGTCTTCCATATCAGATCTGGTTTTGTGGAAAGAACCTTATTAATGCCGTCATCAAAAAGGGAAAAAAAAAAAAAGCCCTCAAAGAGAATGCCTTTTTAAAAAAAATGAAATAACAATAAAGCAAAGTGAATTTCAGTTTCATTGTCCTAAAGCTCATGTCATGAAATCCCTTCATATGGAAGAGTGTAGTTACATCTGATTCCATGCAGCAGAAAATATGTGAATTTGAGAGGAATTTTGACACAGGGGTACTAAATTGTGCATCTATCCAAGAATTAATCTAACAAATTACGAAGGCATTTACTCATTACCTTCCCAAAAGTTGCAGCACAGGCGGGCTCCAGCTTCTCTTTTCTGCAGAAGTCTAAATAATGTGCATAAAGGATGCATCTCGGCAAACAAACTCCTTCACAGACAATGTAGTTTTCTTCCAGCCTGTATAGAGAAAGAAACTGCAGAGTAAGAAGAAACATGCCATGCCTCTCAATTTTATTTTCCTTCTGGTTTTTGGTACTGCTCTTTTTTTATTATTATTTTACTGAAGAATTCCACGAGAGCACACAGATGAGTTTCTCCTGAACAAGACAGACACTACAGACTGATTCCACACTTGCTGCTTAGGTTAATTGCAGACTATGGAAAACCCAGGGCCAGGTCCATTTTCTTAATGAGTCTTTTTCAATGTCTGGACTTTTTTGCTTTATATAAATAATTGTGTGATCATCACCTAAGAACCACCATTGCTCTGAAAATAAGAGCACTAACTAGACTATGAAAGATTTGGGTTTAAGTCTGTCCTTTGAACAGAGCAGGGCTTGAACTTGTATCTATGATTCTACGATCTTCTGTATCTTTAACATCTGGGTTAATGCATCTTTTCTTCCTACTTTTGTTTTTTAATTTCCACACTGGACCTGAAACTGTTTCTTGACCAAACCACACTGAAAAGCAAAGAACTGGCTTTTTCTGAAGGGGGTGCATTTTTATGTAGCTTCCCAATCAGTTTAGAGAATACAAGTGTCTAGTGATGGTCATTAAAGTTAAGTTCTAAACACTGAAGTAAAAAAATGGTTGTCTTCCCTTGAACAGAACTCTTGGTAGCAGCTGGGTGTTCCACTGTTGTCCTGTTTCTTTTCTTCATCAGTTTACATTTTTAGCTACTCCTGGGGTGATGAGAAATAAATTTATTTCTCAAATTACACAAATGTGTAAGAAAACACTGTGTAGTAAATGCTGCATACCGAATGATTTCGCACTGACTCACCAGACTCAAATCCTCACAATTTACGCTCAGAGGTCAGGCATAAACTAGACTAAGAAACTAGGAAATTTTGATTTCTCTCATTTTTCAGTTGGATGAAAAAAAAAATTCTAGATTTACAGTCTGCATTTGGTAACTACGTTCCAATTCAACAAACTCATCCCACAGCACTCCTCCCTAATTTCAAGCGTGCTTTAATAGAAGCATTTCTCAATTAACATCTGCAGAATTTGACTTATTTGCTTTTGTTTTTTTTTTTTCCCAGATAAAACGAAGTAAAGTTAAGGGCTTCCACGGATGGTAGAATATAATGTAGAAAAAAATAAAAATACACTGTGAGACAGGGACAACCCGGGGCGGTTCTGGCCCTACCACTGCAGGGTGAGCTGCGTCTGCTTCTTCTTGTCCTTCATGATCTGCGCGACGCTCTTCTTCGGAGATGGGCTCTGCTCCGAGGCTTTCAGGTCGCGGTCGCGAGTGTCCGCATCCTCTTCTTCCGAGGAGAGGGCTTCGCTGTTAAAGCGTGTCTCTGAGCGCCGGGGGGACACAAGAAGAGAGACCCCAGGGCATCGTTACGGTCAGGCAGCCCACTGCTTCCCCCCTCGGCCCCTCCAGGCGCCCGTTTAACCGGCCGCCCTGCCCGCCGCTGCCTGAGGGGCTGGGTCCGGCCGCCCCGAGGCCGGGCAGCCCCACCCGGCCTCACCTCGCGTTCCCACAGGAACAGCAGCGGTTCGGGGCCCCCTGGCTGCCCGCACCTGCCCGGACCGCGCCGGCTGACAAGGGAGCGCTGCCCGCCCCCCGCCGCTTACCTGCCTTGATGCCGGCGGGCAGCGCCGGCTCCAGCAGCCCCTTCTCGGCCCCCAGCCCCTCTTGAGCGTAGGGCAGCAAGCCTCGCCCCGCCACGCCCGCGTAGCAATCCTCGGGCGCGGCGGAGGGCGCTGCCGGGAGGTGCAGGAAAGCGTCCTCTTGCTCGGGTCCCTTGGCCATGCTCCTCACCACCACCGCCGCCTGCTCTGCTCTGCCCCGCCGCGGCGCCCATGGGCGGCGGGAGGGGACGGGGACGGGGCGGAGGCCTCAGGGCGCGGGGGGCGGTGGCTGGGGCATGGGCCGCGGCGGCCGTTTGTGCGGGGCTCTGGCGCCTCGGCGGGGGACGGTGTCAGCCAAAGCGGCGACGCCGGCAGCGTGAGGGGAGGGTAGGAGAGGCGATGCGGGAGGGGGCGGCGGCGGGGGGACAGGTGTGTCCTACGGCGCCTTGCCGGGAGGCTGCGTGGCTCCCGTGCGGGTAGGGGCGGCCGGGCCCGCGGGCGCCACTCCCTCCCCACGACCGGAGCGGGCTCCGCCTTGGATGGCGTCCCGGCAGCGAGGAGATCCCCCCGTCCCTGCCTCCCGCCTCCTCGCCCGGTGTTCAGTCAGGCTGGTGGCGCCTGGCCGGGAGGGGACGGGCCGTGGCTGAGGACCCGGGGAGGTTCAGGGGAGCCGGCCCGGAGCGGAGCTGCCCGGGGCTTAATGATTAACTGCCGCCGGCGGCGGCTCTCCCGTGCGTGGAGGGGTAGCTCTCGTCCCGCCGCGGCAGGGGCAAGGTGGGGACCGGGGCTCCCGTCAGCCCTTCACGGCAGTGGGCGGCCGGAGGGGCTCCCCTCGTCCCCGCCGGGCGCGGTTAAAGGGTGGCCGGCGGGCCCTGTGCGCCTGGCAGCGGCCTCTCGGCGCCGTCTGTCGCCAGCGGTATCCCGTCAATTCCTTGCCTAATTTTGTGGGTGCTGGAGGAAAACGTCCTGATTTCTGTTCGAGTAGATCGCATCGGTCTGGCAGGCGTCTCTTTGCTTTGCTGCGTTTCAGCATGCTGGCTGAGAGAGGTGGCGGGGGACAATCACAGAAACGTGGTCCCTGCTTTTTCCAGAGAGCAAAGTTGTCGGTAGGCTGGAAAATTAGCCTGACCACTGCAACTTCTGCTGTTTTAATCCGTCCTTGTCAAAGTAACATCCTGAGCACTCTGCTTCTCCCAGGCAAGGGCTGAGAAACTGTAGTACGGCTTGTGGTGGAAAGTGGCCCTGAAACGCTGTATCAGATGAGTGTTAGAGGCATTCTTCTAGCCATCAAGTAGTGTTGGGTTGTCACAGACACAAAACTTGTGAAGAGCTGTTCTTCCTTCTACTCTCTTCCGGTCTTCTGTTGCACCTCAAGTCCGCAGCAGTAGAAAGCAGGAGAATATTACCACTTCCACTCCCGTGCAGATGCATTATCAGACCTGCTATCAGCTATTCCAACTGTATTTAACAAAACCGCAAGTGTGCCCACATCTGCCAAAAGGCCCAAAAACTCGTCGTAAGGATGAATGATAGACTTCAGAAATGAGGAACAGAGTCCCAGAGTCAAAAACATAATTTAACCTGAACTTTCTGCTGCTTCTGCTTACACCTCTTCCCTTAACTGTGTAAAATATATTTCCTTCCTTACTGGTTACTGTATTCAAACATCTCTTCACTATTCCCATGTTCCCTTCTTACTTCGTATGTGATGCTATACATGACTCTGTCCATATGCCTGTACATGACTTTGTCAGTGCATCAGTTCTTAGCATAATTGGCTGAGACAGTTCAGCTTCTGGTTTCAATGGCTTTGTTTTGAGGTTACAGTGGCACTACATTTGACCCTCTCACTTCCCTGTGACTTCTGGCTGACCCGAGTACTTCAGAATTTGGTCCACAAGGATCAGTATTTCTACAGTATAATAAAACCACCCAGCTGCCAATTGTTGTGTTGAATGTTTTGTGAGCAAAATTCAATGTGTCATTGTCTTCTTCATAATATGGAGCCAAATGTAGTTATTTGTTGTGTAAGAGCAGGGTTCTCCTTTGCCATGATGTCAGAATATCCTCAGTGGTGCTAATGAATTCTAGCCATCATCAACAGAGGGATTAACTGAGTGAGGGGTCTGGTCCAGGGACCAGTTCACTTCCACCCGGGGCCAACAATCATTTGTAGTCCCTTCCTGTCCCTTCTGATGGCCAGGCACTGACTTAGTTAGATTTACCTAAAACCAATTATTATTTTAAGAGCTTTTTCGGTAAACAGAATTTCTCCTTGGACCTACTAAACTTTTCGGGTTCATACAAACTCTGCCCTACTTGTTCTTTCAAAGCCAGTGAAAGGTTGTTGTGTAGTGTTACCAGCTTTGTATAAAACCAAGCTTATGTTTGCAGTAGTAAAGAAAGAAAAGTGGATAGGCCAGTGCTCCTAATAAAACAAAAAAATGTTTACAGCATGCCAAAGAACAGGTACATCATCCAGTGCCAAAATGTAAGCAAACATATCTATTTTATAATTAATAGAAATAAGATATTTTAAAAATAAGTAACATACAATAAATTAAATATAAAATATTTTGCTCTAACAGGGTACAGTCAGTGCTCTTAAATAAACTCAAATTGTTTTTAAAAGGTTTTATCCAAAAATCATTGGCAATTGTTTTATCAATGTTTTTATCAATGGTTTTATCAAAATTATTGGCAATTAAAGTAATTTATAGGACAGAAAGATTAATCCTGGCAAGTAAAGGGAAGTTGTGGTGTTTGAACTGGTCCCTCATGCAGCGATAAAAGACCCAAATCCTTTTGCTTTATAGAAAATATTTTTCTATAGTTGTTGCTGTCTCTTTACAAAGTCACCGGAGCTGCTGTTCAGCTGAGCCAGTCTGTGACTCTTGTCATTATGGGCCTGTGCCTCCTATTGACACCAGTACTGCAGGTGTGTCTGGCAACATGGGCACACAGTCTTCAAGATCAGAATCTTATCCTCTGCTGCTTATTCCTGCTGATGTTCTTGAAACTTCTGCTTATTCTTTCATTTAGTCTAATTTTCGCAGCCATGGACTATAGTGCTGAAAGACTCAATAGACTAATAGAGATAATTTTGTTTATCCCGTCACTTCCAGTGGAAACAAGGCAGGATTACAGACAGGTATTGTTATACTTATATGATTCCCAAAACTGTTTGTCTCACTTTTTCTTAAAGATCTCCAGTGATGGAGTGTCACATCATACCCAGATCATCTGTCAATGAAAAATATTTATTAGGGTCAAACAATCTCCCTTCAGCTTGTGCTTCTTTTTTCTATCTATCTGAGAACATTATTACTCTTGTTCTATTTTAATCACTTTTTTTTTCAGTATTTGAGGACTGTTAACATATCTCCTCTCTGATTCTCTCTCATTTCATTCCTAAAAACAAACCAGTACAATTAAATTGACTGTACCAGTATCTCCTTGTGACTTCCAGTGTTGCTCCTGCTGCCCAACCTTTTTCAACTTATTTTTTTCTCTTTGCTTTAACTTATTTTTACCTTTTTATATCACTGTGGAAGATTTATTTTCCGTTCCTCAGAGTATACCTACTTAGCAATCCCCATGTCAGGTTGGTAGATGCACCATCCCTGGAAACATTCAAGGCCAGGTTGAATGGGGCTCTGAGCAACCTGATCAGGTTAAAGATGTCCCTGCTCCTTGCAGGGGAGTTGGACTAGGTGGCCTTTAAAGATCCCTTCCAACCCAAACTATTCTATGATTCTATGTCATGCTTTGCTCTCAGGGAGCTCTCAGAGTAGTTTTAAATGTCATATTTCTGGTACCTGCATGATACATCTGTGCTATTTTACTGGTACTGTGGAACTCCTAACATGGACTGCCAAACCCAGTCAAAAAGCCCAGGGAGTTCTCCACAGGCTTGCATCCTCAAATAATTTTCTTTGCTACTTTGCAATTTTCTTTATAACTTCCTTAAAAATCATGATACCTTTATAGTCTCAGAGCTAAAACAATTGCCCTAGCTTTGGTCTTCATCTTCTATCTTACTTATTTTGTTACTTATTAATTCTTATATTCTTTCAGATGATTCCTTCTTCCATCCAGTTCCTACCATTCTCTTTGTACCATGATGCATCCATTTTCAAGTCCATTTACCAGCCTATTGAGCCAGACTTCAACTCTGCCTTCAGTGACAGCTTTGCTGTTATTTTTGTTTGCTTGACTTCCCTAGAGCCTTTGCTTCACTAATGCATTCTGGAGTACCTACTGCAGCATAAGCAAATCATCATGGGTCCATCTTCTGTTTATTGGACCTTAAATGTGAGAAGTTCTCACACCTGCCTATTGAAGGTGTTGATTTGAGGCAACTGAAAAGGTCTCTTACAAAATAACTGGCACACTCTTTTTACTTCAAGGAGTTAATTCCTAGTATCCTGTTGTTTGATGTAATCTCAGAGGCATTCATCCTGATGGAAATGTCATATTTCATATAAACAAAACATACTGCTTTCATTATCACTTAGCATTCTTATCCTTGTACTCTCTTCCAAGGCGAGTATCATGGCTAGGAAAGTGCTCTGAGTCCTTTTTAGCAAACATCTCTGAGCCAGAAGCTCAAAATTTTCAAAATGGATTCCATACTAGAAATAAGTCTTCAGGATCTAACTCAGGTTTCAAGCTATTATCTGTCTATAGTCTCAATGTGCTTAGAAGAATGGACTCAGACTAACCCTCCTGCAACAGGAACTATTTTTCTCCCTGCACTGTGTGTGAATCAGCACAGCAGCTAACAAACAACACAGCAGATGGGGGGAATACCCCTGTACTTCAGTTGACTACAGGTGGATGTTGTATAGATGCCTTAAGAGTCAAAGAAGCAGTAATTTTAGAGTACAATATTTCATATTTTGCCTAAAAAAAAGGGTGTTTAAGCTAATAACATCATAAGAAATAAGAGCCTTTCCCAAAAGCTAAATCTGATTCTCATCTGTGTTTCAAACACTTGCTGCCCCAGAAGAGTTAGGTTTCGAGTTTCCCAGGAAGCTGGGAACATGGCTGTATTGGTCAGGAGGCTGGTTTCTGCTAAGCAGTGCCTTAGGCATGGGGAGGGGAAACACTGTTCCAACATTTCCTGGCACGAGAATCAAATGGTACTCTGCTCTGCTGAGCTCTTTGGAGATGCAGCCCAGGAGACTCGAGGTGGTTTGTGCTGGCCTGGGATATTACTTTCTTTTTCTCATAATTAACTCCATATTCAAGCTCTTAGTGACCTTATTGTTTGGTACAGGCCACAGAATAAAGTGAGCTACAGGGCACTGGGACCTCCTTGTCCTCTTCTGTTCCCAGAATTAAGAAACTACTCCAGCACACAACCTTTCCCTAGCTCAACGCTCCCTTGAGATCCACACACCTTCTCTGAGTGGCAGCTCTCTGTGCTCCAGCTCTTTGCTGGAGCAAAGGAGGGACACAAAAAACTAAGGCAGGTCAGCAATCCTACCCACTGTTTCCATTCCCTTCTGCTGGAGTGGACAGTCCACCCAAGATGTATAATCTCAGCCTTTGGGAGACACAAGGGAGGGGAGCAGATGCACGGTTGGGCTAGCTGGAGCCATAAGTACCACGGACATTACAGCACTGCTACTGCCTAGGAATTTTTATTATCATTTGGTGGTGTGTCCATTGAGAATTAGGATCCTACCAATATTGCTCATTAGTGAGCGAAACCTAAATTACGAAGTATAGATAAACATACACCTGTTTATTATTTTGCTATTCAAAAATTGCACTTACATATGTATGTTAATTGCAGTTATGGTTTTTGTCCCTGGATGTGAAGCATAGGATATATATTGTTTAACTTTGTCTGAAAGTTAGTTTTCTGAGTCTAATCTGGTCACCTCAGTCTCCCTTTATAGTCAGTGGAGAAGAAAAGGTGCCTCCTCAGGGATAATTAATACCAGGCAGGTTATCCACTGAAACAAATCATCCTCCCGCAAATCTGTTTCTCTTGCTTGTCTGTACTGAGAGCTTAGGAAGTTTTGCTTAGTTTTAGGTGAATTTTGTAGTGGTGTAATCCCACCGAAATTCAACAGATTCTGTTATACATTCAGGAGTAAACGCTCAGACACAGGTGCTCTGCAGCACAGTAGAGTTGTTGTTCATCATTTACATGTGACGTATCTTTTATATCAGCACTCAGGTACTGCCCGATGTCATCTTGCTGCAATGTTCCTTTTTCTTGTTGCCAACACAGCACATTGAATCAAAATGTTTTCAACTTTACTTACATCACTGTGACTTACCAGTAACAACAACGTGCTTCAGGGATTTTGTGTTTGGAACTGAAAAAGATTCGGAAGATAAATGCAGCAATAGAAATACAATTTGTTATTGATCTGTTCCTGTGTAATTTCATGATGTTTACGTAAGTGTTAGGAACTGTTTTACTTCATATCCTGCCCAGACAAATGAACTACATCGAAGCTCTGATACAGTGTTGATATCAGGGCTGTTTGGTAGACTCTAACACCTGTTTCTTTCCAAATATGCTGACAGTACAATAATGGTACAATATGGTACATACCAGTATTCCACAAGGAAATAATAAAGTAATTTCTCATTATCATCAGTCTTTTTCATTCTCTCTGCCTTGACGCAGCATTAATCTAGCTCCTTCTGAAGCTCCATTTTTCATTTCCTGTGACTCATTGCAAGGAACAGTTTTAACTACTGACATTTCAAACAAGACAGCTTTCACCTTTTTTTTTTCGGTCCTTGTCATATTTCAGTATTCATTTTCTGTGAGTATTTTGGTCTTAAGAAAAAAAAAATTGAACTAAGCTAAAAGCTGCTGTGAATTTAGCCTTGCCACTACCAATGCCTTTTGAAAGGATATCACCAGGAAGAAGCTTTTCAATCACACGAATTTATTTAGGGAAATACCTATCTATGAATTAAAGGGTCAAAGCATTGAAGCATCCTCCATAATGTTAGGCTTATTGCTTCCAATAGTTGTCCAGTCATTCTTTTTGATAAACTGACTGTAATGATGGCTTTAGATCATCACTCACTGTAAGAAAAATTTATTTGCATGTTTATTGCAGCTTTTTCCTGAATCCTTCACAAGGTGTTTATACCTCAACAACATTTTCAGACTAATTTCTGTAAAGAATTTATTTAATTCTAGTGGTGGAGGAGGATGCACATATCATCCCTTGCTGCCACATGGGGCTGACTTCTCTGAAGTTTGAAGAAAAAAGGAGGTGATGGGAGATGCCAATGGAGGGCCATCAGGCAAAGAAATGTCCATCATTAACTGTGGAGCCAGGGACTTCTGTCCTCAGCGGAGGAGGGAGGAAGCATCCTTCACTGCCCAATGGGGCCAGCCCAGCAGCTGCAGCAGGTAAGTGCAACCTGCACTGGTGCCTTTTGCCCTCAGCAAGGTCTGTGAGACCCATTGCTACTCCCAGTGCTGTAAAATCACACAAATATAGTTGAATATTATCTGTGCAGCCAAGAGAGTGAACAGATAATGTTCGAAACTATGGAACTTCATTCATCCTGTGGTACCCAGGGGGTCAGCCATGTGGCTCCATGCTTCGCACATGTGTGCGTGTACCAAAGTAAACAAACTAATTATGCTATAGCTAAAGGATGCTATTGCTCTCATGCCTGACTACCCCTACCTTCTTTTTTTAAATTCCCATTGTGGTTTATTAACAATTCCATAGCCTGTCTTACATCACCCAGAACATATTGTGTGTCTTCTCATAATGGAGCACCTCTCCTATGAGGACAGGCTGAGAGAGTTGATGCTGTTCAGCCTGGAGAGGAGAAGGCTCTGGGGAGACCTTATAGCGGCCTTCCAGTACCTAAAGGGGGCCTACAGGAAAGACAGGGAGAAACTCTTTGTCAGGGCCTGTTGTGATAGGACAAAGTGTAATGGTTTTAAAATAGAGGGAGGTAGATTTAGATTAGATATTAGGAAAAAATCTTTTACACTGAGAGTGGTGGAACACTGGAAAATGTTGCCCAGAGAGGTGGTGGATGCCCCCTCCCTGGAAACATTCAAGGCCAGGTTGGACGGGGCTCTGAGCAACCTGATCTGGTTGGAGATGTCCCTGCTCCTTGCAGGGGGGTTGGACTAGATGACCTTTAAAGGTCCCTTCCAACCCTAACTATTCTATGATTCTATTCTAATGCCGAAAGTCTTTTCCCAGTCTGGTGCTGAAAAGGTCTACGAATCTTGGCTTCCAGTACCTGTGTGAGCAGCTTCAGATCTGTGAAAGTAGAGGCTTGTCTGACAAGCTAATTGACTGTAGAAGCTTAGAGTTCCCTTTGTAAGGAACAAACACTGGCATCCAGTAGATGGTGATGTTTAATAAAATATTTCCTGCTCCATCTCCAGCTGATAAAGCCAGACATGGCGGTCTGTCTCTTTATATTCGTGTATTTTACTTATTTTTTGTTCTTGCGATCTTTAAATGAAAAACTTGTTTTGTATGGAAGTGAATGCTTCTGATTTTCTCCCTAAAGAGCAAACTTCAAAATAAATAAACTAACATTATGTATTTGTATTATGCTAACTCCTTCACAGTTCACATGTCCCCATCCTCTACAAACATAGGGAGAGTCTACAGCCTGTAGGAGGTTGAGGTAAACCGCAGGTGGGGACTTTGTAGTCTGACCTTATGTAGCTACATGGAAGTAAGAATTTCCCAACTCTCTCAAGTTGATGTTAGTTCAAGTTGATGTTACTTCAGGTTGCTTATCTTAATTTTAAAATGCCATTTTTTTCAGTGTATATTCTTTTTTCCTTTGCCAAATTGGGAGAAAATGTTTGTATTCATGTAAGTATGTGCTCCTACAAGTTTCAGACTGAACAGCCACTTCACTGTTCATGTATTTGCACTGTGCTTTGGTGGGCAGCACCCAAGAGAAGAAAAGTAAGGAGGCCAGCCAAGTTTTTCACTGGGCAACTATACAAATACCTCCAGTTCCCCTGTGAATGATCCAAGAATAGAGCTGAAGCTAGAGAATATGTTCAGCCTTGACGAAGTGGTTTTGAGAGTTTCTGCAGATGCTCCAAACAACTATTAGCAACACTTGCTCCTAGCCTATCTGCAAATAACCGCTACATAGGTATTAACAGAAGCAAACCACTAAAGTCAGGAGACCATCCTCTTTATGTAAAGCTGAGACCTAAAGGCTCTACCACCGGATGGGTTCATCTCCTTAGAGTGCTGCATTTCAAAGACAAATCACCATTGCTGGAAACAGGCTGTTTTCCCCTTCTCTGTCTCTCTGTCACCCCATTCCTGGCCACACACTCCCACTGCTAACCTTGTGCCAGCTTCAGCACTTGTCAGACACTTCTGTGTCAGTTTAATTCATTTAAATAACAGAAAAAATGACAAGGAAAAAAACAATTAAGATCTTTCTGACATTCCAATGAATTAAATCAGCCAGGGAGTGTGATAACAGCCAGCACATGGGTGGGATGGTACAGCTGGGACTGCGGGAAAGGGAAGGAGGACCGGGTAGGATAGAGAAGGGAGAGGGTATATAAGAATGGAGGGGAGCAAGATCTCCTCAGTTCTACATCAATAAGATGTCAGATCTGGTGAACTGCCTGTGTAATCGCAGACCTGTTCATAGCTGTCATGGGTGATACGCATCTGCCAAAAGATGCTTGTTAGATTTATAAAGCCTTTGTTAAACAAGTGATCTCACACAGATACTGTGCAACATTATAGTTCTGTAACATATAACTAACCTCTTCTTTTTTCCTATATATATATATATATATATATATATATATATATATATATATTTTAGTCCCAGGCTTGTCTTTCCACCTTTTATAGAATATTATCAATATTCTTCCTGCTAAGCATGAACAGAAGTGTACTGCACTAGCAATCTACTAAATGCTATGACTGGGTGTATCTAAGTTTGGTGTTTTATTTCTTTGGACAATTCTGTTTTTTCACTCCAGAAAAGCATTTTTTTTTTCCTTGAGATTGGTTAGCCACAGTCCACAGAAATCCTCAAGGACAGACAGTGCCTTCACTTGAAAGTTGCTAGTGTGCTCAGTTACTCTGGAATCAAAACTACTGCTTGCCATTCTGCATGTTCCCATTTGTAGCGTACGCTCTCTACTGAGATGCAGGAGTCAGGCTTTGAATCTCAGTTTCGTGGACAGAGAGAGATTCATGCACTCACTAGTCTCTGAGTTATAACAGTTCCAGCAAGAGTTTTCTAAGGTTGGGAACCAAATGTTTGTAGTCACCTGTCCCTGATTGTCATTGACAAAATGATGCTTGCCAGAAACAGATACATTATAGACAGTTATTTTTAAATTCTCTGACAGAAAAAAAAAATTAAGGTGTTTTCTACATAGTATATTTGGACAATATTTTTTAAGCATTTTTATATGTATTATACTTAGTAATAGAAAATGTCAGAGCAATTCAATGCCTGATCCAAAGGCAATAGTATTCTGCCCGCTGCCCTCAATGGGCTGTAGATTAGGTCCTTATTTGCTAAGTAAACAATAGATAAAAGTTCAGTTTGTTGCATGTACACAGTCACAGAAGTATTGTGCTCTGAGTGAAATGACAGGTTCTTGCTGGTAACAGATTCTGGAATCTGCTCAGGAGGAAAGTGGACTCTGATACCCAAGTCAGAGAAGTGATGTTGCTTATTGTCAAAGATCTCTTATCTCCAACCACAAAGTGGTCACATTGCTTTCAGAGCACCTGAACATAAATACTGGCCACAGAAAAGATCCTTGGGATTATGTGGGATAGTGGAAACCCAGCTGTGCCCTGGGCAGGGCGCAGCATGAAGCCTCAGGTGCTGCAGAGGACTGAGAGATCTGTGTTGATACCGGTTGTGTGGTAAAGGGATACTGGATATGTCCAGTAATGGTCAGATTCCTGGTGGGCAAGGTGCTTTCCAAACCACTGGCATTACATAAGCAAGCTTGCTTATTTCCTACTCTCTTTAATTAGTTTAAGTCTTTCCTACAACAAGTCGAAGGAGATTGAGTGTCTCCTCAGCCCCAGCCAGCCTCAGCTAGTCCTTGCCTTCACCCAGAACACCTTCAACACCACCTGTTCAACCTGCTACATGTTTTGAAAACATCAGAAAGGTCTTAGCTGTGTCTTTTATCAACAGAATAAGCGAACAGAACATTTGTGTAGAGTTTAGCAGTACATCCCACTGCAATCCGAACTAATGTGTGCTTGAGTTAATGGCATACTGAAGTGACGGTGGGTTATTATGATGGTACTCTGTAAGGGGTGCTATAAGAGACAGGTCTGATTGCTTACTTCCAGCATATCTGATTTGCCCTTGGAAAAATCACCTGCTTTCTCTGTAAAACAAAATTAAATGTTTCCTTGGGTTCAGTTAACTTGTAAATCTTTTTGGGAAAAATATTGTTTCTAATGGAACTGTTTCTACCCACTATGTGTCGTGCCTACTATGCTATATATGCTTATAGTCTCAAACTACTGAAATATTACAAGCAATAGTATATGCTGATATTTATGAAAAGGGTCATTAAAATTATCTTGCCCAGGAAAAAGAAGTTCTTAATTTTTTATAGGAATTGGTTTTTTCTGACTTTTCCATGTCACTCCTACTTTTCTTTATAAGGACTTCCCAAAATATTATCTCATAACACTTTTATTTCAACAGGAAGGGGAATCCCATAAATAATCTTGCTGATTCCATAATACTTTCTGTTTGGGGTTGAAAAATCGTAAGACATGGCAACAAAGACCAGCCTTTGTTATTTCTCTAGTTACGTTTTTAAGTTTTCACATATATGCACATAAACTTGGAGAAAACAGACATGGATTTATATGCTTATTTATCTACATTCCAATCAAATGCTACTGCTACACCTCATTAAAAACAAGGCACTTGGACATGTGCTGTTTACAAATGGGAAATAACATAAACAAACCAGACTGAGTAAGGGCTAGACCCAGTGAGAACAGGAGAGCTCTCATGGAATTAAACTAATGATGAGAAACTCTGGAGATTAGGTTTTTTCAAAACATTTTGTGTTGGATTGATGGGATTAAACAATTCTGGCCCTAAAATTCACATATGAAACTTTTGTCGAACATCTACATATGCATTTAAGAATGATTTCTTTTCTCTGATATTTTGTATAGCTTATAGCAGGCACATTACTGGCTACTGAAAGTACTGAAAGCGGCTTACTGAAAGTAAAGCAGCAACTTCCTCAAATCCTCTATTCATGTAGTCCCGGAAAGGCAGTTTGAAGAAATACTTTTAAAACTTCTGTGCCTAACTTAGTCTGCAAACAAGGATATTGTCTGTAATGTGAGCATAGGGGAAGCTGTGTGCTTACGTGCAAAAGGGGTTAGGAGAGAGCTTACTGGTGGCTGTGCGTCTGTGTTAAATCTTCTGAAACATAATTTTCCAATTAGTGAACATGAACCAGAGATGTTTTCCTTTTATCCTCCTTACTTATCTCACAGAATAAAATTATTTTTAAAGTGAATATTTGTTTGAATATATCCCTTCTACTTCAATTGTGAATGTTTCTTCAATTTGTATGTTCAGATTACTGTGTGGATACTATGCCAGAAAATGTAGGATGACTCCAAGCCTAGAGAAGCATAACTATGGGTGACCTTCCAGGGCCAGAGTTTAGGGTTTTCTGTGCAAAACTGCTTAGAGAATGTTACTCTTCTTAGCATAGATCACTGTCCAGAGGTGAACAGGCCCAAGACAAGCCTCCTTTTTCTTATCCTATTATGAACAAGTTTTGCTGTCGTTGATGAGAGGTAGGATAGGTGATACAACAATCATTGCCTGGCTCAGTGGTATCCAGTGTCATGTTGGACAACTAAGAAAAAATTAGACCAAGTTCGCTTGTTCATCTGTCTCTTCATTCTGCCTCCCTTCAGAAACTGTCACGGTTCAGTCCTGGAGAGTACAGATCAGTCTAGTGTAGCCAAACCACCTCTGCAGAATTAAGCTGTGAATTACTCTGGTGTAATTCAGAAAAGAATTGTTTTCTGTTTCTTAATTTCTCTTTAATGAGATAGGACTACATGTGGTACCTGTGCAGAGACCTTTCTTGCTGCCGCACTTCTAGGAATCATGTAATTATGAGTCACCTTTCATTAACCTATAAACATATTCACAGACTCTAATGAGAACTAATGGAAATGCTACCTGTCATCACCACCGCTGTCATCATGATGTTTTTATTGTGCCTGGTTGATGACTTATGAATGCTTGTATGCAAAAATCATGACATTACCTTTTAAAAACAAAACATTGTCTCAAGAACAATGAGAAAAATTTTGCAACCTTTCAATATATAAAGGGAGCTTACAAGAAAGATGGAAAAAGACTTTTTACAAAGGCCTGTATGACAGGACAAGGCACAATGGTTTTAAATTGAAAAAGGATAGATTTAGATTGGATATATGGAAGAAATTTTTTATTATGAGGGTGGTGAGACACTGGAACAGGTTGCCCAGAGAAGTTGTGGTGCCCCATCCCTGCAAATGTTCAAGCTCAGGTTGCATGAGGCTTTGAGAGACTTGATGTAGTGAAAGACTTGGGCTAGATTATCTTTAAAGGTCCTTTCCAGCCCAAACCATTCTATGAGTGTAAGAATCTGCTGCCCACATACACATTCTTAGAGAAATATATGTTAAAGGATTCTGCATCCATGTAAACAAGAACATTTATTCTATAGTTTTAGAGAAAGTAATTTATGCTTTTCAATGTATTTGAGGTAGATGAAGGATTTTAATGAGTTTGGATATTAAAATTCTTCGTTCGTAGCACAACTTCAGCAGCCATTGGTTATGAAATCATAGCTGCAGTTTCCTTTAAATCAAGACTTTTTTTAAGTTTGTGTTTTGGTTTTCTGAGGTGTCTCACAAATGTAATTTTTCTTATCACTAGGAATAAAGTGAAACCAGGGCTTCTCCAGTGAGTCATGGAAAGCTACATAAACAAGCTGATGTCTGAGAAGAAGGAAACAGTACTGATTTAAAAGAAAACAAAAACAGATGGGAAAATACTACATGAGCCGTCCTTAAACTCGTAAAATTCTTTTTTCTCTCTGCCTCTCTGGATTATAAAGCTGATATAAAACTCTTTTGCTGTTGAAGCAAGGGAAATCTTCAGAGCAATTTGTAGTACAAGGTTTTATCCTTATCATTTCAGATTTTAAAGTGGGTTCATCTAACAGAAAACACTGGTAAAGGAAGTAACCTTTAAAAAACACAGATATTTAAATATACTTTTAGGAAAATGCTAACTTTTTTTTTCTTTTTCAAATAAATGTTCATTGCTTTTCTATGAAATCACACAATTTCTGTCTTGCAGTGTGGCAATAACCATTTCATCAACAGAGGTCACAATGGGAGTACCTGAAAATTGCAGGAAATTGAATGCCTGAAAATCTACTCTAGAGACCTGTAAAATAAAAAGCTGAAAAATTCACATAGCAGATGCCTTTTTCTTTCTGTCCTTGGCTGATTCTAGTCAATTCTTATTTTCTTTCATTCAAATTGTTTTTCAGTCAATCTTTACTGTCTTTCAGATAGCTGCTGATGTAACTTGTTTCATCTTCCAATTAATTTAAGTAATGATAGTTGTTCTACCACCCTGAGCTTTAAAGGCTGGGTGATTGGCAAGAGATTTAACACCAAACTTAAGATCAATCATGGTCTTACATACTGTCTACTTTGTATTGCATTTCTAAAATATATGGATAAGCAGAATGCTTGGGGATGTAACTGCAGATTAAGGATTTTATCCGTTCTTGTAGTATGTCTTCAAAGACAATAAATTGTCAGGGAGCACAAATGACTTAAAGTCAAGTCTTATTTCCTATTTTATCATTAGCCAAAGTGCAGTATTTTTGTGTATGTAAGCTCTCCTTAACCACAGCGCACAATATTCTATAGAAAGTGTGTAGAGGAATATGTTATTCTACAAGATTTTAAGATTGAACTTTTTAGCAGGAGCCATTCTCAATGGTTTTAACTTGTGAAACCTTTTTTTTTTTTCTTCCCCTCAGTCTTTTACTCTAAAGATTGAAGTCAGTTCCCAGAGTGACTCCTGCAGATTTGCTGTTTGGGGTTCTTTTCCTTATCTGAAAGGAATTTTTACGAGTGTCACCTGTTCTGCATGTACTCTCTTTGCAGATGTATGTTTACTTTTATAACACAATCAGTTAAACCTTGTAAGGTGAGCTGACATCTTTTAAGATGTCAAAAGAAAACCAAAATTTTTTTTTTTAAAAAAGTCCACAATTAGGGTGACAATGACAACCTTGAATCAATTCTCAAAAACGTAAGTTGAGAGCTGCAGTCCTCGGGTTGAAGATGTTTTATTTTAGAGTCAATGTTAAATGTATTTAAGCATCAAACTTAAACTGAGTTAACTAAGACATAAAACCCAACTACCTTCAGGAATCTTGGTCCTTGCCTGCAGAGCTCTTTACAGTTGAGTAAGGAGCTCCTAAAGCTCACCTCCTGTACAAACTGAAGGAGTTATAGATTCTCAAAATCAGGGTCTCCCTCAAAACCAGCTGGCTGAGCTCAGGACTGCCTACAGTAGCCAGTACTGAGAGGACCCTGCAATCCCACTCATCTTCTATGTTTTGGCACCTATGGACACCAGCTCTTCTCACAAATAATCAGTGGAAGTAGCGTTATCACAGAATCACACAGTGGTTGAGGTTGGAAGGGATCTCTGGAGGGCACCTAGTCCAACCCCAACTTATCTTTAGCTGTGCCCCAACTCAGTGTTCAGGGAGAAGGTAAACACGTATGTACTTGCTCAGAATACATGGTTTCAAGACAGTGACGATACGTGGTTTCAAGACAGTGACAATACAAGGATTTGTATGAAATCAAGGCAAGTGAAGATCAACTCTTTCCTTAGTGTCCCACTCTAGGTCCTGTCAGCCAGCGCAGTTGGGAGACATGGACTCGATTTTCTCTTCCAGCTGAAGAGGTTTAGACCCCTGTTTTCTGAAAGCGTTCTTAATATAGTATGTCAAGGAAGGGAAGCAAATGAGTTCTCATACTTCCTCATACTGATATTTGCACAGAATAATTGAAGGCTTGGGCCAGAGAGAAAATCAGCATTTCCATGACATCTTCTAGTTATGAAGGTATCCCTTAAAAGTAGAGTCCACCTGACTTTCAGTCTCTGCTCCCAAAACTGAACCTATTTTAATTTCTCTTATTCCAATTGCTGTTTAATATTAACATTTCTGTTACAGCTCCAAAATGACTGAGGAAAGTTCTCATATTTTTAAAGGAGTTTATGTGGGACAAGTACTGTAAGAGTTAAAAAATCACTAAGTACTATTTACAAAAGTGATTCAATGAGAACAAAGACAAGGTCACCAAGGCAGCTATTCGGATTTAGGTAGCTAGCTGTTTCTTTAACAGTCTATATCTAAAACTAAGAAACTAAGACCCTTAGATCCCCCACAGTCAACCGGAGATGTCTAAAAATTGTTACCGCGTATATTTTTAAACTCAAAATCCCTGTAAGCCTAATTCTACTTTAAGGTGTGCTCAGTATTAATAATGCTGAGAGATTTGGCACAAACTTCATACCTGCTTGCCATCAATATTTTCATGTGAGATGATCTCCAGCCTGACTCTCTTGCAGATAGCCATTTCCATAACGTGCCAAATATACAAGACAATACACCCCTGGAAGTTTCTGCATATATTGACACTCTGAGGAGGGTTCCTAATGCTTAGGCTAGAAAGGCTTTCCCAAACAAATTGTCAATGACATTGCAATGAGTAGAAGGCACTGGGAGCAGAAAGACTTGAGTCCCCTCTTTTCTGTAGCACAGGTCTCACTATAGAATTGCAAGCAGTCATTGGCAGAAGGGCTGGACTCCAGGCCTTCAGCCTCTCAAGAGAAAGCCGAAATATCTAAGCTAGAGGTTTTTTTTCCCTCTAGGTAGCCCTTTTACTACAGATTAGGCCCAAATGTCTGCACAGTTAATAGGTGAATGACATTTTTGCTGACTTGTGTTCCAATTACGAGAAGAGGAGATGGAACAAAGGAGAGAAATAAAACCTGATGAAGAATTCTTAAAACTGCATCTTGATTAACTAGGTCATGCCTGCCATGCTGACTTTTTTGGAGAATCTTCCTGCATTCATCCTGACTCCATTCTGATAGCTGACTATCTTGTTGGCTGGGTGGGATAGGAGCAGCCTTGCTAGATTATTTGGAAAAAAAGACTCAAAACAGTTCATTTATAGAGAAATTCGATTTTGGGGTGGCTAAAAATACTTGTCCTCAACATCAGAAAAGTCAGATCCATTTGATCTTTTATTTCAAAATTGTATTTGGATTGAAGTTTAATCTAAGTATATTAAAATATTAGAGAAGATAAATGAAACAAAATCTCTGCTCTGAACTCTATAAAATAGTAGAATTTAGTTATATTCCTCCCTTCACAACTCTGTTTTAATTTCTTATAGCTCTATTGCAGCATAAACAACATGCATAACACTGACTATTGACTAAAACACTTTCCAAAAAAGAAGTTACTGTGGGGCTTCCCAGGGCTGTCCTAGCAGTCTCGGCAGGAGGCTGAAGACGTTGTCACAGTCCTCCTCTAGGCAGACATTCCAGCATCTCAGTTTTCTACTAGAAGTACTCCAACAAGGCCATTTGCATCAACTTTCAGAGAGCAACAGGAGACATTTTGTAATATTGTGACCTGATAGAGAAAAACAGGACTCGTCCTCCCCATCACACAGCTCAGCTGACAGGCTCTAGAGGACAAACCCAATGAACTTGAAAATTGAGTTCGTTTGTTTCTCAGAAATTAATGTGACCGCTTGGCTTCCATCCAAATTCCATTTCACTGTTAATGTGTTTTTAATTTTAAGGGGTTTTCTTATATAACAGACCACAAATCAAAATAGTGGGTATTCTCCTTCTCATTCTTTGATTTTATTGTTTAATATTAAGCTATGTAAAGCCCCAGTAAATAGAAGAATTTTTAAAAAGATAATTAAAATTAAGTAATGCAATATGTGCTTCTTTTTTTTTTTCAGTGTTTAAACTTCCTCAAAAGAAACTGAGTAATCCAAAATCATTGAGTTAAATACCAAAAGCTGGCAATCTTAACCAATTTTTAGTCTTCTTAATGTTTTGATCTCAGCACTTTCTACTGTCTTTATTAGTACGGAAGAAGTCTATCTTACGGAAAGGAAATGGCTCCAGAAACTGGTTGCATGGAAAATAAAATGATTTCTCAAGGGATAACTCCTTCTTACTGGCCTGGGAGAATTAGTGTACTCATCTACTATGGCTTCCCTGCTGGAAACAATGGTTGCTTCCAATTGCATAGCGTTTTTAAGTGGTGATTTTACAGAGTAGTTCCTCACGTGTTTTCTTTGGTATTTCTGCTTTTTGAAACATTCTTAAACTGTGCTTATAGTCAATATATACTGAGCTTCCCACTTTGACCCTCTGGTTTTCTTTTTGGGAGCTTAGCCTTCAGCTGGCCTTTCAGCCTTGGTTGTGAGGCACAGCAGCCCCCATGGACTTCAGTGAGAGCACAAGGGAGCAGCTGGGCTGCCCAGGAGCCTTTCAAGTGTGCCAGTCACTACCCCAAAACAAAGGCAAACCGAGAGGGGACTTGCTGGCCAAAGCAATGGGGTATGCTATCTGCTCTTGAGTAGAAGGGAGATGGCAGCAGACACAGGCATTTCTCCTGAACCGTTCTCCTGATGGGTTGAGGCTTTTGCAACCACAGCATTTTTAAAGTACTGCCAGGCTGTTATGTGAAAAGTAGTGTTTTTTTTAAAATAGACACTTCATACAAGGTGAAATACGAAGGCTGATGGGAAAACACACAGCTTCTTTACAGTAAAATATGAATAAGGCACATTCCTCCTTTGCAGCACTGATTTATACCTGGACTTGGCTTAGTTTATCATGTTTTCCTCTAACTTCTTGTTATGTTATTTATTACTTGTATCAAAATACCCTATACAATCTGGAGGCTTACCATGACAGAAGGACAGTAGTTATTCTAAAGAGTTTATGATCTGCATGGAAAGGCAGTATTATTCTCTATTTTGCAGATATTACATGAATCAGAAGGTTATGTCTAGAGTTTCAAGGCATTTTGGCACTACGTCCTTTGAGAGAGAGAGGGAACCTTACAGAAACCTGGCTGTGAACAACCGACTAGTGTTGGGAAGTCATGGCAGAAGTCTGTGCAGATTAGGCACAAGAAGTCAGTGTTAGAACTGGGAACAAACCAGTCAGTTTAGGGCTTTAAAGTTATGGCTCATCTTCTTTTCTTTGTGGCTCACAGGAACAATCTTTCCCAGGAACAATCCGAGAAAGGGTGATCACTCTTAACTTAAACAACATCAGGTTCCCTACAAATGACAGGATTTTATTTGAATGCTGCTGGATTCTCCAAACAGGACAATTTCCCTTGTGTCAGGGCAGATCCTGTCCTGAGTGAGGAGGGGTTATCCCACTCTTTTGAATAACAGGGAGAAAATCCAAAGTTCCTTTGGCCTCTTTCCTGCATTTTGGATTGTGGAGCTTTACAACAGGTGCAGCACGGTTGCCAAAAATGTATTAACTGTAAATTTACAAGAAGTCACCTACAGGATTAGTGCTGAGCTTGACAGGGCCATCTTCCAAAACCCACCTATTCTGGTTCTTCTCAAAGGGAATCTGAAGCCCAGGTGGAAAAAGTAGCCATTTTGGCATGGCAGGTAACTTTGGGGCATACAGAGAAACTACCAAAGTATCTCTGTCTCCCGTCAGATCCTCCAAAGCCTCTTAGAATTCATCTGTGGCTCTCAGAGTAGCTATGAGTATTGGAGGCCCTGTTTTCTGCCTTTGCATAGTCCACTAAAGGCTGCTTTCTAGAGATGATGGTACTGCCAGGAAGAGCTCCTATGCAGATAACTGTGAAAGTCTAGTGATGTTACAATAATGTGTCATCAAATTTTAAGCAAAGAATATTTCGTACCTATTTCTACTGGTACTTAAGTGTCAATGAAAAGGGGTATTTGCAAACACTTCCAGTTAATTCTGCAGTACTAGATTAGACTGAGCTATCTTGGCAACGTTTCTAAGTACTTCTCATCACTATCAGTAATTATGAGATATAAGTCTTGAAAAAAACAATAACAATACAAACCCTTCCCTGTGAAAATACTCTACACTGTGATGTAAACTCAAAGTAGTGGAATTTGAAGCACATCTCATTTTGTGGTGTTTTTATATATAACACAAAATTATGCATCAATTATATGTGATGTTTATTTTGTCAACTTCCACTTTCCAAAGGGACCAAGTAAGGATTTTTGCTTGTAGGCAAAATCCTCTTCTATAGAAATTAATAGCTTTTTAGAGACTGGCCAGAGTGGAGTTTCTTTTCTGCTTCTAATCATAAATTACAACAAATTTAGGTCCTTAAAAGATACATTTTATACTAGAAGCATATGGCTGAATATTCTTGTGGCTTGCTTAAGGAAATGACTAAGTCCAATCTTCTGCTTTGGCGACATAAGTGTCGTTTGGCAGGATGTTTATATGCAAAGTTATATGCAAAGTCAGGGAAAAGGAAACACCAGGCTCCATGGAGCCAGGCTTTAAGGTCGTTACCTGGTTGGAAAGGAATGGGTACATGAATATTTGAAAGTGAATGTCCTACAACTCAGGGCCAGAGCCTGACTACTCTTACATTGGTATAAGTCAAGAGGAAAACCTTTGGAATAACTGGAATTTTTGCAAGTCAGTGCAGAAGCACAATAAATTAGTATCATCATTTGCTCATAAATGCATGTAATCAGAAACATTAAAGAAAACGCAGGCAGCTGTTTACCCTATGGCCTGACCCAGCAGTGAGAAAACCACAGGGAAATAAAGAAGTCAGACGAAAGAAACACAAGCTGTTATACTATAACAAAAAAGAGACTGAATCATGACTTAACTAGGGATTAACATTTGCATTGGCAAGTAATATGTCTGTTGCATTTGCATTTGCAAGAAATATCTGTGTTGTAAATGGATACTCTATGAAGAGACTAGTGAGAAAAAAAACAAAGCATAATTCAAATAATTTATATGGTATGCATTTGCTTATCAGAAAGAATATGTAACAGACATCCCATTTCTCTGTTTTACTTGCCAGAAAACAATCCCTGATTCAAATTTGCCATGTAAAACCTAGCTTTTTTTATAGTACAATTGTAGACAAAAACACTGTGACTGACACCATTCTTCTGACAGTGCTTTGGCATACTACCAAAAGAAGCAAAATCTGAAGAAGTCATTATAAGAAAATAGAGGGATAAGCTAATGTCAAGAGCAGAAAGTTATTATCATCAACTCTGTGTCTTTTAGGTAAACTGATGTTGTTTAGTAGCATCAGTCATGTTTCTGTCCTAAAGACAAAACCTGGAGAAAGAGGTTCACTTTGGTGTTTATGGTTGGAGTTTATGAAAGCCGAGAGTCCAGCCTCTGCATCTCTTTTCCCCTACATCCCTTCTGGCACCACATTCGATTCCTACAAATCTGAGGGGAACAGTGGCACTGAGAACAGATACTGGATGGTCCTCCCACAGTGCAGGAGCTGCTGCTTGCGTGCTGGTGTCCTCTGTCAGAGGTGGAAGAGAGTCTGCTTCACCTCTGTCAAAAAACTAGAACTAGTATTATGTTTTCCCACAGTTCTGTGTTTATCAGATTAACCAGCAGCAGGCATGACCTGGCTTGTAGTACAGAACCCAATCCAAAGCTCATTGAAGTCCCTAGGAGCTGTGTGTGCATCAGAACTATGAATATTAGCCTGCCCAAACCATTTTTATACAAAGATTTTAAAAATCATAAGAAAATGTTTGAGACAAAAGTAGTCTTCTGATAGTTTTAGTTTGGGGGTATTTTTTTTTACCAGAGTCTGACCTGAAGCACATGGGGTTGAGAGGGTCTTTTTTCAGTACTCTATGAACCAGATCCTTAAAATACTGTCGTAGCAATATCACTACCATATTATGTGACTGCTGCTTCTCACCTTGTACTCAGGTGGAAGATATTGAAGATAAGCCCACGTTTATACCAAAAATATTTGCCATGTGTTCCACATAAGGTATAATAAACTTTGAACACAGCAGAACAGATTTTATGTCCAGCATTTCCTTTTAAACTTGTTTGCCTTTTTCCCTCCCTCTTCACTCTCACACCCCTACACCCTCACGCTCAATGTGACAGCGTCGCTTTAGTACCTTCAATAAAATAGTGCCGCAGCCAGTGAAGCAAACACAAGCACCTTATGAGGTGTGACTAATTTTTGAGCGCAGCCCTTTTCCCTTGCTGCCGTTTACAGGTGACACAGGAGCCAGTGCTGGCCATGCAGTTTGCTGAGTTGACTTAAAGCTGGTAGTGAGCAAGGGAAACAGAAACATGGCGTTCATTAGCTTCTTGATCCCCTGCTTTGTGATCGGCCCTGATCTCGCTTTCTCTTGCCAGAATACTGATGACTTCGTGGGCGCCACTTCTCCGGGGGACATTGTTATCGGAGGCTTGTTTGCAGTTCACGGTGAAATGCTGCATCCAGAAGAATACGCCATCAAGCCAGTAATTCAGAATTGTGCTGGGTGAGTAATGCTGGAAATTACATACGTAGCAAAGAAGAGGTCACTGATATTGGGCATGTACATCTTGTATCAAGATCAACAAAAATCTGTTTCTCTTGCATTTCTCAGTCTTCAAAAAGACCTTGGGCATCACATAAATTGTGCGTAACATAACACACAGTGACAAATTATGACAAAGTTACAGTAAAAAAATACTGTAACTGCCTGAGGAAGGGAATGAATATTTGATTTTATTTGAATCTTCATATATAATCAAATAGTCCTAGAGGTTTGTGCTGAACAATAATCTAATTTCCACATAAATACTAATTTGTTGCTATATGTCTGAAGTCCTCTGCCATGCAGTTGTTCATTATTTCGTATGAAGTTGAATTTAGATTATTTGAGAACAGACTGTTCCATTTTACTTAAGTACATATTAAAGTATCTATCTCCGCCACTTCACAGAGAGAGCAGTTATAATGTATGATAGTACTTTGCTGACTAATTTTTAATTATTATTATAATTACTGTCATTATTACTCTTTCTATCATAATTGTTGCACCATGTCACAGGATAGACTATACAGACACCATGTCACGTATGCATTCAGGTTCAGATGGTCAGAATATTTGTTGTGTTGGCTCCAAAACCTACTGTGCTTGAAACATCATTTTTTTCTGGAAAGAATGCCAATGAACTTTATTTTAACTATATACTAATGGTTTCCTAAGCCCCCAAATTCCAAATGTGCATTCTCTTTAATTTTAATACAGGTGAAAATCCTCAAATTCTATTTGAATTTTATATGCAACTTAATCTCACATCTGAATCTAATAATCCAATGGACATGCAGGTATCCATCTGGATTTATTTCAAAATGATGACTAAGTTAATAATTTTGTCAGTCTTCCATTATTTTTCTACAGAGTCATAAATTGTCTCAGGTTCATTTGGAATTTAGTTTGGTTTGCAAGATCTGTAAACTTCAGGGAAGCTTGCCTGAGAGGAGGATGGGTTGCATTGCAGACATTTTGTGCTGGCACAGTTCTGATTAAGTGTCTGTTATAACATCCACCAGACATCAGTGGAGTACCTGTACTGACTTCATCAGGTTGAGAGAGGATTTTAGGAATGTTGATGCAACCACTGCAAGTCCTCAACCTCTGAAATATTTTCTTCTATTCTGAAATAGAGTCCTTTCTTTTCTCTATTTCCTGCTTTTGATGAAAGTACATACATTTTTGAAAAGTTTATTGGGCAGACATAGTAAATTGAAACAGCCCCACTGATTTTGACAGATGCTTCCTGAACACAACACTTGCAATTTACCACGAAGATTTGAGGTGTAGTACCTGTTTTTTCAGAAAGTAATTTTGATTCATGTATATTTTTAATTTTGTTTATTTTGCTTAATCTCCTACTTAGGTGAGACAAAAAAAAAGTATGATTTCTAATCTTTTGTACACTGACACCCAAGCAAATCACACAAAACATACTGTCATTTCTTTTCAGCAGCTGTCAAGTTCTAAGGAAAATGCTCAAAACGGATTTTCCTTTGCCTTGTTCCCAGCAATGTTTCTCTAAAATAAAACTTCTGTGTTTCTTCACAGCTTTGAAATTCAAAATTTTCTTCAGACACTTGCAATGATACATGCTATTGAAATGATCAACAATTCAACGCTGTTATCTGGAGTTACTCTGGGCTACGAAATCTATGACACGTGTGCGGAAGTTACAAAAGCCATGGCTTCCGCTCTGAGGTTTCTGTCTAAATTCAATTCTTCTGAGGACGTTGTAGAGTTCAAGTGCAACTACTCAAACTACATCCCAAGAATTAAGGCAGTCACTGGAGCCAGCTACTCAGAGGTGTCGATGGCAGTTTCAAGGCTGTTGGCTTTGCAACTAATCCCGCAGGTAGGTTTGAAAGAATTATTTCATTTTGAATGTAGAGTCAAATTTACCGTGCTTAGAATAAGGGTGCAGCTCTGATCCTAGGAATTGCAAAAGCCAGATGTTTGCTACAGAGCAGGATTTATCTGAACATAAGGACATCAGGAGGGGTGGGATTTGACTCCAAATTGAGAGCTTGATTCACTTGCCTAAACAAAGGCAGTAAGGGTTGCTTTATATGCCAAAGGCACACTCCTCCAATTGTTATTTCAGGATGATGCTGGGCTCTTGTCAGCCTGGCAATGCCATTAGTCAGTCCTGCATGGCTGTGCTGGTTACTCCAGCATACCTTGGATGACTCTCAAAGGGACTTTGTTCAGACAACAAAATTATGTCTGTCATGTCTAGTCTGCATGGTGGTCAATATGGCAACACCCAATCTCAAGATGGAAAAAAAAAAAAAAAAGACAAAATCAAATTTGGTCAGAAATTTAGAAATTCTCTCCTGCCTGAGAGAGATTAGTTTTTAGAGTCTGTTTTGACTATGGACAGGGAAAGTAGCAAAGTAGCAACACAGTAACCGAACACATGGAAAAAATGTAAAATCTGAACTAAGTATAACTTCAATCTGAATCTTCTCTTCTGCAATGGTAGGAAGTAATCATGACCTCCAGCTCCACCACCGGAGCAATAGTAAGTATGAAAATTAATATGCCACACTTAAACATAATAAAAACGCAAATGATGAAACAAATCTGCACTGGGACATGGAGATGGAAAAGGCGATCCGGCAGATTTTTCTCGTCAATAGCATCTGTAATCTTCTGACATCAGTAAGACTTGGTATCCCCTCCAAACAGGTGACTTGCATTTTGGAAAGCTTGGTTTTACTTTTTAAGAATTGTCAAGCAATGTATGAAATATAAGTGTAGGAAAAAAAACCCTCTTACAAACAGATAGAAAGGGATTAAAACTAAAGAGATTTAAATAACAGCATTTTGTTTATCTTCTTCTATCTACATCCATAAGAAAAAGGTAATAAATCTTTTATGTGAAAGAATCATAGCATTCTGTCGTATTGGTTAAGGTCTTTTTTTCTGGGAGTCCTTCTAACAGACTTAATAATCCTTTTAAAATACAGTAATTAAATTTTGGGGAGAAAATATATATGTAGGTGAACCATACTAACATACTCAGTGATAGAAAAATGCTGCAAAATGTAAAACTGCTAGAAATCTGAGTAATAACTCAGACAATACTTAATGCTTCCAATGTTTTAAATACTGTTTAGAATAGCACGTTGCTGGTATCTGAACAGAGTAAAACAAGATTCTTATAGCAGCATAGTTCTCATATCCATTTTGAAAGGTTCTATTCTCTGCCTTTACCAAAGTAATTATGTGCATGAGGATGAAAACAGCAGAAGCGGTACTGAGCAGGAGTCTGCGTCCAGATAGCAGGGTGCAGGGACCTGCTCCATTTGGCTGCACCTTGTTGATGTTCACTCACAGGAGGAGGGAGCCCTGGGTCAGGCTGGATGAAAGAGCAATCATGGCAGTTTTGGATCTCTTGGCATCTTCTGCAGGAGACTTCTTCCATAACTGAATTGTTCGCTTTTCCTAGGTCAGTCCTGCATCATCAGCTGAAATCCTCAGTGACAAAATCCGGTTTCCTTCTTTCTTCAGGACTATCCCCAGTGATTTCCATCAGACAAGAGCAATGGCCCACTTGATTTGTGAGTCTGGGTGGAATTGGATTGGAGTAATAGCCACCGATGATGACAATGGGCGCTTTGCTCTGGAGAGCTTTGGGATCCAGGCCATGGCAAACAACGTTTGCATTGCTTTTAAAGAAATGCTGCCTGCCTATCTCTCTGACAGCACCTTTCACACCAAAGTCGATCACATAATTGAGAATATTGTCAAGGAAACCAAAGTAAATGTTATTGTTGTCTTCATGAGACAGTTGCATGTGCTCAAACTATTTAAGAAGGCAATTGAGAGGAATGTAAATAAAATCTGGATTGCAAGTGATAATTGGTCAGCTGCAGCCAAAATCAGTACAATTCCCAATATCAGACAGCTGGGGACTGTTGTGGGATTTGGATTTAAAAGCGGAGACGTGTCCACATTCCAAGACTTTCTGAGAAACCTTCGTGAAAAGCCCACTGACAACAACAAGTTTTTACAGGAATATATTATGCTTCTGTCTGTCTGTGCACACCTGGAATACCACGATTTTCAAATGTGCATTTCGAACCAGTCCCAGGATGATCTATTGCAACACGTTGAAAATAAACATCAGATCTGGAGAGATGATTTTCTGAATGCTAACATTGAACCAGGATTTATCCATAGTACTATACTTGCAGTTTACGCCATTGCTCACGCCATTAAAAGGCAGTGCAAAGACAGAAACTGCAAGGATCCCTCTGCCTTCACTCCCTGGGAGGTAGGATGTTAATTCTTTCAGGTCTCATTCTCTCTGCAAAACTTTCATCTCATTTTTGCTCCCACATTCCTGGATCTATTAGCTTGCTCTTTTTACTAAATGACTTTTTATTCCTGTTCCTGCCTTTCTTCACCAACTGAAATCGCAGACTCCGTGCTAGAGCGGCAGCATCTAACTGCTGCAGTGAGACCTAGAATCCAGTTTTGTCCCCTTTATTTTGGCTCATGGAGGCACAGAAGCTTCTGGTGCTAACCCATGGCTGTGTTCTTCTGTAGACAGAGAACTATGATTGCATTTCACACACAGATAGCTAACTGATCATGAGTGGCTGTATACCCATCATCTCCTCCTTCATGAATACAATAGCAGTGGCTGTAAACACATGACCCCACAGGTGCAGAAGGGATCTTTAGCTGCTGGGCTTCATTAACTACCCTAACGCTTCACCTATTACCTTCAAAGAGGACACAGAGCAGGTACCAGCTTGGGTGATAGCTCCAGTCTGTAGGCTCCTTGCTATGCTTGGAGCAATGTCTTGCCAGCTACTCATGTGGGATAGAATAAAATGTATAGTCAATCTACAGTTGACTTACCAGCTATTCTGTTACTAGTGGTTGGACCTGTTGCTGCAAACCACTGTAACACACAACAATAAGTCCTCTTGAGAGACGGGGATATTGCAGGAGAGAAGCATTCACCAGAGAGTTTGAATTTTCCTCTCTCTGTTTTGTCTGAATTCAGATGTTTTCCTCTATAATGAATTTTCACTTGAAAGTGAAAATGCAACAGACTATTCCTGTGTCTGATCTTGATTTATACGGAAGTGACTGGCAGGGAAATTAGGCAGAATCTTTAAGATGGGTGAGGTACTTGTTATCAAACTCTACTGGGTGGGAAAAGAGGAGGAAAAATCAGACAAGTAAACCTGACCTGACCTTTTACCCAAGAACCTGCTCAGGAGTATTCACTTTTACACACTTTTACTCAGAGGATTAAACAAAAGTTCATTTAAAAGTCAAACAACCACTGAAGCACTCTGACTTGTTCTGACCTCTTATCCTAGGTCAGGGCAGGTCAAGCCAAGATAGGGGGTTGGAAAAAAGAAAACCGGTAACAATCAGAGTCTTACATGAATTTGTAAATGCAAAATTGGACAAATTCAGGACTGCTCTACAGAAGATGCAACTTTGTGTAGCTGCATTTACATCATTGCTGAATTAAATCCCAAAACACTCAAATTAGAAGTCCAGTTAAGAGGCTAACAACTCATGAAGAAAACTGAAAGAAACAGTTATTCCTCTTGTGCTATTTTCATAATACACTTCCTCTACACTCATTTTAAACTCTCCAGAAATGTGTGTACATATATATAAAGCTTAGGATGCAACTAATTCATATCACGCATCTCTACATCCAGAGAAATGGTAGAGTCATTGGTGTTACAGACTTTGCAAAAGTAACCACCAATTACATCCAAATGTTGCTAACTATTAGCCCCTTCTGTGTGAATCTCAAGATGTATTGAAAAGCTGTGTTGTTCCCATATTGTCACAGAAATTGGAAAAGTGAAGAAGAGAAAGATTAAAAGACTAGCCTGAGTATATACTATAAAAAAATTCCAATTGAGTTCCTTAGAACTATGCAACATCCAATTCAAATGCAGTATTGGTTAGAAGCACACTTTGGTTCTTCATAAACGGGTAGAGATGTAGTGAGAGTCTATGAACTCTCAAGAAAAATCCGTGTCATACATGAAAAAATTACATGTTCTCTAGAATCATAGAATCATAGAATGGTTAGGGTTGGAAGGGACCTTCAAAGGTCATCTAGTCCAACCCACCTGCAAGAAGCAGGGACAACTTCGACTAGATCAGGTTGCTCAGAGCCTCTATATACATGTATTGGCCAAAGTTTATTCAGGTCACATACTTATCAGTATGTTTATTCAATGCTACAAATAGCAGAAATGAATCCATGTAAGAGCATGCTTTTCAACAGGCAGTTAAATTCAGCCTTTCACCAAAACCTTGGGGTTTTTTCTTGTCAATTAATCTCTGCTGCCAAAAATTGCTAGCTTTGCAAAGGATAAAACCTTTGCTTCAATTAAGAACCACGGTAGCTAATAAAAGTCCTTCTATGGTCTTCCCATGAATTGGGAATGGGTTATATGTGCCTTAACTTGTTCTTTTCTAGATTTACACAGAACTTTTTGATCTGGCTGTTTGTGATGAGCGAGACAGAATTTTCCCCCTGTTGAACAGAATGGGTTGCAATATGAAGCTGGACAATTGCCTTGTCAAAGCGCGCTTGTTTTGATATTTCCTATGGTCTGTCACAAATGGCCCAGCGGTTTATTGCCATCGTGCCACTGATCACTTCATCTGAGCAAGCTGACATCCATTGTTCGTTTAACAGTTCTGAGTCTCACCTTGCAATATACAATATCAGCCAGAGTCACAGCTGAAAACAATATTAGATATTTCCAGACACACTGAAGGAGGTTACTCTGGAAGCAAATGTTGCCTAGATCGACTCTTGTGATGGTAAAGTAACAACAGGAGCGTCACTCACGATCATTCTTTATGAGGTGTTACAAAAGGCCGTTAGTTTTTGGAAGCAAAAATATTTTCTTTCTCATCATCCTAGCAAAATTTGCAAGGCTGAAAAAAAAATACTAACATGAGCACTTCTATACATGACATAGAGTTAAGAAATTATTATTTTTTTATTAGTTGTAATTCTGTGTAGGACATAAAATTAAACAGTTATAAAGATGCCTTTTAATTTTAAAATTTTTACTGCTTAGTAAAAAAAAAATTACTGTTTAGTGAATTTTTTTTTACTAAGAAAATGTTGCTAAAAAGCAACATCTCTTTTTAACTTGATACTATCACATAGATGTTAAACTATTGACTTCATCACACTGACATATACTGTTGTATGTTATCACTCCTTATATTTATGTTCAGCTCCTTGAAGAACTTAAAAAAGTTACAGTCATTGATGATGACAAAGAAATCAAGTTTGACTCCAATGGAGATATGAGCACCAGTTATGATGTGCTTCTTTGGAAAGAAATTGATGGCCGCATGGAAATCATCACAATGGCAGAATATGACCCAGAGAAAGGTGATTTTATCTTTGAGGATGAGGAGAAAAAAAAAGAATTCCTGGATTTAAAGGTAACTCTTAATTTGTCGACATAACATGTGAATTTTGCTTCATATGTTTTCTTCTTCCTCCAGTATTTGCAACTGAAGCATGTGTCAGCTAGAAATCTCTCTTGTGGTTTCATGTTCTCCCTTCATGTTCTCTCTGGGTATATTCAACCACTTTCATGCACCCTGAGAAGTGTGTTAGCCTGTGAGCAGACTCAGTGATTTGAAATTGAATTATTTCTCCCAAATGCTCCTTGGAGGTTTCCTAAGATGAGAACTTTTCTCTGTCATAAGAATGGTACTCCAGAATCTTGAAAAGAGATTTTGAAATAGAAAATTACCATGTATAAAAGTCCCCTCTCTTACATACCACTACCATATATTTTGTACATTAAGACTAATACCTGTTGACCTTCTATTTTTTTAAAAAAAAAAAAAGAAAAGAAAAATAAAAAAGCGTGTTGATTATTTGCTCCTGTTAGAGCTGGGGTCAGCACAACTACAGGAGTCTGAGGTAGGTAGCACCACCTGAAGCCCTGGCACTGGTATAGACAGGACCAGTGGGTGGCCCTGGCCATTTCCAGCTGGATAATTTGTTGTCTGTGCATGGGTTGAGGTCTTGGTTTATCGTACAGCTCTGTGCCGCAAAGTACTCATCACTCATGGGACAGGGAGAGGCTGCTTACTAGGTGGGCTGAATTCGAATCTCAGCGTGTGGACTCAGCTGATAAAAAAGGCTGAGGATAGAAGAAAATCTCAATCTCAGTCTCAAACTCTCTTGTCCCTCTTTGTGGTGCTGCCCAGAATGGCAGGGAAATGTCTCCACCTCCTTGTGAGCACCATCTTGGAGGGAGAAGAAATAGCAGTGTCCTTCAGGACTGCTTCTCCATTTTACAAAAATTGTCTTTGGAAGGAGGACCTGAACTCAGACCTTGAGAGAAGGCCCTGGTCACAGACCCTGGCGTGGTGCTTCATGACTCAGGGGTGAGCTGCTGAAGGTCAGCAACATCAGAGCTGCAGTGCAGAGCACCCACCAAGGCATCTTCTCCAAGCTGAGGTGTCATCCTCTGGGCTCAGAGCAGCTGAGCAGGGTTTCAGTATCTCACTTGTGAAGCAATCCGCTCAAATCCCTCATCAGATGCTTCTGAGTTTTCTTTGGAGCTGATCCTCAGCAGTCTAAATCCCAGGTTCAAAGCTGGATGAGACACTTAGATCTGGATTTTAAAGGTACAGACAGTTGCACTGATTGGCACTTAGGGCCAAAAAAAAAGAAATTATCAGGCAGATAATGCCCCATCCTCTCACTTGTTGAATGTGTGGAGAAAATACAGGGAACATGGAGCCTACAGTGCCTTTTTCAGCATCATTTTCAGCTTCTCTTAAAATATGTTAGATACAAAAAGAGAGTGCAAATTACAGAATGACTGTAGGTTCATTTTAATGTTTCTTAGAAATTAGTTGTGCCTGAGCTAATTTTTTTTTTGTTCTCTGCACACTGCAGAAGGTTCAGTCAACATGCTCCCAGCACTGCAGGCCAGGCCAGATGAAAAAGGTTACAGAAAGTCCACACACGTGCTGTTATGAGTGTGTTTACTGCCCAGAAAATCATTACAGCAATAAAACAGGTAAGGAACTGTAATCCAAGTAAAGGTTTATTTAGACATCAATACAATTGTTTTGTTTGTGTATAATGTGCCTTGGCAACCTTGGCTAAAACTTTGGAATGGGATTGTTTATGCTCAGTTTCCCAAATACGATTGTTCAGCCTATAAAACTTGGTTTAAATAGTTTTTAGAAGACCAAACTTCAAGCAATTATATTTTCCAGCTGACTAGCATTATCTTTTGTTAGGGTGGAAAGTCTGGCTGATTTATCAGTGAGACGGACTCCCATTAAAATAGAGCCTTGCTTCCCTGTCTTTCCACAGTACACTGAATCCAGTAAGGAAGAAATTTTTTACAATGAGGGTGGTGAGGCACTAGAATAGGTTCCCCAGGAAAGTTGTGGATGCCCCATCCCTGGAAGTGTTCAAGGCCAGGTTGGATGGGGCTTTGAGTGACCTGGTCTAGTGGAAGGTGTCTCTGCTCAGGGCAGGGAGGTTGGAACTAGGTGATCTTTAAGGTCCCTTCCAACCCAAACCTAGGAATTTCAAGGGTTATGTATTTTGCTTGCTAGCATATTTTTTATCTTACCAGGGAGCACTGTGCAGTTTAATATAACTGTAGAATAATATTTTCTAGTGTCAAATCTGATGTGTACTTTACCACTGGTTCATTTATAGGTTTGAGCAAAATTCTTTAAAGGGGAAAATTAAATATGGAGGAGAGAGATAAAATTAAGAAAATTGCGGTACAATATTTTTTTGGTATCCTGAGAGCAGAAGGAAATTAAATTCTATCTTTTTAATTCAAATGATTGTAAAATTTCTCCATATCAGAGGATAGGAATTTCACAGCAAAAGTAACTTCTCAAAGCTAATCTAAAGCAATGTTTATTCTTGCTGTTGTATGTCAAAAGCTGTCTGTAAAGAGAAAGTTGAGGTTTTCTTTCATGTTGAAAGAAACACAGCTCCCGTTTCTGCAAGAGAATTTATTTACTCTCAAGTCATTGTTCAAGTTTCAATTAAAGTTTGCCTGTCCAGAGCTCTGGGCAGGTCACTTATCGCCAGTCAGCGATGACCAAGGCAGGTTTAGGACCCTGGTCATTCTCCCTGTCCCCTCTCTGCCCCTGGCCTTTGCCCCTTCTGCCTCTGCCACCGCTGCCCTGCAGCCCTGCAGCTCCTCTGTCCGGAGGGCGACAGCAACAGTCGGAAGCAACCAGACTCAGTTATTCCCCTTAAGCATCCCTTCCCACATTCCTCCTGTATCTCAAGCCTCCATAATCCCCTTCACAGTTTATTTACTGCAGGTTTCTAAGTTATCTTCCTTTTTTCTGCTTTTAGATATGGATTACTGCTACCAGTGTAACAACAAAACCTACTGGGCTCCTGTCAACAGTACCACATGCTACAGAAAGACAATCCATTTCCTCACCTGGACTGACTGGTTTGCTATTTTCCTCCTCCTCCTCTCCGCTTTTGGGGTTGTGTTGGTTTTGTCAATTAGTGTAATATTTACTAAAAATGTGAACACACCAGTTGTAAAGGCATCTGGAGGTCTAACTGTCTGCTATATTATTCTCTTCAGCCACTTCTTAATTTTTTTAAGCACTGTCTTCTTCATTGATGAACCTACAGAATTCAGGTGTAAAACTAGGCAAGCCCTCTTTGGCATAAGCTTTACACTCTGCATTTCATGTATTTTAATAAAGTCACTAAAAATTTTACTAGCCTTCAGCTTTGATCCCAAGCTGCAGAATTTCCTGAAATGTGTGTATAAACCTATTCCCACTGTTGTCACCTGCACTGGAATTCAGGTTATCATTTGCACCTTCTGGCTAATATTTAGGACGCCTTTTGTAAAGCAAAATTTCTCAATCCCAAGAGCAATAATTCTGGAGTGCAATGAGGGCTCTATTGTGGCTTTTGGGATTATGTTGGGCTACATCGCTGCCCTAGCCTTCATTTGCTTCATATTTGCCTTTAAAGGTAGGAAGTTGCCCGAGAACTACAACGAGGCTAAATTCATCACCTTTGGCATGCTAATCTACTTTATAGCATGGATTGTATTTATCCCTGTTTATGCAACTACGTTTGGCAAATACCTGCCAGCAGTGGAAATCATTGTGGTTTTAATATCCAATTACGGAATCCTCTGCTGCACTTTTCTTCCAAAATGCTATATCATCATCTACAAGCAAGAAACAAACACAAAATCTGCCTTTCTCAAAATGATTTACTCTTATTCCTCCAAGAGCGCAAGCAGCGTTGCTGTTAGTCAGATTTCTTTGGATTCAAAGTCTTCCAGCTCCCGAGCTACTGTCTCAGACTCATGTAAATCTGAGAAAAATTCTGCAAATGGAAACTGCCATTTCCAAGCGCCTGGGGAGGCACTAATGAAAGGGAAAGATCTTTCTAAAAATACTGCAAGGACTACAGCCAGGAAAAGACTCTCCAGCATATGACTGGCCAGTGCTGACTGGCCAACTAGAAGATGAAAAGCCATCTTAGGGAGCCATTTCTCTTTCAGGTCTCTTTCCTTTTGGCATCCCCGAGGAGAGCAAGCCACTCACAACACCGTCTTCTCCAGTACTTAGGCAGTTATCCATTACCAGACCTGAAAGGCTTTTCTGGCTCACAGAGGCCAGCCCCTGCTACTGCAGGCACCATGAGGTGCAGTCACCTTCAGGAGCTCCCTTCCTTCCCTCGCTCGCTCACGTAGACCTGTGGGAACCTATTCTGCAATTTCACTTCCCTGAGTGAGGCAGAAGCATCAGGAAATTATTACTTCTTGCAGACATGTGGGTGGGAACATATGAGTTTACCTCACTTTCTTTGCATCTTTGAAGCCCAATTGTTTAAGGAGTTATTCTTCTCACTTGGCTCTGTTTTACAGATCAAATAAAACTCCCTCCCAGCCTTTATTTGCTAGGATAAACAAGCCCAGTCCTTTAGTCTCCACTTTAAGATAGGCTTTCCATTCTCCTGAACATCCAAAAGTAACCCTTTTCACCCAGTATCAGTGAATCCTTTTCTTTCCCTCCCCAAAACTGCATACCTTATTCGAGATGAGTGCTGCAGTAACTTTTGAAGTTCCTTATATTTATCTGGATGATAATGAATTAGAGACAAGCCTACCTAAAAAGAAAGAATTTTTCTGGAGCTCTGTAGTTGCACGTATGCTTATCTACTTTTTTTTCCCTGTACTAGAGGAAATACACTGCTTCACCTCATGCACCTCCTCTGATACATGAGGAGAGAGGATCCACTATGTTTGTCCCCAGGTATCCTCTTAGTTGAGGATGAAATGTCAATAAGTAATGTCAAAACTTATAAACAATGATTGATTCCTCTCATTAGCATAAATAATGTAATGACCAGGATCAGCACTAGCGCATCTTGGGAATTTTAGCTTTTTTAATACCTATTTAAAAGATCTGATTTTCAACAAGAAAATGACAATGCACCATTCTGATACATAGAAATAGCACAAGAATGAACTGATATGAACTGCACTGGATGAGGCTCTGCTCTGCAGCTCCATCAGTACAACTATGCTGTGCCCTCCGTACGAGAGGCAAAAGGCATGTTCAGAGAAACAGGAATTTTTCTGTCAGGACAACAGTAACACAGAGCTTTTTCAAACCTTAAACAAGAGATATATGCTGCCAATCCAGGACCATGAAAAATAACTTTCCATGTTCATAAAGACTAGACCATAGAAATTTTTCTGTGCCATGTTACTGTGAAATAATACTAAATTCATTGGAAGGTATCACCAACTCATTCCAGGAGCCTCCTGCATTGCTAATGCTCTGCTGTGTTGTCCCTCCAACAGATGTCGGGGTGGTTGAAGTCCTCCATGAGGACCTGGGCTGGTTACCATGGGGCTATCTGTCTATAGAGGGCCTCATCTGCTCTATCTTCTGGTTAGGTGGCCTCTAGCAGACCGCCACTATAATGCCACCTGTCCCAGTCTTCCCTTTAATCCTGACCCGTAAGCTCTCTGTCAGCTCCTCATCCATTCCCAGGTGGAGTTCCATGCACTCCAGCTGGTCACTGACATAGAGGGCGACACCCCCACCTTGTCTCCCCTGCCTGTCCTTCCTAAAGAGCATGTATCATAGAATCATAGAATCATAGAATGGTTAGGGTTGGAAGGGACCTTCAAAGGTCATCTAGTCCAACCCACCTGCAAGTAGCAGACTAGATCAGGTTGCTCAGAGCCTCATCCAGCCTGGCCTTGAAAGTTTCCAGGGATGGAGCTTCCACCACCTTTCTGGGCAACCTGTTCCAGTGTTCTATAACTCGCATTGTAAAAAATTTTTTCCTAATTTCCAATCTAAATCTACCCCCCACTATTTTAAAACCATTACTCCTTGTCCTATTGCAACAGGCCCTACTAAACAGTCTCTCCCCATCTTTCTTGTAGGCCCCTTTGAGGTACTGGAAGACCGCTATCAGGTCTCCCTGGAGCCTCCTCTTCTCCAGGCTGAACAGCCCCAACTCTCTCAGCCTGTCCTCATAAGAGAGGTGCTCCAGCCTTTTTATCATCTTTGTGGCCCTCCTCTGGACCTTCTCCAACTGGTCCATGTCCTTCTTGTCCTGGGGGCTCCAGAACTGGACACAGTACTCCAGGTGGGGTCTCACCAGGGCAGAGTAGAGGGGGAGAATCACCTCCCTCGACCTGCTGGCCACGCTTCTCTTGATGCAGCCCAGGATGGCATCCTTCCATTCCAACACTCCAGTCATGGAAGCCATCTCATCACATCTCTGTGATGCCAATAAAGTCATCGCCCTGCAGGCCTGCTCACATCTCTAATTCCTCTTGTTTATTCTCCATGCTGTGTGCGTTTGCATAGAGGCATTTAAGTTGGGCTCCCAGTGAAGTCGACTTGCTGGCTGGAGTAGCTGGAATTCCTTTGTGCTGCTCTTCAGCAGCATAACTGGATGTTGTGTCAGGCCAAAATAAAGTTCAGTAGATTTGGTGTTACACAGGCACATTGTATTATTGTTATGTACAATATATCTATTTTTCTATCATTTCTATGTATATGCTGTAACTCTTATCCATATGATTTTTCGACTCGTATTTTGTTAAAAATAGCTACAGATCGCATTTCAACAATGGACACCGGCAACGAAACTTCTGTGACATGTAGACTACACATGTATTCTGTATCTGTGAAGACATTTGAATGGCAGGGGTTCAATTTACATATGTATTTGAGTAACTACGTAAGTTCTGTAGCTGATTGGGAGAATGACGGTTTATGCATGTACATTTATATAGTGAGTGCTGTTCACACATCTGTTGTTGTGAATACTGTTCTGAATATGAAGTTATGTACAATAAGGTTAAAATTTCTGCAATTTGGCTGCCACTGCAGCAAGAAGTCTCTCTCCAAAAGACAAAAGCAAAGCTTGCATTGCACAATGACTGTCAGCGCTCAGCTGGTTAGAAAAGTTAATTTGGCTTGAACGTTGTACCTGTATTTATTATTTTCAAAAGTTTTGAATGTATCATGTCTTGAAGACACACGAAAGGGAATGATTAAAGCCATATTGTTATTTAAAACTTAATTTTTATTGTTATTTAAAACTTAAAATTTTAAATTACTTAATTTCCTTACTTCTCCCCATGAAGTTCGGTTTGGCCTTGAACAGAAGCAGTACACATGCCTGTTCAGTGTTTCCACCTGTAGATCTCAGTCTGCTTTTTAGAAACGTCCTTCAGGTTGAAAGCTAAGTACGGTTGGACATTCTTCCTCCAGAACAATGAGAAAAGTGTCTTGAGGAACAGGGCATGGTGACAACAATGTGAAAGTCTCTACAGAGGTTATATTTAAGGAAAGACATCACATATGGCAGCTTTTCAAAGGAGTCCTACGTGCTACATCTGCCTCTCCTGCTACTCAGGTCTTCTGCATGAAGCACAGTGAAGAGTGGAGCTGAGAGGATGTAACAGATTTGCTAGTGAGACTTGGTCCAAAAAAAAAAGACACTTTACCAAGCTGTGTTACATATGTTTTTAAATGCCTTGTCTGCAAGAAGCAATTGATCATATGTAGGTAGAACATAAAAAGATTGTGCTACCCTCTACAGAGGATTTAAAAAGCTGAAAATAGGGGTTCATGACGCTAAAGGGAGCGTTTGCGCACATTCCCCTGCCCAGAACAGTAAGTTTTCCAGCAGTTTAACTGTTCCTGTTACCAGGCATGGGGACACTAAATGAGCCTGAAACAGATTTTCATCCCCAGAGCACAGAATAGGAATCATCTTTCCAAGTCATAGCAAAGTCTTGGCACGCCCCTCTCCCAGTGCCATAGGTCAGACTGTGTGGGACCAAAGGGGTCAGCTCTTCTTTCCTGCTCAGAGCACGTTCTGCTTGCTTACTTTGGAAAGATCCCGACATCACTTCTCAAAATGCTGACATCCATATGTGCCCAACTGCACATTTTCCATCTCCGAGAGCTACAGAGAGGACAAATGCCCCCAGATACTGGGCTGTCCGCAGAGAAGTCATGTGTGAAAATGCCATTTGTTGAGGTCAGCAGGAGGCTGCTAGGTATATAACCACTATTGAACCTTTTGGGGGTTTATGTCATTCGTGGTTAATAATGCTAAATTATGCATTCTGAAGCCACTATCACACGGTGTACAATATCTTTAGAGAAAACAAAGACTGTGAAGGCCACCAAGTTTTTCAAGTCCTCCCTTCCAGGGCATGATTCCCTCAGGATTTCAGTAGCTCTTGCCATGAAGGTGCCTTTCAGCTGCCCATGATCTTCAGAGCAGTTCTCCAGTGACCACTGGGAACTATTTCTGTGAGCTCCAGGCTCACACCAACTTGAGCTTGGAGCTGCAGGGGCTGTAAATGTGTGGGTTACCATCATGACTAGCAACTAACAGCAGCGTTGGGGATGCTGCTGGTGACATACGACGCTGAGTAGCCCAGCCCAGCTGCCCTGGCTCTTTTGGCTCTTCCTGCCTGTCCCAGCTGTGTCTCCAGAGGCAAGGAGCACTGTTTGACACCGCACCGCTTCCTTTGAGCAGGAAGAAGGCCAAGGCAGGGGGGCTGCAGGCAGACTATAACCCCGATATCACCCTCTATGTCATTTCTATTCATGTGTCTTCATCTCCCCAACAAGTTCTGAAATAGGGTAGAACTGCTCTGTGTGTGTGCGTGCATGTGCAAAGAGGGGCATGTTCTTCCTTTTTGCGATTTTCAGAAGGACATGAGAGAGCCAGCACAGAGCTTTGATTCAGGGAGCTGGGTCTTTCTGTTCAGAGAATGGCTCATTTGCAAACAGAAATTTTGTTCTGAAATAGAATGTGGGAAGATTGTTTTTTTTTTTTTTTTTAAAGTTAGTATGAGTTCAATGGGTTGGAATGGCTTTGATGTTTTACCAACTATAATGACGTTTTGTTACTTTAATGATTTTGGAATGGAGACTGTGCATGTGTGCATAAGAAAACATCAACATGAGACTACTTACTGAAAAGAAAGTGCTCTTTTGAGCACTCTATTCCACAATTTGCTTTCAGAACCAGGTGCTGACCTCTGGCTCTGCTCCTGAAAACAGGCAACTGGTTACAAATACTTCACAACTCCTCATTTGTGCCATCACGTTGAGCACGGGTCTTTAGCTGCTGGTGGGCAGCGGTCCATCCCTGAGGAGTGGGGCTTCCTCCGTTCATCCACAGGCATTCGGGCTCTGGTTGACGGATGCAAGATCCGCCGTTGCTCAGTGCATCAGACACGCATCCGTTTGTGGAGACACTGTGTTACGCTGGCGCTGGTATCACGATGGCACAGGCTGTTGCTTACTAAGTATGTATTCTGTGCTGACTTTTCCAAATTATTTTTTCAAGGATGTGTTTGTATTGAATTTTTTACGATTTTTTTTTTAATTTTTTTTTTAGTAAAGGTTTATTGTGGCCAGGAAGCAAAAGGGAAAACCAGAAGTTTTTCAAGTGAAGCAAACAGAAAAGCATGTGATGCGAATTGTCACGTTTGAGCCTCCTGGGAGCGGTACATCCGCAGCAGCGCTGTCGCGGGCAGGTCTGTACTAACGGGGCTTGAGCCCGCCTTGCGCTGAGCCGTGGAGCTGAACCGCCGCGGCTGTTTCTTTAACCGAGTTTTGACTGTAGCATCCAAGTCGCTGTCCCGGAGGTGCACCGCATCAGAGCCTCGGGTGGCCGGGGTGGCTTCCCGGGAGGATCGGCCTCCCCCCGCCCTGTCCCCCCCCATCTCCGGCGGCCGCTCCGCCTCGCCTCGGAGCGCGGCTGGAGGGCTCTGCGGGGCGGGGCCGTGGTCGGTGCCGGTGCCGGTGCAGTAGCCGGGTCCGCTCACTCCGAGGCCGAGGGTCCCGCCGCTCCGCGCTGCTCCGGCCATGCTGCGGGCGCGCCTCCGCCCGGGGCGGCTGCTGCCCACCGCGCCGCTCCGCCTGCCCGCGCCGCGGGGAGCCGCCGCCGGCCGGGAGCCCGCCCGGAGCCCCGGCACCGCCCGCGGTGAGGGGAGCAAGGCTGGGGCTGGGGGGCGGCGGGACCCGGACCCACGGGTGCGGGGGGTGCCGAGCGGTCTCCGGCTGCCTTGAGTCCCCACGGCCGCAGGCGGCGGGGAGGTCGAGGCAGCCCCGCGGAGGCTCTCGTTGGGTGCGGGGGGTGCCAGGGGGACTGCGGGGCGACAGCTCCGCGTAAGGCAGCCCGGGAGGTTTAATCCCGGAGTTACCCTTCCAGCGACCGGGATGGGTAGGGGTTTCCCTCTTCCACGGTTGCTTCCACCCATCGTTCACTCTTAGTGCGCATTTTGACAAAGTGTTTTGTTTTTTTTTTTCTAATCCTTAAGTTGAGCAGGCTCACAAGGTGGCTGCAAGTTACAAACCTTCGAAGTTTGACAAAAAAATCCTCCTCTGGACGGGACGTTTCAAGACCGAGGAAGAGATTCCTCCCAGGATCCCGTAAGTGCGTGGCTCTTGTGCGAGGGGAACGTGGAGCTGAAGGGAAAGCGGTGGCCTGATCCTGATCTAAAGCTTTTCCGCAGAGTTTGAACCAGTCAGTTTTTCAGTACAGAAAACTTGGAAACAAATTAGAGGGCAAAAGAATTTCCTGTTCTGGTTAGAGGTTAAGATGAAAAAATGTTCCTTACTGGGGTCCCCAGAGCCTGGGATTGAGAACTGGATCCATCTGAGTAGACAGCCTCGGTTACATTTATGTACTGGCTTGTTTATTTTGCTTATTCCTAATGTGCAACCAGAGAAGGATGTTATTGGTAAACAATATTTTATGTTTACAGCTCCCATGAACAGTTCTAAAGGAGCTGGCTGTCACTGAGTGATTACTTCGAACAAATTATGATTTATTACAGAATCTGAGGAAGAATAGAGAAGGAAGTTATGAGAGAAATATCCCCCACCAAGGAAAACCAACTACTTGGCACAGCCTTAGCTTCCTATTCTTGACCCATTGGACTAGATGATCTTTGAAGGTCCCTTCCCACCCAAACCATGCTGATTCTGTGGTTCTCTGACTCGCTTGAAGTTAGCATCCCCCAAGGCAGTCAGACACTCAACACACAAAATCCTTCTAATGCCAATTGCTGCCTTTTCCTTAGTGTGTTAGATGTCTTTCTCCAGGATGCTACTTCTTATCATCACCATATGTCCCTGCCTTGGGTGGTGCGTTGAAAGTAAGCAGTGTGCAGAGCTGTGTAAAGCAAGAGGTATATCCTCTGCCTGTTCCTGTTGGTTTCTGACAGCTTCACTGGTGTTTCCTGAGCTGGACAGTGGCTTTCCACTGTCTCTCCTCTCTTGCACTGCATTAGTCCCACCATCATCCCGTAGAGGAAGGTTCAGATGGGTCTCAGAAGCTCTAAAAGCTCTTCAACTCATCAGGAGGTGTTTATAAAGACACACACAGGTTTGCGAGTCCATGCACATAGACGCACACAAATCGCCCACAGTGTAGTAGCTGGCCTGCCAAGTGCATCTCACCACTTTGTGCTTTCTGGGTGAGCAAAGTCTTCTTAGAACAGTAAGATCATAAATGGTCAGATCCTAGAAGAAGTTAATTGTGAGACATGGAAGCTGAACTATGTCACTGCTTTAACAATTAAAAACCAAAAGAATTGCAAAATTGTGAACACAATCTAGCTGCTGAAGATCATTCATACTAAGGGTGAAATCTGCAGTTCTTATTCAAGGTTGTTGGTTTCTTGCGGATTGTGTTCTTTTAAAAAAACCAGTTGTTATTCACCTCAGCAGAAGTTTACGCAGGGTCTTGATTAAAGATTGAGTAGCAAAGGCCCTAATGTGCAATTAGGGAAGAACATAATCAGGTCTGTTTTCCTTAAAGCAGAGGCAGAAAGCTGGGAGAAAGTAAAGATCTGCTTCAGGAGAGTTTCATTGAGGGTATTGTGAAACATGATTAGGCTAATAAGCCAGACTAATAACATTTATGGTTTTGCTTTTGTTGCTACAAATGGATTAATGATTTTATGTGCTAATCTGATGTGCAGTTTGTTTTAAAGATGATGGGTGTTTACCACTGTACAAAACAAAAGCAGTTTCTTGGAACTGCAGGCGTTGTCAGTCATCTGCAAGAAACGTGGCATGCACAACGTGTGCGTGCGCATTGGCAGGGAAGGGGGCAGGATGGCATAACTGCTCATCAGACTTGCCCTCTTCTGTTGCATTAAAGCCTTCGAGAGCAGCACCACAGCCCTCAGCCTTGGTACAGGCTTCCACAGGCAGAACTTTCACTATAAAACCCAAGCTCTGCCCCATCCCACCACTCATCCTCTAAAGTAAAGCTAAAGGTGGTTTGGGGCAAAGAGATCATGATGAGATCTTTATTCACAACATAAAATCCATTCTTTATGCAACTATCCTTTTACATACATATATGTATAAACCCACAACTACACATTATATTTGTATTCTCTATCTTATGAATTATATCTTTATACATAGAAAACATTCCAATGTGATTTATGAAAGGAAAACAATGCACACTCAGCATTATAATTAACATCTTAAAAACTGTACTCCTATAATGTCTGACTCAGAAAAATACTTTGCGGAAGGTTTTGAGGCAGTTTTAGTGATATCGAGAGTTCCTGTACTCCTGGTTCTCAGGGTACACAGCCTTCGGCTGCTTCTCAGCACAGAGGAGGGTGTAAATGGGACCTGTACCAACGGAGCTTGCTGGGCTGTACAATACCTCTCTTGGAGCAACTACTGTCAAATGCAGGGCAGTTGTTTTCATTACTTTTGCCTTTAATGACCAGCAAAAATAATCACATAGATAATTCTTGTTTACAGGTGTGTTCCTGTAATAGCGAGAAGGCTGGTGTCAGCTGCCCACTTCAAATGAAGCTGCTGCTTTTCTAAAGGGCTGACGAAAATCGCTAGCTCGCAGCAGTACAAACTCTATTTCAGTCACCTATCCACAGAGGCAAAGTCCCTAGCCTACATGATATAGGATGCTATTTGAACAGGTTAGACGTGACAGCAATTAATTTCTCAAGTGAATTTGGAATAAAATGAGTTTGCTTTCACCACATCTGGTTGACGCTACATACACTTCTCTATCTGCCTAAAATAGATAAAAGCCCTTACAGTTCTAGAGCTTAAGGTATGATTTCTGGTATACTTGCCCCAAATATTTAAGTCCAAATATTCATTGCATGAACAAATTGTTCTTTTCAGCTTAAAAAGCTCCAACAAACCAGCTTAAATCCATTAAATGATGCTTTTCCACTGGAAATGGATCAGGGTCAGAAAACAGAGTTCTTGGGTGGTCCATGACCTGTCTTAGCAAGCTGAAGATGCTTGTTTTAGAAGCTAATTCTGTTATTTTTCAGTGATGATGTTATGTCTGTGATCTTTTGAAGAAGAGACACTTCACGGTTTTAGTAATGATTCAATTGGATAACTTTAATTGCAGGCCAGAGATGCTAGACAGGGCAAGAAACAAAGCTCGAGTTAAAGCTTGTTACATCATGATCGGACTCTCAATTGTTGCCTGTTTTGCAGTGATTGCCTCAGCTAAAAAGGTGAGTACAGCTCAACACCTATCACACTTAAAAATGATGGAATTGTGTGAAAAGTAGACAGACCTCACCAACACTGACCTAGTTTTAGCTAACCTATGTTCCTGTGACCCCTGGCATGTGAGTAGTTGCTGGCTGTTCCTGAGACTGGGTAGCTTTCCCCAAGCTGCATCGTTACTCCTACTATGCTGCTCTGAAGTAGACATTTTACTTCCGCAGGCTGCTGCACGTCACGAGTCCTTAACAAGCTGGAATTTGGCAAAGAAGGCCAAGTGGCGGAAAGAGGCTGCGCTAGCAGCGGAGTCGAAGACAAAGTAACTTACTATGAAGTGCCAAATGTTCTCACAGGAGCAAAATTAACTGTTGCTGAGAGTGATTAATGAATTTCACCAATAAATGGATAACTACAGTATTGCACAGACTGGAAACAACAAGGGTAGTTGCAGGATCACAAGAAGAAATGGGGGATCTCTTAGAGAGACACTTGATGTACTTGTTGCAAATTATTAAAATTAGAATGTTTTGCACACAATTAAAAGCAGTAACTCATTCAAAGGAGATGAGGCAGTTTCCCAAGAATGTCAGGTATAGGGGGGAGCCAAGTTTCCACTATCTGTCTTAAAAACTTTATTTCAGGCTTATCTTGAGCTGTTACATAGGTAAGAGTTCCTTTTAGGAAAATAGAGCTGAATTTTCAATGAAAGGTTAAATGCAGCAAAAACCAAGCAGTAGTGAAGTAAAGGTACAAAACCTGCAAAAATAAGGAGACTTATGCAATTTACTTTTGCAATTCTACATAAAGAACAAACTGTAATCAGCCAGAATATTACAAGTCTGATACACTGAGAAGACAAGATTTGGAGAAGGGTGGGGAGGGAAAATAGCCTGATAATGCCACAAATTCTCAAGTCCTTATAAACTTCATAGGAATTCCCAAAGAAATGGTCAGTTCTGCAGGCAGACAGGACTGTGATCATCATACAAGTACACGTGTGGTTATTTACAAAACAATTTTAAAACTTTTAAGAAGTTTTTTATCTGGTGACAGCGCCTAGTTTTAAAGTGCACAAACCAGCCAGTCTGAATTTATTTGCCTCAATGCTGTATTCAAAATGGCATTTGTGTTTTCTAGTTTAAGAAGCCACACTTATTGAAACACTAAAAAAATACAATAAACATCTGTAAAATAGGTTTTATTGGTTTCTGTATGGTATTTGGAGATTTAACATTCCATAATATTGCATACTACTCATACGTGTTCTGTTACAGTAATGGGCCTCTGGCCTGGATTTAAAGATGCACTATTATTACTATCTGAAGTTAGTATAGGTGTTTTAGTTTCCAAACATTATATGAAGATATTGTGCCATAAGTAACTGAAATTTCTCATTCCAGATTTCAGTGAATTCTTGAGGTCACAGTTAAACTTCAAAAATTAATTGGCAGACCTATTACAAAAATCCTCAGTTGTACAATTTAATAGATTTAAATCAACTGCAAACGAACCGTGGAGGAAAGACAATAGTGCATCTTTTTCTTTTTTTTAAAGACAGATCCGACAATAAATATTTTCCAGTTGCAAACTTGTTCTACAGCTAACTTATTTCTGTGCCAACATTATTACTATTTTCTGATTGCTGCTAGCAACAGTATTTAAAGCAAATACAAGAAAATTAAAAAGCTGTACGAACCAGTCCTCAGACAAAAGTGCAAAGATGAAAAAATCAGATATGGTTCAGTGTATCAAGAGTAGGGAACTAAAAAAAAAAACCAAACCACCTTATGCTTTGCATAGTTGCATAGATTAGCTAGTTAGTGTTCACATTAAAGCAGAAGAAATTGTACCCTTTTAATTAAAACCAAAACCACAACACCCAAAAAATCTGTATTTTTAAACACACTTTGCAACTCATGGGGCATTTCAGGTTCCAAACGCCAAACTTAAAAGATATTTTCTTCTCTGTTTTTTTTTTTTTTTTTTCTCCTCTCTCTGCACTGGTTTCACCTGTTTAGGCATCACCACCATATTCACACCCCTGCCTGCAAATAACTACACCAGAGTTTTGACCTTAAGTCATAATCTCTGGTTTTATATGGTTCATTAATGTGCTTTTAACAAAGCGTGATGTAAACCCAGTGATTAAATGGGAGAGGTCATTCTGTATGTTTCTACTTCAAATAAGAATTTTCATTATTATTTTTAAACAATTTTAGGGTAAACCAAACGTTGAGTTTAAATAACGGTTTTCATTAGCTGAAGTCCACCGATTTCAGTTCCCTTTTAACTGTGACATTTAAATGTATCAGAGGCATGAAATACAGTTTATCTAAATGCGTAAAGTGCAGTCACTAACCATTCACACATATAGAATAATATAACCACAAAACTGAAGACATTCTTTCAAAACAAATATAATACTTTAAATGTCCCCTCTTTTCTTCATTTTCAAGTCTTTTAATCAAGATTTTTATAATTCAGATTTGGTTTAAATTAGAGAGGTTTATAAATGCAGTTTTTTACAGGGTTCTCCAAATAAAAAGCAGGCACAGCTGGTTATCTAATATTATCAAAACAAGGTTGTTAGAAACAATGGAATACCCTGTTACCTGAATAATTTTCTGAACCTACAACAACATTGAAATTCAGCATTTACTAGTAATCCTGGTAGGTTTCCATCATTGTTACCCTGTACTTTGAACAGATGAGGGAGAAGGAAGGTCAGCATATGAAAACCTAAATCTATGAGAGTAAAAAGGGCACAAATACAATCACCTAACATTATACGAAAATTTGGCAGCTGTACTCAGTATTATCACACTATTCAAAACTGTTGTATGCTGTACAAATCTAGGTTTAAAGTGTCATTTGCTAAAATATCTCACTATTCAGAGTTCATAAAGTAACAGCCCTCCTATATACACTTCTTACACTCTATCTTCCACGAAAAAGACTTCAAAAAGAGGTTTCTTCCCTTCCAGTTACCTCTTAGTCAAAACTGACCGTTTAATCTTTGAAAATCCACTTCAAGTCCCACATTCAATTACAATATAGTATATATTGCTGTAACATCAAGATGAAACATCTTAGAATCTTAAGTTGCATGTAAAAAAAATTCTAAATATAAAATGGTACTGTAAATTATACCACCTTTAACCTGTATTTTTCAGTGCATTAAAATATTGTTTAGTGAAAAGCACAGTGCCATGGGTAAGTAATTTGACATTTAAATTGCAGCTTTTTATGATGCATGAAATGCTCTCATATGTCAAAGATTTTACTTAACCCAGGAGTTTGATGTTAATACATTAATTACAGGTAAAAAAAATAATCACACTTACTTTAGAGTTAACCCAAAGTATTAGTTTGTCCAAATGAGATCTACTAGTATGCCAGAAACACTATTTATATGCAAGTCCAAGCAGAGCACACATTTTTCTGTATTCAAAGTAGTTAATGTAAATATTAGAATTCTAGTTCTTCCAGTGTTTAACAGAAAACACTGTATATTGTAGAGCCTAAATATTTAGATGACCCTAACTTCTAGTTAGATTTGGTATCCACATACTTAACGCTATTTACAGAACAAGAAACTTTGCTTCAACTGGAAAGGGGTGATTCGCTATTCATTCTTCACTGCAGTATTTGTTGTCTTACCAAAAGAAAACTGAGTTAGTTAACTTAAAGAACGATTCAAGTGGCGGTAGCATATTTGGTCAAAAAACAAATAAACAAACCAACCCCATCTACTGTCTATAAACTTTTAAGAAGCTACTGTACTAGAAAGGCAAACATTCCAATGTTTCTCAAACTAAAGAGGTGTTACTACATTTTGACAAGAGACAGCTGTAAACCATCTGCTTGGCGATTTGTGCAAATCACCATCTCTGTCATTTATTATTGCAGCACTCTTATGGTAACTACAGCAACTGCTTCCACAGCAAAGTATTGTCTTTGTGGCTGACTTCTAATGCCATTTAGCAGCTTTAATTACAACATCAAATGACCAGCAAGCTCTCTGCCGATTTGAATTTGAAAACATCTGAAATAGTCCTCTTCCTACATAACTCAGAAAAAGCTTTTTGATATATTCAATATTATATTAGGTAATTAGCATTATATATGTATATCTATTATGTCTTTAAATACATTTTATAAATAAATTCCAACAGTGTGTTGTAAAGTAAGTAATGCATAAAAGTTTCACAATTTAAATAAATATTTTTCACATTCCAATTCAGCTTCTTACAAGCTCATCTTTATTTCATGCCTTAGTTCTGAAGCAATATTTTTGCTTCAATACAAGAGGTAGATTTGATAGAGACTGGGCAAGTCAAGCCTACTGCCAAAATGCAACTGTCAGTAACTGTATTGCTGATATGCAGTTTGAGACTACGTGAAAAATTCAGAACCACTACCTAAAATCCTACCAAGTCTTAGCTTAACAGTTCTTGTCAAATCACATTTAATGCTTTACTTTAGACAAGATTACTCACAGTTGTTTTCTGTACATATGAGAATGAAAAACACAAATACAAAACAAAGAACAGTTGTATCTAACACAATATATAAAAGTGCATGAGCTGCTTCTTCATCTATTTCCGCAAAACACTGAACTTTCCCTCTAACTTTGGCCATAAAGAAAAGACCTCTGGGGATAAAAAAAACAACCAAAACAAACCCCAAACCCTACAAGTGTTTACATTTTTTGCTTGTCTTCACTTCAATAGTTTACAGCTGAAACCCCTCCATTGGAGCCTCCTGCTGTTGAAACACAAACTGCTGCTGACTTTCATCCACCTGAGGTGCAATACTGGAGTCCTCTTCTTCAACACCAAAGTAATGTTCTATGAGTTCAAAAGCCTTTTGGTAGATCTCTTGGTTTTCGTGCCTCTGAAGAAATTCAATTTTATCAAGTCCTAAATTCAAAACAGAGCATTTTCAAAATCTACTTGCTTAAAAGGATGATGAATTCAAAAGGAAAACAGATTACAGTATGAAAACTTTGTGGTAGTACTTAGATAAAAAAAAATGCAACTCCAAATCATTCTCAATTGATTGTTATTTTCTTAATTCTTAACTTCCTAACCCATGTATTTCTAGCCTCCATTTCCTGCAGCATTTTCTGCTGTCCAAACTAATTTTAAAACTACACTAAAAGAATATAAATTAAACAAAAGAGGAGGAGGCTGTGGTATCTACAAAGAAATCTGCCATGCCTACAAAGAAACTGAATGCCTATAGAATCAGGATAGCATAAAACTGTTTGCTCTAGCAATTTCCAATACCCCATTTCTTTTCTTTTACTCTTTCAGTCTTCCCCAACTCTAAATTCTATCCCCTATTATGGACTCCTCACTGGGCAGAGTCTGCTATCTTTTTTCAAATTTAAGATTTGAAGATACTCACTTTCCAAAGGCTTACAATTACAAGCTAAAGGACATAATTCTGCCAGCAGAGCAGAAGCTAAGTGTTTGGCAGTAAAGCTGATTCAAAAATCCTTTTTAACTGTTTAAGATAATTCAGTTTTCACTTAAGCTGGATTAGGAAGAGCTCATATGAACCCTTCTGGTGATTATGGAGGCCAAAGCAGTAAGAGTCTCAAATCAGCTGTTTCCCCTACTGAAATTCAACTCTACAGCTTCAGCAGCCTATGCTTAACTGGTAAAGGAAAAAAATGAACCTAGACATTCAATAGTTGAAATTGTGAACAGACTCAAAATCTGGAACAGAATAAATTCCATTAAAAGTATTAAGTATTTATTCTTCTTACATGCTAGATTGCAAATTAAGTTCTCTAAGTATGCACTTCATTTTAGAAATGCAACTCTGTAACAGGGAATTCAGATTTCAAAGCTGCTTTATAGAAAAGTAAGTACCATCCGGTCAGATATAATGTGGTCAACCAGAATTGTTATTAGCAGTTTCTGAAATACAAACGTCTAAGTTTGTTTTGTCAAACTATGAAAAGATGTCTCTCCATAAGCAACACCAGACTCATTATGAGCCAGTTTTAACATGAATTTTATAATGAAACTGTACCAGAAAGGACTATACATCAAAGTAATAAAACTATACTTAGGACTGGCTGATAAACTTATGCAAACCATGGCTCCAATACACTAGGACATCTATGTGTTAAATACTTCCGAGAATGTTTCTGTACAGGTACATTTCATAAACTGACCACAGATGAAAACATCCACAGAGTTTCTGCATTTAACTGCTTTTCCCACCATGTTCTATTACTTGATTTACGATGCTTTCATGTCCACCTGTGCTTGAAGTAAAAATTCTAATATTAAACTTACCTACAAATGGTTCACAATGATTCTGTTTTTACAACCTGAAACAAGGAAGTTTAGGTATGTAGTTTTACAAGTAGTTTCTTACCATATGCTTCCTCTATTAGGGCACAATAAGGATTAATGCCCATTCCATTTTGCTTAGACTCTTGTTCTCCAAGACGCAGAATATTTTCAAGTCCATTTAAAGCCACCTGTACTATTTTTGAATCCATCACAGTCAGGAGGTCACAAAGAGGTTTGGTACAACCAAGTGCTACCAAATACCTTTAGAACAGCAGAAAAACAGAGAGGAGTGAGGGGAGGGGAAAGACAGACTAAGAATCCAGCACATTTATTCTGACATGCCCATCTATCACCATCCGTCATTAATTCTGCTAAAGGAAGTGGCTGAAACAAAAAATTTCTAACGCACAACATAAAGACAATCTTAGTCTGAAACTGAATAAATATTCTCACTTATCCTAATGAGGAAATTTAATGTGCATATTCCCAACTGGAGTTTGGAATTTGTAGTCTTTTCAACTCCTTTTCACTTACGATCCTAAGATGAGTTTAACTCAACAGAAGAAAAAGTTTTAGTGTTAAGTTCTATTCTCTGACTTTTTCTAGTGGCAAAAACATTACGTAAAAATGTTGGAGACAGATAAAAGCATTGGACACTGCTTTTTACTAACGTAGACCACACTAGCAGTCCATGAAGATATCAGCATTATCTACTGTAAAAGGAAAGATATAATTGTAAATACAAAAAAGATACTGGGATTATGAGTATCCTATTCCTTTTTCCAATTTTGCACAAAATTGGGTAGGAACTTCAGAAGTCTGAACCAGTGTCCTTGCTTCTAGTGCGCAAGTAAAACGAAGACAGTAACGTTTGCCGGCATCAAAAGATTGTTTAATATAGTTTATTTAGAGGTTTTAAATTTTCCTGCAGTTAAGATAGTAGTGCCCTGAGGATGTTAAGAGGCCTAAAATTTCATGACACAGGTAATGTATCTGTATTTTGTAACAAGAAGCTACTTTTATGGTATTACATGCACATTTATTATAAGTTCCTGATTCAAAACTGAAAATATGCTATATTTTAAGATGCTATGTTATGCAAGCAATCAAAATAGCCAAAAAACCCCACAAACTTTCCTTACCTCTGATAACACTTAGGGTCATAAGAAAACGAGGATTGTTTACATTTTAAATAAATAGGCATGCACTTACTGCAACAAATCTCTCAAATGTGCTGGAAGTTACACATCACTTTCAGTTCTGGGTTCCAAAATGTCATTTTTAAATCCACTTATCAACTGATTCAAATTGATCGCTATGCTGACAGTATTCAGAGAAACCAGAGAGCATTCTACTGTCGTCATTCAAGAAGTCCAGTCTTTGCAGCATACAAATAGCTGCTGACAGTAAACTTGAATCAAACTCAATTTTGAAAAAGGAGTTTAGATATCTGCTTTAAAATAATACTGTTGGTGAGTTTAAAACACATGAAGAAAACACTAAAATTCCTAAAGTCACTCCACAGAGATACAATCCCGTTGCACAAGCCTTCTAAACACTCTCCCAAAGTCTTCCATCTTCAAATACTGAAATTGTTCACTAACTGTTCCAATTGTGTTTGACAATATAATATCAACTCTAGAAGACAACCCTGTGAAAGCTTTAGAGTGTAATACCACTGAAACAAAGGAGCATTGGTCAATTTGTTATTAAGTCTCCTGCATATTTTTCACTCATTTTTCTGAGCTTCTACATGTTCAGTCCCTGTACAGACAGAGTTTCAAGGAATAACAGTTGTGTTTAGGATATTGTTGCCGTTTGTCGGGATTCAAATGCTGAAATAAAAATGCCTTAGAGAAGATACTTAGAAAGAGGAAATAGTAGCATATACAACCTTACCTAATCTGTTCAGGGGTTCCTCCTGATGTTGCGTTAGTTATGGCCCATGCTGCTTCTTTTCTGGTGCGAAATTCAGCTTTCTGAAGAATTTCAATCAATATTGGAAAAATATTTGCATCTATAACCGCCTATGAGATGAAATAATAATATTTTATAGTAATACAATTAATATATTAATATAATTACTATCAGAGAAAGAACATTAACACCCTTCAATACAAGAGTCAGTGATGTCTGCTGATGTCAGAGCAAACAATGTATTGTTAGAACACACCACACTAACTAGAACCACTAAACTGAAATTAAGAACTATTGCAATATTGCACTGCAGCAGCCATCAAAATATCATCTTTGTAGATTTCTCTGTCTCTAGTGGACAGAATATTGCTTACAGGATAGGCCCATCTAAAAATCATATGACATAAGCACTAAACTTTGAACAGGAGGATCACACCTCAGAACAAAACTTCACTTCATCCATTTTACTCAGGTTTGTGGTCTCCACAGAAATACGTCTATAATTGGAAACTATATTACATATATGAGGCAGGGGGAATCATTAAAATGTGTACTCTGATTCAAATTCTCAATTTTTGTCAAACAGAACCTATCTTCAGGTAACTCCAAACACCTGGAGCAACAGTCAGGAATTAGTAGTTTCCACAAGAATGCAACTCAGTACTGGTGACATCATGCAGGTTTTTTATCCAAGCAAAATGTTCAACATTTCCAAGTTGGTAGAACTGTCCACTTTTCACTGGATTAATTTGTGCAAGATGTTTTGGGTTTTTTTTTAAAACAAAGAAAGATTGTGTACTACTTTACCACGTATATTACAATGCAGAACAAAATTAAAGTAAATACACCAGGAGATGATGTTCCCACAGGGAAAAATAACAACTGTTGATATAAGATTTAAGAGAATATTTTAAGTACCCTTTAATTTGTTTTATAAACATCAGCCAAATGTCTTTGAGATAAATAAATCAGTTTCTTTAGTACAAATCATGACAGCTATTTTTAAAGTATTATTTTCTGAAGTTATTTATAATAGTCTTCCAAAAATCTAGAAGAAAAATATTTAAGTTAGGTAAAATTATAGACAGTTAAGACTAAAACAAATAATGCAGAGTCAGTGTAGTATCTGCTTACTTCTCCTTGTGAAGGAAAATCAAGTGAACCAGTAAAATGAAAACAAAACCCACCAAATAACAAATACACAGTTTACCTGAATCTGAGCTCTGTTTCCTGCAGTAATATTAGAAACAGTCCAGCACGCTTCCTTTCGAATAGATTCCTTGGGACTACTAAGCAAGTGCAAGAGACAGGGTAATGCAGAGCAGTTTAGAATCACCTAAAATAATTTGAGAGTTAAAAATTGGCTTGTACAGTATACATGCATATATACTGGCCTGTGCAATATACATACATATATAAAAGCACTTTACAGATAACTTCAAAAGAAGCAGATTTTGCAACACATTTGTATTATACAAAGTAGCATAACATCCTACAAAACTGAAGTGTTCAATGCTGCTGGATTGTCTCCTAATTGACACTCCAATTTGAAAGAATCTGCCCTCAATTAAGTTCAGACCAGAAGACTAAGGATGGCAAGATGAAATAGGGCTTCTTAAGGCTAGAGTATGAATAACTGAGAAGTGTAAATCTAATTTGTATAGTTACTTGTTCATTTATTTTTGAAGAGATAGATGTTTTCTACTTAATTCTTTAGCGAAATCCTCCCCTAGAGAGCTCACAAACTATGTAATTAACTTATTTCCTTCTTTTCCCTTTATACTAGTTCTACCAGCCTTTTGGACACAATTTTCTTTACAGCAGGACCTGTCTTAGTATTTCCTGCATTGCCTCAAACTCAACTCTGTTGTCTAAAATTAAAAGATAAATCTTTAGAACAAATTGCATCAGTAAGACTATCACATACAAATTCATGGACAAATCAAGTATGACCATTGCTTACAAGTGAAAACTTTGACTGCATTTGAAGACTTAAAAATCTAACGATAATAAATAACAGAACCTCCACTAAGGGGAAAAAAAAAAAAAAAGTTACTTTCATAATAAATGAGAAGCAACATTCAAGGTACCATAGAGGAATAAAGCAATCAATTACATACAGTGCTGTAAGAAAATGTTCATTCTTGCAGTAATTTTATGTTTACAATATCAGCCTAAACTGACTGACAAATTAACAATACAGATTTGTACAGTCTATTTCACTGCAATATGCAGATACCTATACTAGACATGTATTTTGTCACAAGTAATTTTTACAAAACTCTGTAACCATTTTTCTACCTGCAAATTAATTTTTCTTAAATCAATCAGTCTTACCTGTGTTTGGATATCATCCCCAGTAACAATATTTCCAACTGCTCTTAACGCAGGGGATACCACCTTGTAATCATTATGCCTGGAGACAAATATTAAATCGCTTGGTATTACCAAGTGTTAAAGTATAATTTTGCATTTTCAGTGAACAATGGTTTACTTCAGGTGCTAAATTTGTAATTACAAAAAACCTGCATTACTTCTTACACTTTCCTACTATTTAGCCAAATTTGACAACTACAAGTCTGTAACTGAATTGCTGAATCAAGGAAAGTGTATCTCTATAGAACAACACTACTTAGAGCTAGCTATCTGCCCAGCAGATTGATTTCATCCAGCTCAAGTATTATTGAATACAATATTGGAACCTGCATCACACAACAACCACAGAAATAAAAGAGGTGTTATTAGCTGTATACTAAAACTTAGCAGCCCCTCTTTGTGAGACAACTTTCTCCTTTTCTAAGTCAATAACCCTAGAAGTCGGTACATGAAGGCGATATTCAGCTGTCTGAGGTGTGGGGAAAGGAAATTACTCAGTTGTGCTAAAGCATCTATAGGAGAAAAAGCAACTTCTGCCTTTCCTGACATCTATACAAATGAGCTTTTCACAGGGAACTGCACTGAGCTGTCAGTGCTAGGAACTACTACCCCCGACCTACTCTGCAGTCCCCATGTGAACAGAGGGATTCAGTCTGCCTTTCTAGGAAAATAATGAAACATAAAACAAATATACTGGAACTGTTCAAAAGTGGCATAAGCCTGCCTCTGGACTTCATGAGTCCAAGAACTATTTGTGTTGCAACTACATCTCCTAGAAAAGTAAAAACAAAATAAAACAGTGAAATTAAAAAAAAAAAAAAAGAAAAAAGAAAAAAAAAAAGCTGAGAAATTAATTGTGTGGTCTTCAAGCTTCACCTTTCTATTCCTCAATGTAAATGAAATCCTACATTTAATTTTAAATATAAAGGAATACTTTGGGAAAACTTTTTTTCACTGTATCAGTAAAAATCCCAGCAGCCAAGTAACCTAGCAAGCAACTAAAAAGTCACTGAAGTAAGAAAAAAGTCTGTTTGAATTCATTAACAGTACTGCAAGACATTTATTTGGTGAAGACTTACATTAGCAGCTCTACCAATCTTCTACACACTCCAGAATCAATAACAGCTTGAATTTTATCATTGGGACCATCTGAAAGGTAAGAGAGGGCCCAGCAAGCATCTGCCAATACATCCGGGTCACTGCTAAACAACAGTCTTGACAAAACATTTAAGCAAGGAGCAACCTAGGTTAAAAAAAAAATATTGCATAAAATTAGCTCTTTTCTATTTTTCAAGTTTCAGAGAACATTCTGCAAAGGTATAAAGAACTATTTGCTGCCAAAGCACATGAGCTCATTAATGAATCAGGACCTAGGTGGAACACTTCCTGATTAAACCAGATATCCAACACAAACTGCTAAATTGGATACATTCCGATTCACAGTCTATTTATTTAGAGATACTTTATTAGGTATATAATTGTTCAGCTTACACAAAACATATCTGCTTTTACGGGTAACTCGATGATGAGGAATTATTGATGCTTTTTGAATCACTCAGGGAACAGAACTGCAAAGTAATACCATTTTTTTTTGATACTGTTGTCTTTGTAAGAGTACTGGAGATTATTTATAATAACCAATTTACAATTGCTTTACCACAATGAAACTCAGAGTAATTCACAGAGGACTTAACATTCACTAAACCAAATCAAACAAGCAACGGCTGACTTCAATTCTCACTGCAACTGTAGTCCCTGGACTTAATCTCCTACAAGTTCCATGTAGACACAGTCAAATGAACTAGACCATCTTCATATCACTTGGAACCTGACAGGTTTCAGCTGTACAGCTTGAGAAATTCATATTCTTTGTAGAACTTAATTCTTTATCTTGTATTAATTATGCAATTCAACCTCCTCTACTGTCCAATTGGTGCTATTGCAAAGGGCAAAAAGCAAAGAAGCTATTCTTATTCGCAGCTGCCTACAGGGAATCCTTTCCTCTCAAAGTGTTTAAGCAGCAAGAAATCTTGTTGGCTTTTTACTACCAGAACAAAACACTACTGAAGGATATAACTTAAGCAGAACAATTGTGAGGTGATCAATTAATTGACATTAAAAAATCCTCCCTTTTTGTTAATATCTCTCCAATAATTATTAAGTAGCAATGACAGTAATTATTACTCCATGAAGTAAGATTCAACACATGTAAATTCTCACCAGACTATCTTTAATGATCACTTAACCTCAGTCCCTTCTACCAGAATATCCTATGTTCAGTTCCACCTTTAATGTCATTAACCTTACCAGAAATTAATTTCATACTGAAAATAAGGAGCTAATACTCCTACTAGCCTCTAGAGTCTTACTGTTTTCATAACCACCTATAGTTATGAAGAGAGGAGGAAGTGAAGGATATCGTACAAGCAAATCACCTCTGTCATGATTTAACTGCATCTGACAGAGCAGAAAACTCAATATATTACTCCTACAAAAGGTGCTCGCAATTATATAAAAAAAAAAAAATTATTTTTTTACAAGGGCTATAATTAGTAATTAGTGCTGAATGTATTATTTGTCCATCATTTCATACCAGAGAATGACTATTTGCATCTAACTACAGTCTCAAGTTTTTAAGTAATTCAATTTTATTGCTGATAGGTGTCAGATGATTTTGTGCAGATACAATAAATGGACAAGATTGTGTGATTACATTAAAAAGGTAAAATTGAGTCTGTCTCCAAATTCAAAGATTCTATGTGTTGTAACATACTAAAAACATAAGTCTTCTTCAGCTTTCTGATTTCTCAAAATGAATACTTTCTTATACCTTACTGAAGTCTGGAGGTGGGTTCTTTCCTCTACAGAGGTTTGAGAGAGCCCAGACTGCATTTCTAGTTGTTGTAAGACGATTTGAATTTGTTAACAGTCTGCCAAAGAGAGACAACAATTAAAAAAAAAGATTCTTATTGAAAAGGTAAGTCTTTTCATGTCTATTATTACCAACAGTACCTCAAATCAGGAAAAGAAACCCTATTATTGTATTGGGAACTAGTTTCAATTTATTTCTCTTCATAGCTTACACGCTGCAAATATTTTCTTAGAATCAACTGAATCTGAATAGATTATTTTGCATGGACATCTCATTCCCAAATCAAGTATACACGTATGAAGTAAACCACTGCTCATATGAAAACCCTTCAACTAATCTTTTTTGAGGGTCTAAGAAGGCACTAGGAGATGCAATCCTCCCTTGAACTAACTTTGATGTTTTCATTGATATAGTGCAATTAATAATAATAAAAACCGTTCCATAAAAAGTTAGAACTTAAAGATCTTCTAAAAAAATTAACGCTTTACTAGTTTTGCTGAATAGAATGTGAAAGACTTAACACCTGAAAAATTAGGTTAACTTTCAGATACATATCAAAATGTTTAGAACTGTTAATCCTTTAAAAATCCTTGAGGAAGGTAATCACATTCTCCTCTATTATTTTAAGCTATTTTATGGAAGTTTAGAACCATTTGATTATTTTAAGCAGTAATACATTGAAGAAGATTTATATTGTGTAATTTTTTTCCCTGTGACGAAGCTACCTTACATCCTATTGTAAGCATATAGTAAATGTTGGAATGCTATTAAGAAAAATCTTCTGGTGGAACACAGCTCATGTAACAGCTACTCTGCCAGCTCACCTCAACAAACAAACAGATACATAGCAAAACTGGAGCTTGGGGCTACCGGACAAAGTTGGGAAAACAACATACTGCCTACCAGCCATTTGGAATCACACAAACGCAAGTGTGAATTAAATAATCTCTTCCACCTTATACATCCAGAACTGAGTCAACAGAGAGTTCTGCACAATACAGAAATTTCAAACCTGTGAAATAACACTTGTCTTTTTTCAAACATTGGAAAGCTTCCAATCATGGACTAATTAAAGATATGCATGAAGCTCAGGTAATACAAAACATTACATTCATAGCAATATAATAAAAGAAGAAACACTCTCCATTTAGCAAAAAGCTCATATTCTTTCTAAAAGAATTTTAATTTGAAGTATACAGTTATCTATACCTATATACTGCAGTTATAGTACTAATTTACAATACTTACTCCAAGAGAGGTGGTAATATCCCACAGTTTAAAACAAAGTCTCTGCATTCTGCATTATCACCAGCGATGTTACCAAGAGCCCACACTGCCTTAAAAAGTAAAGCATTCAAGTGAATTTATACATGCTTGAAAATCAACTCTTACAGATAATCTATGTATTTTTTACAGCAAATATTACAGAATCAAAAAAAAGCAGTATCATTCCAAATACAAAATTTGAGAAGACTACTGATTTCTGCACTGCATTTTTTGCGAACTTGCACAGAGTCAATTACCTACATGTGAAGTCATCCTTTCAAGGAAAGGAAGTCTTCTGTTATGAAAATACATTCATTCATTTTCCATAGAAATGATACACACATTCTTTTCAATAGTTACATTTGCTCAATACGTGTAATAGATTCAATAAAACTGGCTCGAAGTTGTAAACAACATATGAGGAATAAAAAGTTAAATCATGAACTTTCACTACACAAGCTTTCAAACACGCTAAATAAAAGCCAGTAAATTACAGCATCTCTTAAACATAAACAAACCCCCGAAGTTCAGGAAAATGTTAATGAAGATTGTAACATAATGAAAGATCAAAAGGATATAGAAAACAGAGTTGCAAGATAAATTAAAGAAAAAAAAACCCACGTTGTTTTCTACTATATTCTTTCTACTACAGTGTTTTATATCACATCTACTTGTAAATGCCACAATAAAAATGAGGTGCTTTCTTCAAATTAAAAAACAGGTTCAAAGAAATGTGAAAAAAAATCAGAGGAAAAAAGCATGAGGGGGAAAAAAAAAATACACCAAAAGTAAATTTTTGTCTTCCTAGAGCCAGATCAAACACACTACCAGACAAATGGGGCTTAAAACCTCTCTAACCACACACACTCCAAAAAATACATTCATAAATGGATTTTGAATAGTTATAGAACACCCTAAGAAAACAGTTACCTGCTCCTGTACATCTTCATGTTCTGAACTAAGCAACTTAATAAAAATGGGAACAGCTCCGGTTTCAATTACAACTTTGGTGTGCAGAAAAGTTCCAGATGCTATGTTTGTCAAAGCCCAAGCTGCTTCAAACTGTTGAGGAGCAACAAGACCATGTTAAACCACTCCACAGTAAAGCTTAAATTAATGAAAAACAGTTTGACATGAGAGTTACAGAGGTTAATTTTCCAACTTTTTTTCCTTTCCACTGAAATGCAGCTATTACTATTATTGTACTTTCTATACAATAACATAATTAGCATTGACAAAATCTCTATTTAATAAGCTCCTTCAGTACCTAAATTATTTCTAGGTTTTGGCTTGCAGCACTAACTGCAAAGAAGATTTCAAATATCTATTAACCAGTATAAATCCCTTCCGTTTACTCTATATTAAGCTAATTCTTCTAGTATGAATGTACTCAAGATCTAAGTGCCATTCCACCGGCAACCTACCACATATAAACAGAACTAGTTATAGACAGAACTAGTTACTCTCACCGTTAGTCATATGTTTTTCAAAGATTTTCTGAAAGGGTTTCATATAAGCCTTTCATTTTCCTGTATTGATTTATTCTTTTCTAAGACTTAACTGAAAAATACTACAACGTACTCAATACAAAGAAAACTGATTCCGCTCACGTGTCAATGCTGATGATCTTAATACACCACTCTGGAAATTCTCTTCAACACATTCTGCTTTCAACACCCAAGTATCTGACCAGCTGAATACGTAACTCTAAAGACCACTATGAAATTCACAGGAGTCAAGTCACAACTTCAGTGGTAATAACTGATATTTTAGACAACTAAAATTTCCCACTTTGGTGGTTAAAAATTATTATATTTTGGTATTAGAAAAATAATGAAATCACATGCTTTCCAAAGCTGTTTTGGGGGGTTTCTAATCCCATTCCAATCCCCCCATCGGTACCAGCCAAACTCACTTGCAGAGTGTAATTTTCATTCCTCTCCAGAAATTTCACAAATCTCTGTACTACTCCTGGTTTTTGTATGACTTCATCTATAGGTGGATTCGGCTCTAGGGGATAAAAACAAACATTTTTGTGTAAGTCTAACAGAAGACCAAATAAATTACTTTTTCAGTAAGACAGAAAACATTAATATGATTTTTAGTTCTTATTATAATTTTTAGCATTCGGTAATTTTAATCGCAAATGAAGAAGCTAAACTTTTGACTTTAGAAGACTGCAGGATCACCTCCACAAAGTGCTACAATTTAGTAAACACCCTATTATGTATAATAATAGTAACACATACTAATAGCCATTGCCATGTTAGTAACTCATTACAAAACACTGTTCCCTCTATCAGTAGCTCAGGTCAGTGGAAGGGCAATTATGATCAGACACTACTCGAAATGACTAAGCATACCTTTACCTACCATGCTATACAATTTATACAGCACTAATTTAAGACCGCATGTCTTACAGTCTCAACAAAAACAAGTTACAACTGTTCTTTGGCAGCCATGTAATTTCCCCCCCCCCCCCCAAATACAAAACAAGAACCAGAAATTGAATCACTGCAACAAGTAAGTAATGTTAGTGTGCAGTCAGTTACTGCCCTGGACACTTCAATCAAAATGTCCTTGCTTTTGTTACTTTGTCTAGAAGACTTAACATCAGAATAATGAAGCTTTCTGTATTTAGCCATTAGGCTGGAATAGATCTGGCACAGTTTCTCTATAAACAAGACTAGAAGTTTCAGTAAGCTCTATTTTAAAGTAAAACAAAATGAAAGGTTAACTGACCCTCCATGACTAAAATTCATAAATCAGGCAATGTTTACATACCTTTAGATAGCAATTTTCTGAATTTCTGAGTTGCTGTGAGTTGCTGATCAGGATCATCTGAAAAAATCATCTGCACCATATCTACTGTAATAACTTCTTCCTAAAAATGAAAGGAGGATTTCTTAGGTCTAGTACTTTGCACATTAACAGATAATATTCTAAACACACTCTAAAGTAATTACCTCTGGAATAGGTACAGTAGAGCTGACATCAGGATCCTGAATTGGACTTTCTACCATAGATTCTTCATTTCCCGGGAGAGAAACATTTCGGCGTTTAAAGAGCTAAACAAAGAAGAAATTTTTGAGAGACATTAGAACTGACCATAGAATGGGTACTGATGACATACACTTGAAAAAATGCTTTCACCAATACTAGTCCAAGTATTTCAACTACTCACCTTTCTACTCATCCATGCAAATGGATGTCTACATTAAAGTTTAAAGAACATAAAGGAGAAAAACACTACTGTATCTGTATCTTGATAAACAGCACTGCAACACATTTAAAACTCAAAGTTCTTTTTAATTAGCAAAGATTCATAAATTTTACTACATGTAAGAAAAAGATAACACAGATCTTTTAACTTTTGCTCTTCTATCCATTATAATCGGCATTTATATTTAAGCAGGAAATTGTATTCTACAAGCTACTTTTTATTTTACAGGCTAAAATCATCACCACAGAGCCAATGTGTTTAAGCACACCTCACTCCTCCCTTCAACAGAAGGCCTAAGTACTTTCTTTGTAAGACAATTAAACAGCACCTATACATTTAATATACAGTTGCAGAAAGACTAAAACAGAAACATTATTTTAATACAGCTGGAGAAAAGATAGTGTAGCTTCATGGTGATCTTCCAAAGTATGTAACATTAAACATTCTCTATGTCCAAAAATTGCTTTAAAATTGGCTGCATGCACTGACTGCACTCAAAATACATATCTGCACTGTAGTATTTAATAAGCTATGTTTAATGAGTGCCTCTTCCTTTTCTGGTACACAAGCAAAACATTCACATTAGCCTGTCTTCTTCTAGATCAAACCTAACTTTCTATCTTTAATCCAGTACTACACTTAAAACTATTGTAATTAATAATTCTAAGAATAATATGTTGATACCTTTAAAAACAAATGTTAGAACTAAGATTTCACCTGTAAACATCATAATTAAATCTCCAACAAAATCCTGAAGGTTTTGTCCTCTAGGTGTCTACAGACACCTAAAAATTGGCTTGGTGTCTACAGACACCTAGATTTCTGCTACTGTACGTGCCCAAAACTGAAGAAGCAACTCCACGTTTACATCTACCCATATGTCAAACAAGAACCTAAAAGAAGGCATTTTCTCCCATGTTCAACACAATTCTGGACTGGGCACAATCCTGGACACAAAATAACTGAGAATCTTGTACATAAACAAGGTTTAATTCCATTTAAACCCACAAAGGAAGAAGAAACATTCCTCTTTTGTAAGACCAGCCATTCTTTCTAGCACTCAGCAAGGATACAGAAGCTCTTGGTTGAAATGTACAAACTGTTTTTGCTTAGGATTGCGGTCTATCTACCAGTTACAATTCCTTCTGGAGCAAAAGCAGTCTCATCTCCCTGCATAAACTTGTTCTCCCCAGTTCAAAAAGAGCTCAATAACAACAGTCCAACAAATTAAGATTAAGGAGAACATAACAGTATTCTGATTATTACAACAGTCAGCACGGGAGAGGAAACACCTATTACTTTTCATAATTTAACTAGGAAGTATTTACTACAAAATACACAAACAAAACTCTCAGCAGGAACTGCATTGCAGTTACTCATTCACAGGTAAATGCTCCAGTATCATACTACTTCTTACTCTTACCTCTCTGGCCCAACTAATTTAAATTCTTTTTCCATGCAGTAGCACCACTTTCCCAGGAGAAGGGTAAGCATTCCCACCTCAAAGAGGACTGTAGATCAGTGCCTGGGACACTCTCTAGGTTGTGGGAGACAAATTCAGCCACTTTAGACCAAGCAGAAAAACAAACTACATTCCTTACTTTCCCAGCAAGAAACCAGTAAACATTCTGGGAAAAGGAACTATCACAAATCATTAAACTATACAACGCTTCATGTACTCTGATCACTAAAAATTCAATAAGGACAACTGCAAATATTATACATAATAGTTCAGGGATCACTAATTGGTAGCCACTTTACCAAGTTACTGTAGAAAAGCTCTTGGGCAATTTGAAGGATGGCTTCAAAGATGAAAATAATCCTCTCCCCTCTAACAGTACAACTTTGGCCCAAACTCTAGAAGAGAATGCAAGGTTTCTAATCCTTACTGGAACTAAGAGCATCCTTTCAGCCCAGGCTTACATGTTTAAACCTAGACTACAGATTAAACTTAAGTCACTAGGGCACAGGGATGAAAGACTCATACTTTAAGATGGTTTCTGTTCACTTTTTTGTTTTCTGAGAGGTGTTTTATTAACAGGTGTATAGTGCTCCCCAAAACTGCACAGAAAACAGACATTCAACTCAAGTCCTGCTCAAGTCCTTTCACATATCTGAATTTAGCTTCAGAAGCACTTAACAGTTAACAGCTAACAAGATACTTACCTGTTCTTCTCTTTTCTGTTTCCGAAGCTGAATTCCTTCCTCCTCTCTTCGTCTGCGCATTTCTTGGGGATTAAGCGCATTATTCTTGTAGCTTTTCATTCTGAAGTTATCTTTACCTGGGCTTGCCATGTTGTCTATTAAAAAAAAAAAAAAGAAAAATTACTCCAAAAGGCCAAACCTTGCAGCACAAACTTGCCACTTGTACTACAACTACTCCAACTCCTGTACTACAACAGTATCTACAGCAGCAGCTATATATTCCTGTAGCTGCTTGCAATACTCAGTTCATCAACAAAAATATCTAAGGTAGAAATCAGAGAAAAAACTTTACCTAGATAGGCACTTCTAAACTGCAGATTAAACTGCAGATCCTCTCAGGGATCAGATACTTCATTGAAGTGCATAAGCTACAGCAAAAAGAAATTATGGGTCTTATGAGCAAATTGAGAAACAAAAAGCAAAAACATTACATTGCTGAATTTTGTTTCTGTCAACAAGGAATTTGCTTCCTCCTCTCATAACAGACTTTAAATGTATTAAAAATAAGGATAAATCCAAGAAGAAAGCCTGCAGTAATTACCACTTCATTTAATATCTTACTGCTTGTTTTATTTTTTTTAAGATGCCTTGCAAACATAACACAAGGTCTAAAGATTATGCTGTGTTTCCTTCTAAACTGTATGCAGAAAAAAATCTGCAGAAAAACAAATTGAGAGTCAGTAGCACCCAGATATGCATACTCTTTTCCATTTTAAACTAGCAAAATGACTGACTCATTCTAATTAACATCTCTTTTGATAGATTAGAGGATTAGAATCTGGCTGTCATTTCAGGTATATCAGTTGTGAAAAGATAAAAGTAATAAAACATGATTCTGTCACTGAAATGATAAAGTTTTTGACTGAAAAGGTTTTTTTCAATAGCACAGTCCTAGTTTTTAAAGCTAAAACTGTAGCCTTCATCTGAGGAATAGCTCTCAAAATCATGATTTAAGGCTCCACAGAAACTCTCACTTGTCTGAAGTTCTTCCGCAACAAGAAAATGTGCATAAATATATCTGAACTACAGCTCTCGAGCTGTGCAAAATTCTCTACCAACTTCCACTCTGGGACTACTTTCTTTTTTTTGTTTTTTTTTAAGTATCAGCAGTACCAAGGACTGCTGAGCAATAAACACAAGCTATGAGAAGAAAACAATCCATAGAGTTACGCTGACATCAATAAGACACTCCGAGGACTCGGCAGGCCCTTTCACCCAAACACAATTGCTTCATAAGAACCTGAATAAACGACTGCCATCTCTGGACCACAACGCTAAGTGTGTCACCATCTAAAGCGATTTTCTAGTAATTGTCATGTAACTTCTGTGGGACAACTTAAGAAGAACATTTTTCCAACAACACTACTAGCTTAACTACTAGAACATCATCGCTTCCTTAATCATTCACGCCTTGCTAATTTAGCTGCGCCAATAAAACTGTCAGGCCAATCGATGAACTAAACAAGAGAAGCACATATTCCAAACAACCCAGCTTAGGTCTATAAAGAGTTACAGAAACATAACTGTGAGGAAGCTCTCATCAAATCTGTTTTCAAACAGAAAAGCTTATGAATTTATAGCTTCATTTACTCCACAAGAGTTTTGGTATAGACTGGCAGTCCTTGATCTATTCAGGCTTCACAAGTTCTCCATCTAGATCCAAGGAAGCCTGCACTTCTGCTCTGCAAAGCTATGCTTGTTTTAACACGAAATCCCTCGACCCACCACATCCTGCATCTCGCCCACCTGTTGTGCCTAGACCAAGACCTATCAAACTAATAGTTTTTTTTTTTCCTCCCTGCCTACGTAGGTCTCCCTAAACACCACGCCTTGCCGTACCACCGCCCCCTCCCCGGCTGGCAGCGCGGGGGAGGCCGCACGGGCTTCCGGACGCAAGACGCTGGCCCAGGACCGCCAGTCCTCTTGCCGGCTGCCCGGCCGAGAGGACACCCACCCCGCCCTCTAAGGGCGACTAGCCGAGCTCTTCACCCACATCCCTTAAAGAGAGGGCGGAAAAGCCCCCTCCATCAGCGGCAGGGAAGCGAGAGAACGGCAGCCCTCTAACTACGGAAGCGCGGAGAACAGCGCGGGAAGACCCCGTCCCAGCACCGACCGCCCCGCCTGGCGGGGACCGAGCTGCCGTGCGCGGCAACGCCCCGCTGCTGCCAGCCGCCCCCGAGCAGGCAGGAGACCGGCCTGCGCCGGGGAGCCTTACAGCAAGGGGCACCGCAACCCGAAAGCGGGCATAATCCCTCTCCCGCCTCTGTCCCTCCCCGCCGACTCTTCGCGCTCTTCCGCTCTTACCCATCGAAGCGAAGACGCACCGGCACCCGCCGCCCTCCAAGCAAGAAAACCCCGCTCCCCTCCGGAGCGCGGCGCCAGCAGCCGCTCACACTTCAAGATGGCGGACACCGCCCCACCGCGCGCCGCACTGGCCCGGGAACCGGGGCGGGGGGCGGGCCCTTTCCTTCCCAGCAGGCTTTGCGCGCAGCACTTCCCAGCGGGTAAGCGGGCGGCGGTTTCGTTTCACGGGGGCGGCGCGGCGCGATGCCGGCCTGCGGCCTCTGCGGGCAGGCGCTGTCCTCGGAGGCGGCGGGGCGGCGCAAGCAGCTGGGCCGCCAGCCTCGCTGTCCCCTCTGCGGTGCTGCTGCCGCCACTGCTGCTCTTGGCTGTGGGGAGCTCCGCCCGCAGATTGAGGCAGCCCACCCCCCCGAGTGCCCCTTCTGCGGGGAGGCGGCGGGGCCGGAGCTGGAGGCGCACGTCAGGGCGCGGCACGGGCACCTGCTCGGCGCCCCGGGCACAGGTGAGCGGCGGCGGGGAGGGGTCGCGCCTGAGCCCCGCGGGGGGCGGAGATCGGCCCTGCGGGGTTCTGCCGGTGTGGCGGGGAGTGAGCGCCCGGGGGTGGGGTGGGGTGGGGTGGGGTGGGGTGGGGGCGCTGCCGGAGCGCCCCGTCCGCGGTGCGGGGGGTGCAGCTGGAGAGAGCTCCGAGAACACGCGTGGGAGGCGGCGGGGGAAGGTGGTGGAGGGAAGGAAGGGACGGCGGGGGAAGGCCATGGGGGCGTCAGGTGGAAAGCCCGCTCCAGAGCGGGACAGAAAACACTACAACGGACGAGCCTGCGGTGTTTTACGTGCCCAAAAGACACCGTCCGTGTCAGGGGAAGCAGGTCGTAAAGCTTTTGCGTGACAGCGAGGTGGTTTTCACCTGTTCAACGTGCAAAGGTTTGGCTTTGCCTCTCGAAGTCTCGTCTGTAGAGACTGCTCTCCTGTAGAGCAGTGGCAGGACGCTTTAGGGAAAGGGAGTTTTCAGTTCGAAGTAGAGACTTAGGAAAGATCCGGGACCGAGGTGTTCTGAGGTACTGAACGTTGATTTGGAGACCGCAAGTATGTTCTGGGCGATAAAGTTGGAGTAAAGAAAACAGTTATTTACTAGATTGTATTTTATTTTAAGCGTTGTCAGAATTTTTTTTCTGACTAACTGTCCAAAGTTGCTGGTAGCTATTTCAGAAACAGCATTGGCATCTCTGCTAGCAGGTAATTCTCTTAGAAGACTGGCATTCTTGATGTAACAAGCTATGTTTACTGACAAGAAAAACAAATTATTATTACATTGCAGAATGTGGCAGAATCAACCACACTGTGTAGTCTGTGATTAAAAATATGTTTTCTTATAGAAAAAAAAACCAAACAAAACAGATCTTACCATTGAATAATATCTTCTATGGGTGCAAATAATGCAGAGCTTGAATAAATAACTTACTTGCCTGCATGCCAATTTCTATTTTTAAAATAGTTACATTAATAGTGTTTTGGGGTTTTTATGTACATAGTGTGTTTCAGGAAACTGTGTTTGCAATGTTATGCGAAATGTTGCTGGTGAATTTAGATGATTATACCATCAAGTTTCCCTCCAGCCAGTCATGAACTTTTAGCTTGGGCAAATGTTTTCCAGGAACAGCTAACATAGCGTATTAATTCTTGTGTTTTTTGAACCTAGGAAGGTGCAAGTAAAATCTAGGCACTCAAAAGGAGGGCAGTAAAGATGGAGTCAGGCTCTTCTCTGTGGTGCCCCATGACAGGACAATGGGCTGTAGCCACAAGTCAAAATACGGCAAATAACATTTAAACACAAGAACACTTTTTTTTTTTACTGTGAGAGTGGTCAAACACTGGAATAAGTTGTCTGGGGAGCCTGTGGAGTGTCTGTCCTTGGAGTTATTAGAAAACTGGCCCTGTGTAACTTAACCTATTTAATTTGACTCTGCTTTGAGGGACTAGAAGATCTCCAGAAGTCCTTTTGAACCTTACTTATTCTATATGGTACTCTTCAATAATAATTCTAGAACTACAGAAAGAAAATTTATTTGAGGAAATGCAGGAAGACCAACAAAGTAAGAGTGTCAGCCAGCACGTTTTACTTTATTCTCTCTGCCCAACTACTGTTTTATCACGTGAATGTTAAAGTAAGGAAGTATTCTTCTGTTAGCAGGACAGATCTTTTAGTTAACGGTTTGATATTCCAGACTAAGTATTTATTAATACAAATATTATGGTAGCAAATTGTAATCTAAGTTAAATGAGGTAAAACTTGATTAATAGAAGGAAAATATGTCTTAAACTTGTCAGATATTTAGGTACAAATTCTTAAATGGTTAAGAGAGTACCAGCTGTTTAGAATTTGCTGCCTTTCACTGGAGAATTTCAATGGCAACACAAAATTAATTACTGTGTATTTATCTTAGAGACTGTGTATCAGTTAGGGAGGTGATTCTCACAAAACTCAGGAATTGCATTAATCAAGAAACTGCATTTCTTTTTCAGACACAGGAAATGGTGAACAGCTATATGAATGTCCAATGTGCAGTCTTACCTGTACAGACATTCACATTCTTGAAGAACATGTGGATTTACACTTAGAGGAACATAGCTTTTCAGAAGGTACATTAAATGATACAGACTTGCTAATACTTGAAAGCATTTACAAGTATTTGCGTGTTGCAGTATAGAGTTAAATTAAGACGAAATTTAAACTAAATATTTCCTTACTTAAAAAGAGGACTGGACACATACATAGTGAAGTTAACATAGTTAATAGCAAGTCCTATCATTTGCCCAAATGCTCTGTTTAATTACACATGCTGAAAGAAATATTTGTCTAGGCATGCTTGTTAAGTAAATGCACTGTATTTAGCCAAAACTAAACTAAAACTTAAAGTGAAAAATTTTTTAAAGACAGCCATATTATATATTTTTTTCCTAGCTTTATGGAAGATTTACATACATGAAATTTAGAGTGTGGCATATTCCAGTGAGATGAGCTGAAAATCTGTAGCTTATGAAAACTTTTTTTTTTTTCCTCAGTTCTTTTCTCTAAATGCTTGTGCTGATTATTAGTCATACCAATAAAGTAAAGGCATCAAAGTTAGTGTTCTTATTAGCATGGTTAATAAAATACTAGAGATTCCCAGTCCAGTTCTCTGATCCTAAAGTTGGTTTTGTCACTTTGTTATGAGGCTGCTGGCAGTGGTCCTAAAAGCTAAGAAGTGTGTGGTATTCATGAAACTGGGACTTCTTGCAAATAATGAAGTGAAACATAGTAAAAAAAAAAAAAAAAAAAGCTATTTTCTTAGTAGTAGAGGTACATGCATTATTTGCTGAGTAATTGCTCCTGTAACTACATAAACTTTGTCCAAGTCAAATGTCTGAGTCTTGGTAGACTGAATGCAGTCAGTCCTGTTTAGTGTTCATTGCTAATAGTTCAAAGTAATGTGGGATGCATCTCCTAAAATTAATGCCCAGTTGTGTTTATGTATGTCTGCTTAGAAAAAAATCTTTAAAAATTAAATAAATGATCCATCAAAGCATTGTTAAACTTCCTGATCAAGTCTTCTCTCTTTGGAATGTTATTCTTGAGTAGGTGGAAACATAAGAGATCTAGAACTGGCTCAATGGCTCCAAACCGAAGAAGATCAACGGCAGAGATCAGAAGAAGAGAAGCGAGAGAGGGAAGAATTTAAAAAGCTGCAGGTACAGTAATATTTCTAAATGGTAAACTTCTGAACAGTTGTGCCATTAGAGGCTAAGTATCTTGGAACTGTAGTGACCTAGAATGGCCATACCAGGTCAGACAGGCTGTGTTGAGGTAGTGGTGCAGGAGTGGGTTGCAGTCAAATGCAAGCTCTGGGCAGCCCTGATGCTGGCACAGGCGCTGGGCATACCTGCCTTAAGCTACTTGACTTTACTGCTTTGAGTGGTGCTAGCTCAGGATGAGGCTTGGTGCTCCCTGTGCATGCTGTAGTGCTCTCACCGGGGGCCCTGGCACACCTGCGGCCTCGTACTGTGCTGCACACAGCTCTACTGCTCTGTCTTGCAGCAAAGTCTGGAGCCTATTCCCTGGCCAAGTGCCTGAGGCCCTGAGGATCCTGACTATCCTCTTCCTGGATACCATCATCTGCTCCAGCGACCACTCCCCTGCTAGGTCCTGCTTCCTGCTCCCGCCTGATAGCTCATTTCCCACTCTCCCTACCTCCTGGCCATTGACTGCCTTTGTGCCAATGGCTGGCTGCCCAAGAGGGAGCAGAGGGATGTGCCTGCTCTTCCGGATGTGGCTTTCCTAGTCTCACATTTCTGCTCAGGAGTGAAGCTTGGCCTTCAGCTCTAAAATATCACAAATCTGAAGTTTTTATGTCTCACTGTTCACTGGTTTTCAAAGTTACTGATCAGGCGTACAGCTTCTCAAAATCACTGAAGGTGAATTAAAAAAATGTGATTTAAATCATGCACATTCCATGCCTAACAGAGACAATATGGCTTGGATAATTCTGGAGGCTACAAGCAGCAATTCCTAAAGAATATGGAAAGGGAAGTTAATAGAGGAAGAATGCAGCCTTTTGAATATCACAAGAGAAAAGCTGACATGATGGAATATTTGGCTTTTGGTATAGAAGATGAGAAAACAAAGACCTCAGGTAAAAATGCTGAAATTATACAACTAAGACTGTATTTTGTAAACCTAGATTGTAGTGACCAAACCTGTCTTTAAAAAAATCACACGATTGGATGTTCAATATTGGTTGCATTCTGGTTTTAACGCTTATTTTCTAGGTCAATCTATACCATTTTAGTCCTAAACTAATAAGGAAATTAAAGCTTAGTATATTTCTAATCTTTATTCTAATCTAAAGACTTTTTTCCTTCTTTTGTCCTATGGAACCAAGTTGTCTGGTTAAGGGCCCAAACACAATCAAAAGATGCAAATGTCTCATTACAAGTTGGTTGTCCTTGAGTGTATGCTTGTGTACTAATCAGTACTCATTGGTTCCTAACCTAGTGTAGGTGTTAAAATTTACAGTTGCTTTTTATCTTGTGTTTCAGTTAGTCGTACTGTCATGTAAGCTTGTCCCAGGCAAGCACAGTGTTCATCTGATTACAAAGTCCAAGAGAGAACTGGGAGGAGTAGACATCTACTCAATACATCATCTTTGAAATGTTTCATAATTGGTACAGAAATACAGTGCCGATGGATTTTGATGTCCTTTTCAAAAGGCTTCCTTGTCTTCACTTGCCAAGACCACAGTTCTCAGGTCCTTTAGCTTATTGCTAGTGGTTCTAGCTTACAAAATATCCATTTGGTTCTTGACAGGTAAAGTAAAATCTCTTCTATAAAATGTATTGAGTGGAAATAATACATTTAAATTTCTCATTCTTGGTAGTGCTTTAGACTTCAGAGAGAAATTCATAAAATAGTCTCTGATGGCTATGGAATGATTGTCTTCACAATAGTACGGTAATAAAGGACTCTTGAGAATTTACATTTACAAATTAGAGAGAGCATTCCCAAGTATGTTCTTTTGTGTAACAAAGGAGGATTTGGAATATCCTGCAAGTGGATTTTTATATTGACAGTAATTCTCAAATTCTGTGCCATTCGTTTTCTTGTCTTAATTTCTCCAGGAAAAATTATTTTGAGGGCATAAAAGGATAATATAGTATGTGTAAATATTTCCATGTTTTTAAGGGAATGTACTGGAGGTGGTAGTGGCATAGGAGTGCCTTTACTGGTGACATTACTTTTCCTATTTCATTGAAATAGTTCCTATGCATATCACGGTTTATAACGCAGTCCAGGTTGTTTAATTTAACGTACTCATTGTGTAGCAGCAGTGAAAAAGTAGCTTGAATTCTGAAAGCTTCATAGTACTTAAATTCATCAAAGTAAAGACCATCAAAATGAAATAGGTACCATGTCCACTGGTTTTGTGATTTGGGTTCTGGATGTAACATAGGATCGCTTAGAAGTTTTAAAATAAATTGTCTTAGTCTGTATCTGCTCCAAGCTGGGGAAAGAATATTTTTCTGGCAAATTTTGTAGTTCGTTTTACAGATAAACTTTATATCTGATCTTCTTTTAGGAGTGATTGAAGCATTGTGCAAGTACTATCAAAATGAAAACAAAGACGTGAGGCGTGTATGGCTTTCAACAGGAGTAGATCACTTCCACTCATCTTTGGGCGACAGAGGCTGGGGTTGCGGTTACAGGAATTTCCAAATGATCCTTTCTTCACTATTGCAAAACAGCTTGTATAATGACTGCTTGAGAGGTATTAAACAAAACACTGCCTCTTTGTTTCACGTACCTTGGATGACAACCTACTGACTGATGTTTTACCTTTTCATTTACACACAAAGGCTTAATAGGTCAGTGATGCCTATTAAATGTTTGTTACAACACTGGAACTTACTGTTCCAGAGGTGAATACTGGCAAGGTGTAATGTGGTTGAAGTTTTAGCTTTAGTTTTTTTGGTGCATCTTTGTAACATTAACTGCCTTGTATAAAAGAAGCGGAATATTTTTAATTAACAGGCTATTTCAGTAACTGTAACCACAGTTCAAAAGCTTTTCTGTTCCAGATACTACACTGATTCCAAGTATACCAAAGATTCAGTCCATGATTGAAGATGCCTGGAGAGAAGGCTTTGATCCTCACGGGGCATCTCACTTCAACAACAGTTTACATGGTTCCAAAGCATGGATAGGAGCGTGTGAAATTTATTCACTGTTAACCAATCTCAGGATAAAGTAAATATTGCTCTCTCTCTTTTTTTTTTTTTTTTTTTATTTTTATTTTAAGGTTGCGTGCCTTTAAAGGTCAGAGTTGCCAATTGTGTGATGACAAAGCCACCTTCAATTTAACCAACCTGTAAACAGATCTAATTTAGCACAGCATAAAGCTGTGTAACTGCTTATCAGGTAGATAAACTGAGTAACTACTTAGATCATTAAGACTTGGTGAAGAATTATGCTACATATGCATAAAATAAAACTTAATTGATTAAAAATGTAATTTCTCTAGAAGTTTCTTCTCAAGAGGAATCTGAATTTCATGTGCATAATTCTAAAAGCTGTTAATTGGATTCTGTAGCATACGTGTATCACATACAAAAAAACCCAAACTTTTTGTTTTTCATAAGCTTCAGAAGTTCTTGTTAGACTGAACAGAGTAGAGTGTTTCTTTGTAGTGGAATGTATCTTCCAGTTTTGAACAGTATATGTTGCTTTGTAATTATGTGTCCCCTACTTCTGCATGTAGGGGCGGAGGGGGGAAAAAAAAGTGGTAATGACCAGTTGATGCTTGTAATGGCTCTGTTTACAAAACATTCTTGGTGCAGGAGGAAGGGACTGAGAAGTTAAAAAAATTGTTCTAACAAACAACCTGCTTGAAATTTTATTGTTGCTTTCATTCTAAATGTTCTGTAGGTGTCAAATCATTGACTTTCACAAACCAACTGGCCCTATGGGTACACACCCTCGTTTATTCGAGTGGATTTTGCATTACTATTCTACAGATAATGAAGGTGGTGCAAATGCAAAAGTAGTGTGTACTTCCAAACCACCTATCTACTTGCAACATCAAGGTCAGTATCACAATATGCTGGCTTTTTACTATTCTTTATCTTTCTTTATATGTGCTACCGTTCAGAGCACCATTTTATGTTCCTTCTTCATTTAATTGAAGGCATGGCTTTGTTTTTCGATAATTTTTTTTTTTATTTAGTAAGAGCAACATTAAAGTCTGTATTTTTATTGGATGGAAAAGCTGGATGTGATTGGAATCTCAGCTTTTTGACATTTGCTCTTTACCTGTAGCTATCTTATTAAATTTCAAGCAATGTCTTCCTTGATCTGAAAATACCTAATGGAATTCATGTGTTTTTAAAATACTGAAACTCTATTTTGAAATTAGGTCATAGTCGTACTGTTGTTGGAATAGAAGAGAAGAAGAATAGAACCTTATGTTTGCTACTGTTTGACCCAGGATGTCCTTCCCAGGAAATGCAGAAACTGCTAAAACAAAACAGTGATGGTACTAGTCTCAGACCACTTCGGAAATTTGTAGGTAGCTTAAAAGAAAAGCAATACCAGATAGTGGCTGTAGATGGTGTACTCTCATTGGAAGAGAAAGCTGTAAGTATTTTGGAAAATAGTTTCTGTCTAAAAAAAACTTAACAGCATCTGCATCTCTCCTTTAATACTCAAATGCATATGCATATATGGTTGTTTGGTGAATTTTTTTCATCTTTTCACTTTCCTTGTTCTTCTCTGCTACTTTCTGCTTATTATCTGTGAATTGAGTAGTCACAGGATATCAAAACCAAAAAGGTTTTCAATGTAAATGCATGTCACCTTGATGTATCTGACAACTTCAAGTCTTTTATGAAGCTTGTAGCTGTTTGCAGGTGTAAATTAAGCTTTTATTTTTTCTTTTCATTAACTTACAAGAAAATATTGTAAGTAATTCATTATGGGCATATAAGGTACTTACAAAGCATTAATGGTCCAAAATTATGTTCAGGGATGTTTATTGCAATTTTATAAAGCTATGTGGTATCTATCAGCATTTGATAGTCGAAGAACATAGCGCAGAGATACTGAGGCCTAACCATCCAATGTCTCATCAGCTTGAAGGCTAGAACTAGTGCATTCTGCTTTCTGAAACTACTTAGAACTTCATATATTCAAAACACCGCTCTGAGTAACTTACATGTTTAAGCTGTTGGCAGTTTTATAAATCCTATCCATGTGGTTCACTTCGGCCATTGTAGATTTTTAAGGCCTTAGAATTTTTCAGATGAATGTCAGATGTAATTTTTATTCTTAAGCTTTTTCTTTCCTACACTAACAAATTGATTCTGAGAAACCATGCTCCAATTCTGTCGTGTCTTATCAGCACTGTTCATGTTCAAGCTTCGGGACAGACTTTTACTTTAAGCTATGAAATAACTGGTGACTGAGTCACCTGATCAACTGTATTTAACAGTTGTATATTGAAATGAGGTATTGTCTTAAGTGTCATCTGCCTGTGAACATGTCAGAAATAGCAGTAAAACATAGCCAACCCCTCTTCCTCCTGCTGGCAAAAGCTTTACAATTCAGGATACAGTAAAAGGAAGAGTGCTGTATGGGATTTGTCTGAGGTATTTTGTTTGGTTTTGGGTTTTTTCCTCTTTTCAAAGATTTTATTTATATTTACAAATATAAATTATTTTTAATTTTGTCTTGAAAGCTCCAATTTAATTAAGATTAAATATAACTCCCTATACTCATTAAGCTTACTAAACTACTAATTTGGAAAATGCTTTTTAAAGTAGTATTTTTGTTAATTAAACGATTTCCTTTCCTCTCTCCCCACGTTTTTTAGGCTCGCTGCCATGCTTCTCAAGTCTTAACATCAGAGAAGATTCCTTAAAGGATGCTTTTACTACCTCTTTTGGAGTCTGCTGGATGCAAAACATTAAACTTCTGGACTGTGACCTGAACTCAACAATTTTTAGACTTAAACTATGTCTCCGTAAATGTTTGGGGGCTCTTGCGAAGCACAACAGTAGAGTAAACCTGTAGTTTTGACCTTCAATCCAAACTTTACCCTCCTGATGAATCCATAACTCTGAAGTATTAGAGTTCTTGTCTTTCTACAAAATTTGCTGCTTTTTTAGTTGCTTAAATTACAAAGCAACACCTGCCAGCCCATAGCAAACTATGCACCATAGTTAACTGTCAATAAGTAGTGGATAGAAATACTATGGAACTACTTTACTGGAGTGCCTCTGTAAATATATTTATGCTGACTCTGTGGCCAGTGCTCTATTTCTTAAGTAAATTTGATCAACAAATACCTATTATGCCTCAACAAATTCTCCTGCAACTATTTGCAAAGTACAGAGCTAGTTCAGTGATTTCACATAATACCGTCTGTTCCACCAGGAATTAGTTTACTACTGAACTAAATCAGTTAGCTGGCTTCTCTAGATGTATCACTTGTAGACATGAACATGTCTGCTTACAAGGTGGATCAGTCTTAACATGAGGTGTGAGGTCTGAAATAGTGGTGTCTAAAGTGGGGTGGTGTGGTCTAGAGGCTACACAAGACAATCCATCGGGATGTAGGACGAAAATATTTCTTTTGTACCATGAATAAATAAAAATATTTTGTAAGTGTTTATTTTATCCTTCTTTTAATTTCTGGTTTTCTGTATGTTTTATATTGTATATCCCCCTAGGTGTCGGAGGCATCTCAAAAGCGTATTTGAACTGACTGTGACTAGGGGCAGGGTTAGTGCATTTTAAGACACTGGAGCTATCTACTGAGATGAATATCTTGGGTGTCTGAGGCACCCTGCTATATCTAAGACATGCTGCTCTGTCTGGGTGTAAAAGTCCTGCCTCTCTCCAGTAGGACAGCTGAAGGCTGGGAGGGATGGTCGAGTGTGTTGCAAATAGCACTAGATGCCTTTGTTTAAGCAATTGAATCATGCCATGGCATCCATTTACTGTAACTAGAGCTTACATACTTCCCTTTCATTTAGACTCTCTTGCATGTTGACATCGATGTAGGTGTAGGAGTTTTACCATTAACCTGTTTCTTTCATGTTTAATATACTCTAGCAATAAGAACGAATAGTCTTTCAAAGTAGTGAAATGCACAACTGGGTAAAATGTTACAACGAATAAATCAATAACTTTTCTGAAACATGCATGAAAGTAAAAAATTTAATTATGAAAATGTGTTAATTCCAGTAGGTATGTAGAAGTGACCTGGGAAAGGGTTAAATATTTAGGACACTGGAGGAGTTGAGACTAGGGACAGATTTCACGGGAATTGGAGGACCACCAGCTCCCATATTAGCCCTGGTCTGTGTGGCACGCGTTTGTATGCCATGTGGAGTTTTGCAGCCTCTCACAGATACACTTCAATCTCTTCTGCTCTGTTCCGTCACCTCCCCTGTGACTGGGGCTGAGCCTATTCCTGGCTAAGGCTCTGCTAATTCCAGACCAAGCATATGCTTCACCCGTGTCACGCTGTGCCCAGATGTGTAAGCCAAAGAAGAAGGAATTGCAGCTCAGCCCCAGCACTTGACTTACGTGTTTAAACTGCCATTGGGACCAAGCTGGTGTTTCACTGAAATGCTGTAATGTGCCAAATCTCTTTGTACTGGCTTGTACATTCTGTTTGATTCCTGTGTAATCACTGTGGGACAGCTAGATTGTAAGTGCAACAGAAGGGTGGGAGTGTCACTTGATCTAGCTGAAGATGCCGTTGCAAGGCCTTTTGCAACAGTGATTTGTGGCACCACCTGGACAGTGATGAACCATTTGAGATACCTGATTCCATGTGTGTCAGTGTGATCTTATGCCAAGATCCCAATAAATTTTGTTTGGTGTGGTTTTTGTTTCAGTTTGTTGTGTTTTGTTGGGTTTTTTTTGTTGTTGTTGAGTTTTATTTGTTTGGTTTTGTTTGTTGGGGTTTTTTAACAAGCACTCTGGGAATGTCAGAGCAACACATGCCTAATTACAGATTCATTAAGATCAAGTTCCTGGTGTCTCACTTCTTTCAGCTTGACTCCAGGAATGCCATGTAAAGGTCCAACCAACCAAGGTAATAATGGTATAACGAAAAATAACCTTGTCAAGGAATGGCAGCTGGGACAGGGTAATGGAGTCACTTTCAAACATTAGCTAGACACCACTGGAAAGCAAGCAGTGGGGTAAAAAAAAAGTTAAAATAACTCTAATGAGACCCAGGACTTACAGCCTGAATCGCTACCAAAAGTTTGTTCTGAGAGACAGAAAGTGCGTTTGGGCCCAGTACTAACTAAAATAACTGCTTAAGGAATGTTGCCTCTTATCTTGAGACTCCTCTGGGTTCACAGAAGCTGAACTTTTATCTTCTTTGCAAATAGTTGCCTCAGAGAAACAGGATTCTGGTTGGATCTATTCTCAAGACCTTGAGTATTTGGTTAACCACGTGGGTGAAGAAACTGACAGTGTGTTTCGGAAATTCCAAGAGGGACTTTGATCTGTTTTTCTCTTCCTGGGCAGCAGGACAACGGAAGGAGTGGTACACTTCTGTAATCAGAAGTAAATCACAGAGACTTGCCATTGCTGGGGGTCCTAGCCCCCAGCTAGTTCAGCTGCAAACTGTATTTTCTGGAAAAAAAAAAAAAGCGAAGAATTGTCTGCAAACCTACGCAAGAGAAAGCACACATTGAAAAGCCTCCTGAGTCTGTTATACATCGAGTGCTGAAGCAGTTTAGTCTTTACATGGAGTAAACTAACTCTCAGAAAAGCTTCAGGTAATGACAGTGAAAATTGCCGTTTGGGTTCGTCAGAAGCTGTAACTGTTTTACCATGATTTTGAAAATGTGTTCATTTCTCCTTGGGAACAATATCAAAACTCTCTGTAAATTCAAAATTTTAGGAGCAAAATATTTCATTATTTTTCCTCTATTCAATTTATCTTACATATGAGTTGTCCAAATACTTTTTTTACATGCTATAATATTAAGAACTTACAGAGGTTTTAATGTGAATGTTATTTTGAAGCAAAAAGTCCATCAATCTACTTCTAGTATGCCAGTAATATTCTAGTAAGTCTAGTATTTATTTCTAATTTACATTGCTTTATAGATAGACATTTTTATGTTAAGTGTTCCTAATTGAAGGTTCCAGTGAAAAATGTGGATTTTAGTGACCCCTAGGTTTTTCTCACAGAAACAATTTTAACACATTCTAATTATTCTCTTGGGCTACATGGCCATGAATTTCCTTGCGCCCTCCAGCCCTGAAAGTAAATATTTCCTCTGCACAGACAAGCGCTCACCTGTACAGGGTGTTTTCTAGCAGCAAGTGCTGAGAGGGCTTATACTGCAGTTGGGAAGTGTTTATTTCCTAAGAACTGTCAGATGTTATACATCCATCTTTCATTATTCTGTAGTGTCAGCACAAAGTCAGGCTGAGAGAGTTGGGGCTGTTCAGCCTGGAGAAGAGGAGGCTCTGGGGAGACCTGATAGTGGCGTTCCAGTACCTCAAGGGGGCCTACAAGAAAGATGGGGAGAGGCTGTTCAGTAGGGCCTGTTGTGATAAGACGAGGAGTAATGGTTTTAAAATAGAGGAAGGTAGATTTAGATGGGATATTAGGAAAAAATTTTTTACAATGTGAGTTATAGAACACTGGAAGAGGTTGCCCAGAGAGGTGGTGGAGGCCCCATCCCTGGAAACATTCAAGGCCAGGCTGGATGAGGCTCTGAGCAACCTGATCTAGTCAGGGATCTCCCTGCTGCTTGCAGGGGGGTTGGACTAGATGACCTTTGAAGGTCCCTTCCAACTCTAACCATTCTATGATTCTAAAGTCAGCATTCATCTCTGCCTATTCTAGCATCTTGGGTGATAAATTCATCCTCATGGAGAATTTGTGTCTGTTTCTAAATCACATCAAATTAATGTTTTGAGGTAACATATCTTCCCTGAGTTTAAAAAAAAATAATGTTTTCTTGCAGACTATGTGTGTCTATAGAAAATTTAAAGATAGGTTATCATTCTTTATTCATGCCTTCAAAAGCACATCAAGTTAGAAAAATCAAATCTGGAGGATTTTCTGAGGAGTGAAAAGACAAGGGTTTATCCAGTCACTTAAGTAAAGCAGTTATTATTGTGTAAAATAGTAAGTTTATCCTAAATAAATAGGAGAGGAAATATCATAAAGCTTTTGCTTGAGGAAGGAACAAAACATCAGTATGCAACTACTCCCTCATCAAGTTTCCTGCTTCTCATGCAGCACATCCAGTACCGACAACAAATCCTGGATATGTGATATTTTACTTACTAAAATATTTTTTTTAAAGTTGAATAAATAACCTCTTTATACACCTCAGTAAAAAATCCAAAAGTAAAAAAAAATTAAAAAAAACCCTTTAACATAAACTATTTCTCAACTCCTTCCTTCTAATCTTTATCTCCAGAACTCTGGACATAAAAGCACATTGTGTCATAGCTTATCTCTGCTCGGGACCAAGCTACGCAGCCTCCAACTCACTTTCCCTCACCCTCTGAGGGAATGGGGGAGAGATGATATAATGAAAAGGTTTGAGGTTTGAGATAAGGATGGGGAGGATCATTCATCCCTGGAAACATTCAATGCCAGGTTGGATGAGGCTCTGAGCAACCTGATCTGGTTGAAAACATCCCTGCTCCTTACAGGAGGATTGGGCTAGATGACCTTTAAAGGTCCTTTCCAACCCAAAATATTCTAAGTTACTGTTACGGGCAAAACAGACTCAACTTGGGGAAAACTGTTTCAATTTATTATTAATAAAACCAAAGCAGGATAATGAGGAAGAGAACAAAAACAACTTCCCCTTACACCTCCCTCTTCCCAGGCTTAACTTCATTTCAATTATCTCTACCTCATCTCCCCCCTGCTGAGCAGCACAGGGAGGGAATAGGGAATGGGGGTTGCAGTCAGTTCATTACATGTCATTTTCCACCGCTCCTTCCTCTTTGGGGGAAGAACTCCTCGCATTCCTCCCCTGCTCCAGCATGGGGTCCCTCCCACGGGCTGCAGTTCTTCATGAACTGCTCCGGCGTGGGTCATTTTTCCACAGGGTGCAGTCCCTCAGGAACGGCTGCACCAGCATGGGCCCTCCACGGGCCACAGCCTTCTTAAGAGATCTGTCTGCCCTGGCGTGGGGCCCTCCACAGGCTGCACGTGGATCTCTGCTCCTCCATGGACCTCCATGGGCTGCAGAAGGACAGCCTGCCTCACCATGGGCTGCACCACGGGCTGCAGGGGAATCTCTGCTGAAAGCAGCATTACTCCTCCCCCTCCTTGGCATCCACAGCTGTTTCTCTCACAAAAAAAAATTCTTCACAATCAGGCTCTGGTAGATGCCTCTCATGTTAGAATCACAGAATCATAGAGTAGTTAGGGTTGGAAGGGACCTTCAAAGGCCATCTAGTCCAACCCCCCCTGCAAGGAGCAGAGACATCAGGTTGCTCAGAGCCACTCCCCACCTAGACTTGAATATTTCCAGGGATGGGGAATCTACCATCTCTCTGGGCAACCTGTTCCAGTGTTCCACCACCCTCAGTGTAAAAAAGGTTCCTTAGATGGTCCCAAACCTGCTCTTCTGTCACAATGAGCAGTTCTTCATTCTCCCAGCTTTTGTCTTATGTGTCTTGAGCAATGTGACTAGTGCCCTTGCGGGCTAAGACTGAGGCAAAAAAGTCATTGAGTACCTCAGCCTTCTCTATGTCCCAGGTAATCAGGTCTCCCGTTTCATCCTGGAGAGGGTCCACCTTCTCCCTGGTCTTCCTTGTATCCTCAACCTACCTAAAGAAACTTTTCTTATTGTCCTTGACATCCCTGGCCAGATTTAATTCTAGCAGTGCTTTAGCCCTCCTTGTCTGGGCTTTACCCATCCTTCTCTTCATATCTCCTCTCTTCACTTTGCAGCTGAGCCAGGCTGAGTTGGGCCCAGATGGCCACCTGGTGGGAGGCCAGAGGGTGAGGGCCACAAGACCCACAAGGCTCACGCATCCCCCTCTGCCCCTGTTTCTGCACATCTTTTTTTTTTTTAATTATTTTTCCCCTTGTTAAATACATTATCACCGGGGCATTATCACCAAACATTCCATCACCAATTGGCTCGGCCCCGGCCAGCAGCAGGTCTGCTCTAGATCCAAACAAATCCACCAGAAAAAGTGGAAGCTTCTAGCAGCTTCTCACAGAAGCTGCCACTGTAGCCCCACCACTACACAAAACCAGTACAGAGTGGTAGAAGATGACATAAAGGTCACTTACAGGTCCTTAATGCTGAATGAGAGAAGAGGTAGGAGGAAATAAACTATCTAAATCTTGAAAGTACAGGCAAACTTCCTTCTTCCTTCTGCTGAAAAAGTGTGCCTTGGTAAGGCAAAGGGTATTTGCTTCACAATTTTAAGGGAGAAGAAGACAAATATGTTGATCATGTTCTTGCAGACCCATAGAAGACATTTATATCTACTGATATAGTAGATGATGGCCATTAGTTAATGGCCTCTACATTGACAGACTCTTTGGAGTTTGTTCCTCCTTGCTTTTTTTTTAGTGGTGATTGCTACTTACAAGAACAAGAATTGAAAGGTCACAGCTTCAGATGACTAACTAACGATCCATTTTGGAGCTTCTTTTACAAGAAGTAACCAGAAAACACAGAGCATCTATTTGTTATGCCTTTCTCTCAGTGTTTATTTATACTCATTCTTTTTCATCAAACATGCATGAGCAGCTTCATTTGCTAATTTCTTGTGTGAATTTTGTCAAAGGCAAAGATTGAAGAGGACTCTTTTGGATCTTGTTATTATAATGTAATATCAAATGTATGATACGATACATAGACATTACCATTTCTGTGGGTTGTATGGAGTCATAGAGAAACTGAGATAGACTGTTGCATGGCTTCCATCCAACCATGCACAACCTCTCTCATAGCCCAGTAAAAAACACATGGGAAATAATTGTACAAACTGCCAAGATAGTTGATTAGCATAGTTTGCCATCTCATTTTGCTAGTAGAGGTAGGAAGCTCTTGATTTGATCATTTAAAGGGCTGGTATGCAGACAAGGATGAATTTGGCATTCTCTTCATTTCTCAGGACAAGAACAAGGTAAAGGTAAGAACAGACATAATGCGTATATCAAAGGTGAACAGCAATAAGCACTCAAAGAGCAATTAATATTCTTTTTGAAAAGAACTTTTCTGAGATGTTTTCTTGCAAAGCCCAGCACTAAATGTTAAGGAACCTGCTTCCTCAAATTAGAGAACTCTGTGATCAAAATGTGGACAAATGTAGCTGCCTTTCCCCATGCCACTCCCAGAGAGTATGTCCTTAGCAGAGGATAATCCTTCGGGACCCCCTGAGGCATTGGAAAAATATTGTTGGTCCCAGCCAGGTTCATATCACAGATAAAAGCAGAAACAACTGTAACACTGCCAGAGGCCTTCCCATCGGCTCACTTAGGCCAATGCAATCCTAGGCAATAGCATAACCAGATGCAGAGACTTCTGCATCGCTTACCTGTGTTCAGTATACACTTTTAAACTTTTGTTTTGCTGGTAGTTGCAGCTGTGGCGAATCTTTTGCTGATACATAGGACCTCTAAGTACATGACTAGCTTGTTGAAATGAGACTGCTGCTGATAGGAGCACTTTGATATGGAACTAGGACAAAGTGACCTGAAACTAGGATGATTTCATTGTCTTGCCAAATATAACTATTCTGATAAGACCTAATTTGTGTCTGTAGATGGTAAAAGGAGTTACTCTGTAGGTTGAACAGCACACTGTAGCAGCCCCGTTATGGAAGGAGGGAGGACCGATTATCGAGGTTCCATCTCTCCCACTATGGAGAAAAGCACCTGCGAGGGGGATCAAGATGCTCATAGCTTGTTGTGATTTTCTCTACTTGTATACACTACATCTTGCTAGCAAAGGCTCCTAGTGCCCGCGCCTCTGCCCTCCAGAGTCGTCTCCGTGCTATAAAGTCACTCTTGTTGCAAGAGTCCAGCCTCTGGGAGATGGGAGAGAAGAGTACAGGGATGTTAACAGCAGCCATCCCAAAGCACATGGACTCATTTCACAAGGCCACAACAAGGGGTGCTGAGCTTCCCATGAAAAGCAAAGATTGTTTTATTTTCCTTCTTCCTCCATGAGGATTTTATAAATAGCATTGTTTCGTTTTCACATGTTCTTTTACCAGCACATCAGTTTCTGCTAGGAAGAAATCGGAGGACTTACAGGAAAATGAATTATGTCATCTGTTGAGTTTTGAATTCAACTTATTCCTAAAGAACTAGCATATTTTTCAATATTTTATAAGGGCTCAACCTTCGGGTCAGCACTGGGAAGAAGATAGCATAGTAGTAGTATACTCTAGATGCAATCCTTTATCTGCCTTGGCTGTCTCAAAGGCTACACTGAACTCCGACTGTGTAACCACACCAGCTGGTCCATGGCAGTCCATAATATTTTTCAGGATCCTTTAAATCAAATAGTATTTTCAAATGCTTTAAAAAAGAAGATACTGTACGTATCGGTGACACATTCCATGTACTATATGCAGAGGTATCTCTGCATGCAGAGGAATTGGGGAGAAAACTCAGTTCTTTGTCACTCTTGCCCTGTCATGGAGGCTGGAAATATAACGCTTTTCAGATGATAACTGAGTCCGTGGCCGCTCTGCAGTGCTGTCACAGTTTACCAAAATACCACGCTTTCCAGCTGCACAGATGAATTCTAAGAGTTTATCACTTTTTTACCTTTAAACTTGTACTTTGACTTAGATAATTTCAAATCAAAGGTTAAGAGGTGTGTTTATGATATACTATTGAATGTAAATAAATAATATAATCATAAAATAGCCTTCAGGAGCCTTTATTTTCTTTCAAGAGACTACTGAGTCTGAACTCAAGAGTGAGTTCAGAATATTTTGAGTTTAATATTTTCTGAAGAAGCGAAGGCATGGAAATAAGGGCTAAGAATCTATGGCAGGAGTTTATTTTAAATAACATGGACCATCACCTCATTTGTTTGCTATGCACTTCCTTTATCATTTAGCTACAGGAAAGGAAGGATCAGAGAAGTAGAAGAGAATGTTATTTCTGCGACTTTTCCTTAACATATGTTCCCGGCATAAACTTCTCCTCCTCTATGTGAATGGTGGATTTAGGAGCTTTTGAAGCCTTATTTCTTCCCCTCCCCTTCTCCACCTCCAGAGCCTACCAACAGAAAAAAAAAGAAAGCAAAAAGCAGAACAAAATGGACAAATAGAAGTTTCAGCTCAAGGCACTGTTCTTTTGGATGTCGTCTCATAAAGAAACAGTTTTTGACAGAGTTTAATTGTGTATCTGTATACTGTAAGTCACAATGCGTTCACATTTGCAGCTCGTACAGCTATGTAAATGCACAATAATACCAATATATTGGGTGCGTCACGCCTGTGGTTTTGCACTGACAAGAAGGGAGGGTTGTGGGGTGACAGACATGGTGAGGAATGATCTCGCATCCTCCTTCTTGTGCAAGCAGGAGTTTGTATCTAAATCCCACAGAAAATTTTTTTGCAAATGTCACTTCATGGTTCTTAATTTGGTACTGCTACTCATCTTCCTTTTTTTTTCCCAAAAACTTTGAAAAACCCAGACTTTACGCAAATCAGATCAATAGCTCTTACTTACTCAAGAGTTTCACGTATTTCAGTCTGTTGCACACTATGTTGTGTGAGCAAATTAAAAATAGATGCAGTATGTCAAGTGCAGTGATATTCATTGTCTTCCCCTTCTTAATTTCCTTGTGGGAAAGGAAGAGGGTATTTGAAGTCATATCTGTAATGGATCAACCTGAGATTCATTATATGATCCATCCATGAACTAGGCAGTATTAACAAGGAAATATACTCATTAAAAAATGTGAAGCATCTGTAACAGAAGAATGATTAAATAAGCTCTAATTGATAAAAATGATTGCATGATAGTGACACAATAAACAAAGAAGCAAGGATTTTTGTCACCTTCCAATCTCTTTCCTTGCTATCCTCAGAAGCAAGACTGTGGAGTGAATTCTACTCTCTGCAATTTGCCATGTTTTTTTGTGTGCATTTTTCAGGCAATAATTTTCCTCACAGGGATATAATTTCATATAATGTTTTCACTACAGACTTTTTCTCATTTACCTTTTACTTCAAACTTACAGTACAATGTAGGCAATGAGCTGCATCTTTAACTGGACTGTTGGCTGCATGTTAACAAAGGACAAATCATGTTCCAAGTGGGAACACAGTGTGCGAGACTTATCAGTGAAAAACGTGCAGAGTCTTGTCCTCATTCTTAGATGTCCAGCAGTTTACAATGGGGTAATATTTTTCATTCCTCTATGGACAGCTAGTGGCCACAAGATTACAGCTCTGATTTTTTGTGTTATGGCATCCTATCTTAAATTCCACAGTAAAAAAAAAAGCCTATATCCTTTCCAGTGGTTTAAGAAACTGGAGAATCTGTAGAATTTTGAGGGAAAAAAAAAATTTAAGATTTTAAAGACCAAAATCAGCATTAGCCTGTCACCTCACTTGGAGAAGAATAATCTCAAAGTAGACAGACTAAGCAAATATTTTCCCATCAATTGGTTCTAATCCAGAGACATTAAGAATTCTCCTTTCCAAAATACAGCTTTCAGCACCCAACCTTGTTCAAAGTGGCATGGAGAGCTAAAATGTCAAAGTGCCTTGATAAACCTGGTCTTGAATGGAGTAAAACAGGATATTTAATGGTATGTTCCTCTAGCCCCCATCTACTCCTTCCTTTGCAGGATCTGACAGACGCTGTGTTGAAAATCTACAGCGCTAAAGAAAAAAAAAAAATCTGAATAAAACATGAATCAGAGACTGTAGTGGGAACAGGTTACATCCGAAGACACGAAAAAAGATCCCAAGACAAACGATGAGGTATTTCCAAACAGATTGAAGAAGAAAGGTTTTTATTCAAATTGTGAACAAGAGGGTTAAGATTCAAAAGTTGAATCAGGCTGAAGGGAGAAAAGCAGAGCTGTAAAAGACAAGTGCTTGTAAATACCTTGAATGCGAGGATGTGTAACAGGGTTAAGCAAACAACATTACAACAGTGTAAGCAAGCAACACTTTAAATAGTTCTTGAGAAGGTGGAGGAGATACAGAAATTTTAGAGGGCAACAGCCAAGAGACAAGTAATAAGAAATCTAGTTGATAAATTTTGCTATGCATACAGAAAAACTGTGTAGATAGTATAATGCCTTTCAGCTACTGGTCGTGCAAAGCAATTGGAAATATTTGAGGTCTTAACTCCAATTAAGAGAAAAGAAAATAATGTCCTTCAATCCCTGGCTTTTTCAAGTTTTATTGGGGTTTGTTTTTGTTATTATTTCTGTTAAAACATGTGCACACATACACAAAAATGTGAATTAAATACATGGATAACTGTGACTACAGGCATAATTTACTGTAAGGCAGGAAAGGCATGGAGATGGCTCTACAGTGTTGTGTGAGATGGAGAGCTCAATGTTCAGCTCTAGTTGAAGCAAGTGGCCAGACTTTGTTAAAGGAGAGAGTTTTAGGCCTAATTCAAAGGTGATCTTATGGTCATATCATTTGTTTTGTCCCATTTCCTAGGCCAGATATATTTTACAACATTCAATGCTTATAATTTTTAACATTCCTCTCACTTTCCTCTTGCTCTAGTGGATTTTATAACCTCAAATTATTGAAAAAAATAGTCATAATAGTTTTTAAAAAGCTGTTCTCCAGTTGACGGTTGCTTTCATGGGCATGGTGTTCCCATATTCTCCATTCAAAATTTAACACACTCTTGTAAAGCATTCATCTTTCCATTTGGTTATGACTTTGAACTCCCAGTAAAAGCAGAACCTATGAAAAATGGGTTATAATGCAGCACCAGTCACATCCTCACACCTAAAAGAAAGACGCTGTCTTTGGAACTAGAACAGAGGAATCCCATGCTCAGACCCTTAGCCTGCATTGCTTAAATAGCTGATATTATTCTTCATTTTATACATTATGAGAACCCTGATCTTCATCAGTTAGTAATGTACTGAGGCAGAGGGTCAGGGTCTAGTAAAAAATTAAGCAAGAAATACAACAAAAATTATCTTTTTGAGACTACATCCTGTCCTGGTTGTCACACTTTCCTTACCAAGGTCTTACTCAAGATTCACCCCATTCCCTATGAGCTTAACTTTGTAAAATGACTTTATATGTAAGGACTGAAAAATATCAGGGCGATCAAGCACTTTTTTTTTTTTTTTTTTTGCTGAACTAGCCTTTTTTCTATTTTTTTTGATCCATTTGAAAACCACATGGAAATTCATATTTACTGGCATACCCTCTGGAGCGTACGAGTCAAGGAGCAAGCACTTGCAGCTAGTCCACAGCTAAGTCACTGAAATCTGTGTTAATTACTTTGCTTTCCCAGAAGAAAAGTAACAGATAAATGCAAGTTAAAATGTGTAAATAATACACATAGTAGTAGAAAATTCAGATGTTTCTTCGCTAAATGGTAAATCTATTTGATTCATCTTTCCATATCCTTTCCTGGGGAAAATTAGCCCAATCTTCCTTGTGACTGCCTCAACACTTTGCCCTGGCAACATCGCCTTTTCACATACCATTCACGTTATGTGAAAGCGTGGGATTCCCACTGTGCAGCATATGCATTTGGAGTTGTTTGGCTTTGACACTGTTCCTGTAACTCTTTCCAAAACTTCTCAGGCCTCAGTTTCACCCTGTTGTTCGTTTTTCTGCAGTGTAAAATACACCAAACTCTTCCCTCTTCCTAGCTAGAAATCTCTGGGGACAAAACACAAATTAATGGCTATCAGAGAGAAAACTGTGTCTCAAAGAGGTTAAAAATGTACCCTCAAATTAACAACATCTCTGCTGGAATCCTGCTCTGGTGCATTAGTGGGGATACACAAACAAAACTGTCCAAACATCTCCTCTTGCAAAGACAAGTCCATTCTATGGTGCTATAGAATTGTTGGGGCAACATAAAATCCCCCTGCCACAAGACACAGGTAAAACACGTTCAGTTGTGAATTACAGGAGCGAAAGAAAGAGGGAGACAGAGCATGCTGGTCACAGAAATCCTGCAGGAGAGAGCAGACACAGTATTCATGAGAAATGGCTACATTTAACCTTCCACAACAACGATGGCCCTTAGGCAATGCTAACTTCTGAGAAGCTTCTCTTGTAACTCAGGCATCATGTATCCTTGGCACGGATTTTGTGTAATAGGACTCAATACTAGATGTTATTGGTATGTAATAGTACCCGAGGCACGTCTAAAATAAAGGAAAGCCTTACAAACCTAGGAAAGCCTTACAAACCTTTTTTTTTTTTTTTTTCCCCCCCTCTGTTGGTGGGAACAATCTGTCCCTATGCAGATACTTAAGCCAAGCATCAAAGTGGTCTAATTTAGTTTGCTCTTTTTTTTTTTGCTATGACATGTTGAATTTATTTTTGCAGTAATAAAGAGAATTTATTTTGGGATTTCATGTGGCTAATTTAGGTATTTACTTTACACTTTAATTTTACAGAAAAGGTAGGCAGGGGACCTGTCTGTCTATAGAGGGAACTTCAGAGCTACACCAGTTTGCTGTCACTGTAGAGGCTTGTGAAAGGAGAACTATGATTAGTACGAACAGAAAGGTATTGCTGCAAAGTACCAGAGGAAAAAAAAAACAGGGAAGGACATAAGATGTTAATAGCACCAAGAACATGTGTTTTGTTTAAATTATACGATAAACCATGCATTTCCTTTCCCAGGCTCATACTGAACTTTGTGCAACTGCACCTATAATGGAAGTATATGATAGGTATTTGGATGCCAAGGTTAATTATTAATATTGCAATGGACTATTTGTCCCCAAAAAGATAATGTATATGACATCTATGTTTAATTAACTGCAGATAGACTGTAATTCAGCATTCCTGACAAGCAGAGACAAATCCTAACTTTAGGATGCCGACGGTTTACGATATCCTTAGGATTCATATGCTTTCTCCACTCACTATCTGTCCAAAGGCCAAATGGCTTTACATACTATTTCTTTTCACTGGAAACAGTGAAAATACTGCTTCTTGCCCTAACTCACACCTTGCTGGCTCTCCAGCTAGTTCACGAAGCTAATGTGGGACCATAGCTGTTACTCGTTGGATTCTTCAGAGCGATGTGCCAATGTTGGAACCTCTGGTGGAGCACCTCCCTGTCTAGTTTTGGGATCCATAGATGTTGTCTTTCATTATTACTAAACACTTAGAATAGAAATTGCAGTTACAAAATACTGGAGACGTGCCTGATTGGAGCAGAAAGCAAAGCAGAGCAAGCTTAATCTTTCACCGTAAGGGTTTCCTCTGTGGTGAAAAAAATCTCAGCCCTTCTCCTCTTTCTGGCTCATTCACATGCTGACCAACCTGACTGGTCAGTTGTGCAAGTTCAGGGACTACCTGGGGAATTGATCCATGTTAAAAAGTAATCCTATACAAAACACAACATAGAACTGAGGAACAAAATGTTCTTCTTTGTGATGTTGTTGGAGTGCAGATTTCAGTGAGAAATGTCTCAGGTATTATTTTATTTCAGTTACAAAATACCTCACAGAAGACACGAACATATACACGTGATTAACCCGAGTAGCTCATTTCAGGCTCATGGCTGAGACCAGGTCGGACTGGTCTGATCAACCACTTTGGTGGAGTAGTGGATTCAGGCTATTCCTTCGGAATACTGTCACACATAGCTTGGAGATAAAAACCAGTTTGGGCAAAAGTACATACAGCAAAAGCTGAGGAAAAAAAAAAACCAACCAAAATCTAGTGAAAAGCAAAAGATTTTATTCACTTCTGCTCCTCTCCAATCTTCCTCAATAATGCTGTTGATTAAAAAAAAAAGAAGGAACAGAAATCAAAATGAGCATTTAAATAATTCCAAAAATTTTTATGGACTGTTTTTACTTTTTAGTGAGTTGTTAGTTCTCTAATCTCTCTCTGTGTTAAAGATAAGCAAATATTGAAAGCAAGCCAAGCAGCACAGTGTTCATGGGTTCAAATCTCAGTTAAAAGGGAAACGTGACAGCTCACGCATCTCTAGAATCACTGGCATTCACTGAGCTGGGAAGTAGTAGCACACACCTCCGTGGGCACCGAACGGAGAGCAGAGGAGGTAGGTATGCCTGAAATTACTAGAAAGGTAGATCTGTGAGTTAAATGATTATTTATAGGAATTTAAATATATTTTTATACATATATAAATATATATATATTTATAACTATTACCCTTTCAGTAAAATAACAATAATTGTACATTAGACCTCTTTTGTAGACTCTTTTGGCATGTACTGCCAGAAAGAGTTGCAGAGAAGCAGGGGCTAGGGCTGGTCCGCTTTTGAGAGAAGGACTGTCCGGAGCAGGCTTGTCTCAGTGCTGCTCTGAAAACCAAAGTCTCGCATGGGCTTTTCTGTGTCACTCCACAAAGAAATTGGAATTGCAGCTGTGAGATAATTAACTAAGCAGAGTAAAAGTGCGTGGTCACTGTGGATTTTGGATATTAACCTTTGTGTCCATACTTGGAGACAAATTTTTGAGATGCATAGCTGGCTCGTACGAGCACATCTGAATGCTTATCTCTTCTCCCATCATATACAGTAGATCATGAATAGGTTTTCCAGGACATAGGGCAAGGCTTTTTGTCCATGGTATATTTTTTCATGGTATATTCATACATCTATAAGAAACAAGCAGTGCAATAACATTTGTATCAAAGTGATATAAAAACTCAGGGTTTTGACAGAATGAGATCAAAAGGTTTCTGTATACTGTGCATTGAATGTGTTCCCTTTTTGTTTCCCACAAATTCCTTATTCTTTCTCCTGTATCAGCAACATTTTTCACCCAATCACATCTTTCCATTCTTAGGACTTCCCCAGCTTTATTATCAGAACTCAAATTTAAAAGTGTACCAATCCCTTGGTTTCTAAAAGTAGAGATTTCTCCGTTTAGAGCTCTGATTTGTTGGGGGTTGTTTCAGTCAGTGAAACGCAGACTTCACCATGAGGCTGAAGAGCCTCACAGGCTTTGACGCGAGCACTGCCTGTCACCATGAGGTAAGACAGGCAGCCTCTCACCACACGCAGCGGCGGCTCCCCTTGATCCCCTTGCTCCCCTCAGTCCCGTCGCTGCCACTGGCATGGGTGAAGGGAGGGCAGCACAAGCCCAAGGGTTGGTACTCCCAGGCAGGAGACACATTTGGCTGCATTTCTTCGCCCATGGGTCTTTGGCAGTAGACCTGTGCTTGTGCATCCCCCAAAGCAAATGATTTTTTTTTGTAAGTAAGTAAGGGAGTTAAGAGGAGAAATTAAATTTGATCAGTCTCATAAAACAAAGGCATGTGTTTATCATAAAGCTTGGTAACACTGCATGCCCGTGGAGTTGTTTAGATCAAGGCCTGCCACAGCCTTTGCTGTGTTTGAGGGACATCCGTGTGTTCTCCTGTGGCTGCTGGAGGTAACCCGGCCCCATCTGCCCCAGGCAGGGTGGGCAGTGGGTGTCCCTGGTCGTGGCAGTAGTCGTTGTGCCCCTTCCTCTCCCCTGCCAACCAGCCCGGCCAGCCATGCCAGCAGCAATCCCCGGGTGCTTTCTGAGGCATCTGAACGGGCGGGCACGTCCTCAGCTGCACGGGTCCAAGGGCAGTGCTCCCGCCAAAAGCAGCACTGCTAGCACGTCACAGTGGGTGGCACAGGGTCAGGTGGGGAGCAAGCGCTCGACCAGGGGGTTTCACAGTCCAGGAAGGCAAAGGAGCACAAACTGGAGGGAAGTTAATTATAACAGGTGGGATTGGCAGCCTCCTTTCCAAGAACTGCCTGTTGTGGAGAATTCAGATCACTTGGCTGGTATGTTTTGCGCAATCGGCTGATTTCACAAATCCAGGCAAGGGTGACATCCTGACAGCAGAGCAATAGCAAACACAGCAGTCCAAGAAGGCAGGGGAACGATTGCATTACAAGGGGAAGGCAAGTGATAGAAACCCAGACAGAATTCCAGATAGGAAAGTCTTTCCTTCCAAACATATTTTAACCCACATAAGACAATGTTTGTGATATCCAAGTCTGGAAGTGGACTTGCTTATGCTATTTCTGCCAAGGCTTGTACATTGTCTAATGGTGTTAATAAACAGTTCATCTACAGAGCAGGGAGAGAGAGACCAGGTTGTTAAGCTCATTGAAATCCATGGATGTATCATTTAGCTCAAAGACTGCAGAAAAGACACAGACCAAAACCTTCACATGTAGATGTGGCTCCATTTGGCTCTGGCTCAGCCACAAGAGTCAGTCTCTCTCCAGTCTCTCTGTTACTCTTCCTGTATCTCCCCAAGCATTTGCTGTTCCCTAGTCACCACAAAAATGATAATTAATGTGTTTTTCTGGCAAATATACGGCAGTGGTGTTAATGAGACACAAGATAGCAATCTCATAAAACCAGTAGGCATGTTTAAGAAAATAACACATGTTCATGCTTACCCATCCTAGTTTACAGAAATTATTCTTACTATGGGAGAAACATTAGCAATGAGAGTGAGAACAAGTAGAAGGAGGCAGAAATTGTAATAAGATATTCTGAACACAATTTCAGTCACAATGTTCAGAATGAGAGCTTGGTAGTTAGGCTAGCTCTGTTCAAGAGCTGCTGACATCTCAAAGAAAACTCTACAGTCACTCAAATCCTAGAGGAATCTTGACAAATGATTTTTACATAGGTTGCCTTCATTTACATTAATTTTTACATGTACGTAACATACACTTGTACATGAGTAAAGGGTATTGCTATACATCTTTCTTTTTTTTCATTATAAATGTATCCTGAGTGATGTTCTTATGAAAATCTGAAAGATACATTTCAATATATTGTTTCCAGAATTTTGTTGAAATGCATTTTGCTACAATTTGCCAGCACTGGATTCTTTCTTTGAATTACTTGTTTGTTTGTCTGTTAGTTTGTTTCTGTGAGATGACAACCAAATAAAAAGATGTAACTTTATATTTTCTTATTGCAGGTTATTTGCCTGTAAGGAAAACAGATTAAAAATGGAACCATCAAAAGAACACGTATTTGAATACAAAGGATTTTATTTTGGTGTAGAAACTTCACTTGAGTATGTAGCTTCCCTGGAGGATTTTGAAATCAACGACAGTGACATATTTATAACTACTTACCCAAAATCAGGTAAGAACAGAATTTTTTTCTAAAGGGAGGAAAAAATTGCATTTAAGCCATCAAACTGCAGAAGTACTTAGGGTTGTTAGCTTTCCTTTTAGACCTGAATCGTCTCTGAGCATATGCAGTGTAGTATTAAGCACAAACCCTGCATAGCCGTGGCCTGAACAGCCAGACACAAGGTTCCTGCTTGTGTCCAGATGACTTGGTCTAACTCATTCTTGGACTCAGTCTTGCAGGTGTACTTGGAGCAACAAACACACAAACCAAACTGACCTCCTGTGCCTCACAAAACACATACCTAGCTTTGCTAGGGCTGGGTGCATGGCTGTTGGCGATGATTGCGGGATATCTGGAACAATTTGTGGGCTCACATGGAAGGTCATTTGGGGGTTGCTGCATCCAAATTGCAACCAAGCAGGAGATCAGAGCAAATATGAATGGATGATAATATACCTCCTTTCAAGGATAATGAAGTACTATTTATCTCCATAGCAATACAGGACACTAGCATGATAAATTCTGCATTCCTATTTCTGAAGCAAATGCTACTGAGCAACCACCTGGCTTCGCTGTCGTCTTACACGAAATCTTGACATGCGTAGACCTGTATGTTTCCACATAGGTTCACTTTATGCTCTTAAACTGGTCTACCCATTTTTCAAGACTGTATTTCTGTAGTGATTAGTAATCAATTACTTGATCATGCAGTGATTTATGATTAAAACCTTGATATCTCTTGTACCAATCTGTGCCTCTGCTATCTTCTTCTGTTCATGCTCTTGGGAAGCTGCCATTATCCTTTGGTTTTCTTCAGCAGCCTTCAAGGCATAGCCTCCAGACAACATAACCAATGTTTTGTTAGCCTAAGTCCTTTTTCTAAGATCACTGAACATCTTACTGGAGTTCACTGTTCCCTCAGGTATTCAGTTAAATACCTGAGGCAGAAAGACATTCTTGAGCAAAGCCTGGAAGGAGTGGCAGGGAGCACCTAGTGTGGTTGTGGAGAAGGTAGATGTGATATGAGAAGCCTGTGGAGGGTTTGTGGGCAAGACAGCAAGGGGACAGGGAGCCCAGGAGATGCTAGCTCATCGTCAGGCAGCACTGGGGTGAGCGGTCAAAGTAAGGCAGAGAGGGAGGATGAGAAGGCAGTATTTAGGGGTTAAAGATGTTATGGCACTGAGATGAGCACATCCTTTGGAAGTAGGAATTTCATATTGTGAAGTGATAGGCTACCCTGGGACAGGAAGGAGTTGGAAGATGATTTTGAGTTATGAATTGCACAGAATGTCATCTCTCTCTCATTCACACCTTTTTCTCCATCCTGCTCCACCATCCTCTTCCTTTCTCACCAGTTATCAATCTAAGGTACCCTCCAATCCTTCTGTTGAACCTCTACCACTGTGTAGAAAAATTGTCCAGGTTGACTATGCCAAGCAGAGCAAGACAGTCAACACAGTTGTGAAATCACTGAGTATTGTTCCCCTGAATCCTAGGGCTATTTCTATTTCTTCCCTTCTGCACTCAATAGTCACCAAGACAATGCTTGCTTTCTTCAGTATGTGAGGTTGTATTTATTTTCACAAAGTGAAACTCATTATATCTGTGTAGAGGATATCTTTAATTAAAAAAACATAATCAAGCAACGTTCAAATAAAAAGGCTTCTTTCTCAGGAACTGTGTGGACTCAGAACATTTTGAGCTTAATAATGCATGAAGGTCACCGTAATGGAACGGAAAATGTGGATCTCATAGACAGAATCCCATGGCTGGAATACAATATTAAAAATATGAATTATGCAGATCTTCCTTTGCCTCGTCTTTTTGCCACTCACCTGCCTTACTACTTAGTTCCAAGAGACCTGAGAAACAGAAGAGGACGTGTAAGTGATGTTATTTTTACAATTTCCTTTAAACCAATCATGTCAATTTGCCTCAGTGAATTGGTCGAAATCCTACCTTTTTCCTCCTTCAGTTCCCCATGTCTCAGTATAAATATCACCTGCTTTGTATATGTGGGGAGATGAGGGACCTTCTAAAGCCTATTATTTCTTCTGTTTCCTTTTGCCAAATATCTCAACTTCAACACTGTAAGAGAGAGAGGCCGTGCATCTCAGGAGGATCTGCCAGGGTCAAAGACGTGCACTGATTTTGCCCTTGTGAAAACATCTGATTCCAGTGATGTTATAAGTCTGAAAAATTCTCCCACACTGAAAATACGAGTAGGACGGGAATATAGTAGGTAGACAGGGAATGCAAGAACTGCCTTTTCTTGCTCTCCAGTGCTGCAAGTTTCTGAATAGGACCCTCCATCGTGAACTTTGCCATAGCCCAGGGCCTGTCTCCCATGGAAAATGCCTCCTAAGAGACAGACATAAGCAGGCTACTACACTAAGGCTCACTGAGACAACATGGACATACGGGCAAGTTTGAAGATGTATACAGGATGTATACTTCTAACAGTACACCGAGAATTGCCTTAGCTGCCTTACAGCAAATTGTTACTTTTCTCCATGGCAAAGGATCCCATACTTCTGCTAGTCTTTCTTATAGTGGTCTCAAGGATTTCTGCCCCTTCCATCCTTATTTCCGACGTAGGGCTCCCTGTGGCTGAATGAGTGGAGAGCTGTGGCAGAGTTTTGCTGTTACCTCCTTCACAGATACAGGTGTAATAGGAAATTGCAATGTGCTCACCATTTTCTTCATAGTACCAGTGAAGTTTGGAAGAGAAAGCTCACAGGCAGAAGATTTGAAATCCAAATGATGCCCAACAAAGAATGAGAAAATTGCCCCAAAAAATCACACAGAGTATGTATGTCAGAAAATGTGGAAGTTGTTGTGACTTCAAGAAGATATTGCTTGTGAGGGGGAATCTTTTCCACCTCTGCTTGAATATGTCACTCAGGTTGTTCATATTTTTTATAAAACCATAGAAAAACTTTTTCTGTGACTTCAGATTGGAGCTTTTGAACTAGGACTTTATTGAGTTTTCCTGCAATGCATTTAGGAATCCTTATTTTGGACTGGAAACAGTTTTGGTTTTGCTAAAGACAATCAGATAAATTTTTAATTAAGCAGGAATCAAAAGTAGTCATTTTACCCACTTAGAAAGGGAGTCCAAGAGGACAGTTGTTCTGTCTCTCCCTGCAAACATTTGTAACCTCGTAAGGGCAACATGTCAGGCTCTATTTTCTCTCCCTAATTAGGCACTAAGTGTTAAGGAGCAGAAACTTCATGGAAGCTGTCATGTGCTGCCTGTCGAGAGGCAGGAGGCTGCCCGTCTCCCTGCTGGTGCGTGGTCTGTGCCTGAGGCGGCAACTCTCGCATGGTCAGGAGTTAGTAGGAGCCAAAACAACCCTTGTGCATAACAGCTCCTTCTTTTAAGATGCCAGGGCTCTCTCTTACTTGTCATTCAAAACCTGCCTGCATGCGGCCTCTGGCACCAGCACCACAGGCCAGGAGTTGAGGTCACAGAGTACTGATGCTGCCAACACTACAAAAGCCGGGATTTAAAAGGATTTTTTCTTCACTTCATCATGACTGTACACAGAAACACGAAGCTGAATCAACCCAGTGATTTTCTAGTGTTGTTACTGTAACCTGACTGCCTTGCACAAGTGAACAGTACCACTGAAGCCTGTAAGGCTGATCCCGTGAGGAGAGTCAGCCGCAGGCATTGAGTGACTGCAACTACAGAAACACCATCACCTACAGACAAAGTGACAGCACTACGTTATCCAGAATTTACCTAACGTGATTGTCACCTTCAAACTGTTTTAACACATTTTTAGTGGGATCTGTATGGAAAAATGCACTGACGGTCAGGAAAATTGAATCCTTTAATATCTCTAAGACTTAGTCTTATTATTTTGCAGATTATTTATGTTACCAGGAACCCTAAGGATGTTATGGTTTCTTACTACCACTTCTCCAAATTCATGACTACACTAGAGCAAATACCAGATTTTAACCTTTTCATGGAGAGATTTTTAGCTGGCAAAGGTAGGATATCTTTTTTACTAAGGAGCCCAAATCCTATTCCAAAATCTCAGATTGAATGGAGATTAATTATGTCAATAAAGACCATTTACCAGAATCCTCAGCTATGCCGTAATATGAATCCAAAGCTGCAGAGGCTGCTTGAACTTGACACCATTTTCTGATGAAACCTGGTCCAAGGGGAGTACCATAGTCATCGCTTTGCTGCTCCCCAACAACATGCAAGATGCTTATTTTGTCTGAATTGGATGATGATTCAGAATAGAACCATTATGACTGAAAATCTCTTAACACTTTCTGCACTTGGTAAAGTAGTTGTTTTTTGCTTCTGCCAGTATTAGTTTAGACTACTCGGAACAAAAGCGGATTTGCCACATAAGCTAGGAGAATTGTCACAAAGACTGTGAGCGCGCATCACTCAAATTATCGAAAAATATTATTTTTAAAAACACTTTCAAAGATCTAAATAGCTGGTAATTTTATTGTTTTACTGCTAGCTGTTGATAATATTTCTTCTTATTTTTTGGTTTTTATAATTTCCCTCACTAAGTACTTGCCAGTTCGTGGCTGGATCATGTTACAGGCTGGTGCAGTCATGCAGAGGATTTCAATATACTCTTCCTTACCTATGAAGAAATGAAAAAGGTGAGGTCAATTAGTACCACTGTATTGAAGATATTCTCTTCCTATATCAAGTGCATTTTCAGACAACTCTTTATAATTACACTTTATATTGGAAAATGCTTCATCTGCTGTGGAGTAGATTCAAATTGACACTTCTGAGAGGATTAAGTCATTTGTCTAGACTAGACAATTATTATGCAAAACACTTTCCAATTTGACAGAAGTTATCTTCCCTGTTACTCCAAAAACCCCTTTCTGAAATAGAACAGAACAAGACTTTTGCAAGTATCTTCAACAGGAACGCTGTGCTCATAAGGACAGTTCCACTATAGGAACAAGTGCTTATGAGGCAACTTGAGGAGCTCTCAAACTGCTGACCGGAAGTTTCCTGCTTGGTGGCTGCCTATGCCTTTGTGCGGCTTCTCATTTCTCCAAGGTGGCTGCCCTTCTCCTTGCGGGCAAGCCCCAGAGCGTCCCAGCCATGGCAGTGCAGCCAATGTAACGTGCCCCCGCACTGCTCCCTCAGCCTTCAGAGGTTGCTTGGGTCCAGTCCCTCTCTAGGTCAAGATGACTTGACAAAACTCCCACGGGTTGAGTGCCTTCACAGTGACAGTCGTGATTCTGGGGTGACTTTGCTGGGGCATCTAATGTGAGAGGCAGACTGGGTTTGCAGAGTGGGGAGCAGAAGGCAGAATTCCCCATCTCCAAGGCCACATTGCTGCAGAGAGCTAGAGCATTACTGCTTTGCAGTATTCAACTGATGCAAGTGAGACTATGCTCACATAAAAATGACCGTCAGTTTTGAACCCAGATGTATGTCCTTTATTATCTGTATTCCACTACTGCATGCATTTACATCTTTGCATCATCAAGGCTCTTCAAAATTACATTATTGCAGGATCTCAGAAGTGCTGTGCTGAAGATTTGCAACTTCGTAGGGAAGAAGCTGAGCGAAGAGGAAGTGGATAGTGTTGTGAGACAGGCTACATTTGAGAACATGAGAAAAGATCCCAGGGCAAACTACGAGAACCTGCCAGATGACATGGTAGCGAAAGACAAGGGTAGTTTTCTACGAAAAGGTAAAGTGGAAGCAGCCTGATGCAACAACTGTTTGATCCCATACTTCTTGCTGTGAGATGAATCTAGGGTTTCTGGTCTCAACTGGAATGCCCCATTTTCAGAGGGATAGTTCAGGTTAGTGGCAAATTAAATTTATAAGAGCACTTTTATTGCCCTGGCATCCATATTTTCCTGAGGACAATAACAAGCTAATATTTTCCTGATTGTAACACAAATTGTAACAGGCCTGTCAGATACAGGAAAGGATTTAACAGTTGTACTGGGCCAGGGGTGAAATAATACCTTTTTTTTTAGTGTTTCTTACTTTTCCAGGCAAGAGTCATATTAACTGTGTGAACATAGACCTTCTTGACCAACTATCCTCTGAGTCCACACATGGCACCCCTGGACATTGCTGAAATGTCCTAACGCTCAGTGTAGGAAAAGAGCTCCAGGGATTAAAGAGAGAGGTGCACTGAGAGAAAAATGAGAGGTGCGGCTTTTAATAATTTCCTCTTTGATCTCAAAGCAATCAGTAAAACACCAGAATAAATGAGTTGAATAAATTTATGAGGAGTCAAGATTACAGGTTTATGCTGTGTTTTATTTACAGCACCTAAATTTCGAAGCATGTCCTCAAAAGAGCACAGAGAGACTCACTTGGCAGGCCAGTGACAGGGAGATGCTGAGGAAGCCAAGAATTGCTTCCCAAGACTAGCACTCACTGTTTGCAGGGGGCTTCAGAGAGATGCATGTTCTGCTTCTCACTTCCCTTTGCTGCCTCTTTCCTCAGGCACCATTGGAGACTGGAAAAACATCATGACAGTGGCACAGAGTGAAAGGTTTGATCAAGTTCTTAAAGAGAAAATTAAGACCCTGCCCATCAAATTCATATGGGATATTAAGGACGAAATATAAGGAGGTTTTGAGTTCCATCATCCTTTGGTGTTTATACTGGATGGACATATCTGAAGCTCTGGAAGAAGAAAATACATCCATTTTCAACTGTGTTATAGAAATAATGATGACAGCTCAGTCACAAAACATGAGTTGTCTGAGGAAGCTATTCAATTTCACTAGTTTCCTGTCTGTAATTTTACAAGGTTTTTAAATTAACTTCCTTAGTAAACTGACTTCCTTTCTTCATGTTTGCTTTTTACTTTCATTAGCTTTAATAATACCAGAGTTGTAGACAACCAAGTGAGGGTAGATTGGCATTGCTAAAAACTTTCTGAAAAATGTTTCACTTGTGCATTTCGTGAGGCTTCTTTTGGTATAATCTTAAATATCCAGACTGGAAGTAAGATTGACCAGCTTAGGTATGGTTACGCTTTTCTATGTTTGAGTTCCTATTTCCTTGGTAAACACTGATACTCAACCATTTGCTATTAAAGTGACCTTTATGTTGCATTCTCTGATGTTGCCTATTGACTGAAATACCTCATTGCATTGTCTGTTATGGTTCTCGAGCTCATGTCTGACAGTTTGCTACTTGAAATATTGAGAAAAAACACAAGCCATAGTCAAAGCAGTTTTTAAGTGAACGTCCACTGTACTTGGTGATCTGCCAGAGCTACTGATGTAAAGAACTACCAGCTATCTATGACTACATCCTTCCTCGTACATTCATTGACTGACTATCCTTGTTTAACCTGTCCATGATTCAACTCCACACAGCGGCTTGCCCTGAGAAGATAAGTGCAGAGATGTATCTCAAGATTTTTTTGTCTATCAACAACTCAAAAAACTCTACTCCTGACATGCATCCAGTGTGTGATGTATTCACCTTTGTAAACAGTAATGACTTCTATGTTGCTCACAAAGGGAGGTCCAACTCCTGCATATTTCTCACCCCTGTCCATTCAAACTAGTCACAAACCAGAGCTGTAGCTCCTCTCCTCCCCTCCCCATGTCTGCACTGCTAAGCCTCTGGTATAACTCCAGCATTTTTTTTCCCCTCCAATAATCTTTCATCCCTCTCAGCACAGCCCCAGTCAGGAGGGCAGAGGGAAAGGACATGATCTGAGAAGGAAACATTTTGTTTCAAGTTTTTTTTCAGATGCCAATTGCACTTCCCTGACGAGGAAGGCAAGTTTCAGACCCTCATCCCCGCTTCCTGCCATGATGTCTACATGATGACTATGGTGACTGCTTTTGAATCAATGCCACAGCAGGCTACAACTTTGAATTCAAAAAAACATTCCAAATAATCATTTTGGTTTGACAAAGAGCATCTAACCTTGGATTTCCCATAAATTGTTTCAAAAATGTAAAATATCCTTCCAGTTCACCTAATGGCTTTTTTGTTTGTTTGTTTGCCACCTTCACTGGTACCAAGGGCCCAGCTCTCCTTCCCATTTTCAGTCTACCTATTTTAGCCTTCTGATACATTTTACCAGCTATTTCCCTAGAAGGGGAATGTTTCCATGTCCTTCACATGTACAGCCAGATCATCTTTCCTTCTGGAGCTCTGCATCCCTGATATCAAGAAAGTAAGTTACAAAAAAACCCCTTCTGTGACTTATGTAACCACTGACATTCCTTGACCACCAAGTCTGAACTTCGGAAAAGGAGACCAGTAACCTTTTCCACCTGTACATATTTACCCTGGCCACAGAAAAGGTTAAACTAGTTCAGAGTCAGAAGCTTAACACAGGACTTTTGCCAAGTTTGCCGTAAGTACAAACAGAACTCCTGATTACAATTTGGACCTTGATCTTGACTCTTTTTCCAATGACAGGAAATCCTAGCACAGCAATAAAAGCCACCTAAACCTCATACTACACCGTATGCAGCAGCCCAATGGTATAAGCTCACTCTATCAGTTGCAGATTTCATGAGCATGCAGTGCAGAAAGTAAAAAACAACTTCATGGCAATAAACACAATTACCTCAAAGAATTGAACCTGAAAAGCCTCTCCTCTCTCCCTCCTACTCTGAGTCAAGTTGCAAGAGACCGAAGGGCTAATTAAAAAAAAAAAAAAAAAAAAAAAAGAAAGAAAAATGTAATATTTCAGGCACTGTCATACTTTGTAACACAAGACAGAGCACTCAATTGACAGCTCTTTCTCTCAGGATCCAGAGTATCAGCATCTTGGATCCAGGCACAGCCTACCGTCTGCTCCAACGAATTTATTTCAGTAACTGCACAGTTTAAAAACTGGAGGTAGCCTGATGTTATAAGTCTACTAGGAAAAAGACTGAAGTTGATTCTCCCCACAGAAAAAAGTACTTCAAGCTCCCCATTTCTGGCAGAAAGAAGGAGGGAAATAAGGGAAGGAAAAAAGAAAGACAAAACCATATATATACTGCTTTTAGGTTTTGTTTGCTTTAAAGCATATCATAATGCAATCGTGATTTGGATGCAAAATCCTAGGCTCTGCAGCTTGCCCAAGACTGTGCTACTATAGTATCTTGATGTGGCAGAGATCATCCTCTGAAATTTAATTAAGCTCAGGCACCAACTATTCAAAGAGTTCAGCATTATCAAAACTAAATTAGCTCTGGTCGTAGTGCAGTGTTGCAACTCATAATAACCTCCCTACATGCACTACAGTGTACACTTTGGACTTTGAGAGTTAAAAGCAAGATATAAGCCAGCTTGTCAGCATGGTGATTTTGAATTACTAATATTCCATCAAATTTTATAAATGGAATTTTATTAGGGTAATGTGAATTAGACTTCAATCTAATCCAAAGTGCATAAGTAAACTTTAAATATCTCACCTAAACTTCCTCCACCAAAAAGCCCCTTACATCAGTCTATTTCAGCAAACTGAAACACACAAATATAGTCGAGTTTACTCTCAGTCAAATTCCCTTTTATTTCACAGATGTTAATTGCTAACAAAGCTAAACAAATCTGAAGTTCAGATTGAGTCACTGAAACTTGTTCCAAAGACTTGAGGAATGGGCTTTAAGCCATTTTTTGTCACTCCAACCCTTATTATTTCCTCTGCTTTGAAATATAAGATGTAACAGTGAAAATATATTTTCAAATTTTAACTTGTTTGACATCATTTTCACGTTTTTAAGCTATACATCCTCTGCATGAAAACCAATAAATATGTTAGTACGAAAACAGACTAGAAAAATCTCATTAATCTAGAAATATCATTAACAAGAATTTTTTTTCATACATAGATGAGTCTTGTTAGTGAACCACTTGGAAAATTTTCTCAGATTACAACATTTCGCACAGACTACACAGCATTCTTGGATTCAGACCAGATTTAAAGAGAACTAATTAACTTCTTTTATGGAAAAATGCCAGTTTTAAACACACACAGCTGAAAGTTGAAAGCAGCCTCATGAAAATGGTTTTTATGCAGCTGAACTGCGACAGACCAGAAGTTAACTAAGTTCAGTGCTGAAGAGCATTTTAAAGCATCCTAGCAGTTACACAGGAAGCTGGATGCAGTCACTATGAAGCTTTCAAGCCAATCTTTGGAAAAGTCAGATTTACTATCACATTAGCTCACAATTTTTTAATATATTTGTTAACTCTACTGGAACACAGATCCTGCTTATTGCTTTGAAACATACAACATTATGATCGAAACCTAGATGCTTGTCTTGAGTTCTTAGTAGCCAAAATTCAAAGAGATCAAATAGAGAACAGTAAGAACAAAGGCACATGATTAATTTATAAAAGTATTTACAGGGTACTTGAACATCTATTTCTACCTACTAGAAACTCATTCATCTTGAATACAAAGACTACGGAAACATGTTAAAGGAGATCATCCTAAACAGATGTTCTCGAGCAATATGAGCAGAGAATCTTGTACATCGTTATTTCCAGAATTTCTCATTTTCAATACAGAATTTCCAAATATTAAGTTACGTAAATCTCTAATTCCTCTAAGCACTGAGATATTTTAGTGCAACCCTCTTCAAAAGTTGAAGCTGGCACACTTAAGGCAGTCTACTAACAGTATTTTAAAACTCAGCACACAGTGTTTAATCATTGAGGTGCCTGGTGGTTCTCTATTTGGAGAGCTGTCTCGAAACCTTCATCCATACTGTCATCCTTCTAGCTGATTCAGTCTCAAACACACCATATTTAAACACTACAGTTCTCACAGTGTTTTGTTTTTTTTTTTTTGGAGGTGGGGAGATGTCTAACATCAAGCTGTTAGCTCTATAAGCAACTCTACAGGACGCTTAACATCCATGAGTTCATGTGTAGCTTTACTGTACATTGTGCTAACCTTTACAGGCTGGCAACAAGATGCTTCTAAAACAACACTCATTACACTCAAACCCGTAAGCACTCTATAAATTCTGGTACTGTAATCTGCACTCCACTGATAAGTATTTTTGGCATAGCGTGTTGCCAAAAGCAAACTAATTTCGTAGGGTTCCTCCCCCACCTGGCACCCCACGGAAGTTCATGGACACACAAGTTAAAAAAAAAAAAAAAAAAAAAAAAAAAAAAAATCACAAAACCCTCTCTGAACAAATCAATTAAACTTTTAAAGAGGACTTCATCTCATTCTGACTTTTCCTACAGACTTAAACTAGTTATTTTGAAACTATTATCCTCAACTATGTAACAGATTTTACTCTAGTAGCATGGAAATGGTTTCCATTAAACTTTAACAAAGCTATGCCTTATTAAAAGGTGGCTAGTGCTGCCTATCTACAGCTGACAGGTTAGGGCATCAGAACTGACGTTAAGTGTTACAAAATTCCACAGACAAAAAAAAACCAAACAACTACAACAAAAAAACCCTGCATAGTATGTGATCCCTTTTAATCACTAAAGCCGCCCATGTATATCCCAGGTGGAAAATAGCAGAACAGCTGCTCAGTCTTCAGATGCAGATATGTTTAGTGCTTGCGGTAACATCTTTCCATCTTGCTCATTGTAACATCTCTTCAAAGGATAATTATAAAAGTGGGAAGGAAAAAATAAGAGAAAATAGAATAGCATTTTCAGACAGATCAATATTCCTCAAATTTTTCATTTGAAATATGAAAGTAAATTTATTTATGATGAAAGTCATCAGAAGACCATTCTCCTGAATTTAAAATATTTTGGTTTTTTCTTTGGAGGAAAAAAGAAAAAAGAAAAACGAATACACAGGACTAAAACCACAGATGCTGTGGCTTTCCTGCCTGACTCTCTCTCCTTACATTTGTCCATACTGATGACAGACAGTTCAAAGAAGTCTAATCACTATCTAAATTAACCGGGTTGTAGTCAGGGTCATCCTCTTCATCATCCAACTCTAAATCATCCATTTCTTGGAATAAAGATTCATCAACCTCCACGCTGTTTCCAGCTGCAAAGAACAGAATAATAATTTATCTTCATGCAAGTAGGAAAACAGTACCTGAACAACAAAATACACAACACCTTTTCAAATTCACTCTTCAATGTAGCTAGCTGTTAACTTACTTGGCTTTTTATATATCAGAAAGACATGGAAATGCCACACTTTATCTTTTCACAACTGAAGCGGAGCTTTTTTTCCCCCCATACTAAAATCCAGCCAAAAGAAATGTCACACAATACCTCAAAATTAATTCAGATAATGAAACTAACAGTTATAGTTCCCAGAAGCAGAGATCCTTTCTCCCAGGTACTGTCAAAGCAGAAGCTCAGGACGTCACAGATGGGATAGTTACAACTATCTCAGCCACAGAAACACACAGGGTTTATAAAAAACCCTTACGCATCATTATATGCCTACATATACACATTTGCTTTCAGATGTAAATTTTAAAAGCAAGACGAAGCTTTGCATGCTTGCACATTTTCTTGTGCAAGAGGTGATGCTGACCTAGGGATAAAACTTGATTTGATTTGTGTGTATCAACAGCGACATCTTCCGGCCACGGAACAAGGTTCTGTTCTTTCACAGGATTTAAAAGAGCCTTTATAACCGTTTCCATCTAAAAGATAATGCCATTATACTGTTCAAGGTGTGACAATCAGTATTACTTATTACATGTTATTGTAATATTAGTAACCTCTTGCATTTATGACAGAACGCAAACAGCAATAAGGACAGGAGTTTTTAGTCACTGATAGCAAGAGGATTAAAAGTTGACACGTTAATCACAAGTCATTTGGGTACAGAGCCCAAATACAGAAGTCTGTTCCTCCCTTAAGACCACAAACTATTCCATCACAACCTATCGTCACTTTAGACATTTTGGAGGAATGTTAAATTATGCTATCTAACTATAAGAAATTCAACTCTCCCATTACTGTCATTTCAAGTTTATACTTACTTGTGTTCATAAACAACTTTTTTTTTTTTTAATTACTTGCATAGAAAATTCTTCACTTTCTTCTGCATGTGTGTTTTGCAACACCAGTAGACAATACAGCTACAATAAAGAATTGTCTTAACTAAAGACTAATCGATCTTTTAAACTAGGATACTAAAAGGCAGTACAGAAAACAGACATGTGACTGAATAGATTTATTTGATTTATCTCCAACAGATTTTCCAAGTTTAATATCTTGTGGCCCATGCTTAAAAAACTTTCACCCAGCACCAGGTCAGATATTGTCAGTAAGATAACAGAAAAATCTGCACAAAACCACAAAGAAGAACTGAGTTGCACAGAAGCAAGCAGCATTTCATTTGGCCTGCAAGATGTTTGCTATTGGTGTTGAGGTTCAGAAACAAGGAGACAGAACTTCAAAATCTGTGCTTGAAACCGGGGGTAAGAAGGTTGGCTAACAGAAAAAAATATAAAAAGCGGGGTTTGGTTGTTGGTTTTTTGTTTTTGTTTTGCTTTGCTTGTTTTTGGTTTTGCTTCCAGTCAAAACACTTGGACTGAAGCAACAGAAATAAGATCAACTCAAGCTCAAAACTGCAAATAAACAGGCTTTAGGGTCTTGAAAATGTTTTGCTTGTTTTCATTTTGTTCAATCAGCAAAACAGTACTTCTTAGAACGTTCTTCCAATGTAAAAGTGATAGTGAGGTAAGATGTCAAGTCAAAAATATAACACAGATTTTGCTTAGGAATTTTGACCTGTTATAAGGCACTGCCTTTCAGTTGTGGAAACAAACTGAAATTTACCTTCCTCCAAGAACTGGATATCAGAGGTGTCAAGGTTGTGATCCATTTCAAACAGCTGTTTACCTAGAAATAAAATAATATATAAGCAAGTAGAATTCTGAAATAACTATCAACCTAAGGCAATGTATGTTCCCCATTCCAATTTTTTGACTGTTCATCCAGGATTCTTCCACGTCAACAGGCTTCCTCCTCTTACACAGTAAATGGGACACTGCTGCTTTTAGTCACTTTAATGTTACCAAGGCTTTAATAATGGGGGGGGTGGGAAAATTTACACCATACTGCCCCACCACCTTTGCTCAGTCCTTATTGTTTTAAGTCCTCATCTTGCATTCCACAAGAAATCCTCTGTGGAAACTGGGAAGGAATTCAGCTGCCTCCTCCATCTTTTTCCATATATCCTCCCCATTCGAAAAGCAACTTGGATCTACACACAAATCACCAGCTCCTACACACACATCTGTGAAGGAAACACAAGGCAAAGTGAAGCCTTTCTAACTGGGAGGTAGGAGAAGAACAACTCCGTACTCTTTCCACATAAACTACTCATCTGCATTGCTTACGCAAGCTTCGACCAACAAGACCAGTTGGTGTTCATGGTAAAACATTTAAAGACACCTTTTACTTCTACTGGGGTTACACTCATGACATCTGAGAACAAATCTGGTTTTAGTTTTGTAACAGAGAGCTTCTATAAACTAGACTTGTATAGAGAAAAACAGATACAGCATGCTAAGAATAATTTTAAGAACAGAAGAATGAGAAGAAGTCTGATTTCTACTATTTCATCTTTGCAGATTCTCAAATGCATTTCCTTCAGAAGGGGAATCAAGCGTGCCCCCTACCCTGTACAGCTTTTCATTAAACTTACTATCACTAAACTTCTATCTCTGTCAAATTTCATGAAAACTAAACAAAAAGTTTCAAAAGCCTTCAAAAGGGAAGAGAAAAGATAACAGTGACACAGCACAGTCACATTGGTTGTATGTTCTCCAGTAATCAGGTTAAAACATAGATCCAACGTCACAGGAAAACCAGAGACAAAAGCTAAGCCATGGAGAGAGTGGAGGATGCTGCCCAAGATTTAATTTTGACCTACATGTTCTCATAAAAAAAGTAATTTCCTCCACTGGATACAGAGTCTGCTTTCTGACAGACAAACACAGAGCCTGAAACCACTGCTATGACAAGCGCTTCCCCAAAATACGAGAGCAGAGCCTACCATTCTCACTAGTCATCATAAGCTTGTCATATGCAGCAGCCAACCTCTGGGTTGCTTCGGTCCAGCAACAGCATCCCAAACTCCTACACACACTTGAAGTGTACTCTGAAGTCACTGTACAATCCAGTGCAATAAAGGCCAAATCAATAAACTGTCTGCTGTAGATAATTTCTGTTGCTTTACAAACCCCAGCTATTCCTGCCTGAACAAGCTTGTCAGCAGCAGCTCCAAGTGGTATACTGTCTGGTACAAAACTGAAGACGCTTAAACACACACTTTGGGAAGCTTAACGACTTCAGAAATCTTGAATCTACTAGCTTTGTATTTAAGGCAACATCAGCACTCAAAAAGATTTCATGTGACACGAATGACGATAATCCAATACTGCATTATGAGTTTATTTACTACAATCATTTTTCAGTATAAAAATTACTTTTAGGCTTGTCATTACAGTCAGGTAAAAACTGCAAAAACCTCGGCACCACTTTTAAATCTTACCGCTTAATTTATTTTTGCCTGCTTGTTCTTCCTCTTTCATTTTTTTCCTTTTTATTTCTAGGAGTTCTGCATCAAACTTTGCTTTCCAACTCAGGAAATTCTCAATTGTAACAGGAGTGCCATGAAAACGTTGCTGAAAGAACAGAAAACAAGGCTGCAAAAACAACTTGCAAAGCTACAAGTGAAGATGAGCATTCTCTTAATTATTTAAACTACAACATTCCAGAAGCACTGCTTGCTGTGAAGTATTCTGAGAAACTAATGCTAACCCTGAGAATACACAAATAACACATTCTTATTGTTTTTTATCATGAGACTCCCTTCAGAGAGGTGTACTGAGGTGGAAATTCTTATAGAAAGATCCCACATACTACTTTTGGACCTACAGCAGAATAGTTGGCAACACTCCACTAATACATGTTAGCCATAACCAGGCAGTGCATCTTATCAACTCTAAAGTGCAATCTTTCCATTAAAATACATTAACCCTTTTATCTTGTTAACATAGAAAAAAATGATTTTTTTTTCCAGCTATTTTTCTGTCATTTTCAGAAATACTGAACCTTCCAAATCCCATCATCCTTTAGATATTTCTGAGGAAGAAAGTGAAAATTCAGTAATCGGACTTACCACAGCACATTCCATGAACAGAAAAACTATTCCACAGTGGCTGGTAGAATAGGATATGCAGCGTCTTCAAGATTGGTATCACTGCTTCCACCCAACCCAGTCTACCCGCTTCCTCAGACCATGCAGCGTGAGGGCAGCATGCCATATTCCAGCCCTTTTTGCTCCCCATCCCCCCTTGCCTTTTCAAACAAGAAACTGGCTATAGCAACTTCGATTTAATTTGGGAAAAATCCCCGTCTTAGGAAGTAACGCTAGAAGGGACTGTGATCATGCAATACATCTCTGAAAAGAATGCTTTAGAAAATGGGGGGAAAAAAAAAATCACTTAAGTGTACTAAAGAATCTTCTAGTCCTTAACTTTTAACTACATCAACTTTGGGATAGATGTTGCTCTCCAATGCAATCGAGAATTACTCCTGCAAACCCAAACATTTTTAAAAACTGGGAAATTTTCAGCTGAAAACATTATTTTACATACTTTCTCTTCTTCTTCTGCTTCTCTTTCTTTCTGTTTCTTTTCCTCTTCTCTCCGTGTTTTTATTTGATCCACTATTTCATTTAATTTCTCCTGCACTGCTGAGACTAGAGTGAAGATCATCACCATTCCTAAATTTTCTTCTGCCTACAACACAAAGAAGGCAACCTCAAACAGAAACAGAACCTCAAATCTGCAGCAGTTTAACACATAAATAGGTTTAAAAAGGAGTATGTTGTCTAAATGTACATAACACAGCTGAGGCACTCTGCACCAGTCTCAAAAGCTTGCTGCAAAATTCAAGTCAATTGGCCAGTTAATCCAGTTAAAATTACCCCCAAATAGGTAAAACAGTGATGATGATCTCTGTGTTCAGGTTATCAACATATTATAGACATAAGGAATTTTTTTTTTATTAATAAAACAAAACCTATAGTAGGAATACAACTCCAAGATTTGAATATCATAAATCCTAAGAGACAACAGTCACTCAGAACCCCTCCTCTCCTGAAATGGCTTATTCCTTAATCCTACTACGTGCCCCTTTGAAGTGGGACAGTTTCCCAGGAAAAAAAACAAAAAAACATCAGTTGATGAAAGGATTATATGAAGTAAAATGAAAAGAAAGAATGTCTACTGAACATATTATGGCAATTTTAAGACAAGGAGGACTTGTCAAGAATTCCTGAAAGCAAAGTGTTTCCTTCTCAGTCCTTTACAATGCACTCTCACTGATCCCATGATCAGGCTGAAGAGATATTCTCCCTCTCCTTCTAAATAGTTAAGTTATTAAAAAGAATCAATAACCAATGTAACATTTTTTCAATCTTTCCAAATAAAATTTAAGCGGCTTATTTCCACAAATACTACCTACACAGTTAAAGAAATTCACCTTAAGCTAGAACTGCAAAAGAGGGGAAGCCCTAGAGCACTTCCATTTCATTATTGTACCTGTGTACACTGAATTAGCCCTATATTTTACCTAATTAGCATAATTTACCTCAATAATGTAATTTACAAAACCCAAACTTCAAAGTCAGGCAGGCACTACAGCATGGAATATGTTTCAAATCAGTAGCACATACCTCAGAAAATAACTGACTTGGGAGAGCAATTCTGGCTAAAGTGTGAAGTGATATCAAACCGAGCTGAGATATCTCATTTTTCTTACCTGTTGTTCTAGTAGTTTTATTATGTCTGTGACATCATTATCATCCAGATTCTCCTGTGAGACAATTTCATAAAGCGGAGTTTCATCAGGGTATTTTTCTCTATAGGTAAATTTAAGGGTTGTTTGGACAGCTACAAGATAAAAAAGACCCACATATTCTTACAGTGATAACTTTACATAACTCTGTACATTTTTCTATTGCACCAGCAGCCTCAAGATTTTAAAACATAAAATATTCTTGTCTTAAAGGAACACAGACGTTAAAACTATCTCAACAGATGCAAGAGCTATGAGAAATTAAAACAATATAAGTTTACTCTTACATAAACTATTACAAGCTATTAATATCTGAAAGGTCTTAGAAAGACTGGAAAACCTCTAGCACTCACCATATCACAGAAGCAGCAATCTCTTTTCCCTCACATCCCACTTAAACCTGGAGAAATTGAGAAGTCCTAACAAGAGATCTAGAGAGAATCTCAGCATATTAATGTTTTAATTTCTGCATGCCTGGTTGGAGTATCAACCTCTGTGTTGGGTATCAGGGCTCCACATAAATCACGTGATAAGGACACAATGTCCAGTAGAAGTTATAAGTAAGGGATAATGACAATCCAATCTTTCTGAAGCTACGCTGCAAAGCATTTGAGATTCAGCATGTCAGAAAGCAGCCCTAGCAAGAGAGTACAGAAACTCCTCCTACATACATTTAAGACATAATCAACTTACTTTCATCATTTTCTCCTGCTTCAGATGTCACAGTGATTGTGAAAGTTGTTGGCTTTTCTGATAATACTGTTCAAAGAAAAAAAAAAAAAAAAAAAAAGACAGAGATTCCTTAAATCAGACAACTACTTCTTCACGTCATTAAAACTCAACTTCTCAAGGACTAACGAAGCAAGGAAGCTCTTGATAGAGAGTTATGGGTCTTTATATCCTATTAACAAAAACTTTTCAATTAACAGCTATTTTCCATATGATGTGATGTTTGGAGTGCTCTTTGAATAAGAGCATATAACATCAATAATACCAAAAAGCTTATCTTTTAAGAAGTTTTCTCTTTCCAAAATTTCACTTTTCCCCAAAGTACAAACCCACCTACCATCAAATGACTTATGTTAGCACAGCAAATGCACGTGGAAAGCTCCCAAAGCTAATTTGCTTTATTGTGCTAGGTATGTGTGCTGAGCATCCAGCGCAGTTTTGACCCTGGACTAGTTTTACTGTAGGTCTGCACCTATTTCTATATTTATGACAGCTTAATGTAACAAATGCTTCTTAAAACAAACAAACAAACAAAGGAATATGCAGTGCTTTCCTTCAAAAACATACTACTCAAGTAACGTACTAGAATGAAATTGCATGAACGAGGCAGCTAGAAGAAGGACAAGAGGCTTCACAGAGACACACAAAAGGTGAAATTTCACACACTAGAAACCTCATTGCACAACTGTGGGTTGCAGATCACACCCTTAAATAAGGACTGCTCTGTGTCACTGTCATACCCTATGCCCAATCTAGTACATATGCTCTAACAGCACTCACTGAATTTCGCCTAATTGCTAATGTACTACTATAATCTCCCCCCCCCCCCCCCCCCAATTCTTTTCAGCACAAAGGCATCACACGAGTGAAAAACAACTCAGAATAAGCACCAGAACAGAGGCTGTACAGCCCCCGCACTCGGGCTCGGATACCGGAGCGGGTGCCCACGCCGGGCCGCGCCACCAGCCCGGAACCCACGCGGAGCGGGCCAGCAGCGCCAACAAGAGCTGGGGTTCCCCCCCCCCCCCAAAAAAAAAAACATTCAACCCGTGCCCGCTACCAGACAGAAGAGGCCCGAAGGAGTCCGGCCGGGCGCGGCACGGCCACGGCGAGGCCTCTCCCGCTCCTCCCTCAGATCGGCTCGCCGCGGCGAAGCGACGAGGGGCGGGCCCTGCCGCGGCTCACCCGTGAACGAATCCGGGTAGATGGACTCCAAGGCCTCCAGCTCGTTGCGCTGCTCCTCGCTGTAGTCGGTCATCCTCGCCCGCCGCTTAGGGCCATGGGCCGCCCCCGCCGCCGCCAACCCACCCCCCACCCCCGCCCGCGCGTGCGCGCTCCCCTCCGGCATCGGCTAGGCATGCCTAGCGCCGTCGACGGGCGCCCGCGATCGGCGGTGGATGCCTTTGGGCTGAAGGGGAGGAAGGTGGCGCGGCGGGTAGATGTGGTGCGGCCTTGCAGGGCGGGTGGGTGAGCGAGCTAAAAAGCAGCTGTGAGGGTAAAATAATCATAGAATGGTTAGGGTTGGAAGGGACCTTCAAAGGTCATCTAGTCCAACCCCCCTGCAAGGAGCAGGGACATCCCTGACTAGATCAGGTTGCTCAGAGCCCCGTCCAACCTGGCCTTGAACGTTTCCAGGGATGGGGCATCCACCACCTCTCTGGGCAACTTGTTCCCGTGTTCTACAACCCTCAGTGTAAAAAAATCTTTTCCTAATGTCTAATCTAAATCTACCCCCCTCTATTTCAAAACCATTACTCCTTGTCCGATTGCAACAGGCCCTACTAAACAGCTTCTTGCCATCTTTCTTGTAGGCCCCCTTGAGGTACTGGAACCTTTACTGGTTTCCAGTTGCCTGCACAAAGGGTGATCAAGCGCCTGTCTGTGTCGTCTGCACCAGCCCCGTTCTGGCCCCTCCCCGCTGCTGAAAATAGCGGGTTTTTTTTTGAGTAGGTGAGGAGCTCAGGCTCTGTTACCTGGGCTTGTGAAGGTGTGCGGGCTCCCACCTCGACCCCCAGAGTTACTGTAAAACGTGTGGCTCTGTTAGGCTGGTATTCACGTGCGTTCTTTCACTGAAGATTTATAGGGATCAGCAGACTCAAGAGGTTGAAAGCTGTTGCCTTAGGAGTAACAGCAAGGTGCCGTGGGAGCAGCGGAATGCCATTTCAGCCTGAAAGTGGAAGTTCATTTGATACGGCTGGAAAAATCAGTTGGCAGCGCAGCTTGGAGTTATAAAGCACCTGCAAACATTTCCAGGAAACATTCATAAGCAGCATTGTTGTGTAAATGCAAACCAAGAGGCATCAAGGCTAGCGATATGGGGGGGTCCCCGTACTCGGGAGTTACCTGCAAGGATGAATTTAAAACTGTTCAGGGTTCAACAAACAGCAGACCCAGACCCTGATGGGTACTTAGTACACAGAGTAGTTCCAGTGCCTCAGTTTCCTGGGCCTATGGCCAGCACTTTCCCCTCAGGTGCCTTTTACAAGCCTAGAATGTCCAGAAAACCATGGACATAAAGACAGTAATTTTCACTTGAAGTGAGCAAACTGCAATTCTAAGTTGATTTTGGGTAAGATGACTCTGGTTTTTTTTTTGCAGGCACAGTTAGACCATTCAGTACCAACTCATTGTTTTTTCTGTAATCGTGAACTCTCTTGAAAGCTTCACTACCAATCCATGACATATTTGAGGAAAGCAGAGAAGTGAAGGGAAATACAAGTCACTTATAGTACTACAGCTGTATTTAATACTATGGATTAATATATGTTAAGAGGGTGATAGTCTATTTGTATATTGGCAGGCTGACTTCACAGTGATAGCTAGTTCTTCCACTCAGTATTTTAAATTATAAACTATAAAAAACTCTACAGAGCAAATAGTAATTGGGACAAAAATTGGAAAACAGTTTAATTTAAAAGTTATTTTAGCCAGCAGTTAAAAAAGAATTTGACAGCTCACTCTTAACTGCAAGTACTCCATCATTTTTATAGCAGTACTGTGAAACAAGGCAAGAAGTAGAAAGAACCCACATAAAACAAAGACAGCACAGGGTTGTTTTTGCCAAAACTTTCAGATAAACAGATCAGTTGCATCTATTCCAGATTACACAGTGTTCCATCTTACTTAAATAGAAAAACACCAAAGACTTTTAAGTGAAATTAGAGATTGTGCTTACTAACAGAGGTACTTCGCTTCCTAAGGAGTTTGTAAAAACAGTGCAGTTCTGTTAAGTGAAAGCTTAGGATTCAGATGAAATACATGTGTATTTTACATCACTGAACAAATTGTTATGAATTCCCACATAATTTTCCAGTTACTTAGCACACACATTGTTTGTATTTGCTGAAGTGCTTGCTTTTGTTTAGAAGTTTAAATCTTCAAGACAAAACACATTTACCAAGATCTGCAATTTAACTTACTTCTGGCTCCTGCATTTTGTAGCAACATGTTCTAAATAATTGTATTTTTCCACTTCAACACTCTAGGGTCATTTATTAACAGCAGGTGCTATAATCTGGCATATGCCTTTGTAGCACACACATGTACATGTGTACATAGCAAGGCAATACAGGAAGCATTAGGAAAAAATACTATGATATGCATGTTTTCCCCATTAGAGTTAGAAATATCTGCACAGGGAGTTAAAGAGGAGAGGAGATGCAGTAACATCACATCATACCACACTGCATTAACAAAAATATCATTAAGCCTTCTTTTACTAAATTCAGTAGTTTTTAATCACAGTAATATATACGAGCACAGCAGTGTGACTGAATTGTAAGTCCTTCACAGGCAAAGCAAACCTTACTGCACAGAGTGAGATTTCGTTCCAATCCTGATTTGCTACTTGTACAGTAGGCAAGCACACAAACAACTGAGAGGTTTTGAAGTATGACTAAAAGGAACAGGAGGCTGACCTTGCTGTTGCTTTCAGCCAGAGTACATTTGAATTCAAATTTCTGCATGTGACTTTGTTCTTACAGCTGCACCTCTCCTTCCTGTGCTTCTCTGAGCTTTTTATCTCCTTACCAGAACTGGAAAGTTCTCTTCTCACTCTATCTAGACTCAGCCTTCGTTGCTGAGGTTCCCCCATATGTTTCTTCTGCACTGCCATAACCACAAATTTAACTTCCAGATAGCTCAGTATATTTTATTCACATAATAAAAAAAAAAAAAAAAAAAAAACATGGAAGAGGAGATAAAACGTTTCTGCTAGGGAGTCACTGAGACAAAGCTGGATATCTGCTTTCGCTCTGTACAGAATGAATCAGGCTCATAGGATCCAATCAAAGTTTAACTATTAATTTTTAAAGATTTTTTTTTAATAGGAGAAAATAAAAAGCATTTGGGAATAACTTTCTCTCCCAGTACATACTCATCCTTTTTGCACAAGTATTGGAAAGTAGAGAGCTGCAGCTTTGAAACAGCTGACCCCAATTTAGACTTCGACCATTACATCCCACAGGAGTGGGACACCATCAGGAAAGACATCTGTCAGCATGTGCTAAAGGACTACATTATCAGGATGTACTTGCTCACATACTTTATATATCGGTGTAATAACTTATCAAAAAGTTCCAGAGCAGCTCAGGTCCGATGTGGAGCTGGACACTTTCCTGCAAGGTTTTGGTAGGGGCTTGGTCCCTCAGAGCTGTGTTCTAATCACAGAGTCTTCATCAGTCTTCAGGTATTTTCTATCTTCAGACTCTTTGAGCGCCCAGTCATGGAGGAGGCTGTAGTCGTAGTGCTCCTTATCCACTCGTTTTAGAAACGCCAGTCCAGAAATGGCTTGCCACTCTCTGAGAGACGGGATACGGATTTCCTTTACATTTTCACTCCCTGGGACAAAGCCAAAGAACTTCCTTACGTGCTGCATGGCATAAAGCCTGGAGTGCTGGTCTGTCGCTTCATCGAAGAGCTCCTGCTCGTTATGGACATAACTGCTCCAGTATCTGAAGTGTAGAAAGCTGAGTGGGGAAAAACAGCTTGCGAGGCAGTAAGACAGGAAGACAGTCATGACCACCACAGCAATGAGAAGCCAGCCAGCCACCTTATTAAGAAAAAAAAGAAAAAAAAAAAAGCTGTTGCAGCTGAAAATACTCATGGTGGTAACTTCTGAACATCATAAGATCTTTACTTGCTTTTCCTGAATAAGAAGGTTAATAAGGTATAAGCCTGGTATGGGTCTCTTGCCATCAAACCCAGTCCCTGCCTACTGGAGGTAGCCATGTAAAGTTATTTCTTGCTGTCAAATTTAAGGAAGTTCTGTTATATAGTTTGTTAAGGATTTTACCTCCGCAGCTGTTACTATGAGTCTGTGGCAGAGAAGCCATCTAATTCCTAGCCCATGTTAGCTTACAGCTTGTTTAAAACAAATTTTCTTTGAAGTAACAGCTTAATGTTCCCCTACTATTTACCGAGTATGTAAGCTTTTAGAATTGAGTCTGATCTAAACACAATATTTTAATTTGGTTCATATGGAGCTCTTGCAGCCTGGGCACCTTAGTCACCTGTTTCTTATGTTTGAAAGTAGAAACTCCATACTTTCTGGCTCTTCAGCTTCCATTTATCTTTCTTGGTGGCACTTTTCAAGACACTATGCAAGGAAGAATATAACCTGCAGCAGCAGGTAAAAAAAAAAATAAATAAAAATTAAAAAAAAAAAAAAAAGGGGGCAACTAGACATAGTTTATATACCTAAAGTTCAATTCGACTTCCAGGAACAAAGCAGACTTCAAAACACACAGAGATTTGGCACTCAAAGTAGAAGATGCTGATCTTATTTTATTCTAACATATTGCCTATATGTCATGCTCGTCACTAGGTCCACTGCCAAGAGAAGCAATGAGTTACTCACTTGTGACTGGTACCGGAGTAGGAGTATCACTTCATCCCTTGCCCGGGTCAGCTCCGGAGGAACTAACTGACTGCACGGAAACGCAGCCAATATCCTTCTGCGTTCACTAGTGGTAGCATTAAGATTAGCTCCATAATAATGCACAGAGACATACTCGCTCATGGCACAGACATAATATGAGCCATTTATCAGGGTGACTGCTAGCCACGTTACTGGAGCAACCAGGGCTCTCCCAGTGATGCTGCACAAGACAAAGCAGATCAGTTTGCATTGCAGTAACCGGTTTGGTGTAGTCTCCTCCTGAAGAGGAGACCTTTTGCCTGTAACTAGCCTCCAAGTCTGGTTATTCAAGGCAAAGCCAACAACCAGAAGGATCAGCGCAGGAACTCCTAGGAAGGCCAGCCCATAAATAAGGTTCTGCCCAACATGACAGGGACAGCTGAATGTAAAAACAGAGAAGAGTTGCTGCCCACCAATTGTCAATATTGCAATTAGAGCATTAGCAATAACAACCTCTTTGCCTTTTAGAAAAGTTAACCACTTTGGAAGGAAAGTCATTTTAGATTTTACTCTTTACCAGATGCTTTTGCTTTAAGTCAATACTAGCTTTTCATTATATTTAACTAATGTTAACAGCAGACTAGAACAGAACAAACTCCAACAGCTTACAAAAAAAAACCCACCCAAAACCAAACAAATGCACAAACAAACAACACTCAAAACCCTGCTAGTCTTTTTCCTCCCACTAATTTTTTATTCTGCTCTATGATAGCTAGAAGCTTCTTGGCTGGCTTTAAATATACTTACAGACATCCGATCATGTGTTTTAATTGATTCAATAATTTATCTCAGCAGTTCTGGAACATTTAGCTTTTAGGCAATTGTGAGCTCTGCCAGCCCCTTGTTAATTGTCTGGAACTAACAATAAATTCTTCCTAGCTTTTGCATGACATACAGTGCTATCAAACTGATGACTACCCTCTCAGGGTTAATTGGCAAGCTGTTTGCTAATCAATGGTAATTAGCAGAAGCATGATGTGGGACTAGGAAAAAAAAAAAAGAAAAAAGGAAGTCTTTCAGCTATTCTTTATAAAAAACCAACCAACCAAAGCCTTGTCAAGTGGACTGATTATAAAAAATGAAGCATTTAAAATGCTTCAAAATTACAATGAAACCAGAAAAATATTCCATAAGTTGCACAAAGTTTGGAAACCAAATTCTGTTTGTATTTAATGTCAGTTCTGGTTCTGAGGCAAATTGCTCTCCAGACACTGGAGTGTGAGATGTAGTTAGCTGCTGGACTGTGGAATTTTAGTGTTTCATCTGTAGGTGGCAAGCAGCTAGCATACTTCCTGACAGTGTTGAATGTTTCCCTTGGAAGATTTTTTTTTGGTAATATGTAATCTGCTGTTCACACAGTGTCAAACCAGCTTCGGATATGCTCATGATAATAGCTGACATTTATGTAGCATGCTTGTGACTACAAGTTTGAAGATTTTCTGTAAGTATTGTCAGTCCCATTCTATGGACAGAGGTAGATAGAAATTTTTCAGTTAGATGTTTCCAGAGCTGGTTTCTGAATATTGGGATGTATGACCTGGGCTCTCAGCATCTCTCACAAATCAAGCCTTAAACAGAAGTTGATTTCAAATGTTTCACTCCTGATGATTTTCTCCAGGTTGTGCTCTGTCTACGATCATGCTGTTCAGTAGTTCTGTACATTGCTTACCCTAGGCTGATCTGAATATAAAAATACTTGTGTTTAAGTTCTGAGAATTCTAACTGCTTGTAATATAAACATTTTTATCCAGAACAGAAAAAAAAAATTAGCCAGAAAGTCTGTGAGGAAAATTGTCTTCCCGTTACCGAAGGCTGTCTCCAGCAAGTGTAGACTTGGTTGCATGACATAATAGTGTCTGACTGCACAGCTTCTTCTCTCCCCTTAGAGTAAGTGTTGCTAATAATAACTTTCAGCTCAAGAAGTAGTTTTAGCACCCATGGTATCTGCTTGGATGGCAGAGACACTCTCACAGCTCTTATACACATGGATGGTGTGTTTTATGCGTCTTGCCTGTTTACTAGGCAAGACCTTGTTCCTCCAACGTGCTGTTAGGGTGGACACCTGCTTGTCTTATCCCCAGTCACAATCTGTGAATGAGGTCCTTGCTGGTAGTTGGCTCTCAAAACTATGTGCCACCATTACACAAAATTAAAAGTGATAGAGAAACATGCTGAAACAGCCAGCAGCACTTTGCCACAGCTTTTCTGGAACCTGTTGTTAAGTTCTTGGTTGTTTGGGCAGAGTAGTAGCACAACAAAATGCCAGTGCTGTCTGAACACTGCCATTTTGAAGCTTTGTTTTCTTTCACTATCACAGGATTTTCAGTAACTTTTTTTTATTTTTGTACTAGTGGCATTGTATTTTGAAACAAAATGACCTCCTTTAAATTCAGTGGAATAAACCTATCAGGCTATTACAGAATTATTTTGGAGATGTGATTTTTAAGAGTCTTCCACTATGCCTCAGTTCATTTAAAAATCTGCAATCGATTGCTGCTGAGCTTTCTTTGGGAACCCATGTCTTGTTTTGTTTATAAGGGAGGAAGGCTTTCCCAGGCATCACTTGTTTACTCAAGAAACACATTAGATGTGAAACTGAAGAGATGTACAACACTGAAATATTCATAGTCAGCCTAAGGCTGTTGAATGAGGCAATTTATACAATCAATACAACAACTTTGTACTGCTGTATTTTCACGTCTTTGGCATTTGCTTTCATGCTGTGCTGTAAATAATCCTGCTGGGTCATCCCATTATGGAACAAATTACAGAGTTGGATCCAATTAAGAGCTTGGGCAGCACATCAAACCTTTAAGTACTCGCCTTTGCAGAGGAACCCAGAGTCCTGAGGTAGACATTTAGGCTCTTTATCTGATGCCCAAGAAGAGTTAGAACTGAATGCAATCCAAAATACCACTACCTGAGGTGATAGCCAGCTTGCCCATGAGGGAAAGAGATGCTTATAGCTCACATCTGAGGCAAATAGGATACATGGGCAAACCTTAGCCATGATTTTGCTTGTCATTTTGCAGGGCTCTGTCAACTTGAATTCACTGCCAGCAACCTCACTTATGAGAATAAGTGATTCTTTTTTTAAGAACTGAGAATGGTTTGTAATTTTCTTTTAAAACATAGTTAAAACATAGTTATTGGAAGACATACTACACCTTCTTATCCTCCCATACACAAACCAACAGGTTTTATTCTCTTGCTTGCTTTTTAGTGAGATAAAACAGCCATGGCAGATGGGAGAGATTGGTTTCAGTTCCCTTCTCCACCTGATCTAGTCAGAACTCGCTCACCCATCTCTTTCTTCTAAGAGCTCAGTTATTATGAGTGATGTGGTGTGACTGTGGTGGGAAGAAGCTGTATTGTCCAGCTTTTCTGACATAGTTCTACCAGTTCTACTTAGTTCCCCCACAGAGAGGATTTTCATATTTATTGGATCAGAAAAAGATTAGGATTTTGTTATCTAATGGCCAGGAAAAGGTAGAGAGAAAAAGGGACGTATTCTTCTATTTTCCATCTGAAGTTTGCTTCCTGTAAAGTTTGGAGGAGAGGACTGAACCCTGATCTCTCCAGTCCTGCACAAGTGTTTTCATCACTGAGTTAACAGTTAAAAGGCTGACGTTCTGTGTCTCCTCTAGCTGCAGTTTGAATTGTATTTTGCATGGATGTCAAGCCTGCCTGTGCATGTTAGAAAGCATGCTACGAAATTACCTGCATGACAGATTTCCTGTGCGAGCATAGGGGAGCGCTGCCCATGTCCTGCATTCTTGCCTTTCAGATCACAAGAAGGTGGGTTGGACTCAGGCTGCCAAGTCATTTTCATGGTCTCTTTGCCTGGTTAAGGGAGAAGTTCCACTCCTTTTAAGCAGGACAAGTACTGATGAGAAAATAATAAACAAGCTTTATGTTAAGGGAAGAATAGAAACCTGTTAATGATTTTTAAACTTGCATCTTTTGCTTCAGAATTCAGCTGTGCTTTATAGGCAAATTTGGATGAGATTTTAGGTGCCTGCAGTGAGTTTCAGCAGAAAATAGGCATGCGAATCCAAAACGACCCTCTTGAAAACCATTCCTGAGATGCCTAACCTAACCAAGGCAGTTTCAGCAGGTCGCGCTGAAAATGCTTCCCAGGCAAGGTGGCAGCAACAGCACTGCTTTATTCTGAAACGTGGTCAAAGCAGCAGCCGCCCTGGGCTTTGAGTAAAAGCACTCATTTGTAATGTGGGAAACCTGTGTTCAAGTACTTCTTTTTTTTTCATGTAGCTTCAAACCCCCATCACCTACCTTCTTGGGATTTGAAAGAATTCAGTTTTCTGTGAGTGAAATACTTAACACAAGATCTATTGAGCTAGAGATGGAGAGCAAACAAAAGCCTGATCCTGTGTGTTACTAATTTGGACACCCATCTTTTGTGGCAAGTGTATACTTCTTTTGCCTGAAATAACTTTTTTAGGTATTTTTTTAGGCACTTGACACCTAATTCATTATTAACCTTTATGTTGCACTCTGCTCTGGGATATTCATGTTTGGGAGAATCCTTAGATACTGGACTACTAAAGAGATCACGTGCTTAGCTCTACACGTTTCAGCTTTCCCATAATAGCCAATCCACTGTAAGAGACAGGGTGCTGGTGCACATTTTTATGCATGCTTTTGAACTTAAGGACATATTTTGTGTAATTTTTTTTTTCAGTTTAATGGGCATGAAGAGAACTGATGTAGTCTAATGTTCAAGCAGTGTGTTAGACCAGCCTTTTTGGGGCTGAAGGCTAAAATCGTCTCCTGATAAACATGACAGAAAGGGAGGTGGAGGGCAATGCTAACTTCCTCACTATTCAAATTGCCTTGGATTATTTCTGAGAAGTCTATGTTAAGGTTTAAAATGGGTGCCAGATATGTGCCAACCTCTACTCTTTTTTCACAGAGCTGCAAGTCGAATGACAGTTAAAATTAAGAAGGTGGTTTTATACTGTTCCTGAAGGTGCAGTCCATCATTGACTTGTTTCCCTCACTGGAGCCGTTGAATCTGCAGTTTGTTTGGACGCACCACTTCAGCTTAATTTTCTCAATCATATGCAAACCTTTCAAAATTTAGTACATTCTACCTAATACATCATATTATAAATGTGAATTTACACATATACACGTGTGCACCTGTGTATTTTCCAAACAATGCTGATCTATTCTTACTACCCATTGCCCTATCTGATCCACAGTGTCCCTTCATTATTGTAGTTTTAATAACGTGGGCTGAAGTAATTCATCCTTATATTCAGAGCTAGATAAATAAAATGGTGCTCATTTGTAGGTAGCCTTAAGTGCTTTGTGATGGTTTCCCTGCAGTTAAATTATGCTAGTGATAATCTTTTAGAGCTGTTTTTTTTTTAAATACAAAGCAGTATAATTTCTTACAGAATATGGCTTGTCTGTTGCAATGAGAGATATATTTGGCACTTGTCGCCAGTTGGAGACAATCTGAGAAGCAGATCATCTGAGACAATGCAAGTAACTACCTAGAGAACTGTAATGCCTATCTTTTATACTTTATTTAAATTTAGATATGGGAATTATCTACAATAGTTTTACTTTTAAAATGGAGTTGGATTTTACAGGGCCAGAAAAGTGCCTAGAAAAAAATGGAAGAGGCTTATTACATTGTAAAGTTATCAACACCAGCTTGTTCTGTGTAAAATGAAAGCTATTAGGATGACTATGTTTTCCACAGAAAAAGCTGAAAATCCTTTTATCTGTCCTATTTTTTGTTTTTGAATTGTGTCATAGCTTTAAACTACGATTTTTAAAAGTAGGTTAATCCTTCTTACCTCAATGAATCACATCTACTGCTTTCTGTGTATGTGGAGTAGTAAACAGCTGTAGTTTTACTCTAGCACCAAATCTATTAATTGATTGAAATTTAATAACAACATGGCAGTAAGATAAGGCCATGTATTTCTACTTCCTTTCCTGAGAGTATTCAGTGGGAATATATGAGGAGATAAGTCCTATAAGGAAAGATAGCTGCCTGGTTCATTTCTAAATTGACTAGTGACCATAGTCTAAATTTATTGGAAATCTAAAGTAACAGAATAGGCCAAATTTACCTAGGGGGAAAACAGAAAAAGTAAGCATAAACTTCCTAGATATTCGTAATGGGGATGTTTACAAATAGGGATTATAGCAGGTTAAGAACGACGTAAGATCCACTAGAAACATCGTTAATGAAAGGGCCATTTGCAGAAGCTGGCATCTGTAGCAGGTACACAGTTTATTCCTCTGTGAATCTAAGCACTCTAGATCTGTCCTGCCAGCTTTGCAGAAACACGGTGGTAGTAGCACCTTGTAACCCATACTGCTCCTGCCTAGGTTAACTCACCACACTAAAGCAGGCAGAGCTGACAGAAGACTATTATCTCCTTAAGGCAAAAAAAAATGATCAATTTTTAATTACCTTGTTCAGCAGTACCTTGCAATTGTGTTTTTATTCTTCAGAGAGGGAGCTTTTGTTTACTCCCCAAACACCAAAGCCTGACACAAACAACAGAATGAACTTGCTGTCCTTAAAAGTGTAAGAGCTGTGAATCTCTTGGGGCTGCCTGGTTTGACTTCCTATGGCTGTTTGCAGTGTATTTGATTACAAATAATTCTTCTGGATGGAAAGTTATTTATGTTGTGTACAGGGGCAGATCTGTTGCCAGACAAATTCCTCCCAAAGGGCTCAGTACACGTAGAGAATAGGAGGAGCATCAGCAGCATTACAGATTGCAGCAAATACATCTCATGCAGAAGGCAGAAGAGCAGAAAGGAGAAAACTTTAGCGAAGGGAAGGAAGAAATACAGTGACTGAGGGAAAACCATGCTGAGGTTTTCTTCCTTTTCTTGAGGAAGAAAAGACATAAACTGACGTCAGGCGTTATACAAGCAACATGTCTCGGCCACCAGGAAGAAAGCAGGAGAACTACAAAATAGTAAGACATTTTTGTAATGTGTGATTAAACTTGTGCATGGAGTAAGAATAAGCTATTATTATATTGATGTGTTGTATACAGTCATATTTTCAAATAGCCTGAAACTACTGAGAGCCTGAGGATATCTGCCAGTATCAGAACAGAGGCACTGGCAGCATTTATGGCTACAGTGGGACTCCCTTGTGAGCTGCCAACAAGCTGTCAGCTATTAAGCAGTGACATAAAAAAAACCCTGCCCATAGGACTTGGAGTCTGAGCAGTAATACTGAAATTTGCTCTAGGAGTCTTCATATCTCTCCAGCTGCCTTGCCTATGACACAAAATTATTTCAGGAACTTAGAGCTGTTTGGATAGTTAATGGTGATTTTTGCTAGGAGTTGAGTCAGTGGAAAAGTTCTGAAAAGGGGACAGAGATCTCCACTGAAAAAAAAAAAAGATTACTATAATATAATTAAAATTAATATACATAAGTTTATGGGAAAAAAATGCTCCAACTGATTGCAAGAGTGGCTGATAAATGCAATTATGTTGATATAGTATGCTTAAGTTTCTCTAAAGTGTTTGTCAACACAGACTTTTTGCTAGAACTAGAACAATACAGAACCTGTATGGCATCTATTTACTCCATTAAAAACTTGTTAGTGCGTTTTTGGCAGTGTGCAATATTATTGTAAACAGGAGTTATCACCAAGGTGAGTTTAGGAAATGGTTCCATACTACTTAAGATTTTGAACAGTGACTTGTTAAAATGGGAACATTGAACTTTTGATGCAATGAACATTGAGCTTTTGATGCAATGGGAGCGGGAAGAGGTCTTTCCACCAAGCCATTCTTCTTTTCCTTGTGTGATTTATTTTATTGTTTTCATTAGTAGTCACTATTATTTTTCCACAGGCTATAAACAAAAAGCACCTCTAGTCTGTCCACATGCCATGGGCATGTAACACTTCCTTTAATTAATTCCTGTCCCAAAAGTTTAGTGAGAGTCAACATGGTGGCTCCCATAAAGGCCAGCTGCTACTCCTGCTAGATGCTTTCAGTTCTGCAGTGCCATGGAGGTGATCTGGCAGGACAGGGAGAGAAGAAATCTTTCCTCCAGGCTGGTGCACAGCTGAAGATCCCAGACTAGTACTTGTGACAGGATCTGTGGAGAGATACACCTTTAACCTCTTCAGTTATTCTCTGTGCTCCTTGGGCAAGCAGCTGTAATCACCCATCCCCTTCATCTTGCTGATGCAGTGGAGCCATGCCAACCACGTCTTCTGTATTAAGATACAGAAATAATGTTGCAGTGAGATTGTCCAGGCATTTGGAGAGCTAGTATAGATAGTCATTCAAGTTAATTGTAAAGTCTGATAAAGAAGGGGAAATATCAATGGGGCTGATTCTTTTCTACTTTGCTTGTTATTCTTTACACTTGTGCTGAATTGTATGTAGTATTTTTTTTCATTATTCTGAGCAAATTTTTTATATACTTCTTTTTTTTTGGGGGGGGGTAAGCAGCTGATGATCTGAATCAGATCAACCATACCTTTGTGAAGAAATTGAAAATTCAATGTATACACTTGTTCTTGTTGTAAAAGAACTAAGAGCTTGTTGCCTCAATTATTCTTCCTGCAACTGAACACTTGTCATTAATCTTGGATGGCATTTGACAGCATTTATCATTCAAATATAAATATGTGCTGTTATAGGATGCAAGAATGTACCTGATGAAAGTAATTCTATCCCAAGAAATGATATTTCTGACAAGCAAAATCCCTGCACAGAGACTCAAGTGATGATCAAGTCAGGCTCTGTCACACTTGAATTGTGCATTTCAGTGATAACACGTCCATGGACAAAAGTTTCTTGATTAATTTAAATGTTATTTTTGCTTGCTTTTAATACAGTAGCAGCTCGAAAGTGTGAAAAAGTTTGATTCCAGTTTGCTTCATTTTCAATTTCCACCTTTTCTGGCAGAGCAGAGAACTATTTGTGCTCACATACGGGGCATTGGTAGCCCAGCTATGCAAGGACTATGAAAAAGATGAAGATGTCAACACCTGTTTAGATAGAATGTAAGTACTGCTTTAAATGTTCAACTTTACTAATAGTGCTATTTGTCCACCTGTATGTTACCTTTCAGCTTTATATCTGTTATCTTATGAGTTCCACCACTCTGTCTAGGATTACAGAGAGCACGGGAATAAGGTGCAATAGTCTGTCAACAGAAATTACACTGATTTGTGAATCAAGATCACCAATCAGCTTTTGAATTCTCAGATGAAAAGTATCAGATTTGTTCTGATAGTTTACACTTGTTCCTTGTTGGTCCTTTGTTCAGCTACCTAATAATATAAAGTTCTAAATTTCGTCTCTTATTTCCATGTATTCATTTTCAACTTCCATGTTGACTGTCCTCTTCTATTTCTGCATACCCATGTTATTTCAAACTAGACAAGCTTTTTGTTTCTCACAGGTGTTTTCTAGTTAACATACATTTCTGTGGCCTTCCTGTGGCTCCCCCTCATCTAACTACGTTGTGGTTCTGTGACTTGGACAGCTAAGAAGTAGTCACAATTCCAGGTTGTAGGGATTTGGCTTAGGTGACTAAGTCAATAGGCAGACTCCTTTTGTAATCAGTCACCCTCGCCGAGGATGTAATTCCGGTGTCTGTCTTGGGTGCTCTGAATTGTCCCCTGTGGAGTGACTTTCTTCCCCGCTCCCTAGGTTAGGGGTAAATGGGCCTCTCACCTTTAAAACACCATACAGCAAGGAGTGAAAGAGCAGAAATGGTCAATGAGGAACTGATTTTTACATGGATAACCTTATTGGAAAATGAAGCTCCTATGCTTATAAGATCCTATCATCGTGACTGAGACTCCTAGGCATTATCGCAGTAAAAATAATAATATCACAGAAAATCAGCAAAAAACAACTTTTGAGCTGGTTAACAAGAAATACACTAAGGTCTTCAGCAGAAGAGTAAAGCTTATGTTTTCACGCAAAACAAACATGCAAAAATTCCCACCTGGGGCTCTGAGCAACCTGATCTGGTTGGAGATGCAGATGCTCCTTGCAGGGGGGTTGGACTAGATGACCTTTTAAAGGTCCCTTCCAACCCAAAGCATTCTATGACTTTATGATTCTGTGTTTTAATCCCTGTGTTTTTACTATTATAGCTGTTTTTATAAAATCTTTTTTGTTTTCTCTTGATAAAGACTTGATAAAATAGACAGATTTCATTAAAGCAATATGTCCATCTTTACTTCTGTGAAGATGAAAACAGCCCAGCCTGAGGAAGAAACCCTATAGATTAGCAGAGCTGTGCCAGTTTGGAGCGGTATTCTTAGGTCTCTCTATATAGGCACATATTGTCATGCATTAAATATTTCACATGGTTATGACTGAGTAGCAATTCAACATTTATTAATGATGTGAGATAACTTAAAGGTTGAATTTAGCAGCACTTAATCATTAACCAATTTAGAGATTAATAAAGTGATTCAGTAGCATATGATTAAAACAGTGGCTTAATTACAGACTCAAGAATGACAAGATTCACACTAACTTACTACAGGATATCCTAAATTGATATATATATGTGTATGTATAAGCACAAAACACACAAAGACAAACAAAAATATTTGCATTCAGTGAAATGTATGTCTAGAGGAGACTAGCCTATAGTTCAAAGTTCCCTCTTCTTTATATAGGTAGAGAGGTGGATAGAGGGGATTAACCTGCAGTTAGAAGTTCCCTCTTCTTTCTCAAATTTAGAGTAAATACCCACAGTGCACTCCTCGGCAGGCAATTATTAAGCCTGGAGAAGTTGAACTTTGCCCTGGCCTTCCATTGACTGCTGTCAGACAGTTCTTAAACATCTTCGGTCTAAGGAGGCTGTGCCTGAGAGGCATCCCAGCTCAGGGGAGATGCTGGTCACAGCCCACTGCAATCCAGGAGAGCTCCATGCGTCTCACTTAGGGTCGTTATTTATAGGATTCGAGATAATTTACATTTGTCAGGTACTTTTCCATTTCAGACCGCCTTGGATGATGGAATATTCTGGTGCTGTCCACGAGTTGCGCAGGCCCAGAATTTGAAATTCTGATATCACCCCTCTTTGGGCTCTGACCCAGGTGCAGGTGCACTAGGTTGTCAGGAGGTGATTGACTGTTATTACCATTTGCATTGTTTCCAGTAATGGGGAAAGCAGGACCCAGGTACATTAAGGAGGTGCCTTAATGCTCAAGTTCAGCACTCCCACAGTCTGTTCCTGACTTACCCTAGGTTGTTATGTTGTGTTACCTAGGAGAGGAATCGCATCAAGCACCGAGTGGCTCAGGAGCAGGGGGGTTGCACCACCACAAGTCCATAGTGAGAAGGGTGTTTTTCACTGTAAAGTTGGCAAATAGCTCCTTGTCAATTTATTATTCATGTGACTTTGCAAAATCTAAGACATAAAAGTTGAAAAGGATCTAAGTAGTTACGTACATCACCAATACATACCTTGTTAACTGCTGATGACGTATTTACCAACATTATTGATATTGATATTTAGGCAATAAATAAATATTTCATTGTTTTCTGATGCATGACATGCTGCAGTTTTAGACTTCATGCTGCCAAAACCACTTTTGATCTTGTCATCACATTAGACATCAGATCACTTTCTGGTTTCTGGTCAAAGATGTGGCACAAAATCAATAAGAATTATGCCATCAAGTGCAGGCTGCTTCACTGAGGGTGTAGGGCCTCTGACAAACAGGCAGAGACTGCCAACATCCACATAAATGGAAGTGAAAAATTCCCTGAAAACATTTCTGAGTTGAGTTCATATTCTTTCATAACATTTGTGTCAATCTCTTTCCCTTTATCAAAAAATGTTTGGAGGCATAGCTGTTTTTCACACTATGTAGTTACTGAACTTTGTTAATGTGTGAGAGCTAAGAATGAATATTTGTTTGTTACTTCATTTCTCTGAAATTGTAGTGTTTTCAATACAAAATGAAGGTAGTGTTGTACTGAAACTGTATTACCTAACAACTTTTGGATTCTTTCTGCAACTAGTAGATGAAGGGAGTGAACATGTTAGAAAAAAACACAAAGAGGGAATTGTGGAGAAAGAGTTAAAATTGAGATGAAGAGATAAAATGATAAAATGAAAGAGATCAGTTGTGAGTCCACTTCCTGAGGGTTTTCCCGGCACCTGAACGCTGCCATGAGGGTGCCCAGGATTTGCTGGACTCCGTACCAGCCCAGAGGTGAATGCTGTGACCTGAAGGGACAGTTGCTTTGTTCTCCTTGACAGAGAGAGTGGGAGATGAACTCTGGGGATCACTGAGGAATGAAGAAAGTCCTGTGCTGTGTTATCCTATCCTGTTTTTAGTGACAAAGCAATATTAATCAAGTGTATTATTTGTATATTATATAGCGAACATCTAATATGTATTAATATATGTAAATATAAATATATATGCAGACAATGTGTATATAAACAACATTCATACTGTCCTTGGCAGGCATATTATGCTTAAAGGAGTATGATTCCTTAAATGACATGAACAGCAATCCCACTGTGCTGCAAAATGTGGTAGAAAGAAGAATCTAGACCAGAAAAATCTGTTGTCCTCAAAGCCATTGATTTAGAAATATGCAGCTGTTTTGCTGAGAAAGCATAAGAGACAGATTAGGGAGATGGTAGGTGGAAAGAAGTGCCCCATTTTGAATGTTAACTTTCTTTGTTTTCTTCTTAGGGGATATGGCATTGGCATAAGGCTGATTGATGATTTTTTAGCCCATTCAGCTGTGAAAAAGTGCCGCAGTTATTCTGAAACCGCCGACATGATTGCACAGGTAAATAAGGTTTACGTTCTCTAGAGCTTCAGTGGTCTAGCTTTTCCCTCCTCCTCTGTCACTTTCCTCTAGAACAGTTAGCTTCATTTTCTGCTATGTCATGATTTTCTTATCAAAACCCACTCATCTCCATAATTGCACCCATGCTTCCATTAGATGATCCTTTTCCTTATCTATAACTTCATATCAACTAGTAGCTCACAGAGGTTGGCCTTGAGAGGAGGCATCAGTTTCTACCTCTGTAGCATAGTGCTACATCAGGCTGGGAAAAAAACCAACATTCAACAGAACACAAAAAAAATGTGATGTTTAGTGAGATAAGAATTTTGTGGATGGCCTTGATAAACCCGCAGTGGTAAGTTTACCACAAAGGGTCATGAGAACCACAGAACTGGTTCACGCGGGTATTAGTTTTATATCTGAGTTGAGGACAGAGAACACAGAATGGCGTACCACCTGTGAGAGGCTGCCAACCTCTGACCTAAACTGACCTTAAAGTCAGTTTCTAAGCAGAAGTTCAAGGTTCTTCTATTCCTAGTAGCCCATGAGGTGTTTTGCCATTAGAAGAATGAAAAGGTTTCTTTTTATGTGCTGCAACTTAAGCTGATTTCTTCTATTCTTGCCAGAGAATGCGGCAAAAAACAAAAAATGATCCTGTTTTAACAAACTTGAAATCATATATTTCCTCACTTTTTTTCTTTTTCTATGAGCATAAGCCTTAGCCATCTCATATAGATCTTAAACTTTGATATTCTTACTTCTGCCATCTGAATTTCCTTAGCATCTCCATAATTATCTTGGATGTTTTTTAACCTTGAAATAGTAATATTAGGAATAAGCTGCAGGATTTTCTGCAAAAGGAAGGCTCAATGGTAGCAAAGAAGAATTGTAAGAAAGGAAAATGAGAGGAACATTTTCCTCATTACCCACAAATCTTATAATAAAATCAAAAAGATAAAATCAGAGTGGGTACTTTCGCCTTGTTTGATGGAAGTTTCCCTTTTATTGAGTAGTCTTTCACACTAATGTCAGACAAGTTTTAGGAAGAAATTTAGTGGCAATACACAGGTTTCTAAAGGTCAATTTTTGCCACCATGGGCCAGTCAGATTTCCTGGGGAAGCTCAAAGAAAAATCCATGGGGATGTCCAGCCCCTTTAGACTGCTTAGTCACTATAAAGGAAGTGGTAGGTCATAGATACTGAATTAGCTCAGACTAACACCTGCTCAGGTCATGGTGAATCTTTTATCCTTTATGATTTTCAGCTATGCAGTGTTGCCAGTGAAGACATGCCTGGCCTTTCCCAATGGCAAAAATTAACCACACTTTATAACAAATAACAAAATAAGTTGTTTGTTTTAAGAGGGAGGGATCAGAGCATCAGTTAGTTGAACTGAGATTAATTTCCATTGGCTCATTTTAGGAGACAAAAATATGCCTGGCATACTTTCGGATTGCTTGAGACTTACTGGCAGCATCAGCTAAATGTGGGCATTATGTTTGACTGCTGACTGCAGAACTGGGAAGCAGCAGGCTTTCTATACAGTGAACTAAGGCACCAGTATATGCTGGCTGTACAGGAGTACCTTAGTTCAAAGTGTACATAGATGTTGTCAGGTGATGTGTGATCCTGCTCATGTTAACCACGTCAGAAATACCGATGTTACATCTGGCTGAAATGGAGGGGCAAAAGTTATGTTATCATTCCAAAATGCTTGTCTCAGAGGAACTCATGGCTGTTGCAGAGCAGAGAAAGGACATTTTTGCATTTGCTGTTGCTGGTAGGGCTATAAATTGCACATGTGCACAGCACACACATACACCGTGATCTGCCAAAGTTTAAAGCAGAAGCAGGTGACGTTACTAAAAGCCAGCCAGATCCCATTATCTCCTAACAGAGTGGAAAGTAAATTTCTTCCTAAAGTAAAGTGTATTATGGAGTCTCATATCAGCATCATGTGTAACAAAGCTCCTCCTTTGGAGGAGCTGAGCTGCAGTAGAGGATCCACTGGAGACAGTGAGGATAGCTGAATGAAAATGAGACAAGCAGCATTTCAATCACTGTATTAAAATACAATCTTGTTAAAAGAATGATATCAAGCTGCAAAATAATGGGTTTTTTTACACTTTTGCGTTCTTCTTCAAGTGGTATTTGTACTTTATTTTCTCTGGATTTTTACATGTGTGCCAGATATCTGTTTCTCAGGGTCTTGTTTCTCATGGTTCCCTTATTTACAAATGCTTTAGTACAGTTCAGCCATCATTCTTAAGTACAAGGGATTCAACAACAAAATACAGTGAGAAATTAACTGTCAAAGTAAAGAAAAAGACACTATTTCTCTGCATGTTGTACTTCAAAAGAGACTTGCTGAGAAAAATAAGATTACTTGGAAAGATTGGAACAAACTTTAAAGAACACAATCCCTTGGAAAGACTATTTTTAGAAAGCTAGAAGAGGAGTTCTGGTAGTAGGAGTATAACCTTTCTGAGGCAACATGTGATATGAGAAGCATTTTCACTTTTCTTTGGCAAAACGTTTTAAAATAGTCTTCAAGCATATTTGTCTGAGGCACATACCAACAAAGCAAATGTAAAATGACCCGGCAAGTAACTGCAAATACGCTCTTAAGGTTGTCAGTTCAGAATTACAGTGCTGTTTACGTGATCTCTTTAACTCTTCAGCAGTAGAGTTCCCAGCCAGGAGAAAGTGCTTACAGACTTAACTGCACTAACTCTTCCGAGGTAGAAATCTGTTTGAGTATGAGTGTGTAGGGTAAAACCAGTTCAAAGTTAGAGTAATTAAGGCAGTTAAGCAGTTCAAGTAGTTAAGAGCCAAACGTCCTGTTAACATAGCTGTTATCCTGCAGTCCTTTGGAAAGCAAAGGAGAGGTCTGTGAGAGCAAGCTGTGGGTGTTCCCTGTGGAAGTGGAAAGAGATGAAGCAAAGGAAAAAACATAAAATGAGCCGTATTAATAAATGAATACTGGAGGAAAGGCACACCTAAGGCAGCAACTGAGGGCTTAAAACTTCAACCACTGGTTCAGACTGCAAAGCCTGGGATTTACTGCTAGCTTATGCTGGAGTGGAGAAGGGCCAAAAAGTTTTGATGATGAGACAAAGTGAGTCCTTCTACACTGAGTTCCCATGGTGCTCCTTGACTTCTTGTGTTTGTGCTGTGACTTTGCATGGTTGTAGTTGGGGTAGAGTAAAAAAAGATAAAATAGGCCATGTAACAGTAGGCTACCAGCTAACTGGCAACTTGGGATAAGAAAATGGAAACGAACTGAAGAATGGTAGTAAGAACAAAGCTCAGCTGAAGAAATAATGTCCAAGACTGGATTCAGAATTTGCATCTGAGTATAACTTTTGAAATTAGGGTGATAAATTTGCTCTATAATCTTACAAAATCAAATTTTTGCTTCAGTTCCTCCTCACAAGACCTCTAGCATCATTGGTTTGATCCAAAGTAATGCAAAAAATAAACAGCTTCTGGTTTTAGATCTAACCCTAGAATGATGTTACTGTCTATGGCACGGTGTCACCATGCCTCAGGAGATGTCTGTGTGTGCTACAGGTGGGAGCAGCCAGGCCATGCCCTCTGGTGCACAGTGCGCTAGCGCTGGCTCACAGGCTCCATAGCTGTGTTAGTACAGTGCTGTGCCTAAGGATATATATCTCTTGGTGAAAAGCACTGGCTGGAGAGATGGGCTTTATTGTGGAAGCTCAGTGTCCCATGAATGCAGCAGATGGACGTCTCTGCAGCTACGTGTAGAGGGAAACTTGAGGACCACCAGGGCTGGGGTAATCCAACCACATCACCCCCAAGCCCAGAGTTGTAGGACAAGAGAGGCGATTCTCCTTCCCCTGGAAGGTCCTGCCACAGGGTCCCTGTATATTAACATGTGGCCAGTTTGAAAGTCTGACAGGAGCTGGATCTCAGCAGTGAGAGGGAAATGCATACAGCAGGTTGCTGTGCTAAGTGGTAGACAGTAAATGGAAAAATGAAGTGCTTGCACTGTAAAGAGTAAAGTTTCTGAGTACATGGAATCAGCAACAGATGGCTTTAAAGCATCTTGCTCTTCCCAAACACTGACTGTGGAAAAGTACTAAGAATGAAGGGTATGCTAGCAAAAATGTTATTTTGGCTGCCTTTCCCCTTCTAACCGGATTGATTCTGATCCTTTATTAATCTTGTTATTTTATGATCTGAAATTATGGTTTCAATTTTTTTAACAGTGTATATTATTACTTACTGTGCAACATTATGTACACATGCAATGTTTTGTAGTTAAAAGTCCCCAGTAGTATATACAGGTAGTGGCATCCTAGGTATTTCAGTAATTCTAGACTGCATTTGAGCACCATCAAAATGTTAATGAATTTTCTTTTTGCTGCTTGAGAAAGATAGGATGCTGGTTGAGACTCGGAAAAAGGACGTTGGTACATTTTTAATTCTGACTGCATAGATTTCTTGTCTGACATTAAGCAATATATAATCCCATAGAAGTGCAAGTAACATTTTAAAAAGAGAGATTTTGCTTTATGTGCGTGTCATTTTCATGGTGTGCCTATGTACATAACTAAACAGATATTCTTTTTTCTTCCATTTCATATAGATAGAAATGAGACAGATTTATGGATGCAACTTTCAAAACTGCTCATTCGTTTTACTTCCCTGTCTTTTGGAGTCACAAAGAAAAGTTGAAAAGACCTTTGTTTCACCCTCTGAGAAGATGTGTATGGTACTTTTAAAGGAATTTCTGTCCTGTCATAGCGTGGTTTTTACAAAAATATTAATGTCTATTCATTGAATTACTTACGTAGGGACTGAAATTATTTTTTCTGCTGAGACTTTAATACAATTTTCACTTTATAGCTTTGTAATTTTGCCTTAATTTGGTGCTCCATTGCAAACCAGCTACTGGTTTTGCATAGTTTCCATGCAAGTTCTCTTTTACACAGGAAATATTAACAATAGAATTTGGACAGATTCATCATACCGTAATGCGAAGTACAGCTGAAACTAAATTGAAAGCATATGAGGGCCCAGCGTGTGTTTTTGTTGTAACAAAGACTTGAAGTTTGATGGAGCAGCAGATGTGTAGAGTTGAGAATTTAAATGAGAAAATTGGGTTCTCACAGAGAAGAAGAAATATTAAGTGGAGGGACAAAGCACAGAGAATTGAGCAGAAGTTTCCTGTTTATTTGTGCATTCATATTTTGATGGACATCAGAGTTAATGCAAAACCTAAATTTTCCAAGAGAAAATTATGATTCTGCTGTTTGTTTTTTTTTTTTTCCAGTTTGTTTTGGATAGTATTGACAATAGTCTTCACCTGTTTCTGAGCTGCCATGGTAGCTGCTGAACTTCAATTCCGGGACAGTGTTGATACAGAACAGCTTCTGTGATAGCTGCTTGAAGGACAGGGTTAAATTTGCCAAAACCAAATTCCAGTTGAAAACATAGGGTCAAACTGACTTTTATTTTTGTCTCTTTTTGTAGATGTATTCTAGCATCCACATGGCAATTGCATTAAGTCACATAGTTAGAGTAACACAGCCCTGGGAACAAGGATCAGCGAGACACTTAGGCTCCTACCAGGCACATGTTGCAGCACTAAGTGCTCAGCAGCTGCTCTTGGACATGGGGGTGCTCTCAATATGAGTTACCTGTTCACATGAAGCAGAGTAAGGATGAGGGGAGGAGAATGCCCATTGGTTTTACCCCTCCATAATAAAGGAGAAGGCCAGGCTGGGAAACACTCCTGTTTCAGGTGGTTCTGGCTACTCAGGTGCAGACCCTTGAGCTTTCTCCTGAGGAAAAAAAAAGGGTGCCAAAATGCCAGAAGTCCACAGTGGGATCCCTCTGTCCTCCCACCTTTCCTTTTGCTGACTGTGCCTTTGCCCCTGTGTCCCAGCTCTTATATCACAGTGGAGACCTCATCCTTATGTCAACCAACTTGTTACCCATATTCCTTGATCAGCTCATTAATCTACTTAGCATCCTCCTCTTTGCATCCCTACTTGCTTTCATTTTCTGTGGTACCAGGGAGAAAGGAGGTGGAAAAATGGCTTTTGGAAGGGAAGTGTGGTCCAGGAAGTGCAGACATCCTGTTAGGCCATGTCTCCTCTTCCCTTGCACATAGGGAGGAGGTGAGATGGGACTGGGCAGTAGATGTTGGGGCATCTCTCACAAAGAAAGAGAAAAGCAGACAAATGGAAAGGGACATGCACCCTGAAATTAGATAGTTGTTGTACCAGGAGAGGAGCCTGGGGAGAAAAATGCATATGTGCTAGATATGGTGTCAGACATGCCTGCTTTTGTGACTTTCATTTTGGCAGTGTCACCTCTGTGCTTTCAGCTGCAGCAGGTACATTTAGGCATATAATATGTTCTAAGTCTGCTGCAAAGTGGGTCAGCTGGGATAAACAACTTCAAAATGTTTGCTCAAAGACCACAAGTTCTTCCAAACACGCAGAAAAAAATTCTAAGCAGACAGTGGAATTAGGTCTTGGATTTTATTTTTAAAAAGAGTAATGGTCTGTAAATGTGGATACATGTTTGTTTTTTTTTTTTCTGCTGAAGAAGTGTAGTGAGTATGAGAACAGCTGGGCAGAGTATCTTGTTTTCTTGATAAGAACCTGGTTCAAGCAGAGCAAAAATATGATTCTTTGCAGACTCAGGGAGGCTGACAGTAAAATGCATAAAAGGCTGCCCTGTCACCCCAGGGGAAGAAACTTGGCAGAAACTTCGTTCTCCTTTTATACAGTGTTTGCAAGGACTCTGGACACCCTGTGTAAGAGCCACATGGTGAATTCCCAGTGGGTGAGGTAATGCATAGGGCTCTGGGGTGAAACACATTTGTCAGAAGCACTGATTGTGCAGTCACCTCACCTGCATTACCTGCCAGTTCCTCTTGCTCCAGACACTAAGTTTCCTAAGTTATTCAGAAAAATGAAAATCAGCCTACTGAAAAAATATTTTCTTGTCTTAAAATGTGGAATTTCCTTCCAGGCCCTCTGTTGTACACTGGCTGCAGGCCCAATACAAACAATATTACGTAGCTCTACAGGCTGCACCCAGTGCCCGAAACCCACTCAAAACAGGGGCTTTATAGCCGTACAAAGAGAAATTCTTGGTGGGAGAATACCAAGCACTCTACAGAGGCAAAATATCAGTGATGCATTTCCATTATTGTAACAAAGCACTAACAAAAACTGATTGTGTTTCAAAATAGTATTTTATTTTTTAACAAAAGCACAAAAATGCCGAACCATTTGGTAAGTTCAAGTTCTTGGTACCTTACACTTCGTCTGTAAGGTTTGTCTGAAAAATTACCTGGCATCTCACTGTCAATGCAAGTCACTGCCCCGTGACCCAGGCAGATGTCTCAGGGACTAGAAGACCAGGGCTGATCACTGTGACCATCCATGGCGTTCTAGATGCAACAGGAGTCCAAAGACACTGAGACACCTTGAGCGACCACTGGTGCCTCAAAACAACATTGTACCTGAAAATGGCCTGGAAATGACCTGGAAGCAAATCCTTTACTTTCTGTGGGCTGTCAGAAAGCCGCACACATCTTCTATTATTATATTCACACCTTTTAAATGGTGTTACTTTATGATAGTTTCTTGATTTACATAGGACAGGTATGCTATAGCGCCTTTTACATAGGATATTTTTAAAACCCTCTTGTAGAAGTCATTATTCATCTCTTTCTGCTGTCAGCCCTTGATCTGGAGCCAGAGACATTAGCTCAATGTGAACCCTAGGTGCTGTGAAGAACTGCACCCTTTTCACTGATGTAGGGAAATAATTTCATTCTTTCCTTTTGGAGCAAGTTTGCAACTGGGAGGGAACATGATGAAGAAGAAAGAAGCCATTGTGAAAAAAATATAGAGATGAAACCAGCTAGAAGAATGCTATATTAGCAAGATACAAAAAAAAAAGCTGAAAATATATTTGATCTATGGTATTTCCCTTCTGTCTGCCAAGCCCACTGTTGTCTCCTTTTCCTCATTGATTTCTTTCTGGCCTTCCTCAACCAGCCTGTGAATTGTGCTGTAATGCTGTTTGCCACTGCTGAAAGAGTAGAGCTGGGAAGCCTCTTCCCATGCCTGCAAAGCTGGCAGGGGAATTGCTTCTGGTTCCTTGTTCTCAAAAAAGCACTTCAGGTTTCGCTCGCTCAGCTTGGTGGCGTACAGCTGGAAAATCTGCTCCAGTTGCTCCTTCTCCTTCTCTGCATACACCCGCCAGAACATCAGCTGGAGGTGGCTGACTTTCGACTGGCAGCTGGCACAGCAAGTGGTCAGCAGGGAGAGTAGAGCTGTGGTAACTATCACACACCAGCCTAAAATCTGGGAAAAGAAAATAAATGAGTTTCAGGTTAAAAAGGCCCAAGTGAAAATGCTACTTAAATGAAGAGCATCTGACAGAGCAAACACACTTTATATGGAGGGCCTGCCGCTCCTCTTGGGACCCTACTGTGGGCGTCTCATCCCAGTTTGCATTTGCTGCCTGATGTTAATGGGGCTTCCGTGTGGGGACCAAAGGGAAGCAGAAAACATCTGAGCAAGCTGATCTGGTTGAAGATGGCCCTGTTCCTTGCAGGGGGGTTGGACTAGATGATCTTTGAAGGTCCCTTCCAACCCTAACGATTCTATGATGAAGGACTGAGGCTTCTCAATAGTGCTCATTTTGATGTCTCTTTCTCAGGAAGGCAAAAGCTGATTGATTTTTACAGTGGAAGGTAAAACATTCAAGAGAAGTTGGCTTATACTAGAGCCTGGCTGCCTCCCTGTACCATTTTATGACAAACTCGGCTGAAGAGCCAAGTCCAATCCAACAGCAACGCAGCTTCAGGGACAGATGATCTTGAACCAAACCTCAGCTACAAGACTGTGTATCAAGAAAAATCTAAGAGAGGTCTAAATGATCAGTCAAATCATGGTATGGCTGAATAGTGCTAGAGAGAAAACAGAGCGGACCTGAGAGCAGGGCTAGTGTCTGGGTAATTTAGAGAGGATATTGATGAGGGTTTATTGCAAAACTATAACCATCTGGCGTGTAGTGTATTGGAATTGCTCACTGAATTCTGTCACACAAAGGGAAAAGTGCACAGCATGAATAAAAAAATCACAATCACTAGATGGTAAATGGTTTGCTATCTCTTGAAAGTAAGTGTTAAATAAAATAAAAAAATAGGATTAAGACACAATTCTGAATTGTGACGAACTACACAAGCAAAAAGGGTAAGAAACTATTGTCCCAAATCAATCAACGTTTAAAACTGTAATCATTTTTAGATGTGTTGTTTTCAGAATTCTTTTTAATTTAAAAAAAAACTAACAACAAGAAGAACTGTTTTAGCGCTAATTAGCTAGCAAGAATATAAATGATAGTCTTAAATTTAAAAAGCTTTTCCCAAATTCTTTGGTCAGGAGGTTCACTGAAATCTAAGCTATTCTTATGAACTTTTTTTTACTTTGTGAATCAGTGCTTTGTAGTGGAAGATAATTTTTATTCCAAAATTTGTCTAAAATTATCTTCTTGCCCGATCCTGTGAGAATGCTGGGAGGAGAGGGCATGAGAAAGAAGAAATAGCGTGTGCATTGCCAGGTCTGCGTTGGCACTGGGATAGAGCTCAATTCATCTACACACTGATTAGAAATAGTTTCTGTATTTTCAGAGAACTTTGTTTTTGCTGAAATATGCATAATCCAATTTTTTTTTTTTTTTTTTTTTGTAGCAACTTCAGAGTTTGACAAAATTCTGTTAGGAACATACTAAAGGAAAGAGCTGCTTCCAGGATTAGTGCATGGGCAGAGGCTGGAAAAATATGCTTGACATTGTTATTGAGGGATGTTCTGCTTTAAAGAGAGCAGAGGTGTGAACACCGTTTTTTCAGACCTAGTGCCACTGCAGTGTGTAACATTTGCAAAAAAAAACCAAAAAAAAAAAAAAAACCCCACAACCCTAACTTGTTTTCAAACAGTGGAACAAGTTCCAGTGTGGAACAAATCTTCTAGGTGTCAGAGACCTGTATGAACTAGAACTGCTTTCCCATGCTTTAGTAGTGATGATATGGAGAGCTGCAACCTTTCTCATGTGAACTCTTGCACTGACGTTAAAAAAATAACTGCCAATACAAGTCTATTTTTAGCTGAGGGAACCTAGAAAGTTTCTTCAGGAAAATACCTTAAACAGCGAAGCTTGAGAAACAGTTATTCCTAGGGACTAGTATGGAAGAATAGCTTTGCTTTCTTTTGTTTTTCCAGACACTTTGTACTGACTGATGATTTCTAGGGGTGTTTGAGAAACTGCTCTTCTTAATGGCTTTTCACTTTCTTGCAGCTTGGAGAATGAAGCCTTGTATTCTCATGCTATAAAATGACTTGCTGGTCTTTCACGATCTCCTATACATACAACTTAAAGTCTTAAGCACTATTTGTTTTTTCCTTCTAAAACTCTAAAATAAATTGCTTTGTCTGCAGTGCAGGATTTGTCTGCATTCCAATCCTGTTTGCATGAGAATTTGAAAACAAAACTGGCTCTTGAGGAGGAAATGGTTGCATATGGATGTAATTGTCTGACAAAAACTTTCTGTCTCCACAGAAGTGTTTTTCCTTCCTGCTGACAATCCATCGTTTTCTGTAATCTTTTTTCTTTTTTTTCCCTTTGTTTTGATTTTTTGTCTCTCAATTTCTTTGTGTCACAAGGCAGTGAGCAGAACTGTATCACACAAATACAGTAAAATGTAATACAATCTCAGCTTTGCATGTTCTGCTTGCTTTCTTTTGGTCTTTCTTCCTTACTCCAAGCAGGACAAAAATATGCTTTCATCTGGCACCATGAACATGAGGAACACAAACAGAAACATGTTATGTAAGCAGTCACAAATCTTATTTTCCAGTATTTTTTCTACTGTTAGTGGCCTAAGACTTCATTACAGTATCACGATGGTATAAAATAGGAGGGTGTGGTATGGATTTTTAAAAGGACAGACCCCTTTAATGGAGTGATGTGTTAATTCAGCCCCCTAAACAATCCAGTAGTTTTTTGTCTTTAGAGCAGTCTTCATTCAGGAAGAAAGCTTTAAATGGTCCAGTCTGATTGATCCTGCCATCAGCGGGACCCCCCAGGAAGTATGGCACAACTCAGACTGAACTAAAAGATGGATTTATTGCATTTTGCAAGGTTCCATCATGCCAAAACTTTGTTTATGTGAAACTGCCAGTTTTATCTTAGCATCTGACATCAGGATGTTCCACAGATAAATCACAGTGGCAGTACAAGCTGTGTAATGCCCTTTATTTATTTTTCTTACCTGGGACTGCGCTTGAAGAGTTCGTTTCAGTTCGTCACTCTCTGAAAAGGGCATGGAGCTTTTGTCACAGGCTACCTTGTGTAGCTCTTCAAAGCACTTCGCAGATTTGGTGTGGCAAACTGTGTGTAAGTAGGCAGGATTTTTCAAGCCACTCATGGCACATTCGTAAAAAGTTCCGTTGAGCAAAGCCACAGAAAGCCACATCACTGGGGCTACCAGGGCGTTTAGAGTGATTTGTCCAAAGGCGTAAAAGTACTGGCAGCCATTCCCTCTGCAGAATATTTTTCTGGGGTTCACCCAGCAGCCTGTAAAGAGTTTCCAGGTCTTGCTGTTCAGGAAATATCCAATAACTAGCAAAACAAAAGCTGGGGAGAAGAGAAATACCAAACCGTACCTGAAGTTTTCATCGCTGCAGGGGCATCTGAAAGCAACAATAGAAAACACACGTTCACCTCCCATTGTCAGCAGCGCCATAAAACTGTAACCTATAGCTGTTTTCTGGTTCATAAAGAATTTCAGGATTGTTTGGAAACCATCCATGTTTGATACTCACTACAGAAGTAAAAACCAAGACACTTTTCTCTTCAGTCCTAGCAGTCTGTAGTGTTCTAGCAGGGGAGAGTTCTGCAGCGGAGGAGCAGCCTGCTGCTAGCCTGCCTGCCTGCCAGCGCGCTGCCTAGATAACGCCGTGATGTCACTGTCTGGAGAAATGCACTCACACGGGACCCCTCCACTAGCAGCGCAGATGTTGCCCATTTACTGTAACACTCATCGGCAGTAGAAGGAAACCAAGCAATGCTGTGTATAATCAAATAAGTTTGCAGTCTTGGCAGTGTTGTTCTTGGTGAGTTGTTGGGTTTTTGTGACTGCAGATGGAGATCAGAGTTAAAAACATGCACTCACCCGTTGCAGGAGTTATTGAGCTGTGATTATCAAAGCTGCCGGCAGTGTAGTCAGGAACCTAATATAGACGTTAATGGTCCCAGGGGAGTGTGACAGGACTGAAAGCAGACATGTGATAACAGTAAAACCACTTCATGTGTGGTTGTAAATGTAGGAACATCAAAGAATAAGCAGCCTTCTGCTGTACTTCCCTGGAGTATTACGTAGCTCCAGATTTTCATCTCTGGCTCAAGCTGATCACAGAAGAGACAAGACTAATTTGATTTCCAGCCTGTCTCACCCCTCCTGCTATTTTCCTGCAGTAAAGCTGGTCTACGGGGTGCTACATCCTACAGTTTGCCCTCTGGTTTGCACACAACAGATGGAAACATCAGTGTCATCCTTTTGCAGGTTGCTTTCAAGATGTACCTTGGGGTCACCCCTAGTGTGAGCTGCAGTAGTGCTGCAGGAAATGAATTCTCCTTAATCCTGGACAAAAACCCACTGGTGGACTTTGTGGAGGAGCTGCCAGCAGAACGAGCATCACTTTGCTACTGTAACCTCCTCTGTGGGGTGATTCGGGGAGCCTTGGAAATGGTAAGGAAGTGCACATCTTTTTTCTCCAGTCTTTGTTAATATGCAAAAGCACTTGCTCAGATAAATGAAGGGAATTTAGTAATGTTTAACGTGTCTCTCAGATTCAATGTCTGTGTCTAAATACAAGAGGGCCAGACTGATCCTGGATGCTGAGGTGGAGAAGCACACAGGTTGGCTCACCTCCGCACTGTCCCTGCTTGGCTCTTCAGTGGCTGACTTAGGTGCAAAAGCCAGATGGGGCTGAGAAGCCAGCTAACACGTCATGTGGAGAGCCAGGGGAGCATGCTGGATGACTCCGCTGCTCCTTAAGCCTATCTTTCTGCATAATTGTAACCACTAATAGCCATCCCTGATTCTTTCCAAATACATGAAGATAAATTACATTCTCAGGTTATCGCAGTGCCTACTGAAAGGGAGAACAAAGTGTGGATGAGTATAATGTTGAAACGAAAGCATCAGAAGTGCATCAGATGTCATTCCAAATTTTGTTCTTAAATTTAAGACTCTTAAAAAAGAATAAACAAAGGACATGATTTGAAAGTCACCGAGTTGTACACCTTCTGTGGCATTTTCTGGAAGATAACTTTTTGGGCTGCTTTATATTTCTATCAGTATCTAATTTGTCGTATAACTTATGTTTAAAAAAAAAAAAAAAAGCTGTGCAAGTATTATGTAGGTACATCAGTCTCAGAACTATAGTATTCCAGTGTATATAAACTTACTTTTTATTAACTTAGTTGGGAAAGATATTTTAAAACAATCTAGAAATAAAAGTAATGGTATTAAAATAGAAGACTGGACATAAGGAAAAAAAAATTTATGAGGGTGGTGGAACACTGGCATAAATTTCCCAGAGAGGTGGTGGATGCCTCATCCCTGGAAACATTCAAGGCCAGGTTGGATGGGGCTCTGAGCAACCTGATCTGGTTGAAGAAGTCCCTTCTTCTTGCATGGGGGTTGGACTAGATGGCCTTTAAAGGTCCCTTCCAACCCAAACCGTTCTATGGTTCTATGACTCTAAATCTCTTTCTTATGAAACCTGAGAAAGGGGGTCCCCTTGTGGTAAGAGAAAGAGAAAAAGCTTTTTATTCTGGAGGAGGGGGGAAAACTGGGCATTTCTTTGCTTAACTGATCAGACCTGATTCTTTCTAGGTTCACTTAGCAGCAGAAGTTACCTTCCTCCAGGACAGGCTGAAAGGTGATGCTGTGACAGAAATAGGAATTACGTTTTTGAGGAAGGCTGAAGACAGAAAGCACAAAAGAAATAAATGAAAGACATATTGGGAAAAACCCTTGCTGAGGGATAGTTTGCGCCTTTTGTTTCTGAAGAAGACATGCAGGGTAAAAAACACTTCGCTGAGCCAGCTGCACCAGTCATACATTTGAAAGGTGAAGAGAGCTGGGCAGCAAACAGGAGGGGAAGAGCAGAGGGAAAGCCATCTTTATTGTCACGACACAGATATCGGTATAAAAGATCAAAATGGCTTGCCCTTCCTTTTCACATAACCATGCTCTTGAGCTCAAAGGAGTATTTATTTTGGTATTTAGTGCACACTGGATGCGAAATATTCATTCAGACACCAGCTGTTTTCAGCTAAATGTGACCACCTTTTCCCATTTTGTTTGTTGGTAATGTTCAAAAGCATGGTTGCTGAGAGATGCTTTATTTCCCTGGCTGCTTGTGGTTAGGAATAATGAACTTATCCACTGAGACTGCAGTATGCAGTGTCTCGCTATCAGGTGCCTGTTTTGATGTGGAATGGTTTGCCATTCATTGTCCTCCACACCAGACATCCTGCTCCCTTTGAAACCAGAGAGGGATGTGACTTCACTGGTGGCAGGATCTAGTTCCTTGTGGCTCTTTCAGGTCCCAAATGCAGTTTTGCTGGCATGCCTGTTCAGCCCTGTGCATATGTCAGGCTGTACCGCTCTGATGACCACAGCAATGCTTGTGTTGCTTCAAGCTATTGGCCTTTTCATGGCAGTATTCTCTTCAAGAGCACTGACCTTATAACAAAACTGAGTAAAACATGGTGTATTTCATGTATAATCACTGTAGATCTGTACTTCACCTAAGGAAACTGGAATAAAAATTTAGATTGCCACAAAACCAGTTTGCTGGTCATTGTGTTTGTTCTTACCTGACCTTTACTGGCCATTGAACATGGGCCACTTGGCAGTGGACTTGTGTTACCACAACATGACTTTGAAGTAGAGAAATAGCTGCCTCGCAGAGACCTGAGTTATAGGAAACATTTATTGTTGTCCAGTATAATGCAAGATATCTGGGTAAGGGTTGGACAAAAGCCCAGGTCCCAAGTCCTAGCGCAGTACCCTACCCACAAAGCCAGCTCACCTTCTTCTCACCAATGTGTTTTAAATGAAAATACAAACCCTCAGTTCAATTTGGTGAAGCCCAGAGTTACCTCTGATTCTATCACTGTGATTTGTACCCTCATCTCCTGTGTTTCCCTCAGTCTGTTTACCTCTTAATCCAGGTAAGTGAGGGGCACCTCTGACCTTGGGGACAGCAGGGGTCACTCCCACCAGAGCTGTACGATCCTGACGATCATCTTCCCCTCTTTATCTTAACAGTGATGTACAGTGGTGGCGTAGCGTAATGGAGCTTTAAGAGAACAATTTTGTACAGAACAAAAATCAAGCTAGTGATTACCCAGCCTTGGGGTCAGCCCAATGTGCTGTTACCTGCTATGGATAATGAGTGTTACAACCAGTAACCAGTAACTAGTTTCCCTCCTTTTTTTTTTTTTTTTTTCACAAGTTCTTGTGGAGTTAGCCCGATTCCACTGCCTGGGCAGGAGCCCTCAGTGAGGTTTTGGCTGGTGCCCAGTTGGCTGAGTTGGACATGTGGTGGTTTTAGTTGACCATAAAAAAGTTCTTTACAAGGCAATGGCCATTCTTCCTTTTTCTGGCAGCATCCTATCAACCATATATTCTCCTCTTTTTATTATTATCTTGAAAGTGAATAACCTATACTGTCCTTTTGTGAGATACAATTCTCTTACTTAAACCTCTGTTGCACTGGACTTGTGCACAGGTGTGTGTGCATGCACACACCTGTGGTAACACGTTCTGTAGAGGTCTGCACCAGCTAAAAAAAGTCAGTCACCATGTTGCAGTGACAGGTAGGCCAATTGCTGTATCTTCAGGGCCTGTTAAAGAGTTTCTGCCTGCAGGCCTTAGGTAATAAAAGTTAGGGCTGGATATTACAAAATTTTTAAAGCAAGGACTGCTAGTGTCATCCTGGGGCCTTTGCAGTCTCACCACACTGGCTTTGGTGTGGCTAAGGCTTCCTTCCCATCCTTCAATGCCAAACATTTGCAATGATGGTCTGTGTAGGATGTCAAAGCTGGTTTTTTTAGGTTTCAATATTTCAGAATAAACAGCCCAAGGAAATCTGTACTACTACTTGGACATGGTAAGTTTTGAAGGATGAGTTTCCACCATGCAAATGAATATATAGAAAGAATGCCTGAGTCAGTCAAGGCAACGTGGATTTGAGATCAAGCCAAAAGGTGGCATGAGGCTGCCAGGCAGGCTGGGTGCTAGTTCATACTCGTACTGTGTCGCACTTGTGTGTCTGGTTGTGCAGCAATCGCTTCTTAGGCTGAGCTCTGTGCTGGTGCTCAATGCACACTTGTTTTGCTGTTAGTGTTTTTTGTATTTTCTTCCTTGTCGTAGTTCAGCTGGATCACCTCATGCATTGTATTCTAAAGATGAAGCAAATAAATGTTAGGTAGAAAACCAGTAATAATAGAAGAAATAGTGCCCCACACTACTTAAACATTAGTTGCTGATATTAGCTGCCCTAAGCACATACAGTTTTTTGCTTGTCTTGCCTGGTACCATACTCACAGAAGTGTTCCTCAGTGTTTCATTTTAGTGTAGGCCCTTCTTTTGAAGGTGGCTAATGGAGCACTCACAAGTGTGCTGAAGCTTCTCTTTGAAATGTCGTTTGTTATAAATGTAGTTACACAAAAGATACAAGTGTTACATAAAAGTGAGGAAAAATCAAAATTCAAACATGACTGCATACAAACCCAATATATAATACCTACTTCTGTCCTTAAACACAGATATAAAGCTTTTCCTTCCCCCAAAAATCACTTTATCTGTGAAAAACAGACTGCCATCATTGTCAGCAAACTTGAAGATACGTATAGCAGTCCCATTTGGAGCCTTTGCTCATTGATTTTAATGAGAAGTGCTGGCTCTGTGTCTTCCTTGGAAAGCCAAGGCAGCTTTGGTAATGAGCCCCTGGCAGTTGTGACCATGAGTGGGTAGTGGGAAAAGCCCGCCCAGATGCAGCTGAGAGGATTAACACAAATTCTGAGGGTGTTTTCATTGCAGCTTCTCATCAGGAAATGAAATAAGGCATGGCTTGTTCCTGGAGGCTTTCAGTCTACCCTGAAGTATTTTATTACATCTCTAAGGTAAAGCCTGGCCCCACTGCGTCAGGGAATGTTTTGGCAGTGATCGCAATGGGGCTAGGACATTGTTTCCTTCCCATTTATGACATTCCAGTATAGATTTATCTTCCTCTAGCCGTCAATGAACAAATGAACTCTTCAATATGAGACGTAAAACGGAACATTTTTAAGTGAACCGCGCTTCCTGGAGGCACAAGTAACGAACTGGGCACTTGTTACTCTATTATCAAGTTTATTGAAAGGAAAAGAGCACTAAGCAAGTCGGTGACTCCATGACAAAATGAATACTTTGAAAAATTGTTTTCTACATACAGAATTAAATCTTGTTTCCCCTTTATGCGTTATATTTTCAGTTTACAATAAGAATGAACTTCCGAGCTAGTTATAGTCAGCTAATTAAAACAAGCTCTTTCCTTCCTTCTTCTTTGAAAAATGCCTGTAACAAACAACTTCATGGGTTTCCTCTCTATCTTCTGAACTGTTTCCAAGCTAGAGTTTACTGTCTAAAAAGTGAAGATTTCTGGGAGTGAAAGGACAGCCCAGACCAAACAGTCTAACTCACTGTCCTGGTTTTGGCTGGGATGAAGCTACTTTTCTTCCCAGTAGCTGCTGTGTTTTGGATTTAGTATGGGATTTAGTATGTGAAGAATGATGATAATATGCTGATGTTATCAGTTGTTGCTAAGAGATCAAGGACTTTTCTTACCTTCCCAGGCTTTGCTAATGTGCAGGTGCAAGAAGCTGGGAGGGGTATAGCCCATACAGTTGACACAAACTGGCCAAAGGAAGTGTTCTATCCTGTAGATGTCATGCTCAATATTATAAACAATAAAATACTCTCTAAAAAAAAAGACTTTTCAGAGAAAAACTGAACTTTATCATTCTTCACTTAAAACTGTTTTCTTTGTTTCTTATGATCAGATGTTCTTTGATAAGAACATTATTATTTCCTAATATGGGTTGCAGATTTATAATGTCCTTAAGTATGTAGCTGTGCTATAAATGTTTGTTAATATAAACTTCATGTATACTGCCATGTTATGCATGAGCCTAAGCCCTCAAGACATGCTAATTTGACTCCATTTTGGATCAAGTTAAATAGTGTATTTGGTAGGGACATCCAGCTCTAGCTTAGGTACTTATGCCAGAGCCAAAATCCTATATGTAATAGTATGTATTTTAAAAACCCCATAATAATAATAATGTATTTTTCATTTTAAAAATAGAAAAAAAACATAAATTGAATGTAAACAGGAAGTTTGATGTTGATATATTTTCCCTGCACCATTCAAATGCTTTTTTTTTTTTTTTATTAGAGAGCTTTACAATTGCAGTAAATGAGCAGTAGAGCTAATTAACTCCTGCTGCAAAAGCTGATCAAGATCAGGCAGTGGTAAAGAAAATTCACTACCATGGAAGTTTTTAGTTTCATTCTTATTACCTAAAGCTGCTGAGCAGGTAGGGGTATTCCAGCAGGTAGGCTGGAATCTTTTTGCTTATCTGTTCAAAGTGATAAGCAGCTGAAGTCATTCTGCTGGACTTCTCTGGCCTTGAGGAATTAATTGACTGAAAGTAAATATTTTAGTCTACATCTTGCTTTAGGCTCCACTGAATGGTATATTGTCAAGTGAGAGCTAATAAATGAAGCTGAATTTCTGATCAGAACTTCCGCTCCTTTTTGTCTCTTCAATACTGCCAGGTACGAAGGTTTGGTATTGTCACTCCACATGCCAAATGCCTGGAGAAAAGGAGGCTCCAAGGAGACCTTGTAGCGGTCTTCCAGTACCTCAAGAGGGCCTACAGGAGAGACAGGCAGAGACCCTTCAGTAGGGCCTGTTGTGACAGGACTAGGGGTAATGGTTTCAGAATAGAGGGAGAATAGTTTTACATTCGATATTAGGAAGAAATTCTTTACAAAGAGGGTGGTGCAACACTGGAACAGGTTGCCCAGAGAGATGGTGGATGCCCCATCCCTGGAAACATTTAAGGCCAGGTTGAATGGGGCTCTGAGCAACCTGATCTGGTTGGAGATGTCCCTGCTCCTTGCAGGGGGGTTGGACTAGATGGCCTTTAAAGATCCCTTCCAACCCTAACCATTCTATGATTGTATGATTTTATGCCATTAAGGTGTTTGGTAATAGTTTGACATAGTACGTACTGACAGCTTTGTGGATGCTTATTATTTCACACGTGACTCTTCTTAATGAACAAGAGCATAGCAAAACTCCCGTTGTGACAGATGTATTTATTTACACATGTTTAAGCAAAAGTAATAAAGTGTATTTAAAAACAAATCTGCTGAAGGTTACAGCTATCAGCTTTTACACACAATTTGCATACATGTCAATAAGAGCACAGGATAAGGCTCCTCTTACATCACTAGTGTTAAAAGACTGTCAGTATTGCAAAGGACTTGTTTCGTTAAAACTCTGATTCGCTTGCGGTTGCTTCATCCACAAATCCTAAAATAGGAAAATTCTGACCTCCTTCCCTGAATTTGTCACTGTTGCCTCTCTTTGTGTTAACGTACTTGTGGATCATGCTGTAGTAGTGCTCTTGTGAACTGAAAGTATACAAGTATGAGATCTTCTGCCAGTCTTCATTGCTGGGAGTCTGAAACGGTTCTGGGTCAGTGGCTTCAAAAAAGCAATTAATATTTCTTTCTGCCAGCCTGGTTGCATGCTCTTTAGCCTTGATCTGAAAGAGCTCCTGCTCCTTTTTCAAGTAAATTTTCCAGAACTTGAGCTGAAGATAGCTAACTGGGGAGTGACAGTGACTGAAACATGTTGCAATCAGTGCCACAGTCATGATGCTGGCTATCAGGAGCCATCCTATCAGCTTAGAAAAGAAATAGATGGGTTAACGGTGGTTTTGCATGGTCATGTGTAGGAGTATAGAACTTGACATTGAAGCAGGCATGAAAACTGTAAGCAAAGACACCTTGGAATGCCTGTAGCAGCCTGCTTGCTGAGGAAAGAGAGGATCCCACACACACAATTCAGCCAGCCTTACAGACCTTCTGCACCCCTGAGCTGATCTTATTGGATTGAGGGCGAATACAAAAAAAAAAAAAAAAAAAGAAAGTGGAGTGAAGGTCTCTCCTCAGCCATATCCAGCTTTCTTAACGTTAAAAGCAAGATACTGACCAGCAGTTTTTGCAGTTGTGGTCAGATTTACAGTACAGAGGGTGCAGAATCACCCTGTCCACCTCTGGTGCTGCTAATTAGAGCACCTGCTGCCTGTGTTGTATCTGCTTTTGGAAAGCAGCTCCTCTCCCTGATGTTTGAGCCTGCAAAAACCAGACCATTGCCACAGCACACGGGAAGAGCTGTCCCCTGCATGTTTTGTAGGCAAGACACAGATTTGACTATTGAATATAGGAATTCATTCTTGTTTTATACATGATTTTAAGATCCCTAGAAAAGTCTCAGAGGCCCCACCTAAAGCAGGTGCCCTAGTAGATGCTGGTCCCTCCGGTACTTGGTGGTACTTAGCTGGGAGCTCCAGGCAGAGGAGGCCTCACTGCATCCCCTTTCACATCAGGCTGATTCTTTTTCAAGTAAAAAACACTGACTATTGAAGAAAAATGAGCTTGTGTTCTTTTTGGTTCTTAATTTTGTTGAGAGTAGATCAGATATTAAAAATAATCGTCAGTAATAAAAATGCCCTCACACATTTCCATTTTTTTTTTGACTGGTTTGTTTCTTTAAGATATCACTGCAATATCAGTAACAGTCAGTCTTCCTCAATTTTGCTTCTTTCTTACCCTGTCTGTTTTCAATGGTGTAAACTTTGCCTCTTTTCAGCCTTTTTCTTGAAGGAGCAGCATGCTGAATATTTAACAAATGTAAACACTTTTTCTGTTTAATAAGCATTTATAATAAACAGGAACTTATAAAAATTCAAGTAATTATAATCTCTTATAAACTTAATTCTATTAGCCAGCCTTAATGTTTTCCTGAGAAAAAGTGACAAAACCTGATTTTTCTACTGGAGTTAAGATGATGACCAAACAAATCGAGAAACAAAACTGGAATGCTGCCAAAATTTGAGGGTTTCATTTCACTCCAAGCAAAAAATCCACCCACAAGTGCTATTTTTTTGATCATGCAGTTTGCCTTCAGCACAAGAACCCTTTAGCAGGCCAGATAAGTATTTTAACTATTCTTCTAGAATACAAGTGGGAAATTATTAACAGGTTCATGTGCTGAGATTTGTAGTCAAACAAACGGTCCTTACTTGTTTCACTTGCCAGTTCTCTGTTGCAAGGAGACATCAGCTTCCTCTCTGTATGTGACCTCAGCTTCCCCTCAGCTAATGCGTGCTTACAAAAGTTTGAGATATTTAGAGGAGTAAAAGTGGAAAAAGAGATTAACTCTCAATGTGTCTTAGCTAAACAAGAAGAAAACGTACTGTGAAAAGTCCTGGTCTCTAGGCTGGTTCCCTGCTCAGCTCTGAAAGAAGTTTTGCAAATAGCAGTGCCAAACAATTGCCATGCAAACATGCAAACCCAGAAAAATAGCACAAATATACACATATTACCTTTCTGTTAGTGTTTTTTTTTGCTAATGAATTTTTGCTAATCATGTGCATTTGGTAGTTACATAGCGTGAGAGGGAAGGACTGCTTGCAGTTCCTGGCAGGCATCACCATACATTGAGCGGCCAGGGTTGAAGCCCGTAGGGTGAAGAGAAGAGCAGCAAGGCTTTACCTGGGACTGTGCCTGAAGGCTGAGGAAATCACTCGGTATCTTCTCCGACAAAGTCTTGTTGCAGGGTATTTTGACCAGCAGCTTGGGGCACTCTTGTCCTTTATCTCTACACATGAGGTTCTTTATCAGGCTGTTCCCACTGGCCACGCACTCGTAGAAGCTGGCTCTGAGCAGGGCCACGGCGATCCAGGTGAGGGGGGCCACCAAGGCTCTGGCTGTCACCGGTAGCAGCATGAGGCAGTAATGGGCGCAGGTTCTGCAGAGGCTGCAGCTGTCACCCTTCTCCGGAGGGCAGCTGCCTGTCAGCAGACGCCACGTCCTGGCGTTCACCATGTAGCCGAGCAGAAAGAGGATGAAGGCAGGCACTATGAGGAAGACGGAGCCGTATAGCATGTTCTCATAATTGCAGGGACACTTGAACACCATGGAGAAGAAGATGTGCTCGCTGGCGGCTGTCAGCAGGGACACCATGCTGTAACCCAGAACAGTCTGGTGGCGGATGCAGAAATCCGGCACCTCACGTAACTTATCCATTTTCTGCCTCCTCTTACTTTGAGGAGAGTGAAATCTCAGTCAGAAAAGGCAAAGAGAAAGACAAGTGTCCTGAAACTCCTGCAGCTTAAAGAAGCTCACAGAGCTTTTACTTTCTGTCGGTGGTGGAGATGCAGTGAGGCATAGAAGCAGCTCTGCTTAGAGGAAACAGAAGAGCATGGACTCACTGCACAATGCCAAGGTCAAGTGGAGACCACAGTGGAAACCCGCCCCGGTAATCAACATCAAATCAGCAAAGATCTGTCTTTGTTTCTATAAAAATAGTATTTATTTGCCCACACATGCCTGCATTGTAACTAGCAGCGGCTTAAATCTCATCATCTTTTCAGTGAAGCTTTTGAGTGAGGCAACAGATTCGAAGTGTGAATAAAATGTGAGAAAACCACACAGAACTGTGTACAGCTTTTTATCTTGCCTTATTATGAGCAACACAATATGGCTTGTTCTCTTATGGAAGAAAATTCAACTGTAATAATGTTAATTTTTCAAGCTAATCAATTAATGTTTTAAAAGTAGCTAGGGCAAATTAGCCAATGTAGCAACGACTCAGCAAGTGATTGCCACTGAAGCTCCAGCTACCAGAGTGCTCCTCCATAGCTGGCAGTGGCAGTTTTGTAGACCAGAAAAAAAAAACCACCCCTAAACCAGCAGAAACTAAGCAGATGGCATGAAGCGGATGAATGATGGAAAAGGCTTGCATAATGAAGAAAAATATCTGGAAGGGATTCCTGGGCTTGGAAGAGTGAGCTGCCTGTGAAAACATTTGCCCTCAGAATTTATAGGTTTCATTCACACCCTCAGGGAGCTCGACTAGACTCCTAGCTAAGGCTTGTCTTGTCTAACTACAGATGAGGTGAACTGGCACTCAGAACCAAGGAAGTTGAAGCTTTGTTGCTTGCTCATAGTCATGTAGCTGAAGCTCTCTGAGGCGATGTAGGCAGTGCAGTGGTTTGCTGTTGTCACATGCTTGGGGACACCCAGATGTGCAGCCAGATGGGGAGCTGGTGGTCACTGTCATCTTCACTGCAACAATAACTTATCTAGGATTTTGGAGTCAAAATCACCTGCTTCTTGTATGAACTGGGAGCTCCCTGGCCTCACTGGGTGCGTCAACAACATGAATTAATCCTAACCAGATTTTGAATGCTGTAATTTATACTGCACTGATTCTACCACCTCTCTGGGCAACCTGTTCCAGTGTTTCACCACCCTCACTGTAAAAAAAATTTTCGTTATATCAAGTCTGAAGCTGCCTTCTTCTATTTTAAAACTATTACCCCTTGTCCTTTCACAACAAGCCCTGCTAAAGAGTTTCTCCCCATCTTTCTTTTAAGCCTCCTTTAGGTACTGGAAGGCTCTATAAGGTCTCTGCAGAACCTTCTCTTCTCCAGGCTGAACAGCCCCAACTCTCTCAGCCTGTCCTCACAGGAGAGGTGCTCCAACCCTCTGATCATCTTCATGGTCCTCCTCTGGACTCGCTGCAACAAGTCCACATCCTTCTTATGTTGGGGGCTCCAAGGCCAGGTTGGATGGGGCTCTGAGCAACCTGATATAGTTGGAGATGTCCCTGCTTCTTGCAGAGGGGTTGGACTAGATGACCTTTAAAGATCCCTTCCAACCCAAACTATTCTATGATTCTGTGATTCCTGGGTATTATCATGGCTGAGACGTTAACCACCAAGCCAGAGCCTCACCCCAGGCTGAGGCAAAACACTGCCTCCAGCTGTCCCAGACTGATTTTGGTAATGGCTACTTCAGGCAAGACAGCAAGGTGTGATGCTGCCTGTATCACTCCATGCCATTACCCAGGGCTGCAGGAACCAAGCAGGTGGAAACACAATGGCTCTGTGAGAACCTAAATTATTTTCAATGAACTTTGGAGATTATTTAAACCTTCCAAAGGGCCCTTGCAGCTCCTTGGGCAGCTGAGTAGATGGCATGGAGGCACCAGAGCAGGCAGCACTGCTGCAGGCTGCTGACAGGCTCGCACCAGATGTGCCATGCTCAGCACTGAGCTGCTGCTGCAGAAGAAAACATGCCACTAACTGAACCACTTGCCTTGGTCTGGAAAAGACTGTGCTTTGTTATTATGCAGCAGTATAATATAGAGAGATAAAACCAAAAAGTATGTAAAACCAGTGAGAGTGAATCAGACTGAAGGTTGTGTTAGTCTGGTCACCTCTTGGTTATAGCGGGGAGGAGCACAGGGACAGGGAAAGCGAGCTCAGGAACACACCCACACCCCAACAATTTGCATTTCAGGGATTTCTTTTGCCTCTAACACCTGTTGATGTATTTCTTCTGTAAATTCCTCCAGTTTCAGTTTTAACCCATGCAGACATTTTAACATCCAAAATGTTGTATAGCAAGTGTGCTTAACCTTCATTCAAACCTGACACCACCTCATTTCATGACCTCAAATTCTGGAAGGGGAAGAGCAGATAAAACATAAAGCATAAAACAGCAGATCCCTACCTGGTGTCTCCATTAACTCATGATTTTGTACATTTTCATCATAGCCCCCTCTTTTCCAGACTGAGAAGCCCCTAATATATTTAGTCATTCTTTGTCTGATATATACCTTTGTATACTTTTTTTTTTCCTGATCCATGTTGCCACCTGAATCACTCTCTAGAATTCGGGTATCATTTATTACGTAAGGGGAAATGGAGTGTATACCAGATTTGCAATGTGTTGAAGGTGCAACTGAATCACAGTTTGCTACAACGGCATACTGACATGACTTTGTTTTCTATTTCTTTGTAATAATTTATAGATTTTTAACTGCTTTTTGATCATCCGTGAAGCACTGAGTTGATATTTTAGTGAGGTATGTATTATAATTAAAAAATCTCAGTCCTGACAGAGCGTATCAGTGTATATACGAAAGTAGGATTTTGTTTTGCTTTGAACACCACCTGCTCTACACTAAATTTGACCTGCCATTTTGCTTTCTGGTCAGGCAGCCTAGTAAAGCATATCTGCAGTTCTTCAAAGCAGGGGTTTGTTTTTAACTATCAGGAATAACTTCATATTATTGGCAAATATTGTTGCCTTGATTTTTACCTCGAGGCAGCGAGAGGCAATGGTTAGCGCACCTTGAAACCAGAATTCACCATGTCTGAAAAAGTCTTGGCAGACATCAAGACGGCAGAACTAACAGAAGCAAGGTGAAATCACTGCAAAGGCGCCTTATTATGGAGATGGGGACATGGGCTGCCTCTGAGCACCACTGGATTAACACGGGAACCTAACGCAGCCACAGCTCTCTGGGGCAGGTAAAGACCACACAAGGGAAAGAGTACAGCCAAGAAACCCTGCTACTTCACTTTCTAAGGCTAATTTTAGCCATGTTTTAGTATCTGTAATACAATATGATTTCAGGAACAAGCTTCCTGGGAAAAGGGAGGGGAGCTCTGAGCTCCCCTTCAAGGAAACATGTTTCCAGCAAGTACTCCCAAGGAGAGGGAGGAGGGACCACCCTGGTTGGAAGGTGGGGGATTAGTTGTGCCAGGAGCCAAGGGGGGCACAGGAATGGCCGAGGCAAGGGGGCCGGTGGGCTGGAGAGGGTCCCAGGCAGAGGGGCCAGAGGGGCCAGAGGTGTGGAGCATCCTGCTGACCTCAGAGCATTGTCCTCGCAGGGCACCTCTTTCTTGCCCTCCAAATGAACACTTGTCTCCCTGCAACAGCCCTAAAGCATTAACTGGGAAGTGGCCAGAAAAATAGCTTTCTGTCAAAGGAACACAGAATTCCAATTTAGTGGTTGCTTTTTGCATTGATGTGCACTACATTTCATGCCTTCCAAGGGGGATGAAAAAATGTCAGAAAGAAAAAGATGAACATTTTTAGAACAAAATCGTTATTTCTGTTATTTCAAACATATTTTCATTTTGAAATATAATTTATTAAAATAAAGAGGTCAGCTGAAAACAAATTGGCTCATTTATTTTATCAGCTTTCTCCTTGATTTAACTTCTACCCTTTCATTTGCAGATGAATGAATCTCAAACATATTCTAGGTGGAAAAAGCTGTAGTCTTGAATACAGCACCTGTGTGTGCGTGTATGTGTGCACGTGTGCTGGGGGGCTTTGCCAGTACATATTGAGTAGATCTTATTTTAGTCATGTTAGTAAGTTCTTACAAAGTTATTTAATTTTTTTTTTTTGTTGAGACATTTGCTATTTGTTCAGAATAGCAAGAGACTGCTTTTGTTTTCCTACAAATCATTCTCTTTCTTGCTGCTCCGACCAAGGCCCATCCTGTCCCAAATTCCTGTCATTAGTCTTACCAAGCTCAACTTCCTCTTCACATTATTAATCTAAAATCTTGTACATCCATGGATGCAATGGAAAAGAGCACCTCAGTGCTGGTTTTCTTTTTATAACAACTGGACTTACTTCTTCAAGTGAAAGAGTTGCATTTCTCATTACCCAGTTCAGAAAGATATATGGAAAAGTCTTTGTATTCTAGAAAAATTCTTGTAACGCCTTTTGTCTCTTTCCAGGTGAAATAAACGTGTTGCTAGTGGGGGTCTCCTCTGCAAGCAGGCCTGCACCTACCCTCCAGGTGGACTGGCCTCCTCTGGAGGCCCATTACCTCAGTTTGTGAAAGCGAGGAAGTTATTCTGACTTTACGGTTGAACCAGCCTTCTTACATGTTTGTGAAGTGTCACACAGCTCAGTGGCACCATATCAATCATTAGCAGCACCAATACTTAGCAGAGCAGCAGCCTGAGAAGTAGCGCTGTAACTGGGCATGTACAGCTTACAAGCATTTGTGTACATTATGCTGCTATTTTAAGGCATTATAGTTATTACCAGGTTTTGGCTGAAAAAGGATTTGAGTGGACAGGAAGGAACCAGGTCTGCAAAACCAAGCGCAGTTCTGAAGGAGGCTCTGATGGGTGAGCTCCGGTACACAGTCACACAAGCCACTGCACTAGTTTTCTTCTGCTATTTTTTACTATTTCTCTTTTAACACTACAAGTCCACTACAGGTCTCATTTCTGGATGGGAAGGGTCCTGGAACCCAGTCCAAGAGGCAACCAGCAGTGTGAGGGCTATACTGTTCAATCTACACTAATCCACAATATATATATGCCACAGATAAGTCAGCGTGATTCTTTAAGTGTTGGCTGTGATCTGTGGATTAAGTGAAAAATATTTGCTGAGTTTATAAGAAATTATATGATATTTTTTATAGGATTAGAAAGGTAGAAGTTGTCAGGTTTTATGATGAAATTAAGCAGCCCTAGTGAGGCACATTATACAGTTAACTAATTTGTAATCAGGTAAATCACACTGAGTAGTCAACTAGTCAATTCTAAATAAACAGTCTTTTTCCTTTACTATGGAAAATGAAACGCCATAAAATTACTTTTGCAAATGAAAGCATATTAAACCCAAATGATTTCTGTACTCTTATTATAATTTTTTTTCATTCCATGTATCCTTGCCTTACTCAGGTTATGCCGTCACATCTTGCTATCTTGGTATTGCTGAATAGCTGAGATTTGACTCTGTTCCATTCCTTCTCTCTGTGTGTGTGGCCTAATCTATCTACTCTGCTCTGGTGAAAACCCACTTGGAGTACTGCATCCAGCTCTGGAGCTCCCACCATAAGAAGGACATGGACCAGTTGAGGGAGTCCAGAGGAGGCCACGAAGATCATAAGTTGCCTACATTTTATGTTAGCAATAACTTCCCAAGTTCCAGGATCTGCCTTCTTTTATTCTGTAATGCTCAAACACTTCATCATCATTTTCAATTTATTTGCAAGGCATTTGCAGCTCTAAGTATTTTATAGCATTATTGAACATCTTCTGTATTCCTTGACCTTACATAAAGGCAGAGTTATGTAAGTGCCCTCCCAGGGACGCTGGTCCTCTGCTCATTTTCCCATTGCTAGCAATCTGCAGTTGTGTCCACCACAGGAAACTTCATAAGGCATACAAGATTGTGTTTTACCAGAGCTTACCTCTTCTGCTGTCAGAGCCAGATCCTCCACACAGCTTATTGGAGGAATATCCTACAGAGCCTTGGAGCCTCTGAGGCAGAGTAAGATACATAACATTTTAAGGCTAATCTATTGCATACTGTTCACCTCTTACTGGGGAAATGCGATCTCATCATTGCCAATGGGTCAATCACATTCACCTTCAGTACCTGACAAACTTAATAAATGAAAGAATACGGTTACTTTACTTGATCAAAGTAAGGGTTATGCCATATAAAAAAGGAAGAGCATGAGAGAAGTGAATATAGTTCTAGACTATAATTTTTAGTTAAGTTCTACTATAACTGCTTTATCATCATGAAGCAACTTGGCCTTTCTTAGCATGTCCTGAAGAGTTCAGCTCTTCATCTAAAGAATAGTCCTTCTCTGTAGGGAGAAAAGGAAATGCAGATCACCTACTCTCTCTTGCCACAGGTTGAATTCATCTAGCTTACTCTCATAGCAGTGTGGTAGTCTAGGGAAGTTTCCATACCCCATCATCCTCAAGTTTCCTTTGCTGGCATTTCCTGTGGGCAGATCCAATAGGCCTGTCTTTCCTGGCATACCTAGCTTCCTAGGTGTTACAGCCTTAAAGGAGACAAAGTAGAAAACCAGGGATTTTATACTCACAATTTTAGAATCATTCCACCTCCTTGAAGATTGCTTTCCAACTGGTGGTAGGTACGTAGCTAGACTGAATGTGTACTGTTAGGAGTGAAAGTGCTTACTGGTAAAAAATCTGTGTTACTGTTTTGGGAAAAATCATGAATTCATATATACTTTTGCTATGGATTATTGTTCATGGTAGCACAGCCCTGGGGGCTGGAGTGGGAACAGCCTTCTTCTTGATTGTCCCAGGGTCAGTTAGGAATGAAACCAGTAAAATCACTGGTGGTTCTGGGCACAAGTCAAAGCGGGGAAAGGCCGCAATATCATGCTAAATATCTTACACAACACCACATTTCAAATTATTCTCTGAGTCCCTAAATTTCTGGAAAATCATCATAAATGCTACGAATGCTGTTTTATTTTATCAGCCTGAGGAACCAGGAAGGAAAGATAGCATCTGGGGTTAATGCTACACATGCATTTAACTGAAGGAATGGCTAGATACACTGGGATAAAATGGCAAATGGTGTAGTAAGATTGGGAACTTCTTTCCTCATAGAGGCATACGCCGGAGTCGCAGCTCATTGTGCACAGCAGGCTTATGTATGAGGAAAAGGCAAGCACTCCTTGCTTAGGTGGCAATGCTCAACTTTACTGTTGCAGTGGGATATACTACGTATGTCACAGAAGATATATGAACTGGACCCAGTCCAGTAAAATCACTGAACGTGATACAACTCATGCCAACCTTTCTGCGTGTATGCTGTGTGTGTGAACATTAGTATGCTGCTGCCTGCTCACGTGTCAGAGGTTCTTAGAAAAGAGGGAACCTGGGAGTGGGCTGTCACCACCATGACAAGTCACAGAGACCCTGACAGACTGATGTCTTCCCAAAGTGTCTCTCATACACAGAGCAGGCTACCAGGCAGACCAATGGCAGTCACAGCCCATTCCTCATGGCTATCTTTCCGTGGGAACCCCACAGTGCTTTTCCTTTCTGTAACTGGTGAATATCTGCAGCCCAGACGGATAGGGCTGTCCATGGGGCAGACCCAAGTTAGATGGCTCTGAAGAGCTCTGAAGTCCCAGCTCACCTTACAGCTACAGCCTAAATCTCACCTGAAAACAGATGAGAGGAACACAGCTTTCACAGCAGCACTGAGGTCCAGGGGACTATTAGGATCCCACCATTTGTCTTTTATTATAATGAGGAGTCCCACAGTAACTCTGGTATTATTGCAGACAGTCTTGTGGAGAGCATGGACATACAAAGGCACACCAGCAGCATCTTTCCTCCTGCTTTTTCTGCTGTTTGGAATTTGGCTGAGAACAAATCTGTGGGATTTAACTGCATAATTCCATTACCACAAGAAAATCACTACCACAATGCATGATTTACATTGTTCTCTTGCTATTTTTATTCATACAAATTGAAGCAGAGGATATGGCCTTGTATATTATGGATTCATGTGCTCCTTAGCACCTCATGGTGTTGTAGCTTAGCCCAGCTCTGGAACCAAACTACGCAGTCTCTCTCTCACTCCCCCTACCCTCCGAGGGAATAGGGAGAGATAATATAAGAAAAACGGCTTGAGGTTTGAGATAAGGACAGGGAGAGATCCTTAAAGTTACTGTTACGGGCAAAACAGACTCAACTTGGGGAAAACTATTTATTATTAAAACCAAAGCAGGATAATGAAGAAGAGAACAAAGTAACTTCCCCCCACCCCTCCCTCTTCCCTGGCTTAACTTAATTTCAGTTATCTCCACCACCTTCCCCCTCCTGAGAGGCACAGGTGGGAAGAGGGAATGGGGGTTACGGCCAGTTCATCACATGTTACTTTATGCTGCTCCTTCCTCCTCAGGGGAAGAACTCCTCACATTCCTCCCCTGGTCCAGTGTGGGGTCCCTCCCATGGGCTACAGTCCTTCATGAAACTGCTCCGGTGTGGGTCGTTTTTCCACTGGGTGCAGTCCCTCCAGAATGGCTGCTCCAGCGTGGGGTCCTCCACGGGCTGCAGGTGGATCTCGGCTCCTCTGTGGACCTCCATGGGCTGTAGGGGGACAACCTGCTCCACCATGGGCTGCACCACGGGCTGCAGAGGAATCTCTGCCAGGAGCAACATTACACCTCCCCCTCCTCCTCTCACGAGAAATTCTTCACAACTGGCAGGCAGATGCCTCTCAGGATCTCTTCACATCTCATCTCCACTTCTTGCAGCTGGGCCAGGCCAAGTTGGGCCCAGATGGCTGCCCAGTGGGAGGCCAGAGGGTGAGGGCTGCAAGGCCCATAAGACTCACGCCTCCCCCTCTGGCTCCTGCGTCTGCTTCTTCACATGATCTATTTTTATTATTTTTCCCCTTCTTAAATACGTTATCACAGAGACATTATGAGGGAGCATTCTGCCACCAATTGGCTTGGCCCTGGCCAGCAGCAGGTCCACCCTAGGCCCAGATGAGGCCACTGGACAATGGGGAAACTTCTAGCAGCTTCCTGCTACTGAAGCCTCTCCTCCCTAAACAGAACTGACACACATGGCCACTGCAGTCATGTTCAGTTTCATTGAAAACTAGAGATGAAATCTAAATTCTCACGAAATTGTTAGTTTCCCTGTTTACTCAAGTGGCTGCAGCCACTATGCAACATAGAGCGGCAACCAAGGCAAGTACAAATTTAAATTAGTCACCCATCTGTGTTAGTTATTATCAGGAGAAAAACTGGTGCCAACTTTGAGGAAGACCCAGTGCTGTTCAGAGTATTTTTTAGAATGCATGTGTAGATGGGTCCCATTCTCCTGTCTGCCTCAAATAGACAACAGCTATCTCCTTCATTGAAAGGGTTCTGGGCTCTTTCTTTGAAGTGCTTTGACATTATTTGTTTCAGGTTAAACGTGTTTAGAAAACAGTCTGTGTACTGATGACAGTATGGACATATCTAGCAGAGGATTGTGTAGGCCTTCTGCTGCAGAGTGCTCCTGGACTCAACAGCCAAGAAAGGACATAAAATAACATCATGGCTTTATTAGCTGAATCAGACTTACCAACTTGAAGTTACCCTACTGAATTTTAACAGAGTAGCCAGAGCAAAGGGACGCAAGTAAGACAAAGGTATGTTTGATCCCAACTAAGGCTTCTGCAGACCAAATAAATGTGAATGTAATATCCTGGCGCAGAAATAGAGCTATTTTCCAAACACTATATCCTTTCAAACACTAAGAAGAAACTTTTCATCAGTGGAAAATACATAGGCCAGCAGAAGAATCTGATGTATTTCAGACACATAATTCTTCAGAATAAGCTTTGATCTTACAAGTTTCAATAAATGAGGTAATGCACTCCATTCCCTTTGCTTCCTTGAGTCACAATGATGCACATAACAGCCATAGCCAATTTTTAGCTGGACTGAAAAAGATAATTAAAAAAATCTAAGAACCAGATTTGACTCTCAAACATACACACCACTACCTGTGGGCTGAATTCCCATTCACTTTGTTCAGAATACACTGAACTCACTTTAGACTAATTTAGACTGCAGCCCTGAAATGAAGCATGCATGACTGAACATCAGCTATTGAAGACAAATTGAGTGAAGCCAGCAGGGTCTCAGACGAATACAGAAACACATCCACATACATCCAGTTGTAGGATAGCCATCTTTTCCTGCATCCAGAGATGCAGAAAATTAACATTTTTAGAAACCAAAAAGAGGCAGAATAAGAATGGGAGCAGAAGCATGTGCCAGAAACACTTCAGTGTTGTGATTCAATTTAAAATACGAAGTGAAAGATAATTCACTACTGGGTACCATACAGTGACATTTCAAAAGCTGTTCAGTATACCAACTCCAGATGAAACTACTGCTAAGTGCCTCTGCCATGGACAGAGAGCTCACTGAGACTGCGTCTCTCCTGCATTTCAGACAAAAGGTGAGGACAGCATCCTCTGTTTGTCAGCAAGCATTGAGGATCACCAACCTTCTCCAGCCCTCCCACCAACCAGAAGGTCTATTTGGACTGATCTCATTTACCCGCTATTCCTCACACTTCCTAGTAAAGCGAGGGCAGCTCAGAATTTTCAGTGTATGCTGCCATCTGAGGCTCGAACTCTTTCTTCATTGTGACACAGATACTTCCAACCAACAGCATGAGTTGCTGGTTGCTGATGGCACCAAACCATCTGTTCTTCCATTTACTCCAAATTCCATCGAAGAATTATGATCTTTCATAAGGAATGAGAGGGACAAGAAGAATGGAAGCAAAGAATGGAAAGAAAACTTACACAACAATTGGGCAGGGACTTTTTAAGGGGTCACGCCTGGAAAAGAGTACAGAATACTCTTTTTGTGTCCAAAATATACTCAGCACAATCACAGCTTCATCAAACTTTATTTGCCCTATCCAAATCAAAGTTACTTTTGTGTAAATGGAGTTCAGAGTGGCCAGTAATAACAGTAACTCACAGGTTACTCACAAATCTTTAGCAGAAAGGTATCCGATGCAAACAAAGCACAGGCTAGAAAACCTTTGGATTCCCACTTTATGCTGAAATGGGTCTGGTCTCCCATTCAGGACAGACTCAATTTCATTTCCCTTCACTCCATCATCGCATGTACACTATTCATTTGAATGCTGGGCTGCTTTAAAAGCTGATTTAAGACCTGGCTGTAAGCATGGGCAGCTCTTGCAACCACCTCTTCCCTTTGCGTTGCTAGAACGGTGCAGAGAAGGGTGGTGTAAATGAGAGCTAATATGCACGACTGTACCTTACTTTCTAATCTCTGTAATTCTGCCATTTCCTTTGACAGCTACACAAATCCCATGCTAGAATTCAGATGCCACGCCACAAAGCAGACCAAGAAATGCAAGTATTTCTCAAAAGCCTTCTAGACTATTGGTTGGCTTTCTATAGCTGAGTGTTCAAGGCAATAGCAAATTGACACATGGTAAACGTGCAAAGATGTGAAATATTTGTATGAAGTCCACTGTTGACATTAGCCTGATAGAATCATAGAATGGTTAGGGTTGGAAGGGACCTTCAAAGGCTAAAAGCTACCACAGCTCTTTATTTTCCTGAAGGTTCTTATGCCTGCAAGGACATGGAGACACAAGCACAGGTTATTTGCTTATAAAGCATAATGACTCCCTGAATTACCCTGACACAATTTTATGGCACCATCTCCCAGTGGAGGGATGTGCCAGGCTATACTACACTGCAACAGTACCTGCATCTTGATTTTTCAGTGTTTCATGGCCAATAGTATCACTTAATATTGAAAAACTAACCAACAGTGTCTTCGAAACTGAACATAACCCAACAACTATTTCTGCGTATCTTCATGTCATCATAGTGCAAAGCCAGAAATAAGGAGATTTCCAGTGATACGCAGCCTGTCACAATCTAGTCATACTTTCTGCAGGCACCACTACAAACATGGAGCTATACTGGGCGACACTCTCCAGGCTCAGCTCCCTTCACCTTAAGCAATTAAGTGGGTCATTTGAAATAGGTTATTAACCACCCTACGTGCCTTTTGCAGTTAGGGAAAAGGGAAAGGTATGTCTTGAAGGTGTTTCAAGGTCTTAGGTGGACCAAGTAGCTATCTGAAGGCTCTGTTTCTCCACTATGCATGGATCAGAAGTGAACTGGGGTCCTAAATCTCTGCTCAGACTAAATGTACCAAATTTCACTGGATAAATCCAAGCACTGGAGACTGCATTAGGACTTATGTATGTGAATATAGTGCTCAGAACTGGCTCAGTAGCTGGAAACTAAGTGAAAAATATTCTGATCTATTCACTGAAGATGTTTAGACAAGGAAAGCTCATCATATTTCAACACACAGAGTCGCAGAAGGCTTAACAGCAGCCATGCAGATAACAGATACTTAAACGGGTGTAAGGAAGAGGAAACAAAGGTCTGTGGTTTGAACAAAGTGCTGATGAACATCATTACTGTAATTATTGGGAAAAATACTTTAATCAAAGAAAAACAACTTTTCCACAGAGACAATTATAATGTTTTTATTTAACAAATGTACTGGAAGAATTGTTTTTCTGTAAAGACATACAGATATGCCCCAATTCCATAGAGCTGCCATTCTCTCAAATAGCTATGATTTTTTGAAATCAGTTTAATGAACAGAAGGGGATATATGTGCAGATGTCAAACTTATTTTTGTCATAAGCCACATGATTCCATTTACCACTAATCCCCAAATAATTGACCTGGGGCCACCAAGAGCTTGCAGAACCCTTGCTGGTGCTTTATAGAGAGCAGGCTGTTCACACAATTTTAACTGTCCTCTGTTTCTAGCCATGTGAACAGAAAAAAAAAAACAACATTAAATACTTCCTAAATACCTCTTTTTCCATACTGGCAATGCTGAGGTTACCACAGGATTGCTTTGGTTTTTTTTGTTTGTATTTTTACAATTGCATATGGAAGGGCAGTGATCTAGGACATTATTTCCCTACTAAGATGTGCTGCAAGTGACAGAAAACTTTTGTGAAACCCTGCCTTGTAAAATTGAGCACAGACCCTACAACATTCATCCTTCTACAGTCTACACTTAACTGAAAGATAAAGGTTTGTGTTTTTTTTTTTTTCCTGAGAATTGTGTTCCTTTATACTTTGAGTTAGCCCCATATTTGCCTACTGCCTCTGCCTACAAAGCACTGTGCCTCTCACTTGGCAAGTACTGACATGGCTGACATTTCCCACCGTGCCAGACTGTAAAGCATGGAAGAGATGACATGATGTAAGGGTCTGCAATGATTATACAGGAATGTCCCGTATTGAAGCATTCTTTGGTTTGGCAGAGAGAAACAAAGTCTAGCGCTAACATCTGCCTTGCATACTTGTCCTTTCCTTAAGAGAATGTCCAGATACATCCATAGCAGCCTGAAATGAAAAATCACTGAATGCAAACCCAATTCTGTATAAAAAAGAAAGCCCTTAGAAACGAATCTATTAATAGGGTGCTTTTAACAAAAAAAAAAAATTAATTACAACTTTACATTACTGAACTCTGATGAACAAAGCATAACATTCCCTCAGATGTGAGGCCCAACTCAAAACATAAAGGAGGAGTACTTATTAAGTACTTAGTTTTCTGAGATATTCATCACTTGCCCTATTCTTCCATCCCTTCTGGTCTGAAACCAATCTTTCCCCAGCTGTTTTTGGAATGTTTCAGAAAAAAAGAAGATAAACTTTGGCCCTATTAGGGTTAACGCTTTTGCATAGACGTATATGACCATAAACTGGTCGACTAGTAGAGGTCTTCTGCTAACATTGTGACTGAGAACAGGAAGAATACAGCCACAATAATATACAGCTGTCTACTAAAAGTATTGCATACAGACATCTTTGGCCATGCAGTCTCTTGGCCTTCTGAAAATAAGTGAGCTGCATTGCTAACATGACAAAAAAAATAGCAATGTTGAGAATCAGAAAGAGGCGGGTATAAGAAGCTGATATTGATGGGGCACTACTTCGAGCAGTCGTCACCATCTGTGCCAGCCCTGATCGGCCTTTGATTGACACCCCAGTTTTGTGCTTCACATAAGTGATATCTGCAAAATCCAGAAGATCTTTCATTTCCTCATCTTCATCTACAGGCAACTCTTTTTGTGCTTGAGTCTGTGCCTTTTGTCGCACTTTTCTTTCATTTACCTCAATTTGTGCAAAAATGTCAGGAACGGCATCAACAAATTTATAGCCTTTGGCTACCTTTCTGTTTTTCTTTGCTCTGCCGTGCTGCTGCTGCTGCCTCTGTGAGATTGCAAATATCCTGTCAATGGCCTCCTCTGTCTGTCTCTTATCTGAAAACCTCAGCAGGCGCTCAGCAGTCTTCCTAAAGCTAGCAGTGTTGCGTACACGAGACAAGATCTGCTTCTCAAGCTGCTGGAAAACAGGCTTAAAATGCTGCAGGTTCCTCTCCACGATCCCTACGTAGTCCTTCACTTCTGGCACTGAGGAGCTCCTAATGGCAGATGCTCGGTCAAAGACAATTTTCTGGCGGTCTGCAATAACCTGTGCAAAGGCTGAGCGGGAGCCATCCTCAACGGGCCACAGGTACACCGCGTAGGCATGCTCATTGGTGGTAACGAAAACATCCAGCTGCGGAGAATCTCCACGGACGGTGAAGCTCTGCACGTCGACGGAAGGCCCAATGAAAAGGTAAATGGCCCTCGTGACGGGGTGTCGCAAGAGGGTCGTTACATTCACATAGTTTGTTCCATTGTATGGGTAGCCCCGTGGATACAGCCTTGAGGCAATAGTAGCTTTCTCGCTGTGGCCAGTGTCATCCATCCAGTACATCTTATATATCCCATCACGGTGCCTAATAAAGGCCCCGTGGACATCATCAACAACTGTTTCTTCAAAAGGCACATCCACATTGTGGAAGAAACTGGTCGCTGCCTCCAGCAGGCTGTCATCTTCTAGATGGATTTGGTCGACTAGCAAGAGAAGCTGGGGATGGAGAAGTATGAGGTTTCTTTGCAATTTTCTCAGCTTCAGTTTAGGATTGTATGCACCTACTCCTTCTCCCCTGATAAAAACCACCCCGTTTCTCTCCATGGCAGCAACCACTCGACCCTGACAATCACCAGCCAAGTCATGTTTATATTTAAGCCACTTTGAGGAACAGTCTTCTGTAATCTGCCCTTCCCATGGGGAGAAGCAGCTCTTGGACACGGCAGGGGAAAACATCAACACATTATTAAAAAAAGTATATTTTGGCCCATACAGAGCTTCTGTTATAAAAGGTACACCGTTGGGAGCAAAAGTAAAGGAGTTCTGGTCCGGGTGTTCATGGCCAGCATTAAAGTTCCTCCACCCCTTGATCCACTCTTTGTACTTGTTCTTATGAACAATATCATATATTGCACGTCCTCCCAGCTTTCCTGACTTGAAAGAAAGGAAAGGCCTGTTGATTTCAGCTGGCAAAGCACTTCCATAAGTTACCACTCCCCAGTCCTCAAAATAATGCAGCTTAGGAACCCCATAGTCCAGCGGAGGTACGGAGCGCAAACTTGCATCATACCTGCCAAAAAGACAGGAAAGACAGGAAAAGGGATTTTTAAATCGTTTGACTGATTCCATTATTAGGACCAATTCAATATTTACATTAAGGAGCAACCTAGCAATATAAATAATGTATCCTTCTTGGGTGAAATAATCATATAGTTGTAATGACATTTGTTATACTAATCTCTACACAAATCTGTTGTGTGCTTTTTACAGAATAACAGCTGAAAGCACCTGCTCCACATTTAAAGCAAGCAATCCTTCTGCAGCCCAAAAATAAGAGTACCACTAATTTCAAATTAGCCTCGTTTTGTCTTGTATCATAAAGCTACTGACTGCAATACAAATATTTTTAAAAGCCACATTAGGACCAGGCTGTAAACACTGTCTCTTTTGCACTAGACATCAACATTTTCACCTATTTACTGACTACTTAACCAAGACAAGCAAACAGAGCATGTTCTCCCAAAACTATTATAGGAAGTCCGTAGTCTCCAAATAGAATTAGGAATAAACTAAAAATTAAAGTGAAGGCATTTTAAAAGATAAATCTTAATTATTTATATCAATTAGTGTATGTTTAGTTTCCTTCTCTAACTAGGTTGAAGACGAAATGTGCTTGGAGCCTAATAAACATGCATTCTAATGTGCATATCATAAATACAAAACAATATATATTGAGTAATATTTGTTTGGTAAGAGAGAAAAATAGAGCTACATTGATTCCTCAAAAATGTACTTATTCTCTCCACAGACTGAGGGAATTTATATGTATATCTAAAGCCTCTTGGATCTTTTAATTTCTTACCTTTAGAAGATGAACATATAAGCTAGCGGAGCTCTAAATTACATTGAAAATATGGCTCTAGTCATCTATGATGTTATTTTTTGTAACCACAACTTGCAAATTAGTGTGCACAAGCAACTAATAATAGCCATACCATTTACATTACTGTAGCTTTTAAAATAAAGCTTATATTATTACTTATAGCTTTTGGAAGAAAACTATGCTTTAGCCAACTAATTAAAGAACACAACAGGATTAAAACCCATTAGAATAGACCAAATAAACCAAAGAATATATGCAGGCAAATTTTCACTCCTTTTGGAGCGGCTTGTATTCTATAAAAGCAATAGACAATGGAAAGAAAACACAAAAGCAGATGTAGGACAAGACCAAGATGTTCTGTGTAGCAACACATATTGTGCATTTATGCCAAGTGAAGAAGTTCTTCTCAGCCTAATAGTCTCTGGGTCGCACATGGCCAGCCTGGTCTCTGCTTCTACAATACAAACCTAAAGATAATGAATTATCACTAATAGCAAACAGCTGTCAGGTTCCTTTTGAGCCCACTCATTCCCTTTCATACCAGAGAAATTCAGTGTGGAGAGTGCACCACCTCTGCCCTTTGGATGGTGTCCCTGGGCCCTCCACCACTCGGTTCCTTCTGATCTGCTCTGCCAACCAGTTCCCGCTGCCGTTGCGCATGACAAACTTGTCAAGAAACACCAGCTGGCTCTCCGGCCCATAGAACCAGTTATAGTTGGAATCTGCGATGGCCACAGTTCTCTGAAACCCTTGGGAAAAAGTGAAAAGGAATGTAAGAAAGAACAAATAAACACACAAAGATACATTTGTAGAGCTTGACTGTGAAGCCAAGCAGTACAAAGAGACACAAACAGAAACAGCCTTTTCAGATGTTTATAGACCTACTTGTAAATGAGCCATAAACAGGGTACACAGGAGCTGTTTCCTTCTGCTTGTAGCTAACTTGAATACTCGCCTTTCTTCTTCGGCTTTGGGTTACAGGCAGTCAAAGTACTACAGGAAATGTAAGCAGCAATGTCCCATCCACTTCCTCTCCTTGCTCAAATATGTCAAAGTAACTTTCTCTTTACAACTTTCACGTTTCCTATGTCAATCCAAACTCTCCAAAGCAAGAAAACAGAGGTGCCCCCAAGTAAAAACAATCAGCTTCACCCCGAAACAGCTAACATAAGTTCACTTTGCTCTTAGGACCCTCTCCCCAGTAGATGCCTGATATACCACATGGAGTCAGTGCAATTCCTGACGTGCCTGTGCTGGCATGCCAAAGCTGTGCTCAGCTACCCTTACATATGTGTCTAGATCTGTGATTCTTATAGCAAATAAAGTTATCACTGTGTTTTTAACCAGGAATTTGAACAATATAAGTTCCTAACGAGTCGTCCAACAAATAAGCAACAAAAAACCATCATCAAGAACTTGTAAGGCTGTCTGAAACTAAATCTCTTCTGAAAGACAGAAGGGGTTGGCAATATTTATTAACTTGTAACTGGTTTCATAGTTTTACAACTCTATCTTTCAGTCACAACTAGGACTTCAAATCAGAGATGCTAAAACACACTGCAAGACAGTGGAGAGATCCAGCAAGAGAACAGAAATATTAAAAAGTCAGCAAAATTGACCAATATTGTCAGATATTTCTGTTTAATTCTCACATTGATAAAAGAAAAAGGTTCATGTACTCCTGGACTGCACAGAGAAACTTATCATTTGAGTCTATGACATTTTCCGTAAGAAAAATATTTTAATAGAAATGGTATAAAAACCTATTTCACTGTTTTGTGGAAAACGGGTGATTATGTAAAACTTTCCTGCACTTTACTGATACTTTTACTCTGGCTTCATCATTTGCTATTCCTTTCAGCTAATCTTTTAGTGCGATGATTTTTGGCACAGGAAAAAAAAAACAGTAAGAATCTCCAAGAATATTCTTTTTCAAACAGAAACCCCAGAAACTGTTTCAAACTTTGAAAACCAGAAATCAAATTCTGAAGCATTGCTTTTTCTCCCAGATTATATTTCTATCTTTTGACTGGTTTTAAAAGCCAGAGTTTAACTAACAATGACCTTTAATAAGCAGTGATAAACATGAATGTCACTGTTTTGATGGATGATGAAAGTAAAACCCAAGGAAAAGGTTATTTAAAAAAATCCAACTACAATGTTATTTAAAAATGGCCTAATTCAAGTATGAAATTTACTGCTGCTTCAAGAATTAGAAGATTCATCTTCATTTACCCAAAAGACCTACCTGGCAGGACAGTCCGGTACATAAATGCAAAGTGCTGCTTGAGCCAGGGGTGGCTGAAGTGATTGATACCAAAGTGCCTTTGGACAAGAAACATATACTGAAACAGCGATCTGGTCGTGTAGCTGCCATAGGCCACCCCTTCGTAGAGGGAGCCATCTGTGACCTCCTGCAGCAGGACTACTGACTTCTCCATGATTGCCAGCACTTGCTTGGTCCACAAGTAAGCTTCCTGAAGGTAGCCTGAAAGAATAAGATGTTGGAAAATCTAATTACAACATCATAGATCATAGATTACGTCATCTGTACTCCCACAGTGGGATCCCTTACAGCAGGGAACCTGCAATCCAGAGTTCTAAAATACTACTACAGCATCCTCACAGTTCTAGGGCGAAAAATAAAACAGTGTATTTAAACACAGCAAAGCAAGGTCACACGAGCAGGGAAAATCTTTCAAACACCTTTTGCTAATAATGTGGGATTATGCTTTCCATCTTAAAAGGAAAATTTCCTTAATGCATTCAGGGCATGCAAAAAAGGAAGAGCCATGTCAAGACTACTTATTTTATTTCAAATTAAAGCCGTATGAAAACAGACTTTTGGCCCCCACTAGAGGGCTCCAATAATGCAAATATTCTAATCATTCTGTACCAGCATGATCACCAGCATGGTAAGGAGATCCTCAGAGCTTAAAAATACAAAGAAGTTCACATTTCAGCTGCAGTTAACTGATATTCTACCAACACATGCTCTATTTTAATATATGTTCCATTCTACTTACATTTTCATTTCCTTTTACAACCTAAAGGGTTATCCAAATATAAGTTATTTTGGAAAAGTTTTGCATGGTTAATTCCAAATGCAGATTCCTCAGTTCTAGACCAAAATTTATCTTCCAACTGGGTTAAGTTTCAGCCTCCACATATACAAGACCTAAACAGTTATATTTCTTCTAAAGAAAAGACTTTCAGAGATCTTACTATTCTGGTCCGCTCTACACAAATCAAGAGCTGAGAAGACCTTCTCAGGACTTGTTTGCCTTCACCAAGGAACAAGCACCAGCACAAAAGACCCAGCAGTACATTTATGAATTACATGGATCCCCCCAGAGGAAAGGCTATATGCCTTCTCTTGGATTTTCTTTTGGATTCACTGGCAAGAGAGCTAGGACTAAAGAGAGACCAACTGCCATGCGCTTCCATATGGCAACATAGTGCCTACCCAACTCAAAGTATCTGGACACAGATTTAACCAGACTGATTTCCACCCTATAGCAGAGCTCAGCTAGCATAGATTACACTCCATTACGTGGTGAAGCGGTGCCTGCTGAATGAAGGGCACGTGCCAGGCTAAGGGAGTATGAGCTACATTCAGACCTGCTACTAAGACTGTCTCATTTCATTGCCACAATTACTGTATTTACGCTCAGCAGAGTGATAAGCAATTCCAACATCCTGCTAGTCAAGGCTGCCAAATCCTGCTCAGTAAATAGAGATGAAAAAAACCTGCAATGTCTAAGTTAAGCAGATACCCTGAATCTAACATGGTATTTTTATCAGCTGGCTGAAGAGATAAAATACGATGGGAAAGGCCTGAGCAATAGGAGCAGGTGGCACTACTTACTTCCACTTAATTTACTCACAGCTATCCTGACATTACTTCCTTACTCTGATGGAGTTGGCACCACAGCATTCTGTCCAAATACAATCCCAAACACTTCCACCTTTGTTTTCCCTTGTGACATAACAGCCACAATAGCTAGCTTTGGACTACTGCACCAGCAAGAATGGTATTTTCCACGGTTTCCATGATATTTACCATTGTAATGCACATATGTTCTATTTACTTAGTGTATATCTACGCTATAACCCTGTAGTTGCAGTATATTAAAGGAATAATAATACATTAGAATGAAAAACAGTAAGAGATTCAACAATGTCAGGCTACACACACAAACCAGAACAGATCTCACCTAAAATTAACTGTATCTATATCAAGTTAGGCCTTATTCAAGTTTCTTTGTTGAATATCTGACTGTTTAACTACAAAGATGTCAATGCACGCGTGTGCCTAGAATGCATTTCAATTAGTTTCATTTTTCAGTCCTGTGCCAATGTTTACATGTGTTTAAGCTGGCTATTTAGTCTCTGCATGCTTCAATAGCTAAATTGTGTTTAAAACTGTTAGTTGGAATTTAAACCTTTTGGGAGAAAGGTCTACACTGGAATACACTATTTGCACTTGCAATGCATCTGATTCAGGGAGAACAATATGTTCACTCCCTTGCTCTCTCCCTTTTTTCGTTCTCCTTCTGAAAAATTCTTTCATCTTGGAATGAGAATTTAAAAAAAAAAAAATTTTTTTATTTTAGACCAACAGAAAAACTTAATTTAAATTTCCATTACAAAAAAAAATAAAGTTGCTCTATATTGAAAACAACTGAATTTTCATTTAGAAATATACAGTCTGTTTTGACCTATTTTCATTGGAAATATCACCAGTATTTTCAAACTGCTCAAGTGCTGCTGAATTTGCTCTTTTTTAAAAAAAAAACAAAACAAAACAAACCCCACCAACCTTTGGTAAAACAAATACTGCCCAACTTTATTTTGATGTTACCATTGTTTGGCACAAAGCCTATTTATGGTCTATCCTCTAATGAAAAGCAGGGTCATCTTGCAAACTGCCAGCTTTCTGCAATGGAGGCTCAGGTAAGGATGGAATTATAAGGAATTTAGCAAAGCCCACTGAATAAACATGATCTGAGTCTTCCATTTGCGGAAGGCAAGATCGGAGGAAAGGGAATAACTTCCACACATGCTTTTTCTGCTTTTCAGCATATGCACATGAGTGAATGCGCTTGTTGTGACAAACACTTAACAAAAAGATTACTCCTTCAAAACACAGTTTTTTGTCACACTTCTTTGGGCATCTGGAAGCTCCAGCTATGTGCAGATGTGCCTTTGCTTAGCAGGGCTGAACAGCTTGGCAACACCATCAGCATCCAGAAACTAGACTGTCCTTGACTTGTAGCAAGTAAGTCATTCCATTGGACATCCTGTTTTCAAAAGACTTCTAGTACATATTAAGTAATCTCTTGATAAAATACTGACACATTCTTATAAAAGCAGGCGCTGGCTCCATGACTTCCACCTCTCAGCTGAAGCACCACTGGGGTTTAAAGTCAGGACTTCTTATCTGCTCTCTCCTTCTGACTCTGTGACTTGCATTCTCGTTTACATTGTGTACGACTTTAACTGGAGGAGAGGGATAGCCCCCAGGCAGAGCTGGCAAAAGCAACTGGTGAGGTTATTCTTCTGGGAACTGGGAAGGACAGGTTTAAGTCTCCGAGGCAAAGGACTGGCACAGATACCTCTTGCATGAAGGTTATGGGGTGCAAGGGCATAGTTCAAAGGGAAAAAAGTAAAGCCCTGCTCATCTCCGTAAAAAAGGATGCTGGAAAGAAAGGTCCTGAGCTGTGGCCTTTAGGTAGATGAAGTTATACTTTTGCAGCTGTCTCAGGGAGACAGGACAGAAGTCTTGGACCAAATTCCAGGTTGCCCTGTGTAGCTCCTAGCTCAGGGTGTGGGGTGTTTCTCACTGCTAACCTTCTCAAAGGATACCAAGAGCATCACTCTTTACTGATAATCTACCCTGAAAGGCCCTGTCTGTAAATCTGGATGGGACAGACTACACACAAGGGGATTTTTAATTCTTACAGTGAGGTAAAAATTACAGAATCAGTAAGATGACTGAATTTATATACATAGATATACATGCATATATATTATACCTTGTACATCTGCCCATAGACTTTTGTTCTATTCAGTAAATTACATTTTTCTCAGCAGCAAAAGAGCAAACTCAATACTGCTGTAGTCTCAGAAGCATTTGTATCAGTTCCTGAACTTTGCTGCATAAATGTCTGACTGAGTTGATACACTTCAGAAAAACATACCTTGATTCATCAGAACCAGGCTTCCAGCCAGCAGGGCCACACAGTTGGTAGGCTGGTGGTTGTGCAGGTACTGGAAGCCCCATCCACGTCTGTATGATGTTTCGTACATATATCCTGAGGCATTGGCAATGACCTCAAGAAATCTCTCCTGTTGAGTCTTGCTAAGATAGCTGTACAGGAAGTCATAAGCAGTGGCAAAACCGACTAAGGAGTGAGCGAGAGGGACTTCATCCCACGGGGCATCCTTCACTAGCCTGTCAATAAAGAAAGATGGAAATTAGTTAAGTTACGCCTACTTATTTTTCTCCATTACTGTCCTGTGAGGTGTGTATGACTTAATGTCCCTGAAGTTAGGCAATTCATGTTGAATTTTAACACAGTAGTAAACTACTTACCAAATCTCTGAGACCAGTTTTTCTTTCCTAAGTATGGACAACGTTAACCTTCAAAGTTCATTAATTTTATTAGAAAGATTAAGTTGTTAAATATTAAAAGAGTGCTTGCAATATTCTGGGTTTTGCTAGGAGAAACATATCTGCAGAATATTGATTGTACAGAAAGGGAATGTATTTATCTGAAGCAAGATTCACAGTGTTTTTGTGAGAAAGTAAATATCCCATAGTTTATACTCCTCCAAAAATCTGTAACAATAATTTTTTTTCCCCAAGGGAGCCAAATCTTGATGAATTCTTGAATGGTGAAGACAACTGAAGTTGTCTTTAAAGCAAGTGTAATAAAATAACTCACAGTGCTGTTTCTTCATTTCACATACGCATTCAATGTTAGAAGTAGAGATTATGAAATTTACTTTCATTACTACAGTTCAAATTAACATACCTAATAGCTCTTAAAATTTGTTTTCTAGGAACTACCTGCTTGTATCAAATGATGATGTTGAACTTAGCAAAATGGTAAATTTGTACTAAGAAAATTCATAGTGGAGGTGGAGGTAGTACAGAACAAATATTTATCATAAATGAAGCACATATTGGATATGAAAGACTTCAGATTTGCAGTACTGACAGTACTTTCAGGCCACAATTCTACAAAAAAAAAACCCATGAAGGAATATATCTCCTTGATAAACTGAACAATCATCAGTTGCTTAATGGTTGTTCTCTTCTTTCTCTTACATTGCAATCTGCTTTTTATTACATAAATTAATTTAACATTGTTGAGATGAGAGAGTGTCATACTGTAATGAGTGGAAATTGTGTTGTGCCTCTGAAGATGTACACCTTCCAGCTTCAACTATTCTATGATTCTATAAATATGGTTTCATCTTGATTTATATAAGCAATAGTATGAATAAATAGATGAGAGAAAATACCAAAAGAGCAAGATTTTTAAAAAATCCTCATTCTGCTATAGGAGTATTTATTTGCATTCCAAATACATGGATGAACCACATAGAAATAATGACCATCAGCCTGGGGCACTGCATCTATGGTAAAATGCAACATCTACAAGTGAGGGAAATGACCTTTACTTTTAATTTCAGTACTTTAATTTTCTAACACCACTGGAAGAACTCAAAATGAACTTGGAGCATTCATATCTGCATGTAAGTAAAGCCTCTGTAGGCTTTTTGATTAGCTGAATTTACAACAGTTTTAAGTGTTCATCTTTTCTCAGCTTCAATCTCATTTCTGCTGAGTGAAGTTACACATTCATTTTTACTTTTTTCCAGTGAAATCTCTATCTCACAGATTTTTTAATTAAATACATTAATGCATTCAGCATTTACTTAAGCAACAGGATTTGATCTTTTTTTTCCTGAGCCAGGGTTTTTATTGGACTGGATTATTTTGTTTGCACAATTTTGTTTCTTAGTTAATAGACAGGCATTGACAGAAAATGGTTGTGAACAATATTAAAACAGACAGCTGTTAAGTGTGGTAACAAATAGCTGTCAAAGCATCAGGAAAGAAGTTCTAGAAATTTACTACTCATCTTCTCCACATCCACATGCCATCCTCTGTGGTCAATGCTGGGTACACTTCTCTATTTTTTTTTTTTCCTGGTTCAAACTCCAAACTTATCAGTAAAGTTCTTATTTATGTTTTTGCTTAATTGATGTGCCAAAAATTACAGACCTGTAAGCCAAAACATTTACATGCTTTTCTTAAACACTCATTCTTTCCATATTTCCAGATAAACTGTAAGAAAATACAGATGAACTGTGCAAGCAACAGTCTCCAGATACATTTATACTGTGTTTCTGAGGCAGAAAAATTGAACACCTGAATTTACTGGTTATATGTCAATCTCAGTTCATTCTCTGCATCTCTATTTCTGCTTTCTCATCTTTGATTACAATTGAAAAAGCTTTTAAGATGTTGTTAGTCATATACATAAAATGACAGTTGCATTCTACACTGGCTATATGGAAAACCCTGGCACTATGACTGCTGTCAGAAATCCAGTGTGTTGACTGCATCAAACAGCTTGATGTTATCAGCAAACTTGCTGAGGGTGCACTCTATCCCACTGTCCATGTCGCTGACGAAGATGTTAAACAGCACTGGTCCCAATACTGACCCCTGAGTAACACCACTCGTCACTGGTCTCCACATGGACATTGAGCCATTAACCACCACTCTGAGTGCAGCCAGCCAGCCATTTCCTTATCCACTGAATGGTCCATCCATCAAACCCACGACTCTCCAATTTAGATAGAAGGATGTCATGCAGGACAGTGTCAAATGCTTGGCATAAGATGAGGTTAAGTAAATGCTGAATGCATTATGTATTTAATTAAAAAATCTGTGAGATAGAGATTTCACTGAAAAAAAAGTAAAAATTAATGTATAACTTCACTCAGCAGAAATGAGATTGAAGCTGAGAAAAGATGAACACTTAAAACTGTTGTAAATTCAGCTAATCAAAAAGCCTACAGAGGCTTTACTTACATGCAGATATGAATGCTCCAAGTTCATTTTGAGTTCTTCCAGTGGTGTTAGATGTACTGAAATTAAAAGTAAAGGTCATTTCCCTCACTTGTAGATGTTGCATTTTACCATAGATGCAGTGCCCTAGGCTCATGGTCATGATTTCTATGTGAATGGTGTGGTTCATCATATTCACCAGCAAGTGCTCTGGCCACACTGCCCAAGTTGCAGAAGGCAAAGACAAGGACTGGGAGAATGAAGAACTGCCTGCTGTAGGAGAAGATCAAGTTCAGGATCATCTAAGGAACCTGAAGGTGCACAAGTCCATTGGATCTGATGAGATGCTTCTGTGGGTCCTGAGGGAACTGGTGGATGAAGTTGCTAAGCCACTATTCATCATATTTGAGAAGTGTTGGCAGTCCGGTTAAATTGCCACCAACTGGAAAAGGGGAAACATAACCCCATTTTTAAAAAGAGAAACAAGGAAGACCTGGGGAACTACAGGCCAGTCAGTTTTACCTCTGTGCCTGGCAAGATCATGGAAGAGATCCTCCTGGAAACTATGCTAAGGCACATGGAGAATAAGGAGGTGACTGGTGACAGCCAATATGGCTCCACTAAGGGCAAATCATGCCTGACCAATTTGGTGACCTTCAATGATAGAGTTACAATGTTGGCGGATAAGGGAACTGATGTTGCCCTTCATGTCCCTAGCAAGATTTAATTCTATCTGAGCTATAGCCTTCCTAACCTAATCCCTGGCTACTCAGACAATTTCTCTGTATTTCTCCCAGGCTACCTGTCCTTGCTTCCACCCTCTGTAGGATTCCTTTTTGTGTCTGAGTTTGTCCAGGTGGTCTTTGTTCATCCACACAGGTCTCCTGGCTTTTTTGCCTGACTTCGTCTTTGTTGGGATGCATTGCTCCTGAGATTGGAGGAGGTGACCCTTGAATATTAACCAATTTTCTTGGGCCCCTCTTCCCTCCAGGGCTTTATCCCATGGTTACTCTACCAAGCAGATCCCTGAAGAGGCCGAAGTCTGCTCTCCTGAAGTCCAGGGTAGTGAGCTTGCTGTGCACCCTCTTTGCTGCCCAAAGGATCTTGAACTCCACCATTTCATGGTCACTGCAGCCAAGGCTGCTCTTGAGCTTCACATTCCCCACCAGCCCCTCCTTGTTTGTGAGAACAAGGTCCATTGGCTTCTCCATCACTTGGAGAAGAAAGGTATCATCAATGCATTCCAGGAACCTTCTGGATTGCTTATGCCCTCCTGTGTTGTCCTTCCAACAGATACTGGGGTGGCTGAAGTCCCCCAGGAGGACCAGGGCTGGTTACCATGAGGCTGCTGCTATCTGTCTATAGAGGGCCTCATCCGCTTGGTCTTCCTGGTCAGGTGTCCTGTAGCAGACTCCCACTATAATGCCACCTGTCCCTGCCCTCCCTTTAATCCTGACTCATAAACTCTCAGTCATCATGTCATCCATTCCCAAGTGAAGTTCCATGTACTCCAGCTCGTCATTGACATAAGAGGGTGACATCCCCTCCTCATCTCCCCTGCCTGTCTTTCCTAAAGAGCCTGCATCCCTTCATTCCAACACTCCAGTCACAGGAGCCATCTCACCACATCTCCTGATGCCAGTAAGATCACAGCCCTGCAGGCGTGCGCATGTGTCTAACTCCTCTTGTTTATTCCCCATGCTACCTGCGTTCGCACAGAGGCAAAGATGACAATTTACGGCCCCTCATTTCTAAACATACAGAACCACAGTCACCATCGGTTCTTGAAATGAAGCACTTGAAACGAAGCGCTATCTTTAGCTGATATAAATCAGCGCACTTCCATTAACTGAATTTCAGTGGAACCAAGCAGTGTACACCAAACTATGTGGAACATGATTCACAAGAAAATGGTTAAGTAGCAAGCATTAAATGCTTTTTGTATCTAAATTACACTCATTTTTCAACTGTCAGATTTGGTAAACAGCCTGGCCGATAAACCGTGGGAAAGCGTGGTACCATAGGCCTGCACTGAACATATTATGTCAAAAAAGAGTTTTCAGGGCTATCTATTAACTACTCTGCTCTGAAATATTAAAGAAAAGTTTTGTGTATTTGTACAAATAAAGATAGGTAAAAACATGCCAATGCTTTGCACTGGAAAACAGCTATTTTCTAAGCCTCTCAGGAGTAAAACTTAACATCAGATAGTATGAACCTCAGCTCAGCAATTAACTGTATCTGAAGACAGCAAGTAACCTCTACCTCAATGCTGCATTTGCCTCTTCGGTCTTGTAAAGTTATCAGATGTTACAAAAAAAAAAAAATCCAAAGCAAATAAAAATATCTATAATGGCTTCTTTAGTATAGAGCAACTACTTAGTTGCAAACATAAGCACTTTTAGCAAAGGCAACTGTTTCAAAAATTCTAAAACACGCTTTAAGATAATAGCTAAACCATGAATGCACTCCTACAGATGGTACCAAAAATATTATTTTTTACACTTACATGCTTATACCTGTATTTGGAAGAGGTGCCTATCTTGAAATTTGATAAGGTTTATAAAAGAGCAAAAAGTGCTGAATGGGTTTGCTGCGTAATAATCATAAAATCCATAAACATCCAAAGCCATAGGCATCATTCCACACAAAGAACTCCTGTCTGCACAAATTCTGTGAACGGCACAGGACAAACACAAGCCTGGCGTGCTCTTTTAAGTTCTCTTCATCTGTGTCATATAAAATATTTTTGTTACTTTATTTTAAACATTTAGAGTTTGATATAAATCCTCTGTGAAGAAACTGGAGAAATAAAGAGATCATGGATAAGGTTGGTATTATGGATAAGTAGTATGGTTTTCCTACATGTATTGAGAATTTTAGCGTGGTGTAATGTGGTTATCTGTTTTAGATATGCCACCTTCTACAAAGAACAATGAATCTGAAGGAGGGGTTAAGAATCAGTTCTTCAGTCAGCAATTTATGATCTCAAGAACCATCACGCAGGCACTGCATTGTCCAAGGCTAAGAATGTACATACCACCTTCACTAAGTGCAACTCCATGCTCTAAATATCAACTGTATAAAATTTTGGATGCCAAGAAAAAATCAGTATCAACAGCAACAACAAAAATGATAAGAAAAACTGCAGTTAGATTACCACAACCTCTCAATTTCTTGATAACATTCCTAATGCTAGTAATGTCTCTTCTCTCAGTAGAAATGATTTTCTGTATTTTTCCTTCATTTCTTTTTACTAATAACAACTTCCTTACTGAAACCAGAAGTACTAGCATCTCTCTAAGAAAGACAAGCCAAGAGGGAAAACACACTGTCTGCCCAGCTTGAGGCAGGATTTAAATCAAACTTTCCTGCTTAAGTGAGTTCCCTGATCACGGCCTGTGGGATTTTCAGTATCACCTTTCCTTCACTTTGTATCCAGTTCTTAAAAACAAATCAAAGTAAATAGGAAGTTAACACTATCTAACTTGAGAAACAGAATTCCCTTCCAGGAAGTGTGAGGTTGGATGTCTAGCCTCTATGTCAGTAAGTAATATGGCATCACTGCATGCACAATGAACCATTAAGTACATCCTGACATATATATTACACAAGTAATCCACATCCTGAAGTTTAATGCTCCAAACTTTCCCATGACAAATTGCTTACTACAGAATAACTCCTGGAGGTTCGGGGCAGATTATGCTCACGACTGAAGGAAGCACGCCAGTTCTGCCTCCTCAGTACTGAACCTCTTCAGTGTCACTAGGTGGATGCAACAGAAATGAGTCACAGCTCTTTTCTAAAGGCTTACAGGTGAAAATCAGCCCTCTAGTGCATTTCGATGCAATCCACCTTAGACATGGCAGCTAGCTAACAGCACGGTTGAGTTTACATGTCACATTTGCACCCACACTTGACATTTAATCTGCATGAATGGGGCCAAATGACCTCTTCATCCTGAAATTGATTGCGTAATTCTACAGTCTTCCCAATGCCAATGTCAACGTCCTGGCACTCCACAGACCCTTGCTATTGTTCTGACCTACTGCTGGGGGAAGGAGATACAGCTTTAAACCTCCCATTAGGCAAAGGAGAGAAGTATACTTCCATGGCCAGAGGGAGTATACATACCAAGAGGGAGTATACCTACCAAAGGGAATGAGACCACCAACATTTATTACACAAGCTAGGCTCAATCTCCAGTATTTTTCTTACAAAGCCTCCAAAACAAAATATTTTCTTGTGCTCCAATGGGATATTTTCTTCACTAATGGAACAGTATCTTCTAATTTATGTTTTGGAGAGAAAAAAGAAAAATCCTTGAAAAAACCTGTTTCATCCAAAACAATCTCTCAGCTTTCATCCTTTCAGCATTTTTCTGGTTGGCTGCCAAAACACAAACCCCATTATCTGCACAACCTAAGTGCTCAGTCATTTCTAACAACAAAAATGTCCTTGAAAAATTGATGATTTATATTTCCGGTGTCTAAGGTGAAACATGCCAAGTTTGCCCCTATCCTTTTGCCAGTTGTGTTTCAGCAGCAGCCACTTAGATACACTCATGTTCATTGCAGCTCAGTTCACAAGAAGATGGACAAAGTAGTGGTTAAATGTAAAGGGCTACATTCACATCAATATGGGGAAAAAAGCAACATGTAGACAACAGTTTTCAGAAGTTTTAAGAGCTTACTATAAAAGTAGGGTAGGTGTTGAGGACGCCACTAAAACTTTACTCCTTTGGAAACCTTCATCTACTTTCTATCTTCTTTCTCTTTGTTTCCTCATAGTTCTTATAATCATAATTGTGCTGCTTCTAAAGCTTAGAATCACAGAATCATAGAATGGTTAGGGTTGCAAGGGACCTTCAAAGGCCATCTAGTCCAACCCCCCTGCAAGAAGCAGGGACATCCCCAACTAGATCAGGTTGCTCAGAGCCTCATCCAACCTGAGCTTCTTTCAGATCCTCTTTTCTCATTTTTGTCTTTGATCACAAGAGAGCCCTTTTCAAACTGGGCTCACTTTTAGTATCAGTCGTGATCCTTCTGTGCCGACACATTAATAAAAAAGAGCTGAATCTGTTTTAGTAGTTCTCAGTGCCATATAAAGCCGACACAGAAATTTAGTTATGTTATTATTTCAACAGATTGCCTCTAGCTCTTGTAGCATATTTTCATACCAGGTATGCCACAAAGCAAGCTCCCTGTAGCTACCACAGAACTTCAACACCAATTGATGTCCTAGAGAAGCTATCGATTCAAAAAGAAGGTATAAGAGAAACTCTTCAAAATCCAGCTAGCCATTTAATTTCAAAGCCATGCACAATTTCTATTTTTAAATTATACATATGAAAAAGACAAAAACAGCATGAGGGTTTGATATTTCACTTACTAACACAACATATATTCCAGATACTGAATTCATCCTCCTACCCTTCCTCTTCTTTTTCTTGTCCCCTGTAGGAGACTATCTCAGCATTCCCCCAAGCTTCTTTTACACTAACTTCATGCCGCAGTCTTATAAAACCCCAAATTTTCTTTGAATGTGACTGCTGGTTGACTATTGGGAGTCATACAGATGTTCTAAATTTGTGATGTCAGCACAGAGACTCACTTTATTTCAACTCAGCATATGCAAGTTTATTTTAGTTATACATTTATCTACAAATGTAATAATTATTTATGTATTTTTAACTTCGTAATTCTTATCGTTCAACACCGAGCACTACCTGGACACTAACAGCAACAGTCCTATAGCATGTTCCAATGCTTTTATTAAACAGGGACTAACAGAAGGCTATAGGGTTGCTGGTTAATAAGAAACAGCAGAAGGGTCACAGATTTGTTATGCCGAAGCCTCCCGTTACCTTCTCCTCTCCTTACTCACTGCTATTTCCCTGGAATGTTTGCACATGCTTGACAGGAATTATCTTCCCTATGAAACCCACGGAGGCAGGCTTACTGTCAAATCCTATACTTTGCTGCACATTGGTAACATACTTGTCTTTAAAACCGGTGTGTCAACTATGTGCCAAAAAAAAAAAAAAAAAAAAAGTACAGAACTCCTTTGTCTGGCAATTGGAAATGGGGACGTCTCTCCTGTTGTAAGAAAGGTGCAGAATTTGTGAACTTCTAAGGCATTTGTTTATAAGGCAGGCTTAGTAAAGAAGAGAGTTTTTCACTGCTTTGTCCAAAATGCAGAATCTGACTGGACTCTTATTTCTGCACGATGTGTGACTCAGATTACATCACTCACTCGGAGCGGGAATGGGCTGAGGCAGCATATGGAAAGAATCATGAGTACAGATCCCCTCGGTCAAAACCACGCTTCTGGTGGGGAGTGCTCTAGGAGCCAGTCAGAGATAACACGCCAGAGAATGCATCTATATTCTCCGTTCTCTCTAAAATAACATAATACAGCTCAAATAGAAGGACAAACTTTCCCTAAGATTTTAGACAGCATCTAGATATCAAATCCCAGGAAAACCAAGCAAGTTAAACACCAGCTTTTATTTTTACAGGCAAAAACATGAAAGTTCATATATTTTTATTGAAATATTAATGCACTATGTTTCCCTGCTCTTGCTCGTCTCCAAAACATTGTCTGTTCCCATATTAATTTTGGGTGATTGTTATAGTTAGCTATTAGCCATTGCCCCTTTGTTTATTTTAAAATGTAAACCTACTCCAGGATGTAGCAATTACGGATGCTCTGTTATGAGCAGCATCCCTTTCGACATCGTTTGTTATGATAAACGGCTCAAGCTCTGTTAGCCTACACGTACTGGAACTCAATTAAGGGTGCACTTTATTACATGACATAAAATTACTGCTGTAACTGATGAGAAAAGACAAATGTGCTTAATTACATGCCCCTTCCATGCGTATATCAATTATCAGTAGATTTGCTCATAATTGTATTCTGATACATTGAACCATACTCAGATTATTGAAGATTGATGCTAATGTAAAGAAGAAATTTATAATGTCAGTCTCCTTAATCTCCTGACATACTTGGACAAATAACCAGTGTGACATTTTAAGCTAGTTATTTTATCCAACTACTGCACACACTACCAAAATACACTTTAGTTTTCTTATAAGGCTTAAATTTCATTTAATATCTCCATGAAAATTAGAGGAAACTCCTCCAACTGGACTTTTAAAAAAAATTCTAGAGTTTTGTTAGAGTCAATGTCATGTCAGCAGAAGCCAAAAGAAATCCAGATTATACTGCTGAAAGAATCAAACTGCCAGTAAGGAATCTATATGACAGCCAGATTTAACTTTCCACTACATGTTGATGAATCCCTCAGTGATAAAGACATTCTGGGGGCAATTTACCTAACAATTTAGGCATCTACATTATAGAGGAAGTCCAGGGAGAGAAAAGTTCCTCTGATTTACTTATCTCACTGATATCCCTCTGGAAAAGCCCCTTTACTGATGACATATGGACATGAGTCTCTTAAATAGACTGGATAACTTTTAAACTTTTTTTTTTTAAGACTTCTATTACTGTGATAATGCCAGAAGCATTCATGTACAGTCTTACACAGTGCTTTAGATGCCATAAAATCTGAATGTCTGCTAGTAGTGATCAGGCAACAACTCTCCCATTTGCATGTTTGTGCTCCTAGTCTTATCCTAAGTGGAGAAGTGTGGGCAGTAACACGTTTTGCTGGTACTTTTTAGTTGAGTTTCTTAGGAAAAACAGATTTACGTAATCCCTCTGTCCACTCTTCCAGCTTCTGAACCTGCTGACCTATTTGAGCAAAGCCAGAGAGAGCAGTACATGCCTCAGAGTTGCTACATTCCTATAGTTTTCCCGAAAACGGCCGTTGGACAAGGAAGAGAGATCTGCCATCACTGTTGGAACTGTAGCATGAACTCCACGTTGACAGCATTCAACCATAAGTTCACAGGGGAAAAACAAAAATGGAAACCAGATGCATGTTTCTGTCATAGCATTTGGAAAACTGGCCACTTGGAGGTTGGAGGTTATACAAAGGGCAGTTTACTCCAGCCCTATCCGCTACATCTCTGATTTCCTCCTTCTCTACTTCCCCTACTAAATGCACTTGAGACAGCGAGTGAGATGTAGGAAACTGAGAAAGACAGACACAAGTAAGTTCCACCACTCACAAAATCATTTGCACCTCTTTCTTATACCGTTAAAACAGATGGCCATGTAACTATGTGTCTGCACTACCCAAAGCAAGTTAAGAAAGAGTGCAAACGATGAAACTGGGAAGAAGGTATTGAGTTTGGAGCAGCCTGTAGGTCCTGTTGAAAATGGTTACACATCCTAGGATTCCTCTCTGTAAGCTCTGTCCCTCTGCCAGTGAGCCAGGAGAAAGACTGTCCTACAGATTGTCTCTGAAGGTAACTAAGACTGAAACTTTGTATTGCTGTGCTTCAGCAGAAGATTTTGGAAATAACCACCATCCTGCTGTGCCACTACCGTTCTCAGCTCTCTCCGTGTCCTCTCTTTCACGACATGCAAGCACCTTAAGCCCAGTGTGTCCCTTTGCTCTCCCACCACTTCTTTTGTTCTAGTTCCTGTATTTCTGTGGCATTCACCACTTTAATACCTAGTACAGGAGAATCCCAGCACTCTATTGCCTTTTAAGTCATGCCCGTCAGGAGGATATGGATCCCAAGTTATGCTAGCTCATATCCAGCATATTTCCAATGACAGTCCACGGATGGATGTAATTTATAGGATGCTACTTGTTGGTCTTAACCCAAAGAAGGTAGGGAATAGTAGTGTGAACAATGGATGCTGCTTGAAAAGCAGAACATTAACTTCTGTCCCCACAGAAAGAGCGTGGCACAGTGAGGACAGAGTAGCTTGTGTGTGACAACTGACATCCAGGTGAACTGATCCATGAGGGGATCATCAAAATGCCAATTACTCAAACTGTTTCCATAAAGTAATCAGATTAATAACTATTTCTATTGTGCCATAGTATGTCTTAGGAGGCCCAAGAACCGTACAGTAAAGCGGAGATCAAAGTCTGAACTGAAGCTCAGATGTTAGAGCATCCATAGAACACTTGACTGCCAAAGCTCAGAGCGTCACTTTTACCTACACTTAATTACACCTTTTTCATAGGTCTCTCTTTCCTGAATTCTTCCTAAGGAAGAATTACCCAAAAGAAATTGTATGAGTCTGAAAAAAAAAATAAAATTAAAAAATAACACTTTTAGCACTTCTCACTAAAAATCAGATTTGAAACCCTGGCTTCTGATTTGTGATGGATTTGGATTTTTTTTTTTTTTAATAATTTACAGCATTTAGGATGGTACACAAAGGGTCACTCTCCTTCTTTCAGCATTAATTTGCAACTGGGTAAGTCCAGAGGAGGTGAAAAGCTGTGTGGCACTGCCGGTCCAGGTAAGGGTAAATGTATTCAGCAAGTTAGTCACTGTTAAAGTGAACATTAGAACAACTGAAATAATTATGCAATTCACTCATCCACTCACTCCTCCAACTGCAAGCAGCTTGAACAGTAAAAACAACTTAAAAAAAAAAAAGACAAAAATCTACCAACTAGGCTGAGCCGCCATCCTCTCCATGTAATCCTTGGCCATGTTGATGGCCTCAATGTTTTCAGGGTAGAGCACACAGAACATCGCCAGGGCCCCGAGGTTGTTGCCATAAATTTCATTCCACCGAGCGCTGAACTCCTTGGGGTCCCAGGGAGGAAGGTACTCCAGGGGATATGACAGCATCGTTTGCACTGCCTCGGTCAGACGAGCTGCAATGTGCTGGTGCGTGGTGGTGGCTTGGAGACGCAGAATCTCCACATCCCCTTTGGAAAAGTAGAGCATGGGGTAGCTGTCGTAGTTGGCGTTGACAAAAGGAACCATCACGTCCGGGTCCTCCCTGGCACTGTAGGCAAAGGCGAAGCAAACCGCGTGTATGAAAAACACACTTGGGGCTCCCCGTGTGTGAGTCCTCATTGTGGCATTAGATCTCCAAGTCTCAGTGGCAGCCAAACCATCTTTGAAATATCCTATGGCAGACGGACATGAAAGAGAGAGTTAGAAAATGAATCTGCGAGGTGCTATAATTCAGGATGCTCTCTAGGAAATATGATTCCATCCGGACATATAAAACCCCACATACCACCCAGGTGGCTTTAAAACAATTTCTGTATGAATATTTCAGATTAAACACCCACTGAGCAATTAATCCTAAAGAAGAACCTGTACACTTTGAGGAGAGCCTCTCCCTCCTACATCTTTTCCTCCAGTAGCTGATAATAGGTGAAGGAACACACTGACAGCTCTCGTACTCCAGATTTCAAATAATTGCAACGGTGCCTAATACGAAGCAGTGCTGACTGTACTGGCAAGCAGAGAAGGGCGGGAGGGGAGGAGGAAGGGGGAGAGTCAGGGAGCTCATGCTGGCAGCAGGCAAGCCTGCGTGCTGCCTTGGCTGATGTTAGCAGCTGGAGAGGGGAGGATGAGGAATGCTGGAGGCTTGCGCCAGGATCATTTTATACCGTGCTCATGGCCTCCAGTTCTGACACGTCTTCATTTAAAAAAAGAAAAAAACCCAACAAACTGAAAAAAAAAAAGTCTGAAAGAAAAAAGAGAAAGAGAAGCAGCACAGCCTTAGAAATACAGCTGAAATACCTTGACTTCAGGGCATTTAGGTTTTTTGCTTTTTTTTTTTTTTTTTCCAAAGGGATTTTCCATTTTGCATATAGACATTTACTGCCAGCTATCAAGAAGACTGAACGTTAAATTAAAGTGCATATTTTCCTACGTAGATAACTTCTCAAAATATGCTCAAATGGCAAATCTATGCAGAGGTTAAAAGCAAGTATTTAAACATAGTAAGTTACTTCGTAAAAATTACCAACTATCTAGCCTGAAGTCTCAGATAAAACATGGCCAGGATCCCCCTGAGGAAAGCCAGCAAATTCCTAGAATTCTTCCAAGGGGAAAGGTTACAGAAAGCAGACCCAAGAGAGTCAGTTTTATGTAAATAATGAACAGTAGTTTTCAATTATTAAAAGGAGAAATAGACAGAAGGAAAGAAAATCTAAAAACTAATATCAATTTTTTTTTTCCATGGAAAACCTGTTTCATGGGATTCAGTCATAAATCTCGTAAGAAGCTGAAGTACAAAGCAACCTTCTATTTCTCCCCACAGTTCCCCACATTTAGATGCCAAAACTTTCAACAGAAACAGGCTGCTAAAACCTTATTCAGACACTGACATCCTGACTGAACAATGTCATTAACGTGTGCACAGACAATGAGACAACCTTCATAGACCGGGTCCCTCCATGACTACTGGGTATGCAGATCCTCTACGTGCTTGTGTTCAGCTCCTAAAATTAATTTGGGAGCAAGCAACTTTGGCCAAAAAATACATCTCTTCTTGTGCATTCCTGCCTAGGGTAAAAATAATATTGCAGCCTGTAACTGCCTACATTTCTGTATCACAGCGCATAGCATAATTGCTTTAACAGAGCGTAATGGGAGATGACATTTTCATAGCACTTTAATGAATTTTATAGGTAAGTTTTGCCCTTTTTTTTGGAGGTAAACTAATAATTACAGGACATATTACGCAGATCATAGGGTGGTTTGATAATACTCTTACTATATCTACATATTTTCTCACAACATGCACACACAGAAAGAAACATACACCATAGTTTATGCAAACATTCAAGTCTACTCATTCTCATCTATAAATAACGAAATGATACAACAGTATATCTTGAAAGGAAGGAGATAAACAGCCTAACCAGTACATTCATGTTTGAAACATGATGTCATTTTTTTAACTGTTGAGAAGAACTGCTTCTTCATAATTAAAAAAATCTAACAGCATAGTTTTCCTGAAGCCTTTATAATCCTTTAGAATGGGGAGCAGATGAAAGAACCTAAAAAAAAAAGCTGGCAAAAAAAGGCAAAAAATTCCTGTAACTTTTTTCTGTGATCATCATACATTGAAAGAAGTTTCCTGGCTTACATAACCAGAAAAAAAAAAATCCCAGACAGCAGTAAGGACCTTGGTTTGATTTCTGTAAGTACTTCTGAGAATTAAGCACACAAAAATTTAGGGGTAGTTTTAAGAGTTCCCTAAATTAGGGTCCTTCAACCAGAGATTAGGGAATATACAGTAAGGTTGCCCAGAACCACCTCTTTGTAAATCTCAACACACATTTCCCAGAATTTCACCATCAAACACCTCCAGTGTCGTCTAAAATGCACAGTCCGTATTTTAAGAATTCAATAACTTCCCTCATTTTCTCCTCTCATGCATGTGTGCATTTAATACAGAAGGTAAACCCTTTTTTTTTTCACCTTGTACATGAGAAGCAACCACTGTACCACATTGTTTAGACTAACAACAGCATAACTGGAAAACTGATCTATAGTATATTCATAGGCAGCATATTCTGAGTCAAGATCTGCAAGAAAGTCAATAGGGAGTGACGAAAGCAGGACTACAAAGTCATCCTTATTTATTCCTGGTTAAATCACTCTGATGCCCTTCCTGTGATATGAAGACAATAAACCCATGGCAGCCACAGTTCGGTAAGGCCAGTGAGCCCTGTCCCATAACTTTGCAGGGCTCAGCCTGGTGTGTCTGGTGGATAGGAGGAGGCAGCAAAAGAGGAGTCCACCTTCCTCTCCATGCAGATCGATGGGGAGGCACCAGCCACAACCACATGGAGAGTGAGGCCCCGAGATAGCATGTCTATGGCTCAAACCGTGCTACAGAGAGCGAGGAAAGAGGCAGATGTTCCATGTTCTCTCATCTATGATGTCCTTAAAAGCAGGACCAGCAAAAGTAATATGCAAACAATCACAAAGTTCCAAACAGAATAAAAATGTGAATTTGATATAAAAACCATTATCTAGGTAATGCGGAAATACAAACCGTGTGGTTCTGGACACAGTCGTGACAAACCACTCCTGCAGGGATTTCCAACGGCAGAAGTGCCTTCAGCCACACACACTATCAAGCTCTTCACTGGCTAGGGCCAGACCTGACCACACACTTCACCGTCTTACTGACTCGTCCAGATAATTCCAAATGGCTCATGGGCACCATCATCAAACAGTTCAGTAGCTGTTTAGAAACTGCACAGATTGCTAAGATATATAAAATAACTTCGAAAACTATCAGGTTGTTGCAAAAGAACTGAAGTACCTTCAGCAGAAGAATGCGACCAAAAATAGCTTAGGGACTACTTAAGATTCATTATAATGGTATAAATGTAGCTGGGGGCGGGGGCGGGGAACAAAACCAAACAAGCCAAAAACACTGATGCAGAATGCATATTCAACTGTGTTGAACTCCATACTTTGACGTTTCCTTAGGTAACTTACTTGCATACTGAAAGCTAAAGAAACACATAGTACTGTTCAAAAACACCCATATGAAACTTGATCATCTGCATAGCTTAGATGAAGCCAGACATGTAGAGATAACTGGCTGCATTAGGTCCAACTTACCAGTTGTAAAAGAACCTGCTACAAGTTTGTTTGATACACAGAGCTCAAAAGAATAGGAGCTTGGGATTTCTGATCGCTTAAGACGCACTCACAATACCATTTTTTAAAGTTAAAAGAATTTCTTACTCTCGTATTACACTACATCACTACCAGCAACATCTTCCAAGAAAAACTTTACCAAGCAACTCAAGCTTTTCTGAAAATGAGGGGGTTTTATTCAGTTTGGAAACCATGACCTAGTGAAGTACTAAAAATTAAAAGGAGATTGAAGGATGCTTTCCCATTGAAGAAAATGCTAACATACCACGGTCTTTGAACAGGCTCTCACTTAGTCCTAGATTGAAAGAGCATTTGCCATGACTTCCACTCCATTGCCAGCAGAAACAAACAGTAATGAACGTAATTTTTTTCTAGAAAAAAAAAACAGACTAAATCTTAACTATTTCAGTCCTCCCCATCTGCATCAATGACTAGATGTTCAACCACAGGAAAAAAAAAGTATTGTAAAACTGATACCACTAGCTGAACTGGACGGGTATATACAAATAAGTTCACCAAATAAATCTGGTTTAATGCACTATTTAAAGGAAAAAGAGGCCCTGGTTACTCCAGCCACTTGTGCACAGAAAGGCTGCTCCAGCAGTGAGAGCAGAGGAGTGGGAGAGGGGCAGCAGAGCGGAGAGAGTAAAGGACAGCACTGTTAGGACCCTCAGCTGGCACACCTGTCCTTAAAACAATCTGACCTTCTTGTGGACCGTAACAAAAGTAAAAATATGTAGAGAACCGTGGCTTTCTGCAGTATCAGTTCTGAAGAGTCACTGTGCTTTGCGGATGGCTTTTGCTGGGACAACTCTTGTGTCACCACTTAAAAAGCAAAAATCACAGGTCTCTCTGCTAGCATCTCCAACACTAGCCCATGACTCACCTCCAACATGGGTATCATCAGCCTTTGCAGCCAGGAGCAGAAAAGGTAAGGCTTCTGGTGGTTCAAACTTCACTGAACTGGAGGCATCACAACACCACAGATTATTCAGTCTTCTGAATGAAAGAGCTTCCCAGAGCCCAGGGCTGGGACATGAAGAAGTCAGACCTGCCCACCCACTTACACCAGGAGTGACTGTCGCAGCACACAGCTCTCATCTACGCTTGCCTGAGGTTAGGGGCCCTCCACCACCTCACTGTGTGACCCACTGACATCATTGGTCCTTCTCCACCTTACTGTGTGACCCACTGAGGTCTTGGGCCTTCTCCACCTCACTGCCTGACCTACTGAGGTCATGGGCTCTACTCCACCTCACTGTGTACCCTGGGAAGCCTAATGCTTAAACAGGACCAGGAGACTCCAGCCAGAAAAAGGTGGATGGAGTTAGACAGTAGAGTTACAGCTCCCAGTGAAAGCTGGGCTTCCCACTGCCATGCTGTCTTCTCCTTCTAGATTGCTCAGGAGATGCTGCAGGCAAACTCCTGGCATCTCTGCTGTGGATATGCTGGCTTTCCTCTGACCCCCTGCCCTGCAAAGCTGTCTCCAGAGAAGGTAAGAGGAGCCCTGACATTGGGCTCTAGTATCCAACCTCTATCTCTGTAAGGAAAAAAAACCAAAACAAAACAAAACTAGTTTACAACTCAGAATTACCATTTAAAGACTTATCTCCACAGATTTCACAACTTTTCCTCATCTTTTGAGCAGCTCCTCTTTTCCACAAAGGCTACAGTTCTGACTACTGCTACCTGAATTACCTCCACAAGTATTTGGGTGAGAATTGTGTTCAAGTATTTAACGGAAAGTCTGTTCCATCACACTGACTGAAAGCAAATGTTCAGGTTCATCCTGCAAGCTTTTGCCTTAGACAATGATCTCTGAATCATCAATGACTTAACTCACATGATTTTTTTGCATCGCTTCTTCCGAAATTACTCAAAGTGAAAGCAAGCTGCTTCTACTCCATTTTTTGTAATGTTTAGTCAGTTCCGAATTTCACATTGAACAAGTGTTGGCATGCTTTCATCACAACTTAAACTACATTATAAGATCACCTTGTTAAGCCATTCAAAAGTACTAGCACTAAAACTAAAATAAGATATTTTAGCTTATTTTATGCTAAAACAAGTAAGAGAGTCATAGATATTTTAACAAGAAATGGTCAGCCACCAGCAACAACTGCTGCCGTACAAATACTATGAAACTAATAGGTAACGCTGCAATGAGATGTGCATGATATCTTCTCCCATTAAACATGGATGGGTATCCATCTTTTTGTTGGACAGCTGCCAAAATGTAACTGCTTGCCACGAGGAGTGCCAGGCTAGATGACAGGTGGAGAAAAGCAAACTTCTGTAGGAATCCTTTTTTGGCACTTTGGCCAAATACCTCAAATAATTAGTGAATCTTTTCATGCACATTGCAATTGACTTTGTTGCTGATAAAGGAGAACAATCTATAAAACTAAATTAATCAGTTGAAAATAGTGGTGTTTGAAAATCATGATGCTTACATCAACTGGAGAGCTATTTTGTCCAACAATGTCATTTTTACCACTGATTTAAATATTTTGCAAATGCATTTAAAAATAGCCGAGCAATTAAGTCCTCTAACTGAATCCCATCACATTTAAGTACTAAATAATGCAGGGTAAGCCCATGAAAACAGAGAGGTTAAAAGGTCAACAGAGCCCAATTCCCATATATATTGCCAATCGGTCCCTATTGACTCACAGAAAGATATCTGATATAGCAAAATTAGGCAGCAGAGCAGGACCAAAAAAAAAAAGAATAAACTTATCTTCGCACTGTAACAATCACAATGAATCTACTGACCAAACAGCCAAGCTGTATAGTTCCCACACCAGCAAGCATTACTGCCAAGCCCCTCTCAAAGCTGTGGGGCTGGACACAAGCGTAGAAAATTCTCATGTCCCAAGATAATAGCAGGCGGGAATCCTTCCTCCATTCTCTTTTTGGTCAGTTGGATAAATCCAGTGACCATCTATCTCTCCAGTAAAAATGCTGGAAAGGTGTAAAAATCACTGCTTACAACTTGAAAAATACCTATTACGACCTTAACCACCAGGGGACATTACTTCATTTCTTCCTCTGATTTTTTCACTATGAGGAGTATGCTACAGCACAATTACGTGATGTCAAAGGTATTTAAAAGCTTAAATGCTGAAATCCCAATTCAGAATCAAATCTACAATAAAATGAAGTATAGCTCAGGTACCCAGGTGTCAGCATTGCACTTGTTCTGAAGCAATCTGAAATACCTTGGAAGCAGCTTTGTATCAACTTGTATGTCTGAATAACAGCTGTACTATGAAAATCATAAAAGGAACCAGAAACAACCCGTTCCTGTAGTAATTACCAGTATATGACATCATGTCAGCAGTCAAGATTTAAACTCATGTCTGTCCTTTGATCGATGCACAAAATTCAATGGCTCTATTTAGAGCGGTGCCCAGCTGTGTGAGAGGGTCATTCTCGGAGAACGAAGGGCTGCACTCATTCTGCTCCATGCTACAGACAGGATGGCAACTGCAAAGTATTTACAGTAGGATGCGTAAGGTATCTGTGACAGAAGTTTTGCCTGTTTATTCCTTTCATTGAAAATCTTATTTGCCTATTTTACCACTGTACATATAAATTAACAGGGCATACACACATGCACACTGAATGCATAACCTTTTCTCTGCCTCAGGCAAAAACAAGATTTAAATTGTCTGCATGCCCAAACCATAATCTGGGAATTTTGAATTTTATTTTATTTTATAATTTATTCTATGGTATAAATGCTTTTTCCATAATTTTTTGGTTGCACTAACATTACTATTCCTAACCCTTACTGGGACCTTTTATTCTCTACTTCACTGTACCGAATGAGCAAGAAAGTCATTTTGATATCCAGAATCCTGAAGGCAATCATTCCCAACCAGTACAGACATGCCTGTTAAGGCATTCACATTCAGTGAATGAAAGCTCAGTCACTTTTACCATCAAAGGCATAAAACTATGAACTAACACAAAAAGATTTCCTTTAGAGCACCAGCATTTTTTGTTTTATCCTGAGCTGAAGTACCTTTCAAAAGGCCATTTTGATAATTAAAAATATAGAGGTTTTTTTCAGAAATATTTTCACAGACACTAACACTAACGGAAGAATTTGAGAATTTTCATGTAGACCAAAAGGATCTATTAACTATGTTTGTCCACTCCATTAATGAAGTCAACCAAACCACTCATCCATCTATTATATTGTTACAGCACAGAGGACACTTTCGGGACCTAGGACCGTGGTTGTCACAGACACTGAAGAAACACAGACCAAAAGTGCCTGTAATGATCTGGGTGGTGGCACGGTATTCATTTGGCAGCTGCTAAGAAATAACGCATTTTCCTGGCCCACGCACGTAGACCCATCCAGGGCGCCTGTAAGGCTGTGAACCCTTCGGCGTGGAGTATGAGAGATCACGCTCAGGGTTTCCTCTGACAGCAGCCTACAACCCACAAGCGCAGCTGCGCCTCATGAGAGGAAGCGAGCAAAGGAAGAGATTATCCGAGGAAAGCAAGAGCGTGGCCACAGTGTGGATGGAGGGCTACAGCCATGGTGCAGTGGAAGAGCTGGAAAACCTTCAGAGGGTGACTGCAATGCCCAGGAGGTACAAATAAAGGGCAGAAAAACATTAATCACACATGGAAAAGGGGAAAGCCAATTCTACTGCTGTCAAAACAAAATTCCTCCTGGTGCTTGGTGCTTCATCCAGCCCACTCAGAGCGCTGCATGCCATGGAGCTTCCCTCACTTTTTAGGAGGCTGATTACAGCATCAGAAACCTCTGATAACAAGACCAGTGTTTCCACTTCTGACTTTAATTTCCATCCTCTTTTCCAACTAATACTTTTTTGTTAGCCTTGAACTTTAATCCTCCAAATACCTGTAAATGTTTTAAGTCCCCTGGCTTGTTGTTCACCTCTACTATGTGTAATTAACAGTTTTAATCTTTCCTGCCTGTTGTTTTAATAGTTGTTCATTCAGTTGCCTCCAAGATGTTGGAAATTGATGAAGTATTCCAGCTGGAGTTTTACAAAACCAGTTCTCACTCTCTATATATCTGTATCTATCTACAGACTTCAGTAGCTGAAGATACCAAACGGATATTTCTATTTGTAAAGCATTTCCACAGGACGTCATATTAATAGATGGGAATTCTAAAATGCATCACATCCTTCAGTTGCTATGGCATCAAAACTCTTTTTAACTATGTTTCCATACCCTGTTTATGACTCAAGTCCTGCACACTAAACTATATTAAAATTTTATTTATTGTTTCTGTTCAAGTATTGTGACAGCAGGTAGGAGCACCAGCAACCAAGTCAATTTATGAACTTAAAAAGACTTCAATCTAAGCAATTTAAATTAACACTTGCTTTTATACTATTTACATATCATCTTAAGATGTGTTTACGCAGACCTCAAACGTGTTTACATAGAAGAACTATTCTTTCACTTGCTACAGGATAAATGCCTCTGTGTTTGTGGTCCTAAATGGCACCACTCTGCCCAGCAGTCACATCTCACTGCAGATCAATACGCTGTTCATCATTATTGGCACAATGCTGTTGTTACCTTCTCCGCTTTCATCTGCTATCTCATTATCTACGGTTTCTATATATAGAGAGAGGTCTACCTGTTTGTCTATCTATGCACAGACAAAACTTGTATGTACCCAGATGCAGCTGTTTTTCAAGGCACAAACTTGGAGAGACAATAAATTGTCTTGTCCCGTAGTTCCTTTGGGGTTATTACTGCTGTCTTCACTGCTGCCCAGAATACCCTTGATAAAAAGTGACAATTACATTTTCATGTACAGAAGACTCAAACACAGATGGAGTTCGTAGCCTACATTATTCCTGCAAAATTTAGCTACTCACAATTGGCGTGACCAATTTGTCTGAGTAGGCATCAACATAACCATTAAATTACAGGTTAATTATGAAATTTAGAGTTGTACAATCTCATTTCGGACCTTGAGTTATGCAGGCATGGCTCTCACAGCAGAGCTGAAACTTGACACATTGTGTTGACAAAAAATGTGACGCACCACAGTTACAAGGGTCTGATTAAAAGGCTTTAAAATGACATGACATCCACAGAAACGCTTTCAAACAACTTTTGAAAATACTTTAATAACTCTAGGCAGCCATTTGATTAGAAGACTTAAGAGGGCATACCAGGCTTATATCAAACATTCAGCATTTTTACTACTTCTGATAAAAACCAAACCAAGAACATATATCAGGACAACTGTGGGGAAAGAACTCTTATGTTAAAATTATGTTTGTCTGGTACTGAGATACAATACCTGCCTGAGTCAAGTGACTGAGGTCCCTATAATCCTGCTCTAAATAATGCTCTTGCTGATTCCTACTGCATACTCTGTGAGTCTAAGGGGAAAAAACAGAAAGGAAGATCAAGCAAAGGTAATTTCAGACCATGTACATAACGGCCGCATTGTGCCTGGGCTTTCACACCTGACCATGTCCCAAGAGCAGATGAAAGCATGTCGGCGGCACTTGATGTGAGAACCTATTTCCAGCGCTCTGTCCTTCACGTGATTCCCAAAATGACCAGACCCCTCTGGTGAGCTCTGCATTACCAACACTTTGCTTCTGCTGAACTCCTACTGACAAAGCATTCATGAGAAAGGTCCCAGGTGACATCAGCTAAATTTCCTCTTTCGTAGCAGGCTTTACTCCCCTCCTCTGCTCTGTTCCCATCCTGAGCAGATAGCCAACTCTGGCCAAAGCGCAGCGTGCAAGGGTTTTGGGTTTTGCTAATGCAACTCTGTCACAGCTCACCATAGCCCTGGCTGGGCTTAGCTGGGCTAACAGACATCGGTACAAAGCTTACCCATCTAAACAGAAAAGTAGCTCAAAGCAAGGCCTTTCCAATATGTCTATTATAAATATTAAGTCTATTTATAATAAATATGTGGCTACAGTCTTGAACACAAACTGGCACCATGCTTTAAGAGCTTTAGGAGACAACACTACTGTAATCAAGCTCTTTTATCTACCCCAGCTGAATGGAGACAGCAAAGAAGGTGTAAATAGCCGGGACATACTTGCTGCTCAGATATCATATTTACCAATTAAATACAACTTGCTAAGCAAAAGTCATATTCTCTTTCACTCCCCAGACACTTGGATTTTCAAGTCTAAACCAGGAAACAATGATTACAGAAAGTTCTTTCTTTCTTTATGTTTTTAATTCCTTCAGAAAAAAAAAAAAAAAAGAAGAGGGAAAACAGGCTTTATTTCTTGCAAAATGTCCAGGAACAATAGCAGTAGTAACTAAATTTCTTCCTGCTTATTGCTGGAGTGTGTTGTGGTTGCCAGATGTGCAAGTTTCCACACACAAGCCTAGGAATGTGACTCAGTTTTAGCCAAATGCAATCACTTCTGAGAGAAGGGACACTTCAGTTTTACGGACTCGTTTCCAGCCTCATTTAACCCTAGTTCTCACTGCTCAGACTGCCGGGTACTGACGGACGTGACCATTTCTCCCCCGGCACATAAGCTCACTGCATTCATTCACAACCCAAAAGCTGCCTGGTGATGGGAATGACTTTCTACCAGCACTGATCTAGGTTTTATTTGAATTCACTTTTGAAAAAGCTTATGTGCTTGCTGTCATTGTACTTGAGGAAAAGAAATGGTACACGCAGACTTCATGTGCGTGGTGTTTGAGATGAGCCTTTAAAAAGTACCAAAACCGAGATGTCGCCCTAAAACTAGCTTTCAGCTACTCTTTTTTACTGTATGCAACCTACGAAAATCACATCTGTCATTTAGGCAGCTAATGAAACACAGTTTCCTCTCCATTGTGGTAGAGACATTTACTAAATACCTAATTAAAACAACTACTACAAACTATACCAAAAACTGGGCAACCAAAATCTATCACTCGGGCAACCAAAATCTATCAGCTTTTACCATAGGCAATCAATTTATTCGGTTCATGTATTTCTTCTTTTGTAGCCCCTATTCTCTATGACCAAAGGACAAGTTTCAGAAGAGACTGTATATGAATATGCTGTAGAAAACCAGCACCAAGCATCTTCTGAGGTCAGTCTCCACAGCAGAGGATACAGATATGGTCAGAAAGTATTCTCATCTCTTGTATTAAATAACAGCACTCATTTTCTTCCATGATAATTCAAAATTATGCAAAGCATCACAATGCTTCAAACAAAACAACAAAAGCAAGCTCTTATTTTGAGTAACAAGAAAAGAAAACTGCATTTTCTTAAAGTACCAGTAGTTCTGTCCCAGTAAAATACGCTGTGATTAGTATATTCTGATTTCGCATCCTAGTGAAGTTTAAAGATAGTCAAGAAAATCCCAATCCAGAGCTGCTACTTTGTGGACTTCCACTACAAACTTTGCTAATTTAGGTCACTGAATAAACATATAAGTAATGACACACAGTAAAATAACTCATAGTTGAAATAATATTTAGCGCTTCTGTAGAAAAATGCACCCAAAGATCTCCAAGTAGTTATGAAACTAATTAATTAAACTTCTCAACACTCCTGTGAAGCAAGCAAGCACATTCATCTGTTTTATGAGGAAGGAAACAGAGCCATGGAGAGGTGGGGTGACTTGCCCTAGGCTACCCAGCGAGAGCCTTTCAGAGTAATAAACAGCATCTGAATTATTGATTCCCACTGCTGCCCTTCAGCTGCATCGTTCCTTTTCTGAAATACTGCAGTGAGTTATAATAATTGCTGGCACGATAAACATAAATGTGGTAATATTTAGCTGAGATTTTCATTGTCTTTGTTTAGACGATATTAAAACTTTAGTGTTATTCAAATTGCAATTGATCTTCTTAGGGTGACCAAAAATCTCCAACTAGTTGAGCAATACTTCCTGTACTTCATTCACAATTGTAACCATTTCTTATATTGCCACTGATTATGTCCGAAAAAGCTTGAAAATGCGGGAAAATACGACGCTTTGTATTGTTTCAAGAGGGAATGACAGAAGCAGAGAGAACGGCGACTTTCATTCATACCAAACTGAATGTTAAGAGCTGGCAGGAGATGCACCAAGCGGTGACGCGTGGCCTTCGTGCCACAGCAGCTGGAGGAGCTGCAGCTCCCGTCCGGGGGCTGAGGGGACCGAGCTTCGCGAGTTAACGGCTGCGGTCCCAGGGCACTCAGGACTTTTCCAACCGGAAAAAAAAAAAAAAAAAAAAAAAAAAAAAAAAAAAAAAAAAGAAGAAGAAGGGGAAAGTAGTAGGAAGTTGCATGGGGCAAATCGCTCTCTTCCCATCTCTCAGCTTCCCAGGTGCAAGGCAAGGATGCTGCCGCTTACCTCTCACACACGCATGGCTGGGGGGCTCAACTCATCGCCGAACGGCTCGCAGGCTCCGGCGGTAACGGCGCTACGGGAGAGCGGAAAGCCGCTGTGACCCACGGCGCGCGGAGGTAACGCTTGAAACAGAGCAAGCTACGCGCGCCCCCCCACCCCCTCCCGCACCCCTCCCGGAACACTCGGGGCCCCCTGGAAGGGTGCGGGTGTCCGTCCGGCCCCGCCGTCCCGCAAAATCCCCTGCCCGCAGGCTGCTCCCCCCGGCCCGCACCCCACACCCCACTGGGCTCCCGCCACTACCTGGTGCCTGCCAACCGCCGCTCCTTGCGGTCCGACTCCCCCCGGCCCCGCTCCCCAGATACGCCGGTAACCGGCCTCCCCCAGCCCGGCGCGGGCGGAGCGGCGCTGACGGGGCCCGCGGGCAGGAGGAGCGGGGCCGCCCGGCGGAGCGGAGCGGACGGGATGGAGGGTTCGGGAGGGGAGGGCTGCCCCGCACCGCCCGGGCACTCACCGCCGGCGGCCCCTGCCTGGCTCGGCTCGGCGCGGCGCGGCCCCGCCGCTCGGCAGCCAGAAAGTTTCTCCTCTGCAGCCCCGGGGGACAGAGCGGGGCGTGGGGGTGGGCGTTTTTCAACTCAGGAAGAAAGCGACTCCCCCCTCCCGCTCCACCTCCCGCTTCCCCGCCCTCCTTCATTACCTCTCCTCGGTCCTCCTCCTCCCCCCGCTTCTCCTCCTCCTCTTCGTCCCCCCACCCCCGGCCCCCAACGCCATGGGGGCACCGCTCCATCCGCCGGGGGACCACGCTGCCGGGCGCGGGGGGCGGCGGGGTCCGCTGGGCCCTCCCGGTCCCGCCGCCGGGCAGAGGGGCTGCGCGGCCTCCCGGGCCGGCCCTCCCTGGCTTGTGCTCTGTGTGCTCATTTTTGTGTTTATTCCCGGCGCCCACACGGCTTTCTTTTTTTTTTTCCTCCCCCGCCCGCCGCTCCTCCCCAGCTCGCACTTCGCGGAAATACCCGAATTTTCCCTTTTTGCCGGAGGATTCGTTTCTGTGCAGGGAACGTGTGGGCCCCAAGCCCGCAGGCTCGGCGGTTTGATTTTCTGCCCCGAGTACGGGCGGCAGCGGTACCACGGTTGGGGCAAGGGGGGGCTGTGGAGGATGAAGGATCCAGGGGACCCCTTCGGATGCGATGTCCATCCCTAGGGCTGTCACCCTGCTGCAGGAGGGTAAAGGGACCTCCCATCCAAAAGTTCCCTCAAGCCAGCGAAGAAACAAAAAAAAGCCGATTTGTCAATCTGCTCTTTTTAAGTATGGTGTGGCTACTTACTTACGTGTTTACCGTGTGAAACAAAAACGTGAAACACTGTCGGCATTCAAGGCCATCATCCTGACTTTTTTTTTTTTTTTTTTGCGGCCACTCAACTGAAGATTTTTAGGAAAGTTAATATAAAAGAGGATAAAATAAATAATCCTTTGGAACAGTTCCCTCTGCTTACTCAGTCACTATGACCAAGAAGAAGTATGAAGTGAAGAATTCCAAATGGCTGTTGGGTTCTGAAAGCTGAGCTGAGCGTGTTTTATCATCTCCAGCCTGCTCTAGTGAAATGCAAATAAAAAATATTTACATGTGATGGATCAGGATGGTGTCCAACGACCTGAAGTTTGCATTTCACAAAGCTTATTATTCGTTTTAATAATGTGTTTACCGATGCTGCTGAATCAACCGGTGGGCTTGAAGTGCTCGGTTCCCTGGCTTTGAAATGCAAAATCTGTGTTTTCCGATCATGGTTTTAAACAGGCTCTTCGTGGCTTGCAGTGTGATTTCCTGCTGTTCTACCAAGATTAATAAACTTGTGGAAACTAGATGAAACTAGAAACTATACATTTCCCTTCACCCCTGTTGTATTTTGCAGCGATATCCATTGACAGTCTCAGCGTAATGCGTGGGGATCCACAAGCTGCTTCTGCAAACTCGGAGAGCAGTGCCAGAGCCTGGAATGAAGCCTTGCTTTTTTACCAGTAGCGACATGCCTGAAAGCCCGGAGTGCTTCAGTTTCAGTCCCGGAGTGCTTCAGTTTCAGTCATGCAAACCCTAGAGTAAACATGAGAAGATATGTTTCTAAACACCTATTTGAATGATGTTATGCTACACTGCATTGATAGTGGAGTTGTTAAATATTAATGTTGTGACACAAATGAGCACGAGAAGAGCCACAGGCTCTCCTAGGCAGTCCAGATGTGGCTAACGGGACAATTCTACTGGAATTCCTAAAATCATTGGGATACCTAAAGGGATGAGGAGGGAGGTGTCTAGGTACTAGTCACTGCATCATTAGGTGTTTAAATATACTACATATCTGACTCTAAGTAAAATGGAATTGGACCTTACCATTCTGAACAGCATAATGGCTGAACGGCTTTCGAAATCCTGACCTTGGTCTGTGGTTGTATCTGTCTGCAGTGTAGAGAAACTGCGCTGTGCTGCCTTGTCACAACAGAAGCATGCTGTGGCTCCCCTATAGCCTGTGCCCTTGGGTTTCTGCCTCATAGAGGTTGTGCTGGGATGCGCTCAGGTCATGCTCTGGTGTGCAGTTAGACTGTGGTGGAGATACATACACAGAGTGGAGAGCCACAAATCCTCTCTACCTTACGTCCTCTTGTGTAACATGGGGCTTATTTTATTTCCCAATAACTCGCGGGGTGCTTGTCAGGCTAAATAAATACATTTACAGGATGATTCGGAGATACCGAAGAGAGGCAAGATCTGTCCATTCTAGGTTTATTTCAGCATTGCCACTAATAATCTTGAAATGAGAACAACCCCAGGTTTAGCAAGCATCATGTATACGAAAAGACTGAAAAATTAGCTTAAGGATTAGAAGATTGGAGGAAGATGTGATAACAGCCTTCAGCTATGTGAAAACTGCTGAAAATAAGATAATAATCTCTTATCTACATCCTCTGAGAACAGCATGTAAGTTGCAGTAAGAGAAATTTAGGCTAAATAGGGAAAACATTATCTGTAAAGTATCTGTAAGGGTAAATAAAGCACGCGTGAATGGTACCTCTGTCCCTGGAGGCTTTTTAGTACAAGTTGGACATATATTTGACAAGAAGAGTTCAGGTCTAGAAAGTCTGATGGATCTTGCCTGAGAGCAAGGGGTGGACCAGATGGTCTGTCAAGGTCCTTTCCAGTCCTGTTTTGTATGATTATGTTCAAAATGCTACTCGCACAGGCAAGATTATGGCTCCTCTTTGATCTTCCTATGCCCTTCACCTCTTCAGCAATGTGTATAAACTTCCTTGCTAGGGTTGAGCTTCTCTCCATAATTTGCTAGCCTTGCTGCATGCCAGTGAATTTGTTGCTGATGACAGCAAGAAGAAAACAATTAAGCAATAAAACAGTGTAAATCTGGAGCAGAAATTCTGGGTGGGATACATCTAACCTCTGAACCTGTCATGCACTTTTGTTCTGTACTCGTCAATAACTACCTCTGGTCTAGTCACATTAGACTCTCTTTCAAACCACAGAGAAAAAGAAATACTTTCAGGCTAGAATTCATCCGACCTGTTTTAGACATCTTTAGGATGTGACGAATCAAGTCCCTAGGCTACCTATTCTTGCTACTGACTATAAAGTTAATTTAAATGACTGACTCATTAACATATTTTCACTCTCTTGGTGCTTTTGTCCCTGAAATCTCACTCCCTCTCTGCTCCCAAGTATCAGAATCACAGTTTATTTGTTCCTTTCTTCTTCTTCCTTTTTTTTTTTATTGGAAAGGTCTCATTGAGATTAATAATTTTTGCAGCTGTCATTACCTTAAATTACATCATGCAACACTGAAACGTAGAGTAAAGTGACCTTTTGGGTGGCATTGTTCCAGAATGGATTTAGGAGAGGAGCTATATTTACCTTTTGGAGCTAAAGACCATTGGCTTGGCCAGTTGTGCAGACCATGTTCCATGGAAATTGTTTGAAAACTGTTCAGGACAGACACTGTTCTACTCATACATCCCATGCTCTGTATTTTTCCTTGGCCTTTATGGCAAACAGCATTACCAGGAACATGAAATGTCTGGTGTCTGTGTGACTGAGCCAAATGCATGTGGGAAGTGTTGCCCTTTTACAACAATGACAGTTATTTTAGGTCACACACATAGAAGTCACTGTCTTAGACACCAAAGTATACAGTATGTAGCTTGAAAATGTCCACCACATCAGAGACATTGTGAGAAGCCAGCTCTTGGTTACAACATCTTGCTAACATCTATCCTTCCACCTCCCTCTGCCTATGGTAAATGAAGTTTGAGAAGGGAAGACTTCCAAGAAGGCTCTGTGGCTTGCTGGGAAAGGAAATGCACTTTATTTTTCTGGTGCAGTGATGAGCTGGGTCATGAGGATGTGAAGAGGGAGCAAGCCCCTATTGCTGTGCTGGGCCAGTGAGAAAAGGAGGCAGCAGGCCTGCATGAAGCTGGTGATGTAGGGCTTATCCTTTCTGGAGGAGCCATCAAGTGTCTGCTGATGCTTCATACATTTTAAAGCCTTTGGTTCTCACTTAGTGGTGAATATGGAGGGATGTTTCCTTTTTCTTTCTTTATGGCTGAAGATGTTAGCCTAAAGAGGGATGCTGTATGTCATTCAGTCAGTTCCACATACACAGCCTGGACCATTCTTTTCTTTCTTCCTGCCTAGCCTATGCAACAGCATTTTTTTTCTCCTTTTATTTTTCCTCTGTGTCATTTTGTTGTTGTTTTGTTTTTTTTTTAAGTACCTCCCCATCACTGAAGTCCTAGTCTCCGTGTGATCTGTTTGGTTTCTAATTTCCATATAAGAAGCACTTTTACTTTTGTCATTAAGTGACAAAACCTTTCAAATGAAGAGAGAAAAATACAAAATTCTCTGGATTCTTTCACTAGTTTTCCAAAACAATTGTTTTTGTTATGACTATAACCCTTGTGTTCCCTTTGTCTTTTGTGCCCAGCTGTGATGATTTCTGATATTAGCACTGTGAGCTGAAAGCTGCAGGACAGGAACACTAGGCCAGTCTCTTCTTGTAGCTGAACTGCAGAACTGCAATTCTGGGTATTTGCAAAATGCTCACCCTGCCCTCCTTGATCTGGGCTGCTCTGCCCAACTCCTCCCCCCTGCACTTTATTAGTGCCACATGAAGGCAGCTCTAATTGTCAAAACATCCCAATTCCAGCCACATATGGAGGAATGTTGGCTATCGCCTCTTTTCCAGCCAGGGTGTGGACCGGACAGTGTCCCAACTTTGTTGTTGTTCCTACTACGTCCTTCAAGTTTACGAGAGTGTTGCGTGATTCATACCATTGACTACTTGGGGATTTGGGGCTCTGGCTCACTGTGCAGGCAATGGGCAGAAACAGTCACAGCACAGCTCCAAAACTAGGTAATGAAAAGCAGCGGCCTGAAATCAGCCCTAAGAATCAGAAAGAGTTGGAAATCTGGAAATCTTGTCTAAGCTCATTAGGATACCTTTCTGGCTGGGGCACATTTAGTGTGGTGCAAAGGAATTTCTCTCAAAGGAAGATCTAGCCAGTTGTTTCCTACAGGTCTATCAGGTGCCAGGTACCTTTCTGGGACTGGAAGGATGCGTTAGTGCACCAAATGCTTCCTCCTTCCTTTGTCTGCTTCTATATCTACAGAGTAGAAATGCTTCTCCCTTCCCCACAGATGCAGTTTGACTCTTCTAGTTGTAGTAGCCAAAGTATCAGTAGGGTAGCTGGAAGGGGAAAGCACTAGACATGTTTCCTAAACAGCTCTTCTTTGTATGTAAATGGGACATCTTTCTCTGCTTTACATTTCCTTTCTTTCCCTCTTTCTTGCTCTCACCATGTGTTCAGCCTGGTTTAGCCTGGGGCCAGCAGACAGAAAGTCAGATGAGAAAAAAATTCCTGCAGATTTCTTAGTGAATGGGAAGCAGCAGCATCAGTAACTTAGCAAGGAGAGGTAAAACAGTCGTGAGTGGAGACAGATTCATGGTCCTCAGACATGTCAGGAAGACAGCAGCCATAAAGCAGATACATAGGTACTTAACTGTGAAATACAAAAAAATACCTGGATCCAATAAAAAATTATGTGTGTCATCTGGTCTGTGCCTTTAAACAGCAGAATCCCTTATGACAGCAGTAGGACAATGTCATTTTAATTGTTTTTACATTATGGTAGACATCAACTAAATGTAGGTTTATCTCCTCCCAGCAGCTCTCAGATTGCCTAGGTGGCCTGCTCCTCTCACCCTTTCTTTGATGATGACCAGAACAGGTTAGATTTGCGGGGTGGCGGGGGGGGGGTGGCACCCAGCAGCATGTGGCTTTTCATTCAGCCGAATCGTTTGTTACTTTATGTTCCTAAATGTGTCACCTTTCTCAGCATATCAACTTATTTCTGCGTTGTTATGAACTGAGCCATATCCCCTGAGGAGCACAAACTGTGAACGCTCATGCTGAGAGAAACCTAAAGACGGACTTGGTCAGTGCTCCCTGAGAGCTGACTGCCACAACCTCCCTCTCTGGATGCCAGATATGTTGCAATAATGTTTTCCATTTGTAACACACTGTTTTCAGTGAATGGAATTTTTAAGGCTAGAATCCACCTATTTTTTTGGAGTCACTTGGCATGTGGAAAGCCGAGTAGACGACTAAACAACTGCCAGGATTCATGAAAATATTTACAAGCTAGTTACTTAGCCCCACCCCCAGTTCTTGTGTTTCATACTCCCATGTCTCTCTCTTCCTCCTTACGCTAGAGATGTGTAAATTAAAAAGGTATTTCTTAGAGACTGTATTTGAACTTGCTGCTGACTCTCTGTTTCTCTTTGCTGTCGTCTCAATCTGACTTGCTGCAGCCTAGTTGCAGCCAAGACTCAAAGGTGGGATATTAGATCAAACACAGACACAAGCATTAGACATTAATTTCCACTTAAAGATAATACTAACATATGCAGCACTAGAGGCTACTATAGCATAGCAATCAATTCTGCACGCTTGATTCTGAAGCAATGGTGCCCACCAACTGGCTGGTTGCTCTGGTTGTAGTCATGCATACTCCCTAAAGCCAGCTCCGTCTCTGCTCTGAGTTTTAGGGGCTTCATGAGGTTGTTGCACAAGTCTGCATCAGGAATTGGTGATTGTGTGTACTGTTCCGGGGCTTTTGGTATCATCCTCTTCCTGTGCTTTCAAGGCCACCGCTGTTGAGTATTTCAGGGGCCCCTGTAAACACCTTGTGATCGTTCACTCACACACACGTCCATGTTCGTGGGTCACTGACGGTGCACTCTGCACAGCAATGGCTTCTGAATGTGTACACATACATGTATACATGCATACAAATACCTTTACAGTCACTTCTAATACTATATATCTAACAATGGTCATATTAATGGTAGTTATCAAATCTATTTTCTTAAATTCATGTAATTGTCTTCAGGTTACAATATTTTGTTTTTCTAATTTTGTGTGTGGATTAGTGTCAGTAATGTACCAGGTATCTCCAAATCCTGCAAAATAACAGGAGAAAGGTTAGAGGAAAGAGGAAAATACTAGATATATTTTGGTAGTTATTATTTACTGTACTGTATGTAACTCCATTCCCTGGTACCCTCTAGCCATTTATTGCCCTGTTGAGCTATTAACATCATGTTACTTCTCACAAAATTTACAATGGCAACTTCTTCCTCTGGATTAATATAATTTGCAGGTTGCTTAGCACCTAGGATTATCCATTTAAATTCCCACTGTGAGCCTGAGGTTCCAGAAGGATGGTGTAGAAACAAAACTGCAATTTTCAGGTATTATTTGAAATAAGGCAAGAAAAGAGTTGATATATTCACCTGTACTTTTATTCTTCAAAGGTGGTGGAGGCTTTAAAAATTAATCTTTTAAATGTAAATTTATTAGGCACATGGAGTCACAATTTTCAGAATTGCATTAGTGTTGTGATAGAAGGTCTGTTGAATGTTAATAGCTTGTTCTCCTAAAATATACCCTGAAAATACTACTTTCATAAATTTTGGACAAGAATGCCTATTTTTTTTTCTCCTGTATACAGTGTAATAAGATAGTTTGTTATTTTTCTTCACTCTTAAAAGGAATGCAAGTTCTTCAAACTTGTAAGAGGAAATCCAACCGAGTGTTTAAGTGTCTGTACTTGACACTCAGTAGCCAATGGGAAATAGAAATACCTTTCTGGCTGGCAGGATCTGCTTTGCTGGGCCGTCGGAGCTGCGGCGGGTTCTGCGCAGGCTGCTGTTCCATTTGTACTGCTGCCATTTTGTGTCTTGCACCCTCTAATTTGCAAAAGGGACTGGAAGCCAGAACATTGTTTTGAAGTGGCTGCGATGGTTTCTCACTCCAGTGCAAGTATTTAAAAGTTGTTACAACCACGTGTGAGAGAACTACGTATGCACTCTGGCAGCGTGAGTGGGAAGCATGAGGGATTCTTTAGCACAGTTCTGATTAAATCGGTTTAGCTGCAGCGGGGGCAGAAGTTACACGCGGTGCTTCAGATGTTTGCCCTTCTGTGAACTGTGACATCTGGTCAGCTGCAAAACCTCTGTGGTCTTGCCATGCTTGCCAGAGAGCTGCTGTGGGTACCCACCTCATCCTGAGAACATTTCCCTTACACCTTTGTCCTACATTCAAGAAACATATTGGTCGTGCTGGCCACAGTACTAGCCCATTGACCTGTAGCTAGGAATCTCCAGTTTGCCCTGTAAAGATGCTGGCAAGCTTTTCAAGCTGGAAATCTCCGAGTCTGTTTAACTTCCTGGATTCCATCTTATTTTGGCCCTAATCCAGGCTCTGCTTTGAAGTTAAGCATTTCTATGTATAATGCTTAAGGAAAAGTGGGATTTGTTTCTTGCACTGAAAGCACTCAGGAGAAAATCTCTATTTTTCATGTTTTTTTTTTCTCTCCTGTGACTCACCAAGGAGGTTTGATGTTCCACTTAGTCAGAACTGGAGAAAACAAAATTACAGGCAACCAGATTTATAATGGGATTGAGCCTTTCCCCTGGGGGTTTCTGGATCAGCTACGTGCCTGCTGGAAGGGCTGGTTCATGGGCAGTTGTTAACAATAGATGTCTGCAGCTACTCCATTATAGTCATTATACCACTGCAGCTGGCACTCTGCAGAGATAAGGTTCCTGTAGCTTAGCCGCGTGCTTTCCCTCCTTCCTCTGATGCTATGCTGCAGCTTAAACACTGTCAGAAAGAGGCATATTTTGTTTTAAAAGTCAGTTGCTTAAACGTACCAGAGAACTTGCCTTGCTCCTTCCATGACGCTGAGGAGCAGCAGCGTGCCCCCTTGCCAGGGAAGGCAGAAGCAACATTTTCGTATCAATCACACTCCTCGCTGCGTGGTGTAGAGCATCAGACTGCTACCTTTTTGCACAGCCGTCACTTTATTTCTAAACTTGACTTTCTGAGAAACTGCTGTAAAACATCAAGGTTGTCTACAAAAGCATGTATTACACTTACTGCATTGTTGTTGCCTGTGGTGGCAAAAGAAGGTTGATGTGAAAGCTCAGACACTGCCTCCTCCCCGCTAACTCATATCCTCACAGTCTGCTGTCATTTGCCCTGGTATGATTTAATGCATACTTGGCCCCAGGAGGAAAGACTTAAAGGTGAAGCTACAATATTTATTTAGTATGTGACTGGACAAGTCATGGCCACTTTTCAAACAAGGCTGCTGTGTGAAATGTAGAATTGCACCTACTGAGGGAAAGAAGGTTGATAAGAAATTTTATCTTTTTGTACATAGCTAGAAAATATGACTATGCATCTATAGGAAAGAGAGGTTTTCCAAAGCCATGTTGTAAACCATTCATTTTGCTACCGCAGTAGGTGTTGGCGATGTCCCACTCCTCTCTCAGGTTAGATTAGGATTCTTGGAAGGGAAAAAATGAGGCTTCTACAGGAGAATGACCGTTTCTCAGGAAAACACAAGTGAACAGTTTTGAACTAGAGCAATCTCACAATAAGCCAGCATTTACTGAGGGTTACATGGTTTGCAACCTCGTTGTAGCCAGATCTCATCCAGAGTGTGCTAGGGCCAATGACTTGGGCCTATATATATTTATAGTTTATATTTATTTTCCCTCAAACAAAGATCAGTGTCGTGTATTGCCTGCAGTAGATGATTTTCTGCATCCTATTTTACAATACAGCAACTGGTAAGTAATCTCCAACTTGCCAGTGAGGTATATCTCCTCAATTTCTGAAGCGTCAATCAAAAAGATTGCTAGAAACCCTAAAGCCTGTACAACTGCTGGCAAAAACCTGACCTAGGGGGACATAGCAGGCATGATTTTCACTTGTCGTAGTGAAATGGTCATATTGTTTTCAGCTGTTAGAACCAACTGCTGCTATAAAACATCATGCTAGGCAATGCGAGCGGGGCTGAAGGTAATATATTTGAACACAGATAATGTTCTGAACATTCTGGGTCATTGCAGAGGATGGGGGAAATCAGTGGTTATGCAGCGTCTCACGTCCTAGGACACTGGAGGGCCAATCCAGCCACCTCGCCTGGAGCCCTGGAGCCCTTCTGCATCCCCAAAGATCTGCCCATAGCACATCTGTGTATGAACCCCGCTTTTCGTGTTCCCGTGTCCCTGTTTTATAGATGTTTTTTCCCTAGATAGGCTCTCATGCCAGGCTGGACAATGGCTTGTTGCTACTTAACGCAGATTTAAACCAGTTTTGGGAGTGCTGGTTCCTGGTGCCTATCACCAGACAAATTTTCCTGGGAATTTCCTTAGGAATTGCTCCAGCGCTGCTGCACGGTCACACACCTGGGACTCAGATGAGCTGGAGAGGCCCAGCAGCCTGGGGAAGCCGCAGCCTCAGACAGGGCTGTGTCCAGCAGTGCCCCGTATCTACCACGGATAAGCTATCTGTGTTTGTTTATTTAACTTTTACTCACTGGGGATTAAGAAGCCTTTAGTTTCCAGGAACAAGCTCTATTCAGGAAACACTTGCAGTGAGCTCTGCTTTGCATCAAAGCTGACTTCCCTATGACTATTAAAGGTATTAATTTATACTATTTTTGGTTGATTTATATATCTTTTATTCTAAGTGGGTCAAATTTTGCTTTGTTTGAGGCTGTAGCACAAACCTCTCCTTTGTAATGACCTTGTCTCCTTTTTTTTTTTCTTTTTGCTGTTCAGCTATAAGTAAATTCAGAGAATATATCTTTTTTTCAGAAATATATTGTCTTTATTTTAAAATTCAGACACATGTGCTTTATACCAAAACAGACGCAAAGAGACTTGGTGTTCGTCTCCGGTTTTAAGCAAAATTGTGGCTTTCAGGGCTATATAACCAGACACAGTGACTTTAATGAGTCTTTACAACTTTACGTCTCCCTGCCAGTACTGAAGATAGTTTTGCAGGCTCTTCAGCGATCTGTCAATGGCCTCTCACAACAGAACCCAAGAAATTTCAGAGACTTTCCAGGCTAAAAAAAAAAAAAAAAAGAGAAAGAAGAAGAAGCCAAAAAAAAAGAGAAAGAAAGAAGAAGCCAGTGTGATGTTAAATATGGCCAGCTCTCTACCAATTTTCTGACATGTGCATTTCTTCTCCCTGGTCTCCAGGCCACCTCCATTTCCAGCAGCTCTCCTGTTGCCACAGCACCAATTGCCCTCCTAAAGTTCCTCCACTGCCAACTTCTGCTTTGTAATAAGACCTGTATAATTTTCAGATATTCTTAAATAAGAAGAGTCTTTAGTAAGTCTTGATTTCACAGGAACACTGTTTTTTTTGGGCAAACGCTTCAATTATTTTTCATAAGTCTTCCTGCAACACATGGTGGCACATGGAGTCATGCTTACAGTAGCCTTCTGTTATCCTTCTGTGGTCCTTCCAGCAGCAAGTGCAAACGGCTGGTGACAGCCTTCATCAGGGATGGGTACCATCACCTCCCAGTTGAGCAAGTCCATATATGCATTTCTTCTGTTCAGCATTGTGTTCAGGCTCTCCTTGGAATCTGTCAACTTTCATTTAAAAAAATACTGCTTCTCCATTGAGACATCAGGAACCAAGGACTGACTTGGATGATTTTCACTTTAATTTTTATTAACAATTCAATTTAAATTAATTTTCTTTAAAAAGCAACAAAAAAAATTTCCCAACCTTCAAAAATCCATTCCAAATTCAGAACATCAAAAGCGTGAGGGTATATAACATTGGTTTGGACCACAACCTAGTTAGAAATTATTTTCAAAGGATTACTTGATTCAGATTAGAATTGCAAATGGTACTGTAATCAGGGATCTGAGATGTTAATCTGGGTATCTTTCTGCCTAGTACAAATCATACCCTTATCGTAGGCCAGATTTGCTGCCCAAGACATTGATGCTAATTTAAAAATTTTAAAAAAACCTCAAGTATTACTTATTGTTACCTTCTTAAGTCAAATATTTTCAGCTTATGCTTTATAAGGAGGAGAATGGCACTTTTGTTTTCCTTCCTCACCCACCTTGTTTTAAGGAAAGTTTTTCTCAATTTTTTCCTCATTTGTTTTATGTTTCCCTTTCAAAAAAACAATGCCTTATGTTAAATTGGAAATGTTGCATATTACTTGTGAGTAGGCTGGACGACAAGAATGTAGAAACAACATCCCCATGTAAACGAAACAAAGTTAGGAAAAAAGTATAGAACCAAAGACAGATATCTCTGAGATGAGGTGGAATGGTGCCTGCGCCTGATTCTGACACTAAATATTTTAACTAGTGAAGCTGAAAAAATCGAGTGTGCTGTGGTGACACAAGTTAAATGCTAACACAAGCTAAATCCTTTCTGATAATTGTCTAGGCCTCAGAAAAGAAATTCTTACAGTGGGCTTTTCTTGAAAGCAAAAAAAAAATTCTTTAAACTTTGAGGGAAATTTATCCAAAATTCTGCCACTCTAGCATGCCTAGACAAAACTGCTGACTAAAAAAATACTTTTGACATGTTTTTGCATCCGCTACCCTGTGTTAGTTACTGAAGGCTCCCTGTCCAGAGCACTGGAGATTTGGGTCTTTGGAATTGAATTCACAGAGAACAGGATGCTCGTTTGCTTCAATCAGCTGATAAGAAATCAGTTCATGGTTTCAGTGTGGCTTCTCTCCTGGGCTAAGGCTGTACTTAGCAAAGATGGCTCTGTGTAGTGGGGTGCTATACCCTTCCTACTCTCAGAAGGATTTCCCAGGGAGGTGAAGAATGCGTGTTTGAATCCACGCAAGCTGAGAAGGGAACCGTACACAGGTTTCCCTCCTGCAGAAAAGCTCTGACTCTTAAGGTATTGAACACTAAAGGAAGAAAAGGCATGTAGGGAACCTTACTGGTGAATAGTGGTGAGGCACTTTCAGGAATATGAAGCATGTGACAAAAGGTTTTCAGGACTGTCAATCTGCATTTAGCTGCCTAAATCCCATTCAAGTCTCTTTTTGGGTAAGATGCATCTTTCTTTTTGGGCCTCAGTCTTTCTGTATCTCCAAGAACAGTTACAGTGAGAGAATAAATTCCTCAGAGCCTGCAAAACACTGATCTACGGTGATGATCTGGTCTGTCCAAGCCAACTCTTAATAGAATATGGCTGAGGGTCTGGTTCATGTCTTTCCTGGGGCTTACGGTAGCAACAGCATCACCTTATATAGGGATAGTACTGAAAATGTCCTTGAAAATGTAGACAGTAACTTGGGATGAGTTATTACTAATACATTTCTCTTGAAGGCTTTGGGCAGTGCATGGAGAAAGCCAATAGTACTTTGTGAAAGATAGTGGTGGTCAGAAGACTTATAGAGAAGGATGCATTGCTCACCTGTTCCCGCTGGACTAGAGCAACAAGTGAAACACAAGTCTACACAGGAGTCTGCTTTAATCCATCATTCTATTTTATGAAGCATCACACAACATTTTCACCACTTAGCATTTGACAGCAGTTTAAGTAAGGACCACAGGGTTATTTAAGGAAAAAGCCAACAACCTATTTCATAGTCACTGACTCCTCATTTGGTAGCAGTGCTCCTGGAGGGCTTGGGTAGTACCCAGCAGTTGCTGAGTTATTTAAAGAAAATCTTGTAAATCTATAATCCAGTGGTAAACCTGAAAGACAGAAACATACCAGATCTGATCAGCAACGCAGCCCATATCACATAAAAAATAAGGCTGTGGTGAATAGCAGGACTGCTTAAGCCCTTGAGCTGTTTGCTCACCAGCATTAGAACTCAATCAGATTGCATGATTACATATTTACTTGACATTTGCAACTGTCCAAGGGATCAGCTTTCTGAGTTTACCCAACTGCTGTAAAGGATATTCAGTTCCTTGATTGCTAAAATAATGCTAGCCATAGGAAAATATTAAACTAATGCTTAAAAATTAAACAAAAATCTTCATTGAACCCAGATGGAGTTTTCCCACTAGAACATTTTCAGGTTCATTCTTCAATTTGTCATCTTCCTCTTTTACTTCAGCAATCTGCTCATAAAAGGGCTACGTTTAAAACAAAAAAGTTAGTTTCTTTTTTTTTTTTCACGGCAATTACAGTAAGATTCCCAAAAGGCATCGGCTCTTAGACCTTCTTGCAGTCCAGTCTTAACAACATCATTTTGTACCAATCGTTCTTAAAAATCTGCACTTGTAACTTGGTGTACTCATCACTTCCAGTCTGTAAAGAACACTGAATGCATTAAAATAGTTCTGAACAGTCAAAGCTTTATTTTCTGGAGCTTTTTAAAAAAAGTCTTTACTGCCAGCAGTGACCCACCTACCCTCACAGCCAGAAAACTGATACTTCCCATGCTCACCTCCTATTCAAAGTTCAAGAAACCAAATAAAAAAACCCACTCAAATAAAACTTCAAGAAACAATTACCCTTCCAATAAATGAAAAAAAAAACCAAAACAAAACAACAAAAAAGGGTTAGCTCCTTCCCAAGTTGCCTGTTTAGAACCAAAGCAAAACATAAAAACTACTACTCAGCTGATCTGAACAGTAAGTTATTAATGACAAGCTTTTTTAAAAAAAATTCTGGAGTAAATTTAGGGCAATGATATCCTGTCACTATATGCTACTTTTTTTTTTTTTGGCACTCAGCAGCTTTTGTGAAACAGAAAAGTACAACATGAGCAGTTTCGGAGCAAACAACAGGAAGCTCAGGTCTGTCTCACAAGTGATTCCCAGGCAGGCACCAGGACAGCATCCAGGTCAGCAGATTTGAAACCATATTAAAGATAACTAAAGCGAGCAAATTCGTATTTAGATCCAGCTGAAAAATCAGACAGAGGCTGGAATAAAGTAGGAATGAGAAGATTCTTGATTGGGAGTGAATTACGCTTTATGAAGTGGGTTACTTGAGCTTGTCAAAGAAGTACATTTTCTCATTTTGTCTGAGGCAGGGGAATCTCTGGAGCCCAGTCTGAGCACGGCAGAAGCAGCAGATGTTTTTCTAGTCTGTGGAGGGCCCAATGGATTTACTGGCTGCTGAGTGTATTTATGACAGCTCTATTTAAAACAAAGGTTTGCAAAATAACAAATAAAGAAAGCAAATATTTCTGAATATCGTTGTGAGCTATAAAAATTAAATGTCATGCAGTTACTTTTATATAAAAGCTTTCACTAGCTTTTTAATCTAGCAGTCTGGAACTTCCCAAGAGTAGTTTAACCAAAGAGCAGTGCAAATGGGGCAGACTTGCTGCAGAGTTGCGTATGCTGAAGAAAAGAACCAGTTGGATCAAAATTTTGATTTTGTTGATATTTCCTGGTAAACCAGCTTCACACAATCAGCTTAAACACCAAACCCATTCTATATACAATGCACAAGACTCCAAAAAAGAATAATGGCCTTTTTACTATTCAAACCCTGATCTATCCATTTAAATATTGTTTTTATCTGAGCAAGGTGACTTTGGGAGATGATCAGAAGGTATCCATATGTAAAAATGTTGCCTAAGGCATCACTGAAAGTTGCATGCAGTAGATACTATTCTTCACCTCCATTAAGCAGATTTTATGTGTCACAAACATAGTAAAAATCTTCCTCTGTTTCCAGAGGTTTTAAAAATCAGTGATTTCATTTCCTGCATCTGCTTTTCCTGGAATAGACAACATTTTATATCACTTTATTTATGTGATATATTTATGAGAAAGCTCTGGGCTGATCCAGAAAGGTATACTTGGAGTCTTAGTGGCTGTTAATAAACAGGGAGGAAGAAGGGCAAGTATACAGGCAAAGAGAAATGAAGATGTTTTATTGGTGCAATGTAAAATTTATGAAAAAATGGAGATCCAGAAAACGTCATAGATGAAGACTGCTGTAAGTTAATTTAAATTAAGTTCTGCTAAAACTCTGCAGCTTAAAATAAATCACAGTTGCCCTGGACTGCAAAGGTATCATGTGAATTGTACAGCAAAGCTCGATCCAACTTCTTTTGATGTTTAAGTGGCAACGGTATCACTAGGTCCAGCAATACTGGCTCATCAACAAAGAACAATGATACTGGTCTGCAGTCTGCCTCCTGGACACAGCAGCAATTCACTTCATATCTGGGCTTATTCTGTATTAGCACTGATGACACAGAGGAAATATAAGCTCCTCTAACTTTACATTAAGTTTCACTGAACTGAAATGCTTGTGCAGGCCACAGCTTTATGCAAAAGTATGCAAAAAATAAGATAAAGTATTTGATAATAAAGCAAGTCTCAGGAAAAAAAATAGTTGCTTATAGCTTATTGTATTCTTAGTGTTTTTGCCAGTAAACTTCTCCAGGTTCTGCTACTGTGCATGCTCACAGCTGCTGCTGTTGTGTCACACATTCGCATCTTGGCACCCGCTTCTCCCCTAACCCGGATGGAAAGTCATAAATTAGGCAGGGGGTAGATACCCAGTGCTCTCTGAGATAAAATTTCACAGCAAGGCTCTCATCAGTCCTACCCTCACTGATAATGAATTCAGCACAAAACTCATCCAGTATTGCCACTCTCCTAAAAAAAAAACCAAACCCTGAACAAACTAAACAGCTTGAGGCTGGAAGAATGAACTAGCTGGCTCTACCCAATTGCTTGAGGACCACAACCCCAGAATTTTTCTGCCATACTTTGGTAAAATTCCACCCAGACTCACGTTGTTCCCAAGACAAATAGGATATTAACTTTTAGAGCCAAAGACTCCTAGAAGTCAGACATGGGGGGGGGTCTCAAGGTCTATGTCCCTTTCTAGATCTACAACAATGCCAGTTACTAGATGTGTCGCCCTACATTTCTGTCCCATTCCTTTCTTTGCTCCCATACCAGAGCCTGAGTGTGAGTGACGAAAACCAGTTTCCTTCGCAGCGACCATTCGGTGCTACTAGCTCGTCCCAATAGCTTGGTCAGCCCTCACGGCTGATACACCCTGGCCTGAGCTCAGAAGCAGGACTCCTGCCCTGCCCTGCCCTACCCCGCTTGCAGGACTCCAGCAGCCCTGGTGTAAATAAAACGGCAATGATGGTGTTTGAACAGTAACCACTGTCGGTTGCTGTGTTCCAGTAATCCAGATCCAAGTATTAAGTTACATTAATTACCACATTGTGCTCTGATGCTTATGTATACCCGCATCCATGCATGTATTTAGGTGTTATGGATGGATTGATTTCATAGTTATTAAGCTGACAACATCTCAGTGCCTGTGTGCTGTTCAGTTAGTGTAAGCAAACTAAACGAAAGCCACAAGCTTTTATCAGAAGAAAAATTAGAGCTCCAGCCACAATGAAGGAAAAGGAAACCACAAGAAGAAGGGAAAACGTAATATTCTTGATGAGTGATCAGGAAAATATTTGAGTAACTGAATGGAAGACAATTATAATCTAATCCAGACACAGGCCTGCTTGATAAATTCAATACTCACGTCTAATCCTTTTTTGAGATTTCCTTGAACAAACTAATACATTAAAGAAATATAATCTTAACTAAGCTCTTTAGATGGAAGGTATTTTTTTTCAGTTAAAAGCATAATCCAAGACTGAAAGAGATTTCTCCCAAAATACACAGCAGAAATGTCAGGAATCATTTTGCAGTATTGACCAACAAAAGCAAAACCAACATTTTTTAATCATGACACCACAGCGGCCTCCTGGTGACGAGTGAGAAGCCCTGCAGAAAGCAGAACTCCCCTCCCCTCTCTGAGGTCTGCTCCCTGCCATCAGCAGGGCTGGAGCCAGATGCTGCAGTAAACAGCGGGGTTGTGTTCTTAAGCGAATCCAAATATATCCTCTGATGATCACCAAGGAAAGGGCACAGGCAGGAAAACTAAAACCTCATTAGTGATACCCAAGTTTTAACGTGAAAAATCTTTGCACTGCTTAATTGAGGCAAATCTCAGAAAACACAGAGCTCTATCTTACAGCTCAGCGTCCAGGTGGTGTGACTTCAGGGGCAGATCGTCAGCCAGTATTTATTCTTTTGCTTTTACAGGAATTCTAGTAATTTACATTGTCTTAGAAGCTTTGCCATAAATCTTTCCTTGTATTTTAAAGCTGCACTTGAAGAAAAAGGAAGATACTAATTTCTTAATGGTAACAATTTCTAATAATAATTTCTTAACAGTGGAGTAAGCACAACTGCTGCAGGGGAGCTCACCAGTTTGGCTGCGCTGTTGAGTGACCCGACTTGGCAATCTGCAGGTAAACTAGAACAGGTTCTAGTTTTAAAAATACAAAATGTTTTTATCTCCTGACCCTTTTCTATTTTGTAACTGTCAAAGCAGCACTTGCAGGAAGAGCTCAGAATGTGAAGGACATACTAGTGGCAAAAAGAAAAAACTCCAAGGTCACAAGTGGATATATCCAATAGCAGTTATTTTTAGCAAAACTTCTCAGGCTGATTTTCCTCAACAGGAGATCAGATGTTTGCTGTACTAAAACAAAGCTCCCAAAATAGCGGTCGGCACGAGGGAAGCGTTCCTTTTATTAGTTACATAAAAGTCACTGTTGCTGTCTGCGTACGCTGTGACTCAAAAGTGAGAGACAAGGAAGAGGAGGAGGAGGAGGAGGAGGAAGAGGAGGGAGGGTATCTGTACGGTGTTCTATGGGAAAGCGGCGACTCTTCAGTACAGGTGTGCTCTGTAGAAGGAAGTTGCTAAAACTTCTGAGTTTGGATGTTAGCCGGCACTCACAATGTGGGATATGAGCCAGGGCAGTTTATTCCTGGGCACCCGGGAATAAAGACTGAAACTAGCCACAGGGCAAGTGCAGGTTTGCTGCTTTAACTGCTCCTGGGTAAGAGCTTCTGCCAACACAGGCGTACTGGTCGGAGGTGACGCCTGCAGCTCTGCCAGCAGACATCTGCAGCACGAGCTTGGCCTGAGGAAGAGCTTCCCTGCCACTGGGTTTTTTACTGGTCACTTCTCTGCTGTATCTAACATGGAAGAGGGTGACACTGGAGAAGACCCGAGCAGCAAACTGTGGGGAGATGTGGAGCAGCAGCCTTGCAGTCAGAGTTTTCAAGAGGGATGAGTGCCTGGGGGATGGAAACACCACCCCATTGTGGCTGTTGTGATTGCCTGTGACATGCAGTTTCACCACTATTACCTTGGGAGTAACAATTCATGTTATTTTGGGTCTACTCTACTGCCCTGGCTTGAACAAAACAGCTGTGCACAGGGCATGTGCTAAACTTGCATCCGAGCTCGACAGAGTCTGCAGCGAAGGAAAGCCTTAGAAATCCCTTTGCTGTTTAGTGTTTCTATAAGAAAACAAATTATTTGTATGCAAGGAAAATTTATACTTTTTTGTTTTAGTTTAAATGGTGATTTTTGGAGATCTTTTGAGAAAATAGCCCTATGTGGTTCTTTGCTTGTTTTGGAACCAATAAAACAAAAATATTAGAGTATAATATTTTAAAATATTTAGATGAAGACTTCATTTAAAAAAAATCCTAAGAGAATGCCAAGATCCTACTAGCAGGTGTTAGTCTTTCAGGAATCTGTTAATTAATTTCTGTCTGAATGACTCATCCTGCATCTACAGGCGGTGGGAAGGGTTTCTGGGGCAAGTTGAAGTAGCTCACCTGAGAACAAGCAATTGTTTGAGATGACAGGCATTTCCTATTGATTAAGAAAAAGAAATAAGTTGCATTTTGAGACTATGAAGGAGCTATATTAAAATAAATGCAGTGATGATATGCCCCTTTACTTTCATTTTGAGGTAAACTCACCAAGATCAGCCTTACCCTCCAAAATTGGGTTAACGTTGTCATGTTCCCCTCTCCTGTAAAACACATGTTTTCCTTCCCTTTCCCTATTTTTTTTTCCTCCTTGATGGGTGACAAACATTGCTTATTTAAGGTAAAACGCCACACACGGACACACATTAAGCTTTTTAAGCAGTGAAGACAAAGCCTATATTGTTTTTTGTGTGTGTTACCATCTTAATCCAGAGGGAATGTGTTAGGCACCAATCCAGAGTACACAAATGCTTCCAGCAACTTTTTCTTCTACATGTGAGGTTGCAGGTTATGTAAAATTCCAACCTGGTCAAAGAACTATTTTCAATACTTGGTGACTTACCTATTTTCACTGTTTTTCACACTCAAAATTTATCAACACTTTGTACTACCACCAGTGTTTTTAAAGAAGCAATCTAAACTCACCCCATAAGTCTGCGATCTAGTCAAAATCCAATTATAGCTTTAATGACATCCTGCAAATGAAATTATGCTGCCTGAGTTGAAGGATAACTTTAAAGCAGAAATGACTGAGTGGTTCCCCTTTTCTTAATGAGTTGCTCATGAGTTCTCCCTTTAATCTTTTAGAGGTGGCTGTACTTTGACATCTCACAGAGCAGAATAACGATGGCAGGAACATTTCTGTCAGTTATTGGCTAGGAAGTAATCTTTTGGGTTCTGCATGATTTGACACGGCCTTCGGGGGCATAAGTCAATACACCTTTCTGAAGGAGGAAGGAAAGGCTGAACAAATTATAATACACTGAAAGCTGTCCTTTCTATGTTGAAAATTACTACCAAGTAGTCAAATCCTTTGGGAAAGTTGGGATCTCAGACCTTTTGGGAAATAACTGGGTCCTGAACACTTTTTACAAGCCAGTTATGATTTACTGAATAAGAATTTGTTATGGTTGAAATGCAGTTTATTGTCAATTTCAGTTATGATTTGCAGCTGAAAAAATAAATTCAATATATCTATCTGTCCTGTTGAGCATGTTTTCTTTTCTCTTAAATTAAGAACACTGAAACAAGTTTCCTGGAACAGAAGAATCAGATTTACATTATCTGATGCTTTTCAATTTACACATAGCATAAGATGCTGCTAATACATTCAGAACACATATCTACTCTCCAGTCAATTATCTTCACTACCTCTTTTTTTACTTGCATCAAAACCTCAGAATCAGAAAACCTCAAAGATGTTGCCATGGTAGATGTATACCAATTTTTTAAAAATACATTTCTTGTATAAAAAGTTTCATGATAAACATGACCTCTTTGGCCTTTTAGTAGCAACTAATATTTATAGCAGCTAAGCCCCAAAGCAGTTTAATCCTCAGAACAGTCTTAGCTGATATTATATAGATACAGTTTCACACTGAAGCTGGTGAGTAACAGCATGGTTGTAAGGTAAGACATTAAATATAAAAGGTGACTGCAAATTAACAAGTAATATATAATACAGACATTTCTATATCTTTAAGGAAATTATATGTTATTATTGTATTATTTGAGTAAGTAAGAGTACATAATTATCACTCTAGTTACAGGAAAGACTAATTTAATTTTAATAGGAGCTGTATTTGACTTTAAATGATGTAATGTAAATTAAAAACCATAGAATTAATGTATTGAAATACGGGGGATTTTTGGTTTCACTTCAGCAATAATTAGGAATGATATGTTTCAGGATATATAAGTGGTCTACATGCTTAGTGAAACTCATTACTTCTGTGGCAATAGTGGATTCTTCAAGGGCATTCGTCTTTAAAATACATGTTGAAGAAAACGCGCGAGGTTTGCAATTTCTAGTTGATCTGTGACGGGCTGTCGTAGTTCAGCCCCGATCGGGACCAGACTACGCAGTCTCTCTCTCAGAGAGAGAGATACGGGCAGACCCGTATATCTGCGACCCACGCGCTGCCAGTGCTGGTACCCTAGTCACAGCTGCCTTGGGCTTTCCATTGTGCAGATAATTTGCAACTCTGAGCAGAAACATGAACTCCTTTGCCATGGTTCACTGGCAATTTAATAATTATATTTATACAGCCAGCAGGCTGACGACTCAAACTGCCACAGAAAGTGGCAGGGTACAGATCTACAGGGTCTTTGAAGAGACAGCTTTGGCAAGATTTTTCTCTTGTACTAGCTAAGTGAAATAACAATAAGGCACAGAGAAAAACTTATGCACTCATATGGGCAAAGCACAATAAGATTTCATACAGCACGCAAGATTTAAAAAAATGCATTATCCTCATGCATGACACAAGCTTGGTTATCAAATCTCCAAATCGTGAAATGAACTCTGTCTCCATGAAACATTTACATCTGCACTAATTCTTCTCTGAAATGCAACTCTCTTGAGCCGCAATATCGCTCAGCCTCCTGTTCTTACTTGCAATAATTCTTAATCCTATGACAAACCTCACCATTCAGATGTTACGAGACATGTTCAGGAGATTAGGTTAACAATCATGACATTTTAAAAGTTTTTCTTGGGTTCTCCTTTTTAGGATTTAGAGTCCTCTTTTAAAATCTTTTATTTCCAACAGTGAACAAAACAAACTTAGCAAAATTCCCCCTCTAAAACTCTAAAACTCCAGTTACTCATTGTGTAATTTTCTGAAGTGGGACTTTTATAAAAATACCAACCATGATCAGAATCAAAGGAAAAGCATTAGCTTGAAATACGCGTATCATTTTAGGATCAAAGATTTGTTACTCAAATATCAACCTAAAATGTTAGGACTGGCTAGTTAGTTTAGTGATTTTTTTTTTTCTAAAAAAACTTGCTTAGTAAATAAAATGTTATTTATATTTGATATTCTTTGTAAATCAGAGAGATCTTCTACAGTTATTCTTGGACTACCTATGTGATGCAGGACATACCACTATTTACATGGGTATCTGGAAATTTGATCAAAAGGCCACAGAAATTTGATCAAAAGTTCACCTACTCCTTGAAGGTAAAGTTCAGATTACGTAGGTATGATAGATCAGAGTACTCGCCTCTACTTGGCTCATATCAAACTTTCTGAAGTGGAGGAGGATGTATTAGAAACTGTGGTTTATGCAAAACGCCATTTTTCAGACAGACCCCTACACGTTTTAATTTCCATGTGTGAGCTCGAATGTAACATTCCCATGGTAATGGGTCCTGGTTTGAAAAATTTGGCTTCCGATATCACTGTGCTTGAAAATGGTCAAAAACTGTAAGGGAGCTGTAAGAGAGGAGAGATTCAATAGCAGAAAAGTGAAGAAACAGATGGATTTGTGAATGAGGCATTTAGAATAGGAGTAGGGGCATTGGCTTCTACTATTTCATTAACCATGTACTGTCAATATAATAATGAGCTTCTTAATTACTTGAGAAAAACTTCTCTATTTACTGAAACTAACAAGAATTAGCTCATAAAAGACCTATGAAATGTTTAGAAAACTTTCAACTTACCTTTTCCTAATATAACCATAACTCTGCTCTTCAGTTATTTTTTTTTAATGTAATCTTAATTTCATGGTGATAATATCCTAAATGAAGAGTGCTAATTGACCTTTACCTATTTCCTCTCCAAATTGAGGAAAGTACACAGAAGGTATTAGAAAAGATCCTTTCTGTCCCTTGGGCAATTTTAATGGTAAACAAAATCTCCTTTTTCATGCATAGGCAAAATGTGTCTTTATGGACTGTCAGGGGAGTTTAGATGACAAGCTGTGATGCAGTAATCTGCAATCTCACTAATACTTTCCTTGCCAGAGGCAAGATTAGAGTTTAGAATTTCTGATGCATCTTTGAATGCAAACTCCTTTTGAGTCAGATACTGAATTTTCAGCAAAAGATGAAGACACAAGTGTATTAGCACAGAAAACTAATGAAGAATGGACTGGATTATTTTTTCACCAAGCCATCCATTTACTAATTACACATACAGTTTGCCTATATGCTCTGTTATTTTATACTTTGAATGGCCAAGCCTGCAAGAGCAGCATTCCCTGGGAAACCCTTTTCCTGCAATGCTCTTTGGTAAGAATCAGATCGTTCCCTTTAGTTATATGTATAAATTCTTCAGGTGAAACTATCAGAAGGCATCTGCACCAAACTTAAAACACGTTGGTGAAAAAAGAGAACAGTCAAAGTTGTTTCTATTCCAGCTTCTCAATCCAGATCTACAACTTATGTTTAGTATTTTTTTACATATTCCCTCTATTTAACAAAATGGAAACAGTCTTGAAGGCTTTTACTACCCAAAATGAATTTCTGATAACTCTCTCAAAAAAAACTTATAAGAATTTTGATGAAAACTGAGCTATTTTTGTAAAAGACCACCAGTATTGAATAATGTTGAATAATTTTTGGAATAATCTTCTTCAATGAAAAATGTGTCTTGAGAAGTAAACCAAGCTGTTCTTTATGCACAGATATATGTTGCATCCAAACAACAAGAATCAATTTTATAGTTAGCATAGCATCGCAGCACTTGTCTGCCTTTCACCATGTATTTTTGCAGATTGCAAGCTGTTGGGGTATTTACTGATATGTGGCACTTACTATTGCTCACATAGACGTGCAAAGGCCAGGTCAGACCTCACCAACAGCCAAGCCCTGGTGAGCCCACAACTCAAAGAGGTGCAGCACAACTCCAGGGAGGTGGCAGCTTGTTTGGCCCGGTCGGGTTGGGCTGGGTGCTGCCAAGGCCGTGCCAGATGGTGGTCAGGAGCTGGGGTTGTACGGTCAGCAAGCTGGCAGCCCTGCGGTGCGCTTGGGCTGGAGGGATGTTGAGGAAAGGCCTGCATTTTTGCAGCTTGGCAGTGGAAAGTCCTTTGCTGGTAATTAACACAGATGAACAGAAAAGGAAAAGCCGGAGCGCATCAAACTCACGTAACCCGTTTGAATATTTTCTACCTAGTTATTCCCAAATAGCTGCAGCTAAGCTGTGACTTACAACTGCAGCCAAAAACTTCAGGGCTTGGCAAAGCAGGGGCTCTCACAGCTTGCTGTGACAGGAGTCAGATAAGGTATTTGAGAAGAGTTAGGAATTCCTCAACATCCATAATAATGAACATCTGCTCTTCTGCATAAACAAACAAGAAATACCTCTCTGTAAGAAACCAAGGATGTTCTTGTACCTTCAGCTTTGAGTCTGCTTTCACTTGAAGCACACAGCTGCAAGTTAAAAACATTATTTCTGAGGTGTAAGTTCTTTAGCTCTGAGGTGTAAGTTCTGCAGGCACCAGGCCCCTGCCCCAGCACCGGTCTGATGCAGTGAGGGTCGGCACACAGTGTCCCTCCTCATGAAGGAATAGACTTTGCAGGGGCTCCACCGCCGATGACAGGCAGCTCTACTACTCACTAATGTACACAGATATGCCTTTCTGGTTCTCACCCCTTCATCTGTAGCTGGAAACTTGGTGGTACATTTGCGGTCTGAAGCCTTTGCTAGCTCTGCAAACTGAGCTGTGGTTGTGGGGAGCTGGCTGGAGGCAGAGTGTGGCTAACCGACGTGTTCCCTCTAGGCCAACACTTCCAAAGCAAGCCACATAATGACTCTGGAAAAAGTGCTAGAAGGGATTTCTACAGAAGTTACCTCTCTCTTGGCAATTTCCCTTGGTATATTTGGGCTTTGTACTTTTAGGTTGAAATAGAGACTGCAACATGACAAATATCAGAAACAAATAAACGGTGGCACTGTATGAGTTTTCTGTTTTGAGATATCCTTACAATGGACATACATGTGTAGAATACGGTTGCAAAGAACAGGTCTACAACATGTTCTGGTGTAGAAATAACTGCTGGGCAAATCTGAAATGCTCTAGTAGAACAACTCTTTTTTCCTTGGTCTTATGCATGAATTAGGCTGAACAGATGCTGATCAGAGGGGTTAATAAGCTAAATGTTGCTGTGTTCTTCATACAGCTAAGCATCTCATTCCTTTAATAATTTGTTTATTCCTTTAGATATGGTGTATTGATAAAGTTCAGCAAGGCAAAATGATATAGACTGAGGATAGAGAGATAGATGGACTTCACCACCACTTTGTAATCAAACGATACGTACTGCAGTTGCAAAGTTATTGCAGCATTACTGCTACAACTATTGCTACAAACTGTCCCAAGTAATGCATGGTCCCTCTGGGGATAAACATTACTGGAAATCAGAAGACAGAATCATGGAATATGATTCTATATGGTTCTATAATTGTACCTTTGATGCAGCCTTGATGTAAGAAGGCAGAAAGGCTGAGCTGGTTTCTCAATTAGGTAAATTTTTGGAGAACGAGACATCGCTTGTGATGGCCTTTTTTTCTAGGTAAGTAGAATGTTTTAGGCTCCAGCTCTATCCATAATGATGCAGTTTCAAAAGCAATACACACATTTAAAAAAAAAAAAGAGAAAGAAGCACAGTCCTAGGCATTCTTGGCTTCATTACATTGTTGTGTTTGTTCATTTCCGTTTCAACTGTAAAGGGATAAGTGAGCTGACTGAGGAAGGCTAACAAGCCAGATCAGGGAGAAACATATTTGGAAGTGTAAAAATCCCAAGTAACCTTGTATGTGTAACTCACCAATGAAAGTAGAAACATCAAAATACTGTGGGGAAGTCCTGACCAAGTTCAGGAACTAATCTACATTCTCTTAGATGCTGTATCCTATCTCTAGATAAATTAAACACCTAATATTTACAGAGACAAACAAAAAACTGGTGTATCAGACAACTATTAAAAGCACAAGCATCAAAGTAATTAATAGCCACTAGCATTAACTCTTGCCTAGTATGAATAGAATATTTTTGAATGTATTTTGCATACATATAATCTCAAAAATAGACCTACAGTATTGCAAAGTTACTATGAATACTACATGTTCATTAGGAAAAAAAAAGAAAAAAAAGCCATCTTCCTTACCTGCTATTGCTTCAAGACTAGGGATTGCAATAGTGCTGTAAGTGCCAATACATTTACAGGACCATGTGTGAACTAAGGTTTCCTCTGCATTTTCCAGGCCTGGCAACCTGTCCACGAAGAAAGAGCCCCACTGCTTAGATACAAAGTAAGGAGGTTTGAACTGATCTCCCTGAAAGAAAAAGAAATAAATATGTAATCTTAAAAAAAAAATGAAATCTTATTTTTCTACCCAAGCATAAGCATTAGTTCAAAGAACTCTAGTGTTTCTCTGATTTTCTGGGAAAAAAATGTATTGTATCTCAGGAGCAACGTGACTTTAAATATTATAAAGAAAAATGATAAAGAATAACAATCTTCCTCCCGTAAGTCCCAGCCTCCTGTTTATGCAATTTATGGATTCCTTAGGACATAAAAAGTTGGCTTTAAATATGTTTCCGTCAAAAAATCTTTTCCCTGTTTTTTTTTTGTGTTTTTGATAGCATGAATAGCCTGCTGCCTTTCTTTGCTGGAGAAGCTGGGTAGCTGCGGCACAGACCATAACCCAGCCTGGACTCCTCCCGGAAGAAAGGAGTCTCCTGGTGCTGGACGGAGTAACTGCGAAGAAGGTGTCACGCCACCTGTGTTGTGCTATCTGATTCTGAGCTGAGGAATGAGTGAGAACAGAGCTGCAGCATCCATAGAGAGCCATTCAGTCACCTAGCAAATTATGAAAAATTGATTTTTTTTAATGTATGTTTTGAGACAACAACATCTAGACTCATTATGTTTCAAAGAAGCCATTAAAGCAGCATTGGGAAAACTGATTTTTTTCGCGGTTCATCTTGAAATCTGCTATATATTGCCATGAGCAGCCAGAAAACGCTCCAGGAGGCCTCTACAAAAAGATGAAAAAACGGAAAACAAAACTATGAACTACACTATAGAAAATCTGTTCAAGTCATTTTTGTGCAAAGTATCTTTTCAGAGCAGCGAAGCATAGAAGAACAGATATCCTAGCCTGTGCCTCCAGATTAGTGAACTTTTGTACTTTATTTTCCATTTAACCCCTTTCTCAATGGTTTTGAGAAGTAACGGTCTCAATGAATAGTCTCAATAGAATCTGCTGGAATAATTTGCGTTTGTGTCAGGTCTGTGGCTTTTGATCACAAGAAAGCTGTTGATCCAGCTGAACAGACCATGTCAGTAAACACAGAGCCATTCTTTTTGTGATTCTGCCTAACAGTTTTTCCTCTGAGTATAGCTGGGACTGGGGAAGAAGTACTGGTTTGGACAAATAGAGATATTTATTTCTTTCTGTCTTCTGATGTAAGTAGATTGGAAGAAACCTCCATATATTTTTTTTTTGTTAAAAAACCAGCAGTTAACTTAAAAGCTGGCCTCTTTTGTGGTTTTTTTTTTTTTTTTTTTCTTCACACACAGGGACAGCATCTTACCTTTTTTTTTTTTTTTTTGCTAAATCTTATTTTTCCATGCAAATCCGAGGACTTTGCATCAATTATAATTAAATGTAGATGCTATGCTGCATTAAAATCTGTTTGCCAGCTGGATGACACATGCAGAAAACTCTTAAGGCTGTTCCAGCTGTTCAGGTGATTAATGAAAACAACTACCCCAGTACTGGCCCACACAAGCATATGCACAAGTCAAGGCCTTGTTTATTGATGAGAGAAAAAATCTGAGGCTTCTGCTTTTTGAAATTTATGAGTGGTTCAATAGGCAACTAAAATTGCAATCTGAGGAAATGAATTCATTTTTTTCAGAAGTCTGATTCTTAGAGTGGGAAATTCTTCCTTTTAAGGAGGAGGGAGTCACATTTTGGATTTACAGCCCAAGCTCTTAATAAAACCTAACCTTGTTATATATGAGAGTCGTCTTCAAGTCACCTGGTAGAGAACTCCCATCATTTTGCCACTGGCTTATCTCCACATGACAAGGGTGCTTTGGTAGTGATGCCAAATCTTGACCTCAAATCTGAAAAGAGCTGTCAAAATTTTGCCCACATCCTTTGGAAGCATCTGATATCACTTCCTTTGCCATCCCTAACTGCTGCCTACAAGATGTCCATGTCTCACCTGCAGCATACTTAGCCTGCAATGAAGGAGAGATCATATAGATGACCTTTAAAAGTCCCTTCCAACCCTAACGATTCTATGATTCTATGATACACCATGAAGTCTACACATCTGTGAAATGAGGCAAAAGTCCCCTGGTGGCACTGCTACTCCTCACATGCCTGGAGACACATGTTCAGCAGTGGGGCCTAGGAGCTTTGGAAGGTGCACCAGCCACTCCTGCAGTCCCCAGACATGGGGTTTGCTCTCCTAGCAGGACAGTAGGTTCTGAGAAGTGCTGAGCAATCCCCCTTTCGTATGTGAAACCCCCAAGTGTGTGGTTTTGCTCTCAGGCACCTTGGTCAGACAGTAGCAGGTCAGATGTTGATTGTGTCAGTTGAGGGTACAAAGCCTCAAAGGCTATGTCTAGACTTCAGAGAAATAAGTACCAGCGTTCCCCAAGTCCCAAGGCTTTCCACTGAGTTAAATCACTTGGAATACTTACTATCACCTTTGCTTTATTAACTGCAGACAAATAGGGCCTGTTAACAGAGTAGACAGAATCTGTTAATAGGACCCTTGGGTGACACTGATTTGTCAGCTTACAAAGTGACCTATTTAAAATTGAATAGGCAGGAAGCTGAGTTCTGAAGTTTTTCTACATTTGGTAAAGAGATGAAAGAAAGGACGTACAGGAGATAGGAGTGAAAAATCCAGCTGAAAAACATCGTACATGCAGTATATTAGTATTTTTAGATACAGATTTGCCATATTTGCCACCACCTTTATACCAAGCACGGGACACTAGGATTATTTTATTGTGTACTGTATCTTGTATCCTGCATCCAGTACGATCGATGGTACTGATGGCTGTGTGCTTTGTGCCAAGGTAGTAACGCCATCACCAACTCAGTGCCAGAAAAAAAAATGCTCAAAATACAGTTTTGCTGGCATAATGCGAAGTATTGGAGGTATTTCCACCAGCACAGCTGTGCTGGTCACAACAACCAGATGTCCCCGAATAACACAGCCATGCTGGGTGTGCAAATCTGCTGCTGGTCTAACTTTTGCACAGAACCTGTCCCCCACAAGTCATGTGCAAATAGAAAACATTTCACCCATGATCATTGTACCTAAACTACAACATGGATCACTACAAGCAAATCTTAAAATAAAATGCATTTCACTTCAGGATATTGCTTCAAGGGAAAAGCTTTAACTCACCAGGCTTCACAACAGCCCATCAGGTTGTTCCTGAGAGTACTGTTAGATTTGGGCTAAAGATAAACGGGAATAAAGAGACAGAGCCCAAAGGCACAGAGTAATTAGCCTTATCTATGGTCAGGGCAAGGGAGTCCCAGAAATTCTAGGGGGTTAAAGGCCCTAATCCCCCCTGCAACCAACCAGTCACTAAACAATACTGTAAAAATTAGTTTTTCCTTCTAACTGCAAAAATATTTATATCCGCCAATAAATTCTTAAATTTCTGCTCCATTCATTCCTATAGCCCAAGGTTTTTACACACTGACTAGCTCCTCTGTAATCGTTTCCCTTGAAATCCTGGGACAAATTCCAGCTTTTCTTAGAGTTTTCATTGATGGAATTGATCACGCATTTGAAGAACAGAAGGCAAAAACAAAGCCTCCAGCCAAGTAAACCAACTCCCAAATCTGGGGAGAATCTTGTTTCAACACTTGGTATTTTTTTTCCCCCCTGGATGCTGCAATTCACTTAGGAGCCGAGTAATTGCATGAATCGTTTTTAGTTTGCTGTTCTCTTGCTCATTTGGTTATGACTCATATACTTGAAAGAACTGCAGTTATTACCATAATTTCACAGTTATGTGTATCTGGCTTATATAATGCATTTTAATGAAGGGAAAAGACAAAAACTGCTAATGAAAATGGAAATTACTAGCCTCTCAGTTTGTGTGTGAGGAGGTTGTTTTCTTCCCCTCTCTCCATTAGTGATGAAATACCAGTCAAACAACTGAAAACAGGTTTTGGTTTTCTTTCTGAAATATGAAACTGCAACTTAGAAGCAATACTTTATTTCTTTAATAATACTTTGTAAAGACTAATAGAAAAGAGGATTGCATCTTGTATTAAATTTTCAGTCCCTCTATGCACACACAGCATGGCATGGAAAAATAGTTGGGTATTTTTTTTTATTGCCAATGAATGAGAAGGTTGATGAATAAGACTAAATCTAATTTGTTAGTGCCTAATTTTCCAAGAACACCTGACTTTGTACAATCCTTTGAGATGGCTTTTCTCTCCTCTTAACCAAAGGATTAATGGGAGAAGTTGATTAGGGGAATGAAAATAAAACTCTCATAGGCCTGTAAAGGGAGTCCCTTTGAACTAGTCCTGTTACGTTAGTGCTGTCCAGTCAACTGCAGAGATATGGATGTGACCTGTTGTTCAGACTCCAGTGAGCAGCGTGGTAATGAAATAACACCACTGACCTGCCACGGCCCCCCTGGTTCAGGTTCCTTTAATCAACGCAATTCATTTCTCCCTTGCTTACTTGCTGTCACGGGTAGCGGATGTAAACTGAACAGGGGTTGTGTGTGGCAGGGGTGGTGTCTCCCCGTGATACTGCAGTCTCTTATCAGGAACACTACAGTGTTAGTGACATGTCAAGCACCTCTCTAAAAGTCTCAATTTCCTGCCTGATAACTGCAGCGACAGCGAAGATGGATTTTGTGAGCAGTCGACCAGAGGTACTGCAATAAGAGAAACCCAAATCATCATTAAGGACTTAGAAACACATAACTCAATAACTCCTTCTTTGTGCTTCCAGGAAAAGAAACATGTTCTGGCTGTCTGTTTACATATCTGTGCTTCAGAAGCATATATTGAACATGCTTAAGAAACCATAGTTCAGCAAAAACTCCCAAACCTTACAGAGATGTAAGTTCTATGCAGCAATGCAGCAGAGTCTCCAGTCAGAGAATGAACAAACTTGTGGAGAAGAATGAGTTATTTTTATAGTATATTAACTAATTAAATCAAATTATATTAGCCTATGTAGCACTACTGCTCACTTTTCCTTTTCTCCTACCTTTATTGCTGAGAAAGCCATTTTTCTTGATGGGAAACTTGAGATAGTTTCTCTTCATTTTTGTCTCTCTACAGCCCAAGAAAAAGCCTAAAAGTCTATGTTCCTTATTTCACTGACTGAAATGTCTTTGTCTGACCTTAGTTTAGAAATCAAGATAGTGGGGGAAAATATTAGATATGTTTATTTAAAAAGTAGAGAAATAGATGTCACATTAATATTGTTTCAGTCACACTGAAGTCATCCTTTTCTCCATAAAAAACAGGGGCTTTTAAAACACTTCTTAGACAGATTAAAAATATTTGTAGTGTAAAGGCACCCCACAAATATCTTCTTATCAGTAAGTTACCTTTTTAATCACAAAGAGTAAGTACCTAAAAAGAAAAAAAGTTATGTGCTTTTCAAAGCAAAGTGCAAAAAGCATATATATATATGCAATTAAAAGAAAATTACTTATTTATTTAGGAACACAAAAAGAAGAAGAAACACTCCAAATGGAGAAGAAAGCTGCTCTGTAGTTCCTACACAGGACATGCTGGAGGCATAACACTGCTGCCTCAGCCACCCGAGTGCCATTCCCTGTCTCCTTTGTTCTTCAGCAATGGAGAGAAGGATGAACCATAGTAACCTTCTACCTTTCGTGGGGAAATTAGTGTGGCAGTATATTAAGGCCCTGTTTCCCAGCTGCAATCAACCTGAAAATTGCATTATTTATCTGAGGTAACTATCAGTAGTCTGCATTGGACCAGATTTTGAAACAGTCCCTCTTATCTGAGCACAGCTGTCACCAAAACAAACAACCTACGGGGAAAGTAGCAAATTAAAAGTTCTTTGTATATAAGGAAAGCACAAGCAAACTATATTTCACAGAGAGAGAAAGAGAGCTTTAAAACAATCTAATAAAAATTTCTCCATGTTTACTGTTGGCCACAACACGCAGGGAAATGTCATGAACTCTGCAGAGTTCAGGTGCTGGACTTGTGACAAGCAGCCATGAAATTTCTCCTTGTTAGGACACAGGGCAGGTTCTTGTTACTGAAAAGATGACTACATTTTTTGGTTAAGGGACTGCACATACAGCTCTTTGTCTGAGGTTCATGAGCGCTGGGCAGAGGCTCTGTGTCACCCAAGCAATGCTGACCCGGGATAGGAAGGCAACTCCCGTTGCAGCAAGGAGGGTACCTCTGCGAGGGATGCTGATGCTGCCAGCAGCCTGGTAAGATAAGCAGGCTCATTCTCAGCGCAGGTGGTACGAGGCTTTTTTGTAACTTACTTTCTTCTGTTCCAGGAAACATCTGCAAGGAATCCTTACCTCATATTTTCCTTTCTTCTCCAAGGGCTCAGATTCAGTCTCCGCAGGCACCTCAACTTTGTCCCCTAGAAGCTCTTCTAAGATGAGGACGGTTTCCCAGTTGCTATAGTGACGTGCTGGGAAAATATCTGAGTGCATGCTGTCACCAAAATAAACAACCTACAAGGGAAGCAGCATATTAAAAGTTTGTTGTATATGAGGAAAAGACAAGCAAACTGTATTTCACAGAGAGAGAAAAAGCTTTAAAACAACCTAATAAAAATTCCTCCGTGTTTACAGTTGGCCATGACACACAGAGATCTTATTAATGTCACAGTCTGGGGTTTTATCTTCAACCAGCTCTGTGAGGAAAAGGCTGGCCCTGCACACCCTCCTTGCTCTCGCCCTCCATGGGCATTTCACAGGGATGCCCGGCTGGGACTGGCACAGGGGACGTCGCTGAGATGTTTGACTGACAGAAATAGCCTGCCAGAAAGCAGGGGAAAAGACTACCAAGAAAATACACTAAATGATGGGAATTAATTTTGGACAGCTTTGAAAACAAAGGACAACATGCAGCATCTCTCGGTGACTCAGAACTCTTTTCTGCCCAGGGAGTGGTTTACCCACTAGGGAAAATGTGGTCCCACCGTCTTCAGTGGCATTTTCACCCATTCCAGCCTGTAATTAAAATAACATGATCCTAGTTTTCACTGATGCCACCTTTTAACCTATTTGATCTATTTCCTCAGGGACATTCTTTATTTACTGATGACAATCTGATTCTTCCCAAAGCTGCCAAAATGCGTGAGCATGCACACAGAATAAAACCTCTAGAAAGCTTACATATTCTACTGAAGAAGACTGATATGCTGCTTCCACTTCTGCATTGCAGTCTGTTAGACAACAGCGAGCATAACCAAGACAAAAATTTGTGACCAAGCACAACTTTAATCTTGTCTGGTGAATTTTAGATGGAAACAGGGTATTTTCAGAAGGGCTTACTCTCACTTACAACATACCTTGGGATCTAACTTGCCAGTCATCTTCTTCAGTAGTTCATAAAGCTGGGTAGCATTACCTTGGGAATACCAGCCGGGCTTGTCCAGTGATAGCAGAGCCTCCTGCTCCTCGTCATTCTCTGAAATCACCAAGCAAAATTGCCCGCTGTTAGCGAGAGCAGCTCATGCTCCTGTATCTGCGTGAGAAGTTGCTTGTGCACAGCTTGGACACCACGCTCTATTTTGACATGAAACCAGCTCCAATGTCTGGCTCGAGTCCTGGTACTGACTGCAGTTCAGTCAAGGAGTTTGGTAGCTGAGGGCAGGCAGACTTTTGTGAGAAAAGAAGGGGCCAAGCCTCGTCTGCAAGGGCTACAGAAGAGCTGAGGAATCAAAGTCATAGACTTCACCTCCCAAACATTGCAGCAGTGAAGGCAGGAAACCACATGGACCAGACTGCTGGAGAAGCTGCAATCTAAGGTGAAACCATGAGATACGACAGACTATAAGAGACAGCATGTACCTCTCCCCACAGACAGATTACTGGCTGCTTTTAAACACTGACATAAATACAATGAATCAGACTGCGGCAGCTCTCATGGGCATTCGCCAGCCTTAGATCAGCACGAGCAAAGAGCAGGTCCAGTTATCATCCAGTTTTGAAGAAATGAAGAGCAGACAGTATTGCTGCTGGTGATGCAATCCGCACTGGTGTATATCCACACTGGCAGCCATCAGTGAATTGGAAATACCAACAGAAGCTGACCAGTTATCCCCTAACTGTGCCATAGGCTTAATTTCTAGCTGGTCCAAAGCAGCTGGATCTGTCCTGGTGTCCCCGTAACCTTATTGCCCATCCAGATCCATGTGCTACTGCCAGATGAACTCCTTTTAGCTTCTTGCTGGAACCAAAATACTAGCTTTAGTGAAACAATAAACTAGAATTTCATCAGAAGTATTAATATTAATGTCTTCTGTCTATTGAAGTGGTTAAACAAAAGGGCAATTTTGTTGTTCAGTCTCTATCAAATACATCTTATTTTTTTACGCTAGAGGATTAGAAGCCAATACAGTACTTTGATCTGACTTACGTGGAACATCAGGACTTCAGTTTCCCGCTCTGTAGAATTTTTTTGAAGTACTTAAAATGTGTTATGAAGAAGAGTGAGACAAAGAGAGCAAACTTCCCTTTGTTAGAGACTGCTAAAAGCTGAAGTGCAAACTTTGGAAGAACAGTGAAATAACAAGACAGCTTTATTTTTAAGAGTACTGAAGATGTACATGGTGCAGTACATTGGTCCTTGAAGGAAGAAAAAAAAGAAGGAAAAAAGGGAAATAGCTATGTAGGCAGAGGCAGTAAATTGTTCTTTAATACTATGAATCTAAGAATTCGAATAAATATTTATTCAGGATTTATTGTCAGACAAAACAATTCTATATTAAGAGTGTTTTATAAACAAGGAAAAAACTAAGGAAATTCAAAGTTGACACTAACAATTCATGAAGAATGTGTGTGGAAATGTCTTTTCCTTTGATCTTCAAAAACCTAACTATAATAATAATATTACGTATAATAGCATCCATAAAAAAAATCTCCTTAATTTCCTGGCTTTTAAAATACTTTTGACAAGACAACTTTTGGTCAAACAGAAGTTGTCAAATTTCACCAAATTTGTTTTATTTCCCTTGCATTTTTAGACATATTTGTAAGGCTGGCTGAATGACTAGACACAATCTTCAAATGATATGTACATAGAAAAAGAAACTTATGAAAACACCTGTTTTGAGTTGCTACCAAAAGTTTCTTGAAATGTGTGAAGGTTTCTATAGCTATTGTTGTCTCTCCATTCAGTCAATCAGGAAAATACTAGAGAAAAATGGAGCTATGATGAGAGGGATTTTCAGAACACCACCACTGCATTTGCGAACAAGAGCCCTGTGTATTGCAGCAGCAGCAGAAGGCTCCAGCAAAAAGCAAGACCCTGTTTTGCTGCCTCAATGGAGAGGCATGAGGGGCAGTCCTGGCTGAAAAAATTCATGCTAATTACAAGGTAGACGACCTCTCACTCTGTGAGATCTACTGCTGTCACCCCTAGCAATGGGATTCAACTCACTTAACTCGATGCATCCGGAATTGAGGCTTCTAATTTACAGTCACAATGTGAACTAGTTGGCCAGGCTCCCTCGGTAGGCAAAAGAGAGTGCAAGAAGCACTTTCTAGAGGTGCCAGCTCTGCAGAAGGAAAGGATTTAAGTTAGCAACTTCACTTCTAGGGAACGAAATGAAGGGAAATTTCAAAGCCTGGTTTCCTCCTCTGTGCTTGGAGGCAGCAAACATCATTGAGATGTCTAATTCATTATGGGAACACCTTGATTTTGGAAGGAGCTTCAGAAATCTGAAGAATTAGGAATGGTTCTTTATAATATTTCAGTTGGCGAATCTTGCCTCAAACTCCTACGGCTGCTTGTGCTCACACATCTAGGGGTGACTGTGTCAATTTTAGTTCTGTAATCTGAAGTGGGAGGAAATTAACCGTGTTTCAGTTGCAGTAAGTAATTAATGAGAAGGGTTTCTAATCCACTTACACTTTCTCTGTGGCAAAATATAGTCAAGAAAATAATTCTTCAGCTCTGGCTGTTAAGACCTCTTGTTAGTAGTTCTGCCATGTAAAAATTGATACACAACTTAAAAACCCATTAATGACACCATCGGCTCTGGCACTGCAATGTACCCTTCAGATAGCAGCTGCATGACAGCACTAAAGAAATCTGCAAATTTCCTGCAAAAATGCTGCATAAATATGATGATGATAGTTCCTCATATATTTCAGATATTCCAAGCCTAACATTAGCTACACTCAGAGAAGAGGAAAACTGCTGCTGACCTTCCTTCTACTTTGCTGTTTTTGATTCGTAAAAGTTCATTCAAAGGTCAGAAATGCTATAAATATTTTTTCAGCAGGAAGCAACACATGTATAGGCGGGGATGCTAAGACTTCAGGTCTTATAAGCTGGGAGGAAAATGAGATGTCCTGACAATTTCAGACGGACTGGATAACCAAAAAGAATTTCTCAGATGATTTAGATAGAGCGATTTGCTTCCTTCTGAAGTCTAATATATCACTGCTACCTGGATTCCTGGATGTAGACTGAGAACATGCCACGACAAGAAACATAAAGGTAGCAGGCAAGTAAAATTAAAATAATTAAAGCCAGAAAATCATTCTATTAAAACACTCACCCAAACCTCAACAGTGATGCAGAGCAATTTTCCTGAGGGGAAGTTACTGTTCCTTTTTAAAAACAACAACAAAAGCTTGACTCATGCTGGGGCAATATTAATATTGCTGGAATGACAATTTGCATGTTGCTGTGTCTAACAGCTTAGGAAATGTTTTCTGATTCAGAAATGTACGCCCATCACTGGTAGCAGATATGTTTTTTTCAGATAAACCAATTTACTAACAAGACTCAATATCCTTCTTTTTTGTGGCAATTTTCTTGCCTGCTTTTAAATTTGAGTTGCAGGTTTATAATGCGCTAAGGAACATCTTGTTTCATCCTGAATGAATATGTAAAAAGTAATCAGTGAAGCTTATTCCCATTTAAATGACAACTGATGGTAATTTACTTTGGCACAGAGTCACTCCTTGGGAAAGACTCTGCACGTGCTTGCTCACTGCCCTCTGCTTTGCTATCCATTTATGGGTTATACCCACCGAGATGGAAACCTGAACACGTGTGGTGCTGAGGTTGTGTCTGCACTAAATGTTCAGCCCAGAGTCTGAACCTGGAGCTCTATCCTTAACCTGGCTGCTGTTTATGCTGTTAAACTTCAGCCCATGGGACTGGGCTCCCGTTTGGGAAGCCCAAAGTTAAGAGAGAAGCTAAGAGGCGAGGATGAATTTATGCTTCAACAGTTATTCATCTATACTCGGCCACACCTTCACTGTGGTTAATTTTCATCAGCTCACCATCCCTGAGGCCACCACTCTGCACTGCTCCTCCCGTTGGGTGCCCTACAGTGAGTGTTGGTTACACTCTGGGGCGAAGATGTGAGTGACTCAGCCAGGGGCCTGAGGACACCTCGCATCCACTTGACTGGGCAGAGATGGGGTAAGAAAGCAACTCCAAGTGCCTGGAGGCCATTCTAGTCAAAGATGTGCTAGGTTAGACTGCAGTGTGTGTACAGGTCCCCAGCAGCCCCTTCTTCTGTCTTCTTAGCTTTCTCCTGACAGCCTTTTACTCATTTCCATATAAATCTAATTAGATAGGCTACTAGGGTTACTGCTATTTTTTCTTCATTTAAACTGCACAATAGAATAAAAACACGTGGTGGCTCCGTCGCTGCTCATGCCTGTACCTGCTCCTGCCTCTTCTGACCCACGGGCAGCTCTTGCAGGCTCTTGCCAGGTGCAGGCGTGTAGCGCAGATGGACGTATGCATTTAGCACGCTGAAGCCCTGGTTACCACCTCAGAGGGCTATTGTAAAACAAGTATACTTATGATCCACAACTATCACACTGATATGCCTCTCTGCAATTTAAAATAATGACATTTCAGGCTCTGAGTGCATTAATATAAAAGCCAGGTTATGTTCCAGCCCGGTTTGCAAGCACAGTCGGATTCTAGATAGCATTTTGAGTTCAATTAAGAAGCACATACTCTCTTTCACGGAATAGGACTCAGGGCAGGAAACCACATCATTTTACAGTTGAGACAAAGGGACCTGCATAAGTAAAATATTTCTGGTGGCTTCTTCCAGTTGTAAAGGTAATGAGATGGGATGACATAAGCTGTAGAGTTCCCCTGTGGGCATGCTCTCCATGAAGAAAGTAAGTACTCACAAGCTTGCTGGGGGTAAAACCTCATACCCTGTGGACACCCTTCTGTAGCATGGTACCAGAAATTCCTATGTATAGACCAACCACCCTTCCCGTGTGGTTTCCAGGGTTCACGCAGGTATTACTGTGTGGTTTGCCCTCCCTGAATTACTTCTGCGCCCTGGAAGCAGCTGTGAAATCCATCTGCCCGACATGTGCACCAGCGCTTGCCAGGCTCCTGTCTGACTGGATGACTGCAGGGAAGTGATAAGGAACAAATTATTCCCTTAGCATGATGTGCTGAAATGAAAGGTTAAGGCTTCCTAAAGTGACTAGTGATTTTGGCTGTCCAATCTGATTTTTTTTCAGAAAAGCCTGAAGACCAGCTCCCTTTCCTGCCCTTCATCATTTTGCTGTCTTTAGGGTGGCTTAGGGTTGGTGAGACAAAGGCTGAACTAATCAAAATTAAAATTCATTTTTGAAAACTGGAACATGATTTTTAATTTTACATAGCCAGTGATACATCTTTCTTATGCTGGTAACTCCAATATATATGTGCTCATTTGTATGGAGAACTAAATAACAGTACTACTAAAAGCTGGCAATATTCTGAAAGAACACCATATGTAAAGCTGAGAAAAAATACAGACACCATCATGTGAAAAAAATTAAACTATTTCATAGTAATTTGTAAGTGCCACTTATCCAATTACTAACATTTTCTTTTCTCATGATGGACTTCTGGTTTTTCGCTCATTTATAAGGCCTGGTAAGACCAAAGTACAAGACAGTGTATTTTCAAATTGCCCTGGGCGTATAAGAACACAGACTCCTTAGAGAAGAGAAATAAATTTAGAAAAAAGAAAAAAGTTTTACATTTTAAATTTTACTAAAACATTTTTGGTTTTCCTTAAAATCTGCCTTACTGCTTAATTGTGCCAAGCAAGAGGCTATGTATAGACAAGGCTGAAGTATAATTGTTTGTAAGAAAAATCAGTATTTCCTTTAGAGAAGTCAGCAAGTAAGTTTCTTTAGGAAGTTTTGATTACTGTCTTACAGGAACCGAACATAACAGCTTACTATAGATTTAGTAATTTGTTTTCAAATCTGTCAAGTCATTAACTTTATACCTTCCCAGAAACAGTCTGGCTAAAGAACAAAGTGTTTCTATTTAGAACATTGATATGATGGCAACAAGCAAGGCCTTTCTTCCTTGGAAAAGGAAAATAACTTTTTGGAAAATGATTCATCTACAAGTTCATTTTTAAATGTAGTTCATGCACAGATTCGGTGAAGCTTTTTCCATAACTACTTAATTGTATTTATAACTCAGAGAACTTCTATTTTGGAAGGGTTAGAGGAACATAAATAGATAATTTCATTTCTCTCTTGCAGATATTTTGTAAGTTTTTTTTTTTTTTCTTTTTTTTTTTTTATTTATTTAATTGGGATATTGGAGAGGTACAAAACGGCAAGAAAATAAATAAATTCTCTCCCTAGGACAGTTTTATTCTGGACCTCATTAGTTTTCTAAGAAGCTCCAGAGCCTTGTAAGTGAAGAACTCGCAATATTCAGACAGAAGTGACCAAATAACTCTATCAATATTAATATCATAGTCATCCTAGAGATCCTTATATAATTATGGAGAGAGAGAAGCTTTTCCAGAAAGCATTTTGAATTCAAGTGAGTTAGGAGAGGCATGGTAATTGAGGAAAAAAATGACATAATTATTTCAGGAATACGCAATTCAGTTCAAGCAACTGTCAATAACCTTTCTTACTAGGGTGTGCTTTCCTGCTGTACAAAAATCTGAAGAGTAGATCAAAGCAGAAGATGGAGGGAAGCACAGAAGACAAGATAAGAGTCACCAGTCTGTTTTGACCTAAACTGTCGCTTCAGAAAAAGTCTCAATTTTCATAATTAAAATAAAATTGAGACACACAAAGCATCCTCTTTGCACTGTGCAGATTGTAATCTTCCAATTTATCCTAACCCTCTAAGTCTCTCTAGTAACACCTACTAAAATAAGGCATACTGCAATTTGCTCTTGGAGCATACTCTTCCCCACTGAAAACTGACACAGCAGTGTAGTGGGGAAAAACTTCCTGCCATCATTTACTTTGGCCTCAGACATTTAAAAAAAGAACAAAAAAAGGAACAAAAGTTCTTTAATCCTCAGCTACAGAAAGACTATTTCCCCCCCACATCTTAATACTTCAGTTATAAAATATATTTGTAAACTAGAATAGACAATTTGATTCTGAACAAATGTACGCCGTAAAGCAATATATGGACCCTGCTGCAAGAGGTCTTTGGCTTTTATTTCTTCAGTTCCCTAAAATATGTTATTTCAAAGGACATAATAATTGTGAAGTAGACATGAGCATGCATAGTTACTGCATATACTCATTTGCCTGGAATACACAACAGACATTTTCATTAACTTTTATACGAAAACTATTTATACAGCCAAGTTGAGTTATGATTTATAAGAAAGCTCAATTCTTTTTTCCTAACTTATTACACTACCACAAATCCCTACTTTAATTTTATTGATTAATTCTGTCTTAAGTTCTAGCTCTCCAAACACTGTTTGCCTCTGAAGGGGGCAATTTTACATCAATCTTTAAAGACTAACTTAAGATTCAATATACCACAGGTAAAAAATGAAATTTGGGAATTAAAAAAAAATTAAATAAATCCACTCAGCCTTCTGCTTGTTAATAATTGTAGAAGCATTCGGTAGCTGCAGACAGCAGTTATTAAAACCTTGCTCAGACTGTCCCTCTTACTCGGTCATCAAAAAAGAAGAACCCCACCCCAACCCACAGCAGTTTCTCTAGCACAGCGGTGCTGCGGAGCCGGGCAAGCTCAGCAACCAGCAGCAACAGTGTTCCTGGAGAGTACAGGGGCCTGACCACTGGAGCCCGGGCATCTCCTCACTGCTGTGTGGAGGTTAAAAAAATCAAACATATTTTTTTTCCTGTCTGAAAAGGGGAAAATTCTCAAAAAAGAAAAAAAAAAAGAAAACTTGAAAACAGCTTATTATCTCAGTGCTTCACAGGTACGCTGCTATTTAGAAGTTGTGAAGTATGCTCATTCCCAATATTTTCAAGCAAAACTGGATGCCTTAGAATTTTTTTTTTTTTTTCCCCCTGGAAATAAAAGCTAACATCTGAGACTGCAGAGAGAGGAGTTCTGGCTCCTGTTGACCTAAGACTTCTTTTTATTACATGGTAGAAGAGAAGCATTACATTACACACTTAAAAATCCTACCAATATTAAAACCATTTGAATATGACTGTCAAGCTAGAGACTACCTTGGCATTGCTTCATATATGTACTAAATTGTGAGTATTTTTATGTCATTGGTAATACTTAGTACTTCAAGTAATAATAGAATATGATGACATTAAATAGTTAATGACCATTTTCAATTAGAAAATACAGAAACTGCCACTAATAGTTTAAAATCATAAATACGACAGAATATCAAACATACCTGAAAAGAATACAATATCAAAACAATCACAGTTGGTGGTCTTGTTTGTTAACAAATAGACTTTTTTCTTCCTGATACATTTTCTGCCTTCAATTTTGTTTTCTTTTGCTTAAGAAAATGTTCAAGAAGCATCAAAAGACAGTTTGGGACCCAATACTGATTTTAGCTTCAGAGAATCTCCCCTCAGAGACCCAGCTCTGTTCATGCATCATTAATAAATCCTAATGGGGATTTTGCAATTTATTGCAATTACTATATTCTCTACTGCATTTTACATTATTACTATCCCTTCCAGAAAAAAAAAAAAACTCCAACCCTTAAAAATTTTGGGGTTGTGCAGTGCACTCTTGCCATGAGCAATGTGCACATTAGGGTCCATCACAGAAAGACCTGAACAGAAAGTGCTAAGGAAAGCAAATGGTTTGGAGTTGTGCTGGAGAGTAATTGGGTGGCAGTACAAGTAACAGCTAAACAGGAGAATGAAAAGAACGTAAACTAGAGCATGGATGTGCTGGAGTGTGGGCCAGATGGGGCGCAGGATGGCCAAGCTGCAACCGGCTCCTCGAGCGCGTGCCTTCCCTGAGAGGTGTGACCAAGGATGTCCTTGGGAAGGGTGCTCGTCATCAGGGCACAGCAGGGGAAAAGCATCATAATACAGCTCGTATTTGGGAGATTGTGGTCAGCTGCACGGGGTGGGGATGTTGCACTCATGGTTTGGTCTTGGATTAGTCCCGCTTTTGGGACAAGGGGTCACCAGTTCTGCCACAGACTTCCAACTTGACCTCAGACTCTTCCGATGTAAAGGTAAGTGTTAAAGCTCACAGATGTCAGAAGTCTCATGAGTGTAAATACATTAAGGTTCATGAAGTACTTCAGTACAGTGTCAATAGCCATTTAAGTGGCTCAGGAGGGCAAAGTGAGATGAATATGCAGGAGGTAGATGGGCAGATCAATAAATTACAAGGTGGATGCCCCATCCCTGGAAACATTCAAGGCCAGGTTTGACGGGGCTCTGAGCAACCTGATCAGGTTGGAGATGTCCCTGCTCATTGCAGAGGGGTTGGACTAGATGACTTTTAAAGGTCCCTTCCAACCCTAACCATTCTATGATTCTATGAGGTAGAACTAGAGTTATGTAGACTCTGGATAAAAGAACAAGTAAGTGCTCTGTGATGTTGCTGAGGCCATTAATGTGGAGATGAAGGACAGCGGGAAAACTTCTCATGGGGGCCAGAGAAACCAATAAATGTTCAATATTCTTTCCATTGCTCTGTGCCTCTTTGGCCCCTTTGCAGCTCCTGTCTATGTAGGGTGTCCACACGCAGCTCTCTGTTGAGACTTATGACTTGCGGTGGGTGGAGAGGAGAAGGGAAGGACAAAGCATGTGCATGTGACAGAAGACAGAGAGGTGATGGCAAGTTCAGTCTTCAGGTCTGGGGACAATTTCATGTCCCTGTGGACCACAGCCATGGATGAATTCAAAGAAGGCACAAAGACAGGGTTAGAAGAAATGGCAGAGATTTCAGATGCTTTTTAACGTCTGCTATGGGGCCCGGCATTTCAGGGAATACCAGAATGAAAAAGAACAAGAAACCCTATTAGATCTGTTGAGAAATAGTAGAACTTTATATTTAATAAACAAAATGAAAAACATTAAGAAATCAATGTTCTAACAAAGAGGAAAAGTTTTTAGGTGTGAAACAGTCACTGTAAACCTCAGAACAATGTAACTGGGCTGGGGATGGCAAGAAAAAATGGAAACTATTCCTTTCTGGCAAAGTACGTTTAGTTACTCTTTGATGGGAAGAGTAACATGAAAAATTTGTAGTAAAGAGTTTTTTTAAGAAGTAAAAGAGAAATGATTCTGTGACACTTCCTATAATACTTTTCCAATTCCTTATCTGTGCGTTTCATGTGGTTTGCAAAACCATTTAGTGTCTACAGAAAATGCACTTTACTTTGTTTCTCAGAAACAAGAGCATTGTGCCAGGTCTCCATATGCAGGAATTTCACAGATAAAATCTCTTGCTACTATTATTCCAGAAAAAATAATAATCTTGGAAGGCTCAGCCTTACTCTGGCAGTATCACAGAGACACCTGGGATCTGTGGACAGTAATAATATATAAAGTGGTTTCACATCAGATAAGAATCAGGTTAGAATGAACATGTTTACTAACGAAGAGAAAAAGTCCTGGAGTCACTAACTCTAACTAGAAAAATATGTAACATACATACTGAAGTTTAAGACATCTGGAGTCCTATGTCAATAATACAGAAAGACCGAAGAACAAAGAGAGTGAGGAAGAAGATGCTACATCACTTCTACCTTTTCCCGAGCTTTCAGCTTGCAAAAAGCAAATTCCCTTCTGAACATCAACTGCAGAGGATTTGCTAGTCATCTAAACAACACAGCATTCCATAATTGCTTGCCAGCCAAGAAATGCCCAGTTTTGTGTTCTCTGAGCTTCTATTTGCCTGCACTGGGTGGGAGAGGCAGAGCTGCTCTCGAACCAGGTAACTCCCTACCCACCTGAGATTTCCCCCATGCGCAATAAATCCACACCTGCTATTTAGTTGGAGATGTCCCTGCTCCTTGCAGGGGGGTTGGACTAGATGACCTTTAAAGGTCCCTTCCAACCCTAACTATTCTATGATTCTATGATTTGTTGTAGCTCTCCTCTGCCACTTACGGCTTTGCAGTTCTCCCGGGTACTTCATAAATATTAGGTAAGCCTTGGTATTTAGAAACTGGGAAACTGAGGCAGAGATCCACTGTCACATCAAAGTGAAACAGATCTCAGCCCAGGCTTTGGTCATGATTCCTCCTCGCATTCTCAGCTCATTTCCAGGGCTTCCTAACCAACTCCTTTTGCTACTTGCTTCCAATAGCAGATCTGATGCCTGCAGTACAAAAATCAACATGTGCTTTCTGCAAAAAACAATTCTACCGACTAACCTTAATAAAAGCTTAACATTTTGGAAGAATACACAAGAGAACTCTAAAGCTCCTTAATGAAAACCAGCACATACAGATTCATGGAAACTATGCTGAAGGGAAGCTTTCTGCAGTGGTTGCCAGCCCTCATTCTGCCAGGAATGTACCATACACAACTCTGTTTTTGCTCTACTACAAGCTGCCTCAAACCCAATTTCCAAATTAACTAAAAATCAAATCACAAGGTAAATCTTTATGAAGTTCCATATCTAATTATCTTCTTACTTTTGAATCCTATAGAATAAACCAATTAAACAGAGAAGAAAGATGAATAAAACCCTAAATTTCTATCACATATTGCTTACACATGTGATTTATACAAAGAATGATTTCCCCTGCAAAGTCATACTGATAAGCCCCCCATGATGCAGGCAATCTTTCTTTCTTCCATAAATCCCTTGTGGATTTCGACAGCTGTTTAAGAACTATAATGTGAAGTTTAAACTAAATGTCCACCAACCTAATTCACACAGGTTCACACTGAATCTTAGTGGAGTGGTAAAGTTTACAAACTTGTATTGATCCATCCCGCAGGCAGCCACACCTTGGCTGCTGTAGGCACAGGAGCAGACCAGCACAGATCACAGCGTTCTTCTTAGCAGGTAGCCTGGTTCTGTTCAGTTGCTACTATACTGGTGCCTAGAGACATTTGAGGTGCCCCAAGGTCCTCCAACACCTTAGTCCAGTTGTAAGCGGGAAAGGCAAGGGTCTTCCATAAGCCCTGTGCTACTTCAGTAAGACCTGTGTTTGGGTTCCCTGCAGCTCTCTATTAGCACTGGAGGCCTATAATTAGGCAATGAGAGCACCATGGCTGGGATTCTGCCCCAGACACAGAAACATGGTGTAAAATCTCTACAACAGGAAGCAGAGCCACTGCAGATTGCAGCATTGGGTCAGTGGCACCAATGCATTCTGTACAGTACAGTGTACGCACAGCGTACACTGACGTTTGGGCAGCTGCACAGCCCTCCACTGACCATGTGGGCTAGCTCTTCATTGCCTGTAACAGGAGTCATCTGAGTAATACCAAATGACAGACAGCCAGAGTAGTTTCTATACACTGTGGTTTCTGTATCTGTTCCTGGTAGTAATTTATTTCAAAAGAGACCTCTATGATTTTTGACATATGGCATCACCCTTACAATGTAGTTGTGAGTCAATTTTTGTTTAAGGGAGAGGCTTGCAACTCAATGTAAAAAATAAGCTTCTAAAAACTACTCATTTATCTGACACAGGTTTGGCAAGGAAAGAAGCCACGTTTTGAACTAAGCTACCAAGAGTGTAACATCCTACTTATAAGCAGCAGAAGAGTCTGGTAATGGTCTGCATCAGTTAATAAGCTTCCCAGTGGGACCTTTTATTATTCTGTGGACAAAATAAAATGTATCTGTATAACCATCTTATACTAAAAATGCACAAAACAGATCAAAAGGAAATACGAGTTCTCTTAATGCCAGAACAGCTGCTGACTTGCGCATGGTTTGTTTTCCTTTCAGTCTTTTGATATGACGGGGTGACAGCATCGGTGGACAAGGGACGAGCAACTGACATCATCTACCTTGACTTGTGCAAAGCTTTTGACACTGTCCCGCACGACATCCTTCTCTCTAAACTAGAGAGACATGGGTTTGATGGACGGACCACTTGGTGGATAAGGAGTTGGCTGGATGGCCACACTCAGAGAGTGGTGGTCAACGGCTCAATGTCCAGGTGGAGACTGATCACGAGTGGCATCCCTCAGGGGTCCGTGCTGGGCCCGGCCCTGTTCAACATCTTTGTCAGCGACATGGACAGTGGGATAGAGTGCACCCTCAGCAAGTTCGCCGACGACACCAAGTTGTGTGGTGCCGTCGACATGCTGGAAGGGAGGGATGCCATCCAGAGGGACCTTGACAGGCTGGAGAGGTGGGCCCGTGCCAACCTCATGAAGTTCAACCAGGCCAAGTGCAAGGTCCTGCACCTGGCTCATGGCAATCCCAGGCACAAATACAGGCTGGGCGGGGAATGGATTGAGAGCAGCCCTGAGGAGAAGGACTTGGGAGTGCTGGTGGATGAGAAGCTTAACATGAGCAGGCAATGCGCCCTTGCGGCCCAGAAGGCCAACCGCATCCTGGGCTGCATCAAGAGAAGCGTGGCCAGCAGGTCGAGGGAGGTGATTCTCCCCCTCTACTCTGCCCTGGTGAGACCCCACCTGGAGTACTGTGTCCAGTTCTGGAGCCCCCAGGACAAGAAGGACATGGACCAGTTGGAGAAGGTCCAGAGGAGGGCCACAAAGATGCTAAAAGGGCTGGAGCACCTCTCTTATGAGGACAGGCTGAGAGAGTTGGGGCTGTTCAGCCTGCAGAAGAGGAAGCTCCGGAGAGACCTGATAGCGGTCTTCCAGTACCTCAAGGGGGCCTACAAGAAAGATGGGGATAGGCTGTTTAGTAGGGCCTGTTGCAATAGGACGAGAGGTAATGGTTTTAAAATAGAAGGGGGTAGATTTAGATTAGAAATTATGAAAAAATTTTTTATGATGCGGGTTATAGAACACTGGAACAGGTTGCCCAGAAAGGTGGTGGAGGCCCCATCTCTGGAAGCATTCAAGGCCAGGCTGGATGAGCCTCTGAGCAACCTGACCTAGTCAGGGATGTCCCTGCTTCTTGCAGGGGGGTTGGACTAGATGACCTTTGAAGGTCCCTTCCAACCCTAACCATTCTATGTTTCTATGATTCTATATTTCCAATTTAGCTCTTCCGGCTCAGTCACGGGTGGACAGTCCTATGTATGCTGGGAAATACAATAAAGGTGAAAAGAAATATTTCATATAACAAGAAGCAATATTAAAAAGAACTTTCTAGTCTAGAATTCTGGATATTGAATTATCTGTTTAAATAATTTCTATACATTCTTCAGGTATTATACTAATCTGAGCTCCCATGAATCCAATGTAAAGGAGCCACAAACTACTTGATCATTAAGACTACATCTTAATGGCCTCTTTGATAAATTAAATTAAGTGAGCTTACATGTCCCTCAGACGCAATTGCTTAGCCAACCCTTTCAAACTTTCAGCATTTCTATGGAAGTATAAATATGAGAACTGAAGGTATTATTTCAGAACGGATCCTACCAATGCTGCAGTGAGAGTTTTGCAAGTCTTGCTCACGTATGCAAACTCAGTTTAGAGTTCTTCACTGCTTCTGGATTAGGACATTAGAAACCTTAGTTAAATATGCAGATCTGCCAAATATATGATTATGAGTAAGTCATTCAATCTCTCGGTTCCTTGGCTCTAACAGAAAAGCCAGTGCTTTAGGTTTTCCACCATTTGTTCATCTGGTTTGTCTGTGGGCTCCTTGAAGACAGAGTGACTCTTATCACGTGCTTGCACAATAAGAATTGGGGGGTTAGTTTTATCCAGGCCTTGAATATAACACAATATAATAAATAACTAGGATTTTGCAGTAGTGTTAGTTTTGTTACTGTAACTCCTTTTGAAAAGGAAAATACACAAAGAATTCTGGTTTTGGAGTACTTGGCAATTATGCTAAACATGTTTTCCAGTTTTAACAAAAGGAATATTGTTGATATGGTGCTTTTGAAAGCAGCAGCTTTAGCTTTCTTTGAACTAGCTTTCTGTAATATTTTTATCAGCTTTGTACCAAACATGGTATTTAATATCAAAGGTAATCAGCTGAAGCAATCCATGCTGTCTTTATGCAGAAGCACTTTGCAGTTTTTCACTGTTTGGAGTTTTGGATGAATAACTTCTTATTCCTTTTATCCTCTGAGGTACTTTGAACACTACGCAAACATATAAAGAACTTGGCTTGACACATTTACTTTAGTTTTTTCTTTTAAAGAAGGATAGACATTGGAGAATGCATCCATAGTTCAACATTCATCTTGATACTCAGAAACAAAGAGGTGCCATACTTCAAAGATTATTTAATTTTTTTCTTTTTTCTTTTTTTTTTTTAATAAACAAGGAGTTTATGAATAACAGTGGAAATAATGGGGCCTATCTTTCTGTGAACTTGTGTCTTGCAGTTGGATTCACTGAATGTCTAATAGGGTGCAAAGTCTCACAGACACTTTTCCAGTAGCCAGGCCATTTGTGGCCAGGCTCGCCTGGATGGATACTCCAGGATCCAGTCAGGGGTATGTTTACACTGCGGCCTTTCTCCGAGTTGGCAGCGACAGACTCATTTTTTCCTCTCCAGCCTGTAGAGGCTGTAATATCTCTGAGAATACTAGGCCACACTTAAATGTGGTTGAAATTGCATTACTGGTAGAGGTTTGCAGTAGGGCATGGGCAGAAATTCCTACTCACACAGGCCATGTGATTGCATAAGCCTCAATGTTTAGGAAAACAGACTGAATGTTACAGAATTAGCCTGTGCCCTGGTAGCTCTAGCTTCTGATGTGCTGTGAGTGAGACCAGTCATTGGCGAGAGCATGTCTAAACGATGCAATGAGAATCTGGCCTCCCAGCACTTCTGAAGCAAATACCGGCAAAGTCCATTCCAAGAAAAACAGAACAAAATAAGAATGCTCCATTCCTCTCCCAAGGAGAAAGGAACGGCCTCTCTGCTCAGATTGTCTAAATGGATGTACTGTAAGGGAAAGTTTGGCTTGCTTTTTCTTTGGCTACCACACAGCCTGACTACTACTCAGTGGCAATTTACAGAAATTACACCAGCTTAACCATGCCGTTGTACGAGTGGATACATATACCATCAGAGCAAACTGTTGATTTCAAAATACACACAGGTACTATCTAGCAAAATTGAAAAAGACTAATCGGAAAATCCCTTTCATTACTAGGTAACAGACACTGATTTTTTAAATGTTTGTCTACAGAACATAAATAATATTGGGAAAACAGAAGTCCCCGAGACAGCTGTTTACACTGTCTGAAAAAAATCTGTTGAGCGGCTGAAACCTGTCCAAATGCAGTACAGAGAGTGGAACAGTTTCAGACTAAGATCATTTAAATAAAGGATGGAGGTGAAACATTCAGCCAAGGAGCATGACATAGTAGATTTTTGGAAATACCCTTTAAGCTTCAGATGATTAATATCTGTACGAAAACAAACCCTGTTACATGAGATTAAGTTTGGTTTTATGTATGTCCCACTGTCAGCACTACTGGCCTATCCTTGGCTGCTTTTCAGAAAGTGGAATCAGGCATTGACCATGTTGGTGAAGAGGGTGTCCAGAAATGATGGATAAACCGAAAATCCCTAGCTGAGATAAGAGCAGGGAATTATTTCTCATACTTTATCCCTTAAAGCAGTAGGCCTTCTACGGCAAGCTAGATACAGAACCTGTTTCTGATATTAGAGAGTTAGGAGACCCTTGATCTTAACATCATGATCTCATGAGCTACAAAAAGATCTAGTTTTCAAAATCAGAATACAAAATATGATTATTTGATAGTTATAACCTTCCTTTTCCTTTCCTAAATAGCTAGAAAATGCACGAAAAATAGTGCCAATACACTATACAGAATTACTAAACAAGATTTCCTTGAAAAGAATTGCATTGCTTTCACAGACTATATGGCACGGTGGGATGTATAACAATATAAAGGCAGTAACTTCAGAAGACATATGGGACACATTTATGAACTTTATATCTCCTGAATAATGCAGTCCTCAGCCAGTGCAACCTTTATATGCCACTCTGACACAAGCTCTCAGCAAATATGCGTTATTACACGGCCTCGTGTTACAGAATATTTCTAGACAGGCTGATACGAAGAGGCACCCTTCCAGAAGAATGGCAGCACGCACAGCTGCATTAAATAAAGGAACAGCCTGAGTCACTGTAACAGTACATTACACACATGTCCTTTGCTGATGGTGGTGTTATTCTGCTTGTGACTTCTGACAAGCAGGAGAAAAGGCCCTTTGTGGTTTCCCCCCCAAAATGTTTCCTGAGCTCAGTGAGCCTCCATGAGGGCAGCGCTGCATCCCCTGCTGTGGCCGGAGGGCAAGCTGGAAACGCGAATCCACTTAGTATATGGGTAAATCAGCTTAAGCTATCTGTTTGACACATTAGACTTATTTCAAAAGCCCTCCTTGAGACAATGGTAGAAGTAAAATAGCAAATACTTGAAATTCAGAAAATTCCATCAGAGTGAAATCCCTCTCCTCTTTGTGTTTACATGTGCTGTTCTGCTCTTACTCTCCCTTCCCATCACTTGGAACCCCCAGCCCTTCTCTGATTCATCTTTGTCTCACACACATGCCTTGTCTCACACACACCTCTGCATTTAGGTCAGGAGATTTTCCTTCCCTTCATCTCCCCTGCTGCTCATGGAGCGAGCAGTAGGCACCCAAGATTCAGTGTTCAGTGATAAGGATGTAGAAAAAGTCTTATTTAATCCTAACAATGACTTGGAGGAGTTCAATCTCCAGATCTCCAAATCTGTGGAAAATACGACAGTCTTTGCAGACTGAGGACCACAACCCATACATTTGGGTAAGCATTCACAGGTGCAGCAAAAGACCAGGTTCCTATTGGGAAAGTGAGGTCTCCACCAAATATCAAGTCTCTGCATGAAAACACCAACAATTGTGCTGTCATATCTGTGATGAGTTGAAGTCTAAATGTAAAACTATTTTAAAATTCATAGTTGAATCTACATTTGAATATGAAGATCTGATGATCTAAAGCAAGACAAGATTGGTAAGAAGAGATGATCGGAACAACTAGCATAGCCAAAACTCTCTTGAGTTTTAACCTCACAGGCTGATATAAAAGAAAAAAAAATGTTTTCTTATCAAGGTAGCCTGCACTATAGAGGTAGCAACTGAGATACCTATTACATAGCAATTATAGCAACTGAGCTGTATTGCAGACTCAATTCAATGTGTTTTGGTGGAAAATTTGATCAGAATTTTTTAGAGATGGCATTTACGTTCTTCAAATGAGTGACTAATGCAAGACTATTTAAATTATATTCCCTTTAATGGTGCTATATAATCTGTTTCAAAATTTCCACATTTTAAATAGATATTCTACAGTTTCGGTAAAGGTCTTAAAAAATTGCTGGGCAGTATTTTGATATTTTTCTGTCGGTAAGGACAGAAATCTCAAATAAAAAGAATGACCTAAAAAGAAGTTATATGGCTTACTCATTTAACTTCCAGGAAAATGGAGACACTCCCTTCCTGACCCCACTCCCCATGCCTAAAAGGCCTTAGAATATAGATGCATAAAAATACTTATATAGGATTAGCTCTTATTCTCCAGTCAGTTCTGTATCCCACCTCTGGCAACAGTAAAGCTCAGATGTTGCAGAAGATGGCAGAAGAAAACTTAAATAGCAGACATGTGACCACCTCCTTCTTCTGTAGCCCTTAATAATCAAAGACAGTCTTCAGCCTACAAGTACGCAATTTTATATCCTGTCTCCTTACTTTTTTTTCTAATTGGTCTTTTCAGTTTACAGCGTTTTCCTGTATTTTCAGAAGGCTACAAAAGAATGACTGAGGGAGGAAAAAAGCTTCTGCAGTGAGTTGTTAAAATGGCAGTTACCAGAGAATTGTAAAAAATTGGAGGACTGAAAGTTTCCTAAATCGGGGGGCAGATCATGTAGCAGAGGCACCATAAACTGGACTGAAATTCAAGTGCAGCAATAAGGCAGGCAGTCTGGAAGTGCAATTGAAAGTGGGCTTTGAAAACCTGAGACTCTCTGCAGAAGGAGAGCAGGTTTGTTTCTCTCAGCATTGGATAAGGGCACACGATCTCACAGAAATATGGCATCGGCTGCCACGCCGTATATAGGATTGTTTTTGGCCTGTACGTATATGTATACATAGATATGAAGATATACATAAATATGCATTGTACTTTCAGACACCGAACAATCAGCAACATATTTTCAGTTTATCAAAAATACAGATCAAAAAAACCTTCTGCAGTAAAAAAAGAAAGTAACTGTTCCTGAGCTGGAAATGAAAAGATATAAAAGTCTTATTTAGGACCAAATGAGAATTCCCTGTGCATACAGACTTATAGAAGGCTTTCAGGGAATTCAGGGTTATCTTTAGCATTTCTATTTTAATTTCACATTCTAAAAAATATATTCCACAATGATCAGAATTGGTAGTCAGGTTAGTAATTTGCCAGACATTAATGAGTGATGTGATAAAGGGAAAGCTCTGATGCCAAATGTCACAGAAATCTCGGTGCATTGTAGATTATCAGACGAGTGAGTCACAACTGTATTTGCTATTCATATTCCTTCAAGTCCTTCATGGAATTATGTATTTTAAACTGGATGTAGCTGTTGAAAACAAAGAAAATCCTACATTCTCAACATAAGATTTACACAAACACTTTAATCTGATCCTTAGATCCAATAGCTCAAGATATTATTAGTACTTTGAAGAACCATTTGAAGATTTTCCCTGTGTAAATGAAAATGTAGCCTTGTGAATAACAAGTAAATTACGGAGTATTTGTATTATAGGAGTGAAGTTTTTTTTGTATAGCACTTGTTCTCACAAACTATGTGCTTTGCTACCTAAGCTACCCATAACCATAAAACTTGTTTTGCCAGATAAAAATAAATATAGTTGTTCTAAAACCTGGAAAGATATATATAAACTGTTCCTCTGTTTAACAGAATGGTACTTAGAAAGAAAATAATGTAGATCAAATAATTAATTATTGTGTTTTTCAGTGCCCCAGTTCAATAAAAAGTAGTCACACAAATCTTTTAAGATTTCAAACAGTGTTTTGTTTGCTTTAAATGATGCACGTCTTGAAATTCAAACGAAGCAGTGATGCATTTTTAATTGCACAATTAAAATAATTTTTCAAGGTTTTTAAATAGATTAGTTCTAAAATTACTTGTCTACTGAAAAACATTTCTGCAGAGCAGTTATCCGATATCACATTTCTAGACAAAGCCTTCTTTGTCATCTTGTCCTGTTTCTTGTCTTCCTTCAAATGTTTACTGACCACAGTCACCTTTGTGAAATTATTCACTGAAAAGAATTTATACTTCTCTTCAGTAAACTGCAAAACCTTTCCCTTACTAAATCTACAGCAGCAATTTGTTATATATAAATAAAAATTAATTCCAGTACACAATGCAACACTTGGGATGTTTGAAATTAAGAGCACATTCCATATTTTGTGCCTTAAGTCAATTTATAACACAATTCCCTTGGAATAGAAGAGAATATGGTATCATTCGGACTTTATTGTAATTGGAAGAACATGGCTGAAACTCAGCCCTGGAGAAATGCATAAGCAGGTACTTCAGTTCATTTTCTGCAACAAATTATTCAGGGAACAAGGTTTGTTTCACTTACTGGAGCTTTTTTTCTCTAAATTACACTAACAAAAGTTTACACTTTATGTTTTAAGAAAATATTTACTGTGATGTCCATCTCTAGTCTTTTTTTTGTGTTTCAAAGCAAAAATAAGGAAATTTAATGTCCCTGATATATTATGTCCAGTGCTCTCAGAGAAGAGAGGGTCTGAAGCACAGTGGCTAAACTCTTCTTCTGCCCAAAATCTATACTGGCAAAAGGAAGATAGAAACTAAAAACTGAGATTTTGAATTTTTAGTGTTTTGATAGGAAAGGAAGCCTTAAAACAACTCTGGAAACTGGATAACCGACCCCCCCCACCCCCCGCCAAATGTATTAGAACCTCTACCATATGCTGTTTCAGAAATGAACTGTGTTCCTTGGTATCTGTGGTGACTCGGTGGAACTATCAGTGCCTACCCTGAAGCTATATGTTTGTTGCGACGAACACAGAGGGAGGGCAGTAAAAGATACATTACAAAAACATATTATTATTTTGGACATTTCCTCATATAATTGCTCCTATTTTGATGGTTTAAATCTCACATACTCTTAAACAAGCTCTTCGCTACTTCAAAACATGCCTCTAAAAACCTGTCCCATATGTACAATTCTTTGCTTTGAATGTCCTGGTTGGTCTTTCAGAAGAAACCAGTTACTGTCAATGGAATACAAATACATGTAAAAAATCCACTTACAGGTAAGTGGTTTTCAGCAAATTATTTATCTGATGATTGCTTTAGCTACATTTGTGTCCCTTATCTGTTTAGACAGGGAGGTCTCCAGAACATAAACTACATTTTATTCTGTATTAATAAGGTATTCATATAATGAGTGATCAACTGTCACTTGAGCCTCTTTGCAATGCCAGAATATAAAGTGAATGAAAACCAGTAAGTCAGTAAGAGGACTCCAGCGAATGGTGTTCCTGTTTGAATGCATGAGAAAGAAACAGCTTCATGAAAATTACAAACTGTGCTTAATGTGATTAAGACGATGCTACATAATATTTCTCAACAGAGACAGTAATTTCAAGTCTTTTCCCTCTGTTCTGCCCTGGTTTGCATAAAAAAACCCCAACTTGTTGAAATATCTTGAAGCTTTCTGGCTGTCTATTCAATTTACTGAAACTGGCCAACAAGTTCAAAAGTTGCTGGCTAGATTACTGACAGAGAGACGCAGCAGGATTTCCTTAGGAAGTAAGGCTAATCTGATTCTTTAAAAAAATATCCAAAGTGAATTATATTTTATTTTCAATTTGCAATATATGAAAACAAATAAAATGCTTGCACAACTGAGCCTTTTTCATCCTTTATGCTTTTGCTCCCTGCCCTCCCCCCTATCCTTTTATATAAATAGTTTCAATTTCCCTTCTGAGCTTATTTTTTCTCAGATTGTCAACTTGGCAGTTTCCTATTTGAGCCAATCCTTTAAAAATCACATTTAAGATACTTTTTACTTATTTTCCTATATAAATTGGTGAAACATTAAAATGCAGTTTCAATATATATTTCTGCTGCTCATTTAGTTTTACTGTGAAATTTCCACAGACAAAATTTCTTTTGGGCTGGAACAACTGACTTTCCTGTCATAAAATGCTAAAATACAGCTAAATATATGCTGACTTATGTATTTTCGATATAAGATAAATTTTCAGGTACCACTTAATCATAAGAGTATTTACAAAAATATGGAAAAATTAACTGTATTCAGCCATGTTAGTACTCTTATTTGTAGTTCAACAAACACTGTTCTTATAAACCTCTTTTGTTACAACCTTAATTACCTAACGGACAACGTTGCCAAACATTTCAGATTGTTTTAATTAAATTGAGTACAGGGGCACTTCCTTTTCGCCTACTCTGTCATTTTTTAGCCAAAGTACACACATTTAATACTGTCAGGTTTCCATCATAAATAATTTCCTTCAACCTTGTGATTTCATTTGTACTTTTATTTGAATTTTCTTTAAATTCTTGAAATATTTCTGCTGTTTTTTTCTCAGAAGGAAATTTCATTTTCTGTATATTTCAATAAAGAAAAAGATTCTTACTTTTTCATTAATGATGAAATATCTAAGCCTCAAAACCATTTTTAATTACTGTTGCAGCTCTGCCTTTTCATTGTCCTTAGCATTGTAATTCTTCATTTCTCAATGCTCCTCAGTCTTAAGAGAATATTTCACTACTATCTCTATTGTCCCCCAGTGCTAGATTTTAAAAATATATTGTCCAATCCTCTCACTTTTTGGAATAGAGATAACCAGATGAGAAGGCAGTCACAACTGCAACTTACCAAGAGTTCGAAAAGGTCTTTGGTTTGGGGTATGGGAGAAGAAACCAGGTTTCAAAGCATTTGTAATCACAACGTCAAAATACCCTTCAAAATCATTCCTAGAAAGCAAAGGAAATGGAATTAGCTAAACTAATAAATTATCTAAGATGCCACTAAATACTCTTTAATGCTTAAGAAAGTAGCAAACCACTTCTTTTTTTCCAATGCTTGTTCAGTGTCACTACTACCCTTCTTTACCTGAGGTTGTCAAAAGCTAGGAGACATCTGGTTGAGAAACCACAGTGCTGTACCTTCAGGACCACCCATTATTTGTAAAAAGACGTTCCTTGGCCCAGGGAGTTTTTAAATCTCAGGAGAACATGTGATAGATGACATATTTCAATCGCTGGTGACAACATATGCATAGAAAAGTATAAAAAGGTGTAAATGAGGGATTTTCTTTATACAGCAGAATACATGAAGTCAAGTGATGGGGTAGGACGCAACTGAAGACTAAAGGCACTTAAAGGCAGGTGTGTGCATTGTTGGTGTCCATGCTTACATATGCACAAGCCTAATGAGTGTCTACGATGCCACTGTAGTCAACAGAGATCTAATTAATACAGTCAGTTAAGTCTTAAAAGATGATTTCAAATATTCACATGCCATTGTGTTAGCTGAACTCGTTCTTCAGACTCCCCTGGCTGCTCTGACTAAGTCCCTGCTGGTCACAGGGAGGTTAGACACGTGGCTCAGGAATAAACATCTACCAAGTACGAGTCTTAATCTGCCAGCTGAATCACACCACTAAATACAGATTTTTCAAAGATCATTACGTCCATGAAAATAGAGATCAATATCTGAACTGTGGAAATCCCATCAGTATAAATGGGATTGCGTGTTTGAGCATAGCATATATATGGGATTATTTATATTTACGTATTTTTTAGAGACCTGTATGCAAGTTGATAAGATTACAAAGCCAATAGGAAAAACAGGCAACCTTGGGGAACATTGATGTCACCTGTCCTACTGCGAGATGGGCTATTTCTGGAGGTGCCAGTTATTCCTACTCTAGCAAAGGTCTTTATTTTAAGGAATCTAGTAGACATTTAGTCTATTAATGTATTAATCATTTAATACATCATCAAGCTGGGAACTACAACAAGAAATAATAACAATTCCTACCTAAAAGTTTTGAAGTTACTAACATATAAAATTAGACAAATACTGCTTAAAGAGTGGTTATTTTCTTTACTCTTGGAAAATGTAAACATTTTCCACCTGTGACATTTTATCTTAGTAGGAATGTTTCATTGCTTAGGTGACCGTATTACCTATAACATCAAAAAATGATGGATAGTCTTGCATGGAAAAAAGAAGTCCCAGATGGCAAGTCCAGGATGGGTACAGGCACTAGAATATTATCAACAGGAGAAGTTTACTGGAAGAAGACTAGCTAACTGTGTCATTTTCAAATAATCTACAATTTCCCATGAGACTGAGATATTTTAACTGAAAAACTGAATGCTCTCCCAATGAGCTTATCTTCAAGCTTTTATTTTGTGCTCTAAATTACATTTCAGCCTTAAAATAGAATGTCTTTACATTTCGCTCCTCTAAGGACATCTTAGCTTTGTCTTTTTTTTTCTCCACTTGTGACCATATATAAACCATTACTTTTTAAAAGAACTAGTATCCAACATGACAATGGCATGTTTTTAAAATTAGCTTCTGTGTGGAAGATTCCAGAAGTTGAGCAAACAGGCATGGCTCTTCTGTCCTTAGGTGAAAACTATCCATAGAGTTAAACTTTTCAAATTAGCATACGGTGCAAATAATGCTTCCATGGGTAAGTTAAGCTTGAACTTTCAAAATTAAGCCAATACTTCAGGAGCATAACGGAGACTTGTGGGAACAGTGGTGAGTGCTTTGTGTAAAAAACTTGAAACAATGAACAGAGTTTTCACAAGATTCAGTTAACTTCTTATTGATTTGTTGAAGAAAAAAACTCTTTTGTGTGGAGAGGTGTTATCTATGGCCTTTTTTGAACCATACTAAATCTCGTGTACAAAGCTACTTTTATGAGAGCCTGTACCTTGTGTTACATTACTACATAACATTACACATGATAAAATCCGTTCCAGTCACTGCTTGTGCTTGGTATTGTGGCCTGTGGTTACAATAAATGACTAGGACAAAGGGTAGGACGTATCTCACATAGTTTTAACCATCTAAAAATTGCACACTGAATTCACAGCTAGTGGTCTACACCACAGACAAGGCCAATGGAGAAACATCCACATTCTTAGAAGGCAATTCATCCCACTTATTTCAGACATAATTCTATGGTACAGAATGAATTGCCGAGGATAATGCCCAATGTTTTCTCTCCACTAACCACAAAAGGAATCAAAGCATTCAGCCTCAAAAACTTCCTAGCTTTTAGATGGCTAACATTAATGAAAAAGTGAAATGACACTCCGCTTCAGTGACTATGTGATGATTAATTCGTCTTTAGGTGTGCTCCTGCCAAAGCTTAAACATTCCGTTAACTTGACGCGCATTCTCATGGTAGGTAAAGCTGAAAAGTCACACCATGATGTTGCTACTTGTGTGAATGAACTTGCACTTGCTTCTACAGGTTCACATGCCTTATACACTGATCCCAGCGATATGCATGTGCGCTGGCTGGGAAACACTTCTCATTTTATTTAAAAATGAGAGTCTCTCTTAGACTTCCTCTCTCCTTACCAAAATGCCTTTCAGTTAAGGACAACTTGGTCAGATGAGACACAACTGGGATAGTTTGCTGTTGAAAAGGCGAATGATACACTTGAGCATGCTTTTCCCAGTGCTGATTTTATGTGGGCAATAATTTGTTAGGCAAAAATGAACTTCTTAAATAAAGTGCAAAAATGTTAACAGTTACAAAGTAAGGACGTTAGCAGTAAGAGGCTAAAATTTCACACACATTTCCACTTTTCATCTTTATCCTTAGGTTTTTTTTTTATGTAATACTATGCAGTTCTGAGCTTCTCAGAATGATACTGGTTAATTGAAAGTAGAGAAAGAAATTAATAAAGGACTACATAGACGTAACTCATAAAGCTAGATGCCAAGAATAAAACAGTTAGCCTGGTCAAATCAAAGATAAGAGTAGAGATAGGTGTGAATCTAGACTACATTCCAGTATTGCAAAAAGCAGCACGGGTGTGTAGAGTCTTATTGTCTGATATAAGAGGCATAGAACAAACAAAAGCAATACAAAGTTTAGAATTATTTTCAGGAAAAAATACTTCAGGAAGGTCTAATGGATAGGGGAGTACTCAGTTCTCCAGAAGATGTCTTGAAAGCCACATTACATGAGTCTCTGGAAAATATGATTGTTATAAACACTGTGGAACATCCTACACTTATGTGGAAAGAGAGAGTGATCCAGTATCCTTCTAGCAGAACATCTCTTTTCTGTCTTTGGAAAGGCAACCAGCCCTCTCGGGGCGGGGGTTGCTTACTGTCTTCCCGCAGGATGTCTACAGCTGCCTTAAACAGCTGAAACATTCACCAAGGAAAAGAAACCCCAAATAATTATATGTGGCTAAGAATTTATTTTATATAAAATTTTCATTCAGAAAACTACTAGACAGATCTACACAAAAGAGTTAATTCACAAGCATCTTACTCATAAGAATTGGGTTTTTTGTGAGGAGGTATATTTTCCCCTCAAATGAACAAGTATAATGTTCATGCAAGGCACTGAGAACTGAGACAGCTGATGCTCAATTTAGCATTTAGCCCAGAGAGTACAAAAGAAAAGTGATACTGGCAGGACTGGTTTTGGAAGGTAGCTCTGTTTTTCACCTTACCTGTGGTTTTCTTACAGTGTTTCTGTATTCACTCTGCTGTTCCCTTGCATATCCAGATAGCCACGGCTGGCTCACATTGCACTACTTTGTTTATTTGATTAATTTATTGAACAGTCTCACCATATCACCCACCTAACTACTGGGATCACTGATTAATTTGTTTCTAGGGGCACAAGTGACGGTTCTGCTGAATTTCACTGAATTTGACTTGACCAGTCATGTTTTTAAAATTACAACTAAAAACAGCTGTTGTGATCAGCAACTACAATCTCAGTCAAGTGCCAAATGCAATGAACTACCTGGTTTATCTTTTCTGCTGTGATTTCTAAATGCGTATTTCTCACGCACAACCGTCTCTTGGAAACCACTATTGGGAAGAAGTATTTGTAAGTTTTTCCATGCAGATTTACTGCAAGGAAATGAAATATTACTACTACTTGCACTCACCACTGGAGAAGCACAGAAAGGAAATGGATTGAATAAGACAATTGAGCAAAACCTCGTGACAAAGTTGGGATTCAGATAACGTACTGGGTGTTGGCCTGGAAGATACTTTCTGTTATGTTCAATCCTCTCATTATGCCCAGAAAAGATGCAGGATATAAGTGTGCTCTGGGTCAGATAGAGCTCACAGGCTCATAGATGGGCTATTTTGCTTCAAGTACCCTGTAACACTGTACTAGAGAGAGGCTCACCAGAAACCTCAGATCCAAATAACTCACAAGACAAAAAGAAACTCAAATTAACTTCCCCATAGCTCAGGCTTATCTCCAGTTGCTGTCTGGCAGATATAATTTCAAACGGACATTGTACTTACCCAATAATATGTTCACACAGGAGCCTGCAGTAGTCACTGTGAGAACTGGTAATTAATAGCAGAATCTTCCCAGCACTCTTCAGTTGTTTCAGCCACTTTTTTACAGACTCGGGACATCTTTGTAAATATTTGTCTGGATTATTTTTCACTTCTGGGAAATATGTCCCACAGTCTTCTAAAAAATTAAAACATAATTATGTGTTATCCAATCCTGCTCACAAACCACTTAATCCACACAACAAATATCCTTTTATGTGCAAATAACATAATTTTAAAAAAGCAAAGCAAAGTTTAATATTTACTCTGGTTTGTAACTCAGTATAAACCAAAAAATCCAATCAAACCAAGAGAATATATTGTAGCAGAAATAAGTTTGCATTACTTTTCCCTTTTACCATGGAATTTTCATAGTTATTTTGATACTCTTTTGCTCATAAGAGTAAATAATACATACATTACAGATTATAGTCTTACACAGCAAATCATTACTTTCTGTTGCCTCTGCTCAATTTTTGGATACTCAAGTTGTGATTTTAAAATGAGCGTAATGATTAGAAAATGGTAAGGACCTAAAATTCCCAAGAACATCTGTTCAGTTACTTCTGACACAATAGGTTAGCACTGTTTGATCAGTAAAATCCATTTAAAAATTTTGGATTTTTCACAACTAGCACTTTATCTAGGAAAGGTTGATAAAACAAACTGGCAAAGACTCAAAGGTATGTGGAATACTAGGAACAGATGTTAAAAAACTCCCCAATTCCAATTCCAGCTTCAATAATGTTCTTTTTGTCAGATATAACAGCAATAGAATTTTACAAATACACTTGGAATGTAAGATTTTTAAAAGTGTACAATAATACAAAGTTGGCAATAAAAGTTACCTATTCATTAAAGTAATCAATAAACATTTACTTTGTTATAACCCACAGCTGCTTTACTAAGATGACAAATTAACATTAAACTTACCCTTTTTATTAATTCCTGTGATCTAAGACTATGCATTTCCTCTGTGCTCAAACCCTCTATAACCAAAAATGTCAAGCTAGTTAAAGATCTAAAAAGAAATATAATAATTGTAGAGACAGAAATGATACCAAGTATTTGGCGCTCAGGCTGTGTGTGTTATAGTATAATGAACATCATTATAGAAGATTATTTTTCTTCCAGCATTTGTTCTATATGCAACTGTCTGTGGTCAACTTTGCCGAATGATTTAATAAATCCCAGACATTACTTAGCCTTCTGGTATGTGAGTAATGCTATTCTCTAGTTCGAAAAAAATAAGACTTAAACCACTTGAACTTCTATTCAATGAAAGAGAACATGTATGTTTGAAACAGTAGTATCAAAGAAAGACTGCAAGATGCTGGGTGCTAAACACAACACTATTTCATAAATTACACATTCAAACATCTACAGATGGCAGGAAAAAAAATCTCCCAAAAGAAGTTTCGAATTGGCTGTTACCACTGCAACTAGAGAGGAGGCAAAAATGTACCGTGACTTGACAGCTTTCTTCCCAAAAGCTACGGAGTTGACTACTGCATCTGAGGAAAGTCTCTCAAACAAAATCTCCCAACTCATAACCAGGTCACTATTCCAGTTCGTCACTGTATTTAGGTCAGGCTGTGTAACAGCCTGTACCAGGGGAATATGAGCCTGCTCCTGCAGCCAGCATTATGGGATGTCGTGACGTTTGCCTTGAGAGCTAGCCTGGAGAGCTAGCGAAGGCCAATGATTTTTTTGATTAAATGAAGCAGATTTATGAAAGGTTTCCTGTAGTGTTTTCCCCCCTTTTTTCCTGGGACATCAATATTGTTTGGGATGAGTGATATAGCTTTTAGGAGCAGAAGCTGCATTATTTTTTCAGTATTATCATTAATAATTATATTTCATATGTTATGCTATGACGAATTTTCTTCTTTGTTGTTTTGGAAAACGCATAACATTACATGAGAATGAAGGGGGACACAATCAAAGCAGGTTTGGCACTAGCTCTCAAAGGTTCAAACAATTATAAGAAAGATGGCAAAGTTCATTTATACATACACTGATCTATCACTCTCTTTATCCTAAGGTAAAAAGATCTGTTTTATACGAACTTTACTGTTGGACACTCTTTGTTTTTCTTTCCTTATCAAATGCCTTCTACTCTCCATTGACCATTCTTTGATGTGTCACTAATTTAAAGACTTTTAAATTTAATCAACACTATCTTCTTTGTCCATCCTCTGTGCACTATTTGCTATGTGATAAATCTATGATATTTGTCCTTTGTGTTACATCTGCAGTGGAAAAGGTCAACAACTCTGGGTTCAACATACGAGCTGAAAGAGAGTTTTCTATGCAGACTATGAAGCCCAACTATTAATTGCAGACAAGCAATGAATCAGTTCTTGACACCGGGATCTGAAGTTTGCCTTTGGGCTGTTTGCCATATCAGGCAGAGGTACTTTAGAAGAACCCTCATTAAAGCATACTCTACTGTAATTAGGCCAACATGGCCCAGGAAAGTAGAGTTTAACTTAATTCCTAACATACTATTGCATCTGATGAAGACAGTTTTGTTGAATATATTACTCATACCTGCAATGAGCTTAACCACCAAAGCTTTCAAGATTTTATTGAAAGACAAATAAAATAAAAGCTGAAAACCTTGCTCGTTAACTCAGGTCAAGAGCCAGTTTTGAGAAGGACAGCAGGGCCACAGGCACCTTGTTGGCAGAAAGAGTTATGGAAGTTTTAACATGTGATGGAGAAATAGCATCATGTCAAGCCTTCACAATCAAATTGAATGATTTGACAGTAAGAAATGAAGCATTTTTCCCAAGGATATCTATTACCGCTATGCCATATGCTGCATTTTTTTTTTCTAAAGCAGGAAAACCATAAAAATAATAAGAAAACTCTACTGAGCAAAAAGTCAGTGAGAATGCAGAAGAGAATTAATTCTACCAGAGCCAACAGAGGCAAGGACAAAGTGAGTTAATGGAAATAAGAGTGATTTTATGCAACCATCATACAGCTCTGTTCTTGAAAAACAAAAAAAAGTAATTCTTCAGACAAATGCCATTCTTGAGAAAGAAGAAATGTTTCTAGCCTGTAGTACCTTCCTGATAATGCTTATGGACCATCCAAGTTTCAAAATAGTCTTAAAAATGGAACTATAAGCATGCTTTAGAGAAACTTCATTGGACCACAAATTCACTGGATCAAAATGGGGGACTTGTAGTCAGCACCAGATCTACAACTGACATTTTCCTATCGGTACACTGCCTAAAATAAAATCTCTCTGTTTTTATCTCTCTGTCTTATGAATAACACTTAATATAGGGTTATACAGATATTGACATGTAGTAATGCGTACCCACAACTCAGTGAACGCAAAACAACAGTAACAAAACAAACGTCCCAGCTTTCACCTCAAATGCCTCTATTGTTTTCAGTTATCTGCCTGCATGCCAAAGCCTATACTAGTAACCTCTGGCTCTTTGGCAGTGTGAACACTTTCTCAAAATATAAGAAAGCATTTCATAAAAAATACAGAAATAAGAAAACTGTGACAATCAACATATTTACCCCCTGTGACTGTATGAGAAAACTTAATCCAACGATGTGGAGCAGGAAAGCAAACACCTAAGCATTTGATGCCCAGCTTTGTAATTTATTACATGTATATTGCCATGAGGCAAATGCAGTTTTAAAATCTCCATTCTTGTTACTAAACAACTTGGATTTTATCTGAAATCTCTGAAATACAGCCTGGGATAGCAAATTAGCAACTAGCCTCTGTAGGGATTTATAATCATCTTCCAAATACACTTTCAAAAATAGTAATTGCCTTTGCACTCCATTAAGTATCCTTTCAGAAAAGTGTATTTCCTTTTTAAGTAGAAGAGAGAAATATAAGCAACTCAAATGAGTTGTCTAGAACATATTAAAATCCTGCCAGAGCCTCTTATCAGATCTACATCCTGTTGTATTTTCAAAGCAATATGATTTCCTCTATGTACACTATCAGAGGTTCCTTTAGTGTCCAGTTCGGGATTTGTTTTTTCTTGTCTCATCTGACATTGTAATTTGATCAAGATGTTCATTGCATCATTTTGCCTTACAGTTTAATTGCTTGTAATACAGCTGTGATAGCAAGTGTGATGGGAATTACGCCTAGCTGGAAAATGCAGAACCCCCAGACCAAACTCAAAGGGCCTGTACAATGCCTGCCGTGACTGGCAGAAGTCCTCCAGCATGGGCAATAATCCAGTCTTTAATCCAACCGCCCTCCTCTACTACAGTTGCAAAATTCCTTTATTGAAGTATGCAGTTTGATGTTCTAATATAATACCTCTATTTGGGGAAAAAATAACAGTGGATTTCTCTTGCGCTCTTTATTACACCGCTTCTCTTTGGCAGGGTCAGTTTACACCCCACTGGCTCCGGACTCCTTTGGACTCACTGTCTGTAAATCCGCACTGCCAGGACACTGCGGTTTTTATCCCTTAAACGTTATTTGGATTACAAAAAAGGCAAATGTCCAAAAGGCATGCTTCTGGCAAGGTTTCAGTCCAGAACTAAAACACAGGAACACAGTGTATTTTTCAGTATTGTCACTGCTTCTAAGGGGCACCTACTTGATTGAATTAAAAAGAATTTATCCACTATTTATATGATTTAGCTAAGCAGAGAGGTATGAGGCTGAAAAAATCCCTAGAATTCAGCCAATAAAAATAAACTTTCAGCTGCCAATTTGTAGCTTGCATTCAGTGGCTTTAACAACCAACCATCTCTTACAATGAAAGTAGTATTTGGGAATGTGACTTTTCTCTCTTTGAAATTCAAAGGTAATTTGATAGCTTAGCTATCAATACCCACAGCCAGATTCTCTGCAGCTCTGACTCGAGTACGAAGGTATACCTCCTCCCTAATTTTTGTCTGAATGCAGGCTTGTAGGTAATAGTTATTAATCTGATAAAGAAAGCAGAGTTGAAATAAAGTGTTTCTATCAATGACGATGCAGACAACTGGATTCATTGTACGTTGCTTTCCATTGTGGTCTTACAGCATTTCAGATTTTTAGAGTGAACCGAGACACTTCTTTGACCATTGTTGCTGGCTTCTTCTCTCGTCTAAATAAACATATCCAACAACGAACATGAGCATTCAACAGAAACACAAGAAAAATACCTTAATTACAGAAGATTTTGCGAAAGAATTTACATTTCAAGCAAGCAGAGCAGAAAGGGGGTGACGGTTAAAATTACATTAGACAAGTCATCTTTTATTTCCTTTCAATTAAGCTCAAGTGTGTACTCTAATAAGAGCAGCAGAAGCAAACTGAGAGACAGAGGGAAGGAAATGTTAACACAAAGTAAGATAAGAAAGTGGAGTGAAGCATGAAGCAGGGATGACTGGGCAAAATATGGGTTCAGGCAGATATCAGGAAGAGGGAGCAGCAGGAAGAGATAAATCATCCCTCTCCTTCCCCCAGGATATAAATATGTTTAAAAACAGAATAAAAGGATGAGAGTCCAGGAAGAGGCAAATGTCTTAAGAGCAAAAAAGAAGTGTGACAGATGTAAAATATTCTGTATTTTTATGTTCTCTGTGATTGTCTCAATTCCTTACCTAAGACTGTGCAGTCTCTTAACAGATCAAACGGTTAAGGATTCTGGTCCAGCTCAGGCAGGAAGAATACTAGCTATTTACACCTTTTAGTTAACTAGAAACGGATATGAAAAAAGGATACTGAGTTTGGGGACAACTGAGATGCTATTATTATGGTACCAGATCTCTCATTCTCATCTGAGAAGAAGCAACATTTCTAGGAGGAGAGAAAGGAAAAAAATGTGTATGGATCGGTTGGTCCACGGAGACTAGGAATTCTGAATGGCACCTCAGTGAGTTGCCCGTCATGAGGATGAACTTGGCAGTACGATGAAGCTCTGCTTGTCGAAGCTAATAATTAGGTTGTGTGCCTGGACACACAAGTGGCTGCCTCCAAAGCAGAGTATCTTTCAAACTACTCTTGGATGTGGAAGTAGAACAGAATGGGAAAGAAAAGGGGAAAAAAGACAGAAATCAGACAGAAGAGAGGAGCCAGGTAATACAAAGACGAATGAAAAACAGACCAGTCCTACGAATAAATTGTATTCTATTAATAATTCATACCTATAGGTAACAAACAAGTACTAGCACGTCAAATCAAATTAAAGAGAAAATTTTTCCTCCTATGTTCTCAGAAAAGTAAAGATTTTCATGATTACAAAGTAAATGCTTTGCATGTGGCACTGCAGTTTTCAGCAGATCACGTATTACTAATGGACATGCGGGATCATCTGATCCTCCATTTGTCTCTCTTGCCTGTGTATCTGTTAAAGAAAATGTTTACAGCTCATGTAACATTAACCTTCACAATATTTTTAGCAACATCCAGCTCTGGTCAGGCAGAAATAGATCTTATTTTCAAAAACAATAAACTATTTTTCAGTGGTGACAACTCTGTGTTCACCTTGATGAATTTCAAGCAACTGACTTTAAGGTAAGGATCTGTAGTGGGCTAGGGAAAACATGACCACTTGGATTAACAGGGACTGCAGGGCTATATAAATATTTAATATACTGAACGAAACACTTCAGCAGAACACACACAAAACATCACCTCTGCAAATATTTCATGGGTCACTTCCTTTTCCACTCATTTTCTACTCCTGTGGCCTATGAGAAGTTTACTGTAAAAATTAAAATACTTTGATAACTAAAGATAGGTCTCAACTAAAAGCAGGTTGAACAAGTAGAAATTCTTCTAAGGAAGTCAAGAGCAGCTGTTACTTCTTCTGGTCTGATATAATGAGGCAGGAACCACCATGCTCCCTCCTACCCTTGCATTTCCGAGGTGAGATTCCCATGCCAAAAGCTGTCAGGAACAGCACAGGCCTTTTAGCCATATTTACATTTAAGTCATAATGTCAAAATTATAGGCTATTGCTGCTCTGCTCTCTCTTAGCTGAACATCACCCCCTGACCCCACTATCTGCATTTCACAGTGGACTGCAAGATGTGCAATGGCCAGCCCAGAACGTCAAGGCTGCAGGTTTCTGGGCTGGCCCTAACCAAAGTCACCTTGAAGGTAAGGCCGTACCTTTTCTTGAAAACCTAACTTGTGAACTATTTACTTCCCAAAAGCCTTTCAAGCAAGCTTAAAAACTACCATCTCCTGACCTCCCCCCCCCCCCCCCATCTGAAAGAACAGCCCCATTCAGTCTGCCCCTAATTTTCACTCTCTTGCTTCCTAGTCCTGCCTCATCTCCCATCGCATCAGCAGTGTTCTGGCTGCAGAACAGTCAAAGCTCCTAGGAGCGCCATGCCACAGCCTGATGCTTGGATGGTTTTTTTTACATGCAGAGTTATTCTTGCTTCCTGTTGAGGTCCATGGACACTGGAAGAGAAAGCCAGGCTATTTTCCTATGTGATCTGTTCTTATTAACGTTCCAAAACCGTTCAGACCAGCCCAGACCTCTTCTACCTTGCTGGTCTACAACTGCTCCCACTGCCAGAGTTAGCCCCACCCTACAATCCTTGCTCTTTCTCACCACATGCCTGCAGATCCCCTCCTTTAGTAAACAACATAACATAAATTTTAAAAAGTCATGAGAAACACAGGGTACATAGCAAAGTTTGCAGCCTGACTTCATGAGGACTACTAATACATGACATTTGTTAGAAATGTGTCTAGATGTGGGTAGTTTGAATAACCTCGCATGGTTCTGTATACACAGAACTTGGAAATAGCATTTCTTTCTTTCCTTATTTTCCCTTTTCCTTCTGGTTTTATGTGAATATTTACATCAACATAGCAAGGTTTCCCCAGTACACTACAAAGCAGGAAGGATGTACTTTGGAGGTAGGACAGGATCTGTTGCTATACTTCAGAGGAAATTATTTCTCAAAATAATTCACTTCCTTGCTTTACGTTGCCATGCTAGTTTGCAGTGTAACGGACCAGATTTATCAAACTGTATACGATCAATTAATTTGTGATTACAATCTTGCAACCCATGGGCCAAGCACTGAACTCATGCAGAGGTAACTACCATTTGTTGGACAAACATACTCAGTTATGTCAGTTTGATGCTACAGAACTTCATAATCCCTACTGCAGTGTGTAAGCATCTAAAGTGAACATTCTGCAGGTGGAAAAATCTGGTTTGATCCCTTAAGAATATCTGCTTATAGGATTCATGCAGCATGCTTACCTATGCTTGGACGTAAAAGACAGAAGGGTGATAAGTGTGATTACTCGAAGCAACAAAATCCATATTTTTTCTTCCTGTTAAAGATTTACATGGATGACTTGATATCTAAGTATTGCCATGGTGTTAATATTCATAGGGAGACAACCTATCCGTGGAAAATTATCATAAATATTCTGGAAATCTCCACCTTCACCTATATTCAGATTACTGAAACTACTGATTCGTATACATTAATTTGTCACATAAGCTTGCTCTTTGCCATATAAGTATATTTAAGATTATTCTTCTATATACGTTATAACTATTTGCACTGAACATCATCTTTTCCCAACAAACTTTGCATACTTAAATGCATGTTAAACTCTAGCTGAGGTGAACTCACACATCTTTAAAATACATCCCCCAGTAAACACATAATGAAAAAATGGCAAAACGGTTTAGGACAGAAGGAGGAAACCATTTTGTTCAACTGAACACAGCTAAGAAGGTAGGAAATGGGATCTAGTCAAGACGCTGCTGTAGTCTAAAATAAATGCTGGCACTTAATTTGACAGGAAGTCAAATATTAGAGTACATTTTTATTTATACATCTGATGAGGCTTACTTCAGTCTATTGGCTTGTATGAAACACGCTGTTATGTTTGGTGTGGAAATGAAACCCATAATGAAGAAATAAAATACAGTCCATAGATATTTTATAATGACACCCAGACTACAGGTTGCTGATAAACTTAAACAAACTGTAAGTCCTACTCAGCTCTACTGCTCCACCAAGAAGACATCTCCCTTTTCTGTAGATCTCAAATTAAAAATAGCTCTAGGGAGGAACTGAAAATCTTTCTGAGACTCTGAATGCACCAGCTACTCTGAGGCACTTGTTGCAGTAAGAATGAAGCTGAAGTTCTCAGAAATATTTTTACTGGAAGCAGTAGCATCATGTACCTCTTACATATGCACACGTACACACTAACCCCCCTACACATACAAAGATATATATAAGAAAAACTGTATTTTTTTTTCTTAAAACAAGAAATAATCTGTCTCCCAAGGAACTGCACACTGATAATAAAACGTGGTGTTAATTCCAACTTCTGGGTCTACAGAAATGGCCACAGATGGACCAAGAACTCTGTGTAGATTCCAGTTTTGCTTGCTACTTAACATTCCTGTACAGATGCCACACCTGCACTTCAGCAACTTGATGAGCAATGGGAAACTGCAAGCAACAAGCAGCACAAGAATGGGGTAGGGGGAAGCACTATGTGTAAAATGAGGCATTTTAAACTGTATCAAAAAAATATACCTGAAAATAAAAGGCAATACAGAAGAGTGTGGCAATAAGGGAGATTTGTAACAACTATTCAACTTTCATCTTTATGATTAACCTATATATCCAGAAAGTCTCGAGTCATGTGTGCTTTCTGTGATCTCAAGATTTTTCTAATTTACAAGCAGTGTTCAATAACAACTACTTCTACTGCACGTGATGTGCTACCTTCAATTAAGCTTATTGTTATATTTTATTACATATAATGAAAGTCTTACTCTTCTTGCCTGAGATCTCACACGAGCTATCCTGTTGATACACCTCTCAAATCACATACATACCAAGTACTTTTCATGGTTCTGGCCAACAGAGCTTCATCAACCAGTTCCTGGATGAGACTGCAGAAGCATATTTCCAGTATCCACGCATTACAGAAACACTAACCGGAAGATGTACCAAGAAGGGCCATCAGGATAAGACCCAAAGAGCTTAAATGAGGAGCACGTCAGGTTACATTTAGGCACCGTGGTGAGACGTGGCAGAAAGGCACTCATTTATCTCTGAGAGGCCAGCCCAGTTGTAGGAAACAAAACCTCCATGTGGGCACATTTGTTTGCCATGCAAATAGTTCGGCCATACGGGAAAGAGAGCAAGCAACCTCCCTGCTGGGAAACTCATCCTTTCCGGCGGCATCTCTCCGGTGCGGCGTGCGGGTGGTGCCATCTAGCGAGCAGGGGACTCCCTCTCCTGGGACCCCACTCCCTGGGACCCTCGCTCCCCGGGAAACACAGCACGTGGCGTGGAGGAGGATGCCCTCGGGTGGGGAGCTGCACCGTCACACCGAAGCACTGCGGTCTCTCTGTTACCACGAACCATCAAAACACGGGTGTCGAGAGGACAAATCCCTACTATTTCCTGGGCTGATAATTTTTTTTTCCTGTTAATTTTTTCCCTCTTTCTCCATTTATTGGCCTCTGTGAAGGCAGAAGAGCCTTGGGAAATCCTCTGCAATTTTTAGACAAAACTTTTAAAAGAACGGAACTGAAACAACCAGTTCCACAGAAACGACCCCAAATGGCAATGATCCGCAAACAGCAACCATCAGAGGTCACGGTGTGGGTGTGGGGGAAGGCTTAATCAAAAAGACTGAGTGATTTGAGAGCTTAAAGATAAATCAGAGAGAGAGATTTGGTAGAGGTGAGGTAAGTGCAAGGTATCTTCTATAGTTCCTTAAAGCACTATTATTACATATTATAGATGAATTGCGTCCCCATCTCCATCCCCACCTATGGATAACGATGCCTATGATCATGTCAGAAGCAAAATTTGCCTGTAGGCAGTAGAAGGAGTGGATTCAGCAAGGAGCAGCAGCACAGCTTTTGACTTCTTGCTATTAATAACACAGTTTTCGCCAATCTGAACAATACACAAACTAGAGGTCTGCACTGAAAACTTCATCAGAACAAAAAAGAAACACAGACTGCTGACTTCTACTTTCTTTGCAGACCATCCCTCTCCCACCTGTACCAGTGAACTTGCCATAGGAATGCTGAGAGAGGAACATTCAATTTCTAATGCTGTTCTTTTGAGGACAAAGACCTCTTTATTCTTATTACAGCGCTATCAGCTTGACAACAAAGAAAACAAAGCACTTTCTAGAAATTTAATAAGATGTAAAGTCTCCTTTCAAAATCTTTTTAAAACTGCAAAACTGAATTAACTAATTTTGTGCAAAGTCTGTGTGTTGAGTCCATCACTCTCTTGGGGGAATGGAAAATACGAAATTATTTCAAATTATACTTAAGGTCCTTGCTAGTCAGTTTATCTACAAGAAGTTTAGAGCCCAGGGAAATGTGTACTTAAAAGTTATGAAAAGATATCTTCCAAGTGCTCTATTTGTCATTCTGCGTTCTTTTATCTCCTGGTTTGAATCTTCATCTGTTCTAACACTTTCCAAACAAGGCCAAACAGATGAAAAGTACACTCGTAAATATAACTTAATGTAAAATAGATCCCACACGAATGGTGACTAGCCCAGATTAATTCCAGGAGTGAGCATCAGGAGGAAAAAGGTTTTCTGTAAGACGAATTCTGCAGGAAACAATTATTTTTAGCTAATTAATTTCCCCAGGATTCCAGATTTTCCCCCATCCTGCATCAGGATTAAACAGAAGCCCTTAAAAAAAGAAAAAGAAATAAGGGAGAAACACACACGTGCACATGGACTGGCACTCGCTTACTGCGCACAAGTCCATTCTGCAAGCCAGGCAGAAGTACTCTCTCTGCCTTGCTGGAACATGGTTCCAGTCGACTGAAGCCTGGTGCTGACGTGACTTTGTTTTTGTGCTTTAATCTCACTTTTCTGACCCTCTTCACTTCATATGGCAACAGAGACTCAAACTTTTCACTCTGCATGTGAGTGTCCTAATCATCAATCAATGGCTCTGTATTTCAAGCTCATTCTTTGGAAATCTCAGTTAGTCAGTCCAACATTACAATCTAAATTTGGCAAAAAAAGGAATGATGCCCTCTTACACGCCACATAAATGTCTGACTAAGGAGACCTGCTATGCCTATCTCTTTTTTTTTCTCATTCTGATCAGAAAGCAATTAACTGTTAATGCAAGATCAAGGACTCTCATGGCCAGTTTCACTGCCATTTTCTTGTAAGAAATATCTCAACTTTTTGTCGGATTTTTTTTCTATGAAGGAGCTGCAGAGATGCTAAGCATGGGCAATTCAAGTTGATAGCAATCTAGCATACAAGCTTGAAGAAACTTGCATGTTAAAGCAGCTACATGTACAATTAGGACAGTGAAGTCCAAACTTTTTTGAAGATACACTTGGATACATGTCCTGGTGTACTCTGGCTTTAAAAAAGATCTCTTGCAGCAAGTGGATGGTAACATACTCTGGCTAGATCAGATGTACTTGGACAGACCACTTTGCCATTTCAGGTCGTCTATAAGCTCTATCAAGTGGGACCTCTTGGATTTCTGAGGCCATTTTTGTATGAATGTCTGTAGTTACTAGCAGGAAATATAAGGAAACATATATTTGATAAAAATATTTACATGACAACAGAGTATCTCTTACAGCACTGTTGAAATGCTGTTGTTTCAGTCGATGCAAACTTTACAGGGCTCAACATCTTAGGTCTATTAAAGTCATATAATACCTTTTTATCAAGAATAAACATCTGAAATGACATGCCTTTATTCCTCTGTAATTAATCTGCTTGTGGTTCCTCACCTACAATAGTATACAACACATACATTTTTACTGTTGGAAATGATTCTCACTCTTGCTAGCCAACAATCCAAACCTGCTTATGTCAAAAACACCAATTACAAAGGATGTGGACAAGGGATGCATATTTTGAAAATATCTATATTAATTGTAGAGCTGTAAAAGTGCTAAGAAATGTATGGTCTCCCCTGATCAGCAAACAACAGCTGGCTGATCTCAATGCTGTAAAGCTCAGGGCTCTTTTCTGCCTTGGCTTGTGCTGATGAGAAGGAGCCTCTGCTTACTCATATCCTCGGGCAGAAGCCAGGAACAATGCCGATATTACAGTGCCACAAACTGCAGGAATAACAGCAGAGGCCAGGGGATGAAGCTGAGCCCCTGCCCCACTGTGGAGTGGCTGGCAGTTTGGCAAGGGGTGGCTGGGAACCCACACCGCTCATTACAGCAGTGGGCACTCCCGGGCATCCTCCCACTATTCTCCTCGGTGGGTGGGCTCTGGAGCAGGAGTGTTTCTGTGGACCTTCACTCCATCACCAACAGCCCTCCTCCAATTCTCTTCCCCTCCTACTACACCCTCCATTAAACACTGTGATGAGAGAAAACAGAAGGGAGAGCCTGGTTACCACTCGAACCCTCACCAGGCTGTAAGGAAGCAAGTCCTTCCGCTCAATTCCCGCTTACATGGGGCTAAGCCAAACAGGATGGAGCATTTATGAAAGTAAAGACTGCAGGAACAATTCATATTTGTAAGTATGGTACATACTTGTAAATGGTACAGGCAGCTTCCACAGAGCAACAAAACTCTTCCCTGAATATTTATGAAGAAACCAGATGCCACACAAACAGCTCTTTTGTTTTCCAGACTGCAGGACTGGTTATTAAGTCCCAGGAAAACAGACATGTAAGGAGTTCCGTTCCAGCTTTAGGCTTTCAATCACCATTCATGCCAAAGGCAGTGACACATACAGCACATCTGCATGTAGCTCTATGCATTCTACAGTAATGAGACTTAACATTCCAAGCCTCATTCACTTATTTTTTAGATTGACATCTGAACATTAATGTCAGATTCTTGTGTTGATATCATGCATTACATGGGCTTTCTTTTATTACCTCCTTTCTACTAGAAGATATGATCTGAGTATGGAAAATATATCTATAATTATTGCTGGTCTCAGACTGCTTATAGTGACATAGGACAGAAAGCAGAACGCTCTATTTTCATCATTAAAATGCTCCTATCAGGACCAATCTATATTAGCAATTTATATTAGCAATACTAGCTATGTCACAATTGTTTTTTAAAACGAATTTCCCTGATGCATAAGGACTCAAGATAAGCAAAAAGAAACAGAAGTAGAAATAATGTTTTCTTTTTCCTTTTTAAATGGAAATTGTCTGGCATCAGAAACCATTTGAGTATCAAAGACATAACTCTGTCTCATAACACTATACCATTTATACTCATATGCCAATCTTTCAGCAATTTGCCCATATCTGTATTCATTGGTAAAGGCTGCTATAAAACAAAATCTATATGTGTACACAGATGTGAGTGTAAGATGTGTTTGTACAGATAAATAAACTTCTATGGAACATGCCATTATACCATTACAATTACAAATTTACGGCCTAGTGGACAGAATAAATCAGTAACTGTTCCATTCAAGAACATCCTGCCATGAGACAGGCACCTTAGTATGAACAGAGTAAGACTAGCAGATAAGAAAAGCATTTTGGAAAACATGAGAAAACAAAAAAAGAGTAACTAGATGACCTTTAAAGGTCCCTTCCAACCCAAACCATTCTATGATTCCATGATTCTATGAAATTATGTGGTGCTTCAGTAGTATAGATTTCCCAATTGTCAAAGCTCCATGTATAAGTTGCAATTACAGTACTTACATGATAATATCTACCACTTGATATTATTGCTTATAGAAATGTACTTTTCATGCATACACTTGCACATTTTCTTCTAATGAAAAAGTATTAAAAAATATATAAAATTGTCTTTTTGCCTTCATATTCTTCCCATGGTTAGACAGCCAAAGTCTCTGTGATAGTAAAAGGTGATGCTGGTTTTCTTTGAAAATTCAGAACATTTCGCCTATGGCTTATGTCAGTATCCTGCGATAAGCCAGGGAATCCAGTGTAATGCTGTCAGTGTTTATTCTCTTCATTCATTGCATACAAGAAAAAAGGTCTCTGATAAATCAAAAATGTAGGAGGTTTTGCCAGTAGTATGTTTTCCGTATTAACATAATCAAATATAAGGTGTCAAAGCGAGGATGGACACAAAATGCCTGCATTCAGCTGTTACAACTTAAATCTGCCTATTGCAGACATTCCAACTGTGGTCATACAATTTTACTGCTGGCTAGACCGACTAACTGTACAATAAAAACTATACTGGAAAGTAAACAGAGGAGCATATAAGACAGCTAGGAATTACAAGATAGTCAAGTGGAAAAATATGCAATAGTCTACAGAAGAATGAAATATATCCTCATAAGTAAGAACAAGGGAAATGCACCCATGAAGAGTCTGCTGTGGACAGACTTGGTACAGGCAAGACTGGAAGAACGGTCAGTATTTAGGTTAGCCGCGATACGACTGGGAAAATGAGTCAACTGTGAGGTGCCATGATGTGGTAGCTACTCAGATGCCAAAGGTGAATGACCAGTGGGTGATTATAGTATTACTGGCTGCTGTTCATGAAATCAGTAACATGGCTACATTTAGAGAATGTAATCACTCATTTACAGAAATGCATTGTTAGAAAATATAAGGACAGTAGCACACGCTGTTACGAACAGGAACATATAGAAAGGCTATAATACAAATTTTCTTGGAATTTTTATTTTACCTCACGCTCTTTCATGATCAGCTCACCACAATCACTGTGTTAATAAAAGTCTTTCTTGGTTTATCCTGGATCTATAGTTGCATTCTTGCATAAATACTTTTGCCCAAAGAATGGGAGTGCCATAGGCTGTCTAAGTAACTTTATCTGATTCTTTTCAGCTATATACACTTTGATATGGGTGTATCTGTTGGTACTTAACCATAGCTGACAGTCTACTACTAAGAGATATTTTATAGATTGATAGAAGCATGCCTCTTCAGGATTTTTTCATATTCCCAGGACAATATTCCCATGAAAAAATTCTCACTGACTTCAATGGGATAAGGCTCTTCAAGGATTTTATCCTCCTAAATATGACAAGAGATAGACTGAGCATGTTACCAAAATTTCATACACTCAAAAGACAGAAGCCGATTTTGCTCCTACTTCTGCTCTCATTTTAATTGCTGTGTTGCAGATGATTGCAAGCCATCAAATAAGCAAATCTAAGCAGTTGCCATCTGGCAGCTGAGAACTTGTACCTGCACATCTGCTTCCTTTTCTCCCTTGTTTAGGTAAACGTTTTATTTCACTGTGGGGACAGGTTTAATGTGGGCATACACAACCAGTCACTCCATCTCACCTGGCAGGCAGTAACTTTTTATGCCATTTGCAAGCCAACGAACATGCCCCATGTAAAATGCCAATCTAAAAACACCTTTCAGAGTGCTCATCTGGGAAGTTTAAACTCTTCCTTTCCAGCTTCTTTAAAATGCCCTTTACATAAGCCAGACAACACGGATACAGAGATGATTGCAGGAGTCCAAGACGGGGAAAAGTATTCTGGGTTATTAAGCGCAGAGAACTAAACCAAAGAGGTGACAGCATTTCCCCACCGTGTGGTAAGAAGCTTGTCGGAGTGACTTCAATCTTAGGCATGCAAGAAATGCTTCAGTTGTTGCATACAAAGTTTATCTACACAATATGTGTCTCATATGTTACTCTGTCAACCTTATTTGAGTTATAAGCATTTATCCAAATTCTAATGTAGCAGAACTATATAACTGCAAATAAAAAAAATTAGAAAAATAAACTGGCTTATTCAAAGTTTTCTACTTTGTTAAGGTAGAGATTTTTTTTTTCCCAAATAAAGACATAATATGAAATATAAAGTTCATGTGTAGTAGGTGAGAATGGAAGGACCATAACATCGAATCATAGAATGGTTAGGGTTGGAAAGGACCTTCAAAGGTCATCTAGTCCAACCCCCCTGCAGGGAGTAGTGACATCTTCAACCAGATCAGGTTGCTCAGAGCAACCTGGCCTTAAACGTCTCCAGGGATGGGGCATCCATCACCTCTCCGTCTTATACATGTCTTATACTGATGAACTGAAGCAGGAGTTCATTTTTACAGAAACTGTTTGTTCAAGCGAAATTTCAACTTGGTTGTTCATCAGTAATGCTTTTAGTAAAGACACCTTTCTGATCTCAGTGGGAGAGCAATTAAAGTACATAATAATCCACTAAAATTGATACAAGAGAAATATTTCTGATAATTGCAAAGGAGCTTGTAATATCTCTGTCACTATCTTTAATCTGCCTTTCCCAGGCATCAGCCAACCTCCTGCTTTTTCAGGTATTTTCTGTCACCCCCATTGCTATCCACATGGCCTGTTCATGATGGCCTAGTCCTGATACTTCAAGGAGTAAAAGGGATTTGCAATATCAGTTTCACTGGGAGTAGGATTAAACCCTTAAAATACCTGATGTCAGATGGACACAGAAAGTCGCCTTCTCTCCACGATCTGGTATTCTTAAATATAATTCCAGTTCAGGATCAGCGATAATTTATGTTCCCAAAATAAGTTTTCTAGAAACATTCTGGGAGAAATTTAAATTAGAAGCATGCTTACATGCCATCTTTTTTTGTAGCTTGACATATACAAATATTTTTACACTATAAACAAAAACCAAAAGCCAAACAAGCAGCTATATTTCTACACAGAATCATAGAATCCAAAATGAGACTGACATATTTTTTTTTCTTTAATTCTGTAAGCATAAAACTTGGGAATACAATGAAATAATACAATAAAATGGGAGGATTATTTATAAGGAAGATGGCATTCAGAGACATATAGGAAGGTATGTATATCACTCTTTATATTCACTGCAATGACACCTGAGCAACCTTAGGAAAACACCAAACAAAATCTTATTTCACAGTAAGTTTTTAATACAATAAGTTTTAAAAATAATTTTACAAATATTGTAAAGAAAAAATGTCCTCATTACTAAGATGTAATTAAATTATAAGCCTGGATTCACATGTCACCAAGCACTGGCTCTGCTGAAACACCAGAGGGAGCATGTTTCACAGAGGAGTGGATGCTTTTATTGAGACTCAGCTACCAACAGTGTTTCATCATTTAGTAGGATGCAAAAGAATTTAGTCAGATTACCTGGAAGGGCTGAGGGTAGGCCCGTGAAGCAAAGCCTTTCAATTTGTGAGGAAATATGTAACAAGGAGCCACAAAACACCAGAAAAAGGAAGGACATGCTTCATTTGGATGGTTGCAGGTTTTCACAAACAAAGTTTAAAAATCTTCTGTTACTGACTATGGGATGAAAAACTATCAGCCTTGCTGTCTTTAATAAAGATTATTTTAAATCGACTCACACTTCTTCACAGCACAAAGTCACAGATTCAGTTGTGAGTCACACCTCCTCTAAAAGAAGATTTTTAAAAAGCCATAGAAATGATCGAAGGCAAACCCACCTATGCAATGAACTGAATTACTTGAAAAAAAAAAACATTCTCTTGTGCTTCATTAGGGACTAAACCCAGGCAAAGCTCAAAAGAAAAATCCCCCCAAATCAGCTGTCTCTCTCATGATTCACATCTGAAAAATCTAGACCTGAATCAGAAGAGACCTTGCTGCTGAGTCCTAACTGGGAACTGAAACTGTTCAGCTGCTTACAAGGACTGACCAAGTGAAAATTTATGCCTGCATGTTTAACACTTTAAAATGTAGGAATGATAAAAATCCTTCTGTATCATTATACTGGGCCCAGATTCAGTCAGAAGACATTGCCATCCACTACATGGTGAGGTCCCAAGGGATTCTCATTGCAACTGCTGTCCTGTTGCTGGTGCTGCCCTGCTACAGAGGGACCTCTAAAGTCAGAAATACTCTTTCCACTAGTGCAATTTCTCCTCATGCAGATTTTTTCAACTTTCTTAACTGTTCAGACTACTGACAGTAATTTATTTTATTTTAAAATATAGCTTTTTCATTTTTATTCCTTTTCCCTCCTGAAATTTAATACAGATCCTAACCTGCAAGCTCTCCTTGCCAAACCATAATAATTTAATCCCGATCCACATTTAAAAAAAAACAGTGTGTCAAGGTATGTTCAATTTCTAACAAAACTAATTTTTAGGCTCTGAGTAACAGGTTTACATGTAATGCAGAAAACAATCTCTACTTTCTGGGACTGGGTGGCCAAGAGCTCTTTGCTCAAGTTTGGGGCATATTCACAGAGGGGACGTGTAATTGTTGCTATACAGATTATTCATCTGCTTAATTGACTATGCCATATAGATGTTTGATAACTAAAGCTTGATGATCAAGTCCAACAGACGGTGAATTTTCACCTAAAACCAAGCTTGAAGTAATATATTCTTTCAAGCAATCAAATGGCATCTAATAATGTGGAGAACTGATTCAGAAGCTAAATAATATATTACAAGAAGCCAAATGTTTCACAAAGTGCAGCAGACTGGGACATCTTTGATGGTCACAAATTTGTTACAATCCTCATACCTGTATGAGCTTTACATCCAGCTGTTAGCCTGAGCAAAAAAACTACAGAAGAATTAGAAAGAAAACGATAAATAATTCTAATGTTTGATGCTCAGCAGATAAAACTTTATGTGAGCAATTTATTTAGTGACTAAGTGTCAAAACCAACCATTATGGAGTTAGTAGCTTAGTGACTTTAAGGGAAAAAAAAGGTAGTTTTGTTAAACTAAGCATTCCACTGTTGACCACAGTTATGTCTAAGTTTTTAAAGAAAGATTATCCATCTGAGTTTTGATAAATTAGAAGGAAAACTTTTATCTGGTTTGTCATTTTTAAGTGAGCCAAAAAAATCTGAAGAAAATTTCCTCTGATGCTTTTACACGCTGGTGGGACTGAGCGGGGACATCACCTTACTCCTTCCTGCTCTCTCTGGCGAATGGCGTCTGATCCAAACTTCTAGCAAGTAACTCCATATACGCAGTATGCACAAGAAGGGCTATTTCAAACAGAAGAAAACAGTTTGCAGTGTTTTTGGAATCTGTTTTCAATCTAAGAACAATGAGTTTCAGAAAAGAGGGAGGAGGAGTGGAGGAAGTCATAGGGCAAGTCTGGGAAGGGGAGGGAGGGGAGAAAAAGCGCTGCCTTTTGAGTGAGCAGGGTTTCTGGTCAGGGAGTAGCAACAGCAGCAGAGAGCAGAATTTATGACATTTTATTTTTGGAGCTGATCCAATTGGTAGAAAACTGGCTCATATTACGTTCACTACAAACACTTTATGATCACATGGGAGAAAGGCACTAATCATCACAGGTATTTGATCAGTGTATTTATGGCAAGAACCAAAGACCTGCCAAAGATCTGGGTGCAAGGAGGAAGCAAGGATGACAGTAATTCGTGACATGCCCTGTAGCTTTATTTAAGTCAGTTAAAAATCTGCCAAACAAAAAAAAAACTATCAGAGAATTCTTTATTGCTTCTAGCCACCTTTAGGCAGCCTTAGTACTTTCCTGCTTCCAAAGTACAGGCTAAGAAAAGGAAAACCATCATGGTATCAGGCAATGCAGGGATTGCTGGAGTGCAAGCACAGCCTCAGGTCTGGGGCTGTACAGGAGACAAGACACATACATGGAGAAGGTCACAGCCTTACAGGCCTGTCCTCTGTGACAGAGCTCTTCAGAGGCTCACCCCAGGTGCACGTGGGGTGATTTACAATCTCTTCTCCAAAACCATGCACGCACACCTCACAGCTGCATCATTTGTCTGCTCAGGCTACATCACTACACTGCCCATACGGTTGTTTAGAAATTCAGGAGGTCCTGAAATGAGATTTTAAGGAACCCAAAGTGAACATAAGTCATGGCTTCTTGGACTCTGTCCACAAACTACATCATTCAATCTCCTCCACGTTACTTTGTGACTTGGAGGCCTGTTGTTGAGGTAATATTATGCTCTGAAACACTGTGTTGAACTTCTTCTTACAGAGTTGACTTTATAACTAGTTTGATGTGCTGACTTTTACTTTACAGTATGTAAAACGAGGATATGGCTCTTGCTGCCCTATGACCACAATGTTTCAGCTCCCACAAATGGCATGGTAGCCCTTCATTCTGGATGTACTTTTTCACCCGAAGTACCAAGCTCACACGTTCCCAATGTGAGTTTAAAGTTTCTATGAGAAGTTAATAGAGTTCTCTTTTTCTTTGGATCACTGATATTTACCTTGTCGAACTGGAGCTCTTACATTTGCTCATGGATCTGACACAGTGGCAGCTTGCAGTGAGGAGGCTCCAGGCCAGCATTGGGAAAGAAAGGCCGTTCATACCATGACAGCCATGTCTGGGTAGGAGAGCCTTACAATACAGCTTCTTCTAATGCGTCTTTTTCTCAGAGAAATGACATCGTGACTACAGCTTGCAATTAGTACAACTCCATCACAAAATTGTTATACCAAATCTGGTATACTGCAAGAACAGTGAGCTTTTAAAGACTGGAGGGAGTATTTGAATGAAAGAAATGTAACTCTGATTTAACAAACTCCACAGAGTGTTTTTCCCTCCTTTTGTAAGTAGAGATGTCACAGTAATTAGGGAGCTTGTACTTTCCCTGACTTTAATTGATAAATTTACTAGCTGTTGGATCACTTCACTTGCCCTTTTGAAACTCCAAGAGGCCACCTGGCACCTATGCAGGCTACCGAGATCCAGCAGCACGATCACTGCTTGAAACAATAGTTTCCAGCCCTCTCACATACAACACAGGTCTCGTAGTTCAACTCTCAAGCTCTCAGAGACCACAAAATACTTGGCAGTGCAACAGGTCTAAGATCTTTCCTGTTTGGTTTTGCTCAGCGCTTTATAAGGCAAATACTTGGTGCAAAGGCACAGGAGACTTTAAGGATTTCAGCAGTGGCATTCTCCCCCTGGATTTTGGTTTCTCTTGCTCTCTGTGCAGGCAGCTGGCCGGTGTCCTCCAGCCATTTGGATGTTAGTCTCCTTCTGAAATACACATTAATGCCACATATTGGCTTGCGTGCTGGAAGGTGGATGCATGTCATATCCCCAGTGATTGGACATACTTCACACTGTTTTCAAATTTACCAGCAAAACATTTCAAGTCACCTTCTAAGATTGATGTTAAGTTACCAGAGTGATAATTCTGTGTTATAGTTAGCTGGCTTCCTGATAGATTTCTTTCACACTTATAATTCTCCAAAACCAGCAATGATCATGTATAAATTTTGGTTTTTAGTTTTGTCAGAAAATCAGTTACTACCAGTATCAATATTTAGCAGACACTTATCTCCTTCTAATGGAAAATTATTTAATTTTTTTTTTCAGTCTACTTAAACTGCACACATAACTTTTGGTTCATTTTCCTCTCCTATCCTCTTCTAAGTCTTGTGATTTTTTTTTTCTTTTTAAAAAGAAGCTGATCTGCTTTTCCTAGAGTTTGATACCAGTTACAAAGCAGCTGGCACTGCACACAGAGTCAGATTTCATATAGAGTTAGATCTCGTATCTCATCAGTATTCTTTTGTTTTTAACCTTGTTAAAAGGTAGTATAGTAACAACACTACATATCCAATTTCAAAGAACTTTATACATTTGACCATAAGAATTCACTCCAAGTTTAGACTTAGCAACCAAGTTCATATTTAGTAAATCTCTGCTTTGGACTTATAAAGCATTTTCAATAACTTCAAACTATATAAAAGCAAAAACAAATGTACTTTAAAGTATCTATTTGATATAAAACCATATGCAAAAAATGTATTTATTTATTTATTTATTTTTAAGGAGGGGGGTTGTTTATATGGTCTAACTTTTCCAAATCAGTTTTCTTAGTTTATTAATGCAGAGACTGAGGCAGGTCCAGGTGGTGATTTAGAACAAGAGTTTAACACAGGTGCTAACTCTGCAGAGGGAACATCACAGAAAGTTCACTGTTAATGTTCTACTGGCAGCTAATTGCTTCTGTTCAGGCTAAATAATTAGCAAACTGAAGCGTACTGAATAAGTGAATAAAAAATAGTTTAAAAACCTAAACCAGTCACCTTTTACGTTACTTCATCCATCCCAAGAAACACTGAAACAATTAACTGACAAGACTTACCCAAGGAGAACAGAAAATATTTTCCAGTTCATGAGGTCAGGAGTAAGTTGTTGGCGATCAAACAGACCTTTCATTATTAGTTTGTGGGACCTAGCAAGTATTTTTTTCTTGAATGGTTTTCTTTTCCAGAATTGGGAAGTATTGGTTTCCTTCTCTGCCCTGTTAATGACTAAGACACAGTGGCTCTGCTAGGCTGGTCAGAGGCAGGGAGGCAAGAAGAATGTGTGATGTCTCCAACAGAGATTTTTTTTCTCTGGACAATTTAAATGCGGCATGAAAGCAAGTCCTGTCCAGGTCAGCTTTAATAAGAAAGAAGATTCTTGCCAGGGATTGTGGTTACCCTCAGGACTTCACTTAAATCTCTTGGGAGCATAAATATAAAATTCCATTAACAGCTTGCTATATTTTAGCTCACAAAACCAAAGCCCTAGTGCGCTTTGTAATGCAGAGGAACAACTAGGATATTGAAAATATTACTGTTTTTTTAATTAATGAAATCTACACCAGCCAAAATATGGAATATTGTTTGAACCACAAAGGGGTACTAAAGGATCGGCATCTCTACTTCTTTATTCTTTTTGTCTTCTTTTCCAGTAGGAAATCTAGAACTGAAAATTAATAAATCAAGTACCAAGTGCTGTCTTATTAAAATGTGTTTTTTTCTTTCTTATCACAATTAAAAAAAAAAAAAAAATTTCCCCTTGTTGTCATTTCTCCCAGCAACCTGAACAATATTCACTTTTCCCTAGGGAAGGGAATACTACTGGAGCACCATTGTCATTTTAATACTCTCACCATTTAGTTTCTCTTTTGTTTTATCACTCTCTCTTTACTCTCCTTAGAATGGGCAGGTAAGTTTACAGAAGCATAACAGGATAAAACCTAAGCTGCACAGACATTTATATCAGGTGTGTGCTCTAGCAGATCACCCAGTTTTGCACCAGGTCAGGTGTGGACATAATCAAGTAACGTTCAAGTTTCCTAAAGCACACTATAATAAACTCCTTATACTGAATTGCGACTTTGTGCTCGTTTTATGTTATATGCAGACCAAATACCTGATCCTTTATAAAGCTTGAGAGGTGAGGACAAAGTTAACCTGATGATATTTCTGGAGACAAACCTTATCAGCAAAGTGATTTTACCCTACACCAGAGCTTTATGTCATGTGGTGTTCTGAACCAGGCATTAGAAGCATTAAGTCAGCTTCATTTCATCATGGAACCTAAGAGCACACGCATTCCGGTTCAACTCAGAAGAAAGCATGTGAAGATGCTCATACTCCAACACTAAGGATGTTTCTAAATGCGCTCTTTTACAGTTGTCCACAATTATATCAGTTTTAGAACATCTACAATGTTTTCTAGTTTCTGCAAACACTGTTTCTGTGAAAGCATTACTTTGGGTTTCCATATTGATTACCAAAGCCTGTTTCCCTTTGCTGCAGGAACATTTGCAGGTGTGAGCAGAATGCTGGCAAAGTCCTGAAACTACGTAAGATGACAAAGAGCAGTGCTGGGAACTCCTGTCTGCCTCCAGGTTTTCCAAGGCAGATTTTCATTGCCTTCATCACACTGTCATGAAAAATTCAGAAGCTCCCAAAGCAGTTAATGTTAGCACCGATGGGACACTTCTGGGACTGGTCCTAAACACGACCTCTCTCCTGAGATGCACATATGACGTGACACTATAATTGTGGGGTGAGCAAAGAGGGAGAATGAGAAGTTTCTCTCTGGGACATGGAAATTCCTGAGCTCTGCAAGAAGGGCAAAGGACTTCGTAATGAATCACTGCCCAGTACAAGAACAGTCCTTAAGGATGGGAATCACCCCACCTAAGGTTACAATCTCTACATCCGCAGAGGATGGCAAGGCTTCTTTTATAGTTGGTGGAGACAAGCGGGTGTCTCTAGCACACTGCTCCTCCCATCCCAGTGTACACAGACGTCTAAAATAGATCATGTGAGTCACACGCTACAAATGCCCATTTCTTTCCTTTGCTTAAAAAAAGAATCGAGACAACAGATGCCTAATTGTCGACATCCAATGCTCAGCCACATGAAACCCAGTCTGGCTGGAAGGATGAGATTTGTTCAGCTGGGCCAATTAAACATGAGCATCTCTAAAACAGGAGATAGCAAACAATGGTTAGACAGGAATGAATTGAATTAATGAATACCAAATGACTAGAGGCATAAGACTGTCTGAATAAGAATTATGTCATTTTCCACCTTCTTTCTGCACTCTTTCATGAAAGATGAATTTTGATTACACAAGTAAACAGGACACCCCCCAAATCACTACTGTTTTCTGCAAGTATCTATAATTTGTGGAAAATGAGATGTCTTAGCTTGAATACAGCCAGTGTCAGAGGGCACAGAGACGAAATAAACTTTTCAACTAACATTTATGCTAAGCAAAGTTATGTGGGTTTACACCTTTTACTTGCATTCACTTTTCACATAAAACTTTGCAACCATGCTCTTTATTGCAAATTCTCCAATTAATTTTCTGTATTTCATTTTAGGTTAGGCTAAGCTGACTGAAAAACCATTAAACAATGACACAATCATTGAAAATAAGCTTTAATTAACCAAAAACTCTCTTGAAAGTGTGCAAGTAATATAAGCTTTATTCTACTATTAAACATGCATAGCTATTTATTTTACCTGTAAAATAAACTACTTAGCAGAGAGGACGTACTTTTAAACACCTTTTCAAGAACTCCCTTGAGATGTATTTGAAAATATTAGTCCTCTCAGACCAATAAGATGACCAAAAATTGATGAAGGACACCTGAATTTATTTAGATCAAATATTAATGTATTAATTGGAACACAAGGAAAGGGAAATCCTTTTATATAATTTCTCCATATCCAAATGGACAAGTAACAATATTTGAAAAAGCATAAAGCCTAAAATGACTGAGAAAAGAAAGAACTGTCAAAATGGCAAAATTAAGTACTCCTTGAAAAAAAAAGATGCTCAAGGAAATGCCAACATCTACTTTATCTAGTGGGGAAAAAAAAAAAAAAAAAAGTAGCTCTAGGGAAGAAGTAGAAATACGGTAGCAGAAATCAACATGTGATCCCCAAATTAAATGCAAGTCTTCAGTGAAGAAAATGTGGTGAGATAAGTATATACCCACAATCATAGTCAAGGCACAAAGCTTAAACAGCTTAATGCACTTCAGCCTACTGAGAAGCCCACTTTCACCTCAGAACTCTGAAAAATGGCCATATAACACCAAATCCAATAGATAGGATTTTTAATAAAGATGTTTCTTAAGTAGAGCTACAACATATGCTCAACTTGTAACAGGATTTGTGCCAACATGAGAGAATAAAAAGTGACTCACAACTTATCCTTTCACACCTCAGGCTCTATGTTAATCTTAGGATAAAATTTGAAGGAAAGAATAATTAATGTCTTGAAGGTAAACAAACAATGGAATAAAATGTAACACAGCTTTAGTAAAGGTAGGTCAGGTCAGACTAGCCTGATTTTTTTTTCTTTGATAGGATACCTGATTTTCCTGACAAAAGAACTGCACAGAGAGATTAGATTTTATCTGAACTTCAACAGAACATTTGATAAGGTGTCATAATGGAGATTACTAGGTAAACTGGAAAAAAGGAAGATCAGAAAAAAAGCCTACAAAGGTGCTGACTAAAATGACTGTTGCGGAGGAAATACCAATGAACTGTGCTGGAAGGGGAAGCTCTGGGCTGAAAACAGATTACTCCACCAACAGTGCTCCTCCTGGATTAGTCTTGCCATTAGTTTTGTTTACTACTTTACTTCGGGATTTCATCCCTAAAATAGGAATGAATGCAAGAAGTCTGGAAAAAAAATGAGAAGCATTGCCAGTGTGAAGAGGGAAGAACACCATGTGAAGGGAGAAATGGACTGAATAGTAAATGTGGGATGAAATGTAATATTACAAAGTACAGTTTCCTGCACTCACGATGGGATTCATCTCATCCAATCCATCTAAACATTTCTTATCTTCACAGTTGTTCAGTCTCCTTAGATAACTACTAGAAAGATGTGAACAAGTCCACTGGTAATTTTATCCTGTTTAGTTTAGACACGTGTCTAAATGGGATGAATGGAGATTCTTTGGACATTCTTCCCTCTTTCTACAGTAATTTATAAAGGACATTTGAAAGACTTACTTAGGTGTCTAACACTTGAACTTCTATATCTGATGAGAAAAATCTCCCCAAGGACTATTACAGATTTTCATTATAGTAGCTGATCAGTCAGAAATCAAAGAGGAGGAAAACGCACATTTTTTTTTATACGACCCAGGACTCTGTAAAACACAAATAACTTCTTCAGACATACTACATGAGAGAAATTAAATTGAAACAGCAAAGAGTTAATACAAATGTACAAAACAGTAGTGAGATCTCATCTGAGTAAATATCTGGCTGTCCGTATTCTGCAACAATCTTTCAAAATGCAGAGACCCTGTCTTGCAAAAAAACACTGCAAGAACAATAATTATGTGCATAGTTAAATACATCTTATCATTAGATGTTCCCTGTAAGGGAGGACAATTGTCCTGCAAAGAAAGCACATGAGCAAGAGGCTATAAACTTGCCATGAACAGATTTAGGCTGGAAACTCTCTCAACCGCCAGAAGAGTGAGGTTGTGGGAAAGCCTTCCAGAAGAGCTACTGCAGGCTAGAAACCTGAAGAGTTTTACAAGTGAGCTGAACCATTTTCTGAACTGGATTATGTGATGCAGGGCCTGAAAAGAAGAGGTTGTACTTGGTGCACCAGGAGGATCTTGCTAGCTTTATGTTTGCTTGAAAGAAGACTCAAGAAGATAAATTCCTAACTAATTTGGAAATGGGCTGAAATGCCCTGGAAAATCTTTATTTTAAACTCTGAAAAAAACCCCAAAAGCCATGTCCCAAGCTCTTAAAATATTTTCCAGTGCACCTTAGTATATTTATAGAAGTTTTCAGAGGGAAATAACAGATCTGCCAATTCCGATGACAGCAACAGAATCAAATGCTGAATCCAAAGCTAGTGTTTTTCTTTATGGGGGCATGTTAATCCAATCATATTAAACATTCGGTTGTTGGTTTTATGGTTTTGTTTTTTTTTTCCTTTTAGAAAGAAACAAAGTAAGAGTGATTTGAACAATATAGATGCACTATTTCTTTACAATTTTTTTTTTTTCATTTGGACAGATCAAGCACATGAACTTTCTATTAAAGAGCTTTTTTTTTCACTTCTTTTTTCTCCTTAAGCTTTTCTGGTTTATATACATTGTTAAACAAGTTAAATAATTATTGAAATAATATATATAATAATTAAAATAAATATTTTAACTTGAATTTGTTTCAATAACTATCTTTTTCCAATTTTGTATGGCTTCATAGGGTTTAAATTCATTATGAGATAAATCTACTTAATTTCTGATGTCCTTACCTAAATTTGAAAGAGAGCTTGAAGAGTTTAATCAAAAACTAAATTTAGAAAGTCTACAACAAAGTCACCAGATGGTTTTGTAGCATATCCAGTTTAAAGAGGCTCAGTTTAAGCAAAGAGTCAACAACTGTCAGCAATCAGATTTTATTTCTTTCCCTAGGACTTCAAATCCCACTTTGTCATTTTGCTGTATGCCAGTCACAACTGTTGCAGTACCAAATAACTATGGATTGAATCTACATTTCTCTTACAAAAGCATCTTCTTATCGTATAGATCTCGGGCAGTACATGCTGAAACAAGCATTTAATGACAAATATACTGGAATTGTAAAATAAATGTATGATTAAAAAGAAAACTGCTAGTTTTCAATTCCCAACCTTACATTTCTTCACCCAAGAAAAAGGAGGTATTTAATTAAAAAGATATAGAGAATATGTTACACTTGATACATTGCCTTTTCTTCACACATCTTTGAAAGGATGTCCTTTGAAGCAAAAATACAATATATTGATTTTATGGGAAAATTATAAAGAAGAGTAGACACTGCAAAGCAGGGCAGAACAGTTGGCCTCAAGTTGCGCCACGGGAGGCTTAGGTTGGATATTAGGAAACACTTCTTTACTGAAAGAGTAGTCAGGCACTGCAGCAGGCTGCCCGAGGAAGTGGTGGAGCTACCATCCCTGGAGGTGTTCAAAGAACGTGTAGATGTGGCATGTGGTTTAGTAGGCATGGTGGTGTTAGGTTGACGGCTGGACTTGATTATTTCAGAGATCTCTTCCAACCTTAAGACTCTATGATTCTATGAATAGCAGGCAGAGTTTTCCTGAAAAATCAGTGTGCAGGAAGAGTGCACTTTCAGAGATCAATAAACTCTAATTTTATGTTTAGTAACTTGATTGTCTTTCCACACTATACATCATCTTACCAGCTATATAAAAATAAAAAAAAATATCATGTGAGTATGGCAATGATTTAGGAGGTAATGACTGATTTTAGTGTGAACTTGCTCTGTTCCTTTAAATGAAGCTTCAGTGTTATTCTTTCTTGTTGAAGACATAAGGATTATTACGTTAGAGGCAATCTTATCCAAAACAGACAAACAAACCTATATAGACAGTCAGCCTTCACTGTTGGCTCTCTAATTGTAACTAGATATATTAGCTATTGAATAATTATATTTTGCATAGATAAATTATTTTAAAATACAGCCCATGTGAAACTGCCAGAACTAATAGTGTATGTTGAAGCCTAGCTGTAACATGCTAAATGAATAAGGTTTTATGGTTAATTTTTGAAGCAAAGCTATAAAGTCTCTAGAACAGAAAATCACTGCAAGTGTTGATGTCTTCATATTTCATATACATCCAGAACCAAATATAGTTTCCATATTTTAACAGAAATAAATAGAAAAACAAGGAACTGACTGAACTACATGTGCCTTTACTATCTTCTGTCCATCTGTCAATCTATCTATTGATATTTTCTAATTAGTTTTTTTAATACTTTAATATCATGTGGTAATTCAATTAAGGGAACAAGAAAGAAGCCTTAGCTTTAAATCTCCTTACTATTGACAAATTCAGTTTAAGCTTCAAGTGCTTTTGTTTCTTCCTGCTTATCTGTTTATGTATTTCTTTGAACCATCTCACTGAAATTTCTAGGTTTCTTGTGAAAGTTAATGCATTTATTTTGCAAACACGCCAAGGGCTCTATGTTTTCTAAAAGGAGATCCAGAAGACACATATTCTTGAAATTATACATCATGTAATTTCTAAGGAAGACCAAACCTCTGTTGAAGTTAGTCTACTGAAAAATATGTAAATATTTGAGTGAAATACTATATACTTGCAATAATTACCTAAAGTTGAGTTAAGATTGTGGACATCAGATTTTATTCCAATAAAAAGTCTGGCAACAGAAAAATGACCAGTTTTTTTTTTGATTAAAAGCAGATTTTTGGCTCACGTTTTAGTTATACCAGTATTGTAACTGAAATTGAATGAATAAAATGATAATAGTGAATTACTTTCTTCAACAGTAGAACTACCATATGGACCACGTGTGAAAATCTAGTAAGATTTGGTACAATGGCACCAAATTTATGTTCTGCTTAGGTGAACAGAAACTAAGGAAAGGAAAGCAAGGAAGTGGGAATCCGCAGCAAATAATCTGAGGTGTTTGGAAGTTGCTTAGAGGATCTAGCCTGTACAAAAAGGATATGAGCCCAGCTGAAGATATAACCCAATCTACCAGGCTTCTGCTACAGTGGAAGGCTTGTCTTGGTGCATTCTGACTTGGAACACGGAATTCACAACTGACAGGATATGGGTAAGTAGTAGCAGAGGTAACACAGAGAAGGTCATACAGATGTACACATAAAAGAATATAAGTTTATATGTCAATAGTATTTGAGGTTACTAATCAAGACTGATATTCCACAGGATCAACACCAGTGTCCCTACTTGTGCTGAGCAGAATACAACAGATACTCATGAAACTCACATGACATAATTGATATTATGTGGCATTTGTACCCCATATGTGTTCATCATGCCTTCCATTGCCTTTCTGAATGGTATAAAGGAAATAAACTATAATGAAGGAATAAGTCATCAGTGAATACTACCTAAGGGTAGCATACCAAGTTAAAATACATACAGCTGATGGCATGGGTGAAAGACAAATCCACATACTTCAAGAACATTCAGTTGAGAAAAAACTTCTAGAGGTAGCCTGGCTGATCTACCATATGATGGTGTAGATAGGCATGATGCAAAGTCTAATTAATGATGCAAACTTGAAAGAAAAGAAAAAAATAAAAATGAATTCTTAAGCAAGAGCAATGCAACAAAGAAAGGAGAAGAATAAAAAATTGTGGTATCTGCAAAAGACATGACTATGAATGTCTGTCTTTGCTTTATTCTAGTCTCCTTGAGAATCACTTAGACACTCTAAATGACAGACATTATAGAAAACTCATAAATATTTTACATTAAATACGAGCCTGTAAGATGAGATACGAGGGAGAATCTACAGGCAAAGGGTTAATCAGCATGAAAACTACAATAATAATCAACTAAGAAAGCAATAAATACTTTTAAAGTGGATTTATGAATTACAGAAAGGTTTTCCACTCACTCTGGTTACAGGAAGAATTCTTATTGCAATGCATTGTACATAGGCTCAAAATTTATTCATAAAATTCCACAAATGTGGAATTCATACTGAAGTAGAGTATGAATTGAGAAAAGAAAGATGCGACTACAGTGTTTACAAAAACATGATTTACGGCTGTGATTACTAAAATACACTTTGCTGTATGCAGGATTTACTGCAACGAAGTCAGCTGGTATCAATGGTTTGATTTTTGGAAGTCTTTTCTAGTCTTACAGGTACGCAATGGCAAGTCATTTAAGACAAGAACTCCTTTGTTGTGAAAAAGGCCTGAAAAGAATGAATCTATAGATAAAGTACAGCTAGGGTGGGTTGGCCTTTCCATTCCTAAACTAAGTGACTGCTAAACTTCTAGCAGTCAGTCAGGATTTTCCACACTAGATGGCTGTATCACGATCAATTTCTTTACCTTTTGAAAAAATTTGCAAAGAGTTTCAGGAATATGATTTGCCCACTGCCATGAATGCAAAGAACAAGAAAAAGTTGTTTTACTCACACAAAATAACAACAACCACCTAAAAATCATATTAATAAGAAACTTTTACTTTTCATAATATACATTCTAGAAATTTACGTAACGGCACAGGCTGTCTTCTGGTGTTAAAGCGCTCTGTTTTTACATTTCAGCAACAATCTAAAATACACACTTCTGAAATTTGCATTATGGATTTAGGCAGTAAAATTCTCCAAAGATTCCATCTTTCCTATGCATTTTCTATTCCCATGTAGTGCTGCTGTGCCAGCAGGATTACATAATTCATTATTCCTGCCTACAAACTCAACACACCCTGTTCCAAGTCTCCTCAGCACAAAGAGGACCTCGCCTGCAACTCCCTCCTCCAGTGGAGAAGCAGTCACGGCTGAGAGCAATGAGCTTCTCAGTTCTCAGCTACTTTGGTACTCTGGAGAGGAACAAAAGAAATGACAAATCTTGAAGAGAATTAGGGAGGAAATCGATTGTATTGACCTCAAAAAAATTCAGAACTGACAAAGACTGAATTCAGGCCCACATATACAGAAACTACTTTAAGGAGATCAATAGCTGACCTGCTGTCAATTCCTGTCTTTCTCAACACTCCTGCAGCACTTGCCACTCTGGACTATAGATACTGCAGTCCCAAAACGTGAATTTAAAGGGATGCATTAAGGAAGCTGAGATTCATGTTAAAGGGCCAGCCCAATAAAAGAGGACAAGAAACGTCACTTTCATTACAAGATCGATCACAAAAATCAAGTCATGCATCCATTATGTGAAGAGAACAGCTGAGACTGAAGGTCCAGACAAATAATGTTATATTCCTTGTACTTTATAACCATGCAGTTTTATTTTTCTCTCTTAATGTGTCAGGCTCACTGCCCTATTTCTATATGCTTTTCACATGCTTCCATACATACTTTGCACACAAATCTCTTAATATTGGCTTTCTTACGACTGTCAGCATTACTACCCATCATTTATGAACATCCATCAGATTCCTATGAGATACTGGTATTTTGTTATCCCCATCCTACAAGGATCCCCAGTTCCCTGAAGCAGAGAGATTCTGTGGTACTCATATCCACTAATTCTGGGTGCCCCTTTCCTTAGTATACTTTTTCCTTTCTTCTAAACTTATCTCTGAATAGAAATCCCATTCACTTGTACTATGCCCTTCTGCTTGTCAAGCCCTCAGTCCCTGAAGGACAATAAAAAGTACAGCAAAAAATGAATGACCACCTGGAAAGAGATGTGCCTTGTGACAGCCTTGTGCCTCCAAATGTAGAGAAGTTCTGCAGTTCAGTGAAAAGCTTCTCTCTTTTGAAGTTGTTGTCAAAAATGTCACAGAAATTAATGGGATCGTTGCCTCCAGAGCAGCAATGCCCTAACACTGGCATGTGTTCTTCTATGGCACTAAACTAAAATTTTCAGCTAAATTATTTTCATTTCAGATTTAGAGCTGTAACTGACTTGCAATTTGAATGAAGTTAATATTATCTCAGAAACTTGCTCACCCTTAGAGTAGACACACTCATATTAAACTGAAATAAATCAGGCAGATAAGCAGCTCTCAAATAATACATTCCATGTAGCAGGACCAAAAGCTGGAGACAAACTAGTCTCACAACATTTTGGCTACATGCAGAAAAGAAACAGAAGTAAAAGAAGTGTTTCCCATATTGTTGCAGATAAAATTCCAGGGCATGGAGTCAATTATAATTTTGATATCTAAATTCTGAAGTATTTTGCACTAAATTTTGAAAAATAGTTTGAAATATCTCTGAAACTAAGGTGCAGGGAACATGACAATTACAGCTGCCTATATAAATTAACACAAGTATGTAACTTTTCTGATATTGCATTTTGAAATAGCACAATAATGTAACTCCAATGGTGTTTAAGAAGTTCTCTTAAGATGTAGTTACAAGTCTTACATCAGAGAAATGTCAAAGTGAAACAGTGACTGTAAAAAAAAGACCTATCTCCCTCAACCAAGGGATATGATAATAATTCACACTCTGCACTATCATCTTCAACATTTATGCTTAGTTTTCTAATATCCTTTCTCTTTCCAAGAGCTATGCCAGTGACTGCATACATGCTAAAAGCAAGCTTTTCTTCCTTTGATAACAAAGAACTATTTATGCTGAATATAAGTATCAGCACAAGTGATATCTCAACAAGATAAAAACAAGAAAACAAAAGATAAAATATGGATTCAATAAAGCACAGCATAGTCATCTTTGAAAGTCTGGTGTGGCACTATTATGCGCATGAAACTAGTGTTTAAAAGATGGAATTTTCAAATCATCCAAATCCAACACTTGAATTAATAGAATCTGAAGCAGCAGCGAAAAGGAAAAAAAAATCTTGATTTGAGATTATTCTCTTGGATTCCAGGAAATGCTAATACTTTGGACTTACCTATCATTACCAATATGGAAAAAAATGACAGATATTGTATCTGACGTGTACTTTCACAGAAGTAGAAAAACGGCTAACAGACATGAAGGCATTTGTAAGATCTAGGAATCTTGTCTCCCCTTTCTGAAATCTGAGTTCTGCTACAAGAATATGAATAGAGTAAGAAACATGGGAAAATACTGTAACTTTTTATCCAAAGAAGCAATTTTTCTTGGTTACAGAACATAAAGGAATTTGTTTTCTGTTCTCCAAAAAAGCCCACCTCATTAGAGAGACACAGCAAAAAAATTTCATGCTCCTCTTTAACACAGATAAATAAGAATACGAGGGTTAAACAAGTGAGAATCCCCAGTCCCCTTCCACCTCTCATATAGAGCCATTTTCTGCTGGGAAACAAAAAACTATCCTCTCCTGGAACTGTATCAAAAGGCAGATCCGTCAGTCAGTAGCCAGCATATGATTCAGCTCAGCTTTTCAATAAGTTAAAAAGTCCAAAAGCTACCAAAAAAGGGTTTTTGAATGAGAAGGCTGCCTCCTTCTAATTCTTCTGAAATGCCTTCCGAGCACTCCTGTGAATCATGCCTGCTGCAAGAGGAGCACCCCTGAGTTAAGGAAGCAGGGACTTGCGGTGACAGCCGGCAAGCAGACGCTCCCTCTATCGAGGGACAGCTTTCATTCAACTAAAAGGTAGGACAAACACGAATTCCTCTAGCTGGACACTGAAAAGGAACTTGATCAATGATTAAAATACATAGCAATTTTAACTCTCCCCCAACCATAGTATTTTTAAAGAAAAAAAAAATCCAATATGGTGATTTCTAAAAAGAAAAATATGTTTACTATATAAAACAAGATGCTTCATAAAACATGCTAATTTTTGCTTATATTCCACGATTATACTAGCAAGCATTGAATAATCGAGTAATAAACACTGCTGCAAGTTGGAAAAAGACATTCCATTCAAGTCTCAGGAAATGATACAAAATGTTAAAATAGCACTAAGTACTCCACTCATGTTAAATTCAGTGCTTGAACAGCAGAATGATTTAGCTGTGCCTTCAAATGCTTTTAATATTCCTCCACTCAATGTACACAATCAGAAAAATATTTCTGCTGTAATTCACTCACATTTCCAAGCAGCTGCATTTTGAACGGGGGTTTTGTCCTACTCGTTAAGCCAATTGAAAGAAATACTACTTCTCTCCCAGATTAATCATATGTTAGATTTTTTACTAGCTTGATCATTTAACAAATTACTAACAATAACTATTTCCTGTGCATTCAAAAGACTTCTGTTTAAAATATTCCAGAGTAGCCTTCTAACACTTAAAATAGCAGTAGGCAAAACTGCTTGAGGAAAGTGCGAGTTGCACAAAAATGCTGAAAAAGTAGGTTGAAAACAAATACTTTATTTTCTTTCATCTGTTTTCATGTCTGCTCTTATGGTTTAAATACATTGGAAATGTATCTACATGAAAAAAATATACAAATAAGGTTACAAAAATTACCATCTTCTTTTGTAAACCAGTTTATCACAGCTATAAAAATCAGGCTGCATTGAAAACTGCCTCTAATTTTTTTTCACTTTAAATAAGATTTGAACGGATTTCCTCTGAATCGATTTGGCTATTTTAGGCCAAAAGGGGGTAAATGCTTGAGTTATTTTTCACAGTCTACCCAGTAACATTTAGTGAATAAATTTACACCATATTGCTACTTTGAATTTTAGGCTCCTCACCAACCAATTGTAGTGTTGGCCTTATTTTATTTAAAAGCTTAAGATTTGAAAACTGGCTTTTGAAGACAAAAAAACTAACTTTCAATGCAGACTCCAGATGACCCTCACCATGCCAACTGTTACAGCTCCACTCTACGGACACAGACTAAGCTGCAACATTTTCAAGATACCCATCTCAATAAAGTGAAAAATCATCTTATCAGAGAGTATTATACATTAATACAGGAGCGCCCAAATTTGGCGTAGGAAGCCACCAATACAAGTTCTTCCATGCCTTATCTTACCGCTTATATTGTAAAGTGCAAGTATGGGTTTATCTTTGCGCACACACTTCCTCCATACCTGAAATTAAATAATGCATAGTGATAACTCAAAAGAATTCATTAGTTTGCTCAATATTAACACGAGTATTTCACATCTAATCGTCTTATAGACGATTAGATTTTTAGCATTACATTATTTTAAACTATTATCTTTTTTTATTGTGTTATGTCTCTAGCGTATTTACTAAAACACATTTGACCCAGTTCTACTAGAGCTTTTGTAATAAGAGGTCCTCAGATGTGTCTTAGCCTGGTGTGGGAACTTACACACCAGGACACATATAAATCAACGTGTGCCAAAACGAGTCTGTAAAAGGAAAGCATAAAAGCTGTCACAGTTACAGCTTTCAATTATGCTCCACAGCCTTTTTATATAGGAGGAATGGGGAAGCAGAGAATCAAGGACAGAATACGAATGCTGGGTTTGTTTGTTAATTTTGGAATTTAAGGAAAATCAGAACTGTAAAGCTGCTTGGTGCTTGTTTTAAGAAAACAGGTCCCTGAAATTTGAAACAGGGTTTTACGAAGGCCAAAATATCAGAGCAAAGATATTTCAAAACCATGCATATGTCTGGGAGATGGAAATGGCCTCTGGCAGCTGAAGCTGATCTGGTCTCAGGCTCCATTTTGCTGTAGAACCTCCCATCTCTCCAGCCTTCCTCCACTAAGTTCTTCACCCCTAAAGCCCCTGGCTTCACTTCTTTTGTCCCAGTTCCTCCCAAATGTAATCTTTCCTATCCCAGAGTGCCAATGCTTCGCCTCCCAAATTTCGACTCTCCTAAACTCTGGTCATGCCTCCCACTGCCACTTCCAAGCAAAATCCATCTCCTTTTATCATAATGTTCCCCAAAAACCTCTTGCTTTTCCCCCTCTACTTCCAATTACTTTCCAATCCTTTTGGAATGGAATAGAATAGAATAGAATAGTTCACTTGGAAGGACTTACAATGATCATCTAGTCCAACTGCTTGATCACTTCAGAGCTGACCAAAAGTTAACGCATGTTATTAAGGACATTGTCCAAGTGTCTCTTAAACACTGTCAGGCTTGGGGCATCAACCACCTCTCTAGGAAGCCTGTTCCAGTGTTTGGCCACCCTCTCAATAAAGAAACGTTTCCTACTGTCAAGTCTGCACCTCCCCTGAGGTTTTACTGTCAAATTCTCTCCCACTGAAGCTTGTGTCATCCAAGTACCCTCCCAAAATTATTATTTTCCTGATCCACTCCTTCCAACTCCACACTGCACCTGAAATCTGCTCATATAAAAACAAACCTTTCCCCAGTGTAGCCCTGTAGCTCCTGACACTAGAATTACTCAAGATTGCTCTATATGCTCTATGTACTCAATGCTTTTTGTGTTTGCACTTCTGCATGACAAAATAAAAACACTGAAGACACTTTTAGAAAGTGGCCCGTACTTCTAAAGTTAGGCAAGTCCCTAACCATAGTTGGGCTGATTCAGGGCTCAAGACTGAATATTAACATTTGAGCTCCAGAAAAGCTAATTAACAGTCTTTCACTCCAGGCATTTGCAGTTATATCGACAATACAAGGTTTGTAATGGATCATTAAGGACGTCTGTTCAACTGGGTCATCCTGCATCCCAGCATGTTCTTCAGGACTCCTCAAGTGTGAGGTGGAGGACTTGGGAGGTCCGCTGCAGGTAGTCATCACCTGCAGAGACCTACTCCCATGCTCATCCTCACACACCTTACCAAGAGGAGCAGTACTAGAATCAGAGAAAGCTCGAGAGCACCACAAATAAAATGCCCTTCCTTTATGCCTAAACTGTTAGTCTTCCAATAGCATTAAGAATTCAAAAGCACTTACTTTTTAACACATTTTTGCACATAAAGTAAACATATTTTTAAATGTAACACCGTCATTTCAATTTGTGTAGAAGATCTAAGCAGCCTGTTACAGAGCAGAATGCTCTTCCTTCATTCTAAAATGAATGTGCCAGAAATTCCTCTATGATACAGCATGCAGTCTTCCTAAAATTAAAGACTTAAGACTTTGTGGTTGGTAAAAAAGTTTAGCATGGCTTGTCATGAAAATTGATAATTCTGTCTTTTAAAAGCAGCTTGGAGAAAGAAAAGTAATGCATTTTAATAACTGTGGCCTAAATTACTTTGTAGTAGAAATCACAGAAGAATATCCGTAATAATATAAGACGGAGTGAGAGAGAAAGGTACCAGACAATATTGTTTCTCCTAAACACAGTTGCTGCTGACTGAGCTTTATTTTCTGCTAATAGTCAGTTACTGACTGAAATTTTTAAAGATTCAGCATATCTTCCATTGGCAGCCTAAATTCTCTCCAAAGTGCATGAGTGCACACATTGGCTAAAACTTAAGATTTTAATTTCTCTTTCTGTTCTGCCAGGACTTGACTTATTTGCTGTGCACTACAACTTCGAGCTATTATCTCAACTTAAGTCAAGCTATTATCTAATGAATAATGTTTTCTAATATATTTATGGAATGGATTGACTTAATAAAATTTACCTTATACGGAACTGCATTTAGGAATCACCAAATATAATTTTATGAAATATTGTTTGGCTTTGGACATCTTTTTTAAATGACAAAATTTCTCAATAGAGTACTTGCTGTTTGGTGTCAACACATTTTTACAGGTCGTAGAACATTTTGATGTGTTTTGGTAGTTCCCTCTCTACCTGTCAGGCCAGGAAGCTGAAGAGGGCCACTGCCTGCTGCCCTCTGGCCCTGAGCACAATCGGCACAGTTTGGTCATACATAAAACATATATTAAAAAACACCTAGTGGGATCATTTGCTGGGCTGACCAAGTCCCTAACTCCTGAAGTGTGCCTGAGAATTGTCTGGGAGCATGAGGCTGCTTTGGGCCACAGCGACGGCAAGGAAAGTTTAACAATTTACCTGTTGGGGTCTGGGCCTTGGCCCTGGCACCGTTCAATTTACTAATACAGTCATAATCCAAGATTACCAAATCAATAACATTTCAAAAGGCTGCCAACAGATTTGCAGATTGCTTAATAGCATAAAGGAATCCGCAAGATCAAACTAACATAGCTGCTTAATTGAAAGCAATGAATCTCATAAATACTCTGGTCTGGATTGTCGAACGTGATAACCATATCTTGCCTCAGGGGCAACATGAACTTAAACAGAATATAAGAAGTCTAAGTAACTCTGACAGCAAAAAATCTTATTTGTGGCTCCTCCACTACCAGAATTGCTTTTCAGCTTCTCTCCAAGCTCAGTGACTTTCTGCAAGCATATGTGAGATTGCAGATCACCAGCCTTTTCCTCATTATGACCGTTTTCCAGTGGACTCAGCCTGATCTTTCAGTCATAAATCACTTAGCAATGCCCCACGTGCAATTTCTTACAGGACGGTGTATTATTTATTACCAATCACATCAGTAGTTCCAAGTACTGAATTTTCATTTTTAATACTTTCCAAGAAACAGCATTAGAGCTATTTATTTTTGCATTAAGTCATTTTCTGGGTCAAGTTCAAAGTACACATGTATTTCATAATTCTGTCGCAAGATTATTAAAGGTTTGATAAATTTGTCTTACTTTGCCAAATTTAAATTAAATTGAAGATTGAATTGATTGTTAATTATTTGGGGGATGAAAGAAGGGCTTGCTGCTTACTAAACTAATTCAGATAATCTAAATGATTCTATGGTTCTATGATTGCATTCGTCACTGACTTATCAGTGACTTTTCTTCAACTTTTAATACTCTGAAAGCACTCACTCCCTTACCCTCCCCACAGCTTGCAACTGGAAGGTTATTTTTATATACACTATTGCTCTTGAATGACAAAATGTTATTTTAAACATTTATTTCACCAGAGTACTTTTTCAGTGCTTTGACTGTAGGGGTAGGGTAAGTGACATTACTGAAAAACTGATCATAGCCTGGAAAATTTTTACAGACAGTAAATATAACTCAACTTGCAAATACTGCAGTAGTACCTTATGTTTACAACTTCCAGTATTATCTGCTCCCCTGCAATCTGGGTGGCATGGCTGGCACACATCAGTTGTGATACGGTCTTCCACAATCCCACCAGAGAAAGGAAGCACTGTCAGAGGTGACTTCTATCTCTGGACAGAATGATCATGGGTACCACACACACTCAATGGCCCAGCAACGCTCATAATATCAACTTTCAATTTACACTAAAGAAAAATAAATCAGTGATCAGAATTCGGTCAATGTCATGGTTTAACCCCAGTCAGCAGTTGAGTACCACAGTTTACTAGGATAGCAAAGAAAGATGATAATAATAACAAAATAGGGATACTAAAATATACAAAACAAATGATGTACAATCTCTCACCACTTGATGACCTGATAACCAATACAGCCCATCCTGAGCAGTGATCAGGGCAAGGAAACTGAAAAGCGATCCCAAGCAGCAAGGAAAAGAGCGAGAGAGTTGCCCATCGGCCAACTCCCACTTATATACTGAGCATGACATTACGGCATGGAACACTTCCTTTGGCCAGTCTGGGTCAAGTGTACCTGGCTATACCCCTCCCAGCTTCATGCACCTGCACGTTAGCTAAATCTGGGAAGCTGAAAAAGTCCTTGGTCTCCTTAGCAGCAACCAATAACACCAGTGTATTATCAACATTCTTCATATACCAAATCTCATACTAAATCCAAAATACAGTAGTTACTGAGGAGAAAATTAGCTCCATCACAGCTGAAATCAGGGCAGGCACTAACAAATATGAAAACACACTCGAAGTCTTTCATGGAAAATCAGCCATGTAGATCGTGGCAGTGGTGTCTGGGAGACAACCCTAACAACGATTCCAGGTTACACTCACCAAATATTTTTTATGACACATGGGAAAAGACAATTAGCGCACAATTTGGATAAAATTAAATCTATTGAAAATATCTCCTGAATATGAAACAGAGGAACAAGAATTTAGCTAAATCATACTAAGGCAATCCTTCAGCTCAGTATTTATCTTTCTCTAACATTTCATACTTATATGAAGCATAGAAAAAACCACCACTGATTATTGATTCAAAAGAAAGTAGCAGCAAAAAAATCAAACCCAGAGAACTCTACTCAGCAGCTCAGACAAATGAAAAAAATAGTATAATGATAATGTTGGGGAAAACATCTAGATCTTTAAATAAGGATATCTGCCTTTTGCAAATACAAGGTTTGGGTTTTTACTAAATGATCCCTTAGGACAGAATATATTTAAGTTTCAGGATACAACTAGGTAGTAATTTGGGGGGGTAATTTTTCACAAGTGCCACTGCTCACAGCTGCCTACCCCAGCATCAAACAATACATGGATCCTTTGAGTAATAGAGGTTGTCTTCCCCAACAATGTTGTAAACAGGTGAAAGGGAAAAGACTCTACACGTTGGGTTCTTTAAATGACAGAATAGGCCATGGAGAGCAAAACTGCATGCTGTGATCAACTCTAAAGACAGAACCAAAACTTACATAACATCACTCATCTGTATTTAGATGATCGCTTGGTGTTTATAAGGAAGCGCAGTAGGCAGTAGTTGTAGGCAATCTGCTTGAGGCATTACCTTGAGTAGCATTATCCCGTTATTTTTAGGACAGCCACCCAGATGGGTGGTGTTAAGGAACACCATAATCCTCCGTGAGGCCACTGTGCAAATGGCAGTGTATGCGCAAATATCATACGCAGCAATGGGCAGGTGCCGGGTCTGGATGAATACAGTGATCAATAGCTTACTCTGTTCTCAAAATGAGCAGTTCATAAGAATCATACCCCGTTTTATGAAACAGAGAAAAACAACAACCCATTGGGTCAAGGTTGCCCAAGTATAATCTATGTAACAGAAACAAGACAATTAAATCCTTATTAGGACTACTGTTACCCAAGTATCAAGTTCCTTTCAAAAAACTGTGAAGGAAAAGACACAATACTTTGCTGAAGTTAAGCTCGTTACCTTATTTTTTTTCTGGTAGGAAAAAGTAAAAGCGTCCTCTAAGACACAAAAAATATTCAGAAAAGACAGCATTTATTATCTAAAAATTATCTTACTAATATTTTTTTTTCCAAACAAAACCAAGACATAACAAGAAACTGAATTTTTATCAGGAAAAAAAAAGGAGACAGCGTGATAGGTGTATTTAAGACAAAGAAACACTGTCACCACCAAGAACTCAAGAACTGTGACTGAAATCCCAAGAAACATGAAATTAAAACCAAATTAAATAGCTTTTTGACCTTTTAATATTTCAGGATGCTTACCCTGTTCCTCCTCTTCCCCAAACACCTGCTTAGGACTATTGTAAGTCAGCACTCTGAGCTGCAGGGACATTTGCTTGACAAAGTACGTCATTACATTCTGACAGTTTTTTTTGTAGGATCATCTACAACCAACATTCAGTTTTAAATACAGACTTAAACATGTTGTCTGTGTTTCAGTGAAAATACAGATGTTGACCTTCCCCTTTTGCTGGGGTATGCAAAGCTGCCATGCTACCCTTTTAAACAATGGGAACTCATTTCCAGCTTTCCACTTCACCTCCTTTTGCATTCCTCTCTCCTTTTCCTCTTGCAGCATACTTTCCTGCTGCCACGTGCTTCCTTCTAGTCCTCTCAGTTGCTGCCAGTAGCTGACAATTTTCTTTCTCTCACATTATGCTTCATTTTTACTCTCTTTTCCTATGATGTTTATTATATGACAAACACTTCCATAAGGTGACTTTATTGCACTTTCTTTGGAACAGCACAGTCCATCTTTGACGAGGACAGGCATGGAAAATGGTAACAATTTTGCAGTAAAGCAAATGTTATGAGTTTAAAGGCAGGAACTAAAAATTAATTAAAACATGGAAAAGTTGAGGGATTCAGAATACTTAATTTATCTTCAGGGAGTCTACTGTTATATTTGAATTATATAAGACACAGATCTTAAAAACCATGCAGAATATATCAAAAAGTAGCAAGAGGTAAACTGTATTTGTTATTTACTAAATCAAATGTCTTTTACATTCTAATATTTTGCTATACTTTTCAGAACTCTTTCAACACTTAACCTAGAGCTCACAGAACGATGTGAAATAGTACATGCGTTTTCTTTTGCATCCAAGCTTTATACAGAAGTCTGTACAGTTGCTTTTGTACTAATGGAAGTGTTCTGGTTTCATTCACACTCTATATTTAGATTAATAGGTTCTCGTTATAGGTTTAGAAAAGTGATTTAACTAAGAAACAGTTCTCCTTAATATTTACAAAGTTTGCAACTTCTGCAGTCTCTAGGGCAGGATAAGGTCACAGCTTGTCCCACTCCACTGCCGTGGCATGAGCCATACACAAGAGGAGTCCAGCTTCGGCGCTCGGCCACTGCGCTGATGCATCCAGTGGAGCCCACCAGTGTGGTCCACCTGCAGCTGCCTGCAACTATCTCTGACCAACCTGTGGGCACGGACAGGAGGGTGGCCACATCCTGGACTCCTGAACATCTGCACTGGAGGACTGGCTGTCTGATTTGTTCAGATGCTGCTGTGGTGGCTGTATGCAGTCATGGATGTACAGGGGAAAAGAGGAGCTGGACCGGCCAAGCACTGGACCCCTTCCTCCAACATACACTTCTCTCCAGTCTTGTTTTCCAGTATGAAGCAGTTTGAAATTACTGGCCATCACAGATCTGAAACCAGACTGGTTTGATTTCCATCAGAACAACATGTTTTAATTCAAGATGCCCCAAACTACTAAGTAATCCAAAAGGATTTCAAATATCTCAAGTGTACTGATATAATCAACCTGTTAAAGTTATAAAAGATAAATTGCAACATAGCTCATTTTCAAGACTTCAGTTTACCTCTAACCATATAAGGGAACAAATGACTTTGTTTCGTATGCAAGATGCAGTACTGAAAAAAAAAAATCACACCACTCTGCTAAACCATAGTAACTATCTATTGTGCTCATGGCCAGAGCCAAAGACCTGAATTATAAATATGGGCTATGAAACATGCTAAGTGATTTATGGATCTGTTTCTCCTGGGCTCACTCCTTCAATTCAATGCTGATGAAACATCTCTGTAATGCTCTTAAATTTTCTAAAATGAGAGAAGACTAAACCAGCAAATAAGGTTGATTAGTTTTAGCTATCTGAGCTAAAGCAGGTCCCAGAAGAACCTGACAATCACCACACATAGTGTAAGGGAATGAGGCAAGCACAGGACAGGGAGAAGAGGACAGAGCTAAGGCGGAGAAGATGACCTTTTGGTGGCAGCTGCCCACGAGGATGGACTCAGCTGTGAAACTTTCGCTTACCTCATAAAGGCTATAATTACTTACTCTCATAATTTCACACTTATCACAGGGTACGAAGCACATATTCCCACATTGCTGTTTTGATGCAAGGTAATTCATTACACGGCGCGTCCCAGAGCTAAAGCACGGCAATAGAGAGATGACAGTTTGCATTGTGCTTTGGACTCTATCCACATGCTGGTGGCTTATCCTTCTGCCTCCAAATTACTTTCAATTCACAGACCACAGTAGCACACATTACTCAGAAAACGTGAAGCTCCAACTACCTACCCCTGGAAACACACATAAATCATTCCAATGATTATGACACTTTGAGGTGGGGGAACAAAAAAAAAGGGTTTGTAAGTAAGAAAGAAGCACATATCTTGCAGAAATGTAAGGGATACAATTTAGGAGGTATAAAAACACACACTTGACAAAGATGTTGTGTAACACATGAAATTATTTAAAGTCACTGCTTAAAAATAAAAGTCAGATGCCAAATTCGGAATAATGTTCTTCTCCTCTTGGCATTTTATATGTCAAGGTTAACTTTTGCAAAAGTATCTCTTACTGTTAGAGTTTTCCTAGGTTTATTGAATCATTTCTTAGGCCAAAGATTATCTTGAAAGTTATTAAATTAGAAAGTAGCATTATATTACAAAGAAAAAAGAGGTGGAAGACTTTTAAAATATAGAAAGTAACTTGAAAATGCCACAAATGTTGAAGATACTACTTCCTTTGGCTTCTGTTTTCTTCTTATTAAATATTTTTTTCTTTTTGCAAAACAAATTACACTACTACAATGTAAGCTGAGAGCTCCCTTTTGCCATCCTTATACCCAAATCCAACTAGCACAACTCATAGAAACAGGCACCATTGGGAAACAAAAGGGAAATAATCTGCTACTCCAATAGTCAAGGGGTAAATTCTCTAAACACAGCCTCTCCTGTCCCATGCAGATGACATTTTCTGTGCTAGACAGAACACTTCCTGTGGTAAAACACATATGCAATTGCAGACTGAGTTATTAAAGGCAGCCATAATGTTTTATCTGTGGGAATTACTGAGAGACACTTTTAGTTTTAAACAGAAAAATAAGAATACTTTCAGCACCCAGGGATGTATTCTTTTTGTTCCCTACAAACACTTTTTCCTTTAAGAAAGATTTGTAGTCTGAAGGCAGGAAGATAAACCCTGACGTGTTTGTCACCTGTGGTGACTTGTGTATGAACAGGTCTTCTCTGTTCACTTCTCTTACTATAATGAGAAAGTATAATGCAAAGGAACATAGGAATAATTAGTATGTTGAAATGAATGTACAAATGCTACTGTAGGGTGCTGAAGGTGCTTTGATAGGACAGCTGGGATGTGCTGCGATAAGCAAAAAATTCACTGTGACCATGGACTTCCCAGTCTACTACATGCCTTTGTGCAGTTCCCCTGTCCTACGGAAATAAGGAGTTAGTCATAAGGTGTTTCAAAAAGTCATGCAGAGAAACGTTATTGTTATGATAAACAAGATTAAAGCAAAATCTCATCAGTTACTATCTCTCACAACCACATTCCTCTTCCAATTCTGGAAAAGGGTTAATCCTTCTGCTTTCATGAAAATTTAATGTCTCTTGTCCATTACACATAAACCTTTGACAATTAAAACCAATGGAAGATAGTAGTAGACTTCTCATATTTATAACAATGACATAAAAGTGCTCAACAAACAATTCTAACAAGATGCTATTTTCATTTAGTTCTATGTAGCCAAATGGATTACAAGAGATAAGGCTTGTTTCCATTTTATCCTTAAGCACACACGAACAGACAATGCAATAATTATATATGTATATTGTGTGATACCATATAGAAATATTATTACTTACAGGAAAAGATAAAAATGAATGTAGATTTTAAAAAAAAATCTATAATAAAATATGTTGCTGACAATAAAAAATTACAATCTGAAAAAAATTAAGAAAAGCAAAAGAAAAAAAAGACTAACAAAGGTGGAAGGTACGTAACACTGACAAAGATGTGCAAAGGAAGGAGAGGTAGAAGAGGCAAACTGCGTTGCTCAGCTTTAGACAAGACATATGCCTTGCTCATTTTTATAAGGTGTTTTGTGGAAATATTGTATTTCTGTATTTCATCACATCATTTAAAAAAATCTAAGTTGAAACTCAAAATGGAATAAAAAAATACCAACTTATGCATTAAGCATTACAAATTAAAAGTCATTTGTAGCCAGCTAACCTGGCATAATTTGTAGATGTCAGTCCTCAGGCAAACAAAAGAAAAATAACAGCATTCCAGCTTCAGAAAAACCAGTATTCTCCCAGGTTAAACTCAAACCACTGTTAATAATTTAAATATTTTCTCCATCCTCAGTGTTAATATGAATTTTACTCTTTTTCTTTCACGAACTGCTAAATAAATAAAATAGGTCTATAGAAGACGACAAGTTCAAATAGTTCTACTATTCTACAACTAGAAGATAATGATTTACTGTAAGTCTACAATCAACAGCCATCTGCCAATGGTATCTTACATTCTCAACTAGGAAAAAACCTGCTTTCTCTACTACTACAGACAGCAGTTCCTTATTTTAATACTTTCAGTTCAAATAACTAAGCAGCACTGCTCCTCCTTGCCCCCTTTAAAACATTTTAATAGACCTTTCACCTAACTTGGCACTCTTCGCCTCTCATACCACTTCTGCTTAAAGCTTCTGCAGCCAAAGTAAACATGTAGTGGTTCGTGAGCAAAGGCCAGTTTGACTAGTTGACCATATATAACTAAGTTGGAATGGCTAAATTAGTGATGGGAAAATATTTCTAAAGTCTTCTGCCACCTTTTCCAGGTTGAAGGCTGCCCACCTTTCTCGCACTATAAATATACATACACACACATATATACATATAAAATTTAATTTGCTTTTAGTAAGAGAAAATGAAGACCATATGAAATAATGAAACTGAGTCACAAACTTCCCAGCCTTTCACTTCCCAGCCTATTTAGAAGAAAAAGGGTTTAAGGGAAAAACATATTTAAAAGTTTTCCCAATAAAACATTTTTTGAATAAAAAGTGTTTTTTAAAAAGAAACCCGGATTTTAAAACATTATTGAGATTTTTTTCCACTTGTGGGGGACAGAGGGAATTTACTTACTGAGGAACATAATGCCATTTTCTAACAGCTCACTTCATCAACCATGTCACTTCTACCTGCACTGACATAAAACCAATCATATCTTGCATATAACAGCTTCTGCTGTTCTTTCAAGGCATAACAGCTCCTTTCTAACATTGCATTAGTAGTACTGTAAAATCAGCGTTCTACATTTCTCTCGGGCTATTTTTTTAAGCTTTAACTAATCCATGACAGGGTGAAAATTATACACAGATGAACTGGAAATTCACAGATTGAACTAGGTATCAGCACTAAACAATTTGGACACTTCCTTTTTTTTTTTTTTTTTTTTTTTAAAATCAATATCTACTTTGGGCAAATCCATACTCCACTGAATTAAGTCAGCCTAGTAGAAAACATCTAGTTGTAGCTGATGTTGCAAGCATCAAAGCTGTGGCTGGTCCTCAAACAAGGCATATTTATAGTGTTTTCTGTTCCTCTACATTTTTTGATGTATAACTATACCTACTCATCTAACTGCAATAGATTGAAAAAGTAAAAAAGCCTTCAGGACTGATTAGCTTGGATTTTTTATTTTTATTTAAATTCTCATAAAATTTGTCTTCTAGAACAGCGTTGGCTGATATAACAGTAGATACTATTTCTCCCAACCCACGTTTGGAGGCCCCTCCTGCTGCAAATCAGCCTCAAAATATTGCTTCTATCAGTGCAGCACTAAACATATCTTTTAAAGACAAATTAAACTGTCTTCCGTGACTCTTGACTTTCTTTATGGATGCAAAAAAAGTACCATCATACTAACCAAAAAGATAATTGTTCTCTGAATCATGTGAGCACTTTGTGTGATTGCATGGGGCTGTTCATGTGCTGTAAGCAGAACTTGTTCAGCTGAATCAGTAACTAAAAGCATGAGTCAACTTTTGAACTAAAGAAGGTGGCTCTTATACTATTATCTGGACTAGCCTTTTTAGAAGACAAAGACTAATGCTACCTACTGTCACCTACACAAATATTTAGCTGTTCACATTGTCTAGTGTGTAAAGCAGAGCTTTTGATGTACCTCAATTTCGAGAATACTAACACTAACCACATCTATTTAAAATGAGGAAAGACAACAGCTCTAGAGTTCTTGGGGATGAGGCTGGGGCTTTTTTTGTTGGTTTTTTTCTTTGTTTTGAGTTTTTTGTTAAGTTGGGGTTTTTTTTTTGTTTTGTTTTTTTAATCTTTGTGAGCCATGGAGCTTATGGTAAAATCTCTGTTGATACAAAAGAAGCATTTATTTCCTATAGAGAAGGGGATCTTTCATTCATAAGGACTCTTGTCCTCTTTTCAGTCTCTACTGCTTGTAAAAACTGCAGTAGCTCTGATTTCTCAGAAAAAAAGTATTTCATATGTAAGTTTTAACTACAACAGATGTTCTCTGCTAAAAGGAAAATATCTGCTTTTCCAACGGATGTGGAAGCATTTATCTTTCACTTTCTTTAAGATCACTCAATCACCAAGTGAAGTTCTAGGAACACAGTGTAACAGACACCAATACTTCATAGCATACTTCATAATCGGTTTTGCATATTTGTTACAAACCCTACCATTTACCACATACCAGCTACTATATCTTGCAGTTCAGAAAGAAGTAGCTCCTCTGTTCAAAATCATAAGCACACACAATAGGATTTCCAGTCTCTCCCCTCATCCAGCTCCAAAGCCACTTTCCTCTAAGTGTCCAACAGAGAACTGCTGTGTGGAGGAGGGTCCTGCCAATTCCCAGTTTTGTATGCTCTGGCATTTTGATGGAAATAGTTTGGTGTAAAAGAAAAAGTTCTTTTCCCTTTCCAGCAGCACTCTTTTTCCACTCTTCTAGTATCCTGTAATGATACAACTATTTCTTTTTGTTGTAACTTGATAATTTATTTTTAGGTGGTCAGAACTGGCAGTTCTACACAATCTGTTGGACACAGGCAGGTACAACCACACTCTGCTTACGCCCTGGGCTGGCTGCATACAGCCAGTGGTGTGGTGGCAGTGGTGGCCTGGAAGAAGCTGCATTAGCACGGATGTCCCCTCACATGTATCAGTGCTCAGATGCTGCACAACTCTGGAAATGTTCAAGGCCAGGTTGGATGAGGCTCTGAGCAACCTGATCTACGGGGCGGATGTCCCTGCTCCTTGCAGGGGGGTTGGACTAGATGACCTTTGAAGGTGCCTTCCAACCCAAATCATTCTATGATTCTAGGACAATCACAGAGCTTCCAGTTGAGGCCTGCTTCACATCCAGCCAGCTTCTGCAGAAGAGTCCAGTGCCAGCTATATAGACAAGTCCAACGTGCTCAGATGCCCAAATATCAAAAAGCAGAATTTGCTTTGTGCAGCTGGCCAGAGGCACAAAATATGCTGAGGAGCATCCTCTCATAAAGCTGCAGCTGCTAGAGAACAGGCAACCTCCCAATAACTCAAATGGCAGTACAAAAAAAAAAAGTATCTAACGGGGTCAGCTAGACATTAGCAATGGCAGATGTGATGCAGCACTTCTGAAGGATTAACAATGACAGTCAGAGGAAAAGCACAACCAGCTACCATGGTCTCAAATAGAAATTTGCGTTCCAAGTTTATTTGTGTGCATTTGGCAAGTCTCAGAAAGGGTTTTATATCCAACTCTTCTTACCAAAAAAAAAAAAAAAAAAAAAAAAAAAAAAGGGAGCTGTTTCGGTGTCTCTCAGCAGAACTCGCCAGATGCAAGTTCAGTCATGCATCTGTCAATACAAACACTGTGAAATGCTTCATGTAGGTCATGTAGGCTTTGGGCCTGCCAGGGTTGACAGCATTCCTTTGTTGACTTGTATTTGCTGCCACAGCCTTATTTCTACCTTAGCTTTTCCTGTTTAAACTCATTTTCCAGCTTGAAAGACGTACTTCAGATTAATTTAGCAGACTATATTAATAGAAAACCTTTGACAAGGGCAGGACTTTTGTCAATATAGACAAAGTCAGGATCCAACAGAGTCCACTTAGAGACACAGGGGGCCAGTCCGGACATTTGCTCTGGCGAAGAGTACAGTCTGTTATTCTGCTCCACATCATTTGCAAAGGAGATGAGTTTTAGTGTATAGAGCCTGAAATAATGTTGAAACTACTTCTCATTTAGCTTTTAGGAACAATCCTGTTCTGAAGGGTAACAAATGAGTTAACTAAGCTCTACAGATAAAAAAGTTTTAATTAATAATTCTCAAAAGACGATTATGTTTAAAACTGTTTCAGAAAAGAGGAAAGAAAAAATAAGATACTGGAAAAAGCAAGGATTTTGATGTACCTAAGGGTAAAGTCTCAAAAATAGTGCAAGGAATGTTATTCCTTTGATAAGGAAAAAATGTTTATCTCTTGAATTTGCAGATAAACATATTGAATAGAATTTTTACACTTTTGCTATACCATACCTAGCACTGACAGATATCTCTTGAATGTCAATTACTATGAAATTTATTTTTTAAGTTGTGGAACTAGTTGAATTCACAGATTAGAAACTAAACTAAGGAAAATCAAGTGCCTTTGTAGATAAAGGGCAGATTATGTGTCTGAAGTAGCTGTTTATGATAGTTCCTGATGCTTAGATTCTCCCAAATCAAAAAAAGGCCATACAGTTTTACCAAGTTCAGTTCTCCTTGCATACGAAAACGGTATTGTACAACACTCTAATGCAGAATTCACAACTAAAAGTGTAAAAAAAACCCCAAACCACCACAAAACCAAAAACCCACAAAATACTCCTGCTAAACATTTGATAGAAGTGATAACAAATAATCTACAGGGAGCTCCCCTATGTGGTGTGAAGTAGGAATTCTCCTAAGAACTGGGAGCAGTGTGTGAAGCAACCAGACCAACCCCCCAGCTAAATAAAGACCAGGATATTATGTCCTTAAAGACATGGTTTGGGCAGAAACAGAAGCTACTGAGCAAGCTTCTTTGGCTTGTGTTATGACAGTCGGAATGAATTATTGTAATGACCCAGTCTGGCTTTAGCCATTGAAAATATTTAAAATGATGTTTTGCTCAAGCGTGAATAAGCTGGAGACACATGTCAAGACTCCAGAGAATTACTGGCAAACCTGGTAGTGATTTCTCAGATAGCAAGAAGGCTCTTCCGTCTCACCGACTTCAAATAAAATTGAAGAAAACAAGTGACTGAGTAATTGCAGGAAGAAACCTGAAACAAGTGGTATATCATAAAAATATTTGTATTTGTTTCCTGCTGGAAGAATCTCCTGTCAAATCCACAGACATAAACAAAAGCAAAATGCCCTGAATTCCAAAGCTGACTCGATTGAGCAGACAGTGTTCTTGGGCTGTCATCACAGCAGAAACATTTAATCACAAGCCTGAGTCACTCTGCAGCTTCTTGGAGCTAAGAGCCAAGAAACAGGTTTTTTCTTTTTTTATGTACATACAAGCAAAACAAATGAGAAATTTTTATCCAGTACATCCAGGCTGGCACTCAAACTCAGATGATCTTCAGTCCTGCTGAAAGGGAAAGATGCTATTTAAGATGAGACAAACTGAAAATTCTGCTCTCAGACAGCATGACAGAAAATTATAATACTGACATCAGAATATCCAAAGCTTTCATATAGACTAGATGGTGATTCCTTCTGAAGTTTCAGGATTGCTGGCTTTTGTCTCAGGGTGCATTTCTATAGGAACATATTTTAAAGTGAGTCAATGGACAGACCAGCATCGTTGGTGGTCTGACGTTAAATACTGAATTTTGGATATAATATTTTTGAAGAAATGTACAATATGATCTAAACTATGTGCCAGTTAAATTATTACATCTAAAAGCAGTGATTCTATGTCAATATGGTCAGACAATCTGCAGCAAGAATACAGTGTACAGTGCAGCAGCTTCTTGCTATCTAAAGCCTCTATTCTAACCAGCTTCAAAACCAGATTTCCTTCTCTGTCTGAGCCTCATTTTTCAACCAAGGCCTCTCACCCTACTCATGCTGCTTGGCTCCAAGAGATCTCTGGTTGATAATGCATGAGTATCAAGAGCTGACAGAAGAAGCAGCAACAAATTCTTTCACCCATGCCATGCTGAATGGCACAGAAAGAACACAATAAATAGTATGATGAAACATCAAATATGTGGAGAAGCAGACAGCAAAGCTAGAGGTACAGAAGATGGAAAGAAATGCATAGAAAGAATCAATGAAAGATAGAGAAGTCTTAATTTCTAAAATTTATTGCTTGTGTGTTTTATGTATGGAATGTGCAGTGTTTACATTTCTAGTTAAAAGCCAACTGTCATCTTCATTTGCAACCACTTCTGCCAGCCCAGAATCTTCAGGAGAAGAAATCCTGCAGCTCTAAAGGGACTGAACACACATTCCAATGTGCTGTTGGAAAGGGGACAGCCTGAAAGCAAAATACATTTCCTTTGTTGTTTCCTTACAGTTCGCCATTTTGCCTTTTTCAAACTTCAGAAAGCAACTTTCAAGAACTGACAGGCTGAGAAAAAAAATGAGCACTACAGTAGAGGTAAGGGAAAGAGGGAGTATTCTTAAAACATATTATTTTAATATTAATTGTATTTTACTAAAAAAAAACTAACTACAAAGCAAAATAAATCAACAAAATCCCTAGCTGCTGTAAATTATATTCATATTAACACAGAAAGACATTTTTTACAGTGAGAACAATCATTCACTGGAACAACCTCCCCAGGGACATGGTAGTGTCACCATCACTGGAGGTTTTCAAGATGCAACTGGACAGCGTGCTAGATAATCTCATCTGGGCTTCCTTACCCATGAAAGGTTGGACCAGATGATCTTTTGAGATCCCTTCCAAGCTGGGCTGTTCTATGGTTGTATGATTCTACTGAATTCTATGATTCCATATCAGAATGTTCTGCTGCAATGTGTCCCTCTACGCTTCCAAAACAAACAGTTGAAGAATAAGCATGGATCACAGATATGACAGCACATGAGTTTATATACTTGTTAAATGCCATTTAAATTACTTTGCATAACAAAACACTTCTAAAATAAGGTCTTACACTTTGCAGCAAGACTAAAGTTTGCAGGACAAAGATGATGTCACGCAAACGTTTTCAGCAGAAACAGAACAGAATAGTTGGCTCCAATCTGGTCCAATCAATAGCATGGCAATTCGGCAAACATCCCAGGGAATGAGACACAAGCTTTAAGAATTTAGAAGTGACCAAAATGGGCCAAATCAATACATGTGCCTATTCTACTATCTTGTTTCAAACAGCTGCCATAAGCAGATGTTGATAGAAGGGTTGGACAGGGAAAGAATATAGTACTTAAGTCCAAAGAAATAAAATTAAAGCCCCCATCTTCCACTCCCTAACTGTTCTAAATATGAACTACAATATAAGTGTAGTCAGCTGTATAATCTCATTCTCCTTCATCAATGAAGATACTTAAAACTGCACTTTAGGAAGTTTTGACTAAAATGTAGACAACATCTGCCATGATTTAGTCCTTTTGGGCAGTTCTGCCTACAAAGAGTAGATGCCATTCATCATCAGTGGCCACCAAGGGCCAGATGCAGAGAGATGCAGGCACTACAGAGTATTTAGTATTACAGCTCACTAACTAATGGACAGAGTGAGACACTTAAGGATGGATTTATAACTGTAAGTATTTTGAGAGACAGAATGCCTCAGCCAGTCACCTGGAGAAAGGCACGCATCTGAAATCTCATCTCCAGTCTCATTTGAGGACAGCGATTAGTTGCCTCTACAAAAGTGGTATTCAAAGTAAGACAATGCTGAGTGATGCAGACAATCTGGTGCATGGGCTTCAATGTCTTACTGCCTAAATAGAGGTAATTTTGTGAGCACTTCAAGCACCTACAAAACCGAAGTGAAAATGTGCAGTGCCTAACAAGGCAGTAGTTTTTAAAGGGATCAGTTTTATTGATCTGAGACGGCACTCTTTGCAATAGTCACACCTACTCAAATCCCTTTCAGTGTTATATTTTCCAGCAGAAATTAATCCACAGTTTTCAGAGTTAAGAACTTCAGTGCTTAGAGACATTTATTAAAGGCCTACATAGTGAGTTTATTTTTATGAGTATGGGGCTAAAAATTCTGTCAGCTTTCCCTCTTTTCTTACCTTCTCATAACCTGATGGAACTAGAGTTGATTTTCTCCCTCATTTCTCTTTTGTCTCTACTATTTATTGCTGAGTAGCCATGACTCCTGCCCTTGGAGCGACTCCCATCCTCCTGTACTTTGCCCCTCTGACACTCCTGCCTGGAAGGGGAGGTAAAACATATCCCTAATTTTCTGAATTATAGATCCTGTTCAACAAGTCAGGCTTCCCAGACAACCACAGCACAAGATAATCGCGAGTCCTCCAAGAGAGGATCTACATTTCAGCTTACCTATGAAACCAAACTTCATGGAAAGCATTGTGGGTACATGAGCACCATGACTTTGCAGTGCACAGTACGCAAGCAGCAAAGCTCCTTGGACAGCATTGGACCTGTGGGCTATGTCTAAGTAAACTGGAAGATAGCAGTATGAACTGAGCACACTGATATATGATCATCTGCACTTTTATTTACCGTTTGAGCTACTGTCATTGAAACAGTAGTGGTCATATATATATGCCACTGGCATCCAAGATCCCTGGCATGAGGAAGAAAAGCTGGAGGTGTGTATAGTCATGAAAATCCTTAATACTCACCTAACCACAATATCCAGGGGAAGCAAAGGACAAGGGAAAAAAAACCCAAAACAAAACCAAAAAAATAACCACAGAAAAAAGGCTATCTAATGATTATATTCTAATTACTGAGAGGTGAAGCCAGAGAGTGATCACCTACGTACATGTGCAGAGCTTTCAAACTCCAATCCTTTCTCTGTACTTACACACTGTAATGACCAACCAGTTTCTGAAAGCATCTTACAATCCCACCCCCCCCAAAGGGATGCACCCCAAAAGATAAACTGATATTCCTAACCATATTTATAGTCCTTTACAGATTATTCTGATATACATATAAATATATAGGAGGATTCAAGATTAATAGTCCAATCAGCTCCAAAACATAGAGAATACAGGAAGCATTTCTAAGTCCTCATAATTAAGGACAAAAAACAAAACTCAGAGCAAACATTCTATACAAGACTAAAGAAAACAAATGCCAGAGCTCAGGAAAACAGGATTAAAAAAACCAGTTCTTACTATCTTTGCTGTTGTTTTTTATACTTCAAAAGTAAAAAACACTGTTCTTCAAAAAGAGCCAGGAACACTGCAATACTCATCTTTAAAAGGTTCTCCAGATGTAAACTTCATAAATGATTGGAATGAGGAAGAGAAGAAATCCCACTGGGAAGAGATAGCAAGCCTGAAGCTGGTGTACTTGTGAATTTAAACTTTTCCAAAGTGTCTTACTCTTAAGAACTGTTTGGCAAGAAGTTCTCAGAGGAAGGCAAATATCAGGAAGGAGAGAGAATGCAGAGATAACAAGTGATCACGCTCTAAGTTACAGAATTATAAAGGACACACATGAAACACTTGTGCTCTTGGCTTTTTTCCTTATGAAGATTTCATTTTAATTCATAGTATTTTAGTCTTAACACAGCATTTTCAACAACAGTTTTTGTAGATTAAAGAGTTTTTAATAATAATACTAAATATTACGTCTTTAATAGTAATAATAGTAAAAGTAAAGTAGTTTTCCTCAAAACAAAAAATTGTGCCCTGAACTGTAAAAGCATGAGAAAAGAGCTTAACCATTAAAATAATTATCTGATGTTATAACACCGTTTGCCTCATGTCTAATAAGAAGTGTGAAGTTTCCTCAAGATTACGTTTTCAGACAATTAACATATTGCCAAATTGTCACCATTCCAACTCCAATTTCTTACACTCCAAGCTTTTGCTTTTCTTAAGAAAGATTCATTTAAAACTTGTCCATTTTTTAATAAAAATATTAGGAAAAAAATTCTCAATCATAGTTCTGCACACCCATCTTGCAAAGCAGCTTCAAGTCCTTCATTCTTTCCTTAGGTTTGGAATTTGTCACATATGGACGTAATGTGCAAAATATCCATTCTGACACTGCCAAGAAATTCTATACAATTATTACGAATTTCAGATTGCATTTGCACAATAAAAGCTTATTAGAGTTTGGCAGCTAAATGCTCCAAAAAGCCTATCTATATGTTCAACCCCTAAGACCTCACACCTACTTAAGCCACTTAATAGACCAGTCTCTGAAAGAAACAGCCTGTGTTTCTTTTGGAAGAGGCAGTAGCAGAATATAACTTTGTTTGCTTTGTCCTCCAAGCACAAGAACAGAAACTTGAGATGCTTCTTATGTGCCTTCCATGCATGTGGCCTACATGCAGAAGCAGAGGAAAGTGCTGCACTGTATGGGTACAGGGAATTCGTAAAGTTCTGATGGGCCATAAGCTTGACTGCAGAAACTCAGAACTAGGTTCTTAGACTGTTTATAAATTAATTTTCAGTTAAACACAGATTTAGGCCATACACATGCTTTAAAAAACATCAGATGCCTGATCCACACTTGCATAAACCACTGTAGATCCCACTGCCAAAAAAAAGAAAAAAAAAAAAAAAAAAAAAAAAGTATTTCGCTTCACAGGCCACTGTGCAGTCATCTTAAACGTAACTAGACACCATCAGTCCTTGGTGATAAGTTTTTTGTTGCGATTTGGACAGTGCTACAGTCCTTTCCTGAACGTAAGTATAATTCAGGACAGAAAATGTTTTGTTTCAGTAGACATTTTAGATGTAGGCCATAAATAGCTCCTAACACAAAATGTAGGCTTGTTAACTTTTTTTTTTGCAGTTGTATGCATGTAAGTATTAAAAAAACTGCCCACAGCTATTAGACACAAACTATGTGTATCTATGCATCTGAGGTGTCATACTGGTCCTCCAGGTAACCTAGAAAGACTTCTCCCAGGGCTTTCAACAAATAGCTTGAGGCAATTGCTCCATCAGAACAGTCAGATTGTTGTGTAGCCCACACTATCTTTCAGGAGAAGGACAGTTTAAAAATATTCAGATGTTCACTTGCTCTCTACTCTTGAAGTTGCAGAAGTCAACTCTCAATCAAAATAGATATTCTGATCCTTTATTTCTATGATTGTTTTTTTACTTTTTAGTCTCAAAAGACCAAGATTCTGAGTTCCCATAAGACCATTTAAGCCCTAACTGGGAGATTCACAGGTAATACCACCGTGACAGCTTCTAATAAAATTCTGTAGAAACTAGTTTTCTTAGAGAATATGAAGCTTTACAGTGAGGTCTCTCTCTGCTTCTCAAAGACGATGCAGTAGAAGTTTAAATATTCCAAAGCAGTTTTAGAAAGAACATGACAAAACAATGTCCAGTACCCCTACAAAGTTTGTAAAATAGATCTTCCTTCGTCAATGCAAAAGTTTGTCTTATCTTTATTTGGCATTTTTGATCCCTAAAAACTGGAAAAGGCCTTAAAATTATCCTATACTATTATTAAATATTTTAAGGTTGTCCACAGATTATTTCATATATCCAATAAATTCTGCTCATGCTTCCGCCAGCTTTTAGTTTTCCAGCAGTGTCGACACTCCCTACATGACCAGCCTAGATATATCTTCCCTTAAGGTACCTGAAAACTATTGGTGCACAAACAAACCAAAAAACCTGTTCTAAATGACAGGAGTGTCTTGGGGATAGAGTACTGCACAAAGGCCTCAGAGGGAGAAGTCTGCCAGAAACTTAGCATAGTTCACATAAACATCTTGCGGTCATCAGCACAGCCCAAGGTAGAATCCAACTCTGAAACCCAATACAATTTATGTACACAGGACATACCAGAAGAGATCTGGATTTAGACAGGTATAAAAAGGAATCAGGAGGAAAATATGTTAGTAAGGTTAATTTTACTTTTACTTACTAATAGGTAGGTAAGCAAATACATCCCACCATATGTCTATAGACACAGAGGGTCTATTTTCTGAAACAATAAGCTCTCTCTGAATGACCTAACATGCATTCAATGGACAAACAGTGTTATGTTTAGGTCATGAAAAAAGGAGAACTTTTAAAGATGCTTAGCTTTATATAAAAATATTTTGAGCTGGTAAATGAAAGGGTTTCAATTAAAAAACCAAATTCCGAGTCTCATTCTTGTAACTTTTACTCAATTTGCAGATGGATCTTCTGTACGTACAGATAATTTTTATTTTACTGCATCTAAATCTAATATTGACGTCTATTTCTCACTTAACCAAAAAAAGTGAAGTACCTTTAAAAAAAAAATAGCTAGCATGCAGAATGAGATGCATGCAAATATAAAGACATAATTTTGCCTTGTTTCTAGTGCAGAATCGGATAACCAGATACCAACTGGATAAGCCATGCAATGGCAGTAAGGCAACGTTGAATTCACTCTACCAGATTTAATGACAAATGATGTGATAAAACTAGCATGAATAAAATATATCAAGCAAAATATAGATACCATATCAACATTCATTTTATCCTTAGCTTTCCAGATTACACACTTTTTTTTGGGTTGAAAAATAATTTAGAGTAACATGGCAAGCTGTCTCAGAAACTTCAGTGTTTACATACATCCTCCCTTATTTTTTTACACATTAAAAAGCCCTCCTAATCATCATATAGTATTTATTCCCTTCTGCAGACAAGTAGTTACATTAGCTCTCAAATGGGAATCCGCAGCTTGTGGGAGGCCAAATCTTTGCACCATCTGAATAGTCTGGAATATGTGCTAGGGAAGACAGCCACTTGTTTAAGTTACACCCCTCTTCATTTCCGTCCGAGGTGAATCTGTAAAGAACTACAAGATACTTGGAGTTGATGTTCATTACAGACCTTGATCAATGCTATACTGCAATAATTAAATATATTTCCCAGCTAGGCAAAATACACTTAGAAAAATACCACTTTAAAGCTCTAATCAGAAATATAGAATGGATGCAATTTGAACAACAGACTTCCTTTGCAGAAGATTTTCTGAAGTTGATTTTTAAGCACCATAAAGATCTATTAAATCCATTCAGTAGCAACAATAAAATAAAATAAAACTATAGCAGTTTCACACTCAAACCATAGTGAGCTTCATAGGCCAGTCACGACAGTGTAACATATAACAAAAGGAGTATATTAATGAGTATGCCTAGGATGTAAATGTACAGTACACATCTCAAACTAGTCACAGATGGAGACTGCTCATTCCTGCAACAGCTGAGAGCACAGTGCGAGCTAACCACAAGGCATTTACGCTGCCTTTCCCTCTGGTTTTGTATCAGCTCAACACAAGTTGCAGCCAGACTGCTAAGTAGAATAAAACAGCTTCAGCTTTTCAGCACTGAGGTCCAACAGCCTGCATACAGCCAGAAAGGCTGGGTTCAGGCCTAGGTTAAGGAACCTACATTTAAGGTGGTTTAATTTCCAACTCAGCTGTGCCTAAACACCATGTATTTCTCTTGAATTTGTGTATTACATAGGCTTACACTCACCTAGTATGGTGGATTACTCAGAGGTTTTCCCATTTCAGGAAGGTGATCAGAAAACAGATGAGCTGAGCACCAGGAATTGCAGTGTCCTCCCTCCTCCTCTCTTATCTTTTGTCACTTAAGAAACCCACAGGTTCTACTAGAATTCCTCAGTAAAGATGTTGCATGAGATAACTGTAAAATTCAGGCTCCACATCACAATCAGGACTATGTGACACACATAAATGACTGCTTCCTACCATATCCCACTTTCTATCCTATATAACTCTCTCTCTCACCCCCATTTCAGTGTTTCAACAGTTTATCCTGGTTACTGCAGATTGGTGGAAGACTTCTTCCACTCCAGACCTGCAGAAATACCAGCAAGTCAGAAAATTTTCCTTGAAATCTGGTATCAATCTTCTGCTGCAGCACATGTCATTAGCAGCAGCTGCCAACATCAGAGCAGCCTCCTCCTTGCTTATGAATCATGAGCTGTTCGACAAAAGAAGCCCCAGAAACTTCACCTTTATCTACATTCCTAGCTAAGCTACTGCCAAAGAAACAGTTTCAAGAACAAAAACTGGCTATTGGTTACACATCACACAGAAGAAAACTGCTCATTTGCTAACGAACCAGAGAGGGACCTGGCATTTGTGGATTCAGTTCCCTGCTTCTCAACTTCTCTGACCTTTAGTAAATCTGTTAAGGCTTAAACACATTCACATTATACCACTTTAACCACATCTAATTGAAGCAGCCATTACTTTTCCATGGCTATATTCTTAAGCTGTGACAATTACAAAGTCAATTTGCTGTAAATGTCCAGTGGCTTCAGTGGAACCTGCACATCTGAATCCCAGAGTAACACACTCAGAATCTTAAAGCACTTAATTTCCGCTTGCAAAGTTATCCACTTTCACTTCTGTATGCAGCAGAAATACATCAGGCTCTCATCCATTCCCTCTGTGGAAATCCTTTCTTACATGTCACCATCAATGGGTGCAGAAGTCCTCAAACATCACCTCCAGCAGGAGTCAAATTTGTTTTATTTTCCACAGTAACAGCAGGGTTGGGAAGTATTACCATTAGGAACAAGCCTGCACTTCGGTCAGGTTGTCTGTCACAAGTTTAGGAGTCCCAATCCCTCCCTGGTATCTGGATAATTTTTTGTATCAGTAGTTTGGGAATTATTTACCTGCTCCACATATGAATCATTTTTATATAACTATCTTTCAATCCTCGAATCTTTGAATGTGAGAGCCTACCAGTTAAAGTACTAAAAAAAAAAAAAAAAAAAAAATCACTCTTACATTCATGTGATTTTTCTCCTATGAAATGCAGGAGACACTGAAGCTTGTAGATTTGAGTCAGGTAATACAGCGTCACCTATAAAACTTTGCAGCCCTGACACATTTTCTGTAATTATAAAAGCAGTCACTTCATTGGCACTTAATTACAAGCAGGTAATTATAGCTTTCCTTTATGACACTATAATGCTTGTAAAACTCCAATCTCAGCTAAGTGAAACTAAACCCAGTCCTATTAACAATCATCAGGAACAATTGGACTCCATGGACTCAAGCTTATTTTGCATAAAGGAGAGAGTATAGAAAGCTTATATGCACCCACCAACAGAACTTTCCTAAGTTTCAATTTAAATAAATGAAAAGGAAACAACAATATCTAAAATGCAAGACTTAAAAAACCCAAACAAATCCCTTATTTTTGAAGTGAACTCAGACAACTTTTATTTGTTCTGGTTGTAAAAGTCTGGGTTGTTTTTTTTTCTTTTTTTTTCCCTCCACCTTTGGCACCTGTTTTTAAACATTAAAGTTTAAAAACAACTTTGTGCCAATTGTACAAACCACAGCAGGTGGTAAGGTCAATGAATGAGACTATTCAGCAGGTGGACTAACTGCTCCAGTGGGTACACTTGAAAAAGCAGCTGTTACCTATTTTTCACCAACTATTTGTAAGATTCTTCTAATTATGGGATATCTGAGGAAGCTGCTTGATCTTTTTCACCTTTGGAAAAGTAGGAGTAGGAGTGGTTCACGCTCTTCACCATGGCTTCTACTTTATTCACTGTGGTCCCAGGGAGTTTGACAGAAACCTCAAGTCCAGCAGGCACAGAGGTAGAACAAGATATTAAATAATCTAATAAAAATCAGAGCAAAACAGAGCATGAATTAAAGAAAACATAAAAAAAAAAAACCACTTCTCCCCAGGAAAATATGACTATTTAGCATTTTTTTTTATGTGAATGCTCTTTTTACTGTTATATATATATCAGGTTTTTAAACAAGAACATCAGGAACTTACTGAAAAAAAGAAAGAATACTTGCGGCAATCTTTAAAGACTATTTATTTCAGATGTTTAAAATTCATTTAATACATCCTGTGAAATGATCTGGACCTATGGAAAACAAGCCTCCCTCCTTCATCACTCCCAGGAAAGTCTGACTGCATTTTAGTTCAAATCAAATTCTTATAATTCAGCTTTCAGAAAAGCTTCATAAATCATTATATTTACACAACCGAGACCACAGTCAGCATCAGGCAGAAGGCTGGAAACCTCTTTACCTGGTTATGTTTAAGCAGCTCCAGAAACAGTTTTGTGGAACCTCCTCATCAAAATCCAAAGTCAAATTTTCATATTTGCTTAGGCTATTTAGCAGTCGGGCCTTGGAAAATTGTTTTTCCTAAACTGTGCACAAAATTAAGTGGACGCTTCTGCTCTTCTCCATCAGGAAGATGCAAGTCCTGCCATCACCTTCATGTTTACACTTTTAAACAGATCTAGTGAAAATCCCAAACTTTAAATATATAAACATTTACAATACTTAATCAGAAAAGCATTTGTGGGAGAAAGGATGGATGTCAACACATAAAACCAGCTTTGTGTTCCCAGTGTCTTGAGAACTGATCAGCTTTCATTTAAAGCCAGACATCTGATATGAGTTTCAAATTAATGCATTAATTTGAACAATTTTGTTGTTTTTACTTTCAGAGGCAAGAGAAGGAGGAATAAAAATGAGGGAGGAATACGGTCAGGCCAGCAGCATACTGAAGGTACTAGAAAACATCTTTCCTGACACCAGTGCTTCTGTTTGGTATCTTTTACTCTAGTTTAATAAATTCTCTAAGACAGGAGGAGTATCTTATCTTTAGATAAGCATAATGAAACGGGCCCACAAACAATGCAGTGTTGTTAGAAAGCATTCGTCAATAATACTGTCTGACCCTGAGGAACGTATAATCAGAAACTCATGTCAGTCTCCAAGCTTTCTCTACAGCCTATGTGGAACACGTCTTTTCCTGAGGTTTTGGCATGGTCATTCAGTGTTAATTGAAGTTAATTCAGTCAGAACAGAACTATAAATATTTAATTGGTTGTCATCTATTTAAATATACTGCTATAGTAAATAGAGCTCTTGTGATCCACAGTTACCTGAGCTGAACAGAATAAACTGGTTCGCAGTCAGTATTGCAGTGCCAGAATAAATACAGACCATCTTTCCATTACTGCTTGAAAGTAGGTCATTTATTCAACCACAATTACAAGTGTTAAAAAGTATAAGGACTTTAAATCTATAAAAAAAACTAGTACAGGACTAGTAGGAGTAACACAGTTTTATTTGTTTAGAGAGAGAATTCTTTATTGTATCTCAAAATATGAATATAGGTAGGACTGCACAGCCCTGCAGATTACCTCAACAAGCCTCTATTAATTACAAAAGATGGCCAATGTTCTGAAACTCAGAAGAAATCTTATTTAGTTTGCAATTAGCAAGGTAAATATTTTCTTCACCAATATGTTCTCCAGTTCTGTGCAGTCCAAGTGGCTAGTGTTGGAACAGAAAATACCCTCTATATAAATGCAAAATAACAATAATTGCAAAACAAAAGAAACAACAACAAAAACAAAACAAAACACCTTGAGGTTTCCCACAGCTTCACAAATTTTCCCACTTCCTATTTCTGTGGGCTCATTTGACTGTGAGCAATAAGAAGCTGAAAAACCTCAGTATTAGTTTTCCCCGTCAAGGTACAGTGGAACACTGTGTTCCTCTGCACTCTCACTGAGGGCTTACCTGGCCGCTGTCATAGGAGAGTGCAAACACTCTTCACCATTGTGTGGCAGAGAGGGAGAGAGGACGGTTTTAAACCATGGAGTTAAGATGATTTAGGAGTTTCCAGAGTGTCAAAAAGTGCACCACAAACTAGGAAACCCAATTTCTCCTTTAATTTCATGCTAGAAATTCCTAAGCACCTTTCTTGGAGAACTTAGAATTGAGGAGTGGAGAATTTCTTCACCAGAGATAGTGCTACAAGCTATTAAGAGTCCTTTGCAAAACAGTAGCTACCACGAGTTTTTGGGTATAAGCACTTAAATAGAGGAAAACTTGTCCCAGACTAAGGTACAGTCTTCAGGCAGATAAGAAAACTGGAACCAACAACATCAGAAAGCACTAGTCATAGATACTGAGCAAGAAGCAGCAAAATAATTGTGTCCTCTTAACAGTGTTGAGATTTTATGTCATCAATAAAAAGTTACTCCAAATTTTTCAGACTACTTTTTAAATTACAGGAAAAATCTCACACCAACACATTCTTGCCTTTTTCTTCACAGCTGAGATCACCTAGCCAAACAACAGGAGTAAACAACCCCCTCTCGGGTTCCTTGGGTACCATATTTTAATATAAATAGTAATTATAAGCTACAAAATAAAATCAGGATGAAGATTACTAAAAATAAGACAAATTCCAAGTTAAAGCTGTGAATTACAACTTTCAAAGAACTCACAGTTCTTGAAACTAAGCACATGATATGTGCTTAGATGGTGGAAAAAAAACAAATCACATACTCTAAGTCAAGACAATAAGTCTAAACATATTCACACTGAAAATCCTCAGCCTCAGGAACATATTTAGCTAGTTCCCAGCTCCTGCAAGGACCTAGCCTAACTTTCCTCCAAGTTTTGCTTCTCTTCTTTACTCTTATTTTGCGGGTGAGGGTGGGGACGGGATGTGTGACAGGGAGTGGTTGCTCGGTTTATTATTTTTTAATTTATTATTATTTATGCTTAATTAAGTTGCTCCACACTTCTTCCTCATAAGCAGCTGTTTATTGTGGGACTCATTCAAGTCACCTTGTGAGTAACTTGCAGGATTGTGGTGCAAGTCAGTTCCCACGTCCCGTATCATGCTGTCACTTTCATGTTACCTATGCACGTGTTTTCACAGACTCTGCGGGAGTAAGACACTGAAGAAACAGGGGGGTTTGGAAAGCATGTGTGAGTGCATGCTTTCTAACAACATTCAACAACAAACTGAACATTCAGTCACCAAACAGATGAAACACTGCAGACTGCTGCAACTGGCATTAAAGACACTGTCATTCCTGTATCTACTTCATGAAGTAGTTTCTCAGTCCAGAGAAACTCTATTTTGAGTCTTTTTATTGCAGTTAAACTGAGGACTTAAGTTATTATATCGCCACTTCATCTACCATGGCTACCTTTACATGGCAAGCAGCAGCCAATATGTAACCAAAAAGCAAGTTCTGGGTGGTGCAACGGATGAAACGTTATTCCCATTACAGTAGTGGGACAGGGGGAGTAGGAGAGAGCAGAGACATCTTCATTTGTAAGCAAAGACAACTTTCTAAATGCATCACTATAGAACAGAAGCATCTGAATGTTTATACTTTGAAAATAGGTATGCAAATAACCTTTCTTGTTTAAAAAGTGCTGTAACTGTAAATAGGTATACACAAGTATGTCAACTGCATGTATTTTTGCACGTGCAAATATATACCAAAGCCTATGTTTCATATGCATGCTTAGGGCTAAATGTGTCCGTGCTCTGCCAATAGGAAATATCCACAGCAACAGGGAAAACACACAAAAGCAGTGAACTCCAATTCTACCTCAATTTCCCATGCCCACAAAAAACAAAACCTCAAACCAAAGAAGTAGCATAAGATAGCACAATAGGGTGGAGCTCAGGTTAAACACAAGGACAACAGGTTTGCCTTACATGTACCTTTTGACCCCACAATCATCGCTATTTACGCAAAGACACACAGAGATTATTCACCTTCCCGGCCAGAAGGAGCCAAGGCAGGAAGTGAGGCTGCTGGGCAAATATCAGTGTACATTATTGGTGCTTTGTAACGTAAGGGTGCCTGCTTTGGGGGTATTTATGAATTGGGCTGGAAATTAGCATGAAACTGTGTGCGCATAAAACTGTCACCTGCTGTTCTTAACTTTCTTAACCAAATATTGTCAAATTAGCAACAACCACACTTCCCACTGAGGGCTGTATATTTAAATGTTTTAAAGTCAAAAGCTATTTTTGGATTTATGTGAACCAAAAAAAGGGTCTGGAGTTGCATTTCTTCAAGGAGGAAATAAACTCTATGCCCATCCATTCGCTGCCTCTGTCAAAAGTGGCTGACTGGATTCTCATTTGAATTTATAGAGACTAATTTTTAAATTAAGCACCTTGAGAACTTACACAAGCAACCTGAGGACAAAGTTTCCTTCTCCAAAAGACTAAAAAGGAACTCAATGTACATATGGGGAGTCTAAATGCCATCTCAGACATGGAAACATTTTCTGAAAACCACTGACCAGATTGGACATGCAAGCTTAACAAACAAAGCAGGCTTCAGTCTGAAGACCCCTGCAGCAGAAAGGGTTTATTTACAAAAATGGAACATAGTGTTGTTTAGAGGATGGCTAGGAAGGAGAATAGAAAAGAGCTGTTCACAATACATTAAATAAATTATTGCAGCAGCTTTTAAGTCACAACATTAATATAGTCCTCTAGTAAGCAAAGCACAATTGTAAGCAGAATAGACTTGATGGTCCATTGGTCTCTTTCAGTACAGTAACTTGTGTTCTAGGATATTTGCCATAATACATAAAAGCCAAAAAAGCTGTCACTTGAAGAGTGTGGAATTAAACAAAGACACAAAGCAGGTAAAATTCAGCCCACGTTAACCTGTCATTCCACAGGATAGAACAGTTCAGGGCCATCAGCTCAGTCTTTTGGTTGGAACAGTAACAGGTGGCATCTCTTCTGTACCTACCATGCATGAGAACTCACAGTAACGCATGTTATTTATTCGTATTCCTACAACATAACATGCTAGTACCCTTGCCTGATTATAACATTTCTACAATTGGTAATAAGATATGGGTGCATACATTTTCTTCTGCATAGATATTGCTTGTACCTCACTTTTTGAGGCTCCTCAGACAGCTTCCACAAATGGCATAAACTAACTTGGAAAATAAATACATGCTCCCTTCATCAAGACAGTAACTTGTAGCACATGCTCAGCTTCCTTTAGTAACAACATATATAATTTATCTTTGTTTTTCCACTAATCTTTGGTGCAAGGGAAACAAAGAATTTAAAACACATCCAAAAATCTAACTCCTGCAAGACTGAATACCATATAACAATGTCAAAGAAGTCTGCAATTGGCAAAGGAGTTTTAATACATAGATAATTTTTATGTAGGTATTTTTGCTGGAATGTTTGATAAAAGTGAAGTACACTACATATTTATCTCTATAGTTTCATCCTAAATGAGAAAGGTTTGTTTCTTCTCTCTTATTTTGCCCTTCAATCTTAAATAATGTTTCTGAGTCCCAAACAATTCAAGGACTGAAAGTTACTGCCTATTTAATACTGAACACCAATCAAGTGATGCTGAAACACTAAAAGATTCCATTATTCATTAAAAAAAGAAGTCACAATGTGTGGATACAGTCTATTAAGCAAGCCTGGTTTTACAAACTTTCTTAATGGCTAAAACCAGTTTATAATCTGAAGAAAAATAAGAAAAAAAGATATAAGCTGTAATCAAGTTTGATCCACTAACAGTAAAACAGCAGCAGTTTAACTTTTCTAAACTGAAATCACTTAATAGGAAAAAAATGCATCTAGTAAAAGTACAGCAATAACTGCATTTGATTGAATAAACCTTAAAAAAAAAGTTAATTGCTGGCTGCAGAAAAGCTCAAAAAAGCTCCATCAGCCCCAAACATCAGCCTATAGAACACTTTCAAATAGAAGCAGTGTGGATTTTAATACATTTGTTACAACTAAACACAACAAAGTTCTCATTGTGTAAGGTAAGTTTCAAGAATTCATAGTACAGAAACATTACTTGCAGAATACATCACATATGCAGTACTGTGCCTCCAGCGTCAAAACACAAGTCTAGAAATACAGTGTGAAGATAACCTCCTAAAATAATAACTGCTTAAAGGTAATCTTCAGGTTCTCACATAATTCCCTTATTAACATCATAACTGACTGTAAATTCTCCACTCGTATCCCAATGAACAATTACTCACATAAGTAGCCTCTATAGACTTTAGACTTTGGGTTACTCCTGCAAGTAACAGCTCACCAAAGTTCAAAATGCATAGTTCTTTCCTTAAAACATTTAGAGAAATCCAAATGAAGCACTTAGAATTACCAGCCTTACTTACAAGTTCATGATTTTTTCCAATGTTACCTTCCTCAGTTCTAAAAACAGAGAGGCTGTAAAATTTTAGAAAATACAAGCTATGAGCAACATTATTTCATCAACAATAAGAAAACCAAGGGAAGAAGAAGAAAAAAAACCCCAAAAAACAGGATCTAGGATGGCTGCCCAAAATAGCTTCCCCCACCCCTAAAAAACACACATATACACACAGATAATTACTGCTTACTGATTTTTGGGGAGGAGCTTATGCCCAGCAGTCACCCAACTAGGGGGAAAATCGTATAAATACTCAAGGGTGACACTGGAAATCATCAGCTTCTGCTCACTCACCAGTGGCAGAAGAACTCCTCAACAGAGGAGGATTCACTGCTGTACCACTCTGCATTGGAGCTCCACAACATTTTGGTATGTTATGATTTGATTTCATTCTATTTGGTTTTGATGGTAACTTCTGCAGGATACATGTTTTCTGGCTGGGGAGGGAAGGGGGGTTGATATTTAAGGGCTTCTGACAGCTTCCTTACTGTCACTGGGGCTATTTGAAAGGCTACAGATAAAAGCCTGGTTTCAAGCAAGGCAATGAGATTTTTGCCACTGATGCTGAAGGAGCCAGGACTTCGTGCTTCATTTGCTACAGCATTAGACAGAGGCAATAAGATCACGGTAGACTGTCTATGTATTTCCACTGAAAACTTTCCTTCATTTGAAGAGTTTTGACACATGCAACTCCTGAATCTACTTTTGGACCCTTAGTGTAACTAGGAAAGTAATCACTGTTTCTGAAGACAATGGTTTTAAATAGGCTGGCTTCCATTTAAAACTATTCTTCTCCTAAGAGTGACATTATTTCCTCTAACCTATCTATACAAGAGCTCTATCATTCAAAGTGATAGCAACACTGATTATCCTTTTCTTAGAGGATTTTCCACAACTAGTGAAAGCTGGAGGAAGTAAGCACAAAATAATGTTACTTTTAATATTGGTATTAAAAAAAAACCCTTAATTTATTTGTGCACAAGAAAGCAGTGAATATCTTTTCTTTATAACAAACTTTTTCTCCCCTTTCTAACACAGAACGGATTTGGAAATATGCATTTACAAATATCCTTACTGCTGCTCATTTGTCTGAACATTGTCCATGGTAGCGATGGATATTTTTCTGAGAGATATCAGAAACAATCCAGTGTCAAGGGGCCACATTTTCTACCATTCAATGTAAAGAGTCAAGGTAAGTTTACTATTTTTTTCATAATAAACTAACACAATTATTCCTAGCGGGTCAACACATAAACAAAAGCTCTTTGTTTATACTATTGGTATTAAACTTTCACTAAGAGTTTAGGTTTATTAAAATAATGTCATCATGAGAAAGAACTGACAGTGGCTCTGGCAGTTGCCTCCTGTTGACAAAGATGCACGCTTGTCACAGACAAATATTTTACATGATAATCACTAAAGGCATATAATGCAGAAACAAAATCACAGCTACAGATCTGATCTCCAGTAGTGGGAATAATACAACATGATTGTGTACATGCTAATTATCCTCAAATTCATTGATTCAACACTGGGGTTTCTAACAGACTAAATTGATATATAGTCATAAAAATGTGACATAAACCTCTACATAGATTTTTTTCATTAGTGATTCACGGTTACACTTTAATTATCAGACTAATCTCACAGTAATATAACAATTCTGTCTTTATCACAAAAACTTATCTTAATTTCATATATCAGTCTTATGGCAGACTGTATAGGCAATATATAATTGCAATGCTATACATTGTGACATCTTATTTCTGGGTATCCTCTCTGTCCTTTTAAGTCAAATGGCTGGCTATACTTAGCGTTTGAAAGTATTTGAGTTCCATTTTATTTTTCCATGCTTAGGCCAAAGCTTTTTCGAAAATCTTAAAAAAAACCACTCCTGACTTCCTAGATAGCCTGGTTTTATCTCATGAATTGTCCCTCCAAGTATGATCAGTAGTCTCTGTTCAAAATTATCATCATTATAATTTAGAAAACTGAATCTTCCTTGTAAACAACCTGCTCTCTCCTTCAAGAACAACATTATTTTCTTTCAGATATCAACAGGCTATCCAGAATAGCTTTCACTTTTACTGTATCTCATCTGCTTTTAGTTGTAACAATCATACTTGGGCAGAAATGAGGAAATTGAATGAGGGACTCAAAAAACAGCATTTGCAAATAAACTTCTCTTCACCAGGAAAAAAAAAAAGAAAAGACATTTTAGGCTGTATCTGCATTAGAAAATAGTGTAGCACAACAGAAGCAGATCTGGAGAGCTGAATAGTTGCTGCTCAGGACATTGCATCCATATTACCTTAATTAAGGAGGTTTCTGAATAGCTCTAGTCTGATCCTACAGACTATGATCTTATGGCTGCTCATGAGCAGAACGTATTGAGTCCAAAGATGCAGCCCTGGTCTCACCCCAACCAGCTCCAGCCCACATACTTAAAGAATGCTCTGCAGTAAGAATCAGTAAGCAGCATGGCTGGGAAACTAACTCCCCAAAATGTTGTTCTGGGCTGTACCAAAATACTGGAGGACTGGAAAACCACTGCTATTCTTCACTCAGGAAAACATACAGGAGGATTTTTAGAAGAGTTTAAAGAGGGCAGGCTGTTAGAGATCATAATTTCTAGTCTGAGATGATCATGAAAGAATAAAATAGGATACTATAGAACCAAATTCATCTGACTGTATTGTCTAGTGAGCTCTTACATATGCACGTAGCTCAAGTAGCGTATGGCAAGCTTTTCATCATAGCTTACTTTTCTTATTTGCTCACCCAACATTGGCTTCTAGATATTGTTACCAATAAATTATCTTTTTGTTTTGTATAGCTTTGTCAAAAAGCAGCCTGGAACTAAAACTTCAATCTAGGCCCAAACTGGTGCCTTGGGAAAACATGTAATAGATCATACAATTTCTGCTGGCAATTAAACCCTATTAAATCTACACTTAATTTGGCAAAGTTGTAACAGTTTTAAAAATCTTGTTCCTGACAGCTCTCCAGTCAGAATAGACTTTTTTTTTATGCATTTAGTGTTACCATTTTTAAAATATATTAGGACACAATTTCTAAACTAGTAGCTCTTTGGCTTGAAATCTTTGAAAGGTTCTAGTTAAGAACAGTCACTGAATTACATCTGATTGTTCAGTAATGCTTAAATAAGCCATCATTGCAGGTTATGCTAAAGTTTTTTCATACTTAATACATAAATAAGGTTTGACTGCACTCAGAGAACATAAACCAATTTTGCATCAAGATATATAAAAAAAAAAGTAGCCAACCACTACATCAATTTTCCTGGTAAAAATCCTACTTCATTAACGTGTTCAGCTGCCCTTTCCTCAGAGGACTTACCATTGTCTCTGGACAGCACAGTTACTACACATTTTAATCTAAAAGCAGCACAACTTTGAAGCAACATAGCTCTCAAGAAAATCTCTAAATAACATGAACGCTGACAAAGCCATTAGCATCTTATGCAAAAAGGCAGCATCCACCACTTTGAACCTAGGACTGATATGAAGGTGCATCAAAAACATAATAAACAAAGAAAGAGAAGCAGTCTGAAGCTAAAGTCTGATGCAATTTGCCACCAAAAACAACAAAAAAAATGAGATCAAGTGCAATAACTGCATGTTACTTAAATGCAGCTGAATAAAATGAATGTTGCTCACCTGCACAAATTAAATTCACTCTGACTGCTGAAGAACAAAATGCATTTGGTAGGCCTGGACACAGTTCCTTGAGTTATGGTTACGAAAGAGCAGATCTGGCTGGGGTCACTGTTGTCGTCTGCCAAAGTACCCACATAAATGCCTGTTTTTTGATTCAATGCAGTTGATGTAAAAACCTATTTGTATTTTTCCCTTAATGCTTTACAACTGAAACAGCATTAGATCAGGAACTGGTTCAGGTATTTGTCTTGAGGCTTTGATCTGACTCATCTGTGTTCTCTGATGTAAACAGACAGTTTTTGAAGTTCTAGCTATAGATAGAACCTACAGAACAAATTCTGAGTCCTCCAGTTGAGTAAGCTGTTTTCTCTGATGGCAGCTGTCCTATCTGTGGCGAAGAGAAAATGTGTAACGTGTAAAGAATATTTACACACCAATTCTACTGCAGTGTACATGTTAATTCTGACAGGCTTAAGCCTTTTCCTAAATATTTTTTCATACAATGTAGTTCTTAAAATTTGCTGTATCTTATGTCACCTATATAACAAGAAAACCAGCTTGCAATTGCACCCTACTGAACATGGGAGTTCAGTAGTAAGAAATTCAACAATATCAGTAAGATACCAAAGACTGTACCAAACTTATGACTGGCATTCACAGATTCCACAAACTCCTTTACAGCTGAGAAGGATGTGTATTTGCATTTTCAATTTGTCAGTAAATGACAGACATTCCTTTCTGTCTATGGGTAGGTTTTTAACAACTATCTTCCTTTTCACTGCCTTAAGAAGGATGAGAAAGGAAGGTGCGCGAACTAAGGTGATATGCATTTGTGCTGATTTTATGCATCAGCAAAAAAGAAAATGCACTCTCTACACTTGGTAGAGAAGAACAATTTCCCTGGCAATAAAGGAATAGTGCAACTTTGCGGATCCAATATCAAACCAAAATAAAATATATTTCATATATACATCTCTTATTTTTTAAAATACAGTATGTGCAAGGATAGTTTCCTTCCTCCTTCATCTCATATTTGGTTCTTCAAGACCAGCCATAGATTGGAAAAAGCAATTTATTATCTAACAGACAGCAAAACAGTCATGTCATAAACTTTCTTTTATATATATATATGTATATACACACATACTGCTCTCTTTGTAAAAGACTGAAATCCAAACTTTAGCTTAACCAATTGTTGATCGATTATCAAGCTTTTCTAAATAAGCATCAAACAAAATATATTGCCATTACAAAAAAAAACAATCCAGGCTCTTTCTACATCCCTCAGGTTTTTTTTTTTATTTTATTTTTAATATGACTTCTTAAATTAACATTCATCATAGCTACGGTACTTCATTCTACGCTGCTGTCACTTGCTGCAAACTACTGAAGCAGTCTCACAACATCCATGTTAATCTTGTCTGAAGTGTCCTACAAATCAGCATCCTAATTCCAACAGAAAGCTGCAAGCTCCCCTAAAGTGGAGAGAAAACTAAGCAGTGAGCTTGTTTGTTTACTCCTTTATTTGTGACATTTGGTTAAGTGGCTCCACCTGGTGTTTTAATAACTAAGAAAATGAAGTATTATTAAAAAAAAACAAAACAATGCCAAATTCTGACTGCAGTAGGGTGAATTATCAGTTGCGACCTTGCCACTGTGTGAAATTTTTATGATAAAAAAAATCTTTAAGATAGTATTTGAAAACATAACATTCATAGGTTTACCAAAAAAACAGAGCCATGGCCCACTTCTGGAAGCAGGGGGAGGGAAAGGCCAAGAATCTTGCTGCTTAAATGAAGCACCAAATAGTTTCAGAGAAGGAGCTACACCTGCACAGGAAGCTTTCTCTAGTTTTGTTCATCATATCAAGATGCAAGTCTGATGACTTGCAATCAGCTGGTTTTTTTTTCTTTTTCTTAATAGTTTACATCTACTTGCACAGCATCTTTTAAACTCTCTGATGACCCTAACCATAATGAAATTGAAAAAATTTCTAGAAGCCTTGTAGCTCACCACACAACTCCAACACATTTGCACTTGTTACTTACTCAATTAAGAGCTCTGAGACACTTCTGCTCTGAACGTCAGGTTCTTGGTGACCAAAGGCAGTTTCAGAAGGTTCTATGAGGTTCAAATAAAGTTAACCCTTCACACATTTCACCACCACTCTAGAAGTCTGCAAATCTGTTGTAGCTGCCCTGGCTGACCTGATTTCCTCTCTCTCACAGGTGTGCAGATAAGGGGTGAACAAGGACCCCCTGGTCCCCCGGGCCCTATTGGACCAAGAGGACAACCAGGTCCTGCAGGAAAGCCAGGGTTTGGAAGTCCTGGTCCCCAAGGCCCTCCTGGTCCCCCAGGACCACCTGGATTCTCTGCAGTTGGAAAGCCAGGCATGCCAGGTCTACCAGGAAAGCCAGGAGACAGAGGACTAAATGGTGAGAAAGGAGAACCTGGACCTGTTGGGCTCCCGGGAGCAAGAGGGCCACAAGGACCACCCGGTACTCCCGGCCCCGCGGGACTGTCTGTTCCTGGCAAGCCAGGACCACAAGGCCCTCCAGGAGCTCAAGGCCCTAGGGGCCTTCCTGGTGAGAAGGGAGAACCAGGTATCCCTGGTATAAACGGACAAAAGGGAGAAAATGGATTCGGCGTTCCAGGTCGCCCAGGTATCAGGGGTCTTCCAGGCCCGCAGGGACCCCAGGGCCTCCCTGGTCCTGCTGGGGTAGGGAAGCCTGGTGAAAACGGTCTTCCAGGTCAGCCAGGCATGAAAGGTGACAGAGGTTTACCAGGCGCACCTGGAGTAGCTGGTATCCCAGGTCCCCAGGGTCCCCCAGGAGAACCTGGAGAAGCCGGCATCGGCAAGCCCGGGCCAATGGGGCCACCAGGAGTAGCAGGCATCCCTGGAGCTAAAGGACATCCCGGACCTGCTGGCTTGCCTGGATCCCCAGGTCTTCCAGGATTTGGAAAGCCAGGATTGCCAGGGATGAAGGGACACAGAGGGCCTGAAGGTCCTCCTGGCCTTCCAGGACCTAAAGGAGACCAAGGTCCAGCTGGCGTGCGAGGAGAACCAGGGCCTGCTGGCCCACCAGGGAACATGGGCCCTCAAGGACTCAAAGGCTTGCCCGGTGAGAATGGCCTACCTGGGCCCAAAGGCGACATGGGCCCTGCAGGCGCCCCAGGATTCCCAGGGGCCAAGGGCGAACGAGGTCTACCAGGATTAGAGGGAAAACCAGGATACCCAGGTGAGCAGGGTCTTGCTGGTCCTAAGGGACACCCAGGTTTCCCAGGTCCAAAAGGCGACACTGGCCATGCTGGGCTACCTGGCTTGCCCGGTCCAATGGGTCCACAGGGAGTTAAGGGAGTGCCAGGGATCAATGGTGAGCCGGGCCCCAGAGGACCTTCAGGAATACCTGGGATCAGAGGCCCCATCGGCCCTCCTGGCCTGCCAGGAGCCCCTGGTGCAAAAGGTGAGCCAGGAGCACCAGGACTGCCAGGCCCAGCAGGTATTTCTACAAAAGGCTTAAGTGGACCCATGGGACCACCTGGACCCCCTGGGCCTAAAGGTAACAATGGAGAGCCTGGCTTGCCAGGCCCCCCAGGTCCTCCTGGTCCCCCCGGCCAAGCCGTAATCCCACAAATGCCCGAAAGCTATGTTAAAGCAGGAGAGTCTCGGGAGCTATCAGGAATGTCCTTCATGAAAGGAGTAAACCAAGCTCTTACAGGGATGCCAGTGTCTGCTTTTAGTGTCATCCTCTCAAAAGCCTACCCTGCGGCAACAGTCCCCATCAAATTTGACAAAATATTGTACAATAGGCAGCAACACTATGACCCCAGAACAGGAATCTTCACCTGTAGGACCCCTGGACTGTACTATTTCTCCTACCATGTACATGCAAAAGGAACAAATGTTTGGGTTGCACTCTACAAAAATGGTTCCCCAATCATGTACACTTACGATGAGTACAAGAAAGGATACCTTGACCAGGCTTCTGGCAGTGCTGTTGTCGATCTCATGGAGAATGATCAAGTATGGCTTCAACTGCCCAATTCAGAATCTAATGGTCTCTATTCCTCTGACTACGTTCACTCTTCTTTCTCAGGTTTCCTATTTGCTCATATGTAACAACATCCCACTTACACTGTCCTGACTCTTCTTCAGACCATTTTAAAGGGGCACTGGTCTGATTCATCACTAGCAGGTCATGCAGCTTCAATTTTGCAGCAGAAATGGAGGAGGGAATGGGAAAGTGGAAGAGATTTGTTCAAACCTAGTAGAATAATATTGTATGTTTTTAGAGAAATGTGAAATTTGTTTCAAATACTGATCAATTGTCCAAGTGAATGAAACATTAAAATTTTATGAATTAATACAATGCACTAGTCTCTCTCTCTTTTTTTTTTTAAAAAAAAAAAAAAAAAGGAAAATCGGAATTTCTATCACTTCTTATAACACAAAGGAGCCATTTTAGGACCATTAATCAAACTTCACTATACCTGAATTAACTGAAGGTATTATTCAAAGTAAAGAGTCTCAAATACAGCAAGGTCACCACAACAGCTGGGTGATATACTTCAGTAACATTATTCTGCTGTCAGCTTCATCTTTAAACTATCAAACAGGAGTCAAGAAAACACAACCCTAATACAGTGCATACGATGTCACAGTTTTAATTTAGCTCCACCTTTCTTACTAATGAATAACTGTCTTGCAGAAAGGTAGATTTACAAATTATTACCTATTACTGAAGATCTAAAACTTTCACAATATAAAAAAACCAACCAGATTTGAAGCCTAGAAATCCACTCACCTTTCTTTGATGTACATTTTGTAATATGCAACAAATTAGTTCAGTATTTTTAAGCTCCTAACATTCTGTAAAACTACAATATTCAGTGTACAGTAAAACGCCTATCACCAAATCCAGAAGACCCTATCTTCACAAGCATGCAGACACTCACAAAATCACGACAGCTTTACCACCCCACAATTGGAGACAGTTCACGCCTTTAAAACTCACCATTCTTGCAACTGTATTTTATTTTAATGGTAAATGTATCAGATGATGACAGTAATCAGTCAGTAAACATAATCATATTTACCATACCTATATATATTCAAGTCTCTCAAACATTAGTCATTACATTAACCTGTTACAGTACTGCAAAAAGCTAATGGTATAAAGTAAGCTAGCTTAGTAAAATTAGTGCTTACAAATTATCAAATCATAATAGTTTGACCACACATTTCTTGCAATTACAGTTACCATTCATGTGCTTTAAAAGTACCATATACATCAAAACCTGATCAACACATAAACTATTATTTTTAGCTTAATTTTTAAAAAAGTTTTGTGATATCACAACTTCTTCATGAAAGCAGAAACTGAGACTTGTTATATAGTGTACACTTGAAATCAGCAATTTCCCAAGTACTTGATAATACACTGGGATTCATAAAAAAAGTGAGGACACCTTCAAGTTGATTAATCGTTAGCAAAACTAGATAACGTTTTGGAAACTACCAAGAATTGGTAGTACTTTGCAGAACTGTTTTTTTCTCCTCTTATTAAGTGCTGCTGGGTAAGGAAGCCTGTGGCTTAGGCTGTACTTTGATAAAATCGTAAGTGCTTAAGCAGAGAGTGTAATGTGAGATCTGCTTATTTTACCAGACAAGTAGACCTATGCAAGCAAATTGGTACTACTATTACAAACATTGCATTCAAATGTTTGTATGGATGTAATACAGTGGGTAGTAACCCAATTAATAAGTAGCAATCCTGTGATAATTTTACTCTCAAGCCAAAATAAAACTCAATACGCTGAGTCTGAATTGCCTGTCCCTGCTTTTCTACCTTCCTGGTTTAGGCCAAATATTAATTACAGATCTCCTAAGAATTATCTCTCTTTTGCACTAAAAACGTTTTCCTATGCAGTCACTTGCATTACCTCAACAGCACTTTCCAGTATTTAAACACAGTACGTGCTGCTGCCAATACATTCAACCAATCTGGCACTTTTGTTTCAGAAACAAATAGGAGGACTGGGTACTGAAGCTGGAAAATACTGCTCAGTAGTTGTAAAGTTTCTGGTTAATTGCTTTACATCTGAAATGTGTGCCAAAGCACACGTTTAAATTGTTGGAGATGCCTGGTGCTCAGCAGTACATTACTGTCCTGTGATTCCAACAACTAGTCTCTGCACAAGAAACTGGGCCTAGACAGTATTCTTGAAAGAACGGTTCACCAATTCTTATTGCCCATCCACTTTAAATCAAGTTTTGTCCTTTAACATTTTTGTTCCTCAAATGAACACAGAAGACTTGAAATAAGACTACAGCTTAGTACCTCTGGCCCATCTTTTTGAAAGTTTTTCATAATTGTTCAGACATTAAATCATTAAGAAAGCATCTCTTAACACTGAAAAGCTAAAGATCACACACTGAATTGTGGCACAAGCACAACTTCTAGCTTGATTTTAGCTTTGGATTATCAATTTAGAGGGAATCTTGAGGTTTAGAATTTCTAATGCTTTGCAGAATTTTTGGATTATTCTTTCCTTTTGGTCAGAAAAGCATCTCTGCTCCTCTCAAGTATCTCTCAAGTTTGTCATACTTGAAGTTGTTAAAGTTGTATATAAAGGACATAATCACATCACAGACATCTAGATCCACTATCTTCTGCCAAGACAACAGGGTAATAACATAAACTTGCAATCAAAAACCTCTGTGTCTGTGTGTGTGTACGCACACTTACCGGGAGAGAATGGAGTAGTTTAGAATGATGCAAAGATTTCCTCCCCAAGGTAACACTTCCTATACATCACCATGCCACTTCAGAATACTGATCAATCACATAGAAGACAAAATGCAAGTTACCAAAAAACAGGTTTTAAGTCTAGCACTTTCTCTGATAATTTTCCTTTCTGTAAAAGATTGTCAGTGACAAATTTCTCAGATGCGTCCTTGAAACCTGAGAGCAGATCCTATCAAGCCTTTTTAAGGGCAATTTATGAAGTCTCTGCTGCCATATTAACCATGATCTTTTTACTTCCACAATGAAATATAATCTTATGAACTGACTGAAAATATTACAAATATCTCATTTTAACTACATAACCACATATACTATGGTTTTCAGAAGTGTCAAGGAAATTATAGAAAGAAAGCAGGCCTTAAGAGAAGACATTTTACAAAATTCTGCTTTAAGAAGATATATCAGTCAACTTCCTCTGACAAAAACTATTGATTTTTCTGTCCCAAAATCACCAAATCTGAAAATTTTCATGTGGAAATAATTATAAAGTACTTCAAGCCCTCATTACTCCTCTAAAGAACAAACTTGGTTTCCAGAACGTATTGCGGACCTTTGCCCACATATTTATACAGTGTAAAACGCATTGCCACATGCCATTTCTTTTAAAATTGCTGTTTACTGATTTATACAGAATATAAACCAAGTGAAACACATACAGACTAATGTTAATCACCTTAAGGCTGCAAAATATTCAAGTAATAAGTTAAAGATTTACAAAAAGGATTATTCAGGTCATTTAATGCTCAACTTAGGTATCAATTGCAGAGGGCATTCTTGCAGGTACTATTAGGTAAGAAATGACCATTTGCAAAATACGAATACCTATGTTCATTGCTCTCTGACATTGTGCTTTTCTCATAGTATTGTTTAATAGATTCCCACAATTTTTGGGGGCTTATTCTTCAGAAAGGAAGATCTGAAGAACACAAGAGTATTCGGGAATCCTCTTTCTCTCTGCAAGCCTCAGTTCTTCAGTTCTTTACAAGTAGAAGAGTAGGTTAATACCCTTCATTAAGGTGAGCCAGGACAATCACAGCTACTTGAAATAGCCATCCAAAGAAAATATCATGGGGCAATTATCTAAGGCAATTACCATAGCTAAGACAATGAAAAACAAAATCCACTAGACACCTGATTATGATCAAAGAAAGCATGTGAAAAAGAGAAGGGACATAGAGAAACAAGGGCATACTGACAGCAAACCAAAGTGACTTATAAACACTTATGGATTTCAAAAAATAAAACAGTCAGTCGTTCTGCTCCATCACTGACAATGGCACTACTAAGACAGCATTTCAACTTGGGAACTTTGCGTTTCCTCAACCGACCACTTAGTAAGTTTGCTTTAAAAATTTATTGAGCACTGCTTTTCTCTGAAGGGTTAAACCCCCTACAAGACATCCAGGGCACAGAGTTTAGTCAAGAGGCTGTGGTTTTCAGGCCAGGCTCTGGGCTAAGAAAGACGACGGGGCTTCCTGGTATGTAGATGTTGGGCTGGAGCCAGGTTTAAGAGTTTCCTCAGGAAGTTATGTTAAGCATGCAGCTGAGGAGAAAAAAAACCTCTTTGGCACAAACTTGTGATAGAAGATTAGTACTGTTAGTCTCATTTCACAGAGGGACCAGAAGCAAAAAGAGATATTCCATGGGAATATCACAGGTAAGTGATACAGGAATATCATCTGGTTCTTCTGACTCCCTGTTCAGTGCTTTATCCATTGGACCACATTATTAAAAGGAAAATAAGACCACTATCAAGCCTTTCAAAGTGATACATGACAGAGCATAGTACTTTAATCTATTAAAATATTTAAGCAGCGTATAGAGTCTGCATTGTTTTACTTCTGATTTTACAGAGCTTTATCCAAAATAACTCGTGCCTATCATTTACTGTGTTTTCTTATACTTTTCACACTGTTGTGCATGTGCCTTATGACTTTTCTAACTAGAGAGTCAGGTGTATTAATTAAATACCAATTCTCACAGCAGTTAGAGAGAATTAACTCACATCACACATCTGCTGGTATGCAGATTCCATGCTTACATACGCTAATAGGTACCAGATAGGTAGGTAGATTCAGAAACGTACACATGTACACACAAGCAGACACTCATAGAAATAGAACAAAGCTATTATATCTGATTTCAAAGATCAGACTTTTAACTTCCATATGATCCAAATTAATTTCCAGAGAACACTTTTAAAAATTACTCTTTGTGCCAAACACTGCATGGTCTACACCTTTTGAAACAAACAGTTTTCATGATTTGAAAAAGAATTAACAAAAACCCTAAATAAGAATAGTTACAGTTGGTAAGGATTGTTTTAATATCAGCAGAAAACAAAGGATTAATTTAATGTATGAAATTCTTAACTACCAGTCACACTCTAAGCTCCAACGGAAACGCAGTAGCAACAAGAAACAGAAACATGTTAGGAATATCTTCTTGTCTTTTACAACATGCATCCTGACATCAACTTCTACTTCTGTTTGGAATCTCTCGGAGACAATTTTGTTTGAAAGGAATACAGAAAGGCTCTAGTGAACAAAAGGTAAGTTTTAAAAAGGTCCAAACTACACCTGTGCCCAATGAATGTTGCATTGACAGAGGTAATTCTATCAGAAAATACTATCAGCAAAATTATACTGAACTCTGAACTGATCTGCGTATCATCTTTTTACCAAAACAACCCAAACCAAGCCACAGTTTAAAATAATTTCAATTAATTGTGCACACATGCAAGATGATTAACCTTTGTTCTCAACTTATTATTTTATACGCCTAATGGAAACTTGGAAGTTAAGTCTGTGAAGGAGGAAAAGCATTTCTAGCAGAAGGCTATCCAAGATGTTTCCCAACTCTAATTTATATTAGAGTATTATAAGATTGGCTTTGGGTGGAGGAAGGCTACTATTATTTAATTAAAAAAAAAAAGTCTCTGCAATTTCTAGTAAATTTATAAAAAAACAACAGAATTTTTTAAAGGTATAGAAAACCAGGAAAACAATCCCATTACCACTATGTCAACACTATATGAAGAATTCTAATAAAAAACAGACCAATAAAGAAAATTGTCAAATATTAGTTACCACTATTTTTTTTTTCCCAATGCATTTCTCATTTTGTTTAGGAGTACAACACCACAAGGAATAGAATCAAAATACAGTTCAAGGATGTCCACATTACCCTATCAATCATGGGAAGAAACCATTTTTCCTCTATATTCAGTGAAGTAGCACATCACAAGTGTTGTTAAAAATGGCAAAACAGTTACAGCTTAACTAAACAGAAATTGTAATGATAAAGATGTTCTATTTCAGGAGAAGCACGTCTACTATATAACTATTTGTAAGCTTGAAAAGTAAAAGCTGTGTTGAGTAATCTAGTCTACTTGCAAATGTATTTGTTCTGGCAAGCACATGTAATATTTTCAGCTAGTATAACAAGTTTTCAGTGAACTCACTTACCTTTAAAAGCCGTTATTTTATAATTGTGCTGGACAGCAGCGACCATGTCCTTCCAGAAGTCATATTTTTTCTGACGATTATGCTGTAAGTGTCAAAAGGAACCTAGTCATTACATCAAGTATCAACTGTTTTAAGATTTCATATTGAAACAGCGACAGGAATGCCATTAATAAACAAAAGTATTTTGAAAATGGAGTAAAACAGTCTTAGACAGTAGGATTCAGGAGACTGGGACTTGTTATCCAGCTTGACTGTGAACTTTGAGCAACCACAGACAAGTCATCTCTCTACTTCAGAAGGATATGGTGGGGTGGGGGGGAAGAAGGGGAAAGGAGAAAGGATTCATATTTGTGAGGAACTCTAAAACATTGCAGCAAAAGGGGGCATTAGACAGAACAGCAACTTACTGAATGAGCCATCCCACTTAGATTTGGGAAAAAGTAGTGCCTAGAACTGCAAATACCATACTTAATTAGCAGGTTGACATTATCTATGCCTGGTACTTGTATCATCTTTCACCCTCAGAACTGGCAAAACCTTCACTAGAATTTAGAGGTAATGTCCTTCTGCCAACAACTCCACCCCAAACATCATATGAAATACTCATCCAGAAGCCAGGCTGAGCAGCACTGCATTACATTGTACTCTGAAGAGTGCCAAACCTCAGCTCTGGCAGAAGGACAGGGGAAGGTGATCTGCACTTAAGAACAGTCTCTCCCTGTTCCTAGAAAGTCGCCCAGGCACGGAAGAGCTCCACTCGACCTCAACTCCCCTTTCAGCATCTCACCAAGGAAGAGGAAAAGCTTCTTAACCAGCTGAGCCTCACAGCACTCTCAAACTCCACAAATTTTAGGAGTGCTGAACTAAACACACATGCAGTTATGTAGCCAGCCAACATTACAGAGCAGGGGATTAGCTACGGAGCCTGTGAGAGGTGCCCAGTTACAAGGTACCGGGCAGCAGCGAGGCAGGTGGAATAGTCTCTTTGAGTTTGTACACTGTGGAAAGTATAATGTAGTGTTGTTCCAGGCATTCCACGCCTGCACTAGGATAAATTTCAATGCAACTGTTAAAAGATTTCATGGCATTGCCCTCCGTGTCCTGACCACTGCACTGACACCTGCATAATGACCCATTTTGTAAGCATAAAGCATTTTCTAGAGAGGGAAACGTTCAGAAACTGAAAACTCCCTTAACATCACCAACCAAAAACATGTTGTTTATATGTACTGAAGTAATCTTCCAGACCTAATCTGCCAACGCTTCCAGAAGAACAGTCTGCCCTTAATTTCACAACCAGCAAGTGACCCGAACAAGATTTTTTGTGCACAGCTGACAAGCACTACGGCAGTCTGCTTACCATCCACTGGCTCCACAGGTTAAGAGCAGGAAAGATACAGTGCTGTGGCTTTTTACTTTTTTTTTTTTTTTTTTTTTAATCCATTCCTATAGCAAACTGCTGCAGAAATACATAAAAGGTCTGACAGAGAGAAAAGCTTTCATAAATACCAGACTTCAGTTAGCTGCTAACAAAGGTCATTATTCAAAGCCATGGTCAGGAGATTCTGGGGGGCACCCATCTGTCTAGCAGCGACAGCACTAACCTACGCTAGCAGTAACCTTGGGACAGACGGATTCAACTGCCTGCTCCCTCCCCTCATACTCTGCATGGCTTACTTGCTCCTGAGTTTGGGGTTCCGGTTTTTTTTTGTTTCTTTAGAAAAAAAATAAAAATCAGTGCAATGAGCTAACAGTTCCTCAGAAAGCTGTTTTGAGGATAGATGAATACTAGTTTAAAAGTGGGGACACTTCCTTCAAAACGTTTTACCTCAGAGAAGACTAAAATAACTGTCAAACTAATTCCTTGCAAATCTACAGCTATTGCATATGAGATGTAAAAGAAAACAAAACAATTCCCAGAAAGCAGAGAGAAAACTCTGTGCACGCCCACGCAGTCCACCAAGATTCTGGCAGCCAATTATCAAATGAGATTCCATTAGCTGAAGTATCAGACAAAGAAGTATTCTGCGTAGAGCTTCAACACAAAGATCCAAAACACTAAGAAGCTCCTCTCCTTTGTCTGAAAATGCATAAGAGTTCTGGCTCTGGACACAGCAAAACTAGAGTCATTCTTAACAGTGTAGAGCAGCCCGTCATGTCTAAGCCCATTTTGAATCCAAACCTAGCAGGTCTCCCATTTGTTTCCAGTAGGAAGTGTTCTTGATCCTAGAATGTTTTCTGAAAATTTTAAGAAAACAGCCCTTACTAAACAGGTTCCCAGAATGGGAAACAGAAGCCTCTTTTCAGAAACGTGGAAGAAGACAATGTAATGGTTTCTAACCCTCAGGATGCAGCATCTTGCAGGCCTGAGTGCTGGAAAGTCCTACCACCTCCTGTTTTACATCTTTCTCATCTGGTTGATGGTAAGATCCCAGGGAATTACTGTGGCTCTCCTGTTGAAACTGGACCAGCATCCAGTGAAATATTCAAGAGTTGCTAGCATGACCCACTTCTGGTAGCTCTCTGCAGAAACAACATGGGTTTGATTCTCGCTGGCTGAAGACAGCACTGATTCAGCGCCAGTGTTCCAGCTTGCAAACTAGTAACGGAATGTGCAAGCTTATTACATGCTTTAACACTCTTTCTCTCTCAGTAAGTAGGTGACTTGTGCCGAGTTTAAATTAAACACAAAATGAAGTAATACAATACAGATATCACATCTGAGAGAGGTTTCTAAGTGGCAAACAGTAGAGGAAGGAGATTAATCAGGCACAAAATTAAGAGTCTTACGGTGCACCTGTCCCCAGTGCTTCCTGATAAGCTAGCTTTAGCTAACTCTTCATTCAGCACTTGGACTTAGGCAGCAATCTACTCAGTATGCTATTTTGGAGTGGAGGCTAAAGTATCAAGTCAGCTGATACCAAAAGGATCCCAGATACCCATCTCACAGCTCTGAATTTCACTCTGCAGACAAAGTTTAGTATTCACAATTTTCAGTGCTGCAGCACTTTGGTACTGTCCTGGTTTTATTTAGTGGAGGGGGGCCTATGCTGGTAGCTTCTGTAAGAAGCTTCTAGAAGTAGTTTCCCCTTTTGTCCAGTGGACTCGGCTGGGCCTAGGCGGACCCACCGCTGGCCAGGGCCAAGCCAACTGGTAGCAGAATGTGCCCTGATAATGCCTCTGGGATAACATATTTAAGAATGGGAAAACAGAAAAAAAAGAAGATGTGAAGAAGCTGAGCAGGGGCAGAGAGGGGGAGGCGCGAGCCTTGTGGGCCTTGCAGGCCTCACCCTCTGGCCTCCCGCCATGCAGCCGACTGGGCCCAACTTGGCCCAGCCTGGCTGCAAGAAGTGGAGTGGAGAGGAGATGTGAAGAGATCCTGAGAGGTGTCTGCCTGCCAGTTGTGAAGAATTTCTTGTGAGAGGAACGGCTGCAGACGCCAAGGTCAGGGAAGGAGGGGGAGGAGTAATGCGGCTCCTGGCTGAGATTCCCCTGCAGCCTGTGGTGCAGCCCATGGTGAGGCAGGTTGTCCCCCTGCAGCCCATGGAGGCCCACGGAGGGGCAGAGATCCACCTGCAGCCCGTGGAGGACCCCACACCAGGGGAGGTGGATGCCTGAAGTAGGCTGTGGCCCATGGAGGGCCTGCTGCGGCAGCCATTCTGGAGGGCCTGCACCCCATGGAAAAACAACCCATGCCAGAGCAGTTTCACAAAGGACTGCAGCCCATGGGAGGGACCCCACACTGGAACAGGGGAGGAATGTGAGGAGTTCTTCCCCCCGAGAAGGAAGAAGCAACTTAAAGTGGCAAGTGAGGAACTGACCATAACCCCCATTCCCTCTTCCCACCTGTGCCGCTTGGGGGTGGAAAGGTGGTAGAGATAATGTTAAGTCCTGGAAGAGGGAGGGGAGAGGAAGTTACTTTGTTCTCTCATTATCCTGCTGTGGTTTTAGTAATAAACCAATAATTTTCTCCAAGTTGAGTCTGTTTTGCCTGGAATGGTAATTTTACGGATCTCTCCCTGTCCTTGAGCCTTTTTTCTTATATTGTCTCTCCCTATTCTCTCAGAGGGTGGGGGCAGTGAGAGAGAGACTGCGTAGTCTGGTCCTGATCAGGGCTAAACTACGACAGGTACCTTTAGCCAGAAAACTAAATCAGTACTCTTTTGACACCAGTATACTTACTGTAGGAGAACCACCCTCTCCTACCCCCAGCTGCACACAAGTTAAAGATTCAAGGCTTCTTTAAAACAACCAAATCAATTTGCATCAAACTTCAACGGTAGGATTTAGGACTTTCTGTCTATCTAAAAAGCACTGAAAAAGGTTCAAGCAATTGTATATGCCACCTTTAGAATTTAACTCTTTATTTAGCAGAGAAAAAAAAAAAGGATACTATTTTCGAGATTTATTTACATCTCTGTACACAGATCAATATATTTAAGACAAAAACAAGTGTAAAAAATGATGAAATTAAGCTTTCAACTCATTAACACCTTGAAAATTAGCAAACCTTGTTCATAAGTCTTACGTTAGATTTAATTCAAGTATCATCAAGTATAATTAAAGGAGATTTTAAGAACTATATGCTGCACATCACAGAGTAAACTTGAGAAAACAGTGTGTTTCTATTCCTATCCTAGTTATTTGTGCCCTCTTGTGGAAGTACATTTATTTTGAACATGCCGTGTAGCTCACAATTAGCTTTGGAGACAACTTTAATGCAGTAAGTCTGACATGAAAAATTCTAAAAAAAAAAATTAAATCTAAAGCCCTTGATATTGCTTAATACACTATTTGTATGCATTTAATAATGCATGGAAAAAGTGTTGCAGGGGAAGAGAAAAATAATGCAATACTTAGTTTCAAACAATCCAGTTCTTACCTGATCTAAGCTGTCCACAACCCTTGCACACAAGAGAGCTCCTGGCAGGTCAAAATAATTATCATACAAATAGTATTTAGCTGGAAAAAATAATAAAAAAAAATTTCTACTATTTAAAATATTTATAGTATGCTTTAATCACAAACAAAAAAAAACCCGATTTAAATATTAGTATAAGCTCCTATTTGGCTTTTACTGATAATAAGCATTATTTGCTTCCCAATCCTTGTTATCCTTTTTCCCACTCCGATTCTCGTAACTAGCAACTGAAAGTTGTTTACCTATATCACGGCAGTGAGATTTTAAAAATACATTTTAAGGTTCTAAAAGTTAAGGTGGAAGAGATGGAGAAGAACCATGATATTTAAGAGTCAAGACAGTATTACTCAACTGTTCTAAAATACCTGTTTCCCTGGCAGTGGAAACAAAAAGAAAGGGTTTAAGAACTTTTTTCAGAAACATTTGGACAGGTCTTACACATAGTCCTGTCCTTTGCACACAACATGCTGCAGAGAGCACCTTAGTCCCAGGGGAAGCATACCCACATTATTACATGAGCCCCGCAAAACAGAGCAAAAATCAGAAGTGTCCAAATGTTCCCCTAGGTCAAGGTCATGTTCAGCAACTCTTTCTTACGAATGAAATGATTTAACCAGTTGGGCTTTTTTTGTATTCATGATCTTGTCTGTGCTGTTCTTTAATATACCTAAGAGACAAGTCAGCAGAACAAGGATTAACATTCGCAAGAGAGACCAAAAGTACTTTTCAATGAATAAGAAAGGCACGTCTGCTATATGACCAAAGGAAACCTTTCTGTTCCACCCTGTTGCAAATGATTACCTGCAATTTAGAATAAGCATCACATATAAGTTTACATCAGAAAGATCTCTCCATTGCATAGGACAATGCAACTTAACCAAGCACTTTATGTGTACTACTTACAGTTGCCAAGATCAAAGTAAAACAGAGAGGAAGCACAGAGCAAGAACACAAACCTAGCCACAGTGCCTTCAAAGTGATGCTCATCTTAAAACCAAGAAACTTCAATTGCAGAAGTTTTGTTTACAGATCTGCTCTGTTCTTTGCACCTGCACCTAGGGCTCCAGTAACAGCACTGATGGTAATGAGTCAACAATGAAGAAAAATTTAAGATCTGCCAAATATGTCCTAAATGAGATAGGCTGGTAATCTCAGTCCACTTCATCAAGGAACAATGTGCCCATCTCTATAACCAAAACATGCCTGTAATGTCAGTTCATTCATTTCTCCCTAGTGACCTAAATTTAAGTTGAACTCTAGTATTAGAAGTTGAAAATACAAAAAATCAACTCTCCCAAAACTTTTACCTATTACAGTAATTCTCAGATGAGGTATTTTAAAATCTGTGTGGTAAGAACTAACAATATGAGGCACTGAAGGGGCGAAAGCAATTTCAAAGAAGATGACATGCTAAAGTACAGCTACCTGAGCGGGAAACCATTCCACTGACTGTATTAAAATGCTTCCACTCCTTCCTTCCATATGTCTCCAGGATCTCTTCGGATGTCATACTTTTTGTGCCATGGCTTGCCCTATTTGATGCATTAAGTTGTTTACAAAAAAAAAAAAAAGAAAGAAAAAAAAAAAAAGAAAGAGGTTGAAAACAGCCAAACTACTCTTTGTGCGAAGTAATGCACTGCAACTGAATACTGAGGTGCATGCAAGTTGATCAGAATTAACTCTCTTTACAACTTAGAAGCTTCCCGGGACCTAAGCTTTTATCATATACATTACAGTCCTCGATAAAAGCCCTACTACGCAGAGGTTTGGTTGGCTGGGGGCACGGCTGCTGTGCCTCACTTGCTAACACAATCATTCTATATTGCTCGAATGTTCTCAATTGTGTGAGGACACTCTCTATACTTGAACTATCAATATACACTGCACAATAAAACACAGTGCAGAAAGCCTATACATCATTCTGAAGCCTGGGAACTTTCACAGAGTGCAGGGCAGAACTACGGAAAAGTGCTAGCTTGACCCCTGCAAGCAGCTGTGTAATACAGAAGTACACATAAGCCTTTTTAGGAATTAAAAATCAACTAGTTTGACCATCAAATTAGACTCCAAAAGAATGCACAGCTTCCAGTTTTGAAGCAAAGGCAGGCAATGCTAGGAGAAGCAATCCTGAACCACTCTTCCCTTTACTGTGGTATATCCTCCAGTCTTGAATTCTGCATTTAGGACTTCGAAATTCACGGTACGAAATTAATTTTGGGATATACAGCAGAGATTCACAGGTATTTCTTCCTTTCTTTCAATGAGATCTGATTTTCCTTAACATCTTAAAGCTCCTTCTCCCACATGCTATCAGAAAAAAAAGTAGAGTCCATCTTGAGTACTAAATTACATAGATTTTCTTTTTGGAAAAAAATAATGAGGATATGGGACTGGGATTGACATACTTTAGATGTATTTACTTTTCAGATTTGTGATTCAAAATAGAACTCTTCTATGTTTAAAAAGAGAAAAAGAAAGAGGTAAAGAGGAACTAAAAATGTACTGAAATGATGACTGAAGGCAAAGCATAGCTTTTAGAGGAAAACCCCAAGAATCTTGAAAGCGAAAGTGTCAGTTTTTGCATTTAATTTACTTCAGGTTATTTAAATTATATGTTGTAAGCCTGTAGAATTTTGAATCTGTATAGTACAAAAATAACAGTGCTCTCCTCATTAGCATTAGTCATTAGCACTGACCCTGAATCAGGTTAGTCACAACGCAAAGAAAAACTTTACACTGGATCTTAATAGAACTGGATAAGAGTACATTGGTAGCCACTGAGAAAATGAACTTACTTTTAAGATCACTATGCCCTCAGAGCCCAAGATGTTTATTAAAAATAACATATTCTTTACTAGCAACTATCATGGAAATATAATGAAAAAAATTGCACATGTAACATTAAGAGAAACTGAACACCACGTTACCAAAGAGTAATTAAACTTTTACATTTAATAAATGAATGTATGCTGAAATTAGTACTTTAAATATTTAATAAGACTAAGAGATGGCTTTCAGAAAAAGGATACAATTTTTGTGTTTGTTTAATATATATAAACTTATTGTCTATATTACCTTAAAACTGTCCCATCTTCTGCAAGTTTCAGGAAGTTTCCTTCTTCAATGTCCAACACCAAGCCTTTACAACTAAGAATAAATTTTAAGGAAGAAACAAATAATTAATGCTTTCAGAGGAATGCCTTGTTATATATCAGAACAGCGAAATGCAGTTACAGAAGCATACAATTATGCCACACAAAAGCAGCAAAATCACAACCCTTCAAACACTTCCATGTTTGAACAATGCTCTATATACGCAAATACATATTACTACAATGAAAACTGGATTTCACTTACATAGCAAATTCCTACTAAATAAATCCAATTCCATTGTTCAGTAAGTTCAGTGACTATTCATATATATAAGGTTGGAGGATTAAGGTCCAAACATATACAACTAAGAAATGTGATATTTAAAACCAATTCTGAGAAAGAAATACATTTTTTCTTGGCAGCAACTCCCCTACTTATTATCACTAGACTGATAACACCAATTATTAAGGGAGAGAGGGGCAGAACATCATTCTAAATTAGGCAACTGAATATCCAAGGAGTGTATGAAGCAGAAGCATTGCCATGCTAGCCAGTCCTAACAAGGAGAAGAGTTGACAGCACAGGACAGACATACAACAAGAGTTCCTAACTCTCCTAGTAAATCTGTACCTTAAGATAATTGAATCTACTTTCGCTTAGGTTGTTTGAAAAATTAATTCAGAGTTCAGTAGCTAGAATAATAGTGAATAAACAAGACTGAAAAAGTAATGCTACCTTGATCTTCTGCAATAAGGTATCCAAAGGAAAGAAGATATGCCACAAACACAGCAAGCAGACCCCAGCCCTCACAAATGACACCTGGGTAACGCTGACACGTGGCTACCAGCACTGCGGGCTTGCAGGTCTCCGTTACTGAACCCCCAGCTTCAATAAGGGACCACAACCAAGGTACCTAGATCTTAACAAAGGATTTCATCCTTCAGAGGCCTCAAAATATGAGCCATCCGTGTAGCTCCTAAAAAATTAGTACTAAACTAGCTTTCAGGCCTACATAATAACCTATGAAGTTAGAAGATCCAGAGATTCACGTTCAAGCTCCTGTTCCGAGACCACTACGCTCAGAGCAGCAACTTGCATTTTAGCCTTTTGCATCACAGCTGTGTGACTGACGTGCCACCCAAGGGCTACCTCCTAGCACATCACCTTTCCTCAGTTCCTCAGAAGGCTGTTGGGATTATTATGCCTCATACAAACATACATCTGTGGAAAGCAAAATGACTAAATTCTGATGTTACTGGTTTTATCAGTTGAATTGAAGGCAGAAGACAAAGGAGATATATAAAACAAGTCAGATTAAAAACCTTGTGTCTAGACAGCAAGAAGCACAGAGCAAGCTTGGATACTCAGTTCTCTCTTCAAAATATGACATTAGAAGTATTATCTCATGATAAATACTTATTCAAACAAGTATTTAAACTGTAATTTTGGATTTATCTATTGGGCTTGACAATCACAACAACAACTGCCTAAGAAGAGCAGCTGTTTTCCAAGCTTTGTCAAAGTTACAGTATAAAGGACGTTATAAAGAAAGTTTATGGTATTTTCAACGTACTCACCAGAAGTCTAAGCTGTCTGGAGCTAGAGTCAGCAAGTCTTTGTCATAACCCTTCTCTGCTACCATATATTGGGCAAAACTATCATATATTAGCTACAAAGAAAAAAAAAATGCATTAATTATATTATGTGAGACCAAAGATACTGCTTCCCTGGAAAGCGGTGAGATGTGAGTTTTAGTGCCTCCTAAGCAAAATGAAACCAGGGAGCCAGGAGCCCTGCCCCAGTGCCTCCACTACTGGGAAATAGTACCTAAGGTTATTTCTGTCATGGCTGGAAAACAGCTCAAGATGCTCACACAATAGTTCTGGTGCAATGTCTCCAGCATAACCAAGCTTACAGCATTCTACCTTATTGCCCCTCTGCCTCAAGACTGTTGGGAAACCAAGACATAAGTACTTAAGACTAGTCACTACTTACCCCTCCCCAATCTTTTTTTTTTTTTTTGCTTTCTTTTTAAATTTTAGATGTCACAGTTACCAAGACTCAACAAGCAGCTTCCAAACCAATACACAACTACCCTTAGGAGACATTTTAAAATTAACCAAAGGAACATATTTTGAAGGAAACAGGCAACTGCTAAGTAAACTGTTACTACTTATAAGCTCAGAAAGAACTTTGTTAAAGCCTAGTACAACAGTCAGTGATTTCTGAATGTAATGTGCCGGCGAAGTTGTACAAGATCCTCTATGTAGATGCTGCCTGGTCCTTAATGACCATACAAGCATAGTAATTGCTCCCTTTTTCTCATGATTCTTTCATTAAAGTTGTTCCTTGGCCTTTTTTTCTTAATTACAAAAGCTGCTCTTGGAATAAATATGACTAACGTCCTAGAAAGACTAATATGAAGGCCAATACTGAAAGAGTAATACCTAACTGCATCTTCAGCTCTGTCTATCAGGATTTTTAAGTACTTTTTATTTTCTATAGATAACGAGGCATGCAATGGGCATGTGTCAGTTCGTCTCTGCATGCTGTGAAAAGATGAAGAGTAAGCTCAGGTTAGTAAATATTGGTTTTATTTTTTGTCTTTTGTTCTGTGAAAAGATGAAGAGAGAACTAATGTTAGCAAATGCTGGCTTTAATTTTTTTTTCTTTTGTTCATTGGTTAGGTTTTTTTTTTAAACTCTTCTAGTTATCAATTGTCTAATGTCTGCCCCCATCAGACAAAATTCTTGCCAGAAAGAATGTGCCTATGCAAGATACGATGTGTGTGGCATAACAGAAAGAGCATGGAAGGTAAGCCTAGACTTGTACAGTTCCCAGCAGGAACTTAAGAGCACATACATTTTGTAACTTGCTGTTACTGATCCCTCTTTTGTAAGAAGGGTGCCTCTCTACAGAAAGTCACTCACAGCTAAAGGCAGCAAGGTAATTTTCCAACACATGACGCACTGAACCAAATCTATTTCTAGATAGGACACCTCATAAACATTTGTTTCTATAGCAAAATCTGAAGTATCTTGCAACTAGCGGAGGAGTCTCATGCAGTGGAAAACGTACTGTAGGTGATGGAGGCGGCAAGTAAAAGGGGAGAGGGGGACACCACAAACATCCATGACACAAGATAGCTCCGTGGCAGCGTCCTGACATCCACAAAGAAGAACGAGTCAATGAAAGGCTATCAGGGAGATTAAAATGTGCCAGTGGGGTGGACGGGAAGCACCAAGGGCAGGAAGGCACAGCACATGACAGCAGTAAGGGACGCGGGCTGTCAGAGATGCTGAGTGCCCTTAAGCTCCGCGTTTTATTTTAAGCACCAGAAAGCTCGCCAAGGCCGCCTGCCGAAACTGCTGCGGGCTCCTCACTCCGCCTGCAGCACCTCCAGATCTGGCGGGGGAAAAGGGGGAGGCCTCTAGCCCTCTCCCAGCGCCGCTGCATTTCGAAAGCTCTCCTCCAGCGGCCCCGCTCCCAAGGAGGAAGCCATGGCTGTCCCCTCGCCTCGGGCAGAGGCCTGCTGAGGAACCTGCCCCCCGAGACACGCGCTGCTCTGTCCCTGCTCCTTCTCGGTTTACCCCGGGGTACCCGAGCCGGCGGGCTCGGGGCTCGCTGTCCCCCGAAGCGGGGATCCCGACCCCTGCACCCCCTCGGCTACGCTCCCCGGCACTTTCCCTTTCACTCGGGCAGGCGGCGAGCGGAGCGGAGCGGAGCGGGGCGGGGCGGGACGAGGCGAGGCGGGGGGGCCCGCGGCTCGCAGGCCGCGCCGCGCCGGCCCGCACTCACCCGTGAGCTCTGCGGGAGGTGATACCGGCAGAGCGTGTGGTCCAGGTCGAAGCCCACCACCTCGCAGTCGGCCAGGGAGAAATCCCGCTGCATCGCCAAACCGCCGCCGCCGCCGCGGGGAGGCGGAGGAGGAGGAGGAGGAAGGGGCGGGGGCGGAGCTTCCTGCCGCGCGGGGCTGAGCTCCGCCCCCGCCCTGGCCCCGCCCTCACCTGAGGGCCCCCCTGGAGAGAACGTTGTTATGCGGGCGGGCAGAGCCTGCCGCTGCCTCGATAGCGAGGTCCCCGGAGAGCGTAAGCAGCACTGTACGCACACAGCTGCTAAAAACCCGAAACCCCAGAGGGGTTTTTAATTTCATCACAGCATTGGTAAGCGAAAAAAAGAGTAACTCTGCAAACAGAACGGTCGGCCGCCGGGTAACGTAACCCAATGGGTATTTCGATAGGTACCTGCCCAACGAGTATCACCCTAGTGCAGTTAGAAAGAAAGTGCAGCTGAGAGGAAGTGCTGGTTTGGGAGAAAAGTAAACAGGTGAGAGTTGTGTTGACTAAACTCTGTTCTCTGTGGCCAAACTTGAGAAGTGCGTCTAGTTAAGGCCAGAGTCGGGATGCTTAAGTAGCCGGGCTGGAAGGCTTTGTTGGCGGGACCTCCTCATTCCACTCTGTGATCCTTTTCTCTCTGTAGACCAATGTCACCATCAAAGCTTTGTTTTGATTCACGAAAGATGAAAAAGTCTAGTTCATTTACTCCGCAAATAACTACGTTTTTTTTTAAATTATTGTATGGCTATAAATAGAATAATACAAAAAGTATTTGAATTGAGAGCAACTGTTATGAAGCATTACATAAATTGGGACTACAGGAAAGATGGGGAAAAACTCTTCAGTAGGGCTTGTTGTAATAAAACAAGGGATAGTGGTTTTAAAATAGAAGGAGGTAGATTCAGACTGGATATTAGGAAACAATTTTTTTACAATGAGGGTGGTAGAACACTGGAACAGGTTGCCCAGAGAGGTGGTGGATGCCCCATCCCTGGAAACATTCAAGGCCAGGTTGGACAGGGCTCTGGGCAACCTGATCTGGTTGGAGATGTCCCTGCTTCTTGTAGAGGGGTTGGACTAGATGACCTTTAAAGGTCCCTTCCAACCCAAATCATTCTTTGATTCTATTACATGCAAGTCATGTTTTCCAGCATTGCCTTCCTGCACACAGCTGTAAGTGATGTGCTTTGCAGGTGGGAAAGCTGGGGTGCATAACCATAGCAGCAGTGCTCAGCAGCAGTTTTGATGATGTGAAAATAATTATGTTTTGATTATATCAAATTATGATTTGATTTTTGCGGGATGGCTCAATGATGATTTAGTATTCCAGAGTGAAATGCTTTTGGAAATACACTCAAATGGTTGAATGAGATACAATGTACTTATATATTAAATTCGGTTTGCTATGCTCAGGTAGACACAGAGTAGAGAAATTTAAATAACATGACCTATCACATATGTTTAAAAATTCTACAGAGAAGATCGGTATCAGACTAGAAAATGGACTAGACAGGAAAATACATGGAAATTAGGAATAAAATTCACTAATGCTAGTAGTACTACAAGATGAGCACTTAAGGTGTCACAGCAAGAAAAAATAGATCGCATAATTTTACCTCAGAGCATTGTATAGTAGCTTCTTTCAAAGGCTCTCAGTATCTCCCACAGGCACTAATATACTTTCTAATGCTGCTGTGTATGTATGTATGTGCACACCGTATGTATCATATACACCATACACTATATATACACCATAAATTAGATAATACATAACGATACATACCTATGTTTTAGGTATACATTAAATATATATGTCTACGTGCATATATACTTGAATAGATACACACGTATGTATGTATATATTTTCCAAATTAACCACTGTGAAATCTGAGCATACAGAAAGAGATTCATGCAAAGTCTTGCACGCAATGGGGATCACAACTCCAAAGATGAGGCAGCAGCCTGGGAACTCTGAGCACATGACATTTTATCTTCCTAAAGCTCCTCAATTTCAGAAATGCAGAGCAAATTCCTGCCCCACTGAAGTCAATGACCACAATTTTGATTGACTTCAGTATCTCCGAGAGTTCACCCACAGCTACTGTTTTACGCTATCCTTACATTAACTTAAAGTATGTCTGACTTGCAGATTATATCAGTACAACTCTCTTATTCCAGAATTACTTTCCCCTCCCCGCCCCCCCCACAAGGACTCATGAAGCTTCCAACATTGTGTTTAGATTATGGTATTTTAAATTTATAACTTTGCTTGCTATACCTGTAATATATTTTATATAAAAATTCACCACAAAAATAACACACTGCAATATTGAAACATCTAGACAGATATTGGAAGTTATATATTAATTGATAGAATAATAGGATGGGTTGTGTTGGAAGTGACCTTTAAAGATCATCTAATCCAACTCCCTGGTCACTGTATTCACTGTCAACTGAATGTAATCTTGAACATCCAGATTTTGAGAGTGCTGCACAATTACATTGGCAGTAGTGACAAGCTATCTTAGAATTACAATACAAAAGTATTAATCATATTTAATCTTAAACCACTTTGTATGAGGAACAATACTTACCAGTGGAGAGATTCAGCAAGTTAAATTTCAGGTGCGTGAAGCTGAAGATTAAATTAGAACAATGATAACAAGAAATACAGAAAATGTTGACAAAAATAATTGGGTTTCAGTTCTGGGAAAAGAGAAGATAAATGAGAGACTAACACCTCCATATTCAGTATTCACAGCACAATCCTGGTAACAGGAAAGTCTTGGCAGTTTACTCTCAGCATACAACCCCCAAATTTCTTTATTTTCTTTTGTCTTAAAAATGTTACTCTGTCTCTCAGTTTCTTCTTTTCCGAAGAATCCTTTGAACATACTGGCATCCTGCTCTAGGGCCTTTCTCAGAGAAGAGCTGCCTTTAATCGAAATCCCCCACAGCAGCTGAACTACCGTAATGTGTTAACAGCAACCTTGCAGATTACTTTTTCAGCTTTGTTCTTGAAGTCTAATGGTACCGTGAGCTACCCAGGGATGTCCACATAACTGAGGCTGACCTTTGGGCTATCAGGTCCCATGGGAGTGGGCAGGGCAGTGGCTGCTGCCCGCGCTCGGTGCCCTCGCGTTTAGTGACCTGCAGGGAACACGTCTGCAGTGCAAGATCTGGTGTGTCAAAGCCTTTTGTAGCCACGCAAAGGGGCATTCTGTTTTTCATCCCGCCTCACGCCTGCTTTCTGTGCAGAAGGGGCTGCTATCACCATGTAGTTTCAGAGCGCAGGAGTGTACTGACATGCCCCAGAGTGTAAAAGGAGTGTAACAAGAGTCTGGTAATGTATATAAAGGCATGAGAACCATGTCAAAATACCTCAAGTAAATGTAAGCTGTCACACAGGAGTTTTAGGCCTCTGAGCAAGACAGGTACTCCAGCTTCTCGCTTTCTTTGCCCTTAAGAGGGCAGCATTACGATACAATGGAGCATCCCTCCGAGTTAACTTTGAATCATCGTCACCTTGATCTATTCTACTTTCCTCAAATTTCGGTTTTATTTTCCTAAGGCTGTGTGAGTTGACTTTGTCCGTTTTATTTTTTCCTGACTGTGCAGTTGCAGCCATTTGCCTATTTAGGCAAAGGCTGTAAGAATTTAATTTAAAAAAGGAAAGGACCCCTCATATTGCTATGGAACAGTATATGATAGTGATATAAGAAAATAAAAGAAGAATTTGAACAAACAGGAAGCATTTTCATTTTGGACAAGTAACACCTTCTTACACAAAAGCAAGCTCAGAACACTCCAGATGTTTCCCTGTTTGTTCTTAAAAACAAGTTAAAATTCTTTTGGAGTAGAATAAGTCAAAGAACAAGTCAAGTGTTGAGGTTTTTAAAATATATTTTATTTTAGCACACTGGTAAGAGCTAGAACTTCAGATTTGCAATGGTTTTAGCTTTTAACCCATTAAGTTATTCAATGCACAGGTAGAGGTGTGCCTCACAGCCCAGCATCTGCATCCGGCACTGACACTGTACCTCCATCCCCATGGAAGAATGGTGCCCGGTCTCCCCACTGGGATAACTCCCTACTTTTCACAGCACAAACTCCCCATCTGGAAACTGTTCCTTCAATCTGCGACTGACAGGAGAACAGAACCCACCCTGACTGGCCCAGCTCAGGGAGTCCTGCATACACATCTCCTGAGAGCTCCCCTTATCCTCCCCACAGTCTGGGGTAGCCCCCAGACACACACTGCTGCTGCTCTAATGTCACTCTCATCTCAGGTAGACCCATGTATTAGCCCTTTTGGTGCTGCCACAGTGCACAACCACTGTTAGCAACTCCCAGAAAGCCACCACACAGCTCCCATCCTACAGGCGGTTCCTGACAATGGACCACTACCCTTCTGCATCCTCTCTTAAGAATGGATCAATAATCCGATTCAAACACCATGTGGTTGTTTTGGCATAAGGATGCTGTACCTATTTAACTTAAAGGGCCTAGGGTGCGTAAAGCTAGCTTCATCCCCAACCCTGCAATCACAGCTTGAAAGAAAAAGTAGTCAGTGGTAGTCACACAGGTACAACACAGGTTTCAGGGATTTTGCATTAAATTGTACTTTCAATGGGATTCATCACATTTAAAGTATAACAGGATTGCAGGATTTGGTTCTATGTTTTTAAGTTCAGGACACTTAGAAGGAAGCACTTTTGTTTAGGAACCGTCAGAGGAATAAGCTAAGAATATACAGAAGAAGGCCTCTGACTTACTACAGAGTGATGCTTTAGTAGATGATGCTTTATAGATCTGACAACACTAATTCATTTCAAGGATATCCTTGTTCTCTAGGAGAGAATGAAAGCTGTCAAGAATATATTTACTTTGAAAAACAGTCACTAGCACTTACTATTTCTTTAGTAGACCTTTAAAAGTTTAGGAAAATACTATGTAATTTTCAAGGCATCGCTCTGTGACACATGGAGTGCCTTGTTAGTAGGTAGAGAAAGTCAGTGAACATACTTGACTATTGATCAGGATTTAAGATTTGACTAAATTCTAGCAATTTCAGAAGTTTTACTGTTTATTGGGTTGTTTAGTAGCCTTTTTATATGGCACAAAATATGGACACATTAACTTTTTCAGTAGAATCATGCACATACCATTTATAGCATCCTACTGGGGGTGGGACATCCGATTACATCTGGCACCTCAGTACTATACTAGTTATATTCTCCATCTCACCAGCATGGAAATGACATTCATGCTGCTAACAAGGCAAGATTCCCAAAATTAAACCCAACAGTTCATTAAAAGGCTAAACAGACAGTAATCTACCAAGTGCTCAGAATCTCTCAAAAGCCTGCTTATTGTCCTTATCACCTCTCTCAGATCTTGTAATCTACCTCAGACTATTCCCATGCAACATTGAAGAAGGAAATTAAAATCAATGATTTTGTCAGAGTGATTAATAGCCAAGACTGATTACTGGACCCTTAGTGAGTATATATTTTAAAACTCTGAATAGTTGTCTAAAGGTACTTTGAAAGATTTTTCTGTCTGAACTAGATTCATGCTAGTAAATGTCTAAATGTCATGACTAAATGTCAAAAGAAATTGTACTGGAAATAGAACTTTTTAGGAAGCTATGCTTCCAAAGTAGACCCGTATGTATTTTATGTCAGAAGAACCGTGCAGTTTCTATGATCTATGGGACACTGCCTTATTTCTTCTGGGTTTTTTTAACATACCATTATTTTATTTTTGCAACTTTAAGCATAAAATCCAGAGTAGAACTCCTGAGTTCTCCTTATTTCCCATTCATTGACGGTGTATTTATTGCAGACAATTTAATCACTTATGGCTTCAATTTCTTCATGACTAAAATTGGAATATGTCTAATTCAGACATTCTGAGGATTTTGGAGTTTTTCAAGTAGATTACAGGCCTGCATTTCAAGCTTGAGACTTGCTAATGATTGCATGAAAGACAAATCTGATGTATTTCAATTCACAGTCTGCACAAAAGAACAGAGCTATTGAACAGACAGTGGGAAATGCCACAACTATAGAACTACAGACTTTAGGATAACAGAACTAGGAAAGACCTAAAGACAGTCATCTTCTTGCCCTGAGGCAGGATCAGTCCAACTACAAGCATCCCAAATAGTCAATTATCTAACTTCTTAAAAAGGACTGAAGAGCCACTGTGGCAATTTCTTCCAGTATTTAATGTCTTTACGTGCAGAATACTCTGAGTTTTCTCTGCCCCCACCATGTCAAAACAAAGTCTCTGTTACTCTAATGCATCCTTTTTCCTTACATCTTGTCCTATTCCTAGCACATACCAGAACCACATCATTGTACACCAGCCTTCTATCTATTTGAACGCTGTTACTGTATGTTTTCCCACACTCTCTTTTTGTCTAGTTCTTAAGGTAAAGGACTGAGGGATTTTGAGCCTGCTTAGCTTTCATTCTCAAGCTGTATGATATTCATTCATTACTTCTTCATTATCAAATTTGTCAATTTTTTTTTTCCCTGGAATACAGGACCAAAAATGGGACAAATTGCTTCAATTTTGGTCTTACTAGGACTGAGCACAGAAATAATGAACCCACAGTAGTATAACACAGCAATCTGCTTTCAAAGTAACATGCAAGTTACTGAATTAATTACTATCACCATCATTTAGGGTTTTCAAGATCAAATTCTATTCTATTACTCTGATGAGTAGAGAGATCAATTTTTTTTCTTCTTTTTACAATCAGTTATCTTTCTTAAGGAGTGATTGATTTTCTATTTAAAAAATGTTTTCTTCTGTATGTGTTCATTCCTGAGTGTACTGGACACTGAAAGTGATGCTCCTTAGAGCTGGAATATTAAAATGCTAATAGTAATGCTTATAAATCTCTACTATAAGACCTTATTTTGAATATAAATTGCATTTGATGTTTACTGTTCTGCTTCTGCCTCTAGAGGGTGTCTAGTAATGAGCTGATGAAAGGATAAATAAAGTATGCTGGATTTTGATAAAAAGGAAGTGATCTAGAAGAATATTCTAAAACTCTTAAGTATATACTAAGCCTCAAGAAGATTCCATCATGCTGATGTAACTTTTTAAAGATCTGCACTCTCTTTCTACTTAGGTCTGTGAAGAAGGTCAGAGCCACCTCTTCTATTTTTAGGAAAACAGTATGTTCGTGTTTACCTATGTCGTTGTGTTGAGCCTCATGCTGTTCTCAGGGAGGGGGGAAATCTGAAAAGGTTTAAACCTGTGGAAAGAAAGACACAGGAATATGAATTTTGGAAAATTTTGTCAGAAAAGGAGAGTAAAATATTTTGTCTACAACAACAGAAATCTGTATCACATGTACTTGCTGAAAGTGTCACTAAAGGTGCTTACGTCCTATTCCTTTTCCTTACATTTATAAAGACTATACCTTGCATGTTGAGTAACATTCTTTGTACAGCACCTCACGGCATGTGCATGTGTCGTAGTTCAGCCCCGATCGGGACCAGACTACGCAGTCTCTCTCTCGCTTCCCCCACCCTCCCTCTTCCCGGACTTAACATTATCTCTACTACCTTCCCCTCCCGAGCGGCACGGGGGGGAAAAGGGAATGGGGGTCGCGGTCAGTTCATCACGCATTGTTTTACGCTGCTGTATCATCGTCGGGGGAAGAACTCCTCGCATTCCTCCTCTGCTCCAGCGTGGGGTCCCTCCCACGGGCCACAGTCCTTCGTGAAACTGCTCCGGCGTGAGTCATCTCTTCCACGGGGTGCAGTCCCTCTAGAACAGCTGTCCCAGCGGGCCCTCCACGGGCCACAGCCTCCTTCAGGCCTCCACGGCTCCGGCATGGGGTCCTCCACGGGCTGCAGGTGGATCTCTGCCCCTCCGTGGACCTCCATGGGCTGCAGGGGGACAACCTGGTGGTCTTCACCACGAGTTGCAGAGGAATCTTGGCCAGGAGCCATGTTACTCCTCCCCCTCCTTCTTCACTGACCTTGGTGTCTGCAGCCGTTCCTCACAACAGGCTGGCAGACGTCTCTCAGGATCCTTTTTACATCTTATTCACTTCTCATCTCCTCTCCACTTCTTGCAGCCAGGCCGGGCCAAGTTGGGCCCAGTCGGCTGCCTCGCGGGAGGCCAGAGGGTGAGGCCTGCAAGGCCCATGAGGTTCGCGCCTCCCCCTCTCTGCCCCCCGCTCAGCTGCTTCACATCTTCTCTCTTTTTTTTTTTTTCTGTTTTCCCCTACTTAAATACGTTATCACAGAGGTGTTATCATGGGACATTCTGCTACCAATTGGCTCTGCCTTGGCCAGCAGTGGGTCCGCCCTAGGCCTGGCCGAGTCCACTGAACAAAGGGGAGCGACTTCTACCAGTTTCCTACAGAAGATACCGCCTTAGGCCCCCCCCTCACTAACAAAACCAGAACAGCATGAAAGACAGATAGAGCAGAAGAAAAACAGGAGGTAGGAAACTGTATAGAAAATATACAAGGAGAGAGGGAGACCTGGTCTGGAAGGTGGACGGAGAGTGCACAGGGTTCACGTAATCACAGGAATTGATCACAGACCCAGACCTTTATCTACAGAGAGATTTTAGCTGTATAAAATCCTGATGTGTGCAAAATTCACAGTATTTTGGAGCAATTTGTATAAATACAGTTTATCTATCAGGAAGAATAAAAGTAAAATGAAGTGGAGAGGGAGGTGCTGATAACTTCTCCCTGGTATCCAGTTATAGGACATGAAGGAATGGTTCAAAACTGCACCAGAGGAGGTTTAGACTTGAGAGTAGGAGGCATTTCTTTACCGAGAGGGTGGCCAAACACTGAAACATGCTTCCTAGAGAGCTGGTTGATGCCCCACGCCTGTCAGTGTTCAAGAGACATTTGGACAATGCCCTTAATAACATGCTTTAACTTTTGGTCAGTCCCAAAGTGGTCAGGCAGTTGGACTAGATGATTATTGTAGGTCTGTTCCAACTGAAATACTCAGTTCTACTCTACTCTTCTCTACTGTACTCTATTATATTCCTATTCTATTCTATTCTTATTCTATTTTAAAATTAATAGCCAGTGTTTTTCTATTATTTTTACGTGTTTTATTTCAGTAATTTAAAGTAATTAAGAAGATGTGTTCCTTTATATGGTATAACAAGGGTGGTGAAACACTGGACAGGTTTCCCAGAGAGGTGGTGGATGCCCCAGCCCTGGAAAAATTTAAGGCCAGGTTGGTCGGGGCTCTGAGCAACCTGATCTAGTTGGAGATGCTTCTCCTCATTGCAGGGGAGTTGGACTGGATGACCTTTAAAGGTCCCTTCCAACCCAAACTAGTCTATGATTCTATATCAATGTATTCTAATTTCTTTAGCTCCTTGTAAGATGCTGCTTTTCCTACATGCACAAGGGAGGAGAGAGTGCTGATTTTATTTTTTTGGGGGGAAAAACCCCACTTTCATTCATGGTGAACCAATGAGTACAGTACTTTGATACACTATGCTTTTCCGTCCATCCATCTTTGGACTTCTGTGCTTCTCTTGGTACAATTCCAACTTCTGAAGATAAAGATGGTAAATCATGTTCACAAGTCATCTATGGCATAGCATGCAGACTTTGATAGAATTCTGAGAGAAATGATCTTGACGCATCATAAAATCTTCTTAAACATATACACTTTCTAAATTTAAAAACTATCCATAACAGGGTCAATTTTGGAATACATTTTCTTAAAAGAATGGCAAAGTCATGTTTGCTGATAATTCTTTATCATCCACTTACCATATTTTTTCCCACCCAGAGACAGATTCGATTAGAAGTATTTTTCATGCCTTAGAGAGCTGCAGTGTGGTTTTATTCAGGAAGGCTGCTTCACAGAAAGCAAATTAACTTACAATTTTTAACAGTGTGTGCTGTATATCATTTAGAATAATGTACAATAAAATGAAAAATAATGGCTGAGGTCTGGTCCCATTGCAGATAATGGCAAAACTCACATTAAATTTAAGCAGAGTGAGATCTGATTGTTTGAACAAATAGAGAAAGTCTCCGTTCTATCACTCCTTGACAGAGCCTTATTCCTCTGTGTTCATTTGTTGTCAGATGTAGCCTGTTTTAGGCCCAAATTCAGCTAATAAATAAGCAACCCTCATCTGCAAAGCACTTGAAAATGTACTTTTAATGCTTTCTAGAGTAGAGATGAATTACTGGATCAGCCTTATGAAAATAAATAGCCAGAGATTTCTCATCACAAATGCAAAAGATTTAAGGTTGGAAAATGCCGAATCAAATATAACTCTATGTCTTTGTGGATTTATGGTTTAAGATAATATACAAAACCAGGGACATGATTAATCAATAGGAGTAAACAATTTTGTCAAGTAAAATTACACACATGATTTATTTTCATTGAAAAGAATGGCAATTTGCAAATTAAAGAAAAAAATGAAGTGCTGATTAAAGGATTATAAAAAAAGCTACAAAGTGATGGTAATGTGTTCCATGCAAATGGAAAGAAATATAGCTGCAAAGACAGCTGTAATAAAAAAAATCACTGTGCTTTATTTCAGATTTTTACCTTAAAAAAACCCACAACTTTAAAATGTTTAATAATTTAAATTATTTTCCAAACACAGATTCAGAGCAGTATGCATTTGCTTTTATTATAATTTCTTTAAAGATCATATTTTCTAAATATTTTGCTTTGCTGTGATATTTGACTTGCTTTATCATAATGCATTAAGAAGTTTTTCTAAGTGAGGTATACTATGTCAGATATTTAAATTAGCATTTATTAATGCAGCAGTATAACTACTGACTTGAAAAAGATTATACAATATAGAAAGTGGTGCTACAGGCAGAAGTTTCATACATTATTTAATTATGATTCTTGTCTTTTTTATCTTAATTTCTCATTTTCTCACATGGAGCTTTTTCCTGTTTACAAAATTTGAAACAATTGCAATGGAAAACGTTTGTTTCTGTTGTGATCTCATCTTATTATTAAGAAAAAAACTGTTGGTGGATATTGCCTTGGAATATTCTTTTTTTTTTTTTTTTTCCCCAGCAGAGTACCACTGTGAATGTAATTCTTCTCTGCATGGTGTAGGGGAATTGTTTCAGACATCATGTATCATCAGTACAAAAGCCTGATGCTCAGTGATGTTCATTCCCTGTCCCTGAAATATAGCACTGCATATTTGTGAGGTGAAGGAGTGTTCATATTTTCAAAAACTCTAAGTTTTTATATAATTATATTGATAATTACATACAGAGCCCGTACAAATCAATAAACATAGGAAATATCTGTAATGAAAAACTCCTACAAATTTGTTTTTGAAAGTGTAGAATACAAATAAAAATTCAATCAAAACAAGACTTTTGAAATATTATGGATTCAAATCTTATCTGTACTTATTTAATATAACTCAGTCTGATACCTTAATTCATGCAGAGCAGTACCTCATTCCAACAGCACTTCAATTAATATCAGTGTTGCAGATTAGGTTTGCACTAGGCTTACTAAAATGTATCATATTAACACATTATTTTTCTGTCCATTCAGGTGACTAAGAGAAATATGTTTCACCACCATGTTTAAAAATGATTGTTTTGTAGAATAAGCAAGGCCTAAAGAATATTGACTTTAAGTTAATTAGAATTTGATTTAATGGATTTAGAGGACTGCAAATTAATCCTTTAAGCAGGGGTAAGGCTCCTTGCAAGAGTCTTACTTATACAGGACTTTGTAAGCAACATATGTAATATAAAAAATAACTTCGGACATCTATCATCTTCAAGCCTGTAGCATCAGCATGGAATTTTTCTTTATGGAACAAGGGGATCTACTTTAGAAACAGTGAGGAATTATACAGTTTGAAGGGGGAAGGTACTACTGGATTGAATAGATTTGTTTCCTTTTTTTAAAACCTAAATTCATATGATCCTGTCAGATGCAGACTGTAAATGATCCATTTTTATTTTAAGATGTTGCACATTTCAAGAAACTACTTACAATATTAATGTTGGGGTTTTTTTTTTAAATAATAAAGGGACCAGAATACTAAATTTCAGTATCCATACCGTAAATGTGCCGTTCTGGCCGTAATAAATTAATCTTTCTCACTAGCTGTTGCTGACTGTAAGAATGAGGTGAGACTCTTGTGTCCTTTTCAAAGCATTTTTGCTAATAAAATTCATCAATGTATCTGATTAAGTCTTTCACAGTCACTTTACATCCAGTAGCTTATTTATTTGGACAATTTCTGGTTTGACGCTCAGCCTCCAAAACAAATTAAGCAAAGATATAGAAGGCCATTAAGCAATGCAGATCTATTTGGCCTCCTTTTGCAAAAAGCAAATATAGTGGGATGCAAGACAAAAGAACTAAACCCAGGAATAGATGCTGCAAAGATTATCCTGTTGGATTCTATGCAATACCAGTGCAGAGGACTCAGACAATAGTTTATATTGAAAAGCCCCTGAATATACATTATTATCTTCATTTGTTCCAAACTGTGAGCATGAAAATTAGGATTATGGGATTTATCAGATTTTATTTTTTTTTTCAGTAAAACCAGTGAGAACATTTTTATTACATGTTCTTTTTTTTTCTTACCTCTGACAAAATTACACAGTCTCTAAAACATAAAGAGTACTGCTTTATTTTCAGAAACGCAGAGAATCCTCACTAAAGTCACCAGGATGGGAACAAAGACCCTTGCTGTGGCCACCAGAGCTCAGCCACAGTCCTGCCCAACATGGCCTCGGGAATCTGCTCAGCAGTTCTCAGCAGCCCCACTCATCTCTCTTTTTGAGGACAGTTTTGAATCTGACTAATTAATTCGTGGCTGTTTGTTGAGGTCTACTTGTTTCAGAAGCAGAACTGACCCTGAAGAGTTGGTTGGGAGAAAAGGAATCTAATTTATAATAGTTATTGATCACTTCCAGCAAAAGTCTCTCTGATTTTGTAAAGCCAAGCAGGGGCATAAATTGGGAGAGAAGATTAATTTAATGCCTGGGTTAGTTTGAGATAAGATATCCATATACACAAATGTTTGTAGGCTTAAGCCCCATTCTAGCTAAAGTTATAAATATTTATCATAGAATCATAGAACCATAGGATGGTTAGGGTTGGAAGGGACCTTCAAAGGTCATCTAGTCCAACCCCCCTGCAAGGAGCAGGGACATCCCCAACTAGATGAGTTACCACTTATGTGAGTGGTGTCAGTGTGATTTCTAATGTGTATATATATTGGTACCTGAGTGCAACAATGGGTCTTGAGCCTGAAAAAAGCTGGGCATGAGATTGATTCTGTATGATTTAAGTGGCTCCATTGTCATGATGAAACTATCCTATGCAGTAAGTGTGGATGCAAATCTTTGTGGGATTAATGCTCAAGTTGCCAGAACCATGCAATATTATAGGAAAAGTAAATCAGATATACAAACTGAAAAAATCCAGATTGTTTAATATATCTTTTCTAATATTCTCTGGTTTCACTAAATGTAGATTCTTTAGACAAGACTAATGAAGATAGTTTCTTTTTCAGTGCAGGCCTTTCCCAACTTTTGATATTGTCAGTCAGACCTAAGAAAAATAAATATCTCTTGGATATCTGTATTCTCATTGATCTGGGTAGTGATTAATAACTGCTGTGGGGAAGAATAATCTCCAGTGGTGCTCCAGAAACTAAATGCAGTTTTCATAATCTGCAAAATCAGCATGCCATTTTTTTTTATCAGACCCAAAGGGTTCACTATAGATTATAAGGTTTAGTGGTCACTTAATGCGTATGGTACATTGTCCTTTATTCAGTTTCTTTTGCAGCATTGCAGAAGAGGAGTGAGTAAGCAGTTCCCCATGCCTCTTCAGTGGAGATGCACCTGACAGTGATAAACTTTCAGTAGAGACTTCTTTTGGTCATCCCACAGTCACTATTCTATCAGTAGGCTTCTGCCTGTGCCACTGTTCTCCTCATTCAGAGGACTGACTGAGAGATATGATGAAAATAAGTGACTTTCTTTCTAAGTAAGTTGTTTAATTGTTTTTTTTTTTGGTAGTAAAGTAAAGCAACAGAAGTCAGCAACTCCAAAAGGAGCCGAAAGGCATGTGTGAATGGTTTAGGAAAACATCAGTCATTCCTGACCAAAAAAAAAAAAAAAAAAGGGAGCTAGTTTTCTTTATGAGCAGAAATCTATAGATCCATCTGTGGATTTTGGTTGACCAAAACTGTAAGAGTTTGCCTCTTACTGAAATGCCACCGCACGGTGCAGGAAGGCTGTCCCTCGTGCATCCTGTTCCCGCTCCGAGCATTGTGTGTCCCCCAGGCTGCGGTGATTTCCAGCTGTTACCAAGCTCGGGCTGCACTGCTGGGTTGTGGCAGGTGCCTCTCCAGGCTGCTTTGCCACAGTGGTATCCAGACACCCATGCTCAGTCTGTATGTCAGCTTATAGGTGCTTTGGAAATGAGCATATACTGGTCAACTTAGTTTCATTGGCTTACTTGGGGACTGGAAGACAACTGTTATTTTTATATGTGATTGGTATACTTAGCTGACCACCTATAGCAGTTTTTTTGGCTAGTGCCTTTGTTTCCTTAAAATGCAGAATAGGGAATGAATTAAAATCTATTGCTGTATTACTCTACACTCCATATATTTCTTTTTCCTTATAAGAAGTGCCAAACCCAGCTGAAAAAAAACCAAACCAAAACAAAACCAAAAAAACCAGATGACTGGTTTGAAGGGCGGGTGCTTAGCGTGGAAAAGTGCCCGGGTGTGAGGGAGAGCAGAAACCACAGGTGTGCTGCAGGTGAGGGCGTCTGCCGGCCTCAGGCGAGCAAAGGCTTCCCACTAGGAACTGAAACCAGTGCCAACCAGGAAACAAAAAGAAATATTCAAGCTGTCCACGTCGGAGACTGCTAAGGAAATAGGCAGGTCAGCTTGGTTAATCATTACCAAGACAGAGTCTACAGACGTTCACTGCTGATCATATGACAGGACCCCATCTGAGATAAGAAAACACCCATCCCGAGCCGTAAGAGTTGAGAAGCCTGCTCTGCTTAGGTGTTCTGGCTTCCCTGTTTTGCTGTAGGAGAAGAGGCTCCATGCTCCCCCATTGTTCCCGGAGCTCAGCCCAGCACAGCTGTTGTGTTGCTTTCCTGTTCTGAAGAGGAAGTGAGGAATTCCCTCCACATGTGCTCCGGCACTTGGATACTCGGGTTTCACTGATCCAGGAGCTGCCTGTAATGAGCTCTCAGTGGGGCTCAGAGAGGAGCTTCCAGCTGTGCCAAGAGTTGTTTCATTTTGTGCCAAAGGAGGAAGGGAAGAAGAAATCCTGCAAAAAGCTGAAATGTTGATGGTGCATAAATTGGTCTAAGGGTATCGCAACTGGGAAAGGTGAAAGAAGAGCAGAAGCAGAGGAAGGCACGAGGAAACAGGATGGGAAACTTTTGTCAGAAGCACTGCACCTGTTTGGAGCCCTACATCCCTTGCTTATTCTTGGGGAGAGACGGTGAGCAGGATGAGAAAGGCGGCCAAGTCTTCGCCAACCTTGCTGTGGTAAGGCATGATTTACAAGCACAACAGAAAGACAGAGACAATAAGATAAAAGAGAAACCTTTACCTCCACTGCCTGGCCAGCATCTGGTGAATATTTGTAGATTTGTGGCACTCTTCGACTACGAGGCTCGCACTGAGGAGGACTTGAGCTTCCGAGCTGGGGATAAGCTTGAAGTGCTGGATGCGTCCTACGAGGGCTGGTGGTACGCTAGACTCCTCCTGCCAGCAGGGTCAGTCTGTCCTGGCCGCAAGCTCCAGGGCTACGTCCCTGCCAACTACATAGCTGCTGTCCAGAGCATCGAAGCTGAGCCGTGAGTAACCCACGTAACGCACACCACGGTCTCTTTCCTGTTAGTTAAATGGGTTTGGGGCAGGAAGTTACAGCCTTTCTTTTGCTGTGTACTCTGCCGCGCTCAACCTCCAGTGGTCCTACTGATGACAGCACTAGTTGGTGTGTGCAAGGAAAAGACACTGTGGTCACAGGAAAATCAATAATCAAAGGCAACGTTGAGAGGTTTGTTTTGTTTTAAATAATTTCCCTCTCTGATATACCTGTTTAAGAAGCATCTGGGAATATCAGGTTGGTTACCACTGTGACGGTTCATGATTTTTATTTGTATAACAGTAAGTGTGTGTCAGATGCTTCCCAGAGACTGAAAAGATATGACCCTTGCCCCAAACAGCATTCAGCCTAACCAACTGCAGAGTTACCAATTACACAGAGTTTCAGGAAGCTACCTTTACATCTTATAAATGATGGGTGAGTCTCTAACAGATAGATTTTAATGGTTTCTTCTAAATTATTTGTTTCTTCTCTGGAGGCAAATCTCTGCTCTCAGGACAAATATAGTTGGAGTAAGTACTGCAAAGGGCAAAAGAGTGGATATATCAACAGAGTACAAATGGAATTTGTTAAACTTTCACAGAGTTTAGTTATGCAGCCCATGATTTCCTGCCCATTCAAAACATGTCCAATCTTATTTAATACTCAGAACTAGAGCAGAGATTGCACAAAATCAGTTACTTGGCTCCCTGGTGAGGATGAGTAAGGTCTGAGTCAGCCTGGGATGCAGAGTTACTTATGTGTGTTGCAATCAGAGACAGCATTTCCTGAAATAGGTCTGACTGCAATGCTAGAGGTATGTTTTGGCAAAAATGATCAGTGTGGAAAGAGACAGCAGGAATGGCATTCATTATTAGTCTCAGAATTAATTTTGACTTTAGAGGGATGATGTTCCAGCTTTTCAGTTTAATCTCATTTGGACCTGAAACATCCTCTCCGATGATCTGCCTACTGTACTGCCTAGTGCTAGGAAAATTGGCTCAGATATGATTACTCCAGTCTTTTATCAGCTGTAGGATTTGTGCTAGAGGCATTTTACGGCAACTATAAGATTCCTCTCTAACCTGAAGACCTTAATTTCCGGAGTCTCACCAGCTGTTTCTATTTCTGCATTCCGGCAAACAACCCTTTCAATGGTCATGTTCAAAAGAATTCTTCCAATTACTGAAATTAATCTACAGGGAAGGCATTTTCTGAACCACTAGAGAAATGGTGGTAGGCTTTAATTCAACTCACCTTGGCCTTTGCCCTCTTTCAATAACTAGTTTTATTACAAGTCATCTAAGATTTCTACTTGCTGTTAATGCTTTGAAAGTAATTTTGCTCAGTTATACAACAAAGTCTCAGCTTTTACAGTCCCTCTTATCTTTCTATACTTACAGCATCAAATATGGACTTAACTTTGCCAGAGTGCATTGTTGCGTAACCTCTGTTTTTTTTTCTTGTTACAGACTAAATTTTATTTTATTTTACTCTTTTTATATACCTTTCTCCCTTTATTAATAAAGACTAAGTTTTGACAAAAGATTTTTCTTTATAGATTGTTAACAAAGGAGGAGATGGAGAGCTTTTACAGATCAAACGAAGTCATTTCTCCAAAATTTTTGACAAGTGTTTGGTTTCGTACCAAAACTAATCTGACTAAGCATTTTGTCTTTCCTCACATTTCCTCTTAAGACAGTTGGCTTTACTGACCTTCAACAAAAATATTCAAGTATTCAAGACTGCCTTCTGTCAGGCCACATAGATATCCTTTCGTATAATCATAGACTAACTCGGGTTGGAAATGACCTCTGAAGGACATTTGAACAAGTCATTGCAACCCAAACATGGCCAAAATAAAGTTGTACCCATTTGCTTAGAGCCATTTCCCATTAAACTTTTCACCTGCATGGTGAGGATTTTTTTCCCTTGTGTCCAATTGGAATATACCTGGCTACAATTTCTTCCAAGACTTCACTTTCAGCCATCCTCTACATTTGACACCTCTGTTATCAAAGTAAAACAATAAGAGCAACAGTAGGGGTGGTATTTTAAAGAACTAACCCTTTTTTTCCCTAAAGTAAAAGAGTGAGGTTGAAAAAAAAAGAAGTCTCTTTACTTAAAATTCAATGCTTTAATCATATTATCTGCCTGAACTTTAAATTTAACTTCTTTTGTCTTTCCATTTTGATTTTAATTAGCTTTCTCCTTTGGTGTTGGCCAATTGCTCATGGCCATGATATAGAGATTTGTGGAAATAGGAGAAGTTTTAATTGTGTCCTTCTATCCTTTATACCAGTCCTTTATGGTCCTAGCACAGAACTGACAAAGAATGGAAGACTTATAATCTGTATCACATGTTCACCTGCCAACATGTATATATACCGTGATATTTGCAGTGTGTTGTTTATGCTTTGCCAGGCAAAGCTGATCAACAGTCTTTGAGCTAGTTGAAGGCACATTCCATAGCACCAGATAGCTTCTGTATGTCTGTAGAGACAATGGAAATTTTAGCTTATTTCTGGACTGTGTCTCTATCTTATTAGATCAAGAAAAACTGTCTAAACTGTTCTGGGAAACAGACTTGATTTGTGGTATGAATGTGGCCATTTTCTCTGGCATCTGATTTCAATGTGATTGTATATAAACTTTTTTAAGAAATTGACATTCGTATATGTGCATGGATACTCCATACATGAAATGACTTAGAGATGACAGGGCCACTGTGTAAGTTTAGCCAGTATGTGCTTGAAAGCTGCATGCAGAGTGGTCAGATTTCTTTTGCTAATCATTTCAGTTTTTCTTGTAGCCTTCAAGATTATAAGAAGCAAAATGTATCTGGGCCTTTTTTAATCAACAATTTGACATGATCTATATTGCAGAGCCAGTTAGAGATTGGTAAGTCCATCTGGATCTGTGTTGTCCATTGTGGCAGATTAATGCTAGGTAATTGCTTGTTCTCTGCAAGTGATGCAGCAGACCATTTTGTCTCCTCGCTGAAGTGTCTGTGAATGTTTTCATGGAGAAAGGCGTTTTTGAACTTTTCCTTGGTAAGAGAATGAAGTAAAGTAAGAAGGAAAGCAAGAAACTTTTCTTCTTTGTGCTTGTGTAGATAACAGTTTTTCTTTCTGGAAGTCTCTTTGATTCTGTCCAGTATGACTGAGGTAGCACTGATAAGGTGGATCAATAACTGGATGAAAGGGCAGGAAGGATTTGCAGTATCTCCAGTCTAGGAAAAACAAAAATTAAATACTATTTATAGCAAAGGGAATTTTCATGTATCCTTGGCTATCAGAATGTTCAAGCAGAACTGAGAAAGAATGAGTTTTCTTTACTGTATTGCTTTCCTCAGACCTAAGTTTATTGGTAGAACTTGTATGCTAAAATTGAAGGGAGACTTTGTTTATATTATATTTTGCTAATATATTTATATTATATAATGTAACTAACTTATACTAAAAATAAAACACTTCATATTTGTACATAATATCTCAAAAAAAGTTTCTCTTGCTTCCTTCTTTTGGCTTGAGTGATCTCTTCCAATGTGAATGACTTGGATGAAATCAGTAACATTCTGTGTCAATAGCAGAAAGGGAAAAAAAGGTAAATCCATGGCTTGGGTTCTGCCTGCTGCAGCACTGTAGTCTAAATGTGTACTGGAAAAGATTACGTATGTCCAAGAAATGCACACCTGTTACCATGAAGGCTGTTTTGGACAGACTGAGGAAACAAGGCCCTTCATTTTTATATTTACCAGTAAAGCATCTTCTCACTGCTGAGCTTTTCTAGCACCTGCAGTACTCCTTATATTAACAACAACCTGTCAGGGTGGAGGGATTGTGAAGAGATTGTGCCTAGTGTCTCTGGAGACAGCTGTCTTCTGGCCCTATCTAGGATTGGTGGGACAAGGCAGCTGGGGGGTGGAAGCATTTGTCTAGCAAACTGTACTCGTGCAATGAACTTTCACTGCACGAGGAATGAAATCTGTAACTACAAAAACGTTATGTTGCTTAATATCTGACCAAAAGCAGACAACAGTAATGATAAATTAGCAAGTGGAAGAACACTTGGTTCTTTTCTTCTCTCTGCATCACAGGTAGCCATGAAAATCACAAGCCAAACAGATTTTTCGTTTCTAAGCAAGTTTGAGTGAGGTTGTGTCTGCCGCATCCCATGACTTTGGAATGCTCTTCTTTCTGAGTTTAGTCATTTAACATTTAGAAAAAGAGAGACACCGTCACGTGGAGACAGTCTCATAATTTACCTTGCATGTCCAGCAAAGGATGATCAGAAAGAGAAAGCTGACTAACACCAAAATGTGGATTAAAATATATAAATTTCCTTGGCAAGGAGTGTGACCTTCCTGTCTCTGTGCTCTTTCTGTGCTTGTTATTCTGCACTATAAACAGGAACCATAGTAACACATCCACCTGCCCTTATTTTATTACTACCAGTTGTTTTAACTAAACAAGAAAGCGACATAGTGCAAATTGTTATGGACAACAAATACAGCCCAGCTGTACAGTTAATTTTAATGAAGCAAAAATTTAAAAAAAAGCCACTGTTGGAGTAACATGAATTCTTTTTTTCTGGAGGAAAGGTGGAGTGTACTTAGAGGGGGCTCTCGCCTGCCATCCTGATGGACCCGTTGGCTGTTTATTGAAAGTCAACTTAATTCCATATGTTCATCCCGACTTTATTGACACAAGACTGATGTGCTGAGGGAAGTAAATCCATGCAAATTCCTAGTAGACTAGGTCAAAGAAGTTCACAGCAATTACTTTTAACTTTTGCCAGTTTCAGAAACATTCCTTATTTCAGAAAGATTTCTTATGTAGCTATTTCCCAGCTGGTGGAAACTGAGCCCCAGACCTAATCAATGAAACTTCACCAGTCAATTCCACAATGAGCATTTTGAACAACCCTTTGAAAGCAGAAGTGACTTGTAGGTTATTTTTGTCAATCTCCATAATTCCTTCACCTTCTGTGACCTGACTCAGCTTTAACTAGTTCATACATTGACTGAATCTGAGTTACAATACATGAAAAATAAAGTGTTCCCTGGGCTGACCTGTTTCAGACTTTCTGCAAAGTCAGGCTTGTGGGGTTTCTTTGGTTCATGTGGGTCATTTTTCAAAGTGGTATTTAGAGCCAAAATGTCTAGAGGCGCTTTTTAAAGTGAAACCTTAGATTCTGCTGAACGCCTCAGAAAACTGAATGTAATCCACTGTGGTTTCTGTGCGCTCTCTCTTTCCCTCTCATAATTCCTCTCTCTATTATAGTACAAACTCCTGAGGAGACCACCAGAATCAGCAGTAAGCCTGTACCAAAATGAACTTGAGAGAACTGTTCATTGCTAACACGGCTACACAAAGTAGTAGTGGGTTGTTCTCACATTCTCGGAACCTGTTATGTTAAATACGAAAGCTATTCTCATAGTTTTTTGTAGAAAAGGTTTCTTTATCACAAAAATCTGTGTTTACTATAAATCAGTAAAATATCTGTATATTAACTCATACAAAAATCCATCTTTTCTTTCAATGAATATACTTTATGTATGTACATTAATATACTCTATGTATGTGCTTTTGTGTGTGCCTGCACATGTTCATACACATGCATAGAGAAAGTTTAGAAGGCTGATACATTTAAGACCATGTTAAACAGCTCTGTGAGACAGGATGTGTCTTGCAAAGTCAGAAGATCGTGCTTCTGATGTTTTTAGACCTTGTGTTCATAGCATCTGAAGTACCCCAAGTTTGGAATGCTATGTGTGATCTGGAGTGCCTCTCTTGAATTTAGATGATTGAATACTAGAAAAAGACCATGAATTTAATCACTGAACTTATTTAGTCATGGCTGAGCTTTCAAGCCCATCTCAAACTTTGTCTTCATTTCTGCTCATTTCTTAAATGTTCAAAGATACACTGAACACAAAAGGAGATGGTTTACAGGACTATAAAGTGTCAGATTTTGTCAAGTGCCAGTACACATCCATGTGTATAGCCATGTCGAGAAAATGTATGTCTCTGTTCAGAAAGATAGAAGGATTATGGCATTGTAGATGAGCAATGCAAGTTCATGCAAACTTGTCTAGTTTAGGTCACATATTTTCTGGCAATGTAGTTTTCTAAATATACAACATTGTCTATTCAAACTTTGAGAAATAAAGACGTTTCTTCTTACCTTGTCTTTATTTGAAATTAGTGTGTACGTTATACATTATAATCATTATATACTAGTTTCCATTACCCTCTTGTGAAAGATTTGACAATGAACCATGTGAAGGCCAGAAACAATATCCTTCAAACCTGCAAACATAGCTGGTTAGCTTTTCTTACAGCACTGTGAAAGCCAGGTGGCCTTTACAGTGCCTCTTAGAAAAACAAAGACCATATACTGGTCAGAATAACTCAATAGTCGTGTTTGATGTTTTTCCTTCAGACTTTGTAAGAATAAGCATGCTAGCCTAGATTAATTGGATTTGAGCAGTGTTGTTGGCAAAAACATTCAAGTATTGTACAATGGTTACTGTTTCCTCAATAGTTGTCTTTGATGGCTCTCCGTGCAGCACAATGCAGAGCTGAGTGATCTCTGAGCAGGTTTAGAACTAAAAAATAGTAACTAACAGTTCAGCCAGGCTAAGAAATCCTAAAACTGGGCTGATTTTAAACAAACTAGGTCAAGTATATCTGTGAAGAATTATTTTGTAACATGTGAAAAGCACTGTTGGTTATAGAAGACTTTGGGGCTTTCTTTGTGTAGGATCGTATCTGTACTGAAGAGATTAAGTCATAAAAACATAAGAGATATCCTACGAGGTCAAACCAATGGCCCCTCTAGCCCTGCTATTCTGTTTCAGAAAGGATTTTATGAAAAGTGCACAGGCCCGTCCACTTTCTTTGATCTCTTCCCTTTGTACTTCACCAGAGGCTGGAACTGTTGTATAAGCAATGTCAGAGGGTACATCACTGCCATGTCTAATTACAGACCTATTGTCAAGTCTGTTTAGCAAAAGCGTAGGTGTTGACACTGCACAATTCTTTATTCCTGTCTGTAGGCAAAGACCAAGCTATTGGGAAAAAAACCCCAAAGCCACAAAAACCCCTTTTATCTCTGCAGAAAGTTTTCCATTCCTAAACAAGTATTTGGCTTTTTTTTTTTTTTTTTTTTCCGGATTGGTGATTGCTTAGTCATGAGTGGCTCAAAAACACCCACGCTCAGAACAAACAGGCACAAAAGGAAATGGTAGCACTGCACAGGTCCCTGTGACATTCACCCACCCAGTCCTGTACAGACCACACCTGTCTTCCTCACCTAACCTAAAGCGCCCGAGTCAGGCTGGGTGACAAACCTCAGCGACTTTACCCTCACAGATCTACCTGTCAATTCATTTTGCTTCCTACTAAACATGCAGAACTAAACCTGGGATGTGTCCTGTTGTTATCTGACAGGCATTATCTTCTAACAGGGGGCTGTAGCAGAGATGCCTTGTGCAAACATTCTAATAATGGTGTACCCTTCTTGTAGTCTAGTTTAGACAACACAGAATTTAACTCCTTTAATTTTAAAATGGATGAGTAGAGAAAATATGGTTAATCAGGATTCAGATGTTTTTCTGTAGTAAAGCATTTTGTTCCTTTTCAAGTTATGCAAGCAAAGTATGCATAGCAAAAAAATTATAATTTATTAGATTATATTTAAAAACAAAGTATTATTTCATAGTTACTGCTACATATAAGAGGAAAAACAATTTTAAATTTTTTTTAGTAGTAATATATGAGACATATTTGAAGATCCTTCTTGAGTTAGAACTTTAGAAGTAAGAGACTAAACTTCATAGCTAAGAAGCTTATTCTTCATAGGAGTTTTCTTAAATGTGACATTTAGGTTTGCACCTCCTAACTGCCTGAGAAAACCTTAAGAGTTACAAGAAATTAGAATTGAAATCTATATCTTTGCAGTTTTTCATTCTCCAGACATGCCTAGAATTCATCTGGAAATAACTTTTCAGAAGATCAAACAAAACACTGATCACAAATGCATTCAATTTCTTTATCCCTTACACCAGATAGAAATACATACAGTTTTTCCATGCTGGTACACTAATCTTAAGCAATGAAAACTGGAAAAACAAAGCAATGAATTAAATAATAAGTGATGGTTCCAGAAAGGATTTTCACTAATGGACGTTTTCATTACTTCTGGGCAGACTACTGTATAATCTATAACATTTTACATTATACATTTATCTGCAGTAATTTTGGTAAACATTTTCCCTTAGCTTTCTCTCACTAATGCAGATGCATTGCTAGTTCCCTGAAAAATTAATAACATTTTTCTGTATTTATAACACAATTTTGTAGCATGCCTTTTCAAACCTCTGTGCAAAAGAAGAGAAAAAATATCTGAGACTCACATGTGGGAATGAATATATACCATGAATTTAAGGAAAGATGAGAACTCATGAAACTCAGTCTTCCTTTTGAAGCTATTGATATTTTCAGTTAGTGAAAGTCTCTGTAAGGGCATATGGAAGGAGTCTCTGCTCCTCTAAGAGCATCTGGTTGAAGGAGCCATACACAAGAAAATGCAAAGACGTATGTGAGGGAAACGTCAGAAGGAAGGTGGTGATGAGGACAAACCTAGTCAGTTACACTCACTGATAAGGGTATGTAAAGTGCGAGAATGTTTAGTTTCCAGTAAGATTATCTGACCAAGAACCTTGCCAATAAGGAAAGGGAGGGAGACAAACACACAGAAACACCAAACCTGACTGACTGATGTCAACAAAGACAACAACTGGAAACAAACCCGGTCAGTTGCACTAATTGATGGGCTATCAAGAAACAGCAAGCAAACCCAGAGTTTGGGGGTCCAGGATGGTGGAGGGGGTCTGTGGGGTTATATCATGATGAAGTAAGGTTTAGGGAAAAGGGATCAAAGAGGAACAAAGAGGGGGTAGACAGAAAGGGGTATAAAAGGGGCTGTAAAATGTTTTTACACATTTGTTGACATTTTTGCACCTTTGTTGACGTTTTTACACCCCTTTCATGTTTGGCTGAGCCTTGTGCCTGGTCACCCCATGCTGTCTTGTCTTCTCATTAAATCCTTTCTTGGCTATCTCTCTGTGTAACCTTATCCTCTGTCCTATGTGCAAGTCCTGCAAGGGCTAAGTGCCAGCTACTGGAGGGACTGGTGTGACTGGACCAGCAACTGGAGTCAGAGGTGGTGTGTAGGAACCCCTGGGCTGTGGTTCAGTTGCTGGAGTGAGTGGGGTCTTCAGTGCCAGATGCTGGAGTGGGTGGGCGTCCTGGCCACCAGCCACTGGGGTCTGTCTCGAAACCAGCTGCTGAGGGGACCAGTGTGTGTGAGGCAAGTGTGAGTGAGATGGTCTGGGATCAGGGCAGGGTTGGTGGATGGAGAGATGGGCTGTGCTGGTATTTGAGGGGGGGTTCCACAAATGTACATGTGCTTGTGAATTTAAAGAGTGTGGATGCGTGCACCATCACTAGTGACCTTCTGGCTCTGCCAACCGATGAGCAGGGGAGGGGATTGTACTTGCGTTTTATGTGAGTCCTGTACGTGGATGCTGTTGAAGGCAGCGCCTTGTCTGTGGCAGTCTGTGTGACCGGCCGTGTCAATGTCCTCTCTGCGTCTGTCTGTCTCTGACACACGGGCTCAGCTTCACCGCTGGTTGAACCTGCAAACAGGAAAGTGGCAGCCACATCTCCCAGCGTGGGCAGAGGGCCTGTGCCCCTGGGCCAGGCTCCAGCAGCCCGGCGGGAGACCCCTGGGCAACAGTGGCTGGAGGAGGCGGCTGCTCCTAAATCTCCTTAGTGGTGTCCTTTACCTCTACTTCAAAAAAGAGAGTCTTGGCTTTCTGTTCCTTTTATTGTTTACTTTTCCTAAACTCCTACAAATTTATGAATGTTTAGAAGTGTGTATATATTCTCAGCCACTGACATGGATGGATCAATATCATTTTTATCCATAGAAAGTCACCTGATGTTTTTTGCTGATCCAGAATGACAACTTGATTACATTGGCAAGATAATTATTAGTATTTGGAATACCTGCAAGGAAAGAAAAGAGAAAATGAGATCTTGTTCTTATTACAGAGCTAAAATGTTTGAAAACATTTTGAATCACCCAGAAACTTCCTTTGATGCTGACATACCTTTCTGACACGGTGTTGTGATCTCCAACAAAAGAAACCATGTGTGTGGGTCTTGGGGTGATAACATACACACTGACATGGAGTTTGATGTGCTCCAGCTTTACTTCTGGAAGTCAAAGGTATCTTCAGTGTGTCCACCCTTCCCATCTGTCACCCTGAAAAAAGGTTACTCTGAAAACTTCAAGAAAATTGTCCCCATGTGAAAGAACCGTTCCATCCTTTGACTCGGGGTAACCTGGGGGTGACAGACTAGACAGTTCCTTTCCGAGTCCCGCTGGGGACAGAGTGACTTGGTTGTTCTCCACTGAAAGTTGGCCTGAGAGAGGGTATGAGTCTGCTCACACTGCTGGCAATAGGCTGATGAAGTGTGTGTCTAAGTGAATGTCTGGGAGAGAGCTCTGCCAAAAACAGATGGGGAGATCTGCTCTGCCACCTGTGTCCTGTGCAGGCAAGGGGGGCTTTTTGTTTTTGAGGAAACCCTCAACCCTTGTATTACTTCTGTACTGAGGTGAGTTTCCCTGTGAGAAAAGAAAATAATTTTTCAGGAATGATTTTCTCAAGAAATCAATCAAGTGCTTTTGGAAGCTGTAATGGTTTAAGTGAATGTATGATTGAACAATTTCTTGTCCTTTTGAGTTTCTCTTAATGTTAAATCAATTGATGTTATTAGTGTTCCCTGTACCGTGTTAACATTAAGGCTACCTCAAGGTTTCAACTTTGTTCCTCAGTTGTTATGAATAGGAGAGTTATTGCTACTTCTACAGTATATTATGGTGGTATATCAATACTTTTGTTCATGTATGTGTTAACAAATGCAGACACGTACTACTAACATTGATGCAAGATTTTACAACGCTGTTTGGAGGACTCTGTAGCAGAAAGTAATCTGAGGAACACATTTTAAGTTTTTTTTAGAAGTGATGATTATATGAGATGATGGCTATATTTCACACCCAATGTCCCAAATCAATGTCCATTAAAGTTAATGGTAGCCTTTAACTGACTCCAAAGACAAGTTGTTTTAGAACAAGTTTTAAGTGCAATGAAGCCCTTATCTGGACACAAAACCACTACTGGAAACAAACTTTGATGACTTTAGTCTCTTAAACTGGAGAAATACCAGGGACTTATATAATTAAAACACTGCAGAAAAAGTAATATGATATAGTTTTCATCTACCATTTATTTTCTCATATAGAAGAACTTCAGAGCAGATTGAATAATACAGCATGTAGATGACCAGTATTGTGGAGAATGAGTGGAAATGTTGAAACTAATTATGCAATAGTGAAGTGGGTGCTTAGAGGATGAGATTTATTTGTGGAGATTTCTGTAAATTAACTCTATCAGACTGTGATTTGGTTGCTTGTTTATTAACTTTTGTTCCTAATGTGCAGTGAAACTAGTATTGGATGAGCTATGCTGATTTACAGGACTCATGCACTTGACCTTGTAACACCATCCCTACAGGAGAAATAGTCACTTCCCAGTCATTACAGAGTGCAAGAGTAGCCAAAGGTGCAATGGTTTGTCATGCTGAAGCAGACTCAGAGCAAATTCCTTTCCATGTTTGCAGCACAGTCAACTACTATTATCAGCTATTGAAAAATTAATGCAGTATTATGCACAATCCCTTAGAACAAAATCACACGACAGTACAGTTATGGCCTACTGAAGTACTTACTGAAAACTCTTATACACAACATGTCATGGATTTTTTAGACTAATGCCCAAGTAATCTTTGTGTTTGTATTTACAAGACAGTAAAGTTGTTCTAGATTGTAAGGGGACGTGCTTACCTCTGTGGTAGGTTTTGCAACGCTTGCTGTCGAGCGTTACCTTATCCAGACAATCCCACCGAGTTACTGTAAAAGTCCCTATAGCCCTGGCAGGCCCTTTCTTTAGGTCACAGCTTATTATTTCTAACAAAAACAATGGAGTAACACACAACAAAGGTCTTTCTTAGACCAAAACAGGCTTTAGAGGCTCAGTGTCCTTTTTGTCACATCTACTGCCCTCTTCTCATGAGCTAATAATCTCCTGCAGTTTTGTCACCTGAGTTCCCTCACTGATTTGCTAGTGCAACCTGGGCTCCTTTTGGGTCTCAGGTAAACACAAGGTCAGTCTGCCAGGGTAGGTGAGTGTTTCATGTTTCCTCTTGTTGCATTGCAGTCATTAGATTGTGTGGAGTAAGATTCTATTCAGCATTAGAGTCAAATTTTCGGCAGGTAGTAAAATTAAAACAATTTTTTTTAAAGGTGCTACACAATATAAGTGTGGCAAATCTGGTCCTTGAGTTTAGAAGTAGAAAAAATGCTTATATTTTGGTGGAAAATACATTTGAAAACAGAAATAAAAAAACCTTTACATTTGAAAATTTTTCAAATTGAGTACCTTCACAAGTTAAGCTCTAATATTTTGTTTAGAAAGTGTATAGAGAAGGATAATTTTCTCTCCCCCTTTTTTTTTCTTCTATGTCTCTTCAGTTATCATCTCTTATATTCTGCCATCTCACCAATAAATCTCTCTCAACTTTAACATAAATTTAGTATTTATGGAAAAATGCCAACCAGTCAGCTATATGTTCACAAGAACATTGGCAAAATGTTTTCCAAAAGCCAGGATCAAAACAGGACCAGTTATTTTCCAAAACTGTTTATTTCTCATTGTAATTGTTATTTAAAGAAAAATGTTGAACTTGAAATATGGAAAATACAGTGGAACCTCCAGTGTTTTGCTACAGACAGACTGTCATTTTCGAATATACAGGCTTCTACGTACCTACATAACATAAACTAATGCGACTCTGTTGTTTTGGTAGATTTCTGCTGCTGACAGTGTAGAAATAAGCCTTCACTTTTTCACAACTATTCGTGTGTTCTATGTTTTCCCCCATGGAAAGAAAAACAGACGTATTCCACCCATTGTCATTGTGAAAAGACTCAGAAGCTCCAGGCCCCACACACAATGCGTACGGGTAGTCTTCCTTTTAGTTTGTGATAAGTTATTCAACAACAAGGATCTGAGCAATATATGTGACTCAGATCTTTACGTATGAAGCAAATTCATCGTGGTTGTGAAAGGTTAAGCGTGCTGCCCTACGTAGCCATCCCTGAAAACCTGAATTTCTAGTTTCACTTAGAGGAAACTAGTTTCTGATTGTTGTAAATAAGTAATCAGAACTGAGCTGTGTCACTGTATACATACATTTTAAATTATTTTTTATTTCAAGTATTTTCCAAGTCAGGTACTTTCTGCGGTGTGTTAAGATTTTAACTGATCTGCTTACGTAGATAGAGAAGGCTCTTGTTACCCAAACATTTTTAAAAGACACTGTCTGACTCAGTTGTTGCTGATAGTGTTTTGGTGAGTAAGGTTTAAACCAGTACAATTAGCGGTGACCTCTAGTCAATAAATACACGATGAGAATTAATGTTAAAGTGTTCTCTTGGCCAGTACTAACATGAGCGATGTGATGAAGTAAGAAAGGGAAAGGGAAAAGGTCTGTAGCAAGCAATCCTTACGGCGAGAGTTAGTCTGTGAAATTGGTTCCCCAAGTAGGGCTGGCATTGCTGGCAAAGACACACGCCCTGCGAGAGCAGGATCAGATGCAAACCAGCATTTGTTGAGCAGGTGCAGCAGCGCAGGCAGCAGCAGGTTATAGCCTTCGGGCAATAAATGCAGTCCTGGTTTTTGTCTTGTCTTTATTTTCTCTTCATCCTTCCCTGTTATCTCAAACTTTCTCCTTCTCTTCCTCTATCCCCTTGATAATATTCTACCATCACTTCTGCTTTGAATTTTTACTATCCTGTTTCCTCCCTCCCTCCTGCAATGTCCTATGCATTCCTTTATTATTAGCTTTAAATTCCTTCCTCTTAAATTTTGTCCTTGTCCCATGCATCCTTCAGTATCTGATAATAAATGACTATGAGGGATAGGCAGCGTTAAAAACAATCCCAGGCAAGCTTGTAAGAAGGAAGCAAGGAGGATGCGCTCTGAGCTGACACCCAGTCTTAGGTTTTCCAGCCTCTACACAGTGAAAGTCTGCAAGCCCTAGAGTAATCCTGGACCTTTCAGTACGTAGATATGGCATAGTATGTATGCAATAGCTGGGAAGGCTCATGTTTTTAAACATGCACAAGAAAGGAATCTTTTGCAAGTTTTCATTTTCATGGTTTAGCCTGACTACAGATTTTTCTATTTTTCTCCAGCGCTGTCATCGGGCTGACTGTAGACTATAAAGGGAAAATTGAAGCAGCCAGTGCACATCTCCCACACTCTCCTTCACGCATGCAGTTCATCATTTTTAAAGCACATCTGTTTCTTAACTCTGTTATATCTGGAAGGCTTTTATCTTTGCAGTGATATTTCCTAATTTCTTGAAATGTCAGCTCTTGGAGAAATGATATTACTTCATTAGTCTTATAATTAAGAGAGCTTAATATTTTCTGTCAGAAGAGCTTGTTTGGTTGCTTCTAATTTTTCCAGACTTAATCTGATTGGATGTGAATTTTCTAGGGTTGATATCAGTGACAGGCTGCCTCTTTCTCTCCCTGAAAGCAAAAAATGTGGTTCAGAGCAATACAAGAAATCCTTTTGGAGGAAAGGCTTGCTCTTTGGTAGGGGAGATTGTGATATTAAATGTGTGCTTTTTTGATATCTAAGAAAACTTTGCTTCAAACGAACCAAGCCTTTGACAATAAAATTGCACTTTATATGTGGTAACCAAACAGATTCATTAGAATTTTACAGCTGCATTCTATATTTTCGCTATTTTGGGGAAACCCAGCAAGTGCTTGGAGCTTTCCTCTCAGAGCAGAGAGGCCACGTTGGTGGCGCCCTTGGTAAACTTCTGTCCCTGCCTCTGCACTAATGTTTACCAGCAGCAGACTGCAAACCTGGCATGGATTAAAAGCTGGCTCAGCAGCCCTCTTTGTCCTGCGTGGATGACGGCAGTGAAGAGTGGCACACGCAAGCCTGTTCAGGTTTCCATGTGCTGAGTAAGGGCAGTGATCACAGGATGGTCATATGATGAAAGTAGTTGAATAAGACTCTGGAGGAGCTCTCCTCTCTCTTTCTCTGTCTCTTTAGCTTTCCATGCATCTCTCTTTGTCTTCTGTGACACAGAAGTTAGCACCTATTGCTTTTTGAATAAACTGCTACATACTGTATGATGCTATATGCTCTGGAAGGTAGGCCCTAGGCATTTCAAATTGGACATCTAAAATTAGTAGAAAATGCTTATAATAATGTATTGTTGCCTTAGTCCCTTTCTGTGATGTTTCCCCACTGTAAAAAATATTTTACAAGAAGAAGTGCCACAAAAAGAAATTAATGGATGCTTGTAAAGCATTTGAATATTATAGTCGTGAACACTCCAATAGGGGCTGCTAGGAAATTAGCCATTCATGTATTTTTATAACTTATATTCAGAGCAGAGACTGAACAATGTTCTGTGAATAAACTATCTACACAATGACAAAACAAAGTAGAGGGTAACTATTCAGCAAGCAGCATTTGTATTAACACTGTAGGAGGCAGTAGATGTGGCCATGTAATTAAAGATGGTATCACACTGGATTTTCCTGAAAATGGCTGCGTGGATACCATGAAAGCAATATTAATGTTGCCATCTCCTAACTTCAGGCTTCTTGACTTTGCAGTTACAGCTTTCTAGGACTGTAGATTTTGAGGCATTTAAAATGTAAAATTTATATACTATTGAAGCTTTTCTTTATTTGCTTCAGTTATTGCACAAGCTTTCTGCATTCCAGAAGAAACTGGGAATTTGGTTTCAATATAGACAGTATCTATTTTTCTTTGTCCTCACCAAAGACTTTTGCCCTAATTGCAGTAATTCTTTGCTCTTCTTAGTCCAGGAAATCTTTTATTCTCCCCATAGCCCCATGATGCAGTTAACACAATCCAGTTAATCTACTGGAGGGCCAGCTAACCTGTTTGGCAGCATCATTTCTTCTGTAATGGAAAGTTCTGGTTGGGAACCACAGGAATTGCAACAAACCCTCCCAGCTGCTGAGATTTAGTGGTCTTGTGAGATTTACCCTAACATGAGAGGGTAAATCCCAGTTGCAAGCACTTATGAAAAATGAGAAGTGAGACAGTGAGACGCCCTCATGCCATGAAGTGCCAATCCAGGATAGGATCATGATGTCCATTTTAACATCTTCAGTGTTTTTGAAAATAAATTTCATGTGACTGATTTCCTGCTATTTCTTCTGTTATGCTTCCACACTCTCATGTAGTCCTTCTCAGCATTTTTTCTCCCTTTTCTTCCCTCCTCATTCCTGTTGTTATGATCACAGTTTCTATATGTGGTTTACCTTACTGCTGACTCAACCCTCAGGCTTTTCCCTTTCAGTTGGGCGTTCATAAATTTCAGAGTATGTCACAGACCTCTGCCTTTAGCCTTATCTTACCTCCACTGTCCTGCAACTTGAATGAGAAACTGAAATAATGCCCCCTCATCCCAGCTACAGCTAGTTATTAAAGCAAATTCAGTCACTTCAGATATGGCATTGTGAAGCTATTTCTGACTTTGTTCCTGTATATATTAAATCTAAGTAAAGGCAGAGGATAAAGGTGGGAAGCTGTGCTCTGGTGAGCCCTAATGGAAATGGGTGACACAGTCAGAACTTACACATCATTTTCTGTGCTAGTCTTCAGTGTGGATAACAAAAGAGCAGTGAGGGATCTGCTGTAAATTCCAAGAAAGCCAAAGATTGTAGCTGTTAATTTGGAGCTGGTGTTTGGCTTAGTGATGAAAATTTTACCTACATTTCAAAAGGGGATACACATAGGGTCCTTAATCATGAGTTTAGAGTTTCTGTTGGAGTAGAGCTTCAAAGGGGCTGCCCAAGGAAAGGATATACTGCCAGAAAATTTATCCAGCAAGAGATTTTTCACTTGGACCATGTTTGAGGGTCTTTGGCTGTGGTTCCTCCAACGCAAAAGCAAGAGGCTGGGTTAGGAGAAAGGCATATACTAGAACTCCTGCTGGAGGAGGGTGGCACAGTTGCCACACAAGGAAGGTTGAGGCTGCAGAGACATTTGTCCACTTTTGTGTCTAGCCCATGCGAAAGGGTCTCCCTCCATGGGACTTAGCCCATGCCTTGTTGCTTGTTCGTTTGACACAACTGAGAATCTTTGGCAGAGGTCAGCCCATGCCTAGGATTAGGATTAAGAGAGGGATGAATCCTAAAGCTTCAATGTGACTACGGCTGCTGAGGGACTGCCCAAGGAAGATCAAAACTGCAGAAAGACTTGTCCTTTGAGAAGTTTTTCACATGGCCTATGGCTGAGGGGTCTTTGGCTAAGGCTTAAACCAGGTCTACGGTTACATTAAGGCTTGGATTAGTTTTAGAGTTAAGCAGGTGACAAACCCTAGAGCTCCAGTTTCAATAAAGCTGCAAGGGTCTGCCCAGGAAAAGTTGAATCTAAGACAGATGTGTCTCCCAAGAAGTGTTTTGTCTGACCCATGACTGGGGGGCTTTGGTTAAGGCTCAGCACACACCTTTCATTAGAGCTAGGAGTTAATGTTTTTGAGATTTAGGAGAGACCAAGCATAAAGCTCCAGTGTAAGAGGCAAGCAGGGGCTGTAAAAGGGCTGCCCAAGAAATGGCAGGCTGACAAAAAAAAATGTTTCCCTTATGAACTTTTTCATCTGGACCATGACTGGGAATCCTTTTGTTAGAGTTTAACTCTGGGTGTTTGGTAGAGTTAATTTCAGGAGAGGAAAGGATCCTGTAGCTCCCAGATTAGTTGAGATCGTCTGTTAAATCTTCAATCTCTACCTCTAATGAGTGCATTGCACTCATAACAGTGACATGACTAGAAGGGAAATGTATAATAATTACATTAGTGGAAAGGAACAGAATGGAAGGGAAGAAAACTCGTTTTGCATACTCTGTTTTGAATGGAGATATTTGGGATTTTTTGTTTCTCCACTGGGGTTTTATCTTCTTTTAGGCATGTTGCCAGGCACTGGAAACTTTGCCAGTGGTATAGCATTGCAGAACTTTGCCTCTCTGTCTTTCTTTGCTTTAGTGATTCTATCAGTGGCTATGCGGCATCCAGTACGGCTTGGCCCATGTTACTCTTCCTCTCTTCCACCTTACACATTAAAAGTTCCTGCTGTATATTCCTGCTGTAAGGGAAAAAAAAGTGCAGAAGTAAAACAAAGTATCTTTATTTTAGCTGATTTTTACATAGCAAGGCACAGGGAGACACAAAGCAGAGCCAAGTGAACGGAGCGTTAACATTTAGACAGAGGTCAGCAGTGCATTGCAACCTGGAGGACAGAGGGCTTCTGAGCAAAGACAGTGATAGAGCCAAGTAACATCATCAACTTCTGTTGGACTCACGACTCCATTTTTATTCAAGCTGGGCTGAATGGGGAGGCAGAGGTGAGCATAGGTGACATCATCTCTGTTTCTTTAAAAAATTCAAGAATAACCACCAGCATTCACCTTGATGGAGACATACGCGTTCCTTTGCTGTAAAAAAAAGGGTGATAGGATAGGAGTGTGGGTCTCCACAATGATATTGTCACAGTTAGGGAACATCTCATGACAAAGCCTGTCCATCAGCTGTTGATCCTGTAGTCAAAAACCTGCCAGTGGAATTGATGAGGAATAGAGGTGGGATCACTACACTTTGAGTGACCACAACAAGCCTCACTGGTACTCTAGTATTGGGTGTCATCTGCACCAAGTAAGAACTGTGTTATAGACCTACATGATGGTCATCTTTTCTGTCCCCAAAGTGCTTCTGTATATGGTTGTCCTGGTTTTGGCAGGGATGGAATTAATTTTCCTCTCAGTAGCTGGTGTGTTTTGGATTTCGTGTGTGAAGAATGTTGATAAACACCCTGATGATAGGAGTTGTTATGAATGAGACCAAGGACACCGTCCTGCTTTCCAAGTCTCACTAATTTGCAGATGCAGGAAGCTGGGAGAAAGACAGAATAATTGACCCAAACTGGCCAAAGAGAGTAGTCCATGCCATAAACGTCATGCTCAGTATATAAGTGGCACTGGCCAGGGTGGGTATCTGCCTTCCTGGCACCCATCTTTCTTCCTTGTTTTGCTGGCATCGTTCCCCCTACCTTGCTGGCTCCCTTTTGCTCCTTTGCTTGCTGCTTGGTTTTGTTTCCGTGATCGCTGCTCGGGACGGGCTGTATCGGTCATTGGGACATCGGGTGGTGAGAAAACACATATTGTTCACTTTGTATGTTTTAATATCCTTATATTCTGTTATTATTGTAGTTTTCCCTTGTTATTTTAGTAAATTGTCTTCATCTCAACTCACGAGTTCTCCTTCCTTCCCAATTCTCTCCCCCATCCCCCTGGGGAGGGGGAGAGTGAGCGAGAAACTGTGTGGTAATTCGGGCTAAACCATTGCAATGGTGGCCAGAAGTGACCTGGAAGTAGCCTGAAATTTTTAATGAAGAGGTAGCTGAGAGCTATGAATGATGGTGAAAACAAGAGATTTTGGGGAAGCTGCTAGAAACAGTCCCCAAAAAGCAGATCGGGCATCCTGCACTGAAAAGGGAGAAGGAATGGGGTGCTGGACACAATGCTGGCTGAAAAAGCCATGTTCCTGGGTCTCTCTGAAAGAAGGGCACTACTGCTGTGCTAACCAGACACCTCCTGCTGAAGATGGAAACTTATGCCTGAGTCTGAATGCACTCATTTGTGCCGTACCTGCTAATCTGCTGATCCTGCCTTGGTACCATGAACCAAAGTAATCGGGCTGCGAGCTGAAGTTCAGAGTGAAACTGTGTATGAACTGCCATTTCAACCTTCTTCTGAGCTGTCTAGTGCCAGTATAGCAGACTGACGTCAGAGAAAGTGCTAGTTAAGTAACTTGTGCAATGAATGGTGCTTGATGTTTTAGTCTTTTTTTTTCCCCAAGTGTTCTATTTCAAAACCTCCATCTAACTTTGAGCTATAAAAACCAAATAGATTTACTGAGGATTGGTGTTGTTTTGGTCTGGCCTTTCCATCCCACAGAAAAAATATCTCACGGTGAGCAATTATTTTGATTCATTATTACTCTTTAAAGTACTTTTTCCTCTAAAATACATGCTTTTGGATGAAGTAAAATATTAAACGTTCTGAAGCATAAATTCAATAGCTAGAAATTGAAATAAGCACTTCACGCTTTATAAAAGGAATTTAAACTTCCATTTATAATTGAGATAGTACTTTATATTTGGATGTGCTGTTGTTAAAAAAAAAGTGAAAAACAAATTAAGTTATTTGCTTTGAGGTTAAGGGGTTATTTTTTCACAACCAGTATTGCTTTTGGTACTGTATGATTATTGCTGCAAATCAAATGACTTTGAACTAAGAATCCTGTATTAAAATGCTATTAAAAGTAATTTTCATTATATTTTTCTGAAACATTTTAGTCAGATCATATAAAGTCAGGCAAATGAGGTAATGTAAAATATGTGTCCACTTTTCACTCTCCGTAATAATTGCTTCTTATTTTGCAAGTCAGGATCTTTTTAACTGTTAAGTTTATCTGGAGTCAGAATCTATATATGACATGTCCTTCATATAATCTTTAATGACAAAGTCACATTGATTTAAATGAAGTTTTTCCAATCTAAGAAAAATAAACATATAATTTGAAATATTTTGAAGTCAAAGGAACAGATACATATGCCTAAATACAAGATGCACTCTATGTTGTTTTTTTTTTCCAAAATCATATTCTGTATTGATCTTACATATACAAGTGTAATACTGTTTTAAATTGGATTTCCCAAATAAACCAACAATATCACCTTGTTCTGTTCACTGTATTACTGCTCATGTTTTCAGCTTTAGCAATATAAGCTACTAGCAGTGTATGTACAAATACTGGGTAATGTAAAGACTATACTTTTGACTATCCAGAACATAAAATCCAACCTTGCTAATTGGAAGCTCTTTTGGCTTTGGTACAAAATGGAATCATTTTGAGAGGGTGCTATCTTCTTAACCCATGAAGAAAGGAGACACAAAATTAAACACCTTTTCTTATGCACTGTTATGAGAATCAGTCACTTTGGACATTACTAAATTATATCCTATAATTCACTGAGAAAAATATAAATTATTTTTTTTTCAGATCATATAGTTTATTATTTTTCAGATGTTATTCTCAGAGCAGTTGTATTTAGAAATTTCAGAAAGGTTCTAATTCAGTTTTTAGGGTAGATAAATATTCTTTGGGACTTGAATAGAGTTGAACTTGTACTGTCCCCTCTCATTCCTTTGATGAGAACTTCAGTCAAGGATTTGAACATTTATTGATTACTTGGTATTCTACAGTCTAATTAATGAATTAATTTAATGAATTAGTTGAATTAATTAACATGTTTAACTAATTAAAATTATTACTAACACATTTCAGCTTTCTAATGAGATTCCTTTTCTTGCCAAATATGTATCAAATATGTATCTAAATAATCTTCAAGTCAGAGGACAGGAATGCAGTCTGGAATATCTGGATTTCATTTTCTTTTTTTTGTTAACAAAGCATAGTCAGTGTAGGTTAGCAGCGTTTGTATTTGCCTTTTTTAATTTCCTCTTTATTCATGCAAACCCATTTTTCATTCCTCGTGCTTGCTCAGCCAAGGTGTCACCCAATGTTCTCATTTATTTCCTCAATTCCTTGTGGTGATTACAAGCCTTACAGATACTAAAGTACGTTGTTGATGACTCCTTCTGTACTTTTCACTAGTAATTGACAAATCAAGTGGTTAGCTGAATAGGCAACTTACTTGTGGTGCGATACAGTGATTTATCTTACAAGTTTTCATAATAGGTTTAGCTAGGATTAATTTAAAAGGAGTTCTGCTATGAGTATATGGCACATTTCTGATAGCTATTTATCACCATTTACTTCAAATAAGAGGTGGAGCTGATCTTGGAAAGATCTTTGTGTGTTTGTTGGACGGAAGCTGAATGACGCCCTAGTTGAAAATGCTGACTCATCTTGGTCTTATTTCCATTTAATTTACACTCAGCACAAAGCAGCAAAAGCGCGAAATAGTGACTTCAGAGGAGCAAACTATAATTATTGCTTGAACAAGTCCTTGTAAAGTAGAGAGTTTATCGAGAGAGGAAAAATATGTTTTAAAAGGCAAAGATAGGAGTAGATTGTTACATGAGGAACATACTGGTTTTGTTTGCCTAATGGCAGCAGAGCTGAAAAATTGCCAGTAACTCATATGAGATATCGATGTGGCAGTGGAATGGGGAAGCCTGCAGGGTGCTTTACCTCTTGGAACATGAGAGCCCTTCTGCAGTTTCGGGGATCTTTGACTTTTTAGATGCTGGGATGTTAGCACGTAACTGCACCTCTACGTTGTTCAAGTGGCATCAATGGACTTTGATCAATTTCTGCCACAGTAGCCTTGGCAAAATTTCTTGGTGAGTTTTTCCTGGGACGAGGCCAGTCTGTCACTTTTGAATTCTTGTTCCCTTGAAATCAGTAGGACTTTCCATCAGCAGTAAAATCCAGATTTCACTCAAATGTGTAAGCAATATTTTCTAGCAATAAATTTGTTGTGTAGTTCTTGTTGGCTCTTTTTCCCCATGCTGTTGGAATTTTATTAGCATAGCACAGATTATCTTTTAGTAAATATGCAGCATGTTTATAAAAGCTAAATTGTCTTCCTGGTATGTTTTACTGACTGGTAAAATTAATGTTTTTTATTTGTTCAGATGGTTTTTTGGCCCAATCAAGCGAGCAGATGCCGAGAGACAACTGTCATACCCTGGAAACCAGGCGGGAGCCTTCCTTATCCGAGAAAGCGAAAGTCTAAAAGGCGAATATTCACTTTCAGGTATATTCTAGTTTTTCATCTTAAGCAATGTTTTAAAAATTTCTCAGGTGATCTGGACTTTTTCATTTTTGAGAATTTCATGTGGGCATGAAAATGAAATTAAGTTCATAATAGTATTTCTTTTCCAGAAGATATAAAAAGAAAACTTGGCAAGAGTTATTTGGGTTTTTACTAACATTTATTTTATAGTCTTTGTTTATTGATATGCTCAGAACATAAATTAACTTTCTTATACTTAGTACTTCCAGATGCCTTAAAATCAAAGCTATTTTCATGATTAAAATGCCAAATATACACTAGCATTTTACTCTAGTGTTCTGATTAGTACACAAAATAAAAATTAAACCATGTTGGCAGATATCTTCAGTTTAAGAAAATGATATTTCTGCTAGGGCGCAGCTTTAGGCTGATACTTGTTTGTTTTCAGGGGCAAAATCATAGGAAGATCCTCAAAGCTATCTTTTAGAATCAGTCATATTTCATTGAAAAGTTAGTTGTAAACATGAGTAAAAAGTTAGATTTATTATCTTGATTTTTGAAATGTATTTGAAGTCCTTTATTTGAATCCAAAAGACTATCAAATAGGAACACTTATTTGTTAATAATTTTACTTACATATAGGTACATGTCATCTTTTTCATGCTGTAGATATTTGCCATATTACATAGTGAACACGATTGTTCACTGGTGGTTTTCCGTGAACATTTTCTATCAAACTTGTCATACAAATGTGAGTCAAGAATATAATATTGACCCTGAGACAGCAGGACTCTACACCCAAACTTCCTAATGTGCTCTGCCTATGTAGTTCCATACACCAGTAAAGACTCTTGGTGTTTGTAAATAAACCTTAAATTGTCACGTGCAGAGCTGTCGGTAAAATGAGAGGCACCTTGCGCATAACCAGATTCTTCCATATTGACTCCTCTTCTGCCTGAATGTTTATGTGTCTAAGCATTACACAGAAACACCTTAAGCAGCTTAATGGATTTTTGACACGTTCTTGGTTTATCTTTCTGAATCATAAGGAAAGGATATATACCTACAACGTCTTGCGGTAATGGGAGGGTTGTTTTTTGTTGCCAAGACAAAGAAATATATATTGCCTGTGGAGTGAAATACGGGGAAGATTATGAAATAAATATGATATTTACAGTTCTGGGAGAGTTCATTCCGTAGTCTTCAGTTTCCTCTCAAGGAAGTTGTTCTTGTCAAGAAGCACTGATATGAAAACTAGCATCAGCAAGGAATCAGGCTGCTCCCAAACTGACTGAACTGACCCCTGTGTGTGCACCCTTTTAGCCCGAGATTGTACTATAGCCACAGACGTTTCAAAATGCTTTCCGTCAATATGCCAACTTATCTCTGTCTTACACTTTTTCAGCTTCCTTCAAGTGAAATGAAAAGCTTCCCATCAGTGAACTGTTTTCACCCAAGGACTGGGCTAGACTGATAACAGCGTGCTGTTATGCAGGGAGGGATAGATAGACCTGGATTATCTGCTTAATGCTGACACTTGAATACATGACACTTTACTAAAAATCAATGAAAAATCTTGTGCTTGGGCACCTAGGGATGGAGATGCAATTTCTTTTTGTTATTCTCCAACTGTAGCCTTCTAGGAAAGATTCAAAATCTTAATTCATTACTCTGCATCCTGACTCCTTTTCTAACAGGAAGGCAGCGGTACCTCACTGGGAGTATCACAGAGAAATATCCAAGAGAATGAAAATAAGTATTAGGCCAGCACTTGTGGTAGGATAAGATCATTATTTGATGCTATTATTTAGGTTCTTTCCTTACAAATCATAGATAGAAACTATATTCTATCTTATTTAGTATATGTAATTCAATTATAAAAGCTTGTGGCAGATGTTTTTCAGGTTTCTGTGCAAGGTTTTTTGGGAACGGGGGTTTTGATAATGGATGATAACAGCAAGATATGAAACCATCAGTGTGGATTTCTTCCGTGCTGGTTTGTGTGATGAAGGAAAGGAAGAGCGGCGCTGAAGAACATAATGTATGTGGAGGCAAGACTTCAGGAGACAGCCCTCTTTCATGCACAAACATAGGTTGTCCTCTCAGCATGTATGCATGTATATATGTTTCATCCCAGATTTATTAAACATCTGTGCTCTTTTAGGCAAAGAAAGAGAATAAACTCTGAAGCAGTCTGTAGACAGTAGGACATGTTTTACCAGTGCTGCTAGATCTTTAAGCAGCTTCCCAGACTTGAACATAATTCAGCCTCGACATGCTACTTCATCCTGAAGAGCTAAATATCATTTGCTGCTTACTGAATAGGCTTGACTGAATGGTGTGTGTTTGTGTTGTGCAAGCTTTTTTGCTTCCAACCTAATAGTATACATAATGGTCCAGACATTGCATGTCCATAATCTCATTACTTATGTCTACTTTTGGGAGAGCTAGTGCGTTCTAAAGCAAATGATGAAGTGGATTGTATTGTGGGAAGAATTAATTGGAAGGAAGGTTGTTTAGTCCACCAGATGCTATGGAAAAGGCAGTTTTTCTCTCCTCTTTGTTACATCAGGAGGAGTTATGAGACACTCAAAGCTGAAGCAAAAAAAAAAGCAGTGTTTTTTTTGAGGGACAGTGGTCCAGGAGTATTTCTTTTAAGAGATCTTGGATGGCTTCTTTCTCTGTGATAGCTGGTATACTGACAGGAGAAGTCACAACCTGGTATTTCGGAATATATCTCTAATTTCTGTTTCCAGTTTTTTTTCCCGTGCAGAAAGAACAGACCCCCAAACTCCCATCTTCTGTAGGACTGGTTGAGTTTGTGCTACCTGCTATTGCTGGTTTGGTTTCACTCCAGAGTAGATTATAATGACTAGAAGAGTGACAACCTGGCTTTCAGAATTAAGAGCTTTAACAAAATATTGTAACTCTCTGTCCAGCCTAATGTTTAAGTGTAACAAAGCTAAAAAGGAAAAGAAATAGAAAAGGAAGAGAGAATTTTAGCCAAGTATCAATAAACTGATTTTATGACTTTTATACTTTATTTCATGCTCATATGGGCAATGTATAAGAGACTTAATGTTAATGAGGGAGACAAATGGATCTCCTTAGGAAAAAAAAAAGAAAAAGAAATAAACCCTACTTTTTATTAAAATGACACTTTTCACTTCTAGCTTGCTTTGTGAGATTTAGATTATAAATGACTATTTAAATTAAAAACAAAAAGTCATGTTCGGAAAGGTTTTTCTCAGCTATGAATAGTTAAATGGAAAGCACATCAAACCAGATAGGCCACTGAGATATGTTGCTATAATTTTGAAGTGTTTGACGTTTTAAAAATAGGTTTTCCCATTTTAAAAATGCACATGTTGTAGACAGATTTTTATGTTGATGACTCCAGCATCTGGTGTGAAATGTATTAAATTTTAAACATGTTGGTGCCATCTTAGACATTGCCTCTTTTTAATTAAAAGCCATAATTTAGATGTGCTCAGCTTAATTGAGTGTCATTGCCAATGTTAGCAGGAGGCTCTCTACTTCCCCCCTCACTGAATAATGGTATATGAAAGACTGATTGCGTTAAATGACAATGTAAATGGTTTGTATTTTCTTTCCTTTTTTTTTTCCCGGCTTCTAAAAAAGATAGTGTGTTTTCCTCTAGGCCAGATTGGCTTTCAGCATAGGAAAAAATAAGTAATAGTTTAAGGCAGCAGACTGAAAGGCGTGGTAATATCATGGCTATAGCAGGAGAACGATTTTGGAGCAGCCCCTGCACCCACTCTGTACTGGTGAGGGTGATTTCAAAGCCACCCTCCTCTGACATCCACCCTGGGCATAGAGACAGAGCACAGCTTCTGCCACTGCCAGGCTGGACTGCTGACAGGAGAGATGTTGGGGACACTGGTGGTAATGGTGCCTGTTGATGCCACCATAAAACTGAATTTTGCCACCCTGGGAAAGCAGTAGTAAATTCTTTTATTCTCATCCTTGGGGTAGCAAAATATACTTCTGCATAGCCCAGCCTTAGGAAGATGAGAAGAAGAGAAAGGGGAATGCTTCTGTTAAAGCAAATGCATGAAGAAATCTAGTGAGGAGTGGTGATTCTTTTGGCAAGGGCAAGTCGAGGAGAAAACCACTGCAGTCTTCAAACCCAGTTGCTGTCAAACTGTGTGAAGCTGAAGTTGTGATCCTGTCCTGTTGTACAGTCTAGTGTGGATGTTGGGATGACTGGAAGCACCGAGGGGGTTACGGCTAGCTCTTCCCTGAGTGACACAAGCTCCCTGTCATGTTGGGCAGAGGAACCACACCATGCTGCAGCTCTGCGAGAGGACTCGTACAGCCGGACTCAGCCCTGGGATGCAAGTAAACAGCTCCCTGCCAAATACTGTGCAATTCTCAGCTGCTTGTTACAAGCAAAGATGGTATCAGCACGTAAATTTTCTCCACATTCTCCACACACATCACTGCCTGACCTGTATACCGCCAATACAAGGCTTCATACAAGGCTCATTTAAGAAATTATAGCACATCCTTCAAAACAACTCTTGCATTAACATTAGCTGCTTCACAAGTAATAATTCTAATGCTGCTCATAAATAAAGTACGTAATCAAAGTACTATCACTTGCGATATACAACTGTACAGTCATCCTGTTGGCCTTTTATTAATCATAAATAGCAATTCATTTGGGCAGATGCACTTGACTGTAAGCTTTGGAAAATTCATTACATTTCCAGTCTGTTGTTACTGAATTACTTTTTCCTTCATTTTGCTTCAACCTCATTTCCAAATGATACATCACAAAAACATACATACATTTTAGAATTAAAAAATAATAATTATGAGGTGTTAAATTAAAAAAAAATGGCATTTGAAAAGTGTGATGCAATTGTCTCTATACTGTGGACTTATAGTTACAAATGTTCTTAATTCTGGTCCTCATGCAGAATTGTAAGTTGGTAAATCAACTCTCAGAATATTACCTGTGGCAGAAAATCTCCTAATATTTTCAATAGCTCCTCTATGCCCTCTCGTGGTCTAGGATGACAATCGCACAATAAAGTAGAAAATTGCTTGGTCATACATGAGAGTACTTAAGGAAGGAGCAATTTTTGTTTTGAACTTAATAACTTAAATAGTGAGAGAAATTATACTTTGTATCACCTTTTTAATTGCATGCAACCCATATTTTTGGTAATTGTTTCTACATACAATATGCAGCTGTGTATTCTTCTGTTAGTATAACCAAAGTGATAGCCAAAATTCACGCAGTGTTACAATATCAGCTATAGTATCTCCAGGGGAGAGCAATAATAATTTTTTAGATAATTAGATTTTCAAATGTAACACACTGAGGCTGCTTCTGGAATTGAAAAATATTTCCCATCAAAATATTTAACTAAGAGTAGCTGTTAGTAGCTGTTAGGCTACTAAAAGATATACTAGAGGTAAACAGCAGAAGGCCTTCCCTCCATGCCTTTCTTTTGCTTTTCAGACTTGAAAAGCCCTTGTGTGAGGGCCCTGAGAAGGGGACAGTAGTGGTAATATCCAAAATCAATGGCTGTGGAAGGAGCCACTTGGTCTATCGGAAAGGTGTAATGTTGGGTGATGAGGACCAGGATAGCAACTGGAGCATCCACTTGCCCTTGAGAGCTGTCTCCTCACTCATCATGGAAAAGCTCCATGTTGTTTCATTAAATGCAGAGTGGGATACCCCTCTGATAGAAGATGAAGTTACCCTTCAGTATGTAACATAGGCTCTCCGTTGCCCATTGGAAATGGTCAATGATGTCTCAGTTATGCAATGTCATGCTAGATAACATCCCACATGAGACACTAAGTCCCTTTCCAGCTCTTCAGAACTGCTTTTTCTGCTGATGTCTAGCCTGCCATTGCTACTACTGATATTTCTTTATAAAGGAGATCTCTAAAGCAGTGGTCTCCAAACTTTTTTGATTGTACACCCCTATCAGTAAAAGATTTTTGAGCGTTCACCCCAATATATGTTTGCTTATTTATATATTTGTAGATTATGTACATGTACTACTGTACATTATAGAACATACAAAAAAAAAGAAATCAAAAAACATGAGATAAAGATGAAACAATCTGTATTTTAAAAATATTTATTTTATTTTATTCATTGATGGTACAAAAAATTATTTTTTCCCACACCCCGACGACTTGTGTTGCACACTCCCTGGGTTCCATGCACTCTGCTTTGGAGACCACTACTCTAAGTCATATATGACAGTGCCATCACAAGTAGCAATTACAAGCTTAATATTCCTTAAATAACCTATGAGGTGAGTGACAGTGTATTTTTTTTTGTCCATCTCTGGCCTGCTGCTTGTCCAGGTCTAGCTCCAGCATGCAGTAGCTCAGCCTTCTTTCTGATACCTCTAACAAGTGCTCTGATGGTCACAGGGAAGGACACTTTGGGTGTCATGACATCGAATCATAGAATCATAGAGTAGTTTGAGTTGGAAGGGACCCTTAAAGGTCATCTAGCCCAATTCCCCTGCAAGGAGCAGGGACATCTCCAACCAGTTCAGGTTGCTCAGAGCTCCATCCAACCTGGCCTTAAATGTTTCCAGGGATGGGTCATCAACCACCTCTCTGGGCAATATGTGCCAGTGTTCCACCACCCTCATTGTAAAAAATTTCTTCCTTATATCTAGTCTAAATCTACCTCCCTCTGTTTTAAAACCATTACTCGTTGTCCTATCACAACAAGCCCTGCTAAAATGCAAGTAAATAGCCTACAGGAGATAAGGAGAGAAAAGTCTTGTTGATTAGGAAAGAACAGGTTAGAATAAAACATATTTTAATGGAAAAGGAGTCATCAGCTACTGGAGCATAACTGGTCTGGTTTTTACATATTGCAAACACATACAAAACTCAATAAAACCCATGGAAGATGTGAGCGCTTTTCAGAGAATCATGGCTGTGTGGAGGGTATTTCTGTTTTCTCTAAAATGCCTGCCAACCTCACAGCTGCTGTTTGGAATGTTAACACTGATAAATGAAACATTAAAAACTGATCAAATGATTACTGTGAATTAGATGTTCCTGGCTGGTTTTGATGTCCTAAAAGATAGAAAATATGAGCTGCCTCACAGAAGATGTATTTATATATTTTTGTGTCCGTTCTTATGGTGCGAGCAAGAATCTCTGAACCTGAATGGTTGAAGACCAATAGACTAGATATGTTAAGCTATCTAAACAGTGGGCTTTGATTTGAAAGACTTTTTTTTGTTGTTGTTATCTTTGAAATGAACACTATTTATTTTAAGTTCCTCACAGATACATTTAGGAACATTATGATGGTTTGGCCATAAGCTATATTGTACTACTGCTATAATTCCTGGAAACTTAATATATTTAAATCTTCCTAGTTTTTGATGGTGTATCTGTGAAGCACTACAGGATCAGAAAGCTGGATGAAGGAGGCTTTTTCCTAAGCAGACGGAAAACTTTTAAAACTCTGAGTGAGTTTGTTGACTACTACAGTAAGAACAGTGATGGCCTCTGCGTGGCGCTCGGAAAGCCATGCCTAAAGGTAAGAGTATTTTTTTGTAAGCTAACTCATTAGATATTAGTCATAAGGTGTTAATCCTGTATCTGCTTCTAGCATTTCAAAATGGTGATGATCTTCATATTTTCAGGAAGTTCTAGGTAGTGCTACAGTTTTGTTCTTGAAGCTGACATGTTACTAATAAAATACTATGCCATTTTGAATGACTCATTGTTGACAGGAGAAAATATGTCGAATAATGATTTATTAATACCTTTTAATAAATGTATATGGAGAGGAAATATCTAACTTCATTACTCTAGCTATCCGTAAATAATTACTGAGACAAAACCACAAGGTTCAGGCAAGCAATTCGTCACTGTTCAAAAAGCTTGCTAGAGGGATGATTTCTAATTTTTACTTTTAATGGCATGATATTTTCTTTAGAATATTTCTTATTTCTAACAAGAAGCACCCAGGATATGAGCTGTATTTTATGTTCTCAGCTTACTTCATCACGTGTGTGTACTTTGAGGAAACATTATTTGTATCAGTTGCGACTTTAAATGATATAATTAACAATGACTTGTGTATGCTGTTGAAAATATATTAGAAGTCTCAACTGTTGTATTATTTATTTTCTTTTACCAGGTACAAATTCCTCCTACTTTTGATTTGTCTTATAAAACTGTTGATCAGTGGGAGATTGACCGAAAATCTCTGAAATTGTTGAAAAAATTAGGATCTGGTCAGTTTGGTGAAGTATGGGAAGGACTGTGGAATAATACCACCCCCGTGGCAATCAAAACATTAAAACCAGGTATGTGAATTACTCTTGAATGCTACTAATGTGAAATGTTAGCGAGGGTGCTCCTTTAGTTTTTCAGTGCTACTGAAAAGAGAGCCTATACACATATGCAACCATTCCTAAAATCCATGCACTTAAACATGATGGTTAGTAAAGCTTAAGGTCCAGATATTCTTTGGTATTTTGAATTACAATTTTATACAATTTTCTGTTTCCATATGAGCTGAACTCATCTATGTTACATAAAAAGGCAACTCCAGCAGGGCCATCTTGTTTGTACAATATTGCTTGTATGGAATTGAATGACTACATTTCATCTGTAGGTGAAATAATTTATTTACTATGGATTTATCATCTGTATAATTTCTTCTAGTGATTAGATGCTATGTTATAACGATTCCTTTGGTAATACAAAATATATACTATGTTGAATTTGTATTGAAGAAGTGCTTCAATCTTAATTGAATAAAATTTTTCAAAGTTTTTGGTACATAAAATTAATACTCAATGTTTACATATTATATATGTTGCCAATACAGCTTTTATTGTTTTTCTTAATTTTTTTTCATTAACGTCAAGTAATTTGTGCATTTTAAATTGACAAGATAAAATAGCTGCCAGCAGATAGCAAGAGCCACATAGATAAGAAAGGTAGCCTGGATGATGTAAATGTTTTTAGAAAGAGACAACAATATAATGAGTTGTTGTTAATTTAAACAGTATGTGTTGAACATTAATGATCATGTTTCAGAAAGCAGAACAGATTCGGATCTTTGATTCAGAAGAATGACTAAATATGCTTGAGCCCTGCTTGAATGGTCTCCTGAACAGGAAGGATTTTAACCATGTGTTTTAAGGGCTATCTTGTATCAGGATATCGTTTCTGTTTTGGGACTTGCAAACTGAAAGCAAATAAGAACCTTTTTTTTTCTCTACTTAACTGAAATGAGCAAAACTGCTCAGATTAAAGGCCTTCTATAATTCATATGCAAGACAGCATGCTTTTTTCAGTGAACCGATGCATCTCCCTAGTGACGTAGTAAATGCAGAATCCATCTTGAAATCTTTGTTCATTTCTCTTTCCTAAGACAGTATCCACTAAGCCTATACCTTTTGTGACGGGGATCCATATGCTTATTTTTATTGACTTCCGAAACTACAAGTCTGAAACCAGTCTTTTTCTCCTTGTGTCTGACCTGAATATTTCGTTCTAAGGACAAGCCTATTATCTCTTGCCTTATTGTTGTGGTTTGGCTCTATCATGACACAGTTGCTTGCTCTTCCTCCCCTTCCCCAGCAGGACTGGGAAGAGAATTGGGAAGAAAGGAAAACTCATGGGTTGAGATAAAGACAATTTACTAGAATAGCAAAGGAAAATGACAGTAATAACAAAATATAGGGATACTAAAATACACAAAATGAACAATGCATGATTTCTCACCACCTGGCTTCCCAATGTCTGAGACAGCCCATCCTGAATAGTTATCACGGAAACGAAACCAAGCAGCAAGCAAAGGAGTGAGAGAGACAAATGCCTCCCTGGCCAACCCCACTTATATACTGAGCATGATGTTTACGGCATGGAATACTCTCTTTGGCCAGTTTGGGTCAACTGTTCTGGCTCTGTCCCTCCAAGCTTCTTGCCCCTGCCCGTTAGTGAAACCTGGAAAGCTGGGCAGTGTCCTTGGTCTCATTAGCAACAGCTCATAAGATCAGTGTGTTTATCAACATTCTTCACATATGAAATCCAAAACAGGTTGGCTACTGAGAGGAAAATTAACTCCATCCCAGCTGAAATCAGGACACTTGTACACCATGACTAAAGGGTGCCTATTATTCTCTTCCTCTTTACAGCAGTCTTGTACATACTAGAAAACTGTTATCAAATTCCTCTTTGGTCTTGTCTTCTTTAGGTTAAACAGCTCAACCAGATTCTTTGTGTATCTCAGATGTTTTAAATGTCATTGTTTTCAGATCTTTACTAGGCTTATTTGAGGTGGTAACCATATCTTTTTCCAAGTATGATGCTACAAGGAAGAACAAGTCTAGATGCATAAAGAGAGGGATTTCCTTCACGTTTCTGTCATGCTAAACCTTTGTTTAAACAGTCTAGTATGATGCTTGCCTCTCTTCTGCATACAACAAGAACCTTGTATTTCCATCTAAGTTTACTTTCCTTTTGTGATTTAATGCAACATCTGGACAAATATGTTTTATTGCAGAAGACTGAAGGGTTCTTCCTAAACTGTGAAATCTCTTGAACAATATTTAAAGAAGGAAAGTAATGAAGCTGAAATGAAGATGACGACTAAACTATCTTAAATTTCTGTGGCATTAAATTTTCTTTTTAGAAATTGTCTTTTGTTCCTCTTTAAGAAAATATGTGGCAATTAGCACTCTAGGAAAAGATTTGTTTCTCATCAAACAAAATAATTAGATTTTGAACAAATTGCAGTGCATGCATTTCTACTTATTTTCTTCACCAGGAAAGTGAAGCTGACATTTTTCTCGTATTATATATGCAAAAATGGGAAGCTATCTTAATAATATTTCATCTTCTTCTCTTAATATCTCATTTCAAAACGAATTCAGCTTTTCCTTCTGTATAATGAGGATAGTACATATTATCAGTTCTCTGTAAAACAGACTTCTACTTTAATAATGGATTCAGTTAAAACTGACAAGACTACTGAGAAACATATGAAATACTAGTGGCAAGTTCCAGCTGCAATTTACCTTCTTTTTTTTCCCTTTCTTTATTTTTCTTTTTGGTGCTGATCAGCTGAATGACTGCTACTAATACTCTACCTGAAGAAAAGGAAGAGTTAGTTAATTTTATATCTGAAACAGATTTTAATGTGTTTAAGGCCCAGATGATTTGTGGAGATATGTTCTTTGACTGTTGTTCAATTCATTATCCTTTTAATGTCTTGCTGACAAAGAACACAGTACTTCTAGAGCGACATGAGCATGAAAAGAAGAAGGGTTTCTTTTTTTTTGTTTCTATAATAGAATCATAGAATCGTAGAATAGTTAGGGTTGGAAGGGACCTTTGAAGGTGATCTAGTCCAAGCCTCCTGCAAGAAGCAGGGACATCTTCAAATAATAATAGAATGTCCTAAGAATGCACTTACAGAAGACTATAAAACAATAAATAATGGTTACATAAACTTCTTGAATAGGTTTGTTAGCTAAAAATTAAATTTTACACTGGAATAAACATAATGTTCACTGCAAATTTGTTATTATGTACAGACTAGCACAGTACAGAGGATGAAGCCCTTTCAACACTGATACTTTTTGTAGTATAATAGTTCAGCTGGGAAAAAGCACTTTTTCCATCTCATTTTTTTTCACTCTAGTCTGCCTCATCAACAGTAGCTATCTCACTCATTTCACAGTGGGTTATATTGAGTTAGGGCTGACACAAGCCCCACCTGGATGTGATGCTTGCATAGCAGAGAATTTGTGATCTAATACAGTGATAGGGAAGTCGTGCATTGCACTTAGTGATGCTCAGGATGAAGACTTTGATTCTCAAAGCCATCTTGATACATTACATAAGTAATACTGAATCTCTTATCACTGTACTTTGTGAACTGTATCATTCTACAAAAACAGTTCGAACAGTCTCAAATGGAAGCTTTTAACCTTACGGTATCCTTCTCTAGGGAATTATGCTCTTCTACACAATGTTTTTCACCATTTGGAGTGCTTCACTGTAATAAATTAGCACATTGGTTTTCCATAGCTTGTTCTCATCGTTACTCATGAGGAATAACATTTCAATGATTAAAGAAAAACCCCAATACCCTCACCCTAATCTGAGTAATAAATGCTTAGCTTGGTACTAATAAAATTACAGCAAAGGCTAAGTCTGGTGATTTAATTAATAATAATATATAGATGATAAGTGAATGGAAAACATAATAGTTCATGAGTAATCAAGAAATGCATCATGTTATATCTCGATGATTGAAACTTCCAATATTCACATAGGCAATATTTCAGGCTTTAAGTGTATCGTACTGTAAAATGATCCTCTTCCATTGCTTGGCTCAAAGATCTAAATTAATTGTCTTTACATTGCGGGAGGAGGGCATCTGTTTTAAATCAAAGTATTTTTGCTAAGCTGCTTTACAGTGTAGACCCACTGGAAAAGAAAGGCATCAGAACAACAAAGGAGTGTGATCAACTGTAAGTGATCTGGCAAATATAAGGAATTGAGATAGAGAGGGTTCTATTAAAATGGTTTTGTGACCAGAAAAATTGTGACATAGAACCATGCTCTCATTTCCAAGCAGGAGCAAGTTAAGCAAGTAAGGTAATCACATAGCAAACAGTAGAGAAGAACATCCTGCAATCAGTACATTATAGAGTTATAGGCCTGAAGGCCAGAAGGGATTTCTGCTAGGTTGAGTTTTTCTGTTGAGTGTTATTTTGCAGAGTATATCTGTCCTAGATTACATGTAGTCTGAATACTTTGCTGTTATATGCTGTTACATTTCACTTCTCTGTTGAGATAGAGTATTTATATTTAATCAAAACACAGCTTGTTCTTGACTAGATAATAACTAGAAGTCTTCTAGTCCTGAGATGGAGGCACAGAGAGATTGCCTCTATGTCTTTGACAGTTTTTATCTATGGTATATCACTATGCCTGTAAGAATGTGGGCCTAATTTATCATCTGGATTTACCTGATATCTTCTCTTTAACTCTTGTTATATCTTCTTGTAATAAAATAAAAGCCTCCTCGTATGCATTATTTTTTCTTCCTATTCTGGGGGTACATACAGAGTGAGTTAAATAAATTTTCAATGATCTCTAAAAAGGCTAAATATGTTTTTTTCTTTTTTTTGTTATGTGATACTCACCTAATTTCTCAAACAGTTTTTCTGGACTTACACTAATTTCTAGCTATTGCTGCTAAAAGGCTTAAAATGACTGTGGTTAGGTAGATGACCTTCCAACCTGTAGGAACAATTAAACTCTCCGAGTTCTGGTGAAATGCCAGTGATGGACTTTTAAAGGAGCCATTTCTCACGTGGTAGAAATATGTGATTCCTGGCTTGTGAGTAATTAGGGTATTGAGAAATTTGTTTCCATTCCAATTTGAAGCAAGAGCCAATTTTTCAGATATTGTACACAAACTAGAAATCTCACAAGTGTTTCTTTCAGAAACATTGATATGTATCATACTACCTACATTTTTCCTATTTTTAGGCATCTAACATCTGTGATGTATCAGGCTTTTTTAATAATCAGTGGTAAGAAATAGGCACTTAGATATCAGATAAATCACACTATAGATTAGAAATGTATGTTACAATGTTAAAGCATGTTTCTTTCCGTTGATTGTAAAGTCTGGACAATTAACTCAGATCTAGGTGTCTGAATAATCACCTACAGTTGGAGGAAGTGAATCCAGCTACCAATAGTGTTCTGTAATTCCACAGAATTTAAAACAGTAGGAAAACTGAGGATAATGTCAAGCTGGTGGAGCCTCTGAGACCTTGAACTGGTCAGAGGCCTGGGAGCCCTCTGACCAAGAACTGCAGACAGATTGAGGTTCCTAAGGAGGCCATGGGAACTGTCCATCTTCTGATGAATCTGGTGGGGTGTCATTTCACCCTCTGCCTTTATGATTATGGAGTATCACAGACCTATAGATATTATTGAAACAATCTGTTGATCACTGTGACTATAAACTAAAAGCAGCAGTAATGTGATGCCTTCATTCAGATGGTTCTCTTATCTGTTCACTGGTATTTGACTCTGCTTTGGAGACATCTGTGAGATTTTATCAGCCAAAAAAATAGTGATGGATATGTGAATAAAAAAACCCAGAACACAAGAACATCTTTGCTTTAAGGAACTTCTCTGACTTTTGAGTTGTTGACCCACAGTCATCAAAAAGGTGTAGGCATCAGCAGATAGGAAAATGGTCTGGAAGGCAGCAATTGCTATTTCTCTTCTTGGCTTTGTACAGCACTGTCTTGCCGAACGTGTCATTTCACATTTCTTTTTTTATTTCCTCACTGAGACATTATTTTTTCTATTTAAGTGGAAGTCATTGCAGTAGGGATTTGCACTTTTTTTCCTGTGCTGAGTGTGATGGATTCTCTAGAACCTATTGTCTCGGCTAGCATGCTTCTCCAACTGTCAATGTGTAAAGCAGACATCTATCATCACCAATTAATTGTATCTGAGAAAGTTCCTTATTCCTGTTCAAGTTGACAGATGCATTTGTCATTATCATATTGTAAAACATCTCCCAAGCTTCTCTCTTTGTATGGAAGCTGCTCAAGCATATTTTTTTTTTAGGAAGCTTTCTCAAAATAGTTTCTGGGTTGGACTGTCAGTAGAGGTTTTAATAACATTTTCAGTTCTTCAATATGTTGTGTCTTTAGTGCATATGGAGTGTAAAAAGCTTTGCACTCAGGAAAGTCTGGCAATTTCCCTAAACAAAGAAATTATTTTATTCCATTTAGTTCAGTATATAACCTTACACTAACTTGTAAGTTCACTTCTGTATGGTGAGAAAGCTGCATGAGAATTGTCAAATGTCTATCTCATTCTCCTGTTAACAGGAGTAGATTACAATCAGTCTTTTGTGTTACCAAGAACTTGTACTTCTTAATGTTATTTCTTTATTATGCGTAAGCTTATTCAGACTATTACAGTATATGCTCAATGTGCTCTGTACGTAAGTTCATTTTGTATAAAATTATTCAGAAGACAAGGTTGCTCTGAAGTACAAGGTTACTTTGAAGTCATTTGGGAAGGTTTATTGAAAGTTGCAAACAAAGAGTCTTTGGAGGGACTTATCAAATATTTAAGTGCCACTTACATTTAGGCCAGTGGAAGCTACATAAAAATAACCGACCTTTCTCTCTAACTTGTTTCCAAATTATCAGTGTTCATCTTATAGTATGAAGCTTCCTCAATTCTAGAATAAAATATTTTCAGAAAGAAAGTAATCAGAACTGATATGCCTGCTTTACGTAGGCTTAAATTAGAGATTATTTCTGGCAAAGCAGCACATCATAGAACACATCAAAGAAACACATTCCAACACTTTGTTCTTAAGAAGGACTTTGACATTTACAAAAACATTTTTCATTCAGAAAATAAATTATCAAACCCATATTTTCTTCATATACTGATCAACATATTCCAAAACTGGTGTCTTACATGAGGGATACTTGTTTCAGCAAAGGCTTCTGTTAACTAGTTGGTTTTTGATTGAGTGGTTTCTACTTACAGTAATCTCCTCTTCATACTGTGTTTACCACTTACATCTGAAAATGTATACTTCATTAAGAACACACGTAATTCAACTACAAACTAAAAAATCCCAGTTATTTGAAACATCATGTGGCATATATTTTATATTATTCATTTATATAAACTTCCTCAAATAAATATATTGTAACTTTTTTTGCCAGTGTTGTGACAGGCTTTATCTAACTAATTTGTAACAAGCATGTTTGCTTGTTTTTAGAGGCAATTTTTACTTTGCCTTTCTAGTTGCTAAAACCTAATCTTGGACAAAACACTGATAAAGACATTTTTCATTTTTTTTAACTTGCATCCAATCTACTTATAAACTACAGTATAAGAGCTACAAGACTCCAGAGGGTTTTGGTTACTACCTGCTACTTGTGCCATTTAAAGAGATAAACTAAGTAAAGCTGAAGGTCACGTATGCTCTGTAAAATATGAAGGAAATTCTTATTGATCTTTGTAACTTTTTTTTTTTTACCATTATTAATTACTTTGACAGTGTAAAGAAGGATTTGCTGCTATTCAGCTAAAAGAGCATTTCCCTCCTGATCAACTTATTGGAAGTTGTCATATGTGAAAAACATGTTGTGTGCTTTCAGTTTATTGGAAGAAGTTTACAGCATGATTAAACTGAGAGATTCCTTGTAGGCAAACTTTGATGATGGGAACAAATCAGACTGTCATTTTCTATGGTGTGAAGAAATCCTGTATAATGATCCACAGAGAGCAGGTGATTTGGTAAGACCCCAAGTTAGCAAATACTTTATCCTTTTTAGGATCAATGTGTCATATTTTGGCACTGATGCTAAATCACTAGTCATGCTTATGCATTTACCTTCAGAGGCACAATACCTCACACCATGCAGCTTCTCTCTAGACTTTAGGATGATTTCAATGACAAATGCATATATCTAGAAAAGAGTAAGTAAATGGATCACAATATTAAATCAGTATCAAAGTGAGTCCAAACCCTTTAAAGGCAATCCTAGGCTTTTTTTTTTAAAAAAAAAAATCTAGGATTGGTGGAAAGTTCAAATAAAGCTCCAAAGATTGTGCTGCTTTACATAGGAAAAGGACAAAGCATTAGTATTACAGATATTTGGGGTTTTTTTTCCGCCTCACTGCTTTATCCTGACCAAGTATGAGTCATTTACTTTTCATGCAGGCCCCCACTTTCCTCTGACAGTGACAAGAGGAAATGGGTATAGCCTGTACCTGTTGAGGAGATGTGTTACTGGCTGCTATCCATTTATTGATAGCATGGAAATCCACTGCCTTTCACCATCACTTCTAATGACATCCTATAAAGTATTGTCAAATTGGACCCCGTGGGATTGCCAAGGAAAGTATGAGGAGACAGGGGAAGGAGCACCTGTCCCTTTCAATAACGTTTGCTCTCACAACTTGCAATGTCAAGTGGCTGTTTTTTCATAAAGTCTATGTCAGAAGCATTTCTGAGTCATTCCTCTTGCACTGATGTACATCATTGCTGTGTTTTGGGAAATAGGTTGGAGCACTTTTCAGGAGTCAGCAGTCAAGGCAGATGTTGGGTGAAGGTGGCCCAAGCTGATTTGCCAGTTCCTTCTGCGGAACAGATTTTCTGGTGGAGTTTTATTGTTGAGCCATTTAGCATCCTCCCAGCATTTCACTTAATTTAAACATCCATGTTTGGAACAGAGCCAAACTCCCAAATGAACTTTGTCACTTATCTAATGTTAAAAAACCATAAAATAAAGACTCTTACTCTTGCAGCCTTGGCTTCTCAAATGACTCTGTCTGCTTACACTAACAAAAGAGCTTGTTTTTAAACATGGCATTGAGCAGACTAGACTCAGGTAGATTTTTTTTCCTAAACCTTCACTGTAATCTTTTCTTAATGAAACTATTTTGATTTGGGAGAAAGGAAACATTTGAGTAGCTGGATAATTTCCTGTTTGTTTGTAACAGGTATTGTGAAGTAGATGTTATTTACCATCTTTCTCAAACGTGAGAATATCTGATCACTACTGAATCATCGATACAGAAAGCTCTTCTTCCTTATTTTTTCATATTTTTTTCTAATTGGTCCCTTATTCAGGACATATGAGCTCTAATGCTAGATTTGCCACTGGCTTTAGCTCCCAGACTCATTTCCGTATTGTTTCTTTGGCATAGCTTATGCATTGACTTGCTGTGTATGTGAATAGAATTAGGGATATTATGACCTTAATGTAACACTTAAAAAGTTGGGACCATTAGCTGTTAAGATATTTCCACATTTAAGGGAGTGTAAAATTACTGTTATATATGTGCATACATTGGTATTTCTAATAAGGCTGTTCGAAATCACTATGAGAATATTTGTATGTATGTATCTTATGTGAACATTATAGATAGTTATTTGTATTTATGTATATAAAATGCACACATCCACGCCTTATCTGCTAAAGTGATTTCAATGCTTTCAGGCTTTGGTTGCTGAAGCAGAAAAAATAGTGCAACAAATTCTTATTGCAGCACTATAATTCTGTCAGAAATTTTATATTCATTACCTATACACTCTTACCTCAGTTTCTGAATGTTTTATTAACAAGTTGTAACATAAGTGTTTGCTTAAATAATATCAGTTAACATTCTAGACTTACTCTTTTTATGCGTGGGGGAGGTTAATTTTAGCTTTTGTATTTCTAGTGGCTGGAACACATATGTTCTCTGTCCCTGTGCAACTGGCATGTTTCACTCATTAACTGTTTATTTCAGCTGCACTGTCTGTTTTCTGTGGGAACTGTGAAGATTTGGGATGCTAATGTACTTTGAAAGACAGAAAACAATATCTAAGTTATTCCCTTAAGACTGCCAGGCTGGTAGGAAGGCCTTTAATAACCTCAGTGTATGTTTTATTATATGCTATCGTTTCAGGTTCAATGGATCCACAGGACTTTCTGAGGGAAGCACAAATAATGAAGAACTTAAGACATCCAAAGCTTATACAGCTTTATGCTGTTTGTACTTTGGAGGACCCAATTTATATTATTACTGAGCTGATGAGATACGGAAGTCTTCTAGAATACCTTCAAAGTAAGCAAATAACTGTAAACTCATTTCAAGGGGTGCCACAGCTGTCAGTTTAGTAATAACTAACGTAAAAGATAGAAGTACAACACTATGATTTAATATAAAAGCTACGTTATTTGTCGCTTGTGGGGATGAGAAAAGAGGAGAGAAAGAGGTTTATGAATTTTTGAGATGCCAAAAGTACTTGAGAAGTAGGAGAGAATCACATTCACAGTTTGATTCTTGCCTTATAATGACTCATATTTTTCCACCCAGTTCTATGAGTCGATGGGAATATACACTGACAGAATAAAAATGTAAGCATACAGAAGGTTAGGTCATCATATTTGACATGAAATAGAGGCACTTCCGCAAAATGTACTTAACGGCTTTGAAATCTATTACTAGGCAGGGATAGCCTTTCACTGTGAATTTGTCCCTTGCCTGTCACATCGGGGCTTTTATCTCAGCAGCACTTCAAAGTGCTCTTTTGAAGGCAAATAATAATTAAAAATAAAGTTGTACAGCCTGGAACAGACTAGCATAATGATCGCACTTTAAGTTCACCCCTGCTATTGAGAAATGCTTCATTCTAGTGTTCTTATCCATTTTCAGTTTAGCGGATGTCTCTGAGATGCTAAATATCTCTAAGGCTGTAATGATCTCTTGAAGACAAAATGTTCGCTGAGGTTGTCTTGCTAAATTTCTTTTCTGTCTCTAGCCCATAAGGCAAAGCCCTGTGAAATACCACAGGCAGTATTCACCCTAACACTCGCCTTCCCCTATCTTCTCTGTGGAACCATTTTTAAAGTGATGCTCAGTCCAGGGACGATTACAGCCAAAGAAATCTCTGGTAAAGGGACAGCCCCAGCAGGAGCTGCGCAGAGAGGCCCTGCAAGAAGCGTGGGCCAGATCATCTAAAGGTTTGTAGCATTTAGTGGGCAGAGGCAGCAAGGCACAGATTTCTTTTAAATTCTCATCTTTAGTGCCTTTGTGTGCAGATTGCTGCTTATCTGATTGAAAGGGCCTGTCAGGAAATGATTGCTGTGCATGAAAACATACATTGCACTGGAGAAATAGCTCAGAGAAAGCCAGGATGAGTCACAGGTATTGCAGAGGTGAAAATGGGCCTGTTTGTGCACGGGGTACAACATGTCCAGGACACATCAGTGCTGCAGCCTGCGTGTAGATCAGTTGCCAGAATACACACAGCAGCTGCCCTTGCTGTAGGCAGCGCATGTACGCAGCCGGAGCTTTGCCTAAGCGCTCGTTCCTGTAGCCCTGCATCAGAGAGACCGTGGAAAATCAGTTGGTTTCCAGGCAGCCGTCAAGATAACTGTAAAAATGGCCAGTTGAAACCCAGCCTAGTGATATCTCTCCTTGTCTGATGGCCTAGGGACAGCGGGATAGACAGAATTAAGAGGTGGAGGCAGAGATCCAGGTGCTTTGATAGGTGCTGGTCAGAGAAAAGTCATTGCCATCAGCGAGAGTAATAAGGAAAGAGATTTGAAGCTTGCGTAAAGCTTTCTGACTGGAAGTGATATGTATTGGCTGGCAGTCAGTGCACAGCTCCTGATAAGCATTCTTGAGGCTCAGCCACTTCAGGAAGCAGGAAAACATTTCCGAAAGGCTGCTGTCTCTGTGTGCACTGTGGGTCAATATGGCAAACTGGAACAGAGGGAAAGTCCAGAGATCATTCTTTGGTTAAAATTCCCCTCCTAGAAATGCATGGTATGTTTTTCCAGCTTTGAAATCTAATATTTCATGCATAGTGACTATCGTATTCCACCATAACGACAGCTACTTAATAATGACGGCCATGTGAATTCCCTGTGCACCTTGTGAGTGTACTTTGGGATACTTCTTGATGGACATGGCTATGCAGAGTTATTGAGCTGCCACCAGTATGAGAAAGATGCAACTGAAAACTTTTCTTTGTTATTGGATGTGAATGAAATTGTCATAAATGTGTGAGTTTTTTTATCAATTCTGATAGATGTAGGGGGACCCAGTCTTGAAGTTCAGTGAATTATTACAGAGGAAATGCTCTCAACTGGGGAAAGTGCTGCTTATTTATTTATTTATTGTCAGGTATATGTCAATGAGAATATTTTCCTGTCTTTCCTATATGAGATACTGTGATTGATTGACTAGAACAGGGTGCAGACCCTAAGCCTTCTTTAATATTTTCTCTAATAAATTTTTCATATAAGGGCAATAGTTTTGTCAAAAAAATATTTGTAAAAAAGGACATGGAGGCACTACATTTTCTTTATAAGATAAAGAATAAGCCATGGAAAGGTTTTATAAATTCACCAGTAATGCCTGGTTTTGAGTGTGGAAGTTATATTAACTTTAGTTTTTTGTTATAGTTGTTTCTCCTTTAAAACAAACTAAAGCACATGTATACCCATAGGAATACAGCTGTAAACTCTTCCAGCCTGCTCTGAACCAGCCAGATGGGGTCTGGAGACCTCTGTGGTTATACTAATGCAGTGCTGTACTTGAACTTGTGTACTTTGTCTGGCCCAACCTGGGATTTTGGAGGTATAGTCAGAAATCTTTATGAAACAAATATACATGATGTGCACTTCAGATCCCAGAGAGACCTGTACTTTCATCCTCTATATTTGTGCACAGTTTGCAGCTCCTGATCAGCTGAGGCTCCTCCTTACAGCTTTCCCTTCTTTAGCTCCAGAACAGAAGCAGCACAGAACGAGCTCTCAGAGAAACCCCCCAACAAATATTGCAGCAGCCAGGGCAACGGCGACCTCTTCCCTACCTCAGCCCACATGCTAAAGGCAGTAGCTCAGCCTGGTCTGGGATCCCAATGGAATAAATAGTCTTTCAGCCACAATTCCACTATTAGAAGTGGATCTCGCCCTTGTTTGTTAACATGGTGCACCAGTGTGTCCTGCAGGGAACAAGACAAGGAGGGTTTAGCAGCTCTAACTACTATTCTGCACTGAAGCAGCTTATTAAACATGAGGCTTATGAGTCATTCTGTTTTGCTGTGACATTGCCATGTTCTGCCTCTTGGAGCAAGCTTGTTTCAGGCCAGCCTGGAGCATCAGCAGAGGAGTGACAAACCTGTGCTCGAGTCTGTCTGCATCCTTGTCTGCTTTCACCAGGAGGTAGTTCACTGCCTGTGCAGATGAAGGAGCAGTGTGACAAGGAACATGGAGGGAGAGATTTTAGACTGAGTCACATAAGCTAGTCTCCAAAACCCAGGTACTCATGCAATGTACTTGTATATATTTAGTTATTTTCTGGTTAAATACAACATAAGCATAATTTGTGGATTTATATCTTTGTCCAGCAAGCTGAATAATAAATATTATTATTTATTAAATATTATTCTGCCATCTATCAGATCTGCAAAACTTCAGAGTATTATATTATTCTCTAGCCTGATGATGGATTTTCTTGATGGATCAGCCACAGATTTTTCACATAGCTTGATTTTTCTCCCTCTGTCTTTTAAAGGTCAAGGCAGCTACTAAACATGTGTATGGGAGAGGAAAAGACTTTCTGAGTCAGCAACAGAAGTAAATAATCTTAGTGCTGGATTATCATGACAATGAGTTTAGCCTCAAAAATGAAGTAGGACAATATACAAACAGGGCAAATTTAATAATTAAAAATTCATTTATTTTACCTATTTGTCTCATAACATCCAGATGAGCACTAAATTCAAGGCCTGGAGATTGCAAAATGGATTAGTAAACAATGGAATTTTACACTCTTCATAAGGAGTGATTGCAAAATTAGGTCAGCTAAAATGCCAGAGCTGGAGCAGGCTATGTGAAACAATGCTAAGACACACTTTCACTATGAATCAATGCAAAATAAGCAACAGAAAACTGCCAGCTACGACAGTTTTATGTCTTTAACACAGGGGCAGTAAGGAAAAGCCACCATCCTCAGTGAGAAAGGAGAACTTCCAACAAACATAGCAGCAAACACTCAGCTTTTTGATACTGTTAAAGTTCTGAAACAGAAAGTTGAAACTGTTTTGAATATTAGAGGCTACAGAGGTAGGCACTCATGCTTCAGTGCTGCAGTGTTTGCGTTTGGGTGACTGATGCTTGAGCATTAACACTGATTTGGCTTACCTAGATTACCTTGGGATATAAATTCTTTGCTATGAGGAAGTCAGCTGTCCCTAAAATCTCACAAAGGCCCTGAATTTGAGTTCTCATGTGTTATATCCCAATGGCTTTTTTTTTTTTTTTGGGGGGGGGGGTACATTTCTAACTAATTTGGGCTGCAGTTTTTCATGGCCTGGGGCTCTTTCCTTCATTTGGGGAAGCAAGTTACTCTCTTCAAAATTCTTCTACTGTGTTTGAACAGCTCACCTTTTATTGCCAAATCTCTATTTCTGGGACTTGCTGATCTTACAGTGGTGGGAATGGCATGCACATTGCTTCAGAAAGTTCTACAAGAGAAGCAGGCAGCTTGAAAGCAGCTCAAGGAGTCCTGCTGTTGAGTAACAGCGACAGGAATAACAGTGTGAAGCAGTCAAGTGGACTGAAAAGTGAAAATGAGAGTTACACTTAACAGCAGATGGTATATTTTGTAGTAAGAGTCATTGGAGCACAGGGAACAAGGATAATATTGTGCTTTTCCAATTTTAGTCAGCTTTGTCTACATTCAGTGAGTACTGACATTAACTCTTACAGTTTGTAATGGGTTATGCAGTTGTCAGAAAACCAAACATCTGCATTACTGGTAAATAAACATCTTTTTTTTTTTTTATTCTGTCAGCAGCTCCTTCCAGGCCTAGGTCAACTGCTGCATTTAGTATCTAATCTTTTAAAGAAGATGGGACAGGCATTGTTACTCAGTTATAGTGACATTAGCAGCATGACTTTAAGAAGTATCATTCACTAACCTCAGTCATTTGGCCAAGCTGTTACTTTATTGTATTGCATGGTTTTATTGATTTGTGCTGGCTATTTGAACCACTCACCTGTTACATTATTTATATCTGAATATCATAAATATTATGTTATCTTTGTCATCTTCTTTTTAAACAGAAGATGCAGGCTCCCAAATCTTCCTACCAGATCAAGTAGACATGGCTGCTCAGGTGGCTTCCGGGATGGCTTACCTTGAATCTCAGAACTATATCCATCGGGATCTGGCAGCCAGGAATGTTCTTGTTGGTGAACACCGTGTTTACAAAGTGGCAGACTTTGGACTTGCAAGAGTTTTTAAGGTGGGTTGTGAGAAGGCGAGCTGGCTCTAATTTAACTCTGGGGAACAAGGTGAAAGAGGTTAACTAAAGGATGAACTGTAGCCTCTGAATTGCTGGGTTCAGGGAAGAGGCATGCCCAGGGAGAAAAGAACGTACTCAGCTGTATCCTTTAGCTGCCATATCCTATGCAAGCTTAGAAGCTGGCCTGTGCCCTTGTGTCAGTCTGAAGATGGAATCCCAGTGCCTGCTTCCTCCTCAGCCACTAAGGAAGGAGCCTGGCAAGCAACACTCTTTGCTGCACCACCTTTATCCACAACACTAGTGTCTGCCACATGGTGAGACATCACAGGAATGATGGCAAAATTATATTCCTGAGCCTGTAAGGGAAGGCATATGAAAATGTATTGACAGCTGTTCTCTCCTTGTTCGCGTCCCCGCTGGCTCCATGATGCTTGCGAGTGCAGGTAGTAATCATAAAAGGCTCTTATTCCTCTCCACAGCTAACAGCGGAGTTCATAAAGTGAGCTCTCAGAGATTTAAATCTGATGCAGCTTCAAGTTCTTTGCCATTGCACTGTTTTATTTCTCTAGCCCTTGAGGATGTGGAGTGCCAAGTAATGCTGACCAAGATCACCCTAGGAAAGAGCTGTGGTTTAGAAATGAGATTTCCTACCTCTGAAAATAATTTGATCAGAGTTCAAAAGATGTGATTTGCCATATTTTATGGATTTCAATATGTAATCCATAATTTCTGAGCTCTGTTATTGTTTTTATTGATTTATGTTCTTGCACTGAGAAGGAAAAACAGAAAAAAGCCCTTTGCTTCTCATTTGGTTTTTTTTCATTCAAGCAGCAGAAATTGAAGTTTATAACATAGTTGGATTTATTACGTACTATAGAAGTATAGAATAGAATAATGGCTTGACAATGGCATCAAGGGACTTTGAAAGTGCTTTTTGCTTAATTTTGATTCTTCTAGTTATGCATAAGTTTAGATTGCACATTTTTTAACATGAAAAATATATATTTTTAAATGAACTATGCTTACAATGGATATTTCTCCTCTGTCCTCACTAGAGGGGGTAATAATTTACAACTGTTGACATTTCTGGTTAAGATTGAACTTTACTAAAATAATCTGTCATAAAGCCATCTTGGCAGACTTTCTTAGGAATATTCTGCCTCCTAAGCCAAAGCACTAACATGGTCACATGCAAAGATCCCAAAGAAGCAGGTGTGAGAAATGAAATCTGTATTTCTGTATGCATTAATTAGCAGAATTAAATAATTTCTTGTTTCTAGAGATGAGTGTTACAGTCAAGATGCCAACTCTACCAATATGTAGATACTGATACAACACTAACAACCAGTCTTTTCAGAACTATAGGACATTACAGCTGGGAAACATACATTCTGTATTAAAAACAATCAAACAAACCAAATCTTGTACACGTTTGCCTGGATTTGCATGCAAAAAACCTGACCAAGTCTTGGATGTAACTGATGTACACTAAATTATGTTTAGGAGTGAAAGAGAGAATAAATGTTCACAAAATTTAGATTTCTGTGCTATAGAACTTCAAGGACATGATTCTACAAATTTGCAAGCAGCCAATTTTCCTTTTTCTATGTATCTTTCATCTTCACACACATTAATTGGACCCACTGTAAGGTAATATGTTAATTTGAATTACTTGGAGTTTGTTCTTTGGTCCCTGAAACCTGCTTAAGTGATTGTTATCAAAGTCAATGGCCCTTCAACGTTGCAATAAATCACAGAAGAAAGGTTCCGAAATTCATTAGCTCTCGCTCTTGCCTTCTCTGTTTGCTGAAGACCAGACGTGCAGCCATTTGGTTTCTAGTGTCAGCAGGATGCTTACACTGCCACTCCTGACAGACTTTTAAAATGTTGTGTGCCAGGTCCAGAATTCACAGTAGCAGGTCATAATTAATCACAAGCCACTCCAACGCTGCATGCTTGCTTGAAATGATAAATGCTTTAGAAAAGCCTCCGATGAGCGGTAGCATTTTTCAACTGTGAAACCCAATTCAACAATAGACTTCAGTAAGTGTGTGCTTTAATACCATGAAAAGCAAGTGCTCAGCTAGAAGAGGATAAGATTAAGCGCATGCTTAGCTTAGTCAGGTGCTTAAGTGCTTTGCTGAAGCAGATCTGAAATCAGACTTGCTTTGTTTTACCCATGACAGGTAGAAAATGAAAATGTATATGAAGCTAGGGCTGAAACTAAACTCCCAGTGAAATGGACAGCCCCGGAGGCAATTCGCTACAGCAAATTCAGCGTTAAGTCGGATGTCTGGTCATTTGGAATACTTATGTTTGAAATAATCACCTACGGGAAGATGCCTTATGCTGGTAAGTGCGTTTACCTAAAGAATGATGTCTAATGTTTTCTTGCTTTAAGAACAAAACAAAACAAAAAATTGAATACCTGTACATGTTAAAGGGTTAAAACGGTAAATACAGAAAGAAGGTTGTTCAGATGAGGCTCATTTAGTGGGTCAGACCTTCTGGCTGCCCCAGGCTCCCTGGAAGCTTTCCAAAGGCTGTGATTAGCAGCCGTTCAAGCTTCCTCTCACTGGAGTCAACTGCTTTGCACAGGCACCTAAGCCAACTGGCTATTTCCCTCCAGCATCAGATCAAAGGTGCCAGTTCTTGGAATATGGAAAAAGGGAAGGCTTTTCCGTTCCCTATTCCACCCTTTTCTTAGGATATCTCATGGAAGAACAGATTATTATGTGTGAAGTGTTGTACAGACACTTTAGGAAGGAGGTGTCTGAAAAGAGAATCAGGGTGGTTTTGCCCTCTTCCCTTGTATTTGGCTATTGCAGTGGAGAGTCTTCATAAAGAGAAGTATCACAAGAATTAGGAATAAAATGTCACCAACCTCAAAAGTGCTTTAAATTGTATGAGAGCAGCTATTATTCCCAGCACTGTGAGAATGCTTGAGGAACCATGGCTCCAATAACACAAGATATCAGTAAAATGATTGACTGACTCATTTTGTGCTGGTAGGAGTACACAAAGGAAGGACTAAAGCAAAAAAAAAAGTTATGCTGCATCCGTACAGGCCTGAGGGTTGGTACGTTTGCCATAAACTACATTTCACAGGGTCCCAAACTGGTATTTCCTGTAAAAGGAAAAAATTATTTCGCTTTTTGATTCCCACCCTCACCTCCTGTAAGACTATTCTGAAAAGAAAAGAAAAGGAAAAAAAAAGAAAAGAAAAGAAAAGAAAAGAAAAGAAAAGACAAAGACAAAAATCCTCAGCTCTTTTTTGAATAAACCATAGGTGTGTGCATATGCAGACATAGATGTAAATAAACTATTCACGTATAAATGATATGTAAAACCATGATTCTCAATATTTTCTGAAAATATGTTCAGCATTATCACTTGACAAAGGCATAGTTTACCTGTAACTTTACAGTAGAAAATGTCCTTTTGCCATGGCTATTTGCTTACTTGGTATTACTTTCAGGAGCTTGTCCTCAGTGATCAGTTAGGAGAAGAGGTTGTATTGATCCATGGTGGCAGAGAGGAAACACCATTCAGAGATCCAGGGAAAAGAAGTAAAGATTATGCAATTCAGGATTTAATTTAAAGAGTAGAAAATTGAAAGGGAAAGGGACAATAGTCATAATATATAAAGGTATAGCAAAGGTAGGGGAATGGTGTCTTCTCCATGACCTGCAGTGGCAGAGCAGGCAGGATGCTGTTGGAGAGCTGCACCAGAGGAAATTCAGGGCTGACGTTAGGGAAAACTTTCTAAATGTGGGAAAAATGCAGCAGTGGGGCAGATTTTCTTGGGAGATTTTGAAGTCACTGAGACTAGAGGGATTTAGGAACAATTGAAGCAAAATAGGTGTCAGAATAATTTCGGCAATAATTTTCCTTCTCCTGGGTGGTGAAAGAAAAGCCTCGCACCCAGACAAACCCATTTGCTGTGCCTCTCAGGTGGCATGGTCAAGGTGAGGAGGCTGGGGAGTGCTGGAGGTGGTTTTTTACTGCTGGTTTGGAATTTCCCAATGACTTTTGTGGGCTGTTGCCATTTAAGGTGTCTTGCTGAGGCCAGCTCTGCCTTCAGCATGCGCATGTGCCTCATAGAAGGGAATCCCGTTGTCATGTCTTGGTAAGAGATAGAGACATGCTAAGAGATAAGGACATCACTAAGTAGACCCCGAGTCATCTAACAAACTCCTTCTGGCTTGCAGGTATGCCAGGACACCAGGTGATCCAGATGCTGGACAAGGGGTACAGACTACCTCAGCCGGAGACCTGCCCGACGCCGCTCTACCAGCTGATGCTGCAGTGCTGGAATGCAGAGGCGAGCAAGCGGCCCACCTTTGAGGCCCTCTGTGGCCAGCTGGAGTGCTACTTTGAGACTGACTCCTCTTCCTATGCCGACGCCCAGGCCGTGGTGAAATGAACCCCCCCAGCCGGGGCTAAGGGACAGACGCCCGCCAACATGGCTGAAATGGGGGGCTGTGAAATCAGCCTAACCTCAGATGTGGAGGTTATTACAGGGTGCTGAGGAATTCTGGTATGTTTTCATGCCCGCACTGATACTCAAGGACACCTACAGTTTTTACTGATGGCAAGTGTTTTGCAAGACTAAGCATCAGGAAACTGCAGGAGTGGGGGCTTCTAAAAAATAAAATGTCTTCTATTTATTTTTTAAATAACAGATCACAAGAATGAACAAATGAAATAAGTGTTATTAAAACATTGTAGCATTTTGTAATTTCTTTATTGGAATAATTTTTGCTGTTCCTTAGACTTTTGATTCCTACCAGTTTGTACTCATGAAGGAATGTGATTGCTCTGCACAGCAGGATCTGTGCTTCCAGAGTCCTCTCATTGTAAAAAAAAAATAAAAAGTAATCCTATGACTGTGATGATGGCAGAATCCAGATCAATTGCCTTGCTGAGACTTGAAGTATATGTGCTTTTGCTGTATCGGAAAATAAAATAGATGTTAATGGGAGAAAAGGAATTATTTTGGTTTTTTAGGATACAAAGAGCGATCTTTTTTAGTGTGTTTACTGTTCCATTTTTACAAGAATAAACACAATGATTATTAGATTCTTGAAGCTGTTTGTTCTTAGTGCTGCTAAATAGTGCGATAGAATTGACGAGTTACTGTCCATTGAAGTGTAAGGATTTGTTTTATAGTTCTTCATTTTAGGAATATTGGAGGAAAAGATATCTTAACATGAACTCAAGACTACTTTAGCCTTTTAGAGTGACGCCTCCTCCTGTCATGCTGCCCAGATCACGGACCCTCTGCAACAGGACAAGGACGGGGGCAGGCCCAGATATTTTGCAGAGGAACTGGTAATCTGTGTTTCCATCTTCTCCAGATGTAATTTTAATATAGGAGATTTCAATAATAGATAATCCATTTTATTTTGTTCTATGGGGAAATGGGGCCCAGGAGCTTCTGCTAGCAGTCTTTGCAGCAACAGATTTTAGAATTTTTTTCCCAGTTTTTCTAATTAACTACAATATCGATTCTGCTAAAACTTGATATTACTGTGACAGTTTTATGTTCTCAATTGTGAGGCTTAGAGAACCAAGTTTCAATTATTTACTTATGATTCATCAGTTAATTATTTAACAACGTAATCAGGAATTAAGGGCTGTGTTAACATACTGTGAGCTCAGTGTAAGTGTACTACCATTTTCCTCTAATATAAAAAAAAAAGGTATAAATAAATGAAAAGATTCATTACTATAAAGGCTGCGTGGCTTTTATTACATCTTTTGCATTTTCTTTTATTCTCTTTGTAATTCAGATCCATTCATCTCAGTGCCTTACTTCTAATTTTTAATTTCCTCTTCACCTCCTCTACTTTTGGAAGGCGGTACACCTTTTCTTTCTTTCATACATATCTCTTATGTGCTCACTATTCAAAACTCATTTCCTTATTTATTGTTTTTCTCCTCTTTCTATGTTACTACACTTAGAGCCTTTCTAGTGTTCTGTCTCTGTTCACCTTCATTTTCTGTGCAGTGTTGCTCCCTACTAACCCTCTTTATACTAATTACACTTGTAAAGCACATTGCAGCAATAATTAATTAGCTGTCATAGCATCCATGTGATTTTGGAAAGTAAACATCCACTCTGAAAGAAAAAGAGGTTAAACAGCTTTGCCGGACCCATCCTGATAAGAATTGGTGTGGAAGAAACTGGGAGACTCCCAGGCAAGGTTTCGTGCTGTAATACCATCTCTGTTTGTCTTGAGAGTCATGCTGGCTCATGGCCCCAACAAGATGTTGTTTCTGATTATCAAACCTCCATGAATCCATGTGTCTCTCAGCTGGCTAGGAGCTGTGTTTTACCCTGTTACCGTATGCGGTTAGCAAATCCCACAGAGTAGGTTTATGTAATAGGAATAGGGATGCTGTTATTCAAAAAGATCTCTGCATCAAACTTGCAACCTTCATGTTCAAGCACTATTTTTAAGATGATTTTTCAGACATAAAACATTAAGAATATTAGAAATAAAAGTTGAGTGTGCCTGACTCAAAAAAAAGTACTGATAAAAGAAGTAGTCTTAAAAAACCCAGACATGTATAGTACACAGAGGTCTATTCCCTCCCTGCCCCTCCCCCCTCCAAGATTAATTGCCAGGGGAAAAAAAAAAATCAACTGCAGGGAAATAGCAAAGTTTTCAGAATTCCAGATTATACCGATTGTTCCAAGCTGCTTTGTGCTGACCTTAGCCCTCAGGTGGAATTCAACGAGATCTTGTAGGACTCCACTGAAGTGACACCAGTAATTCTGAAGAAAGCACACCTGTACAATAAATATCTTCCTAAAACAACATATAGGGAATGGAAGGTCTGTTTGTCCAGCTAGGCTGATGCCTTGCCTCCTTAGTTTCTGCTATAGTCAAAGGAGGCAGAGAGGATGCTTGAGATGGTGAATCAGTGCACCAAAATTGCATTTCTCCTCTGAAACACCTCTAATGGGCTTCTTTCTGCTTGCTGCTCTAAAGGTATCCAGGAGAGATGAGACTCTTTGCTGAGGGGTGTATGTAATAACCCACATGCTATAAATGGAAATTAGCTGTTTCAAGCTCCCTCTACCAAGTGTGGCCTCATGAACCACCTTTAGCTGAAAGAAGCAGAAGCTGCAAGTGAGCTGCATCCTGCTGAGCTGTGTGCGGAGTGGGCATCTGCCATGTGATGGCCTCCAGGTGACACAGCCTGGCACACCAGGCTGCTGCCAGCAGGCATGTTCACCTGCTGCTGCATCCTGCCATTTTATCTCTTGTGTTTTCCCTTTGCATGCTTGCACAGCCGCAGCTAGTTAGTGGAGTTTGGATATGCCAGCTGCCCCTAGTATGTCCTGGCCCAGGACGGAAAAAAGCAGCAGCACTGGCTGAAAGCAGGAGGTAGATTCTCTTTAGTGTATCTCCTTATAGGCACTGTATCAAAGAAATTAGTTTATTTTCCTCCGTCTTTGAGGCAGCATGTGCATATTTGGCCTCCCCAAGGTGATGTACTGTAGGTGAAGAGGTGTATTCAGCCTTTTCTTCCACGCTTGAACACCACCTCCACCCTGGTGTGTGCCCTGCAACCAGTGCACTCTCTTTTCTCAGCAGAAGTGGAAAGCAAGAAAAGGCAGGAAGGCAGGTAGGTGATGGGGCCAGGGTGTTCATCTTTCTCTTGCACTGAGTTGCTCTGAGAAAGTCTGGTGCCTGGTAGAGCCCCTTTGCCAGCTGAGGCTGAGCTTGGAAACCACAGATGCTGCCATGAGAGCCAGTGGTTCCTCTTTCTGGCCTAAGTCCATGTGCTTGCACTTTCTTATTTTGCCTGTCCCTAAACTGCTGCTATGCCACTGGAATGTTGCCACTCTCACTTGAGCTCTGATTTTGGGTCTCTTTTTCCCTGAGCTGGCAGAGGAACAAAGGAGAGAAAAAATAGTAAAGCAATGGAATCAGCAAACCTCTGGAAATAGAGTAACATGGAAAATAAATCATTTGTTCTCAGCTCTTTCTCTCCATATCTTTGCAGTCAAATTGATCCATTACCAAGAAAGACTGGAGGAAGAAGGGGGCGAAAGGTGATAAACCTTCCCAGAGTTCAATTTGCTTACAGGCAATGCAACAAGCAAAACTATAGCTTTCCAAGTCCAATTCCATTTTATAATAATTTTATTTATATGACAGATAACAATTATAGTCAGAAGTCTTTGCTATGGCTTGATTTAAATTAAACAGCAAGGTTATCATTTCCTGTTATAGTGCACAGTGAGATGGATTTAACTTATCTCACTCTATTCTTAAGGCCTTTTATGTTCAAGGTTCGGCTAGAGCTATCTATTGCACTTGTTTTTACCTGATGGATCATGGAGTGAAAATAATGGATTCAGTTATGAGAAATAGTAATAGATTTTTTTTTGGACTGACATAAATTTCTATGTTTAGATAGAATAAAAGGATCAGGAAGAGATAAGCTGAATTTTCTACAATAGACCTGCCTTTGTGAAATTCCCCTCACATAAATTGTACTGAGACATCTTTTATGTAATGTTTTATTTATGTAATTCAGTTATTCTTTGAGAACTAAATCATTTTATGTGGTCTTACAAAAGACAGCTTAAAAATGTTCAACCAGAAAGAAAGAACTTCTATTTTTTCTTAAACTCTCCATTCTTCAGTAAGTTATGGAGCAATACAATTGTTTGAACTGTGAGTATTAGGGAGTTCCTAGTGTTTGTTTTTGACTCCTATTGGAGAACCTTTGCTCATCTAATCTGCATTCAAGAACATATGCAGGGATAGTAAACATGTGATGGGTCAACAGGGAACCTTCTATCACTTGTACTGCTTTCTTTTTTTTTTGTCTGTTAGATCTTGTATTTGCTCTCTGAAAGACTTGCCTACAAGCAGCAATTTCCTTTGTATGGATTTGTAACTTACAGCATGCAAGGAACTGAGCCAGCACAGTGCATTATTTTGTTGTGGTTCAGACTCAACAAGCTATCAGTGCATAGAAATGGAGCACATGACTCATTCAAGTGATTGCTCCTTACACTCTCCGATGTACTTCTGTTTCACATCTTTGAAAAGCGCTGTAGCATCATGTCGTCTCAGCGCTCCCATGGTCATTGCAGCTCACTGGTCGGCTATTTATAGCGTATGGATCTTGGAGCGGATAAAAATGCTGCATGTAAGAGTTGTGCTACTGTGCTCAAAGAGATACAGATGTACGTTATATTTTTATGGAAAGCTGTGTGGCTTCCGTTCTGTTCCAACAACTGGGCCAGATGTATTCTCCAGTATCTGACAGACCCCTGCCTCAGGCACCTGCTGCAGAAGTTTGCCTGCAAGAACTCTGCATATGCTCAAACAAAATACTGAACTGGGACCCATGAAAAATACCTCATTCTAACCACGCTTACTATTAGCAGGCCCATGTAATTTATATTTTCAGTCTCAGGCTTCTCAGGAATGACTAATACAAAAGAAAAAAAAATCAATATGAGAAATGGCAGGTATAAGCAAGCTGGGGAAATCACTGAAAAGTACTTTGGCATTTTAATCTTCATAGCTACATAGTGCTGAGGAATTCTGTCCTTCCTTATTTTGCTATAGAGAAAATGTTAATGTACATTTGAAGCATTCAGTGTCCTAGAAATGAATTTTAGCCAATTTCTGGATCTAGATATCACTAGAATTGAAAAATGTAATAGAAATTGTACCTTGATTCCCACCTCTATTTTCAACAAAATAAATTCTGCTAAAATTAGGCAGATATGTGAGAAGACAAGTATACAACAACTTCTTTATTTCCTCCCCCTCCCCTTCATTCTTTACCAGTATTATTACAGAAGGATTAGAACTCCTACAGAGTAAAAAGAGTTTTTAGTTGTGCCTGTTCTTTTTCTAAAGTAAAAAAAAGAGTTGAGCCTTGGAGATTATTCCCAAAAATACCCTTAAAAAATGGAAGAAATATAGGAAGTGTTTATCATACTTTTATAATTGTTCATGTCTTTAGAAAAGTCAATGGTAAAACATTTCAGAGCAAACAGAAAGTTGCTGCTGAATTTGTAAAAACACTGTTTGGATAAGCTAGTTGTGCTATTTACACTATTAAAGAAAAAAAAAGCATACTGCACTGCATTTTTTTTTTAATTACTTTGATATAAATATCTGAATATACTGATTGTACTTCTGTGTTTTAATATACTGGAGAAGGTCAAATATATATATAGCAATATCAAAACAGTTTTATTTTTATTTTCTCTCTCTGTAGCTGGATAGTTGTATCTCTGGTTAGAAGCATATCTAAACATACTAAAGTCTTAATTGTTGGTCATGTATGGTCTTTAGCATTGTTTCTTCTCTCTTTTTTTCCTGTTCTTGATATTTTAAAAAATTTACTTGAATGTTTTTATACTATGATTAGTTTATTTACTGTTGCAAACAGCAAAACCTGTTCATATTCCAAAGTGCTCCATTACTCTGCCTAATGTTTAAAATTACCAAAAATAGAACACAATGCACTCAGTGTTTTTTTTTTTCTATGAGGCAAGTTCTTGTAAACAAATACCTGTCCACTCTGTGCCATCACCAGCATCTCAGTTCCACATCTCTCTCAGAAGCCAGAAGAATGAAAAGTGAACTTGCATGTTCTTCTAGAACTCTATGGCTCTGAGTTACTTTGCAATTTCAAAAATGTATATTTCACTGTTCCTTTACCTCATCTTCTAAATGTAAGCACCAGTTCTCCAAAGCCAGAAGCCGCCCTCTTATCACAACACTTCAATAATAACTGTCTCTTCTCTTCCAGTTGCTCCACCATCAGTGTTACCTGTCTCCTTAGCAAGCTGGCTCTCATCCATATTCTTATCCCTGCCAGGTACCAGGTAAGTTACGGAAGGAGAGACATGCAGTAACAAGTTAGAAGCCCACAGGTCTTCTCCGATTTATTTAACTGTCGCTCTGCCACACACACATATATTGAATTAAGATAAGATAGACTCCTGTCACAGTTGACAGACTGCTTTTGGAATTAATGAGAAATGACTCAATACAAATCTTTGAGACCCCTTAACTATGAATGAATAGTATTACTATAGTCAGCTTAATAAGGTACTGGAATTTGGAAGAAGTGAAGTATGAGAGTTGCTACATCACGAACTTCACAACAACCTACCTTGAAAGAGAAACACAGGCCAATTTCTGCAGGAAGTGTGATGGAAGATAAATTAATTGATGTCAGGGCACGAAAGATTGTAATGGTTCCCTAAATTCATGACATCAGGGTCTTTATATTGGCATTTTCCTGTGACACCAGCAATGGAAAATGGACTAGATTTTTAGTGGAGGAAAAATCAGTGATACAGGACATGACTGTAGTCTAAGGTGTTAGCAAAGTATAAATCTGCAACCATGGCTGGGTTGGAGGGCAGGCTGGTGTGCTCTTTTTCTGTCTGCATTGTGACTACATGAGGGTCTGGCTCCTGGGCAGTCTGCCTCAAAAAGCAAACACATATCGGAGACCAAAACTGAGAGGAAATTTCATCACTGTCAGTTGCCTTTAAGAAAACCTTTGCCTTTGCTAACAGTCCTGTAAAGCAAACATTGGTGACAGACTTTAAGTATTTATTTGTATGCTGTGGATGTGTGTACAAATACCCCAGCCAGTTTCAGGCTGTCCAGCTGGGGTACCTGCTGTCATCTGGCTACGGTCATATGAAACAGCAGTTCCTAACTGGGATCATTCTGACTTTTGAATTCTGATTTCTGAAATGCCACTGGTGCGCTTTGGAACTCACACACAACCAAGACAATGTTCTTGCCTTGAACATTCTGCAGGGAAAGGCTTTGCTTTGGCAAGGGTTTATACCCTGCTCAGCTCCTTTCCCATCATCTTTGAGAGGTTTTACAAGACTTCAGGCTGCAGTAGCAGAAGGCCCATTCCTAGTGCCGATGACTTTCTGTATCAGCAGAAGCAGCTGAAGGACCTGGGTAAGGTAACACAGTTTCTCAGGAGAGTATAACTAAAAGAGATGAGGAAGGAAGCAGAATAATAAATGAATTGGGTATGTTTGGATCAGTTATCCATTTAAATCCTTAGGTTTGTATAGATGTTTCATTTTACCCTTTCCACTTTGAAGTTTATTGAACTTTTTTTGGCCTCACAGAAAAACCTAATCCTAACCAAAGCCATTACTGATGTCTAGAACTATCTAGCTAATTTAAATTTAGCTTGGCAAGGGTAACTGTTAGTGTCAAACTGACTGAATTAGCTGAAAGTGGGAAGCATTCCTATGCCAAGCTCACTTCCAATTGTGCTTGTAGCTTTAGCCCTGTATAGCCCAGTAATGCCTACAGATTGCTGTGTAGGGTCAGCAGTGGGATGAAACAGCTTCAGGGTGATCCAATACCTCTCCCCATCCTGGCACCACAGTGGTGTGTGGTTATGTTACTGCATGTCTGACTCCTGAAAACACTTACCCACTCCACTTCAGGAGTGTGCCATGCAGCTATGACTTTCCTCTACCCAATTCTCATGCTAGTAAAGGAAGTGTATTTGCTAATCCCTGCCTCATACACTGATAAAAGATTTCTATCCACTTTGGGTTTCTAGAGGTCTGATAAGTGAGTATCGCATCCTCTTATAGGTCCCAAAGCTCTAAAAGAGTTTTGTGAAGTTTTTCTTATTCACCCTTGAGATAAGAGATGTAATCAATTTTCATGTGAAATGATTCTTAAGGGCAGAGATAAAACATCCAGAGTATTAGAGAATAACTGTAATTTATCTTTAATTCTTCATATAACTAAATTACGAGTTATAATGAGATATTACACAAGATTTATTTAGGGTGGATTTTGGAATTTTATTGCAGGAAACATGCTTAAAGTTATGAATTGCTTATTACAGTGGCCCTTCTTTAGCCTGGTCTGTGGAATAACTGTATTCTCAACAGTGAATTCTTAATGTACTTTACAGCAATATAATTTAAATATAGTACAAGTGACAAATATTGATTTGGAGTTAACTTAGGACTGATATCTAAATCATAATGGTGCTGTTTCTTAAGGCTAAAAACATCTGACCCCTTACTTTATTATCCTTTATATTTTATGAGTAAAATTAAACTTCTGTCCTTCTAAAATGAAAATTTACCGTTGCACACTCTCAACATGAATACATTTCTGTGGCTATGAAGGCAGTTAAGAAACCTTCCCATATTTCAAACAGGCTTTTTGAAATTAGGAAATAGGAATTTTCTTTATCGTATTTCCAAGCTTCAGGCGAAGGTGTGGCTTCAATCTGTGTGGATATAACAGAGCAAGGTTTACAATACAGTACAACTCAGATGCCACTACCAAATAGTTGTAGCAAACTAGAACCTATTACCAACCTCATAGAGAAAGCTGGTGAAATGTATCACAGAGTTAGTCCCTGCAGTTTTGCAATATTTGCCTCACTGTTATCAAGCCCTGCACTAGCTGGTAAAAATATATCATGTAGGCTAGCAGGAGTTTCGACAATTGCAATGAAGACATATCCTCTGTGCTTCTGAGAAACTGATAAGAAGGCTAAATCAGCTAGTCATCCAAACTCTTTGAAACCAAATGTTTTGATTTCAAAAGAGAGAGATGCAAGTTTAATAAATAGTCTCCTGAGCAGCATTTTGGGCTAGGTTTTAAAATGGCATTGTTTCTTAACTGTCGTAGGTAACTCAGAGTTCAGTACCTCGCAAATGTTCAGCTGAAAGCTTTTACCCCGTGTTACTGCGGATGCACTGTTACTGGGTTTGGTTAAGAGATTAGGAATGGCTTGTACAAACTGCACACTCACTTTTGATTTGCAGTGTCAAACACTGACAATCACTTTTCTGCCTTAAGTAGATAAAGGTGAGATAAAAATACAGGCAAAGAGCAAGAATGCCTATGGGGATAAAGTGTTCTGGTCTAAAGACCAGCACCACAGTCAAGAACATACATGACAGCAAAATACCTGGAGTCCTCCTCTGGATGTTTCCAAGACAATGAGCCCAAAAGGTTGGGTCCCCTTGTGACACCATGTGAGTCCAGTAGAATTTAGATGCCATTTGTTGATCTTGGCTAGAAAAAAAATAATTCGAAGAAACCTGCCAAGCTTGTTTTCAAAGACATAAATTCCTTTGGCTGTTTGACTAGGTTTCCTTGTGTGGCATAGGAGATAGTACTGGTATAAACTCTACAGAAGGCTTTTTCAAAGTTTACATGGTACATGAGGCCAGCAAGGCTCAGCTATGCTAGTCTCTGTAGCGAGCGCAGAGATGTGTCCTGCGTGGCATTAGCAACAGCCATCTCCACCTCTTCACTTTGAACAACCCAGCTCTTTGGCACAGGGCAGAGCTGGAGGCAAACCCCCACATTGGCAGGCATCTAACAGCTTACATTAACCACTTGGTTTCTACCGTAAAAACATAGGAAGCTATGAAATAATAATATAGTTCAAGTTTTCAAATCTATATTTAGAAAGTGTTTAGAAGTTTTTGTGTGTGTCTGGTTTTGATTTGCTTTGTTTTGTTTTTAAATTTCTTCAGCAAAGACATAAATGGTTTAAGTTACAGAATAGCTTGGGAGGCAATGTAAGACCGTGGGTGGTGACCCCTGCATGGTCAAACTCCCTCCTTACCCCATATTTCCCCAAAACATCTTTCAGTTACGATACCAAGCACAATATTAACAGGGAAGTGTTTGCTCAACGTGATTTTACCTCCTGTGATCCTTGTAGCTGTTATTGGAAAACCCTGCTAATCTTGAACTTGAATTCAACCTTTAACATTTCTGAGAGAAGAATTTCTCTTCCCGTCTTTCCAGAAAGGGGTGGATGATGGAGGACAAACACTGGATGCAGAGGCAGATACGTGCTAGCATTTGCTTATTCGATTCCTTCTCCCTCTCTTTCATGGAAGCTTACTGAAGTCCAGGAAAAAAGTAGAGCAGAAACACACTAGTATAAATTATTCAAGGCTGCTGCTGTTTCTACAAAGAAGCCAGGAGCAGTCTGCCTATAAAACATTAACATGACATTTTTGAGTTGTGACAGGTGGGCTGGGAGAAGAAAGCTTAAGAATGAGCAGAACACTGTTCTATGGAAACAGACATTTTTTAAAAAACTACAAACAAGCCTGTTTTTTCACTGACTTGCATGCAGGTTTCCAGTGGTTCCGAGTTTGGGAAAAAGGGAGATGAGCATGGAGGAGAGGACAGTAAAATCTTAGAGAGTCTTGTCAATAGATTACAAAATATCTGTTCAGTGCTGCTGTGGGAAGTCAGAAAGAGGGTCAGAGTCAGAGTCCAGCTGGGTTTCTTTGCTATTCCACTCCTTTGGTTAAAATTGGGGAGTGGTCCACTTGCCCCACTTAAAATGTTGAAAACCCGATTGACAATTTGGAATCTTAACTCAGTTGTGGTCCGCCTGATTTCCCTGGAGACTCCAAAGTATAAAAGGTGCAAAGAAGGCATAATTTTTTATTTAACTTCAGTAGACAGTAGCAATACAAGGATGCCAAATTCCCTCATCTGTTAGAGCATTTTTTTCTATTGGGAAGCCCTACGGCAATGTCAGATGCCCTCTATTTAATGACATCCCTGTATCTTAGAACTAAAATACTATTTTGGACAGACTGAAGACGGGTTTCTAGGTGAATAAAACATCTCCCAGGACTAGAGACAGCGAACAATGTCTTACGTTGAATGGAGAAACTATGTAGAATTTATGAATTTATCACTGTATTTTTTGGCTTTGTACCTCTAGTTCAATGTTTCAAATCTTTGACTCGTATAATTTAGCCCTATGGCCTTTCTTTTTTTTCCCCGTAGGTGATTCAAGTTTTCTTTTGCACAGTTTTCTGCAAAAGCAAGGTCTGCTACCTATATAGAAGCTAGGGATAAAAGTGATGCTCACAAAAGGCTAGCCTACAGAAGTAGATTTCCTTCTTCTCTTTTTCTTTCTATATATAATTTGTATATAGCACTATTTCATTTCCCAGTTGAATTTCTTTCTTTACTGTTTTTTTTCCCTCTTGAGTTTATTTTTTTTACTCCTCTCTGTCCTGCAGTGTATGATTCTCTTTTTAACTGCTCACTGTTCCTTTTTCCTGAGACATACAATGCCAATAGTATTTGAGTCAAATTTTTAACAGGTGAATACATTTAAAATGATGCGAAGTGATCCTGCCCACTTTGCCCAGGCAGCACAGGGCACAGTTAACACCATTGCATAGTCAGCCAAGGGTAAGAATCAGAACTGTGTCTTTGACTGAGTTTTTCATCAAATAGAGGCCCCTAAAATGGAAATACCTTATGTGGTGTAGATCTGTTACAGCTCCCTCCTGTTACTGAACGTGTGGTGGAAAGGCCTGGGTTAAAGCTTTAAAAAAATTCCCCAAAAGGGGACTTCCGACTTCCAGGACTGCTCACAGTACGGAGTGACAAATCTGGGGCACTGAACGCCCTTCCTGAGAATGGCAGTCAGGCATTCCTCTGCGGACCAGGTCCCCATTCCCACTTATGCAGGCCCATGATCTCCTGTAAAAGCAAACATCCTTGTCTAGGGGAGGAGGGTTATTATTTTAAAGGAAACCAAGGGGTCTATCTGCCAGCCCACGTAATTCTGAGCAGGGAAGTATCCTCTGGTGTTTACAGCTTGTGTTTGTAACAGATTAGAAGATACTGTTTAGGCTAAGTATTTGTTTTCCACGCAGTTTTGTTTCTTTCATATCGTCCAAGGTATGGGCTTCTGCAGCCATCCGCACATGCAGGTGACGGCTGAGAACACTGCTCAGCAGGTCACACTGGCATGATGTCGCATTTGCTGTGCAGCTTCGTGCCAAAACTCTGCTGCCAGAGTGCTCCAACTGTTCACTCTCCATTTTTGTCTTGGCTCAAGGAACGGCTACCTCCTGCCACGTCTGCTACTACAGAGCAGAAACTAGATTCTCACCATTATCACAGATCACCAGCCAACTCCTACTACTTCTACCAACTGCAGAACGGGCATGAGCAATCACATTTATTCAGTGTGCTTGCTTCCCACATGTCAACCCAGACGTGCCTTTGGCTTGCCAATCACTTGCTCCTGTGCAAGTGTTAGAATAATACATGTAACGCTCCTCTGTCTTTTGGATGGAGGCTAGATCTCACCTGTAAACCACATGCTTGGCTTGACAAGCCAGAAGGCTTCATTCTCTGAATTAAAAACACCAAGTCAAAGTGCTAAGACAAAATCCCCTTCATACACTAAGTTTGGTATGGTGCTTGGAGGTGGTGGGCTGAGTAGCCATGTGGGAAATCTGTGAGAGGCTTCAGGCTTTTCCTTCCCCAAGGACTGGATGCGAAAGAAAGCACATCTCTAATGTGATGAGTCTTTGGCATGAGCAAGCCAGGCAAAGCAGAGAATGATTCTTCACTCCCAGCTGCTGGTTGATTGATGGGAACTGAATTGGTGATAACTCTGGAGGGAGATGTTTGCCCTGTCTTCCATCTGGAGCTGCTGTGTTATGACTCACGGAGATGGCTATTGAACAGGCTGGGCTGGCAGACCTTCTCCAGAAAGTCAGACAGGAGGCTGGGGAAATAAGCAAGTTATCCAGGGGTGCTTGGAGCGAATGGAGTTTGATGTATCTAATGCTGATAGCTTTCATAAAAACACAAAATGCTGGGAAATTGTAGAGAGTAAAGGGAAAACAGAGTCTCTCTCATTCTTTAGAACAAGGAAACAATTGCAGATGGCATCTTCCATTTCTCAAAACTGCTGCTTCCTCAGGGCTGTATTCTGCCCCTAGATCTGCTTGGTGCATCACTGTAAACTGCTTTAATTTAGCATGTAAGGAGGTGCCAGCTGTCAGAGTTTAAATTAGAGCCAGACACTATCTTGCCTTTCCTTGAGCCCAGTGTCCTTCTGTGCCTGTGACTTACCGTAGGGTTCTGAACCAAACGGGTCATTGCAAAAACACTGTGTTTAAGACAAATTGAGATGTGCTGCTATCCAGATGTGAAATTCTTCAATGGGTAGAAATGGGTATTAATGGGTAGAAAGTAGTGTTTCTTCATCTACAGCAGGTGTAATATTAATAACTTCATTTTTTGTAACTCAGGAAAAACATAAAACTCTCAAGAGAATTCAGGGGAGAAGAAAGTGTAGACATAAATGCAGACATAAATTATGCTATGTGGTACAAGAAAAAGGATATCCCATGCCAAGAATCACAACAGAAGGGTGATATCTAGGGCAAATATGCATGTTGCAAAGTATTTGGAAAATATAATTCAGTTTTTATGGCTTTCTAACTATACTGAGAAAAAAAAACCATAATACCAAAAAAAAATACTAGGAGAGTTAGCCAGAGCATGGCCCCTTTATGCTTAAAATATACTGAAACTGGTCTACCTATAGAATTTGTACTGCATTTCTGGGTGGAAAAATGGAGAAAAAAAATCTTTTAACTCTTTTCACAGAGACAACTCCCCACATGCAGACTACTGGAGATGCAAGGTTGGGCTATGATAGCTATTAATTTGTTTCTGTTCTAAGGAAAGCATCCATCCATATAATATTAAAAGAAAAAATAGTCTAATGCCTGTTTTTGGTTATTTTAGCCAAATATAAGGTTTGTTGGTTTGTTTGTGGGGTTTTGTTTTGATTTTTTTTTTAGTGTGGTTTGTTTTTTTTTTTTTTTTACTTTGCAACCTGCAAACATATGACTGAAAGCATAACAGTTTTCACAGTGTTTTCTACATGTTAAGAACTTCATGTAATGATTGCTTTTAATGTTCAATAGGTTCAAGAGATACCTACATGGCACTGGAAAAACAATTTTCCTTTTTAAATTATCCATAAACCTTTAATTATGTCTTCTTTTTAACTCAATCTTTAATTTCAAACTCTCATTTTACTACCTTTTTAAACATCTATAATTTAGAATATGGTTTAAATATGTAATTTTATGTAGTTATTCAGACCAGACAGATACGTGCAAGTTGACTCCTTTTGTATCTAATTTTCTTTGTAACATTTTGTATGAGTTACCTTTTTGTGAAAAGAAGATATCTTCCTGAAATAAACACTTGCACTGTAAATAATTTTCATTTCATAGAATAGAATGGCTCTTAAAAATAAAAATAAATGAAAGGCCACATATTGGAGGCAAAGGATGTGCTTAATTGAAAGCTCTTCTAATCGAAAGGTTTGTAACCTTTGATATCTATCCAGAAGTTCCACCTCTAAGCTCTTTTGCATGCAAAGCGAAGTGCCTAGCATATAGAGAAGAAACATGCTGAGGGAAATGATTGCCGCTCATTTCTTGTCTTTTTAAAATGTTTTTCGAATTCCTCAACTGGCTGTGCAGTATTCTATCTTTCACGATGCCCTTGAATAAACATAAATTACATTTTTTCAGCTCTGGTAGGCACAAGTTTGCTGAGCAGTTTGTGGATAAACCTGACGAGTTTAGTAGGCTTCTCAACTTGAGGGTCTATCAAGTGACGTCTTTCTTCCTCCAGTTGCAGCTGTTGGGCTGGTAAACCTGTAACACTGATAGGATTTAAAATATTTTAATTACTCTCTGTTAACCTTTGAAGACATTTTCTGTGTAATCTGAAGAAATTATGTATGCTATTTTTTAACAGATATATTAGGGTACAGAGGAATTCTAAACACTACTTTCCTTTATATTCCTTCCCTTCTGCTCCAAATGGTTAAGGTAGAAAAGCTATCACCACTGAAAAGACTATGCAAAGCAATGTTTGTCCTTGTCCAGTGTAAAAGGATGATGTTGCCTAACGGTTAGGTAACAGAGCTGTTCAAAATTTCTTGGTGAACACATTTGAAATATATATTAGTATGAAAAAGACACCACAAAATGTTAGTTCTGATATTTTTCCATTTTTTAATTAATCTAATCAGAGAAAATTTAAAAATACACTTAGAAATAAAAATATTTTGTCTTAAAATACCAATATGATTTGTTAAGGATATAGTGAAATACTATGTCTAAATTCTTTTTAGATGTTAACATGTTTTTCACTAGAAGAAGAAAAATATTTCACTTCTTTTTAGGCTAATAATTTTGGAATTTGCTCTGAACAAAGACAGCACTTCTGCTTTTCATTTTAATTATACGCCAACTGGAAAATCTTCAAATCTCTGTAGAAAGAGAATGCCATTTTCCTTTAAACAACTTGATTCACACAGGTAGTCTCTAAGAGATTTTCTGACTCCCTTAAAGAGACTGGAACAGTGAAGAGAATGTTTAGATACATAAAAATCACATTTTCATATTATTGGAATCTCAACACTGTTTGATATTGCAATCAAATGAATTATCTCTAACCTATACAAACCTTGAACTACCAAATGTTGTATTACTTTAGATCCATTAATAATCTCTGGGTTTTTGAAACTTAAGGTGGCATTCCAATTAATTATATTTTTTAAAAGTAATGCCATTAGAACTATAATTAAAGATTTAGAAATTGCTCAAAAAACCTGGATAGTTAATGTGAAAATACAGCAACATTAACAGATAAATTCCACATTAACTTACAGTGAAAACCTGTTGAAACTTTCATTTAAATAAAACAGAAAAGAAACTGAGTGCAGTGTTTCACTCAACCCAAAACAAAATATGTTTTATTTGTCAATTTTTAAAGACTGTAAAAGAAAAATACTGAAATCAATGTTGAAATTAAGTACTGTGCAACATAAAAAAGGAAAGATATGATTTTTGACAGAAAGTGTGAAATGGATTGACTTTTAGCCATAATTTGTTTTCTATTTCAAAGAAAACCAAGAAAACCAAAATCAGGCAATTAACTGAAATGGGCACACATTTAGAAAATAAGTTGCTGAACACATATTTATATTTTGCTTCTTAGTTTTTAGCCAGGCATGCTTATGAACAAGCTAAGATATAGCTTGGACTCAATCACATCATTAGTTAGTCATCTGGTTTGGAAGGAGAATTCATTGTTTGTAAGTTGTTTGTATTATACTTTCAACGTGTCATGTTGGAAACTAAAATTATTTTGTCCAGACTTTGGGAGTATTTTGGCAACAATGCACCCAAAGCAGTGAATTCGGTACCTCTTTAGCTATTTGGCTTTGAAGAACTGTGGGAACTTTTTCAAGTAGTTTTACAAGGATATAAAGATGCACCTACAGTTTGTTTTTAGGATTTTGTTATTAGATGTAGATCAAAGTGCATACACAAAATGGGAAAAAATCTGTGGATGCAGAAAATAATTTTTATTATACCAGCTAATATACTGGGAAAAGATAGACAGAATTTGGATTTAGAGACCTTGTAATGGCTTGAGAAAAGGCATCTGTGTTTTGTCTATTTTTCTACAGCTACAGTAATTATAATTACTCCATCAATAAACCTTTATTTGCTGATGTCTGAACACTATTTGTTCCAGAGTCATCAAAACCTACTACAGCTGGACTAGCACTAAACAATCAAAAATCTTATGATACAAAACATTATAGCTATATTTACTTTGCATGTCACCTCCAGATCTAAACCCTGGGTTCAAATGTTGGATAACTTCTCATTTGCTTGTTTCATACCTATTCTAGGCTTTCTCATCTCTTGATCCTTTTTTTTGGGTTACTATAAAGGAGCTCAGATTTGGCCAGCTATTGCTAACCAGTTGACCCCAGAGTGGAGATGAACTCTCCTATCAGTTCCAAACCACGGTGCAGTAGTCGAGCCACGCTTTCCCAGGTGGGCTCCATGCCTAACTAGGGTTGCCATCAAGCAGGCCAAAGCACAGAGTTCAGATTCTGGCTCAACACACAGTGTGTGCAGGGTTTTGCTAGTTCAAGTTTTCTTACCAAGGACAAGTTATGCAAAAGAAGGTGGTAAAGAGGCCAGGGATGAAAAGACTTGTCTCTCCCATTCCCATTCCAAAGGACCAGCCTGTCCAGGCTGAAGTCAGTGGCAGTCTTTCTACTGTCTCTGATGTACATTGGAAACTGTCCAAATTGCCTTAAAAGCCGTAGGAAAAATGTCGTTACCTTCTTTGGGGACTGGCTTATCCCTTAATACAGCTTTGATGAGACACTGAACTGCTTTTTTATGGAAGAAATGTGAACTCCTGTAGATTGTTCTACAGTCACTGCACACCTATCATTAAGAGATGAAATAATTTGAAATAATTCTATTTAAAAGTCACAAAATTCATAAGAGGCAGAAAACCAAAACCTGAGCTCCTAAGGCATATACTTAGATCATGCTCACCATTTAATTTCTACGATACACAGGCTGTGATATTTGTGCTCTGCAGCTGCCTGGTTAGCCCCTTATTGCTCTTAATGCTTTAATGGCCTTTTATGTATGGATGTTAATTGTTGCACATCTCCAGAAACATCTAATGGAAACCAGTGTACGTAAGCACAGGCATGATGAAGGGCTCTCAGAGGATGTATTGTGAAAATAGAGTGCAGTTTACTGTTTGCATGCCTAGATAAAATGTGGCTATTTTCCTGCTTCATTCTTCTGTATTTTTCCCTTGATGGGGGAGTTCTAATTTTATTTCTAGTGTGAGCGCAGATAACATCTATTCAGCAATAATAATAATAATAAACCACAGATTTGCATAAGTCTGCCTCTTATTTAGCCACTCTTCAAAACACTTTTAAAAGAGGAACTGTGGAAACAAAGAAACCTTGGACAGACTCACTGTTTACTCTAATGAAGTCAGGCTGATACACCCCAAAAAAGGTTTGCCCATTTTGAGACATCAAGAAAGAAGGATGGTTTTCACCTGTTACACTTATCAAACAGATTTTTTTTCTTAAAAAGTTACACTAATTGCTCAATATATGTTTTTAGTTCTATGCAAAAAGGAAGAATTTTGCGCAATTGCCAAAGGCAAGAAATAAATTACAGTGAGGTCTCTTAACATTCAAACTGCATTAAAAGGCTTAAACATATATTTTTTTTGTCAAGATGCAACCCAATTTATTTAATATCTGTCCATATTATTTTAATTACAAAGTGAGAAGATGAAAGTGTCCATATAAAAGTTGAGAACTTGAGGGTGGGGATCCCATAAAATGTAAAAAGCTTGCAATTCCTTAACTGTTCCTTACCTCTGGGATAAGGTTGGAAATTATCCTAGGACTACACAATCTGTAGCAGAAAATAATACTGATGAGATTGTCTGATCCTGAAAGATGCACAAATACATATTCCCCAGCACAATGCAGTGCCTCTACGTCCCAGAATCTATCAGGATTAATATTTTTTAGCCCAAACAAGTGAGTATGCCAGTAGTCCTGACATGAGAAAGAGCAGAGGTTTTGACTCAGTGAAGACTTGATCTTGCTGTCTTATCGTGATAGGATTATTGTTGCTTGGTGAAACCTGGGTCAGAAATGCTTTTCCTACACTTTACCAAAACTTTCTCTGTTTTTCACAGTCACCTTCCTCTCAGTCCAAAAAGTAACTAAAACTCAAGTGATCAGATCATCTAAGTGAATTGAAAAAGATTCATTTTTCTTCAGAAAGAGTAGAATGGGAGACTTCAGTCTTCTATCTTTAAGAGGAGTGCCTTAGTTTACTGGTAACTATCTGCTAGATTTTCATTCTCTTCTTCCTTCCCTCCCTCTGGTTTTTACCAGAATTATATCATGCAAAAAACTGTCTTAACAAGAACGAAATTAGAAGTGATATAGTTCTATCTGAAGTTTTTATTTCCAAAGTAGATATTTTTCCAATTTAAAACACAAAATTGGAAATTTCCTATCCACTGCAGTCTGGACTTTTCTACTTGATGTAGGTTCCATCCGGATTAGCTCACAGCTCAGTGTGATTTCTTTTCTTCCTTGCACACTAATCCACCTCCCCAAGCTAATGCAACTTTTTTTTCCCTTCCTTGATGTTCCTCCCACAGGCTCATTGATTAGATGAAAACCAGTCAATCTTCTCTTTAAGTCTGGGAGTGACAACCGGTTGCTCCAGTGATATGTAATGTATTAGCAACCAAACCTTTGTGTTGACTTAAGAATGACACTGTTGCTCTTTAGCGTGCTGTTTGTATAATGTATCTTCTGAGATAGTATTGTTGCCAAAATAGAGAATATTCTGGAGTGTCCCACCTCTCAATCTAGCCAATTTCAAGTTTTGGGTGGTAGCTTGTACCATCTGAAATGGGTAAGGCTCTTTACTGTGAGCCAGCCATAGAAACTGTATTGTCAGAAGCAGGAACACATGTTACTGGGATAATAATGGAATCTAATAGAGTTATATAAAATATCTATAAAGTAAAATTCTATTATACCTATTTAAGTATTCTCTTGTATTTATGTTAAGCAATGACAAACTAATTGCTGACATTCAAATAACTTCAGTTACTACATATTCTAAAGTTGAATTCCACACTCAGATCACAGGATACCTGTAGGCCTGGCTCAAGGCCAGGCAAGAGACTCTACCTCCCTTTTCTCCCATTCTTGCTGTTACTCGGTGAATATATAATTAAGAGGTTTTGTTGGAAGGGGATAAAAATTATGCAACACCACCATTAGCATTTACAGATTGCCTTCAGATACAGCCTTTTATTTGTTATGCCTGCGCTATGCTGAAAGGAGGCATACTATGAAAATAACAATACTTACCTAGTGCAGAAACATAGTGATGCACAAACAAAATAAGTAATTTTGATGATTAATACCACATTATGTGGGCAATGATTTTAAATATTTTCAGAGGAAGTTTATTTGATATGATTAGACTGGAAACTTTCAAGGAAAGCTACCTTGATAAGAAGTGAATACAGTGGTTACTTTGTCTTTGGCATCTCCCTGGCTGAAACCAAACCAGACATTTTCAGACGATAAATGAAAATGGCACTCCTCTGCTGAGTCATCTACAATAATAATAATATTATTACTTGAGATGAAATATTTCCCCTCACTCGAGTAGTGCAAAGGTCTTTGTAATGAATAAATCTCATTATCACCTTTGTGAAAATGAAGAAAGGGGAGCACAACAGAGTGAGTGAATTATTAAAGATCACCTGATACTTTTCTGGTAGAACTGTGAATCAGGTTTCTATGTGTATATACTCCAACTTTTGATGCAGAATTAACTTCACCTGTCTTTAGATAACTACAGTCTCCATGTCTGCACTTTGACTGGTCATTGCAGCTCCTTTTGTAGTTATTGGAGAGAGACAGGAAATTTTAGACTGCACTTTGTGTAGCATAGTTTGTCTCAGAATAGGATAGACCACTCTCTAAAGATGCTTTCTTTCCTATGACTACAAAGGGAGCCTTGGGGGCTAACCTGGATGTATACATCTACATTTGTTGACATCTGCATTTATGCAGATAAATCTCACACTTAATTGCACCCGTACATTAATTACTAAATGTGCTGCCTGTAGGATGCTATGTTAACCATGTTACACCAAGCAGAAATGGCAGCTAATATACCTTCTGAAAAACATGTCCAAAGTACCATAATTGCCTCTTGTACTTTCTCTTTCATCAAAGTACATATTGCTGAAAGATATTTCACAACAAGAATCAATGATTCTACTTCTTTTGCATAAAAAACTGCAAAAAAATATATTTAATGCTTAATTGAGTACACGATATTTTCATAATATTATCTATTTATTATTGACATTATTCAGAGATATTATTGGGAGCATTGTGACAAGGCATGTAGTGATTTCCTTCCAAAGCCTCTAAATCTCTATCACAACCTGCAAGAATATACCTTCAAACTTGATTCTTGTGCTAACAGCAGACAAACCAAAGCAGAAGATTATGTGACTTGCACAAAACCATAGCAAGCTAATGAAAAAGAACCAGAATCAGAACTGATGCTGAATCTAGCAGTCATGTTTCAATCTGTTAACTACAATCATAACTTTTCTAAAATATTGGCAAGTTAAAAAAATTCAAGTTCAGCTTCAACAGCATAAAACAAAAGCCAACTCTGTTTACTCTGGTCGACTTTCTTATCGTAAAGAGCAGGTGTGCCTTTTCACTTACAGCCAGGCAGTGCAGATGTAGTCATCAGAGGCATCACACAATCTTTTGTTACTCAAAGTGTTTGTTTTAAAGCAGACGTGTTTTCATTCCTAAGCTTAGAAACATGGAAAAATCCGGAGTGTTTTCACCCTTGCAGTGTTGCCTGGAAGACACATGATGGAGCCAGCAAGTTCACAAATATTAGTTTCTGTCTGCAGCAGATCTGCAGTGAAAACCAGATAACACATTCTAGCTTCTCTGAAATATGTCCAGGGACAGAGGTGTCAAAGTGCTTCATCACCAGTGGCCGTTAATGAATCTCTGCAAGCTCACACAGCAAACACAAGCAACTCGCCGTTCAAGACTCTCAGACAGTCTAATGTTTCAGTATGTTTCTTTGGCAGAGATACCTACACTGGGGAAGGTGACCAAATTCTTAAGATATTGGGCCAGAAGATATTGCCTTGTAAGATCCCAGCCCTTTCCCAGTTCCTCCATTATTCTCAACTTGTGGAGACCCAGCTTAAAGGAAGATGTATTTGACCCTATGTCCTCAAAGTATAGGCTTCTCAGGTGTATGTTTTCAAGCTTTGAAATATCTTCTTAATGAGATCTTCATGGGGAGAATTTGAAGAACATATAATGATGATGGGTAAACTCAGGGTTGTTAAGGGAGGAGACAAGAACCGAGATTGTTCCTCTAGGAGTACGTAATAGTAAGAATGTCCTGGAGAAATTAAGAAACTTCTTTCCTCTCCTTTTCTGGCCCTTTGGCTTCTTCAGATGCTTGCAGCAACCTGAATGGCAGATGTGAAGCAAACCAGCTGGGGACTGAAACACATCTTTAACCTTTGACTCTGCTCCCCTCATTCTTATGGATAAGCTATTGGCTTAGACAATCAGTACAAGTGGTTAAACACTGCTGCATTTTCCTGGGTCCGTTCTCACTTTTTCACAAAATTGGGTGTAACTTTCCCTTTCAAGTTTACACTGTACTGAATCCATAATAGAACATAATGTATCTGCCATGAAATGACAAAAAAAAAATTGAAATTTATTTACACAAGAAAATGCCCTCTGTTGAGCTGTAGAGTAAAACTTCCACTCTCCCTTTCTCCTTCACCTCCAAACCCCAAAGTGATGGAAATTCAAGCAACTGGTTTGGACGGTAGATGGGACACTGCAGCCAGCAACACTGTGCAGAGAACATTTCTGAGTTGGTAAAAGCAGTAACAAGTTGTTTTAACATATTTTTTTTTACCTATAACTTTTGGAATTGTGTGATTCTTTTCAGGAGGTTTCAGTTTTTAACTTAAATCTTGATCTCACAAGTTAAATATCACTGCATCTTAAAAGTGTCTCCTGAAATACCTGCCTATGTTCAAGGTCTGTCTGGATATATTTAGAGTCAGTTCTGAATTTCCACAAAAAAAAAAACCTTTTTTTTTTCTCAAAAATATTTTTGCAAGTATAAAATGCTTCAGAGAAAGAGAACTGGTTCCTTTTATTTCTATTGCCCCATTAGCCAAATTTTATTATAGGGGTAGACTCTAACCAGTAAGATAAGTTAATTCTAGTCCTGCTGCCCTCAACTACAGTGGATGATCTAAACCACTCGGAAATGAAATCTTAAAAGCCCTTTTGAATGAACTAGGAAAATAATGGTGCTCACTCTCATTTGCAATCTTCAAGTTAAGAACATTATTTGCAACAAAAATTTAAAGCTTAAATAAAGCTATGAGTTGGAATTCCTATGGGAAGCAGGTCAGATGACCCTGTTGCCACTGTTCCTTCTGTCTCAAAAGCTGTGAAAAGAAGGGGAAAAGCAGGAAAATAAGGGAGAAATGCAGAAGCCTAGGAACCTAAGCAATAGGTTAGGTTCTTTCTCTTTCTTGTCTTTTTTTTTTTTTTTCTTGTATGTGTGTAGCTGCAACAGCTATTCTTGATAAGATGAATATACAAAGAGTGTTTCAAGTAAAGATAGCAAAAAGAATGCACTGGCATATACAGATAGTGCTGAGGTGTTTGCAGTGAGGAATGTTCTTAATTAAGAATCACGTGCAGGTATCCAGAAGAACATAGGAATAAATTATGCTTCTGAGAGAATTTCTGCCACAGTCCTAGTACTTCACTGTTCAGCCTGGAAAACCTATGAGTATGCAGTGGTTGACTTCTAACCTGGGTGCTTTCTTTCCCAGTTGGAACCCCTCCCAGGTTTCCTTCCTAAGGAAATCAGGGCATGAATGTAGGAAGGATTGTGCTAGGACCCTGTTCCAACAGAACCTGGTAACTGCAAAAAGACAGTTTAGATGCACAGCAATTCATCAGCAAAATCTGGAGCAGGGGAATACTCCTCTGGCCACAGAGGAATAAACCAGAGCATATCTGCATCTCCTAATGATGCTCTGTACAGAGCTAGTACGGCACAGGTTCACTCTGAACTGTGAAATGAATAAGCACAGCACTGAACCTGAGTAAATGTTCACTGTTTTCAGGGTATGAGCTAATACTACTGTGAGCAGGGCTCTCTGCTGTGCTCTGTTGAATGATCAACACGGTCAGAGCTAGCTGAGGGACCAGGAGAAATATTCACCCTGGCTTTAATTGCTGGAGGTTAGGATGATATTGTAACTTGAGTCAATAGAGGGAGATTGATGGGAGTTATTAAAGGCATCTTAAGACATGTACAGCTGTGTGATAACTGAGGTGAAAAGTTAGCAATAAAATGAACAGCAGCAAGAAAATAGAACAAAAGGATCAGGCCTAACAAATCGCCGATAAATGCCGTTTATGAAGAAGGGATTTCAGGGGAGCCACTGCTAGACCATTCAATCCCTTTCCCCCAAAAAAACTTCACAGTGGCCTGGTTATCAAAGCAGTATTTTACTATCAAAGTATATTTCTGAGATAAATTATGTGAACAGAGTAGTCTTCTTGATCACTTTGTTTAAAGAAGGAAGGAATTACTTCATCAGTTCGAAGTGCAGCAAAATCAAAACCAAAAACAAATTTACAGAAAAAAGTTATGTCTAGCAACATGAGAATTCAGCTGATCAATTAATAAACTCAGTTTTTGAGGGAAAGGAGCAATTGAGGTGATACTGCAGCAATATTGCAAAGGCAAAGGTTTAGCACTGCACTGTTGAATAAGTGTGACTAATAAGTTCTGTTAATTTCCTTGCTCTTGCAGTATGACAGACTGAGATTATGATAGATTATACATTCCTATCACATAGCAAGGGTCAGAATTCACATGTCTGTTTCTTTAACATGAAATTCACCCTGGTGAAATTCATCATCAGAGTCAGCAGGTGATGATGCATTATCTGAAAGAATTTTAAAGTCTATAATAACGAAACTAACCCCTTCACAAGAAGAAGAGTATTAAAGCAGATCAGCATATAGTATAAGCATAATAGCAATTCTATCCTATTTGGGGCAAAACCAGAGTGATGTCTTCTTATGCACATTCCTCTATTTAAACTCCCACTTACAGTTGGCATTCTTGGGTGAATTTCAATCTTCAAACACAGCCGGATCAGATCCAATGGTACTTGCTGTCAGAAGATGTCAAAGTCTACATACTCAGATTTATTTATCCACTTATTTCTGATCAAAATGTATGAGAACCTTCTGAGCCAAAGATCTTGATCTAGCAAAACAAATACCTTTATACAGTTCAGATCTAGCAAAACAAATACCTTTATACAGTTCAGACTTAGCTATGCAGAGGTTTCTGTGTAGTCTGTAATTGTAGTAATTCTCTGTGATTAAGAATTTAGTGAGAACGATTGGAGAACAAAGTGAAAAAAAAGAAAAGATAAACCATGACTGGTGCAGAAAGACAGGAATATCTAGGATGATTTAGTCAAGAGAGGAAAAGACAGGATATGTAAAAGATGGCTATGACATGGAAGGCAATAATATCTTTTCCTTGATCCATATTTAAAGGACAAGGAGGGTTTCATTACAGCAGGGAAGACTTAGATTAGACATTGAGAAAAAAACTCCAAACTCACATTGCTGAGAATAGGAGCAAGCTTCTGGGAAGTTCAGGAGTTCACATTCCTGGATGTTTTTGAAAATAGACTGGACAAGCTTTTGTGAGGAATGACATCGGTACAACTGATCCCACCTTTGGGCATGGGGTAAATGAAACAACATTTGGATGCTGCTTTGTAGTCTTACTGTCTATAATTGAAATGATTTATGAGGCATAGAACAGACCAGGTCCTACATTTGTGTCAATTTGCATAGCTGAGAAGTTGGCTTCTGGTGTGCCTAATTCTTTACTGGCCATTAATTTGTAGTTAATTATCCTACTCCTCTAACATCTTAGATTGATTTGCTATGTAGCATGGTCTCCAGATCCATTCTGAACAGCATTAGTGGTGTGCTTGCAATCTTCTTCCTACTTCTTTTTATTATACTTCAACATGATGTAGAATTTGTCAGACTGTGCTTTCCTTTAGTCTTTGTGTGTATCTGTGTCTGCTAAAAAGAATTTGATTTATGTAAGGTCAGCAGTTATTCTGTTATACTATTTAAGAAGGAAAGAATATAATTGGTGTTTTGCATTTCTTTACCTTAATTAACTTCTTTAACAATATATTATATTAAAAAGAATGGATTTATTTCAAGTTCTTAATAACCAGATTAACCTCTTCTGGTGTAATGACAAAAATATTGTTGAAATAGCAGAATTTTTAATGTCAACAGTGTGCTTTTCTGACACACATTGTAGCTCTGTCATACTCTGAAATGCTTTTGAATGTGGGCTGCATTCCATATTTTACTCTGTTGAGGAAAATTTGACTGGAGATTTAAATTAGAATTGTTTTTTTGAGGCTTCTGCCACATCACTGTTCTGCAAGGATGTAAGGAAGATTACTACATAATTTGTGATATCCTTAAACCATATGTCTCAGCAAATACAGCTCTGTCAATGAGTAATAAAATCCCAGCAGAGGTTGAGGTAAATGGAAGAACTGGGACAATTCAGATCGGGCCCCAGAAGGAGTGAAAGTTAATAGTTCAATTCAAATTGAGGTGAGTTTGAAGAATCCCTTGTCCTTTTATTTCACTGCAGGTTTTACTCTAGTTTTAGTACCCCAGTCCAATGCTCCAGAGTATTCTGTATAATACTAAAGCAGTACAATTCTCCAGACCTATGTTTCGGCTAATAAGGCTTCTGTCAGAGAATTCTGAACACAGCATTGAGGGCTTTCATCATCTAAAAGTTAGAGACTATTCCAAGTCAGGTGCAGAGATTAATAACAGAGGATGGAGTTATTTCTCTGAACACTGATAACTGAGGCAGCCTGGATACATAACTTAGGTTTGGCTTGTAATTTAGAGTTACCTAAAGTAGAGTGGGATAAATCTAGAGGTCAGGATAATAATAGATAACCTTAGCCAGATGTCAATGTCCCCACCTCCCACTCTACAATGCTTAAAAGGGAATTTGCAGCTGTCCCTCAGCTGTACAAAGTAATCTGGTACTGGAGAACACAAGGTTTTCTTTCACATAACTATTGGTATGAACATAGGTTATTTATTTGTATATATTTTGGTTTTTGGTTGGTTTTTTTTTTTTTTTTTCCTTTTCTCTTTTTTTTTCTTAACATAGGCACATCTTCTATTTATAGACCTGCACTGGAAAATCAGCAGGATCACCTTCAGATCTGGAAGCAAAGTTGAAAGAAGGCAAAAATGACTGAAAAACACGTTCAGCTACTCCTGCTGTATTCAGTGTTTGTCTGTCCTTACCCTGAGTACTGTGTGCAATTCTGGGCCCTGCAATTTAAGAAGGATGTTAAGGTACTCAAATGAGTCCAGAGGAGGGCAACAAAGCTGGTGAAAGGGCTGGAAGGAATGTCCTATGAGGAGTGGCTGAGGACTTTGGGCTTATCTAGTTTGGAGAAAAGGAGGCTGAGGGGTGACCTCATTGCTCTCTTCAGCTTCCTGAGGAGCAGAAGTGGAGAGGGAGCTGCCGATCTCTTCTCCCTGGTATCTAGTGAAAAGACATGAAGGAATGGTTCAAACCTGTGCCAGGAGAGGTTTAGACTGGACATTAGGAAGAATTTCTTTACTGAGAGGGTGGTCAGACACTGGAACAGGCTTCCTGGAGAGGTAGTCGATGTCTCATGCCTGTCAGTATTCACAGTGCATTTGGATAACACACTTAACAACATACTTTACCTTTTGGTCAGCCCTGAAGTGGTCAGGCAGTTCAACTAGATGATTGTTGTAGGTCCCTTCCAACTGAAATATGCTATTTATCCTGTCCTGTCCTGTCCTATCCTATCCTATCCTATCCTGTCCTGTCCTATCCTGTATTAAATGGCTGAAACTTCCACTTCAAAAGTGTGCAAATGGCAAAGTGAAACCTATGCATAAAAGTAGACCTTTCATTCACTGGAGATCTCCAGTTCCTTGAACTCTGTATCAGCTATGAACAGGTTGCTAGTTTGTCCAGGATGATCAGAAAGGAGACCTCAATCACTAAGTATACCTACATTATAGTTATTCATCACCTACAGGTAAACCTCCATCCCCATCCCCATATCATATAGCAACCAGGCTTCCTTCCCACATGGTGACCATAGTCTGCCAGTCTGAACCAGCAAACTTCTACTCAGATACTTTCTGAAGTAGCCTGAATTATCTTACAGGCCAATCTCCTGAACAGGAGGAATATTTGCCACCTCTCAACCTGTAAGACAACACTACATGTCATTGCTGGACCCTGTTCAGTAGCTCCTGAGAAGCATGGCTGTCCCATTCTGCAGATGGTGGAAGTAGCCTGGAAGGACCCACAACACACTGCAGCTCTTGAGCACTGCCTAGATGAGGGAAGACAGAGGAAGAGGCCAAAATGTAACACACTCCTAGGGCTATATCTCATCCAGAAATCCATCTAAATATCCTCAGTATTTTCCCTGGGGCTTAAATATAAGAACACATTTCAGGCACAAGACATATATGACATTGCATACCTTGAACATGAAGGTGGCAAGAAGTGATTCGCCAATACCCCCAACATAAAAAAAAAAAAAGAGATGATAATGATGGCAGATTCTTGTTTACAATACTGGTATAATTACAACTGACTGCTATTTTAAGGGCTAACGGAGGGTAATCCCTGTTTTGATATTTCTTGTCTTCCTCTTCCAACAAAGCCACAGGAAAGCATGTATGTATACGATCTTAGATGATTCTGGGAATGGAGGCCCATCTCATACCTTTGAAAGGACTGTGGTTAAATTGAATTTGTCCAAAAACAAACCTTGTCCAAAACAAGGTGGCCTATGTGAATGTACTCTCCAGATATAGGCCTCCATTAATCTCAGTAGGCATGAAGAAAGTATGGCCTTTTTTATTCTCAAGACAACAAGAAGTCTTGTAAGAAATAGACTGTAAATATGAGTTCAATGCCTATTCCTTCTTAAAAGCCTTTTAATGTGAGGACATCATTTCTGCTCTCTCTTGACAACAGAAAAGTGTTTTCTTAGTAATGACAACAGTAATTTGCTCTTACAGTGGATAATATGTATCTGTTAGCTTAAATTGGTACCTGTGAAAACCTGTGGAAATGACATTCTCTCAACAAAACCATGAGATGGACCCTGCTGCAGCTTCTTGTGGGAATGGATGGTAGGGTTCATATGCTGGAAAAGAATGGAAGAAGGTTGTAAGATCAGACAGTAACACTTGACTCAGCAGGGGAGAAATTGCTGAAAGGCAAAGGTAGAATGTGAAGAGAAAATGCCTTTCTTCAGCACAGTTCTGAAATCCTTAAATCTTTTGGATGCATTGAAGTGCTCTATGTGTTGTGATTACAAGTGTTGTTTGTGTAGATGCAGCAGAAAGCAATTATCTTCCAGGGTCAAGCAAGCTTTTCCTCTAGTCCACAAGATGAAGCATGAAGTCTTCCTCACATTCTCAATATCCATGCAGTATAATGCAAGTGTAGTACAGAGAAAGATATACTAATACTCTGAAATATGAGGGTGCTGTGCCCTTGCCCTTGCCCTCTAAAACTGATCTAACCATAGATAAAAGACTTGTAATGTAATTTTTCAAGGTCAGATTACAATAAAAAACATTTCCAGATCTTCCCAGCAAATACTGAATCAGAATATCTTAGCAGTATTCTGCTGCAATTGACTTCCCTGGTTGAGGGCTGTGCTGATGTTTAGGATGTCACAGATGAGAAACAGAAGTAGACCAAGCAGCAAATTACACTCCACAGCAACGGACTTGCTGATACAACTGTTGTTCCACAGGTCCTGTTCATATCTGGTATAGAAATCTTCTGAAAGCTAGTGCCTGACCATTTCTGGACTGAGTTTAGATCTAGAAATAGGACTGCTACAATCAGTCTCCCTTTATTTTAGAAGGCTGTGAAAGTGGCTTTTTGCCTCTGGGAATTTGTACTCTGCTGCAACTGTGAGTCTGGAGTTGTGAAGGTATAATAGGCTGAGATGTTGTGATGTCCTGCAGCTGTGCCACTCTGCAGGAATCCAGATTAATGTGCCTAGGAAAAAGTGCAAGGCTGGTGCTTGCACTTAAGAGATGAAGTGATAACTGTGTGGTTATCTGCACAGCGCCATGTCATTGTGTGGGAACTACCTTCTTGCCTATTTCTCCTGGTCCATCCATGTCTTTCCTCTGTGCTGCTAATATTGCTAGGCTAAGCCTACTGATGCATCAATGTTGGGGTGGAAAGTGGACTGCAGTGGGCTCCTTATGCAGTGAAGGATGTTGCAAAGTACAGCATGATATAGATAAGCCCAGATGTACGTAGTTATTAGAAAAGCTTAAATGTTAGATAATGTCTGTCCAGCACCTGGGCTTAGGGGACTAGTGTTATCCTCCAAATCTCTCATCTGTGTATGCAAATTCCATAATAGGGATATGCATGGAATATCCTAGAGCTACACTGTGGATGCAGACAACTGCTCCAGACCGAGTTTCCATCACACTGCTCTAAAAGATCCGCAGGAACATGTCCATACAGGCTTTAACCTGTTAAATTGCACGTGTGTGCCTGTTTCGCCTTAGAGAAGCACGTGTTCAACTCCCATTGGCCTCAAAGGATTTAGCCAGGTGCTTAAACACTTAGTATAATCAGAACCTTAAGCTCTTTCCTACCACATATAAAGTGCGAGTTCAAAAGTGAATTTACTAAGATTACCCTTAGCTCAGTGCTTAATGTCCTTCCTTTACACCTCTTCTCATTGCACCGTTGGATTTTTTTTGAGTATCAGTGAGGATATTTTAATTATGTCTTTCTTGTGCTTAATCACATTTTGTTTAGGCCATAAGCACCTGCTTAAAGGTGCCTTATTAAGAACAAAAAATAAGTATTTAGTCTAGTTTTGACATGCTTTTATGTGTATAATATATATTTACATTTTAGAGTTAATATAATTTATTGGAAATAATTGCTACATGATTCCCTTGAAAATATAAAGATCAGATAACAGTATAAGGCTTATGCACTTTTTTTTTTTGATAATTCTTATTTTTGCACATACAGATCATTTAACACCCTCTCTACCAATACTTTCATTTTCTATAATGGATGCATCACATCTTAGTTTAATACTTGTATAGGCCAAAAGGAAGATGAATATTTTTTATCTAAAAGTCAAGTTCTATTTGGGAAGGAGAATGTGTTGTTATTTACTTGAATGATCTGTGGAAAACCTATTGTAGCAATGCAAGCAATTAAAATGGTTAATATTCATATCCTACCATGAGATCATCAGACTTGTTCTATGCTTGTATGTAAGACTGATAATGGCTTATGTTGTTGTCCATAAAACCAGTGCAATATGAGTTAACCTGTGTCGTTATTAAAAATGATCAGTTTTTATTAATTTTTTGTTTGATGAGAAAATGAAGATAGATTTTATTTAAATATTTTGCTTTTTCCTCTGGAGAAAATATTAGTTATATTATAATCTTTTAATTATAAACAAAAGAAAAGTGTTACTATTAACATAATCCTTACTTTAACTTGGTATTTTGACTTACTGTGACTGCCTTTGTCATTGGGATATGCAATGTGAGTTGCAATTCATGTACTGAGACATTCCAATTTCTTAGACATCTCTGGAAATGTTGTAAATAAATGCCAATAATGAAAGCTTCATCAATACTACATAATAAATATCATTGTATGAAAAAAGGAAATCCATTTGAGGTGCTGGATTTTAAGCACAAGGACCGCTAGGACCCTTTTTTTTTGGTAAATGAGCTGCTGATTATACTTAAGCTTTTTAAAGGCAGCCATACTCACTTGCCCTTGGACTGGAAAAATTACAAAGGCTACTTCAAGCCTGGGTGGAACACATTCTCAGCCTAAGCACTGGTGACTGACTCCTGAAGCAACCTCTGCTGTCATGTCCACCGACACAGATGACTCACTGCACACGATTCTCAGCTTTTGTACGTGGAGGGGGAATCAATCTCCCTCTTTGAAGTGACTGGCGTCCAATGTTGACAGATGGGCAATCTCAGTGTGTGTTTCATTCCGTGCTGATAGTATCACAGGTGAATGAGACCACCCACCTCCTTCAGTCTCTATCCGCAAACCCTGGAAATACACTGTATGTTCTCACAGACCAAAGCTCACCATTAATTGAGAAACATAGTGAAAGCAGTGCAAAGTATAAAGTTCTGCTGCATTATCAGCATTAGAAGCTGCTATCAATTTCAAGCGCAACTTAAGAAAAAAGCATATAAAGCAGCCTGTTTTGGTCACTGTGCTTTAAAATATCCTCTTCCCTGCACCCCCAGCTACTAGGAGTTTAGTATTTCATCTTAATGTCTCCATTGCTTACTATAAGTGCGGATAACACAGTTGACCTTACTGGAAGATTTTGTTAATGTTGTGATTCATCACCCTGTTTTAGTGATTAAATATATTTTTAATTATTGCTGTACAAAAATCTCTCATGGTAAAGGCTACTTTCCCTCTGTCTCTGAACTCTGCTTGTATAGCATTTTTCATTTTTGGGCAAAAATTACAGGTATAGTAATACAGCTATTTTCCACTTCAGATTCACTAAACCGTTATAAAAATGTCTGAGTTCAACCACAATCTCTTAATGTTATCAAATGATTTATAGTTTTTATATTGCTGTGGCTCAACATGCTGCTCTTATTATCCAATACAGTAAACAGTGTAGTCTGGCAACTGCAAAAGCTGAAAGATCAGAGAGAAACGTGTCAGTTATTAGAAAGACAGAATCTTCAGCTCTAATAGGTGACTCCCTAGCGTAACATCAGGATAGCAAAGGAGCTGTGTGACGGACACATTTAGATCTTTATCTTCAAACAGGAAGATGGATGAATATCGGCTGTGAACTCCTCAGCTCTCTCTGCTGCAGAGATTTGGCTCCAGTGGAGACAGAACCACCAGAAACGTATCCTCTATACTAAACAATATAGTAGCCACATCTTCCAAAGGACTCTCCACTCACACACAAATGCACGCCCAAGTTGTCTGAGGCATCCAGTGTTAAGGCTACAGCTCTAGACAGAATCACAGAACGGTTGAGGTTGGAAGAGGTCTCTGGAGGCCATCTTGTCTAATCCCCCAGCTCTAACAGGGCAGACCCTACGGATCCATATCTTGAATTGACTCTGAGTGTTGCACACGTGAATGGGTGAGTGTTTCAGTATACAGTCAGTGCCTTCACAAAGAGTCACTCGTGAAAAAAATGCTCGTAGTCAGAGGCACAGGGTAATAACTCATTTGAGTCATTGTACTTGCAAAGATAGAATTTCACAGGTACCAGGTTAATTGCTAAACAAAATGAAGAACTAAAAGTATATGCCTACTTTCAACTGTTTTGTCTTGACTGTATGAATTTGTGCTCTGTCATCTAAATTGCTGTAGTATCCATAATATTCTTAGGTTAATAATAATAAATTAATTGAGCTAAGAGTAAGCATGCAGGACTGATTTACTCATTATTAATAATATACTGTCCCTGGAGAGCAATATTGCTTGTGTTTTGCTTCTTTCTGTTTCTGAACTTCACAGCTGATTGATTCACGAGCCTAATTTAGATAGTGATTTCCCTGTAACAAGTATCTTGCTTTTTTTTTTTACCTGGAAAGTCTTACAGCAATGATACTATATATGTGATAAATAACGGTCCAACACTAAGGATAAGAAGATGCAGCCCCTTTCACAACAAGACAAAGGTGTTTTACTTATGATCTTACATTACTGTGCCCAGAGAGGTGGTGGATGCCCCATCCCTGGAAACATTCAAGGCCAGGTTGGATGAGACTCTGAACAACCTGATCGAGTTGGGATGTCCCTGCTTCTTGCAGGGGGGTTGGACTAGATGGCCTTTGAAGGTCCCTTCCAACCCTAACCATTCTATAATTCTATGTTTTTTCTTTTCTCTTTCGTCACATAGAATCCAATGTGAATTGTGCATGACCAGCTGTACCAGAGTTTTTGTGAGGCAAAGCCACAGGAACATCTCAGAGTTGCCTACAGGCTAGATTTCAGATGTGAAAGCATGAGTAGATCCAACCTTAGCATTTTCCTTTGTATAGATTCTCAGGTATATCAGAAATTGATTTATTGCTTATCCTGAAAAGACGCCGTAACATTCTATTAATTTCTGGAAACAAAATTTAAAAAAATATATTTTCAAAAACTAGATTTCTTTTTTTTTTTTTAAAAAAAATTAAAGTAGACCTTGGCCTTTGATTCTGTGGAAGAGAAACTTCTTCAGGAAGAGATAATTAATAGAACTACTCTTGCCCTTGTAGCCTTAATTACTGCTGATTTTTTATGAATTTGCCAAACGAATCTGGTAATTGGAAAATAGTGAATAAGATGTGACCAAGGATGATCTTGACTTTTGTGTGTTTGTTCCCCATAGCAGTAAGTGCCTCAGGGAAGGAACTGGCTCTATTCCATAGAGTTAAGTGCAATATAAGATATTGTGGTAAAAGTTAATAAAATGCAACATGTAGTAATTTCTCTGTTGTTGATACCACATGATATTTACCTTGTGGCTCACTGTATGTCCCAAACTGTGCTACATTAAAAGTTAGAGATCAGACAGATAAAAAAAAAAAGACCTGTATTTGCATTTTTTAAAGGTTTGTCACTCCTGTTGCTGAGAAATTTCAATCTTTCCACTCTCCTCTAGGGCAGATGTATGTTTTGTCTGTACTGACCTACAGATATACCAATTGCACCACTGTCAATCAGAGCAGCAGTGAAGAACATCATCCACCATATCACCTTTGCTGAGGAAGATCATTCATGTATGGGAGCATGTCAGACTCCACACTCTCTCTTTGTAAGAGAACATGCAATGGTGGCTCTCTGTGCCTGTGAAAATAGACGGTCCAGCATGAGAACAGTTCCCTACTTCATCAATGTGCAAGCACTTCAAGGGAAATGGGAGGACCTGATAGCTTCTCTAATTAGCACACAGGCCAGGAAATTAAATTCAGAGCTGGATGCTGTCCAGTTCTTACTGGGCAAAGGGGTTGGGTGGTCCATATGATTGGGAGGATGGGTGTCATGCTAAGTGATGCTGATGAGGAAACTATAGCACTGCAATCGATTTAGCCTTTAGGGTAAATTCATACCCATGCACAATGTCCTTGTGACAGCAGGGCATGCACCCTGACTGTTATTGCAATGGTTGCCATGTAAGTTTGCTACACTGTGTAAAAACATACTGTATGCTGTGCTATTGCCACATAGGAAATATTTACAGTATTTAGAAAGTCACCTATAAATATTTAACGTGCTTTTGAGTTTTTTTTCCTTTAAAAAAAAACAAACAAACTCCAAACCAAAACCAACCAACCAACCAACCAACCAAAACAACAACAAAAGAACATCTCTATAATTTCTCACAGTTAAATTTAGTTCATGGATTTCTGTCTCCCAGGGGTAATCTCTAACAGCTGGCCATTTAGGCAGAGTGAAAAAGAAAAAAAGAGAAGAACAAGAAAGGGTAGATAGTTTTCTTCAATAATTGATTATTTTCTGTAGTGTCTGCAGATGTGTTGGGTTTTTTGACCAGCATGGTGTGTCTGTTGCCATAATAAACTAATTGAGCATTTGGATGTCAATGGCCCACGGCTGTGTGTCGTATGGCAAGTTTCACCACCTAGTCTGCCTGCAGTTTTCACAATGCTCACATGGGAATTTTGAGGCTGCTCAAACCCCTTTCATCTGTGACCCTCTTTATAGATTTTTGGCATGTGTGATACTTGCCCCGGGGGAGACAGTTCACTTCAGAAACTTGTCCTGTAGGTAAAAGCAATAGGCCATCCATTACCCTCTTCCTTCCACTCTCAGGTTAATGACTACATTAAATATTAAATGGGGTTCCATCTCCAGAGTGCCTGTATAAGTGATTTTACATTATCTCATTCAGGCCTTCTCTGATTTCTTCTAAAGTGTGTTGCTTCTTTCTAGCATAACTCAGTGAAAGCTGTGATTGATTTGACAACCGTTAACACAATGTTTAATATTAACCTTCCTCATCAGTGAGTAAAGAAGATGATGAAAACAGAAGGAAGAAAACCGGGATATGATGTGATGTTGATTTCCCTTATTTAAAATTTTATTTCATATATAGCTTCTGCAACTTATTATCTACTAGGCATGAGCTGCAGGCTTGCTGCAAGGATGACTGAGAAATAAATTGGACCTTCTGTACTGATTTGGATTAAATTAATAAACAAAGGATTGAGGTTAACAGGTGACATAGTCCTCATTATCACCCATGCTGTTCCCCTAAATCACCAATGCATTTATTTGTTGTTGCATGCTTTGCTGTATGCTACGCATCACATTTGAACCGAGACAATTCTGAGCTGTGATGTCTGCAGAATGTCCTCTGTTGCATTTGTCAAGGTGAAATATAAAATGAGGTTGCAGCAAGGAGAGTCAAGTCCACTAAGACATAGAGTTATCTTGAAAATACATCACACAGCTTAATAAAGCATTATACTAAGAAAGATATAAAATGATGTGAGGAGAAGAAGCAGTCACACAGTGGCAGAATATATATAGCTTTATTCAGTACAGAAATGTTTGTGATGGTGCAAGGTACAAAGAGGAAGGAAAAATAATCCTGAGGATTTGTGTTATATCCCTCATGTGCAAATGAAGCCCAGTTGGAGAAAGCAAGACAGACATGCAAATATAGACAGAAAGAAGATTGCAATGACATAAATATACATAGCAGTATTTATACTTTTATGAATATGATTTTGAGGGAGCACTGAAGTCCTTGGTTTAGGACTGGCTAAGTGATCTTTAATTTCTAATTTAAAAACCAGAAGAAATAGAATAAAGAGACATATTGCTAGCTTGAAGAGACATGAAAAGCCTGAAAAGCAGAAAATATAGACCTTGATTTGGAGATTTCTGTAGGCTGTTCTGTAAGGTATTTTGACGTCCTAGGACAGTATGTCAGTTTGGACCATGCTCTTACCCCTCATTTCCACTGGTGAGCAGTCTCGCTTCAAGCTGAAGCTAGTTTTACGACAGTGAAGACAGAAAGTAACAATCACACTCCGAAGCCTTCTGAAGGCTCCCGCTTTATTCACTTGACACACCCCTTGTACCTCACCATTGCTACAACTTTGTCTCTGCTTATATCACATGAAAAGTGGTGTGGGACGTTTATTCTAACTAGGGTTTCCTTATTCGAGTACTGATTACTAGCTGGTTCAGACCAGAGTGTAAATAAGAACAGTCTCAAGATACTGAATTTTTTTGTGCTGCTAATCTAGGGTTTGAGAAAATACTGGGAAAAGCTGTAGTACAGTATAGCCCAACCCCTGAGGAAGAGCCTTACTAACTCCCACTACAGAAACCAGTATGCATTTTGGCCTAGGCTGGGAATTACTACATAACTAGTGGTACCATAGAGGTATTACTATATATGGGGATCCTGGTTTGGATATCAAAAACTTTTTTGTTTTGGCTTCCATCCCACAAAAAAGGACCTCAGGTTCTGCTATATAAGATATCCTCTAAATCCTTCTAAAGGAGTCGCTAAAGACTTAAAAAAAAAAAAAAAGCAAGCCTAATATCGGTAATTGTAAGGACACTATGGAAGACCTTCACTTCCAATAAGAATATTTTACAGGGGTAGCCAATCTGAAAATGAGGACTTCAGTGGGGTTATTCTTGATTTATTCTTAATGTTAGGAAAAGTCGAACCAAGAGGGCTGTATTGGAAGTATGCTAAAACCAGTGTGAGCTTTAGCTTGAGAGTTGGAGCAAATGCTCTGCTTACCAGAAGCCAGTCACAACCACATAATCAGCCATATAGTTATTAAATGTTTGAGACTTTTTCATCTTAGTCCTTGACAGAAACCAGAGAGTTCTGCTCTTCTTCCTGTGAGCAGAAGTTGTTAAGACATCTTTTTGCTGTCTCCATTTCCTGTTCTCGTTTTAACAGGTGCAGTGAGAACAGCTGTAATGCACAGACCCAGCTCGCACAGTTGCTACTCTGAAGAATGACTGGAGGTCGAAAGAGATTCTGACCTAAGACATACACACACAAAAAAGGACAAGAGTTCAGTTAGATAGCTGTGAGGGATCCACTGTGAAACAAACTCCTTTGATTTCATCCCTCCGCTCTGCTGCTGCCCACCAGTTCCCAGTGTTGCCCTCAGCAGCAGGTTATCTCGGAGCTGGCTGGATCTGCAATGTCTGCGTGGCTCCCGGCACGCTCTGCTGTAGGCTGAACCCCACGGGTCAGGAATGAGGTGCACTGATGGGACTGCTGAATATAAAAGCCTCTGTGATGGAGCTTCACTGCTGTAAACCTAATAAAAAAATCACCACAGAGGAAACTTCATTTTCAGCTTTCTTCCAGCTTTCACCATTTAATCATAGTTAAATCTAAACGTGTCACATACAGTTTTTATTTGTAATCCAGTATCTAATCTCTGTGAACTTAATGTAATAATGCTTTTTTCTACTCCTTATTCCTTTCATTTCACCTCTGGTTTGGTATACCCACTATTACATTTCTAGTCAATCATCCTTACAAAACTAGCTTGCTAAATTATCCTTTGAATGTCGTAAGAAAGCAATCTGAAATTATGATTTAAAGAAATAATTCTTACTTGGGTCAAGCAAAACACGTAAAAGCAAAGGAGGTGTTTTCATACTTTCTTTAGCTCCATTTGAATTACATTCCTCTTTGTCACCCCCTTTGTCATTACTGTCATCCTTCACCGACAAATCACTGGCAATTAATAGCAAGGTAAAATGGTGAGATAACACTTACCACATCATTGTCATTATTCTGTGGTTGATGCATAGGAAATCACATCAAGTGACAAAATGGGCTAGAAGATTAGAAGTTAATGGTCAATAAATAAATAAATAAATGATAATAAAATACCAGGTACTTGGTAGCACCTTGTAAATAGGGTTGTTTGTTCTATAGAAGCATCAAACAGATTTAGCTCAGTATTTATCTTCATTTGTTGTTAACTGGAACAGGCTGTGAAAATCACGAAGGACATACACTATCTATATAAATTTAAAAAGTCATTTTTCCTTTTCAAATCTAAGCACCAGTTAAAAAGAATAAATCAGAACACATTTAACAGGTATTTACACACCACTGTTACATTACCAACTGGCAGAGGGAGAAGAACTATTACTGCAATCAGTCTAATTGGTCTTTTTGGATAAATTAAAAAAAAAAGTCAAATTTAACCAGCTGTTTACAGTAGGAATTTTTCTTTATTTTCATAAATGTGTTTATTTGAATTAAATCAATCCCCATTGGGAGCAGGGAAGGATTAGAGTTGTTTTACTTCTATTAGTCTGTGTATATTCTTGGGGAATATCAGATATTGTAAATATTAACAGCTTGCCTGCTTGGCTTAATGATGATCCAAGTATGACAAAGGATGACAAATTAATAGTATTTTTACCCATGTAAAAGGGCAATTGTCCACTGATCTTCTCAGTATGGATTCCATCTAGCTACTCAGAGACATTAGGAGGAAGAGATGATTTGCCTCCTCCCTCCTTTCCCTTTAAGACATTATTAGCAAAAGAGCAAAGGATATTTGAATATGGAGACCCCTTTGATCCTTAATTCTGAAAGTCAATACGAGATACAGAAAGCGTATCTCGCAAACATGTAAATCTCTCCTGACTGAGAAGGTGAAAAGCAGGAAACTTTGAACTACTTTTATTCCCCCTGCATCTAAACTACTCTGACCAGGCAGTTGTTGTTGCATTTGTCCTTCAAAGTCTGTGACTGATGAGAGGTACTGAACATATTTTGTGAGAATTTGACAAGCTGATGCCCATTGCTGAGTTTACAACTCTAGGTGCTATAGTGATGGATAACAGACTTGCCACTGTAAGAGCCAATGCCACGCGGTGTGGTTTGGGCTTCATTCTGAGAAGCTTTTATGAAAACAGCTGACAGTGACTATTAGAGATGGAGTTTGAAACAGAAGATTCATCTTTGCCTATTTTGTTTCCTTGCATATTTTATTTTATTTTAGTTAGGATATTTATTTTAGTTATGGGGTGGGTGGTTTTTTTTTGTGGTTTTTTTTTTTTTTAAGCTTAAATGTGCACAGAACTAAAGAAACACTTATTCACACCAAAATATTATGTTATCCTCACAGAAAAGTTTGATTCATAGAAGTGGTCTAAATGTAGACTTCATAGGCAGCCAGGAATCCAAGACATCCCTAAAACTAATGTTACGACCTGTAATTTGGAAACAAATTGTGATGTTCAGCATCATTCTTAGAGCAAAGTGTCAGCTAACCCACAGGATAATTTTAATCACTGGAGACTTTCTGCGTGCCTATGATACTATTTATCTTTGAAATAAAACTATCACATGCCCAAACTCATTATATACCAGAAACTCAGCCAACCAAAAGAGTACATGGGGCATTTACTCAAGCAAACTTAAGAAGAGGCAGCAGCCACAAGGGGAGGAGGCCTATGAGGAGGTATGTGAAAAGATACATTGGGAGAAATGTCAAGAGACACTCTTGGATGCACACAGAGAGGGTAGACTGCTAAGGAACCATGCAGTTAGGGATCCACTCTTGTAAGGAGGCACTCCAGCCTGAAGGGGCTGTGGTTTGCTGGTGGACTGCTGGTAGAGCCAAACCAGAGCACATACACTCACAAGGGACTGTTGCCCATGATGTGGGACTAAGAAGCACAAACAAGTGGAGGAAATCCAGTAAGGAGCATGGAGCAGCAGAGGAAATCCACTAGGAAATGAAGAGCTGCAGAAAGAAACCATCGCACTCCACTCCATCCTCTTGTACTGCCCGTCACCTCTTTGAAGTAATTGATAGGGACTGACTATAAAGAGTGGCCAAAGAAATGGCCATCGAGACTAGGAAGGTGCAAGAAGCGGTGATTGACTTAAATTAAGCCTTGAGAAGTTGTTTGCCTCAGTGTTTATTTTTTATGTTTTCTTTTTCTTATCAGTGTGATCAGTGATTACAAGTTTGTTTTTATTTGGAATAAAATGAAGCAAAAATTCTCTGAGTTGAAAATATTTTGACTGTTAAAAGGACTTGTGAAGATCATAGAATAGTTTAGGTTGGAAGGTTCCTTTAAAGGTCATTTGGTCCAACCCCCCTGCAAGGAACAAGGACATCTCCAACTAGACTAGATTGCTCAGAGCCCTGTCCAACCTGGCCTTGAATGTTTCCAGGGATGGAGCATCACCACCTCTCTGCGCAACCTGTTCCAATGTTCCACCACCTCCAGTGTAAAAAATTCTTTCATTATATCAAGTCTGAATCTGCCTCCTTCTATTTTAAAACCATTACCCCTCGTCCTATCAAATCAGGCCCTGCTGAAGAGTTTCTTTAGGGTCTCACTGTTTCTAGGATCTTTAGTCTTTCATATTCTAATGTTAATTGTTCAAGATCAGCTCTATATTTCCCCCTGAAAACTGGAGAAATCCTACTACTGAAGTGCAGTACTTGACTTAAATACCTGGGAAAATGAGTGATCTGTTTTGAAGCAGGTGTTGAATCTGTGAGGTCTCAAATTATTGTGTTTGTTCAGACAAATGGTCAATACGTAGCTTATCTGTTCTCAAATTCTGTTTCATGTCTCAATCTACATCCTCTAGATTCTTCTTTTGAACTTAAACTCGTACCTGTACGTGGCTTTAACTTTCATCATCTTTCTATTATTTCAACTTCTATACTTTCAAAGTGGTTGGGACCTGACTTTGTGCCCCTTTCTGTTTCTGAAGTGGACACTTATTCACAAGAACACAAAACTAGACTTTTCCTAAAGGTGTTGTTTGATTAATGGTATTAAAGAAATCATGTCAAAAAAAAAAAAAAAAAAGTTTTGACTTCTTCACAGATTTGGAGAAGAGTACATGACAGAGTACAGAGACTTGACCAGAGGTTGTAACTGTAACAGAGTGAGTTAAGGAAGAATGTGAAATGGGTAAGAGGCAGAGGTAAAATATCTAAGTCCACTGTGTTATGTAAGAATCTTTTGGTTTATTCTGTGGTTTGCTTTATTTTCTGATTTTCTTCTCTGACTTGCTGCTTCTTCTCAGTAATTTTATCTGCAAAATGTTTTACTAACCTTAAAACCAGAGTGACTTACTCTTGATTAATAAGGGTTGTGAAAGACACAAAAATAGACAGAACAGTCAGTAAAGTGATAGATTTTGATTAAAATTCTGTGTCTGTCTTTTGGCTACAGCTTGGTTTATGAGTCTTGTTTCCTAACATTGACAGTTTTGTCATATCCTTTATTACAATAGATGGTCATGTATTCTTCAGCAGTAGTAAGTGCTCAGTAGTTGGTAGGTCTGAAAACAGCTGCTACAGAAAGTGACCTTCCTTCCTTTTATGAACAGTTCAGTACAGTCTTCTCTTTGACATGAAGGGGTAGGAGAGGAGAGATTTGCAGCTTGTGCTTGCCCTGTCTGTTGCCTGAATTTTTGTTCCCAGGCCTCTAGAATTTCATTTATTCAACAAGTTATTTCAGAACAGATCCCAGGCAGCCCTGCCTACTAAGATATGCTAAACATGCCAATGTTTGTACCAATAGACACAGAAAGGAAATCTATATAAATAAACAGTTAAGCCAGATAACTTGTTTTGCTCTTGAGAAAGAAATCCACTTCTCACCAAGTTTGTAGTCTTTGCCTGTCCCTTTCCATCTGCATGTTTTGAAATAGACTGGGAGAGAAGCTCAATGTTTTTGAATTTCACAGTGGTGACCATGATGAAGGGAAAGTGATAGTGAACAATGTTTGCTTCATAGCATGAGCAGGACATTTTTAAGTCTGGGGGCAGCCATCAGGATTCTCAAAAAAACCCCTTGATTTATTTTCTTTAAGATTTTTTTTCCCATTTCCACAGATTCCACCTTCTGTACGATTTGCGAATTAATACCAAAGCCAAACAATCCATTGAAAGAATTGATGTATTAGAGGAACAATGTAAAGCTTGCTCTTCCCTCCAATTACTATATTCACTATGAAGAATCTGCACTACCTCATTTAAATCTTTCCTGAAGTGGGTCACACAGGGAAGCTGATTGATAAGGTGCTGGAGAGTTGAACTTTATGGCTGAGCACCAGACCTCTATCAACTGTGGGAAGGGATGTGTGCCAGAAATAGAGCTGTCACTGCCTCAACTCTGCTATTAAATCTTTAAAACTGGCAAATTTACAATCTGAAAGAAGGGGCATGGGCTGATGCACTCATAGAGCTTGAATATGGAAGAAAAATAATTTGAAACTGCAGTGAGTTGTTGGCAGGAGACTTGAACTCTGGTGAACAAACCTATCTGAGCTCAATTGGGAAAAGTGTGTAGTTGTGCTGCCTTTCATCAGTTCAGTGACAAGCTGAAAAGCATGCTAAATCTTCTTGTAAAGAAGCATTAAATTCAGTCTTTTTCTTTTTTTTTTTTTTTTTTTTTTGGTTGAGCACATGAAACCATGAGAACAAAAAGAACAGATGTAAGCTGCTTCTTTTGTCCCCCTAAAAATAAAGTAAAAAGAAGGGGGGAAAAAAAAGGAAAAAAACTGCACAGAGAAGAAAGACATGCACACATGCAAAGGTATAAAGAGGACTGCCTTCACTCACATCTCATGGCCTCTTATACTGGCAAGTGGAGTAGGAACCTTCTAACACTTTGTTAAGAAAAACTGGAGGGGATTGAGGTGTTGTGAAACTTTGACCCACTTTGAAGAAACCATTTAAATCTGCTATACACCAGAAGGATGAGGAAATTGTACAAGTATGACTAAGATATTGTGATTATCAACAGATGTCATCAGTCCAGAATGAGTCTGAAGACATGAGTTTTTTGGGGCAAGGCTGGATCTCTGCTGCCAATACAATTAAATTGAGCCAGCATAAATATAACAGTCTACATCTAATCAAGGAAAAAATAAATGACTCTATAAATTCTGGTAATAAGAAGAGTCTAAGAGAATGTAATAAGAAAGTTAACACTTTAATAATAACATTTTGCAATACAACCTGTCATGCATTTTACCTGTTGGTAAAACCATAAATTTAGGGAGGTTAGCTACGTTGTAGTACAAATAATTGTAAAACTTTGCTGAATCATGTGCATCATTTCAGTTGTCCTATTTTTGTGTCTGCACAATGATATTGTATTGGCTATGCCTGAACTGCTATTTATTAGGAGGTGTATACTACTGGTGCAATTATTTAGTTACATTTACATTCAGAAAACAAATCAAACGAGCCAGAGATTGATCTCTGTCCCTAAGGTTGCCTGCCATGGCAGAGTTTGCTTTCACACAACTAAACTCTCCTATCCCTTTCCACTGTGGACAGCTTTGTTAGCAATGATTCTCAGTCTGATCAACTCTAGAAATAGCCTGGCCATTGCTAAGGAGAGTACTGATTGACTCAGGCCAAAACTGCACTAATCATTCAATGGTATGGAAAACTACAGGATGGAACTCGTGTTTTCAGTTCGTTAGCATAGATGTAGCTTGTGTATACAGACTGGGTCTTGTTCTGTGCTTCATGCTGCCAGTGTTAGATACTGGATTGTATCTTTACATCAGTGTGTGGGAGAGCAGGTGTGTGTCAAATAAAAAAAATTGTAGGCTCATTGAATCTCTTCGCCAAACTTGATGGGGTTTTTTTTGTTTGGTTTTAAAAATCTTTCAAAATCACTGTGAATCAGGACAAGTATTCACTGTTCCTATCTGCCTAACGTGTAGATTGATGCTGTCTGGAATTTGGGCAAAATTTTCAGTGTCAGTGGCTTAAATTTTAGGAAAAGCAGTGAAGTACCAAGAAGAACAAGAATAAAATCCTTCACAATATTGTAGAGCTTGACTAATGAGTAAGATAAACCTACCTGAATTTCTACAGCATTTTGTGTATGCCACTGGCACAAACAGTAAGAACTGTAGTTCACATTTCTGATTTACTAGAGGAGGTTTATGTAGTAAAACTAATCTTGCTGAATTAAAGCTGCTTCACAGGAAGATGTCAGTCAAAAGGGTAAGAGGGTGATTTGTATACAGATATACAGTTAGGAAGCAAACTGAAGGAGAGATGTCCAGTTGGTTGTGTTGAAAAGACAACTTGCGTCTGGCCAGATTACAAGTGTTCTTCAATGTTATCTTACATAATATTTCTATTAAAGGCTTTGACACGCATGTAGGTGTGTACTAATGAAATTTGACACATGGGTAGGTGGCTGACATTTATTCTTTTAATACTGAAACTAGAATGTATGATTTTAATTTTAAGTTTCTGGGGTACATGGGGGTGTACATGTGGGCCCTAGAGAAGGGTTTTCTTTTTCTTTTTTTTTTTCTTTTTCTTTTTTTTTTCATCTTTTTTATACAATTAAGTTGGGAGACAGAACAATTGAGCTTGGCTGTTGCTCCTGTGAACCGACGCTACCTAAAGAATATATTCTTACCATAATGCAACATTTCTTAACTTATAGTGCTAATTCAGCTTCTCTGAGGGCTCATTATTTAAAGTAACATAAAGACTTTTTTTTTTGTTAGATTTTTATTGTGGTGGTACATTTAACTAATGGTGCATTATGAAGGAACTCTTATTGGAGGCAGAAATGAGCATTACTTGAATACTAAATTAATTTATCATCCTCTACACTAATAAAAAAACCTAACAAATTAATTAATAATGGGACCACTTAATGTGCAACTTTTTTCTCCTTAATTGGTTTTAGAGGTGAGAGAAGTGTTGCAAGTTGAAGTAATATTGAAAATAGTCTGGTGTTAGAGCAGGAGAGAAGGATTTCAAGACTGTGTAAGGTCTGTGTATATCTTGCATTTGATCTGTATCTATATGTACAGGCACATATTTATAAACCTACCCAGACAAACATGTGTGCCATATCATGAAGATCTACAGAAATATACACATATATACCTAAACGCAATCAGACATATGGCTATGGGCCTGATTCTAGGCTAGTGTAAGCCAGCAACAACACTATTAACTACTGCTCTCTGCTGAGGATCTATCCCTGAGGAAATTTTAGAAATCCACCAGAGCTGTATGCAAGGCGCTCTGCTCAGGGTGCACTCTCGTGGTCCAACACATACTGATCTAAGGCAATGCCCATATGAAAAGGGGAATCCTGCCTCATGTGATGCTGGCCACATGCTTTTACCCTTGAGTCTTCTCTTCATGGTGCTTGTCATGGTGTGATTCTGTCTGAAGACAACCACCAAAAAGTCCTTTTAAATTAGACCAGAGAATTCGCTGAATGCAACCCAAAGGTACACTGTCCAAAGGCAGCCCAAAAGGAGCAGTGGGAGCTCATGTCTGAGGATGGACAAATGAGCCAGACAATTTCTTCTCTCCACAACTCACAGCTGGATCAGCTAAAGCTATTTGTAAAATCTTAAGGTCTAAAGCATGGCTACCATCTTTGTAGATACCACACCACTTAAGTGTGGAGGTTGTCTTTTAAGACTTTGTAGTCCCACTGCCAACTCATTTTGTTTTTTTCCCTTATTGCATCATTTACACCTTAATGAACTAAATCACAGTTATCTCCTTTCCTTAAGATTCATATTTTTCGTGCTGCTCAAAATTGTAAGAATAGAGAACTGAATTAGGTTGGCATTTAAATTAAGTCATTAGCTAAGTCTCACTGGAAATGAGCTGATCTCAAGTTAGTAAAAGTGTAAACATACTCAAGTAACTAGACACGATACAAGGGATGTCAGAATATGTTATTGTTTAGCCTTAGTCACCACACAGTTTCTCTGTCTCCCTCCCCCTCCCCAGCAGAAAAGAGGACAGAATTGGGAAGAAAAGAAAACTCGTGGGTTGACATGAAGACAGTTTACCAGAATAGCAAAGGAAAATGACAATAATAACAAAATATAAAGATATTAAAATATACCAAAAAAAAATATGCACAATTTCTTACTACCTAACGTCCCAATGACCAATACAGCTCATCCCCAAGCAGCGATCATGGAAACAAAACTGAGCAGCAAGCAAAGGGGCAAGACAGAGAGAGAGAGATGTCCCCCCGCGGCCAACTTGCACTTATATACTATTTATGGCATGGAATACTCTCTTTGGCCTGTTTGGCTCAACTGTTCTGGCTCTATCCTTCCCAGCTTCCCGCATCTGCACGTTAGCGAGATCTGGAAAGCTGGACAGCGTCCTTGGTCTCATTAGCAACAACTCGTAACATCAGTGTGTTTGCCAACATTCTTCACCTATCAAATCCAAACCATGTTGGTTACTGAGAGGAAAATTAACTCCATTGCAGCCTAAACCAGGACAAAATCTTTTCCCTTGTTGCTCAATTTTTATCTTTAAGTTTTTATATATGGGGAAAAAGGAGATATGAGAAAGGGATTTTCCACTGGTCTTAATTTGTACAATGTATGTTTTCTTCACTATCTCCCAGAAGGTCAATTTGTGATCAAAATTTTTATTTTCCAAGAATAAACTGGACTTTGGATTTTCGGGTATTTTGATATTTGTACACCAAACACTTCTCATGCAAGGGAAAGAGGGACATGATCCTTACAGCATACTTTACTCAGCCACAGGGCTTTCATGCAAATCTTCACTTGACTGTGGACTAGAACCAAGTCTGCTTTGACTCCATACCCCAGGTGATTCAGGAGCTCAGAAGAGCACCTCTTTTGTTTATCTCCTTACCTCTACTTGGTATTAAACTAGCATCAGAAAGTAAATATAATTGAGAGATTAAATATTTGTCTCCTGCAATTATTTCTGTTTAGTAAAAAGCCCAGCTAAGCATGTGGAAGTCTGAGTACACAGCCTGTCCTCCTAGATAACTGTAATTCATGTTGAGACAGGTAGGAGGTACAAACTCGTCCCTTTTCCTGGTCTGTGACTGCCAATAGGTTTGTTTCTGATGGACTTCCGTGGTGCATTACCCAAAGTCTTCTGACACGTGGCAGTTCTGCTGATGGGCTGCTGTCACGCAGGCTCTTGTCAGGCGAGTCTTGTGAGCTGGAGTACTGTAAAATGGCTGCAATTTTAAGGAGTCATTTCCCAGGATAATTTCAAGTGCTGAATGTTGTGTCCAGTAAGAAAAAAAGTTCAACACATTTAATTCTGATGCCATTTTTCTTAAAGAAGGCTCTCTGGGATCCAAGTTTTTTCTATCTTCTACTAGAGGCTTCTCAGGGGAAAGAATTAAGGGCTGATGTTGCCTGTTTTACTATATTTTTGCTCACAGAAGTGTCAGCCTTAGTTTCTTTCTCTGATGAAGGTGACAAAGCATGGAGCAAATTTGGAACTGCTGGGGAGCAGGAGCAGAGAAGTGCTTCTCAGATCTAGGAAAAGGCTGTCTGACAAGGACAGCTTTGGTGGTTAAAACTCTGACCTGGTGTCAAATGAGCAGAATCTAAAAAGAATGGGGATGGTATCTCCCAAAGGGATGGAGGACTGCAAGTCAGTGTGGTAACATGGCTGTCAGGGCTCATGGCTGGGCTGGACAGGGCTGTGGGGAGCTGGAGACTGGCCCTGCTGTGGTGTCACTGGTGCAGGGACTGGTGGCCCTGGGGGCTGACATGGGGTCCTGGGCTGCGGACAGGCCCCCAAGCACCCTCAGGGCCTGGACATATTGGACTGTTTTTTGTTGTGACTGTGCATTGAGTCTGGCCTTACTGTGTATTGACCTCTGGGCTCTTTGCCTGCCCCTGTGTAAAGGATGAGTAGGTAGTACATTTACTGGCAACCGACTACTACTGAAAATTGGACAGTTTCTAATGGAGAGATAGTGATAATCTAAAAGTGCCTTAAAATTCATTAAAAGGCTCAGGAAGCAGTGCAAAATCCACAATAAGTATAAGTTTTACAAAATGTTTAGTGATGCCTCAGTTTTGGTGGTGGTGTATTTTTGTAGATGACTACGGATTTCAATCAGAGTCAAGTTTAGATTAAAGTCACCTTTGGAAAATTCAATCCTAAAAGATTTGAGAAGATTTGGGTTCCTCAGTTTTCCCTTTACACTGATGCTGCTTCAGTTTCAATGTTCAGAATTTTCCAGAAGAAAATTTTTCTTTTTTCATTTTGTTTGTATATCTTCAGCTAGCCATTTCTTCAGTACTCTTGTTGTCGTCAGTGGGGTCTGGATCGGATGCCAGTTTACAGCATATCCTGAACATCCATCAGTGTGAGCAGAGGGATGCAGTGTGTCCACAGCAGGAATTTTCCAGCAGAGAGGAAGGCCGTTGCAGAGCAGGAGATACCGACACTCTGCCTCTGAAGACTGACTGAGCCTTGGCACAAGGGGTACTTTTGTGCCAGCATGCTATTTGGAAATGTCAAACTCAGAGTGCTAGTGTCTACTGCAACACCAGAAAATGTTGACTGGTGTTTTTAGGAGCATTTTATCCATGTAGTTGTACCTCTGGATTTTGAAGCCATGTAATAACACTGCCAAATGATCATTAGTATTGAGTAAGCCTAATCACCATTTAAATGGAAACAAGTAGTGTGAGTGAACGGGGGATATGAAGTTCATTATTTCACTTTGCAAATCAGTAACTCTGGGGAAATTTCCATTTTAATATGCTGTTTATTTTAACATAATGACTATAATGTTAAGATCACATATATCCTGTGGATAATGTAAAAAAGCATTTCTTTCGGCTTCTTTTATTATCTGAACAGGAGCTCATATGCTGTAAGGTTTATTTATTTATTTACTTACTTAAACAATTAATTTGCCAAACACTTTGATATTTGTCATCCTACTGCACTTCTACTGTCTATATTCTTAATTCCTACTGGAAATATTTGGTAATGATGGTGATGTGTGTTAATAAATCGTTTTAATGAAGAGAAAAGAGGTGGTAGACTATGACCTTACCCTTAGCCCTGTATTTTATGGCAACCTGTAATTTCTCTGGCCATATGTTATTTATTACATTATTATGTTTGCATCAAAAGATCAGTGATCATGCTCAGGTACTACGAAATAAATCAGTCCTTGAATTTCAGAGGTGCTTTGTATGACATGCGAGAGTCTGTTATACCTTAACATCTTACCCTGCTATTTTGCCAATGGCTATTGCAGTGATGTTAAAGTCTTCGGAGAAAGCATACAGTAGATTTTTCAAATTTCCAACCAGAATATGTTTATTGTATTTACCTACCTTTTTTTTTCCCTTGTATTTTACTGGTCCAGGGTAGAACTACAGTAACCTAGCAATATTGGGGAGAGTAGGGATTGTACTAGTTCAGAAAATACTTTCCATGCTTATAAATAAACAAATAAAGTAAAAAGATTATCTGGAGCAGTGGCAGATTGATTTAGCAGAGAGACTGAGGTCAAAGATTTTTACTTGTCTTAGTGGTCTTCGTTAGGAAATTAGAGCATCCTGCTGAGAAAGACTGGCATGCTTTGGCTCTGCCAGTGTCAGGCTGCGCTGTAAACATGCTAGTGCCTAAATAGTGAATTGCTTGCCACGCAGATGAATGTTTGTCACAGTCTCTGGGAGATAGATGTCACAGCCTAGTGAAGACCTGCTTATCTTTCATGTGGTCACTTCTATTACCTCTGCTCAGGCTGTGCTGACCTGCTATTAGTGACTCTAATTTAATTTCCCCCACCAGTGTCATGGGTTATTTCTTCCATTACTTTAGAGATTTAATTTATAGGTTAAACTCCATCACTTGAAAGAAAGAATTTTTCATGCCATGAAGAACAAGTTCTTTTTGAAGATTAATATGGTGTTGGCTATTTATCTTGTCATCTCTAAGGCATAAGGCCTACACAGCAGTGAATTACAATATGTTCATATGTTGGCACTATTTCCAAAAACCATGAAGTATTGTATGTTTTCTCATTTCAGCTACACCGCAACATCTAAAAATGATTCTGTGCATGGTGTTGTGGAAGATAGGTTGCACTTCTGTTACAGCTATAAATAAGCTTGTGAGGAGTTGACCCTGTGCTTCCATTGAAAAGACTGACACATAGACACGACAATGACTGTAACAGGCAAATACTTTAGCTCTTGTATCTTGGTTTTCCCACATATTATTTGATCCAAACATTGAAAAATGGAAGGAAGCAATTCTAAATATCTGAATATTAATTTTATGTCATTCATATAATGATAGGCATTTTCTAGAATAAAAAACCTTGTAGTCACTAATTGATTTCTCAGTGTGTTCAAATACAAATGCGCCTCCTGGAAAAAAAGCAAACCTTGACTGCTTATTAAAAAAAAAAATCCTTACATAATCATAAGTGTGCTTACCAGAGCTTAATATAATGTTATGTGTTAGTGAAATAGTTTTAACTGTTTGCCAGAGGTTTATTTTCCTATATGCCTAAGAATGTTCTCCAGAAAAATATTTGCCAGCTTTTTAATGTTGCTTTTTCAAGAATGTTATCTAAATTAATTTCTGCCACCATGGGGAATTTCTACGCCTTTATAGCCTTCAGTCTGAGAGTGCAACCAAGTCCCATTAAAACACAGCTTGGCCACTGAAAGGGAGCAGGCAAGGCTTTCCTGGTCTAAGCTTAACAGAAGAGGAAAGAATTAAGGGGAGACAGCTGCCTGCAGAAGCCTTCAGGGGCTGCAGGACTCTGGAGTCAACAGAGGAGAGAGCAGCAAAGGGAAAAGACACCTGTGACTAGTTTGACTTCCAAGGATAAGGGACAGCATGGGTAGGTATGTGTGATGGAATGAAGTTTATGCCAGATCATTTGAAAACTGGCCATAGTTTCAGCTGAATCAGCACAAACTTTCCTAGCACAGTGAAACTGTCTATAAGAAGTGAATTAAATGATCTTGCAGTTGAATGCCTTCACCCACTCGTTGCCAGACCGTCACATTAATTTTCATAAAACAGAGAAGCTGAAGTTACAGTGAAGAAGTCCAGGTTTTCCCATTACTAAATTACAATTCAGTAAGACATTAATATATATTTATACGTACACATATTCAAGTGTATATATAATGTGTATATGCGTACGTGTGCTTTAAAGAAAGGCAAATTTTTAATAATTTCTCAGAGTCTGACTAGCAATAAACTTAGAGTCTATGTCATCAGTGAAGAGTTCACGGGGAGTATTTGTTATTCAGACTACTTTGAGTAGAAAAGTAGGTCATGTTGCTATTTCTGTGCATATAAGACTCAGAGAGAATCAAGTTTTCTGTGTGAAGACTTGTGATTATTAATTTATAATTTACTTTCTGCAACTGCTCTGTATTATTCAGTTAGAATTCAAGTTGTCTTACAAAGATCTTACTTGGAAGCTTTGAAAAGAATTTCAGAGTTTAACTACCTCCTACATTTCTCCTTGTGTTAGTGCCCCCTCTTGAAATTTGTTCCTAATTCAGTCAACAGGGGTGCAAACATTGGTTAGAGCAGTAGCAAATGCAACATTTAATCTTTATTGTCAAATATTTTTTTCTGTCAGTGATCCTTGCTGACCCCTAAATAAGACAATTTTCTGATTGTGTTGTCATACACTCGTCACATTTGAAGAGGAATATTTCAGGAAGGAACATGCAGCAGGATGATATTAACTTCTAAAGATAGAAAAGTTCAAATTTTTATGCAAATGAATTTATTTACATAAAAGTGTAGGAAACAAAAGAGTAAATACCTGGAGACAGACTTTGTTCAGTGTCATAGATCTATACAGAGAAATGCAAGCGAAGGTTTCAGGAAGTTATTTTTATTTACAATAAGGTTCTTCTGCTGCTTGCTTTGAGGCACATAAACCACTGGAGAGCAGGCAGAAAGGAAAGGAATAAATTCTTCATGTTCTGGGACTCCTTCCTTACCTCGACATGTGCAGTGCAGCATCTGTGGAGTCAGAAATGAAGAACCTGGTCTGGAAGGGACTTCTGACTAGCGATGGAATAAAGCCTACAAGTCCAATTAGAGAATCTAGTCCATGAAGTATATTAGATGTGTAACTATTTTTAAAACATTTTTTCAAACTCTTCAAGCAGTTCCTGCATGTATTTAATTGCCAAATTCAATACTAGCTGTACATTCACTTTAAAACAAATACATAACCCCTCTACTGAAACACTTCAGTGAACAGTTCTATTTTCAATTTGATTTGCAAGTAATTTAGCACAATGAAATAGGTACTACTCTTTTTGCCTTTTTGTTTTCTTACCGCAACTGTTCAGGGAGCAACATATTTCTTCTTGATAGTTCTCTTCATTTCAAGTGCCTCTGAGATAAGAAGTTATGGCAAAAGTGATATATGTAAGGTAAAAGCCAAACTAGCAAAATTAAGATTTCCTTTTTTTTGAGTGCGCAGCGTTTGAGCATCAAGTTGGTATTTCAAGGCAGTCAGTGCCCCAGATTCAAAACATAACTGAGAGCTTTTTTTCCAGTTTCTGCTGACAAAGCAGTCCAAAGGATTGCTGACTGCAACAAGCCTCTGAGCCGTAGGCATGACTGAAGCTCACTTGACAAGATTCACTTACTAAACCCAGCGTGCGTGATGAGACCCTGTCACAGCGGAGCATGACAACAATGCAGAGTGCTGGAGAAACAGGAAAAGCAGCTGAGTCACTATATTTACAAGTCACTAATCCACTCTGGGTATAATAATTTAAAAAGCCTATGGATTTGGACAAAATATTTGTGAGTGTATTTTTCTTTTTTTAGGGTAGGTTTTTGAACTAATCTTCCTGACTTAATAGTACCTGTTAAACAGAAGTTGAGTTTTATAATCAAAACCGTTAGAGGAAGAAGGGAAGAGGCTTATTTTATGGTGTGGAAAAAATTTACAGGGCTAACTGGGTTAGCTGTTATTGACAAAGATCTCAGAGGAATTTATAGACACATAGATGTATCCAGTAGTATTGCTCATACACGGGTCTTCTAGTACTGGCACAAAATACTTTAAAAAAACAGCAAATAAATCTAAGGTTTTGCTAAAAACATACAGACCATTTTCAAAGAAATATGTTTTAAAGTGCATAATTATATGAGTTTTTAATGTAAGAGGAGGTACAGTTGTGTCTGGAGACCTTTAAGATTTCCCAAATTTGCATGAGTTGGAAATTATTATAGATCAGTTTGTGGTTTTGTTTTGACATATCATCTCTTTCAACTCAGAGAGTCCTGGCTGTGTGGGTGCCTCATAAGAAGAGTTTAATTGATATTCCTGCCAGAAACATTAGGTTTCTGCATGAGGGGCCACAGAAGAGTGTGGGCTTGGTTTCAGCTGCCACTAGGATCTTGGCCTCAAATGTGAAGATCCTGGGGAATGTGGTGAGCGAGAGGTTAGAAGGGAATTGCTGGGGAGCCATACTTGAACTAAGTAACAGTAAACAGGAGTAGGATGTTCAACATACATACATGGGGTTTTGTACATATTTTCAAAATAAAATATAAAGTTATCCCCCCACACATATCTTAATATTGTGAGGAGTTAGAAGCTTTAGAGTGCTTAGAAGGTTTTAAAGTAAAAGTATGAGTAAGGGGCTTATTAATACACTGAGGAATCTGAGGAGCCAATGCGAAAAGAGTTACAGTTCACTGGGTGAGATGAGTGGGAGTTTTATGGTAGGTGACTGCTCTGAATGGGCAAACCAGCAGATGTGAGGAAGGACAAATGGGAATCTGGAGCACTCTCTTTCAGGTTAGGGATGTCAAGAACTGCCCTACCCCTATTTGTGTCCTCTTTGCTCTTAAAAATGTGGTATCCCAACATCGACTAGAGGCTACATGAAATTCAGTAATGACAACAGTTGAACGAAGAACTCAGAATCGAGAGAAGAGTGTGTTGCTGATAACCCACTGGGCTGTGGTGGAAAAAAAAACAAAAACAAAAACAAAAGAAAAATGTTCCCTTGAGTCCTGAAACAGAAACTGAAAACGATAAAACAAAGATTACTTCAAGAAAAAACTGTAAGATAAGACTGATTCAACCACTGAAGAACATTGTGGTCCTAATTGGAATCTTATTTGTCGACAATGTGTGTTGCCAGACATAAAGCAGTCCCTCAGAACAGAGAAGGGGCCATCTTATTTCTTTTAGTTTTAGTGCACCATTGTATTCCATAATAAATGTCTGCTTAAGGAAGACTTACATAATTAAAACACGGCCTTCACAAAAAGTGAAAGACTCCAGATATAAATATGTAGATGATAATTGTAAAATCAGGATTTAAAAAAAAAATTAAGAGCAATTTAATTTGCATATTTAATACTATCCTTCCTACTGGCATTGAATTCAGAGGACACTATAAAGGGAGAGCAAAGAGAAAATGAAGTTATAATGAGTTAGGAAACCCAGGTACACAATTTGGAGACAGATTATAGCAGCTAGGCAGTTAACTTGGGAAGTGCTGTTTTCCAGGTGCAGGGCAACTTTACAGATTTACTTAGCCAAGGCTGAAAATAAGGAGGTGAAAAGACTGAACTTTGCTTCAGAAAGTTCCCGATGTAAGTGAAGACAGAAATGGAATAACTAGCAGGAGCACCTGGAGGGGAGTGTTTGGTAGAACTAGCAATGCTGTCTGCTTCTCTCAGCCAAAAGTTGGCTGTAAGTGAGCTGAATGGGAATTACTGAGCATGCAAGGAAAGAGTGGGCTTTAGGAGAAGGAAAATATACAAATAGTTTGTATTTTACTTGATTCTCTGTGGATCTATACACTTTTGTGTAAATTGCTACTTTACTCTGAAGGGATTGCTTTTGGTAATTTTCAATCATCCACTGTTCACAGTGGCAAGGGAGAAAAGGGGAGGGTTAGATTAAGAAGTGCGCTTTATGGGGATCAGGGGAGCTGCCACTTGGGGATCTAGTCCTTGTGCACCTGGTCTGGGACATTCAACTTTAAAACAAGTGCTGAGGACCAGCGCTCTCCCCTTACTGGGGTGAAAGGGATTGAACTGCCTTCTTGACCCCTGACTCTGAGAGAAGGTGTCTGGCAATAGCACAAGAACTGTCTGTGTGCCTTAATTGATAAAGTTTTTCTCTATCCCTACTAGCAGGAGAGAAATGGCAATAGACTGGCAATAGCCCTGGGTATGTTTGTCATTGCCTCACTATGGGGACGTAGAAGTCTCTGTTCTGAACTTCCTCCTGATATCAGATTCAAATACGACACGTAATTTGACCTCAAATCTTGATAGAGGATTGTCAGAACGTGATGGTTTGTGCAATCTTCATCGTGTTTGGACTCTGTCCTCTCAGGTTTTAGATCTACTTATGGAACCAAAATGCCATTGTTCCCATAGCAATCACTGGCCCTTTCTGTGGGGCATTGATAAACCATCTGCATTTATATATTTCAGTCTATTGTTGTCACGCTCCGATTTCGGGTGGGAGGAAGGCCCCCTTGCGTTCTAGCCGACCTCAGACGAGTCTGGGAGGCTAGGGGCGGCTAGACCAACCTCACACACACCGGAGCGTGGTTTTGTTCGTATTTCTCGGGAACAGAATTAAGACTCAAAACGGAGTCAAGCGCCAGGTAACTTTATTAACCCGACAAGAAGTTCGCAAATGCAAGAGAAAGGAGAGAAAGAAAGGAAAGAGGGAAAAGAGTTTCAGTTGCAATAGCTACCACCACGGAGCTGCGGCGTCCCGACAGTCCAGTCGACTCGGTGGGGGAAACGTTCCGTCCGATGTTGGTCATTTCTGTCCTTTTATCGTTCGTCTTATCCACGTCACATATTCCAAGAGCGGGTTTGCTTGGCCGCACCCCTCACCTGGCGGTGATACGCATGCCCAATACCGTCTCTGGGCTCCTCTGTTTTTCTGGCCTGGGTCTGGGCGCATACGTAGGGGTAAGGCTAAATTTTGCAGAATCAGCTCTGCATTCAGGTTTGTGGGAAAATAGGAGGAAAAAACAGGAAGCTTCCAGTCCTGTGGCTTGACTGGCTTGCAAGATAAGGGAATCATCTTGCAGGAAAAAACAGGAAGACTCCAGTCCTATGGTTTGACTGATGTACCATTGTTTAGGTGATGGTTTGACGCTTCGACAATGTTGAGACAAACATTCGACACAGTCTCTCACACCACCCCGTGGCTCAACATTATTGCCTCAGGGATGGGGTTCCGTGGTGGCATAAATGATAGAGGAAAGCAGAAAGAGAAAAAAAAAGAGAAGAGAGAAAGAGAAGAAAAGAAAAGAAAAAAAAAAAAGATATATACAATTCTAAACATTATTGTTTGTCAGGCAAGTTAGTGTATATAAATGCTAAATACATTGATTTAATCAACAATATCTTATCTAACTAAATGATCTTAACATATCTAAATTTAATTAACAACATTTATCTTACCTGAGTAAATGGTTTTAACATATAAGCATGTGCCCAAGTTTGAGGCTTATGGCTCTGGGGGTTCAGAAGAAGCAAGTAATTGTTTACAAGGACAATCACAAGGTAAACAAAGACAAACCAACAAAACTATAGCAATGCACCACTTCATAAATGTCCCAAGATACAGCACCATCAAAATGTTAAGCATTTTGTTCATTTTTTTTTTGCGACCATTTTTCTTCAGCAAAACAGTTCACTTTTTGCCTTTTGGTGAAGCTGGCGACTAGGTCCTTGTGGAGCTGGTAGCTGTGTGATCCACTGGAATTTGGGTCTGGATACGCAGCAGGAAAGTGGATTTCCACGCCTCCAACTCAGAACACAGTAAATAAACAATAACACTATAAATTTGCTGTCAATTTTATATCACCCCATGGATCCATGGTGGTTTCAAAAAAAAAAAAAAAAAAAGAGAAACAAACAAACATCTCATATAATTTCTATTGCTGGTGGTCTGGTTCGGTTCTTTCCATCGTCCAGCGATGTTGAGACATTAATTAACCTTTTCAGTCTCTATACCACCCCGTGGCTCAGCATCGCTCACCGAGGTTGAAGGGGGAAAAAGAAAAAGAAAGGGGAAAAAGGAAAGAAAAAAAAAAAAGAAAAAGGGAAAAGGAGGGGGGGGGGTGGGAAGAAAGGGTAAGGGGACTTAGTTATGCTTATATGTGGCCACAAAATGGGTTTATATTGTTGTATGATACGTTGAGGTGTTTCTTCATTTTTAATATGGACCACCCCAAGGTAACATATCTTAATCCAGTTCACATATAGCACTTTGTGGATATGATGTTCAGAGATCCAATGATGTCAAATACCTATTCGAAATCATACATATAACACAAATAAAGATTAATAGGTTAACAATTAATTTCTATATCAATCATCAAAAACATAGATTCAAATATCAATATAAGGACCTTTTTTCCCACCCTGTGAGTCCTAAAAATCAAGTTTTAGGTAGGTTTCCAGGTTTGCCTTCAAACAGGGGGGGGTAACAAACATGGTTTTTTTGGGGAAAGCTATCTGTCTATCTGACAGATAGACCACTTTTAAATTTTATATGTCATCAATTGGAAAATCATCTGGAGCCATTCTCTGCCAGTTGTGGTGTGGCTGATATAGACTCCACGGGAGTGGGACAGCGTTTTTTCCTGTGTTTTCCCAAAAATGGGGTGACCGCGCCTGCGCCTGTTTGGAGCTGTGGGCTTGAAGGCAAGCTGGACTACTACCCAGGATTCCTGCTTCAGTACCAACATCCTCCGGAAGAAGGAACTGCGTATATGAACCCCAAGATCCGTTTCTAGATCTTTCCAAGGCGGGGGGGGACTGCGCGTGCGCAATCCCAGACTTGGAATTTATAAAAGGGGCAACGGCAAGGTGCCACGCACACGCACACCACCTGAGCAGCAGGAGTCACCACCTGCGGCACCCATTTTCAAGATGTCGGCAGATGCATCAGCAGTAAGTGTTCTCTTTTCCTTTATTCCTTTACTTTTCCTGTTGCTTGGCTATAGTGGTGTAATGTTCTCTTATCATTAGCTGGCGCCGCTTGGCGAAGACGAGAGACCTGAACAAGCGCCCGATCACCACGCGAGGCGATCAGTGAGGTAGGTATCATTAATCTCAAGAGGTCTCCTTTAATTTTCGTGGCTGTTAAGGTTTTTCCTTTTGTTGCTGTTCCACTTCCAGCTTCATGATACCTGCTGCGGGGTCAGAGAGAGAGAGACCTGGCGCTGCCCACAGCGAAGGTGTTGAAGAGGTTGATTGGGGGTGTCTGAGAATGTTAATTTGTTTACTGTTAGTGGTTGCAATTTTTGGTGCTCTTTTTATGTTGGGCTTTTTGCTGTACTGTTACTACTATGATTGTTGTATATAAGCTGTTTTCACATTTTTGTTTGTTTGTTTTGTGTGTTGTTAGTTATTGTTAGTCTAGTTAATATATGTTCTACAATAAAGTTCAGTTTCACAGTTCATCAGGAGGTCTCTTGTTCACTTCTATGGTGGATCTGTAAGCAAAGGCGGGAAGTTTGCGGAGGCGGGGGGGGAAGGGGAAACTGCCACGCGGTTTGGCTGACAAAAGCCAATAGTCTCTATAGCAAACAGAACAGTTAAAAATGGCAAAGTTATATGATTTTAACAGTTACGCGTTCAGCTTGCCGTACAAATCTGATATGTTTAACCCCATCGGGTGAAGTCACAGTGACCGCTTGCATTCGAGTCACTACGCTTTGGATTAATTGAATTAGGCACGGTATAACACAAGGCAAAAACATTAAGGCTGCTAACCCACATAGCAAATAAAATAAAAGCCGTTTTATCCATGGTGTTCCTGGTAGCCAGGACCACAAACCACCATCCCAACCATCCCAGCCATTCCATGTCTGAGTGGGGACATGGGCTAGTTTTCTAATGTCTGAGGTCAGTTGTAGAACCACCTCACCAACATCACTGATTTTTAAACAACAATTAGAAATATTTAGCTTCCCACATACTCCTCCCTCTTCAGCCAACAAATAATCCAAAACCATGCGATGTTGCAGGATCGCAGTGCGCATCTCTCGAGATTGTTGATTCAAGAGATCTATAGCATCAGCAGTTTTGTTGGTAATGATTTCCAAAACTGCCTGCAAACGAATTATGCGATTTAAGTTATAAATTGGTTCCCGGGCCCCTGTTATCAGGTCATTAGGATTCCAGGTGGCCGGGCCATAATGCTGTATTATCCTTTCGGGAGGCCACTCATTTTTCCCCCATTTTTGTGTTCCACCTATTTCAATCTCGATAGCTCGCTTATTGCGTGCAACATCTTCGTCACCCAGATTATCATACAGTTTCACTCCTAGTCGGGGACTTTCTGTTTCTGGAAGCAGGAAAAATAGAGGCCGGATAATTCCAATATAACAAACCCCTGACCAGTTTGCTGGTAGTATTTTGTAGGCAGTGTGTCCACAGATCCAGTAATGTCCTTTTCTGGCTCTGACCCCTCCAGCAAACGGTCCAGCTGCAGTCCGTGGATGTTGCAAGTAAGTTGTATTATAGTCTCCTAAAGGGCTAAAGAAGGTGGTGTTACGTTTTCCCAGCTGACTATATGTTTGCCCAGTGCAGTACCAAGCACCCGTGTCTTTTTTCCACTTACAAGTTTGAATATAACCTCGGCCGTTGGGCCACCAAGCGTCAAAGGATTCATTTTTATTTGACCAAAATCCACCAAAACTCTTACTGCGTCCGGCTTTATTAACCCACATCCATATGCTAAGACTAACATCTTTGTTAATTAACTTATATGTGAGTGTCCACTGACATCTGCTTTCCCCCACACTGACTCCTCCATTTTGGGTGCGATTTAAGCAATATCCACCTATGGCAGGGAACTGAATTGGCCATGTTTCGGAATCGTCCCAAGTGGTGTTATTGACCTCGCTGTAATTGCTCATGATTTGTCCTGGCGTAAGGGGCATGGAGGTCCAGGGCCAGCTTGATAGTCCTAGAGGTCCTCCACACACCCAGCAATGGCTTAAGTTAAAAGTTTCACTCACAGATTTTGCTAACAAAATAAACTCATTACTGTCAAAGGAATTCTGAAGGTAGAGGGGGGGATGAGCTGGCCTCTCTTCCCCACCTCGGACAAATCCCCAGAGCAATATAATTGAGAGCAAAACAGTGTTTAAAAACATCTTCACTGATAGGTTTTATCACTTCCTCTGCAGGCGTGTTGGTTTCTGGTCTGGTGCTTTCTTCCTCCTAAAACGAGATAAAACAGAACCTCCTCGGGTGAGAGAAAGAGGAAAAGAAAAAAAAAGGAAAAAGCGGCCATGAGGCGCAAGGTGGGGGGGGGGCTTCTGTTTGCCTCGGGTGAGAGAAAGAGGAGAGAGAGGGAAGAAGAGAAAGAAAAAAAAAAGGAAAAAGCGACTGAGAGGCGCGAGGGGGGGGGGGGGGGGGCGCCTCTGTTTGCTTAGGTGGTTGTCAGTTTGTCTAAAATGAAGGAATGATCCATCGGGTGTTAATTTTATGTTCCTTCCCAGAGGCATCTCTTGCCTTCCATGCATATATGTTCAGAGGGCTAGTGAGTACCAGTGGTACAGTTCCAATGGTGGGTAGCTCGACCAAAACAGGTTGTCCCGGAAAATGGGAAGAGTTTTGTTTGTGGTCGGGGCCTGAGATGGCAGGTACCAAGGAGGGGGGTTTTGGACAAAAAGCCGTGAGTCTAGGGCACCCATTTATTCCCCACCGGTCGTTTACTCGTCGAACAGCATCCCACAATCGATTGGCCCAATTTGCCTCTTGGGGTTTCAGAAATCGCTTAAGAAGGCCATTAGTTCTCTCAACTATGCCATTGGCCTGTGGGTAATAAGGTGTATGAAATATCCATTTGATCCCCTCTTCTTTGGCCCAGTCCTGAACTATCGCTGCTGTAAAGTGTGATCCATTATCTGACTGAATAGATTGAGGTTTAGGAAGGGAGCTAAGCCACATTTTGAGGGCTTTGACTGTATTGATACCTGTAGCACGGGAGAAGGCTTCCGCCTGTACCAACCCTGATACTACCTCCACTCCAACTAATACATACTGTTTTCCTTCAGATTTTCGGAAAGGTCCTATATAATCAATTTGCCAAGTGTCCCAAAGGCCTTTTCCATCACGTAAATGTAGTGGAGGTTGTTCTAAAGGATGTCTATCCAATCGCACACGGCATTGTTCACACGCAGAAATGCAGGTGCGACACATTTCTCGAGTTACTGGCCACCCTCTGCTAGCCGCTTCTCGATAGAGATCATGAGCTCCAGTGTGACCCCGTTTTACATGCAGCCACTCCAAGAGTCTGTCCCATTTTTCTACCAAGGCTTCTGTTTGCAGTGTTGCCAATCTAGCCAATTCATCGACTTTGCCATTCCAGTGACTTGTTGGGGTATCGTCTTCCTGGTGGGAGGCTACCCACCCTACCAGGAAGGTTCCCTTTCTTGCTATAGAAGAGATTTCCTGCCATTTCTCCTTCTGCCAAACAGGTGTCCTATTTACTTCCCAATTATTCTGTTCCCAAAAAGGAAGCCATTCGGTACATCCTTTAAACACTGCAAAGGAGTCTGTATATATATGTACAGGAATTAATGTCTCTGATTCCCGATCAAACACACTCCATACAGCTATCAATTCTCCAACTTGTGCGCTACCTTCTCCTTCAGTGATTATTTTGTCGCCTGTCCCTATTTGGAGAGCCACTGCCCGGTATTTCCAAACTCTTCCTTCCCGTTTGGATGAGGCATCGGTAAACCAAACATTCTGTAATTGCTCTGAAAATGGAGGGGCAACTTGAATGACGGGGGGAAGGGTATCATTTTCAACTTCGGGAGTGGTCTCCTCCTGCAGGGGAAGGAGTTTAGGGGTACCTTCAGTTATTTGGAAAATAGTACAATAGTGCTCAATTTGAGCATACCATTTCCGAATGGAGGCACGCTGGGCTATTCCATCAGGAGGAGGAGTTCCTGATAAAACCGGCTTTATCACTTTGAATGGTCCCCTTAAGATAATTGCTTGTTTATGAATGACCCTTTCTACCTCCCGAAGGGCAATGCTTACAACAAAAAGACCTTTTTCCCAAGTGGAATACCGTTTTTCTGCATCTTTGAAACTGCGGGAATAAAATCCAATTGGTCGAACAGGGCCATCAGGTCCTCGCTGCCACATGTGCAGTGACAGTCCTGAATTTGCAAATCCCCATTCTATCTGCACAGGGTCTGTGGGGTGGATAGGGCCTAAAGCCTGGTGAGTCATAGCCTCAAAAATTAAAAGCCGCAAAGCCTCATCATGAAGAGGGGTCCATTCCCAAGTTGCTCCTTTTCGCAGCAGATCATATAAGGGCCGCGCAATTATTGCAAAGTCTGGGATATGTTTCCTCCAGAAGACCAATAAGCCTAAGGCGTGCTGCAACTCCTTTTTATTTTCTGGAATTTTTACCTGATCTAGTGCTGAGAGGGTGTCTTGAGGAATACAGACTGACCCTCCTTTCCACCATATCCCTAAAAATTTAACCTCATTTGCAGCAATTTGTATCTTTTCCTGAGGAATCTGGAGTCCCAGAGACTCTAAATGATGTATAATCTTTTCCTGTGTCACCTGCACTGGAATTTTTTGATCTCCTCCTATCAAAACATCATCAATGTATTGATAAACTCTAACTCCCGGTTCTGGGGGAATTTGGGCTAATTCTTGTGCCAAAGCATGATGTGCTAAGGTGGGAGAATGCTTGTAACCCTGCGGGAGGCGAGTGAAAGTGTACTGCTGTCCCTCCCATGTGAAGGCAAAGCGATTGCAGTCCTCTTCCTGCAGTGGAACCATAAAAAACATATCTTTTACATCAATTGTGGCCATCACTTGGTGAGCTTGTTCCTGAATAAGTGAGATTAGCTCAGCTATATTAGGCACTGCTGCTGTCAAGGGGCCAGTATTAGCATTGAGCCGCCGATAGTCCACGGTCAGCCTCCACTGTCCGTTTGGTTTACGAACTGGCCACACTGGGGAGTTGTACGGGGAGTGGGTGAACATTAAAATTCCCCGTTGTTTAAGATCTTCAATCACGGGGGCTATCCCTTCTCGGGCCCCCAGTGGCAAAGGATAGGGTTTCACGTTAGTAATTTTGGACGGGGGAAGGGCAGGTGCTGCTTGTAATAAACGCACTTCTGTCCAGGACAGTTCAGAGAGTTTTCTAATTTGAGGGATGCCAAAAGACCATGAATTTCCCTGGGTATCATACCACTGTCTGCCTTTCAATACGTCTATGCCCAAAAGATTTGTTGGAAAAGGGCCTATTGCAACCTTAGTGTGCACTGGATCTTCCTCCCCGGGCAACCATAATGTTACTGAGGCCATAGATACTGATTGGGTTTTTCCCAAAGCATTTAAAATAATAAGGTTTTTTGACAAAGTCAAAATTCCACATTGCTCCGCCTCAGTTTGCATCAGGGCAGTGATTTGTGCTCCTGTATCAATTAAAAAGGTTACTGGTTTTTTCTGTGGCCCTACAGCCACTGTAATCAATAAATCTCCTCTCATATTTAGGGTGAGTTGCTTTATAAACATCCACCCTCCGTTTCCCCCCCCACCTTCGGGGAACGGAGGAATTAGTTTCCCGTCACCCTCTTTTCTGCATCAGTTTCTTCCCTAAGGTCTATCAAAGGTGGGGCACTAGGGGTTGTTCCAAAATTGACTTTTCGCCCTGACCATGTTTGTACGAGTTTCCCCAATTTCTGGGTTGGAAGCCCATCCATTAAATCTCGGGGAATGCCTGTCTGGAGCCCCAGTTGCCACCATTCCTGACGGCTGAGGGGTCTCCCTCTCCCAGAATCAGTAAGTCGGATCGACTTAGAATCGGGACTTTTCTTGACCAGTGCTGGCCGCCCTTCACCTTTTTCTGCGGCTCGTACAGCTCTGGTTTCGGTTCTTTGCCCGAATCCACCAACGGGACCATATTTTCTCCCAAAATTTATGAGTTCTTGTGCTACTTCCCCCCATGTCCACACTTTCCTCCCTGTTCTTCTGTGATCGGGGGTCACTGTTCCCTCCAGAGCACCAGTAAGTCTATCTGCTACAGGGGTACTTTGTATCTTCCCCTGTAGCTGGATCCCAATGGGTTTCAGGGAGTCAGGAAGTCCTCGAATTAGAGGAGTCATCCGTTCGGGATCCACAGGCATCATCATAGGAGAGCCCTGGTTAGGTTTGAGCTCTCTATCATACATCATTTGCAAACAAGCAGCCTTTTGCACACTCTCTAGCAGTTGATCCACTGTGCCTGTGATGGCTAGGGGGTCCCCCCTCTCCAAAGGGTTCAGCCCTCCAGCCCAATATGCTGCCCTCTGTGTCAAAGACCATGGGGCCCGATAATTATCGGTAGTTAAAAATACGCCGGGACCCCAATATCCCTCTGCTTCCCTTTCTGACAACAAGATTCCATCCCCCCCTGACAACGACACTCTCCAAACATACTCTGTTTCCGATTCCTTTGGAGTCCTTGCAAAATCCTTCCTTAATTTTGCCAACTCAGTTGCTGTAAACGGAACCTCTTTAGTAATAACTTGGGGACGGTTGTCAGTTTCCCCCTCATACACATATTCAGTTTTAACTAGGGGATACATGTGAGGAGGATTCTCTACAATTTCTTTTGCTTTTTGCAAGTCCTCCTGAGGATAGATTTGTCTGATCCCCTTCTCTCCTAACTTCAATTCCACCTCTCCACATGAGTCATTCTCTCTCCACAATTCTTCCTTCAAAGTTTCCTTTAGCAAAACATTCCGGTGTTTATCTTCCTCTAACAACTGCTGGGTATCTTTTAATTGTTCTCGTAAGGAGTCAACTGCCAGTTTCAAAGAGTCTATCACAGCATTATCTTGACACAATCTCTGCCTCCTATCTTCTATAGCTGCTGCCAGACTTGCTCCTAAAACAGCACAAACTATAGATTTTCCCTTCCCGGGCCTAAGTTTAGAGCCCTTCTGTAATATCATGATCCTATCCACTATATTCTGTGGTTGGAACCAATGATTTTTCGCCCATTCTTGTCCCTGGAGGGACGGGCGAGCATGGTAATTTTCCAAAAGGTCATCCAATTTATCTAAATCCCCATTCGATACCGTCGTGGGGATCTCATCACGAACATTTACAGATTTGCAAGCACCCATCTCACGAAAGAGGGGTTATTTCGTCCTGAAAGGGACACACCTTAATTTTCTACCACAATTACACACACACACACACACACTCAGGAGGCCACACCTTTCAAATTTCACTTATTTTACCAAGAGGGGTTATTTCATCCTGAGAGGGACACACCTTAAATTTCTACCACAATTCCCCCCATACACTCTCAGGAGGCCACAACTTTCAAATTTCACTTATTTCACCAAGAGGGGTTATTTCGTCCTGAGAGGGACACACCTTAAATTTCTACCACAACTCCCCCCATACACTCTCAGGAGGCCACAACTTTCAAATTTCACTTATTTCACCAAGAGGGGTTATTTCATCCTGAGAGGGACACACCTTAAATTTCTACCACAACTCCCCCCATACACTCTCAGGAGGCCACAACTTTCAAATTTCACTTATTTCACCAAGAGGGGTTATTTCATCCTGAGAGGGACACACCTTAAATTTCTACCACAATTCCCCCCATACACTCTCAGGAGGCCAGAACTTTCAAATTTCTCACAAAAAAAAAACAAAACAAAAACTCGTTTTTCGCCCAATTCTGTCGCTTCGTCCTTCTCCGGCTGTTTTCCTCGCGGACAAACAGAACCGCGGATCTGGACTCCGCACTTGCTTCGTACCAATGTACGTCTCAGTCACACACGCACACACTAGAGTCTCTAATAAAGCAACTGGACACTTTCTGTTTCTCCGAGAATCCTGCCAACTACGCCAATTAAATAATGTCACGCTCCGATTTCGGGTGGGAGGAAGGCCCCCTTGCGTTCTAGCCGACCTCAGACGAGTCTGGGAGGCTAGGGGCGGCTAGACCAACCTCACACACACCGGAGCGTGGTTTTGTTCGTATTTCTCGGGAACAGAATTAAGACTCAAAACGGAGTCAAGCGCCAGGTAACTTTATTAACCCGACAAGAAGTTCGCAAATGCAAGAGAAAGGAGAGAAAGAAAGGAAAGAGGGAAAAGAGTTTCAGTTGCAATAGCTACCACCACGGAGCTGCGGCGTCCCGACAGTCCAGTCGACTCGGTGGGGGAAACGTTCCGTCCGATGTTGGTCATTTCTGTCCTTTTATCGTTCGTCTTATCCACGTCACATATTCCAAGAGCGGGTTTGCTTGGCCGCACCCCTCACCTGGCGGTGATACGCATGCCCAATACCGTCTCTGGGCTCCTCTGTTTTTCTGGCCTGGGTCTGGGCGCATACGTAGGGGTAAGGCTAAATTTTGCAGAATCAGCTCTGCATTCAGGTTTGTGGGAAAATAGGAGGAAAAAACAGGAAGCTTCCAGTCCTATGGTTTGACTGATGTACCATTGTTTAGGTGATGGTTTGACGCTTCGACAATGTTGAGACAAACATTCGACACAGTCTCTCACAATTGTTAATTGTGGATTCTGTCAGCTACATTTAGAAATATAAAAATATACAAAATATATAAAAATATAGTATATAAAATACATAAAAATATAGTTCTTTAACAATGAGATTTGTAGTTGTTACTAAGTGTTGCTATATCTTTGTTTTCTTGGGAAAGTGTGAGAATATTATTTTACACTAAAGTATTTAATTTCTCTGCAATATAGAGAAACCAGAGTTAATCTTGCTTTAATGCCAGAGATTGAACAAAACAATCAGAATTGGCACCTGCAAGTAGACAATATGATTGCCAAATATGACACAACGCAACAATTGGGCATTATTAGATCACAGGCTGCCTGGCCCTAGAGGTAACAACTGTGGCCAAACGTGTCTGGTACATTTGTTTAGAAAAAGTTTATGTTTCCTCTTACACTTGAACTCCACCTGCTATCTGTGAATTTCATCATTAAGTTATTCTAATTTCTTCTCTAGAGGCTGCATATTCAGACTATTTCTAAAGAAAACTAACCTTTGCAACTACTGTTTTATAGTGTTAGCACATCTATCATTTACAGAGTATTCAGTAGTGGTGTCATGTAACCTATGGCTGTTACCATTTTAGAAAGTACTTTCCTCTTAAATAAGATGTGTTAAGTTTCTGGGGATGTTGCGTTTGAGGACAATAAACTGGATCGAGAGCTCTGTTCTTACTCGTGCTGCTTTGTTAATCTGGATGGTGATGAAGTTTATCATTGTATGACTAAGGATAAGTGAATTTTGGAAGTAAATACATTAATTTTAATATAATAAAGTCCTCGTAATACAAATAACCTGTCATATTACGATTGAAATATATAGATGGAAAAAAATTCAGTGGAAATAATTTTTATTTCATACAACTTTATCTTCTGCATCCATTTTCATAGCCAGCTGTGTACTACCACCCAAATAATCATGACAAGTACAATCTGTGTGCTTAAATTTAAGTATACATATCTATAAAATAGATTCTGACACAAAATTTCAGCCTATTTTTATATTTATAGGCTTAGAACCATCCCAGTGACTTACAACTGGGTACCTCTAGAGGCCAAAATTAACCATTTGCTTCAATCCTTGCACTTCCTTATATCTTCTATTGAATAATCTATTAAGATTCTCAGATTGAATTTCAGATTAAAGCACTGAACTATGAGAACAGTTAGCTATTTCAGCTTGGTAACTTTTTTGCATATAAATTTGTTCTATGTATCGTCTATGCAAGAAGGAAGTTTGACAAGAAATGAAAAGCTTAATTAGGAAAAGAAAGCTTTAAGACTTTCTAGTAACAAGAGTGTCTCAGATGAAGTATGCTATGCAGAAAGTTTACATGATGCAACAATGAAATTATTTTATTTCATATTATAGGGGAGAAAATAATTTAATACAGTAGCTAAGCAAAGGAAGAATGAAAAGGAGCAATTGCAGCTTGTGAATGTAACGTAATAAGAAGATATCATTATATAAAAAAGCTGTTATTATTAAGGTTGCACATAAACTCTAAGGAAAAGAAAATTCTGAGGTCATAATTTTAATTTTCTTGACAGCTAAGTTATTTTTGTATCATGAGCACAAGGCTTAGTGCTAAAGCAAGAGTGGGATAACAAGGCCAGCTGGACAATGGCCTCACTGATGCGGAGCCGTCGAGAAAGGTGAGTACCCGAGTGAAGAGAGCAGGGTAGGTCTGCAGATGCTGACTGGGGCCACGCAAAGGTCCGGATCACCAGAAGAGTCCACAGCACCAAGGCAGGTCTCCGGTCAAACTAGGAAGTTGCATCACTAGATCAGGGTCAGGGTCAGGTCAACGGTACGAGGCTTGGCACCATGATACCTGCAGTGCAGCTCAGGCAAGGACTAAGGACGAGGGCTGGGGCTGAAATGTAGCCCCAGATTGATGGGAAACCCTGCAGAGCTCCTGGTAGATCTCTTCCCCCTGGCTACTTCCCAGCAGTCAGATCTTGCAGCCACACAGCAGCAGAACTGGCTGTGGGCATAGGTGGCCAGACCCGCAGGGAAGTAGCACAGCAGCCTCTTATGGCCTCACATAGCAAAGCAGATTTAGTCTTTACTGAAAAAATTCTCTGCAGAGTTAGCTTTTAGGTGTTTTATGTCTTGCAGTTACACAATTTTCTAAGTCTCTGTTTTATGGCTATTACTTTGTTTATCTTGTATTGAATTGGTCCAGTTCTGAATTTATTTTGCATTAAATAGTATTTCCCATAAAGTAAGTTTATTTTAGATCAATAAGTGAAGTCGGTATTTAAATACTTCAAAGGTATATTAATGTTTGTATTAAATATTTGTGAAAACTTTGTCAGTTTCCCAAGGGGTTTGTCTATGAACAACAGAAGTAACAAAGAAACTTCACATTAGTCCTTACCTGGTCAGATCCTGAGAGTCTTTCAGAGATATTGTCACAGCAGTTGACTTCTGATTGACCCACCACTTCAACCTAAATATCTCAAAAATTTCTCTGGAAGAGAAAAGGAAAGCAGAAGAAGAACTTATGTGACACAACAGCTTCATTTTTTTCAGTTCTTCATCAGCTAACAGATAAACATAGTCTGAGAAGAGCTGGTGCCTTGAGTGAGCCTGTTCATCACAGAGCAGGTCTCCTTTTCCCCTGGTCCCTTAACCTTGGAGAAGTTAAGCACTCTGAGGAAGGATACTCTGTTGGGTCCCCTCCCAGGGCTGTCCCAGGAGAGCCTCAGCCCTGGTGTCCAGGCGTGATGTCCCATCAGGATGGCTGGGATCCAGGGGCAGCTACTGGGCAGACTGAGTGTTAAAGCCCAGCTATAGCAAAAATCCACGTTACACATTTCTCTCTCAAAATATATATATCTCCCACTAACCCTGATTAATCATAGAGGGGAATAGGATGAGACTATCGGTGCTGTTTGTGTTTGCATGAGTGCTGGGTCCTGGCTGAGGAAAGGAAGCTAAAATGACATAATTTCCTTCCAGTGCTATGATAAACCAATATTTTCCATCTAGTAAAAACCTTTATTCACAAGCAGTCAAGGTGGACTTTTGAATTTCTGTAGAGAAGGAGAAGCTTCTTGTTCTACATTTTTCTCTTACTGCTGAAAGCACATTCCCTTCTTTGTCTTTCTAATTTCACAATAGAGGAGAGTAAATCCATTCTGCAGGTTGGCATTAAAATGTAGGAAAACAATCTAATTCTTTGCCATGGGAGTTTAAAATTCCACAAACAATTTTTCTTCAGTTTAACTCATGTTTAATCACAAATTCAATACTGCAACTGGGCATTCAGTAATGTAGCTTTCCTACTGTGTAATGAGTTTCAATTCAAGTCCCACTGACTTCATAACCATAGTGATATTCTTTATTTCCATATTTAAGAAAATAATCTTTGGATTTATTTGTATAATAGTGAAATTACAGCATATTTGAACTTGATTTTCAAAGAACTGCTGTATAACCATATACAGCATTTGTCCTTCTGGTGACCCTTTCTTTTTGTGATTGCAATTTTGACAGGTGCTTTTGCTTCAGGCCACTCAGAAACTTTACACTATTAACTGTGGTGACATTTTTCTCTCCTGAATTGTTCCAGGGAAAAACGCTGATAAGAAAGTTGAGCTTTCCTTTTGTTTCTTTGTGTATCTCCAGGGCATAATGTTAGCACCATGGTGACAACCAAAAAGTTAAGATTCACCCCTAATTTCTGCAGAAGTGTATATGTCGTGGCACAGATAGTTATGGCACAATGAGTTATGAAAAATTCAACAATGGTTGTCAACATATGTACAAATTACAATAATAAACAGTGACCAACAGTGGAATGGAATCACTGTTGCTATTAAGATCCTGACTTAGATCTATAGCCCAAAGAAATAAGTTATCATCTTTTTTTTAGGTTTCAAGGGACTCTGAATCAGATGTTTAGGCTGCGATAAAAGAAACCTAGAGAACTTAGTTATGTAATGGTCTAACTGCAATCTTAGGACCATTTGGAAAAGAAACCTCAAAAACCATTGCCCATTTATTTAATCAGACATGACATTTGCTTCAGTGACTTAGGCAACTTTTCATTGGAGACCTTTACTACATGTAGAATTCTACCTTTATTTTCTTTTCTAATTTATTAATAATTTTTGTCTTTGTGCAATCTTTTTTTTTTTTGTTGTGTTGAACAGGTTAACAGCACTGGAATTACTGTAAATCAAACTGTTTGTCTCTGCCACATTTAGTTACATCAAATATGCCATAAAACTTTTTATAGTTGTTGGAAGATGAGAAAGCAATTGTCCATTGAAAGCCTGATATACTCTTCAGCTCGGAATCCAAAATCTTTGTTGTTTTTTTTTTTTTTTTAATGCTACTAGATTGAGTGAGATTTTGCTCACGTGAATAGATGAATTAACTGGTTATTAAAAATCAAAACAAAACATAACTCAAGCATTTTTAAAAAAATCAAGTTACATACAGATTTAAATTAAAATACATGAAATTTGTTGATATTTCCTGACCTGATGTTATGGGCCTAAATCTTATTTTACATGTAATGTAAAATGATGCATTAATGTCTCAAAAGCATTCGTTCTTAATTTAACACTATTTTCTTTGAATAATTACATCTTCTTTGTCTTCTTGTCTGTGTGCATATACATCTCTATATATAGCTATATAAGTATGTATGTGTATCCATTTTGTCTTATACTTTTTCCATATTTAGAAAATATATTTAGAAATATACTATTTCTATTATTATTAAGCATCCTAGAAACACTGCTGGTGCTGAATGACTTCGTATTTTTATACTAGAACTATTCTGGCACTGAAAATAAGTTGCTTGAAACTTCTCTATGGAAAATAGATAATGTGTAGAGAGAGTGTCTAGTCCAATGTTTATCTCATTAATCTGGTTCCAAGGAGACCTGGATATGATTCTTTGCTGCACCACAAATATACTGTTTGACCCTTGGCAAATCGCTGTGCTTCTGTACCGCCATTCATCAAGCTGCCAAATGACTGAGGATGTGTGTTTATCTCTCTTGGGAGGGGGCAGGGTAGGTAGAGAACAGGAGCTAAGACTGTTTTCAGGATAAACATTCAAACATGACAATAATAGGATTATGCAAGACTCCTTTCCCCTCCCCCTAAAAAAAAATTTTAAAAATATAGTCTATGTGAAATTATCTGGGCTGCTACTTTTGCAGGCTGATGCTCCACTATGGTCTGCCTTGTACTGTTAGTGATGCTAGTGTAACTGTGAATAAAATGCCATCACTCCATTCATCCAGAATACCATATTGGCGAAGGGAATATAAAAAAGCAAATATTAATTCTTAGTCTGTTTTAGATACTACAACCTCAAAATTTCAGAGTGAATCTCGAGAACAATTTTGGCTTTATCCTTCCTATGCCAATGATACACTCAGTTGCCTTCATGATATTTGATTTGAGTGGGATGTCCTGTAGTGCAATGAATCCCTCATAATTTCTGCGTTAAACTGGTATGTCTGGATATATTGAACCAACCTCCTCCTGGAAATTGTAAGGGTTCAATAGCCTTGTTAAGCAGCCCTAAGGACAGAAGGACTTTTTCTCCCAAAGAGTGGTCAGGCACTGGAATGGCCTGCCCAGGGAGGTGGTGGAGTTGCCGTCCCTGGCAGTGTTCAAGAGGCGCTTGATGAGGAGCTACAAGATATGGTTTAGTAGCTGTGGCAGCAATGGTAGTGGGAAGACGATTGGACTAGATGATCTTATAGGTCCCATCCAACCATGTGATTCTATGATTCTATGAATTCTATGAAATGGTGCTTATAGGTTACTGGCAGCAGGTTTGTGATCATATTAAATTCATTTTCTATACCTTTTATATAGACACCATTGATAAGAAATCTCCATCTATCAAAACCTACTAAGAAAGGGGCAGGGGATGGTGTTTTAAGTGAGTCTTCCTGTCACAATAAAGGTAGTTACTTCAAACTCACATTACAAGATATTGAAGCAGTATATCACTAGTTAATATACGTATAACCCATTACATATTGCTTTATGTATTTCAGATAATGCTTTCCTCTGTATCAAGCAAAACTTCAGCAGTGTTATGAACTCATGATCAGAATGGCTCCGTAATAGCTCAGAGAATGTAGCCATGGTCACCTACCATGACAGAACAATGTTTTATTTGAACCAATATTTTTAAAACTCTATGCCCAAAGAAAAGTTTCTAAATCTGTATTTTAAGCACTTAAATAAATGAGACCTTGTTTACAGAGACACTAATAACCTTTTCTATGTAACAGAGCTGTGCTGTTCACATACTTGGAGTGGTGCGTTATTCTTATTAAAATGTAAGACAAAGACAAGTCAGAGAAGAAATCTAAGATGACAAACATCTTTGAAAATTTTCTTTTTGATGATTTCTGTGTCTGTTTTTTTTTTTTTTCCTGTATGTAATCTATGTCTATCAGATATTTTTCTCCTGTTCATCCCCAATATAAGAAGTAGATGTACCTGTTGGTGCAGGTCCAGAGGAGGTCCATGAAGAGGATCAGAGGGCGGGAGCACCTCTCCTGTGAGGACAGGCTGAGCTGGGGCACTTCAGTCTGGAGAAGAGAAGGCTCTGGAAGACCTTACAGCAGCCTTCCAGTACCTAAAGGGACCCTACAGGAAAGATGGGGACAAATTCTTCAGCAGGACCTATTGTGATGGGAGGAAGGGTAATGGTTTTAAAATCAAAGGAGGCAGATTCAGACTTGATATAAGGAAAAAAAATATTACTGTGAGCGTGGTGAAATACTGGAGCAGGTTGCCCAGAGCGGTGGTGGATGTCCCATCCCTGAATACGTTCAAGGCCAGGTTGGATGAGGCTCTGAGCAACCTGATCTAGTCGGGGATGTCCCTGTTCCTTGCAGGAGGGTTGGACTAGATGACCTTTGAAGGTCCCTTCCAACCCTAACTATTCTATGATTCTAGATTCTCTAACAGTCATCAAAACAACAATTTATTTTCATCAAAACATATGAAGAAGGATATATGTTTCCATTATAATGCCTGGAATTTGTTTTTAAAAACAAACTTTCATATAAGGCTGTTATTTTATACGAAGATCCTACATCAGAAGTGCAATGGTAGAAATATCATTTACAGCAAGAAGGAAAAAAGAATGTCGTAACTTAAGTAGACCTCAAATTAAAGATCAGTAACTTAAGAAGGAAATTATTTAACTTATCTATGTCACCCTTGCCTTTCTCACTGGAAGAACTGGCTTTACCTCAATGCGATTGTAAAATTGGTCGGTTAATAGCAAGAAAACTGGCAAGTTCTTATAACATAGCAAGAGGTAAAAATGATTAAGTGACTAGGCTTTTGGATATTAAAGAGATTAATAGGCTTTTTAATGGCTATATGAATTAATTTGCATGAATGATACTTGGAACCTGGAGAAGAATGAAAAGCTCTTAATGCCAGCATAAATGACCTGCATTCTCTTAAATGATCATACACTGAAAAACAAAAGGGAAAATCCTTTGATGCAAATGTCACCTTTACGGAAATTCCCAAGTTCATAGAAAGCCTAATTAAGGTGCTGGCCAAGACAGCACTGCTAATGATTTTCTAAAAGGTCTCATCATTCTTTGAGCGATCACAGGATGATTAAGCAAGGTTGTTTTAAAACAAATAGTAATTCTTCTGGTTTTGTACTTGATTCTGGTGCCATGGTGATTGCTAATTATAAAGACTCTGTTGCATCTTATTTGCAATCTTGAAAACATATGAGAGTTTCAACATCATAGCATTTAGCTTTTCCCAGGTTATCTAGATATTTTATTCAGTTAGTGTTCAAAGCTCACTCCATGATTTTGTCACGGTAAGGCACCTACTTCATCAATTCACTCATGAAGAATGTTGACCCCTTTGGAGTTTCAAGGATCTCTTTGTACTTTCAGTCATCTAGGAAGACGTTATGATAATATTGTGATCCACCGGAGGTCTTATTCATCATCACCTTCACTTATCAGAAGAACAGAGACGTCTTGAAGACTGTGTCACCTGAATGCAGGAGTCTCTCTCCCTGCTTCCCCTCCTGTTTGAGAAGGGGTTCATACCTCTGAGTCATGGGACTGACCTACTTAGGATGTGCCACATGGTTTACACATGAGCAGTAAGTGGAGGATGGGAACAAATGTATATGTGTAAAGTAATTCAACATTATATGCATGCTGACTCAGTTTATGATAAATTGTATAGAACAGAGGAGAAAACTCTATAAGCAACGGAGGTCAAAAATGAAGAAAAAAATATCCCAAATAAATTATTTATTTGCAGTAGCATTTTTCTTCAGGTTTACTTCTGGTAAAAGGGTTTCATCTGCTCAAATACAGCAGAGCCAGGTAAGTTACAGTGTGACTTTCCTTTCCTTTTCTGCTGTCTTGATCACAGGCCACAGGGATGAAAGACTCATTATAATAGAATTAGAGCAGTGCTGAGAGCCAGAAATGGTCTTTGTGATATTAGCAGACTTCTTGTGTACAGTGGCATCTTCACCATTGCTCTTTCCTACAAGTTGCACAGGTGACACTAGCAGCCCTAAAGCTGGAAATTGTAAATAGGATCATGGTAGCACTAAATCCACCTGCAGATTTTCTTAAACTGCTGAACATCTCAAAGCTTGGCTAAGCTTTTCTCAGGCAGGTAGACTGTAAAAAAAAAATAATTAAAAAAAAATCTTAAAACCGGCTATAAAGCTTAGGAACATAATTCCAAAACAGGATTTTTCAAGTTTTCAAAAATGATTGTATTGCAAGTTTTCAAAAAGTGATTATAAGAGAACTAGCTTAAAACCTAGTCTCACAGAGGGACTCAGAAGTTGGAGTCCTTCAATATGAGTCTGGAGTTAGCACATAGTTTCCTAGGGAGAATAAGGTGGGAAGCTTAAAAACCTAGTCTCACAGAGGGACTCAGAAGTTGGAGTCCTTCAATATGAGTCTGGAGTTAGCACATAGTTTCCTAGGGAGAATAAGGTGGGAAGGGTATGGGAGAGTGTTAAATGAGAGTCACCACAGTAAGCACTCAATGGAGGAGACGTTACCTGGCCTAAGAGGAAAGGCGTTGGAGAGAAGGAGTTCATCATTTAGAAGCAGGAGTCATCTCACCTAATGGTAGTTGTTTAGAGGACAGGTAACTGGTCTGGTCTTTCAGACCACAATCTGTGGAGGAAGAAACCAAGTTCCAGAGACAGTTTTATCCCAGATTGAATTTAATGTTTAAAACAGGTGATTCTTCAAAATGGCACCCAGTCCCAGCTGAATCTCCAGCTTGACATGGATGTCCAGAGTGCGCTACTTTACTGATTTGATTATTCCTGTAGGTTTCAGTGGGATAAACATAGTGAAAGACCTGAAAGGAACCTCACTAGTGTCAAGAGAAGAAGTCAGACTATGCATGCTCAGGTATAATATTATGCAGGACGAAATCACAAATCTTTAATGAAGCAAAATTGTTACTGATGGAATATGGCAGAGATTAATTTGAAATAGGACAGTTCAAAAGTAAGTAAAGACATAAGAAATTAGCTGACTAATAGCATTATTATTCAGACAGGTACGAGGATTTTTTATACAACAATTTTTTCCTGAATTTTATAGCAGGATCAGATTTCCAGCACACAACTCTGCTAAGATGTAAAATCTGACAATAAATCTTGAGAACTACAGGCTAAAATTGCAATAGGCACTGCAAACTTTTACAACCACAAATGCACTTTAAAGTAAAAGGCTTAGTTACAGTGAATATTCTGTGCCTAAGCAAAGGGCTAACACAGGTTGTCATGATGAAAACACTTTAATTTTTCATATTTTAGTGGTTTTGAATCAATATTAAATCAATGGAGAAACAGTTTTATGTTTTATACTGTCAGTCTTTCTATCATAAATGTTGTTTTTTACTAGTTCTTATTTGATAGTTTGTGTTTTGGACCATTTTCTGTTTATTGCTAGGTGCCATAAGAGAATTACTTGGTTTATCTCACTTTCTGCAACAGGACCTTGAGAATCCCATTCTTTTAAGTTTTTAGTGCTATGGCTGGCTTATAGCACTTCATCAAATGAACTTATTTGCTCTTTTGTTTTCAAAATTCCAGCTATCAGGGGAAAAAGTGTAGTTCTAATTTTTTGTTGAAAACAAATTTTTTTTTAGCTAAAAACACATTTGAACTGAATATTTTAATTTCTGCTGAAGACAAACAAACAAAAAAGAACCGTTGCAGTTTTGAACATAATTGAATGATACTTAATGGGCAATGCAGCTCAGAGACTTGGTCTTTGCTGGCCAGACTTCCCAAACAGACTTCTTAATCACTGTATCCTTCTGATGAAAAGAGAATCCAAAACCAGAGAATCTTAAGAAAATGAGGAAGAACAATCTTAATCTCTATCCCCAGAAAATCTAGTAGTAGCATTTGAAAAGAACAATTTAAGATTCAGGTTGGATTATTATAGTTTATTTTGCACCTAAAGTGTTATGTTTTCTGCAGAATTATGCTTGATATTCAATGTTGTTAATATTTCTGTGTTATGAAATACTACCACTTCTCAAGCGGATCTGATGTGAGCTTGTTTTAAACTTTGTTGCCAGTACCTACCTGACTGTGACCTGGCAATTCGCTTTTGCAAGTTAAGATTTGTCATTGAAATTATTCTGAAAAAAAACCCACAATTAGAGTGTATGTCTTTTTCCAATGCTTTTTTTCCCCCATTATATTATGCTATGAATGGTCATAAAATAATCTATGATATTTTTTCCAGTAGACAGATTACAGTATTAACTTTTTTGGTTTCATAAAGTCTAAGAATTTATGAATCTTAAAATTAAACCATTGAGTTTAAGAAGATTAAAAAGAGGCTTTAATTATAAAGAGGATTGTTACAGATGAATAATTAAACTTCCCTGAATTACCTCCTTACTTAGTGCTAAATTCAAGCATCTCTGACTCTGACTAGACATCCTAGGCATATGTCTGAAAATTCCCTAGTTTATTTAGTGGCCTTCCCTTAGGATACTTTTCTAGGTCATAAGACTGAGAAAATAGCCTTTTTTTTTTTTTGTCAGTCTCTGCCGATCTCTTATTTCATTAGATGGTGTTCTGACAGCAGATGTATTAATGGAATTCAAGTACAGTCAACACACAGATTGGGCTAACAGACTCATAAAAGGCACACTTACAATACACTGATATCTGACTCAGTGTTCTATAAAGGTCAGGCAAACTGGATAGCTTTTATGGAGCTCATTATTTAGTCTTAATATTAAAGAGAACCTAGCATAGAAGACCCTAATCAGGATTTGTAATTAAGTGAGAACATAATTCATAACCTGATTGTAATTGCAGGGTTTTATAGCCCTTTTCCAGAAATCAGCCTCTTGCAGAGTCGATGTAATGTAAGGGGTTTTATACAAAGCATATCTTAGACTGTTTGCAAATCAGTTATTAAATACATTACATGAATTTTTAATCTATATGGTATTTATAAAATGTTACCTCACTGACAAAATGTTAAGTACTTCCCAAACCATGGTTTAAAGCAGCAAGAAAAAGAATAAAAATCAAAACAGTAATTGAATTAAATGATAAATGGCCCATACTCAGATTTCATCTGCTTGTCACATGTAATTTTAACTGAAAAATACAACATATGTGACCATCCTCACCATACTTATCTACCTAAAGTCTCCTTTAATGCACCTCCACAGTATTCCAAATTAACTTTATGTGAAGGGAGTGTGAGTATCATATTAGCTCAAGTATAAGTCACTCTTTACAGTAAAATGGCCCTGAATCTGATTAATCTGAATGCTCTTTTTAGCAAACTAGATCATAATAGCTCCCTTGGTACCATTAATATCTAACTTTTCCAAGATCGTGATATCTCAAATATATTTGGTTCATGGATTATACGTCCATTAGGCTGAAACATCTCTACTAATACATTGTGGTCATGCATTTATCATGATTCCACAAAGCAGAATATGGTGAGGAGTTCATACTGAATCAGGCTGATTATAAAAGAGAAGTTACCTTAAAAATCAGTTGAAATTAGTTAATAATATAAAGAAAGTTGTAATAGTTACAGATTTTTTTAATCAGTATTTTGCATGAACTACTTCACTATCAGTGGTGGCTTTAGCTTGTTTACTTCATATTGTAATGCACTCAGCACTATATATGCTAAGTTTACACTCAATTTAGTTCTTGTATTTCAGTGAAGGATGCAATAATACCCAGGTGACAGAATAATAGCTTTTAAGATTGGTTTATCTTGATAGCTTGCAATTGTTCCAACACAATATAAAAACAAACCATGCAGAATTTTCAGATTACAGAGACCTAGAATTTTATTGGGATAGCCATCCCACGAAGGGGAGCAGAAGAAGAAGATGGTTGCTCTGCATAACTCTGCTCTGGTAGTGAGAAGCATGATTCCTGCAAAAGAAGTGGGTGAATTATACAGGGGAGTGAGAGACCACAGTGTTCAGAGAAGATGAGTAAATATATTGAAAATTAATATTAAACTATTACTAGTGTAGGCCACAGGAAATTACTACCTTTGTGAGGAAAGTAAGAAACAGAGGAGCCTCAAGAGTGGCAGATTAGAGTATTCTCAAGATGTTGCTGAGATGATGCAGTTAAGTAAGCATTTCCTCATCTTCAGTACTTTGTCTCTCTGCTTGCTTTTCCTTTCCTACTTTGGTGGTTCTGGATGGATGTTAGATAAAACTACATTTCTTGAAAGCATTCTGTCATATTTTCTTATTTTTTTCTCCACTTCAGCCATGTTTTCTTTTCCTGAAAGACGCACATACATATAAATCCAAACCCACACAGAGAATGTAGACTCTCCAAGAGAAATATGTACTGATTCTGAAATTTGTACATCTGAGCAGTACTGTAAAAGGAATGGGCCTGCATTATGTAAGTACCACAATAAAATTACTAATATGTTCCCTGGATTGTAAGAATGGAATTCTGAGATCTGTAGCAATTTTCCATACTAAGAAAAGGGACTTCTTGAGATCTAGTTCAATCCTCTGCTAAAGATGGATCAGCTAGAAGAGTTTTCCTGTGATCATGTCCAATTGTGTTTTAAATATCTCAATGGAGAGAGACTCCACAACCTCTCTGGGCAACTGATTCCAGTATTTGACCACCCCCACAATAAAGAAGAGTATTGTGTGCAGATGGAATATTAGGTTTTTTAATTCGTGCCCATTGCCTCTTGTGCTGTCAGCAGACTCTACTGAGAAGAGTGTGGCTCCAACACTCCAGGCATGGTCTCACCTCCTCAGCAGAAGTGAAGGATCACCTCCCCTCTACCTGCTGTCAACATTCATCCTAAAGCAGCCCAGGATGATTTTGACTGCCTTTGACATGAGGCTGCATTGCTGGCTCATGGTCGACTTGGTGTCCACCAGGATCCCCAGGTCCTTCTCTACAGAGTTGCTTTCCATGTGGTCAGCTCTAAATATGCACTGGTGCCTGGGGTATTACTCCTCAGGTGAGCACTTTGTATTTCCATTTCTTGAACTTCATGAGGTTCCTGTCTGCCCAGTTTTCCAGCCTATGGAGATCCTTCTGAATGCCAGCAAAGGCCTCTGCTGTATCAGCCACTTCTCCCAGTTTTCTGTCACCTGAAAACTTGCTGTGAATGTGGTCTTCTCCATAATCCAAATAGAAGAATGAAGAATTTATTGTACTTAATGAAGAATTTAAATAATAGTAGACCCAGTACTGACCTCCGTAAATCACTAGAGACTGGACTTTTTGCCTCTGATCACCACCTTCTGGGCCCAGCTGTTCAGCCAATTTTCAATCCTCCACACTGTCTACTATCTAGATGTATTTCATTAATTTGTCTATGAGGATGTTATGAGATACAGTGTTGAAAGCCTTGCCAAAATAGAGGTAAACAACATCTACTACTCTCACCTAATCCACCAAGATCTTCGCCTAATTGCAGGCCATCAGGTATATAAAGAGAGCTTTCCCATTTGTAAATCCACGTTGACTACTCCTGATCACCTTCTTATCCTTCACATGTTATAGTTTCCAGAATTATTTGCTACATCATGTTCCCAGGGATTGAGGTGAAGCTGACCTGGCCTAACCAATAGTTTCTGAGATTGTCTTTCTTGCTCCTCTTGAAGATAGGGGTGGCACTTGCCTTCTTCCAGTCTCCCCAGACATGAAAAAGCAGAATAACATAGTGCCAAGCAGGCATCAAACATCAAACAGGGCTAGCCAGGGAACAGGGTAAGAAGTTTGGGAGCCGAATATTGGAGCAGTTATAAGTCTGGGCCAGATACTGTTGAAAATAGAGGGTGTGTGCGACGGCTACTGGAGAGACCAGGAGGCCCATGCTGGATACGGGAGAGAACATGAGGCCTGGTGGTGAGGTACTGGTAAGGTCTCCAGTAGCGAGTCTGGGCTCGCTACTGGAGATGACCATTTGCATGTGTGTGTCTGCACATTTCCACTAATGGGCTTTAATTGTTTTTGACCAGGGAAGGGAGTGAGATGAAGCTGCTTGTGAAAGTTTCTCTCTGTTTTTGTGTAAGGCTGGTCATTTCAATGTGTATTTATGTACTGTGTGCATGCATGCTTTGGTGCATGTTGGGAATACTTGTTCAGCCTTGCCATTGGCTGGGCCTGCGGACACGGAGCTGTGGCAACCTCGCCTCTGTCAGACTGCTGGATTTGGCAATCCCTAGCTGAAATAAAGAGAGTAGTTATTCTCCTCTAGTCTGATCCAACAAATCTGAAGAATGTTGAACTTTTTGGAGGTTTTGTGATTTTTAGAGTTAGCGATGATAACACCATGATAATGGATAGGTGGTGCTTATTGATATAACACCAGGTTCCCCAATGAAACTATAAAATATCTGGATGATAGTTTAGAAGGATGTTTAAGACATAATCCTACAGTGACTTTGAAAGGTTAAATGAAAGATTACAAGCATTCTTCAGGAACAGCCAAGATTTACTGTTCCAGATAGCCACAGTAACTTTGAAGCCTTTGTGACAGTGACCTGAGAGCTCAAGGCAATCTGCAAGGTTCCCAATCTTTCTTAACTGTTACTTAATTAAAGAAGCAAGAAATTATTATAAAAAATGAACCAGGGTAAGATAATACACAATATATGTGAGGATTTTTAGAACTTAATAGCATTTCTTGGAAGCTCAACAGCAGGTTAAAATTGTTTTGACTTACAGTGCTAACAAAGCAGAATATGGTTGGCACTACCTCTGTCTTTTGTGGCAACAACTTGAAGCATGTTTTCTGTTTCAGAAGAAGCAAACAAACGTAGCAGTTCAGAAAAAGAATTCAGAAAGGAAAGACAATAGCCAAGCCAGATTTCTTTTTCAGGTGCTTACAAAAACAGTACCGAAGTGTAATAAGTGACAGAGGAATATAACTAAGCTTACAAAAAAAAAATCAGAATCTACATCCTTCTGCTAAGTGTCATAAAATATTAATAGAAACATCTGTAAAGAGAGATGAATGAAGACTGTTGTTTTAGATTGAAACAGCAAGTAAAAATTAAGGCTTTGTCAAACCTCTTTAACATTAAAATTAAGTTCCTTTAACCTTGAAAACTGGTAGTTGGGAAGAATCCTAAAAGTCTGTAGGGTCACCTAAAGATTTTATTAAAAGCCATATCAGAGGGTTGCCCCATGCAACATTAATGGCTGTGATAGGGCTAAACATTGTCTTCAGAATTTCTGACAATACTGAATCTGACATACAAGCCTTTATTAAAGAAATTGTACTACACAAGAAAAGTGAGTACCACCACTTGCAAACAGTTAAAATTTATTGCATCTGCTGAAACAAAGCAGTACCTTAAGGGTCTATAGAGAACTATGTTAATCTTCTTAGGCTCTGTTGCATAACAGCCAATTTTTAAATCTCGTATCATTATTCAAAAATGTAAATGAAAAATAAAAAATGGTGATAATTTTATTTTATTTACAACAATAATTATGTTCTTAACTAGTGATCCTAATGGCTTCTTCGCTGGTGAACTCAAAATCCTTTCCCTGGCCAGGCCCCACTGTGAGAGCTTCTTGCCAGATTTTGATGGTCTATGCCTAACCTTGCTATCTGGTTTCAGACATCCAAGTTTCTAATTGCATGCAGAGCAATTGCAGGGGAAGAGGCAGTGGAAAAGTTGGTGAGCATACCTAAAGGAACATGACACATGTCTTTTGGTGCCGTGGTCATTACTGGTCTCACGATTCAAATACTAAAGCTGTGAGAGGAGGCTGTATCATGATCAGAGCAGTGTTCAGCCTGAGGAAAACAGGAGACCTGAGGTAGGTGGCTCTGCTGGGCTCTCTCCTGTCCCAGAACTCACAAGTCATCCTAGGGATGACTCAGTACAAGTTCAATGTAAAAGGGATAATTAGGAGAGGAGGAAGTAATAAACAAAAATGTACAGTGATACTAACCTGTCCCCTGTGATAAGGGATAACAAAGACAATGCCAAAGATCAAAAGTGTTCAGACACTAGCTGCTGAGCCATTAAGAAACTCCAGGGACAGCTTTCGAGAGGGTGAGTCTGGACTTTTTAACTTCAAATTTCCACTTTGTAAATAGGAAAGGAGAGCAACGTGAAGATTTGTGATATTTGGGGGTGCCTGTAGGATGAATATGTGAGTGTAGCATGTTAGCACCAAGCACTAAGCAGGTGCAGCTGGTAAGCCAGGGACCCATGGGGCGGGTAAGAGGAGCTGGGATCGGGGTAGGGGTGCTGAATGGACAGAGGGGCCACGCTGCTGCTTGGGGGATCTATGAATGTCCATGTTCCTGTTAACCCGGAGGGTATTCTTCATGTGCCTGCAGAAGTTAGGATCACAGAATCTTACAATCTCTAAGGTTGAAAAAGACCTCCAAGATTATCAAGTCCAACCATCAACCTAACACTGCCATGCCTACTGAACCATGTCCTGAAGTGTCATGTCTACACGTTCTTTGAACACCTCCAGGGATGGTGACTCCACCACTTCCTTGGATAGTCTGTTCCAGTGTCTGACCACTCTTTCAATAAATAAATTTTTCCTAATATACAATCTAAACCTCCCCTGGCACAACTTGAGGCCATTTCCTCTTGTCCTATCGCTAATTACCTGGGAGAGCAACACCCACCTCACTACAACCTCCTTTCAGGTAGCTGTAGAGAGCAATGAGGTCTCCCATCATCCTCCTCTTCTGCAGACTAAACAATCCCAGTTCTCTCAGCCGCTCCTTATAAGACTTGTTCTCCAGACTCTTCACCAGCTTCCTTGCCCTTCTCTGGACATGCTCCAGCAGCTCAATATCCTTCTCGTACTGAGGGCCCCAAAACTGCACACAGTATTCAATGTGTGGCTCCACCAGTGCCAAGTATAGGGGCACAATTACTTCCCTACTCCTGCTAGCCACACTGTTCCTGATACAAGCCAGGTTGCTGTTGGCCTTCTTGGCCACCTAGGCACGCTGTTGGTTCCTGTTCAGTCAACTGTCAACCAGCATCCCCAGGTCCCTTTCCACCAGGCAGCTTTCCAGCCACTCTTCCCCAAGCCTGTAGCGTTGCATGGGGTTGTTGTGACAGAAGTGCAGGACTCGGCAGTCTCTGCCAGCTGAAGAGGAGGAAGGCAGAGAAGTCCTTCTCCTCTCCCCTGAGAAGGACTTGGGTGTGCTAGTGGATGAGAAGCTCAACATGAGCCAACAACGCACACTGGTGAGAGCTCACCTGGAGTACTGCATCCAGCTCCGGAGCCCCAACATAAGAGAATCCAGAGGAGGGTCAGGGAGATGATAAGACAGCTGGGGCACCTTTCCTATGAGGACAGACTGAGAGAGTTGGGGCTGTTCAGCCTGGAGAAGAGAAGGCTCTGGGGAGACCTTATAGCAGCCTTCCAATACCTAAAGGGGGCCTACAGGAATGATGGGGAAAGACTCTTCAGTAGGGCCTGTTGCGATAGGACAAGGGGTAATAGTTTTGAAATAGAAGGAGGCAGATTCAGACTTGATATTAGGAAAAAAAAATTCACAATGCGGGTGGTAGAACACTGGAACATGTTGCCCAGAGAGGTGGTAGATGCCTCATCCCTGGAAACATTGAAGGTCAGATTGGATGAGGCTCTGAGCAACCTGATCTAGTTGATGATGTCCCTGGTACTTGCAGGGGGGTTGGACTAGATGACCTTTGAAGGTCCCTTCCAACCCTATCTGCTCTATGATTCTATGATTCTACCTGTGCTTGTGTTTTATGGGAGTCCTCTAATGGGTGATGTTGAAGGTAGCACCTTGTCTGACAGTCTGTGTGACTGGTCATGTCAATTTGTGTGTTCGTGTCCTCCACGTGTGTGTGTGTCTCGGAGGCAAGTGCTCATCTTTGCTACTGGTTGAACCTTCCACCAGCAGTCTGCAGATGCTTAACTGGGAAAGAGTGTATGAATGAATTTCAAAGGTTTGATCCAAATCTAATCAACATGGAAGAGACTATCTCCTGAGGGAAACAAAGAAGGTGTCATTGTTTAAAGTGTCACTAGTTATTTAAAAACCTTATCTGGGCTAACGCTTTTGATGTCTGACAACCTACATTTTTTTTTTTTTCCAGACCATTCTTACCCTTACCCCTTGCTACATTATCATGTTCTTAGATTTTTCAAGTGATATTTACAGCAAGTGATCTTCAGGCCAGAAACTATGTCTACTTCATATGTTTGCATATGAAGTCCTAGGTGCACTTCTTAAATGCTGTCTAAAAGCAAATAAACATTATTTCATATACAATAATGCATTTTAAGAAATTTGTTTTCAAATGGATGTAACAAAAATTTAAAATATATATTCTAATTTCATATTACTATATAATTTCATTGTTTACCTTTGTCTAGTTTCTAGGTTCAAGACATTTAAGCCAATCTCCCACAGAAATATTCTTTATAGCTTAGTGAGAATCCCTTCAAGATAGAAGAATTCCTTAGGATCTCATCCACAGGAAAGACAAACAGTATTAATTGCCCCTAAAACAGGTCCATAGGTTAGTTGTCAGAATAACCAAATGTAACCAGAAAATGAACCGGACATGCACAGACCTGATCTCAGTACAAGGCAGTGATAATGACAAGATTTCCTTCTTGTATGACATGAATTCTGTGGCTTATAAATGGATCCTTTAGCCTTGAGAAATTCCACCTTTACTTCAGAGTAGTTAATAATCCTTAGTCTTTACTGCTTTATTTAGTCCCAAAAATCATTCAACATTATTGTTTGTCAGTCCTTGAAGACAGAAGGTGAACAAGAGTGTAAAGATTTAGAAATAAATCTCTGTTATAATATTCATGATGTTGACCATTTCTTTTTATCAGACCAGTAGGGAAACCACAATGACTTACGGTTTTAGTGTTTTGGATATAATATTTATTAAAAGCTGTATTTAAAGTCCTCTGTGGGACAATCACTCCTACTGTCTGATTTTATGATTAGAATTTACAATTATAAGGATTTTACCCCATGAAAGGAGTCTCAGTTGATTGAATAGTTAATTGCTGCAGAGGCTTAGTCTAACTTTTCAGCTGATAAAGGACCACCAACCAACTCTCTGCACCATCTGCATTCTCAATTTTCCTTTCTTGTGTTTTTCTCAAATGTAAATGAGCAATACCGATCTAGAAAAGAACAGGGCGTTTCAAAAGAAAGGCTGCTTCAAGGGGTTTGATTGTGGACTGCTCATGCTCATGAAAGGTAAAAACTTCTTCCTATATGTATTATTTGGTCTCTCCTTACAATACAGTTTTGTAACATGTTTAGATGCTCCTTTTGCCCTCATGGTCTCCTTTCTTTACTAAGTTTGAGATGAGATTCCTTTCCTATTCATATAGAATATTAGACATTTTGGATCTAATTTTATTTCATGAGTAAGACTCATACTGACCTCTGCAGAGGAAGAAACAACTGCCTGGACCATAAAGGTTGAACTCAACTGCAACTTTTTACTTTTTTTTCCCCACTGTTTCATTTATTCTCCTCTTTTTCTTATCAAATACTGATGTGAAAATTTGCAAGCACTATGGAAACAGTACAGGGAACTTTGCTGAGGTACTGCCTATGTTTTTAAATTTAACAGTTGATACTAATCATGTTGTTAAACTGCTGCACAAAACAGGCTGTATCTACCTTAGTAAGCCGAGTGGTGCAATATAAGAGGATCTTAAGGCAAAACCATTGCTGTTGAGAACCTCACAACCACATTACCTGGGGGCTTTATTGCAGATTTTGTCTAATCTGAGACTCTACAGTAAGTATGCATTATTAACTGCGCTCCTGGGAGTCATTTTCCACGTTAGTTTCATGCAAAAGTAAACCAATTTACAGACGATTGAAAAAAATGCCTCGAAAGCTCAATCTTTGCTCTGCTAGCTTGCTGTAAATTAAATTTGTTTATATTTATCTGAAAAACCTGTACCATTAAGAAGTCTGAAATGTGTTTTGTGCAACACACTCTAAAATTTATGAGTCTAGATCCATGTCCAGGTTTTTGCTCTCATTGTTTCACTACAATGTCTTCAATGGTCATTTAAGAAATGCCATTCTCCTCTCTTTGCCACTCGTTCTCCCTGTTCCAAGGACAGCTGGAAAAAAAGACAAATAAGGAATTGGAGGCTGCATGACTTGTAAGGAATAGTAGTGGTGATTTCTCTTAATATGAAGATAGACTAATGCCTCTGAACTATACCACAGAAAACTGTGTCCTAGTTACATTGATGAAGACTCAGTAATCCAGAGGACACCTGTAAAGCTGGGCTCTGCCATCCACTTCACTATATCCCACAATAAGGTGATGTAATTGGAATCCCTTCACAAAATCAATGTGGAAAGGAAAAGCAATTAAGTAGAGTAATTTAGAAAAAAACAAATGAGTCTGTTCTTGACCTTCATTTAACAAGAAAGGGACTGTGTCACAGCGGCAATTTAGTACAGTATTTTCTTGCAGGAACTAACACAGATTATGGCAGAACATAATTCCAAATGAGAAAACATGTAACGGGACAAAATTATTCAGTATTATATAGCAATTGATGCATGAATTGCAGGAAGGGAGAGAGAGCCAAGTTAATGAAGTGCTCTGGAAGAATTTCAAAAAGCAAAACCTCAGGACATAGTATTCTCTTAAAAGGTTGCTCCAGGATGAGCTGTTTAAGTAGATGTAGTAGACTTTCCACAGTTTCTAAGAGGAGACAGCAATTTTCTTCCTGTAGACTGTGAGTTGACTAAGATTTTATATCTCTGCTTTTATTGGTTCAAAAATAAGTTACCTGTAGGGCTTGCAGGAAATCCCTTTTTCCTCGTTGCCTCCAGGACAAAAGGAAAGAAGAAAAAGTTTAATTTTTTTTTTTCCTTTTTATTCTAGGCATTAGGCAACTGTATGGTAACTTCTATTCCTTCAGCTAGTGGAAACAACTGAGATTAAAGTGGAGAAAGGGAATAAAACAGGGTGCCTGACAAATTGACTGACTATGTCTTCCTTCAAAGAAGCTATTAGATCCCAGCTGGAGGATGAATATCAGTCAGTCAAATACTTGCCAAGCAGTATTTAGCTAACAAAATTGTACCCTTTTTTTTTAATGCTGTTCTACAAGATCTATAGCTTTTAGTCACTTCTGTATAAATTGTGTTGCTAAAATGTATAATTAAGGTTAAGCTGGATGAGCATCCAGAGTACGAAGGCTGCCGGAATGGTTAATATCAAGATAGTCCCTTGGAATACAACAGTGAAATGAAATGGTTTTCCTCTTATGTCAGACAACGTTTGGAAAAGAAACATTTTTCATGTTACTTTTCCACATTTGGAAAAGAAACAGTATTCAGCTATTCAGGAACAGTCCTGTTAGGTTACTGGCAGTTGCTTCACCCTTCTCTGTTGCTGTCAGGCATTCTTGGCCATTGGCACGAAAAGAAGTTTCTTAATTTCAGCAGTTTTGTCATCTTCACAAGAAAGAGAGGGAGTTGTTCACCCTAGACCCACTCCCCTGATATGGCAGCATAGGCTGTGGAAACTCCATGTGGCCCTGTAGATGGGCTGAGCCAGAGGATGTTTAAAAGAATGCTTACAGCATGAAGTTGTTCTTCTGGAATTTTGAGCTACAGTAAGATACATGGGTGAGGTGAGGAGCAGCTGAAGGCAAAGCTGAAGTTTGGCAGCCCCTGTAGCATCTAGGCATAGGGCAGTGGCTGTTTGGAGAACTGTTCCTACAGACACCCGGAGCTGAAGTACTTCTAGACAAATGAAAGCCTTGCATAGGGAAAGCCAGCGACAAATTTTTTTTAACTGCAACAAAACACCATCTAGGGTCTCAGTCAGTTCACTCACCTCTTATCCCATACTAATCACACCAATTTCTTTTTAATGTTTAGCATATGCAGTAGTCTGTAACTTGCTTTGGAATTGCATCTACTTCAGTGTTTGTTAGTTTGGAAAATATCTTGGTCAGATTTGATCTCTCAGCTTTTGCAGCTGACTGTGTTTCAGAAAGCAGCCTGGTTTTGTAGAGCATTTTGAAAAAGTTGTTGTCTGAGAATGACTGGTAATAAAAGCACAGTGGATATAAGAAGGCACTATAAATCACAGATGTGCTAAAACTAAGCTGCTATACTGAGTAATCAGCTCCCTAAGATCTTAATATTCCCAGTTTACACCGTGAAAGAAAAATGAAATACTAAGTCCTTGAAATATGAGTTTGTGTTTTCTTCTTTCCCACAATATATTTGAGACAAATCTAACAGCAGGTGACACGGGCTAACATGATTATTTCTTAGGATGGAAGATCAAACCACACTACAAGAAAAACATGAAAGATGCTAAAACAAAGCCAGTATGAGGTTTTGATTGATAGGAAAATAACCAAGTGGCGATAGTGAGTGAAAGAGACGATAGGAGAGAGAAAAGACTCTAAGAAAAAAATTTATAAATATGAAAGCCACACACTTATTTGTCATCAAACCTGCCATTTCTCTAGTTTTGTTCTGCTTGTTCCACACACTCTGTGTTACAAACGCATCTGTGATGACTCCATCAGGCTTTCACTGGAGTTTGTCCCTGCCACCATCACTAACTCTCCTTTTATGAAGCCACACTTTGCAAAGTCCAAAACTCAACCACTGGTCACATGGGTGACAGGGTGTAGCACTTCTACTAAAAATAATTCTGTAAGAAAATAATATTCTGAAATGTTACATTCTATTTCCACAATATAACCCCTCAGTATAAAAAATGTATTTCCATATTGTCTGTTTCAATTTAGAAAAATACCAAAGGCAAGAATGTAGTGTAATTTAACTGTATGACTGGGAGGGTAATGTGCAAGACACAGTATGCAAAATTATTAAAAAAGTATTTCAGAAGTTATTTTTTAAAAAAATTGAAGTTCACAGAAAGATTATTCTGGATTTTCACAGAGCTGCATCTATAAATTACTCAGTTAATCTACCAGAAATTACATCTATTGTATAAATTACCCAGTGCGCCTTTTATATCTTTTTGCTGTTTTTCCATTTGGCTACTGCTGCTGCTCCTATTTCTGATGAGCTACCTTTACAATTTTCACACTTACTTGACCTTTTAGACATTGCTTAAAGAATTGTGAAATCGTATCATATTATCGCGAAAGAGGATTGAATTTCATATTCCTTTAAGTGAATGGTTTACATTTAACACACCCAGCAATGCCTTTATCATCTGAAAATGTAAGAAAAACGAAACTGAGTAATTCAGAGTGCACCTGCTGTATGGGCTATTTCCCTTTAAAATGATATCTTATGCCAGCATGACTACTATAGCTGTAGCCTTTCTTCCAATGAGAAGACAGTACAAGCAATTTGCTCAGCAGCAAAGGTGCTGAGGAGATGGGTGTCACAGACTCAGATCTACACGAATTAAATAGAAATCATGTTTAACAGCATTTGTAGGTATTTTAAAGCCAGCATACTGAATACCATACCAATAGCCTGTCTATTTCCACTGTCCATTACCCTTATGTGATGAAGAAGTTTAAGTAGGTGACATTAATAATTGTGGGATGTACCTTAGAGTAAAGTCCAAATGTTGCTGTCATGCTGAGGGCCGTATAGTCCAGAAAAGAAGGTCTGAGAAGTATGAAAGTACTAATGTACCTAATTGTTTTTTCCTTCTGGTTTCTTACCTTGACAGTATGTTCTTGACAGAAGAAACACAGGTCCAGACTGTTCAGGCTGCCTGATGTTTTTCAGTGTAAAATCTCATGTTTAGTTTGCTTTAACTTTGATAAACTTAAATTGAAATCTGGGTTGAAATTCTACATGTTTAATATCAGAACAAAGCTTTTTGTAAGCAGTTCCACAAAAACTCAGGGTTTTTTTTCTGAAGTATGATTAGAAAAGAGTATGTTGCCTTGCTTGTTAAATTATCCGTACTTGTTTCATCAAAAATCTTTAGTGCCTCCATTGTATTTGGATCTGGCAAAGGAAATTGGATGCCTTGGACTCTTGGATGGGATTTCTGCTGAGTTGGTGAAAATATGACTAAGTTATAAGCTGCTCCAGTAAGACTTCTCAACATTTGGAAGTCAAACTCTTCAGAGACCATCTGCAAAAAGGCCACATCATCCTTCCATGTCTGCCCAAGGGACCAGCTCTGTGTGCATGTGTTCAAGTGCCATTGTCCTCACACTGAGACCTTGGTGCCTTTCTGTGACTGAAAGGGGTCTTGCTGCTGGTGCTACCACTTTGCTGGGCACAAGGACCAAGGGTAAGGAGATGGTCTCATTCTTGATATCCTCACCCTTCCTGCAGACTCAGTAAAGCTAAAATCAGGCAAAGGCTGTGTCTTTAGATTGTAAAGATAAAAAATGGCATCATAAAGCTGGAATTTTGAACAAGGCAAACAGCACCTTTACTTCTTCAGTTTGTACTTCTCCAGAGCTTGCTTATAATCCTTTTACCTCTATTAATTTTGATGCAATATGTCTTTACACAATGGCCATGATATGAGCTAGACTTCTGTTCAGATAGGACCTCGCTGGTATCAGGGAGGAAGTCTATATCTAAAAGATTATTATAGGATTTTGATTCATATTTAAAAATGCAATAATGTTCCTATGACAGACTTGAGAAATATTAAAAACAGGTCAGAGTACTCATCATGAGATCAGAAGCCATATGAGCTAAATGTATGAGTTTTTTTCTGATGTTGTTTACACTTCTCTCTCTTTCTGTGTCTAATTTATTCCTTCGAGCATACATAACTTTTATTAATTTTCAATAATCATGCCTGTATCTGTTTAGTCTTGGTAACAGTTCTCCACTGGAATGATTTTGACACTTATTTTTCTATCAGTGCTTATTTCTGAGTTTCACAGGAATGGAAGTCAGAAATGAGAAAGTTAATATAAGCTGCTTAGTTTTTCCAGTTCAGCTAAATCATTTTGGGTGGTGTGACCAGAAACTGGAATACATCTTGATATGTACAATAGCATAATATGGGCTTTTAAGATTTTTTTTTTAACACTTCTTTTTTTTTGCTGTAGTATTCTGCAAAACTTGTAATAAAGCCTTTGATCATTGCAGAATGAATTTTTAGAGAAATTCCTGTGTTGGCTCCAAGCTGTCATTCTTGAGCTGCAATATCCACTCTGCATCTATATAGGTCCTTCTGGAAACATGATCCGTATGTAACTGTAATCTTAGATGTTTATCCTTTTTATTCTGGAAGGGTCACTTCTGTCGTAAAAAAGTGATTTGGCTTAACCTGGGTAGATTAGAGTATTCAGAGCTATTGAAAAAGCTTGTCAGGACATATCTGTGCTATGTGACATACATTAGATGTCATAGGGCATGTTTATGCCATGCGACTCATGTTAGAACATGCAGGCAGTAAGCTCTCTCCAGAGAAAAAGGGAGAAATGTCAGATGTGTGTGGTACAGATCATATTGCAGCCATTTCATACGTAGCCAAATTTAGTATATTTTCTAATGTTTGGCAATTCCTCTAGATATGTAAGCCAAGAATTTCTTTGAAAGCAAATTGCTTCAGTCTCTCCTAAGTTTGTAAAACATTTTGTATTGAAGTTTCAATAATTTTTAGATAGAATATGCCCCTCAATTTCAGAATTTTAGATAATTATCTTTTTAAGGTCAGGACTGGAAATTAGCAAGATTACTGAAAATTTGAAGATGATTTGCTTTCACTCTGCAGCACAACCTGCAACTGTTTTTACTCTCTGCAGGAGATGGAAGCGGACAGGATCAGCTCTTCTTCAAAAGCATTATGTCTACTGAAGAAAACAACATTCGTCTTTGTTTACTGCTTTTCAAAAATAAGCTTCACATGAGGCCACACATCACAGAAGAAATGTTGTATACATACATGGATATAGATAAATAAACTTTGAATCTAACTCCTGGTGCAAATTTGTGATTCAAAAAGAGGCTTCAAATGTTTTATTTGCTTTTATTGAAAATGACAAAATAAGAACTAAGTTATGATTGCAAATGGAGGCATATATTTGAACAGTAGGCCCCTGCAGCTTGGTGAAGTCAGCTGCTCCTTACAGTACAGGGCTTTTAAAAATTTTTATTGCAGTAGCAACAGCTCCATGCATAATGCTGGTTTACACTTGAATAACAAATAATTGCAGATAATGGGTCTGTCAGCATGAACGGATTAGGGGTCTCAGCAGTGGTTCCGTCATCGCAGTGAAAATACTAATTTAAAATCTCGTTTCCTTTCCTTTGACCTTATACCTCATTACTTTAATGGCATTAAGAGTTAATTTCTGGAAGAGTTATTTATCTATTTATCTATTCATTTATTTATTGTGTTACTTGTTATGTAGCATTGCATTTTTCAAAAGGAGCTTTATGTCTCTTATGGCATTTGGCATTTTATAGTTTAGTTCAAGGAAAGCTGGCTGCTTTTTACCAGTTTGAGGGCTTGCAATGAGCAGATGGTGGAAGATTTGGGTAATCACTTGGAATGTAAGGGGAATACAAAGACTGAGGTCAAACCAGCCTCTTTGCAGGAAGGCAAGCAAAGAGGAGAGATTCCTACTCTCATTGTTTTTCATTGTTTGCCTCTTTGATAAGAACACATTATGAAATAAGCTTTTCTAATGACTATTCTACTACATATTCAAATATAATATTTAGAAATATCATGCACACATTATCTCATAGCAATTGTGTAGAATTATATTTTATCATTTACAGTCTCCCATTTGAAAATACTAACTATGAATCATATTTTTAGTTTCATGTATTATTACCATTTGGAAACTGTTTTGAGTAGACATTAAGGAATTAAAGTACACTCATAGGAACAGGATATTCCCCAGCACATCCTGTGGGTTCATATAATGAGTCTCTGTAGAGAGGTGGTGAGTTCAAGGGAACTTTTTTACCTTCTACTGATAAAAATCCATAGCATTTCCTGTTTTGCCTTAGCTGTTGCTATCTATTTTACTTTCCCAGCAGATTCACGTGACTGAGTACTGCTGGTGGAGGATCTCTGCCACCAAGGAGCAGAGCTGCGGCAGGAGGTCAGCACACTGCAGTATCAGAGATTATTAGAAAGAGAACAGCTGGATCTCCTGTGAAACCCTACAGCTTCAAGAGTCTGAACCCCTCAATGGTACTGAAAGAGAAGATAGATAGTCTGTGCTTGTCAGGTTGGGAAATGGAGACTCCCATGATGGTGAAGGCTGGAAGCTGGTGGCCCCAGGAGGATGGCTCCTGCTCCACCTGTGGATTTGCAACTATGGAACAGGACCAGACAGGGAGTTGGGAGTTGTGTCCAGTGAAGAATCAAAGCCAACGGAGACCGAGCCCCGCAGCAGTACCTTGATCCTATTATAAGATTTAATCTGAGTTAACTCAGATTGTTCACAAAACCAAATTTCTGACAGTTTTCTGACATACAGAAGCTTCAAAAAATTAGAGTGCAAAATAATTAAATGAATATTTGATCAAAAAAGAAAGCTTTTAATTATTTTTTTTTTAATTTCAGTTCTTATCTTTAAATTTAATTTCCTAATACTAAAATCTGATTTAAGTTTAGAGAGGTTTTTGGCTGAGTATAACTGAACTGTACTGAATGAAATTAAAACTAAACAGAGTTAAAGTGAATACTGATATAACTCCATGCTTGTAATATAAGACAGTGAGCAAAAACAAGCAAAGAAATTAAAAAATCCTTGAAAAATCAAGCACGCTGAACATTGTATTGAATATTTTAATGGCTGATCTGCTTTTAAAGTTAGGAAGTAAGAAATTTCATTGGAAGAAATTTCTCTACGGCTCTTAATTCTTTCCTGAACCCAGGCAATATTTGTGTCTGTATCTCAGAGGTCCCACCCAAACAAAGGACTGATGCTTAATTCACTTCTCTTCTCTTACTCTGCTAGCAGTAGAGAATAGAGACAGGAAACCAACAAAGGCAGTAGAAAAGAACTACAGGAATGAAAGAAGCCAGGCCAGAGCAGAAAAATTTCCAGTCAATGAAATGAAGTGGAAAAGAGACATAAGGAAAAGTGAATAACCACCAGCAAAATTGTGCTGCCTCTGGTGAAGTCAACCAAAGCTGCTTCTGAGAACATGATGACTGCTTAAGAACTGCAGGAATCAGTCCACAGATTGTCGGAACAGTTGAAACAAAGCTCATGGAGAGAAGAGAAAGAAAAAAAAAGCTTAAGGAGATTGAAAAAAAAGCCTGAGGGGAACTTGAGGAAAGATATGTCTGGAGAGACAATCAGTAAAAGATAAAAATAGGAAGAGACAGGCCAGATTCTCAACAGAGGCTGACAATTTAACCCGTCTTATAGGCTGTGCTGTCAGAGCTGTATGTAGAATAGTGGTAAATAAGTGACAGAATCATGACAAATGGCAAAATACATTACATTTAGCATCAGGGTAAAATCTATACAACTGATCTGGAGTATCAGTTCATGCTACATTTTATTAGGGGAATTACTCTTTGTTTCTGGTATACAAATAGTATTTTTTTTTTTCTTAGTAGTAACTTCTAGATTTGCTGTAAAAGTGAGAGAAAAAACAAATGGAGTATCATTTTTTAAAAATTAATTTCTGATTTACATGTATGGTTTCAGTTCTCTTTACCTGGAATTTCTATCAGTGACTTCTTCTGCATTAGATTTTGCTATGTGATAATTTACTAATGCCACATATACTAGTGTTCTTTTTGTAAGCATCAATGTATTTCTGTAAACATCAATGTATTTTTCATCAGTCATTTGTTAAGATTATGTAGACATATAAATTACAGTTGAATGATGTAATCCAGTGTGATTCTACTAAAGCCAATGGATCCACATGGATCTGTTTTACACCTATCATTCCAAAGATGAAGTATGTTAGAGATTATTTGGTTTGTAAGTTTTCTGGGGAGAAAATCATATAATAAAAACAGTCTGTAGTAGTAGGTATGAAAGAGGGAAAATTATTTTAATTCAGCAAATATCTGTTGCAACCTTTAATGGGATTATGAAAAAAAACCCAATAATTAAAAACTATTCTAAGTATCCTTACAGACAGGCTCAAATAGACATTTGGAATCTAGGTTAATTCTGGATATGACATCAAATTTCATTGAAATAAAACTGTCATCCAACCATTTAGATGCATCACATTAAGCATTTTTGCATAGACATTAAATTTCTCATAACTTTTAGAAACACAGAACCTCTGAAAGTCAGTCACTTATCTGAATGGGAATAAATATGGAATATCATGTCTAACTTCAGGCACTCAGACATGACAATGATGCTATCACTTACCATGTCAAAGGTCCACAGCTACTCATTTCTACCTCTTATTAGGAACTCTTGGCTTTTGCCAACAGCTTTGAACTGAATCCAGGAACTGAAGATACCGGAAGTAACTGAAACAGTTCTTGTTTTAGAGATCCAGAATTAATTTGTTAGTTAGTTAGGATAAATTATCAGCAAGTAGCTCATGTTCACTAAGAAATATTGCATGGTTTTTTTCTGTGTGTGTGTGTGTGTTTCATGGAGAGGCTGTTGCATGACAAATGTTATCTTAGACTAGTAGCTTGGTTGTTAGGTTGACATGCATGTGACAGTACTGAGGTTTCAATTACCTACTTGTATCAATCAATCTTTTAGTTTTGAACACTGTTGCCTGCAGTAATGTCACAGCTTTTCTGTCAGACAGGAGAACTTTGCGGGAAATGTTATTCATTACAGCTGCAAATCTGTCACTGCGCCTGGCATGGCTTGTTAATGACAACATTTATTTCAAAGAGCTCTGTTTTGCTTTGTTGCTGGAGAGTTGACTTTGTGATCGTAAAATATAATGAAATGCCAAGAAGATGAAGTGAATGAAGTTTGCCAAAAATACAGCTGAAGTGATTCAGATCTACTGAAAAAACTATGCACACACAAATACTCTCTTTATATTTTGTTGAAAACATTTAGTCACTTACCAGGAGTGTGAACATGGGCAGAGGAAAAATGTTGGTTAGAATGCAATGCGTAGAGTGGCGTGCACAAACAGCAAGTTAGAGCTTCTTTTGGCTTCTTCAATCCATAGTACTAGAAAGAAAAAGACTTTTCCATCAATCTTTTGAAACAAGTAAACATAGACATCATCCAGCTCTTGTACTACTAATATTAAGATGCAATCTTTCTCCCCCCACTCCTTCTTAAAGGACTGGAGCATCTTTCATATGAGGATAGACTGAAACAGCTGCGAGCTATTCAGTCAGCTGGGAGCTGGGAGCTGAAGAAGTTCAGTTTGGAGAGGAGAAGATTCAGGGGGGAAGTATATGAAATCCTGATGGAAGGGAACAAAGAAGAGGGAGCCAAACTCTTCTCAGTAGTGCCCACTGACAGGAAAAGAGGCAATGGGCACAAATAAAAAAAAAAAAAAAGAAACTCCATCTGAACACAAGAAAACATCTATTTACTGGAAGAGTGGTCAAACACTGGACCAGGTTTCCCAGAAAGGTCATGGACTCTCCATCTGTGGTGATACTCAAAACTTGAGTGGACATAGTCCTGCATAGTCTTGCCTAGCTGACTTTGCCTGAGCTGGGGGGTTGCATTAGATGACCTCCAGAGGTCCCTTCCAACCTCAGCTGTTCTGTGATTCACGCATATCTGTCAGTTTTCTGGAGGACTTGTCAGAATGAGGGTAAGTTCTGGGAGGGGGAGAAGTTTAGGTAATTTTTTTACTCATGGAAGCAGAAATTGTGCCCATTACAGACATCCTAGGAATCCAGCCTTCTTGGAGCAGGAAGAAGGATTCCATTACAACGGAATACATGAGCCCACCACATTCCTGCTACTGCTGTGAAATTGCTGCCACTATGTGAGATATTGGATCAGTTATCTCTGCTTTTCACAGCAAGTGCTGTACTGACTGCTCCATAGGTATACGCTTATACTACAAACATCACAGGTCCTCTTTCATTTGCCTTATAAAATGTTACTGTCTCTTGGTGTGATGCAAATAAAACACTGCCAGCAATTACATTCTAATTCTTGAGAGATCTGTTGTGTTAGCTTCAAGGCAAAGCAAATCAAGGCAGGGAACACTAGATAGTGGTAGGGTATAATCTTTTATCTTAACAAAAACATACTTAGGCCAGATGCCAACAAATACTCATACTACATAAGAAAGTGATTGGTGACAGCCAACATGGCTTCACTAAGGGCAAATCGTGCCTGACAAATTTGGTGGCCTTCTACAATGGGGTTACAGAATTGGTGGATAAGGGACGACCAGCTGACGTAATCTGGTTGAAGATGTCCCTGCTCCTTGCAAAGAGGTTGGAGCAGATGACCTTTAAAGGTCCCTTCCAACTCAAACTATTCTAAGATTCTATGAATTTACGATTATGTGTGCTGAGGCTATGCTTCCCACAAAATGTCTTGACATCTCCTTGTCAATAGGAAGCAGTGAATGAATTAATCTTTTTCCTTCGCTTGTGTGCACAGCTTTTGTTTTCCATATTAAACTATAATTATCTTGATCCATAAGTCTTCTTACCTTCATTCTATTTTCTCTCCATCATATGGGAGAAGGGAGTAAGCTTGGGGCTGGGTGGGTGCTTGGCTGCTGTCCAGGGTCAAGCCACTTCATCAATTCCCTAATCAGAAAGAGAAACTGAAGCCCTTGCATCCTATCATTGTTCTTTAAAACCTAAATTTACATTATACACAATTAACGCCTGTCTTTTAAAATATTCTTTGTAGTCAAAACCAAGCCAGCCACTTACAATTTTGTAATTCAGGACACTGGAATGCACTTCTATTCTGAACTATCTTCACTTTTAGTATCACCACCATTCCAGGTCCTGAGCTGATCTCTGTTTGTGGCCAACTGTTTTTTCTGAGTAGAAACCTGCAAAAAACCTGAATTTTTCCTTTTTCAGGTCTATGAATCCACACTCAAGCAATTATATAGGAAACTGACTTTCTAAAAATAAAATATAATCCCACCATAGAGTCAAATTTCTATCAACAGTGGATGTGAAAGCATCAGGCTAAAACCATGTGCAAACACTACCGCATTTGCCCTATTTGCGAACACACAATGGATGAACACACATCAGGTGTTCAGACATTGTAACCCAGTACTAATAGCAATGATTGTGGATGTATCAGAGGTCTAAAGTTACATGTGAATTTCAAGTATCTTTTTGAAATTTTCAAGTCTTCTCTCTGGTATCCTTTCAGAGACTTTCAGAAAAACACGATGTCCTTGCTAGTAAAAATTGAAATTGACATAAAACCAAAAAAAAAAAAAAAAAAGAAAAGAAAAAGAAAGTAAGTCTACCTCATAAAACATGAAATTCTATGTTGTGCCAAAGGAAAATACACGTTAGCTATCCAAATACTCTCTTGCAGAACACAGATTAACATAGGAACAATACAAGTTAGTTGTGAAACAATACACCAGCAGAGCATGGAGATGGAGAGACTTACTAATTAGTTTAGTGATGAAGAGGGAATTGCCCATAAATTGATGATTCTCTAGGTTTCATGCATGTCCTAGTGCTATAGCAAGGGCATATCACCTGCTATTTCTCACACTTCAGTGTTTATATCTCAAGTGTAATAGATGTAAGGACATTTCTCAGGACACACAAAGTTGCTCAAGCACTCAGTGTAAACTTTAGACTCAATATATGATGATACTCATTGAGTTTATTTTTCTGAATTTATGTGTGCTCATCTACTGCAGATGTTTCACAGAACATGTGAAAAATTAATGCCTATAGATGTTACTACAAAAAAAATCAAGTGCAAAATTTTAGCTATAGACATCTATAAATTGCTTTTGAATTTTTTTCTCAACATTGTAATATTCATGAAGTTCAATAAGAAGGAAATGATCCAAGATGTACAATATAGGACAGTTAGCAAAATCTGGAGGTATGAGTAACTACTAGAGATTTTGCTTCTGATTCTTTATTATAATCAGTAAAAGAAGCCATTTGACTTTAGAAAGAAATTTTCTATTAGATTACATTAGATTGGACTCATTCTATTTCCCTGTGCAAAGCTGTTGTGTGGAGACCAATCAATAAAATATAACCGGAATTTATGCTGGGCCTTCCCTCTGCCTTTGCAGAAAAGCATAAGGGCATCATAGATAATTTAATAAATACATGAGTAGAACAACTGTGGAAATATTTCTATTCTCTGTACATAGAATAGAATTCCTTAAATGTTTTGTACATGTGATAAGAGAATAAAATGCAACCAAAACAAGAAAAAGTCCTATTAGTTACCTCACTGCTTGATTTCTTTCCTCTCTGGGATACCTCAAAGTGATTGAATGTGTAGTATTATTGTTCTGTTTGTCATCTGAGAATGATGTCCTGTGAATTTTTGAGCTCTTGAAGTATTCACTGTTAAATAAATAAATAGATATTTATTAAAATTGGACAAGTTGAATAACTGTTGCTTGCTGGTTTTCCTAGGAGATAAACATGAACTTTGTCTAGACATGTTGATTGTAATCCATCAAGCAATGATTAAAGAGTAATACTATTCATTATTCAGCGAGAATATTAAAGACATCCTTGAATTACAATTAGATGTCTTGAAACATGAATCACAGAGATGTAATTTTCTACACCTTTTCACTGAAATAAAAGTTTTCCGGTGTCGTAGTTCAGCCCCGATCAGGACCAGACTACGCAGTCTCTCTCTCACTCCCCCCACCCTCCGAGAGAACAGGGAGAGAAAATATAAGAAAAACGGCTCAAGGATTGAGATAAGGACAGGCAGAAATCCTTAAAGTTACTGTCACGGGCAAAACAGACTCGACTTGGGGAAAACTATTCATTTATTACTAAAAACAGCAGGATAATGAGACAGAGAACAAGATAACCTCCTCCCACCCCTCCCTCTTCCCAAGCTTAACATTATCTCTACTACCTTCCCCTCCCGAGCGGCACAGGGAGGAAGAGGGAATGGGGGTTGCGGTCAGTTCATCACATGTTGTTTCATGCCGCTGCTTCATGGCTGGGGGAAGAACTCCTCGCATTCCTCCCCTGCTCCGTTGTGGGGTCCCACCCCTACGCCACAGTCCTTTGTGGAACTGCTCTGGTGTGGGTCATCTCTTCCACGAGGTGCAGTCCCTCCAGAACAGCTGTCCCAGCGGGCCCTCCACGGGCCACAGCCGCCTTCAGGCATCCACCTCCCTGGGTATGGGGTCCTTCACGGGCTCCAAGTGGATCTCTGCTCCTCTGTGGACCTCCATGGGCTGCAGGGGGACAACCTGCTCCACCATGGTCGTCACCACAGGCTGCAGGGGAATCTTGGCCAGGAGCCGCATTACTCCTCCCCCTCCTTCTTCACTGACCTTGGCGTCTGCAGCCGTTCCTCACAACAGGCTGGTAGATGTCTCTCAGGATCTTTTTTTACATCTTATTCATTTCTCATCTCCTTTCCACTTCTTGCAGCCGGGCTGGACCGAGTCGGGCCCAGTCGGCTGCCTGGCAAGAGGCCAGAGGGTGAGGCCTGCAAGGCCCATGAGGCCTGCGTCACCCCCTCTGCACCTCTGCCCCCGCTCAGCTTCTTCACATCTTCTCTTCTCTTTTTTTTTTTTCTGTTTTCCCCTTCTTAAATACATTATTGCAGAGGCGTTATCACGGAACATTCTGCTACCAATCATCTCGGCCTTGGCCAGCAGCAGGTCCGCCCTAGGCCCGGCCAAGTCCACTGAACAAAGGGGAGCGACTTCTAGCAGTTTCCTACAGAAGCTACCACCTTAGGCCTCCCCTCACTAATAAAACCACGACATCCGGGAAGACTTAGGTGAGAGATGTACAAGTGGATGCTGTGTTGTATTCTTCCTCAGAATTCAGCAAATATATAATTTAAAATAAAACAATGCAGTTAGCATATTACTCATTCCATAAACAAATACAGCCTACAGTTAAAGGAAAAGTAAGTGTAATGTTAATCAAGATGTAAAGCAACATTTTTGTGAATGAGGCAGCAAAAACATGCCCATCTTCCAGTAGAGGAAATAGAGAATGCTTCTACATGTGATATTGACTCTGAGTGATTTTACATTTACGTAGGGATGTATAGTTAATTTTGTAAAGTCTGTCTGAGAATGAGAAGCACTCTTGCTTCTGCTTCTTGGTTATTTAAGGGTCAAACACATATCAGCCTATAGAGTATTTAATCTTAAATGAGAAACTGCATAATTGAGATGACTAAAATGTTAAGCTGACCAGCTGAAAACATCGGAACTGATTTTTGCATCAACTGTCATTTTAATTCCTTGGAAATTTAATATGGAGTTATTTAAGGGGTTGTAAATAGATATTATGCAATCCTTGCATTTCAGTAGCAACATTGCTTTATACTCCCTGAAAAGCTTTTTCACTGCATTTCCGAATGTCAGCTGACTGGTAACCATAAGTTAAGCCACTGTCAAGCCAGTAACAAAGTCCTCTGCTTTAAGATTCCTCTCACAATCACATCAAAGGGAACTTCTTGCGTAGTAAAGTCATACAGAATCATAGAATCATAGAATCGTAGAATAGTTAGGGTTGGAAGGGACCTTTAAACATTGTTTAGTCCCACTCCACTGGAGGGAACAGCAGGGGGGTTGGGCTAGGTGACCTTTAGAGGCACCTTCCAACCCAAACTATTCTATGATTCTATGATTCTATGATTGTATGATCCTATGATTCTGTGATTCTATGATTCTATGATTCTAGATCAGGTTGCTCAGGGCCCTGTCCAACTGGGACTTGAATGTTTCCAGGGATGGAGCATCTAGCACCTCTCTGGGCAACCTGTTCCAGTGTTTCACCACCCTCAGTGTAAAATTTTTTTTTTCCTTATATCAAGTCTGAGTCTGCCTCCCTCTATTTTAAAACCATTACCCCTCATCCTATCACAACAGACCCTGCTAAACAGTTTTCCCCCATCTTTCTTATAAGCCCCCTTTAGGTAGTGGAAGGCTGCTATAAGGTCTCCCCGGAGCCTTCTCTTGTCCAGGCTGAAGAGCTCTAACTCTCTCAGCCTGTCTTCACAGGAGAGGTGCTCCAGCCCTCTGATCATCTTTCTGGCCCTCTTCTGGACTCACTCCAACAGGTCCATCTCCTTCTGTTGAGGGCTCCAGAGCTGGACGCAGTATATTTAGACAGTTAACAAATACACCACTGCAACTTGTGGATATCACTGAATTATGTGATCTGTACATGTGGAGAAGAAGCATGAGAATAACAATGTTTGTTAAATACAGTCCATCCAATCCTGTAATGCAATTGACTATCTGTAGATCAGACTGCCATCCAGCCTTCATGGAGGACAAAGACAGACTATGACCATGATAACCACCTTGGAAAATGCATCTCCTTGTCCATCTTTTGCCAGCTTTAGATTCTGTTTTGTTATACTCAGAATAGTCAAATGACTTCAACATATTGGCTGCCTCCTCATCTCATTTTTCCTTGTCCTGTGCATGCCATTTCCCACAGAAAAAGCAGGATTGATCCCTCTTCAGATTTTTCAAATGCTCTTCTTAACAAGTTAGTATTTTGTGGCCTTTAGTGAATTGCTCATTTATCTAGGAAATTTATTACTAATTAATTTGACATCTTGTGGCTGAGTTTGCCCCCTTGTTCAAAGCTGAATCACTGCTCAAATAAGTTCTCACATTTGCTACTAGAAAATGCTAAAGGTATTCTGATAACTTCTTAGATAGTTTAGACGCTGCTGTATGAAATGCTTTCCCATCACCTAGGATATCATTGTAGACCTGCTGCTTCTTTCCTTAAAAAGAAGGAGATTTGTTCTTGGAGGATTGTTTCTGTTTGCAGATCTATTGTAGATTTATTTACCAGAAATTAAAAAATAATCCAGCAAATCACCTTTACTCTGACTTGCAGTGCTGCCAACCAAAGCTTAATTTCCTCTCTTGTAAAGTATTAAAATGGGTATCAGAAAACTTAAACTTGTATTTGTCTCTGTGATTGTAAAGAATGTATTTAGTGAACTGAGAAACAGCTTTTATGTTTCTAACAGAAATACATATGAATAAATAATCTGCTGGCCTGCTACTAATTTTTCTCAATTCCAGATGAACTTTGTGATTCTTATTTCTAGGAAATATATCACAATGACAAATCTATTTCTAGTTATTCTATTTCTAGTGTAGAACATTTTCTTTTTTAACATGTTAGCCCAAGAAAGGTCATCTTCTAAGGGGACACTTTTTGTCCCAACTTGGCTTTGTAGATGGTATAAACACGACAGGATGGTTAGTTTTCCACTGTAAGGGAACGAGTTACTCCATGTAACTGAAAGTCCAGATAAAATGCTAATAATAGAAAATGGCACACAGTTTACATGTCACCTTGATCTACCTGTTCTCTACAAAACATAAGCAGACTCTATGAATGTATTTGTGTATGTCTCTGTTTTAGAATCTCTGCCCTTAAACTAATGCAGACTTCTCTCCAGGCTACTGCAGGTGACCTGTATAGCTCACTTCCTCCAATATGGTTTGTCATGCACTTTATCATTCCTTAACCCCATGATCACCCTTCTTCCTCACATATAATTTTTACAGCCTGGAAAAGTCCCCAGACTATCTTTTTTAAGATGCTGCCTGCCTGGCAAGTACAGCCTGTGTCATCTTCCTCAGTGACAGATCCCTGCAGAGAAAAAAATGTTATTCACCCATATGCAGAGCCTTCAGGTGTTAACTCCCTGCTGGGAGTATCCTACCAGAGGATCGGCTGCTGTGCCACAGCCTCCTTGCTCAAGGTAACTGAATCCCTGCTCAACCCAGCAGCATACTTCTAGCCCATATCCCTATTCCAAAGACTCTCCCGGAGTTTTGCTCTAAAGAGGATGAACAAGCAAACAGTCTTCAGGTGGTGCAATTAGTGGAGAGGTTCTGAAATTCATAGCCACATTCAGTGACACTACTTTTATGCTGACCATCCAGACATCTGTACAGACAATTGTATCATGGTTTTGTTTATAGATTATGTTACGCACAACCATGTTATATCATATGTTATAATATGCATGGATTATGTTATGAATTATATATTTAGCTTGTTGTTGGCCACCTTAATCCAGATTAGCAAACATGATTGATGTGACAGTATAATAGCTATGATCTTGTTTTCTGAGTATTGCAGCTTTCAATTTCTGGGAGTTTGTTGCCTTCACAATGTTTTCAACCACAGTAAATACAGGAGAAAATCTCAGAAACCAAAAAATTTGAGAGCTACATTAGAATAACTCAAGCGGAAAAGTATAGCTACTGTTTGCAAATTTCATTGCATGCTTCCAACACTTAAATGGCTTACTGTTTCAGAAAAAAAAAAAAAAAAGTGTCTTGTTTCCAGTCTGAATTTCTCTTGTTTCAATTTCTGGATGTGGAATGTTTATATAGAGGATATGGTAAGCAGGAGAAGAAGTAGACAGTGATTTTGCCCCTCTCATTTGTCATAGAGAGAGTTACAAAATCGACTGTTAACTTAGTATTTGAAAAATGAAATAGTCATGACTAGGCTCCAGCCATTCTGTAATTTTCTATAATTTTCCTCTAAAACTGCAGTTTATGAACACCTGCCTTTAGTTGTGGACATCCAATCTGAAAGTAATCAAGATATAAGACAAGAGGTCAGAAATGGAAGTTGTTATAACTTCATTTCTCAGCTTTATGATTTTATTTAACTGTTACATTAGTCTTTCAGATTTTACTCTTTGAGTTTTTTTTTTTGGTCTGTTGATGAGAAATATTGTCATTTCCCAGTTATTTTCAGAAACCTTTGTGTACAGATAATAATCTTAGTCCTAAATATATGATCCTGCATTTAGTTATATTGATACATGTGTTTAGAAAGAAATCTATTAAGAAATTTATGTTGTTCAATATGAGTGGCCTGTTTTTAATATTTACCACCATAAATCTTATTATTTGCCAACCTGAGCACAAACAATTGTATAGTTTCTCTCAGAAGATTACAAAAAAACAAACCAAAACAAAATATTTAATCTTTCCTTAAAAGTTATAAACTTTCTTTCCCTAACATTTATTTACTGAGAAGTGCTGGCTTGTTTTTAATTCATTTACCATTTAATCCATGCCCCATTAATTTTATATTATATTAATTTTGGGTAGCAAGTAAAATTACACAGTTACTCTGGCATATTAAATTAAACTAGTGCTTTTATCAGCCACTTTAAAAATCTAAAAAAAATTCCATTATTATGTTATTTTGACAAGATCTGATTGATATAAATTAAATTATTATCCTACTTTAGTTTTTTAATTAATTGAGATTCATACCAATTGTTCCATCCTTCCGCCTATAACTGACGCTATGATGACAGGATTGTAATTACTTGAGTCACTATGTAGCCTTTTAAAATATTGGAAGAAAATTAGCTTCCTTTAACTCCTCTGGAATTTCCTCAGTATTCCAAGATTTATTATGAATTAACATTAGCTTCCAAAGATCTTATCTTTCAGCTCTTTAAAACTCTTAGTTGTAAAAGTTTAAGTTAATTATCTACTATTCAGGGGTGGGGAAGCATTACTGCCCTAGGGAGTCCTTAAACTTTCCAAGAGTTCTTGCATTTCAAAATCCTGTGCATTAGTTATATATTTTTCCTTTGGGGTTTTATTTTTAGAGCTATTTCCATAATACTGGCGGTTTGCAAATGATTTCCTAATAGATTAGCCTTGCCCTTTAATTTCCGATTTTCTTCTTAATTTAAAATTTCTACTTAATTTAGTACAGATCTTGGCCATAAATCAGGGTGTTGGTGCATAATTTAGCTCTAATGCAGCACATTGTTCAGAGGGCCTTGACTGCTATAACAAGTGCCCCTACTGAGTGAATAGCAATAAGCTTGCAAACTAAGGCTGAGAGTTTTGTGGGGTCTGCTTGTCAAACTTCACCAAATACCCCAGCAGTTTCTTGTAGCTCTTCTTCCATTGCTTTCATTTCCCCAAGCAGCTGAAGAACAAGTTGAACCTCTAAGGCTGTCGTTCATTGTCTTGGTATGTCCGTAGCAAAAAGATATCTCCCACAAGATGGAATCCTTATTTTCATTGCCACTTTTTCCTGTTCTTTTCTTAGTAGTAGGCATGCAAGGCAGGGAAGATTCCCTAACAGGAGCCATGGCATGCCTGGTTAACTATTCCACGGGATGACTACATTGGCTGTACTTCAAGGAAAGCAGGTGAGCTCAACAAAGTGATCTACACCATCAGAAAAATTTTTGGTTGAACATCACTGGTAATTATGGTCTTGGTTGAAAGTTGTCTTTTTAAGAATATATAAAAAGAAAAAAATTAGAAAACAAGAGTTTTCTTGTAAATATAATAGAACCATAACAAATGTGTTCTATAAAATTGCACTGAGGAATAAAAAAACATAAAAAGAATTAGCAGTACTTATTTGATTAGGATGTAGCTGCTAAGATTTTAATTTTCATTCTATGCATCTGTTGTTATGTGCTTGTTAAAAATTGAATTTATATTTCTCATTTTTAATTTAGACAATGTGAAATTTTTCCAGCAAATTTAGAACACAAAACAAATTTTGTCAGCTCACGGAATATTTTCTCCATTTCATGCAGAATGACTTCATTGGTAAGATAAATAACCATAAGTGTGGCCATGATAGAATAATACTATGGCCTTAATAATCAGATTTTAAATTCCTCTATACTATCAGTTAAAGAAAGCTTTCATTTCCACAGATGATATTTTCAGAGATATTTCAGATGTAAAAGAAAATGATGGAAAATCCCAGTTGATATACATATATTTAATTTTTCTTATTTCTGGTTATATATGTGCAAATCCTAAAAATTCTAATGTGCATGGCATATACTGTTGCTGATTTAATTTTTCACCAGTAATATTTTATCTTTTGAAGTTGGTATATAGCAAAGAGCCCATCAGTCCAAAAGAAGAGATTGTCTAACAAAGCCCTATCTGTATCTGTCATGGCTCAGATGATGCTTTCTCTGCAGCATATCCAATTGCTACTGTATTTGATGATCTTTCAGGCTTACGGAGCACCTGATGCTATCACTACAAGGTACGTGTTCTCCCTCATGTGTCATATTAAACAGGCAAGGTGGGAAAAAACAGTGCTGCAAGACTCCTAGTACCACACTGCACTGGAAGTGATGAAATGCTTGCTAGATCAACTGGCCTGTGATGCTAACACCTCTGGTACAGTGGAACAGACTTGTAGATAACACAATTGAGAGCAGCCCTGAGGAGAAGGACTTGGGAGTGCTGGTGGATGAGAAGCTTAACATGAGCAGGCAATGCGCCCTTGCGGCCCAGAAGGCCAGCCGCGTCCTGGGCTGCATCAAGAGAAGCGTGGCCAGCAGGTCGAGGGAGGTGATTCTCTACTCTGCCCTGGTGAGACCCCACCTGGAGTACTGTGTCCAGTTCTGGAGCCCCCAACACAAGAAGGACATGGACCCATTGGAGAAGGTCCAGAGGAGGGCCACAAAGATGATAAAAGGGCTGGAGCACCTCTCTTATGAGGCCAGGCTGAGAGAGTTGGGGCTGTTCAGCCTGGAGAAGAGGAGGCTCTGGGGAGACCTGATAGCGGTCTTCCAGTACCTCAAGGGGGCCTACAAGAAAGATGGGGAGAGGCTGTTCAGTAGGGCCTCTTGCAATAGGACGAGAGGTAATGGTTTTAAAATAGAGGGGGGTAGATTTAGATTAGAAATTAGGAAAAAATTTTTTACGATGCGAGTTATAGAACACTGGAACAGGTTGCCCAGAGAGGTGGTGGAGGCCCCATCCCTGGAAACGTTCAAGGCCAGGCTAGATGAGCCTCTGAGCAACCTGATCTAGTCAGGGATGTCCCTGCTCCTTGCAGGGGGGTTGGACTAGATGACCTTTGAAGGTCCCTTCCAACCCTAACCATTCTATGATTCTATGATAACACTACCCTGGGCTCCTCCCCTCCATCATCTTGTCCACTTAAAAACTTAGGTGTCAACTTTGAATTTAGAGAACATCTGTCCCTATAGAGAATGTTGCAAATTGCTGGCTGCCTGAAACTATATTCAGTTTCCTTAATTGTGTTTTTATCCAGTGGATATGAAACATTTATGATTTTCTTGGGACTGAAAATGATTATATGTCTCGTTTGGTACAGATATGAATACTCTCTCAGGTATTTTCAATGTCTGAATTGAATTTTCTTGGAGATACAATGGCCATTAAGAAGACAATTTTTTATAACTACAGAGCAACAGTGAGAACAAATGTGATGAGACCTGACATTAAACATTTGTTCTGGTTTTGTTTAGTGAGGGGGGGCCTAAGGTGGTAGCTTCTGTAGGAAGCTGCTAGAAGTTGCAACCCTTTGTTCAGTGGACTCGGCCGGGCCTAGGGCAGACCTGCTGCTGGCTAAGGCCAAGCCAATTGGTAGCAGAATGTTCCGTGGTAACGCCTCTGCAATAACGTATTTAAGAAGGGGAAAAAAATAAAAAAATAAAAATAATAAAAAAAAAAAGAGAGTAGAAGGTGTGAAGCAGCTGAATGGGGGCAGAGAGGGGGAGGCACGAGCCTTGTGGACCTTGCAGGCCTCACCCTCTGGCCTTCCGCTGGGCAACCAACTGGGCCCAACTCAGCCCAGCCCAGCTGCAAGAAGTGGAGAGGAGATGAGATGTGAATGAGATGTAAAAAGATCCTGAGAGGCGTCTGCCAGCCTGTTGTGAAGGATTTTTCTTGTGAGAGGAACAGCTGCAGACGCCAAGGTCAGTTCAGAAGGAGGGGGAGGAGTAATGTGGCTCCTGGCCAAGATTCCCCTGCAGCCAGTGGTGATGGCCATGGTGGAGCAGGTTGTCCCCCTGCAGCCCATGGAGGTCCACGGAGGAGCAGAGATCCATCTGCAGCCCATGGAGGACCCCGCATCGGGGGAGGTGGATTCCTGAAGGAGGCTGTGGCCCGTGGAGGGCCCACTGGGGCAGCTGATCTGGAGGAACTGCACCCCGTGGAAGAGATGACCCACGCCGGAGCAGTTTGTCGACAGACTGTGGCCCATGGGAGGGAATCCACAAAGGAGCAGGAGAGGAATGTGAGGAGTTCTTCTCCCGATGATGAAGCAGCGGCGTGAAACAATGCTTGATGAACTGACCGCGACCCTCATTCCCTCTTCCCCCCTGTGCTGCTTGGGTGGGGGAAGGTAATAGGGATAATGTTAAGCGTGGGAAGAGGGAGGGGTGGGGGGGAGGTTATCTCATTCTCTGACTCATTATGCTGCTAGTTTTAGTAATAAATGAATAGTTTTCCCCAAGTCGAGTCTGCTTTGCCCGTGACGGTAACTTTAAGGATTTCTCCCCATCCTTATCTCAAACCTCGAGCCCTTTTTCTTATATCATCTCCCCCTATTCTCTAGGAGGGTGCGGGGAGTGAGAGAGAGACTGCACAGTCTGGTCCCGATTGGGGCTGAACTATGACAACATTTTGGTTGTGAGTAATAAGAAATGTTATTGTCTAATACATTGTGACGTGAAGGATGCCGAAAGAAGATATTAAAAATGTATATAAGGGTAGACTTTATTTTTCTGTTCCTATTTAAGACCACCACATCCAATTAATAAATCTTACCTTCTTTTGAAAAAACCGCTTTTCTCAGAATAGAGGAGATGTGAGATTCTCTCTTGAATTCAGGCATCTGAGATGTATCACTAAGCTTAGAACTGGAGGCTTCCAAGGAAAATTAAATGCCACGTACATTTGTGCATTGCCCCTGAAAATAATATAGCAATTGTTACCCTCAGCCCAAAGGCAGAACACAGATTCCACTCCTTAGGGGAGATCTCTGGAAGACCTGCTGTACATTGATTTTACTGCCTGGTGACACACTCCCTTTGGCCAGAGGCAAACAAAAGACTTGGGGCCTGATCCAAACAATCCACACCCAGCTTGATGGAAAGACTACCCACAGGCGTTAGATCAAACCTTTCATCTCCAGAATAATACGTAGGCTCCATTCAGCAGCACTAAATGCAATTTGGAAATGAAAAGAAATGTTTTGTTTCTATCAAGGACAACACTCTGGTAGTGCCTTGACCTTGACAGCATCAGTGGTGCCAAATGGGGTTATACTGACATATCACATTCCTCTTGGCTTGAATTAGACACAAGTGAAGAAAGTAGGCATGATTAGTAGTATTGCCAGAAAAAATCTGTTCTTGTGAAGCATTGACTGGTCTTTTTATTTTTTGGTTTTTTTTCCCTCTCCTCTCCTCTCCTCTCCTCTCCTCTCTCTCTCCTCTCCTCTCCTCTCCTCTCCTCTCCTCTCCTCTCTCCTCTCCTCTCCTCTCCTCTCCTCTCCTCTCCTCTCCTCTCCTCTCCTCTCCTCTCCTCTCCTCTCCTCTCCTCTCCTCTCCTCTCCTCTCCTCTCCTCTCCTCTCCTCTCCTCTCCTCTCCTCTCCTCTCCTCTCCTCTCCTCTCCTCTCCTCTCCTCTCCTCTCCTCTCCTCTCCTCTCCTCTCCTCTCCTCTCCTCTCCTCTCCTCTCCTCTCCTCTCCTCTCCTCTCCTCTCCTCTCCTCTCCTCTCCTCTCCTCTCCTCTCCTCTCCTCTCCTCTCCTCTCCTCTCCTCTCCTCTCCTCTCCTCTCCTCTCCTCTCCTCTCCTCTCCTCTCCTCTCCTCTCCTCTCCTCTCCTCTCCTCTCCTCTCCTCTCCTCTCCTCTCCTCTCCTCTCCTCTCCTCTCCTCTCCTCTCCTCTCCTCTCCTCTCCTCTCCTCTCCTCTCCTCTCCTCTCCTCTCCTCTCCTCTCCTCTCCTCTCCTCTCCTCTCCTCTCCTCTCCTCTCCTCTCCTCTCCTCTCCTCTCCTCTCCTCTCCTCTCCCTCTCCTCTCCCTCTCCTCTCCTCTCCTCTCCTCTCCTCTCCTCTCCTCTCCTCTCCTCTCCTCTCCTCTCCTCTCCTCTCCTCTCCTCTCCTCTCCTCTCCTCTCCCCCACCTTCCCGCACCTTCCTTTTTCCTTTTTCCTTTTTCCTTTTTCCTTTTTCCTTTTTCCTTTTTCCTTTTTCCTTTTTCCTTTTTCCTTTTTCCTTTTTCCTTTCCTTTCCTTTTTCTTTTTTCTCATAATGCAGGAAAGTAACTAAGCTCGTACCTTGAACTGATAATTTAATATATAAAAAAGAAAGACAGGAAATTTCCTTGGTGTATTCTATTTAGATATGTAGAACTAAAGAAACACCATTAAAACTGAAACAGCTGGAATCCTCTTATTTCTTTGAACTTGTGAGAGACAATTTTCTTCCAAGTCTTTAAATTAAATATTGTAATTTTTCACATTATCAGAAGGAAAAGAAAACAAGATCTCATTCATTGTGAACTTGTCAATACGTTTGTTTTTCTAATTTTTATTTTTATTCTCATTATAGCAATTAAATTCACAATATATAATATTCACTTTCTTGATGTGTACTGAGGGAACTATTTTACTGCCTAATGGGTTTTGAGAAAACCTACATGTTTCAGGGATTTTTTTTTTTTCCTATATGAGCTTTTATACTTTCATTACAGTCTCTCAGGTACAATTGTTTAACATAATGACAAATCTTTCTAAAGAATATTTTTCTAAAGAAAGTTGAGCTACTTAAAGTAACATACTGCTTTCATTCTGATGCTGTTTATTAGTTTAGTAATAATTGCACTTTTTATTGTACTTTCTGTGCATGAAAATATACCCTGTTTTGAAAGAAAATGAACTCAAGGTTATTTTGGCAGGAAAACAGTGTATGTAGATTTAATGATACACTTTAGTGGTCAAGAAGAAATATCTAACAAGTAAGAAGTAATTACAGTGTTTCACTGCAGCCACAGTTAGTTCTATCTGAGAGAAAAGGTTGACCCAATGAACAGGTAACGAAGGCAAGGAATAAACGCAGAATCTTTTCCTTCATCAGTGTGCATAGCTGCATTGACAAGGTGATGTAACATAAGAAGAAGAACAAATTGCCATCCAAGCACAAGGCCAAATTGTCCATTCCAGGGGCATCTAACTGCCTGTGGGTTGGCCTTCTACAACTTTCAGTGAAGGATTAACAGAGAAATAATGGAGTGCTGCTTATGGGCAGTGCATTATGTACATGTAAGGGGAGAAGGTGAAATATAAATAAGCATATTCCTTCTCCTCATCATCAGCTGTCAGCATAAAAGTTTTGGCCGAAGGGATGTTTACTGTGATTTAGCAGCATCAGGAAGTAGGGATTGACCTGATTATAGCAGCAGGTCTCAGCACTTTTGTTAATCATGTAAAAGCCTAAAGATGACTTGCAAACTAAAATTTAAGCTTCAGGTTTTGAAAGATTTGACTGTGGAGTATCTTAGATACAGGACTGGGACTGAGCATGCAAGCTGAGGAGGAACAAGGATCAGACCTACAGTTTAGAGCAAAGGAAGAATAAACAGGACTGGGAAAATGAGCTGTGGTGAGGCAGGTGTGCAGTGCAGAGCTGAGATTCATACCTGGGCATTCAGCAGCTGCAGGGGAGACCACTCAGCAGCCTTCTCACTGGGGTTGGGATACCTACTGCTTCTGCCAATAGCCTGTCTGCCCAAGCCTCTTCCTCACCAAGGTGGTAGCACTGCCGTGCAAGATCCAGTGCAAGTGTGCTACTCAGATGAAGTAACGTCTAATAACTGGGTGTAAATTTTATCCATTTGTCTTTATTTTTCTTTCCAGTTACACTGGTCATGTCAGAACTTGAATTATCATCCATTTTTTTTCATGTTCAGGTATACACCAGTATTTCTCAAATGTTTCTTCAAACATTTACGCAATTATTACATTCTCAGGTAGGTGTTACTAGAGGGTGTAAGTAGGAGAAAATGTGCTGAGAAAAAGATTGCTTAAACATCTGTCTGCCTGTGCCGGGGGAGAACTGAGCTAATCACTGCTCAACACTATTTTGTGTTATGCTTGTACAACGAAGCGTCAGCTTATCTTGGAGCTTAAGATGTGACTAGGACATTAGTAATGTACAATTACATTACTGTAATAGCATCATTTTTGTAATGGCTTTTAACCTATGATTTCATTTAAGAATTTTCAAGATGCTTATTCCATATACAACCTCTACTCTGGATTTTATGTGCTGGGAACAAGGTATTTTCAGAGAGAGGCTCTTGGATTAATTTTCTCCCTGTTCAGACAGGGACAGTAATTTGTTAACCACTTGGGCATTTAACCATTTATTATCATGGTATCAGATGAACTTGGAATATTTGTTACTTGCTTGAAAGATAATTAATTTATTTTTTTTTACTAAAAGGAGTTTCCAGTTAATCACTTTTGCCTATCTACACCCAAATCTACCCAGACTTCTAACTCATTTAGTCCTTTTGATCTGAGCAGGGTATTGTACAAGTAACTATTGTCCACATGATATGAACTGCCAATTTTAAATATTTTTGAGTTATCACATAGAGACGACAGTAATTCAGCACTACGTGACTGCTGCCACCTGCCTGAGCTAGGAAGTCTCTATTTCTGAACAAGACACCTCTGTTCTCCCACACTGGCTGGGGAAGGATGTGGGATATTTGTCTAGCATCTGAGGCAAGCATTGTTTTTACAGGGAATGCTCTGTAATGCTCAGGTTCGTAACATCATTTTAATAAATTCAGATAATGTTTTTCTGTTTCAGTGTATTCTAATGTGAAGGGACAATCTTTCATTTGTTTTCTGTTAGAGAAAACACAACTGGATTATGGAATTTTAATGTTCCATTATGAACGTATATAGAAAGTCTTGCGAAAAAATATAATCTGGAAAAATCATTAGTGTGTCTAATTTTTAAAAAAATCATAATAACTGAATAATATTATTTTCATCCATTTGTATCTACATATTGCAACTATGCACTTTTTTAAAGGCATGGAGAAACTAATATTTCCACATGAGTGAATACTCAGAGTTATGTGTAAATAACCTGGCAACTTGCCATAGTTGTGAAATGGCTGCAGCCCTGACATTTTACTGTACCTGCTTTTAGCATTCTGCTTATAGAAAACTATAAACTTGTGCAAAAGAAAGGGGAAGCTCAGTTATAGCTCTAAAGAAAAAATTACTTCAGGAAAGCCATTCTGGAAAACCATTTCAACGGAATAGAGGAGGCACAAAAAATGATAACTTTCTGCTCTGTGCTTTACAGTAAAACTGCCTACTATTTCATTCTGCCCAGTTCTGTTGGTTTTGTTTGTGTAGTTCTTAGACTGAACCTATTTGTTCAATATGAAGCAGCAAACAAGGAAAAATGGCAAAAGAACAAGTATGAATAAGTGAATACTTCACCTTTAAAGAGCTGCCTTCTTTGTGGGAATTTAGTTGTAGTCTTTAACAGAGAACAGAGCTAAAGGACACAGCTCCATTCTGCAGTTGAAATAGGAGCCGAAGGGAACCATTACTACTGAAAATTAACTTCCAGTAAGATATCTCTCCACATCATCCAAATTAGATACTACAGTGTTCTCCCTTCTAATAATTAACTTTACCAGAAGATATACTTATTGTTTTATTTTTCTTTTCCTAGTGATATTTCCTTTATTTTTCTCTCTTTCTCTTTTTTGTCTCTCTCTGTGTATACGTGTGCACACGCACTCACACATGGTCTTCCAAAAGAATGCTAAAGCACTTAAGTAAAACTTTAATTATGTTATTATTTAGTATTTCTGCAATAATAGTGTACAACAGGCCTACCCAAATATCTGAATATATAGTGCCATATGCTGTAGAATCAGAATAAAATGCCTTTATGTACTTCCAAGACTCTACAATGTAAGTACACAACTTGTGAGTCAAATATACAGTTGTTTTGTTTTTTTTTTCTGAAAATAGCTGAGTGTGACAGGACACTTTGGACAATGCTCTTCCAGCTGAGATTTATATCTAAGGTAGATTTTCAGACAGAAACTCCTGATTGTACAGATTGTAGGATTAAACTGGAAGGAACAGATCATCTATGACCATTTTAAGTGGAATTGCTGTAAAACTTGAATAGGAATTAAATATCAAGTAAATTCTAGGACATTTTCCATATATTTGTAAGGAAGAACTCCCTGTTGATGGCTATTGAAACTATAGACAGGTAGTCTGGGTTTGGCTGAGAATTAAAATGTGTGTAAACCAGGCCAGGGAGAGATGAATCCCCTGGGAAGACTCAACTGCATTTTGTAGTGCTACAGCATGCACAGCACTCACCAGTGCTAATGAAGGATTACATAGTCTCCCTTGCAAACCTGTTCTTGCCTACAATAAGATTAAATCCAACTGTTATTTAGGAAGTTAACTATAATTTTAAGAGTAGTTAATTAAAAACATTGTAAGATCTTGAATAGGCTATGGAGAGCATTCAGAAGTTTCATATTAAGATGAAAAAGGCAGTACCAGAGGCTAGAACATTTCTAGTTCATCATAATTTAGCTTCTGATGCATTTAAATAAGATTAGAAGAGCTATGATCAGATAAAAGGAGGAATACTTCATTGATGGCACTTCTTAGAAGAATGTATTTTTTTCCCTAATATGCTCGTACCCAGCATAACTTGCTTCTAAGATATAAATGAAGCAAATATAAAAATGATTGTGCAAAACAGGATGTGTTTTATGTAACTTTTACTAAAAGACACCTAATTTATTTGCCTAATCCCATACCCCACACTGCTGTTACGATTATACTTTCCTGGAAGACCACAGATAGCGACTGAAACACTTATTTTCTGTGGTTGCCTGTTTAGAACTACACATTGTCTAACAATGCCTAAGACATTTTGTTTTAATAACATGTTCTTTTCCTCCCTCTGACCTCGAAACATTATACAAGATCAAAAGAGAAGATGAGCTACTGGATGGTAGCCTGTGCCTCTGGATGTTTGGCAGCCCTTGGTGTTCGGAGCTCAAGGGCTGCAGGAGCGAGCGATACAGAAATGGGACTGACTGATCCAGCAGCTAGACACAATGCTCATTATGTTATCAAGGTCTTCAAAAGAGACAGTGGCAGATTTGGCTCTGGTTAATGTGCTTGAAGATTTTCAACTAACTCAGCCTAAGTCACATCTTAAGGGAGAGAATGAGAGACTGCATTTCTGCATTTTTGTTCTCCTTTTAGCTAAATGTTATTCAGTAAGTGGCTCACCAAAAAGCAAAGAGCAGAATCCTTAGGAAGTAAATTTAATCTTGAATGCTGCATTTTTCACACTGATTTTTGAAGTGGCAAACACTTCACGTTGTGCTTCAGCAGTGCACAAAAGCATTCCTATTGCATTCAAGAACCTACATACTACTCCAAAGCTAAACCTGAATACAACTGGAAGCAAGGTCAAAGCTATCTTTATAGTATGTTTTACTGCTAAATACATTTCAAATATAAAAATATTTACAGCAAATATTTAAACTGTGTAATTGATGTTTTATATTCCAGGAAACATTCTCCATGGAATCAAAATAAGAGCAGAATTGATTAAACATTTGGTTTTCTTCAGTGACAAACAGAAAACTTTCCCAAATCTGGTGTGTTAGCAGTCTTCAAATCCTATTTCTATGCCTGCAAAGGGAAAAAAAATTAAGACAATTAAATTTATGCTTTCTTTGTTTGTTTCCTCTCAAGGAATTGTATTTAAAATAATAGGTAAAGTATATGTATATTTTTTTTTTCAAATCTAGTCCCTTATTGTCTATTTTCTAGATGTTCACTAAAGTGAATTCATCAATGCGAGCAGTCTCCTTCCACTTGTTGAATGTAGATACGTCTGAATTTTTTGCTTATACCTGTGGAATACAAATGTGTCATATAAATACATTTTCTTGCTTGTGAAGAAGGTAACTCTGCTAGTAGTTAAGTCTTCTTTGGTTATTCCCCACTCTATGCAATACCAAATAATTTGACTTATCAGGCTTTTTAGATGAACAGAATGTATACTCTGGAGTCCATTGACTTCAAATAGAACCTTGCAAATTGAGCCTGAGCCATAATGATGTATTCAGAAATAATATAAATAGTAGGTTAGTTACTCCTCGGTGAATACCATGAATAATTTAGCTTGTGCCTTTACTATTCACTACAGTAAATTTGACCCATATATCTCTCAGGTGCCAATCAGAAAGAAAGATGTTGCTTTCATTAAATTTAATTGTAGACATAGTCATTCTATTTCTTACTCCACTTTAAAAGAGTAATCCAAAGCAGATGAAAATATTTTAAAAGTTGCCACTGATTTGTCAACATCACATTTTCACTTTTTTTTTGTTGACTTTAAACAGAACAGTCAGGAAAAATAAAGCATACTAGAAAAAAATTCCAAGTGATATCCTGAACACATACATTATGATTATAATGTCTTTTCCTTAAAATATGACAACTTCTATAATCTTTTAGGAATACGTCACCTACTTCACATCTACTTTTTCTTGAGGAACATTCCTCTCAGTGTTAATGAGGTCTCAATTGAAAAGTCAATCCTAATTTTCAGCTTATGCATTGCGCTTTTAATTCTGGACATGTAAATATGAACCCATAAGATTTTACTTGGCTGGAAATGAATGTAGCATTCTGGAAAGCAGAGTTGTTAAGAGAAAAAGAGAAACAATTAAAATTTTGACGTATTGGTATTACAATTGTAGCAACAGGGTTGGAAAGAGCATCTTGAGTAGTTTCGAATATAAAGGTAGATTTATAGTGAAAACGAATATGGAATATTAACTATTATCCAGAACATTAATCTTAAGAAATATAGACTGGTGGGAAAACTAGGAAGACATTATTGTTTATTTTAAAGATTCAAAACCTAATTCTGTGCTGCTATTGTGAATTAACACAGATAATAATAGAGTGCAGTCAATGTATAATATGAGAGGATATGCTGGTTTTGTGTAGCAGGAGGGTCTACAGTGGCAGCTTCTGTGAGAAGCTTGCAGAAGTTTGCCCTTTGTCCGGTGGACTCATCTGGGTCTAGGGTAGACCCACCACTGGTCAGGGCCAAGCCAGTTAGTGATAGTGGTAACACTTCTGTGCTAACTTATTTAAAGAAAGGAAAATAAAAAAAAAAAAAAGCAGCAGAAGCATGAGCAGAAAGTGGGAGGCACAAGCCTTGTGGCCCTCACACTGGGTGGCTGTCTAGGCCTGACTTGGCTCAATGGCCTGGTCAGGCTGAGAGAAGTGAAGAGAGGATGTGTGGAGAGAAAATGCGAGGCATCTACCTGAGCCTGTGTCGTAGTTCAGCCACGATCGGGACCAGACTACGCAGTCTCTCTCTCACTCCCCCCACCCTCCGAGAGAATAGGAGGAGATGATATAAGAAAAAAGGCTCGAGGTTTGAGATAAGGATGGGGAGAAATCCTTAAAGTTACCGTCATGGGCAAAACAGACTCAACTTGGGGAAAACCATTTATTTCTAAAACTAGCAGGAGAATGAGACAGGGAACAAGACAACCTCCCCCCAACCCCTCCCTCTTCCCATGCTTAACATTATCTTTACTACCTTCCCCTCCCAAGCAGCACAGGGGGGAAGAGGGAATTGGGGTTGCGGTCAGTTCATCACACGATGTTTTACGCCGCTGTATCATCGCCAGGGGAAGAACTCCTCACATTCCTCTCCTGCTCCTTCGTGGGGTCCATCCCGCAGGCCACAATCCTTTGTGAAACTGCTCCGGCATGGGTCATCTCTTCCATAGGGTGCAGTTCCTCCAGATCAGCTGCCCCAGTGAGCCCTCCACAGGCCACAGCCTCCTTCAGGCCTCCACCTGCTCCGGCGTGGGGTCCTCCACAGGCTGCAGGTGGATCTCTGCGCCTCCATGGGCTGCAGGGGGACAACCTGCTCCACCATGGCCATCACCACTGGCTGCAGGGGAATCTTGGCCAGGAGCTGCATTACTCCTCCCCCTCCTTCTTCACTGACCTTGGCGTCTGCAGCCGTTCCTCACAACAGGCTGGCAGACGCCTCTCAGGATCTTTTTATATCTCATTCACATCTCATCTCCTCTCCACTTCATGCAGCTGGGCTGGGCTGAGTTGGGCCCAGTTGGTTGCCCAGCAGGAGGCCAGAGTGTGAGGCCTGCAAGGCCCATGAGGCTCGCGCCTCCCCCTCTCTGCCCCCTGCTCAGCTGCTTCACATCTTCGCGGGGTGACGGCATTGGTGGAAATGTGACGAGCAACTGACATCATCTACCTGGACTTGTGCAAAGCTTTTGACACTGTCCCGCATGACATCCTTCTCTCTAAACTAGAGAGACATGGGTTTGATGGACGGACCACTCGGTGGATAAGGAGTTGGCTGGATGGCCGCACTCAGAGAGTGGTGGTCAACGGCTCAATGTCTATGTGGAGACCGGTCACGAGTGGTGTCCCTCAGGTGTCCGTGCTGGGCCCGGCCCTGTTCAACATCTTTGTCGGCGACATGGACAGTGGGATAGAGTGCACCCTCAGCAAGTTCGCTGACGACACCAAGTTGTGTGGTGCCGTCGACACGCTGGAAGGGAGGGATGCCATCCAGAGGGACCTTGACAGGCTGGAGAGGTGGGCCCGTGCCAACCTCATGAAGTTCAACCAGGCCAAGTGCAAGGTCCTGCACCTGGGTCATGACAATCCCAGGCACAAATACAGGCTGAGCAGAGAATGAATAGAGAGCAGCCCTGAGGAGAAGGACTTGGGAGTGCTGGTGGATGAGAAGCTTAACATGAGCAGGCAATGCGCCCTTGCGGCCCAGAAGGCCAACCGCATCCTGGGCTGCATCAAGAGGAGCATGGCCAGCAGGACAAGGGATGTGATTCTCCCCCTCTACTCTGCCCTGGTGAGATCCCACCTGGAGTACTGTGTCCAGTTCTGGAGCCCCCAGCACAAGAAGGACATGGACCAGTTGGAGAGGGTCCAGAGGAGGGCCACGAAGATGATAAAAGGGCTGGAGCACCTTTCTTATGAGGCCAGGCTGAGAGAGTTGGGGCTGTTCAGCCTGGAGAAGAGGAGGCTCCGGGGAGACCTGATAGCGGTCTTCCAGTACCTCAAGGGGGCCTACAAGAAAGATGGGGAGAGGCTGTTTAGTAGGGCCTCTTGCAATAGGACGAGAGGTAATGGTTTTAAAATAGAGGGGGGTAGATTTAGATTAGAAATTAGGAAAAAATTTTTTACGATGCGAGAGAGGTGGTGGAGGCCCCATCCCTGGAAACGTTCAAGGCCAGGCTGGATGAGGCTCTGAGCAACCTGATCTAGTCAGGGATGTCCCTGCTCCTTGCAGGGGGGTTGGACTAGATGACCTTTGAAGGTCCCTTCCAACCTTAACCATTCTATGATTCTATGATTCTATGATTCTATGATTCTATGATTCTATGATCTTCTCCTCTCTTTTTTTTTTTTTTATTTTTTTCCCCTTCTTAAATACATTATCGCAGAGGCATTATCATGGAACATTCTGCTACCAAGTGGCTTGGCCTTGGCCAGCAGCAGGTCTGCCCTAGGCCCAGCTTAGTCCACTGAACAAAGGGAGGCTGCAACTTCTAGCAGTTTCCTACAGAAGCTGCCGCCTTAGGCCCCCGCCCTCACTAAACAAAACCATAACAGACTGTTGTGAAGAATTTCTTGTGAGAGGAACAGCTGCAGACGCCAAGGTCAGGGAAGAAGGAAGGGGAGGAGTAATGCTGCTCCTGTCCCTGATTCCCCTGAAGCCTGTGGTGCAGCCCATGGTGGAGCAGATTGTCCCCCTGCAGCCCATGGAGGCCCACAGATGAGCAGAGATCCTCCTGCAGCCCGTGGAGGACCCCATGCTGGGGCAGGTGGAGGCCTGAAGGAGGCTGTGGCCCATGGAGGGCTCACGCTGGAGCAGCCATTCCAGAGAGACTGCACCCCATGGAAAAGGACCCCACATTGGAGCAGTCCATGAAGGACTGCAGCCCGTGGGAGGGAGCCCATGATGGAGCCAGGGGAGGGATGTGAGGAGTTCTTCCCCTGAGGAGGAAGGAGCAGCAGAAAATGACATGTGATGAACTGACCACAGCCCTCATTCCCTATTCCCCTCTGGAATACATATATATTTCATTATTTGTATGTTGAGTTCCTTTTTACATAGCATTTTTCTTTATTTAGATCCTTCTCATGAATGAGGCCACAGGACCTTGTCTGCTCTTACTCTGAACAGTAGTATAATAATATTTTGCAGAACTAGAGCTTCTAAAACACTGTGGAAAAATAAACAAGTAGATAAATCTCCCAATAAGTCATAAAGGGCATTTTTTGAAAGGGTCAGGACCTAGAAAAATTAAAACTACTCATTATGTTTTGTCTTTGCTCTTTTGTTCTCCTTGCAGGTTTCACTTCTGAGAACTGGCTCTTATGGTGAGAAAGAGTGGTCAAAAATAAGAAAATATCGCAGTTCAGTAAACGGGGAAATGCTTGCTAATGACTTTAGAATGTTTCTAAAGCTGCTAACTTCCATCACCACAGAGTTTTTTTTTTTTCTTTTTGTCCACAGAAGGGGAAGATAATTCAGAAGTATTTACTAAATTGGACAGAGAAGTCCATGGTTCCAGTTTGTTCTTGGATTGCATTGATAGGATTAAATGCAATGAATACAAGTTGCAACATGGAAATGCTGATGAGGTATAACGAAATGTCTTTCACTGGGAATGTGGTCAAATACTAGAACAGATTGTCCAAGGATGCTATGGAATCTGCAATCTCCATCCCTGGATGTACTCAAAACTTCACTGGACCAGGTCCTGTTTTGAGCAGGGGATTGGACCAGCTGACCTCCAGAGATAGTAAATTAGTCTGTGATGTCTCTAAGAATCTCTGATCAACTTTTTGTTTAACTGATTCCTTAGATTTGTGCATGTTGCGGATAAGTAGATAATAGTTTGATATATACCAGAATGAAGACAATACAGCAGAGCTGGAACAATCCTACTGGTATTATGAAAATTACATTGCTCAAGCACATAGAATCATAGAATCATAGAATGGTTTGAGTTGGAAGGGACCTTCAAAGGTCGGTACATATTATACATATACATATTATAATACATATATATACATATTATAATATTGTAATCAATCACATATTTGCTATCACAATATGTTTGCTGTCAAACAAAAATTTAGTTGTAAATTGGTATCAATTTCATTTCACTGAATTACATTTTTCTGATATAGTTAGCTCTAAATAAGTCTTTAATTTTATAATTTCTAACTAGAAATTTTTCATCTTTAGCAATACTAGATTTTATTGTGATTATTTCTTTTGTTATTTATGACATTTGATGAATAATCCTAGCTATCTTTCTTACAAGAAATGGCTCAAAAGCTGAAGGAAAAGCCTAGAATACGGTATAAAATTTCCTCAGGCAGATTCTGCAAAAGATAACAGTGAAAAAGGAAGAGTAGCATATTGCAACTTTTCTCCTACTGATAATAAAAATACCTAGTAAAAGAGCAGAAAGCATGGAAAAATAAACCCCTTAGAAGTATAGATTAAGCCAGACACACTCAGTGAACAGGGAGCTATCTGCCTGGCAGGAACAGATGTACCTTTCTCAAATCAGAGAAGGGAGCAATGAGGACTGTACATCTTTACTGTAGATTAACAGCAGGGGCTGTATCAACAAATGATAACCTATGATCACCTAAGCTGAAGGGTGAATTTACATTACACTGACTTTCATCCTCTCTCTAGAACATGCATGAGGAAAGCTATACAGAGGAAAGAAAGGTAATCTTCCTTTTCTAATTCCTGAAATGGTAATGCTGTGATAGATGAGAAATCTCCCGAAGAGGAAGGTGAAGACACTGGCAGAGGAGTCTAGTGGGATGCTTACAGTGGACTGGTTGTCACAATTCACTTCTCACTATTCAGCTTTCCTATTTTTTTTTGATCTCTAGCTGGCCACAGCAGATGATCTTGCTCAAGGCTTTTGCCAGCGCAATTTATTGACCACAGTAGCTGGGAAAAAGGGATTCATTTTCTCTGTTGACAGGCAAGGAGAAACACTAATTGCATATTCCCCTTTCTTGTCTCATTTCTAGTAGCTCTATTACATGCTCTTTTCCTCCCTTTTCACTTCATTCTTTTTGTGAAGAACCTTCACAGGTGGAGCTACAAGCATTTTGGAAACCAATCATAAAATCCCAACACAATTCACACTACAAAGGCAAGGCTGCTCCTTTATGCTGAGTGTTAACAGATTTTACCTCATACCAGAGAAGTATCAACATGAATACAAGGACCTCCTGGGACCATGGGTAATTGCATTGACCAAAGTAAATAGGGTCCAGGTCAGACCATTGAAAAGATATTAAGAAGAATTAACCTGAAATAATCAAGTATTCTTTCAGCTTCGGGAATGTGATGGTTTAGCCCAAATCACCACACAGTTTCTCGCTCACTCTCCCCCTCCCCAGGGGGATGGGGGAGAGAATTGGGAAGGAAGGAGAACTCGTGGGTTGAGATGAAGACAATTTACTAAAATAAAAGGGAAAACTACAATAATAACAGAATATAAGGATATTAAAAATATACAAAGTGAACAATATGTGTTTTCTCACCACCCGATGTCCCAATGACCGATACAGCCCGTCCCGAGCAGCGATCACAGAAACAAAACCGAGCAGCAAGCAAAGGAGCAAAAGGGAGCCAGCAAGGTAGGGGGAACGATGCCAGCAAAAACAAGCAGGAAGGATGGGTGCCAGGAAGGCAGATACCCACCCTCGCCTGCCCCCACTTATATACTGAGCATGACCTTTATGGCATGGAATACTCTCTTTGGCCAGTTTGGATCAATTATGCTGTCTGTCTTTTTCTCCCAGCTTCCTGCATCTGCAAATTAGCGAGACTTGGAAAGCAGGACGGTGTCCTTGGTCTCATTCACAACAACTGGTATCATCAGGGTGTTTATGAACATTCTTCACACACAAAATCCAAAACATACCAGCTACTGAGAGGAAAAATTAACTCCATCCCTGCCAAAACCAGGACAGGGAAACACTAGTATTTCAGAACAACACAGATTGTTTTCCTAACGGCTATGGTGTTAAATTAAGGAGGTGAAGAGAGAAAGATTATTCTGCCATAAACATATATAAAGTCTCTGACTTGAAATTAAAGTTGATGCTCATTACTAAACTTATTACAGCAGAAGAAAGAATTTCAAAGGTGGAGCTGAAATGTGGTGGCAGTGAAGTTTTTTGAAAATTTCTACAGCCACTAGATATTTCAAAGACTAGTTTAATTTGCTGTTACAGAAACTATGGAATGGGTTAAAACTTCATCTAGAAGTGTTCTTGCATCTTTTAATATTAGAAAACACCTTTGAAGGTCACATAAAGTGACAAAATCAAAATTAGGAGGACAGAAATTCAACCTGGAGTTCCTTAGAAGTCTGATTAAAGAATTCCTGGAGGTTTTATAAATCTGTTAGCAATATCCTACAGGGCCATTAACTTTCAATAAAAGATATAAAATATATACTGGGTCTCTGGAGATTGGTGTAATGGGATGTATGGCACTCACCTTTAGCTTGTCAGGTTAAATCCAACCCACACTGAAAAAGGGTCTTTCTGATACTGATGTCAAAGTTGGTGGATCAACTACAGTCCTTTTGTAATTAACGCAACTTCAGTGATTATTACCTAGGCCTCATGCCATGAGTAGTTTCTACACAGAATTATGTGATACTCTTGGAAAAGGTCATGACAGTCCATGCATTTACTGTGATTGCATTACTTGGCATTATATGTCATGGCTATTACCATTCAGCATGACACTTCCAGACCAGAATCTTATTGTATTCAGAAGTAAAAGGTTTTATAAAACCCAAACTCCAGTTATTTAACAAATACCTATTTTTTTTTTCTAAAAAGACTAATGATTGTTCAGGCTTTCTATAAACCTCAGTTGGTTCAATCTATCACTTAACTTACAACACCCCGTTCTCTACTTTCTTGGGGAATATCTCATTTAAAAGCTCCTCGCTCCTGATAATTTTCTTCCCCAGGCCCAACTCACTCTTTACCTGTTTATAGCCTTCTGATATGCTATTTTCTTCTGTCAACCTGTAATTACCCCGTGAGTGTTTGTTTGGAGGCTACTTTGGCCACTGTGTTACTTCATTGCTTGCTTTCACCAGCATCAACTTATTAGCCAAGATCAATATATTAATACAGAAAAAATTCAGCAATCCAGTATAGGAATGAATTACTGTCTCATTGACCATCTCACTCATAGTGTTCAACAAGTATTAGACATTTTTATCCCTAGATAATTCCATAACATCTCCCTCTTATTTCCTGTAATGTGCCTGGCTGGCTTTAAGATAATTCCCAGAGACTGAGAGATGTCTTCCTTACCAAGTGGAACACCAGGCAGCCATCCTTGCTAATAATAGCAAAGAATGCTTCAGTAACACTTCTCACTTCTGAAGTGATTACATCTTAAATTCTAGTGGAAAAATAGAGGACAGATAAACTGAGTTACCACACTCTGTGCTGTTAGACATCAATAGACTTAGTGTTCAAGGGCTGTGATCCACAAACCATTACTGTGCTAATCACTCATATAAATGTAATACACAACAGTAAAAAATAAACATAAAAGCTGTTTTTGAGCTTGTAATGATAAGCACTCAAGAATTAAATAACGTCAAGATTAAAAATGTCTGCACCTAATTGGCACTCTTTGTGCAAATGCGTTATCGTACTGTCTTTAATTAAATGGAGATATGCTGCTTCTCCTGCAAGACTTTCATTAAGTGGAAATCTGATAAGCCGAGGAATCTTGCTTGTTTAGCAAACTTTCTTTAAGCAGAAAATCCCAATAAATGCAAACAAACAAAATGTAAAAGTTTTCTGTTATAAGAGTAGCTTAATTCTACAGAGGTTCTAAGTCCATGAAGGTTTTGAGTGGAAAAAAAAGAAAAAGAAACAATTAAAAATCAATATGATTACAGTTATCTTGATACCAGTCCAGAAGAAGTAGTAGTTTCAGTGTGTTTCAGAATGAAAATTTATTTAGATGTGAGCCAGACAAACACAGTCTCTAGTTGCTGAAAAGCCTATTTTTCATGTAGAAAGATACTTCTTCATAATTTTTCCCAGTACTTAAGTATGTAAATGATATTTTGATTCAGTTTTGTTCTTCTGGTGTTCTTGAAGAGAATGTCTGTTTTGTATTTAAAGTGATACTATTTGCACTGAAAACCCAACTCTGGAGTCTCCCACTCACTTTACAGCACCTTTAGAATGCAAATGCAAAACTTTTCTTGCTCATTTCTCTATAAATAAGTACCATGTCTATTTTTTTTTTCAGATCTCTCCAAATACAAAATACATTTTAAGTAAGATTAATATGCCAGTGAATACATGCAAAGAAAATTCTTACTCTGCTGTTGTGGTTTCTCATCTTCAACTGACATGACACTAGTATTCAGCTGTCAGTGTCAGGTACTATATCAACATCTCTGGCACCAGAAAACCTGACAATTATTCTGGCAGTTTCTGCATAATTGTTATTCAGGCCACCTCAAAGAAATTTTTTCTCCTTGCTTGAGAAAACAAAACAAAAACAATGTTGGAGAAAGAGAAATCTTTAAATGTTTGACAGCATTTCTTTTTCATTTCATAAACTGTTTCCAGAAAAGCTCTTACTTGTTGATTTTATTTTATTGCTACTGATATATGGGATTCTTCCACCATGGAAGAAGCTGATAGCACTACAAAAAGGAAACTTCTCCATGGCTTATCAGTGCCATCAGGTCAAGAGATCACTTAGTTACTTACTCTTAAGGAAAAAGAATCTCTGCAGTTTAGTGAAAACATCTACTGGAAAGTCAGGTAGAGTAGAAGTTGAATTTCTGGGTGCCCTGTTGATTATTCTTTGTGTGGGTCTGTTAGCAAGTAATAACTGAAAAGAAAGTGTGCTGAAAAAACTTTGAAAGTTTTGATCCTACAGTGCTGTTCTTTTTGTCATGTTTTTAGATTTGAATAAGAACAAGGATGTGCTTCATAATCTCCACTAGTTCTGTATTGCAAGGCCAGCACTGCTTACCCAAGGTTGTTAAATTCATCTTGCAAACCCTTTAAAAACGCTATAGATGTGTAACAAACTCTAAGGACAATTAGAAACCGCAAGTGCAATTGCCTATGGAATCTGCATCTGGCAGCCTCCTGAGTACTGGTGGTGATCTGTCAACTCTGCAAGACTGACTTAGGCTAACAAATTTCAGGTTGTCTACAGTACGTGGGAGAAAAAAGAAAGGAAAAAGGGATTTTTTTTTATTTACTTTTTTTTGTTTTTTATGTGTGGGGTTTTTTTTGGTGTTGTTGTTGTTGTTGGTTTTTGGCTTTTTTTAACTGTTAAGCTAATTCTGAATGTCAAAAGGTGGTAATATTACTCAATCAAAGCTTAAAGTTTAATTAGTCTGTTGAAGATTTGAGAATGGGACCCCAGTGCTTAGGTATGCAGCTGGAGTGTTTTCCTGTTTTCCAGGCACAAAGCTGTCAAAACCCATTAAATAACTACAGCAAAAAAGGATGTTGTTGGTCATTGCACCGAGAAGATTTGAGAGAGCTCAAAATGCAGAGCTGGACTGTATAGGTGTCATGGATGGATCTGCTATTTCCGTATCAGAAGTGTGTAGTCTCTGGGAAATTTATTCCTCCCTTATTATCAAAGGCAGGAAGGAATTGTGAATGATTCACAAATGAAACATAAATGATGGCTTGCTGTATGATCTGGAAAAAACTTTGATACAAGCTTAATTGCAGCATGCAGTATTTGCTTGCTTGCTTGCTTCTTTGGTTTTTTTTGGTCAGCCCTCTTTAACATAAAGGACACTTCCACTCACTTTGCATGATTTCTTCTTGACAGACCTCATTGATACTGTTTTCAGGATTTTTTTTTTTGCACAAATCCAATAAATTTCTTTTTTTTTTCCATTCTTACTCTGTCTGTTGAAAGAATACCCCTAATAGCTCCATTCATCAGTATGCGGGCTGTGTTGTTTACATCTGGAGAAGTCATTGTTTTGTACCTCTGTTTAGATATAAATAATTGCCATATTTGTTAAGTCTGCAAAGTTAAGCCCTCAAAACTTAGAACATGGTAAATTTACACTTGTCTCTTGAAATGGTAATTTGCTGTCTTGTGCATACATGTTACAAGAGTTTTACACTGATGCTGATTTTTAAATAAGACTCTGAATCAATTAACAAGTGAAATCAATATTTTTTTATTTATGTAGCATAAAGTTATTCATGTTGATTCAAATCCATTCAATATAGAATTAATAATTTACGTCTGAAAGGATTAATTGTGCTTTCATCAGAATACAGAATATCTTTGTTTTTCTTAGACATTGAAGAATGTATTTTCATGAAGGCACAATAAGATGAATCGATATTGATTCTACGCACGGGCCTAGGCAGAAGTTGTACAGTACAAGGTACCCACTTGTTTTCTGTGCTTTTATTGAAACATCTGGGTCATGACTTTCCAGAACACTTAGCAATTGCATCTTGCTGGGCAAATTTGGTGACCATTATCTCCTCCTGGTGATCAACAGAATATGTGAAGGACAGAACTTACACAAAGCAAGCGCCATGTGAAATATTTTGAAAGGCATAATCTAGCTTAAAATGTCTGACTTTTGGGGGGAGTTGTTTCATAGCAGTGGCTAAAAGCTCTGGCCAAATCCAAGACAATGCACAAATGTACAATCATGTCAGAGCTTGTAAAAAGAAAAAAAAATGTTATACAAGTAAAATAAGTTTATCTTTCTTTAATTTTTTAAATGGCCAAACCATTTAAACTATAAAATAAAAACCCAGCCAGCTCACCTCTTTCAGTTACAATAGCACAACACTAGGTCATCCAGAAAGGGAAGTAAAAAAAAAAGCAGCAAAAAATGAACATTGCAGGATATGTGGCTTGGAATATTACATCTAATCAATTTAAATTTGACAAAGTAGTGAGTGACTAAAATCGGGATGTTGTAAGGGGGAGCACTAGTTTGTTTGTTATTGCTTGGTATAAAAATAATTGCTAAAGGAGAACATTTTCTTTATGTTGCCATACAAAAGAATTTTATAGTTTTCAAATCAATTGATCCAGCTGTAATAAGGCGTTGATGCCTCTGTGCTATGCACAGTTTGAGTAGAGGATAAAGAACTTTTAATTCCTTCTAAGGATTAATTACAGCTCCCACTTTGGAAAATCACTGTTGTGTGACATTCATTCTTGGTGCACTGTATACCTGAGGAGAGAGACCACAGATAATACATAAAATATTGTCCTTCCAACTCAAATCCCACTATGCATCTACTTAATGTCTGTAAAACTTTCTTTGTTGTACTTCTTGTAACTGCACTTTGCAGAGGGTGAATTAATTGTTTTTCCTCAGGAGGGGGGCAGATATAGCAAATATGAAAGATATTTCTAATTTCTAACTGATTTAAATTATTGTCGTAGTTCAGCCCTGATTGGGACCAGACTACACAGTCTCTCTCTCACTCCCCCCACCCTCCGAGAGAACAGGGAGAGAAAATATAAGGAAAAACGGCTCGAGGTTTGAGATAACGACAGGGAGAAATCCTTAAAGTTACCGTCACGGGCAAAACAGACTCGACTTGGGGAAAACTATTCATTTATTACTACAAACAGCAGGATAATGAGACAGAGAACAAGATAACCTCCTCCCACCCCTCCCTCTTCCCGAGCTTAACATTATCTCTACTACCTTCCCCTCCCGAGCGGCACAGGGAGGAAGAGGGAATGGGGGTTGCGGTCAGTTCATCACATGTTGTTTCATGCCGCTGCTTCATGGTCGGGGGAAGAACTCACATTCCTCCCCTGCTCCGTTGTGGGGTCCCACCCCTACGCCACAGTCCTTCGTGGAACTGCTCCGGCGTAGGTCATCTCTTCCACGGAGTTCAGTCTCTCCAGAATGGCTGTCCCAGCGGGCCCGCCACGGGCCATAGCCGCCTTCAGGCATCCACCTCCCCCGATGTGGGGTCCTTCACGGGCTCCAAGTGGATCTCTGCTCCTCCGTGGACCTCCATGGGCTGCAGGGGGACAACCTGCTCCACCATGGTCGTCACCACAGGCTGCAGGGGAATCTTGGCCAGGAGCCGCATTACTCCTCCCCCTCCTTCTTCACTGACCTTGGCGTCTGCAGCCATTCCTCTTACAAGAAAAGTTCTTCACTCACAAGAAAAGTTCTTCACAACAGGCTGGCAGACGCCTCTTAGGATCTCTTCACATCATCCATCTCCTCTCCTCTCCACTTCTTGCAGCCGGGCCGGGCCGAGTCGGGCCCAGTCGGCCGCCTGGCGAGAGGCAAGAGGGTGAGGCCTGCAAGGCCCATGAGGCCTGCGGCGCCTCCCCCTCTGCACCTCTGCCCCCGCTCAGCTTCTTCACATCTTCTCTTCTCTTTTTTTTCTGTTTTCCCCTTCTTAAATATGTTATCACAGAGGCATTATCACGGAACATTCTACTACCAATCGGCTCGGCCTTGGCCAACAGCACGTCCGCCCTAGGCCCACTGAACAAAGAGGAGCGACTTCTAGCAGTTTCCTACAGAAGCTACCACCTTAGGCCCCCCTCACTAAACAAAACCACAACAATTATCTTAGTTTTTGTTTTCTGTTACATTCCAGCACTGCTAGTTCACAATGGGTGAACAATAATTTTTTGATTCATTCATTATTGACATTTGAATAGTAAAAACTAGTTAAGTCTATTAACCCACAGACATTTGCCCATCAATTTGGATCTCATACGAACATCTTGCTCTGACTCTAGGTTCAGTGTAATTCTTCCGTCTCAATATTTTTTGTTTGTTTGTTTCTACAGCAGAACAATTTTGTAGAAGGCTTTCTACAGGCTTACTTCTTGAGGAAAGACTGCTTCTACATGCTGTGTCAATGAAATAGGTTTAATGAAGACTCTAGCAGCAATGATACAGTGCCAAGACTGTGCATTAGCTGTTTTTAACTCTCTTTGTTTTACACATAAAAGGTTTGGAAAACTGTGGACAAGCTCCTTCAGAGTAAAGAACATTGTTGTTGAACCAAGGCTAATACAAAATAATCTGATAGTCTTTACAGTGTAATGGAATGGAGAACCACAGAAATAATTTCAACAAATGGGCCCATATTTCTTTTTAGGGATTTTTCCCCCCCTTGGGGTTCAGATGGAGAGCAATCCATCTGGGCTTTGTTTGATTTTAATTCTCATCACATTTCATAAGCTCAGGAAAATGAGGTAAACATCCTGCTGGTGAGGAAAGGAGAGGAGAGATGGTAAAGTGCATTTCTGCCATTTAGCTATTGCAGGCAGGTGAGAGAATTCTAGCACATGTTTTCATTTTCAAATATAGAATCACTCTGAATGTGTTGCCCTTTTTTTTTTTGTTGTACATGCTTATTCTGTGGAGAATGAAGAAAACAGCTGGTATAGAGGTAAACGTTCTGTAACATTCCCATGAAATGTGAAATACAAATGTATATGCTGTTAATGGCCACTTCTCTATCACACCTGGTTCCTTATCTTGTATTTAGTTCAGGTGTTTAGGGTGTTCATGTCATATCCAGGAACAAATTCCTTGCTTTAGTTTTTTTAATTAATTATTAGTCTTTAGGGTATGCTTATTTCTGTGCATCCTTGTGTAATTTACAATGTGGATAAAAACTTAAAAATATATATAGTCAAATGTGACTATTGATCTCCAGATAAGTCTATGTGTGTGTGTGCACACTTTCCCTAAAATTCATAGCTGCTACTTCTCTTGCAGGGAAAGAGAAGTACATCTGAACAAAGGCTTGGGCTGTGATAGTTGAAACCACAGGGAAGAGCTAATATTGAGGAAAAAACACTGTTCTCATTGGAAGAAGATGAGGAATCCTAGGAAGTCATTTGAGATATGATTTGTTGAGTTAAAGGGTAAGATAGAAACAAAAAGTTGACTTTGAAAGGGGGCACTAGATCTGTATTTACCAAGGCCCAAATGTAAGGAAAAAAGCACAAGTCAAGGAGTTAGAAAGTAACAAATCCTTTGGCATGCATGTACTTTCAAAGCAGATTTGATATCTATGTATAGGTACCAAATGGTTTTGGAGCTCCTTCTGAGAGTCAGATTTTAATTTTACTCTCATCCGTTTAACAGTATGGTCTGTAGGCAAACTTGATGTTTGATGTAGGCTGTGTCTGTACTAGCAAAAGAAACAATGCCAGGGAATCTTCTTGGCCTCTGGAAGTGATCTTCCATACAGTTAAATTGTTAGAGTGATCTATGGCACATTTTTTGGCTTTGGCAGCTAGCACTTTCACAAGATGTTCCTGGACAATATTAGGGAATCTGTACAGGTTAGAAACCATTATCAACACGCAGTTTGTGGCCACCATCTGCTGCAGGGTCAGAAAGCTTGATATTATGAATGCAGACGATTCTGTGCCAGCTTGCCTCTGTACTGGAGAACAGTTCCAGACATGTTGACAAATTTAATAGAATTAATAAAAAAAAGTTGTTGAGGTACTATTCAGAGTTTCAAGACAAAGGGTGATTTACATTCTTCTGTAACTTTGTGAAAGTCCAAGAAACTGCCTTTATTGTTCACCTTGTAACCTGACTTTCTCTGAAATCATATCTATGAATTTAAATGCAAGGAAAGAACATCAGGAAGATGCATTTCCTTATTTGTTCTCCTATCAGGGTTTCAGCATGTCAGTATCTTTTTATCTTCTAAGTGGAAGATCTTAAATTGTCAGAATTAGAAGCTGCAAGATTGACTTTGTGGAGAACTGGTGGCAGACACCAGTCACAGTACACAACTGTATTGTAGCTCGTTAATGAGTGTGTTTTTCCTCTACTTACTTAAAGCTACCAAAAAAAGCTAGTATTGACTCTGCTACGGCCCCCAGCCACATTCTTAATATGGACTCTGTCTGCTGTACTTGAACTTCAAAGAAAGATCCTATCTACTTTTTAGAATTTTTTAATATTTACTTTAATGTGAAATAAATGTTTGTTCGATATGTGTTTAACCACACAACAGGCCCTATCAATCTTGTCTATGGGAATATCCTTTCTTATTAGTGTAATAACTGTCACAGAAAGTTTTTCCTGTTGCAAAGTAAATGTTTCTTCATATAAAAAGATCTACAACCTTTAAGACAGGAACAGTTCCAATGAGTTACCAGGGCTATCCTACCTCTGAGGCATCCCGCAGCTCATCTTGTTAAGAGCATTCCTAGTCCTGTACACACAGAAGCTCACAGGCAGAGAAGTTCAGAAAAGATAACTCTGTCCTATTTTGAAGAATGAAGGAGTAATTTGGGAGGTTTTTTAATATGACCCTTCTCTTTACAGGACAAGGTGTTAACCTCCATGGTCTTTGTGAGAGACACATAATCTACAATTCTGAAGTGTCGGAGATTGTTCAACCCTTCTTACTCTTGCAGGTAACCAGGATGACACTTGTAGCACATTTAGTTATATGAAAACTAGCTAAAATACGAAACAGTGAAGACTTTAGCAAGATACTTCGCTTCTTAAATTACTGGGCTTTTACTGCAACTTAACAAAAAGTTTGGAAATTTTAGCAAGAGATGTGCCATGGAACAGATCATAATTTTTCATTGAGCAAATATAGAGGCTTGAATATTACCACCTTGCTCAAAATCATAGTTTTTAAGCTTAGCTACAGATATGAATATCACTACCTTTTCTGTTCACATTAATTAATTTTCATTTTGGAGAATTATGAAGAATGTGTGGTTTTCACTGAAGCCTGAGATAAACAGCTGATCAAGACACAGATCAACAAAAATGCTGATTAGTACCTGAGGCATTCCTAGATGTTGCTGCAGTAAGTTTAAGAGACTAAAGAATGATCTCAGTGTCTTTGAAATGTGTGCAATGTAGTAGTTGACTGATTGGCTTCCCAAATGGGACGCAAGAAAGATATGACATAGACTCCTTTATCAGTTCATTGATTCAGTTTTCATGTCTAAAAATTAAACCTGATCTCATTAAACTGCAGTTCAGGTTGGAAAAGTAAGAGTAAAACGAACACCATGGGGATCCATGTTCATTGTTTCTCAGTTATTTCACAGGAGATCTGTTCCCTTTTTCCTAATTGCTAGTTCTACTGAACATCCCACTGAGATCTGAAATTCAAGCTCTTTCTATCCAACATCACCAGAAATACAGAAATCGTGCACCCAGAAAGTACTTAAACTAGCATGCATGAGAGAGGAGCCTGTGTATTTTACCAGTGTGGATTCTTACTAACAAAAAAATGGTAGCTGTGCAGACTGATTTAGCAATAACAAAATGCAATAATTAGTAGCTTACTATATAAATATACTTGGAAATTTTCTTTGCTAGAACTCTGTCAATTGCAGAATTATCACAGATACAGATCCTATTCTCTGGTGTAGTTTACAGAGCAGTTAGGTTTTCATTTAGTGATTGCTTACATAGTCCTTTTAGTAAGCTCAGCAGAACTTCTTCCTGGGGTTGGTGGTAGAGCTGAGTATTAGAGATGTCTACAGCACACAAGGAAGCGTGGGAAAGGTGTCCTTAGGCTACCGTTGTGTATTACAGTACTCTGCAGATGTCCCTGACACTTCAGCATAGTCTGCCATGCTCTTCCTCCTTTCTGTGTCTGCTCCTTCCTCTTCCCCAACCTCATAAGAGAGTTACTATTGTAACAGCAGCCAGAAAAGCAGCAAACCTACCTTTTCTTGGCTCTGGAAAAGTGAGACCATTGTGTCTTTGTTCTGACAATTAGTTGCTCTAGACAATTGCCTATTTTGCCTATGGCTTTATGTACGCAGTATACTTGTGCTATGATAGAGAGAAAGAGTTCAGAATAATTTATTCCTGCTCCCATGTTATTTTGAGAAATTAATAGGAAGCAGCTGTGGAAAAACTATAATTGTGGGGTTTGGTTCCTCTCTTCTCCTAGCCTGTCATTCTATCTCCTCTTGTACGATAAAACTTCATATACTCGAAGGTAAGATGCATATTTATCAGGAGAAGAGGAGACTGTATTTATTCTTTTAAGCTTGAAACTACCCTGTTCTTAAGAATATGTTTATACCACACTTTTGCCAGTGCCCTACAAAACCCTACAAAATTCTTCTCCTTACAGGAAGAAGAAAGAAATGGTTTTTTTTTATAACCAAAATTTTTTGAACTTCCAGACTTCAGAAGCATCCTGATTCTAGCTCAGTCTGTAGGAAACAGGTTATGTGAGGAAGATTCACTACCTACTTTGCCAAGCTGGTTTTCTTTGGTGACAGAAAAGATTTTGATATACCTACTGATGGTGTTTTTACTCTGAAATCTCAGAAAGGAAACATTAATCTTACGTTTCTCTCATTATGTTTCTGTATATCCCTATTCCAATTGCGAGTACTGGATAAACTGTCTTAGTGCTGGCTGGATCTCTTTGAGCCATGGCGTCTGGTCTGAGACAAGATCTCCCTCTAGGAATTTTAATAAAATAGTCTTTTATTATCCATTTACATTCCTCCTCTTTATTCTGCCCATAGTTTTCGTTATGAGATATGCACTTTCTGCTTGTTACTTGTGTATTAAAGTAGCTTACAGGAATTTTATAGGAGGAAAAGGAATAGGGAACTAGACATTGATCCGTAATTCTGCATTGTTTGAAAGATAGTTCTTTCCTGCTTAATAACAAGCAGATGGTTAACTTCCCTTTCACTATTTTATTTTCTTGTATGTGCTTATGTCCTACTATACAATATAAGGCAATAGCTGGATGTTTACTCTCTCTGCAGAACAGAATGACAGAGTGGATATTTGTATGTGGCATCTCACTTTATTCTAATATCATCTGACTTCTTTCTAATTTTACCCCATTTGATTATTTTTAATTAGTTTCTCTGCATTTAATTGCCAGTTCTGCTATGTTTCACTGCTCTGTGAACACAAAGCTCAGTCTTATGAACACTGCTCTGTGAACACAAAGCTCAGTCTTATGAATCCAATGGTTAAATGATTCTTAAATTTAATAATGCAAGGTCAAGACATTTTTAATGTCTGTTATTAGAATATTTAAGGTACGATGAAATTCAGCAAAGATACTCTCCACACAGATTTTCTCACTTCCAGTTTCTTACTAGGTTTTGTAGTTTTTTAGGATGCAAACTAGCTAGCCAAATTTTGAAAAACAGTGATTCTATATGGGTTTTGGTGATTGCAACACCTACCTTACTAAAGGTGTCACAAAAGTCTGACTTTCTTTAAGAGCCCACATAAAGGTCTTTGGAAAATGTCACTGCTGTTATAATTATATATTTTGTTAACTGATTTCACAGCTGGCATAATTTTATGTATTTATTATAATTATTATTATCGTTATAAGATAAAGCTCTGGAAAACAGCATGCCAGCTACAAGTAGACATCTTTTCACTTTCAGTTTCTTATCCTGGCTTAGAGTTTCATGCAGGAAGTTTTATTATCTGTTTCTTTACTTAAGAATATGTGAACCTTTATTTGCAATTTCAGTGATAATTTATGATTCTGATTACTAATGAAGAAGTGCATTATAAAGAAGAAAAGACTCAGAAGAGTAAATTGATACAAACACGACTGCACATCTCTTAGCCTCATTACTGGTGCTCTTTCAGTGTTCAAATTTAACTTGTTGATAACCATTCTGGCTTTACACAGTTTTCTTTCATTGTCTTCACAATACTACGGAATCTCTTTCCCCTTAATGTGAATTGCTGCTGGTATTACCTTCTGTCTGCTCGCTGACTGCACCTAGTATCTGTTTTAGAGTGACTGAAAAGAGCTGTCTTTTTTTTTGTCTCCTAACATCTTGCTATTTTCTAGATTCACCAAAAGCGTATTAAAATCTACTTAAAACAATAAAGTTACTGTAACTGTGATTGCTATCTCACTGCAAGACAGCTGGAAGACAGTACAGGATTTTCAAATACTCATATCTTTGATATAGCAAAATCTCATACATTCCTTCATTCTATGCCTCTTGACCCTAGCTTTTCCTAACCAGGCAAAGGTGGAAATTCTTGATGAAGACATTCTCTAAGGGTTGCTGAATTGTTGTCAAGTGTTTAAGAAAATAAATAATGCTTTTTCTGATTGCCATGTTTTTGTCTGGGAAGTATTAATTATGTTTATATGTAGCAAAATTAAAATATTGCTAGGATTCTGTTTAAACTTTTTGGCTTAATTTTTTTTTTCCATATAGACCAATAGGGATAATCCAGCCAGCAAATACATTTTATAACATTACATGTCTGTATGGAAACAGTGTGACTATTGGATCCGTGCTCAGCACAGATAATGCTGAGGAATAATAATTTGTTGGAGAATATATTTAAATTGGACATACATTTTGTTACAGAGAAGACTGATTAAAACTAATAATGCATTTCTTCCACTTCTTTGCAGAAGATTTAAATGGATGACCCCCCAGCAACATTAGTCATAATTACATGCATAAATCCTCTCAGTACTGAATTAGCCTTTCATGAAAGTAAAACAGTTTAGTTTAATTTAGTTTAAGAATATGTCTGTGGTAGCTGTTTGAGAGAATTGTTTCCTGAATGTTATCACAAAAAAAATTATGGGTCATTTGAAGGTACTGATAAGCAAACCTGTCAACTTTCATGTTCCAAATCCACAGCATTAAATTTTGCATTATCAGGAAGAATATTTCTACCAAAATTCTAACAATTATGGATGATGGCTTTTCTTTTGTTTTGCTTTAAAAAAGTGTCTCTCTTTTTCAGAATCTCTGCTATTATGCATTTTTTTAAACCAGCATGTGACAAATAAATGTTTTATAACATCAGATTTCTGTAGGAAATGATAGTTTTCCTTTAACTGAGGGAGATTTTTCATGATGAAAGAAGAAAGATTGACATTTTATTGACAATCAATAACAATGTGAATTATAGGGGTCCAATAACAAAGCATATTATACAATAATTATTTAAATGGTTAACATGCTTACCAAACATCCTTTCAATAGTTATTTCTTAAATAGAAAATTCAAGAAAAAAAATTGTATTTAATAGACCGTGACTAGCAAATGTTGAATCTTAATGGCAGTCATATGTAGATTATTATCTATGTAATTTATCAATTATTGAGGCTGTAAAGCAAATTCCTCAGACTTCTTACATGCAACAGAAAATATTTAGGTAATCAGGGTGGGCTGAAAGGTCTACGATCTTCTGCATCATCCAGCGCATGATGGTCTTTCATGTGGGTAGTTGAAAAACATTCAAAACAAGGAAAACTTAAGGCACCTATTATTCTAAATGGAAATTATTATTTTAAATTCCTTTGCACCCTGTACCTCACACACAAAATATAAAATGCTGCAATTTAAGTGTCTTCACACTGGCTTTGCCAGATGGAGTTATCAAGGAAGACTCACCTTTTGTGTGTTTCCCAAATGAAGATGTCTACAAATAGGGTCTGTCTGTGCAGAATGTCATAGAGAGTTTTGAGCACCTTGTGATTGTGCTGTCAGCTGACCAAAAGCTTCAGAGCCAAGCTTACATGCTCCAATATCCTTGTATTTCCTGATCACTGCAGAATTCACTAGCAGAGGACTAGTGCCATGTTACCACCAGGTCATATGGTAGAACAGGGTCATAGTCAGCCAAGTCATTGCCTGTGTACTCAAGGCCAAGACTTGCCTGCTGAATTTATAGTGCCCATGGCAAGATGAATTTTGCAAGGGGAAGACATATTTTCTTACAGATAATCAAATATATTTTTGTATGTGAACTGTGTTAATAGATTTAGTTAGAAAGGCAGCAATGATTAGTGAGGAATCCTGCACATTTTACATGGTTAACTCTTGGTGCTGAGACAATTTTGAATTACATATTTCTATGATTCCCAGTATAATACAGCCAGCTTGGGTCAGATCCCAAATATAGGTGAAATACCACCTTATTAATGATACTAAATTTAATAGTAATATTAATCTTTGCTGCATTTAAAAGTAATAGCCATTTCTCTTGAAGAAGGATATGACTTTTCTTTCCGTTTTGCAAGAGGACAGTAATGTGTTTCTCTGATCCTGCAAAAGCCAGAGTAATAGCTTGTATATATCTGCATGAACACGTACACTGAATCTTACTTCCAAGCTGCATAGTTTTTACAGAAAAAAAAATCATTTAATAGGTGACCAACTTGGTTGCACATGCATAAAATGTCAATCAAGACTTCTCCAGTGATGGATGTGTTTCAGTAACATGACACTGAAAGACTGCTTCTTCATTAAAGGAAGTCCAGATGACTTTCAAGGAAAAGCCAAATGTATATTACTCTGAATTTTCAGATAATCCTCTTCTCTGCCTGAAAATCCTGTTAAAGAGTGCGACAGTCAAGGGCTTATATAACCCAGGTAAAAGTACAGCAGACTTCAGAGGTAGCATGTTTTCAAGATGCCATGGACGTTGATTTTATAAGAAAATCTACTGGGGCAGAAACAATTCTTTGCAAGAAATCGGCCTGAAAGAGAACGTCTTCTGCTGTTTCTTTATTCATCAGTAGAATACTAAATGTGGATTCTGCTACTTTAGACAATATTTCCCAATTCGTGAAAATTTCAAATGAAACTGTGAAATTTAATTTTCAAATACTTAAAAGCCACCAGCTGGACACAAAAATACCATGGTTGTGCAGGCAGCTCTCAGGTACTAGTGTATGAAAAAAACAGGCAGGTAAACACCCATATTCCAAAATTGTCTTGGATTTATTTTGAAAACGCAGAATAGATTACTTTTTATCTCTGAATCAAATACATATCTGTGTACATATGCATATTTGTATGTCTGCATTTACAGTCATATATGTGCTTACATAATTTCAGCCTGAATATATCAAAATACGACGTAGTAACTTGTGATTAGCCAAATTTTCTTTCTTGCCCTTTCTCCTTATTGTTAATTAATCATTGTCCTGTCCAGAGCACTAGGATAAAAGCCAAATTGTTGTTTCTGGGAGTGAGTAGTTATTTACATATTGCAACAGAAAACACCTAACTGTTGGAAGAGACATCACCTCCTGGTTCAATTTAGTTTTTGGCGTTGTATTGCTCTGCAGAATAACCTCTGTTTCTTTGCTTGTTTTTCCTCTCCTGTTTGTAGAAGTCTAATAAGCAGACTAAACTTTGGGTTGGAAAACCAAGCCTCTTACCAGATTTTTGTCCTAATCTATTTACTCTTGTGTAAAAATTAAGATAAAATAGTAGTTTGAGAGCTTGATTCTGGTATTCATCCTTCTGATCAAGAAGCTCTGGGCTTCCTCTCTACCTGTTGGCCTGCAAACTCCAGATATGTATCTAGTAGTTACATTGGGACTGTAAAGCTCACAGCCAAATGACTGACTCCCAACAAGCAATGAAACAGATTTGAATAGAGGAATACATGCTAACTTCAGCAGTTTTTAGAAGAAAGTACTTGAAATTGTTGAGGGACTAAATTGGATATGATATGCATAGGGGAAAAAAGACACACTTGTTGAGCTGTTGTGTTTGGCATTTGTAGATAGAAAATATAGGCAATGACAGAAAATTAAAGCTCTGAACATAGGAACTGGGAGTAATGTCACGTGCACATCTGTATCTACACAAAAGATCTGGAGGTAACAAGGCAGCATGTGAGTAGTAGGGTGTCATTTCTCTTGTCTTCCCTGCTTCTCCTTTCCTTCACTCTTTGCTGATCATATTTATTTCATATTGTCTACAATACAAACTGTAAATACTTCAGTACTTTACTACTTTCTTTGTATGACGTCTATGTCCATGGCATCTCAGTCGTCCCTACATCTTCAAATGCTACAGAATATAAACCAAAGCAAATTTTGCAATACTGACCATATCTATTTATTTACATCCTTTCAGGTACAGGGCAAATCAATCCGTTCAGCTGCTTATTGATTCCTGTTGGCTTTCTGTGTGCAAATATGGCCTACCTCGTTCAAAGCACAACTGGAAAGATGATTATGTTACGGAATGTCATTAACAGTGGCATATTATTTTTCCCTATTATGCCATGTGAAAATTTGCTCCAAGAAAAGGACTTTACTTGCCTATATTATCTTTGTTGTGAGCTGGGATGTACACTTTTCGCAAAGAGTTACAGATGTTAAAGTTTAAACTTGGAAGAATGAGAATTGACTGAGAACATCTGTCCCCTCTTTTATTCCATAAATGTGAATGATAATTGACATTTTTGGAGACAGGGGAGGGGACTTAACTCTGTCTAGTAAAGCTCATTTAGCACTATTCCTTTTTATAGGTCAGAAATAATTTGTTTCAAAAGGAATTTTGAACTTTTCCTACCTAAGATGGACAAATGCAGCGAAAATTAACTATTTTTCTGATATGTAGATTCATGCTAAAAGAGTGCTGGAAACACTGAAAATTATCTCATATGCCTAACTTTTGTTCAAGGAGGTGACATAGATGTTGTAGAGATGACATGCCTTCAGTTCTGCCTGTTCATCTTATCAGGTATTCATTCCTTGTTTTTTCACTATTCTGGCACATAAAAAATATCACTTTCACATTCTGAATTCTCTCCTGCATTGAGAGAGTATCAAGTTTTAAGACAGGTTTGAGTGACTTTCTCAGTATGGTGAGGTTCTCTAGAATTCTTTTCCATTGGCCATAAAATTTACCTGTGATCACTGAGCGCAAGGGAAGACAAAAACTACTAATCCAGGCTGCTGATGCTATCAGATGAGCTATCTGATGTTCTCATTGTAACTGAATGCTTAGAAGAGACAGAAAGAGGGAATAGATATGATTCTTTTTTGTGCCTCAAAGTGATTCATTCAAAGAGTGGTTCACTCAAGCATCTGTTTAGTATTCAATGAAAAACATTACCCAGAAGTTTTTTAAATAACTTGAGGCCTCTGAAAAAGTGTTTTCAGTGTGGTTCATTGCATAAAAACAAAACAGTAAAATCTCTAGATGAAAGAGATAATACTTTAACTTAATAAAACTTATATTAAAAATAGTCCAGGTTTTCTAGTTCAGCGTCTTAACCATCTGTGAATTCAGATATACCAGATGTTTGTATTTAATATATCATGTTATGCACAGGATTTGCTGCAGCAGAGAACAGTGATTCACTGATTTTTGTAAGAAATTTGTTAGTAGCAAAGCTGTAGACTTTAAACTATTTCGGAATAAACTTTCCCAGTAAGGCATAAACTCTAAATGGTCCACAATTTAAATTACTGACCATGACAGCTGTGTTTGAATAGGTCCTTACATCAAATCCTTACATTGACTGGCAAAGTCCCGTTAAGCAGGATGGTCACTCTGTCAGGTAATTTCTATATTGCATTGACAGTGCCTCACTTGTTAGTGAAGCCATTTAGAACTTTCTGAAAGGGAGTTGCTGATATTCCATGCAAGTATTGTGTGGAATATGAATGTGAACATATGGATGACGCCTGTTAAATTTCACTACAAGTCATCTGGAAGAGAAGACAACGTATGTTTGAATAAACACAGAGTTTGGTTGGCAGCCTACTGTCATTCCAAATCCTAGGCTGTCTGGTGTCTGGGGAGCAGAGAAAGAGGCATATCCCCTGCGCTTGGGAGAACACCTTCACCAAATAACACAGAATTACATTCTGTATGTAGCTCCAGATTGGTGAAAGACAGCTTGTTTGACATTCAGGGGGATGAAATAGCACCAAGAGGAGCTTTCTTGAGCTGCTTTCATCTTTGCCAGCTTGCAGTGTCATCATGTATTTCTGGCAAATAGAGTTTGCATCAGTTCAGTTGACAGGTCCTCATGAATTTTAATATCTCAGCTCCATATTCATGTTAGTAGCATTAATGTTCCCTGAAGCCTTTTTATTCTCAAGAAGAACATGTATATTTCAGAAATTACTTTCCCTGTGTTTGTTCATGTATGTTGCTGTACGCATGTGCTGGTGCACAGGTATGACATTGCTGATACATCAAATTTTTACTAAAGTTTAAAATTATTTTTGTCCTGACAAAAATAAAGCAGAGGCATTAATTTAGGTCTCCTATATGTCAAGCAGATGGTATGTCTTGGTTTTTTCAAAAGGACTTGGGTTTTTCCTTGTGTGGAAGAGATGAAAAAGTTGTGGATATATGTACCATGTCGTATTCGATTCTGGTTACAAACCTAAGGGGTAATCCCCAACTGGGACGGAATGACAAAGCTCCAGCAGAGCAGAGAGAATGATCTTGGCCTAATACATACAGAGAATGCATAATTTTCAAGAGGAAATGATTTATACAGAAGCAGCAAAAAACACAAACTCATGAAAGAAAAGTTGTTTTCAATGAACTTTGAGGATAGAAGCACTGTGGAAAACTGGGTAAAACATCCATGCTCAGGAATAGAAAATGCATCAAGAAGCACTTATTCTTTTCCTATATTATTATATGTTTAAGAAATTTGGCATATATTAAGATGAGTAGAATTAAAACCATGCTCGGTGGTTCAAGTAGTTTGATAATGAGGCTGCCAAAGTTTTCTTTTAAGATGCTTCTTCACAGAATCACAGAATTATCAAGATTGGAAAAGACCTAAAAGATCATCCAGTCCAACCATCACCAATACTTCTCAGCTAAATCATATCCCTCAACACAACATCCAAACGTTTCTTGAACACCCCCATGGTCAGTGACTCCACCACCTTCCTGGGCAGTGCATTCCAGTGCCTGACTACCCTTTCCGAGAAGTAATATTTCCTAATGTCCAGCCTGAATCTCCTCTGGCGCAGCTTGAAACCATTGCCTCTAGTTCTATCACTGTCTACACAAGAGAAAAGGCCGACCCCTAGCTCACTACAACCTCCCTTCAGGAAGTTATAGAGAGCTATAAGGTCTCCCCTGAGCTTCCTCTTCTCCAGACTGAACAATCCCAGCTCCCTCAGCCGCTCCTCATAAGGCCTGTGCTCCAGACCCCTCACCAGCTTCGTAGCCCTCCTTTGAACGCGTTCCAGGGCCTCAATGTCTTTCTTGCAGTGAGGGGCCCAAAACTGAACACAGTACTCGAGGTGCGGCCTCACCAGTGCCGAGTACAGGGGGACAATTACCTCCCTGTTCCTGCTAGTAACACTGTTTTTGATGCAAGCCAGGATGCCGTTGGCCCTCTTGGCCACCCGGGCACACTGTCGGCTCATGCTCAGCCGAGCATCAATCAGTACCCCCAGGTCCGTTTCCTCCACACAGTCCTCCAGCCACTCAGCCCCAAGCCTATAGCGCTGCCTGGGGTTGTTGTGGCCGAAGTGCAGGACTCGGCATTTGGTCTTGTTGAACCTCATCCCATCGGCTTCAGCCCAGCTCTCCAGCCTGTCCAGATCCCTCTGTAGGGCCTCGCTACCCCCAGGCAGATCCACACTCCCAGCCAATTTGGTGTCATCTGCGAACTTACTGAGGGTGCACTCAATGCCCTCATCCAGATCATCAATAAAGATATTGAAGAGGACAGGCCCCAGCACCGACCTCTGGGGAACACCACTTGTGACCGGTAGCCAGCTGGATTTAACTCCATTCACCACCACTCTCTGAGCCCGGCCCTCCAGCCAGCTCCTTACCCAGCCAAGAGTGTACCCATCCAAGCCATGGGCTGCCAGCTTCTGCAGGAGAATACCGTGGGAGACAGTGTCAAAGGCTTTGCTGAAGTCTAGGTAGACCACATCAACAGCCTTTCCCTCATCTAGCAGATGGGTCACTTGATCATAAAAGGAGATCAGGTTGGTCAAACAGGACCTGCCCTTCATGAACCCATGCTGGCTAGGCCTGATCCCCCAGCCATCCCGCACATGCCGCATGATCTCCCTCAAGACTATCTGTTCCATAACCTTCCCTGTAACCGAGGTCAGGCTAACAGGCCTGTAGTTCCCCGGATCCTCCTTACAACCTTTCTTGTAAATGGGAGTCACGTTGGCAATCCTCCAGTCTTCCGGGACCTCACCAGTCAACAAGGAGCACTGATAGATGATGGAAAGCGGCTCGGCTATCACCTCCGCCAGTTCCCTCAGCACTCTTGGGTGGATCTCATCCGGCCCCATGGACTTGTGGCAGTCCAGTTGGAGTAGTAAGTCTCTGACCGTTTCTTCCAGAATCACAGGGGGGTTAGTGTGCTCCCCAGCCGAGACTACCAGGTCAGAGAGAGGAGTACCCTGAGGATAACTGGTCTGACCTTTAAAGACAGACGTAAAGAAGGCATTCAGAACCTCCGCCTTTTCCTTATCCTCAGTGGTCACATTCCCAGCCTCATCCAGCAAAGAGTGGATATTCTCCTTTGTCCTCCTCTTACTGTTAATGTATTTATAAAAGAGTTTCTTATTCCTTTTCACCCCAGTGGCCAGGTTAAATTCAAGCTGGGCTTTTGCCTTTCTGATTTCACCTCTACACATCCTAACGACTTCCTTGTATTCATTCTCAGTTGCCCGTCCCTCCTTCCAGAGGCGGCAGATTCTCTTTTTCTCCCGGAGCCTCAAGAATAGCTCCCTATTCATCCACGCTGGTTTTCTTCCCCGCCGGCTCATTTTGCGGCTCAGGGGGACCGCCTGCTCCTGCGCCCTTAAGACTCCCTTCTCGAAGAGCAACCAGCTCTCTTGGACCCCTTTGTTCGCTAAGACTGAATGCCAGGGGACTCCCCCTACTAGTCTCTTGAACAATTCAAAGTCCGCCCTCCGGAAGTCCAAGGTAGCAGTTTTACTATTCCCCCTCCAAGCTCCACCACGAATTGAGAAATTTATCATTTCATGGTCGCTCTGTCCAAGGCAGCCCCCAACCTCCACATCTCCCACCAGACCTTCCCTGTTTGCGAACAGCAGGTCTAGCGGGGCAGTTCCTCTCGTGGGCTCTCTGACCAACTGCATTAGGAAGGCATCCTCTATGCACTCCAAAAACCTCCTAGACTGCTTCTTCTGTGCTGTGCTGTACTCCCAGCATATGTCAGGGAAGTTGAAGTCCCCCCTGAGGACAAGGGCTGACGACCGTGCAGCTCGTGCCAGCTGCTTGTAGAATACCTCATCTGTCTCTTCATCCTGGTTTGGCGGTCTATAACAGACGCCCACCAGGATGTCTGCCTTGTCAGCCCTTCCTCTGATCTTTACCCATAGGGATTCAATGTTATCATCGCCAGTCACAATCTCAGTAGCAGAAAAGGATTCCCTAACGTAGAGAGCCACACCACCACCCTTCCTTCCTTGCCTGTCCCTCCTGAAGAGTTTGTAGCCATCCATTGCAGCGCTCCAGTCATGGGAGCAATCCCACCACGTTTCTGTTATGGCAACTAGGTCATAGTTTGCCTGCCGCACTATGGCTTCCAACTCTTCTTGCTTGTTCCCCATGCTGCATTATTACCTTCTAATAGATTAAAAAAACCCCAACAAACAAACCCCAAATCAAGAACCCACTAACTTTGGGAACTGTCTATTCAACGCTTCGTTCACTGAAGATGATAAGAATTCCTAATAAAGTCAATGGTATATGACAAGAGTGAGGCTCAGCTGCTTATAATATTAAATAGAATGACACACAGTATTATAAAAACTTCTGAGTGAAAGCTATGTATACCAAAAAAGAAGTCTAGGGTCAGGTAACAATTATAAATGTGTAAAGCACAACAGTGTTTTTGAGAATATTAATCCTAAAATTGTTCATGAACTGAGGAATTCCTCCACTGAGCAGTTTTGAGTAGGAAAGACTCAGAAATTACAGCTTCAGAAGTCTATCTGGAGGAGATGGTTGCACTCTCACCCAACAGCAGACTGAAGGCACTCCTACACTTCTCTCAACTCCTGCTGGCACAGTAGGCTCTGTTCTGAGGGGAGGGAGGAGGCTACCAATCTCCACTGATTTTCCAGTCCACTCAGCACAGACTGCTTAAATAGTCAACAAAATGGAGAGCCAAACTTCAAGAAATGAATTTTTAGCTTGCCTGTAAGGCCACTTACACCATCAGTGAGACATTCAAGTTCAAGTCACCGTGCCTGGGTTATGTCCATACTCAAGTGCTATCCAGTAGATTGGCTATTATTATTATTATTACTATGATTATTATTATTATTACTACTACTACTCCTTCTCCTTTTCATCTAGTTATTAATAAACTTTAAAATTATTTCAAGAACCTAAAACCAAATAATTCCATTTAAAGTGATATACAATGCTTTCTTTCAGGCATCAGTTAAAATTGTGATTCGTCAATCACATTTTCAGGTTCTTGTTTCGGTGAAAATAGTAATAAATGCCGTTCAGAATGCTGATTCAAGGCAACCTCTTTTTTTCTGTCATCTTGGCTGTTGCACTAAAAACTTCTGTATGTTAGAGGTGGGTGTGACTATCAGTGGATCAAAGGAAAATATTGTCAGAGATAAAACAGTGTAGAAACCCTACCATGAAGTTTTTAGGCAGATTAATGCTAAAATCAGGTCCAGGATATTGTCATAAAATCAAGAAAATAACTTAAAGACTTAAGTGGAACCTAAGAATCAATTACATGAATGAAATTATGCTTTGCTTAGCTTCTACACAGTGACTCTGAAGGGCTGAGCCTATTTTATAATTAAAACCGTAGGTGAAGATTAAAAATAGTTTGCTTCTACAGTGTATTTCCAGAAAGTGTATGGAAAGCAGTTCTTCATTCACTTTCTCTTTTAAAGGAAAAGGAGAGTTTTTTAATGGAACAGTTCACTAGATGAGAAGTATTGACTGTCTGGAGATTGAGAATTTAGTCAAAATGGTTAAAAGCTGGACATTCCCCACCTACCTAAACTGTGACCACCGTAGCAGTCAGGATTTCCCTTCCAGTCCTAGAGATGTTATTGCAGGGAGCCTCTTGGGAGGGTGAGAGATGAGCAGCAAAGACCTTTAAATGCACCATAACCTAGACACCTGCTCTCAGACCTGGCCTGCCTAAGAAAAACCTATGGAAAACTAAACCAGTTGGAAAGGGATTTTCATATTTAACAGCTTGTTTTATGGCAGAAATATCTTCAGAACATAACAGCCTGAAAAATAAGTGTAAAGACAGAATTCTATTGTTCCTGCCACGCAATCTGAGTGACCTGGTTTCAGCTGTCATTTTGCAGTATATCTGTAAAAGAAATAACGATCTCAAAACTGTGCTCCTTACAAACACATTTAGATATTCAAATAAGAAGCTTAGCTCAAATACATTTATAAGCAACTTGTGATTATGTCATATTTTCAATAAAAGCTGTGATACATTTCTGAGCTCTGAATATACAAGCCTTTAGGTGGGGAAAAAAGCAAAATCCATAGATATCCCTGTATGCTACTAACCTGGCTTTAAAATCTGAGCTGCGAACAAAAGAATTATTCAAAAATGTAGCTGAGGAAATAAAAGGTTAAATATTTTTCCAAATAGTTTTTTACATTGTAATGGATTGATCTTGGGTGCCTGCCAGGTGTGTATCTACACCATTCTAGCTACGAACAAAAGGCACAGCACTATGAATGCTGCTATGGGGAAAATTAACTCCATCCCAGCCAGACTCAATACATACATAAATATCATCAACTAACCTGCAGTTGAAACGTAGCCCAAGCTGTATGCCAAGCTATAGGGTTAGGCCCAGCATAAACTTTAAAAGTGACTTTTTGTCTGCTCCATTTTGTACTTTTTCAGCTGTCCCATTTACCCAAGTCTTCTTAAAGCTGATTCGTTGTGCCCGGCTACCCAAACCTTTAATATAAAACCACTTAGAGCAAACATCTCAGTGACATGATATCTCTCTCAATGTTACTGTGTTTATAGAAGTAAACAGTTATTTGTTTACTATTTTACAATCAAAATCTTAAAAAGAAGGTGTAAACTGCTACCACAGTATGTCAGAAAGTGATGTAGATAGAGCTCATTCAAAAGCAGATCTTGCCCTCCGAATTCTATAGTTTGCTTTAAACCACTACTTTTAAATATGCAAAGTTTTCCCATAACAGTAATTTTGGGAAAGAGAGGGTGCTTCTTTTGTTTAATAGGGTATAGCTGTGGGCTTCCATATTTTTGTAAGGTTCAACTATTACATAGGATGCTAACACTTCTTTTCCCCTGATTTAATCCTAATCCATGTTTTATGAAGCTGTCAGCAATGGGAATCAAACGGAGATGGGCATTAATGTAACAGATCTAAATCAATCCCCCACCCAAACTAGACGGCATGCGAATTTCAGGGGAGGTAGGGGCTGATTTAATCATTATAGTTCTCAAGCTTCCTTTGCAACATTGTGTGAATGCTGATCAGTATGTGTAGCAGCGGAATTCCTGCTATGTGAAAATGAAAACCAAGCACAAATGCCGTGCAACACTTAATTCCCCACAATTTATTGATTAACAGCCTGTATTCTGCAGAATATACAGGGGAGGCACTAAAACTAAGGTGGAAGATGAAGATCCCATATCTGCCTTCAGCACCTTTTACTTGCTATTTAACCATTGTTCCTCATTCATGGCAATGTGTGAGTAGTCAGCATGTTTTAGTCATTCATGTTACTATTCAGTTGAAATAGCGATGTTTCTCAATGATGAGCAAGTTAAGAATGTAAACATACAAGGAAAAATGAGATAAAACCAGCACTGTTACAAGCCTATCATTCCTGGTATGTCAGGTATGACTAGTACTCAGCAAAGGAAAAGATTAAATGCAGCGAATGAGTTCATATTCCAACATGTACTATTAGTTATTTTGTAAGTATACTACAGTTAACAAAAATCAACCCTTTATTTTCAAATTTTTAGAATTAGGTTTGACTTCTGAGATGACTACCTTCTGCTGTGGAGGTATGGTGGAAGAAATAAATAACAGCTCTCAGGCTCTTTGTGAGTCTTGCTCAGGCCTCTGGCATTGACTGAGATGTTCTGGTACACTGGTAGCTTCGGGTAGTTAGTATCCCACATCGACAGAGAATATAAGGTTCATCTCACTGTTTTAAAATAAGTGTCTAGTCAAGTCAACTAGACTTTCTTAACAGTTACTTAGAGAGTGATCAACACTTTTAGAAGGTGATTTTTCCCTTAGCTAGCTTTGCTACAATGGACTTCGCCATGCCCTGGAAGTACCTACCTGTCTTTACTGAGTAGATGAATAGATTAGACTGGGTATCTATGTATGGAGAGATGCATGACATACTACAGAAAATTGTTTTCAAAGTGCTCAATATTGCAATACTGTCATTAAATCAAGTAGGTGAGGATAATTATGAGACTCTGTTACATAAGTCTCAAGCATACTGTTGTAAACACAAAGACACAGCACGTGTGAAAGGAGGCAAAAAGTAAGAGGTTTTGGGAAAAAAAGTACAAGTAGCATCTCTTTGAAGGAAAATGAAAGCACTAGCAGGGCATGAACAGCATGAACTGCATACAGAATATGAAGTACTATGGACACAGTTAAGCGTATTTTTAGACTGTCAAGTTAGAAGCTGTATATATGCTATTGATTTGAAGCTGCAGAGATTTACAATTCACTGTGATACCAAAAATATTGCTGTTGTTAGTGAAAGAAAAGCTGTGAATCATAAAATATCAGTAGCTATCATCTATGACCTCAGTATTCTGCTACACTTGATGTTAAGAGGAATGAGATCTCATGGACTTTAAGAGGCAGAGGATTTCTTCTCTTACATCTGTTTACTGCAGTACCAGTCTGTAGGGCCAGCCAACAATGAGGCTGAATGCCAACACCAAAGATACAGATCCATCTGGACTTCTCCCTTTCCCTACTCTTGGTCATTCCCTTAAATAATTCACAGTTCATTTTGGACACGTCCTAAGACTCCTTAAAATATCTCATATTAAGCTTTACATAATCCTATAATCCCCCTCAGATATCTCAAAATAAGTTTGCTCTTTCCTATGATACCTTGCTTCCCCCTTCTTATGAGATGTAGCTGAACCTCAACAAGGCTTTGATGACCCATCGATCCCAGCAACATGAAAGTTCAAGTCTTCAGTATTTTCTCTGTTCTCTCTCTGGTTTGTTAGAATATGTCTGAGGATGGGTGTCTTTTTTTTCTTTTTTATTTTTTTTTTTGAGTTGAATAACCATTTACTAGGCGTCTTCACAAACCAAATGTCCTTATACTTGAGGTATGTTCTGTGCCTTCTGTACACTCTTGTACCTTCTACATCTCCTTTACCTCTTTACCTTTCACATATCCTTTACTTCTCTTATATTCTGCACATTCCACACAACTTTACACATACTCTCTGAATAAGCAACCAGCCAGAAAATAGATCATTTAAGGAACCTGCCTTCTGTTTCCCTCTCTTTTTCCCAGTATAGTACCAAGAAACAAACACAATATTATGGAATATTGCAGGTAGGACATAGTGTTTTAAAACACAATATAGCTGAATATTTTACTCATGGAGAAGTCTGAACACAGAATAATTATTTTAGTCCATTAAGCACATAAAATTACACACAAGTTAATTCTCATGTTCTGACTGTTCAAAACCCTGCTGATGTTTACGCAATAGGATATATACCTATGGTTACTAGGGTCATGAAACGAAATAAATTGTAATACAGAGCCATGGTACTTTAATAAAAGTCTTCTTGTTTGAGAATATTTTAATAATGTGAAAAGTGAAAAGAATAATTCATGACAGAGCTTCTAACAGAAATGTTAAATGTCTTTTACATTTTTTTTTTCAGTAAAATCTTAAAAAATACCAAAAGACATGGAGGTTTTATTTTCCATCCAGTGTACCAAGACTATCTTTGGTTACCTTGGGTTTTTTTTCCTTCTTTAATCTATGAATTGTCTGGAAACATGCTTTTCTGTGCTTACTACTTAAGACATTTCCACCTGTCTTCCATCCTTCTACACTTAGGAAGAACTCAAGTTATCAATTCATTTATCAGTCTCCTTGTTTTCTTTATAAGAAGAATGGTAAAACTGAATACATGTAATTTTTATATACACAGGATGAGCTCAATGTGAAGGGAGAGTTAAGCTACTTTTGTGTGAGTGGAGATTTAAACATCTTCAAAATATTTAGAATCATAGAATGGTTAGGATTGGAACGGACCTTCAAAGGAGCAGGGACATCTCCAACAAGATCAGGTTGCTCCGAGCCTCATCCAACCTGGCCTTGAACGTTTCCAGGGACGGGGCATCCGCCACCTCTCTGGGCAACCTGTTCCAGTGTTCCACAACCCTCATTGTAAAAAATTTTTTCCTAATATCTAATCTAAATCTACCTCCCTCTATTTTGAGACCATTACCCCTAGTCCTGTCACAACAGGCCCTACTGAACAGTCTCTCCCCATCTTTCTTGTAGGCCCTCTAATGTTTACAGTTATTAAAAATTTATCCATGATGACATTGCTGAAAGCTTTGCAATTGGTTACAGTAAACTACTTTCTCAGAAAATATTTTTGATGTGAGACTTGAGTTCTAAAACACAGAGTAAAGAACTGCAGTCTTTCTTGTTCTTCTCTTTTGTTAGTTTCTTTGAGACCTGATGTTTTCCAAAATTTAATTCTCTTCCATATGTTCTTTTGTTATCCATTCATTGATATCTTCTTATTGATACTTTGCTCTCTCTTTCATTGTTTTTTTTTCTCTAAATGAATGTATAATAAATAATATATGCAAATGGAATAATATCTACATTTTGAATTTTGCACACTTCTTGCTGTGTATTATGACTAAGGAAAACAAGTGAGTCTAAGATAGGTCAGTAGGATTTTCCAGGAACTAGAAGAAAATCTTGATCTTTAAAAAAAACCCAAAAAACTCCTCGATCTTACAGTCTTTTTGTATTTGTTCTTGGGAATTACTTTACATTTTGGTTTTTTACTTTATGTTTCTTTAACCAATGGCAATTTCTTTTCTCTGAACTAACTTCAAGCAGAGGTATCCTGCTCATTCACACAATCTCAGAAAAGAATAAAAAAAGTTCCACAATTCTGGGTGTAATAAAGAACAGTTGCCTATAGCAATAAAAATATCATTTTCACATGTTAATAATTTTATTTGCTATCCAAATTGAAGCATTGTTCTATGAAAACAAACAATGTAACACTTTTCTTTTACAATTTATCTTTGAAAATTTAGAGAAATTGCTCAGTTCAACATTTTTCTCTTTCTTCCTCGTGAATAAAAATTTGCATTACCCTATATATTTTACATTTTTCATATACATTATCAACTGTGAAAATTATCTGACCCAGAACTAGTGGCTGCTAATTAAATTGCTGCCATTTCCAACTTGAAGAGAGTCCCTACAACAGGAAAGCACAACTGCAGTTTATTTACAGGCAGAAAATTTGAATGCCCATTGTCAGTGAATCATAGAATCATAGAATCATAGAATAGTTAGAGTTGGAAGGAGAACTTCTGCTCATATCTTTCTGAGTAAAGAGGGAGTTGAGTACTTTGTCATTCCTTAATGGGACAGGACAAAAGCAGTACTAAGGAACAGAGTGGTTAAATAAGCCTTGGGCAAATAAGAGCTCCACAGTGATAAATTCCACAAGAATTTCCATCTACTGTAAACATGTGTATTACAAGCCTGAAGTTTATGAATAATGGCTTCATTTTGAAGTAATTAGAATTCTATGCCATTAACAGCAGGAAGTCTGGGTAATTATATTTTAGAATGAAATGTCTGGGAAAAGACATTTCTGTTTTTATGACAATTATGTTTATGATTAATGATAGAAATGACAACATGCAATATAAATACACAACAGCAAAAATTAACTATATCCATCATGAATGACAGTACAGAAACTACAGCGAATCAGTAATCATAGGTAAAGAGGAGCTCAATAATCTTGTTTTGTTTCGTATTGGAATATCCTCATTTCTTTCCCTTATTTTTGAGATGTAAGGCATCCAGCTGCTTCATACCATATTCTCAGCATGAAATACCAGAGATGATTAGGTTCAAAATTAAGTTATGTTGTGTAGGCTCATCAAACACTGTTTTGTGGGAGTGCTAGGTCATTATCTTGATGGTAGTGTCATTCAAACATATCTGTAGAACAACATAACTATTGTGTTTTATTAACACAATAAAGTCAATTATCTTTTCTCTGCGCTAATAAGTATTGGCATATCTTAGGTAATAATTCTTACAAAGCAGGTGAAACTGCTTTTGCAGTTGACCTGAATTTGCCTCTACATCCACACTCCAAGATCCAGGAAGAATTATTTGCTCATGTATTGCTGCATGTGAACTACTTCTGTGCCCAAATAGCACCATGACACTGTGTCTGAGCTGAAACAACCTCTACCAACTGGCAAGTTGGGAGTATTGCAGTGGAAAGTCTTGTGAGTTGCACCATGAGGAACCTGGTGGCAGGGCTAGTGGGCCTGGAGCCATGCCATAACTGATAAATCACATCAGACCAGGCATGACTGAAAAATTCTGTCTGACAAAAATGCATCCCATAGCAAACTGTAGACAATGTCATAGGAATTGAAGAGCAGTCATGTTCCAGATGAACTTGACATGTTCATCTAGTCCAACCCCCCTGCAAGGAGCAGGGGCATCTTCGACTAGATCAGGTTGCTCAGAGCCTCATCCGTCCTGGCCTTGATCATTTCCAGGGATGGGGCATCCACCACCTCTCAAAACTTTGACCTTTGACCTTTGAAGGTCCCTTCCAATCCTAACCATTCTATGATTCTATGAGTAGCTTGTGCACTGCTCTCTTCTCCTCCTGCCACATCTATAAATAATTAAGATGGAGGCAGATATCATTCTTTCCCCTCCTGTTTATACCTTCATTGACAGTGTGGGATATTTGCATACAAGGGTGGGTGCTGGAGTGAGTAGGCATGAGTCTGTTCAGCTTATTAAAACTAAACTGACTACCATACTTAGGGGATTGTAAATGGAGGAAACTGACACTCCCATTCATCAGAAGTTGGAAGTTTTAAAACATCTGAAGACATTTTATTAAATCTTACACCACAACAGATCTTCTCAAAAGAGAGGTTCTCGACAGGATGTCTTTATCGAATTGCTTTTCAGAATAAAGTTTCCTAGCAGTATTCATCATCTTAGCATACTGCATTGATTTTATTTTTCTTTTTTTAACTAGTTAATGCCTTTCATTCGTGACTTTACAGGCAGGTACTGGGTACTCTATGTCATGAAACGAGTGGAACTCTGATGTACCTGGTTCCTCTTGAAGAAACAGGTTTGCCTGTTTGTTTCTTTGCTGAAGACTTTATTGAAAGATACTGTCTATTTCTTCTTGTGTTTTGCTCTTATTCTTAATATCTTCATAAACCTATCTATTATTACTTAGGCATTGCTCTACTAGAGCTGTGTATCTTTATTAGTCAGTTTATCAATCTAAATATCTCAAGCAGAAGGAATAAATACAAGACCCGACAAAAAGCAAAAGTTCTATGGAAAGCTGAAAGCTATCCCATAGGTTTTTCTTGATAGCTTCCAAATAAATACATGCATTTGGAAGCATGAGCGTTTCATTGCACAGTGCCTAAGAGTGTAGAATGAGATTAAATTTTTAAAGTTCTCCTCTCTCTTGTGGAATTTACTAACAACATTTTCTTCAGATTTTTGGAGAAAATGTTTTGCAGTCAGCTTCAGTCAAGAAGCCTGGGTTGTACAGAACCGTCTTCTGAGGTCCTTAGGTATCTTTATCATGATTGGTATAGTCCTTGACTTTACTCTTTATAACTTGCTCTTGCCCTGAGCTTCCTTCCAATCAGCATATTCTCTGATTCACCACCTCCTTGCAAAAATCTCAGTTCCTTCTTGTGCCCTCCCACTGCCATCCAAGCAAGAGGCACCGTGCACTGTGCAATACTTGTGCTGATTAGTTGTCAGGCCACTCAGACAGCATAGATGGTTGTTACATGTATAATGCAATTTTGAAATTGTACTGTAAACTAATACAGGACTCATTCATTTAGTATTCTTGGGAAGGCTTAGATGCACATTTTTATGAAAATTGTGGGAACATAGTATCTATGATGCCGCAGTCTCTTTACAAATTTGTCCATGGTCGGTCAGCTTATGAAGCACAAACAACAGAAGGGTGCATGAACTAGGAAAATAAATTAAAAGTATTAAGCACATGAGATTAAGTCCTCTTCTACACTTACAAGTTCTGACACTGTTGGGAGTGGCTCCAATTCCAACTGAACCTTTTGTTTTCAAAAAAAAAAACAGCTAAGGAGATAGATTGCAGGAATGAAAAGTGTAAGTGCTCATAGGCAATCCGAAAAAAGACCTGCCATTCAGTGAAGTTTTCTGCATTCTGAAGATATTCAGTAAACAATGAATAGCCTTAAGTGCCTACTCTGCAAATGGGCACTGTAATAGGAAATAACTATTCATGAACCTTTTGTAATTATTTTCTCTGTAAGAGTCCTAGCTTGTCCTGTTTGTCAGTCATAGCACCTTTGTAGCACCTGTCATTCTAAGATCTCTGTACTTAGCTAGCTAGGAATACATTCTTTGCCTGTGGGGTTTCCCTTCAATCATATATTGAAAAATGACTGCACCTTCTGTGAATACTCACATTCTGTTGTGCAAGAATGAATACAGGTTTCTGCTATTTGCCTTTAAACCATTACCCTTTGTTCATGCCATATAGATGCAGAAGCAATTTTGTCTTTACTTTGCACACAGTACTGCCCCACTGTGTTTCAATTAAGCTTATGAGCAGTAAAATAAAGAAAAGAAACAGCGTGGTGCCTAATGAGGCCATGTATAAGAACCCAAACAGATAACTTGCCTAAAGAAAATCTTTAAAGGCAAATAGTACTCCTTGCTTTAAAAAAACAAAACAAAAAAAAAAACAACAAACCCCCAAAAAACCACAAAACCCCCAAACCAAAAACAAACCAGAAAGCATTTTTTTTCTTTTTTTTTTTTCTTTTTCTTTTTTTAAAGTTTTTCTGCAAAGCCGTGGATTCTGGCTGACATAAAAGGTGGTGATGGGGGCGAGGCACGTCAAGCCTCAGATCAGGAGATGTGCGAGACGGTCAAAAGATCACCTTAAAGCCAAATTATGTACTCTTGCTGTCAGAGAAAAGGTAAATCTACATAGCCATAGGCATTGCCTGCTGGAAACCCATATGAAACCTTAATGAATTCTGCACATGTTATTACTAGTAGGAATTTCTGTTAACAACTTCTGCTTCTATTTCACACACACTAAGTGATACAACTGTTTTATATAATATCCTACTCAATGCAATTGAATCTTTTTCTTTTGTATTTAAATGTTTTAGCAATTATTGAATTTTTTAAAATATGTACTACACTCAAATAATGTTTTTTTTCCTTTTTTTTTTTTTTGCTTAGGCACTATCTTAAAAAGAGATGGTAACTTTTGGGCTTACGGCACAGTTTCAGACCTAGATAAAGAATCTTATCTACATATGCAGTTAAGTGAATAGGATTATACATAGGACTAATAAATGCAGATTTCATCATCATCACAGAAAGGATAAATAGAGAATGTAAACCTATGCTTACCCTCACATCCCCCAATCACTACTCTTTCTTAATAATTAACTTTGATGGAATTCTAGATGTTAAGTGCAGAAATAATCACCAGAACACCATTTTTTTTTTATGTGAAGATTTCATAATGAAAGGCATAATTACTTCCAGCTCAATTTTGTGAAAGTTTTCTAGCTTTTCAGGTTTCTAGCACTGTCATTGTGTTTGAATTTTTATTTCTGTTTTCTAGCGATGACCTGCATGTGACTGACAATTGACCTGAAAAAGCATCTCCCAGAACAGAAGGGAAGAAAATTATGATAAAGCAACATAGGATAAAATCCTGTGAAAAGGAAAAGGTAAATCTGAACTCTCAGCAAGTCAACACTGCTGTGGGGTATTCTATTAACTCCATAAGTCCTTTACAATGATAAGAATGTTAGAGCAAACACTATCTTAATAAATTTGTTGTCTCTTGAAATAAAGATTATGGTAACTGTCAGGGAAAATATCAAGTCCGAAAATCACACCATCAAGAGAAGAAAACAACCTTGCAGCCTACACAAGAGTTTAAATTTTCACGGTTCAGTTTTGGCCCAATGCCTACATGCAATCCTTCTTCACTTCTGATTTCACTTTAAAATCCTGCTTGCTGTCATGTAAAAATGGAACAAAAATTCCTTGCTACAGTCTCATATGCATACTGTATATTTTAATACTCATTTTGGAGATCTTTGTTCCTTGGGTTACATCATCCAAAGACTTTCAGACTAATGGTGTTTAATATAGAGTGACTAATTTAAAAAAAAAAATTATAAAAGTGACCTAATGGAAATGACTAGGTATAAGGGCCTAGAAAAGAATATTTTCTATATAGTAGAATATGTTATTCTTTACACCCATAACTTCAGGACTTAGGGTTGAGGTCCTTTATGCAATTTCCCTAGACTCCTTTTTCCAGTCCATAAACAAAAAAGTTTCACAGATTTGGCTCGAACTGTCACATGTAAATTTTTTTTTTTTTTTTTCATGGACAAATAATGAACAAGAAACAAACTATCAATGAAAAAATCCCAAGGAGCCCACTTTAATGAAGCTAAGATTGTGATTTTTTAAGTACAATCCTGTTTAGCATTCAGTAAAGAATTAGAAAAGCCCAATAGTCTAGAAATGCAGTGAGAATATGTAATAGGGACCTTGTGATTACTGCAGTGTGAAAAATATTCCCAAATAAATGTAAACGTTTCAGATGCTATCTTTTGCAGAATTTTATGTACAGGATAAGAAAAAATATTTTTCAAATGTATGGTGATGTTTAGAAGGATTGCATTACTACAAAAATTGGGCTTGTGAGGTGCTATGGAAATTGTAGCTAAATTCTGTCTTTAGATATGTGGCTTTCACTAAAATCTACAACTGTACCTTCATTCATTCATTACCAGGTACAAGACTGGCATTAATTTTTAAAAACATCATATCTCTTCATGTGTGTCTCTACATGCATCTGACTGTGCCTTACATATTCGATCTTATGGAATCATAGAATCATAGAATGCTTAGAGTTGGAAGGAACCTTCAAAGGTCATCTAGTCCAACCCCCCTGCAAGGAGCAGGGACATCTCCAACAAGATCAGGTTGCTCAGAGCCTCACCCAGCCTGGCCTTGAACTTTTCCAGGGATGGGGCATCCACCACCTCTCTGGGCAACCTGTTCCAGTGCTCTATAACCCTCATTGTAAAAAAATTTTTCCTAATATCCAATCTAAATCTACCTCCCTCTATTTTAAAACCATTACCCCTCGTCCTATGTGTATATATATTTGTATTCACTCTGTATAAATATGTAAAAAGTAGCAAAATGAAAAAGAAAATGTTGATGTTATTCTGCAGTGAATGTATTTGTATCTATTCCTGGCTATATCCTGTCTTTATTTCTAATTCTCTGTATCCACAAATTCATGTAAGGGTTTTGTTACATTCATGCCCTTTGTGAACTGCCTAACACATCGTTTAATCATACTATCATTTACTATCATTTAACGGTAAGCCTTTCAGTAGGCTTACTTATCAGTTTCAAAATTGTTAAGACATTTCTCTCTTTGATCGATCAACAACACTGATACTCTTTGCCTTCATGTTATATTTTCAAGTAAGCATCTTTGTGCAGTCCCAAATGCTCTGTCTCTCTAACTTGCAAGAGACTTTCATTATATAGATAGAAACTTCCCCACAATTCTCCTTTTTTTTTTCTGGTTTTCCAAATGAAATGCAACTGTCAGGTGCATAAACTGAGACCATATCTTATTATGGTGACCAGCACTGTGTAATTTCTATTTACATCTGTGGAACTATCTACCTGTTTATTTTATCTACACATAATTTTGTCTCGTCACTTGTGAGAACACACACAAGCAGGTTACAGTGAGATATCTAGCCTGTGGACTATAGTGCTTTTTAGCATTTGCAAGTGTGCCTTCTACTCATACAACTTTTTTTTCAGAGATTCCTGAAGAACCCTTGACAAGCAATAAATCAGATTTTAGGCTGTCCTGATGCATCTTGCTCATGTAGTTACGTGTGTAAACTGTGAACTCTCTAAGGTATGAACCTTCTGTTTGCTCAATATTTTTCCATGTGTAACAAGAGCCTGGTCCAGTTGGGCCCCTGAATGGTACTATCTAGCTATGCCTGGAGTAGTAATAACCAGTCTCACAATCGTTTAAACTGTGTCAGCCTTTTCATATACTAATGGCCATTTTGAAACAGTAGTTTGGACAAGGCTGTGTCACTTAGAAGGAGAAAAAAGGCTAACATGCAAGTAGTTTCTAAGCTAGAAAACAGCACATAGCCTGCTTAATTTGTTAGAATAAGTGTAACCTCTGATGCTACTGTAATGCTAGTAATAATTATGTATGTCTAATATCAATATCCAACAATGTTTATTTCTGCCTGTCTGTATGCAACACTGTAACCTGTGGATCCATAACTTTTCAAATCCAAAAATACACAGGAAGTTGAGAGGACCGCTGAGAACGCTATTAATTTGAAGGAAAATTAGAATATTAGGATATTAATTCTGGAATGGCCTGTAGATCAAACAAGTAGTTCAGAACCTACATTTGAGCATTGGTTCATAATCTACCCTTGTGACAACAGGTCATTCTCAGTTCTGCTGAACATCCTTACATTAACAGGGGAGGGAGGAACTAGAGGGAATAGGAATGGAAGCTGATGAACCACACAGAATCCATCACAGAAAGAATTATGAGTGTGACTTTGGGAAAAAGAGAAAGGTACAAATGGCAAAAGTGCATGGCAAGTGTAAATGGAAAGTGAGCATTACAACCTTAGCATACGCCATTAATGTCTGACTTATAGGTAAATGATTGTAGCTTGTCTGAGCTGAGTGCCAAGTCCTCCTTAGATGGCATTTGAGAGCCAAGTATTTGATTGTTTTATGCAAGAATACAGAAAAATCATTTAATACATATTTTAAGGTTATATATTTTCACAGGTGCTGCTTTCTGCCAGATGGGCCTGTAGTACCTCATCTCAGTGCTGCAGGCTTTTGAGAGAACCAAACACCGATATATGTAAAAAAATCAATCAGCTCTCAAAGGAATGTGCCACTGGGTTACACTGTAATGGCTAGCGTAGACAGACTGTATTGCATGACACACACCTGAAATCACCTTCTGTGTAGCTGATAATCTCTCCACTCCAAAAACTGCTCACCCCCTCAGGAAACCACATGGCATCTCATGAACCCTTGTCTTCTGGGTTTGAAGTCCTGAGGAGTGGTTTCCCAGGAAGCAAAGGACCTACTGTGATCACAGATCAGGCTGTCTTGACTTTCCCCTGAGTGATCTCAAAAAGAGGAATCCTATAACAGAAGGCTCTTGTGAACACACCTAGAGGTGTGGAGAGCTGCCCACTGCCATACTAGCACCATGCTTGGGTGCAGCTGGAGAGTACTGTCTGTGGAAAATAGTCTGCTGCTGTGCCTGAGGGTCTGTTTACAGATTTGTTGTCTTCAGAGAAAACAAGGCTAGGCCTGAAGCAGCTTCAGGGTACCTTCTGAGAGACTGTATGGAGATGTTTGAGTGCTGCAATGAATATCCTGTTCTAAACCTACCTCTGCTCATACGGTATTCTGTATCTTCAAAGAGTCGTAAAAGCAGTTTTAAAGATGATGACTTTGTCTTCTCCAAAAAGTTACCATATGGAATGAGAGTTCTCTGTATTAACAGATATTTACTGTAGTTAGTTAATTCTCACAAAGTTCAAGGACTGCCTAGATGAGCAAAGTAAAAAATACTGTATGTTTTTGTTTAATTCTTTGTGAAAGCCCTTTAATTTGTAGCTGTGCAATTTTTTAAGATAGTTCTTGCTTCCCAAGCAAGAACTTTCCTCAACTGTGCAGTCAAAGGGACATAATATTGTGCCATATATTGCCCTACTTTTGATACTGATATTCATATTTACCAGTTCAGCAAAGTGCCTGCTCTTATCAACTTCCTGGGACTTGGGTATACACTGCAGCTGCTTGGTCCCTTGTAAAATGGTATTTCAAATTGGCACAGGAATTAATGAATATTCGTAATTATTCACCTATGATCCAGCTTGAATGAGACAGCTACTTGTGTGTTCTTGTACAAGAGAATGTCATCAGTTACTGAAACCTCTTGCACACACAAAGGGCATTTTTTGTAAATGAATTTAAATGTAAGTTGTTACAGATCAAATTGTTTCCCTGCCTGTTACTTTTTCAACTCAGAATTGGAATGCTTGGAAGTTCTAATTTAAAAAAAAACAGCTTTCCCAAGTACTCATGGAGACATGTTATTAAAATGAAGCATGCATGTATATTCATAAAGAAAATGAGAAAAGCTATTCTTATTCAGAAAAAAAGTCTGAGACAGTTTTCTGTCATTTCAAAGGACTCTTTCCAAAGTATCTGTTCACAGTCAGGTACCTCAGCCACTCACCTCCCTAACTCATAGTTACTGCACCTGGATGTCTACATTGGCTAAGTGCAAATCCTTCTATCCTTGTAGACATCAAACTACTTTTAAGTTCATGAGGTGCCACAGTCAAGACTTAAACACAGTGTTTTTGAAACTATCAATTCAATCATTTTATATACAATACATATATCCACACACTGCCTTAAGGCATTATACGGAAAGCTGTCATCACAGATATTCACATTCCTGTTCCATGCTGCTGTGTAATATCTGTTTGTGCTCACACAAGGCACTCCAGTATTTTCTGTAGGGAGCTGCATTGTAGTGATAGATGAAAACACTCTGATCTATTTACATGGGCAGCCTTTCTCCTTTTAAGCAAGCAAGCGCCTTTCCTAACGTTTTGAAACACATGGCATGGTACAAATTGAAACTTTCCTTATTAACCCATTAATAAACATACCATTAATGTGACTCAAGCTTTGCTTCAAGCTGGGCTTTCCTATCCCAAAGCTGCTGAAGTTTGGCTCACTGTTTAGTGAGATCCAAAACCTGGGTAGATGAACCACCTGTTTTGTGATCGATGCTTGCTAATGCTGCAGGGAAAAAGCCTGTTCAAATGCAGAAGCTGGCTGTAAATACATATCATAACTTTTGACTTCTTAGTTTTCCTTTAATGCTAAGGCTTCTATGCCTTGCTGGTTGGTTCTAGTTTTTGCATACAGTGTATCAATGCAAAAATCTAAACAGAATACCTTCACATCAGTGCTGGTTAAGCTGAGTGCATCGTTTCATTTTGGGAAACATCTCTCTGTTATGAGGGCAGAGGACTTCAGAAGTCAACATGTAACTGGGAGCAGCCCTTCCCACAGTGAAGGGTAAATTTAATTGCAACCATTATGAAGATTTCCATACCTTTCTAATGTCTTATTAATTATCTCTTTTACATTTATTGATTTGTGAGTTCATATGGGAATGTTCAGTTTAATTTCTGTAGATGAATGCTAAGGAATATAGGACAATAACATACTGTACCATGGTTTTGTGAGAGGAAGCACAATTTTACCAGACTATGTTTCTGATTTGAACAGAATAAACTTACATATTTTTAGGGTTCAGATAGAATAATAGAAGAAGAAAATGTTTGATAAATAGCATTTTCACAGAATTCAGTTGCCTAGACGTAGGCAGGCATCTGTTACTGTTTGTGAGGAAGTCCTGACTGCCTTTCTGTTGTTTCTGAAGGATGTGGGAACATATATACATATATCATTAGGTCACTCAATTTCTTTCAGATGTCTTGCATACCCTATGGTCTGTCAGTATATCTCTGTATGTCCATAGTTAGACAACCAAGTCACATTTTTCCCTTTTAAAATAGAACCAATTATGTCAGTAAAGCTTTGCCATGTATTCTGGAGAATCCTCTCTCAAGATGTATACATTTAACTATCCAACCTGGCATACAAAAGGAGCTCCAAAACCACTTTTCTAGTTTTGAATACCAGGTATTGAAATTACTTGAAAATGGAAAATTCTTTTCCCCTTATTTTCTACTGGAAAAGTGAGAAGAGAAAAGAGAAGTTAAGAGGTGTGAGGAAATAGCACATTAATTTGTAAGTGTTTGTGTTGGGAGAGTAACACTTAAAAGGAACAGTAGTGCTTTTTCTCATTTGCAGCTGCCCTTTTTAGTCAGAAATCAATATGAACTATCACTCTGAGGAGAGTGTCTACGCAAACCTTAAAGTTCTGCAGAAAGTATGAGCTAATTCAGCATTTAGTGATCTCACCTCCTCCGAGTCTGTTCTGAATTGTTTTGGCAGCAGGAGAGGTGCCCAGTGCAACTCCCAGACAGAGTAAGACATTGATCTAAAACAGAAAATGACCTGAAACGCTAAGAGCTACCTTTGAAAAAACACCAGCTCTCCTTGTCATGTCCCCAGGAAAAGGCTTAAAAGGTGCTCTGCAAGGGCAGTTTTATAAGTCTTTCCTATGGATATGTGATTTTTAGGGCTACTTTGTGCTAATTTCATATAATGAGATTATGATTTCAATTTTTTACTTAAGAGCAACAAAACCCTCTGGTATTTTAGAAGGTGTCCCCTGAAACAAAAGCCATTCAGAATAAAAATTGAACAGTCTTTTACTGAAGCAATTCTCAATATGCTTCTGATTTTCTCCATTCTCTGAAATCAAGAAGTCTTTCTACCACTGGCACGGCAAGGAAAATGTGTCAGTTTCTGAAAAGAAATTCAGAGTGTTTTTCTTTTTTCTTCATCCTTATTTGGGACAAAACCCAGCACTTTTGTAAAGGAAAACCAGTATGACCGCAAAAATAAATCTAGGATTCTCATTGTGACACTGCAAATTTTGACAGATTTGTTTTGAAAGCAGTGAGATACTGTTATTGCCCAGGCTGCCGAAACACTGGGAGCATTTCAGAGTTTCCAAAACAAATATGCTTCCAGACCCCAGCCGGCACAGACTCTAGGAAGAGAGCTTGATTTCTGTGACGCCAGGTAACCCCCCCATCCCAGCTGGAGAGCTTGTGGAGCAGCCAGTTGGAGAGCCTGGGAGGCCAGCAGCTCACCAGGTGAACAGCTGGGAAATCAGATGTCCTGGAAAGACTGGCAGTCTACTCATCAGGCAGCTAGCTGTCAGGAAAGCTGCCCAGGAGGCAGAGTAGTTGGTCTCACCAACCTATTTCCCTGTATGATTTCCATCAGCATTAACAAAAATAAATAATGGGGCTGACGGTATTCCATCAGAATATATATATACACACATTATATGATCTCTAATTCAAAGGTTTCTACCTTGCCCCTTCCTCCCATCTGTTCCTGGATCTTAATGCTTAACAAGCCCATTATTTGAATATATGAAATTTTGTCAACATTACACCTAAGGGGATGGACAAGCCTCTCTCACGGCTGTCATATCTCATTACTCTTTCTTTCTTTCATTCTTCTCCTTCCTTCTATTACTTTCTTTTTCTTTGTGCTTTAATTGTCTCTTATCGATACATCCTCTTTTCCTTGAGTAGCTAGCTATTCTTCTGTTCTTGCAGTGTCTGAGCTTAGTCAGACACTTTTGAACTACAAAATGTGTTTGGGAGGTAAACTGTGAGATCTGGATGTTTCTTCCCATATCGCCATTAACCTTCAATATAAGCAAAATAAAGCCAGCTGACAACTCATGCTATTCCTCCCAAATATTACCAAAATATTTCATAGCCCCTCCTCACAATTGTCACATTTAATTGCCATTTAACACCTTGCTTTTTGTGTGCCATTTTTCTAGCTGAAATCTAAAATAAATTTAATAAACGGCTTCAGAATTTGATTTTTTATCACAGTCAGTAGCACTATGGGGAAATGAAATGGTCTGATAGCTTTTCTTACTTTTTAAGAGTAAAAATTAGGTAGGAGATACTGTTTAGAAATAATTTTGCCCTTGACAGTTTTAAGACTGACTCTTGGGTTATGGAATCTGCGTGCGAGTGTGAAACATGGTATCTATGTGAAAGGTAATAAAGAAATTTGGGACATTAGTCTTCAGGCTGTGATTAGAAACTGAGTAAAAGATATTATCCATAGTTACATTGAGACAAAAAAGTTTCCACAAAATCTAAGCTTTAATTTTAAAATGAGAAATAGAATTTTTAATGTCTATTGTTTTGTTGTTACCTCAAATACCAGAGAACATACTCTTATACTACTATTTACAATTTTTGAGAATTTTAATGGTTGAAGAGTTCAAAATACTCTTTGCCTACCAAACACACGCTTTAATCTCTGTATGTCAGCATACTTTTTTTTTTAATTTCTTCATTTAAAAAAAAAGATGTGCAACTACATTATAAAAGAGAAAAATAATAAGTAACTCAAAAAAGTTTTGGAACATTATTTAATTTGGACAACCAGAAATTCTGCCAGTGAAGAAATCTGAGGCTATAATAAACCTAGCTATTCAGCCTTCCTTCGACCATCATACCCCTATTTGATCTTTTACCCATTTCTGGGTAACATATAAGCAATTCCACAGAAAGTTTCTCCATGCTGCCTGCCATCTGTCAACAAACTCAATTCTGACAGGAGTAGCCAGCATCTCAAGGGTGCAAATCAATTTAGTGTCAGTGTTGGATGTGTTCCAGTGCATTTCCTCAGCACAGATGAAAGAAACTATGTCAACTGAGCAGTGTTGCATATGTTTTTATCTGCTGTTGGCTGGGGATTGAGCTGAAACTATTACATTTATTTCACTTAGAATCTCAAATTTTATCTGGTACTCTGTGTATAGCATGCATATAGGGGAAGGAAATCAATAGCATCAATGGGCAATTATGAAATAAAAAGACCGAGGCATGTATGGTAAGATCTGTTGAAGAATATAAATGTGATTGGGCTGTGATAGGGAAGAAAAGCACAAAGCAAATAATGGCAGGTAAATAAAAAGTTCATACCTGCCACAATTTCTCTGAGTTATAAATCTCTCTGTGAACCAAGACTGCCTCTGAAAGAACAAAGCATCCATTGCTCTAAAGAACTATGAACTCTTTTCATAAAGCGATTCACCCATATCCACTTATGACCTTTCATTTCTTAAAATGCAGAGTACTTAAAATACTCCATTTCTATGAGCCTATCTCATTTACACCGTGTGAACAGAATCATTGATGACAACAGTTTAGAGGTTATGAATTTGACCTCTTTTTTACCTGAGCAATTAGAGATAATAAAGGGCATGTAGAAACTTTCCAAACGTAAATTCTTGATGCCTCCTTTGATAATGGCAATTTAGTGATCTGATTAAAAGTTTGGAGACATGAGCATGTTAATCCCTGTAAATCATACTGCCACAGTTTCAGAAAGCTGTAAATCCTGAAAGTTATGCACATTTGAAAAAGCAAGTTAGCTCCACCTCTGAAGTGGTAATGTGCAATGGGTGAGTGGGGGTCATATTTGTCACTTTTAAATATTGATTGACCTTTCTCCCTACAATCTAATAATTTTTTCACAATTTGAAATGTACACTGAACTTGTTTGTATTCTACTGCTTCTGTTACCTGCTCCAGGGTTATCCCAATCTTACTTTTCCATTCACATATTCATAGATTAATAAAAAAAAAAAAAAGAGCAGGATCAGTTTGTAAGAACCTTATCCTCACTTCTAGTGATCTTATTCCTAGCCACAGAAGATTCTTTCCCTGTTTTCATGTAAGGTCCTCAAGAATATTTAAGAAAAAAGTAGAGAAATTAATAATTATAAATATGATTTGTCAGTGGCCAAATTCCTGAGTGCTTTTTAATGAGATGTTGACCAGAACATCATGCAGAGAGAGCCCTTTCTACAACACTGAAACAGCGTGCAGTCCTGAAATGTATGTACCTTCTTCGGATGAGGTTGCAGTGAGCAAGAAATCCTATAATCATAGAATTGTTTGGGTTGGAAGGGATCTTAAAGATCATCTAGTCCGACCTTCTTGCCATGGGGCAGGACATCTCTCACTAGATCAAGTTGCTCAAAGCACTGTCCAGCCTGACCTTGAACACTTTCAATGATGGGGCATCTGCAACTTCTCTGGGCAACCAGTGTCTCACCACCCTCATTGTAAAGAAATTTCTTCCTTCTGTCCAGTCTAAATTTGCCCTCTTTCAGTTTAAAACTGTTGCCTATAGTCCTGTCAGTACAGGTCTTGATAAAAAGTCTTTCTCTATCTTTCTTATAAGCCCCATTTATATGTTGAAAAGTCACAATATAGTCTCCCTGGAGCCTTCTCCTCCCCAGGCTGAATAACCCCAACTCTCCCAGACATTTTTCACAGGAGAGATGTTCCAGCCTTCTGACTTGTTTCATCGCCATCCTCTAGACCTTCTCTAACAGGTCCATGTCTGTCTTGTTCTGGGGACCCCAGAGCTGGACCCGGTACTCCAGATAAGGTTTCATGAGAGTGGAGTAGAGGGGCAGAATCACCTGCTTCGACCTGCTGGCCACACCTCTTTTTATGTGGCCCAGGATATGATTGGCTTTCCAAAAGGATCATCCAAAATGGTTTGCATGGATCTGTGAGAGCTGTAATGAATTACCCTGCTTATATAGTCTCCAAAAGTTTGACTTCATAATTTCACAAGAATCGCTCCTTCTCTAGCCTAATTTGTGGTATCTCCATTGTGTTCACCTCTGTAGTATTTGAACATTTCCCAGGCGTTTCTTTAATGACATACCTAATGCTTGCCACTAACTTCTTTCTCATCCACTCTTCCAAGAGCAGAAAAAGGTAGTGAAATACTTTGTTTTGTAAAGATTTTAGTGAGATTTTTTACTGTTTGTGCAAATGTCTGTATTTCCTTTCAAGAAGATGGTTATGGCAAACAGTTTTGGGAGTATAAACTGTTGTGGTTTGTAATGCCTGTTGTAGCATTCATTGCAGAAACAACCTATTGGTCCATATTGTGAAGAATAGCACTACCTCAAAATAATGTATATGTCGTATTTTGTCTCTGATCAGAACCACTGAAAGGACAAATGCAATGGCTGGAACTGTGAGATCATCCTCTAATCTCCCTGTCTTATGAATATCTGAGGTGGAATTTTCCTATTATCTCAGCCTAGGCTGGAGAACTGAATACTGCAAAAGATGAGTATGACCACAACCTGAACCACTTTCTGATTCACTTATAAAATTCTCCCCTTTGATTCACTTTCACTCAGTGAAATTTTCAGGAATATATCAAACAGTTCAGCTGATTCATCTTTAAGAGTGGGATGCTGTTATTTATGTTTTTTAATACTTGACTGTTACGGTCAATAGTTGTCTCAGAAAATAAATAACTAACTAAAAGATTAGATAAGAATAAATGAAAGAAACACTTCACATAGCACACTACCAGCTTATGAATTTAAATACCTCTGGGTATAATGTACTCAAATATTGTGTAGAGGAATAAAAGGGAAACAGGTAATAATGACCCAGAACATATCTGTTAAGATAATAAAATCCTCTACTTTTTTTTAATGCATACTGATTACTCCACTGCAGTTATTATTTTCTTCCTCTGATATGTAATATATTACAGAATATTCTTTGTAGATTTGGGGTATTTTTCATGTATCTTTAAAATATTATGACTGGAGGAGAACTTGATACATTAATGCAAAATCCAAAAAATATAACCTAAAATTATAGGTGACATTTGGAACAATGTTTACCGAAATCTAAAATAAAGTAAAAGGCTATCTCAGAAAACTGGTGCATGTACTCTTTGTCAGTACTTTTGTGCTTGCATAATTTAAGATCCTTCACAAAATTCTAAGAAAATAATTCAGAATAAAAAGAAATACAAGCACAATAATGATCATAATTTTTGTCTGGCTTCTGAGTACTATCTTCTCAGCGAAAGGAAAGGTGAATTGAACCTCCAAGGATGATGACTGTGGATAAAACAATAACAGTAAAGCAAACTCTATTTACATGCCCTAGAGAGAAAAAAAAAGATTTAAGATTACCAGTATCTGCTATGGAATGAGCATGACCAAATGAACAAAGAGTAGACTTTTGTTGTGAAGTAGGTTACATAAAAAGAAACCTCTTGCCATGTAAAACCACATTTCCAGTTGGGACACCATCTACTTATGGAGTAGTGACAGATGTGATTCCATTGCCTCTATTAGAGAATAAGGGCTTTGGTCATATCTAAAAAGATATATAGCTGGAGCACACCAAGAGACTCATGATCTATGTTCCCTGCTCCATGAAACCAATATGACAGAAAAATTTTGTAAAGGTTTCAAACACCATCTTTAAATAATGTGGGTATGTTTCTTCACTACTGATATTGGAAGATAGTTGTAGGCCACCACTTTCCTATGTGAAAGAAACTCTAATTTCTTCTTTATAAATGTGTCTTTTTCCCTTTAATGTCACTCCATATATATATATATGCGCATATATGTATAAACTGTATATATATATGAAATTAACATACACTTCTTCGTCTCTTGAGGTTACTTCTCAAGATACTTATAGAGATCAATAATATCTTTAAAATTGCCTTCCTCTAACTTTAATCACTGTTTTGAAGTCTAGAATACTCATTACTGTAAAAGCCAACCAGTTGCCTTTGTATTCCACCATATTTTACAAGTAGAATCATTTGCTGCTGTTGCTAATACAAAATAATTTGTAGTACTGCAATCTCAACATCCCATTTCCTCCACTGTACAGTTTTTAAGTTCTTATGCTGCTCTGATGCATTGAACAAGTTGCACTTCTCCAGAACTTGAAACTTAAACTGAGAGTTGCTAACAGCCCTAAAGTTTTTCATGAGCCATTTGAAGCTTTTCCTCTTATCACTACTGCTCAGCTGCAGAGTTGTTAGGAAATTGTAGGAGCCGCAATAATGCAAGCTAAGCAAGGTTACTTTTAGCTTCATTATCTTCATACCATCTTAAAAAGAGGGAATGCAAAGTTATTCAACGTTCAAAGCATTGTATTGTCATGGTCTATAAATGTGTTTGCTGGCTGCATACTGTACTTTCTTTATCTGACCTTGCTCATTCAAAGATGCACTTGTTATAGTATGTCAGTCACTAATGAGGCCTAAAGTAATTGAGCCTGATTGAACTGGCAAGATGCTGCCTAATTATAATGATAAATGGAATTGGCTGATCAGCGATGGAGGGTGAATGGCATGGATAACATTAAAACAAGGTCACTCTGTAAGGACAACCACTTATTTATTTATTTATTTATTTCCTCCCTTTCCCACAGTCCTCCAAATTTAGACTCTTAATTCCACTACATTCTCAGGCACTCAGTGTTTAACTGTAATGGGACTGTTTAAGACAACGGCACTGTAGACCAGTCCAGTAATGATCACCTAATGATCCTTCCCCTAACTATACTCAAAAATGTTTATGGAAAATACCAAAAGACATATGATGGAAGTGTTAACAGATTTTATAAGTTCATAGTTACTGGACAATATAATCCACAGTCTCCATCCCAGAGATAAAAGCTTACTGGTGTTGGATAAATGAGTTATAATTTATTTTCTAAGAAACCTTTCAATAAGCCCACCAACTTTTTATGTTCTCTTTAAAGCTGTTACTAGTACCAGAATGAAAGTCTTAAGGATCTCTTAGGAAAAACTCCGTTTTGTGAAATGAGGTATTGCCATTTCACCTCAGAAAATATCTGAAACTTTCTCATAAGGAGGAGTCACAGTTCAAACTGGTGTTGAGAGCAAGTGTTGCAGTTTGTGTTCCATGAGCTGAGGGAGCTGAGGGAGCTGAGGGAACCTATTTCAGAATACGAGGACAAGGAGATAGCTGGAAAGAGTTGGCATAAATTTACCAAGGGCAGGTTTTGCCTCACCAATCTGCCTTCTGTGATTAGATTAATCTCCCTGTGGACCAGGGGAGATCAGCAGATTTTGTAAATTGAGTCTAGGAAGGCATTTGAAAGGGTATCCAGTAATTCTTGGCAGCCAGGTTGGTGAGACGTGGATCAGAGAACAATCAGGTGGGTAGAAAATGGGATGGACTGCCAGGCTGAAAGTGTTGTGAGTAAGGGCAGAAAATCCAACTACTTTCTTGTTACTAGTGGTGTCCTTCAAGCACCAATAGCGGGACTGGTACTGTTTGCTGTAGGTGTACTTGTGTTTATCCTTTTATGTAAACTTGTTTCCCTGGATAGATCTCGGACCTACTCAACAGCTTTATTTCAGGTAATGTATTTGGGCATGTCTCCCGGATGAACCCTGGATCGAGTTCATCACTCATTGTGCTAGAAGCTAATAATAAACCTTATTAGCAGGAACAGGTTCTGTCCCGTCTATTCAGACTCTGTGAGATGGTGCCAATTGGTGAGGGCACAGACTGAGCTAAGGTCACCCTTGGCTTCCAGACTGTCCTCCCTCACAGACCAGACCTGCTTCTGCTGTCTTCTGACAGACAGGAGTCTCATGAAGTTCAACAAAAGAAAACACAAACTCCTTCACCTGGGAGAGAATAACATTCTGTAATGGCAGACACTGAGTACTCAATGAGTAGAACGCAGTGTTACAGGAAAGGACCTGAGAATCCAGATGGACAAATTGGATGTAAGTCAACTGAGTGTCCTTGAAGCAAAGAAGCCCAACTAAATACTGAGCTGTATTAGCAAGAGCCAGAAAGTTGAGTCAAGTAATTCTTCCCCTCTATTGTGCACCTATGAGACCACAACTGGAGTAGTGCATCCAGTTTGGACACTCTACTACAAAGAGATAATGAAAACCTGGAATAAATACAGGGAAAGGGCACCAAGATGATCAGGGAACTGGAGCACATGTTGAATGAGGAGAGGCTGAAAGAATCAAGTTTGTTCAGCCTGAAAAGGTGAAAGTTTAGGGGAGATCTCATTGCTGGCTACCACTGTCTTACGGAACATGCACAGTGATAGAATGACGGTCAACAAGTTGTATCATGGGAAATTCAGGAAAAAAAAAAGTAAATATCACTGAGTGGTTGGTCAGACCTTGGAAGGTGCTGCCTGGAGATGCTGTGAAATCTCTGTCCTTGGAGAAATCTAAAACTTCAGTTGATGTGGCCTTGAGCAACCTGATCTGAGTTGGCTTGGCTTTAAGAAGAGGCTGCATTGGGTGACCTTCCAAGGTACATTTCATCTTACATTATTCTATGAATTGATGATGCCATGTGGTGGTGGTTATCAGTGTACAGAAGTACCAATCACTACAGATTCTGGATACAAGAAAGCAGAAAAAATTATGAGTTCCTCCCAGACTGTATTTGCACAAAGGCTTGAATCATGCCTCTTCTAAAGCTGCACCTTCACCTTCACTTGGATACCTCTCTGCTAGTCCAAAAATGTCATTTGACATACATATACACAGCTATCTGAAAATAATTACTTGGAAAAATCAACCATTTTGCATACGAAGAATGCTGGGTGGAAGAGTTGCATATTCTGTTTTTCCCCCAGCTCTTTCCAATGTAGCTGTAAAAGACTGTAAAAGCTCATGTATGTTTCTTCCAGAAGTTGAGAAAAGCTAGGGAGGAGAACCTGAGTTAAGTCGTTGATCACTGTGTTGAAGTATTCCCATCAGAGTTTTGTGTGCTAAGCAAACTCAAGGAACTGGGCAGAAAACAATGTCAGTGACTGTAGGGGACCACTTGTCTAAAGATCATTGAAGCTCAAGTTCAAAAATTCTAAGGTTTAATGAATCTCCACAGGTAGGTTTATCTTATAATTGCAGAACATATTTAGAAGAACAAGACTAATTAGAATTGATTTATAAATCTGTTTAGACTTAATTGAAAGTAAGATTTTTCCCACGTTAAGTTCAAGATGACTATGCGTTAGCATATAGAGGTTCATTTTAAGTAAATGTTGTATAGAACTAAAATCTGATATCCTTGTATCTTTTTTTTTTCTGTGTGTTAGTCTTCATGCTGCTTTTTTTTCCTATTAAATGTTAAAATCTGTTCTAAACAATCAAATTGCCTTTGGCCTTGAGATATTTGATTTTCAAAAATAACCCCAAAACATGATCCTTAGAAATGAATTTGTAAATATTTAATTTCAGAACTCTTTTTAGTACAAATAATAAATAAAAGAAATAAAATGGGAAAATTCCTCGGAGACCATATAGCTTTTTGAATGGCTATATTTGTTAGTCCAATGTGTGTCATCCACTATAGCTACAATATATGTAAGCTTTAAAGCTTTTAAATTATTACAGATATGAATAGGAATAATATTAATAGGTACACTCTATTATGAATTAAATTTCTGATTATTATTCATAACTTCTGGGATTTTTCATTAGTATTATGGACTTTTGATTTACATAGTAATGCTATTATGTCTTGTAATTAGACAGCACATAAACACTCTTCACGACTGATGATAAGAATGGTTCACTACCTCCTCATTGCTGAATTTCAGAGTGATTAATAATGTGCAGCTTTTATAATTTGAGAGTCTTGCACACAGCCAATAACTTTGTGGGTGTAACTAAGCTCTGCTTGCTAAGTTTAAAAGGGTTTAAGAACTAATCTAAATACTATTTCAATACTCTGTGTACTGGAAAGCCAAGCTTGTTCTTGTGGAGCTTCACCTTCTATGTATTTGTTGACTAGTGAAAATGGGGAAGAGAAAGAAAGACTGTGGAATATACTCAGAAGATAAACCAGATTTCTGTGATCAGTGTGCAAGTATATGAATACCACGCTTTACCAATGGAAGTTAACAGGTCGGTAATGAATGTTGAATCCTGTCATTTAACAGCTGGGATGTAAATGTATGAGAAGGAAAAAACTCATAGCCATTTGGAAGTAAAGCACCCTGTCATTGAAGTTTCCAATAATAAATCAAAATAATGTGGCTGATTTAAGAATTAATTTTTAAGTGTGTAGGACTCTTATCTATGTAGTTACCTGATCAAGCAACCAACCATTTAACCACAGCTGTCCATGAAAAGGAGTGTACCTGCATATTACATTTTCCATAACATGTTAAAGTCTGAATCAACTGGAGTACCTTGACCACATACATTGTTAGAATGTTATACAGACTTGGACATGGAGGAGGACTTAAGCTCCTCGGTTCTAAGACACGTAAATTGAAGTGTTTGCATGGAAGTAACTATACATGGAATAGAGATCTAAGATTGGATTATAATCACTAGAGGATTTGACAATACATTCCAAGCTCATTTATTCTGATAAGCAACTCCTAGTGCTCCATTCACACTAATAAATCAATTCTGCCTAGGCAGATTCTGGGCACTGAGGTCACCTGGCAGAGACTGGCATGTGTTTATGCCAGTTAAGCACCCTGTGTTTAAACCTACAAATTGTCTATTGTAATGGTCCCTGGACCATTTTAATAGCTAGACCATACCGTGAGTTGTCCAAGATTAATGATGGTTGGAATGAGTCAAATTAATGGTAGGAAATGTTCAAAGGGTTTGCTGTTAGAGGCACTTGTTTTCCACTGCCAGGAGCATATCGAGACTTGGCTGAATTTATTGTGGTAGAAACAACATAACTGTTTACTGCCACTTAAGATTCTTCGGGTGTCCCACCCGCCCTTCAGCTGCTACTCTAGAAAGGGAATGCTCTACTAGGGCTTCTGTATCGTATCTTTCAGTCTCGTGTGGATATCTTGCATATCCAAGAAAATATCAGATGACACTAAACAGCTAAATATAGGCAAGAGAATAGAACTTCAGGTGACCTGAATTGCCGTATAGAGTCTTTCAGATTTTACATGTTAGAGCTCCGCTGTCTTTAAAAGGACTTTAGGAACCAAGATTACATGCAAATGCTTAATCTGGTTTTGAAACCTACCCTAGATGCTTGGAATTTTCTGTTGTTTGTGGGAAACAAACCAACTCCTTTAAAATTTATTTAAAGATTTATTAATACATCATGAATGCTTAATTGTTATAAAGTTTTGGTTTTATCTGTTACAGTAATTTTAGTGTTGACAAATTTGTCTGCTTTAGAAATGTGGACTATGCAAAAGAGTAGTAAATTTAAGCAGCTCATTAGACAAAATACTGAAGTGAGTTAATGAAAGGATAAAAAAGACTATTGGGATGAAATAGTGTACATGTATACATATATAGAATATATATCTGTTTTGGAGTAAGAATTTAACTTTGCAATAAGAATTGTGTTACCTGAGGGAAAAAAAAAAAAGAGAACAAGGAGAACATCTCACACATGTTTTCCAGCAAAATGAAACTGGCATATTTATGAGTTAGAAACCAAAAGAAACCTCAATCCAGGAACTGATAGAGTATGGCTTGATTACTACGTCTCTGTAGAGCTCTATCAGAGTTAATAGAGCTCCATATAGCCAAAACAATCTGGCTGAAAATGATCAATTTCTGGGTTATGGTTAGAAAGGGGACTATTATACGTTATTTCAAGAGAGAGTGATGAGTATTTGGCGAGGGAGAGGTAACACTGATTGGGAGAAGCAATTGTGAAAAAACGTAGGAAAGATTAACCTCCCCAAACAAATATATATCAATCAATAATAGGCATTCAGGGAATTAAAAATTATGCAGCTGCAATGATATAGATGTTGCCTGTAGAAATGGAAAAATAGCTGAGGGAAGAAAAGAAATGTATTTTTTTTAATAAAGTAACACTTAATTTTTAGTGGTTTGAATTAATCCTATAACATTTTTAGATCACTTTGGTAAATACTGTGAGAAAATATTTTCACTTGTTATCCATTATTTTTTTCAACATCATTAGCAGCTTCCAAGAAACTTTGAAGAAATCTGCTTGTAATGAAGTTGATAATACATGTATTTTATCATGAAAGCTTACATCTATCTAGCATTTTAATTTGGCCACCTCTTATTAATGTGGTGGTTAGAATTATGATAAAAATCACTAGATCAAGTAGAATGACTCATCCATTATAGCCTGCAGAAAAGTCAATATTGACACTCAGTGATCTTGTATGCACCTTTCATGTATAATTGGTTGATGCTATTATGTATCTGTGATCAAGCTTTCCAGGGAGGAAACTCTAGTAAGGCTAAGTTCAATAATCCTCACAAGAAATGACAATTAGAGGATCTGAATATTCTTGATAAATTTTAGATTAACAGACAAGATGAAATTTAAGCACAACATGTGAGCAATGTATAAAAGATCATTATGAAGAAAGGATCACACTGTGGTTTCACTAATGTGTCATCTTTTTAACAGTTTAGGTTTCTATAATGATTTTTGGATGCGTGCTTTGGCTACTCTGGGCAAAAAAACCCACAATGTCAAAGATTTTCTCATACCAAAGGTAACGGTTTCTTTTCTAAACTAGCATGAACATTTTTTTTACAAAACAAGTATAAAGTCGAGTGTTATGCACCCAATTTTGCATGTAGTGCTGTACTCTGACCTTATCCTCTCTTTGTTTATGGTAAGATAATATATATGACATAGGGAAGTCTAAAATCCTGAGGGAAGTGAAGGCAGCAAGAAGCAGAGTACAGACCCTGGACTTTCCTAGAATAGACATTGGCTTGCTCAGAAATGGTAGAAGGGCAGCTGTGAAAGTCAGAAGAGCTTAAGAGAACTGGCAGGTCTTTGAGAACAACCTCCTCCAAGCAAAGGAATGATCCATCATCATAGTCAGGAAAACAAACAGACCTATGAGGACACCATGATAAATAAACAGGTACACTTATGATTAAGCTCCAGAAAAAAAAAAAAAAAACAACAACAGCAAAAAACCCAGAAAACAGACATATACAGCAAGTCGAAACAAGGACAGAGTATAGTGGAGGAACACAGAAACATTGCCTGTGTGTGTAGGAATGCTGGTGGAAAAGTCAAAGCTCTGCTAGAATTGAAATTGGCAAGGGATGTCAGGGATAACAAGAAGAGCTTCTGTGACTACCCTGACAGTAAAATAACCAGCAAGGAAAATGTTGACCCACTGCTGAAGGAGGTGAGCAATCTGGTGACAGTGAATACAAGATGAAGATGAGCTACTCAGTGCCTTCATTGCTTTGGTTATATCAAGGTCTTCCAGGCCTCTGTGTTTAGAAGCGAGGTTGCAGAAGGAGAGAGACTACCAGCAGCACATGAGGGTTGGAGTCAGATTTTTGGAGCGAGCTTGGTTCATAGAAATTCATGGGAGCAGATGGGCTGCACGGAGGGGTACTGGAAGAGCAGGGGTGGGAGACAAATACTTTAACCATCTTCAAAAGGTATGAGGACAATTCAAAGAACTATAGGCTTGTCAGCTTTACTGTGGAGCAACTCCTCTTGGAAGCCATTTTTCTGTGCATGAAGTTGTTGACTGGAAAACTAGCATGTACTGACTTGTAGCAAATTATGTCTTATAGTTACTTTCCATCATAAAATTACTAGATCTGTGGAGAAAGGGAAAGCCGTGGCTTTCCCTTAGTCACAGAAAGGGAAAGTATTTTTACTTTAGTGAGGTTTTCAGCATAGTCTTCTCTAACATCCTTGTATACAGATTTGGACACTTTGATACAGATGGATGTATTATAAGATGAGTGCAAAACAGTTTGGATTGCTTGACTCAAAGGGTAGTGGTTAAGAGTTTGTAATCTGGCTGACAGCAAGTTACAAGTGGAGCTCTTTGAAAGTCTTTCGTGGGACTTGTTAGTCTTGTTTATCATCTTTATGAGCAACTTGGAGCAGGCAAGAAAGTGCCCTTTCTCATCATGTTAGGGGATGACACCATGTTGAAGGACCAATCTATAAGTTTGAGGGCAGGGCTGCTGTTCAGATATTTAGACAGTCTGAACAAATGGGCTAACAGGAACCTTATTAAATTCCTTGAAGTATTACATTCAGGATGGACCAACTCCCATGAGAGTACAGGGTGGGTAAGTTGCTCTGACTGACTGGATGGGTAAGTATCTCTGAGGAAAGGACCTGGGAGTCCTGGTGAACAGCCTTTTAACTAGAGTTCCATAGGAGCCATAGGAGAAGGGATGTGAACAGGTGCTAAGGCTGTAACTGCTGGCAGTGGGAAACTAGTATTGTTTTTCTCACAGATAATTTAAAATAAACTTTCTTAATATTACATTACTGTAATGTATATAATTAACAATACTTGAAGAAATGGATGTTAAAAAAAACTGAAATAAAACCCTTCAATACAAAGTATACAACAATATATATCTGACTGTTGATCATTCCATCAAATGGTCGTGTCTTTGATTGCTTCATGCTCACAAGACATGTGCAAATTATTTTTGCATAGGTATTGTGCAGGTATCCCTCTACTTCTTCTTTCCCTAAGTTAAGACCATACTTGCAATAATTACAGATTTTCTGCTCAGTGAGATTTATATACTGAAGATATTGGTTTAATTCTCTGATTCATCCTGCTCTGCTGGCCTCCTTGTCTTATCCTTACATCATCCTCAATATCTACAACTATTTTTACTGAAAATTTTAACTGCCCGGAATCTCAGGTCAATGATCTCATTTTTCGTGAGTGTTTCCACATATTGCAATGCCTCCCCTCCCCCCCCAAATCCAAAATACAGTCTGCTAGAGACAACACCATGGTCCAAGCCAGTATGGTCTGTACCTGTGGAAGGATATGGATGTCTCACATTTATCATGGTGGCTGCAGCTCACCTAGGCATGCTGAGGCTAGCTTGGCTTAGAGCTCAGTGTGAGCAGCTAACACAGAGGATCTCAACAAATCCTGCCAGAGCTAAGCGCCTAATAGCACCTTGGTAACAGGGAACAAATTTACAGTTATCTACATGACCTGTAGTTGCTGCTAGGATAGTTCTGTAGATGCATTAACTATCTTACTGTTTAGATGGAGAACTTCTTTTTCCCATCACTTGTCCATGCACACTAAAATAAATTACATGACATTAAAGTAAATATTAGTGGGTTTGCACTATATAGAAATGGTAAATGGAAGATAAGTAGATGAAATCAGTTTTCTAATGGCAAGTTTCTTACTGAGAGAAGCCTTATTTCTCCTGACTCTTCTTTTATATTTGTACTTGCAGAAAAAAGGCATTGCTAGATAAAAACACAACAAGTAATACCGTGCCATAGCTTTGGCCCTGTCAAGCTGGTCCATATATGAACAGTGATAATGCTATTGGCTAGCTCAGATATTTTTGGATTACTGAAAGTTGACTTGAGGCCTACTAAACGTTAGAGAAGATTTTAGAGACTCAAATTGCTTTTTTTTTTTTTTGGAGTCACTGGAATATTGTGTGGTGTGACAGTGTCCTTGCTAGTCTTATTTCCCACCAATATGTTCCTGACCTGGGGATGGAACAGAAGCAGATAGTATAGAACTAAACAACAGATTCCTGACACTGAGGAATCCCTTTTGTAAAAGAAATCTACTGTGGAATGCATCTCAGATAAATGAGATTTCTTTTTTTTTTCCTTTGTGCTGAAAGAACAACCTGGTGAAAACAACAAGAAAGCTGCCTGTATTAAGAAACAGGAAGACATATGTCTCAGGTCTTCAGGTAATTAGGTGTCAAAGCTTCTTGTCAACCTAGGGTTCTGTGGAGGTCATGTTCCTACTATTAGAGAGGGAAAGGAGTTGCAGATTTCGTGTTCATGTGTTGAATATATTTAAAACCAAACTTGCAGGAAGTAACTTCTGAATTTTACTTCCTCAAGCCTTCAGAATAAAGGGTATAACCTGGAAGGGTGACTGCTATCTTTCACCTCTGAAGAAGGAATTTTCTAATTCATTGACTCCTACAGTTCTTGCAGTGGAGACATTTTTGCAGCTGTGAGAAAAATACAGGTCATTAGCTCAGTACATGCAGGATATCAGATACTCTGCTTCTTTGGAAGTATCTTTGCAGCAGAGACCAGTTTTGATACAGATTGTTTCCCCTGAAGGGATTAAAATAGAATTTGACCATACAAAGGATAAAAGAGTAAAGGAGAGGAAGGGTAGAGAAGGAAAGTAAAGGGAAATCAATATCATCCATGTCCCCAATAAGTGAACAGCTGATTCTTGCCAGATTTCCAAGAGGAATATGATTGTGGATAAAATGCAATCATACTGAAATGGATTTGTTGTGACTGATCTAATGATCAGTCCAATCTACTGTATTATGAATGAGAATTGCAGAACTACTTTACAGAAGGGGCGAGGGGGATGTTATCACATAAAACATGCCATTAGCCACAAAGCATGCATGTTCACTGCTGAAACAGGACATTTGCTTTTGCATTTTTCATAGCTACCTGGTTGTAACTATATCTAGTAGTTAAAGAGGAACTTCTGTTGAATTATACTACTAGTTTCTTTACAGTCATATATAATTTCCTGCATGACTTTACTGTGATATAAAAGCTGATAAAAACAAGTTGATGTCTTTATTGCTGAATAAGTAGGGGAAAAGTAAGGGGTAAGAATGAAAGATTTCCATTGTCTGGTATGAGAAAACACAGAAAGATTTTTCTTAAAGAAAGAGGTTTTGCTAGACAGAACTTTCACAAATATTAGGATGTATAAATTGATGCTTATGAGTCTTCTCGAACCATGGTTCAGTAATATAGTAAACGGTAAATATTAACGTAAGACTCCCAGCTTGAGGTCAGAAATGCTGCAGAAATCCTGCTGCAGAGTGAGACACGCTTGCATTTCTTATTCAGCTTTGTTCAAAAAATGTTGGTGGGTTAATCTGCTCTCGCAATTTTTTTTTGCTGCTTCGATATTTATCTCTCCACATTACTCTAACTTTGTGCTGAATCAAATGTTTTCTGAGAAATGCTGATGGTGTAAAGTATGCATAAAATCGGGGAGTCTAAGGGGTGATCTGCATCACTTGTTCGGACTAAATCTACAAAAATGTGACTGTGTGTCTATGCCTGATCTAAATCAGGTTAGTACTGCTGGGTAACGTGAGACCGTGGAGATCTGGTGTTGGTGACTGTGGAAGGACAGGATCCTTGCTGCACATTTGGTACATGACTTCTCAGACTCACTCTGAATTTGCCTGTGGAAAGCAATTGCAACAGAAGAGATGAATCTGCTTCCCCATGCAAAGTCCACAGCTGAATTAGTTCAGAAGTTTCATAATGCAAGTTATGTACAAAGAGTAGACTATGTAAGAACTTTTATTTGCAAAGCTGTGCAACTTGGTCTAACATGGCATACTAAAAGAAATTTTGGACCTACTGAGAGAGCCAATACCTTGGGTTTTTAAGAACGCAGAAAAAAGTTTTGAAACTTTATGCAGTTTGTCAATGCTTTTTTCCTATCACAAGTACTTCAAGGTACAAATACCACTCCACCAACATTAATTTTTTGACACATGAAGGCTGTGGATGTTTTGCTAAGACTTTATAATGAATAGTCATGAGCAGTGCTCTGTATCTAGCCTCAGACAGAAAGGGCATGTTAGGTATGTGGAATGAGTAATAAGAATCCTTGAAAGTGGAAGCTGCTTTAATTTACAGTGGAAACAAGTGTAAATACAGCCCAGAGTATGACATGTGGGTTTCAGTCTCTTCTCCCAAGTAACAAGCAATGGGACAAGAGGAAATAGCCTCAAGTTCCACCAGAGGAGGTTTAGATTCGGTATCTGGAAAACCTTTGTCATGGAAAGGGTTATCAAGCACTGGAACAGGCTGCTCAGGGAAGTGATTGAGTCACCATCCTGGAAGGTGTTTAAAAGATATGTAGATGTGGCATTTGGGGACACAGTTTAGTGGTGGACTTGGCAGTGTTACGTCAACGGTTGGACTCAGTGATCTCAAAGGTCCTTTTCAACCTAAATTATTCTATGAGACTATGTGCAGCTTTACTTATTGGGGACAGTGCTAGAGGAAGAGGAAACACATATCCCCTCTGTGTGAAGCCAATGGAGCTTGCACTACCTGATCAGTTTTGCTTATTTTCTACATCAGTGCTTACAGGTTTCACCCTTCCACAGCTTGCATGAGTGCAATTTGCCCACCAATGTCAATGGGAGTCTGTGTAAGTGTTGTATACATGTTTTGATGCCATTACTAACCACTCTACCATAGATAAATTAATTTGTTCAGGTGGTGTCTTAGAGGGAAGGTTAAAGGCTTCTGTATAGTATACTGCTGTGCCAAGCAGTATTTTCATATCAATTAACACCAAGTCTTCACCAAAAAGAAGATTTTCCTTTTAGTACAAAATTGAAAAATAGCAAGGAGGTAGTAAGTCACCTGAGTAAAGTGGGAATACTGAAAATCAGAGGTAGTTTTGCTTTATCTCTCATCTTTTTGCCTTTGAAATTTCTTTCCTGTCATCTGTAAAGGCAGACAGACAGAGAGAGGGAAAGAAAAAAAAAAAAAAGGAAAGCCCCAAAGCTTTAATAAAGTGTTACATGTGACAGAGCAGACAGACAAGTAGTGAAGAGAGGAGATATCTTCGGCAAAGTGACATTGAGAGCTTTCAGAGATGCTTGCTGTGTTCATGCTGGAGAAATCCTTTATGCGTGCAACAATCTACAGCCATAGCCTTGAAGGTTTCTTTCTCTTTATATCACCTTTCCCCTTCCTGTCATCTTAGTTCTCAACATACTTGAAAACCAGCAAAATGAGCTGGAAAGCTCTCAGTTGTTTTTCATACTATCAAGTGATTAGATAGACAAATAAAGAAACATTTTTTTTATTATTATTATTCATGTTCTATATTTTCCTCCTTTGTGTGGCTTTTAGTACTTGGTTGGTTTGCTTTCGTTTGTTTCAAAGAAAAAGCTGTTTTACACCTTCCGAGTGCTGTTACCACTGGTGAGTATCAACAGTAATGGACTTCATGTATAATTCATGCAATCAAAACTTTGTAACTGTGCAAAATTGTGTACCCCACATCCTGTGCCTTCAAATCGACTTCCATAATCTGTCAGAAGTTACAGCAGTGTCGCTCACTGAGTGGCTGTAAACTGAAACACTAATGAAGCTGCCTGAACAGCACCATAGAGAGTAATTTAATCAGACTCTGTTTTTAATTTTTATCTGCTGACAGGTGGCCAAAAGTACTGAAACACTAAAAGGAAAAAAGAAAACCTGATCCGGTTATCGCTCAACAAGATAAGAAACATAGAGAGATTTTAATCAAGGCTTTACTTTTGATTGCCAAAATTAAAGATTACTTTGAAAACACCTAAGCATTTGTAGTAATAAATATTGAAAAGACACTATCCAGCTTAATAATCATGGAATTAGGTATGAATTACTGGAGTAAATGCCTTTGAGGCATTGTGACCAGGGAGATGTGTTATCTCAAATTTACATATGCCTTTGAGTTTTTAAATAAGATTTTAAAATAGCATCAACTTCCTAGCTCTCCAGATTATACTTGTGCTGCTTTTCTTTCTTCCTTTCCCCATTTACACTGATTTGATCTAATCAATGGCTTCCTGAATTTAGGCAGCACTGGCTGTGCTGCCTCAAGAGACAAAAGTTAAGAGAGATTGTGAAATCTAAATCCACTCTGTTTTATTAAATGCACCAAGTGAAAATTTAGCTGCTGAAGTCAATTAATGCTTATTTTTGTCATTCAGCCCAGGGAGTGGGGGACCTCACCCATGAGCTGAGCTCAAGCACAGTAGAAAATTGTAGAGAATGATATTATTGTCCTGTCCACAGCTGGTAAACAGTGCTTAGCTGAGCATCCCTTCAGTTTTTAAAATGTTCTCTACAACCTGATGGCAAATATGTATGCTATCCACACACATCCGTAATCTCTGCTTCTTTTCTAAATTCCTAATACCAATATTACCCAGGAGTGTGAGAGGTTAATTATGTTTCTGTAAAAACATACTCAATTTTGTCATTTTGAGGTGTGTCAGCATTCAGTGTCACTATGTGGCCACTGGATTTAGGGCTTAGACAAAGGATAAATTACTTTATTTGAATCACTTTTCAGGTTTTCTCCTACTATCATGTCCTCCCTTATTTGTTCTAACCTATAAAATCTCCAGCTTTTTGTTCTCACAGCTTGCATGGTTCCTTCTGCGCCTGCATCATCAATGATAATAAAAGTAGCAACTCCAATTCATTTTATGGAGAATTATGGTTGCTCTGAAACTACTTTGCATGGGAAATTTAATATAAATTAAAAATCTACAAATACTGTGCATTCAGATTGCATTTTATTCTGGAGTGTGTTACATTAACTGAAAAAAAAATGAAGCTTGGAATCTACTTAGCCAAGAGTGAAGAGTGTCCACAAAAAAAAGTTTAGTCATTTAACTTACTTTCTTCAAAAATTCATGGGAACAGTTTCATTGGTACCTCTGCACATGCTCACGTACCTTATTGGTGTCCCATGTCTTCAAAAACATTCATGTCTTAACAGATGGATAGTTTTATTTCCTCTTAACTTAAGTTTCTGAGTGTAACCAGTGTAGAGCCGCTGTGGAGATAGAAAAGCCAAAGTAATAACAACATATAAGATAGTAATATATTTGCGATCAGAAAAGAAATACTATAAACTTCTACTCAGAAGTACATGAAAAACCATCTCTCTGCCCACAGCCTCCATTTGATCTTTTCAAAACATGCCTGGATATAACAAAATATCTTTGCAAATCTAAGGCAGAAGTGGCAGATGCTACACTTAAAATTCTGCATCTGAATCTTACATAATGTCCTCTAACTTTTAACTACCCTTTTTCCTTCCTCATTGCCATGCATGAAGTCAGTGAGACTTTGACCAGCCTCTGATTTTATTTACGCACTGGCCTGTTCATTCTTCCAAGGTTGCTGCATCTGATTTAAGGGACCTATAAAAGAGAGAGTCACCTTTATTTAAGTATGTTTTATCTCATTAACATCCCTAACAAACTTCTATATACAATGAACAAAGATGAGAACAATCCTGGTGATACTAATGTGCATAAATTAGTTGAGCACGGTGAACCAAAATACCATTTGGAAAGGTATAAACAAAAATAACTCAGGAATAACTCTAACTTCTGCTGGTGACTGTTGACACAATGAGAAAACATGCAATGTGAAAAATAAGCTCTTCAGCACTTACATATAAAATTTTCCACCAATTTCTAAAAAGATCAGTATGCCTCATATACAGACTCTGCTTTGAAGCATAGTGGTCCAGTGTCTAGAAAATTTTCTGCCTCCCATAAATTGCTCTTCCGCTTTTTAACAGACTGCCTCATTAATCACAAGACAGTAAGCAACTGTTTTGTGTGAGCTGTTGTGCAGATAATATTCATCTCTGTGTATATGCTACATGAAGGAATTTCTGAGAGACACTGCCCACTCTTTTCTCCCAGCTTATTAGGTCCTCACTGTACTGAAATGACAAAGGTTAAAGAAAACTCTGACAATCGTAAGTACAGATGAATCAGAGCAAAAGTACAAAAATTCTGTTGCAGGAATAGCTTTGAATTTTCACTCACGTTCTTTGACATTTTTGTCTTCAGCTTTATCTTGTCAATTAAAATTGCTGTTAGACAAAGGCTGTGTCTACAGTGATAGAACTAGGAGAATTTCCAGGATATATCAGCACCAGATCCAGAAGCACACTGACAACCCTGCAGTTTGCCTCTCTGTGAAGAGTGTCTAAGAGCAGAAAGGAGCTGCAAATACCCTGAGTTTCTTCCCCATGCAGTTTTGTCTCAGGCTGTCACTTGGCTGAGATGCCATCAGAGACAAGATGAACCATTTTGAAGACATCTAGAACAGGAAAAGAAACATAGCATTCTGTTAAGAAATGTCCTATAAGAAAAGTCTCTATTTCATAATTTGAATCCATAAAACCATTTTATTTGTAAAATAATAGAAGATGACTACCTGAAAACTACCAAAATAAAGAAAACAATCTAACTGCAAGCCGTTGAGATCCTATATCTTCTTTACCAAGGAAACCACAAAACTACCGCCTGCACAGTAAGAGAAAAAAAAAAAACCACCACCCTGTATATTGTGAGCTATCCTGTAGATCCTGTGTTTCCAGTGTGTCTGCAGGTCCAAGAGGTGGCAACAGTAGCTAGATACACTTTCTGCTTCTTTGGTAAGTTGGTCAGACAGATCGAAGCATGATGGGGTCTCCATGAAAGATTATAAGGCCATAAAGAACTGTGAATTTTGAAGGCTGGACCAGCTGTTTTTAAGCCTCGTACTGGAAGTGGAGGACAGCCTAAGCTGGAGGCCCTCTGCCTTTGCAAAGCTTGCATTCAGATTGTTGAGATGTTTTGTTACAAAACCCTGGCAGCTGTAAGGCAGGACTGTGCTTGCCAAATGGCACTGCTGAGCAAGAGGATCTGGTCCAGGTTCTTTTGGACTTCTTAGTATTTGTGCATGTGTATCTTTGTCATTTTTCCCACATTAATTTATAAAATTGGTTTCTGAAGAAATTTAAGAAATAAAACATTTCATTTTGGTCATTAATTTTATGATACATAGGTAGTTTTGTAATTCATCTTAAATTTTTCAGTATTACCAAGACTTCTTTATTTAGGCAAAGTATTATAGAATTACAATGTTTCAAACAAAATTTTACTTTGACTCATCATTTCCATCTTGGCAGTGTAAGAGCTGAACACAGTAGGATCCTCTTGGATGGGTCCTCCTGACACCTGAACAATGAGTGCTCCTCTTCATCACCAGCCTTACCTGCACTTCTGAATAAGTAGAAAGATTTGTGATGGTTGCAAGGCTAAATATTCTTGCCTTTCTTGGTTCTACATACAATTAATTATTGTTTCACGTATTTCATTTTTAATGCACGTTTTCTCTGTAACTCCATTCAGACTCCATTTCTGACCTCAGATAAAATGAGCTGATGTGTTTTACATGCTGTCCTGGTTTTGGCAGGGATGGAGTTAATTTTTCCTCTCAGTAGCTGGTATGTTTTGGATTTTGTGTGTGAAGAATCAGGGTGTATCATCAGGGTGTTTATGAACATTCTTCACACACAAAATCCAAAATATACCAGCTACCGAGAGGAAAAATTAACTCCATCCCTGCCAAAACCAGGACACATGCCTTTACATTTTGTATTTTGATTTCCAATCCTCTAACCGCTGGGCACAGCTGTGCTGATACTGCAGGAAGAATGTTCTCATTTGCTGATTTCCCTAACTGTGTAGTAGTCCAGGCAAAAACACTAGCTATTTTTTTTTTTTATTTGATGGTGGGAGTGAATCTGGGATTCAAATTCAACTGTAACAATTATGACACATTAAGGCTAACTTGTAGAATGTTTCACATTATACTTATGTATCTAAGGCTTCTTGCATCTCTAATATTTAATTTCTTGCTCTGTAAGTTGCCTTTTGGCTGCTCAATATATTAAAAAAGCATTAAATGAAACCAAGTCCTAACCCAAGAACCTATGTGGTACTTGCATGTGCATGCACAGCCACTGATTTTACAAGACGCACATAGTGCCTGCATATCTGAAAGCAGACTTGGCTTCTGTAGTTCTTGGAAGTAAGAAAATAATTTGCTGTTTCCAAGACTGTGCTTTCTCTTGCCTTTCATGTGTGAACTGGTAAAGTATTTTCTATCACACCATAAGAATTAAGGTTGCAAAAGTCAATAATACATGCCTGAATCCCCACCAGAATAAGTCTTTCATATGCCACTTCATGTTTTATGCAAATTAGGCTTTTGCTTGATTTTCTATTTCTAGACTATATTAAGCTTTAATGGACCCAGACAAGAATTGGATTGCAAAAGAACTGGAGCTACTGTCATAATCTTTATGAACAAAGGAAGGAAAGAATAGAAAAAAAATACATGGGGTGAAGGGTGGCAGGACTAGAGGAGAAATTTTGTAAGATGCTTTATAGCAAATATTCTGAAAATTGTAATTATACATTTACAATGAGATCTCAAATTATATCCAGTGGGATTAATATTTTCAGCATGAATACATCATCCACTCCTGCATAAGTGTTACTATTGCAGCTGAGGCAAATTCTACAAAAATTTTCACTTCCTCCGGGTTGGACTATCATTTTCTGTATGTTCACATTTAATGCCCTTTTTACCCAAAAATATAAATTTAACTAGAGATATCTATTAAGTAAGTATGGTTGCAGATGACACCATATTAGGTGAGAGTGTTGATCTTCCTGAGGGTAGGAAGGCTCTACAGAGGGATTGGGACAGGCTGAGTTGATGAGTTGAGCCCAAATGTATGAGGTTCAAGAAGGCTAAGTACCAGGTCATGCACTTGGGTCACAACAACCCCATGCAATGCTATAGGCTTGAAGAAGAGTAACTGGAAAGTTATGTAGTAGAAAAGGACCTGAGGCTGTTGGTCCACAGCCAGCTGTGTGCCCAGGTGGCCAAGAAGGCCAACACCATCCTGGCTTGTATTAGAAATAGTGTGGCCAACAGGACTAGGAAAGTGATCATCCCCTCCCCATCCTTTGCACTTGTGAGGCTGCACCTCAAACACTATGTTCAGTTTTGGGCCCCTCAGTACAAGAAAGACATTGAGGTGCTGGAGCGCGTCCAAAGAAGACCAACAAAGCTGGTGAAGGGTCTAGAGCACAAGTCTTAGAAGGAGTGTCTGAGGAAACTGGAATTGTTTAGTATGGAGAAAAAGAGGCTGAGGGGAGACTTTATTGCTCTCTACAACTACCTGAAAGCAGGTTGTAGTGAGGTGGGTGTTGATCTCTTTTCTCAAGTAACAAGTGATAGGACAAGAGGAAATGGCCTCAAGTTGCGGCAGGGGAGGTTTAGATTGGACATTAGGAAAACATTTTTTCACCAAAAGGGTTGTCAGGCACTGGAACAGGCTGCCTGGGGGAGTGATTGGGACACCATCCCTGGAGATGTGGCTCTTCGGGACATGGTTTAGTGGTGGACTTGGTAGTGTTAGGTTTGTGGTTGGACTCTGTGGTTTTAAATGTCTTTTCCAATCTAAAAGATTCAATGATTCTATGACTAGCAGCAAAAGAAAGCACTTAAATATTCAGTTGAAAATGTTAACAAGAAGATTACATATAAAGATTTGTAAAGTTAAACATACCTGCAAAAAGTCTGACTGAAGACTTTATTCCTATCTCATTAAAGTCACTTACAGCTTTGCAATTATCTCTGGTGGGCATAACAGATTAATTTCTCATCTCATAAAAGACACTGCACATTTACTAAATAGTGTGAATGGCTTTGCAGGATTGAGGGTTTTAAGGTCACTTGATGAGTCGTCATTCTATAAATCACTACGTATAATTTCTCCCATTGTCTGTCATTCATAGGAATGGTCTTTCTGAGAACAAAAAGAAAAAGCTGTTTGTTTGTTGTGTTGTGGGTTTTTGGTTTGCTTTTTTTTTTTTTTCATTCACTGAAGGGATTACTTAATAAGAATAGAGTGAGAAAGAAGAAGAGCTAAATCCAGATGAAAATGCATAGACTATATTGCTGTCCTTCATCAGATGCTTTCAGAATTCAAAAGAATTCTGGAAAGTAACTCTTCAGCAGGTAGAATATAGACCACTTACCTCAATATATATATATCATAAAAGAAACAGAGCAACAAAAGTCAAGTGGAAGTCTTGGTGAATATTTAAATATTTTACCCATTTGTCTTGAAATAAGTGACCCTTTCCTAATCATGAAGTATACCTATTTTTAACGTGCTGTACAGTCTTGTTGGTTGAAAGGTTCTGCAATGCAACTATAACTCCAAAAACAAACAAATAAACAAAAATATCAGTAAATGTTTACTTTCCTTAAGAAATATAATAAAAATCTGAGGAATTTTGGTCATCTTGTGAATCATGTCCTCCTATGGCAGCTGTGGATGTTACTAAAAATTCTGAGAAGTTAATATTCACTGATGTAGACAGGTAGAGACATTTCTTTGTTGGCTTGTTTGATTGCTTCCAAAGTGGACTTCCCCACCAGTTCTAATTATACTGGGCAGTAGTGAGTGTCAACAGACTAAAACAACTTCAGTTGGCTCTGAAATATTTCAGAGTTGAGCTGTGCAGAATCAACATACAAAACAACTGGAACCGTGGAAGTTAAGTGTATCTACTACATGTTTCAGCATATGTTTTAGTTCTTGCTTAAAGGTCGTCTTCTCATGCTACTGCAGATCAAGAGTCTTATCACATGAGAACTTGGAGGAAAGTCATCCAAGGGAAACATAAAGATTGTGAAACAGTGCTTATAACCAGATTCTGTTTTTCCCTAGTGGCTAATGTGAGGGTGATCCGTCATACTTTTTCTTTTTAAGAAATATCTGTGGAAATACAAAATCCCTAGAATAACCTAGGGCAGTTCTATTACTGCAGAACAGCTCATGTTAGTAGATGTAGATTCCTTTGACTTCCTCCAAAGCTCTTTCAGCTTTGCACTACAATGGTAACTCCAAAATTTTTGCTGTGAAAGACTAATTTTGCAATTACTTGCTCTGATTTACAATTTGATTGTTAGTCACTGAAACACCTGTTAATCTGTGGGATTTTTAGTGTGATTCCTTTAAATGAAAATGAAAAGCAAGGTCCTGGCTACCTGTGCACCATTACATTTTAAAATTACCATATGCAAAATCGTCATTATAGACTATTATTTATCTAGTCTTTCAGTATTCTCCAATTTCAGTTAGAAGTGATGTTGTTCTGTGTCTATAGATCCAACAACTTAAAATGTTGCTGTTTTAAATACTTGTGATGTTTCAAACAGAAACGTTCTACATAAGCCACATTGCTCTAATATTGTATTTGGGTGCCTTGGGCTGAGAACAGTAAGAATGTGACAGTATATGAGGGATTTCAATTCATTCTACATAAGCTCCCTCTAGTATTCAGAGAGATCGTGAGGTGTCGGTATTCTGTAAATTACTGCTTTACATTACTTTTATAACAAGGGCAGCTGTGATTAGCAAAATCATTTTTCATCTGTTGAAATACTCAAACACAGCAGAGCATTTATGTCATCAAATATGCATATTTTAAAAATTATGTTCTATGAAAGAAACGTGTTTATCATAGTTTATGGACTGAAATATGGATTATAATCTTCACATTTGCATTTGAAACAAATATTAGATTAATTCTTTCATAAGGTAACATTTTCATGCCAAAAAGATATCTTAGACTGAATATATTTATTACCTGTGTCATGCTATAACACAATAAACAGCAATAATTTTGATTACTAATGGGAAATCACACCATGAACCTCCTCCATCATTTCTGGATGAGCTCGCTATGTCTTGAGAAATCAGCAAGCCTGTAAATGATATTAAAGTGCATTGGGAATACAGGTAATTTCATAATAACCTGCTTAACTTAGGTAAGAGTACATAATAGATACCGATTAGCCATATATCTGAATTTGTTTCTAAGGAGTAAGAACATAGTACCTTCCTACTACAATTCAAATGAAGAAAGAAAAAGGCATATTACAAACACATAAGTAGAAAAAGCTATTAGAAAAAGCTATTAGAAGGACTCAGTGATGTTCATGAATAGTAAACAATGTTCTTTGTATGGCTTTCACATTAAAAAAAATGAAATGCAGGTCCTACTATCACTAACATTGGTCTTAATATTAAGCATTGCAAAAGTATTTTTAAAAATGGAACTATAAAGAAAAGTACGGTAATTCACATTCAACTTAATAACAAGTGGTGATTGTTCATTTAAGAATGAGTACAGAGAAAACGTCTGACCTTGACTATATTATTTTATAAATTTAACACATGGAAAATTCCGTCTCCCTTACCACCCATTTAGATGCAAATATTATAAATTCATACAACTGTTAGTTGTACACATACACAAACACGTAAAGTTATTGACATATATTTCAATCATTTTTGTATGTCCTAGTAAAATTATCTTGCTTGTAGAAAACAAAGATATGTTTTGAATGACATTACCTGTACTTTCAAATTTTGTTTGATGTTAGAAATAACATGACATTTTACTCACTGTCAGAATGACGTAAAAAGAATAGCATGATAAAAATTCATAAAAACAACTTTTTAAATAATGCCAGACTAGTGACTTTTCGCTTTTAGTTTTGTAGAGATCATGTTTCAAAACTTTACCATTATTATTTTCAGAGAATTATTCTTTACTGTTTGTTTGTAGAGAGTAATGCAAAGATTATATTCAGCTCCTACTGAAGTCATTAAAAAATCCAGACTTGTACATTGACTATATAGCTCCAATAGAGTGTAATATAAAGGACAAGAGATGAAAGATTATACCATCTAAAACATCATCACCAAGGCAGAGAAAGGGGAATACAGGAGTTTGAAAGAAGGATCTTTAATTCCTGAAAGGCCAGTTTAGTTGTAGAAAATACTGTAAGATGCTGACAAATGCTCCTGAGCTTACAAAACAACATAAAGGTGCTTTACCAGCATTTTTCTAGTTTTAGAGATAGCTTGGATATTACTACTGGGATTAAAACAAAGATAAGAAAACAAGGAACAAAAAGCAAATGAAAACTTTATCTGCTTCAGCGCGGAGTCCTTTCCATAGGACAATGTCATTCACAAACTGCTCCAACCTGGGTCCTTCCCATGGGCTGCAGTTCTTCAGGAACTGCTCCAGCATGGGTCCTTTGCACAGAGTACCGTCCTTCAGGAACAGACCGCTCCAGTGTGGGCCTGCTGTGGGTCACAGTTCCTGCCAGAAAACCTGATCCTGTATGGGCTCCCCTCCATGGGCCAGGGGTCCTGCCAGAATCCTGCTCCTGCGGGGGCTCTCTACAGGCTGCACCTTTGTTCAGGGTGTGTCTACCTGCTCTGGTGTGGGTCCCCCATGGGCTGCAGTGTGGATTTCTGGTCCACCATGGTTCCCCCTGGGCTGCGAGAGTACAACCTGTCTCACCGTGATCTTCTCCATTGGCTGCAGGGGAAACCCTGCTCCAGCATCTGGGACACCTCCCCCCCCCCGCCCCGCCCCCGGGGACACCTCCCCCCCCAGCCCCGCTTCTTTACCTTGATGTTTACAGTTCTGTTTCTCTCACATTTTTCTCACTCCTCTCTCTCACAGCTGCTGCATAGCATTATTAACCTTTTCTTAAATATGTTATCTCAGAGATGCCACCAGAATCACTGATGGTCTCATCTTTGAGTCCATTTTGGAGCTGACTGGAACTGGTTGTGGGGGCCAAGGGGAAACACCCAACCTCTTCTCACAGAGGCCACCTCTGCAGCCCTCCTGCTACCAAAACCTCCCCTCAGCCTCTTCTTCTCCAGACTAAACTTTTAAGAATTTGTCTTCGCTTAAAATATGTGATTTTTAATTAGCAAATTAATTTTTTTTTTGTTTTTTTTTTTAAGTGCAGTATCTACAGGGAGGAGTATCTGGGTAATTAAACAAAAGTATTATTATGATTTAAATTGTACTTCACTAGTTTTTCATGCTAATTAATGTCTTCATGTAGCAAGTCACTTCACTGAGATAATGTGTTTTCTACATAAATGGCTACTCTCTCCCCACTGTGGACATCCTGAAGTTGCAAGATGGATTAAAGTAAAGATTAAAAAAAAATCGAAATATCTGCAAGTTAAAAAAAAAAGAAAAACTTTTAAAGTCTCAAGAATATTGTTCAACTCTAGATTAAGAAATGTACATGCATGCAAATACATATGAGTTTCTATAGATCTGCTAATGATCTATAAAACAAGAGAGATCCTGAACTTTACTGAGTTCCTCCACAGAGTTGAGTATTGTCATTTGAGTCATTCTCAGGTATTGGAGGCATGAGTGGCAACTATGAGCAGGACTTATGGGATTTCTACAGCTTTCTGGGTACTTATTGGCATTTCAAACAGCATTAAACACATGACAACTTTGACTTACACTCGTAGTCAATGTAGTCAGTGGAATTTAACTGACCAGCTGTGAAAGGATCAATACTATTGTTTGGACAAGTGTCTAAGCTTTTCTATGTCTTAGATGCCCTGGCAATGTCCTGATTTCCAGCTCTTTCTTCCAAAGTGTGCAGATTTTCCATAGGCCCTGTGTTATGTCTACCAGCCCTGAACAGTAGTAATAGGTCACAGAATCATAGAATTATAGAATAGGTAGTGTTGGAAGGGACCTTTAAAGGTCATCTAGTCCAACCCACCTGCAGTGAGCAGGAACACCACCAACTAAATCAGGATGCTCAGAGCCCCATGAAACCTTGCCTTGAATGTTTCCAGGGATGAAGCATTTACCGCCTCTCTGGATACATTAAGCAACTCAAACAGTATTAGAAAGCAGTGCTTATGCAACTGAATCCTGTTGAAGGTATCTTTATTGGCACGAGCTGAATTGTACATTCCATTGACAGGTCTGACTAGATCTCTGTATATCATACTAGGACCTTATACACATTGTGCTCATGTAGAGACTTCCATTTAGACACTTAAATTTGAGTGATAATCCTAAACTGAATTCAGGCCCTTCAGTGAGATTAATGTTGTTCTGCCCTAACTGAAAAAAAAAATATTTATGTCGTGGTTTTGTTAGTGAGGGGGGGCCTAAGGTGGTAGCTTCTGTAGGAAACTGCTAGAAGTCACTCCCCTTTGTTCAGTGGACTCGGCCAGGCCTAGGGCGGACCTGCTGCTGGCCAAGGCCGAGCCGATTGGTAGCAGAATGTTCCGTGATAACGCCTCTGCGATAACGTATTTAAGAAGGGGAAAACAGAAAAAAAAAAAAGAGAGAAGAGAAGATGTGAAGAAGCTGAGCAGGGGCAGAGGCGCAGAGGGGGAGGCACAGGCCTCATGGGCCTTGCAGGCCTCACCCTCTGGCCTCTTGCCAGGCAGCCGACTGGGCCCGACTCGGTCCAGCCCAGCTGCAAGAAGTGGAGAGGAGATGAGAAATGAATAAGATGTAAAAAAGATCCTGAGAGACATCTACCAGCCTGTTGTGAGGAACGGCTGCAGACACCAAGGTCAGTTCAGAAGGAGGGGGAGGAGTAATGCGGCTCCTGGCCAAGATTCCCCTGCAGCCTGTGGTGACGACCATGGTGGAGCAGGTTGTCCCCCTGCAGCCCATGGAGGTCCACGGAGGAGCAGAGATCCACTTGGAGCCCGTGAAGGACCCCATACCTGAAGGCAGCTGTGGCCCGTGGAGGGCCCGCTGGGACAGCTGTTCTGAAGGGACTGCACCCTGTGGAAGAGATGACCCACGCCGGAGCAGTTCCACGAAGGACTGTGGCGTAGGGGTGGGACCCCACAACGGAGCAGGGGAGGAATGCGAGGAGTTCTTCCCCCAACCATGAAGCAGCGGCGTGAAACAACATGTGATGAACTGACCACAACCCCCATTCCCTCTTCCCCCCGTGCCGCTCGGGAGGGGAAGGTAGTAGAGATAATGTTAAGCTCAGGAAGAGGGAGGGGTGGGGGGAGGTTATCTTGTTCTCTGTCTCATTATCCTGCTGTTTGTAGTAATAAATGAATAGTTTTCCCCAAGTCGAGTCTGTTTTGCCCGTGACGGTAACTTTAAGGATTTCTCCCTGTCGTTATCTCAAACCTCGAGCCGTTTTTCCTTATATTTTCTCTCCCTGTTCTCTTGGAGTGTGGGGGCAGTGAGAGAGAGACTGCGTAGTCTGGTCCGATCGGGGCTGAGCAACGACATTTAACTATACTACTTCAATGTGTTTTTAAGTCACTGTTTAGTATCTGAACACAGAATTCTACAGTCTCTTATGTCAAAAGATCTGTATTTTGAAGAAATTCTAATAGTTTCTACAGTTCATAATTTTGAATGTTCTCAAGATTTAAAAAGCTGAAAAAATAAAGACCTTGGACCAATTTAGGAAACTCTTTTTTTTGCTGGAATTTGAAATCTCACAGTAAAACGTCCTCTGTAGAAATTCTTCACAAAATCTGATAGGCAGCTTCTCCAATGTATGTGATTATTATCAGCACAATGATCACAATTTGGGAACAAACACAGTTGCAGTTCAGCTTTTCTACCTCTCTCTAGTGAAGCCTTCAACAAGTTGGTATAAATTAAGAATTCATTACCCATGCCTGTAAAAAAGCAGGGTTTTTTTCCTAATCACTCATGATCCGGTTCCAACTGATAAGTGTAGGCATCTACTTTCTCTGTCACAAAACCAATAATGCTTAAGATCAAGGCTTGATTACTTAAGACTGCAATGCAGAAAATTATTTTGATATCTAAAATCTGTTCCATTCAGCTATTCTGCTCAGTTTACGTTTTATGACTTTTCTCACTTCTGATGGTTGAAGTTACTTTCTGGCAGCCACAGACCACAGAAAAATGTTTCACTCACAGTAGTCAACATGACTAGATTAGGCATGTGTAAAAGCTGTTAAAATGTGGCTTTCAGTCAAATGTAAAAAAGAAATGGAGAAAACTAATGGTAGTTTCTTATACCAATAAGGTATTCAGTGTTCTTTTAAAAAACCCACAAACAAATGAACAAAATCACCTCACTGTAAAATAACTTACTGAAATGTATAGATGAAGAAAGGCTTTAATATCCCAAACTTTGACCATTAACTTCCAAGAATATTATTTTTTTTTTCTTCTAGTAGAGGTTGGGAGGTAAACAGCTTGATTACCAGTCATGCTGAAAAAGACTGGGTGTTATGGGTGACACCTAGAGGAATATGAACCACTCCTGGGACTGTTGCTGTACTGGGTTACACCAGGATGCTGGGCAGCATAGGGAATATTGTGTCCAGTATTGGACTTCTGAGTTCAAGACGGAGGAAGAGAAACTAAAGAGATTTCAGACAAGGGCTGTCAAGTCAGTGTTTAAGGCCTCAACTACAGACAGTAAGGAGAATTTGAGAATACTAGTTTTAATTTGATGAAGAGAAAGCTAAATGTTAGTTGCCTTCAGGACCGGGAAAGAAAGTTATAAAGAAGACAATGCCAAACTGTTCTCAGCAGTGCTAGAAGCTATTAGAGGGGGCACAAACTACAAGCTGTGATTAGGGAGGTTTAGATCCATCATTGGGGAAATTTTTCTTCCTTGGGAGCATAGCATAGCATTGAAACTGCCCAAAGGAGGTGGCCTAGGCTAGAAAAAAGAAAGGAGTAGTGTTGATGATAGTCCTGGTTTGAGCAGGAGCACTAGACAACCTCAGGAGGTCCCTTTCAAACAATACTTCTATGATTGTGTGAAAACACTAGATTTTTTTTTTTTAAATCAATTTCCAGATATTAAAATCCTATGCTTCAATACTTTAGGATTTTCTTTTCAAAGTTTTTATTTGAATAAAATAAAAATTATTGAATAATGTTTAATTTATTAATCTATTTGCCACAAATGTGGAATCTATTTTTTTTGCAGAACAGAAGATTCCTAAGAATATTATTTACACTTGCCAAAACCAAAGTATGTCAATGTTTCTGAATGAAAATATTTTAGTTTATAAATCTAAACCAATGTTTGTTTTTACATTGGCTTGCCATGAAAGTAAGTCTAGAATACTTACATAAACATGGAAATCTGCTTTTTAAAAAACTGGAATGCATGGCATGAGTTCCAACTCCAAACACAGCTATTCTGGAACAGAAGATTACTCTTTAGCTGACACAAAGCTGAATGTTTGATTCAGTCTGGCAACTGGAAAGATTTTGATTCACAACAAACGAACACAAGTGCAAATAATTTATTTTTAAGAAATAGAAAACCAAAAATCTTATCTAGAAAACTCAGTTATGCAGATTTTGCATCTTTCATTTAGAAAAAAAAAAAGATAACAAATTCCTGACTCTCTCTGTAAATTTCATTTAAACTGTATGGCAAATCTTCTTACAGTTTCAGAATGCAGATCTATTTTTAGTGTTAAAATATTTACTGAGCTAACAAAGAAAGCTTTAAAGAAACTAAAGTTAAAATATGTGCCATGTCTCTTTATTAAAATGGACATTTGGGAATTAATCATAGAACAGCACAGCTCGGAAGGGACTTTGAAAGATCATCTTGTCCAATCTTTCATGGGAAAGGGATCCTAGATTAGATTATCTAGCACCCTGTCTAGCTGCATCTTGAAAACTTCTAGTGATGAAGACTAGCACATCCGTGAAGAAGTTGTTCCAGTGATTGGTTATTCTTACCACAAAAACATTCCATTCTTTCTAATATTGAGATGAAACCTCTCCTGATGCAACTTGTACCCGTTGCCCCTGATCTTCTCTATGTGGCTCCTTGTGAAGAAAGAGCCTCCGTCCTCTTTGTAGCCAATCTTTAAGTAGAAAGTTAAGGAGTAGAATATTGGAAAAAAAAGGAAAATACAATCATATTGGAAAATATAACAGTACTGTCACAACTGTACATGTTCTTTTATTTTTCTGTTTTGTGTCTCCGCCATTTGGAGAGTGTCTTCTGAGCACAAAGCATATTTCTCAGAAATTAGTTCTTAACTCAACAATAAAGCACTTCACGAACTTCACCTACCAGCAGAAACGTGTCAGAAATTATGTACTAATCTGATGAGCACATTTTCTGAAATGAACATGACCCAAATATCCGTAGAATTTGATCTGTGACTAATCAATCTGGTTTTGAAAATAATTTTTTTAAAAGAAAGTTTTCTGATGTTGTGCATGAGAAAGACGTGAATAGAAAGGAGTCAAATATCTTCTTGAATGGAACCTTATGCAAATCAGTCTTGATTCCCAAGAAAGCAGAAAGATGTGTGTTTTATAATATTGGCCATGTACTTTTGTATGCTGCCCAGTTATAGGGTTCCTTTGTTATGTATGAATGGCAGATTTTGAGTATTGTAATAGATCTCAAAATCTGTTTTTGCTTTGCTTATATCTTTTCAAATTTCCTAATCTTTCCATGGGAAAAAGGGGAGTGTTCTCCTTCATTAAAGCCAATATGGATCTACTTTATATTAAAAGAAATGTTCCTTTAGTGTCCAAGACAGATAAAATAACATAAATAAAGAGGTTTCCCTTTCTTACTCATTTTAAGTCACAGCATAAGACACGGCAGGCCCACATACAGTGGCTGCTCTCCATGCCACATCAGCATCTTTCTGATTCTTCATTTTGTAAATCAATGTAGTCAGTAAGAAACTGCACTGAGAACATGTAAGGCATGAATACCAGAGATAGTTCCTTCACTTCTTAAGAAATCTACACATGACAGAATAAAAATAAGCTTGATGATTTTGTTTGATGATCTGCCTGATATGCTACAATAGCATTTACATTATCTTCAGAGCAATGGTGTCTGAGAACCTTATATTGTTTTATTTTCTGTTTTGAAGGATGTGGCAAGAGAATAGCAAATAGTTGAATTTTTTTCAGCTTAGTAAAGTACGTCTATTAATTGTACCTTGTAACCAAGGCACTTGAAATTCCCAGCTGTTGCAATAGTAGGCTAAGAAACGTATGAGCTCAAAATACTGTCATGCTAAATTGTCATGTGTATTTAGAACAGGTGACAACTAGAAATTTCACATATATAAAACCTATTTCATAAAGTAGAAAACAAAATCTATTTCATAAAGATTTGATCCTTCTGAGCAAGCAATTGTTATTTCCTCTGTTCAGCAATTGTCATGTTTCTTTACAGAGATGGGCAACCAAATCCGCTTCATGACCTGTTTTACATTTTCTGTGGAAAAGTGAGGGGATTTTGTGGCTCCATTGATACATGGTAACTCATTAAGCCATATTAAATTGATTGCTTCTAATCATCTGCTCACATTTTAATAATGTGCAGTTATTCACCAACAGAATTTTATGTGTAGCTTATGTATATCAGAAAGTAGAATTAAAATTTAATCACCTGAAGAAATATGTTCAAACTCATTCAACTCATTTCCAAATACACACATACACAAATACAATATGAATAAGTTGGGGATAGATTCTCATAAGTGCAGAGTAATTGAACAAGAGGCAAAAGTCATAAAGTGCAAGAAGGGAAACAGCAGTGTAAGGAAAAAAAATCACTCATCACATACAGGTAGTGAAACACTGGAATAGGTACTAAGAAAGACTGTAGAATCTCCACCCTTGGAAGTATTCAAAACTCAACTGGAAAAGGGACTGAAAAACTGCTCTACATTGAGCAGCTTGTACCAGAGACCTCCAGAGTTCCCATCCAACACATGTCATTCTAGGTTGCAAGGATTCTGTATATATATAATTACTAATTTCTGAGCAACTCTCCTGTCTTTTCCTGTTTTCTTCTCTTAACTTTTCTATATTTTTAGCTTAGACTTTAATTTGGGGAGAGGTGTCAAAACTTTACTATGTTTATGATGTTTGTAACAGCTAAGGGGCAGTGGTTTTAGACCAAAAGAGGGTAGATTTAGACCAGACATAGGAGAGAAATTTTTTACAATAACAATGGTGAAGCACTGGAACAGGTTGCCCAGAGAGATGGTAGATGTCCCATCCCTGGAGAAGTTCAAGGTCAGGCTGGATAGGGCTCTGAGCAACCTGATCTAATTGAAGGTGTCCCTGCTCACTGCAGGGGATTTGGACTAGATGACCTTTAAAGGTCCCTTCCAACCCAAACCATTCTATGATTCAGTGTTTCACAAAACATTTCACTTCTATAATATCAACTCTATCTAAGATGTTAAAATAGGTTAACATTCATGGCTATGGGCTGCATCGAAAGAAGCATGGCAGGCAGGATTAGGGAGGTGATTCTGCCCCTCTACTCTGCTCTGGTGAGACTCCACCCGGAGTACTGCATCCAGCTCCAGAGTCCCCAACATAAGAAGGATATAGATTTGTTGGAAAGAGTCCAGAGGAGGGCCACAAATATGATCAGAGGGCTGGAGCACCTCTCCTATGAGGACAGGCTGAAGGAACTGGGGCTGTTCAGCCTGGAGAAGAGAAGGCTCCAGGGAGACCTTGTAGTGACCTTCCAATACCTGAAGGGGGCTTAAAAGAAAGATGGGGAGAAGCTCTTTAGCAGGGCCTGTTGTGATAGGATGAGGGGTAATGGTTTCAAAATAGAATGAAGCAGATTCAGACTTGATATAGGAAAAAAAAAAAATTACAGTAGGGGTGGTGGAACGCTGGAACAGGTTGCCCAGACAGATGGCAAATGCTTCATCCCTGGAAACATGCAAGACCAGGTTGGATGGGGGTCTGAGCAACCTGATCTAGATGAAGATGTCCCTGCTTCTTGCAGCGGTTGGATTAGATGTCTCTTTCAGCCCAAACTATTCTATGATTTTAAATAAGGTCCCAGTTAGAGCTGACAGAACCTTCCAAAAATCAAAACTTCTCCACTGTGCTAAGCTAATATGTTTCCACTGCTTGGATAAATATTTGTAATTGGGTAATTATATTGCAGCTGGTCTGTTGATGCTTGTCAAGGTATTATTCCTTGTTTGCCTCCACTTGGTTTTTCATTTTCCACCATAAATATGGGGCTCAGTCTCTATTAGCCATTTTATGGCAACTAGTGCGAAAGACCATAACTTAAGTTTTTTAATGACACCATGTCAGTTGCATTTCATCATTTGACATCTTTAAGACTTGCTACTGTGTTACAATTAGAAATTACTAATTTTCAATTTCTCGAGAAACCAAGCATTAGACAAAAGAAAAAAAAAAAGCCCAGACATTCTTGTAATCCATTTGTATTTTGAGAAACGATTATATTACATAAATAAGAGACTACTAGTGGATATGACATAAATTCAAAGAGCAGGGACTCAGCTAAAGGACTTGCAATTAAAAGCATAGCAACAACTTTTTTGATCATTTAGTGTTGTCCTCAGATTTACCAGTCCAAATATTCTAGCAATGTTGTAGAATTAAGGGTATCACTTTCCCTTTTCTCTTGCAACAATAGCAGAAATTTAATCCACAGTCAGCAGCAAAAAACAAGTCAATGTCTTGTTTACACAAAGATTATTGTTCAAATCAGTTTCTGAAAAGTAATTATGCACTAAACACTTGGAAGAAATCCTCATCATTCTGGAAACTGCAATGATGAAATCCTTTCAGTAAAATCAGGTTTAATAATCCACTGCCGCTTTCGCACCACCTCCCTCTTCTTCACTTGTCTGTAGTATAATAGTGTTTGGCAGACCGAGCTGGGGTGTCGCGTGGTGGCCTGGCTCTGTGTTTAATGGAATAGAGGGCTGTTGCTGCTGCAGAGCCCTGGGAGAGAATTCAGCTGGGGATAAATTGTATCTTTGCATGTAACAGCTCCATGCTGTTCAATCTCACCACTACTTCAATTAAAGAACAATTTTGTTAGGATTTTGCCAGTGGCAATGAAGCAGCTGGCAAACGTCTGTTACCCCTGGGTGTTTCCAAATATTGTATCTTCCAGCCCATGAGATGCAGCAAATTGTGTGATTTGATATCATGTCTCAAAATACAGGCTCTGAAAGATGCTAGTGCTGAGAGTATATCAAAATGTCAAACAATTAGGTTTTTCTGTTATGTGTGCAGAATAAGTCCCTTAAGTACCAAAAGATGTACTGATGAAAAACAGGGCCAGCACCCACGTGGCTGTGGCTAACAAATTACTTATCCTTCCTCTCTGTGTTATTGTGGTAACTCAATCAAATAAAATTAATCAAGCTGGTTAAAACTGAAACACATATGAAGAAAAACATATGTATTGTTGTGCTATGGCTTTCTGGACACATTACCAACCCCTTTACTGTCATTAATCTTTTTAATCTGGTTCTTGAATAACTGGCCGTTGACTCTGCCTCTCTGAATTTACAGATTTAATCTCCTAAGGAAAATGACTCCTTCAGGAACTTCAAACCTGAAAAACAATACCTATATTCTCTGCTATAGTGATCTCAGAAACATTTGTGTAGAAGTCTGATTTCCTCTGTGTATCTCCTCTATACCATTAGAAGGAGTCTAAGAAGAGTTTGAAGCTTACTTAGTTATTACTAAAGGTCTTTATTGCTGGATCTAATATAATACTTCGTATACCCAGAACCTGACTCCATTGGATATCTACTCAGGGTGTCGTGGAAATAGATGTTTGCCCTTTTTTAGTTCCCCAACTCTGCAATGACCTCACTTGGCTTTCTCTTGCCAATTAAAATGCGAAAAAGAGACAAATTTGTGCACATAATGCCAGGGTCATTGTTCTGCAAAGGCAAACTTTTGCCTTTGTTGTTTGATGAGAGTCAGACTAAGACAATTAGCCTCCACAGTCAAGTACCTGACCTCTGAACATCTCATGGAAAACCTTATTTTTCAAAGCGATTGTGTAATACTCCAGCATAAGAGGAATATATGTCTCTGTGCCACAGAGCCTTCACCTTACTGTCTGACACACAGGAATGGAATGACTTTTATAATAAACGTGCTTTTTATATTATATAATTATTTGTACTAGTGTCAAAAACTTTTCAGTTCTGCTACTCTGATTGTCTCAGTCTTGACCAATGGCTTTCACTGGCATAGGCCATTTACAAAATATGCTAAGCATTGTGTCTTTTTGACAGTAATGGGCTACTATCGAATTCTGAGGGTGCTCTTAACTCTGTAATCCAGTGCAATGTGAACACGAGAGCTTTATTTTCCAAAGTAAAGGCACTGAATGATACTAAAGCAACTTCACCACAGAGTAAAGTGGAGGCCGTGCATTTTCTCAGGGAGACTTTGTGTCTTGGCATTGGTGATTGGCAGAAGTGGAGAGAAGAGCCCATGATTTTCAAAAGGAAGTATGGGTGAGACAGCTAAAGAACTGGGAAAAATCACAAGTTATGTTGTAACGTAAGGTAACAAAACAGCTAAGTGCCAGGCTGCTTTTTATCTAGTCCACTATATATTTGTGCAAAGCTCATTACAGTGAAGCATATCCACCCTGAAGAGAAATTTGCAACTTACTACAGCAAGCTATAGCAGGTTGTTGAACATTGCAGCTTGGGCTGGGAAGTGGGAAAGGATCTGATGACTCTTCCCTTCATAATGAATAACAAAAATAGGAAGTGTGACCAGTTGGTGAATACCACACTGTAACCACAGCAAAGATTTCATCTTTGAAATGAGCATCCACATTCGATTCAATGAACCCAGTACAGCTGACAAAGATTAAACTGTAGAAGAGAAAGATGGTGACCAAAAAACCTGGATGGAAAATAATTTTCCAGAGACTTCTTTTTCAGTTATACAATTACATATGTTCCCATTATGAACCACTGCAAAGACTAATGGGGGCTAAACACAACAAACAAAACACTGAACTGATTAGTTATAGTTTGCATCAGAACCACTTAGATAGTGATATTTGATATTGATATTTCTATACCCTATAAAGAAATCACAGAAAATTCAGTTAATTAATCTGTAGATGGAAAAGCTGTACTATTTCACATTTTAATGCAATCAGATAAAATAGCTTATTAAAGCAGAAATCTGTGACTGGTGACAGTAGGGAGAATAAAGCTGCTTCAAATCACAAGTTCATGTCTAGTCCAGTTCCAAAGCACATGAATTTGTCTTAAGCAACCTAATTTTTGACAAGTACAGTGATTTTGCACTAGTGCAGCTTTTTGTGACATCCACAAGCTGAAAAAAAGGATCTGAAAATACTGTAAAGTGTCAAGTCTTCTTTTGTACAACAGAAGTCAAAGGGGGATTTATAATAGATCTATATAAGAACAGGAGCAGACACATTTATAAAAAGTTCTTGTAACTTGTATGGAAGTGCTATGGGAGAGGTCTGCTTGAATGAGCAATCCATCCTTCATCTTCTAATGTGACAACTAGAAATGCAGGAAGCAGTGAAAGATGCAGATGGTGTTTCCTTAGCTGGAATCACTCCATAGACTTATTGCAATACAAAGGTATAAAACTGTAAATTATTTCATTAACTCATCTGGCAGAACACTCTGATCCACAGTTGATTCATAAAAACTCCTTTATCCCTGATGATTCTTTTCTCTCCATAAAAGAGCAAAATAAATGTGGAGAATCTTAATTGTTTTTTTTTTTTAGAGTTGCTACTAATTTGTATTCAGAGATAGCTGGAAATAACATATTAAAGATTTCTTCTAATGATGGCTAGCCATCAGACACTTTTGATGCCCAAAGCAAAAAGGTTGGTCACCGTTGCTTTATTATTACAGATTACTTATGCAGTGAGAACATACCTTGGTTCCTTCCAGCTTCAGCTCCCCTTTGCCATGGGAAGCACACAGACATAGGGTCAGAAACTTTGCTGGTCTGACAGAGCTTGTCAATAGGTGACCCAGCTGCTCGTTGTTGTACTGCCAAATACGTGCTAAATGAAGACTAGATACCAAGTTAAGTGTCCTGTCTCTGGGGTAGGTATTTATTTCTCCTTTACACTATGTTAAAAAAATATGAGTAGCAGCAGATATGACTGTTATTACTTTCCTCAAGCTCTTCTATCAAGTGTAATCATCTGTGGTAATCATAAATGAAGGCCAGACAACAATCCCCAATCTGCCAGATCCAGAACACCTTAATCATATTGGAAGGATCAACTAGAAAGTAGGCAAGATAGTGATAATAAGAATCTCTACTAATAGGAAACAGATTATGAGTGAAAAGTTTGGAATTTCTACCTCACTACAAATTGCAATAAGCATGTGGTATATGATTATAATTTTGCTTAACAGGCATATTCTTAGGGGTCCTTGTTGATGTGTGATAAGTGTAAAGTGCTTGAGTGACATTATAAAGTTCCAATTGAGGAAATACAATGAGAAGAATTATGTGATTTTAATTAAGAATATAATTTGATTAAGATCTCCAGAGTGCACAAATACTCTTATCAACAACCTTTCTTTCTCTGAAACCCCTAGCCAATTTCTAGTTTTCACTTCCAACCTTAAAAACAATAAGCCTAGATCAAAGGTAGGAGCTGCATACTGCAATGTAGCTCTTTGAGATTTTCACATTTTAGAGTGATTTTCCTATAGCCTTTATCACACCATGGAATGAAGCCATTCCAAACACATTAAAAGAGAGAATCTTCCACTCAACTAGGCTGGAAAGAGCTAGAGTCTGTCAGAGAAATAACAAAAAAAAGATGTTGGCTACATGAGTTTTGTGCTATTTCGTTTGCAAATGAGGATATTTTTATCAGATGTCTCAAATATGGTTTTGCAGCTCTGCACATATGATGAAAATAACACCTCTTTTTCCTCAATTGCCCTCAAAAGCTTCTCTGTATGTAGCAAGTAGTTAATTATTCTGAATTTAGGTCTAGTGTCAGATTTGACACTCTAAAATAGACAGTTCATATATACAACAGTAAGTAAACCTGTTTTCTGTTTAAAAGACAAGTTACATGAAACAGAAACACTAATAAAGTCAATGTTGGAAGAGATCTGAGAACACAATTCATATTTAATCAAAGTACGATTACTGGGAAGGATTACCCACCTCTGGGAAAACAACAGGAAAAGAACATATGCTTCTTGTTGTAGCTGCCTCATAAAGGACAGTCAAATATTTCAGTTTAGAAACTGCAGTGAGCATCACTGACATTTGGACACATCTTCAACTTAATGATACATATAATCTTGTAATATATGGGAACTGTATTCTTTTGCTGTCTTTATGAAGCTAATGGAAGAAGCTTTTGACACTGTCCCACATGACGTCCTTCTCTCTAAACTAGAGAGACATGGGTTTGATGGACGGACCACTCGGTGGATAACGAGTTGGCTGGATGGCCGCACTCAGAGAGTGGTGGTTAATGGCTCAATGTCCATGTGGAGACCGGTCACGAGTGGTGTCCCTCAGGGGTCCGTGTTGGGCTTGGCTCTGTTCAACATCTTTGTTGGCGACATGGGCAGTGGGATAGAGTGCACCCTCAGAAAGTTCGCCGATGACACCAAGCTGTGTGGTGCTGTCGACACGCTGGAAGGGAGGGATGCCATCCAGAGGGACCTGGACAGGCTGGAGAGGTGGGCCCGTGCCAACCTCATGAAGTTCAACCAGGCCAAGTGCAAGGTCCTGCACCTGGGTCATGGCAATCCCAGCCACAAATCCAGGGCGGGGAATGGATTGAGAGCAGCCCTGAGGAGAAGGACTTGGGACTGCTGGTGGATGAGAAGCTCAACATGAGCAGGCAATGCGCCCTTGCGGCCCAGAAGGCCATCCGCATCCTGGGCTGCATCAAGAGAAGCGTGGCCAGCAGGTTGAGGAATGTGATTCTCCCCCTCTACTCTGCCCTGGTGAGATCCCACCTGGAGTACTGTGTCCAGCTCTGGAGCCCCCAACATAAGAAGGACATGGACCAGTTGGAGAAGGTCCAGAGGAGGGCCATGAAGATGAACAGAAGGCTGGAGCACCTCTTGTATGAGGCCAGGCTGAGAGAGTTGGGGCTGTTCAGCCTGGAGAAGAGGAGGCCTCAGGGAGACCTTGTAGCAGCCTTCCACTACCTAAAAGGGGCCTACAGGAAAGATGGGGAGAAACTCTTTAGCAGGGCCTGTTGTGACAGGACTAGGGGTAATGGTTTTAAAATAGAGGGAGGCAGATTTTGATTGATATTAGGAAAAAAATTTTTACACTGAGGGTTGTAGAGCACTGGAACAGGTTGCCCAGAGAGGTAGTGGATGCCCCATCCCTGGAAAGGTTCAAGGCCAGGTTGGATGAGACTCTGAGCAACCTGATCTGGTTGGGGATGTCCCTGCTCCTTGCAGGGGGGTTGGACTAGATGACCTTTGAAGGTCCGTTCCAACCCTATCCATTCTATGATTCTATGATTCTATGATGCCTTCTTCAGAAAGGAAACTGCTTCCTTGCTTTCTGCACTTTCCACCCGCTGCATGCCGCACAGTTGAGAAATATAACGCATTCTTTTTGCATGTTACCATGATAACTTCACACAAAGCTAAGTAATAATAGCACAGAAATTGGCCTAGCCCGTGTTATCTTTGCCAGAGAGTGGAAAATAAAGAGTAAACAATTCCTATCTTGAGTCAGTGGTTACTCTGAGTTTCAGTTCAGAGAGGCCTCTTATTATCTGACCTTGTCAGAAAGGGCTGCTGGTAAGTGGATGCTAGAGATCATTCCACTCAGAGCAACAGTAGCTTCAAAGCTCTAACAAGATTTACCATATACTCTATGATGAATGCATTTGAAAAAGGTCAACAAAATAATGACAGTTTTATTGTTTTGTCTTATTGCTTTTTATTTCATCTGCTCTTTTATTTCCATATGGCGACCTTTCACAGTAGTCTAAAACTTATTAAAAAAAAAAAGAGAAGGCAAAAAAGAAGGAAAGAAAAGGAGAGAAAAGAAGCCTATATTGAATTTAAACCTAAAACTCCCATGGGGCTTTAATTCCTTTTCCCTTGGTGATTAAATCCCACAGCCAAAATGCTTAGTATTTTCTTTCTCCCTTTTTTCTTTTCTTTGTCTTTCTTTTTTTAAAAGCAAAACATAATTCAGTCAGAGAGATGAGGTAGAAACTAACTGACCTTTAGAATGGAAAATTGTTTGATTTTCTTGGAATTGAGAAAAGTTTTGAAAATTTAATATTTATGGTCCATTTTTACACATGCAAATTAGACATCGAGGTTTTCTTGACTGGAGAAACATGTTAATGCGGATAAATGCAAATATTAAAAAGGAAGTTTAATTTGTATCACTTTCCCTGAAAATCCTTTTCTCATAATTAGGACATGTTCCCCTCATGAGAAGGATCATTGTTCAAAGGCAAGTTTAAGTGTCCCCAGAGCACATGAGTTTTTTCTTCTTGCATCAGCTTGCTTTCTTTGTGTCTGGGGAAGAGACTACACCTCCCTTCCAGGCACAACTGTTTCAATAAGACCATCAATGTGATTTATCTCTGGCCTCATAACTCCAGTCATTCTATTGCTGCACAGTGAAATATCGCTCTTAGAAACTCTTCTAGCAACACTCTTCAGGTCTGTGGAATTTTAAGAGATGATGAAGGATGGTATTACTTGGCCTCCATGCTGCCTGTTTGCCAGATGTGTCTCCTTGTTAAAGTTCCCTTGGTACCTCTCTGGTCAAGGAAGACTGTTAATCCTTTTAGCTTGGTCAAATTCTAGTTCAGGGAGTCCCATTCTGTCTACATCAGCTCCCTTCCCCCACTTTAATAAGAATATCAAAGAGTTTTGTTAGTTTGTTTTTATGTTCCTCGTATAAATAGTCACATAGTGTTCTTTCTTATTGTGATATTTTGTACTTCATCTGAAAATGCAACTTATAATAATAAGTTAAGGGAAAAAGGCTGGTGTAAGTGAATTCAAATTCAAGCCTTTATCATTTTGTGAAACATGTAGGGATTGAAAGCACAACATAAACATGGGGTCATTATCATACTTTCCTCAGAAAAAAAAAAAAAGTGGGAATTGCTTCACGAGTTCCATTCACATGAGCTGTTAATGGAAATACAGAGCAATTTCAAACATATGCAAGATTAAAATTGAATAATATACTCACAAGAATGACCGCATGCTATTGTGCAAAGGGGATGCATAGTTAACACGATTAGGTGCAGTAACAGCAACCTAGTGAGTAGTAGCTGTTAAGAAAGTGTAAACAAATGAGTGTGGACATAAACCAATAAATTATATTTAGAAATTTCTTCTGAAAATTTTTAGTTTGCTCTTTTATATTAAATAAAATCAATTTCACTTTTCCCAGAATCCAAACTATTCTGACTCTATTTCACCTTTGGTTTCAGTCTTTTGTGTAATGTTTTTGGTTCAGTTTCCATGAACTCTGCCTACTATTCTTCTTTCTTTACCTAGGGAATTTACATAGTGATCTCACACAAATTAAAACATGATTTTGGTAATTCCATAGTCATGTGTGGCTATTATCATGTATACAAAATGGTTAGCAATTCCAACATTGTATTTATTGATTCTTACATGGAAAATTGTTATGATTGCTAAAGTTAATCCATGTCTTCCTTTAACACTTGGGTAAATTGTATAATGAGTTTCGTTATCAAGGAAACAGAGTTCAGGGGTGGGTTTGTTGTTGTTTTTTTTGTTTGTTTGTTTTCCTTTGGGGAAGGCCTTGGGGAGGATTTGTTTCCTGTTATGAGTAACTTTGTAATTGCTCTACATTTCTGGTACAAAGTTCACAATGTCAAGACTTCTTTACCTCCAATTTATAAACAAAACAATTCTAGTGGTTCTGGGAAAATATTGACAATACCTAAACTCATCAATGTTCAGTTTCAACTCGTGTACTTTTACTTCAAGTTTGCAAATTAAGCCCTTCCAGAATAGAGCACTTGCATCTTGTAGCTGTTTTATCTAAAACAGCATAAGGCAGGGCATGTAGTTGGGATAAAACCCTGCTCTCCATGTGTCTTACTATAAGCATTGCATATACTTGAAAGGGTGGTTTGGGAATGGCAGTAACTAAAGCACACTGAAACAGAAAGGGGTGAATGCATCACATAATCAATGGAAAAGTGTAGCTAGGAGACAGCCTTGGCAACCCAAGGGTGCAGGAGGAGCAAGAACTGTTCTACGATTTCCCATGAAAATATCTGAAAACACTCAGGTAAACCTCTGCTTACTGTTGTCACCAAGGAGTCTTTACCAGTTTTTCTCAAAGGCTCATCTGCAATAGCCTGAGCCCAGAAAGTCTCGGTAAAAACAACAGTACCACATTTATTTCCAGACATTTAAATTCAAATGTACATACCTACCTTTTCCGTTTAGTAAACACTTTTCACTTTCCCAGATGTCTTGGCTGTGAAACCTAGTTAGCTAAAATGAGCTCCAGGAAAGCTAATACTAGCTGGATGAAAAAGCTTCTCAAGATCTCTAAAGATTTTTAAAGCACCCTTGGCAAACCTAATTTATATCAGTCTTTCTTGAAAACAGAACAGCTTTGCTGTTCTTCCTCCTTATCCATACTTACTGGTATACGAATAACAAAGATGAAGACAAGCATCTTCCAGCCAGTACATAATGCCATTAATCTGAGAAATGTAGACTTGACCACAGCAGTGTTTACTTTGTAACCTTGGTGTTTAAATATTACAGAAAGCCACAAAATTACAGTCCTTCATTTAACGGAAGTCCATATGTCTGTCTTAAAGACTAAAATATCCTCCCTTGAGCATTTATAATGTGGATATACCTTTTACACCAGCGCAACTTCTCATGTTCGTAATTTTTATATGAAAGCCCAAAAGAACAGAAAAAAGCTTTCAAGAGTATTGCATTTATGGACTAGAAAAAGAAGATGAGAAAAAATGGATTAAAAGTAGCAATAAAGCTGAGAAAATCTTCATTACAATGACTTTTTCTGTTCTCCCATATAATTATATAGACCTTGAAAAACACATTCCTAAAAATAATTAACAGATAAATACACAGCAAGAGACTTTTCTTACTTCCTTTTTCTTTTTTTTTTTTTCATTAGAATGAAAGTCTAAGATCCCATCTCATTACTGAAATTTATATGTAGACTGCACCTGTTTACCAGGTAAGACATGTTTGATTATATTAATTGCTCTTTCACACTGAATCCTCATCCTGCAGGAGTGTAAAATGAACAAGTCAAAGAACACATAGCTGGCTTTGCAGCTTGTGACTCCGGGATTTCATCCCCTGTCTCTTGGAGGCAAATTTACTTTCAATGGTTAAATCAAATTAAGCAATCTAACACCAATCCGACTATAGAAAGATTGACAGCAATTCAAGATTTTGGTTACTCATTTTGTTATAAAATTCCTGTTCTGCTTTTCATGTGATTGACTTATTTGATTGACTTTCATTTGACTGACTTATGGTGCTCCTCTCAAGTTCAGTAATTCAGACAAGTTTTATATTTCAAATAACCTTTATGTAAAGAAACAGTGCCTGAATTTCTTATAAGCTTCTTAAATTTCTTAACATCAGTCCATGATTTAATATTTGGGGATAGCTGACAGTGTTAGCAGACTGACTCCTTTTACATTACCTCAGTGTTAGAAATAAAAGAACACAATCTGCCCTACTGAGTATCCTTTAAAATTTGCTTCAGTTTCTCACACAGGGAAAAAAGGACAAATATTTTAGTGGAAAAGATTGAACCCTCTTACATACTACAGACTCAGTAGCCTTTACAGGAGATTAGCAGATAAGGATTTGCTATTTCATTTTACTATTTTAATATTAAAATGTGTAATTTTACAAATCTTATGCATATGTTTTCCTTATTATACATGTGTACTCACTTACTTCATTAGGAATAAAAAGGATCAGTAAAGAACTACCAGGAGCAAGTCCACTTATATATAGAAAAAATTAACTAGTTGAAATATAAACATTTTTCTATTAAAAGGAAAAAAATGGCTGGTCTTTAAAATACAAAGTTTTTAAACAATATTGCTACTGATTTTATATAAGCTTCTAGCTAAATATTTATTTAATTATTTTTAAAACAGATAATGTTTAAAATGTGGAATCAAAAATGAAGAAACATGGACTTATTATTAGTTGGTTAATAAGAACTTATAAATGAAGTATAATCTCTTTCTCCAAACCCTTATTTCTCCCTTCATTTAATTCTGCTTCCCATCACTTGCTGAATGTTTGTGTACATGCAAATGAAAATGTAGCATATTTTCAGTGATAAATGGAAAGCATTGCCCTAACATGGTCTAATGACCAACCTATACCTTACCCGTGGAAAGCAAATGGGCTAAGGTAGGAAGCAAAAAAAGGACCTGTGAGATTCTAGTTTACATAAGCATGTTCTCCAGGTGATATGCAATGGATACCCAGATCAAATAAGCAGTACAGTGGATCAGCCTGAACTTTTAGCATTTTTGTTCTTGTACATCAGGTATTGTTCTGATATCTGCTGAAGTATCTTGCAGAAAATGGACCACATTAGTTGAGAAGGTAAGCCAGCTTTATGCAGAAGTTAGGATGTGGAAGATAAACTTCTTAATAACAATAGATAAAGCAGAAGGACAGTCTAAGGGAATAATATGATAGTTTAGTATTGTGAAAAATGCATTACAAAAAGTTAAGTAGGTATGATGGGAAAGGCACAGAAAAAAATCTGCTCTCAAGTTGAGGGCAATCAGGTATAAAGATTTTTCTGTCACATAGTAGAATTTTTTACTGTCAAGCAGTAGATTTTTCAATATGCAGCATAATATTTTGTATATAAACTTTAATTTGTTAGGAGTGGCAATGGTCTGAACTGGAGATGAATCTCCTCTATCTTGGTTATTTCCTGAGGACAAAGGCTCAGAGATGTTAGTACCATTCTCTTACACCTTGCTGTAATACCTTTTAAGTTTAATTTCAAGTGATCTGGGCTGTGATATTGAAAAGAGAGAGAGTTACACAGTCTTTGAGTTAATTCAAAGGAAAGAGATTTCTTTTTTTGTATACTATTCTCTGCTGGCTCACTTAATTTTGGTGAGATGACTGATGTGCACATAGTTTGCAGTAAAAGCAAATAAGTTTTTCAAAACACAAAGAAGAATCCATTAGCTTCCTGGTAGCGATAAGTACCATTAAAGTTTAATCATTTGAAGTGAAAACCTGAATTCTTTGAAATAAATGCTAACTTCTATTGGTGTTAGCTGAGTCAGGTCTTCAAGCTTCTTAGGACAAATGCTTGGGCCAAGCTTTCACTTTGGGTATGATCTTTCACTCTACTCCTTCCGATAAATGAGTCTTGGTGCACAAATTCTTCATACTGAAGTGTGAAACATAGACACACTGTGGACTAACAGGGTTTAAAATCCTCCCATTCCTTACACTTATCAAAGTATATTAGTATTTTATTTCTTTCTGATTCAGAACATCTAGAAGCAATGGTGACTGGGCATCTACAGCAAGTAAAATGAGGCTTTGATTTTTTTAATATTTCAAAAATTTTTCTGGAGTTCTCTTAGGATAGGCCCATAAAATCTTACTAGCATGAACATTGATTGATAACCCTGGGTCCCCTTTCCAAAATCCTGAGATTTAAACTTTCCTTCCTCATTCTCTAGACTAGAAGAATGTTATCCATTACTCTTTCTCTCTCTTCATATAACCAGCTAGTGTGATAGAGAAGACGGACTTTCCATGGTGATTATTTTATGTTGTACTTGGGTAACAGATTAATAGAATTTTCCTGGAAATAAATCAGGATATTTCACCACATTCCCTAACTGGTCCAGTTTATTCTCTAGGCATATTGGATTGTATAGACTTTACCTTAGTTTAGTTTCAGAAAGGCCCTGTAATATTAACAGAAACATGTAAGTGTCAGGTCTGACTTATGATCTACACCTGCGATATAGACTTATAAATCCTGTGTCAGTTCCAAAATAGATGGCTCACTCTTTTCGCTCTTACTCCTTCCAACACTCATGCAGAACATTCATTTACTTGAATGATGAGCCCTCTATAGTTCTTCTTAAGACTTAATTCCCCTCAGCTGTAGATTTTTAAGTTTAATGAAGAGATGGATCATAGTCAAGATAGATCCAGTTAGGAAGCTGCTAACTTTTTTTCATTTGATGCAATAAGATGAAAACCCTGTGGTTCAGTGAGTACAGTTTTAGAAGGAGAAAAGAAATATTCTAGGTGGAGAAAACAATTTGAAATAAACAGGCAGATCACTCTTGTGACGATTCAGTTGCTTTCTACAACTCTTACCTTCTTTTTCAACATCCTTCAAGTTTAATAGTTTACCTTGCTGTACCACTAACTTATTTTTGAATTTATCCAAATAAAAATCATTGTTGAATGTCAATAGTTTGGTTAACAATAAATATTAAAAAAATATTTCTTTATCATATTTACAGTGAGAATAATAAAGATTCTTTAAACTGTTTCTAGATTCACCTTTGAAAAGCTACTCAAGTTTATAAATTATAAATTGAGTTCTTGGACTTATTTTTAGTACATATGAGAAAAATGACATGTAGATTTGCTGCTGAATCTTCTTAAGGATTGATAGCTGTTTTATAGAAACCCTTTTCTTAAATACATGTATTCAGTTACATTCTATCTTCAGGGATAACTGAAGAACTCTGACTAGTTATTGACTGTAGCCAAAGGAGGTACAAGAATAACAGCAAAGAGAGAGCCTAATCTTCAGCAATCAGAAAGTAAAATAGGTGATGGAAAGACCTATGACAAATTATCTGCATTCTGGCTTTCAGGCCTTTGAGAATAGAAGGTTTCATTTTCTGAAGTGTAAAGCTTTTCAGCTATATTTACATGAACTATGTTGACAACAAATGATCATCTGGATTATTAATTTCATGTTGTTTAATGTCATGTTGTATCATACACAAATGTGGCAGTCTAATCATAATGGAAAGTGATGATAGACTGCTGTGTTGGTTTTGTTTAGTGAGGGAGGCTACAGTGGCAGCTTCTGCAAGAAGGTGTTAGAAGTTTCCCCTTTGTCTGGACGGGTCTAGGGCTGATCCGCTGCTGGCCAGGGCTGAGCCAGTTGGTGACAGAATATTCAGTGATAATGCCTCTGTGATAATGTATTTAAGAAGGGGAAAAACAAACAAACAAAAAAAATAAGTGAAGAAGCAAAAGCAGGGGACAGAGCCTGTGGGACTTGCAGCCCTCACCCTCTGGCCTCCCGCTGGGCGGTCGTCTGGGCCCGACTTGGCCCAGCCCAGCTGCAAGAAGTGGAGAGGAGATGTGAAGAGATCCTGAGAGGCATGTGCCTGAACTGATTGTGAAGAATTTATTGTGAAAGGAATGGCTGTGGACACCAAGGTCAGTCAATAAGGAGGGGAAGGAGTAATGCTGCTCCTGGCCACGATTCCCCTGCAGCCCATGGTGAAGACCACGGTGAAGCAGACTGTCCCCCTGCAGCCCATGGAGGCCCACGGAGGAGCAGAGATCCATCTGGACCTCTGCTGGAGGTCCCCACGCTGGGGCAAGTGGATGCACCCAAAGAGGTTGTGGCTTGTGGAGGGCCCACGCTGGGGCAACCTGTTCTGGAGGGACTGCACCCCATGGAAAAATGACCCACGCTGGAGCAGTTCATGAAGGACTGTGGCCCGTGGGAGGGACCTCACACTGGAGCAGGGGAGGAATGTGAGGATTCCCTCGAGGAGAAAGGAGTGGCAAAGAGTGACATGTGATGAACTGACCATAATGCCCATTCCCTATTCCCTCCCGGTGCTGCTCGGAGGGGAAGGAGGTAGAGATAATTGAAATTAAGTTAAGCCTGGGAAGAGGGAGGGGTGAGGGGAAGTTGTTTTTTCTCTTTCTTGTTATCCTGCTTTGGTTTTATTATTAAGAAATTGCAATAATTTTCCCCAAGTTGATCTGTTTTGCCCATGACGGTGACTTAAATAATCCCTCCCTGTACTTATCTCAAACCTCAAGCTTTTTGTTCCCTTGGAGAGTGGAGGGGGAGTGAGTGAGAGACTGTGTAGCTTAGTTCTGAGCAGGGCTAAACTATGATAACTGGTTACAAGAGAACTCTTAGAAATATACTAAGAAAGTGGAGCTAGCATAAATATGGAGCAGAAGCTTAGTTTGGCTTGGAGGAAGAATATGAACTCTTTTCAGAGGGCATTAGTTCTCATTTTCATGATTCAATTTTATCCATACTTGCAGCTTCACTTCTACTCACTGGTTACAAGCACTTGAAGCCTCACAACAAGAGCTTACAAAAAGCAGGCTTCCAGAAAATAAGTATGAGTTACACTGTTTAGACGAGATTGAGAAAGAGAGCATTATGACTACTCAGTATTCACAAAAACCTTTGCAGCCCTGGGACTTCAAATATTGACAGCAACTATTCTTGCACAATCTTCCAATCTAGAAACAGAAAAATTTATTGAACTGACAGTAAACATCTTTACATTTACTTCTATTCATTCCATCCTGTAGAACTCAAAATACAAAAGGAATTCTCTTGCACATATTCATTTAGTATTTTTAGGAAACTGTGGTCTACTTGCAGATATCATGTTAGCCTAAAAATGAGTTACACATGTCAAGTGAATTATTAATTGTGATACTCACTTACCTCCACAGTTAGCAAAACCAATATTCAATTAAAGAGGATAAGCTTTTCCAAACACATCAACAGTTCACAGAAACAAGCCGTAGAGTCTATGCTCACCTCTAATCAGGAGTCATTAATGCTAGGTCCAAAATGGTAAATGAGATTGGCAAAATTACAGGTTTAATAATAAGTATGATATTATTATGTGTGATTTTTATCTTAATTGGTTTTGAAAATTAATTGGATAGTACAAAAGCTAGAAAAATGCATTTAATTTAAATCAGACAATTAAAAGTCCCAGAAGACTTGTGGCTGATAATATTAACCAATGTCTAAAAGATTAAATTTTAGTTTAAAAACTTGAATCATTTTGTGATATGCAGGTGAATCACTGTCTTCTGCTAGTAGCAGGCCTAATGCACACTGTCAATAGATGATCTGATGTTCATCCTCACAGTTAAATTCTCGTGCTTTTTTTTTTGTACATTTGGTGCACTATTTCACTTTGTAGCTATCATTATTTCAAAAAATAATAGCATATCAAACATGATTTTTGTGCTCAATATTTTGTCTATGACAAAAAAGTGTTATTTTCACATAAAATCTTATAAACCATTAAGAAACTTTCTATCGATTCCTAAGTTTGAGACTTTGGGGGAAGATTTTTTGGAACCTCAATGAAGGAGTGACTTCTTTTTTTTTTTAAAGTTATTGCATTTATAACAGACTTTGTGTTACTCATTTTGGAAATGCAGTTTGTTTTCAGCTTTGTGCATCTTAGGAGATGTATATTACCTAAAAGTGATTCTTGTTACTGGTTTTTTAACTCTGAGGCCGCTGTTATCAGTAAGTATTCAGTTGTCGTGTTCGTGGTAGTAGTAGACGAGCTGCAGCACTCATGATAGAGTCTCACAAAGGTAACACTGAGTAGTCTGCAATCAAGTAGAGTTCAAAGCTAAGTAAGCAGTGCCTTCTCAGAAGATGGGCAAAATAGAACACACTACTTCTTGTCTCATAATTTACTAAATGTCCCCTAGCACTGCTATACTCAATGACTTCCCAAATAGAAAATACTGTCCTGCACTCTTATAGAATCATAGAATCATAGAATGGTTAGGGTTGGAACGGACCTTCAAAGGTCATCTAGTCCAACCCCCCTGCAAGGAGCAGGGACATCCCCAACTAGATGAGGTTGCTCAGAGCCTCATCCAACCTGGCCTTGAACGTTTCCAGGGATGGGGCATCCACTACCTCTCTGGGCAACCTGTTCCAGTGCTCTACAACCCTCAGTGTAAAAAATATTTTCCTAATATCAATCAAAATCTGCCTCCCTCTATTTTAAAACCATTACCCCTAGTCCTGTCACAACAGGCCCTGCTAAAGAGTTTCTCCCCATCTTTCCTGTAGGCCCCTTTTAGGTAGTGGAAGGCCGCTATAAGGTCTCCCTGAGGCCTCCTCTTCTCCAGGCTGAACAGCCCCAACTCTCTCAGCCTGGCATCATACAAGAGGTGCTCCAGCCTTCTGTTCATCTTCGTAGCCCTCCTCTGGACCTTCTCCAACTGGTCCATGTCCTTCTTATGTTGGGGGCTCCAGAGCTGAACACAGTACTCCAGGTGGGGTCTCACCAGGGCAGAGTAGAGGGGGAGAATCACCTCCCTTGACCTGCTGGCCATCATCGCACCATAGCCTGCATCATCGCATCATAGCCTGCATTGGTATCCATGGAAAACCTGAAAGTGTATACATATTGCCTGAGTCAGAATATATATGAAGTTTAGATATGTGTAAGCAGTACAACAAATCAGACTCCTATTTTTTTTTTCAGGAGTTAAGGAAAGCGTGCTCAGGGGAACAACTTTTACAGAACTATTTATCTGTTTTCCCAGGATTTGATCTAGTGACCATGTGGAGAACCAAGAAGACTAGGCTAGTATAAAGTACAGGCATGAATATTTTTTTCTCAAAAGTTCTGCAAAAAGAAGCAGTACCAAACTTTTGCGTGTCTGCCACTAACATGTCTATATGAGAGGACAGTGTTCCCTAGCCACTTCAGAGTCTGAAGAAACTTGAATCCATGACTTGCACATCAAGAAGATTGCTTTAATTATCATGCTATGGAGATTCTTGAGTAGAGCGCTTATCCATCCCAGTAAAGCAAGTCCTTGTTGTAGCCAAGGAGGCAAGAATCAGTGGAGTTCAAGAGCAGCAAAAGAGGAAGCCAAAACATGGTTGGAAAGCTCTGGTCTGGATACCTCTCCACATCCCACATCCTCCAAGCCCTGCAATTATTTATTATGTACTTTATGTTATACTGTGTCAACATAAGCCTTAAAAATACCGATACAATATGGCACCAAGGTTATAAACACAAATCATAAAAGGCTCGTTATTTGTCACTGAAGGAATGCAACCTGGTGTACAGGGTAGAACTGGCTTTAAGATATAAGAAAGACTAAAAAGAAAATGTATTCAGCATATATAAATCTTCTGATATGTGGTGAAAACACAAAGGAGTTAACAAGAAGTATAAAAGACATCTACAGCCCCTACAAGAATGGTAACAAAGGAAAAACAGACAGAGACACATTACTCTGCCTTTTCTCCTGTGGTTAAGAATGCCACCCCTAACTAAGGCCATTATTTATCTGCTGGGTCCACCCGTATATCTTATGTATCTTTGCTTTTTGATTCGCCATTCACCACATTTTGCTACTGCAAACTCAACTTCCACATGTAAAGGATTATCTTTTTATGCAAACTGGAATTTTAAAGAGTAAGTGTATCTGTGTGTTTCAAGCCCTAGCCTACCCATCTCACAAGGTGATCGATAATACAGCAATGAGTCAGAGCAAATGACACAGCAACAGATAACTGCTACATACAGACAGACGTTCCCAAGGAATGGAACATGTATTTTTCCAAATTACCTCTTCAGCCTTCCATAGGTGTTGTCCTGGAATGCCATGAGAGTCTGGTGAAAAGTAACTAACTCAGAGAAGTAAGACCTATATCAGTAAATTCATGTTTATATTAATGGATAAGCATCATCAAAATATTTAGAAATCAAAAAATGAAAAAGCCTGAAACCACTGAACTTGGCTACATGAAAGTCTACACTACTCAGTGGACCTCCCAGTGGACAGTCCTACAAAAAAATACAGGGAGAAAAAAACCCAACAAAAACGGAACCACAAAAAACCCCACCAGATACAAAGCCATCATTCACTTCTCCTCAGCAAGTGATCTTTGTTTCAAGACTTGATTGCTATGCCTCAAAATTATTTGATTTTTTGCTTTATTGCTTAGGAAAGCATCTTCAGAACTGAATAAAAGACTTTGATTTTGTCTTCAATTGTAGAGTTCATTTTAATTTTTTTAAAGTTATTAAAAAGTCAGGTTGCATATTTCTAACCACATAATTTCTGACCAAATTTTGAAATCTACAAACTTATCTCTCAACAAAAGAATCTTTCTTTTAAAGACACAGATTGCATAGTTTATTAATATGGAAAGTATAAAAGATGTCCTTTTTATCCTTACCTCTAAAAGAAGAAAAGGAAATCCAAATCACAAAGAATGGAAGAAGGAAAAAAATATATAATAATGAGGCTATATATATAGGTGTCTAAGTTTTGAGTTTAGAGTAGGTCTGAGAAATATCAGAATGGCTGACCTTTTATGAATTCACTATGAGTGTTTGTTTTCAAGCCTCCACAGCCTTTCAATTAAATCTATGACAAGCTCTTTATGTCTAAGGAAATTTAAAACCCTTCTGAGATTCCCTGAGGAGCTCAAACATGTCAACAAAAGATACTGGTGTAATATGTAGAAGAGTCCGAAGAAGTATGCTTTAAAGTTTTTGTTGTTGGTGGTGATTTTTTGTTTGTTTGGGATTTTTGATTGTTTATTTCTGTGGGGTTTTGTTTTGTTCTGTTTTTATTTTCCCTCATAGATTGCAACTTCCCTCTTTCTCTGTCTTTCATTATCAAATAAGGTTTAGGCTTATCTGCTTTTGGACTGGACAATTCCTGAAAAAAATCTAATTCATCTTGCTGAAAAATATTCTTCAAAAAGGTGATCTACCTCTTCTGCATTCTTCCTGAGCAATATCTGAACCTTTGTGGTGCATTTAGAATAACTGAGATTATAGAAGAGGAAAAAAGTCTCTAGAATATTGTTTGCATGCCTAGATGTAAAACAAAAAAAAATATGTAAAGAAGGGAATATGTCACCTGTAAATAATTCTGGTTCATTCGCTATCTTTCTATCTAGTGTCTGCCATTAAATTCTTTGATCTGGCTATTTTATTTTGCCCAAATGGCAAATTGCATTACTGTTTTGTTTCCGACGTTAGCAATTTTCATCCTAGCCGGGAGTCCCAAACTGCTTTTGATCAGTACCATGGACAGAGCTCCCCAATTAACATATATTTGCACTCCAGCAATTTCATGAGGAGTGGACCCAAGAAGACTGGATTCCTAACACTACTGTATTTCTCTCACTAGACAGTGAAGTTCCACTTCTCTATCAAGGCACCATTTCTCAAGTAATATGAAGAAAATAATGTTTTTGAGACTTCTCTGTCAAATCTGCCAACAGGATCAAAAAGAGACACACACAGGCAACAGATCACATAGGCATGGCAAGGCAATAGCATGGTTGCTGGAGATTTGTCTCCTTAGGAAACTTTAGAACTTCATTTTTAAAAAATACTAAATATTACCACTGTAATAAAAACAAAATCTGGAAAGTGAATGGAAGTTAAGATGTTTCTCAGTTTTTTGGTCAAAGAATTAACTGAGTAGCTGTTTATCAAATTCATGCTGATTCCTGCTCTGAAAAAGGCAAAGGAAGAAGTCAAAGCTGGGTCCCTCAGTGCCCAGGTGAATTGAGTCTATGTCTAGTTTTAGGAAAAAAAAAAAAAGAATTAGTAATAAAAAGAGTTTCAAAGATTCGTGGATCAATACATGATGGAACTGTCTTAATTTTCACGATTCACACTCAGATCTCTAAATACCTATTATGAGTTACCCTGTGACAACACTCTTAGTTTTTCAAAAAATCTTTTTTCAAAATACATAATGAAAAAGAAAAAGAAACAACCCTAATGTGAAAAGAATGTGTAAAAAGTGGAAAAAACCCACCACCATTTTGTATTCCAAGAAAAATACCTTTGTCCACACCCTTTCACTGCTCTTCCTTCCACAATTATGAATGTGTTTGTGTACATAGATGCACACATCTCTATATATTTAGGTGATTCTAGCATGAAAGTAATGGACATTTCTCATGTGTTCCTGAGGCCATGGGACTGCCAGAGCTTTCAGCTGTATCTTTTTATGAAAAGTGCATATAAAGACTCAAATAGGTGTTATCTGAAAATTAGCTAGATAGATCATTTAGAACAGAGGAAATTGCAAATGAATAAAAGAGACATTGAAACAATATTATTGAAATTTCTCCCTGCCTGCTGAGTCTTGTCTGTCAGGCTTGTTCTCAGATCAGTACTTCCAGGCTGTGATAAACTCCATACCACCTCTTGTGCGTCCCTAGGAAAAAACATACTCTCTTTGTCATCTCTCAGGTTTGCCCTTTCAGATGTGTTTTAGTCTGTTATACCTTTACTGCTTTGTCTCCCTGAGTGTTTTCTTCATGCCACATCCTTTGATTTTCCAGGAAACTCCTGACTCCAGGTAACACCAGTCTGAGTTGCCATCCCTGTTCCCTCCTTGCCCAAGAATTCATCAGCCATCAGAAGGCAAACAATAACCTTCTTTCCTACAAACCACTCACACTTTTTGAAGGACTATAGCATAGGTAAGAGACAAGTAAACCCAAAATATGTCCATCATATATCTTCTCATCTCTTGTCTTTTCATGAATCAGATTTTGCACACATTGCCATAACAGCCTAAACCTTCTTGTGCACACATATACAAGTCAAGTAAGTTTGGAGTGTTATTCTTCTATAATTTTATTTCATTTCTACCCAATTAATTTGAGAAGACATAAAAAAGAACTGAATGTAGTTCAAAATGCTTCATATTTTACAGGAAAGTTTCAAGCTATATGTAAATTAACTGTTATTGTTTTCTGATTGCTGTCAAAAGATGTTAGCATAATTCGATCCACAGTAGTAAAAACATTGTCAGCTTCTTTAAGGATATCTCTGGAAAGTGATGAAAAATGTATTCAGTATTTCATCATATGTTAAAGATAAATCAAGGACAAAATATATTTCATTTGATCATCTTTCCCACATTAGCAAAACTACATGCCTGCTTACACCTTCACCATTGTACTAATGAAACACATTGGGCTCCTTTAAAGACTGTAATCACTGTTAACAAAAGAAAAACTGATTTTTATTAAAACAAAAGCCTAAGCAAACATTCTTTGTTTTCTTCACCTCTACAATTCTTTGTTCCGTGAATAAATGTAATTGTTGAACATCAATATTGATTATTTTTATTTAACAAATAAAAGCTGAATTAATCAAGAGGTACTTTTGCTAACAGATGCTGTTGACTATATCTCTCATAGCACAGGTTCACACTGTGGTGCTCTGGACACCTTCTGAGAGACCTAATATGCTCCTATTGACGGGCCACACTCCTCATCTATGTTTTAACTATTAGTAGTGATGCCTGTTCCCTATAAATGCAGAGCATGAGAAATAGTAATGATATTTTTGCCCATGTGTGTATGCAGGTATGTATTTGATTTAGGCAAAATCAGAAAGGGAAAAATTGCAGAAAATTGCCATGAATAACCCGTGTGTTTCTATGCATCCTTAAAAGCCTAAATGGTTGAAATTTGTATCAGAGAAGATACTCTCACTTACTAGGCTTTGCCAGAGTTAGGCCAGGTGCACAAGATGTCTAATCTATACTAAATTATCACATTTTATAAGCCTTGCTTATATGATACTTTCAGGGTTAACAGTATCAACTCAGAAGTCTTTCTCAGCTGGAGGGGAAGCCAGGAGAGAATAAAAGTTAAAAAACTTGCATATAAACCAGTGAGTTAGGTCTAGCTACTTTTTCCATCTCTAAGGGAAATATTCATACCCATCTGACGGTTGCTTCAAATAACTTCCACTGTGGCACTATAGTTTTCAATGTCTCTTGAAGTAAAGTTGAAGATGACAGCCCTCCTGCTCCCACTCAGCTGTCAGAAGGGTTGACCGTACTGTGGTCTGCTGGGGGAGATGAGACCAGGTGTAAAAAGGACCAGATGGGACATCAGGTAAGTAATACAAAATATTTTTATGATATTTACCAATATTTTAATATAAAGAATCCAAAACGAAATGCACCTTCGATAACAATTTTCTTCCTTCAGTGATAAAAACTATCTTCTTCAAATGTCTCTTGGTACAAAATGAAAATACAAAGAAGGTTCCTTTTGTGAATGACCTTGAGAATCCTGGAACAGTTTTCAAAACTAATTGCTCTGCTGTGTTATGCTTAAACAAACAAAAAGTGACCGTATATGTTTTGATTTCTGAACTCAGTTTAGGGAGAGCAGCTCTCTGGGAATTAAAACTATAAGCATTCAAATAAAATGCTTTGTAGGTTCAGTATTGAAAGCTAGATCTCAGCTTGTGTGCAATATGTATTTAGTGATTGCTTTCTGCAAACAGAAAGATTTTTAAAAATGAAATTGTTTGTGGATACCTTAATGTTTAGCTAATGGTATATAAGGCCTTAGAATTCTTTCAGGTGTGAATATGGAAGATTGTCTCTTTAGTAGATATTGTCAGGTATTGTTTCCTCTTCACTACGTTATCAGACAGAACAGTAATAGTATAACTAAAAAGTTCTAAAGTATTTACTGGGAAGGCATTCTCAATACTTGTTTAGACATTATTTTTCTTACAAAGTGGATTTATTACTTTTTTGATTACACATTTGTGCTTTCCACAAATGCCAGCAAATCAGGTCGTAAAAACACAGGTATTTATTCAAAAGTTTCTGATGCAATCCAATTTCTGAAGCCAAAACAGTTTTCTAGTATAAAAATTCCTGGGTCTTCTTCCTAGCACAACAAATTAACCAACTAAGTCTTAAAGTCTTAATTTCTGAATTTAACTGCTGCAAAATATCCTGGCAATGATTTTGGCAATTTAATAAAAAAAAGGCTGTGCACTGGCATCTTTCATAAAAGCACATAAAAATAAATCCCTATGAATGCATTCTTTGCTTTAATGGTTAGTTCATGCAAATTTAACTGTCCTACATAGCATGTTTTAATTTCTGCTTCTGCCTCTGGACTAACCCAAATGCTAAATGCAGTTTTACTGGCAGCATATTAAGCACTGTATGCAACATGAGGATTTAGCAGACCTCAGCATTTTTGTGAAGAATGGAAGTATGCACTATTGCAGATATTTTCTAAAGTATTTTTTGAGCATTTGACTTTTCCTATAACATGAGGTACAATTTTAGGAAAGAATGAAGGCATTTTTTTTGGTTTCTTTTACATTGATTTTCATTGAGTAATGGATCAGGTCTCTGGAATAAAACAAAGGATGCTACAATAGGACAGAATTTCTCAGGATTTTTTCCCTCAAACACTGTATGTTTCTTTTTCTTTTTTTTTTTTTACTTTCAAGCATCTGTAAGTTCTGGTGCTTCTCTCAGATCTTTCAGATACATTAGGATTTTTAGTTCACAAATGAGTTGACTATGAGTTGACCTCATCTCCTTTCTTCCTCCTAAATGAGTGTTATTGTTCATATACTTAGAGTTGAGCATGTATTTGGTACTTGGTTAGTTACAGTGCTTTTCATCTTACAGAACTGAGTCCAAAAATGAAGGAGCTGGCTGAGAACTGCATTTCTAGGCAAAGCTGTGTCTCTGCAATGTTTTGGGGACCAGACTCTTTCTTCATGGACAAGTTTTGTACAAAGAGGAATTCTGTATTCCTAAACAGTATTGCTCATACCTTATGATCTCCAATGAGTGAATGAGGAATAAATTTTTTTTAGAATGTAAACTATTCTGTATGATGGTGAAATAAACAATACAGATGAATCTCCCTAGCTGCTATAATAATACAATAGGGACCTGTCTGCTTACATACAGATCTATACATCTTTCAAATAAGTCATGAATTCAGATGCAAAATAAAGAATATTAAGAGTATCATATGGATTTGAAACTGCCCCTGGGAGAACTAGGATCCATAACCTAATGAATGGATTACACCTATCTATCAAATATTCATCTCATAAATGGATGAAGATTTTGGACTCCAAAAGAAAACAGAATCATCTGCAGCAAGTCGTGACAGAAGAGTGCACAGGCAGAGCTGACTGCTAGAGGATTCTCCTGAAGGTTTCTGTGGCTTCCTGAGGATTTTTTTTAGAGCCATGCCATTGAATGTAGACCATACTTAAGTACATATCATGTATTATTTCCTCTCTGATCATCAGAATGCCTTAAATTAAGTTACCTAAATATGAACTGCTAATGCAGTTCGACTCTTTCATCAGTTTAATGAACTAGTGCCAAACAGAATCTGTGAGTGGAAATTCCTTCTAAAACATGAAGAAAGACCAGAGGACCATACCTTTTAAAGCTGAGCAACATACCTTTTAAAGCTACTCTTTGTTGCTCGCAGCGGTGCTGCTTCAAACTACCTACACCACCTCTGAGCAAGTTACATTGGATACTGGGTGTGATCTAGTCAATGGGCTGTGTGTCTGTGCAAAGGCTGACTTAATAGCCTTAAACACTATTTTTGCTGGAATGGAGCTATACTACACTACATCCTACCACAGTGGCACGTCAGCAAGCTATGTGATACCATTTGTTTTTCATTGCACGTTGACCTATGCAATATATTCCATTAAAATATCACAGAGCTTCATTTTTCTTTTCCTGTGAGAAAACCTCTGATTAAATTCATTGAACAATGAAGCTATCAGTTTTCATTGAGTTTGAGGACTTACTGAAGTATTGGAATTTTTTTTTTTAATTTCAGTGAACTGAAACAAATACTTAGCTTTAGGTACTCTTTTGAACTCTATACTAAGTAAGAATGAATTTCCCGTCCTTTTTCAGATGTTAGCAAAGTGCATTCTCAATGGTTAGCTTTGTGTTCTGAAACAGATCGAACCTAACAAACAGTGAACAGCCCTCTTCTGAATAGCAGTTTCTACTATATTTTCAGCAATTTGATTCTTCATTACTTGTTGAGTGCACAGAAAAATAATTCTCATCAAAGGCATTTATCCTAAGCAATTCAAGATTAAAGTATTAGCTGCTTATGAGGAACAACTCCTACCAAAAAGTTTTAGTGGAAATTATTTCTGAAATATATTTCCTTCATTCATGAAAGACAGTTGCAGTTCAGCAAAAAGTAAAGTTGGTTCCCTGCAGCATCCAAAACAGCCATGCTGGACATGGGTAGATATGACTCAGTAACTAGGTGAGAAAGAAACCCTTCTAGAGTGACATCTGGAGGTGAGGGGGGATATGCTGAGAGTAAATACTAGAAACTACTAGTTAGCAATTGAATCCTGCCCATAGGAATATCTTTTTCTAGTGTTTTTCTGAAGATCAGAGAATTACCAGAGAAAATGAGCATGGGAAATGTGTAGAAGCAAGTATATCTTCCTTTGCACTGCGTGTCATCAGCCTGTGATATTCATGGCTGCAGTGAAATGGGAAAAGCAGCCTCTATAGATAAATTTTTCAGAAGGGCTGGATAATTTAATAGCTGACATTTGTAGTTATTCATGTAGGGATGAGGGCAATTAAGTGTTATGCTTCAGGGTATAAGACAATCATTGCAGAGGAAAACAGGAATTTGTCCACATCATTGTCTTTCTCCATGAATGGAACTACTTACTTTGTGAAATGCATCTTTTTTTTTTTTTTTTTTTTGTCTTTTCCTAAAGCAACTGTATGGTTCAGAGATCTGTAACACACAGTAACTGCCACGTGCTTGTCTTTCTTAATTTGAAAAGTGTATTTGCAGGTTTAAGGTTGTTAGTGATGTCCCTTTCATTTTTGAGAAATTCTGGGAGCAAAATAACCAAGACTTATATAAAAATATTATCATGTTAGCATTTGTGCAGAAAGCACTCTGTATTGTTCTTGAAAAAGTATACCAAAAGAAACCTTACTTATTCTTAACCTAAAAGAGCAGACTTTTCTTGCTGTCAACTCATTTATATTTTTATGACAAAAGAAGGCTATAAATGATAAATATTTAATCAAGTAAGGGTCTTTTCAGAGCTAAACTTGTAATTCCACTAACAGAATGTTCATAATAGCTTTGAAGTGCAACAACACTTTCTGCCCACACAGAGTAATGACCTATAGGGGATAAATGTGCCAAAAGGGAAATCCATGCACTGTTTGATTTACAACCTCGTTTTTAATAATGGGAAAAAGAAATAACAACAGAATGCACTTGTAAATCCTTCTGTATTTCAGACTCAGATTTCAAAAGGACAATATGATCAGATAATTTAAACCTGCTTGTGTCAAATGGAGAATAGCCTTATAGACTGTGATTTTATAAATGAATGGAGCCTTATTTAATGCACTACTTGCAGGTTCTGCACTAAGAGAGTGAAAAAAAGTGTCTGCTTCAAAATGTAAAACTGGAGTTTTTTTGGATCAGCTATTTATCTCTTCCTGTAACCAATGTGGTAAAGTGAAAACCACCTGATGAACATGCCTTTCAGACACTTCAGCCAAGTTTTGTGTGATCTACGGTTTAGGTCGTAGACCCACATGTGTTTCTGCTGGCACAACCAGGAATGAGTAGCTGGAACCAAAGATTAAAGACTGGGAACTTCTTTGGCTGACTGCTGCTGAAACTAGTATCTCACTGGCTTCTTTGTGGCTTTGTGTTTTTCTGTTTCAGGGGTAATACTTCATCCAGGAGTAAAGTACAAAGGATTTTTGGCCAATTTGATGCCTGTGGCCCCTTTTGAAGTCCAAGAAAGTAAAACCAAATAAAACCAGCTTATGTACACTTTCATATTAACTTAAAAGGAAATACCTGTTCCACACTATCTCCATGTGCACCAATTCTAAATTGTGTAGATCCCACTTGTGGCAGGAAGCAGTGCTGATAAATTGACTTAGGCAGCAGGGCAGTCTACTATTGGAGCTGCATAATATAGAGAATAACCTTTGGTCTCTGTTCAGTGCCTTTGATCCAGGGCAATATCCCCAGTGAATAACATCTGCAATCATTGTCCTGGGAATGTGCTGCTGCTCTTATCCCTACTACATCACTTGAAGCTACCTTAGGTATTTCCGGATGTGCTGCAATCATATCTCCACTGACCCTACAAAGGTAAAAGTAAGTGTGGATGTGCCACATCAAACAAAGACTCAGGTAGTATTCTTTCTCCAGCAGCTGATGGCAGCTGTCTGTCTGGAAAGAATAAAAAAATAGCAGATGTACAAAAAAATTCAGGAGCAATATAATTGCTATACCCAAACTGCACTTCAAAATATTTGTAAAGGCATAAGGCAAAATTAAAGTCTTTGCTTATGTATGTTGTTTCGATGGAGTTCCTCTGCATTTATACAGGGAAAGATAAGAAAACATCTGTTTTAAGTGCAAATAAAGGCCTGTGACCACAGGAAGCATATTTCTTATTTTTTTTGTACCTCAGATATACCTCATATATATCTGCGAAAGTAAGAAAGATGATTCCTATTTATACAGAATGTGTGTACATCTAAAACACAAAACTTCACTTACATAAATACTTATTAACAGCCAACATATGCATTTAAATAAATGATACACATGCACACAAGTATAGATAACCAGTTTTGATGAGTTTGTTCTTTTAAGTTATTACTGGGGAAATAAGACCATAAACAGTATTTTCAAAAGGATTTTCAAGTGATTATCACTGTTTTTGTGTGCAGTTATTAGTTAAATTTTTAATACTGAGGTCATGTTTAATATATTAATAACAAACTTCATGTTTTGTTTATAAAATATGCAGATTATGTTGCCATTTTTACTTATGATTGATTAACTGTGTTCCATATCTGTTTTTTTTTAGCAAAGGAAATTAAGTCTTCATTAAATCAAAATCCAAGCTGTAAACGTGAAAAAGAAAAGAAAAAAAATCCTTCAATGCACTATCAGACCATTAAACTTTGACAAATTTCAAAACCATATATATGCATGCTAAATCTAGAAAAAATCGATTAAGTAATGTTTTTTTTGTTGTGAAAACAGCATATATATATACATAACAAAATCTACTTAGGGAAAAAAATTGCATGATTTTTGCTTGAATTAAAAGAACAGAAAATTTTATTATCTCAGCTTTCTGTTTTCGAAAAGCAAACAGAACTTAACAACAGTTTCAAAGAGGAAATTAATCACAATACACAATTGGCCTGGATAATCCCAAAGGAAAAAAAAGCCCAAACAAACCCACAAACCAAAACAAACCAATAAAAAAATACCAACCACTCTAATTAAGATGTGAAAATAAATGTATCTGTTAAAAAATAAGCACTAACAAATAGTTCTACAAAAAAGTAAATATTAAAATAGTCTATGGCAAGCAGCAAAGCTATCTCAGAGCTGCTGTATAAACTGTTTCTAGGAGCAGATACTATTTATCCATGTTGTTATAAAATGGAACGATAATTCTATAGAAAAAAATACATTTATGGTACAATACATTTCTACCACGTGTAAAAATTTCATGCATTTTGATATGTAGTATAAATCAATCACAGACACTTTCCATTATTGCCAAACTCTATAAATACTTGTATGTTTAGAGTTCCAGGCAGCAAGAGGTATGTATCAATAATGAATTTTACTGTTCAATCTCCAGCATTTACTAGACCTTTTAGACTGCCATTTAGCATGAAGGAGATGTATTGTGGAAATTGCACTGTGCATTTTGTCTGTTATGGCCGCATGAGACCTTAAAAGAAATGAACAGAAATTGTCTTTGCCTGCAGGAGCTCACAAACTGCAGGTAAACCAAAGACTAAGTGGACAGTGAATAATAATTTAGAAGCATGCTATAGCTAACTATAAGTGATAATAACAGTATGTGATATAGAATTTTAAAATATCAATTTCAATGTCAAATTGGTATCAGCGTCCCTTTTGGATTGTTAATTATATGGAAATCTGGTTAAAAATAAAAGGAATGGGGTTTCCAAAGTCTAAGAGAAAGAAGTCTTGGAAAAGTCTGAAAAGTCAGAATATGAGGAGATATCTGTCTATACTAAAGTCAGAGAGCACCAACCAGAGCCATAGTTTTGCTAAACTTACAATTAAAGACTCTTAATTTAAATTTAACCAGGCAAATGCAGAACACCTCTGGCAGTGGTCAAAACAAGGAATAGTACCTCCAATAGATCTACTTAATCAGTGACAGAGAACATTAAGGAAAGAAAGGCAGGTTGTGATCCAAAGTTATAGTTGTCAATGACTGGTAATGCTAACTGAAAGGCTTCTATCTGCCTAGAGAAGCTAAATAAGCTTATATCCTATACTGCTTATGTCCATTTTTGTAAGTAACAACTTGTAATAGTCTACTTTGTTACCAGCTGTGCACAATTATATAAGATATTATTAAAATAATAAGGAATACTTGAATTCATGCTCACTATCTCAAAGGGCCACCAGCTCAAAATTTTTATTAGATCAAAAAATACAACAGCAGTTACAAAACCATTCTGTTGCTCACATCAAGTGTAAGGCTGGTTGCTTGGGTCTAAACTCAGAATTTACAAACTGATTGTCACATGTCATATATTGTCTTGTGGAAGATCATCATATTATTTTAAGTCACTTGAGAATACATAATAAAACATCTGACTTCTAGACTTTTTGGTAGAAGTACCACAAGCACATTTGTGTACCTGTCTTTGAGAACAAATTCTAAGCCCTAGCAATGAGTTTTCAGAGAATATCTGCTGTTCTGAAAAGAGAAAATTCAAATCTTATTTATTTTCCATCTGGGAGTTTTCTAGTACACCTTCCAGTCCTGTATAAAAGCAACTTCACCATCGAGCCATTCAGGAAGCCAATTTAATTTGGCTTAATAGGGACTTTCATTTTAAGCATTGCAGCATGCATTTTCTTTGCTTCACATTAGCAAAATGCTGCTTGTTATTTGAAATGAAAGCCAATCCTAGTACTATCCCAGTATTTGCAAAACCAAAGGCTTTTTCTTTCTGTCAAACACTAGCTGAGCTAGATCCAAGTAGATAGATAAAATCGTACCAGTGCGATTTGTCTTCTTTCTCAACATTGTTCCAGTCTGGCCTGGTTCAAGTATTTATACACTACAATTTAAGCCAGGAAATGTACATGTGTATTTAAATTCCTCTGAAGTCATTATATTGACAGGTGTTAAACGTTATGATAGCAATGTATCAGGAATAATGGTGTTTCTATCTTTTGATTTTCTTGCTTTTAATTGTTATATACTATCTCTAGTTTAATAATTTAAAATAATTTATGAGATAAAACCCATCTGTACCAGCTGGAGCAAGCACAAGTTGTCAAGCTGACTACTGAGTATTTGTTGAATAAATGAAAAAGATGGTAAATTACCGATCCAGTGCAGAGAGTTTAGAACTTTATAATCCAGAATTTTTTTACGACTTTCACCTAAGGAAAATTCTGTTTTCCCTTTCACATCTAAGCAAACTGGGATAGTCATATCTTTGTGCCTCCTGAAAATAGACTTTGTCCTTACATTTACATGTGATAGAAAACATTACAGGGCAACAAAGGAGGTTTTGAATGATCCATGTTTAATATAGTCACTTGGCTTTTATCTTAACTTCTGAACTTCACTCCATGAAAAGATGGCAAAACTAAAACCTGAAGTATATATGTAGAAGTTCAAATCAGCTAAATGTCCTATAGTTGGTTGCATACACTTTCAGTTCGGTTTTCATAGGTGGAAGGTATCGCGTTTCTGACTGGTGTTCTCCACTGAGAATCTTGTCTCCAAGAGGTGCTGCCATGAGAACAGAAATGGTTCGAGCACTGTTAAAGCTGAAATTGCACAATGAACAATTATTTCTTAGATTTTCAGGGAAGAGAATTCAGGCACAGACCTTTTGATGAAGTTTTGGGACTATTTTGCCTTGCCCCATATTTTCCTCCACAAGCCTTTCTCCCCTGCTACTTGCAGTCCCCTTGCAATCCTGGAACAAATGTTCCTAGTGCCTGTGCTGCAACAGAAAAAAAAAGACAAGGCCATGATGCAAGAGTGGAAGATAGGAGAAGTCATGTGTTTTCCCTGTGCTTTCTGCCTGGGTTTTGTGCCTGGAATAGTCATTTGCACTGGGCCTAGGGCAGGTGACAACACTCAGGCTTGCCAAGCAGAGCCTGAGCTTGTGGGAGATTGGGACAGTGTTCCGTGCTGTAGGAGACGTGGCCTACCTCAGTTCACTTCATGTATCTAAATCTGGGCTTTATCTGCTCCTTTTGACTGGAGTACTTGATGCTGAATGGATGACAAAAGACAAAAGTCATTGATTCAATTTAAAAAGAAAGAAAGAAACAAAAAAAAAAGGCTGATTTTGAAGATCAGTACTTCTGGATGAGTCTGTTCTTTCAATCCTAGCAGCAGACACCTTTGTAATTTGCTATCCCCTATGATCAGATTCACAAGAAGCAGAGGTCTAGGAGTATAACAAATAATTTGCAGACATTCAGGCAAACGCCTTTGGCTGCTGCGATCTAGAACACTGTAATAGTTATCTGGTGCCTTCCCCATATGAGAAACAAGCAGAGATAGGCTGTGACCCTCTCCTGCTATGTCATCCAATCTCCAGGACTGTTGAGCCAGAGCTTGTGAAAAAGTCTTTAAAAAATTCAGTTCTTGCATCTCCAAGATTTGGTGATTTTTCTTCTAGCCAATTTTACTGGTCATTAACCTTGGGAGGAATAGGAACCTCTTTCCAAGGTTTTAATTTTTCTCTCCTATGTAACACTTACATGAAGAAACATTATCATTTAATCTGGCAGCGCAGCATGCAAACCATGGGAAGCTACATTTTGACTACTGAAAGATGAACCTCAAAAGCCTGAAAATTCTTTTCACTCAGACAATGCCTAAATAGTAGTATTGTTATTTAAATATCTTCAGTCCATACATTTGTGATGGAAATTTCCCTACTTTACATTATGCATTCTTATAAGGTTTCCAGGTAAAATGAAAAAACAGAAAAAGATTTAGATGCATTTTTAAGCTTCAGTTTTCACATCACTGTGCTTAATCCTTATTTCAACTTCCATATTTTTTTAGCCTGGAAAAAAAAAATCCTGAAAATTAAAAATAAGGCAGAAACCTAGAAAGATGAGTAAGTTTAAAACTTAATATCGGATAACTTTATCAGTTGAAAAGATCTTTTAAAAACCCTGGGAGGGTTACAGAGAGGCTGTGCAAGTGGCCAGGGATCAGGTGAGGCAGGCTAAAGCCCTGACAGAATTCAATCTGGCCAGGGAAGTCAAAACCAACAAGATTTACCAGCCAGTGTTTCTATGATGCCCTGAAGTGAAGACTCAAATCTGAAAGTTTTCTCTCATGGAGTTTTTCTTATAACACTGACGCTGGATTTTACATGCTGCTATGTCTACAGTTAACGACACAGTTCACAAATCAAAGCAGTATTTTTTTTGCATATTGGCCAGCTGCCGAGTGGACAGATTTTCATTTCACTTCCTTCCCAAGCTGTCACAAAGTGGAGCTTCGTGACTGACTATTTTCTGATGCAAGTTCCTGTTTCTGGTCCTCACTGAAGTCACTCTGCTCAGTTCACAGGCATAGGTCAGTGTTCTGCCACGCATCTCACCTGAAACTAATGAAAAGGAAGAAATCAGAAACCAGCCTCAGTCACTCCTATTGATCCTTGGGTCTTCCTGACAGCAGCTCCAGTACAGAGGGCACAGTATTACTGGTATTTTCTGTTATGTTCTTACAGCAATGACAGATCACTGGGGGAAGAAACAATCAGGCTGTAGGAAGTGTCCAAGCCTCAATGCAATCTGGATGCGAACTGGAACTCAAATCTCAAAATACTTATTGTTGACGCGGAAGTAACGGACACTGCTGACGACCAATATGATCAAGCAAATGCCAATTTATTGTTGATACATCCCGGTTAATATAGCCCTTCTAATTCCGTATCATGCGCAAGCTCTCTACTAATTGGTTAACTATATCATGCACGCGCTCCTAGCTAAAATATGATTCGTTAAGTCTCTATGTTCACGCGCACGGCTCTCTCCACCTGCACCCTGCTTCACGTTCAGCCCCCAGTCACGTATGCCAGCTGTTTTCCTTCTTCTCAAGGTTGCTTCGTTTACTTTCTCACAGGAAGCTTCATTACTTTCTCACAGGCGGCCTCATTATTTTCTCACAGGTGGCTTCAGTACTTTCTCACAAGCGGCTTCAGTGATGTCCTTGAGGCCTGCTGCTCACAAACATAACAATTCCATTCGGTCTGGATTGTTCACTAAGTGCCCCTGGTACTCCAGGTATCCAACAACTTATGGCAGTGATGGATGATTTCTTGATGGTGTAGAGCGGAGGACAGACATCGCTTCTCATCTTTTTTGACCTCTTTTCAACATTTGATGCAGACAGTGATGATGAGAGATTACTGAAGGAAATGGCAAGGCTGCATAATGAATATATCAAGATTGTTTAGTGTCTCTCTGGGTGTATATAGCTCTAATAAGGTGACAAGAAATGTCATGTTTGTCCTCTGACTTCACAAATATAATATCTCTCTTTGAAGTTATTCAACATCTACAGGCAGATTCTAGAAATGGTGGACTCACGATGAACTTAATGCAGAAACTCTACAGCTCTCATCATGCTTACCTTCACGACAGAGAGCAAGATGGGGTCAAATGTTGGCCAAGAACAGCTAATGGATGAAGACTAGTTGTGCCTCAATGAAGACCAGCGAATCCACACAAGGCAGAGATTATGCTGACCAACAGCATAATTAATTGTTAACCAACAATTAAAATAACTTTGGGGAGTTTACAGACTCATATCTGAAAATATCTTTTAGTGAATGCAGTTCAGTATGACAAAGTAATATCAATGTGAATTCAAAAAGACCAAACAGCCAGTCTGTGTCTCAGTTTTTCCATAACATCCCGGTTCATGATGAAGCATTGACGAGTAACTCATAAACTGTTTCCTACCTGTCAAGATCTTAGTTTTTAGTATTGAAAATCCTCATTCACTGTGACTTGGGTATATTAGAGCAGAGGAAGAAGGAGAAAGGAGAGAACAGGAGAGAAACAGAGTGTGATTTTTAAAATTTTTGACAAAGGTGGATGAACAAAATTTACAAATTCGCTGACATCTCCATGAGCCATTACCTGGCTTAGAGTATTCAGAGCTTCTGCCATTTACTAATTAATTATGAGACTGCAGTATCAGGTTCCTAGTCTATACAAGGGCTAGAAATGGATACATTTACCTTTGTATGTTAATACATTTAACCTCTGAGTTTTACAGATGATTACCAGTACTACTGGAATAATTATTCCAGCTTCAGCTTCTGCATGTTCACACAAATTATTTTTTTCCACTCCAAATTCTCCAGTTTTGCTTCTTTGGTCTCTACTTATGCACTCTGTTCACTGTAAAGGATCTCTCCACTTCCAGTGTTTTCTTGTCCTGCTATCCATCTTCTGACTCATTAAAGTCCCTCCAAGTTCCCATTGCAGTGTTAGTTTCAGGTCCCAATCTCCTTGACTGAGACTTCCACATCATTCTCCCAAACAAAAATCTTCCCACTGAAAATTTTATTGTCTAACCAGTCTGGGTTTGTCTCTCTCAACTTTCTCCCCAGCAACTATTTCATTATTTCAGTTACCCAATTTTCCTTAGTCAACCTGCTACAACCTCTTGGTGCATACACAAGGCTCCAGCTGCCTCCTTGGGCATCCTACTCTCAGTTAATCCTTCTACTACCTTAGCTATACTCTTATATTCTCTTCTTTGAAGCCATGTTGCTTTTGCCCAGTCTGGTGCTGAGAGCAATGGAAAAAAAAAAAGTATGCTTCTGCATGGTTAACTCACTATTGTATTGAGCCCTTGCTACTACCATGCTTGCAACCATATGAAAATTATCTCACTGTGTTGGGATTGAAGTTCAGTGCCTGCAAGGGGTAAGTGAGAAGATGGGACAGAGCTCTGGTTCTGTAGCTCAGCATATGACCCAGTGCCTGGGAACAGGCAGGTCAACCTTCAACAGTTTGAAATCACTTGGCAGTTAGGACAGGACATACACGTGAGTGCTTGTGCTTTAGCCAAGGCAAAATCAAACATGGTGGAAATTTTCAAAGTCAGAGATTTTGTTCAAGGGTCATTTAAAAAATTCATTTACATTCTTCTGTGCAATAACCTTCCCTCCTTGCCTTTTCTTTTTGTTTTCTTCTTTCCCACTTTGCTCATCAGAAGCAACAGAGACAAAGATGCATCTTTTCCAAACAAGAGATGGTAAGCCTTTGATCCAAAACACAAATGCCCCATAGAATTATATCATGGAACTGATATAAGAATTGCTCTAAGGATAGAATCACCCCCATCTTTCTTCATATGTTACTTTTTTTTTCTTTCACAAAAAGTGTTTGTGTGTCTTTGAGAAAACCAAAATATCATCCTGAGCTCGTCAGGGAGAGGTAAGGCATACAAAAGTGATTGGTGATTGAAAATGATTAGCTGTTTGACAACCTTATGAATGTAAATGGTGATATCAAAATATTAATAAAATGACTGAACAGGGATGAAAAAAATACAAGAAAAAATGTATCATAAAGAGGCATCAAATTTTAGTACCTTTCATGATAGCTTTCATCAGTAGTGAAACAAGTAAAACGACATAATATGTATGCCTTTAATTACCTATTCCTGGATCTTATTTTTGCTCAAAATATATTACTCCATAAGCACAGGTAAAATTGCATTTTTATCACAAGTACACAAATTAGACTAAAAAGTTAGGTCACAAGAAGAAACAGCATTTGAAAATAATCCATAGCTTATACTTTCTTTTGTGAACAGAAAGTTTGGCAAGATCAGGCAAATTAAATCAGATTGCAGAGAAATAAAACTTTTAGTTATGTTGCATTTCTATAAAATATCACTGTCTAGTAATGCAACCAATTAACAGCAGTGAAAGGTTTTTATCCAAATTAACACCAGTAACTACATTCCTTAGTAAGCATAAGCGCAACTTTTCCTCAGAGCACATTCTTTCTGAATATTTTATCATATGAATTTCCTTTTATTTTGATGGATTTTTTTTTTAGATGACATTATGTCTTCACTATAAATGCTAAATATATCACTTGACTTTAATTCCAAATCACCAACATAGTTAGCAGAACAAAATGCCCCAAATTAAATGGGAATGTGTAACAGATGTGACAAGACATCTTTGCTAAGAAATGTTACATGGTAGCATTTAAGTAATACACAAACAAGTGGTAGCACCAGAATAAGATGATACAGTATACATATCAATGCATGTGGCAGCCTCATATAAGACTTTCATGCCAAACTATCAAAGAAAAAAGCCTGTGGGAAAGTGAAGCTTGGTAAATGCTTTTGTAATTGCCAGTTTAAAGGACAGTCTAAAGGTTAATTTAAATAAAAAAAGTAGAATATGCATTGATATGGCAACTGAAGATAACATGTTATAATGGTCTACCTTCATTTAAAATATCTCTTCAAACTAGTGAAGAAAGCCAAAACTCTATAAAGAGAACAGTGCTCTGTAGTCTTTTGTACGGGAAAGAATTGGCCTTTCTTTGACATTAAAATGAGCAAAAAAGTTCATGTGAAATAGAAACTATTGATGGTCATGACAGACAATGATGGATCATAGTATGCATATGAATACACATAGAAAAACTATGCTTCATAGTGGCTAAGACCAATCATATCTTTTTTTTTCTTTCTAAAGACAAAACAATATCGGGGGGTGGGGGGAAAGCCTGAAACAACAACAAAAGCCAATGTGAAGAAAATAATTCATTTTTAATATGAGAAAATTGAGAAAGTAAAGAATGAATAGAAGGTCTTTGTTCTTATTTTGTATTTATTTTTATATTGCACACATCGGACCATTAAAACAAAAATCATTGGAGGTAATAAAGTGACGCCATTACACTCCAAGATATAATATGTCACAGATCTGTAGCTCCCTCAGGCCACACTGCTTGTGAGTCCCACCCCTGCCCACCTCAAAAATATTAATATAATCAATTTATATGCCACTAAAATGGCTACAGTCTGCCGGGGAAGTCCTGTTCTCAGGAGAGTACTATGGCTGCAGTGTGCATTGCACTGTGAGCAGGTATTACTGTGAGGGCAGCAGATGTGATTTACCCTGAATGTGGTGCTAGCGAAAAGTGGAATCCTATTTCTATAGAAATAAGGACAGGGGAGGTTGCATATTATGTCAGTACTCCAACTTCCACCACAATCAATGAGCCCTGCTCTTACTTGATATCTCTTACAGCCGTGCAGCTAGACAGTTGTCCTGAGAAATTGCCAACTGTGGCAACTGAGTCAAATGTAAACAGCAGCTCCTTTATGTTCAAGTGATGAATTTACTCCCTTTCTTCAAGTCTCCTCTTTTAATAAATTATTTCACATGAAAATTCCTTCATTATTTTCAGACAAATGAATTGGGGAAATAACATGACAGAATGAACTCCCTAGGGGTAACTTTGGCTCATAAACCAAAAAAGTCTCTACAATATTTCATCCAGAACATTTCAGGTACCTGACCACCTCCCCACAGATACCAGAAACTGCTGCCAGCCCCCACACCGAGCTGTCTCTCCCCAGGCTGAGCCAGCCTCATCCCTCAGCCTTTCCTCGCAGGGGAAGTGCTCCAGCCCCCACCAGCTTGGGGGCCTCTTGCTGAACTCACTCCACTTTGTCCATGTCTCTGAAATCATCATGTATTCTTCTCACTGAGGGTCCCTCTCACCAGCACTAGCACTCCATATTCTGACCATTTAAATTTCAAACAATTGCTACGCTAAGCCACAAGAACATTTCAATAACACAACTCTCCTGTGAAACGGAGACAGAATCTAGATTCTTCTCTTCTGTGCTTGAATAAGAGCAGAATAATTTTAATATTAACTATGTTCATTATTCTGATGAATTTTAAAGCAGCCTTAAAGTATTTTTGAATACTAATGAACTTAATATTTATTTTGATATTTATGATGATAGCTTTGCAACCTAAATGTGCTCTGATCCAGAAGTTGTTCTTTCCCTCTATTACACATAATTGCATATTACTTTGCATTCATGGCAGATTTGAACAAGAATATTTTAGCAAACTAAGATGAAGATTAAGGCATGTAAATAGTATTTTCCCAGATACAGAACACCATACAAATCAGTACAGTTACACAGAGATAAATGCTGTCCAGCCAGTGAACTGTGAGATAAATTCATTTAAGTTTGGCAAAAGGCTGTGAGACGTCAGAAAAGGAAGTGTTATTTCTGCTTTATTTTATTTATGCACTTTTATTAATAAATCTACCATCATTGGATCTGACAGCAAAGACTGTAAAAGCAGCAAAAAACTTCCCTACACTTTTCATGGCTGGGAATTCGTCTGGCCATGTCTATGCTGGAAATTTTACTTAGCTGCATAAAAGCTCTCAGGCTGTAAAATCTGGAAATTTAGACAAGAGAAAACTTTCCTGCTAGGAACAAGATCTTGTGAACTTTTCCAGGAAGAAAGCAGAAAAGGAAGCAACAGAGGTGGATGAGGTATAACATGTGAGCTGAGAGTCTCTGAAAGGCTGCTCGTTGGTTAGAGGTCGAGGAGGGCTGGTGACAGCGGCCGATGTCCTCCGAAGAAGCAGGCTGCAGGGAGACCAAGGCAGACTTCCCTAACGGAGATCTGCAGGGCTGAAGGGAATCTGGATTTCCTGGCTGTGTGCTCCCTGCTTGGGTGGTTCACAATAGAAAAGCACTTCCTATTTTGTTCAAAGTTAAAATTGAACCGAAGGTCTTGCAGCGTTGAGGCCATCAGCGACCAAAGTGCAGCTGCATCTCTCCCACTGTGGCATCCCATCAGCTGCACTGAAATAACGAAAGGAAAAATTGCAGGCTTTCTGCAAACATTACCCTGGAATCATCACACACAACTGTAGTAAAGGTGGTGATGTATTGCCAGTTTGGTAAATTTTGAGTGGTTTGGGAGGACTTCATAAAAATTTTAAATAAAGCATAGACATAAAAGTAGGCCACTATTATTCACTGGCAAACTGTATTTTCTGTACAAACGCTAAAAAAAGTCTTTCTCCAAATCACAAATTTTATGTTTACAAGATATCAGACAATGGAGAAGATCAATATGTAAAAGTCAAATATTTTCCCTCTTTTTAAAAATTGTAACATTAGTTACATATAAACACACTCAGATATAATAGGCTCTAATAATAATTCTATGTTGTTTTTTTAAGGTTAATTGCATTATTTTCAATTTTTTAATTAATGTGTAATATAAAACATTTTCATAAACAACTTGTTACAATATAAATCTGCTCCAGCTGCATATATGTAGCTTGACAATGACAATTTTTATTGTCTTCTCCTTTTAGAATTGGAAAAGTGTTTGCAATGATAGCTCTTCTATCTAATCTATTCACTTTTTTTTTTTTTAACACACCAGCGAGCTCTATCAGAAAATATTATGATATTTGCAATAATGTTTTCAAGGGAAACAAATTCCTATGGGACAGATCTTAAATGTGTTGTGAGTATTGGGAAGAAAAGTATTCAGTATGTGTATTGCTCAAAGTGAAGTTCTCACTGGGCAATCTATATTACTACTGTACTTGTGTTAAATGATACAGACAGACTCATGTCATTTATCAGTGGAACATTTTAAAATTATTTGCTCTTAAGAGTCTGGAAATTATCTAAGCAGGAGAAAAAAAAGCAAGCCTGATGACATCATATATGTTTTTGCCATCATTGCTGAAACACTAGTTTTCTTGCTTATTGCTTTAGTTGATAAAACAAATAAAAGAAGGAATCTTGGAGAGATTTCTTTAATATGCAAAATGAATTTCAATGCTCTCTCCTGCTGCTATTTTTATGGAAAACCTGACTAGATGCTACACATGGAACAGAAAAATCTGCATTTAGATGGAAATATTATGAAATGCATGATATGGTGCAAAGTAAGTCTTTTAATGGAGATAGCAAGTGTTGCGTTATATGGTTGAGTGGAAAGACAGCACGCACATAGGCTTTTATGTCCAGCTGCCCTGATTTGCCCAAGAGAGTTCACTTTATTTGAATTTGAACATAATATGGGCGGGGGGAGATGTGCCACAAAAATTCAGTGGAGAAATGATTAATTATTTTATCAAGTAAAATATTAAATCTGTGTGAGGCATCACTGTAAACAATAATATTTTGGACTTGCAAGGCAATTTTTTTCAAGGAGTCCTTAAGTGTTTGCAATCAGGAATTAATTAAGCCTTTCAGTGCTGTCTCTGTTACATAGATGAAGAAGTGCAACTATGATTAAATTCATACCCATAGGTTTTAACAACTATTTTAAAGTCACTGCAGCAGCTGATTCAGTTTATATATGCCCCTAGTGACATGCTCTGCTGCAATTTTTTTTTTTGGTATTGTTAAAATAAATGCAGCTAAGAATATAAAATCATTGGGCAAACTGATGATTTATTGCTATGACTTATTTAAAGCAAATTAAATAATACCCTTTCTTCACCCCCAGGACATAGTATAAGAAGATAAATTTCTTTGTTGTGGATAGATAAAATACTTCTCTTACATAAAAATTGGGAATTATATCCTGAGTATTCACAATCATTTATTCAGTAAACCTAATTGAAATTAATTGTTATCACATCATATCTGAGGAACCAGTATTTTTAAGCTCTGAAATTACATCACTGTTGTGAAGATATGGAACCAAAATTGTAACTCATATCAATGGATGGAGATCCTTGATTAAATCACAAATTTTGCCCACAATTATATCTGTTTCAAGAAAATGTTAAGAAGACAGAAAAAAACCCACTGTACCAATAAATAAAGAAAATAAACTGAAAGCATAGGACAATACTGGAAACAAGGAAGTTCTCTTTGAAAATTTATTTTTGGTAGCACCTTTGCGTATGTATTTGCATGAGTTACTTAGGTGTTTTAAAAACTGGCAGGACTGGGTCCTTACATGAAAATAATTTTGTACCTCAGATTGTGACCTCCTTTGTGATGCTAAAACAACTTCCACAACAGGACTCTGCTCCGAACTGTACCATTTGATTTATAGCATGATGATCCTGGTGGCAGTGATGATGATGAAGTACACTCTTACTAGCTTACTAATGCTTTCTTTGAAACATTTTTTTTTTTTCTACTGGGAGGAGAGGGGGAGGTAAAAAACCTGGAAAAATAGTTAAGAATTTTTTTTTTTACTGAAATTGAAAAGCTTTTAATGCAAACTTTGCATGTATATTTGAGTCTCTGTTTTCTCTACATATTACATGTGCTTCTTTCTTACAAATTATTCAAAACAAAGGAAAAGTCCAAATGTATCTTTAACCTTCAGTTAAGTCCAAATGTGTCTTTCACAAGAACAGCACCCAAACCTTAGAAGAAATTGTGAGTTCTAATACGATGAAAACTTTAATTGGTAGGACTAGTAGTATCAATACATTACTGTGGAATCATTTATAATTCTGTCTTTTTGGAGGGACAAAAAGGTAGTGACATCCCCTCATATTTCCAGAAAAGTGTAAATACTAGCTCTGTTCTGACAAACACAATGGTATATGTTGTTTTTTTTTTCCATATCCCTACTTCTAGTATTATTGATGCTTAACCCATGAATGCCCTTGAATATATATACCAGGTTCCTCCCTCATGTTACTGTGCTGCTGACTGCAATAAAATTGCAAAGGGGATACATTTTCTTCCATAACTTTTATTGAAATGACAAAGAGTGACCTCAGGATGTTTCTATATGTCCTTGTGTTCTTTCTATAACATCTAAAATAATAGGGACACACTAAGTGGCATGGCCTCAGGCATGCTGAGGGGGCTTTACCTCTCTGGGGGTTAATGGATGACTGTTTTTAGTTGAGTAATCAAATATAATACTGTACTGCAGAACTCCTATAAAGGCACATACATGCAGACTAATAGCTATTACTCTAATATGCTTTCAACCTTGAAGACACTTTAAAGACATTACTTGTCATTTCAACGTTACATTGTTGCAGTCTAAGAAATACATTTAACTTTTATATGGTCTGGTGAAACAGAGAACAATTGTGACTTTTTTTCTGATTCAAACAAAGAACTGCTCTAATCAAATCTTTAAATGCACTGCTGCTGTCAGCACTAGTAACCAGAAGTGTAACCTCAAAGATCACACTGACACTACTATGAAAGCCAATATGAATTAAAACTTTTTTAAAAAATACTATTTGTTGTATTTTGCACAGGCTGTGAAATAAATTAATCTGCATGTTTTCAGCTGGATGCTGTTGAAAACATTTAGCTAGGTTCCAGGTAGGAATTTCTTGGAGATGAAGCTGGGAAGAGGGGGCTGGAAGAAAAGCATAAGAATTTTATGACCTATTTTGAAATCTCCAATTAAAGAAGAGAATCAGACAGGGAATGTAGATTCTGCAGCTTCCACCTGACTCCCTTTACCACAGGCCTAACGGAACATAGATATTTTACTATTTTTAATTTAAATAATTTCATAGGTTTAATTATTTTCCTCATTTTTTTTCATGATTAAATGCAATTTTTTTTTTGTAAAATCTTAACTGCTTCTTACTTTTCCAGTACCTTCTCCATAATGAGTCATTGAAGTCCTTGAATCCAGCAAGCTATACTTGACAAGACATGACTGACTAGATTTCTCTTTGTTCTTCTAGCCATAATTATTCAAGTGCATCAATGCAGTGATAACTAAGCATCTAAATGTATCACCTCCTCTGAGAATGCATGGAGCACTGCTAGCACAGCTGGGACCCAGAGCACAACACTGTGAGCTCCTATCTCATTCACAGGTAAACCAGGCACCTCCCACATTCATAAAATCATTGGGCAAACTACATTATATGACATAAAAATGCCTTATATTTTACTTTTGGCAGTAAGTCCCTTTATGGTAACATTGTGCCAGTTTAACTTGAGCTGGATTATATCTCTACTTAAGTCATAGATGTTGTCCTGATTTAGTGTACCGCTTTCTTGCTACAAGATGGATGCGGAAGTGTTTTAGATGTTGTTCCAGTGCGACACCACACTGCAATACACCACGTGAGCTATTGGTAAGGAAAGGGAGTCAAGGAGAGAGCTAAAGCTAGGCAGCCCTTCTCCCAGTAAAAGTACGACAACATGACAGCCAATAGGATTCTTCCTGTGCTCAGTATTATACATATGTGCATATTTCTTCTGCTAGATCGAGGTTGGAAATACATTTCTGCAACTATCATCAGTAATATGTATATATGTATATGTATATTTCCAGGATAACTTTATTTCAATCTGTTGTAGGCAGTAGTTAATGAAGTCAGAAAAGAATCATCTGGCTTTTAGCAATTCAGTGCCAGAGATATTTTTGGGATCTTACTGAAGAATGAAATGCAACATATAGACACACAGAAATTACACACTCTTGTTGACTCTAGAAGGGAAATATGAAAGATGTAATAACGGAACGGATAGGCCAGCCTTAATAATACAGGCATTTTCAGCAGAGCAGTCTGCCTCCCTACTTATGTCATTGAAGCTTTACTCGTGTTGTAGGTTATATCATTCAGATCATTAATTTCAAACTTTTTCAAACTTCTCCATGTAATCTGCCACCCTAACAACAGAAGAAATTATCTAAAGCCTGTTTTAGTTAAAGGGAACCAAAGTGGTGTTTCTAGTGGATTTGGAGCAAGAATCCAAAATGAATATGGTTTTGGTTGTGTTCTTTACCTTATAATATTTATGATACTTCTCCTTAATGAACAGGAGTTCTTTAGCTCAGAAACTTAAGATGTTCAAAGCTGAAAATCTTTTTTGTTTTTTTTTTTCAGAAATCACAGAAGATTTACTTCCTTCCAAGACAAAAAAGAAAAAAAAATTATGGTTAAATTCCCATAATCAGATTCCTGGAGGTCCATTATGCTGAGACCTTCTGATGTCTTTCATTATCTTTGTGATCTAGTATGAAATACCTCTGTTAAATCTTCAGGTTTATTGGTCATGAGGGAAGCTTTTTGGTATAATAACCCAGTAAGATGCTCAATTAAACTCAATCACTAAACCTATTTCATTATACTTCCTATTCCTCTAAATAAAGAAACTCAATAATAATTGAGACTCAGAAACTCAGAATTCTTTGATGGATTAATGATTGATAATTTTCCATAATAATATTGGCAGTCTAAGGCTACAGGAATACATTACTATTATTCATTTTCACAATCTGTCATAATAAAGTTAAGCAAACTTGCTTTCCTTTCTTCTGTTTGATAGGCTGTGAGGTATTGACCAGGACTTACACTCTGCCCATTTCCATGACTGATGTCTTTCTGCTAAATAGCATACATTTGTCCTGCAGTCAGTGTTGCAGTTTTAAATGCTTTGGAAGGAAACATGACATTTCTTAAATTCATCATCCGAACTCCTGGATTAAATTAATATATCAGAAACCACAGGCATGATAAGGGGAAATAAAATGTGCTTACAAAACAAAATGAGATACTTTTTAATGCCAGGAAGATAAATTAAAGGTTTCTTTTAATGTTTTTATTGTAAGTAATGAAATATTATTGATATCCAAAACTATTGAGCCAACTTGTTTACCATAAGGGAAGTAAATAGAAAAACAAAGTAGGTTTAAATAAGACTGTGGTCACATTTTCCTAGTTTTTTTAAATATGTGGCAAAATATTTAGTACTGTAGAGGACTGTGAATTCAGAGGATGACATGTATTTCCATAAGTACTTGGGGACATCTAATTTTTTTTACTATAACTGCAAAAACTACAGTCCACTCTCTTCTTCTAAAGTATTTAAAATCACTGCTGAGGATAAAGTTTAATTTCCCTTGGTTAGCGCCTTGATGAATGAATGGTAGTTCATATAATTTGATTAGTTTGCTTTTCAAGAGAATTATAATTGAATTCAACTTCTTTTTCCTTGTGAAAATGGTTCTGAGTGTAAAATAAGTTTATTTAACCTCTTGAGTAGAACAGGTAAATTATTCCATGAATTCATCTAGACCTGAAAAAGGTAAAGATTTTCTCTCTGCGTACATCTTTAGTATATAGGATAATGCATTAAAACTTGGCTTTCACCTTACTAAACAATAAGGCCAAATTCTGTGCAAAATCAGAGATATTATGTATATTTGTATATATATATGTGTATGTGCAAGTGTATGTGTTAGGTTCTACTAAAATATTAATAATTTAAAAACTCTTGTGAAGGAGGGTGTTGTTCCTTTTTAAAAATACATATATCAGTTGTGTAAATGGGAAAACAACATATTTGGATGAGCAAAATTTTCAAATCTCTGTGCTAACTGTTCTTTACCTTTGACTTTTGACTCAATGAAATAAAGTTTAGTACTGAAAAGTAGCTTTGAAAAAAGAGTATATGTAGAAGTGATGATGGCTTTTTTTTTTCCTCATCATTCCCCTATTTTTCACTAATTCCTTGTTCAATATTGAATGAGTCAATTTAACTTATCAGATTTTATTGATTTAAAAAAGAGTGTAAAACAATACTGAGTGTATTTTACAGCTCCAGAATTAATATTTGCGGTTTATCTCTGGGCACTTCTATGTGTGATACTTCTTTACTTTCTTTCACTAGCTTATGACAACAGTAATGATAATGCAGTGGTATCCTCTTTATTTCGAAGATATGTAGTGTTCTTTTGTTTCTTGAAAGCTTCTTGTCTAAGTGTTGTTACCATCCTACAATCTGTTTACAAGGTATGGACAAGATTTCACAGAAAATGTGCCCAGGCCTATTAACACTCATGAAGCTTCATATGGTCAAGATACAAGTATTACAAGAGAGACAAAATTAAAATTATTTTCCAGTATAGAGCAGATCAGTTTGTGAGGATACCATTAAATATATCAGAATAGAATGCATCAGCAGTATAGTGCATCACAAAGGTTTATAAATTTTTTTTGGAAGTAGTCTGAAGTTTTGGAAATTCTTAAATTAAAGATGTCTACTTAGAGATTAAAGCTGGTGTTTTTTTTTTTTTGTAGTGAAACTGTACTTTATTCATTTTAAAATAAAATATTAGATATTTTTAAGTATTTTTAAAATGTGAAATGCTGTTCTGTTTGTTGGAAGAGCAAAGCTTTGTACTCTCAAAATACAATATTAGCTAAGCACTGTAAAAAATTTCTCACTGTATTTCCATTTCTCATCCTCTTTCACACAAAATTTCATTTATTAAAACTGAGAAAAATGCATGCACATTCAGTCATATCTAATTAGCCATTTTGCACTTCTTTAGGTAATTTAAATGCATATCCTTAATCTCTGGCCCTTTCAAAAGAAAGAAAAACTCCACAACATTTCTTCACTTTAGATCAATGAATATATTAGAAGATTTTGAGTTTCATTCCTTTAGCAAGGTAAAGATAAAAGCAATATAATTTGGCATGTAATTAAGTACTTCACTAATTCACTACCTCAACTATTAAAAAAAATGGACCTTCAATGTGAACTTGAAAACTGAAAATATATCAGTTCCCTGTGCAAGCTTTGTTTTGCAGCAGAATCTAATTTAAACCCAATTTATATCCAAACGTAATCAAATAAAAATCTAATTTCTTCCATCTCATTTCTATTGGAACCTTTTTCAATCCACTCTGTGGACTGAAAAATAAGCTTTAGAGTTGTACTTGTTTGTTTACTTTTAAGTTTGCTTGTCTATATATTTTTAAAGAAGATTTTTTTATAAAATGTACTATGTCTACTTCAGGTCTACCTGCTTTCATCTGTCCTGTTCTGGACTTCATCCAGCAAATAAATATGAAACAAAGGCTAAAAAAAAAAAAAAAAAAAAAAAAAAATTGTTTTCTTTTTCCTCCACTTGAGCTATCCTAGACACAGGATAATTTCTATTCTATCAACATAGATCTATCAACATGTGCCAACACTTTTCAATCTATTCTACCTAAGTCTTGAATCAAGCTGCACTATTCTTTTGGATCATGGGTGGGAGATAGAATCATAGAATAGTTAGAGCTGGAAGGCACCTTTAAAAGTCACCTAGTCCAGTTCCCCTGCAAAGAGCAGGGACATCCCCGACTAGATCAGGTTGCTCAAAGCCTCATCCAACCTGGCCTTTAGCGTTTCCAGGGATGGGGCTTCCACCACCTCTCTGGGCAACCTGTTCCAGTGTTCCACCACCCTCATTGTAAAAAAATTCTTCCTTATGTCTGATCTAAATCTAACTCCTTCTAGTTTAAAATGATTACCCCTTGTCCTATCACAACAGGGCTGCTAAAAACTTTCTCCTCATCTTTCTTAAAAGTCCCATTTAAGTATTGAAAGGCGCTATAAGGTCTCCCCAGAGCCATAGATGCTTAAAGTTTACCTACCTTCAGAAATGACTTGGCGTAAAGGTATTCTCTTTACTTCAGAAGGCCACTGCATACTTCCTGGGAGTTAAACTCTTCCTTAAGCATTTGCTAGAGACTAGGCCATTGGGCTTTTGATCAGATGTACAGTTGTCTTAAATTGCAGAACTATTCTGGTACTCTTCTAGTTCACTCTAAGGCTTTTCAAATGTAGGAAATTCAATTCCAAATATTACCAGGTAGGAAAAACTTTAATAATTTAGTTACTGATCTGGAAATGACAGGCTTCTGAGCTAGAAATTTTTAGGATGAGGTTTGAATTTATAGAAGTCTAATTCTTCTAATGTAAATATAAAAACTATTTAAAAAATGTAATGAACATATTTTGGCAAATATATTGACTATGTGCCTTTTCTCATAAAATAATACAGCATTTTTTCACATTGTAAATTTCATCTCTTCTGTTTCAGCTATATATCTGATATACCTCTGATGCCAAAGTTTTCCATTCACGGAGAATATCTGTGAATAATAATGTCAATGGATTTAAAGTAAAAGGTCACTAATGACAATAATTGCCACTGTTGTGTCAGATTGCTTACAGATTGCTTACTCTGAAAGAATAACATCTATACTCAGAATAATTTAACTGAATCCCAACCAACTAAGATTTCTGAAGCAAAGTGAAAGGGAAAGTGGCAAGAAAAAGGTTAAGGGAATTCAGAAGAAAAACTTGCTCACGTTTATATTGCTTGGATTAACAGAAACACTGGAGACACCTGCTGCTTAGTTTCTGGATAGATCATCTACACAAAGACATAAAGGATGTACCTCTCTTGCCCCTACCCAAAACTCCACTCTCCTTAAATCTCCTTCCTTGCTTCTGTGAAGATGCTTCTTTGGTTACAAACTTCATGCGCTTCTCTATTCCATATACATGAAGGCTCCTAAGAGACAGCCTGTCTTGAGTTTTGTGGGGGTTTTTGATGTAGGAGTATCTCACTCATATTTTTCCACCAGTGCATGTGTATTTCAAAGTGGTAAGAGTAATTATTGCTGCAAAAATGTTTCTAGATTTGAATACCAGCCCCTCCTTTTTCTGCTTTTTTTTGTCATTTCTTAATTTGGATTATAAAAAATAGCTTCATAGAAAATCTAATGTTAGACATTTTTTATCCATCACTTCATGTGTATTTAAAATGCATGTTAAAATGCTATTTTACAACAGGAAAAATAAGAACAAAGCATCAATAAGAATCTTACTAAGTGGAATTGTCAAAAGACTCAGGTGTCTACTTTTCTGAGTGTAATCAAGATAGGTAACTTTCCTGGCAAAAGTCTAAGAACTTCAGAAATTAAGTCAATGCTCCGAATTGCCTAAAAAATCCAGCTGATGTCTTAGACTAAAAGTGATCTCAGATTTTCCCCACTTGGCTACTAGAAATAATTATTTCTGGTGTCAGCGTTGTAATTTTGGTTGATTATGTGCTATATTTGTTTGGTGATTTGATAATTTCACATATTGATTTATTGACTTACTCTTAATTATTATCTTGACCTGTACAATCTTGATCATTGTATCATTCCATCTTTAATTAGCTTTGTAAAGGTGTCATGAAATACTTCAGTAAAATGCTTCCTTTAGTATACAGTTGCTTACTCATCTTTTAAAAAATAAAAGCTATAAAAAACACATACATTGTATTAGAATATTTGTAGACCAAAACTACACTGCAAATACAGAGTACTAATACCCCTGTCTTCCCAGTTACTCAATTTTTGTCTAATACTGAATGAATATAATTTCTCATAAGCAAAAAGTGGTCACCTTTTGGACAGTGTAATTGGAAGTGGGGAAACTTGCACTTCAGTACTCTCTGAGAGCAGTAGAATTGTCTTTAGAATTACTTTCCCTGCAGATCTGTATTAGAAAAAAAAACCCTTTTTCCTTAATGTTTTGGATCTGTTAATTCATTTGTAATAAAGTCAAATCTTACTAAACTTGATCCTAGATAAGTTCACAGCAATCAGGAAAAAAAAAAAATCTATCAGAAATAGGAGTTTACACCCTGGTACAGCTAGGAAGTTGATTGTGAAAAAAGATCACGCATTTGCAGTGCAGAAAAATCCTGCATGATGAGCTTTGGAGGTAAAACTGAATGAAATTTCTACTCAGAATGGCTTTTACATAACAGAAGAGATAAATAAATGAAGATGTACTTTGTTCAAATTGAGCTACTTTTTCTTCATTTTAATACATGCCTCTGTCTGCATTGCTTACCCTGTAAATATTTTCCTTTAGGTTAGAAATGGCTAGTCTTAATCCTCATATTAGTATCATGAGATCCAAAAGCTCAGGTCTTCCATGGTTTAGAAGTGTTTTTTCCACTTTCTTCATAGCTGCTGATTTTGCAATGGACTTTTCTGTCCTAACTCGAGCTTCTCAGAATTTACTTTTTACTTGAATAACTTTGCAATCTATGTAATACTAGCCATTTAGCCTTCACAGAATCAGCAGGGTTTAAGTATTTATTTAGTGCTCTCGTTGTCTGCAAGGAGTTATTCCTGCTAAAAGTAAAATTTAACTTTTATCTTTAAAAAGAGATCTATTTTCACAAATTGTAGATTGACATATATTTCGAAATCTCAGAATGTCTCTCTCAAGTTTCTCTATCTGTTTTCTAGTAGATGACTTCTTTCAGTGTAAGGGAAGCACATTTATTTGGTTCTCACTTTTTTTTCATTCCCATTGCCTTTACATATCCTTGATTATTCCTATGGAAAAAAAAATTCTATTCAAATATTTATAATCTATTGAATTTGAAAGAGGATAAAGCTAATATTTTTCAACAGCTTTTGAAAGCACCTTTAAAACTACTTTCAACGTTTTAATGTACTATATCACAATCCTGTAGTGAACTTGGAGAAATGAAATTCGTATTACACTTGATGGAATAGTTGAAAATAGAACATTTCAACAACAATACAGACATCCCAACTGAATATCTCTAGAAGGAATTCTAGAAAAAATATTTTGATGAAAAAAAATTTAAATTATAATGGTAATTTAAAAGCAAGTGTACTTCCTTTTGCAATACAAACGTAGCTTTTGGATGTGAAAGGATGTAAAAGATTTCAGGTTGCCCCTTATTATGCTTCAGATTTCCCAAAATTAAGACTCGAAAGTTATCACTTGAAATCTCTTGTGCACTCAAAAATATTGTAGATTTCTAAAATTAATAAGTTCATAGCATTACTAATTGCATAGCATTTTAGAAGCACTACAGCCCTACTGTGCCAGCCACTACTCAAATTAATGCAGACAGCCCCCGACACTAGCAGCTTGCATTCTAAGTAAACCATGAGGGCAAATATTTTTCTTTTCACTTATCCTTTACAAACATTATTGACAATTTAGGGAATTAAGTAGGCATTTATGGTATTTGAGAATATAATTGCACTATTTAACATTCACCAGAAAGCAGCTGCCGTTATTCCCGAGGGAAAGCCAATCATAAGTATGATTACAAAGAAGCTGTGAGAACTGACTTAATTGAAAAAAACATGAGGACTTCTAAGTAAAGATCAGGGGGGAAAAGTGATAAATTAGTTTTCTTGAGAATTCACAAAGAATGAAACTGGGAAAGTAAGTATATACTGTAAGTTATGCTTTTCCATTATTAAATTTACAAGAACAAATATTATCCTCTTGCATTTTCCAAATAAATGTCATCAAAGGTTATTTAGATTTGATAACTTATTTTAAAAAAGAAACAAAAAAATCACTACATTGAAAATTACCCAAGACTTGCAACTAATAAATGTATCAGAATTTCTTCTTCCAAACCCCTGGCACAACAAAGAATCTCCTGAATAAATTTACTAGGACTTCTAAGAATATTCTAAACTTCCTGACTTGGTGGGAGAAAAAAAAAGTTCACTCTTTGTTTGAAAGGAAAATATTGAAATACTTATCTTTTTGTTTTATTTGAATTTTTTTATTAACAATTTAAAAAAATATATTTTATACTTGCATCATTTTTCTTATGTATTTAACACATTAATTAGCAGAAATAAAACTTCAACCTTCCCAAATCAGAGTGTTTTTCTTTAAAAAATCATAAATTCAAAGCATACGCCTTTGTAATCCAGTCAACATCCATTTATTGACTTTTCTATTCAAATTCTCAATCCAGTAAAATGGAAAAGTTAATATTTACTATTCAGCTGAATGTTGCATCTTATTTTCCATTGCTCTGTTGCAGTGTTTTCCCAATGTTTCAAATATGCATACTTCTAGAAAATACTGCTTGATTTTTTTTTAATAAAAGCATGAAAGCTGTCTTCTAAGCATATCTTTGCAGTAATTTATTGACAACTTTTATTAGAGTGTTCCTTCCTTCTTCTTTTTTGAAGAGAGTTATAGGATACAGTTTTCTGATGTGAAACTAACAAATAATGCAACAGAGAAACTAGCTTTAGTGTAGCCCCAGTGAAATCTCTCTCATTACCCTATGAGGTTACATAAATATTTGGATTCAGAAGAATTAAAATACTTAACTGTGATCTCCTCTTATGGGAAACACAGAATTAAATTCAGAAGTTATGCATAGAGTAAATTGTATTTTTATCCTCACTAGACATAAAAGAAAATAAGTTGAAGAATACTTATTTGCCTTCTGGTTTTTTTTTTTGTTCATATCCTGGAAGTGTTAATTTAAAACGTCAAGTGTTGCAGCAAGTGTACAGCTGATACTTTTGATGCCTAAGTTCTACAGTTTAGTCAAACTCAAATCTTTCCTATTTTCACTGATGTGCCATTTCATATATATGTTCAAGTGGGGATTCATGGTCTATATATCTCATCTAAAGAAGTTGATTCATACAATGAAGTAATGAACTGTAGCTGAGAATCTTTATTTGGAAGGGGTGGAGCACTAGAGAATCATGTCAAAATTGACATTTGGTATTCAGCTTCATCCTCTGAGAACAATTGCTTGGAAAATACTCTATAGTAAATGTCAGTGTACAGTTAAAGTATGAGGATTTGGAGGAATGGGATCTTTTAAATCTTACTTTTAAAAGTTGTTCTGAGTAAATTACTCAGCTAGTAACTGAGGAAGTGACTGGGATAGTCTTCCTAATTACCAGCCTATACTTAGCTTCTAAACCAATTAATGACTACATGTGCATGAATACCTTTTACAAAGCAGCCTAAGAGTGACTCAGAATAACTTAAGGGACACTTTCCTGAGAAGTGAAAAACACAAAACTTGCATCAGAGGGAGATTTTGAATCCTTCTTCTCATAACCCATGCAAGTGCTGAATGTGTTGGCAAGACAAGGTTTCCAGGTGGATGTAATAAGCACCAATTGTTAGAGACATAAGAAGCAACTTGGGGTTGGGGGTGAAGTCTGAGCAGCCAAGGTTAGAATGGTGACATCTCTGCAGGTTATGTTTCCCTTGTATAAGCATAGGAAATCAGCATCAGTTTTAGCCTGACCTCTTCCTTCTCCATGCCATATACTCTTTTTGTTAGAATACAACATTTGGTATCATCTATGCTCTAATTTAATAAAAGCTATTCACTCTACTTGTACATTGTACACCTAAGTTTTATTGATAAATCAACACTGCTAGGTGCCTGTCTGAAGTCTGTATATCCTGATGCATGGGGAGCAAACAGGACGAATTAGAGGTCTGCATGCAGCTGTTGGGCTACAGTCTCATTGGAATGACACTGTCTCTAGTAACATCCACATAGACAAACCGAACGAAGCACAGCCTGTGTAAGTGGACAATGAGATGGATTGAAAACTGGCTGAACTGCTGAGCTCAGAGGGTTGTGATCAGAGCTGCGAAGTCCAGCCAGAGCCCAGTCATTAGTACTGTATCCCAGGGGCCAATACTGGGGCCAATGCTGTTGAACATAATCATTAGTGATCTGGATGATGGGACAGCATAATCTCAGCAAGTTTGTGGTGATACCACACTAGGAGGAGTGGCTGATACACCAGGTGGTTGTGCTGCCAGAAGACAGACTGGAGAAATGAGTAAAGAGTAATCTCACAAAGTTCGGTGAAACAGAAATGCAAAACCCTGCATCTGTGGAAGAATAACTCCATGGATCAATAATATTTTGGAGGACGGACAGCTAGAAAGCAGCTTTGAGGAAAAGCCCCTGGGAGCTCTGGTGGTTATAAAGTTGCCAGAAGTGTGCCTTTGCCACAGAGAAGGAATAATCCTGGGCTGCATTAAGAAGAACATTGTTAGCAGATCAGGAGAGATGATCCTCTCTACTCAGCACTGGTGAGACTCACCTGGACTTCTGTTCCCAGTCCTGGACATACTGCAGTGATTGTAAAAGATTGTATCGAATATTTGTCTCAACATTGTCGAAACATCAAACCACCACCCGAACAATGGCTTCCCGTTATCTTGCAAGCCAGCTCCTGTTGTCTTGCAAACCTGAATGCAGAGCTGATTCCAAGAAATTTTGAGCCAGACTCTTCTTGGTGGTATCCACTGAAAGAAAGAGAGGTAATGGGCACAAAATTAAATAAAGGAAACTCCCTTTAAAAAATTAAAACATTTTTTTTTTTTTATTGTGAGGACAGTAAAACTTTGGAACACTTGCCGAGGGGAATTATGGAGTTTCCATGGTGTTTAAAACCCCACTGAATGTAGCTCTGAGTAGCCTGATGTAGCTAACTCTGCTTTGAACAGGAAGTTTGACCAGATGATACCCAGAGGTCTTTCCAACCCTACCCATACTGCTGCTCTGTGATTGTCTTACTTCTGTTTTCCCACAATTATAGCTAAAGAAAATACCACTAACTATTGTGACATATTATAGACTGAAGAGAGGAAGAAGTTGAGCAATATTTCTTCCCCTGAGAAGCATGAAAGAGATGTAATTTTTTAAGTGTTTCATTCTAAGATATAGTTCTTAATTGAAAACTGAGCTTTGTTGTTAGGCACCTATCCATCTTTGAGGGACAGATGGGACTCAAAAAGTTCCACTCAGTCCAAACTCTGTCTAGTTCACTTGGCTCTATGATCAACGTCTTGGCTTTTGTGAATCCTTTTCTTAGGACACTAATTAAGTTAAGTGAGAAACTGAGGGTCAAAAATTTGAGGTTTTGGTGAGATACCACTAAATGAATCAGTGGTAAAGCTTACAAAGACAGAAAAAGTGAGAATCTCCTTTTAAGATGTGCTAATTAATGTATTTCACAGATTTGTTAATTTAAAATGTTATTTGAGACACTGGAGGATGCAATATATTTGGAAAAACAAGGTATTTCTTTCCAATTTTTGATGCAACTCTAGCTTGCTAGATTAGCATATAGTAGAGATAGATATCTGAGCTCTAAGTTCAGATCTTACAAAATGGAAGAACATTCTCTTTTCTTTCAATAAGAGCCTAAATATGACACTGAAGAAAGACTGTTTCTGATAGACTGGATTTGTGTCTTTCATGACATTACATATGCTTCCAAGGAATACAAGCATATACTGTCTTAACAAGTAAGAATAGAGTGGTATCCTAGAGTCCTCACTTCACATTTCATCTTCACATGAAAAGACAAAAAGATCCAATATGGAAATATCCTTTGCTTTTCTATTTAGGGTATAAGTGTAAAAAAAAAATCTAAGCAAAACCGTGTGACAACATAAATTTGGGCAGGATAAGCATACAATTCCAAACTTTAAATCCATATTCTGTACAGAAAGATGATATTTTAAGCATGTTTTACTAGGGAGCAAATAATTGATTTATTATTTTGACTAACTATGGGAAATAATCTTGAATCACATTGTATACTCCAGATCTGTTCAATCAGTTACATGAACTAATAGTGGAGTTAAAGGTGTAATATACTACTGTACATATTATTCATCAAATCTAAGGCAATTTTTAATTCAGTGCAATTATCTATAATCTTGTGTTTAGCTTCTGAAGAATCTAATGTTCATTTGCTGGATATTGGAAAATGTCACTTTTTGTATCCATAGAGGTTTGTCAATTTGTAAATTTTTTCATTCTAGCAGATTCATGCCTATCATCTTTAAATTATTTTCCTTAATCTTCCTGAAAAATACAGGTTCTTATTTCACTTTCACTTTTTGAGATGTTGTTAAAAGCACTCATAGTGACTTTATGGTATAAATAATGAGTTTCTTTCATGTTTTCTTTCATGTGAGTTCTTGCATGTTGAGCTTGTGAGAACCATTTAGATGTGTTGTTGCCTTGTATCAATGGCAACCTTTCTTTTTGTCACAGGCACAGAGAAATCCAAGAAGAGATTAATTTTTGTAGGTGTATTTTTATATTATTTACCCATTATTTTATAAAGAACTATTTTCACTGAATCAGTAAGCTTCTCAAAAATTATTAATACCATGCAAAGAGTTATATTTTGTCCATTTGTTGCTGTAGCAAGTTCAGGGTCGCAAGCGACATACCTGTTCCAGGGAAATGTCATTTATATCTTGCTTCATTTAGTATATGGGAGAAAAATCCAACTAAACAAACATAAAAGCTCCAGGTGACTATTCAGATGCTGCAGAATATATTTAGTTAGGAACAGCATTTCTTCTGGGTCATGTGGATGCTGAAGACACACCTCTTTAGTTACACAAACATACATTATCCCTGTGAGACCTCTGGCACAGGATATCCTTCGTATAGATACATATAGTTACACACGTAATTACTCCATTTTTCACATCAAAATACTTTTTTTTTTCCAATCTACACTTCCAAATAAAACTCATTAGATTTAGCCAGACATCATGTCGTATCAGTGGGTATTTCTTGTAGATAGCAATGCAGTCAGCAACTTCTAGGAAATAAGGCCTGTTTATTGGAGTTTGACTGGAGATGCTCTAAGTTTCAGATTGATATTTCATAATGCAGTGCTAGTGTTAATTTATTTCTTAAAAATTTTGCTTCCATCCATATTTTTTCTGTTATTAATAATTTTGCATTGATACTGTTTATTGTTACTATTGAACTCCTTTATGTACAGATTTAGCTTGTTGTTGCAAAGAGCATTGCACTGAAAAATTGATTTAATTATTGTTTAAAGGTACTCTTCTGTTTCCCAGCTGTATTCAAGGATTCACTGTTCCTTGTGAGAAGCAGCCCTTATTATTGAGTCCCTCAATGAACTGAAGGGAGAGGTTGTATCCATTCTAAGCTTATAGTCTTCAGCAGCACAGATACAACATCATCACAAGCATTTTTCATTTAATTGTCTTTTGTTAGCCAGCTTGTCTAACTTCCAGGCTGCTGTCTATCCAGCTATTATTGCCTTGTCTTATTAACACGGTTTTTGATTATGAGTTAAACTCCTCTTTTTGCTGAGTCAGTTAATGGTCTTACTGGTCCTTTCTGTTCGTGAAGTAGATCCTATCATTCATAGATTTGTGGAATTGTGGATTCACAGAATGGTTTAGGTTGGAAGGGACCTTTAAAGATCATCTAATTCCACCTCTCTTGCCATGGGCAGGGACATTTTTCATCAGATCAGGTTGGTCAAAGTCATGTTCCATCTGACCTGAGGCATCCACAACTTCTCTGGGCAACCTGTACCAGTGTCTCACCACTCTCATCACTAAAAATTTCTTCCTTATGTCCAATCTAAATCTATCCTCTTTCAGATTAAAACCATTGCCCCTTGTTCTGCCACCTCAGGCCTTGGTAAAAAGTCTTTCTCAGTTTTTCTTATAAGCCCAGTTTGTATAACAAAAGGCCACAATAGGGTCTCTCCAGAGCCTTCTGTTTACCAGGCTGAACAACCCCAACTCATTCTCTGTACAGGAGAGGTGTTCTAGCCCTCTGATCATTTTTGTGGTCATATACAGTGTATAATTCTAGTTCTTATTATTTAACTTAAAACAAATTTCTCATCAATTTTTTTCATCAAATTTCTCACCCATCTAATTTTAGTTTCAGTCCTGAAAGAAAACCAGAACATAAAACCTATTCTTTTATTCTTTAAAGTTAGAGCTTCACCTTTCACTTCATCACAATCTTTTATGGCGCTACACAAGCACACACTAAGCAGCGGGTTTTGCAAGACAAATGACTGAATACAAAAGGGTCAGAGAGGGCTTTTAAGAGCTTTCAGAGCTCATGTGAAGAGAATGATGACAATTACTCTTAAAAAAAAAAATTATCTACAGGTATTCCTATGGTGCTCAGCAGTATGGCATACACTCCAAAAGCACTGATTAATCTATTCTCATGGCAACCTTACAAATGAACCAAATGCTAGATTCTCCATTCACACATGGGCATTGGAGTCCAAGATGAACCCACTGAAGTCAGGAGGCTGCAGCCTTTCGTTGGTTAGCTTGAAATGTGTTGCTGAATTTCAGAACAGCAAAATGTGTAGCATCCAACTGTAAGTCTTAGGCAGCTGTGAGTGGTCCACAGCTGAGGATGCTGACAAATGCCAAAGCAAGCACTTTCAATGGATCATCCACAAGTGGATGACACATCCAGAATGAACATTCGGTTTTAAATTTTGGCCAGTGCGATTTTGCCTTAACTACTAGGGGAACAGTTACAATGAATCCAAAGTCAGGCGAGTGTCTTACCCCACAAACGTCATGTTTGATTTTGTCATTTTAGCAGTTTAGATTGTGTTTACAGCCTACAGAAAGCAAACACTCGTACATTATAGAAGACAGCCTTCTCTATCCATTTTTTCCCTTCAAATGAAGTAATAGGTTTTATTACAGAACAGCTAGTTCAGCAAAGACTAGCATTTGCCTAGGTTTAAATTAGATGATCTAACAGAAATCAAGGGGAATATTCATTTGTTTTATGTGTTTAATCAGCTAGCTGAAGTGAAGCCTAAATTAATGAATGTGACCTGTGCTTTGCGAGGCATTTGGATGCTGAATGTAATGCCAAGCACAGATTTGCAGGGCAGATCATGAAGATTTTTGCTTTCATGCTAGTCCCATCTTCCCTGCTGCGGTACTGGCATCACTCAGTCCACTCAGCACATCCCTGCAGCTTCTGGCTCCACAGAGAATCTCTGGTGCTGTACTGGGAGTCGAAATGGTGCCAGAACTGTGGCAGGAGAGAGGGACAGAGCAGCCTCGAAGCCAGAAGGGCTGTGGGTACTGTGTCTTTGCCAGCTGCAGGCTAATTCTCCAGGGACCAGGCAGCCGGCTGTGGCTGGGGGTATGGGGCACAGCTTGGGGAATGGAGAAGGATGAGACAGCAGGGTACAGTACAAGCAGTGGGGTTCTAGTCACCATCTATCTTGTGGCTGCATCCATCCTTCATATTACAAAATTAACTTCTACAGAATTCAACTGTATTTTCCACTTCTTTGTCACTCATGCACAAAGTCTGTTAGAGCTCAGAGAAGGACTCAGATATCTGGCATCAGTCAAACAATGAAATAATAATAAGTTTAGAAAAATAAAATCAGAGGTTTTATCTTATTACGTCATGCAGCGTTCCAAAAGAAAGAAAAACATTCTGTCAGGAAGTTACAAGACACCACGTTTTCAAATCTAGTGATCTAAAGAGGCAGGTGTGTTTAGTGGAAGCTAGACATGCACCACTTCTGAAATCCCTTTTCTTGCATACTTTGAAAAAATATCTCTGTCCTTTGAAAAGTTCTGCCATGTTTCTTAATCCAATAACAGGAGGATGTGAAAGTCAAGACGCTTAAGCCAATTTTTCTGGTAGTAAAAGTCTATGTTTAAGGCTTATGAAAATGATGCCCTTGCTGCTTGCTGGCAGGTTTTGGCCACTTAATTAAGTAGAAAAACCAATATAGCATACAAATTACTGTCAGCAGAAATAGTATGTTCTTTCTCTTGAAATCTGCTTTTGTTATTGAACACGACAGGTCTTTGAAACCTGTTGCTCAGGCGCCACAGATACTTAAAAAACAGATCAGGTGTTTTAGGATTTTATGAAAGATTGTTTTTTTTTCAAACTTCTAACTACTTTACCACTTCAAAGATTTCTAGTATTATATAGTATTATGTAATTTTTTTCACAGCACAATCTTATACTTTAAATCTCTAAATTTTCCTCTTTTTTGGTGTTTTTTTTTTGTTTTATCAGCAAAGGAATTCGGAGAATAAATGCAAGTTCTCAGTGCAATCTTTGCTGAAACAGTTCTACTATTACTTCCTTTCTATTTTCTCCTCACCTGTATTCCTAAGGTATAGATTATTTTTGTTCAATTCTTGTTGACTTGCCACTATATTAAATCCTTGTTAATGTATTTCTTCTTTTTTTTTTTTTCTCCAGTTTCTATCTGCCTTTTATATAGAAAGAATATCAGCAACCTTTTCTAAAGGTACATATTTAATAAACAACCTGTCATTTCCTGGCTTATTGAAGCAAGTAGTCTCAGTAACACCATTTATTTTGTTTCTTCAGACTCTGTGAGCACTAACAGCACTCCTGGACTAAACTACTGGTCACATACTAACTCCCGGGAGCTCTTTCCCTACAGCACAGGAAGGCTGAAGAAACTGTAAATAGTTTGTGTTGTGCTCTCTAAGAGTTCCCTGTGGAATACAATCAGTCTCCTTTTTTAGCTATAATGCATCTTGTAGAAAATCCTTTAGGAGATATAGAAAATAATTAAAATATCTCTGTTCTATGAGAAATTGGGGAGGGACAACACTGGAAAAATTGTTTTTAAAAAAGGCTGCAAAACAAATATTTGTTGCAAAAAAAAAGATAATTACCAGATGTACATAAAGTGATTACGCTAAAAGTAAATTACTGTGTAACTTTTCCTCCTTTTTTTCTTAACAGCTTCTTGGATGACAGTAGCTTTGGTTTGGCTAGGAAATAATATACACTAGAAATATTGTGGATTGACTAGGATTTTTTAGATATGGAGTTTTAGTGTGAAAGAATACATCCTTCTCTTAATTCCTAAATATCTCTTAATATATTAAAAAAAAAAAAAATTGTCAAGGTTGAAGTGAGGGAGCGGGAAAAAAGCTCATCAAAAAAGAGCTTCCTGGATCAGAAAAACAAAACAAAACAACTAGTGTCTACAGGAAAATCTTCTTTGTTGCCACTTATTCTTTACTTTCCTGTTCAACAGAAGAATAGGTTTAGCTGGAGGTGATTTTACAGTAAAAAGACAACTTGATCAATTAAAAACTTCATCTGAGTTAAATTCTAAACTTTACAAATTGTTATACAGACATTAAAAATGGACAATAAAAGTAATCTGTGGATTAGTTGGACTGCTCTAAGAAGAAATATACTTGAGTTGAATTATTGTACATACTTCTAATCAAAAGCTCTTTTTATGTTTCCTCTCTAGGAGACTCTTGAGAATGGTAGAGTAGAGCATGGGAGCTGGGTGATGTTGGTGTACAAAGAAGCCAGCTTCAGAAACACAGATACATTGCTCCAAAGACACCCGTAAGGTAACTAAAGACGTTAATAAGTCCATCAGATAGGAAGCTAATGTAGCACTTAGCAGAGCCTGGAAGTAGGAACTGTGAGTCTATTTTCATGGCACCTGATGCATTCTCTAGACTGCTAAACATGGGGGTAATACCTGTAAAATGGCTTATAGCCATTGTCCCCTACTGGGGACTGGCACAGCCACACTGGCAGAGCCACATCACAGGCAGAAGAACATGAGTGGAATACAGCTACAGTGATTTAAAGAAGAATGCTGGGATGTTGACAATGTCTCTTTGTTCAGCTTCCGACAGATGTCATTTAGCATGGTTATTCTGAGTCTTTCTGATTCCTTTTCAGCTCTTCAAGTGACCTGCGACTGCTCAAACCCAAGAGCAGGTAATGTGCTGCAGCTTGTTCATGCTTGTTCATGCACATTTGGTCAACTGGATCAGAAGAGGCAGATGTGCTTCAATAAAATGTTTCAGAAAACACAGCAGATAAGCTAAGCAAAGAAGATAGTGGTGACAGAATTTGCCTTTCCTAACTAGGCTGAAGTCCAACTGTTGTTCCTGGCAGCAACAACCCAGACTCAATCAAACCCAGGTGCAGAATCAGCCAGCTTGGAGGAGAAGTGTGCTTACATCTGGCCTTTTCTGACTCAGGGCTCTGCTCAGAGGGAGGAACATGCTGTTGGGAGATAAATTTCCCTCCTTCTAATTATAGGCCTTGCCATCTTCTGCCCACTTCAAGAGTAAATCGCCTAATCATAAGCAATTCCTCTTCAAAGCTCAACACAGATTGGATGCAGTTCCCTGACAACACCAATCTGTTCACAGTATTGCAGGCAAAGGCCAAAATAACATTAAAGATCTTCCAGACTGCTGAAGGAGAGAGGATTGAAGAAAGAAAATTGAAAATACAATAGTAAAACACAAAAGACAATTCTCTTGCCACCTTTTAGCAAGGAAGATAGCTAATAACAATGGGACAAAATAGAATAAGACAAAAATCTTCCTTTTCCATTGGTAAACAAACAAACAAACAAACAAACAAACAAAAAACTTGTCACACACACTTTCACTTCTAGTAATTGGTAAAGCAGATGGAGACTTCCGATAATGATTTATTTACATCAGAAATCTTCAATTATTCAGAATGACCAAGTCATTCTCACTACTAAGCTGTACAAGGAGAAGATCACATTACTGCCATATTTGCCTGTTTTTCCCCTCCTCCCTCTTTATGTTCTCTTGTGGTATCTGATTGTGAATTAGGTTCTTGATCTTGTTAGAGAGTTGTCCGTTCAAGTAATGTAGTGCCCATGAACTGTCCCGCAGAACTCGGACTGCAGACCGGTGAGACAGATAACCAAACCATTACTGACAGGAAACATTATGTTTTCCAAAATGGAAATAATGGTGTACTACTAATACATCAATCCTGTCATTGCTTTTTTTTTGGGGAAACATCAAAATACCAATATAAAGTGCAACAATAATAATAGAGTGGTATTATTGGTAGTGTTTTTGAAGTGACGGTTGATATCAAGACCAACATCTAATTTTACATTGATGTATCTCCATTGAATGAAATAGCATTCTTCCCAATTTATGCCAGTGTAGAGGGAGAATAAAATTAGGCCTTAAATTTCATGCCTGCCTTGAACTCCTGGCAAGAAGGCTGGAAATAATCATCGTATTTTAGCACTGCCAAATTGTTAAGTGTAAAAATAATAATTCTAAAAAAATTATCAAACTGTATCTCATAACTCAACTTTGCAAAGTTTTATTTTACTTGACAGTAAATAAGCATGAGGATTTATTTATTTATATGTTTGATGGACTGATCTATCAAGAATTTGGGAAAATATATCTCCTATTGTTTTTAAATTGCAAAGAATATACTAACTTTATATCTATCACATAAAATGGGCTAAATATATTTGGTGCTGCATAATTACCACTTTTCTATACTTATGAGAAATTGTCAAACAATGAAGATAGAGAGAATAGCAAAATCCAAAATTTATGAAGTACAAGAAATAGAAGAGAAAAATGATAGCCCGGTAAATCAACACACAGTCACTTAGTGCAGGTGATTCTGTAGTTGCTATACACTTGGGGAAACTCATTGGCTCTAATTTTCACCAGGAGGTCAATTAAACACACTATAAAAAGAATCTGAATTATTTATACCTTGGAATATAAACACTGTAGCAGTTTGTACATACACAAAGTAAGAAAACTCTTCGTTAGTTATCACAATAGCAGATGTACATACATGTACATGCATAGTACACTTCTACATGGGTGATCTTAAATGAAAAAAAAACTTTCCCAATATTGGCATTATTATCTTATACTGAAAATACTACCTCATGGAAAAGTAATTTACCAAAGGCAGTCTGGACAAAACATATTTAATTTTTAAAATTTTAAAGTGACCCATTCCTTCACCTGGCAGTGGGAGAGTTTGTTTCTAATATTGTAAAAGCTTTGTATGCAATTTTTGGTCATCATTATAAGAGTAGTTATTCATAAACTGGTAGAGAAAAAGATACTTGTTTTTCATAGCACCATCTGGTTTGGTCTGATTATTTAGCTGATCTGTTGAAGTGTTTTTCAAATGATCATTGTTTTAGCTTGCATTGTCGGATGTCATCCAAAGGTCCACCATAGGCAGATGGGGCTGTAATATATAACAGAGCTGCTATAATAAAAGCACATCTTCTCCCCCTGCCTCCAAACACCCTTTCCCTCTTTCATTAGGTGATCCTTTACTGGATGTGCTGGATTTGATTTAATTGTTTACACATTTTACAAACATTACAAGGGAACCAAAAAAGACAGTAGTGGGGTAAGTCACATTGGAGAACCATGTGACATTCTTTAATTAACAACATCTAAGGGAGAAGAAAGAGAACCATGTTTTTTTTTTCTAGTGCTATACAGTTCAGAAGGAATACATACATCACACAAGTATTTCAGGAAGACATGCTTTCTGTCTAACAGAAAGGTGTGAAAAGGATGTGAAAATATGTTCCCTTTGGAGGAGGAAGGATGAAGTGCAACAAGCCGCTAGAACCTTTAGGTACAAAGAAAGGAGAGAGATGCCTGTGTAAAGTACTTTATAGTCTGCATTCACAGCTAGAAATTTGACTGTTATGTAAGATGTTGGAAGTGCCTGTATTTTTGGAACTTTTAATATGAACACAGAATTTCAACATAGGAATCTAATAGTTGTTCAACAGGAATTAGAGGCAGTAATTAAATATATCAGAGTCTGCAAATATGAGGCATGGATGGGGAAGCACACAAGCCTGGATTAATCTCACCTACATTTTGGATTTAGCTTAGCTGAAATGTCAAGGATAGGGATTTAAGCTTGGTTCAGGGCTTAAGCAATCTCAGTAATCAAGATAGAAGGTTAGGTGTCTTTGACTTCTACACCTAAGGCAGGTGCCTAGCATCTCCCTTAACAGTCAAGTGAGAGGAAAAGTCTCTTTAACAGCCAGCTCATCTGTCTTATTTGGAATCTACTTTGAGATGAATGGAAGAACATATTTTTTGCTACAGACAATGCAGAGAATTTAGACAACTATATCAAATGTGGGTTTATGATTCTACGTAAAACATCGATGCCAACTTCTGATCACAGGAACTCCATCCTATGCCACTGAATTGCAAACTGGGATTTTGATTTTGAGAGTGGCATGAAACACCCTTCTAAAGTGCTTGTGTTTCTCCATTGACTAAAAAGAGCATTTTGATACCTAAATTACATTACACCTACCTTAGCACATAGAATTAACAGGAAATGGGGACAGGGAGATTAATTGAGAACACAGTATATAGGAAAATGTTTGTTTGCAGACTATAGCAAAACAGGTACTTAAAGTAAAAAAAAAAAAAGTCAGTGGCTTGAAGAGACAAGACATCTACTGCAAGCATAGTGATTTTGCAGTTAGATTGTATAGCAAATAGCACTAGAGAGCCTTCCTTCTGTCTCCCTGCAAGTATTTATTTAAAATAGAAGGCTTTATTGTATATCAGAACAGTGGTTTTAAATTTCTTCCATTTTCAGTTGCATTTCATAGACTATATTTTCCCAAAATGTATACTTGGATTTGGATCTTGTAGAATTCACCCTTGGAGCTGTGACAAGCTATTAAATGCAATAACCAAAAAAGCGAAGTAGTACTTACTTACATAAAAGAATACTGCTAGAGAAAGAATATTAACAGAAGCAGTCTAAACATGCATTTGGCATGTCTGTACTACAATGGGCTGCAGAGATCCCGGTGCTTGCACACACCATAGTGACATGCAGAGAATCTAACTCGACTCTGGATTTGAGTTAACTGTATTTGGTGAGTTAAGCTGTGTATGTCTCTACAGGGCTTATCACTCCAGGGTGATCCTTGGCCGGTATGCCTGTACTACACCAAGACTCAATTGGCATTAGTTTGGTAGTATCTGCATTTTGCAGGTGTACCAATTTCCTTACCACTTTTCATTGCTGCATTAAATAGATATTGTCCCCCAACCATTGTAATTACTCCATCTGGCATGCATTTCAAAGCTTACTGACTAGTTTTTATCCAATTTCAAGGTACATGTCCTCATTTGAGACCGTGAACAAACTCCAAATGCACTCAGGCGTTGCTCCAAATAACAGCAGATACAATCTTCATCTAGAAGAGTGCAGAGTCCCAGACAGATGAATTCTGTTCATAGCTTAGAACTGCAAGTTGTGTACCCTCAGAACTCAGTTTTAGTCACCTTTTGGGCAGAAATACTTACAAACACTTACAAATAATAATGCAAGTAATTCCAGTTGTCTCACTAAAATGTATCAAAAAAGAAAAAGCACTAAGAAGAATAATGAAGAGTAAAAGAAACAGTGAAAGACTGACTCTGTAGCATGTAAGCATAAAGATGAGAACAAACAGTTGCTGTAAGGAATGGGTAGTGAACAAAAGCAAATATTGAACCCGATTTTCAGACTGCAAGCTAGGACTTGCCATTATTTCTAACAGTCACTTTGCACAAACCAATGAGAAGCTGACAATGAAGCACATCTTAAAAAACCCCCACATATTGTTTTTGTTTTACTAGATAATTAGTTGCAGTCATCCCATTACTGTGCAGCTTGCATAATGCTCATTCTTTACCCAGATACAAATCCCTGGAACTGGCCATCAATGTCTTCATGCCTCAATGGTAAATTGCTGAGGAAAAGGACTTCTCCAAAGGGAAGGAAATCCTGTAAAAGGACATTTATATTTATAAATCATGATAAATGATCAGTACTTTTGGTTCTGTGGTACCTCAGTTTTGAAAGAGAATAGTGAGGTAGACAAGGGAAAATAAGTCTTTGTAATTAACAAGAGTTAAAAGAAAGCAATTTTAAAGACGTGTATTCACGTACTGTGGCATTTATACAGGTTGAAAAGTCTCATGTAAACTGAACTCAACCTCTAAAGAGGATTTGAAAGCATAAGTCATTTTAATTCAATTTCAAGTTTTATATCATAGTATTATCCCAATAAAATGGATTTTATATGTATATATAAGCCCTGTCTTGAATTTGATTTTTAAGAGAGTCTGTTACTGCACCTTATATTTTATATAGTTATGTAATATATTACAGACTATGAGAAGTGGCAAGCACACTTCAGCTGAAGGACATGCTGATGATTTATGGAGCTGAAAGTCCATACACCCTAAATTAGGTTTTAGAACTGCAGTGTAATTTTTATCATGTAACAAGGAAATTCATTTACAAAGACTACCCCACAGCTTTGAAAGTCACTGTAAAGATTAAGTTCTGTTTGACAGAAGGTGGGAGATTTAATTTTGGGTTTTTTTTGGGTGGGAGGAAATCAGATTATCGATCACCTTAAGGAATGCTATCAGACATCCATGTATCTCTTAGGATTTCCTACACCATTGTAATTATTCCAATGATAAAAACACAGTAATCTTCTTTTATATGGTTGGTTTTGTACCAGCAAGAAAACAAGCAAGAAAGACCTGCCACAACCAAGGGTGCTGGAGGGGCTAGATTGCAGCCAAAGGGACTCTGAGGGGAAGAGGCACCTACCTCTCCCTGTTGCCTCAGGGCTTTGGCACTGAAGGGGCCAAGGGTGTGGGAAGGAAGGTTTAAGGAGGGCAGGAAGGGGTGGTTGCAGACATAGGAGGAGTGCAAAGAAAACCTTAAAGTTTTACTTTCACTAGGCCAAAATATCTTCTCAGGCAGAATGCATTTCAAGACTAAGAAACCTACCTACTGTAGGTTTAGCTTAGTCAATAGGTGTCTGTCTTAAGGTGACTTTACTTAGTCCCTATCCTTCTCTGTCTGTATCGATTAGGGACTTCGTTCAATTGACTGTAAACTATTTGAGATACTCTAGGATATCCAGTCTTCCACCTCTAACATCAGGCATTAATATACAACAAGTGCCTGTTTCCACTTTTTATTTACCATGGGAAAAGTCCAAAAATATTTTTGTTGCATGTCAAACTTAGATATGAATACTAGTAGAAAGAAATCTGAACCTTCACATTGGGCTAGGAGAAGATGGCATAAACACAAAGGATATTTACTTTGAAGCATCCTAAAAGAAATAGATTATAGGGTACAGATGCTTTAGGGCTGCAGGAAGAAGGTGAAAAAAAAAATGAGGTGATCCAGGATCTACTATTCTTTACTTCACTTTAGGAAAAAAAATAGTCTGCAGAGCCAGGAAATAACTGTAAAATTGCAAGATTTGACTCGAAAAAAACACTCAAAAGTACAGGTTCAAATGAAGGCCTGAAAGTGTAGTACAACAAATTTCTATGCAACATACACTTTTCAATAAATTTGCTTTGGCCATACTTGCAAAGTTTGTTTGTTTGTGTCATGCAAGAATTTGGGGAATGGGACTGCACTAACTCAGTTGTTTGTAGAAAGTAAATTTAGAAGTTCCTTTAGTATTCAGAAGTAACAGATGATACATCCAAACATGTAGTTATAAACTACTAGTCTTCTCTTTAAAGCCCTTAATTATGAACCCATTCTATCTCCCATCTTTTATTCATCACCAAGTTGAACGTGCCAGGATATTCCAGTCTGCATCACCCATTGAGCCAATTTTCCTTCAAATATCTGTGTGCATTCTTCCAGGATACAACTGATATACTGGAGTAACTCCTTCTAAGACTCTGCTGTGTCACTGCATTAATCACCTTCAGATGTCAGGCTAAAAATCTTTTCTCCTATAAGTTCTAGAAACAGGGTAAGTAACTTGTGTTGTGATTATACTTCTATGAATCAAATTAATTTATCATTTTTACCTCATACTTCTCTTATTCCTCAACTCTTAGACTCCTATCACAAACTCTCAATGGCTGAGGACCTTTTGAATTAATTTCAGCATAATGAATATTTGTAAAGGCCATCAAATATGTTACAGGATGTCATCACTGTTCAACAACAATTAAATCAATTCTGAGGTCTTGAATAGAGAAATTTTCACCTGCTTAGCTCCATGGAAAACACATGCTATTAAAATTTGTATTAAAGAAACAGAAATGCAGGGGAAGCAGTTAGAGCATTATTAAAATTATTGAACAAAGTTCTCATTCTCCCTCAGCATTTAGCTAAGAGATTTGCAAAAGGAAGTCTACGTCACTTTAATGACATGTTAAAATTATTTAAATTGTGGTTTTTAGTGAAAAAGAATGTAGTTGTTAGGAAGAGATGCTGCCACTCAATGTGTAGATTTTTACTAAAGGTGAAACAGGGCAAAAGTCATACCAAAAAGTCTGGGAGATGTACTGGGTATACTGGATTATAATGTGAATACACTTCAATAAAGAAATTCTGTTATCAGGAAAAGATAGATACGCAAATAGAAATGCATCTTCACCCTACGGTCAGCAGCCAATCCAGTCTGCATTGGAAAAGTCTCATCATTGTGGTCCAATTTTGTTCAACAAACTGCAATAAATCTGAAAATTAAGGTGGACAGTGTGGAACTGAAGGAGAACATGAAGAAATACTTTCAAGTCATGGGTTTTCTGTTGTGAGATACACTATTAGGTAGAGGAGTGTCTTTGATTTTAGATGCTCTTAAAAACCTCTCAGAAACTCTTATCAAGCCCTCTGGAGATCCAGAAAATGCAATCAATTACAGAGTTAAAGTTCTATTTTTTCCTTTTTGAGTAGCAGTCCTTGTACTTTATAAAGTTATTTACACAATCCAGGAGAGTCAGTGAGATTTGGAGATACAGTTCAAATCACATAAGTCCATGTTCTTCATGTACGGAGCAGAAGGCACACAAACCCCAAGTGAGAGTTCAAAACACAGTGGAATTTTTTTTTCCTCTGATTTTAACAACAGAACCAGAAATTTCAATTTCAAGTCTATCCTGTGGCCTTGAAAGTCACTACAAAGCTGAAATCCTGCTCAAGAGAAGGTAGGGAGGGAATTTAATTTGAATTTGGGAGAAAAATCAGATTACTAATCATCTCAAAAAAAAAAAAGAAAGAATTGAACACATGGAAGCAAAACATACAAGAGTCTACAGTAAAGTTACTTTTTTTTTTTCATGTGTCTATTTACAAGACATTACGTTTTTCTCAGCATTCTTATTAGATTTTTTTTATTCTTTACTTTCAAAAGCTTCTTTATTTGAGACATACATGCCACCATTTTCAAAAGAACATTTACTAAGTACGCAATGTAAGATGCGTAAGGAGCTTTTGATGTAATAATTTTAAATATTCACCACAGAACCACATGTAATTTTAATGGGAGATGATAGGAATCTCACGGTCAGGAAAATAATATTACTCAGTTTTAGGACTGAGTTATTTATTGAGAATTAGCTTTGTATAATGATATGAGAAACATCCTGCATGCTACAAAGATAATTATCAGAGATTCTATATTTGCTAAGTCTATCTTCAATATTAGAATGGTACAATAATACTGTTAAGTGTAAATTGACTAAACCTGTAATTTATTAATGAAGTCTAAAGGAGATACTAGACCGTTGATCTGAGTTAAAAGCAATCCTTAACTATGTCTGCTTTTTCTGGGGGTTACCCCAGTTTGTTAAGACAGCATGGTTTCTGTAATTAGTCCTCATACGTGCTTATGAACATCTGTCCACCTTGTCTTCCCCTACCCTGACTCCAAATAATTGTTGAATCCATTAGCTAAGTTCAATCACATTTAAAAGAAAGTATACATTTCAAAGACACTTTGGTCTTACAACTAGCCAGACGGGTACAGGAGAGAGAAACCAGGTTTACTAGGGGAAAGGATGTTGCATGAGTTCCAGTTAGTAGACATCACACACTCCATACCAGAGGAACGTATTGTAGAAGTCCTAACCAAAACACAGACCTCAGTTGCAATTGCCTTTTATTGGATATCAGCCTTTGCTGGTTCCACAGTTTACAGATTTCTTAGATATTTGGTTTTGGAGTTGCTCATCTGCTCCTTCTTTTCATCTTATAGTTAATCACTTTTCCTTTATTTTCTCCTTAGTCCATACACTCATGATTAGTTGGTGAGGTCTAAAAGCAGCCAAGGGCTTTTTCTTGTGAAGAGATCATACCACTTATACTACAGATTGTCACCCTGCCCGCCCTTCTGCTTTCAACACTATTCTTGTTGGAGGAAAGATTACTGAATGCCTATGTAATTTATACATTTGCATTTTACATTTGCATTTATGCCTTTGCAGTATCTCCAGAGTGAGGAGAATTCTTGGAGCTTGGTTGAACTCAGAGAGTGAATCATGAATATAGGAAAAATCAGAGCAGAAGGGCTATGTATTGCATGTCTTATCACACTGATAGAGGGCTCTCATTATGAACCAGGGACACACTAGACATGTACAGCTTCAGAAAAGATCATCACTGGCTTAAAAAGGCTCTCAATAAGGCAGTGGTAATCAAGTAGATGTTAAATATCAGACTAGATAAAAGTGTATTTCAATCCATATCACAATTACGATTAAAAAATCTGGAGACATCCAAAAACAATCAACAAGCATATGTGAATTTAATGATTCTTAAATTCCTTAATGCCATAATACTATACAAATTAAACTGACATATCAAAAGTTAGACTAATTTGTAATTTATAACATATGCTGTACTTTTTTTCCTCTGAAATATAGCTTTGGAATATTCCTGGTTTGATTGGTTAATGCTCACTTGTCATACTTACCAAGATTTATAAAAATAGAAATGCAAATGCAAACAAAGTCCGGATTTTTCATGTTGATAGTTAGAGTGCTTCACAAATATGACTTGTACTCAAGAACATTGTTAAGCATGCCATTTTTCACCTAAGTCATCAAGAAGAATGTATAAGTTAACAAAAGGTTTTCAAATTTTTTAATATGTTTAATAAATGTATACTTCATCAAAGAAATGCTACTCTTTTGCTCAAATGATCTTGACCAGTTATCCTCCAAGCCCTTGGGGAAAGTTTTGGGTTTGACACTGTACTCTTACAGTTCTTCCTGCAATGGAGAAGGAATGGCTGAAGCTCATAGGATCTGCTGTAATATTAGTACAAATAATGATTATTACCAATCATGAATTGTCAGCACTAGTTAAAAGGATGGCAAAATATGTTGAGCTGCCAGCTGAAATCTCTGTTTTGGCTACTTGCTTAGTGTATGAAACAGTCAGATTAGTTATTGGGTTCAAATGGTAAAGATCACAAGATTAAGTAAAACGGAAAATCTGAATTGCATGTCATAATTTTAATTTCAAAATGAGAAGCTCTTAATTTTCTCTCATGTATTTTTTCTTTGAATATTTCCTGTTTATAAAAATTAGTATGCTTCTCTTTCACAGCAAGTTAACCTTTCTTGTGTTTTCTCTGATTTTTATTCAACATGCCATACCATGCAACAGGGTGTCTGACACTTCTTCCCATATGTACATATAAGCTATAGGCAGCAGAACATCAACTTCAGGTAATTGAAATAAGAAAGTCTTATATCTTAGGGGGTTTTTTTTGGTTCAAATTAGTCAATGAAGTGTGCAATGTGCAGAGTGTAAATAATGGCAGAATTAGAAGCCCTTAGTCTCTAATTACATTATGTGAAGTTGTATATGAATAAAACATAACAGAATGTTGACATAATTTGTTGTAGACATTAATTGCTCTCTCAACTGGATGTTCAATGCTGCAATTTCTGAGGGGTTAATTAATTAAAGCAAGCTAGATCATATTGTTCAGACACTACTGAATTTAGATTACTCAATGTGTGATTTGATCTTATCCAGCAATGCTACTGCACTTCCTCTGCTGGAACTGAGAAATAATCTTCAGTCAAAGAAATTCATTTCTTACAATTTGCAAAGTATAAACCATTTGCAAACTGAATGTAATAGTCAAGGTGTCATAGCTCAGCCCCGATCAGGACCAGACTACGCAGTCTCTCTCTCACTCCCCCCACCCTCCGAGAGAATAGGAGGAGATGATATAAGAAAAACGGCTCAAGGTTTGAGATAAGGACAGGGAGAAATCCTTAAAGTTACTGTTACGGGCAAAACAGACTTGACTTGGGGAAAAACACTCATTTATTTGTAAAACTAGCAGAAGAATGAGACAGGGAACAAGACAACCTCCCCCCACCTCTCCCTCTTCCCGAGCTTAACATTGTCTCTACTACGTCACCTCCCGAGCGGCACGGGGTGGGGGGGGGGAAGGGAATGAGAGTCGCGGTCAGTTCATCACGCGTTGTTAAATGCCGCTGTGTCGTCGTCAGGGGAAGAACTCCTCGCATTCCTCCTCTGCTCCAGCGTGGGGTCCCTCCCACGGGCCACAGTCCTCCGTGAAACTGCTCCAGCGTGGGTCATCTCTTCCACGGGGTGCAGTTCCTCCAGAACAGCTGCCCCAGTGGGCCCTCCACGGGCCACAGCCTCCTTCAGGCATCCACCTGCTCCAGCGTGGGGTCCTCCACGGGCTGCGGGTGGATCTCTGCTCTTCCGTGGACCTCCATGGACTGCAGGGGGACAACCTGCTCCACCATGGTCTTCACCACGAGCTGCAGAGGAATCTTGGCCAGGAGCCGCGTTACTCCTCCCTCTCCTTCTTCACTGACCTTGGTGTCTGCAGCTGTTCCTCACAACAGGCTGGCAGACGCCTCTCAGGATCCTTTTTACATCTTATTCACTTCAACTTCTCATCTCCTCTCCACTTCTTGCAGCCAGGCCGGGCCGAGTTGGGCCCAGTCGGCTGCCCGGCAGGAGGCCAGAGGGTGAGGCCTGCAAGGCCCATGAGGCTTGCGCCTCCCCCTCTCTGCCCCCCACTCAGCTGCTTCACATCTCCCCTCTCTTTTCCTGTTTTCCCCTACTTAAATACGTTATTGCAGAGGCATTATCATGGGACATTCTGCTACCAATTGGCTCAGCCTTGGCCAGCAGCGGGTCCGCCCTAGGCCCAGCTGAGTCGACTGAACAAAGGGGAGCGACTTCTAGCAGTTTCCTACAGAAGCTACCACCTTAGGCCCCCCCGTCACTAACAAAAGCAGAACACAAGGTTACATACAAACTTTTGTGAGGGGCTCCAGGAAGAACAGCAGTCAGAACTGTAAGATTGCAAGTGCTCAATATTTTTTTCACATCTGTTCCTTTCCAAGATCTACTATCAACCTGAAGTACAGATATGTACTGGAAAAACTTGCAATGGTTTTGTTTAATCTAGTTGGATTTTTTGTTGGTGTTCTGGTTTGGGCTGGGATGGAATTTATTTTCTTCTCAGTAGCCAGTGTGATTTGGGTTTTGTATGTGAAGAATGTTGATAAACACACTGATGCTATGAGTAGTTGCTAATGAGACCAAAGACACCGTTTGGCTTTCCAGGTCTTGCTAATGTGCAGGTTCAGGAAGCTGGGAGGGATAGAGGCAGAATAATTGAACCAAACTGGCCAAAGAGAGTATTCCATGCCATAAAGGTCATGCTCAGTATGTAACTAGGGGTTGCTGGGGGCATCTCTGGTATCCCTTGCTCTCTCCCTCTCACTCCTTTGCTTGCTGCTCTGTTTCGCTTCCATGATCGCTGCTCGGGACAGGCTGTATTCGTCACTGGGACATCAGGTGGTAAGAAATCATGCATTGCTTATTTTGTATATTTTAGTATCCTTATATTCTGTTATTATTGCAAATTTCCTTTGCTATTCTAGTAAACTGTCTTCATGGAATACTGCGTCTAGCTCTGGAGCCCCCAACATAAGAAGGACATGGAACAGTTGGAGAGGGTCCAGAGGAGGGCCATGAAGATGATAAGAGGGCTGGAGCACCTCTCTTATGAGGACAGGCTGAGAGAGTTGCGGCTGTTCAGCCTGGGGAAGAGGAGGCTCCGCAGAGACCTGATAGCGGTCTTCCAGTACCTCACGGGGACCTACAGAAAAGATGGGGAGGAAATTTTATCAGGGCCCGTTGTGACAGGACAAGAGGTAACAGTTTTAAAATAGAGAGGTGGATTCAGATTAGACACTAGGAAAAATTTTTTCACAATGAGGGTGGTGGAACACTGGAACAGTTGCCCAGAGATGTGGTGGAAGCCCCATCCCTGGAAACATTCAAGGCCAGGTTGGATGGGGCTCTGAGCAACATGATCTGGCTGGAGATGTCCCTGCTCCTTGCAGGGGGGCTGGACTAGATGACCTTTAAAGGTTCCTCCCAACCCTAACTATTCTATGGTTTTATGATTCTATGATTCTATCTTGACCCACGAGTTTTTCTTTTTTTCCCAATTTTCTCCCCTATCTTGCTGGGGATGGGGAGGGTGAGCAAGAAACTGTATGGTGACTAGGGCTAAATCACAACAGTTGGGGTTTTTTTGTTTGTTTGTTTTGTTTTTATTTTATGACAGTCAAATCCTAGTCCTGCTGTTGAATCTGTATTCAATGTATTCCCCTTTCTTGCAGCTATGTGAATGTCCAGCAAGGACACCTATTTCTATGCTGCAGTTTGCAGAACATCCTTATGCTTTTGATTTGCCGTCCAGTTTCTCATTTTCCATCACTGAGACCACCTCCCTGAACACCACACAGCAGCATGATTTGCTAATGTTTTGGTAGGATTTCACTGCTAAAGGCTAAGAAAACTGAAATATGGATTAATAATCATGGCTTTAGAATGAAATATTTTAAATCTGACTTAGCAAAGTTAAATTCCTAAAGCTATATTTAAGCACATACATAGAAATGTAGATTTTTCCAGAACTATGAGCAGGTATAAATCCCTTCAAAAGTTAAGCTACAAAAATGTTAGGGAGTGTTGGTTTGGTTTTTTTTTTTAATTTTAAATTAGACTCCTTAATACATATTTAGAGACCATATAGCCTTAACTGTAAAGGCAGTGCTTTCCTTTTGATTAGCATTTCTTTCTAGCTGTGCTTTTTCGTATCACCTATCTTTAAAATAGCAGTCCTTCAAGTAGAATTGTTAGTCTCAGCTATAGAAAAATATTTAAAGAAATAGAAGTGTGACCCATTTTCATGCATTTGTTATTATTTTGGAATTCATAAATAAAATAAATATTAATCTAAATCAAGACTTTTAAACAGTTGGTTAATTCAATCAAAATACACCCAGAGTTTAATATTTTTTTCAGTAAAATCAGTGGTGTTTGAAGATTTTGAAGATAAATTGACATAATATACCCGCAGTTAAAACTTCTGCAAACATTTTAAAGAGTGGAATAATGTAGCAGTTTTAAGAACTGAAGTCTGAGGAAAACACAAATTTCTGTAAGCTGCCTAGAACTTTGTGTTGCAGCCTTAAACCCACCATTTTTTTACTTCAGAGATATCCTGATTGCAATTAAGATGTCACACACACTGTCATTTTTTCCCCAAATCTTCCAGGCATGTGTTCTGAGGTAAATTGAGCAAATACAGTGTGGTAAAAGATGTGTTATTTAATCTGAAACACTACATCTGGTTAAATATGATATCTGTTTGTGATTTTACTTAGTAAGGTGGTATAAAAGTTGCAGAAAAGTCACCTGAAAAATTGGACATTCCTGGGGAAGTAAACATTATCTTTTAAGCAAAGGACCAGATTTTATCAGATTGCTGCTTTGATAATTAGGCTATACAATTTCAATGACCGCCCTAAACAGCTGTATGCAGGCATCACAAGTGGACATTAAAGGTTTCAATGCCCATTGTCAAATGTTAATGCAAGTGGGAGAGAATTGTGGGAGAGAATATGCTATCGGTATTCCAGAGATGTAAGTCGATGTCGCCAGCGAGAATGTCTGAATGGTGGAATTCTATGGACCTGATTTTAACTGAAGATACTATGATAGTTAATTATTTCTGATTTTAGACAGATGGGTCATCTTTCCAAAGACCTCTATGGTGAACTAATAGAAGCATTGGTTCAAATTCATAAAAATCAATTTTTTTTCCAATATCTGTGTTTGTCTAGAACACGGAATAATTTTTCCTCTTAAAATATATTCCATTTAAGAAGTTCTAATATTTGAGAGAGCAGAAATGGTCCTTTATACACTTTTAAAAACTTGAATCAATATTTTGAGGACTTTTTTACTTTATTTTTCATATCCATGGTCTGGATATGTAAATAGAAGAGATCTACCTTTAATAGCCAGCACAGTAGCTGAAAATTCTCTAATTCTATTTGCAAGTCTCAAAGTCAGATGCATGTTCAGTCTCCTTGAAGTGACATTGATGAGCTTAGACTATTGAAGCAAAATAAAATCCTTTGGTGTAAAACTTTTCCATAAAATAAAAAAATCCATTCTGCAGCACATATCCTTCACTTTACCTAATTGAGCAGTACTGAATCAAAATTAATTGTCTTTGAAATGTATACACTTTACATCTTGAAGGCTAATCATTAACACTAGGAGAAATGTCTGCTATATAATGAATAAGTTCAAGATAGAATGAAAGGATCTCTCTTTTTCATATGCTCTGATTGTAATTTGGTAGTCTAACATTAATCTATGAAGAGACAGAATTCTTAGCCAAATAACGGAGAAATATCTTTGACTCAATTACTAACTTGCTATGTCATCTTGATAAAGTTGGAGAAACACATTCTATCCCTACTCTGTTGAAAAACCACAACATAAGAAACGTTACTTGCCAGATCTGTGTTTCCTTTTGACCTTTCCTTCTAAAACAAGAAAAGTGCCTTTATGATAAAAGACATTCTCAAGACAACTTTGAAATACTGTGTATAGTTGCACTCTACATAAGCTACTTTGTGCCCGTGCTCTTCTGCAGTGGTGGGGATGCATTTGCCCGAGCTAACTTTCCAGCCCCTGAGCTCCTACACAAAAGACAGGCATCATCACCTGCATGCAGCGATGTGAACTGGAATCCAAAACTGAGACAAGCCCCTATTTCTGTCCCCAAGTTTTAGTGGAAGAGATTGTAATCTAAATATAATAGACTCTCCTTTTGAACTTGCATTTCTTGTATTAACAATGTGGGACTCATACTACTAAATATCAGCCTGAAGGTCTCCTGAAGTTTGCTAGCAGTGCATATTATTAATCTTCCACACTTGTTTAAACACACTGATCTTTCCTATTGTCTATTTCCAAGCTTTATCTGGACACCACAAGAGAGGAAGAAACGGTGAACAGTTTGCAAAGTTGTGATTGAAAACCTCCTGGCCTTGGTAGAAATATGAACAGCAGGTCAAAAGATCTGTATCAGAGCAGAAACAATCCTGGGTCTGCCAAGACCTTGCTCCAGGAAAAGACCTGCAGCTTGGTCAGCCAAAGGCATATGACAACTGGCCCTGATGAACGGCAGTGACAGCCTGCTGCCAACTTCAAGGACGACATAGCTGGCCAGGAACCAAGCTTTGTGTAATCCCTCACATTCCTGCAGCATGCCCAAAGTTTTTATGTTCTCTAGTGTATGGGACACCACTCACAAATGGTAGAGATGCTGTCCATGGCAGGAATAGTGCTGTACTGTGCATGTGAAGGGACATTGCATGATCAGTAACTCAGAATCGAGTAGACAACTTACATGGCAGGGTAGAGGTTAAACAGAACTTCATATTGACTGAAGTTGATGTGAAAAAAAGTACTAGATTTTTTGTTAATTCTTGCTAATAGAGAGATCCTTTAAATAAGTGGTGAAAGTAAGGCTACTGAATGAATGCAACAGAATGACTGCAGCTGTAGTGCTTGAGCATTTGGGCTGGGGAATGCTGTACACTTACACACACACAAAAGAATCCACCACAGAAGGCCTCGCTGACAATCTGCACATCAAGGGTAGGAGATCTTGAGTACATCTGTATGGTTAGATCTAATCTCAGAGAGCATACAGAAAAAGGCTCAAGCTGACATGCACTGAGGAGCCCAGATACTGCTTTATTCATAGCTGAAGTATGATAATATTTGAAGAAATAATAATATTATGTATCTTCATCCTATGAAGTACTGCAGGAAAAGCCTATTGTGAGTGCAGCAGAGAAATAAAGCATAATGTATGTGGTAACTCAGGAGGAGACAGATTAGAGGAAGATAATACTACACAAGTAACTAATGGGTTTTCTATTATGATAATGCAGCAACTTCGGCAGAATAATAATTAGAGATAGATAAGCAGAACAAAGCTGGTACAGCACATAAGTGGATGTTTTAAACAAATATTTCACTATGTATGTCAGATTTTCATTCAGAAGCCAATAGACAAAGAAATAAGCAGTTCCTTGAAGTGTAGCATTTTAGGGCTCACTGAATATCCATACTGTACAACAAAACCTGTAAATAAAGTCAACTTTCTTAAAATAGGGATTTTCCCCGCTATGTTCTGTTAGTCAATTATTTCTTTTAAACCGATTATTTCATGAATGTATTATTCTTTAAAAAGTCAATAGATTAAGTGTTAACTCTTAGTTTTTTGGCTTTTACTGGGGTTTGGTTGGTTGGTTTGTTTGTTTCAATATTGTACTTATTGGTCCATATATAGCTTATATGCTTATTTTGTTGAAATACTCAAAAATACATAGCTGCAGTTTCTTTTTCTCTCAGGTTCATAGACACGTAGGCTCATAGAATGTTTGGGATTGGAAGGGACCTTAAAATCATCTAGTTCCAAGCTCCCTGCCCTGGGCAGGGACATCTTCTACTAGACTAGGTTGCTCAAAGCCCCATCCACCCTGGCTTTGAACACTTCCAGGGATGGGGTATCCACAACTTCTGTGGGAACCTGTTCCAGTGCCTCACCACTACCACAGTAAAGAATTTCTTCCTTATAGCTAATCTAATCCTATCCTCTGCCAGTTTAAAGCCATTACTCCTCGTCTTATCAGTACATACTCTTGTCAAGAGTCCCTCTCCAGCTTCCTTGTAAGCCCCCTTTAGATACTGGAAGACCGCTATAAGGTCTCTGCGGAGCCTTCTCTTCTCCAGGCTGAACAGCCCCAGCTCTCTCAGCCTGTCCTCATAACAGAGGTGCTCCAGCCCTCTTATCATCTTCATGGCCCTCCTCTGGACCCTCTCCAACTGGTTCATGTCCTTCTTATGCTGGGGGCTCCAGAGCTGGAGGTGGGGTCTCACCAGAGCAGAGTAGAGGGACAGAATCACCTCCCTTGACCTGCTGACCAAAATTCTTTTGACACAGACCAGGATGTGGTTGGCTTTCTGGGTTGCAAGTGCACATTCCTGGCTCATGTTGAGCTTCTTGTCCACCAACACCAACATGAAGTCCTTCTCCTCAGGGCTGCTCTCAATCCATTCTCTGCCCAGCCTGGATTTATGCTTGGGATTGCCATGACCCAGGTGTAGGACCTTGCACTTGGCCTTGTTGAACTTCATGAGATCTGCACGGGCCTAACTCTCCAGCCTGTCAAGGTCCCTCTGGATGGCATCCTTTCCACCCACTGTGTCAACTGCACCACACAGCTTGGTGTCATTGGCAATCTTGTCAGGGATGCACTCTGTCCCACTGTCCATGTAGCTGATAAAGATGTTAAACAAGGCCAGTCCCAATACTGACCCTGAGGAATGCCACTCATCACTGGTCTCCACTTGGACATTGAGCTGTTGACCATAACTCTTTGAGTGCAACCATCCAGTCAGTGCCTTAACCACTGAGTGGTCCATCCATCAAACCAACATCTCTCCAGTTTAGAGACAAGGATGTTGTGCAGGACAGCATCAAATGCTTTGCATAAGTCCAGGTAGATGACATCAGCAGCTCTTCCTTTATCTTCCTTTATGGGGTTGTCACCCCGTTGTAGGAGGCCACTAAATTTGTTAGGCATGATTTGCCCTTAGTGAAGCCATGCTGCCTGTCACCAATCGCTTCCTTATTTTCCATGTATCTTAGTGTAGATTCTAGGAGGATCTGCTCCATGATCTTGCCAGGCACAGAGGTGAGACTGACTGGCCTGTAGTTCCCTGGGTCTTCCTTGTTTCCCTTTTTAAAAATGGGGGCTATGTTTCCTCTTTTCCTGTCGGCGGGAACCTTACCAGACTGCCTCGACTTCTCAAATATGTTGAATAGTGGCTTAGCGACTCCATCCACCAGTTGCCTTAGGACCCATGGATGCATTTCATTGGTCCCATGGACTTGTGCAACTTCAGATTCCTTAGACGGTCTTGAACCTGCTCTTCTCCTACAGTGGGCAGTTCTTCATTCTCCTAGTCCCTGCTTTTGCCATTTGCGACTTGGGTGGTGTGGCTAAAGCACTTGCTGGTGAAGACTGAGGCAAAAAGTCATTGAGTACCTCAACCTTCTCCATGTCGCAGGTAACCAGGTCCTATTTCATTCTGGAGAGGGCCCACATTTTGCTTAGTCTTCCTTTTATCACTGATGTACCTACAGAAGCTTTTCTTGTTGCCCTTGATGTTTCTGGTCAGATTTAATTCTATTAGGGCTTTGGCTTTCCTAACCTGATACATGGCTGCTTGGATGATCTCTCTGTATTCCTTCCAGGCCACCTATCCTTGCTTCTGCTGTCTGTAGGCTTCCTTTTTTTTGTTTGAATTTGTCCAGGAGCTCCTTGATCATCCATGTAGGCCTCCTGTCATTTTTGCCTGACTTCCTCTTTGTTGGGATATATTGCTCCTGAGCTTGGGAGGAGGTGATCCTTGAACATTAACCAGCTTTCTTGGGCTCCTCTTCCCTCCAGGCCTTTATCCCATGGTACTCTACCAAGCAGATCCCTGAAGAGGCCAAAGTCTCCATTCTTGAATGTAAGGAGCTTGCTGTGTACCCTTCTCGCTGCCCTGAGGATCTTGAACTTCACCATCTTATGGTCACTGCAGCCAAGGCTGCCCTTGAGCTCCACATTCCCCACCAGCCCCTCCTTGTTGATGAGAATGAGGTTCAGCATAGCACCTCTCCTCGTTGGCTCCTCTGTCACTTGGAGAAGGAAGGTGTCATCAGTGCATTCCAGGAACCTCCTGGATTGTTTATGCCCTGCTGTGTTGTCTCTCCAACAGATACCAGGGTGGTTGAAGTCCCTCATGATGACCAGGGCTTGCAACTACGAGGCTGCTCCTATCTGTCTCATCTGCTTGGTGTTCCTGGTCGAGTGGCCTGTAGCGGACTCCTACTATAATGTCACTTGTCCCTACCCTCCCTTTAATCCTGACCCAAAGCTCTCAGTTGACTCATCATCCATCCCTAGGCAGAGCTCCATGGACTCCAACTGGCTCTTGACACAGAAGGCAACACCGCCACCTTGTCTCCCCTGTCTGTCCTTCCTAAAGAGCCTATATCCCTCAATTCCAACACTCCAGTTGTAGGAGCCATCTCACTTACATCTCCGTGATGCCAATAAGATCATACTCCTGCACATGTGCGCATGTCTCTAATTCCTCTTGTTTATTCCTCATCCTATGTACATTTGCATAGAGGTATTTAAGTTGGGCCACCAGTGAAGACAATTTGCTGCCTGGAGTGGCTGGAATTCCTTTGTGCTGCTCTTCAGGTGCTCTGCTGCTGACCTGTGATCCTTCTCTAGGCTCTGGGCATCTGTTTCTGGCACTGTCATCAAACTGGTAGGAGTGAGATCGATTGAGGTCCCCTTCCCTGGCAACATTATTTTAAAGCTCTCTTCACCAGCCTGGCAAGTCTGTGGCCGAAGATGCTCTTCCCCTTCTCTGACAGATGAACCCCATCAGCTGCCAGCAGACCAGGTTTATCAAAGTGAGTTCCGCAATCTAAGTAGCCAAACCCCTAGCTGTGGCACCAGTCCTGTAACCATGTGTTGATTCACCAAATTCAACTGGCCATTTCGAACCCCTTCCCTTTGACTGGGAGGATTGATGAAAAAACTACCTGCAGTCCAGAGTCCCTTACCACCACTCCGAGGGCTCTATAACCAGTCTTGATACTCCTCAGGCTGCTCCTGGCTGTATCACTGGTGCCCACGTGAAATAACAGCAGCGGATAACAGCCAGTGGACACTATATGAGACTTGGCAGTCTCTCAGTGACATCCCTGATTCGAGCCCCCGGTAAGCAGCATACATCTCTAAAGAGTGCATCAGAAGGGTGAACAGGTGCCTCCATACCTCTCAGAAGAGGGTCGCCTGCTACTATCACCTGTCATTTTTTCTTAGTTGTGCTGGTTGTTATACAGGGAGCAGGTCCGGCTGCCTTACTCAGGTCCAGCATCTCTTCTGACATGATGGGTCTTTCCTCTTCACTCTGCAGAGCAGAGAAGTGGTTCAGATATTAAATTGAAAAAAAAAACATTAAAAAACAATATATTTCTTTTATATGGACAATGTAGGTGGATGGCAGGCCAGCATGAACTTGATGATATAATTCCCAAAGTGGATGCCCCTATGAGCTGTTTAAATAGAATACTTTTTTTTCCAAAAGGGATAGATTCTGCTTTGTTACTTTTATTGAATAAGACTTCACCCAGTGAGTCATCCCAGTTAATCAATGACATTATGCTCACAAAATAGTATTAATCAGCATGAGTAACTGGATCATGACATGGCCTACACTTGGCAGCATTTACAGTGAAACACAAAGGTAACTAAACAGTTATTCTTATAAATGTCAGATTGTGCTACCCAGTCTTATGTCATGACAGCTTCTAATTGTGTTACTCTGTGAATTAATTTTGATTATCTGCTTAAAGCAGTAGCAATTAGTATGTTTATTTGTATGCTATGCTATCAGCTATGCAAAAAGATTTCAGAGTATTTCACAATAACTTAGACTTTGCAATTGTTATTTTCTGAAACAATTATTCAAACTAAAACTGCTAGTAGTCATGGCTTGCTTTTTCATTCCACAATACTCCTCAGCTTTGGGGGAATGAGATTTCTAGAGATGCTAAAGATTCTAGTAGACCCTTCAAAATTCTTCCTTCCGTTTCAGATACAGCTTCAATTAAAGAAGAGATTGTCCATTCAAGAGCGTCAACTCTCTCATAAGATGTGAAAAGGCAGTTGAACGACATATTTATGTATATCAAATGAACACTGCACCCAATTAATCTACCAGGGTACTAAATCGTGGCCTTGTGGGTTATTGCTCTCAGGGAGCTGCAGCTGTGGTCAGACACATGCTCCATTGCAACTCAGGCGATTTAGGAGGCTAACATTCCCTTTCCACCTACAAGGGTTTAACATTGACTCCCTGCCAGAGGTTACCTTCCCCTCAGCTATTCCAGAATAACTGTCCATGTAATTATGCCATAAATCCAACCCCATCAAAATAATGTGGGTTAGGAAGCAGTATTATTGTAAGTGTGTAAGGTAGCTGTGATTACTCTGACAGAACTAGGTTAGGCGCTACTTGTGCAGTTTTGTTGATGAATCTGAGGCCTGGGTAATCACGGGCAGGCAACAGGCAATTGTTTGCTCCAACTTAAATATAACCAGAACAGAATTTCAAATGACGGCTTTTTTTTTTTCTTTTGTTTTGTTATTTTAAAACTGCAAGTAAAATACTTACTTCAGCAGGTTGTTGTTAAGGTTTAACTAGTATCCACAAAATGACTTGAGAATTTCAAATGAAGTTATAAAAAGTTACAAGGAAAACACTAATGCCAAACAGCTGTGAGTCAGACCAGTGAGAGCCTGCTCATGCAGAAGCACAATAACCAGCCCTATAGATCAGGAGAAATATTGATGTGTGGTTTGAGAGAACAACATCAAAGTGCCAGGGCTTTGCACAGCCCAGCTAGGACATGGCAAGTCAGAAATTAAAGACATTTTATTCATCATAACTGTTATCAAATGCAATAATACTTCATAAGCTCAAAAACCTTGACATTATATGGCTTTTAGTCTGGCTCCCAGGAAATCCAGGCTCACACAATCACGCCTTTGATCAATATCTGTACTTATATAGATCTTTCTTTCCTCCCTTAACTTTGAGATATCTTTCCTAATGTCAGGCAGGAGTAGAGATCTCTGAGGAAATTAAATATTGCATGAAAAGAACTAGCCAGGTAAAGAAGAGCAACCCTGTATATGTATGACTAAGAGGCTTCTCAGTTCACCCAATCTGAGAAATTATCACGGCCCTATCAAATTTACAGAACTAATCAGAGAACCAGCAGCTTGCAAATAATCCTCAAGAGATGAACTCAGGACATGATGAGAGCCAGAAGTACACACATTGTTTGCCATCAGACATTTCACACTGCAGCAATGAGTTACAAATGTTCCAGCTGCAGGAAAAGATTCAGCTGGGTTTGCAGAAAAGCATACCCCACTTCATTGTTTCTCCTTTTCATTTTAATACCAGAAACAAATTATCATGTTGGGTGTGAGATCTGAAAGTGTGGCACCTACAAATTAAAGCTCTTTCTTCCTAGACCATCTTTTTGGTGTTCTGCCCAGCTGTGTGGTACGTTACTCTTCTGCTCTGCTTTACAAACTCACTGAAGTGTTTGCTGAAGAGGAGCCACTGGGGATAATACCTTCTCTCTACCTCTGAGAGGAGTGACTGACACAGACATATTAATAGGTCTGTAGCAGTCTTCTGCAGGTATCTTCATTTCACCAGGCTTGAGTGACTTCTGCAGACTAAGAGTAGCAGATGAATCAGAGGAGCAGCAACCTGCAATTTATCTGCAAGTGTTGAAGCAGCCGGTAGCATTGCTGGAAGTCAAGCCAAGGCATGGGGAGACCCAGCTGGAGAGCTGGAGTTTTTCCTCCAGAAAATTGTCATATGATTCTTTTCTTTAATGTGTTGGGTTTTTTCTTTTTTCTTTTTTTTTTCTTTTTAGGAGAGTACTTATGTGTGTCTTATTTTTATGTAATTTTTATGACATTTTGCTGTATAAATGAAATATGAAAGGACAGAAGAAATATCACAGCTATCTTTAGATGAGATTGGATCTCTAAGTGTTATGTTAGTTCAGGAGGCTGCGGAGAGGGAAATTAATATTCTTTCTTTAAAGCTTTTGTCTAATTTCACTACTTTGCAGAATCTATTAATGAAAAAAAAAATAGCAGCATGTATTGCTTCCCTAGAAAACAATTTTCTTCTTTGTTTAATCAAACTGTGATTTTTGTTTCAGGAAACAATTGTAATGGCTTTCCAAACAATTGAGACATATGCTATTATGTAGATGTCCAAAAAAGAAACAATCTGTAAATCCGCTTACCTCCCTTTTCCTTTCAAACACAATACTGAATCATGTTTATACACCTTGATAGTACAAAGTATTAACACAGGCTATTTTTATTAAGAAGTTGTGAAAAACTGTGTGGGATTTCTTTGGCAACGTCGCTTAGTTCAAATGTGGATGCCCTGATGGAAACAGTGCTAACTCTGCGGAAAATTGCAGGAACACTGACAAATGAAACTTGTCACAATGCCCAAGAATTAGCACTTGTTAACAGTGAAAGTACATGATGTCTATCACTGCATTCAACAACAAGGCTTACAAATTAATAGATTAATCTTTGCTCATTTTAAAGGATTATTAAGGGCTTAATGAAATTGTCAGAACAGTGGGATACCCAGACTAGCAGAGCCAATGATATTTCACACCCTGTGTTGAAGGAACTATTATAAACGGTATTTAAAAGATATTTTGGTTATAGACAATTATTGGCACAGTTGTTTGGGCTTTTCTAATTGAAGATTATATCACACAGCTTCTTGCTTTGGATGACTTTGTCTCAGGGCTACAGCTAGGAAGTGGGATGCCTCATGATTCAGCAGGGTGACTTCTGGACATTAAATACACGAAATCTTTCTCAGTCAGGAACAAAGAGTAAAAATACTGTCTCAGTGATCTGGAGTGAAATAAAGGCTCACACATTTTCAGCAGGATTCTGTAACTGCCTGTGCTGTGTCTGAGGAGAATCTAAACCCCCTGCTCAGGACCTCACCTCACCCTGGGCACAAGGGAGAGCCCAGCACCGTTTGCCTCCCCAACAGCTAACGTATGAAGGTGCAGGTTGCCTTACATTGGCTCTAGGTTAACAACAGACTAAGTTGGTAACTTTAAAAAGGGATCCAACAAGGAAGACAGGAGTGTTTGAAATCCTGTGCCCTTCTAGGATTTTGTAGCTCTAAACAAAGCTATGAAAAGACATCTTATCCCTCAGGATTTGGGGTTCAAAACCCATACCAAAAAAAAATACAACTTCTTTACTAAAACGGAGGAGACCTGAATCTTGTTTTAGAATGGCAGTGTAGGAGAAGTGATGTCCCCCTTTATATAGCACACATCTATGAGATGAAAGAGCCCAAAGAGATTTAGTTCACATCTCCCACCCATTAGAAGCCAGTCTTGATGCTAGTCTTCATTGGGTGAGGTGTTCTCCTTTCATGTTGATTCTGGCAATAAAACCTCACAAGTGAGAGCCAGTGAGCATCACTCTCACATATTAGCATAGAATCATAGAATGGTTAGAGTTGGAAGGGACCTTCAACGGTCATCTAGTCCAACCCCCCTGCAAGAAGCAGGGACATCCCTGACTAGATCAGGTTGCTCAGAGCCTCATCCAGCCTGGCCTTGAACGATTCCAGGGATGGGGCATCCACCACCTCTCTGGGCAACCTGTTCCAGTGCTCTACAACTCTCATTGTAAAAAATTTTTTTCTCATATCTAATCTAAACCTACCTCCTTCTAATTTAAACCCATTACCCCTTGTTCTATCACAACAGACACTACTGAACAGCTTCTCCCCATCTTTCCTGTAGGCCCCCTTGAGGTATTGGAAGACCGCTATCAGGTCTCCCCGGAGCCTCCTCTTCTCCAGGCTGAACAGCCCCAACTATCTCAGCCTGGCCTCATAGGAGAGGTGCTCCAGCCCTCTGATCATCTTTGTGGCCCTCCTCTGGACCCTTTCCAACTGGTCCATGTCCTTCTTGTGTTGGGGGCTCCAGAACTGGACGCAGTACTCCAGGTGGGGTCTCACCAGGGCAGAGTAGAGGGGCAGAATCACCTCCCTCGACCTGCTGGCCACGCTCCTCTTGATGCAGCCCAGGATGCGGTTGGCTTTCTGGGCCGCAAGGGCGCATTGCCTGCTCATGTTGAACCTCTCGTCTACCAACACTCCCAGGTCTTTCTCCTCAGGGCTGCTCTCGATCCAATCCCCACCCAGCCTGTATTTGTGCTTGGGATTGCCACGACCCAGATGCAGGACCTTGCACTTGGCCTGGTTGAACTTCATGAGGTTGGCACGGGCCCACCTCTCCAGCCTGTCCAGGTCCCTCTGGATGGCATCCCTCCCTTCCAGCGAGTCGACGGCACCACACAGCTTGGTGTCATTGGCGAACTTGCTGAGGGTGCACTCAATCCCACTGTCCATGTCGCCGACAAAGATGTTGAACAGGGCCGGGCCCATGTTCAGTAATATGTCTGGGAGTGGTGAAGGAAGGGAAGAGGATGGTTCTGCTGCCACCTCCTCTAGTGTTTTAAACAGAGGCTATCTAATACAAAGACAAGGCAGTGGCCTCTTGGTCTGAGAATTGCCAAGAGATAGTCTGGGAGTAAGCCCTTTTTTCCAATAATATTTCTGTTTTCTGAATATGGATGAATATTAGTTGTGTATATGGATGAATACCTTTTCCTTTCCAAATTCCATCTTTTTTTTTTTTTTCCCTGGAGGGCATTTTTCAACAGCTTTTTTCCCTGGAGGGCATTTTTCAACAGCTTTAGGAGGAGTTTCTAGACTGTTCCCTAATATCTTCAGCATGGCACAAAATAATGTGTGTTCTTCTTGCACTGAAGTGGATGGGTTTACTCATCTGAAAAACATCTGTCTCTTTGTGTAGAACAACTCTTTTATCTGTTACTGAATATCTTCCTCTATATATCTGGTGGAGGAACTTGAAAGGATCTCTGTGGGAAGGGTAATTAATTTTAAAACTGCAAAACTACCTAAATGCATGTCTGACATAATCCTGAAGGTAAATTTACTTTTATTCCATTAAGATTCTTGTTTGTTTGATACATATACAACTTGGAATATGTAAATAGTAGCATGCTAAAATGGTTAGTAAAATCCCAGTTTCTTGAAATATACAGCAGAAGGAAACAAAGGAGAATTCAGATAAGATAAACCATATTTAGGACAGTAACTGACTGTTTGGAATTATCTTGCGCAAAATGACAAGTCCTAACAGCAGTTCTTGCAAAAGAGAAGTACTTTTAATGATCTTTATTGTAAAGTGTCATTTTCCATGAACATCTGTCTATTTCAAAATTACTCAAAAGCAGGGATGTGTGAAGATATTTCTCTTATACACACACTTCCACACTCTCACACTAGATTAGTAAGGTCTTAGAGCACCTTAATGAAGCATTTTGTTAAAACTGAGGTAAAAGAAAAGAAAAATAAAATAATACGAATATTTCAGTACCTAAACAAGGACAATATGACTTGTCAGGTTAAGTTTGAGGAAGGTGGCTCTTAAATAACCAGTGTAGGAGGCATTTAGAAACTAATTGTAGAGGAGTTCTGTGTTGAATTACATTTATCAGCTTACTTGCCACCGTCCTTTATTCCTTATAAGAATTGCACCCTGTATAAGGATGCTTCTATCACACCTGTTGTGTGGAATATGTATTCCAAGATGAATACATGCAGCTGTATGAGTGTTTGTGTGCACATACAGAAGTCTATAAAAAAATCTAAAAGCAAAAAGATACATTTGGGATTCAAGATGGAAAAAAAAAGTGGAGAATTTATATAAAAGAAGCATGAAAATTAACATTAACAGTAAAAACATTGCAACAAATCTTATTTAGAATTTTTATCCCTGTCTCTATTAAGAATTCAGAATGAGTACTGAAAGCCAGCATAATGGTCTTATAAACTACATAAGATTACAGAACAAGAAAAAGAGTTGGACAGATTTTCTTGCTCAATAGATATATTTTGTGGACAGAATATTGTATTTTATACACCTACATGGTGTTTGGCCATGAGTATACACCTCACTACAAAAGACAAGTATTGCAGAAGTTCATGTTTACCAATTTACAATTTTATACAAAATCGTACAGAATGTGTTACTTAGCATTCATAAAGAAGTTGCTTAACACTTTCCCACATGGCTCATTATTATTTAGAACATGTTGCAGTCAGACATAACAACTGCAGGGACGAGACAAAGTCACTGACAGGTACATGAAGTAAAATATTTTTGGCAGACTTTATCAAACCTGTGTTACAGCTTCACAGCAGCTGATGAGATCGCAATGTGCTAACGCCTGTACCAACCAATGATTTCCCATCTCACTTCCCTCCTCCTAGCACCTGACCTACTTTACTTTACTTTACTTTACCCTGATGGGCTGTATAAAGCACCTGAAATCCTTCAAACTGTGGAGATCTGGTAATGGTCCAGATACAAATCTTCAGTTATTACTGTCCATCACTTATACACTAGAAACATCCCAGTGGCCATTCACAGGCATAAATTACCATTCTGCATCAGGCAACAGTTTTAGTCCCAGCAGCACTGTACTGCTAAGGGAGTTCCTACTGTCCTGTACTATTAATTGCAGCTGCGAGTTTGAGCAAAGACTTCAAGAAACTGTCTCCTCCTCTCTGATTAGTATTCTCTGGGCTACTACTGCTCTCTAATAGAACATAAGAGTTACTGTTATTGTACAGAGGAGAGCTATAGAATTCCTGACATAAACTATTTGTATAAAAGACTTCTAAAAAGAAATGTAGAAAGAAACCACATGGTTCTTAAACAACTAATTTTAAAATGTCAAAGAACTAGTCTGATTAAAGGAACATGTACGTGATCTCTGCCTCTTATTAGTACAGAATAAATACCTCAAAATATAAAATTTAAATTAACAGAAAAAAAATTTAAATGAGAAAAAGCGTGGAAAATTATGTCTGCCTTTTAGGATGCTGAGTGCAGCAGATTATATAAATGTGTAATTATAAACAAATATCTTCACAAAAATTATGTGGAACCATTAAAATATTACACACAATGCACATTCAGAAAAAAAAAAACAAATTAAAAAGCAATCAAATGAATAGTTATTAGCTGCATTATGTTCCCTCCACTCCTTTACCCACAGGCATTGTATCATTATTGCAGTTATTGTATATCACAAATTACAGACCTGCTGCAATATTTGCTACCATAGAATTACAGCCTAGGGAAGTGCCAAGTTTTCTACCATCAGCATTCAGGATGCTACCTTTGCGAGAATAACAAAAGAAACCAAAGCAGGCAATCAACAATGTGGAAAAAAACCTACGGAGAATTATAGCATAAAATATGCTACTTCCAATCTATTAAACCCCAAGTCTGTAGTTATACATTTTGTACTTTCAGGTTCCTAAGTGTGCGGAGCCTGCAGCACTGAGAGGCACACCTAAGGGCAGTGCACATGGCAGGTACGCTTGGGCTCACTTTATGTGCCAAAGCTGCATGACCAAGGAAGTGAATCATCAAGCCAGAGCTGATTACACTCATCTGGAAAGCTTCACTATTTTGGATGTCTTACCAGAAAAAAAACTGGGGAAGTTTGCATAAAAAGGGCTCTTTTCCTCAAGGACTTTATGTATCAAAATTTATGATTTCACCCAGCACAGGCCACCTATGAAGTGATACAGAGCACTACTGTGATGCAGAGTGTGTTTTTCTATGAAGCAGCAGCCCAGGACTTCTTTCACAAGCCACATCCACCTTGCACACAGAGTAGGAGAGGGCGAGGAGTGAGGCACTAGCCAGTGATGGGTAGGTGGTACTACAAATCTGTTCCAGACCTAGGATTAGCCTGTTTTACCATTTCATATGTGGCAGATTTCACAGGAAATTTATATAGTACATTTCTATACTTCAAATTAATAAACAACTCTGTATTTTTGTGGCATGTGCAGTTTATTAAAAATTGTTGGAAGAGAGAGAGTGGATTTTTGCCCTCCCCAGAAATGATGAGAACAATTTCTTTCTAATTTTTGCTGCCACTGTCACAAGCTACATTTTTAAGAAATAGCTGTTCTGGATAGGGAAATGAAAACAAGAAATATTCCCTTTCAGAAGGTAATGGTTGCTATTAAACCCAAAACCCCAGAGCAATGTGAAGGTCTAGGGTGATCAAGTAATATGATCACTCTCTCTCTCCTTATGTCTAAGGGGTGATTTTCATGTATTCGAACAAGAACTGATATATTTTTTTTTTAAGTTATCTGCTACATTACTGTGTTTTGGACAACAGCATACCTTAATGACCAAGCCTCTAACTTGTAATTTGTGTCTTCTTTCTACCCGTGAGTGGGATTCAACTGCATCAAGTTGGGTGCAGATGTCTATGTATAAGTGACTAAGTATTACACCGATTTATCTCGCCAGTCCGCTCCTCCCCCATTCCCAAAGCACATTTAATGTTTAAATCCATCTGTAGAATCAAGATGTATAGTTTTATGTATTCCTTATGGTAAGGACTTGGCTTCTAAGGTGCAGCATGTTGGACATACAGGGCTACTGGTCATTTAGCTATCAATGAAAAATTTTCAAAAGGAATATGATGATTTGAATTTCTTCACTAAGTTTCACACTTGGCAAGGATGGTTGTAACATTCACAGGCAACTGCATCTTTACATTTCTGCTGTCCAACAGTGGTTTGACTAATTTCTCAGGCTCCGTAAGAGATGTTTCCTAAATTTTCACCAAAAAAAACCACCAGCTCCTGTCTGATTAGGGTATAAATGCAAGTGAAAAACTAAAATACCTGTTTCATTCCCTATACGTCCACTTATTTGGAATTAGTAGGCTCAGATCCTTCTTTCACATGACACACAATTAACATTCACTACAAAACACTAGAAATGCAAGATTGTGGCTTCTGAAGTCAATGGCAGTTTTGTGTTTAATTCTGAAGAGGCATAATTGTTATTGCTACGTGAATGTTGAGTGCCTTCCTGAACATAGTGGCGCAACTCTACATCACAATACAGTATGGGGTATTAGACATAGGCATACTTGCATGGCCCACTTGTTCCTACAAGTCTGAGTGAAATATCAAGAGGAAAGACTGAACTTTCTTTGATTTGCTGTCGTAGTTTAGCCCCATTCAGGACCAAGCTACGCAGTCTCTCTCTCACTCTCCCCAAATCTCCGAGGGAATTCAGGAGAGATAATATAACAAAAAGGCTCGAGGTTTGAGATAAGGACAAGGAGTTAACCTTAAATTTGTCGTTACAGGCAAAACGGACTCGACTTGGGGAAAACTATCTTATTTTATTATTTTTTTATTTTTTAAATTTTATTTATTTTATTTATTTTATTATTTTATTATTAAAACCAAAACACAATAATGAGAAAAACAAGATAACTTCCCCCCACCCTTCCCTCTTCCTGGGCTTAACATTATCTCTACGTCCTTTACTCCCCAAGCAGCACAGGGGGGAAGAGGGAATGGGGGTCATGGTCAGTTCATCACTTGCTGCTTTACGCTGCTCCTTCCTTCTCAGGGGAAGAGCTCCACATGTTCCCTCTGCTCCATTGTGGGGTCCCTCCCACGGGCTATATTCCTCCCTGAACTGCTTGGGCGTGGGTTGTTTTTTCCACAGGGTGCAGTCCCTCCAGAATGGCTGCCCCAGTGCAGGCCTTCCATAGGCCACAGCCTCCTTCAGGCATCAACCTGCCCCGGCATGGGCTCCTCCATGGGCTGCAGGTAGATCTCTGCTCTTCCGTGGACCTCCATGGGCTGCAGGAGGACAGCCGGCTTCACCATGGGCTGCACCATGGGCTGCAGGGGAATCTTGGCCAGGAGCGTCATTACTCCTCCCCCTCCTTCTTCACTGACCTTGGCATCTGCAGCTGTTCCTCTCACAAGAAATTCTTCACAATCAGCTCAGGCAGATGCCTCTAAGGTTCTCTTCACATCTCATCTCCTCTCCACTTCTTGCAGCTGGGCTGGGCCGAGTCGAGCTCAGATAGCTGGCTGGTGGGAGGCCAGAGGGTGAGGGCTGCAAGGCCCACAAGGCTTGCATCTCCCCCTCTCTGTCCTCTGCTTCTGCTTCTTAACTTCTTTTTTAATTTATTTATTTTTTTCCCCTTCTTAAATACGTTATCACAGAGGTGTTATCACTGAACATTCCACATTCCATCACCAATTGGCTTGGCCCTGGCCAGCTGCAGCTCTACCCTAGACTCGTCTGAGTGCACCAGACAAAGGCAAAACTTCTAGCAGCTTCTTGTAGAAGCTGCCACTGTAACCTCCCTCACTAAACAAAACTAACACACTTGGAAATCATTATGCTTGCCTCTAGGACATGGTGCCCCTGACTGAAAGTACCTGGAATGCTGACTATTCCAACTAACATTCCCTGACTGGAACTTCTTTTCAGTCTGTGATTAGTAGTTTCTCTCTTGTGTTTCAAGTCCTCCTTTCTGAAGGTAATTTTGGTGAATTCTTCTGGCATCTCCTTACTGTACATCAAATTTGGTGAGGCATTTCCTCACTGAACTGCAAAAGATGAACATGATGGTGCCCCAAAACTATGTTACATCAAAAGTGTAGGGCACTAAAGCACAATCATAAGCAAGGTGGAAAGCCCTTCTAAAGCAGAGGAACAGAAGGTTTTACGAGATTCTTGATTCATGTTCATGCTTATGGAGCGTCATAAACTTATGGAAAGTAAAAATCCAGACATATATCAGTTATGTGCTCTTATACTGAACTTTGTTTTGCAGTCCTGTCTTGGGAGTTTCAAGGGTGTCTTCAACACTGTATTTTCAGTGTTTGAATTGGAATGTTTCCAACCTTTGCTCCTCAACCTTAACAGTTAAGGTACAAGGATACCCTACTTGATCAGTGCAGCCATGAGACAAGCAACCATGTGACAGGCATTCGTGATCACTTCCTACTCTAGGATTGGTAATAATAGGAGGAATCAAAGAAGTAGATCTTCTACCTCTGGTGTCCATGCAGTAAGTAATAATGGTTGTAACCTAAAACTAACTCCTCATCTGATGCTACTTTTAACACCTTAAATTTGAAAAACAAATTGGTCCAAAACAGTTTCTTGTATTTACTTAAAATAAAACAAAAAAAACCACCCTTGATCTCTGATTTTATTTTAAATATCTTTCTGTTTGGCTTTTGTCCCAATCTTGTGCCATTTGAAACTCGATAGATAGCAAAGCAAGGCTACTCTAAATGCCAAATGTATTTCTTGTGTGTACCAAAAATCAGCAATTGTCATGTCTGAACTAGGCTAGTGTGCAAGTAGAGACTATTTTCGACATTCTGTTGGTCTTGGGTAACAGTTTGGTAATAAACAAACATAGTAGCCAAATTTACTTGAGTCAGCTGTTTTATTGACCATCTTTTTATAGAAAAAAAAAGCAAAACAAAACCTTCAAATAAGAACAGCAGTTTATTAGAACCAGAAAACATTTATTGTTACAAATAGAGTATCTAAAAGAAAATTAGGTGCTGCCTTCTATAGCAACGCAGCACTCAGGTATAATAAAATTGATGAGCCCATATAATAAAATTTATGGAACTACTGTGAATTCAATTTATTTAAATATGCTCAGTTATGTTTTTGTTTATTCCCATAGCAGATGTTTAATTTACAAACCAGGCAATTACTACAGCTCTTCCAAACAAATAAGAACAGATCAGTCAAACGTTCACATCAGTTTTTATGTTTATCATTAGTTTTATGATACATCATGAATATTCAGTGTTCAGAAAAAAACCTATCATTACGATACCTGGAAAACCTTAAAACGATGTTTTGCATCTCCAAATGGTGTTTCACTCTGTTTGAAAAAGATGCTAACGTGTGTTTCTATGAGCTGGGTTTGTATATTAATAGGAATTGCTCAAATATCTTCCTGATGTTACACACAGATTAGTTTGCATTCATAATACTTCAGTATGGATGTGTCCAGCTTCGTTGTATTTTCCTTACATAAATAAGGGAATTTTGGTTTCCCTTTCAGAGAGAATTCTTGAGGCTGAAGTGTTTTTTCAACAAGACAAAGTAAGCTACCCAAAAAAAAAAAAACCAAACACCCCTCTTCCTCTCCTAAGACAAATAACTACCTATATATTTGTCTTGAAGTATCAGGTAAAATCAATGCCATCTAGTTGGGTTTTGGCTTACTTTATGTTTCCTGGAATATATCCCATGGTAGAAGGAAATAATTCTATCAGCAGAGATGCCACGTTGCATGCTGCATACTCATTATAAATGCATACTGGCTGGTGGATAGGAAGCTGTTACTCGGCAGTTTGGTGAGGTGGTGGTTTTTTTTTTTTTTTCCCTTGTTGCTAAACTGACAGGAATTTCATAAGAAAAAACATAGTGTCTGTCTGTCATGGAGGGTGTGTGCGTACGTGCACACGTGTGTATGAACACAAGACATTCCCTAGAAAGAAAAGATATCCTCTGTCTCATTTTCTGTAAATGAATTACAGTCTCCTGAGTTTCACATTATAAAAACAGAAAATAAGCCTCAGTTTGGTCTCCAAATTCCTATAATACAGCATACACTTCAACCAATTTGACAATATGTCATTTTCATTAATTGCCAAGCTAAGGGAAGGTTTTAGGGTTATATGAATTTACTAAGATGAATACTTGTGGGAATATTCTCAGTAGGAATATGCTATGAAGTGAAAGGATATGTATGAAAAGGTGTAAAAGATTTCAGTCAAAACCAAGCATCTACTTTTAAAGATGATTGCTATTGTAAAAAATGAGTCCTTACTCTGTTAACAGCAACACTCTTTGTTGACAGTGACACTCTCTTGACCACGACAAAATAACATCTGCTTTCTCTTCATTAGTTATAGTCAAAATTTGGTTAGAAACTTTAGCTTTAAAAATCGTTTAAGAATAAACTTGTATTGTGTTGTTATATAGCCTTTGGATCTATAACACTACAGGTTTCTTTGGATGGGAAAATTGTAAGTTTTGGTCTTCTCTTACCTCTCAGATTCTAAGTAGAATTTCTAAGACCTTTGCCACTACAAAGATACAAATAAAAGGGTGCTTTCTGCATCGCAAGCATTGGAACAGACTCCCCAGGGAAGTGGTGGAGTCACCATCCCTGGAGGTGTTTAAAAGATGTATAGACCTGGTGACATGTACAGGTTTACAAAAGAACAGAGACAAAAATCACACCACAAATAATGCCAAGTCACAGTGTGAGACAGAACTGGGAGGAATAAGCATTGATCAGCAACTTTGTTCCACAATTCACTACTCATTATTCTAATACTACGACAACTCCCATAGTTTCAGTCTGTTTCCATGGTATCTGAGACTCTGAACATTATAAAAATGATCAATTACTTAGAATGTCTTAATGAAGAAAATGCAAAGGTTGTGAAGCTAAGCACTCCAGTCAAGAAATTAACAGCCAAGGTTTCTTGCATAATCTTAACTCTTGCCCTTTATGAATATATATTATAGTCTTTACCTGCAGATTGCTTCTTAATGTATTTCACACTTTTCTCCAGGTTGTATATTTTAGTCTTCTGCAGTGATAATGTATTATCCATTAAACAAGCTATTTTTTTTTTTTTTTATTTATGCAACTTAATTCTGACAGGAATGTACTATTTTAGCATTTCAACAGTTGTCTCTGGTACAAATACCATTAACAATGTAATTGTTAGTACTTTTCCTTCAAGGTAGCTGGCTTTTTTTTTTTGCTTGTAATTTGCCTTGTTTTCTTTCTCTTAAGCCTTGATAAATTTCCATTAAAGCACCGGGCTGGGTTATATTCACAAATCTTCTTTTTTAAGTTATTTATTTAAAAAAATATTTATTTAAAATGAAAACAGGAGACTTTACTGTGGAATTCCATCAATGTAATGGTCAGAGGTAACACTGCTTCCTTTTTCCTACATGATATCCATCTGCTTATACACTCAAGGAATGTGCTAGTCCCTGCAGCGTGTCATTGCCAGGGAACAAAGAGGTTACTCTCCTGCAGCAAATACACTCTGTAGAGAGACAATGCAATGAAAAGAGGAAGAATGAATAAAACCACAAAAACACTTTCTGATCAGTATGGAGATTTTGTCTATTCTCTCCAAAGAAAGAACTCTGATTTAATTTCATGTATATTGAGCTTTATCCCAGATGACTCGAATAGGTGAAAGATTTTTTAATTGAATGGGTCAGCTCTATGGTTAACTCTTTGGGGAAGGAGTACAGTCTGTAAAATGCATAGAAAAAAAAATATAGTTTTCATTAAAAGAGCTTAATGAGCTCTGCAACCCCAAATCTTAAAATCTCTTTGATTTGCATGCTGATTCCAGCTAGTCCCTTTCACAACTGCAGCAACAGTACTTGTTTTTCTCTGGCTGCCATGCTCTGCAAGGCTCATCAGGGATAGGATGGACATACAAAGCCAATTTTTTTTCCCCAACTATGTGGAGTTCTACTGAATGTTATCAGCTGTTCCGTAATCTCTATTTTTTCCTCTGGAGATTAGAAAAATGTTGTAGTGTGCACTGGAGGATGTTTGCAATCATACTACTGCTGTGGCTAGTTTTACACAGTGTAATGTGTTAGCTTTCCTTGCCTGGAGTTCTAAATACACACCATGATACTTAAAACCAGAATTGTTTAATGCCTCACTGTCCTGGTTCTGGCTAGGATGGAGTTAATTTTCACCTGAGCTGGGAGGAGAACTGGAGCTGGTGGCCCCTGTGGCTGGGGCACACAGCTGGGATAGTTTACTAATTAGCCAACAGCTGGGGTAAATTTACCCAAATTAGCCAAAGGGCTCTTCAACACCCTGTGACATCATGTTCAGTATGTAAGTGAGGAGGGTGCTGAGGGGAGCCTTCTGCTACTTGAGAGGAAGCTAGGCATCCAGATTTGCTGTGAGCTATTGTACTGTAAATTATGTGCTTCAGTATTTTCTGGTTTGGGGTTTTGTTTTTTTTTTTGTTTTCCATCTCTGTTTTGTTTTCTTCTGTTATTCTCTTATCTCTTTTTTAAATCTCAACCCATGAGTTTTGCCTTCTTTTCTTTACCAATTCTCCTCCTTGTCCCACTGGAGGGTGGGGGGAGTGAGAGAGAAACTGCATAGTTTGAGTGGGGCTAAACGAAGACACTGACCAATGTGAATAAAGGAAATTTCATTCCAGTATTGCTCAAGAGATGCTGAAACTAAGACAGCTCTTTAGCACTAATATTTTCTTCTGAAGATCTTCTTAAAAGTGACTGTGGGAAAATTTACTAGACTGTGACACAGGTTTCCCCTTCCCCACCAAAGGCACTTTGGAGAAACTGAGTTTCATCTTCCTGATTAAACTATGTGAAGAATCCTAAGGCAACAGTGAAAAAGCAAACAGTCCTTTTTATGGTTCTGTGTAGTGAGCTCTCTCAACAAGCTGACCCCAGAGCAGCTGCCAGGTATCCATCCTGGCTGCTGCCCCATCCACCTGCTCCCTACCAGGCTCCCGCTGACTGGTTCACAAAGAAATGGCCAGGTGTTTGCTGCCTGCTGACCTGGCCACATGTTGGCTGCCAGTTACCAGGCTTCTGATGCCCTGTTCACCTGCTGGCATCACACTGCTTTCCTGATGCCCCGAATCCCCTGCTGAGTGACAGGTGGTATCCTCTCACCCTGTTCACCTTTTTCTACATTTCTTTCATAAATGCATGGCTCTGCTTTTTTTTTCTTTTGCTTTTCTAAATGCAAACTACATATACACTCACACACAGATACAGTCACATTTTCTCTGCCCCTCTGTCTGCTTTTTCCCTGCCTGTGAATCTGCTTGAATAAGCTGGTGTGGAGCAGCAGGTTCCATTTAAGATCCCAGCTGCACAGTGACATTATCACTGGTGTCAGTTTGTAAGTGCATCTACAGTAATTGTTGCTGAGACAGCAGGTTTTGCTGTGAGGTTCAGCAAGCCTCGTGATTCTTTCCACACGAAAGCTTCAGAAGCAATGCTTTGAGTAATCACAATTTTTAGATTCCCTCTAAAATCCAAAAAGTACCTCTGGGATTTTCCAATCTGTATACCTCAGAGTGGAGATTTCTTCTATGAACACAGCTATTTAGAAAGGGAATTAAACTAAATCAGATCTCACTGAACAGTCTGCCATTTTTTTTTAATTACTGACAAAATTAAAAAACAAAAGAGAACACACACAGCCTGCTGCGTTGACACACTAATACAGTTTATCAAGTCAAGTGGCCTTTATCCAGAGAAGATAAATCCTACTGTGAAAGTAGGAGTAGATTTAACTTCTCCAGCCATGGGCACAGTTGCACTTGAAGCAATAAAGTGAAAAGGAGCAAGATAGTGTTAATGTAAGGTATCCAGCTTGAACATGAGTATTAATGTTAGATTGACACTCCTTCCTTTGTGTGAAATCTAAGTTAAAGTTGTCTTTGCTGGAGCAATAACACGTTGCACAGTCCTCTCTGGATGCAATGAACGGCCCATATGGTTAACATTCTAAAAATACTGTGTGCTTGTGTTAGGAGAGATACTATAGGGCCCAAAGACAGACTTACTTCGAATACATGCATAACTACACCGTATTTTCTCTAGAAATCTTTGGGACTCTTTGCAGAGTGAAATACTACTGAACAGGGCAGAGTGAGTCCTGGGAACCAAATTCAAAAGCTAGATATGGGAAGGTATTTAATACTAGGTTGCAGTATGATTAATGTTTCAGACTGCTTGCAAATATGATTGATTTCAGATACAAAGCTCCCACACATTGGGAGATTAGTATTTTGGCTAGCTGGCCATTACTGTAATTTCTGATAAGAAGCAGCTTAATTAACCTATGAGATTTCTAGTGTATTTAGAGCCACAGGAATGGTTAGAAAAGCTTTAAAGGGCACAGCAAGCACAGAAAATATATAAATATTAGACTAGATTTAATGTATGAAGTATCTTTGATTCTATTTGTTGGGGGAGTTGGGGTTTGCGGGGGGAGTTTTACCAGTGGTGGGTTGGTTTTTTTAATGACTGGTTGAGTGAAGAGGTTTCACAGGTATTACATTTATTGGTCATCAAAAAGAATCATTCACATACTGCAAGTTCCTGCCAAGCCTGGAGAAAAATATATCCACTCAGCCTTGTGGAATTTTGTAGTATGGACACAGATAATGATCACAGCCTTGATTTGGTGGTCATGCTATAAGGGTCAAATTTATAATGATTTCAGAGTTAATATCAAGTAGTTCTGCGCAAAGAGATATCATTGTGTCCAAACAGTCCTTGGAAGAGAGTCTTTCGTGCTGGATCAGAAAAAGGAAGAGTGAAGTGCAAGATTGCACGGAACGTCGTGGCCACTTGCTGAGTCACGCAGTCAAAGCGTATCTGGACTGCTCTCCATCTCTGCAAGCGCAATGACTTTACGTCTGTGGCCTTAAGATGCCCTGCTGTTGATGTAGACGGGACTATTTAAGTCCCTATTAGTTTAAAACCAGGAAGCTCTGTAACCTCTCTGAATTGGTGTCTGCCTCTGACAGATCAGTTTACAGGTGTTTTACAAGCCAAAAGTCACCTAGAGTGCAGAAGCAGCTGCTTTAATCACGTAGAGACAGATGACTGCTTTAATGACTAGGGTGATAGAAACGGTGAGAAGCTTGTAGGACCTTTTCTTTTATTATTTGTTGTTCTAGTCCACGTCCAGAGAACGTGGATGTTGTGATGGGAATTAATGTTTTCTTAAACATGATCTCTGAAAATTACTTTCTACAAGATGTCTCTGACTAAGCATTTTTTGACAGTTCATTTAACCTTTACAAATAAATATTAAATAGAATTTTAGCAAACTGTAACATCACCTCTAACTAAAACTGATATTTGTCTCATTTTAAAAAGCAGAAGCTAAGAACCTTGATTGAATAATTTATAAATCTTTAAACAGCTATTATCATGTAAAATGCAAACAGTGCTGCTCTCTATGAGGAAACCTCAAATCCCCACAAAACTGTTGGGTTTTTTTCCAAAGTAATGAATCTTATGAATTTATAATTTTCCCTCACAGCAAATGTGGGATTTTCTGAATTACACTGCTCCTTTTATAAAGCTGAGCTAGGAGACCAGCACTTATTCTTTCAGCCGCTTGAGGAAAAAATAAAGCTAGAACAAGGAAGTGACTATACACCCATGTCCTGCTGCCTGTACCAAGTGTGTATGGTTTATTGTGTTTTAGAGACAAATTAAATTTTCAAGGCATAATTTAAAAGCGGAAAAATAACCCCCAAACCTCTATTACTACTATTATATGTAAAAATACCTCTTTTCAGAGTTCTTGAGTTCACAATTCAGCTTTCTGTCATTTGAATCTCAAATTTGCACAAGCAATGGCTGCTTTATATACTGGCCGTCTCTCGCTCATATTGACTGATAATGAGGAAAGCTTACTGGCTCTTTAGAATGGATGTAACTAATGACTGCAACCTAATTTATGACTGCAAAATAGAAGTGAAAAAATCTGAAACAAATCCTAAGCAAGTGGCCTTTAAATGTGCATATGGCATGCACATATATGCATATAGTAAAGACTGGGTAGCCTGATCTCACTGCTGTTAAAGCACCCTATTAAACATATGTCGGTGATTCTGTATACAACAGAAATGATGCAGTGGATCTTTAAATATTAATGAGAACTAGCTGTTACCGTATCTTGCTGCAGTACCTCCCACTTGCTCCACAGATAGAGAGAGGTATTAGATTTGAAAGCAGACATGAGCTGATAAAAACCAAAACACTCTCTCCAAGCTGCCCCCACCTCTAACTACCAAAGTATCTACTTGTAATATATCCTTCTACATTTTAAATTTCCCTAAGCTAAGCATGCAATTTCACTTGTTGTTAATTGCCAATATAATTTGACATTTTTCTTTTAAACTGTGAAATAACAACAAATATTTTAAAAAATAAACAAAGTCTCATAGTGGTTCAGAATTCACATCTCTGTTCATACTCATGTTCCCTGCTCATCTCTGTGAACCTTACAATAGTCATAACCACCCTACTCCTACTTCCACTAGTTTTCCATCTGCAAAGGCTTTAAATGTTGACCGATGCTCTGTCACTCCTAATCCTCTAGAATACCTGTATACCATCCCTCTCTTAGTGGATTTTTATTTCTAATATATTGCAGTAAGTTATTTCACCAGAGTCTCTTATGACAGATTTAGGTTTTTTACCTGAAAAAAAGAGTTTATTTTTTAGCATAAGATACATGGGAGACAGAAGTGTCTTTGGGAAAAGAGACAAAGGAAAAGATTAGGTTTCAATATCTTAGCAGCAGCACTGCAGGAGAAAACTTATGCTCGTAAGTTTGTACTTAATTCTCAGTGGATCTTAATCAAATGTTGTAGTTATGTTGTGCTTGGCTTCTGGGCTTGTAATGAAAAGAGCTTTGTGCAGGCAGAATTTGGATCAAAATCACCTTTTTTTTTTTTCCCTGATAATATTTGGAGTTGTCATTTCAGCAGAAAGTGAGCCTAAACTCAAGTTTGTAATAGAAACACAAAAATGCTGTGTTCAGTAACAAAGACTACGATGCTATTGAAATGTAACTTCTGTAAAAGGGAGTATTTTATTTCCCCTTTACACACAATGAAAGATATGTTTTCTCTTGAATGCCCCTTATTGTCCCACCCTCCTAGCCCTGGAGGCTCTGTTCTCTACTACCTGGAAATCTGGAATGAGGAGTGGAAGGTCAAAACTTGCATCATCAGGAATATAAAAAGAGATTATTTTTTTCTGGTAGCTAACATTCAAAATGTCTGCATTGTTTTTTGGCATTTTAAAATGGGAACCTCATAGTATCCTGAGGGTTTCCTTAATGATTTTTTTTCTAGCTCTGAGACCCTTCTACATTAGCACTTTTTCTTTTTCTTAGCTCCCAGGGTTAAAACAGGCTGTAATGATGTGGTATAACCAGCTCTTATTAAAGGATAAGTATTGTGCTGGCTGAGGAATAGAGAAGAATGATTCCTGAGGAAGGAAGAGTCAAGTCTTCCCTGACTTGCCTCTCCATAGCAGCTCCATCGCATGTCCTCGGCTCTACCATTCTGCTCCCCAGATGTCTCTGTGAAGTGTCAGACCTTGAGACTTTACACACAGACCTTAACTGGTCACACACCACTCAGTTTCCATCCAGAAACTGAATGGTAGTGGAGTGGTGCTGCGGGTGGAAATGCACCCCTTTATCATGCGAACAGCCCAAACTGTCTCTTTGCTCCCTGGCAGGGCACTGAGCATTGCCTCATGATGACTTTAAAGGAGTAAAAAAGACCAAGCCCTAGAAAGAAAAGGGAAGATGCTGCTTTCTGGAAATTGCTTTCATAAACTGAAAACTAGAAGCAGAGGCAAGGCAATTTTTGAGTGTTTGATTGTCTTATTCACTTGCATAGTTATGAGGATCAAGTTACAGAACCTGAACCTGTATTTACTTGACCTCTAACAACAGATATTCTCACTATATCCTTAACTGTTCCTTTATTACTGGTACAGCTCACCTGTAAATGTACCTACTCTTCTGGTTGCTACTGGAACATGAAGAATCATAGAATCATAGAATGGTTAGGGTTGGAAGGGACCTTCAAAGGTCATCTAGTCCAACCCCCCTGCAAGGAGCAGGGACATCCCTGACTAGAGCAGGTTGCTCAGAGTCTCATCCAACCTGGCCTTGAACGTTTTTAGGGATGGGGCCTCCACCACCTTTCTGGGCAACCTGTTCCAGTGTTCTATAACTCATATCGTAAAAAATTTTTTCCTAATTTCCAATCTAAATCTACCCCCCTCTATTTTAAAACCATTACCCCTCGTCCTATTGCAACAGGCCCTACTAAACAGCCTTTCCCCATCTTTCTTGTAGGCCGTCTTGAGGTACTGGAAGACCTCTATCAGGTCTCCCCAGAGCCTCCTCTTCTCCAGGCTGAACAGCCCCAACTCTCTCAGCCTGGCCTCAAAAGAGAGGTGCTCTAGCCCTTTTATCATCTTCGTGGCCCTCCTCTGGACCTTCTCCAACTGGTCCATGTCCTTCTTGTGTTGGGGGCTCCAGAACTGGACACAGTACTCCAGGTGGGGTCTCACCAGGGCAGAGTAGAGGGGGAGAATCACATCCCTCGACCTGCTGGCCACGCCCCTCTTGATGCAGCCCAGGATGCGGTTGGCCTTCTGGGCCGCAAGGGCGCATTGCCTGCTCATGTTGAGCTTCTCATCCACCAGCACTCCCAAGTCCTTCTCCTCAGGGCTGCTCTCAATCCATTCCGCGCCCAGCCTGTATTTGTGCCTGGGATTGCCATGACCCAGGTGCAGGACCTTGCACTTGGCCTGGTTGAACTTCATGAGGTTGGCACGGGCCCACCCCTCCAGCCTGTCAAGGTCCCTCTGGATGGCATCCCTCCCTTCCAGCGAGTCGACGGCACCACACAACTTGGTGTCATCGGCGAACTTTCTGAGGGTACACTCTATCCCACTGCCCATGTCGCCGACAAAGATGTTGAACAGGGCCTGGCCCAGCACGGACCCCTGAGGGACACCACTCGTGACCAGTCTCCACATGGACATTGAGCCGTTGACCACCACTCTCTGAGTGCAGCCATTCAGCCAACTCCTTATCCACCGAGTGGTCCGTCCATGTCTCTCTAGTTTAGAGAGAAGGATGTAATGCGGGACAGTGTCAAAGGCTTTCCACAAGTCCAGGTAGATGATGTCAGTTCCTCGTCCTTTGTCCACCGATGCCGTCACCCCATCATAGAAGGCCACCAAATTGGTCAGGCACGATCTGCCCTTGGTGAAGCCATGTTGGCTGTCACCAACCACCTTCTTGCTCTCCATGTGCCTTAGCATGGTTTCCAGGAGAATCTGCTCCATGACCTTGCCAGGCACAGAGGTGAGGCTGACCGGCCTGTAGTTACCCGGGTCTTCCTTATTCCCCTTTTTAAAAATGGGGGTTATGTTCCCTCTCTTCCAGTCATCGGGGACCTCACCAGACCACCACGACTTCTCAAATATGATAGCCAGTGGCTTGGCAACTTCATCCGCCAGTTCCCTCGGGACCCGCGGATGGATCTCATCAGGTCCCATGGACTTGTGCACCTTTAGGTTCCTCAGATGATCCCGAACCTGCTCTTCGAGTACAATGGGCGGTTCTTCATCCTCGCAGTCCCTGCTTGCACCTTCTACAGCTTGGGTGGTGGGACAGGAACTCTTGTCAATGAAGACTGAGGCAAAAAAGTCATTGAGAACCTCAGCCTTCTCCATGTCCTGGGTAACAAGGACACCAGTTCCCTTCTGGAGGGGGCCTACATTTTCCCTGGATTTTCTTTTGTCCCCTACGTACCTATAAAAGCTCTTCTTGTTGCATTTTATATCCCTGGCCAGATTCAGTTCTGCCAGGGCTTTGGCCTTCCTTACCTTATCCCTCGCCACTCGCGCAGCCTCTTTGTAGTCCTCCCAGGCTACCTGTCCCTGCTTCCACCCTCTATAGGCTTCCTTTTTTTACTTTTAGTTGGTCCAGGAGCTCCTTGCTCATCCACGCCGGCCTCCTGGCCTTTTTGCCCGACTTGTTTTTCATTGGGATGCACTTCTGCTGAGCTTGGAGGAGGTGCTCCTTGAATATAGACCAACTTTCCTGGGCCCCTCTTCCCTCCAGGGCCGCCTCCCATGGCACTTTGCCCATGAGGTTCCTGAAGAGGCCGAAGTCCGCCTTCCTGAAGTCTAGGGCAGAGAGCTTGCCATGTAGTTTCCTTGCTGCCCCGTGGATCTTGAACTCCACCATGTCATGGTTGCTGCAGCCAAGGCTGTCCTTTAGTTTCACATCCCCCACCAGCCCCTCCCTGTTGGTGAGCACAAGGTCAAGCATGGCACCCCTCCTTGTCGGCTCCTCTATCGCCTGCAGGAGGAAGTTGTCGTCCATGCATTCCGGGAACCTCCTGGACTGCCTGTGCCCTGCCGTGTTGTCTCTCCAACAGATGTCAGGGTGGTTGAAGTCCCCCATGAGAACCAGGGCCTGTGACCGTGAGGCTGCTCCTATCTGCCTATAGAGCACTTTGTCTGCTCTGTCCTCCTGGCCAGGTGGCCTGTAACAGACCCCCAACGTAACGTCCCCTGTCTGTCCCCATCCTCTAATCTTGACCCATAAGCTCTCTGTCAGCTCCTTCTCCATCCCCAGGCGGAGCTCCACACACTCCAGCCGGTTGCTGATGTAGAGAGCGACACCCCCCTCCTCGTCTCCCCTTCCTGTCTTTTCTAAAAAGCCTATACCCTTCCATGTTGACGCTCCAGTTGTATGTGTCATCCCACCACGTCTCCGTGATGCCAACGAGGTCGCAGCCCTGCTCGTGTGCAAGCATCTCCAACTCTTCCTGTTTATTCCCCATGCTGCGTGCATTGGTATAGAGACACTTCAGCTGGGCCCCCAAGAAAGCCGACTTGCTGGCTGGAGCGACAGGGGTGCTATTGGATCGCAGTTTAGGTTTATTTGCACTTATCTGTGATCCTTCCTCAGCTTCTGGACCCTCAGTGCTGGCACTGGTGCCATGCTGACAGCAGTGGGCTGAACTGTGCTCCCCCTCCCCCAGCAACACTCGTTTAAAGCCCTCCGGACGAGCCTGGCAAGTCTTTGTCCAAGCACGCTCTTCCCCCTCTTGATTAGGTGCACGCCATCCATCCCTAGCAGCCCGGGCTTCTCAAAGAACATCCTTCTCAAAGGAACATAATTCCTTCTATGGTTAAAAACCCTCTTAAAGCTTTTAGCTTAAACATATCCAGGATAGTTTATGTTCATTTGCTTTTACATCACAATTATCTGTTTTCTTAAATATCTTCTTCCAGTATTTACCCTCTGTTTTGTTTAAAAACAGCAGTTACAGATCATTTAAGCCCCTTTCTAGGCTAGATAAACCAATATATTTTAATCTCATAAGACAGACTCTCCTTCTCCCTAGGACTTTGTTAGTGTTTCCCTACTACTTTTCCCAGCAAAGTTCATTCTTGTTGATTCAAAATGCTTTCTGATCATGTCAGTTCACAGAATCAGAGAACCATAGAGCAGCCCAGATTGGATGAGACCTCCAAAGATTATCTGGTCCAATCTTTCAAGGGAAAGGGAGCCCAGATGAGGTTATCTAGGACCTTTTCCAATTGTGTCTTGAAAACCTCTGGTATTTCTTCCTTTATGGCTAGTAAAATCCATCCATTGCTTTATTTTTTCTTTTCATTCTTCAGGGAAGGTTTCGTATCATGATCCCCAACTGCTAGGGGAGACTATAACAATGCAAAAAAAAAAGAAAATAAAATCTAACCTTCTTATTCTCAGCACTGAAAAGTCCTGAAAAAGTCCTCAAATAGACCTTGAACCTAGACTATAAAGGCTTACAGATATTCAAAGAATGTTCTAAGTTTTCCCCAAGAGGTTACAAGAAATCAGTTTCTAAGTCCAAGAAACATATCTGCCATGCATGTGGGGAGAAATTAGAAAAGTTCAGATTTCAGTTTCTTAATGCTAATTTTCCTTGATCTTATTAATTACTTTTTTTTTTTTTTCCATCTAAGCTTTCTACATCAAACATTTAATCCAAAGACTGCTTGAGAATGCAGTCATGTACCTACTGCTCTTATAGTTATTTTCAGTATATGGAATTTAACCAGTACTTATTTCCAATGAATTTATTTATACTTGTATTAATATACTGAACAATATTTACCAGCTTTACTTTGGCTCTAAAGACAGGATTTAGGGGACATACTCTTTAATATTACATGGAAATAAAGAAACATTAGTGTAATATTTAGTCTGAGTAATCAAGCATGCACAAGTCAGGAGATGAAAAATATGAAGGTATGCAGTGCTAACTCAATTTAAATTGCCCATCCTGTAATTTTATGTCATGCATTATTCAGATTCATACTTAATGGTGAAAAAAACAATGTAAAGTGCAGTAGTTCAAATACGCCAATAGACAGAGTAATGTTGCTTCACTATCTAGATTAGAACTTAAAAGGCAGTGCTCAAATCCGCAATGTTAAATTCAGATTAGGAAATGGAGTTTAGGATGACTGTAGGAATTGGAATTTATCACCAGACACTGAGATGTCTGGAACACTCCTCGGAGATTTCTGCCCAAGCTGTCAGATGGTTTATATTTATGAAGCTCCTATACAAAATTTCAAAACTAAGGAAGTGTATTTTTTAAATAATATGAGCTTTCTCAAATATCTTTGAATCTAATATGCAAAGTGAAATATAGCCTTTAATAACTTAGAAAACATTGTAATGTCACCTTCTTTAATGCTTTAGAAGTAATTACACAAGAATATTATCTTGTCATAGGAATAAGCTGATTTCAGTAAAGCCAAATCTTCTTTGAACACTACCAGATCAAAAATCAAATCAAAATTACCTCTGCTTAAAAATATCAAATATCTAAAACTCACTTAACTGAGGTAGGTTTCAATCGCCCATATATAAGCAATTAAGAGCAGTTTAGATGCTCCAGGATATTTTCCTTCCTTCTCAGCTGATTCTTTACAGCAGCATGAGTCTTTCATAGGTCCCAGGTCATATCTGTCAGACCTTTGGCATGTCTCTGATACCCTGGAGCATCTGAAGACATTTTTCACACTAGCACAGGATGACTCCTTCTCTAGATGTTAAACTTAGGACACATTTCTGCAGCCAGCCTTTGTTCTTTCAGACATTCATATTGTAACTTAAATCTTAGGATGAGATTCATATCACCTGCTTTAGAAGTTGTGCGATGTTTGTCTTAGACCCTCAATTTTTCAGCCTGGAAAGGAGACAAGATGACTGAAAGAAGCTTGAACATTTCCATACCACATTCTTTCTCACACAGCAGCATGCATAAAGAGCATTGATAGTTTCCTAAACACTTTCGAGTCTGTGTACTTGATAAAATCAATGTAACCTTAGCCACTCTTCAGGCTTATTTAAGGCTTAATACTGTGTTCATACTTTGCATTTAAGTCATCTTTCCATCTACATAATCATTAACAGAACTCTGGATCTGAAAGGACACTGAAAAAGGGCATGGTAGAGCTAAATTTTCTGCTCTCACAAATGGATTCAACCTGATTAATTCCAAGGAAATCGCTTCACTGATTTGAGCAGTTATTTTGGAATTATTTGGTGTCTATCAATCAGACCAGCATATAATCCAGTACTTACTGTTTGGGCTCATAGTGCACATCAAAATGCTACTGCCTGCTTTTACAGTTGTCGTCTACTCTTCTAATTCAAGGAAACAATTTTCTGCTGTAAGGCAGCAGACCTTCTACCTCAGGCTCAGTTTGAATCAACAACAAATGTTGTAGCACATACTATAATTTTATAAATTATCATGTTGTGGAAAACTGAATTTAAGCTATAATCTATGATGAAGTTACTATTCCTTAAAGGAAAGACTCAGTAATAGTCAACTTCAGGAGCCTTTAGGTGATTTCAATATTCCTGGACATCTGAAGAAATAGAGGAGTCCAAGAAACTTCTGCTGGAGAAATGAACCAAATAAATATAATTTCTTCCCACAAAAACAGTTCAGTTAGATGGGCTTATGAAAGCCTGGAATAATACTCGCTGTTGTAACTCGTAAGAGTCAGCTTTAAATGTATTTGTAAAACAATTTAAAAAATAGATTGCTCAGTTATGCTAGAAATATATTAATGTACTTTACAGAGCTGTTTTTGCATTCATCATTTATAATAATATTTTATCACAAGGGAAACTTTAGACACATCTATGTCATTAGCAGTTTGGTAAGAAAAAGAAAAGTTATTTCAACTTAGCCTAACCTAAAAAGTAAAATATCATAACTTCATTAAGACAACAATATTTATATGTATTTATCAAAGATGGCACCTGTATTACGGAGATGTACTGATCACCCTTTTCCCACTGTCAGACTTGGTATACCCTGGCATTACCTGTTATCATATATTCTCTTTCACAAAAATCAAATGCGAGTATTACATAGGAAGTATATCTGCCTGAAACACTTTAGCAATATTTCAATTTTGATTGAAATAAATCAGTGTTGAAACACTTCGCAGCTGAAAAACCATTTCATTAAACCACTGTTAATAGCTAATGCTGAAACACTGCAGAGAGGTTATTAAAACCTCCCACAGAAGGATTTGATCCTGGACTCTCTTTTTTTTCACCTGTTCCGTACCTGATGATATAAGTACTGACCTGAAGTACATCTGTGTTTAAAGCTCTTGAATGTTGAATATTCAGGGAAGGGAATAGGGGATTCTAACCCCAGAATGCCTTGAAGCATAGTAGCAACTTGAACAGTGATGTATCAAGGCCCAATCTGGTGCCTCTACTGATTAAAAAATATACTCTCGTAATTAGCGAAGCTCTGATCTCCTATGAAGAGATGTAAGTTTATTTCTGAAGTTACCTATTTCAGCATGATTCCTTTTTTAAAAAGGGGAAGAAAGGAAAAGCTCAAACCAAGGGCCCAGCAATAGCAAAAAATATTTTTCATTTTCATTCTAATGCAAATTCACATTCTGATACCTTGATGACTGACATGGAATTCAGTACTTGTTCTCTGACCATCTGTAAAAACAATCAAAATAAGTTAATAAAATAAATTAAGATCATAAAAATCGCTTTGGCTGCAAGTCATATTAGTAAGCTGTAGCTCTCAAAGATGAGATTATTATGTTCAGTGAAATTTACAGAACTATATGACTGTTAGATCAATGGACATTTCTTGCTCTCTGAAGCAGCTCTGTGGGATCTTTCTTTAATGCTGTGGTGAATCTGTGACTTGAAGTCTGTGCCTGATATTGCTGCTGTTGTTCACTATATTTTGGTGATTTGTGTTACTTGAATTCTGTGGAGTAGCAATGTCAAAAGTGTGCTAGGCTTTCACAGAGAGACGGTTAGAGAGCTTCACAGCTCTTTACAGATTACTTCTGTCCCTTACACCCCAAGATATGTAAAAGTATTACCCCAGTTTGAAAGCTTTAGGTTTAAGAGATAAGCTGGTATGTCCTGCAGTTGTTGCCACAGTAATTTGGTCTATCTACTCCAAGATATCAGAACAAGTAGTATAAATAAAAAGACTGGATCATCAGTTAATTGTCTGTGGGTATTAGGTGTTAATTTTGAGGACTACATGATGAAAACCCATTTCCAGTTTTCAAAAGTATCTATTACAATTTTTACTGTGTTTCACTAGCTCTAATAGTGGCTAATAATGGGTAACTTCTGATTTTTGCTGACCACCACATAATGTGTTCCCAGCCACCACAGTACACTGCAGTTCAAGTTACTCTTTGAGGCGTGCAGTTGAACAGAAAGAAATTAATCTCCTGAATCCAAGAAAAGGAGTAATGAATACCCAAACAGGACTAAAAAGCTGCATGAAGGAAGAAACTCCTTATTTTAAGTGACTCGTTTAATTAATTTGTCTAGTTTTCATGACAATAGCATTGATCATAAAGGATTAATTTGATATTAATGCACATGTCATATATACTTCTGTTGGAACTCCTCTGTAATTCAGGATTAGCTAAATGTACCATTAAAATAAAGTGTTACTCATAAAAAAGGTTGAGGTAGTGAATATGAGTTTACTTTATATTCTTCTTTTACCGTTATAGAATATTTATAGCTGAAAAGAAAATGAAAGATTTAAAGCTGTTAAGGAGGCATAAAATGTATCCATTTGCAAGTTAAACATTCCTTAAATTGGTCAGATTTTGCCCTTTCATAGTCTAAATCTTGGAGATTTAGCTAAAAAGGTTGTATTTAGAACAATCAAAGGAGTAAAAGAAGTGCATTACATTGCTGCAACATGTGATCAGCCATGAATTTTGTACCACAACTGTGCTCTCTAGCCAGCTTCTTTCCTGCTGTAATAGGCATATACTTTTTCTCCTTTCTCTAAAAGTATTAAGAAAAATTATACATTTGCTAAGAACAGATGTTTCAAATTGTCATTACCCTACTTCGCATTTGAGTGAAATTCTCTTTATGTGTGGATTACAATAACAACAATCTTTTCAAGCAATCAAGGCCAAAACCTGCAGTGATGTAACACAGCATCTTTCCAGTGCCTTCACTGGAACTGAACTAATTTATAAATTACTTCTGTACTGGTTGTAGTGTTTGAAGTGTTAAAACTCATGTTAGTTGAACACTAATTTGTACCTGAAGAGGCTCTACCTCATACTGTGTTCACATATACAAAGGGGATATATTCATTCCTACATGAATTTGGGACATATCTGCTAAAGTAAATGTTGTAATAATTCTTTAAAATTTGTTTTCCTTTTCATTGCAGGAAGGATGATCTTGTACAAAATAAAACTAGTTATTAGGGTGTTTGAAACAGACTAAGGTTTGCTTTCTGTTTGTTGCTTGGAGTTTATATCACACACTTTCCATTTAAGAGTCAGTGGACAGTACATGTAAGTAAAAGGCGTTGGATACTAAACCCAGAAGCAAGGGCTGTGTGATCTCAGGGGAACTTACGTGAGCTCAATACCCTAAATCCCAAACGAACGTCAGTCCTGTAGCCAGGCACAAATCTATTCCAGAATACTTTTACTTGTATTATTCAACAAGTCTTTGCGTGAGGAAAGGATTTTATATAAATCCAGTAAGGTTCTATGTAGGCCGAAAGGCAAGGAGAACGAATCAGGCTAAGTGAAGTAATTTAGAATGTGCTTATATTTATATTTAATGCATTGCCCTTTGCTAATTCACATAGTCATCTTTGGCAGAAGGATTATTTTACCACATGCTTTCTAAATTTGCAAACAAATGACTCAGGCAACAACATGCAGATATGTATATCAATCACTGTATGCTTATTTAGATGGGACTTACTACAGTCATTTCACTCAACTATTCTCCTATGAGTTTCCAAAGACTCAGATATGTTATCTCCTAAGAAAACTGTGTAAATAATGGCACTCTGCAAAACTACCCAAAAGAGCAGTTCCTAGAAAAAAGAAGCTGTCGTGTAAGTGTCACAGGATCAAACACTAGGAACTGTACCTGCAGGAAGATGGGTGGCTGCATGGGAATACTTGTACAGTGCTCTGCCTCTCCTAAAGTCTCCATTGTGGGATTCACATTTGATAAATAGATCATAAAAGATCCATATGAGATGTAAGTGTTTAGTTTAAAATAATTATTTGAAACACCCTATTTATCTTAAATTCCTTTTATAATCTGCAATTAAAACAGAGAGGTTAACTGAGCTGATTTACTGTGATGGAGGAACGGGCTCAGAACACCCAGTTTCAAATCATTCAAATACTAGGTGTAATAAAAACCTTCCATTGAGCTCACATTGGGATGAACTGCCTCTGTGAGGTGACTTCTCTTCCCTTTCGCAACAGATGGAGCATAAGCCTCTTAGTGAAATGTTGATTTCTGGTCAGATGAATTATGACTTCATATGTAAATATTTTACACATTAATGTAAACTGAAACTTTCTGACAACAATAACCATCAGGGTTTTTTTTTTTTTATTTTTTAAGGGAATAATTCTGAGCTGATGAAGGGTACTTTTTGTGTAGTAAATATATATTATTGAAAGAAAAGCATTCTCCAGATAGCCAATGACAGAGAAAAAAATAAGATTTATTTTAAATGTAAAAACATTTTGTTTAAATTTGTCATTAACATTAGCATTCTGAAAGATAACTGTCTGGTCCATGCTGTCACCTCTCCTCTAGCCCTCATCTAATGAGGAGAGGCAAGTATCTCCAGGGAGTGATTCATCTCACCTATTCAGGTTCCTCTACTAGTGAGGATGATTCATTACTATAGTTCCTTCAGCTTGCAGGCTCCTTATGGCAAAAGCACTACAGAAACCCGTTATGAAGACAGGCACTGTCCCATAGATAGTCCCTGTCTACACACTCTCTAGACTATTCTGCATTCAAAAGGTAGAGAACTTCCAATACTTATAAGATAACTTCATATACCGAAAATTAAAAACTCTTTAAAATAGAGTATAACTATATGGAATCTATCCAAGGAAAACTTGTAGGTGTTTGCATCCACGAGCTGAAATTTCTCAAGAAAAGATCATTGTAAAACATTGTGGATAAATTCTAATTGAGTAATTGGGTTTTATATTCCATAGACTACTCTAAAATCTGCATCAGGATGCTGAATATATGGACTGGATTTCAAGGTAACTGAATGGTAGACTTATGGTTTATCTTTATTATGCCTAAAACATGCAACTTCTTATTGTATTTCTCCTTGGATGAACAGTTTTTCAATACTGTCTAGGTTATGAAATTGTAAATATCATTTAGCATGACCATTTAAAATACTACTTCAAATTATATCCCTTGCAATATCATGCTATGTCTCTTTAAATGAGGAAAACTATGAAACCTATTTAGAAATGGCAAGTAAAATATGACAAAATTAAAATATCCCTTTTGGTTACAGTAACTGCATATCACACACAGTTGAACGCTTGCTGCAAAACTACCTTAAAAGAGCCTGATATATTCACATTTGGTATAAAAGATCTCAGAGCTCTATTGGTCAAAAGCCTTCCAGGTAAGGAAATGTTTCCCTGTATTTGATTTCACCTTTTTTTTTCAGCTACCTTAACCATTTTCTTTAGATTTTAAATATTAATCAGATAATACAGTATTCAAAAGCCTGCCTGCATATCTTGAGGCATCTCTATCATATAAGCAGAGCAACTCTGAATACATATTCCAGAATACATTAAAGGATCTTTAAAAATTAGATGAGCCTCCTTTTCTGGCAATGTACCTATAAGTGTGATTAATATTAATATATTTTAAGAATGCATATTGAATATGTTATATATTCCCTGAAGCAAAACTATGCATTCAGTGCATGGAACAGCCGTGTATCTCACAAACAAGTGTTTCAGCTACAGTAAGAGAGACCATCTGTGTGCCTTTATAACTAGTGCTGAGCAACTAATTCAGTGAGTAAATAATACACTCTGGTCAGTTAGGTTCTTTTCCAAAATCACAGACTGCCCATGTTTAATGTGAATATTTATTGAGGTTTATTATTTAGCAAATTTTTTGTTCAGGCTTCACTCATTGTCTGATATTTGAATCATGTTCATTTTTGTCTTTAGGTACCAACAACTGTAGGGTACTGTTTCAGTATCCTACTTGGTTCATCTAAACAAAAAAAATAACTTAAGAGGACACTTGAGAAGGTAGCAGAATCTTTAAGTATTTTTTTTAGAGGGATGCTGAAAGTAAGTAAACAGACTGGAGGAAATGAAATAGAAAGAGGGAGGAACTGAAAGGGCAATAAATTATTTCCTTCTCTCATACGGAACACTGGCACAAATATCATTCTGGAAAAAAAGAAACTAAAATTTAATTCACTTTATATACGCTTTAATATTATTTTTTTTTTTTCCCCAAAGTCACAGAAAGAAATATCATGTGTTTACCAATTTCTACAATGCTTGAAAACAGAAGCTGCAATCAGATTTCTGCCTAATTTAATAGCTTTTTTTGTTAGGATGGAAACATAGGGAGGGGAGAAACCTATTGCTTGGATCTTTCAGGCTGAGGTCTATCTTATAATAAGTAAATATTTGACAAATGGCAAAAAAGTCCAGTTTTGAAATTGTTACAAGAAAATGAAGAAAGCACACAATAAAGGAAAAGAGACTTGCTTATACTTGCAAGAGGTTTGAATACTGTTTTGCAGCTCAGGAAATCAAATATAGTGAATGTCAATCCTGTGCAAATAGAAAACAGTATAGAATACATGTACATATGCCCAGATTCTCAGTTTGTATAAACTTAGCAATTTATGTCAATGGAGTTTATTCAATTTATACTGGATGATAATCTTCACTGAAATACTTCACAAAGAAATTTTATTAGCAAAACTAGAAAAAAGAGAGTCAGAACATTTTCTTACAGAGGCTTTTGTAGAAGATTGCAGCATGGCTGGAGGATAGTCAACCTAGATAGGGCAAACAAGCACTTGTAGATGACAGTCAATAGCTTACCAGTGGTTTGCACTAACCAAAGATATAGATTAGTGGGCTTAACTCCTGCTAGACTTCAACGTCTCTATATGTACCAGAAAAAAAAAAAAGTTGTTCTAAATCCCTTACCTTGAATTTGTTTAATGGCAAGGTAGGGAAAGCTTGCTTATTAACAAATGCATTAAAGGCAGTTTGGGTAGATGTAGGTATTTTCATGATTTCATTATACAGTCAACTACTGCTCCATAAACAATAATTTGTTTTTAAGGGTCTGTATTGTGCAATATCAACTTGGACTGAAGCATTAAATATGTAGTTACCCTTAAGCTTATGTAACCATCTCCTTAAGGCACATAGGAAATGCAACAGTAGAATTGGATTTTGTCAGGAAAGCTATTTCACAGGAAGAATCTGCTTACTAAAACCACCTAAAAAAATAGGTTTGCCATTTCCTTGTGCAATTACCAAGTGATTTTTTTTGGGGGGGAAAATATATCACTATTTCATGTTATGCTTTTTGTATGACTACAAGGATGGAAGGATTACTTTAATATAATGGAGTAGCCGTCAAACAAATGGCCTGCTATTTCATTTTCAAATCGTATTACTCCTTCCAAAAAGGGAAGAATCAAATTTCATTTCAAACTACATTACCAACTTTATTAGGGCAGAGATGATTACTCACCTGTGCAAAGCTGCAGGTTTACAACAGATGAAACAGCCCTAGATACAGGATTTCAAAGATTTATAGATGTAGTCCTGTGGCCTGGGAACTGTTTTCCTTTGAGATTGTGGAGAGTCTTAAGGGATGAGAAAATCAGATCAGAGGATTTGAACGATGAAACTCAAAATGAGAAATGTTTCAAATTAAATCTGAGAGCCTTCTGTTGATTTCTTTGACTTTTGTGAAGTCAAGAGAGGACAGCTTTACAATGAAGGGGGGAAGAAAAAGATCAAAAAGGCCAGACATACAGCAACAACAAAGCTGACGGTAATACTGCATTTTCAAAGGGATACAGTAGTTCTGTGTGTAGATGAGTTTAGTGGGAATTTCAGCCTCATTTACTTGCAGAAAACACACAGAGTTGTGTCTGATTTTACAGATATTAACCCAGAAGTAGTCTTCAGCTTCCATTTGCTGAGTCCCAAGTTCATGCTTTCTTTGAGGCCAACTTCCTTATCGAGTAAGGACAGCAACATCCCTTTCCTCGCAGTTCCTTTCCTACTTCCTCTGGAAGGAAAGTAGAGAATAGAGAGCAAAGTGAAGTATCGTTTCTTGCCAGGAACTTTCTAGGAAGCTCTGAAGGTTTGAGAGGGACCAGATGTGGGTGAAACACTGGTGAGGGCAGGAGATGTCTCCTGGAAATTAGTTTGTGCAGCCCAAATACCTTGCCTCCATGGAGGTGGTATTTTTACTGCAAAACCGCCCTGCCTGGCCCACTCCTTCCTTTACAACACCAGAGATAGCCAAGCTAGCTCCTTCGCATATGCAGGAGGTACATTTTTGACTGTTTTTACCAGTCTTCATCAGCATGCAAAGGATGTGTTAAAATACAAGAGTTGGATCAGATGGGAAAGTGCATTCCCAGGTTCTTCAACAGCGGACATTATTCTGACTCCCATTCATCTATTTTACCTGCGTGAAACACAAACTCAGTTGTCACCCAAAATGTAACTGTATGAAATGAGATGTTACCACTTACGCTGTGAATAAGTATTCCTGTCATCTACCTTCCTGTATCTGATGCAGACACCCATGCTATCTTGTATGTTTAATCCTATTTACTCTTTATAAATCACAATTTGCTTCAGTTATACTGCAATCAAGTATTTGGAGATGTTATCAGATGGAGGAAGACTTCAATAGGCAGCAGACTGGATAAACTGTGCATTATGATGCCAACTATGTATATAAATAAAAAAAAAATTAAACTAGTGAATTATCTTGTAGTGCCTGAATTGAAACCAGGATCAAGAGTAACTACATACATCTCAGTGAATGCAAGTTATATCTATCAAAGAACAGCAACATGTATGCTTAAATAGCTCACAAAACCTTCCTAACAAACTAATTTTTAATCCAGACCTTCTTTTGTTTACATTCTCCGAACAGTTAGATGACCAATTTCTCTCTTAAACTTTGCATAATATGTATTATTTATACAAATCCCAGACCATATACATAACAAATATAAATAATTCTATCTTAGTCCTAATTAATTTTTCTGTTTTTTAAAAGATTCAAGCACACAGTCAAGAAACACATTGACTTGGAGAACAATTTACAGATAGGAAATACTTGGAAAAATCTCAAAATTCTTCATGTTGAACTAAGGAATGTACCTTTAAAATAGGAAATTCAGAATTGGTGCACATTTAGAAGGTGGATTATGCATGAATATGAAAAAAATTAAGGTGAAAGTTTACACTGGGTTATGATCACTGAATCTTTTTCACTAAATTCCATTAAAACTCTTACTCATTTCTTAAGGAATGGGTTTAAAATAATACAATGTATTATAGAATATCTGTCTTAAAATCAAGAACTGTAAGACTTTATATGAGATGTTCACCAAAGATTTTGAGAGGCAAAAGCAAAATTTGTAGTAAGGACTATGATTTGCAACAGAAATTGACAACAAAGGAAAAAACACATCTGCAGATAATATTAATGTGTAACTGTGAATAATATGTAATTATGAATAATATGTATTAGGAAGAGTAAAACAACGGATATGCACAAACTCCATAAAAGCCATGTTCCTTGGAAAGTTGATTCAGTTCTCTCCAGTTTGTAATATATAGCACAGAATTCAGCATTCATTCTCCATGTCTGCATTATGTATATTGTCTAATTTATCAGTTATTTTTGTGCCTTAGCCTGGGAGAGCTATCTGTAGCAAACAATTAGATCATTTGCTTTAATTATTTTCACTATTAATGATTTGCCAGTTGACCAAGAATTTGAACATAGTTTAAAAGCATTCAAAGCGACTGACTGCAATTTTTTCTCAGGTTGGAAGTGCTTGAGAATTTTTGTTTTCTTTTGTATGCATGTATTCTTTGAATATATAAATCTTACATAATATACTTACATTCCCTGATAAAATTCAACTATCTATTAAAAATGCTGGACAGGAAAAAGGAAAAGGAGGGCACAAAGGATCACAGAGAAGTGTAGGAAAAAAAGTGAGAAACAAAACCAAATTTTAGCCCCTTTTTGGATAATTACAATCTTTAAAGTGTTCTCCAAAATAATGAAATGAAAATTACTTGAAACTTTGCAAGTTCCCTTTGGAAGTCTGGAATTTCCTTTTCAACAAGTTCTAATGTAAATGCTACATGCATTTATGTTTCTTAGTAATTCACGTGGTTTATGATGGACAAATACAGGAATCCGTATTAATTCCTTCCCCCATGTAACATATTGTTGACTACAAAGCTGTTGACATAACTGCAGACAGTGGCAAAAATAGAAGAAAATGTTTTACTTGCCAGGATTTCATGGCCAGAGAAGTCAACAGAGGGTTCTAGATTAATGTCTGTCAGTCTTGAAACCTTCATTCTCTCTCACTCGAACTCACTATGCATGCAGAATACTCTCCTGAAAGCTGAGAAGTCAATTTTGTGCAATACCTTCAATATGTGGATTAGATAAAATTCTATTGTTTGTCACCAGATCTAACTAGTGCAACAGAATGGTTCATTCAGAGTTTTTGGCAAGTAGGATTTGACAGAAGGGAGACTGCTTGTGACCAAATATAGGTAAGAAAATTTCAGTTGTTAGAATATAGAAAGAATATGCCAAAAAAAAAAAAAAGCCCTATATGGATCATTCATCAGCACTCTTATTTAATGGCATCCACAGGACAAAACAACATTTGGTTTATACTTTTACATGTCAGTAAGAAAAAAAGGATGAATCTGTAAGAAGAAAAGACCACAACACTCTAGTAGAGAGATGATCTAGAAATGCCTGTTTAACAGACTCATAAATTTGCTGTTTTGGTAAAGATTTCATATGAAATTCATGTTTGGGTTAAAGAACTTGCATTTGATTTTTTCTTTTTTTTTTTAATTGTATACACACATGCACAAAAACACACACCTGTGTGATTAAATAATACAAATCTGTTGATTTGAGAACCTTTAATTCAAGTACCTGATACGAATATTGTACCATTCAATAGGTTGAGAATTTCATAGCTTGTGATACTTAGTCCTCTGTTAATAACAAATACATAAATGGTGAGTATGGACAATAGCTAAAGCTATTAGCAATCCTGAAAACTAATATCTGAATCATAACATATGCGCTATCTGAAGGCATCAAATATGTTACCATGATAATCAGTGTGGTGCTTTGACACAAGGGTTTTGGAGACATGTATGCGGAACACTATTTCCATCCTCTTGTAGCTTTACATCAAAAGTTGATTACAATGGCATGTGATGTACCTGGTATGACTATGTGAATCATAGAATCATAGAATTATAGAATGGTTAGGGTTGGAAGGGACCTTCAAAGGTCATCTAGTCCAATCCCCCTGCAAGGAGCAGGGACATCTCCAAACAGATCAGGTTGCTCAGAGCCCCATCCAACCTGGCCTTAAACATTTCCAGGGATGGGGTATCCAAGCAGAATCTCAAGCAGAAACATGCAGGACTAGAGGGTACCTCCTGGGATCTGTTTGTAATCTGTAACTTAGAATGATGAACTTCTGCGTGCACTGGAGATACTTGTTTGCATTTATATTTGATGGAAAAAGAAACATATTTTTTCAAGATTAAAAATAGCTTTATGCATCTTTCCCTCTTAATATTTAGCCCTGCTCTGCTAAAGATTGTGCACCTGCACAGAATACACAAGTTGGTCTTCTGAATCTCTGACTGTTAAGATGGAACAGATGAAGTTGGATGTTAACTGTGAAGACAAAAAGGAAATGATAGATAGACTGCATGAATGGAAGCCTGACATAGAGCCAGGTATCTACTCCAAGATATTGCCAAGGCTATGCCACATTCTCCAAGTAGATGCAGGTGAGCTTTACTCATGTGTGGACAAGCTATAAGCTGGAATCTGTGACTTCAATAAGCCAGCGGCTGTGCCTGAGACTAGCTGAAAGCCAAGTTCCTGTTTGAAAGCCTCTAGATCACTGAGAAATGGAGCTCTGCATAGACCTAGAACTAGCCAAAATACAAGTCCCAGGCAACAGCAATTAATTATCCTGGGTTCATAATCTGTTAGTCCCATATGATATAGTTACTGTAAATTAAAGTATTTACATCAGCTTTAGCTCTGCAACTGAGCAAGCTAAAAGAAAAAAAAAAACATCATCAAGGATTATTATATATATTACTGTCGTAGTTCAGCCCCGATCGGACCAGACTACGCAGTCTCTCTCTCACTCCCCCCACACTCCGAGAGAATAGGGAGAGAAAATATAAGGAAAAAACGGCTCAAGGTTTGAGATAAGGACAGGGAGAAATCCTTAAAGTTACCGTCACGGGCAAAACAGACTCGACTTGGGGAAAACTATTCATTTATTACTACAAACAGCAGGATAATGAGACAGAGAACAAGATAACCTCCATCCACCCCTCCCTCTTCCCAAGCTTAACATTATCTCTACTACCTTCCCCCCCCGAGCGGCACAGGGGGGAAGAGGGAATGGGGGTTGCAGTCAGTTCATCATATGTTGTTTTATGCCGCTGCTTCATGGTCGGGGGAAGAACTCCTCACATTCCTCCCCTGCTCCATTGTGGGGTCCCTCCCACGAGCCACAGTCCTTTGCGGAACTGCTCCGGCGTGGGTCATCTCTTCCACGGGTGCAGTCTCTCCAGAACAGCTGTCCCAGCGGGCCCTCCACGGGCCACAGCCGCCTTCAGGCATCCACCTCCCCCGGTACGGGGTCCTTCACGGGCTCCAAGTGGATCTCTGCTCCTCCGTGGACCTCCGTGGGCTGCAGGGGGACAACCTGCTCCACCATGGTCATCACCACAGGCTGCAGGGGCATCTTGGCCAGGAGCCGCATTACTCCTCCCCCTCCTTCTGAACTGACCTTGGCATCTGCAGCCATTCCTCACAACAGGCTGGTAGATGTCTCTCAGGATCTTTTTTTACATCTTATTCACTTCTCATCTCCTCTCCACTTCTTGCAGCCGGGCTGGACCGAGTCGGGCCCAGTCAGCTGCCTGGCGAGAGGCCAGAGGGTGAGGCCTGCAAGGCCCATGAGGCCTGCGCCTCCCCCTCTGCACCTCTGCCCCCGCTCAGCTTCTTCACTTCTTCTCTTCTCTCTTTTTTTTTCTGTTTTCCCATTCTTAAATACGTTATCGCAGAGGCGTTATCACGAGACATTCTGCTACCAATCGGCTCGGCCTTGGCCAGCAGTGGGTCCGCCCTAGGCCTGGCCAAGTCCCCTGAACAAAGGGGAGCGACTTCTAGCAGTTTCCTACAGAAGCTACCACCTTAGGCCCCCCCTTACTAACAAAACCACGACAATTACTTTCAATCAAAATCCCCACTTCATGAATCATTAAAGAGTATGTTGGAGAAACAGCACCACAAACATGCCTTGTTCTTAAGCTCTTTCCTCTGTCCCTGTCTATGAAGGCAAGAATGTGGTCCGGGCAAATCTCCCATCTGAATCAGAGAAGTAATTATTGTTTTCTTTGGGCTGTAAAGTGGTGCAATGTCCATCATTTAAGCAGTACTTACCTTTTCTGATATCAGAAGAGAAACTTTGTTCAGTTTCTTCTGTAGTACAAATTTTATTTTGGCACAGTTACATAGAAAGAGGTATTCCCAATAGAAAACTAGAACACCAATGAAATCAAAAGCAATTTCAAATGCCATTTGACAAAGGAAGATCAAATATCAGACACAGAGGATAGAGCAAAGAACAAGGACTTCCTGAAGAAAATAACTGTAAAAATCTTTCACAAGAGCAGCCAGTAGGAAACAAAAATATCACTAGCAACCTAACTGAGTGACAGTGAGTCATTCCCATCATCAATAACTGCAGAGAGCAGCAGTGACTGTAGCCATAATCTGGGGCAACTCTCTATTCGGCTCCTTCCTTGTTTAACTTACCAGAGTACTATGCCTACTATTGGCTTCTTATTCCATTTCTCATTTGCCCAGTTTTAAACTATACTAGCACTTAGCTTCCACCATAGGACTATCAAGTTTTCTTCACAGTCTCGTATGAGACCTTATCAAAGTTGTTCAAGTAAATTAAATACTTCTTGGGAACGCACAATATAAAGAGCACTTAACTATAGATGCCATATTTGTCATCCGATACTCAAAAACTGTCTAAAAATGCTTTAAGCAAGTCATTCTGCTGCTTTGCAAATTATGCATATTTGGCATTAAAAGAGGAAGGATTACTTCATTTATCCTGAGGCTCTGGAAAATGATATACAGTATTGTCCTAATCTACTTCTTGTTCATTTTCTCTTCCATGCATGATTTCTTCAGGGCTTCGGGAATTTTCTTTTTCTGTTGGCTGCTTGATAGGAGCCACATTTCTTCATGTAGTGTCCTTTCCTCCTTCGTATTGACTTTGTGTTTTCTCTGAAAGCCACCTGCCCAGACATGTCCAAGCACAGTGATGTAATGCTGAAGAAGTAGTGACTCTACAGAACAATAAATTAGCACACCAAGAGATTGTGGTTTCATTTGTGACACTTAAACTACAGTCTGTCATATACTATTCAATGAAATCTGTTTTCATGGGGTTTTTTCCCCCGACTCAGAACGCCAGGACAGATAATAGATCAATATAAATATACATGGAATCTGGCATGGTAAATGTCTGAAAGTCACTGTACAAATCCAAACATTTTCATGAGAAGATTTTGACATATTTTATTCTGTAGTATGAGGTTAATCACAAGATATGTTGATTGATGCCTTATGGCAACAAATTTCCTCTAGGAAGCTTTTCAGAATATAATGTGGAGTTTCAGAGATGCATGAAATAGTAGGATAATGAGGCAGAAGGAGCTAATTTTTAGCTGGAATTGCCTCCAGCTAAGCATACATTCTTTATACATATAAGCTTAAAAAAAAAAGTAATAGAAAAAAAAAAGACAGAGAAAAATAGAATGTTAAAGTATCATGAAAATATCAATGTATTCAAAAAACCCATTACTGTTCTAGTGGCTTGTCCACAGGCAATATAATGAGAAGAAAGAATCCAAGGAGATCGAATCAGACTGAACCCGCTCCCTGGACTGTAGTTCTGAGAAACACAGACTATATAATGACACAAAGCAGCATTGTTTTCTGACATTCTCTCAGGAACGCAACAATGCTATTTTCAGATTTTTCTTTCCACTTTCCTGCATGTAGAGATGCTTATTAAGCCCTTATTTTCTGAATCTGATGCTGAGTTACTCCATGTGGTGTTACCCAGCAGACTCAGGCAGTCTCTGAAATTCATACATTCTCTTCATAATTGTCGTGGTTTTGGCAGGGATGGAGTTAATTTTCCTCTCAGTAGCTGGTGTGTTTTGGATTTCGTGTGCGAAGAATGTTGATAAACACCCTGATGAAGCGAGTTGTCACGAATGAGACTAAGGACACCGTCCTGCTTTCCAAGTCTCACTAATTTGCAGATTCAGGAAGCTGGGAGAAAGACAGACAGAATAATTGACCCATACTGGCCAAAGAGAGCATGCCGCAAACGCCATGCTCAGTATATAAGTGGGCGCTGGCCAGGATGGGTATCTGCCTTCCTGGCACCCATCTTTCTTCCTCGTTTTGCTGGCATCGTTCCCTCTACCTTGCTGGCTCCCTTTTGCTCCTTTGCTTGCCGCTCAGTTTTGTTTCTGTGATCACTGCTCGGGACAGGCTGTATCGATCATTGGGACATCGGGTAGTGAGAAAACATATATTGTTCACTTTGTATATTTTAGTATCCTTATATTCTGTTATTATTGTAGTTTTCCTGTGTTATTTTAGTAAATTGTCTTCATCTCAACCCATGAGTTTTCCTTCCTTCCCAATTCTCTCCCCCATCCCCCAGGGGAGGGGGAGCGTGAGCGAGAAACTGTGTGGTAATTCAGGCTAAACCATCACAATAATGGTGAAGAGAAGTTTCCTATCGAAAGTCTTTGTTAATAATAGGAGTTAGTAACATTGCCACATTATAGTTTTCCTAAGATTAATTTATAAGAACATATAAATTACCAAGATATGTTCTCTCTCATAATGTTGGATAAATACAACACAAACAGGCAAAGAAAAGCTGGATGAAGAGTGCTAATTTTAGCTATTGATGTGGACTAGTTTTAAAACATAAACGAGGAGTGAAAATGAGAGGTGGAAAATAAATCAGGTCACTAGTGCAAAAAATTAATTGCAGCTAAATGAGAACTGAGGCTTATGAATGGTAAATCTTGGATGAGCTACCTTCATTGCCATGAATGAGAAAAGTGCTAAATTTTAGCACTGAAAATGTGCTTTTGTTATTTCCCCTCCTGGCAGCTTTTCTGTCTGTTAATCTAGTGTTAGCTGCTGGAAATATTATTCTAGTCCAGTTTTGCTTTACTGTTCTGTACTTAGTTCTACATACAGGATTATGCTGTCTTAGAAACAGGGATCAGAGTATACAATGGACACAATCCTTTCTAATTATAGCTGTCATGTATTCTTTGGAGTATAAAGATTTTAAAATCTCTTAAAACACTGAATTTCATACCTAAGGGAAGTTCAAATGTTTCCTTATGTTCCCTGTCTAACAATGACTTTATGTATAACCTTAAGCTGGAGCAGCCTGTATATAATGTGTTTATTCAATTTACAGACATATTGCACAGCGGTTTTGTATGTTGTATTTCAGAAGTTGTTCCCTTACTGTTTCCTGATTTTAGACTCTTTGTGGAATTCCTCTTTGTCATGATCAGATTTCTGTCATGGACCATTAAACTGTGTCAGGGCAAATATACAGCAAATTAAGTATTAAGTCTTTTCAAGCTTCTTTCTAAGAATGAAGCCACACTGATTCCTGTCCTTGATGGTCACCATCACTACATGACAGGCAGCACAGTCCCAATTCCCTTTATTTACTCTTTCTATGGCCTATTAGTCTGCATTCCTTTGGTACAATGAAACAGTTTTAAGATGAAGGACAGAGTGTGACCCATTTTGACCTTCTTCCTGCCTCTTTGTGTACTTTCTGCCAGCTTTGCTATTAAAGGAAACTATTGACAATTAGGAATCATAGAACCACAGACTCAGAGAGTAGCTGAGGTGGGCAGGCCCTTCTGGGGATCTTTTAGTCCAAGTGCCCTGCTCAAACAAGGTCATCTACAGTGGGTTGCTCAGGGACCTGTCCAGATGGGATTTTAATATCTCTAAGGATAAAGACTTCACAACCACTCTGGGCAGCCTGTTCCCAAGAAAGGGTCACCTTCCTCGACCTGCTGGCAAGGCTCCTCCTAAGGCAGCCCAGAGGGCTGTTGGCTTGCTTTCCTAGAGGGGCGCATTGCTGGCTTATGTTCAACTTAGTGTCCACGAGGACAGAGTTATTTTCTGCAAAGCTGCTTTCCAGACAGTCTACTTCCAGCCTATACTGATGTATGGGATTTATTCCTTCGCAAGTGCAGAAACTTGTGCTTCCTCTTGTTGAACTTCATTAGGTTCCTGTCAGCTCATTTCTCCAACCTGTTGAGGTCCCTGTGAATTGAGCACAACCAAAACAGTACTGGCCACAGTATCAACCCCTGCGGTGCAGCAGTTACCCTTTTTTGCTGTTACTCTCATTCCAGTGAGGGTGACCAAACACTGGAATGTGTTGCCCAGAGAGGTTGTAGAGTCTTCATCGCTGGAGATATGGGCCCCAGTGGACACCCCATTAGAGACCCCTGGTATTCATTGGTCAATGACTGCTTTCTAAGCAGTTGAACCACTTTTTAGTCTATCTCACTGTCCACTTATCTATCCTGTACTTCGTCAGTTTGTCTATAAGGATGCTACTTGAGAAAGTGTCAAGGTAAACAGCATTCACTGCACTCACTTCATTCCCCAAACCAGTCAGCTCATCACAGATGTCTATCAGTCAGGTTGGTAAAGTATGATTCTCCCTTTGCTGACTACTCCCAATCACCTTCTTGTCCTTCATGTGTTTGAAAATGGTTTCTGGGGTTATTTGTTCCACCACCTTCCCTGTGACCAAGGTGATGCTGAACAACTTGTAGTTTCTCAAACCTTCCTCTTTTCCTTCTTGATGACAGGAGTGATATTTGCGTGCCTAAAGCCCTCAGAAATCCCCCCTCTTCACCAAGACCTTTCAAAGATAATTGAGAGTTGCCTTGCAATGACATCTGTCAGCTTCCTCAGCATTTGTGGGTGCATCCGATCAGAAAAGTGGTGTAAGGTTTGAACCCACTAGAGATACCTCAGAGCTACTTCTTCCTTTCTTCTTATAGTCATGAGACTAAATAGGTGTAACCTCTTCCAGCTACATTTCTTTTTATCAAAAGCTATGTGAAGTCCGGATATACTTACTGGTTTCATGGCATAGCAACACCTAAATTTTGTATCCAAATCTGTAGTAGAAATGCTACTAAGATACTCAGATTAGTTTGGGATGGTACAAAGATAATGAAGATACAAGCTTATTAGTTTACTGAAGTACTGCATGTGTTTATTTAAACTACTTTTGGATGTGAAGTGCTATGATGATGTGTATGATATCACACCACATGTATTTACCGTACCCTATCCAGTTGTGTAGAGACTCTGTTGTTCCCCACTGCTTGGTGAGCACTTCAGTTTAAACAAAATCTAATTTCTTGGAACACAGAGGAACAGAAATTCAGAATCCTGATGTTTTTAGACTCCTAAGTTTAGTGTTCAAGAATTTTGAGGCACATGGCTGAAATGGCAGGGATTTTACAGCTAACCGTTATGGACAGCAAACCTGTGGGGAATGTTACAATTTAACTTTCAGACTTACACGCAAAAAAAATAGGAAACTGAGTCAAGAGACACTAACTTTTAGCTTTAGTAGATGAACTGTTACTGTATAACCTATATACATATACCCTCAATCACTAACATCTATGACCTGCATAGCTGTCCAACTACCTGAATTTTCATTTGATTCCTACATGACTTTTCCTTTTTACTTACATACACCAGGAAATCTAAGTCCATAAATTTTAGTCACAAAAGATCTTCACTAGATTTAGCTTACAGTTACTTGAAAACATTTATTAAGATTTTGTATGCTTTTATAAGTTATGTTATTTTCTATATTCTATTTTCCATTTTCTTCCTGCAAAAAATCATGACTTAGAGTATCAGAAATATTTTCTGTTCTTGCTTCAAATTCCCATTTACTTAATAATAAGCTTATCCTAGACACCTAAACCTTTTAATTCTCTCATATTTTTAATTTCTTGTTATTTTGAAAAGGATTTAAGCAACAGAGACTTCAGATTCCTACAGCTTTTACACAGACTAACTGCTTAGCAAGTCTGTTATCGGAAAACTGTCACTCGTAAGTTACAGAACTCTTTTGTGTGCAGTCAACTACTTTTATTGTAACAATATCTTGTAACCAGTAAATCAGCAGAATGAAGGAGTTTCTAATGTTTTTTTTTCTTGCATGCATTCAAATTATTTGATACAATTAATTTTCAATATTATTTTTGTCCTCTTGCCAAATATTTGCCTTACTTTCTCAAGCCAAGGAGAATATTTAATAGAATCATAGAATCATAGAATGGTTAGGGTTGGAAGGGACCTTCAAAGGTCATCTAGTCCAACCCCCCTGCAAGGAGCAGGGACATTATTTGTTCCCATTCCCATTTTTAACATCCTAAAAATGCATATTTCAGCCCTAAGGGGAAAAAAAAACCTTCTAACTAAAATGTCCTAATAAGTATTTGGCTTTAGAGTTTAGATACGTAAACCAGAATCTCCAATTCTGATATTGTTAAACGTATTTTCCCATTATTTAATTTAAATATCATATTTAAATATTTTCTTACAACATTTTAAAATTATTTCACCAGTAATCACTTAAATTTTATTTTTATTAAAAAAGAAATATTTTCAAAAATATTAGAATTACTTTAGAAACTAGAATGAATCTCAAGTGAAGTACAAAATTTTTATATTACATTATTGCATGGATTTATGAAAAGAAACATGAGCTGGACAACGCATCCTTAGGTGCACTTGTGAAGACACTCCACAGAAATCAGTTTTAACATTATTTGGCCAAATCTAATAATTTAGAAACAAAAATGGCAGTCTTATAATAAAATGTTATCAAGGAAAGAATATCTGTAAGAGTCTTAAAAACTAATTTAGGATCAGTGAAGGTCACTTGCAGAATTAAATAGATTGTTGAGAGTTTTACAGAGAAAGCAGGTTTTTCTTATGGGTTGAAAGTAAAAATATCAGTTGTTTTAAGCAGGCACTTGGTGAAGGAATTCATTTGAAAGTCCCAAAAATGATTTCTCACTCTTTCAGATCTTTTAAAGTGAAGACATTAAGAACATTTTTTCTTGTTATATTAGAGTGATTTGGCTCCTTGTCTTAGTTTGAGGTCTGGGAATAAGAAAGGTAAATAAAAAAATGATAAGCCATAATAAAGTATATCTGTTGTTTTCTAAATACCAGAGGGTTCTGGCTACACATACAATGAAGGGTCAGATTGTTTCTCCTTTCTGACAAAACCACTGTTTATTTATACATATATTTATACATTTGTACAGGCAAATCACAGGTCCCCTGCAAATACAGTTACTATTAAAATAGATTCTCATATTTTATTTCAAATGAGTGAGGGTTTGTGCTTACTAAGCATTTTATAAGCAAATGCATGCTCCTTAGACAGAATACCTTAAAAAAAGGTAAATGCATTCTCAGTTTTCTAGACAGAGTTACAACTCTTCCATAAACCATTGCAAGCAATCAGGCAGGTAACAGAACTCTGTAATTATTTAACAAAGTGTTTATAATGCAATTAACCTCTTTTAAAACCAATACAGCAATTGTTGATAAAATTATATTTTTCTGTAAAATCAACACAAATTGTTTTTAGATGTTTATGAGGTACTCCACACTGTTTTTGTTTTGTTTTATATTAATTCTTTAATTCTCTGGCAAGTGGCTTTTTAGAAGGAGGAATAGCTAGGGCTTGAAAAAGAGACATCAAGCATCGATGAGTCAGCCTAAAGCACTAATACTGATGGGCAATCAAACATTTCTGTGGAAGAAATAAGGGGTTAAACAAAGAGGTCCAGTTTCCTTTGTGCTGGAATACTTGCTTCTGAGAGAGTGAGACTGTATGTATTATAGCGTAAGACATCATGCAGGAGAGTAATCTCGAATTGAATCTTCCCTTCCTGATGTTGCCCTTGCCTCCTCTCTACTACCTCTGACATGGGAGTACTAGGCCAGAAACAGGCACTATTTATCCATGTTGCACCTTGATTCAAAGACTATTCTTCTCTCCCTTCCCACAAACACACTTCAAAAACACCAGACCTACCCAGGGATACTGAATAGCCTGAATAGCAAAGCCTTTTATGAGGCTCATTGACATGCTGTTCCAATACCACTTTTTTTTTTTTTTTTTAAATGCAGTTTTGGAAAACTGACTAAATAGGAGGAGCCATGCAAAGCAGCTGTGGTTTGAAGTACTTGATCTTTGTTCAGTTTGACCTCCAGTCTCTTCTGCAGACTTTATCCTAGACAAGGATTCAGCCTGAAACTTGTGACTCTAGCATTAATTGTTTCCTTCTCCAACATAATGGGACACTCAATGGCAACAGACTGGCTGGTTCTGATGACTATGTGCACAGTGTGTATTAGAAACAATTAAGAGAATTATTTTTCTCCTTTTGATTGATTGTCCTGAATACAAGGAAACCATTTAGAGAGAACTGTAGAATCAAATGAATTAAAAAAATCAGTGGAAGGATGAAATTAAGTGGTCATTCTTAAAATTATAGTAATTCCATAATGCACAGGCATACAAATGCACCCTCTTGCTTCAATTTTTCCCTGTATTGCTTTTTTTTTTCTTATTTAAAGACAGTACATGCACTTGATATTAACTGCTTATAGAAAATGCACAACAATTCAGATTAAAGTCAGTGTGGGTAAAATGAATGATACTGTCAGAAAGCACAGTCCTTCTCCCCTGTAAGGGGCGATGTTCACTACTAAATGGAAAGGGTCTCTGGCTGTGAAGTGTTAATATTTCATATATGAATTGAAGATTTGTGTCTCCTTACCTGTTAGGCTGCTTACATATTCTATATATTTTTATCCTGAAAAACTACTTTTTATTTGTCAGGTAGTTTCTGATATCTTGTGCCTGCCTCATTTGGGTAGTGGGGCAAAAATTGTGTCTTCTCTGTATCCTCCATCCTTAGTCATATTACCAAAATTCAAGAAAAGATGGAAGTAATTTCTTATGCTCAGTAGATCCTTAAATGCTCTTTGTCCATTTGACATAAATTCTAAAGCTAATGTTTAAATCCTATGGAGACAACAAGAAGTCTTCCCAGTTAAAGTTAACTATTCCACTTGATAAAATAAGATGTTATTACTTTACTGTTGAATGTAGGCATCATCATTTTCCCCATAAAAAATAAGAGAAGTCTGTTATCCCTTAGGGAGTATACAGTAGCTTCATCTACTTTTTCCATTATGTATTAGCTTTCTAAAGATCTTTCTTTGCACATAAGTAACCATTTACAAGATTGGAACGGTAGGCTGTCCCTAGCAGCAGAAGGAAAGGAAAAGGTGAAATGACAGAAGAAAATGTAGGAAAAACAATTAACTTTTTTTTACTGTTGGGATTTGGGGAAAATACGACATGTACAAAAAATTAATGAATATGGACTCAAATCTTTAGAAATTATGGAAAAATCAAGGGTAAATTTTATGTTCTCTTCTCAATGAGATATTGCAGTGTATTGGGGGTAGGAGAGAAGGGAGCTGTAAAGAGAGGATAATGAGCTTATTCTGAATGCTTTTCTTCTCCTTTTGCAGATCTCTTCAGTCCTCCTGAGAGAGAGTAATCAGTGAGTTAAGAAATTAAAATGATGATTTATACATCTGTTTGCCATTTCCACTTTTCTCTCACTTTAAAAACATGCATTCTGCTCCTTAAGGATTACAATATTCATTGTTAAGAATGATTTTTTTTCCTCTTTTTTTAAATGAACTTCATCCTATTCTTTGAATTTGTTGAGCATTAGTAAAGTACTGCTCCTCCCCCCCCCGAAAATAATAAATTGTGGAGACAAATAATAGTAAACATCTACTTGTGATTTGAAGAGTCAAATGGGTATTTATATGTTGAAATATTGTCCTGTTTTCAGTGGGGATGGAGCTAATTTTCTTCCCAGTAGCTACTGTGTTTTGGATTTAGTATGGAATTTGGTATGTGAAAAATGTTAATAATACACTGATGTTATGAATTGTTGCTAAAGAGACGAAGGACAATTTCCAGCTTCCAAGGTTTTGCAAATGTACAGGTGCAGGATGCTGGGAGGGGCATAGCCAGTACACTTGACCCAAACTGGCCAAAGAGAGTATTCTGTGCCATAAATGTCATGTTCAGTATTTAAGGAGGGGTGGGCTGGTGAGCAGGCTCACTTTTCTGTTGTTATTCAGAATCGTTATGGGATAATTTTCAGGGGTTTTTTGTTCCATGATTGCTGCTCAGGACAGGCTGTATCAGCCATTGAATTGCTGGGTGGTGAGAATTTGTACATTCATTTTGTATTTTTTAAATTATTCCAATTTTTATTTTTATTATTTTTAAATATATGTATATTATTATCTTTTCCTTTGCTATCCTAGTAAACTGTCTTTATCCAACCAATGAGTTTTCTTTTATTCCCGATTCTCTCTTCCATCCCTTGATGTTAAAGAAGACATTTATAAGTGCGTTCATCCTTTGGAAAATGAATGCAATTTTGTCTCCTGCTGATCTGTGTTACCTGAGGATGATTTCCAGTGCAGGTGAGCTTGTCCGCCACAGCCAGCCTAGCTGGAGGTTCCACTGTATGAAGGACAGCAGTCATTAGACCCTGGCCTTTCACTGGTGACGTGTCACAGCAAAACCCATCTCACGTGCTGTAAAACATCCTGCATGAGGTAACTGGATGTACTGCAGCACAGCAAGAGACTACACAGTTGGGTATGGCCTATCTCTGTCTAGCAGATTGCGTGTGAGGTCAACAAAGTGTAAGTGGAAAATTGTGCATTATGGATCTTAAATTAACTTACCATGGTTCCTGAAGCCTCTTCTGACCCGTGTGATATGAGGAAGCTGTGTCAGTTCAGGATGAACTGCACAGATTTCAGCCCACATAAGATGAGGAAAATTATTTGTCCACCTTTCTCATCTGAGAGGCAAAGACTGATCAGACTGAAAAAGTAAACTCATTCCTTCCTCATACAGAGAATCTTTCAATTGGAGTGCTGAGGAGAACAGAAATAATGAAAAGAGAGCAATGTTGTGCTCTGCTATGTGACAAAGTAAAGACTATCCAGGATTTCAGAAAATAATACATTCATCACAAAAAGAAAAAGTTAACCAGTTACTAAGGAAAAACAATATATTCTTTAATAGAAAATACAATTAATAAGAGCAACAAGGGTTTACAGTATAAACAAGCTATTACTTAGCTGACAAAAAAAAAAAGCTCTATTGCATATCATGAGTAATTTGCCAGCTGTGTTTTTTATATATGCCTTACAGGAAAAAAAAAAAATACTGATTCCTTTGCCATTTAGCCTTAGTAAAATTTCTGGAGTGTAATTTAAGTGGGATTTGATCATAAAGTATTGCTTCATGAGTATTAAGTGATCTCACTTTGTATATGTGATCACAAAACACATAAAAACTTGCAGACTCTGTGGACATTGTATTAGAATAAATTTCTTCCAGAGGCAAATAGAGCTTATAACACAGGGAGAAAAGAAGCAGTAGTTTCCTATTGTAAACTCCATTATTTTTTTGTGATGTAATATAGTGTAGTTATTAGAAACTCGATGTTAGAAAATATTGTCTCTATACAAGTAGCACTTAATCTCTATTACCTGGAGGTTAAAAGTCAAAGAACAATCATCCATGTCAGTGACTCCTGCAGCAGATTGTCACTGAACCATGTAAGGTTGTTTAGTGGGGAGAATTAGATCCCAGCAGCTTCGCATGTCAGAGACATTATAGTACTATTCTGCCCCAGCTCTTCTCCCTGGAAAATAATGATAATTCTATGGGCTTTCTCAGGAAAGGTGTCCTGTAGAAAGACAAGAAAGGCTTATCTTTGACAGACATTTCTGCAAAGGGTGAAAATGAAAAGAAAAATTTTACTGACTTTACTAGTCAGCTGTAGATGGAAGGTACACAAGCACAGCCAATTGCCCTCAACTTATCAAATATATTGGTAACATATCATGTGTTTTTCCAGTAAATACACCATCTAAATCACTGCCACTTTGTGCATAAAGAATGAAACCTTTCTCAAGTGACCATCTGAGAGACCAGGAAAGTCTGGGAAAACCTCAGAAATGGGCCGTTGACTAAAGACAGATTGGAAACTTCTGTGTTAGTTTAACTGGAAAGTTGTCAATAGCAATGTGGGCATATGGAATCAGTTTCGCTCTGGAAGTGCTATAATCTATCAAGGCAGTAAGGGTTATGGCTGTGTTGTTCAGAACAAGTCAGGTGAAAAAAAGTTAGGATGAAAAAGAACAAGATGCCCAAGCCCGTTGAGTTGCTGTGGCCATGACGTGGAAAGATGGGCTGAAGCTGTGTAGGGAAAATGATTGGAAGTAGCCAGAAGGGCTGAAGTACATCGTGTTTGAAAAGAACATGAAGAGAGAGGGAAAGACCTGGTGTGCATGCAAAACTTTTTACTATGCTCCTCACTATAACTATCATAAAAGAGAGCAGAATGAAATAACTTGCATCTCCTCTTCCCCCATATCACAGCTGTATCAAAACAAATTAAATAACGTGAGAACATATTTTTTCCTGCAGTTTTATTTTTGATAAGGCTGATTTCATTTACTTATTTATTGTAATACTTTACAAAAGAATTGTCACTTCCATGTCCAGTGGGCAATGAGCGCTACTTCCAGCTGCTTGCCTTTATCTGGAAAATAATATTAAAGATATCAAGGTGGGATTTTAAAATCATTAGGGATTTGGTTTCCTTTTTGTACTTCCTAGGTCCATTTTCACAGAAACAGAAACTGAAGCTGTAGCTGAGAGCTCACACTCTCACGTTTCCATTTTGGCTGCTTAATTCAAGCTGGGAGCATAAAGGATAGTTTGGCCAACAAAGCCTCAGGACAGGAAAGCAATGGAACTATTTGCTTAAGGGGCCAAATTCTTCTGGCTTTTAATCTGCATATAGTTCTGGTGCAGAGCAAGGGGTGAAAAGCTGTTCTTCAATGCACAAGTAGAAAAGAGATTTAATAAAAACATTTGAAGTATAATATTTATCTTAAATGAAGGAAATATGCTTTGTATCCTATCTCTTCAGAGAGGCCACACAGCATGATCTAGTCAGGGATGTCCCTGCTTCTTGCAGGGGGGTTGGACTAGATGACCTTTGAAGGTCCCTTCCAACTGTAACCATTCTATGATTCTATGATTCTTCCTATCATTTTAAATACATATATGTTCAATTTTAAATTATCAAAATTTATTTGCGCAATGCAGTCAGAAGCTTCATTATCCTTACATATATCCCAAAAGTGTTAATATTTTTTTAAAGAATAATTATTAGAAAGGGTAAATTTAGAATTAGTTTTGTAAGTATTAACAGACAGCTCTTCTTTAGAGGACTGCATCAGCCTTCTTCATGATGTGAGATTCTTCAAGCCATCCAAAAGCTTACTTGTCCAAAATAGACATGTAATTATTTGTCAGATAAAATCATTGAATACCTACCGTTTCTTCATTATAACTATAGTAACAATAAGAGTAGGCAGACAATTTGCATCCAAACTAGTATCCTCTCCTAGAATTTTTTCAAGTGCAAGTACACGTCAAAGTTATTTAACCCAATTTGAAGACTGAAATTTTGAAGGCCAGAGAAGAACATGAGATCATCCAGCTTTCCTTAAGTTCTAACTCTGAATTTCAATCAGATATATTTACATTGAACAGAATTTGCCGAGTCCAAAGTACAACTTTCAGAAAGTTTGTGTTGAAAGTCTCTAAAATACTTTACAACTCAAAAGACTCCTGTTTCAATAGGCAGCTGGCTTCTGTAGTTTATTACCTTGGTAGTTGGAAAGCTGTGCTGGGTAGAAGTTTCAAGCCCAAAGAGATTCAAGATGCTAGGCTGTACGATTACAAATCAGACTTTGAAACTTCTTCCTTTTCGTGCTATACATTATTGTACATTATTGTACTTTAAATCCATTTTTCTTCACTTGACAGGTAACTTTCAGTGCTTTACATGAAGTGCAGCCTCAGCTAACATTACCAAAATGTCAGTCCCTGTATCATGACATGAACTGCCATTTAACCCCCTATGATGACATATATTATATAGCAAAACAATACACAATGTGTTATGATACATACCATTGCATGCTGCAACTTAAGCACTACAGACAGGCAATGCAGGAAGTAATGGAATGAAAATGATGACATTTTTCAAAACTCCTCTACATCCTTTATGAATTTGATTCTCTGGGAACTGAGAAGCATATGGAGCCAGATCACAATGTTGGAGGCATTTATTGTACATATGAGTTGTACAACATATTAATTCCAATAAATTTTTATCTTTCAATGGACAACTGTTTCACAGGAAGATTCATAATCTTAATCATCTTTTATTCTGTCTCTTAAATTTGTAGATTATTTTATTCACAGATCTACTCACAGAATTTGATTTTTTAAGAAGATGTGTTTGGACTTGGTTAGATTTTTTTTCCACTCTCTTTTTTTTAAAAAAACAAAAGCTAACTTTCAACATATAGAGAAAATAATTAGAAAGCAAGATGCCTGATATAGTTTGGTTAAAAGGAAATTAATGATCTTCCACATTCTCAAGAGTTCTTCAAGCTATAGCTAGTACAAAATCTTGCTATCAGAGGATCAGAGTAGCTTTCCACCACTGATCAGCTCAAAGGTGTACTGTATGACAAACAGTATAAGACATCACTTGCATTTTGTCTTGCCTTCCCAGTTCCCTTCGCCTGCACTTGTCAAAATACTTTTATTTCAAACACTCTTTCTCAGTTAGTTTCTGAAGAAGGTGTGGGAATGTCTCATTTCCCTCCACCCCTTTCCTGATAAACATTTTATCTGCTCTTCCCCTGCCCTTCCACCTTGTGCCTTCAGTTGTAATTCAAAAAGCAGGGCAAACCAGGCCTAAGCTCAATTTCCTGTGTTGAATGTGCAGCTGCCTGATTGATGGCCTTATGAAGTATTAATGAAAAAAAACCTCCTGTGCATATTCATGGAAGTGTCTCTTTATTAATTCATAATGCAGCTGCTGCAAAGGCAGAGAGTGGAGGGCTCAGTCTCCTCCCACGTAAAGACATAAGCAATGTCTTTTCCTTAGCTTCTCTCTGATTCCTGCCCCTTTACTAGCTCACCCTCAGTTACGCAATACCACCAACAATCTTGTGTCAGCCCACAACAAAAAGAACCAAGAGGGTTGGCACTGAATTCACCAGTAATGTTGCTTATGAAAAAATAAACCTTAATGGGAGTAATGAGAGTTTACCATTGATTTCAATTATTTTCAGTGGCTTTCAGGTGCTGCAATTCATCTTCATTTAATTCTACAATGAATACTATACTACACACAGTGTGGTGGTGTTTGTCACTGGATACTAAAAAGATGCAGAAATATCCCAGAAGAAATTATTAAAAATAATAAAGTAGTTAGTTACCTGTGCAGCTATATTTTCCAGGAATGAGAAACAGAAAACACTGGAGACTTGGAAGTAAGCAAGTTCTTAGTGAGTCAATTTTCTATGAAAAATAATAATTAAAAAAAGACTAAAATCTCTGTGAACTTCTTGAGCATTACCAGGATAAGCAAGCACACAGGGTATGATTCTGTGTGCGTAGTTCCACAGAACTGTGGTGCTGGATATTTCATAGTATGATCTGGCCTTCAGTAGAGTTTGTCTTGATGTAACTAGCAATTGGAATGATTAAAAAAAAAAAAAAAAACAGAAAACACCTTGCAGTGGATAACTCCAGGTCTCTGAATTCAGCATTCTGAATGGGAGTAAGCAATAAAGAAGTAGTTTACACTTAATTGAAAAAAAGAGAAAAAAATTCTTCAAAGTTTCATGTGGATCCTGTCATTGCAGAGGGAGGAAACCCTTGGCCACAGTGATTCTCAAATAAACCACTCAGACTGTCAATGCCTGCCATTTCACAGCTGAAGGCACAGTATAACTGAGTAATGAGAAGGTATTTGCATGGGAGGGGTGGGGAGAAAGGAAGGTTTAAAAACCCAGCAAGGCCACAGTTGGGAATTGCTTCTCAGAGGGGTAAAGAGGATGCTGCTGGTGTGAAGAATGAAATGGGAGTTTCTGAACCCTTATGGCACCAGAACCTGTTAAAGTTTTGCACATGTAGTTTATATACACACAGAAATAGTTCCATTGCTGTCTACTTTAGATTCTGATTCCAAGGTTTTAAAGTCAGAAGGGACTATAAGATCATCTCTTCTGACCTTCTGTGTAACACAGATCATAATAAAATATTGTGCAGAGACTGTTGTACTGAGCCCAGATAACTACTGTGGAGTAATAAGTCATGAGTTTCACTGTCAAGTTTTGTCTTCAATATTTGATCTTAAAAGCAAGGTGATTTGGCTTGAGATAAACAGAAACCTACCTGTTTAGGTAGGCTTTAGATAAACAGAAACTTACCTCATTCTCTGTATCATGATCCCTGCCCACTCCAGCAAACGTTAAGGAACCCGATCATTTGAAGCAATGCAATTCAGTGCAGGGCTTTGTGTTAAATTATCTAGTGGAGCTTCTGTTTGCTGGCTAACACAACTATTAACATGTGGTAGTATATTAAGTAAGCAATACCCAAAATACAGCTTGAAGCAGTCCTAGCCAAATAGTTAAGTGGAACTTAGAGCTGTCACAGATGCTTCAGCACTGAACATGTCTGTCAGTCCTCAGATGGACATCCTAGCACTGGGGTTTTTATGTTTGACAACTGGGGGTTTTATGTTTGTTTGTTTGTTTGCTCACAAATGTTATATTCTGCATACTTCTTTGCAAGTTCATATGCAAGTTTTATCCACCTCAGTGCTCATTATTACAACAGGCAGCAGCATAATCATATGACTGCACCACAGCAGGTTCAGTGTTGGTGTGTTTGTTTAAAACACAGAGAGCTCTTTCCTCACAGAACGCATCTTTATTCCTCAGGGCCAGCAGAAATCTGCTAAAACTAGGAACTACTGGTGTGATTTATTTTCTCGTCTTTCCCCATGCGGCATGCAAACATTTCTTCAGATTTGGAAGGAACTGTTCTGAATGGGAAACCTCTGCAGACTCAAAGTGAGTGTGCATATCTGGTTTTATCACCTGCATCTGCTTATGACAGAGGAAGAGAAATATAGGTCAGCGGCAATTCATTCCTTGAAATAAAGGAGGGAGGATTCAGCTGCATGATGGAAATGAGAAAACAGATCTGAATTTTAATCTGGGCTTTGGGTAACTATCTTTGCTTTTCCCTGAAGTAGCCATGAAAGTGAATGCTTTTGATAAAATTTCCATCTTCACAACACACTTACCAAAAGCTCTCATGCTGTGCTGTTGTTACCTGATAGCCTCCAGGGTGTTAACAGCAGCTAACAGAGTCGGGTGTCCTGCTGTCTGACAGAGACGGTAAAACTCCTTTTGGAGAAATATAATGGGTTTTTTGGGTAGATTAAGGACCCTAACTAGACCACATAACAGAGAGTCTAATCTGTTTTCACATGTTGAGATATCATCTTTTAAATATAATGACGGATCTGAATACAATAGAGAATGCCAGATCTGAATACATTAGAGTAGCAGTGATGTGCACATGGGATTCTTAAACGCTGTGGGACTACATATTAGGTAAAATTAAATTTTCTTTTTCATGTAATTACTAATAAGAAAGCAAGTCATCTATAGGTGAATAAACTCATACAAAACAAGGACCAATTCAGTCCTTCATTTAAATTTTGAATAAATACCTTTGGAAAGCCTGAAAGCAGTCAGAAGCGTACATTTCCTGTTTATAGATCCTTTTCAAGCATGGACATGTCAACTCACCACAGAAAACTCTTAGAGGAACTGAATCTGCATATGTATTTTGTGGTTAGAAGAGTTTCAGGCTAGCAGGACAGACCTAGGCATACAGGCACACACCAAATTCTGCCTTTCAAGGTGCTCCAGTTCACCACAATTTTTATCTGCCTCATGGCCTAAATATTTATGAAAGACTAATGCCATCCACCTCTCCAATGGCAATACTGCAATATTTGTCTCCTAGACAGTTCCAGACCAGTGGTTAGGAAAAAAAACATCTTGAGTAAACATATATGTGATTTCCTCCTTTTACTTTTCTTTATTCATTAAAATAATAAATAACACGTATATGTTCACCACAGATGTTTTTTCAATTGTTTAGCAGGTAAAGAAGGTGGACTTGCCATATTGATTCTGATTATGGCTAAATAATTTATCCTAAATAAAAGTAATAGAATTTAAAAATTATACAAATGAGTGAGGGATAGAGAAAGAATGTTTAAAATTTCTATAGAATATCCAAATTGTTATTGTCATACAGACATTGGAAGACAATTTAAGAAGTATATTTTTCTTTTGGATGTACATTCACATATCATGAGGGATTTTAGTCAAGTCAATAAAATTGTGAATTGTGCTGTAAATGAGAAGAAAATCTGCTGGAGAACTTTATAATTTAAGAAATCCATTCCCTGTCATAAAGTGAAGTAAATTGTAGTTGAGGCATTACTCATAGTAACAATTTCAGAAAGAAAAATAATACTTTGAACATAATATTTTTATTCCTTTTCATTGTTTAACAATTAGTGGGTGAGAGGGATAACTCTACTTTTTCAGTTTTGAAATTAACATTCTTATTTGGTATCAAACAAAAAAAAAAACCCAGGAATTATAAGGTTACAATGCTCTTTCTTAATTTAAATAATAAATGTTCCTACTGGGAACAAGTGGCTTTTTTTTTTCTTTGTAAATGCAGGCATAATGATAGAATGACTGATACTTATGGATCATTGTGAGTGAGTTCAATTCTAAGTAAGAGTAAGAAAAATGACATTTACAGCACTCCTCAAGAAAGCAGGAGTAAAAGAATTGTAACTTTAAAATAAATAAATATCTAGCAAGCATTCAGCTTGCTTTGTAGGCCATTTTGCTATTTCACACAGGCTATAGAATTTTCTTTGGCTATATACCTTATTTATAGTCCATAGTTTTGGGATACTGCAGAACAGTTGATATTTAAGCCTGGTAGAGCAGAAAGTACTCACATGGTTACAAAGTAAGCAAGCTCAAATTTGCTGATTTAAGAGCTTCTCTGCCTGCCATATTTATTTCTGTGGCCTTGGGGAAGAGGTGACATCTTTGGTGTAAAAGTGCTCCTGAACCAGTGAATCTACTGACAAAACAGTGGGCTTTGTTACCTCACAAGAGAGACTTAAAACCCCATGAACTGTAAGCAGCATTTTTTTGTGGATGGGGAGAAAGACTCAGTAAATGGAAGCGGAAATGGCTAAGAGGAGCCACACTCAAAGGACTGCAAGAGTTTCTGTCTGAGAACTCAAGCTCCCCATTATTAATAATCACCATAAATAGATATTAATTAAATCAAACCTAAATATTGAAAAACAGTTCCCATTCAAAGCATAATCCTTCGAAAGGATGACAGGCTTAACACTTCTAAAAACGTGAATGACTAGAGAATAGTTAAAACAGACAGTCAGTCTATCTACAACGTTTACTGCATTACCAGGTCTTCATCCTCTGTGCTAACACCTACCTCACCTATTCTAAGCCTTCTTCTGCTACAGCTCTGCAGCTGATGGATGCTATTGCCCTCTCCTGGCTAGAAACTGTGCAGTGCAGCTGTGCAGTAAAAGCATGCTCTCAGCACGTGAAAGAAAATGGACCAGGATGATCTGGGTCCAGGGCAAATAATTATCTGCTGCGATTGAACTCTGGGGTTGCAGGAAGCCTCAGCATGGCGCAGAATACCAGCTAAAAGCTGAATAAGTACTGTTTCAGAGAGAAAACATAAGATTAAATAGTGCTGAAGGTGAGGTTAAAAACACCATTTATCTAGGGAAGAATGGATCACACAAATTCATTTAAAGATATGTCTTTTGATCCTTCTGACACCGGACAAATCCACGTGGGACAAAGATTTGGCCAGGTGCAGTTCCCCTGCACAGCTGCTCTCCTAAATGTCCTCCTTTAGTCATTTCCACTTAAAGCAAACTGAGACACAGCCGACAGTGGAATTGCAGTAGCAGCAAGTCCAAGTTTCTTCTTTACTCTGCTTCCTGTGGTGGGCCCCTCCTGATCTCTCTGCTGTGACAGCAGCTTTAAGGGTTTAACAACACAGCTCCTTTTGATCTCATTTCAGCAGCTGTGATTAAATAGACACACATCGCTTGCTGTGCCACTATGTGAGCAACCCATGGTTCACCTTCACTGAATTAGTACCCGCTGAGCACTGCAAATATTTGAAATGTCAATCCATTTGATAATGTCAAAGAGGGCTGCAAATACCACAGAATGGCACCAAGGAAACATTCAACACATGCAGTGGCATATATAATATCTTTTTTTCTTCAGGACAAAAATCATAGTTAAATAGAAACAGGAAACTGTCATAAGAAGACGTTAAGGTCAACAGATCTAATAACCTGAAGTGGGACGTGCTCCTGCAATTTATCACCTTAAAATTTTAAGCCAACTCATCCCCTCTCAAAGAATTTAATTCTTCCACATTCACCCATTCTAGCAAATTATTTTCCAATAATTAAAATTCTGATGTTCATAGCATAAAGACCCATGTGTTTTACATGAAGATTCTGTGGCTTCAAATCAAGGTGGAAAGCAGAGCCTTGTTACGACATCTTTATTATGTTTTCCCACTCAAGAATCCTAAAACAGAGGGAAATATTTTATCTGAATAGAATACAATAATGAGGCCATATTTTCAGTCAGAGAAGCTTGGATCAGCAAAGAAGCAGGTGAAAGTAGAAGAGATTAAGCTGACTAGTAGGTTGCACTTTGCCCTGTAGAAAGATTTACCTTTAGAAAAGACAGCAGGAAATAAGATATTAAACTTGTTGCTGGGGGTTGAATGAGAAAGTTACCAACCTAAAGCATGTACAACAAAGAACTGAAATATGGCAGTTACACAGAGGAGGGAAGTCTTCCAATGAGTTACAAGTTTGAGTTTTTTTTTTCTTTCTGTGTGTGTTGGACTTTCCTTGCTAAATTGCAGATTTTTAAATATTTCCCAAAATTTTACCAGCTAATATGTAAGAAATCAAATATTAGTGATGCATGGCAAGTTTCCTTTTTCAATGAGGAGTTATTCAATCCACTAAAGCTGTTGAAAAAAAAAAAAAAAAAGAAAAAAGTAAAGTTCATGTACTGACTGGCACAGCAGGCAAATACCATTTGCCTTATTTGTGGCAGCTGAGAGTCAAGAGATGCTTTTTTCCTTTGTATACTTATGAAGACTAATGATTCACAGAGCACAAGCATGTAATCAGGGAAGTGGTACCTTAGCAATAGGAAGTTAGTAAGACATTGTTTGTTTTATACCACTGTCCAATTATCTTGAGATTTCAAAGGGCAGCTACTTTTCAGTAGCTCAAAGGCAGATGTCCAGTTAATCTAAAGAGCTATTTTTTAATAAGTCAAGAAAAATGACGAACTGCAGAATACTCAGGAAGAACGATGTTCATTAGGACAGGGCACCCTACTAAAGCCACTTGTGAAGGCTTGGCTTCAAGTTCCTCTTGGGTTTATCAGTCACTTCAACAGCTTAATTTTCAGGGGGTTTTTTGCCTGTTGCTGAGGAAGATTTACATTCTTGCTTTGTCCGTCTGTGATCGTCATTTACCCTACAAATTTTAAAGCCATCTAACTTTCCTCACTGTCAAATTTAGGTGAGGCTCCACTTACAATTCACCACATCTGAGCCCTGTATCTGTGCATGAGAGATTGCTTTATGTTACCAGTATATCTTTATTTTTTCCTGCTAAAATATCTAAGAAAAAAAAAAAGTTGCAGTAGGTCATAGTCCATTTAGCTAACATAATACAAAATACAGGCAGTAAGACCAGTCAAAAATCAATCTGAATGCTGACAAATAAACTCTAGTAAATCTCTCAGAGATACTAGCTTCCAAAACAAATTTGGTAGGGCCACAAAGATATCAGAGGGCTGAAGCACCTCTCCTATGAGGACAGGCTGAGAGAGTTGAGGCTGTTCAGCCTGGAGAAGAGGAGGCTCTGGGGAGACCTGATAGCGGTCTTCCAGTACCTCAAGGGGGCCTACAAGAAAGATGGGGAGAGGCTGTTCAGCAGGGCCTGTCGTGACAGGACTAGGGGTAACGGTTTTAAAACAGAGGGAGGTAGATTTTGATTTGATATTAGGAAAAAATATTTTACACTGAGGGTTGTAGAACACTGGAACAGGTTGCCCAGAGAGGTAGTGGATACCCCATCCCTGGAAACATTCAAGGCCAGGTTGGATGAGGTTCTGAGCAAGCTGATCTAGTCAGGGATGTCCTTGCTCCTTGTGGGGGGGTTGGACTAGATGACCTTTGAAGGTCCCTTCTAACCCCGTTCTATGATTCTATAATTTTACTTGCTGCTGTGCCTGTTGTCTTTGTTAATAACAAACAGCATGTCACTGCAAACACTCGAAGCAGCAAAAGTTATTACCCATTCTTCTACTTCCTGTTCTGAAGAATTTTAAGACAAAGTTCCTCTTATTTTCTTAAAAATTAAACAACCTCTACTGTACGTTTACTGCTGTTACTTTATTGTATTTTGTCTTTATGTCAAAATATGCAGATACCCAGATATCCAAGGCCAGGTTGGATGAGGCTCTGAGCAACCTGATATACTTGGGGATGTCCCTGATCCTTGCAGGGGGGTTGGACTAGATGACCTTTGAAGGTCCTTTCCAACCCTAACCATTCTATGATTGTATGATATATAAACCCTATTACGCTGACTTTGGTGGCATTTGGTTGCAAGTAGAAACAAAAAATTCGACTCTCTTTCCCTGCTTCCTCTACTTTACAAGTGTTTAATTAAACCTGAACTGTTGATAACTGCTAAATAAGTCCTTAAAAACCAAGCTTATCAACTATTGCTCTTGCACCTGTTTTTTGTCTGAAAGCAGGAGGGCAGGAGACTACAGTCAAAAGCAAGCAGGCTCTACAAAGCTTTTAAGTTTTGCTCACTTCCGCTAATTTTTCCTTTGATCATATTATTAAACAACAATGTCAGATATTCCTTTTCATGTGTGCAGTTTATCTCAAATCTGTGCCTTCTTATCCCCTAATCAGGAAGGGACTAAAATTCTGATTAATGTCTCCATTACACAGGCATTCATTAGCGTAATTCTTTCTTTACCAGTGTAATTCTCTCTACCCCTCAATCACCTTTGAAGTGATTCAGTTGTACAACTAAAGCACAGAATATTAATATATTACAACAATAGGGTGGCTTCAGTAGATCTCTCTCATCTGACTTCAGGACATACCTTATCCTGAGGCAGACTTTAAGTATCCTCAGATACTCTTCCCAAGTGGCATGAAAAAAGGTCCCTTCAGACATTTCCTGGATGAAAGCAAGGCAAGGTCCTTCCTTAGTGCCTTGTTAGCTTATTCCATGTTCTTCCTGTTTTCTTTCTTTCTTTCTTTTCTCCCCTCCCCCCAACTATGCATCAACTTTTCTCTGCCATCAACAAAGCTGGTGTAGGAAAACTTAAAATGGAGAAAAGCCTAATTAGAGGAATAAGCCTCTGGCTGATAATTAAAATATGCACTTTGATCCATTATACTGGGTTCTGGCTTTGAACAGTATGCATTGATTTATACTTGTGGAATAAATAAAGCTAGAGCTCCCTTTACATCATGAAACCTACCAATGATCTTGTGTTGATTTATTGTTTCATATTTAATTCACATCATTCCTCATTTTGCAGATATTTGAGTTTAAGGTATTCCATATAAATATACCTACCTATCTCACTGTTACTTACCATCCTTTACTCTTACGCATGAAAGCTACACACCTTTGTTTAGTTTTTCCTCAGGATTCATGAGGCCAAGAGGGAAGGCTTACATGAGCATTCTTAAATACTAGTATACTTTAAATTGTGCTATTTGACCCAAACTGATGATAAAACATTTAGTCATTTCTTCAATGCAAAAAACAGTCAGTTCTCATGCAGAGTCAGCAAAATTGCAAGAAGTAGCAGGATTATGCCTGTACAAAACCCAAACTATGAAACAGAAGCTAAACTAGCACTAATGATTGCTCCTGCACTGCTCTCTGTCCCTGGTTCAAGAGTTCCTGCTTCATTGCTCCTGATTAAAAAGTAAGGCTTGAACCAGGACTCAGATGACATTTATTTTCAATCAGGGGAAACAAAGAAACAAGTGAGAAAGTTGCTTCAGCATGTAATGGCAGCACAGGGCTCCCAGCCGCAAAGAGTCCAGCTGGCTGGGAGGACCCAGGTAAAAGCACCTAGCACAGCTCTGTAACAACAAACCTGGGTAAAGATATCAATCTAGTAGATCCCAGTGAAAACTGACTAGCCCTGATTTAGAGGCTATCAGTGAAATGTAACTGAACCCTCAGGACACAACTGGAGAGACAGTGAAAAGTTACCAGAATGAAGAAAATACTTAATTGTCTATTCACTGTATTCACTGTAAATAGCATGAAGTAATATAAGCTTATACAGTTAAACTGTCACTAGTTTGGTTATCAATCTGCTAAAAAAAAATATTATATTGTGAAGAAAAACACTTCAGTGAGAGGACAAGCAAATTTAGATTGAAAAGTGAAGTCAATTACTAGATCTGCTCTGGAAGACAGTAGCTGAGAGGCACAAGAAGAATTTCTTATACCATCTGTCTGCTGAACCTGACCTTGAAAGTACTTCTCATCCATTCTGGGACAAAATCTAACAGGTGAGCATAACGACCTTTAGATTTATTCACTACACTGTGCACTGCATTAGCCAGTCACAGTGGCATACTGAATCTTACGCAAGGGACAGCAAGCAGGCAGTGAGCACTGGGCTGCGCAGTTGCAATTTCATGTGTGAGCTCAGTTTTCTGTCAAGAGCTCTCTTCCTCCTTCGCTCTGCAGTGCTCCATGTTTTGTTAAGCCTCAGAGCACACCAGAGTTCATATATAAATGCAACAACATATTAAATATCTGCATAGAGTAACTCTTGAAGTGAGTAGAAAGGCTCAGACAATAATAAAGCAGAGAAACTGCCAATGAACAGAACAGGCTAGAGTAGCAATTGGAAACACCACAGGCACGTCTGAAAAATCCCGTACCTGAGCTGCAAGCCCTTCTGAAGCTGAGCTGTCAGGGTCCAGGGCACTGGGAGATGTTGCCACATTTTAGTCCAAAATTGTATGGTAATGCTGCTCCTTTTGGTTCATCCTCAATGGCAAAGCCTGCAGCGGCTCCCGTAGATGACAAATATCCTGGTCAGACAGAGGTTTCCTGGTGAATATCTGCATATGCTGTGGCACACGTTGGAAGCTACTGTCTTAAAGGAAATTGCTTTCAGTTAGTCAATGACCGATATCATAGCCCTGTGCAGGCAACCAGCTACCCTGTGCTGCAAGAATTGGGAGCCACTACTCTAGTGGAAGCAGCAGCTAAATCCCTGGGGGCAAGGGAGACACTGTCTAGTTCCCACCTATTTTTGCAAACATTAGAGATGCTATACTTCTATATCAGTTTGGACAAGCATCAGCTGAAGCATTGTTGTACTGGGATCCACTATGCAGCAAAGGTATCCAAAGCCAGCTGTATGTTTCTTCTGTGTTGACTGGAATACACATAGGTGCAAGGACAAAAATAACCCTCAGTAGCAGATATAGCATCCCCAGAGACAACTAAATCCGAGTGCTGCATTTTTCTGTAGGCTTCCTACACCACATTCTTTTAGCATAACTTTTATGGGAGGTAGTTTATAGTGATAATTAAACTCTACTTTTTGCTGGTTTAATGAACACTCACAGGAACTAGGTGAACATTTGAACGGATATGTAACTTGAGGCAAAGAATGAAACTAAATCAGTCACTTTGTTATCATCAGCTCTTAAGACGTCTCAACCAGCTTAGGTCCAAGTAATTACCATTTTTTGTTGCCACCAGTAAAATCACTTCATAATACCATGTAGTAATACAATTACTACTTATTAAATAGTGTTCTTTTCTCCAAGTATAGCTGTAAACTTGCATAGATATTACAGTCTAGTGTACAAGTTATAATAATGATTTTTTTTCTTACTTAGATAAGGGAAGTGCTCAGAAGTTTTAATGCACAGTCAAAAAGCAGCTACAACACAAAACTGTGTCAAGACTGCCCTATTTACTAGTCCCATGTGTATTTTTTCCCTTTAATGGGGGAGGAGCAGAGAGAAAAAGCAAAAGGAAAAATCTATGTACCTTCCTAATAGGTTATACAAGGAAAAAATCATTTCCAGGTCAGTCCATTCTTTGAAGTTACTCCATACCACCCCAAAATGTTGTGCCTATGCTACATTCAAAGAATGAAACTGAAGAAAAAGAAAGATCTTGACTGTATACTTGAACTTGATCCTATAAAGAAGAGTAGGAGCAATGCCCTCAAGTTGAATGACTTACACCTGTGGCCAAGACTGAGGAGCAGGAAAGAACAGAGATGGTTAAAGCTGTGTAAACCTGTGTGATCAGCAGCTTTAGTGCTTCAGTTAGATGCCTTTAGCTGGAAAGTTATCAACCAAAAAGATTTTGCTGTTTACTTTATTGATAAAAATAGAGATACAGAAGGTACACAGCTAAGCACTTAAATAATATATGTGTAACACTCCCATAATGTAATTCCATCAGCTATAATAAAAAGTTCCGTAAAAAAATGTATGTAGATCTTTTCTGCGTATTTTGCAAACATTCATTACATAATGGTTTTAAAATAGAAGGAGATAGATTCAGATTAGACACTAGGAAAAAGTTTTTTACAATGAGGGTGGTGCAACACTGGAACAGGTCGCCCAGAAAGGTGGTGGATGCCCCATCCCTGGAAACATTCAAGGCCAGGTGGGACAAGGCTCTGAGCAACCTGATCTGGTTGGAGATGTCCCTGCTCCTTGCAGAGGGGTTGGACTAGATGGCCTTTGAAGGTCCCTTCCAACCCTACCTATTCTATAATTGTAGCAAATTTCATTTTGGAAGGAAGCATAGAAAGAACACTTCAGTCTGCTAAGGTGGTATGTCAAAATGCTGAGCCCAGGCATTTTGATCAGCCTGTGGCAGACCTATGTCTCATGGCTTTCATTTCCTCTCCACCAGACCTTTAAAGCAAAGAATAAACGAGCATAAAATCTCAAGGGAAAAATACAAACTGACAATGGATGAACAATGTGTATCAGAAGTTGTTACTGCATTCATTGTAGTATTTGTCCTAAACTTTCAGTGTAGAGACAAAGTTTTGAATCGGTGCAAATCAAGACTACTGTAGAAAATTAATCACCTTTTCTGTTTAACCCTTCTGTATATAAACACTTTGTGCAACTGTATCAACTGCATGAGTGAGATTATTTCTTGTTCCAGTATGCTTAGGAGGGCAGCCATTGTTAGAATGGGTTAGTTTAAGCCAACAGATTTAATAAAATACAATTTTTTTTTCCCTAGGGTAGGAAAGTAGTCTGCTCAATGCTTTTGCAGCTCATTTATTGAAAATTATAATAAAAAATGTGACCCATATCAGGGGTTAAACAATTATTCTCCCTCTATTCCAACAAATGAGTAAAATGGATGTTTGCCAATATCACTTTTACAGTACAAGGTAGTAGGAAGTCTACAGAGTAGACCAGGAATGACCGTTCAAAATGTTAGAAGTGGATAATTGATAAGGACCCCACAATATACTTCCAAGCAGGATGAAGTACCATTAAAAAAGTTAGACAAACTCCCACTGATTGAATAAGGTCTACAAGGACTGGAAAATAGCCAGAATAAAGCTATTATTTAATAAAGGGTCTAGCATTTTTTAATTTTTTTTTCTTCACATTGCAATTTACTGAAGGTTGTACAAAGATTTCTAAAGGCTTTAAAAGGATTAATTCATTAATAAATCCATATGGTCAGTATTCTTAATGAAGAAAATTAATTACGTTATTGAATCTATAAACTCAATTTGAAAGTCATTGTAAAACTTTGAGTTTCCAGACATCTGAATGAGACTGCAGATCTTCTACCTGACCAGAACAAAAGTTTGGAGTCCAATAAAAGAAAAACAACTGTATTATCAGCATATTACATAGAAATATCTTCCCAATAAAATAAAATAATTTAAAAAAAAGCTGGTAAAAGGCTGCCATAAAGGTTGAAGTCTGACACTAGAATATTCAGTATTATATTCAGAATATATCAGTAATACAGTGAAATATTTGTAACATGAGGTTGTAAACAGTGACTGAAACAAGTTTCCAAGGGAGGTGGTAACTTCTCAACCTTATGGGAGCAATCTGTCTCACCTGTCTTAAACACTTATTTCAGAATGGGATGAATCATCTTCTGGAGAAGTTTGTAATAATAGTGAATATTGAGCCCACAGAAGCCAGGGAGAGTCTACATGACTAATTTGAACTGCATGCTCAATTTTTAAGTAGTCATAGTTAGATGAAACAGACCAAAGTAATCATAAGACAGGTACTTAAAAATATACTATAACTCAAACAAAAACATCTTGTTTTGCAGAAATGAGGAGGCAATGGACTATGCCATCTGTTAGCAGGAAGTCAGCTTAGATAATAACAAGACTGTCTTTTTTATTTCAAAGCTTTTCAGGGGTCATTCATCAGCCATCAATGCCATGCACAACACTGCTCAGAATACTTCTACCAACAAACAGGGAACGAGATAATGAGATAGATCAGGTAAAGAATGGGTAACACTATATTCAGACACCTAAAATATGATGGTTATAAGAGATTTAGTCTTCAGTTTTGATAAGGATAATTTAAAATTGAAAAGTTTTAGAGAGGAAAGAAGTTGCTCTTACCAGGCAAGATTTGTAAGTAGATAGTATACTATATGGAGCAAACCAAACATTTGGGCATGCAGGACTCTCACAGCTGAAACAGAAAAAGCAAAATTTAAAGATAAATACAATTGGAGAACAACCTGATTTAGATGTAGATATCATATCAGTAAGACCATCTGAGAGAAAAGAGAGAAGAGAGATCTTAATATGGAAGTGGGGGAGATAAGACAGTTATCTGCCAGAGGAGGGGAGAGTCAGCTAAAATATAGGTTAGCTGCACATTGTGCATACATGTGTGTGTGTGCGTGTTGTGGGGAAGGGGGTTACTTATGCCCTAGAAACAGTTTTCTTATTGAATCCATGAATCCATAGTTCTGAAGTTCATTTGTAAATGCTGTAGTTTAGCTCTGCTTGAGACCAAGCTAAGCAGTCTCTCAGTCACTCCCCCCACCCTCCAAAGAAATGGAGGAGAGATGATATAACAAAAAAGCTTGAGGTTTGAGATAAGGACACAGAGGCATCATTCAAGTTATCATTATGGGCAAAACAGACTCAACTTGGGGAAAACTATTTCAATTTATTAAAAATAAAAGCAAAGCAGGATAAAGAGAGAGGAAAAAACACCCAACTTGCGCCCACCACTCCCCTCTTCCTGGGCTTAACTTCATTTTGGATTATCTCCACCTCCTTCCCCCTCTGAGTGGCACGGGGGGGACAGGGAACTGATGTTGTGGTTTGTTTTCCATCGCTCCCTCCTTCTCAGGAGAACTCCTCACATTCCTCCCCTTATCCAGCATGGGGTTTGTCCCACGGCTACAATCCTTTGCAAACTGCTCCAGCTTGGGATTCCTTTCCACAGGGTGCAGTACCTCCAAAAACGGCTGCCCCAGCATGGGCGCTCCACAGGCCACAGCCTCCTTTGGGCACCTGCCTGCCCCCAACATAGGGTCTTCCACGGGCTACAGGTGGATCTCTGCTCCTCCATGGACCTCCATGGGCTGCAGGGGGACAACCTGCTCCACCAGGGTCATCACCACAGGCTGCAGGGGAATCTTGGCCAGGAGCCGCATTACTCCTTCCCCTCCTTCTGAACTGACCTTGGCGTCTGCAGCCGTTCCTCTCACAAGAAAAGTTCTTCACAACAGGCTGGCAGATGCATCTCAGAATCTCTTCACATCATCCATCTCCTCTCCACTTCTTGCAGCCGGGCTGGACCGAGTCGGGCCCAGTCGGCTGCCTGGCAAGAGGCCAGAGGGTAAGGTCTGCAAGGCCCATGAGGCCTGCGCCTCCCCCTCTGTGCCTCTGCCCCTGCTCGGCTTCTTCACATCTTCTCTTCTCTTTTTTTTTTTCTGTTTTCCCCCTCTTAAATACGTTATCGCAGAGGTGTTATCACGGAACATTCTGCTACCAATCGGCTCGGCCTTGGCCAGCAGCAGGTCTGCCCTAGGCCTGTCCGAGTCCACTGAACAAAGGGGAGCGACTTCTAGCAGTTTCCTACAGAAGCTACTGCCTTAGCCCCCCCCCTCACTAAACAAAACCACAACACCTCTCCTCTCCTCTCCTCTCCTCTCCTCTCCGAACCTTTCCTCTCCTTTCCTCTCCTTTCCTCTCCTTTCCTCTCCAAACCTCTCCGAACCTCTCCGAACCTCTCCGAACCTTTCCGAACCTTTCCGAACCTCTCCTCTCCTCTCCGAACCTCTCCGAACCTCTCCGAACCTCTCCTCTCTGAACCTCTCCTCTCCGAACCTCTCCGAACCTCTCCAAACCTCTCCTCTCTGAACCTCTCCTCTCTGAACCTCTCCTCTCCACCAAGTCAGAACCAGATGGCTGCCCTGTGGGAGGCCAGAGGGTGAGGGCCACAATGCTCGCGCTTCCCCCTCTCTGTCCCCTGCTTCAGCTTCTTCATATATCTTTTTTTTTTTGTATTTTCCCCTTCTTAAATATGTTATTGTAGAGGCATTATCACTGCTGCCAATGAGCTAGGCCCTGGGCAGTGGCAAGTCCGCCCTAGACCCAATTAGGTCCACCGGACAAAAGGGAGTATTTTTACAAGGAGTATTTTTGTGCCAGTTGTGGAGGTCTTTTGCAAGCTTAAATGATGACTTGAGGCACAACCTGGAAACATTCAGAGTACATCAGACTCTGGAGAGCTTGTTTCAAAAGATTAATCTAGTGACAAGGCTATTGGAAGAATTCATTTTCCAGTGCAGATTCTGATGTGTGTCTGATGGAGTGTCAGCAGTGTGAGGACATGGGGTTCTTCTTATGTTGAATTAAATTCTAATGCGGTTCAAACCACTAAATCACTTTTAAAATACTAATCTAATTCTCTGGTGGAATGCTCCTTCTAAGTATGGGCTTTTTTAGATTGCCAAGGTGTGTACCTCATGTGTTTCCCTCAGAGGAAAAGTGATGCGATCTGAGTTGCTGAATGTGCATTGTAGCTTCTTTTGGCTTGATGATGATGGTTACCGGCTTTATAAGGATAAGAGATATGTGGGCTTTGAGTGTTCTGCATGCCATTTATTATGAGCATGGTCTAGGGAAGTAGCTTTGATGTTGTGGTATTACAAAAACTGTTTGATAAATGGTCATTGGTTGTGTTTTGGAAATCGATAGGAAAGGCCAGGTTTCTAATCCAGATAAGGATAAACCAAATGGGTATTTTAGGTATCATATAATCTTGACAACTGAACTATTTAAAATCTCTCTAAGGTGGCATATTAAAAAATTGGATACTTTTGTTCTTGTTACCTAGAGGTCACGTTCATTATGGAAAGTAAAGTTGTTGATAAAGATGAAGAGAATGATAATAATGATATCTTTGATGTTATGCTATGGATATTGATCTTGCTATTTGAAGTACTCAGAACAGGATATCTTGTACAGGATATTAGTGGACAGAATGGCATGAAGGTGTTTTACAGCTGATGGAAGAGATTAACTGCATCTTAGAGAAACCTTGGAGTCTGGGTGACTAAGGGTCTGAGAGTGGTTTTCATGAATGGTGTTTCAGAGAAGCTCAGCTAAATACTATCAACTTGCCAGAGATCTTTTATTAGTGAACATATTAAAAACTCCCACAGGGGACTGGGGTTTATGATTCTTCTTGGAACTGAGATATATCTCCAAACTGAGACATGCCTGAGTCCTAAAATGAAGAAAGCAGAATGTACCTTGATACATTGCTAGATTACTTCTCACACTACTGGTCTATGGGTGCAGAATTGTTTCTTATAGTGTTTTCCTCAACTGACCTATCAAACTATTTTCTCTGAAGTAAGCAATTCATACTCTTAATATCATATTTTTTTTTGCAAATTCCTACCACTATTTGTTAATGGTACAGTGTCAAAGTTATCACCTCTATAAAATTTTCTTTGGCACCTTATTTATTTAAAAAAATAAATAAATCAAGCAAGCGGCATTTGGCTTTAATAATCCTTTAGAAATGTAATTCCATGTATCTAAATTAGTTAAACATTAGCCATATGAATGGAGAGAAATACTCTAACCTGAAGTTTATTTAATACTTGCTAATATTTGAGAGAGTTGATAGAAGGTTGTACACATTTCATTTAAAAGCTTTGGACAAAGTAAAATGGCAAGAGATAGAAACTTTTTGTAATTTTGGGGGAACATTTGTATTGTGGACAGAAACAGCATCACTCTGTGGTACACCAGTGATCACACTGATACACCCATCAATTCCTAGGTCCGGTTCATAAAGAAAAAAAAAGAAAAAAAACCCCACTAATTTCTCAGTATTTTATGCCAAGGAAGGTTTACTTCTTGAACCTTGATACAATTACTGATGGCCCTGAGTCATGATACCTGTTTACCTCTAGTTTACATGTTTATCTACAAATCAATATTTGTGTCTAACGCCAAAATCTAACCATAACCAAGTGTCATAATATCTGGATTTTTTTTTTATTTCTGTGCCTGCAAATAAATTGACACTTATTTAACTATCAGATTTCATTTTTAAAAAGTGACTTATGTATTCATAAAATGAATGCATTACTCATTCATAAATTTGGATGCTGTCATAATACCACTGACAGCATTTGTGGGGGATAACATGGTTTAGTTGTAGGATTTGAAACATAAAACTTGAGTTGAGTGTTTGGAGCTGTCTCTTGATAAAGTTGAAGCAAAATTTTGGAGTGCTTTTCTTTTGTCTGCCTTTTTTTTTTTTTTTTTTGTTTCAAGATTTCCTTTGCCAGAACTGAGGTTGCTTAATTGCTGTAGTATTTTCCAGTATTATCAACCAGCATTTCTAAGGACCATGCAAACTGTAGATGGGCTGTTATTATAATGACAGATGCATTAAACTTTTCAATTTTTTTCATGTTTTTTTTTCTGATTTTTTTTTCAGATTTTTTTTTATTTGCTCTCATTTTTCTCTCTGCTTCTACCACTAATCTTTTTTTCCAGTCCACCCTATTGCTGCATCTGTGTTTTGTCATATCTTTCCCTGCCAGTCCAATTCAGCACAGGCTCTCTGTTGCATCAGAAGACCTCTCATTCAGAGATTTGCTGTTCTCTCTTGACAAGCTGATAGTCAAAGCTTCCTCTTTGTGAATAATCCTATGCATTATTTTAAATCCAATAGATCCTTTCTGTGAGAAAGCCTTCGTCAGCATAACGTGTCTCTTTTCTCTCATCTCAGTCATCTGCTTCCTCTGCATCCCTTATTACATTCACAAGCCTCAGAATGTACTGAATTATCTTGGCTATGGACCTCATCTCCTGCAGAGAGAGGAATCACTGTGTTCTAGCTTGCTGCGTCTCTCAGTCTGGGCTTGAGTTTCTGTAATCAGGACATAGCTTCTGCAAGTTGACTTGTATTTCAGTTTCTTCTAGGTGACTAATGTTCAGAATAAAACTGGAGTGCAAACTCTAAACTTTCTTAGGAGTACAGAATGAAGTCATATCATGGACCACTTTATGTAACTTATTAGTTGCCAGATATTTTCCTTCATGTCTTTAAAAGTGTTCTCCCTTTCCACAAGCTACTGCTGTACTTCCTGTCTATTTGGACCAGCATCTGTGGAGGCCTCATGATTTATTGTTTTTAATGGCCCAAACTAAGCAAAGTAAGAAACAAGTACTTTGCTTATATCATGAAAATTCCAAATAGCTGTCTCCCTAGTGATGAATTATATACTTATTGGTACTATCACTCGGTACCTATGGATCCTCTAGACTCAACATAAAGAATTAGCAAGGAAGTAATAGTATGTAATACACTAAGTGTTCTCTTCTAGAATGAAGAGAAAAGGCTATATTTTTAGTATGGAAAGCTATTCTTTCTTTTGACTTCTGCATTCCCATATTGCAGAACTGCTCAATTTAGAGTATTTTCACCGGCAAAACTCACATGTAATTGCTATTGTGTGTTACACTCTTAGAGTCATCATCTCTTTGTTTGACTTCTACATTGTTGGTTTACACCATGTCTGCTTAGTTTTATTATAGCTTAAATAAATTAAATGACATCCTGTCATGTTCCCCTCTCCATGCATTTCTTCTCTGTTCTTACCAGCTACCTAATCTTTTTAATATAATATTTCCATTCTCTTCTGCTTCCTCCACACCTCTTCTCTGCTCAATTCTTCCTGTACAATGTTTGCTATAGGAAAATCTCCAAGCTAAGTCCCAAAATATTTAAAATTTTATTGTACTGTAAATACTTAACTTGAAGCTTTCACTTTAATTGCGTCTAATAAACAAGCTGCAGCTTTCTGCCATTACTCTTTACCTGTGCTGAAATTGTCTTATGGTCTAGCTGATAATGAAGTAGTCTATAATTGTCTTCACTTTGCTTTCTTCCGATGTTGTCAATCAGCTTCATCATAAAGTTTGCTGCTTCTCCAGGCCTAATTTATATTAAGATTAACATCCATCATTTTTTCCTTCAATTTGACTTGCACCTGTTTATGTCTGTCCACTGCGCTCTGTTCAAGTTGGGTTATACCTTGTCAACTTCTAATCTAGTGCTTTATTAAAAGCCATGTTATGACTGAATGATGTAGAACCTCCTCAAGAAAATGTGAATGATGAAGCAGCTATTAAATTCAGGCTTCAAAAATAGATAGAATCCTTTGTCCTTACTGAAAGACCTAAAATTTTTCTCCTCCTGGTAATCATTCAATAACAGTGCCCAGAGAAGGAGCAACAGGAACCTCTGAAGGGTATCCAGAGTTTGCTACTTATCTGAGCTGAACCTTCAGAGTGCACATCGCTGCGTAAGAGCTTCTATTTTAAGCTAAAGAAGGTCTATACAGTGTACTTAACAAGTGACTGACTAGGGTAGTCACAGGTGAACATTTCTCATTAGTTCACTGAGGAATCTACCTCATCTTATGTGTGCCAGCAGAAAAGCAGCACTTAAGATGTTGACTGAAGATTGTTTGACACACAGCTATTTATGCTGTATAGAGATCCCTCCCCTCAACCCAGACCAAAAAATAGTTTGGAAAACGTTTCTAATGATTGTGTGCAGAATGTGTGCAATGCCTTTGGAAAAGCAGCAGAACTTCACTGTGTTTTCTTTTCCTTCTGTCAGCACATGAGCTAAAGGGGACCAGAGAAATAGAAGCACAGCTCTTGTATGTCTTGGTGGCCCTTGCAGTTCAAGTTTCAACTCTGATCTCTCATTGTATGCTAATGAGTCTTCTTGGGTGTTATTGAAACATCTTCTTGAAGACTATAGTATTAGTTCCTCCTCTGGCCCCTGTACTGAACTATGGCTACACTGCAGCCTTTCAAATGAATGAAGGAATGTGGTGGACAACTGGGTATTAAAGGTGGTTTATGTTCAGTTTATGGATTTACCACTGTGCTTGCTAAGGAAGTCTTTACTGTTATTAAGTAACGCTTGCCTTAGGTTAAGGCACAATGCAAATCACACATTGCAGTGTCACAGTGTGTTAGTTTTGACTGGGATAGAGTTAATTTTCTTCACAGTAGCTAGTATGGGGCTATCTTTTGGATTTATGCTGGAAACAGTGTTGATAATACAGGGATGTTTTTGTTTTTCCTGAGCAGTGCTTACACAGAGTCAAGGCCTTTTCTATTTCTCACACCACCCCACCATTGACTAGGCTGGGGGTGCACAAGAAGTTGAAAGGGGATACAGCTGACCTCGACTGGCCAAAGGGATATTCCATACCATATGATTTCATATTCAGCACTATAAAGCTGGAGGAAGAAGAAGGAAGGGAGGACATTTGGAGTTATGACATTTGTCTTCACAAGTAAGTGTTACACATGATGGAGCCCTAATTTCCTGGAGATGACTGAACACCTGCCTGCTGATGGGAAGTAGTGAATGAATTCCTTGTTTTGCTTTGCTTGCATGCATAGCTTTTACCTTACATATTAAATTGTCTTTATCTCAACCCAGGATTTTTCTCACTTTTACTCTTCCAATTCTCTCCCCTATCCCACCTGGGGGGGAAAAGTGAGCAGCTGTGTGGTACTTAGTTGCCGACTCAGGTTAAACCATGACACACAGTTAAGAACCAGATAAGTCATTGACGTTTTTATAAGATTGGTGAGAAAGTGAAAGAGAAAAATTGCTTAATCTACACATGCTTTCTACTAGATCAGAAGACGACTCATTCAGATCCAGATGCTCTTTTGCCCTGACAAGTTGATCTTTTATGTCCTTCCTGCCAGAGATCTTTCATCAGCATAGTACTTCATCTTAGTGGAATGTCTTAATTTTTAAGCCAACTTCCACTTGGAAGTGCCCCGGAAAGTCAGATATATATATTTTTTTCTGAGAATAATCCTGTTTTCTCCTTGTTGAAGTCATAAGCTAGCCATATATCTTTATTATAATAACAATTCTTCTATTTCCTTGAAGACACAATATTTTCTTCTTAGGCCAATATATTGTCTCCTGGTACTTGACTAAGGAGCAATAACTGTCATATGGAATTCTGGTAACTCACTGGTGTGTTTTAGCGTAAGAAGTCTTACACCAGATGTTGTATTCTGTCACTTAAACATCTAGATGGGATAAACACATATATCTTGCACCTTGATTGAGAGCAGGTGCAATGGTTGTTAACTGGTTTAGAGATTGCAATTCACCCACTGACCACAAGCCTCTTTATTCTCAACAGTGTAGCTATGCTCAGTCATTCCTCTCTTTTCCATTCCATGTAGTATAAAAGCAGAATATTCCAACAAAAAAGCACTAACCTCCTTCAAACAAACAAACAAAAAAGATAATAGTATTTCAAACAGACTAATGCTGAGCTCTGTTTTAGAAGAACTTTATCACTCCCAATACTGATTTTTTTTTTCACTTGCATTGAATAGATATTTTTAGAAAGTGGAGGAGTATAATTTTCATTTACCATTGAAGTTTTGATTATTTCACACAGCTTAAGCTTCTCTCTGCAGCTACAAAGGCTATATCTTGACAATGACATATAATTTTGTTTGTAAAATCAACCTGCAACATAGATGATATTTACAGATGATATCTAACTACTGTCCCAGATTTGTAATGAAAAATAAGAAAAGAAGCATAAAAATGGCAGCAGTACTTCATTTTCCAATATAAATAGTCCAAGAAACAATTTTAGCCCTTCTTGAAAAAGTGTTATCAGCATGAAGTCTTAGCTTAGATTCCTTCTCTTGTATAATGAATATACAGTGCAGCACAATTATACTGGCTTACTCTGCAGAAAATCTTCATTAATGTTTTTCAAAAGCCTTTTGGACAAATTGCCCCATTTGTTGCATGCATCCATTTACTGCAATTTAATTTACTTACATTGGTTGCTCCCTGTTTCTTGGTAGAATTAATATCACCAGAGTTCAGTAGCTGTGTGCTCTCATCTGATTATCACTGTGCTGTAGATAGCGCTCAGGTTTCTCTCATTTGGTTTTTGGGTTTTTGTTTGTTTGTTTGCTTGCTTCTTCATTGCAACTCTTGCTTGTAATATTTCTCCCTAAGCTTCATTTCTACCCAGCTTTATTGAGATGTGATAGTATTCAAATCCCATTTTTCTCCTCTGTAAGTATGTTCTGGTTTTGGCTGGGATGGAGTTAAATGCTATTTCTTAGGTATAGAATGAGATTTGGTATGTGAAGAATACTGATAATACACTGATGTTATTAGTTGTTGCTAAGAGATGAAGGACTTATTTCAGTTTCCAAAGTTTTGCTAATGTGCAGGTGCAAGAAGCTAAGAGAGGTATAGCCAGTACAGCTGACCCAAACTGGCCAAAGGAAGTGTTCCATGCCGTAGACGTCATTCTCAGTATATAAGTAGGGATTGGCCGTTCAGCAATCCCTTGGAAATTGCTGTTCTGAGGTCACTGCTCAGAATCATTCTGAGATCATTCTCAGTTCTGCTCTGCAATTGCTACTCAGGGACTAGCTACATGTCAGTCAGCAGGTGGTGAGCAATTGTTTTCCTTGAGTTTTGTTTGTCTTTCTTTTTGTTACTTTCCTTTTCATTACTACTACTACTACTATTACTACTACTGCTTCAACTACTACTACTAAATTGGTTTTGTTTCAATCATTAAACTAGCTGGGTGTCAGTCAGCAGGTAGTGAGTGGTTGTTTTTGTTTTGTTTCTCTTTCTCTTTGTTATTTTCCTTTTCATTATAAATAATAATAACAATATTTTTTTTTAATTTCAATCATTAAAATACTATTATTTCAACCCATGAGTTTCCTTACTTTTACCCTTCTGATTCTCTCCTCATCCCACTGGGGAAGGGTTGGGTAAGGTGAGCAAGTGTCTGTGTGGTACTTCGTTTCCAACTGAGGTTAAACCATGACAAAGAGAAACAATACACTTGGCTTGTTTGACATAGGCAATGTGCTTCTCTGTCCCATGTGATTTATATTCTTCTCAAACGGGGCAATGCTCAAAACCAATATTGCACAATTCCTCTTACTAGCTTTTCTAATGAAACGGAGTTCTAAAAGGAACTGGAATAACAGCCACATGATGCTGATCTTTAGCCACAGGGCTAGAGTCACATAGCCCAAAGAGTCAGATTTGGGAGGGGAATCTCTGGCAGAAAGAGGACAAACTAAAGTGGCTGCACAGAGCTCTTTACTAGGACTGTGAGCAAGGATGTGCTTGAGCTGATGGTGTGGGAAATTGCCTAGCATGAGATACTGAGGTTGGTCATTTTCCAAAGGGTGAAAATGTGAAAAAGTTTCAGAGCTCTCTGTGAAAAACTGTGGCATTGCTGCAATATTTGGCCACTGTCAAAATGCCTGTGCATGCTACACAGATAGCTATCCTCAAGGAAGGGCAAAAGCTTCATATTTCTGCCTTTTTCTAAGAAGAGACATACTATGACTCTGGGCTAATTTTATTAAGTTATTTTATAACCATCAGGCCATCAGCCTTCTTAGGGTTTTATTTGTTTGTTTAGTTGGTTGCTTTTTTGTTTATTAAGTACTAGCACCCTACCTATTTCTGGAAACAGAATAAATATAAATGTTAGAAGAAGCAACCTCTGTATGTATGTATAGACAGAAAACAATGTGAATTGGTTAGGAACTACTCATTGGGTGTTTCTTGGATCGTCCATAAAACAAATGGTTCTCTTCTGCTACTCTAGACTATCTTTTAGGATGAGGATACACCCCAATCTCATTCAAAAATAATTACAGAAGTTTTAATATCACTAAGCCTTCTAGCCAATGTCTGTCTAAAAGAAAAAAATGTTTCCTCTAGTACTAATTTCTACTATTAATTAAGTGGTGTTCTTATTTTACTGTTGTTGTTTTGGTTTTCTCCCCCTGATCTGCAGCAGCTCCTGAAGCAGTCACATGTAAGTTAAATGTTCCAACAACTTGTCTTTTAAAGTACAGACTTTACCTTAATGATTGATCAGTAGTGGTCTTCTAACATGATGATAATTTGAGCCCTCAAGAGCAGTCCTAGCTTCAAATGATAAGTGATGCACTCAGTAACTCCAAAATCAGGAGACAATAGCTGACTGATTCTTTTTCCTTCCTAATCAACTTTCTATGAGAATTACAATAAAAGTTACATTGCTTAAAACTAGAAATGGCCAGAGCCAGTCTGAATTATAGATACTAAACCAAATATTTCATGTTAACACTAATGTTGGAGTACCAACACTGGTACCTTGGCACGAAAGTTGAATTTTGCTGGGTGAGGGGAGAAATAAGAGAGCCATAGAGAATATAGAGCTCTAGTAAACATAGGAATAAAAAGAAAATAGTAGTCCTTATGTTCAAAAGAATAAAGTTGTCATAGTTCAGCCCCGACGGGGACCAGACTATGCAGTCTCTCTCTCACTCCCCCCACTGTCTGAGAGAATAGGAGGAGATTTGGCAAACAAAAGAAAACCAGAAGAAAAAAAAAAAAACACGTGGGTTGAGATTGAACAAAGAGTAAATTTAACAGTAATGACAGAAGAAAACAAAACAGTGATGGAACACAAATACAGTACAATAGCTCACAACAGATCTCCACCTCCAGTCTCCTCCAAGGAGCAGGGAGACTCCATTCAGCACCCTCCTCACTTATGTACTGAGCATGATGTCAGATGGGATGGAATAGCCCTTTGGCTAATTTGGGTAAACTAACCCCAGCTGTTAGCTAATTAGTTAACTATCCCAGCCATAGGGGCTACCAGCTTCAGTTCTCCACCCAGCTCAGGTAAATATTAACTCTATCCTGGCCAGAAACAGGACAAAGTGAAATAGAGATATAGAAGACTTAGAGAAAGACAAGAATATGCAGAGAGATCTGCAGGGGGAAAAATAAGTCAGAAAAACAAAGATAAAAGAATGAGAGACACTAAGAAGGGAAAAGGACAAGCAATAAGAAACAAAAGAGCTTTTTAATATCAATGTAATTCTTATACCCCCTCATACTCCTATCACCTGTTCTTTTGAGCTTATTATTTTTTCTAAGTTTACATATCATAGAATAGGAATAATGCAAGATTGACTCAGTACATAGGGGTTTCTTGTTGTTTTGTGAGGGTTTTTTTTTACAATTATGTACAATGACATGATAAAATTGGTGTCACTGCTGAGAAAATCTATCCCAAATACTTTTATGTCTCTGACACATTGTTAGGACTGTTTGCAAAGAAATATGTAGAAATTCCGTGTTCAGGACTTTATATATGTGTGTGTGTCTATGTATATACGCTATATATATATTAATAAATACATTAAAATAATATTTGTATAATACTTACATATGAAGATACATAAATATGAACTCTGAAGAGAGTGAAATAACTATTCAAAGTAGCCAAAAAGAGTAATTACTATATGTTGAAGGGTTCTGGGAAGTTATTTTATTCAATACATTGCAATATAAATTACTGGATTATCTTATGTAATAAAAATTTGACAGCTTTTGGTGGGGAAATTTAATTAGTGCTATAGTCCAATATTTTAATATTTTCCTTGGACTGAACAATTCGGTAAACTGCATGAGGAGCAAAGCAATATGGGTATAGGTGGTACAGTTATCTCTATGCTTGTGATGCTTATGATGTGATTTGAGAAACCTCAGCTACTACTGCAGTGCTAGCTACCCTAATATTTCACATTTATGTAACCTCAACATATCTCAAAGCACCCAGTAAATGTTCAAAGGATATACTACCTTTTTGCAGATGGAGAAGCTGCTGTGCAGAATGATTATGATTACAAAGTAATTTGATCATACACCCAAGAACAGAAATGATTTCTGGTCACTTGTACTAGAGAGGCCTGCACCATTTTATTTTTCTCTTAGCATCTCTGGGCTGTTCATTTTTGACCTAGTTTCATTCACAGTTTCCTCATTATTTCTCAACATCCAATTCATTTAAAGCAGTTGAGCTGACTCATAACAGACAGATGTTCATTCATCATCCTGTCCTGTGGAAGCTATAATTTCTCTTTTTTTTTTTTTTTGTATTCCAAAGTTTGTTTTTTCCTACCCATTTTTGTATAGTCTCTGTGAAAAGTCAGATGTAGTCAGAAAATCAAGTGTAAACTATAAATTTCTTCAAAATGATGCTTACCAACAGACAATGGCCAACTGCATATTTACTGATGGCAAGAATAAGAGAAAAAAAAAGAGTTAATACATAAAACATTAGCCTTTTAATAATAAATTTTGAAGTGGGCACTAGTATTTCAAATATGTAGTTAATTACTTGCTTTTCTTCTAATGTTTAGTTTTACTAAAATATTGTTAAAAATTTATAACTGATGTGATCAGGAATTTATTTTCCAGGAATCAAATACTGTGATGTGTTATTTTGATGTAATAAAGAATAATACAGGATCTCAACTTTCTAATGTACTTTAAAGTTTGAACAATTTGGAAATATTTATATTGAAACCTAAGTATTTTGGGCTTCTAAATCAGACATAGAGATTCAAATTCAAATACAAATGGATTATTAATTAGAAATCATATCTCATTTTTGCAGGAGAAGGGAGAGGACTTTTCTACATGGTCTGTAACCTTGCAAAGAGCTCCTACAAAATCACATCCAGACCATAACTTAGAAATGCCATTTGTGCTATAATAATGCCAGAGTTCTCATTCATGCCTTTATCTCCTAAAGTCTGAATTATTGCAAAGGCTGGGAAGAAAACTTCCTATGAAATTAAATATCATTCAGATAGGACAAATGCCTATACACCTGTCCTAAGAGCATATATGAAGGGCAAATATAAGTGCCTTGAAGTACATATTTTTTAATATTGTGTCTTAACATATATTGTGTTTTTAAACAGGTCCAGAGCGACAATATTTCAACACAACAGTGTCCCGGGCTGCCTTAGGAGAAGTGCTCCCTCCTGAAGGCTGAGGGAGCTGATCCTTGCCTTTTTCTCAGGACTGCTGAAATACATCTTATCCAGTTTCAGGATCCTCAGTTCAAGTGAGAAATGGACATACTGGAGTCAATCCAGTGAAGGGGCTGTGAATATTATTAAGGGACTGGGCCATCTGAGGAGAGACTTTGAGAGCCCAGAATATTTACCCTCAAAGTGAAAAGGCTTCAGGTGGTGGTGAGATCTTATATATGTGCCTAAATACCTGCTAGAAGGAAGTCAAGAGGATGAAGCCTCTTCTCAGTGCAGAGGGTACAAAGTGAAAAAGAAGCAATTCCATTTAAACATAAAAACACCCCTTTTTTTACTTTGAGGGTAGTCAAGCACTGGAACTATTTGCCCAGAGAGTATGTGGATTTTCTGTCCTTGGAGATGTTCAAAATCCAACTGGGCAGAGTCCAGAGGAACCTGCTCTAGCTGACCGTGCTCTGAGCAGGGGAGTTGGATCAGATGATCTCCAGAGATACCTTCCAGCCTCAAGTATTCTGTGACTTCGTGGGATTTTTAAAAATTTCAAATTATATAACAAACTTTTTCTCATGTGGTATAGACATTTATTAGTTCATCCCTTGAGATGGGTTAAGTGTAATTTTTTTTTTTTATTTTGTAAAGCACATATTTTCAATATTCTTTGAAAGGCCACATAGAAGATGCAGTCAGCTTAAAGTAAGTTGCTCCTTCTTTTGGAATTTGTTCTTCAAGGCACATTGAAGGTTAAAGCCTTACTAAAAGTATATTCTTGTAGAACCTGGTGAAATATAGGAAAAAATATCTCTTGAGATTTTGTACATTCAATGAATATACTGAGAACTAGAAACTGTTGAAAAAGAGGAAAAACGAAAAAGAAGATGCACTATGACCTAGCATAGGCATTGCTATGGCCAATTTATTTTCATGTCCTAATTTAAAATATTTAAGTCTACCTAATTGTAATTCTTGGACAGACAGCAATATTGAGAAATCAGTCATTATTTCCTCTTAAGTTACACAAGGGAGCTTGCTAAGAAGAAGTGATATCTCAATTAATATAACTGTATTTGGAAGTAATGCTTGATGAGTATTCTTATTCACAAATTCCAAATAGCATGGATTTTTTTTTTTTTCTGGAAACCCTTTGGAAAATTCTGGAAGTCTACTTGCTGAAATATATTCTCAGAGTGTACATGGTCAATAAAATTCTACAGAGAGGGGTGGAGTTCACTATCTGTAAAATTTGTTCAGAAAAGTTTAGGGCAAAAATAGAGACTGAATGTGGAATATTTTGGTCCAGGGACATTGGCACTGTTGAAAATATGTGGCAACCCAGCAATTCCTTTTCAACTTTATAACTGTGACTGTGTCTAAGCTGGAATTAAGGATCTCCTCCTGATGTTCGTTCTTGGCTTGCAGGTCTATACGGAGGGAATGGGGTTGAGGAGAAAGAAGTGACAGATACTTTAATAGGAATAGTCCAATTTCAGCACTTAGCAATTCTTGAAACTTGTGCTGTGGAATGAAATAGAGAGAGATTGCACTCATGAGTATCCACTATAATTCAGAGCTCAGAGAAATGGTCATTACTAGTAAGCATAGAGTTGGGAACACTGGAAGAATAGCTGTAGCTAGCAAAGATGGTACTAAAGCAGACTGGGAATTCAGAGGCATGTTCCTGCTGTAAAGAAGCACAAAGCTTACTAGTGGCACTGAGATGAGTAAGAGCAGCACTAAGACCAACATGGATGACTCCACCATCTGACAAGGAGGTACCAGTCAAGGACATCTTTTTCTCTTTGTTATCAGCAGTTCATTGAGCTGTCAGTTCATATTGATCAACTCAGGAGGAAAATTATCTCATTTACTGCTGTGAGATATCTTTCTTAGGTCTCACTGCCAGCTGATGTAAAGCTCTTACAGCATTTGACTTTATGAAAATGATCTGTCAAAGAGGATCAGTTCCTTTTGCCACTTCTGCAAGAAGTTTATAGTGTCATAGATGTTCAAACTCTAAGGTCCCAACCAGAGCTGGAGATGTTAGTAGAAACCTTTGTTTTTCTCTATCTCAAAAAGCAGAGTAGGATTGCTGCTCAAGAAAATATTCCTTCAAGGACCTTTTGAGCACAATCTGCTATGACCATTGCTGCACTGCTCTATATCAGCAATGAGCCAAGATTTCTTAGCAGGTATAATGGCCTTTCAGGAGGAACAAGGCTTGAAAGCAAGAGGCATTTACATTTCATATCTAAGGCCAAATGTTTCAGGCTTCAAACAGGCAAAGATAGGCCTCCCTCCTCCAGAATTGGAATTTATCACTCTCCATTTATTTGTTTGTTTACTTGTTTATCACAGTAGAATGAAAGATGGTCCTTGGAGTCCTGAAAACAAACCAGTCTGTGGGTGCTAGAGCTGTTAGCTGAGAGAACTGAGAAGGAATGGAAGAGGACTTAGGAAAGATTTATTGTCTAAATCTTCAGCTCACATTACCAAGAGACTTGGGACTTGCATATGCAACCTGAATTCTTCCACCGGGAGATAAGAGTTTTGTGTGCAGAACACAGCAGAGGTAGACAGACAACACATTCTCACTGCATTTGGCTGAAAAAGCCTGATAAAGTATTTTGATTTTGTGAAAAGTCTGAAAACTTTTCTGATGAAATATTTTTTTCATTATCCACATTCTTACTCAACTCTGACCTCTGGTAATGTATCCATGTCTGGTCAATGAACTGGAGAGCTAACTCAAAGCTGTCACAAAGCGACTGAAAAGAATGCATAAAGCCAATGATTCATTGAAAAATCTTGCTACATGTTTTCAAGAACAGAGGGCTACTTTTAACAACAACAACAAAAAAAAAAGCCCTAAAGAAAAAAAAAAAATCCTACAATTAGTAGCATTTCTCACCAGACTAAAAGCCAAAGATATATATATACACGTATTTAACAGAGAGAAAGAAGAAAAGATAATTCTTACTCATGTAATGAAGTCTTGGCTTTGATTTTTTTATCTTGTCCTCAGAACACAAATATGCTAACAGTTAAGACAGTTTTTACTGTATGTAAGAATCCATTGGGATTTTATTAATTTCTTACTGCCTTAAGTAGATCTTAATACTAGCATTTCCTCTTTTATTTTTCCCTCCTTTGCCAGGAAGCTTGTGAAATTCTGGCACCATGAGCATCAACAGGACCAAAGTTTCCTTGCTGTCCAGATGTGAATCGAGTTTAAGCATTAATATTTTATGAGTGTGTGCACATACACAAACAGGCCTGCAGTAAAGTACCATATAGTTTGAGATCATTTCAATTAAAGTTAGTTTAGACCTCATTGTTACATGTGATTTCACAAAGTGATAATTTAATGCTCTAAATTACCACTCTGTTCCTCATAGAAAGTGACACTCATGACCACATAATAAAATACTTTATGGCCTGTTGTTCAGAGTCATAATTCCACTTTGCTGCAGTAGGAGGAAGCCACAAGTCATTCCACTCTAGCTGCCGTTAGGGGATGTATTGCCTTCCCAGCCTATGCACTGCAATTAAAAAACCTGACAGCCTCTCATCCGCAGATGGAAGAGGCTGCTAAAGCTGTTGAACTGGCACCCAGTCAGTTGGCTTTTGATCTGGTTGTTCAGATATAAAAGCCTGTTTAAGCAGAAAAGAAAATAGGCTGTTCATGTTCAGTTAGTATAAAACTCCTCTGATGAGGCTTTGTGTCTTTATCTGTTCCTTCAGCTGCTTTTAATTAATGCTTTGAAGACATTGTGTATTTTGGATTTAAGGGCAGGAATAACTCTTTCTAACTCAGGTCCATATTAAACATCTTGATTTTGTGCAGCAGCCCTGTTTTTCCGCAGTGGACTCTCTACACAATAACTTATTAATAAATTTCTTGAAATAGGTACAGATTTTCCAATTTAGCAAGGAATACAATCCCAATCTATTTACAGTTGTTTGGAGAAACACAGCTTAGTGTAGACTAAATGTATAGATAAATAAAAAGCTGTTTCACAGTTTGGTACAGAGCAGCCATTAAACTTCAGGGGTTATGGGAAAGCCCAGCACCACAAGGCCTATAATTTGCAGGGAACTTGCGTGATTCTTCAGGATGAATCCCTAGGTAATATGTATCCACGTTACTATTTTTTCAGTGGCTGTCCAGTGGGTGTAGTGCAAAGCAGCAGTTAGCACAGTGCTCTTCCGCAATGAGGAAAACAAACTCCCCGAGAGGCCATAGAAAATGTAAGCAGGGCAAGACTCATAGCTGGCGCAGAGAGATACAGAGGCACTTTGCACTTCTAAGGGACAATGTGTTAAAGGAAACCGAGCAACGACTCAACAAGAAGACACACAGGTAAAAATTACAAAGGTAATGAAAGGCAGGTGAAGGTGGCAGCGCTGGGAGGTAGCGGTGCGCTGACATTGGTGATGCTGCAGCACTGCTTCATTTGCTCATTGCTGTGGTATTTTCTGTTTAAATAAGGTAAAGTGAACAAACAAAGCAGTGTAATTGCATTCAAAATTTATAAAGGGAGAAATGAAATCACCAGAGAAAGCAGAAGTTGTCAAGGCACAGCAGGGCCAGGGGCTCCCTGGCTGGGAGCAGTGGGAGCCCCTCCAGGACAGGACCACTCCAGTCAGGAGCAGGGAGGCTGGGGGCCCTGGGACAGTCCCAGCCCTGGGTATCTGGCACCTCCCTGGGGATGGGGACTGGCCAGGACTGGGATGTGGGCCCATGGGTGGTTCCAGCAAGGCAAGGCTATCAGCAGCTGGAGACTGGCCCTGCTGCAGCAGCAGTGGGGCAGGGAATGGTGGCCCTGGGAAGGGTGACATGGGGTCCTGGGCTGTGGGCAAGAGGGGGAGGCCTGAAAGTGCCCCCAGGGCCTTGAAACAGGGTCTTGATTCTGCCTTCACAACTGGCAGGAGCACTGGTCACAAGAAAATTTTCTAGCAGGAGCAGGAGTTTCCTCACATTTCTACTGACTACAGAAATGACAAATAAAGGCGTGCCTGTCGCCTCTCTGATGAAAGGGTTGTTCCCTTCATGGGGGAGAGAGACATTATGGTAATGCTTCTTAAGAGGTGCACCAGAATGTCTTCAGAACTGTAAACAGCACATGCATTCAGGAGAGAGATTTGAACTTTTATACCTTGAAAAATTCACACCCCGCCCCCCCCAGCCCCCCCGAATTTAACATGAAAATAGCTTTGCACTGAATATGTTGAAAGGAATAAAAAAAAACTAAGATAAAGTCACTCAGAGGAAAGTGTTAAAGGTTGGAAGCAATACTTCTTCAACATTGCATCTCCTAAATTAGCATTTAATGAACAAGTAATGGAGTAAGTATTGTTGAGTAGTTCACTATAATGTCCTTGAATGAAACACTTGGCTGTGAACGAAGCATGTAGCTAACAGAGTGAACTGAGGAACAAAATTTAAAGACTGATGAAATAATTGACTTTTTTTTTAAAAAAAAGTTTGTGTATGGGTTACCTCATTGTAGGAAAATACAGTAATCTATGGTTTAATAAAAAATCCAACATAAGCAAGAACTTATTTTACTGTTAAAACTACTGTAATCCAAACACTTAAAGTCACCTCTGAGTTGTTTCAAAATTTGATAAAGTATTTATGGAGATCAATTAGAAGAACTTTAAATGTTAACAGTTACCAAAACTGACAGTAGTCTAAATATTTGGAAGTGTTTTAAATGTAAATATCCTGGAAGCTATTTACCTTTCATGTGCAATTTTATCTTAAGCTGCTTGTCAAACATGAAGACATCCTCCAAGAGGTAGCAGACATGTTTTAGTATTCCAATCACAAAGCAGTGTTGCAGTCATACAGCAGCTAACAACTTTGTGTTGCACTTTATTATGCTGCAGTTGAACAGATTCTCAAGTAACTGAATGGACTGATGTAGGCACAGAGCTTGACAACTAGCTGACTTGCACTAGCATATGGACATGGGTAGAAGCAGAGAAGAGCCGTGCTGTCTAATAGACTCAGTAAGAACTAAGTGTTTCCCTCTCACTTTCACCTTTAGATCATTTAAGTTATTTCAATAAGGTTAACTGGAGCTTGGGAAACCAAGAATTCAGTCATCAAAGCTGCTGGTATAGAACCTAAGGATTCCTATGTATTTGAGGAATTTATTCACAAATTTATTTCCTAATATTTGTAGCATGGCTGCTTCTGGCAAGGATTCCCTCAGAGAGTGTTCACCTCACCATGGCAGCTCCTAGAACAAGCATTGACTGAGTATGTCTCATTGTGGGACCCGGGTTCTTAGTTTTCCATTCATCAAGATCAGAGATGTAGACAGAGTGTACTGAGGCTTCCTTTCTTTGCAAATGTCTAGGCTTTCTTCTTTCACAGCAAAAGCTTAAAAGCAGGTGAGTGAATGCAATGCATACACAGGCAGGAACCTGATACAGGATCAGGATGCTGTGATATCCAGATGCAGGGACTTATAAGCACTACTTGAATTACCAATTTACATATAGCCCTTTGTAATGGAGGTTACAAAGGGAAGATCAAGCTATTAAAGAAAAAAGATCTTTAAAAATAGATTAGATTGATCTGTCTAAAGTTGCCTGTACACATTTAGAAGTGCAACATTAGTCCTTTATGTCCTTTACTATCTCTCCGTAGCTTTTGGTCTATTTCCATGAGTCTGATTTTCATTAAGAGATACTTGAAATATTTCATAGCCACTCCCTAGTATACAGCAGAATAGCATGTCAGCAGGCATTGTTCTGATACTATTTTCAGCTTGTACTCAAATTCTGTTGCTTTTTAGGTTTTGGTTTTAACAACTTAAACAAATGAAGTGTAGAAAACACAACTTGTAACTTCTTTATCTTCTTCTTCTACCTGGAGAGAACTACTCAAGACTCTCCTTTCTCCCTCCAGAGAAAGCTAAACATCATCCATTCAGCCTGCACTGAGCTATTATACTGTGAAGTTTCTGATTTTGGTTGGCATCTTCCTTTCAAGAGGAAGAACATGCCTTTCCATATTCTTCTTCAAACATAGAACTGATTTTGAATATGCTTGAGTATATTTGAGAAAATGACATTTCTGGCTCCTCTTTGGCCTAGTCTTATTTTTTTTTTTTAAGACATGAGCAGCTTAGAGGCTGTGCTTTGCCACTCTCTTTCATGCCAATCAAGTGTATTGGTATTTACTTTCCATTTAAAATTGTATTACCTTTGAGTACACTGCCTGTTGTTGCTGAGCTCACAGAAATGTTTTAAAAGCTCTGCTTCAACGTTTTTTTTCCTTGCTGCACGTATTAGGACTGTATTTAGCAATTATACTGCTGTGAAACCAAGATAGCCAGTCAGTTTATGGCTTATAATCCCCTGGAGTGATTTCTGTAAAATAGAATTTTGTGATTGGCTTCAAATCCTCTCTCTTGCATATATCACATTGCAGTCTTCTGTCAGACTTCTCTCATTCTCGAATCCCTCCCTTCTGAAACAGCATCTATGATGAAGCTGTCAATTAAAAATGTTCAAAAAAGAAACATCATGCTAATTACTCACAGTTCAGTAAGCATAGTCATGTTTACTAGAGTAAATGTGATCAGATTCATGTATTACACACGTTATCCTAAATTTCCACTTTTATTCTATTCAAAAAAACATTTCCAGAAGAATATTATTTCACAGGAAGACAAGGAGTGAAAAAAAACCCAAACAGACAAGAATACTCCCTAAATAAATATTTGTTTCTTCAAAGCACAGTTGTCTTTCCAAAGTTGCTGTACACTGCTATGCGAGCTGAGTATACTTACTCCAGAAGCAGTGGCCCAATAAAGTCCAGTAATGCAGTCCTCCGCATGAAATTACTAGAACATTAAAGCCTACTTTTTATATGAGATAACGTTTACTTAGTCTAACTATCCATAAATGCCACCTAAAAAGCTGTGGCAGATTTTTTGTTTTTGACAGAAGGAACTGCAATAGAAAAATAATACTGGTAATTTTCAGATATTTTCTTCTTTTTAATGTATTATTTTTTTCTCCTCCTACTCTGTATGGAAGTATTTCTTAGAGAAATGAACACAGCTGGAGGGATATGAAAAATACTTATAATGAAACCCCAAGCCACTTCTAAAATACACTTCTGTTCAGTATGTTGCTTAAGCAGAATACACATTGGGGTAGCATAAAAGGTTTATTAGCTTTTGGAATGAGTTACATAATTCACTCATTGCTTCATCAGTTCAAAGGAAAAAAACAAACAAACAAAAACAGCTGTCCAAAGTTCGTAAGAACAAATGTGTTGCCCTATTCTACTAGATTTTGTATTTTCCACTATATACTTAGATGCACACTTAGAAAAAATAAATAGCATTGATAAATAACTGTAATTGGTTTAGTTATTCAGGAAGTAGAGCCGTTAAGGAATAACTGCGTTTTCAATAATACATCTTTTTTTTTTCTCAGATGTGGCCATGCTTGTCAATGACAAACACAGCTCAGAACATAAAAAGTTGCCAAAATAATTGCAAGTTCTTTCAGAACTGTTTTGCATTAATCAATCTTCATGAAGAAAATATTAAAGTTTATTTGCAGAACAAAACATCTTTGAAAGTAAGTGGATTTTCCGTTACTGTTTTTAAACATATCGGGATGCCTTACATGTTACACCAAGAGTTTTCAGAATACTATATTGTGTTGAATGTTGAAATGTTATTTCAATAAGCCTGATAAGAATGTAGCAGTAATGTATTCATTTCCCTAATACAGATTTCTGAGCGAAATGGAAGGATATCGACAGCCAATAGTAACCTATTGGTAACACAGAAAAGAACATACAGGCATATACCTCTATAATATCTTTACCTGCTTTAAGAGTTCAAGGTTCTTTGGTGACAGTTCAAGCTGGAGAATATATATATTCTGCATTATAATATCTTAACTATCAGCCAATTTTTTTTCATATACAAAATCGGTCAGGAGTAATTACTGCCTGAAATAAAAATAACTTGCTGCTTATAGATTTGATAAACATCACAAAGTTTCAGTGGTGATCAGAATAGCAATAAGTAATTGTTTGCCTCCATAAATGTGTAACTGGAAAAGTTTTCAACTCATGTAAATAATGAATTTCAAATCCCACAGTGTTGTCCAGACTTCTCCAGAGTTCCCCAGGGATCACTCCCAGGTAGGGGCTAGGAACAAACAAATTTGTTTAGAAGGTAGGAAGAATGTAGATTGCCTGGAAGTTCTACAAAATTATCTTTGTTCATTTCAGGGAGCCCTTCCCTTCCTTGTCACAGGGGATCTTTGCACATGGATGCAACCCATCCTAAAAGGCTTTATACAGGCCATCAAGTGCTTCATAAAGCATTAGTCAAACATCTGAAAGTAATCGAGTAAAAGCCTAATCAAACATACTGATCTTAAGAAAATATTTCAAATGGCCTTGGGACTAAGTTCCCAAGCAGTCCCTGTGTGTTGGAGAGGCAGGGTCGGTAAGGCAAATTAATAAGTATGATGTGTACACACTTTTCTTTCTAAAATATAGCTAGACTCTGGAGCAGAAGAATCAAATGATAAATGCAAAAACACCCTAGAGACCCCTCAATGAGACTTGAACTAACAAAAATAACCCTCAAAAACCAGAAAGTAACATTCTACTTTTTGGAACTGTACAGAGCATGGAGCAACTCAGTAATAGCCTTGCCTGTACACTGGTAGCTGGTAAATATTACAACACGTATAACAAAGGATATTAAAAACGCCTCTTCTGTTCAAAGAATAGATGAGCATATGCTCCACTATTTCATGAAATGAATAGCAAATGTAAGCCCTATTTGGGATGTTTATTAGCCTTGGTGTATTGCACATGGCACTGCAATGTGTGTCTCGTGTTCTTTTGAGATTAATTTTGAAAATAGTAGAAGCAAAACTAATCGAACACTTGTTTCTTCACAGCTTTTATTTCTTAGCTTCTGTATATAGCCAATTCTGAGTAGATGTCAGTGTAATATTAGTCTGGGGCACAGAATGTGAAATTCCGATTTAATAATGTTCTCTTCATTAGTTCAAAGATTAAAAAAACATTAAAAAAATCCCTAGACTTTTCCCCTTAAGCGACAGAACACATTACTTATTTGTATTCATGCAAACTTTTGGGGAACTGGAAAACTCTGAAATAAACTGAGAAAGAGTGGCACCTTTTTACATAATGTAAGATACACTGAATAGAGCTGCAGTCATTATTGTGTTAGCGGATGCCAGTAATGATTTCTGCTACCCCTATGCCAGACTGTCAAGCTGAAATATGAGGAGAAACTCTTCAGTAGGGCTTGTTGCAATAGAATGAGAGGTAATGGTTATAAAAGAGAGGGAGGTAGGTTCAGACTAGATATTAGGAAAAATTTTTTTACAATGAGGGTAGTGGAACACTGGAATAGATTGCCCAGAGAGGTGGTGGATGCCCCGTCCCTGGAAACGTTCAAGGCCAGGTTGGATGGGGCTCTGAGCAACCTGGTCTGCTTGGAGATGTCCCTGCTCCTTGCAGGGGGGTTGGACTAGATGACCTTTGAAGGTCCCTTCCAACCCTAACTATTCTATGATTGTGTTCTATGATTCTATAAATACAGATAGTATCACAGGCTATCCAATACATAGAAAATTGCATGGATCTGATAGCCATTTTCAAACTATGCTATGGGAAAATAAGAGACAGGAAAGAAGTTAGGCTTCCTGTAGTAGGTGACAAAAAAATGCTTATATCTACTTTGCCTAGCAGCTCTGGGGATTCTGCATATCTCATAGGAAAATCTGTGTCTGTGCACTCCCAGAATGTTGTGTACATGAATGAGATTCCAAATTCTCCTCTGTTTAAATATAACTTTGCATTGTGTCTCTGCCACTGTTGAGAAATCAAATGAAGCTGAAAATTCAACAAACCCAGAAAGAGAGGGAGGATGTTAATATTTGAAAAGGAGTCTATAATATTTGAAACAGTGGAATGAAAACTTTTTTATTCTTGTCTTTTTGATCTTGGAATAGTCATGTCTCTCATCTGTATTTCAGTTCTTCATCTGGTAAACAGCAACATGAACACAAGACAAAAGTTTAAGGTGACAAATCTCTTACAACAGCATTCAGGTGTTATAAACCTCTACATCCTATCATTCTATTATCCAGCCTGAGTGTCTTACCACAAAACAAATAAAGAAATTGAAGGAAACACCACATCTTCAGACAAAATAGGGTTGCTCTTTTGCAACTTTTCACTTGACATATTAAAAAAAAAATCTACTCCTACTATCAATGTTTTTGAGTTCAACAATATTTTAATAGAAAAGCACGTGTCTAATTCAGATACAGGATCTATACTGGTCATGGACATTAGCTACATTTAATAAACGGATTTGCTCTGTGTTCTTTTTAAAGGTATACTCTGAGGACTGAGCTTATAGCAACAGAAATCTTGAGGAAATATTCAGGGAAAGTCAGTGCTGAAGCTGTATAGGCCCTAAAAACCTATTTTAGTAACCTCACTTATCCAACTAATATATGATCTATGTCTACTCAAAATAAGCCATTTGGCTGTGTTCTGCTGAAGTATTACAGAAAACTTCATACAGCAACATGACTATTCAAGTTTAAGAAGGCTGTAATCTGTTTACAGAGAGAAGTACAAGAAAAAAGCCAACTAAATAAATGCCATTTTTTTTTCAATTAATTGTCTTGTTTGTGAATATGTGTGAATGTGTTTCTTCAGCCTTCTCTTTACTTTTGAGTCCTTAGTTATAAATCTAGTCTTTACAGACACTGTATTAACTATTATGAGCTGGGATGGAGCATGAGATTCTAGCTATATGTCACTCAGAAGTAGATCAAGTGAAACTCTCGTGCTAGTGTTGTGTAGCTTACAGGTTTCAGCCCTGAGGAGCACAAATCTCTGACTGCAACAGGCCAGGATTTCACCAGAAGCTGGCGTCTTTAAGTCAACACAACACCCACCTGCCACAACAGTGGCACCTGGGGTTGGACCTTCACTTCCCAGCTGCAGGCAGTACATGTTATTTACCTGTCCTTCTCAGCTACAAGATTTTTAATTATTTTTGGTTTTTGATATGACTTGTAAGAAGACAGATCTGTCCATTTCTATGTTTTGCTACTATCCAAACTATTTCTAGATGCAAAAACATGCTAATTAATTTTTATATAAAATTTAATGACAGCCCCTCCACTAATAATATTTTGCAGTGCATTTCAAATACAGTATGCAAAGATCATATTAAGAACAGAAGTTCATTATAATCTTTAATGTTTTGGTAAACCAAAACACACTTAGAAATAATTATCTTGCATCTACAGCAGTAAAATTTTTGGTTTTCATTAAAATTGCATCATCACTTACTAATCTGTCAGAGAAGTTATATGCATTTAAAAGGTAAAAAAAAAAGGAGAAATGATGACATCACAAAACTATGTAAAGGAATGCTAAGACTACTTTCTAGAGTGATTTTTATCCATTTAAAAATTCATTCTTCAGTGGTTTTTGCATTGCTCAGCAAAGTTCCAAAATTCCTTGGGAAATCTTTCATATAGCTAAATGACTATGAAATTAGTATACTGATAACATACAAACACATACATATTTGTATATTACAAACACATAAATTTTCACAAACTCCAACCATTTTAGTCCCATGATACACAAACTCTGCTTAAGGCACTTTAAGCAAACACAGTGGAAAAATAATGAGGGTCATATCATATAACAATGGATTACTATTGTCTAGGAAAAAAAAACTAATCTGTTGGAAAACATAAGCACATTCTGTTTCACTGAGTAACAAAGAAATAAAAGAATTGTAGAAATGCGGAGGGAGGTGGAGTGAGTAGAGAGTGTGAAGCGATGGATCATGAGATAAGATTTATTACATAAAAACATTAAAGAAAATCAAAATGTCCTAACGTTGCCCTGGATAGTTGTTGGGGTTTTTTTTGGTGTTGATATTCAGTAGAAGTTTATAAGAGGAAAATAATCTCTCCATTGTATTTTTGGTATGTACTCATCCTGCAACTGTCAATGAAGTCATACTGAAAACCAGGATATCATAAAGAACTCTCAATGACCTATAGAGGAAGGTCATGTTTCTCAAACCATGATAGCTGAAGCAGTTCCAGTAACATTTTCAGAAATTACTACGTGTGATGAAGGTTATTCCAAGGAGACTAAGGTATTTCAGTGTCCATTAAAATTCTGAGGGAACTATATGTCAGTTTTGCTTTAGATAGAAAAAAAAGTTTTTCCTCTTACACACACTGAACTTCAGCTCAGGTTTTGGATTAGAAATCATCTTGCAAACACTGGGTGATATTTTCGGAACTTATTTCAGACATGGCACTGGTAACATATCACAGTCTTTCTCCTGACTTTTCTATCTTGTTTTATTCACTTCATGTTTAATGTTTTTATTCACTTAAAACATATATATATATATATATATATATATGTAATATATATCTGACTGGACATCTTTGTTAACATATCTTAAAATAATATTTAAGTATTTTGGGTTTTTTTCAAGATCTAATATTAGACTACATTTCGCAGAATATTGTCAATAATTGGGTTCCCTCTTTCTATCTCTAAGGGTGCAGATGCAACAGGATGTGAGAGTAACTATAAGCTCAGTGCTGTTTACCAGGCAACTGTAACAGAGAGCACCTACAGCAAAGAAGGGGACTGAGAAGATGTACCAGCAAAGGTAATGGTTGGAGCAAACATCCTAAAAACGAGAAGAAATGATATCTAAAGAGCTTGCCAACCAAGTTAAGGCTGTCACATTACAAACATTCCAGCCTTTGAGGATCAACCCTGAAACTGTGCTTTGCAGACCCACTCTGTTGAGGCTCCAGACTACCAAATGAGGATGCTTCTCAGCAAGCTGACACAGCTTCATAGGTGATGTTAAGTCCTGAAAAGAGTTGGGTACATTGTGGCCTTTGGTGTGATTCAGTTTGCAGTGAAAATACCGACAAGATGCAACTGTTTCAGACTCAAGAACTGAAACCATTGGTTTGTTTTACATAAGACTAAATATCTGCATTTTGTCATCCTTCCTAAGAGACTTTCAAGATATTTTGGAGGATACAATGAACAATGTCAACATAACTCTGATGTTACTGAAGAGTACTGTTTTGCAGGGCTCTAGCAAAAAAAAAAAAAACCAAAACTAGAAGGCAAAGGGAGAAGAGAGAAATCAGCTAAGCTATTAGTATTCCCAAATACCCAGGAGAAAGAAAGAGTTGGAAACACAGCCTTTTCTCAGAATTCCCTTACTAAGATGTAGAAATAAGGGCATCATTTTCTTTAAATTAACTTCCTCGAACATTAAGGGGGCTGAGAATTGTGATTGATTTGTCCCGTGATTGTTTTTTTCCTTTTCTTTACCAATCAGAGAGTCAGGCTGAAGCAGTTTCTGTGGAGAATTAGTAAGCTGAACTCTAAATAAAGCATCCAAATCGGAGGGTTGGGATTCAAGCAACAAATCAGTTTTAAGAAACTCCTTAGCTGCATAGCAGCTACTGAAATATTTTATATTTCTGTTGCCATGCCTCATGCCTGAGCCAATAATTCCTAGAAGTCAACTGTAGTGCATATTATGTAGTTATTGTGAAAGAATAATAACAATTTTGCAAGATAGCTTGAACCCATTGAGTGTGCAGAAGTGGTGGAAAAATGCAGAGGAGATAGGGTACTCCTAGTTTGTTCAGCAGCTGCACTGCAGCACTGCAGTGCAAAGGTAGATTCTAATACAAATACTTAATTATAGACACTTGGTATAGTGACATCTGTCATAATATTAATTTATTTATATACTTCAATGTAAAAAAAAATCCTCATTAGCATGGTAGCGGTGGGGTTCTACGTTAAACATTACAATCTTTTTTTTACTTAAAAAAATGAAGTGATGTATCTCTGTGCTCTCAATTGGGTAGTCATTGACAACTGTTTAATTTATTTTTCATTTTAAACAGTAATTGGATATATTAAAGAGGTGTGAAATTTTGTTTAACTTCATTCTTTTCTTTAATCCTGTGCTGCAACAAACCAGTCTTGTTCACCTCACTATAAAAGAAATCTTCTTTAGTCCAGTACAGCACATTATAAATTAAAAGAAATTATTAAAATCCTTATTTACTTGTTGATATATGTAAATTCAGTTGAAAACTTGCATAAATAGAGTCTAAGATAGTACTAACACAGTAATGAATTCCACCCTCAGTCTATAGTGTCTTTATAGGGATTGAGTGGGAAGGCAATGTAATTATGAATGCTGTAATGTTATATGTGAAAAGAAGATTAATATTTAGATAAGTTATGTAACCCAAAGGGAATTAATTGATTCCACATTTAGAACTGACTGTGGTGCGCATACTGCAGACCACAGACACAGAAAATGTTACCTGGTTACAGGTAAATAAAAATATTTTCCATTTGACTTTGGTGTTATAAAAATACTGTGACTCTTCCTCAGTTCTGGTCTCATTCAGTGGAAAGCTATCATGTTATTTCCCCTCTGTTGCCCCACAGTTGTAAAATCATTACAGTTTGTTTTTAGGGTAAGCAGCTGATTTAGGGAAACTCATGTGAAAAGAGCTGTCTTGCAACTTGCATATCAGGTTTGTCAGCTAGTAGCAGACGAGTAACTATTATTAGCTGTTACAGCAGGCAAGAAATGTCATTTTTTTTTTTTCGGAAAGGTGAAGTTAAAATTTTCAGTTTCACTGGAGAAGATTTCTGTCATGGTTTGAAACAGTGCTATATGTGGAAGCTACCATTGTACCATCTGTCATAGAAAGTGATATTTTGGGGCCACATTGTAACCCAGCTAACGACTAGCTCACAACCTTGACCAAAATACTTTCTGTGAATTAAAGTTATGTATGCACTTAGGGTCTAAATTCAGCTTATTCCCTGGTAGGTCAGCACCTCTGGAAGAGCTCCAAGAGGCTTAGGAAAGACACGTCGAATCATGTAGAAACATTTTGTATGAGGATTAATGGGGAACCTAAACCTGAACGTGGTTCTAACGCTTGAGTTCTGGTGATAGATAAGGTCATTCAGCTACTGTTCTTGAAACCTAAAGAAATCAAATGGGGACATTTTGCCCAGTATTTTTAGCCCACATTGCACAGAGAAATGCAATTTTCCTGAACTGGTGTAAACTGTTAAACCTATGCATCCTTTCAGTGCTGAAAATCCCAAATTTTGACACTAATTCAGTCTTTTAAAGCCATTTTTGATGCTTTTGACAGGTGACACTTTGCAAATATGAACACTTTGAAGATTATTGTTCTGAATCATACTTAGAGACATTATAGGTATGATTTTGCCAAAATATATCACTGTTACAAATGCGATATGTAGCTTTGATATCCTGGGTTACTGTGGGAAGGAAAAGGAGACAAAGCCTGTGTCCTTCCTGCAGCCTGGGAAAACAGTTTGGTGCAGTTTAAAAAGCATCATACAGAAGTTGATGAAAGGACTAAAAAAAGGTCAGTGATATCTGAGGCAAAGTGGGGAAAACTGGCAACACATACTAGAGAAACAAATTATTTATTTTTGCTGTACCATGTGCAGCTGATGTGCAATAACTGCAAAGAGATTACTTTGTGATACACTTTTCTACAGTGTCTTTTTTCACCCTTAAATAAATAGCACTAAATTTTCTGATAGCTGGCTGATGATAGATAAACTCCATCATTGTTCTTATGTGAGCCACAGGGCAACTGCCAACCTTGTATTAGGAATCCCAAGGTCCTATGGGAGGATAAGGTGACCACAACTGTAAATTCAAGTCTGGAGGCAGAGGACTGCACTTCCTCACCTGAAAGAAACTCAGATTTGCACATTTGAGACCTTAGCAGAATACCTTAGAGGACCTTGTGAGGGACAAAGCTGTAGTAAATGAACATCAGAGGAACTAGGAAGGTGGTCAAAATAATTAAAAAACTAAAAAACTGTTCAATTTATAAAAGAGCCTATTGACCATTAAATCTTGGAACAAGACTTCCAAATTTCAAAATATGTGCACAATAATCCTTTTGCATATTATGGACGATACTGCTTGAGGAATATACAGTGGCAAACACATATGTTGAATGTGAAGTCATATTCTTCAGTGCTTACACATCAAAGTATATTTTCTTCTTCCTTAAGCTTATTTCATGGTTATTTCACCAGCATAGCTGAAAATAACTCAGAATCTTGAAGCTATAATATCACCATAACAAAATACAGTATTTCACCTATGTGAGAGTGAGGGAAGAAAATTCAAAAAGCTATTCATAATTTTAAGATCGGCTGTTGCTTAGCAACTCTGCTGAGGATGATGGGATTTCACTCACAGGCCAGTAGGCAGCTGGCCAGTGGTGGGTGCAACAGATTTCTCCCCATGCTAGCACAGCACCATTAGAAAAAGTCCCTGGCTCCAAAAACACATTTCAGAGGTCAAATGGAGAATTTTTATTGTATTTCTCATAAGTTACACTTTGCTGTTACTCAGACTTTGAGGGATTTGACTTTCTAAGCCATTCTGATGGATACACAACATGTCTACAGACTCATTTAAACGATATTTATTCTGTATGAGTTTTCTCTTTTGGCTTTCACTATGGGGCTGTACTGCAGTTGTTACTGGGCATGTTACCAAACTCCTCCCAAAAGTACAGCTGAGATTAAATGAAGAAATATTTTAGACTCTAGTCAAACAAGTTCAAAATTCAGGATGTCCTGTTCCTAACATTGGCCCAGACACTTGCCTCAAAAAATCATCACACTACAGCAGATGTCCACCTACTATTCCATGTCTTAGTATCTTCTTCTTCGGAATCATAAACAGAGATTCTCTGTAAGTGCAGCTTATTCAATCCCACCACTGGTTAGAAATCACAGCAAGGTATATATGATGTCCTTGCTTTGCAAAATCTTAGTGGTAGATTTTCTGCCCAGGAATATACCACTTCTCCGTGAAAGTTTGTCACTGGACTTTAGAGATTTCTCTGGGAAAGGCATGGACAAGAGTGACTCTTTACTGGCTTATTTATAATTTTGACTGTATACTCAAATTTAACTAGATTGATTTTTTTTTTTTTTTAAATGGGAGTGGGAGTGAGGGGGAGGATTTTGACAAGTCTTGAGTTTCTTCATCCTCCCCCTTTTTTCCAAGCTACTGTAGAAATAGATGAGATACATTTAAATTAAGCTTTTTATCTGAGAGAAAAAAATAACCAAGCCCACATGAGGAATCTTTCTTCCTCACAGCCAATTCAAGATAAGATTTTGACCCAGGACAACAGTCCATACCTGGATTTTTACTTTATATACACTGAAGCCCAAGTTTCAGCTTGAACCTTACCTAAGCTTATCCCAAACCTCAAACCATTCTGTTTGAAAATCTTGGCAAATCTGGGCCAAGCTTCAGCTTCATGTAGAAAAATTTCTAACACACTTAACTGATGCCTAAAGATTACTTTATGTAGTAGAGGTATAGTGAACCTAAGTGCCTAATAGAGGTACTTCAATACTTTGAAGGTAAGGCATTATAGGCATGATTAGGGAGGCTTTCAGTTTTTTTCTTTTTCCTCTCCTCTTCCAATATTTGCTACTCTCTGATTAACTGAGAAGCAGTAAGATTGTTACAAGCCAAGAGGACTAATTGTGAACTGACAGATAAGAATATCCATATAGTGATTTAAAAAAAAAAATCAATATATATCTCCATATAGAAATTCTCAGTTTTATATCAAAATACTGTTTATTGATGGTTAACTCAGAAATTGTATCAATAAAAAATAAGGGGAAAAAAGCAATTTATTTTATATTTTTAAAAATGTTTTAAGTTAAATGTGTGACTTTACAAGGAACTTGTGATAAACAGATTAATTATCTTTTAACAGCAAATAGTAAAATATTCCAGATACAATCAAAATGCTTATTAACAGAGTAGAACATGGGGACAGAATTTTGTTTGCCTTAATCTATTTCACCCTGCACAAGTCCCAGTTATATTAACTAAAAATAAAGACAGGCAGCAAGTCTTCAGCAGATTCAGCAGGAGAAGAAAATATCTAATAGAAAAAAGAACTGGTTTTCTTGTTATGGCACTTGCTTCAGACTTGAGAGATCCAGGCTGACGTCTTGCCTACTAGTTGGTTCCACTGCAGTGCTGATCCCAGGTCTTCAACAGTGTTTAGTCAGAAACCAACAGGGCTGATCACAGAATGATTGAGGTTGGTAGGAACCTTTGGAAGTCATCTGGTCCAACCATCCTGCTCAAGTAAAGCCACCTAGAGCCGACTGCCCAGGACCATCAGCAGATGGCTTTTGAATATCTCCAGGGAGGGAAGCTCCATAATCTCCTTGGGCATCCTGTTCCAGTGCTTGGTCAGTGCTGTCACTGGGCACCACTGAAGAAAGCCTGGCTCTGTATTCTGTGCACCCTCCCATCAGGTATTTATATACATTGATAAGATCCTCCTAAGCCGTCTCTCCTCCAGCTCTCTCTCTTTGTTCATATGTGAGATGCTCCAATCCCTTCATTATCTTCAAGGCACTTTGCTGGACCATTTCCAGTATGCCCATGTCTTCCTTGTACTGGGAAGCCCAGAACTGGACTCAGTACTCCTAGTGTAGCCACATCAGTGCTGAGGAGAGGGGAAGGATCACCTCCCTTGACCTATGGGCAACGTTCCTCCTAGCCTTCCTAGCAGCCCAGGATACCATTAGCCACATGTGCCACAAGAGCACATTGCTGGCTTTTGACCTGATGTCTAGATTCAATACTGTAGGTACTTAAACATTAGTAATCTAAATGTTTAAGTGGTTTATCTGTAAATTGAAAACACTAAGGAGACTTCTGGGTCAGTTTGTACCTTCCTTGAATTTCCCACCACGCTATATTTAAAATAAGTGCTCAGAGCACCTTACAACAATGTAGTCCATATATTTACTGGAGACAATATTGAAGTAGTGACTGGTTTTACTTTTTTTCCAGATTTATGAGTCAGCTTCAATCGAAATAATTCACAGGCTTTTGGCTCAATGCAGACATTTAACAATATTTAACAAACAGGTGTCAGAATCCCTTTGAAACCAATTTAGGTACATTTTTATTGCAACAATGTAATCAAAACTACACTGCCAGTTTATGACAGTCAAATTATCTGCAGTTTGAAGAAAAGCCAGATTTCTCAATATACCTAATAGGAACAAGATCAAAGAATAATTAGATGCTCAGGAGTCTTTTCCTCACTAAGCTGAAATATTAGGCATTCTCATATGTCTGGTCTAGCAGCAATACAACTGCTCCTCAGATATGCTGATGCTTACATTACCATTAGCTGTGCTGCAGTTCTAATTACACACTAAGTATATTCATGATAAAGCATTCTCTTTCTACTGAGCTCTAGAGTTATCACTCACTAGATGGTAAACAGAAACACTGCTCACAGTGGGAATTGAAGATATTAAAGCCTTTTTTTTTTTTTTTGTCCCTCAACTCACCAGGTTTAGTCCTTCTCCTGTGGAGATCTTTGTCTTCTCTCAGTTTGAATTTGGGCTGTATTTACTCCTTTCCATTTCTAGCTCACTGGACTTGATTCCCTAGTCTGTTTCCAGTTCAATCACTTTGCCAAGTTTTTATGTAGCCCTTTCATACAAGTGTGTGCTCAATATTACCCACTACTACTTTAGTCCATCTCTCACATTTAATTTCATTCTGTTTCTGCTACTTTTCTACTTCCAAGTTTTGCTCAGTTGCTTGCATTCTGATTCCAGAGGAATGTAATTAATTTATCTTCTTTTCTTGCTCAAGCTCAACTACTTGAGTAAGAGTAAACTAAATGTATAAGATTTGAAATTGCAAAAGAATGCATTATTCATATCAATGAACTAGAATGAGAAAAGGAAATAAGTACTGTGGGCTGAACTATTAGAAGGGAATAATTCTGGTGGGCTGAATGGATGGCAAAGGGGAAGAGAAATGCACAGACTGGGAATAGGAGATAGATTAAACTAAATTACAAAAAAATGAAATAAAAAGAGTAAGTAAGAGAAAGTGAATGATTTAGAGGAACAAAGAAATAAAGTAGTAGTGGAAAAAAAACAAGCTAAAGTAGAGCATGAAAAGAAAGAATAAGCTAGGCTTTATGGAATTGCATGAGTTGAAAACTTAAACTAAAAAACAGCAAAGAAAAAATTAGAGAGATTCATCTGAAAGAAAAGTCCAAACATAAATTAATGCAAGATTAATGGAAAGACAGTAACATAAAAACAATTACAGGATTAGATTCTACTTGCATGGTTATTATGCAAATAACAAAAAAAATCCAAAACAAAATAATTTTTATAGCTATGTTGATTTGAGTCCTGATGATGCATAGTGATTTTTCAGTCAGTGTTGTGAGGTACTGAGCTCAGGGGGCAGCACTCGATTGCCTGATCATACTGGGTTCTGCAAAGTGGCTGTCAAGTAGGGTTACTTCAGTATTTGGCAAGAAGACAATCCTCTTCTTCTCTATACCTTTGTCACTTCAGCTGGAGATTATTGCAATGATTTCTACATGTGGCATGCCTTCAAACCACTTAAAATTCGTAGAGAGAGTGGAACTTCCCAGCCCACTTCTTTAGTAGCATTTCATGCAGTGAGTAGTTTGTTTTGACCTTTTAAATATTTCTTTAAATGGTTTGGGACTCATCTAGGCAAGAAATAGACTGTCTCTTTTTGTGTCTCCTGCACAGCTGAAGCTACCTGAGGTACTTCAGCTAAAAGCCCCTTCATGGTAATAAATGAACAGGAGGAGGCTGACAGCTAAGTGTTCTCAGTGTGAAGTCCTTCACTTTGAATCAAGCTTTATTTTTTGCTGTGATCTGTCAAAAACTAGATCTGATCATATCAGGGAATATTTAATGTCCAGGGAAATAAAGGGGGACAGAAGATATCAGTTAGGCAGTAAGGATTAACTGGTGGGACACTGCTAGTGAGAAAGGGAAGAAAAGGGCAAAAGTGCAGGGATAGATGAGGGAGCATTAGCTGATACCAGAATTTGAAAGGTGTGTTCAATGGTGAGTCCTATTCCAGACTGGTAACCAAAAAAATTCCTTGAACATAAACCAGAGGAGTGGAACCATTTTATATATGATGGATTTGACCTTGCCAGATTATTTTTCCATTTTGGTATAGTTTTGTATAATGTTTTATAGGAACTCTATGTATACTAAAACAACATTATCTCTATCCTGGAAATAGTACATATTAATTAAGAGATGATAGGTCATACATAAATAAAATAAGTAGCAATACGTATTGCTGTTTCTTCTAGGTTACTTTTCTAAACTTTGTATTTCCTTCATGTCAAGGACTAGAAATCATTTCAGAGTTTAATTCTGAGACACTGGCTATTGCTCAGTTATTTATTTTTTCCCAGTGTCTGGGAGGTGGAAGGACTGACTGAAGGTGTTTATTGTTCAGTTAGACCTTTGCACATGAGAAGAGCAGGATTCTGCATGCATGATGATAACATGTCAAGCAGTGGCTGTCAATGGAAGGAAGAAGGAAAGGCAGCCCAAGCTTAGGTGATCACCCCTATGACAGAGGAGCGCACAGAGAGAGTTCAGACATCTTGCTGATGTCTCTGTGGAATTAAGGCAGAGAAATGTTCTTGACAGTGGCAACCATGGGATTTCTCTCTCCGTCAGTGACAGGAAAGCACAATTGACAGTCTCAGCCTGGAGTATAGCAGCAGAATGGAAATAGCACTTCAGGGTAAATGAGCCATGGGAAGAAGTGCAGTCCACAGAGTGGAAAGGTAATTTTTAGAGCTTTAATTTAAAACAAAATATTACTAGCAAGTGTCCTTTTTTAAAAAAGAAAAAAAAACACACCTAAATTATGGCTTTCTATATGTCAGCTTAGTGGAAGAGTGGATGAGATGCCATGTGCCTATTCCATTTTCAGAAAATTGGAATGAAATATAAATATTTTCAATTTTATTTGATTTACTCAACTTTGTTAAGTAAATTTTCCATATTTTGCAAACCTGCTAGAGAAGTCAATGTGAACTATCCTTTACTGCTTATTTATTAATTTCTTTACAATTGCTTAGTACCAGGGTCAGCTGCAACATCAATACTTCTCGTACGATAAGATAAATATTAGCTGCTGTCACTATCATACCACCAGCAGGACTCAAATTATTTGCTTTCTTCTACCGAAGAAACAAATTTATTTAGACAAAAAGGGATTGTGTTAAAAGACATTAAGCATTATAAATTTACTACAGTAAGTTTCAGGAAGGCTTCAGGTAAATAGTTACTTTGCAAAATATTCATATAACAACAAAAACCTCAGCTGCCCTAGTGAGTCACAATTTTAGGCAGAAACTGAACTGATTCCAAAAAGGTTTAAAAATTCTTTGCTAGTTTGAAATATCTTTGATCCTCAAGGATGAAGAGATTAAGATGCTCATTTGGGTGAGCCAGAGTTGGCTTTTAATTCCCAGTTGTGTTATTTGTCCAACACATCTTAGTCCTTGGTAGTCCTTTTGCCAAACTCAGAAACGTCTTCAACAGTACTTAATTACAGAGTGAGAAACAATATCTCTTCTATGGCTACTGGGGCCATATAAGCACCTGGGAAGTTAATACAATCAAAAGTCATTATGTTTTTTATTAACTTTCCAATATTTTAGTTAAATATATGAGTTCTCATTAGCAATTCAATATGATATGCTACATAACAGAAATCCTTCTCTTGCCATCAGATTCTGCTTAAGGCTCTATCAGTATTGTCTATCATGACATTTGCCAGAATAGTTAATTGTTCTTTTCAGTTCGATTATGTGTGATTTTAGCTATTTTGAGAATATTCATTTATCAAAAAGGTCTGAAAGAGGAGAAACAATAAAGTTCACTTGTCCTGCATGGACAGTACCATCATAGCTTAAAATGGTGTTATTGCCAATATTACACAAACACAGTTTTTTCTCTTTCTATGAAGGTGTTTTCCCTAGAAAAAAAAGGAAGTTTAAAATTATATTAATATATTGCAAAGGTTAAAACTAAAATTTTAAGGAAATTATTTCTTTTAGATTGTATTTTTAGTCTCAGGCAGTCTTCACAACTCTATATTATTTGCTTTCTTTTGTTATATTTTTCTTGATAATTTTTTCTAAATTACATGACCCTCTGTTTCATTCAGTGTATGGATATGTGCACCTAATGACCATAAGGCACTGTTCTACACAGTTCCATTTTTACTATCACTTCGTAGCTCAAAATGAGGTCTTAACACCTTATTTACTGGCTATTGTTTCAGCCCTACTCCAGCTACAGCATTGTAAGTTTCCTTGTGGACAGAAAAGTCCGCACTCGTTACTATAATTGTTTCACTGCCGTTAATTCATTTTCACAACACCTCTGTGACATGAAGGCAACCTGTTAGCTATGTTTATTAGGACAAATGATAAAAACTGTCTGTAAAACTGCAGAGATTTTTAGACACTGTAATTACTGTTGCAAATAATACAATATCAGTCAGAAACTAAGGGCAAAGACAAAATAAAATAAAAAAGGACTTAACCATTCATGAAACAGAAATCCAATTTTTCCTCAGTGATTATTTATTTTCTGTAGGGATAGTATTTCAGAAATTACTATATTACAGTCACTGATGCAAGCTCCTTTGCTGATGCAGGAATCTATGTCATGAAGGCTGAATGCTGAAGTCCAAAGAATATTTATTTTGTACTCAGGCTATGAAAGACGTTTAGATCATGTTTGGCCCATGAGGCTATTAAATTCCTGGACACTTGTTACTGCCAGTTCCTACAGCAAGAAAATACTAGTTCTGGTGCTGAAATAATGAGTATACATGTTATCATGATGGGATGGTGGAAATGAGAAACTATACACTCATCTCCAAGATTTGTCATCTCCTTTTTGTTCCCAGACTCAAAAACTAGTCTTTAGTTTGTGCAAACAAACTTAAATCACAAACCCCATTTCTCCCCTTTAGCCCTCTACTTTATAATGACTTTAGGTGTTAGTAGTAAAAACTAGAAGCTCCACAACACTAACTTGAAGAAATGATTAGCACCTGGAAGCATTATCTGTACTTGATATGCACCAAGTAGGAGGGAGGTAAAGTCCAAAATACAGAAACATAATCAAATCTTTAGAGATACCTGTCAACTTGTGAGAATTCCCGTGACTCCAGAAAAAATAATCCATGTCATTACCTTTAAAAAAAAAGTTTCTTAGCAGAACTAGGAGCCTAAGTCCAAGTAAGTTCAAGCTTTCATCTTTCAGAGAGAGACACTACAAAATTCTGTATCAGGCAGTACAAAACTGTTTGTGATCCCTTGCAGCATGATTGTATTTATTCAGAGCATCACTGCAGATACCAGTTAGCTCTGCATGTCAGGATGTCTTGTTCCAAACTAACTCCCATATAATGAGCATGTAACTACTGACTGCTTGCATAAAGTTTGGGTTAAGTAACACACTGATGGTTAAGTACCATCAGAAAGTGTTAGCTTCTATTCTTTCTGCTGTATTAAATAATGATAGCACTTTACTTACTGGTACTTCCTTCCTCATTCACCAATATCTTCCTTCCTATTCGAGTTCTAGGGAACTCCATCAAAAGATGTATACTTTAATCTATTACAGTGCATGTTACTTAAAATGGTAGGTCTGAAGTAACCAGTTAATATGAATTTAAACTTTCATTTAGATGCCTAAAGACTGCAGTAATTCTTTTATTGTTAATGCTAAGAAAGGGATGCAAAATACGACAACGTATTTGCATACATATCACAAAGCATAAATATAAAAAGGAACAGCATTCAAAGAAATGTACTCAGACTGTGGACTAAATTTTGGAACTTATTTCCAGTTGGGATCAGTTTACATTGATAGTAAAATTCCCAAGCTCCTAATAAAGTGCATTCCATTATTACTTTTTCCAAGAAAAAAAATACCCTAGACATATCAAAATGTTACCCATTAAAAAAAATAATCAAAACCACTAAAGTAAAGCTCTTTGTTTGTCACTATCACCTTAGACTATCAGATTCTGTGAATTAGTACAATGTGGATTACTGACAAATAAGATTGCCAAAGTTGATTTTTGTTGTTGTTTTTCTTCACTTTATGTGGAAAATGATAGCCTACAGATGGACCTCCGTTTTCAGTATTCTTTCCTGTTAGACGAATTGAATTACCTGAACAAAGGTTGAACTCCAGCCTGAAATTTGCTACTATGCTATATTAGACCCCAAGAAACCACATTAAATTCAAAGGTGAAAGGCTAAAATACTTGTTACTGCATAGCATTAAGCAGTAGACAGAGAAAGCATGAATACAAGATGTAAGAAACAGCAATATAGGGTGGGGGGGGAAATCCCATTTGCAAGCGTCTTTATTCACTTTATGAAGTGCCCATTCAAGTGTCCTTGCCTTGCACTGATGAAACACATTTCCTTATGTGTCAGTGAGGTGGAGGGTAGTCTGTAGCAGCAGAGAAAAAATTCCAAAGCAGCGTCAAAATGCTTCAGACAAGTGGGAAAAAAAATTGATTCCAGTAAATATGTTAGCAGATCAATACATATCCCAACAATGCCCTGCACGGCCACCCAGCCCTAACGTTAAAGAATGCCAATTGAAATATTCTATAGCCTCTCTGCCTTCAAAAATTCAATGGCTACCCAAAATCCTGAATGCTTTCTGTAAAGGTTTCATGTAGCTTTTTGATTGCAAAAGAAAAGAAAGAAAACATGGGAAACTATACTGTTTCTTGTAAGAACGTACAGCAAAGCTATCCAAAGCCCAAAATATTGAAGCTTACAAAAAGCTGATGTTCTGTGAGAACAGAAGATTTATTTTGTAAGATTTATTTGCCTTTTTTTTTTTTTTTTCAGGTGACTGTTTATCTTGTGTTTCTGGACTACTGCAAATACAGTGAAGCTAAGAAGCCAAGGTTTCTACAGTGCTCTGCTACTCAGTGAGGCTCCCCAAGTCTATGCACAGTAAAGTCTGAAGATGTGTTCCTTTCTTTTCATCATTCCCTCTATCAAAGGAGGAAAAAGCACTTCATTTTAAGATTGCTTGGCAAAGTACAAAAATCTGACTTTTAGAGACAAACATGTGAAAAGATGACTCCCCAACAAAAAAAAAAAAAAAGGCCATTCTTTCTCTGAAGATTACACTTAAATGCCTAGGGGTTAGGAACACACAGTGCTTTTGTAGTTCTTTGTGGGGCATAGCAGATGTGTTTTGCTGACTGACTCCAAACTCTGTTTAATGCATCAGTTGCCCATGACTACTTATTCTGACTTCCAAGAACCTTTGCTCCACAGCAGAGGGAATATTTTATCTACTTTTTCTTTTCTAACATTCCCCTTTCTGCATTAAACTGTGCCAAAGGATGCAGCCAGTGGAGAGAAAAAAAAAGAAAAGGTTGCTACAGCTGCTGTGACAGCAAGTACAGGTTTCAGTCAAAGAGGATAAGTGGATTTAGTAATTTTGAAAGTGGTTTTTGAGTGCTCTTGTCTCTAGCATATCAGAAAAGTGGACAAATCCCTAAACTCTGCACTCTGTGGTCCCACAATTAGGCAGTGAACATTCAGCTAGCATTTAAGGCAAGTGGTTATTCAAACACAGCAAGCTTGTGTCTATTGTGTACAGCAATACAAGTGGCTAACAGAAATGAAAAGAGTGGAGGCAAGCAGGAAAAGATAGTTGCAAAAAAAAGGTGCATTTTCCCCCTTTTTTTGGGGGGGGGAAGGAAACTTCAGGGATCATTGCAATTGAATTTATAACTTATTTTTATATCTTAAATCTCAATTGCTAACAAAAAGACACTTATTTGCTTGCCAGGTCAGAAATTTTTCTGAATTCTGCAAGCTGCTTATCTCTGTATATATTGTCTTCCCAGGCTAGATGAGCACAACTTACTTTAATACAGCTTTCATAGAATCATAGAATCATAGAATAGTTAGGGTTGGAAGGGACCTTCAAAGGTCATCTAGTCCAAGCCCCCTGCAAGGAACAGGAACATCCCTGACTAGATTAGGTTGCTCAGAGCCTCATCCAACCTGGCCTTGAACGTTTCCAGGGATGGGGCATCCACCACCTCTCTGCGCAACCTGTTCCAGCGTTCCAGTCCTTTCAGAGGACTTTGAGAGCACTGTTGCTTTCACTTGCCTTTGTTTTCACTGAAAGCTTTGTCCTTCCCATTATCTTGGTGGGGAATTTTTTTGTGGCACCCATCTCATCTAGTAGTTCTTTGATTCATATAAATCTTTTTTCCTACTTGCTAGTCTGAATTCAAGACCAATTTGCAAGCAAATAGTAGTGAACTTTAAAGACACATTGCAATCAAGATACTACATATTTCCATGATACGCTGAGAGCTCTTGAAGAGTTAGTCACACCAACATCCCAGTAAGTCCAGGCAGACTTGTGCTTTGCACCAGAACCCATTAAAAATGTTTCTCCATGGTAACACAGCAGCAATTAAAAACCATTAGGTTCATCCAACACAGTTTTACTGGCAACCATCAGCCTCATGCTACTAGTATTATCACACTAGTGTAATCCGATAATAAATCTTGACACAAGATTTTCCTTTCTTTTTAAACAGCCCTGAGTAAAGTCCTTTTAATACTGGCACCCAGGAGAACTTGTCCCAGTGCAAGAATCTAATTTTACAAAAGCTTTGATTTCAAATATTAATTTCACACATTAAAGGCATATTTTTCCATATAGATAGGCTTTTATTAGTGACAGCCTAAGCAGTGTTTGAACAAGTAGGTACGGAGGTGATGCCTAAGGAAAACAAAAAACCTTGAAAGATTCCCTTTAAACAGTGTCACTTCTGCTGAGATATCAGAAAATACAGGTAGAGAAGCTGAAGGGAGAGTTGCCAGGGATTTTAAAGAAGTACCTTATGGATTCACATTCTTAAGTCTCATTGGGTAGCAAACATCCAAGGCCCTTCTGCAAATCTTGAGCTTTGCTTTCAGTTCAGTTATCTGCTTAGGTGACAAAACAACGAGCTTTTAAGAAAGCCCATGCCCTTCAGATAATCCTCTGGATCTGATGTACGGTGTGGAAACAATATCTTTGGAAATGTGGAAAGTGACAAGCAGAAAAAAAAACATTATATTGTGCAAACAGGTGGCATTTCAGTACTTCCACAAATATTCAGTCAAGTGTGATTTGGCACATATTTTCAGTCTCTCTCATTTGTGTGCCCATGAATACACATATAACACATTTTTTAAAAAGTAAGCTACAGACTCTCAGAACTCAGGATGCATTTTATTCATATTTTAGAGATTACTTTTTTTGCTAGTATCTTCATGCAGCATTTTCAGATAATAAACCCTTTACCTCATTTAAAAAAAAAAAATTCTATCCTAATATAGATAAAAGACAGCATGAGGGATACTACACAGTGCTATCTCTGCAACGTAGTTAGCCAGTAATCCAAATTATTCTGGGATATCTCTTTCTGGAAAGAAAATTATAGAATCATATAATCATAGAATCATTTAGGTTGGAAAAGACCTTTAAGATAAGATGAAGTATAACCCTCATTTTAAAAAGGGAAACAAGAAAGACTCAGAGAACTACAGACCAGTCAGTCTCACCTCTGTGCCTGGCAAGATCATGGAGCAGATTCTCCTGGAAACCATTCTAAGGCACATGGAAAATAAGGAAGAGTTTGGTGACAGCGAGCATGCCTTTACTAAAGGCAAATTGTGCCTGACCAATTTGATGGCCTACAAGGCAAGATGTGCTTGATTATGTTAACAATTTCCTCATAGAAAAATCAGATTCAAATACCAAATTGAGTTCAGATATTTTGATTGTTCCATTTACAGCATTATTAAACATAGCTAAAGCAAAATCTTTATATCCTGTTTAACTGAAATGTTTTCAAAATATTTATTAAATCATAGGAGCAAATTTTGACTCTAACTTTTTTGGAAGGGAAAGAGATGCTAGAGCTTTCTTCAGTTCAGGGGTGATATATTCTACAAATACGCCTATGAGAATTTGAATCCAGTTTTGTTGAAAAAATTAAGAAATGGACTCATGGGATAAGCTCCACCTCTAAAATCGGTGAATTCCCTCTTAAGGACCTATCCTACGACTCTTAAAGAACCCAACCTCTTCTTGCCACCTATAGGAGAAGAGGTATTATCTCCAGCGGTCTCTGGTCATCTGCCCTCAAGACAGAGGATAATTATTCACCTGAAAACAACCAGTAACATAAGACTATATTTTCCTTCCGCTCTTTCACAAAATGGAGGAGGGACTAGGGAGAAGCTAAATAAAAAAAAAATTTGTTGCCCTCTTCAGTTTCACAAAAAATTTCCCCATGACCCTACCCTCCTCTTTCCTCCCCTCACAAATTACTGAGTTGGTACCTCATGTACTTCTTGCAGAAGAACCACACTGCTTGGGAAGTACGTAACTTCTTTTTGTCTCCTCCTTTTCCATTTTCCATTGCCTGTCATTAATGACTTCAGAAAACAGCCTGATAAAGAATTTAATTTTCTTTTTCTGACTTCCTCCCCTGAGTTGTCTTCTTTTCTTTTTTTTTTTAATCTTTCTCTTTAGCTTTGCAAATGAGAGGATGTGGTCCCAGACTGTCCCAGACTGTCAATGGAAGGCAGAGGCACAGTGTTTACAGATACAATGATGTACTACCTTATTTCTACTCATCAGAGTGTAAATTTATGTCAAAACAAATGGATACTAAAAAAAAAATAGCCAAAACTAGATAATGAACGTTCCTCTAAGTAGCGTGAGAACCAACATAAATCCATGTTTTCTGACTAAAATAATCCGTCCCTATTGATCCTTTAACCTAATTTTCTCTGACTAAGATTCAATTTCCAAACCCAACAAAGCACAACTTTTTTTTTTATGTTATTAGATCTTGTTCAGTCCTTCAGAGACTCAAAGTATTTAATTTACTCCCTATATATATTTTTTTTTTTGAGTTCCTAGACTTTTCAATACTGGCTTAAATCTAGACAGTAGACAGATTGAGTGAGATCTGTTTTGCTATGTATTATATATAGATCAGACTTCAAGATGGCAGAGAAAATTAAACACAATTGTCCTCATAATATAAAATTCAAAAGCTTGGATACTCAGCCGCTGTATCTATGACTTTATTCCAGAGTTGGATAGCTGCTTACAAGTACAAGCTTTTACGCAGAATTTGTTCTCGCTTTCTAATGCTATAAGTAAACTTACCTATTTATACCAGTAAAGGTCTTTTGTGAACACGGGCTACATTAAAACATTTGATACAGTAGGAGTTCATACAACCCTAAAGATAACAGGTTAGTTTGTACTAGCCCCCTGGCACTAGGTCATGCACCCATGCTGGGACAGGGAGCATGGACCATGGTGTGCTCAAAGGAGGCAGAGGAAACAGAACAGCTGCAGTGCTGCACAGCAGCCAGGAGAGTCCATTAATCTTGCTGGAAAAAGAAAGGGAGGAGGAAAATAACAGGTATATGGAAAGCTCAAACCACATCTAGCTAGGAAAAAACAAACAAACAAACAAACAAACAAACCAATGATTAGGCTAAGACTTAAAATGTAGGTGTTTGGAAGTGAGTTAAACAGACCCAGAAGTAGGTTGGGATAGTGCCACTGGTGATGTCACTGTGAAGCTGACTTTCAGACCACTTTATTTGGTGCTTTCATAAATGAGGTTGGCACAGAAAAATTGTTGTTGACACACTGCTAAGAGGTAATGGCAGAACTCGGTAGATTCAGAATAACAGGCAGGAATAGCAAGATAACAGTGAGGAGTAGAATGTCAGGAAGTGGTGTAGTTAAATGGGAAGTCTATTAGTTGAAGATTATGGTGAAAGAAAAGGATCTGGAAGTTATTTTTCAGAAGTCCACAAACCACCGATGACACAATGATGAAAAAAAGGACAATAGGAAACACAGAGATTTTGCATAGAATACTGTGCAAATTTCTGCTTAAGCATGCTTGAAAAGATATCTTTCAGCTGCGACTGGGTGCAATAAAAGAGTAAGTTGAGTGAGGCAAGTGAAACAATAGTTTCTCTGCAAGACTGGCTCATCTTGATTAGCTCAGAAAAATACAAAATGACAGTATAAGATTATTCACCTTAAAAGCATTAAAAGGTAAATACCCAAGAAAAGAACTTCTAAAAAGCAGTGTTCACAGGAACAAGCTGTCTATAGATATATTTAAGTAGAATCACATAAAAAGATTTCTAATAATCAGATAACTGAAGCCCTAAGGCTATGCTTTCAGTAGTGTAGGAGATGTTAGAAATTCTTACATGACTTGATAAACTTACGAAAGTTGCATTTGATAATACATTATTGGATTCAGTAGCTATGGACATAAGTTTCCAGACGTGGGTCATGACAATAAATTCTGTAGGATCATTTAAAAAGTCCTAGAATTTCTGATCTATATTATCTGTGAAACTGTTGCTACAGAAGAACCTTTTTGGAGGAAGTTTGAAGAAAAGAATGGTTTATTTTTAAAGTTTTCTTTTTGGTAGGAAATATAAACTATAACATAAAATATTTTTCTACCAAATTGTAAATTTAAAAAATCTGAATAATTCTGCTCCAATCCAAAGCAAGAAAAATGAAAAGAAAAATTCAGACTGAGTGTCCTAAATGTGAGAGGACCAAGGGCCTTTTCCCTTGAAATCTATCTGTTTATTCAGAGGAGAGAAAATACAAATTATCATTAATTTACAAGCATTTAGCCATGTGAAGTGTACAAACAAGCACTGAGGATGATACATTGATAATTATTCTCTTGGTTAACAAATTTGAAAGAGAACACAAAGACTGAACATGGAGAAAAAGAAGAAACATCAATCTGTAAATGTGTATTTTCTGGGGGAAACAAAAAGTCTATAAGTGGTGCCGACAGGGCTTTGGGAAGAAGATCACCTATCATATTTTCTTTGCACATAAAGCAGAAAATCTGTATTCCAGGCTTCTCAGACCAGCATTTTTATAAGCTTTCAATTCAGGAAAGTAATACATTAAAAATAATCGGGGAGGGAGGAAGAAAAAAAAAAAAAAAAAGAAAAAAAATGTTTCAAACTTTATTAGTTAAAGGAAGAATCTTGTCCGAAATAAAAAACCTCAGTGCTGGCATAATTTCAATAACTATAGGAAACATTAAACCTCTTTAGAAGCCCAAGACCACTGATCAGTTATTAACAGTTATGTTCCTCCCCCCCACAAACATTTAAATACATCTATAACAAGCCTCAGATGAGCGATATAATTAAACCTAAATTGAGTTTTGTGCACAGAACCAGAAAAAGGCATTTTAATCATACTAGTTAGCATTAAATCTGAGTTCACCTGCAGTGAAAAGTGCGTGAATGCAACAGTATATCACTGCAATGAGCTTTTACACAGAATATTTGATATCCAAAGTCCTTTGTTTTATTTAACTTCTGAAATTTTGTTTAGTTCTGATGGTGTCATATCATGTATACAGTGACTAACATCTGGAGAAGTATTTCTGATGTTTTTTTCTTTTTAGTTTTCTGAATTTCCATAGTCCAAAGTCTCAGGAAAAAAAAAAAAAGTAAACCTGTTTTTAATGCCAGCTATAAACAACTATAAACCAAATGACTGAAGGGCTATTTCAGAGTCCCAGAAGTCAGTGAGAGTCTTCATATTGAACAGAGTAAGTGTCAAAACAAGTGGTAAGTGTTGTAGGTTAGTGATGGCCAGCTTCCTAGCTGGCTAGGCTGCTAATCTTATTTCAGTGTTTATGATTGAGCTTTACCTGCTGAAGCTCTTTCCTTATCACATAAAAGGCCTACGTCACCCCAGCAATTATTATGCTACGATCCCTGGGTATTTCTATATTCCCCTGAGAAAAAGAAGTGCTTTGAAGTGGTCCTTGGGTCCAATTAATTGTTCTGCCAGCTCTGCCCATACTCTTTGTAAGGTAGGGAATAACTTGTACAACATTTATTAGCTCAGCTGTTTGTATGCTTAGATCTAGAATGTTAATTATTCTCCTAGAGCTATTTAAAAACATATTTGCCATTTAGATGCTCCTTTAGAGAGCAAATCTTGACAGCACAAATATCTTATGATACAGCAAATTAAAGTCATCTTTATTTCAGTAAAGCAATCTAATAAAACAGCAACTGACTAAATCAAGTGTCATGATAGAAAAATGAACAGAATATTTTCCAGCTAGGTCTTATCACAGCCTCCTTAATTTAAAACCCTCTTAATTGCATCAGCAACTCTTCAGCTGAGTGGACCTTCACCTCTTGTAGCGGACAGGCACACAATGAGTTTTCATTGGATCCTGAATACACGGAGCCTGTGGCCTGCCTTCTTCTAGGAAACATTCAAGCCTTTGCTCTAGCAAAACTTGAATAGGCAAGAAAAGGTATCCCACTGCCTATACTGCTGTCTCCCCAGCATTGAAATCCTTGCTGCCTCTCAGGCATTAAGATCCCACAGATGACCAGAGAAAGGACTAAATGTCTGTCCAAGCCTAAGCTACAAGAGCAGTTAGCACTACTGTGGCAGTTCAGACCTTTGAATGGGAACTCGATGTGTTCAGGAAGCTGTGATAAAAGAACAAGACAACTTATACTAAAGATGAGTTCAGATCCCTGAAGTACAGGAAAACATATTTTACTTAAAGTACAGAATATGTGAAGTCTTTGGTTGTCCAAACTGCACAAGGCTGAAGAGCAGTTAAGAAAGACCACCATAAGTCTGACGGACAATAATTGCAAAAGTGGTCTATTAAAAAACAACTGCTGACAAAACCAATTTGAATAATAGTAAAAACTTTGCTAGCTACAAACTTATTTTATTAAGTGTAAAAACACAGATATGCCTTCTTTCAAAACCATCTCTCTTGAAAAATTCAGCTTTGAAAAGCCTGCAGAATACCTTTTGTATTCAAAAATATTGTCAGAAAAACATGTCTGGAATAAAAATATACCAATAAATTTCAAAACATTTAAAAAATCTAACTTTGTTTTTGTACAACATATTAAGGATAAACTTTGCAATGTCATTCTTGGGATGAGATTAGTTCACTAGATCGACTTTGTGTAATAATGCATTCAGTGTAGCTCTTTGAAATATAAATAAATTATTTTCAACCTAACACTAGCTAGAAGCTGTACTTGTAAGTAACAAATAACTAGAGGATTCCTCTGTTACTGCTTATTTAAAAGTTCATTGCAAATGTTAAAAACTGAGAGAAGCTATAACTACCACATTGCTACAAGAGTATAGCAGCAGATTTCCATATGGCTATGATTATTCAAACTTTCATCTGTTGGAGAATTTTTGCTGACTCCAGCCCTATTTCTTGTCTCATAGAAGCCTATTAATACTTGAGCAGACCGATAAAATATTGCAGCTGTAATGTCATCATAGGCTAATTCATTAATTCTATTCTCACAAATAATTTCTGTAACAGTATAAACAATTATTGGAATTGGTACACTGGTGGACACAATTTTAGCCAAACAGTTGCAGAAGGCAAGGTAAACAAGATAAATCAATGAAACTAATTTAATTGTGACAGTGGAGAATACATCATGAATAGAAAAGAAAGAAGTTTTGTCAAGTGGGAATGATGGTAATCTGTTTTTCCCTCACTGAAAACACCATATAAAATATTTTGTCATAAAGAGACCAAAAAGTTGAAAGAATAGGAAGAAACAGGAATGGAAAATACTTAGCTATCGTAAAAGTTTCAGAGGAGGCACAGCCAATGGAGCAACAGAAATTTTTTGCCTCAGACTTTTTTGCCTCAGTCTTCACTGACAAGAGTTCCTGTACCACCACCCAAGCTGTAGAAGGCGCAAGCAGGGACTGCGAGGATGAAGAACCGCCCACTGTACTCGCAAAGCAGGTTTGGGATCTTCTGAGGAACTTAAAGGTGCACAAGTCCATGGGACCTGATGAGATCCATCTGCGGGTCCCGAGGGAACTGGCAGATGAAGTTGCCAAGCCACTGGCCATCATATTTGAGAAATCGTGGCCCCCGATGACTGGAAGAGAGGGAACATAACCCCCATTTTTAAAAAGGGGAACAAGGAAGACCCGGGTAACTACAGGCCGGTCAGCCTCACCTCTGTGCCTGGCAAGGTCATGGAGCAGATTCTCCTGGAAACCACGCTAAGGCACATGGAGAGCAAGGAGGTGGTTGGTGACAGCCAGCATGGCTTCACCAAGGGCAGGTCGTGCTTGACCAACTTGGTGGCCTTCTATGACGGGGTGACAGCATCGGTGGACAAGGAACGAGCAACGGATATCATCTACCTGGAGTTGTGCAAAGCTTTTGACACTGTCCTGCACGACATCCTTCTCTCTAAACTAGAGAGACATGGGTTTGATGGACGGACCACTCGGTGGATAAGGAGTTGGCTGGATGGCCGCACTCAGAGAGTGGTGGTTAACGGCTCAATGTCCATGTGGAGATCGGTCACAAGTGGTGTCCCTCAGGGGTCCATGTTGGGCCAGGCCCTGTTCAACATCTTTGTTGGTGACATGGACAGTGGGATAGAGTGCACCCTCAGCAAGTTCTCCGATAACACCAAGTTGTGTTGTGCCATTGACACGCTGGAAGGGAGGGATGCCATCCAGAGGAACCTTGACAGGCTGGAGAGGTGGGCCCGTGCCAACCTCATGAAGTTCAACCAGGCAAAGGGCAAGGTCCTGCACCTGGCAATCCCAGGCACAAATACAGGCTGGGCAGGGGATGGATTGAGAGCAGCCCTGAGGAGAAGGACTTGGGAGTGCTGGTGGACGAGAAGCTTAACATGAGCAGGCAATGTGCCTTTGCAGCCCAGAAAGCCAACTGCATCCTGGGCTGCATCAAGAGAAGCATGGCCAGCAGGTCGAGGGAGGTGGTTTTCCCCCTCTACTCTGCCCTGCTGAAACCCCACCTGGAGTACTGTGTCTGGTTCTGGAGCCCCCAACATAGTAAGAAGGACATGGACCAGTTGGAGAGGGTCCAGAGGAGGGCCACAAAGATGATAAAAGGGCTGGAGCACCTCTCTTATGAGGACAGGCTGAGAGAGTTGGGGCTGTTCAGCCTGGAGAAGAGGAGGCTCTGGGGAGACCTGATAGCGGTCTTCCAGTACCTCAAGGGGGCCTACAAGAAAGATGGGGAAAGGCTGTTCAGTAGGGCCTGTTGTGATAGGACAAGGATTAATGGTTTTAAAATAGAGGGGGGTAGATTTAGATTGGATATTAAGAAAAAGTTTTTACAATGAGGGTTGTAGTTCTAGAACACTGGAACAGGTTGCCCAGAGAGGTGGTGGAAGCCCCATCCCTGGAAATGTTCAAGGCCAGGCTGGATGAGGCTCTGAGCAACCTGATCTAGTTGGGGATGTCCCTGCTCCTTGCAGGCAGGTTGGACTAGATGACCTTTGAAGGTCCCTTCCAACTCTAACCATTCTATGATTCTATGATTCTATTTAGTGGAAAAAATACAGAGAGGGCAAACTTTATGTCCTTATAGGCAACACATCAAAAACTGTAACAAAGGCCTAACAAAAAGTACTAGTCAGAACCTCAGTATGTGTTACCTGATTTTAATGGAATTAAGATGTGGGCCACTAAATAAGGGATGCAAGTATTGCAGTGCTAGTGAAAGATTTGTCTTAAAACAAAAGTCTATGTTGGCAGTGCAAAACCATATACTACTCAATAAAAGATTGAACTAGAAGAAAAAAACAATGTGCATATACTTTCAAGAATACGAGTATGCTTCCTAGTTTCAAACTTCCTCATCCTCCAAAGAGGAGAGCTGTGATGAAATGGGAGGTGGGTTCTAAAACATGCCCCAGGAGTCAGGATGCACAGAAGAGGAAAAAGCAAGGTGCAAGATAAACAACCAACCTGTGACAGCTACATAGCTGATTAATGCCATATTTACTAACACGGATTTTTCATGATATTTCAGAATCCAGGTCAAAAGCAGACTCCCTTCACCAATTGCTCAGTACTCTTTTCACCCCATATGATTCCACATAACTAGTGTAATATTTTATAACCTCGGAATCAATCAGCTCTTCCTAAAAGCTGCACGTAACTTGGTAGTGCCCTTTTTTCCTACCTCTTGATGATTCGTACCATTGTATTTATGTTTGCCCAAATATTAACACAATAAAGCTGGTAATCAAACCATCACAGCAGTGATGAGACATCTTCAGTATACACAACAGTATTAAATAATAGTGTTTGTTATTTTAGAGGATATATCTCCTATCACTCCTCTGTAGTCTGAAAGCATTGTGCTCATTACAAGAACCATGCTAATTGACTTTCTAACACAACAGCTACATACAATTTGAAATGCCAATGGTCATATGAAAGAAGTCATTAAATAAATGGGTAGCAGACATTCAGTGAAATATGAATTTCAGTGAAATGCTTTTCAGTCCAGAAACTTTGACAAATGCAAGTAAAGCTGACTTGCTCCCATTTGAATAAATCATTATTCATTGAAGCTCTTCTGTATTAATCAGTGCACTGTAATTACTCTATGTTACACCAGATTTCTCCTGCATTAAACTATGTATCATAAAACAATATACTCAATGACCTTACAACCAAAAAGACCCAAGATCGTGTTCCCAACTGATTATTAAGTGTATTTTTTTATTGCAATAAGGCCAGTACTTACATGATTTTCTACTCATTCTGTAACTGCAATGCATTAGCAAGTTGTAAATAAGTTTCCACTAGACATGAAAAAATATCAAATACAGGAAATCTGGAGCTTATATCCCCAGTGTGGACAAAAGTGTGATTGCTTGCTCCCTTCTCTGTGTCCTTGACCCAATTTTTCCTTTGCTTTCTCAGAAGGCAGCTTTTGCTTTCTTCAGTTAATCAATGGGAAGCATCCTGACAGGGCTTCTTTTCCTTTTTCTATGTTGTGATATCTGACAAATGGTAACTTGAGGGATAGAAAGATTAATGTTAGCATAAGTCCTGTACTCCGCTGAAATGGAAATAGTTTAGTTAATAAGGAAGCTCATCTGCCTAATGCTGACTAGCTTTACTGAGAACATTCAAGCTTGGAAAACTCAGTTATTGTTGATGAAATGCCATTTCCAAACGTTAAGTTCCTGACCCACACATGTCTGTGCTGAAAGTCTTCAAATAAAAATGGCTACAAAATGTGGGAAAACATTGTATTTTTCCATAAACTTTTAACGAAAAATTCCAAGATTTAGACAGAAAAGACTAAACTCTGTTAATAACGAAAACAAACGTGATTAGCCTTAGCTGCCATTTCAGCTTATGATAGAACACAGAGAGTTACATTGTGGGAAGAAAAAAAAAAAAAAGATTATTTATTTACTTCAGTAAGCATATTTACTATTAATATAGACATTTAAAATTAAAAATAGTTTTGAAATTATGGTTTGTGTAGGTTTCACATGTCTTTAAACTACACACTCTATACAAAGACTATAATGTGGGTTTGTGGCATATTTACAGGATGGTCAGGCTACAACATTACTAGTTGTTGTGATCTCAACATACCTCAACATCCACAGCTTCCACATGGTTGCCTTGGGCTAACCTGCTTTGCTTACTATTCATTCGCTCCCTGTTGCCTCAGACATCAGGACTCTTTCTTGTTAAGGGTTTGTCTGTGCTTTCCTGACTTACAAAAAGAGAGTTCCTGTCCAAGTCTCAAATGATTTAGCTTGTATCCCATTTAACTCCATTTTAACTCCCAGACCTATTTGCAATTCCATGAGCTGGCTCAAGGAGAAAAATCTGGGTGTTTTTTTCTTCATCCTTAAAGTTCAAACCCCTCATTTCATCACCTTGGAGCCAGGTCTTCCTGTACCACCACAATGTAGATACAGCTGGGGATTGGTAATTTTGAGCTGGGATAGCTCTGTAACTTAAAAAGCTGGGTGATACATGTACTTGGGGATCACCGTGCAGACATACACAAATGGCTCTGCAGGGTCTCAGGCTGGCATTCGGCTAAACTGCTAAACCCAGTCAAAAGCAAGCAGGAACCTGCCCAAGTATTTGCATCTCTCTGCTATGTTCTAGCTTCCACAATTTTTGCTTAGATATAGGGCAATATCTCAGCTTGTTTTGTGTATTCATGTCAATCCACAAGTAGCTGAGAATTGCCAAAGAGTTAAAACATACTGCACTGAGATTTACTAAAAATCCTACTCTTCATTCCTGGCACCTGTTCAAATGTTTGGATTTTAATTTTTCTTTTGCTATAATTCCCACTGCTAGTTTTCCACTAATAGTAATATCAGATGTGAGACCTTTTTTTTGAGAAAAGGCTAGACCTATTAATAGTACTACATATAGACAATATAAACTATGTGTATCCAAATTTGAAGTTTAAAAGGAAAGCTTTGTAGAGTTACAGAACATGTAGAATTACCCAAGAGATTCATGTTAACTAGCACAAATGTTGTTAAACTTTAAAATACAATCAGTGTTGAAAACAAGTTTAAGTCCTATGAGAAATTATAAGCAAGTAAAGTCACATAATGAGAATAAAAAATATCTTTTCAAGACTGTTTCTAGCAGTCTAAAATGTACTGTATTTGAAGTCTTGCAGTAGCATCACGTATTAAAGATAACTCTGCCCTTTGTGATGATACTTCATGAACAGGAGAACTGTGAACGAGCTATCTTTTTCTCACTTCTTAAGTGAAGCAAAAACATTATGACAGCTAAATAACAATATTTAAGAGATGATGGCCAAGTTGCTAGAATAAAAAAGCTTGTGAAAAATATAATGTGCAGCTTTCTACAATAAATTATAAATAAGATTATTTCAAAGCAGATTTAAATATATTAATGGCTGTATAAAATTCCAATCACTGCCTGCAACATCTTTAAAACAAATATTATTGCATTTTAAGCTCAATGGGCAATAGGTATCTGATAATATGGCAGGGATATTATAGGCTTTGGGAGTCGAGAAATTAGCAAGCTTCAAGCTATCAAGAAAGGGAAATAAAGATGTGAGATTATGTTATTCAATAAATTGACCTGCTTCTAGTTTTTGTATTAGACATCAGGGTAAATTTCAAGTTCCTATTTCTTACTTGTTCTAAAAATAGAATTATTTACCTGTCATTTTGAGATTCTATTGGAAAAATGAAGTTTCTTGTCTTATCCTTCCAAGGCAAAATCTCCATATTTTCTACTTTAAGATAAGACTACATTTCCTCCGTGTATAATCAGGACAAGCAATGTCAAACTGAGCATCTGCCTACTTCTTCACCAAGAATCCAGGGTCACTTCTTTTTCAAAGGCTGTAAAATGAACAAAACCACAGCTGCCTGACCTCCAAACTGGTTAAACATTATGGTTTGGGAAACCATGTAGCTGGGGAAACATCAGGTTGTGTCCAAGGTAATGTGTCCTGCCTCTCAATACCACTCATATTAGTTCAGGTACAGTTGCCTCCCAACCAAGATGTACAATGAGAAGACAGTAGGAATCCCACTGCTGCATTGCATCCAACTGTGAATAATTATATCACCTAGCAGGCTCGCTACATTTCAATTTCTAACACTACATTTAGATCACTGGATCTAAAAGCACTTCCTAATTTCTGCATCTGCATATAAACCCTGCCTATGTTACGAGTTGAGGTGAATGACCACTGTCAATCTATCACTGTCTTTCCCAAGTGCCTTGGGTTCCATTAAATAAAAAGCTGGGCAAAGAAAGACTTTGTAAAAAAAAAGTATCTGTCATCCCTATCCCTCTGCCCTACTTAGAGTACAGAGAGAAAGTGTAATGCAGAGTTCTCACAGGATTTCCCTAGAGGTTAGGCACAGACTATGCCAACTTTGTGCTACGTCAAAGCTACAAAGCTATTTTCTCAATTAGGACTTTTACCTACAATCAAGCTTGGTTAGAAGTACACTTTTTCTGCTAAGATGAAGCAGGCAACAATGTACAGAACTGAATCTCCTCACAAACATGTTATATAGGAGATCAAAAAAGTATGTGAACTGAAGTAAAAGGGACAAATTCTGTAGAAGAATAGAAATTCCAAGTAATCTTTTACAAGTCTGAAAGGACTTGTTACCTCTTCACATACTCATCACGTGAAAAGTACTGCATTGCCTTGATTGTAACTAACCAAGCTCTTAACTTTTGAGAAAAAAAAATGCCCAAGGGAAGATGAGATATTTGCAGTCCATGTCAATAATTTTTACAAGGTAACTCATATTACTAGCTTGTTCTTGGCTAGTGAGCCTAAAGTACAGTCTACGTCATATTAGCTTTAACCAAAACATTTAAGTAGTCCTATGACAGAGAGCTAGATCATGGCTCTGTTAAGGTTACTCCCTAGAGTGTTATAAATCTCTTCAACTATCCTTTAAACTATTTATAAAGCAATGTGCTGGACATTGGCAGGTGGAAGAATAGCTAACATCTCTATGTGTCCAGAAGGAGTGGGTATTTAACACCTTATTATTTTTGCAGTAGCCGTTTGGAGAGACACGACTTGCGTAGTACCTCACTCTTGCCAGGTACAGTGAGATGGCAGCTTACAGATGCGTGGGCCCAAGGAGGGAAGATAATTAACATTTCTACAGGACCTTCTACTTTTTAAGGCTACTTGTGAAACAGTTTATTTTAACTGTCTGACAAAGGCATCTTGCCCTGAGACATTATAAAACTTTTTGCCATAAGCATAATATTCGTGACAATGTTAAAATAAATGCTTTTATTGGTTCAATCTACCGTGGTTCTGTTTCAGAAAATGAAAAAGAGTCACTGTAGAACATAGACTATTTGGATATAATACAGTTAGAGATGTTATAAGAAATTTTCTTGTGAGATTTTGCAAGTGTCAGTAATAAAGTTTAAGCAACCTAAAAAAATTGCATTATTTTCTGCCAAAGCCTTTTAAGACCACAAATTTATTATCATTTATTGAGACTCTACCTAGAAATCTTCTACAGGAATAATACGTTAATGCTTTTCCCACATATCCACCAAAATTCACTGTCATTTACATCAGATCTTACTCTGATACACTTGTAGGGATCAATCAGACCTTATCTCAGCTTAAAATAGGCTCCAGGCCTATTTCTGTATAGAAAATAATTGTCTCCAACAACTTTTCATTATATTATATCAAATTATATCAAAGTGGAGTACTCAGCATGTGACATAAATGCAGTTAACCCAGGATGGTTTTGATGTTATGCATTACACTTAGTCCTCTTCAGTTCTTTCAGGGAAATCCTGAGTGATTATGAATTTTCATATATTTATACAATGCAGACTGTATTTCTGTCGTAGTTCAGCCCTGATCAGGACCAGACTACGCAGTCTCTCTCTCACTCCCCCCACCCTCCGAGAGAACAGGGAGAGAAAATATAAGGAAAAACGGCTCGAGGTTTGAGATAAGGACAGGGAGAAATCCTTAAAGTTACCGTCACGGGCAAAACAGACTCGACTTGGGGAAAACTATTCATTTATTACTACAAACAGCAGGATAATGAGACAGAGAACAAGATAACCTCCATCCACCCCTCCCTCTTCCTGAGCTTAACATTATCTCTACTACCTTCCCCCCACCCCGAGCGGCACAGGGGGGAAGAGGGAATGGGGGTTGCAGTCAGTTCATCATATGTTGTTTCACGCCGCTGCTTCATGGTTGGGGGAAGAACTCCTCACATTCCTCCCCTGCTCCATTGTGGGGTCCCTCCCACGGGCCACAGTCCTTCGTGGAACTGCTCCGGCGTAGGTCATCTCTTCCACAGGTGCAGTCCCTCTAGAACAGCTGTCCCAGCGGGCCCTCCACGGGCCACAGCTGCCTTCAGGCATCCACCTCCCCCGGTATGGGGTCCTTCATGGGCTCCAAGTGGATCTCTGCTCCTCTGTGGACCTCCATGGGCTGCAGGGGGACAACCTGCTCCACCAGGGTCATCACCACAGGCTGCAGGGGAATTTTGGCCAGGAGCCGCATTACTCCTCCCCCTCCTTCTTCACTGACCTTGGCGTCTGCAGCCGTTCCTCACAACAGGCTGGTAGATGTCTCTCAGGATCTTTTTTTACATCTTATTCACCTCTCATCTCCTCTCCACTTCTTGCAGCCGGGCCGGACCGAGTTGGGCCCAGTCGGCTGCCTGGCGAGAGGCCAGAGGGTGAGGCCTGCAAGGCCCATGAGGCCTGCGCCTCCCCCTCTGCACCTCTGCCCCCACTCATCTTCTTCACATCTTCTCTCCTCTCTTTTTTTTCTGTTTTCCCCTTCTTAAATACGTTATCACAGAGGTGTTATCACGGAACATTCTGCTACCAATTGGCTCGGCCTTGGCCAGCAGTGGGTCCGCCCTAGGCCTGGCCAAGTTCACTGAACAAAGGGGAGCGACTTCTAGCAGTTTCCTACAGAAGCTACCACCTTAGGCCGCCCCCTCACTAAACAAAACCACGACAATTTCTAATCATGACTACCCCTGAGAAACTCCCATATTGTTCTAATGAAACACAATTTAAATGAAGAGAGTTAGAGCAGTGTAAACCTGGAGGAGGTGATTCAGGCTCTTCTTCCATATATTCTATTGAAATTGGCTCTCAAGAGGGCATTAGATTAAAGTCTTAAAGTCTTTGTCTACTGAGGAAAGGAAATCTTTGTGTTATCCTTAGCAAGCTAGAGATAAAATGCCATTTAGGTATCATGCAAAATAGGACACCTTCAAAGCCTCATGTGAGCATTATTACACTGAATGTTTAGGATTTCACTGGAAGGTCTCAGGCACAAGCTCCATAAGCCCCCAAACTACAAAATGCTTGAAACACTTATTATAAAATAAACAGAGATGTGGCAAAAGCAATCACTATAGAAAACACTGACTAGAATGTAAAAAGAATTTTGCAAGCATGTGACAAGAAATCTATTGAAGAGAATAAATTAACCTATTCTTTCACAAGTGTTTTAAAAGTACAGAACCAGCACACTGTAGCTATTTCATACTCTACTCTTCAATCTGATAAAGAACCTAGCCCAGAAATTACATCACTATACTTTTCAGAGACCTCAACACAAGAGATACTGTGATACTATCCTATAGAAAAAAAAACCACGTTACTTTCTTCTGTTGTGCCTGTGTCAAAAAAAAACTCCAAACAACTTACTTTTCTGTCTTTTTCATAGTCCAATACTGTCTTTGTAAAAGAATTTCATACGCACACTAGAATGTGCCATTTGTCTAAATTATGATATCTTTCTTGATTTAAAGTAGACACACACTCAGGCAGAGTCTTCCTGAAGTCATGGCAGTTAGTTTAATGGAAATATATAACCAAAAGCCAACAGAATTTACACTGCATTTAGGTCCTTTTTTTTCTCACTCACAGATCTCAAAACTTGCAAAGGTGAACATTTTGACAATTTCCACTTTGCACAAAGATTACCTGATTAGTCCACTGATGTCAGGCAAGCTGGAGGTGGCTTTAGCTGCATAATAGAGCTCTCTTGATTCCTTTCTTGAGCTCATATTACTGGTGCTTGCTCCTTTTTACATCTTAGATGGCTAAGTGCTCTCCCAAAACAACACTTCATGAGAAAAGATTTAACAGTGCTCCCTTTTACACTTCACAACAGAAATTATATTAGCTCTGCATGTTTTACTAATGAAGAAGTGTTTCTTAAGGTGGAAAGTACTTGATCTTATTTTGTAAAAATGCATTCAACACTTACAACAAAATGATTTAATTTATAGCGACACTCTGATTAGAAGTTGAAGATTACCCATTTTTTATGGCAATCCAGAGTTCTGGAAGACATATATATTTACCAGAATAATCAAGCAATTCCTCAAATGAATTTCAATCTCCAATTACAAAAAATAAAAAAAAATAAAAAAAAATAAAGGCACTTATGTAGGCTACGGGCAAAGGCATTTACACGGTGGTTTCAATTTTCCTTTGCTAGATAATAGCACTCAACATATCACAGAAGATAATGAGTTTCTAGCTTTCACCAAAGCCTCATGAGCTTAAATCAGGTTTTTGCTTCTCTACCTAAGATCTTACCCTTCCACTACGAGCAAAGAAAATTGCTTGAAGACAAAGACAGATAGGCAATAAGCATTTAAAAATGTTATAATACGAATATATCACACAGGCTTGAAAAGTCTCCAAGAATACTTATCCTTGGCCATGATAAGTGGCTATCAGAGAGAAAAAAAAAATTGTTTGCTGTTCTTCAGAACTAATGAACTTTATGGGTGGAAATATCCTTATTAATCTATTAGAGTGTGTATTTACTAGGTTCCTTACAATTATTACAAACAAAATGGTGTGAACTGACTTACTTGAAAACACAACCCAGTTTCCTTTTCCCTTCAAAGCCTGAAAATATACTTTCCACTTCTTCAGTTTTTCTGAAGACTTTTGCCTGTTCTTAGGCTCCTATTATTTGTAATGAACCCAAGAATTGTGCTTCAATCCATACAGATAGTTGCTGTACCTATGTAAAGACCAGCCAAAATCAATGAGGAGAGTATGGGGAGATGTCTACGTATTTGCAGAGATCTTTTATTGGAGCATTGATAGGAAAGAGATCAAAGCACATTCAGCTGTCTTCATCCCCTCACAAAAAAAAAAAAAAAAAAGTTCAAATTATTATTCTGTGGTTACTGAATGAAACAGTATAACTTTTCCAACTAATGTCTTCACTCTTCCATAAAAAAAAAGGCTGGTTAAATATTTAAAGGTACAGTAATTCAGTAGTTCAGTGTTCAATTCCTTTCCTTGCTACAAAGTTTGTGAGCTTGAATAAAGTACCAACAATCAAGTTTTCAAAAGCATCCTGTCAGAATAGTTAAGACCCAGATGTAATAGTGCTTAGATTTTACCTTTCCTTGTAATGCCAGGCTACTTACCTAGGAGCCTAGCTGCTCATAGATGGTATTTGGCTAATCTAGTGCACGAATTTCTCATGTAACCACCTAGTCACATGCAAGTTACCCCGCTGTCAAGGGGACAAAAGCAAATGCGCTGCTGCAGCTCAGTTTTGCATTTCATAGTCCAACATCTTTATTTCAATCCCAGATGAAGGTTGACTTGAGCCAGTAAGTCCACTGTGGTTCAGCGACTGCATTTCACAGCTCATGTTTAACTTCTGCCATGTCTGCTACAGCACCAACAGAGAACACTGGAGAATTGGGGTGGCATTATTGTCAACTGAAAATGTCTGTCTGCTTCAGAGTACAGACAACTTATGGACTGGCTGACTAAAAAATTTTATCTGCGTATAAGATCAAGCCTCTGTGTTGGCAAAGGAAATGAAGAAAGCATGCAAAAAGAACTCTTAAAGAATGGATGCCTACAGAATATAGCCACGGCTGCCAACTTCAACCTACTGGTGCTTGATGTGTCAGAAAATGGAACAGCTGATGAATTCATGAGACTTTAATAGAGAAATTAAAATAGACAGAATACTAATCATAAGTCAGAAAAAAAAGTATGTCCCAGATCCTTAGGAGAAATGATTGCAATTAGTTACAGGTGTATTAGAACAAAAAAAAAATGCTATTGGATTATCTACAGTCACTTATGCCAAGTTTGAGTGCTAGATCATCCTCATTGTAATCTGAGACACATTCAGACTCCAAATTCATACTAAAGGATGGAAAAATTTCTAGGGTATTTTAGTTGTGCACAGAAGTAAATCAAATATATATATTAATACAATATATTGCATCTTGCATAAAATGAAGTGATCTTACACAACTCACCTGCGTGGTATGGATGCTAGCATAAACTGGTTTACACCTGCAGTTTGATTCTGTTTTTACTCTTTCTACTTAAATTGCTCCTGCTAGTAATAGCTAAAATTTATGGCCACAAAATATTACAAAAAAAAAAAAAATCTAGAACAACACAGAGCACTAAGTGCATGTTATTAACAGCTGGGTGCACTGTATCACTGTTCTAGAGATATCATTAAAAAAAAAAAAGTCAAGACAGTTGTCATCAAGTAAGTTCAGCTCTTGCAAAACAGTGAAATATCAGGACAGATTTTTAAATCCACCTGAGCAGAAGATCAGAGACCCACAGATTGTGGAAGACAAGGTCTGCAAATCCATAGATTTCTAAAATCTAAGTGCAAAACATATTTAACAAATGTTAACTTCAGAAAAAACTAATCTTCAAGACAAGCACAAATTTAATGCATCATTAAGATGCATTAAAGACTGAAGAACTGAGAGGAGTTACTGGTCACTGCAAATGTTTTGCTTAATCGGTAGCTCTTTTTTTTCTTTACTTTCACATCACAACACACCAATAAATCTTCCTACGATGGAGCCTGCTAAGCCTAAACAAGGACGAAAAAAGAAAGGAGTATTATCAAGGATAGCAGCAATACTCATAGTACAAGCTGTAGTAAGAATAAAGTTCTTAAACTAAATTAATAACATTATTATTAAACATACTGGCAAAATATTAAACAAAAATGCACTGAGAATCTCAGATGACCATAAATGGCACAGCTCTTCTCTGTATCTTTTTTTATGTTCAATACAATGGTTTGGCTTCCACTGGGAGCATTTCATTGACTTCTGTTTCATAAATGAGAAAAAATGCAAAAGATTTCTAGTGATAAAATTACAAAACATAGTAATATTTCATTGTATAACCAAGCAGGTATCAATATCACAGCATCCAAGTAGCATAACAACTATATTCATGCCTAACAGCAGCACAACCTGAAGCTATTTTCTCTCTTTAATAAAAAGATTTCTCCTAACTTGGTTTTGAGCTAACACGTCAGTGTAACACGTTATGTGTTGAATAATCTTGGCCATGTAAGAGAGAACAAAAAAAAAAAAAAAGAAAATTATAGGTAGTCCCGATTTGAGCTCTATGATTGATGGCTACAAGGCAAAAGACTTCAAATAACATCTGTTGGAAAAAAGGCCCAAGGGTGGAAGTGTAATCGTGATTTAACAGCAACCACATAGCATCAGTGTGATACTTCTCTCATGAGTTCACAGAGATATATATGGTCTGAGTATTTTCACTAGTAGCTAGTTTTATGTTTGAAGATACTATTAAGTGGGAAATGGCAAACTCAGGAATTTTTGCACTTTGGGAGAGGGAATGGTGCAGGTCTGTAACAAACGAACAAGAGAACAGCCACTCTGACCATGGTTTACATGAAGTCTGTGGAAGCAGGTTCCAAGGCAGAAAGGGCACCCCAGCATCTACAGCTTATAATCACTTCAGCACCACCTCACTGATAACATTTTGTGAATAGTTTTGCAAGTCCTGGCAGGAGCAGACTAGAAGAAGCAAAAATGGTGATGAAAAAAAGACAAGTCTGCTCCTGTCCAACTCCTAAACTCTTATGTACCACTAACATCTGCAAAGCCCCTCTAAGGCTGCAGGTTGTCCAGCAGGAACCAAAATCCAGTTAACTGCCTGTTGTGTACCTGTGTGCATCTGTCAATTATGTACAGACAGGGTTATATACACTCTGCTGAGTGTGTGTATAGCACCTGCAGGCACATCCAGCCCTCAAGGCTTCTGCCACTATTGTGCTTTAACAACACAGTTCACGCTTTGTGCTTTTCCGTTCCTTTTTTTTCTCTTTGTTTTTTGAGGGGAAAGGGCATAAGGTGAATAAATTGGGGCTTAAATAATACTAGCAAAGATAAAATATTACCAAATTTAGAATACTATCATTTAGAAATATTTCTTCTATGCAAGAGCAATTAGGCATTACTAGGAAATTAAAAAGGAATAATAATGATAAATACCAGCAGAGGACCTGGTAACTCCCTCACTAGGTGTGGAGAGAAGCACACTAATGAGCCATATCTACAGCATGATATAAGCATACTGAATCTGATTGATCATATGCATGATCATCTTGTGGAGATAGTTTATCATTGTTCCATCACTAAGTTCCCTCACTGAGTAGCAAAGACCAGGACAAAGATTTGGCAAAAAATATTATACTATTCTGTTTACAGAACTGATAAATATGCCAGTGCTTGACTTGGAAGAGTTGGGATTAATGTGTGAACTGGAAATAACATTTTGTATTCCCACCCAGCAGACTGAAATCATTAACTGTTTGGGCCAGTGTTTCACATCTATCTAGGAACATTTTCCAGTGTACAGGTTTTGCAATACTGCACTGTACCCATGACTAGAAGAATGGCAGTGACAGCATCAAAGCAGTGTGGACAGTAGTGTTTCAGAAGAACAGAAAGTTTAGGGAAATCTGGTAAGCCGGAAACCTTGTCATAGCACAAGGTCAAAAAAAGAGAATTAGAGGCAGATACTGTTCCTCTCCTCCAGTGCTGAAAATCCAAAATTATTAAGGAAATCTCCCCTGCAGCTTGTTTGTGATCTCCCTTTCTGCTTCCACTGCCCCCTGCATCCACCATGTGCTGATTATTACCTGTCGTGGTTTAACCCCAGTCAGCAATCAAGTACCACAGAGCCACTCACTCACCCTCCCCATCCCCACAGGGTGGGGGAGACAACTGGGAAAAGAAGAAAACTTGTGGGTGGAGATAAAGACAGTTCAGTAGGACAGCAAAGGAAAATATAATAATGTCAATATAAAATAATTTTTATATAAATAGGAATAATAAAAAATGAAAAAAAAAATGATGCACAATTTCGCACCACCTGACAACCCAATGACCGATACAGCCTGTCCCAAGCAGCAATCACAGAACAAAAAAATACTCTGCAAATGATCCTGGAATGATTCCAAATAGCAATGGAAAAGCAAGCCATCTTACCAGCCAACCTCCACTTATATACTGAGCGTGATGTTTATGGCATGGAATACTCTCTTTGGCCAGTTTGGATCAAACGTACTGGCTATACCCGTCCCAGGTTCCTGCACCTGCACATTAGTGAAACCTGGGAAGCTGAAAAGTGTCCTTGGTCTCTTTAGCAACTAGTCATAATATGAGTATATTATCAACATTCTTCACATACCAAATCCCATATTAAATCCAAACACAGCAGCTACTGCAAAGAACATGAGCTGCATCCTGGGAGCTGAAATCGGGACATATTCAGATGAAGTCAGCTTTCAGGGAATGTACAGCACTTCACAACAGCTTTTGAAGACAGGCGTGCTCACTGACAATGCACATATTCATACCTCCTGAATGTAACTAAGACCTGGCTTAAATTCTTTACAACAAATCCCAGTTTCTGCATAGACTCCCCAAAACAAAGAGCTTTACTTGTGTAATGTAGTAAAGCAGTTTCGAGCATTTTGTTTTCTTTGGGTAGTTGCTTTGACTTATCCTGAAAAGTATATTGATTTTTGTTTGCCTCAAAAACAAGCTCAGTGAAAGACTAGAAACTAAATCTGTATAATGTTTATGTAAGATAGGCAAAGATGATAAGCAAAACTCATATTTGTGACAAAAAATAACTACATCTGCAATAACTATTTGTGCAGGCACTTGCTCCACTTTTACTTGAAAAGCTACATCTGCATGCTGGACATTTGGCATCATGAGCTTGTTTTATCTTGACACAAGCTACAAGACTAACAGATGTAAGTCTTGCAGGTAATACGCCTAGAATTCTGTGAGAACAGTGATCAAACGTGTATCTCATTATCTACCTAGCTATATCCAAATATGAAAAAAACCATAGAGCAATAACATTCACCCCAAAAGCCACAAATTCCGTAAGATTAAGGATGATTTTGTTTCAGAGTATATTTTGATTGTCACCTAAAATTATACTTATATATATATAGATGGAAATTGTAGCAGTTGTGTGATGTAAATGATGCTTAAGTGCTAACTCATTAATTAATATTTTAACTGGTAATAAATAATTGCAGTAAAAAACCTACTAAATAGCTATGTATTAATCAACAGGTAGAATTCTATCTAAATGGAAACCAGAGTTTTCTGGACTAAGTTCTAAGACCTTCTTTTAAAGCACAGAAGCTAGCACACCTACCAGCAAGCATTTATTTTCAATAGAAGGTATTTTGAACAATGCAATTAGCTCATTAACATGTATGTTTAGAACTGAAATACAAGAGATGATTGACGTGGAACTCAAGAATTACACAATTCACAAAGTCTTTTGTCACAAAAATAGCAACAGGGAGACAGATTCTGGAATCTTCTCAAAAGGCAGCAGGAAAGAAAAGGCTTTTTTAATGATGAAAAAATCATCAAATTATACATGCTAAAATTAAGGGGGTTGTTGGTGGTGTTTGTTTTTCTTTTTCTTAATATTGCCTTTCAGAGTACCACACACTATAATCACCTATTGGTGATCACCTTCTTATCCATTCAAAAATAGAGAATTTTGGGACAACAGTAACATTTTCAAAAGTATATTTCTGATGATTAAAGCACTTCAGAAAATTAAGTTCCTTCTTATAAGCATACAGAAGACAGGTTTAGACACTTGACACCTCATCAATAGATAAGAATCAATGTCACCTGACACTATGGGGACAGACAGGATCTTTTGGGGATCCTGGGCAGAATGATGATGGCACTAAGTTCTAGCTACCACTAAAGCTCTATTTTTAACATAATTTTATGATTAGCATAGCATAGAATCTTGTTATCAGACTAGCACGGGATTTTTATAAGCAGAATCAGTGTAGCACAATTCTGTAAGTAGCATAACACAGAATTTATAGTACAGTTTAGCTTATGGTTCCTAATCACCTGGACCCTCTGCAGATTGAATCAACTCTTAATACTTTCCTTGCCATACCAATATAACAATCATAATCTGGACTTGAAAATGCATAAAGGAGTATGAGTCACTTGTTCACTCCTTGAAAGCACATGACAATGGAAGTGTCCGTGAACACCAGGGATCATGACATTTGCCATGCAGCACCAATTCTGGCCTAAGTCCCGCTTAGGGCTTGTAACTGCTAAATTTAATAGAGAGTGCTGTCCATGTTGTTACACTTCCCTGTTCTGTGATGAGGTCATCACCACCACCTCATTGGCCAGGTGCCTGACACCTTCAAGGCTGATAAGGAGGGAAGAAGTCAGCCTGCTGTTCAGGAATGTTGAGGCTAGTAGGGAGGGGAGGAAGAAATCTACCTGGTGTGCAGGACCATCAGGACATGATGAAGAGGGGAAAGGGGACTGGTATGTGACCATTTGAGTCACAGAGAATGTAGGCAAAGTAATCCCTCATAGCCAATTCAGAGTCAGGTTATGATGTTACAGTGGCATCATGAATTTTGAACTAGCCTTTGCAACTAGTTGCATAGTTTGGACAGAAATATTGGTAGATATGCCTACTCTGACTAATCTGTGGTCCAAGAAGGTAGTGTAAATGCCCTGGGGCCTTGGGGAGCATCCTGGGGAAGTGCTATAAGTCAGGTCAAAATTACTAATAGAGAAATAAATAAACTATAACTACAGAAAAATAACAAAATGTAGTACTACAATTATCCATAGTAATAATAAGGATCCTCATGAGTTGCTCCAGTGTTTTGGCTATTTTGAAGTTAGATAACTGACCTAATGAAAATCCAATTAAAGTAGAAGAGCGGCAGCACTCCCTTCTTCTGTCCTGCTAGCATCATTTCTAGTTAAATGTGACCAAGACTGATGCAGCTTATGTAAAGTTTGTAGCTTATGTAAAGTCTGTAGCTATCTGTATGTATTAGGCATGTGCAAGAAAATATACCAGATTGGGTCCTTCTCAGGGGACCTACATGGGGGAACATCTAGTGGGAGGTGGTAAGTAGCAAAAGGTGGGAACCCAGCCACTCAGGCCTTCAAAGACAGCAGATGGCCTTTTGCAAAAACATAGCTTTATGTACTTAGAGACAATTTTTGGTAAAAGCTTAGTCACCAAAAAGGTTAGGCAATGAACTGCTGTCTTCTCTTGGGTTTTAAAAGTCTAACATGTATGTAAGTATTAGTTGTTACATGATTGCATTAGCTTTAAAGAAAAAAAAATATTTCTACTGTGTTAAGAAAAAAAAACATTTTTTGAGAACAGGACATGTTTTTGGAGTTCTTTTCCCACTTTGTAAGTTATCTGTGAAGCCTATGAGGTGGACAGTTCTTCACTATGATTTTTTAAACATTGCTCACTTACACACTTGGGTAACTTAATCAATTTGAAAGAACCTAAATTCTATGTGAGTATAGGTTGGGCTATTTAGAGATCACCAGCACCTTTTATCTACCAGGAGTTCTTTCCCTCAAGATGCTTGAAGTGTAATGTAAGACAGAGCATAGAAGCCAAAAGAAACTGAAGCAGAGTCCCTCTTTTATTTTGTTCACAGTAATCATCCCACTTCTCTATCCTTTATCAGTAAATTCTTTCTGTCAGCATGAACGAATGCAGTCAAGCATGGGAGAAATATGTTTTTATTGTATTCATTATGAATATACAAGATTTCTGACATGATATAACTTTTGAGAGACATGCAATAAACACAAATGAAGATTACTTAAGCTGAAAAGACATTTGATGTTTCGTAGATGCTGAATCCTGGTCACTTTCAGCATTGTAATATTTAGTCCATGAATGAAGATCTGAAACCCTTCTCGACACAGGAAAGATTGGAATTTCTATATCATAAAATTCCAATTTCACCTAGCGTAAATACAGCCTAATTTTACAGAGGTCTCTGCATATGTCCAGATGCACTGTCAATAAATGAGGTCCAGTTTCCACTTCCACTTGCTGCTGCTTTGGCAGCATTATTGACACGGACTAAAATGCAAAACTGGGGAAAGAGTCTCAACTCATATAGTACAAATTCCTTGTAGCAACCCAAGTAATATACATAATAAGCTAAAAGAAGGCTGTGACACATGCAATTACAGCAGATGAGACCAGGGACTTCAGCAGAGGATCAGAGTGCCCCAGGGTATTGAGTATAAAGAAGTCTGTCTATTAAATGGTTCATGCTTTGCCATGAAAAAGTGTAATGCTAAAACCCTGACTTTCTTTGGAGAAGCATGCGGTTTTCTTTAAGGCAGTAAGTGCTGAAATTGTGTGCTGGAGGAATGCTACAGAATATATTTTGTGGGTGAGGAAAGGGAGAGCAGCTCTTTTTCTGTTTGTGCATATTTCTGTCATCATGTAATTCTTTTATTGGAAATAGATCACTCAAAACTGACAGTGTCAGGAAGGTGGTGGTTTGTGAGTTTTTTTCTTCTTTATCCTTCCTGTAGAGTTGCTGAATATTTGCTTGTCAACATTGGTGGTGAAACGCATTGTTCAAAAACAATGCAGAAAGAAAAATATATCCTAAAGCAAGAATCAGAACTTAAAGAAAATTTTAAAAATTGTTCCGGCACAGTGTTTCCCAGTGCAGAAGTATTCACAGTCTCAGCACACACTGCACATGGTTTCACTTAAGAAAAAAAACTTTACCTTTGCTTCTCTATGGATTCATAAGATGATTGTGTTTACTGTAGGAAAAAAAAAAACAAACAAGCAACCAGAAAAGCAAACTAAATTTAGTCTTAACATAAGGAAAATATGTCTAGGAGAGGTTGTAACATAATCTGTTCCTCAGGGGAATTAGAGAAACCCTATTTGTTATAGAAGTCTAAAACTGAAGTAGATGAATGTAAAAAGAACCTTAAGCCTAAAGACTCTGTCACCACCCAAATGTATCTTTCAGTATTTCCAGGCCTGAATGGAAGGAAACGGGACTTGAGGTATATAAGAGTGTGCACAAATCAATCCAATAATTTTTACTTCTACCAAATGGTCGGAGGTTAATTCAGAGCTCTCACAGAGGACGTGTATGCTTTAGTAGTTCAGCATTTGAATAGCCCACTGTTTTAACAGACTCAAAAAATATTTAGTCTACATCTAAGTTCTATGCAAGATTAAGGCTTACATTGTCATGTTTAGAGCTGATTCTAAAAAGATATTAGAATAGCATAAGAACTGCATTCTGCAGAATTTTAGCACTGTCCATTTCAATCCCAGAAGAATAAAGGCACCAGACTTAAGAAAAACTTCAGAAATTTCCATAACATCAGGTTCACTTCAGTTCAGAGAAAAATATAAATGGTATGAAGTGTTCCTGCAAAGCTTATCCCACACCTACTTACATGATAGATATAATGAAGATCAGATTTCCATTAGATCAGGACAACTATAACTTAATTAAAAACTAATTTCATATTTCCAGAATTTAAAAGTATTGCTATTTTAAAAATGTATGCCACTTCTGTCTAACAGTTTTCCATTAGTCTAAGTGGGATCTACAAGTGATATGTATTCCCTCAAGCTTGTGTGGATTTGAAGCTATCATCTGAAGCAAATCTGTGGAGCAGCAAAAACTATTAGACCATCTGTTAACCATACCAGAGAGCTGAAATTTCAGGAGATACGAAAAGATCAGAGATACCCTCTGTCATTCTGGAAAAAAAAGAGCAGTGAATGGCCCCAAAACGTGCAGAACTGTTACTCGAGACAGCAAAATATACTAGGTAGGTCAAAGTACATGGGAAATTTTTCAATGAACTCACTTTCAGGTATCGTAGTAAGGGGGTGGGGGTGGCAAAAATGTGTATTTCTTTGATTAATATAGTTATATATAAAATGGTTAGTCCAGTTCAGAGTAGAAAAACAGCTAGTGGGCTGAAGCTGGTGGGAGTTTGGAAGATATTTTGTTCAGAATGTTTTCTAGCTGTTGTGTGATGGCTGAGCAGCAAAGAACACCTGGAAAGACTTTCAGCACTTCTTATTTTTTTTTATTTAAACTTATCATTTGATGAATGTTTGTTACACCAGACTGCAGCAAGTAGGTGTTCGAACTAACTTTCTTATTTCATAACTTGTTTTGATGCTTATCCCTGCACTTTGATGATAGTCACCCTCTTTTGCCCCTGACGAGTTCAAATGATTTAAGTGATCTCAGGATCTGCAGTGTCTTTACAAGTGCACAGCAGAGTCTCAGATAACTTTTGCTCAGCAAAAGTGTCTGTCTTCCATCCTACTGTGCTGAATTAACACAGAATGAAGAAAACTTTCAATTGAACAACATTCTAAGAACCTAAAGGATTAACAGAACAATCTTTTAGAAACAGAGCAAACAAACAGTTTGAAAGATCTTTGAAAGTCAATTGTATGATCCAGGAGTACAGCTACAGATTACAGTAATATGTATTTAGGTTTTCCTACAGAAAAAGAAAAGTGAGCAAAGAGCCCCTGTGAAGCCATTCCTATATTTGCTAATTACAAATCGGAGCAACAAAAGCAATATTCATTCTGCAAAAGCATTTAATACTTGTCTTTTATTCTGAGTAGGCCAGAAGCATAGCTGTTAATTTCTTTCTTTCATGCACTGGATTTTTATGAAACCTTTCAAGCAGTTTTCTCAGTGCTATACTCTCTTAAGTGTGACTTCATATGGGCTGAAATCTAACACTGTATTCCCGTAAAAGGCTTTGGGTGCAGTTACATATAAATCTCATTGAACGAGAGTCTCTAACATGTTTAAAGTGGAAACATGGATTTTCTCAGCTGGGAATCTGAACCAGTGTCATACACAGGAATGTGTCAAACCCTGGAAAACTGAACAGAAGATCACAGAAAAGTTCTCTTGCTTAGCAAGCTGAAGCAAGTTTATTGTAAGTCCTCTGACCTGAGCAATCAACAGGAAGAGAAAGTAAGTATGCAAAATAAACGTGTAGTTACGTATGCACAGATTTTGCAGACTGCTTAAGTACAGCAGTAGCATTTTGAGTAGAATAAAGGTGCCACCTCAGAGCTAGCAACATTAGGAAAAAGATTTGCTGTTGTTGCCAAAATTGCTTACTTAAGCTTTTTAAAGATAAAGAAGCCCATATTAACCCAACTTCAAGGGACTAAAACAATAAATTTATATTAGGGCATGTCTGGTTTAATTCTATTAGGTCAAATGTTACTGTAGATGTTATTTGTTATTATTCCTATTACAGCAATTCCTCGGAAATCTGTCAAAAGTGAGGTGACACTGTGCCATGCATTGTTCAAATGTATAGAATGACATGACCTTGCCCTGAGACCTTTCACAATCTAATTTAAGTCAAGGCCCAACAAATGGATGCAATCACTGAGAAAGGAATGTGAAAGCAACAATAAGAATGCTACTGGACAGCCTTCATACAATATTTGAATTAGCTTTTTTTCCTTTAGGCAAGGTTATGTTTCTGTAAGACACTAATTTCTGTGGTTTTATTATGATATTCGATTATCTGTAACTTGCCTACACTGACTATAGCACACATTTTCTTTATTGCTGTGGTAACTTCTGTTTTTAGTCTACCTGTGATGACCTTTGAGAAGCTGCCACACAGGAAGAAAAATAGTGGTATTTGATTTCATAAATCTAAAGTAGTTTTAGGGAAAAGAATTTCCCTGAGAAAAGTGGAGTTTTGTTTGGTTTTTTACACAGTAGAGATTTGTAAGAAATATTAAGACTGGTATGAAGGAAGTCTGGATGGAATTTTGTCTGTGTAAGCATGAGAAGGAAAGCAAAACAAAGGCTTAATGGCCTGATAATAAAGGATACTGTTCCCAGGACACTGCTTTCATTAGCAAATGTGTTCTTAGTGTCAAAAGCAAAAAGCCTTCAGTCTGAAGAGCAGAAGACTCATCAGCAAAAGAGCCAGTGCCCTGGTGCTGGCAGAGTGGCAGTGAGGCTGCAGCCCCTCGTGTACACCCTCCTTTCCTTACCACCTGCCAGGAAAGAGGAAAAACAGACAGTGGACAGTGATGTAGCTTAAGATTTGCTGTGGCTGAAGTAAGCAAGATCTGAAGTGAAAATCTACCAAAATAGCTGATGGCTCCTGAAGGAGAAGAACGATCTGTCCAAAGACTCATTTGTCATTGTCAGTCAAGAGGAGTTCCAGAGATGCAGAGGACTTGAGAGATGGTGCACGTTGTCTTCTTGGTGAGATCACTTGGGCACATGCATGCTGCTACTTGTGAGTACGTGACTGAGAGAGTGTGAAAGCTTAAAATCAACTTGCTTTAAAATCTTGACAATAAATGCATCTTTCCAATCCATAAGATTTTCCAATGAGATTTGTTATGCTAATACCACTACAAAGTGATTGTCAATACAGTAACTAAAACCAACACCAAAAAAACAGTCAAGATGCTTGATATGTGCTCTGGCAGCTGAAGATTGTATAAGAAGAGAAACACACATTTGTAGTAGCACTAAAGGAAAAGGTTGGTTACCAAGTGGGTTTCAAGGGGAACCTCTTCTATCAAAGACAGGTTTAAGAAATTTTAATACCGAGCTTTCCACACCTTTAAAATGCCCTGGGTATTACTGAACAAGTGTATTGCATTATTTTCAGTAATATGTTAGGGGAAAACAGATCATTTTATAATATCTACTGCTAATTGCACACACATATTAAATTCTATAGCACACAGAGAGTGACATACAGTTTTTTCAAAAGAGTTTGAAAAATAAAATATATCATTAGATCGTTTCTAACTGGGAAAAAAAATAGAAAACAGCCAAGTACTGCTAATGCTGTTGCATCCGTTAAAGCTGCAGAACTGCTGCACTTTCCCTTGACCTTGCAGACCTGTAGCCCAGTGCATGAAGTACTGCTATAGCTCATAAGAGGTCACTATCTTTGTGCTGGCTTTACACTGCCTTGGGATTGAAGGCTGTCAGGCTTGCTTGGTATGATCTGGTACTGGCTTGTCTGGAGCTTTGTTTTAGCTTGTTTGGCTGTAAAAGCAATTTTTTCTAATGATCGGGTGGCTATGCCTTATTTGTTTTACCTTTGCTTATCTTTGTAGAGTATAACCATATTTTCTCTGTAGAACATAGTAACAAATGGTTATTCTACACATAATGAAATATTTGTGTCCTTAGCTTAGTGATGTACTGTAGAGTAAGACAGGCCTGGTATGATAGCAGAGACTTTCAATGTGGGAACACTAGACACAATGTAGAAGAATAGCGACATGAGATAATAAGGGAAAGAACACTGTCATAGTTTAGCCCTGCTCAGGACCAAGCTACACATTTTTTTCACTCACTCTCCTCACCCTCTGAGAGAATGGAGGAGAGAAAAAATAACAAAAACTTGAGGTCTGAGATAAGGACAGGGAGACATCATTCAAGTCACTGTTGCGGGCAAAATAGACTCAACTTGGGGAAAACAAGTTATTTATTATTGTTAATAAAACCAAAGCAGAATAATGAGGAAGAGAACAAAAACAAATTCCTCCCATCCTTCCCTCTTTCTGGGCTTAAGTTCATTTCAAATTACCTCCATGTCCTTCTCCACCCCGAGTGGCACAGAGCGGGAATAGGGAATGGAGGTTATGGTCACTTCATCACACATTGCTTTATGCCGCTCTTCCTCCTCAGGGGAAGAACTCCTCACATTCCTCCCCTGTTCCAGCGTGGGGTCCCTCCCACAGGCTACAGTCCTTCGTGAACTGCTCCAGTGTGAGGTCCTTTTCCACGGAATGCAGTCCCTCCAAAAATGGCTGCCCCAGCAGGGACCCTCCACAGGCCACAGCCTTCTTCAGGCATCCACCTGACCCGGCGTGGGGTCCTCCACGGGCTGCAGGTGGATCACTGCTCCTCCGTGGGCCTTCACAGGCTGCAGGGGGACAACCTGCTCCACCATGGGATGCACCACGGGCTGCAGGGGAATCTCAGCCAGGAGCAGCATTACTCCTCCCCCTCCTTCTTCACTGGCCTTGGCGTCTGCAGCCGTTCCTCTCACAAGAAATTCTTCACAGTCAGCTCAGCCAGACGCCTCTCATATTTTCTTCACATCTCGTCTCTTCTCTTGGCTCGGCTGGGCTGAGTTGGGCCCAGTCGACCTGCCGGCGGGAGGCCAGAGGGTGAGGACTGCAAAGCCCACAAGGCTCGCGCCTCCCCCTCTCTGCCCTCGCTTCTGCTTCTTTCTTCCTTTTTTTTTCCCCTTCCTAAATATATTATCACAGAGGCATTATCACTGTTGCCAATTTGCTTGTCCCTGGCCAGTGGCTGGTCTGTCCTAGACCTGGATGAGTCCACTGGACAAAGGGGAAACTTCCAGCAGCTTCTTGCAGAATAAAGATGAAGAAATGCAAATCTTGGAGCAGAAGAAGGGGCTGGTACTCAGAAGTGCAAGTACACCAGTTTAAACTATATTGCCATTCCAACATTTTTCTCCCTGTAGTAAAGTTCTTTCCTGCATTTTCTTTTCTTGTAATAATTAGAAACATAATAATAATAAATTTTCATTATGGCGTTAAGATTTTAATTACACTATTAATAGTTTCTTGGCTTTATGTGTAAGATGCATTTACTTTTTGCTAGTCACAACACTATGAGCATAACAATATCTTCAGGGAAAAATCAGGTGTGCTACACATTTGTTCCCATTTAGCACAGCACATGGACTTGTATCAGGAAAAACACCACCCCCCTGAAGCCTAGGACATGAAAAGAGTATATTCCCTCTATACTGCCCACTTACCTGTAAATTAAATTTCTTAATTTAAATACTCTCCCACTTGCCTGTAAATTAAATTTCTTAATTTAAATACTCTGGATAGTCAAATTTAATTTACTGGCTATCTACATATAAAAAACCTAAAGATACTGGTCAAGGTTAAGTTTAGAATAATTCCTTTAAGCTATCTACCTCATTGGAACAACACTGGATTTAGACTGACACAACAAAGATCAGAGTCTGTCTCAATAACTTAGCATTTCTAGTTGAATAATGGTATCAGTGGTAGCGAAAGGGCAAAGGGCCCAGGTTACATAGAATGTATTTCAGATCTGCTGGTATGAATTAGCAAGGATGGGACTATGACTGCAGGGCTTAATACTTTCTCAGTACAGCACAGAACTGTCTGCCAGTCGTCAGCTGGCATCCTTTAAATACAGGGAGTGAAAGAGCATAGCTTAAAGTAAATTCTATTCAAGTACTATTAAGTCTCCTGTCTGATGTTGAAATAAATATTATATTGTAGTTCAACTGCATGTCTATGTTTTGCCAACCTACTGACTATAGCTATAGTGCTTTAGAACAGCAAGAAGGTTTCTACAAAATACCTCTGAAATATGGAGTCTACATTTTCCTTTATTAAAACATAACTTTTTCAATGTATTTTCTTTGGGATACCCTCAGTCTCCAGCTTCTGACAATTTCTACAGCCATAAAAGGTCAAATAGAGCAGTTTATTAAAATAAAAGATTAATTTTAATTCAAATAGAAGACAAATTTATGAAAACTAACTGTTGTCTCTTTTAGTGGCATCCATTATAACATTGAAAATATAATAACAGCAGTTTTATTCCAATACATCTACTGGCTTCTGATAGCAAGATCTGTATCTGTTACTCAACAGACAGTCAAAATGATTAGTCTGGTCTCTGCACAGCAGCTTTTGCCGACAGAATGGTACAGGCTTTCATATTTACCCACTCTCTTTTTTTTTTTTTTTTTTCAGTTCTAAGTAGACAGGACACAGACAAGGACAAATAAATTACATTTTCTGCACAATATGTTTGGGTATTCATCCATGGGCTACAGGTGTCCCTCTTTAAATACACATTTTTTTCCTCAGAGAATGCACGTCTGTCAGCTTCAGTAGCTGTCTGCTGAACTTCACAAGGAGGATGCTCTTCTTTTGGGGGGGGGGGGGTTCTTTTGGTGGGTATTTTTCCATCCTAATAGATTCTGGTGAAGCAGCAATTGCAGACATCCTCCAACCTTCCAGAGGTCTATAAAAACTAGAACAATATCCAATTCCTTTGATGATTTCTGCAAGTGACATATCTTTCCTATGAGACTTCATTGACTTAAGGTTTGTGGTTTATTTTCTTTTTGCCAAAAAGGAGATTATTTAACATTTTCTGTGTCAGTTTGCATGTTAAATCTAAGCAGTGTCTTATCTGCATGAGATAGCTGTTAGAAGTCACATAGGTACCACCTCTGTCTCTGACCGATCGGATCTCAGACATACTTAACTATGGTAGTACAAGTTACTTAAATCTTAAAAGCAATCTTTTGGACCCAGTGTAATTTGCTGTGATGTTGGTCAACTCTAAATCAATTCCTTTCACACCTGTGCCTGTCACCAAGTTACTTGAAACCCTACCTTGAAACCCTTCTTTTCTCAGATCTGATATTTATTAAGGAAACTTTATATTTATTAAGTTTTTAATCAAGTCTAATATATTATAATGAAAAACATCAATAAAAGTGTCAGAAATATGAACTGCAATATATGAACATACTAGGGAATATGGTAAGAATATATTTGGCATGAATGAACAATAAGCAGACTCAGTTTCAGCCCTTTTCATACACACTGGGGAAGTGGATCCTAGAAATATGATAAAAGGTAAATGAGGTGATTGAAATCTGTCCCTTAATCAAAACCAACAAAAGAATAAGAAAACAGGTAAAGGATAAAATGTTTTATATACTTTCATGAGTGTGCTGGTTTCGTGTAGTGGTGAGGATGCTACAGTGGCACCTTCAGCAAGAAGCTACTAGAAGTTTCCTCATTGTCCGGTAGACTTGTCTGTGTCTAGGACAGACCCACTGCTGCTCAGGGCTGAGCCAATTCATGACAATAATAACACTTCTGTGATGACATATTTACAAAGGGAAAAAATAAAAAGAAGGGAAGACGCGGAAGCACACGCAGAGAGGGGGAAGCGCGAGCCTTGTGGGCTTTGCAGCCCTCACCTTCTCACCTCCTGCTGAGTGGCTGTCTGGGCCTGACTAGGCCCAGCCCAGCCAAGAGAAGAGAAGAGAGGACATATGAAGAAAATATGAGAGGCGTCTGGCTGAGCCTGATTGTGAAGAATTTCTTGTGAAAGGAACGGCTGTGGATGCCAAGATCAGTGAAGAAGGAGGGGAAGGAGTAAAGTTGCTCCTGACAAGATTCCCCTGCAGCCCATGGTGCAGCCCATGGTGAGGCAGGCTGTCCCCCTGCAGCCCATGGAGGCCCACGGAGGAGCAGAGATCCACCTGCAGCTCGTGGAAGACCCCATGCTGGAGCACGTGAATGCCTGAAGGAGGCTGTGGCCCGTGGAGGGCCCACCCTGGGGCAGTTGATTCCAGAGGGACTGCATCCGGTGGAAAAATGACCCACATCGGAGCAGTTCATGAAGAATTGTAGCCCGTGGGAGGGACCCCACTAAGGAGCAGGGGAGGAATGTAAGAAGTTCTTCCCCTGAGGAGGAAGGAGTGGCATAAATCAATGTGTGATGAACTGACCATAACCCCCATTTCCTATTCCCTCTCTGTGCCACTTGGGGTGGAGATAATTTGAAATGAAGTTAAGCCTGGGAAAAGGGGATAGGTGAAGGGAAGTTGTATTTTTTTTCTCTCTCATTGAAACAGTTTTCCCCAAGTTGAGTCTGTTTTGCCTGTAACAGTAACTTGAATATTCTCTCCCTGTCCTTATCTCAGACCTTGAGCTCTTTGTTACATCATCTCTCCCCCATTCCCTCAGAGAGTGGGGAGAATGAGTGAAAAACTGTGCAGCTTGGCCCCGAGCGGGGCTAAACTATGACAATGAGATGGAAAATTAAATATTGTATAAATAATGTGAGTGTCTTATTTTCATTGCTAATTTGCTACACATAATAATATGCACTAAAGAAAAAACATAGTGTAAAACAAAACTGTAAGAGCACCGTGCTGGATTTTCAGTCTGAGAAACTTTCAATTAAATATTTTAACTAAAAGGGGCTGTCCCTGAGTGTTCTCTGTTTTCCAGCTGCACACAGAATGTTTCATTCCAGACAACTGAAAAAAATCTAGCAGAAACAAATCTATAACATATTTTCCATTTCTACTTTCAAAGACTTTACACCTATCTAGCAAGCCTCATACGCTTGCTACACCTGGAACTGAAAATACCTCAACATATCCTCAAACCCATAAACAATTATTTTGGACATTGTCTACTTGAAAAAAAAAAAAAACCACCAAAAAACAAACAAACAAAAAAAAGCAAAACAAAAACCAAACCAGCTACTATGAGGAATAAAGAACTGTGAAGACAAGAGAATGAATTGAGAAGAGGAAGAGAAAATCAGAATGAACAGGGAACTAGATAATGTCCCGTGTTCATACAAACTAAAGTTTTTAACTTCCTTATTAAGTGACAATAGGGTACACCAGGAATTAAAATCTTGTCTGAAGACTTCCATGAAAGAATGTGTATCACAATATGAACTCCACCTGCAACTCAGTGGCCACTAGATGTGTCCCAGACTCACAAACGCAGAGCACTGCCGATTGCTTCCTCCCAGGTCACAGCAGCACTCCATCTCTGCAGTGCTTACTGCTACATCCCACCACTGGCGGTGAATCCTGTGACCCATTTTGTTGATATCTCTGGTGAAGGGTAAGGGTAACATGTCTTACTGGGGCCAGTAAGACATGTCTTCCTGGAGGAATGAGAAGCAGCAAGATTGAATGGGTCAATGTAGCCCAGAGCGTCTGTGAGGCCTCCAGAACTTCATCTTTCAACCAGCTGGGAAGTGACAAATTCATTAAAATCTTTCAGGGAGACCAGTCCAAGATTTTTTTCTGCCCTTCTACAGATGCTGTAAGATTACCAGTGAGAACTGGCTGGGAAAGAGCAGATTCAGAAACCAAGAGGAGACTGGGGTTTTAGTCCATCAAGGTTGTTACTCTGCATCTGGAATGCATACATACACGAGGAGACGGGCCACATGTTATTCAAAAGCAGGAACAGGGGATCTGTAAGTCCTCTAGTTTTCCTTCTCAAGAAATTAGTGTTGATACATTTAGTCACAGAAAACTATGTAAGGAAAACCTGTTACAGTACTGAAGTCTATTCTGAACCCTAAGCCAGCTGTTCGGTACACTGCCCACAGCTACATTTAGGATTTTGTTGTACCAAGTCTTCCTGAGCCAATTAAACTTGACATTTTGCACATTCTCTAATTAAAATGTAAATGAAGGGATGAATTATGTAAAAAAAAAAACAGATTATGCAGGAGGAAAGGTCTGATAAAATGTTCCAGCACTCCGGCCTGTGTGAATGTTAGCTTTAATTGCAGGAATTCCCTTCACAGACTAAGTCAGCTGAAGAGTCATTTTATACACTTTTACACATTATATAAAACGAGGAGAAATAAGATCATTGTAAAAATATTTGATTTAGAACTTGATTCCTAGTTTTACTGCAGATTTCCTGTATAAGATGGACAACCAATTGCAACCCAGATTTTTAAAGCCAGTTGACGCACAGCTGTATTAATGCACAGACAGGTGCTTCTGAAAACACAAAGGCACCATCTGCATCTTTAGGTTGCTAAATGCTTGAAAATCTGGCTCACTATTTCACTAAGCTGTAGAACCATCTGTAAAATGGGAAATAATCAGGTTCCCTTTTTACTAGCTTTTGTTCATTTAGATCTGTTCTTTCATTAGGCCTGCCTTCTTGGTATATACATGTGTCTAGTATGAGAGATGTTTTATTTTAGTCGAAGCATCTAGTCACTAGAGAGAAAAAAAAATATATTCACAGAGCAAAAATGGCTATTACCTCACCCCATCATACTAATATATTGTGTAAGAAATTCAAAACCACTGCCAAGTGAAGCTTCTTGTATAAAGAAAAAAAAAAAAAGAAAGAGCATAATATGAATCTAATGCTTATTGGAATTGCTGCTTTGGCCCATACTTGGAAAACAAGCAGAAAGTGAGTACGGCGTGGGAAGATAGGGCCATAATCAATAGCAATTAGTTTCATCTTCTACACTACTTAGACAAGTACTTCAGTTCTTATTGAGCAAATAGCTCCTTTAGCAAGAGAATAGGAAGAGCTCTTAAAAATGGGGGAAGTTATTTTCTAGCTTTCCAGCTGCTTAGTTGAATAAGCAGCATTTAACATTCTCTCAATAACTTTTACTATACTCTTTTTCCCAATAGTGACAACCTAGATCAACCTTACATGTAAAAATTATGCTTTCAACTATCGGGTAATTTCTATGTATCTCTAAATCCTCTTCACTGTGTTCAGGCTAAAAATTTCAGAAACAATATCAAGGAATCTCCATGTTCATTGGTTTTCTGGAATAATTATACAACACTAAATATATAGGAAAATCCATCTGCACAATGAAAGAAGTGAAAGCCCGTATTTCTTGAGAAAATTCTGACAAGCTGTTGAGAAATTCCGCAATGTGGTGCATTTTGTATCTGGAATTGTTTTGCATATTTGTCATTTTATGATTGTTGCTGATGCATTTTTACCCACTTCCTGTGTTTAGGGGCAGTGAGAGTATGAAAAAGAAGGTGAAAGGCTACCAGCAAGATAATAGACCATACCTGAACAAAATAACAGGATGGCTGAAATTTGCAAGAAAATAGTTTTCCCTGTATCTTTGGAGATGAGAAAAGTACACGCTCAGAAGGATAACAAAGGGAACTGATGTATTAACAAAGCCCTTTATAGCAGAACCTATAGCATAATGCAGCTTGAATGGAGATATATTACCTGTCTATTTCTACAGTAAGATGAATGCAAATATTAGATGAGGAAAAGAACTACTTAAGCTAACAAACACTTTGGATACAAAAATAAATGTGAAAAGCACTCTTCAGTTTAGAGCATTTAAAGTTGTGAGAGGAGTCATGTTGTAGAATATTCTCTTAGTAGTTTTCAGAATAGTGTTTGAGTGAATTTAAATTACGATACCACTTGTCTCCATCAGCAGAAAACTAGATTCAGCTATTCACAAAGCTGCTCCAGTCCTAGGCCCTGTGTGCTTTTGTCTCTTGGACTCCATACCACGTTCTAACTGAATCCTAAAGAGCACTCAATAAGGGTCAGAAAAATTCAGTAGGAATTGATATTTTCTACTTTTGCTTAGATCTGTATTTTTCTTACACTGTGTAATGTGAAAAACAATTGGCTTTGGTAATTATTTTGCAAAGTCTATTGCCATTTGTTTCAGCTATTACGTATCACTTGATGATAAAATAGAGCTCCTGGAGGTTTGGAACGTAAGAAGCAGAGTTTTTAGCTGAACTTCAGCTGGCAGAATTCGTCCCAAATTTGAAGTTATTGACCATACCAAGCAGATCACCACTGAACACATATGGAAATTCAGTCAGTTTGCTTAAGCTCACAGGTAAGTCACTGGGCAATTCAGCCATACAAACCACAGAACTTCTCCTTGTAGCAACCAGTTTTCTCAATAGACTGGAGTTTCTGAGGATCCATGAGTTGCTGCGTGAGTGGTACAGGAGCAAAGGCAAAGATTTGCAAGTTTTCTACTAATGTAATAACATGGACTCTTGAGCACAGTACAACTCTCCTCTGCTCATGCTGCCAGGGAAATGGTGGCATGAATTCTGTCAGTGAAAACTCAGCAGTGAAGCTGGAATGTGCTACCCCAGCAGACTCGTACAGCATGAGACACTCTTTATCAACCACCACCACATTCTATTGGAGAAACATTTCATCTCCTCAGATTTCAAAACATTTTCTGGTGCCAAAGGGTATAATTTTGCTATTATATTCAAACTTGAATTGTGGAAACAGGAATTTGGTTTTCTTGCTTGTTTGCTTATTTGCTTATTTTCAAGAAAAAAAAAAGATGTGGATATTTTCTCAGGAAAAAGAAAGGACCTCGATAATTTTCTTCACTAGAGACTTCCCAGTACATATGAACTTAATTAATTTGAGCAACAAATTGTGTCTAGTTTGATGATGGGGAAATAATCCCCTGCATCTGTGGATCACAGCTGAAAAGTGTACAAACACTATTGTAATACTAGGATTTCTTATAAAAGTACTGCTTCCCAGCATTCAATTTGTGGCTTCCAGATTTCACCATTCCCAATGAACTCCTCTCCCAGCCTCTCAGAAAGTGCACTGCTGGAAAGTGCTATCTATTCATGTTCTAGTTCTCTCCATATCTAATGTGATAGCATTAGACAAATGCAGCAGTTCTGAGAAGGTGATGAAAATATGGATTCCTTACATCTTGTTGCCACTAGAGTGAAAAACACCTCACTAAAGTGCAGGAATGCCATATAGATGGCCCTGTTAGCAGAAGTTCAAAAACATTCAAAACTCAAAAACATTCAGTGCCTGGAAAGGAGAAAGTTTGCTGAAAGCCAGACACTGAATTTCTGAAAAAGCCATGAGAGAATGAAAACTGGTCCACAAGTTTTTTCCAAAGACACATTAAGTGGGAAGACAATATAGTTTGCTTTAAGCAGACAATCCCTTTACACTAGTGATTTCCTCGTATTCATTTCCAGTAAAATATATATATATATATATATAAAAGAAAGAATATTGATAGCTCATATGTGTGGAGATTAATATTTGGCATCCTACGAGAGTTCAGTGTATTGACATTTTACTCCAGTCATTACGAGTAACATGGCAGACATACTAGGAAAGTATCTTTCCTCTGAAAAAAAAAATATATGTGTCTCTATTATTACTCTAATTACAGCTAAAGTGGCATGGCTTCTGACTGTGAACAACAAGATAATGACTGCATTAGTAAATACATTCAGAGTTAGCCCAGGGCCTGACACTGCACTGTAATCACCCATCAATGATCTCACCATTCTTAAGAAGTTTCTGTTCTTCCTGCTAATGTTCTTCCCAAGGATAATCAAATATTATATTTGGTTTATCAAAAGCATGAGAAAGAAGATTTAACGGAAGAGAACAAGATTCTATGTGATTAAATTTGGCACAAGGGGGGAAAATGGCTTTCATACTAATAACAATCTTTCTTGCAGCAAGGATTTTCAGGTTTGTGGAAAATCTTTGGGCCTGGACTTATAACAGTCGTTGTGTGACTTATGTCCTTGGTGTCCACAGATATTCACTGGCTGTTAGCACATTAACAAAATTGCTAGCTTCAAAGGCTTGGATTATTTCTCAGCTTCCTGTAGTCTGACAGCAGCAATGACATACTCCAGGCAGTTAACTGCAAGACCAAATACGAGTATACAATGTGCACAGAAATACTATGCTAAAAGAATGGCAAAATATAAGAAATATCAGAATTAGGACTGTGTGTTCAAGATTTTACTCAAGCTTCCCTTCTTCCCTGACACAAGGATTATTGATGCAGTAAAAACTCCATCAGTATGAGATGAACTCTGTGCTAATGAATAATGGGTTCCATTTTGCTTTTGTCATAGGATTCTGCCTTATTCAGGGCACAATGGACTTCTGTGATTAATTGAGACTGCTCAGTGAAGAAGATTATTTTTTGTGAGCTCCTGGCATATGCGGCTCTTTACCTCTTCCTTTCAACTACTTAAGTGGGAGAACCTACAGTTCTTTGCCATAGCTTTGTTTTTCATAGAAGCAAATACAGAAGCATGTCCAGCTTTTTAGATAAGAAAATAGAAACTAAAAATTGTAAAGGGAAGGCTTACTTTAGGAAGAACAAACAAATGAACAAGCAAAAAGAGGACCATAGTGAATGGAAGTTTAAAGCCACATTAAGAAGGAGAAAAGTTTGGGCTGGAGGTGCCTAATGTTGTTTGTATGCATCCATAGATAAAGTCCAGCAATAGTGAAACCAGCCCTGAGAAGAACTTGAATCAGATCCTGTAATGAAAAGAGTCAGAAATTTGTATTGCCTCTTGTACAGTGTAAGACTAAGCACACTTTTGCTACAGCTTGAGGTAGTAGCTATCTCTCTTCAATACTAACGTTTCTTTGTGACTGGAGAACATTGGCAACTTCCTGTATTTAGCATCATAGCATTGCTATGAGACAGGACAATGATGTTACTCCTATTTTATAGCATATATCAAAAAGAAGACTATTTAAGCTCAAATGAAGATAACATTCGTATCAGTCACTTTTACCTGGTTACATCAAGGCGCACAAGAAGGCAACTCAGCAGGGGGCTTAAACCCATGTGAATGCCTTCAAAACTGGACAGTCCTCAGATGGTGAAAAACCCAGCAACTTCACACATGCACTTGCCTTTCTTTTTCTAGAAATCTAGCTTGTACAGAATATTGTACCTTTTATTGCTTCATAAATGTATTTATTGAATACAAATTTAGTCATATCTAATTATTGCCACAAATACAATGATGTAATGAGCTGATCTGGTGTCAGAAGCTCTGTGACACTTTCTAATTGATTTTGTAAATCTCTGTTGTGTAGAGTCTTTCTTTTCCACAGAAGAGTATAGCTGGGGAAGTACTGCTTGGTACAAGAAGTACAGCTGAAGAATAGCTGAAGAACACCCTGAACATTAATGTACCAAGTGGTGTTGGGAACATCAGTTGTAACATCCCCAAATGCTGAAAACAGAAAGAAGTCACACACAGGATGAACTCTAAGTAAATATTTCAGTGTATCAGTCAGCTTTAGATTACAAAGTGATGTAACACAAGAGAGAATGTGAACATTAACAGCAGCACGTGCTTAAAAAGCCCTTCCCCATACCTTGCCATTTTTAAAAAATTGCTGTACGCTCTTAAAGCCTGCATTTCCTAATCAAAATGTAAGATTTAATAAAAGCTGCAGCTGAACAGAACAAAATTACAGCACTCTCTAATATCGCAAACATAATTAACTTTGAATTATGTGAATTAACCATGCCTGACAAATTATCATTCATCTCTGAAATTAAATTCTTTCATACCATTAGATTTGTTTGTTAAGCTCAAGTAGGCAAAAGTAGTATTTAATAAAATAATAACGATGCTTTACTGAGAGTGTTTTTGAGATATATATGGATTTATCCAAAATAAATCATGGAAGTGCTATTATTAGCTCATTTGCAAATACCATATAATGCTGGATCTGCATAACAATATTACAGAAAAGTTTTATGTCACTACAAGTTACTCTATGTCTATTAAAACTTATTTTTCTGATTACCTCTTTACATTGGTCAGGTTACATCACTGTGTAGCTATGCATGCAATGCACAGCATGGATATGTTCAACACAACACAGCTATCCACTCCTGAAGTACTTATAACCTGAAATAGCTAGGCAACTTTTTACTACTTCAGAGTTATTTCTAACTGTATACTGCATTGAATTATAGTCCTATAGTGGTTGAGTACATCACTTTTCACTCTCTTCCTTCAAACTGACAGTATGATTGATGGTTATCATTTTCCTCCTTCTTTCTCACTAAACTAATATTCATGACAGAGAAACTTTGCAGTGTTTTGGAAACTTAGATCTCAGAATGATGAAACCAGGACAAACAACAGGCTAAGAATTCTAGTATATCTTCTGAAGGCTTCTGATAAGTCTTCCACGTTTATTTACTAAACCTAACACCAATTTAATTCAACAAGAAAAGTGCTTTTTTTCCTAAGCTAAGGGGACATGAAAGGTAGCAAGTGTTTCAGAGTAAGCTTTTCCGTATTATTTCAGTAACAATCTTGTAGAAAGAACAGAGGTAGATGAGCAGAAAAAGTTAATTGGTGGTATTACAAATGTAATACCTCTTCACTCCGGAAGAGTTTGTAATACCAAACTCAAATTAGTAAATATCCTATCCTGACAGACTGGTAACATCCACACAGAAATCTGGCAGCAGATGCTTGCAAAACAATTTCTGACAGCTGCCCTACCAAAAAAAAACCCAACCCATACAGCTTCATATTTCAGAAGCTCTTCATGTTCTTGGATTTTGTTGCATAAAATACTTGGGAGAGTCATAATGATTACCTCTGTTATGCAAGAACTGTTGAATCCCACATCCCTCTCCCTCATTTGTGATGACTAATACTTTTTAGGCCCTCATTTCTGTCTAATCTCAGTGCTTCCAATTTTGTAATTAGAGTGACTTCCAGGAGAGAGTCTGTGTGAAACTCCATTGCTCCCGGAAGAGCTTTGTGAAGGGTTTCTGATGCAAGCATTGATAAGCTCCTTTTTGGAACTTTTCTGCACTAACTGGCACTAAAGTGTAAGGGTAGGGACAAGCACTGACTGTGTTTTCTTCATTGGTGATATGCTTAGGAATTAATGGAGAGGCACGGTGCACATTGCTGCTGCTCAGTAGTGTGGGAAGGAGTTAAACCCTCCTGAGGCTGCAAATCCCAGAGTACCCCAGAGGGTGCTGACATGAGAACGTTCATAATTTGTATCTGTCAAGTTGGACAACATACAGGTAGAGTGACCTCTGTTACAGTACTTTGTGTGGAATTGTGTGTCTGTTACAGTTTTGACACCATCTGATCTACTTTTCCAAGCATTATGTAGACGGGCTATTCTGATGGAGTGGTAATGAAAAGCTGTCTATGCCTTTCATTTAAGGATTTTGGCTAGATTATTTTTTTCAGGGTACAGTAATGAGCCCAGGGAAAGCTACTGTGCAGCTTAACAGTGAAAGAACTACATTTTTTCCTACATGTTCTTCCCTCCACCGAACCCTGGAAGGCTCTTTCAAATTTTCCTTTTTATTTTTGTCTAGTAGACGATTACTTAAGATCATCCACCTGAGGAAGATACCTTAATCAAGCAGGAGTCTAGAGGAAAAAAGAGCAGATGTTCATAAAAAAAAATTCTACAAGTGTACTTTTTAAAAAAGCCAACCAACTAACCGACCCTTAAGAAGTTGGGGCTTTTTTCCCCCATGCTACCTGTAAACATTACATAAGTTATTTAAGTCATTTATGCATATCCCTAAAAAAAACCCCAGAGGCAAGGAAAACAGGTATGTTATATTTCATATTTGTTTGTAGTCAATCTGGAAATAGTAACAGTGAAGTCTGAGATACCTACAGAACAGTTACCTATTTCCACTCATTCAGATTTCCGTTTTCAGAATTTAATGAGTTAGCTAAAGCAAGAAATATTTGCCAATATTCTAAATGATGAAATATATTAGCTATAAATAATTGGAGTGTAATATCAAGAACTTACCTATTTAAATGAGTTCCAATAGCAGAATTTCATGTAGGCAAACAGAAGTATATAGAGCTTTCTTAGCAGATAATGATGTTGTGCCTTTTAAGGTTTCATGCATGTTGGTTCTTCCTGAATTTAAGGACAGTTTATGTTCACAACAACATTTAAGGAAAATAACATATGTAACTTGTTGCTGCTGTTGCTTCACTTCAAGTAAAACCCACCTACACTAACACTCCCACTCCCATCTGAATTAAAGGAATAATTTAAGCTTTCTGTTAGAAGGGAAGGTAGGGAACTCTAATTTGGAGTGATTGTCAGATAACACAGAAGAACACCAACATCAATGAATTAGGTTAAACTGGCAAAATGGATTCTGAGCACTTTTGTGATTTGATTTACTCATTGCTTATGAATACCATCAGAGACATACTGGAAGTATTTTGTCAAAGACAGGTAACATTCCAGCCTGAAATAGATCAATAGATTAAGGTTATTATTAATATAATCTTGTGCCTCAGGTAAGAAAGAGAAAAAAAAATGAATGTCTAATTGCAGGAACACTCATCAGTGTTAATACTGAAGGAAAACACCAGTAATGGAGTATTTCAGAACACAGTAGTCAATGAAGAAGTATTTTCAAATTTCTAAATAAGACATCCCTTAACTAATCCATAAGGTGTCTTTCTAAAAATTTAATTACTAAACTATCTTAAATTGTAATATAAATTCACATGATGCACACTCATGTAGTATTTTACTAATAACTAGAGATATATTTCTAGTATGAATACATAAATAGCATGTGGATTTTTCTTACTGAGTAACACAGGAATATATTTTTTTTTCTCTGACATTTCATTTACTTCTTTAATACAATTTTTCTGTAGCTGGCTAAAGTCCAGACATTTGTAAAGTCCTATTAAAATATAGATTCTCTGAGCTTTCATATTCAGCAAGAAAGGTTTTAAAATCCTTTCTAAACTTGTTTCCCTAAAGCTACCTGCAGCCTTTCTTACATCTATTCCTTGGTACAGAAAAGTCGAAAAATAGAATGCATAAATTGTCTTGGTTTTCTTTTTTTTTTTTTTTTGATCATATTACATATGCAAAGCTAAAACTAGTGTTGGATGGGAAGATGCTTTTAGAAATTCCCTCTCTGATCTCAAGAGAGACCTGTGAGTTTGTCAGACAGGTATTAAGCAATTTAAGTTGAATACACTGGCCTGAAATTCATTGTTCGCAATGAAGCCTTGTTTATCTTTGGACTATTTTTTCTTTCTCTTCAGGTTGTATAAGAGGAACAGAGGTCATGAGAAACTCTGAGTTTCCTTAAATGTTTTTGTGGTAAAATCACCAGCAGCTCGTGAGCAGGATAATTAACTCCTATAGCTTCTTTTGAGACTTTGATGTAGAATTCTGAAAGGCAGGAAGATGTAGTCTCCTGGCTATTCAGAATAGCAGGTGGTTCCCTGTTGACGTGGAAGTAACGGACACTGCTGACGACCAATATGATCAAGCAAATGCCGATTTATTGTTGATACATCCCTTCTAATTCCGTATCATGCGCAAGCTCTCTACTAATTGGTTAACTATATCATGCACGCGCTCCTAGCTAAAATGTGATTCGTTAAGTCTCTATGTTCACGCGCATGGCTCTCTCCACCTGCACCCTGCTTCACGTTCAGCCTCCAGTCACGTATGCCAGCTGTTTTCCTTCTTCTCAAGGTTGCTTCGTTTACTTTCTCACAGGAAACTTCATTACTTTCTCACAGGCGGCCTTATTATTTTCTTACAGGTGGCTTCAGTATTTTTCTTACAGGCAGCTTCAGTACTTTCTCACAAGCGGCCTTATCAATGTCCTTGAGGCCTGCTACTCAAAACCAAAACAATTCCATTCGGTCTGGATTGTTCACTAAGTGCCCCTGGCTCTCCAGGTATCCAACAGTTCCCTAGCACAAAATGTATTTCCAGTCTTCTGAAACATGTCTCAACTGGGGCAATGAGCAGGAAAGTCACAGAAGAGTTTATTATCACCTCTATTTGAGGGTGGGAGTGTTGGGGGAATTGGACTAGATTACTTCCTCAGCTCCTTTCCAACCTAAATTATTGCAATTCTATGTCAAAGATTCCCACACTTTGCAGAAATAGACACATCTGCCAGCAAATTCCAGACCCAGATTTAGAGGCAGTGTCTTTCTTAGATGCTAAATTGGACATGGCAAATAATTTTGTCTACTATTTTATGAGTCTTAAGAGGCAGTAAGGGAAGTAACTTATAAAAAATATCTGAATGACAGATTCACCTACTACACATGTAACTCACTCAAAGCTCAAACGCTTAATCCTGTGCAGCTAATATAGGTACTGCAATTATATAATTAATGGACATCCAGACGCTGAGATATCTGTCACTTTGTTGAGAGTGTAAGGAAACTTCTAGAGATACTAAGATCCTAAGTAAATTAAACTGTCAGTTAACTTTGGTCTTTTATGTCCACATTCTCAGAACAGTTTCATAGTTCAAGAACTTTACTAGGAAATTGGGGCCTGAATTTTAAGTTCCTGAAGAAGAGTCAACACAGTTTTTTCCAGGATTTTTTTCTGTCCAAAAGAGTGAACATCTGTCCATCCTGAGTGAAAGCAGCAATGCATTTTTTTTTTCACATGGATCCTCTCTGCAGGACAGAGATGCTGAACTCAACTCAGACTAGGAGGTGACAAAATTAAACCCTGCTCAGACTTACCTAGATGTCTCACCTATAAGCAGGGTAACAGCTGCTCCCTGCCTGTTTTTGTCCCTTGATGACCAACAGTAAAATGTGTGAATAACTCCAGGAGCAGAGATAAACTATGAACAACTCAAGAACACCAAGTCAAGCATAAGTGCCATAAAACCGTAGTTACTTATAGAATCATAGAATCATAGAATGGTTAGGGTTGGAAGGGACCTTCAAAGGTCATCTAGTCCAACCCCCCTGCAAGGAGCAGGGACATCTTCGACTAAATCAGGTTGCTCAGAGCCTCATCCAACCTGGCCTTGAATGTTTCCAGGGATGGGGCATCCACCACCTCTCTGGGCAACCTGTTCCAGTGTTCTACAACCCTCATTGTAAAAAAATTTTTCCTAATATCTAATCTAAATCTACCTCCCTCTATTTTGAAACCGTTACCCCTAGTCCTGTCACGACAGGCCCTACTGACCAGTCTCTCCCCATCTTTCTTGTAGGCCTAATGCTCTTCTGGTCTTCTAACATATGTGTCCACCGGGAGGGTGGACTTCTCTGACTTGCACAATGATACTTTCACACACTCTTTGGAAAGTGTCTTTCTGGTCTAGGAAAGTAGGCAAACTGGATTGCTGTTTGGGAGCTGTGTCAGGATGCTAGTGTGCAAGATCCTCTTAGGCAGGATTTATATTGGAAGATATTATATCTTTTGTGGTTCCTGATATCCTGCAAAGATTCTTGAAGAATCACAGAAGACTAATTGACATAGAAGCAATCATAATGGAAAATGTTGACAAATGTGAAATAATGATATTTTCCTCTCACCTGAAGTTCAAAGATTTAAAAATTAGATAAAAAATGAGGCATGGCTCAATATTGGGACAAAGTAGGCAAAAAGAAGGGGAGGTTGTCGACTCTGGTGAGGGAGGATTGATGAAGAATGGACAAAAATGATTTTTAAAAGATAATTTTGACAAAACTGGAAAATTGTTTCAAATAATATAGCAAATATCAAGTGTTTAAACGTACTAAGGCTGTAAACTATTGATCAGGATCAGAAAGAATTAGCAACATAATTCTGAACCATTTGAAAGTTTCTAGTGAAAACTTAGAATCAACATGGTCTTGCAGAAGTGCTACAAATTTTCCTTCTTTTTAACTACAAATGGTTCATCTGAAAGCTTTCAGCCAGAGGTAGAAAGCATCTTGAAATTAATGGCATGTAAGTCTTGCTAAGCACACACAAGTTCAACTTGCACCTTACTGCTGAATGGAATGGCATTTTTGGAATATTTTCCTAGTTATATTCAGAGCAAAACAGTTTGCAAAAATTCTCAGATCAGAGTGCATTGACACAAATAAAGCGGTAGCAAATTGGAGCTAATACTCTATTAAACAGCAGCTAAACCTGAGCCAAGACAAATTTTGAGTGTTCTGTTCTGAATAGAGCCTGTCACACATTTCTGGCTTTTTGTTCAATGATGGTTTATTTTTAAATGATCTTCCATATATTAGTGAGGTTTATATATGTCAGACCACAAAACAGAACAAAACACCATGTGCATGTGCATGCTAATGAACTATAATTACATAATTATTAGTATTATGCAAAATAGAAAAGCAGATGTCTTTTTTTCTTTTTTTTAATAAGGCGGCATTTCTGAAAGCAACTGTAAGCTAACCTTGTGTGAAATGGATGTAGAGCACCAGTAAGGACTGCACTGCAACAAGACTTCAGAATTTTCTCTTAAGGTAAGAAAAAGAATACATGTGACTTAAAGGAGACTTAACTAACCCTACCTAGCTATGACCTTTCAAATCCCAAAGTGTGGAAAGAAAAATAGATTGGAATTGACACAGGAACTTTAGCGTCATCACAACACGTCATCAAAACAAGCACATATGCTGTTGAAGAAGCTCTGAAAATGCTGTAAATCTTAAGAAAAACTGCAGTGGCATATATCCTAATATGTACAATATGTACAATAAAAGACACTTACAGAAGGAGTGTAAAAATTGGACATGGACTGAATGGTAGTGCCGGCATAATATCTCACGTTCTGGAAAACAGGTATTAGCTGGAGATTCCTCTCATCTGAAGAAGTTTCCTGTTTCTGGTAAAAACTCCTCAAGCTTTCCTTCAGTCAAGTTGCAGCTTGTGGAATATCTAAAGAACTATACTTTTACACATCAACATGTGACTCCGAGAAAGCTTTGGAGATATCTATTTTTATTTTATGAAAAACCTTACTTATCCCTTTCACACCCTCAATGTTTGCCAAAATTCCATTTTCAATATTGTTATTACCATACAAATTAGACCTTCTCAGCATGTTCCTCTTCTGTTTAGAATGTCCCCACTCCTTCTCCTCCTAGTTCTCAAAACAGGACACCAGTCCTTCCTCCTCTCTTGCCTCCCTACCATCGTTTTGTATTACTTAATTACACTCTACCCCATATCCCAAATCACCCTTTCAGAGATGGTTTAGCAGTGGTGACTGGAGGACTCACTTCTTGCTGCTGTTGAACAGCTCGTCTGTAAACCTAAAGTGGATGATGCACGTAGCACTGAGCACCTACTGCACACTTTATGTTGGTTACTTTGGTTACAATAGATCAACTGCTGTCAAGTAACTTCATGGTGAATGGGATGGAGAGTAACCTGGACTACTTACACCTGACTGAGTTAAGGAAATACCATGCATGTGCAGAATGAAAGTAAGTTCAGCAGAGCTTCTTTACCTCCAGAAATCAAGATTCACAAGATTCACTATTGCTCTTCTGCCAGTAACAGTCTATGCTGGCAAATTTACTGCCTCTTGAGCTAGTACACAGAGTGAAGGGCAACTGAGAATTATTGCTCATTTTGCTTTAGTTCAATACATAGCCCTCCCCTGCTTTGAAGTCCACTTTCTTTTGTGAGTGCAAATAAAAATGAATTTTTTCTTAATTAAAATATTAAGATGTTATACTCAATTTTCAAAGTCAAATGCTGCCGTTTTTGTATTCTTTTCAATGCAGTCATTTGGTTTCTGCATAACACCGTCCTGATGCCTAATTTTAAGCTCTATGTCTGTTGTTCTGACACCATAATTGTACCCTGACTTTCTGTCATCCCATCTCCTTACTGCTTGTATCCACTGCTTCTTCCCAAAATTTGTCCTTTTTTTCCACTCTATCCCCAAAAGCCCAGGGTTTTGGTTTTTTTTTTTTTTTTGGCTGAGCATTTTCTCACATTTTCATAACAATTTATGGGAATATCTGACATATATAGGAAATTAAACTCTGGGAAAACTATTAGCAACTTGGTCTTTAATACTAAGTCTTCAGCAATATTGAACATAGGAAATCTTGCCTTCAGTGTGTATTATTTCATCTTCCATTTCCCCTAACATCTAGTAGAGAATTTAGGGGTTTTTTTTCTTCCTTAGATGTAGTTGTCTCAGATTTGCAATATAAGTAAATAAATAACCTGGACCCACAGCTAATATAAACTCAAAATATCTCACCAATGGTAGTGTAGCTATTCCTGTTAGTACAAAGTGAGGCCCACATCACTGATTTTCTAATTGTTTTACAGACCTGAGAGATTAAAAAATAAAAAATTCTATATAGTCTGATGCAGCCATTTCAGTATTCTCTCTCCATGTAATATATTGAAGTTTCCTAGTGAGTTTATTTGCAGATCATTTCAACTGTAAATAAGTACAGATTTCCCAGAGGGCCTACTTGCACAGTATTTCAAATGAAAAACACATTAATCAGCTTATCGATAATTTACTGTCTCATCTAATAAAGAAAAAAAATCCAATATAAAACAGTTGCCTCAGTTTGTAATAATCTAGAGTGTTAATACCCAATAACAAACCATGAATATTCATTTTTCCTCCAAAATAACATTTTGAAATGGTGGGAAACCATAAACTTAACCCAAAAGGATTAGGAAATGCATACTTCTCTCAAAAATAAATGTATCAATAGAAATACTAAGTTTGAAGCCTGAATAATAGCAAGGAAACAAAGCAGGGACAGGAGTTTCATCTTCTGCCACCTGAAATCAGAAGTTATTCTGCTGATTTTTAAGAAACATTATGCCTTCAGAAATGTAGCAAGGAAAGAGTACTCAAGAGAGAGTTGCCTGTTCTTCAGCACTTCTGGATCACATTTCAGATGACAGAGTTTAATTGAGAATCACCTTTTAAGTGTCACAAGTTCCATGATATAATTAGTTACATATTAAAATTCTACTTCTGGAATCATTGTGGCCCCTTGATTCTTCATTATTTCAAACTTGTAACATACTTAAGATTACGTGGAAAAAAATGACTAAATCTGTTATGTCTTTAAAATATGTACTTCATATATGAGCAATATTTATCTGGCAAAATTCTTGCAAAACCTACTCCTTCCTACATTTGAATTACTCATAAATATGTCTTCATGTGCCTGAAATGAAAAAAAACTAAATAAAAAGGAAGAAATGGACATCCCAGATTTTCTTGTTTCATTTGTCAACAAGTAAATGTCAGACTCCAGATGACTGGGCTAATTTTATGCACATTTCCTAATGATTTAGAAAGCTGAGATCTCAAAGTATTTCCACAATTTTTGATATAAAGGTCAAGACTAGATTAACATAATACTTCAATCATGTCAAAAATCTGAAAGTGATATTCATGTCTGACTTAATTTTCCCTAATTAACATAGAAAGTAATTAATTTATTTTTAAAAGTTTTGACTAAATTTTAAAAGCAAATTGGCCTGTTGGTTAAGTGAGTAGTTGCATTAGAAGAAAAAAAAAACTGTATACCTTTAGTAAAGATGCAATCACATTTTAAATGTAAATGGTATGTTGGATTTTTTTTTCACTAAACTACTTATTTCAAATGAGGCCCAGCTCTATTTTCAAACGAGAAGGTATAATTTTCTGACAAGAACTTTCTGCACTCAGTTGCATCCAATATGCACCCATGAACACCTATTGTCCCTGTGGATACTTTAAAAGATCTTGCCTGGCTTCCAGGGGCCCCTCCAGAGGCGCCTGGTTCTCACAGTAGGCTCAGGTATCCTAGAGAGTCTCCAGTGTCTCTTTCTATCTGTATTTGAGCCGCTGAATCAAGCTCTGATGTTGGAGAGCACGAATTCACTGTAAGTTATCTCTCAGTGTAACAGAGTGTAGGTTCACATAGTTGATTAGAAGCATCCTTTGCTTTTCAGTTCCCTTTATTTAAACTCATCAGATGAGAGATTATTAAAATGTTTTTATTATAGCTACTACTTTTTATGTTGTCTCTGAAGAGTGTTTTTTTTTGCTATTGTGTTACCTCTATGGAGATACTATCCCAGATTCTTGAAAGGTATTTTGGAATAATGATTAACCACGTCTGGTAATCCAAGTTTAAGTGAACAGTACTGAACATGCAATTGCAAATAATAACACATCAGTGATTGCATTTTTCAGTATTTTTCTTGCACACTGTTTATACTTCATAGTTTTTTGTTGACTTGTTGAGCTACTGTCCCACAGTGAGATAATATTTTGACTGTGGTCTACAATGTTGTTGAGGTAACTGCCTAAGCAATAAGATATAGCTTTTGAGACATACACAATTCAGGGGATTTTTTCTCATATACCCAGTTCTGCCTTCTAAGCTGGTCCAGCAGGAGATTCTTTTAACTATCTTTTTCAATTTTTTATTTCTTGAGAGGTTTTGGGGGTTTTTTGTTGTTGTTGTTGTTGCTTGTTTGTTTTTCTTTTTTTTCCCAATCGTGTCTTTCTATCTTACCCACTTTCTAATCTATGCCAGTATTTTAATTTCCATTCCATGACTAATGAATTTTTCATTAATCTCAATAACCATGAAATTCTGATCGTATTCTGTTAAGCAGTGTCTAATTCTACAAGAAGCCCCATTAACTTATATGAGATCAGCTGCAAAGCAACATTATTATTCAAAATAAGTAGGGGTAGCACAACATGTATTTTAATACATACCAGAACCACATTCATGGTTGTTTTACTGTAGCACAGCAGATTAACAATTTCAAATACATAACTCCCAGCCACTGCATTGCATCTATCCAGTTTTAGGGAGGGCAAATTATGAGAGAAAAGTGGAAAACTTAATATTCATTCTGTGATTTTCCTCATTTGACAAGCCATTAAATAAAAATTAAATTAAAAAATGATAATAATTTTTAAAATATATGTCTGTGCACTGTGGAAAGTTCATACAGAAATAACTGGTATCACTACCTGTATAACTGCACATAAATCCAGTGGGTACCCTCTATAAAGTATTAGACTCAATAAAATGATTGTTAAACATTACCAATGAGGTTTTTTTTGCTTACAGTGCTCAATATACTGATAAGAGTAATATAGTTCTTTGGTAACAAAGACAGAGATTTAAAGGAACTGAAATGCTTAGAAGTCCAGGTAAGCCTCAAATGTCCTCCTTTATGGAAAGGAAAAAGTGCATTTGCAACTGATGTGCCACAAAAGTAGTATGATCACTTGCAAGTACTTGAAAAAAAAATACAGCATAATGAGAGTTAGAATTTGAATCACTTTTACTGCTGCAAATTAATCTCTTCCAAATGCTGACAAGGTTTCATTTTTTTCCCACATCTTTTGTCCGGATATGCAGAAATCAGCAGTGGAAACTATGTAAAAGTGTATTGCCTAATCTCTCTGTCACTGCTGCAAGTGAAAAAAAGAAGCTGCCACTTGTTGGCACCTAACTGAAGTTGGAGTAGCTATGGAGAGATGCCATAGCACACAGAAGACTGAAGATGTTACCTACTTTAAAGGTCAGTCTGTTTGGCAACACTCATTTGTATTCTTTTGTCTTTTCCACAGTCATGAGACACATTTCCATCTGAACAAAACGGCGTGAGGATTAGACAAAAAGAACACATTGCTAAGTGACCTTTTTGCAGTGATCATTTTTTTTCAAGAACTGTATGAACAACATTGATCTTCACCTCTAGTAACCAAACAAATAAGGCCAGATTCTGACTGCTAAAATTCTGCTTACATCCTTAAATTCATGCAGTTAATTTTACTTTCTAGGGCAATCACTTGTCCCATCAATTATATGCATCCGTACAATCCATCTGAAGCAGATTCTGCAGCGAGCTCTTCTTTAGACCATGTCAGACTTTTCTTTAAAGAAACTTATTGTTTCACTCCCAGAAGGTGCTGGGAGCAGGGAGCTGCACTTGAGACAGACAAATACTAGTAGATGTGGAGGTTTACTCGCCTCTGGGGTGACAGGACTGAAATACTTATACAAGGTCAATCAAAGAAACTAAAACTGGTAAACAATAAAGAAATAAAACAAGTAAGTGATTTTGCTATTTACAACACTGGTTAGAAATTTGAGGTAATTTTCAAGGGGTGAAATCATCCACAAGTCCAGGTGCCACCCTAAAACTGAGGAACGATGGAATTTTTCCCTCTCTCAATGACATAGCAGCAAATTCAATCTTAAAGTGACATTTGTAGCCTAACACATGCAAGAATGCACTCACTTTTCATCAGCACCTTAGCTTTCTAAATCTGCTGCTTCCTTTCCTCATTTTCTTGGGTATATCACATCATTGCCCAACTATATCTGACTGAAATGTAAAGAAATAAAAAGTATTATTTCCTAGTACTTCTAAAAGCAGGTAATAGCCGTGGATGTCAGGCAGATCTCCCTGGGTAGTGGAATACAGATCTCCCAGGCAGCTGTGACGACATTACCACCAGAACGCAAATACATATTAGACATGCTAATCTACACGGTACTCATCACCGGACATGGATATTTGAGGGCAGAACAAAAAGCTGTTGTCTGTCTAACCCACTTTTTCCCAGATCAAAGAAGCTTTCCCTAGTATTTTCGTCATTAAGAAGCTAATTTCTGTAAACTTCTAATAAATTTTGTAGGAAGCATGTAAGGTTTATAGAGTCCTAAGACTGACATACAGCAACTTACAGTCTTCAATGTGAACTGATTAATAGCATGTGGAAATGCAAGTTTCTGTTTGCATCTAACCTCTGTTCTTGATTATCTATATTGTTTTCTACTAAAATTTAAGTAATATGCTGGTCAGCTTTTCAATTGTTTCTTTGAAGAGGAATGGTGCAATTGATAAAAAAAACCCCATTCAATACTGACTGATTAATATCTGTGTACTCCCCTAAAAATCAATCCCATGGACTTATGTCTCTATTTATAAGAAATCTCTAGATTTTGTTTGGGGAATAAGTGAAATGTGGGCTTTCTTTGTACCTTTTACAATAGCTTCCACAACTCTTTACATGGTACAGCCATTCTTCTCATTTATTCAAGCAGAAAAGCTTTTATCCAAGAAAATGTGTGTACTGAACAAGAAAGGAAGGACTGAAGGTGTAAGCTACAGAAGTCTTTCTTCCTTTGCCTTGAGGCTTGATGTTTCACCACTGCTCAGCTCCCAGCCCTTTTCTAGTGCACAGAAACAGGACTGACAGCTACCACTGAAGGTCATTTAACTGTGTTCTGTTTTTTCCTCTTTTATCAAGTTACATGTTTTTCTGATTATAGCATTCTTCCTATTAAGTCCTATAACTGCAGACTTAATAGAAGTCTGAACCAAACAATATTTGGTACTAGTGCAAGGCTGGTCATGCAAGAAAATAAAAGTAAAAACTATTGGGTTAGAATCATAGAATCATAGAATGGTTAGGGCTGGAAGGGACCTTCAAAGGTCATCTAGTCCAATCCCCCTGCAAGAAGCAGGGACGTTCCCAACCAGATCAGGTTGCTCAGAGCCTCATCCAGCCTGGCCTTGAATGTTTCCAGGGATGGGGCTCTGGGCAGCCTGTTCTAGTGTTCTATAGCTCGCATTGTGAAAATTTTTTCACAATTTCCAATCTAAATCTACCCCCCACTATTTTAAAACCATTACTCCTTGTCTTATTGCAACAGGCCCTACTGAGCAGCCTCTCCCCATCTTTCTTGTAGGCCCCCTTGAGGTACTGGAAGACCGCTATAAGGTCTCCCTGGAGCCTCCTCTTCTCCAGGCTGAACAGCCCCAACTCTCTCAGCCTGTCCTCATAGGAAAGGTGCTCCAGCCCTCTTATCATCTTCGTGGCCCTCCTCTGGACCCTCTCCAACTGGTCCATGTCCTTCTTGTGTTGGGGGCTCCAGAACTGGACACAGTACTCCAGGTGGGGTCTCACCAGGGCAGAGTAGAGGGGTAGAATCACATCCCTCGACCTGCTGGCCACGCTCCTCTTGATGCAGCCCAGGATGCGGTTGGCCTTCTGGGCTGCAAGGGCACATTGCCTGCTCATGTTAAGCTTCTCATCCACCAGCACTCCCAAGTCCTTCTCCTCAGGGCTGCTCTCAATCCATTCCCCGCCCAGCCTGTATTTGTGCCTGGGATTGCCATGACCCAGGTGCAGGACCTTGCACTTGGCCTGGTTGAACTTCATGAGGTTGGCACAGGCCCAGCTCTCCAGCCTGTCAAGGTTCCTCTGGATGGCATCCCTCCCTTCCAGCATGTCCACGGCACTACACAACTTGGTGTCATCGGCAAACTTGCTTGGGTTTTGTACAAACTTGGGTTTGTACAATGTAATTCAATGCCAAGTTTTAAGTTTAGTTTTTAAAAGAAAAAGTTGAGGCACATTATGTGAAATACCAGTGTTTGATGTGGAAAGCTAAAAGCAGTGAGAAATACTTACAATTGCTCTGAATAACTTCATTTAACTGATGACTGTATCACAAGATGTATCACCTTAGCCAAAGTAAATTTTTTGATGAAGAATTTTGTCTGAAGCCAACAGAAAGATGTTGCTCACAATGGCATATCTTACAGGTTTCAGACAAATTCACAGAACTCAAAGATGTTGCAAAGTAAATGCCCAGGGACCTTCCTGGGATTCTCCTCCATGACAGCAGAAGACAGGCAATCGAAACAGTCTGGTGTACACATATCATTTTTATGCAGAGCTTATCTGCCTTCCATGAGGATAGACTTCACAGTTCAAATGTTCTCTGCCTCAGCAGAAGGCCTTTGAAAACCAAATACCACGTAAAGAGTAGTAAGAAAAAGAATAAAATCTCAGAGGTATAAATTAAATGTAAAATTCACTAGGTCTCGAATGAATATGTCAAAGACAAAAGAAAAGAAAACATTATTTTATTAGGTAAACTATGGAATAACCTTGCAGCATTCCATATGACTGATATTACTGGGAATTGTTAAGTTGTATTTAAGGAAGATTCCAGTGAGTAATGGAGAAAGGAGGTCTGTCAAGAAAGGTCTTTTTTTTTCTACACTACAACTAACTCAGGAGTACAGGACAATTAATGTTTATGGATCTATATCTTAATGGATAAAGCACGTTTGAAATTGCTAGATCAAAGCAGAACATGATGTCTGGAAAGAAGTTACCCGGCATAGGGAACTTCAGTTCACAGCTCTGTAGTAGATGTTTCAGGCGGCCACCATCCATGAACCTTCTAAATGTTAGATGACAAAATTTCTTAACTAAAGATGAATGAAGAAACTTGTGTAAATATTCATCTGTCTTCCAACTGTCAGTCTCAGATGAAGTAACAGAATGGTCAATCTGAAAGTCATTAATAAAGAATTAAAGAAGAAAATATAATGAATGTGTTTGGAAAATTGATCCTGTCAAACTAAGCTAATGTCATTTCTTGATTAAACATTTTTTTTTCTCACACAGAGGTAACAGTTAAATGTAAATTACCACATGACATTTTGATAAATAAACTATAAAGATGCACAACTTCAAAATGGCACAAGAAGATCCTATCTGGATGGTCCCTTGCAAGAAATTTCAAGTGATTTATCATGACATGATTTATTAGAGACTAATCTACTGAAGTCTGACACATTTATTTGCAGTATACCATCTATAAAAAAAAAAAGTGTCAACACTGTGTCAACATACTTACATTGACCACATCTAGAGGCAAAGTAGACAATTTCTTAGTTAATTTGTTAATTCTTTGCTGAAGATAGTGTTGGAAGCCCAGTAGGAGGTTAGTCATGGCTCCGTTGAATATTTTGCCTTAAACGTAGCACCACTAAGAAGGGGACATAAAGTGATCACAGGATTTGCATACAAGGTCCTGACCAGATCCAATTAGATGAGTGATGAGTGGCTGAGGTAGTGGCTGAAAGCCAAAGTCCTTACATGGCTATCACAAGGTCACTGTTGTGCATGTTTACCATAAAGTTCTTTATCTCAGCTTCATCTACACTGCATAAAAGCTTTGAATTGGTTCTTCTTCTACGACCTAGCACTCATGACACTTAGGAACAAAGAAGACATACATTCCTTGCAGATGGAAGGAAAGTAGTAGTGTGTTTTGCTCAAATGAAAGTTGTCAGTCTGAAGATTAGCGAATAAATCTAAATTTAGGGTGGCAATCTCACACCTTTTTTCTTTTTCCACTGTCCAATTCTGTTAATCAGATATAATGAAGAATACTGAAGAGAATTCAAACAGTTATGAGAACTATTAAGGAGTTTGGAAATATACTTTGAAGACTCAAGGAGATCAAGCAAATGACTTATGTCATGAGGGAGCAATGAGGAAGTATTTGTGCAGCCTTTAAATATGGGAAACAACACCTTCTTCAGTTTAGTAAAAAAAAATCCAGGTAAAGGAAGGAAAATAAATTCTAAGCAAAAACACATGTATATTTTTACCTCCTTTTGGAAGAGTAAGACCACTAGGACAGTTTATCATGCTTTGCAATGAGTTTTCCATCACTTGCAAATTTAAGATCAGAAGTGTATGTTTTACTTTGAATTCTTTTTTTTTCTTAAAAAAAAAAGTATTTTTTATGGACATTTTCCCATCTGTTTTATTGGAAAGGAAGAGATTACTACATTAAACACCTCTTGACTTTTAGGGTGAAAAATCTTTAGAACTCATATTAGACTGCATTAAGCACATCTAGGAAGATTTATGTAAATAGTCAGATAAAATACAGTACTGATACAAAAGTATGAAAACCACTCTCCTGAAAAGTCTTCTCATGGAACATGTTGATTTACTGCCTTGCCAGTTTCCCCACAAGGAAGAGGGGGATGCTTAATAGATAGGATTCTAAAATATTCTCAGAAATGAGAATTTTGCTCACAATTGCAAAAGATTAAATTACTTAGTGTTTCTAGATTGACATCCAGCATCCCAAAGAATCACTGCGAAAACTGAATGAGTGCGTTTGACATTTTCTTTCCTTCTGCATGACTACACCTGAGAAATTGTACAGGTATGGTGCATTTGAGTTGAATTCAGTGACAAGACAGATTACAAGGAATTATAATCAAATTTATATTTAGTGCATTCTTACCAGTAGACAGAAAACAGGTCAGTATTCTTATTAGTGCATCTTAATTTTATTATCTGTATAATTGGAGAATAATTTATAAAATGGTGCTACATAAACAAACTATTTTAACTTTAAAAACATGTAATAACTTCTTAAAAGAGTGATGTTCTGGTTTTAACTTGTCTTGAAGGCACATTAATATTCATGGTTTAAATTTGACTGAAAGACTTGATTGGATTTAAGGGTTGGTTTGGATTCCCCGCTCCCCCCCACCCCCGGCATCATTCAGGACTATTCTAACTGTTACAAACTGAACTCTGAATTAATGACCACATTAAATACATCTGGTTTTATTTTCACCTCTTACTTGTTTGTAATAAAACTGCTCTTTCAACAAATAAAAGTGGTGAGATTCATTGCAGTGTTGTTTTTAAAACCGCTACCTCTGACCTCTGAAGCACAAGCATTCCAGAGGAGGAAAAATGATATCATTTTAGCAATACAATTTTTTTTATACTTTTCTCTAAAAATATGTTAGAAAGTAAAATTACATGACTCATTCTTTTGCATGGCCATAATTCACAGCCTTTTTCAGAAGTTTGAATGTGCCTTCGCCCTGTAACAGGAGTATTACACACTAATTAAAATAAATACACAAGTCTGAAAAAAGGAAAAAAACAAAATAAGACCTTACAAGACTAGAACTTGAATTCCAAATATAACTAATAAAATGTGGCAAGACAGCAAAAAATACAGTCTTTTGTAGTCAGTACTTCAATCGGGTGTACTTTTTTAGTGAATCTTAGAAAGGCCAGACTTAATTTGTATGAGTTGTAAATGAGGGGTGAAGGCTACTGAAGTGGGTACATGAAGAAACAAAGCAGTACGGTGCACTTCAGTTAATCAGGATGCACTGAACAGCGAAATTTGCTTAATTGAGATGTTTCCCAAGGAAGCAATTTAAGACTAATGATACCTAATAGCAATAACTGCTGTTTAATGGGGATGGTAATTCCACTTAATAGGGATACCATCAGGTAATTATGGCCAGGTCTAAGCTACTGACTTCTGTTGGCAAAGCTCTACCTGTCAGGCATCTGAAGAGAGGTGGTCCTTAATCAACAACTACAGGGAAGCAGAAACACCAGATGCAAACTTTGGTATTGCCAATCTGTGTTTTTACAGAATATCCTATGTTGATCAATAGGAAGCTGTTGCCCTACTGATTTGAAATAAAAAATCATTCTATTTTGCACATTGTCTTTCTTTTTTTTTAATATGTATTTCTAGTTTATATCTGGCTAAAATGATCCTAAGGTCTTTTTGTGTTTATGTCTCAACATATTGTACCTAATTTACTAGCTTGATTTATGCATATGACATGTTGGGATATGAACCCAAATCCAAAAAAAAACTTTTGTGCTAACATTTAGCTATTTTCTTCTTTGTTTTTCTTTGGCTTTTTTAGGATTTTTTGGGGGGTTGGGGTTTTTTTTTGATGTTGCACAGTCATTCCATGCTGGAGATGTCTTTTAGCTCACTTGTTCAGCCAAAATCAACAATAGTGCTCTGATGCACAGGGTGCCCAAACTGGGGCCTCCAAATTCTGTTCCTTCCAGTCAAAGAGTGATTGACCAAAAGTGTGGCGGGCTCATCTCCTTGACAGCAACAGTAGTCATGAGGATCCTCCCTATACAGGATGCTGTTACTCTGCCACTGTGTCCTCATGAATAAAGTCTGCTGTAATTTTTTTTCAGCTCATACACACACTCCTTGGGTATTATTACATACAAAGGAGCTTCCCTTTGCTACCACTGCTTAGGCACACAACCTTCATAAATTCCCCTTTCGTCCCATGCTCCTATACTTGCTAGTGCTGTTCATCAGCCTCCCAGGATGATAAATCAACAGGCACAGAGAGCAGGAAGTAGAAGCTATATCCCTAATACCCACAGATCAGCATCTTTATGACAGCAAACTCCCGAAGGCATGAAAAAGGTTCACTGAAAAGCAGAAACAAGAAGCACGGGGAGAAATCTGTAAAGCTTGACAAATATTTTTTATTTACTTTGAGGTCATCCAAGATCATCTAAAAAACTTTTTGGGATATTTTTCACAAATGAAGTCTCCTCTGAGGTGGGTATAATTTGTCTAAGAGATAAAGAAAAGATGGAAGTGTGGCTCTGTGTGCAGGAGGAATGCAGTCTTACAGCAAGTTATATTATTGTAGAGAAGGACAAACAGGTATAGTTCACTGCCTCAGGATCCAAAGAGTCACAAGAGAAAAACAAGAAAATAATCCGAAAATCTGCTGTGAAACATTGACTCAAGAAAACGGTGAATAATTGACAACTAGCAGTTTATACAGCAAATTTAGATATTTGTTCTCATCAACCTGTACACAAGGAGGCTATGATTTATACAGGCCATTGAAGGAACTGTTTAATAGGATATATTTCAGTCCTTGCATTGCTGGCAAATTGTCCATGCAGTAACTGTTTCTAATATTTCTGCTCCAATATGTAGAAATATTTTAGTGGCTTTCTAATTGAATGATACCCAGAGTGGCTTTCCAGAGATACTCCCACAGAAACTTTGAACATAGCTTCCCAAATCCTTCAAATAATATGTATACAATCAAACATTTCTTTGTCAATATATGTGTGTATACATGTGTGTGTTTTGTATGGATGATGTGTTCTTCAAAGAGCAGTCAAAACAGGAGAAAAAACCAAGCCAAAACAAACCAAATCAATGTGAGGGGATCACAAGTGAGATTAAACAGGCCTTGACATAACTGTCAAGAACTCAGTGGTGTTCTTCCACATTTGGACAGAGTACCACACATCTCTTGTTACACGATTGACTGGTTTGGCATCCAACTGAACTCAGCTGTGCTGTGTCCTTTAGCTGGACACCACCCTGAAATTTTGTCTGTTCACAGCAATGAGAGAAGCTCACTGGTAGTAAGCAGCTTCCAATCAGTAAATTTTAAAGAATACATTTGTAACTAACTATTCCAAAATATATTCTTTAAAAAGATTAAATTTTGGAGGATGAAAGCATGTTTTATTGTATTACAGCAAACCAGCTAAGTAAAATCCTTGCTATTACTGAAGAAAGAAAAAAAAAATTCTTCCTATCTACAAACGAACAGAAGCACTGCTGCTGCTGTTTTCCCAATTACACTGTATCCCCTGTGGCCTGCCATGGATATGACCTCAATCTAGACCGTGTTGAGACTTCATATTCACTTCTCTTACATAAGCAAAGAAGGCTTTTCCACATTACTGCTGTAGAAGTTTTATACTCAGGAGGCAATACTAATCTCTATAATATGGTTTGAAAAATAAGTAATTTTGTTTAACGTAAATTGTAGGAGACACAAAATGATGAGACAGAGTAGAGGAATCTCAAACAGAAAAAGAAAAATTAACAAAGGATGAGAGTCCTGATTTCCCAGCTATTTACACATGTACTCTGTGCACTTAGCTTTTTAAATAAAGAGACTATGCTGTCGATAGTCATGAAAAAGCTTCTGCTGGCTCAGGGAACAAGAAAAAAAATTCTAGATTAACAAGAAGATGCAGAAAAGCTTCCCACATGTTCTAGATATAACATCTGTTATCTTGTGCCTTTTCATAAATTTTAAGGGACAAGTTTATTAAACTAGTTACATAACTGTTTTTTAAGGTGTTTAAAAAAAAAGACATTGTCACGACAGTCCCATCCAACATTTCACTGGAATGCTTTACAATAATATTTCCCTAACAATCCACATTCTAGAATTGCCTGCAGAGTGCCTTGCCCCAGAAAAGACAGAAGAGACTCCAATTCACATCTCTCAATATGTTCCCAGTAGCAAGCATCTCCAATGAGCAGCATCTCCAGGTCTTGGACCCCAACATCAGATATTGGTTCAGGAGAAGTGACCTCCAGCACAGTATGTTGTATTCAAGAGGCAGAAAGTCTCAGCTTCTAGTTCCATAGCCAGTGGGAGCTTGTTTTGATACAAAAAAAAACCTCTGCTGACCGCAAATCATGGATAGCCTTAACTTAGACAAAGTTTTACTTTAACTATGAGAACACTGAATGAGATGGGGCTGGAGTGCATGCCCTGTGATGGGTGGCTGAGGTAACTGTGTTTTTTCAGCCTCAATAAGAGATGGGTTTGGTGGGACCTAACAGCAGACTTCCCATATCTGTGGGAGGCAACAGAGAAGACACAGTTGGGTTATTAGCAGAGGTTGACAGAGGAGAACAAAAGACAATGATCATAAAAAGAAACAGACTATGTTCAAACTGTATATATGATAAAAGAGAAAAATAACTTTTCACCAGGAGAATAATAAAGCATTGCAATAGGTTGCCCACACAGCTTGTAAAAACTCCATCCTTGGAGGTTCTCAAGACCCAGACCCCTTGTGTCTGAGTTCAGTGTTCACCTTGATGTGAGCAGGAGGTTGCAGTAGAAACTTCTAAAGGTCCCTTCCAACTTATGTAAAGATTATTTGAATTTCTAGTTTGCTCAAACACAACAGTTTCTTGTTTCCCACACACCTCATGTACTTTTGGCTAGAAAATAAGCAAGTTAGAGTAGAAGTGAATTAGGAAATTACTATGAGATCAATGGAAATAAATCCAAAAGATTAACAAAGGGAATAGTTTAATAAGAGAATTGGAAAAAAGTTTTCTGCTAAGGATAAGAGGAAGGAAATAGTACCACTAGGCCCTGAACACCATTTTCAGAAGAGAAAAAAAAAAAGAGAAAAACAAAAACAAAAATGCACAGTGGAAAGAGCAAAGTGAAAATTACATTAACAAATTAGCTAGCAGTCTAACTAACAGAAGTAATACAGAAAAACATAGCTGTGATTTAATGGGCTCAAAACAATATTTTTTAAAATGTTTTGGAGGAGGATGCCCAGAGAGGTGGTGGAGGCCCCATCCCTGGAAATGTTCAAGGCCAGGCTGGATGAGGCTCTGAGCAACCTGATCTAGTCGGGGATGTCCCTGCTCCTTGCAGGGGGGTTAGACTAGATGACCTTTGACGGTCCCTTCCAGCTCTAACCATTCTATGATTCTATGACTATTGATCAAGGTCATGGGAAAGGGACAATACACTTGAATGAGTCTTGTATATCATGGCTAGTGCCCAGCAGGGACTAGGCAGAGTAACTGAAAGAAGTGGTAGAATCTTCAGTTCCATCCATATGTCTGATAAATAGAAAATGTCATAATTCATAACAGCCAGGAGGAAAAAAATAATTTTGGTTCCTATGGGAATCTAAAGTCTCAAGAATTAATGAACAAATGATGAAAAAAGTGAAACTGGATGTTAGAATGAGTACATCCAGGAAAAAAAAATGGTGTGTGTGGGGGGAATCCATTAATGACATAGACAGCTAGTCAGCACAAAGTGCTTTGGACCAGGTTTCCCCCCATATATTGCAAAGTAAATTTAAACTGCCTTAACGTCAGTGGAGAATTTATTATAAAGAGGAAAATCTCCATAAAAAGAGCCCTGCAATCTCCTGTACCAATCAGTTCCTAGGAAAAAACATCAGAGAAATAATCCAATGGGAAAAAAAGAGGACAAGGCAAATATAAATGACTCACAGCATATCCTCAGAGTTCCCTTTTGCATCTAAGCAAGGTGGGCCCTGGCTTCCAAGGTCAGAACCTTTCCCTATAGTTTACAATATGGTCCCCAATGAGCAAAAATATGTCTTTTCCTCCAACTACAGTGATTGAGATGTGCAATTTAATAATTTATTTTCACACCATATCACAACAGTGAATCAGTCCCATATAGGTGCTGCTGCTTTAATGTTACAGTTTGGATCCAGCACATATTTTTGAAGCAAATTTATTGATCATCCCTACTTCTTGTGCTTCCTCTGGTTCCACAATGTGAACCAATCTTAGAGTGCATGGACTTGATATACATTTCTGATGAGACGTAAATGAGAAGATGTGCTTCAGAGGTGCATCTAGGGTACTCCTACTGCTATTTCAGTCTACTGGATCATGTTGGAGCTTGTCTGAAAATAAAAATTTAAAATTTAAAACAGAGGAAAAAAAAACCAAACCTCACACTGACAAAAAAAACAATCCCACATTTCATACAGTGTACATATAAAGTCCTCAGTAGCATTGTTTTCACTCTGTAGAATCATTCCTGTTGGTATGTCCTACATGGTAATATGCATGTAGCAAATTAGTCCAGAAGTAGACATGCTTAAAAGCTATTAAATTGCCATGTAATATATTAGAACTAAAAAGAAACGTAAGTCATAGCCATAAAACCCAAATCAAGGAAGAGAGAATAAAGGTTTCCTAACTATTTTACAATACTGGGTTTAGCAATTGAACCATCAAAAAAGAAAGTGATTCCTGGGAGATCGAAAAGAACCAATCATCCTAAATTACAGATATGTGGAAAACCTAAGGACATGAACTTATATATCAGATCACCTCCAGGAACATTACAGGAGTAGGTATAATGCTGTTTCAGTGCATACCAATATATTATCAAGGATAATATGTAAAATGCAGAAAATTCCAGCAGTCATCAGTTCTAATTTGTGTGTAATTACCTGTGAAATATCTAGATAAGTTTGAATTATTCAAGCTACTGGTATTCCCCATGACCAACCACTTCTAATAAACATACATGATCAGTAACAGTTCTGCTTTCTTAACAGTGAGCCTGTAGAATTATCTGCAGAGAAAAAAGCAGCAATAGGAAGAGAATGAAGTATACCCTGTGGGGTATTACTAGGCAGTACATTCATTAAGCAGTTCTTATGATGCCATAAATGCTTTAGTCATAAGAACCAAACATAAAATCCCAGACTTTCTAATACTCCAAGAGGGACTACTTTGCCTTTTGTAATATACAGTTCTTCTCTTCTGAAAAACATACCAGTAGCTATTTCTCTACTAATGCAACTGATTTTGCTTTGGAATATACTCAGAATATTACAGGTTTACATATTTTATTATAGCTTTTAGATTGGGGTGATAAGACATTTAAATACTTCACCTAATTAAAGCTTTTTTTTTTTTTTTAAATCTCGTGACATAATAAGAGAACAAAATTTTGAAAGGCATTATGAAGTTGCAATGCTGTAAAAGCTCGGAACTGTTTTGCATATAGTGTTGTGTGAAGTGAAACTACTCCCATATTTTATAAAGACGATAAAAAAAAATATCTCAGCCTGTAAGAGTAAACAGGAAAATACAGCTGACTTACAAAGCAATTAGATTCCTATCTTGTCTAGGCAACAGGCAAGTCGTGACTGAGGGGATAATGAATATAAGGAGTGCCCTGATCTATCTATAAGACAGAACATGTAATGGACCAGGTTTGCATAGATGATCTCAGCTAATGCTATTTTGTTTTCCTAGTATATAGTCTAGCTGAAACAGTTATGGATGTGCTTAATTACACGCTGTAAACTCAGAATTGACACCAGATATTTTCAATATTCCTTTAAGATGCATACCCATATCTTTTTTCAGTTCCTGGTTAAAACAAAACAAACAAAAAAACCTGACCAATTTAAGTGGATGAGAAGTGTGTTGACTTTGGAAACAGATCAAATAAAAATCAATTTATAAAATATAATTGTTTTAAATGTATAAAATATAAACAATATCTGCTCATGCTGAAGTTTAGTGTAGGGTTTTCCCTAGCATGCTTCAGCCAAATGTTCTGATCCTAACATTTACTTTAGAAGCTTAATAGGAACCAAATAACCTAAGTAACCAACATTTCTGTTCCCAGATTAACAGTTGATTAGTCATTAACTATTAGTGAAAACAAACCTCTCTATCTTGTCTATGGCCTTATTATCCCTATACGGCTCTTGCAATCAGAGCATAAAATGAACAAGCCCTGGACCTCCACGTGTGTTCCTAGTTCCTGTAAGATGATGTAAACCCTAACTCTAGTTAGCTGAGTACTTAAAGTCAGCTACCTAAGCCGATTTTTCACAGAAGACAACTTCCTTCGTCCTCTACGTAGAATAAACACTGGTTGACTGATTCTGATTTCTTTGTAACTTTTCTCTCAACTTCCTTGCTAGCCCCAGCTCCCATTCTCTTGGACTTTAAGTGCCCTACAGCACTACCTTCCATAGTAATTTCAAAAGGAAGTTGTTAATGTATCCAAATACTCCCTGTTCTTAAATATATAACATATCTTTTGGCTAGTTATCTTGCTGTGTGAAGTTTTGTGTACAGGCTTACAGAACATTAGCAAGGATAGCTCTTTGTCCCGTTGTAAGGAATGGCAAAGATGCAATGTAAGGCATGCCTACCACAGTCACATGTGTTTTGACCACCCAGAACAAAACTTCAGTGCATCACTAATCACAAGCAAATTCAACAGGAAATTGATGTGTTCAGTTTGGACATGTGTCTCACAGATGAGCACAGCAATGAAACCAAATTCAACAAAATCTTTTCAAGCCCATGAGAATGACTCCAAACACAGAATTATAGTTCAGTAAAATGGTGAGGCTGAGACTGCTCTATTCAGTGATCTTTAGCAAACAGGTAGGTGAAATGAAGGGTTTCATGACAAATCTTTGTGGTGACTATTTACCAATGTTTCTAACTATTACCTTGTGGTTTCAGTATGTCTTAATCAAATGATATACTTACCTGGAGTACTGTGTCCATTTCTGGAGCCCCCAACACAAGAAGGACATGGACCAGTTGGAGAAGGTCCAGAGGAGGGCCACAAAGATGATAAAAGGGCTGGAGCACCTCTCTTATGAGGACAGGCTGAGAGAGTTGGGGCTGTTCAGCCTGGAGAAGAGGAGGCTCCGGGGAGACCTGATAGCGGTCTTCCAGTACCTCAAGGGGGCCTACAAGAAAGATGGGGAAAGACTGTTTAGTAGGGCCTGTTACAATAGGACGAGAGGTACTGGTTTTAAAATAGAGGGGGGTAGATTTAGATTGGATATTAGGAAAAATTTTTTACGATGCGAGTTATAGAACACTGGAACAGGTTGCCCAGAAAGGTGGTGGATGCCCCATCCCTGGAAACGTTCAAGGCCAGGTTGGATGAGGCTCTGAGCAACCTGATCTAGTTGGGGATGTCCCTGCTCCTTGCAGGGGGGTTGGACTAGATGGCCTTTGAAGGTCCCTTCCAACTCTAACCATTCTATGATTCCATGATTCTATGATATATATATATATGACATGACTGATGCCTATAACAAAATTCAATCCTTGACATAAAATACTGAAACTATAGAAGCAGCAGTCAGAACTTCAACCCATTTATAAGTGAGTTAGCAAATAAGTGGGATTTTTTCTCATTTTCTTTCTGATAGCATCGTTCTCTTTCAAAAATGAAATTCAGGATGGTGGGGGGATGAGGAAGACAGGATGTGGTAGATTGACTTTTAAGTCTTGTTCCGTCATGGACTAAGACTTAATTCCCATTCTGCCACTGAGGCTACAGTTTCTCATAGGTTCAGAAGACCTAGACTTTCATGTAGTTCCAGCTACATAAAATATAGCAATATTTCAACTAACTGATATGAGCTGTAAAGTAAGGGTGAGAAACCTGTCAGCAAAGTAGTAAATTTATAGGTGAAGCTATTCAGTATTTTGAGAACTGACGTTTTTCTCCATTGGTCTGTCCTTGAAGAGGTGGGAATTGTTTTGTGGATTGGTATCTGCAAAAATTATGCTAACACCACCTTACAGTTTGCTGAGAATTTTAGCGCTTGGTTTGAGAGTAATTGTCTACAGAACTTTTGTCTGGATTTTGCCTCTGCAGAGTATGTTCTAAGTATATAGATGGCAAATAGTAATGAATATGTGCAATATATGCTCTTTATCATAAAGTTGTCATATTTGTCAGCACTTTCAACCATGCCAGCCAGATAATTACAGATAGACTGCTCTATGGAGTATTTTTATTTTGTCCTTGTTGTATCTGTCTGTGTGTTTGTTCTTAGACTTTCTTATAACCCTTTATTTTAAGCAGATGAGGAGCAGATCACAAATCTAGCAAAACTTGAAAATGTCAGCAGAACCTCAAAGACTCTGAATGACCTGCTCTTTTGTATATACATGTGTGTGTATATATATATCTACATTTTTTTTGTTGTTAAAAAATACCATTTCTGATGCTCAGGAGTTTTGTCCAAATTGTAAGATTGGTAAGCTAAACTGTTGGGGGTTTTGCTGTTAATTAGGAATAAGGTCTTCTTCCACGCTGAAGCTAGACGTTTAGTTAAACAATACTGTGAGAAAAGACAATCTAGGCTTAGGAGTAGCACCCTAATTGCTGGGAATGCAACAGTGTTTCTAATAAAAGCAGTAGTTCAAATGTTGCAGAAATGGAGGCTTAGAAGAATCGAAGTATTTGGGAGTGTTTTGATTTGGGACATCAATTCTTTATTTTTGTTCATAATGGCAGTTGAAAGGCCTACTATTGTGATCTCATTTACTAGGCTGTTGATCTAATTGAAAAATGGTCAATAAACATGTTATTTTAGCTTTGGTGGTGGATTCAGGTTTGTTGGTTGAATATCTCTTTATAAAATGGTCCCTGAAGATAGACAGGGCTGTGTGTTCAGAAGATGCTGCAGAATGGATTGATCCTTGAATTGAGAATCACAGTACTGGTGGCACATGACTCCTTTGGAGAAGTTCACACGTGTCTTTATTGACTTCTGAGATCCAGCAGCATTAGTCTCTGATCCCCATTCTAGTCCCATTCCTTCAAATGGACACCTTCTTGAGTCTGGGAGTGTGGATAGCAATTACCCCAAGATAATAAGCCTTGGTTTCAATGATTTCATGCATTAGGCTGTTTTTAAAGTATATAAAGAAAAATAACATCAAAAAGCTACCAGGATTGCAGATCATAATGTTATCCAATGTACCTGACTTCTTTCTTCCTTTCAAACCAATTGCTCCTGTTGCTTTTTTTTTTATAATTTCAAGTCAGAGTTGGGGTATTTTCTTTGAATTATTTGTATTTTTGTTTTTCTTTCAGGAGAAGGAGAGAAGGCTTCATTGCTTTGAGGAGTTCTGCATCAATTGGAAGCAGAGTTTAAAACAAATTAAGTGATATTAAGTACACTTACAATATTACAATTTAAAATATTAGTTAGAATTTGGAAGATAAGCAGGAATAAAGAAATAGGAATATAAGAATTTACAATAGCTTTGAATAAACACATACAAAAAATTACTGTGGTCCCTGTTGCAGGATGGAACAGCCGATATCTGATTCCACAGCTTTGTCCAAAAATCATGTTTTCTTTGGCCTGCAAAAGATGTGTCATGCAGACAATCACCCCCAGGAGACATTGTTAAGTTAATATTCTCAATGGTGGTGGCAATCAGAAACTGTCATGATTTTGTTGCTTAATTTTCTCCTGTCCCTATGAATTGAGCAGACCGGATGTTCATCAGAGTTCATCTGCTAAGACCTTGTTGAAGTCTTAGCAGATTTTAGCTGTACTTGACATGGATTTATGCTTCCATTCTTTTGTTCCAAGGATGGCATCTGGCATTAATTCTTTGCTGGTTGAACTTCATGGGCCAGACTTTTTAAGGGCTTTTTTTTTGGAATGGATCAGAGGGAAAAGGTGCTGTAATTCAATTGTCATTGAGCAGATATTTTGTATGAAGGGCTATTTTGAGGACCAAAGAATTATGAAACCTTGCTCAAACTTTACCCTTATTATGAGTATTTTTTTCTGAGAATCAGTAAACACATTGAAAGCAGAATAGTTTCACTAGTCAGATTCTAGCTGATCAACTTTATACAAACTCTACCTTTCAAACATGAGAAAATGTTTCTTCAGTCACTTTGGGATTGCTGGAATTATTTACCATCCTACCCTTCTTATTGTATGTCCTTTACATCACCCAGAAGCCTGCTTTCATATGGATTTGAGATCTTTAACAGGTAAGCACGATATAGATATAGACTTGTCAGTTCTTCTGATTTTGTAGATGTGGAATGATGTATTGAAAAAAAAATATCCCTACAATGTGTGTAACAATCTCTTCTCAGTGGAGGAGGTTTATGTATTACAAGGCGGTAGTAATTACTCAAGGTCCATGTATTACCCGTGCCTTGATAAAAGCATGAAATTCATGTCTGTCTGATTTTCTGATTTTGAATGTTTCCTTGAGTAGCTTCCAAGGCAAGGTCATTGCAGATTGCCACTCTGCTTCATACTTAAGTTTTATGATGTAAGAGAGATCTGAACAGTTTCTACTCTGTTAAATAATTTCATAAGTGATAGTGAAATATCAAAATAGGAATTATATTATTTCTTGTAATATATACTTGAGATATATAGAATAGAATAGAATAGAATAGAATAGAATAGAATAGAATAGAATAGAATATTTCTATTGGAAGGAACCTGCAATGATCATCTAGTCAAACTGCGCATATATATAAAAATATATGTTTATGTACATATGTACTTGCATATAAACATTTTTTTCTGTCAGAATTACCCACAGCCATTCATTCCTAGTTGAATGAAGCAGTCTATTTCTTTTTCATATGTTTAGTTACTATTAATAAAATAATAGACAAGTTCTGTTTCTGAACTCTCTATTTTCAGGATTTGTCCAATTGACTTCAGTGGTTGTCTCACTTGAATAAGTCTCTGTAAAATAAAAAATAATTGAGATATTTCTTCACCTGCAGTCTAACTAAAGTGATATAGTCACTCACCAATTCATTTTTGGCATTTGGAGTATTTCTATGATTTTTGTCCCTTAGATGCCTAGCAAACAGTTAGATACAGTCAATATTTGGGGATATTAAGAAGAGAACCTGGATTTAGTAAGTCTCTAGCAAAATGTTGGAAGGTAAATGCCTTGTCTTGAATTTGAGACTAAATGCAATTGAGAGTCTGGATAGTTTTGGCTGGGATAAAGTTAATTTTTTTTCTTAGTAGCTAGTATGGGGTTATGTTTTGGAATTTGTGTTGGAAACAGTGTTGATAATACAGCAAATTAGGGATGGACAAGAAGTTGTAAGGGGATACAGCTGGGATAGCTGACCCAAACTGACCAAAGCAATATTCCATATCATATGATGTCATGCTCTGTATATAAAGGTAAGGGAAGAAGAAAGAGGTATGAGACATTTGGAGTTATGGCATTTGTTTTCCCAATAAACTGTCACACATGATGGAGCCCTGCTTTCCTGGAGATGGCTGAGCACCTGCCTGCCAATGGGAAGGCTTTGCCTGCATGCACAGTTTCTGCTTTACCTATTAAATTGTCTTTATATCAACCCACAAGTTTTCTCACTTTTACCCTTCTGACTCTCTCCCACATCCCGGGGTGGAGTGAGTGTGCAACTGTGTGGTGCTTAGTTGCTGGCTAGGGTTATACTGTGACAGACTCAAAATTCAATTTGAAGCCAGAACAACAAATTCCCTGAAAATGCTTTAAAGCATTTTGTACAGTGTTGAAAGGAGAAATCCTCAGTGATGTGAAAAAAGAACTGAGAGAGCATAAGAAATATAGTAAGCACATATTTTGTGCTTGATTTTACCAGAACATTACTTCCAAGATGGTAGAAGAAATAAGGAGAGAGGAAGGTTGTTAATAAGAGCTTAAACAGTAAGACCTGCTTTAAGCCATTTGAAATGTAGAAGTTAGTAATTGGACTTAGTCGATTTTATCTAAAAGAAAAATAACTGCACCAATATTGCAAGATATCCCTGTTGCATGTGAAAATTATGATATGGAAAATAACAGAATCCCCTCAAGATAAAGAAAAGACATTATTGTATGTGGATATTTTTGTATATGAACATGAAATTGAAAATTAAGGTCACAGTACAAATTAATTAGAAAAAGGACAAGTGACAGAATTAAGTTAAATGGATCTAAAAGAAAAATGTGGTTATCACACAAAACAAAAAGATAAAAAAAGATAGAATCTGGAATGGTATCAGAGTACCAAGAAAAGGTAAATTAACCATTGTGGTTTAGGTCATTGATCAAGACTTAATATTGGCATGTGTCCAGTATGAAATTAGCAATAAATGAGAGAAGGAATAGAATCTCAAAACACTACATTACATTTGAAAAAAAAATGAAGTTTTGCAACAATGTATTATAAACCAAATAAGAAATATCTCCTCTATTAAATACTTTCATTTTCAATACACAGTTTTCAACTATTTATAGACTTTACAGGGGTTAACTATTCTTGTTCCAATTTCTCATGCCAGGTGCCTGCCTTGAGGCAACTTTACTTCATGAAGTTTCCATAAATACACTCTGGCTATCTCTGAGAATGAGAAAAATACATTGCTTTGCTATTGACAACAAATAGTTTAACTTTTTCAAGCTCTAGTCTTCCATGCTTTGCATTGAAATTTTGCAGAGCTGTTTTTCTGCAACTGATATGGTCACTTTTTTTTTTTCTCCTTGAAAAAATGATCACATTTAGAATTATCATAAGGTCTTGGGAAAGCACACAGACTTATAAGGGAATTCTGGTAGGGAGAATTCAGTTGAAAACCTGCAAATGTCAACTGGAATTTCTGACTACTGCAAAGATGGGTGAAAAAGAATATCTAAAACTAGATAATACTTGATGAGCCAGAAAGCTTAAAATGAGAGTCTTTAAAAGAAGGACCTGAAAGGGGAGAGCAGAGTGAGCAGGAAAGGAGACAGAGACAAAAGTTGAGTGAATAAGGTAAAAGTAATATCAAGATGGAAATCGGAGTTAGATACTGGCACTACTGGGGAAAGAGGTTCAAAGCACCAAAAGTAGGAAGAGGGTGCCTGTTAAGTACAGGAGAGAAGAAAACATGGAAGAGAAGTACCCAGACTCACTGGTTATTGTATAAGTTACCTATCAATAACTGAAGAGAATAGGAGAGACCTGTACATCCTTTTAATGAGCCTCCCTATATTTTTGTCACGTTTTTCTCTGGATAGTTTTCTTTCCTGCTTGCACTATAGAGTTTTTACCTGTAAATGGAGAGTTTTATAAAGATGACAAAAGCAACAGAAAAGGAAAAAATGAAGTAATGCTATAGAAGAAAAATGGAAAGAGAAAAAAAGGAAGGGAGCAAATTAAGAACCAGATGAGAAGGAAAAGGAAAGGACAGAGGAAGGGAAAGAGGGATTGAAATAGGGGGAATCTGAGGGGAAAAAAAATAAAAAAGTAGTCATTAGATTGACATAATAATTCAGATTGGAAAGGAATTTTGGAGATCATCTAGTCTAATCTCTGCTGAAAGCAAGGACAAATTTTAATTCATAGTAGGTTACTCAGTGCTGTGTCCGGTTATGTTTTTAAAATCTCAGCAATGAAGGTCCAAAATCTCTTGGCAGCCTGCTCCTGGACTTAACCATGCTCAGTGTGAAAACAACTTTTCCTCATATTCAGCAGGAATTTCCTTTGGAGAGATTGCTTCTTGTCCTTGCATGGAAGAAGGACCTTCGAGACAGGTGTGACTTTCTCTTCTCTATAAATCCCCTCTAAGCAGAGGACATTTATGCCCTTTCCTCTTCTCTCCTCTAATACCATGTACTCCAGCCTGTTAATAATCTCAGGAGCCTTTTGCTGCATTAGCATTATCTCTGTTGAGGTTTTCTGTTGCAAAGGTTGCAATAGTATTTACATATTTACTGTGGAGGCCACCAGTACACTGCAGGGACCAATGCTGGACATAGTACTCCAGATGAGGTCTCGTGAATGCCAAGTAGAGTATAATAATATATTATAGAATAATTTATTACTACACTTATCTACATGAAAAAGTGTTAGATATGGAGTTCTGGAGCAGTACCAATGTCACTGGAACTCACAATCAAAATTAGTAAATAATCACAATTGACAGACCCTAAAATTGAAAGTCCATCCAAACAAGAATGACAAAATCTGCATTACAAATGTCAGAAACAGTCTGTGAATGATTCATAAATCAAATATAAAAAAGTTTTAAACTAATCTAACTTTTGGGTTGGTGAATTCTATTTAACTGACTGTGAGGAAAGAGAAAGAAGTTAATTTATCTTTTAGACTCCAGGCTGAGTTTGCAGAAACTATGAAACAAGAAACATAGGCAAAATGGAAAAAAAAAAAAAAAACATAGCAAGGGGCAATGCAGAAGAACAGTTCTTCCCTTTCTTACTTTGAAACACATATTAGAGTAGATTTGAGCTGCAAATTACTGCACCAGAAATTAACTTGGACCCCCACAATGCTCTTTCTAAAAAAAATCACTTTTTAGATTGAGATTATAATTCAAGCAACCCTTACTAGTAGTGACATAAAAATGAATAGTGTCAAAATAAATGGCAGAGTTGAAGTTCACCTGAAGTTGAGCAGAGGCTAAGCAAGTAATATGTTTAGACGTATCTCCACAACCATAGTAGACCTCTAAAGTCTATGACAGCTATGTATTTAGAAAAGGATGCACTTAAATTTCATAGAATGTTCAAGAAGAAGAATTATGTGGTACTACCAGTAGACAAAGGAACAGGCCAGCTGGTCTTTGTCTCTCTATCTCTTTGTCCACCGATGGTAGTGTTGCGTTTCGAAGGAATGATTTTCATTCAAGGCTTTAAAAAACTGAATCAATCTCCCCTGGCTATAATGCACCAACAGAATTCTAATTTCCAGAAATGCATCTCCGAATACATCTTTTTTACATATTTGTAAAATTACTAGAATCTAATACTTCTTGAGAGACAAGTGACAGCAAGCACTGAGGCTGAAAGTGTTGTGACAAACATGGCAGCACACTGTGGTGAAACAATTCAAGCTTGTAATTAATTTCTATCTTTAAATTCCCATCAGTAATGCTTAGCTGGAAGGCTCTGACAAGGTGGAGCTATCAAGAGAGAGGTTTTCTGTTGCAAATGTTGCAATACTATTTACGTATTTACTATGGAGGCCACTGATAATGATTCAGAGCAATAAGCAAGGAAAACCTTTACAGTCCTGTGTATTTAATGAAATCTCAACAGTGTTAGTATTCCTTATGAAACATATTTGATATTACTGAAGCAGAAATCACCTCTTTGTTTCAAGTCAATGGAAAGCAGCAAAATTACTTTGTAAGATTCAATTCAGAGGTATAGAAAGAATCCATAAATAGGTCACTGTAGACGTTGTTCTAGGGATTTCCTTCAAGAATCTCATCAGTCTGCAACAAGGCTTAAGTGAAAGGATTCTGAAAAAGGAGGCAAATATATCAGCAGATACAGATTTTCAATTTAATATCTATTCCACAAGAGACCAGCTATGAATGATTTTCCCTTGAACACAATCCTGCTCCCAATTCTTTACTACAACCAGTAAGAACGCAAAATCAACATTTTGCTCCAGGTGTCAGATACCCCATGGCAATGCCCAGTAAAAGAGTCTAATCAAGTAAAAAATTCCATTCTATTTTCCTATTAGGAATGTTTGGGCCACAATTTCTTATTTGTTTTAAATGGCATAATTCAGTAAAGTGAAGGAAGTTTATATGTGTGTGTGTGTATATATATACACACACAAACACACATATCTCTGCATGTGTTTATGTATTTATATACGTATACGTATAAATGTGTATAGAATCTATTTTTTAAAAAATCAAACAAGTACTTTTTAGAGGCTCATTTTGTTTTTTTCAACAATGGAGACATGAAGGAATATTTAATGTTTCTACTAACTTTTTTTTTTTTTTAATAAGAACATGGACATAAAAGCCCGTGTATGTCCAAAGAACAGTGGAATAAGTGGAGTACAAAGTTAGAAAGACGATCATAGTCCTTTGAGCTTCTTTGACTTGGAAGCGTCTTTGTGTTGCATGTTTTCCAATCTCCCTATTCCGACAGAGGTTTTAGAATTACACTGATTATGACTCCCTATCAAACACAAAATGTGTTACAGTAGTCAAAAATTAATGAGGTATAGGATAATCCAGTTCTGTATCTGTGGTCTTTCTGGGGAGGGAAGCCAGTGGGGATACTTTCTTGAGCATTTGGTGGGAACTATTGTGCACATAGGTCTTGTGCTGCTCACAACATAGCTCAATGGAGTCTACAAACCCGAGAAGTGCCCACCTTAGAAAAAAATGAGGCTTTTACTACTACTGCTTATTTTTCTCCATTGTGTGTAAACCGAATCTGAACAACAAGCTCTGATTTAGACACTGTGGTAAAAGTAAGTAAATTTAAACAGCTTAAGCCTCAAACCACAAAATTGTTCATACAGGAAGTCCCCTACTCTGTCACAGAGTACTTTCCTTACTTTTACCTATTTACATTTTGGAGTAGCTAAGGTTACTTGCCTCTACTGCTGTGTCGGAATATTGCTTCAGAAAGGTATTATCCATTACTTCCTTTCTCTAATCTCCACCAATGCATAGCTGTTTATGCAATGTATTCTTGAGCACCATCTACTGGTACTTCTTCTACATCCGAAATATCTACATCTGCATAGACACAAAGTTTGTTTGTACTATTTCCTCTGGACTGAATAAACCGGTATTCAGTCACCTTGGGGCAATGGAGTATTGTGGTGTTTATGCAAGTGATCTGGCCTGATTCCGAAAAGAATGCTGATCTTGGCTGGAGGAAGGGGAGATATAGTATTTCTTAATATACAACTGTTACAAGAAGAGAAAACCTGAAAATTAGCATCTCTTTACTCATCTCCTGGGGTGTAGTAGGATTAATCTTCTATTTCATACTACTTGTGTAGCAAAAAAAAGAAACTGCAATTTAAGGGTCATATTGTTAAGGACACTCAAGGTTTAATTTCAAATAAATATATTTTATTTCAGAGAAAAAAATATTAAATACTTTGCCAACTGTGAAGGACATTATTATGCTAACTTTATAGCAAGAGAAGTGATACGCCTGTAAAAATGGCTAATCTCAACCTGTTGACAAGTCTAGTTAGAGTGTGCTCTTAGTATAAGTCAGTGCTGCCCCAGAAGACCTCCATTTGTAATTTACGCATTCTTATTTCAGAAGGGGAGGGAGTCTATGTCAAGATAGGAATAACACACTTTTTAAAATTCTCAGAGCTGCTAGCAACAACTTTGATTTATTAAAACTGAAACAAATTCAAGCACCTTATTTGGAGTTCTCAGCATTTGTACAGCTTGTTACACCCATTTCAGATTCCTGTGACATTGAAACAAAGCTGGCTATTTTCTCTTCCCTATGGCTCTGTTCTCACACTGGAAGTGTGAGAATGCAAAGCCAGGGTGACAAATTATTTGTGATTAAGTTTTTGGATAATTGCCCCTGCTGTGTTTGTATGTGGTTAAGTAAAATATGTCCTATGGCTAAAGAAAAACTTATCATCTGTGGTTTAAGAAGAGCCTTCCTCATTTCTTGTTTGACACAAGGTATCTGAATCCTCAGATGACTTGTTAATGTTATAATAGTGTTCTTACTGATAGTAAAAGCATTTTCTTACAAGATACAGCATGACATATTCAAACCACTTGCTGCAGTCCCAGTATATAAGAACCTAAGGGTTAAGCCAAAACTCCATCTTTCTCAGTAATTAACAGGAGACTTTTAAGAGTTTAAACAGGATGTGAATGTTATGATACAGCTTAGAGTTTTGAGAAATGGAAGCTGCATCTGGACCTCTACTCTTTGTGTTTCCTGTGGAAATATTTTCTATAAATTTGCCTAGTTGCTTTTTGAATCAGTTTATACTTTTGGCCTCCACAACTTTTCCTGGTAATAAAATCCAAAGTGCAGTTACAAGTGGTAAAAAATGTACTACATTTAATTTATTTTAAAACACCTGCTTGATAATATCTTCCAATTGCTTTTCCAGTCTTCTGTTGTGAATCACTGAATGAAAACTTTGTATTTGCAGTTTCCAGACCAGTCATAATTTCACTGATTTCTGTCATATACCTGTTCCACATCATTACACATAAGGTGATTCTTTTGTGCTTTCCTGCAGAACCACTGGTGGAACCTTCCCTATCTGTACTGTATCCTGACCTTTCTTCACGTGAAGTCCTGCTTGATGTATGTTTTTGCATGTCTCTGACTTCCTGCGGGCTGCTGTGTGACTGCAGAACCATTGCAATTCTCTTTTTGTACCTATATTTGCATATCCTATATTCACATGCACTGTTGTGTAATAAAACTGAACAAAACAGCAGCAGTGCAGTTTACACAGATGAATATTAGAAAATTGAGTTTCTTTTTTTCTCTCTTCTCTTGTTCCACTTAATCTGACTTCTGGTGTCCAAAGCTTTTCTATCACTGATATGTTTCTGCTTCTTTTGCTGGCCAGTGTGAGGTTATACAAAGGTCCAAGTTACCTGCAGACTAAATTTCAAGTATCATTACATTTAAAAGGCTGCAGACTGCATCTGCAAACATACTCTTCTGCTAAGAGTCTGTCCTGGTTTCATCTCTCCTACGTTTCTCTTACTATGTCTCTGTTGTAGTCCTATGATCTTTTGAACTTCAGTTGGCTAAATTTTAGCAAAGCCAAAAATTCACCTTTTATTCATCTTTTTATAGATCACAAAATCAATGTCATAGTTCAACATGGGTGTGGGCAGAATTTGTTCTGCTGAAGTCCAAGCAAAACTGAGTGTCAGCTGCAAATAATTCTGCCCCCATGGAAAAAAAAAAAAACGTGTGTTTTAAAAAGGAAAATCAGAATGAGTACTCAACAATCTCACTCAGGTACTGCACTCCACAGAGGGTACACAGCTACTGGGAAAGTGCCAGACATTCATTGCCACTTGATTGAAGACTAATTTATCTTTAACTGGGTGTCCTGCTTGTTCTGAGTCCACTGACAGCTGTAAGTCACATTCTGCAGAGCAGAACATTAATGTTTTGATTTATTTATTGTGGCTGAATATTTTCAGCAAGCTGGGAAAAAAAAAAGAAAAAAAGGAAAAGTATTTTTTGTATGCTTAACTGATTTGTAATGCTGATTGATAGGCATGCAACCAGGATTTCCTAAATGTGAAATTAAGTGTCTCAGTGGAGTTTTAACCTGTAAATAAAGCGAAAAGCAATTAATGAATTAAATTTGTATTCTGTCCTGAGAGAGTGAATCAGGTTTGTTAAATTCTGTGTGTATATTCTTGTTCAAATGCAAATAAAAATAGACTAATTTACATTGCACATGAATTTATTTTTCCCTGTATTTTTACTTTATATTTTGAAAAAAAAAACAAACCAGCCCAAATCCTAAATATTTTAAATAACATTGAAGGACATCCATATGGAGTCATATACAATACTTAAATACTTCTTCTCTATACTTTAATAACAGACTTAGGATATTTTATTATTGTTGTTGTTGAAGAATTAGGATATTTATTCTCTGTGAAACCTGCCAGTTTTGTACTGGTAACATCTTTCCAAAATTTTACAAAATATACTCTCAAATGAAAAAATACAGATTTTATTTCGGTTGTGATTGATAGCAGATTTTTGTCAGTTGTGGTGGATGTATAATTGTCCCATGGTTAAATCAATGGTCCCTGAGTTCTGTGCCCAGATCTGCCATGGACTTTATACTACTAACTCTTCAAGGTAAAGCACTTACTGAACATATTGTTCAGCAATACATATTCAAGCATAGATCTGATAACTACAGTTACCCTCACTCTTCTGTTTTGCTCTGAGATGGATTAGGAATGCTTCCAGAGCCAGGGACAATGAAGAAAAGACCTAAGATTCAGGTTTTTGTGTTTCTCTCTGTTAGTCGCTGCCTCCCATTTTATAAACATTAGTCAAGGGAAGTCTGGAGTCAGATTTGGTGTGTCCCAACATGTCAAGACAGACAAGGAGTCAGAATGTTGTTAACTGTCAGACATGCTGTGGCTGAGGTGGGGCCACAGGAATGACACATAGTCATGACACACTTAGATTCTAACACATGGAAACTGTGTAAATAATCTGGTTTTCAGCATGTCTGCTATCCACTACAGGGGTAACAGGTAGAATTCCATTTTTGATGCAGGGACTATATTGTCATGTAATTTGCAGTGCGTGTCGTGCAACAGGCGTACTACCTTTCCCTTGTCCTAACCTGATAAAATCCACCCTTAGCATGAGTACAGCTCGGTTCTCGCTGGTGACTACAGTGGTTAATATACCCACGTCAGCATGAATTGATCTGTACTCTTCCTATCAATTACCATCATCCCTCCTGGTGTTTTCTGCAGGGTTTTATAGGATCTCTGGCAGGCTACTCCTCACAAGACACACCAGCAACTGCTATGGTGGCAGGTCAAATGTCCTTTGCTTTTTGCATCTGTTGTAATAGGTAGGGAGATATCAAGTCATTTGCAATGGGTCACTTTGCAAAGTCATGTTTACCTATTTCCTAGTGATTCATGGCTGGTGGTAACAACTTCTTGAGGCAGCTGACAGCTAGCAGAAGCTTGAGAAGCCTTCCACAGTCCCTGGCACTGATCAGGCCATGGACTAGGGTCTGGGCACAATAAAGCAGGGAGGCGATCTGAAACAGCAGCAAGATGTTCAGTGCAGGCTGGGCATCCCTGCTCTTTGTGGGCTGCAGGATGGTGGAGATAGGGCCATTTCCCTCCTCAGATTCTCCTGGAGCAGCCATGGGAGATGCAAGAGACAATTTGCTTTGTGACACAGTCAGTAATGACCGATGTATCTGTCAGGATGTGTGATTAATTAAAGGCTCATCTTCCCAGGCATGGAGCAGAGAGGCAGAGTGCCGGGTGAAGGAAATGCAGGGACGCAAGCCTCTACCCTGGCTGCCCCAGGGCATCAACCCCACAGACTAGGAGTGACACCCACCACCATGAGTCAGTGGGAGAGCCCATCTTGAGATCACCTACAGGCTGAGGGGTCATTGCTGGGGGGTATGGCCTTGTTCTGGGCTGCTTGGGAAGACTGCACAAGACTCGTTATAGGATGTTTAGGAAGGAATCAAAGGTTGGGAAAGGGAAGGATAGGAAGAATTGACTCTGGGAAAATAGACAGAGCAGGGTAAAAGGGGATGGCTGGATGTGAACAGCTGGCGGATCAGTACGCTTGTCTGGCCATGACCCATGCCTGGTGCCTGCAGTCAGTCCTGGCTTCTCTTTAAACTCTGTTTTCACCTATTTTCCTGGGTGAAGGCTCTATGTGCATCTGTGCGAGTGTCTGTGTGTGTGTGCACGGGGGTCTGAGTGCAGTCACTGGAGCAGGACCAGGAGTCACAGGGACTGTGCACAGCACCTGGAGTGTCTGGGGAGCGTGCACATTGCAGGGGTACATGGGCCAGCCTGTGATTGTGTGCGAGTATGCCTCTGTGAGAGACACAGCTGGAGAAGATGGCTGCCAGAGGGACCAGGAGGTCCTGGCCAACTGCCAAGGAGACCACAGGGCATGGGGGTCGAATAAGAGACCCCTTTCTGTGTATGTGTTTGTTTCAGCATTCATCTTTGTGGGACGTAGTGGATGAGGAGCCAGGGCTGGGTGATCTGTGTGTCTAAGCCTGGTTACATGCAGTGCATGTGAGGGTCTGCACACCAGTGACTGGAGTGGGGCTGCAGCCTTAGGGACTGGCATGCCCGAATGCCAGCAACTGGGAAGACTGGGATCCAGGGCAATTACTGGGCAGACTGAATGTCTGAGCCCAGTTACTGGAGGATCCACATTGCATATATGGGCTGTATACGTGTGTTTATGTGTCTGTGTCTGCGGGCAACACATGCTCAGCCATGCTACTGGTTGGGGTTGGAAACTTGGAGCTGCAGCAATTTATTCCCTTTTGGGGTCTTAGATTTGGAAACCCCTAACAGTATCTGTAGGAATGCACAGTCCCAAATGAGAAACAGCAGTTCTGGGCCCAGCTTCAGGAAGGAATGGGCAGTTCTGAGTACATCCACCAAATACTTTTAATCATGAAATAACACACTCCTTCAGCCTGAGCAATTAACTGCACCTACTGAGCCTGGAGGTCTGTGAAGAGATCCTTAGGGACATGTATTCAGCCCAGCTGAAGTTCTGCTCCTTACCTTATCTATTTCAAAAAATCAACGTTCTTGTCAAGGGAAGGCCAGAAGGTATGGGATAAAATTAAGTAGGATGTCTTCTTTTCCAATACTTTCTCCATTACTAAGGGAAGCTTACCTGAACTCTCTGCTCACCAGCAACAAGATAGGAACTCCATTCTCTAATAGATTATTCCAAATCTTTATGGTCTTTGGGGAAGCAAGGAATTGTTCTGGACTAGTGAGATACCATTACTTGACTGTAGATTATCAATCTATAGTAAATTCACGTAGTCTAAGTCAAGCCAAAGCTAAAATCGTAAAAAAAAAAAAAAAAAAAAAAAAAGTGGAAATTCCATTACAATTTTATTGTACATGCATTGCTTGAATACTCAATTCTGTTAGCTCTGGTCAGAAACAAGTTCCAAAAACCCTTTTCTTCAAGGCACAAGATCTTTTTATGTGGTTACAAACCTAGGAACTTCAGTGGCACAGCCATCAGGACAGTTCATCTAGGAGATTAAAGCAACTGGAATTTGAAATTAGAGCCAGTCCATGTGCTGGTTCTTCTTTAGCCTTTCCAACAGCTGACTGCCTTAATAAGGCATTGAAGAAATTAAAAATCATTTGGGAATTCTGCATCTTTTTCTCTTTCTTCAGGCATACTCTAAGAGAGTGATCATATAAGCAGGCCTGGTCCAATGAAGTATCAAAATGTTAAATGATTTTTCTACAGCTGTGAAAACAGGCTGTAAATTGCATAAACATGGCCTAACATAGCAGAAAATAGTAGACTCTGAGACATCCTATTTCTCCATGATGAAAAAAGTAAAGCACAGGTATCCCAAACAGTATGACACACACTTCTGTATTCTGCTGTGCACAGTGTACGCCTCTGCAGAACAAGAGCACAATTACCAAGACTTGTGGTAAAGATGTGACAGTCAGTGCCTAGTAACACTTTGGGAACTGCCTAGCACCAGCTTACACGGTGCTATGTTAATTATTCCCTACCCAATGTCTGGGACTTGATAGGATTCTGTAGGTTTTCACGGCAGTCATAGTATCCATTTGCAATGCATGTTTAAATATCAATGACAGCAGTACTCTCATTTTGTATTTTCTTCGTCACTTGACTTCCAATAAGTTCAAATTTGTCTTGAATATGGTAAGAAGTCCAAGACACAAGTCCTTTTATTTTCTTTTTACTGTTATATTCTTACTGTCTTTGCAGCACCTTAGCATTGTGAACATGGAGTATTTTACATATCTTAGAGTAACTATTAACCCCCCTTTAAACGAATGAGATTTTTTTTTAAATTTTTCTCATTTGTTATGTATCAATATCACTGATCACATCTTGGAGAATTATTTCCTGCTGTTCAAAAGAGGACAAACATGACTGATTCCTTCTCATAGGTCCTCTGTGATTCAATTATACCAAGGAAAAACATGTACTTTAAGAATAGCATCTAGATTACCCAAAACATAATAATTTTAATTTATCATACCTTTAAACAAACCTGAATTTTTACGGTAACATTTATTCTTGAAAAATTTAAGCAATACTTATTATGTACAAAGCAACAAATCCTGTGAGAGGCACCATACGTTTTTCAAATATTGTTGAAGCTACAGAAATAACAGCCTTTTTCCTATCTGTACAGATGCAATCTGTTTGTTTTCTCTACATTGTATACAAAAGATAATGCAAACCAGTTGACTGAAAAATGTATGGCAATTAGTCTAACTGCTATCTAGGACAGATCCATACAAATGGTATAATGAAGGCTCATAGTAAAATTACTGGTTATTTCTTTTATTGCACTATGAAAGAGACAGGCCAGCACTTTATCTGTGAAGATTTTGATTTTATGACATTTGTGATTTGCAAGTAGGTTGTAAAGGCTATATATGGAGACAAAAGCACATTGAAAGGGTTTCTTTTTCCTTTTTCAAAGGAATTTCACCTAACAATTCCATGCACTGTGCTGCTTGTGTAGATGTAGGAAAATCAAGAATTCAAGGCATTCCCATATGGTACAAGGAAATGTACATTCTTACTACTTTGTGCCTTGCCAAGGCAATTACACACCATGAATTGAGTTTCAAGGTTGGTCAGCTCCTGCAATTCTATTAGAAGCACTGGGGCTTTTGCCATCTATTTTTTAAACCCAACTCCTACAGTCTAATAATTATGTGAGAATCTCTGTTTTGATTTTGAAACATATGGCTTTTAGCTCACCAGACTGTAGCAAAATGTCTGAGCAGTCAATCTCATTTTGGAACAGCAAATACTGATTCGAGGAAAAGACTCCAAACTTACCAATAGGTCTGCCTTTAAGCACTGTGATTTTGGGGACAAATGTTATTATTTGGTTCACAACAGTGAGTCTTGCATACATCAGGGAGCCCTTGGAATACTTGATTAGGCAAATGTTCACTAAAGCAGGCACATTGTGACTCTAGTGTGACAAAGTAGATCATGACATGTATGTCTCACAGCTCTATCACATGCTTCTCAAAAATGCTTGCCATTCATAGAATGGCAGCTAGTTACAGAGCCCAGGCAAGCAGTTCAGAGGTGGTTAAAAATTGTCTGTTCATCCAGAGAAGACTGAACACATGGCAACTGTCTTAATATAAAAAGATGGAAATAAATAATTACTTTATCAGCTGGACATAGAAGCAATGGTCTGAATTTTCAAAAAGGGATATTTAACTTGTAGACAGTCATTATGTAAAGAAATGGATGCAGTACTTTATGTTACTATCTCCAGTTGTTTGATTTCACCTCTCTTCTAGAGAATATTGCTCCACATCAGAGGAGGCAGACTGGAAGTGTGAGACCTCCTCAGACACCCTGAAGTAGTCTGGCAGGCTGGTTGAAACTACCTCCTACACACCGACTTTACACCACCAGTTTTTAGGAGGTACTTAATCCAGTCCAAGTCTCTCCTCTGATGCAGTTGCACTGATTTAATCAAAATAGTTTCTAAGTCAGTTTAAGGTTTTGGCAGCTAAGTCCTGAAAGATTTAGTTGCCCCCAAGAGACTACTCTGTTCTGTTGTTGGAAATGTACTGCTTCCATAAAAATGCATTACTGGAGTTTCTGCTTTAACCTCCTGGTTCTCACCTGTGTCCATCAGGCTGAACGGCTACAAGTCTGTCCTAAGTGATAACACCTTCAGCTGCAGCAAGTAATCTGCCCAGGCTCTGAGTCTTTTAATAATTACACTAATGGTATCAGCAGCTCCAGACAGACACGCTCAGGTTATATTTTCAGGCTTTGCTTTGCTACATGGAAAAGCGAAGAATTTTTCTTTTTTTAGCAAGATGCTGTGAGAGCTTGGGCTCAGGGACCTGGCACTGAGGACAGACCTCCCCAAGCCTGGGTGGTCGACACAAGCCTCATGCCCTCGTACACATGATCTTGCCCCAGACTCCTCCAGACTGAGGGTCTTCCTCAGCTGTTTTCAGGACAGTGCTGCAGTGCCTCTGCAGCTCTGTGACCCCTATAGCACGTGCAAATGCCATTAAAACTCCTAATCTGGTGGTTGGCTGCACCTGGAATGGGAGGGTGGTGGAAAAGGAGAGAGTTCACTGCTCTTTATTGCTCTCGAGCCCTGTAACTTCTTCAGGGGTTTCGCGCTAGAAGGGACCCAAGAGACATCCTCCAGATGCCACATAATACTATGTGTCCTTGCCCTTCTATAACTTGGCATGCTAGGATCCTTCATGTCCTTTAATGCATGCCTTGTCGCACACGGAAAATGAGGAAAATTGAGAGCTGGTAAGAATTTCAGTCTTATGCTATAGAATGCGACACAAAGACAGACTGTCTCCAACCCCCTTTTCAGTAAGTAAAAATTCCCTTCAGTCTGGCTGTGAAAAATAACGTACAGAACTATAAAAGATGGCATTTTATTCTATCTTCTCAGACAGGCTTCAGAAATCAGAATGCACTAATTTTTTTAAACTTCAAAGCAACTCTGATTCTTTTAAGACACATGTAAAAACAAGAACTATAAAGGTATTGCCTTCATTAAAAGGTATCTGCTTTTCAGCTACAGTACACTTGTATTTTCTTTATTTTAATTGTGTATAAGAATTAATTTGCATGGTGCTTTCTAACAAATTGCCCTTTCCTTGTTCAAAGTAAAATGTTGTTTGTATTGGGGGATGGGGAAGGGAATCAGTGTTTTGATTAAAATTTTAATTATTGTAGAAATCATTGTTTTTTCACAAGCTTCCTCATGCCCCACCCTTGGGTATTATTTGTTCCTCTTTAAAAGTACCCTGCAAATGTAGCTTTGGGGATTAATTGTATTTTTATACCAGCTCTTTAAGCAACTCTACCATTATTACATTCTGGTGTGTGAGTGATTCAGTATTATCTCTTAGGCTTTTATGATCTTGTTCCCCCATCAGCGCTTTTGTGTAACAAGCTAGTGAAATTAGAAATATGATTAGAAAAATGTGACTACGTTATCTAAAACTTATACACACTTTTGTATTGCTTCAGCTTTGTAAGTCCCAAGGGAACTGACAGCGATTAGGATCTATTTCTAGTGAAGGTACAGTTGGGAATAAGGGTGGTTTGAATAAGTGAATCAAGCTTATTATGACAGAAGCTCCAATAGAGATGTGCATTAGAGTATATTGGATTCCACTTTTGAAACCACAGGAAACCTTTGCATAAGTACTCACATTTCTGCCTGGACTAAGCAAATAAAGTGCTACAAATAAAAAAAAAAAATCCGAAAGCCAATAGTCCTTCCCATCTCTTGTTTTTACTGTAGTATCTTACAGATACTATCACACAGTCAAAACAATTTTTTTTCTTTGTGAGTGTAACCAGGAGTGGTATAAACCTTTATTGATATGGTTATTCTCTTGTAAACATCTAAACTCCCACATTTTAAAAAAAAAGTGTCTTTTTTTTTTTTTGTGAAGGGCTCAAAAATAAAGATCTTCTTACTGTGGACTAAACGGGAAAAAAAAGCCACAAAAGAAAGAGGATGCAATTTTTAGTCTGCCTGTTTTTCTGTTGCAAGCAGGTCAGGCCTCAGGGGAACAGGACCATATTCACATGTTTACATAACACAATTCACATGTTTTTAAAATGGTGGAATTATTTTAGCTAGCATAAATTAACTTTAGCATAGATGAGTGGGAAAAGGGAAAAAAAAAAAAAAAAACAAAACTACAATGGAAGCAGAATTCCTAAAGAGTCCATTGAGAAAGGCTACTGGGATTCATGACAGAGCAAAATAGACTGGAAAGGAGTGAGCATGACCTGGCACAGACATTAAATCAGAAATGGAGACTCTGTGGAGAAAAACAGGTACATAATTTGTAACAGTGCAAGACTGACCAAACGGGATCACGCCAAAGGTCCACCTAACCTTCTGGTCTGACAGTGCAGTGGCTGATATTGTCTCTAAGACAACAATATAATAACGAAGGCAAGAAAGGAACAATCTCACTACTGGCACACCTTGCCAGTTTCCAGCAATCAAAATTTTATCACCAATATATCTTTATCTTGATGTATAATAGCCAACGGTATATGTAGTGATGTAAATTATATATGTACATCTACCATGTTGCTCTGAAATCTCTTTCCCAACTAATTATCTTTTTGGCCCTCACAACATCCCAGAGCAGTACGTTTCACAATGTATTTCACAATAACTACTCGAGGGTAGGAAGGCTCTGCAGAGGGACCTCTGCAGGCTGGAGCGATGGGCTGACGTCAATTGTATGGGATTCAACAAGGCCAAGTGCCAGGTCATTTGCTTGGGTCACAACAACCCCATGCAATCCTGCAGGCTTGGGGAAGAGTGGCTGGAAAGCTGCATGGCAGAAAAGGACCTGGGGGTGCTGGTAGACAGCTGGCTGAATATGAGCTGGTGATGTGCCCAGGTGGCCAAGAAGACCAACAGCATCCTGGCTTGTATAAGAACAGTGTGGCCAGCAGGAGTAGGGAAGTGATCATGCCCCTCTACTCAGCACTGGTGAGGCCACACCTTGAATATTTTGGGCCCCTCACTACAAGAAAGACATCGAGTTGCTGGAACATGTCTAGAGAAGGTCAACAAAGCTGGTGAAGGGTCTGGAGCACAAGTCTTATGGGGAGCGGCTGAGGGAAGTGGGATTGTTTAATCTGGAGAAAAGGAGACTGAGGGGAGACCTTATTGCTCTCTACAAATACCTGAAAGGAGGTTGTAATGAGGTGAGTGTTGGTCTCATCGCCTAAGTAACAAGTGATAGGGAAATGACCTCAAGTTGTGCCAGGGGAGGTTTGATTGGATATTAGGAAAAATTTCTTCACCAAAAGGGTTATCAAGCACTGGAACAGGCTGCCTGGGGAAGTGGTTGAGTCACCATCCCTGGAGGTATTTAAAAGATGTGTAGATGTGGCACTTCAGGACATGGTTTAGTAGGCATGATGGTGTTGGGTTGATGGTTGGACTTGATGATCTTAGAGGTCTTTTCCAACCGTAACGATTCCACGATTCTATATTTATTGTTTCCTTCTCCATGCTGCAAAGTTCATTAACTTCCATCATATTTGTCCTCAACTAGCTGTTTCCTGAACTGAAGAGATATCACCTGCTGAACCTCTTCTTTTGTGGAAGACATTTGTCCTTCACACTTCTCTGTTCCTTCTGTAGTTCTGCCATATTCATCTACAGTTATAAGGACCAGAACTGCAGCATTCCAAAGATGCCTGCCCTGCAGTGCAGTAGCACCTTGATGATTTTTACTTTCTAAACAGATTGTCAGCTAGGGTCAGGGAAATGAAAGATAAGTGTGTAGATATTTGAGGAAATTACAACTGAAGAAGAAGGAGGGATGAGTAACCGGATGTGGCACGTGGTATAGACTAAAAAGGAAAGACAGAGATTCTTCTCTATATTCAGTTATGAACATTTAAAGTATTTCATCGTATCCAAAAATGTAATTTAATGTATCATTTTATAAGCTTTTACTCTGTATTGTACAGACATTTAAAAATTATCACTAACTTAGACGTTTATTTCTAATTGAGGTAACTTGAGAGATGTGTGAAAGATTCTGAGAGGTCTTGTATGATTGGAACCAAGAAAGTGATACACTGAGGACTCTTCTAATGAGAAAAAATCCTCATATAATTTTAAGACAACATAAAAGTTGTTTTTAATGCCTACCAGTGGCAGGAAACTAAACCTGTCATTTACCTGCAAGGACATTTACACATAAGTGTACAAGCCACAGACTCAAATCCAGCTCAGGGTGACAAGAGCTCAGTGATTTGATACAAATTGATATAATAGACATATTATAGTCCATGCAAAAAGAATTAAGGGAGTATCTTATTCCTAATCGACAGGTGCCCGAATCCTACGTTACTTTGTGATACATAATGCAGTTGGTAGTTGGCATGTGCTGGGATACTGCTTTTTGTAATCAAGGAGTAAATTCACAGGCATGCAGGGATGATATTCCATGTTGGCAGCCATGGTATGGAAAGGTTTCAAGCTTCAGTATTTTCAGAGAAAAAGCAAGGCACCTAGTAGGAGTTTTTTGAAAACTAGCATTGCATTGTCCCATGATGTGGTGATTCTAATTTAGTCAGCAACTTCAGTAAGTACTCAGTGGTTCTTCTAAAACACACTAATTGTTTAACTGGTCCTTAAAAGCTGTACTTCAAACAGGACTGGGTCTTATTGCAGCAGAGAAAGCTTCACAGTATTGGTGACAATATTTTCTCATTCTTCTCCTCAAAGATAAAATGTAAAAATATGAAAAATTATATTCACATTTTTCAAGAATCTTAAAATTTTTTATTAATCCATTTTAAAATGGATCTTTATGCCTACTCTGTTATTGTTAATAGCATATATGGCATACAACAGTCAGCAATTGGCCTGCATTGTGAGTCTTAACTCCTTTGGCAACATCTAGATGAGCCCCTCCTGTTCCTAGTAAATATAACTTGAGCATATTGTAGGTGGAGAAAAGGGATACCCTACTGCAATACAAGTTATGGCTTTTGATACAACTGATGCGTACTGCACCATATATAGTACCTTCCTTTACGCTTTAATTTTTCAGCAGTATACAACATTTTGTTTGGCTTATCTGTATACGTTATCTCCCTGGTTTAACCACACTTGTTCAAAGGAGGAGAGTGATGAATATTTCATATTCATATGCAGTTCCTTTTACAGAATATATGATGCCTTTTTTCTTTTATTTTTGTTTTTTTTTTCTTTGTAAGGGAAAGACAGCCATGTGAAGTATACTCTAATTCTGCCAACTTGAACAATGTCATATATACCGTTTCACAGGTCTTACAAGTACTTAAATGATTTCTGAAGAGTTTTCCTATCATTTTTAAGGAACTGTGTTATAGCACTCAAAAACTAACACAGTAAAAGAAATGAGGGCTACATTAGGCAGCTCATCTGTGCTCTAAATATTCTTATGTCCACATGTCCCTGAATCTTGTCCTTTTCTGGACTGCCACTGTGAAGTGCTGTCTCTGTACAAAGGCCATGTATTTGAAATTATCTGACTTTTCTCTCCTAAGGCTGCCCGTGCTAATGGGATTAGCTGAGAACCATTTTGCTATCCCTATTTCTAATGACCCACCCTACTCTTTTCTTTCCTAGGTTTTTTTTTTTTTTTTCAAATTTTGGTCCTGCCTTCTTTTAAAAACCTTCTACTCCCAGGATATCTGTATTTCCCTTAAGTATTCCTAGCACTTGCCTCAAAGTGCTTATTAAATTCATAAAGGAAAGAAATATAGTTACATAAGAATATGTGAACATAATAAAAGAAGCAGCTGTTTTAAAATGTATCTCAAACGCAGCTCTAGTGAGAGGGGGAGGAGGGAGGAATGAGAGGAATCAGTTTATCAGCCCTGGGGAAAAAGTGGACTAAATTAAAAAGGCAATTAAGAAATGCTGAACTTCTGCCATGTCAATGAGCTTCTATGGTAGATAAAAGTGTGACGAAGAAGAGCATACTCATGCCTATTGTTTTAGAACAATGAAGTGTGTCCTGCTTGTAATATTGTTGTTTTAAACATAGCTCATAGTGTTTCCATTATTGTATGTGAGCTCAGCAAACAGATGATAGACAAGGCATTTTTGGCAGAAGGACAAAGGACACTTTGCTTCAGCTAGTAACAAATGGCTTTCATTAAGGTCTTGGAGCATTTTTCTGCTGCATCGTCTCCACAAGATGTAAAGCATAAATGGGAACCCAAAGTTTTGTCTGAACTATGGAGTAAAACCTAGATGGAGGCAAGTATAGTTTACTTTGAATGATTTGTATATGGCTCACTTTAGGGCAGGTTTAGTCTTTGTGTGGAGAGGCAAAAGAACTTGCAGTCTCCATCCTATAAATAACTAAGGATGATTAGACTGCAACTTTTATAGTAACTAGTATGGACCAGCCAATTAAGGCTGACCATTTTAATAGGTAACATAATTAGAATGGTGATTTGCTCAGGATACAACATCATATAGCAGTATCCTGATTCCCTTTCTTAATGTGCTTTAAATGATGCCTTTAGTGATGTTATAGAGATGTTGTACAGCAGCACTTGGCTATCATGAGGCAAAATGTCTGTCAGCATTCCTGGTGAATCTATGTTTTCAAAAGTGGATAGTGTAGCCTGATATTATTTTAAAATATATTGCCTTCCCCTCTTCACGAAAGAAGCACTCAGCTGATATGCAAACTCAGCTTCTGGTAGAGAAAATAAGGTTAATAGGTTGTTACTGAACAGTTAGAAAATATAAACTTTTTTTTTTTTATTTTGTAGTTTGTCTCTGTCCTTATCTATAATTTTAATTTGAAGAACTTCATGCTCAGAAATGAGGAAATACTGTCACATTATAACATGTAATGTGGCTTTGGGATGTTTCAATTTAGAAATGACTGCAATATGGTATTTAAATTTGAAAAATCAGGTTTGATCGTGTGTTCTGTCCTCTGTTTAGAATATTATTTTGTGAAGTATATTACCACATTACTTCTTGACTGTGCATTTGTAAATCTTTATTTTGAAATTTCAATATCTCAGCTGTATAAAGTTGCTTTAGATTTCCATTCCAGATGCAAATATTGTCTGATAAATTTAGTAAAATTGGGTCAGGCAAGGGTATCTAAAACTCTCATTGGTTCTGCAACATAGGTCTAACATAAACACCACAAGAAAAGAGATGGAAAAGCCAGGCAGCTGGATTCAGCAACATCAAAGACTGCATATTCTCTTTCTGCCAACACCAGAGCTTCTGTAGAGCAAATTAGGAAGGAAAGAGATGGTATGTTATGTACCAAAGCGTGCTTTCTGTGCTTCCACTCACAACAAAACTGATGTGCATTGAATAGCCTGGGGTTAAGTCTGGAGATTTTTCAATTGAATGTTACTCTTATATTTATAGTTTTCAACATTCTTCTGTAATAACATATTTCATAATTGCATTATTAATGACCCGGGGAAAAACAAAAAATAATCAATCATGTTGTCAGGAGAAAAGGAAACAAAGTACTTAACTTCATGAAGAGTAAGGAAAAAAATATTTTAAAAAATCATAGTGCATTCATGCTATCTAAAAGAAAGGGAGAAAGGAGCCTGACTTCTTTTTTTTAATGGCAATGCATGATGCTGTGCCTCATCTGTTGAAAAGGTAAAAGCTGATTCTCTTTTTAAAACTCAACAGAAATTTATAACAAAATACAATGATAGTACGTGAAGTCTGGAACACAGAAATGAGAATGAAATTTGAACCCTTAAAAGCTTCAAAAGATAGTCCAATCATTCTGCATGCTGTTAAAAGACACTGAATGACATATACCTCTAAGATAAGAGGGACTGATTATCATAAATTAAAACCTAATAAAACCTCCTGGAGATCAAATATTATATTGTGTTCTTTTCCAGGCTTCTGGAGAATAATCTTTCACTATGTTTTATATGAAAAAAACAGGTAGAAGTCTCTGGACTTCTACCTCTTAATTCATCATTGTATCTCTGTTATTTTCCTGAAAATATAGCAAGATATTTTGCTCATCGTGAAAGTATTTAAAGTACTAGGTGATCATCCGGAACACTATTATCCTATTATTCCCTTAGAAGGAAAATGAAATACAAATACGAGACAGATTATGTCAAAACTACAGAATTATCATACTACTGCACAATAAATTGTATGTAGAAGCCAAGATCAGTGCCTGATAAACTTGATTATTATCATAATCTTCAAATGAAACATAGCACTCTGAAATCAGAGAATACGGATATCAATCAGTAGAAGGAAGTTTGAGCTAAGAAGGTTTTTCACACCCCTGCTTGTAACAGGATAAAGTATATAAAAAAAAAAAAGTGTTTTCAAGAATCCTGAAAGACTTTCCATCGCAAAGGGAACAAGTGAACAAGTGAAAACAGATGTCAGAAGGAATCCTACCTTGCCTTGGCAGCAGAAATGAGCAGCATTGTCCAACAAGTAAGTAGCATTCAAATTCCCAAATTGTGGGAATGATGTGTGGCCATAAATGACAAGTACAAGCTTGACACAAGCTGAAGGCACTGGCTTTTTCTTTCTGAGTTGCTGGCAACACTTTTGAGTTATTAAAGAAGTTGTTAGTTTAGGCAGTGTAAAATTCTTAGCGCATGACACTTCAGATTTCTCTCAATATAATAATTTAACTAAGGATATGTCAAGGATTGATATAATTCACCAAGAACTAAATAAACTAAGAAATATTATTGGTTATTAAATGGCATTTAGTCAAAACTGATTAGTAGTAAGTAGCTTTTAGAAACACTATTTTTCTGCAGATCTTGAAATCGTGAATTTTGGGTTGTAATAATGGCCCAAATTCCAGGCAATATTTTTGTTCAACTAAATTATAATACTTGAAAAATTATAATATTAATGAAAACAATGTCAGTGGCACCACTCTTCTGCAAACCTCAGCCTCAAATTTTAAAGAAACAACAGATGAAATAAATTAAAACTGGGAAGTTTTTACTAGTATAGTGATGATTGAGTGAAGATTTTGTGGTCCATATTTGCACAGCACATAAATAAAATGAACAGCAGAAAATACTTCTTCAGGTAATGTCAGTTTAGTTTTGCTTATTGCTGCTGCCTTCATAGTGCTTTTTCTGCTGTACACAGAAACAGAAACTCTTATTTCTAAGAGTTTTTGTCTTAATAGAAGTACAAACTTAGGCAGCCAGAAGAAAATGGAGGTTTTTTTCCCATTTTGTGATATATATATACACAAACATAGCTAAATAGCGCAAATGATGAGCTCCTCTTGCTGAATCCATCTGTTATGCCTCACAAAGGGCATCTTTTTATGTTCAAGTCCATCTACACATCTGCATCTAGCCTCCTTGCAGTTGTCCCACTGGTGTGCACAACCCTCTCGATGAGCTGTGCAATGCAGGTACCTGCTTCCTGCTGCCATTTCCCTGCCAGCCAGAGCAATTCTCGTCTGAATACTGCTGGACTCTGATAGCAAAGCTCCTGTGCCTGTGTGAAAAGATTATGCAACATTAGCTGGAGAGGGATAAATGGATCCGTGTACATCTAGGGCTGCTTTGTCACAGGCAGTGCTAAGAAATAGCTTGGCATAGATGAAAAGTGCTGTTGAAGGCGGCATTGCACAAGAGCTGTGATTATCTGAGAGATGTAGATGCAGCGCAGTTGTTATTAGAGCAGCTAGAAATGCTACCTATGTGCTGCATAAATACGAAAAGCCATTCTCTGTTCTCTAGAGCAGATTTCCTCTACCATCAGATTCTTCTGCTAAAAGGGATAGATAAAAATGAATGCCAAAAAGTTAAGAAAAAAAATGCTACATATAAAAGCTTGTTGTTTGCTATACCTGAAACAGATTAGCAGACTTCAAAATAACCACGCAAAAGAGGAGAGTTTTCGCATCAGGCTTATTTCATGGTGTGGTATGTCACTGGGCTGTGTGACAGATATGAGGTACAATTCGCTCTGACTTTTTCCGGAGTCTTCTGATGTACTGGCTCCAGAAGTCTGTTAAATTAGGTTTTATTATTAACTGAAGGAAACCAGTTTTTAATCAAAAAATATAAGTAAGCAAGAAGATATCATGCACATTAAGTTAACAAACAAAACAAACAAACAACAAAACAAACCCAAAAGAGCAGAAAACAAATCTTGCCTTTCTAACCATAGTTAGATTCCTCTACAGAGGCATTCCTGTTCTCCAGACTTATTTTTTCAGTCAAGCAGTATTTAGTTGTCGCCTGAATTGAGCTTTACACTGTACCCTGCAGAAAGGCTGTGCTGACCTTCTAGGAAAGTCTCATTCTTCCCAGCTCCTCTAAGGACTGCTACAGAGACAGTCTCTGGAGACTGTACATCCCTTATGCCTCCCACCACCTCTGTATTTCCAGTCCTGCAGTCTCTCTGCTTTCCGTGTTAATCCTTCTCTGCCTGCCCTCCTGCATCTCGGGCATTTCTCCCAAATGTAGCAGGCTGCATTGTTCTCGGGGAAGGAGCAATTACGTCAAGAGGGTGTAATCGGACCGGAATGCAGTTGGCAACAAAGTGCAGGAAGTCACAATAAACTGTAAACAAATCCATTAAGCAATTATGCTATCTATCACAGATGGCAAAAGCTGTTATCACTCAGTTGCTTTCCAGTATACTGACATGCTGTACACAGTCGTTTAATTCTACACAATTATTTCATACCCTACCTAGTATTAGCATTGCTATTTTGTTTTCCATGACCATTTTATCTGAGAGCAATGAGTTTGAAGCTTTGGGTTTTGCCATGCTAAATAGCAAGATTGGGCAGGTAGGCGTCATGCTCATGTATCAGGTCATGTTCTAAAGTCTGTGAGAAATCTGGACTTTTTTAAAACTGTACTTTTCCTTTGTAAAGAGTCTTGAGTACAGTCCTTCACACCCAGACATCTGTAGAAGCGTATGATAACCATTATTTCAGAAGAAATACAGAAAGCAAATTGAGGCAATCTAATATACTGCAATTATTATTTAAATAAAACAGGGCAAATAGCTGAACTAGTACTTGTCTAAGAAAACTTTAGATTTTAATTTTTTTTTATTGGTTATGACAAATTCTTATTGATCCAAAGAAGCAACACATTTCAATACATGTTTTGCAAGAAAGAACAAAAGAAGTCATTAATATTAGAAAATAAATAGCTATTAGTCATAAACTGTTAAAATAATAATAAAATAAGCATTAGAGTAGCACTATAAAAATTGAGTCTGCAGCCCTGACAATAGAGTTTTGGGTGCACTGGGAGAGAAACTGTCTGCACCAGGGAGAAACTGTCTCTAAGTGAAGAAAACTCAGAGTCTTATTGATATTTTCTCTTTGATCTCTATAATCTACTGTAGAACAGATAATTTGAACATGACCGAATCGTTTGCTTGAAAAACTAAAAGATATTTCACTTGAGGGTTCTGTGACATGGAAGACAATGTCTCAATCCCATTTTTTTTTCTTTGGTAAGGTTAGCCAACTGGTTTACTAAAATAGAAGTCTTGAAGGATTGATCAAAACCAGCAGACATTTTCTAAAGAAAAAAAAAAAAGCCTCCACTCTTACTTTTTGTTTTTCTCCTCTTCACTTGGATCCAGCTCAGACTCGGAACAATGTGCAGAAATGTAATAAAATGTTGCAAAGGGATTTTGAAGTCTTTTAAATGCCGTAATTCAGATAAAGTTTAAGTAAGCATCCTAAAAATGACATTCCTCTATATTTGAATTGCACAGGGTTCTCTTGTTAGCAATTTATATTCCCTTTGGTTTCAATACTATAACAATTATAAGGTAAAATAAGCTCTATCCAATCATTAACACTGTTATGTTTTCATCTCATATTCTTAACAAGATCATTTCATTCTGGATCTTTGTAACAGAAATCTTTAAAGACTCACTCATGTTAGACTACTCTAGCCAGTTAGGAGTGTAATAGGAAATAAACAAACATACTTCATAAGTTACATCTTCTGTTCAATTTTTCACACACACAAAAACTCTGTAGCGGACAACTGAGTTGACACTGAAATTATTCCCCCACTTCTGTTCCATAGCTGCCGTTAGATCAACGGAACTCTGGTAGATTGGCAGCAATGCTGGGGATCTGCCTGCTTGCAAGGTTTTTTTTAACTAGTTTGTATATTTTTTTTTTCTGTGGGGTCCTCTACTGGGCATAATCCACTTACCAGTGTCATTTGAGTATTTTCACTCAACACTCTGTCCACTTGTGGTGCTATGATATCAGTGTTGCTCTTGATATTTCCAATAGCCTACTGTAGTTTTGCAGACTTTTTGTCTTCCTTCCTGTGAACTGATAAGTTCGAAGCTGATTAATATACTTTCTTACATTCAGTTATTAGAGAAGTTTAAACCAGATTTTACTCTCTTGACAACATTCATTTTCTGTTATTATCATTCAGTCCCTAACGTCTTCTTCCCTTCACTTCTTTGCCCGCCCAGCATACACATTAGACAATAATCAGGACCTTTGAAGCACTGCAGTGGATGGCTCACTGCACAGTCAGGAGTGGACTAACTCCTCTCAATGTCATTTCTGTATCTCAAGAGCCCATTTTCCCTCCAATATGGGATTAAATAGAGAGTTTGGATTAAAACTGAATGTTGAATCTTTCCAAAGGTCATTTGATAAAGTTAACATTTCAAGAATGAAAACAGTATAGCTATGCTATTAGGAGAAAAATAGTATTAAAATTCTAGCAAATTAATTCAAATGTATTTAACTAAAAAGTTTTGTAGAACAAACGTCAGCTAAAAAAAAATTCTTCCTTTCCACTTTTTCAGCTTGCTGCCGACAATAGAAATGTCACTGAATGCCATCGTCCTTGGAGTTCGTAGGGTTACAAGGATATTACATCACCTAGCAACAGAAACATCTATTTTGGATACAAGGATCAAATGCATTCTTTTAATGTGTTGTAAATGCCCCATGGTATACAGAAATAAACTGCCATAGAAATCCACATGGTTTGCAGGACAGTCAGTTTATTTGTCCTTGATGTATCAGTGCTTTTAATTTGGAAGATTTTGACATTTTGCTAGCAAAATTGATAATAGCCTCCTTGTTATTTCATTTAAGTGTTTATTTATTTATTTTCAGTCTGAAAATCTGTGCTTAGAGATTTACTTACTGTTCTTGGTGGGACTGAAAGTCTGGCACTCATTTTACAGATCCTGCCAGCTGGCTCATTGTCTCCTCTCCAAAGTGAGTTTTTATTGAATTTTGGAACTTTAAATGTTAAGAACTAGAGTGGGGCAAACAGCAAGTTTACTGGCTTGTAGGAAACTTTCTTTTTTAATTAAAAAAAGTATTGAAAATCTCAGCAAACAGAAGTTCTCAGACCAGCACCTCCTCATCTGCCATGTGGCCGTGGATCTTGTAACTTCGTAGGGTCATGTTAGGCTCATCAGGAACGAAAAAAAGTCCTTCTCAGGATCAGTCAGATCAATGAAAAGGTTATGCAGAGCAATACTGATACCTCTGCACTGATTGTAAAAATCCATGGAAAACCCATTTCTGGATATTAAATGGAAATATTCAATAACTTTCTCCTATTTAATCTCTGTCACCCTTTGTAGTCTGCAGCCAGCTCTAGCTTACAGAATACTATGATGATACACAATAAATTCCACTCTTCTAAGATCCTCTGAGTGACATGGTAGACTATTATTGGTCTTACTGAGCTGGAAAGTATGTGTGTGGGGCAGAAGAACCTGCCTTGTCCTTCACATTTTATGACTCAGAAGCAAGTTCTGACTTTTTTGCGTGATTCTCTAAGAGTGTCTCTTCTCTTTGTGCTTTGTGCTTGAGTTTCCAGTCTGGAAAAATAAAAATAGTACTACTTAATTTGCTTCTTTACTTTAAGGACAGATCTTCAAAGGAGTAAAACATCTTTGGAAATCTTCCCATAAGACTGAAGTTTTAAGATCAAAATCTTTTCCCAGAGACCAGCCTAAATTTCTTTTTACTCATTTCTAATTGATATAGCTGTATCATCAAAAGCTAAATTGTAGAGAAAGCCAAAGTTGAAGTGTGATTTGAAGAGCTATGCAGTTGCATAGTGACCCATCAAGTCATCAAGTGAGTGCAAACGGTATTAGGTATTCTAAACCATTCTAGTCCTCTTAGAAATCCACATAGACATGCAAGTGTGGCATCAACAAAATTCAGTGAGCAAATGACTTTGCACTATGGGATTTTGGTAGAACTTCTGTTCAGCATGAAGAAAAACAGAATCTAGCCTAAAAAGTTCCTGTAGTTTATTCCATCATTTATATTACTTTAAAAAGATATGAGTGTGTCTGTGGCATAACCAAAAACATTAAAAAGAAAGCTATCATAAAGGAGCAAAAGCCTAGTTGGTCAGCTGTTGATAGACTGTCCCTCAGACATCAGAAGTTTTAGTCAACCTGGGAAGTCCGATTATTTTACTCTGCTTACATCATGTAATAATAAAAATAATAATACTGTAAATTTAATTTATATCCAGAATTACAATGTAATCAAGACATATAGTTGATAAATATACCAAAAAAAATAAGACTAGTTTTCCAAGCCAAGCACACAAATGTTACTACAGGTTAACACACTCACAAGGTTGATATACAGAAGTCCCTTGGAGACAACTAGCTGATATATCAAGGAATTCTCAAAGACTGATTATTAATGCACCAAAGCAATATAAATTCAGTGAAACAATCAGAAGACATTAAAGAAAGGCAGTTTTATGTCTACTTCAGGCCTGTTCTTTGTATGGTATAAGTCAAGGCAAACCCCTGTCACATTGTAATTTTTTGCTGTGGGATGAAGTGATGGAAATAAGAAGGCCACTCAGCTCTTTTCTGTAGCTCATTTAAAATAACCCAGATTAATGGGAACTTGTCTATTTTACCCTTGTAGGGGATGATAAATACTAAAAATTATTATTTAAGCCATTCAGTTGTCCATTAATAATACATTAGTAAATACCATATGATCAGATTTTATTGAAGTATGGTTTCTGTTAGTTTTTTTTTTTTTTTTACACCAGCTTGCAGCTGAGCCAAGTGTTAGCTTAAATACCAGCAATATTTCATTCATGAAGGGTAAAGGTTCTGCTAGCTTCTACAGGTACACAGGTTGCAGAAAGTAGGAAAAGTAGGCCCTGAAATACCTGAAATAGTGCTGTATCAAAGCTGAGGAACCACAGAGGATGTTTTCAAACAATTAGACAACAGAATATCACAGAAAGTGCAATGGTTCTTCTCCTGATTTTCTCCAAAGCCTAATAGCCTAACACTTCACTCTGCTTAAACAGTTCAATTCAATCCTGCATCATGTGAGAAAGAATTCTTCAAATTTCAGGGATTTCTTTCCTTCTAGAGCAAGATTAAAAAATAATAGTTTAAACCGTTTGTCAATTAGTGTTATTTTTGTTCTCATTCCCTCAGAGGCTGTTAAATTGGTTGGAAATCTTAAAAAGATTACATCCTTCCCTGGAGTTGCTTCTCTTCTAAAAGGATCTGTGGTCTTTTTATAATTTCTTAGGAGATTAAGCCTTTCCTTCCTAAAAATGGCTGAGATTCCATTTTGTGAGTAATGACTGTACTTCCTGAGGTCTAAATTTACTCTGTTTATGAGCAATAGTCAGTTGTCAAGTTCTCGCATTTTTTTTTTTATTTGGTGACTGTAGGTAACGTCCTTCTTCTTCATGCAATGATAGTGAGCAAACCTGAAAGGAACCTGTTTCTTACTCTCACTTTCCAAAGGAATGAGGTGCAAGCTTTTTTTTTTTCTTTAAAAAAAGAAAAGAAAATATTTATGTAGTCAGATTAGTATCTATATATTCTTCATACTTCTTGATTGGACTGGCATATCTTTCTATGTCATCCCATGCCAGGACAAGTCCTGTAGCAGCTATTCACTAATTTGTTTTATTTGTGTAATTAATTTAATCTCTGAAATTGAGATTCATTTAAAAATAATTTTTAAAACAACCGCTGGAATTTTCAAACAATGCTTTCATTTGTCTATTTTCTGCTGAGTATAAAAGTCCATTCTATTTTCCAGACTGGGTTGTCTCAATTCCTTCTGTTAAGAAAACTTCTAGTTTACATCTATAAACACATCTAGATGTCTGTGTGTTTGGGTATGTATGCATGTGTAAATAATAGGCAACATAATTTTTCAACCTTGGGATTTTTGGAGACTCCCAAGGGGATTTGTTTTAAGAACTAGTGATATACAGTTCATGACTTACAGAATTTTAGATAACTTTCAGAGAGTCATCCATTTTGATGAAGTAGCATATTATGAAATTAGGCGTCTAAAATAAGACCAATAAAATTTTATGGAAGCACACAGCCCTGAAACAAAAACACAATGCAGATTTTAAATTCTCTCCAAAGTAATTTTTTATTGCTTTCTGTCTTCTTTTTCAGTTTAATCCTATGACCTACACAGAAGAGAGGAAAATCTAGCCAGTGGTCATCTAACTAGACATTAATTGACACATCGTATTATGTGACCTCAATGTAAATAAAATATTTTCAGTCTCTAGCTCTTGGTTTTCTTAGCTCACAGAGGAAAAAATTATTCAAAACTTGCATGTTTTTTAGCATAACAAAGTGCTAAAGTTTCTCTGCCTTACTGTTCCTATGAAACAAAACTGGCAGAGATGGTAATGTTATCTTGAATCTTGTCCCAATAAGTACTCTAAAAAGAAAATTACCCTTAGATGCTATAAAAAAAATTATTGACAGAAAGGTCCCTAAGAGCCTTCCCACCTACCTCAAGTAGTAAGGGATTGTAAGGCAATAAATAGTAAGGTAAACCTTAGCGCTTGAAGGAATCCTAAAATGGAGGATTCTTCCTCTGAAATGAGAAAAATTCATGTACTTCAGCTGCAGGTTCCAGGGCAGAAGAACATCCTTTGTTCATTAGCATTAAACCTTCCATCCTGGGAGGAATGAACACATTGTGTTAAGTGTGGACTTTACTTTTCTCTTTTCCAAAACAAAAGGAAATAGGAAAATAGATTGTGATGATCTCTCTTAAAATTTGCAGTGGTGCTTGGTTGAGAAGTTATCCCCTACTTCATTGCATTTATAGAGCTTGCACTAAAGTCTACTCCTGCCCCAGGAAGCAAGGTATAATTGTTTCTTATTAAACAATGTCAAAATATCACTTATGTTTGTCTTCACACTCAGAAACAAGTCTTCATTACAGAGACAAACAGGATATTTGAAAGTGTATACACAAACCCACTGTGTTTTCAAATTTCTGTATTGGAAGATTGAAAGTCATACAGCAAATAACGAAACACTTACTTAACACATTAATTCATAATTTACTCAGAAAAGAAATCCCTTGCAGCTATGATAAAACACTTAAAATATGTCTGATTGTTTTCCAAACATGAACACTTATACTATACAATACTATAACGCATCAGCAAAATAAGTAGAAAACTTCACAAAGTTTAGAGATTTTACAGAAATGACAGGGTTGGGTGATATAGGATCAAGAGAATAAATTTTGAGAGATTGCAAAACACAGGGAAAAATGTTCTCCTAACCTGAATATTAGGATATCAGAGGTATCTAATTAGTTTGTCTCCTTGAAGAAACCCTAGGAAATGTTCTAAATTAAAAAAAAAATATATATATATTTGTCTGAGTGGATCTTGAAGTATACCATGCATTTTTTGGAGTTCCCCCTATGTGATTTTGTATACTGCCTTAAAAAGCACTGTTATTTATACTTATCTTGAGATGGCTATAATTTTACTAAAGAATTCAGTTTTTCTTCTTTAACTCTTTCTGAAGCCAGGATAGAGGATTCATTTTTCATGTGATACTTCTTAATGAAATGATAACTTAGCAACCATAATTGTTTCTAAAACATTATTCATCATAAGTGAAAGAGTGTTAGTGTGTCAGCATAAACTCCTGGAGTAATTTACATTGATTGATTAGAAACTGTTATTTTATCCATTGTCCTTAAATATTCTTTCATTCCAGAGTAAACAACGACAGCTAATAGACATGGTATCTCACTGCTCTGTGATCGAAGACTAGCTTTTAGGACAAGAAGTAAATGGAGGTCTAATCCTTCTAGTGCCTTTTAGAGGTACTTAACATTGGTCTGCAAAGAGCACTGAATGAAAAGAATTAGTAATGGAAGAGATCTACTAAGTCATTTATCCGCTCCTCTGCCAAAGCAAGATTGCTTGTCTATGATATACTTATGTTTTTAAGTGTGATGTCCAGTCCAGCCCTAAATTATTCAGCTGATGTGTTACTGTTGCCATTGTATATATGAGATCTGTTTTATAATGTAGGTCATATTTCACTTTGCTTTATTTCATTTTATTCCCATAATAATACACTTTGCAACAACTTACACAGTCTTCTCTCCCCTTGCAGATGTACTTCTCAGATGCTTGCTGAGTTAGCCAGGCCACATCAGTGTGATCATTTTTCTTGGCCACTGAGGCTGTGAAATAATTCTGCCTTGCATACAAAAATCACAGGCTTTTACACCGTATTACATTTCAAGACCAAATCTAATTTACTGTCTACCAAATTCATCAAATGTTATTACATTCTTACATGTTTCTAATGGTATTGTGCTCTTCTATGCATCATTATTTTCACATATGTTATTCCAAATCATATTTGGAAACCTGTGCATGTAATGTAAGGAAATTTGCCTTAAGGGAGCAACCTGACCTACATGTACTGAGCAGAGTTCTGCTTCACTTTTTTCAATGATACACACTAAACAACAGAATCTTCTTGGCTACATAGGTGATATGTTCATAAATTTTGCTATAGATTTCTTTATAATCCTCACTATGATGTCTCTGCCTTTAAATATCTACATATTTTATTGTCACTCTCTTCACTTGTTCCTTTGTGTGTTGTTTCTGTTAGACTGAGTAATTATATTTTCAGCACATATTTCCTCTTTTCTTTAAAATTTCTGTTAATCTAACTCTGATTTGGAGGAAACAGTGAAGAGATATCTCATTTATACTCTAGCTTAGGAGAACTCATTGCAAATCCTCTCTGTAGTATCATTAGAGCTCCCCACACAAGTGTACTTGGAAATAAAACATCCAAGGAAATTACATTGGCCAGGACGGCTATTGGAAGCAGAGTAAGAGAAGAAGAGTTTTTATCCTTCTGAAAGTATTTTGGACAGTGCCATGGGGGGATACGATTCAGAGGAATTTAACCTTTTATCCTGGCAGTGGATCTGAGAAGTCTGTTGAGGAGAGGGAGGGAAAGCAAGAGGGATGGGAGGCAGCATGCTGGACTTCTTCCAATTGTCATTGTGCCTTGAAAAGGTGCCACCTTATTATTGTTAGTGGGAGAAGGTCCTGTGTAAAATGTCAGTACACGAAAGGAAGCATTCTGAAAACAAAATAAAACAAACAAACAAAACAAAACAAAACAAAATTTTATTCTATTAATAAACTATACAATTCCCAATTGCCAGAATCAATATTATTTAACAGATACATCCTAGTGAAAAAAAAAAAGCTACGTATTTTTCTCTTCCAGGATGACTCTTTGCAGTGTTTATTAGAGTGCAAACTCTGTTCTCAGAATTGAGCATATCACGATCAATCATGATGTACAGCCTATGTGGAATATATGGAACATTAAAGCACACAAAAAGCACAGAAATATTTCTTTAGAAGCCCACTTCTCTCCACTTATGGGCATTTTAGAAATAGAATATTCAGCTCTCCTCCTTTTATACACTAAAAATGCAGAGTTCTAGGTAGCACTTATACACAGTAGTAGAATATCTGTTTAATGAAGTAAATTTACCTTGTTGATTCAGATATTTCAGCTATTTTTGAAGTTCAGAGATTTTTCACACCAGCTCTTAACATGCTGTTAACAGATACCATTAGTTGAGTTGCAAACTGAATATAATCTCCAGTCAGTGCAATGAAGAGTCTTATACTACATCCACCCTATCATAACCGGCTACAGCTAATTAATAGGAAGTCACGTAGGAGAGTTTACTGTGTAACAGCTAAAACCAGCGCATTTACATTGATTTACATCATCTGAAGGTCTGATCCAATGCCTCAATAAGTAAAGCGAGGAGTGGGGGGGCAGAAAAAAGAAGATGAAAATAGGAAAGGGTTATTATCCATCTTTCGTTATCGAGCACCAATAGCAGTAAAGGTAGTAAAAAAATAGTTGGTTATTTGACAGCACTCAGCTGCAGCACTCTGCCAGCCTTTGAGAAAGATAGGAAAAAAAACTATCATAGTGACCTTAAGGAAGGTGAATGTAAGTGTAGAAAGAGTATTTCTTTGGGAATAGCTGGACTGTGGAGAATAATGTTTTCCTACTGGAGGTCCATCTTCCTCGAGCTCAGCAGAAGATTTTTAAGGACTGTAATTGATCACCCCTGTAGCCAAGTCACTGATGATGATCTTTCTTTTTTTCTTGCTTAGGAGAGAGCATATGCAACTTTTCCCCCATGCCTGGTATTATTATATTTCCCGGGTATACAAATTCAACAGCTGCAAACGCTTTATTGACTTCCTATAATGGTCAGTTGCTGGGAAGTTGGTTTTTTATCCTTTGCTTTGTTTTTGAAATATTCCCTTGATGGTTCTGACCATTACCAAACAGCAGGAATGAGACTATATAACCACATGAAAGAAAGTATAGTTTTTAGCATATTCATCTAGTGAATAGCTTTCAAAATAGTACAGTTATGGGAATTTAAAAATTATTAAGTAAGCCAGAATAGGCTAAAGAAAGCAAAAGAGAATATACAAAAAACATAAAACAAGCTTACTTTGAATTATGACTATCATGAAGAAACCTGAATATAATCTGTTTTGAGGAATCTGAATTTCAATCACTATATGAGGTGGTGTAGTAGAAAAGAAGGGAGAACAGCAAGGATCTGTCTGTCATTTATAAAGTAGTAGCTTTGTTCGCTTTCTGAATAAAACAGTCATGGTTACAGAGATCTGTTTTGGTTAATTAGCAATCCATGGTGTCACTCTACTTTCACAGCTCTGTTAAGAACATAAGCCTTTATGACAGCAAGATCTTCTAGCAGAGAATTACTCTACTTGTGACAGGACAAGAGCAAATGGCCTCAAGTTGCAGCAGGGGAGGTTTAGGTTGGATATTAGGAAACACTTCTTTACTGAAAGAGTGATCAGGCACTGGAACAGGCTGCCCAAGGAAGTGGTGGAGTCACCATCCCTGGAGGTGTTCAAAGAGCATGTACATGTGGCACTTCAGGACATGGTTTAGTAGACACAGTAAGCATGGTGGTGTTAGGTTGATGATTGGACTTGATGATCTTGGAGGTCTCTTCCAACCTTAAGATTTTATGATTCTATACACAAACTTCTGAAATTGTATCTGTGTCTTTGAGAAAAGTGGAGGAGAACACATTGCAACCAGACTTACAGCAGCTTACAACATCTACCTTCTGAGAAAAGTGGCAAGCCCAGCAAATATCCACAACACAACTTTTGCTTTGTTTAGTTTTGCTTATTTTCAATGTGGCCCAACACTTTTTCAGCAGGAACAATTTAATGCTGAGAAATGTACCACAAAAAGAAGTGTGACAGAAGTTCTCTTCCTAATTCAGTGCTTTGCCTCACATGATGCCAAGCCCTTTTGAAATCTAAACAACAATTAGCTCACCTGGTGACAAATGTAGCAATGAAGAGGAAATGCTCTGTGTAGCAGATAGGAAATAGAAAACATTAAACAGGTGATGGATGCAGTAGGATTCGGTGACAGGGCAATGTGCATTGAGGAATATGATTGGGGAGCAAAGAGGAATGAAATACAACGTAAAAACAGCAGCACTGTAAAAAGGAATGAGGCAGAACATAACATTATTAAGGTAATGGTTTGAAGGGATGGAATACTGAATTCACTGTGGATGGAGGCAGTACAATATGCACAGTATGAAACAGGACATTATAATAAAGACAGAGGAAAAAGAAGCACTTCCCTGAAGGATCAGGTTCCTCGTTCAGAATAATGTATTGCAGTTTTTTGGACTACATTCTCAAGCTTAGAAATGTCCTTTATCTCAAGAGTTATCTGCTACATAAATAATGCATACATACATCTATTTATTTATGCACAGATACATACATACATACAGTGACGGTAGTAATTTTTGACACCAGAATGAAGAGATCATTATTATATTTTTAGCACACAGATACAATGAAGATTATTTTCTGGAAATAATAAATTATCAAAAAAGGCTGAACACAGTTCCCAGAGTGAGACACTCTGTATGTTTGAATTAATGTTCCTGAGTGCTCCCTTGTTAGTATTAAGCATGTAGTTTAAATAAAGAAATCACATTCCAGGCTCCAAATACAATTTGCTAGCTTTGCTTCTGGGAAGTGTGAAAGCAGCAAAAGTGAGAGTCATTTATTCTCCGTCTGTTCAGCAGCTCACCTCTTCATCACACAGTGGTGCAGAAGATGCAAAGTTTGGTAAGTTTTCAGACAGACTGGTAGAAGTGAAGATGGAGCATTTTTTATTAACCTTATAAACACAGTTTCACTAGGTTTCCATATGCTCCAGACCTTAACAAGATCAGTAGTAATGTCATTCATATAATCCCATGGCGTCTTATTTTCACAGTCAAATCTGTGTACTTAATATCTTAATACTTACAGGGGTTAATTGCAAAGTATCACAGTTGAGTGATTTGGGGTGATTTTTTTTTTAAGGATTAAGAAGTGAGAAAGAGAGGAGATCATAAGAGAGAGAGTGTCATTCAGAAAGGAGACTGAATATCAGACAGGTTTTCAAAGCTTTTTCACCATGTTAAGCAGGCAGCAGTAGTTCTTAATCCAGCAGTTAATACCATTCATCTGTGCATGTATACCTTGAGAGGTGTTTACAGTGCGTATCTACAGGTATTTGTTGTGATGTCCCCATTACAGGCTGATACTTTTATATGCTATCATACTGAAAAATGGTAATTTTTATATTTTATAAAAGTGGGCTTCTTTGTACTTGGGGAAAAAAAAACCAAACAAACAAAAACCAACCAACCAAAAAAAAAAAAAGACAAAAAAGTAAAAATTTCTTGATTTGCAGCAGTTCTGCTTTTTTATACTACATTCAGGTGAAATGAAAAAGAAAAGCATATATACAAGTTTCACAAAACCTTATAAAAAGCCTTCTTGAAAGTTTAGCATTACTGTGATATGAAAGAATAACTTGCTGCAGGTAGAGGAAATACCATTTTTTCCCATCCAGAGCACTGATAATAAAACAGATTTTTATCAGACAAATAGAGGAGTGTGCACTATATTTGTATAAATTAGTGACACTCTTCTTGTGGTGTGATACTCTGTCTCTCCAGACAGTGCAATATATACTGCACTCAGAGCTGATCTGCAGTAATGAGTGTTTCCATAGGAGACAAAGAAATTTGAGAGTGGTTCATTACCTCACAATAATGTGCAGGTTAATGGGTGTTATCACTCTACCTGTATGACAGCTCAGGTTTAAAGATCAGTTTGAGTGCAATCCAGGCATCCTAGTCAATAAGATTTCCTGTCCCATCTACCTGGTTACACTGTGCACGTGACTGCCTCTTTCACACTGCTAGCACTTTTACATCACTCCTTGTTCTTATAATTAATGTAACAACTTCTCTTTCTACTGGGAATACAGACATCAGTTCTAAGCTGGTCATCTTTGCTACCTGCATTCAAATGAATGTTGAGGATGAACACGTGGTGCTGAGCAGTGCCTCAGTGGGAGTCAGACAAAATGGGGAGACAAAAAAAAAGACAATGGCAGGCACATAGACAGGCTTGTTCTTCAGCTGGCGAAGTAAGGGGCAGCTCTCGGACTGCCCCTTACTCAGACGACACAAGCAATCTCGTCATCTTCATTGGGCTTGCTCGTGTAGGATAGTCAGGAAATCTATCACACAGATAAAAACTGTAACATATTCTATAATCTGAATCCTTAGTGAGACTACAGGACAGCAAAGCTGTACTGACTTGCAGATGGACTGTATAGTACCCTCCCTTGGCCATATCCAAAGCATCCAGAACCACATTTGCCCAGGTACTCCAGAGTAGCTTCCAACAGAAAACATTTTGCTGCTTGAGTTATTGTTCATCTCTGCCTTCCTCTGGTAGCTAAAAGGGAAGGGTAAATAATGTTTAGCCTCTGTACTTGCCAAACAGTACTACTGCCCTGGGAAACAGCCTGTCGCGTTTCCTAATAATGAGCACAGAGCTCCCGAGCAAGGAGCAGCAGTATCAGGGCCATTCCCCAATGCTCTTCCTAGTGTGATAGACAGTGCAGTACCTACTAAGTCTTCTGGCTGCATGCCAGCATACAACCACAGCAAGTTTATATTCTGTCACAATACAGCTCTTACCAGAAAAAAAATAATGCCTTCTGTGAAAGGCCAGAATGCAGGTGATGATATTGGCATTTTTCAGTACATTAAAAATTATAGAATTTTCAAGAAATTGAGGAGATTATACTCTCGATGAGGTCCTTTCTACAGTCTGTCTAGCAAGGAGCTGTTTCAATGGTCCTTGATCCTGACAACCCATGAGGCAGCTGCCCAACCATGCAGAGCTTCCTGCCCCTGGTAGCAGTGAAGTCTGACAGCATCCTGGGCTGTATCACAAGGACCGTAGACTGAGGGAAGAAACTGTAACTTTTTATTCAGTGCTTGTTAGGCCACATACAGAATACTACATGTAGTTTCAGTCTTTCTAATGCAGGAAAGACATTAATAAACTGGGTCAGAAGCAGCCTTCCAATACCTGTGAGGAAAGTATAAAGATGGAGGCAGCTATTCACTGCAGTGCATGGTAGGAGGATGAATTGAAACAAAAGACTTTTAGAATCAAGGGAGAGGAGGAGAGGAGAGAAGGGGAAAAAAAAAAAGAAAAAAAACAAAACAAAAACAAATCAGTCATGCAAAGGAACAGATTCACGAAGGCTGGAAATCTCCATCCTTGGAGGTTATTCAAGACCAAACAAGACAAAGCCCTGACCAACCTGTTCTCACCTGACACTGCTGTGAGCAAGAAGATGGATCAGAGACCTCCTGAAGTCACTCTCAACCTGAATTATCATTTTATTCCTATTATTTTGATTCCATCTCCATAATTTTATTATGCCAAATATAAGGTCAGTAAATGGGACTGTACTTTTCATACATGGGATCTGAATAAATTAAAAATAGATCCTAAGAGTTAAAAAAAAAAACCAGAACAGGAAGTCCAGAGGGAGGTCTAGTGGGGAGAGAGCCAAGTTCACACCTGAAGATCTGAGATCAGATGAGATATGAAGACTTGATTCACTGCTGAGATGCATAATTCTTACAAGTCATTTATAGAAGGACTCAATTATGCATCTTCTGTCTCCTGCACTCTGCATTTATTTGTGACAATTTGGGGCTGATGTACGTAACCTTACAGAGTATAAGCCAATGAATCCTCCTTTCTCTTCATTGAAAAATTGCATTTTTGGGAAAGACAAAGAAGTAAAAAGACAAAATTGTGTTAAATAATCAGATTTATTTTTCCATGTACCTATTATTAAACATTAACTTTTCATTGCTTAGAAGCTCTGTCCTACGTCTAGTAAATATAATCAAGCTCTAATTAAATGTTAATGTAGAGTCAGTGTGTTAAAAATTCATAAGGAGTGAGCAGATGCTGAGTTTTAGTTAACGTGCTCTAACCGACAGGATCAGATCCCAGCTGTGGAAATCCTCACTTGACACAGTGGCAGAACAACTCCTGTTGGCTGTACGTTTAGAACCACATGTATGGGTGGCAACACACTAGTTTAGGATACAGAAGCAAAGATAGAACTATTAGCAAATTATAGGCTATGTCCAACCCACGCTGCAGTAGCTGGACCGTGCCATTAGCAGCTGACGTAATAGTGCAAAAAGCAGTGGACTATCTGTACCTACTGTCACACAACATAGATGCTTGTATTGCATTTTTTTAAAAGTAATATATTACTTTTAGATTTTAACAATCAATTTAAAGTTCAAGTTTTGAAAAGAGAAAAACCTGCACTCTAGCCCTACTTGACATATTTATCATTATTTCCAATAACATTTTTACGAAAAAGTGCTTTCTCATTAAAAATGTAATTTTTGAAATTCTTAATAAAAATTATCACTAGAAAACGGTCGGATTTTGTCTTTACTAAAAAGTACTGATGAAATACCAAGAAGAGTACAAAATGAAGTTTTCATAAAAGCTTTTATTGTTGTATTTGTCAGTTCTAAACAAGCATCAAATAAAATTAAATTATATCTCAATAATAGAAATTTATTAAATTATTACCTCCTCTATTATTGCTCATTTACCTGTTATTTTGGTCTCATTTTAGCCTACAATTTAGGTTAGGTAGGTACTGAATACCTCACTAGCCAATGCAACCATCTTGTCATAAAGTTTCTTCTATGACCCTTTTTTCCTCTTCTTCTAATTGTAATGTCTCAATTTTGTGTCTTCTGCTAAATGAGATACTCATGAGGGCACTCACTGTTCCTTTTCTTGAGCTTCACAGGGAAATAATGCAGAATGTTGGAAGATATGGCATTGCACTGGATTAAACCACATCTCTTCTTTACGTTAGAGGACGTACACATTCCTCCCATTTCTATCTACTAAGCACATCACTCCCACAAGCCCCTCCAAAACCAGCATGTCTATTCTTCCTTACATTCATGCACTCTCCAGTAAGCATGCCATCTTGGTGCTCAGCTGAGGACGGGACCTAGAACTGTGCCTGGCCCTTTTGTGCATGCTATAAAGATGAAGGAGATTTCCTTACTCCTTGCCGTGAGAAGTCTGGCCATGCACAAGAGAAAGCACAGCTCTACTGCAGCCATCACAGCCTGAATAATTAATTATCTTGGTGGAAATAACCCTGACAGCCATTTTGCTTGACTCATGACCTCGTGCTGTGTCTGCATAAACACCACTGTTAGAGCCAAGTCTCTCTTTAAAGTTTTATGGTTCTGTAACCGTGCTGAGTTGGGACGAGGTCACTACTGCAAATGTATACTGTGTGCACATTTTTTCTACTGTTTAAGTTTGCTTCTACAATGTAAAGAAAGGCAAAACCTAGCAGAAATTATGAAATAACAATGTCTGCCACTATGGCTTTTGCCATTACTGATGCTACATATAATTACTGGGAATGTTTTCACATTTATTATACCTGCCTAAAAAAAATGCTGAAAGTCATTATTTCTTTTCACAAAATAAGTCAAGTAAGGGATTGTTTCCACAGACATTTTAAAAAAAGATCTTGTCTCTAAGGGAATGTTAGTATATACTGAACCTTGATTAAACATTAAGAAGCTTTTCCTGGAAGACAACTCATTATTTCTCCAAATTGCTCTTCTTTCCTTTATATACATATTCCTGAATTTATCTAACACAATGTAAAATTCTGTCTGAGACAGATTGCTTTGACTTTTTTCCTTTATTTTTTTCCTAGGGTTTTACTTTTATTACAAATAGAAACTGACTTTCCACATATTGTCAAATATCAGTACAGTGACAAGAGGAAGAGGTTCTGGACAAGGGTTTTTTTCTGATTCTATTAGTACATTAGACTCAGTTTTTCTCAGTCCTGGCATTTAAGATTCCCTGCACCAGTCATCATTACATGAGTGGGCTTACGGTGCAGTAATGTATTTTTAGCATCTGGTGATCAATTTCCCTGAGTGGTTGGTTTACTTGCCAGGGAAGAACCAGGGAGTGGGACTTTGTCTCCTGGGCCACCTCCAAGTGTGCTATGCTATTCTGTAAATATGTGAGCTAGAGCTAGAAAGCTACAGGCAGAAGTAAAACATGTATCGCAGAGACACTGAGTGACAAAGTGAGATTTTGTAAGTCTCAGAAAGATATTTGTCTTACATCCCCTTCAAAATTTGTGTTCAGGGTAAAGCTGAAACTCTACGAGGTGAAAAAAAAATAGGATTAATTAAGTACATGAAAAGTTTTCATGAAATTGTGAATCTTACAGAAATTCTATTGTCTCGTTAATGGTGAAATGCCTCTGGAAGGATTTTCTACATGTGTGAGAAAATGCTTAGTGTTTTTAGTATATATGTATACAATGCAATATACTTTGGTTCTGTAACTCAATACAAACACATCACTCTTCAACATAAGCCCCAACCCCCCCCTGCCCCCCCCCACCCCCACAAAAAAAAAAACCCAGCCCCTCCATCTCTTTCCTTTGGAGGCAGCCAATGTCTTCTTTCCCTTTTGCATTGTAGAGTACTTGACTTCTGGATGAGTCTGTAAAAAGTCCCTTTTCCCATGTTCTTTAAATGTGAACACTACAGGATAACTAACACACTTAATATTTCTTTGCTTCTTTAAATGTGAACACTACAGGATAACTAACACACTTAATATTTCTTTGCTTCTTTTTCTTCTGTAAGGAGAGTCTTCTAACCATGCTCTGGGCCTGCAGATACCAGATGTAAGAAAAGTCAGTTTTAGAATCAAATCCTGATAGAAAGATAACACTGACTCTTATCCAGGATCCATATTTTCCTGGACAGAGAAACATCATTGTGTTTCTAGGCCTGATTTCTGTAGGAAACATCATTATTGCCAAAAGAGAGAAAAAGATCTGACAAAAGTCATGCTGCTTTAGCTATCATCTAGCTGGCCCTATTTGTAAAAGTTTATAGAGCTTAAGACTGGTTTCTAAACAGGAGGGCACCCAAGGATTCAGTGAGGTGCTGAATTAACCTTGAAACTCACAGTTATTTTTTTGCAGCACCAGTGCCTCCTAGTTAAAATTCCAGTCTAGAGGTGATATATTGAGAATATTTTATATTCTATCACCACATCTTTCACATGAAAGATATCACTAATCTTGTGTATATTAAAGATATATACGATTTGTAGTTCTGTTTAATCTTAATTGTTAATGAAATCACAATATTATTTTGGTTTTTAAGTCACAGTAACACCATTTGGGCAAAAGTAAGTGCTGAAGTGGAACATGTTAACTTGATTATTTTTACTTTTCTTGCCATCTGCCTTAAAGTATTATGTAATTAAAAGTTAAACAAACAAACAAACAACTAAAAACAAATGTATGAGAACAAATGCATGAATGAATGAAGTCACTTTCTGAATTAGGTTTTTTATATTCTGAGATATAGTATTCTGATAGTAAAGCTAACACAATTTTAAAAAACTTAACAGTTTTTTTTCTGAAAGACATGGTGAAAGCAGAGATAATTTCATTTCTGTGGTCAATTCCAGTTCAAAATCACAAAAAATGGATGAAATGTCAGTGCTGTTTAAATGAGTGACAAACCTTTGTCAGTGGATCTGTGATTTAGTTAGGTTATCTTTTTTGATATACCTTGGATGAACAAAGGTACATTCATACTTTGCAATTATCAGAATGTGTCTATTTATCTGGAAGCACATTTTAGCAGTCACGTACATTAAACCTTATGTGTGTGGTTTCCATACAACTGAGATCTTACAAACAACTTCACAATTTATTTTTCTTTTTTTTAGCTTGTTCTTTCAGTGTATTTCAGTGCTCATTTACATGGTTACATGCTTTCATGTAGGTCTGGTACAAGTAACTAGTTACAAACAAAGGTTTGGGTTACGTAGCGGGATATTAAAAGGCAGGAGTGCTTTATTTCTTGCTATGTATCGAGCTGAATGACATTTTGTTGAAGCCACAGCAAAAGAAGTTAAACACAAGTTAAAGAGCATTTACCATCTTCAGTGTTAGTCCTGGAAGTGGGTGAGTTTCCTCAGCATTTTATTTCCTGCTGCACTACTGCTTGAAGTCAAGGTTCATAATCTCTTTGTCTCTCATTGTTCCCTCTTCAACCCTCCCCACCAGACACACCTTTATGCAGGATCAACGTAAAAAGAGCAGTTACATTTCTTCGTACAATTGACTGCTAAAATAATTAGAACTACTGCAAGCTGGAGCAGAATCCTGTCCATGCATCTGACTAGGCTTTCTCATGTGCTTGACTTCAGGCATCAGGAAATGGGACTTGTGTGTGGGAATGAGGGAAGCAAGGAAAGAAAATCCTACAGGCAGGGATTTCCCAAGGAAAGGAGAAGAGTCAGATATGGCTGAAGTAGTTTGACCTTGACAAAAAGTTTGGAGAGCAAGCTTCCATGTAGAAGGCGGATTCCTGGAGTGCTCAAATCTGACTCTGTGCAGGGAATCACAGGACTGTGTTCTACATTCCTTGCAAATACACAGGCCACGCTGCAGAAATATCTGAGTCTGGCCTCCATTTTCTATCCCATAGGAAGACCATCAGCAAAGCCCCACATACTGATTATTTTATTTATAAGTGGTTATATTTTTATCAATTTACAAGCAAAAAGGAATGCAGAAGCCCTGGCATTTTCAAAGACTGGAACACAAATTGTTTTGCTTTGTGATGATGCATTAATCTAAAGCACTGCTGCTTTGATAATGATAAAAAAACGGACAAACAAAAAGCACACGGTAGAAAACTTTGATTTATGTAAAACCTTCTGTACAAATAATGATCTTGGAGCACTGTATGCAAGAGTTAGAGAAAAACAAACATCGCCTTGCTCAGCTCAAGGGGGAAAGGTATGATGCTGACATAGACTTATAATGTGAAAATAATTTGCTGCACTTCATTATTTTCAAAGGGGAAGAGAACAAGTATGACCTGATGATGATTAGCAGCAAGCAATAAGAGACAGGCTCCAAGGAACTGGTAGTTGCCTAAGCTGTTGTACAAAACACATTTTTGGCTGTGATTATTTGCATCTATTGTACATTGGATGCTCTTTTTTTTTCTTTTTTTTTCCTTACTAACTCTCCAGATGAAATTTAATTACAAAGCAACCAGATTTGTACCTAAAGTAAAACTCAATAGACTCCAACAGCATTAAAGGGATTAACATACACTGTAAGTTAAAAGTCTAACTTTTTAAATTAGGGTTCTCATGAAGTTACACATGGAAATTAATGGCCTAATAAAGATACATAAACAAAGCTGGATGTATGAGACACTGATTTATCTTAACTCTCTGTCAAGGCTGTGCTCCCCCCCTTCATCAAAGGCAGCATATGCTGAGATGGAATCTAAAAAATTCATTTGTATGGGTTTTTGTCAACTTTTCCACAAGTGTGACAATGATGAACTGCATCAAAATCAAAGAGCCAGTTCTGCTAGCCACTGTGCACAAGCACTCCAGAGCTTAAGGGTGGACCTGATCTAACAATTCCTTCCAGGTTGGTTTTAGTTCTTCCTCTCTGATTAACAAACAGGAAGGAAGAAAATGCAGCTATCTCAACACCATTAAGAGAGAGCTGAATCCAATGACTTTGGAACAGTAATGGAAATGTCTGACTCACATGAGCTCAACTGTGTAAATATGCAACTTAGGAAGAACATTTTAAACAATTTAGCATAATTCGCAGGGTAGAGCGAATACTGGGGAAGATCAAATGTATTTTTCTACCAGTTATTATATGGAAAACACAAATGCTTATGGAGTTCAGGCCTGATTTAAATTAGAATTAATTATTATGGGCAAGCATTCAGCAAATGGTTCACACCTTTGTTTGCATCAGTACCCTCTAGAATGGCTGCTGTAGGCTGAATTGGGATTACTCATAGAAAGAAGTAATAAATGTTTGGTCTATCTATAGCTTCTCTAGACAGAATCTATTGCTCCATCTTTTCTATTTTTCCTCTTTTACTTTTTTCCTTCCTTGCCAGGCTGCAAGGAGTTGATTCTGGAGATCTGAGGAATATCTAAAAAAGAATTTTAAGCCAGTACTGTGTCTCAATATAGGAAGCTAGACGGATACATGGGGAAATACCTTTTACCTTTTGCCTAGAAATATCTTTTGTTGGCAAATTAGCTCTTTCTGGATTAGGGGTACTTTAGCTACAGGCATAAGTGATATCTAAATAATAAACCACCACAGTAAGCAACACTCTCTTTTATTGAAATCTTCTCAAAATCTTGATTTGTAAGTGCTATTTGACCTTTCTAAGAACTCATCTATATTTAGCAGTTGATTTTTTTGAGTATCCACTGGGATTCATCCAGGAGCAACCATACGGTGCTTACAGATCAGAAGCAGGGATATCTTCAACTAGATCAGGTTGCTCAAAGCCCCATCCAGCCTGGCCTTGAATGTTTCCAGGGATAGGGCATCCACCACTTCTCTGGGCAACCTGTTCCAGTGTTCCACCACCCTCAGAAAAAAAAATTTCCTAATATCTAATTGAAATCTATCTCCCTCTATTTTGAAACCATTACCCCTAGTTCTGTCACAACAGGCCAAGCTGAAGAGTTTCTCCTCATCTTTCCTGTAGGGCCCCTTTAGGTACTGAAAGGCCACTATAAGGTCTGCCCGGAGCCTCCTGTTCTCCAGGCTGAACAGCCCCAACTCTCTCAGCCTGGCCTCATAAGAGAGGTGCTCCAGCCCTTTTATCATCTTCGTGGCCCTCCCCTGGACCTTCTCCAACTGGTCTATGTCTTTCTTATGTTGGGGGCTCCAGAACTGGACACAGTACTCCAGGTGGGGTCTCACCAGGGCAGAGTAGAGGGGCAGAATCACCTCCCTTAACCTGCTGGCCACGCTCCTCTTGATGCAGCCCAGGATGCGGTTGGCCTTCTGGGCCGCAAGGGCGCATTGCCTGCTCATGTTAAGCTTCTCATCCACCAGCACTCCCAAGTCCTTCTCCTCAGGGCTGCTCTCAATCCATTCCCCACCCAGCCTGTTTTTTTGCTAGGGATTGCTCTGACCCACATGCAGGACCTTGCACTTGGTCTGGTTGAAATTCATGAGGCTTGTATAGGCCCAGCTCTCCAGCCTGTCAAGGTCCCACTGGATGGCATCCCTTCCCTCTAGCGTGTTGATCACACCACACAGCTTGGTGTCACTGTCACTTGCTGAGGGTGCACTTCATCCCACTGTCCATGTCGCCGACAAAGATGTTGAACAGGGCTGGGCCCAATACCAACCCCTCAGGAATGCCCCTTCTCACTGGTCTCCACTTGGACATCGAGCCATAGACCACAACTCTTTGCGTGCGGCTGTCCAGCCAATTCCTTATCCACCAAGTAGTCCATCGGTCAAACCCATGTCTCTCCAGTTTAGAGAGAAGGATGTTGGGTGGGACAATGTCAAATGCTTTACACAAGCAGGTAGATGACATAAATTGGTCATCCCTTGTCCACCAACGCTGTAAGCCCATCGTAGAAGGCCACCAAATTAGTCAAGCACAATTTGCCCTTAGTGAAGCCATGTTGGCTGTCACCAATCACTTCCTTATTTTCCATGTGCTTTAGCATGGTTTCCAGGAGAATCTGCTCCGTGATTTTGCTAGGCACAAAGGTGAGACTGACTGGCCTGTAGTTCACTGAGTCTTCCTTGTTCCCCTTTTTAAAAATGAGGGTTATGTTACCCCTTTTCCAGTCAGTGGGAACCTCACTGTACTGCAATAACTTCTCAAATATGATGGACAGTTACTTGGCAACTTCATCCGCCAGTTCCCTCAGGACTCCCAGATGTATCTCATTGGGTCCCCTGGACTTGTGCGCCTTCTGTTTCCTTAGATGGTCTCAAATCTGTTCTTCTGCTACAGTGGGAAGTTCTTCATTCTCCCAGTCCTTGCTTTTGATTTAATTGTCACATCAAGCATCAGAGCTTATGTAACTCTCTCAGAGTTTGCGTCAAATTCTGTCTATTTGTTTCTGATAGTATGTTTACGTGATCTCAAGTGAGCGAGTTAGTTTGTTTAATGAAAATAACTCCTACAGCTGGAGATTTCTGCTGCTCAGCTGAGACACTCTAACAGTGTATGTTCCTTTTCTGTTGTTATGACAGGCACAGTTGATTAGCTGAGCCCTGATACATCTTTCGTATGTAAATTCTGGGTTGGTAGGTGCTCTCTTGTCAGTGTTCTCATTTTCGTATCAGGGCAGAACAGTGCAATCTGAACCTCTGTCTTCACATGTGAGTCATGTGTTTGGCTCACCGTGCCACCTAGCCATCAAACACAGTAAATATCTCCTTGAATAATCATTTATAACCTTTGACTTCGCAACTACTAAGTGCTTCAATACGTGGTGTTTGCATTAAGTTCTTTTTGATACAGTTGGAAGACTCATTTTCTTCCCTGACCTCACGAGCATATACAGCATCTGTCAACTGTGGAGAGATAAATGACATAGATAGGAATGGTTGTTATTCTAGCCAAATGACAAAAAGACTGGCACTGAAATCAGTATGGTTGGGGGGAGGGTGTTCTTTCATTTTTTTTTTTCTTTTTCCTTTACACAAACTTCTTGGCATTGGAAATGGCAATTGGCACTACATCAGAAACCCAAACACCATTTCTCCAAGACGTATTTACTAAAGCATGATATTCACAATAAAATCTGCTCTAACAGTTTTGCAGCACAGTAGAACAGTTTTGCAGTATAGCAGAATCAAGTTGTGATCTCTCTCATGCAATCATTATTCTGTTTTGAACTGACTGTTGTTATTTAAAGAAATCAAATGTAAAAATCTATACTGCTTTCCTAAAGTTTTTCTTCTCCATTAAACTTTTCAATGTCAAGTGTTGAAAAAAATATCCCAAGCGATACAGATTCTAAGAAGTGTTGATATTTTAGGCATTCTAAATTAATTCTACATTAAGACAATTTATATTTTATAACGCCTTTTAAAACTAGGTGCATCGAATCAGGAAGATTTTTTATTTATTTATCTAATAAGAAGACAAATCTACATAAAAGCTTATAGCCCTGTCAAAATCTGAAGAGTCTGGAGATAAACATAATTATCTGGAACTAGATTTTGATCTCGTTAGCAGTAGTATCCTAGACCTACTTAAATAAATTGAATTATTCTAGACTTGTAGTTCAGAAGAGGTACAATTTGAAGGCATTTCGAAGTATAGACTTCTACAGGTCATACAGCTTTTTTATGGTAAATGGACTTATATTCATCATTTTTCTTAGATATAGTCAATTTTACATTTAATAAAAGATAAGGAATACCAATATTAATAGCAATATTTAAAAAATTAATGTTAAAAAACTTTAATGACCCAATTCACATTTACCATCTGAAGATATTTACAGTTATTTCCTCCTCAGCTACTGTAACAATTAGTTTAGGGCATCTATGTGTTTTAATTACAATATTTATCTGCTTTTGATTAGGCTTTTAGAAGTGCACAATAATGGATGTTAAAAGAGTTAACACAAATACATCAAACATAACACTTCATACTTGACTTTCAATGAAATCCAGGGGAAGGTATGCTTATACAAGGTCAAGTGGAAGACATAAAATGAACTTATGCAAAACAAATCACTGATAGAGCTTCTGACAGGCTGTTTGGGCCTACAGAGGACCTGAAAGAACAGGTAGTCTGGTAAGGATGTTGGGTTCAGGTTTTAGAAATAAGCCCACATGAACAGAGTTAAAAGGCTTCTAACCTGGAAAATAATAATAATAATAATAATAATAGTTATTATTGTTGTTGTTGTTGTTGTTGTTATTGTTATTTCTTTTTTATATGCAAATGTGATAAAGCGACAGGTCAAAAAATATTTGTTTTCAGAAGTGAAATAGCAGGACTCTGATCCATTTAGAAAAGGAAATCAGATGTTCTTTTGCTCCTGCTTTTTGGGAGGGCAGACAATTGCTCTCTTTTTTTATCATCTAAAAAGATTGATTAAGAAACTTTCTAGCTAAGTGGTTCTGGCAGTCATTGTCTTGGCTGGCACAATGTAATAATTATGCTTCTATAAATTTTTATACTTCACCTATTATGTCCTGAGTGAGGTTACTATCCTCTCTTAATTTGTGTCTATCCAAACTTATTTTGAAGAGGAACATTTAAAAAAATGTTGATTTTACATTAAACAAAACTGGCAAAAATATGACAAGAACTCATTATTCCTTTTTTTGAGATCTACAAATGGCTCCCTAAACTCTCCTTGACCTACATTGTTTTAATAATTTATAAATAAATATATATTATATTGGTACAGTAACTACCTTTAAAGGTTTTTGTAATATTCCTGGTTACATATTTTCTGCTCCTTAATTATCTCCAGAGTTCATTATGTACCTATATTGTTATACAACAGAAAAGGAGATTATACCAAGCTACTGCTTGCACTGGAGGGATCGAACTAATTTCCACATACATTTTGAGAGAGTTTGACATGATCAGCTCCTAACAGCTAATATCTTCCTGCTGCATGTCCACGTAGAATTATTGTTCTCAGGATACCTTATTAAAGAGGCATATAGATGGGCCACTGAAGTTCTCAAATTTTCCCTAACAGTATCTCTATCTCTCTATGATTTTGTTATTATCCCTCACTCAGGATTTCCTGGAATAAATTGTTTGGGTCTCAATTAATTGCAGCAACTGAGAGTTGAAGCTATTAGCAAGCCTTTGGCAAATAGCTGGGCATTAGTATTTATTACAGACACAGATGCATGAGAGGTGCAATCAATTTTGTCTTTGCTGGATTTCAACTTCAGTGAATTGTTCATTGATTTTGGAATTTGAGAGGATTCTAGGAAACTATTAAACAAATGGGCAATTTTGGGAACGATTTTATAACACACACGACAGTCTAGACAATAGATGTCACACCATTTACAAAAAGGTCCTTTTCTACTTCACTTGGTGCACCTCATTACTTATTAGCCCCCGGTAAACTGTGTTCTTTAGACCGTTTCTCCTTTAGGTATAAATGAGAATAAAAACAAACATGGAAACATCTCATATACTGTTTTTGTTTGGTCATCATTATTTTTTTTCCCATTAATACTCTTTGTTATTTTTACATTTTGCTTCTACTATTGTGTGGTGACTTACCTGGTGCATTAGAATTCCAGAAATCAAATACATTTTAAAATATCATTTTCTTCCTGTGTTTTGGGGATTGAGTTATTTTCCCCTATGTCTTTGAAATATATGGAATTATTTCACAAATTTAATGGATTTACAAAGTTAGTTTACCGAAGGCATATTCTCTGAGCTTTGCATGGGATGTGTTTCTATAATTTTGGTAACAAGGTGGAGATATAGAGTTTTGCAGCAGCTTGAATTTCCAAAACTTCTAACAAACCCAAAATTCCCAAAAACAAAACTTCCAAAATGCTTTGAAACAATGCATGAAACATTTAGGCATATAAACATCTTTTAAAAATTGTCTTTCAGGCACTTTGAAAATGCAACTCTGTCATATTGTTGTTCATCAAACAATTAGATTTGATTACATTCTATTCGACATTCGTTGTAGTGATCATTTAGAAGAGTATTAATTCTATTATCTGTGGCTGTTAACGTTTTTATGGTCATGAAATTGTGTATATAGTACTGCATAAAATCTTTTTTTTGCAACAGGGTGGGAATAAAAGGAAGAATCTTTTAAAACAGGATTATTTTTTCCCTCCTAGGATGTAGAACTTCCACTCTCAAACTTTATGCTATCCTTTACTGGCATCAGAGTGTATCTGCCTATTTTAATAGTCTAATATATCTCATCTGCAAAAAAATATGTCTTCAAATGCAAATCTACGCATTTCTCCCAAGATAATGGTGCTATTTTTTTTTTTCCTGTGCACTCATATATATAAATTTTAATATGATTTTTTTTAAATAGAAACTATCTAGGAATTAGCATAATTGAAATCTTTCTGTATTTTTTTTAAGTTTGCAACACATAAAATTTCTTCTTGTGACAACCATCATCTCATATGTCTTTTATTTTCTTATGAGATGGTGGTTTTGATCAAAAATTAATTTTTCATAGCATTTTCTTAAAATCAGTGCTTGCTATTTGAACTGATACACTGAAATATAGGAGTATAGGCTGTCATTAATCTATGTCTGTATTTGTCCAGATGCCATAATGTCTTCTTATTAAACATAAAGTCATTGTCTTCACTGTTTCTTTTCCCTTTAGTGCTAATTCAATTATAGCATTCTTACCTTTAGATCGGTCATATCTTTAGTGATTTTATGCTAGCTGAGCAGCTCATTTTCATTTCATTTTCTTAGACCACTCCTTCTTCAGAGAAAAATCAGTCTTAGATAGAACACTTACCACTCTTTCCTACAAATTACCCTCCATAGAACTTTATTTTTCCCCAAGATTTTGGGAATTTTATTATCAGCAACTCTAAAAGCTACATTTGCAAACATTTAATATTTTAAACAGAATCAGCATCCTTGGATTGAAATAAGCTGATGTATTCTTTCTTTCTCATGCTAAAGATGGTAAATAAATATTTTTATTCATGAGCTCTTTAAATCCCACTCTGCAACAACAATCAATTTCTCCCATTTTCATCCACTCTTAGATTAGCAGCAGAAATATATTGTTGGTTATAGAATAAGGATAACAAAAGCTGTCGTGGTGCATCTCTTCCTATTATACTATTATGTAACATCACCTGTAGTTAGCTCTTGAGTCTGAATCTGCCTTGCCAACTGATGTGAAAAATCCTTACATTTTTCTGACCTACTCTACATAGAACTGTTGTTGTAGACTTATATATTGACACTGCTTGGCATAAATAATTTTTTTTTAAAGAAAAAATTTAGAATTGTAGGTATCCTAGAAGGACTTTAATGTTCCTCCTAATTATCTTCTCTCATTTTCACTTGGCTGCTTGCCCTAGTTGTTGCCTTTGGTTTTTGACACTTCCAGAAGATGCCAGTTTCATGTTTTCTGGTTGTGAGTCTTCTGAGATATAACCTATTGCCAAGTCAGGGGAGATCCTGTGCTGAGGTCATTTATTTCTTTAGGGTATTTGCCTCAAAGTATAATTTGAATTTTTACCTATAAGTTCTGTGTTATACTCTCTAGTTTTGTCATAAGGCCAACACTTATATGGAACCAGCAGCGATGGATTTTATTCTATTAGCTGAGCACTTCATTGACCAGTTTTTAGTGTGAGGGAGGAAAAAGCTTGAAAAATAACTAGTCTCTGCACTTAAAATACATTTAATATCCTAATGGCTCTCATTCAGTGATTTGTGTTTTCACAGCAGTGAAAGCAGGTAATATTCCTTTAAACAAATGCTAAGTGATTATATATTAAAAAATAATTCTTTCCCCTTTGTCACAGTTTTCTTGACAGGATCTCAAACATTCACGTTCTGAGAATTTAGTTTTTATTTTAACCATGTGTTTCTTCAGCTTTACATTGGTTTTTGCCTGCTGTTAGCCAAATATTGCTTTTTAATATCAAACTATATTTCCATTTCCATCTGATCTGATAGCTTAATGGAGGTTATTTCCATCTTTGGATTTGGGACATTTTGTTTCTTTTTCTGATGGAGCTGTGACTCCTTTAGAAGTTTAGCAGATCCCTCTGTGGTTTATAAATATCTGTTTTCCTTAGTCACCTTCTGTGGAGGTCTAAGAGGCAGACACTGGACCCATGTGGCCTGTAAAGAAGAGGGGGGCATCATTGGTTTAGTGCACCTAAGAGTTTCTTTAAACCTTTTCCAGCTTCAGTCAATCAGCAAGTGCTTCTACCTTTCCAGTTTTGTCAGTTCCTATAAGGGGATTGATCAGATTATTGATTTATGACTTAAGTAATGATCTTTGGCTTTACTGAAAAATTTCAGTATTAAAAAAAAAAAAAAAGCCTGACCTAGGACATAGGAAGTGTGAAAATGGACAAAAGTCACTTTTACAGTAAATATGAAATAAAATTTTGCCTCAACTTTGTATTTTTATTAACTTCTGTCCCTTCTCAATGTGAATGTCTGCATCTATATTTATTTACATAGCGCTATTTCAAGTCATAGAATCATAGAATCATAGAATGGTTAGGGTTGGAAGGGACCTTCAAAGGTCATCTAGTCCAACTCCCCTGCAAGCAGCAGGGACATCCCTGACTAGATCAGGTTGCTCAGAGGCTCATCCAGCCTGGCCTTGAACGTTTCCAGGGATGGGGCCTCCACCACCTCTCTGGGCAATCTGTTCCAGTGTTCCACAACTTGCATTGTAAAAAATTGTTTCCTAATATCTAATCTAAATCTACCCCCCTCTATTTTAAAGTCCCTGCATTTTCTCAGAGCTACTGTTACTGGAAGATCCAGGAGAGACTGAATTATCCAAATTTCATTACGAATCTCCCTCTCACTTCTCTCAAGTCTCCCCGGTTTTAGCTCCTTAATTCTTTCCTTCCCTTTACGTGTCCATATCTGATCACCCTCCATTACTAATTACTAGTGCCTGCCTCAGAGGAAAACTGCAACAGACTGTGGAAACTCTCCTTCTGAAGAAGTTCATGACCTCAGAGGATAGGAGCAACAGCACATAGGATACAAGCAGGGATAACAGCCTTCATCCCTGAGTTGAAAGAAACTGACCTGCACGTGGGACCAAAGCCACATACTAACTGTAAGCATCCATGACTCTGTGTGGTCTCTTTCCACCTCACATACAGGAAAGTGCCAGGATCCTCCCTCCAGGTGAGGACACTGGGCTAGGAACTTGGTCTCAAGGGAAACTGTGGCAGGTTTAGCTTACGGGTCAAGTCCTGGTTTATGGAGGCAGAAAGAGGTGGAAAGAAGCAGACAACACAGATGTTTGTTCAGGAAGACAAAGATGTAGGGAGATACATTCAAAGTTGTAAGGAGATAAGCGTTTGGGAGATTAAGACTTGTAATTGAAAATTGTCCTCAGATGGGCCCCTGGCACAGAGAGTGGGTGATTCACTAGTACATTTCCCTTTTTTAAAGAAAACAAAACCAACCAACCAAACACATCCCTCCTCAACCATTAACTGAAGGTAGTGCTTAGAACTTCACCCTTTACACATGCCACCACCTTATTTTACCTCTGGAGATTTTGGTACATCATTTGCCTCTCAGTACCGATCTTCTTTTTCTATAGATGTGGAAATTCTTCATTCTTGTCCAAGGTTTTTCACAGAAGACAGTATGAAAGAGGAGAAAAATCTCTTGTTGCTGCTCTTTTTCTTGTTTCTATTCCTATATGCGTCAGAGGAGATTTGGAATGAAAAAACTGAGCTTACAAAAAGACTGGATGAATGCTTTTCCCCAGGAAGTAAGGAAATAGGAAAAAAAAATCTTTAATAGAGTTGAAAGGCTATTAGAGAGCAAAAGTTTCTTTCATCATTAGAAAGCTACCTCTAACAAAGGCTGCTTTGCCAAATTAATATTGTAACTACTAGCTTAATGCTTCAAATTATTATTCCTACAGATGAATACTGAGGAAATAAATAAGACTTTGTTCTCTCTCTGGGGAAGTCTGGGAGGAGGTATTACAGAAAGTGTGGCATAGTAGGTACTTCAACTAGTCCTTTGTAGTTAGGACCATAATTTCACATGGCACCCAGTCGTACTCTCTGTCAGTTTCGCAAGACTACTCACTCTTCCTGAAGTGACTATCTGTATAGTTTTTATGTTGTATGACATATGCCAAGTCTTTGCTTTGCTTTCCATGTAAGAGCTAGTTTCAACCCTAGGTTCATTCTTGCTTCTCTACTTTCAATATTAAACCAAGGATGGAAGTTTAAAAGTCACTTACCATAAGATAGGATACAATATTTAGAAAAGTTATGGATAAATGTGATATATATTTCACTGCTTGAATATCTGCATCTCTTCCATCTGAAGGGAACACCTTCGTTCAATAAGAAATACTTATGCTGATTCTCGGAAGAGACATTGCTATAAAAGTGTAATACTATTTGAGTCCTTCAAGATTTACTCTACCAGTGATTTTCTCAGTACATTACAGAACTAGATACAGCTGTAATATAATGCAGATATGACCTGTGTTTAAATGAGAAAACCTGAACTGAGTAGCTTATCATATTCTATACCACAAACCATCTTGCAAAACTAGAATCTCCTCTGAGCCAATCTTAGACAAGAGCTTAGACATATAAATTTTGTACATCCTAACACACTTCCCTCCTTGGGATTTGTCAAGATCCACCGTCTTCATCCCCTGGGCTGGAACACAGCAGCTATTTGACCATGTACATAACGGTTTCAGAGAAGAAATGAAGATTGCTCAGAATGAAACGAAAGCTTTCATAAGCCTAATGTAAACACTTGACAGGGTTAAGACAATTTGGCTAATGCTGTATGCTTGTGAAAGGCTTTATTGTGTGTTTAATGGTGGCAAAGCTATTGCTTTTATCTAAGTGACTGCCCTGTAACAAGCAAGAAAAAGTTCCATTAACACAATAACAGATAAACCTTGATTTTCTCATGGTTAATCTTGTTTCTACACAAACATTATTCTGTTGAATCAATGGATATGTAGATGATAAAACTGGAGCACAAGGGAAGAATTAATCCAGAAAATGCCTGAACATTTACTCAAGGGAAACATATTACCTAAGATACTGCTTGCCAAACTTTGTTTAGATCAGCTCCTCTGCTAAAATAAAATAGCTCTCTACGTTTTCCATAGGAAAACAGCAAATCGATTTAACTTTGCTTAGTTTGTTAAAGTTGTTAAGATCACAAACTAGGGTGGTCAGGCTGCAAGTCCCTAGTACATACCATTCAGACAAATTACATATTAATCGTGTTTGACATCACCTTCATAAATACGATTTTTCTGCTATTTAGTAACTTAGCATTAATTTGCAGAAAAGTTACATGCCAGATTTGGTGGTTACTTATGTGAATAATTACTACAGTAGGGCAGTCAGATAAAGTAAGTAACCTCATAAAGTTCAACAAGGAGAAGGACAAAGTTCTGCACTTGGGGATGAACAACCTCATGCACATATGTATGCAGGCAGCCACTCAGCTGGAAAGCAGCTTGGCAGAAAAGGATGTGGGAATCCTGGTGGACACCAAGTTGAATATGGGTCCTCTGCAGCAAAGAAGGTGAGTTTTATCCTGGGCGGCATTAGACAAAGTATTGCCAGTAGCTTGAGGGAGATGGTCCTTCTTCTGTACTCAGCACTGGTGCGGTCACATCTGGAGCACTGGGTCCAGTTCTGGCTCCCCAGTATAAAAGAAACATGGGACATACTGAAGATACTCCAGCAAAAGTATTGCCCGGCCCTGTTCAACATCTTTGTTGGAAACATGGACAGTGGGATTGAGTGCACCCTCAGCAAGTTTGCCAATGACACCAAGCTGTGTGGTGCCGTCGACACACTGGAAGGGAGGGATGCCGTCCAGAGGGACCTTGACAGGCTGGAGAAGTGGGCCCGTGCCAACCTCATGAAGTTCAACCAGGCCAAGTGCAAGGTCCTGCACCTGGATCATGGCAATCCCAGGCACAAATACAGGCTGGGCGGGGAATGGATTGAGAGCAGCCCTGAGGAGAAGGACTTGGGAGTGCTGGTGGATGAGAAGCTTAACATGAGCAGGCAATGAGCCCTTGCGGCCCAGAAGGCCAACCGCATCCTGGGCTGCATCAAGAGGAGCGTGGCCAGCAGGTCGAGGGAGGTGATTCTCCCCCTCTACTCTGCCCTGGTGAGACCCCACCTGGAGTACTGTGTCCAGTTCTGGAGCCCCCAACATAAGAAAGACATGGACCAGTTGGAGAGGGTCCAGGGGAGGGCCACGAAGATGATAAGAGGGCTGGAGCACCTTTCCTATGAGGCCAGGCTGAGAGAGTTGGGGCTGGAGAAGAGGAGGCTTCGGGGAGACCTGATAGCGGTCTTCCAGTACCTCAAGGGGCCCTACAAGAAAGAAGGGGAGAGGCTGTTCAGTAGTGCCTGTTGTGACAGGATGAGGGGTAATGGTTTTAAAATAGAGGGAGGTAGATTTAGATTGGATATTAGGAAAAAATTTTTTTACAATGCAAGTTGTAGAACACTGGAGCAGGTTGCCCAGAGAGGTGGTGGAAGCCCCATCCCTGGAAACGTTCAAGGCCAGGTTGGATGAGCCTCTGAGCAACCTGATCTAGTCGGGCATGTCCCTGCTCCTTGCAGGGGGCTTGGAATAGATGACCTTTGAAGGTCCCTTCCAACCCAAACCATTCTATGATTCTATGATTCTGTGTCCCTGCTCCTTGCAGGGGTGTTGGACTAGATGACCTTTGAAGGTCCCTTCCAACTCTAACCATTCTATGATTCTATGATTCTAAAAGGCCATAAACATGATGAACAGACTGGAGTATCTCTCCTATGAGGAAAGATAGAGGGAGCTGGGGCTGTTCAGCCCCAGGGAGAGAAGGCTCAGGAGGATCTTATCAATGTATATAAATACTTGAAGGGAAAGTGCAATGGTACAATGAGGACAGAGTCAGCCTCTTTTCAGTGGTGAACAGTGACAGGACCAGAGGCAATGGACACAAACTGAAACACAGGAGATTCCATGTGAATGTCAGGAAACACTTTTTTTTTTGCTGTGAGGATGTCCAAGCACTGTCACAGGTTGCCCAGAAAAGTTGTTTAGTCTCCATTCTTGGAGATATTCAAAACCGAACTGGAAATACAAAGGTTATTTGCATTTCTGTACAGCATAAATGTATAAACACAGTATTTTTCACAAAATACAACATAATGCACTGCAAAGGCATCTTAAGTTAAAACTGGATATAGTAACAGTGACAGTACAGGCTTCATTATTTAAGGTGGACTTCGTCTGACAATTTTTCCCTGCGTGAGGTTTTTTGTTTCATTAAAATCTTATGAACTCCTAATAGGACCTGCACATTCATCTGGTTTTATCTGTTAAGAATAATATTAAGACAACTGGGAAATAATGTACTGATCTGACAGGGACTGAGTACCTTGATACGGAGTTTGCATTCTCTGATTCAGCAAGATAAATTACAGAGGTTTATTTCCACTTTAACACTTTTTCATGATACCACAAACAAGGTGACCATTAAAAATAAATAACTAACTAGATCAAGCTGAATTTGATACACTCTTGGCCCCTTGTCTTTTTATGTTGGCTACATCATTACAGTTCAGTGCCTACATTTGACATTCTGAGAGGAGGAGAGAGGTGCACAAAAATGTTTTGCTTACTTACAATCTATAGGAAACTTTTAAACCGAACATAATTGAAAATCTTTCTGCTGTATCTTGTTTTGGGCAGGAATAGCCTTTGCTATCTATGTTACTGTGTGTTTTACTATCTCAAGTTACTATCTTCCTAAGTGTTTGGCTAATCAGGATATTGAAATCATATGCATTATTTAAATTTTTTTGCATAAAATATTCTGCTATTTATTCTTCCTCTGTCACTTTTTCCTTCTCTAAGTTGTGACACACACATAATGTCACTGAAGCTATTTCATTTTGGCTAGAATGTGGCCCCAGAATTTTAGTGTAAATAAATGAGAGGAGGAAAAGAAATATGGTGAGCTTTAAAAGATGAAGCTGAAGGTAAGAAAACAAGTTAAAAACTGAGAATTGGAGAGACAAGTGGATGGGAAAGTGCAAGTGAAATGGTATTTGCATTTGAAGCAGAGTGTAATTGCAGACAGGTCCAGAAATGCCAGAGTAACCAGCATGCGGCAGGTACAGTCTCACTAGGAGATTCTGCACAGTGGCTTCCAGGTTTGACTGCAGGAGCATGAGCAGAGCACGTACAGACCGGCAATCACTTTCAATGACTCCGTTGTTTATGACTTATCTGAGAAAGGATGAGCAGCATCTGAAGGTAACCACAAAATGAACATCTTAAAGTCATAACAGGCTGGCTTGTGCCATTTGTCGTCTTTGTTGCCATCTGTCATGTGTGTAGATTAATGTAAAGTTATTTCCTACTCTTGTTGCAGACTTTTGCTATGATAATAAAGTATGAGAATTTAAATGTCTAGCATGTCCTTGGAGTACAGGAGCGTTTGACATTTTCCATTTTAGTACCTAGCTCTGCCTTCCACAGAAATGAGTATGGCTGTAAATGTTGATGAGTGGAATAAGTAGCCAACCAAAATTAAGAATATTATAAAGGTCAAGGTATTTTAGTGCCATATTCTAGCCACTAAACACCATCATGAAGTCTGCAGTAAAAACAAGGCAGGAGCACACAGGCTTTAAGGTTGGTTTGTTCTTTGTTGTTCTGGTGGGTTTTTTTAAAAAAAAAAAAAAGACAGCAGCAATAGTAACAAACAGATGAAAAACAAGCCACTTTCTTTACAATGCACAGATACTAATTGAGTGGTCTTTGTGCTACAAAACAGCTTCCATTTACTTTGCATCTGAAATGACATTAAGAAAGAGAACATAATTGAATAAAGTCCATGGAAAACAAAAACATCAAAAGACCCAAGACTAGTAAACCAAAACTGTTCTTCATAGTGCTTCATTTTAATATTGTAAGGCTTTTTCTCTTCTTTTTTTTTTATCTCATACACATAAAAATGGAAAATCATCTGTAACAGCTTCATTCTAAAGAAAAATGGAAATATGACATTTGTCAATCCACCAAAAATGGCTGCAAAGAATTTATGCATGTTCTCGTAAAACACAGCTGTGATATTGCTGTAATTTGAGCCAAATACAAACTGTAATTTTAATGACAAAATGCTTCTGTTGTGTAAAGCTTGCACAAAAACATGATTATGTCTAATGTTTTGATCTTGTCAAACCGGAGAAAACTGTTAGCAGACTCTGGACATATGCTTCTATTATTAAATCTAGTCTACTTGCACATCAGTTGCACTTCTGTTAGCTCATTGAGCATTGCAAAACATAGGTCCTGAATTATTTGGGACAGATTTTATTAGAAGAGGAAATAATTGATTCAGCACATAGGATGGGAGAAAGTTCTTAAGTAAAAGCATTTCACTGCAAAATAAAAAGCTCAGTGTAGACAGGACACAAGTCACTGATGCTGCTTCTTTGAAATATTCTTGAACACGAATTCATGGCTATCATCTCCAGTCTGGCATGTTGTGATCTCAGTTTGCACAGAAAATAGGAAAATAAAGTCAGCCTATGCATCCTTTACAATTAGCTTGCCAGATGTTTTCCGTACTAAAATATCTGTGCCAAACTGACTTTCTTAAAGAAAAATAGCGAGGTTTGAAGGGAGCCTTAAGAAAAAAGATACCATGCTGAGCTGTGCTTACAAATACTTTTGAAAGGTTTTTTTTTTTAATACTTATTTTTATTGATAAAAAGAAAGATAATTGCAGGCTATAATGTTCCTTTTAATTTAGAAAAATGCTAAAGGGGATATAGTAAGTAGTTGGATTTTTGTGAGATTTGTAGTTATAAAATGGCATATTTATTTCAGATTATTTTTTACTATTTTGAAATCATGCAGATTCAGTTACAACTTTTTCACTAAGTTCACCTTTATGAGGGTTTATTTTATTGAGTTATGTCAAAATATGAGTGAAAGAATTAGAAATGTTGCAGCATTGTTAAAATATGTTTATTTTGGTGTGGTTTATTTTGCTATAAATAAAATACTTGTGCTTTCCAGATCACTTTACTGCAAAGAATAAGAGTTATGGAAATAAATAATGGTTATGGGTGAGAAAATAAACACAAAAGAAAACCTAAATCCAGTTCAACAGCAGATCACTCTAATGGTTAGACATAAAGGAAAGTACATTTTGAGAGACAGTGTTTAGTTCTGTGCTTCATTTTTCCTACATTCTTTTCTCCCTCCTCTCTCTGAAATGTACCTTGCTTTGGGGACAACTTGGCATACTTTCGTTGGTGAACAGTTGTTTTTACCTCACAGATGCAGCATCAGGGCTTCTAAAGGCAGGCCCCGTTGGACTGGTTAGTGACTGAAAAACAACATAAGTATAATTTGCATCATTGGTTATTCATTGATTTTAGGATGTTAAGTGTCTTTATATACAGACTTATTTTTCATTAATTGGATATAATTTGCTGCAATGCAATGCAATAATATTTAGAAAAAAAAAATAGGATGAATCATTAAATCAGCATGAAGTTTTACCTTAATAGCATTTCCCCTTGTTCCTCTAGACTGACCAGGAGACCTTTCTCGAAAGCTTTAACACATTCTCACACTGCTGATTCATCTGGTGTTCCCTTGTACACCAAGATGACATAGTCTACGCTTGATGAAAGCTTCAGTACCTATTGACTTACAAGCTACTCTAAAGCTGTAAAAATATTATTCATTGCTGTTATTAACTCAGCTTTCATTACTGACTAATTGTCTGTTAATAATTCTTTGTTTAACCTGCTCTTTCTAGGAGCAACCAATAAAGAACTAATAAAATTTAGAAGATTCACTAATTTAAGTAGTAACAGGATTTCAGTTAGCTTTAGAAAGGATCACAGAGTGGCAATTCTATTTCCTCAATATCCTTTGATAAATACTGTGCCAAACACTTCTATACAAATCTTATTTGCATCTAGAACAAAATGAATGTTTTTTGCTTATGACAAGACTGGACTTTGCTGGAGTAATGAAGAGGGCATAATTGTTTTTCTGAAAGGGGATCAGACCATTGTATAGATTTTTAATTTTTTTTTTCCTTTTACACCTTTGTATTCTGAAATAAAACTACAAGAAAATTAAAATATATATATTTCTGGTATTTTCCTACAGCTCAGATGTTCAAATATGGTAACTATTTCTGGAGTCAGGATATATCATTTTCTGCTTAAGATGCAGAAAGGATCTGGGAGATAAGTATTCATAAATGGATTTTTCATTTCTTTTATTTGAAATCCTGATAGGCTGTTCTTTTTTTGACAGGCTTGCTAATGGTTTTTTTGGGTGCTAAAAAAATAAAAAAAAATTCTAACTTTTAATATCATCCATACTTACTGAAGGCTGTCATAATCTGCAGGTTTTCTGCCTGGAATGTGCCGTGCTTATCATAATAGCACTGTGATATTTAAGAATGTTATCCTTGCCAACTTGTGGATGAGCCTTGCTAAAAATGATTGTTTTGCTGACATGAAAGGAAAACCGAGGAAATTGCAAGAGGCTGGGGAAGGAGTGGTGGAGTCTGGTGGATGACATGTTTCAGTAACCTCTTTACCATTTTAAGAGAATCTCCTTTGCCGCTGCAATGTGTTTCCTGGAAGGAGGTAGTGAGCAATCTAATCTGGATGTATTGCTAAAATATGTCATTAAAGAAGCCTGGAAAGAAGGGCTGCACACTGCAAGAGGAGCACACTGCACAGAGAGGAAAGGCTCTGTTTCTCCTCTGAGAAGGGAGTGGGAGCTCAGGGACAAGGGACTCTGCCTTGTCCCCTTTACTTTAACTGCATCTTGCTGTTCATGAAGACACCGAATCACAGTATTTGTTGTACTGTCTCTCCCCTACAAACCTAGACACTGAGAACTGGAGTAATTTCATCTAATTAGTTTTCTGAAAGTTCCCATTTTAATCAAAGTAAGTTATTACTTACTATCAATGATTGAGAGAGCCTAGAGGAATGAAAGAGAGGGACCTCCATAGTGCAATTATTCCCATCCGCTAGGGACCAATTCAGACCACATAACACAAACATCTCTCTTAAAATGGGATTAATAGCTCTCCAGAGATGTCCCTCTTTCTCTCCACTGACTGTAAAGGAAGCAGTAGACACCTTGCACTGATAAGAGAGAGGCACTCGGTGCTTAGAAAGATTTCAGTAAAATTAATTCCCTTCTGAATTTCTCATGTTATTGACACTGTCAAAGGAAGTCAGGATACTGAAATGGAATTAATCTATTACTTTAATTTACAAGTAAAGAAGAAATGTTATCTCCAGTACTGCTCTTAAAAGTGAGAATATATGTTGAACTTCATTTGTCTATAGAAAACACAAATAATAATAATTGCTAAGGTAGGAATAACGTAATTTAAAGTACAACAGAAGCTTGTGCACTGATGAGGAATTTGTGAAAGCTTAAGTAAATTGTTTTACTTCTCTTTGTTTTAGCTTCCCTTTACTTAATAATAAGGTTTTAGTTATTGAGAAGCAAAAATGGTGTCAAGAGGAACAATATAATCAAAGATAATAGCTCATCATCAAAGATTTGGAATAGCTTTGGAACAGAAGAGGTTAAAATGACCAGTATTTTCCAACCTGAGGGACAAATCTGAAGGAGAATAAAATAATAACAAACATGGTAAAGTAAGAAGTGAGCAATTACACGTTGCTTTCTGTCGTAGTTCAGCCCCAATTGGGACCAGACTACACAGTCTCTCTCTCACTCCCCCCACCCTCCAAGAGAATAGGGAGAGATAATATAAGGAAAAACGGCTCAAGGTTTGAGATAAGAACAGGCAGAAATCCTTAAAGTTACCGTTACGGGCAAAACAGACTCGACTTGGGGAAAACTATTCATTTATTACTACAAACAGAAGGATAATGAGGCAGAGAACCTCCATCCACCCCTCCCTCTTCCCAAGCTTAACATTATCTCTACTACCTTACCCCGCCGAGCAGCACAGGGGGGAAGAGGGAATGGGAGTTGCGGTCAGTTCATCACACGTTGTTTTACACCGCTGCTTCACAGTCGGGGAAAGAACTCCTCACATTCCTCCCCTGCTCCATTGTGGGGTCCCACCCGTACACTGCAGTCCTTCGGGAAACTGCTCTGGTGTGGGTCATCTCTTCCACGGAGTACAGTCTCTCCAGAACAGCTGTCCCAGCGGGCCCTCCACGGGCCACAGTCTCCTTCAGGCATCCACCTCCCCCGGTACGGGGTCCTTCATGGGCTCCAAGTGGATCTCTGCCCCTCCGTGGACCTCCATGGGCTGCAGGGGGACAACCTGCTCCACCATGGTCGTCACCACAGGCTGCAGGGGAATCTTGGCCAGGAGCCGCATTACTCCTCCCCCTCCTTCTGAACTGACCTTGGCGTCTGCAGCCATTCCTCACAACAGGCTGGCAGAAGTCTCTCAGGATCTTGTTACATCTTATTCACTTCTCATCTCCTCTCCACTTCTTGCAGCCAGGCCGGGCCCAGTCGGGCCCAGTCGTCTGCCTGGCAAGAGGCCAGAGGGTGAGGCCTGCAAGGCCCATGAGGCCTAAGCCTCCCCTTCTGCGCCTCTGCTCCTGCTCAGCTTCTTCACATCCTCTTTTCTCTTTTTTTTTTTCCTGTTTTCCCCTTCTTAAATATGTTATTGCAGAGGCGTTATCACGGAACATTCTGCTACCAATCGGCTCGGCCTTGGCCAGCAGCGGGTCCGCCCTAGGCCCGGCCGAGTCCACTGAACAAAGTCCACTGCGACTTCTAGCAGTTTCCTACAGAAGCTGCCACCTTAGGCCCCCCTTTACTAAACAAAACCACAACACTTTCTGTGATGAAATGACTCGGAGGAGCAGAATAAAATCATTGGGGGAAAAGTTTGAAATAGAAAAAGGGAATATTGCTTTATTACATCTTGCTTGAAACAGCAGACCTCTTTGGAACAGGATGTCATGGGAGACAGAAGTTTATATGGACACAGAAAGTATTTAGATCTTTCAGTCTATCAAATATATACTCTTCCACAAGAGGTCCCTGAATGGCTCGTTGTAAAATTCTTTAATATTTCAGGCAACATAGCACAGTATGGTTGTCCTATTCATATGCACTTTCCTAAGACCCTCTACAGAGAAAAGCTGTGCAGCTAATAAGAGCTTTATTTGGTTTGATTCAGAATATTTGTTCAGATATCCATAGAGCACTCTAGATCCTCAAATGTAAAGGTCCAAAACCTTTTGAGTGTTTTTGTAGTTACAAACTTAGACTACTAGCTTTATCCACTGAAACTGAGAAACCATTTTAAAGATAAGTCACATTCCACTGGAATCGGGCAATTGACTAGTACTGAAATAATATCATTTTCTTTTTATTTTTGTTTGTTTTCAAAGTCATATACTCAGAAAAGTCTTCAGTTTCTTTTAAATCAGGCAACCTATAGTTATACCCTACAAGACAGTATCTTCACTTGCTCTTTTGAGTGTGTATTCTTCCTTACTGTTTTATTTTTAATAAATAATGCAAGTTCAGCTTCCTGCCAGCATGCAGTTAAAAACTTAATTTGACAACAATTCTACTAGCATGCTGGAAGCCCAATATACTTAATGCTTCCTATGACAAAAAGGACAACTCATTTTCAGGTTTCCAATATGCTACCAACGTGGAAGAAAAATTCTGGAAGGCACTGCTGCAATGGACTTTCAGAACTTCTGTCTTGATCTTTCACAGCTCTCACTGAAATCAAGCTTCCTTCAGCTCCAAATAAGACATCAATAGTTATAGTTCAATACTATTTTTGTAGTGGATGATGTGTGGGAACACTAGCAATAGTGACAGATCACAATTACATTCAAAAATTCCTTTGTGGCCATGACCAATTGCTTTTATGCTATTTATTATCTTTGGGGTATCCTTCCTACCACCATAACCACAGAAAGTGGCAATTTTCAGTTTAATAGTTCAAAACTGGTTGGTTGTTCTTCTCCTGTAATTGAATGGGGTCATCCCTAAAACCTCCAATCGATTTCACAATTTTCTATTTTATGCGGATGCAGGCTTGAATTTTGTAATAAATTTGCTTTAATTTAAAAAGTGTAGTAAGCAAAATTGCAGCTGTTCTTTCCATGTTGATTCGGACAAACTTGTGGGATTTCAACTGGCCTTTCAAAGTTTTTCACATGAAAAATAATATTTCCCTTTGATCTCTTAACTACTGGCAATTGCTGTAACATCATAGATATCACTGAAAAACATATTATCAAATTCAAATGTAAATACCTTCTATGTCAAAATCTGCCATTTTGTCCAGAGTAATCACTTCAGGCTCTCTTTACAATGACTGGAGAGAATTCGTCAGGCCAGGGCTTGTCTCACAGGTACCTAAATAAGTCAGAGGTATTGACTCAAAATTTTTTGTACTTATCTCTCTTTTCTCCACGAGGACTCTCACTTGGGTCAGATTTTTCTTCTGTGATCAAAGTGAGTTGACATAAATGTCACTTTTTAAAATGCAATAGCTAAATTAAAATAACCATTCAGATCTCAGTTGCTATGTGTACTTACAGGTGTTTATTTGGTACAAGCATGACAGTGTATGAGCACTTTGGTATAAATCCTCTTGAGCACTAGCTACTTACCGTACAGAAAATCCTTTATTTGCCAAACTGGAAATTCTTCCTAGTCTGAAACTCTCCCTAATCTTGGGTGCCATTACCAATAATACAGTTGATTTTGAAACAGTCTCCTCCTTGTCTAACTTACAACAAGCATGTTCTTCTCTGATCAGAGATGGTTTTAGCGACTGAAAAGTTGATCTGCTGTTTTGTATATTGCATAAAGAATCCTAGAATCTGTTCAGTCCTTTCAAAATGTTGAAGCATGAGGAGAAATCAGCAAGTCTCAGACATTTTGTTTGCCCTAACTGGTCAGCTAGCTACACTCAGGATCACACTGACTACTCCTTTGGGGTGTATGCTAACCTGTAACATATTCCTGTGAGCCTTTTGTCTTCCCATTTTTTAAGACAGTGACAATCAGAATAAATTGATTTTGTTTCTCAGATTCCTAAAATCCTCCCAACACTTTCTTCAGCACCAGTGCTGAATAAATCATTGTAATGTTCCCCTGAAGTGAATTGAAAATTAATTTACACAGCTAAGATGATCCTCCTAATAACAGGGTACATGGAATGGGGAAATTGGAAATCATTACCCAGCAAACATTATCTGCATTATTTTTGTAGCTGCTTTAGATTGCATTGTAATAGAAAATTAGGAGACTGGCTGTGAAGAAGTTTAAGAGGGTCCCCTGAAGAGCTTCTGCTTTAAAATTGATTCTTTAAGAAAGCATTAAAAAGCTATTGGAATTGATTGCCTGCTAATATAAAGGAAAAACTCTTTGCCACCATTTGTGTTAAAAAAGAGCATCTTCATTCATGCATGTTATTAAAACTACTGGCCTGAAAGCCCCTGTAGAAAGATAAAGGATATGGATGGGATATTAAAACAGCAATCTTTACTTTATCTGGGATTTAAAGTTAATATGTCACTTTTATTAATTCAGCAGGAACCATTAGTTAGGATGTCAAATAAGGAATTTACAATTAAAATACTATAGAACAGAGGTGTCTTTAGTAAACAGTGAACAAGGAATTCTTCATTAATCTTCCAAGCATGAGGTATACCCCTGCAAAGAATAAATCCTTCATTTACAGTTTTCTTTATTGCCTGGTTTGCTATGCAGCAGCAATAAAAGTCAGAGCTGATAACACCCCTGATTATGTCCAGCAATTTCTACGGCTGTGGGGTAAAGGTGAATCAGATCTTAGCTAGGAACAAAATGGGATCCACCATACGTGCTTTACAAAGACTCAAGTGAATGACCTTTGGAAGATGCTACTGTATGTGGCACATTTGTAATATGCTAAAATTATGTGGAAATAGAATTTCCTTTCCCAACTTTGAACTGCACAAAGCTTGTCATGGTTTTCTGCTTTCTAACACATTTCAAAAAATATTACCCTTGTCTCTTTTAATTTGGAATAATAAGAAACATTTAAGGGCCATGAACCTTGGGGAGGAAAAATCTTAATAATTGTCCTATCAGAAAAACAAACAGTATGAGCTTTAAGGCAGCAATTTACATAGGTGAATTCTTCTGGTTTCCTTTCCTTTTTAAAGGGAAAGAGAGATTGTGCAAGATGGAGCACCATCCTGGGAACTTTGCCCAACACTGCAATCAAGGTGAAATCTCCTTAGGTAAAGCTGCAAAGAAATGCAAGTTGATGAAACTTTATTTCAATTGTAGATTCAGAGAGAAAAAGGAAAGAAACAGAAGACTGACAGACCAGATTAGCAGCCAATATGGAGATTAAAAAGAAATAGCCCCATCAGGAGAGCAACAAGCCAGACACAGCAGAAGGGCACCTAGCTGATAATAGCAGTCGATGTTTATTTATTTTTGATTTTAAATGTCAAACAGTAGGAAAATAGTTTCAGAAAATGAAAAAAAAAAGTTGGCAGAAAACAGGGAGGAATTAGCTTAAATAGGAAGGAAGGGTGATGAAAAATGAATAAGGATATTGCCTACCACCAGGACATGACACAAGGACAGTAATTTTTTTTCCAACATTTTATACCTTTGTGATGAGAAGGAATATTACTTTGCAACTCAGCCTATGAACCAACACTAATTTCTTGGACTGAGTAGAGCTGAAGAGGAAAATGGAAAGGCTGCAAAGAATTAAAGGACAGAATTTTCTGTAAAGCGAGATAACATTATTGGGAATACCCAGTTCAGCTTTTGTGTGTATCATCAGGTCTGTTGCCTGGAAAATAAGATATAATGCAAACCTACAAGGATTTTAACATGTGGCTCAGGATTCAGTAGATAATTTAGTTTGTTAGACAAACAGCAGTAACTTCTCTCTCCAAGAAAATCCTGGAATTTTGGTATCTGACTTTGCCAATCTGTCTAGAATGTCCTCACATCTTTGCATGGAATAATATGTTATGAAAATATTAAATTAATTTAATAAAGGATTATTATAGTGATAAACTCAATATGATGCATTTTTACATCTCAAAATAAAATTAACCTCACAGAAATGACAAATATTGATATTAAAACAGGCAAAAATCCATACGCTCTATGAATCATTTCAATTTTTTTCACATCAATCTTTCTCAGCAGAAAGTAGAGCTATGCCAATAAGTGTTCCACCACTTCTAGTAACTACATCATTTTTGTGTATTTATATTTCTTGGAATGTAAGGCAAATGTCTATAGATGAGAAGTTTAACATGTTGCATTCCTCAAAAAAATCCTTAACCTTTTACATTTTGTGTTTTAAAGCCTGTTGTTAAAGATTTGATAACTTCAGTATTGTCTTGATTTCTCTACATATGCTGACTATAGCCGAGTTCAAAAAAATCGCTGCACAGTTGAGACAGCTACATGCATAAGTTGTCAGAAGGTAAGCTGGGAAGTAGATTTATTGCATTTTTACTACTCTCTAACAACAGTCTGTGTGCTTGCTTTCACTGCTGCAAAATTGAGACAGCTTACCCCTCACTGAAGAAGAAAACTGCCTACATTTACCATGGCATAAGAACAGGCAGTTATTACAGGGTAGGTGATATCATAAATTCAAACTATAACTTACACCTCATTAACCTGTTCAAAGACTGGGAGTCCTGTACGATAAGCATTGTACAAACACACAGGGATAAATATTCTTTGTCAGAAAGAACAAAGAAAAAAAGGATGAGTTTAGACATGATGATCTGAATCATAGAAATCAGATGACTTGCTCAAGGACATATGTAAAGGTGTGAAGTCGCAAACCTGGGACTTGAATATTTGTCTTTGAAATTCCAATCGTAAGACCATACTTCCTTACCTCAGCAGTACAAATCCTCTTCTGCAAACAGTGTGTACATTTAAAATTTACCTATGTTCTTTCACTTCAGCATTTCTATCATTTGCTGATATCACATCCCTACCTAAAACTGAAGAAAGAAATGTTGGATAAGAATGTGCTCACCGAAGGGTCACTATAGCACACTCGTGGGATGTTATCATGGGAAGTTCAACCAGGCCAAGTGCAAGGTCCTGCACCTGGGTCATGGCAATCCCAGGCACAAATACAGGCTGGGCGGGGAATGGATTGAGAGCAGCCCTGAGGAGAAGGACTTGGGAGTGCTGGTGGACAAGAAGCTTAACATGAGCAGGCAATGCGCCCTTGCGGCCCAGAAGGCCAACCGCATCCTGGGCTGCATCAAGAGAAGCGTGGCCAGCAGGTCGAGGGATGTGATTCTACCCCTCTACTCTGCCCTGGTGAGACCCCACCTGGAGTACTGTGTCCAGTTCTGGAGCCCCCAACACAAGAAGGACATGGACCAGTTGGAGAAGGTCCAGAAGAGGGCCACGAAGATGATAAAAGGGCTGGAGCAGCTCTCTTATGAGGCCAGGCTGAGAGAGTTGGGGCTGTTCAGCCTGGAGAAGAGGAGGCTTCGGGGAGACCTGATAGCGGTCTTCCAATACCTCAAGGGGGCCTACAAGAAAGATGGGGAAAGGCTGTTTAGTAGGGCCTGTTGCAATAGGACGAGAGGTAATGTTTTTAAAATAGAGGGGGGTAGATTTAGATTAGAAATTAGGAAAAAATTTTTTACGATGTGAGTTATAGAACACTGGAGCAGGTTGCCCAGAATGGTGGTGGAAGCCCCATCCCTGGAAACGTTCAAGGCCAGGCTGGATGAGGCTCTGAGCAACCTGCTCTAGTCAGGGATTTCCCTGCTCCTTTCAGGGGGGTTGGACTAGATGACCTTTGAAGGTCCCTTCCAACCCTAACCATTCTATGATTCTATGAAGTTGCCCAAGGAGATCCAGACAGCTTCATGGTCAGATCTCAGAAGGACAACTTACCTGAGGGACTGCTTGGGAATGGGAAATGTTTGGGCTACTCATATTTGTTTAAAATTATAACTCTCACTTTCTCAGCTGCTAGCCATAATTGTGCATGCTGAAAGAGGTAAACAGGAAGGTGTGCTTTTTACTATGACCCTGAAACAGATGCTGCACTGAGAAAAAAAAACTAGTCACCCAGTGCTACACCTGCAGACTCACCTTAGAGCTACAGTAAGTTATTCACAAGACCTCATGAGGCATGTCCTTCTCTCCTCCTTCTGTGCTCCCAAGTCAGCAGCCAGTGCTGCTTTGGCCTCTCTGAGCCATCCTCCTGAGCACCAGAAGCTGCAGGGAGTAAGGCTTGCAGGTGCCTGTACCCTCCAGGAACCATTTGCTGAGGAGGGTTCAGGACTTCCACCCCTAGGTCCTAACCCTTATCAGCACACACGTTTCCCTATCATGCAGTTGGTTAGCATTTCGGAGAGCAATGCGAAAACAATTAGGAAATTGCAGTAAGTTGTCAAAAATAAAAATCAACTGAAACAAAATAATGTACACTGATCACTGATGCATTATGTTCTGGGAAGCTGGGGTTTTTTTGAGGGGGGAGTGGACTTAAGATGGGCCAACACACACATATACAGCATGGGATATTGCTCTATAACATGTTGGGAAAAACTACTGTAAAATACAAATAATGATCCTTAAAAACTCCTACATTAACAAATTACTTTTATGGCAGTAACTTATGACTGTGATACATTTCTGTTACATCACAGACTATGAAAGTGATTTCACAGATTTCTTCTTCTTTTCTGGGTCTTCCAACATTATAGTAAGAAGTCACCATTCTCCTTTTCTGCTTTGTATGTTTAAACAGCCCTCTTGCTAGCAGCCTCTATTTTTATTGAAAACTTGTGTCAAAGCCTCATTCCAGGCACATATTGGACATTCAACACCAACTTTGCATTGCAATTACAAAGCAAATCAACATCTCTTTGTAATTAAAATAATAACATACCACTGCCTCTTGCTAGTTCCTAATGCCTATCTCTCTTTTGCTCATTTTTTTTTCCTTTCAGTTACCACAGTGAACAGCTGTGGTCACATATATGATACACCTGGCAGATTCAAATGTCCAGGTGCCAAGCTTATCTTTCCAGTACTGGCATTCATTTATGCATTTAGCTTTATTTGAAGTGGGGATTTTGCGTAGAAAAAATGTTCCAAGTGACAATTGTCAGAGAGAGGAGATGCTTAGCAGGAATAATTAACCTCCTGTTTGAAATTTATTTGGAGTGGTCACAGGTATCATAAGTAAAAGGGCAAGTGAATTATGGGAGTAAAGGAATCTTTGCCTATTTGGAATTCATTAATGAAGGCTTTAATAGTTAACATCGAACATTTAGGTAAATCTTCAAACAGAGTTTTTCATACACCTCCCTTGGCAAATGGTAAGGTCTCCGATTCCTTTTCCACTGATGGTTAACAGACAGGAGTAGGTTAAAAGGTAATAAGATTTGCTTTTCTGGAGCACTCAATTCCATCTAAATGTGCCAGAAGGTACCCTCATGACACCTTCACAAGACAGACTGTATCATTTTCCCCCCAGTTTGCTGCAAAATAAATTGAGGATCAAAGAGGTTAAACTACTTGCCCATGGATTCATATAAAGCCTGGGGCACAGCCAGGATTAGAATGCAAACTTCCTCATTCCCACCTTATGTTTTGCCACAAGACCATTCAACACTTGGTAAACAAAAGACTTGTAAATCAGCCATGGAGAAAAGTAAAAAGCCGTGGAGTAAAGTAGTTTGGTTTTTTCCATCCCTCAGTACGAGCAAGGAAGCTCTTGAGCCAAAGAAATTACAGTATTTTATAAGGAAGGGATGCAAATCTTGAATGTTTCTGAAATTCTTCATCTCTAGGACTAGCAAGTACTGCTCATTTATAGATCATATAAAATTATATATACTAGATGATTAAATAATTGAAAAATTCATAAACTCTGGGGGTAGAGTTCACATTGGTTAGGATGGCAATCAAAGTCTACGTCTGAATTACTGCAAAAGTGAAACATTAAGTCTAAATACATTAGTGTCTTTGCAGTACTTTTTTTTCTCTGTCCTACGAGTCTCTGATACTTCACTTCAAGAAGTCATAATATTTTTGTAAATTTACTTCCTTATTTAAATTATTTAATGTCCCATCTGTAAACTATGGTGGTGCATCCCTCTCTTTGACAAAGTAGAGAGAGGTCATCCATATCATCTTACTCAAATGGCATAAGGAAACTGTCTTGTGGGTTTTTTTGTTTTTTTTTTTTTAAATATGCCACCTAAACCAATGTCAAGATCCAAATGTACACAGTATGTACACAGTATGCACTAGATTTTCCAAACTGCAATAAACTCAAACTTTCTCTCTAAAAACAAAAAGTTCTAGTCTTTCTTTTCCTTAGAAAGTCAATATTTTATGGAAAACCGTGATGCCAATCAAATGCATTTCACAAATTCAACTTATCTCCCCATCATTTGCTTGGTTGTTTTATTGGAATCACAATGAAAGCAAATCTGAAGCCTAATTCTGTACTGCCCTTAGCTTTTTTGTAGGTGAATTCTGATGTTCCAACATGGGAAAGCTCCCAGGAAGAAGGAGATTCTCTGAGCTGCATTCTATATTACTTCCCACTGCAATCCTAGAGACTGTCAGGACCATTTCCAGGAAAAATAAGACAAAACTGATTACAGTGTGTTGTGTACAGGCAGGTAAAGATTAAGGTAGGTTTATTGTTTTCCATACCTTATGAGACAAACTGGTCTCCAGGTAGTCCCAAAATCAGTGAGATACAAATAAAAACAAAAGATTCAGTTCTGTCTGGTACTTGCCTCTTACAAAGGCCTGTATAGAGTGAACAGTTTGGAAAGGGTGAGTCTGGGACAAGATAACTTACAAATTTAAAAAAAAAAAAAACAAACAAACTTACCATTTGTAACTAAACAAATTACAGAGAAGCTCAAATCAGATGACTTTAAACTGAAGACATCCTGAAGGAACACAGATCAAGCTGAAATATTTGGCTAGCAGTAGGTAGTACTGGTTTTATATATAAATAAGAGAATTTACTGATTTTGTGTTTCTTTGTGCTAAGAATGACAACAAGAAGTTGAACTTTCCAGTAAGCCTTTAACATGTGAAACTCTTTGCTATTAGAAAAAGACTTGCATTAAAATCTGAAGCTGCTAATAACTATAAAACCAATTAAAGAAAGCATAACCAACAATTTTAGCCACCTCAATCTACAAAAAAAAAAGGTTAAAAAACTGAAGTAAGTATTATACTTTCATGTAATGTGTAATTTAAGCAAGAATCTTGGTTGTACTCCAGTCCTTTCCTAATTGTTATTGTGAGTACTCCATTTGCACACTATGAAGGTACGACACTAACCCACAAATTGAGAACTTAATCTAGACACATACTCCCAGATTTTGTGTTTCACTTATTTGTCCTTTTATATTATGGAGTAACTGTAAAATAATGAAGTACGGCAGAGATTTTTTCAGGCAAATAGTGACCTACGCATCAGATCTCAATAACATGAAAGCCTGCAGAATGGAATGAAAGGAAAGATTATGCTAAATTAATCTAATAATTTGCTTTGAAAATACAATGGATTTATTTGAGATGTTCTTTTAAGCATTTCATATGGTGCTTTGGGAGAACAAGTTGGTTAACATACAGAAGTTTAGAACTAGTACAGAAGTTAGACAAAAAGTAAAGGAAAGGGAGAAAATTGCTGAACATGCTGAAGGAAGCTTTCCAGTAAAGAATCAGTACCGGGAGCTATCCAATATTTTCTTCAGTGACCTTGGTGCAAAAAGAAAGCTTGTTTTAGTGGAATTTGCTGATGCCATGAAGTCGGGAAACATCCTCAGTGAAACAGAGGTTTGAAAGGCCTGATGACATTAGGGATTTGTATAATAATAATGAGATAAAAATCTAATCATGCAAAGGGCAATGTCATACACTTAGGGGCTAATATTAAGGACTTATGTTATGAGCTCGAAATATTAGAAAAGAAGAAGATCTATGTGTACCAATGATGTCTGTGAACTGTATAAGAGATGTAAAATGACAAATGGAATTCATACTTGTATAAGGTGAGGTATTTCCAGAAGCAGCCATGGCATTTGAGTGGTACTGCTGAGTACTTTTGGAGAACTATGCAGTATTTAAGACACCTCAGCAAAGAACAGGTGAAGAAAAAGGCTCTTGGAGTGATTAGAGAACTATGAGTCCTAGAAGAAGAGTAGAACTGGGTTTGTCTTGGGTAATCTAGTAAAACAGAGGCTAAAAGGATATTAAATTACTATCTACAAATGCACAGACAGGGAAACAAGAGAGGACCTATTTAAACTAAAGAATAGCACTGGCACAAGAACAAATAGATAGAAACTGGACATAAATAATTCTAGTGTGGAAATCAGAAGGAGGTTTCTAGTCATTAGGAGAAAGATATTCTGTGTAATATCTTTCCAGTAGACTTCTTGCCTCTCCTACTCAATAAGTTTATGAAATGGATCATGAAGAATGACTGATCTCAGCAGCTGAGATTTAGACTCAAAGATCCAGGAGCTTATAGTCTAGGTTAAGTGTCCATTCCTATCTTACTAAATAAAGAAAATCTGCTACTCATTACATGTCATGTCACAACACACCCAAAAAAAAAAAAAGTTCAATCTTTATCTTTGCTGGTTGATGAGTTAAAATATACGGTGGAGAAATTAAATAAAAAAATAATATTTTATAAAAGTTATATGCCTAACTGAAAATTGCTTTAGCAAGCTGCTTCTTAATAAGAGAGATTACATAAAAGGGCAAATCTTGTGGTCTAACCTGTAAAAAAAAAAAAATCTAATGATGTAAAGTTCCTACATGCCCCCTTTAAAGTTTACTGGAGAGTTGAGCCAACCTGGGAAAGCATACTGCATAAACTTTTAGACCAATATTTATTTATTTGTACTCAGATTTATGTCAAAGCAAGACAGGAAGAAACACTAAACTTTTTACTGTAATGAAGCTTGGCGTTTGACTTCCATTATAAACAATGTGAACTAAAAATGCCTGGAGGCACTATAGCTTGTGCAGCTGGCATTTGTACAGCAAATTACCAGCACTCTCACTGACCTTGGTAGCACTGCAGGGGACACACTGTATTTTCATTTGGCTGAGCTGACTTAAAAAATCTCTTGTCTATGCACATCCATATCAGGGTGAAGCTCAACTTGTCTCCATCATTGTGTCAGAGGAATTCACCTGAACTTCATCATGCTTTCAGCAAAGAACATTTGCAATGGTGTGAAATCAGATGGCAAGTGTATTTAAAACCCCTCTGCTCCAAAATCTTCAAGCTCTTACACATGCTTGTAGCCCACTAGGTTCAGTGCAAACAATCATGGGAGTTATTTGTTACATATACTCAAGAGCCTATCAGATCAGAGGATGTAAACATCATGGGTCAAATTTTCTCTAGGCTCTTCTGTAATTGTGGGGAATAGCTGGACACAAGAAGTTTTCTGTCTACTTACGTTTTCTGTGTAAAAATCGTCTCTACTACTTCAAAGAAATAAAGTTTGAAAAGTAAGCCGCTGCCATCAGGCTTGCTGGATGGTAATGAAAGGCCAACTGACATGAAAGGTTCACGGGAACAGATGTAGCACTGAAAAGCAAACAGAGACTGCCTTCACTTTCTTTTCTTATAATTCCACTGTACCTTTAGAAACTAAGTCTCCAAAAATTCCCAGCAGACTAGCCACCTCTGGGCCATTTGATCTCAGAAATACTTTAGAGTCAGGCTTTTGCTGCAATGCACTGCTGTACTTGAAGATATAATAGTGGTAGCTGTAGCAATATTCCTAGTCTCAATGTCCCTTACTGTTAAGTTTTACTTGTAAGAAGATTTCAGATAATAAAAATGCAAAGAATGAAAATTTGTTCTTCTGGCAATCTATTTTATGTGTGTTTACTTCCATCACAGTTTTCATTATAACAGAAACTTAGTGGGTGCTTAGAATACAAACCCTCTGGATTTTCTGAGAAATAAAACAGCCAAGATCATCAATAGTGTGCTAAACATTAAATAATTTATTTCTGACCAATATATATTACTACATCTAGACATATTAATACGTATATATACCCTTATATGTATATTAACCTTCAAAAGCCTCTTAAAAGATCTATTTCACTATGCAGTAAAAGGAATATTTATCAAAATGTGTATGTAATGGAGTCTATAACACTTCTTTTCAATGTAGCATTTACCATTGTAAAAACAGATCTGGTAACTGCACATACTGAGTTTCCAAAGAGCTTTATTTCCTGAACTTACAGAATAGAAGAATCTTTTTACAGAATAGAAGAATCTTTTATTTTATTGAATAACACAGTAGTTCAAAGTATATGTTAAGTGAGATAGAGCTGTTTAAAGTGTGTTCTAAGAATTGCTAAAAAAAATTTATATCTGCCTTTTGAAGTAGCAGGCTAACTGAAGAACATACACATTTCCTGAGAAGTGCATACCAAATAATTATTCTTATTTTTTCTATGTGTTTTTCAAAATTTTTCATACATATTTTTATCAGAAGCAAAAATAACCAAAACCACCATGCAGGAGGTTTTTCTTGCAGTAGAAAAATACAAACTAAACTGTTCCCCGATCCCAGCAATCCTAACAAGAAAAAGAAAAAAAAAAAAAGAAGAAAAAAAAAAAAAAAAGAGAATCTTGGCTTTGCATTTACAACATAATTTTCAGCAGTCAAAAACAGTGATTGAAATATTCCCTAAAACTAATTAACCAATTGCAATCAATAGCAGTCTCAGTATTTCACTCATTTACACAGGTTTTGTTTATTAGACATGTTTAATTTTGGCTGCCAAGCACAGAATGAGCTTCCTAGTCATTTAATTACCTGAAATTATGAGTATCTTCCTGATTGATAGAGAATGCCATGGTCACGGTTAGACAGTCGGGGCAGAACTCTTGGCTTTTGTTCCAGAGTCTTTATATTGCTGATGTGGCAGAAAGCTGACCTACTTGCTTCAGTTCCCAGCCCTCATCCTTTCTCTAAATTGTTATTAAGGAAAGAAGTGTAGGAGTGAAATGGGGATGGGAAAAGGTAGAATGGTGTGTGCCATGCTTTATTGGATCCATGGCCATGAGTAGCATGTGCAGCATTATAAGTTAGAATACCCAAAAAATAATCTTAATTTTTTTTGACTAGACAAGAATTGTAAAAACATAGGGAAATGGCTGAGAGGCACACTCTCCCTAGACATTTCTCCAGGTACTTTGAAAGAATTAACTCTGTACTGACACCAGTATAAGCACCCAAAATATCACATTTCCTATGTACTAAAAACATGAAACAATGAATGCCTGCTTTTAAAAATTATTTACTGTGTAAGGGTAATGCGTGTTATTTGGGTTATTTGAAGCAAATATATATTTCAGTTCTCCCTTTGGAATAATATTTTCTGCTAACTTAACAGATAATAGTCTTCTATTTTTCTGCTAGAGCCTGGTCTGTCATGCTTATTGACATGAATGAATTAGAGACTGGGGAGGGGGGAATTATAGAACATAGCAATGACAATTAGCATGTATATTAACGTTTAAAGAATGTTATGTGCCTACACAAGAAATAAAGCACAGTTTGCTGTATTGATGCTATTTCTATAATCCAACAACAACTTCAGGTCACAAAGCAAGGCAGCATCTCATCTAAAATGCAAGAGGGAACAAGGAGACATTGTTTCCATCTATCTTGTTGTTTCAAATACGATCTTACTTCTCGGAAGTAAATTTATACAGTTTCATTTATCTCTCCAACATATGAAATTTCAAGAGATGCCAATTTATTTTTCATACATATTTTTGAGTTTATCATTATGAGTACTGGTTTTCATGTTTTTGCAAGTTCAGAGTTCCTGTCTCACTCAACTTGAGATATAATTAATCACAAAGGAGTAGGATTATATGTTTAACACTTTGCCTGTATTTTGAAAAAATCAAACTCTCCAGAGGCATCTCCATTTTCAGTGTAGTAATGTATACAAGGAAATTTTCATCAGAATACCTGTTTGAGCAGATATACATAACTTTACAGCTCCTCATTGACTTCAGAACACAGAAAAATCCACAGACTTGGTTACACTAATAAAGTAGAGTAACTTGCTTTAAAGAAGTTGTTGATGGGAAAAAAAAAAGTTAATTAATGACTGTTTGCTAAAATCTCTTCATTGTTAAGCTATGTTTTAATTCAGTATGACTGACACACGATATAGATTCACAACAGGAATATAAAAGAAAAAAATAATGAATATTAGGGGAAAAATCAGCAAGTGAAACTTCTGGAGATTATTTTTTTCTTCTGCAGAAAATTCAAGCACCAGCTACTGCTCAAAAGAAGTTCTGCAGGAAATCAGGGTGAAAATAACCTTTAGTGCTCTGCCATAGCAGGGACTCTGCATGGGATTCATCTGAACAAATGTAGATTTCTACATCTGAGTGAGGCTTCATTTTCCATCCTTGCAGAGAAATAGGCATTTCTATGCTGAAATTTCTCTCATTTTGAACTAAACATGTATATTTACTCTCTCTCTCTCTCTCTCTCCTGTGCTGCTCGGTCCCTCCCAGAGAACTCAAGGTGGCCAGATGTAGGTGTCCTTCTCGTACTTTCTGACTTTTAGGTGACACAAATACCACCCCAACTGCCACCTCAGTATTAGGGGCTAACCACATCTGCAGGTGTTTACAATTCCCTCTTATCCCGATAGTTGTCCAGCTGTATGTCCTTGGGCAGCTGTGCACAAAAACCACTCTGTGATGACCGACCTGAGCTGGGTGCTATTGCTGCCCCAGCCTGTATTGTCAGGTAAACCCTGTAAGAGTCAACAAGTCTATATGGAAGGAGTATTGACTGACTGGATAATGGCACACTACTTCCAGTGTAGTAGAGTAAGAGCAATGACAATTTAAGGTCATAAGGAAAAACAGAGACAGGTATTCAATAAAAAGAGTAAAACTATGTCTAAAACAAAAAGCTGAAAAAAACACATAGCAAATGTAGTCCATAGCAAATGACAGAAAATCATGTTGTAAGGTGAAAAACTATAAGTAATTTTTATCATTGTTATAAACCACAGTTGTTCTCCTTTGTACTCTGAGAAGAAGTCATCACAAGGCTGACCTGCACAATCTTTCTAAGGATGCCCTGAGCTTTCACTCACCATTTCTCTGTAGCCATTAACTAAATTTCTCATATTCTTCTTTGACTCTGTGTTCAAGCTGATACTCCTTGACCTTTTTTAAAAATTATTTTTCATATACTTCACTGAATGCTCTTCCTTAATCATTCATCCCAGAAACTGATAAAAATGATAAATTGACGTTTTTCTTTGACTGTAATGTAGGAACTTTCTGATACCACTGATGCAGTCCTCTGTATTCTCTCCTGTTTTCAGTTCCACCTGTGCTGTGGACACTAATTGAGAGGGAAGAGCACAGCTGTTCATTAAAACAAAAAAATGTGCAGCAGCTTAGTCTCCTAAAGGAGTCATTCCTTCAATATGTTTCAATATGTATTCCTCTGTGTATATATACATATATGAAAGAAGGAAAAAAAAAAATAATAAAAATAAGAGCATAAGTCTAAGAGTACTAAATTCTGCTAAGGAAAGGATATTCATTTGTAAATGCCATCCAATAATTTCTAGAAAAAAATACTCTGAAAGGTACTTCTCTACATAACAAGGATAGCTCAGAAGAGATATATATATCAGCAGCTTCAAGTAGTTAATATATCTAGAAATAACAGTTGAGGAGAATCAAAATCAAACATGAATGTATGCTGGGGCTAAAGTATATTCTGGAGAGTGCCTTGCATTGGCAGTGCTCAAAAGACAAATAGAACATCACAGGTGCCTCCAGCCCAGTATGCTGCTTCCAGCAGTGACCCAAACCAGATGAAGAGTGGGAGTAAGAAGGAGTAACCATTGTTTCTCCCAATTAATCGCCTTCAGTTCAACAGTTTTCAGCTCAGGCCACTTCCCAAACCAGAAATTATTTGTCTGTTTAGTAAGCCCCCATGAAAATCTCTTCCAATAATTTACATGGTCTTCCTTGAGTCCATGCATCCACAATACCTTTTGGTGAGGATCATCTCAGGTCTGCTACCTAAAAATTAGGTAATTCTAATTGGACAAGTTGTGAAGTAAAATCAAGACAGAATAGTAAGACAAAACAAACAAAGAGCCATCCATATTTAATTCTTATAGCATATACCCAAACAAAAACTGATGATTTTCAGAAACCTGTTGCATTTTCAGATACTACTTATCTATTAATAAAATATTATTTTATTCTGCAGCAGTATTTAGGTTACTCAAATTGTCCTGCTACTCTCTTTAAATGGCTTCTTCGCATTACTACTAATGGTCTTTCTGTAAGGCTTTGACTCTTTTTTGTATAGATGTAATTAATTTTATATTAGAGTTAATGTTACTTGCCCATGAATTTACAAGACTATCACCACTGTGACACTTCTCACTTTTTTTTTGCTTGGTTGCCAGAATACTGTAGGTGGAGCTTTAATTTTTACTGACTCATCCCAGTAAACTACCAGTCCCACTCTGTCTCCAGATTTTTCAATGGGAAGTATTTCTTCTTTGAAGAGAAACCAAATTGTGTTTTAACAATTTGTAAGCTGCATGAGAGGCAACCTACCAAGTCAAAGTTTTAAGCCTGAACTTTACCTTTTTAGGTTGGCCTTTTCATTTTGAATCCCTTTGCTTGTAAGAGAGTCTACAGCCTATAAATCACTCTTCAGAAATATCCACAGCAGTCTCTGACAAAAAAGTAGTGAGCTTTGTGTTTGAATCTTAAAAGGAAGCATTTTCAGAAGGATACTATAGAAGCTAGAAGAAGAAATGATGAATCCCTTCAAGTTATTTTTTTTCAAGCAGAAAAACTTAATAGAGACTCTAAGAAATTTTGAGAAACGGTGAAAACATAATGCTTTTGTTTCCTGAATAAGTTGTAAATTATCAACAGCTTTTGCCTTAATAAGTATTATTTTTCCTCGCATGAGGTTTTGGGTTTTTTTTAAGTCTCAGATGTGTTTCAAGGACTAACAACATAGATAGTGTGAGAAAGCACAGGGAGACAATGTCTTTGCATCTTAATTATAGCAGCTCTCTCCTTTCCAGCACTGAACCAAGCTACACTAAGAGCATGGGGAGATAAATGTGGGAGCTGTAAGCTTGACGTCTAATATCTGCTACTGAAGATTTGGGATTTGATTTAGTGCCTCTATTGGAAGGTTTGAAAAAAACAGGTCTTCCATCTTCTTTTAATATATTCATTTTCAGACCTGCAATTTACCTTTTTGGCAGTTTTACGATTCAGAACAATGGGCCTTTTTTTAGTTGTGTAATTTTTTTGGCTGTTTCCGTTTTCTCTCACATTTATAAGCACAAAAGTGGTGTTCAGTAATTTTCAGAACAGGGAAGCAGGAGACGTTCATAGCTCCCTAGCTGGAAAAGCTTCACCATGATTCCCGATTGCAGAATATGTGGGGGACTATTTGATATTTTTTAATAGTGACAAACCAATACTTGCACATTACCAGGCCAAATTGTATTAACTACATATGCACTTGCTATATTGGAATTTCTGAAAAATAACAAATTCTGAAGTGACATAATAAATAGCTTCCAGGAGAAGGGAAAAGTTATTTTCTGCAAGGAAGAAAAGAATCCCACAATAGGATGATTTTGCTTTTATTTCCCAGTAATCTAAAAATAAAAAGACATGAGGACAAGGCGTGTAGGGCAGGAGATATTTAAGAGGACAGAGATAAGCTCTGGACACTAGTGATCTTGATGAATCTGAGACCTGATAAACTCAGGACACCGAGAGTTTGTCCAATTTGTATAAAACCACCAACACAAACATCAACAGGTTGTGTGATGACTCAGCCCGCATGAAAGAATGTGGTGGCTATTATGGGCAGACAAAGAGAACAGGATTACTTGTTCACCACTTCTTGGGAGACTTTCTGAACTCATACCTAGAGGCCACTGCTGCATCACTGTGACCTTCCACTTCTGAGTGGACTCCTCAGTTGTCCTCCTCATCGTTGCTCACACTGGGTAACTATAAGCAAGTGTGTGTATATATGACCGGTGTGAGGAAACAAGTAAATGTACTATGCGAACAGCTATCTGATAATTATAACAACAGCTAGATTCTTTTTAAAATAAAACTTAATAAAAAATAGTCATTCTAATAAATCTCGGTTATGATCTGCCCCCCTAACTCAAGAACCTGACAGGGAAAAAGGAGATGACAAGAGCAGCCATCGTCTCTCTGCATAGAATCATAGAATCATAGAATCACACGGTTGGATGGGACCTATAAGATCATCTAGTCCAACCGTCTTCCCACTACCATTGCTGCCACAGCTACTAAACCATATCTTGTAGCTTCTCATCAAGCCGCCTCTTGAACACTGCCAGGGACGGCAACTCCACCACCTCCCTGGGCAGGCCATTCCAGTGCCTGACCACTCTTTGGGAGAAAAAGTTTTTCCTCACGTCCAATCTAAACCTCCTCTGGTACAACTTGTGGCCATTTCCTCGGGTCCTGCTTGTTGCCTGGGAGAAGAGGCCAAACCCCTGCTCATCACAACCTGCCTTCAGGAAGCTATAGAGTGCAATGAGGTCTCCCCTGAGCCTCCTCTTCTTCAGACTAAACAATCCCAACTCTCTCAGCCGCTCCTCATAAGACTTGTGCTCCAGACCCCTCACCAGCTTTGTTGCCCTTCTCTGGACACGTTCCAGGGCTTCAATGTCTTTTTTGTAGTGAGGGGCCCAAAACTGAACACAATACTCGAGATGCGGCCTCACCAGCACCGAATACAGGGGGATGATTACCTCCCTGCTCCTGCTGGCCACACTGCATACCTGCACTGCATCTGGTCTGGTGGTGGTTTTGAGTAACACATATACGATAGCTGCATTTTCTTAAATAATTGTATAATCTAACTCAGAAAATTAACAAGAGTGACACAGCTGTTGGGTCAAACACAGCAGTTTCTCTATTGCATTGACCTTTCACAAACCTGGATGTCTTGAGCAAATGGTTCAAATAGTTTTTAAATAAATTTTAATTGCTTTTAAATAAACTGTAAAGGAGGAAGAAAATATTCTGTATTCTAGATAAAAATAGCATTATGCAGTCAGTCTTCTGTTGGCCAAAAGAAAACTAAGAGCTGCTGAGATTGGTGTCATATCACCATAAAACTGAAATAACATTACACTAAATCAATCCTGTTGCATTTGCAACTCACAGTAGATATTCTGTGCTCCAAGTTCCTTTTGTTTGCTAGCAAGCAGCTGCTGGGAATATCCCTTGGTCAGAAACCAACCCAAACTCCACTGTCCTTTCATGCCTTGCTTGCACGTAAACCTAGACAGGATCCCAGGGTATGACTGCTTCATGTACACATACCGGTGTTGGCTTCAATTTCCCCTGCCATTAGTAGTGCAGATAGGATGATTAGGGTGATTGGATGGTAAGTGTTTATGGGGTTGTTTCTGTGAGGAAAATATCCTCCATACATCAGGACCAATAACAAGAAAAAGGCTGTAGTATGTTCTTATTCAGATTGCTCATGGGTCAATGTAAAGAATGTGTTGTTAGCTATCACATGGCTTTATTTTCATTTAGATCCTTTTCTACGGACTGTGGGAAGAATCTTGGAATGATGCTGTGCTTAGCATTTTTCTAAGAAATGATATCACAGCATTAATCATATAATAAAACATTTTTCTCTACTTTCTTCAGATTTCCATGGCAGTTTACTATGTCATTATAAGGGAAGCACAAATGCTTTTATATTTTTGTTACATTCTGTTGATTAACGGTAAGAGTCGGGATTGTATTCTTGTTCTTTTGATTCTTGCAGTCACCATCCTTTTCAGTAAATGAAAGTCCATAGGGCATTTTTGCCCTTCCTTTTCTCGTATTTGTCTAAATGCAGTAAGAATGGAAGAAACACTTAGGCTTTTAAAGGAAAAAAAAAAAAAAGAAAAAAACCAAACCAACACAAAACTACCTCAACTCGAAACAAAATTATCAGTATAATCAGGACAATTAGGGATCTAGCCTCCACTCAGTATGCATACGTAACTCTGATCAACGTTATCGGGAAATACAGACTCATAGACTGGAGGATAGGTCCCTTAGCTCAGAAGAGAGCATTACTTTTGGATCCTAATGTGTCCTTTTAAAAAATGACCCTTAAGTTTATCCCACAGCAACTATTTTCCCTTTTACTGCATATTTGAAACTATTTTAGTTTGAAGTGCTGTCAGGAAACTAAAATCTTGTTATAAAATTCCCCACAGAATTTGAACCACATGTTTAAAGAATCACTTGATATTAATTGCAAGATATGTGGAAATAAATTCTGCGATACTCATGTGGACTATCTTACAAATGGCAAGGGGGCTATATAGATGTAACAGGGAACAGAGTCTGTCCAATTTATGCCCCTTAATGCAACACCATACAATATTATTTTTTGAGAGAGGAAAAAGTAAAGGAAGAGGTATTGGAAACTGGTTTTGTCCCCTTGTTTTCTTAAATTTCATTATGACTAACAACCCACGGATTGTTTCCAGGTCTATGTTCTGCAGTAACAACAACAAAAATGGAAACATCTATATGCAGATACAGGCTCCAGTAAAAAAAAAAAAAAAGACAATTACAGAACCTTACTTCTGTTCCAATTTTCCACATTGTAGAAGGGAGGAAACCTATCTTAGCATGACATTTACTGAAACAATCTCAAAACCTGTTTCATTAACTCATGTTCCTCATATCAGCTGACAAGGAAAATATTCAAGGTTTTGCTTTCTCAGTTCTTTTGATGGGCAAAATATTACACCTCCCTCACAGATGTACCATTATGCAGGGCTGCTTTCAAAACAGTTTAAGCAAGAAGCGTTGGACTGGCAATTAAATTCAATCACTCTGTTTAGCTAACACATCCTGAACAACAACCTCTTCTTTTTGCCAGTAGAATACAGATGTGTTTCTAACTTGCTGCATACACTTGAAGGCCATTAGGTCATTTCTACCTAGAGATACCAGAGATGCTCCATTGATTTGATACCAGGCACTGTAATTCACTTGTGTATACACAGTTCAATATCTCTTGTATTCCTCTGTGTGAAGTCTGTTATGTCTTCACTAAAAAATGGATGTGTTTAGTCCTGGTAGAATGCAATTCTTCTGGAAAGCTTACTGAGAATGGAAAGTAATTAAATAATTGGTGTGTGGCCTAAAGAAGGCTAATGCTTTTAGTTATCTTTGCAGAAAAAAAAATCTACTGAGGTCAACTGGAGTATTTTAGTTGGCTTCACAGAATTTTATGGCTAAAAGGAATCATTAAATCTCCTAGTCTGAACTCCTTCCTATTAAATTTCATTCAATTAGCTTTCCAGTTTGTTCGCTACCTTGTTTTTGGCTAAAGCATATCTTTCAAAAAGGCATCCAACCTTGATTTTAGGACCTTAGCTATTGAATGGCTAGTCACATCGGTATATATGTTGTTCCAGAGATTAAAATCTTTGAGAAAATAACATTTACAAACTGGTGCTTTTCAAGCATTTGAATTTGCTCAATTTATGTTTCTAGAAACTGGCTGTTGTCCCTCCTATCATTGATAAGTTTTAGCCTTTTACTACCCACTGTTTCACTCAGAAACTTATTCATGGAAATAAGCAATTTCTCAATACCACTTTTAACAAAAAACAAAACAAAACAAAACAAAACAAATTTGTGTGTCTTCATAAATCTTGATCTAGTTCTAGTTAATTAGAAGCTACCTTGAACTAGTTTCTCTGGTTTAAAAACATACATCTGTATGAGACGCAAAATATCTTGTTCTTTTTCTTCCACAGTTTTTAACATTGATTTAGAAACAAGAATAAAAGACTAGTTTGCAGCTAACAGTCTGATTTAAGCCACATTCAGATGTAGAATTACCTAAATGTATCCCAAATATGAGTCACTGTTTCCTTATCTGTAATACTATAATTTGTTTTGCCCTTTTACTATAGCATCACACTGGACAGTTTCTTGTCTGATACAACCACTTTTCAGAGGCATTGCTTTCCAGAGTTGCAACCCCTCATTCTGTAATAACAGTTACATTCTTCAGTTTTAGATGTGTAACTTAGACCTATGCAAGTATGATTCTAAGTTATGCTACTACTACGCATTTCAGGCATTTTCTACTGATCTTCAGCTGTCCCTCTCCTTCATTTCATAATGAACTTCTGTATGGATGATAGCATGGCATTAATACCTAAAGATAGATCCTTTAAACTCTGTAGGTAGAAAATAAGTGCTAGTGACTGGCATGGGTGAGTTTCAAGCTAGCGAGCTTGTACATCTGAGTGAAAAGAGTAGGAAGTGCTGCAATAGAAGATATATTACATCATTCTCAAATAGAACTGTGCCAGCAACAGCAGCTGGGAAGAGTATGGGGTTCTAATTACAGATTGCATCAATCTCTGTGAACAGAAGCAAATCTCCTTCCTAGGTTTCAGAGTTGCAGCTTGCTTGGAGAAGCATAATGAGTTAGGATTAAATGCTCACTTACAATAGGATGACATTATAGGATATAAGCAGATGTTGCATGTAAGAGCTCTAATGATATATATTTCAGTGCACCAAAACTTCAAACTTCTAAATTAAGCCTTTATTAACCTAACTGCAAGTGTAAGAATCTCTGTCTTTATTTTGGGATGTAGAGTCAATGATTGGAAGACTGTTCTCTGTGCATGTTAAGTAAGATTATAAACCAGCTAGAAACATTTTAAAAGAAATATTGGGAGAGGGTTTCCACACAAGAAGGAGACAATGAATGTTGAATACAAACAGAAATAGTGAAATCACAATGCTGTAAGTCAAAGTTTCCGAGATGATACTGAAAGGTAAGCATGTTATCATATTATTTCTCCCATCACAACATTGAGCCCCAAAGACCCCAAATTAAGATAGCACTGTTCTAATCTTTTCAATTAGGAAAGCTGTGTTACTGACAATGCACTTGCAGTTCTGAGAGGTTAATTAAATTGTACTTAATAAATCTGACCTCAAAGCACACACACTGTAGTCCAAGAGTTCAGTTGAACCACATCTCCATTTTGTCTGCTTCTTATTCCTGTTCTCTGACTTCATCACTGCTTCTGGCTTAAAAAGAAATTCCTACTTTATAAGGAAGTTTATTCAACAACAAAGAATCTATTGAAAACCCCTTTAAAGACTGTATAAAAATCAGTAATAGGGGTTAGATGAATTTCCTCTTCAACATCTGTACCTTAAAACCAGGTATAATGATGCCCTTGTCCTCCACTCTGTTGTTTAGAAGCCTACAACAAAACACATAACTCTCCAGGTGTTTGGAAGTCTAAGCAGAGTCTTAATAAATCGTGGCAAGGGAATTATTTAGAGGCAGAAGACTAGATACATAAGCCAGGCTTCTGCTTCTAATAGTTGGGAAGCCTAAGGGATGCTTAGCTCAAAAGATCATTACAGCCAATGTACCTGAGCTTCCTCTGATCTCCAGGCATTACATCTTCCATGAGCATCCTCTCGTAGCGGGGCACGTTGCTACGCTACACCAACTGTCCTCTGCTGTAAAGAACTCACTGATACATGTGAAAGTTAGGAATGCCTGGCACTAAGACTGGCCTTCAGAATCAGATAGCTCTTATCAGACACCGACAAACCCTCCCTCTCCTGTGCCAAGAAATGGTCTAGTGCAAGACTATTGACAGCACCATTTGCTTGTAAAAACATTGTTTGGATTGTCAATTCATTTGATGCTAGAAGACAAACAAAATGAAAGAACTAGAAAGCCAAAATAATCCCTTTTATCCTGTTTGATGAAAAGGAACAAAAGGAGATTTGAGAACATTCTAGTTTGATACTCCTAATCATTTTTCATAGAGTAGATATCTATGAGCAGAAAATAATATCTTGCTTAATAAGTTTTCTTAATTGCTAGAAATAAAGAGAACCCATACAATTTTTAAATGGCAAATAAAGCTTTTAAAATATTTTTAATGGAACTCCTTAGATAAATTTTATGGTAAACTCCAAGGTGCTGTGTAGACACATCATTCAACACTGTGCGTAGAGTGTGAGTGAGGGTCCCAGCTGAGGCTGGTCAGAGCCACTAAGGCTTATTGGTGCCCTCAGGGCCCTGACAGAGAGACCCTCTTTTTTCTTCTTTTTTTTTTAATACTAAATACACTGCTTCTGAGATGTACTTACAGTGTAATTACTTTTCTTATATTTTGACAGACATGTACAGCTGTGCTCTTCAAGTACTTAAAATTTTTATTAACATGGGTTTATTCATTTCAATAAAAGCAGTATGCAGTACCTATTCATAAATAAATATGAAATTGGGTCATATTAGTTCAGTGACTGTGGTTTACTTGTGCCTCAAAGCTTCCTATGCAAAATTAGCGAGAAAATACAAAGAAAGATTCTCTTGGTGGTCTCCTAGGACCTATGTAAGGAAGGAGGTGGGTTTATCCAGCCACCCACTGCTGCAACAATGATTTAACCGCTAAGCCTCACAATCTCCAGGAATCACAAAAAGTCCAGTGGTCTCTGAGGGCTCCTCTCTCCTTGCTTGCCATTTGTATGCACACACCTGCTTCCAGCAGCATGGCTCCATCCCTACAGGCACTTCCCAGGCAGAGTATGTTATTTTCACTGCTATGGCATGGAGAGCTTGAATTTAACACTGAGATTACTTTTATTTAAACACTGCACAACTCAAGCAGCAAGAGCTTGGCTTTGACTGCAGACCAGAGCCTCAGGGTTTGAAAATAGAAGCCAAATTTTGTTCTTATAGCTGCAACCCACTTCCTTGCTGAAAAATAGCAACTACACCATGCAGAGCCTCTGTAGAAGTTGTGCAGCTTCACAAGGAAAGATTTTTATTGAGAAGAGACCCTGCATAGAGAAAATCTTACTATTACTGAGGTACTGAATAAACATGGTGAGACAGAGCAAGAACAATTAGCTAAATTTAGAGCACAGATTCAAATCCTTTCACCTTACATTGCCAAATATGTCTATTTTAGGAGCATAGTTGCCACCAGAGAAAGACATTTCCACAAATAAATTAGAACACTAGTGGCCTAGAGGTGTTATTTTTTTTTCTACTGTCCGTACACGAAATCTAAGTGACTCTCCTGATTTAAGTGGTCCATGCTAGGTGATTTCATCTAAGCCTAGAATAGTAGCTGGTAGAAATATCTTTTCTGCAAATCTTCCTTCTTTTCAACCCATGTGCACTTGAGTTTAGAATAAGATCATCCATCTTTTTCAGTTGGATGAGAGTTTAAAGGTTATTCTTTCCCTCATGTAGGCTGCTCAGGAGTTTGTCTTCTGACAACACAGGTTTCTATACGCCTGGAAACCATACTGGGAGGAGATGTGGATGGTGGGATAGGCATGGTTTTGTTAGCCTAGTCTTGCTGGGAATCCATGAGTTTAGAAGGATCTGAATTGTCTTGGAGTTATTCTTCATTTTATGTTCTCTCTGCAAGCAAGTACCAAAAGGCACAATATTGCCCTGAAACAAAATTTTGGTTTTTAATTCCTCTCCTAGGTGTGCAGTTTATCCAACAACAGACAGTACTCTTCTTTGTTGTCTCTCTTAATTACTTAGCCCTTTTTGAGACTTTTTTCCTATTTTGTTTCACAACCATGTCCACTTTCCTTTGGCATCTTCTGCTCCATGGCCACCCTTGCGGAAGAGCACTTTTTCCCCTTTACCCATCCATCTATTCTTAGATTTCCATCTTGTCTCAGCAATCAGAATATGTCCCTTTTTTTTCTTTTTTTTTTTTCTGGCATGCTTGCTTTTCAATTTTCTCAATTTTATGTCTAAATGTTATTTATCTCACTGGATGTCTTAAGGATTCACTCGACAAAGAGAAAACAAAAGTTTCATTATACTGGATTTTTAATACTACTTGGGGATTACTTACATCAGAGCAGTACCTTTAGAACCAGATAATCCAATACCCCTCAAGTCAAGAAGGTTTGCTCTTCTCCTAAAGAACTGATTTTATCATCTTGCCAATATAGTAAGTGTACTGCCTGGTTGCTCAGTCAACATCTCCATAAGAAATATTACTCTTCTTACAACTCAACCATTTCAAATTGTGATTGGATCAAAAGCTGGCTTACAAGTACTGGACCACTTACATTGTTTTGTTCATATCTGAAAAGGAAAAACAAGGACCTTTTAAAGGCTCTTACTGTTCTGACTCCAAGTAAAAGACTGTCGTGGTAATGGCTAGACAAAAGCTATTGCCCGCCCCGTCTTCCTTTCCCATTCCAAGGTAATATTACTGCGCATAACAAGTGCTATTCTGATACTTCATCTTTAATTTAGACTTCCTTAGATTTTGTCAGCTTAAGCCAGTGTCGTGGCTTAACACAATTTTTATGCAGCTTTTTTGTACTTAACGACAGACAATCCATTCTGCTGTGGAGCAGTAAACAAGCTCACTGCAAGATGCCAATTGGGAATCACAATGGGAAAAAACTGATCTTCTGTGCGATATTAGCTTAAACGTTGTGTCCTACAGCCAACCTTCAGACTTGGTAAAACATTGTTTTGTGAGAGATTAACTCTCGCTTAATATAAACTGCAGCAAACACTATGCATTATCAGATAATACAGAGGGGTTTTGAAACAATCTTAGTTTAGTGAGAGGCGATTAAAGGTAGCAATCATATTTTTATCTGTTGAGAGAAGTCTGTGTATTTATAATTCACGTGTCTACGTGCACGTGCGTGTATGAAGTTAAAAGAAACTTTAAATCTAACCTCTGCTATTTTGTTGCTGCTGATACTACCATAGTACTGAGGTAATGCTGATTCATTTAGAGACACCTAAGAAAATGTGAAGGATCGAGTTTACCTGTTTTCTCAGGTGGCTATGAGCTGCTGCAGTGCACGTCAAAACAGAAGAATTGTAAATCTGAAATAACTGACAGAGGGAGGTTGAGTTTCTGACTATTGTGATTTAGAAAAACAGTCCAAAGTGGCTGAAATTTGATAGTGATGTTTGCAAGCAATTTTAGTGAAGCATTTTCATTACACAGCAGTAAGACTGCAAGAAATAAAATTTAGGAAAAGCCAAGTCTTTATATCCATCAAATACTTACCTCTTCTCAAAAAAAAACCCCTGAGATCATTAAAAACCCCTCAGATCTAAGTCTAACTGAGGTTCCTGTTTTATTTGGTAGTGAAAAGTATAAGAAAGAAAACTAACTTTAAACTTAACAGCTAATAAACTAAGGACGATATATAATCCTTGAGCTATTTTTAGCTTATTCAGGTCGTGGAGAAGGTAAACCAAAATGTGACAAAGGGAAAATTATATAAAAGGAAACCATGACTCAGGATGCCTGTAAAATACCTGTCTTCATTTGAAGAGATTAGTTGAGGCCACATGATTCACAATCTAATGACTGTTCTTTTGTAAGCAGACAAGGAAAAGACTTGTTATTCTCAGTCATTTCATCTCAAAGTAATCCTGAATGTTACAGCACAAAGCATGGTTACATTCAGTGTGAAAAGATACTATAAGGAAAATCAAGGAACTCCAGTGGGGGGAAGATAATAATTTGTCAGCATTAGCAGTCCAGGTCTCTCCCAATGTCCTATTTCGTACAATCAGGAGGCTGTAACTGGAGACATATCAGCTTACACCAGTCAGCGTTATCCCATTTTCTCTTGCCACCCACTGGCTGAGAATTTCTCTCTTGTACTGTTCAAGTTGCTCTGCCACCTGTCAGTGTTATCTTGATAAGTACCTTGCCTTTCACGGTTAAAATGCATAGTAGGTCATGCATATGTAAAGCGTTCCTATTTCTTGTAAATGATCAGAGCACACATTATGTCCTGGGGTTATCAAAAGGCCCCTGTGAATACGTCCAACTGTTCCCCAGCTCAGATGATGCTTAAAGTTGTGCAGTATGGGCTTCAGGTATTGCTGCAATTAAATGTTTTTCTTTCACCGGGAAACTTTTATCAGAGAAAGCTATTATCTGCCTTACCTCCTGGACAACACCACAAAGCTGAAGATGTGTTTCTGCTACTTCTGCAAAGTACTTGCTACATTTTAGTTAGTCGTTCTTCCCTTTGTGTGTGTGGAGGTATGTATATCTATCTATACATAAGTGAAAGTTCCCCATTTCATTCTGAAAATAGAAAATTAACAATAGCAATTACCTACTTTTCTTGCTTAATTGCACTTGCAGGCATAGATCCCAATTTAAATAGCATATAAACAAAATGTGCTATTTGAGCACTATATACACCCCCAAAACTCACTATTACTTGAGAGAGGAAAAAAAGCAGAAATAATATTTCGATACAACAAATTCATGTGCTATAGTGTACCACAACACAAACTAGGAAGTTGACTCTTCTACTCCGCTTACTTTAGAGGCTACACGCACCACAGATTTCAGGGTAGGCGGGACAGCAGCATGTGTGTAAGGGCTGTGTAAGGGCTACCTTGATGTGTCCGGAGAAAGGAACAGGGAGTGCCAATACAGACAAGGAAGTCAGCATGTGGCGGAAAGGCTTTCTTCTCTTTTGGGATGCTGGAGCCATGGAGAAACAACCACTGCTCCTAGAAATGGCTTCACCAAGAAGTGCTCTATGCTGGAGCTTCATGGTAATTGTGCAGCTAAGGACTCAGATCTGCTTCCAGGAGAGCTTAAAATGTCATAAATGCTGACAGACTGTGATAGGCTTGTATTTTCTCTGTTTGGTGTCAGACCTGATCCCTTGTGTTGTAATGTGGGTAAGCGTATAAAAATAAAGATATTTCTGGCATAATGCAGTTTTGTCAGGCTGTACACGTAGCCTAATATTAGGTAAGCCCTAGGACAGTTTGCCCCAAGGCCATTCACTTGGAAAGACTGGAGAGTTCAAACTGTTGACAGTAGAACATATAATCATATAGATAACACATATACAGAGCTAATATATTTGTGTGTATAGTGGAGGGAGTAAAAACTTTTGGCCTGGATCTCTTTGATCATTTGTATGTCATTACCTTCACAGGAAAGCCTCAGCCAGGCACAAACATCTTCTCAAACTAGTCTCTTGGAAGAAGGCTATGTGGCTAGATTCTATTAAATTAAAAAACAAAACCAAAACAAACAAACAAAAAAATCCAAACCAAAAACATACACCAAAAAATACCAAAACCAAAAAGCACACCTTTTTTTTTTCCTCCCCATGCGTTGCACATTTGTAAGGCCCCAGCTAGAAACACTGCTTAATAACCATCGCTTTGCTTCATCAGGAGGTAAGAATAAATTCATTAACCTCTCCTGCATCTCCTATGCTGAAAAATGTATGCTTCAGAAGAAACAGCCTAAGGAATTTATACTCTATGTCCCTAATTTCTTAGAATATTAACAGTGAAGCCTAAAGTGATTTGGCTCATATTATAAACATGTTTAAAGCTAAGCCAGGGCCCTAAGTGCAGCCCAGAGGGGACTCTTTGAAATAGGAATTTCTTGGCCAAAAATAAAAAGACTTACATTGTTCAAGTCAAGCAGTGTAGCAAAATGAGGTCAAATAATGATAAGTACTGTGTTATTGATCTTCCTGTGGTTTTCTCTATGCAAGCATTGGGCAGTGTAGCACAGCTGATAATTAAAGTTTGTACATATTGTACAGCTTTCCAGTATCAATATGATTTTCTTTTTATCTCAGATAAAGCTAGAATCAGCACATTAAAGGTCATGTCCACCTTACATTTGAACATATCAGTAAATGTTTGCCCTTGCGCAGCTTACAAGCCTTGTAATAGTGTGCTAGGTGGGGGTTTCTGTTTGTGTTTTTCTCTTCATTGACTACAAGTCATATATTGTGTAGAGTAGCTGGCTAAATTCAGTCTGATATCCAGTCCAACTTTGCTTTATTGCTACTATGTGATTCAAAGAATTATCTAACCCATGTGTTGCTTTATCGTTGGGCTTTCCTTGTTAGAATCATAGAATGGTTAGGGTTGGAAGGGACCTTCAAAGGTCATCTAGTCCAACACCCCTGCAAGGAGCAGGGACATCCCCGACTAGATCAGGTTGCTCAGAGCCTCATCCAACCTGGCCTTGAACGTTTCCACAGATGGGGCATCCACCACCTCTCTGGGCAACCTGTTCCAGTATTCTACAACTCTCATTGTAAACATTTTTTTCCTAATATCTATGCTAGAACTTGTATTTTTTCTGATGTGTGTATGAAATACTTTGCACTTTTTCTCCTCGTTAGCAACCTAGCTGATTTCTGTTGAACTACTAAACAAAATGACACTAAAAAGCAGAGCGCCAAAACCCCATTTGTCATTCTCAACAGCAAGAAGTGTTATTTCTTGCATGCAATAATGCATAAAAGCTCTTAGCAGGGAACAAACCAACAATCAAGTGCCAAGAGCTGAAGCATATGAAATAAAAGCCTCTTAAATTTTAAGCAAAATGGATAGAAGAAAAAGACAAAAAATAAGACAGTGGAAAAATTCCAGAAAGGAGAGCAGTCAAGGCAATAGGTACATCCGATATGATCAGCAGCAGTCCTAGTACACTTATTATCTAACCAAGTCTGTTTCACTGCAATCCCAATTCATTAGGTGAGCAAATATTTTGCCTTCAGAAAAACTCTGAATGATCTGATAATGGGCACGTGGCAGGGTATAATTGTCTTATGCTTTAATCCTGACTTGTTTCACCGCATTGCTCGGACGAATCTCTTTTCACCCCTCATCATCTTCTAAGAGTGAATAATTATAGCTATCCTGCTTCACAAAGGTGGTATCAGGAACAATTTAATTGACGCCTGCATAGCGCTTTAAGAAAGTTGGGTGGGTAGATCAATGCTAAATTAGAGCAGGCAATTATATTCAGCCTGAGGGGGAGAAATCAATATCCATATGGCAAGGCAGGAGGAATACTTTCATGGGCCTGTTTTAAATCTCCCTTACTGCACTCTCACATGCTCATATTTTGTGTACTTCCTTGGAATTAGTTCTGGACAGCACTGGAAAGATGAGAGTACGGTCAGACCTGATGAGTCCATACCTGTGAGGAACAATGGCCAAAATGCTCTGCGTGGGACTGGAAGAGAAAGCAAAGAGCAAAAAGTTGTTACAGCTGAAGATCTTCCATGGTGTACAGAGTATTTTGATTTATCCGCTTTTACACAGGCTTGGATTTTTATCAAGTTTTACCTTTTAGGGAAATAATTTTATTACATTTCTAGAGGAAAACTGAAAAAGCTGACACTGAGGTTTTATGTCAGAGTCTTTTTCTTTTCCTTCCTTTGGAATAATGATGGAAACTTTTATTTATTTACTATCTCTATGAAATTATTTCCTAAACAAAGTGAGAGGTGACCTGAACCTTCAAAATCAATAACTGATTTTATCTTAAGGGGTAAAAAACCCAGTTTCTAAAAAAGATTTTTCTGCCTTAATATATAAATTCAACTAATAAATATTTTCAAAATATTAGAGCTATCTCAAAGTAATACTGAAACATTAAAACATTGAAATATATTTCTAGAGTATTTGTCTCATTTTTGGGGAAAAATCCTGACAAATTTTGTGGGAAAGCACACTTTTTGCAGAAAGAAAATACTACTTATAAAAGGTCATAATTAAATTTGTTTTCATTTACAGAACTCGGATCTTAATTTTGCTGTGATTTCTGTAGCACTCCAAAGGGTTCAGAGAGCTGTTTTATTCAGGTGAGGACTGTTTCAGTGATGGGGTGAGTTACAGCAAATGCAGTGATCCATAGTTGTTACAATAATTCCTGTGGGCAAAGGGGAGAAGTTGACAGCTGGGATTATGTTAGGCTAGCCCTGAAGCTTCAGACCGCCTTCACTTCTCAGATACAGTGCCAGAATTAAACAGCAACTCAGATTTGGGCCTGGAAAGTACAGTCTATTAATACCGACAGATGTTTTCCTGGAGAAAGCATATACACAGGTGTACATGTGTGTGTTGGACCTCGTGCTCCTGGGAACCACTAGAGAGCCTTTCAAGTCAAGACTGGATTAGATTTGAACACTGGCCCGTTTCTTCTGGTGTTTATTGCCAATGAAATCCATGTTTTGCAAACTTGGTGAAAAAGCGCATTGAGTTTCCACAAGTTAAAACAGCTGGATCCTTTCACAACAATGTTCTTCTTCCTGAAATCTTTCCCTTTACTGTTACTGATTAAGCTGTTGCTGGGTTTTGGGACTTGCAATTAAAAGTTAAGTGAAAGTTCTTGTTTATTTTGCAGTAGAATTGTTAAATATTTATGAAGGACCTTAAGTCTAGCTCGCCTTCAGGAAATATAGATTAATTAATAATTTATGTGGTTGTTTTGCAGAAAATTAAAGGTTGGGAACAAGTGTTTAAAAATTGAATCATCCACAATCTAAGATAGCAGATGTTATTTTGTTAAAATCTTGCAAACAGCAACGTACAATGAGGTGTTATCTTCTCCTTGATCCAACTGAAATCTTAATGATTCATTACAATTGAGCAGATTCTAAAGCCTGAGGCTAGCTAATGTCAGAATAATGAAGAAGAACTTCAATTACGTAGCCTAGATTTTTTATATTTGTTTTTGTTTTATTTTATTGCCTGCAGTGAGAAAGACTCTGTATCACTATATTACATAGTGATTTGTAAGATGTTGCACGCCCACAAAAATCACTGCATATTTTGTTAATAATTCTATAATGGAATCCCCTGCAACTGAACTATGTGTGCACCTACCATTGTTGTTGTTGTCGATAATATTAATATTTATTATTATTATTATTATTATTATTATTATTATTATTATTATTATTATTATTATTATTATTATTATTATTTAGATGGAAAAGAGATCCTGCAATTACATAGCTTAATAACTTAATGATTCTTACCCTTTTTTCTGGCATCACTTTTTTTTTGTCTTCTTTCTTCTTTTTTCTTTTTTTTTTTATCAATGACAGCTGTCTCTAACTCTTGCTTAATCTAGACATCATAGTTAGCCAATTTCTGGTCAGTATCAGAAATTAGTAGACTAGGAAAGATGGCCATCAGACAGGGTTTATAATGTGTTTCCTTCTTGGGTTTGATGAGCTGCCCTAACAATACAGTTCCAAATTCTGCTTTTATATATTTAAATGCCTTCCATGATGAAATCTACATTGAAAAGTTGTGAGCAAATTGTCTTGCTGGAAGTAAGGCCAGGCATGCAGTCTTACAGAGCTATCTTTTCACAACAAAATTATCTTTACAACTACAGTATCTATGTCCTAAACACACTCTGATTATCAGTCCAGCTTCTGGATCTGTTTCCAGTGCAAGGCTCCTACTAAGATCAACTCAAAACCCTTACAAGAAGAAAAAATAAATGGTACCAGAACTTGGACTAAGATCCATTCTGTGAATACAAATTCTGAAAGGTTTGTAACTGCAGAACTTCAAACCAAGATTCAAAGAAATCATACATTATTTTCTCCTCTCATTTTTTGCCTGCTTAACTGAGAGTTCAACTGCATGTATAGAACTTGAGTTTTTTTGGCAATGTAAAGACATAAGCATATCAGTCTGTTACCACAACTGCAAATACAAAAGAGATTTTTTTACCCTTCAAATCAAAGACCTGTACAGCAGACCAGATGAGATAATTTTGTTCTTACATTCCATCTAATAAGAACTCAAAGGATTTAATTGCTATTAAAAATGTAAGTTAAGCAGAGACATCTTCAATTTAAATAAAAAGTATACATAGGAAAAATACAGTCATAAAGGGGTGCCCTTTCAAGTTACTATAGGAGGATTTAGCAATGTGATTCCCAAGATGTGAACAAAAACAGAACAGCTAAAAACTTGTACATTGCTTGATAATATAATTCAGCTCAGTATTTTGGCATTCTCTGCTCAGAGGAAGCCAAGTATTGGCAACTCATCTACACTGATGCTAAGTTATTGTTGGTATAGATATATAAGACAGTAATTGCACAGTAATAATAAATGAGAAACTTTCACAAAAGCTACATACATAACAGTTCATACACTCAGTCCATTCTGCTGTCCTTCTAAATGTTCATCTTCAATCAGCATTGCAAAAATAATTTTTTTTCCTTGTTTTTTTATTTTTTCCCTGTTCTAAGTATGAGTTGCTGTTCATAAGATTAACTATTCCTAGTGATTTCAGAGGAAGCTAGGTTTGCCTGGCACACATATCTTAATAAAATGTCAGCACTCTAAATAAACTGGAGTGGTTGAAAGTAGAATAACTTTTCTAAATATTAAATGTAGGGGACATAATGAGCAGATTGATTTGATAGCATTACAAGCTTGCATCGCCTGACTTTCTCTAGATGTGCATTTCCATATATGCAATCTTTCCTTGTTTTAATGTTCTTTCTATTGAGCAAATTAATCTCACATTCCCACTGCTAGGGTTATTTTCATCAGTTATTGTGTCAGTATTATTCAACACAGTCAAAACATAAATCTAGTGCCTAGTTTCTAAGGGTCCATTACGAGATGCCAACCATTTTGTTCTCCCTTTCCAGACACAAAATCTAACTAATGAATGCGGTAAGTTCTAAAGGTTTCCTACAGGATGCAGAGCATTGCTGTGACAAGTAGTAGTACCATGAAGACAAAATACTAGAAATATTCAGATTTTGAAATAGCTGCTTTGATTTGCTGTGAGATACGGTTGAAAAGCAGTTATAGCACACAAAAAAAAAAAACATTGTGAGTCTGAAATTTGTTCTTGTTTATTAGTGATTGAAAAGGGAGAGGAAGGAAAACCTTTTGAAATCTGTCATGGGACAGAGAAGATCATCTAGCATGCCTCAAAATATCTGGCAACTCACTGGTTAAGGAACATGTCTCACACCTTGAAGATCAAGGATCAGATATAACTCAAAATAATCTGAAATTAAAATCTCTGCCTTCCTCTTTCCTCATAAAATTTCTATGAAGACTTTCTATGAGATATTTTAGTTGCAACAAAACATTATCTTATAACAAAAAAATAAAAGTAATTTTTGACCAACATTTTAAACTATTGCATTGTTAATGACTGTAAAACTTCATGCAGTTGTGCCTCTAAAACACAGTGGAGTTAAATTATTTAAATGTCTGAAGCTCTGCTGACTTCAGTAAAACAAAATCCCTTTTAATTCAATTGAAGTTCTGGCCCAAAGGATCTAAGAAAAACTGTCAAGGGTTAAATGAAAATAACTTACAATTGTGTTTCTCAAAAACCTCCTTTTATCTAGAAACTAAAAGTAAGATACAGAAATGTTTTGAGAAGTTAGATAATTTATCTGACACTTCTTCCAATTTCCAAATGATCTGGAATTCACAAACAGCTGGTTTGCATAATATCTACAAGCATTGCAGATTAGACGCAAGCTATCACTTTCAACACGACCAGCCATTCTGAAAGTGTGTTCTCCTTTACATTTTAGCAGTCGTGTCTCATTACACAGCTAATGTTCTATTACTCTGTGTAATGTAACATGACGTGACTGGTAAAATTCGAGGAAGTGGACAATTTTTCATATTAGAAACTCACTCTTCCTTTCTCTGAACTGCTTGTCAATTCCATTTTGAATGTACCAAACTGTAATCTCACCTAAATTACCTATATGGGAGAGCTAGCTAACATAGCAGCTATCTTACTACCAGAGGAATGAAAAGCCAAGCTTGAACAGCTTGGCATGTCACTTAAAGAAAAAAAAAAAAAAAAAAGCATGACATATGATGTTTGTTTCTTTGAAATTGCTTTGAAAGCCTGTTACAGTTGAATATAAGCTTTTTCTCTTCTGTTTATGTATTCTACTACCCACACATACAAAATATAATCGGATTGTACTTTTTTAATTAAGAAAAACATCACATAAATAGATATTAAGGAAAATACATTGCAAAGTTTGATCTGTTTTGGAAGCTAAGTACTAAGAGTTGAGAGCAGATGTAAATATCTTAGTCCTGCACATGTGACATGTATATAGTCCTCTAATGGGTTTGCATAGCAAGATTTTGGCAGTGGTAGGTCTACAAGGGTGGCTTCCGTGAAAAGCTGTCAGAAGCTTCCCCTATGTCCAATTGAGTCAATGCCAGGTGGACCTGCTGCTGGTCAAGGCCGAGTCCAGCAGTGACGGTGGTAGCACCTCTGGGATAACATAGGTAAGAAGAGGAGGGGAAAAACTGTGCAAGAGAAACTGCAGCCAGAGAGAGAAGAGTGAGAATATGTGGTGCAGCCCATGGTGAAGCAGGCTGTCCCCCTGAAGTCCATGCAGGCCCATGGAGGAGTAAAGATCTATCTACAGCCTGTGGAGGACCCCACGCTGGGGGAGGTGGATGCCTGAAGGAGGCTGTGACCCCATGGGAAACCCATGCTGGAGCAGGGTCCTGGCAGGACCTGTGGCCCCATGGAGAGAGGAGCCCACACTGGAGCAGGTTTGCTGGCAGGACTTGTGACCCCATGGGGGACGCACACTGGAGCAGTCTGATCCCAAAGGACTGTACCCCATGGAAGGGACCCACGCTAGAGCAGTTTGTGAAGAACTGCAGCCCATAGGAAGGACTCATGCTGGAAAAGTTCATGAAGGACTGTCTGTCATGGAAAGGACCATATGCTGGAACAGGGGACGAGTGTAAGGCATCCTCCCTCTGAGGAGGAAAGAGTGGCAGAATCAATGTGTGACGAACTGACCGCAACCCCCATTCCCCATCTCCCTGTGCTCCTCAGCGGGAGGAGGTAGAGAATTTGGGAGTGAAGTTGCGCCTAGGAAGAAGGGAGGTGTGGAGGGAAGATGGTTTTAAGATTTGTTTTTTTTTGTCATTGGATAATATTGGATAATACTCTGATTTTATTGTTAATGAATTAATTTTTTTTTTCTCCCAAGTCAAGTCTGCTTTGCCTGTGATGGTAATGGGTGAATGACCTCTCCTTGTCCTTATCTTGACGAACAAGCCTTTAGCTATATTTTCTTTCCCCTGTCCAGATGAGGAGGGGAGTGATAGAGTGGCTTTGGTGAGCACCTGGTGTCCAGACAGGGTCAACCCACCACAAGTCCTTAGACAAAGGCAATTCCTTTTAACTTCGGCAAACTATTTGCTTCAGTAAATATTTTGACCTGTAATTAAATACTTCTTTGGTATATCTGTCTGGAGTATGAGAAGGGCTGTGTCCTAACCTGAATGGCAGCTACAGAAGAATCCCCAGGTGGATTGATTTGACTCTACCTCTTGCTTTCAGCACAGCTAAGACTGATATAAGCTGTTATTTCAGTCTTAAGATTAGGGACCACTACACAGACTTAGGTCTATGTAAATCCAGATTTCCGGATTCATCTATAATATTTCTAATGTCAACAACGATTACTTAACACTTCAGGAGATTTTAGTGACCTCAAAAATGACCGGGTCACTTTTAGGAAGAGGATTACAGAATCAGTAATAAAAAATAGGCTGCTAAAGAGTACCAACAGTCTTACAAAAGCAGGTTCTCCCAAGTTGTGGCAATCATACATTTGGCTAGATCTTAGAAATTCTAGCGCCTCTGGCCAGTGGCACCAACACCCCTACTTGGACATTTCCGGAAACAAAAACTGTTAATAAGATCATTTAGGAAAACTCTATTGCAGAAAAAAAAAAAAGCCCTCACAAAAAAAACCCCAAAAAACAAAAAACAAAAAAACCAAATTTCTGCTCTATTGTGACGTCAAGTGCTTCTTTCTTTCTCTTTTTTTTTTCTGTCAGTCAATGAGTGCCTTTGGAGACAAATTCCCTGTCTTGGCAGTAGTTGGGTTAAGTATTAATTGGTCAAAGGTATTTTATGTAACAGAACTCATTTGGGTTTCGATGCATTGAAGCTGCATAATTATGAAGGCGTGCAGTAACAGCTGCTTCTTTTTCTACTGAGATTTTGGAAAACTTCTGAAATTTATAAGTGGAAAAATAACAAAATAAATTATTTACACTCAATGATTTTAGATACATATTGAGATTTTGATAGCCATAATAGTCTTTTCTTAACTTATATATACATAAACTATATACAGCATATTTACAACTGGCACCAGGAAATAATTCAATATACTTCAATTTATTGTAGAAAATTTGATGGAAAAATATTTTTTTTTGTGTGGACCTCTTGTAAAGAAAGGCTATTTTCCAGTTTACAAAGAGCACATTTTCATACTGTAATACTGAATACTCTAAATATATAGTATTATATATTTAGAACAGAACATTACAAACTTTCCTAAACTGGCAAGTTCAGTATACCATGCTTCAGCAAAATTATTACTTGTTTATATTTTACTGAGGTAACAAAAATAGTAAGTGGTTTAATCTGCAGAATAATCTCCTACATGTAAATACATTTTTTTTTCAGTTGAAAGACTATTATGAAAGACTGGCATTAAAGAATACTTCTAGATTTTACGCCAGGGTAAATAAAACAGTTTTTATGCAAACTTTTCACTCAGGATGGATACACACTTACACTATCCTACTTAAAGAATAAAAAGAAATTATGAGTCAAGACTGTCATAGAACTTAATTTTTCTTAGTTACATTGCTAATGAAAGAATAGTAAAAGACAGGAGAGTGAGCTATACATTAAATATCTGATATAGCAATGGATAAAGCTTTCTTTACATAACCACTAGGACATATTCAATTTTTTTTGTCTGAAAATTGTAGACTGGAACCCATCAAAAACATATTGGTACTCCAGCTATTTTTTTCTGACTGACCTATTTTTTATCTTTCTCAGCTTTCTCTATATTTCTTTTTTGTTAGTTAGGTCTCCCTTTTTTTTTTTTTAAATAAAGTACGAAAATTAAATGTCTGAATGTCATAATCACACCATTTGAATACTCCATGTTCTTTTTATTTCATCCTCACCTCATATCATTAATATGTGCTCAGAATATTTACTGTGAAGCACATGTATCTTGCAGAGCAGCCATTAAGATTATAGACAGGTCATTGAGACATCTATTCTTGCACAACTAATTCCTTACAAATGACTGCAAGGTGACTTAACATAAATAGAGGCAGTAAATATTGTGATGCTATTAAAACAAAGTGGGATTGATGAATAGCTTTCAGGTGTTTTTCTTACCAGTATGATCTCATAAGGAACTTAAAAAAAAAAAAGTGTAAGGACCATAACAAGTCATTTAGCTTAACCGTTACCCAAAGCAGAATTAGCTATGTCTAAAAAAATCCTGACAATTATTTCTCTTCACTGCTCTCCAAATTTCACAAAAAAAAAACCATTCCCTACGCTCCAAAAGAAATCTGTGTCCCTGTTTAACCACCAGAACTACACTTTCCTCTCATGGGCTGTACGCCTTACAAAGGAATCATTCCTTGCAGAAGAGGAAAATAAAAGGTAAATTGTCTTTTGAAAAGATGTGTTTAGAAGGATGAAAAGCAATAGCCCAAGCTGCTATCTGCTGTCTACTTCATCAGGAGAAACAGTGTTTTCTTCTTCTGAAAGGCAGTTATTTACCATTCTGAGGGGGTCAATTTTTACAGTCTGCTTTCCTTGAGAAATATTATCCCCAAAATAGTCCATATTTTCAGTAGTCATCTCCTTTTCTAAGTCTCAGATTTACTAGCTTCCTAGCTATACATATATATGTGTGTGTCTATACATATATACGTATATTCATATTCCAATCCCACACGTATTTTTAACTCTACAAAAGAACATATCCTTGCTATCATGTCAGTGTGCCAGCTGAATTGGTATCCTTTTTTCTTTGTTGCCGGGACTATTACAATGAAATTGTCTCCACTTGTGATCTCATATTATAAAGATTCTTGAAGCTCTGACACTATGATATACTCCTCTTACACTGTTAAAGCAGACATAGGGAGCAGAGTTCTCTGTAGAGCATAAGGAAAGATTTATAGACATGGTGAAAGAACACTTTCCCTGCTGCCTTCTTAAAATAATTATGACTTTCCATGAATCTCTTTCTAAATCAAGTGCAGAATGACAAAAGCATAAGGAAACAAGTCACAAAAAATACCATTTACAATAAGCTCTAGTGGACTACTTCAGCAGCATATCACATCCTTGGGTGAAAGCCCTATATAATTATTTCAATAAGACATATATGTCTTAATATGAAAAATTGGTATTTACGCCACTGTTTTTCAAAGCCTTGCTTTCTGCCTTGATTGTTGTTACTACAGTACTTGCATATGAGATTACTAAATATTGAAGGAATGAACAGATACGAAGTGAGAGACACACAAAAGGACACTATATAACACAAAATAAACGTGATAGATTGACCAATTATAACAGTCATGAAGAAATAGTCTTACTTAGAAAAACAAAGTATCCTTGAAATGAAAGCAGCCCTTCATTTTAAAGAGACTATTGCTGCTCTTCTTTCAGGTTGCGAGAGACAACTCCGATTTGTCTCATCTACCAGCAGCAGCTACATGGCCTTATCGATACATGGGGTTAGGCAGCTGCTGTGTCTTCAAGTGTATCAGTGACTTTCCACCCTGCCATTTCTGCCTCAGCCTAATATATCTTACCATAGCAGTACACGCGGCTAAATTGATACCCTTCATTCTTCGTGTTAATTACACAAAATAAAACCACTCAAGATTAGCTGTTAACTTGTCAATAAATGGTTGGGACAAAAGCAGCCTTCTGTTATATGGATCGTAAATGCAGAATTCTCTCTCAGGTGCTCTCTGATGGCCTCTCTCAGCTGAACAGTGCCTTGACAGGCTGTAAAGCCGTCCTCACTTCTGGCTGTTCAAGTGCTCCAACTCATCCACTCAGCCCCTCACCCTGCTGGCAAGTTTACCCCTCAGCCTCACAAGCACGGGGCAACACACACAACCCACTCATAACAACAGAGTTATTTCATTTCGTGGAGGGCATCCTGTTCAGAAGACATTGTCAGCAACACTTTCAATGGGCAGACCTCATTCACAGTCATCCTTAACTGACTACTTCCCTTGTAACTGACATCTTCCTGGCTGCCAGGGCAATGTCTGCTGTGTGGCTCCACACAGGTAGATGTAGGCTGGGTTACTCCATTCTCCTTGGCCTTTTAACTGCAACTTTCAAACACTGGCACAGCGACAAATGTTGTCTGTGGTTCCATGGCACGAACCTGATCTCTGCATTTTAGAGGGAGATTGCTAAATCCGTTCCGATAGACTTCTGCTGTTATATAGTAGTACATTCAGCTAACATACTCAGATCCAATGAAAGCCACTACATGGAGGCATTAAAACATGATCTGAACACACAAAATAAGTTAATAAGAATCAATGATCTAAAGGATTTGTATTATTAAATTGCATTAAACTAAAGGATATCAATTTGTGTGATGGTTTCAAAGAAAATTATAATATAAATGCAAAAGGTTTATGAACTACAAACGGTCAGCACTCAAAACAGAGGATCTTACAGCAGACAGACATGACAAAGCACTTTAAATAAAAGACTCCGAACAGTAAAATACAGAAAGGTTCATTTCTGCCAAGAAACAGAAATAACTGCTGAAAGAAAAAACAGTTACTTTAAACCCATTAGGTTGTCTTATTTTGTTTAGCCAAACCTTCCACACTCTGATAAACTTCTGTGCCATTGGATCTTAGCGGATGGTAAAGCTTTCTAACAGCTTGATTCTTTGAAATAAAGTAATTTTATTCTTTAAAATAAAACATTTCTGATGCTTGTGCACTTGGAAGGCAGACATCCAGGTGCTTCTTTAAACTATGTATGATCTTGTACATGCACGGGGTGTAAAAAAAAAAAAAAAGGTTTTAAATAGCACTTGGTTTGCAAGTGCTGTGATGCAAAAGTTTCATTTAAGCTAAATAGCTTATGAAGTGGTCTGCCCAGATTAAAATTATTGAGATTTTTCAATCTAGAGAAGACAAAGGAAAGGGAAGGATCATGATGGAAAAGAAAAATGTTCCAGTAGCAGACTTCAGATACAAACAGGACTGTCAGCAAGACCCATGAACACATCCCGTTTAGATTAGGGCAGCAATGAAAGTTGTGCTCACATGCTTGCAATGTTGCCACTGCAATACAGTTTCTTCTCTCTTGGCAGGGAAGCAAAACATAAGAAACAGCTAGAAATAATCTGAAAGAGTAAGAACTCCTGAATCTGGGGAAAAAAATCTCCAGTAAAAATAATAGGTCAGTAATGCTCTCTGTACCCTAGCAAAATTTCTGTCTACAGGCAACTGGCCTGAGTTGGTCTTATATGCAGTGGATCTTCAGTGAGCTCACTAACCCACAAGTAGGTGTGTTTTTTGAAGTGCCAGTACTCTTTAGAAAAATCTTTTTGCTTAGACAAAGAGGGAAACCAACCAGCTAACCAACAAACCAACAGATTTTGTTTTCCTGTTCTTTGATATATAAAGAAAAGTAAACAAAAATGCAAACATATGGAAATGTTGTCATGCAGAAGTATACAAACTGCAGATGAGTACATTTCTTTTATTTTGTATTTATCTTTTTTCAAGACTGTATTTATTTGAAAGTTCACAGAGATCTAGTTTTGTTGCATTATAATGGCAATTTTCGCTTCCTCTTGGACTTGATCACTATAAAAATTGTATCATGCTCAACAAAAATCCAATAAGAAAATCCTTTAATTAGCAATACTAACCATACTTTAACTATTGAAAGGTTGCCTATATTTTGACTCTGTTTCTATCAGGCTTGCTGATAAAGGACAGATATCAAATACCTGTGACTGCATATAGCATAACAAAATGATGCTTCATTTTGTGCTAGAAGTTACTAATATGAAGCTGTTTATAGTGATGTTTTTACTGAATGAGCAATGCTAATGATTATCACTTTTCTTTTAGACAAGTTACATGGTAAATTATGAAGTTTCATAGTGAGCCTCCAGACAAGGAACTAAAATGAGCAATGTCAATTTCATGTCCATATTACTTTCATCAAATTCAGTGAAGACTTGAATTAAGTGTATTTTACTATCTATAGAATCATAGAATAGTTAGGGTTGAAAGGGACCTCTAAAGGTCGTCTACTCCAACCCCCGTGCAAGAAGCAGGGACATGCCCGACTAGATCAGGTTGCTCAGAGCCTCATCCAGCCTGGCCTTGAATGTTTCCAGGGATGCGGCCTCCACCACCTCTCTGGGCAACCTGTTCCAGTGTTCCACCACCATCATTGTAAAAATTTTTTTCCTAATGTCCAGTCTGAATCTACCTCCTCCTATTTTAAAACCATTACCCCTCATCCTATCACAACAGGCCCCGCTAAAGAGTTTCTCCCCATCTTTCCTGTAGGCCTCCTTTAGGTACTGGAAGATTGCTATAAGGTCTCCCTGGAGCTGGTATATATTAATATATATATGTATTTTATATGTATTATTATATAGAGAACTATGGATAATCTATATGTATTATGAACAGAGTATATATTATTATATACTATTATATTACCCAGAACATATTATTGTTATATATTAGGTAGGGATATTTCAGTGTACCAATTTCTAATTTGTAATTTGTAATTAGCAGCAACAAGTTCAATTTTACAGGACAGAAGAAAAGCTCAAGGTAAAGTCTTCACATAATTTTTCCACTACTACCTTTAAGAAGAAAATATATATTATTTTTTCAATGAGTTCAAACACTGAAGAGGCTCACTTTTAAAGTGTACGCCTCTGGTACCCCTTTAACACTTTCCTCAGAAATACGCAGTACCTTTTCTCTTGTGCTCCCTGTTACATTCACAACACATGACGCATGGCTTTTGTGTAATTAAATGTGTTACTCTTGACACTCATACAGAAAACATTCACATTTTAATGGGAAGTGCTGTGTGGATGAAAAAAAAGACCTATTTGTCATCCTTCATTATGTCAATTCACCATAATAAATTAACAGAGATGAAATAGTCTCCATATTTCCACTGCACATTCTATAGCTCTTCTCCTTCAGTGTGTTAAGAGACCAATCTCTTTAGGGAAATAGTGCAGGAGTACTTAAAAGCACTTTACAATCTGGTGTCTGAATTACATTCTTGTAAACTCTGTTTGGCATTGGATTAATATCTAATTTTGCTCTGACAAGAATAAGCAAAACTTATGCCTGCTAAAACGCTTATTTAGGCTGAATATGAGAACATTTTTTTCTCTGCAGGAAATATACATATAAAGCTGCAAAAGAGAGCCTGAGCTATGGAAAAAAACCCACTTCTTCAAGGCTTGGTAATGCTGGCAGTTCATGCAGCTGTGTACAAAATAAATTATACAAATTATATGAATGTTTTAATAATCCATTTCAAATTCTATGCAATATATATGATCAGTCACAAAAGAAATACAGATATATGAATTATACTGACAGAAAATGTAATGGAAATGAGTAGGAAACAACATATAACCTACATTATATGAAAAGTGTGTTCTAAGATGCATAATTAATTGGTAAAAGATCTTATGAGAACATTGTATAATCACTGCCCACCACAGTAATCCTGCCTACAAGATTTCAGAGAATATTTATGAAATTATTGTATATTGTAGATGATTCTTGGTTAAGTCATGACCTACTTCTATGTCTTTTTTACTCTTTGTATTACAGCTGCTTTAGAGCTCTTCAAAACAAAATAAAAGTCAATTTTTTTTTTTGTTAAATGACTGGGGAAATTAATCTTTTCCCTGACTCCTCTCTCTTCTGTTATGACAAGAGACCTGGTTTGATTAGATCACTGTTTCAAAAAGTGATTTACTTGTTACTACTAGCTAATCTTCACTCCACTGAAACCAGTGAGACAATCACTCTTAGATTTTAGTGAAAGACCACGGGTTCTCGTAACTCATTGAAAATTTCAGCTCAAAAGGTAAGTTTTTCAGAAAGCTACAGTCATACACAAATAGAGAACTAGAAAGGATTGCCTTGATTTCGTAAAACCCCCACATACCATAGAGTATAGTATTTGACTCTTCTAGCATCAAAATCACAAGCTTTGTTGAGACAGAGTATCTAAGCAGCCACAAATAGGTTTAGTAGTTTGTGTTTTGTTTTGTTTTAATACAGCTGGAAAAGTATTCCTATTATAATAAAAACAATGTGAAAAATATCCCTGCTCTCTTTGAGAGCTATTATGATGCTTACATTTCTTTGACAACGTAACTTTTTTGCCAGACAACATAGTGCATTTTTCTATCTAGTCGTCGGATAGGTATATTTGATATAGTAGCACTTGGGATACTATTAGTAAAACTGGAAAAAAATATTAGAATTAATAGAGAACTCATAAAATTTGCAAAGATACATTTTTAGGGACAGCAGCATGCAGATGTTTCAAACAATAGTATCAAGGCAATTCCTAGTCAAGTTCCTCAGAGCATGATCTTGGAACTCATCTGGTTTATTGTTTTCAATCTGGCACAGTTTTAGATCCGTAATGATAAAGTTTGCCAGTGCCATGAATGTGAAAGGTAGAACGGAGGAGATCAGAACTGAATACCAAAAGATCTGGATGAACAGAAATAGGACTAGATTGAAATGCAAAGTCATGCACGTGGAGCTAATAATAAAAAGTTCTCCGATACGCTGGAAGCTTATCAGCTGGCAATGTTTTGTAGGAATGGGATGTGATAGTCTATCTCCGAATGAATGAACTGCCAGTATGATGCAGCATAAAAATGGTAAACGCAAACTGAAAATGTATTGCAGAAGGTGAATCCAGGCAAGCACTGGTACCATTACACTAGGCCCTGGTTAAAATTCAACTGGAATACTGTATTGAGTTTTCTGGTTGGGAAAGGTGACCTTGAAAGAGAACAGGTGCAGAGAAGGGTATGAAACAAAACAGGAGAGAAGGCCAAATTTTCAGGATGAGTCTGAATCTGTTTTCCTGGTAGGAAAATATACAGAAAAATGAAGCAAAGAGGGAAGTGACTGAGGTCCATAAATACATTAGTGGATAAAGAAAAGAAAGAAGAAAGAGCTCATTACATGATAATACTGAAACAAAAAACATTCTAGGTAAACATAAACATACTGAGGTCGAAATGAAAAAGACTTCTGGTTATTACAACAGGCAAACTTTACAGCGGCTTTCCAGCTAGATTACATAGGAAGAAAGCTTTTAAAAGAGATCTCGGTAGATCTAATCCCATTATGAATGGGACTATTTGGCATATGTCTGAGTTGGGAGGGGGATAGGATACATGGCACACATTCCTTCCATTCTCACCAGCGAGAATCCAGGGGCATCAGTGACTCTAAATCACTCTAAATGGGTAATACATGGTTTTGTAATACCTAAATGTATAGAAACTGAACCCATGTATTTAGTGATGTGTGTCTCTTAGGGGAAAATTGAATATCAAAAATCAGATTACCAAAGTTGGACTTGAAAGATTAAGATTAATTTGTACATCAGCTTCTAAATATGGCATCTAGAAGGACTATGTACACTTTATAGGATGTCACCTGCAATGCAGATGCCACTTATCTTTATTTCGGCCAGCTACACATACCATGAAATGCAAATTTACTATGCATGTGATGCTGAGTGTTTGGATTTGTTACAAAAAAAAAATCTGTTAAATATGGTAGTAAATGTAAACAGTCACACTCACAGGCAGCTCTTGAAATACATTATTCAGCACCTACTTGTATATATTTACTGGTTTTTTTCTCCAGAAACCTAGATTCTGAGTTAAAGAAATTCAGCTGTTTCCATTGTCCAGAGCTTGTTGTGGATTGACAGTTCAAGGAGGAAAACACATCAGTAAGGAGAGGGTGATGAGATGTGCATAATGAGTTTTCTGAATTCTGTAGAGAATAGCAGAGGGCCCAGCTCTGTCGCAGCTCTCCACTGTGATTGAGATCTGTGGATTCAAACAGGCACGTGGCTCAGCCAAAGTTCAGTGTGGCTCAAACAGAACTGGTAATCTTAGAAAACTTATGGTGATTACAGAAATTATTAAAAAAAAACCAGGTCCTTAGCTTTATTCTCCACAGGCCTAACCTTAACTAGGCTGCTTTTGGATTACAGATGAATCAGGTGATTGTCTATCTTGGCCTAGCAAAGCAATTCCTGGACAAGATCCTAGCCAACAAGAGGTCAGTTCAGAGGAAATATTCACTTGGTGACTATTAGAAATCTTACCACAGATAAAAGTCCCTGCCTGTGGGTTTTAGCAGAGAAAAGGGAGGCCCCTATGGTATATCAATTAGTGCTTGTTAAGCTAAAGGTTTTTGGTTTTCAGGTTCAGTGGAAAATTAATATGAAAATAACTGTAACATTTTATGTCCTGTTGAAATTCTCTGAAGACATAACTTAGCAAAAGAAGTTTATTGTTGTGGACAATAAAGGAAGAAATGGTCATTTCACTTTTTTGTCAATGCTTGTTCCAAATTAGAAAACAGGAAATGTTATCCTGGCATCGCTGTTGTAAGAAAACTAGGAGAGAGAAGACATTGTCTTGCAGACCCAGCAATCCCAAACAATTTCCCTCTCCTCTAGCTCTGCTTGAATCCTTTCTCCCCCTGTAAATGCAATAATTTAAGTGCTCAAAATAATGAGATGACAGCACCAAACGTGAAGCGGGATGTCAACTTCAAAGTTGGACATTTTCCAGCCTTTTCTAGACAGTAGATGCACTTTTCCACTTCAGCTCCAAAATAAATGTTCAGCAAACTTTTAAGTAGCAGATTATTCTGGGATTTAGAGCTCCACTATACTTGAACTAATACTCAGTTATGGCCTAAATCTAAAGCACAGGCAGGTTTCAGTTTAGCTTGTACGTGGATTGTGAAGACATTTTTTTTTTCCTGCAGGACTTCTCCTCATCAGCACACAGGATGTCTTGTCTTTGGGATAAACTGGGAACTGTCTTACAACAATGCTGTCATCTGTTTTCTCTCTGCTTTTTTTTTTTATAGTTAATTTTTAGAATCTATACAGTAAAAGAAGTTTCAGTATGCATTTCAATGAGAGTTCAATTCTTACACCATTTGAATGGTGACATGAAGAGCAGGATACTATGCTGCATTCCCTTGCATTTCTGGGAAGTTCCAGAGGTAAGCTGAAAAAAAGCCACTGAAACTGATCTGTTCACATATTTCTTACAAGTTCTGAGTATTTTATTTTTGGATGCCCTACTTAAAAGCCTGGGTCTCATTTGTAGAAGTGCTCATCTCTCAGCTCAAGTGAGCACACAATAGCCTTTCAAAAAGTAAAATGCTAATTCCTAGATAATTTACATTTACACTCAAAATTGGTTGATACTCTTGCTTTAATTTTTTCATCTCAGTTCTCATCTCTTCAATGGGAATGATGGAAGCACTGTGAAAGTAAACTAATATTCATTTGTAAGGTATGCAGATGCCATATTGACTGACATCAGAGAAAATACTCTGAAGATGCAATTAATATTTTTTTCTCAGTAGAGTTTGAATAAATCGGTAAAAAGTGTCTGATCTGCCCGAAGGCCAATGGAAATAAAAGAAAATGTTACACAGCTGTTTAATCATTGAGAAGGACTCATCTTCTGCAGTGACGGATGTCCTGTGCTGATGGAAGAAAAAGTAGTAGATGGTTTTATAACTTTAAACTCTGTTATACTGTATATCTGCAAGTAGAGATGGAGAACATGAATAGAATTAGTAAAGGCGACTTCAGTTCTAATGTTGCCTGATACAGGACAGCAGCACCTTATTGTAATGAGAGTTAGAAGGTCCCCTTCTTCCCTTTCCTTTTCCTTCTCTCTCTCTTTTTCTCTTCCTTCCCATTTTCCATGTCTTTTTTATTTTTTGAAGAGGAGTAAACATAAATATTTTTTTAAATGGCCTGATACTAACAAGATCCATCATTGAGGTCGGGAAGCTAGACCTGTAAGATATGTTTCTGCCAGTAGAGCTAATGTCAGGCTTGACAATGGTAACAGATGGTCATCCCTTGTGGAGAGCAGCAACAGTGAGTGAGAAGTACACTTTGCCAACAGGTTTCACAGATATTTATTGATAACAGCGAAATGCTGAGGTTTGGGGTGGTTGGTTCATTTCCAAGATCTGTGTGTTACAGACTTTTCTGTTTCTTTTTCTGCCTTCATGTCTTATTCCAGTTCTCTCGCTCTCTCCCCCACTTCTGGGACTTCATTCTCATCTTCACATCTTCACTGGCTTGTTTCCACCTGACTTTTTTCACTTAGCCAGCTACGGTCTTCAGTATTTAGCTTTCTTCTTTTCTCTTATCAGCATATCCAAAATTATAAACTTCTCACATAGTTTTCCCATCTGACTGCCACACAGACAGATCTGTTGTCTCTTCCCATGCTCTTTTCCTGCACCTAGCACTTAGTCATCTAAGTGTGGTCTCCTCCTTACCAGTTCCTCCCGGGTCTCAGATCTTTTTCCTATACCCTTTGCCATTGAAATCTCTGTCACTTCATCTTTGTCAGCTCCCCAGTCCCAAGAAATCCAGGGGACACTTCTTTCACTCCTGTGCTTGGCTGAACCAGCCTCCTTCTCCGTGCAGCTTTGTCTCTAACCAAATGAAGATTAGAGGAAAGATTAAAAACAACAGCATTGGGAGAGACAAAACCAGGCAACTTCTGAATATACCTGGCTGGAGAGCAGCTAAATAAATGCATTTAGCTGCATAACTCTAACAAACTACTGTTTAGCATGCATGAACTGAACTTGCAAATGTTCATGCACAAAATTAAATAATTTTTTAGGAAGATTCAAAGGAGTCCTCAACTACACTAATCCTTAGCACCCTGACAGTTTACAAGTCTCTTCTCCATTACCTGCAGGTTCTAGACTTCTTAAAAAGTAAGTCTTACAAGGAAAGTATTAGCAAGAAATAAAATAATATCCCTCAATCACATTCTTGGGTATAGCTGAGCTATTTTTGTTGGGTACATGCTAAAAACATGCAGCCTGAGGCAGAGCTCCAGCATACGACATTTCAGGTTGAATCACTGAAGTTTAGCAAACTTAAAAGAAGCAAAAAGCAGTGGAAGATAATGTCAGTGTCAGGAAGACACATGGAACCAGTAATAAAATAACTGAGAGTTATTCCTCTTATATGCATTTTGTCAATGCTTATCTTAATGGAAAACAAAAGTCAGTAGGCCTCATATGTTAGTTTGGAACTGAACAGAGCAGTAAATCATCATAAACCTGTGAAAACGATGACTAGTATGGTTGCCCAATGACAAAATAACTCTGCATATATCCATTGATCTTCTCTTAAAATTAATGTTAGGTCTTTGCATATAATGTTTTTTCTTCCTAAAAGGAGTCATGCACAGACATGTGCAGGCAGAATTTGATTCTAAGCCTAGTATCTTGGATTTTATTTTTTTTCCAACATGAAAGTCTCTCTTTAACATGCTAGTCACATTTCACGATAATTTTAAATAAGCAGCCTCTCAGCCTATTGTGGTTTAGTATATTTTCCTATATATTTAGAAAGAGTTGTCAAAACTCTCAGATGCTGTAGATAAGCCTGCAAAGCAGAGCTTCAACAAAATAAAGAAGGAGACAGTATAAATTCTGAAATATATCAAGGTTAGATTACCTTTGTTACTTTGTATATCTAAGATTTGAATTGATTTTTCTGGTATGAAAACAATGGGGGGAAGGGACTTCTGATGTAATGCTTTGCAGAAGCCAGAAAAGTCAATAATATGCAGACAGCTCAAAAATACAGTATTTACTAATTCAGTGAACCATGTCTTTAGTGGGTCATGACAGCAAGTTCCAACCTAACAGAAGTATTTTGGTTAGATTTCTTAAAAATTGTATCTATTCCTGTAGTACATGAGTTTACACAATGCTGTAAGATCCCTAAACACCTTAACTTTTTATGAAGTTCTTGAAGGGCATATTTTTTTTCCAAACCTGCCATAAATTGATACAAAGTTGGGGTATGAGACATTTCACATGGAATAGAATGCAAGTTTGAAAAATTGGGATATAATTACATAAAACATACCTTTATGACAGACCAGATGTTTAACAAATGAAGCAACACTCTGTTCTAATTGCCTGAACTATTATAGAGACTGGAATTTAAAAATGAAAATGCAGGCAGAATATATGCCTATTAGTAACAACATTTTTCAAAAATGGAGACCCTGTATCTATGTGTGACAAAAAAAAAAGCATGTCTTTTAATCATCAGGTCTTGGCTCATGAATTGAATTTCCTGTTTCCTCAAAACACCACCATTTCAGGCTACTATCTTAGTTCCTTACCATTATATAAGGAAGAGTAGCCATCCTGTACCAGTCAGTGTCATTTTCTCCATCATTTTAATTTTCTTAGAAAATCCTCAAGTATCAGAAAGCTCACTCAGTTTAAAGGGATGCAACCTTATATCACTTGTAATAAAGGTTGGGTGTTTAAATCTTACCATTGTTACCTATTGTTGCTGGCTTTGCTTTTTTTTCTGCAGTTAATGACAGGTTTTGTTTATTATTTTATTATCAAAGCCTGTTTGTAATAAATGATACATACTTCAAGCTACAGTATTGAAAATGAATACAATGAAGCTATTGAATAATGTACCTTATAGTAGAAAAAGAAACAAATGAAAAAAAAAAAGAACTTTATTAAAGAGTGCTCAACTTTGTATTTCCTTAAAACACTGGCTACCAAATATCAATAATTTTTGTACCACATGAAAGGCAGGAAGCTTGGATATCCAGGAACATCACAGTTTTGCATCTGCTAATAGTAATGTGATTACCCTACACAATATAAGCAAAGAGGGACCAGTGTGTGATGCCTTCTACCTCTCCCATATTACAGTAGGCAACTCTCAAGCAAGCAGAAAACACTGTGGACTTAGTAAAGAAAACACTGTCAAAAAGCAACCAGCTAAAATATACCTACTTTCAATATTTAACAGGCACTCTACAGCACTCATTCATTTTTGAGCTTTAATGACTACTCTTGCCACAACAGGTTGAAATATAGTCTAAATTTAACACTATACAGTGTAGATTTACATCTCTTTCCCATCCCAAGCGTCTGCTCTTGAAACCAGGCAGTCTCGCGCACTCAGAACATTCTGCTAATGTATCAGTTGCTTCTTGATTTTGTTACTGATCTTAATGAAAATTGAATCAAGACTTCATTTTCTCAGATTAAAATTGTACAATAGCCAGCAAAGAGTCTAGGCCTTTCTCTCTTCGGACTAAGACAGCATAGTGCCAGCTGACTATGTCTGAGGAGTTGGTCAGGGTGACAAAATCCACCCCTAAAACCTTCCTCCTTTGGAAAAATTTAAAATCCTCTAGGAAGTGGGTGAGTCCTGCGAACTTAGATTCTTTAGCATTTCCCAGAGTTCCACGTTTGTTTTTTTGGGGAGAACTTTTCCTAAGCCACAGATGATTTAGAAGCGATGCGTGGAGGTCTTGAGAGAATGTGGGTGCTCTTGTGCACTGGGATGTATTTTACAGCGCAGCCTGACCATGACAAAAGAGGTGAAGGTCTTCTTTCATGCTGCCTCCTCCACATGAGATGCTATTTTTTTTTCCAGGCCCGGATTCCCCTGTAACCTATCACCCTGTTGTATTCCGTATTGTCACACAACTGGCCCTGCTCCCTATGCCCATCACCTTTCCCATTCTTTTACCCACAAACTCTCATGGGATCAGTCATCTTTTTGCACATATTGCCTTCCACGCCCAGACCAGGCAGCTTGATTAAGCAGTGACAGATTCACCTTCTCTGAATGCAGACTTTCCAAAACGAATCTTTTCGAACATGGCTATTAGGACCACAGGCTAATGTCAGAATGTCCTATGTCAAAAAAAACCCATACAACATTGCACTTCAATTTTTCCACAGGTGTATTTCTATTACCTACAGTGCTTGTGTAAAGAATAAGGTGCAAGGTATAACTTTCATATTCTTTCTATATCAGTGATTCTATGACTTCTCCTCCAAGTGGTAGCATTTTTTATAGCACTCAGCAGGGGGTTGAAAGCTGTATTTTAGCTTTGCTTCGTCTCTATACTCATTTTCTACACTAATTTTCAAAATTATTTTGAAGTATGTTATTTATATAATGGATATATATAGCACGTACACGTGCACACACATTTAGGTATGAATATATAACTTCAGACAGAATGTATTTAGATTAAAGGGCACATACCTATATATGTATATACATCTATAATACAAATGGAAGGAAAAGAGGGCCCCATATATCCTATTTTCATACTCTAATTTTGGTTCTGTTGGGTTTTGCTTGGTTTCTCTCTGTAAAAAAAACCTGGAACTAAAACTTTAAATGACACATGATCTAATATGTAATTAAATGATGAAGGTGAAATTGTCCAAAATCCTTGTTATAAAGTAAGAATTTTTCATATGTTGCTTTGCACTTTTGTACATATTAAGTGTAGCACAACGTTTTTACCCATAAAATGAACACAAACTAGTAAAAATCCCACAGTATATTTCTTATTACTCTTGTTGATGAGGAGAGTCTTTTTAATTGCAACATGGGAGAGGGGAGTTTACCATGAAAAGAAAGTGGCCTGTCTTTTAAATACAAGAATTTGACTGTGTGCTGTTGTTGCCTGCCAACAACGAGCTAGAGAGGTTAATGATCAGAGGCCTGGCAACCAGCCACGCTGCCGCCGACTCGATCCATTTAACTGCGCAACCTGGCTGAAGGTTTGGCGCTGTTTGTTTTCATCAGAGCATAAATTGTTGGTAAATAAAAGTTAAATTTTACCCGATTTTTTTTTCCCCGGAAAACAGCACCACTTATCAATCATCTTAGTTTCCACAGCGGGAGGAGCGAAGGGAGGCAACAGCCGGCCTCCCCGCGGAGTGCTGCGCTCCCTCCGGGCTCCCCGCGCTGCGCTCCGCGGCCGCCGGCGCAACCTGCGCGGGGTTAGGTTTTGGAAGTTGAGTTTTGGGTGGGGTTTTCTTGAGAGAGAGAACTAGAGTCAGGAAGGGAAAGCATGAAAAAGTGCACAGCTCCCTCTCTGCCGCTGCGCACGTTTCTTGGGCACGCTGCTGCAGGAGAGGGGCAGCCGCGGCAGCGTCACAATGCAAACCACAGCGCGAGCAACTTTCCATGCGTTGCGGCTATTTTTAATCTCTCTCTCTAAAACGGGCTTTTTTGGTGTTGCGTGTTGCTTTTTTTTTTTTTTTCCCTCTTTTCTGTGTGATTGTTATAATTATGCCCTCCCTCCTCCGCCCGCTCCCCCCCTCCTCCCCGCGGAACCAGGCAGTAACGATGTGCTGGCCTCGCTCCGCTCGGGCGGGTCGTTCCGCTCCGGCAGAAGGTGAGCCGAGCAGCAGGGGGAGCGGCGTTTGCAGGCGGGGGGGGGGGGGGGGGGGGATCAGCACCGCACCGCACCGCACCCGCTGCCGGGCTGAGGCCGGGTCTCCCCGCCGTTTCCCCGTTCCGCCGCCGTTGCTGCTAGGGCCTGCCCCCCCATCTCCAGCCGCGTCCCAGCGCAGGGGAGTTGGGGGGGGGGGGGGGAGCAGCCCCCAAGCGCAGCCCCGCTGCCCGCAGAGAGGCCGCTGCGCCCCGCGCAGCGCCCGCGGAGGGCCCGGCCCTGCCCGTCCCTCGGCCGCCGGGCGAGCCGGCAGCACCTGCCTGCGCTGTGCGCCTCAGGATCTGGGAGGGAGGGATGGAGGGAGGGATGAAGGGAGGGAGGGAAGAAGGGAAGGATGGAGGGAGAGAGGGAGAGGCTCCGGCTCTCAGCTGGGCGCTCCCCGCAGCAGCAGCCGCGCTGCACCGCGGGCGGTGGCGGCTCCCGGCGCGGCGGAATTGCGCCGCTGCCGCGGGACTGCAGCTTTGGCGGGGGGCGGGGGGGGGCTCAAACCTCGGCAGGGAAGTAGAGAGAGAGTTTTTCTGAATTTTTCTTTTCTTTCCTGGTGATTGGGCTTTTTAATTATCATTATTTTTAATCCCTCCCCACCCGCCCCCCTCGCCCGCGGTGCGTGTGTCACCGGGGGAGGATGCGCGCCTCCCCCCACCCCTACCCTGGCAGCTCCCACCGCGGCGGTGGGGCGCGGGGGGCCGCACCTGGCCTCGCCGCACTACGCGGGCTGCGGCCCCCGACCTCCTGCGCCGCTTCCCGCCGCCGCTCAGTGCCTGAGTCTCCGCTCGCTCGTGTCCAGCAGCGCGCACACACACGCACACACACGCACAGAGGCACTCACTCACTCACTCACTGACTCGCAGCCCGCCCTCCCTCCCTCCTTCTTCTCCTCCTCCTCCTCCTCCTCCCTCGCTCCCGCCCGCCCGCCGCTCTGAAGGATGCCCGGTAAGTGGCGGCGAGGACCGGTACCCTTGCCGGTGCGTGATCTGACGGGTCAGGGACCGCTGCCGCCCGCCGGGGAGAGGGGAGGTGACAGCGGAGGGGGGGCGGGGAGCAAGGGGAGGGGAGGTGACAGCGACCCGAGGCAGGAGGCGGCGGGGCTCGCCGGGTGCTCCTCAGAAGGACTTTTGGCTGCGCGGCCGGGGCTCGGATGCGGGCGCCCAGGGCCGGGGGTCCGTGCGCGGCGGAGGGCACCGGCCGGGGCGGGGACGCTTCGCCCGCCCTGCGGGTCGCTGCCTGTGGCACGGCGGTGAGTACGGGGCTCCGCGCCCCGGCGGGGTCCCCCGGGGATGGGGAAGGTGCGGGGGGTGCCCCCGCCACGCTGGAGGCTCCACTCCGCTCCGCGCTGGGGCCGGAGGGCTAAGGGCACGGTGCGCCGCCGGCGCGCCCCGCGGACTGTGCCCTGCTTCTCCCCCTTCTCTTCGGTTTTGGCGACGTCCCTGGGGGCTGCCAGCGCGGTCCGGTGTTTCGGGAGCCGCCGTGCCGCTGTCCGGGGCAGAGAGGGAGCTCCGCCGGGCCCCTCACCTGCGGAGGGGAGCACCCAGGTACTGCCCACCGGGGTGCGAGGTGCAGGGCTCCGGACTGTGCCCCCGCACCGCGGCGAGAGTGTGCCCGCAGCTCCCCTGCCCGCAGCTCCCCGTCCCAGCTGCTCCCTCCCGTGCGCTACCAGTGGGCTCCGCTGGCAAAGCGCTCACCCCTTAAGGGAAGGCTCAGTGTTTGCAAAATATTTGCTGGCAAATTATTGCGCGTGGCTCTGCTTAGCTGGGGTTCGCTGCACGGCTGAGTCCTCTCAGGCTGGGGTTCTTCTCTGGCTACCAAACGCCGGGGACACCTGGCAAGAGGCTTTTTGTTCTCTTAGACTGCCTGGTGCGATTTAGGGGAAACATATATGAAAGCTGGCTATTGCTGGAGATTTTTAAGTGGATTTTGCTAAATAATTTACATATTTGTTCTTACTTTTACAATGTCTACTTTGACAATTACATCTTTTCTCACTGTGTTTTGCATCCCGGGTCTGGTAACTCTCCCATCGAAGTCAATGGCAGAACTCCCAGTTGACTTCAGAGAAAAAAAAAGGTTCCAGCCAATACCGAATACTTTTCAAATGAAAGGGACTGGGCAGAAGGCTGAGAGATGGCAAAGTGAGAGAGATGCATGAAAGAAACTTCAATTTTGAAAGACAGCTTTTTAACAAAAGAGATTTAGCTGCACTGTGTCAGAAATGTCTTCTAGATTTTCATTCTCACTTAGCAGTGGAGAAACATTGGAATGATTTCTTGACATGTTTGATATCAAGATGGACTGATGCCCATTGTTTTACCCACAGACACTATGTAGTATTATCAGATTAGTATCTCATACTTTTCTGGTGCTGTATATCTTTTTTTTTTTTTCCCTCACTAAAAAGTTGGAAGCAGAGGTACACCACTGGGGAAAGTGGATGGGCTCTCGTTGATTTCAGTGGTCTGTGAATTGGGCCCAGAGAGGTTCAACAGAGAAGTAAGAAGAGACACCGTAGTACAGTTTGTAAGGAAAGGTGTTGCATAAGCATTTAACTCATGAACAGCCTCCCTCTAGGGAGGAGAAAAATCTAAACGTACATTAATTTCTTATCCCGTTTTTAAGAACTCTTTCACAACACAAATAAGAAAGAATGCTCCTGATTAATAATTAAAATGCCCATGTTCATATGGGCTGCAAGGAAGATTTTATGAAAAAAAAAAAAAAATCCATTAGCAAATAGAAGTTCTAGTTCACAGAACATCCCCTGTTCAGTGCAGTATTCAGATTGGGAGCAGTCAGATATATAATGAAACACTAAATAAAAATATTGGTATTCAAATGGCAAAAGCTAGTCTCATTCCGGTAGCCTGACTAGCCACTTTCAATTGCTTGGAATGCCTTAAAAAGGAAAGTGTGAACACATATGCCTTTTAATTTTTTTCCAAATCTGAGTGTTGAAAGAACCCCAAAAATGCTGTATGTGGTCAGCTTGTCAAGTGTCAGAGTTATGCCTATGCTCTGTGAAGAATGTGACTATTACATTGATAAGAATAATAACCTTTCTTAGTTATGATCCAATAATATTTCCCTTCTAAGCACAAGTGTGGGTCGATAGGCAACTATAAAAGAAGTTTAAGGTATTGCATCTCTTATTCAGCCTTATTTGTAGGCATCTGGTAGAATTGTCATTGAATTGAACTGAATGTGTCACTGGTATTTAGCTGTGAACAGATTAAGATGTTCGTGTTACAATGGAAGAAAAAAAACAACCTGAAAAATGGACAAATGCTTCACTGGTTATTTTGCCTTGCAATTACATAGGGAAGACAGAAACCTCCATTCTAAAATGTCATATTACAAGTTCCTTTCTAATTTCCCTGTGAATTCAAATGTTTCTTTATCATGTGGCATATATGGAGCTGAAGGATACATATTTTATGGGACATTACATGGAAATTTTTCCTTTGGGCTGCTTTGTTGCTTTTTATATTCTCCACTCTATCTGCTGTTTACAAACACGTTGTAATGCCATAATCTATTTCTGTTGATAATACTTCCATTTCAAGTTAAATGTGAAGAATATGGTGATTATTTCCACATTAAGAATTTTGAATGGGGTTTTTTTTTGAGGGGTGGGTGGTGGTGGCTTTTTAAGGTCCTAAGCAATGCTTAATCCTCTTTGCTTGCTTGGAAGAAGAGGGTCAGCAGTTCTGAAAATGAGGATATATATTTGCATGTATCTTTAGTTTTGTCCCGAGAGCTGTCATTCTGAAATTCTGTATTCTTTTAATTTTGATGTTCCAACACTTATTCTTCATATCTGCATACAGAAATGCAGCCAGATGTTCTTGTGAACAGCATCTCCAAAACAGAAAGTGTGATTTTTTTAGGCTTACCTGTAAGTGAAGAACATATGAGATTTGTATATATAAAATGGGGTTGAAAGAAGCCAGATAATGAAGTACCAGGAAACTCCAGGAGGTGATTCTGAGTAACTGTTACTCACTTTTAGCGTCTTTATAAACCTCACCCTGTTTTGAGGAATAAGTGCTGTCTATCTTTATTCAGAGATATCTTTTTTTCTAGACTATTGTAAATTTGCTGTCCCTTACCTGACTCTGGAACATGTTTGTGCCATTGTATTGCTATGGTTGTTCAGTGAAAGGTAGGAAGTGTTTACAAGTATCTCTCATTTTCTGAATCTAAGAAGCAATATTAGTAGGATTGCTGAAAGTCACGTAGATTTTGTGATTATTACACCTTTTAAAACTTTTTCAAAATAAATTTGATTGTTTGTTAATCCTACAACACATTTGTGAGATTATTTATTTAGGACAACATTCTCCTATCCAGCAATTTAAGAACAAAAGCCTCTACTGTAGCTCAAATCAATCAAAATATTGGTTTTAGGTTATACATTGTACATATGGAACCTGGCATGTAAAGCAGATGGTATGTAAAATTATGCATAGCATGTCTGAAAAACCATACAATACCGAACAAGGAAAGAGTGTCACATGCAACTTAAAATATCAATTACTGGCCTATGTCTAGTCTCAACTGAGCTTTGTTTTCAGGCGTGTGAGTGTGTGTGTGTGTACGCGTGCATGTGTGCAATTTTCTCTTACTTCAGTCAGGACATTTCTTTGATAACAAGATCTTCCCTAGGAAAGCATGCAGATTCAAATGATGTGCTACTGGCTAAACGAAATAAAGATGGATAAACAAGAAAAACTAGTTTAGTTTAGTTTGGGTTCAGAATGCAAATGCATGCAAATTAAAAAAAAAAAAATCAAGAACAGAACTTTTAATCCTTTAAGGAAAATGGCCGGACACTGTTTGCTATCAAGATTGTGTTTTTCTATGTTACTTAGGCACTTGGTTTGCCTTGCCCAACCCAGCAACAGCACTTAATGGTACTTCTGCTCTGTTGCGTAAACACTGTGTTAGCTCCACACACTCTCTCTCTCTCAAGTATTACAAGTCTGTAAGCACAAAATTTCTTCCTGAACAAACAAGCATTACTGTGCATTGTTAACACAATCAGATGAGATGGTAATTGCAGAAAGATTCACATCAGCAAAATCCTTAAATAAATATTAGTCTTTAGGCATGTGCTGACCTGAAAGGGACCTAATCACGTTTTGTTGAGCAGAGATGCTTTTGTGATCAATAACCATGAAAAGTAATAATTTTCCCAAGATTATTCAAGTGTCTAAATCTGTAGTTATAAAATATTGTTGGCATCAGACAACTTTAATTTTTAACTGCCAGGAGAAAAGCATTAAATATTTCTACTTTTTTTTTAAAAAAAAAAAAATGTTTTGTATTCTTTAGAAGCCTGTTTGAAAAAGAGTTGCACAGCTGTATTCTTTGATATTTCTAATCAAAATGAACTTTTGTAGATAAGATGTGAAGGATAGACTGCCACAGAGTGAATAGTATGAGGAACTAATACTGCGTAAGGTAGACTTTAATAGCCAGTTTTGTATGACCCAGCCATTTTTCACAGGAAGCAAATTGAAGGAATGCCCCTATATTTAAACTGTTGAATGTCCCCAAAGATTTTTAAGTTTTTTGAGGTACCTGGGTTGATATAGAACATTTAACACTACAAAAAAAAAAATAGTCATCCCTGTACTTTTTGTGCACTAGCACCTTTGGTCCTCATAGGTCCTATTGCTTGCAACAGTGTTGCTTGAGAAAATGCAGCTCTCTGTCTGGGGGATTAAAGTAACACATTTGTCCTGATGTGTTACAGAACAGTGTCTTATCAATCCATTTCTCTTTTGGAGATGGAAGAACTTTTTATCCATTCAAATCACTGTAATATAATCTTGTATTATAATAGTTTGAACAATCTTGACTGCACACGGTTGCTGGAGTCTCCAAAGGACTGTAATAAATAAAACTGTAAAAATAAGACTGTATTATAGCAGACACATATTGACAGTCTACCTAGGGATAACAGGATTTTACACTACAGCACAAATCGGAAAAAAAATGCTTGCAAATACCAAAAATGATTGGTAGAAGGACTTCATGAACTAATTTATATATATATATATATGCTATTTTTCTTAAAAGTATGTAGAGGGAATATTAATATTAATTAATTAATCCTAGGTAGAATTAAGTGGAAACTGAGCCAACGAATAAGGGTTTTGTCCTCTACAACAGGTGCTTAAGCTTGCTCAGCAGCATGTAAACTTTCTGCACTAACTGATGGACTTTCAACCTACATCAAAACCTCCCTTTGCAACCTGGCATTGCTACTGTGATGACAGCATTAGAAAACTGGCATCTCATGGGAGGCAAATCAGTTTACATCAATGGAAATGGATTTACACTGCATCCTGGATTCTGTGCAGACAGGTTTGTTTTGTTTTGTTTTTCTTTTCTCTTACCAGATGCTATTACAGAAAGTATGACTTTTGCCAGATACAAAGACACAATTGAGTTTGACAAAACCCTAAATGAACCTAGAAACAAAGTTGTAAATTGTGGAGACATGACAAAATGAAGTAAAAATATGTAAGGACGTGCTTTGTTGGGTTTTTTAAGACAGGAAAAAAAAAGCTCTCTTTTATGAAAGATTGTTAAGACAGAAGTAAAACATAACAATAAGTGCAGCTGAGTTTAAAAATAAAATTACGAGAGTTGAGTTACCTAACATATTTTGGCCACAGGAGAAATAACTAAAGCTGACGAATGGTTAGGATGTGAGCTTCAAAAGAAGACAAAAGCCAGCAAATAACCATTTCCCATGCTGGAAATCCAGATGGCCCTAGCAGATTTTGTGTGTATTTGTATACACATTTATCTGTGCATACATATATATTTTTTTTTCTTTTAATGCCAAAATCTGTATAATGCCCTACTTTGTTACTGTCTGGTTTCCTCACTCCAGCAGGGATTTACTAGTTGTTCTTCCTTTCTGACCATGAAGATACAGAGGAAGATATGACAACAAAATAAATAGCTGAGAGTGGTTAAACTGTTTCCCAAAGGTAAAACAGCAAGGTCCAATGGTTCTCCTGCAGAATGTTTTAAACCCAAGGCTATAAATAATAGTCAGTGCTGCCAAAAAAAAAAAAAAAAAAAAAAACTGAATCCTGAAAAAAGGAGAAAACAAAATGAATCTTTACTTCAGTGTCTGAAGCTAGTGTTACGTTACGTCCTGAAAAACATGAACCTGAAAGATATTTTGCCAGCTACAGGCTAGTGTCATCTACAATCATAGTCAAGATCTTCCTATTAAGACTTGAAAAAGCAGCTACAGTCTTACATTGAAGAACCAGGAAAGATTATCAGTAATGTAATGTGGAAGTTTAGGAAAACAGAAGATAACAGTAGAGCAGAGGACTATTTAATACAGCACTGTATTTAATACAATAAATAGATATACCATTTTTTTTAATATAAACTTTTGCTGCTGAAAAGACAGTTGACTGAATTGAGTGGCGCTAACTTTGGCATGATATCAGAAGTAAGATTTGGGGAAAATTATTTTGGATAATTTGCTGCTGCATATTTTCACCTTTCTAACTACTGTATAAGTATAAATAATGTCAGAGGTGGCAGCAAATCCTTCCTATTTATAATTTCACTTTCTTGCCACTTGTAAAAAGATTAATCTCCAATGTAAAGTAAACCAGATTTATGGTAGGAGAAAGGTCTATCAGTGTAGAGTCTATCAGTATAGTCAAACAACATGTCTTTATTTGTCTTCCGGTGCAAAGTTGCATTCCTGAATGGTGATGCACAGTCTGGCTAAAATAATCAATTAGAATCTTTTTGTTAAATAATTCCAAAAAGGAAAATATGACTGATAAGCTTTTTTAGCAGCCACAGAGTTTTCACTCAGAGGCAGAACAGATTTAAGCAGAATTAGTGAAAATTCATTCTAGTATTAGAAGTTCTCAGTCTGCATATACCAAACAAACTGACATCGCTAGACCTTTTTTCAGTATCCTGTGTTCAGTGGTTCCTGACCTAAGAATGAAATTCACTTCCTGGAAATTCACTTCAGGTACAGCCAAACTACCTGGGCTTCAAAATGTTGAATTATGCAAGTGTGGAAAATGGAAACCCAGACCTTTATTCAGATCTACCTGAAAACATGTTTCATTTCTGCAGTTGCTTTCCAGCAGTTCCTTCAGGACTGCTGCCTGGCTACTGGTGAGGTACATCCATGTGAATATGAATCAGCAGCTCTTTCCTCCGTCATATATCGGACCCACAGTGTTGTGAATGCCTTTGCTTCTCTCCTTGAGGCTAGCAAAGAGACTATTTATGATGCAGATGCTTCAGAGACATTTTTGTCTACCTCCACTTTACACAACTTAAAAGCAAGAAGCAACAAAGGATTAATTTCATGACAGAAGCTTTACTTTGCAGCATTATCCCTGAACAGAAATTATTTTCTCTAAGAAAAATGGTTTGAAAAAGGTTTCTCTGTCATTCAGATTTGTCATCTTTCTTCTTCTAGAAGAAAGCAAACTAGAAATTTTTGTTTTGTTTGTTACAGAACCAAATAGTTTCTCAAAGATATGTATGTCATTTTTTCTTTTCTTTTCTGCTTTTCTTTTTGGGGAAGTGGGGAAGAATTTCATTGAGAGAAAGAGGAGAAAAAAGAAAAAGAGATAAAAGTATTTTTAAGCTTTCAAACAGTTTTCGCTTTTACACAAAGTAAACATATCTGATTAATGCCTCTTTATTATTCATCACCTTGAGAGTCTTCTGTATTAGAAAAAGAATTTTTTAATGTCACTTCAGAATGGATCAACATTTTTTATTACAAAAATCTTATCTTTGAAGATATTTCAGTCAGCTCTCATGAAAAACTTGAAGCTGGTTGAAATTTCTTTGAAATTTATGTTTTTCAGACATATTAGTTGCTTGAAACCAAAGCTGTCTGTAGAAAAGATATATTTTCCTACATTTTCTGTGTGCTGTGATCATATACCAATTAAAGGGTATATTTTTCTTTTTTTTTTTCCATCTGTAAGGTGATTTTCTGTAAAAATAAGAAAATAAATCAAAACCCAAAAAAGATCCCCAAAATATTGACACAAGACTCTTGATTTGTCCGTAATCAGAATTTTTTTCTTTTAGTTTTTCTAAACTTTTAAGATTTTTAACTCAGCTCAGCTGAACATGAGCCGACAGTGTGCCCAGGTGGCCAAGAGGGCCAACGGCATCCTGGCCTGCATTAGAAATAGTGTGGCCAGCAGGAGCAGGGAGGTAATCATCCCCCTGTATTCGGCACTGGTGAGGCCACACCTTGAGTATTGTGTTCAGTTTTGGGCCCCTCACTACAAGAAAGACATTGAAGCCCTGGAACGTGTCCAGAGAAGGGCAACAAAGCTGGTGAGGGGTCTGGAGCACAAGTCTTATGAGGAGCGGCTGAGAGAGTTGGGATTGTTTAGTCTGAAGAAGAGGAGGCTCAGGGGAGACCTCATTGCACTCTATAGCTTCCTGAAGGCAGGTTGTGATGAACAGGGGTTTGGCCTCTTCTTCCAGGCAACAAGCAGGACCCGAGGAAATGGCCACAAGTTGTACCAGAGGAGGTTTAGATTGGACGTGAGGAAAAACTTTTTCTCTCAAAGAGTGGTAAGGCACTGGAACGGCCTGCCCAGGGAGGTGGTGGAGTTGCCGTCCCTGGCAGTGTTCAAGAGGCGGCTTGATGAGAAGCTACAGGATATGGTTTAGTAGCTGTGGCAGCAATGGTAGTGGGAAGACGGTTGGACTAGATGATCTTATAGGTCCCATCCAACCATGTGATTCTATGATTCTATGATTCTGTGAACTTTTTTTTGCAACTTCCAAAAATTCAAAAGCTCCAGACATTTATCCCAATGGGGAGAATACTTCTTGCCCAGTTCTAGAGCACACATTGTTAGGTAGATCATGTTTTTAGTCTAATTTACAAAGTGGAAGTATTGGAAAGGTAGCGAGGTGCTTTCTTGTAAAGGCACTTACTTAGCGGAAGGTTGCTTATTGTTTTATTCCTGAATCCAGCTCATGCATTGGGGAAGACTTAAGGTGGTAAAAGAAAGCAAGAGGAAAGGAAGCGTCTCTTTGCCGTAACTAAAGAAAATAGTGAGGGGGAAATCAGGGGTGTCTTTTTAACAACTTTAAGAGGAAAATGTTCTCTGACTGAACTGTGTTTAGGATCAGGTTGTAGCTTTCAAAGACATCTAGTGGCCAGCTGGAAAGAAATCTAATTTACTTAGTCCACTGTTTCAGGAATTTAAGTTGAATATGTGTTGTTTATGTGACTTGACATGTATCAGTAAGTAGTGCTTATGGAGGAGACAGCTTGCCTCTGGACTTGGATGTATATCAGCACCAGTGTACTGGATCAATATGGAAAGCACAGCATGGAGAGACAGTGCTAAATTCCCAGCACAGTGGTAGGCAGAAGCTGGCCACTCACTTCTATTTATCCCCCAGGGACGCAAGAGAACAAATTTGGCAGGGTTTGTCTCTTTTATTCCAGTAATAATGAGAGATTAATTGGGAATGTTTACTGTTGGGAGACTAATTTGGAATGTTTGTTGATTAGACTTTTTTTTTCTTATTACAGCTGCATTTCTACTCCTTGCCTATATTTTTTTATGAATAAACTGAATGATGCAAGCCCTCCCTTTAGCCTGGGGGCCAGCTAAGCATGGCCACTTCCATATGTTTAAGCTCCCTTAGCCTCTAGAATACAGGCTGCAGCTTGCCTGCCTCTTGGGAACGGTCCCCAGGCTGGGCTAGTGCGCTAGCTGTGCCCAGGAAACCCTTGGGAGATGGCTGGTCAAGTAGCCAAGATCAAAAGAGTGTCAGGGACTGCCCTGAGATTTTATGTTTTAGAAAAAAATAGTTCCAGGGCATGGATTAATGCCCTAGCGCTATTCAATTCACTTGCATAGACATAGTCTTAGTATTATTTAGGTCAGTATGCCTCCAAATATGTACACACTGTTTATTCACTTTTCTCATTAGCAATGAACTCCACTGATTTAAGTGGTGTTACTACGGCACAGCATGATGTTTTTACAAATAGCATAAAGGGGCTTAATATTGGATTGTAAGCAGTCATTAACTGTGGTATATGCAATAATGTTCTGAAAATAGTGAAAGATTTAAATGTGGTAAAATGTTTTAGGAAACGGTAGCTAGTTTTCTGCGTAATTTTCATTATTTATAGTTATGTTTCTCATTGAATGCTGGGATCAGTTTATACAGAAATTGCTGTTATAGGAAAGCTCAGTGCATTTGTTGTCAGAAGTTTGTAAGGTATTGAAAAATCTGTTTAGAAAAGTAAGAGTACAGGCACCACTTCTCAAAGATGCATTACTAACTTTTGTCAGAGACTACAAATGGAGACAAAAATCCTTGTTTGGTAGAATATTCAATATGTCAGAAAAACAAATCATGACAAACCTTTTAAGGTGTGGTGTCAGAAATCAAACTCCTTTAAGCTTTAAAACACAGGTATTCTCAGCTAACTGAAAATTATGCTTGCACAGGATAGTTGGATAAAATCTTAATAAGTATTTGTATGGCAGTGGACTAACTGCATAACAAAAACAAGTTAGCTGTGGAGGAAAAATATGTTAATTTATAGTGGTTCTCATCACAGGTTTTTATTTCTTGGTATTTAGCATCACTGTTCCATCTTTTGCAGTATCTAAAAGTCATCTTCTCTACTCTTTCTTCATCTTTTACTGGTGAGCTTTTGCAAGGTTTTATGATTCTTTCACCAATCCGGGATAGCACAACCTCAAAAATAGTGAAAATTAATCTGGGTGTGGGTAAATAAAAAAGTTGCCCAGGAGGGATTGTACTTCTCCCTGTAATCCTTCAGTACCAGTTTTGTGGTTCATGGGTTGCATATATAAATTACAGTGCTCTTGGGGGAAAGTCACCTAGCAGAGAGAAAATACTTTCCTACCAGCGGTGCAATAGTTGCGTCCAAATGGTGTGACCCCAGGTGCATGGTAAGACCAAGTCTCGGGAGGAAGGTCATGAGGTCCCAGTGCCTGCTCTGGACAATACTTTCAGTTAGGACTCTGGGGAGCTGCGCTGATGGTTTTAAATTTGGGAGAAATAACAAACTTAAATCTTTTAGCTATTTCTTCCTGTAAGTGATGCTTTCAGGATATCTCTCAGGGGAGTTTCAAGGAGTCTGATTTAACTATTGCATAAGTACATATATAGTGAACCCGATGGACTCAATTGACAAAAATTGGATCTGAATCTGATAAATAGACAATTGTAAAATGTCAATTTCATTATTTGGTTGGAGCTGTTTGGCTTGACAAACAAAGAAGTGAAGATTTTTGTAGAAAATTGAAACTTAATGAAATGTACCAGTATTTTGAGCTTAGCTTTGGTTTGGAAGTTGGGATGTTACATAAGTCACTTACTTTGCCTTCCTGTTGAAATCACCAATTTCCCTAAAATTCTTCATGCTTGGAAAATTATGGATGCAACTCCATAACTATATTTTAAAACAGTAGGATAGTAATAGATATTGAAAGACTCCTGGTAAAAATCTGAAAAAAAAAAGTACTGTAATTTATTATATACCTGTAGATATTGATTTTTAATTTACTCTTAAATATATATTTTACACACTTTTACCAAAATATAAATGCATTCTATCACTAGGTATAGGATTTAATAATTAAGGAGAACTGAGTGTGTTCTAAAAAGTTTAACTTCTTTATCAGTGATACTTAAAAAGGGGTACTTAAATAAGTAGATCTAAGGCCAGCTTAGACCTTCTTTGGTGCGTGACTGAAGCATGTCTACTAACTACAACTGTAATTCATGTTCTAAAAAGCATCTTGCTCCTTGCATCCTGCTGTAACGCCTCTGGTGCCTCTGCCTTTATCTCTTCTCTCCCTTCAGTTTGGTGTACAGGGATGGTAGCTCTCAGTTGATGAATAAGTCATGCAGTCCAGAAAAAGAGGAACTTTTACCAAACAGTTGCTAATGGATAGTTTACTAGTAGTCTCAAATCTGGGGCAGACACAGAATTTACCACAAATTTGAGATATCTTTAGGTGTCTTTTGAAGATGAGGCTTTTTCATCCAGCCTGTTTCTTGGACAAAGCCCCAACATTATGACCTAGCTCTGTGAATCTCTTTGCAGACTCTCTCAGTAACAAAACATTGTCATTTGTGGCGATAACCATGTCTATTAAAATTTTCAGCCTACAACATAAAGGTACTTTGAACAGATGTTAGGCTGAGACATCCAGGGAGAAAGATTGTGACACATTTGGTGACGATGTGGTATTGGTGCCAATAGCTTCCTATAAACTATGAAAAAGCAGCGGTTATCCTGGCCAAAATTGTACCTTCCTCTTGCCTACTTTCAGCAGGCGGCAGGCCTGACTCTGACCCCCCCAAACTAACATTGAAGCTGCTGTTACGGTAATGGAGACCTCTCTATTAGCCTGGTCCTGCAACCATTTGGCACACACTTACAGCAAAATTGTTCTAGCTCAACTGTGTCAGCTGCTGCCTCAAAAGCGATACTGTTCGCTTATAACTCAAAGTATAACTCTGTCATACATAAGCTTAGTGCAGTATGGTTCTTAAAAGGCATTTTAATCTGCTGGCATTTTAGTTCGTAGGCCTCTAGGGTCAGGTTGAAAAATTACACTAATGCTGAACTTACTCTGATATTCTGGGCAGCCTTCTGAATTTTAAATAACTATCCTCAGAAGGCCATGCTTTTCAAAAATTATCTTCAAGACTGCACACAGAATTTTAAGCTCAGTTCAGTTAATAGCACACTGATATGCAGGCTGAAATTTATAAAAATGCAGGGTAAGAATCTCTGAATTTATAGATACCGGCAGTTATTTTAGTTTTCGTTATCTAAGTACCTGGCCCATAGATTGCTAACTATATGAGTTCTGTGTTACTGTAATTGTTAATATTCACATCTGAATTAACGGTTCTGCACTGTTAGTTTGTAGTTGACTGCCTACTCAAATATGTGAGATTATTTTGAAACCTATATAGGAAATAATCCTTTTATAATCTGGAATTAGGCAAAATGAAAGACACAGGTCTATTTTTTCCAAACAATTGCATTCCTTAAAGCATTCCATTACATGTATATCAAGAAAAAAACATGATTATCACCTCTTTGTCTTGAGAAAGTAGTTTCTGATTTATATAAGCATTTCATATGTAGCTTATCCAGTATTTGTTGCTTTTCCTGGTGCTCTACTTGTGTTGTTACTGATTCTCATCACTCCGTGATCCTCATGCCTCCCAGCTTGTGTTTTACAGCTTCTTCTTCTGCTGTAGCCTCTTCTGTTGCAGAATCTAATCCAACGATCCTTGCTTGTCCAGCCCAACCCATTGAGTTCCTCCTCTGCTCCTCTACCACCTCCTCTGGTCTGACCCTGCCCTCGCCCTCAGACTCTTTCCAAAATGCAGATTGCTGGGCATCCAGCCATGGAATGGAACCAGCTTTTGGGCACAAAATAAACCCCACTGCTTCTAGGCAGGGACTGCAACCCGTTAGCCATCTGTTCTGGCAAGTCATTACAGATAAAGGCTACCCAGAGCTAGTTTTTAGCAAGGCCTTGAGCAAGCATACCTTTCTGGTTTATCTGAACCCTCTCTTGCTAACAGCCTTGGAAGCATGCTAGATCTAACCTTCTCTGTACTGAAATCAAATTTTGAAAAGCTGAAAACAGTTCCCAGCTAACAGCACATCTTCTTACTCAGTTTGACTGGAGCTGTTCTCCTTTGGGAGCAGGTCTTTTTGAGCCAGAGGGAAAGGAAGGATGGGTTCAATGTTTTCCTTGTTCTACCAGCTGCCACAAAATGTATTCATCTTTCCTCCAAGGAACTGTGAGTCCAGATCCATTTGCACTGGGCACCTTGATGAGACAGAGTGACATCTTCCGTGATAGGTGATGAGGCTATAGTTCCAATCTCTTTTTTTTTTTTTATCACATCTAATGAAGAATGCCAAAACAGATGCATTTCACTGTTATGCTTTCGGGAGCAGAACAAAGTAGAAAAGTCTGGGATGGCTGCTACAGTGAAATCTTGCAGCATGTCTTGTACCTGGACTGTGAAAAAAAAAAAAATTATTTGGCTTCCCAGATAAGCCACAGTCTTTTCTGAGTGCTCTGGCAAGCTCTAGAAAGAATATTTAACAACTGCTCATCTACCCTGTGTTGGAAAACCCTTATTAACTTCGGCATGTGTCTAGCCCTTCACTAGTTACCAAAGAGTTTCCAGAATGCTTCTTCATCTCCTTCTAAGACCATGTGTCTTATTTTTAGATTGACAGCAAACTGTGCTTGGCAGTGACATCTGCAAGCTATTCTTTCTGGGGCTGAATGGTTGCTTTTGTGCTAGATGTGTGACGCATAATACACCAGTTCTGCTCTTTGAGTAGAAGGAGGGCAAGGTTTGCTTCAGAGGGTTTATTTTATCCTTATCCTGATCTAAAATCATTGGCTTCTTAGGGACTGTGTGACTTTTTTTGGTTTAGTTGAGGTAGATAATGGTTCTGATTCTCCACAGGAGCATTTTGCTACAAATATGCTCCAAATAATGCAAATAAGAAAGTAATGATAATGCTTTACATTATTTACAAAACAAAACAGAAGGAAAAACAAGATTATATAACTCCACAAATAATCCATTACTTCAGTATACAAACTGTTGTGTTTATATATATATATATACACACACACATGCAGTTGTGTAGAAGATGTAAAGGTATATTAAGAAATCTCTATGTCTTTTGATGTTCAGACATGTCTTTTGAGAGTTCCAGTTGGGGTCCTTATGAGGATAGAGTCCTCCTGTCAAACTTTTCTGCTTGATTATTTGTCCATTTTCTCATTTGGGGATATCTTTGCTGAAAAAAAAAGGATCAAAATGGCACTTCATTGCCTTTTTCTTCCTCTTGGGAAATACACATGGAGTTGCCCCTCTTTTTGTGAACTGCAATTGTGATTGTTATCCAATAGATTCAGGTTTTGAATAATGAAATACTGCATTACTTGCTTTCATCATGTTAAGTGATCCGTCTCAATTTTTCACTTAGATAGAGAATGACCTATGCTTTCTTATCCTTTCCTCTCTCCCAGAGTTTGACACAGAATTTCAATGTCACAAGAAGAAAATAACAACATTACAACTATGCAAAAATAATCTACTTTATCATACATCATTCTCAGTAGCATCACACTTTCACCTTTTTTAAAATTAGATGATGGATTAATAAATTGGTATTCCAACCATAATGGAAAACTGTGACTACTTAACATGCTCATGCCCTCCCTGTAATTGAAATTTGCAAATATTAATGAGATTATACCACTGTTCTGTCAATAAATATTATCAACTGAGTTCATTTATGTGGAGGTCTTGGGATTTCTGCAGAATGATTTTGTGTTGTCGCTCTAAAGATTTCATTATAAATCTAACAGATCCTGACTACTTTTTTTAATTAACTCAAGTCCTCTCAAACTTTATAAAACATGTCACTGGGTATGAAGTATACAGGTCTTGCACATGTCAGCAGACAGAGAGAATGCATGCTGACGTGACTGTTGCTTATGAAGAGTTACAACTGTTTGGAGCCTTGCAGTTGCTTCACTAGCTGAAAATAAGAGAATGACAGATAACCTCCATCTATTCCACATGTAACTTGTACCTGAATGAATAGATGTCTCTCCTGGACAAAAAAAAAAAGATCCAGCGCTGTCTCTGAGAAACACAGCCCAAAGCTCCTATCTAGTTCTTATGTGGCAGCTTTGCAATCAAATGTGACCTTGCAGTTAACAAACTCCTTAGTTGCTCATGCAAAGCTGCTAGAAAAAGATGGCTCCCTTTACACAGAGGCTGGCATAACCAAAGCTGTACGCTTTTAGACACACAGAGAACAGGAACACTATATGTCATAGCACCAATTGGTGACATCTGCCATAAAAATATCATCATTTTGGTGGTTCTAACTACCTTAGTTATGTTTAATATCTGTAAGGAGTCAATGCACAGTTTTGAAAGGGTTCTAAGTTTCTGAAAATGTCCCTGAACTGAAATTTCCAAGATGAGCCTATTGCTGTAGGTACCTGGAAAATTCAAGGAAAATTATTTCTCGTTTTACCTTTAAGGGAAACTCCATGATCATGTTAATCATTAAAAAGCAAAATACTTGAATATTTTTAATATTCTGGGAGAATGTGGACCCTCTCTGAAAGGAAATGGGAGACCTGGTTACCCAGGACATGGAGAAGGCTGAGGTACTCAACTACTTTTTTTGCCTCAGTCTTTGCCAGCAAGGACTCTAGACACATCGCCCAAGTCACAGAAGGCAAAGGCAGGGACTGGGAGAATGAAGAACTGCCCACTGGAGGAGATTATGAGGTCTGAGACCATTTAAGGAACTTGAAGGTGCACAAGTTCATGGGACCTGATGAGATGCATCTGCAGATCCTGAGAGAACTAGCAGATGAAGTTGCTAAGCTACTGTCCATCATATTTGAGAAGCTGTGGCAGAGGTTCCCACTGACTGGAAAAGAGGTAACATAACCTCCATTTTTGAAAAGGGAAACGAGTAAGACCCAAGGAACTGTAGGCCAGTCAGTCTCACCTTTTGGCCTGGCAAGATCATGGAGCAAATTCTCCTAGAAACCATGCCAAAGCACATGGAAAATAAGGAAGTGATTTGTGACAGCCAACATGGCTTCACTAAGGGCAAATTGTGCCTGACAAATTTAGTGGCCTTCTATGATGGGCTTACAGCATGGCGTGTAAGGGAAGAGTAACTGATGTAATCTACCTGGACTTGTGCAAGGCATTTAACACTGTCCTGCATGACATCCTTCTCTCTAAACTGGAGAGACATGGATTTGATGGATGGACCACTTGGTGGATAAGGAATTGGCTGGATGTCTTTACTCGAAGAGTTGTGGTCAATGGCTTGATGTCCAAGTGGAGACCAATGGTGAGTGGCATTCCTCAGGGTTAGGTATCAGGACTGGCCTTGTTTAACATGTTTGTCAGCAAAATGGGCAGTAGGATAGAGTGCACCTTCAGCAAGTTCGCCAATGACACCAAGTTGTGTGGTGCCGTCAACATACTGGAGAGAAGGGAAACCATGCAGGGGAACCTTGACAGCCTGTGCAAACTGCATGAAGTTCAGCAAGGCCAAGTGCAAGGTCCTGCACATAGGTCAGGGCAATCCCAGGCACAAATACAGGCTGGGCAGAGAATGGATTTAGAGCAGCCTGAGGAGAAGGACTTGTGGATACTAGTGGACGAGAAGCTCAACATGAACCAGCAATGTGCACTTTCCACCCAGAAAGCCAACTGCATCCTTGGCTACATCTAAAGAAGATTATCCAGCAGGTTGAGGGAGGTGATTCTGCCCCTCTACTCTGCTCTTGTGAGACCCCACCTGGAGCACTGCATCCAGCTCTGGAGCCCCCAACATAAGAAGGACATGGAGCAGTTGGAGAGGGTCCAGAGGAAAGCCAGGAAGACAAGAGGGCTGGAGCACCTCTCCTATGAGGACAGGCTGAGAGAGTTGGGGCTGTTCAGCTGGAGAAGAGGAGGCTCTGGGGACACCTGATAGTCTTCCAGTACATAAAGGGGGCTTATAGGAAAAACAGGGAGAAACTCTTTAGCAGGGCCTGTTGTGATAGGACAAGGAATAACAGTTTTAAAATAGAAGGAGGCAGATTCAAACTTGATATAAGAAAAAAAAAATTACAGTGAGGGTAATGGAACACTGGAACAGGTTGCCCAGAGAAGTGAGGGATGCCCCATCCTTGGAAACATTCAAGGCCAGGTTGGATGGGGCTCTGAGCAACCTGGTCTGATTGAAGATGTCCCTGCTCACTGCAGGGGGGTTGGAGTAGATGATATTTAAAGGTTCCTTCCAACCCAAGCTATTCTATTCTATGATTCTGTCATTCTGTGATTCTAATACTTGTGAAAACTGAAACTTCCAGGGCTGGAAACCTGAAAAAGTTAAATCTAAAACCATCCTCCAAATAAATCTTTCTTAAAATGTGTTTGATCATTCCAATGACATTTGACCGAGTTTCAGCTTTTCAAATATATATAGTGTAAGATTTTTTTCTAAAGTTATAAATAAATGTCGTTCTTTATATATTTTTGTCATTATCTGAAATATATTGAGTATTCAAAGGAATGAGAGGGATCTCTTATCCTCTATATTTGGCATGAAGGATGTCCTAATGTGCATTTTCAGCTTTTCATTGAAGAAGAAAGCTATCCTGTGAATTGCTTACAGAAAACAGAAGAGTCTGTATCTAAGACAGCCAGTCAAATGACATTGTGTAATACACAGTCAGCATATTTCAAACTGAGAAATCTTTTTTTTTCTCTTTTTCCATTCCTCTCATGTTTTCCTTTAAAATAACATCACCAGATAACCTTGGAAAAGTCCTACTAAAAGTCTATTTAGTGAAAGAAAATTAAAGCTGTCATTGTGTGAAAATGTAAACTTAGTAAAAATAACTTTTATTTCAAGTCTTACCTCCCAATTTTCTGTGCCCTGAGTTTTGAAAAATTTAGACTAAATTGTCATATTGTTTCCTCCTGACCTTCGAATCTGTGTTAGCACATTTTATTTTTCTTTGCAACCTGGCACTGGCATTTCTCTGGTGCTTCTCTGAAGGTGCTATCTTTTATTTTTAAATAAAATCAGAAAAGCTGAAAAAAAAAAAGAATCTAGCTGTGACCATGACAAAGAAAACTTTAAAATAAAAAAGAGTTAAGATTTTGTCCTTTTTTTTGCAGAAAGAGTGATCAACACTTGGATCTTACTACTTGACCTAGTCTAATTTTAGGTGTGAATAGTCATATTGCAAAGCTCCTTGTATCTGCACTAGGCTTGAATTCGCCTTTGTGATGTGCAAGAATTTTGTCTCCATTTCTAGCTGCCCGAACCAAGCTACAAAACTAAGCCATTCCGTATTTTTTTGCTGTTATTGAGAAAGAACTTCTATGCTACAGGAGACTTTCTGAAGAAATATGACATAAAGATAATTTAAATAAGCTGAGATTCTGAAAAGAATCAGGATCCCATCATTCAAATAATTTTCCTGGCAATAGAAATTCATAAAATCATGGCATAACTTTCAGTATCATCTCTGAATTGATTTCATGCCCATAATATTTCCCTAATATAGACACTGAATTTTCCAAAACTAGATCTATGATTAAGTAGTATATGAGCTAAGGAATTATTCCTAAAAAAATAATCTTTATTGCATTCACTTCAGAGAAATAAGTAGGGAATTAATTAATAAAATATATTAAATAAATGACTGCAGAAACCATTACAGTTGATTCCTCTGCTATATTCCAGGACCTCCTCTTCTTTTTTTTCATAACCTTCATATTATAGATCAATTATTCTGTGGATGACCAAATGCTATTGCAACGTTCAGTGAAATCTGTAGAATAAGTGATGATTGATGAATCTGATGATCAGGGGAAAAAGTGAGGCTCTCTCCAAACTGCACCTGCACAAGGTGCTCTTCTCTGTGACTTTATTAAAATAGCTGCTCTTCGTTTTTAGTTGATCATGTATTCAGAAAATTTTCACATCTATGTTTTTCCTATGACCATGTCCATGGGCTCTGCCAGTGTGAACACTCTTACAGGAGATTAAATGCTTAGCTACATATTTCAGTCTTCTCCTTTATTTACATCTATAAACCAACTCATGCACAGGAATATATTATATTTCAACATCAGTTGAGTTTTGGAAAGATGTTCAACTACTGCTACTTTAATATTTAGTACTAGTTTTAAAAATGATATCTTTAAGTATTTCCAGTTTATAAATTGGAATAAAATTTATTTGACTTTTCTGTTATTAAAATTTACTATTTTGTACATACCTGTAGAATGTACATTTGAGCAAATTATGTTTTAATGTAGCTGAGTTATTGAATTTATTTTCCTTCCTTTTATATATCTGTGAATTTTCATTTTTCAAAATTTGCTATTCCCAATAAGGAGATAGAAGATACCTAATGGGACTCAAAGTGCTCAAATACTCAGTAAAAAAAGGACACTGCTCCACTAGTAGGAGGAATATGTCTGTACTAGAAATGGTCAGCAGCTCCAGTAATTTTTTAATATGATAATAGGCTTTTTTTTATATTAATTTTAATATAAATAATAGGCTTCTCTCTGATAAGACAGACACTGTTTCATAAAACTGTCTCCTCTCTTAGCTCACACATGTACCAGTTGAATATGTGACCAATGACTGGAACAAATTAATTTTATTGGACATTATGCCATAATTAGACCAAATTATAATAATTTCCAAAATAAGGAACCTACTTTTCAGGATATTCTTTCACAACATGAACTTTAAAAAATATTTTAAAGAAAAATATGGGGGAAAAAACCCCACAAACTTTACCATATCCAGACTAAGGACTCTTCCAGTATCTCCTGCCTCTAATATATGAGAACTAACTGTTTACCTTTCCTGTTAAAATTGGGTATTCCACAGTATTTGCTTTTACAGAGTGGGTAAAAAAGAGAATGCTGTATATCTCATTTCAGCATGGTAAGAGAAGCATGGTCCCATGATCAGAGCATTGCTGTTGCTGCTAAACGTAGAACCTTTGCTTTGCTTTTGGAGGACATTGAGATCTAAAGATTTAATCTATCATATAAAAAGTTAATTATAGCTTCTGCAGCATCAGTAACAGTAATTCCATGTATAGGTAAAGGTGAAGTCTAGGGCAAGATGTATAGGTTTCTTCATAAGTTTTTTGAAGAATCTGATCCTGTATTAAGGTTTTAAGTTTTATTACATTGAAAAGCTAAGTATTTGTTCCAGGGTATAACTACAATAACTTTCATAGTCAGAATTCAGAAGCGTGTCGCCAGGTACCTTCATGCTGTCACACTTAGGAATGACGTATGAGACAAAGCATGTACCGAGTGGTAAGCCATGCCTGTGCTCACTGTCCTTAAGGATGATAGCAAAAAAGTGTATTCATATGTAGACTGCCATTTTCCAACAACACCCCATACACATAATTTCTTACTTGCTCTTTTCTTCACAAACCCGCTAGTTTGCGTGTGTTTGCACAAAGCCTAAATCTTCAGGTGACCAAGGCGCGCTCCCATCCCCTCTGCCTAGCTCTGCAGGGTGACCACCGTGGCTGTGGCTGAGGGAGGATGATGTCCTGTGCCAGCACAGATCATGATGTGTGGCCAGCAGGAGCAGGGACGTAATCATCCCCCTGTATTCGGCGCTGGTGAGGCCACACCTCGAGTATTGTGTTCAGTTTTGGGCCCCTCACTACAAAAAAGACATTGAAGCCCTAGAACGTGTCCAGAGAAGGGCAACAAAGCTGGTGAGGGGTCTGAAGCACAAGACTTATGAGGAGCGGCTGAGAGAGTTGGGATTGTTTAGTCTGGAGAAGAGGAGGCTCAGGGGAGACCTCATTGCACTCTATAGCTTCCTGAAGGCAGGTTGTGATGAGCAGGGGTTTGGCCTCTTCTCCCAGGCAACAAGCAGGACCCGAGGAAATGGCCACAAGTTGTACCAGAGGAGGTTTAGATTGGACGTGAGGAAAATCTTTTTCTCCCAAAGAGTGGTCAGGCACTGGAATGGCCTGCCCAGGGAGGTGGTGGAGTTGCTGTCCCTGGCAGTGTTCAAGAGGCGGCTTGATGAGAAGCTACAAGATATGGTTTAGTAGCTGTGGCAGCAATGGTAGTGGGAAGACTGTTGGACTAGATGATCTTATAGGTCCCATCCAACCATGTGATTCTGTGATTCTATGATTCTGTGATCTAGGGAGGAGGATCTGGGGTAGGCACCCCCTTCTTTGTGGCATGAATGTGAACATGTGTGGTCAAGGACAAGGGTGGAAAGGCTCTGCAGATGTTGGGAGGAGCTGGCAAAAGGGCAGGGTGTCAAAGTAACAGGCAGTCTTTTGGTTCAAAATTGGCTTGTATGGCTAGCTGAACCTGTAGGTACTAACTGACAGTGTGATTTTCTAAGCACAGTTTGAGGCTGGGTTAAAAGAGAGGCACAGGAACAGAAATCAGATTTGCAATCTGCTAGTGATAGCTGCATGGTTTTCACTACTTTCTCAGGAGAACCTGTGACATAACAGGGAAGGAGTTTTAATGTACAACCAACCAGTAAACCCAGCTTGGGACTGTAATATCACTCATACCAGGAATTACAGCTACCTTTGATGGCATTGCACCCACTGTCTGTGATCTGAGATAGGTCCCACCTTGGGTGAAAACATGGGAAGACAGCAGGCTCTCTGAGGCAGCAGCTCTCCTGTACACGAACGGGCGTAACACGAACTGCACTCCCAGCATGACTGCAGTGTAGACACCCCTTTGAGATTCCCAGGTAGGACAAATTTGCAACAGCTGTCTTGGTAGCTAATTAGCCCTATCCATGCTTTGATACATGGTTCAGTCACTACATGATGAAAAGCCTTATTTACATATTTTCCACCTGTGGTCTGTTTCTGTCAGCCTAGGGTTTCTAAAAGTGTAATATAATGCCAAGCTTTCCCAGAGCGATAGTGTGTTTGAATCAGTACTATTGAAAGGACTCCATTTTTATACTATTACGACCAAGCCAGATGCCTCCCAATTTTTTATTTTTTAACTATATTAAGTTTTCACCTTGCTTTTCCTTGAATCTTCTTTCCCAGGAGGAATTCAGAGTAGTCCAGTGCAATAGAACAAGAAATAAAAGCGTATCAGCCTGATGGAAGTGACTTTTTTTTTCTATTGACTTTGAATATAAAGAGGAGATATTCTGTATTTCTTTGTTCTTTGTGTTAGTTTTTTTTAACATGAAAAGGGGAAGAAAAGGAATAGAAAAGTTTAAATTTTTCTCATTCTCTCAATGGCATTTATACTAGGTTGCTGCAAAGTACTCTGAGATCTTAAGCTCAGAAAATGGCCATGATGGTCAGGGGTCCAGCCAAGTCCCTCGTTGCTTTGCAACACTTCAGACTTTAATTTCCTTTGCATATTTATAACTCTCTGACAATTGTACACAAGTAACTGATATTCCTGCTAAACCCTGGTGGTAAATAGGCTTGTATAGTAAGTTGATACTTGAGTTTGCAAAGGAAAAAAAAATAAAAAGGAGGAAAAGGCAGGAAATTGCTTGTGATATGTAAAATTACTCTAAAATGATCCAAAATCAAACTGTCCCCACAAGGCGGGTGTTTCTCATAGTCAGGTACACACTGTGGCATTCCCACACGACAGTGGGCTGTCATTTCCCACAGAAGCTTAACCTACTACGCATTTGAAAGAAAATTGCATAAAATATATTTTCTTTCCTTTGCTGGTCTTCTTTATCCACTGTAATTATTGCTGAACTTTCTTGCTTCCTGTACTGAATCTGCAAACTGGGCTGATGGTTATGTCACTGGGAAGGATTGAAATTCCTGAGTGTCCCTGCAGATGAATGATGGATCTCTACAGCATTTTGCACATTCCTGCACAGTTTGTAGTGTCATATGCCACTGCCCCTATGACCGACTGCAGCCTGCAGACTGGCTGTCACTGTTATGTTGTTGACGTACTCACCCTTTTTGGCATGGAAAGCTGCATTTAAACTAGGAGATCTGATATTTTTTCCAGCTCAGAAGTCAGAGGTGAAAAATCTTCTGGCCACATGTGGAGGGCAGATGCAAACGCAGAGCAGCACATGTCTCCTAGCCCTACACCACAGAATAACTTCTCTCTCCAACCACCAGCAGCACAAGCTTTTCAGCTGACTAGACACCATAAACTCATCTGCTATGGATCTACAACAGGCCAGAATTGTCCATTTCCATGTTGCTGTTGGCGTCTTCTTTCTGGATTGCAATGGCTTTGTTTGCTTGTCTGACGTAGGACGTCCTGAAAATACCTCTTTTCTTTAGCTGTGGAGTCCTTGCCAGTTATTCCACGCTTGTAAGATGACGCTGTGATGGGACAGGTGTGGTTTTACACCATAGGAGCCTGGAAGCGGGTTTGTCCCACACACTTCCAGACATTCCTGTTTCTGCTTCTGTCTGGACTGCAGTGTAGGTGCACCCAGGGGACAGAGGAGATTTCTGTCTCAGTACCAGTAGATGTGCACTGGGAGAGAAAGACAAGGGAGCTAATTAGCTGAAGAATCCCTGGGATGTTCCAAGTTTATGTTTCAGTTTGTTACACATGAACAACTACTTTCTTATAAATTAGTTTTTTAGTTTTATGATGTCTATAGTAGAGCATAGTTCCCCAAGAAACCCATTAGTTGACTTTAAATATCTAAACACATTTTTGAATAATTTAATTTGTCTACAGATCCTCTTAGATACAGTCAGAAAGGGGTTTTCTAAACATTAAGTATTAATTTTGTAATTCATATATAACTTTCTATAATAATGTAAATTTACATTCTAATTAACAGTGTAGAAATCAAATTATTCTGTTAATCCCTGATATACCATTAAATCTGGTATTTTAACCATGATGAACTATAATTAGATGAAATATAATTAGATCAAAATACTGTCTTGAACATTTGGTATAAAAGGAAAAATATATGGCTGCTTACATATGCACCATTTTGATAAATTTGTTACAAAAGAACATAAGCTAGTATATTCTAGCTGGTTTAGTGGTCTTGTTCAAAACATGTCAGAGGTAATTTAAAAGGAGTTCTCTATCAGTTTTATTTGCTTTATACATAATGAAACTGTCAAATTGAATCATTAGTATACTAATTTTGGCTCTCTTAATAATCCTTATTGTATTGTGTAATCTCACACAATCTTACAATGATGAGGAATGTATATAATTGTTGGTTGCACTAACAGCTTGTCTGTATAAAAGGAGAACAAATTTCAAAAATAGCCACTGCTTTCAGTTGTGCAGTTTGAGAAATCTTATTTAGTTATCCAAAACCAGAAGAAACCAAAATCAAGGATCATGACTTCAAGCCAGTAACTTACCTTTAAACCAAGCTGTAAGCAAGTAAACATCCATATCACAAATGGCAAATACTTAAAAATACTTAGAAGGTTTTGAAATCAAGAGCTCAAATGTGGGCAAACACCACAACTGGGGCACTTTGCTTTCAGATCTCTTATATAGATGCATTATGATTCAGCCTTCAATTACATGAGTGCATAGTACTTTTTCCGAAGAAATCTTATTTGGTATGATGATTAGAATAAGCTCTCTAATGAGCAACATTTCAATATGTATTTTTTTCTTTTTATTGTTTACTGGGTGAACCTATGCTTCATTCACTTCATGCTGTCAAGATGTTATTTTGAAGGCAGAAATTCTGATTTTCCCATTGGCTTTTTCCAGTGTTCCTTGTTGTAATTTCCAAAAGTTGCTAATATAATTATTCATTTCCAAAAATCCTGAAGAGAAAACAGGTTGTAATTACTCTGTTTTCACAGCTCAGAACTGAAGCTCAACTGAATATTAGGACACAAACTCTTTTTTGCTGTTCAGCTTGAAATTCTGCAATACAGGTATGAAGAACTCAAAGGGAAAAAGAAAAGAGGAGCTAGAGAAGATGGCTGTATTCTTTTGTATATAAAAAAATAAATCTTCTGAAGGAACATACTAGCTGTTCAAATGTTCAATTCCAGAATATGATTCATTCAAGGAAATTTCTCATGTTTAAAACCAAAACCGAAGAACTGATTTTTCTTTCCTAAAAAAGAAACTGACCAAAGCCAAACAAATGAATCTGAGAGCTCTGCTTATTGAAATAAGGAATTCTGGTAGTCTCTGTGTGTTGGGAGAGTGCAATAGTACCTCTCTAATTCACGAAGTAGTAATCAACTGCGAAAATGTATGACAATAGATGGCGTTATGGTTGGCAATATGTTGTGCTACCAATGGTAGTCTTTTTTTTTTTTAAATATAGATTTACACGTTTGTTTTATTATATGCTTTACCAGACTACATAGGAGTCTTAACCAAGAACAGATTTAGAGGTCGATCCGAGATCTATATTGAAGATCTATTATCTTATCAAAATGCTTGGAATTTAAATGCTGCCCTATTTTACCTTCATTTTACCTTCTCTCATTTCCACCTACATTGTATTAGAAATAGCTACTGTATAGGCTTTTTCCACTGCCAGAAGTTCTTCATTTGAAATAAGTCTTTTGTTTTATTAATTACATTATCATTTTCCAGTTATTACTCAATTCTGATGCAATTAGAGAATAAAAAAAAATAAAAAATCTTCCAAGCAATTGTTTCTAGTGGTGCATCTTTGTTTTTTTTTTTGTTGGAGGTTTTTTTTCCCCCTCTAATAAGGAACTAATGAAACATTGCCCTAGTGTGACACTTTGTTTTGTTTTTGTATGGGCATTACTCTGCAAGGTCCTCAGCCTCTCATGTACTATGGTACTTTTTACAAGAGCAAAGATGTAAAACTCTGGTGTCCTGGCTATGTTCCAGGTTGATTAATTAATATTCTGCATAGTTTCTCTAAAATTTCAAATTTAAATATTGTTCTTTTTTTAAACTCTTACCAAATACAATATTGCATGTACATTGCCCTCCAGAAAAGCCTGCATTTCCTATTGCAGTTTAATTATATGAGGCATTTTCAACTTTGAGGAAAAATAGTTGTAGAAATGTTAGTATGTCATAAGAAACTAAGGCTGGCTATTTAGAGCAATGCTTACCTATTGCAGGATATCAGATCTTTGGTGGTAAATTCAACTTTATGCAAAAGATCAAGACAAATGAGACATGAGTGATCCATATCATACACTAACATGGCAGTGTTACCCCATAAGATAGATTTGAAGATCCCTGTGACCTTACTGTGAGGACAGGAGCAATCAAAGTCCTTGAGCACAGATGTGCCCGGGGATGTTAAATGGTGCTCTTGACTTGGAGGGAGACGGAGTGTTGCACACTCTTTCCTTTCTGTCGAATGGCACAGCTGGCCTGTGCAGATCAGAGCATCTGCTGCTCCCTCTGAAACGCTGCTGTTGCTGCAGTCTCCTTACCACAGGTTCTGTGTTCTGCTTGATTCCCACACCTGCCACTGAGAATATAACTGAGAATTACCCCAGTGAAATACAGAAATCACATGATGCAATCTGTAACAGCAAATTTACAGTTTTAAAATCCAACAGGGTTATTGTATAAATAAAGCTGGAACTAGAAGTACAGTAACGTAGATGTGTTGCATCTCGTGTTTTAGGAGACAACAAAGAATGCCCTCAATGAACCAGTTCTCTCTCTCCCACTCTCTGTTATCTTACAAAATATAAATACTCAGTAATCCAACTGTGAGAGATGCTGAAGATCAATATCTTTATATTCAAAGCTGTTAGGTCTTTTCCTGTGGTATGAGTAGTAAGAAGGAATTTGTGGAAGAACCTGAGGGTCTTTAGCCAAAGAAGTGATGGGTTCACTTGGGTTTGGTTCTCATGATATGATTTTGAAAGAAGGTGCTTCTGATATGTCTCAAGACCGTAAAATGTGAACCAGGCCAACGTGTGGGCATACCACGTATTTCTGAATTACACAGTCACTCAAATCAATATAACTAGAGACAACTTGAAAACAGAGACTGAGGCCTTGGCTGCTTCTGAATTCTGAAAGGGCTTTGGCTGAGAGCTTTCAGATGTCTCTGTAGGAGATCTGGTTCCTCCGCCCAGCCTCCATGCTCCATTCAGCCCATATTGCTGTAGCTTTCCTGATCACACTGCAGCCAGAAGGATCAATTATCACTGAGAGATCTGAAAAACATTCCTGGCAACTCGGGCTGCCAGCTCATTGGCACCTGAATTTTCAGAGCTACCGATACACTAATTTTATCTGCGTCAGTCTCCAAATGGCAAGGGCTAGTGTTAAATCAGCATTGCAAAATCCTGGAAAATCTCAGTGCCTCACCTGCTTTAGCACAGACAATAGATGGCTTGGCCCTCGTCTGTCACCTACCCTTCAGCATGCTCTGAGGAGACAGTGATTTGAGGAGAGAATCTCACTGGGAGAAAGGGTTTGAAGATGGAGCCTTATTATAAGAAAAAAGGGTAAATTAAGAAGGGTATGAGGCCATTATGTGGCAGGGCAGCACAGCTCACCACGAGCTAATTGCTTCTCTGTTTGGAGAATGAAAGCAAGCAGGAAACAAAATCACTCAGAGAGGTAAAATAGCACTTACCTGGGCTGACAGTGGTTTTTTGGCCATGAGGTAAGCTGTTGTAAACTCCTGATGGCTGGAGGAAAAATAGAGGACCTGGTGCCACATCATGCTGCAGCCTACTCCAGACCTAGCCTACAGCAAAGCAGGATTATCGGCAGGGTTAGTGGGTCAAGGAGAGACTTTTGCTCCTATGCATGGTCTCCCCAAACTCTAATGACACTTGTCCAAAAGTTTTAATACTGTCATGATCCCTGATAATATTGTGCCTTTTTTTTTTAATATCGGGGATTTGAGACACGCAGGTACATTGCAAATCATTATTACCCATGGGTTGTAGCTGCTGACTGAAACTCCCCAAAGCAATGCTCAGACTCAGAAAAGCCAAGAAAAAATATTGACTATGGTACATTGTCCCTTGAAAGGGTCATTCATTCAGTGCAAGTGTCACAGATCTTTATGTTGCTGTAGCCTCACACTGTCAGGATAGCAACAGAGGGAGCAATATGTTCCTCCAGCATAGCCATAAGGACCTTGTGTCATCTAGCTCCGATATTGCTACCGAGTCTCTTGAAAAATCCAGCCTCTCAGTAGGAGTAATTACTGTGAAGGATCTGGTCCAGATCAGCGGAGGTTGTGCAGAGCCCTGCCGCAGAAGATGGTGCACAGAGAAGTTTGAGTACACGGTAGGGTGGTGGCTGTGCAAGGGCCTCTCAATCGGGTCACAGAGCCTGTATGACTGACACAAGAAATAATCTACCAGAGCAGGACTCTGCCACCAGAATCCAACTCTGCTGGAGCCCCTGGTGGGTCCGAAGCCAGCTGCACAATTTAGGGACGCCTGTCAGAAGGTATAACGTTCGAAAGGACTGGTTCCAGCACTCTGACACACCTCACTTCTCTCCCGTCTGTTTAGGAGAGAATATAATTATCTGGGTCATATGTTGCCATCATGTATACGAAATGATCTGTGATGGTTAGATTTTTCTGTTATATACCCAATATCTGACCATATTTAAGGTTTTTAGCATTTTTCCTTTCATTTTTAATTCTTCACTCTTGATATAGAGGTTGTGGTAGGTGAATGAGAGTGCTATGGGTCAGGCTATTGTTTTCAGACAACAGGAAAGGACAGTCAATATTTCTGGGCGGCATAACTATTAGTTTATATCATTGTAACAACAATTCATTTCAAAAAGTCTTTTTTTTTTAAAGTTTACAGTAACAGAAATGTGTGTAAATAAACACCGAAGAAGAGGATCACTCTCTAGAACTTTTATGGGCTAACATCACTCTTGTGCCATCCATTACCAGTGCTCCAATTTCTAAAGTTTCTATAGGAAAGCTAAGGAAGCATTATAGGCTAATATCTTATGAAGATGTTAAAAAAAATGTGTCTACAGTTTTGAAAGTTTCATAAAAGTAATTCACATTCTTTTTTGAATGATGCTAACTCTAAGAATTTTGCAAGTTGCTTTAATAACTATGATCATTGTATTACATTATGTATTCAGTAACAGCAGCAGAATATTGTGTATTAGTCTGAATAACTGAAAGCTGGAATAGACATTTATGCAGTCCAGAGATGCATTATGAAAGTACTTAATCTGAAGCAAACACAATTGTATTTGCTTTTATTACGTACTCTTTTGGATTTAGCTATGACAGAGTATTTTACAGAGCATTTTAAGATATTAGACAAAATTGAATATGTTGCCTCAGTTTTTCCTAATTTTAGGTAGATATGTCTTGGGTTTTTTTTAAGAAAGCTTTTCCCAGTGAATGCAGAAACTGTCATGAGGTGGTACACCATCCCACCACTTCTTTTAGGCAAATAGCTGCTTTTCAAATGCAATTTATTTTTTCCCTCTGAGTTTGCTTAATGATGTTATTCATAGAATAATAATTTGTCACAGTGTGAGGCTGCCTGCTCCAGAGGAACTCAGCAGGGGCTGGGAGCTGCTGCCTCTCTCAGGTCACTCTGCTGTGAGGCAACAGCTTGTATGCCTATAGGAACTCACTAACATCCAACCCCCTCCCCAAAGAAATATCACCCCTCAGTATCTTTTTTTTTTTCCCCCAGTACTGGGTAGCATCTCAAAAATCCCGAAAGAAATGGGAAATAAACTTCTACACATGGATATCTCCACCCAAATATTTTATGAGTGGAGAGAGTGCTTTCTGTTCTTTCTGAAAGCATAAAGTAGTTTTTTAAAAACTTCAAATCTGTCAGCAGATAACCAAAATATTAAGGAAGAGGACATTTCTGTGACCAAGGTACCAATCTGAAAGTCAAAAGTGATTACTTTCATTATTAAACTAAGTAAGCCTGTAGTTTGTCCACAAACCAAAATGAATGAATGAATAAATAAATAAATTAATTAATTAATTAAAAGCTTTCAAGATATTTTGACATGTCTTTTCAATGTCTGCCTTGCATATCTAGAGGCAGTGACCGCATGTATGTGATTACTACTTGATCCTGGCACGAATATTACCTGAAGTGTTATGTCCAAACACATGTCTTTGGCACATCTTCATTTTCACTCAATTTCTCAAATTTCTCTGATTGTTAACTGTTGGACCTTTTTTAGTGGCCATTATTAAATGTAGACGGGAGTTATCAATTTGTTTTCACTGTGTTTTATCAGTCACAGGTATCAGAAGATTATTGAAATATCTGACAAATGTTTCCTTCACCATTATAGAATAAATTGTTGTTGGCTCAGTGGTTTATTTTATAAAGCAGACATTGTAATATGTTAATTGAATGTTTCCTAATGACTTTGGAGAGCCCACAAACATATTACTTTATTAGAAGGATCTGCAATAAGGTGTGAAATGCAAAACTGAAGAGCCTAGTTGGGAAAAACTCTTCTGCCTTGCACAGCCCTTTGGAATTTAATATCTCTGTGTAATCCTCCTCCTTTTTTCCTGTCTTCTTTAATTAGTACTCCTGTGTACCTACTGAAATCTTCATCAACAAAATAATGTTGAAGTACACTGAAGTATAATGTTGAAGTACACTGAAGTACACAACTGCGTTAGCAACAGGTTATAGAATGTTTCTTTCTTAAATTATACTTCAGGGTCATTGTGCCTTTAGATTTCTTAAAGACCAGAAAGATGCTAATTTTGGTAGAAATGGCCTAGACATTCATAGAGAGAGAGGAAGGGGGAATGGGTCGTGGACAGTATTTTGAAAGGAAGGAATTAGGAGATACCCTAGACCTATGGCTTCGCTTGCAGTAGTGTTGCCCTGTTAAGATGAATGGGAGATGTATGGGTTCAGTGACTTTGAAAATTAAGTTATATAAACTCTGCAGGGATCCTTGCCTTCTTTCATGCCCTCATTCCTAGTGCTGTGCAGGAGCCACATGTGTCAAAGAGATTATAGTTTCCTGTCTCCTAATGCTTTATGTCTTCTGTCTTTTTTTATCTTGAAATCTGGAGTTCACTCGTTGTCTTGGACTAGATTCTTCACACACATCTCACAGTGTTGATTACACAGCTAAATTTAGAAAGAAATATATATATTGGGGGGAGGAGAGTGCAAACTATAGCTTGTGCTGTTCAGCACTGGTGTCAATAGTTTTAAAGTCTTAATAATTAATAAAGTCTTAATAATTAAATAAAACATTTGAAGAATTAAAATCTAGGCTTATCTTAGTTCTGGTAGTACTGTAGAACAATTTAGGTAATGCGGACTGAACTGAGTCTATCTCTTTTTTCTTTCCCAGCAGAATTATATACTTAAGTTCCAGTCAATTACACCTATGCAATTCCATTGCAGGCTTAATCTAAAGACAGTGGGGTGGCCTAGCATTAGCTTGGGGTTTAATTTTGCCTTCAGAATCTTTATTACTGGTGATGATGTGTGAAAAGGAAAGAGCACAGCTTGGCTTTCAGAAGCCAGGATGAGTTTGTTTGGCTGGTGCTTAGGAACAATAACAAAGCCTTTCTAAACTGCGTGCACTCCTCAAACTCTACTGGCTTGTAAAGCACTGCCACCACTGACTTCATGTTCTGTTCATAACCCGTATGAGTCCTGTGTATCAATTACCCTCTCCCTTCTTTTTCAGAGCTCCTTGTAGTCCATTTATCACTTTTTGTTTGGTTGGTTCGTTTCCCTAGAGGCATTGATTGCACTTTGCTTCTCCTTGCTTCCCATCCCAGGTCTCCACTTTTCGTTGTCTGATGTGATTCCTTATACATCCTGGCCCCCCCTTTTTTCCCATACCCTCTTTTTCTATACTAGTATTCCCAGTTTCCTTTTACTCAGTGTATTTCTATTCTCCTGCTTTCCTCGCGTCAAGATTCATCATGTCCTTTCTCATCCACCTGGAGCTTTGAGTGCCCATGGCTAGCCATGTTGGGTCCCCTGTTTTTCTCAGTTCCAAGAAAGATGCAAATTCTACCTGTGCCTAAATGTTCTCTCTGCTATGGCTCTGGCAGCTTCTTCCCACCCTCTCTTCTTCGTTGTATTTTTGTTTTGCTCTCTGAAGGAGATAGCATTCAGAGCACCAGCCTATAAAAATCTGTTGAGAAGATGGTTAGAGCACAGGTGAGAGCACTGTTTTGCTGCAAGGTATTAATTTATGTTATCAGCTCTATTCTTTGAGCTGCAGATAATAAGAAAGGTGTTTGTAGCTGCTTAGGTAAATAGATGGCAAAGGCTTAATGTGTGATATGGTTTTTTTTCATATTTTCCGCTTCTTTTTTCTCTGAAAAATCAATATGTTTCTGCTTGTTGAATATTTTCTGAAATTTGGAACATTGATCGCATACAATATCCAAAAGTGTTACAGACAAAGAAATACATCAGGCTGAACCAGAGGCCATATAAGCATGACTGGTCAGAAAGCAAAGGTAAATCTTCCTGCCTGCCTTCTTCCATTCATGAATAAGCAGTTGTAAGCGAGTAAAAAAAAAAAAGATGTTTTTCTCCTTAGTTGTCATAGATAATTATGACTATCATCTGATGCTTAATTCTCACAGATGGATTCATGAAGTTTGCTCAGATTACCTTCTCAGTCTCCATGAGCAAGTCTGTGTTTCCATTTATTCTTACCTTTTATCTTGTGATGGCTATATATAGTAGAATTGGGATTAATCTCACCTAACTTTCAACATCTATAGTATTTCAGTTAGATGGCCAGTATTGTTGAAGAAAGAGAGAGGCATTTTTAGGATATGATTCATTTGACCTGTTTCAAATATCTACTTCAGAAGTCGATGAAATATACCATACAAGTACCTATTTCTCTCCACTAACTACAAAGAAAACCTAGAGGGACTAGATCAAATGTAGACCTCTTGTGTTTATGTTTACTCAAATTAGCAATCTCAATTTAGTGATTTGAATTAATTAATGACATCTATTTCTATACAGAGTTGGTATACAAGTAATTTTTATTATGTAAACCTTGATTTGATAGTATGTTTTTCTCTGGAAGGAATCTTTAAAGATCATCTAGTCCAACATCCCTCCAAGGACAGGGACATCTTTCCCTAGACCGGGTTGCTCAAATTCCTGTTCAGCCTGACCTGGAACACTTCCAGGGATGAGGCATCCACAACTTCTCTGGGCAACATATTCCAGTGTCTCACCACCCTCACAGTAAATAATTTCTCCCTTATGTTGAATCTAAATCTACCTTCTTTCAATTTAAAACTATTGCCCCTTGTCCTTTCACAACAGGTCTTGGTAAAAAGTCTTTCTCCATCTTTCCTATAAGCTCCCTTTAAGTGTTGAAAGGTTGCTGTAAGGTGTCCCTGGAGCCTTGTCTTCTCCAGGCTGAAGACCCCCAACTCTCTCAGCCTGTCCTTCTAGGAGAGGTGCTCCAGCCCTCTGATCATCTTCGTGGCCCTCCTCTGGACTCCATCCAACAGGCCAATGTCCTTCTTATGTTGGGGGCTCCAGAGCTGGACACAGCACTCCAGGTAGGGCCTCACAAGAATGGAGCAGAGGGGCAGAATCACCTCCCTCGACCTGCTGGCCATGCTTCTTTCTATGCAGCTCAGGATACGGCTTTCTTGTACAATGTTGAACATCACTCTTATTTGTGTCTTTTCCCACAAGTGAACCCTACCTTTGGAGAGAGCACATCATTATGGAGGGGCTGGGAAAAAGAAAGAAAAAGAGTGACAGGATAAAGCAGAAGGCTAGTAGTAGGAATTACTTGAAATCCAAAGTATAATTTCTAATGATGTAATGCTAACAAAATCTAAAGCAACAAAGCTGAAATAATTTCCAATGTGTCATACTAAAACAAGCAGATCTTAAAAAAAAAGTTTCTGACAGTTTCTTTACTTAGACCTTGTTTGCCGTTAAAATAATTTGCTGACATAGCTGGGCTAGGGAGGGGTGAGATGTTTTCACCATCCTAACTGACATAAGTACGATAGCAACTCCCTGGATGTACAAATTCTTCTAAAACAGCAAAAAAAAAAGCCATTTTGCAAGTACAGCTTATTCTATTCCCAGAATGAAACTCCGTACATAGCTGTCGTTCTGTCTCCATGGTTAGGATTTACCAATGTAACCACAGTGTAAAGCTTTTTCAGCAAACCCTTGTAAATCTAGAGAAGACCTTCTGCCCTTCAGAAGAATCAGCCCTTAGATTCTTGCTTTTTGATAACCTTATGAATCACCTCCAATGAACAATCTTTTTCTTAAGTGACCACATAAAAATATCCCTATGTGGTCTTTGGAACAAGTCCATTTGACCTTTTGTTGAGGACCTTTTCCGCTATACAGTCAGTTTATACTGATCTTTTGAGTGGTCACTTATCAGATATGTATATTCATCCAATAAAGATGTGCTACCTAGCTGAATGTGTGCTAAAATTTTATTACTTCCCCTCTTCATTTCTGCCAAACACTATGAAACTACTTAATAATTTCTAGCATATTGTGTTTTGTCACTATGTAGGACCTGAATGTATCCAGGCATATGTTATACAGAGCCTTTATCTCTTCCTTTTCGGTGGGTGGGAGAAAGCCAATTACTTATAAGGAAACTGCCATTCTTGAGGGTTTTAAGTTCCAGAATATAGTAGGTTTTGCATATTCAAGCCATTCATTTTGTGTCATCCAGGCAACACTTGGTTCTGTAACCTTCTGTAAAGTACACAGAAGTTGTTTGTTGTATTGAGGGAGGAAGGTGCGTGCTGCTCTGTACACTGGTGGGCCAGCACCCCTCACAGCAGCACATTTGTTACACCATTTTGAGTATACCAGCTTTCACTAGAGTCCTAGCACAGTGAGGTTGTTGAGCATTACAGTGTCATCAGCTTAGGGAAAGTAGACCACTGTAAACAAGGACAGGATTTTAAATTTTATAAGTCTACAGGTCTAAATCCAATTTGTAAATTACTTCATTTTAATAGCTTTAATTTGGAATTTTTTGGGGATTTTTTTTCCAGTTCAAACAGAAAAACACAAAACTACAAGAAAATGCCAAAACAATAATTCTTACTTCACCATGGGAGTATTCATATGAGGAGTTACAGGTATAAGACTTCTATGTTGTAAGTAAAAGCATCTGTGTTCGACAAGCTCTTAGAAAGGAAATTTTATAGCTCACTAAGCCTCCCTTTCTCTTCCGAGTGTGGCAAAGCTGTGCTGCTCTGCTCAGGGGAATCCTGATTTGTATTCTGTGTTTGTGTATAATGCCCCATTGGAGGTGTGGTTATACCAGGTTATCCTGTGCATGAAGTTGTCTCAATGACTGCCCTTACTCCATCAGTCCAGTAAATATCTCTGCTGGTAAAACAACCTCCCTACTTTTAACTTGCATATGGGCTGTCTATAACAAACCAGTAAGCCTGCTCCCTGGCCTCTCTCTTCCACAAGATTAATACTATCTCCTCGATTAGTCCAGCGTGACCATTTGACTGCTCTCTACATTAAATCTATAAAAGTGATCCAGGCTGAAGTCAGAGCAAGGGATGTGGTTCTGTGGGACAGAAACATGACACTATTCCAGCTGACCTGAGATTTCCCTAAGATTAATTCATTGCAATATGAAGTTACTAAGCTTTTGGTGGACCACAACAGGAGGTGGAGCACAAACTCAGTGTGGTGAGAGTATAGCCTAGTCCTAGTAAAAAACAAATGAGATCTCATTCAGTTCTGTCTAATAGATGGGTTTTTTTTTTTTTATGAGAGGTGTGCAGAAAATCTCATCTTCTGTCAAGCCCTTAATAGTGTTTGCTCTTATGACTAAATATTGCAAAATTTCTTTGGGGAATCTCTAATACATAACCAAGATAACATCACGTGCATTATCCTGGAGATTCCTCATAACTTGCTGACCCTATTCTTTTACCTTATGTTTTCTCTCTGACTTAACTCTTTCACAGACAGCAGCACCTCAGGAGAAACAAATTTATTACGCTCTTATCATGTTAGGTTACTGATAACTGTAAAGTGCTGGGTCATTTAGGTCAAACAGCATAATTCACACTATTACTGTTATAAACTAGGGTCCAAAGAGAGAGGAACAAGTTCCTGCATGTATTGAAGATTTCCTTAGGCGATGAAAATGGCAGGAGCTGAGATATGCCATGCCACTTACGCTGATTCAACTGGAAGGTTTAATTACCTCTAATTTTGTTATACTGTAGAACAGCAATGGAAAGGAGTATCTGCTGTGTTGCTGTTGGCTATGAGAGCTGAGGAACTGCCCAAAACAAGATAAGTTATTGCAAACAAGTTTCTGTCTGGCACCTGGGGCTCTTTAATTAGCCAGGAGACTGAACTCTAATGAGAACAAATCACTAGAGGAGAGCGCTTTCTGATTTTTCTTGCTTCTTGCTGGGCAAGAATACAGTGAATAAAAGATAGTATGAGGTAAAAGTTCAGATAGGAGCTTGGGATTTTTCAATAACAATGGGAACACTTTTCTGGTTTTCTGTCTTTTTATGTTACCCCTGCGGTGCTGGAACCTTTAGGCCAGAGGGAAATGAGATGGCAGCCAGGTTCTTCCTGGTGCAGAGGTGAAAACTTTACAGCACTTGCTGCTCCACGTTTGTCACTGCCTCGCCGAGTGGTGTGCATGTGAGAAGTCCCCAGCCAGCTTCCAGGGCAGAGTGAAACAGACTATTTAAACACTTCAAACTGCTAGTCTGAACTAAGCTGATTTTATAGGCGGTGAATTAGTACGGAGCAGTACAAATGGTGCCGCTGGCTCCACAGTGGGAGCAAAACCTCTGGCCAAAGTTGAAGAAGCAGCAAAAAGAAACGAGATGTCCGGGTAGCTCTGCAGAGCCCAGCAGGTAACTTTTCCTCCAAGTATGCTTTATGGCTGAGTTGTGGACCAGTTCTGTCTTATTTGGTTATGCATATTTTGACACATCCAAAATATGCATAAGAAGAAACAGTCCCACATAAAACCAATTGTGTTGGGGAGTATTAAGCAAAGGCTGATTTCAGCCACCAGCAAGATGGTCTACAGTCAGTAGACAAATTACACTTCTAATCTCAGTTATCACCTTAGGTAATTGCTTAACTAGGAATCCCAGTGAATCAGATACTCATTTGTACTGCTTTTTCTTGAGAGAGAAGATTATAGAAGGAGTGCAGCTGAAATGTCTTAGCAGCACAGATCAAACACTGGTTAAGCTGGATTTAGAACTATATTGGTGCTGAATTTGTTCTGGTTACCATAATTGTTCTTCTTCTATTTGATGGCAATCAAATGTCCACACTGGCATTAAGGTGTCCACTATGAGATTACTTACAATTTCCTCACTTCTTTTCTGAAAATATACTGCTGAATCTCGGAATGATTGCACCTTCCCGGTACAGCACGCACAGAAATAAAATAGTTGGTGAGATTAGTGTCTCTCTATTCCCCTCCTTTCATCGCTTTTCATACAACAATGAAGTTGTTGAAAAAAAGGCATGTTTCCTCCCTGTTCTGGATTTTCTTCATATTGGGACAGCAATTCAAGTTATCCAAAATAAGAGCAAAAGAGCTTGTGAAATACTATAATGGCATATTTTTTAGCTGCTGCCCTAGTACAAATAATTGTATGAAATACAGAGTAGGGACACCAATGTGAGCCCAACAATGAGTCAAAAATCCTACAAGTACTTTAGCTGCACATCCATTGTGTGCATCCTATCCATATAGGTTAGGTAAAACAGTGCTGTTCAGATTATTTTTTGTCCAATACATACCTGCAATTCAACTTTACAGAAGACCTATGTGCTTGAGGCAGCATGACTTCAAAATCTCTCCCTGTATAACTTTCATCTTTAAAATAGGATTTAAGTGCCAATGGCCAAGAAGCTTCCCTCTTGGAGGATCAGAAATGGTTGTGCTCTTCTGCAAGTTTAAGGACTTCAGCCTTAGCTCACTCCATTGGAAGGGCAAGAGAAAAAAGTCACCATTCCCTCAGCATGCTTAAAGAAAAAAATATATCCTCTGTGGAAAAAGCTGAAAGAATGATCTGGAGTTGTTCTTCTGGCCTTGGTGTAATTGAGCAAGTTTTCTTGATGCTTTGAGAATTATTTGACCCACAGAGATTGTATACTATTTGGCTTCCTTTTCCATTTGAGAACTTCAGTCAGATAACAAAAGTTACCTTATGGTTGAGTAAGGACCAGACCAGTTCCACTGGGGAATTATTTAATTAGGTCTTTACAGCAAGTAATGCATGTATAATATGGTTGCTTTGACAGAACAAAACCCCATCAAAGGCTAATTTTTTTTCTTAAATATTTACTTTATAAATACATTAGTACCAGTGTTTAGACATGGAAGCTTGCTCCAGATTTCTGTGCCTGAAATTCAAATGCAAACAATATTTAGTTATTCTAATATTTATTTAACATTTAATTAGCTGGAGTTTTATATAAGGAATCAATACAAGAAAGTACTTTTATCAAACAAGCCACCCTTCTTTACCTTATATCAATAATTATCAGCCAAGTTTTTTCATTTTGGACTACATGCAATGTGCTAGTTATTCATGGCTTGAGATTTGCACTTAGTTTTAACTGAAACAGTGAATAAAATCAACTTAATTGATTTTGATCCTAGTAAGTATTTATCTGTATGACAAGATTATCAGAGACCTAGGCATAATTTGCAACACTTCCCAAGGTAGCACTTGTAAAACAGCAAAGGTGTTGATAGACTCATTTTATACCTTTTGGCAGGCTTTTGAGGAAACTTGCAGTATCATGCCTACATTATGTTATTCTCACATCTAGTTAATGAATTTCCCACCGCTGCAACAGGAGATCCAAGAACTCCTTAAAAATCTCCAAATTCAGTCAAAAGTCAAACTTTAAACTGAATGTGCAGCTGGAAAGATGGAATGTGATGGTTTAGCCTGAGTTACCACAGTTTCTCGCTCCCCCTCCCCAGCGGGAATGGAGGAGAGAATTGGGAAGGAAGGAAAACTCGTGGGTTGAGGTGAAGACAGTTTACTAAAATAGCAAAGGAAAACTACAATAATAACAGAATATAAGGATATTAAAATATACAAAATAAACTATGTACATTTTCCCACCACCCGATGTCCCGATGACTGATACAGCCCGTCCCAAGCAGCAATCATGGAAACAAAACTGAGCAGCAAGCAAAGGAGGAAAAAGGGGTCAGCAAGGTAGGGGGAATGATGCCAACGAATGAGAGAGAAAGACAGATGCCAGGAAGGCACAAACCCGCCCTGGCCACCCCCCACTTATATACTGAACATGACATTTATGGCATGGAATACTCTCTTTGGCCAGTTTGGGTCAATTATTCTGTCTGTCTTTCTCCCAGCTTCCTGCATCTGCAAATTAGCAAGACTTGGAAAGCAGGATGGTGTCCTTGGTCTCATTCACAACAACTCATATCATCAAAGTGTTTTATCAACATGCTTCACACATGAAATCTAAAACACACTGGCTACTGAGAGGAAAATTAACTCCATCTCTGCCAAAACTAGGACAAATGTCAAGGAAAAAAACCTCCTTTCTTGCTTTGTCTTTTGAATAAAATAGAGTAACAATTTTAAATAAACTAAAGCAACTATTGTACAGATTCCAGAATTTGTCTGTATTATCTAAGATTGGTTTTCATATTAATATTTTTGTGGATTCTTATAGATTCTTCATTCTTATGGTCATTATTGACCACTGTATTTTACTACTTCAGTGAAATATCCAGTAGAGTTGTCAAGAAACTAAATATATTGTCAGACTCTCTATGCTTACATTTTTAATTTGAATCTGAGTCTTAACAAAATTTTAAACAATTTCTCAGATTAAAGGAATTCTGAGAACTTGAGGATGCCCAAACCTGAAAATAGTTCAGCTTGAAAACAGCCTAGAGTAGTTTGCCTTTCAGCATTGTGAGTCAGCACGGCATGTATTGATTCCAAACAACACAGGCATTGGAGCCACATGATGACCCAGTTTTAAAATGCATATTGTTGGTTAGAATGGTCATTTCATTTTGGTGGCAGAATGAACAATACTGGACCACATCCAGGCCCTTAAAACAGTTAATGGCTGCCCTCCTCCAACAGATGGCTTCTGTGTTTGTTTTATGGGATAGTTTGGATCCATGCAGCTTACTAAAACCAGCTTATTGCAGCTAGTTGTGCTACAGTTGGAAGAGCCACTTCCGCAAGCAGGTGACACGATGGCATAATTTATACAAATAATTATCAGTATGCAGTCAAACCACTGTAATGAAAGGATTCATTTTTAGTGACTTGAAGAAAGGGTTGGAGTCAAAGAGGGTAGGTTATTATTGGTTGCTTATTCACTGATGGCCTAATTTGTTTTGTATTATAATAAATTTATTAATTGTTGATAGAAAAAGTCATATACACATGCCTTCTTCCATTTATCTTAATGGTACTGCAACATTACATTGTAGCATGAATGAAAGGCTGGTGTGTTTCTGTGCCTTGGCAGCTTGCGGTGACCTTCAGGAGAAATGAAATGCTCTGTTGGCTAGGGAAACAATTGAGCTGAAACCATTCAGGCGCAGTAAACTCAGAGATAGTCTTTCCAAATTAAAAGCTGTTAGTAGCAGCTCAAAACAAGGCAAAAAGTGAGAATGTAACATCATGCTTCAAGGTGATTTTATGTGTAGATTGGAACAGGAGGAGAAAAAGGCAAAGTTCACATCTAAGGGAATTCCCATTAACTTGAACAATTTGAAGATTAGATTGAGCATTAGCATCCAAAAGTAGCTGATCTATGAACACACTGTAGAAGCCATCACCTGTTGAAAAGCACTGAGATAAGTTTAGGCTATTGACCTTTTAGCACTTTAGGGCATGAAATACATCACTGGCTGCAAGTAGTAAATTTGCTACAATCAAATGCTTTCCAAGTACTTCTAGTTAAAAAAATTTGCAGTCAAGAGCACTACATCTCTGGAATAACCTTTTAATATTTCAATTATGCCTGAGTGTTATGGACCCAATCCTGCATTGTTGCATATCCCAAATTCCTATTAATGTCAATAGGTATTTCAGAGAGTAACAAAGGAAAGGTCAGGCTTTAAATCAGCTAGCAATGTCCTTATAAATTACTAGTTATTTACAAACTGATGAAGAACCCAGATTAATCTCAAATAAATTTCCACAAATTTCAACTGCAATGCTTAAAAAGATATTATTTGATGTTAAAATACACTTCACTAGGATCTCTATTGTATGGGTGTTGCTTCACAGATGGGTACCCTGCCCATAGTGTGGGAGCTAACTCACTGGCACTGCAAGTTCCAGTCCATACTTTAAACATAATAGTGTTTCAGAAATAGATTTTGTAGCCTTGTTTGTTGTGCCCTGCTGACACAGAAGTTGTGTTTTCACTGTTCTAGCAACACAACTGTAAGAAGTCACTTCAAGTGCAGACAATGCTTTCCTCTTCTTTCTCTCCATTCCAGAGCCTTTGTACACTGATATACAAGTGCTTACAGGGTTTTAAAGGAAAAGAGAGAGTACTGATGACTTGTATTTGAGGGAAGGAATTATATCTTCTTTTGTCCTTGTGCATTTTCCTGACTCTAATGTCACTTAGACATTTTTCTCTTTGCAGAAGAAATAGTATCATCCATACAGCACATACACATCTGTAAATATCGAAGTGCATTCCTCAAGGTGTGCAAGAGCTTCATTCTTTCCCTTTCTAACTGGGTCACACAGAGCATTGACTAGCCAAGCATGGGCTTTTTCAGAGGTCCTCAGGAACCACAGTTCTCTTGAAAGCTTGGAGGAGTCATTGGTATTCAGCATTTTTCAAGGTCAGACTTTGGAAGCGATAGGGAGAAGTGCTGTCTCACTGCAGCATGAGATAATGTTGGGTTTATTCTGCTAGGCCTTGTTAAAGGCTCTTTGTTAGGGGAACTGGAAAACTGTATGGAAGGAAACATAACTCTGCTTTGTCATCTGAAACTCAAAACTCCCTCACCTCACCAGGTCAGCAGCATTTCCTGACTACAGTAACCCTGCCGTGGCCCTCTCCTTGGCTGGAGCAGTAAATAGTCCTCCTTCTATTCCAACCAATTATTAGAGATTTTAACAGATGAATGGTCAGCTTTTAATAAAAGTAACTGATTTATGGAGTACTATCCTGGGCAGAGTCCTGTATGTTAAAGATCTCAATAAGTAACAGCAATTACCTAATTATCATATTATTTTTATAGGTTATTTTTTTCCCTTTACTATGCAAGGGATCTATCTAGTCATGTTCAACTTGCACAATTATGTCCTTAGTACATTTTCCCTTCCCTCAAATAAGTGTTCAAGGCATATACTTTTATACTGCTCAGGGGAATACTTCTCCCCAGATAGCTCTCTTGTGAGATTTTCAGGGAACAGTATGTAGGAAGTGATTTTCTGTACAAATGTCTTAGCAAACCCAGAAGACTGAAATTTGCAGGTTTTCTTCAATTCTGAGGTCATACTAGCATCTTAAGAGACAAGGAGAGATCAGGAACCATATACTGGTTGCTCCTTAAAAATAAATAAATAAATGGATACGTACATACATACATAAAGCTCTGGGAGTTTAATTCAGTCTCCTAGTTTCCTGCTCTTAAGATTAACAACACTATGGACAATATGAATGATCACGTGTGCCTTGAGATCTGCCCGTAATTCCTGATGGTCTTGCTTGCAACTGAGATGCTATATTCTGTTAGGCCTACTGCCATCCAGTGAGAACTCTTTACCTTTACATTGAGATGACATGCAATGGCAACATCTTTATTCCAAAGCATCAATTCAGAAAGAGAAGAAAGAAAAATAACCCAACCAAACAAAAAATAATAATCCCCCAAAACCCTTGTGTCCTTATCTTTTTAATTGACTACCAGCATTTTAATGAGCAACTTCTTAAATTACTTCTCAAATTTACAAAATCTGTTCATGAAGTTCCTTTATTTGGCCTTTCTTAAGAGTTTGACTTACATCATGTCCACAGAAAATTTGAATCCAAAAACATTATGCTCCTACACTATCAGCAGTTGCTACAGTTCGGAGCATTATACAGCTACTTGGCTCTCTGCATAATGCCCTTTTTGGCAAAGATATTCAGATATTATGTCCCATTTACACAATGTCCTTAGACTTCAGTGAAGTACAGAGTGGGAGGATTTGGGAGGATGCTGTGATAATAGTTGACCTTGCATGCAGTGAACAAGGACATAAGTAAGTTACAAGAATTATAAGGTACACAGAAAAGACAACACAAAAGAGGAGAGGGAAAGTTACAAATAAAAAAGGGCACTGGAAAGGCAAAAATTGAAGGTTTTTCACTTTGAATACAATCGCCAAACATGTCTATGCCTTATATTTGAAGGTAATTTTTACAGGGATCAAATAACGAGTTTCTTCATCCTAGCCTTCCCTTCTGTTACTGCTTTTTTGTCTCCAGTACTCTTCTCATCTTTAATTTTGCTTCTTTATTTTTAATCTTTCTACTCCTCAGCTTTTGGGGATATTTTTGAAGCTGATACTTTCATGTTTGCCTGTCCAACTTGGTATCCTGTGTACTATCAAAATTTAATCAAGATTTGAGATTACCAAATGTTACTTTTAGCTGAGTATATCATTACAAGGAAAGCAAGGAGTTTATCTGTTAATTTTTCAGAGATATTTGTATCATCATCTAGCAATAAGTGAGACAGACAGAAGCTATTGCCTGTTAGGGGGTCATGTGTCAGTCTTACTGGAGAAAATATTTACTCTTACAATGTCCTCACAAACAGTAGGCTTGGTAGTTAATATGTTTTTAATTGAGTCAGCAAATCACTACTAAGCATGCAGGATTCGCAGTAGAAAAGAAAAGCAACACTCTCCATGATATTTAGTTTCTTTTAAGCATGTTGCGAAGTATTCTCCTTAAGAACACAGGGTACAGACAATAAAAGAAGGCCACAAACTGCGATATAGTCAATACAAAGTGAAAGTCCACTAAATGTTCAAAACAATATTTGTCCCAAATGCATGTCCAAGCATCCTTAATTTTTTCTCACATTGAGAATGTCAAAACTATTGACAGCAGCTGAAAAAACAACACCTGAATAATAACTCTGATGTCTTCTGCATGTCCAGCTTGAAGTATCCCTGAAAGTCAAATTTTTGTAAAGTCCTGAGCATAGTCCTTTTATAATCAATTTCTTGACATGTGCCAGTTTGGGCAAAGAAAAATTTAGGTAGATAAATTGCTAGAGTTTGAAAATCTGCATGTAGACATTTCAGTAATATTAAGTATGTTATAATCTTGAATAGTTTTCTAAAGAGGATCACCAGTAACACAAATGCTGACCCTGTTTTTTTTTACTTGTACAGTAAGTGAATTACATGAAATGTACAGTCCACGCTCAAAAGGGACATTAAATGCATATAACATACCTTTAAAATACTTGCTTTATTCATTTATTTATTGACATAAATGTCTTATTTTTGTAAAGATGTTTGTTAATTTAAAGTGAAGTGCTTCCATGTATGTATTGCAAATGCCCTTTTGGAATTCCAGCAGAAGCTGCTGCACACTCCATTATTTAAACCTGCTCTGCTTCTGCTTTGGGCTCCCTGCTGTCTTCCATTAATTCATTCCCCATCTATCATCTACTGCATTCATTTTTTTTTTTCTGGAAGAGAACTATCCCTTTGCTCTTACTGATCTGGAAATGGAATCAGTAGTGCAAAGTCAAGAAGCTCCGTTAAAGTCCCTTTGCCTTGCTGGATTGACTGTACACTGCTATTTGTTCTTGGAAGTAAAGCATGGTTGGGCCCATTTAGCATCTAGACAGGAAATGTGAGATTCCTGTTTTAGCACAAGCCAAGGAATTATGGTGAAACAGTTGGTATAAGTTAGCCTATAAAAACTGGAGGAGCTGAAAGGCTTCATTTAGTCCCTGTGTCATTATTAAATAAATAGTGGGATTCCAAGCAAAAAACAGCCACCTTCAGCCAAGACCAATCTTTTGCTTCAGAAGAAGAGAACTAGAAAATATTGTCATCTTCACTCCTGTCAGCCAGAACCTTTCCTCAAAGCTTCCCGAGTCCTTCCCAGAGCCACCCCTGCTTATTGTTCATCCTCCCATTCAGCCTTCTTTCCCATGCTAATATTCTTTCTAGTCACTCTTTGCAGCTCAGATGTGACCTTTGAAGCTCTAGATCATGCTAACAGAGAGCTAATTTATTTATTTTTAATTTCCAGTTGTTTAAGCTATGTCTCTGGTTTAGATGCAGTAGTTAAAAACCTAAATTTTCCTGAATCCAAAATGAGCAGTGGGCAGCATCTGAAAGTGTTATAAATATGAAAAGAAAATTGAATTCATCATTTAGCAGCACTAATTAAAATTTTTGTTTGTTCAGTGCCTTCGTTGTTTATTTTAATATCAATATTTTATTAGGCATTGAGAAAAAAACTGCAGTTCTTGGTAAAATGCAAATTCACTTTTGTTGCTTTAAATAAAAATGCAAATTCCTTCTTCCCACTTATCTCTTCAAAAAGAGAACACAGCAATAAAAAAGGAAAAAAAAATATTTCTACCACCTGCATTTCCTTCTCTAGCCTTGGCCACACAGGAAAGTTACACAGGTATAAACCAAAAAGATGAATTAAAATGACCTTGCTAAATAGGTGAAAATCTGTCTGTGGACACTGTTTTCACTTTAACAGTGTATTTTATGGGTCAACTGGGACCAGATTTATGAATGAAATCACCCTTGCACTGATATAAAGCCATCGACACAGAGGTCAAGGCATAAACCAAATTACTCACAGTATTTTCATGAAAAAAAATTCTCATATTAACTGTCATTTAAGGCACTGTGGATGCTTACCTCTTCAGGAAGCTGCTTCATGATGCTAAAGAGTTTGAAGCTCTTCAGGGTGAGGATGTCATCCCTTGTCAAAAATTAATGTATTCATATGCTTGAAGATTAAAGGATATGTCCATAGTGCAGCCCCAGAGGCAATTTCAGTGTAACATTGAGACACAGATCTAGGATTAAATTGTGTAGACTACTACTGAATTGTATTGTTGTGACAACATAAAACTCGGGATAGAGTAATTTACACTACTTGTGTGAAGTATCTAGACATACTGGTTTTTCATGTCCACGCAGGTGTCTCTCACAGTATAGCTATCAGCTTTGACATATTAGCAAGTGACCGGGTGACAATATGTTACCAGGCATCAGCGACTACATGATAGCTGTGCATTGTGCATGCTCCATTTCCTCAAGATAAATGTGAAGTATTTGATACGGGTTGCCCTTCGTAAGGAGGGTAAGCTTCTTGACATGTACAGAGAATGCCGCAGAGTAAGATTATGCATAAGGACATCGGAGCAGCTGATTCCCAGGACTACATTTGTGTGTTAAAGCCTTATGCCAGATTGAAATCCAATTTAAGTTAAATCAGTGCAATTCTGCCCTGCAGGCAGGACATTAAGATTAGTGCATTAGTACACATTAAAAGCTATATTGGTACAATCTATGATTTAAACAGTCACCCAGTGTAAGTGGGCATGTATTAGTTCAATGCTATACGGAGAGGGAATAAGTCACACCAGTCTAAGGCCAAATTTGCATTACAGGTTTTACTGGCATAGCTGTAATAGTCAAAAGGCTGTCAGTGCACACTCTGGTTGACACAACTATAGGAGTAAAAGCATCTAAAAGCATGTAAAGAAGCAGTTAAACCAAGAATATTAAGCTTTTGCTAGCAGTAGTCTACAACTAAAGATGCTACGTTTCTGGTCACTCTAGAGATAACACCCTTAAGCAGAACAGTAGTGAAGGCAGAAGTGCCAGTTCAAAAGCTAGAAAAAAAATTATTTTGATAGTATATGTCATTCTGTTCAAGGAGCCGGCTTAAGCTGTGCCTGCAAAGAAAGCTGTTTTATCAGAGTGATCTATTTCTGTACTACAAAGGAGAGGCTGCTGTAATTCTATCAGTGTAGCTCTTATCACCAAACCTGTTAAGTGCAGCTGGGCTCTCAAGATAACTTATTTATCATAGGAAGAGGAAAGGTGTGCTGGAGTAAAGTATACTGCCTGGAGTAGAGTTTTGCTGATTTAAGTTGCCTTCTCAAGAAAAGCATTTTGCTTGTCATATTCCAATACAGATTACTCTTATAGTGGCCCTGACCTTAGAAAACTTTTTACTGTGTAAGTGGTCTTAAAAAGGCTTATAACAATATATTGCTCTCACTGAAAAAGTCAAAGTAATAACTGCAGTAGCTACGTAAAATTGTATTTAAAAAAATCTCTGCATAGACCAATATTTAGGCTCCAAATATTTTTCTTTGGAAGCTGTGGCTGAATTTTTTTTGTAGATTAGCACTTAAATGTTCTGCTGAGGTCCTAATAGTTAACTTCCCATGTCATATAGGCTATTTGTAACTTGTTTTTTTTATTGGAATAAATAAAGGTCTTATTTTGATGAGACCTGAGCTTCTGATCTCCTCTGCTGTGTCCTCTTTTGCCTGAGGTCATACCCATCCTCAGAATTCCAAATTTATATTCAAGCAAGACAAGTTTCACATAGATATGTTGACGTATATAGGTATGGCACTGATAGAACTCTAAAATTAGTTGAGTTTTTTTTTTTTTAAAGAGTGTAATCTACAGGCTTAATTTAATTGCAATGCTTGAAGAAAATGCTCAAAGCAAATCTGTCTCTTCAGACACATGTTTATTTTGGGATTTTAGCAAGAACTTGCACTTCTGTGTATTTCGTCCTCATTTCTATCCAAGATTTATCATCTGTTGCTTTCATCAGCACATCTTCTCAGGAGTCCTGCCCTTCACTGTTTTTTTCCTGCACTAAAGGGTGCCAGACTAAGCTAACAATGTTATTACTCCAGGTAAATTTTACTCAGTTTTTCTGGAAGATGAGCTACTTTATCTCAGTTCTCACATTTATCAAGTTGAAAAGAGAGACATCCTCTATCTTCACAATGGAACAGACAGTCAGGACCCTGTTGTTATTCTGCCTTGTTGAAAATACTCATCTGATACAATGATTGCCTGATCTTGACATTTCTAATTCGTACCTGAGATTTATTTATATTTGACGGTGTAGCATTGAAGAGTCACTATATTTTCATGTATGTCCCATATCTCAGAAAACCTACACTTCCAACAAAAGCATTGGTAATTAAAGTGATTATTACCTTTGAATAACCTGTACAAAAATAGAGGTACAGAGGAGGTGCTTTTTGGAAAGAGGGAGGACTCAATAGTAATAATCTTCTTTTCCTCCTTTCAGTTCAGATGCATTAAAATGCTGTACTTGCCAGCCACCAATGCTCGGGTATTTGGTAATACAGATAAGTATTTTTCACATGATGCTAATGGGATCACAAGAATGAATTTAATATTTTTGATAAATGCAGGAATTATTTGTACTGTGATATTCTTAAGCACTATTTATAGGTAGTAAACTTTTTTTACAAGACTAGTCTTCATTTCAGTTTTGTGTTGAATGGGTAGCCTTTTATCCTGGAAGGAAGCATGGAAAATGTGGAAGAATGAGCTCATTGACAATAATTAATACGATTCATCAAAATTTAGTCAGTACTATTTTCATTTCTGTTTAAAATACTGTCATGAGAAGTCTAGTATTTTTTTTTAATTTTTTCTTCTTTTTTTTTCTTTTTCTTGTTTTTTCTTTTTCTTACTTAATTTTTTTTTTTTAATAAAGAAATTTTGGCCAATAGTTTTATAGAATCTCACCCAGTGGGACTACATCCTAACCTGAAACAACCGTAATAGCCTTGCCATCTGGAGTGTCTCAATGTGTAAATCAACAGCTTTAATCATGGCCATTCTATCTACTTTTCGTAGTGACTTTAAGGTACTATTTTTAAAATAAAAAAAGCTAAAACAAGCAGAAAATATTACTTGTTGAATCATTCCCAAGTTAATAATAACATGAATAGCTTAAGTACTTTGCCAGAAATTCACTAAAGCATCATTCATAGTTTCATACTTGATAACAGAAGAAAGTCATTACAGGCTTTGCAAGCTGAGTAAAACCCTCACTTGAGAAAGAAATGTACACAGATCTGTGCAAAAATAAGGGATGTTTTTAACCTTGCACAGCATAAAAAGGAGCTTTTCCCTTGTGAAAAGCTGTACCACATATATTTGGGTTTAATTGCCATCTTGAGGTTTTAGAGATAGGCTGCAACTGGAATAGCATGCTAGTTGTTACTGTCAAGTGGTCTGGGGCAGTGTAAGGAATACTTTTCTGTGGTCAACCTTGTTCACATACCTATCCCTACACTGTTCATGAGACCAAGAAGGAATGTTCTCCCACCACAGGTCAGTAGAGATCATTAGACTTCTCTGCACTATGTGTTATGAGTCCTGTAGTATGATTAACTGGGCGTGCCATACCTGGTCAACTCTCAGTTATTGCTAGGGTTTTGAGGAACTGTGACAGCCTGCTTTTTTGTCTTATTCACAACAGGTTAATCACCTGCAGATTAAAAAAAAATTCTGTCCAGTCAAAATATTAGGTTCTAAACTGGCAAATGGATGACACTTAATGAGCTGTGATATTCAGGAGGTCAGACTTGATGATCAAATGTTCTTTCTGGCATTAAATTGCCTGAAGTCAATGACACATGAGGAAGCAGTGATGGTAAAGTGAGTTAGACATACTTTCCATAAAACAATGCAGAAGTCTTATGTGCTGTCTAGAATCCCTCAGCTCAAGGAGAGAAAATATAGGCTACTTAAAACTTATGTGAGAATTAATGGTGTCATTTTTAATTCAAGTTCCATAGAATTAAACTGCAGCATACTTTATGTGAGCACAGTTAAAGGTAAAACACAGCCCTTAATCTCTTAGGAATGTTTTTAACAGTCCAGAGAGCTTAATGGTATCAGTTTCTCTCAGCTATTTTTGCTCATCCAAATGCTTAACCTGGTTTTGGCCATACAAGTCAATTTTATACTAATGGCAGTGTGGAGACATAAATGCCCTTTAATTATAGGGCACTGTAATATTGGGATTGTAAACAGACAGGATGCCACTAATAGAAAGAATTCTGGCATACATTAGCTGGGAAAAAAAAAAAAACCCTAATTTTATCTGAACATACTGACTGTCTATGAGATCAGCCTTTGGAGTCCTTTTCAGCCAATGTCTCCCCATTGTGACTGAAAACAAAAGTGTGGAAGCAGGGTAATAACGCAACCTGTTCAAAACAAGGGCAGCTTTTTGTGAATCGCAAAACTGGAGACATTGCATAGAGATCAGGGATGAGATAACTAGAATTTTAGCAAATCCTATATGCATATTACAGTCATTTTTATGGTGAAAGGAAACTCTTTTTTTGCTGTATTGAGAGACCAAACTATTTTGAGCTGCAAAATGTTGGAATAAATTACCCAACATTAAATTGTTTCTGAAGTTGCAGGCAGTTCTTAATCTACTTCCCTACTCCACTGTAAAGTTCACATTGTTCAGTGAATTCACAGAAGGCACAGAGTAACAAACCAAATAGTTAAGAAAGAGGCTGAAGAAGACAGTGCTTTGTCATGGGTACTGCCACTCAGTTGTACAAAGGATAGAAATTAACTTGTAGATGAGATCAAGGATGTCCTCATGCTTTAAGCCTCAGCAAGCCAAGCTTGTTTCTTCCCATGACAAGGACCTGTCATTATGCTAGCAGTGCTACGGCTGTCATGCAGTATACACTTGGCAGGGGAGCCTCACTTGAACTTTTCAAAAGTCACGAGACAGTCTTCCATTAATAAATCAGCTTGATTTCGTGACTACTTAATTTCTCATGTATGCCAGTTGAACATTCCTGTAGTTCTTCAACAGTAATAATCACTTAGTTTCCAATTAAGATTTTGATGGTACCACTTTGCACAGTGGCCATTGCACACAATGAATCCCCATTCCTCTTATCATATCCTAAAATAACTTCAAAATGAAACTCTGAGTTACTAGGTGGTTTCACTCTCTGCTAGAAAATACTGAACTGTAGAGTGGAGATAATTAATAATGGAGTCCTTGAGAATCACCGAATATTGGAAATCTGTTTCTTTGAATTGAGGACAGGGATTTAATCAGGACATAGTAGCAGTTTCTTTCAAGATAGTATTCTGACATGTGATTTGTCCTGTCATTAAAATCTGAAGAAGAGGCTAGAAATACGTACATCTCAGTTATTGCACTTGTATGTAAACACCAACTCAGATGTTTACACATAGAGTTACCTTGTACAGAAAAATGTATGCTCAAATATACACACACAAAGCACCCCTACAAAGAGTGGTATTGCGGGAAATGCCAGAATTACGGTGTTTATGACAAGTTCATTCCATTCCCCAGGGTGTGTATCAGGATACAGGGATCACACAGTCACAGCCTTTTTTCCATGCACTCTTCCAATGCACTGTCCTCATGGTTTAGTATGTTTAGTTTTATCCAATATTAACTTCGCACTAGCTATGCTTATTCTGAATATAGTGGTGTGTTTTTCCTTATGTTTTTCCCTACTCAGATGTTCATTACCATTTTGCCTAACTGATTCACAAATATTAATACTTCTTTTTCACAGTGTCCTGTAAGATGTTGAGTATTAGTTCCAATTTATAGGTTGAAATGTGATATATATGGAGATTAAAATTAAAGATGTCTACTGATTTTGGAAGTCCAGTTTGAGATGTTGAAGAACTACATCTTTTGCAACATTATATAGCAGTTTAAGTAATCAAAACCCAGCATTTTTTACACCTGCAATTGTCAGAATTCCTGTAAATCTGATACCAGGATAATAAGGAAAAAAAATAAGCAGAGATTAATCTAATTTAAACAACTCTTACAGCATCATACACAATTTCTGTGATTTGATCATATCTGCAGTGTGGCTTTACCATAAAAATGTGTTCTGTTCCAGTTCTGGAGACATCTACCTTGTCACTAAGCACCTTCCATCTCCCATAGGAGGTGCAGCTCTCAGTCTTGTCCTCTGCATGTTCCAGGATCATTCACACAGCAGGTCTGTCACCAAACCAGGTAAGGCTCCTATTAAAAAAGAAAACAGAAATAAAATTTAAAGAAAATATGTTGTCTCTTTCAAAAATTGATCTTATGGCATCATACAGATACTTGAGCATATCTCAGCAGAGCTGATACACTCCAGATTCACTTCCTACTCCAGGAAATATTTATATATATCAGATAGTAAGAACAATGTAGTACTATACAACTGATAGTGAAAGTGAGTTGTTATGATCAGTATGGATCAGCATTACAGGAGAAACAAGCACAGATTTCCAGGTGATTGCACAGATACTTTGACAGCCATTTCAGGCTCTTCCCCCAGACTTCTGGATGCTATTCCCTAGACCATCTCAGTTGTTTGTTCCTCATCCAACTTGGTTCTTATCTTCATTTACTGCCATATCTTACCATATTGTGAAATGTCTTTTTCAGACCCTCTCCAGTAGCAGTTTCCCTGACCGCTTGCCTTTTAGCCACCTCTTCACCCTTATAGTCTCTTTTTCTTATCTCATTTTGCCCTTTCTCTCCTTTTTCTCAGCATCTGCAGCTTTCAGTTTGTCTTGGCCATCCCCTTCAAACTTTTTTTATCCTGTTCCATCTCTTAACTTCTTAGACTCCTGGCCCCAGATGTGCTTCATCTTTGGCTTTCCAGGTGTTCCTGCTAAGTATACCTCCAAAGCCCATTGATGCCAAATAAATCCTAGTCATTTAACGGATACAAATCTGAAACCCTCCCCTCATCCTGTCCCCATCTCCTACCCCTCTGGCTGAACTGTTCACATGCATGCAGTATACCTAGCACTTGTCAGCTTGCCACTTGAGCTAGGTGACTTCCCCCCACCATGCTGGCTGGGATGCCAGCTCCCTGTGCTCACTTCACAGGCTGAGACCAGCACTTGGCATGGGCCAGACAGCAGCCCAGGGCTAGTACATGCCTACTGAGAACAGGATTGTCAAGAAAAAAAATCAGCTACAAAAATCTAACCTACTAAGTATAAAAGTATTGATTTCTTTTTTTTCCCCATTAAAATATATCTGTTTGGATGTAAGAAAAGGTAAAAGACATACCTTTAGCACAAAGGTCATATCTGTACAAGATTTGGGTATCTTACTCCCAAAACACTAGGGGCTCTGAAATCTATGACATGAGTTGCCCCCACACCTGCTGGCTGCCCACACAGCTGTTTGTTTGAGGGTTGTTTAGCATTCTTTTCCAAGTCTCTCTCTTTGAAATGGCTGGAATCTACAAAAAAGTTCCAGTCTGAGCCAGATCCTTAGGGTGAATGTCCTAAGCCCCTACTATTCAAATTTGGGAAGCTTGCAAACAACTGAAATTAAGATTTTATGACGGAAAGTATTAGAAAACTTTACATTTTCTGTGACTGAACCGAAGTTCAGACTATCACCTGATTAATAGCTCTAGGGTTAATGAATATGCAGAAGACATAAAAAGAATCGATTAACTCTCTGCAGACTCTTTTGAATGGCTTAGTAGCTTTGTCACAAATTTGTAATATGCTGTTGCTTTTTGAAATGCTATACACATGAGAGAATACCAGGGCAATGATTCTGCCCTGCTTATAATATTGTTTATTTTTTCTCTCTCTTTCCTTCTTTCTCTCTTTTTTTTTCCCCCTCCTAGGTATCTAATGCCTCAAGAGTGTTATTCAGGCTTTTTGGCTTTATGAATCTGTTTCCTTTTGGCTTTCATTCCCTCAGTCTCTAACTTAGTACAAACTGTTTCAGTAAACAAGAATATGATACTGCAAATGGAAGTCTGTATTTTTAGGTAAGATGGAAGCAATGTGAAAAAAAAGAGACACAAGGAAGCTTACACAGCTCTGAAATCTGGCAAGTGTTTATTTTTTCATAATCTAATTTATCAATAATATCCAACTTCTTTTTGTGTGGATATGTGTGTTCTTAATATGTAAAAGGATATAAAATTGCATCCATTATTTATATGGAAGAAGTCCAAACTTTATAGCTGACTGATTTGACATTTATATATAACTCTCAAATACCTAGCACTCCTGAAACTGTGTCTTAAGAATTCTAAGGAGCCTGAAGTAACCAGATCTGTTTCACTTGCAAAATAATCATAGACTATCTGAGTTGGAAGGGTCACATAAGGATCATTGATTTCAACTCCCAGCTCCTTGCAGGACTACCCAAAACTAAATCCTATGACTCAGAGTGTCACTCAGATGCTTCCTGAACTCTGACAGTCTTGGTGCTGTGACCCTGGGGTCATTGGACCCCTGTTCCAATGACCAATCACCCGCTGAGTGAAGAACCTTTTCCTTATGTCCAGTCTGAACTTCCTCTGATGTAACTTCATTCCATTTCCACATGTCCAAATAAGTCCTGTTTGAAAAAAAAAAAATAAATCATAATTATGTAAAGATTTGGTCTCTAGAGAAAAAAAAATCAAGCTGGAAAAGGACTAGCTTTTCAAACAAGGCACTTTCCTGTGCTTCATAAACTTCTGTATGAGACCAGTGAAATGTGGAGTCTATGTCCAAATTAGCTCAAATCTCTTTAGGTGAAACATTGAAATGGCTAACTCTACCCTACTCTACTGTGGTTGTTTTGACTATTTCAAGTATGGACATCTGGGAGCCTCCAAAGTAGCTTGATTTTTTCAAGAACTACCTGCCTCCTCTTGGAGCCTGTAGTTCAGCTCCAAGCCACCTGAGATGAACACCCAGTATCACATTTAACAATTGCAGTGTAGTCAGCTCCGTAAAGCTGGCTTTTTGACAGTGTGTACCAAATTGCCTTCTTAATTACAATCGGTTTCTACAATGACATAAGCCAAGTACACATAAATTTGGATATTCAAGTTCAAAATATTTTACATTTTTGCTTTAAAATGAAGTAGGTACTGCTTTATGGCTTTATTATCCTTTGCTAAAAGGAATCTTCAAGGAGATACAAGATACATAAAACAGTAGAACATTTTAGCACATTTTTGCTACTGCAGGCAAAACTACATAAATAGAGTCTTTAAAAAAAAATTGAAAAAATATTTTGAAAATAGATATAAGCAAATATTGATGATATTTCATAACACTCCACCAACTGGTAGAAAACAAGACTATAACTCCCCAACTCCCAAGCTCAGATAAGCTATGCACATCCTGACAGGCTCATGTCTAATCTGTTCTTAGAAATCTTCACCAAAGAAGATTTCACAGCCTCCTTAAGCAGTCTAATCTGCCGCCTGTCTACATTGTTCACAAGTCTAAACTAATGCCTGAACTAAGCCTGTAGTTTCTTCATGCTCCTATTCTGTCAGGAGCATATCATGTGTAAGATGTGTCCCTCCCTCCCCATGAGTGGCCCTGCATTGCTGCCTCCCTTTTAGCCCTGACGTTTATTTATGCCAGTTCAGCAGTTTTTTCCCCTGGCTGTAAATCAGACTGGTGTTTGGCATGTTTTTATTTAAAGACAAGACTTTTTCTTTCTTTTTTTTTCATTTGAGCACTTCATTTCATAGGTCCAGTTTAGAGCACAGCCATGTGAAGAGCTGACTTAGCATAACTGAAAGGAGAGAAGTCTCCAAGGAGGAACTAGGAAGAGTGGCTAAATATAGAGAAGGTGAATGGTGTTTGGGATATTATAAATGGCATGGTTAATGTTAAACCACAGTCTGCAGCTCCCTCATCACAGGATCAGCCCCTTACTTGCTTCTTTGTTCCTGGTGGGTTCCTGATTAGAAGTTAAATTCAAACAGAGAGTAGTCAGGAGGTCATAATATGATGGATGAAAGACAGCAGAAATATGATGGAGTTGAGTCAATGTAACTGCATAGATATCACAAAAGATGTGGTCCCCAAACTATCTGCCTGCTCTGCTTTTCCTCTTTCTTGCCTCATCCTCAGCTACTCCCTGCCTGCTTTTCCACTTCTCTTGCTCCCTCCCTTGTATGAGCTCCAGTGCACTTCCAGTCTCCTGGCACTCCTATTCAACTCACTAACCTGGCAGAAATTTACTTGCTCTTTTTGCTGGACTCATGAGCTGCGCTGGTTCAGCCAACTGTCATATGAGCAGCAGCAGGTGAGCCTGCACAGTATGGGGGGCAGGAATGGGAACCTGTCCTGTCACTGCATGCAGCCGCCCCAACAGAGGGGTCTTGAACTACCTTATACCATAAGCAATAGCAAGATGTTATTCATTCCTTGTACTAAATAAAGCACGTGCCAATGATGCTGTCTTATCTGTAGGGCCTTTCACAAGCAAAACCTGAAGACTTGTAAAGCTGTGACTGCTGGGGTTGCAGTATAGTTCAGTCGCATTTCATTCTCATTTGTGTGACTGGACCCATTGATTCCAAGTGAACTCAGCACAGGTAATAAGTACTCCCATGGAGTACTTATGGGAAAAAAAGGACTAGAGAAAGGGTCATTATTTTAATCAATAGAATGAACCTAATTTTCCTTAAATGTAACAGAAACACACTGACTACATAACAAGCAAAAAAAACCCTGCCAAATGATAAAAAAAAAGGAAACATAATGCATGCACAGCAGTATCTGAAGCAAATAATCGGGCAAACCCTCACTTATTTTCTTCCCTGAAGAGAGCAAGAGACTTGAGTTTGAGCCCACGTTTCTCCCTGAGATAAGGGTCAGCATGCCCCGACTCTCTGAAACTTTGGGTCTTGGTAGGTGGGTGGACTCCCTCATCCTGTTAGACCTGTTCAGCTGTGAGGGAAACCACGCAAGTCATCAGGGAGGGACAAGCACCCAGAAGAAATCCCCATCCAGAGTGTAATTAGGGTATCCTACTGTAAGGAAGTCTTAACAGGGTAGACCTGGACTCTGATGCTGGCACTTTTATACAGTTTGCTGTACTAGATACAAGAATAACTTTGCAGAGACCAGCACCTGAAATCCTCCTTTTCCCTCAGTTCCAGTTTTTATTGTAAACATTGTCTTTCTTTTTTCTCCCCTTTTCATCTAAAGTTTTGATTACTATATTGCTATATAAACATCTGAAACATATTACTATATAAACATCTGAAAGCCTAATCTTTGTTTCAGTCAAAACACAACAAATGCATATACTAGAAGATACATGTAACTTCATATCAGATATAATCTTGCATGAATGATTAATAAAGTGCTATTTTTTTCTTACTATTTGGCTTCGTGTTGCTGGCAATCTTAATAGCTAAAGGTTATGATCATTATTTATATGGCTGATATTTCACATTTGTCCTCAAGTCTGGTTTACTTGGGAAAAGTGGATTGCATGTATAGCAATAGCTAGCCATAGTCACTGATTTACTATTTTTCTCCTTTGAAATGTTTGCTAAAATTTAATTGGTATTATGGTTAGCTCACCCTACAGAGTTACTGTGTTCTCTAAGACTGATTATACATACAATAAGATTTAAAAAATGTCTAGCTTGTTGAAATATTGAAGGTGTAGACTTTTTTGCTGAATTGACAAAAAGGAACCTGTACTTAAATTATTTTTTTTTCTATGGCAATGTTTCATTGTGTAATAAGAAAAAAAAAATCAGTTTCAAATCCAGATACACATTCTTATAGTATTATTTCCACTAAGCTTTATATTGAAAGAAAAAAAATGTTTCTGTAGTAAGGAATTATTAATTTAGCATGCCCCTGTCAGCTTATAGGTTCTTGAATCAAAGTGCAGTTCTGCTTAGGATTCTTATACTGTTCTGACAAAGGTTGAATTTTACCGTTAAAATAACTTGTTCATAAAGCAATGAATTGTTGCATTGATTTAATTACTTTTAAATCTCCTAAAGTCTTAATCAATGGAAGATCATTCCTACTAAAAAAAAATACTTTAGTTTATGTTTTTATTTATGATAACTACCCATAAGTTTCCAAGATTTGTCCTTCAGTACAGGTGTACACCACTGTCACTTCTTCAAACTACCTTGCAGAGTAGTAACAAGGATTCTTTTTTCCTGGCTGCTGCTATAGAGCTGTTGAGAAAAAAACAGAAGTAAATGGTAAATGGTAGTCATTATGATTTCTTGATAATAAAAGCAGATTCCGACTTAACCTGTGCAACCAAAACCACTAGTACATTGTTTCAGATCTAGCATGTTATCCTGTAAAATGCCTATCGTGTGACAATATGAACTTCTTTAAATATTGAACTGATAGAGAACATATGCATTTTCTCACTTAAGCAGGTTTTCTGAGGGCTCACTGTGTATCAGTATATAAAAGGTTTGTTAAAACATTTTTTCTTTATTTTGCTGTCTTATCTGATTAGGTTCTTCTTAATGCAGGTCCAGCTTTATGCAAAGTTCAAGGTGAAAAGTGTAGTTTGCAGAGTGCATTTAGAATTGTACTCTATTTCTTTAATGATGTTTTCATAATTGTATCTGGAAGAAATCTTTGAATCCTCCCTTCTAAGTCTAATCAACTGCTCATTATTCTGAGCTTACAAAAAGAACAATAACAAAGCATTTGTCATTTGAAGTCCTTAGCACAATATACAGCAGTTAATGGTTTTGGTACAGTGAACACTTTTAAAAGCTGATTCACACAGTGTTTAATGCACCGTTCTAGACTGCTTTTTGAATGTCAATTATATTGAATCTGAAAATATAATAGCAATAGCTAACTACAGGAGAGGATTTATACATGTCTTACGTCAACATGTTGACATTGTGCATATGTATGAAAGAAAGACGAGAAGGAAGGTTAAAGGGAAGCGTGATTCACAATTACCTACTGGATTTTAGTAACAAATGAGAGTAAACTGGAAATGTGCCACCACAGAGAGGCTTCAGTAATTTATGCACTCATGAAATCTGTCAAGAAGTGTGCTGGTTTTCTTTTTTAACAGAAGCTGATCCTTGCTACTTTAAAGTGAAAGCCAAGATCAGTTCTGAATAGAAAAATGAAATGAAAAGAAGAGGTGTAGATAAATTTTGAACATTGAAAAAGAATTGAAAGCTGGAGAAGATATTTGTAGATTTCATTTGCAGTTCATTTTAACCTAATACTCCTTGTATTCAGTGTAGCACAGAGACAAGTTACTACTTACAAAGGAGTCCATATTACTATACACTGTGCAACAAGACTGAACCATAATGGATGAGGGAAGAAGGGCTTTCTGAGATTAAGGGTCCCTCTTTAACAAGTTCTTGCTCTTTTTTTCCTCTGTATTTAGATCAGGGAGATGGCCTTTTGCTAGTGTCGATCGCTGCACTGCGCATAATTGTTCAGGTAGGCAGAGCACAGGCTACTGCTCTCTTTACAAGCAGGAGGGGGAGGGTGGGCAAAAACTTCTGATAGAAAGTATCCAGTAACTTGTCAGAAATTCTCTCTACTAGCTGAATTTTCCAAATTATCTTAACGTATAGCCCTATATAGAGTAAGTCGCAATTTTTAAGGGCAGAAAGTTTCATTTGAATCAAATGCATGTTTGATTCACTTATTCAAAGTGCATTATCTCCTTGGTCTTTATAAATATTTCTCAGTACAGCTGAAATAAAAAAAAAAAAGGACCTCATAGCAGTCTGAGAGTGAAGAATAAATGCATGGATATCTAGAGACTTAAGAAACTTAAGAGTTTTTGCAGGTAGAAGGAAGAAAGTGTATTCTGCTAATTAATAATACCTACTGCAAAGACTGTCACAGTAACTTAACATTTAATTCTCCATTCTGGGTTCTCTTAAAATTTTAGGCTATAGAATAAGTCTCACAGCACAACACCATCTAACACCACAAATTTACTGTTGAACCAGATTCCGAACTCAGTATCTCTCCTTAAATGAAGTTAAAACTTTAGAATTTGATCCAAGCTTTATAAAAAAAAAAAAAGCCATCTTTAGGGTGGCAATTATTGCAACCATCTTGCTAGGTGATGGATAAAGCACATTAAAATCACCTAAACTTTACAACTTTTTCTGGGAATTCTCATCATAGTTTGTGATGACTATATTGCACCTGTCAGTTTTAGAATGTGCTTATATTTTAACATTTCAAACAATTAATACAAAGCCTAGTAACACAGATTATTTTGTTATTGATGATCTGATGACTAGTCAGTTGACTTTGGATCATCTGATAAAATGCATCGTTGTATTATCTCAGAGTTCAGAAGACTGAGAATATCAGCCAAACACAGATGTAACCAAATTTAAAGGTTATAAAAGCCTGATAATGTAAAAGTGACTGAAACATTTGTCTAGTATGTAAAAATATGGGAGTATTCTGACTGTAGAATATATTAAAATCAAACTGTATATTGTGTTTTTCTCAAAGTAATTGCATTTTGATTACCTTATCTCAGGAATGAGATATTGCATTACGGCTGAAAACTAAAAGGTTTTCTGAGAAAAACTGACTAATGGAAGCAACCTGTAAGGGAAAGTGATGAGTTCCCACATAAGGGGATAAAAAAATCTAGAACTGTTCAAAAGATGTGAAAGCTGATATGTAATCGAATTATATGTAGAAGATGATGTTCAACCTCCCAGTAGCCACTTGCAGACTGGATGTGTCCTAGAGACAGGTGTGTGGCTGCACAGAGGATGCGATTAAGAGGACTTCAGATTACTTTATCTGAGATGAAGTTCCATGAGCAGTGGGGTGGGGATTAAAAAGAAAGGAATATAATAAAGCTTGTGAAAAGGGTTTTACAGATAAAGAACTGAGAGAAATTAGGAACGAAAGTCCAAAGGTAATTATTAGCAGTAGAAACTTGCACAAAAAAAAATAGGAAAGAAAAATTTAATGAGAATAGGGTTGTAAGAGGAACATGAAGGATGATAATAGATCAGTCTACTGAAAATCTGAGATACATAATATGCTAATATATAAAATGCAGAAATAAAGAACAAAAGTTGGATATCTCACTACACAATTTAATTGGTATAAGAGAGACATAACAATTATTCCTCTTAATTCATACAACACAAATATTACAATAAAGAGTTACAGTTTGCTCAAGGATTGACAGTGGAATAAGGAAAATATTCTTTGTCTGGTACATCATAAATGCTTCCTTTTGACTTCAGACTTGGATCATTAGAAGACAATAGACTCAATACAGATCAAGTGGATGAGACTTTCTGTATTTTTAATGAGTATGTGGCAGAATTGCCAAGTGGCAACTGGGTATTTTGACTGTGGATAGAGAGTACTGCAGGGATATTATATCCAACATTTTCTAAGAATATGGTTGTGAGAAGATTTGGGTACAAAACTTCAAGAAAGGATTTAGAAGGAGACACTTTTCTCGAGTAATTCCAGCCAACAGAAATATATTCGCTGATACTGTGAAGGCTAAAGACACCTTGGATGAGAATGACAGTGAATTGACAGAGTTCACAGGTTTTTGGAAGACAATCCAGAAGGCAGAATAATAAAACAAAAATAAGCAGGCAAATTCAGCAAACACTGATATTTGAGAAGTAAGCTTAAGCAGAAAGGAGTTAAGCAGAACAAGCAGTTCCTTTAAGAAGCCATTACAAAAGTAGACGTTCAAATTGCTCCATTCTTAAGGAACTATAGAAAGGGACCAATTTGGCTAAGTAATGAACTGTTTAATAGCTCTCAGACAAGCAGGAAAACTAAGGAAAAGGGAAAGTAGATTGGATTACCATGAACAAAATGCAGGAACAAAGCAAAAGATTACAGAGATACAGTACACAGAGCTACACTAAAGGGACATCAAAGCCTCTCTCTCAGAAAAAAAAAAAAAATCTATTAAGTACTTTTGCAATAAGGTTAAAAAGTAATAGTAAATATTAAAAAGTAGATGATTCTAGGAAGGCAAAAGAAGTTTAATATTTTCACAAAAATATTGTCTATTTAACACATTGGATATCAGTGACAAAGGACAGTGTAGAACAGAAAACAAATGTGTTCTCGAATATTAAACTAGTAGCATCTCATTAATGTTTATGAATTAGCTAGACATGAGGTCTTCAGAACCCAGGAGATAAAAGGTTGACATTCTTAGCTACCAGCTTTGAAAACTTGTAGAAGACAGGTAGGGAACTGGGAACTTGGAAGAATGATGTGTGCCCCTCTCTAATGAATGGAAAAAAAAAGGAGGAATTTATTAAAAATTGTAAACCTGCTCTTTCACATTCAAATTCTGAAGCCAAAACACAAACTGAACTATTTATAACTGCCAGGCTGATAACAGAAAGATGAGCAGAAATCAGTACAAATTTGTAAAGAAGATACTGTGTTTAATTATATTCTTACAGAAGAGCGGGCCCTATGGAGAGAGGGAAATGTTTTAGTAAAATTCATTACATGATCTCATATGATGTTTTTAAAAAAATGGATTTTTTTTTCCTATAAAGCCTATTCGTCTAGGTTGGGAGATGGGTTGTCTATTAGTCTTTGGTTGGGAGATGTCAAATAAATACTTTGCAGACAGAATCTGTAAAAAAAAAAAAGACTTCTTTCCAAATCCACAAGTGAGATTCCAACAAAACAATATAACTAGATAAAATTAGTTTGTTTAGAATTTGCATTATTTTAGAGGTTATCCAATTTAAACTGAGGACATAGAATAAATACTCTTTTGTGTTATCACAGATATATGGATGTATGTTAATATGTAGCTGAAGTGGATTGTATTCTTCCAAAACACTTGAGATTGGTCACTACTGGAAACCTCTATTCTATTTAATCTAGCCTGTCCCGTCAATCAAGCTAGGTATGTTTTGAATTGGGTGTGTTTAAATGAAATTTTCTATTGTTTCTATGTACTTACTGAGCAGTACTGTATGGGATAGAGAAATCCCAAATATTGAGATCTTTTTTCTCTGGGAGAGCTGCAACATCACTTTTTTTGTCTGGTGTCATAGATACCTGATACCATTTGGGACTTGTCTAAAATAATATAGCTCCAAACTCAAGTGGCCTTTAATACCAATTACTAACTCAAGTGGCCTAAAAAATAACCACTCAATTGCCTTTTTTTTTTTTTTGTGAATCATATTCACATCCCATTCTCCACAGGTGAGATGCAAGTAAGCCTGCATTGGACCGTGCAATTGATCTGTTGACAAAGCAGTCAAAGTCCAGCCATGCCAAAATCTGAAAAACTTTCCTCCTACTTTTTTTCCAGTCTGCTCTCTAAAGTCATTACTCCAATATCTTTATATCTTTGATGACATAAAGTACAAGACAGAATAATAAGTTGAATCTCAGCGGAAAATTTCTTTCATGATCTAAAAGATAAGTCTTGTTGGGATGATTCATTGGAGATTTTTTTAAAAAAAAAAAATCCCTTAACTTTAAGATCATAGTTCTTAGGAAAAATAACCAAGCAAACAAAAAATGAATGCTTTTTTTTTTTATTCATCACTCATTAGCAAACTATATTTACCCTGCCACTACTCACTCATTAAGCTCATAGCAAACGTTAAGATGAATCACAGTGGCATGTGAAAGACAGACTGTTCTGGGTTGTGTTTATATCAGAAGGAATAACAAAAACAAACAAAAAAAATGGGGCAGAAAAGTAAGATAAATACCACAAGAAAATATCTGACTTTCCAGTTCACTCTGTTCACTTGTTACGACTTATTTAATTTGGTATATACAAATGAGATTTAAATTATATTACCTATAGCCTAAAGCAATAAGCATTCATTTTAATTTGCAAAAGGGTAAACCATATTTTGCTGTCTGCTTAGTCCTGTGTTATCTAATTTTTTTTTTGCAAATATTGACTAAAAAAAAATTATTTCTACTTCCATTCCTCTTCAACATTCTTCTCTTCTGACAGGAATATAGATAAAAGAATAATAATCTTTTAATCTTTTCTTCAAAATCCAGTGCATGGTTAAAATCTAGTCTAGGGCTCAGAGCACACATTTCAGTTTTCTAGTTGTATCTGGAAAAATAACCCATTGATTTGTTTGGCAATTTTGTTTCTACAAGATAGCTACAATTACACAGAGGAAGTCTCTTTTGCAACTGTCAGTATTATGGATTTATATTATTGTCACAAGAATGATTTGGGTATACATTACTTCTTTTTGGAATAAAAAGCAATAAAATAGTTTTGAACAAGGAGTCACTAATTCTGAAGCAAATTTTATTTTTCTTCCAGTGAAAAAGAGTAGCACCAATGGTATATTGCAGGGATTGTTGTAGGTTCTTGGTTTCTACCTAGACCATGAAGAGCAATTGGGGATCTCTGTGATTACTATTCTGTATTCAGAGCAGAAAGATATGATAGCTGTTGTAATAGTTAAACTACACTTTTGTAATAGGAAAACTTTCCAAAAGTTCTGCATGATCCTAATACAGCAGGCACCATAAAGTTGCAATACACTTGAATCATCCCAAAGGGAAATACAGTACAGAAAGTAAGAGGGAAGCTTAAAAAAATTCTAAGAAAGATAAGAGTAGACGACTCATCTTCTAGAGCAATTTAATAAGTTGTATTAATTCTGTGAAATGTTTGATTCAGACACTACAAATTTGAGTGAAAATGTTGCTATGAATTTTGTAAATGGTTAGAAGTAGACCTTTATCCAACAGAAATGCAGAAGAATACTTGCAACTTCCAGCATGTGGATAAACCTGTAGAAGCAATTGCATGGTTCAGGAAATTCCACCAGCCACTATACTGCTTGTGCAGCCCGGCTGTCTCCAATTATCCTACTCCTCTTGTTCTTAAACCATCAATATTCCTACTGTTACAGAACTTTCCTTACCCTGGTGCACATAATGTTGAAATAGCAGTAAGAGAAAGGAGAGATTTTTCTTCTTAGCCAGGTTATCACTACTAGTTGGAAATAAATATTCAATCAATTTTTCTTCCTTGAAACTATTGGCTGTATGCCTAAGACGCCCGATATTACTTTGATCAATATTTTATTTTTCCTAATCATTGAAGAAATGGAAATCCAAATTGGTTTTCAGCCTTCTATTTTTTGTGAAGTTCTGTAGTTGTTATTACAATATCTTTTGAAAACTAGCCACCTGTCTTCCCCAAACCACAGGAAAACTTTTATCCTATTGATCTTTAAACAAAACACAGATTATCCACCTGCATTTAGTAGGACAAGCAATGTTCAAAGGTTCAGCAAGTTCCAACTAAATCTGAGTGTGACACTCTATATAAATTCTGTAAAATTCTACACTCTAAGACCTTTATTTCCTAGTATGTTTGTTTTCTGCATACATTGAATTTGTAGGTGTTGTGAGACCTGTTAGAAGTGTGAAAATTTCACAGTTCAGAATGGCATCAAACCAGAGAACACTACCTAAAGCAGAAATCATAAATGAAAGGGTCAAATACTACTGATGTTGACTTATGTGCCAGTCTCTAACAGGGTAAAGTAGTTCCTTATTTCATTTAAAATCACAATCAAAGCAGCTTGGAAAAGACTAGAAAGGAATGTCGTTTTTTTTTTTTTGTGTTACTGGAGATAGATAGCCTATTATTAGAACACATACTTACTATTAAAAATCTCTAAACTGTAAAATCAAATTAAACAAACAAAAAAGCAACAAAACACTGCATCTTACATTAAGGAATCTAGATATCCACCCATTTTACTGAGGGCTCAAAAATCCCCAGTGTTATAAAGTCTAGAATACCGTAGATCATGCATTCGGTCTAGTACCCTTCTCATCATCTCCTGTGTTCATAGCTTTCCCTTCTGCTGGTTTAGACAACACCATGCATGTAGTGGTTATAAACAACAACAATAATTACTAATTTGAAGTTAAAGAACAGACCTCCCCAGTATGTTTAATCTTTGGCCAAAGCTCGGACCATCTCAAAAATGATCTTACAAACCCATGTCCCACCCTAGAGATTATGTAACATCATACTTCTGTGCAAACCTTTAACAAGGTTTCAGAGTCAGGAGACTAGAGACTGAATTGGATTTCTGTGTACTCTGCCCGGGGTCAGTGACAAATCAACAGCTGCTTGTTTCCATCAATAATAGTCTGTCTGCTGCTGCGGGAAAAAAAAAAAAAAAAAAAAGACAAGTTTGAATTATTGTGATTTGGCTCAGGCAAGGCAGTGGGGTGGGTGATTGGCTTTACAGATTTTAGACCAGGTGTGTTGTTGTCAGCTAAGCATAATGGATAGTGCTGATGCTTAATTACTGCGTACTTGCATAAGTCACAGATCACATAATAAAAAGAGGAAGAAAAAATTACAAGGTAAGTCATTCTGTCTAAGGTGATCTTTATAATATAGCAACATTTTATTGAGATCAGAAAGTTTTTAAAATAGACAAGATTTGTGCTTCCTTATGAAAGCCTGATTTTTATGCAATTTTTGCAGTGTGGTTGTATTTCTAGAAGGTGTTAAGTCACCAGTCCAGCTAAAGACTAATGCAGTAAAAATTTCTACTGGTGATAATGAGATTCATTGATATCTCCTGATTCTTCTTTGGGGAATGAAAGAGTGGGAGCTTTCAGAAACCTAGTTATAGTCTCCAATTCTCAGAGGCCACCTCCAGTTTTAATAATTTATAATAATGTAAAGAGTAGACTGTTGGAGTCAAAGTGTTTTCTTTTCCATGCTTTTCCCTGTCCTTTGAACACCTGCCTGCTGGGAGCTGTCAGAAGGGATTTCTGTTCCCTGAGACTCTCCTGTAACAGTGACCTTCCTGCATGGAGAGCCCAAAGTGAATCTACTAACACTAAAATACTCCAACAAAGCAAATAATATTATAGATAGCCTTCTACTGATATTTATCGTAACTCAAGTGACTGGGACACATCAAAAAGATGATGTATGCCATGCATTTCTTAAATATGTTATTTCATATTACAAATACCTCAGTGCAAAATTTTTTTTTTTTAAAAAATGTCTTTTATAAGGCCAATCTAAAGCCTGTTGAACTAAATGGCTTCAAATATTCAAAATAAGAAATTCTATGAGCTTCAGATCAGGTTATGAATTTCACTTAGCTTTCCACTATCAACTAACATTTGGTCTACTTACCAGGTCTACCCACCAGCCTTTTGTAAATATTTGTGACACCACCAGAGATGTTTCTGACATGACACTCTCAATGTCATTTAGAATCTAATAACATTTATAGGTTTATAAAGAAAGACTTTTTTTTTTTTAAATTTAGAAGGCCAGTTTGGACAGGGCTCTGAGCAACCTGACCTGGTTGGAGATGTCCCTGCTACTTGCAGGGGGGTTGGACTAGATGACCTTTAAAGGTCCCGTCCAACCCAAACCATTCTATGATTCTATGACTCTAAGGCAAATGGATAGATCATCTCAACATCATACAGATTAGCTTGCTAAAAATTTTCTAGGTCTGCCATAATTTATGTCTTTGATCATATTTATATTGTTAAAATAACCTACATAGTCTTATGGTGGAAAAAAAAACCCTAATAGTGTAAATCTGAATAACGATACCAAGACCTGAGCAGCCCTAAATACAGATCCTGCTAAGATATGTCAGTTTTAACTGACTCAATTCCTAGATCTACTCACAGAAAAAAAAAAAAAAAAGATAGTTTGTCTCTATCTAAATAATTAGAGCACTCAAAGTTAGAAATAACCTCTTAAACTAACAGCCAGTTTAGTTTCTGAACTGTTGTATCTGTGTGTTCAGAATAGGATTTGTTCCATAATATTCAGGAAACAGCATTCATAACTTGCTTGAGCTTCGAACTGATCTCACAAATACATGATTTCACACAGGCTGTATTTTGGCAGCCTTTTCTCAAGGTGACAGAGGCACAGATAACAGAAGCAGCGCTCTGATCTGAAAGAAATGTTTTTCTCTCACCGTACAAAGGTGGAAGAACTCAGTGTTACTTAGCTGCTATGTGAACACATAAGAGCATAAAAAAAATCTGAAAAGATGCATAAATTTTGAACCTGCATAACCCTTTGTGGCATGTACAGATGTGGTATAATCTGCATTTCCAACTTGTTTCTTTTATTTAATTAATATCCATGCTCATCCATGTTCCAGTGTGTATATGAGTATCATATGCATATTACAGGCAATAACTTTCCATTTTCCTATCCCTTTGAGAAACCTCATGCTCTATACAGTGAATAGGAAAGCAATTTATTGCAGAATTAATAATCTGTCATTATGTTAAAGTTTAACCTTCCACATCCTTTAAAACATAGCTGTATCTCAAAGGCATTTGAATACCCATCTTTTTCCTTTACATTCACAACAAAAGCTAAAAACTCAGCTAAGCAAACTCAGCAATAGGCATCCTTCCACCTTTCCCTTGAAGCGATTGACTATTTCCCTAACATTGGCATTTGTGAAACTTCATCTAGAAAAATATGCTGAGTTTGTGGCCCCAGACACATGAAAGATGTTGACATGGTAGAGCAAGTCTAGAGGCTGGCCACCAAAATGGTAAAGGGGATGGAGCACGAGTTGTACAGAAAGGCTGATAGCAGGAAAGGTGCAGCCAAGCCCTTTGAAAGGTACATGGACAAACAAAAGGACATGGATTATAATGATTGATATCTAGTTAAATATTGGGGAAAATATTTTTTTTATTCTTTCACAGTAAGGGTGGTCAAATGCTGCACAGGTTGCCCAAGGAGTCTGGAAAATTATTCTTCTTTGGAAATATTCAAAACTTGACCATGTATTACCTTCAGTAACCTGATTAAATTCAAAGAAAGATCCAGCTTTAAACGTGGCCCTGCTTCAAGCAGGGGCTTGAACCAGGTGACCTCCACAGGTCCCTTCAAATCAAAGTTGGTTTATGATTCTCATAAAAAACTGCATGCTTCTCAGCATCTCTCTCTACCAGCAATCTCAAATCTTTCTTCTCTGTAGATTTATGAAAGACTTCTTTGTTTCCTACCACAATAATTCACAGCAATCAAAAGTTTTGCATCTTACCTCTCACAAAAAGACCCCAAAATTACTTTCTTTACTACCTACTGATTTATTAAAATATATAAAAAATTGAAATTCTCAGTCACCTTCTCTTGTCAATGAAAATGTCTACAAGCTATATTCAATTTATTTCCAGATAAGCTCTTTGATTCCAGACAAGTCAGCTATCCAGGCTGCCTTTTTGACCTAATTATATGCTTTAAAGTCCAGAGTGCATTTTTTTTCTAAAGCACACTTGATGTGATATGGATTTATTATCTGCTCCACATACAGAACAGCGGCAAATCAATGTGCATACAACTTATTCGTCTTCTAATAGCTGATAATAAAAAAATGAAAAGTTGAAGTACTGACCGTACATTCATATTTACTGTCCAAACTGTGGTCTATACAGTGTGGAAGAGTAATAGAAGGAGATCAAAAGATGTTTGTGAATTTTTAAGACAAATCATCTGCTAGTATAAATTATTTATTCTTGAAGCCAATAGAGCTATGAAAATTTACAGCAGCTACAAACCTGCCCCTTCCAAGTCTTAATTTTCTGCATTTTAGTTAGATTTTGAATCAGAACACTCTAATCATCTCCTTTGGAGCTCATCCAAAGCTCACTGAGGTCAATTAAAATGTTTCAAGCAAAGGCAAGGGGGTCTTGATCAGAACTATTACATTTAAGTTACTTGTACGGCAATTGTTACCTCAGTTCTGTCAAAATGACTTTATTTATCTGAGGAAAAAATTCAGGAGCTCTAGGATATGCAGAGAAATTATTTTAATAGATATTAATGAAAGAAGCTAATGTTAAGATTGATTCATATGCCTTTTCATCCTAAAGAATAAGATGTCATTAGTCAAGTTTTTATATTTCTGGAAATAATTTTTATGGAAGATATCTCTTTTTCTTCTTTTGGCCACATTATGCCAATATCTCTCTCTTTTTTTCTGCCCTATCCCTCCTTTAAGGTTTACACACACACATCCCCCACTTAAAGTCCAGATTCTTTAATGAAGTTCTAATGGACATATCTTTTGACAGCAGCATTATCAGAAAAGTCAGCTATTGCTAGCTAAAAGGCAGTTGAAATGTCTCACTGCAAAGTGTCTCAAAAAGGGAGAAAATAAAGTTCTGTTAGAGAAGCCATCTTGTTTTGGATATGAATAATGGGAGAAATACACCATTAAAAATCTGTACATCCCTTAACCTGCCACAGGGAATAGACCTAAAAGCTTTTCTCATTCCTTTCTTTTTTTTTTATCAAAGAGTCAGACTTGAACAACTTCCCAGGTAGCTGTAAAGGAAGGAAAGATGGGATTGGAGAAGAAGGAGTATTTAAGTTTTTTGGTTTTTTTTCAAGACTAATTACCATTTTTATCATAATATTTTAAAATGTCAATTAATAAAACTGCCATATGAAATTTGGATATGATGCCACATAGAAGCTTCTCAAACAAATTCTAGAATACAATCATTTGACACTAATTTCACATTAAACAGCTGAGTCATGAAAGAATTTGAATTTGTGCTCAGTTGGTGCTCTGCTGATGTGTAACTGTTAAAAGAATGATAGGTATATAAAACAGCATGAAGTGAAACCTGACATTTATTTTTAAAAATATTTTTTCTGTCTAGTTCTGTATCATTATTCATACTATTAGCAAATTTTGCATAAACAAAGGCATTTTTTTAAACTTTAGAAGACAGCTTTTGAATCTCCTTCTCTATTAGAAGAAACCTCACACAGAAGCAGCAATTGTGTCCTCTACAATGGCTTTAGATATTAGAATGATTTCAGATTATTTTTTAATAAAAAAAAGACATCTTTAAGCATAATGAAAAAAAAGCACATTTAAAGTTTTTTAATTTCAGTGAGACTATTCTCAAGGATTTATATCTGCAGCATTGGGGTGACAGTTTCTTAGCCTCTGATGTACGATTGTGAAAGATGTCTCTTGACTGCTAGACTTCTTCCTGCTAGTAAAATTTCACTGCAACAGGTAATTGGGATCTCTTTTTATTCTTATTATTTTTGGCCATTTATGTTGTCCATGTTTCTGTAATATTGCATTACAGTCTTGAACAATGATAGAATTTCTAATGAATATCTTATATCAGAGTATAATGCTCTTTTCGTAGATTTTATTTGATTCCTTGCCCAAATATTGATATGTGTTTAAAATGTCAAATTAATTGAATTAATTAACAAAAGTGTGTATTTGGGATGTCTGGGACAGAGAAGGAAGTAATAGCTTTTGCTTTTTTAAAAAATTTACTTCATTAAAACTTTTAAGGAAGCACCTAGGTTCTTCATAGGTATGATTTCAGCTAGATTTTCTTCATGGAGAAACTTGGAGGCATAATTGATCCAGTCTGTTGTCAGCATTTGGTACCGCTAGTGGAAGAAGAGGTTCAGTTTAAATGACTTGGTCTTTTTGCTAGGAGAGTTCAGATATCCTGTGTTTGTAAAGATTGAAATATATTGTTCATGCTTTTCTCATTCAGTGGGTTAGGACAGTTCAGTTTTCTCTGCTGGAAGGACAACAAAGATGGAAAGATGATGCTGAGTGATTGGTATTACAATGGATAATAATTTAGGTTTAAAAGTGAACAAATAAGACAAAATCCTGTATTTTCCAATTATGGCAAAGTCTACCTGGTGCAGGAGCACAGCAACCAACAGACTTACAGCTCTGATTTGTACACATTGATCCAGAAAAAGACTTGAATCTGCCTATTGAAACTAATGCCAGCTGTCTGCAACACCCCTGGGACAAATACGCCAGATGGAGGTTGCCAGAATGGTATAACCATGTCCCTTCCCTGCCAATATGTTCCTTTACACCACTGGGACTTGGGGAAAGCACTTGAGCTAACTATGTCACAGGGGAACTCCTCGGCTGGGGCTTTCCTCTTCTTTTGTCCAGAAGATGTTATGGAAAAAAATGAAAGAAAAACAAACAAACAAACAAAAAAAACCCAGTGACTATATCTCTGCATCTTCTTGACCATATTTAAGTTATCATCATTATCAGAACTATGGTGCAATAGCATTGCAAATAGTATTGCAGAGCTGCAAAGAAGTTTCCCCTTTGTTCTTGTTCTGAAAATATTTTCCTCAGCATTTTATCAGTTAGCGTAGCCTTTCAGTATGTTTCCTCTATGTTGCTTGTTTTGCCAATAAATAAGATTCCATTATGGTCTCAGTACCATAGCCTGTGATTTGATTGCTGTTTAAATCCTTTATGTGTGATTTTTCTCAGGACTTAGTTTTCTGAATTCCAAAATAGTTGCACTTGAATTGCACTTGATTTCTGATTCATCAGGCTGTGGATGGTGTAAATCCACTGCTAAATATTCCCTGCTCCTTTTCACTTGCATGTACGGCGCTCGTTCCCCTTTAAAGGTAGTGGAGCTTTTGTGCAGGCTGAAGAGCTGGGGACATCCAGGTCTCTTTATCCTTAACCAGTGATGGGGTAGGACTATACTGGTGGTCATTTTGTCTGATTTAATAGTCAGCTGTTAACACAGCCAGACCTGAACCACTGGTTAAAAATGCTTCATAAAAGCTCTGTTCTACTGTGCCCTTCTGGGACCTTGACTTCCGTATTTCTAGAAGGGTTTTTCCCAGTTTGCAGCTATTTAGAAAGCACAGATGTTGTTTCTTCTTGGCCTTGTCATGAGTGCATGGGAAGCAGTAATCTAACAGTGAGTTATTATGCTAAAAAATTCTACTGTCTGCTTCTCAGGTGCACATCACAAAAAAACTAATCTTGTATAGATTTTCCTGTTTGTTATCAGAGGCAAAATGGACTCTGATATTCAGGTACATAAAAGAGTTTCTTCTCTTCTTTTATTTCCTTCATTATGCACAGTGAAAAAAGGATAGCTGCAACTCTTTACAGCTATCAGGAAAGATGTTATGTTACCCTGATTGTAAGTCAGTAATTTAAACTCCATAAATTTGCTTTTGAATAGGAAAGTTATGTGGCTTGCAAGTTAACTGTACCATGGGTGAGGTGACACTCTGTATTGTAATGCTTCCAAAGCCAGTTGCCTTTTCCACACCACTTAGGATGTCTGTGGTCTGCAGTCAATACTGTCTTGTCAAGTTTTCTTTTCTCACTTACTTTTAAATTATATATCCTTACAGTTACATATGCTCTGTGTTATCCATGTTTTTGCATTGTCTGGGGCCCAGAAGAGCAGGAGCTGACTGTAACAAGTCTGTGCATGTGTACTGAAAGTGTGCTACATACTGTACAAGTCTGTGCATGTGTACTAATCGCTGTGTTCTGGCAGGAGGTTAGAACAGCAAACAGCAATAAATTTCCAGTGAGTCTGCCCAACACACAAACATTTGCCTAGTGAAACTGCCTGCACCACATGTTACTGTGAGGAGGGTTAGAAAAGATGAACAACAGAGGTCTCTTTGAGGAGAACACGTTCCCATTATCCCGTTTGTGGTGAAAAAGCTGGGAGCTACCAGTGTAGAGCAGTACAGAGGCAAAGCTGCAAAGCTTCTTGGGGACCCGCAGTCACCAGCTGACCTCCAAGTAGCAAGGAATGGCCATAGATGGCATATTTGTATATTTACCTGTTCCTATGCATTTTCACATTGGTAGGAAAGACTCTGCTGAAGTTCTACAGTCTCAAAATAAGCCCAACTGCTGTTTCAAGGCAAGAGGCTGCATAAGAAGCTCACTCCCTGCTGCAGGCTCCTTTTAACCGATTAGTCTTTACTGCAAGCAGTATTCAGTCGCACAGCTAGCGTCTCTCATCCTGTCGCAATGAACTTTCCTTCCTTCTTGTGAAGAAAAATAAGCAATCTTGATGTCAAATACTGAAGTTTATTGTGGTGAATTCAGATTTTGCACACTGTTGTTTTTTTTTTCTCCCTGCCCTCCTCCTCTCTGCATGGTAAGCTACTGGTGAACTGTCTGGGTTGCCTGGCTCTCTGCAGGCTATTTCCTCTTGCTTCACTTTTCATTTTGAAAAATATGCAAACTTCCATCTGTTTCTTGAATACAATCCTTCTGAGATCTACGTATGTATGAGCTTTTTGTGCTGAAGAAGCAGGTTTCTTAGGACTGTGTCATTTTATGTAAATGCATTTTGACGTTAGTTTTCTGCATCCACACACTCGTCCTACCTGCATATTGTGCTTTAGATGCCACTCAGAGTAATCACTAAACTTCTACAGTATTTGCAATGCAATTGGGCAGCAATGTTAAATATAAGTGAAGGCAGAGCTCCTCAGCAGTAAAATCTCAGGTTTCTGTTTTTAGCCAGAGTGTATGTGCTTGTGCTCTACAGCAGATGTTTCTGCCTTTGAGGCAATTTCAGTGCTGAGCTATTTTAAAGATGGATTATTCTACATGAACAAGTAAATTCATAATTAATTCTACTTTCAACTTTTCAAGACTATTTTTTTTTCTGCAACTGAGGGGAAAAAAAGTGTTACTGCCTAAAACTTAAGCTCTGAGGATTTATATAATCCTTATTTCATCAGACGGTGTTTCAGTGGCAAAGGATAATGTGTTCTGACTAGAGATGGCTTTGATTCGTACCTAACACTGAGAGGTAGGACGTCAGTCAGATAACTAAAGGCTGTTATTATGTAACTGAAGAGATACATGTCAACCAGGTCCCATTAGAGCACATTCCCTAAAAATTCTCTCTCTGAGACAGGTGGTGTTGAAAGAACTTTTTTTCTCCCCTGTCTGTCCATATGAATTGTCTTTATTAATTAAGCCTGGGACAAGACTCATTTAGTTGGGAGACCCTGACCATGCATCCTCTCTTCAAAACTGCGGCCTTTGCTGTAGTTTCAAGGTACCCTCTTTGGGGTAAGAGAGGCCACTCTGATGGGCAGAAATAAGCAATGTTGGCAGCTCTCTGCATGCATTTGTACATTTTCTGGAAGAATATTTTTATGACGTCTTGTGGTGTGGTAAATATGAGTTGCTGTGGTGACTTGTGATAGCACTTTCCTGTTCTGGCCTGCTGGAATGAAGTTAGGGGAAACTGTGGAATTGCAAAAGGTGTTCTCAGTGGTTTAGCATGTGTCCTTACTGCAAAATGGGGGAGGTGTTGGTCCAAACAAAACCCTCTAGATTTTAGGCAATCCTGTTTAGCCATCTAGATAGCACAGGCTTAAACAACAGTAGATTTGGATTAAATGTTCTGGATAGACACAAATGGAAGGAAAAAGCCACACGTGAAAGTGTAGACTGAGATGTCTTTTCAGCAAAAGCTACTGAGATGCATCAACCCAACTCCAGGTGAGCTGAGATGTCTCCATAGCTCTGTGCAGGGTTGTATCACAGGGGCGATACAGATGCACCTGCGTGGCACAGGGAGATGTAGGGCCAGCTGCCCTCAGCATCCTACCATACCAACTCAACTACATCTCTGTTCCAGAGGTGTAGGACTTTCTTAGTTCAGGCACCTGAATGGAGCAGCACAACACTACAAATAGATGCCTTTGATGTGCTCTGTTCACATCCTTACAACTCCCGCTGTTTTGACTTTGCTTTTTTTCTTTACCTCTTCAATGGCTGAGGTTTTGTGTATGATTTTTTTGTGTGGTTATTAAAGTGATGTGATTATGTTTATTTTTCTTTCAAGGGTTGCTAATGTCCAGATTATAGCAGTCTGGAATAATTATTATATTGTAAAAGTTATCAGAAAACATTTAATCTGAAGAATGTGATCTTGTGGATACAAACACACCTCTGAATGGGGCAAAGTGTGTTTTGGGTCTTGGAATAGCTTCTTCTTTCACTACATCAATGGAAGCTACTGGTGGTGTACAGTGTTAGCAATCAGCCCTTAGGAAAGAAAGGAAAAATCACTAATGCTGACAGCAGGAGCAGTTGTTCTGTGTGGCCTTATGGATTTAAATTTATTTTTTCTTGCTCCTGTGTATATATCTACATTGTGTATATTCTTGAGAATTTGTGTTTTGGAGTTCAAATGAAGCTTCAGACAATAAGGCAACATTTTCTGATCATGTTTCTCTTTCTAAAATATAAAAGCTTCCATGATTAATGTAATATTTTAACATTTTATAGTCTTCCAAAACTTCTAGATTCAACAAAGAGTGTTGGTGGGGGAGGGAGGGAGCAGTTTTTGACTTTATAGTTTTAATCCTCTTCTTATATATGTCACAGGTTCTTTTTCAAATAGATAGATCATTATCTTCCATAAATACTACGATAATGTTGGTCCTAATAGTAAAATAAAAATTATATCAACTAATTTAAGACACAATGTTGGAGTCTTGGTGCCACTGTTTCCCTCCTGAGTGCCATTCTTCTTGTAGAAAATAAATTAGCAAGTAGAGGAATATGGGGGATGATGGAGTAAAGAAGCAGTAGTGGTTTTGGAAAAAAAAAAGCTGTGTGTCACTTGGCTAAAGCAGGAAGTGACAATCAACCATATTTTATTAAATATAAATGGAAGAGAACAAACTTGCAGATGCTGTGTTCACATAACCTCAAGTCAATGAATGACTCAGTATCAAAGACTTTGTTTTTCATTTCAGAAACTGGTGTCTCAGACACAGGCTAATTCCTGGAGGCAACCATTCATCCAAATGGAACTTGTAGATCAATATGAATGGGGTTTAGTCCTTAACAGCAAAGAAAGAAAGAAAAAAACTGTGTGGAAATACCAGATTCCTTCTCTTTCTCTTCCCTGTTAAGAAAAAGCTTTTGCTTTGAATTGCCTTTATGAATTTTGTATTGAATTAAGTATACTGTCAAACTTCTTGTCCAAAGTGCTCAAAACAGTATTTGGCCAAGTTGACAGCTATTACAAAAACCTTTACTTGAGCCCAAATAATCTTTTCATTGCTGCTGAAGTGCCTCAGAGAATATGAAACAAAATTGAATAGGTTGCATTTTATAACTATTAATGAGCCTTCTTTCTAGGTATATAAACTGTCAAAAATGTTAAAACATTATAAAAAATCTCTTGCCTATTTAATGTTTCTTAACATTGCCAGATCCCATCAGTTTTTGACAATCATTCATGTTATGTCAGTTTTAATGCTGTTGAACATGGTACAGGATTTCCCTTGGCTTTAACCTACTTTTACAATTTATGTGAAGTAACTTTTCTTTCATATAAATAAAAGCTACTTTTTCCTTATATACTTTGAGGCTTATTTTTATTGTTCTGGCACATGCTATATTGTAACATTGCTTCATTTTCTTTCTTGACTTATTCAGTAACTACTTTTGAACAATTTGAATAAATTAATATTTAGATCAGTTGTATTTTAGATAAGCACAATCTAAATTAGCTTGTGCAAAAGACAGACCAAGTCCCAATTCAGAAAGTCCTTGAGAATGTCCTTAGTTTTCAGTCCTTAGGTCTTACTTGAGTCCTACCTACTGCAGTTCACTTCCTCAGTTTACACCAGATTTCAGCTTAAGTTTAGCATATAAGCATGTGCTTAAGCTTTGCTGTTTGAAAATCATGATGTAAAAATGAGTCAAAACAAGCCAACAACATTTGCACTTGTTTTTATTTGCCTTCTGGTTTTATACATTCTGATATTTTCAAATTTTAGCACAGCTATTGAGGCCAGCAATATGCTTAACAATTATAACTCAACAATTAAGTAAAAATAACTTCTAGAAGCTAGTTCTTTAAGAAAAGCACATCAGGAGACTCACTAAAAATTATGAGCACTTTCAACATTGCGTTGTCTCGAACAAACTACTTAAAGCTGAGTTTTGGATTACATCTAATAGCAAAATGAGTAAGCAAATGTTTTAACAAACTATTTCTGCCAGGCTAGCTTTTTTTTTTTCCCAGGCTTCTGTTAGGCTGGATATGAATCAGCTCTGGTCCAGAAACTCCATAACTATGTCTGCATGTTGCTAATTGGCTCTGCTATGTCTCACTTACTGTCTTCTGGTTTGGGAGGCTGGTGGGTCAGGCCCCTCTCTAAAATGCTGTAACTGAAGGCTTTTGTGTTTTGCATACTTAATCTGAAACTTTTTGCATTTCACATTTCTTTCTTATTATTTAAAGATGTTCTGTTTCTCATTAAAATCTGTACCCTATGCTGCAGTCGGTATTTTTGCAGCAGTGACTGCTTTGAATTGGTTTCATTTTCATTAGACAATGAGTAACAAATCACTATACTGAGGAGTCTCACTAACAGTTAATGTTTTATAAATACATGACCATTAAGTATTGTAGGTTGCTACTTTAAAAATAGTTCTTTTCATATCATTCTTATGATACAAAAGGGAGAATAAAAGGTAATTATGTGATGCTTCACAAATCTTTATTTAAAGTGATTAAAAATTGGGATGATATTTTCCATTGTGAATCTTCTTAGTAATGACAATCGATAATGAAAATACACAAAGAAATGGAATTAAGTATTCTGCATTCTTTTGCATATCTTGTTTTTTCAATTGTCTAAATAATAGCTTCATTTTTCACTAACCTTTTTTTTTTGGTATTTATTTTTCTTTCGTGTTGCAGTTAATTACTTTTATAGTGATCAAAAAAGCCTAAGAATCTTGATTTACAAGTGCTAACTCACTTACTTCTCACAGTTCTTCTGTGATTATGGTCTATTAATGTTACCAAAGACTGAAAAGTGCTGGTGAAGCCGAGGCTTACTTTCAAACAGAATGGAAGCTGTGGGAAATATTGGAAAGATCAAGAATGAACAATTAATCTACCGGCATAGGCTGTAAGCTTATTGGTACTGTGTATTGGTTACAGTCTCCAGGACTGTGCACATAAGCCAAGTATTGAAAAGTCAGATGTTAGAAAAGGACTTCTGCCAGCTCCCTCCACCTCAGCGCTGCCTGAGGGTGGGATTTGTTTGACCTGACTCCAACTGTCAGGAAATTAGGTGTCTAAAAAATATCAGTCATCTATTGTGGCACGAAGGAGACAGATTCACATGCATAGAGATTTATCAGCAGGGTCCATAGCTAGCTGCGTATATTGTCAGTCAAAGTAGCTTTTGGGGAAAGATAAAAACAGAAGAGGAGAGAGAGAAAAGGGAAAATGAAAACTATCCCTGGTGGCCATCAGGAGAGAGAAGTGACGAGGTCCACAGCTGAGCACCTCCAGACCTCGCTCCCATCAGCAGCAGGCGGTTTACCAACACAGAGACACACAAAAACTCCTGTAGTAACTATATGGATGTCTTCAAGACCCACTCAAACAGACAGTTGTTTATGGCGTGATGCTGTTAGTGCTGATGGAAGCACACTTTGGGGGCAGGTGCTGCAACTGATTGAGCTGTGTGCCTGCATTTTATTTGGTCCACTGAGTAACCAAAGAGTAGGGAAAGGATGGAAGAAGGTGGCACACTGGTGGCAATAGTTTCCCATAAGAACGCATCATAACAACAACTTTGAGGCTTGCAGATGCAAGGATGTGAGAATAATAATGGGAAAAATACTGCCATAAGGCTTTGGGAAACACTGCTGTGGTGACTTTGATGAGGGTTTTGAGCTGCGAGTGAACAGCAGGCTTCAGAGTTGTGAGTAGAAGGCCCTTGGTAACAGAAAACACAAAGACACTGTGCAACATTACCTTGGGAAGAGGTGGACCACCCCAGGGAGATGCCTGTCTCCACTGACTGCAGAGGGATTCTCATTTAAGTTTATTGCTTAGCTTTTAGTTAATGCAAGTTGAATCCTACTCCATATACACACATCTGACAGCATGATAATTTTAACGTGAAGTTATATATCTGCCTTCAGGAATCCTCATAGGCCATGCTCCTGGTAATACTGTATTTTCCTTGATATACTTATAGCTATCTTGAGCTTAGCAGCTTTTAGTAAAATACTTTTATTTATATCAAAATGACATATTGTGTAGGGAATTGACACTCTTCTAAAATGAGCTGAGAAAATGGCCTTGTCCACACTCAACATTGCAGCACTTCTACTGTGCCAGGAAGCTGGAAAAGGCCAGTATGCAATAACTGAAAATTATGCCTAAATATTTCAGCAGCTCATGTTGTTATGTCATCAGTTATATCTTGCTTATCCAGGCTTATTCCCATAGGGTTTAATGAACTGCTTAGAGTGGCCATACTTCAGTCCCATTAGCAGCTGGAGAGGTAAAACAATTTCAGTAGAAGGAATCCCTTCCATCACAGAAATAGTTACACAGGCACAATATGTCATATAGAGGAGAGCTAAGAAACCATTGTAGGATGATTTACTGACTACAGCACTGGGTTTTTTATTCTCTTCCCTGCCTTCTACCACCTGCTGTATCCACTTTTTAAGTTGGATTCTTCCTTTGCCAGAGCATCACTCATGCAGATCACTGTCCTGTTAAGGTTATTCTGATATATTCCCTTTGTGTGACTCCCTCTCTGAAGATCAGGCCCTTCACCCAAGTCTACAATGTTGAAGAACTGCCTGCTGTTCTAGCTGTGATCTCTAGTTCAGGAGTGAAAGGACTAGATGGAATAAAACTAGTCCCCAGGCTCTTTAACATACAGTACCTCGAGTATAGTGAACTGACTTGTGTGATCCCAGCTCTAGTACTGCTCACCTCTGCTTCACTGAAGTGGCTACTCTCATCTTTTGGTGGGTGCTACACTGACCTGTTCATACTACCCCATCACAAACCTACAAACACACAGATGTCAACACGCAGTTGCATCCAGGAGTGAAGCTCTGAGGGTCAGGTTGACATAATCAGGAATCCACATATCAAACATTTTTATGTGATTTGGTGGCGGCTTCTGTTCCCAAGGAGGATGGATACTTGCTGTTTCTGTCAACAGTGAGACACGCACTTGATGACCAGCAGTGAGCTTGGCTGCTTTGTCTGAATTGTGTAGATAGTATCTTCAGCAGTCATGTGGTAGTACTTTTTAAAACATTTTTGTCAAATAGTTATCAGTTTTGCAGGTATAGGCATTTAACAGAATAATGTTTTTTGACAGCTTAACTAAGTTTGAAAGCATCAAGCACTGGCACTTAGATAATGACACTGGCAGGAATGTTTTCACTGCATTAGATGCCAATTAAATTACTGATTTCATAATTATAAATCAGCATGTTACAGTGGATAATTAATGTTGTCACACTCAAGTTGAAATACTTTATATAAGCATAAGCCTTTCCTCTGTTGATTTGCTAATTCAGGAACCAGAAAATATTGCATATCATCTTTTAATATTTGAATACATAGCTTTTAAGTTTCCTGCTCCTGCCTGCAGCCATAGCAGCGTGCTGTGCTATATAACGGCTCAATTTAATGAGTGTGGACAGTGTTCAGAAGCAACATAATGATCTCCAGGGAGAGAATTGTTCATCTAAAATTAACACTAATTTGGGGACAAAAAAAACCCCAAACACTTAAAAATAATGGGCATATTTATCATAAGAAAACCTGTTAGAAGGAAAGGAGGTTGGCAGCTCACAGTAGCAAGGACTTCATGCAGGAAGTTTTGTTTGTTAATGTGGAGTTGCTCTAAATTATAAAAGAGATGGTGGAGAAGTAGTCCCAGAATAAGGTCTTCAGTCCTGTAACAGCAAAGCATTATATCCCCAATCTTCTCAGCTAATTGAACTTAGTTGTGGTCAAACTGATGAATTTTCCATTGGTAAGTCACACTAATAAATGTATAGTGAAGAGGGCAAACTATAGATTAAAACACTATTGTCCATCTTTAAGCAGAAAATAGGGTGTGATAATTTTTTTCTCAGAAATAAAAAAGCTAATGATAGTTGACAGTGTATCAGCACAATAATTCTGCTTGTAACCACAGATGTGTTCTGTTGATTTAGGTTGGGAAGTAGAAGGCCAAATCTCAAGGCCATTCTCATATTCAGGGAGTTTAAAATCACAGCTCCTCTCACCAGGAGAACACAGTCAGACTAACAGACTTTCTCTGCAAAAGCGTCTTCCAGCTCCCTCTTGTAATTGGTCCACACTGAAACCAGGAATGAGAAAGTGGTGGGGCTGGAAGTATAAGTACAAGAGATCCATTTCTGGTTTTAAATTGAAGACACCCTTCCTATTAGCCAGATATGGGGTTCCACCCTCTGCTCCCAGAACTGTTTACGCCTCTGTTATTCAGTATTCTTTTATTAAAAATATACCACAGTTGTCTCAGTATGGTCATAAAAAAAAAAAATTAACCTGACATGGGCCTATCCAAAATTGTGCATTCTGGTTTGTAAGGGGATCAGGCATGCATGGGAGCAAAACATAATCAAAAGTTACTCTAGGCCACCGTTTATCTTCACCATCTGCAGCTTCTAATGCAGTCACCCTGCAGCATGCCTATCAACGTTGCTTTACTTTCCCAGCTATTTCATTTCTTTAGTTTTCTTTCTTTACCAGATCAGAGAATCTTGATCATAAAGCAGAACTGCTTTCCTGACTGCTCAATAGGATCTTGAAGCCTCCAAACGTTAGGTTTGAAACCATGGAACCGAAGGACTGCCCAGTGTATACAGCAGTGGAGTGTGGCATCTGCTGACCCAGTTTTTCATACTTTTACACTAAAGAAAATCAAAGTAAATACTTTACGACATTCTAGATCTGAAAAGATGTGATCTTATCAGTTTACGGCTTTATGATAAAGGTGTATGAATTCAAAGAGGTAAAAAGTGAAAATAAAACTAGTCTATTTTAATGTAATTTTTCAGTACTAAAATATGAAAAATATTATATTCTCACAAAATGTCTTTATTTTCTTTATCAAATATAATGGAAAGATAATTGTGATGCTTTTATGAGTAAACAGAGTGATATAATGACTGATTATTCTCCATTTTCCACATATATGTACATTCTCTCTTTTTCACACTAATACAACATTAAAACATTTTGTTGAAATAATTAGTCCTGGGTTTTTAAATATTATTAATAATTTTGTAGTCTACAACTTTTAAAATTGAAAACTAAACCTATTTTTTTATTATGGAGACAAAAGCATCACTCTCTTTATAAATATGTATATAAACCCGAAGTTAATCTGTTCACTGTTCTGGAATTAGCTGACTTGTTTGCCTTGGTGTTTCGCCAATTAGCAGAAACCCAGGGATACTGTCAGCTGACAGCTGGAAAGAGATCCCAAGATCTGCAGCATACGGTTTGTTATGTTGTACAAAACCCTGAGCTGATGGTATTAGTGCTTCAATATTGTTTATTAGAATTTTCATCAGCAATCTGTCTGCTACTTTTTAATGAGCAAAATACACTGCTCGAACCTTGCAAGGAGTTGTTTTCCTCAAAATTGTACTTATTTTGGTGTTTGAAAAAGCAACTTTTTAGTTGGTATTCCTAAAAGGAGTTGGTGAGGAGAAAAACAAAACAAGAAAAATCACAACAGGTAAACAGAATGGGAGGAGAAAGAGGCATTTTACCGTCCAAGAAGCTGCATAATTCAGAATGATTTCTGAATAGAATGTATTTAGAATATTATTAGAGGGATTTATTAAAAGGAATCTAGGTTTAAATGAAAAATACATACTTTAAGAATTGTATGTTTATTATTATTTATGGAGTTGTACTTTTGAGGTACAAAAGTGGATTGAAATATTTTTTTTCAATAAACGATTGTGAATGGTTGACTTTTTTCTAGCATAGAATATACATGCACAAATACGGTCTTACTGACATAACAGGTACAATATAAGAACAGAGTTTGCTTCTTTTAAGATTTAGAATAAATCATATTTGTTTTCCTACTCTATTTGTGCTTGAAAGGCTGGATAAATAAAACAAAATCACCTAATACAATCCGAAAGTTAAGACCTACAAGAGTGAGCATCACTGAAGGTACATTATTTATTTTTCATTCTTAACATTATTCTTCTCTAGAGTAGAATATATTGTAGATCCTCTATATATCCTTATATGTATTTATAGAGAGAGAATGCAATTCTCCTTGTATTTTGTGTATAATCCATAACAGCACACTGATTTTGCACACTCCTCAAGTCCCTGCCATGACTGGGAAGGAGCAGCCAGTCAGAACCTATGGCACGGGATGTGGCTGGAGTAATAAATATAAGAGCTCCACAAGAATGACAAACAATTCAAGACTATTATTGATCTATTTTTGTGTTATTTACAGTTGCCCTTGAGTCCATATGCGGAGTTTTAATGGGGCTTAGCTGCATTAGGATTCAAGCTAAATATCACATTAGAAGCCCCCCCCAGGGAGAAAAGCTTTCTAAGTACAGTAATAATGGAAAACACATATGTGTGGAGTGCTAAAGACGACCCTATAACCTCCTGTGTTGACTGCTACATAGATTAATGCATGACTGTGCAAAGTAATAGATATCTGTTGATAAAGTAGAAGTAATATGTGTAGTTAATGGATTAAAATTAAAATTGCCACATTTCCTCTTTTGTCTGGAGGAAAGTAATCACTGAATTAAAGCATTAGGAGAATAATAACAGAAGTGAAGATAACTTTTTTTTCCAGAGAAATTTGAAAACAAAAGTGTGATGGGAGTGAATGACTTTGCATGTTTCACAAGAAGCTTCTTAAATAGTCTCCTGCTGGCATCTCTCTGTTGAATGACACATAACAATCCCACTGTTATCATCAGGGATTGCAATCACCATCACAGAGCTTGTCATGTGCTGTCTGTGGGAGCAGCAGCAGAGCACAGATTTGAAATCACTGTTATCTGTCAAGAAAGAGATTTCACCGTGAGTTGGAGTATTCTGAAATGTACACATCCCTCATTAGAGTGTTGGCAGTTTGAGCAGATCCACAAGCAGAACTGCTGCATCAGCACTTTCCCTGAAAAAGCTGCACAAAGACAGTTATGTAGAGTTAGGGAAGATGCATCTGTTCTGTGCAAGGAGGAAATTACCATGTGCCTGCGTGCAGCCAGTGCTCTGCAGCAAAAGTAGGTTTCCGTGTGTAGCAAGAGTTTAAGGTGGCAACATTGGAATCAGCCAATCTTCTTTATCCCTGGAAACGTTCAAGGCCAGGTTGGGTGAGGCTCTGAGCAACCTGATCTGGTTGGGGATATCCCTGCTTCTTGCAGGGGGGTTGGACTAGATGACCTTTGAAGGTCATCCAACTCTAACCATTCTATGATTCTATGATTCTATGATTCTTGATGGGGCAATTGTAGATGTGGTGCTGGCAACTCATTGTATGACTTTTTGCCAAGCATACCCTGCTTTTCTGTACACGAGCTGCAAGGATAGCCGTCACCAAAACAGCCGGGATAATTTTATTTCTCAAGTGATGTTGGCTTTAGGGGGCTATAACTGTTACAGTAAAACTAAGAGCAGCTCCAGCTTCCTGGAGCTACAGATACAGGAAAAAGGCAAGTTCATTACTGGGTAAGAGCACAGGACTTGCTAACATGGGATTCATTAATATTTTTTAATAATGGATTGTTACTGAACACATGTGTGTAATACAAAACAGTGAAATTGTTAGCTCTGAATTCATAGTATCATAATTGAAAAGCAAATAGAAGACAGTAACCTGAACAGGTCCACCCTTTTACTCAGTAGCATGATGCAGTTGGTGCGTCCTGCCTTGCTTAAACCAGAGAGTCCTGTCATTCTAGCCCTGTTTGTTTTCCCTGCCTTTCCAAATCCTTGCAGGCTGTGACCTTACTCCCTCCAGATCATAGACCTTGATGCATTTGTACTTCCTGAAGGTTAGATAGCAAGGAGAAAGCTGAGTGTTTTGGGATTTTTTTTTCTCATTTTCATTTTTAACACAAAGTTGATGATTATGAGTGAGTGTAGAATTTAGGTATGTTTGAGGCTGAAAGCTGTATTTAACATTTGGACATTTATACTGATACTTTGAAAAAGATTCAGATCATGTTTCAAACAACTAAATTTGGGCATTCACATGTAGGTGTCCAGATGAACTAGGTGTCTAAGCTCTCATTATTTTCAATAGTTCATTAGTCAAAGGCTTAATACAGTCATCCTAGAGACCTACCAGTACATGTTTACAGCAGTCAAAAGCGTTAGCACTGGTGTAAAAATATCCCCTTCCTGGCTGCTTGGCCTTTTCTAATACTGCTTATAAATGATTTTCTGCAAGACCTCACCTGGTAGCAAAGCCCAGAGGGACCAGCCCTTGCTTTTTAGGGCTATGAGTTGGTTTTTGTTTGTTTGTTTGTTTTTTCCAGAGCCAACAGAAATAACTAACAAAACTTAGCCTTCTTAAACAGATGTTTTTAAGTGTCAGTTTGTGAGAAGAGCTTTACTATTGAGGTTAGCTGTTGCAGGCAAAAAAAAATCCATGAAACATGAGGGCTCAAGGAAAACAGCAGTTTATTCTAAATAAGCTTGTCTGGTACAAAACTATGTTTTTGTCCATATTAAAAATTAACTAACTGCTTAAAAGATTTAATCGCGTGTTTTGAGGTTTGAGCATTCTGTTACCTGCAAATCTTCAGCACTTAGCCTTCAAATAACTTGGATGTCACATCACTCAGTATTTGGATAGCAAGAATACCGAGACAAAAGTTTGCCCAGTGTCTACATGTCTGGAAGGAGGTAGAAGAAAGAAAGGAGAGATGTGATAGGAAAGATGATTAAAAGATTTCCTATTCCTTTTAGGTAAGAGTCTCCTCTTCTGTTTGGCTTGATTCTGATCCCAGACCACAGTAAAAGACAATGAAGGAGAAAAAAGCTACAGAGCTTGTATACAATGAGCTTGAGACAATGCATTTACTTTCAGCAATTTGGAGGACCTGAGGCGGAATAGCACATTTGTGCCTAAAGAAATAGGTTGTGCTGAGAAAGCCTGAAAGCATGGTGATGGCTACACCGCTCCTTGAGCCAGCTCAAATGCTTCTACATCATGTTGTCCAACACATATAAGTCCAAAATTGTCTTTAGGCAGGAAGTACAGCAAAGGAGATATATATCTGTACCCTGTGCTTAGGCAAGTCCTGTAACTTCTTACGGGTTTTCCTTCCTGGAGGCCACATAAGCACTTTACTGGTTGCTCCATCCTGGAGAGATATGGCAATGGAATCAGCTAGAGGTCTTTAGAAAGTCAGAGAAAGATCATGAGGGACTAATACCGGTCCCACCACTATCAACATTGAGTTTGTAAGTCAGGAAAGTTGAGACTGCTTTCTTCTGATCAGACTGCTACAAGGCAATAAAATCTGTCAGATTGCAAGGAGTGGCCCTCAGGCACCTCCCAGGGCACATGCTTACCATCAGTATTCATTTCTGTATTTCCTGAATGTGATGTGGAACCTCAGCTGAAGTTCAGCCTTCACTTCTCAAGCTAAGAAGCCACATTGCCAAGAAATCGCAAGAGTCTAGCTGGACATGGTGGGAAAATATGTTTCACAGACAGAGGAGACTACTTCTTCTTTAGCAGGAAGATCGAGAAAAATACTCACATATGCAGACACCAGTTTCATTTTCTGGTTTGCTTTTTTTCTAACTTCGATGCATTTTTACAGCCTCTTTTTTATTTGATGGCACTTTGTCAACTTCATTTCCTCTTCTTCCTCAGTGCTCACTCCCTTGTGGGTTCATTGTGATTTATCACTTATATTACTGAGCTTTGATCACATGCCTGTGCCCAGTGCAGGAACTTCTTGGTATGGATGTTGACCAGAGACTAGATTCACATGATTAATACTTTGACTTTAAGCACTTTTATTACCAGTGGGCAGTGCTGGAGATCCAGTGTTTCTTTTTCTCTACTTATTTTTTTGTGCTTTATGTAAGAATATTGTTACATATGTTCTGAAAATGGATATCACTGACTTCGATGTTTCTGGGAGAACTCACAGTTACTAGTCAACAGTTAAAGAGTGATTTTTGTACTGAGACTCATTTACACATAAGCACATGTACAGAAACAATATAAATTCTTACAGTGAGCATTATTGTTCTATAGGAATAGGTCAGAGATGCAAAAGACCCCAAAAGTGTACTTCTAGCCATTCACAGCTGGCTTTTCATGCTGTATTTATTGCTTTGTAAATATGCAGTAACACTTGCCAAGTATTGCAGAAGGAATGAGGGACCTTAAAGATGTTTCCTTCTCATCAAAATCAGCTTTCGCTGAGATAATTTTTTTAATTAGTCTTTAGTGTTCTAAGCTTAAAGCTTGATGTTCAGGGAGGTCCCCTATTTAGAAAATGGACTCCTTTGTTTTAGATGATTCTGTCATCACAGATTTTGAGTTTCCACATTTATGATACTCCAAGCTCCGTGGAAATTCTTTGAAGAATTCATCTTAATATGTTTTCAGTTTGCATTGGAAACCTATAATGTTACCTTCTGTCTTTAAAAGCCATCAGGTTATGGATTCCTTTCCATTAATTTTTGATAAGATGGTCCAGAACAAGGGAAAGAAGAAGTAGCTATCTGCCAACAAATCTCATGAAGTCTGTATTCACTGTTTAAATGCTTGCTTTGAGAGCATGCAAAAACTCCCAGCAGATCCATGAATAAGAAATACATTTTGGCTTATGTATTATTTACTGCTGCAAAGCTTCTGCACTTTTTATGAGAAAATAGATCCTAGTTTATTAAAAGAAGAAAAATTCAATAAAGGAAAAAATTTTATTACTTAGTTTCATCATTCAATTCTGTCCTGTATGCAAGTGTCATATTAGACAAAACAAACTCTCAAATGTGTATGTTTCTAGCAACAGGTCTTGGAACTGAAGTTTCCCTTGGGACAATGGGGAGGAAATCCTTGGGGTACTGGCATGCAATTACAGATGCACCTGCTGGTTCATTCGGCCTCCGCTGGTCCACGGTCTCTATGTGCATGCTGCCATGCAGCTCTGTTTCATGCCACCCAGCCTCTTTGGAGCCTCCTCTCCTTTTTCAAAATATGAATATGCATAAAACAGTTCCCTGTTTGTTGCAGCTTGCGTGGCAGACAAAGTAGAAGATTGCATATGGGGACACAGCATAGAATTTATCTGCACAAGTCACATTTCAGTTCACCATGGTAAGCTTGATATGCTGTGTTTCTGGAGCCTACCTATTCCACACAAAAGTGTTGGTTTTCTTCCTGATGAGAAAAGCTGAAATAACTAGAATACTGCTACTACAATACTACTACTACTATTTATCTGCCTTCTGAAGACAAAAGAATGTTCAGAGAATATAACAAAAAGGTAGAGTGATCATAGAATCATAGAATCATAGAATGGTTAGAGTTGGAAGGGACCTTCAAAGGTCATCTAGTCCAACCCCCCTGCAAGGAGCAGGGACATCTCCAACCAGATCAGGTTGCTCAGAGCCTCATCCAACCTGGCCTTGAACGTTTCCAGGGATGGGGCTTCCACCACCTCTCTGGGCAACCTGTTCCAGTGTTCTATAACTCTCATCGTGAAAAATTTTTTCCTAATTTCCAATCTAAATCTACCCCCCTCTATTTTAAAACCATTACCCCTCGTCCTATTGCAACAGGCCCTACTGAACAGCCTTTCCCCATCTTTCCTGTAGGCCCCCTTGAGATACTGGAAGACTGCTATCAGGTCTCCCCGGAGCCTCCTCTTCTCCAGGCTGAACAGCCCCAACTCTCTCAGCCTGTCCTCATAACAGAGGTGCTCTAGCCCTTTTATCATCTTTGTGGCCCTCCTCTGGACCTTCTCCAACTGGTCCATGTCCTTCTTATGTTGGGGGCTCCAGAACTGGACACAGTACTCCAGGTGGGGTCTCACCAGGGCAGAGTAGAGGGGCAGAATCACCTCCTTCAACCTGCTGGCCACGCTTCTCTTGATGCAGCCCAGGATGCGGTTGGCCTTCTGGGCCGCAAGGGCACATTGCCGGCTCATGTTGAGCTTCTCGTCCACCAGCACTCCCAAGTCCTTCTCCTCAAGGCTGCTCTCAATCCATTCTCCGCCCAGCCTGTATTTGTGCCTGGGATTGCCACGACCCAGGTGCAGGACCTTGCACTTGGCCTAGTTGAACTTCATGAGGTTGGCACGGGCCCACCTCTCCAGCCTGTCCAGATCCCTCTGGATGGCATCCCTCCCTTCCAGCGTGTCAATGGCACCACACAACTTGGTGTCATCGGCGAACTTGCTGAGCATGCACTCTATCCCACTGTCCATGTCGCCAACAAAGATGTTGAACAGGGCCGGGCCCAACATGGACCCCTGAGGGACACCACTCGTGACCAGTCTCCACATGGACATTGAGCCATTAACCACCACTCTGTGAGTGTGGCCATCCAGCCAACTCCTTATCCACCAAGTGGTCCATCCATCAAACCCATGTCTCTCTAGTTTAGAGAGAAGGATGTCATGCGGGACAATGTCAAAAGCTTTGCACAAGTCCAGGTTGATGATATCCGTTGCTCGTCCCTTGTCCACCGATGCTGTCACCCCATCATAAGAAGGCCACCAAATTGGTCAAGCATGACCTGCTCTTGGTGAAGCCATTTTGGCTATCACCAACCACCTCCTTGCTCTCCATGTGCCTTAGCATGGTTTCCAGGAGAATCTGCTTCCTGACCTTGCCAGGCACAGAGGTGAGGCTGACCAGCCTGTAGTTACCCGGGTCTTCCTTCTTCCCCTTTTTAAAAATGGGGGTTATGTTCCCTCTCTTCCAGTCATCGGGGACCTCACCAGACCGCCATTATTTCTCAAATATGATAGCCAGTGGCTTGGCAACTTCATCCACCAGTTCCCTCAGGACCCGCAGATGGATCTCATCAGGTCCCATGGACTTGTGCACCTTTAAGTTCCTCAGATGATCCCGAACCTGCTCTTCGAGTACAGTGGAACTATCACCAAAAAAAGTTAGAAACAGTTCAGTGAATACTAATCTTTAAATCCAGTTAATCCAGCAACAGTCCTTAAAGAAATGTTGAGGGTTTTTTTGTCTTAATATTTTCTCAAAGTATTGTAGCAACTTTAAAGGAAAAGAGAGATTTATTATTTTTTTGTGTGCATGTGCAGTAGGATAGTAAAATGTAAAAATGAGTTTTCTGTGTCGTGTGATATTATTCCGATAGGAGAAAAAACTGTTAAAAGAAGTAAAATAGTTTAGGTTTGTTGTTTTTCTTTTTAAATCTATGATTCACTACAGCACATCCTATAAAATCTTGTATTACTTGTTACAGGCACTTTTTTTATGATGATTCATAGCTTTGACAATTCAGCCTATTGATATCAAAACCACTTTGTGCAAATGCTCTGTGCTCCTTTGTTCCACTGACAATATGCAAAACCCTTCTTATACCACTCAGGATGTTCCACTTTTTGAACTTTGAAATTTCTGGCTTCAATCATCTGTTTAATCAATACATTTTATAAAACAACAATGCTTTAGGATTGTTTTCTGCTGTTCCAGGAGCCACTAGCATAAGGAATGGCAGCATTTTTGTGGGTTTAAGTCTAAAACAGTGTTTTTACTAGCTGTTGCAGAAAACTACAATTACATTTCTTTTGTGTTTACATTCTGGATATGTTACAAAATGACTATAATTATGCAGAAAAGAAAGTGATGATTATACACTTGGCTTTTTACATTTCAAAACTATAAAAAATATTATAATAACATTACATATCTGAGTTACTCTCCTAGAAAAGTGAAAACTGAGTTTCCTTCTGGCCTTAAATCAGGCTGTATGCGGTATATTTCAGGTGAACCTCTGTAGGTTGTAATCACTGCAGTAAGCCCTGCAGAGTCTACATGATGAGCACAGTGGATGGTTTAGGCACCTAACATAAATGAAAGAAAAATAGCTTTGGAACATATAATCCTTGTATAAAAGATATTAAATTAGCAAACAGCTAGAATGTTTGAAACACTGAAATGTGGCCTATTTTTTTTTTTGTATAATAGAACAGAACAAAATGGAATAGACTATTTCAGTTGAAAGGGACCTACAATGGTCATCTAGTCCAACTGCCTGGCCAATTCTGGGCTGACCAAGTTAAAATATATTATTAAGGGTATTGTCCAAATGCCTCTTAAACACTGACAGACATGGGGCATTGACCACCTGTCTAGGAAGCCTGTTCCGGTGTTTGACCACCCTCTTGGTAGAGAGAGTGGCCTGGCAACGAACATCTACTTCAAATCTCACTGCCAGCTAGATTTTGATCATTGACAAATTCAAACAAGAATCTTCTTTGCATTATTGATCAAGGAAGAAAAGCATATGAGCAACTTGGGTATGTGCATATTTTTAACTGTTGCCTGGACAGGCAGCTTAGTTTTTTTTTTTGATAGATTACTTTCATAGGTTGCTTTCTCAGATAATAAAAGTTTTGGACTTCTGACACTCATGAGAGAATTTTTTTAATGGAAAATACTCTTTGACTGTACCATACTGTGGATTCCAGTTCTATCAAGGTGCAAGAGTGTGAACAAGGAGAGAAATGTAGTGAAATGCTTTCTTTAAATAGAGTCACAGCCGTGACTCCCAGCTGTGGTAGATTCCCACCTTCTAAACCAAACAAAGTGAATGCTTCTGACAAGTGGTAGACAAGTACACTGCGTGCCTGGGGCTTTGCTGTCTTCAGTGGGGAGAATAAATGTCCTACTTAAAACTGCAATTTAAGGAACATCACTGTGCATAACTTTTGAGTCCTAGATAGGGGGGATAATGTCAAATAAGTCATCCAGTAAGTGCTTTGTTTGGGAAATGGAACCCAAAAGGAAATTTTAGAAATTTTTATCTTTAAAAGGTTTTTTTTTTAATGGAACTCTTGTTTGAAACCTTTTTTTTTTCTCTCTTATCAGCTTCGTTTTCCCTGTAAGCATAGAGTTCAAACTTTAACTGGGGAAAAAAATATAGAAAAGCTTCTTTCCTAATGTCAAGATAATCTTTTAAACATAAAACCCAGAGGATAATGATATGAATGTTACCTAAAAAACTGGGTCAGTCATCACTCTTCTTAAGAAAAGTTGTATTCTATTCTTACAGTATATCAGAAAAACACAGTACTTTGATAGCAGTAAAAAACACAGCTAAAACAGCAGGATAGCTTTCAAATTATTTTTATTATTCCAATCTACCTGGCTTCTCTGAAGTTTTCTTCTGGAAAGTCTTTTTGAGGGATGAGCCAAGTAAACTTTTTTTCTACTCTTCTTTCTTCCTAAATTCTAATAACTTCATTTGTATCTGGAGTCATTAAACTACCTGACTTGTTCCCCAATTATGGTTACGGGTTTTCCAGGCAACTGAAAACTCTTCCAGAACACCTTCTGTGTTGCCCTTTCTTCATCTCTATGACAGTGATTATCTCAATCTACAGTAAGGAGAAGCACAGCAGTGAATTTTTTATGCCCTCCTTGCACTTTATGCTCTGCCTGGCTCAGGGTGTAGATGGTGAACGTACTCATATGCAAATTCAGCACTTCTGCTCCCCTGGAGAAAAGCTAAATAAAGTTTGAAAGTGGGGGGGGTGTCGTAGTTCAGCCCCGATCGGACCAGACTACGCAGTCTCTCTCTCACTCCCCCCACACTCCGAGAAAAACAGGGAGAGAAAATATAAGGAAAAACGGCTCAAGGTTTGAGATAAGGACAGGGAGAAATCCTTAAAGTTACCGTCACGGGCAAAACAGACTCGACTTGGGGAAAACTATTCATTTATTACTACAAACAGCAGGATAATGAGACAGAGAACAAGATAACCTCCATCCACCCCTCCCTCTTCCCAAGCTTAACATTATCTCTACTACCTTCCCCTCCCGAGCGGCACAGGGGGGAAGAGGGAATGGGGGTTGCAGTCAGTTCATCATATGTTGTTTTACGCCGCTGCTTCATGGTCGGGGGAAAAACTCCTCACATTCCTCCCCTGCTCCAGCGTGGGGTCCCTCCCACGGGCCACAGTCCTTTGTGAAACTGCTCCGGCGTGGGTCATCTCTTCCACGGGTGCAGTCTCTCCAGAACAGCTGTCCCAGCGGGCCCTCCACGGGCCACAGCTGCCTTCAGGCATCCACCTCCCCCGGTATGGGGTCCTTCACGGGCTCCAAGTGGATCTCTGCTCCTCTGTGGACCTCCATGGGCTGCAGGGGGACAACCTGCTCCACCATGGTCGTCACCACAGGCTGCAGGGGAATCTTGGCCAGGAGCCGCATTACTCCTCCCCCTCCTTCTGAACTGACCTTGGTGTCTGCAGCCGTTCCTCACAACAGGCTGGTAGATGTCTCTCAGGATCTTTTTTACATCTCATTCACTTCTCATCTCCTCTCCACTTCTTGCAGCCAGGCTGGACCGAGTCGGGCCCAGTCGGCTGCCTGGCGAGAGGCCAGAGGGTGAGGCCTGCAAGGCCCATGAGGCCTGCGCCTCCCCCTCTGCGCCTCTGCCCCCGCTCAGCTTCTTCACATCTTCTCTTCTCTCTCTTTTTTTTTCTATTTTCCCATTTTTAAATACGTTATCGCAGAGGCGTCATCACGAGACATTCTGCTACCAATCGGCTCGGCCTTGGCCAGCAGTGGGTCCGCCCTAGGCCTGGCCAAGTCCCCTGAACAAAGGGGAGCAACTTCTAGCAGTTTCCTACAGAAGCTACCACCTTAGGGCCCCCCTCACTAAACAAAACCACGACGGGGGAAAAGCATTTCTTCAGGAAATGAATGCAATGTTTTTTAGGTCAGACCCTCATTAGTGGAAATCAATGTATCATCACTGACTTCATGGAGCTATGGCAAATTACATCAGTTCAGAGTCTGTATGCAGTGATTATATTAGTTGAGGCTTTGAACAAGAGCTGTAAAGCTTTCATATGGAACAGATTTGTTGCACTGGGAGTTCTTAAAGTTTTCTGTTTGGAGTGTTTGGAATTTGCTATTTTTCAGATTTTCAGTAGTGCTGTAGAGTATCATATTATTTGTTCTGCTGGGATTTCCTAATTAGCAATTCTGAGCAGGGATTGTTTTGAATGTAGTATGAACTGCTGCACAATTTGGAATTAATCTGTTTAATCAGAAATATTTATATAGAAATTAATTAAATGACCATAGCTGTTACACCTGAGTTCTTGAACCTCAAAGTTTGTCTATGCAAGTACTCATTTGAGAGGTATAATTCATTTGCATAAATATATTTGCAAATAAGATTATTATTTTGCCTTTCAGCAAAGCTAGTTTGAAAAGTTTAAAATTTTGATCCTCAAAAATACAGGAAAATACTTGTCCTAAGTTATTTTCCTTTTTTTTTACTACCTCTAATTTTAAGCTTCTGTGATGGCAAATCATCATTGTCTGTATGAGTTACTACAGGGCTTATAACTGGTGGGCAAACTGAGCTTCAGGAAAACACAAGTGGAGGTTATATGCATGCTGTGACAGCAACAAGCCCAAGGGCAGAGACTTCTGTTCTGGAGAAATAAGGTTTAGGCCCTTTGAACCCTCTGTCCCACAGGTCTCCAGAGAAAAGTATGAAAAAAAGGAGTAAGCACTTTCTGGACATGGATCTTCACAGACATTGATTTAAGAATTATTCTTTCTGTGTATTCCTTAAAGTACTTCTCCTAAATGGAATAAACTTGGTAGACTAAACCCCATTCTCAGACATCCATCAGTCCCTACTTGCACTGAGACTGTACCTGCTCAGCGCAGGGATAGAGGACAGGGCTGCAAATATTTCTACAAATAGTCAATGTTTAATTCAACTGTACCCATTGCCTTTCCCATTGCCTTTATCTTGATGTCTCAAGAAAACCAGAGGTAGAAGTGGAAGATTTGCTGAATGTCAGTAGTGTCACCTGAACCTGAGTGAAGTTGAGCTTAAGAACCAGCGCTGACGTTAGCATTTTGGTAGGCCCACACAGCTATTTCCATTTTCTGGCATTCAGCTGCCTCTGACAACCGTTGTGGTCTCTGCTGCCGTATGCAGAGTGGGCCTCAGGATCTGAGGAATGGCAATTGATGATCTTTTTTTGGGTCACACGCTGTGTCAGATCAACCCAATCTGCCAGTAATACATAGTTGGTGTGTAATGCAAAATTGACTTTAAGGGGGAATTGTAAGAAAAGAAGAGAGCTCTCTCTCCATAAGCACCTGCTTTGAAAAGATGATGTTTTGTGGATGGGTATTTTGATTTGTGTATTTTCAGTGTTGCCAGTGCTCTTGATTTGATTGTAAGCCAAATGATATTTTGTGGTCTTTTTAAAGCCCAGAGTCAAGCAAGCACATAAGAACCTCAGCTTTCATTGAACAGTGAATTAAAATAGACCCCATGTTGTAGGAAAAAATAAAACCTAGAAAGCATGCCCTGATTGCACAGGGAAGGCTTGATCATCAGAAAAGGACAGAAAATAATGTCTCTTATCACAAGGGGGGAAAAAATATCCTCTTTTCTTATTTTAATTCAAAGGAGGTTTTTCAGCTGCAGATGTTTTTTGTGGTACCGCAGTGGTAACAACTCCTAAGAAAATGTATATTCTGCATCTCTTTAAAGCTCATGGGTGGAATAGTACACATATGGAGCTAAATCAGTGCTCTTCATGGTTGACTTGTTAAACTGGGGCTAGCAAAATCTCTGCTTAACTTCTTGAACCCCATCTGCAAGCTCTCTGTGCAAAGTGTTCATGTTAACCTAAGTGGAAGTTTTTTACTGGGAAAGGCCTGGTAAGGGTTATCTTTAAGGCTTCTTGGCTCCATCGTATAACTTGTAGTTTCATAGATTAATTAGGAGATGTTATGGCTGCAAACTAGAGCTGAAAAAGCAGATCTGTTGGCCAAGTTTTCTGGCTAAACAAAGCTTCTATGCGTCAATAGAAGCTCCACCACTCTTCCACAGAACCTACTGAAACATTATCACAAGTGGCATTATTTCAAGATGTTTACATTTCTGCTCATTTCAAGTTCTTGTGCTGTTCTTACCTCCCCAGTGTCTGAGCACCCTAAAGATACACACTTAATTTCCAAATCTGCCATGCATGAGAAGCAATGTGGTTACTCATTAATGCTAACTGGCTTCTAAAAAATGAAAAAGCTTTTCAGATAGTACTGATCTTGAGATGTTTAACAGAAACAGGGAGGAAAATATTCACCAAAGTGAAAAGAAAGTATTTTCAAGCGTTCATCTTCCTTTCTCAGTGAAGCAGCTTCTGTCACTCACCTGCCTGTCCTTGACATTCTCCATTTATCATATGCCTCTTTTTCAGTTGTTTTCCCCAGGCTTCCTATCGCTTTCAGTTGATGCAGTACTAGAAGCAAAACACAGCAATTGTTGGTGGTCTCTTCTAGAGGACTTGTTGATTTTTACCAGAGCTAGTAAACATGTGCATAGAAATAGCACAGGAAATGGGAATAGCTGAAGTTGACTGCTTTCATTTCAATTGCTTTCTCAATTTTTAATGAAAGTTATTCACATTTTTTTGAAGAAAGATTTTTTTCCAAATCTGTCACTGAAGAGAACTGTCTAGTTGTTAGGCACTATCGGATAAAGATCACATGCACATGTAAAAGTGAACTTCAGAGTTAACTCTGTATTTTGCTGGATTGATACTACTCTCATTCTTCCAGGTAACCACAAAAAGCAGCAGATTACCTTAAAGCAGATTGTAATTCTTGTTTCCTTTATTTTTTTTTCCTTCCATGAGAAGGGATAGTATATTGAACCTGTCTGAGCAATGGTTGTTGGGTTTTTTTTGTAGTCTTAAGTAAAGTAAATATGACCATGGGGAGGAACTATCTTATCATAATATGCCTGATGCTGATCTCTTTTGTGCCAAAGTAAATCAATAATAATTTTATCAACATCAGTACAGCCACATCAGTAAAATTCTAGTGGGAGTAGGGAATATGGCACAGTATTTCTGTAAAGAATAAGGAAAGATTGCAGTGGGAATTGTTGTGCCTATGTATCTCTGCAGGAAATTAGTGGAATTTGGTATTTTAGATAGTTGAATAAAAGAAACTTCTAATTTTAATTAATCAAAGATGAGTTAATTAATCTGACACGTGACAGGAGAACACTGTGAAATTTCAACCATATCGTCTGAGATTGGACTGAATAACTCTGGTCTGGAAAGGAAAAACGCTTTTCAAATCTGCTATTAATATGATAATGGTTGGCAGCATTTGGGCAGGATGGGAACTGACATAAAAGCAAATTGGAAATAAAGACTGCTGCTCTGTCTCACAGGCGGCTGTTACGTGGTGCAGAGTAATTCTTTCTGTGTGTGTTCATGAAGGAAACCAGGAAACAGCAAGATAATTTTGTTAGCACAGGCAACATTTTCACATTCTTCATGGCTGACTGTCTTCACTCAAAGTGTAGAACCGATTTCTGAAAAGGCAGCCATTTAGACTGTTTAAACAACTGACTGGGTAGCGATAGGCTGCTTTTATGGGCTACACAGATAGATCCATGGTGCATCCGTACCCACAACGCTGCCTCATGCACCTGTCCGCTGTCCCTTGCTGTGCCCATGGAAAGCCCCCGTACCCCCACCAGCTGCAGGCATTGCACGCGGCTGCTGCAACAGCCAGGAGAGAGGAGGGGTGGGTAGGCAAGAAACTGAGATCAAAGGATGCTGCCTTTGAGGAATGGGGTTTAAATCAGATCCCAGGAGGTTCAAAGCAGGATGACATTGTTTTCACTGCCTGCTTTACATCAAGAAGATGCAAAACTGCTGAAAACACAGATGAAACAAATAAGCCATCCAGCTAGAGAAATTAGAACTAGAAAATATTAATTCATCTGATTTATAAGCTCATCAGTTTAGGGAGAGAAGGTGTTCAAGGAGAGCCATGTAAGTCACTTTATGATTGACCTGTACTTCATCCCCAAATGAGAAAAATAACTTACAGGCAAAGGTACTGAAAAGAAAAGCCATAATCATACTTGCACTGAGAATGTATTTACTACTCTCTACAGTGTGTACATCTTTGTAAGTCAGCTCAGGTTTGTGAAGTTAAATTTGTGTGAGGCCACACTTCCTCTGGAAAGCTGGTGAGGCTGAGACTCTGGGTCATGTGTATATGATCTGGTGTGAGATTTGGAGTACTGCTGTGTGGATTTCACTCAGAAAGATAAGAAACTCTCTCTTCTTTAGCAATACCCAATATTTTGTGGGAAGCAGGTCTGCAAGCAGTGTTGGATCTGTCAGAGGAACCAGGACTGGCAATTTGCTCTGGCAATCTGCTCCAGCTGACCACCTTCACGGTGTAAATTTTATTCTTTTTATTTGGCCAGAATTTCCTGTGTTACATGTTGTGAATGGTGCTTCTACCCCTCCCACTGCGCACCTCTGAGCAGAGTCTGGTCCCATCTTCCCCACACCATCCTCTTAGGTGACTGCAGACCTCAGCAAGGTCTCCCATTAGCCTTCCCTTCTTCAAGCTGAACAAACTCGGTTCTCTTATCTCCTCTAGTGGGTCTTCTGATGATTTACTTGCCTGTTTTTAAAAATCCAGATAACTGGAATATTTAGAAGCTCCAGTTAATAGGATTGGACACAGAGCCAAATATACAGCTACCCTCACACCCAGCCTAACGTCAAAATAAAGAAGAGCTCGCCTGTTACAATGAGCTCATGGATTAGGAAAGACAGGGTACCCACGATATAGGATCGAAAAATCCTTTATAGTGGTTTTTCAGCTGTTCTCTCCCACTTACAGGTTGTAACAGGCACTATATGGTAAGATCTAGGAAGCAGCTCCAAAGAGATGGAGCAGCTGATGTCCATAGGTATTCAAGTTTTGAAGGGAAAAGCTTCCGTAGCACTCATGACATATACTGGGTTTACCCTCTTCCTTTTGCCCAAAAATAGTGTTATGAATACATGTATTTAAATATATGTGAACATAGAAATATATATATTATGAGAAATATCTACATAACAAATGTCTCCTTTTTAAATATACAGATCTAAACTGCATTCCTGAAATCTTTGGACAGGGTTGTCACTTTGTAGTGTACAGATGAGCATCTGTGAGTCCCACTGCCCCTCCTTGTCTTCTTGCTGTCGCACAAAGCTGCCAATGGTCGGTACACATTGCAGCCTTCCCTCCGCAGTGGGCATGGTGTACCCTGCTGCCAGGGCTGTGACATGAACGGTGTCATAGCTCCATCTACTTCTTGTACCCTTATGCACTGCTTCTCATGTTAGCATCTTTCTGCACATGGACATGGATGCTGGGCTACTGGCTGTTCCTTTTTCTGACAGCTTTCCTCCTAAGAAAATTCACATTGGCCTTATGTCTGCAGGAGGATCTCCCTCCAGAGGAAGTTCAATATTTATTTCCTCCAAGAACTAGTGATTTTCTCACAAAGCTGACCCATTTCTGTGGATCATGTGCCAGATCTTCAGCTGCTGTAACTGGCTGTACAGTTGTGCCAATGCACTGAATTTTTGTTAGTAGAGCAGCTACTCTTGTCGCAGGTAACAATTTGTATTGAGTAACTATTGCAGAGTCAGTGCACAATAACTCACATAAATTGTATGCGATATGTACGTATTGCATATATGGTGTATATATGGAATATGGTGCATTAAAGATATATACATGCTCTTTTGCGGTTCTTTGAAGAGTACTCAGGTATAATGAGGTTTGTTTGTTGTACATACCACTGTTGATGAGTACTTTGAGAAAGTCTGTCCATGTGTATTTTATTACTGTTTTTCTTATTAAATCTACATTTATTACAATAAAGCCTTGTTATTTCAGACTGTCCTCAAGAGATTTACTGCAGATTTCATATTTTTTTTAAAAAAAAAAAACCCTTAATTTTAGCCTAGCTTGAGAATTTTTTTACTTGTTATAACATTCTTACTGTGAGGGAAAACAGTCTGCACTAGGTTGACCCCATAGTAACACATTACTCAGCATGCAGTACTGATGTCACTTTTTGCCTGACAGTTAAACAGGAGTTACAGGAGATTTGTGCATACTTTGCAAAATGGACACACTAGTGCGGTGTGTTTAGCAACCTTTATTACACATTGATGCAAATAGTCCAAGCTGTGTTTTATTGCACTCAAATTTGTGTTCAAGAGAAAAAAAAAAAAGTGTCTTTAAAAAAATGCAGGTTGCTAGTATTCAGCTTCTTGGTGGCAAAATATCAATTTGCTTGAAATTTATTCCATCCTGCAAATTTAACTTGGAATGGTAAAGCTGGTGATGAACACAGTGGTGGTCATGGTGACATGCCATGACTTCATATTTCTCTAAAACATTTTGAATAGCAGCTGAATGGGTAGTATGTGATATGTTGAAATTTTCAAGAACAGAGGGTTGTTTCCCTGAGGGTAATTGCTCTTATGTGGCAGGTGGAAGAAGCAACTTCCCCCTATATTTCATCAGGAATTCCTGGACTGCATATGGTCAGCTCTGCACGTCTATGCTGGAGGGCTTCCCAATGCTACTGCTCTAAGGAAACCTGTCAGAAAGATTTACCCCGAAGATACAAATACTAGAAGGTCTAGTTTCTTAGAAGTTGGAACAGTCTAATTGCCAGGGTTGGACAGATGCCACAGACCCAGAAATTTTGGGTTATTCTGAAAATTATTTTCACTGAGGAGAGGGAAGCCAGGAGGTGAAAATCAGTGTGAGTGAGAATCCCAGATAGCTCAGATGTTTCATGTTTTTCTTCTTCTTTGTCCCCAGTGGCATAATTATGGCTCTCTGTATATGTTTACATGGCATTCATGGCAAATTCATTGGTTTTGTAGGGACCAGCTCTGACTGTGACTTGAACCTGCCTGAGCAGCCCTGACACTTGCTGCCAGGATAGACTCCTCACTGCCGTGGAAGCAGCTATAGCTGCTCTCTGTGCTGTTTTCACAGCAGTGTCTAGAAGGAAACATAGCCAGTTGGCTGCTTCTTATTCACCTTAATTATTACATAGGTTTCACTAAAAATAGTGAGATGTGAAATGCTATAGAAAAATGCACATTAACTATTATATTATTAAATTATAATTTCAGAATGTGGACTTAAAATAGGACTAAAACTGAACAATGAAGTATTGTTTATTAGGTCTTAGTCTGAATGACTGTTTTTAGACTTACCTCAGGTAGTTACTACTGCAAGAGATCATAGTGATAAGTAAAAAAGAAAAAAGTCTACCCTTTGAGATTTAGTGCCTTTTGTCTCACTCTGTTGAAGCAGCAAGTACGATTCAGCTGTCATGATTTCATCTAACTCATTTTATTTTACATTGCAAAAGACTAGGTATATGCACATGACCCTTTTTTTTTGTGTATTATTTGAGGAAGAGTAACCTTCATGTGTGAAGAAAGAGTAGATCACTTCCTAAGATGTATTAAGTGTTTAGTTGCTTCATATTTTCTGAACTAAAAAAAAAATAAAAAAAATAAAAAAAAAATTCTTTTAAAATACTATCTTTCCGGAATCAAAAGACTCTTATCTTTTCATCTGTTTTCATAAGATTTGTTGCAGGGTGCTTTCTTGTACCTGAAACACACAAAATAAATTAATTTAGCCGTTTCAGACAAGGAAACCAGTAAACCAACTCAAGTTCATTATTAAACACAAGCAAACATAACCGTCAACAGATCTTGCTTTTTAGTGTGCCTTGACTTCTGATTTTTAATGGTTAAAGTTCACAATACTGGACACTGGTGCAGCCACATAGCAACACAGCATCTAGCTGCCCTTGGTAGGATTGGGAACCAGCTCAGTCTGGAACAGAAAAAACCTTTATGTAGTGCAGGTGACTCCTCTTGAATAGTTTCTAATGAGAGTTAATATCCTTTGCTTTGAATTCAATGAGCTTTTGAAATGCTTTCAAGTCATCAAGTGGCTGAGTAAGGGGTTTACTCTCTTAATGGAGAGGAATGATGCATCTACATCTACATCAACTGGTTATTCTCTTGTTGTTTAGTCCTTCTCTCATCCTGTCTCTCCACTAAGTGAATGGAAGAAAGGCACAAGGTGCGTCATAATGGCATGTGGGAGAATGTGAGAACCACAGCTGGCTGGGTTATGCTCAAACAACTGCATAGGACAGAAGGTATCAAGCCTGGCAAGGTCTGGTCCCTACCACCTATGGGGAGTGATCTCCATGTGAACTAGGGCCAGGGTGATGCTGAGAATATGTGGGCAATCAAACATCTCATTTCAAAAGGGAGCCCAGGAGCAAAGCAACATGAGGCAAGTGGGAACAACCAGAGGACCAGGACCCAGCAGCAATTCATGGACCAAAACAGTCACTAAGGTTTTGCATGCAGGAACTGCTTGGATCTCTACAAATTTTTGTTTCTTCTCTATTGATAAAGCCCCTGGATATGTCTGAGTGTATCTAGCTTATAAAGAAACCAGCTAGAAAGTATTTTGTGCAAAAAGAGCGACACAAGTTACTGTTTAATAGTGTTGACACTAATGGTAGCACGCTTACAAGAAAAGTAATCGCTCAGTTGAACGGAATCCTACTCTGGGAAAGAATTAAAAGTGGTTGGATCTACCATGTCCTTCTGCTCTCTTGTGGGGCATGGAGACCTTTATAGATCCTGGACATGAAGTCTGAAAGGACAGATTGGCCAAACAATCTAGTCTTAGGTAGAGCAGGTAAATGCATATTGGAAATGGACGGTCACTAAACAAAAATCTGTAGTGTTCTCATTAGCACAAAAAGAAAGTGTTCAATTAGAAATCAAATTTAAAAAATGTTACCCCACTTAATTTGATTTTTCACTTCATATGTATTCATTTAAACTGTTTGCAACAAATAAATTGATGACATTTGTGATCATTATATATAATTACATATATTGATATTTGCATATATTCCATGTTGAATTGTGGCTTTTATTGGTAGATCTGTCATTCCCAAAACTTATTGTTTATAATCAATATGAGATTTCATCAAATAACAGAAGAGAAATCCTATCTGTTACTAAGTCTGAAAACAATCTATACTTGGCAGAATGTCTGTTCATTTAAACTAAACAATATCCATTTTATAAATAAGCCTACATACTGTCAACACATTATTGACTAGTCTCCTTAAGCGTGATGAGAAACCAGTCCATTCTGCAATTACAGAATGCCTATAAAATGATAGGACTTTTAGCAACATTATTCTTAGGGAGCTTGAGTACTGCCCTGAAAAAATTAAGTTATTTAATTCATGTAATACACTTATAGGAAAGAGCAGAAATGTGTATGTATATATATAACTTTACTCCAAAAATTTTTCAAATCTCCCTCCTTTTCTCTAAAACCTCAAAGGTAGTGAAGAATGTCAAAGCACAGCCCACAGGATACTTTTTTATTTTCCTTGTGATCAACTTAGTTGAAAATTCTGTAACTCGGACCATGACTTATTTGTGATAAGTCAAGAACCCTTGAGAGCTCCCTCTTAAGCAGTTTATTGCATTTGCCTCCCTCACTCATACATAAGAGTGATGGCAAACACCAGATCTAATGCTACAATCTACATCTCTAAGTAGCACTGACATTGAAGGAATCAGACCCTTCTGATTTCCAAAGTCCCATTCACACATCTGAGAGAGGAGTTCATTGTCTCCTTCATCAGACAATTAATCTCATTTCCATGTACACTTAACTTGGGAAGCTTTGAAGGGGTTTTTTTTTGTTTGTTTGTTTGTTTGTTTTCTGGAGCCAACCTATTAGTTTTCAAAGATACTATTCATGATACTGGCATGATTTCACAGAGCAGTGGCTGAGATGTTTTATTAGTTATGTTAGCTGAACATTTACTCTATGAAACTGAGCTATCAAAAGAGGGCTTTTGGGACATTAGCAGTTCTGTCTAATATATGAGCTAGAATTATTGTATCATTATAACATGCTGCTTAGTGTCTTTTGCCATTGATTTGCCTACATTTTTAAATTGCTCAATCAGAAGCCACTTATCTGATAAATTATTAACAGATAAATGTTTCTGATGGAAAAACAAATAATTCAACCTTGTAAATCATGTATCATATAGGCAACAGCAGTCAGAAGTAAACTGCTCTTGAGCCAAGTAAGAAGTTCATGTAATGTGGATGGAAATTATGTAGTGAAATAAACACTTCACCATAAAGAAAGGATGCCTATTATTTTCCTAGACTTATATCAGATTCTGCAGTTTCTACATTGTACATTTCTATGTTCTTTTGTTGGTGCATCAAACATACAACAACAAAACTTAGTTCCAAGTGTGCAAAGGCATCTGTACTTGTTAGATTTCAATCATACCGTAAGGTGCTCGAACTGGTAATGTTTGTAATGTTTCTGTAGAAACGTTTTGATTTAATTGTGCTTCTCCACTCAGAAGTATTTTTTCCTGACTAACAGAATAATTAAAGAGTTGATGTCTTTTGATCGGTCACATTGGCATTGATTTTGAGGGCTGAACTGTATTCCAAATTCCTTCGAGCTTGATTTACTTTGAAAGAAAGTAGATATTTCATGCCTAAAGCTAGAAATTGTAGCACCGGGTTTGCAATTAAATACCATATTCACATTTGTGTCTGTGTCCCATTTCTTCAATATGGAGGCAAAGATAGATTATAAAAAAACAAAAACAAAAACAAAAAAAAACCAAAACCCAAACCCAGAAAATAGAAAAAAAGACAAGAACAGTAAAAAAAAAATAATGCTCTTAACATTTTCTCCAGATGAGTCTGGCATTGTTCTCAATATAAAAGTAGTTTTTCCAGTGATTTACAAAATGACTGTGACCATTTCTGGTCAGTGTCAAGGGTAAAAGGCAGTGGAGTAGCAGTAGCACAAGCAGTATATTACCTCTTGCCAGTAAAGATCTAACATTCATTTTCCTGTAGCCCACTTAAAATACATGTAATTAGCAATTTTCTCTTATTGGGAATGCTTTTTTTGGGGGTAGGGGGGCTTACTATTGTGAAACACATTTACTGTAATTTTCCTTCCCCTTCCCCCTAACCTGCGCTCCAGATTCCAGGCTGCCAATGTTTACAAGATACTGAGTATGTTCAAAAACTTGAGCTGGCAGGCAGTACCTCTGGGGCCCTACTGCACAAGATTTCTTTTTAGTCTTAAAGAGGGAGGCTGAGTGTTTCTTTTTTTTGTTTGTTTTCTTTTTCAAAGTGTCTTCTCTTTTTGTACAGGCTCAGCGAGTTGTACACCGTTTCAGCAGAGATGTTTGATCTTGCCATCTGCATACCTGGAGTGGCTTCATCCCTTCACTGGTCTTTTCGGTAACCCCTAAAGACTTCTTGAAATTGAACACTGGAATAGAAGAGTTAAATTCTTCCTGAATGTTATTCATCAAAAGTAGATGTACTGGACTTTCTGGATGTGCATAAGGACACAAAGGTTAGTGTATTCCTTAAAAGCCTGAAGTTTCAGGACTGTTTCATTTAACCATGAGCAGTGCAGACTATTTTTCAATTTCTTGCTTAAACACAGCCATAGAGGGATAAAATGGTGATTGGCATCACATATATAGTTGAGATCATGCTTTTAGCTGCCATGCCATAAAAGTATTTAGTGAGCTGGTGCCACTTAAAACCCTCTAAATTACTTGCTGGTTGACAAGTGAAGTTCTGCCCAGTCTGAGCCTGATTGCCATTAGCCTTTTTTGTGGTATTTCTTTAAGCTTGGGTTTAGCGCTTTGCAATCATGCTCCTCTGATTTATAACAGGTAAAAAGGGAATAAGAAGAGTATTATACTTCTGTTTCATAAGATGGTCGTCATTTACAGTCAAGGGGGATTAGGGGGTAGATGTTTGTCCACCTGTATGCTTAGTTGTTCTTGACGGTATGTAGGCTTCAGAGGAACGCAGAAGACATACATAACATGTTGGAAAAAATTAATTTCTTCATAATGGCAGCTATTAACTTCCTGGAAGTGGTGAAATTTTAAATAAAATGCTGGTTTTATATCCCTTAATTTCTGTTAAAATATTATATAATCTATGGACATTAGTCTATCATCACTCTGCTACCTCAGGAGATCACCCTCGACCAGGACAATTCACTAACATTATTTTTTCCGTGGTATGATCAAAAATGTAGAAGAAACAATTCTGCCAACAGATAAATGCTCACAAAGGCGGTGGGATATGTGTGGGCACATGTGCACATCAAGTCATGTCTCAGACACACAGCTGACAGGGAGAGTAGCAAGACCATAAAGTTATATCGGGATTTTCAGCACCAATCATAACATTATGAAAAAAATAACTTATGCTTATAGTGATGTGGATAATGCTATGTGCAGTAGAGAAGAAAAGTAAACAGTCATGTAATCTTGATTTTATTCTATGATTGCTGTCTGTTTTTCACCTTTTGCAGAATATTCTTCAGGACTACTCCTCTATCTGGGTTTGGGGGAACATGAGGCAAAATTCTTTTCACTTTTCACTTTTACTTGATCTTATTTGATTTGACCATTTTAAAAAAAATAATTACGTTTATAAATACTATTTGTTCTTATTAAACATCTATTAAAATTGTTTCAGGAAACCTATTAGCTAAAATAGATGGAGCTCAAAGTTCATGCAATTAGAACTACATGAATTGAGTTTTGCTTTCTCATTTTTGTGGAGGGATTCTAGCGATATCATCTGAATAATAGCTTTCTAGTCAATCTCTTTCTGTCTGCTACTCTAGCTAGCATTTCTGTTTGCATTTTAAAGGCCTGCTTCCTGTATAAAGTAAATAGAAGATAAACATATCATCCCTCATCAAAAGGGATTGTTTCCCCATTGGCACCAAATGTCTATTCCAGATAGCAGAATGGGAGAAAAAAAAAAGTAACAATACTATTTTGTTTCATCTAAGTTAAACTGGAGCTACTGAGAGTTTTTGTAATAGAGTTCAGCAGGAACAAGAACATGGATATAAAATTACAGACTCCCTTTAAAGCACAAAGTTAGACGAATTGCAAGATTTTGCAATGTTTTCCATATGGAGGAGAGCTATGTTAGTTGTGTGTGGTACCCTCACAGTAATACCTAAATATTTTCCAATAAAGTAAAATTTATAGGGCATATATTGTGGCTTTAATGTGTAGACTGTTTGTTATAATACTACATCTTTTATACATGTGTGTATACATAATACAGAACTAAGGGTTGAATATCTCACACAGTTGCAGAGCTCAAATGTCAAAAGTGTTGTGAACTCCACCTCCTTGCACAGCATGCATGTTTGTACTTCTACTTGGGGGATTTGTGTAACATGCATTCGTGTGGACTGTTAGATATACATAATGTATAGGATTACGGGTTCTGCAAACTCAGTACAATTGTGGACAGAGCCTTGCTGGATTAGGATAGGTAATGCTGGATATAATATATGCTGCTGCATATATTTCATTTTACTTACAGTATTGCCACTAAAGCATGCATTGATTAATATCAATATAGAAATTTGGATGAAAAATTATGAAAAAAAATGCTTTATTCTTCAGGTTTTTTTATTTTGCATTTTCTGCTGTGAAAAATTTTACAAGCACTATTTGACAGATTGGAGAACAAACTTTATTTGATAGGTAATAGATATGTTCCTTTAAACAAGGAAAATAAAAAAGAATCATCCAAATTATCTGACTAGCTGCAAATCCAGTGAAGTTTCACCTGTCCAAATTTTCCATTATGAATTTTGTTACTGGTTGACTTTTACCTTTTGCAAGAACACAAGTGCAGCTAGGGTCATCCACAAGGCCTGCAGAAGCTTAGGTAGTAAGAGATAAGTAAGAAATGACCCTCATGTAAATGAATAAATGATGATTATAATGAAATGAGTACCTAACTTGTTAAGTCAAAAGAAACCTTGTACATTTAATGAAGAGACACACATGCAAAAAGATATGATAGCTTGTCAAGTGGGAATTTTTGGCATAAACACATATTTAAAATGGATCCTGGAGATTTTCTATTAAGCCTAGAGCATACAGACTGTCCTGGAGGTTACAGCAGCCTCCTGGATGTTGGGAGGAGAGTCCCCTGACATAGGGAAGACTGAGGTCTTCCCTTCTGTGTCTAGGGAGATTGGCTTAAGGTGCGAAAAAAAAGAGATGTCTTCTGTCCGATATAATTTCTGGGGAGGAAAAGCAGAAGAGATCTATCCTCCACTTCACAAGTAGGTCAGAGCTGTGACTCCTAATCTAAAGCAACAGGACTGCAACTCAGCATAAGTTCCCTTAAGTTCCAGAAAAAAGGGTTGTGTTTAAGATATGTCTCTGCTCCTGTCATCACCTTTGCCTGACTTGCTGGCTCTCCTGACAGCCATCTTTCACACAGGAGTAACTGCATCTTCCTCTCAACCACTATGCCTCATCAGCAAACCTAAACTATGTACATCTATTGATAGCAGCAAAATAGAGCTTGGACATTAGTTTGATCCCTAGCTCCTGCTCATCTATCCCATCTGTTCATGTGTTCCCTACACAGTTTTACCCCACAATCCCAGGCAATTCCAGAGTAGCAGGGAGCTGCTAAGCAGTTCAGGGTAGTTCAAGGAGCAGCATGGGGCAGGGACAGTTTCCATGAAGCAGTTAAGAATATGGCCACTTTGTTTTGGGATGAACAGACTGCATCACCCCCACTCTGAGCATGAGAATTAGCCCTGATCTTTTTAACTTACAAACATGCACAACGGCTGAGCATTGCAAAGCTGCGGCCTCCTCTGACTCTAGCTGTGGAGCACTGGTGTCTGTATAAGTTGTTCCATCATTCTTCTTTATTTTTAGCCTTTTCACTGGCCATGACTTGAAGGACAGAGAATTTGAGGAGGATAAGCTAAGCCATCCTCTCTTCCATTTTGGACTTTTAGACAGGATTCAATGCAAAGGATCCTTGCAGTGTTTGCTGCTTTAACATAGGACAACATGATTATTCAGACCTCTATGGTGACTTCTATTATTTATCCCCAGGTCTTTTATCTTTCCTTTTTTTGGTGCCATTTATAGCTTTCATGAGATAAATAATCTGCATGAACCAAGTTATATTTTCCATTTTACTGGTGTGGAGGAAGTTTATACCCTGTGTCTGCTTGCTAGTTCATGGTCTTTTGCTCATGTTTGTATAGTTTTTTTCTGTATACTTTGTGTGTTTTAGCTTACTGGTGTGTTGAGCATCACACCTATTAGCTGATTCTGATAAAATAGCTATATTACAATTTTCTTTTGTACAAAACAAGAAACTGGTAAACATGGAATTTGTTTTAGTAATAAAATGATGAGGGAGATATGATGATAAGCTTTATCATCAAGTAATTAAGATCAAAGTATAAAACCGTAATTTCTAGACACTTTGTCCCTGCCATCAAAAATTTGAATATCAAATAGCTTCTACAAAAGGAAGTGAAGGATATATGACTTTCCCTTTCTCAGTAATTTTACTCACATAAGAAATAAAAAATATTTGATTTAAGAAAATGTGGGCATTTACTCACTTTAAAAAAAAAGCATTTTAAACAGCAGGATGTAATTTCAGACTATTTGCAGTCAAGAGGCCTCTGCTGAGTAAAATACTCATTCAATTTAGGAATGCAGATTATAATAATTTTCCTATCTCCCTCACAGCAGGATTCCTGCCATCGTTTTGCAAACTCACAGGTTGCAGTATTGAATGACTAGCTAGCCTCAGTTCCAGGTAACACACGCTTCAAGCATATTCTCATTAGCTCAACTTAGTTATAATGCAAAGCTGCTTAGTTTCACCAAGTGAAATGGGATACACTTAAATTGCCTCATCTAATATAATACTCCTTCTTAATACATGCAAAGTGGTTTATGATGGCAAAGCTTGTAGAGCATGAAAATCGGCAGGGAAAGTAAGGTTTTCTGACTAAAACTGTCAAAAAGAAGTCCTATTTTATATCCTTTCTTTTTAAAGAGGTTAAGAATGAGGAAGGAGAGACTAGAGTAAGAAATAATCCATGTACAAAAATGTAAATTTAGTACACTAACCTTTTTAATACATCAGCTCTACCAAACAAGAAAATTATCAAGTAAAGCTGTTCTTTCAGTAATGTCTTCCGTACCATAAAATTTAATGTAAAATACACAGTGGCCAAAATATATTGCAGTAAGAAACAATAGTCTTTCTTCTATCTGTTTTATCCAGAGAGCTTTATACTTTGCACCATTCTTCCATTTGCTAGTAACATTAATCCGGCTTCCTGTGGCTACATTAATTTGCAAAGACTTTTTAATTTCAGATGTTGATAAGGAATTATTTGTGTTTCTTCTACCTTTAAATGCTAAGTGAATATATCCCAATCTTGTTTACCTTGCAGACACAAAATCTGGTTTCAACAAGATCCCAGAACAACACTGGTAAAATAATTTTTATTTCCCAATATCCTGCACCTGCAGTCTGACTATATGGCTGTAAATCCTCTCCCTACATCCCTTTCCAATACTTCCAGAAGACTGTTCAGAGAGGGGCTAAGCTGCTACAGGCTTTGCAGATGACACCCAAGTGTATATCTCATTTTCCACAAATGCAAACCAGGGCCATTACAAAGATGTTGCACTGCCTAGAGGAAAGTGGCTCCTGGGGAAGAGCATCTGGCTGAGATTGAATTTGGGTGAGATCCAGACAATACTGGTTGAAAGACAGAAATTATCCAGACAGCCAGTTGAGCAAGATGCCTAGGCACATACCTTTAAGCATTAGTTTGCAATAAGACTGTTCACATCCTTGGAAAAAAAAGTGGGGATAAGCATGTTGCTCAGCTGTGGCCCCAGAGAATGAACCAAGAACTCTTGCCACTCTAATTAAAAGCATCTACAACATAGGGTTTTCTCAGTCTTCCTTAGCTTTTCACTGGACTTAGAAAATGAGGCAGCAAAATAACAATGTCTAGAAAACTCTTCCATGTCTCCAAGACAAAAGCCTAGCCAGAGAGATCTCTGCATACTTTGTAAGAGGTTGGTATAACTCATTGTATCCAGGGTTGTTTCACTCTTCACACTAAAAGAACATTGCTCCTGAACCGCAGTGTTGCTGAGGCTCCCAGTCTATTTGCATTTTGGTTAGAAAGCACTAATCTTGTTCTCAAAGGTACCATCATTTTGGGTCTCTTGATATCCATGATTACTTTTTCATTTTCCACAAATGGACAAGTTCTACAAGAAACAGTTTAAAACCTTCTGAACAAAGAGGGCTCCTGAGAGAGGCCTAATGCCTCTCTTCTGGTTATGCAGTGAACTTTTAGGGTCCGTACACACTGCAGAGTCCTTTCAATAAAGAATTTGACTTTCAGAAGTTCTGAACATCTGTTAAAATCAAGCCTTCTACTTTTGATAGGAGAAAGGCAAAAGACAGGTGATTTAAATTCTAGGAGGTCATACAAACATCCCTCACCTATGAAGTGCCAGGATACAACAGTAGTAGCCTATAGAAATTAATAACTGATGGGTAGAGGTGAAACAATACGTGAAAGCTGCAAGCAAATAACACTCTATGAAAGCACACAATTGAAGAAGTCACACATGATACTCTTGGGGAAACTGGAGTCTAAATTCATGATGGAACAGGTCTTTGAGCCTGGTCCCAAACATTAATGAAAAATTACGAGCATCTTTGTGGAGGATAAATAACTAAAACTCTTAATATTCACTGTCAAAATCTTGAATCTTATCCCTGGCAGCATTATCTTTGCTTTACTCAGTACCCTCAAAAAGGAACAGAAAAAAAGGCATCCTGAGGTCTCACTCATGAGGATTTCATTGGTGCAGTCACTTGTAGTGTGAGTGTTTATTCCCCTGGATTTTCTGAGGTCACAACATGACCCAAGGAAGATATGCTTCTCTAAATATTTCTCTTGTATTTTCCTCCAGTTCATATTTGGGAGTAAGCAAGAGTAAAATGATAATACAGGTCATTAGCTTTTTGCTTTTCTCACTGGAGCTTTGCATGTTTTTTATTTTTGGTACATACTTGCCAGAGAAATTTCTCTCTTGAAAGCAAAATTGTTTTCAGACAGTATTTGAGTCACCCTGTTTGTTTTCCATATATATTTTGCATATATGAACTGGAGCACTAATCTTAATTGGTTAATCTTTGTGCCTTATAAGGAAAATATATTCCTAGAATGTGGGGTAACGTTAGAAGGGATGCACGTACGCTGGAGGGGCGGTCCGTGGCGACTCACGCACTGGACGCAGATGAATCCATCAGTGCAGGGGTTAGGTGCGTCCATGTATGTGGTAGGCACGGATAAGTCCATGAGTGTAGGGGTAGGTGCATGGATGGGTCTATGGGTGCAGGGGGGCGGGTGCGTTCGTGTGCGTAGCGGGTGTACGGGTATTTAACCCTGTGTTGCGCAGCATTAAATTGAAGGCTTGGCTTGACGGTATCCGTGTGATGCCCTGCTTTCCCTGGAGCGGGGCTTCGGTGTGTGCGGGGTAGGTAAGCTGGCAAGAGAAGCCTGCACTAGAACATTTTCCTCCTGGTAATTCCTTCCTTGTAGTCTCTTCATGGGCTCACCAGCTGTGCTGCTTATCACAGCTTCATTCACTTTATGAAAACTATTTCAAATGTTCTCCATTAAAAGCTGTGTAGAAAACTCAGTGTACATTTGTGAGGCACTTGTAGGAACATGTAGTTATTGGGAGGAATAAAATAAAAACTGCAAAATTACTTTCAATTGGTATGTGTACAGTCATGCTGTACTCATTGCTATCATGAATAAAGCACTTGTTTTTCTAAATTGTGTGTATATTCCTAGAGGGGTACTTAAAAGACAGAGCTTGTTAGAGAAGGCATGGAAACAATGCAGAATTTCTCCTGTTTCGGTACTCGAATCATAAGGCATAATAATAAATCCTGACTGCAGTTCAACCAGCTAAAAGGGCGCAGAGGACTCCTCCAGAAATCTGGGAATTTCTTTTCCTTGACCATTTGTGTAACCCACCTCTTCTGAAGAATGAACAGCCAGTCAATCCACTTCGAGGTCCACTTGTGTTGTCCCCCCAAAAAACACCCTGTCGCTATGGGGAGTTCCAGCAGAGCCGAGGGCAGTGAGCACCCCGAAACACTTTCCTGGTCAGCATCTGCCTCCAGGAGTCTTTACAACCAGAAGCTGAGGTGTGAATGTTGTGCTCTGAAGGAGGTGTAATGAAAGCTGATGCGCTTTGATCTGCTAGAAGACTGCCTTAAAAATGCTAAGTTCCTTGGGGAATTTATGCTTATTGATTTGCTTGGTGGTTTTTTCTACATTTTTAACTGTTACTTGAAGCCTAAATCCTCCTTTGTTTCCTAAAATAGAATTACAAACTCAGCTGCAAGGTGTGTACACTAAAGGCTGCAAAATGTTTTCTGTGTCCTTCCTCATTGGTCTAATAGAGGGTGGCACTTTCCCTTCTTTATTAATATGCTAGTGTCTTGATTGAGATCAAGAAAGCTACTGTCTTAATGGACCTGACAGAGTAATCCCTGCTTTAACAGCTACTGCATAGTGTTTCAAATACCTTTTAATATTTCAAATATACCAAAAACTATGTACACATTGTTCACAAAAATTTAATTACAAGGTTCTTTTTAAATTAGTAATGTAAAAGGAAAAAAATCAAAGTAGCTTTCTTTTTCTTGTTTTTGATTGATTGTTCTAGCTGACTTTTATATTGTGTCACACAAATACCATTCTCTGAATTTTTTCTCCTTGCAGATTAATATGCATCGAGATGAGGTAGTAATAATATCTTCTTTCCATAAAGCACTTGCTTTTACAGCAGTATATATTGTGTGATTCCATCACATGCTAATATAAACATTGCTACATTAATATCTGTTGCAGCTTGTTTGAAACTGTCAGCTGTGCCCTCATATAGTCATAAGGCTTACCATAAACAAATCTTGGGTATTTGTTTTTTTTAACAACTTGTAGGTGTAGCCTTCTAAAACTATATAAAGGCATACAACAGATAGCACTTTCTGATGCAATTTTGCTGTCCAACGTCATGTAACACTAAGTTATTCCTAAGTTCAAGTTCCTAAGAACAAAAGTCAATGTCCTTATATATGTTTCTGGATTATTGGCATGGTCCTAGAAGCATGTAAATAGCTGAAGTACAATGCAAGCAAATTTGGATAAAGAAACCTACTAGTGTAATTACAAAAAAAAAAAAAAAAAAAAAATTAGTGCCCATTTAGTATTTGAGGATTTGCAAGTATTTTAGCTTGCAAAAAAGATTGTCACTTCAAATCCTGGGATCACCCGGCCCAGAAGCATTGCTGTATTGGCTGTGCTGTGTATTCAGCTAACTCTCATATTTTGCAGGCAGTTCAGATCTCACAAGCCAGGTATCTCCAAAAACTTGTGTTCTGCATTTACCAGACACTGAAAATTTCTCAGCCATCCTGTGCTTCTCACCTGAGAACATGGCTAGTTCGAGTAGTTAGGCTTTACTTAGGAAAAAAAAAAAGATAATAGAGACTGGAGTCTAAAATGTATGTGTCCCTCACTTTCAGAAGTAACTGACACCAAGTCTGCTTCCCAACACCAAGTTAGCAGAGATTGAGAAACCATAGGATAATATATGGAAAGTGTATTCACTAAAATTCTTTAGTGTTTCAATTTTTACTGACTTGTGCTCGTGCATTAGTATTCTTCTGATATCGTGGACAGAAATTATGTTCAATGGCAAAGGGAAGTAAAACTTATAACTATATGAGGGTGCAGCTGACACTTTCAAACAAGCTGCAACAGATATTCATGTTGTGATAGGACGAGGGGTAATGGTTTTAAAATAGAGGGAGGTAGATTTAGATTAGAAATTAGGAAAAATTTTTTTACAATGCGAGTTGTAGAACACTGGAACAGGTTGCCCAGAAAGGTGGTGGAAGCCCCATCCCTGGAAACGTTCAAGGCCAGGCTGGATGAGGCTCTGAGCAACCTGATCTAGTCAGGGATGTCCCTGCTCCTTGCAGGGGGGTTGAACTAGATGACCTTTGAAGGTCCCTTCCAACTCTAACCATTCTATGATTCAATGATTCTAAAACATGAAAAATAAATGGGCCATGCACTTTATCAACCTCTACGTACTGTCCCACATCACAGATGCTTATTTAGTGTTTCAGATCCCTGAACAGCTTAAATCTGTGGATGTTTAAAAAAAAAAAGTTTTTCTACTTTTGTCCTTGTTTACAAAATTAAAAATGTCACATGAAAATCACCCCATTTATGGCTCAGATGAAAAGGTCCAGTTCTTCTCAATTTCCTGTTCTAAAAATGGCATTGATTTGAAGTCTATTTTCTTAATATCTTCTCTTAAAAAAAAAAAAGAAAGATGAGTTTGCCCCATCTAAATAGCTGCTTCTTTCATCAAATACATCAGAGATTTTAAGTCATTTTCAGAAGATATTACAACTTCATCCAATCCTCTTATTCACAGTAACTCTTGGAACCTGGCAGCTCAGTCAGGTGTGAAAAATAATCTCATTTTTATAAGCACTCCAAATATGCTGGAATTCAGTTTTTCAGTAAATAGATTACATGACATACTTTTTTTTTTTTTTAATCAGTATTCATTCCAAGATAGTTGCATTACTTACAAATGACAGTGATCTAACATAGAGGAATGTAGCATTTCTGCGCTTCTAGAAACTATGGTGGAGACATGAAGAATTGCATTTGGATTCTTTGTCCCTGTTTCTGAATATCATGATTCCTTTCTTTAGAATATGACTATATCTCAAATATAAGCTAAAAATAAAATAAGGAAACATTTTCCTTTTTTTTTTTTTTTCTTCTTCCTGACAAACTGTGTGGATCTCACAGGCCCAAACTTGAATTGTATAATCTGTTCCTTGGCCTCATTGGAGGGACTGAGTTTTCCTGCCTAGAAGCATAAGCACATAGCAGAACTCTCTAAATAGAGAACTTGCTCATTTTAAGCTGATTCTGTAATCAGCAGCCCAGATTTGAATCACATTCTGGAAACATTCTTCTCTTGGCGTTGATTATAGAGAGAGTTTAAGGTGACTTCAGCTCCCAACTTAAGCATTTAACTGAGAAAATCATCTTAATGGAGGGTGAATCCAGACCCTCATGTTGCCAAAATCCTGCTGTGGTTTCTACATGAATTCCTGGTGTAGCTGAAGTTACTGGGAGCTGTGTCATTGACCTCAGGCAGCTAGAAGCTCTCCTCAGCTCTTGATTCAAACTTAGCAGAATGTTTAACCTTGTAAAATAAGGACATACGGAAAAATTGACACAGCCTTGAAAGCTGTAACTCAAATGTGTCTGTAGCAAAAAGTATCAAGCCTGTAGCTTTGACACAGGAATGGGATGATGCATAACTCCGTGAATACAAAAGGTCTTTTCGTTTGAAACTCCAGACAGCAGTGCACTCTCAGCAAAACTTAACAATATATGAATATCTCTTTGTCACTGCCATGAATGCTTGTTTACAAATCCCTAAGCCCATAGAGTGCAAATAAAAATTGACAGATAACATTATAATTGAAGGCACATGCATGTGTGTTGCAGTGGTTTCTCTTTGTGCAATGTGTTGGGCTGTGGCAAACACACTGAAGAAATGGCACCGTTGCAATCACTTTAACAAGTTATTTGGCTGCATGCATGATGTGATTTACTTCTGGGTCTTGCAAATGCATTCAGCTTTATTTGTTAACCTAGCAGAACATCATTTATTAATGAGTTCTTCATGCTTTATTAAGCCTAATGTCAAAACACCTCTGTGGGACTCTAGGCATGTTCTCTCTTTGTGTTAAAGCCTTCTATAGAAAATGAAAAATTATGCAGCAAAGCTGCAGATAAAACCCAGTAGATACCTGTTCAATTAGTCTTGATCCTGGCAGATGATGTTTCTGAATATTTGTGAAAGCACAGCATCTGATTGTGTGCTGGCTTAAATTAAAGCATTCTGCAATCTCAAATGTACGTAATTAGGGCACCTTAGAAACCTAACAAGGCTACTGTGGTCTCCAAAGCCAAGTGGAGTGCTCACATGGCAAAAACTGACAAGTAGAGTTCATGCTTTTTTCTGTGAACTGATGTTTCGTTTTAGAGGGGGAGACTTCTTCATGGGAACATTAGAACGACACAGAGTAGTAACAGAGTGAATTATCTGTGATTTTCTGTAATTTGAGAGGACTATTATGGCTTAGGAAACTAGTACTGAAGTTCAACAAACTTTTTCACCTTTCATCTGACTGAACACCTTGTTTTCTAGCATTGACATGAGATTCAACTCCAGTAGTTCTGCATATTGTAACCTGTAAGAATATCCTGGGACGTATTTCATGGTTCTTCTACATGCATTGGTATTTAACACAGCTTAAGCAACACCCGCTTTTACACCACAGAAACACAGACAGAATAGAATAAATATGCAATTTTATACAGTTGAAAAAATGGTAATTACCAGAAAATCAACATGCTCATCACTTTTTACATAAAATAGATTAAAGCTTTACATGTGCAAGAAGTCTTCAGAAAAAGTTCTTAGTTTCCTATCACCTTATATTTGAAAAAGCAATCTTCTAAATATGTACTTTCAAAAAAAGCTCTTCATTAGCAGACTTAATAGTGGTGAATCATAATCACTTGATTTATTGTAATAAGCAGAAATAATATTAAAAATATTAATCTATAAGACTGAAAAAAAATTTAAAAGTCAGTTCCTTTTGTGAGTGTACGAAAGACATTTAACATCTCAAGTGACAGACACAACAGTTTAGCTGTTGAAAAGCTTTCCACGGTTGAGATGCCATCTTGTTTTTACACAAAATAGGTTTTCATCATAGGTTTTAGTGGAAAGTAGAAATAAGGTGTAGAGCCTTCCTTTTACTAGCAACACATTACGCTAGCCTACATTTATATAACAGATAAATAAAGTAGTAAAATCTGACCAAAGATACAGGCCAAAAAGACTGGCTCACTTTCCAACTTCAGCACCAGAAATCTATAGAGAAAAATTCCTGCAGGGAGTTGCAGATAGATGATATGAACACTGCATAATCACTACTACTTTATTTTCTATTTTCTGTTTGCAATTACTACCAGTTATGAATATTTAATGTATGTTTGTTTCGAGCTTTTCCTTTTTCTTTCATCTTGCTACTTTCATCATCTTTCACAACATCTGAGAGATCAATGTAAGGCAATGGGATGGTAGGCAAACGTACTGTATCGTTACCATGTCACAGTAAACATGAATAACTGGGGGGACAGACTCTCAGCCAGTGCCTGTGGGCAGAGCTCCTCTGGTTTCCGCAGAAGCTGGTCGGTTACAGGCTGTCACCTTTTGGCATAGAGATTTCGGTAGCATAAACCAAAGACTGCCAGGCCCTCCTGCTGGAGTGTTTTGTCCCATTTTCTGCCAAGTAGTCACTGGAACCTGGTTTGCCTCTTTCCAAGTGGGTGCCTAATCATCAGAGAAAGAGTCTTGCTTGTCTGGTGCATGTTTTTTGTCTGGCACTTGCTAAAAAGCTGCAAAGTAAGCCAGAGATGGTAGAGGAGGGCTCTGCTCTTTCTCCTCTGGTTATTTTTTTGTGATAAATAATTGATCTTGCTACAGATGTTAGTCTGCAAATCCAAATGGGAGGGAAGCACTCCCTGCTAGCCCAGGAGAAAATCTGGAATGATGCAGAGACAGGATCAAAATTTAAGCCACATCCTCTTCATTGGTGCTTCTTGTTTTTTAGCTTGGTTAGCTGCAGACGGTTTCTCCTACAGGGTTTTTAGTTTTTTTCCCATTGTCATAGTTTAGCCCCACTCAGGACCAGACTGCACAGTCTCTCTCTCACTCCCCCCACCCTCCAAGGGAATAGGGACAAATAATACAAGAAAAAGGCTTGAGATTTGAGATAAGGACAGGGAGAGATCCTTAAATTTACCGTTACAGGCAAAACAGACTCAACTTGGGCAAAACTATTCATTTATTTCTAAAATCAAAGCAGGATAATGAGACAGAGAACAAGATAACCTCCCCCTACCCCTGCCTCTTCCCTACCTCCATTTCCCCCCACAAGTGGCACAGGGGGGAAGAGGGAATGGGGATTACAGTCAGTTCATTACATGTCGCCTACACGGGCCACAGCCTTCTTCAGGCATCCATCTACCCTGGCGTGGGGTCCTCCATGGGCTGCAGGTGGATCTCTGCTCCTCCATGGGCCTCCATGGGCTGCAGAGGGACAACCTGCCTCACCATGGGCTGCACCACAGGCTGCAGGGGAATCTCGGTCAGGAGTAACTTTACTCCTCCCCCTCCTTCTTCACTGGCCTTGGTGTCTGCAGCTGTTGCTCTCACAAGAAATTCTTCACAACTGGCAGGCAGATGCCTCTCAGGTTCTCTTCACATCTCATGTCCACTCCACTTCTTGCAGCCGGGCCGGGCTGAGTTGGGCCCAGATGGCCGCCCAGCAGGAGGCCAGAGGGTGAGGCCTGCAAGGCCCACAAGGCTTGCGCCTCCCCCTCTCTGCCCCTGCTTCTGCTTCTTCACTTCTTCCTTTTTCTTTTCCTCCTGTTTTTCCCCTTCTTAAATACGTTACCACAGAGGCGTTATCAGGGAACATTCTGCTACCAATTGGCTCGGCCCTGGCCAGCAGTGGGTCCGCCCTAGGCCTGGCTGAGTCCACTGAACAAAGGCAAACAACTTCTAGCCGCCCTCACTAAATAAAACCAGGACACCGATGTTACTCAGCTAGCACAGTTGTTATGGATTTTCCTCTTACCAATCTTCCTTCATTGCCTATGTTAGGGGCAGAACACAGAGTGTAAACGTTGAAGGGTTTTAAGGTGTGGGACTGCAGTGCTGTGCCCAGCTGCCTGCTCTGGATCCGTCTGAAGAAGCCTTGGACTGTACAAAATCTAAAGAAAACTGGTAACCTGGCTTCCTGAGAGTCGTAAGGCAAAGCAGGGTGGTCACTAGTCCCATTGCAGCCAGGTATGCTGTAAGTATTGTTGTTTTTATAGCTAGTATTTTCTAGTTTTACACTGCTGTTTATGTAAGCTCAGATATTTACATTAATAAGAAAGTAGAAGAAGCTGTCACATCAAACCCTTTATATTTTTTTTTCTTTTAGTGTAAAAAATATGTCAATAAAATTGTTTCAGAACCAGCTAAACATAATTTGTCACTAAGACTTAACTAGAGTCCACAAACTCAGCAGTAACGTGTCTTAGACCAAAGGGAATCTGTTGAGAGCTTGTTAAGTCCCTCTAGACTACAAGGGAGGCAAGCAAGTCTGCCTTGTACAGTTTTCCCAAGAGGACACAATTAAAAATCATCCTGTTCAGGAACTATTTTACATGCTTTTGTTTTTAATAAAGCCCTTAGAGACCAGCAGCAGTGTGTAATATTCATCCTGCTTTTGGTCTGTGATGATCTTTATGCTGCTCATCGACAAGAGTCTGCCACGCTTTCTTCTCAACTGTTTGCTGTCTAATGAGCAAACTCATGACTAAATGGAAGGTCGCTCGCTTCTTTACACAACTTCGATACAAACACAGCATGGAGAAATGCTGTTTCATTTATACGATTTCCAGAAATACAATTTGAGCTGATTAATATTTTGTGATACGCACATTCCTGTGAACACATAATTTCTTCAAAATGCAAGTTGTCTATATGCTGGTACACACTGTGGTATACACCTTGCACTGAGGACAGCAGAGCCATGGTAAGTTTCGCTGGCCTCAGCCACAAGCTGATTTTGGTACAGACTGTCACTGACATGATGCCTGTCACACTGCCGCATCTCCCAGTGCTGTGCGTGTGAGACAGCTCATGGGGAATGGTGAGGCACATTCCCAGCTGCGATGGTGTTCAGGGAACAGGGCTGCGGTGAAATCTGAGCTCAGCCCACCCCTGTGAGCTTTCGGAGCTGACGACACAAAAATCCTTGCATTTTAAATCAGTGCAGTTAGTGGGACATTTGTTCTGGAAATCAGAAAGAGAGCAAATATGGTCAAAGAGGCTGGGTTCTGTGCAGTATCATCATATGGCAATTTCACTTAGTCACATCATTTTTACCCTTTGTTGTATAAATGTGCAGCCTGTAATTCTATGTCAGACAGTAAAATATGACCTGTTACATATGCAGTAATGTGAAGGGGAAAACTGTCCAATCATGCAAAATTAATGCTCTAACAATTGGACTTTTGCTTTGTTTTGCTTATGTATGGGGGAAAAGCATATTTGGAAAGCTCTACTCTATCTTAAATTACTGCTGCTCCAGGCTATTTATGCTCTTGAAGCAGTTCTGACAAACCCACAGAAGAGAATCGCCCTTTCTGTTGACGGCACATTTGCTGGTATTTCTGCAGCAGTGCAGTAATGTCTTTATTGTGCAACGCTGCATTTTAATAGTCAATTAAAATTCCCATTGAATTGAGAAAATGGACTTAGGAATTTCTGAAGACTGTTTGGCTAAAAGTACTTATGAGACTGTTCTGATAATCACTGCCACAGCACTATTCAAAATTACTCAAAAGCCTCACCTTATTACAGTAGGAAAAGTAGTGAGGCAAGAGAAAACGTTTTTTTTTATAAAGGAAGCTTGTTGTTGAATTGAGTCTCATCTCTCTGTCATGCCCATGTCTTCTCTCTTTTTCCTTTGTCCTCCAGCACCACCACGATGACTCTTCTGCCTTTTGTGTGTTTTCCCAACTCCATTCTGTGTTGTCTCTCTCTTTCGCTTCCTGTTTTCCTCTCTTTCTTGTGTTATCTAATAATAACAAATTGTGCAGTGCCTTTGTGATGAGAATGGAAAGGTGATGAATAATCTTGTAGCAAGATTTCAGGGGCTTCACACAGAGTTTGTGTAATTTCATTCTTTTCATAACAAATGTGTTTACAGCCTGCAGGTTAAAATGAATGAAAGTAACAAAGAATATGTAAGATAAACTCTGTATGAGTAAGTACACCGCTAATAGGGAACGGGGCTTGCAAACACATGAGTCATTCCACCTCCTCCATTGCTCACTTCTGCCATCCTGGCAATATTATCTTCTGTCTAGTGATACTTGATGGGTTTCCTAATGCCCCAGCTGCTGGAATTGCTTGTTGCATGAAGGCTTTTGCTTCCATCCAGTGTGTGTGTCAGTTGTTCCCATTCCATGAGAGGATTTTTTTTTTCCAGATGTCATTGGTAGATATTCTTTTGGCACTTTTATGATTATTTCCTCAGGGCCTCCCCCATACAATGAGATAACAACTTTATGTAACGTAGTGCTCTGCCAGCTGTGTTGAGGGATCATGTTAATAATACTTAGCAACTCTTGCAATTGCTCCACAGGGGAAGCATGTTCCAGCTTTTGCAGTTAGACTCTGTAAGCAAGGCAAATGACAAAACTCAGGAAGAGCCATAAATAGGAAGCTCACAGTTCAAGACACAAACACATGCATAGGGCTACTGTGTGAGAGAATAATAATAATTGTAGCTTTTTGAAAAGACAAGGGCAAATTCAACTGCAAACAGTGTTTCATCCTTCCTTGTTCTATTGCCTCTGGCCTTTTGCTTCTCCAGCATGGCGTGCAAATAAAAATGAATTATCACTTTCAGATGTACTCCTGTAACCCTACAGATGTGTTATTAATGTGTATTTTTCAAGTTTCATTTCACAAAAGGATGATGATTGAATTACATGAAAATATAAATAGAATGGGCATCTGCTTACAGAGCATTCTTCCTTCTATTGTTTACTATAGATTGTGAAGAATCATTTTGAATAGAGATGCATATTGGGAGAGCACACAAACAAGCCTTTACAGGGAATAAAATCCAGGGCATGATGGGCAGGGGAGAGTGACAAGAGTAGATTCTAAAAATGGCAGAAGCAGTGAAGCCCAGGGGAGAAGTGCTGCAGAGTGAGGCAAGGGCTTGCTGACAGCAAATGTAGGGGACAGGAGCAGAAGGACAGTCAGGAAGAACTAAACCCAGCGGTTTTTTGTCCAGCATTTCTTTGTAGTTCATTCCACCTAGTGAAGTGTTTGCTTCCTCTTCCCTGGTAGGACCTCCACAAAGTAGTGAAAAGTCTTACACGCTTAGAGCACGCAGAAAAGACTTCTGCCATGTGGGGAACAAGTCCAGGTGCTCCTCAGCAGCAGTGACCCAGAGATGCTGTTGTGTGCTCCAGTGCACCTCTTGGCACTCCTACACGGAGGGAAGAACACTATGGAATGCTTCTTACCTACGATCCCAAGATTTCTTCCATGAAAAGCAAAGGTGCATGAAAAATTACAGGTTTTTGTCCTAAAATGTAGACACCCAGGGACTAGAGTAGCCTAATGCAACACTAATTTACTCCATTTGATTGTATACATTATAGCAGAGTCTTTAGTTCATGATTGCACACTATTTTTTTTCAGACCTCTGCTTTGTTCACTGCACAGGAGGGACTATGCACTGAGAACAAATCAACAATACACAGAAAAAATATGCTAATCTCTGTAGGATGCCTGTCTTATATGTGGTAAAAAAATGTAAGTTATATGACAGCTAAGGCAGTAAAATGCAGGAAGAAAAAAATTAAAGCACCTGAGGCTTCAAAAGTCAGTATAGCAATTTTAGCGGTTAAACCCAGCAGCTGTTCAGGACTATCCTTTAGCTGGAGTTTTCTGCCTCCACAACTGAGTTGCGTTCACTGCTGACAGTTTAAAACAAGTCCGCTGACTTTGTGCTGAAGCAGATATGAACTCTTGATGAAGACATTAAAACGGTATAGCACTGGATATTGTAACAGCAGGAGAGGGCAACTTCTTAAATTGCTGCAACTCCTTCCCAAAGACCTATGTCTCTGCCTTGGGTTTCTCCTGGCTTCTGCCAGGGGCTTCCAGGTGATAGTGGGCAGGCAGGTGACAAAAACTTAGGTTTTCACAGCAGTCCACTAAGTGCATTGTACTCACAGTTCAATCCATTTGGCTAAGCAAAAGGAAATACTTGGGGTCTGATTATCAGAAACAGCGAACAACTCCCAAATGCAGATGAAGTACATGGGTACCCTCCTCCAAGGATGCCAGGAGAATAGGGCCAGGTTGCAGCCTCCTCAGACCAGCCTTCAGGTTAGATGATGCTTTTGACAATTCATCTTGAACCCCTATAGCTCAGTTCCCTGTCTTGTGGAAACACTGACATGTGAGCATTGTTAAGTTATATATTTACTGGTATCTGTAAAGAACTTCATTACAGAAAGTCTTCATTTAAGGTAACTGTCATTCCTATTAGAGGTAAGTGAAATTCAGCCCATCTGTTGTGTACCGCTGTCTGATTTCAGCTTTTTCTCTCATACTTGTAAGATTCTTGGATGTGACAAAAAAAAATTACATTTTTTTTTAAAGTTGCTCTTCAGAGCATGTGGCAAATGATGCTTGGATATCCTTTTCACACTTGCAATGTATGAGTGAAAGGAGGTATACAGAGACTTGTCTGCCTTTTCTTTTCTTTTTCTTTGTTCGAGTGCAGAATGCCTCCTTCCTGAATATTACAGAGTGCCTTTCTGTTTGTGTGCCCTGATTTCTCCCTTGTTTAGCATTATTCTGTCAACTCTAAGTAGTGTTGATTAGGAAATTGATACACTTACTAAGAAGCTGTATTTCATGTGTTGATTTCAGTCAACAAAGCACGTTTTCTGGATACTAGTGAAGCAGATGATGTAGTAAAATGCATCATTGATTTATTTTCTGGAAATTTGCCTTACATCACCACTAGATGTAACAATTGTTTACATTGCTATGATCTGATCATCATACAGCAAACAAAGCAAGACCCATTGGCTTGATTGTCTTTCTGTGTGCTGCTTAATAGTGACTCTGCATTTCTGATGAGGAGATAGCAGTTTGAAAGATCCCCTACTGATATTGCTAGAAGAAAGCTGGAAAATCTCCAGAACCCTCTCATTTTAAAAACATTGCTGAATGTCTTTGTGAATATATGAATATACATATCTTGCTTATTTGAGCAATGAGGCTTTTTTTTTTTTCTCACTTGACTGCACTTTCTTCTTGTAGTACATATTGCTTCAGAAAGAGATTAGAGCTTACCCCATGTACAGAGGAGGGTGAGAGGTGGGAATTTTAGTGTTATGCATATTAAAATCAGAAACTCATAATTTTTTTATATATTGCATTTTGTAAATAAGCGGAAAATTGGGGAAAAGCACTCGATATTAAGCATGACTGAATTGTCACTGTATCTGAACTGTTCCAGGATTGAAAGATAGTTGTTTAAGCTACGATACTGGTTAGAAAATGGAGTAACAAGTCTGTAAAAACAAAAGGCCTGATTTCTACAAGAATTTCAGCCCCTATTGTTTGAAGAGAAACAGAAAAACAGATTAGGAAACATGCTTTTGTATGTGGTCATATGTGGAGGAATGTCTATATCCTTCTTTCTTTTAGGTGACATTCTGTACTTTTCTTCTTATGGTGGGACGCAAGCACAGAGATACCTCAAGCTTTGGGAAGGAAATCTCATCCTCTCAGATCTTGCTGCTGTCCTCCACAAAGTAGACAGGGAGGCAGGTCTCCCCGTGAGCAGGTTATGATCTAACCTTACCCCTGCCTGTGGCTTCATTTCAGTCTTCGTTGTTGCTCAAGAATGACAATCATAACCAAAATTACAGCAGGATTTAGAAGGAAAAAAGCCTGAAGATGATGAAGTGTTTGTCAGATGGACGGAAGGAAGAGTGAGTGGGTTGGTGGATGGATGGATGGATGGATGGATGGATGGATGGATGGATGGATGGAGAAAAGCTTCCTCTTTTTCCTCCACTGCTGAGCTGTCAGTCAGTCAAAAGAAATTAGAAAGTGAAAGTTATGGCCCATGTGAAACCCAGAAGGAAGTACATTAGAAATGCCCCCTGACTGCAAACCTAGGTGAACTGGATGCAAATTTATCGTTACTGCTCAGTGAGGATTTCTCAGGGATAAAAGGCAATAAACACAGAAATATCTTCGGGCAAGTGTTAGTCTCTAGTGTGACCTGAACAAACTCAATTTTATTGTGAGCCATGTTAACAAGGAGCTGAGCCTATAAGCCTTGTAATAGTAACAAAAAAAGCAATTTATGCAAAATGGGGGCAATCCTCATTTCATAGTATCTAGAGAATATGCAGTTTTATAGGTGATTAATTTCAAGAAAAAAAAAAGAAACAAGAAAGAAAAAAAGGCTTACATAAGTTATTAAAGCCTTCTAGTAGGCTGCTACTGGGGAAGTATTTAGAAAAATAGAAAGGGTATGACATTTGAGGAAACAGCAAGGCATTGTGGGAATATGGTACGAAATAAAGCAGAATTCATTTCTGTAATTATTGCAGAGACACAGTCATCATACAGTAGTTAAAAGTTATGCCATGAATCCCCAAAATAAACTTGTCGTCATGAAACTGTTTCTTTATCCTTTATCTTTTCTACTGTCTGTTTTTATTGAAAGTAGAATAAATCTAAACATATAAAGAAATTAATAACTATTTCTAAAACGCTCTTCCAGGTTCAGAGTTTGTTTTGCTTTGGTTTTGTTGTCTTTTTTTTTTTCCCTTCGTAACATCTTCAGAATGATTTAACCTAGGCATTGCAAGCATAGCCACTCTGAAAAGAATTGTGTACTGCTGCCTTTATGTATATTAATCAGAGCACTGAAAGACATATAGGTTTACATTTCAAAAGCAGTCCGTAATTCACATTGTGAGTGCTCCATTTGATATGCATAGAAAGAAAACACTGAGTATTAAATCAGCATTTAATATCAGGTTTCTTGAAGTGTGTAAACTTAGCTACCTGACATCATTAATCAAATTTGGTATATTAGGCCATAAATATTTACATTTGTTTTTAAAGTAATAAAAAGTCACATTTTCTGTTACCATACAAAATATTAATTATGGTTGAGACTTTCAAAATAGCTAAAGTATAATAGACACTTTGGGTTAAATCACCCCAGCCATTTCAGCTAGAAACAGTAAAGGACTTTGAATGAATTTTAGAAAGCAGACATGAGGACTTCCACACCATTGTTTAAAAAAAAAAGGACGCTCACATCATGTTGCTGCTGTTTATTTCAGTTTTTCAAGTTCTTGATCCATTTTTGATGTTTCTGCACAGGCATCAAAGGACTTTCACCTTAGGAGAGGGCATTAACCACCAGCCTCTCGATTTGTTTTGCTGTAGCCACAACACAGTCAGCAGAAGCTTTGCATATCTTAGACCAACTGTTTAAAGCACTGAAATGAGAAAAAAACAACCTTCTGGTCTGAGATAAAGTAGCACCTGTCAGAGTTATTAGCGCGTTCAGACCTAATTGATACACATTGGTTATCCGTACAGATCTCCTTAGCTCTGAGTAATTTTTCTGAGCTTTGGTTTCTCAGTCCCAGAGTCATGGAGGTACTTGCCCATTGTGTGAGCCCGGTCCCTAACTCTGGACTGGGGCTGACATTTTGCATCTACCCTTGTACTTGATGTTTTCTTCCGTTTTGCTCAAGCAACTTCCATTCTGTATGCTACCACCCCCAGGTGCACAACTCTGTCTCTGTATTTCATTACACATTAGATCATACATTATATTTCTGACTGTATTATGGGCCCAGCATATTCCTAACCAAAGCAAGTCCTTGCCTGTAACAGTGCTGCCACAGTTGAGGGAATCCTGAAAGCACTGACCTCAACTCGTAAAGTGAGAATTTAACCTTATCTTAGAATAACTTGCAGCCTAACTCTGTCAGCATCTGAAGCGCTAAGATACTAAAGCTTCTGCTTTCAAAACCTCACATGCACCTAAAGATTTTCCAGGTAGATGGTTAAACCAACCTTCAGATGGCTCTTGGGCCACAGGGAAGTCATTAACACACATATTTAGAGCAAGGGCACAACCTAGAGAGAGCCAACAAGAGCCCTGACCGTGGCGCAAAGGCATGTAGGTAAGTGCAGTGATGACCAAGCAGCATGTCCTTCAGCCAGGAGAGGTTCCCATCACCTAAAAAACATATGGACTACTTTAGGAGAAGATTGTGGCATGTGGTATGAAAGGGAGAGGAAAAGGGTATAAAAAAGGCCTGCAACCATTGAGGCAAAAGTCTGCTGCCCTCAGCTCTGCCACATGGAAGCAGCTTTAGCCCCTGTAGAAGTAGCAACTGGAGGTTTATCTGCTGTATTTCAGCACTGAGAAAACAACCACTGTATTTGAACTAATCCCTCAGATTTATGCCTGATTAGCAAGACACTGTTGATGGTATGATTAAATACTTTCAGAATATATATGTAATCAACTTTTCACTCAAATTTTATAGTTTGCAGAGAAAATGGTAATTGGATAATGTCAGGAATGTTCCTTCAAAACACAGCTATAAGTGAATTAAATAGGAGCAGCTTTTTAAAAGCCTGCTCATGGTTTAAAGGCTTTTTTTTTCAGTATAAAATATTTATTCCAGACTATAGTTTTAGAACAAGAGCAAATTATTTCTGCAACTAAGTAGTTTATACTTTCCTTTATTCAATGTCTGTCATTATATTGTCCTTGAAATATTTTCTGTCACTGTCAAACACGATAGCCTCAGGACAGAAATGAAAGTGAGATAATATATCTCCATGAGCTTTTCTGGTGAAATGTTTTTAAAAGTTTTCAAATGCAGACATTTGGATTTAAGCAGGAGATGAAAGAACAATGAAACTAGGAGATTAAAGGAACAAAAGCAATTATTTAAAATGTTATCATTCTAATGTTCCAATATTAATCTTTGAACACCATTATAATTGCACCAAATGATTTATATAAGTAACAGAAAAATTATTTTTTGTTACTTCTCTTATCCTTCTGTGAAATATAATGTCTTCTCTGTCAGCCTCTTTTCTTTTAATTACAATTCCCAGAAATGTGTCACTGTGACATTTTTCTAAATATGGTCTTAATAAGAGGTTTAACTTTTATGGTTTAGTGCCTTGAAAACTTTCACAAGATTATCAAACCAATTCTTAAAAACATATAACATATGCATTTTCAGAAACCAATATAGTTTCAATGTGTGCTATTTTACCATTTCAGAGATAACCTAAGTAGAACAAGCAAATTCAGAAAGTAGACTTTCATGTTGGAATAGTATGGAAGGAAGAATGAGGGGCAGAGATTAGAAGATTTATGCTTTTGCCCTTTTTCTTCAGTGCATGTTATAGAATTTATCGATTGTTTATTTCTCATATGCTAGCATTTTGAGAGATTTTTTTTTAATAACTTTTTACTTGGCTTAACCACTATCACATTTTTCAAATTGGAATGTCTGTCATTTAAGCTTTGAATTTCCACAGACAAACATGCTTAGAGGGAGAGTAACTGGCTGGCTCAGGGAAGCCATGACTTGCTCTTCAAAAGAAAGATGATTCAGACCTCCTTGCATTGCTCTGAGTCTTGCAATGTTTTCTCTACACGGAATTACCCTTGCATATTTGTTTGCCTTTTTATTTTCCCCTTGCATAGCACTAGCAACTTCATCAGCCCCTTGCAAAAAAAAAGGCAAATAAGCATAGTTCCTCCTTCAAAGAGTCCATAAAATAGACACAAAGAGGAGACCGTTCAATGAAGAGACACAGGAGAGGATATACAGATGTTTTACTGCTTTAACTCACTTCCACTCATTGGCTGAATCAAGGCCTTTCTGCATACCTGTTATTTTGATACCATTTCTAATGAGCCAGAAATTAATATATAGCTAATGGTTAATATAAGATCGGCACATTTGTGTAGGAGCTGAGAACACAAACCTTCATCCCCATACCCAGGACACAGCAATTGGTTAGTGCAGACAGGATGGAGGAGCCCGTTTATTTTGTTGATCTTACCATGATACATTTTCCTCGCGCAACGGGACTTTTGCTATGCGGTGCTTCTCTTAAACTACCAGTTCAACCTCTTAACGATTTCCCTACTAGTGATTACTGTCACTACTGAACAAGAATATCAGGCAGGTTTCACTCTTTTCCTGAAGAATGGTGGTTGGGTCTATGTGAAACAGCAGCAAGAAGTTCAGCTTACTTGCTATTGTACAGGACTCAGCCGCTTACTTTTCAGCCTAACAACACAGAGAGGGATATTATATGAGTGCATGCGTATATATGTTTGTGCATGGATGTATGCTCATACCTTTAAGTACAGGAAATTTCTAGCAGTACTCAAAGTTGTTTAGACATTGCCGGTTTACTTGCCTTAACCAAACAGGCGGACACGCAAACATCCACATCTATCTTTATACAAATACATGCAGTGGCATATTCATACATATATATGTATTTTTGCACACATTCATAAAAAAAAAAGTTTTTTTAACTGGAAATGCTTACATTTTAAATTGTAATTAACTGCAATATTATTAAAGTGATTGAAAAGACATAAAATATAGTCTTGAAAGCAGCTACTGTCTGCAAATGCAATTCTCCATAATGTCAGCATGCCTTCTTCAACATTTTTTACTGTCATAAGATTTTATAAATCACTGGCATCAAGTGTGCATGTTCTATATGCCAAAAACTGTTACCCACACTGATGAATGTATGTGTATGACACTGAAGCACACTGAAATAAAATATTTTTCATGAAGGAACCTGTAAATACTAACCAGTATTTTTCAAACACTTTTTCCACTAATGCAAGAAATGGTTATACCAGCATATTGAAAAACGTATTTTAAAGAGAAAGAAATTCAGGCAAAGAAATATTTTTGAAAGTGCCCATTAAATTCAGATAGCTCAGGAGCTGGGCATCCAGCTGGGGACATGCTGCCTTGTAGGAATCCCTACCTGTAACTGTGATTGACCTTAGCAGGTTCTGGAGGTGCATAGTGGCACTGGAACAAACACTGGAGAGGCCACGAAAGGAGGAATGTGCCTATAAGAAGTTTAAAAAGTGCCAGCAGGTGGCATGCGTGAGTCCACAGTGGTGTTTTTTTCACGTGGGGAGGGAGAGCTGTGAAACAACAAAAGTTTCCCGAGTACCCCAGGTGACTTAGTGTGCACAACTTTTGAACATTACTCTGCAAATCAAGATTTCTGAAGACGTTATGCTGGGTAAGGAAAACACAAAATAACCCCAAACTGATGAAAACATTTAGAAAAGAATTTGCCTGAGTCATTAAAAAAAAAAAATTCTGCAGTACTGAGAAAGCTCAGTTCCTATTACAGATATAGATTAAAGATGCTATTTGTATGCCATTCTTCTTGATCTTCACACTTGTCTTCTTTGTTGGAGTTTTATAAAAACACATTAAAAACATCAGCATTGCAAAAAAAAAGGATTTAAAAGCAACTTGTCTTCTGGAAAATGCTTGTTTCATTGATGTTTGAGCTTGCACAGAAGTAGTAATAGAAACTGCATCTCTGATCACTGGAAAATGGATTCTTGTCGAAGGCACTAACTGTCCTAATAGTGTGATGCTATGTCTTGCTCTGTCTCACTGCCAGGCTCAGCTATAGAAACAGCATAATTATATGAGTAGCAACAATTCCCTTATCTAGTATGAACACTTGCTACAGTTAACCGCATTTCAGTGTGCTGAAGATGAAGCAGAGAATTAAAATTTAAGCTGAGTTTGTTGGGTCTTTTAATCCAAAAGGGGTTGTTTTTCTGTCAAGTTTTTGGTGTGGGTTTTGTGATTTCTTTTTTTTTAATTTTACACCTTTCAAACTCTGCCAGCCAGCCCAGAAGCAGATGATGTTAGCAGAGCATGCCACCTGCCCTTGTCTGGGCACTCTTTGCTTCCCCGCAAGTGTTTCTCCTGGACCTGCTAAATTTCTGTTCTGCCTGACTTCTTGTGTCACAGCCATTACCATGACCTTGGGACTGTGTCATTTGAGAAATAATGTTTTCAAGTAGCCTCAGCAGAAAATTCTCCATTTCTGTCTCCCATTGCTGCATAAGTATATTTCCCAAGTGTAGAGATTACCTGTGAATCAGTTTAGATACACTCTACTAGTCTTAAAGACAGTCAACTAACAGCCCAAAATTCCTGATCTTATTAATGTAAATGAAAGTACTTCTAGAGAAAACTCTGAATGCCATATGAGGCAACCAGAATAAGCATGTCCACCAAAACCATGAAACTGTATGATTATTTAAATCACAATAGTGAAGTAGTTGCAATAATATTAAGAATTAGTGAACTTTTGACATTAGAGTATGTAGTTGCTTGAGTATGACTAGCAGTTATTTCCAAAGCATCTCACAGAATCACTGAAATTAGACCTCTGTAGAAAAGAAATACATTTTAGTTAGAGTAGGGGGAACTGGAGAGAATCCAGCTAAGAATGATGAGTTTAAATTCATTATATATTGAACAACTTAATTACAGTGATTATGTTTTTTGTCTTCGCAGAGTTGATGAATATTTTCCAGAGCAAATGGAAATTTCCAACCCACAGTCATTGTGGTTGTCTAATATTGCTGTATATTAGTATCTTAGAGCACTGTGATAGTGTCAAATATAAACAGATTACTGTAGACAATCATCAGCCAAAAACAACAAAGAAGCCAGATTATATCTAGGCCTTCTGATGATCAAAGCTTTAATACACTTTATATGCTGTTTTATAAATAATGAATGAGAAATGGTTGTAGCAGTAACATCAAGGCTTACATATTTTTGTAGTAATTATTCCAAAATTAAATATAAGTAAACATATTTTAAATTACTGTATTTATTAAATGGGAATACCAAAGAGCCAAACACAAAGAAATAGCTAGGTGGAGATTTATCATCTGTAGGTCACTTGTATCCTATTTGTAATGATTCCTTTCCTGCACTAAAGAGAAAAGCTAAAACAATTTCATAAAAGTGTCATCTAGTATAAGATAACCCTTTCTTTGGAATTATTTCTAATTTGTTGCAGAGCTTCAGAAACAAATATGCTAGCACCAAAATGTATTCTCCCCTTTTTGTTTCATATGTGCTGATTTATGTATTTTACTGGTGTTGTTTAAATAGCATACCATCTTCTGTGAACTAAAGGGACTTTGTTAACAGCAATGATACCAACTGTTCAAACTGGAATACATAAAACTCCTTATTACTTCACAATCACAAAATAGGCATCCTTATTTCTATAAACTATGTAAGTAAACAACATCTAAGTTTGAACACTCAACTTGCTTGTATTATCTTTACCTGGACTTTTAAAGACAACTAAAAGAAAATTAAGATAGATTTTCAATGCCCTGGCAAAGAAATTCAGGTGAAGGTTCAATAAAGTTAATCATTCTTTCCACAATAATGAGGAATTAATACTCAAATCATCTACATTTGATACACTTTATATTCAGCAATGTCATTTAAACCTTAAAACTGCAAGAATTATGGGACCTCTCAAGCTAATATTGATCTAATGCCTTCGGCTCAATGACAATGTCAATTGCTTTCTCTTTTTTTTTAGATAACATGGGAAGTAGGAAGTACCCGTGCTGTTAGGAGCAGTACATGACAGAAAGGTCCTCTTTCCGGAATTGAAAAAAAAATAATTTCCTCATTTGTCTTTGTTGCAGCTGATTCAGATTTTAACTCAAATCATTTGGGTTTTCCCTATGGAAAATTAAGAAACAGCTTACGTATGTAAACTTTAGACTATCTAAGGAAATCGGTTTAAGCTTTAGTTAAAAATCCATTATCATTTACTTTCTATTTTTATGGTTGGAACTATTATTCCTTTCCCATTTTTTTTCCCTTTTAGGGTACTGTAACTTACCTATCACTGGCCAGTGCAATGTCTGCACTATTCCATTCAAATTCAACACCTGAAAAGGCTTACGCTTGTTATTCCTTCTTTCAGTCCTTGCAGAGAAATGAAAGAAACGCAGGATTGTTCTTATTGTTTACACTATATAATTTTATCTCTTCATTTAATACTTCCTTTCTATTTTATGTCAAACCTCTGCTAAACAAAATTACCTCTAGGCGTAGATCACATACTTACCAGTTTATCAAAAGAAGGTTTTAGGGAATAATGGTAGGGCAGTGGTCTAATAAACTGCCCTAGTGCTCTTCAGCTGCCTATATCTAATGATACACTGTACGGATTCTTTACAAAATGTGGATCAACACAGTATATGTGAAAGATGTAGCCAGTCTCTACCAGAGCACCCCACTGCTGCATTGGAGGCACTTGTCTCCTGCTTTCTCAGCACCTTCCTGAGTGGTCCACAAAGCAGGTGAGGTACCTTCTACTGCTCAGACAGTGCCCAGCCCATTATGGGTATTACCAGAAACAAGTCTGCATATTAGCAGCCTGCTTACATGTTAGCAGACCAGCTAGAGAAAACAGGTTTTAATTTCCAGGTGTTCCTGCAACAGAGCAAAAAGATATTGATTGACCCCAGCCTGTTTCCTCAGGGCCAAGAAAATTATGAGAACAGTGTCTAAAACAAGTCCTCTAGGCTGCAACTGTTTTAAATTGATTACACATTTATTAATGACATACTTGTAAGTGCAACATCAAAGCTGAAGCAAAGAACAATCCAACAGATAATTTTTCCTCAAACCCACACTGAGTCTCAGTCTCTCCTTCTCAAGAAGAAACAGGATGTTTCCTGGTTGGGATGTGATGAATTTTTCAATGTGGAGATCTGAAGAGTTTTCTGGCATGGGAGTGGCTGGTGCTGTGAGGATGCATCTCTGTAGCTCTGTGCTGCTCTGGCAGCTCTGTGGGGATTTCTCACGGTGGCCCACGGAGTACGTGAATTATTGCTCCCAATGGTCCTTTATATCAATTTCTGATCTCTTGTACTGAGTTACTGCATGCCCTGGAAGTGCCTTCAGAGCTGATGTGTCCACACTCTGGCTAAAACTTCCTTCAGGCTTGTCATACGACACCTTCTTGTCTAAAAAGTTGTCTTTCTGGATGAGAACCACAGTCAAAGCTTAATACATTTCACCTCCTTGTGGACTGTTCCCATTACCATTATATCAGTCTTGAAAAACCTTGGCTAGCCAATGTTTCATAGAATCATAGAATGGTTAGAGTTGGAAGGGACCTTCAAAGGTCATCTACTCCAATCTCCCTGCAAGAAGCAGGGACATCCCCGACTAGATCAGGTTGCTCAGAGCCTCATCCAACCTGGCCTTGAACGTTTCCACGGATGGGGCATCCACCACGTCTCTGAGCAACTTGTTCCAGTGTTCCACAACCCTCATTGTAAAAAATGTTTTCCTAATATCTAATCTAAATTTACCTCCCTCTGTTTTAAAACCATTACCCCTCGTCACAACAGGCCCTACTAAACAGCCTCTCCCCATCTTTCTTGTAGGCCTCCTTGAGGTACCGGAAGACCGTTATAAGGTCTTCCCGGAGCCTCCTCTTCTCCAGGCTGAACAGCCCCCAACTCGCTCAGCCTGTCCTCATAGGAGACGTGCTCTGGCCCTCTTATCATCTTCGTGGCCCTCCTCTGGACCTTCTCCAGCTGGTCCATGTCCTTCTTATGTTGGGGGCTCCAGAACTGGACACAGTACTCCAGGTGGGGTCTCACCAGGGCAGAGTAGAGGGGGAGAATCACCTCCCTCCACCTGCTGGCCACACTCCTCTTGATGCAGCCCAGGATGTGGTTGGCCTTCTGGGCCACAAGGACACATTGCCTGCTCATGTTGAGCTTCTCGTCCACCATCACTCATCTCCTTTCATTGCTTTTATTTGCAAAATTCTGCCCAGTCCTTATTTGCATTTCTCATACCCTATCCAACACCTCGTGTGCTCCTTACCACAGAGTGACCCTTCTTTCAAATCTTTCTTTTTCCCTTCTGTATGTAACAGTGTTCCAGGCTGGGGTTCTTTTAGTTCTTTGGTCAAACAATGCCAAGAATTTACTGCTTCATTGATAGTCTCTTCTTTACATATATATTACGCCTTAGCTCATTATTTCATGGGTATCAGCAACACATTCGTCAGCCTTGCAGGCAGTTTTGGTTGCTCCCAAATGCTGTGTTGCCTTATATCATTCTTTTCATACTGTTACGTGTATTGACTTTCTCTTATGCCTGAAAGCTAGTCTGTTCCTTCTAGCTGTATTAACTGGTTTTTTTTTTTAAAAAAGATCTTACTCTCCCTGAAAACCCCCTCTAGTCTTTAACCAGCAATGCCAATTATGTCAGAGATTGTTTGGATGAACTTTTTTAATGTAAAAGCTTTGGCAAGACATGCATACCAAACCTATTTGATTAGGTACATCTTTACAGTATTATAATCTGTATATCTTTCCCTGCCTCTGAGACTACAATTTTCTTCCTATTTTTAGGGAGATTTTTGGAGAGGAAAGGGCCTTCAAAATGATCGTGATATCCTGTAGTCAGAATAATGAGTGCTGGAAGAGCTGGATTCCAGCAGAAGTGGTAATTTTTATCAGTGGTGCAATTTATTCTCTCCTACAGACACAGGATTTTGTCTTTCTGGCACTTTTTCACTCTCTCTCTTAATCTCCCATTTTCTTCTAACCATTAATTTCATGGGTTTTCAGTGGAATATATTCAGTGCTGCAGAAAGAAAAAGATATATATTACATTATATTACAAGCTGAGTCCCTTTCACTAGCAGGGAATGTCATTTTCATAACATGTCAATGCTTTCAATGTACAAGTATGCTTTTGTTTGGGAGGTTTCTTATATATTTATTTATTTTGTAGGTGAAAGAAAATAGGAGAGAAGGAAGTGCTGCTTCATGCAATATGGTCTGTGAAGCTGAACTGTTGTCATAGCTGGTATCTCATTTTAACTTTGCAGGTCTTGATGAAAAAGGATCTGAGTTCAGGCAGTTATTGAGCGTATGCTCCAGTGACTGCCAGATTGATGCTTCTGTCATACAAGAATGTGACAGTAGTTGCTATGGGTTTCCTGATTTGCTTAATTAGATTTTTTCCCTGTATAATTAGCACATCTTTAGTCTGAACTTCAAACTATGTCACCAATTTATTTTGAAATTAGAGGAAGTGTTGGAGCGGATTTTATTCCTCCCGTTTCTTGTAAATGTCTGTGCTAAGACCCACTAGGAATATCATAGAGCAAATTTGTTAAGAGGTCAGTATGTGATGTGGAAACAGGCTGTTTGACCTAGTTTTGGCTGTAGCTCAGACATCTGAGCTCACTGAAGAGCAGCTGTGGGGAGAATCTCTCTTTGTTTCATTTCTCAGGATCGAGGTGAAGCTAGTGGGAAAGAGTGGGGTAGCTTTGCAATTATATGAAATAGCTGTTCAGTTCTAGAGGTCATTGCACACACAAAGGTATTATCATAGCACAAGAAGGACTGGCTCACTATACAGGGAGGGAAGGAGGAAAGCAGCACTGCAGAGCAAAGAAAGGTACGTACACGGTATGAAACTTTGTAAGTCATTTTATTCACATGGGTAACCACAGGAGTTCACAAGCCTTTGCTTTGTCCAGTAAAGTTTCTATCCTTTCATGGGCTTTTACAGAACTATTGTAAAACTATGAAAAATTTCATTTTAAAAAGCCCTGTTTTCTTACTACACAATATACTACAGCTATGACAGGGTTGCTGTTGGGGTTGTTTGGTTGAGGTGGTGTAGTTATGCTGGTGTTCAGTCTATAAATCCCCAGACCTCTACTTTGATTTATTTTTAACATGAAATCTGTTGCCGCTTTAAGGCTAAACAGTATAACATATGCAAAGAGAAATTTGTCATTTTGAGAGGCTTCTGAAAAACATGTCAGCACTTTGCCTTAGCTGAGGCCTTGCTCTATGCACTGCAGCAGCTCCTTAAAGATTTCCAATGGGCTGCTGCATGCCAATACTTCAGTACAGAATTGTTTAAAAGCACATTAGCATGAGGATACATTTCAGTGGAGTGGGAAGGGGCCAGGAAGGGTTACAATGGGATTGTGACATCCCCGCGCATGTCCTGAACCAACACGCATCAAAGGTTGACGCATCCTCAGCGCTCCCTCCGGCACCACGGTCCCATGGGCTCGCTGCTGTCCCTGCAGCTGGTGCTGCCCGCGCTGCGCCGCTCATTCAGCCTCCTTGCACTCTCCTGCTTTTCCTTCCTTTGCAAATATACACCATACTGAGTGAGATTTTTCCTCTCCCTGTATGGCAATGGAATCACAAGTGAGCAGCCTTTAGGACAGTGCGCCAAAACACACAATTGGTCCATATGCAGACTTTCCAATGGGAAGTGATAGGGAGCTCTGATTAAATGCAGATGCCACAAAACAGGCCAGGTCACAGAATCTGCCTACACTTTTTTCTTTTTCTTTTTTTTTTTTTCTTTTTTTTCTTAATGTCAATTAACATTTGTAACCATTGAAATACTTCCATACTGGAGAAAAAGAGATGTCAATAAAGAACTTTCTGCCATTTCAAGACATCAGGGTCCAGATTGTTCATAACCCTTTCTTGTCTCTCATAGATAAAAGTACTAAAACCACTTTTATAGCACAGGTTTATGCCACTGCTGGCTGCTTTTATAAACACCACTGACTAAACTTTCATTAATGCAGAACTGTGGTTTCAAAGCAGAAACACTGGAGCTAACAATGTTTATGTAAACACAGATGGCCTTGATATTCATTTGGATAAAAAATGCCAAGAGATTTTGTGAAATGCAAAAGGTAAAATAAATTGACAGACTTACTTAGAATGTCTTACTTTTCTATAGGAAGTTGTTTTGCCCGTGTGCCTTGAAACATATGGGTATCTTCAATTCTAATGTTATTAATTTAGTATCATTGCACATACTGCTCCATAATGGGGAGTAACTTGTGTTAGTCCCTCTCCCTGTGAACTACAACTCCCAACTACGTTCTTCAGTTATTTAGTTCCCAAGAATATCTTCAAAGTTTGATAATAATTTAGGTTGTCAGTCTATTAAGTCGATTTTACAGGATCCAACACAACCAGTGTCTGCTTACGTGAGGCCTGAAGATTACGTTGGGTCTCTGTGAAGGCCATTTGATATCTGCCTTCTTTTATGGTTGACCTTGAAGGAGAGTTCAGTTTGGTAATTTATGACAAACACCATCCAGGAAGACGCATTTGCAAGATTCACTGTCACTTAGTGCTAAACGATCGCTCCTGACTCTGAAGACAATCTGAGTCCCTGACAAGGCAATCCCATAAAAAATATTGCCTGGCCGCCCAGGTGTCTTTTCCAATTATCTGGAGTAGAAATTAATACTTTTAAAAGCTGCTAGTTTTTGAGAGGTTATTGCAATTTATTCCAGTAGTTTCTTTTACACATTATGATGAATTGGTTTATTACGCCATTATTTTCCATGTCAGCTTTTTAGAAGATTGAATCATAATGTTGAAACATTAGAGTGAATGGCAAACATATTATTTTACAGCTGAGTAATATATTTCCTCTAAAAAATTGTGCTCTGTTTTTAATAACAGGTAATTTTATGATTATATTGCTTAATGCTGTTGTCCTACATTATTTATTTCTATGTAGTAAGGACTGGAGGACTTTCTTTTAAGATGTCAGTGATAGCTTGGACAGGACACAAAATATATGAAAGTACAATAATCCAAATTGTGAACTGTGCTTGGAAACATAGCAATTCATGACTTCTCAATATCAGTTTGATATACGGAGCAGCTCCAGGGAGAATAAATGGTTAGTCTCACTTTAGTGGGTTTCTAAATTTAGAAGCAAGTTTTTTTAATGTCATGTTTTCTTCTTTGATTTTTTTTCTTTCTATGATAATCTCTCGGTGCTATTTTTGTTCCCCAAATCCTCTCCAACGGATCTATAAAAGGATGGTAATTAGCATTTTAATGGGAATCGTTGAATCTCACTGTTTCCCTAAAGTGAGCATATTCCTATTTATGTAGAGCTCAGCAATACTCAAAGATGTAAGAAATTCATCGTTTAATTTTCTTTTTTTTTTTTTAGAATCTGGGAGAGGGGGAGCCAGGGTGAGGGAGGAGAAGGAGCAAAGCTAAAACTCTCATCTTTTTCTACACTGTGTCTGCCTGTAGAATAGATTCTTTTTCCAGTGTGAATTACAAATTTTTGGCTCTCTGTCATCACTTCTGCAGGTGGCTGAATACTTTGAACTCCCATTGACTTCTTTCACAGCACAATAAAGTTTCTATCCTGAGCTGCACAGGAATGCCCTATGTATTTTTTAATTGGAACAATTATCTCAGAATGGTTTAGTACAAAGTACTCTTTCAAAAATACAATTTCCTGTAGGTAAATTGTGTCAATTTCAAAAGTTGTAGGTTACTGCTAATGAGTGTCTGACACTATTTTTCAAGCAAGCATATGTACAGATAAAGATTTGGAACTCAGCCCAAATGTTTAGACAGTAAGATACCTACAGCTCAAATAGTGAGATAATAGTATCAAAAATAGTCTTCCCTCAAAACCAGAATTTCTTCCCATTCACCCCTCTTCTGTCAACTGTGTGAAGGACAACCTACTGTGTAATCTGAGCACCTCATGGATGTTACTGATTTTCATCCCTCATTTCATGAGGCTGATTTGCATGGCAGCGTGGAGGGTAAGGTCCTGATGATTTTTTATGATGTAGAGAAATAATTTAAGTTTATAACATGTACTGTCTGGATTCCTGCTTCGTGCTTTAGCCACAGGTCTTAGGTATTGCAACAATACACAAAAGGCAGGATGGTTTTATGGATCAGAAACAGATTATATTGCAGGAGAGCAGGCACACTTCCTAACTTAGCTGGGACAAGCTGGCAGTGCTGTGTGTGAAACCACGGACCTGGACTGCTTCTGGGCCCTACAAGGAGGTGTGTATTCCGGCCTTATCCAGCCCCCTCTGTGGGACACCCCAGGGTGTGCCACCCCCTTCACCCCAACATGGTTCAGATATGGCCTTTGTGAATGTTCACATGATGTTGTTGAACAGTGCTGAACTGTGTGTGTACGTCACGAGGTTCCTGGTTCTATCAGACCACAAATCATTAAATCTGTGCCTATGTTGACCAAGCTTTTTGTTCTTAAAAGAAAATGCTTCCTGACTGTATTCAGTATATTCCCTAGAAATGCTGGCGGAGATGGGTTAGGAAAGATGGTTTTCCCCAGTCCTATAAATATTTTTTCCACTTTATCATATTAATATAAATTTAAAAGGTCATATATCTCAAATTCAAATCCATGGAGGAGTGATTTCTAGATATTTCTGATTAGTCTGAGACTATAAATAACAATATATATATAGAAGCTTTTTGTTTTTCTGAATATCAAGATTTATTTCCCCTTAAGATAAATATTGACCTTGGCTTTAAATTGGTCAGAATTAATCTTTCTGGTCAATAAATCTTGGTATTCCCTTCCACAGAGATCAATATCAGTTTAGTATATCAGATTATTGAGCAAAATTAATAAATTTAGCTCCATGTGAAGATTTTCATAAATCATGAACAATCCAAATTTAGAAGGTTTCATGAAGGCTCACAACATACTATATAGACTATTTTAGTTTAATGTTAAGAAACTGTTGAACTGTGCATTCAATAAATTACTGTTTTGCTCAGAGAGTTACAGTAAAGTCTATTAAATACTTATTTAAAGACTTGGCAACAGTGAACAACAATAAATAATTCAAGTAGCACCTCTAATCTTGTTTTCTTTCTCCTTAATTGGTTTTACAGCATTGTTTTGACATTTACCCTTGAATTTAAAAAGAAATACCCATGAAGAAGAAAATGCATGCTGTGCACTAATCCGGCTGCCAATTGAGTACTTAACTATTGATGCGTCAGAAGAGCAGAGGAGCTCCACTCTGTCTTAAGAGCTGGCAAAGCCCATTATTGGTGTGAAGCTGTACGGCTTCCTGGGCTTGCAGAAAAACTGAGTTGGAGAACTGTTGGTTTATACAGATGCACATGTTCAAACACAAACTTATTTTAAAAATGTAGGCATATTGCATCATCACCTCAGTGAGACTCCAGAGAAAATACATAAGAGACTATGTCTGGCCTGTCACCCAGGGAGGCATCTAGATGCCAAAAATTTGCCAAGAGGGATAGATGGATCCAGAAGAGCTTGACAGCTGGAAAATTCTAGAATTAAAGAAGGAGAACCAACACTTTTGCTGTCCAGATTTCCTCAGCCTGTTGAGAACTCTGCAGTGATTCTAGACTTCAGGTTTAAAATTCAAAGGGACTATGTCAGGTCATATTTGAATTCAGCTTTTAGAACTGGATAAATTGTTGTGTTTTTAATTAAGTTTACAGAAAGTAAGACATAGATTGGTTTCTGCAACAGTTTTTCAGAATTTTATGTCTAAAACATTCTGTGTTAATTAGCCTTTTTGTTCAAAATTATGATGTTTCTAGGCAAGATTTCTTTCAGATTCTTGTTTTTCCTGAAGAGGAGAGAATAGGGAAAGAAAAGGCACGTATTTGCCTTTCTTTGTGTTTTAATTTTACTATATAATTTTTTTGAGGATATGTACGATATAAGTTTGCATATATGTCTGTAGGTAAATAAACATATGCACACAGGGATGAGAAACTAGATTATACTGGCCCATTTTGAGTAGTGTATGAATATATTCAAAGCGTACACTTAGTGATCCCCAAATTGGTGAAAATATGGCACATACTGCTTTTAGATATCATATTGGCACCTCTTGGAACTTCAGATGGAAGTATTAACACTTTTGTCATGTATATATCACCTCCATGCATATTGAGACTTCTATGCATAGTAAGTAATTTTTTTTCTCTGACAGACACTGTATGTTTTTGTATGTGTAGCCACTGTAAAAAATGACATTTTCCAACACATACTTCTCCTTCTTTAATTCTAAAAATTAGGATTTTTGAAAACTGCATTCTTACTGTGTACTGAAATATAAAAGTTAAAGACAAAGTAACCATTAATCAATGTAAAACTGAAGAATACTTTTTTTTTTACCCAGAGAAAGGTAGAAAGACCCTTCTCACTTACTTATAAGTTCTCATGCTCCCAGCCTTCCTTTTAACAGGATGTAGGTTTTTTTTTTTTAAAAGGCTATTTCCTTTGTACCTAGGCCATCAAGGTGTTCTCAGTGTGCAAATGCCCTACAATACCTCCCTAGAGAGATATTCTACTGAACAGTGGAAGACTGCAGTAAAGTTAATATATTCCCCTCTGACAGTAATGAATTTCCTCTCTCTTCATTTTTATATGTGGTTGAGGTGATGCATATTCACACCTCCCCATTAAGTCCAGACACTAAGGGTAAAACCTACTGTTCTTATTTCCCATTCAGTTTCCTACATTTGTTACATTTGTCTGTCAATAAACATCCTTGTGAAGTTTAATGTTCTTACCATATTAATTTCTTCACCTATATTAGTTATGTTTTATATTTGACTGTTGTCGTTCAGCCCCGATCGGGACCAGACTACACAGTCTCTCTCTCACTCCCCCCACCCTCCAAGAGAATAGGGAGAGATAATATAAGGAAAAACGGCTCGAGGTTTGAGATAAGGACAGGGAGAAAAATCCTTAAAGTTACTGTTACGTGCAAAACAGACTTGACTTGGGGAAAACCATTTATTACTAAAAACAGCAGGAGAATGAGACAGAGAACAAGATAACCTCCCTCCACCCCTCCCTCTTCCCAAGCTTAACATTATCTCTACTACCTTCCCCTCCTGAGCGGCACAGGGGGGAAGACGGAATGGGGGTTGCGGTCAGTTCATCACGCGTTGTTTTACGCCGCTGCTTCATGGTCGGGGGAAGAACTCCTCACATTCCTCCCCTGCTCCAGTGTGGGGTCCCACCCATATACCACAGTCCTTCGTGAAACTGCTCCAGCATGGGGTCCCTCCCACAGGCCATAGTCCTTCCTGAAACTGCTCTGGTGTGGGTCGTCTCTTCCACGGGGTGCAGTCTTTCCAGAACGGCTAGCCCAGCAGGCCCTCCACGGGCCACAGCCACCTTCAGGCATCCACCTCCCCCTCCTTCTGAACTGACCTTGGCTTCTGCAGCTATTTCTCTCACAATAAAAGTTCTTCACAACAGGCTGGCAGACGCCTCTCAGAATCTCTTCACATCATCTATCTCACCTCCTCTCCACTTCTTGCAGCCGGGCCGGGCCGAGTTGGGCCCAGTTGGCTGCCTGGCGAGAGGCCAGAGGGTGAGGCCTGCAAGGCCCATGAGGCCTGCGCCTCCCCCTCTGCGCCTCTGCCCCCGCTCAGCTTCTTCACATCTTCTCTTATCTCTTTTATTTTCTGTTTTCCCCTTCTTAAATATGTTATCGCAGAGGCATTATCATGGAACATTCTGCTACCAATCGGCTCGGCCTTGGCCAGCAGCGGGTCCGCCCTAGGCCCGGCCGAGTCCAGTGAACAAAGGGGAGCAACTTCTAGCAGTTTCCTACAGAAGCTACCACCTTAGGCCCCCCCTCGCTAAACAAAACCACAACATTGACTCACTATGAAACATGAAACAAATCTAATTAGTTCCGTCTTTGTTTCCAGCCAGGTTATTAGGAATTCTTTATTAAGATAAAGTAGCTTTTATACACCGTATTTAGCCATCCACAAGCAAGGACTGCATTGCTAGCTTTGCTGATAGCCTGCGAAGCGAACTGGGTTAAGTCACTTCACTCCATTCCCTCATCAAGAAACAGAAACATTTGACATTCAGTCCTCTGATCTCTGGGGAACAAAACCGCTATGCATTATTAATAGTTATGTTGCAACAGTGTAATGGTCCCCCAGTAGAATAAATGGGGGAAATGCATCTTGACAGTGGCTGAAGAAGAACTAGGAGTCAGGTCTGAATTAGTTGGTCACACATTAGGACCTGCACTCTACAGAGAAAGGCAACCTTCCACAAGTGACAGGTACTGTCTGTCTCAAAATGATATCATAGGCTGAGATGAATTGCCTTTAGGAGGTACCCATTTCTCTCCATTGAGAGAGCCTCCATTGCCTGCTTAAACTTGAACCTAGGGAATGGATCAAGTATCTAAAAATATGTCCATAATAAATTTTGAGGTGCCTCGGAGTATCACAACTCCATCAGTCCTGTTTCATATCTGCTAGCTCCATGCATGTATCTTGAGTTATCACAGAGTATCTCAACAGGAATTAAATGCCTATGTCTGGGTACCTGAATTAGTCTTCAAATTTTTAGGGTGCTGCCGTTGAAGGAATTCTTCCTTCTCCCCACATAGCACAATGTTACAGTGCTTGGACAAGAGGTGTCTTGAGAACATACTTTCACATGCAAAAGCATAATTTCTTTGAAATTACAAATATTGATCATGTGAATAGTTTTTATCAGTCAATATTATGTATATCCACCCTAAAACGCCACTGGTATTTAGCTTGCCTTAGGTAACAAACTCAATCATGGCAGTAGAGTAAAGCAATAATTTTGTGGTTTATACTTTTAAAACAATTATTCTGGTCTGGTTTTATTTTCTTTCTCTTTTAAGAACATTTTCTGTCTGCAAATACAGTACTTGTTCACTAAAAGATTTCTTCTTTCTCTAGAAGAAAATCAGGTAGTATTGATCAAATTGTGCACTTACTAACAAGTGTCTCAGAAAAGCAAATAATTTGGGAAAAGGAGGTGACATGTTTGTAGCATGGCCATATCTATTATCATCTTAATTTCATAAAACTATAGACTGACCTTGAATTGAGCATGCAATTTATAAGCTCAGAGGAACAGTTATGCCACCAGATCAGCTACCACTTGAGGGAGCAAAAGCAGTCAGCTGACCACTCCCTTAAATTCAAGAACAGATAAATCATAAACCTATAGATTTTGCATAAAATAAATCCCTACAGTGGTTTTGCTTTGCAGCTACATTGCAGGCACCCTGTGGTTTTTGGGCAACTTTGTCATTTCCTTTGAATTTACATTTACCAACCTAACAAGTTTAGCTTTCATATCCTTCACAAAATATCATATTGAGAGGCTCATTCTCTTGAATGGCCTAATTCAGCCCCCATTAAAGTCAACAAAATTACCTTGTTGATTTAAGTGAAATCTGAGTTACATGCTACACACAGAACAGCTGTGCAGGATCAGCTCAAAAGAGCATTTACGCCAGTATCCCGTTTCTGACAAGAATAAATAAAGTATGGAAGAAGTCTAAGAAACGGGGCAAATACAGAATGATACTCTTTAACTTGTGCCCTTGCTATTCCCAGTAATTTTCATTTCAGAGACTTTGTGAGCTATATGTTGTAATCACTTCACTGTGCTTAATAGCTTTTGATGGATTTTTCATTGAAAGTCTTCAATCTGCCTTTGAATCCACTTATACTTTTGACATTCACAAAGAGTTCCACAACTGAATTATGCCTTATTTGAAAAAGTACTTCCTTTTGTTTATTTTAAACCTCCTAATGATAATCTCATTTGGTTCTTCCTACTTCTTACATCCTGAAAAATAATGGATAATCAGTGTCTTGTTCAGTATCTCCATGCACTTTGTAATTTTATAGACCTAAATCATATTTTCCTTCTACTGATATTCCTTTTTCAACCTGAAGAGTTCCAGTGTATGTAATTACCCATCACAGAGAGGTCATTGCTCACTCTTCTTTGAAGAATTTGTAATTCTACTTTGTCCCTTTTGAAATGATGCAGTCAGAAATATCTGCAGAATTCAAAATGTAGGCACACCAGGAATGCACACAGTGACATGATGATGTTTCCTCTCTTATTATCCCTTCCCTTTCTACCATTTCTTTGTTATTTCAACTGCCCTGAACACTAAGCTGACATTTGGCACGGAGCTATTTGCATCCATTTCTCCTGATGGACAAGAGCTGATTTTCATGACCATGCTTTAGTGTACATGTATACTTATGTATACTATGTTCCTACCAACATACATTAGTCTGCCTTTTTCAGCATTAGATTTTGTCTGCCATCTCATTTTCCTGTCATTTTGTTCCATGAAATTCCTTCTGAAACAGAGTTTTTCTTGGACTAATATGAAATTTTTGTCATATCAACTGTTTCACTGTTCTACTTCACTATTCAGCTCACTATTCAACTCCATTTCCAAGTCAGTTTTATATTATGTGTAATGACAAATTGCAATAGAGACTCTTTAGAGAGACAGATATTATTCATTAGTGATTAAATCTGTTCCTTAGAAAGAACTAGAACTTTGACATGGTCCTTAAGCTGAAGTTTTATGATGTCCTAGCCTCCCACTTGTCTGTGGAAATGCATCCTCCAAGATGGGTTTCTATGTGAATCTCAACTCTTCAAAGTTCCCTTTCTTTGATGCATCCTCACTCATTGCCTCAGCCCAGACAGGTGAATACGCCTTCACATTTTTAATTTGGAATTAAACCAGTGTTTACTTCTTTTAGTGGCAATTGTGAGCATTTAGGGGTGATGCCTTCCAGCCAGTGCAACCACCCTTACACCAAGCCTTCCAAGTGGCCGCAGCTTCCCCCTCCAGCGAAGCAGGACTCTATTCTCTGCACCGAGCATGGAGATTTTAGTGCCTCTGAGAGCCCAGTTAGTACTGGCTACCAAACTTATCTGAGCAAGGCATTTGACACATTCTAGTCTGGGTGGTACATTTTTGGGTTCATGCACAACTGTTTCTGGTAAGCTTTTTGAACAAAAGCCTTTCCTGTGCCAGATCTGTAAGTGCTCATATGAGTTAGTACAAGGGTGTTAGTTTCAGATCAAAACTTGGATTATACGAGCGTATTTTCCTTGTGTAGGCACAGCCTAAAAGGTATGTACTTAGCCAAGGCACAACAGTTTTTCTGCATCTATCTACAGAACTGTCTAAATAGTTCCTAATACAGGCCACATGTATTGCAAACCCATGCAGCAATGTAGGTGTGTAAAGGGAAATGGCATATGTCAGTTCAGGCAGTAGTCATCAGGGGATAAAGTGAGGCTGAATCTTGCTGCACCTGAAGGATTTCTCCTTGTTCCAGGAGAAACTGTGGAGCTGAATCTCTTCAGTTAAGGAGCTGAGGAATAAGGAGTAGGCAAACTCAGTTCTGGGGCTTTCCAAAATATTTTAAATCTTTGGATAAAGCTTTAGATGTGAATACCAAATCATCAAGGGATTTAAATAGAAAAAGATATATGAAAACTAGCAGCAAGAGAGATACCATACTGTATACATTACTTGGTGAAAAAGCACAGATATATTAGGTGCATCCCTGCAGGAAGCTGTGACAACAACAAAACCCTTGAAGTTAAAATACAATCTAACATGCTTTAATCAAAAGCCATGTGGACCTTTCGGATGCTCTCTTCCATCATTGCTGTGATTAACATCATCTGTTCTTTCTGGCAAGCAAATAAATAGACAACTAAAACATGCTCAGATGCTCTTGCCTGAAATGTGACAAATGCCTTGCCAGCAGATGAGAAACATCTTTTTCCCAGGGATGGACCAAAGTCAAAAAGTTGTGAGGCTTTTTTTAGTTTATATATGCATGTGAAATTTGGGAGTCATATACTTCTTGAGTAAAAAAACTTCATGTATGTGAGTATGTCTCTTGAGTGCAAACTGGTACCAAACATGTCAGGCTATCTGAATTGCTTGATGAGATGAATGAAATGATCTGCTTTTTTATCCTATTTTTTCCTGAAGAAAATGTCATTTACTTAAATATGCTGTCCGTATTTGTCTGGCAAGCTCTTACACCTTCCTATTATTTTTGAACCCATTGACCAACCTTGACAGAAGGTAGAAGTCTCAGTGGTAGCTATAAAGAGAAAATTAATACTTGAATTAAGTTTTTGTTACAGTTATTATTTGGGTATATTAAGCAGCTGTTTCCATGATTAGAATACTTGCTTCTACTATGTGGAAGCGTTATGTGCCTGGATTAAATTGGAAAGTGTTAGAAGTCGTAGTTGTAATGAAAATAACAAGGTTTAATTGAATTTTGTTATCTGATTCATTATCTGCTTTACAGTGATATTTAGAGTGTTGTATTTAAAAAACAACAATAACAACAAACAAAAAGAAAAAAAGTAATATTTTAAACCAAATCTCTCTGTACATGGAGGTGAACACAGAAAGTGTGGTACAGGCTGCGTGCTCTGTAGTGTCTGAGTGAAATTTTTGCATCTAAAGAATAGTTAGATATCCCAGGTCTGTTGTAGCATTTCTTCTGGGTTAGTTTATCCTTCTTTCCAACAAATTACAACATTGTATTGTGTACTCCACCTTGTAGGTGCAAGCAGCAACAGCCACAGAAAGATGAGAGGAAAAATTTTCAGATTTGTAAGACTGTAATGGAGCCTGCATTTACAAACCTTTATTAAAGGCTTCCACATATTTTCTGTGTTAGTAGTACTGAACTACTATCAACTCAATATTGTAATTTCTGGAAGGTTGGGACATATTTTGAATTTCCTTTCATATAAAGTATGAAACACAACTAATGTACTACATATTCGTGAAAAGAGCTGTCATTTTCTTGATAGTAAGTAGCATGATGTGTGTGAGTTTGTGTTTAAAAACCAAAAACTTTATTTCAAGAAGATAGATATTGGAATATGTAAAAATGTGTACATTATAATAGTCCCTCAAATAATACTCATTGTTCACATATTTGTTGTCATTTCAAGAAAAGAGGTCACAATTCTCATAATTCAGTTTGTTTCACAAGCTAGATCTCAGACATCAACTTTGCATGGAGGAAAAGTTACCTAAAGATTGTAGATTATCTAATACTGGTAGTTTTCTTGCAGGCGGTGAATTACATAAACCTCTGATTTAATCTACCTTGGCAATTCCTATGTCCCTGTTTCTTCTAATCTCTTCAGTGTAGCTTCATGTTGATAGAAATCCTGACAGTGTCGTCACTACATACTTTACCCAAGAAAAGCAAATTTATAATTGTAAGGTGACTGACTAACATAGCAACAATGAAAAGTGAAGGAAAGAGTTTCTTATAATAGGTATGTATGCGTGCTGCCCACGACAATGGAACACATTAACAGCATAGTTAACAATAAGCACTTAATTACTCTGCTTTCACAGGTGTTTTTACAGATCCTTTCACAGCAATCCTTTCAGATAATCTTTGTTCTTTTAAAATTATTTTCCAGGAAAACAAATATTCTGATAATTTTCTTTCTTAGAAAGCCCACACTGAGGGAAATGACTTTGCTCAATGACATGAGGGATTAGAGAAAGGAGTTTGCTTCATGCTAAGAGAAAGGACTTTGTGTTAAGGGATGAAGTCAGGAAAATACTCCAATACTAGTAAAAGATGATCAAGATAAACACGAGGAATTCAGTCTGTAATAAGGGAAGGGACTCAGCTTCCCACACCTATACAAGTGCAAACACCTTTTTAATTTGTAGTTCACATACAAAATATAGTAGTAAGGGGGGGGGGGGAAGATTTTAAGATAAAATAATCTAAAAACTGCTATTGACAGTTGATGAGATTACATAATAGAGTGAAATTGGGTAAGAGGTTTAAGGGGAAGATTTTGAGTACTTTGTGTAACTGCAAATAACCCAAAAATTAACATATGTTTTTTCCAGTCAGGAAAAAAAAAAAAGTATTTATCTTCTACACTTTTAAAACCTAATATTTAAGTTTTCCATGTGATTGTTCCCTATTTTTTTAAAATCTTATACCAGAAAGTCAGCTTACGATTTGGAGGTTGGGGGTCATCTGCATATCTGGAATTGTCCCCAAGATGTCTAAAGTCATGCTGAAACCAAATTAATGGTTTGTACGCCTATAATGATTTTTACTTTGAAAAAGCAGGTAATCATTCTCACTTCAACACACTTGATAAATTGAATAGAGTTAGAGCAGAGACGTGTTTTACTAGCAAAAGAAACAATTCTTTAATGTTCTTTCAAATGTAATCAGGAAGATATGACAATGAGACAACGCTGCCTTATTGCCTACCCCTTTGCGACTGCAAGTCACCTTGTATGGGTTTGATAAAAGACTGCATGAAATAACTCCTAAACATGTACTACACTCTGAAAATGGCAACACAGTTAATTTTCATTTTATGAGCATCCTTGCACTCAATTCAGATCCTACCCTCTGCCTCTGTACATACTTATTTATTTGATACTTACTCACCTTGCTGGCTTCTATACTTCTGCCCCTTCCTCTGCTCTCTCCATCATAACTTCCCCATGCTTTTTTTCTATTTACTTTTTTTTTTTTTTAAAGAGGCACAGTTCAATACTGGTTCTCTCTTGTTCTCTGAAACAGCTGAATTATTTTGACTATGAAATTTCCATGCCCAAAATTCAGCTTGAGGGTCAGCACATGTAGAAAACTCAAGCCTGCTTCTTCAAAACCTGAGAAAGTTTGAAGCCACAAAAAGCATGCTCTAGCACTAAAACATCAGGAAATTTTTGCTAAGGTCAGCAATATCTACCTCACCTTTATTAAGTTCTTCATTTCTAGTGGAGCAGCAGATGTGCCTAAAGAGGCGAGAGATGAGAAAGGCCATGTTCAGGTGGTAAAAATGTGCATCTGTTGGACAAAAGACCAAATAACAACCCATTCATTTAATTGCCTGATTAATGCCAGAATTTCACTCAAAAACACTTCAGGCTTGTGATGCTGAATTATTTTAATTCATATTGAGTTCAAAGGGAACTAATGATCTCAGCCCCTTCCACAAGTGAGTATTAACAAATAAGCTGGCCAGGCAAAGACCTACAGGAGAAATCCCTCTAGACAAGTTATCTGACTCTCTGGAGAAGAGAGGTTTGCCTCTGGGTTGCCACCCTGGAAAACAGCTGTCTTGGAAAGCTGAAAACTCCTTTGTAAGCATGAGTGTGGGCATCAGTCGGGCCATGGGGCTTGGAGCAGCTTTACGCTTACCAGCAGTTGCCCTTAGCTGCTGAGGGCTGCCTTCAGGTCCTCCGGATCCTGCTGCACACCGCTCCATCTCCCACTCCCTGAAACTGAACAAAGGATGAAACCAGTCCAGCCTCTTCTCCCGACCAGCTTCGTGGGCCACTTACTGTGAAAATTCACACTACCAGGCAGCAGGAGAGGCATGCTTCTATCGGAGAAAAGAGCAGGTCCCTTGCCTGAGGCTGAGCAGTGTGTTTCCTCATGAGACATCCCTGGTCTGTGCTAGAGCAAGACAACCTCATCCCCTTCTGCAGTACCAAGTGCAGCTGCCTGCAACAGACTGCCCAGGTGGCACCTGGGGTGACCGCAATGCTCTGCAGCAGCGTGTGCCATGGGACAGGATGGAGCCACCAGGCTTCACTCTCAGGTGTCAGTGCAGCTCGACAGGTCTGATGGATGCAGGTGTGTCATTTTGTGTGTGCATGAAAAGGCCTTAGATAATGTGTGCTCTCTCTGCAATATAAGTCCCTGCATTAATTTCTCTGATAAATTCAGACTTTTTTTTTTCCTTATATCTAGCAGGGAACATAAGCTATTTTTTTTTTTGTTCTGGCAAGCACTAAATCATTTTGTTTTGGTGAAAGAAAAGAAAAAAAAAAAAGATATTTTAGGTTTGCATCTTCTCCAGTACCTGAAATTTTGAAAAATGTTGAGTAGCTTAAATCCACAAATGGTATCTCTTATCACTCAGCTGTAAAAAGAAGTTTGAAACAGAAAGTTTTAGACATTATTTAAAGCCTTGTAGGTTTGTTATTTCCTGAATATCATTCTCATTTAATGATTCTGTTCTTTTTGCTAGAATTTTCTGTGCGTAGCTGTCTTTTAGGTTAAAAATAACAAATATATCATAAAAATAGTAAAAATTCCAGAAATTGGTAGAAGCAATTCAGAGGATTCTTAAATATTAAAAGCAATGTGGAGGACTGATGCAGTAAAGCAGAGACAGATTTTCATTTCCAGAGACTTCAAAGTGCTTTTCCCTGTTTGCGTTACTGGTATTATTCTTAAAAGAGTGCCTTGTTAATCAAGTGTTAATTTCTAAAAGTTTCTTATAAAGACTGGAAGACCATGGCCCTTTAAATCTTCACACAACATCTTTTTGCATGAAATCTAGTAAGCAATATCCCAGTTATATTCCAGATTTCCATGAGCATATTGGCTTTTCCCTTAACAGAGCATATTGGACCCCCCAGAAGGATGCTGTGGAGGTGGAGGGGTTCCCCTTCACCCTGCGTTACCACAGTCCTCCGCACACCGTGCAGGGTGGGAGGGCTCTCAGGCTTTACAAGCAGAGCATTGTATACCCCAAATAACAATGACATAATTAACAGAGCCAGGAAATGAAGCTAGAAATAATGCTGTCTAATGTACTTTAACCTTAAGGTTTAAAAAAAAAAAAACAACAACAAACCAAACCCACAAACTTTACCTTGATGCAAGGCTAGTGAAAGGTAATACCTCTCAGGCTAGCTACAAGTGTCAAACTCTTGGAAAACAAGAAGTGCGGTCAGTGTTACTGTGGTCCCCGCTGCCACCAGAAAAGCACAGCCAGTCAAGAACTCCCTGTAGACATCGGGAGTAGTCAGTGATGCCAAAGGGAGCTTCCCAGCATGAGTTCCTGCACCTACTCACTATGCTGGGGCTCTTTCTTCCTTCAAAGGCTTCTTTTTGGTCTATATGTAGGGGAAATGCAGATGTCTGTTGTGAGGGAGTGGAAGGCACTGCCGAATAGTTGCTTTCCAAAGCTGCAGAAGTTAAGGCGCCTGCAGTAATGCACTTGACTCATCCTGTGCTTGGGACTGAATTGGCATCTTAGAGCAGAGGGGGGATGCCATGCAGCAAGGTCACGTGCAACCAGTGACAATCGGCCTTACAGTACTAAGAAGCAACCCCAGCTTATTTTAGCCCCTTTAGTAAAATCATTATGGGAAAAGGTTACCCAGGACTAAAGGGATTCTAAACACTCTTTCATTACCAAATGAATGTCATGGGATGGAAAGAGGTTGTAGGCTAACACATATTCCTCAACATTGTGCCTGAATCCTGCTGTCACTGCCACGCTTGCCTGAAAGTAACAAGCAGAGCTGCCCTGATGATGCCCTCCAGACCTCCACCACAGATCTCCTTGTTGGTGGTGATACCAGATTGTGATAAGCATACAGAGACTGTATGCTCACAGCTGAACTGCCTGTGCATCCACACAGGAGAGAAAGGGATCTCCCACCCCTTGTTCCTGGCATACAACTCTCAGCCTTGCCTTGGTGATGACATTAGGGTAGGCATGGATAGAAGCCGTATGTCCTCCTCATAGACTGTCTCTTCAGCTGTTACCAGGGGAATACAAAATCACCTTCAAAGAGAGATTCATATAAGTTTTCTTCCTTTTTCACTCATATCCATACGAATGTGAACTTTCATTTGACTCGTAGCTGTACATTGGAAGACTTTTAAAAAGGGCTATCACTATTGGGGAATGTTCATGTGCTGACCCTCAAGATGACTCAGGAGCACATAGCAGACTCCCAACTCTCTGTTCAGCTTTGTTTCATGTGAGGCAACTTGAGTTCAACAGATTTGCTTCACCAGACTGCTGGCAGAATCAGGCCCTCAGTATTATATTTAGAGCTTGCTGGAAATTTTTCACTTGAAAGGATTTTCAATAAAAACCAGGAGCATTATTGATGAAAATATTTGTGATTATAAACTACATTATGATCTGCCTCTTGAATGGATTATTTGGTTTTTGCTGGTATCTGTCCAGCTGGCTAGAGAAAAACAAGTATCTTCCAGATTTTCTTTCTTTTTTTTTTGTCAGTTTTCTGACAGAAAATGTTGAAGGGAAAAATGTCAACAATGCAAAACAAAGCAGCATTTTTCAAAATACTATTTATTTATTTAAAAATACCCATTTCTCACTCCTTGAAGTTTTAAGAGCTCTAATTCTTACAAATACATGAAAGGAAGAGAGTAATTGTTGCACTAACGTGTTCCCTTAAGCAGAAAAGCTTGCCCATATTTCTTGCTTGCTCATGGCTCTTAGCCATTTCTCATCATATTTTACCCATTTCCATCCTTTCTCCACCCCCTCCGTAGCCCCGTGCCATTTGCAGAACACCTGCAGGTGCTATTTTTCGCTGGCATTCCCCAGGCTGCTCCTACACCAGGGTGACTGCCTAATGCAGCGCACTGGCAAGGCTCCACATGGAGCCCTGGCCAATATTTCCTCCCTCTCCCCTTCGGTCTATGAATGAGTGCAACGCAAAGTCAGCAGAAATTTGCATTCAGGCTTACATGGACCGAGCACGGAGTTTTGATGAACTGACCGAACTTATCACAAGTTTTCACTTTTCTTTCAGTCATGGGTAGAAAGGTTGTCACATTTTCAGCTTACTTCATATAAGAAAAGAGCTGCATACAGTTAATGAAAGTCATAGGAGCAGTTCAACTGTGCTGTTAGGTTCAGAGCATGAAAGATCATATATCACTGTAACCTACCTAACCTTCCCTGTACTAAATGACAAACTGCTGGAAATAGCCTTTGGGTTAGGTCTCACATTCACTAAAATACTTGTCCTTCAGCTCAGGACTCTGTTGAACTCATATATCATTCAGCCTCTTAAATCACACAGACTTGCATAAATGATAAATACTAATTAAGATTTCAAAAATTAGTAAAAGATAAAGTCCATGAAACAGGTCAAATCAAGGCTTAATTATATTCAGAATTTATATTTTTAGGTGACCTTAAGAAGATATAAGACTGCAATTTTCAGAGTTTATTAGGTTGCAGCTGTACTTCATCCTGCAACTCAAATCACCCTCAGAATCCACTCAGACTACAGCTTGTGCTCATCCAGAAATGGATTTCCAGTGGAACGCTTCAAGAAGCAGGACATGGTAACATGGCTGAGCTCACAGGGGCTTGGCTGGTGCTGAGAAGCTTTTAAAATTTTCATTACGTAGTTTCATTAATGGATCGCAATGAACAGTTCTTAAAAAGGTTTGATTTCAGAGGTTTTATTTACATGCAGGGCATCGTTTGCTGGGAAAATGCTGATATTTTAAACATTTCAAGAATCAATATAAAAATGCTTTTTGGAACGAACCAGGCACTACAAGTGGTGGCTGGTGCAGTTAGGTGCAGAATGAAGTTAGTTATTATTACATAAGCACTGCTCCATGCATGCTAAATGTTTTCTGAGCAGTGCTTCTGCCCTGAGGAACAAACACACTATGAGGAGACAGCTAAATAGTCAGCAGACTCTGAAAAAGGGAAGACAAGAGACAATTTATATATCAAATCAGTCAACTCCCTGCAAGCAGTGTGGTAGAAGTGTTGTCTCTTTTTTTATGTGGCAGAAGGCAGGAAAGTAGCAGATATACTCAGGGAGGTCATGCAGTGAACACAGAGCTTTTAGGTGATGGAGAAGCTGACAAACTGGCTGCTTTGATGTGAATTGAATTGCATCAGGGTTTTCAGAACTGAGTAACATGACTTTGTGTAGGGCACAAGGTATAAATAATGAAAGAGAGAAGGAGACGTGGTACTGAGTCATATGTTTTGAGATAAGATACGAGTTGCTGGCAAGGTGATGCAGGACCTATTCTGAGCTCAACTGCAGAGGAGAGGACTCTTGGATGAGAGAGGTGACGAGAGAGGGGGGGAGGAGATATTGGTGCAGGAGGTCAGGAAGAGTTGCATACACAAAATGACAAGCATTTTTCTTCTGCATGCCAAATGTGATCTTAGCACAGCAAACATATTTGAAAATAACAGTATAAACAAGTTTGTTGCTACTCTCTCCCCATTCCTAGAAATCGGACACAAAGGGTGGCACAGCACTACCTCAATTTACTGTCTGTCCTGTTCCCTTCAGCACCTGGGCTGCTGCAAGTCTGTTATTACTGCTGGGCTCTAATTCAGCAGCTCCCGATGCAGAGGTGTAATCTCCTCTGTCAGCTGAGCAACGGTGTGCGCTCTGCTGTCATACCCCACAGTTGCGAGGTAGTCCCTCGGAAACTATTACCAGCCACTGAAATGTAGAGAAAGTCCAAAGCTGCTTTGGATTACACCCCGGCTATGACTAACGCAAGCACATTGTGCAAACTGAGCCTCTGTAAACTGCAGGGCAATGTTGAGCAAGGCAAGGAAGGAAAGCATCCAGGGTAATTTTTCCCCTCCATTGTTTAAAAAGTCACAATATATCTGCAGTTTTTTAAATGACAGTTAAAATTAATTCAGACAAACTGTGATTCTTAGGTGTTTGATATGTCTTCCGATTAGTCTTTGTTGGAATTATCTGTACTGCAGAATAATTATCTATACACAATCCCTTGTATTAGCATTATAACCTAGTCACTTCTATATAGCTTTCTGTCTGACTTTTAAAATTGGTTCTGTAAAAGCCTCACTGTAAAAACAGTAACCTGAAGTGATTAGTCATTCTTTATTTTCCCTGTCCCTGACTCAAAAGAAAAGAGATGAGCTAATCAAATCCATACCACTACCCAATCTTTTCCAGAAGTAGCAGAAAGTAACAGGAGTTGCTTTTACAGAGCAGGAAATCACTTCAATTCTTTCCCCAAATGACTGCACAAAATTCAATGTGGAGTTCCCACAATATCTGCCTTGAAACCACAGTGGATTTATTTATAGCAGAGAGAGAATTCATGTAATTGTGTGTAAGTCAAAGCCTTACTTAACAAAAAGGAGAAGCATATTCCTTTTATGTTCAGCACTGTCTTACTGACAGGAAGATTTTAACTAGATTAATAAATATTAAAAAGGTAAAATATGGTACTAATCAAACAATATGAATGAAAATAACATATGTGGTATTTATAATATTCAGTTAACTACCCTGGCTTATATTGTGGGGTGAGATAAACTGGCACTGTCTTACAAAATTAACAGCATTATGGATAAACAGTTACTTCTGTATCTTGAGACAAAAAAAAGAGGCTGCATGTAAAGTCTATTGTTTCATATTCTTCATTTAATATACAATTTTATATGTATGTATAATATGTAGTTATATGCAATGCACAAAATGTGACAATATTGGTTTTTATTAAGCATTATTTAAAGGTATAGGTGACCACTCTTAGAGGTTAATGTTATTAAAGGTATGGATGTCACTATTTAGTTTACTAGTGCATACGCAGCCAGTGCACACAGTACAACAGATCTTTTTATGTTAATCACTGTACATAGCTAGAGAAAGTCCCTTGAAGAGTTTTAATCTAATTAGATGAGATGGAGAAAGGGAATATCTTAGGATATGATACTGAGGCACAGAAATGCTTTATCACCCAATCAGTTGGTAATCATTAGGCGAAGGGGAAACCGGACTTGGATGTCCTGAGTCCTAATGAAGTATCTTAAATTCAATGACCAACCTTCTCTGCTAATGTCCATTATATTCTGTTGTTCCCCTTTTTATCTTATTTTATACAGTACTGTACTTCCTTTTTCAGCCAGAGTCTATAATGGTCAAAGATAATATTGGTGCTAGAGGATAAAACTTCCATTAACAAGCTGATTATGTCAGATGCTGTAACCAATTTATTTATTTAAAACTGCAGATCTATCGTCAGAAAACTAAAAGAAAACTTATATTTCCCTGAGTTATTCCCAAAAGATTTAACAACTAAGCCAAGGGCTTAGTGTGTGACTGATGTCACACAAAGGCTAAAAAATTTGTTGCTCAGCATCTTCACAGCTTGAGTACTCTGCAAGTTTTTCTTTTGTGGGATCCCTCCCAGAGGTCTGTTCTATCTCCCCTGTCCTGTTGGTCTCTAGGATGTGCACTGGAGCGGTACCCTCAGGTGCCAGGACCATGGAAGAGGATTTACAGTGTTCTCCTTTGCCCAGAGGAGCACCACCACAAGCCTTTCACAGTCATGCCCTGCTGAATAGCTGCCTTCTGACATTGGATTTACTTGGACTCAGCATGGTCAGCCAGAATATCTAATTAGGTCCCCAAAACAATGAAATTGCTAAAGTTACTGGGAAAAAAAACAGCTTTCTATCAGCCTTCAGCTTATCTTTCGGAAAACACTTCAATAATGTTTGCAAGCTATTCTCCATGGCCATGAAAGCTGGTTGATCAGCTGCTGATACATTGAGTGGGTTTCTTTTATTCTGTTTCTCCTCTTTAATCACCTGGATCTAGGAAATGAGGCTTTATTAAAAAAAATAAATCACTTAATATTACCAGATGCAACATAAGAAGATACAGGTGAGATATGCAGAGAAAAAAAAAACAACAAACCCTTACTGAGAGCAACATAAATGTTATGCTTATAAGGGCAGCAGGTGAGATTCAAATGGATCTATACCTTCAAGAATAATTTTTTTTCTGAAGAATTTATGAGAGAAAGACCTTATTTCCCGGCTATGTTTTACCCAAATACCATTAATCTGCCCCATTCAAATGGTCGCAATACTAACAGATCAGAACAAGGTTTCCATGTCCTGTTATTAAAACACTTCTTTTCTCCCTTGTCTGCACACTTTTTGTCATTCCAACCGGTAACATTTGGCATTTTTTAAAGCTAGAGCCTACAACATGCAAATTTTTCACTTACACAATTAGTGTAAGCACATGCCATGTCAGGAAGTACCAGAGAAAATAATTACGAGAGGGGCAGAAGAAAAAAAAGTGGGCAGTAAGTGTGAACCTGAAGACTGATAGGAGAAAACAGAATACTTGTCATTGTGTTAGCGGAAGCTACAACTCTGCTACATTATTTGCTAGTAAGATATACTTTTCAAAGGTGTACCACTTTAAATGACATGAGAGATTGAGAGGAAAATAGCACAAGTTGAAACCTTTAAGCTGGAATTCAGCAGACCTATTAACTTAAAACTAAATGTAGGAGCCCTTTTCTTATGTTCCTAAGTACTGCTACCTTCTAAAAAAATGTTATCAATATCCAGATTAAATTATTATACCAATGCAACAGATTTTATTATGATATAGAAATGAGGTGTCTCCAGAATTCAACAGAACCAGATATAATTGTTCAAGCAAATATTTTTAAAATATATACAAATCTTTATTTACGTATTTATCTGTATGTATGCAGACATATGAAGTCCTTTGTGACCTCCATAGTTTTAACAGAGGAAAAACACTGGGAATTTGACCCATTACAAATCCTAATCTCACCCTCCTACCACATACCAGTTTATCAAAATATTTTTCCTAGGAAACAACTGTATTCTCAAAATTAAAAGCTGTGAACTACATTCTGCACTCACACACATGTGTCTATCTATTCCAGTTGCCTTTAAATGGGCTGCAAGGCAAGCACAGTGGGATACTCATTGAGATCCCGACCACAGCGGGACAGGGTGAGCATTTGCTCTCACAGAGAGGGACAGAGCCTTAAAGGACACACAAAGACAGACAGGAAGTAGAAACTGGATATCTGATTTATCAACAGCAAATTTCCAAATTCTGTCCCCAGTTGCAATTTCAGGGGCTGGGGGAAACAGAAATGGCAGACACTATTGTAGAAAAGCAGCATGGTAAGTTGTTTCCCTTGCGAGAAGTAAAAGAAAGCAGCATCCTTGTGCACTGAGGGAGAAGCGAGGTGCAAAGCCACAGAGCCCAGGGTGCTGCCAGTGAGGCTTCTTCTGGCTCGAGGTGCACATGCTCTGCTCCTGACAAAAGCTGTCGAGACAAATAGGGGCTGATGCTGTGCCGTTCCAGCAGCACTGTGGCTCTGCAGTTGGAGCGCTTCTGGGTGCCCACCCAAATAGCCTCTGCAGCCTTTTATCCTGACAGCCCTGCACACCTCAGACCATTCTATGCATATCTGGCAGTTTGGTAATTTCAGGACAGTGAGATCAGTTGGCAAGGATTAACACCAATATGAAGGGAATGATGCCTCATTTGTATCCTTCTAGAGACAAGGACCATATCTTCTATGTTTTTCTACAACCAGGCTACTTTTACAGAACTCTGTAAATAGCTAATCATAATATAAACAACAAAAAATATTTGTCTGAAATGGTCAGTGGCTGCATAAACAGTGAAAACAAGAAAAGCTTCTATAGGTACTTCCATGGTAAAAGGAAAATAAGGGAAAATGTGGGCCTGCTCCAGAAGGAAACGGGAGACCTGGTTACCTAGGACATGGAGAAGGCTGAGATACTCATCGACTTTTTTGCCTCAGTCTTCACTGGCAAGGGCTCTAGGCGCATTGCCCAATTCACAGAAGGCAAAAACAGGGACTGGGAGAATGAAGAATTGCCCATTGTAGGAGATTACCAGGTCTGAGACTGTCTAAGGAACGTGCAGGTACACAAATCCATGGGAAGAGATGAAATGCATCCATGGGTCCTGAGGAAACTGGCAGATGAAGTTGCCAAGCTACTATCTATCATATTCAAGACGTCGTGGCAGTCCAGTGAAGTTGGAAAAGGGGAAACACAACCTCCATTTTTAAAAAGAGAAACAAGGAAGACCAAGGAAACTACAGGCCAGTCAGTCTCACCTCTGTGGCTGGCAAAGTCATGGAGCAGATTCTACTGGAAACCATGCTAAGGCACATGGAGAGCAAGGAGGTGGTTGGTGACAGCCAACATGGCTTCACCAAGGGCAGATCATGCCTGACCAATTTGGTGGCCTTCTACAGCAGGGTTACAGCATTGGTGAATAAGGGACGAGCAACTGACATCATGTACCTGGACTTGTGCAAAGCTTTTGACACTGTCCCACATGACATCCTTGTCTCTAAACTGGAGAGACATGGTGTCGTAGTTCAGCCCCGACAGGGACCAGACTACGCAGTCTCTCTCTCACTCCCCTCCCCCCCGCAAGAGAACAGGGGGAGATTTGGTAAACAAAAGAAAACCAGGAAAAAAACCAAACACATGGGTTGAGATGGAACAAAAAGTAAATTTAACAGTAATGACAGAAGAAAACAAAACAGTGATAGAATACAAATACAGTACAATAGCTCACAACAGATCTCCACCTCCAGTCTCTTCCAAGGAGCAGGGAGCCTCCCTTCAGCACCCTCCTCACTTATATACTGAGCATGATGTCAGATGGGATGGAATAGCCCTTTGGCTAATTTGGGTAAACTAACCCCAGCTGTTAGCTAATTAGTTAACTATCCCAGCCATAGGGGCTACCAGCTTCAGTTCTCCACCCAGCTCAGGTAAATATTAACTCTATCCTAGCCAGAACCAGGACACATGGATTTGATGGATGGACCACTCAGTGGATCAGCTGGATGGTGACACTCAAAGAGTTGTGGTCAATGGCTTGAGGTCCAAGTGGAGACTGGTGACAAGTGATGTTCCTCAGGGGTCAGTATCAGGACCCGCGCTGTTTAACATCTTTGTCAGCAACAAGGACGGTGGGATAGAGTGCACCCTCAGCAAGTTTGCTGACAACACCAAGCTGTGTGGTGCCATCAACACGCTGGAGGGAAGGGATGCCATCCAGAGGGACCTTGACAGGCTGGAGAGGTGGGCCTTTGCAAAGCTCATAAAGTTCAACAAGGCCAAGTGCAAGGTCCTGCACATGGATCGGGGCAATCCCAGGCGCAAATACAGGCAAAGTAAAATATATATGTATATATATACAAGGGCAGAGAATGGATTGAGAACAGCCCTGTGGAGAAGGACTTGTGGATACCGGTGGAAAAGAAGCTCAGCATGAGGTGGCAATGTGCAATTGCAGCCCAGAAAGCCAACCACATCCTGGGCTGCATCAAAAGGAGCGTGGCCAGCAGGTCAAGGGAGGTGATTCTGCCCCTCTACTCCGCTCTCATGAGACCCCATCTGGAGTACTGTGTCCAAGCTTGGGGCACCCAGCATGCAGAGGACATAGACCTGTTGGAGTGAGTCCAGAGGAGGGCCATGAAGATGATCAGAGGGTTGGAGCACCTCTCTTATGAGGACAGGCTGAGAGAGTTGGGGCTGTTCAGCCTGGAGAAGAGAAAGCTCCAGGGAGACCTTATAGTGGCCTTGCAGTACCTAAAGAGGGCCTACAGGAAAGCTAGAGAGGGACTTCTGAAAGTGGCATGTAGTGACAGGACAAGAGGTAATGATTTTACACTGAAAGAGGGTAGATTTAAATTAGATATATTGAAGAAATTATTTACTGTGAGGGTGGTGAGGCACTAGAACAGGTTGCCCAGAGAAGTTGTGGACTCTCCATCCCTGGAAGTGTTCAAGGCCAGGTGGATGGAGCTCTGAATGACCTGGTCTAATGGAAGGTGTCCCTGCCCATGGCAGGGGGCAGGGGTGTTGGAACTAGATGATCTTTAATATCGCTTCCAACCCAAACCATTCTATGATTCTATGAAAATTGCAACTATAACAGTAGTTGTACAACACTAGGGGATACAAAATCAAACATCTGGTTTGCATGCACCGTACTTTTAAAAATTATCTGTCTCTGGATCAAGATAGTGGCAAGAAATTAAGAACAACAGGTAATTCTTACACCACTGTACCTTCCTCAGACATACCTGGGTAAATCTTCTGTCTGGAGCTATTCAAAACTAGATTGGACACTTAATCAAAAAGTTATTGTTAGGAGAAAAGCTGCATGGGAAAACACAAACTAACACATCACTTTAATCTTTCCCTGATAGAGAATGTCTCAGTAATTGTACTAAAATTATCTCTGACTTTCACAAATATATTTCCTATAGAACCATATTTGATGATCTTCAGCAAGTTTATTTATAGGCCTGGTAAACACAGGAGAATTATTATTTTGTGGAGCACTAATACTGCAAAACCGTAGCCTTGCTTTTTCAAAAGGATCTAGTTTATGTATATTTATGCTTATCTGATGAATCCAAGTACCTGATACCCACACACTCAGCAACCATCTGCGTAAAAGTTAGTGTCAGGCAACACAATACGAGTCTTTCCCTAAATCAATGCCAAAAAGTGATAACAAGTATTGTAGTACTTGGTAATTGTGGTGTAACTTCTTCAGGCAAGAAATGAGTGGAGAGGTGGATGAAGAGTCCATTTCTTTTTCTCCTTCCCACCTGCCCCAGCCACTAGATTATCTAATCTCAGTAAAAGTCCAAGATCTCAGTGGAGGACTTGGATTGGTAGCAGATATTTTAGCTCATTGGGAGATCTTTAGCACAATACGATTGTGGGAATTCTTATCTACAGCATATGAGCCTTTCTATCTCAGTATCATCATTTGCCTTCCTACCCCACTCCCGAGACCTGCACACTCCCAATATTCCTGCTCCAATACCAGCTTTGTTGAGGCCAGAAAAGAAGGCATCTGGCTGGGAAGAAGTGGTTTGCAGCATCGCAGCCTTGCAAGGAAGCCTTGCAAGGAATGAAGCCAGAGTCGCAGCAGCGGTGGGAGCACTGGGCTGTATGAAGCAGAACAGTCTCGGGCACACATGTACCACCAGCTGCACCTGCACCAGTAAGACAGTGCCAGGATATGGCCTCAAAAGCTATCCTGCGGTTGTTCACTAATGGCTAGCATGCTCTCTGATACGCAGTTGGGTTCATGCCAGCTAGCACTCCCTAAGGCAATGCTCCAGCACCATTTAGGAAGCTGTAACCAAAATAGATGAGGTCACCCTTATTTAAAGAGTCTGAGTGCAAACAGCTTCCAAGGCCAGAGAGTGGGCTATGGACTGCTTTATTTGCTAATCCAAATGTAGTGATGGACACCACAATGGTGATGACACTTCATGGCTCTAACATCTTTTGTTACCATGTACATTCAGCTTTGTAGTTCTGCTATGTGGTGGAATATCTGCTTTGACATAAAGGAACTGAGCATCCAGCCGTGCGTGTGGTGTGTGTGATTGCTATGGATTTGCTGGAAGAAATGGTCATGTTGGGACAAGGCTTACGCGTGCGCATCTTACAGTGGAAAATCCATCTCTCTAATCTTGTATCTCTAGAGGGCTATTTAAAATGTTTTCTAGCAGAATAAAGATGCAATATTGTGCTCACTAATTGTTAGGACTGCTAGTGGCAGGAAAAGTGTTCTCCTAATCTCTAAGTCTGAAGAAGTATAAGAGAAATAAAGCCATTGTTATTAGTGCCTGGACTCTGAAAGATGCCATTGCAATTTTGTCACTCCTCTACAGAGACCTGCTCATCAGCATCAGATTTTTAATTGTTCCAAACCAATCCAGAATTCAGATGATTGTGTGTCTTTTAAAAAGTCCTTTTCTGCATAAATGTAGGTTAAAATATTACCTTAATATGTTCCACTTATAGATGTTTGCATTGCTAGGTAGCCATGTCAGTTAATCTTATTTTATTTTGTAAGTTTTACTTGAGAGATAAAAGGATATAGATATCTCAGTAGACACAGGGTATGCAACATTCATTTGTACCTTTGTACTTATATATTTACATCCCTACCTATAAGACACATATAGCTCTCCTTGCCGTCATGCGTCTGGGCTAGGATTATAGAAATAAATAGGCAGGCACTTGCTTGGCTTTTCAAATGCAGATCTCTGCTGTCTGCCTTTTCCATGTGTAGGGCAGCGATGCCTCAGCAGAGGGCTGCCCTGCTTACGGGTGGAAGAAGGAGATGCTGCAGACCCGCAGGCCTGCTGCTAGGCTCCTGCGAGCCTACACCGCTGAGCAGCAAAGGACGGCAGCCTTTCTCCTGCTCCCAGATGCTACGTGTCAAATGCAGCTTCTTGGTGGCTGAGGCTGATTCTGACACCTGGGGCCACAAAGTGGGGAAGCGGCTGCAGCACAGTGCTATGAGAGGGTGACGTGCCTGCCCTGCTGGAGAGGAACGAGTGACAGCAATGGCAACCACAAACTCAGGCCAATACAACTGTCAAATGTCCAAAAGTGCCTAAGCCTTAAACCCAGGTTTAAGTTAAAGGGCCTTACGAAAGCCTTACCTCTCTGAGTCTTTCAGACGCCTAGCAGTCTAGCCTAGCTGGTGCCTGTGGCCTCACACAAAACACTCCTGTTTCTAGCACCAGTACAACATAATGTACTCATCTGCAAAAGTCTGAAAGGTGAGATTTGTTTAACAATAGTAAAGAAAGGAAAAAGAGGATGATCTCCAAATACTTTTACTCTAGCTGTGTCTTGATTGCCTTTGGACTCTGTGATCTCAGGATCGGAGTTGTTGCAATTCTAAATTTCAGACAAAGCCAAACCAGATAAGAAGTCATGAGCAGGGCTTTGTCCTGGGTTCTCTGACGTTCCTGCTGAGGCCAGAAGTGTTCAGCTCTGTGGAGGTTTCAGTTCGATCTACAATTGCATTTGTACTGGGATCAGACTGATTGAGACAGGGTGATTTTTTTCAGTTGCATTTCACCATTAATGAATGCAAAACCTGATCTCGTTAATAACCAGTGTGTTACAAGCCCCAACTGACTCAGTAATAAATGATTAGCCAGTGGAGCTTGCTGTCAAAATAAATGATTGAGGACATGAACTGGATTAAATACATTTGACATCAGAATTTTAAAGCATGTAAGCAGAAAAGTACCATGTACTGAGCATAAGCTAATGATTGACTTAGAGGGTTAGGAACTGACTTCCCCGTTAAGCAAGTTCTTCTACAAATGTACACTTTGATTATATTTCACTATGTTGTTTCTTATTCATTTTGTACCATTCGGTTCCAGGGACAGGGAGGAGGAGTGTAAAGGAAAAAGCCAGCACACTTTGGACTCACTTGGAAACTCCTAGGAATAACTTGCTCAGATTCCCTCAGTACAGAGGGAAATAGTAGTCCCAAAAATAGGGATTCGACCCTGCATGCCTGGAAGCAGCAGAGCCAGCGCTGCGTTAGGCACACCCTGTGAAGGGGCAATGGCATCAGGGAGCAGGAGGTACCAGAGGCAGGTTTTAACGGGCAGTTTGGGCACTGTTTGGGATGCTGGCAGTTGCTTAGGCTGAACTTTCCAACCTGTCCATAGCACAGCCCTACCCTGACCGCAGAAAGGGAACCTAGGCAAGCTGTCAGTCTGACTTAGTCTGTTAATATCCATCCCTAACAGCAATTTCTGGGATATTTAACAGTGTAATGAATTTTGATGATCCTAATTCAATTGTACAGATTTGTCACTTGACAGTTATTAAGCTTTTGTGCATGTAAATAGGTGTAAAAAACCCAAACGACTTTTGTGTTACATCAGCCTTTAATCTTTCATTTCAGGAAATGTGAAGTGAAAGAATGGGACAATCTATAGTGGAGTATTGTATTGGAAATCGGCCTAAGTACAGCATTAAGTCTGGTCATTTGTGAGTATTGTGCCAAATGTTTTACACTGAATGGCAGCTCATCCCAAGAGCTGTGCCACGCACAGAAATCATCTTCCTCTGTGAACAATCGTAACGCGTTAAAATAATGTAATACTTGAATCTTGGAAGTGAATCTTGGAAAGGCAAGGCCAAGAGAGAATTTTTCTTTTGCAGATTGTGTGCCAGGCTTTTTCTGAATTATTATCACAGATGGTGAAAAATTCCCATGGCCTTATACTCATGTTCTTTTTCATTCCAAATGGAGTCCTTTGTGAAATACCAGCAAGACTGCATATGTTTGAACTCTGACTGTCCACTTAAACGTATGTTGCACTTCAGTGGAGTGGTCTCTGTGAAACAGTGTTAGGCTCTGTTTAAGGAGGTTTAGAACAATTTATTTTCACCCCAAGGCCACTGAAACCTTGCCCAGTATTCTCTTTGCTAGACTACACCGCTAAACTAGAACAGTCGGAGTTGAAATACAGTCCGTCGTGCTGTGCTTAATCCAACAGAGCTGCAAGTTTCAAAAAGTCAGTTCCAGTGTCTCCCTGTCCTCTATACCCAGCTCCATGTGCCTGTCACTTCCCTCAGCTCTCCCCAGTGATCCTTCAGCTGCGGAGTTAGTAGAATTTGCTTGCTGATCCAGTGGAAAATTATGTGTGGCTGGCTCTGCGATCTCTTGGTCATTGATCTGATGGATGACCTCAGACAAGATGCTTCAGCTCGCTCTCCCTCCCAATTATGCCTTGATAAAATGGGGAAATGATAGCAGTGAGGTCTCTGTAATTAGTTTCTACCCTGGTGAAAGATCTTCAATGACTGTCTATTTCTCAATAATTAGGGTGAGTCTATTTAACTGACAGGAAAGCCAAATTTAAAATTACTCAGGTGATCTTATATCTCAGACTTCAGATTTTCTTATGTTTGCATCAATAGCTATATAATGCCCATTTATTACTTTGTATAATAGGTATTCAGAATGAATTTTGAAAGTACGTATTATCACACGTCTATAAAAGAAATCACAGGAGCTGCAGGTATTCTTACAGTGCTGGGAAGTATATCTGCCGTAAGTTTGGGATGAAAGTACTGCTCACATTTTGCAGCTACATAGCAGGTGAATTTCAGAAGGGGTGTGTGAGGAGCTGGGCAGAGTGGGTGCAACCTTTCTGGTGTGCCCACCATTTGTCACTTGATAGGGCCCTCATCCCTCACCCTCCCACTGCTGCGGCTGCGCTGGGGCACAGCTCTGACCGCTATGGCTGTGCACTGCCTGCGCTGGTGACCCCTGGGTGATAGCCCATCACACTATACGGGGGTAATTTACCTCAAATCCTGCTGGCGGAGCAGCGTGAAACAGCTGGAGTGTGCTTATGGACTTGGCATTTAACGGGCTTTTTGGTGAGTAGTGGTACAAGCCTTACGTATCTGCTACTGGTACACAGTGTACAAGCTGTATTGAAATGGATCTGTTCCACAGGAAAAATTATTTTATGCTTCCTAATTAAGCAATTAATTTGAGTTTTGCCTACTATTTTGCAAATGTCAGGGGACAAAGTTGAGAACAAGTGCATGCTGTATTTCCATCAGGAACTGAGAGCTAAAGGATTGTGCAAAACTAATAGTATGCAGAGTTGTTTTCCAGATTAATGTTTGGATGCATTTGAATGGATAGTTATTTTTACTTTTTTTTTCCTTCGCTGATTTGATATAACCTGGTTTGAACTCCCTCAACAGAATAACAATAGATTTAAAGAAAGTCTTGGCTTACTGCTCTCTCTGAGTGTCCTTGAAAGTCCTTCTTTATTCTTATTACAACTCTGTTCTTTTCCACTGGGAAACACATGTTGTCTTGTAACTCTAAACTCGTACGAGACAAATGTCAAGAAAACGTGGATGGTTAAATAAAAATTGATTTGCACAGTCTGAGACTGACAGCTGTTACATACTGTTTGGGCCAGTCTGTGGAAATTTTGAAAAATTAATAACCAGCAAAATATGTCTCAAGTAAAATATGCTCAGTGTGTTCCATCCAAATGGTATTAATTTTATCCACAGAAAAGAGTCTTGAACAAACCTTGGTTCATTCGCAGAAAAGAAACCAACCCCTTTGCTTAATAAAGTAATAGGAAACTTGTTTAGTATGAGCATGCACTCATTTACCAAGGATTATTTTATTATTACACATATCTACATATGTAGGTAATTAGAAGCCTAAGCCAGAAAAGCCCAGAGAGGGAGAGTCAACATTGTGCTGGATGTTACATCAGTTCTGCACCACTGAGGAATCCACTTTATTTAAGTAGAATCCCCAGGAAAGCAATGAGGGAGTCAACAAGCTGCTTTACACAAGTGGGAAGACTCTGGTCATGCATGTCTAAAATGCGCCATAGAAAAAGATGTGATTGCCCATTTTATGGCCTGTTGGACTTCACACAGAGTCTGCTTCTCGCAAAGAACATTTCTAAGGTATTGCATGCAATAAATGAATCCTCTAGGCTCTTGTTTTCAATGTTGCATGCACTTTTTTAGTGTGAAAACTTCTGTGGAGGCTTCATGAGCTAAAAATTCTCTGAGGTGAGGTGCTGAGACTCTAGGAAACAAAACTGGTAATTTGATACCTCTGGGCATCTGTGCTCCCACTCTTCTATATTCAAAAATCAATGTATTATAAAGATGTGGGTTTAGAAGACCACTGTATGTAAGTGGATATTAAAATGGTATTAATGGTATTATAGGCAAATTGGCATTTGTCAAGCATATGGGTAGTATTATTAGCATGACATATGTCTGGTATTTGAGTAACAGTCATCAGGATCTCTGAAACAGACGGTGCCTTTTTCATGGGTCAGTTCTCTGCTGAAATCTGTAGATGGTTGAATTGTAACTAAATAATTATTGAACCCAGTGCAATTTGGAGAAACTACCCGGTCCCTACATCTCTCATGTAAATCTGAGACTGAAGGAGAAGCTGCAGTTGACTGAGGAGGCTTATTCAACAAATAACTGAGGTGATGTAGATTCCTTCATCATGCAAATAAAAACATGTAGTAGCAGCCAGAACACCTGCAGTGTGATGAAGTGCCCGGAGTGTATGTGGCAACAGCTCCACAGGCTATGTACTGTGTGTTTTGAAACTAAATCTTTCTTCCTCCTATTGACTTCTTGCCCTCTGGTACATTGAGTTGGCTGCTTGAGAAGCTTTCACTAAGTACAAAGTCAATTGACTGTAAGTGGTGATGAAGAAAACATCGTGTGATTAATATTACAGTTCAAGCTCTTCTGATCAGTCACAGAAAGAGCAGTCAAATAAACTCAACTTCATTTCAAAGAATCACACACTCTTAATGGTGGAGAGTCTGCCTGGAGCCCAAAGGGAAAAACAAGCCACTTGAGGCAAATCTCTCTTCTTTTACATAGAACAAACTAGTTGAGCAGTTAAAAGCTGCCTATTGATTTGTGCCTGGACTGAAAGCCATGCAGTGATGTAAATGAAAATGTGTCAAGAGTCAATATTGATTTTTTTTTTCTTTTTCTTCTTCTCTTTTTTTTTTTAAAGCAAGGCCACCCCCCTTGGGAAATACTGTTAGCTATGCTGCTAGGCTTGTCAGTGAGTGAAGTAAGACCCTTTTCCACAGACTACATATGTCCAGACATCAAATTTCCTTCTTTTACTGAGGTAATATAGACAGGATGCTGAGAGCAGCTATGTTGACAAAATTTCTTTTTTTTTTTGAGAAAATTGTTAGGTGAAGAAAAAGAAATGACAAAGAGAAGAAATCAAATATTAGAGAAGATAAATTTGCTAGGCTGAGCTTGCAGTCTAATACTTGCAGAGTAAACCCAATTTTTAAAAAGTCTTTGCTTGCAAAAAATTTGTGTAACGATATACGTTATACTCAGCAAGAACCAAGGACAAGGAAAGGGTAGAAAGGGAGTCGTGCTATCCCTAGAGACGTGCACTCTGCTGGAGTAGACCTGGCAAGATTTTCCCTTCAGAAAGATGGAGGCCCCAGGAAGAGGCCCTACAAGAGTCTCTCTTTGGAGTGAAGGCTAGCAGAAGAGAAATGGGTGATCCCTGGAGGGTAACACATATACATTATTTGTGAGCTTCGCATCATCCTCAGCTAGGGATATACAAAGCAGTTTAGGAAAATACAGCTAGCAGTTGCCTATGTTTTTTCCCTGAAGAGTCAGATGCAAACCACAATAATCACTATTCTCAAAATCAGTGTTATAGCTTTTTCTATTAGATGACAAACGGCAACCAGGTTCTTTCAACCAAAATTTCTGCCTTGCTACCTCTTAGCAAGTAATATTTTTCAGTTCTTTGACAAAGACTCCTTATCTGTAGCCAAAATAAGCTCTTATCAATCTGAGACATCAAATTTGGCAACTGCTCATCTACACCTCACTTAGAGGTGACAACAGGATGTGGCAGACAGCCTGCTGCAGCTCTGCTCTTCTAAGAATCAACCAAGGCCCACAAGGGAGGTTTGTATTTAGCGTGGAGGCAGCCTTGTGAGAGATGTTTTTTACTTTGTTGGCACTTACTAAGGCATTGGATGCTTCCACAGCTCCTATCTTTTCTTCCTGCTCCATCTGTAGTGGTGGCTTCCTTCTCTCCATTCATCTATCTCTACCAGCCTCTCTCTACAAAAGAAAAATATTTCTCCTGACTTTTTATCTGCCTCCAAGAAGTCCTCACCTCAACTGTAGTTTTCCTAGAATGACAAAAGAACTCCTTCATACTGAAAAGAAGTACATGCAGAAACAAAATTCTAAATTGTGTAGGGACCAAGTACCACAGCAGTAAACTGTCCATCTTCCAGCTACTGGCAGAAAAAGGTGCCCCAAACTAGAAAAGTGTTAGGGCAAATAAAAAGTGCAACCCCAAACATATTAAGTGTGTGGAAATATTCTTATTGATTTCATGTTGATGAGGTTCAAGTTCCATATGATTAAAATAAAAGTTTATTTTTAAAACTCCATTAAATTGAACTTGGGCTTCTGTTAAAGGCTGCAACTGACTTATAAATGGATGCCTGGTTATTTGGGCTACTGAACTGAAAGCAGTTGAATGAGAGATGTACACAAGGCTCCCTTTTTATTTATCACCATCTCAGACAAGTTTTTGAGTCCTTTTTTTTTTTTAAAAAAAAAAAAACCTTTTTGTTGCCCAATGCAATGAGAACCATAAATGTAGTAACTTTTTTTTTTTTAAAGAGAAGAAACATGAGGATAGTAACACCTTCTGCGTAAACTAGATGTAGTTCGTCACAAATCAGGAAAGGAAAGCAATACTAAGGTTGTTCATGCATTCTGCCTGGTTTGTCAGGCAGGTTGCTTTCAATTTTGCATTATAACCATTCAGACTTACTATTATTAAAATTCAGGCAGAGGGAGACAGAAGAAGGTATAAAATTATTCCACTGCTATATTCTGTACATAATGTGCAGAGATATTCACTCAGTGGAATTCTGCAATAAGAGAAATTAACAAAAAATATGAAAGTCAAAACACTTATGCTTTGGATGCATTTTATAAATCTGTTTTTAAAATGTATGAATGGGAACGATCTGACGTTAACTTCTTTCCAAACATTTCACTCATCACATAATAATGTTCTTTGCATAAATACTTTTATTTTGTCAACAGCACAATTTCCAGTGCTGTCTCACACTTTTCTCTTCTGGGAACAATAACTGAAAATAGTAGGAGTTATTTCATCCAACTTTCAAAACACTTATTTCTTCTGTACATCTTAGGAACTAAACCTGAGAAGAGCCGTAGGTTAGACCCACTTGATACTTAGGCATATAGAAGACAGGTACTGACATGTAGAGGATTTAACCAGTATCTCCTGGAGCCCTCAATCCCTGGTGTGCTGCTCCACCTTGCAATTGCACAGGAAGCCTCCTGAACTAACCAGGAATTAAATGAAGGGGAAACAAGCACATGCCTCTGACCAGACAGACATCTCCTTTCTCTTGATACCCTTGGCTGCAAACTCTGCCCTACAGCTAGGTGCCAAAGCCTTCTTTCTGTATTTGATGAAGTAGACACAATGATATTTCACATTTTTCCTTGGTATTTCTTTCCTTTATTCAGCTGTTCATTCACCCGCTGTGGATAGAGACTTGTGATTAATTACTTGTTCTGGAGCAGGAACTTGAATCTTGATAACCCAGCTGAGTGACCTAGCTGTTGGCAATACTTAATCTTGTAACTTTTAATGCTGGCCTTAGACATGTTCTGAAAGTACCTCTGTGATCTCGCACAGCTAGAAAAGTGGGTGGAGAATTGCTTTGTTTGAGAATTCACCTTTAGGGACTCGGGATCTTCCGTTTGTGCTAGGACTCTTACCTGGGGTGCCATCACTTCTCTTTAAGCCTGCCCCAAAAGAGGTACTGACACAGTTCTAGCATCACCTCCACCCCACAGGAAGAGAAGCCAATCCAACACCAGTACAGCATAAAAGCAACACAGTTGTAGCTGATTCCTGAGCTTTCTGAGACTCTCTTTGACTTTCGGGGCTACCCAGCCAGGCAGTGATCTTACCAGACGATGACCTCGTGGATACTCAGTACCAGCAGCTGTCCCAATGCAGACATAAACTGCAGCAAACCAGGGGAGACCTCCTTTCCTGGAAGTCCTCCTGCTGCACCTAATCAGTCACCTGGAAGGCGAGGGTCACACACTTCACCTCAGCCGGGGCTGAGGGAAGGGTTCAGTTACGTGTTTCATTCAGGGATGTCACTGGTTTGAACAACAAGTAGTCTTTGAAGCAAAGAGTAGAAAACAACTCTTTTTCCCAGCTGAGTGCCCTAATTGCTGCCCTATGGTCATGCTCTGTCCTGCTGTCTGGCCCAAGGAATCCTTTTATTTTAATGTAACATAAAACAGCTTTCTTAGGAGCAGCATAGAGTTCTCTGTCCATCTCTCTGTCTCTGGATATTCACGTGTGCATATGCATACATGAAGACACCAGTCCATAGATGGAGAGGATGCAATTCTCTTGGGAGGTGAGATATGTGAGTTTGAATCCTCTTAGGCTGGAGGGCAAGGGAGGATTAATTTTGTTTTGTTCATAGTCTTATACTAGAAGAGGGTTTTAATGGGGAGCTTGAAGGAGGATAGTAGAATGACCTTGGGAATGTTGTATGCCTGGTAGTATTTGGTTGAATACTAAATTGTTGAAGGAGAGAGAGAATGATGAGTAGGGGAAAAGAGGCAAATCAATTTATCTCAAAACTGTATTGGTTAAATTAATCATTTAAATGATGCGATCTGGATGCTTTATAAGATGATACTTTTACGTGTAAGTCACTTGTCTTTTTTACAGATGAAATGCTTTGAAGTCAGTATAATGATATGTCCTATTTCTCAGCACAGGACACAGAGGGTAGACACGATAATAGCTTATCCGTTTTTATTTTAAAAGGAATCTATTTGGAATATCTTCAAGATGCAAAAAAAAAAAAGAAATAATAATATGGATGAAATAGCAGCTGTCTGAGAAAACTGTCCAAGAGTTTCACTTTCTCTGAGAAATCTTTATGAAAAACAACATAAACAATTGTGTTGTTTAATGTTTTCTTTGTTTGTTGTGGTGTTACATTCAGGAGTGAATTCAGAGTGTAAAAGAAGAGGCTGTGGCCAAGTTTCAGAAAATTACATGATAGGTGACTCACATTTGGGAGAAAAGAGAAGGAGGAAACTGTATTACTCATTTTTCTCTCACCCAACTCTTTAGCCCTCTTTTAACACTTGCCTTATTTCAAGCACACGCTTCTGTCCTCTTGAATCCAGTGCAGAGTCTTTAGTCGCTTACCCCTGGAAGAAGAAAGAGTCTGTCTGAGTCCCATTTGCTTTGGAGGTGTCATGGAGTGGTGAGAGGGAAAAACAGAGGTTTGTGTTTAGTTTAGAAGAAAAGGAGATAGACATGGGGAAGGAAATATTGTGTGAACAGGAAAAAAGATTATGCATTCAAAAGACTTTCAGAAATCCATCCCACCTCCCTTTTTTGAAAAGCAATGATTAGGAAATGGTTATTTAATGTGAGCTCAGTACTATTTTTGAACATTCATGCTGAAAGAATTTAACCTGCCTGAATACTTAGAAACAAAAGCAAATACAAATAGACTGGGAACACAGTTAAAATGTGATTTCTAATTTATTGTAGTGGTTAGGAGCATATTCTAACTCCATTTGCCATGCTCTCCATGATTACTGTAGGCTTGTCAATGAGAAGAACTCTTCCCAGTGAAATATCTGGGTTCTTGCCCTTAAATGAAACAGTATTGTTTATGCCTTCTAATCAAGGGTATTGTTTACAGGGCAGATAACTGTTAAGTTTTTTTTCCTTTATTCACTAGATGATTTATTTTCTTTTGCAGCTGCATTTAGATGTGCTAAAACCTCTCTTCACTGTTTATAGTCTTCTCAGTGCCTTGCTCCAGTAAGTGAATGCAGCACAGTCATATCCAAACAATAACTATGTATGGAGCACAGTCCAAGCTACTGGTCACCGGCATCAAATAGCTGTGGCAGCCTTTTTACTGTTTATTTTCTGGTCTGTAGCAGAGCATGTAAAGATGCTCAGGGAATAGTGTATTATTGGACATGGGTACAAAGACTTCATCAGCCTAATGGAACAATTAACTCAACCATTCTGCTGCTCTTGATCTGCAGAATTTTGCTTTAAGATTAGAGTGATAAGGTGAAGATTAACACCTCTGGGTCAGTGAGGCTGATGAGACATGATTTATTAATCCTCAAAGAAAACCTTAATTGGACACTGGAGCACTCTTTCCTTCATTGTTAAACACTGCCTGTTCCCTGGATAATTAGGGTAGATGGTGAGTATGATAGAGACTTATTGTAATTAGATGCACCAAAACGAAGGTAATGATTTTTTCCCCTGGGAACACCATGTGTTATTTTCTCCAGATAAATCACTGCCAATGTTTGTGAACAACTGAAAAACATCCCCTACAAATGGTCATTGGCTGCCCAAACATAACTTACAGATGAGAGCTGGAGAACAGGATTCATAAGAATCCTTTGATTTAGAGGAACTGTCTTAAATCTTGGCCTTCAGAGCACAGAGAATTTACTCTGCAAGCAGGTTAATGAGCAGGTTGATTTATTCTTATTTTTTTACCTATCATTACTCATTCTTTCATGAGGTTCTTTCTATTAAGGAGCAGTGATTTATAGGAAGAAGCACTCCTCTAAGGAGTTTGGTAGGTTTTGAAACCAAATCTCGGAAATACTTTATTTTTCAAAGAAACATCTTTTTGCAGGCAGTATAATAAATGGGTTCATTATAATGCAGCATGCAGCTAAAGATGGGAGAAAAGTCCATAGGCATACAATGCTAGCTACTGTACCCCAGGCTCAAGAAACAGTGCTGTGTGACTTGAGGACTCATTAAGACGCTTGGTGCAGTGCAGCCCTGATGAAATAAGTTAACGTTCTCATTAGGAGGTTGGAGCAATCACTTGGAAAAAAGCCTCCTTCGCTACATTTGTTTACTGTGTCGCAGGAAGCATGTCCTCAGTCAACTGGGATAATCATTGTCAGCGCTTTACATAGTTACAAAGCAAACTAATAAACCAGATTGTCGAATTATGTCAATCACATCTAAACATCAACAAGCAAATTGCTGTATGCAGATGGGGAATTTGTAAAAAAACTTAGATATTCAGTACAGTCTCAACAGTGCACATTGTGAGATCATGATTTAAGACTACTATCCAGGGGAATATGACTTTCCACTGTGTGGCTCTGAAGCCAGATTACTGTCTCTATTAAATTGTTTGGTGAGACTTTTGACATTTAGGACACTGACTGAGGAAAATTTGTATCATTAAGCATTACGTCCTGTTTCTCCTACCCTGTCACTGTGCCCACCGCATTATCACACTGGTATATTAGTTGTCTTCTTGTTGCCTCTGCTGGAGGCCTCAGGATTTATTGCAACTTCACACTCAGACGGACTTCCCAAGGCTCTAGCCAGAGGAGAGATGAGAATCAAGAAGTGGCGTCAGATTTTTTTCTGCTAAAAACAGAGGAAAATTACATACGTTCCTACCCAGCCCTGTTGGGGATAGGAGTCAACTTTTAGCTCAGTGATCCTGATGTGAGCTTTCTGAGTGACAAATCCTTTTGGCACTTGTCATCTTTGCACTAGACACCACTCTAGGGGTGAAGGGACCTGTTTGTGCTGGTAGTTGCTGAGAGCTTGTGTGATTTCACCCCTGCCCAGACTGGTACGTAAGGGACAAAAGAATGAAGAATTTAAAAATGTTATAAATTTCAGATTGCTTAAATAGACTAAAGTGAAGATTGCACAAGAAGGTAAGATAAAAAGTAAGACATTAATCTGTGGAAAGAAAAAAAAAAGATCTATTAAATTAATCAATAGGTCTTTTACAGTGGCAAATATAATTTAGTTAAAGAAAACATAGATGGTGCAAGAAGAATATAATGAGTTTTCCACCTGTCCTAGAAGCAAGGATTGAGATGAACAGTTATTGACTGACAGGGATGTTCCTCAGAGAGGAAAAGCATGCTCTGGAGGGAGATTCTTGGACCTATGCTGAAGTTACAGACCCCCGTGCACTGTACTGCCCTGCGGGAACACGGCCTTCAACTCACAGCAGAGATGTCACCTCATCAGGAACTCTGGAACATAACACATGCCAAAGTCAGTTTCTGACTTTCCTTATATTTAGAAGGAAATAGCAAGGAAGAGATATAAATTAATTCCTCAGGAACTTTAACTGTCCATTGGGAAGATGATGAAATAATGGGAGAAAAAATAATGTATGTTGTAAACAGGGACCACTGTCTGGGGCACCAGGTAATGGGAAGATCTCTCTGTTATTGTAGGCACCAGTGTAAGTCATTCTTTCCATTAGGTAGATCCCAAAGAGTTTGATGTTTGTTCTGTCCAAGACATAAACACGATTGTTCAGTCTCAATGAAATGTAGATTTGCTTTTTACTGTGAATAATGTATGTACTTTTCTACAAAGTTTTAATATTCTGATACTGAAACCCCATAATTTTCATAGTCATTCCTTACTGATGAATGACTGATTTAGTGCTTGTTTTTCCAAGGATTCACTCACATAGCTGCAGATTTTCCTGCATCACTGTTGCATATCCTATTTTATTGATTTCCACTGATCTATGATCATTATAATTTGAGAGTCCTTCATTCATCCTGCATAATATGGAGTGCTGGCTCTATACTGTGTTTTTTTTTCCTTTATTAGCCTCTCTTTGAAACACAGTCATGCACTCTCTGGCACCCGGGGGTTTGGAGACTCAGATTTTGCAATAGCTCTCCCCTGTAGCATCAAAAGAATTCACTCCAGTATTACTAGTTATACTATTACAACTTCCCAAGAGCTTAAGTGTCATAGTCTGAAACGAGGTGCAGTGTGGACTGTCCGTCCCCCTTATTGTGAATTGTCATGGCCAAATGCAGGCACTTGCTATTCAACAACCGCTTCCTGAAACTGGGGCAAGAAAGCCAGAAGAACTAACTTAAATTATTAGTGTAACACAGAGAAGGGGTGAGAGTGAACAAACTTAACAACTGTATCATGCCCCATCTGACTGGAGTACTGATGTTATTAATTTAAAATTAAACCAGCCATCTGGGCTCTTTAGCATCCATATATGTTATGTTGGAGTATGGTCCTCAGAAAGGAGGAACCAGGGAAAACTTAATCTGCCTTTCTGAAGAAAGACGATGATATTTACTTTTCTCAGTGTGAAGCAGCCTTTGCTGAGCAGGAATTTAGGAGGCCCATGGGGTCTGTATGTGCTAGCAGGCATAGAGGTTCATTTTAACTTCATCCGGCCCTTTGGGAAAGAGTAAACACAGAGCATCTTTCTTTCCACACAGCTTCATAATAAACTTCCAGAGGAGCATAAGCTTGACAAATCTCGCTGTACAATTCTAATTAAAATAGATCTTCCTTTCAAAAAATTGATTCCATTAAAAAAAAAACCTCCACAGTTCTGCTTCAATCTCAGTCTCACCAGAAACAAACACAAGTATCAGTAAGCTGTTGGATCTTGTGAAAAAAAAAACATACACAACTGGACTGATTGATTTTAAAATGCAATCAATTAGAAATCACACTTGACTTTTTTGATTGGAACTTAATTTTATTTGAAATGGGTTTGTGTCCTTGCCTGCTATTAATTAGCAATAATAATAGTATTGTTTTTCTATGGGAATTTCAAACAGTTCTCTCCTCCTCTACGGCAGGCAGTTGGTCCAGCTCAAAGCACTCTCAGTTGCAGCAGAGGTCTGAGCTCCATTCCTTCTGTAAGCCAGCAAGGGAAGGCTTTGGTGGACAAACTGGTAACCCTGAAGAGAGGAAGAAGTTGTCAGTGGAACGAGTTTATGTTTTCCAAGCTGCAACTTGAGAGACAGCTACACGCAGGAGGGACTGTGGCGGTCCCTTAGCACTGCAGCCATCAAGGCTTGGGTCCTGGGACGCTGCAGGGAAGTGTACAGGAATGCAGTAAGGCAGCGGCTGGAGCCTGCTTTAGAATTCCAGGTATGGAACTGGTGCCAAACAATCTGATCCACACTTTTACCTAAAGCATGAGGCCAGACCTTCCTTGGCCAAAAGCAAACTCAATTGCATTATCTTCTGTTTGTTCAAGGGATAAGCCTGGCAGCTATTCTTGTTGTGTAACTTTTATGTCTTTAGAGGGGCTGCCATAACAAGGGAAGCTCCGCGTGCGGGGGCTGGCCCCTTCAGTAAAGTCAGAAGGAGCGGGGTCCCTCCCTGACAGGAGACAATTGGGTGGATGGCTTAATTTTATTTTTATCTTTATGCTGCAGACTAAATACTAGTCTGCAGAAGTCCTTCCATTAATATTCAGCTGACAGACCTAATTTCAAAGCAAGTATTTGTTATTTTCATAGGTGGAAAGAAGCTGTTAGTATTCTAAAACATAAAAGAGATATTCTTTTTTTTTTTTCTTCCTTTCTTTGCTTGGCACATCAAAGCGTACAAACACCTTCACAGTTCTGTGGCTGATTTCTCCAATGTACCCTGGTAGAGCTGTTAGGACTTAGGACAAGGAGTGTGAATGTACGTGGAGTGTTGGTTTCTTTTTAATCAGCCCTGTTCTTCACACAATAGTGTGAATAAAGCCTGAAGCTAGGCATTGTGAAAACAGATGTGGATTGACATCTTTGGGGGTAAGCTAAGCAGAATGATGCTTAGTGCCAGTTATTATGTAGTATTAGCCTAAGGATCCACTCGGAGATCCACAATCTGTATATATAAATGGCACGGGGAGCCCCTAGGGATCTCAAGGTGGCCAGGTGTGGGGAAATGCCCTTTCACTGAGTCTTACTTGGCAGCAGGCCAGAACAGCTACACGGCTTGTCCACAGCCTGGGAGTGTGGGCAGATTGGGAAGGAATTTGACAGGGAAAGCCTTTCTCCTTGGGAAAGCCTTTCTACCAACAGGCATCTGGGGAGAAGCAGAGAGCAGGAGGGAGCAGTGGCCTCACAGCAGGGAAACACCGTTTGCCTAGGATACATGTACTTGCATAAAAACTTTGGTACTGGAGTCCCAATAGGACCATGGGAATGGTTCCTCTGGCATGGGGCAGTTTGAGAAACCTACTATCACTGAGGCTAATGTGGCATTTTTCTGTGGGCAGCTTTAGCTGGCAAGTGCACTGAACCACTGCCTTTTGGAGAGAAAAATATATACCTATAAATACAAAGTGCAATAGAAATCAAGGTTTTCTGCATATATAAAACTTCCACTCCATGGTACCTTTGTACCTACTACATACCTGTGTTTTACAAAACAGAAGTAATCAGCAACTTCCTTAGCTCACCTAACACAGCATAAAGACATCTCTACAACCACATAGTCTATTAGGCAACTATTAAATAGGCAGCATTAGGATCATTAACTTGGAATTAAGAGGTTCCCTATCTCGTACTCCACTCTTCAGGAGCCTAATTCTGTCAATAATAACAATGTAGACACTGACATCATCCCACTTCCTTAGATTCTTATTTGTGGTAAGCCCCACAGAACTGCTAAATAATAAAATTTAATCAAACACAATACTTTTAATGCTCTTGGAACAGTAAAAGTGCTTGCCTTTCTCAAGAATGATAATTGTTCATGCAAGTAATGCAGGACATTGGTATATTAATGCTGACAAAAAAAAAAAAGTATTTCTAGAGAAAAATAAGACGATTAGTTAGTAACAAGAATGTTCTTGGAGTCATGCGAGTCTTCTCATGAAAGAAGCGTTTTCAAAGACCAAAGGATTAAAGTGAACTTACAGATAGGACAGACATAGTGTTACTTGAAAGAAATCATTGAATTAATTCATATCTGGTACTAGAGAAATAACCTTAGGTAATCCTGTAATATTTTTTCCTTATTCTAGGCTGTGATTGTGCACTTTCAGAAAAAAAGGGCCTGTTGCAGAAATGCCAGGAGGTGAATCATTCACCTGAGTGGCTGTCAGCACAGGGCAAGGAGCTGGTGCTGCCACCCATCCTCCGTCCTGACAGGGGCCTCAGGTGAGGATCTGCCACTGCTCTGCAACACAGGTGGCTCCGTCACAATCTCTCACAGAGAGCTGTTCAGTACGGTTACCATCCCACAGACATGGATTTTTAAGCAGATATCACCTAGTCTTCCTTGCATAAGGGGAACTACAGCTGGACAGAAACGGCCATAAGCTGTCTACCACCAGAGCTTCTCCTTCTTCCTCCTCTTTCTTCAGCCGAGGAGCCCTGGGAAGGGGCAGGAAATGGATGCACTACATAGGCACTTTCCAGCAGCAGGGAAATCTTTTTGGACCAGTGTAACTGAGTCTGTTCTTGTACCAAACAGTGAGGATGAAGTTTTCTGCCAAGCTAAGCTATGGTCTGGCTCCAGTCCATTAGCACATTGTTTTAGATGTAAAGCTACCTCTATATTTTTTAAGTGGAAATCTGCCTGGTAGCCTGCTACCTGATAATAGCATCACCAAAGCTGGGTGAAAGATGGAAAGAAGGGATGTAAGCATGTTCTAGGAGTAAAACAGGAGGAAATCATAACAAGTATTTACTTGAGAATATATTTTACGTTCTGGCGTGGGAAAAGACTAGTGTTTCTTTTACACTCTGTAAGGTGAAGTAAATGAGAAGCTGTTCTGTTCAAATGCTATTGCAACTGGGAAGCTGAGACAAACTGTCTCAAAAATTAACTTCAAGAATACAGACTTAAAGTATATAAAAGAGGATTCTTGTCTGAACTTAACCAGCATAGCACGTAATTCACTAAGCTTTAATGGTGAATATATGATGTGGAAAAATTTATTTCATATCCTATCTTCTCACTTAAAAAAAAAAAAAGAGGGAGAAAGGAAAATAGAAACATTTCTTACATAAACCTTGGTTACATTTTCTGATGAAATGGCAGGACGAACAGAGTAATTAAGGTTCAAGGTCAAAATGAAATTCTATTCACATATCAGTCCTTCACACATCATTCTGTGAAATTAGAGAGCTGAATAGAGGAAGAATTAAGTGATTTCTTTTAAGTTTAGTAATTGCAAATGCAAAATGAATATCATTCTGCAGACATGGTGCCAGAGGACAACACAAACTAATGAAGTAATGGTAGTCCTGATAAATAATTTATGCACCATATCAAAAGCTGAACAAGATAAAGAAATGGAGAACCCATTTGAAAATTTGGAAATTGCTCAAAGCTCTTCCTCCAGTGACTCCCAAGAGAATGAGCACGGAACACTAATAAACTCTGTGACTGTGTATAATTCATAAACTTTCCCTCATTTTTTGATTTTCAGTCCTTAAAATTTATAGTTAACAAAGGAACAAAGAGTGGAAAAATCCTGGTATGAGTTGAGAGAACATAAGCCAGCTGATTCCTCCACTTACTCTATCCGTAAAGGACATCTGTTTTCATCCCAAACTGCACATATATCCACCATTAAACTTAGCACATTGAACACAGAAAAAGCCCCTTCTGCTCACATCCTCATGCCTACTTTATATTTGTATTTTTATGACAGCTATTACAATGTGAGATTATTACACAATAAAAGCCATTTTGGGATGATTTTTATTAACAGTATTCTGTTGTGGCTTTTGGTTAATGTTCAGATTGGATTTGATATGGATTCATTCAATGCCAGTAGAGCAAACTCAGAGCAAACCAGTGGATGCTATCTGAAGGCAGTGGGGTGTTTCTGAATGCTTCACATTGCAAGAAACTTCCCCCTCACACAGCCACATTGGAAAGATATCACTAAATTAAACAAATCTAAAAATTACACTCAGATAAAATTTGCCTTGAAATTATTTTGATGGTCGCAGTAACAAGCCTGTGAAGTCATATTCTGAAAAGACGTGGTGGGCAAGAGGGTTATTTTTAACTCTTTGCACGTCAGCAATTTTTTGCTTGATTTCAGGCATGGTGCAATTCAGTTGTGCAACCAGACTTTCATAATCCAGTGTGGATCTGAGTAGCTTGACCATTTGCCCTCTAGGGATGCAACATGAAATATTTTAAGGTGTTAAAATTTTCTTCTCTAAAATGTCTTGGAGTTTTTATTTTTATTTTTGCAATCTATCTAGAAATGGGACAGTGTCCTGTGGCTCTCTGAGGGAAACCCTCTGCTTCCTGCTTAGAGTGCACAAGCAGAGCACAGCACACTTCTCAGCTGCATGACAAGTTTCAAGCTGCTGAAAGGCTGCGATGGCACCCTGAGCCTCTGCTGCCATGTGTCAAAGCCAGCAGCGTCTGGCTTGAGCGATCACAGCAGAAGCCAGCGGAACACTGGCTGAGACAGGCTGAGAGAGTTGGGGCTGTTCAGCCTGGAGAAGAGGAGGCTCCGGGGAGACCTTATAGCGGCCTTCCAGTACCTAAAGGGGGCCTACAGGAAAGATGGGGGAAAACTCTTTAGCAGGGCCTGTTGCGATAGGACGAGGGGCAATGATTTTAAAATAGAAGGATGTAGATTCAGATTGGACATTAGGAAAAAAATTTTACAATGAGGATGGTGGAACACTGGAACAGGTTGCCCAGAGAGGTGATGGATGCCCCATCCCTGGAAACGTTCAAGGCCAGGCTGGATGAGGCTCTGAGCAACCTAATCTGGTTGGAGATGTCCCTGCTCCTTGCAGGGGGGTTGGACTGGATGACCTTTGAAGGTCCCTTCCAACCCTATCTGTTCTATGATTCTGTAACACCAGAGGAGGAATCTCCAAACATCTTCCCAGCATCAGCATCAACACAGAGAAATCACACAGCGCTCTCAGGGCAACTTTGCAGATCTGTTGTCATGAATGGGTAGATGGGAAAGAAGGCGACTACTATCAGCAAGCTGCAGAAGCAGCTGCAGGGCAGCTGCCCTTTGGTGATTCCCCAGGCTGTCATGAGGCTGACGAAAGGGATCTGTTCCCTTAATTCCTCCTTGGCTGTCCTGCCTGCCTCTGAGAGCCTGTTGAGTGTTATTCGAATATTGTTTACTTCATTAATTTCCTCCTGCCATCAATTGATGAATAAATTATTCATAAGTAAATTTATAAATTATTCCACTAGTTCTATTGATGATTGAATAATATTGACCAAATAAATTATTCACTCTTCTTTTCCCCCACCAAATGGCAAATAAATTATTTGTGAGTATTCTTTTTTTCATTAGTAGATCAACTCTTCCATCTATTGAGATATTTATAAGACATCACTCACTCTGATAGCTACACAATTTGTAAGTAGGACCCTTTTGGACCTATATTTTCATAGACAGAACTAGTTTAACTTTATGGTATACTTACATGGCAGCTGTGTTAAAGATGAAGTCCTCTAGAACATTAGGAGGTGTTTTTGCATATTTCAAAGCAAATTAAACAAAACACTGAGATATTCTGAGGTTAATCAATCAATATATTTTGACTTGTGCAAATTATTTTACGGTTCTCTGTAATTGTACAAAATAGTCAGTGTTGAAGTTGCAGCCAGCCCATGATCCCAAAAGGTATTAACATGTAGATTCTGTAAATGAGCATCGGGAGCAAAGCCAAACCAGACAGATACCATGACTAATGGCCACTACAAATGTGAGATGCATAGGTCAGAGGTTATTTCAAGTTCCTGGATAAATTACATGAGCTTTACATCTAGCTAGATCCATTGCCTCTCTCTCTCTCTTCTTTCACTGATTCACCACTAATGCGGCAGACTAGTGAGAACTTCTTCAAGTGGCATCATTTCTAGCATATTTTACCATGCAGAAAAAAAATGTGTCTATATCCAAAAATATGGACAGTTCATGTGGTAACTGTCATTATGATGGGTCAGGGAAAATAAATAAATTAATAAACAAACACATATCTAGGAAAGTTATACTAAGTCATAAGCACCCATAGAGAAAGGATTAGATTCTCTCTATTTCATGAAGCTCAAGTTAGAGTAAGTCGACCAATCAATCAAGCTGCATTAGTGTGAAGAGTGTAAGGACTGTGAATAGTTCACTGAAAAGTATTCTCTAAAAAGTTGCTCTAAAAGAGGCAGAGAGAGAAGGCATCTCATGCCAGCAGAGGAGCAGCCCTTCTGTAATTTTTCAGGTGTGACTGGCAGTGAGGCTCAGAAGCACATACCTCTCTCTGCTGGCATCTTCTTTCAGAGACCTACCAGTAAAGCATGTGCAAAGAGGTTTCCATTGACTTTTTATGTTTTTTTTTTTTTCATTTAAAACCATGGAGCAGGCATATTTGCCAAGCTGGCTACATGTAAGAGAGTGAATACAGCCCCAGGACAGCAGTTACTTCTACAGCTGACGCTGCCCAACGAGAGGAAGATGAATGGGGTGTGCAAGGGAAGCAGGACTGATTAGCAAGCAGAGAGCTCATTTATGGGGAGCTCTCCGGCACTGTGCAGCTCTGTGACACCTGGCTGCTGCAGACATGAGCTGTCTCTGCTTGTCTCCCCTTTCTTTTCCATCCAGATGGGGGCTGCGAGCTGTCACTCAGGCTGGTATAGCAGTGTATTATTGGCCTTTAACACACGCACAGCAGAAAATCACAGCTCTCTCATTTTCAGAGAAAACTGTTAATAGGTCTCCCTGGAGGCACTGTAACAAATCCCTGGTTAAACTGGCATTGATATTTTCACTTAGATTTCCACATTAAAATAGGTAACATTAATTAGGAATGTGTTGTGCTCAGATCTTACAAGGGAAGCACCTAGACTTTGCATTCTGAAAAATAACTGAGTGGGTTTTGGGGTCAAGTTTTTAAACTCCCCTTCTCCCTGTTCCCTCAGAATACTCAGACACAAAAACATATAGAAAGTTATGATTAAGATAGTGAGAAGATAATAAAAGGGTGTCTAGACAGATGTGGTGTGGTCAGAGACACGGGCTGGAAGAATGCTTTTTGCAGCGCTGTTCAGAAGGGATGTGAATGGAGCACAGTTACATTGGTCAAGGCCAGAGAAAAGACCACTGCAGTAGTTAAGATAAAACAAGAAAGGGAACCCATGGGAAAATTTTAGATATATAGATATGTTACAGGGTATATCTGTGGGACATTTATGCAGAAATGAGCTATAGAATTTAGCCTGCATATGAGATTTTTGAGAGTGGTCTCAGCTGAGTATGTCTTAGATTAAAGGTCTGAGTAAAAGACAGAGATGCTGCTGATCCAGAACATGGTCCTCCATATTAGACAGTGTGATATCTATTAACCGGTATTGGAGCAGTCCAGAATATGAGTTTGGACAACAGAAAAGAGATGAGCAAGTGATCTACCTAAAGATATGCAGGTGGGAAAGAGAGAACTGCCTGTTTTACAAGACACTCAGAGGAAGCTGAGGCTGCATAAGAAGCAGATCACAGAGTCGCAGAAGCTGAAGGAGAACATCTTCTTGTGAAGATGTCATTATATTTCGTTGTCTTGCGGTATTTTGCAATATCATCTCACTGCAACTGCTTATTTTCATCAAAAAGGATTTTTATGACTGCTGCTTACTCCAGTTTAGCAGCCAGAGCATGACACAGCTGTGCAGGCAGTAGGTATAACTGCAGCACATATAGCACGGGGGTTGGCAGCAGTGTAGCCAGGCCAGCAGATCTGGCCTGAGATGCAAGGACTAAGATTAGGCTGTAAAAAAATGTTCAGACTCATCCAATTTTTTTTTTTTTAATAACATGTCCATATATGCATAGAGGAGTGGGTGGCTATGTTACCTCATAGATTGGAGTTTTTTCTCACTAGGGAGTAAAAACCATGAGGAAAATCTACTTACGTGTTTTTTATTGTAAATGCAGTGTACCAGCAAAATATATTTGCAGCTTGGTTAAGTTTTTCCTGTTAGTTTTCCCATGAATGCTTTTCACTCCTAGTAATGTTTTGAGTTTAAGTCCATTTTGCTGCTTTTTTAAAGGAAAGTCACAGAAAACAGAGCTGTAAGGAGCTGCAGGAAGCCATCTAGATTTTGCTGCCATAATAGCGACGAGGAGAATTAACTTACATTGTTTGTCAGGTTTTAATTAATTAAAGAACCTTCAAGCAGTCTTTCATTTGTCTTATTTCAGGTATGCAATTATTTGGGAAAGGGCAACTTTTTTCCAGAGGAAAAAAAGGAACAATAGGCTGCAAGCATGACTTGAAGTAATAGAAAATATTTTTTTTAAATTACAAGTATGTGAAAAGATGAGATTCTCTTTAATGGTGAAAAATATTAAGTGATACCTCCCTGCCTTCTTTGTATCCCACTCAATGCAGTGAAACTGTTCATGACTCTAAATGAAGTACTCTGAATGAAGGACAGAAGAAGAAAGCTCTGGTTATCTACTTGCTTAACTTTCTCTCTGAGGATTCACAATCTTGTTTAAGTTTTCCTCAGAGCTTAAAAACAAACTGCTTACTTGTAATGTGACAGTGCTATTGGCCTCCCTTTATTTCTTTTTTTGACTTTTGCAGTCATTCCTTCCCTTTCTTCCATTTCACTGTATTTTTCTCCTCAACCTCCTTTTTTCTTTTTGATTGCTATTTTTGGTTGCAGCTGTTGTAATGCCAGCTGGAAGAAATGAGGCTGGTATTCTCCTCTGAAAACTGTGAAATTAGTATCTATTATAAACTTTCTACAGTCAGAATTGCAGGTCCACAGGTTTTCTATCTTAGCATCATCAGCTCCACCATTCCTGAGAAATGGAGCAGACAAGGAAAGTGATCATTTCAGAAGAAGAGGAGGGAAGTAGCTGGAAAAACACCATTAATTCAAAGAAAAGGACCAACCCTATCAGATTAATCTCATGCTCTATGAAGAGCAGTACAGGGTAATATACTCAGAATGCTGGCAAGGAGATGGGCATCTGTATTTTGGACTAATGAAGTCCTATTAAGATCTATGTGTTTGGAAGTGTTCCTGGAGCACTGCAGCTAAGCATGGATCATGGCAACCTAGTCATCATTCAGCAGAATGCAGCCGTCTGTGCCGGTTCAGATGCAATAAGGCAGTTTTCCTAAGCAGATGTGTCTGAGACCTCAAGGGCATCAAAGCGTCTGAGATTCGTAACTACTCTGACAATCTGGCAGCAGATCTGTTTGGCACAGGGCACCGCAAAGGCAATAGCAAGCTTTGGAGTTGTTTCTCTCTTCCCAACACCATCTTGCTCAATGTCTTTCAGCAAGATGAAAAACAAAAGAAAAAGGTCAGGCTGAGAAAGGAATGTGATAAAGAGCTGGTTATGGCCTTCTGTACTGTTGTCATTTGACACAGTAGCTACCTAGAGATAGTAAAACTACCGATAGATGAGTCTTGGGGGCTGCTGGAATTAAATGTCCTGTGGGCAGTGGATTAAATAAATAGCCATTACCACTCTTTACTTGCGAGAACCCAAATATCTGGGGGTACCACCCAGCCAGCCCTGATGGATTTGGGATTATGAATCACAAATGCTCTTTCAGCACTGATAGTGTGCTAACTTCTGTGAAAGGAACACACGTTTTCTTATCTAGTATCCACATACAGATGCTGATTTTGTGGATGATCTCCCAGAGTAAAGCAGCCTTTCTGGAGAAAGTGTCTTATCACTTCTTTACACAAATAATTGGCTTCAAGGATCACTTAATGGTAGTCCTAAATACCAGAAGTCTACAATAGCGGACAAAAAAAAAAAGAAGTATTTTTAAGTTATTGTCACGGCTGTGGCATAAGATTATAGGAAATCTTTACGTTGGAGTTTATCTGCATCATTTACTGTTTTCTCTCAGCTTTGCTGACATTTTCTTCTCCACTCTTTCAGTCAATATGAGTCATGAGGAGAAAAGGACATGTTTAGTACCTAGGGACATTTACCTGAATCTGTGAACTTGTTCCATGCTGTGAACGTATTTCCTTCTTTTCTTCCTTCACATCTGGAACTCATCAAGTGTGCATTAATCTAATTTCATCTCATCTCATTCTTATGCTAGAGATAAAAAAAAAAAAGAAACACTGTAATGACACATCAGAATTAAATTTCTTTTTGATATTGAAAAGATGAACCATTATGGAAAATTAAAAAAAAAAATCTCTTTCTGCAGGCTCAGCACTTCATCATTCCCTCAGAAAAATTGTATTTTCCAAGCTTTCTGTTCCCATTATCCATTTCATTTTACTGTGTCAAAAAGGGGAATAATTTTGTCTGTTCTTAGGCTATTCAATGCTATTAGGAATTAAAATCCTCACTCTTGCGAAAAAACATATTCTGCTTTATCATGATTATTCTATCTCTTTAAATCAGTCCACATGGTGCAGTAGTACTGTTGGAATAAAACCACTGAAATGAAGGGTACTGGGGAAAAAGTACAATGGGAGTGCATCTCTTCCTTGCCACTAGCCTAGACTTCCAGCAGCAGTGAGACAGCACAAGGGGAAGAGGAGGACCTGGAGGAGGCTAAAGAAGGAGCAGGAGCACAACCGGCTATTCCAGACAGATCATGAAGAATATCATGAGCTGATGAGCTGATGCATACAATTTGAGGGATAAATTCCCTCCTTTCCCAAACGCCATGTGATTTCGTACCCCAGAAAAAGTCTAAGTAAGTGCTTGATTTGCATGAGTTTTACTCACATCAACAAATTCAATAAGCTGTAGCTAACGTCCCAGAAACATAATGCAAAACCAAGAGAAATGGAAATGTGCCAAGTGGTCAGTTCCCTGACTTGTTTTGTCAGTCACTGTATTTAAATCCCACATAAACTCAAAGATCTTTTTTACAGTGTATGAAGACAAATATTTATTGGCCAACAGATGACCCCTGCTGGTGTGCAAAATAAAAAAAAAAAAACAAAACCAAAAAACCTGTGCCAACTGATTGATAAATTAAACTAAAGAAAACACTTCTTATTTATTATTTTTTCCAGCCTCCTTTGTGCATATTTGCCTGTGATTTGTACTTCACTTTGATTAATCACATCACTCCATCAAGACAGTATCTCTTCAGTCTGTTTACCAAAGAATTATATATTGCCTTGCTTTCTTACATTTCTCTCCATAATCAACCACATGCTATTCATTTATCAGTAGCATCTTCTCATCTCTTCTCCATGTGTCCAAAAATCTTCCTCTGATCATTTTCAAACAAATTCCTGACAATCCTCTTGTCTCATTGTCTTTTTATTTGGAATAGGTGATTATACCTTCTTTTTTCAGTGCTTCTGCACAATTTGTGGTGTTATCAAATTCATACTTTTATCAGTAATGCCATCATTATTGGTATGCTTTCTTCTGTCTTCTCCTACTTATTTGACTTTGACTTAACTTGAATTTAAAACTAACTTCTACAAGAGTTTACCAAAAATTCACATTATTTGGCCAGCACATGCAATATCTTCCTTTATCCATGATCACTTCATCTTGTCAGGAACAGTCCATCTGTTTTTCAGTGGATATCCCAGTTCTATATAGCTGTACTGTCTTCTCTTGGCAATTCACTTGATAACCCTGATCTTCTCATCTGCAGGGATTGGAATGTGGGCAGTGGGGTTGGGTGAGGCATTCACATCAATACGGTGATAAGGTGATAAGGCTGCCTTCTAGTGCTAAATTAAGCTTCTCTATTTAACATCACCATGTCAATCTAACAAGTTAGATCACCTCTGCATCTGAAATCACAAAGCAACATCCTCTACATGATGTTGCACACACTTTAATTTCTAGAAATTATGCATTCCACATTGTGGAATGTGTTTGTGCTGTTCTTTGTGCTTCGTGAGTCTCTTTGATATCCAGGAAGGAACTTTCCTCTATGCATATTTAACCAGATTTTTAAAGATAGATATTTCTGGTGTAAGCCCACTGGAGATGTGCAATAGTATACTGTTATCTCTTTTGGGAGGAGGTTCCATGTTCAGCATCCAGCTACCAGGAGAGTTCTGCCTGGGGCTTTCCCAAGCCTCCTTCTACTGGTCAGTAACTTGGGTGCCAGTTCAGCTGTCCTCCCTAACAGAGAGCAACATTTTTTAAAAAACACCCTTATTTTCCTCAAATCACTGCTAAAATTTTGTCACTTTGGATTACATTTTATCTTGCCTTCCAGCATCTTGTTAAGTTTAAAAGTCTGAGTTCCTTATAGAAAACTTTGTGCAACGTATAATGTGTCCCAGAATTTTCATTTCTTCCTTTTCATTTCTTCTTTCCGTTTCATTTAAGTGTTGCCATGTTAGTCTCCAGCAACATTTCTGCCTTAGGGACCTTCACCTTAATCACATTCTGGTTGTATTAACTCCATGGCTTAAATAGAAGTTTTTCTTCAGTCCTCTCCTCTATCATGTAGAGCTATCTCAGTACATCCATTGCAAGATGTAGCCATTCCTGAAGCTGAGATATTATTTATCTTCATTCTTTTTCATGAAAAAAAAAAATCTGAGGAAAGTATTATAGAGATCACAACCTCTCTGGAATAAAACTCCATCTGTGGACTTCAAAGTAGATGCTGAAAGTGATAACAAAAATGAAAGAAGCAAATAAATAATGTTACATTTGCATTTCTAGTGGCTGTGTAGTACTTGTCATTGTGTGGAAAAGTTTTCTGTATGCATGTACAAGCAAACAGAGCAAATGGGGCTGGTTTAGGATTCTTTTTTTTTTTTGGTTGATTGGTTTGGTTTGGTGTTTTTTGCATTGAATCTTCTCACAAACATTAATACTAAGGGCATGAGACCTTGTGGGATCTATTTCAGGGAACAGTTTGCCATTAATTTGATTTCATTATGTCCTCATGACCTCCACAGACTTAGTGAGTCCTGCAAGTAGGACTTAACTGAGGTCCAAAAGCCTGGATAAGGTAGAACAGGTGGACAGAACTTTAGTTTCATGTACAGAGTTTAAATTCAGAGATTAAATTCAGAACCAATTGTTGTAACACTGAAGTGATACTTTTATTTAGAGAGAGCAGCACTGGAAAGCTATGAAAATTTGCTATCATCATCATCCTCATCATGTCCTCTTTCCTGTTTTTTAATTAAATAATTTTAAAAGTAATTAGCAGTAGCATATCAACATAGAGGGATATCATATCAACATAGAGATACAGTATCTGTGAATTTTTCTTAATAATTAAGCTTCAGCTAGAGGTTTTCTGCCTTGCTCAGTGTCTAGAATTCCTCATTTGTATGTCATTTTTTACGTTTACTTTTCAATGTTAAGAAAAAGCATACTACAAAAAAAGCGCAAAAGTTTATTATGCAGTTAAGGCACTAGACAGGAATTCAGATATTTCACACTGAATCCCACTGGTGCTGCAGGTTTTTTTTTCTGTGACCTTGAGCAAATCACTTAATCTCTCTGTACTTCTGCTCCTCATTTATTTTTTAAAGGATGATAATACATCTTCTGCCTCTGTATTTACATTGCAAACTCCTTTTACTTTGTGTTTTATGTGATTCTTGTTGCAATGAGGATCCTATATAAGAATTCTTTTTATAGACTTGCTTTTATCTATGTAAAAAGCAATATATTCTGTCTGATAGGTTATTCTGTATGATAGGTTATTGTAAGCTATGACATAGCTGTATAAGGAGTTACTATTATTATTAGCACACTAGAAGTGTGTCAGACTCAGAGCTCCAGTGTGGCATGGTTTTTTTTTATCAAGAGATGATGGGCTGGTCTTACAAAGGCTTTCTCTATAGTGGTAAAATAAATGTGCTTGGGAATGACCCTTCTACCACCCTTGAAGATGACCAATACGAAGTGATCTGCATCCATACCATTAAACTCAGACAGCACTAAGGCAGGCAGGCAGCATGGATGTGGTCTGTTGGGAATGGTCCTTGGCTTGTAGCAGTTCCCAAACTGTATCATGGAGTCTCAAGAGGGCTTTCTGGGCCAAAAATTTAACAGTATGGGCAGGACAAAGAAACATTTGCAGGCTCTGTTTAACGGTGGCCACTCAAACCTTGCACTCTCACTATCCATTCTGCTTCTGTGCATAGTTACATGCTTATAATAATCTATCCCAGTTTTAGTTGATGCAAGTCCTAAGGTTGGAAAAGAAGAAAGTGAGCTGCAAAAGGAGCTTTACCAGTAGTAAAACATAAGAAACTTGACATGAAACATTGTTCAAAGTAAGTCCAGTCAAAATTTGGGGAAAAAAGTAGTTTCTATTGAAACTACTCCGTAGTACATTAAACAGTCCCTGGTTGAGGGAGTGATAATATGGATGAGTAGTTCAGGTTTATATTAGTGGATTTTATATCAAGAGGATCAATTTGATGATTAAATAATTCATTTGGTAGGTAGACAATATGGCTTTACATCCCCTGAGCCAGTGAGAGGCTTTGAACTTTAGTCTTCTGTATATTTATAAGAAAGCCCAAGACTGGTACAGAGTGAAGGACCATGCTATCTTTGTGCTCAGAAAGGAGGGACCGATCTTTCTCCTCAGTTCTTGAGGAAGGTATTAGGCATGCAGCTCCAAGTCTTCTAAATAGATCTGCAGTCCTGAATATAAACCTAATGCCTAGGGAAGAGTCAGGCTAAAGACAGATAGTTTTACTCAGCACTTTCTTCTACCTTACCCAGGAACCTCCTGTTTATCCTGGTTCAATCGTCTTGATACGAGGTCACGTCATTTAACTCATGCCTGCTTCATATCTAGTCAAAGCAGAGCTCATTTGTAAGCTTTAGATGACCTGTGGTGCACTTCATAAAAGAAAATTTAAGTCTATGCTTCAGTGTTGCTGAAATCTGGGGATATAGGCATACTCAGCTCAAGGATTCCTGTTTGTTTCTGATCAGGTCTTGAGACGACAGCCAAGGCTGGTGTCAAGCAGATGAGGTGCTTAAGGGTTTCTCCACAGAACAGCCCAGCACAGGGAGAGCTGATGGATGACTTGGTGTCAAAAAAATGGTCATTGTGCTCACTGCAGTTACATGCCTCTCAGACCTGTCATCAGGGGCTTGCTGGCACAAGTCAGGAAGTACGTTGGTTTAGATTTCTTTCCAGCTTACACTCTAATGATACTAGAGACACAGTAAACATGCATTGTGTGCACAGGACCTGCAAGCCTAACTCCTGGTTACTGATGCTTCACTTGTCATCAAAGCATTTAAATCTCTGTTGAAATCTAGCCCAGGCTGATTTTGAAGGGCTCAAAATCTAAAAATGTTTACCTAACAGAAGATCCTATTACAATACAAGCCTCTACACAGTCAAGACCTACAGTATGGCCATCAGACAGCCCTAGTAACAGTGGGTGTAGCTGAACTATTTCTTCCAGAACTATCATCCTATCACAGATACGTTGCCTGGTGTTACCATGTGGGAAAAAAAAAAAGTTTTAACTACTTATTTTGCAGTTTGAAAAGATTTTGCAAGTGTGGCTTAATCGCTTGCAACAACTGATTGAGCATTACCCTGCATATTGCTTTCTGATGAGTGTTTTATGTGTTCTTGTCTCTGCAGACTGAAGAAGTCCTGAAGATTGATGGAGGGCCATGCTATTCAAACAGCAGGTGTTGCTGAGACAGAAGCTCTTTGTACTAGGCAGCCTTGCTATTGGAAGTCTCCTATATCTAGTTGCCAGAGTTGGGAGCTTGGATAGGTAAGTCATTAAGTAGCTGCTTTCTTAATTAAAAATGAGCTCAGATTGTCTCGGGTTTTGCTTAAAGGGTCTGATTTCTTTCTTGTTCTTTTTTTTTTGTTCTTTTTTTTTTTTAATGTCTACTCACATACAGAAAGACAGAAAGACTGTCTATTCTAGTACTGGTTTTCACTGTTCTTTCCTCCCCTTTGGAGAAGAGAGTAGGAAAATAGAGTTGCGGGTCATCCCTGTCAAAACATTTCTGTCTGTCCATTTGTATTCTAGGCACATTGGCACTTGTTTTCAGAGCAGAAATAAAACAGCATCCAGTAAAAATGTCATTACAGTAGCTCATTTTTGTCTGTGTGCATCTGTGTGTTGACCTCTACTTTCAGCAAAACAGTTATGATGCATTTATATATCGTCTTTCTAAATTTATGAGCAAGCAATTAATGTGCTACAGTGGTAGTTAAAATTAAGTATGAGCCTGCAGAGTAGCTCGTCAAGTTTTGAATACTATTTCACTTGAAAGATTGCTTCAGGGTTTGAGAATTTTAACTATGTTAATTAGCCGGTATTTTCTGGAGTTGAATGTGCTAAATAAGTGGGTTTTCTCTGCAAGCGATTTCCAGGAGAACAGTATAAAATCCAGTAGAGGAAATCAAAGAGTATTTGCACTTTTGACCAGGGTGAGTTTTAACTGGCTATTGATAGTGCAACAGCAATGCTATAGACTGATGTTTCTGTCACCTTCAAAATGGCCTGGGATTGCCCTAGTAGGTGCTACACAAAGACAGGATGAAAAAAAAAAAAAAGCTATTTTGAAAGAATGAAACAAGACTTTGAGATTTCCAGAAGCTGGTAGGCAGCTAATGTTCTCATAGTGCTCTTCTTTTAAATGATGGAAAATAATAGCTGAGTTCAAAATTGTGACACAATGCTGTGTGAATACACCGTGCATGGACAGTGAATTGAAAACAGAGCTACCTAGTGTCCATTGCTAGGTAATGTTGAGCTCCATCTGGGTGCCTCCTTCAGCTGCTTAAATTCACTCCAGAAGAAGAGGCAGACCATGTGTACTCAGCTAGGACCAAGTGCATTGCAAATTAAGCCCCAGAATTTATACCTTCTTTCCCCTTATGGTCAAAGCATCTCTGGTGCTTCAGAGGTGAAAACTTTGGAGACTAATGCGATTCTGTAAATGGAGGCAGAATTCCTTAGTGGTCCCTGCAAAAGTATATTTTATGCTCAGAGGCATGAAATCTAATTAACCTTATGCTATTATCTATGCTTGCACATCTACAGAATTTACTGATGGCTATAAAATTATCTCGCCACAGTATTTGACTCACTGACCTCCTGCAGCAGTGAATTCCACCGGTTTCATATATAATGTTGCCAATGGCAGTAAAATGCAGTTTCATTCTCTTGCATTACCCAGTCTGAAAAATATCAGCCCTTTATTGGACTCGTTATGAAAAACAGAAAGAAAGAAGCACTAGAAAGCACGAGACAGACAATTAACTGGAAATGTTCATCTACGGCACAATCCAAACTTGTTGAATTTGTCAGTAAAAGGACACTGAGTGGCTTCGATAGACTTTGGAATAACTAATTGTTCAGGAAGAAATCCAGATTCATTTATGCGTAATTTATGCTGATCCAATTTGAACAGGAGAGCTGGGGATGGCCCATATTTAATAGCCTCAGATTAGGCTCTTCAACAGGAATGTTTTGAGTTTTTTTAGGCCTGTAGGGAAATTACCACTAGCTTATCTGATTCATTGAGTCATAAAGTCGGATGAGCTGAGCACTTCCCTCCAGGGGAGGCCACCATCCGTACTTCAGATCCTGAGTGCATGGAGCTATTTGGCATGTAGAAGCACACACATACTTTGTGTCTGGCAATTTTGAGAAGATCTGGACCAGTCTTTGAGTTGCCTGATTCTCTTGTTGGCAGTGTGGGGAGATTCTGCACCTGATTTCAATGCTCTGAAATGCTCCTGCTGGGACCAGGCTCATAATCTTTCGCCACCGTGACACCTACATTAGAAGCCAATTAGCAAGTATTCTGGATCAGGAGAGATATCATTGCTACTTGTCATTAAGATTGCCCAGACGTACTGTAGCTGTTTTGACATTAGTCAAAAATACAGTTCCCTGAGATTAATTGTTCTATGGTGTGTTTTCTTAAGAAGAATATTTGTGGAGTTTTACCGTAGCAGTTTGAGAAATTGCCTGTTTTGGGAGAGCAACTTCAGTGATATAATAAATGTCATATACACTTTCTTTGCAAAAGACTGTTATTTTAATGGAAAAATGACTCAAAGAATCAAAAATACTAACATGTTGCAATATAAGAGTAAATAGTCACATCTGGGTATTCAACTACCAAGATCTGACAGCCTGCTTAATACCACCACTGCCAAGATCTTTTAAAGGCTATTTTTTATTGTTTAGAGGGAGGAGAAGAAGGGGGAAAGAGTAAAAAAATTCAAATATAAAGTGTTGAGGAAGGACTTTTAGCGATATCCAATCTTTTCCCTTAGGGTAGAGGATATTTTAAGTATTTATTTACTTTTAAAGGAAACCACCCTGTTTGACAAGCTGTTGTGTTACACTGAAGGCAGTGCTAACTGTCTTTTTGAGCAAAAGAGATAAAATTAGTTGAGATGGGTCTGGAAATGCTGTTGTGGAATCCTTTTTGCTTGAAAACAAATAACAAATACACAGAAGGAGAGGGAAGAGAAGAACAGAGATAGTAATTGCAGTTTCTGTTCTCTTATGCTTCTAACTGCCACATCGCTGCTGCAGAAAGACTGTCTCACCAGCCACACCACAGTCTGACCAACTGTACCACTGTCAAGTCAAGACATTGCTTTCTGCTTGTTGTGTTTGGGTTTTTTATTTTTTTACAGGGAGGTTTGCATCAGTTTTGCAATGCTTCAGTCTTTGCAATCAAGTCAAGCTCTTATTCAGTAGATGGCAGAGAGAAAGGAAAAGAAAAGAATGGAAACTTGGGAAAAGAAATAAGAACTAGAACTCACTTCTCATCACACTTTCTAATTAGTCTGCCAGACTTAGCTAGAGCTCATGTGAACCTAGCAATGTCATCTAGGTTGTTTCTTCAGCTCTGTCTGGACAGGCTTTATCTCTCAGCATCTGGATAATCAAGGAAACAGCTAGTGGGTCAGCCAGGGGGATCAAACTTTGTCCCAACCATCCATTGTCCTAGAATCAGTGTCAAATTAGAGACCTCAACAAGCAGTGATGGATGGAAAAACCATAAAGAAATAAATAATACTGTCCTGAAAGCAGGGTTTGAATAATATACAGTAAATGAGTGAGGGGCCACATGCTGAGAAACCAGAATAAATACTGAATACCTAAACAGCTATTAATGAGCGTTGCCCATCTGGTATACTGGCTGAGGCAGGGATCCTGTGAAAAATAATAGCATGTGGCCATATAATTTAAAAACCGTATCATACTACATATGCATAGCAAGCTCATATTAAAATTGCCTAGGCAACCTTTGTTCTTACATATCCTTAATTTAGGAGAGCATGGCTCCGCAAATTATTAACGGTATTTTTCCATAGGGCTTTGGAAGCTCTCTCTACAAACCAATTTCATCTTCAGTGCAATATTGGCCTGTATAATGACTAAAGTGCTGATTTGGGAGTGGAGGTGAGAGCTTATTCAAGGTCCTATAGTAGCAAAATTTTAACATTTTTCTTACTGAATAATTTCTTGCATTCAGTGACATCAAATACAAGAAGGAAGCATTAGAGAAGTGGAAAATAGGTGTAATAATTGTTGGTGAATATAAAAGAATAGCATAAAAACTCAGGGACAGAAGAAGAAACAGTAAGGTACAAAATGAGTTTCAGTGGGAGGACACATAAGTGATGATAAGAAAATAATCACTGTAATGATGCAATAAATGCATTTAAAAAAACTTTTCTTGGCATTCTTTCTGTGCCTTGCTAACCATGCCTGATTCAGCCTTGGTCTTTCTGATTCTGTCCCAGGGAAAACAACAGGCACCTTCTAAAGAGGAAGGAAGATACTGAAAAGTGATGCCTAGAAAGCTGTTTTTCATCCCTTTTGCTCCTCTTCACTATAAAAAGGCCAACTCTGAACCAGCAGATAATAAAATCAACACAATGAGAAGCACAGGAAATAATTCAGGCTAGAATAGGAAAAGTATTGGGAAGAGATGACTTAAATGAACTGGATTTTCAGATCAAAATGACCAAATAAAATTAATCTCAGAATGTTTTAAAAATTGCCAGAGCAATCACAATGTAATCAGCAACATGGGAGGTGAGGCAAGGTTCAAGAAGCCCCAAGAACAGTAATCACAGCATAGGCATATACTTGAAAAGAGCAGAAGGGTGGTGTTAGGAGTTACTCAGCCAAATCACAGCAAAAAAAAACTAGAATAAATCATCAAACTGTTTGAAAACAATTTAATCACTGGCAGAATAAAATAGATGCACAAATCACACCACGTTGTGAAAGGAGTGTGTCTGCCTTACACAGAAAACTTGCTTTAAGAGATACCCTCTTTTTAAAAATACCTCTTATTTTACTTGCAGACTGCAGCCCCTCTGCCCCATCGATAGTCGATTTGGACCCCGTGGCCAGGACGAAATCCCGCTGCGAGCTCTGCAGTTCAAGCGAGGGCTGCTCCACGAGTTCAGAAAGGGCAATGCCACCAAGGAACAAATACAACTGCACAATCTGGTTCAGCAGCTTCCCAAGGCCATTATCATTGGGGTGCGGAAAGGAGGCACCCGAGCACTGCTGGAGATGCTGAACCTTCACCCCGCAGTGGTCAAAGCTTCTCAAGAGATTCACTTCTTTGACAATGATGAGAACTATGCCAAGGGGATTGAGTGGTACCGGAAAAAAATGCCTTTTTCTTACCCTCATCAAATAACAATTGAGAAAAGTCCTGCGTATTTTATCACTGAGGAAGTACCTGAAAGGATTTACAAAATGAACTCATCTATCAAATTATTGATCATTGTCAGGGAACCTACCACAAGAGCTATTTCTGATTACACTCAGGTGCTGGAAGGTAAGGAAAGAAAGAACAAAACTTACTACAAATTTGAGAAGCTGGCTATTGATCCTAATACCTGCGAAGTGAACACTAAGTATAAGGCAGTGAGAACCAGCATCTACACAAAACATCTGGAGAGATGGTTAAAATACTTCCCAATCGAGCAGTTTCATATCGTGGATGGAGACCGGCTCATCACAGAACCACTGCCAGAACTCCAGCTGGTCGAGAAGTTCCTAAATCTTCCTCCAAGGATAAGTCAGTACAATTTATACTTCAATGCCACCAGAGGGTTTTACTGCTTGCGATTTAACATTGTCTTTAACAAGTGCCTGGCGGGTAGCAAGGGACGCATCCATCCAGAGGTGGATACCTCTGTCATTACCAAATTGCGCAAGTTCTTTCATCCTTTTAATCAAAAATTTTACCAGATAACTGGGAGGACATTTAACTGGCCCTAAATTAAACTTCATACAACACTTTCTGTTGCACCTGAGACACGCAATAAATGTCTCTGCTAAAATATGCACTTTTCATAGACATGGCTATCAAAGTAACTTTTTTCATGCATACGTGTACATATGCAGTGTGTGACCAAATATATGGTGGGATCAATTTTTTCTACAGAGTAGTAACTAACATAAATTTACTGTCAGCATAGTTGCATCTTTTAAGATATAATAATAAAGGGAAAGGAAGTATTTAGGGACATAAAGTCAGACACGGTTAAAAGGGTCAGTGTTCCTCTCGCTTAGTGAAGTGTTTATGTGACATGCTTATTGATCTAAGCATAACGCTAGTCTATGCCATAAAAACTCATGTCAAAAGTCTGTGAAGCTGTGAGAAAGCATAATCTTCAGGCTATATTTGGTATGTATATTGCTAAAGGAATACTGACACTTTAAATACAGTGCTGAATTTTTACAATGAGAGTGGATAGTACTATTTTCTTATTATTTGAAATTAATATCTTATCTCATAAAAACTACATTGTTTCAGAGTTCCTGTGGTGAGTTTGCACTATTGTTTTATTGTATGGAACATAGTGTCACTTGTAGCATGTCAATCATGTGTCAAAAAAAGGTCTAATAATTTTTTCTTCTATGCTTGTGTGTCGACAAAGCTAAACATCGTGTACATAGTGTAAAATGTTTGTAAATACTGGTTTCACACTAAGTAATTCTATTTTGTAAACTGAATATGGCTATTTAATTTATTGTGAAAATTAAATTTATTGTGGTATTTAAAAATGGAATGGATTAAAATTACCTATATGTGCAATGGCTTTTTACCTTTCCTTGATGTACATCAGTGTGGTCCCTTAGGCCAAACAAATCATGTGCAAATGTGTGAGAGTGAGCTGCATGTGTAAACGTGGTTTCTAGGCAGCTGAGAAAACTGATACACGCAGTAAAGCTGAGTTTATTAAAAAACTCATCCATCTGGGAACCTGGTGTAATACACACCTATTACTGTTCTCTTGCAGCACTTTGCTGTAATTAATTCAGTTGCAATAGCCCATGAGGTAAAAGAATGACTGCAAAAGATTACTGTAACCAAGTATATCAGAAGAGCAGAGCTGCCATTAAAACCAAAACAACAGACAGACAAGATTAGAAGAAGACACAGAGATTTCATCTCTGAAAGCTGGTGATGTTTCAGAAGTCAAGGAAAACAGATGTGATACCTCTGCTTTTATCTGGTAACATACGCAACTGCTCCAAACAACCAACCACAGTGTTGTTATTCCTGCTATAAAGATATAGCTCTTGTTTCCATTCAGTAAGTGACAAGAAACTAGTTCAGGAAATTACTATTTTCATGCTTTATACATTGTATGGCGCTTAAAGATTCACAAGACAAAGAAAAAAAAATTGAAAAATGTCTTTTAGAATAAGAAAAAAAGAAAGAAAGAAAGAAAGAAATACAAACAACTAAGCACTTTAAAACTAACATCTAGAGATTGATTGGGACACAGATTTTGGAAGGTATCCAGAACATCTGAATATTCTGAGTTATGGTAGCAGAGTAGCTGGTAGTTCAGATTATAATAAGATCAAGTTTTCCCTGTGGGCTGTTTGTCTTGCTCAGTGATTTGGAAGCATTGGTTTTCTAAATAAGTGATTTTAAAATCTCTTGTGAGGGATTGCTACTTGTCTTGCTGTATTTTTAATCATATGTGCTAGCATTGTGAGCGATGTGCCCTTTCTTCGTGCTGCTTCGGAGCCTTGCCAACACAACACAGTAGAGCATATGTGAAATTTTCTGCAGTAGCTACAATACTACCCACTGTTTTCCTTTATGAGAGCCATTTATCCTGCCCACGTCCAGACACAAAGGCTGAGAGATTTAACTCACCTAATAGTGTTCAAAGAGATTTTCTCCAATTCAACATTTGCGCAATCTTCAGGTGAGCAGACAGATTCCAGATGGCTTTGGGTGATACTGCTGGCTTCATGTAGTCCTGGCTGCAAACTACAGCTGAAGGCTGTGATATATTTTCAATGAAAGGGACAAATTAGGCCAAAGTTACCTGCATTTGAAATTAATCTCTCTCTGCATTGATCAGAAAAATCACAGAGACTGTGATCTAACAGGCACGACTACACATATTCCTGTTAAAGTCAGCTGGCTTAACTGCAGCTTATCATCTGCCATTTTGGAGACACATGGATAAATTTAGGCAATATCTCAGACAAATCTGGTTCAAAAAAAAAGCACAGAGGAATAGTCAGGAATAGCAGGAGAAGAAAAAGGATTCAGAGGCAATGTATTAAGAAGCCTAAAAAAGTGGGAGACTGATTCACTTTCAGTGCCTTCAGTGCAACGTCAAGTCTTTTTGACATTACCTAGTGAACAGAAAATTTCAAAACCAGCTCTTAATACACAGATCCAACACACCACCCAAAGCACACTCCTAGGTTAATGGGGATTTTGCTGCAGCATTCATAACCAGTTTGACAAGTCCTGACCTTATGCTATTTACCTCTTCAGGAGCAATTTGTGAATAATTCATTTCAGCCTCTTTGCTTTGCTTCCCAAATCTTGAGTGAATCATTTCTATTCAAATTGATCATGAGTATTCAGACTGGGAAGAGCGCTCGTAGCTTGAGTTTCTGATTGCAGAGTCATGCACAGCTATATGAAGTTGCAGCTGTTAACTTATGGCATTCAAGTTCTCCAAAGACATTGCATCTTTCATATTTTATGTACAATAAAATTGCAGGCTTCACAGCTCTGATAAATGTTTGGATTAAAAGTGCTAATATTTCCATGCATTTTTATCAGATTATCCCAGCTGCTATTTAAACTACATAGAACAACAATTTGCAGGATAAAAGAATAGCAGAGATGAATTTGAAATTGTATTTTCAGAAATCAGTATATAGGTAGATAAAGGACTGACATTTGGAGATCAGTGATTCACTTACCATTAACCCACTATACTGCTTTTTCTTAAGGAAAGCAAATAAGCACGATGACAATGTATTTGCTCTATTTTAATGGATTTTTTTTTTGCCATGATGTCTAAGAACACAAGAGACGATGTTTTTAGCCACATATATCAATATACTAGTCCAAGATTTTTAAGAGGCAATGGGCACAAACTGAAACACAGAGGCATCATCTGAACATTAAGAAAAACTTTTTTACTGTGAGGCTGACTAAGCACTGGCACAGGTTGTCCAGAGAGGCTGTAGTGTCTCCATCATCGGAGATATTCAAAAGCAATCTGGTCATGGGCCTGGGCAACTGGCTGTAGGTGTCTCTGCTTGATCAGGGGACTGGAAACCCCTTCCAACCTCAACAATTCTGTGAATATCTCCCTCTACCATTAGTGTTCTTAAGTATTGCCCATTAGTTCAGTGTTACATAGGCCTCAGAGAAGGTCCAAGTCCAGTGTCGCAAGTCAGTTCAAACACTGTTCAGATCTAAGCTGTGGAAGCACTACTGTGCACATGTTTACTCCCTGGCTACCTGATCTTACTCATATTGGGAACCTCTGCAACTTATTGGAACCCTCTGATTGGAGAAGGTAAGGAAGTAACTTAGAGAAATTTTTCTTTTTGACATACTGGATGACCCCAGCAGTGATGTTGAGTGTAGTAATTCAAGGTCCATACAAGGTAAACTTCCAGAAAAGATAATTTAGTGAAACTCTTTATGAGAAGCTCACAGTGAGAGATGTCTCTTTCATGGCATTCTCTACAGCAAGATACTGAGGGATACCCATAAACTTGGGCAACAGAGCCATTAAAATTTGTTTAATTGATGCCTATTATTTAAATTCTCTGCAGTTCCAAATTACATTAGCATCTGCTTTTACTGGACATGTGCCTTAGGGATATATCCAGAACATGTGGGCTGCTGAGTGAATGTAGAAGATTCATGTCTGAATACATGTGGTAAAGATTTAACTTATATTGCTTCTCTTTTTTTGATTTGAGTTATATGTGAGACCAAAGTGTAGATCATAATTTGAAGAAAACAAAAGTTCAATCAACCCACAAACACAAGACAATAAAGTTTTTGAGAAACTTCCTTTCTCTGTCCCCAATATAGACTCCTTGATACTAATGAGACTTGTTGAAATCATTATTTAGCAAGCTATGTCTATTTTACTCTGAATAATCAAATATTAGCAATAGTGAGAGAATAAAGCTCCTATAAAATTACTGGGAGCTGGGTTGTGTGAAACTTTCAAATGACGCGTTCGTAACAAATGAGACTTCACTGCTTAAACACTCCTGTACCTGTCCAAGTGGGAAGCTAAGAAATTTTATGAGTTTTAGGCTTTTTTTTTAATTCCACAATTCTGTTTCCAGGCATTTCCAGTTTGATGGAATAAACTTATTGTTAAGCTGGGGTACCTAAATCCCACGCTGAACTCATTGCATCCCGTTATTTTGCAGATGTGATTTCACACATTCAACTGATTTATCTCCTACGAGGTAGGGTTGAGTGCTCTAGCAAAAGGTGTTTGCTTGCAGTTTAACTGATGTATCTCACTGAAGTTTCAGCAGTGCTAGAGACTGTTACAGCAATAACATATCACTGAAAAGAATTATCTGCATCCTTGGAGAAGGCGAAAGATAGAGCCATCACTGGAAGGGATTTTTAATACCCACTTGAAAAAGTTCAAGGCCCAGCTTCTCCTAAAGCAGCTAATGTTGGAGCAGAGATCATCCAGAAGCATAATTTGTTAATGACAATCTTACAAATCACTGCTGCTGTTTTTGGTACAATGACTGAGAAGCCTACAGTGATCAGCAGGTTCACAAATGACCCTTCTTAACAAAGAAGAGGTCAGGAGCTGAATGTACCTCTACTTTCATTTAAATGGAATAAAATGCTATTTCTCTTCTGTGTAAAAATAGCTTTAGAAAACAGGTTTGTAGAATAAGCCTACAATCCCATGGCAGTTTAAATCAACTCAGCTGATCCCTGCCAAGGTCCCAACCTCCCTGCCCACATAATGTGCTCTTTTGCTCTCCCTTGCATTGACTCTCGTCCTTCTTCCACATGGAGCTGCTTCAGTTCACTATGCAAGCTTAAAACTAACCTAGCCTAAAAAGGTGAGTAACTTAACTAAAAATGTATGAGGTCAGAGCAAAGGTCTTTTCAAACCAGAATCTGTCACTACAAGTGGCCAATAGCTAATACCTCAGGAAGGACCTAAAGACAAAGAAAGCATTAAGACATTTCCAGGCTCCAATGGTTTGCAGTCATTGGATGTCTCCAGCGGGAGAGGGCAGATGTAGCAGCACTGAGTGCCTTCTTCTTTTGTGTACTTACAGAGAAACACCTTGAACACACTGACAAGGTGTTCCCAAGCTGCACTCTAAAACCTCCTATGTTACTAATTTGCAAGAATAGATGTACAAAACTAATCAGAAAGGTTTGAGTAGTGCCTTTAAAATCTGATGATTAATATGATGACATGGTAATAGAAGTCTTATTTTCCTTCCTAACTCACTTTGAAAATGTTGCGGTTTATCTTATTAGTTTCTTAAAAAACCCACTACTTTAAACTTACTGGAGATCCCTGAGCAGAATTGGTCCTCAGATTTGTAAAAGACTGCAGAAACAAAATAAATTATGGCAAATTTTAATTTGTAAAGAGCTTGTTTGTAGAGAAAAGGACTTCACATGAATGCTTTAAAGAGATTTTTAACAGTAATCTCAAACATCTTTTGTTATTGTACCTGTCCGCTCCAAGGACACTGACTGGCTACTTGGTTACAGTCCTGTTAATCTTCTACATCAGTGTCACTATTCAGAGTCTATCATGTAAGATTTTCTTTAAAGAGGAGAAAAAAAAATATTACAAAACCTTGGCAACATAGATCTAGTGACTCTCAGATTGCCTTAGAAGGATTTAATTTTGTTACTGAAGGCTCATACATATTACTGAAATAGCGATGTGCCCAGGCTAACCACCGTCACTACCTGTAAGCAGATTTTTCCTTTGTTTATGAGTTTCTTCAAGATGCTTTATGTGTGATATTCCATAGCACTCTTCTACCAGCTGATCAGCTCTGTCTAATCTGTTCTTTAAAGCCTGATTTACCTTCTGACAACTTTGAGACAGATATAATAAACCCATCTTCAGAACTACCAGCTATCACTAACTGCTTTCACATTTATAGAGAAAAGATTTTCAATTCTTTCTGCGATAGTGCACTGATGAAAGTGTCAAGCCCTTAGAGAACATCCATGTGTTATCAATCTGGATACCAGCCTTTTTCCCGGGGCTGGAATTGACAAGTGCAAGGAAAGTACAGAAAAGACTAGAACGCCATCGTCCATCTGCTGCACTGTGCTTGACATATGGTAAACAAGATTACCTGCTGTTCTGAGATCCCTGTTAAAACTAGCAATAGCATGACTTTAGGAGCTGATGTTGACCAAGCTACCTGACTCTTTTTAGTTGATATCTAGCTTACTTTCAATTCAACTTTGACTCCATTCAACTTTGTATCAGTTGCAAAGTTCTCTCTCATGGTGTGCAGTCATCCACAGCCCTCTTTGAAATGTATGTCTTGTGAGACAGAAAAAGAAACATCAGCAGAAGCTGTCACAATCTTTCCCCTGTGACTACAAAGAAAGATTGTGGCACAACAAATTTAATTCTGCGGATGTCCTTGTGATTCCTAGCTGATTCTCTGCAACAACTTCCAAAATAATCCCCCAGCAGCAGTGGTCACTACCTTAAAGTATTAATGTTTCTGCAAAAATTTCCTGATTATTGACCAGGATTCAGGCAAAATATGAAATATCTATATTTTTAACAGATTGCAGTCCTTTGATACGGTACATATACTGTACCAATAATGCACAGCAAATCATAGGACATGACAAGGAAACAATGCTACTTTAAACCATCTGATGTTATGCCTCAGGCTGATTAAATAAACAAAAAGAAACATGCCAGACTCATGCACATCTTACTCCTGGCCTTAATTGCAAACAACTGTTTTGTAATGTATGAGGCCTTTGCCATCCAATTCCTTGGCTGATTTTCTGCTGATGAAAAACCTTCCACTTCGTTGAACTGTGAAGGCATCATTTCTATTCCAAACCCATGGAGACGGAAGAATTAATTTACAATTCCCTACTATATGAAAAAAGTTATAGTTATTTCATACGAGGTAGGACTAGCAGCAGCACTATTACTAACTTCATCTTCAGAAAATTGCTCCAGCTGTTACAAGCTCCTCAGTCTAGCTCCACTAGAAATACACCTTTACAGGAACAGAAAAAAAAAGCCCTTTTACTTTGGGTGGCTGTGGTGCATCACAGTGCCTTGCAAAGAAGCAGCCCAGACCTATAGGGTTGGTGAAGCAAAACCGTAATTTGTCTGAAAAAAGGGAAAAGCACTACATTTGCTATGCATTGAAATGGCCAGCCTGCATCAAAGAGATAAAGGAAACAATAGCTTTTTTTTTTTTTTTTTCAGTGAATGGTAAGGTCAGTCTTCTAAGAGGTAGCCACATGTAATTATCATTGCCATCAGTAGTAATTAGCAATGCATATCCTATACAATGGGCAGTTACACCTTCAGGCTCATTTAAATCAGTTTGCTCTGAAGGCCCACAGGATTAACTGGAGGAGAAACTCGCACTCGGTGATGATTAGGGAAAAAGTGTGATGGTGTTTTCATCCTGGAGTCTAAAATTGACACCTGCATGCACGTGGTCTACCCTGGTACAGTGGCCTGCCATTCTATCTCCACTGAAAACAAAAGAAGAACAAGCATAGCTACTCACGCAAGTTCTTTTATATTTAAGATCCAGTAAAATTTCCTTACTCAAAGCCACACAGGCTTTATTTTAAAATGTTGCAAATTGACATTGAATATTTCACAGCTGTCATGTTCACTTCCACTTTTGACACTTAGATATTAAAAGAAATCCAGAATATAACTACTCAGACATCTTGTCAAGCCTTGGAGCTACCTAAACACTTCAGATTTCTATTTTTCACTCAATTTTAACAGATCAGAATAGCAATGACACAAAATGCTAAGTTACTTGATAAATAAAAGTAGTAGCGATGCATTTTTATCCCGCATAAAAAAGTCGAAATGATCACAGGAGCAGGCTATAATTGTTGGGACCTTCTCTTCCTGGTTGTTTCTAAGCGTTATCCTACAAGACTCTTCTTGCCAGCTTTCTTGTTCAACCCAAAAAGTGCACTGAGCTAAATGCAAAGGCAATTTCTATTTGCACCATGACTAGGATATTCTTTGAATATATGAAATAAGCATTCAAATTCCTGCAGGCTGAGGAAACTCTAATATAAGGTAGCCATTTTTGAGGGCAAGTTCAAAATAGAGCTGCTGCTGAAGCAAGGTTGCATGCTATGAATGTTTGCTAGGCTTGCTCAGCACCAGCTGATCTCATACAACCTCCTCAGAAAACCTAACGGATGGATGCCATGAAGTCTTGGAGATGCAAGAGGCAATACTGATATTTCTGGCATGGATTATATTAGTTGCTGAATCATCATGTCTTTACTCATAGTAAGGAAAAACTAGCACCTACTTCTGGTTTACAAATACTGCAAAGTGGTTAAAAAGGTTTAGACATTACAAAAATGATCCCCAGTTGTCCTAAATGTCTTGGAGTGACACCCTTGAACTAGAAAATCTCATGTATGAAACCAGGCTCTAGGTCTGCAAGTTAGCAGCCAATTTAAATCCATGTAAGCTTATGAACACCATAGCAGCGTGCGCAGTGAAGCCAACGCTATCACTGTTTCCAGAAGAGAGATGAGACAAGGTACTCTGCAATATTTCACTCTGATTAGTGAATTACGGGGCTGACATTGTAGGTGTTCAGACGGTAAGCAAGCAATCTTCAAACCTAGTAACGCATTAAGAAAACAGCTTTAGAGTTCGTTTGAGTAATACTAGTAGTCTCATTTAATTTCCTTTACAGCTCTTTATTTGTTACAATTCAGCAGATCTGATGTCCTTTTAACTTGCACAGCTTTTTGTGTAATCAAGCTGAAGGTGTAGGAGCACTTTATATTTAATTAATTCCAGTTTTTCTCCTGCAACTTTTGGGAAATGCATTCTGAGAATCTAGGACCTTATTTTCTCCCACAAAAATAAAAGTGAAATCCAAGACAGAACAGAACCCACAGGAATGAAGTACCACGGTCTGTAATTTAAGAAACCCAGTTTATCATATCTATAGTAAAATCAGTGGGAGATAGCTCTGTTAAACCCAACTTTATGATCCTGTAGAGAAAAGAGAGAAATTTGGGGTTTAAAAAAGAGGGGAGCATCACAGCTGCTGGAGCCATTGTTCAAAATCATGTGTCCTCAAAGACAGGCCAGGACTGTGTAGCAAGGTACAATTGTCTATACTGATTTTGGGTCCTAGTATATCCAGCCAGTGGATCCCAGAATGTTTCCTGTTTGCATCTAGATTGGGAAAACTCCGCTGGTATTACACTGCCATGTCCTGAGTATGGTCAGGTAACCAATGGAAAACTCTCTGGGGGACTGACATAGCACCCTTGGGAGAAGGTATTCACTCATTCTCCCCCTCCTCCTCTGCCTTACCCATCCCATCACCTTCCCACTCTGAGTCCCACATCATTAGGCTCCCCATAAAGTCTACCAAAGGGAAACACAAATCCAGGATAATGACTAATCCAATGTCTCCCATGCAGGTGGTTGTGCGTGATGCTGGCTTGTACCAAAGGGATGAAAGCAAGGAAGCTCCTGAGCCACATACAACTCATGAGCAGCCTCAGTGCAGTTCCCAGAGCTGGGCTATGCTTCCCAGCTGGCAGAGAGACTTGGCTTTGCTGCAGGAACCCAAATCTGCAGCGACGGGAGGGCAGCGGCAAAGTGAGTTTGTGTGCGGATGCAGGTGTGCACCGTGGCCCATCACTCATGAAGAGGTGTATTTTCTGCGCGGGCTGCTCTCATCTTCTCCTTAGGGATAAAAGACAGGTCCCTCCCTTGCTACATAACCTTTCTGTATATGTACCTGCAGAGCAAGCTTTATTCTAAGTCTTTCATATACACCTGCTCTTTTCTAATCTCCAGAGCTCATCTCCATTGGATCTGAGCTCTTTCCACTTGGGAGACAGACACCTGGCACGGGTCTTCTCTCAGGTGCTCCCTAAGGCTGTTTAAAAAATCTCTTCTTTTGGTAAGACTTTGTTTCTTCACATATATTGTTGTGATTTTGCATTAGGGAAGAGACTTCATGTGCTGGGTTTATATCTTTTTGGAAAGCAGCAGATATGTAATTGCTCAGACTTCTCACATGAGAGAAATCTTGCCCTTTTGCTAGGTCTCTTGCTTGCTGAGTCACCAAATTTCCAGTGGGGCAGAAAGGGCAGCTCTGTATGTCAAGCCAAAGGTGCTATGAGCATGACTGACAAAGGTTATTACTCTCCTAATCAAAACATAAGAGAAATTAACCACTTAAAAAGGAGATAATTCCAGTTGACATCTCAATGTTTCAAATGAAGGGAGATATCTGTATAAGTTTTGAGCTACTCTAAAGCAGGCATGGCCAAGCTGTGACTCCTGACCCATATTAATTTCACTCCGGGACAGTTCATGCATGGTTTTCAGGCAAGGATTACATTATTTGTCCAAGACAGGGAACTGTGTTAGGCTGCAGGATGCAAGGGAGTCTGTAAAAGTTGTGTATGAGAAATTTTATATGCTGAGCTAGCCAACTTGAATTGTCCAAATGAATCCTTGCTATAATCCTGTATCTTGGAAGGATAAACAGCTTCTGTATCTCAGAATAAAAGCCACATAAAAAAAAATTCAGAGAAAATAACAGTGATTGATAGACAAAAGACACTAGTTTCCTTGGAAAGAAAGTATGCATAGAAGCAAGCACAGATGTAATTTGACAACAAATAGGAATAAAAATCTATGGCTAAGTATGAAAAAAATTATATTGAACATAGGAAAAGAGAATAAACCAAATCAATTGCTATATGGAATTAAGCAAAACCATTTAATGACAGTCAAAGTATTTAAGTGTAATCAAAAAGGCTTTAACTGGTATATTGGCGAAAGGAAATAATAGAGAAAATAACTTGATAAATAAATCAGGACATGTATTCCTTGATGAATGTAAAAGAAAGATTTAAAAATGAAATTTAAAACAAAAAAAAAAGAAATAAAATAAACTGAAGACACATATTGTAGCTTGTATTTTCTGATAGATTTTTCTCAACAGTGCATCTTTTTAATATGATATTTTAGATACATTATTATTTAATAGTTATTTACATTTTTCAAACACAGAAAGTTCAACAGCTCCTTGGTATTTAATATTTTACCAGCATAGATGAGTGTAAAAGTCTTTCCCCAGCCATTTCCAGATAACGTTAAAATTGGTGAGAGAATAAATAATCAGGAAGTCAGCTACTGTTACCCAATGATTGTATTTTATTGCCTTTTTGACCAAAAATATATCATTGGTTTATTGAACCTGACAAAAAAAAAAGAAGATCAAGATCAGTTTCTCTGCAGAATTGCTCCATCAGTGTCAAGGCCATTTACATTATGTCTCCTTCAGTACCACCATCCCTCCTTCCAATTTTGTTATCCGATAGCGCACAAGTCCCTTTTGTGTCATCTGCAGGATGAGTTATCAGGATGCAAGGTAGTTTTCATAGCTGTCTGGGGGTTACTACATTTCTGTTCTTTTGCAAATGTCTTCCGCATATGAGATATCTCCGTTGTGCACAGTCGTTATGCTGACACAGCTAGGATTTCCAAACATCTGGAGGCTCAACTGGCTTAGGAACAACAGTTCCACTTGAGCTAGTGGATATTCAGAAACTCCAACCAAATGGACAGGGCCCTTAAATCATGGCTGGGTCAAAATTGCTTGCACTAAGTGGAAATTTCTAGGCCAAAAAGAGTGCACGTGCTCTAGGAGAATAGCAAGTTCATCTTTTTCATGAAGAAGCCTCAGAATTTATCCCACAGTGCACATGAAAGAAGTTTGTTTGACAGCCCCAATGACTGAAAGCTCTGTGAAGAGCATCAAATAGCCAAGAGCAGCAGGAATTTCTCTGTAGTTGCCAATAACTGGAGGACAAAGCAGGACAAGAGGAGAGAGACTGATCTAGTCTTCATGCCCATTTCAGTCCTTTGCTTTTCAGCTTATTCGTGTGACAGTCTCCTGTTCATAGAGAATAAGACTTTAGATTCTCAAACATTTTATTGCAGTAATAAGGTCATAAGCTGTCATAGTCAAGATATATTTCTAAAGATAATAGTAGTTACCAACTGGTAACTGACTAAAAGTTCAACAGAGACCCCTGAAGACTGAAAATGAATAGTTTCATATCACAATTAAGACAAAATCCTATGAGTATTCCAGAGATTACAGAACAGTTAGTCTAACTTCTTTTTTTTTAGTAAAGCACCAGGTACCATTTTTCAGAGATCAGATGGGAACATTTTAAAAAAAAGGAAAATGTCTTGATTTAAGGGTAGGCAGCCTTCCTGAAGAGAAGCACAATCATGTTTCACATAGAAAGGTGATAAGAGGCAGTTGACTGCCATTAATCTTGAGTAGATCAAAAGGATACAGATAGCATAATTAAAATTTCAGAGAGTGCATAATGAAGTTTCACAGTGGTTGCGAAGGGCTAAGAGTTGTGAGAAAAATTGAAGAAATTTGTCTGGTATTAATGCAGCATATAAGCTTTTTGCAACAATGATACTTCTATGAATATCTGTTAGGTTTGCCTATTTAAAGCTAGAAAACAAACTGTTCCACAAAATTAATATTAGTGCCAGTTTCTAAATTGCAAATGAAAATATAGGAAGACTATTTTTACAGGTGGCTTTCCCACTTTCAAGAATGTATTTTACAACATCAACAAAAATCTCAAAAGAAACAGCAAGTCAGCAGCTGAAGAAGCAGCTGAAAAGCAAGATATTTATGAAAGTACACACAAATATGGATTTATGTTTCTAACCTTAGGCATTCAAGCTAGAAGGTATTAGCTTTTAATAAACATATATGATCTGATAAAAAGGAAGACTCATCTTACTATTGAGGCTCTGAAAATGCAGGCTATATGGCTGAATTTCTAACTTTGCCTCACTCTCCCTGTACGACCTTTGAGAGGTCACTTGTGCCTCAGTTTCTTCTCAACAAAGTGGGAATCATGTTTCTGTGTTGTGTAGAGGTTATACCAGGTAAATTAATTAACATCTGAGCTTGACAATGTGCAGCAATAGGGAGCAAATAAATTAGACAGGTATCAGAGAAGTCAGCGGCAACAAAAATCTGTGTTAGTGTGACAGAAAAACAACTTCAAAAATATATTTTATGTTTTTTTTTTTTCCCTTGGCATTTAGAGTTGCTGGACTTTTACCAAACTGTAAAACATCTTCAAGCTTCAGTAGCTTAGCTTCAGCCTGATAAGGTAGCAGATGCCACACAAGAGAAGGTGCTTTTTCTGTACCCTTGCCACATTAGGTATGTATGTGCAAAACAACTTAGATATGCAATCTCTGAAAGTCGAACCGTTACCTCCGTTGACATCTTGATCTACTCATGGAGGCAATGAGAGTGTGTTGAATTAACTTACAGCGAAGTACACCTCTTCAATTAAATTTGTGTGTGTGTGTGTCTACAAGTGTCTGTGTATTTGTTTCTGTGTGAACCTATAGACTCATAGATACAATTTCTTTCCTCAAGAAAGTGGTGGATAAAGCGGTAACAGAAATCTCATGCTTATGTAAATAGATTGGAGCCAGATGGTGAAATATTATAAACTGAAAAGTTCATGAGGTCAACCACAGACATATGGTTGAAAGGCCAAAATGTCACATTAGGTCAGAAAGTGTCACCACAAAAAGAAATACATAGGAGTATTTCTGATACCTTGGAAAAGGGATAGCAAAGAGATAAATGATCCATCACTGATACCTTTCGCTTTCTGTTCTTACAGGTCCCAAATTACAACTGGCTCTAGTCAATAGCATTGGTTTAGCTAGTGGCTGTGACTGGGACAGCTCATACCTCAGAATGGAGATTATAACACTTTTAATTTTTAGCTGAGGATTTACACTCCTATTAACTTCATAGTAATCTCAACTTTCCTTCTCCTTCTCATCAGCTTGTTTTACCAACACCAACTTTTCAGTAACATGTCTATCAAACACATCTGGCTTCCCCAAGGCAGTGTCTCATAAACTACATGAGTATCACGATTTCCCCTGCAGGTGATTCTACTTTAAGAACTGAGGAACAAATTCTTGTACTCTCAGTTACAGTAGTCAGTGCTTTAGAAAAATGAGATTTTTAAGAGTATCAGGGTCAGGAGAGACTCCATTGGTGCTTAAGAGTCTCCTTCCTACCAGGCTCCTTTTCCATGTATAATTGAAAATGCAATAGTGTTTCTTTCTATGGCAACTCTACCACAACATCAGTAGTGTGGGTAAGTAAAGAATGAGAATATAAAGTTTTCATATCTGCAACTAAGAACTTGACAATTCTTTCTTTCAGATACCAAAGACTTTATGGCTCCTCCCAAGCAAAGATGACTTGTCATTATTGTGCCATTAAAGCAGATAACTTGAACCAAAGCAAGGTGATATATGACAAAACATAAATGAAGGGAAATCTGGAGAGCAGAATACAATTACTAGCAAAAGAACATGCAGAATGTGAAGTGTTGCTCTGATACAGCAAGAACATTTTAGCAGTTGCAGTTGTGGGTTCTATCATTACCTTTTCTTAACGAAAAGAATTAAGGGAAATGTCTCAATAAAAGGATGACAAAGTCAAATGTTGACAAAAATCAACAGTAGAACTGGTCAAAATGTTTTTATCCTAAAAGAAAAGAATTTGTTACACACAAATCTGCATTAAAAAATACAGTAACAAAAAATCCAAACCAGAATTGTTCTAGCTTGAGCAATAATGTAAGTAATCGCTGCAAAGTGGGTCTGGGGAGAAATAACTAACATACACGATAAAGGAAGTTATGCATATATTGTGAAAAATAAGTGATTTTTTTTTTATTGAATCCTGTCTGAATACACTGACATCACCTACCTGAACGACAACAACACATCCAGAAGTAGCAGGAAAATGAAGCTAAATGTTTCCACTCTAGTCTGTGTATCACTATCTAACCAGCTGTTTCTGCTCATCTTTGAACAGCATGCTAATAGCTAAATGTGAAGATTGGCAGCAGTAATAACACATGGAAAAAACAGCTCAAATATTTTTTAGAAGTCTTTTGCAGTATGATCAGTGCTTATTTTCTTAAGGAAAGCACTAAACTATGGAAAGAATGGACGTTTATACTGAAAGTAAAAGCAAAGAAATATTTAAGTTTTTCATATTTGCACATTTAAGTCTAATCTGTACAGTATGCCTAGTGAACAACACATTTGCAGAGAAAAGGAACAATTCAGCTCTGTTTGCTGCCTTTTGTTTCCATTTGATTTATATTTGGTTTTAAGTGATGCTAGATTCCCAATTGCTAGGTTTACTGTTTATTGATTTTTACTACTCTTGGGCTCTACATGCATACAGCAATCTATAGTCCAGAGATTTTTACTAACTGTGCAGTGAGAACTGTACACGGGGACCTTTTTCATCAAAGTCAATGAAACACCAAGGAGGTAAGGCCAGATCCTACGTATGCCTAGCACTCCAGGACTGAAGAAGCTCAAAGGTCTCACGAGTGGGATTATCAAGGTGTTTCTGTATACAGAAACATGGAAATTATGCTGAAATCTTGTCCATGCTGAATATGGACCATAGGATAAAAGCTCACAGATTTCTGAATGCTGCAGCCAGCCCTACCAGTGTGAGCACTTAGTCAGCATTAACACACTGTTCTGTGTTGTGGTTTTGTTTAGTGAGGGGGGGGCCTAAGGTGGCAGCTTCTGTAGGAAACTGCTAGAAGTTGCTCCCCTTTGTTCAGTGGACTCGGCCAGGCCTAGGGTGGACCCACTGCTGGCCAAGGCCGAGCCGATTGGTAGCAGAATGTTCCGTGTTACGCCTCTGCGATAACGTATTTAAGATGTGGAAAACAGAAAAAAAAAAGAGAGAAGAGAAGATGTGAAGAAGCTGAGCAGGGGCAGAGGTGCAGAGGGGGAGGTGCAGGCCTCATGGGCCTTGCAGGCCTCACCCTCTGGCCTCTCGCCAGGCGGCCAAGTGGGCCCGACTCGGTCCGGCCCAGCTGCAAGAAGTGGAGAGATGAGATGGATGATGTGAAGACATCCTGAGAGGCATCTGCCTGCCTGTTGTGAAGAACTTTTCTTGTGAGAGGAGAGGAACGGCTGCAGATGCCAAGGTCAGTTCAGAAGGAGGGGGAGGAGTAATGCGGCTCCTGGTCAAGATTCGCCTACAGCCCCTGGTGCCGACCATGGTGGAGCAGGTTGTCCCCCTGCAGCCCATGGAGGTCCACAGAGGAGCAGAAATCCACTCAGAGCCCGTGAAGGACCCCACACCAGGGGAGGTGGAGGCCTGAAGGCAGCTGTGGCCTGTGGAGGGCCCTCTGGGACAGCTGTTCTGGAGAGACTGCACTCCATGGAAGAGATGACCCATGACAGAGCAGTTTCATGAAGGACTGTGGCGTATGGGTGTGACCCCACAATGGAGCAGGGGAGGAATGTGAGGAGTTCTTCCCCCGACCATGAAGCAGCGGCGTAAAACAACGCGTGATGAACTGACTGCAACCCCCATTCCCTCTTCCCCCCTGTGCCGCTAGGGGGGGGGGAAGGTAGTAGAGATAATGTTAAGCTCGGGAAGAGGGAGGGGCGGAAGGAGGTTATCTTGTTCTCTGTCTCATTATCCTGCTGTTTTTAGTAATAAATGAATAGTTTTCCCCAAGTCGAGTCTGTTTTGCCCGTAATGGTAACTTTAAGGAGTTTCTCCCTGTCCTTATCTCAAACCTTGAGCTGTTTTTCCTTATATTATCTCTCCCTATTCTCTCAGAAGGTGAAGGGAGTGAGAGAGAGACTGCGTAGTCTGGTCCCAATCCGAGCTGAACTATGACATATGTCTTCCAGTTTGCACCCCAGACAGCCAGGACCCGACTAGGTCTGGCTTTGCATGGCAAAACCTGTAATGCTGTCATCACAACATCATTTCATGGTTTTACTTATAGAAAGTTGTCAGGAAACTTTTCCGTTCTGTTATAGTTGTGCAAAGAAATGTCCTAAGCCTACAAAATGTATCCCCAGAATAACTGCTCTCAAGGGCATGGTTGTCAAGAACTTTCATTAAAACGTGATACTTTCAGCGGAGCTCATGTTACTTTTCCAATAATCTGCACAAAAGACATTCCAGATTTTGAGGCTGGAGAAGACTAATTTGCCACTTTTTACAGCCTAGTAGTTAACTGAAAAGTCTCAGAAAGGTTCACGGGTGAGGAACACAAAAAGGTTTACGATACTGATAATAAAGTGTTCAAGAGTTGGATCACACACCTACTTAAGATGATAGTTATAGAGCAAGCTAGACAACCAATTTATCATTTCTGAGTTGTTTGTCAGGGAAATAACTGATGCCAGGGAATACTGACAAATGTAGAAGAGCACCAGGTTCAGCAAGATATAGCCTTTACAGGCAACTTCCTATCCTCACGTGAAGTAAAGGGCAGATATCAGAAAAAGTCATATAGGAAAAGGTGAAAAACAACCAATACAGACTAAGTACCATTTAAATATAGTTTAAGGAAATAATAAACCATTATATCTTTATACTTCATTTTATTTACATTCTATAAGTCTAAAGAATAAGATTGAGGAACTAGGATGCCTCATTTAAACAAGGGTATTGGTACAGTAACAGGTGTATCAGGAATCATTAGAAGAACAACCTGTTGAGCACAATGGCTAAGTCTCTATCAGGAATCTAATCAGAGTCAGGTCTTAGTCTAGAGCACTGCCTCACCACGGTCCATATTGTAAGCTCTCCCCATGGCAAGACAGTAACTTGTGGCGACAAGCACTCTCCAGACATCTTATTCATTAGTATATATGTAGCCTATGATACCAGGGTATGAAGCATATAGAAAAGACAGAATATGCATAAACTAAGACGTATGTCACACATACATGTAAGAACACTCTTGGTCGTTTTTCTCGGGTCTAAGCCAAATGGATTATCCCTTTGCTTTTGCTAACTGCACTTTACATTTCCTAACAGATGAAGTACAGAAGTCTCAGCCTTCTTCCTCACCCCAGACACAGGAGTCTGTTGGCCATGCTCAAAGAGAACACCAGAAGCCTCTTTGTAATTAAGAGTAGTTCAACATGAAACAGATGGCAGAACTAATGAAAGGAGCTGCTTTGGAGATGGGAAAACAACAATTCCTTGGTGGAGCCATCCTGTGCTTAAAAACTGGGATAAGAAGTGGTAAGGCTACCTTCACTCAGTACCAGGCATGTTCACAGATCTGCATGAGCCACTTTGTCCCAGCTCCTGAGCCTCAGCACTTTACTAAGACACGAACAAAGCCTAGAACATGCTGATACCCATTACTCAACGCAAAACGTCAAGCCCAGACACCTACAGATCAGTCTGGGGCTATAAAGTGTACACAAAGCTGTCTTCAGGGTTTTAATTTCAATTAATGCTGTGCCATCCCTCTGTTTGTCAACGCTGGCAATATCCATCACATTTGGAGTGCATGCTGTCCCTTAGCTGCATGTGTACAACTGACCATAGCATTGGCTATCACCAAGACTCACTTTCTGAAAGGAAACAGCTGCATTCAAAACACTTACTTGCAGGACCTTGGTAGCAGCCATTGCCACTGCTGCAGTACGGAGCTGATGATGAGCTCTTCTCCTTCGGGCAGTGTCTTCAGCTCCCGCTGAGCTCTGGCTGGCAGGAGGAAGCAAGCTGCAGGCTTGCCCAGAGGGGAAATTCTTGCTGTAGTAGGAGGCATCTTGCTCCATGATGAACTTTACAAATCCAGTAGGAGCTGGAAACTGCTACCCTAGCTATACTTGGTGCTTGTGAAAGGCACCCCTTTAGCAGGTGGGTATCTTTTGATTTGTGCATGGGCAAACTATTTTTTTGCCTATTTTGAGCTTTTTTTTTTCCTTTTATTTTGCTTCTCATTTTGATAATGCTTGCCCTGAGATGCAAGATTCATGATGCTAGGTAGTCTTGTAATTCTGGCTTGTTTCAGCCAAGCAGTCTTCCTCTGCCCTTCATGATAAAGCCTTCCTCACCATGGTGGACAGTGGCTGTGTTTGACCATATGCTCCACAATGAAAGAATGGTGGTAAAGTACATCTTTAGGCTAATGACTGCATTATCACTGCACAACTCCCTTATGTTTGTATATGGAAAGCAAGTGAAAATGGACAAACGAGTAATACAGCTTATTCAGGTTGTCCTAAGGTTAATTTATCTTGTTGCTTTTATTCACAAAGGAATAGGTATATCTTAAGAAGTAAAGAGTTCTATCTTTCCAGCTTTACTGAAGCTCACTGATGCCTAAAGAGTGTCCAAAAAAATATTACAGCAACCATGTGACTAAAAAAGGCCACAAAAATTATTAAAATACTTGCTGCTTGTGTTCTATTGCAGAGGATGTAGAGGCAAGTCAATGGTATGATAGTTCATAGCTTTCTTATCCAAATACTAGGATTTTTTGTTATTTTGAAGCACAGGATAACAAGGATGGGAATCTTTAAGCTCTCAGTTTTTAGCAAATTAATATTTCTGGTGCCTGTTCATAAGCATAAAAGGTAAAATTGGTGCCTAGGCACATCTGTGAAGGTAATCTGTCTTAATTTGACAAACACAGTAAGTTTTTTAAAATAATTTTAGGTGCCAGTAATTTTGTATCAGTTAACTCTTAAGAGTGCAATTATCATTCCATATTAAAATGAATCTTTAAGTAGAGAAACAAAAAAAAAAAAAAAAAAAAGGAAGGGAGAAAATCTCTGACAGTAAAAGAGAAAGATGTTCCAGAAGAAAAATTACAGCTGGAAGATTCTACCTTACTATAAGAACCTCTGAACCTGCAGCTTAAAATGCAGCTTAAAATACATTCAAAAAGAAGGGTGTTAGTACTCCATACAGAATTTGTAGCACTTTTGTACCTTCTTCTCAAAGGCTGAGAATAGTAACATTCCTTAAAATATAAAAGATTAAACTAATTTCTCTTTGTGTATCATAAAATATATATATATATATTTTTTATTATTGAAATCATTTACCTCCTGGAGAGTAGCTGAGAACTCACAGAAAAGTAATATATTTGCTCTGGGTTGGGAGAGGCTGAGAAATTCTCTGCACACACAGAGCACGAGCTGAGGGCATAGGAGCCGGTGGTACCATTGTGCTTCCCTGAAGATGACACAGAAATCTTGGTTACAAAACTTTACTGCATACTAATTGAACGAAGACAGCTGGAAAAGCAGTGTATCAGCTAGAAATTTAAGTTTGTTACATACCAGTGAGAGATTTGTTCCATCAGTTGGCTTATTAGCACATTTAGAAAATATTCCCTTACTTTGTAGGTTTTTTTCTTCAGTGGATTTCATCCTGAGTCGTTTTCATTAACTGGAGCTCCCCCTCAAGGTATACAATGGGAAACTATTTTTGCAATAAAGAGACAGATTTCTCATTTTGACTAAAACAATCCTGATATTCTAACTTACAAAATCTTACAGATTTTCTTCAGGGTATTCCCTCACTTACAGCTGATATATAGTTTGCTAAGCAATTTCATGTAGAAGCAAAGCTGTTCTTAAATAAAATCTAGGCCAGAAAAGATTAGAACATTGATCTGAGTGACTTTGGGGACTGAAGTGTGATTTTACTCAAACAACAGTTCTTGTACCATGAAATAGCTGATACTCACACTCTGCGGAAGTACAAAAAACCTATGTTTTGGCTCAGCTCTGTGCCTCACACTTCAGTAAAACTTAAATGAGACCTGCTAGATGGGTCACAGCATGAAGCTATCCAGCAAACTCCTCTCCAGCAGCCCCAGTGCCCACTGTCTGCCAAGGCAATACATGCAGAAGAGATGATGGGCCAGAAAATACCCATTGACAAAAAGGGAGGACACAGGAGGATAAGTCAACCACAACCTGTCAGGGAACTCTAGATCATGGTGTTCAGAAATGTTATCTAGGTTTTGTTAAAACTGTGGAAGGAATCCTTCCCAAGACACAAAGATCCTCCTGAATCTTACAGCCTTACATTCTGCATTTCTTCAGCCTTGACTTCTCTGATATAGACATTTTGCAGTGTAGAAAAAGAAACCCAAATCCTATCAAAGCAACAGTATATATCAAACAAAACACAGCACATAATTATTCTAGGGTGGAGGAGAAGAATGAGTCAAATATGACAAATGTTAGTCACCTGGCTGAATTAATTACCACAGCATCATTATATAGTGTGATTAGACCTGAACAGGGAGGGTTGAGGGAAAGAAGAATGAATACCCAGTACCAAACTGCTACTAATGCCTTCAGTACTAAGCAGGTGAGCATGGGTGAGATCATCAGCATCATCAGGAATGGGACTTTACATTGCTCCCTTCTCAGTGCCTCTAGTATCCCCACCGTCCCCTTACCTTTACTCATTATAGGACCAGTCACACATCTGTATCACTACCTAAGATGGGAAAAGGTGTCCACGTTTCTTAAGATTTGAACAAAATACCATCTGCAATGGTTTTGGTGACATCACAGCTTTCTCTTCCTGTCCACATTTAGTCATACTGTGGTGGTAAATTTATTAATATTTAAGTTTTAAGAGGTCTGGCTAAGAAATTTATCCTAACTAAAAGAACACTCATTTTGACTAAAAGCTAACAATCTGATTTTTTCCACCTCCTCACTCTGAGCTAAGATAATACTGGGTGTGCCACTCCTATAGGCTCCACCAAGATCCATCTTTTCCGTCACATTATTTACTGTTTGACTCCTTCCTCAAATTGTAGCAGTTAACAAGATACTTAAGGGGTTAATCCCTGCCAGACATGGACACTCGGCTTTGTTACCATAAAATTATTTTCCTCACCTCTTTTTTTTTTTTTTTTTTCCTGAAACAGCATATAGGTTGGGTGTCTGCACATACAGCCATGCTGTGAGAGAGGTAACCGTCTGTCCCTTGCCCTGGTTGCTCAGTACTGAACCTTTGCTGTAGGATATCGTGCCTTTTATCTCCTCAGTAGTCAGAGTGAACGTTCAGTCATTCAAGAGCCAGGTTGTCAGAGATCCAGCAGTTAATCTTTGTAAATTATGCTTATTTATTCAACTGAAATAGCAGGGAGGACACAGCCCATATAACCGGAGGGTTTCCTGGGACCTGCTGTGCCCACCTACCTGTAAATATGATACAGCTGTAGGGTCCGCTGAGACAGAAAAGTTGCTTTTGCTCAGTTTAAAAAAACATGAGTAGCAACTGTTTGAAAGTTAAGTAAAGTACAGTTAAGTGGACAGAAGGGATTTAATGTACTTAATTATGTCAAATTTAGTTAATTATTGTTCAGCTGGTGCAAACAAAGCTACTGTTCTATCTTACTACACAAAGTCTTTAGAACTTAAAGCAAATACTTACATTTCCCAGCTCTCCCAAGAATTAACTTAATGCTTAATATTACTCTCCAGCAAAGTCAAGGCCTCAGTCTACTTTCCAGCTGTAATTTTACTCCTTTTCTACAATCACCCAGCACAAAAACCTCTTGCCTGGTCCTTTAGTTCTTTTTCCTTGTGGCAGTATAGACCCTCAGGCTCCCAGCTAAATCTCAAGTGGCAAATATCCCTCACTTTGAGGGGATAGCAGAAGGTACAACTCTCCAGAGCTGATAGTCGTTTCCTGCCCATCCACAGTATTCTGAGCAAAGATCAGTGTTGTATAGCTTTTCTCAATGCTACAGCATCTGCGATATGACCTGAGAAGTCAAAATGCTTCAGCCTTCGCAAGAAGAGCTGGAGGGAATGCTCAGCAGCCAGGCATGTCTCTACTCACAGCCACGTAAAGCCATACTTCATACTTTGCAAACAGTGCAATTGCAGTAGGATTTTTTTTTTCTCTTTGTTCTAGTTTTGTTAGTGAGGGGGGGCCTAAGGTGATAGCTTCTGTAGGACACTGCTAGAAGTTGCTCCCCTTTGTTCAGTGGACTCGGCCGGGCCTAGGGTGGACCCACTGCTGGCCAAGGCCGAGCCGATTGGTAGCAGAATGTCCCGTGATAACGCCTCTGCGATAACGTATTTAAGTAGGGGAAAACAGGAAAAAGAGGAGGAGAAGATGTGAAGCAACTGAGCGGGGGGCAGAGAGGGGGAGGTGGGAGCCTCATGGGCCTTGCAGGCCTCACCCTCTGGCCTCCCGCCGGGCAGCCGACTGGGCCCAACTCGGCCCGGCCTGGCTGCAAGAAGTGGAGAGGAGATGAGAAGTATTGTGGTGAAGGGATAAGTGGTGAATTGTTTGTTAATTGTCTATCCACTGTTTGTGTTGTGAGGATATTATTTTGATTTTGGTGCGGGGAATTCTTTTTTTCTTCTGTTGATGTGTGTGCGAAGTGAATAAGATGTAAAAAGGATCCTGAGAGGCGTCTGCCAGCCTGTTGTGAGGAACGGCTGCAGACGCCAAGGTCAGTTCAGAAGGAGGGGGAGGAGTAATGCGGCTCCTGGCCAAGATTCCTCTGCAACTCATGGTGAAGACCATGGTGGAGCGGGTTGTCCCCCTGCAGCCCATGGAGGTCCACAGAGGAGCAGAAATCCACCTGCAGCCCGTGGAGGACCCCACGCCGGAGCAGGTGGAGGCCTGAAGGAGGCTGTGGCCCGTGGAGGGCCCGCTGGGACAGCTGTTCTAGAGGGGCTACACCCCGTGGAAGAGATGACCCACGCCAGGGTCCTCTGCCAGAGCAGTTTCACAAAGGACTGTGGCCCGTGGGAGGGACCCCACGCTGGAGCAGAGGAGGAATGTGAGGAGTTCTTCCCCCGACTATGAAGCAGCGGCATAAAACAACACGTGATGAACTGACTGCGACCCCCATTCCCTTTTCCCACCCCGTGCCGCTCGGGAGGGGAAGGTAGTAGAGATAATGTTAAGCTTGGGAAGAGGGAGGGGTGGGGGGAGGTTATCTTGTTCCCTGTCTCATTCTCCTGCTAATTTTAGAAATAAATGAATAGTTTTCCCCAAGTCGAGTCTGTTTTGCCCGTGACAGTAACTTTAAGGATCTCTCCCCGTCCTTATCTCAAACCTTGAGCCATTTTTCTTATATCATCTCCTCCTATTCTCTCGGAGGGTGGGGGGAGCGAGAGAGAGACTGCGTAGTCTGGTCCCGATCCACTCTTAATAAAAATGAATTCTTTCAGGTAAAGGGATCCGTGTCTGGCCTTAAAACAGTAGAAATAGCCTATTCACACCAACACTACACATATATATATATATATACATATTTATTTTCTAGACAATGTTCGCTCTGATTCTCCTTACTGTCTTCCTGTTAGCTAACTAAAACCTTTCCCTCATCACCTACAGCTTTATTCCCATGGATATGCAACATACGGACTTTGCAAACTGTTCCGTTATGCTATCATTATATTTACACCTCATCCTCTCATTACTGCTAGCCTCTGTTTGATTTGTCACAAACAGTGTGTGACTAAGAAAATGCAAGCTTGTAACATTCAGGCTGCATCACAAATTTCTATTCACGCAAGAAGGAATAATTCTGTGCCCTGTGTCAGCTGGCTTTGTGGTTTGCAAAGGTTGTAGCATCATGGGCTGGTTAGAGAAGAAAGGAAGAATGCAGAAAGTGCAGTTGTTTTTGCTACTGCTACCCCCACAGAAGCGAGCACTTTTCATTTGTCTCCGTAATAAGAGGGAGCCTTCCAGAGCCCCAGGTCCATTAAGAAAGAATGTGTGCATGGGGAGTCCCCATTGTGCGGTTACTCTAATGTTTTCAGGACTCTTCAGATGGCCTCTGCTGAATTAGATGCATAAAGGAAGAACCAATCCTGCTGAATCAGGAAATGAGACGATGGGGATATTCCATCTGATTCCCATTACCTTTATATTATAGTCTGCAAAGGCTACAGCTCTGAATATATGTTACATGTCTAATTCCCACTGAAGTCAATGGGAGTTTGGCATACAAGTTCAAACAAATTGCATGGGGAATGTGGAGGACCCTGGTGACCAGGAAAAGAACATTTCCTGTATTATTCAAGTATTTAGAGTCCTTTATCTCAGTGCTTTGAGTCTCCTCTATAAAACAGGATTATCTAGGCTTCAGAATAAAACTGAGAAACAATTTACAACCTTATTCTCTAATATGCCTTAAGCTTCTGGTAGTGTACCATTAAAATTAAGAAACACAAGGAAAAAGTTCCTTTCTAGAGCAACAAAGTTCATTTTAACTGCAGACCAGATGCTCCAGAATCACCTATCTTTCCATGTTGTTAACTAAACTACTGGCATCAGCTTGATTTGTTGAGTAAATATATTAATTAATCTAAGAGAGACATGATACACATCTCCATTGTCTTCCACTCTATGCAGAAAAAAGAGCAATCATGATGTGCACTTACACTAAATTCTGTCAGTAAAATATGCTTGCTTGATATCGTAGGCATTTGCATTTTATATACTTCAGTTACCATCTGCTAATGATAATTTAATCATTCAATAAATAACACTAAAGTGAGCAACATAAATGAAGATTGGAGAATTTTTTAATATAATGAATAATTTTTGGTTTATTTCTGAGAACTACAACTGCAGCCAACAATAAAAAAAAAGATAATCCATTAAAACTAGAGCACAATAATGAAAGCTGTTGTTATGATTCTGGCATATTGGATGACCAAAGGGGACTGTAAATTCCCAGAGTGATGACTTTCCCTACCCTTTACTAAGGAATAATGTGTGAAGCATTATACTATAGTTAGAGCACTCCAGAGAGGCTGTGATTGCATGCTAGCCTAGTAGAAGTTCCAGGAGGCATTCATAGCTTGGATTACCGCAATGACTGCCACAGGGCAGGAGGAACTTGGGTATGGCCAAACTCTTTTAAAGAGTGCAGGCTTTAGATTCCAGCTCAAGAAAGAATGCCTTTTAGGGAGGGCACTTCAGGCCTGCTGAATAGTTAAGTCAGCTTATGTAACATGTAAGTTTAAACACAAGCATTTGCTTACAGGTTTTTCTTAATAAATGTATGCTGAGATATGCTGATAGGTATTTCTTTGTTACCTAATATTTTCATTCTATTTTTAACTGAACCCATCAAAGCATGAAAAATCTTTCACAAAGTTTTATATGTACATTGACTTTAATCCTATTTTCTGAGGTAGAGGACAGATTTCATCTTAAGAGAGACTGCAAACTATTCTCTTAGTAAAATGGAAACAGGCTTAATCCCAAAATACAGAGCTCTGATGTCCCCTAGTAAATTTCAGTCCGCCAGAGCCTGTGTCTCCATGCTCACATCTTCTGCACTGAACATCATTTGTAATTCTAGATATGATGAGTTCATATCTCCTAATTGCCTCCCTCCATTTCAGAATTCAAACAGCACATACATAGCTTTCTAGCAGCTCCATATCTGAGTACACTGATAACCAGCAGAGATCCATAGTGAAGTACCTTGGATACTTTTGCATGATGTCAGATGAATCCATGATTCAAAATTATCCTCAGAGCCACAATCAATACTATTTCCAAGGCATTAGCAGAGGGCAGTAAGTGGTAGTTATTCAATGCAAGGAGAGGCTGGTGTTTTGGTTTTTTTTTTTTTAAAAAAAAGCAGCTCAATTATCATGAGACCAAACACAGCATAGGTGGATCCATCATCGGGGATGTTAGAGGGCACATCTCTGCCTGTTTCCTTACTATCTATTTATGGATAAGTTGTCAATGGATTTGTCTAATCCTCTCTGGAATTTTCTGATATGGTCTGCATCTCTCAACCCCCTCCCGCAACAAATTCCAGAACTATGCAGAATTCTATATTATTACAGGTTGGCTGAGATCTGTGAAGGTCACCTAATCCAATATCCTGCTCGTTGTATGGTTAACTTCAATGTTAGATCAGGTTGCTCGGGCCTTTGTCCACTTGAGCTTTGGAAATCTCCAAGGATGGGGATTCTGCAGCCTCTCTGGGAACATGTTCCTGGATTCAATCACATTCATTGTGAAAAATATTTTCCTAGATGGAATTTAACTTGTTTCTCTTTCCTCACTTCAGTTTGTCAACCTTCCTTTTATATTTTTTCTATCCATTGTGTAAAAACTACTTATTTTATTTGTTTTAAAACAATCTCCTCCTAATTTCAGAGATTGCCCCCTGCTTATATTATTGTCATGTGGTAAGAGCTGCCCTTAGTCTTTTTTTATATTATGAGTGAATTTTCCACAAAAGTGAGAGGATTTTGCTCCGTTATGAATATTACATGCAGTGAAGTGGTCTTTGCTTCCGCTAAGGCAGAAATTTGACTGTGTCTCAGCCCTTGGGTTATCTATAATCCAAGATGAACTATGAGAGTAAATTTAAATATGTAACCAGTGATTTATTCTTGATTGAATGTGACTGATTACTGCTAAATAATTTACTGAAAAGCTAGTTTGCAAATTGAGGAATGTCTCTCGGTACAGGAATATGTAACATTAGCAAACACTTTGCATTAATGTCCTTCTTTTGTAAAATTCCCGAATAATCTGTGGTTGTAGCAAGTACAGAATACTTAAAAAAGACTTTGGGTTCTGGTCAGTATGTGGTTCAGTATTCGATGTCCAAGCTGTCTTGGACAAGGGCGGCTATGCCCACAACAGGCGAGTCTAGCTCAGCATCGTACCTATGCCAGTCTCATATGCTTTATTTTGCTTGAAATGTTTTCATAGGAATAAGCTTCCTCAGGGGAAGAAATTTCCTGTTATCCTTTCTCACTCACCCTGTAACTTTTTGTCTTTTAGTCAAAGACCTGCTTGTCAATTAAATGACTTTTTCTCATTGATTGATGCCATTCTACTATAAACCCAGAAAAGGATCTGTCATCCATTCTGGAATCTTCAGAAGTAAATTTCCTGCATCAACTACTGCACTAAATAATCCATTGTTTATGAGCTTCTAGCACCTCTGGACTGAGGCATCATTTTTTCATTACAATTTTAAAATAGAACACAATAAAATATTTTATCATTCTCTTGAGTAAATTATGACCTCTCAGGCATGTGTTTTTGAGACACAGCAGAGAAAAGACAAAATATAGACAATAAATATAGACAGTTGTAAGTAATTTAGAGTGAAATAATAATGCAAAATGCTGTTGAAGAGAAACTTGTCATTCTTTCCAGTGGCAAAGACCAAAGAAGGAAAAGGAAAAAAAAAGATATGGAATTACATGCTGTGGAAAGCATGCTTAGATTTTGGCCTACATGCCAGATCAGAGGTGGACAAGGATGGACAGAGAGTAACGGCAGCAGTGACCAAGAAATTCTGCCTGGGTGCATGTAGCATGGTCAAGTGCCCAAAGGGCTGGGGCTACTCAGGATTACTGTGTCTGTGGTGGGTGAAGGGGGGCTGTTGAGGGAGGAGCAGCTGCAGCATTTGCAGCTCTCTAGTGGCCATTGGTCTGTTGAGAACCAGCACAACTCCTCACTGCAGTCTGTGCTGGCAGCAAAGTCCAAGTCCATCCCGGAATGAGTTGGACAGACGTGCGATACTTGTGGTGACGTCTCAGGGCTCATTGCCATGGTGTTCCTGCTTCTGCCCCCACGAGCCCTGCTGTAGCTGCAGTGCCTGGCTTCTCCTCACCTTCAGGCAATGCTTAGTACCTGGCACCTAAAGCCTCCTGCTCTAGTGTTGGCTACTGGCCAGTTCAGAGGGTCCTGCTGCTCCTGCAGACCTCCAGCCTAGTGCTAGTGCTGCTGCTGTCCCATTTCACGACTGAGCTCGCAGTCTGGCTGTTGTGCGTGTGGATTTGTCACACTAGCCTGCATGGGAGGAACACACGCATCTCCATCCAGTGTGCTTGGTCTCCTGTGCTGGCATCCAGGTGAACCCAGAGGGCTGCACTCAGGATATCCTGCATCTCCTTCTTCTGAATTCAGGCCAGAGGCATTCTGGGGACAAAAAGAGCTCCACTGGACAATGCCTCCCTTTTATAATTTGTCAACCTATTTCTGAGTCCTTTAGCCCCCACAGCACTGCTTTGGCAGTGAATGGCATCTGCAGTTTTCAAGAAACAAAAGGGATTTAAAGTTCTTCCCAGTAACCTGAAGGGAAGATGGCTGTTGCCCTCACCAGGCTAATTTGCCTGAACACAGCTGAATGGTGAAGCCAGCTATTCAGACGTAGGTGAAAAGAACAGAGCCACCCTACCTATTTCTTACAGTCCATTTTAGTGAATTTAGTTTCCACTGGAGGCATGAAAGCAGGTGACAGCAGCTATAGCCTGCTTTGTTCTGATTCTTTCTGGCTTGCTTTAAAAGTAATTTACTACAGAATAATCCAGGTTAGAAGCTGTGGCTCTGCAATTTTACACAAAGCAAGTATAGCTTGAACATCCTTCCTACATTGTCTTGACAAAGAAGAGTCCTCCCATGTTGGGAAAATGCTTTGCTCCCCCTGCTCCTCCAGCACCAGGTCTGTCTGCTAAAACGGCCAATGAGGTTGCCACTGGTAACAGTGTTTTATTTTGGATACAGAATGGTATTTTTTTCAAGGTCTAAATGTCTGGCAAGCCTATTAATTGTACCTGTTCCAGCAAGAAGTTGCAGAGATGTAGTTGTAAGACTGTACATAAATAGTCATTCTTTAAAAAAAAAAAACAGCTTGAGAAATCAGTTTTACGTTTAGTCCTAAAATTGTGCTTAGTTCTTTCCAATCCATTAGACTGGAATATTGATAGAGTGAGAAAATGCAATTTGGAGCTAGACAGGCTGCTTCAAGGTAGAGTAAGTATTGGGTAGTTTGTCACTTTACCATTATTTTACTAAAATCAAAGGGGCTGTGCCAGTTAAGTTTGAGTCAAGGATTTGCCTCATTGCTCTATTACAATGCCAATCCATAAACCAAGTAGGAAAGTATTGGTGCTGCTTTAGCTAACCAAATGGCCGTGTGAAGGCTGAAGTCACCCGAAATAATCCAACAGGCTCCCTTAGCCCTGTGTAGCTGAACTCAGCCATCTCAAGCAGATTCCCAATGGTGCCTGAGGGCTCATCTATGTATAAGCTGTCCAAACCACTTAGCAGGAAGACAGAAGGAGATATTTTATTGTACCTACTTCAGGAGTTCTTTTGGATGGTGAACAATCCTTGGAGAGTCAAGAGCGAACAACAAGCGAAAGTAAACACATAACCTGAACAACCTAAGGGACTGTGTATTTTAAATTCTGAGGATAAGGTGCATACTCTTGGGTGGATCACTTCACTCTCTGAATTAAACTCTGAGACATTTAACAGGCAGATGCATTCCTTACATTCCCAAGGGAGACAGTGAATATTTATTCCTTATGCTCACTTCATTGCAAACTATTTAAACAATTGCAGCAGGCCTCCCCCACAAAGCCAGCTGAACCAAAATATCATAAAAAGTAATTTTTCAACACATCCATTCAGAGACCCAGTTCTCCAGCTGGTGAAAATAGTGGTGTATGGCATTTGGACTCTGCCAAGCTCATGCCCCTTGAAAGACGACAGGCAACAAACTTGGAGCTTGTGAACAATGAGGAGATAAAAGCAAGAAAACAGCACCCACCACCCTCCTCAAGGGCCAGGGAGGAAGTGTTGCCTTTACAATTTTTTGTGGTCTGTACTTTGTGCTATGGGAGTTTTTTGTTACTTAGTACTATAAATGTAGGGTTACCCTACATGGGGAAAAATGTTAGGCTAGGACTGCTGGCTCAGCCAGTGTGAATCAAATACTTGTTTCATCTTCTGAGAATAAAGGAAAGTGTGTAGTGATAGGGAACCTTTTAGGGCCCAAACACAGAAAGAAAAAGAGCTGCTGCATTTACTAGTGCTGCAAAAGATATAAAAGTAATTCATCAGCTCAGATGAAGCATTTTATATACACCTTGCATGGAAAGAAAAGGATTCAAGTATGATCCTTATACCTGGGGGTTTGGATGTAGTCCTAAGATTACCACTGGCCCAATTTGAGCTCATGAATTACTTTTATATCTTTTAAAGCACTAGTAAATATATTTACTAGCAAATATATCGGTTTCAGGGGATGTCAAAATGCATCAGCTCACTTTCTCCCCTCCCTACAGTCCTCCCAGGGAAGAAGCTTGGACACGCCGACCTCTGGTACCTGGGATCACACTGCTGGCTGCTGCGAGGGGAGAGGTGCCAGCGCTCTGTGTCATGCACCCACTGCTTAGGCAAAATGCAGTTACAGTGATCCCCCAGCTTCTGATGTCCCTTCCTTTGCTAAAAGCTTGAGCTGTCTCTATTTCTCACTGAAATAGCTCCAATGAGGCTCAAATTTTGTGAAAAAAAAATTGTGCATGGGAATAAAGAATCCAGTCTTCATATTAAATCAGTGAAATTGCTGCAGACTTAGTTCAATGTAAATGGGACCAGAAATTGGAGTATAATAATTTGACAACATTTTTAAGGGTATCATTTTCCCCAGAACTCCTTTATCAGTGTCACTTGGTGTGTTATTTATTCACCACGCATTACACTGCAGTTTCCTGACCAGACTGTGATACTGTCCAACATCGTTTCAGTATTATTGTCAAAATTGTCTAAACTAAAATCTAAAACTTTAAAATAATCAATTTTGCCAGTTTGTTTTAGTCTTATCTTTCCCTCTGGAATCTTTCCAAAATCTATAAGAGACTGAAATCAGTCCAAATTGCCTTCTCCAAATTCCAAAAGAAAGGGACAAGAAATGAAAAGACGCTTTTGGAAGAAAGCTTAGCAAGTCAATTAAAAAGAAGTACAGTCTAAAAAAGCAGTTGCATGGTCTAGGGAAAAAAGTCATTAGCAAGGTCTTACAGAAGACATTGACTTTAAAGTCAGAATTGACACTAAGGACAACAAAGAGAACTAAAAATGATGAAATAATGTTTCTTCCTCCTAATCAAAAAGAAAGGAGAAATTTAGCATCTTCTGTTTTGAACAGCTTTCAAATAAAAACCCCAAAATACACAATTTTGAGCCGCACTGGCGTGAAACTCTTTGCTTAATTGTGTTGTCATGGCAATTAAAAAATGTCACTTGTAATGCTTGGGGCAGTAACATAATAAATTCTTGGTAAGACTATACTGAAACAAAACCTGCAAAGAAATAGACTTTGTGCAGAAGGGACCTATATTTAGGCTTGGCTCTGTCAAAATTAAGCACTGTGCATTAACACAGGAAGCCCAAAATACCACCAATTATTTTCCTGTGTCTCTGCTAGTAAGTTAATCAAGCCCAGGTCAGCTCTGTGGCATGGAAGCCAACTGGAACAGTACACCCCAGGTTCATAACGGAAAACTACCTTGCCCTTCAAAACCAGATGGTTTCATCCAAACTGCCTGTTGTAAATGGTCCACAACCATACAAACCTCAGACCCATGCCTAGTGTCTATGTTTGGAAGACTGATGACTATTCTGGGTCAAAACCAGCAACCACTGGCAGTTGTACAGCACAGACACTTGAGCTGCAGTGTCTGGGAATACACTCTGGAACTGTTTGGTTTGCTGCTATAGACACAGACTTTGCAGACATTGATCCTACAGCAAATACCAAAGGCTTGCCATGAAGTCTTGGTGAGTTTGCAATACAGCTCAGAAGCTCAGAAAAGGTTCTGAAAATCAGAACCTTGAGTAAGACTTCCTTCACCATGAGTCAGGGAAATAAGGTAGCTGGGACTGTGATTAATATCAGGTTGTATGGTGAACAGGGGCTGTTTGCAGGAAACCAGCTTGATGGGAAGCCACCTACAGCTAGCTAATGAGAAACATCAAGGAGATAGCTTTGCCTGAAATATGACCTTATGCTCAGAAGGATCTCCAAGAAAGTGTCTCTGTCTAGCTGGAACCCACAGTCACAGCCTTCTCTTGAAAGCTGATACTGACTGTAGTTTCTCCTGAACCTTTCTGCTGAGGCAGGTCTGGAGCTGCCTTTCTCCATCTGTATGATAGCTTAGCAGGTAGAATGCTTACGGGGGACAAAATTTCTGATGGCAATGGATATGTAGCAGCTCTTGTCCCAGATTGTTTGCCTACAGTGTTCTCTGCCAGAGTTAGGCTTTGTCATTTCTTCTTTCATCCTAGAAGTGGTGAAATTAAAAACAGATTCTGCAGGAGCCAGTCATGGTTAATGGTGAGCTGTGCCACAGAGTATTAATCTCTTCACTGGGAAGCTATAATTCACTGCATGTGGACAGGCAGAGAAGGCTCTAATGCCACCAAAAATCACTGAAGATGGTGCCCAGCTCAAATCCTGAGACATAAAACTTTTCCTACACAAGATGGATATAGAGGTGTGTGACCAGCCCTGACATGAGTACTTGGTATACTAGAGATACTGATAAGAGAAGTCCCATTCCTGGTGTTCCTGATAATCTTCTCACTCATGTATAGTAGTAAGCACACTAACAGCTGATTGTCAGTAGGTCTGACGATCCCTCCTCCTCTTTCCTACTGCTCTGTCCCCTGACCTCCATTTCTCTGTTCTCACGCTACCTGACCGTGCTCCTCTCCCTATTCCCAGGCCCATGGTATGACTTCATCTTTGGTATCAATTCTCCTGCACACAGGACTGTCCCATCAGTGGATTCAATTCACAAATCTAACACAGAACTACCTGCTGCCTTTGCAAGCTTACTTTTCTGCTAAGTGACTTGAATCAGCTGGTGGAGGAGACAATTGGCATGTCTCAAGGCCAGGAGGAGGAGGTGGCTGCAGCCTTTGGTAGGGGTGATCTGCATCTGTAGGAACTGCATCTGTAGGAAGCAGAGGCTTCCTTCCTCTTCCTCAGACCCTCTCCCACGTCTTCCCAGCCACCTCAATTACAGACACAGGAAGGGTCAGAAGGAGAGAAAAAGCAACATTGCTCAAGTCTTTTGTTATGGCTCTGCAGAAAGGGAGTCAGGATTTCCTGAACCTGAAAGAGTGAGCATAAGGAGGAGCCCTATGCTGTGCCTGTTCTTGTCTGTGTAGTCCAGTCTCCCTTCTTTAAAATTTAATTGCTTGTTTTCTTACTGTGCATACCTTGCTTTAAAGGAATTAAACAGGGAGGTATTGCTCAATGTGTAGCTATGAAATAAGTGTTCCCTTCCCCAGGCTCTCCTTTATCATGTGTCCATCCTCTTGACTCCTAACGGAGTTTCTTGGGAAATTTAATAACAGATTCCCTGATATTTGGCACTTAATGAACTGTCTGTAAACACTGTGCTGGTTTTATTCCATTGGCCGCAACACAGAATTTATTCCATCGGGATTTACTGTAGTATCAATGCTACAAAAGGAAAAATAGAGAACTTGTGCAGCCATTGAAAATGATTGCCTTAATAAATCAACATCAGCAACAGAACTTAAATATTATTCTAAATTATGATTCATAGCTCGTAGGGTCCTAATTCTGTATGTTCTAAGCATGTCATGATGAGAAGAGCAATGCTACTCATAGATATACAAAAATATTTCAAAGCCAGAAAAACTAATTCAGCATACTAAATAAATAAATATTATTTTCTAGTACTTCTAGAAAAGAAATAACAAAGCACACATAACATTTCTTGTTATGAATGACCGATAACTATTCTGCAATTGCAAGCAGTATTATGAAGAAATGCTGCTTCCTACTGAGTCATTTACTGGCTGTTTCCTTTGCTATTCTCTTCGTGAAACCGGCCATATCAACCATGTCATGCATTTTGTCCCTTATGTTTCTCATGTAGGAGAACAGCTACTTAGATTCCTAGGTCTCTCTGCTACGTTGTTGTCAGCATACATTTTTTTAGCCATCTACCCAAACTGTCTTGAAATAAGTTTCTCCTGCATCACATGTGTAAATACTAACAGTTAACATATGTACACTTTGGATTTGGCAAGTAAGCTGTAACATAGATTAGCATCTTTTAAATGTTCTTTCTTTTTTTTTTTTTTTTTTCCCAGATCCTAAAGGCTTGGGAGCTGAGGGGAAATATCTGTGTTTGCTGCTGTTACCTTCAGACTGAAATCTCCAGCTAACGTGGCCAGAGAGATGCATTCAAACACAGGAAGAGGATGTAACAGATGTAGCGGCATCTGCTTACACTTCCAGAACCTTAACTAAAAATGTTCTGAGGAACAATTTCCCGCATCCTTCTCAGTGAGAACCAATTTAGCTACCCATTGATAATGCTTTAAATGTCAACACTCTTCTATCACTGCTTATCAGAGACAGAAAAGGAATTATTGCAATTCAACATCAAATTTCCCCAACTCGCAGTCCAAAAACAGCCTTAAAACACTTACCAACGATATTCCGCCTTTGCAAGCTGAGGTTAAGCTGAGGACACATGAAGCTCAGACAGCAGGACCGAGCTCAGGAATGCCAACATTAATTTGGAGGGTGGGGGGCATATTCACAAGACCATGCATGGTCATCTGATCATCCAACACTACTGTGGGGAAATATTTTTTATGAAAGTTTTTTTTATGTTATAAATAAGAAATACTATCAATTATTAACATAGCTACTTCTCATATAAGGACAAAATCTCTCAAGCAGAGCTGTGGACACAAATATTTAGCAACTATTGTTATAAGTAAAAGAAATAATACTGAGGGGTTTTTGTTTTGTTTTGTTTTGGGTTTTTTAAACTATTTTTTAATTCGGGTGTATTTTCTACTTTCCCTCTTTTTTCTTCCTTCTTTCTCTCTCTCTCCGAATAGCTAGGAATCCAATAAATTTGCAGCTTCAGGATTTGTATGAAACACAAACAAAAGCCCTTTGTTTCTGTTCTACATGTCTGTTAACAGCAAAAGCACTGCCAGAAGTGTACTTCAAAGACTCTTTTGCAATAGCTTCTTTCAGAGCTTTTCCTTCCTACTCCAAGGACATTATCTAAATCAAGAAATTATATTCAACAGGAGAGTTGTGGTGGTTAACCTAATGATGAATACAGCTCTGTAAAAGTCCTCTTATGATGACTTCAACACTAAATACCTAACTTTTGGAAAACTATTTGGGAACATCACAGAGTAGTTCTTTATTATCTTTTATTATCTTTATTATGTCTTTATTATCTTCAGGGCAAACATGATGGTCTCCTAGTCCTCACAGTGCTTCCAGGAACCCCTAGATATGTTCTGAAAGTGTAATCTCTGTCTCCAGAAAGGACGCAAATTCACCATTATACACCTCACAAGGCACTGTAATGTGGTCACTGCATCCTCACACCCAGCTCCACTGTGAACATAAAACATTGTTTTTAAAAAAACCCCATAGCTCACTTGGTATTGAGTCACATGTGCAGGAAGCCTTCAGCCTGCTACTCAGACTGAAATGCCCTAACAAGAGCCTCTTTCTAGAGCAGATTTTTCTAAGACCCTGCCTTTGCCAAGGTAGACCTGAGTTGGTTCATTCCTGAGTTTATTGATGTGTAGATGTCCCAGTCAGGCATACAGAAACATGGAGGTAGTGCTTATGGAAAGAGAAGAATGCTGTAACAAGATTAAGAACAGAAATAACTGCTCAGGGTAAGCAGGCTTTCCTACTTCAGATGAAGTATTTCAGGAGATCCATAGCAGAGGGCAATTTATGCAGCCTTTGAGCGAGCACGGGAAGAAAAGAAAAAAATATCAGTGCCAAACTCTGGGCTGGCTAGCAGAGAAAAATCACATAGCTTATCCACAAAGTAGTGGATGGGGCACTAAGCTTGTGCAGCAGAGACCTTTCCTAGCTATGGAGTTGACCATAGAAACTGTAAAGATGATGACAGGGAGCAAGCAGTGAGACCCCTTTCCCCAGAGAGTCCACTTCTCCAAGGTCTTCTCCATGAGAGTCAGCAGGTAACACTGTGTCTCTTGCCACCAGCTGGCTCCCACCATCTCCTCCCACCCATGTAGCAGCTAGGCTTTGTCACTTAGCAGTGAGTCAAGACCATCTGGAGATTAACTGTTGTAGGTCATCATCACAGAGTACATCCTTCCAGAAACATCAAAGATAGCAAACCACATCTTAACAGCAAGGACTTAATTATATTCTTATTATGTCAGAGCAGCTGATCTAAGATTATGACTGGGTGACATGGACCTTGAAATGAGCTTAAGTAGTTTGAGTGTGTGTATGCTGCTCCCTTCTTTGAGGTTTCTGAAATCTTTTGTTCCTTTCTCATCTTTCCCACCATCATGTGCTGCCACATATATCGGTGTGCTTGCTAGAAGATATTGATACATTGAGATTGGAGTAGGTGCATGAGTGGGTGGCACTGTATAGAGGGGTCACAGTGCATGCATTGTAAAATAAGGGCTGAGGAAAGTCTTCCTAGACACACTGATGAGCTCCTTTCTCAGCATACTCTGTATATCAAGTTACGTACTCATAAATGAAGTGTTTTGTATCTTCCCTTGGGGCTAGAGCATGGACACAAGCAAGGTTTTATGGCCTGTAGCACTCTCATTTGGACACACTCCAGGAGCAATCTAGCAAAGCAGTCCAAATGTGTCAGCATTTTATCTGCTCATCATGCTATGGTGCTAAGTAAAAGGAAACATAATTTGTAGAAACCATATCACAACCATCACTTTTTACCCATCAGAGCAGTAAGGTAGGGATTTGAAAAAATTAATTAATTAGTTCACAGGGCACCTTGGGCAAATTCTAACACAAAATATAATTTTCCAAATCTCCCTAAATAGAAAGAAGAAGGTTAGTGGAGTGGAAAATCTTCATGACACATATTGGCCTTTCATCCTGTCTGCTGACCCTGAGAAACTATAGTAGTCTCTACCAGTAGTTTTCTTCTCAGTGCTTTTTCAGCTCCAGACTTTGGGGGAAACATCTATCAAATTTTGTTAGTAACATCCAATTGGTGACTGTATTTTATCTTTTTTTTTTGGAAGATGATTCAGCCAGTTCTCTGTATTGCTTCAAGAGTCAGAAGGGACAGAAGTACAGAGAGTTCTTCCTGTACAGCAGAATGCACACTGAACACTGAAACAGACTTCAACCTGGCTAAAACCAGCACAATAATTAAAAAATACAACACTTCCCACCAATAAAATTTCAGTTATATATATCCACTTGATGTGAAATAGATCCCTCTTGGAAAGTCACTTCAAAGGTTAGAGTAACAGCTTAAAATGAGACTAGACTTGTCTTCAGATGCAAGGAAGTATATATTTTTCTTCTAAAAAAGTACAAGAAATGTGACTTGATTTTGTTTTCTTTTCTCTTGAAAAACAACAGGTTTTGGTGCAAATCTTTATCAGTCTTAGGAAACTCCTTGAACATCAGACAAAGCAAAGAATCTGCCAGTTGTCCAAAATGTAGCAACTGCATTGGGTGGATTCTCCTAGTTTGTAAATTCACTTTCTCCTCTTTTTAAGCTATGAATTTGAAAACACCTGTTTCCTTAGCTTTTTGCTAAACAAATCTGTAGATACTTCTTTCCCATCCCTGGGATAGATGGTAGGCATATGCAGCTTCAAATGTTTATCCTATGGTTCAATAACAGTTCACAACATTGTGAAGGCTGCATAACAGTACCTCAGGATGTTTAATTGTTGCCACTTGAAAATCTGAATCGGGGACACTTCATAGACAGTATTGAATCCTGATTTAATTTAGAATTCCATAAAAAGTAAAGTAGTGGAGAATCAGGCCATCAGGTTATGTATGACAGAGTAACCTCAAGTTTTCATATTGTCTATGACAGAGTATTAAATACCTGAGTTGAAAAAAAGAGATGAGATTTAGTTCTGTTTTTCACTTTTCGTGTCAGAACTAAAGTCTTTGCTTTCTGCTATACTGTGCTTTTAAAACCCAGGTCTCTTGGGAAACTGAAGATATATTTAGAATTGTTAAAACTTTTGACATAAATACAGTAACAGAAATAAGTACTCAGTGCTCTCAAAATAGGTTTGGTTATTTAAGTAAACTGCACTGAAAGTAAGTAGTCTGAGAATCACTTGGAATGTTACTTGTCCGGCTCCTGGCCTGGTATAATTAGCTTAGGTGCTAAACCAGGTGTTTGTGTAGACATTTAGGCTTAAATAAATCATATTTGAAGAAAAAGGATCAAAACAATGCCTGATATAAGCTACCTAAATCTTAGAATTTAAGAATTCATTGTCAGGCCCTGAACCAGCTTTCTCCCTCTGCATCTCTCATCGGATCAATGCATCTTTTTGACTTCCCTTACCTCTTCAGGCAGGAAGTATGATGGAAAATCTGAAATTCAGAAGTGACTGCCTACCAGGAGACTTTGGAAAAGTGAGAAACCCCACTTAGGGTTGGAGATATGAAAGAATCAGGCTAGATTTAGGGTCAAGGTACATTTAAAATGCAACTAGTCACAGCCTCTCAGCCTTGATCTTGCTAAAAAAGACTGCTTCCTGGCCATTCCTTCTGGTCATTTCAGAGGGCAATCCCTCTGTCTTATGCCATTACATTTCATATGTCTCTTTTCCTTAGCTTTCAGCCTGTAATTATTATTATGATATTACTGTAATATCATATGAGTACACTCAGCAGATCTGACTCACCGTGTTGCTCTTCCCTCTGGAGAACGTTGGTCCCCACAGTCTTCTCTCTGGTGAAGCACCCTACGGCACTTCCCACGTCCCTGCCTGTCTGATCTTTACCCAGAATGGCATTCTGATAGATGTGCCAAGGAACCCACTGATCTGCACAGAAACCAAAGGAGGCACTGAGGAGATGGGGATGGTGCATGAAGGAGACAGTTTTCTTGGTCCAGCTGGCCTGCTGTTGGTGTGCACAGCCAAATCTGGAAACAGAAAAGTGCTGTAGGGGCCAGTAAGACTGATGTGGTCATGCCAGCCCTCAGACAGCCTTCTAAGAGGTCTGTTATCTAACTCTCATATTGAATATATCATGGGCTAAAACTGATTAAAAAGCAAATAAAACAGCATGACCAATTTAATGGGGAATAAAAACATAACAGGGACTTTATCTCTCTTTTTTTTTTCTTCTGCAAGAGCCTAAAAACTCTGTTTTAGTTTGCTCCTCGATCACTTCAGTGCCAAGAAACATGCTTCAGCCTGCCCTTCAAATGCTTTGATGTCCCAGCTACCACCTGCATGAATGTGATATTCCTGAAGAAGTCTATGTATCAAGTGGGGTGAGGTGAGGAAACAGGAATCTTGGCAGAGAAGTGAGTGTACAGCCAGCACATTAACATCAGTGGCTTTGCAAGAATGATAGCAGAAATGTGTAGAGAAGAACTTGCTTCCTTTACCAAATGCAGTGTTGCTAATGAAAGGATAAAATATGCACAGTACATACAATGCATATATTTTCATCTGGGTACAATATGATGCATTCTTACAGACAGCTACCAATAAATCACAGGTCCTAAAATGTGAAATTAATATGGTTTCTACAATGTAATATTAAGCTGGGTCAGTGGGGTAGAATGAGTATTTTATTATTTGGGAGAGATACCGATTTTGATTTTTTTTTCAGTAATTTTCCTGAAAAAAAAAAAAAATCATAGTTGCTTAAAAACTTCTAAATTACGACCTTTTTTGACTAGATTTATGAGGAGTAACAAGAAAATCTTTCTTCGGCACCAATTTTGTAAAAGCTCTTTTGCTCACCTTTGCTTCTGTTCTTTCACACTTGGGTTTGCTGTGCTGCAAAGAAATGTTGTGGTACAGTGCACCTGTGATATATCCACGCTAAGAACAGATGAGGAGAGAAGGAACATTCATGACTTTGCAATAATGAGACTGCTGATCCACAACCTGCTGGTAATTCCTGCACAGCGGAAATAAAGCCAGAGAATTGCCAAGGATCTTATCTGCATGCTGACAACTGCAGGTCTCCTCAGACGCGCCCATCATCAGGTCACCCTTTTTGCTTTTAACCTTGCACTAGTATGGCTAACGGAGTGGCGAGCAGTCTTGGTCTTGGAGCAGTGATCTGTCTACATACTCCAGAATTCCATTTATTTTGTCTGGTTTTATTCATTGGGAATTTATTCATTGCCAAGACTCAACCAGATAGGAAATTCAAACTGATAGGTGCCAGTTATATGAGGTTGGTCCCTTTTTATCTTAAATTGTTTTCTAATTGATACAAATAACTATGTGGATGCTGCTTTATATCAGATTAGTCTCCGAAGACTAGAATCAGTTTAAATTGAAGCTAACCTGCCACTGTCAAATTGAAATAGTGTTTATACGGTGCCTCACTACAGTATAAATTTAAAATAAATTGGTGTATTTTCCTTTTGCAGATACAGATTTATTTTAATAACACTTCACATGATACACTTGATATGCAAAAACTAGCACTGGCAGGGTGTTTGCATAGATGGCCAGTGGCTCGCTGGTTTTCGTTTACTTGAGGTACCAAGGGTTAATTAAGGAATCAAGAGGGAGAATGAATCATGTAGGGACCAGAATGTCTTATCAGCTGTGACCTGTTCAGCCCCTGAGACAGAGAAGAAATAAGGAAGTGATTTATAGGTTACAGCAGTCCAGGATTCACTCTTTGGCAGTTGCTGGAGAAGTGTAGTACTCTGCACACCGATCATCTGTGTCCTGATATGCTCCTCATCTGGGGAATTTCTACCAGCAGACTGTTTCCCACGACTTGTACCCCAGGGTACAAGTTTCCCACTACTTATTGAAAACAAAAACTTACCGGTGTTTGTCATTACCAATTTCTGAAAATTAGACTGCTGCTAGGAACAGACACATTTAACGCTAGCAATTTGTAAGCGTACAGAGCTATTAAAACATCATTCATAGGTTGAGAAGGCCTGTCTGCTACTTTACGCATATTTACCTTCCACCCAGCTATAGTATTAGGCTCAGAAGTAAATAGGATAAAGCAAAGCAAAGCAGACACCGGTAAGTCACAAGTTCTGTCCTTGATATAGAGGTCTGTGACTCTGGGAAATATGTTGTGATGGATGGTTAGGTTTTTAATCTATATTTTTTTAATGTCATAACTGTCTGTCAGATTTTCCTTCAAAAAGATGTCTACCTTTCTTCAGGAATTACCAGATACAGAGAATATCATTGTCATCTCACCAAAAGCTAGCATAATTTAAACTGATCTCTCCCTGCAAAACAATGCGGGCACTCCAGCAGTCACCAAGAAATGATATTTTAACCACAAAAGCTAGTGACAGTCATCTAAGTTTTTATAAAGGTGAATATATACCATTTTCTTTAGGTCTGTCAAAGTTTTCAATACAAATAGGAAAGGTTAATTACATTACTTTCATTATACAGTATCTAGCATTGCAGGTTTCTTCCAATCCATTTTCCTACTCCTAACAACCTTTTTCAAAGCTAGTTTTTAAAAGAAAATATTTTAATATTGATGACTGCGTGTTTTAAAAACATTACATAGCTTTTTTTTTTTTAAGACAAGCATTACAGCTATTGCATTATATCATGCTGCTTTGCATAAAAACTGCATCTGCGTTCTGTGCACTGAAGACAGACTTTTCCTGGCTATTGGGCTGCCGGGCACACAGCTGCACAGGGAACCAGTTTCAGGCAATTACAGAAGAGATTCAATGGGTGGGTACAGCTGCCCCAGGCAGAATATACTACTGATGTTTACACACATCACAAAGAGATGAAGACACTACACAGAGAAATGACAGGCATGTACGAGAATATCCTGGCCTGCCACTTAAACTGAAATCACTGCCATGTTTTACCATTGACATGAACATTCAGGAGTAGGGCAAGTTCCCTTACCTCCCAGACCTACAGTAACAACTATTCCATACCATTAACATAAAACTACTACAAGTCTTAGCACTTTCCGGTAACGATTAAGCAAGAATATTCAGCAGCCTACCCCCCTGAAATTCAAGAGCAATTAGTAGACAGCAATATTGCCAGTGCTTATTGCTGAGGAAGAAAGTCTGAACCTGATCCCTTGAGTATTGCAAGGAAGAAAATGTGAACCTTTTCTATTTTCTATTTTGTTCTCTTTATCTGTCTGTTCTTTAATGACTTTGACATTCTGCATAAAGTGATTAGTAAGGTATCTGCACCATGAACCCCATGTTTCCTTCTCAGGGAAACAGCCCCAAAGCCCTATTTACTCTTATGCTTTCTATTACTCTCACAAGGTCTATGAACACCTTGAGAAAACAACTTTTTCCACGCTCACTCTCTTCTGTGCTGTCAAGAGATTCTTAGCATTACTGGACAATGGGACAAGTCAACAGTGTTGTCTGTGATATTCTCCTTAGGTATATATATATGTGAGATTACCAGTTTGCAGCTGTGAATACTGCTAACAGGTAGCACCTGAAAATGGTTACTTTTCACAGATTAAAAAAGAAAAAAAAAAGGCGGGGGAGAAAAAGCATGAGTATGGCTAGGGTTAAAGGAGGGAGTGAAATTGGGTTGTACTTAATTCTATATGGGATAAAAATTCTATGAGGAGGTAAATTAATAAATAGATTTTGTGTGTATCTCTAAGTTAAATTAGTTTGAGTTTTTTGAGTGTATGGTCTGGAGTGAGGTAGTTTAAAAGGCTCTTTCTGATTCTTGATAATGAGGAGGCTCATTAATTTTTAGGTGAATAATTTGCTCTTTAAAGGGTTTTTTTTTGGCTGAGATTTTTTGTTGTTATGGCTTTCATTTTTCTGAGGTTTTTTTATTAGCTTGATTAGTTACTGGGTTCTGCTGAAGTGAACTGAGGTGGCTCTGTGTACATGAGTGTGCTTGGGGTTGCACAATTTGTGTAAGTAATGAGCTAGATGATGGCAAGCTTTCTAGCTGTATCTTTCTGCTTCTAGATTATGCAAGGAGAGAGAAGGAAGGTGATCTGGTCATCAATGTCACTCTTCTATAGCAGCAGCTGCTAGGAGGAAAAAAAATAGGTGCTATAGAGCCTTCATTTGAGCTCTCTGTTTCATCTTAGTCTGCTTCGCTTTTACTGGGAGGGCAGCCTCTGGATTTGAGAATGCAATTTTGATCACTTTTTGGTAAGAAAAATAAAAGTTTTTAAACTCTTACCTATAGAGGATTTCATATTCACTGAGTTTTTGCAATACATGTGCTTTAGGAGAGATCTGTAACAAATAGTAATACTTCCTATTGCAATGCTGGCTGGAAATCCTGAAGCTGAAAGTTATTCTTCTGTTTAAAAGCTCTTTATTGCTCCTTTTTATGTCACTTACTAAATAAACATTATCTAAGGTACAACATAACTACTGTGTAAAAGAACAAGCTAATGCTAGTATAAGGATGCAGAGAAAGGGTGAAATAAAGCTAGAAGTCATTCAGTAACAGCAACAAGCAGTTTCGGGAAGGTATAAAAAGATCTCCATTATGTTGTAAAATCATGTCTGTATGTAGCCTCTGAATAGGCTACATACGCTGTATGTAGTGTCTGAATAGTCGCCCTTCCCACTGATGCTTTGTTATATCATAGAATCATAGAATGGTTAGAGTTGGAAGGGACCTTCAAAGGTCATCTAGTCCAACCCCCCTGCAAAGAGCAGGGACATCCCCAACCAGACTCTTTTCTGTGTCAGAACCAGCCTGGGCCTCAAACAGCTGATGTTCATGTATGCTTACTGCGGGGAGCGACTGCTCCAGAGCTTCTTCCAAGTCATTACTTTTGCATAGCACGGCTGCCATGCTGTTTCCTTAACAAGCAGGTTTGAATGTATCTGCAGAACTTGCATTTCTAGATGTGAAACTGGGCTAGGAAATCACCCTTTGTACGCATAGCTTTGAAACCTGATATTTAAACTTTACTGACCTGTTAAATCTAATGGTGTCCTTACTGTAATATTGGATTATTGCAAATTCAGTAAACAAATTCTTCTCTCTCAGGCTAAAGGATAACTGTATGCTTGTTTGTACTTGCTTGATTTGGGTATGAGTTACAATTCTAGGAGCTTCTCTAAATGAGAACTACACTTAGAAAAATTCAGGTGTTAGAAGAACATGTACAGTCACTTTCACTCCGAACGAAAAGCAGCTTCTCCTGATTTAGCCAATGTCACTTCAGTTTCATTTAAACCAAAGCAATTTCTACACAAAGTTGAGTACTCATCTGAAACTAACAGCACAACTTTTTAATGTAATCATGAACTTTTTTCTTTAGATAAAGTCTTTAAGAACTCTGACAGTACATTCACTGCTTGTATTGAACTCCCTTCATGATGCAAGTGAAAGTATTCCTCATATTGAGCCAGCTGACTACTCGGATATAAATGTTTACTAGGCAACTACAAAACATTGAGTAACTTCACAAACACATTGAATTTCAATGGTCAAAGAAGTGTGTAATACCTTATTTTGTATTAGGTAACCAGTGTATAGAGCTTCTGGAGTCCAATCTAACTCTGGTCAAGCAGTGACAGCATTAAGCGAGCTGAGACTAAAAGGAAGTTAGTGGTAAGTGAATAGTGTTTATTATAGCTTATGATGTCATGCAGGTATTTTGCTGCAGTTTGCAGCAAGAAGCACATAGCTGTATAATAAGCTATGGAAATCAATTTTGTATGTTATTTTTAAGAGAGAAATTTCTAAATTGGATATGGCAAATGCTTTTTAAACATGTTACATGACAAAATAGTATATTTTTCCTACCACCTGAAGGGGGGTGGGAAATCCAGAATTCATTTTTGTTTCAGCATGTCCTATGTTTATCCTCAGGGTGTTGCGTGTAGACATGTGGTTAACATAAAAAATGTCTTTATATTGTTGGAGAGAATAAGCTGTAAAATAAGTTTGTCAGCTACAAGAACTCAGCTTCCTGTTAGGTTATCTCCAGAAGTGAAAATAACCTAATTCTGGGAACAAAGATCTAACCTGTGTTTGGTCGTATACTGGTTTGGGTGAGTGACAGTGATAACAAGTAGGCATTTATATAATCTAATATAAAATTACATGTGGCAACAATAAGGGTTTCTAGATATTTCTTAAGACTCCAAGAAATCAAGGAACTTTGGTCAAGACTTCTATGATGAGTGCAAATCCCTAAATATTGAATTTTCATGTCAGCTGAAGAAACAGTAATCTCTTGTGTAACTGGTACACATTCCAAGACTCAGATTTATCAGACCTGAAGTCCTAACAAGTGTAAACCCCTATATAAGTGGGAATACAAGGAAGCTGTAGTTACTAGGTAAGTAAAAACATCATGTTAACTTTCTGTATTCCTCCTCCTACATTTGTAGCTGAGCTGAGGCAGCAGAGAAAACTGCTGGTAGATCTTAAACTGAAACTTGATTCAGATGTTAAGCCTTTTATATAAAACCCCGACTACTTTCATCTTGCATAGCATGCCTTAATCTTTGAAGAAGTAATGGCTATGCCTACTATGAAGTATGCTTTGAACTTCTTCTAGGACAGGGAGTCTGAGCAGTACAGGTGTCAGCAGGTCCCACGTAGTGCTGGGAGCACTCCTAGCTCTGCACCAGCCTGGAGCCCGGCTGCACCCGGCCTGTTGCCTCAGGTACCGGCTGGATGGGCGACGGGGTGGCTGAGCCCTTCTTGAACAAGGGTAAAATGGCAGCTCTTCCGTAAGCCTTCAGGATTTTATTAGGTTACAAAAGGAACCAACAAAAAGTTGTACATTACTCCAGCAGCAGGAAAAAACAAACAAACAAACAAACAAACCCAAACCGAAACAGTTTTTGTTGTGGAAAATAGACTGCGTGACTTCTCACACTGGGGGGCGGGGGCCCACGACACCCCCGCACACCGGCACGTCCAGCGTTTGCGCTCGCCCCGTACTGGCGGGCCGGGGGTGAGGTACCGGCCCCAAGGCGGCGGGTACCCCTCCCGAGCCGGTCCCAGGGGGGCGGCTGAGAAGAATCGCCGTGTCTTACTCCCGCGCTGAGTAGAGTTCTGGACGCCGGCCGCCCTACCACAGCCCATAACCGGACCCAGCCCCTACCCCTCAGCCGCCATACGATGCCAGGCCCCTGCCAGGCCAGCGGGGACTACGCCTCCGCGCATGCGCCAGAAGGCTCCGCTGAGGGGCGGGGACAGAGTCCGATGCCTGCCTGTGGACTGTACCACTAGACGGCGTGGGGGACGCAAGAAAAGAGCATCTTCCATGAGTTCGTTTATGAGGACTCTCTGCTGGTTCTTTCCCGGACTGTGTGTGCGTGAATAAGAGCTAACGGCAGAGATTAGCAGGTGGAGAGCCCATGCTCCCTCGCACGCCTCCTCTCCCCCTCCTTCTCTCCCTTGCCTCCCCCGGCGGCCGCAGATTGGGCGGGCCCCGCTTGACCCCCCCTTCCAGCTGGGGATGGTCGGGCCCGCTCGCGCTTCCCGTGGCCCGGCGTCGCGAGTTCGCGCTCTCCCGCGTCCGCCTTCTCCCGCCCCCTCCCTCCCGCCCTCCGTGCCGGCTCGGCGCTCGCCTCGGCCTCCCGCTCCCTCCCCCCGGCCCCGGCTCGGCCCCGGCGCGGCGGCCCTATGGCGTACAGTCAGGGCGGCGGCAAGAAGAAAGTCTGCTACTATTATGACGGTGAGCGGAGCCGGCGCGTGTGCGTGTGTGTGTGTGTGTGTGTGCGCGCGCGAGCAGGGGGGAGCCCCTCTAACGGCCGCCGGGGCCTGAGCCCGGCCCCCGCCATTATGGGCGCCTCTTCACCCGCGGAATGAGTCGTCGTCCCCACTCCCGGCTCCATGGCGGCCCCGGCCGGGGGTCCCCGCCGCCTCCAGCTGCCCCCCCCTCCCGCCATCGGCCCTCGCGGGGTTGAGCCCCCGGGGCTTGCTGGGCAAGGGGGAAAGGGGCGGCGAGGGGGGAGAGGGGGGCTGCAGCCCGGCGAGGTGCGGGTCAGGGAGCTGCCGGGCCTGGCGGTGAATGCTGTGTCTATTGTTCCCCCCCGTGCTCCTCCTTCCCCCCAACCCCCAAAAAGAAAAAAAAAAAAAAAAAGTTAAGACACTCCCCTCCATCCGCTAAGCACAGAGGCGTTGGAGTCGCTGTCGTGCCTGGCTCCTCCCCTGTTAAAAAAAAAAAAAAAGTCTAGGCCATGTGTAGCTTCGGCACCTGGTGATTCTTGTGCTGAGGCCTTCTCCTTCCTGTGGCTTTCCTGCGGAGATCGGGCGTGCGGAGGGTGCAGGGGGACCCTGCCCTTCCCTTCCCCAGCCGAACATGCATCAGAGTGGAGGTTTGGCTTCCACGAGCCTCTCCTCCAGCAAAACACGAAAGTGGCGTGCGTAGGTGTTTAATAACAGTGAAATTTGAGTTGCTTGCAGGCCTTCTAAGTTTGCACGCTTGTCTGATGAGGGCACAATGACTTGTGATCCGCGTTGTCAGTCGCGTCGGAAAAGTGCATAAAGCTCGCGCTTAGTTTCAGATATTTGCAGCAACTTGTTTGTGGTTCTCTCTGGCCTCGGCAGCAAGAACTTTTCGTTTTCCTCTTGAGTTTGGATTTGTTTTTCCTCTTTTTTTTTTTTTTTTTGTACTAGGAGGGTAAACTCGTTGGTCAGATTGGTTAAAAGATTGTATGTATTTCTTTTTTTTTAATTGCCTCCTATTGTAAGAATCCTTTAAGTTGGTGTCTGAGACTGATATTGGTAATAGCCGGGAAACGGAGGTTGAGGCTGTTTTGCCGTAGCGCTTTGGTGTTTTCACCATTTTGGAAATTAAGATGAATGGCTAAACCCACTAAGATATCAAAGGTGTCTGATGCTGTAGCAAATCCACCATTCTTTAGAAATGGCAGATCTTGTGGGGCCTGTCTCGGTTTTTTTTTACCACACTAAAGGAGGCAGAGTGATGGTTGCCGCCCCCTTCTCTTTGTTGCTAGCTCTGGTTCTTTGTTCAGCCTAAAGGGGAAAGGAGGCCCCTGTTAGGGATAATTTTGGTGAGGCTGGGATCTTATTTTTCTTTGGGAAGAGGAATCACTTTTTGCCTTGTTGAAAGGAAGACTGCAGTGATAGTTTAGAAGCTTTCTCATTGCAAATGTTTGCATGGTTTTTTTTTTTATATCAATATGCTCTTTTTCTTTCTTTCTTTCTTTTTTTTTTTAATAAAGTCAGGTGGCTATAGTTTACTTTATCGATATCTTCATTTTTTATGTGATCCTTGGATTTTGGTACTCTCCGCTAGTGTCAAGCTCCCTTAACAGCCAAAAAGCTATACTAGTGAAGAGGGGGGAGAAACTGGAGAAGGAAGAAGTTTTCAGGTGGCAGGATAATGGCGACTTAAAAGCAGTTGTAGCTTGTATCTTGCTGGAATACATAGACTAGGATAAATGCAGTAATGTAGAGTATAAAGCATCTGTTGTAAAAGTGATTCTAAAAAAATGCTTTCTCTGTGGCAGAGTTCATCAGCTTTGGAATGTTTTTGATGTCTTATTCTTTTATTGCCAAAGCCAACAGTTATTTTACACTTATTTTGGAAATAGAGTTATTATAAGAAATTTTAGAGTTAATACCTTCAGCAAATATTTCTAATGCTAATTTGTGGTTCATCTGAGAATTCTGAGTATCTTGTAACTGTGTTGTACCAGCAAAGTCTTGAATCAAAGTGAAAGGAGTGTTCAAAGCCTTAAATAACTCAAAACTAAAAAATACAAAAATGCTTCAAGCGCACAACTGAGATAGTGGTGTATCTCCAAGCATGCCGTAACTGAAGTAAATGACTGACCATTTTTTGTTACAGTTTTCCCTCCACACATACTTTCACTTTATTTCTTTAAAAGTATACATTAAAAAGTGTTGAAAAGTACTAAAAGGATATATACCTATCTTTTGAGATATAATAAATTCCTACATGCTTTTTGTGAAACTCAGTGTGATTGTCATCTGAAGTTGCTTTTATAAATTAGCCCATCACTTGCCAAGTTTTCTCAGAGTGTATTGCTGTTAATGTTTTCTGATAATTAGCAGTTTTAATAGCCTTCACACTGTACCTGGAACCGATAAACTTTGGGTAGAAGAAGCCTGATTTCATTTTCTGCAGTTTGTTCATAATAAGACTTGTCAGCCACATCCAGTTTGCAGAATTTGTGTTGCTCATGATCATGCTCACGTAGCGAATTTCATCTAAGTTTGAGCCAGTGCACTATGGGAAGAGCTAGAAATGTACAAGTTAAGATACTTTAATAATCTGAAATATTTTTAATAACTACTTCTAGTCTTAACATATATGTGGCCATAGCTTAGCGAAGTCTGTTGCTCAGACTGCTTAGAACCATACTAGATATGGAAAGATACTGTAGCTTTTATTTTAGCCTCTTACAATGTGTCTTCAGGTTGTTGCCACGATCTTACAGCATGTGGCTGAGTGGCTTCTTCCAAATTAGGCATGTGTTGTAGAGTTGCCCATAGCAATGAGGACAGGACCCAGATGGTCTTTCCAACTCTGTGCTTCTGTACAGCAAAGCACCATTCTAGAGAATCACACAGCAACTAGCATGGCTACAGTTAATAACCGTATTTATTCCATGCCAGTGCACTAGCAGTATTGTTTAGATTGCTTGTTGTGCGTAATTTAATGTGAGTTTTCAGAAGGCCCTACCTTCATGAAAAGTTTGACACCTGCATCAGAATGTGGTTGGTTCCACCCATAAAGACAAAACTAAACCTGTTCTAACAGGGCAGCATGCTGCTATATTCAGACATTGTTCAAGTACATCAGCACTTACAGTTTAAGTTCATCTTCTCTGCATGTGTAAGCTTTAATTGAGGAATGTTTCACAGAAATTCATTGATGCTTTGCGCAGTGGCTTCCAAACACAGCAGTAGTGTCCAGCCTCTGCTCAGGGCTCAAACGTCAGGACTTTGCTAGTCTCCTGCTATCTACTTGATTTTAAAAACAAGAACAAAACCCCCAACCCTTCAGATGCTAGTGCAGTAATTTTAGACCTGTTCAGGTAGCTGTTTGTTGGACTGATCAGCCATTGATGATCTCTTTCTAGATTCATCTTTACACAAGTTCAGCTGTTAGTATTGCAGAAGTCAATCCAAATATAACTACCGCTGTTAAGATTTTTTTTTTCCTTGTGGTTTCCATTGTAGCGTTTAGGTTTCTTCGCTTAATGGAGTTCTGAAATACCTCATGACTTCAGGTAACCATACTTAAAATAAGCAGAGATGTGCTCAGTGTACATAACAATTTATCTGTATCAAAGTTACAAAATAATGTGACTTACAGTTACAAAGTATCGAAAAAGAAAAGTAAGTGTCATTTCTTGCCTCTTTGTTTAGGCCATTGAGACTGTTTTGTAACGGGTTAATTTAAAGGTGTTATTCTTCTGTATATCTTGGTAAGCAGAGAGACTAACGTGCTTTTTTGGGAACATAGCAGCTTTTGTTAGTCATTTGTGTGTTTGTCAGAAAACTGAAGTTCCTTTAGGGCATGTAACCTCTTGTATTTTTCTATGTATTAGAATATTTAACATATGTAGACCTTACTGAAGTCTCAGATAGAGAAGTAAGCGTCTAAAAACTTGTTGATCAAAAGAATCATGTGGGTTTATTTTTATTTGATAGCTCACTTCAGAACTTAGGCAAGTAACTTGTCTGAATTGAGAATTTTTTTATTATTATTATTTAATATATTTGAACCCAGAACATGACAGTGTATGTAACAACTTAATTTTCAGGCAAATCTGCTGGTCATTTGTTGGTATCACATTTTGCATCACATGTTGAACAGTGCAGGACAGTAAACTTGTGCTAGCATTAAACTGGGACTTGATTCGTCTCATTTTAGTTGAGGACTCAACTTTTCAGAGATTATGTTGTTACTTCTCAATGGGAGCTATTTGGCTGATATTTTTACTCATGTAAAACAGTAAATTTCAGTCTTTGAAACCTTGCTGTGAAAGTTTAATAGATTTGCCAACTTTCTGCATATACTACTTTGCATTTTTTCACTCCACTTCCTCTTTGGTTCTGTTCTTTTCTTCTGTACTTTCCATGTTCACCCACACTGGTGAGTGATATAAAGTATGTTCATAACACTTCTGTATGATTTTTACCTTTGTATTGACAAGTTTAGGATCAAGTACTCATACTACCTGCAATGCTAGTCTCATGCACTTGGCCTTGCTGTACCTGTTTCTCATATATATATATATATATATATATATGCATATTCTAGTCAGAGTTAGTCTGGCACAAAGTGCGGAGATTTTTTTAGCTCCGTCAGTGAGGGAGGTGCCCCATCCCCGCATATGCTAGCTCTTGGTACACCTTCCTTTTCTCTACAAAGTACTACAGTAAGGCTGTATATATGAAGGAGGGATACATAGGTTTCAGGATCAGTAGATAAAGTGTTTGTACCAGGAAGGGAACCTTCTCCTTCACTTGGTAAAGGAGAAACTTTTGACACTTTTGCTTTCACCACAGAATGATGTCTCCAAGATGATTCCCCTTTGTGATGTGATGTGATGTGATGTTGGTTGGAACTCAAGGTGCTGATGAAGGAAGAGGAACCTCTTGTGTACCTTTTTCTTCCTCACCCAACATACACATTGCAGCAGTCCCCTGAAACTTAATGGACTTTTTCTCTATATGTTTTAATTTTTTGTTATGAGACTAGTGCCGAAAAGCGTTTTTGTTGGTGATGCTAAGACCTGAAAGATATAAATGGTATTGCCTGTTGCTAAAGTGTATTATATTGATATCTATTGTTAGTCATTACTGCTGACCTCTGATATGGAAGCATGAACATGCTTCTGCCGGATACTCCCACAGATCTTCTATTTGATTAAATAAGCTCCCAATAAATGTACCAACTTGCCAATTCTTTTAAAAGTTCTCTTTTCTGATAATAAAGTGAAAGTTAAAAGATGTTTAATTTATTGAAATTTTTTTTAAGTGTACACTACAGTGTATGGTATGTAGAAAATGCTTAATTTTGAATCTGTTTAAGTGGTTAATTGCAATATGTCAAAGAATATGTTGCAAATATATTTGGGAAGCTTTTTTTTTTTTTTGTTCTATATAGGGAAAATAACATTTTACATGAGATAGAAAATAATTGTTAGTTGTCTGCTTCCTTATCCATCAGCTTTCTGAGTAAAATGTCAGTGATAATGACTATACAAGCTGAAGTAGTTACAATTGAAATTACTTGTTTGTTTGTTTGTTTGTTTTAAAAAAAAAGGTAGGAAATACATGCACATTCTTTAAGCCACAAATGCATTTGGAATGAAGTTTCCTTAAAAACATTATGTTATTGAAAGTCAATATTGTCTTAAAAATTTCAAAATGTTAAGCTCTTACTAGCTTGAAGCTTTGTAAATCTGTGACTTATCAGTAACTTCAAAAAACAAAGTAGAGATGATAAATGATTGGTTTCCATTTTCCAGTCATTGGTTTCAGAGAGACCTGATAGATCTTGCCTAAAGATCAAATTTGTAAAGTAGCGTTTTGTAAAATCCTTGGAAATGTTTTTGTCAATGGGAAGGGATATGAGTATTCTCTCTTAATACCTTTTGCTCTTTACTTGCGTGTGACCAAAAAGTACAGGCTTGCAGTAAATATCTGCAAGACTCCAGGTCTTAATAACTGACAAGAAGTGACAATCTTCTATTTAAATACCTAAGTGAGAAGAAGATCTAAGTTCTTCTAAGTTCTTAACTTAATGCTAAAACTTGGTATTTCCATTGTTGTGGGATGGCTAAGAGCTAGGTGTTATGCGATTGATTTTACAAATCATGAGGTTCTATCTGTTTTCCAAAGTGTCCTTATTCTCCTTGTCACTTTGAAAGCTGAAAGCTGAATTTTGAAATGCTTTGAGACTTAGAATCTTACTGTAATGCTTGCTTTTCTTGATAGTTGGTGATGCTACTGCAAGCTGACATTTTCCCTTTCTCCTGAGCTGGACCTCATGTTGAAGAGGTGAAACTGAAGCTGTTTTGTAGCAATGCTTCTTTTACCTCTGACTAACAAAATTTGACATAGTATGACATTGTGAAAATAGTATTTCTTTTGTTCCAAGTGGGCAAGGCAAAGCATGTTGGAGGATGTGGAAGAAAAGTAAAAATTTCAGGAAGGTAAAGTTCACTAACTGTTGCTAAGGGTTGTGGAATTCTCCAACTGGAAGCCGTTGATAACTGGACATACCTTTTAGGTTTGTCTCTGTTTCCAGAAACATATGGACTGCTTGTTCTATTTAAAATGGTTTGTGTCTTGGGAATGTCAGTGTTCAAAGTGGAGGCATTTATGTTCTAACAGTACCTGAGCTGGGCAGAAAACTTAACTAGCTCACAATAGAGGCCATTCTTTTCTTGGGAGTGAGAGTCAAATTTGTTATCTTAAACGTGTGTCTAGTCACTCTCCAATCTGACAGAGGCAGGCTAATCTGGATTACAAGGTTGTGTTAAACTGCTGTGGATCACTAGCAGCAGGTGGCTGGGGAATGTTTGTGCGTGTGGTTGCAGCAATGGATCCAAAGCTAACCTCTAAGATGTAACTGCTAGGGTTAGTAGTTAAGAGCAAGCTGAGGATGGTGTGTATCTTAAAATCAGCTCCTGCAAAATAGTAGGTTTTACTACAGCCTCTGTTGTGGTATAGTGTAGCTATGTCATCAGTAGTTTCTGCTCCCCTCTCAGTTCCCGTTTTGTTTCCCATTTCTTCAGTCTTTGATACCTGTCCACTGTTTTCTTCACTTTATTTGAAACCACTTGTAGGCATCTTTGCTCCCCAACTACTGTCTGCTTGTAGTAAAGGTGTGAGATTTGGCCTCCTTTTTGCCCTCTGCTTCTGACATACAAGCTTTTATGAGCAGTTTGTTTTCCTCATGGCCTTTTGGAAATAGTCCCTTTATCGGTTTTGGTGGTGGTGTGTGTTTGTTTGTTTGTTTGTTTTTTAAATCACCATGCTTGCTTTCTTCTGAGAATAATTTTTTTAAGTAGCAATGTAAAGTTGTTTTGTAGTATGAGTAGCTACTAATTTGTGCAATATTGACAGGTGACATCGGAAACTATTACTATGGACAAGGGCATCCAATGAAACCTCATAGGATCCGAATGACCCACAACTTGCTGCTAAATTATGGCTTGTACAGAAAAATGGAAATTTACGTGAGTATAAACAATAGAATGAATGTCCACTGAAACATTTTAAGTTATTTCTAAAGGACTTCAAGTGTCCTCATACAAATAAATGGAGAAAAGTGGAAGTGGAAATAAATATAGTGTATTCAGAGCTCTTTTACTTAGAAATGAAGCAGTATTTTATAACTGGTGAGGACTGCAGATTGTTGTCCAGATCTGGAGGAAGTGAGGTAGAGCCCCAGTAGAGACTTTTCACCGGTATTTTTATGATAGGAGGGGTGGAGTGTTGGGGGGACGTTGGAGTAACTGCACAAAGCAGTAATCAAGTTGTATACTAACAACAGAGTAGTCCTTACTTTGTGTAAAACAGCACTACTATCAGTTTCACTGTTCTCCCTTCAAAGTAAATTAGTTTTAAGTTGTCTGTTTTAGCCAATTGTTAGCTGATTTTTCAGAGCACTGATTGTTTCTATAATTTGTTCTTGTTATCAGCGACCCCACAAAGCTACTGCTGAGGAAATGACCAAGTACCACAGTGATGAATACATCAAATTTCTCCGATCAATAAGACCTGACAATATGTCTGAGTACAGCAAGCAAATGCAGAGATGTAAGTGTCAACATTAGGCTAAATCTGTCTGTATATCCTTTGATGGTTAGCATTGTTTAAAGTTAAGTATTCACCAATATGGAGGTATGAACATGACTTAATGGTGTAGGTGAGTTACAGAAATACTGTATCAAGAGTAACATGTGCTTACCTTTAGCCACACTAATTTTGGGACTTATGTATAAAAAGCAGCCATCTTGGCAAAAATATTCTTTAAGATTATCGAAGGATTTTTACCTCCCCGTTCACAGGGTGTAGTCTAGATGTGAAATAGTACTTTCTGTAGGCTTAACGCACAGATTCAACTTTAGTTGTGAGCTATTGGCAAAAGTGTCTTAAAATCTGTTCTAACGCAAAAACTTTCTAAAAAAGAATGACTTTTAGAACAGTAGGGAACTAAAAACCAATGTGTAAAAATGTGTTTAAGTTAAGTAAAGGAGTTACTTATTCCTGTTGGAGTGAGATAGTAAAAATTGTGCAGTATTCACTGCTTGCCCTTTCTGTTAATTTATTTTTTTAATTATAGGAATAGGCTCAAAGTACTGTTAGGAATGCAGTTTGACAGCTATTATGTCAATTTTAAAGGCAGTATTGTAACCTCTTTTTGATGCCTTATTCTCAGCAAATTATTTTTCCAAGTAATTGTGCCTTTTTTAACATAATCTATGTTAATCGGCACTTCAAAAATCTTATAATTTTATAACTTCTTGTTAACAAGGAGACAAAGCTTCCTATGGAAACTTAAAAAAAAAAAAAAAGAAAAGATAGTTTGGAGTCATCTTAGCTTATGTCCTGGTTTTGGCAGAGATGGAGTTAATTTTTCCTCTCAGTAGCTGGTATGTTTTGGATTTTGTGTGTGAAGAATGTTCATAAACACTCTGATGATACCAGTTGTTGTGAATGAGACCAAGGACACTGTCCTGCTTTCCAAGTCTTGCTAATTTGCAGATGCAGGAAGCTGGGAGAAAGACAGACAGCATAATTGATCCAAACTGGCCAAAGAGAGTATTCCATGCCATAAAGGTCATGCTCAGTATATAAGTGGGGGCAGGCGAGAGTGGGTATCTGCCTTCCTGGCATCCATCCTTCCTGCTTGTTTTTGCTGGCATCGTTTCCCCTACCTTGCTGGCTCCCTTTTGCTCCTTTGCTTGCTGCTCGGTTTTGTTTCTGTGATCGCTGCTCGGGACGGGCTGTATTGGTCATTGGGACATCGGGTGGTGAGAAAACACATATTGTTCACTTTGTATATTTTTAATATCCTTATATTCTGTTATTATTGTAGTTTTCCCTTTTAGTAAATTGTCTTCATCTCAACACACGAGTTCTCCTTCCTTCCCAATTCTCTCCCCCATCCCCCTGGGGAGGGGGAGAGTGAGCGAGAAACTGTGTGGTGATTTGGGCTAAACCATCACAGTCATTTTGGCGCCCAACGTGGGGCTTCTTCAGCACGTGTCACCTCTTCCTCCGGTGGCATTCCAAAATCTTTGCCTTCTGGCCAATCTGTGATCACTTCTAAGATTCCTGGGCGATTGGGGTTTCCTATTCGGGCTTGCTGTGTGATCAGTGCGACCCATTTACTCCATGTGGCGTCAGTTGCATGATGTGTAGAGGGGACCTTCCCTTTGAACATCCAGCCCAGCACTGGCAGTCGGGGTGCCAGGAGGAGCTGTGCTTCAGTACCAATCACTTCTGAAGCAGCTCGAACTCCTTCGTATGCTGCCAGTATCTCTTTTTCAGTTGGAGTATAGCATATATAGCTCTATATCCCCAGCTCCAAAAGCCTAGGGGTCGACCTCGAGTCTCCCCTGAAAGGGGAGTGTTTAAAATTTAGCCTGACAAAAATGAGGCGGGGGTGAGGGGGAAGTAGTTAAAATGCTGAATGAGGTATGCATCACATCTGTAAGTGTCGTGTATAGCAATGCTATTGGAATGGTGGTGTTAAAAAGTAATAACATTTCTTACACAGTTAATGTTGGAGAAGATTGTCCTGTATTTGATGGCCTGTTTGAGTTTTGTCAGCTGTCAACTGGAGGCTCTGTTGGTAAGTATAGCTTGTTTGACAGCTATTTAGTAGCTTTATTAGTTTATGTCAGCAACTTAAAACTTTGATAGTATATTTAAAACTGATGCAAATGTAAGGGGTTATTTTTATTAAAGAAATACTAATTGTATATCAGTTACTTGATATATCTCATATTTGACAGTTTGTATCTCAGTATTGGTAAGAGATCAGATCTAGGATCAACTTATTTGAAAAATAAGATACTATTTCCGGTGACAGATTTAAAGGTCTTCAGAAGTTTCTGACTGCATTTCTTTTCATTTTACCTTTTTACAGCTGGGGCGGTAAAATTGAACAGACAACAGACAGACATGGCTGTTAATTGGGCTGGAGGACTTCACCATGCCAAGAAATCGGAGGCATCTGGTTTCTGTTATGTCAATGATATTGTACTTGCCATCCTTGAGTTACTGAAGTAAGTTTATGATGGGAATAAGATAAAATTATATGAAGTGTCAAGTTCAAGGATTTAAATGTTTGAAGATATGAATTGTAATTATTATTTCAGTGAGTTTTCATAGCCCATGTTGAACCTGTACGGTTTCAATTAAAAAAGCTCCAAGCTCTGCACAGTTTGGCTTCAGCAAGAAGTTTAAACTAGAATGCAGGCAAGCTGAAAAAGTAACTAATAGGAGATAGGTTTAAAACAGGTATTTGTAAGTACTTCTTTACACAGAGGATAGTGAACTTCTGGAACTTGCTGCTACAAGAGGCTGAAGGAAGCAGACAGCAACAACAGATTCAAAAAAGAGATTAGATATAGTCATGGACAAGAGGTCTGTAAATGGATGTTAGAGATCGAAGCGATGATGCACCCTGCAAAACACCATATGCTGTAATTCTAGATGGTGAGGAAGTACTAGGGGAGCGGACTTCAGAAAATGGACAAGCTTACATGCTTTCTGCAAATGTTAATCTCCTGTTGCTATGCATGGGGACAGAATAGCGGGCTAGATGGATCACTGCCCTGACCCCTTAGGGCAGTCATTATGCTCACAATCATATACCTGTTTGGTTTCTCAATATGCCTGCTTGTTTCCTATCATTTGACTTGTTACTCAACTGAACAGGAATTACTAAACCAAACAGGAATATTCAGGGAAGATGGTGCATTGAGCTTCCTTGGGTTGTTACATGAATTAATGTGTCTGTTATGAATAAATAATGAAATAACAGCTGTGCTGTTGTGACTGCAAAATAAAAATGAGACGAGTAATGAAAAAGTGATCACATAATTAACTTCAAGCAGTAATGCTTCACTAAAACTTCAAAGCCTAAGTGTTACTTGTACTGCTTCAGGGAACTACATTCCTTCTAAAAACAAATAAATCTCATTTTTTACAAAAAATATTCTAGGTATTTTACTATTGTGAATGGAGCAGCTGAATCTGCTGGTGAGGGATGGGGGAAGCAGCTGTAATCTGGAAGTGTTTTTTATAAATGGAAGAAGTTTTTGAAGACACTAACAAATAGTTAATATTAACATATTAAGAGATTCATTTGAATGTACAGCATGTATTAAGGATCTGTCTTTGCAGTCTGAGAAAAGCAATACAATTTTCTGTGGTCCAGTCTTGAATTTTTTAGCTTAATGTGTGTGTGAAGGAAGGAAACTTTGAAATAGTTCTGGGTTGTGTAACCTTAGGAAACTGTCCTGTTCAATGTCTTTTAAAGCAAAAAATCTCAGCCCACCTGAAATTATGACTTGCATTCTATAGCACTATGCAAAGCATGATGAAAATGCATCTTCTGATGTTCATAGACTTTGTTCTTTACTGAACAACATAGAATTTAAGACATGCTTACTGTATCCCTTACTGTTTCAAATGCTCTGAGACTTCAAACAACTAGCTTCTTTATCAGTCTCAAATAAACTGATCTGAAACTTGCAGTATTTAAGGAAATACTAAGCAATAGTGTAATAATGTCATGCTAATAGTAAGTGTGATATACTTGGAAATAAGAATATGCATGTCTTTACAAGTTGCAGAGGTAAGGAAGAAAAGTCGATGAAAATAACTAATTTTTTTTTTTTTTTTTTTTTTTTTTTTTTGTGGGCTTATGGAACATGGATTATTCCTGCTCCTGGCCCTATGCTGTTCGAAGTGTACACTAAGAGATGTTTTAGTGTAAACTGTGGTGGTAGTTACTGAGAAAGCGGGAAGAAATGCCCCATGAAGGGGGCAAATTCAGCAGATAGGAACAACAGAAAGTGATGCGAACAGAAGCACAAGGTATTCTACAGAGTGAGGCAACTTTGGAGTAAATACTAAATACACTACATACTTAAATTATTTATTTTGATGAAGATTAACTTATTCTCAATACAGTTTGGATAATAATGAAAATTCTAAGAGCATGTGATTACTTCAACCAAAATAATCAAAATGATCATAATCTTGGATTTTAGTGTTTGGTTGAGTTTCCTTGGTAAGTATCAATATGTTGTGAACATAAGATAATGATGATTTCTCATACATTGTTTTATTTCTAGGTATCACCAAAGAGTGTTATATATTGATATTGATATCCATCATGGTGATGGTGTTGAAGAAGCATTTTATACCACAGATCGTGTCATGACAGTATCATTCCATAAGTATGGTGAATATTTTCCGGGCACAGGGGACCTTAGGGTAAGGTTGAGCATGAAATTTCATTAGGTGATAAATTACCTCTTATTCTCTTCCTTGTAGATACTGTTTTAATACTAGGTTACAATAACTATGTCCAGTAATAATATACAGAAGTAACTTTTCAGAAACTATGTTAGTCTAGAGTGATAGATTTGTTGAAGAACTTCAGGAAAAAAGTACAGGATGATGGGGAAGTAAATTATTCACTTCTACATGAAATCAACACATTCACTTCTGGATAAATTGTCTGAAATTTTAGTTTAAATATGCAATTAGTTCACTCAGATTTTGGAAATCTCTCTAGGAAGAAAATGTGGTGTACTACAATGATTATCTGTACATTTCAATTCTGCATATTGTGACTATTAAAGCCAGAGCTTTAATAGTCACAAAGCTTCAGCTGCAACTTGAATTTACAATGTTCTATTTGCCTAGTAATACAGTTGGCTCGTGGTTTGTTTTTTTTTTAATATTCCTTACATTATAAAGTGTTTCAAGTTCTCATGATACTCACTGCTGAAGAACTTCAGCATGCCCCACAGACAATTGTGTACTAAGCCGCTAGAGGGAAGGAGCATTGGCCTGTGAAGAATTGTCATTTAAGCTGTTGTAGAATCTCCAGCAAAGCTGAGAACGGAAACCAATTTTCCTGTCCCTTCCTATTAATTTTAAGATAATTAGTCATTCCTCATGTAGACTCTTGTCCATTAGAACTGAAAATTGTTCTACTTCACAGCTTGAAAGAATATTTCAAGTATTAGGATTAATATATTCCTAGCTTTAAACTCTTACATTAAGCTTCCTTTTATCAGAGGCACTCCCAGGATAAGTCACTCCTCTGGTATCAGCAACTTTGTATGTTTGTTTGTACATACAGTTAGTAATTTAAAAAAAAAAAAGTAGACATTTCTAAAAAGTTTACCTACAAAAATGCTATGTTGGGAAAAGAACTCACTGTTTTCCTACTATCTTTAAATTGATTCAAGAGATGCAGTTATTCATGTTTCTGGTAATATTCTCAGAATGTGTGCTCCCCAGTGTACTGATGATACCCAGAGGACACAGGAGTAAATGAAAGCTGAGCTTTAAATCAGTGGGGTGCTAAGCATTCATTTTGGTGTGGTTGTTGGAGCTGAATGTTATTACGGTTGTTAGATTTTATTAAACTGTGTTCTAAATAGATTTAGATAGAAATCAGATCAGGCTTTTTTTTTTTTAATCCATGTGGTTTAACTTCACTGGCCACAAGGTGGTAGTGGTGCCTCAAACAAAAAGCAACTCAGATCAGGATGTTTATAAAGACAAGCTGTTGTTGCTGAATTTGGCTAGAATGTTTTGGGTTAGATATCTTGGCTTTTTAGAAGCAGCACTTCCCGTTGACAGAGGAGTTTATGGATTCTTCACCTCGCCACACCCAGGACAAAGACTTAAAAGACAGACAGTTTAAATAAATAGAAGAATATTATATGTTACTGGGATTTTTTTTGCCATGTCAGTGACAAACAGTACCTCAGGCATGGTAACTTTTACTCTGTTTTTCTAGCTAGTATTTTGAAATTAGCATTGTCTACATACAGACTTCTGCAGGCTTTATTGCAATTATTACATCCCCATATTAAAAAAAAAAACATTAAATTTTTCCTATTTTCAGGGCTTGCAAAGCTAATTCAACTAAAGGGAGAAATAATTGCTGCTTGCTTCTGCTCAACTTGATCTGCCGTTGCTGGTCGTTTACATCAACTTTAAGAGCAGCCAAATCTTATCTTTGTTTTTGTCAGTGGGCTCCTTTCAGGCTTATTTCTGTAATTCTTTAGTTAGGTCTAGTTTGCTGATCAGGTTACCCTTATTTGATGCAGGAAGAAATCGTGCATCAGCTGACGATTTTGTGATTGCAGGTCCATCAATGTAGCTGAATCTCACTGAGGTTCAACTGCGTTCATCCATTTTCTACTGAAGGTATTGTGCAGTCTGAACTTCCAGTGTCCTCAGTAGGTTATTTGATTTTCTACACATCTTGGATGATAGCAGTAATCTTGTTTTATGTGTATGTAGAAAGGTCAGTTGGGACTGTAGTGGTATGCAGAGGCCCAGGTTCTGTGAGGAAATTTGATCCATTGATGAATGGGCGATTACGAGAATGCTGTATTGTTTCTTTAGTGTTTATAACCAATGCAAGTATCAGTTACAAAAAACATCTATTGAGTAGCTCAGGCTAGAAAGCAATTACCCTGTTTAGTGGAAAATTGTGTGAACATTGGGTTTTGCTGTGTTTTAGGATGAGATTTTTTTAATGCCTTTTGGGGGGTTTTTTGGTGTTGTTTTTTTTTCTTTTTTCTTTTTTTTTTTTTTTTTAATTTGGAAAGCAAGACTCTGTCACCTCAGAAAAATCAGCATCTGAAAGCCTAGGTAATCCACTTGGGGAAATTCTGGACAACTGTCATGCTTCAAATCAGCCAGAGTCAAGTTCAGCAGAGGTCTTCAGTGTCACTAATCTTGCAATACTATGAAATGTTGTTAATATGCTGGAAGGAGGGAAAAAAGTCAACTGTTAACATTGTGCCTGTGCTGCATTGGACATTCATCCTGTGTCTGTCTATCTCCCCAAAAAAAAGATAAATACTGGAAGTGACACATTGCTGTTGCATTCACTGCTAAGGAGGCTTTGTTCAGGAGGAAAAAATCCATGACTATTTCAGTAGCTAGTGTTGAGAGGTTCAGTATTTGTATTGCTGGGCCATCCTACTTGTGATTTGTAGTTTTTCAAGGATGTTGGACTTGAAGTGTGCTTTTTGATAAGGCAGCTGCTGTTTGATAATAGTTTACAGCGAAACTGAACAGGTTAAATCTTACTATCTTCCCCACAGCACATTTATTAGTGGCAGAGAACTGCTCTCCAGTTCTCACTGAATCAGTTTCTGTCTGTCTTAGTGATGAGCTAAAGAGAAGAAATAGGAACATGGGTCAAGCAGGGGTCTTTAGGTTTTAATCTGATAGTCAGAACAGAAGTGGATGGATTCAGGGTTTATTTGTTTGATTTTTTTTGCAAATAGGGGTTTTTTTAATACATATGTTGCCCAGGAAAGCTGGTAAGATAGACTACTACGGTTCCTTCCTTGTCACCTGGTGGAACTGAGAATAATCTGCAAATTTGGTTTTTGTTTTTGTTTTGTTTTTTTTTTTAAAGTCTCAGTTTCTTCAAGGATCTTCTCTCCCTTTTGATGCAACTAGTTCTTCATCCTATGTTTGGAGCAGAGAATACAGTTTTAAAAACCTTCTTAAATCCAAATCTTCTGTACAGCCCCAAGAACATGCATATCACTTTGCTCTTCTCAGTTTTCTTGCTTTTTTTTGCTTAACTATTTTTACGGGGCTAAACTGATCATTTACGTTTTGTCTTTTTGTCTTGTATCTTTGAATTTAAAAAATCCCTTGTACTTACCACAAATTTAGTCTTGTTGTACAATTCCTACACTCCAAAATGATTTTATGGGAGAATAAGAATCAAGTAACATAAGTTGCATCTTTTCTGCTTGCAGGCATGAAAAATGGTATAAAGTAGCTCAGCAAGCTTGTGTAGAGTTTTTTACATTATATACCATCATGTACTTTTATGTTTGTAAGAAAGTATTTATCATCTTTGCTTACAGGACATTGGTGCTGGAAAAGGCAAATACTATGCTGTCAACTTTCCAATGAGGGATGGTATAGATGATGAATCGTATGGACAGATATTCAAACCAGTGAGTTTTTTATTTTTGGTTTTGTGGGGTTTTTTAAGCTCTTTGGAAACATAGTTGTTTTGTGGGTTTATTTTCATAATACGAATTAACCACTTGCTGGTTTTTATTGATCATAGATTATATCCAAAGTAATGGAGATGTACCAGCCCAGTGCTGTGGTATTACAGTGTGGAGCAGATTCACTGTCTGGTGACAGGCTGGGATGCTTTAATCTTACTGTTAAAGGTAAGCAGAAAAGTATGTTTGTCTGCAACTTTTTACTTGATAGAAACTTCTATCCTTCATACTACTTTTTGAAGACATTTGCATGATGAGGACTGGAGTCACAAAGATTTTATTCATTACTCTGATTAATCACTTCTTTCTTTGCTATACAGGGATGGCCAAAAGAAATACAGATGTTACCTCTTTCTGTCCGTCTAAAAAAGTTAAGAAGCTTGGTTTTCCATGTTCTTCCTAGCTACTCAAGTGATTCCCTTTCTTTTATACACAGGCTTTCTGTAGCTTTAAAGCAGCGTTCTGGAATGACACAACAACAGTCATCCTACTGTAACAGTTATTATGATGAGCAAATAACAAAACTAATGGTTAATTTAGTAGGACTACAGATACTAAACATCAGACACCTTGTTGGGCGTAAAATAGGTATTACTGAAATCAGAATACTCACTGCATTATTAAATTTATAGTGGTGTTTGTTATACTGAGCCTTATGTTAACATTCATTTTTATTAACTTTTGTATAATCAATTTATTTTAGTATTACTTATGTTTCTACCCAAAAGTGTGATTCTCAAAATTGAGATGTTAATTTAGCAAACAGCATAAATATTATTCATTCATTTAAGTGATAAAATATTAAATGTATATTGAACTTTTGCTAAGCCTTTAATCCAATCTCTTTGAATCATTCATTTTCTGAGTTTTCTTGTTTTTATGTTTTCTTAATGAGGCAATTAAGAGTTTTATAGGCAACAAAATGCGGTATAGTATCTGTCGGGTCTGCAGTGTTTCAGGGTTCTTTTCTTGATTTGCACCAGGTGGCAAAGCTACATCAGTTGCCCATACAGCTCAGATTTTTTTCCATCTTACATATCTTGGAAACCAAGAGAGCTGCTGCCTCCTACAGATGCCTTTCAGTATGCTGTATCTCCCTGGAGTGTGTACTGTCTTGGCACCAGTTCACTCTGTAAGCAAGACTTAGCAACCTCTAATACAGGTTCAAATTTAGAAGTAGAAAGGACCAAGTACTGATTTGCTGTTTTCCCTTCTTCTCCCTTTGCATTTGACTGAGAAATTGTCCCTAGATTTGTCACTGTGTATTGACGTTAGTTAGGAAAAGAGAAAAACGCTAAGCATTCTAAGAGCATTTCAGAACAGCAGCAATAGACCATCATGCAAAATCTCTGAAGACTGGGGTGGATAATGTTCAATGTATTTTTTACGTTTCTTATCTGTAGGTTTTGATTTCTTGTGAGGTTGTGCTTAGCTTTTGGGGGAGACAGTTCTGTTCTCACTTGATAAATGTGACTGCATATGTCTGATTAAGTAGTCCATTATGTATTTTCCTGTTTAATAGATATTATGCATATATTGTCAACTCTTTTTGCATTTGACAGGTCATGCTAAATGTGTGGAAGTTGTAAAGACTTTTAACTTGCCATTGCTAATGTTAGGAGGAGGAGGATATACTATTCGTAATGTTGCTCGATGCTGGACGTATGAAACTGCTGTTGCCTTAGATTGTGAAATTCCAAATGGTAAATATTAATACTCAAATTAATGTTATATTAAGAAATAATCATGAGAGAGTTTAAGTGAACAGATAACAAATATTTCTATAGCTAACTGTATGCATCAGTTTAGAATAAACTATATAGAAAGTTATTGCTAGGATTTAGCCAATAAATTTTCAGTAGCTTATGCACTAAATAAATAAGCATTTGGGACTTTTTTTTTAATGCCTTAACAAAAGCTTTAAATTATTGGAAATCATTTTTGGGAAATTCAAAACATGTAAAATTTACAAAAACTTGTAACTGTTTTTAATACAAATGTCATCAGTATGGTAGAATGGTTTGATTGTGACAGCATAGACCTGTGTAAGTTGAACACCACAGACATTGTATTCATAAGACATTATTGAGTATGCAAGTGTCCATTTTACAGAGTAAAAGGTAACTGTTTCCTCATTGTATCTTTGACTTAAAAGTAACTGTGAAAGTATATTGACTTCCACTCTTCTATTTTACTCAATTTTGGCTATACAAGCTATCTTAAGAAAAAAATAAAATCAAGAAAGCAATAGCAGACTTTGTTTGAATAGCTGAATCGTGAAGTAACTTTTCTGAGGAAGAATCTCAAAGATTCTGCACTCTCTTTATTTCTGGCCAAATAAGCTTCTGGACGTGTTTTTGGGATGACTTTTTATAAAATTGGTATTTGTACTGGTTTGTTGCACATTAGTCATGGCAGTTTTCATGTTGGACTGCAACTTTTGCTGATAACCTTTTGCTATTCATGTATTTCTTGCTGGATTCATAGTGTTTCTGTCTGACTTCAGTGGAATGCTGCTGTCAGTGAGAAAAGAATATTTGGACAGTACCTTTCAAGATGTTTGTTTTCCATCTTGCAAGTCAAGATATATTCTTTGCCAGCCAAAGCTTTTGAAGAGGCAGTAGTATTTCCTTATCTTGGGACTTTTTTTTCCATCAGCATGTCCCATTCAATGGCTATATAACGTTTTTTTTATTTTATTTTTTTTTAAGTGTTCTTTTCCACTTTGTGAGTCTCTGTCATCTTTAATCTGTTCTGAGAAAGAACAGTGCATTTCTGAATGTTGCAATAGCAAGTTAATCTTCTTGTCTCCTTTCTATCCACCTAATGAGATTGCTTATCCTGTAATAATTGTAAAGGAAGAAACAAGACAAAGGTTCAATAAGAAGTGGATTTCAGTGTATTATTTCTTAAGAGTTCTAGGGGTTTTTAGATTTCTCTTACTTTATCTGGGAAGATACAGTCATATTCAATATAAAATACTTCTGTTTTCCTGGATATGAAGCTTCATCCATTTCATTTTGGGGATTAGATGTTCCATTATCTGTGAAAATATAAAAAACAGGGGAAGAGGGGGAAGGGAACAGACAGACATGGGCATCACTGAACCACTGTACAGCGCTTACTATGGATATTGAACTAGCTGTGATCTTCAGCCTAGTAAATGTATTATATGTTTTACTGAAGGAATATTTTGAATGGCTCACTTAAACCTTTCAAACTGGACTTAAGTATTATTGCTTACCTAAATGCTTCAGGTTTGATAGTTCTCTAACTAAAATTCTGACAAAGCTACTGTTGTATTTAAAATGTTTAAAATAATTTTTAGGTCACAAAGTTGTATTTTGTGGTTTGGTTTATAGAGTTGCCATACAATGACTACTTTGAGTATTTTGGACCAGACTTCAAGCTTCATATTAGTCCTTCAAATATGACTAATCAGAATACACCAGAATATATGGAGAAGATCAAGTAAGTAGTGATTACCTTATTTATCAAGTAGGTCACGTGGATCACATTTCTCCAGAGGCTTAATTGTTAGGCAGTTTTGAAAACTGTACACCTTTCTCTGTTGCACGCTAAAAATTACTATTGAACAGATTGGGCATATTTTTAATTTCTGTAAGAAGAGAAACTTTTTAAAAGTCTGTTCCTACAACAGTATGTATGCTTATGAAGTCCTATGACTATAAATATGAAAATTTAAGACCCAGCTTGGATTTTTACTTTTTCCAGCAACTAAAGAGATGACTGTTTTACTTGGCTTCCCGTTCTAATTTTGTATAAAGTTTATCCTGTCAGGAAAGAAGCTGGTATGCTGTGATGATTAGGATTTCTAATTCTCAGCTCTGTGTCTAAACATGAACTGAGATTGTCATTCTTTGTAGCTGTCAGCTGTGAAAACAAAAAGTCACATGTGAGCTCGGACATCCAAAACTGTGGAAAGATAGTGATATGTGTGCAGCCAATTGAGTGACTGTGGTTTGACAAATCCACAAAGTTTGAGAAGTGCTCGTTGCCAAGCTATAGCGGGTATGTGTTTTTAGCCTGCGTCACTTCTGATGCTTAGTTTATTTCTCCTCTCATCCTGAAGGTTTGATTGTAAACAAGTATTTTACCTCAGAGATGGAGTAACGCATACATACAATCAATTCTGTACTCAGCTGATAAGAGATAATTGTTTAGCCTTGAAGTACTATTTGCTTACCCCGCCTCTGAGTTTAACCCTCACGCCTGCTTTGTAACAGACTGTTAACAGTGCACAGGAATTCTTTTGGTTACTGAAAACAGCTGAATAAAGATGTGAAACTGGCTGTATGTTAGCCAGTACTGCTATAACCTGTAAAACTACCAAACTGCAAAATTCAACAAAACAGTTAAAATACTAATTTTTTTAAGTGGTTGGTGTATAGACTGTTTATAGCACAAATATATAAATCAAAATCAAACGAAAGGGTTTTCATTTTTAATAATGTGCAAGGGGAAAAAAATCACACCTATATTTCTATTAATGTGATTCTACAAAATTTCTCTACAGTAATACAGTGCTCCAGCTGGTGATCTTCCAGGCTGTTTCCTGTGTATTTTGTATTGTTGAGTTTTCGTGGTGCGAGTAGGCTGCAAAACTTGTTTACTCTTTAGCAGATCCCTGAGTGTTTTTCTGTTGACAGAGGTACAATCTCAGATCCTTATACTAGTACACACAAGAACAGCAATGACCCATCATTTCAGAGAATCCTCCTTCAGTTAGTTGTATGCTTTTCCAGAGCCCTAGTTTTAGGGGACTCCCTGGATTAGCAAAACTGTTTTGACAGGTCATGTGATTTGAACAGAGGCAGAGATTGTAAGGATTCTAAAAAAGCACCAGTTGCCATTTAGCTCTTCAGATTGGGCAGAAGGGTACTAAGGTAGTTGTTACAAGTACTGATATTTAACGCCTCCCACACCTTTCTCTCTGAAGTCTTGAGAGAAGTCCAATGTCCTTCCTCTTCCTGCATGTGGTGCTTTGGAGTATGGGGTCCATCGCATCAGGTTGGTTAGACAGAAGAGAACTTCTCTCTGTTCTCCCTGAAACAGCCAATAAGGAATCTTATCCAGATGGATCACTTTTGACCCGGAAGTCATTGCCACACACAGTGTGGAAGTCTTTGTGCTTTAAGTGTCTGGCGTTCTTTCTAAGGATCCAGAGGATAGTTTATTATCATACTTGATATTCTACCTTATTATAAATGGAGTAATACTGTCACTCAGTTCATCCCAAGTGGGCAGTACTTGTGCTGACCCTGTGGAGAAGTGAAGATTGATGTTGATTGAAATAAGTGTTTAAGAACTTCAAAGAAAATTATGTTCAAGTGCAGTGTGGATAATAGTGATCTGTTAGGGATGGAAAGCTTTCTGAACTTGGCATGCCTGCCTTTTTATTTTTTTTTTATTTTTTTTTATGAAACTACTCTAAAGCAAAGCAGGTTAACTTTGAATGCAAAGTTTTCAGAATTAAATACAAAGTCCAAGGAAATGCTACTTCTGTGTAGTAATAACTTTCCTTGTCTGTTACTTGCAGACAACGCTTATTTGAAAACTTGCGCATGTTACCTCATGCACCTGGTGTACAGATGCAGGCCATTCCTGAAGATGCTGTTCATGAAGACAGTGGAGATGAGGATGGAGAAGATCCAGACAAACGTATTTCTAGTAAGAAATGTCTTTCCATGATAGAGCATGTCCAAGTAGAGTCTTTTTAGATTTAATTGTTCAGAACCTTAGTCTTAGTAGTGCAGTATTGGAAGACTGGCAGTTTTGTTTCCTGAATAAAAAAAAATTTGCCACTGGTGTGCTAGTTTTGCTGTTCTTAAGGTGGGTGGCATCTGTACACAAATCTGAACTTGTTAAAGAGGTCTGAAGAAGTGCTGAAAGAACTTGGGGGTTTTGCATCTTATGAAACAGTCTGGCTATTTCAAATCTAAAATAGATACTCCAGAAGTCTCAGATGAATTGCAATTAAAGGTATACAGGACTTAGCTTCTGCCTTTTACTGTTCACAAAAGAGTAATCTTCCCCACTAATGTAAATTGAGATACTGTGTTTTCAAAAAAATTATTTTATTTGCTTGTTTTGTTGCAAGAGAGAGGTTTTCCATACTTGAGACACTACCCTTTCCTCTGCTGTTTTCCATACTTGCAACTCTACCTTTACTGTTAGCCTTTGTACAGACAATGAGTTGCTCTTCAGCTACAGCTAAGAGTTTCCTGCTACATTTAACTTTTTTTTTGATGGTGATTCTATATTGGTAATTCTATATTTTTTGAATATTCTATATTTTTTGATGGTGATTCTATATTGGTAATTCTATAGGTGATTCTATATTGGTGCCCAGTCCATTTTCTGAACTATTGAAACCATAATGTTTTCTCCTGTGACTTAGTTTTCAGGATTTAAAATTCATTTGATACATGTTAAAATAGTCCCACCCTCCTCCTGTGTCTCTGTAAAACTATTTTCAGAAGTCATTGTGACAGTCCTAGAGTATCTTGAAAGATAGTATTTTTATCCATAACTTAGTTCATCAGCATTAAATGATTATAGTATATTATTACTCATTCTCAATTTTATAGTTCTTTATTAGGCTTATTGTAGTTGGACTTCATGCTCAATTAATTACATAATTCTGAATCCTAGTTCGAGCATCTGATAAGCGCATAGCCTGTGATGAAGAATTTTCAGATTCTGAAGATGAAGGGGAAGGTGGACGGCGAAATGTTGCAGATCATAAGAAAGGAGCAAAGAAAGCCAGGATAGAGGAAGACAAAAAAGAGGCGGAGGATAAAAAAGCAGGTAGAACTCTGGTTTGATTTCATCCTATATTTTAGAACTGCAAATGTCAATTCTGCCAGGAGAAAGATGCGTTTTCTGTTAAGTTAATTAGCTGTTAAGCTGATGATTTATTCTTTGTCATACTTAAAGAATCTATTTTAAATTAATCAATTTCAAGATACAACTGTTCACACTAGAACATTATTTTCAGCCAAGGGTTATTGTTGCTTTCCCACAAGCTTGAAATCTTTGAGCCAGGGATTTGCATAGTTTAATGAAAATAGGGATAAAAAATGATTCTTGCTTTAAATACATTAGACAAAGAATTTGCTCATGATTGCTTTTGTGGGGTGAGCCAACTGATTTTCTCTGAAACAGAAACTGGATAGGGTTCTGGTATAGTGTAATTCCAAGGACTCTTGACTTTTCCAAGAACAGGCTACATCTTAGGGCTACAAGACTGCCACTGGGGGCTTGGGGGAAATCCAGGTCTCCTTACTGCATACCATCCTTAGGGTCAGTCAAGAGAGTCTTGCCTCGAGGTATTTTGAATCATATGGCATTTTGCCCAGATCCCTCCTTTGGATGGATTCATTTAGCACTGTATGTTAATATGTCCAGTAAATTCTTTTAAAAGCTAATTCCCCTTGGCTAGGAGTAAATGGGAAAAAAAAAAAAAAGCTACATTTGTCATGCTTTTTTCTTCTGAGATCTCAAGTTTTTCTTGCATTTTGGGGTATATTTAAAATACTGTTATTTTTCAGATGTTAAGGAAGAGGATAAATCCAAGGACAGCAGTGGTGAAAAAACAGATGCCAAAGGGTAAACTCTAATTAATTAATAATGAATGTTACCTTTTTGAAGATAGTTTATTAATTTAAAATATTATGAAGTATTGATTTTTGTGGAGATTACTTTCAGTTCCTCACAATACCAAATATTTTAGACTTCTGACATTAGTAATTCAAAATTGCATTTCTAAAACACTTAATTGCAAAAAAGAAGCAACTTAACAGTTTATTTTTGCCTTTATACAGAGCAAAATCAGAACAGCTCAGCAATCCTTGAACAAAAGATAGCCTCTCATCAGTTGCAGAACATAATACCAGAGTTGGAGAATACCTAAAAGAAGAAAAGTTTTCGTATCAAGAGAGACTGCTGATTTCATTTTGTACTATTTGGCATGGACCGTATTTATTTTCAAACGGCTTTGTTCTGGTTTTTGGCAAGTTGTATTGTGAGTTTTCTAATTATGAGGCAGAAATTCCTTTCTTCACCATGCTTTATGTAATAGTATTTAAAAATGGATGTGAGTTATTATGTTAAATGTCTAAACTGATCTATTAAAGTAATTTGCCTTTCCTGAGCTGATTTTACCTTTTTTGTAATTTTATCTTTATTAAAAAAAAAAAATTGTACTTGGTTGTCTTTTGTCGATCATTGAAGTACAAAGAGGAAAAACTCTATATTAATTAAGAACAGTTACCCATGAGTAGCTAGTAGATTTAAATGGGCAGTGGGTGAACACACAAGTTGAATCGCGTTGCTTTCATCTACTCCGCCATACTTCAGTGGCTTCTGCATGGGGTGCAAACAAATGCACTGGAATACGAATACATGAGATTTGAACAGGCTGAATAAATGAGTGAAGAGATGTTGGAATAAGGTGATTGTATGAACTCATATTTTAATGTTAAAGATTTTTAACTCTGCAGTCACATGCCTTGTACTGTCAAAGAACCTTTCCCACGATCAGAATTTACCCAAAAGACTGGTTCATTTCCTGTTAACAAAATTTGTATATGGTCATGTTTCAAGCTTGCAAGATAGGAAGTGAAAGTTTGGATTTAACTTATAACCCATTTCAATTTTTTTACAACTATGAGCAACGTAAAACTTTGTCCCCCTTAAAAAGAAAGATTTTTATTGCCTGCCTTATTCTTTGACTCGTTAGTTAGCTCTGGTGCCTGAATTGAAACAGAGATCTGAGCGCACAGATTCCTTATTTTTTCTTTCTCAATCTACAACCGTTGTCTTATGGGTTGACATGAAATTATTTCATGAAATGCACAAGCTTTGGTATCAAGATTTCAGAGCAGTGAGCACAGAAGTTTGCAGAACTGCATTGCTATCCAGTCTTTTTTAAAAAAAATTAAAAATAATCTTACTATTTATTTTTTTAATCTATTCTTTCCCCTTTCCATAAAATTCTGGGATTGTGTTCTATGGCCCAATTAATTAATTTGTATTACAATTCCAGTGCACTACTTTGCCTTATTTGTGCATTTGTTCTGTCCAAATGGTATATTCACTGAAGGCTATTCTAAAAGCATGTCATGTGTTGACTAATTTAACTTTTTTTTTCACAAGAAGAATAATTTCCACTAAAACTAGGACTACTTGAGTATGTAAGAGAGGAAAAGTTTTTGTTTTCTTAATGCCTATGGTTTTGTTGTTGGTTTTTTGTTTTGTTTTGTTTTTTAAATCTTTAATCCTCCTGAACATTTCATCTTGGAGTCTTCTCTTCCATTTGGACTCTTAGGTAAACTTAATAAGGGTTAGATTCTTAAATGTGCATGAAGGGAAGTAGCTGGGATTTTTCATCTCCCAGACATGAGTACTGTATTCTTCCTTCTAGGAAAGTGCCCGTAAAACTCCCATTAGGGTTTGTATGACTGTTGAAAAAAACAGATTTCAGATTATTTTTTTTTTTAATGCAGTTCAGTTGAGCTAACCAGTGCTTCCTTAACTGACATTTGCATAATAAGCTATTTTAATAGTAAATTTGCCCAATGATTTAAATACCATGCTAACCTGTTCCTATATATGGCTACAGAAAAGCCTTATGATTTAGTTTTACAAAGAGTCATACGAACTCTTAATTCCCTGATTCAAGTCTTTCATTGTTACCTTTTTTTGGCTGAATTTTAGCAAGAAGATGGCAATTCTCTGTAGTTAAAGATGCTATTAATTTTAAATAGTTTGTGGATTAACTGCGGATTCTGTTGGGAATGAAGAATATGTGAGTAGAATTAGTGGACTGAAATACAGTATTTAAGGGGATAAAATAGATTTGGCGTTTTTAAAATTAGAATTATAATGTTGCCACCAGTAGACTCTCTGACATGGTAGTGTGTTTTTGCTAGGCTGAGAACATCTTCATTCCAGTATTGGCCATATGGCTAAGCATTGCTTTTTTGTTTTGAGTGGGGATGGTTGAGGTACAAAAGCTCTAGGACCATGCGCTGGCAAAGTAGTCTACCTTTCTCTAGTCTCATGATACCTCTCCCTGAATTGGATCAGCTCACTTTAAAAAGAAGAAAGCTATTTCACTTAGTATTTCTAACAACAGCAGGCAGCCCCTGCGCAGCCTTCGTGTACTGTAAAAGGGTCTTGGTCTGCAGCTGAGTTCTGTGATGATGAAGGAATAGTATTTGGGCAACGAGGGGTGGGGAGTCTGCTGTGAAAATTAACCTTATTTGAGCTTTCAGTAAATCATACATGCTCTCTGGACACCTCTTAGAGCATCTGGAACTTCAAAGACGCTTTTTGTAACCTGAAGAGGCTTGGGGAGGACTTACTGCATTTCTGTTTTCTTGACTGAACCATGGATGCGAAGACAACATCTGGGAGCAGGTATGCAGTCTCCCATGTGAATCTAATACCTGCCAGTTCTTGGCCAAAAAGGATGAAAATTGTATTGGGGGAATAGGTGGAAAAGCTGTAGGATTGTATTGACAGGGTGAGGAGAGGCCAATGACACCATAAGTGCACTGATACTTGTAAGGAGTTTGGCACTCTAAACTGACTACTTCTGTTCACATATATGCTAGTGCTTTAAGGTGTGGGTCTTTTTTGCCAAATTTTCAGTGGTATTCAGAAATCTGTAAATTGAATCATATTAGAAAGGATTATTATATATCGTTAATAGATGTGGTAAACATACAGTCTGCAAGATACTACCCAGAACATGGCAGCAGAAATAGTACATATTATCAATATAGTTACCAACTATGCAGTGTTTTTTTTTTTAAATTAATAATTTGTAATAATTACTTATTTGTAAGGTGAAAATGTCAAAAATGGAGACTGTGACCATTTTGGTCCTATTATAATTCACTCCAAATGATTGAAAGTTGACTTGGATAAATATAGTTGTAAATGCAAATGTAAACATCTGTTCTCAGGTACGATTGAAGCACAGGCAAAAATGATGGATTTGCAGAGGGAGGGGATTAGGTAAGCTACAGCCATCACCCTTGTTCCTTCTTCTGTTTCCTCAGCACCACCACGGCAAGAGAGTAGCTGCAATCTCTTCCCCCTCTTTGGCTATATCTTGATTTAACTGAGTCTCTTTCAGTCTTTTTTTTTTTTTCCCCAGATAGTTTTGCACCTGGAAATGGTTCTTTAGCTCACTAAAACTATGAATGGATGCAGCCATTTGAAAACAGTGACAGTTTTGCTAGTAAAAGAATATTTCAAATTCTTTACCTTTTTTTCCTTGCTCACTTGTGTCTTTCTGTTTATTCATATCACTTCTGTAAGAGTACATGCAAATAGAGCAGGGAATTATATTACTTTTTTTAAAAAAAGAGGTTATATACCACAGCCAGCAGTAAATTTAGTTAAATGTTTCATGTTTTTCAGCTTACCTTAGAGAATATCGTATCTTTTTGAAATGGCATTCATTGTAAATAGATGACCAGGCAAAACTAGCTATGGAAGCTGGGTAGCAGCAGGCAGAAATAAAGAGTAACTTCCTAGGTTAGAAACTTGTATTAATAATAGTCTTGGCCTAATGTTTTCCATGATCATGCTGCCAGAAGTAGGGGAGAAAAAAAAAGAGAGAGAAAAAAAACTGTGGGCAAGCTTTAAGTAATTCCATGTTACAGCTGCCAAACTAGCTGCACATGGATAATGCATATGCTGAACTGCTCTTTGTTTTTTAAATCTATTTTAAAAACTTTCTTTATGTGATGCTGCTCTTAAAAATATTTTATTCCATAAAATGCCCCAGAGACTTAGCTGGTGGAGGGAAAAAATCTGTATCATTGCAGATTGTATCATGCTGCTGTATTAAGCCTAGAACAAAATTGACTCAATATTTTAAATGCAGTTACTCTTTTTTTCTTTTTCAGACTAGTGAGCAATTGAAGAGACAAATCAGCGTTCAGGCTTGAAGTGAAGGGAAGATCAGAGTGAGTGAGAAGGGTTGTGAGTCAGAAAACCACACTGTTGTGTGGCTGCCTGAGACACCATTTGGTTGGAAAGGTTTTTAAACACAATAGCAGTATTCTTTTGAAGTTTCTACTTAGTACCTTTCTGTGGAGACTGAAATTATGAGAGAGATTTCTGACAGCTCGGATTGGAAGAAAAAAGACTTAAATACCATGGATTTTTAAATGGAATCTTTTTCTTTGCTAACAGTCTTCACCTTTTCATTATGTGAATGAATGGGGCATGCTTCCCTACTTGCATCACTGTGCAGGGTTTTTTTCAGTTGTTTCCCTTCCCTCCCTTTTTTTTTTTTCTGTTTTGTTGGCAGTGTGTTTTCATTCCATGGTCAGTGAGTGGTAACACACTAAAGGAATCCATAAATAGACAGCACTGCTGTAACTGCAGATACGCTTGTTACTGATCTAAAAAATCATGCTGTGCACCTGAACAGCAAAAACCTACGCATTCTCCTTTTTTATCCTTTTTTTTTTAAAAAAAAAAAAAAAGAAAAAGAAAAAAGCTGAATATTGCTAGAGTTGCCTTGTAGAACCTTACATGCTTCTTCCATCTAAAGGGAAACTGTGTCGGTCTGAACCGCTGGTAACAGGGGAATGATACATAAATGCCCGCTCCCTCTGCTCGCAGCCGGTGGGAGCCTAACTTCCTATGCACACACAGCACGAGAAAAACAGTGCCTTGGTCACTTGTGCTGAGGTCACAGCTTTGTGTTTGGCAGAAGTAAGGACTTGTGCCCTACGTGTTTGACTCCACGAGATGAGGAAGAAGCACCACTCCAAGGCTGTGCTGCTCTACAAACCCTAGCGAAGGTCTCTTGTATGTGGTACCTTTAAAAGAGCTTGCTCAGCTTTCAGCAGCAGTCCAAGGGGGACAGTACAGGTCTCTGTTTAGCCTAATTTAAACTTTCTCTTGTTTACCCCTCACAGGCTGGTGTTTCTTAGCCTGGATTGCATGCTGGGGACAGCTCTAAGATTCCCATAAGCTCCTAAACTGATTTTGTTTGGAAACCCACTTCGTTCTTCGTGCCGCTGCCTAAATCTCTTTGCTGTATCAGAGGGAAGCAGGCTTGGAGGAATTAAAAATCCAACCTCTGTAAAATTTGACAAAAATGTTTTCTGTTCTGTTTACCTTACTACATGTTTCCTGTTCCCAGATGGATGGTGCCTTAAGTTTTAAAACAATGAGTTAAATTTAAGATATAAGCTATTTTGAGTGCCTCATCTGAAAGAGCCGTTTGGGATTTGATGTTGAGAGGCAGATAAACAGCAGTTCTGCAAATCAGCACCTCCAAATGAAAGTTGCTATGGAGAGCCTGAACATCCTGTAGTTTCTAAATTGAACTGAAATTTTGGAACATGAGTTAAGCCTTTATGTGACAGCAACAATGATTACTTGCTGCATGCATGCCTCTTCTGGTTTCTCTGTGCTGCACGATGACATGAAAAGTTTCTTTACAAATTTCTATTTTTAACATTTAAAATATTTCCAGTACAAATCCACTTGGGTATGGGTTCACTGCTTGTTTTTTGTTTTTTTTTTTTCTCTGATTGCTAAGTTGCCTTCTTAAGGCAGGCTAGGAGAATTGTAACGCAGGTCTTGGCACGTCCATTGTTAGCGTGTGGTAAGCATGTCTAGGCACGCTACAAAGGAGCACCAGTGCATGATACCGTGACTGGTTTGGCTCTTTGAAGCCTGGAGTGATACAAACCTTGACAAACGGTTGGGCTAGTTCCTGCAGGGACAAGTGCTGAGACAAACAGCAACTAAAGGCGCGTCTCTTGCAAGACGCTGGCTTGAAACCACCTTGCTCAGCTTTCAGTAGCACTCTTGCCAGGACAGAGTTCAGCTCAGATTGATTGAAAATTAGGTTTCAGGTAGGCTGAGCTTGTGTATAAATGAAACAATGCTTCTGTGGTGCTGTCTGAATCCCAGCAGTGGGGAGTTGAACTCTAATGTTAAGATTGAAACTAAGACATGTGATAGAGAGGAGATAGATAGAAGGGAAATCTGCTGTTGTTGCTGGTCATATCAGAGGGTAGTCCTGGAGACCTTGCTTCACCAGAGCCTCCTTCTCCCTCACTGTAGTCTCATCTGCGCTTGTTTAAAAACCAGCAAGTTCTGCCTGTGCAGTCCTAACCATGGCATTTCCTACATGAGCTCTCCAACAGGAGGATATGGAAGCTACCAGGAGTACTGAACCCTGCAAAAAGGGCCTTTGGGTAAGATATTTGTGGAGTTTCAGGTGTTGCAAGGTCAGACAGGGTGCACTCCTCAGTTCCCTTTCTTTCAGTGGATCACTTCTGTTTGCGGGCAGCACGCAGCTGAGTTCTGCGTGCACTCCATGTGCTGTATGAGCTGGTGGGCACGACCAGTTGTCTGTGCCCGAGCAGAACCTGGACTCATTTCTGGGAAGCACGAATCTGTGGCTCTGAGGGGGTGGCAGCCAGCAAAAGAGAAATTGAGGGCTCCGCCTCTTCCCTTCTCCCTGTGCAGGAAGTTATGTAGGAGTTTGTTGGGCTGTCACCCTTGCGGGGACACTGTCTCCAGGACAAACAGAGGAGGTATGACCTCACTCAGCTCTGCTCCTTTGCAATGAAACGCTGTAAACAAGGGCTGCCTGCACATGCTAGTTCTCGTTAATCTAAACACAGCTAGTACAAAAGATGTGCAAGGCCCTCTAGAAACCGTCCAGCAAAACATCAGAGCCGAAAGCCTCATTAGCAAGCACTTAACTAACATGATTCTGATTTTGAAAAGAAGCTCAGAAAACACCCAGTGAACTCCTGCAGCCTCTTTCCTGAACTCCTGAATGGTCATGAAAACCACTGTTGCCCCATTTAAGAAATTTGAAGTCTGTTTCTTAAGGCTAAAATATGTACAGAGTATTTCACCCCAGTGGAATCATAGAATCACAGAATCCTTAAGGTTGGAAAAGACCTCCAAGATCATCAAGTCCAACCATCAACCTAACACCACCATGTCCACTAAGCCATGTCCTGAAGTGCCACATCTGCACATTTTTTTTAACACCTCCAGGGATAGTGACTCCACCACTTCCTTGGGCAGCCTCTTCCAGTGCCTGATCACTCTTTCAGCAAATTTTTCCTAATATCCAATCTAAAGACGGATGTCAGAGACTGAGAGCACTGGATGAGCTTTGCCTCTTGTTTTTCTCTTGCTGTTACACTTCCTCACCTGTGCCAGTAACCCGGTCAAAGACGACATAGCAGGCTGGGTTGGGGAATTGATCTGAGACTTGGGATAACCCAGCAAAATGGTCCTGCACGCTCATTCTTTGATGAGCTGGCACCGCTGCGAGGTTCATGCGGTGGCGACAGTAGGTGGGAAGAGACAGAGGTCACTTAATGTGGTACCAGTACTGAGAGAAGGGCTTATCAAACAGTTTTTCTTTGGTGTTCTTCCTCCTTGTTACTTAAAAGGGCTCATTTTTCAGGGTATAAATTACATCAATTTAAAAGCAGTATTATGCAAGTATTCCATATTGAAGATGCCTCGCCTTTTCAGTATTAATGTTCAAGTTGTGAGTAAATGAGCCCTTGCTTAATGAGACAACTGGAAAATATCCTCTCCTTTTAAAAGGAGAACAGTTCCAAATTAAAAGAAGCCTTGAGTGTTTGATGCTTAACTCCTGTTGAGTTCCTACGCTGCTGCTCTAGCAAGGACTTCTTGTTAAGTCAGTGATAAAAACTTGACTACTTTTTCAGGATAAAGCCTTACATGCTACGTTAAAACAAAAAGAGGTATCTGCAAAATACTTTGTCTTGTTTGATCTCTTCAATATTTCAGCTCTTTTTTCCTTCTGTCCACATTATCCAGCGCCAGGTGCTGAGACCACTGAAATGCCGGTGCATGTTATCCATGTTCATGGATGAACTTGGCACTGAAGAGCTGTTACAAACCGCTGTTGTGGTCCTGCTACCATGCGTGGTCCTGTTTATTGTTTCACTTCTGCATGAAGTCTTGTTATGGATGGAGGGTTTGTTTGTAAATTCCTTTGGAGCTTCTCAGCTTGGTGAGATCTGTAGGAGGTGGGGGGTCAGGGGTATTTTCTCTGCCAAAAATACTTGGATGCATCCTTCAAATGTTCTATTGTCTTAGGCTTCTTGCAGCTGCTTTATGTTGGGCTGGGTTTTTTTGGTTTTGTTTTTTTTTTTGTTTGCTATTCCTACTTTCACTGTTTGCTGGGTTTTTTTTCTGATTCCTCATGAAATCCCAATTTAACAGTCATGGACACTGTACAGAATTATTTACTTACCAATGTAAAGTCCCTTCTTAAACAAGTTGCTTTATAAAACTTGATGGGATGACCTGGCACTTTGTGTACTTCTCAGAGAGCCCTTGTGAGTTAGATGAGTACTATTTCTTCCTTCTATTGATAGGCACAGGGAGGCAACAATTAACAAGTCCTAACCCAGTGCAAATTAAAGTGTCTTTTATGGATTTTTTTTTTCTTTCCCTCCCATCTCTTTAAGTTTGCATACCACCAGTGAGTCTCCTTTTTATGGTCTGAAGCAGACAATAGATAAAGATCCTAATGAAAATAGCTGCGGCCATGTGTAGCACAGGGTAAAAAATTAGCCACACGTACATTCTTGTTGACCTTTGTCCTTTAATGTTAGAATGCTTGTGCTACTTGAAAGCAGCATATTTAGAAATACATCATTTATTATTAATCCCACCCTTGCAAAACAAATAAGGCAGTTCACTATCACAGTGTCACTATCCTGAAATGGAAGAAAAAGTCCTTGTTATACACATGGCTAGGAATATATTCTGGAGATTTTAAAAGGCCTGGTTTAGGCAATCTGAATGCCTCCTCCCAAGCTCCTAATATCTACTATCCTAATCTTCTGGAAAAGTCCTATTCAAACTGGAGGCCAAATAACCTAATGTGCAATGGTGATCTCTTTGAGTGGTTTGGATCCATCATTTGGAACCCTTTAGTGAATAAGTAATTACCTTAAAATTGTATGAATGCTATAAAAAAGCTTTAGAAAGATTTTGTTCTTTTAACTATGTAGACTTTTATCAGGTAAATTTTTTTTTTCTCTGCTCAGCAGCCAAGAAACTGGTCCTCATAGGGAGTTGGGGGTTACATGCTAAATTGGATCAAAGTATTGTGAATTTTAACATCGCTATGTTTTGGTTGTCCAGAAGAATGCAAATTCTTTAATATTGTTCCTAATTTCTAAGACATAAGTGGCCTCCAGTATACTGAATGCCTACTGAACATATAGCTTCTTAAAGCAGACCTGAATAAAAGTTGATTTATGTTTTTAAACTATCTCTAAAGCACCCCTTGGCAGATACACACTTAGAGGTGCTCAATTTTTCTCCAGTTTCTCTAATCTGGACCTCCAGAGTCTTAATTTAAAAAAAAAAAAAAGAAAAAAAATTACTTTTCTTCTCTCTCTGCAAATCAGTTGGTCAAAGGCTAATGCTGCTTCTTGCACTTGCACTTGCATTTTGGCTTTGGAGCCATGATTTCTTTGGAGCTAGCTTTTCTATAAGTCAGAAACTGTGGGATTGAATTCTCTCAGGAAGAAGATAAAGAGCTAAAGTCTCTTGCATCTTGGGTGAGTTTCCTAACTGCTGATCCACAGAAGGAGAAATACCCTGTAGGTGTCCTCACGTGATGCAGAAGGCTCAAGGCTCTTGTATAAGACAAGCAGAGGAACACCAGGCAGGCTCCCAGGTGTGCACCTTCCCTGAATGTGCTCCACAAATTTGAATTCCAAAATCAGCTGTGCTTCTCCAGGGCAGTGTTTTCAGGACTAGATAGTATGTTAGCATTGACTTGGAAGATCATAGGATGCTTAATTGCCTACATTGATACGATTTTCATTCTCCAGTGTACAGGACAGCAACAGAGTGTACGACAAAACACTTTATTCCATATGTTTGTGTCTGTATTACTGCCTCCTCCTCCCTCCCCAGCCCGCTACATGCTATCTCATCACAGGGCTTCCTAGGAGAAGCTCCTATGGTAGTGATGTATTGACAATACAGAGAATAGATAGCTGCTTATGGTGTTCTCCAGCATCTTCAGGCATTGCAAATAAAGCAAACATGCTGACCATGCTGCATTTCAGAAAACAAATGTGCCTAGAAGTTGAGAAGGGATAGAACTGGAAACATGGAAATTCTTTAAGGATCTCTCATTCAAGAAAAAAGGTTTAGAGTTTGTCAGCATTGCATCCTGGAGTGAGGACAAGGACATTCATGAGCTATCTTTGGAACTAGATGTGGCACAATCACATTGGATGGTGTTCCACTGAATTAAGTTCTGCTGAAGGACAGGACTTGTTCAGTGTGGATCTGTATGGATATGGCTGATCTGTATTTAGCTGAAAAAACACTGTCTCTATGCAGTGCTGTAGCCACGCATCTCTGTTGGCACTCCATTGCACAGCTGATACCATCTTTCAGTTCATGTTTCAGACCAGAAAGATAAATCTGAACTGCCTAATGTGCTTAAACAGACACTTTCAGAAATCAGTTTCTGAAAATCATTGTAGTAGCTCTGTTGATAAAGTCCGTAATCTCCCTTTTCTCATCTCAGGAATGGCCATGCTGAAAAAAACAATGGGTTTTTGTTGTTGGTGGTGGTGTTTTTTTTTTTTTTTTAAGATTCTAAACCTCGTGTAGGATCAAGATGAAGCAACGGGTCAATTAAATTATCTGTGCCAATCTGACACTCAGGTTAAGTCCACCCAAAGGGTTCGTGTATTATTTTAGCATATAAGATGTTCAGCACTAACTGATCACGCTGTTTCCAGGTAACTATCCATAAAAAAAGGTACAAATCATTCAAAATTAAGTTGCTGGGTAATACAGAAATTACAGCAAAACATCTTTTAAAAAAGGCCAACCACAGATAATGAGGAAGTGCCTCATTCAGGAAGCGGTGATAAAAGCACACTGAGCAGAAGTCATTGGGAAAAATTCCTGGCTGACGTATGTAAGTGTGGCTATACTGACATCAGGCCTGTCAAATCCTTGCTGTTACCCTACAACGTTCACAAAGCAGAAAAATGTATTGACACACTTGCTCGCTAAAGAGTTATTTACCAGATAGATTCAAATATACAGGCCTTTGGTAGCAGAGTTTGGATGCATTTTTTTCTACAGAAGATAGCAAAGCTGTATTGTTCAAGATTTTTAATAAGCAGAGAATGGTGTTGGGTTTTTTTGGTGTTTTTTTTTTTCTTCCCCCTGATGCATCATGCACTAATTCTACTCCATCAGTCAGCAGATGCATTTGATTCTAGGTATCAGTTCTGGCCTCCAGGTATTAGCTCAGGATTATTCTATTAAGAATTTTTCTTCCATGTGAAAAATATGTGGGTGTCTGAGCTCACCTGATCTTGAATTCAGTGAATGTCTGTGCCCACTGTTTCTTTCAGAGACTACTGTAAGTTGAGGTTTTAAAGGCCTGGATAAAAGCTTTATCTTATCAGTTCATTCATCAATGGTCTGGTGCAGCAGAATGTACAATAAGCTGCATTTTTTCTGGCATGATTGAGACTTTTTTTTCTTTTTTTCTTTTTGCTGTAGCAGATCATTAATTTTTTTTTTTTTTTTTAAATGCTATTTCATAACACAAGACTGCTTTTGTATGCAAATATCTTTTGAGATGGCCTTAAAAGCTGGGACTGATGTTTTTTTCCAAGAAACACTCAGTACATGGAACAGCTTGTTTGTGTAGATAACATTTTCATGTTGCACCAAAATAAGGCCATAAAGGTGCATATATGTGTGTTGGTCATGAAGAGTACCTCGCAATTATCTTCAGTCTGTTTTACACCCAAGCTTGATCTAGGTAAATCCTGAAGACATATTCATCAGTCTAAAGAACAAACATACTCTTTGTTTTAAGGAAGAATGATCCATATATGATTTCAGGCTAATGGTTAACATGGAAATCACCGTATCTGTGGTCAGCATCATTCTTTCCATCACTGGTACTGCTGGTGGTTTTCCTTCTCACTCTGGGAGTCTTTGCAAATAACTCAAGGGTTTGAAAATGCCAAAGTCCTAATTCTAGCCTTCCCCTCCTTTTGCATGTGTTTCTCCCTCTTCAAAACCAATTTATCTTAGTAAATCTTAAGGTCCTGGCACAATCCTGAAAAACATCACTTTCCTTCTTCATATTTTTTTTCTCCTTTGGCTGGAGGTTGTAATTCTTTAAACCTTTGGCATTCAGTGCTTTGCCAATCTATCTGGGTCTCTGTTCTCTGCCAAACAAAACACAATATCCTTCTTTATAGCTTGGCGACTTAGCACATGTTGTATATTGCCTTCTGCAGCCTTACATGGGAAATGAGGACCCAAAGTTTTCTGTAACTATATATATATATATATATATATATATATATATATATATATATATAAAAATGTGCAAATATGTAGAAACTATATATATATATATATATAAAAATCTGTTCTGATAATCATGCTGTGGTGTTAACGAAATAGCACATCCTTGATCACATTCATTCACTGAGCTTGAAATTAAGGAATTGGTGCAAAAGTTACACAGTTCTCTATCTGTATTAGCAGGGGGAAGTTTGTTTCCATGAAATTTTCGGGTAGGAGCCTTAAAATGATGGCTTTACTTTTTAGGCCAACTAAGCATCTTCACAATTTTGCTTCATTCTGTTGCTATAGTGTTTGTTCTTGAAAGAAAAAGCTTTAGTGCTGTGAAACTTCTTGACCTGCATGTGTTCTTTACGTGGCACTTTCTGCTTGATACTTGATTTATTTGCAGAGCACATCACATGCTGCAATTGCGGCTTTCCAATATCTGTGTTTGTAATCTTGGCTGAAGCAACAGAGCCCAGAATTCTGTATTATGAAAAGTTTTATGTTCTCTTTCATTTTTCTTTGTAAAATCTAAAATGTTTTGCAGTCCCTTCCTGCTTTGGAGCCAAATCTTTTCAGGCTTTCTGCAATCTCAGCAAACCTTCTGCTTGCTATTTCAAGTGGGCCAGTTAGACATGCAACAAGTTACAGACTTCAGACCTCTGTATACAGCAAAGCTATTCCCTTTTTCTCATTGCAGATACCATGACCTGCTAGACTTATGCAGTCTCACCGTCCTTACTTAAGCTCTTAGGCTTGTCAGCTGTTTCCAGATTTTACTTTATTTTTTTTTTTTTAAATCTTGGTTCTAGCTGTAAAGTAGGTCATTCAGAGTTAGAATAGGATTAAGTTTTTCAGATCTTATTCCCAAAATATGTCACTTGGAATCAGCTGAAACCATTTTGAGCACTTCCAAAAGCCAAAACTATGCAGAATAGTCAAATATTTCATTAAAAACAATATTTCCTTTTATTTTTTTAAATCTTCCTAGTAAGATAACTACCTTTAAGTAAATTTTGAATATAGAAGTGGTGAGTATTGCCTTTATAATTTCCTATTGTTAAGAAAAAGCAGTTTTCTTTGGATGTTTTTTACGGTCGGCAAAAGAAAACCCATCCCAGCAAATATTCACTTTAATTAGCAAGTGAAAGAGCAAACCAAGCAATCTTCAGCACAGCTCTGCTGCCAGTTCTGGTGCTGGAGGCTGTGGACTTGTCTCTCCCTTCTCTACGGCACTGGGGTCACTCCTGATTCTGACCTCTTGGTCAAGATTTGAACACATTAGGGGTATGAGGATCTATATAAAGGTAAATATAATGCAGTATTATGTGCAGATGTGAGCATATGGGTAGCGAGTATATGGGAATATCTATGCCCCTGAACCTGGGTTCAGATTGCTGTCTTTATTAACTGCATACAAATATACCAGCCCTCCAGATGTTGTTGAGCTGGCCTGCCTCTCGTGTGGAAGGCAGAGACAGGAGTAAATATTACATGGTTTCTATATACTATGTAATCTGTTGATTTGACAGCTGAAAAACTGTGCCAGTATCTGTAACAGGCTCTTTCCTTAAAGAGGGAAAGGAATGTTTTTATGGATAGGTACATACTTTTACAGTTACATTTGTAATCAACCACCTTGAAGAAAAAGATAAGAATCTCAGAGGAAGGGCAAAACCCATTTGAAATGAGCTCCACGGGAGAATCCTGATTGGTCTTCTGAGATCTTCTTAAAGTGTGTTCATTTATCCTAATGATCATTTCTTGGATGGATTTAATATTTCCGAGGGTAATGGGGCTTTGTGTTTTATAATGCTGAAATAGATCATATTGCTTTTCTAGCAAAAGAAAAGGGGAAGAGGTTGAATGTAAATCTCATCCCCCTCTTGAACACTAAAAAGCATATCTGGAAAACAGTGAATACAGAAGAAATATTTTGTTCATTCTTATGCTTTTTAAAGGAGTGTAATAGTAGAGTTGTACTTCTGGAAGTATGCTGACTTTTGGGGATGGGAGAGTAAAAGAGAGTAAGGGATGCCTCAGTAATGCAAGCATCCAAAACAGCATGGGCAGCAATCTGAACACCCATTCTTATTGAAAATACCAGCAGAGAACCACCCTACCAAGAAGTGAAAATACTTTAACTGCTTCTAGGAAGTAGTGAGAAAGACAGATCTGAGCAGATGCCAGGAGATGTATAAACAACGACTATGCTTACAGTGGGCCTTCCTGCGTAATCAAGGCCAAATGAAAAACATGCTCTGGCAATCTGTTCTGAGGATTTAGCCCCTGAATGTGTAGTGGTGCAGCCCTGTCATTCTGGGCACCTGTGATGGCCACAATATTCTTCACGGTATGTGTTGTGGAGGTCAGGGTACTGAGGATGACCTTCATCAGCAAACCATGCATCTCTTCACTGTGTCCCAAAATGTTTCATGCTGCTGCAGCAAATCGAGAGACAAATATGAGACTTGATCTTGTGTCATTGTGGTGCCAACAAGCATCATAGTGCTGGTTGGCACCTGCTTTTTTGAAATCAGATGTGATGAAAGTAGTTCTGGATCTTTCTGTTTCAAGCTGACTCCTGTGGATGCCAATAAGTGCAGTGACGGGGTCTGTGATTTCCTACCTGATTAATGGTTTGTTCTCTCCTTCCTGGTGTAGAGCCATCCTGAGTATGCTGATTATATCACTGTCTTCCCTTGGACACTCAGACAGATCAGAAACATTGTTGTTGGAAAAGCAATACGTGTGTTATGTCCCAGTTGCTGGCATACTGTTTTTTGAAAAAGCAGTAACTTTCTGAACTTGATCTGTTTCTGTCACTTGAAATAATAACAAAGTTGTACGTAAGTTCTTGCTCACATACTGATGTGAGAGAACACATGGGAAAATCACAGGGACGTGTTTCTCATAATTAAAAAGTGCCCCAAACTCCAGAAAACAATAAACTAGTAAAAATCAAATAACATTGTGATAGTCCTTTACAAACAAACAATGTGGGTGAAATCTGAAGAGTAAAAATTGAAGTTCTTGCAAAACATCATTATTTTCAACACGACCTAGCCCTGGGAAAGGAGACTTATATTAACCATGTGCAGAATTTTGGTAAAATGCTAAATGCATTTATTTCCTCTGCTTCTTTCACTGGATCAAATCCACCGCAGAGACACCTTTGTCTACTGGATCATCACTTGGATTAAGACTTGTGAAACAAGCACTCCTAAGCTCAAGTATGAATCTGTGCCATAATATTAGAATCCGAAAGGAGTGATTTAATCAAGACTTCACTGATTACTAAATTTCTAACCTATTTCTGATCCTTTATATCAGGTTACCATTCCACATTACTGTTTGTCAAGTAGCAAAAGTGTTTCCCGCTGTCCTTTGGTTCTCATTTTACTCCCAAACTCACTTTTGTCCCCGAACAATGTCTTATGGTCCCTTCAGCTGTGGCATGTTCCAGGGCTACACTGACAGAATGTCCTCTGAAATAATCTCAGTTAGATATTCTTTTTTTAAGCATCCACAGAGGTTTTGTTGCCGTGGTTTTTCTGTTCCGTTCCTTTGTTAATCAAATTGTTTCATTAAGAGATTCCCACTTTCCCCTATCCTTCAACAAAGCAGTTGCTTGTTTGCTTCTGCATAAATGGGACCGTTTCACTAATGTGGTTTACTGCACAGCCCTATAAACAGAACAGTAACAGCAAGAAAGTGCAGACTGAGAACAAGAACAAGCAGTTTTTGCTGGGGAGTTCTGATATCTGGGAATTTCTTCTATTTGCTCTGTTGCCTGAGAGAATGTTGCATGGAACAACTTCCTTGCTTTTTTATATTCTTTGTAGCTGAGATGATCATGAAGGTAAACTTCAGCTCTGGATGTGTCTGGACTTTGTGAAAAGTCAGACTCAAATCAGTATTTCGAGCAAGTTTAACTGGAATAGTGCTTCAAGTGCTAGGAGTCTTGCTCTGTTAGGAGTTTCAAGATATTCCCTTGGCGTACATTCCATTTAGATCACTGGAGGTTGAAATTTCCAAAACAAATTGCAAATAAGACTTACAATTCAGACTGAAATTCCATAAATCCTCTGAAGTTGGAATAAGTGGTGACGGTCACCAAAACTATGTTTTCACTGCCTAGTTGAGCTGTTCCAATTGCTGTGGCTCAGCAGTGATCATGCACACATCGATCCTCTGCTGCCCTGCTTGGAGACGTAGCCCTGCTCCTTCATGTGCACTGCCTCTGGTGCACATCTGACCCTAAAACAGGCCCACACTTTAGGGACTGAAGCAGAGAGCAACCTGTTTGCTCTCCCACATAGGTCAGCTTTCTGCAAATTTATGTTTCTAAACTGACTCACTGTAGAGTCACATGAATGACGCCAAAGCCAATGGTCTTCAGAAAGACCTCCAGGCTTGACTGGGATATATCACAAAGCAGGAAGCCATCTTCTCTTTGACTATCTCTTCTGGTAGTCAGTGGCCCTACCTGAAGAAGAATTGTGTCATATTTCCAGTTTTCCACATCCAGTCTATTGATTTGCACTGTGATATGGATTAGGTGGGATGTGAAAGAAGCAAGATTTCACGTGTGAAGGTCCCAAAAAGAGGTATATAAAAAAAGTAGAAAACTGCGGCAGCATGGGTCTTTAGCTCCCTCCCATTACATTTTGTCTCCTTCCCCCTGGACAGAGTCCAGCACAGTGACTCTGAACACCTGACAGAGTGTTCTGCAGGAATACAGCTAATGACTTAGACACGCGCAGCCTCATTTTTGAGGCTGAGTAGGGAACAATTCTGGGCCCACATGTATTAATGCTGCTGCACGTATTTCTGCAAGACAGAAAGTTTAGGTGAGCATTTGCAAAAATGACCATTCTGTGTCTTTCTATTTAAACAGTTGATTTAAGTCTGTTAATTCCTAAATTTCTTCCAGAAAAAAATCCTAGCTTCCCAATTTCTGCTGGAGGCAAAATTGCTCAGTATTCAGCAGTGCTGAGTAGCTTAATAATAACCATAAACCTACACCTTAGACACGACATTACCCTATCTGGCTTCCACTTTCTAGAGATGCTCAGAGTAAAGCTATTTCCACACAAAGGAGTGAGAAATGAATGGCATCTTACATTCAACCTGCCAATGTTCAGATGTTTCAAAACTTTAAAACTTTAAATTGGGCATGGTGGACATTGAAGTCAGCTCTCTTATTAGAGCTGGATTATATTTATTTTCTCCTTTTGACGCTAGTCTACTAAAATCAGACTACTAAGAGGTTTTTGGAATAAGGCTGAAATCTAAGTTGCCCTGGTGAATTCAGTAACCACCAGGGTCTCTTTGAGCTACTGAAATTCACCTGTGCATCTGGCCATATGGATTGCGACCGTCTCATCTGCTAGACAGGAACTGTAATGGCTAGACATATGTAATGAGAAGGCTGGTCATTTGATGTCTACATGTGTTGAACTTAAAGCAGGCTTTCACACCTCATGATTGCTAATTATCTATTATCTATAGAGATCTTTAAGCATAAACCAAAAGTATGCATATGACACTGAATAAGGAGTTACAGATGAATCGGTATTAAATTTAATAAGCCTGATTTTTTTCTAATACTGATAAAAATCTAGTAAAAAAAACTTTGAAATCCAGCAACTATTATTTGACATTATAATGTGCCAGGACACAGAACTGCAAGGAAACTGAACGATTGCCACACACCGGCTGTCAAACTGACCCAAAGGTGTGATGGAATTGATTCATTATTTTCTTTTCAAAAGTATAAAATAGACTAGATTATCACAGTCCCTCTCCTTGGGGACCAGAATGCCATCCTTGGTCTTTATGGAATAACACTGAACTTGGAGAAAAGCTTACAGCTTCAGCAGGTCTTTACAACATCCCAGGAGCGCACAATATTCACACTTTAAAGAGCTTGTCATAGGTCTCCTTTTACTTCTGTAAACAGAAACAAACATTTAAACTGTAGCCACAAACTTTCTTGTAGGCAAACTCAAAGAGAGGATTTATTTTTATTGTTTCTTTCATTCTTTTCCTCACAAAAAGGCTGTCTACATGTAAGTGAAAGGAAATGTTCCCTACCTCTACAAAGACATGAGAGGGGGATTTCAAAGATTTCAGTAACTATGAAGTTTTACTTACTTTGGCCTTTCAAATTGTGTGTAACTCTGATTTAGCTGCAAATAAAGAAGTTTGAGGTAGGCCACAGTTTCCTCCATTAAAGAGCCCTCATTCTGTTTTTCATGTGGAAACAGAGGAAGGTCATGTTACCCTAAAATGTGCCCTTGCGGCTCAAAGCCCTGCTCCTTATGAGCCCCAGGAACCACATATCACAGTTGACCAGACTCTGAAGTGCCAAGGCTTTTTTCTTTAATCCCAGCCATGCCCATTCCACAGCCAAAGCCTGCCCTATAAATTGAAGATACTCCCTTGTTCAAGAATCACCATTACCACTGGAGGCTTGGAAAACACCCGTTTGCTATGAAAAACTGCAGTTACATTTGTGGCAGCCCATTTTTGCATCTTCCTGCTTTTAATTTCAAGGGCTTGTGGATATTACTCATCGCAGTAACATCTGCAGAAGGTCTCGGTGTCACCCTTGTCCCCAAAGTGTCCCCCGGCGTGCCCCTGCCAGCAGCAACCCCTTCTGCAAAGCAACTTGCATTTGCTGAGCCTGATTTCTCCCTAGCAGAGTGCCAGGAGCTCAAAGGGAGAACTCAAGGTGACTAAATGGCTGTCATCTTTCTAAAGTGCTCTCCTTATCGAAACAAATCTTGCGTTCTCCCAGCTTCCTTTAGTGCTGTATCTACAGGAGAAAAAAACTCAAATATTGCAACCAGCCTTGTGAGCTCGTGGAATTTTCATTGTGGGCCCCAAGTGTTCCCAAGGTCATTACAGGAGCCTTTGCTTAGAGGATGGTGCGCTATCACCACATCCTGCAGCACCCTGTGCAGTTGCCCAAACCTGCTGCCTGCGCAGCGCCACACGTTTGCCCAATGTCCTTGGGAACCACTCTGTGCTGTTTGCAACTTCATGCTAGTTTTGATTTGAGACACTTGAATTCACCAGGTGGGCAGCACCAGTGCATGTTTTCTCCATTGAAGAAAATCTTCCATGGAGACACGGTTACTACAGTGGATCCTACGGATGCATCGTTTTCCAAAGCAGTTTACTTAATGAAATTCTCTCATACCCACAGCCGTTAGAATAAATGGCAGTTCCTGTACTGTGAGTGACAAGGCCTTGAGCTAAAAAACATTAACCCTATGAAACACAATTCTGCTCCATTCAGTTTTGCTATAGGAGCATTTAGTGACCTGATGGACTTGTAAACACTAGCAGCATTCTTTTGACCTGAGGTAATGCAGTTTCTTTGCAATGCCTAAGTTGAAAGCCACATAGTGACAGAAACCTAAATTATGAGCATCAGTAAATGCTCAAGAGAATCACAGATTAATGTATATACAAACATAAAAGAAAATAGTAATGATCTTCAATCACAAGAGCTTGGGTTTCTGGGTAAAAATGTCAGTGTCAGTGCTGGAGAAGGGATGAAAACCCAAGCAGCTGAGGTGGACAGAGGTAGAAGAGATTAATTTAGCCAAACTAAGTTATGTTGAAAGGCAAGGTACTTCCCTCTGATGATGTTCATCTTCCTGAGAAAAACAGCTCCAAAACTTCCAGAGCTTTGTAGTTCTTCCACACCAAGAGAAAGTGGTAGGTGTTTCACTGCTGGGGACAAACCACATTTGCAGGCAAGGGTGGAGAGACTGAAGGAAAACACATTGCCACATTTACGTTATTTAATGGTCTTGAGGGAAGTTGAACATTTTTACTATTCCCATCACAGCAATAGAAAAAACATAGTATTATGGATGAAATTTTTAGTCATCCATATACACGTGTGTGTGTGTGTGTGCAAGCATGTGCCACTCTCCCAACACAGTCAAATTGGAAATGGCCGTTTCAGCCAGGACTGCACTGTTGTAAGAAAGTCTTTTAGGTGGGCAAGTTTACAGTTTAATTTGCTACAAGCCCAGTAAAAGAACTGAGAGTACAAAACAGAAAGAAGAAAGGTGAAATGGAGTAAGCCTGTCGACACGGCTCTTTTCAGCAGCACCCAGGTTGACAAGAAAATCACTTACTGATTGACAGTTTAACAGGTATGAACCTTCCCAACACTGTCAGCACTGGCATTTTATCCAGGTGTGTAACACTAATCATAATAGTGAGGCTGGAACTCAGGGAATACAATATTTCTTCAAATGGTGTGAAGTTGTATTTATACATGGTATGAGGCTAGTAAGTCTGTGCTACTAGGACTGATATTTGTGCTTGCATTTACCCACTTAAATGAACAGTGTGGTTTTAATTTTTATGAAAAGACAGTTTCTGTTCTCCACCTAAAGCACTAGGAGGTATTTGAAAGAAAACAGTATAAATTAATTCATATTCTGCTTTGAACAGGCTGTGCTCAACACCAGCTATTTTGAGCTGCTTCAGCTTCTTTGATAAGGCTGCTACTCCTCTCCATGGGTTTGCACGTGAGCAACCAGTCCCTAGGCAGCCTGAGCGCAGGATCACCCATCCATCAAACTCTCGTACAGAGATCACAGCTGGAAGTAAAATCTTACAGCCCCTTGCCCCCAGGAGCTGCCCGTCTGTGTTGAGGGGGGAAGTGAGAAGGAGCATGTGTTTCTCAGACAGACGTTATTTCTCCTGGGAGTTAGGCTGAGCGCATCCCACATATTTCACATAAGCTGCTGAAGAGCCCTCGTTTAGTTAAGAGCTCTGAGTGGTTTGCAAGAGATGTAGGACCGAACTAGCCTGAGTGCACACTGAGTGTATCTTCAGGGGTAACATATAAAGAATGAAAGCCAAAGGAAGAGAACAGGGAATCTCCTAAACCTCCCACCCAACCCAAAGAACCTACTCCAGGCCCACCAACAGCAGCCTTCAGCAAAAACACAAACCCAGAACTAAACAATGATCACAATTATGTTTTGTGCTTGAAAAAACAATTAGATAAGTGATACTTCTACAAAAGTAAACTCCTTCTATAAATGCTTGCTACAGACCTAAACACTTTCTGAAATACAGCAACTTGCAGCTGGAGAAAGAGAATGCCACAACATTTATGTGTAATCACCAAGAATTATGTTAAACAGTTTGATGGGGAGAAAGTGCAGTTTTTCTGAACAAAAATTCTGAAGAAAGAACTCACCACTTTTGGAAACATGATCCAGTGTACCAGCTGTCTCTGATAAGACTAAGTAATTTCAAATGTTTCTTATTATTGCTGTGACTTGTTCAGCTTCATGAAAAAGCCAGCCTGTTTGCACAGAGAGACTTCCATGCAGCCATTAGTACCTCCATTACAAGCTTCATCACAAATCCACCAAAATCAAGAAAACCTCTTCTCATTTTCCAGTGGGACTGGGTTGGACAGAACGTTTTACACAACTGGAAACAATGGCCAAGAGGGAAGCACAAGCTTACTGAGGATTTCTTAGGAAGAAACTGCAAGGCATCATACAGGATTGAATCTTCATCATTAAGAAGAGTCAGCGTCTTTTAAAAATCCAGGATGCATTTTTTTTTAACCTGCTATAACACTAACTACTCCAAGTTCTTGTATCCCTCTGATGTTATCACTCAGCCCAGTCCTTGGAGCGATGCTATCACGTTCCCTTTTAGCTTCATTTCCCTTGCAAGGGACAGAGGAAAGAGGACAGAGATAGCAACAGAAAGTAAATAACATAACAGGATGACAATAGTAAATATGTTTGTTTCCTGTCAATCTCAATACGAACTGGAGAGAGGCGATAAGGAGAACCACTGGTCCTGTCTCCAGCCAGTACCCTTGCTTTCAGTTGAGGCAGACCGAGGGAAAGAGCAGATATCTCCATGGGCACAGTAGAGACGGGACAACTGATAGTTACTGCTTCTTACGATGCACTTCATTGTAAACATAACTTATTTTCTTTTTCAAAGCACATTGCCCTAATGTGGTTTTTGTTTCACTGGTTGGTTTTTTTGTTGTTTTGTGTTTTTTTTTTCCCCTGACATAGACGCTTCCTGCACAGTCATGAAGTTTGTCATACTTCACTTTTCCCAGCTTGGTAGCTGCAGTCAAAGACGCCAGTCAGCAGAGGTTTAAGGCAGAGTGATTTTCAGATCCTATAGATTCCTGTTGGTAAGTCCTATAAGAAACCATAGAAAACTTCCTTTGACCAAGCCCCTGTTTGCTGACTGAGTGCACCATGTTCATTCCCTCTCTGTATAAACTGACACACTTCTCTCTGGAAAAAAAAAAAAAAAAAAAGAGAGGACAAACAGACATTTGAACAGATGTATCTGCCCCCATGCCTTTAAGATTATTAACTTTAGTTCTTGGATTGTTCAGCCACAACTGCCTTTTGGAAAAAAAAAAAAAGAAAAGAAAGAAAACCTTGGGAAAAAAAGGTTCCTTGAAAAAGAAAACTTATTCAATAAAGGATTTTATTATGCCTTTAGTACAGAACAGACTCTGACATGCAGACCGTCAGTTATTAAAACAGTCAAATGAAGTGTAATCTGGTCAAGACAAAAAAAAAAAAAAAAGATGGGTTATGTACATATTTCAAATACAGAGTCATATTACGTGGCATATCCTTTCAAAGGAAAAGACCATCAGGCTATGATGGATAGATGAGCTGCACTAGATTTTCTGTTACCAAAATGTAGCAGTGAAATAGTTAACAAGTCTGGCTTTTACATTGTCATAAGCAGACTTCATTGCTAGCATCCCACTGAGATGAATGAAGGCAGCTTATGTCTAGCATTATTGTTTCCATGTGTTTGGCTCCAGACTCAAGCCAGCATTCCCCTCAGTTTATACTTGAAAGGTTATCTTCACAACCAGAAGAGACAGAAACTTTCTGTAAATATATGTATGTGTAAAGAGAAGGGCAAATACAGGTTAACTCCACTTCTTCAGTTCCAGCTTTCCTGAATTAATGTTTTGATAGTTCTAGCAAAAAGAATTTTGTTTACAGAAGCTTCTGATTATCCAAGTGGCTGAGATGTCCCCTACAGCACATTTGCTCTGCTTTAAATATACAGGGCAAGCTGATCAATACTAATATAACGCTATCCTGTGGTTGATAATTTTCAGTCTTTTAGGCTAGGCAATGAAGTACCAGCTAACAAAGAACATAGCAAAATATGCAACAAGGTATTGCAAATGGAAGAAACCAAGTCTGAGTGTGGTTTTGAAAGGGAAAGGCAAATAATCTGCATTTAGGTAAATGAAAGTATATCACTCGTAACAGCAGTGCTCCAGAAGGAAAATGAGTGTGAAGAGTGAAAGTGTTTTGGTCTGCTTGTGTTTCACCATGTGATTCTCTCTAAAGCCTGGGTTTGTTTCCCTTTCTCCATCAGTAATCTACCACTGAAGTTTCTGCAGGGAAGAGTACGCGTTATTATGCATTACCCGTGCTTCCCTGGAGACAAAAAGGATTCAGAAACAGCTTATGCAGATCATTATTTTTACTCTACCTTGAAAATTATCCTTCTTCTCTGAATGACAGGATTCAGATAAAGGATAATTATTGAAGTATGTCTCTCAGGGAACAATAAAAGTGCTAAATGCAGTGTCTCTAGCAATATCTTTTTTTTTTTTTTTTCTGAATCCAGAATTCTTCTGATACAGAGCCTCATACATACCCCCTAGCTATAACACTGCATGGTTCTTCTTTTCTGTAATGCTAGCTAATAACTCAGGATTTCACCTCTTTAAAACATGAGATTTTTCTTTTCTTTTAAAACTGATTGGTGAGGATACGATTCCACAGACTAGTTTATTAGACATGTGGCAGGAAAGGAGGTAATGCATTAACAAGGGTGATGTAGGAATGGCATTGCAGTGCCTAACCTATAGGCACCTCTTTCTCTTAAGGTAGTAAGAGCCTCGTATAGAGAGAATCATATACACAGTTAGAGCTCATACAGCTATTCAGGTGGCCTCAATTCCAGTCTTGTCCTGAGTCTGCAATTTTTTGTCAGCAAGAGGCCTCTAAGAGCTTAGCACTGCCATGAGGAAACATTGATTTAGGATGTCTGAATATGGTCCTTGCGATCCCAGAGAATCAGACCCACAAAAGTCAGGCTGCAGACAGGGATGCAGACCTGTCAGGCAATAGCAAATGGGAAAGGTTATGCCTTTTCAGCAACAGATCCAGAACAGGACTTCAACACTTCTGTTCTGTTGAAGGTCTTTCTTTAGGCACCCTAGCCCAAAGCTGAGGTCAAGATATCACTATTCATTTGCCCAACAGCAAAAGCATAGGCTCCCTGAGGGGTTCTATTTCTATTGCAAAAAAAAAAAAGTTACTTGGGTAGGTTAGGGCTAAGTAGGTAAATAAAGAATTTAGAGAATTTAAACTCTTGCTGTAGGCACCAAACATTCACAAAGGAAGCACTAAATCTATTAAATATATAAAAGTCATTAAAATATAAAGCCCATATTATTAATTATGGGTTTTTTTTCCTGTAAAATTCCCTTTTTCACAGATTTCTAGTTTCCAGAAGTGAATTTGCTAAACAACCAGAGACAAAGTAAATTTTTCAAATGTGCAAATGTTCTCATAAGCTTTTTCTAAGAGAAGCCTTTGACCGCCTCAGAATCGAAAGCAGCAGGTCAATTTCTCATCCAGCATGAAGTGGCATGAGTGCTACACTGATCTACACTAGAATACAACAACCTGTCATAGAAAGAGCTGTTCCTCTATTCAGTTTAATCTCATTGAATTTTACTAACACTAAACAACGTTGTTACTCAGGGCCATTAGCAATGTCAGTCCTCTAGTGTTAGTACGGCAGGCTTTAGCAATAGCTGTTCAGTAAAACTCAAAGCTGTGCACAACTTGTATTCAAAACTTTACCAGTTGATCATTAGAGCCAGTTCAAAAATGACATTTTCTGAGAGTGATTATGCAAAGTTTGAAAGGTCTTGCAAAAAGTCTGCAAGGTCTGAGCAGTGGACGCAGATGAGGTGTTCCAGAGAAGATAAGCCAAAACCAATGGTGACAGGGTGACCTAGAAAGGTCTGTCCTTTCAATTGTTGTTACGGTGCCATATTACTTAGGCAACTTTAATTGCCTCTTAATTGATGTTTATTTTGATGGGGGAAGCAGGAGTGTACAGGATTGTTGATTTTTTTAAGAGATACTGGAAGAACAGGCTACAATCAAATTCCTATCATTAGTTAATGGCAACAGAACAGAAATAATGAGGTTAAAGCAGCAGCTGAGAAAAAAATAGCCTAAATGGAGAACTCGTCATCTGTAGAGTTATACAGAGATGGATTTTGTCATAGCAAGTTGTGTAAACACTTTCATAAAAAATACAGAGGCTTAGATGAAATGTCTTCCCGATGAAGACGGTTCCCAGGATAATGGGTTTGAGATGTGGAATGGACTAAATGCCCTCCTTCTTTCAGCTAGGTCTCAATCCATTCTTCTTTATGTACACCATGTCCTTGAATGACTCAAAAAAACCCTACAAAAATTCTTTGGGCTATTTTATGGCCCAGCTTTTACTCTTTTGTTCCCGTGACCATCTTATTGCAGTCCTCTGGGGCCACAAGCTCTGTCTCCTTTGGCTGCAGAAATTTAGTAGTAACCAAATTTTGATCTTGTTTTCATCTATTCAGCCTCAGTATAATAAATAGCATTATGTGAGTGAAATGGTAATTAGAAGACACAGCTAAGGTTAACTGTGAGTGGAATCTTTCAGTCTCTGTCACACTCTTAAGGCTGAGGTTCTCCTTTATGGCTACATACCAAACAATATCATGTTCCAAATTAGAAGGTAGTAATCTCTGGGATGTAGGCTTGGAGCAATTTTGGCTGCCAGGTGGAGAATGCAGTGGCTTGGCAGCACAGAGCCAGCACAGCAAGTTTCAGCCTGGATCATTCTCGCGGATGCTGCAAATATCAGCAAATTTAGCCCTTTGGCTCCCAACTTTGCAAAGATCTGTTTCAGCAGAAACAAACGCACAACAGAAGTGTGTGCAGGAATGAAAATAATACCAGGATGGAAAACAAAGGATTATGAGCAGGTAACACTGTCTGAATGTGTAAGAGTCTCTATTATGCCTTTGCTTGTATTTGTTTCTCATATTGGCATTAAATACCAAAATTATTTTGACCCTGCACAGGGCTCACCTGAGGGGTGAGGCACAGTCATCAAAATCAAGAGAATTAAGGTGCTCCTTAGCACTGCCTCCTGAGGGACATCTGCATCTACAAAGTAAACTCTAAAAAGGCAGAAAATCAGGTCACTCGGCCTCAGTGGAGGAAGGAAGGGTGGACTTCCCAATAGTGGCTTACACAGATGTGGGCTTTCTTCATGTGCAGGGCAGCCACAAAGGCAGGATCTGTTCTGTCTTGAGGTGTTAGTTACGCAGTGGAAACCAATGAGAATATCACTTCCATTGTGCTAGCATTGTGGAGCAAACACTGTGGATAGCTCTCCTCTCCTTTCTTCAGCATTGTGTTAAAGCCATCAGTGTAACAGCTGCAGGGGACACACACGAAGGACAACCCTGAGCCACCACTTCAGGAAGACACTCACCCCAGCCAACGCGCCACATGCAAAGGGATACCAGCAGGAAAGCAGCCCAGCAAACACTCCACCATGGGGAAAGGAGACCCTTTTCCCTGTAGAAGTGCCCCAAAAGCAGTTGCAGATCCCCTTGGGCCTGGTAACTTGCTGTATGAAAGTTACATCTGTGTTTTCTTCTTTAGCCGTGCAAGTTGTAGGGTACTACATCCGGTCTTTAAAATCTCTCTCAGTCACATCTCCATGTGAGAAGACTTTCCCAGGGACCACGGACACCTTTTATCAACTATGCTACAGACCTACTCATTCTTATGCTATAGTTGAACATCCATACAGTACCTAGTTTTTCAGGTCTGCTTATCGCTTATGAAGACGTTGAGCAGTTGTCATAGAAGTCTAGTCCTCTTTTTCCTGGAAAAGTAGATTTAATTTCTGGCTGTTTCCCTTCAGTTTGGACCATAAAGATAGGATCTTGTCAACAGCTGGAAAAAAATACTTAAAGATGTAATTATCTTCCCCATCTCTGACTAAATAGTTGCTTGGAAAACAGCTGCAATGAAGGCAGTCTTGTGAGAGTATATTGCTCTGAGGAGTCTTCAGGCCAAGAAAAATTGTGTAAACTAATAAAAAGAAAACTACTAACAGGATGGGAAATCAGAAAATAGGAATATATAGTCCTTTTTCTGCTTTTCACTGAGATCCTGGTTTGGAACCTGTAGTGGAATTACAGTATTCACAGAAAAAAAAAATGGAAAATTTGCTTAGGCAGAATTTAAGATGTCTATTTGAGACTATATCTATGTTACCTATTTAGGATTTAGGAATATTTGTGTCCATTTTTCCTGGACAAATCACAGCTATGAAGAGCAGTTGTCCTGCCATGCAGGATCTAGGCAGACAATGTATGTGGAGTGTCTCTGTAGACTGAAGTCCTTGTGCTTGTGCTATGTGGAGAAAGTATGTGTGGTTTTTGTATGCAAAATTCTGGCTAAAAATACAGGGGTGCCTACCTGACAGAGAGTATGTGCCTGGGTTACTCTAATTCTCCTTTCTGGCTGTCAGCAGCCAGGGGAGATGACGATGCTATTGGCATCTTTTGTGATTTCTCATGTGCTGAGGGACGTACAGGAGGGAGCCAAGTGACTGGAAGGACCAGTCCCTTCTCTCCCTTCATCTTCCTCATGCAAGCCCTTGATAGTTCTGGGGAGAAGAAGGGGCAGGGAAGATAAATCTTCAGGGACCAAAGAGGAGCTTGATCCCATGGGATTTTGGAGAAGGGTAAAAAGCACTGGGGACTTTGTATGTGATGTGTACGGTGAGGCAGGAAGAATTTCCCTACAGGCAGTTTTTTTCATTAGGAAAATAAAGATTATAGAACTCTTGCATGCTCATTAAGAAAAGGTCAAGCTTAAAGCCTGTAATGTCTTTAATATAACAGGTAGGCTAAAAATAAAAAGGAGAGAGATTTGGGAGTAAGGAAAGGAGTCTGTGTCCCTCAAGCTGCGCATGTATACTACTAACAAGATACTAGGTCAAACCAAAATGTTTCCAGTTGTTACAGTTTAGCTCCCATTTTTAAAAGCCATTTACCCTTACAAGGAAAACAGCCTGAGAGAAGATTTTGTGATTGCCTGATGAACTTTCTACACTGTTTTGGAAAAAAAAAAAATCTGCAATTCCAGTATTTGTATGAAGAAAAACTTGGAGCATTGACAACTGTCGGAGTCTTCTCCTGTTGAAAATCACTGGAGTTTTTTTTTCTATAGACTGAACTGGAAGAGACCCACTGATGTGACTTATATAAAATGGAGCAGCTAAGGAAGAAAGGTAAGTCTTTGGGATCTCCCTTGTTTTGGGCCACTGAAGCCAAGTTCTGAGTGATGCTGTCTACTTTGAAGTAGCTGGCTGCAGCTCCCGTCCCCCTTTGCCACGCTGCAGGCATGAAGGTGTCATGTGGAAGGAGCAAGAGGAATCCTCCTTGACCCAACGATGGGCCCACTGATGGCCAAGGCAGCTTGACACTGGGCAGCGACAGAAATCTTCTATAATGCACCCTAACATCTGGCCCATGTCGTCTTTTTCTGGTTCAGCTGATGCCTTTTATCATGTGAGAATACTAAAAACAGATCCAAAGCCTCCATGTATAATTGAAGCTGTTGTTTCTTTTTTTTTTTTATTATTTGAGAAAACCTTTATAGCTCCCTTTAGATTTTGCTGCTCATGAATTATAAGTCTGCTCTTCAAAGTAGAGGAATGCAGCTTTCTGGCACTGGGAGCTGTCACATCTCCTGAAGGAAGGTAGACAGTTTGACTGCTCCAAGCTGTGTAATTGCAACAGCTAAAGAAAAGATTCACTTATTTTTCCTTTCTAGGGCACACAATACAAAGAGACAGACAAGCTGTCTTTGCACTATGTCTCAAAAACATATTTCCATGCTGTCCTTTCTAGCTAATCCCATTTCCCCATTGAATGCTTACAGAGCAAGGGTAGGAGCAGCACAGACATTACCTTGTTCGCTGTCTTTCCCACAGAGCATTCACCTGTTGCCTCCAGAATGTCCAAGCTCTTGCAGATGTTGTGTGTCTACAACCACTTTCCTCCAGGCCACTTGGAAGTATGGGCTAAGTGGGAAGGGTGCAACCTTGGTCTCTAGTGATCACAGGGAGCAGGCAGGGGGGTGGTAACAGAGATATTCTGAGGGTAGATCACCATAGGTTTGCTGGGAGTAGGGATCGTCCCACCAGAGCCTCCCAGCATGTCCTCTCTGCAGCTGGCAGGCAGCTGCAGCAGCAGAACTGCCCATAGCCCCGCAGGCGCCAGGCTGCAGCTTCCTCAACACTGGCAGTGTGCACCCCTGCCCAGAGGCAGAGGAACCAGTAGCTGTAGGGAGCAAAGGAGCTCACGGGCTTGGAGGTCAGAAGAAGGATGTTATAGGACTGTTGTGGGATGTAAACTCTTCCTGGGCTTTTTGGTTTTGGCTGCTTTTATCTCTAGAGGCAGGGTGCCCTGTCTATGTTTTCATAGCATGTAATAACAGATGCTTTTTAATGAGTGCATGGACAGACGGCCTATTGTCTGGGTTTGTGCCTCAGAACTGCAGTGTGGGAAGGGCTATTGGCATTTGCTTTTGTTTACTCTGCTCCTAAGGACATGTGGTCCTTAGAAGGATGGCGACCTTTCTGTCTTTCAGGTGTTTTTATGGGCCTGTTTGTTTTTCTCGGAGTAACCCAGCTCATGCCACCGCCTGCGAAGGACCCCTATGTACATTTAATCTGAGGGTATCCAAGTGGCCCCAATAAACAAGGATGGCCTATCTGAAAACATTTTCTGGTTGTGAATATTGCAATGTAGGCTGAGCCTAGTTAGAAAGCCTGGCTTGTGTGTACATATTTCCTCTTCCTTTAGTGTCCCAGAGGGGCAGAGAGTCCCTGGAAGGCTATCAAGCATGGACTGGCTTTCAGAGTTTACTCCTTGCCAGAAGCCTCTCAGTGTGAGGCCAATAAAATTTGTTTGCACTTGACAACAATAGAGTATTTTTGCACTTCACAGTGTGTCTCCTCAGGACTAACTGCTGTTTGGGAAGGCCCTTAGGTCTATCCCTCCCCTTCATCACAGGCAGGAGGAAGACAGCACCCTTTCATGCCCTGTCTCTGGAAGATGGTGACTGCTGTAAATGCTGGGGTGGGCTTACAGACTGACTGGAGAGGTGTTGCTTCCAAAGAACAGAACTGCGAGGGAACAAAGGAGGGATAAAAGCTGGATGAAGTGGAATTTGGCTCTGAAGTCAAATAACTTATGGGTGAAGGATGTCCTCTGTAGAGGCATTGAGATGTGGTAGGAGTGTGGGGCAGCTAGCTGTTCCTTCTGCTAGCAGGCCACACAGAGACCTTTTACCTTCAGAAATTGTCAGCCATGGTTGTTCACCTCATGTCTGGAGGAGTCCCAGGAACAGTGCCAACCCTGTGTGCTCAGGAGGCTGGGTGGCAGCTCTGCCCTCTCCTCTGTACAGCAAAGGGTGTTTCACCAGTCTAGCGTAACACTGAGAGGGGTCAGGCACTAAGTATTGCGAAAGTTTTTCCTCTCCCTCTCAGTGGTCATCAGGGAAGATTTTGGATCCTTCTTCTTTCTTTCTAGCCTTATGAGATAACTGTGGATGCTAAAAAAAAATTGGGATAGGCTGGAAAGTAGGTCATGGGGTTGTACATAGGACTGATAGCACACAGCAAATGCAAAGGGGCAGAGCCTTCCTAAAGGGTATCACAATGAGCTGTAGACAGATGTTTTGCCTGGGACGGCCCAAATTCTGTGCAGCAGAGTCTTCCTCATAGCAATTGCCCTAAGAATTTGTGAGAAAAACTCCTTCACCGAGATGTGACACCCTTGCTGTCATAGCAATCTGCAGAGCAGCTGGGCAGACCCCGCCGTGAAGCAGAGACTAGCATTACACTCGTGGGATTGCTAACCCGATAGTTTGCTGACCGTAGCTTTTCTCTCACTCAGAGCATCTTCAAAACCTAACACAGACGCCTTGTGCTGTGCTGTGCTGCGCTGCATGTGTCGGTTCTAAAGCCCTTATAAAATGAAATACTGTTCCTGAGAAGGATAATTATTACAGGTCTTAAGATCCAGAAAAAGTTTTCTAATAACTCAGATCTATATTGCCTAAACTATTTTGTAATGCTAAGAAAATTACAGCGTCTCTATTTAAAAAATGGTCAGAGTGTTATATTTAATGCAGTTGTCTAAAATACTACACAGTATATTTTACTGCTGTGCAATAAAAAAAAAAGTTAACAGTTATATCTTCCTCAAACTTAGCAGTTGGATCTTTTTTTTTTACATCTGAAGAGCTTGATTTGCGCAGTTCTTGCAAGGGACAATTAAACTTCATAATCTACAATTCAAAAAATGACCTGTCATTTTGAGAATTTACATTTAATGTTTTCCCTACTTGAAATAAGTCAGAAGTGCTTCATTGTTCAAACTGATGGTGTTTGGTGGTTCTTGAAAAGGAAAATGGAAACATCTCAAGCAGACAGAGCCAGCTTTTCCCACACAAACAGCTGACAGAGTACTGGGGCAAAGACTGCTCTTACACAGGCATTCACCTGGTGGTTAGAATATGCAAAACTGATTGCAAAAGGTGCTTCGTTGAGTTTTTAATCAGAAGAACATAAATTTTGGAGAATAAATGAGTGGTTTAGTCAAAAAGGAACTAAAATCAGATGCTTCCTAATCTCTGCAATAGCATGATGTGACATTTCCATTGTAGCTGTTTCACTTCTATGCTAGATAATTTGTATGGTCAGTTTGGTAAAAATTAAAAACGTTAATTAAGTTCTCTGGCTCATTTATAATCTGATGGTTTTTGTAAGATTTCAAATTGCTGACAACATAGAAAACCTGAAGGAGTAAAGGAGAAAAAGCAGTAGAAAACATCTTATGACTTGTGTTTTTCATCGCACAAAGGACATATTTCTTTCAGGAAGTAGTTCATATACTTAGTTTTGGAAAGGATTCTTTGTTTGAAAGGGATACAGAACAGCTTTGGCTGCCTGTTCCTGATAAATCAACTTTTCTGGACGCTGACTGACTCCTTTGGAGCTTTGAAATGTGTTTGCTTAGCTGAACAAGATAATGAAAAGCAATGAGTCTGGCCATTAATTCTACGTGTTTAAGTGAGCATTTACCACACCACAGTGCTGTACGCGAGAATTAGCTCTTGCTCCTGATGCATGCAGGGGCTCTGCATACTGGCACTGAAGTCACTTGAATGGTCCCCATGAAGCAAGCATGCAGGATTCAGTCTTCGACGGGGACAAAACTTGTTTATTTCAGGCAGTTGTAGCAGAGGCTGAATAAAGTACAGCAAAATAAAATCAATCAGCAGTTGAGGCCTGCACACAAAATATTTTTATGCTAGGGATTTAGTGCAATGCTCTCTGTAAAAATATAATGATTCGTTCCATTCTTTAATACAGTTGAACAATGGGTGCTCCTTAATAAGGGATGTCCTTATACATGCTATTTTATGCATCTTGGTAAATACAGGCAGCATTCTCTCTTGACAGCTATAGATCAAATTACAAGCAAGCCACAGAGAATGATGTTTCTGCAGAGGGAACCCTTAGTCCCCTGCTGGGCTCCTGTGAAAGAGGTGGCTAAAAGCCAGCTAACTTTGCTCCCCAACTGCAAGGAGCCAGGCTGCATTACGCTGCTGGCAGCACTCAGCATCCCCGAGGAGGTTTTTCTGAGCGGAGTCCAAGCGCAGCCACCACCCAGGGCTGCACGGTCTGGTCTGCAGCTGGGGGAAGCTCATGCTGCAACTTGTGGCTGGGGTGGTGGCCTGGAGAAGACTGGACTGGAGCCTCTCCTCTTCCAGCCACTGACGCTGCTCAGTGTCAGTGTTGGTGCCACCACATCCATGCCTGCCTGCCCACCATTGTCCCCACGGGCTGTGGGAACAGTTGACGTGGGTGCTGCCTACAGAATTGTCCTCACGGTCGCACCGTGTGTGTGGCACTGGCCTGCTTAGGGTGCAAAACTCCAGGCGCTTGCTTCCTCAGTCACCCCTGCCTGAGAGCATTTGGAGGGATGTAAGAGGGCATCCCTCTGACAGCTCATTCTTCCATAGGAGGAGAATAACTTATGCTGCAAAAATTTGCTTCACACAGGTGTAAGTTGTAGCTGTGCTCGCACCATGGATTGTATAACTCACGCGGTAAAATCTCCAACCTGGTCGTACAGTATACAGAGCAAATTTATAAATAAAACCTTTGTTTTGTACAAACGACAAAGAGATTTTAGTATTATATAAGGCCTTGACTTAAATGGGGAGGAGTGGGGATGCCTTTACCAATTTCTATTGTGACAGTTACTGTTTACAATTGCCATTTCCATTGTTTATCTAACTGTTTGCAACCATGCTTAATATTGGTTTTCAAAGCCACAGCTGATGTTCATTTGTGCTCTATGTCATCTCCTGCAAGACATATGGAGTTTTATACATATATATACATAGTGTAAAAGTGGTATTTCTTTAAAGGCCTGGCGGAACATCCCAAATTCCAGTAACAAGCTTGGCGAAGCTGCCTTTTAAAAGATTTATGAGTGACCAGGGAGGATTTTTGTGACTCTTCTTTTTTTTTTTTTCTTTCTTAACAAAGTACCCAAGATGGCTGCAGCTCTATTAAAAATCCATCCTAATGACTGTTTAAATAGAGTTCAGTGCCAACTTTCATTTTAGCTTCAACTTAGCACCTCTCATTAATTTCTTGCATTCTTCTGGGACTGAGGATTTCCATATTTGGTTTTACTCTTGGATTATGTCAGAAAAGTTTGAACAAAATCGTTTCAGATAAATGAATGTGGAAAAAAAATATCTTCCATATGTTGCTATCAAAATCTTCTGCATCTATTTAAGTAAAAAATGGCAAGCCAGAAATCTTTATGTTGGTTTATGATATAGCCTCTTCTAGAAAACACTCTCAGGTCAAAGAAAAATGGTTAAATAGTTCTAAAACAACTTCTCATTTTTCTGCATACTATGTACAACTCTCTCATTTTTCCCCTCTCCTTTTTTCTTAATTTAGTTTTAAACCCTTGTTTAAAATGAGTTTGCCAGGGATTCATTTACTAAGAATATCTTTAATGACATCTCAGTTATGGATACATTTGTCAAGAACTCCAGCTCTTAAGGCAAATTGACTTGAAAAAGCCAGAGTGGATGCCATTGCTTCAGTATATGAGGGTATGAAAAGGTTTAGCATGTATTGTCAGCTCTCTTTTCCAGTTCATACCAGTTAAAGTATCCAACCTGATGACCTTTCTTAAGTCAGTACAATGACATAATTTTGCATGTGTACAGTCAGACTGTTTCTTGCCCTTTTAATCTAAAACAGAGAAAAACAGGCAAAAACTAGACCAAATAGAAAAGTTTACAAATACCCACTTAAGAGTCAGAAAATCATGAAGGCTGTTGCTACAACAGTGCTAAGACTTCACACCCTCTTTATATTCTTATAAAGCTTACAACTCACTTTGACAAAAGCCCGTGTTTAGAAAAAGAATAAGCCTTTAAACTCAAGTACTTAAATCCAGGAAAAAGTAAGACTTAAGGTAGCTCATTCTCTGGCCCACTAAGTATCTAATAATTTGGAGTCCAAAGAGATGGTCTCAACAAGAGAGGTACTAAACTCTCCCTTTCCTACTCCTTCTCTCCTGCAAGAGTGAATACATTGCAGGGTAGGGGAGGGCTTTTCTGTGAGATGGGTATTCAAACCTCTTCAGCCAGGCATGTGAGCTCGCCAGCAGTCCCCAAGAGCACTCTTAGGTCTCAGCTATTGTAAAAATAAGTACATAAAAACATATGTAGAAAGTCTCCCACATCCTTCCTTTCTCCTCTTTGCTGTGTTTCCCGCTGGCTAAACAGGGCAACTGAGAGCAGGACATTGGAAATCTCTTTCCCAGGTAGCTAACTTTCTCCAGATATTATAAAGGAAGCCTAGATATCAAATCCATGTGTGAAGTCAAGGAGTTATGTTATTCCCCCTTATACAGGGAGAACAACAGTGCAGAGAGATTTAAAACAGAATTTCTAAATGGTCCACTACTTCTGCATTCCTCATTCTCATGTAGACAACCTTAAAAACCAAAGGACAGACTGTTCCTGTTTTGTTAGGCTAGACTGGTAAATATTCAGACAATCTGAAAAAATACCCCACAAAATACTTGTAAAATATTGGACTCATAATTTGCCCAAGGTTGTATGGCAAACCAGTGGCAGAGAGCAGCAACACACATTTCCCTGGGACTCCAGCTCAGTGCTTTGAGCACACAACAGTCCCTTCTCTTCTTTGTTCCTACTTTGCTACCTGAATTACAGGAATATAAGATGTAAGAGACATCAACCTCATTCTGTTCTGTTTTGAGGAACGCTGCATTACTCTTTTACTTGCTGATCTACTGCATAAATAACTACCTCTCAGATGGTTGCAGGCATATGAGGGGTAGGTACTACTGAAACCCATGTGCTGGCTGAGGCAGGCACATTACAAAAAATCCTTCATTTTTAGGATGACATTATTAAAGTTTCCATGAAAACTATGTTTGTTAAAAGAAGCCAAGTTAAGTATTCATGTGTAACTTTATTTTTGACAGTTTCTCAACCTTGACTTTGTACTTTGTTTGTATTTCTTTGTTTTAAGAGGAAACTGGGCTCATAACAGATATCTGAAAGTCACAACCTTGCATGTTGTTTTAGTGGATAAATGAGAAATTTTGATACTTTAAAAGAAAGGGGGAAAAATGTGAGGTGCTTAGATTGACAGAAGTCTGAGATCAGGGAATCTCAGCCTCCACCTTGATCAGACCGTGGTGATTATTGCTCATGGAGTGACAGAAATCCACCACAGTCCCTGTTGGCACTTGGGTGATCAATGAGATGACACGCAAAGGGACAAGTGGCTGATGATTGAGTGGCTGATGCTTTCTCCTAGCGTATACATTTTAACACTCTTCTACGAATGCAACTGGTCTTACTTCACGGGAAATTCAGCCACTTGTTGATCCAATGAGGATCTCATTTTTTTTTTCTCTGAGTATGTAATACCTAACTCAATGGAGTCTACTTTTTAGACTGAATAGTTAACGTGTAATGGAATACTATATTATTATTTTTTTTTAAAGAAATGCTAAAAACAATTGATTTATTTTCAAAATCTGTTTCTGCTTAGAGACCTTACTGATAACTGCATTAAGAATAATATGTGGCTCTGTCAGTGCATGTATATTTTTATTTAGTTGGCTGTTTATACATATGTATCTCATGAGGTAAATTCTGGACAACTGTTATTGTACCCTCCCTTTCCTGTACACCAGCTTAACTTTTACTGAAACACAAGACAAAGTTTTCCCTGGTCTCTGAAGACCTTTTGGAAATGACTACATTGATTTAAAATTCTAAAGCAAAGATAAATAGGTAGGGAAGGGATCTTGAGCTATGCTTTTGACCTCCACTGGCATTAAGGTAGGATAAAGACAGACTGTACCTTTCAGATTATCTTTTCTAACCTTGAACCTCCACAGGTAATAACGTTTACACAATTTTTCTGTTGTGTAATCTGTTAGACCATTGAATTACGCTTGTAGTTAGAAACTATTTTCTAAAACTTAAGCAATATCCTCTTTCTTACAAACGATAGTAATTATTTTTGGTCCTGCTTCCAGCTGACACAGAGGACAACGGATCTCTCTTTATTATAACCTTTCATGTGTTGAAAAGCCAAACTAGACTCCTAGCCCTCCAAACCTCTCCTAATCTGGAGTACATAACCCTGCCTTTTTTTTCTTTGTAAAGTCTATGTGTTGCTTTCCTGTATTATTTCCATATTGCCTAAGATTGTTCTTAAAGCGTATCCATCTTAAAAGACGCTCAAAACAACCCTGTTGAGCCCTTGCATCTGCACTCAGAAGAGGTCTAATGCTTGACTGATACTGTCTGTGAGCCACCTCTACTCCAGGCTCCTTTCCTGTTGCCTGGGTAGTCTCTATTTTCTGTTTCTGAATCAGATTTCTTCTCTTTCCTGAAGCATAGTGCTTTGCTGAACTTCTGCTTGATTTTTGGATCATGTCTCTGGTTTATTACCATGTGAAGTCCAACACTACTTTGCATTCCCTTTTATGTGCACTTCCAGTCCTCCCAGTATGGCAATAAATCATTGACCGTTATACCTTGAGGTTAATTTTTTCAGCTAACTTTGCTCAGCACCTATTTTCCCAGCTCTTATTTCCCTGGTTGTGCTTATAGGAATGTCGCACAGAACAGCATCGAAAATATTAGTGAAGCCAAGATCCACCACAGCTCCTGACTCCTGCTGAATTACTAGGCTAGGTAGACTATCAGAAGAGAAAATTACATTGATTTGACATGTTTTCTTCTTGTAAGGCTGATCTTGACTATTTCTTACTATTTTATTCATTTGCATTTGCTCTAGTGTGTTTACAGTTATCTTAGTTGATTACTTTGTCTGTAATTTCTCTAGCCCTTTCTTCATAGTGTTGTGGTTCCACATAACACCCATGTCTCTTTGTCCTTCTGCCAGTCCCTCCCTTTTCTTCTTTTTTACTCCCCAGCCACTTCTCACTCCTCTTTTTCCCCCAGCATATTTGTGAAACCATACTTAAAAATCAGTATTGTATTTGCCTTTCCCAGTTCTCCAGACTATCCCATTTTTTTGTTGTTGTTGTTTTCAAAAGCTCTCACTAATGGCTCTGAAATTGTTCGGCTAATTTCCTAATCCTGTGTGAAATCCTTTGAGTACTACTTTTTTTTTAATTATTAACTTGTTCTTTCCTCCTCTTGGCATATTGTAGATAGAGTTTTCCAAGTTTAACACTCTTGGTAGCAACAAGTGCTAGATGTCTCAGTGGTTACATTGGCTAGAACAATTTTAGGGAAATTCCCTCCCATAGCTCTCCCATGCTGCTAGCAACACAGAGACTATAAATATAGCCAAACCACAAGCATTTTTACCACTTTAGCTGATTTATGCAACATGATGGTGAAAATGTCATCAGGCAATCCCTGCACTACCATTCCTGTCTACATTAGTGGAAAAGTTGGAGAAGGTTTTAAACCTGTGATTTGCAGGAAAGCGCCTCTGATAAATTTGGCACAGTGTGCTAGAAAGGATAGGGACTACCATCAGTTTAACAAACCAGTGAGGCCATTTTGTTTCAATGCCATGTGAAAATAAATATGAAAAATCTCTAATAGATGTGCTTTTTCTTCTATTTAATGCACAATATACACATGTATCTCATCAGGATGCTGGTTCATGAGGACTCATGGCATTTCAGATGATGAGTCTGAATCAGTTTCCCAGCAGTTCCATTCTCTTTTTTTCCTACAATAAGCCAGCTGGAATACATACGTTTTCTTCTGATATCTGCAGTTTAAAAACACAATTTGGACTGTGCAAATGTCTTATTAATATTCTTAGGAATCACAAACAATAACTGGAAAATCCAGGGTGTTAAGGCACTTTCTTAACAAAAAAGAAAATCCATAAAGAATCTTTATTTTTATACTTCAATATGCCAATATTTAATAAAGGCAAAGATATATTTTGATAAAGAATGAACAGCCCCGAAAGAAAAATCATATATCTACTTGCAAATATTCTCCTTAAACTAGGCACCTTGCTTCCCAAAAAAAAGCCACACTACTCCCAGGGTGGGAATGGCTGCCAGTGCACAAAAAAAGCCATCTGAAGGAGTGAAACATATTTTAGTTTCAGTACATGAAAATAGCCTCGAAGTGTCACTAGAGAGCTATCGATAGCCTGGTTCTAGCTACATTGTCAGGTTTTGGGGCTTTGTGATCTTTTCACTCAAGAGCCACTTGTAATTTAACCCTTCTTATTGCTTAAAATGCTCATCACTATGTATGGTGTTGTAAATGCCCTGGCCACTTGCCTGTACACAGATGGCAAGTCTTTCAGCATCACAGTTCAGGTTTTATGAAGGCAAAGAGCATGAAGTGAGAAAAGAAACTTGCAAATAACATGGATCTTAAAAAAAAAAAAAGGAAAAAAAAAGGAAGTTGGTAATTTATTCCCTCCCCCTTCATATTCTTGACCAAGACAAATAGAAATGTGATTTTAACAATGGTCGGAAGTGAAACAGCCTAACCTTTCTGCATTTAGCCTGGAAGCTTTTTCAGAGCAGAGACTGCCTCTCGTGTATGTTTACAGAGTGCTCGGCACAAGCAAGGATCATATTTAATCTAAGTCTTTTGAGCTCGTATCACAATATAAATATTTCCTAATAGTAGTTCTCACAGGAATGAACCTTTGTTTGTGCTGCTGTTCAGAAGCGGTCCCTGGCTGCGCTCCTCCTTCGGGATTCCTTCCCAGCTGGCCACGTCACTGTCATCTGCTATTTGATTGCCTTTAATGAAGCAGATTCATGTGAAAGGAAGCTTGTAGTAAAATCATGAAAAAAATTTAAAACGTTCAGTTTCACTTGCAAATGGTGCATTTCTTACATTCCTGCTGCTTCACTCAAGCGCTACTGGGAACACCTTGTGTTCAGCTCCCTTTTACAGTGCCATTTGAACTTGTGTGGCTTTCCTGAAGAGTTGCGCTATCCATGTTCCTCATTTTATCTTTGTCACAAAAGATAAAGAGTGTATTATGTCTCCTAAAATCCTCAACAACAACTTAGCACTTCCATCTTCTGCAACTCTGCGTGACAGGGCCACGCAGAATGTTCCCAGTGATTGCTTCTTGCAGTTACACTTGGTATGTCTACCATCAACCATACAGGAGGAGAGAAACTTCAGAAGTACTATTTTGTTTCTACTTCTATATATCCACAGATTATTAAACTAATGACTATCATAACAAGTATGCAATAACAACAACAAGATGCAAGTCAAAGCCCTAAAGCCTCTTTAGATTAGACTAGATTAGATTAGATTTGCACTGGGATTTAAATAGAGAACAGTTGGCTTTGAGCCTCTCTCCTCTGTTTACTGAAGTTGATGGTCCTATTCTAACATCACTGGAAAGGTATTTTCCCCTTCTTTCTCCCCTTTGGCCCCATTTATATTAATATCAGAAGCTTCATGACCTTGAAATTACAAATTTCCCTGTAGGTAACACAACGGCAAAAAAAATTACCAGATAATAGAGCACTCAGTGGACATCAATGATCATCAAAAATTATTGTTTTCACATTGAAAACAGCAAACTTTTCTGATTATTTATCCACACAGGCTTTTAAATATATTTCTGCAATATCACTTCCATGTATAGGCTTGTCGAGTACTAGACAGGCTTCACGTGAGGGCAGCAGGAGAAAAGCTAGGCCTGATGAACCTCCATGGTGTAAACTCTCGTGTATGTAACAACAAGGATAAGTTTCCAGCGGCATCTCATTTTTTGTCATTTGTGACAGCAACACGTGAAAGTGCTCCTGTCCGTTTTGCCAGTGCGGTCCGGCGTGTCTTCATTCTCTTAATTCATGCAAACACAGCCACTTTCTTGTCCTTTTATTCCACACACTCCATTTCGGGTGGGTTGCAGGTGGATGCTGCGTGAAAGAATCAAACCTATTTCTCTTACCATTAGCAACATTTACGGGGGAATTCCAGAAGTGCTTTGTATTGCTTAACTTCCCTCTCACGGATCTGAGTGACAGAAGAATGAGGCCAAAATGAGTCCTTTGCAAAATTCCTTATCTAATTTACTACACATGTGACATTGTTTCTCCATGTGAGCACTAGTTCATAAAGTTGTTAAACTGCAGCATAAAATATTGAAAGAGAATTCAAACATATCTGTGTAAAAACATCCAGAGAAATGGATTCAGAGAAATTTTGGAATTATTCTCTCTCCACTGGTTTAAGTTTTCTTCCTGGATATTTACTAGAAATCAAATACATATGTAAAATACATAAAAACAGAACCAGGGGGAAAAAAATCATGTTCCTTCATGTATTCCGAGTATCAGCCCATGATTTCTGCCATTTTAATTGATTACTGAGACGGAAAATATTTGCAGCCCAGTCTCCTCAGAGGTGCTGTGTCTGGTAAGCTTGCTTTAACAGGCTCCTGAACAGCGATGCAGGGCTTGTGACTGGCCCAATGATTCATTCCCAAAAAACGTTACCTTCATCAATTTTGGATGTGGTTTCCTCGGTGGTTTTCAAAAGGGGCTTGGCTTTGCACTCCAGTGGAAACAGTGTCTCTTGTAATTAAATTACGTTTTTTTTAAGACAGAAAAGGGATACTTTACACCTATGACAGCTTTGCTCCAGAGAGTTAGGAAAAAAAAGCAATTTCTTCCTTTAGTTCCTGAAGTTTGGTGTTTTTTTTTTCCTCTCTCTCTCTCTCCTTTTGTAAAGGCCCTGCCTATGCAAGTCTTCACTTAGTGGTCCAGAACAGTTCTTTACCAGCAAGGATTCTATTTGAAACAGCTCCAGAATGGGTTTTGTTTCCTTTGAACAGCAGGTCACCCTTGTAAGAATGGCTTTTGTGTTATCACATGAATTTAAAATATTCAGGTGGGTCTACATACCAAGTTTCAGAGAGATAACTACTCCAGTATAGGCTAGCAAGTCACTTCTTGCAGTTATTACAGCTACTCGGCAAGCACAGTTTCCCTAACTAATAGATTCACAGGTATTTTATTGTCTCTTTCTTTTTTTAGAAACTAAGCTGTGAACTTCAGGAGACAGTCTAGTTTGGACTGTACCTAAAACAAAAATTCTGGTCACGATGGTCTCCACTAAAAGCCACTATCAAATACTTTATTACCAACAGTATCAGCTGGAAAGGACCTCAGAAGGTTGCGTTGCTTGGCTCCAAAAAATTCCTCTCCGGTGCTCTCCTAGTGCAGATTATCACATACACAGCCACAAGAATTAATGTAAAAATCCCAAGTCCTGGAACATGTACCTACTTGGCGATAACAACGTGTACAGCACCAGCAATGCTTCCCTGTACTGCTGTTCTGAAATCGGAATTGTGTTAGGTAAAAAAAAAAAGAAAGAAGAAAAAAAAACTTTTTAATTGAATAATGGCTTTGCCATTTTATCTAGGTTCATCATAGCTTTGAGAACTGATATGCTATGTATCCTGTTTGGGTCTTTCTAACTGAAAGTATTAATCTCCTGTTTCATCTGGTATCTTGGTAGTCCTGTTCTGTTGTCGTATAGCCAAGACTGAAGGCAAAGATGTATAAACAATACTCATAACACTTCTCAAGAATTCAAAACATTCAGAAAACCTTTACTGAAGTTTTACGCCATCTCTATCACATAACATTATCCATACCATAAAATAGGGGCATTCTGAAGCCGAGTGTCTTGCTTTTGTATAGAAAGTGTACTCAATAATACAGCCCCAAATTTACATATTACACTTTGGTCACTCATCTTCTTATCCATAATCACCATTTTTATCCCATTGCTGACCCTCCTCTGATCTTCCCAACAGGCAACATTCCTGCTTCAGAGGGCTCTCAGCTCAACAGTTGTCTCGGTAAGCGCCTCACGAAACACACTGCTACTTCAACTCCTCAAGCAAGCAACAGGTCTGAAAAGCTGACCACCACACACCACTTGCTCTCCCCAGGGCAATCTCATACGCAGACTTTCAGCAACCTTGTACGTCACTGCAGCATCACCTCTTACATCCCTTTATTCGAGGAAGAGGAGGCTGCCCAGCCTGCTTGCCTCTGCCCTGCTGGACTCGGTTGCAGTCGCAATAGTTCCCATTCATTCTCAATTAGCTGAGGTCCCTGGAATTGTAAAGCAGACAAATTAACCTCACTGTCTACAGTATGTTATGAACACAATATACTATTTTCACTTGCTGCATACTTCAGGAAAGAAAGTACTTGCTTTATTCCACCCCAGTGACCTAAGCAGGGTAAAAAAATTGGCCATAACCTAGAAACAGGAGGCTTTCAACTAAGGTACATCATTATGGAAAGCACATTTTATCTCACTCTCTTAAAATCGAACAAACGAACACTGAAATAAGTCGGGTACCCCAGCAATGACCTTTTAGTGCTCATTCACTATACAAACAGTATGAAGACTGAATTCACAGGACTGATTTTGCAGGAAACCATTAACTGGTAGTATGGCTTCAGACTAGAATGTGTATTATTCTAGATTTTTTATAAAAAAAAAGCAATATAAAAGGACTTGCAACTTAGAAACTAACCCAAATCATCAAAGCAGATGAAGACCTTTGACCTTTATCTAATCATCTGCAAGTGCAGTTCATGAGTTAGCGGTTTCAAACAGCATAAGGTAACCAAAAACATTCCTAAAACACAGACAACATCCTTCCGCAATAATAAAGGAGTAAAATACTTGCATGTGCAATGTTTGCATCATATAAAACCAACAGGAGCTTTTAGGTGGGTAGAAGGTGATACATGGACACTTCATTGGTATACTGCGGTTGTGTACACAAGCGGGAAGGTGAACGCGCTCCAGTAGAAGCCAAAGCCTTGGCTCCATTTCCCTCACCCAGCTTTGCCTTTCCCTTTTCTTGCCTTGCTTCCTTGCCTGAGGGCAAAGTCTCTATAATTTCACATTAATAACTATCAGGACCAAATACAGAACTCGAGTACTTGAGGTCAGACATTGTGATTTGGAGAGTCTGAAATTAAGTTCAGATACTACCAAGATAGGCACGAAATTTGAAAGGACTTTTGTACAACCAAGTTTTGACCTTGAACAAGGAAGACTGTTGCCTCAGTCTAAGTAAATAAACATAAAAGAAGTAAATCTCTAGAGCCCCTAGTCAGGGAAAACCAGATTCCACTGTTAAGTTTTACCTAAAAATATGACATTGTTTCAGCACAACAGAAATTACTTTGTTCATAGCAGTAATAACATTCTGCTTAAGAACCACAGCAACCCAGAAGATAAGAAAATCAACTGGTAATCACACATTTTAATGTCACATGCATTCCAATTCTGCGAGAATTTATTGAAATTACAATACTTATGATTAGCATTTTCACTGAGGCAACCAACGCAATAAAAAAAAAAGGTATAAACCTTTTTCAGTAAGAAGATTAACCGTCTCAACAGCCACTATCACCCAGCCCCTTCATTTTCCTTGTACATAAATAAGAATATTCTACAATTGCCCAGGAGTGACCACTCAGTTCCTCAGGGACTGAAGGAGGAGGGATGCTCTTGCACAATTCCTTGGCAGTAGGAAGCAGCTCAAAACTCCTCCATTTCCACTATTCCAACCCCCTTCTAATTCCCATCTTCTTAAACTGCTCAGTGGAAAATTGGTGTAATTGAACTTCACCCGACTGCTGGGACCAGAAGAGTAGACCATGCAACTGGTCATCTTAAGACCTATTTTTGAAAATCTACTAATACTAAGACTTGGAAAGGGATTTCAAGTCAAGCCAAGCCACAGAATGATGAAGCCCCAGGGCAGGAGTTCAGCTGCTGGGGCAGGAGCGATTCTGCACCGCCAGGAACTGAAAAGACTTCAGAAAACACCACCAGCTGAGCAACGAAAGAACAGGAAAGTTTGAGGTGAGCAGATTGGGAAGAATCTGAAAAAGAACTTTACTAGCAATTATTTTCTTCATATGCACACATGTAATTTGACAAAGAAAAAAAAAAAGAAAGAAGAAATTCAGACTTCTCTTTAAGAATCCTTGGATTTAAATATATATATATTTATTAAAAAGAGACATTGACTCTATGGCCAAGACATCATGCGTCTCAGAACAGGTTTTTACAGCCATGTTATAAAAACCCCTTAGCAAAGCAGTTATGCACTAGACTTCAAACACATGTACTCCAAGAATGACACTGGTGTGGAGGATCTTGTTTTACATCCGTTTATTTTTGTCCCTCAGCAATTATAGCATAGTTTCAATACATTTCTAAAGCTATAGAGAAATACCAGGGCAACTAGAGTACATACAAGCCAAAGTTAAAATGGTAGACAGCTGAATAAAAAAAAAAAAAAAAAAAGAAAACAAAAAAAGAAAACAAAAAAGTATGCATTCAGCAGGAACTGTACTATACTTCATTCAGTTTAGGCTTTGTTCTTTAGGGAACAAGGTGCTAACGTGCCATTTTCTCATAAAATGAATCATAATTGCTTCCAAAGAGTTTCTGCTGAAAATTTAGGTGGAAGCAAATAAGTGTAACACTAAACTTTCTCCTATAAACTTAGAAGCCACACTTTCTTGAATCAATTTCCACCCTCCAAATACCACTGTTGCTTTTCTTGCATGAACCCACTGTTTTATTAAGGCATAATATGCCCTGAGCAATATGCTGGAAAGTAGCCAAAAAGCCTAACAATTAAAGGCAAGCACCAAGTGATTATTTTTATAGACAAATTTTGAAATCTGTTTTGTAACTCACCTGTACTTGGGAGTAGCACTTGAGGGAAAAAAAAAAAAGAAAACTATTGCTTTTAATTACTTTGAGTAAAATGGCAGTGTTAATTCCCACTTTCTCCCTCCAGGCTGAAGTTTTCAAGCTAATCATCTAGGTACCCCTGTAGGACCACCACACCAAAACGTAAGTGGGACACCTGTTCAAGAGCTTAATTTTTCAGCAACTTGGTGTAAAAATTACAGTGCCCCACCCTAAGCAATTCAAATTAAATCTTATTTTCCTCAAGAAGCAAGACTCATATGCTGGATACCTCTGGTCTTAAAAGCAAGATGGAGCCTGGACAGCAGAATCATACACTGTATATGCTCAGACTGCCTTCCAGTCTTCTTCTTAAAGCCAGAAAAGTCCATCAATTACCTGGTGCGCTGCCCAATTTCTCTAAAAGATGCACAATATTACAGAGTTCAGGATCTAGGAAGGCTGTTTTCAAAGCCAGTGCTAACAGCACATGTTATTTTCTCTGTACAAATTTAGGCAATACTGGCTAGTCCCTTTAAGCTACCAGAGTATCCATAAAAGAAAGACAACCAAATTATACATTTTATTCACATTTATTTTTCGCTTTTAGTGTGCTCACAGAAAATTAGAACACCTTAAGCAGGAGTTTAATAGCAATTTTTGTAAGCAAAGTTACATTCCATCTCTAAGTCAAATTGGTCAAAGCTTCTCCAGTATTTACAAAAACATGATAGACAAGATGCTACACAAAAAAAAAAAAACATTGCATCTGAAGAGTTTTCCTTTATTTTCAAAGACAACTGGAAAAGAAAGCATTGTCTGCTGTAATCAAAAACATACCACAGTATAAACAGTAACCATTCCACTTATCACAGCTTGGTTGAGTTTAAAATTTTGTGTTTAAAAGGTCCAAGATGACTGTAGTTTTACAAAAATGGGCAGGGTGGAAAGAGTTGCAAACTTCATGTGCTTCTGGATATCAAGATTTGTTTTTGTTTTTGTTTTTTTATACAACAGTCACAGTTAAAAACACCCTGCTGGTAATACATAATTACACTTTATTAAGGTCATAAACCAGCAATAAACAATAAAGCCTATACAACTTGTATTTCTACTTAATCACTGACTGATACAGCTAACATGAGATAAGTGAAAAGTTCCTATGGTTTAAATGAATTCCTAAGACTATGATCTCTTTATCTGGGTATTGATTTTTATTATTTTTTTTTCCTTTTTCCTTTCCTTCTTAATCAAGACTTGTAGTGTTGTAAACCTTATAGAACATCTGCCTCACAAAATACATCGTAATAACTTTCTTTTAAAAAAAAGACTAACCCCTTACATCATTTCTGGCGGGGCGCGCTCCCGACAAGGGCTGCGCACCCCGGGGTTCCCCACTGCGGCCCCTGTCACTTCATTTGATATCCCTTATTGACCCACCCATCTCCTTCATATATGGGCATGTCCATATAGACCGATCGGGAAAAATTTTATAATATGAAAAGAGTTGCAAAGTATGAAAAAAACAAAACAAAACAAACAAACAAAAAAAACCAAAACAAAAAACAAAAAAAAAAACCCGAACCAACCAAAACAAAACATTAATACTGATGAAAAAAAAACCAAAACAAAAAAAAACCCCAAATATAGAGGGTGGGAGAGGAGGGCAGAGGGGGGCCCCCCTCCGCCCGTTGGAATGGCGGCAACACACAACGATTTGAGATGGGAGCTGCGGGGGGGAGAGAAAAAAAAGAAACGAGACATCTTTTAAATCAATCCCTGGTTGTAGACAAGTTCTCCGAGACCAGTACCTGGCACCACTCCAACAAACAAACAGGGGGGAAGAACAGTCCGTCGGCGAGGGGCGGCGGCGGCGCTTACTCCGCCGGCTCGGCGGCGGGTCCCTCCGGACTGCTCTCGGAGGGGGGCTCCGGCCGCCCCGCCGCCGCCTCCTCCGCGGGGGCCGCCTCCTGCTCGCCGCTACCCGCCTCGCTTGTAGCGGCGCCGGCGGCCGCTGCCTCCTCCGCCTTCCCTTTCCCCTCCGCCTGCTGCTGCTGCTGCTGCTCCTCCGCTGCCGCCGGGGCCTCTTCTCCCGCCGCCTTCTCGGGGGCGGCCTCGTCCGATTTGGCCTCCTGCGAGTCCCCCGCCTCCTCCTTCGCCGCCTCGGCGCTGCCGGCGGCGGCCGCGCAGGACTCCTCGGCGGCGGCCTTACCCTCCTCGCTGCCCGCCGCCTCGGGGGCCGCCGCCTCCTCCTTCCCGCCCTCCGCCGCGGCGGCGGCGGCGGCGCCGCCCTCGCTCTCGGCCCCCTCGCCGGCCTCCTTCTTGTTCTTCTTGAAGGAGAAGCCGCTCAGCTTAAAGGACTTTTTGAAGGAAAAGCGCTTCTTTTTTTTTTTCGGGGTCTCGCTGCTGGACGAGGGGGTCGCGCCCTCCTCAGTCTTGGGGGAGGCCTCGCCCTCCGCCGGGGAGGCCGGCTCGGTGCTCTCCGCCTCGGCCGCCTCCTTTTCGGAGGCGGGCTCCGACGAGGCCGCCTCCTCCTTGCCCGTCTCCTCGGCGGGCGCGCTGCCGTTGGCCTGCACCTCCTCCTTGCCCGCCTCCGCCGCCGCGGGGGAGGCGTCGCCGTTCACCTTCACGTGGCCGTTCTCCTGCAAGACAGCGACCGGCGTTACCGGCGGGGCCGAAAGGGAACGAGGGGGACGCGGGACACCACCGCCCGCCCAGCACCCTTTCCGCGCCCGCTTTCTGCCCGCCGCGGTTTAGACACCCGGGCCCGCCGCCGCCCCTCGCCGCCCGGGCGCCCCCAGCGGCGGGCGACGCGCGACGGCAGAGACGGCCACCAGAGGGCGCCGCGGTTCCACGCCAGCGGCGCGCACCCCCGCCCCCGGCGCGCCCCGTCCAGCCGCGGCGGCGGCGCGGGGCGGGGAAGGCTGACAAAGCTTCGCCCGGCCAAGCCCCGGCCCCCCGCCCGCCGCGGCCCCTCTCCCTCCGGGCGGTGCGGCGAGGCGGCCCCCCCCGCCCCATACACACACACACACACACACACACACACTCCTCCCCCGCCCCCCTTCCCCGCGCCGCATTTGCATCTTTCAGGCGCCCGGAGCGCGACTGGCGGCCCCCGGGTGGCAGCTGCGGGGGCGGCGGGGGGTGCCCGCCCGCAACAACGCCGCTGCAGCGCGGGGCAGCGGCCAAGCCCGGCAGCCGGCTCACGCGTGGAGGGGGGGGGGGAGGCGGGTGGCAGAAAGCCATGCCCCGCGGCTGCCGACCCCCACTTCTTCGGCGGAGCGGCCGCGGAGGGGGGCGCAGCCCCTGCCCCGCGCTCCCGCCCAAGGGGGCTGCCCACTGCCCCCGTCGCCGAGCCCCCAGCCCGGTCGTCCCCGGCCCCCGCCGCTCCGCAGCCACCCTTCCGCGCTAGGCACCGAGCGTCTTCGGGAAGCGGAGGTTAAGCGGGCAGAAAAGCCAAGCGGTGTAAGATCCTTCCGTTTACGAGCCATTGGTACACCTCACCACAATACACGAGGGATTTAAAAAAAAAAAAAAAACAAACCCCCCCAAAAAAGAAGAAAAAGATGTGCCCCCTGCTCCCCCCTCCACCCGCACGCAGGAAAGATAAAGGAGCAAATCATTCAAAGCAGAGCCCGTTTAAAAAACAAATAAAGAAATTATTCCTTTGCCTCGAGTTGCAAAGATAAAAGGATCGACCGTATTCTCCATTGAATGTGCCACTGGGGCATCAAAGGAAGAAGAATTAAACAGGATGCGAAAGAGAGTCCGTCGAAGTTGGCTTAAAAAACGGAGTAGGTTTAATTTTTTTTTCAATTTTTTTTTTTTTTTTTTACCTGTCCATTCGCCTTGGATGGAGATGCAGCCACTGCTTCCCCAGGTTTCTCGGCGGAGGCTTCGCCCTTTGCAGCGGTCTTGGAGAACTGGGCACCCATGCTGTCTTATTCAACAAAGAAACTCAACAGATCCAAAAGGAGGGGAAACAAAGAGCGTTGGGTTGGTATAAATACTGGGCGACCAGCAGCAGCAGCAACACACACACACACCAGAGGGGAAAAAAAAAGAGAAGAGAGAACAGAACCGATTATAATGCACTCCTTTTAAAAAATTTAAAGTTGAAGAGATCAAAAAGCAGCAGCACAGGAGGGAGGGGAAAAAAAGGGAGGAAAAAGTCGAGCAAAAAAAAAAAAAAAGGAGCCCAAGTTTAGTAAAAAGAAGTAATAAAAAATCCCAGATTTGTAGCCGTACTGTAGACAAGGAGAAAATGGAGAAATCTCCCTGGTTGCTAATAAGATGCGGAGTCCAACGCCCAAGTGCACAGATGAATGGGCTTCCCGAGCGGTGACGGCAGCCCTCCGCCCGGCACCGGCCAATCGCCGCCGCGCCACACAAAGGGGGGCGGGGCCTGGCCGCCCGGCGAACAATGGAGCCGCGATGGCAGCGGTTTGAAATCAGCCCCCGGCCGATAATGAATGTGCCTCTCCGGCGCGGCGCGGGCGGGCGCGGGCAGCTCCGCGCCGGGGAGCGGACAAAACACCCCGAGAAAAGCGGGGCGGGCGGGCACGAGTGTGAGTGCGAGTGGAAGTGTGAGTGTGAGTCCGAGTGTGCCTCTGTCCCGGCCCCGCCGCCCGCCCCCACCCGCTGCCGCCGTGAGAGAGCAACAGATCGTGTGTGCGAGCCTGGGGCGGGGGGAGAGGGAAGGAGGGGATTTGCTGCTGCTGCTTTTTTTTTTTTTCCTCCCCATCTTTGCCTTTTTTTTTCTTTTTCTTTTCTTTTTTTTCCTTTTTCTTCCCTGGGTTTAATTGGTCGCGATTGTTAAATCGCCCCCAATTTTGAAGGTATTTGAACCACGTAGGTCGGGTTTCGCCAAACGGAGATCACGAGTGGAAATTAGTAGGTCTGTAGGCCAGATGTTGCGAACGCTGAAGCAGCGGCGGCGGGGGCCGCTGCCGGAGCAGGAATGGACCCCTCCCCCTCTCCCCCCCCCCCCGCGATATTGGCTTGGAATAAAATATTTTGCCATTAGCCTACGGCTCTAATTAAATTCCGCCGTCTGATTATTCCCGATTTGTGTTTTTAAAGTGTTTTCTGAGGCGGTGACCCATTTCAAGACTGCGTTTCCACGCGCTCGAGGAGTGGGCGAAGCGGCGTTATATCAGGGGGATGGTTTGCGCTCCCCCAAAACGCCAGCCCCGGCCCCGTATTTACCTTGAATTTAAACCCTCGACTAAGATGTAAACCCGAGACGACGGGATGCGAATTAACGGCGACCTCGAGAGCTCGGCAGCGATGGGGTGGGGGAAATATCACGGATCCGACCGGTTTCCTTTCCCCGGGGAGGGGGCGGCCTGCGCGGGGAACTGGCCGTGCGGTGCGGGGAAGGCTGGCCCAGACCCACCCCCCCCCGCCCCGACACCCCCACCCCCTTCGTCAGAACGATCGTTCCCCCAAACTCGGGCGGTCTCCGCCGAACGCCTGTTGTTTACAAACACGGATGTTGAAACGACTCCGAGAAGCAGGGGCTGTGGAGCGGGGAGGCCCGGCCCAGCCGCCCACCTCCCTCTCCCCGCGACTAACCCGGGGCCGGGGGGCTTTGTGCGGCAGCCGCCGTTCGGTCACCCCGGCCGGGGGAAGAGCAGCTGCTTATTTTCAACCGGTGGAGGGAATATTTCGCTTCTCGGGGGCACCGGCGGCATTTGGTTGGGTGTTTTTTTCGGAGCGGGGGGTGGTTGGGGCCTCTCCCCCCCGCCGTGTTTCACGCCCAACTCCCCTGCCGCCGCTCCCTTTGTCTCGGCCGCCGCCGCCCGCCCCGCCGAGCCTAGCGCAGCGGCCTCCCGCTCCCCACTCCCCGCCCCTCACCCCGCACTGGCATCACCCCCGCACTCCCCGGGGCCGGCAGCAGGCCCTGCCGGGGTGAACGCCTATGGCGGGCTGGGGGTGCCGCCGCCGCGGCCCGGGGCTCTCTCCCTCGGCGGGGCCGCGCCGCCGGGCGGTTTCCTTGGCGACGGCCGGGGGGCGGCGGGGGCTCCTCGGCGAGGGTGGCCCTGCCCGCCCCGGCGTCACCTGCGGCCGCTGGCCCCGCCGCTGCGGGGCTGGGCTGGGCTGGGCTCGGCGGGGCCGGGGGCGCCGCGGCGGCCGGAGCCGCTCTCCGGGGGTCCCTCGCGTGCCGCCTCCTGCCGCCCCCGTCCCCCGCCCCGGGACAGCGGAGCGCGGCAGAGGGCACCGGCGGCAGAAGGGGACGGGGAGAGCCGCGGAGGGCTCACCTGCGGCGGGACGGCGAGGCGGGCGTGTGGCACCGACGGGCGTGGGGCACTGACAGCCGGACGGCTTCCTTCGTCGTGATCCTCCTCCGCTTCCCAAGGGGACTCCAGGCGTGGTGTTTGCTCTCCTCCTTTAACCTGGATATGAAGCAGATCGTGATTTTATTGTTGTTGTTTTGGGGGATTTTGGTTTTTGTTTTGTTTTGGTTTTGTTGTTGTTGTTGTTGTTGTTGTTGTTTTGGGGGTTCCCCCACCCCACTGGTTGATATAACGGATCACCTGAGAAGACCTGCTGGAAGACCATGACAGGACTTCACAACCAGTATCGAAAGTCCTCCATCTACCTCTCACGGCTATATGCAATTTCACCTGCCTGGGCATACGCAGGTTTTACTTTCCAGGGTGGCTACATCTGAATTTCAGAGTAGCGTCACTAAAAAATTTCACAGTGACTGTGGGAGTTTTGATGGTATATGCTTTGCGTTATGCTTTTGATATGTTTTTAAACTATTTCAATGGTTTACAACTTTAAAAGAAAAAAAAAAGGAAAAGGAAAAGCCGTGGCTGATGTTATTCTAGATGCTCAGTTCCACAAGTTCTTCTGCAGAGCCTCTGGACAAGCAGGAAATCTGGAATACAAGTACACTCCCTCTGTCAGTCCCAGTGCACTACAACCTGGACAGCTCTCTCTGCTTTCTAACCCAAACCGTTGAATGTGAGGCGCAAATACAAGATCTAACCTCTCGATTGACCTCTTGAGCCCACCAGTTACCAGGCTGCTCCTTGTCACACCACACCTCTAAGCGTCACGCCAACAGATACGCTGGAGGGGAGATTCCTCATTATTAAACTTGCACTTTACTCAAGTTCCTGATCTTTTCATCTCCTTCCAAGGAGGGTAAACGAAAGAAAGCAAGAAAAAAAACAACCCAAAACAATCCCTCATTGGTGTCTTGCAGCAGGACTAATCAGATATGAATGTGAAAATACCCATTTTCTACAGTGCCTTCCACAAAAAAAAAAAAAGATGTTGCAGCATTTCTTTGTCGGGAACAAGGATGTTCCAGTGTAAAGGTGCTTGTCTACAGGCTGTTGAAGGTTTAGTGCCTGAAAAAAGTGGTACTGTTGTAAGTGTATTAGTGTTAGGGCTTTTACCACAATAGCTGTGTCAGCAAAATATCGTATCCCCGCCATGTGGTGTGGGGATATTTCTAAGAACATGGCAGCCAGGACTGAGAGACAGCTCTGAGGACCCCGAAAATGAACAAGAAGAGACAGGGCTGGGGAGCTGTTCTCAGGAGGGCAGGATTCACCTCCTTTGGCAACACTACAGCTTAAGGGCCCCACCAGGGCCAATTTCCTGATTTCTAATTATGTGTTGCACCCCCCAGGTGAAGGTGTCTTTTTGCAGTACTTCCAAAATGTGACTCCTCTCAGCACATTTTGCCTGACATTATTTTCCTCCTCTGCCTTTTGGACAGATGTGGACTGATAAAACGGTTTGTACGGTGCTGCCCAGCAAATCAGTGTCACAGCTGACTCAGAGTTACTGATGCTCAGCTGGGACTTCATGATCATTAATACTGAATCTGTGCCTCGCAGCTACGACTTTGATCAGGCATAAACACAAACCTTTCTGTCAAGCTAGTCAGGTGTAAGCATGGTCTATAGTGCTTATGTCATCTTTACGCTGACCTTCTGTGAGAAGACTAGGAAAAAGGTTGCTAGCTTTTGGCCCAAGAGCAGCGGGGGCAAAGTTGCCCCTGCAAAGTGTTTGGCCGCATTTGGAACAACAGCTGAATGCAGTGCTACACTCCGGGTTGTGTAGCTACAGAAATCCTGACCTTACATCAGGTCCTCTGAAACTACAATTTGCCACCCTATGAAAGTGTGGCTTCTGACTCCTGTAACCACCGCCCAACCTCCCATCTTACCACTACAGAGCTTTTAATTTTTTTTTCTCAATATTGTATAAAACATTTCTTTTCATCCATTCCTGACAGGCAGGTAAATGAAATGTTATTTTCATTTGGCAGTTCAGGAAAAGGAGAAAGTGGTTAAATAACAGCTCCCTGCCAGTGTGGCAGCTGCTCTCCGGAGTCCCAGGAAAACCCATCAGCTACACTCACCTTCAGCTGAGGTAAAAGCACAGTCATGAACGCATTTTAACTCCTGTTAAAATTTGAAACTCTTGAAAACATGTCCTAACTTGCCATGTGTAGATGGGACACAAATGTATTTTAACGCGTTTGCTGGCAAATGCACTGAAATGCAACACACCCTGTCAACACTGAGAATTTGAAAACATGTTAATTAAAAGTTTTCACTGACACTATTTTTTTTTTTTTCATACACCTTTATCCTCGTCCAGACAAGCCTTTAAAGAAAGTGAATCTAAGAGCGGTTTTGGGAGCTGGAATCCAGTGTTTACAGAAATCCTGAAACGGCGTGTGATTTCTGGTGTTCCTGTTGTGCCTTTCCCCTGGGCTATGTGAGCTCTGAGTAGGTGCTGGGAAGCTGCCTTGTGTCCTGGGATACACGGAGACCTTTCCTCTGTGCAGGGAGGGCAGCAAGCAAAACAACAAAAAAAAAGGTGGTAACATTTACACTGAGAGATAACGTTCCCTGTATGCCAATCTACCCCAAAGCCCTTTCTTCTCCTGTCCTTGTCATGGAGAAACAGTGTAACTTACGCACAGGAAAGAAAACAACTTGCCTTCCCAGGAACTGTCAGGCTGGGACAGTGAGGGAATTTCATTCTTACTTTAATCTCTACATACTTTATGACAACAAGAGAACAGGACAATATGATCTGAATAATGTTAAAAGTTTCAAGTTCTAAAACTAAATTCAGATTTGTGGAACAGTTGCATCTTTTCCTGTTTCCAAGAAATGACTAGTTGATGATGTCCTAATCAGTGCTGAGATTTCTTACTGACACATCACTTCAGTTTCTTCAAGCTTTACTCCAGTTTGGTGAAATGCTATCGAAAGCTTTTAACCTTTGTGTCACTCGCAACCATTACAAGCCCTTTACTAATATTTGCCAAGCTTTTATTAATGGAATACATTCAACAACGTTTGTTAAATAGGATCCAGACTGTTTGAATGTCCGGTATGCTGGGAAATGGAAAACTTAACAGAGCTTATATATTTTGAAAATATCATACAGTTTGTCTTTCTCATAGGTAATAAAAAAAAATCTGTCAACCATCTAGATAACAAGCCTTCTCATGGCTGGTTACTTCTGGGGAAAAAAAAAAAAAAGACGCACAAACTAAAATCAAGAATAAGAAAAACCAACAACAAACCCAACCCCAAACAAACAAAAATTACTTAGATCATAAAAAAGCAAAAACACTCCAGTAAAGCTCAAGCCCCTCCCTTTAGAGCAATCACAGCATGAAACAACAACATACAGGGAAGGTGTGAATACACCACTAAATTACTGGTCCCTGCTGTATGCTGGTTCTGGTTTAAAGAATTGCCTTGCAGCAGCAAAAGACGGGCATTGGGGCTCCGCTGCTTTAAGCGGTACATGGACAAATGAATGGAGCTAGTAGCCCTGCAGCAGGCTGATGTAAACATTTTACATCCATCAGTTCTAAGGAGCTACGACTGTAGTTTCCCAACAGTTTTACCCAGGCTACGTCCATGCAGCGGCACTTCTTTGCTCCCTTCGTTCCTGTGCTCTGGCCCTACAGCTCCACTCCCTCCATTGTGCGTGCCTTGGTTTTCCTCTACCTCCTGATAAGCCATTTTAGAGAGTCAAACCAGCAGAAAACTCTTCTCTCTCTCCCTCTTTTTTTTTTTTTTTTTTCCCCTCTCCCCTTTTTGAGGGGGAAGGGTAGTTCCCTGCTGGTTTAGCCTCTGTAACTCTTGGTGTGGTCAGATGAGGAGCTGCGATGACAAGCAGGTGATAACCTGATTCGGCATAAAGTTAAGCTGCAGCTCCACTGGCATTTGCTTCAGCAGCACCACTGCCTCACACAATCCCCCTTCTCTGCAGCTTCTCCTAGTTTCCATTTTCATGCTCCTCCTTCAGTTCTGCTGGCACAACTGATCTAAGTAAAAATGCCTGATAACCAGGTTCTCATTAGGATGGCACTGACAGGTGATGCCTCATCAAATTTTTTCTTGAAAGACGACGTGTTTTAATGACAAGTGCTTTGTGTCGTATGGCTACAGCGTTTCTGATGAACAAGCGAGCGCGACTTTTATGAATTTCAGCTGGGCTGAGGGGGAACTTGAATAAGAGTGGAACCATGCACAGTTACACTGAAAAGTGTCATAAGGTGTGAAGTGAAACTGATGGTCCCAGCTAAACAGAAAGCCATCTAAAATAGGAAAAAGGAAGCATTTGTGCTTTCCTCACTTACTTGGATTCCTGATATTTAGTCATTGTGAATTGAAACTAACTTAGGGTGAAATCAAGCAAAAGGAGGGCTTGGGGTTGTGAACTTAACAACTTCCATGTCAAGTGCCTGGACTTTCCGTGGGGCTCGGGCTGCGGGGAGGAAGCCAAGTGCCGACGTCTACAATTTGCCCAGCTGGCAGGTAAAGGCTGGTACCCTGAGTCTGGTTTTGTGATTCTCTGTGCCTGAACATATACATTGTAGCCATGAGGTGCAAAAGGCTAAGCCAGTACAAGTTGCTGTTGCTATTATTATTATTATTACTACTATTATTATTCTACATAGCTCAGGAAGACTGTTTGCTTCAGGTAGCTGGAATAAACACTGTGTAGTGCATCCAACTTGGCAGAAATGTGTGTAACCTGTCTGGTGTCCTAATAGGGCATAGATTTGATATGTCTACACAGAAAGCCATCTAAAATAGGAAATAGGAAGCATTTCTGCCTGTCTCAGAGACTTGGAGTCCTTATATTTGGTTGTAGTGAAGCATATCCCTTCACTCAGAGCCCGGCACTCTGACCTCTTTCCTGCTGTGAGGTGCTTTGGCCCCTTTGAAAGCTAAAGAGCCCATCCCCTTTCATCCAGCAGCTCAGTGGTGGGGCTCAGGAAACACGGGTTTAATTCCCACCTAAGAGAATTTGAACCCCTTCATTTACCTCCTCCTGCTTTTCCCATGAGGTTTTAGGGTGAAGGAGTATGAGCAGAGATGTTTCCATTTTCTCTTACTGAAGCTGCCCAGTGAAGAAATGAAGAGTAGCTCTTTGGCATGGAGAGTTACATAGGAATTGCCATAAAAAGTGAGCACAATTCTGCAGTCTAATTGTTTGGCATGTTTGCCTGGGAGCGGGAGACAGCTTGCCTTGGGTCCTTGTTCTGCTGAAAATGCTGTTTCCTAGTTTCTAGATTTTGGAGCAAACAGGGGCTGGCACCCAGAGCCCAGTGTTAGCAGTCTGACCCAGTGACTACAATACACAGTCGTGATCCCTTTTTATCTCATTCTTTCACCCCCAAGTAATCAGTTCTTTACAAGGTGGAAGAAAATGAGCAGAGGGAGCAGGCACACCTGGGCACCGTTGTGCTTTCCAGATAGGCAGGTCAGCTGCATAGCTTACACTAGGGGTAAGAGGGCATTGCATGCCATGGCCCCTTCCCTACCATGTGTCAGGAGCTCCTTCACAGGCCAGGTAGGTCAATGCCCATGTAAGCATCTATTCCTCTGGACACCATGCATGCAGAGACCTCCTCTGTGTCTCTCCAGAGAGGGCCCTTGGGCAGCTGCTTCTGGAGCACTCTGAAGACAGGACCACTGAGGTGGGACACAGGCCATTGGCCACCTCTAGCTTCTTCTCTCTTCTGACATTTCGAAAAGCAGTGACAGATCATACCTTTAAGCTGGAGTTCCTGGGTCCAGTCTGATTAATTCAGCAACTATAGTGATGGTTTTAAACTCTCCATTTGGGTTTGGACAAACAAAATGCACATATGTAATTTTGTAGATCTAGCTGCAGTTTTGAACTCTTCAGGAGAGACACAGGTTCACTGATGCTTCACACTAGATACATCAGACTTTCCATCTTTTTTTTTTTTTTAATTGTCACAGTGAAAGAGCGCATGAGACTTCAGAATACCATTCCAGTATTATGTACCCACCACAATTTTATTTTAGTTTACATTATATCTAAACATTTTCATATTAGAAAGTGTTTATTCTATGTGTACTATATCTTTTAGCACCTTCTTAGAGGAAGTTCATATCCAGTTCTGCAAACCCCTAAAAGAGTCCTCCTTATACAGTAGGTCCAGTTGTCATTAGGAGTGTGGATATGCAGGATGAGAGCCACTAATTTAAGTTTAATAGATAACAGAAATTACTGTTTGCACCTTCAGGGGATTGATCCATCCTCTTAGTGTAGAAATGGGTAATGAAAGTCCTTTTTTAAACAGTGATTTTAAAATTTTGCTGTGTGAATGTTCCCACACCCACATAGTGATTTTTGAATATGTAGCAACTGAGACAACTGAGAGGTCATTTCTGTAGCCAATATTACAAGAAACCACAGCTATGAGACTCAAAGGCTGAGGCTGCAGGTCAATAAATTAAGGGTTGTTAAAACAAATGGGTTAATAATTACAGATTCAGCTGTTTGATTTAGAATGACACGTATGCATATTGCAAGAGACAGGAGAGGTTATTGGTGAAATAACTAGTTTAAGACGGGGATGTTTGTGTCCTGCTCTGTGGCAGACTTCTATGTGACTGGGGTAAACCTCAGTAGGTGTATCTGCCCTGCAGACTAGAGCGCTGGGTTGGGGCACAAGCTGTACTACATCTTGTGGATGCTGGAAGCAGACAAGGAGATAAGCACAGATGAACTGATTCCGCATCTTGGTGAAGAAAAGAGAAAGTTCTGCCTTAAACTCTCTTTCTGTGTCTGTGTCTGTCGAGCCACTGCCAAGCAAAGGCAGCAGAAGGGCTACATGGATGAACAAGAAGCTCCTGACTAAACTCCAACATAAAAAGGAAGCATGCAAAAGGCAGAAACAGGTGACGCAGGAGCAATATAGAGATACTGTCCAAGTGTGCACAGATGAGGATAGGAAAGCCAAAGCCCACCTGGAGTTGAACCTGGTGAGGGACAAGAAGGGCTTCTTACGTGTACATCTGCAGCAAGAGGAAGACTAGGGAACATGTGGGCCCACTGATGAATGGGGCTGGCGCCCTGGTGACAAAGGATATGGAAAAGGCCAAAGTACTGAATGCCTTTTTCACCTGAGTCTTTGTTGGTAAAACTCACCTTCAGGAACACCAGGCCTCTGAGACCAGAGGGAAAGTTGGGAGCAAGGAAGACTTACCGTTAGTGAAGGAGGACTGAGTTGAGATGAATGTTTAAACAAACTGAATGTCTACAAGCCCATGGGATCTGATGGGATGTACCCACAAGAGTTGAGGGAGCTGCCTGATGTCACTGCAAGGATACTCTTGGCTATCTTTGAAAGGCTGTGATGATCGGGGCAGGATTCTGAGGACTGGAAGGAAGCAAATGTCACTCCTATCACCAAGAAAGGCAAGAAGAAGGGTCTGGGGAACTATAGGTTGGACAGCGTTCCCTCAGTTGCCAAAGAGAAGTTGTGGAGTCTCTGTCCTTGGAGATCTTCAAAAAACACCTGTTCACAGTCAGGTGACCCTGCTTGAGCAGAGGGGTTGGACCAGACGATCCCGAGAGGGACTTTCTCACCTTAGCCATGCTGTGATTCTGTGTGATTTAGTGTGTGATATTGTCTATAGTGCTGCCTCAGCTATGTCTACACTCACTTCAGTTTCAAGATGTTGCATTTCTGTGACCTTATGTCTCAGTTAAATGGTTTATGAAGCATGGATATTAATATGTCCTCTTATGTGCCTTGGAAGAATGAATACACTGAAGATTGTGCACTGCTTTCAGTAAATGGGGCATACAAATGCCTTCTGCACATTTATAGGAAAGAGAAACTTTACAATCTTTTTTTCCCCTGTACTGTACAAATTATATTAAAGTGCAAGAAAACAATATCTGTAATAATGTTCTTGAAACTAAGTCCTAGGAAGCTGAGAAAATCACAGGTTTACTGTGAACCCCTGCCTTTTTAAGTTCCCATGCCTTCTATGATGCTATGCTAGAGTCTATACAGAGCAGAAGAAGTTATGTCATAGTAATTTCTGTTTATTCCTTTTAAATTATACTTTCTCACACTTCAGTAAGGTCTCCCATTTCCCCCATGCAGCTATAAAAGGCTGGCTTCAGCCTGTTTAGGTTCAAGCCGCGCACGTGGTCTTTTATTGACAAAAGCAGATGGCGATTTCCCTACAATCCGTTTCCTTTTCGCTGGCTGGCATGTGAAACATGGAGAGCATACTGGAGGACACGCTGCCATACCACGCCAGCCTCAGAACACTCCCCTCGCACGGGAGAGCCCAGGACCTGCCTGCTCATGAGTGATCTGAATTACTGGAAACTATTTCACATTTGGCTTAGAGCTATTTTGACAATCTTCAGCTGTATCCTTTATTTCTTCCTTCTTAGCATGTAAATGTCCTTTTTATAGCATCTATCCTTACAGAATTTATAGTTCTCTTTTCTTAAAGCTTCTCATTCCCACTTCCTCGTTTTTATTTAAGTCAGTCCCTTTTCATCTGCTGGGCATACCACACTATGCAAAATGCATATGTTCAAGTGGTGAAATCCTGTGTCATCCTCCAATTGTCTCATGATGTTGGCCTCTATTATGCAATTTTTAATCTTCAAAGTGACAATTATGTCCTTTTTGTCCTACTGCCTCTCACACTTATGAGGAGCTCCACAAAATGTATTATTCCTTCATATACTTCCTTAAAACCCCCCTTTGCTATTACACCTACCAGTGCTGAGCAATGACTGGTTACTCCACTGATTTCCATTTTTTTTTTTTTCTCTTGGATTTATTGGTAGCTATTTGGAGTCTGAAATCTCAGTGGGTATCAAGCCTGTCTTTGTGGGCTGACATTGCCTTATCAGTTAGCACAAGGACAGAAAAAGTGCAAATTTAAGCCTCTGAGGTGCTTTAATCTCGGTGATCCCTGACCAGAGTTCCCCTTTCTGCATCTTACTCAGCATTGCCAGGGAGGATGTGCAGCTCACTCAGTGTGTGGGCATAAAGCCTGTAAAGAGCTTTGGAGCAACAACTGGTTTGACAAAGCACATGCAAGGAACAATTTATCTTTCATTCTTAGACTCCCATACATCACAGGCACTTTTCATTTCTTCTACTTTACCTCTGTTAGGTTTTTTAGATTGCTTTTCATATGGCTGTGTTCAGCACTATTTATTTCAGAACCATTTGCATTTAAATTTTTCATTCATGTACAAAGAAAAAATTCTGAAATGGACTAATAAAGCATCTGACTCATTTAAATGCTTATAAGCCCAATATTGCATTCACATTACTAAAAAATACTGAAATGTTTTTCTTTAAATATGAATTTTATGAAACATTTATAATCACAGGAACTTTTTGTATTCTTACAGATTGTGAAGTTTGTACATACAATAGCATTTGAGAGACCAGCCCTTGAAAGGCTTTTCTATCTCACCTCTCATACCTCATGCCTTATTTATAACCTCTTTACAGAGGGCAGGGCACAGGGTGACTCCTGCCCTCCTCCCCTCAGGGTGCAGGACCCCATTTCCAGCACAAACCCTTCTTCTCCTACTCTCCCTGACTCCTTTCTTGGGACCTACCGGTCCACAAGTGACCCTACACACACACAAACTACACTCTGCCTTGGCACTTGCTTGAGGAGAAAGAGGAGCATGGCTGATGAGGGTGAAGAAGGAGCCAGGAGCTGGGGTGGCTTTGGCTGGACCTGGCCAGGGGAGCAGAGGGGCAGCATACTCTCAGCTCTGCAGTAGTGTCAGCAAGCTGTAATGTCATTGTCCTTTGGTACCGTTGCCAGCAAGCACAGCTATCCTGCCCCTCACCCTGCTGCTCATCATCCCAGGAAAGGAAGCTTTCGTTGTTCTGTACCATCAGGTTGTGCTTCAGAGGAGATAATTGTATCTCCAAAAGGCATTGTGTAAGATTAGAAAAAGCTAGGCTGTTTGAAAGGTTTCAGAGGGAGGTTTTGGCACCACAGCACCCGAGACTGGGAAATGATTGTGTTACCTGGCTGTTTCTCCTCAGTGATGCAAACTGCATCCAGCTACCTGGCCAACAAAAGGGTGAAAAGAGGAGGAAGGCTGACTACACCTTTCTCCAAGCTGTAGGTTCCCTTTATCTTTTTCTGCTGAGACAAGGCAGGAAACAAAATTTGTGTTTGCCTGGGTGTTGATGCAGGCTGGTGATACAAGGCCATGGTCTCCAGCTCGTTGCTGCCATTGGAGAAGCGCTCGGGACAGGGCATTTCACTCACTGTGTAGGAAATGCACATCTTAGTCCCCCTCCGAGGTGTTTCTACCAGTACTGTTCGAAAACTCTGGCAAGGGGAACTCCAGCTCACTGCCCCCGTGGGCGGCCCTGTGCCCATGGGTAGGAGAGCAGGGGTTGGCAAGTAAATTATTAGCAAACCACAAGGTCCCCGAGCCTCAGAACAAAAAGTGGGCTTCTCACAAGCTGCATCTTTGGATGTATCATAATGTTTCATAACATAGTGAGTTGCTTCCCTTCCAATGCCTCAAAGCAAGGTCTGGGGCAAATCATCCTGCTTTTTTCTCTTCCTCAAACCTTCATGTGTGGCCTCACAGAGATATCACCAAGTTTGACAAGGGAATTAAAAAATGTGATGGTTTTATTTTTATATCTATATTTATTTTCTTTTTGGTTTGAGTTACTTGGAAATCTCTTTATATAAAAATACTTTGCAATGTCATTTGTTTCCTTGGATGGAATTTGTCTCCAGCTCGGCAGAAATGCTGTACAAATGTTACACTCTCACAGTTGTACTTGAGCAGTTGTCAGAGTCTTCAGAAAAGGTAACAGAATATAAACTAAGAAGCATTCAGCCCTGGTATTTCTTAATTTTATTTTTAGTAACTGATGATAAATTGTAGGTTCAATTAGATGCGGAGGAAGTCTTCCAAACACAATGTTTTTCCCCTTGAATTTTGTACTTCAAACCCCAAATTTGTATATACCTGCAAGTACAACTGCACACAAAGACACGTGTTATCCATTGACTCACTAATCTATTCATCGTACACACCCCTTTACAAGTATCACAAACTTGCTGCAATTAAACAGAGATAAGAGCAACTCAAGTTCTCATTTTAATTCTGCTTTACTCGGCATGTGTGTTTAGATATGTCAGCAGTAGATGAGATTTCTGAAAGGCAGCCTTGGTAAAATCAGCACACATTTCAAGTTACTCTTATGCTTCATTAATGAACACATGGTTTGGTATTCATTAGATCTTCACCACTGAAGCAGTAGATGTCAAGAATTAGGAGAAAATGTGAAAGGTAAAGTGTTGCATTACTAAAATCACCACTAATTTGCATATTTCTGAAACAGAAAATCAAGCCAGCTCTGGTTTCCAAAGAAGTTATTGAAAATCTCATTGGTGGTTGCATTTGCCGTTGCATTGTGCTTTTATTAGGTCTGTTAATGATGTTAGGCAGATGCACAGTGTTCCTTTTCAAGCAGCTTTCACAAGGTTAGTATCTAAAGTGCTTTGTTTTCTGACTAATTTTAGTGATAATTGATAACAAAGAATACATGGAAATTGTAGAAATTTTCTTTTCTGAGAACTGTTTTGTAACTGGGTTGTCGTAGTTCAGCCCCGATCAGACCAGGCTACGCAGTCTCTCTCTCACTCCCCCCACACTACCACCTTAGGCCCCCCCTTACTAACAAAACCACGACATGGGTCCAACAGCCCTGTGGAAGATCCATCATCCCCCTGTGCTAGTCTTCTTACTTTGTTGCAAATATTAATGATAATGATGTTTATTAGAGTAGCAGGGCCAACAAAGTAAGGCTTTTCAGGGTGGTAGTCAAATGCTGAGTAGTAGGTACCTCCCTCCAAGCCCAAGGCTTACAGTTAGATGAGACAAACACAGGAATGGGGAAGAAAGCATGGCAGCATAAGCAGAAACAGCCATAAAAATGTTCTGCTTTTCAGGAGGTGGGAAAGAGGCAGTTTGTCGGGGGGAGGGCACTCCAGGGGAATGGAAGAGAGTTGGGGGTTAGGCTGGGAGGAGGCAGGGAGAGGATGAGGTGCTCCGTGAAGCTGGGGAGAAGATGAGCCAGGAACAGAGGAAGCCTTCGATTGGCACAGAGCAAAAAAAGACTTCAGGAAAACCTCAGAAGGTGCAAATGTCCAGTACTTCCCGGTTTGACTCCTGTTATTCCTGTTAGCTGTCTGTTGCCTTCCTCTTTCTTTGCAGTCCTTCCCCAAAGCCATATGGAAGTAGGATTAAGGTGGGTGGAAAACACCACCTTTCTCCTCATAACCTCAAAGCCGGGGGATCTCCTCTGAACTGCTCAGGGCCTGGCATTACTGCCACCATCTGTTAACTGCTCCTCTTCTGTATTATGGCCATGGTGTTGTTCAGCAGCCTCAGAAAAGATGCAGACAAGGCCCACTGTCTGAAAAGGCAGTCATAGGCAGCTGGGAGAGCTTGCTGTATCCTACTGGTAGATGGGACAAAGAAAACTTCCTCACTCTCTTTTTGTGCACGGGAAACAAAGAGGTTAACTGATTTCCCTCAGGTCACATAAAATGTCAGCAGAAAGGGGAGAACAAAGCTTACTTTGCCTGAGCCCAGCACCACACTTCAAGTCTAAAATCCCTGCAGCTCTGGTACAGGCAAAAGGAAAGGAAAGGAAAGGAAAGAGGAAAAAGCATTAGTGAAGACAAGTCATACTGGCTCCCGACTGCTCGTACGAACTGCCTTAATCGAAGCTGAGCTTTTACACAGCAGCACTGAAAATGGTGTGGAATTCACATCTGAAATGAAAATATTGGCAGAGGTATAGTCTGGAACTGTATTTTATGTTCTGGTTTTAGGGTCTGTGTCACTATATCTGAATGCCCCATGATCATAAGTGGATTTTATGCTCACAAAATCATAGCAAGAAAGAAAAGTTTTATCCCCATCTTGGGAAGGCAGAATTTGGGCAGACGACTGATGAAATATGTTGTCTTGGGGTCCCTAGGAAGACTGAGGCTACGTTCAGCTGTAGAGCAAAAGCTTTATAAGTTTCAATCCATATTCCTAAATCCCTTAAATCACCTTTTCTAAATTGGATTTTTATGAATCTGAAGTCTAGTGCACAGTCTGTGTTTATATTTTGCTCTCTCTCTAGATGTGTAGCTCCTACTCTCTTGCTGGGTCTTGCTGGGGGAGTTTGCTGGGAGCATTTTCAATAGATTTAGGAGGAAAGGTGTGGGTCTGCTGCAGGGATAGGGAGGCTGAACATGGTGAAACTGAAGGAAAAATTTCATTTGCTCACCAGCCTCAGTACTATCTGGCCATATGAGTTGACTTGGGAAACTGTTTGTGCGAGGAGCTGGAGGAATGCACATTTGGTGCTGAAAGAATGAGTATTGGGAAGGGGAGATTGCAAGAAGCAGCTTCTTAAACTCTTCACTCTGGGCAATGGATCTGATGGGAGGTGGACATGTTTGCTCCCAATGACACCCCTGTCACCTCTTTCTTCTGAGCCCCAGATATCATCATGACATACTCTCTGCGATTCTAGCAATTGTCCTTGGGAGCCCATGGATCAAGGGACTGATGTAGAGATTGTGATCCTGTAATCCCTTCCACAGTCCTCTCACAGCTCATTTGGGAGAAATTTCAAGCCTTTCCCATAGATTTACCTTCCCATTCGTCCCAAGAAAGCATTTTAGGATTCATTCTCTGTGTTGCAATGTACTGATTGTCATACGCTCTTGAGATCTTGTTTATTATTACCTTTTCCTCTCATACTGAGTCATAGAAGAGCTATTCAGTTTGCCCCCACCTGTCCCCTCCTCCCTGCCTCACAAACAAAGCAAATCACTGCATATGGGTCCTGCTGCTTATGAATGCAGTTTTCCTGAGGCCTCAATCAGCACATTTCAAGGCTTAGATCTGCATTTCCCGAGTCAGGGCTCAGAACCCCAGAAGGAGTTTAGGTGGTTACTAATGTGTCCATTAACCTGAAAGAAATCCACATCCCTTCTGTATCTGTTCTTATTCCTAGTTTACAACTGACAGATCTGTAAGAGAGCCTGCAGCTGATACTCGTTTGGACACTGCAGGGTAGATGCCAGCAGAAACCTGTGACGATCTGGAATAAGTACAGGATATTGTATTGACATTAAATAGGCCAGTTATTTGTATTTGGTCACTAATACTTTGAGCATTATCTGTAGGTCTGAACTTCAATCGACAATTGCTTGATGCCCATGTAGACAAGTGTATGTTGTAATTATTGCCACACTGGAAAGAGCAGCTCATCATGTTAAACGCTGCAAATTCTATCTGCCTTATCACTGCAGGATCGTGTTGTGTCCTGTTAGCTGGTATCACAACAGAGGCTTTGTCTGTGTAATGCTAGACTTGGGTGTTCAACATAATGAATACACTCTTACAGCCAGTTTATACAATAATTATTGCCATTTTTTCACAATGGATTTTTTTTAAACATTTACCTGTATATAAACAGTCAACATAACCTATAAGAGCTTGAAACTCTCATCTGGATGGTGTATTTGATTCTCATGTCCACGAATTTTTTACAAGATACTCTATCAAAAAAATATTCTCTTGTCATTTTTTTTTCTATAATTAGAGGAGAATATTTGTATACTAATTTAATTTTCTTCTGCTTAGTGCTTAAATCTTCTAGATTTTTAGAATCTTTAATTTTTATTTTCACCTGGTTTATTAGTCTCTAAAGAGCATATCAAATTGTCAGTCACATTTCTCTGATTCTCTGTTCCATAAAACACTATCCACCATGTTAAACTATTTTGATTTTTTTTTCTCTTATCATTGTTTTTTGTGTTCCCTAGCAAGAGAATAAACATGGTAGATTCTCAGATATTTGGTTCCATCTTGAGTGGAGAAGAACTTTGGTATTAGTTTATTTTCAGGGTCACAGAATCATGCATAGAAATGAGAACATCTAATCACAACTATCTTCTCCTCTCAGAACAGTAGCTACCTTCAAATAACATCTATTCACAACCTTTTCTGCTATTATAACTTGTGTAGTACACTCAAGCATAATCACTATTGTTACCACAGAACAGAATATATAATAATACATTTATGTCTCTCCATTCAAGAATAAAAATGTATGGAGAGAAATGCATCAAGAGGTCACACCAGTGCTTGAATACACAAGCTGCAAAGGAAATGAGCTGGGGAGAGTCAGTGTCTACATTCAGAGTTTTGAGCCTCTATTTGTGACAGCATTCACAGAAGCTGCTTTGCAGATTAGGGAATTGTTTTCAATTAGGCTGTTGTTTTCAGCACTGACTATCTAACCCTGCTAGCCTTGGGGTTAGAAAAAACAATGGTAGAATGGTGAGCTGGTATAAGCCTTGTCTGAACTTCATCTTCTACCTCTTTGTGCCCAGTGGAGCTGCAATACAGCTATGAAGAGTCCCGACGAAGAGAAGACTAATACATCCAAGACAAACAAGAAGTACAAAGCACCAGTCCTTATGGATTTATGATGTATAATCCTACAACATAGTTGTCATTAGCAGATACTACACTTGAATAGAGATGATTGCAGACTTTGGCAGGAACTGTTTTTCATTTGAAAATGAAAGTTTGAAACAAATATTTTTCCTGTGAACATATTGGTTTTGACTTCAGATGGAGACGCTTTCCAGTTCAGGATGAAATTTATGGCCAGAATGAAAGTAAGAGAAAGAGGATGAGGACGGAAATTCATATTGTTTGGGATGACTCTGTGGTACCAACCAAGACAGATATTTTTTCAGAGGAGAACTTCACCCTCTGTAGCCTGCAGCATCATAACTCAGATAGTTATCTCAGGGCTGGAGGATTAGATTTCAGCATGCCAAGCTACTGTGGGGAGCTGCCTTCTTTCTCTCAGTCTTTCCTTTTGTATATATCCTACTCTATAATTAATTTTGTTTTTGTAGGTAGAAAAAGAAAAATAATTGAAATCTAAAAAAGTTTAACAGATGGTAAAACTTTTATCAGTCTGAATAGTAACAATAATGCAATGCTCAGCCTTTACTGAATATATGCACAAAATTGCCTGCTAGCTGTCATTAGTTCTCTGTGAATGGTCAGCATTTGTCAAACTCAATTCAATGTGCACCAGTAACCTTCTAAAGTCATAATTTCCTTTTTATAGGCTATTCCTTGAGATGCTGTTCTTCATCTGTTTTCTTAATATTTTCTCATGAGTTTTTGACTGTTGCTGTCACTAGTTCATATCTTTTGCTGGTACCCATGTTAGGAAGCAGATATTATCAAGTAGGTCTGCTGAGAGGAGATGAGGTGGCCAGAGTACTGTAGTCTGGTAGGAAAAGCCTCGAGGAAATTGATAAATAACTCCCTGCTTTTTCATCAGGTCTTCACTGCTTGCCTAGGGATCAAGTGGGATTTTAATATCTGGTTGTACTGGCAGACATGAGACCAGTTCCACATAGCCCACATCACCGTATCTTTTAGATGATGTATCCTGAAAGATGGCAATCAACTACTGTGTGGGATTTCTTCTCCCTTCTTCCCTAAGGAGCAAGCATACTTTGGAATGCAACAGACACGCCCAAGATCTAATGAGTAAAATGAATGCTTTCTGGGTGGTGAATTTTTACCATGCTAGAAAACCACTTACCTGGACCAAAAATAGTTTGACTAAAACTCCTCAGCATAAAGTACCAACAGCAACATCATGCAAAGTCAAATGAAAATGCCAATAACTGACTGTAGTCTTCCTTTATTTGTTCTCTTGCTAAAGCTGAACTAGCAGCCACCGTAGAGCTCTTTCCTTGCCAAAAAAAATCTGGCAAAGATGAAATTTCAGATACACTGAAGAGACTGGGAGGGAATGCTGAAATATGGCTGAGGGTGGAGAAGTCTAAGGGCATGTGTGACCATGCAGACAACCTTTACATGTTTAAAAAAAAATTGTAGTCAGAGAGATAAATATTGCCACAAACTTTAAAAAAAAAAAAAGTCCAAGAATGCTCTCAAGCCCCTGGCAGCCAAAAAGACAGGAAATGTTTATTCATATATGGATCTGTGTATTTAAAAAAGAATAAAATGTTGCCCTTTGAGGATGACAGCTTAGACATAAACTACAATAGGAGATGTGATATGATTAAAGAAGAGTGCGTAACTCTGAGGGTAATAAAGAACTGATTCCCTTAAACATTGTGCCAACTTTAAAATCAGTATCTGTTCTGGATAGCATCCTAGGAAGCTATCCAGCTATGGTAAATCAGAGAGAAGTGGCTGAAATGTCTGGGGACTTTTATTCCTTGTATAATTGTGTTTGAAAAAGTTACCCTGAAAGGGTTTGCACAAGAGATAGGGACAGAAAAAATGTTGTAGTTTAAAAAAAAAAAAGAAAGTATTTACATTATTGAGAAAGGATCACAGACATCCCTGCTTGAAATGATTGGATATGGACCCACAGCCAAGGGAGTTGGTATTCAGGTGTTACTGTCCACATGATTCTGGTGAGACTTATTTGGAATACCTGCTCCAGGGAGTATACCTGGTGGAACTATTCTACAGTCCCTCTAAGGGGTTAAAAAGAAATCTGAACGTCAGAAGAGGGAGCTCAGATGCAGTTGAAATGACAGTGGTGAAGATTAATATTCAACCTCTGCCCTTGACAAGTCTCTAAGTCTTGGCAGTTTCTCACTAGAAGTCTATAAAATGCTTAGGCATGATTGCTACACTTTGGGAAGAGCCAAATTCCTGAATTCTCTGAAGGGAACAATAATAAAGAAATTATGTTAATCATATATACTTCACTCCCATGCAAAGCTTACTGAATTGTTTGTATATTTTATATCAATTCATATCGCTTCCTACAGTTGGCAATAAAAGCCTCACCAAAATTTTGGCAAGCAACTAAGAAAATGTTCTGCCAGACACCATTAATACAGATCAATCTGGTTTCCTTTGCATGAACCAGAAGATTATTTTCCTGAGGCAAATCGCAAACAGTTTTTTTTCCTCAAAGCCTTACTTTTTCAATCCTACTGCATGCCAACAAATCTAGGATAATTCATAGATTCATGGAAGTTAAGGCCAGGAGGGATGGTTAGATCATCTACTCTGACCTCCTGTACATTTCAGACCAGTACATTTCACCCAGTTACCATTGTACTATGCTCGTTTACTGGTGTTTGGCAAAAGCACTTCCTCAGAAAGTTATCCAGTCTTGATTTGGAGACATCAAGAAAAGAAAATCCATCACTCCCTTGGCAGTTTCCCCTCACCCCATTAATTTATTACTCTCATAGTCATTAAAAAAAAAAAAAAAAAAAAAAAGACTTTTCAAGACTATTCTTTCTAGGTTGAATTTGTTTCGCTTCAACTTACAGCCATTGATTCTTGGTACACTTATCTCCACTAGATTAAAGATCTTCGTAGTATTATCTCCTCATGATGAAATTTACTGTACCTCTCATTTTTTTTTAATAAACTAAATAGATTGGATTTCTGAAGTGTGTCACTGAAAAACACTTTATCCAGCCCTCAAACAAATTTTGTGGTTCTTCTCAGTATCTTCTCCAACTTTAACATTGTCTATGAACCTTGAATAAACGATGGTTCTCATGAATACTGAACACAGAGGTTAAACCCATATCCCTAGTCTTATTCACAATCTTTCTTTTGATAAAATGTAGCTTTATTCAGAGTACTTTCTGACATCATCACAGTGTAAATCGATGACCATGAGGTTGGATGTATAGGGAAACTAGAAATATGACACAATTCTTCTTCGGGTAGGGCCATTGACCACCAGAAGAGATAGTCAAAGAGAAGATGGCTTCCTACTTTGTGATGTGTCCCAGTCAAGCCTGGAGGTCTTTCTGAAAGACTTGCATTGGCTTTGGCGTCATTCATGTGACTCTACAGTGAGTCAGTTTAGAAACATAAATTTGCAGAAAGCTGACCTATGTGGGAGAGCAAACAGGTTGCTCTCTGCTTCAGTCCCTAAAGTGTGGGCCTGTTTTAGGGTCAGATGTGCACCAGAGGCAGTGCACATGAAGGAGCAGGGCTACATCTCCAAGCAGGGCAGCAGAGGATCGATGTGTGCATGATCACTGCTGAGCCACAGCAATTGGAACAGCTCAACTAGGCAGTGAAAACATAGTTTTGGTGACCGTCACCACTTATTCCAACTTCAGAGGATTTATGGAATTTCAGTCTGAATTGTAAGTCTTATTTGCAATTTGTTTTGGAAATTTCAACCTCCAGTGATCTAAATGGAATGTACGCCAAGGGAATATCTTGAAACTCCTAACAGAGCAAGACTCCTAGCACTTGAAGCACTATTCCAGTTAAACTTGCTCGAAATACTGATTTGAGTCTGACTTTTCACAAAGTCCAGACACATCCAGAGCTGAAGTTTACCTTCATGATCATCTCAGCTACAAAGAATATAAAAAAGCAAGGAAGTTGTTCCATGCAACATTCTCTCAGGCAACCGAGCAAATAGAAGAAATTCCCAGATATCAGAACTCCCCAGCAAATCTGCTTGTTCTTGTTCTCAGTCTGCACTTTCTTGCTGTTACTGTTCTGTTTATAGGGCTGTGCAGTAAACCACATTAGTGAAATGGTCCCATTTATGCAGAAGCAAACAAGCAACTGCTTTGTTGAAGGATAGGGGAAAGTGGGAATCTCTTAATGAAACAATTTGATTAACAAAGGAACAGAACAGAACAACCACAGCAACAAAACCTCTGTGGATGCTTAAAAAAAATAAAACAAAAAAGACCCCTGAGATTATTTCAGAGGACATTCTGTCAGTGTAGCCCTGGAACATGCCACAGCTGAAGGGACAGTAAGACATTGTTCAGGGACAGAAGTGAGTCCAGGAGGAAACTGAGAACTGAAGGACAGTGGGAAACACTTTTGCCACTTGAGACATAGTAATGTGGAATGGCAACCTGATGTTTCCCTGTTTTCCCCAGCATGGTAACTGGGAGTAGCAAAGATATGAGTTCTTTAGGTGGGGAGGGGGAGTATAAAGTACATATACAGCCCCATTTGGCTTACTTGTTCAAGGGCAGGCCCTTGCCTTTCTTATCTACTTGCTTGCTGCTCCTGACAAATTGCCTTACTACTTACACAAGAAGTTATAATTATTTGACACTATGTTGTCTGCTTTAATATATATATACACACACACATAGAAACATATATACATATATGTATGTGTGTGTCTTTTATTTTTGTCATGGAGCCTGAAACTAGAAGCATTATCCTTTTTTTTCCCTCATTGAACATGGCCCATGAGGAAGTTCCTCACTGTCTACTTTTCTCCATGATCTTTCTTTGTGGTCTGCTTCTGTAAAAGGGGATATGTCTGGTCTTCAGATGATCAATTATGGGACAATTTTCCTCAACGTGGCGTCTATGGATTACTCCTCTATGGTGATAACCCTCATGCTTTATTCCTTCTTTTCTGGGGAATCGTCCGAATCCATGTCAGGCTTCCTGTAGTTCCCCAGTATGGAAGAGCACCCTGGTTCCCACTGCCCCTTGCCATGGCCACTCACTGTTTCCTCCAGGTTTGTGCATGCCCTTAGCACCATCTCCTCAGGGAGACAAAAGGGAGTGCTGAGAAGACACTGGTGTTTCCAAATGGATGAAAGAGATCATATTACCAAAGGGAGTGGATATGAAGTAGGGTTAAAAAATTGCTTCTGAGGCTTTGAAAATCTTATCTTAGTTACTTGTGCTTCCCAGCTCCAGAAAGTTATTTAGAATGGCATTTTGTGGCTGGGATTAATGTTAACTGATCCTTCTGTGGTAAGTTATCAACTGAGAAAAATAGGCTGGTTTTGAGCACAGTTTCTCCCATCCTGTGGTAGATATTTAAGACAAGTTATGTGGATTACATCCCAGAAATACCTAATTCATATCCCTGAATCCCTCATGTACCTTCCCCATGCATCTGGCTAGGCCCATGGCAAAACTTAGGAAAACCTTTGTGCTATCCTCCACGATCTGGGAGCTGTCAGTTTGCTATGTAGAGCAGCTGAGTTCCCTATCATCATCCAACCACCCTGCTTAACCCCGCTTTGTACATCATAGCACCAAAGATGATGACACTTAGCTTGTATTTTCTTCCCAGAAGCAGCCACGGAAGCTGAGATCAGTGTGACTACACCTAAGTCACCCATCAGCCCTGCCCATTTCCACCTCTGAAGCAGCCACCTCTCTGATCTGAGCGACAGTGACAGAGTGGGTCACACAACCAGGGAGGCTACTGTTTGCAGGGCATGTGGAGGGCACGGGCTGCCGTTCTGGGCTGCAGCTTTAATGGTTGTTTTGAGCCACTCAATCTCTCTTCCTCTTCATGATATCATGTGCTGGGCACAGCTGAGAGAGAGAGCACAGCTCAGTTTGGTTCAGATGCTGAAGGGAGGAAGGGAGACTTGTAGCAGGGACAGTGACTGGACAAGCCTGTGCTCCTCTGTTCCATCTGCCCAGTGTCTTCTCTGCCCTCCTGCACCGTGGGAACTTCTGGAGACAACTTTTCTGGGAGTTTTAATTCCCAGAGGTAACCCATTCACCTGAAAACTATTTCAATGAAGACTGATAAACTAGATGAAGAAGATTAAAAAAAGGAAATTAACCTTTTCCTCCTCTGCTCTCCATCTCCTCTGTTTGACCTCTGCAGTACCTTAAGTTTAACAGTAACTTACAAATTCATGTAAAAGTGGAAAATATTTTTATTTGTAACACATATTTTGACCCAGATTGATGTAACTATCACTGCTGTAAATCTGAGTAAATTTTGTTATCTCAACTGAATTGTATAAACTTCAAGACCATTTTTTTTTTTTTCCTGCTAGTCCAGAATCTGCTTCCTAAACCTCCGGGAACTTCTGGAGTCATTTAAAGGAATGGGATACATTCTAGAACACTTAAAATCCCCTTAAGAAGTTCTGACATTTTTTTTCACAATCAAACAGATATAGTTACTCCTGCCTAAAGTCTGGTGGGGAGAATACATGTCCTGAACTGCAGGTGCAAGTCTTGAAAGCCACAGCTTTACTCCACATCTCGTCCCCTTCCCTTCCCTCTCCTTCCCTTCCCTTCCCTTTGGGGCAGAGACGGAGAAGAAGAGGAAGAGATGTTGCTCTTTTCATTAGCTCTTTTTAATATGGCCTGATTGAGTGCATGTTGAAGTCATTTATATAGCAAGAATGAGCCATTTTGCAGCACTAGAATAATTCCATTGTACTGCATTTCTGAAGAGTAGCAAAGCTCATAGCTATCACTGTTAAATAGATTTGAACAGGAATCATGGGCTATATAAACAGCTTAGTACATAACTCTAAATGAAAATAGCATACTAATATGTGAGTGATTTACACCAACGTCTCTGGGAAAAGTTAGTGTTTGCTCTCAGGCTTTCATTTTCCCGAGTGGAAGATTAACTACATATATTTTCTGATTTCTTTCTTGAAGTGGTTTCATATTAGCATATTATTTTTGTTCCCACAATTTCACTCTCACACAGATTTGTAAACTGGAATACACTGTTTTTAAATATAGTTCTTATTCATCAGATGTGTTATTCAGACTTTTCGTATTCACAGCACACAAGTGTAACTGTCACAAGCACATTCTCTCCTTTGCTGTGAGCAATATTCTTTTTTGTTTTCCTTTACATAACTACGTAAGGCTGAATTGCAGCAACTGCATTTCAGTGCCTAAGTACTAACGCTTTTCTTAGGGGCTGGATACTGTGTATATGAACATTGCCAGTGAACCTAAGTAAAATGATCACTGCTATGACCAGGCACAGAATAAAGACTGATTTTTGCACATGCCATTAGGAGAGCTGTTTTCAAAACTGTGTGAATGACTGAAGGCCAAGTGAGATAAAGATGTTACTGTGGAGTAATGACATATCAATGGGCCCAGGTGGTTGTGCATCTTGCCCGTAGCAAAGGAAAGCTAATTGCTCAACAGTGAAAAAGCATGTTCAGAGTTTTGCTCATAGGTTTCTATATTGCAAAGGATTTTAAACATACTGTGGGTTCAGTGAGATACTTTTACATTTTTATCCACCCATTCTTTAACACTTTTTGGAGTAGAAATGATCTGATGCCACATGCTTCACATAAGTGCCCTAATCACTTGTACAGGTCTCACTCTTTTTCCTACCTTCTTTCTATCCTGATTTATCTGCTTTTTTTTTTTTTTTTTTTTTTTGGCAGAGAGCTACCGTTTAAACAGGAGTTAGAAATGTTCCCCCCCCACCTCTGCTCAGACCCTGAATAGCTACAGCCCTATGTTTAGGGATCTTCTCCTATAAAAAGAGACATAAGCTTCTTCTCCACTCCTCCCTCCCTCACCTGGGCTAAGATAGACAGTAAACCCCATTTTACTGCACATTGTATTTAAAAACGAAAAAGTGCGGGGTTGTTAATTCCAGTCTTCCATGGGCCCTGGATGATGCTCAGGGATAAGAGTCCATAAAACTCTCAGAAGGGTAGGATTTGAGACAAATTCATCCCTTGTGAGCTCCTGTTGACTAGATTTGGCAGTTTCTTGCTCTGCTAACCGGTGAACCTGAATCTTCTCATGAGGCAGTTGACTTTCCCCTAAACTAACTTTACTAGTCCTGTATTCAGAGCTTAGTTGTCTCAGGAACTGACATGGAGGTATTGTTCTGTGTTGAGGGTCAATGTATCTCAATCCTTGTGGGAACCAGTCCTCAGGAGTGACGTGAGATGGTCTCACTGAGAGCACATGCTGCCATGCTTTGCTTGAGTGTAAACAGGGAAATGAATACTGATTGTGTAACTTCCCAAAAAACCTGTAAAAAACTTATTGCAGGGGCAAAAAGTGATTTTCCTGTTAACTTCCTACTGCTTAGGATCCTCTGCATCCTAAATGCAGAGAGGAGGTGCAGGGACTTGCCTAGGACTTCGTGTCCTACTTCCTCCCAGAACTTCTCATGGGCCTTTTCTTGCTGGTCAAAGGTTTCTGTGAAGCTAACTGCTGCAGAAGTCAGATTATGACTATTTTAGAGATGTTATTAACATCAGAATAATTTGAATAGATATGGATGCCAAGTCAGAGAGATGGAGTTATTAAACGTATGGAGGAGTACAAGATTTTGGCAGGAGAGAGCAGGGTAGAAACTATAACACAATTTGAGGTGAGTTTGTAGGGTAAACAGAATTGGCAGAAGAGTTATTATTAGGCTGGAAGATGGAATTTAATTCCAAGGTTTGGTTAAGGAGAGTTTTCCAGATGTTTAGTGTTAATAGAAATAATGATGTGGGAAAATAGTAAAGACTTCAAACTGGAAATGTCAAGACCTTCAGTACTCATTTCAGTGCTGGCATAGACATGAATAAATAACAGATTTACTTTAGTTACATTTTCTGAGAGCACAACAGCCATTTGAGTCTTTTAAATGCTTTCCCTTTAATGAGCACCCAGGTGTCCAAAGCACTACAGGAGCATATTGCCTGAGCCATGCTACCGAACATGAACCAGGAAGTCTCAGAATGTCAACAAGCTTGCCTCCACTTTCACAAATATTTAAAAACCAGTCATCACTTCCCCTGCCCACAAATTGTAAAAGAACATTTTTATCTGAGAACACACTGCTGTTTTCAGAAATCTGTCTTGATGTATCAGGAGGTTTAATCATTGCTCCTCCCTTAAAGGAGCTCCAAGAGTTCGTTAAGCCCATATTTTCTGTTCCGAATGAAGGGAAATGAAAAGCTGCTTAGGAGTTCAAATGACTGGGGGAGGTTCTGGGGAGTCTTTGCTGGGGTGTGTCTGTGGGAATAACAGCTTGCCTGGAGAAACAGGAGGTGGCAAGGCGTGAGAGACAGGTAAAGTGCGGGGCAGTGGGGCACATATGAGTGCTTTGGGTAAGGCTCTGGCTAGAAGTGTGAGGATAGAGTGCCTCATGTTCTGAATTGGCAGATTTTCCATGCTGAGGGAAATGAAGCATTGTGAATTTCTTCTAAAAAAAGTTGCATCAGAGAAAAACCCAGTTCATCAATGGTTTGTCTTCCCAGCTGAAAACATCTACAAATAGCTAGACCTTTGGATCAAAGGAGTAGTAGTGTCATCAAAGCCTTCGGAAACGGCAACCTGAATCTAGACAGAGCATTTTTTTACAGATCTGTTTTGGATCTAAGCTGCTGCAAATGACTAATCATCAAGCCTGTTATTATCAAGTGGCTTTTTTTTGGGGGGGGGGGGGGGCTAACTGTTTTGGGACTTTCCTAAATATCAGTTATCAGAATGGCAAAACTCACGAGGACCTTTAACACCTGCTCGTGAGCCAAGGTGCAGGCAGCCTTTTGAAGGCCACGGTTCTACCCTCAGCTGAGGTCTGTAGTATTTTGCTCACTCCTGCTGAAGAGTGAGTCATGCTTCTTATTCATTCTCCCACTCTCATCCTTTTCCTTTCTGCCTTTCTTAGTCGCTGCTATATCACACTATATATTTTTGATAGGTCAGTTTTCAGCACAGTTAGGCCAGCTCATAGAAAGAACCAGTGGGCACCAAAGTCAGCGGAAAGGGACAGGAGTCTGTGCCTGGTTGTAAGGTTGGCACATACCCTCCTTTTTTCAGCTGTTGATGAGAGACGGTATCTGCTCACTCTATATGATGCAACTGTATGTGAAAATACAAATACACTTCTCCTTCAAGTTAGGTTTAAACGGAGGAGTAATGCTTACCTAGCAGCTGCTCAAGCTGTACCCTCGGTAGGCAGGAGGGTTTACTTTGGGTTCACTTTACATCTTCTACTGTAGCTACATCTGTATTTCCACAAGTAAATACAAAAGAGCTTAGAAGGAGCTCTCACACCTCACTTGGTGCAAGCTGGACAGCTGATTAACAGGGGTCTCATACAACCCGAGCAGGCAGAAGTGCGCAATGCTGTGCCAGGCCCACTGGGGAGGTGCGATGCTGCCAGCATCCGTGTCCCTGTGAGGGCGGGACAGTGGCTGGTCGAGGAATACATTTTTGTGACATTGAATTTTATTCACTAGGAGTTTGTCGTCTAGATTTCTGCTCTTTGAGCACAGACACTATCTGAGGAGACAGCTAGGTCCTGTCTGCACTATGTAAGCAACTAAATGTAGCTTTTTTTTTTCTTTTCTTTCAGGTAGGATAGAGCTGCTTTGTGTTAACACACCAGCTGACCCCATCTTTCTGGTTGGAATGACAGTATTCTAAATGGTCTACTCCACTTTAAGCTATTAAAACAAGTTTAATCGAACTATATTGTAACAGCCGGGATTTACAAAAAGATTTTTGCTAACAGCAATTGTTTCTCTTACCAGTGTATCTGTTGTTAAAATATAGATGGAGAAAATCCACAGGAAAAGCTAGATGCACAGTGGACATAAGCTGGCACAGTTTTAGTGGAATTAGAATTACACTAATCACAGGTAAGGGTCTGGCTTTTGTTTCTTTTTTTAGCAACTGAAATATACTATGAAAGAAGTTCCACCAAAGGTCCACGTAGCAGGTGTGATCTGCAGTTGCAAGCAATCACAAATTACAACATATGATTCTTTCTGAAATTTGTTTCCATTTAAAAATTGTTAGGATTTTTGCATCTGATAGGTTTTTGGGAGGGTATTTAAGCAGCTCAGACTGCTCGTGGTTAGAACCTAACTTTCTGCTGAAATTTGTTGTTGGACACTACTTACCCATTTACTTTTGTGTCAACAGTGGTTTTAAGTTGCATAATAATTTCTCTTTTCCCTTGGCTATATTTACATATATAAATATAAATATCTTTGTTTTATATATATATATATATCTCCTTTCTCATAATCACTCTCAGTCTTCCTTCACTGGACTGAGCAAGCCAAGCCTTTCTGGGCCCATCTCAGAAGATGGACTTCCTAGTCTTCTGACTGTCCTAGAAGTCTTCTTCATGCAATCAGGTCTCACCATCACGCCCTTCCCTTGAGCAAATCTGACCTGAGCTGTGCATAACATGCCAGTAGACCATCTATACACTGACATGAGCGTTTTTCCAACTGCAGGTATATGTAGTAGGATTCACAATCATCTTGTTCATAGCTGGGCCACTGGCAGCTCTTGGGGAGACTCGTGTTTGGTGAGTATTCCCTGATTCTCTCCCTCTTTTTAAATTTCCAGAAGTTAATCTCCCAATTTACAACATATGCAACATATGTTTTTGTTGCTTTTAAATCCATGGTCTTACACTTAGTGCCTTTTACATGTACCCTGTTTTGTTACTGTAGTTCTCAAAATCATCCAGTTATCTGCTTGCTCAGCCTCTTCTGTTTTGAGGATGTCCTTAATTTTGTGTGCTAGTAGCAAATTTCATCATCATCCCACTATTTTCCATGCTAAGTGAAAATATTAAGCAAAATCAACCTCAATCTTACACAGTCAGAATAGTAACTTGGAGTCAGATTTATAGAAGTATTTAGATGTCTAAGATGAAGAGAAGTACATTGCAGGATTTCCAAAATTAATTGAGGTATTGCTGGGATGAAAAAAGCAGCAAAGTTCTGATGTATGGTCATAAAGCATTTTTTTTGTCTTGCCTGAAGATGACAAATAATTGTTGTGAGTGGAAACAGTACGTACAAATGTAGTAGCACATATAAAATCTGCCTGGATTCCCACTTGCATCTTCAGACAACAAAATGTGTTTCAAAATCTTGAAGGTGAGCTTGTTCCTATCAGACAAATGGTAGAGAGGGCAATACCTGGGGCAGATACTGTAACTGAAGACTGGACAACACAATTAAGTGAGAAAAATTATTTATTTAATTTTCTGTGAAAAAGTTTTGTAGAGAAGAAAGGAATTTGACAAGGAGAGCTGCTCCCAGAATACTAAAAAAATACAGTAGATACTCATTGCTAAAAAAATGTGATTCTTATTACTAAAAAGATGTTTTCGCTTTGAGTGTGGTGGGTAAGACATGCTTTACTGAACATTAACTGCACCAAGTAGGTGGAAGAAATAAAAACTGTTTAGAAAGGCAAAACGTGCTGTAGTTCATTTCTTGAAGGAAGAAATTTTTCCCACAGTTGAAAAGGTTACTTAAAGCTACTATTTTCTACTCCGTGTAATTCTTTGAAGTTAGCGTACAGAACATGTGGGTGACAAAACAGGCCACGCTGAAAGAATATTATTAAAATTTGAAAGTTAGGTCACGCTGCCACTGTGACTGCTTTGTTACTGGAACCAGTTCCCTTCTGTGCAAACATTACTGCAGAGTAATTAATGGTTTAAAGGCTCTGTTTTTTCCAAAGGGCTTCTTCGGCACTCCTGTAGCAGGACGGGCAGTGCTCTGGCGCAGGCGGGCAGCCCATGGCTTGTTTTCGGCTGGCTGTTCTGTGTGTGGCTGCACGCTTTGTAACCCTCCTTTGAAGGCAGAATCACTCATTTCCATCTGGGCTTCCCTCACTGCTCTGCGAGACCGTTTTTGCAGCACAGGCTTGTGAAGTTGGACGGTTTATTTTTGCTAAAGCACAGAAGAATTGAACTGAAAGTATCCATTGATTTTTGGTGTCCAAATGGAGTTCCTGAGGAACTGATTTTTACCTTACAAAACTTTCTATGTTCAAAGTGCAGCTCCCACTGACTTAAATCACAAGGCATGGCATTTTTCTAAATCTGATCCCTGGTTCTTCCTTTGGACAGGCTGGGATTTCTGGCTGTCATTGGGGGCGAAGCCCTTCCCTCAGAACAGCCCAGGGTGGTGGGAGGACCACAGAAAACTTCGGTTTGTTTTTTGCTGCCTCTCCCGACTGTACACATGTTTTCATTAGCACCAGCTTTGTGGAGGGGTGGAGAGGAAATTTTCACTGCCTTTCTCTTCAGAGGTCTCTGTTCCAATGTGTACATTAAAGTTTTCTTCTAACTGCAATATGCTGCTTCATTTGAATTGTCCCCATTTTCCCTCCCTCTTTCCCCCCATTCCTCCCTATGAAAGCATGTTCTTTGCTTATGGATAGAAAGGAAAATTTTCCTCTTTAAATATCCTTATGGAACTCTTTCAGGTTCTATGTTTGAAGTATGTCATATTTGGAAACTTGTCAGGGTTTTCCATACTTCTGTACAATGTATATTTTTTTTTACTGCTAAGCCATCCTATATGAGTTAAAATTCTTACATTTTACAGTATTTTAAAGAAGATAATTTTGTCATTAATCCAAAAACTGTGCAGCAGGCTATTTTTCATACCACATCACAATTCTCCTTCTACTCGTTCTTAAAGGCAATCAAAAATCCCAGATGTTTTTCCTGCAACATCTGGCTCCCTGGCACAGGCTTCTGAAGCAGTGTTTGCAGCCTTAAAGTCATGTCTTGGTTTTGTCATTTAGTTTACTGATGGGTTGTTGGAGTCACTGGTGGCACAGGGGTGGGATTTCTTCGACAGCTCTTTCAGTCTAAAAGAAGGGAATGGCCTTGCAGGCCTGCTGGGATTCTGCTCAGAAATTTTTGGTACTCAGGAATGTGACGAGCTCAGCCACCTTGGCTTCCTGTCTTGCAGAAATACGTGCAGCAGTATTAATGCATGTGGGCCCAGAAGTGTTCCCTGCTCAGCCTCAAAAATGAGGCTGCTCGTGTCTAAGTCATTAGCTGTATTCCTGCAGAACACTCTGTCAGGCATTCAGAGTCACTGTGCCAGACTCTGTCCTGGGGGAAGGAGACAAATCATAACAGGAGGGAGCTAGAAAAGGCCATGCTGCCACGGTTTTCTACTTCTTTTACATGCCTCTTTTTGGGACCATTACACATAAAATCTTGCTTCTCTCACATCGCCCCCTCCATGCTTTGATCACCACACTGTGTCTTTCAACCTGGTTCTCATGGAGTGTACAGAACTCAACAGATCCCATAGGATACCTGCTTTCCTTATACCGATCCACTGATAGGCTGTCACCTAGGATTTAAGTGCTATATGTACTAGGGTTCTTATATATGTACATATGTACACGTTGAGAGAGTTGGAGCTGTTCAGCCTGGAGAAGAGAAGGCTCCAGGGAGACCTTATAATGGCCTTTCAACACTTAAAGGCGGCTTATAAGAAAGATGGGCACAGACTTCTTAGTAGGGTCTGTTGCAATAGGACAAGGGGTGATGGTTTTAAGCTAAAAGAGAGTAGATTAGACATAAGAAAGAACTTTTTTTACAATGAGGGTGGTGAAACACTGGAACAGGTTGCCCAGAGAGGTGGTGGATGCCCCATCCCTGGAAACATTCAAGGCCAGGATGGATGGGGCTCTGAGCATGGTTGGAGATGTCCCTGCTCCTTGCAGCAGGGTTGGATTAGATGGCCTTTGAAGGTCCCTTACAACCCTATTCTATGATTCCTGACAATTAAGGTGGCATTCCAGGTGAGTGCCCTAACTATTAACTTCTGCCTGTTTCAGGAGAGGAATTTTTTTTTTCTTTCCTTCTCGTCCTTCCCACTCCTCTGAAGATCTAGAAAACTTCTGTTTTCATCCCATTGTGGAGAGAAACAAACACTGTGATTATTTTTTCTGGATTGGAAGAAACCCTTTCTCCCTTCTTGAGTGGTAAAGCTGCTCTTATCAAATGCATATGATACTGCCAGCAATGTGTCTCAGCCGGGGGCACATGCTGCTCACTTTTCATCAAAGGAGCAGAGGGAAATGACTCTGTGGAGCATGCTCAGCAGTTGCCTGCTGAAACCTCTGAGACTGGCTCTGAATTCCTGCTTTGAAACATTTTGTTACCCCAGAAAAACGGTTCAAGTAGCTGGCATGAGGCAACCACACCTCTCTTCTGGGCTCCAGAATGCTTTCCCATATGGGCAGGATGTGGCTCTCTATGTCCCTTCTCCTCCTAGTTATTTGTTTGTGTAACTAAATCTTCCACCCCGACATAGCGTTCTTGCATGCTTTTATGTAAGACATGATTTACAGTCTGGAAATACCATCATCCTCTTAATTTGCAATGTGTATGCTTTCCTTATGACATTGTTGGTACTACCTGTGCAATATCATAAAGCACTCATAGAGGTGTTATTCTGCTGCTTTTTACTCGTACGTGTGGCTAGCACTGGGTTATATATTTTCCATAGCACTTAACTGAGGATTTTAGTTTACACATTATGGTGGGTTGTAAATGGGACAACTGAAGCAGGGACCTCATCTGCCCAGTTTGTATGTTGAAGGTTGTTCCCCATAGCAGAGTTCTCTGAATGACTCATGAGTCACATCTCGAAACTAACTTCCTTTAGTAAACCGTCTGTAAAAACTACAGCAGCTCCAGGTCTTCTCCAAGAGCTGCCCAGCAGTTCCTGTGAGGGCAGCACCCCTCCAAGAAAGGATGAGACAGATGACAGAGCATCATGCTTCTTTCAACCATCTGACTTTAATCCTGTACCATATGTGAGTGAGAACCCTTAGATGTTTTACAGGGTCACTTAGTTTTATGGCAAAACGTACAAGACAATAGTTTAAGGTACTAAATAAATTGTCACTAGTACAACTTTTGATATCTTGACCAACTACAATATATGTGAAACAGGAAAGGATCAGCATGAGAAAAGGATACTAGAGACCAGCATAAATGAGCAGGGGATGAATGAAAGAGAAAAATTAAGACAACAAATGTAAAACAGAATGAGGCAGTAGCCATGAGGTCTCCTGCAAGTAGCTGTGAACTTGTTCTGCATTCCTCATCCTCTAGCCAGATAGGGCACTACTAAAGGTTACTGCTTTTTAACCTAGCCAAAACCTTGGTGTGTATCGTTTGGAGAAGAAGTAGATGCATTTTTCCAGCTCTGAACAAGAGCATAAGCAGAATTCATCCTCTGACAACAGAAGCGAACCAAGCAATTTGTCATGAGTGATGGTTTAATGTCTTACTTCTCATTTAAGGCCAGAAGTCTAGGGCCAAACCTCCACTGTTGCAATTTTTTTTTTTTGTGCTGGAAACAATGGTGTAGGACACAGGGATCCAGGCTGAGCTATTAAAAAAGGCACAGTAAAACATGCAGGGTACAAGTTTGTTTGCTAACAAAAGTTTCTAACAGCTCTGCCAAAGGACAAGTATAGAAGAATGGGGAGGATAGGAAGAACCAAGGAGACAAGGAGTCTGTGCAAGTGAAGAAACAGTGCAATGTAGATCTGAGCAAAGGCTGTGAGGAGCGGCTTGTGCTATTTAACAGAAGTTAGAGCTTTGGTAGATTATGACAGTACTTGTGCACAGTAGTATCTGTGCCATTGTGAGATGCGTGAAATGGACTGGTTGTTTTACTTCAGCGCATACATTCAATACTGAATGCAGTTTTTTGTTTTGTCCAGTACAGATAAGGAGCCTGCCACTAATATATCTCAGGGATGACTCAGGGTGGTGGTGTGACAAATTCTTTATCTACACCAAACACATATAAAAATATCTACTTCCGATTCATGGTTACCAATATTGGAAAGCCTGCTCCATCTTTCACCCTCAGCACTGTATCAATTATTGGAATCTCTTACTTTCAGCAGATTTAATTAGTATGTTGCTAAATATGGTACTATGGCAACATGCCTACACCAGGATTCCCTATGCTGCTAGGCCTGGTGCAGCTGAACTAATAGAAAAGGCTAATGGGAAAGTCTAATGACCATTTTTAAAGCTTAAATATCAGTCATTTAATCTGACACTCCAGAGGCTGCCAGTTGTTTCCTTGAGATGTTCGTGTAGCAGTTAAATGCGAAATAAAATTTGCAGTCAGTGGAGCTGCTTGACAAATGTTTTGTAATGCTGGAAATCTTCAAAACTCCCTGAATATAGTGTTCAAGAAATTATATCTGACTGGCTTTTCCCCTCCCCCTCAAAAAATTTAATGTGCACATGCACTGCCACGACGCATAGGAAAAATCCTATAGAGCAGTCCAGCATACACAATCTGTCAGACCGAGAAGAAATAAAGGTCTGTTGTTAATTCAGACAAATGGTCAGCAGCTGCAAAATAGTTTCCACAAGAAACAGAGTAAAACCCTCTCAGTTATGGATAGAATTTTTTACAATTTTCTGTTGCCTTTTCCAGGGCCAAAATACGCTGCATATATTCCTACATAACTTTTATTCATATTCTCTGCTAATTCAGTGCTGTAAGCCTGAGTAACAAAAATTGTTTAAAGTAAGAAAAGCCCGGTAATTTTTATACTGCTTTTTAATATTTTAAACAAACTAATTACCCCAATCACTGCAGAGAGTAAAAATGCCCCAGCAGCACAATTGAACATTGGTGTTCTGCCTTCTCCTGATAAGAGTGCAGATGTGCTGATTGGCATGGGCACGCTTGCCAGCTGAGGGTGCTTCTCTGATCCCAGTGGGTGTGTGGTCACTGAGTTAGGGCATCTCATCACTACCTTCCAGGTGACCTGTTATTCTCATTTTAACAGTGTGTTTCTTATCTGTGTAATTTTTTTTTTTTGTGTGCATCACAAGGATATCCTACATCCCTAATACTTTGCTACTTTGGAGAACAGGGAGAATTTTAACAGTTCCAGGTGAAAACATGCCAAAAAAAAAGCAAAACACTGGGCTATCCAGATCCTGTGCTGCTGCTAGGATGAACTCACAGCTTCTGATACAGGTTCCTGTACCGGAGGGTTGGTTAATAGGGGCTGCAGCAACATCTTTATTCTCTCCTTGTGGCTTTGCAGACACTGGCAGCAGTGATTGTCACGAAGGCTCCTTTCCTAACCTGTTAAGGTCAGTGTTTGGGTCTGTGTTATTCAGCTCTGCATTTGCTGGTGATAAGGAAACAAAAGTCTCTGAATACCATTGTAACTTCTATCCCTTAATGACTGTTTCTAGGAATTTTGTCAGGACTGTGTCCATTTCCACCAGAGTGAAATCTGGACCTATGTTATTTAAACCCCACATAGCAATCTGAGTTTTATTCTGCAAGATACACTGAAACAAATTCATTTGGCGTGTAACTTCTCTTAAGTCATAATTTTAGCTAATAGGCTAGCAGGAGCTTGAAGAACTATTAGGTTATTTGAGATTAAAATATTCATATTGATCTTTGTAGTCCGATGAACATAACATCTACAACAAGGAACAAGAAAATAGTCCTTATTTGTCCACCTGAGACACATTCAGTAGGGCTCAGATGTGGATTTGGATGTTGAATAGACATACATTTCCTCCAAGTTTCAAGAGTGTGGGATCTTTCCCTTGCCCACTGCTGACTACACTGCCTGGCAAATTTAAGAGTATCTACATAAACTACAGGATGCAATTGCTCCCCTCTCATCTGTGTCAAAATCTAACAGGAAAGTTCTCTGAGCTGAATGTGTTGATTCAGCCCCAGAGACATGCAGCCTCTGAGAACTGCATGGAGAGATGAAGTCAAAAGGATTTTAAAAGAGCTTAACCTTTAATAGAGACTGAAGTAAATAAGCTGCAAACATAAAACATTTCCAGAAGTGCACCTTCAGCACCCTAACACTGTTTCTACGAGTTACTCTCACCTATTTTAAAGAAAATCCCAATTTCTATTCAAATGAAATGATATATAAGCGACATAAATACCACAGACCTAGTAGTGCATTCATAAAGATGTGGTTTATTGCTGTATTTTTATCAGCACATGATTTAAATATTTGAGACTGGTCCCCCATGAGCTGCAGGTGAGGATGTGGAGTCCTCTCGACTGAGCAGGTTTATGTTGCCATAAGTTCAACCCTGTGGGCTGGTACCACTGAATGGATGTCCTTCTGAAGCAGACGTGGTTACGTGTAAGGTCTCTGACAGGTGATTTCAGAAGAAGGGTGAATTTTGATACATGCAATTCTCAAGTGTCTTAAAAGGTCTCAAGGTGTGAATTGTTTCAATGTCATTCCCAGGAAAGGGTCAGCCTCCTTGCCTGAAAGGTTTGAATTACAGTGTGTTGGGCTGTAATTCAGTTACATAAAACAAAATAAAATGAAACTGGTTTTTAGACCCTCATATCAAGAAACTCTTAAGCTCCCCTGGACCTTTCTACACATTTTAGTCTCATTTGCTATGTTTCTGCAGGACAAAGGGTTTTGATTCTTCAGTGCTCCCACCATATGTAGCCACTGACATTTGGGCAAAGTGAGAAAAAAGGAGTGTAAAAGAGAATATTGATGAAATAACACATATTTAAGTGCAAAATAAACTGCGTAAAGCACTAAGCCTGACTCCAAATTAGACATAGCGAATGCCTTGGGTGGCTCAGAGGGTTATGTCAAGAACATTATTCCATTTCTTTCATGCAGTTATGTGTGTTGTTCTCATTCTTGAAATATTAAGAAGTTCTGTTGCCTACATTTTAAAGCGAAAGAACATGTTACCATTCTGATTGAGAAAGTTTATGAAATGCTTTTGTTTATAGATGGGTGGAATAGGCCAGATCCAGAATGAGACTCCAGCAAAGTGACGATGGTTATGCTCAAAAATTGGGTGCTTGGCTCTAAAGGTGGAGTTTACCTTGCTGAATTCCCCGTGATTTGAATGTGGGAGTTCATGCTTTGTGAAGTGGATTTGCAACAGCTGGAACACTGACTGGAGGAACTGCTGGAGACGGCTGTGCTTGTGAAGGTCTGGCCCTCAGAAGTCTAACTCTGTGCTAATACAGGTATCTCTGTGAAAATGGATTCCCTCCCTGAAACCACTTCCCACACTTGGCTATCTAAGACAACTGGCCTCCCTAGCCTTTTCAAGGTGGCAGTAGTAGCATGAAGGTGTGTGAAAGTAACAGGCAACCTTTTATCTTTCTGGGAGCTGTGATGAGCAATCACTTTACCTGATAAATTGCTCTTTCTTGTGAAGTATTACTTGGAGACATGCAAATGCCACCTCCTGGAGCTTGCAAGCGAATATTCTTCTCTCCAGTTAGCAAAGTGGGCTGAATTGACTCCAGTTTCTTGTGAGACTTTCTTTCCTCTCTGTAGGTGCTGGGTGCTTAAACCACAGAATTTCCCAGTCATTTCTCAGCCGAGCACAAAAGAAGTGAGATTTCTTATATCTCTATTAAAAAAAATTTTTTTTTTGTTTCTTTACTGAGGAAACAGGAGTATTTTTTTCTTATTTCTTTGCAGAAAAAAAAATTAGAAATGAACCCACTTTGAATTGTTTCATGGGAGACTGTAGCTCTCAGGCCATGTTATAGCATCATTTGTTGCTTCTGTTGACATGATGTGCGGCTATAGAAGAGAGAGTGCAAGATTTTGTACCTCCTCTTGCAGCAATAACATAAGAACATTTCCTTTTCTAAACTACTGCTTCACTAAAGTATTTCTTAATCTTGTAAGAGGGAGGAGAGAGATTTTTCTGAGGTAATGACTTTACCCAGAAATGACAGTGCACCTAATGCTGGCACATGACTACCGTGCTGGGAACTGGTGTCCAGTGTGCTATGTTTTTTTCCCTCTGTCAAAGACAGAAGGCATCTATTTGAAGCCTCAAGTCAAATAAACAGTGATCCTGCAGCAGGTCACATTGTGACTTCTGTAAATCAATTTGAAGCAATGGGACCTCACACAGTGGAAGTACGTCCAGGGCAGGAAGTGAATAGGGCTGGCATGTGGTGGGGCTGAATTGGGATTTCCCACAGAACAGCTAGAAGTAAAACAGGGGAATTCAGAAGGAAATTCTGAAATGAAAATCAAGTAGGAAGCTCAAAATAGGCCAATAATATATCCCCTTTTTAGTGAAATTTCTGTAAAAATTCAGAAATGTTTTTTTTCTCAAACATTTTTGTTTCTGACGCTGTTAAATGTTTTAAAACATTAAAAGATTTTAGTGACTTGGTAAATGACAACTCATATAAGCAATCAGATTATGTCATTGAATCAGCTGTAGTTATAAAAGCTTAGTGAAGACATAGTTGTAATTCTTCTACAATGATATGTTTTGAGCTGATAGACATAGATATTTCTGTCTGATGTTTTATCATTCTACGAAGTTTGCTATCACTTATATTATTCTGTTACAAGTGTTTAATAAGCTGGCTATTTCAAAATACCCTGGGGGATTTTAAATGTACCTTCTTTCCCCCCCTAGATTCTTCAATGTCTGAGCTACAAGTTAAAAGGAATAGATATTACGATTGCCCTACCATACCAATGCTTCTGGACTTAGTAAATAAATATTGCTTTAGTTTTCAGTATGGATTCCAATGAATATTTGGAAGTAATTACATTAGACATCTTTTAAAACCCACGCCACCTAAAAACCCTCCAAGACCAACATGAACCTAATTAAGCATAAATAATAGTCTTAATTAAATATAAATTGTGAATTTAAAATAGCTTTATAGGATTTGCTGTGGTGTGATTGCTGCTTCAGTACTGAATATGAGAACTGATTCTACTTAGCACGTACAGAGGAATTATGTCTGGAGTTACATAAATTGTGCTTTAAATACAGGCAGGTTGTGAGCCACAGCAGCCTAAGCCCATCTCTAAACATACCATCATTTGACAGAGGTTTTTGCATATTCATATGCATCTCTGTTTTGCAGGACTGTGGCAGATGCTCTGGCCTGGCCTGCTCTCCCTACAACAGTTTCGGACATTTTTGCCCCAAGCTGTTCACTGGGCCCCTGTCTTGGGTCCTGTTTCTCCACTGGGGAACCTGCAGCCAAACTTCCATCAAAGTGGTTGAGACATGGCCACATAGTCCTTTTTTATTGTCTAGGACAAGTGGCCTTGGACACTGAAGCAAAGTAGACTGCTGAGCAGATAACTGCCTGAAATCTACAGGTTTTCCAGAGTTTGCCCCCTTACTTACCTGAAGCTGCTTTGTATCTCTGTATCATTTTTTTCTTTTCTGTTAATTACTATTCCCTTGTTTCCCAGCAGGCACATTAGACCTGAGTCTTCTCTTACGTAAAGTTGCACTGATGTGCTTCTACTGAGTTCATATTATTCTGGACTTACGGAAGTACAAGTGAAAAGCTTGGAACCTGTGTGGCTTCCACTTCCATTTTATCTTTGTAGTTTTAGTGGGAGGAGATCTTTTATTAAGTAAGACAAAATTCTCTTTCTAACACCTCAAATAGCAATGGCCTACATCAGTGGCCTTTTCTATCTGAAATTACAATTTCCATGACAGTGTCACAAAATATTGCCATATTAGTGTATTCCCTGTGATTGCATAAAGAAGTTAAAAAGTCTTGTTTATTTGTTCTTGCTAATTTGTGCTCTACACTGTTTCCAAAAAAAAGGGAGACAAGTGCTAAATGTTAACGAACACTCTGAAAGAAAACATATTTTTATTTGTGAGACCCCTTACAAAGTTAGAAGACAGCCTTAGAAATCAGACCTTTTGAAATTCCTTATTAAAAGAAAACAAGGTTCTTTTTTTGCTCTTCATGGATATCAAAGGAATTTTGTATGTGATTGAGAGCATCTGGCTCTAATTGTGTTAAATAGCCTTAAGCATCTGACTTTAACTATAGAAGCTGACAAATTCCACTATGGGTACCATTTCTTCCTATACCTTTCAGAGGCAGAAGGAATCAGGATGCTGTTTGTATTTCAACAATTAGCCTTAACAAGAGACAAACATGACAAAAGCAGAATATTTCAGCAAGTTTTGATTTTGGAACAAACAACACACATCGCATGGATCAGAACAGGAAATTGATACAGAAACTGGAGTATCTTCTTAAAACAAATTTATTTGGCCTCATTTCTTTGCGTTTTCAGTCTCAGACATTACTAATGCAGAGTATTATGTATACATTCACAGTTATTTATTAACAGTATGAACAACACTTGCCATACTGTGCATGATCTAGTTTTCAGTTCATACATATTACAACCCCATCAAACCACTTTAGATAATAGTATTTCTTTACAGTTGGAGTATACATGTGGATCTTTCTGAAACTATATATTTTCAAGGAATTATATTTTAGAACTAGGATGGAGGACAGGGAAGAAAAAAAAAGAGCATAAAATAAAATTTAATGACAGGCTGCCCTTTCAGATGAAATCTTTCCTTTCATTGCAGTGTTCATTCATTTCTATGGAGTGTGAGTAAACAGAAAGGAAATAGCTTTTGGCCTGATGAGCACTGGGAGGATGTTTCTGTACAAGAATACTTTGTATGCTGTACATCCAGACAGTTTTCATTGCACTGGCTGGAAGAGATTGCCATGCATTAATGTTATTAGTGAAAAATGCTGAAGCTGAAGAAGATAAATCCTCACCTAAACGTTATAGCTCAAACACTTAAGAAGTCCAGTGAAACTGTGATATAGTTTTAAAATAAAGAGGGCATGAAAAATGAGTTTGTAAGCAGAAGCTGTCACTATATACAAATGGCTTTAGCAGTCCAGAATTATACCTGCTGTGAATGTGATTCGACAAATTATGGAGTGCAGTGGCCCTGATCCAGCAACTATATGATTTCATATCATCCATGCCCTGCTGATGCAATGACTTACAGTCCTGATGTATACAGGACAAACTAAACAGCTTCAGAGAATTTCTTACAGAGGGCTGCGAAGCAATGGGCTGTGTTAACGCCAGCTTCCTAGCTCCTTGCTTGATCCGCCCTTGCCTTACGAATTTAGAAAAAAGCCTCTGTTTGTTTACACACAGACCAGAGCACCCCAAGTAAGGCAGGATGGAACAAAATGGCAAAAAAACCCAGGGCTTTCTGCATAGTAAATTATTAAAGATCCCATTCACTGCAACATAGTTTAAGCAAAAGCAATAAGACATGACAGCCTTTTTAGCTGTTTTTTAGTTTCATACTGACAGTCCTTTGTGTTTACAGTCAGTGAGCTGTGCGAGTTCGACAACTCTAGGCTGAGCTGTTTGTCCTTGTGGTATTTCAGATTTCACACCTCATGCTGTAAAACTTTCCAGGACCAGCTCTGTGCTTTGAAGTACACAGTGCATGGCAGTAAACATTATCGAGTCATAAACATATTTGGCCTAAAAAAATGTTTTACAGATTATACTTGCCTTAGTCTGTGGTGATACCGTTCATTATTCTGCAATTTCAAGAATGTGTAAGATGGCAGATAGCTCAAAATCCTGCTGCTTTGATGAAGCAATCAGACTTTATGGAAAACCTTTGTCTTAAAGACTTAAAATAAACAAACAGATATTGAAACAAATTTTTGTGGCTGTGTGTTTTCTTGCTCCAAAGAGTTAAAAGGTTTTTGCTGCTGCTTAACCATGAATGAATTCCTATTCAAATGAAATTGTCACAACAGCAAACAACCTCTGAAGAATATGACAGTTAAAAGCAAAATATTTAAGAGCTAATATTTTAATGAAGATAACGCTTGCCAATTTGTGTTAACAAAGGGCTAGTCTAATGAAAGCAGCATGTAAATATGTTACCTGGATGCCAGCTGTCAGTGTATAGATCCTGTTCATCAAATTGCACTGAGATGAAGATAAATGTGCAATACCTCTAACAGATATTTGCAGCTGTACAGCTGCATTTATGTGTCTGCACAAAGCTATGTTTTGATAGACTGTGTGAGTACAGGTCAAAATCACAGCCATACTGATTTCAGTATGCGTGTTATGAAAGTCACTCACATAACGCTGGCTGATTGCCGATGCACTGGCGAGAGGTTTCAGTGTAGGCAAGGACTCTACACTGAGAGCAGAATTAAAGACCATCATGGGGCTCGAGTATTTTCTTTCTTCCTGTTTTCTCATAGCCTATAGCAGCAGCAACATCTTCCTCGGCTCACTCCACCCGTGTATTCCTATTCCTTCTGTTTTTCTTGTCATCCCACTTTTCCGCCTGAGCCCCTGGGTAATGTTAAATACTCTGTTTCCTGTCTTAATTGGTGTGGCCTCCTCACACTTATTTAATGTTTCACTCCTGTGATTACAGTCTTTGCAGCCTGACTCTAGAGAGTTTTGTAGACTTGCTGGGAAATAGATTGGCCGTCTGCATGGGTCCACTTGCAGAACTATGTATTAAGTGTAAACTCTTCATAGAAAGAAACTGCTTAATTATGACAATAGTGAGTAATACCAGAAAACTAAAAAAGATGCACACTGTATATGTATGTACAAGTATGCATACTGAGGTTGTAATATGAAGGAGCAATTCTTCCCACAAAACAATACCAAGCACAAGAGATATATTTTTTAATTACAAAGTAAAATATTCCAAAATTGTCTAATTGATGGATGGGAAGCTCTAGCAAAGTGCTGAACATAAGGGAACCTGACATTAAATGTTTGGTATACTGCCATGACATTTGCTGAATTTTATTTTTATGCTGAATTTAAACCATCAGTGTTGCTAAATTTGATTCTTAGAAGAATAATGCAAAATAATGGAAAAATAAAACAGAAAAGAATGTATCTCTCGTGAATGTGATCAGATACTACAATTTATACTTCTGAAAATGATAAAAAAGGATTTGTTTTGCTTTGAAATTCCTCTACATACAGAGAGTGGAATGTTCTTTAAGAATTAGTGGGTTACTTTAAAGGACAATCCTTTAGCTTTCCTTCATTTTAAATCTAGGCTTTTCAGTATATTCACTTTCTTTCTTTCTTTCATCTTTTCTCTTTGTGGAAGGAGAAAATAAATACCACTAATTGATGTGAACGTTTATATTAATCCTCAAGATGCTGATGTTCAGCAGGCTTGATCTACCCATTTTGTTAAGTTGCAGTAGTGGTAAATTATTACCATCATTCCTTATTTGTGTTTGCAGCTGCATCTTAGGTAAGATAGGTATTTTTTTGGCTTTACCTATATTAGGAAGTTAATTTGTACTGACCTTTAGTTTAATCTCAGGTATGTCTCAAGTCTCTTGCAAGGCAGAAATAATTCGAACAGTGTTAAAGAACCCATAGGAAAAGTCCTCGCAAGAATGAACGCTGGGTAAGTAAAATAGGAATCCTGCATAGATTGCCTGGATAGTTTCCCTGGACAGTAACCTAGTCAAAAGGGCCAGATATGTTTACCATGGGCTGCCTAAGGTGTCTGATCAGTCCAGTTCATAAAGTCCATTTGGGGGTCCTGGGACACAACCCAAACTGGGTGAGTGTAATGCCAAATATTGATCGGTTAAGGATTTTTAAAACTTCATCTTTCCTTGCTTATATTGAAATTTTTGACCACATTAAGTAGCAATTTGCCTACTTTGTGTGAAAAGAGGCCAAACTGTGAATCAGGCAAGATCACCTAAGGCCTAAGGCTTTGAGCTATAGTAGACTCAGTGGGACTCAGAAGACAATTAGGAGGCTATTTTCCCTTTGTTGAAGTTTCTTCCTAGAAGATTTTAAGAGTTTGGCAAAATTTTAATACTTAACTACATCAAAATTTCAGACCATGAGCAGAAAGGTATGTCTGCTGTCTGTGCCTTCACTCCAGGATGCCCTCTGTCAGTGCGGTTCTATGTTTTTCTTATGTGGACATCCCAAAGAATCAGTATGCACTGTTGTCCTGGTGTACTTTTGAAGGAAAAAATGTAAAGCATAAATGCTGATGCTATTACACGACAGTCCAGCAACATTCAGGGGACCTCTGCTTGCCTCTTCTTGAAAGAGGAGGTGGCTTCAGGGAGAAGGGAGCAACTCCCTTCTAGCACATTGTCTCCTCTCTGCAATACCTGAGGGTACACTGAGGCGCTTTGTTCTCCCCACACCTCTTTCCAAACACAGGAATCTGAGCTCTTTTCTTACTCTTTTTTTAAAGAAGAGATTTTTCTAGGCTCAGTTGGGACGACCAGATTTTACCCTCCCTTTCCTTCCCTGCAACTCCTCCTCATTCTCTGCTTCCTATCAGTAGTGAACAGAGAACAAAAGTTTTGCATCTTTGTGGGGGGCAGGATTTCACCCAAACTCCCCTGTGTTTGTGCAGAGCCTGGTTAATGCTGCGATAGAAATTGCTGGAGTGATGATATACCCACTTCTAGAAACTCAGCAAAAGATGGAGAATTTCTCCATGGGGAATAGAGTTCTCAAGATACGACTGAATCTCAAAACAGTACATCCTTAATCCAAATGAACTTTGACTAAAATAGCTAACATAATTTAAACCTTCAATGAATTGGTCTTTAATTCAGATTAGTGGCTCAAATTCTGCTACATTCAGCTGCTCATTCGACTGCTTTGCATTATTCCAGCAGCACAAAGCAGCAAGTGAATATGTCCCAGCACATTTCTTGTGAAATCATGGATTTGTTTAATAATTGCTCAGTCAGCTTGATTTGCCCCTTTTATAAGTCACCTCAGTGAGACAGCAGTAAGCTGGAAAGATTTGCAGTATGGCAGCTCTAAGAAGATTTTTGCCTAAGGGAGCATCATGTGTTACAGAAGTCATGAGAAAAAAACAAACCTTTGAATGTTTTCTTCAGTTTGAATGCAATTTCAATAGTACTTACTGCAAAACATGCAAACCTAATATTTCTCCAATTTTCTATGGGACTTGCTTTCTCATTCCTTCTCACTGTTTTACCTCACAGTTTAAGTCTATCAATTCCCTCTTTCAGGTTGTGAAAAATCTCTCTAGAATAAGCACCCCATGGAGCCAATTATTTGCATGATTTGAAATGAGGAATTTGTCAAACGTAACCCTTTTTTCCCATCCTTTAACAGACAAGCTCCCACAAATATGTTTGCTGCTTAAAATTGCCTGTCAATGTAAAGAAAAGTCTTGTTAACAAGAACTAGTGGAAAGAGCCTTGTAATTTTTTTTTAGCAGAACAAGCTTTTGGGATGTTGAGGTTGTGTGCCATATGTACTTTGAGCTCTGGTCTGACTTATTCCTGAGTCAAGCGTTTCCCAGGACTTGCTCTCACATAGCAAAATGGTTAGTGTAGTGCTATAAAAAGCGGTAGATGCAATAAAAATGACAATGCATAAAGGCAGCTTAGAGTAATATGGAACTAATTTATTGAACATAAATATAATTTTCCATACCATACATTTTATAATTCAGCAGTTCTAGAAACTGCATATACAGCAATAAAAATAAAAATGTGGACACCTTACTGAAATCAGAGCAAATTTGTCAATGACTTTGGTGGGAAGGTGCTGAGGCCTGGGATTGTTTTTTAAAGACCATTGATAAACAGAAAAGCGCATTCCAAAACGTGATGATTGCAAGCACTTGGCAAACTAAGGACATAATTTGCTGAGCGTGGAGTTTGGAATATATAAATTATGTGCATAGAATGGGAAGCTGAACTTTAGTCCAGATAAAATTGATACCTTTACAGGGTAGAGGTTTAAGATATATTTTTGTCTGCTCCCATTTAAGAGTAGTCCACATATTGTTTGTACACTGATTTAATTTTATGACAGTTTATGAACATTCGATAAACTGGTCAGACCACTTTTTTTTTTTTAATTAAGAATGTAGGCATATTTGAATGATTTACAGTGATTTAAGTGAGCCAGGTTCTATAGTGCAGTCATTAAATCTACTAAAAAACTCCAATGTATAAACAAACTGTAGGATGCTGTTTGATCAATTGTCAGAACAGAGGGTAAGTTCCTCTATTATTATTGGCAAAAGATGAGCTGCATAGTATAATATCTCAAGATAAAGTAAATACATTCTTTTGCAATTAGGCTTAAAACCAATCCTAATTATAAAGGATTTGTAGTATTAATTTGCTGTAGAATGGTAAATACAGCAGGAGGAATTTACTTTATGAAGAGAAATGCTCACTGAAGTCTAAGACATTTTACACAGAAGTTTATGGACTGAAAAAAGGTAGAACTTGCCAGTGCAAAAGATGCACTTGTCCTGTAATGAGTGATTTTTGTTGAATCTTTAAGTTACAGGATAGGAGGTTTGAGTCTTAAATCTCCCTTGCATTAACTAGTCTTCTCAGCTTTAAAAAGTAAAAGATATGGAAAGGATGGGAGAGGGGTGCTGACTGCATCTTAAGAGAATGGTATGGAATTCTTGGAACCTCCAGGGATGATGCATGCATTTCTGGGAAATATTTCCTTGTAAGAGCAAGGATCAGGTTTTACTTCAATGTAAGCTACAGACTGTCAGCCATGAATCTGAAGTTCCTTATTTGTTACTTCACTTCAGACACTTGAACTAGCCAGTTTTAGGCCAGCCCTACAAATGATATTCCTTTTGTGCTTATCTTTGTTAAATTTATTAAAAATTGAATGCATCTAATTCTCCAGCTGTCAAAATGGGGATTTGCATGAATAAAACATAAGCTATGTTTATCCTGGTATTTGGCTTCTCCTCTGATATTGAGAATTAGTAGAACGAAGGATAGAGGCTGTTCTTTATCAGAGCCAAACCGAATCAAGACAGAAGTGTATGGAGTTGTGATTACACATTTCAGTAGTTGGCTTCAAGTTTCAGATTATGATTTAAAAGTAGTCAAATAATGAAGGACAAGGTCCTTATAGGGTGACATTCCTGGCGTGTTCAAGAGTTTGTCCATATAGAGAGGGTCTGCATTTGAAATGTTTCCCTTCTGCTCCAGAAGAAGAGTAGTGTTTAAGGAAAGGCTACCCTCCTCCAGCCAATATCTAGAGAGGAATGATTGTAGCAGCTAGAAAAAAATAAACTTGTGACTTTTTGGATAGTCCCATCTTTCTTGATTATAGGGTTTCTTGAAGTCAGTTTGAACTCTGCAGGTTGGAACAGTATTCCAGGTGTGTTCTATTACTTCTAACTATTTTAATAATTCTTTCTATTACCAGGTATTTTAGGGCAGTAGCAAACTATATACTGTGAGGAACTATGACCACAGTCTCTTCAATAAAGTTTCATAGGAAAAATTTCCTTTGTGCACAGCTTGGCTGAAGCAAAGCAGAATCTATAAAAAGTTTTTACATTGACTCTGTAAGATTACACGTAATGGAGTTGCCTTCTCTATAATAAAATACCTGCTTGCTCATATACCTCTGTGTGAATGCCAAAAGCAGTTTCCCATTTGTATTTGCACTTTTTTCCCCTTGCTTTGCACTTTAAAAAATAATAGTTTTTCTTCTTTATTTTTCATATATTTCTTTTCTTTTTTTTTTTTTTTTTTTGGGAGAAAGCACCCTAAAAGAAAGATCAAACAGAATGGAAATTATGATAAAATGAGCACAATCTGTAGAATATTTAAGCCAGTAAAATTCATGCTCACATCAAAGAGCTGAAAATAATATACAATTTAAGTTTCAATGAATCACTTGGCTTAATTATAGGTAAGTTAAAGTAGACAAATAACCTTGCTATGTGATTTTTCCCTGATCAAGAGCTATCCACATTTCCCCATATCTATCTAAACCACATGCACACACAATATACTGTATTTATACAATGCATATGCAGTATATTGTGTATACACATATAAACACAAATATGGTATGTTAATCTCAACAAGCAGAAGGTGCAACAGCCATAGATGGGCAAAGGGGCAAGCTAGACGGCAAAGCAGAAGGCTAGGGGCAGGATAGTTACAACAGGCACATATAGTTTATTCTAGTCAAGGCCTAAAACCCATGCAGTATTTTATTCTTATAAAAAACTATGCATTTGCTGCATTTTTGGGGGAGGAAAGACCCACACATGATGAACACAAAACCAGTGAAGACACAAGCATTTGTACAGAGCTTTGAAGTGTCTTTCAGACTGGACTGAGGATCAGTTAACTGTGCACTGTGACATGACAGTCTCACAAAATGCACAGGTGTTGACACAGACCTTTCTAAGGCATTTATGACAAAAAATATGGTGTGAGGCGTGCTACAGGATTGCACTGGCTAGTCAATCAGATTGGTGCGGAAATGTCAGGAGTCAGCCAGCTGCTGTGACAGTGTCTGCGTGAGGCAGCCAAATGGTGTCTGGTCCTAATTTTCTGTGACTTTCCATGGGTGGGTGAAGAGTCTTACTCTATTTCCCTAATGTATTTTTCCAGTCATAGTTGCTACTGTTGTTTTCCTTTCAAAGTGGCCTGTACCTATCAAAATTTGACACAACCAATGAAAATGAAATTTCCTATCTCCCTGTTAACATTAGAAAGTCATGCAGTATTATTGAGCTGTTTCCTTATTTTTTCAGGTGAATATTTAATAAACTTTGGGCCTGCATCAGGTTTTGGTGGCACTAATGCTGACAAAACAGCTAGAACCCGGAGACAAAATATCTATCATATGAAATGCTGAGATTAAACAATGTTCATATCAGACAGGAAACGACTTTAGTGGCAATGCAGACAGAATATGTGAAATACATGTTCAAGTCATTTTCTGTCCCTCTTCCATACATTAGCTCCTATGGCCATTCTGAGTTTTTAACGACAAATTGTTGCCTTCAGCTGCCCACTCCATGCTGCTATTAAACCTTTGTAGCAGAGGCAACAGGATGGGTGTTGTCTCACTCTGTGTCTTGGTGTTAACTCCCAAGGCAGCTAATGTAGATGGAAATTAATGGTTAGTTGTGGGTATTTGTGCCTGCAAATGAGGGTGGTTGACCAGGCCATATATCTTACACTCACTGCTCCCATGAGAAGGATAGAAAGCTGGCATGGCTAAGCAGTGAGATGGACAGTAGAAAATATCCCCTCCACACTCACCAGTTAAACCCAATAGAGGCTGCAAGTCAGGGTCATCAGTCTTAAGCTCTCCCCAGACTTAATTATATAAACAAAGTGCTTTTGTTTATTATATAAACAAAAGTTCTTACAATTACCAGGTAAGAAAATCCTCCTCTGGGGCAAGCAATACCTTTTAGGCTCTAGGAGATTTAAATTCAAGTTCCTTGTTTCACTAAGGTATGTTCCCATGAAATGCTTTTGTTCTAACAAAATGAATTGTTCTACTGAGACATTTCCGACTAACTCCAGTCATAATCCATTCAGTACAACTGAACTCCTGTATAAAGAGGAATAATTTTGCAGATTGTGTTCCTGAATTTGTAATGCTTCAGAGGAGCTGAATTTATACAATATCTCTTTAGTTTCTAAAAAAAACCCCCAGTAATATTGCATTATGATATACATCCAACATTTTAATAATTTCAAAGGTATTAACACTTTCATATCATACTTAGCTTGAGCTATCGAGTTCTACTGTGTCTTCACAATTTTGTTTCTCTTTTCCCCTCCTTGTAACCCCAAAAGCCAGACAATTTCTGAACCAGGAAGAATTCCTAAATTATCCAAGCCCAGCAAACTCCACAAACATGAAGTGAGTGATGCAGACACTCATGTAAAGCTTTGAAGCGATGACTTTCCAAGGTCCTGATGGAGGCCATCCAGCTGCTGAGTTAACTGGCAGGTTAACGGTGCAGTGTAAAAAGCCTGCGGTTCATTTACTGAGTCAATTGTGCTGCATGGATACACATTCTGTCTCTATTTCTCTTGCCATCTTGCAGCCTATGGGGAGAGGTGTGAACAATTAGCTAATGAAGAGCACACTGTGTCTAGACAGAGCTAACTGTTAGCAGATGATCACTATTTATATTTGTCAGCAAGCTGAGTGACACGAGCAAGATAGATGTGCATCAGGAATGGATATCACTGGACTCCAAATTACTGTCCTTCTTGCGGTTTTTATTTCGCTTCATTGTCAGAAGCACAGATCAGATTGAGTCCCAGTCTCATCATTTCTTCAGTCACGGAGAGGCTTGATGATAAGACCTTTGAAATATTTACCTTCTGCACAAGGTTTCCTCTTCTGGTCTTTCATTTTAAAAATAGAAATAATGGTATGTGCTACTTTTCACCCACTAGGGACTAAAGGATCAAGGCTTAAATACTGTACTGGCAGCAAGAAACCAGAACTAGACCTGAAGACAGGTGCTAGCTTGGGACTCAGGAATCAACAGATCAGTTCCTGGCTTTGTCGCGTGTTTCCTGTTTGACCTTGGGCAGATCATTTTGCTTCACTTCTGCATGCCTTGCTTTCTCATCTGCAAAGTGTGGATAAAGGTGCACCATGCAAAGACAATATTGTGAAAAATTCTATGTTGCTGCAGTCAGGGAGATATTGCTGTCAGTGAACTTGTGTGTGGACTTTTGGTGTACATTTTCTTTTGCACAGTTATTTTGTGGAAGGTAGACACAAGCAGAAGTGAAAGTATAGGAGTTAACTTTGTCATTCAATCTTTCTTGCTGCAGGTGAGGCTTGAGAGCTAGATTGCTTTGTGGTCCTACAAGTATAAAGCAATATTTTAGTAAGTGTTCAAGAAATCATATAATTGTAATGCTTAAGTTGTACCAACTAACGGAAGCCATTAAGACAACTGTTGTCTAGAAGTAGATCTTCAGGTATAAAGAATAAATTTATGGATCTGTGTTGTTTAAAATGAACTGGGAATGTTTTTAAAGGAGTTGCTATTAGGAAACATTTTGGCTTTTCTTTCTAGCTATAAACAGATGCTTATTCATATTATGCCAGATTTACTAGCTAAGGCTGCTCTTCATCAGCAGTGCATAAATCCCTCTTGAGGGACTGGCAAGGCACAAAAAATAAGCTGAGGGAGTTTGCCTACTGTCTTTGCAGTGATTTTATAGTCCTATTCCTGCAATATTCCTATTGACTTTGGTGGCCCAAACTCAGTTTTTAAGATCTATTCACAAGAAGAAATTCTGAGGGATTGTACTTTGTGCTGGGAGTTGGATACAAACTGCATCATATACAATATAAAGCAAAACTCTCAAAGCCAAGAAGGGACTGAACACACCCTGTCTGTTTTGTGGTCAATATGTCCTTGAATAAATTACATGGAAGATACAAAAGAAGAAGAAAATGTTATGACATTGCTAATGTGACCCTGCATTGTCTGAGTAGGTTTTTGAGTGTCTATCCAGCCCTCCAGGCTGTATCCTTGCCTGGGAGGGATCTGAAAAAAATGGTGCAATAAAACAGTACATCATAAATCACTAATAGATTGATAATGACTGAACGTAATCACCTTTTTAGGCATGATGTTGTTTATTATCCTGTCAGTTGTCTATAAGAAATGATGGCATTGGTAGGTGTAGTAATGGAAACCTAACGCCACAGAACACTCACGGACAGGCCTTGGAAATGGAACTGCAAAATCCCCTTACCCTCTGAGATGATCTTTTCACCTAAGAGCGACACGTTTCCATTCATTACTAGCACTTTTACTTTGGCAATAAAGAGCACAGATATGAAGCCTGCTGCCAGCCTTCTTGAACAGAATGAAATCCAGTTACAGTTTTGGGCTGAAAATAAAAGTTTGAATATTTACAGGCAGATGTCTACATCCTAAGTCATTACCTTTTGCTGCTTTTACAGCTGTGCGAAGAAGAAAGGTCTCTTTTTGGTCATGATCCACATGGTTTGTTCCATACCTCTGTGTTAGCCTGAGACAAACATGAAACTAGAAATACTATGTTCTCTTCATTGGCTGTGAAGGGAGCCAAAAGTGATTCACTTAGGTGCAGATGGCAACACTGAAAATCTCCTCTAGATTACGTTAATGTAACTCAAAATGTTTAAGTTATTCTGCAGAGTTTGGGAATCACGAGGGTTATGTTCCCTTTTAAGATCAATGCAGCTTTCAGATGTCTCTTCTAAAAGTCACAGTGCCAACTGAATTAAAAGATTTGTGTTTGAATGGGAGGACCTCTTTCCTGCTTGTTGTGCAAGTTGAGGAATTCCACTCTACATGCTTATTTTCCCCATGAGAGTGTCAGAGGACCTGACACTAAAATCCCTTCTGTACATCAGATTGTTTGCTTGAAAAATCTCTGCTTTGACTTAGGGGAACTGGTTTTTTTGAAGTTCGCCAATTTTGCACATTGCAAAGGGGTAGAAAGAGGTCAGGTACAGTTCAGTAGGAAATGAGTGGAACACCACTGGATTCACTTTACCAAGGATCCCTTACATTCATTTAATCAGAATGAATTTCTCTTCAGTCTCATCAAGGCTGATAAACTTCATAAGAGGACCAAGTCATTTATCTCTGCTATTAAAAGCATGAGATTTGGAGAGGACTAAATGAAGGGAACCCTTATTATTTGTATTTATACAGCATACACACTGAACTATTTTTAGCTTTCATGCTGTATTCTTAACACATTTGAAGTATAGAAGTGGAAACTGGGAATAATTTGTCTGTGAACTACATGCCTGTGGGGTGTAAGCTAAAACGCCTTCTTTGATCTAACAATGAAGTGAATTTGTGTCATGGACCACACACTTGAAACAAGGCAAGCAGTGGAAAGATAGAGCAAAGGGTTCAAGCATTAATGCTAAGGTCCATGTACAGTGTGTCTTTTCCTCTCCATTCCACTCTTAAATTAAAAAGCAGTTGCTGGGGTATTTAGAAGAGTTCTGCATTGCTGTGGAGCACAGCAAGGCTTTGAGCTTAGAACTAACATACATTAGTGGAAAATAAAATTATTCCTTACTGCTTTGCTGGTGTCTGTGTTTTGACAATTTTGTTATTTTTCTCTCTCTTGTTCAGAGGTGGGAGAAATCAGTTAATTAGGCGACCTCTTTTAGTGGGTTGCTTTCCATTTTTACTAGCTGACGGTGTAATAGATTTCAGGAATTTCAGTCAATACAGGAAACATAGGATATGTTTTTCTACAGCTTCTTTGTTGTCTTCTTTTTTTTTTTTTTTAATTATGCTGACCTTATTTGTCACAGACCAAAAGCGTAGGTCTGTGGTTATGTAGTGCATGCATATTCTGTAAATATGTTTGCATTAAGATATACAGAACCAAATTCAACCCTGGTAATACTATTGCTGATTTTGCTGAGGTTATATGAGGGCTGGCTTTGTCTCTGTGAAAGTCAGCTGATGGTTTTCATCATGAGGAAGAGTCTGCATAAATGTGTGTCACTTATTTTGGGATATTCTGCCTTTCCCCTGTAGAAAAGATGAAAATGTTGTCATAATCGTAATTTCGTCATGCTGCTTCCCACTAGATACGAGCACTGAGTATCTTGCTGACATAAAATACTGGGGTTCTTTTTTTCATAATAAATGAAGCATAAATAAAACAGAGTGTGCTTATGCTAGAAGGCAAATGGAGGGGGATATTAAAAGTGCTGTAACTGTGATCACTGAAATTCTTAGCTGTCCCAAAGTGACTTACGCTCACTAGTCTGATTAATTTTTTACTGTAGTTATGCTCCTGAACCACTTAGTGTTTTTGGAAACCCAGCCTACTCCCAAATGCAAATACATGGAAATAAGGACTCTGCCCAACTCACTGCAGTAAATTAAAGTCAGGCGTCTGAAGACGCCTCTAGCTGTCTGCACTGCCTGTCTTCTGGATGGTGTTGCCCACGAGTTAGGGATATCCTGTAAAGGAGTGTTTGAATTGCCACAGCGATTTGTGCAACACACTAAGATAAACTGAAATCAGAGCTGGTTTACCTTACATGACCAGCTGAAAACAGGAGCAGAGTTCTGAGTATCTTAGATGATGCCGTCCTGAGGCTAGCAATGTCCCCCACAGGGGTGGGGTGGGCAGCTCAGGGAATGAACAGCTCAGCCATCCAACTTTAAAATGCCACCACAAGTCTGTCTGAAGCTCTACTTGAAAAAGAATAGCCTTAGACATGCAATAATTACCATTCTTTGGGTAAGCCACTATCTTAGCAGAAGGCTTGGTCCTGGTCTCTTGCTCCCTTGCTGACAACAATAGAAGGAATTTTGCTCAAATAAGGGCACCATGGTCATGTCTGAGAAAGAGGACACAGAAAAAAGTGACATAGAAAAAAGGGATAATTTTAGGAGGGCAAAGGAATTTTTTTCTTTGTTGACAACTTTTGAATCTTGGTGTCATGTAAAGTAAAAGTTTCACGTAAACTAAAAGACCAGAACAGACAATATCAAGCTCTGAATCTCCCACCTTGACGAAGTAATTGGTATTAGGAGGACACTGAAATTACCTCTAGCTCCTCAAACTCTAATTCTAGTCCCTTTACAATAAAAGTGATCCTGAAAACCTCTGTGGCCAGTTAGTAAGTCTGCCCAGGGGGATGGAGCCATAGGAAAGGCAAAGCCAGCAGTGTGTCCATTTCAACAGTTGTTTTATGGAGGCATAAACAGGTACCAGGTGCCGCAGCTCTGCCTCTGTGAACTGACATGAAATCTAGACCTGACCATGTTAGCACTTGCGGAAGTGTGTAGGTAAGATAATAGCTTGCTCTTCAAACCCCAATACTGACGTGTGTCCTCTGCCAAACAAGGGGAGTGGGTGCACTGACTTCAGAGATTGGGTTTCCACAAGAGTAAAGAAGAGGAAGAAAGGAAACCTCCAAAATTAATCTATTTTGCTGGTTCCTTTGGGATGAGGGAAGCAGCAGTGGAAAGAAGAAGAGAAGGAAACGAGAGAAGGAAATTAAGAGAAAGAAAGAGAAAGGAAGAAAGACAAAGGAAGGAAGGAAGGAAGGAAGAAAGGAAGGAAGGAGAAAGAAAGAGAAGGAAATAGGGAGAGACAGAGAAAGAGAAAGAAAGAGAGAAAGAGAGAAAGAAAAACAAAGACAAAAAAATGAAAGAAAAATTCTCCAACTCTCCTGAGGTTTTCATTAACCATGAGTAATGAGGAAATTTTTTTTACAGGGATCTGCTTTTGTTCTGGTGGACATATGCCTTCAACCGTTTGTTCTTTGACTTTCAAGTACCATTCTTGCAGCAAAAAAAAGTGAAGGAGAGGACTTAACGTTGTGAGTCTCATAGCCTGAAAACATCAGCATTTATGGGAGTCTGGGGAAAATATTGTAAAAATATTTTCATTTATATTTCAGAAGATTTCAAAATCATCCTTAGTATGAATTTTGGAACTGTCAGTCATCACTTCAAGTCATCTTCATACTGTACTTTCCAAAATTAAATATTGGTAGAGAAAATGGAAACATTATGAGATTGAGTAGGAGCAATTCAAGTTCAAATTGTAGGCAAGGAAAATGTAGATTTAACAGGGAACTAAAATGTCTGGAGTGTTCCTTTCTTTATCCCAGTAGCACAGCTCAATGTACAAGAGTGTCCCCCTACAGCAACTCAGTGTGTGGCTCACCAGTCTCCCCATGTTCTCCATCCATTCAGTTACTGCAGCTCCATATCACTGTCAGCTCTTTACAGCCAGTGAGGACACTGTGAAAAGTGATTTGAGTACTGGCTCGTGGACTGCATTCACTGAAGCCCTGAGCTGTTGCTGGTTTGGAGGCCACTAAAGTCAAGCACAAATGAGATGGTTTGTCTCCTCTGTTCTTTCCAAGCTGGAACACATTGACATATTTTTTTAGATATCTATTTAGACATTTTTCTCAAACTGTTTTTCTCTCTGCAAAGGTATGAAGTTGCCAGAAAGCTGGCATCAACAAAAGCCACGGTTTTAATTTTCTTGGTTCATGAAGGCTTTTGATCAGAAGTCAATTTAAGGTAGTAAGTTAATTTTTACAAGTATTTATTTTGATATTTTTAGAAAATACCAATTTTTGAAGTTTGTTTTGACTTTTTGGTTCCAATTTAGAATTTATTATTTGAAATCTTACAAACTTTCACAGGAAAAAAAGTGTTTCCTCAGCAAACTTATCTAAGAATGTTAGCTGTGTAAGAAGATGAAGTGAAAGGAGAAAGAAAATTCTTTACCTTTTATGACTGATAATACAAATGTGCTACATGAATAAATGCAACAGCTGTATGTCATGGTTTAACGCCAGCTGGCAACCAGGACACTATACCTCCCTCTGAGTGCCGAAGCTGGTAATTTCTCTGTATCTGTAGCATGTTATTAGAACTTAATTACTACTGAAGATTTGTTTTCTAGGGAAGCAGTTGTATAAGCTCTTATAAGCTATATATAAACACCAAAAGGGCACAAAGACTGGATTAGGGCTATGGAAACTGGAACCAAAAACAAAGAGAAAATACAGTTTTAATGATAAAGCTGTTTTCAGTTTTTATTAAGTTCTCTAATGGTACTGAGAGAAAGTCACTCTGACCCTTTTCTTTTAGCTTTGTTGTACAGCAAGGTGACTTTTGAAACATCTTTACCCCTTGAGGAAACATTGAGTATCACTTTTGACACTTAACACAATATTTGGGCTAAACACCTAAAATAAGGGTCAGCCAAAAATCACAGAGAAGTCAAGTGAGGAACACATTTGTAGACATTCACCTTCTAGTATGAGAGGCCATCAACTGGGAAGAAATATTATTTTTTGGCATCCTCAGTCAGCCTAGAGGCTAGAATCAGTTCAACCTCTAGACCCGACCTTAGAATTAACTTCTGGATCTGAAAGCCTCTGTATTGAAGATTGAAATGAAACATGAGGTTTAAAATAAAAAGGTGGAAACATGGTGCTTCTATTGCTCTTTGTTGACATGTTTTTAATATAATTAAAGCTGCAGGTGTACTTTTGATTATGCAAGTATTCAGTGTGTGGTTCTGTGTAAATAATACGTTTGCAGTGCTTACTGGCAGATTGTTCATTATGAGATCATTTATTTGAGTTCCCCTGTGCAAATCGGAAAACATAAGCCAAATTCTGGGTTAGTTTTCCTTGTCTTGTGGGAAAACCTGCACATAGGGACAGAGGAGGTGTTTTGCACAGGAGGGCACACTTCTGCTTTCTCTTCGATAAGTCAGGGAATTCAACATCTCCAGCTAAGCAATACTTGAGAACTATTAAAGGAGCCATGGAGACGCCCCTCTTAAGTTCTCTATTTCCTGAAATTCAAGAAAATGGCTCCATTAGAGCTACACAGCTATGTTTCCCCTATACAATGAGTCTGGTCATTTATGCTATGTACATCCTGAATAATGGCAAGGTCTGTGGGTTTGATCTAAGATGGAAGCTGACCTCTTCAGTGTTCTTCCACTTGATAAAAGATACTTCAATACTTCAGAGAGAAGAGAGGGAAAAAAAAGGAGAAAGTTTTAGAAGCATGGTGCTTGGTTAATCAGACTTATTTACATGTTCCTGTAAAGCTTATACCTTGTGCTCTAGCAGTGACTTAATTTCAACCGCTAGCTGTATATGTGTTTGAAGGCTTCATCATGTGTTGTGTATCACAGCATGCTCCTTTATGTAACACCTAACACATGTTAGTCAGTTCTTTGGATCCTCTGACCCTTAATAAGCTAAACCATAGCAGCTCATAATTTCAGTGGTCTGAATTCAAGTACTGAAACCATGGCCTAAAATCTAAAGGCTCCATACATCTGTATTTAACTTCAGTAGAAGTATATTTTCTACATCCTTCCCTTCTTTCCTCAATCCCAAAAAGCCATATGTATATTAATGTGAGAAACAATAGCACATCTGTTATCTAGATTCAGGTATCTTGACTGCTGATTCTGTTAAGCCTATCAGAGAAGAGACCCCTTTCAATGTCATTTTTAAAATCCAATTTTAAAGTAACCCACAATTTTGCTTCTGAGACACCACTAAGAGATGACCCAAATAAAGAGCTGCATATCAAGACCATGAGTGCAAATAATCTTTTGGAAGGCACTGATGAAATTCCTTTTCCATTGTCATTAGATACTTGCTTTCTGACAACCAGTTAATCATGGAAATAATCTTTTGAATATGCGTTAAACCATAGCTATGCCTAATCATCCCATTAAACTTCATCAGGTCATTCTTCGTGAAGATAAACAGCTTAAGGAGCATTCTTCCTTTGATCATGTTATCCTCTGATGTTTTTGAAAGGAGGGTGATGCATCCTCCAGATTTCATCAGTCCAAATCTTCACTGAGCTTCTGCATTGTGCTTGCAGTTTCCTCAGGTGACTAGAGCATGCAGCTCATTGCAGACTGAAATGTGCATATGAATTTTAGTGTACGACAGACTGTACTATAATGAGTCTAAAAGTTGTTCATCTCCTATGTGAAGGGGATACTGGAGTACATGATTAAGGAAGGTAGTCCCATTATGGCAAGAGGCATATGGCTAAGTTTTTAGGAATTACTTCAGGCACTGTTTACAGAATAAATAAAACCAGCATTTTCCTCAGGAGTGTGTTTAGACTGAAGTGAGTTAGACTTCCAATGCCTGAGAAGCTAGCCTGCTTTCTAGCTCAGTAAGGTGATCTGCAGTGACCGTGTGTAGATCTACTCCCTTCAAAGGAAGGGGTTTCAGTCCTTCTCACTCAGTCCCTGGGGAACCTGTTTCTTTTTCCAGTGACTAAAAGGGGCCAACGTACCAAGAATGAGGAACACTCAAATCCCTCGCTGGGCCAGTAGCCTACTGCCTAGGTATCACGGCATATAAGTTAGGCTGGAGAAAAACAGTGACTCACTCTCTTTTCCATTATTCTGAGTACCTCATCTTCCTGGGTAGTGAGAGTTCAGGGAATGCATGTCTTGTAAACTGAAGGGTTTGTCTTAAGGTTTGGTCTTTGAGACACATCCTGTCTCTGAACTGGGAGAAGGGCTCAATGAGTGTCACTTTCTGTGAGATGAATATGCAAAGCTACGGGGTTGTTTGCCAACCACTTTTGCATCAAAAGACACACCTCTGGTCTGTATGGTGAAGAGAAATGGGGAAAATTAGGTCTTTGACTGACGTAGAAGCAGATGCCAAAGTAAACCCCACTGGCTACCTCAGTGCGAGGAATGTAAACATACATTCTTTATTGATAAGGTACAGAGTAGTATGTGGACCTGCTTTAAGGCTGCAAGGAAGAACACAAAACAGAGCCAAGATGATGACAGAAGTTATTGCAGCTTTGATAGCCCCATTTAGAGCATGCAGTGTAAATGCAGGCACTTTCATACACTGATGTTGAAAGGATATTATCACTGGCCATGGCAGAAAGCCTGCCTATGTGCCAGATATACATTTCTACAAGAACAGTCCTTGCAAGGCACTGTGATACAGACTGAGCATGCCATCAGAGGTAACGCTTCAACTGACAGGCAAAGTCCAATCTGTCACACCGGCACCAGTTGCATATCACTCAGTGATGGATGTCTAGCAGCTTGGCGGATAGGTGTGTCAGTGTCTCAAAGGCAGGTAATTACTGTATTTTAGAGGCTTCAGAACTGAAAGTAGAGCTGCCCACCTACTTTACTTTGCAGTTATTTTATTGATGTGTATACATGAGATCAAAGGTCTAAAGCTTGCACCTTTTTACATTGCATTTATTATTTTACAGCCCTACTTGGCAGATTGTAAGAGTAGATGGCAGTAAGGTAATTTCCCTCCCTTCTTCAGCAGGGGTTTTGAAATAAGAGAATTTTCCTCAGTGCATCCCAAGGCACTGAATGCCAGTGTGGCATAATGAAAGCTGGAACTGGATCTTTAGGAATATTTAATTAACACTGTGTGGGACAAACCAGTCTTTTTTATTAGCTAACAGTTTTTCATTGCTATTCATTCAAACTTTTTAATCACTGGATGAAAAGGTGCTTGTTTGAATAATTTGAGTGGCAAAATGTCAAGTGCATTGTCAACTAAGGTTCATTAGGAGAAGCATGGGTTACGGGTAGCTGGGGCAGAAAGTTTAACCACATGAGCCAGTACTTGCCTGAGTTCATCTGTCTGCGCTCTTCGGAGAATGCATGTGATACTGTATGTTGTCTCATAGCATTGTATCTCGCAGGAAGATGACACTGCCTTCCAAAGAGCAGCTGTTTCCCTCTTCGTTCCTGCAGCAGGAAGCTTTGTCTTTTATGCCTGCTTGTTTAAAAGCTTTGTATGATGACATTATTGGAAAGGTGCAGGTTCCCTATTGCTCAGTGTAGAAAAGAAATCACTTTGCTTATATTCTCCTGTTTTCCTCGCCAAGTTTTTTCAACAAATGTCAGTGGAGATTGCTGCTTAAATGATGGCCTGCCTTTCCCTTCTAGACCTGACCACGCATTTCTGCAAACATTGGTGCAGCAATGCTAGTGACCATGTGGCTGGGATGTGAACTGGGTCAAGGAACTGACCCCAGCAAGAATTAATCTATTTTAATAAAAAGGAAATGTTTTTGAAGCTGCAGCCTCAGGAGCTATGTGTTGACACCTCTCACCTTAGTGGATTCAGGAATGTGCAATTTCACAGTAAGGACAATTGCTTTTTCCCTTTCATTGCTAGGCATTTATTAAATTCCAGGTATGCAAGGTGATACTAGCAATAGTTTAACTAAAAAATCTGTTGGGAGTGCCTGCAGCATAGGGGTGGAAACTCTTTATGTGAGATGAAACACATTAGGGTCTAAGGAAGGAAAAAATTAATTTCAGCAGGAACAAATGAGAAGATACAATAGGTAGAATCACTGTCTATAGCATTGTATCAACTTAGGAAAAGTAATATTAACATTACTGCAAATGATACTAAAGATCCATCTGGTCTCATTTCCTCACAGTTGCCTTTAATGCAATCTCAGAGAAATAGTCTAGCAGTATATAATTTTATATATACACATATATACATATATATTAATTATTGCACTCCAGACCTCCTTACATTCTCCTGTCTTCCTCCAATCCATGTTTTGATTTCCCTGAACAGGAAACAACATTGTATCTTCAAGTTTAATAAACCACTTTTTCATGAATTTGTTTAATAGTATCTAATGCTTGTCTTAGGCTATTGGTCTCTAAACACCCTGTGGCAATGGGCACTGTAATGTAATCCTCTAATACATATAAATAAAGGGTTTTTTCCTGTTTAAACATGCTGCCTGATTCCATTAGTTTTCTCCTAGCTCTTGTTTTACGAAAAACTGCGAGTAATCATTCTGAATTTGTTTTCTCTAGATTATGCATGTTTTTATGAAGGTCTGACAGTTCTCCTCTGAATCATTTCCTTGCAAAACTGAAGACTTTTGGCCTCTGTAACTTCTCCTCAGAGAGAAGCCATGTTACACCTCTGTAACTTCTTTTCGAAGTGACATATTTTGTACTTACCCAGGTTTAACAGAGTCTGATTGCCATTTTGACTCCAGCTCACCATCAACGGGGCCTTTCAGATTTCATCCCCAAGCAGCAACAGCAGGCGTGGTCCTGGGCACTGTGTTCAGGCTTTTGTCTCCTGCCCAGTGTGCGTTTACGAACACTGAATTTCATTTGTCATTTTGTTGCCCCATCACACAGTACAGTTTTGTGTCACAGCTGTGCAGTGGTGAGGTAGAGTTACAAATACACAGTTGTAGTTTTAATATCATGGATAACATTATTATTAATGAGCCCTGTCTTGGAGGGACTCCCACCACTCCCGGCCCAGGAAGCCCCTGGCCCTGCTGTGCCCTGACAGCAGCTCTTCTTGTCACTTCACATATCTTTGTCCAGTGTAACTTCCTCGTAAAAAGGCTAGATTGACTGCTCGTACTGTATTACTTAATTATCTACAAATGCTATTAGTACTGTAGTTGTCCAATTTACCTGTGACGGAAATCAGTCTAATTTGTCAGTTTTTTTCTCTCTAAAGCCTCCTGCAAAGTCCTAAAACAAAACTCTTAAAACAGAACCTCTCAAGCTTGAGGACCAGGTTGAGTGACAAATAGGCAGGATATTCACAGCTGAGATTGTTTTAGGACAGCTGGGACAATGTTATTGGTGATTTTGTGTTTGATTTTTTTCTTTTTTTCTAAAGCTATTGATATTTTAATTTTAAACACTTTCTCAAAATTCCCTCTAGCAGAAAATTTGCAGATATCTCTGTGGTAAATATTGATGCAAATCAATAATTTATCTTTTATTATACAGCTTCTTAGTATGCCCTCATACTTCAGACACCTTTGAGCTCTGAAGACTCACTTGCTACCTGGTATTTGTTTTTGGAAAAAACACAGCTTTTATGTGACTAGCAAGCTCTTTCTCAGAATCTCTTTTAGCACTTTATTACACATTTACAAGCCTTTTTACTTTTCTTAGTTTTCTGTTTCTTTCACAAACATCTATTTTTGAAAGATGTCATGATGCTTTTAATAGTTTCTTGTACTCTTCCTTTTAATTATGCTAACTTTTCTTAAGGTTTTCACAGTCTTTTGATTGCAGTATACATTTCCTCTGAACATCTCATTTTTATTTTATAAACTGTTTCCATGGCAACTGTAAGCATTTTTATCCTTTTAGCTGCTCCTTTTAATTCAACAAATTTCCTAATTTTTAATGATTCCTTTCTTTTTCTGAAGTAAGTTTCTACAGTTACAGGGTTGGAAGTTTTTTTTTTTTGTTTTTGTTTTTTTTTAGCAAGAATGCTGAATCTGAGCTTACTAAATACAGTTAGGCAGAGCAAAACAGAACCTGGGCACCATTCACTACCAAAATAATGGTATTTTATTCTCTTATGAGTTCACTGATTACTTGTTTCAATAAGCAGTTGTTTATAGGATCTAAAAATCTTATTTCAGCATCACACCCTGTCCTAACATCTGAAATCTCCCTCTGTTATCTCCCATCCTGCTCAGTCACTGGCACAGCTCTGATGTATATATTTCAATGTCAATATTGAACTTCAATGTGTAGGAGTATAGGTATTTCTTATGCTTGCCAATAACTTGAGTTCATTTACTTCCATCCCTTAAAACATAGCACACTGTGCAACTGCACAGTACTTTATCATTTGTGTATGGTATTATCCTTATTATCAATGTCACACAGGTTGTCTTCCTTCCACTGAGTTCCTGAATGTCCATTACATCAAAGCAGATGTTTGAGTTTACTTTGTTTTGCATTTGCTGGAAAACACTCACCTAGCATTTTTTTTTTCAGCTGTTGTAAATCAGTTAACTCCTGCAAGGAGCATGCTTGTGAATAGTGCTGTCTTGCACATCCATTGGCTTTCCCTTCCTTTGTAGTTTAAAAACTACTCTGTAATCTTTCACAATTTCTGAAGCCAGCACTCTGGTTCCAGGTTGTTCTGCAGTCTTATTTTATTTGAACACTGGGAATCAGCGTTACAGTGGCATCCCATCCTTGTGACTTCCCCCTTGTCCACAGCTTCCCCACCGTTTAGGTGAAGAGCTTTGTGCAAAGTAGAAGCACAAGTTTCCAAGTCTTTTGGCCACGGAAGAACTGTTCAGAGAAGATAGATGGTACTTGATAGCCACCTCAGCTCCTGTAACAGCACTAAGCCTCTCTCGATCTGTTGATGACAGTTTCAGCCTAATTGCAGGCTAAGTTTTCTATGCACTGCTATTAAACAGATGCTGGTTTCCAGCAGGACTGCAGTTGCCTGGCATGTCAAATTGTTTCTTCACAACACAGCTTATCATTGTGTCGCCTATACAGCCCCACTGATCCTTCCTAAAAGTCCTTTTATCACATATGCAGACTTATTTCCATCCCCTGATGTGCTGAGTGCAGTAATTGCTGGAGGCCGGGGTTAACTTGCTGCCCCTCCACCACCCTCGGTCTGCCTAGCACGCTCTGATAGGCATATCTGGCAGCTGGGTTATGGTATATGTAGCTGGGGGAGGGCAGTTCCTGGGTGTTATATTTGTTTGTTATTTGTGGTGGGACGTTAGAAATGGTTGGAGGAGAAGTGACAAGGTGTCACTGTCTTCGCTGCCTCAGCTGCTTCTGGGGGCTTGTGCAGCTGCACAGCTGGATGTCCAGGGGATGGAATGGAAGCTGTGCTCTTGGCTCCCTTCCAACTGGCTCCAAATGCACTTGAGAAACTTCCCTGTGATAGTTAATGTAGCACCTGCTCAACAAACAAAAACCAAGTTTCCCCTCCTCGGTTTTACTGTACATCTGTTATTTTGCTGACATGGAAACTGGCGTAACAATTAGATTCATTACTTGCCCTCTAAGTTGATTCCAGCTAAGCTGAAAAGACCTTAGTCTGTTCACTCCGTGATTGTTTAGGCTGCAGCACAAATTAAGAAATTCTCCCTCCAATGAGACTTGTTCTACACTGTAATTGCGCTTGCATGTGTATATTTATACTCGAGGTAAGTCTGGGAGGAAACATTTTCTTCTGGCCAAATAGACACTACAGCTCTCAGCAGAGGCATGTTTGCATTTGGAGTTCTGGTTCCAGGTCTAATTAGAGATCTGAGAGAGCTAATATGCAAATGCCTGAAGAAGATAGCCACATCAGAAATGGCATTGATATACACATCTAACCACCTCACCTGTCCTCTGCCCTTTAAGCCTTCTCTATTGGGACTTACTGGGACATTCCAAGTATCCCAGCAGTTTCAGACAGCTGCTATTAACAAAATAATCTGCCAGAGAAATGTTTCCATTTTCTCCACAAACCTGGAATGTCTCCCTTCAGAAAATCCCACTAGTTCAAGGTCAGGACATGGAACAATCATTCTTGAAGGAGTGACAAGGTTAAAGTCCAACTCCTCTCCCACTCCTCAGCTCCCCCACAGCTGTTATTTACTACTGCGCTGTGACTTTTAATAACCTGCCCTGCAAAGACTTGCATTCTATAGAGTTACTCGTGCTCAAGGCAAGTATATGCCTAAAACTAGAAACTAAGTCATTGATTATCAAAACCTATGTCTGTTTCTGACCTCACTTTAAGTTGCTTCATATTTTTGTTTTACAGTTTAGATCTCCTGCTACTCAGATCACTTCTTAGCTTTGGAATTAGTGAGAATAAGATAATACCGTAAAGTGCAGATGTAAAGCATGCTGCATTTGGAGAGATTTATTTAATATAAGTGCTGTGCTCTGTATGGTCTCCTTGAACGTATATTTTGCAGCAACCAAGTGCAGGATCTACCATTTAGCATGTTGAGAAAGATGCAGAGTGTAATTGATTTATCTTTATTTACTCCTCTTGATTTAACTTGGTACAAAATGGCCGTTTTATTCTGTGCCCTCATCAGGAAATTATCACATGAATAGTTTTAAAAGGTAAACAAACACATTACAAAGTCAACTTTTTTGATATATCAAACCGAAAGAAATTCCCAAAGACTCTTGTGTCTCTGTAAATAAATAGAATACCTTAAACTCAGTTACACCAAAATGAGAGCTCTTCACTAAGCATAAAACATTTGTCTTTGGAAACTATGGATAGTACAGAAGGGCGCTGAGAGAGAATAACTTTGTGTTTTACACTAAGCTTTCACTCAGTATCAGCATTGTTTTCCTTTCTTGCCTACTTTTGGCTTGGCTACCCTGAGTCAAAAGCTATAGTGAGACTTTTCTTACTACTCAGAAAACTGCCTCCATGAAACAACTTACCTAGGATGTAAGAAAGTCTTAACGCAGCCCTAACAGCTAGTAAACAAAGAATGTAACTGCTTCCCTGCTAGCCTTCATGTGTAATGAACCAGCCCCAGTTCATTCTGCATTCACTTTTGTTAGAAATCCTGAGGTTTGCTTGTCTATGAAATTTTGGGCACTCTATTTTGACTTTTAAACTCTTTTGGCTTTTTGGAAGGCAGAAATTCACTTAGAGCAAAGACAAACTCTATTTATTGTTTTTGGTTAGAGAAGTTATGGTATGATCATAGTGGTTTTAATGCAGAAAGGGTCCTGTGTTTTTCTCTGCTGTGCAGGGCTATGCAGCAGGTGAAACAGGGGACTCTTTTTGGAGCAAAGAAAAATGATCCTGGGGCCAAGAAGCCTGAAAGGAGTCTGTGCAGGCACCTTGTAAGCAGCTGCTTAGAGATGAATCAGTGCCCACCATCAGCCCAAGTAGGCACTAGGGAATTATGCAGTACATCTTCAGTACATCGGTCCAGCCCCATGGGACAGTGAAAAATCTCTGGGAGTGCTTTAGTTAGAGCACAGCACAAACCTGCAACTTAGTGGCTTTTGCTAATTAGGATGCTGTGTGATCCAGCTACTGTATGGTTTTGTCCCCTCCATACCAATAACACCAATTTATGCTAAAAGAGGAATTAGTTCCATTAAAACTTTCCATTTGGAAGCTGGGTGGTTGAAGAGATATCCTTCCCATTTGTTCATGCTGCTTATGCAATGGTGTCCCGCTAAGCTGGAAACGTTATTTTTCGTTCTTCCTATTACTATTTTTGCTACCAAGTGTAATAGCAGAGCACGAGCCATCTATCTTAACAGCAAGAACTTGTTTTTATTCGGGATGTGGGGCTTAGTTACTCAAAAGAAAGCAAGATACAGCTTTGCATAACTATTGAGGTTCTTTTCAGAGGTTAATTTGTTACATCACATAGATTATCTGCTCAAATACTGTACATTCCCTTACCCTGAGGCACAGAGGTTCATTAAATGAGCTATGCAGTGAAAAAACCAGCCTTTTTCTAATACAGTTTCTAAGCCTCCTGGCAGTTCAGTGCAAAACATCCTTCCCATGCTCTCAGTTATGCACAATCTTCCAAAGGGGACCCACTGTGCATCTGTCATAAGCTTTTTCCAGTGTCACTAGTAATAAGGATTAACCTCTCTATGCCTAGCTCTTGAGAGTTGGCTTTTTATGGAGACATAAAGAACGTCTAGGGGCAGGAAGCAAAGCTGTACTGGTGCAGGATGCTTGGCTTTAGCATCCACAGCACCCAGTGGCTTGACAGATCCTGAATTAGTTGACCTTCAAGGTACAGTGAAAGGCCAGTCTATTTACTCAGCTTTGTGCCTAAGGGAGGTAATAGTAGGAATTGGAAACATATTAAACAAAGCAGTGCTCAAGGATGAGACACTATCTAAGCCGACATTTTGTCAGTTAACTATGCAAATTGTCTGAAAGTGGGAGTGTGGGGTGTGGATTATGCAAGACCCCAAATATACAAATAAATAAATAAAGCAGCATGTTCTAATGACGGAGGTGAAAGTTGGTGAACTCCTGCTGAACTATGAGAAAACCACTAAAGCAGTATCATTTATTAATAGGTAGCACATACAACTGGACTACCACAGCTGTATTATACTAACCTACCATGTGGTATTTATAATGGGCCAAATTTACTCTCTTCTGGCACAAGAAGCTGCACAAAAGTTTGTCAGAAACTGACATTCTGATGACTCAGCACCGAGCCTCCCAGCCTCAGCTATGCTCCCTCTCAAACCAGCATCTTACTCTTCCCAGCTGTGCCAAAACAACATATCCCCTGCAACGGAGAAGGCCCTCAGAAGATGCCACAGGGTGAAATCTGCTCACTGGTGGGTTTTACTGAAGCCTGCCTTGGTAGAGAACATAGTTTGAAGCTGGCCTTTGTGTTGCAGATGAACTTACTCAGTCTGTGTGGTTTTTTGTTTCCCCAAAAGCTGGAACTAACACTCTCCCAAGCTGTAGTCTGGAGTGGGAGGGAGTGAGCAACTTCCCTAAGCATCTGTAGTCCATCCCAAAGCTGGGCATAGTTGCTCATGGACGCACAAGATTTGCTCTCTCTCTACTGTTTCCAGAGTGCTCAGTTCGTCCAGAAGTCCCAGTTCCTCTAAGTGAAGTCACCTGGTTGCTGTTCAGTCGCACGCTCTGTCAGTGAGGTCAGTGTTTCATCCTGCACAGCAGTTAAGGGTGAGAGGGCCAGTGAGTAACGCTGCAGGCATCTTGCCTGAACATCTTTACCGGTTTTTGATGCAGCCTTTTGGGACAATCTGCTTGCTAGAGATCAACTTCTGGCTTTAAATTTTTTTTTTAGTTGAACCTCTTTAGTTAAATATTCTTTAAGAAATGGACTACTTTGCTTTCTTGAAGATATCAGTTATGCAAGCAGGAATAACTAGTACTGTGGCAGCAGAATGGTTTTGCACAAATGTGACCTAAATTTCTCTGCCCTGAGGCTTTAGTTGGTTTCAATGCATGAACCTGAAGGCAAAATGAAACTATGATTTTTTGTTGTTGTTGTTTTATAAGGTATTTTAACCTCTTTAAAATCCCATCAGAAAATTCGGGCTTAATGTATGACTCTGTAACCATGCAAAGCTAAAGTAACACAAAAGAAAATGTACAGAAAATACCCAGTAAACAGTAAATAATCTCCATATAAAACCTCTGATGGTATCCTTATTTCTGAATAAAGAGTGACTGGGCTAATCACAAATAGGCAGGGATTAGTATCTTGATTCCATTAAGCAGCATGATATAAATGATGTGTTAATATTTTTCTGTCTTTCTGGAGGACCTAAATGAATTTTGTCTTTATTCTTCCCTTGTTCACTGATTTGTTCTTTACCCCCTGTTATGATTATGATGCTCTTGTTATGTATTCAGTGATATGCATTCATAGCAAGAAATTTATATCATCTGTGTTTTGATAAAGTTACTGAAATGAAAGCTAATTATTAACCCTATTGAATATCAGCTGTCTGTACATCATGAATGAGATGATAGGTTGATGTATCTCCCTTTTTTTAAAAGAAACATTATATACCTTCCAAATCTGAATCCACTAACTGGAAGTTAATGCATACAGAAGTCTTCAATTCTTGACACTACCTTGTCTGAGTAAACGCATGTTCAGCCACCACTGTGTTAATGGATTCAAGCACTCCTAATGATTTTGGAATTAGTTTATACACTGGGATGCATGGACTTCTTTATTTACTGGAGTGGCTAGCTAACAGGCTCTGTTAGCCTAAAGGCTGTGGGCTTTTGTGTATGCAGGCACCCACTGCAGATTCTCAAATGGCATCGACTTTCTTGCCAAGGTGGCAGGCAGCTGTCAATGTGGACACTAGCAAACACAGATGGAGCAAGTCATTCAGGAAGGGATGCGATATTTGCCAATTCAGACTTCCAAGGGGCTTAGCAGGTCTACAGCTACCACAGTTCCATGTTGTCTTATTCTCAGATCAGCATAACGAATCATGCCTGGGAGACCAAGTTAATCCCTTTCAGGTTCCCTGGACTGTAGATCTTTCTGAATTTTCTTTTCTTTAGGCCTTTGTTTTCCTCCTGCTTTGTACTGAAAGTTAACTACAACAGCAAGAATGTATTAGGCTACTTGGAATACTGTCTTCAATTAATCCTGCTGGCACATGGTGCAAGCTGCACAAAGAAGAAACTCCTGCCTCACTTCTGGAATGAGTCAACAATGGGGTTTATAAAATGTGATGTCTATACACATACAAACAAACACGCATGCATAAGTTGGAATTGCTCTCATTCTGGTTTGACGGTAAATGCAAATCTACTGTTTGAAGCCACCATTTGCCAAAAGGCTGCACAATCTGCCCCGTCAATCCAAGGAGTTATTAACTACTCTCCAAGTACTTCCACGTTTCTCAGCGCATGGCATGCAGGTGGCCTTCTCCAGCTGGTTAGATGCACCATTCATCACTTCAAAAGCAGTCACAATGCCCTCTTCTGCACTCAGCCAGAAGAAGAATCTCATCCCATTCCTGGAAAATTCAGCTCGAGGCATTCTTCTCCTTGTATGAACAACTCCCATTGTGTCTTATAGCAGGGGGTATGAGATATTTGAGGATTAATCCTGTCCTCACTAAAGCACATCTGTTGTCCATTAGATTAGAGAAAGGATCCTTAAATACCCTCTGCACCTAGGGCTTTTGTCTGTTGGTGCAACTCTATCCTGCCATGCAATTGGACCTGTCCTTTTTTGACCTGACTCCTTGCAGTGATTTCTCCCAGCCATGTGACCATTAGGTGGATGCTGGATAGCAAAAACATCGTCTACCCTCTTGTAAGATTAAGTGTGAGTAAATTTTCATGACTGGGTAAAATACTGGTTTTATCACACTTTGGCTGTGGTGGTATAAGCCAGCAACTGGAGAGGGGTGCTTCTACATAATAAATCTCCAGGCTAAGTAGGCTTGAATCTCTCATTTGTAAAGTACAGAGATATAGCATTCCTAAATTAAAACCAGATTTGGATTATCCATAAAGATTAAAGGTCATTTCAAGGCTTTTACACTTCTTCAGCATAACTTCACCCATTTACAGTAAGGTTGCAATATTTTAAAACCTCTCTATTTTGTATCGAATGAAACTGTTCTCATTTGGCCTGTGTTTGAATCAGGTCCAGAATATTCAATAGCCACAAAGTGCCTGTTTTTACTACTAAAATAGTAGGTAGGTGTGTCATCTTCTTTGGGAACTTTTTTTCAGAAACAGTGGTGTCTACCTTCAAAGTGATTGTTCCCAAACTGTGCCCTTGTGAGACCGTAGCTGACTATAAAATCCTATCACTTTTACAGTATTGCCAACTATAAGGTTAAAAGGTGGTGATCTCTGAGATTTTGACAACAGTGATAGTGCTCCAGTGGTTTGGGAACCCCTTCTTTGCTTGAAGGAGGCAGCAAAATCTTTGCAGATGAAAGTAGGCCAATATGAGTAAATGATTTTATTGGTTCAGCAGTAGAATTTATAAATAAAAATAAAACTAGTACAGATCAAAGGGAATAAAAAAATTAAATTTTACTTGACAAAGCAAAACACCCAAAAATGTCACTTTGGTTTGCATGGGATGTTCTACTCCTTTTGAAATTAATTTTTTTTTTTTTTCAGGAGTGCGGGGAAAAAAATAAAGCAAAGAAGGATGCATTAGAGTTACAAAATGTTCAAAAAGAATTACCCATTTTCACTGAGAGGGAGAGATAAAATGTAGCACTAGTAAATACGAAAGGCTGAGAGTAGATGGCCAAAACCACCTCTGAGAAAGGAGTGGAGAGCAGAAATTTAATGCTCTTACACTTGGATCCATCACTCTTTAATACATAGACTGGGTTTTAATATTATGGAAAGTGTCTCCCTGCTGGTGTAAATCATAATCAATAAGTAAATAATAATTCATAACAGCAAGTTTTCTTATACTGTTTTCAGTAAGATTTTCCTGTTTCTGATTGTTTAGCAGACAAAGCAGACATTTTTGCTGTGACTATGCTTGTGCTCCTCAAAGGATTTGCTCATTAACAATAGAAAAATTATCATATTTGAATCTTCAGAAGAATCATCAATGTGGCACGTGTGTGGCATCAATCAGAAGCCACATCTACTTCCAGAGGAAGACTGGCTGTTATGGACCTCATCATGGAAAGTTGAACAAAGCTTAAATAAAGATTTTGTGTTTGTTCAAAGATGTTGCAGCACTGCAGACTGGGGGAAAGGGAATTATAAGCTACATCATGACTACGAAGGAATGGCCATACTCATAAAGCTACTCTCCTGCCATTCCTTGCTTAACATCTTGTGCTAACAGAGGAGGACTTCAGGTCTGTTCAGTGTTGCCTGCTGCTTAATTTTTATTTAGGTTTAAATTACAGAATGACAGGGCAAGAAGAGACTTCAATAAATCATCATGTCAACTCCACTGGCTCCAAACGGCCCATGTTGTTCCTGGGACAATCAGTCGGTGCTATGGGCAACAACAGAGGCTTTGATACCACGTTTTACAGGGCTGTTTGCTATGCTCCTTTACCTGGTTAACTGCTTCCACCTCTTTTCCACTTTTATAGTTACTGGCTATCGTAGAGGGTTTTTTTTTGTTTTGTTTTTGCTTTTTTTTTTTTTTTCCTTCATTGATTCTATGCTGATTTTATCCCTTTTGCTGTGGGATACTGTGGGAATCTTTGCCTCAGATAAATATGAATATTGCACTATGGGTATTCTTGCAGTTATTAGACTAGATTCATTAGTAGATGTTTGCAGGGGAACAGCTAAAAGGTTCCTAAAGGCTAAACTATACATATGTATAATCTATAGACAAAATCCACAGTGGCATCAAAGATTTTTTAATTATTCAGTCCACTTGCAATAGGCTGTATTTTAAAGTTTGAGATTATGTCAAAGTGGACAGGCTGAAGCTTTGTGTACCTGAAATTAGTGATTGGATTGGCCACAGTGACTAGCAAAGCTATTATATCTGAAATAATGAATCACGTTCCAATATTCTTTCCGTGACTTAAGTAAGTCTTTCATTTGGTAGAAGAAGTAACTTGAGAAACCTAGTCACAAAAACTGCTGGGTAGAGGCAAGTTAAAAATGTTGTCAGGTTTCATCCAAGAACTTTTCAGATATAGTGATAAAGTGCAAATAGAGGTTACTTGTGACTACAATGAATAACTCAAAGTGTCAGAAGAATGAAGGGAAATCGTTCTGCATTCATTCTCATCAGGTTTTGTCCTTTCTTAATATTATAAGGATGTCAAAAATGTCAGAAATTGTAATTTTATCAGTGTATCTCTTATATAATTTATTTCTTCTTCTTTATAAAAAAAGAAAAGAAATAAGAATATATCAAATTGACAGTAGTATCACTGTCAGTAGTATCACTTCACCATTGTGTTAGATTTTATAGCCTTATTTCCAAATGTGGGAGGAGATAACTACTGTTTCTAGTCTACTTTCAAGACCATTATACAATAACACTTCATGTGGATATTGAGAGAGCTTGGTTCTCTTTACATAGTGTCTTACTCAGTAATTGTTAGCTATCAAACTACTATTTACATTTGCTGAGACAGATTTCTTTTAATGTTTCTCTTTTTTAGAAATACATCTAGCAGAAAACTCATTCTTGTATAGTTTTAATTATGCTATATACCAAGCTCGTAAGACAGAACTGATTTCCAAGTGAAATGCAACCATTATTTAATAAAACTTTGCAGTGTATCACAGAATCACAAAGTAGTTCATAGTGGAAGGGACAATTCTAGATCACCTAGTCTACACCCCCTGCTCAAGCAAAGCTTGAATATGTTGCCCAGGACTGTTTGCAGTCTGGATGTGTATGCCCAAGATGGATATTTCACAATTTGGTAGCCTATTTCAGTGCTTGATCACCTCATGGTAAAAAAGTGTTTGCTTACATTCAGAAAGAATTTAATGTGTTTCAGTTCATGCTCATTGCCTGTTATCCTTTCACTGGGCACCACTGAGAAGGGTCTGGCTACCACCATAGCCCCACCTCACTAAATAAAACCAGAACACTCAGAACACTCCCTCTTCTTCATATACAGTGTGCCAACTAAGGGTAGGATCCATCTCAGCTAAGTTAAAGGCTTAAAATATAGGTGTATAACCTATTCCTCTCAATGTGCCATCTTGACCTAAAATGAGTGTCTAAGCAACATGATAATGATGGACATTTGTATATGGATTTTTTTTTTCATTGACTATCAAAGAAGCCTATGGCCTTGAGCATAGATAAGAGAGATTAGTTTCTAAGGAGGTGAAAATAGTAAATTTCATCTCTCTCTTTTTGTTTCCTTTTGTTTGTTTGTTTTACGTGACAATGTCCTCATATATATAGAGAGAGTATATAAAGTGTTTACAACTATTTACTAACTTCAGTTAACACAGTGGACTGGTTAAAAAGAGTTGGTTACCTCCTTCCAGCTATAGTGGTTAGCTATGGTTCCTTGGCAAATTACATGTGTGCACTGTTGCACTTTGGTACTCCCTCAGTGACAGTTTAAAGTGATTCCAGAACAAATACTTGAATATTTAAAAGTAAAATGATAAATTTTGTGAGTATTGCTTCTGGAATGAGCAATGAGCAAAGTATGAGCTTCTGGAAACCAAATGAAATTTATCTGAGAGAAACAAAGGATAGACAATGGCCTCTGGAGATAGGCTTTGGGAGTTGGCTTGGAACAAAGTAAGTAAGTTTTGACCAAACTTCACTCTTTGTTGATGCTGCATGGTTTATAAGAGAAGCAAACCAACAGAAGAAACACACACAATGGTTGTGAGAGCCATAAATGCCTTCCTGTCAGATTTGGGTAAGGAATCTTATTTCTCTTCATCCATTTGTATGTGCAGGTACATGCATATTTGTGCAGAAATGTAGAAAAGAACAGAAGAACGAGCTGGTGATCCTAAATGTATTGTGATGGCAGTGTTCATTTTGCTCAGATTTAGAACAGACTTTTTGAAATTTCTATGTGTTCTACCAATGGTAGAGCCTATATCAAAACTCATAGGAGTTGGAATTAGATTTTAAAATGTAAAACCTGTTTAAAAAATGGAAAAACATCTACACAAATGGAAATAGCTTTTGATTTGTATGCTTTGTGGAATACATATTTGAATTAGTCAGAAGGTAGACAGCTATTATCTGTATCAGTCTTCACATCCAAGACAATAATTCATTTATCATTCACAGCTGAAAATACATGGTTTACATTTGTTTGAATGGTGGCTTCCATCTATGTGTATCTCTAACACAGTATATAGATCAAATAAGGAGTTGTCTGCTTCTTATAGGACATTTTTTTCAAGAAAAAGAAAATGCTACTTTGCTGAAATGTAATCAGTTCACGAGAAGGGTTATGAAGATCTGCAGAGCTTAGAAGAAAAGATCAATAATGGCTGTCTTTTCAGATGAGCTTGAATTAATAGTGTCAAGGCCTGCAGTTAGCAGTGCATTAGTTGTGTAAAGATAAAATCAAGTTATGAGCAGAATGGTATGTGAGTCAAAAATAGGTCACATCTGAATGTTTTCTGAAGATCTTATCAAAGTTACTCATTTCCAAGGATGATGAAAAATTGTTTGCATGTATTCAGCTTGCCATAGTCAAACAATGTTGATTTCTAGTGGCGTGTAACAGAAGACATCGTAAACTCCTTGAAGAAAGATAGCAGTAGAATGCTAAAATGATATGAAAAAGTTGATTGTTGAACCCTTCAAGACTTTTTGGGAAACATCTGTGAAAAGACAATAGTTGTTGAAAGCTGGCTGTGAGTCCCAAGTGCTAACAAATGAAACATGCTGCTTGAGGTGTTAGGTGGGTTTTCCATTTAGTCACTTTATTTAGCCAAAATTCACCTGAGGGACAGCACAAACTTCCTCCCTGTGTACTTTCTCTGTCTGAACAGCAGTGGCAGATTATAATTACACACTACAGTTGCACATGCCATTTCCCAGTTGTCATTGTCAGATGGAAGTGACACAAGACAACACAGTATGACTGGAACTGGTTTTTACTGGTGGTGTTTTTCCTGAACTGGAGATGAATATGGACTGCTGCATGGCTGTAGGAGAGAGGAACGGGCGTCTTGGGAAGCCTGAAACGCTTGGGACTATCCTGGGCCTGACTAAGATCAGACTTCTTGTTTGAGGAAGAGGTAGCACACAGCCTGCGCGGTCCTGCAGACCTGTGCAGAGCTGCAGACCTCTTGCTCTTTGCCGCCAGCTCTTTTCTGGTAGTTTCAGTGATTCGTGTTTTGTTCAGTGATACTGCAGTAAATGGGCCATATAAGTTTTAAAGAGCTTAATCAATCAACATTTGCAGATGCAAAATCTATTTCCTGTATTTGCAAATTCATTGTGACTCATTTGTTTGAATAATGCCAGTCACTGATCAGATATTCTCTAAGATGAATAGCAGTGAGATAGAGCTGCTCTGTTACTGAGCTGTGATTAGTTTTGTTTCACCTTTAGAAGCAATGTCTTTCCTCATTGATCTAATCTTTCTGACTTTTAATCTGTGACAACAGAAAGGTATGGACCATTTTTCCCTGTAAATGGTCATGGTCTGATTTTCCATTTGTGTTTTTAAGAAGCCACCTTCCAGTGCAGTGCTGTGCCTGGCTCTCAGCTTCAGCCTGTAGACTGGTGGCCTTGGACAGAACAGCCTAGTCTTTAGATCCTCATTTTTCTACCAAGCTCAGACAAATTTTTCTGATTACTGTTTCAAGAATCAGCTCACTCTGTAAAACAAAAGTTAATTTAAATCTCCAAATACCTGATTATTGGGAGAATAATCAGGTTTAGACAAGCTGGGTGGGGTATTAACAGCACTAGAGCTTTAGCCTTGGAATCGTAACCTTGTCTCATGTTGACCTTTGAGATACAAGCAACTCTTTCTTCAAAGCCTACCTCGGAGACCTGTAAATGATTAATTCAGCAATCATAGTTAAATGTTGTCTACAGAGGACACGCCTGAATGAGTACACAACACATGTGACTGAATGAAAAGTAGATGGAAAGTTGCAATGTTATTGAATTAAGTAGGACCATAGTTTTCACGATATCCACAAATGTCAGATGACTTGATGATAAACAAATTTAAAACTTAGATTAGGTTCCTAACAGTAGATTTCTAACAAAAATGCATAACCTTTCAGATGAAGATCCTGGCTGTGGTTTTAACTCATGACATGAATTTTGATAGAGATGGCAAGTAAAGTTAGTATGAGTCACGCTTTACAGGGTTTTTGTTAATAAGCTTTGAGGAAACAAGCATGAGAGTAGTAGCTCCATCATACTTTGAAACGCTCCTAGGCTAATTTAGATTTGCTGTCTGAGGTGGTGGAGAGGACTTTGTTCTTGCAATTGCTTCTACACAAGGCTATTTATCATTTTTTGGGTCTTTCACTGCTTCTTCTGTAACCTAAGAGACAAACTCTCTGCTTTTGCAGCAAACTTACATCTCAGGCTGAAACATTTGGCCTTCCATAGAGGGTTAGCACTGCTTACAGAATGCTTAGTGGCTAAATTTTGATGGGAAAGCCTATTTTGGGATGTAACTTCTCTTTTTACCACTTTCCAGAAATTGATTTAAGGTACGAATGTACTTCCTTTTCTCTTTTACTTCTGAAAGCACTCAGATTACCCTGGGAGAATTAGCAACTGTCAAAACTAAAATTGCAACCAGAGTATCAGAAAAATCTTTTTCATAATTAAATATGGAAAGCACTCATCATGTCACATATATCAGCATGAGTAATTAAAGTTCAAAGCCAGGATAAAACACAGCTAAGGCCTTGTAAACAGCAGCATGCTTACAGTGACATTATGGAGAGCAAATAATTTACACATTTTAAATGCATCCAGGCCAGGAACTGCGCTGAACACGGGTTGAAAGTTGTATGGTGGGGCAAGAGGCAGCAATCCAACTCTAGCAGCTGGATTGAAAGACCAACAGGTTTTTCTTTTCAGTCATCCAAAGTTAATCTTGCAATTCACTGATGCAGCTGGTGCCAGGAGGGATTTCCTTGGCAAGGTGCTGAGGGGGGCTTTCTGACTAGGTGGGTTCCCAGGGACAGCTGATGGCCAGCCACTGTGCTCCAGAAACGTTCTCTGCCTTTGGTGAGTGAGACAATCCATCAATACATATTCCTTCTGTACAATGCAATACAAGTGTGTGGGGAAATAGTAATTTAATTAAATTACACAGATTATATAATTCACTCTGCTAACAAGCACAGGCCATTTTATCTGTGAGGAGATAATTTCTTTAAATCAAACATCCTGAATGTCCCCTAAATGTTTTCATTATCTCATAATTGGATCTCAAACTATTTTGAAGCATCCTTCATAACCAAACAATTGTGTCAGCTGGATGTTCCTCCTATGGGAGAATGGAGTGCTTGCACTGGAGATCCTGCTGCAGTCATCCCAATGAAGTGAAGACCAGTTTTGACTGTAGCACCTGTGAGTTAAACTCTTCTCCCTCTCAGAAAGCAGAGCTGGATTAGGTGAGTAAATCCCCACCTCCACTTTCATCTCTTTGTGGACATTTAGATAATTCCACTCCAGTAATTATCCAATATAAACCACAGCTCATAGCTGCCAAAAATTCTTGAAGACAAGAAGTGAATGTGCAGAGCAAGCATATGGGACCCAAGAGAATCACACCCCAAGCAGGCAGAAGAACCTGTATGTATGAGGTTGTGGTTTTAAGCAGGCACAAGTACAGGCTGTAGTTAAAGGAGTGGTTTTTCTCTCATCCTTTCTTTCTCCTTGGTTTCCCAGAGGGCTGGATGCAAGGAAAAGGATTCAGCCAGCAAAAAAAAAAAAAAAAAAGCCTCCTTTTGGATATATTAGCTTTAGGTGTTTCATGAATTTTACTCTGTAGCCATGTAATGAAAACACAGAGGAGCTGAAATGAGGGCCCGTGTCTACTTCTTACACTTGAACTTGCTTAGAACAAATGTGAGACTGTTTCACTCCTAGGGATTCATACAAGCAGGTTCACACCAGCACTTTTCCAACAGGACAAGGATGGGAGTGGGAAATCTCTCACGGATGAGGCAGAGCAACTCTATCCAGTCCTATCACATTGTGATAGGACCTGTGCTTCTTTTTTTTTCTTGCAGACAAGTGATTTTTCTTCATGTCCTGAGAGATCAAAAAGTATTTTCCATTGTCAAGTGAAAAAGGAATAAACCTATATTCCAACTTTCAAAGTAAAATGCATCTGGAATTGTTTGCCTTTTCTTACTGCATGTTCTGGTTTCTAACTACAAATATTCACTACTGCCAAGCAATGTCTTGATTCACCTTAAATGGTACCCAGCTTCAAACAAATGTCTAGAATGGCTAAATGAAAGGGTAGTGTAAGTGCTGAAAAGAAGATCTAATACCTTGTGTCTTGTGCTAACATTCTGGTCTCTTGAGCTATGGCATCAGTTCTGAAGACAAAAACCCAGCCTCACATCCTCTCTTCTCTGATGAGTAAATCCTGGGATGGTGCCACTTTTGCAGCTCATAGGTGTGTCTTAATCAAAAGACTACAAGCACTAGGCATCTTCCCACAAAGGACAAAATGAAATACAGTCCTGCAATGCTTAAGGTGCACAGTCTTGTTCTTTATGACACTGCCAAAGGCATTTGATTAACCCATCCTCGTTTACTGGGCTCTATCTGATGATAACCCTGTGGACGTATCACTGTGCTTGCAAAACCTGTACTGTGACTTTATAGCTCTCATGAAACCTACAAAGCTAATAATTTTGAGAGAAAATGTAAAGAACTCCAACAATATCTTTGTTCGCAACCCGCACTGCTTGTAATATTTTCTAACTGCCTATGACATTAAAATGGCTAAGACACAGAAGAATGATTTCTATTATCCTAATTTCTCAAATTTGGCTTCTCTTGTAGGAGCAACTGGACTTTCTAGCACTTCATGTTCTATACTGTTCTGTTCTTTTCTGTTCTATTCTATTATATTCTAATCTGTCTATTACAGAGCTAATGAAGTGGCACTTTGTTTTTCCTGTTGGTTGCTGATCTGTATTATGAGGTATGACAGAAGGAAAGGGAAACTGCACTGAGCATTTGTTTCACATGTGGGCTATGGAGAGAAGTAAGCTCTGGTCTTTGTCAGAGGTTTGTTCAGTCACTTGCATGGATGAATCACAGGTTTCAAGGCATGACAGCAGACAGATATAGACCAAGAAGTCAATGAATTTCTTCCTGGAACTGTATGAATACTGGGTGGCACAGAGGTCGCAGAGTGGAGGAAAGAGGAGAGGAAAGGAAAGGAGGCAGACACACACAGAAGGTGGACGCAGGAAAGATGGAAGCATAGTGGTGTTCTTGCTAGTAACACTTTGCACTGTCCGCCTGCGAGTGACCACCTTTCTGGACTAAATCTTTGCTGCTGTGGAAGAAGTCACAGTGGATTTGATACTAGTATTTGGGCAACTATGAAGGTGATGTGGCCATCACCTTCTCTGGTGATATCTGGTGATATCAGCAACAGAGCAAAATTAGATTAATTCAACTTAAAAATAAAGCTCACATTTTAGTGGTCAAAGTTATTAAACAGTTGTAGAGATTTTCCAGTAATGTTATGGATTCTTTGTCATGTAGGTTTTAAAACTTGCAGCTCAAACAAATGCAAGAATTGCAAATGACATTCTGTGGCCTGTGTCACCTATGACTGTGATGACTCCTGTCCCTTATGGTCTTCATAACTATGAGCTAGTGCTGACGCAGGCTAATGAAGATCTGCAGCTGCTACATTTTTGTGGCTATTGAGACTGAGTTCAAAATTTTCTAGTAAGAAAAGGAGAGCACGAAATGCTGTCCACTCCTTGTACTTACACACAGAGACCATTCAGTGTGTATGTGTACGTGTGTGTATGTTCCTCTTCCTACACCCAAGCTGGCTTTCCTGGACTCCTCTCTTGTAGTCACACGTTCCTGTACTCCAGTTTAGTGTCTGTTTAGTTGTGCTGATGTTGTTCACATGAAATGTTCTGGATGAAAGATCTTCATAAAATGGATGAAGATGGGAATTGGTGGCTGGTGACCAGGGAGAATGGGAAGTTCTTATTTTGCTTTTACCTACCAGGAATTTGTGTTGGATTGTACTTGTCTGTTTGCTCACCCTGCCCTGGGATAAGCAAGCCATCAATGGCCAAAGATTTCTTGAAAGCATAAATGTGTCTTATAAAAAGGTGACAGATTAACAGTGAATTTAAGCAGTGTTATGGAGCAAGTAAGTTTGGGAAGAGAATCTGGATGACTTGGTTATAGGTATGTACAGACTAATTATAAACTATTACAGTAATTACTTGGAAAGAATTAAGGAAAAAAAAAGAAGGAAAACATTTTTACAGCTTACAAGATCCAGAAAATAGTTTTTTATTTCGAGTAGAAGGAAAAGTTCAGGGAAAAAAAAATTAAAAACGATGACTTCTTAAACTCATGAAACTTCTTCAGATGAGTTATACTCCACTAGCATTTCAGTCAAGCTTAAGTCTTTTAATCCTTTCCCTCTGACAAAATCTCAGAAAGTGTCTCTACTTAGTGGATTAAAAACTGCTGATGTTAAGCTGAGTGCTGTACATTTGCATAGAAATGTAGTTACAAAACAAATGCAAATGATTTCAGGGTTTACAAAGTCTAGTGTCAGGCCTCCTTCCTTGTGTGACACAACCGAAAAGTTGTGGGAAGAGAATCAGCTGTTGGCCTGAACAAGAGAAACACCTTTCTCATAAAAATAGACCTGATCCTTTCTTTCTGTAAATAATATCCTAGGTATATAACCTCATTTAACCACGGTGCCACTAAATCTGAGGTTTGATGTCATAAACACTTGGTAGGACTGTTAATTTTATGAGGTAATTTAAAACTATTTTAGACTAGCATTTTAAGGATCTTTTTTAATGTATCTACATAATATGGAAATATTAAGGCACAAGTTTACAGTATACCAATTATTTCCTGTTATCCTTTGGTACGTTTTGATATGCAGTATTTTTCTCTCACAGTTGTTATACACAAAAGGGCATACATGTCCTGATGGTATAGGACTAACACTGAGTGGAACAATTCTCATCTCTCTTCCTGGCGTAGGCCTGCAGTAGGAGGAAAAAATGTAGTCATTTTAAAAAAGATTTTATATTGGTTCTAGAGTTTGTGGCTGGTCTATTCTAAAGTGGTTGACAGAGCACAGCAACGTGGATTGACACGAACGCTTTAATGAAGGGATGAGTTCTACTATATCCTTAAACTGAGGATGACTGTGATCTTATAAATTCATTGAGAACCTAAACCATGTACCCTCTACTCAGTCTAATTCAAGTCATGGTAGTCACTTTGGAATAAAAAGGCTCACTAGATGTTAATTAAAGTGTAAATTGCAGGTTGCATATATGTATCTCTATATCACAGGAATTAGATAAAGGAAACTTTTAAGGTCATATAATGTATCCTATTGCTAATGCAGCTTTGTTTATCGTTTTATACATCTAGAACACTTTTGGACATCTTTTAAAAAATATATGTGAGTGAATAATGAGGTAAAGAGTTATTTATCTTTTCTTACTGATGCTTTCCATACCATGCAACATCCTAGACTTTTATCTGATTCCTTGTTTTTCAGAGTTGAAAATCAAAATATCAAAAAGCAATTGAATTCTCATGAGAAGAGGAGCTAACTGACAGAACTTGACATTCAGGATCGCAAGAACACTTACTCAAATCCAGCTCAGGAACCTTGCAGTTAGTGCTTCCCATAAGTAGTAGCTGTAGACTCCTTACACTTTGCTTTGACATCAGAAACCCTGCTTTATTGTTGCACATAGACATTGCACCTAAAAAAAAAGTTAGAATACATTAATTTTCTTTCAGAGATGTATTTCACCTCATTGTCTGTGTAGTAAGCTTAAAAGCCTAATACTGGCACTCTGCACAATCCAAATAGTTCTGTGTTTTGGCATTGTAATGCCTAAATTGGAATCATAAAAATACACAATTAGGATCTTGCCCTTAGTGAGCATATACCTTTTCAACAACCTTTAAAATACGTTTGGAGCTGGCCAAAACTATGAACTTTCATAGAATCATAGAATAGTTAGGGTTGGAAGGGACTTTTAAAGGTCATCTAGTCAAACCCCCCTGCAAGAAGCAGGGACATTTCCAACCAGATCAGGATGCTCAGAGCCCCGTCCAACCTGGCCTTGAATGTTTCCAGGGATGTGGCATCTACCACCTCTCTGGGCAACCTTTTCCAGTTTTCCACCACCCTCATTGCAAACAATTTTTTCCTAATATCTAATCTGAATCTACCTCCCTCTATTTTAAAATCATTACCCCTTGTCCTATTGCAACAGGCCCTGCTAAAGAGTTTCTCCTCATCTTTCCTGTAGGCCCCCTTGAGGTACTGGAAGGCTGCTATCAGGTCTCCCTGGAGCTTCCTCTTCTCCAGGCTGAACAGCCCCAACTCTCTCAGCCTGTCCTCATAGGAAAGGTGCTCCAGTCCTCTGATCATCTTTGTGGCCCTCCTCTGGACCCTTTCCAACAGGTCCATGTCCTTCTTATGTTGGGGGCTCCAGAACTGGACACAGTACTCCAGGTGGGGTCTCACAAGAGCAGAATACACGGGCAGAATCACCCCTCGACCCGCTGGTCACGCGTCTTTTGATGCAGCCCAGGATCTGGTTGTCTCTGGGCTGCAAGCGTGCATTGCCGACTCATGTTGAGCTTCTTGTCCACCAGCACACTTCTTTCTTTCTTCCAGAACTTTCTTCTGTTCAGGTTAAAATGGTTTCAAAAAGGACTTCGCAAAACCCAAACCTTGACCTGTTCGTATCCCTCTTCTAATACTGGAGCATCTGGAATCTGAAAAGTTCTGGCTCCCAGGTGGCAAATGTCAATGCTGGGTACTTTAATAAAAGGTAAACTTCTTCAGATACATTTTATATAATTTTAAATTCTAAATAACCAAACTAATGTGATACTTACATACCTGACTGTGTAGTTTAAAATTTGATCACTATTTAAGAGGCAATTTTCTTGATCTTGTTTATAATGACAACACTTCCTCAACTTATGGTAAGAAATTTTTAACCTTATTTACATAGGAACAAAATGTGTGGAACCTACAGCTCTGATTTTCCCCATTTACCTGCATAGTCATTTTTTAGTCCACTTCCAAGGAATGGTTTTCACAGATTATTCTCCCACATGCTTCTCACAATGTAATTTCAAATTACTGATACAAATGAGTTTCTTCCATTCTTCTTTGACATTGGTGATCGGAGAGAAAAGAGAGAAAAATGTTTCTGAAAAAGCTGGAATCTAATAAAAAGGTCTAGAATAGTCTAATAAAAATCCATTGTATCAGAGCAACAGACAGTGATGGAAATGAGTGTTACAGTAGGTGAAATGAATAAAACTTGAAAAACAAGGAGTTATTAGAGCCTGTGCTGGTTTTTAAGGTGTCCTTGAACTTTCTTGTCCAGATGAACTCCATTTACAAGACTGAAATAAAACCCTCCTTGAATATATGATGGTGGTAGCATCTACCATTCATTACACACCTGAGCAGGTAACTCCTAAGTTATTCTTTACATGCCTATTTCCTAGAAATTAGCAAGAAATTAAACTTAGAGATAGGCACTAGTGAGCCAAAATTTTGTGAAATGATTGCGAGAGCAATCTCTTACTTTAATACTATGTAAGGTGGTATTCTGTAAACTGATTTTTTCTTAGGCACAAATAAATTCCCTAATATTACCTTCCAGTTACATAAGTCATAGGTAGGTCTGCATTTAAGAAGTGACAAGAATTCAGACTTTTACATCTCCTCTTTGGCTTCTCAGAATGTAAATCTTCAAATCATCTTTAAATATGCTGGTTATGTGCCAGCAGCAGATTGGTCCTATGGATGTGGATGAAAATTTCAGTCCTTTCTCTGAGTTTAAGAAGCTTATATAATTCATAATGACTTCTATGACAGCTAGATGAAGTTTTGGTGTCAGAGACCTTACAGAAAATTTTACTTCACTTCTGAATTGGACCTCATGCAATTTCTCAGCAATATTGAAAACTATAATACAGCAAGAAGATTGAAAACAAAACAAAAATAAAAAGGAAGTCCTACTTTCTTCTTTTCACCTCTAAATACTCCAATCCCCATTGAAGTTACCTCAATGAGGAGAAGGGCTTTGGTAGGCATTTCACTTTTTTTTTTACTTGTTAAAATTGGCAGCTAAACATCCTACTTGAATAGCAATTAAAGCAATTATACCATTGGATAGCTCTCCCATTATTTAATCTGCTTAGAACGTCAGGCAATAGTATATGCAGCAGTTATTTGTTCTCAAAAATAGTTTTAAAAGTCTTCCTTATCAGAAAAAAAAAAAGAGTTGATGTTCATCCTATTCTCTTTTCAGTTTCCTGCCACTTTCTTCTTCAGTAACTATAATAATTTCCTGGGCACTCACTCTGCCACCAGTTGTTTTAAAGGTAAAATATTAGACCTTTAAAGTACATTATTTATTAAGCAGTGGAAAAAAATTGCAAAATTGAACATACCATTAGTGAAGTTAGTCCAGGCATTACTTTTTTTCACATTTTTTAAGGGAAGGTTTTAAAAATTATAATTCACAACCTCTCTCTGGCACCCTTGCTCAGCACCCCTACTCAGCACCTGGCCTCTCCAGACCCATCTCAGCTCATCATTCTGTCCAGGAGCAACAGTAAAATAGTAAAGGCACTGTGCTGTGTCCCTCATTGCCATGATCTGCACACTTTGTTGTTTTACACATTACATAAATAAATAATGAATAATAGATCTTCATTTGAAATGAATTTTTATGCTCAAACTCTGGAACACCTTTTATTTCCTACACTGTAAGCTGCTCAGGAACACCAGCAATTGCAGGCACTCCAGGTAACAAATCTAATGCTTGTTTTTAAAAGTACAGGAAATTCAGGGAAACCGGACCAATCTTTACTAAATTAGGCTTTAACTTTTGTAGATTTTATTGTCCATATACCTGATAGATTCAGAGGTTAAGCAATAACATATGGGCTTAGGCAAACACTCAGATGTACATAAAAATATGTTCTTGAGGAAAGTACATTAAAAGGATTTAGTTCCATTTTCACAGCTGTAATTTATAGACTACATGGGGCATTTTTAATGAGTTGTATCAGACATCACCAGGCTTCTATATGTGGCCGGATTCAGGTCTCAGTTGCTCTAGAAGAACTACCCAAAGCTTTCTGGTTTTCATTCTCTTTGGTCTCTGGAACATAAGAATTAAAGGTACAGAGGCAGTCCTTATCATTATTGCCAAAAGGATGAAAAATTAAGAGAAATTGAGAAAAAGGAGGGGAGGGGACACATCCTCCATAAAGCAGTTTGCACTTCATGCCTGCACTTTTCTACTTTTCAAGATTCACTCCTGTGTAACCCAGTCTTTACTAAGGAAGTCTTTGGGTCAGATTTCCAAATTTTTACTGAAAGTGAGTGGTACCTACTCCTTGGGTAACCTAACTGGAATCCAGCAATCATTATAAGTTTAGCTTTTGAGTTGCAAATGCTCATTTTACAGTTAGGCAAAGACAGTGAAGTCAGGCCCTGTTTGAATTAACTCCCCAATGCAGAGCTCTTTAAGCTCAAAGCATTTTGTTATTCACTGCTTTTCCCTCTCTAAAAGGACTTATAAAGTACAGGGACACTGTGAATGAAGGGAGCTGAAAACAAGCTGGAAAAGCGTTGCTTTACAGCATTTCAGGCATGACCTTAAACAAACCAACCTGCCCTGCTTGTTCACCTTAGCATTTAATGACTTGGTTCAGTGATGTCCAGAAGGTACCTCTTAGGCAAAGGACAGGGTCTTCCTGCCACCACTGCTTTTTCCAGAGGAGAGGGGAGCCGCTGCCCCAGCTGTGCAAGGTCTCCAGGCTGCGCACTGTGAAGTACTTTGCTGTGTCACCCTGGATGAAGGGATGCAGTCCAATGGAAATGCTGTGGGGCCGTGCTGTGCTACTAACTAGATAGGAAGTTAAAGATATATGGGTTCTCATAATGATGGTGAAAATAATTAAGCTATGTTATTTTGGTACCATTTTTTTTCCACAAGGAGATCCGTTAATTAGGCTAAAGTTTTTTCCTGTCTCTAGACCTTTACTTTTCTCCCCAGGCAAGAAATCTCATTGTCATTGCTGACCCGAACTTTTCTTCCACCAGCGTCTCCCTCTGGTTTATCACTGTGGTTGGACCCTTGCCAGAGTTTGCCCTCACCCTGACCCTGTCTTTGATGAAATACTTGTTTATACCTTACTCAGTTCTCCACTCAGCTAATGCAATCCCCTCCTTTAAATTCCCTCCTGAATGGTCTCCTTGAGTTGTCTAGATTTAATTCAGTGTTGCCAGGAGAGCACAAGATGCATACTCCTGTTGCAATCAGCTTATTTTGTATTGGATAAAGAGTGACAAGCTGAGGATATAGGATTACCATACCTTTTCATTTTGTTTTGTTTTGTGGTGGTGTTTTTTTTTTGTGTGTGTGGGTTTTTTTTTTTTTTTCACCATGCTCTCTTGTTTCTACTGTCACAGCCCTGTTTGGATAGATTGTTGTTGAATGTGCCTGGGGTGTCAGGGACCCAGCCAGACACAGGAGCTGAAGCTTGGCTTCTGCAGGAGGCGGCAGGCAGGTGGGCAGGCTTATTTAGCAATAACAGCTTGGGAAAGAAGGGCAGAGGGTGCTGGTGGCTACTGGGATGGAGGGGCTGTCAGCTTGCACAGATGATTAAAGCAGCACCAAGCTCAATAGCAGGCACTATTTGGAGGAGAAAGTGGATTGGCAAAAGGAGTCTATCTTGGGGAGTTTTTGGCTGTGGAGGAGTAGTAAGAGAGAGGTCTGAAAGAACTGGGAAGGATCTGGAGTAGATAGGTATTTATGCTGGGACATTTAGGCGAGAGCACTTTACTCATAGCAGTGTGCTTTTAAAGATGTTACATCTTTCCTTTAACATAAAAAGATTGTGATAAATTTTAATTTTAATTTGCTTCCATGAACAAGTCCAGCTCTGGGGTGAAAGAGAGGAAAGGATGGACTTACTGAGGTGGGAGGGAAGGTTTAAAGAGGAATGAGTTTGCGAAAATAAGGGGGAAGTTCGGAGAGATGAAGAATATGCAAAGAGTGATTCTGGGGCAGTGTCTGGGGAGGTGGGCAACTGTGAGATCTAGGAAGGAAGGGACAGTGAAATGAAAAGTTTTTTTTCAGAAGGGAAATAGGAGGAAGTCAAAGGTATGAAGACTTCTGCCCTAGAAAAGACTGTTTCTCTGTAGCAGTAATAATCTCTAATTGGAGAAGTCTCTAATCAAGTTAGAAGTTACTATTCCACCCACAATTAGTCTGGAGGTCCCTGTAAAATATTTTTCTTGTTCTCCTTATCTCAACAATGATGAGGGCTGTGCAAATGGAATAAATTGATTTACTACTTTTTCAAGACCCCTTTCAAAGGCAAGACTTTTTGAAAGAGCAATCCTAAATTAAAATATTCCTAGTGGTACTAAAAGAGAGAAAGCAAATCTCCTCTCTTACTCAGCTGTCCTATTGACTCTAGCACGCTCTTTCCAGCCCACTCTGCCCAGCCCTCTCTTTGATTCTTCTATCAGGACCTCATTACTTTCTAATTTAATCCAGTGTACTACTCTTTGAACTGAACTTTTCCAGAAGGGGACTAGACAAGACTGATGACTGAACACGTTGCCTTGGTTTTAGGGTTCAACAAAAATCTTCATTCAAACAGTCTCGTTTTATATGATTAGATCACAGTTCCTAAGTATCTGCCATCTCAGGTTGAGATTAGATCTACCACCCTTGACGTTTTAGTACCAGAGAAGTGGTACTTTTTTTTTTTAATTTTAATTTACGAACAAAATTATAAGATACTGTTTTGGACAGTCATCCGTTTCCATCTTTGCATAACTTAAAACCTCTTCAGAATGACTCTGGTGCCTGCCAGTGAGACAGGAAGACTGCTGTTGTAAAATAATATTTCAGAGCTGCCCTAGAGTACTAATAACCTGGGGAGATCTTGTTAGTGCTTTTTTTTTCCATGATAAAATTTAAGTTCCAATTGTATTTGTAGTGGACAAAGATATAAATAATTAAAGCCAGCAAAGAGGATATTATCAATTACTTCTTTTAACAGTGTTAACAGAAATGAAAAGATCCTTGCTATGTTTCTTCTGTTGACTAATGGAGGACATAGTTTCCATGTGCTCTTTTTAGAAAAAAATAAGCCATAATTGAAGTTTTCCTTCTGTAATATCAAAGTAATAGAAGAAGCCTTTAAAATGTATAAATTAATTGTACTGCTTTGATTCTTCTTGCTTCAAATTCAAGCTATATCTTACAACATTTGGACTCTTTAATTCATTGTAATCCACAGAAGTAAAAATAATATGGCCTCTTCCTACTGAACAGAGGAAATACTCTTATAAATAACAACACCATTACAGCAGGCAATCAGCATTATCAGTGCATAAACTGTTCTAGGAATAAAGATCCTTACTCCCCAGTTTCAAAGGCTGTCCTGGACTTGCTTATTGATCTTCATTACATTACACCACCTTTAAGTGCCTCTTTCCCCATTGTAAAAAAGTATCTGCTATGAACTATTTTGAAATCTAAGGTCATGAACTTCACACATTTCATATGGCTAATCTTATTTGAAGAAAATTTGTAACAGTGAGGTTTTTATATCAAGTGAATTATTCTCATTGATAAATAGTGATAATTGTCCCAAAACTTTCAGAATCACTTCTCAGATATGAGGATATTAGAATAGCTGAAAAAAATGTAGTTGAGAAGTCCATACTAACTGTAGCCATGAAAATCCACAAAAAACCCAAATTCAGAATGCAGCTTAGCATCTTTCTGTAATGTTACTATGATCAAATTTCAGTTCATTGCTGAAACTTCATCAGGGACATGATCAGATAGGAAAAATACATTTTAGAGATATGAAAACTGCTGTTTGTAATACACTGTAAATGCATGGATACCATATCCAGTTCATACCTTAACCTCGTTTCATGTTTGCCCACTGAAATAATAACCCACTTTAACAACTTTCATCTAACTTTTTAATGTGTGGAAGAATTAGAATCTTGTTCTGGATCTGATATTTGAAATTCAGAGCAATTGTGCTTTGACTTTGAATGTAGACAAAATTAAATAATTTACAACTTTAAATTACATTCAAAGACTGCATTGTTGCCACCTATTTTTTTTTAATCCAGCCCTCCCAATCTAATGCATAAGAAACCTTCCTATTTTTCCAATCCTATAGTGAAAACAAAGAGAATGTTTATAAACATTCATTTAATCAAGTCGTGTAGAGCTCCCTTTTTTTTTTTCCTACCTTGTTAAACCGCCTGTATTTTACCTTGGTTAAAATATTGCACAAATATAATTTGACCTTTCTGTCACCATCTCATGTAAGCCTATCTGAAAACATGTGTACACAGGACTAAATATATGCTTCTAGGGGAATTTTCTCTAGCAAGATTATTGAGATTAAAAGCATGTAAAAAAAAAAAGTAGAAGTGTTAAAAAATATGTAGATGTGGCATTTCAGAACATAGTTTAGTGGATGATCAGATTCCATGATTCTATGATAAAAAGCATTAAAATATACTAAGTGGGCATATAAATGCATAACATTTTAGATCTTTCACTCTCCAGCTCAGCTGCCACTGAATGGTGGAAACATCCAGTAATACTGATACTGAACATTCTTATATGGTAGCTCCTTGAAAAGTTAGAATTTTGCTCTGCAGAATGCCAAGAAACACTTTAGGTTTGTAAAGTCAAGTTTTTCAGCTCGCTATCTTCCTCACCCCAAGCTCCTCAGGTTCTGTTATGCCTGATGTGGAAAATGGGTTTGTCCTACAGAGTGCACTGCAGGAATGGTGGCTATTTCCCTTCAGATCAGGATTACAGGAGCAGTGATCGTGGTAGCGGCCTTGTTTGTCTAGTCCTCAGTGATTAGCATCCTTATTCTAGTATGAGTTGATGGGATCAAGCTCCAACCTCCCATAAAGGCACTTCACTTCCAGGACATAGGGTAATGGAGATTGGTTTTGTTGTTGTTGTTGTTTTTCTTTCTTTCTTTTTTTTTTTTTTCACTTCGAAGGAAAGAAAAACACACATTCAAATAGTCTTCAGCTTTTCCTTAATGTTAATATATGCTGAAGTCCATTCCCATCTCACACCACAGCTCCCAGAACTGACTCAAGCTCTTTAAGATTAAGAAAAATGTTCATAAGTGAATTAATGGAAATTTGAAATCATGCTGGAATTTAAAGAGATAGATTTGTCTGTTTTAAACTCTTGAATTCATAATCCTTTAGAGTAAGTCCATGTTGGTAATAACAACAACAATCTTCCCTTAACCATGTACTAGCGAACAAGTATTAACTAGCATAGTAAACAGAGACATTAACAGTAGGTACCAAGGTACTTTGAATGTCGTTGGAGATACTCAAAACTCAGCTGGACAAGGTGCAGAGCAACATGATCTCACTTTGAAGTTGTCTTTGCTTTGAAAAATGGGTTGGATTTTTTGACCTCCACAGGTCTCTTCCAAACCAGTTTATTCTATGATTTAATATCCTTGAACTTACTTTAAAACTACCATTTCTCTTTCCACACCCAGATTTTACACGGTGCTCATGGAGTTGTTCCTGATTGTTTAGCACTTAGCTATGAAAGTGAGCAGTCTGACTTCAGATTCAGAACATCTACATCTTGGTATGAACTTTAGTTTGCCTAGTCTGCGAGCTAAGCTAAAACCAGTACCAGACATTTGATGGCTGTGCAGAAAAGCAGTGTCTGTTCAGGATGGTAACTAGTTGCTGTCCCCAGGTCAAGGCACAGCCCAAAGCTGAGCTGGTAAATGGATAAAGTTCAGCCTAAATGCAGGCAGTCCCTTCCAGGGAGACCTGCTGTGTCCTTCCCAGGCTGTATGATCCTGCTGCTTTCCTGCTGTCAGACAGAGCAATTGTGTAGCCAGAGTGGGCCAGATCCATCTGTGCTCTTAATTGAAACCTCTGCAAAAGGTAGTTAACTAGAAATATGCTAGGGCTACCAATAAGTTAAATCAACCTAGACATCTTTAGCATTAACATCTTTTTCCTTGAACTTGTCAACTTGTGGTTTTAATTGCAACATATATGCAAACTCTTAATTCCATTGTTCTCTCTTAAACATAATATATATTACTTTACAGAGTAAAGCATATATCTAGGAGTTTATCAGGCAGACTAAAAGGATGTTTTCAGCATCCAGTTGCAAGAGCCAGCACAAATGCAATCCTGCATAGCACATTTACTTCTGCTGAGTTACATGGCAGCCCTGAGGATTGATTGGGGTATGTTTTCTACTCTGGAGTATCTGACATATGATATCCTACTATTTTTTCTCATCCCTCAGTGGATCTTGTAACTCAATGCAGGAGATGGAAAGGAAGATGAAAGTTCAAGGTCCTAATTTCCTGCTTCTCTGTATCTTGAGATGCAAGTCTCACAGAACACAACTTCTCAAGGTGCCATGCTGTTGGTGATTGAAAGAGCAACCACATGGCACCTGGTTGAGGCCATCCCCTATATTACTGGACTTTCTCAGCCTGGCTGTCTAGTCATCCTTGAAAAGGGTAGGGCTATTCTTTCCTTCCACCTGAGGAACAGTTTCAGCGTTTAGGCCAACCCATAGGCTTGAAATGTTAATTCTCAGCATGTATCTTAGGTGGAGTCACACAGTGAGAATCATGCTCTTAATTATCAGATAAGCTCTAGGAACATGTCCTTACCTGACTCAGAACATCAGCACCCAGAGAAGTGATAATGAGAGACTACTTCAAGAAAAATGTTTTCTTACAGGGTTCCTCAGTATAATTCAACAAATTTCTCCAAGTTACCCCAAATCACAGATTTCCTGAGGAAAGGCTGTACAAAGTGACCCTTTGCTAAAAGTTAAAAAAACCCCAACCCTAACAACTTTCTACAAGAGCTCTGCTGGAATAAAAAATCTGTCACTATATTTTATTCTACCACTTCACCTAACACTGAAATCTCAATGTTGCAGCTTTTCCGTCTTTAGTATGTACATATTTTTGTGCACATTGTAATAAACACGTGGGACCATGACACTGTTAAGTCTTTCCAGTCCAATGATATAAAGTTTAAGTCTTCGAAGTCCTACACCCTGCAGACCTCAAATTAGTCTCAGATGACTTGACATGCTCTAATATTGTACTTGTATGTTTGTGAAGGCTCAGTGAATTAGTTATTACTTATGCTTGGTTAATATCAGTGTAGACAGAATTGACATGTTTAGAACAAATCGTGGTGTGAGTAACTATTGACTTTTTTTTTTGCAGCCAGTGTTTAGGGAGTTCTTCAGTAGAAAGATTGATTTTCTTTTTTGACATTGTTATATTGTGTTAAGGGGCTTTTTTTTTTTTTTTTTTTTTTTTTTCATCCCTGCTTTGGGTTCTTTTAAGCCTGGGGGGGTTGGTAGGCTAGTTGTTTACCTTAGCTCCGGTCATTCTGAATGCCTATTCTTCCTCTTATCTCTCCACTGCTATCCTCTCCATCTGCTCAGTAATAACTAACAATTTTCAGCCTTATCTTTTAAAACCATCTTCAGGAGCAGTTTTGCAAATGTTTTCTGAAAAGGACTTCGCACATAGAAAGTCCAGCTGCAAAACCATTTAACTGAGATTTCAGGGGAGAATATAGAAAAATGAACATAAGCAGTGTTGCCTTTTTTTTTTTTCCTTAAGTAGCATTCTTCTCGGTATTTTCACTGAGCTTTAACCTCCTTCACCTATGAAAAGGCAACAATCTGAGAAAGGTTGGGACATGAAGTGCAAGGCTAAATCTGTAATTTAAGTAAAGTGCACCTATCTGAATTTAATCCACCAATAAGTATCTAAACTGAACACTATTAAAGGAGGTATAGATGATCGTTGACATGAGTACATTTAGAAGCAGCACATGTGATACATGATAAAGATGAATGAATATACTTAATCTCCATTCCTTCTTCTTTCCCATTTTCAAATAAAACTCTGAAATTAGATTGACTACTGTGAGACTGACTATTTATTTAGCTTTCTGAATATGCCTTCAAGCAGGCTTAGCACACCAACATAATGTAAGCTTCCTCTATAAGGCTATTAGTATACTGTAATTAACAAATAGCGTAATCAATCATCTGGCTTATTCCTCAGTGTCTTATGTATTTTGATTCGTCTGAAGGAAGGAGACTGTAACAGTAAAGGACGCTGTGTTATCCAGATCACCATCTTTCCAGCGACGGGTGCCATAAATTACAGGAAACAGGAAAAAGAAATGAGAGCTAATCAAAATTCCCCAAAATCTTATGAGAATTATGACATTTCCAAGTGTGTCTGTATCTTGAATTAGGGTAGAGAAAATCTAAAATTGCCTTGTGAAGGAGGAACATGTCAGTTTAGATAAATTTCTAAAAAAGTTGCTCGCCAAAATCCCTTAAAGAAGTGGTAACGGGAAAATAAGGATGTTTTTCATACGGATAAAATTGATTAAAATGAGGGAAACTCAAAGTAGTAATATATGGTCAGCTTTAAGTGGAATGAGATCACCATTGAAGTTCCACAGGCTACTTGGGCCTGCGTTGTTCAAGAAAGCAACAAACGATTAGAAAAAGGTAGTGAGTGACTGGTGAAGAAGCAAAGCTCTCTGATGATAATGAGTTATTCAGGACAATAAAAACAAAATTTAACTTCAGAGTATGTCACAAGAACATCCTGGTATTGACTGACTAAGCAATACAATAGTAGATTATATTCAATGCACCTAAATGTAAAGGAAAGCTCCTGGAAAAATCCTGTTCTCTTGCAAAGTGATGCACTCTGGGCTGATTGCTACTAAATAATTAAATCTTAGGGCTCAAATAGGAACTTCATGAGAATATCAGTGCAAGACCTGGTCCTGATCAAAAAGTTGAATTGAAAATTACAAGTTAATTGGGAAAGTGGGGACAGCAGAAGAGGGAATACCAGTACACTGCTGTTTGAATCCATCTGTGGCACTGAACAGGATGGCCAGAGGGAAGGCAGCAGCTGACCGCAAGGACTCCTACACCCTGCCTGCCACCTGACATTCTTCAGAAATCTCATTTGTCTTCAGTGGCTGACATTTGTAAACAACTCGTGACATTCAGGAGAAGAATCACAAGAGTTAAAATCTCAATTTTCCTCATTCACACAAATGAGTGAAGATTCATACTGATTGGGAGTCTTACTGAGAAGTAAACAAGCAAACCCTCCCCTACTAAACACTGAATGGGAACAGTGCAATTTAAGAGTGCGAATCACGATATTTTCAAAAGACATTGTCTTTCTTGGGAACACTTACAATAAGCTATGCAAGCCAAAAAGACTAAGTTGCTTATGTACAGAGGTGTTGTATGTTCAAATAATTGGAAGGACAATCCACTATTCAATAAAAAAAAATTAAAATTTGTAAGTATAGAATATTGCTGATGCAAATCAATCTGGCCAAAATTTGGCTGAAAGTTTTACAACTGTGATCCAGAGTCACATATTGGACTACTTGAAAACTTTGCTTTATTCTTTATTGCAAAAAATTGTATTTTATTGTTTAGTAAAGAAAGAGTTAGCAATGTTTTCCTACCATGTATCAAGTTGCCATTAACATAAAGCACACTGGGAAATCTTGCATAGTAGGGAATGTAGGGGCAGAGGAAACTGCAGCTCACAAAACTGATAAAAAAGAAAAAAAACAAAAAAAAAATATTTGGCACTACTGATAAAACACACATTGGACTTATTGTAATGGTTAATCATTTTTCAGCTGAAGAAGTTAAACCCCTTCACTGAAATGCTGATGGACTCTCTGATAAACTGTAAAAGTAGCAGATTGGAATCTTATGTTTGGGATAAATGTTAAGTGCCATCATATTTGTATCTATTCTACACAGGCATGTTATGCTTGGTACCATGAACTACTATCAATCTCTAACACATCTCTAACAGAAACAGACGTAGGATTCTGCTATTTCTGTTATTGATTTGCAAAGCTCTTGCCATTATTTTTGTATGATTCTGTGTGAAATTTACAAAATAACTCCATCAGTGCGATATAGGAAAACCTTAGCAAGTGCTAAAATAGTATCTAGGGGGACCCTTGCAATCTTTGAAGTCTTTGTGTGGTTATAGAATGTATATAACTTATTATATACAAGGGTAAACTAGGGAGGAGTTGGTTTCATTGTCCTGTCATTTTGGGAAGAGGTAAGGGTTAAACATACCTCTCATCATGCTGTCAGGCAAAGGTGAATGCTGTTGGCTTTCTCATAGAAACCTTTTTATTAGGCCACAGAATGAAGTCAAGGACAATAACCGAGGAGCGAGAAAACTTGAGTATAGAAGGAAAAACTGAGGATTCAGTTAAAGCATGAAGTACAGAGATCGCAGAGAAAGTCAAGCTAGTGAGCATGTCAGTTAAAAAGTCTGCTTTTGGGCCTGGACTCATATCTCTAACTACTACTGTGTCATATGACAGAGATATTGGGTGTAGATGTTTTCACAGTGTGCACTGTTGCTTCTTCTTCAGTGACTTTAGTCTCCGCTCTAAAGATACAGTCCTCTGTGTTGATTATAAGCCAGTCAGGTCTGCCATGGTCCCGTCCTCGAACTCTTTCAACTGATCTCCAACTCAATCACCAGTTGAGTGTTTCCACCTCAGTCACTGAAGCTCTTCTGACTCAATAATGTGCTAGGTTTAGGAGAAAAAGGGAAGAGCACTGAAGTAAATAGAAAAACCGAAGTGTTTTTGGTTTGATTGATTGGTTTGTTGTTTTGTTTGTTTTTTTTTTTTTTCTGTTTGAATAACCTGAAACCATGGTGCTTTACCAGGCAAGCACCTTGCCAACTAATGGAGGAGAAATAAGAAGTGGGGCATGCAGAAAATCGTCTTGGGGTAAGACCACAACAGCTCTGGCTTAGATTGGTTTACACTGCCAGGAAGCTGCATCCTTCATCTTTTACAGCTCAGGATGTGCCCACAGTAACACAGTAGTTAAGATCAGGATTTCATTTACCTTGACCCCATTTACCATTCTTTGATTTGTACTACAGATACAAATGCCCGAGTCACATCCAGTTGAGATAAAAGTAAGTGATAGTTACACTCCTAATGTGCCAAAACCATGGAAGGACAGCCAGGACACATTAGTGAACTAGACCTCATCTGAAATCCTCCCACTGAACAAAACCAACAACCCCCCTCCCATCCACATGCCATGGTCATCTGTTCTTCAGCTCCAATTCTTTGGCTTTGAAGGTCTGCTCCTGTTGCACTGTGTCGTGTGCTATTAGTGCAGACACAGCTTCACTCTTTGAAGAGAAGGTAAAGTTGGAGTGGACTGGGAGATTTTTGTTTCCAGTTTCAGTCATCAGGCTTCTGGAGTGGATCAGTGCTCTGACAAAGAGCTATCCCAGATAAAGAGCCAGTAATTTCATCATCCCAAAACAGGAACTCCTGATTTAAATACTTACTCTTACCTTGGCACATGAATAAGGCACTTCATTGTGACATTAGGCAGGAATAGATCAGTGGTCTGAGAAAGGATCTGTCATTACAGGAGCCCTGGTTGCCTGGCACTCTTGTAGTTCCTCACTTTGTGTCACAGCATGTAACACTTGAACATTAATATCTGCCCAGTGCAGGTGGCTCCAGAATTCCAAAGATGTTTGTAGAGTAGGAGGAAACTATTACTACATGACCCACACAAATGTTCTGCAAAGTTATAAGCTAGGCCATCTAAAACAATAGTGCTTAATTTAAAATTTGTAAAATAAAAAACCTTATTTTTTTTTAGTTGGGTTTTGACTCTCCTTTACATTACTCTTTATATATGTTAAACTCAAAAAATAGAAAAAAAATTAAGAAAAGCAGAATATGTAAATTTCTTATATATTAATATGTTTCTAGCACCCAGTTTTCAAATTATTGTGAGGTTTGTGACAAAACTTCAAGATCTGGCAGCACTATGTTAAAAGAGAGAAGACAAGCGCTGACAACAAATAAACAAAAATGCTCACTGATATAACCTTGCAAAAGAGCACATAATAGTGAGCAGTTATTATAGCTATAGTAATTAATAATTTTCTCCCATCCCTTTGTCAGCATTGAAATACCACTGAAGTCAATGGCTGTTCTCTCTGAAAAGTGGGCCTTATTTATTCAAAATACTTTTTTCTGACTTTGTCTCATCTACATCTTCCACCAGCCTTGACTTTGCTGCAACATACATATATATATGATAAGAAAATGAGACTATCATTATCTGTCTTCCACTATCAAATATGTGCCAATCTTTCTGTTTATCTTAAAGCTTTCTTACTCTCCAGCCTAGTAATGTGTGATTGTAGTCACATACACAGCACCTGAGTCTAATGAGTTTACTGGGTACTAACCAGAGGAACAGTAATTCAAAGCAGATGTTAACTGACACTGATTATATTGTTCTAACAGTGTGATGTGAAAAGGCACTCGATGACTTAGATGTATCCATATCCTCAGATGTGCTCTTAGATGTTTAAAGTCTACAGCATTCTAAAAGTCTACCTTAAGTCATGCAGAGATTGTAACAAGAAAGGAAAAAACAAAGGTACTTTTTTATCTTGCAAAGGAGCACTGTCTAACTTATATGATGTAAATGCAGTCCTTTCTCTCCTCTGGGAAAAGAGGCAAATTTTTATTACTATACCACAGTTTGTTTCAGTTGCCTATATATTTGCTTTGCCTGCAAACACATTGTACTTGGTCTCAGTCAGTTTTTATTGCATTTTTCGAAGATAAACACTTATGGCAGGACCCTTCGTTGTAGTCCATGTTTTGTTTATTGACTCATTTTCACTTAAAATATGTTCTTGGAGAGACTTTTTCAGTATATTAGTTGAAAATTGTTCCTAGATAGATTGTTTTAACTGGTGCAGTAATTAGTATGTGCATTTAGAGACAAATATTCAGGATTTTCTTGGTTTTGCTATAAGCTAACTGAGTAAATTAGTACAAGTCACAATTTCACAAAGTTACTTTTTTTTTTCCCTGTTTCTCAGTTTCTTAGTGTGTATATATAAATGATTTTGATCTCCTCCTCTAAATGATCCCATGTAGGTGCAAATCGTTATAAAAGGATGACAGAGTATACCTCTATGAAAACATGAAATGCTGATTTGCAAAAAAGAGAAGAGATTGAATGATTCAGAAAAAGATCTGATTTTTCTTTTGCTTCCCTGCTGTCCTACCAAAGCTCTTCATCCCACCCAATTGCTCAGAGAAGAGCTGCCTTATTTTCCCAGCAGTACAATGGTAGCGTGGGCATTAGGTAGCTGCCCAGGGGTAATGTCTGTAACTCTGTCTGCAGAAAAGCATCTTTAAAACCAAAACTATTTAATGTTGTGAAATATTTCTAAAAGGCTGTTTGTTTTTCTGAAGTTTTCCTTTTTTACATGAACCACTGGAGACCAGTTGGATAACAGAAGAGAGAGCCTTTTTATCTCTGGAGAGCTCTTCAAAGAGGTGGATGGGAATTTAGCCACATGATGGCTTCAAGTGAAGGAAGATACACAATTAGATCTATGTATTATTCAACCAGTGGTTTTTGACCTTTGTCAGTCTGTGAATCTGTAAACACTTTCTGTGGAAGACATGACCTCTTTAGAAATTTCACAAACATGGACAGTTCCATGCATATATGAAGGTGTTTTCATAGTCAACTTTCACATTTGCATTAGAAACAGTATGTGAGCCACTTTAGCCATCTACAGGTCATTCTCCAGAGGAATTTCATAAATCTTTTCTCTGTATCCTAAATTTGTGCAGCTCGCAAACATAAAAGTGAAAAAAAAAATCTTGCTATTTTATCTCTAAATGTCAGGTTTTTGTAGCATTAAACAAATATGAGTTACAAGCAATACAGAACTTCTGGTTATTTTTTTTTTCTGTATAACTCAAGACTTATGTGAGAGAAGAACCTGTAGGGCCTCATCCAAAATCTGCTGAAACATCTGGGATCTCTTTCATCAAGGAAAAGTTTCTCGGTCCTTGTGCTGACATTGCATAAAAAGAAATTTTTATTTATTTTCTTTTTTCACTTACCTTTGCTTTTCTTGAACATACTCTCTGTCCTCTGGCTACAGTTTCTGCTGCTGTAATGACCATACCCTCTGCGCTCATAATGACAATTAAACTTCATGAAAATCTTTCAGACACTGATGAGGTCTTCTCACTAGAAAAGGAGAGCTTTAATGTCTGGTCAGGACTGTAGAGAAATTTTACATTTTCATGACTCCATTAGGCACCTCTCCTGGTTAATCAGCACTTGAGGTACCTTAACTCACAGTGGCTTCCCAGCAGAAACAGGATTTCAGAGGTACTTGTTCCATCACAAACTACTGCAGACTTGTCTGTCACATCTCACATCTTCTGCTGTGACTCTGAGGGCTGGTGTAACCCAGAGCTGAATTGATCTCATGGTTGGCAAAATGCATTGGGAGTCTTCTGCACAAAAGTTGTTATCTGACAGCAGCCCTAGCTACTGTACGTATTTTTCTTTGCTTACTCTCATTAGAATAACTTATCTAGTTGGATGTATAGAGGGAATGAATTTAGGTCACTCAGAATATAATTACCCAGGCTGGCGTTTGTCCAGGACATGGGAGTTAGCAACACTGAAGTTGAGAAAAATGTTAGTGATGTTCATGTATTTCTTTTCATTGTTATACAGAAATTGCTGTTTCTGTAGCGACTGCTGTAGGTGACTGCACATCTGACATTCCCCTTATAGTGCATTACAGTTTTATTTGTATTTCTACATTGCTAGGGAGAATGTGGGTCAATCTGTTTTTTTTATCACTGATGGAAGAAATTTAGATTGTGGTTAGGCTGTGGTTAAAGGTAAGAAAGGAAAGATTACTGGAATAAAAGCTCCAGCTGTGACGAAGAAAAGAACTGCCAAGTGATGTATAGCTACTTTGTGTATAGATGGACTTGTTCTGAGGTGGCAGGACTGCACCATTTATCTGCATGTAGCTACGTGTAATATGAATTTGGGGATGAAGTCACTCAGTACCACTGTGTAGTAGCACACTCACTTTGAGAAAGGAAACACTGAAAATTTGGGTATTAGGATGTTTTTAGAGGTTAAGATTTGAAGATCTCAGTTCTGTCTTTCTCCAGAAGCTCCCTGTGTGATTATAGGCAAAGCACATTCAAACTGAACATGTAGATTCTGCACAAGAGCCAGGCACCTAAAAGTGAGGTGCTGTGCCATGGGGCTGTTGCAGTGCTCAAGCACATTTTTAGACTTGAACCTCAATCTCTCTGCTCCTTAGTATCTGCTGCTTACAAAACGTAAGTAGCTGTCCTCCCCTACCAAGGAAGTGTGGTGAAAGCAAGTGCCACAGGGCAGATGAGGTACTCTGGTACCTGTATAAATCCTGCATTTAAAACAGTTGGATAAAGACAATGATTCATACAGAAAATCTGTCAGCGTTATGGACATTCCTCAATAAAGAGTTAAGTATGCTTTGTGCTTTCTGGTAGCTGATCCGTATACGTGATGAAATGGATCCCAGAATACAGGACGGCATCCATCACATCTGACTCAGCTGACAATGTGAGTTGTCCTGTCTAAACTGCAGAGTCCGTGTGTAGTCAGGGAAGGGGACAGCCCTCCAGAAGGCAGCTCATACCATTCTAAAATGGGTGTCTGAGCCAGAGAGGGCTGAGGACAAGTGCTTTTGAGGAGCCTGTCTCTTTTCACAGGTGAGTGAGGAGGGTCTCTGGATGGCTAGCTCAGCCAAGGCACCTACCTGTTTGACAGCTAAGTAAGATTAAAAGAATGCCACCATGGTCTCTCTCCAGCTGACAGAAGACCCTTGAGGAAGTTTAAGGGTTCAGTCTCTCCTCATGATCCATGAGATATAGCAATATTAAAAATCTACATCCATTACAAAATTTCTTTTTATAAAACATTCTTTCCTCCTTCGCTCTTGGAATTGTTTCTTTACCTGCCCTAAATAACTTGAATTCCCATCCACTCTAAAGGAAAGGGTAATGTAGTTGAACTTTCTTTATGTTGGTTGGACATCAATGAATTGTATTGCTCTTATGTCACGTAAATAATTAAAGCTTGATTTGTGACACTTTACTTACCTGTAATGAGTAGCCATCTGTGGTTTAAGAGGGAAAACAACAGCAACAAGAAGACAATGCATGATTTAACTGGAAATGTGACTCCTTTTGACTAAGCTAAAGCAAAATCAAATGAAGCCACTGTAATACAAACCCCCCTCCGGTTCCAGAGCCATGCATACAGCCTTATGTTGTCACTTCTGCTATCATCCAAAGCCAGGAAAGGAGTGTGTTGATGCTGAATTTGTTCAGGCATATAAGGCTTGATAATTTGTCTCAATTTTCATGCTGCAGCAAGTCTTCAGATCTGGGAAACGAAGACAGGATTCTCCAAAGTGGAAATCCTAAACTGTACGCCACAGCTTGAATGGTCTGAAGGCCTCTTTCATACAGCCAATAATTGAAACAGTTCATGAAGTCTCATGGGCAGTCACTGGGATGAAGCATATACAATACTGTGATTCCAGTTGTGAGAAAAACACTACACTCACAGTGTATGCTGTGGTGGAGAGACTGTGACATATTTTATACACACCGCTACTCTTCCTTATATTTTACTACAGACTTCTGTTGAAAATATACATAAAACAGATATCTTGTATTCAGTTTCAATCTAATGAATTACTTAAATATCACTAAAATTAAGCACAGGTAAAGGCATCTATAAGCCATTCAGAGTATTAAAACTGATGTATGAATTTCCTCACCTTTTTGGAGCCTTCTCTTCCATATTCTCTATTATTCCTTAAATCAGTGATTATATGCTTCTACTGTGGGGACTCCTTGATCCCTTGAAATGCAAGATATGTGAAGCTTTTATCTGTATTCCTTAAAGGAAAAAAAAAAACTAAAAAAAAAAGTGATGCAGATGGATCAATATAAACATTTATGACAGTAGCTTGGAGCTGCATGCAGTAGCATAAGTAAACAGAGTGACAGGATGACGTTTCAAAACAAGCTTGTCATGTTTATGCTTGTTATCAGCTCTCCTGACAACGATTTTCCCATCAGCTAACTACAGACTTAATTAGGGCATTAACACAGTCCTGCCCCCACACCTCCTGCCTTCCCCCAGCTAAGCACTGGGTCATTACTGGGGAGAGAGAACACAAGCAAGCAAATGGGGAAAAAAGAAAGAAAGAAAGGAAGAGAGAAAGAGGATAGACATAAGGAAAAATGGAAGGAAGAAATGCAGAAAGAGTGTGATTTTGATTACGTTGTACAGGATAGAAGGAAAACAAGCAGTGCTTTTGCATGTTTTGTGCTAGGTTTTGCAAAACAAACAATCCATAGGAGCAAGTAGGCCAGATCACTCCACTGAGAGAAATTAGACTAATTTATGTAATTTCCACTTGCAAATGCCTGCAAATACAAGAAATGTGAATTCTTCCATCGTTTGTTAGGATACATCCCTCACCCTCATGCAGAGTAGCTGCTCTTTGTAATGAAGATTCTTCCTATGCACAAGACATATACAGCAAGTTGTAAGATGTTTTTGGCAAGCTGTGCTGTTGAGATGCTAATTGCTCACCTGGAGCTTGTACAATGGCTTCACATCAATTAAAAGAATGTGCTGCATTTCGCAGTATCCAGTCCCTGCAGATAGTTTCCATGTATCATACTCAGACTAGAGCTCCATGGCAGACACTTACCAATAGTGACTGGAGTAACCTTGAGCATTTTCATCACCATGTTATTCTTCATAACAATAGATTTTCATATAGGACTACTTTTAAACCTGTTGTCGTGATTTTGTTAGTGAGGGGGGGCCTAAGGTGGTAGCTTCTGTAGGAAACTGCTAGAAGTCGCTCCCCTTTGTTCAGTGGACTCGGCCGGGCCTAGGGCAGACCCGCTGATGGCCAAGGCCGAGCCAATTGGTAGCAGAATGTCCCGTGATAACGCCTCTGCAATAACCTATTTAAGATGGGGAAAACAGAAAAAAAAAAAAGAGAGGAGAGAAGATGTGAAGAAGCTGAGTGGGGGCAGAGGTACAGAAGGGGAGGCGCAGGCCTCATGGGCCTTGCAGGCCTCACCCTCTGGCCTCTCGCCAGGCAGCCAACTGGGCCCGACTCGGTCCAGCCCGGCTGCAAGAAGTGGAAAGGAGATGAGAAGTGAATAAGATGTAAAAAAAGATCCTGAGAGACATCTACCAGCCTGTTGTGAGGAACGGCTGCAGACGCCAAGGTCAGTGAAGAAGGAGGGGGAGGAGTAATGCGGCTCCTGGCCAAGATTCCCCTGCAGCCTGTGGTGCTGACCATGGTGGAGCAGGTTGTCCCCCTGCAGCCCATGGAGGTCCACAGAGGAGCAGAGATCCACTTGGAGCCCGTGAAGGACCCCGTACCGGGGGAGGTGGATGCCTGAAGGCGGCTGTGGCCCGTGGAGGGCCCGCTGGGACAGCTGTTCTGGAGGGACTGCACCTCGTGGAAGAGATGACCCACGCCGGAGCAGTTCCGCAAAGGACTGTGGCCTGTGGGAGGGACCCCACGATGGAGCAGAGGAGGAATGTGAGGAGTTCTTCCCCCAACCATGAAGCAGCGGTGTGAAACAATGTATGATGAACTGACTGCAACCCCCATTCCCTCTTCCCCCCTGTGCCGCTTGGGGGGGGAAGGTAGTAGAGATAATGTTAAGCTCGGGAAGAGGGAGGGGTGGGGGGAGGTTATCTTGTTCTCTGTCTCATTATCCTGCTGTTTGTAATAATAAATGAATAGTTTTCCCCAAGTTGAGTCTGTTTTGCCCGTGACGGTAACTTTAAGGATTTCTCCCCCTCCTTATCTCAAACCTCGAGCCGTTTTTCCTTATATTTTCTCTCCCTGTTCTCTCGGAAGGTGGGAGGAGTGAGAGAGAGACTGCGTAGTCTGGTCCTGATCAGGGCTGAACTACAACACCTGTGTGATTTCATAACTACTGAGACCTGAATTTCCTAGTTTTCTTTATTATTTCAACAATTTCCTGGCATTTATCCTCTCCAGTATGGGTGGTAGACGGTATCTTTGGTAGCAGGGAATTTTCCCTCACTAGTCTTTCCCGCATTCACTGCCGTAAGACAATGAATCATATTCCCAATTAAGCCCAGGTACTATTAATTGTAAGCTTGTTGCTTCTGACATCTCAGAATTGTCCAGTCAGTACATGTGTTCATGAACTCAGACCTTTTTTTTTCAGTTGTATTACTGAAGTGCACAGTTGAAGGTCAATGATATGACATCCTGTTGGATGCACTGGACCAGGACAAGCCCAGAGATGGTGGTACCCAAACCCAAGACTCAACTATAGAACAGATGTCTCAGCAATGTGTATAAGCAAATGCTATATCACTGGGCGGCTTCCAGGCAAATTAATAAAATGGTTTCCATTTGAGTAAACAGAAGGTATTAAAATGGTAGCTGTTAGAAACCCAGGAGATTTTAAATCCACATGTCCAGATGACTTGTTGCTAAGGAGATGTCGGAGGAGCTCTTGGAATAGTTGTTCATATTTGGCCTAACTTTGGAAAAGGCCTCGGAGACTGTTGGGGAAGAAGTGTGAAACTCTTAAAGAAAGTAAAGGGAACACCTAGATAACCTTAATCCTGGTGCTCCAGACATTTATCAGTCTAGGACAGAATAATCAAATATACAGTCTGAGTCTCCATTAAGAGAGAGATAATGGAGAATAATTAATCTAGTACCAATCAACAGATGGTATATGGAAAATAAAGCTTGTTGTTACTGCTTAGGCTAGTTTACTTGATACAGATAATAGCATACGTGATTTCTGTAAAATATTTTGCTGATGTTGCACTGCTTTTTTGTTTAAAACTTAGATAAGATAAAATCAGCATGGCAGGTATTAAAGGAAGTAAAATTTGGAGATATACAAAATCTCAAAACATAACTGTAAACAATGAACCATCAATGAACAGATACATTTCTACCAGGATTCTGAAGACATCACTGCTTTTCCTACAATATTTAATGTTTTTATAAAGAACCTGGAACGAAAAAACAATTACTGACTGAGCATACAAAAGGTACAAAGATTAAGAGTAGAATGATAAATTAAAAAAAGAACCAGTCACTGTTGCAGGAAAACATAAGCCATTAAGGGATTCAGTTAGGTCAGATAGAAAAATGGTAGCAAGAAAGCAGACACATCTTATCTATAAGAAGAACCTGAAATAGACAAGAAGATTAATATCAGCAGAATAATATTTTTGAGTGTGCTAGTACAGTGATTATGACTACTATTTAATGTAGAGCCTAGGAACACCCGCCTTCAGCAAGGACTGTGTGATGCTAAAGAGACATGTAATAAAAATGCAACTTCTATCTTCCAGAAGCTGCCAGTGCAATTTTGCATCTAAAAGGCTTGTGCTATTTTTGGATGCATCAACAGGATGGCTTTGAATTGGAGTGAGGAAGCACCCAAACTGGGTGCTAGGGTGGCAGACAGGCATATAAAGATGCATTGGAGCTATAGACATGATTGAAGGACTGGAAAATCTGCCTTATATGGAATGCTCATGGTGTTCAACCCAGTTAGAATGTCTGAGAGAGGGTATGAGTATCTTCCCTACACTGTGTAAGTGTGAAGGGTTGAAAAGCTGGTAGTAAAGGGGTTTTTTTTCCAGTCTGTAAAACAAGGTTATAAGTTAAATATACTCAGACTTGATAAAGCCCCCCTTTTTAACAATTTTGATATAACTCACAAGGTCTAAGGGTGGAATCAAGGCTGATTGTTTTTTTTAAGTGCATGCTCTGGGTCTAAAATACTAATTCAGATAAATCTTTTGGTCTATGTTGCTTAGGAGGTCATAGCACATTAGTCCTTTTTGGCTTTATTTATCTCTGAATCTAGGAAATCTATTATTGTATTCTTTTAATCTAATTCTCCCTCTCTTTACCAATGAAGAACCACCACCCAAAGTTACTGTTATACTCAGGAAATTGAAAATTTAATGGGCTTTGATCTTGCCTCTTAGAGTAAAATATATCCTCACCATGTTAAAGGAAGTGATAGCATCCTGCCCTTATTTGTTGCAGATACTTATTAAGACAAAAATGTCAAAAGTAATTCAACCACATTGTTCCCACTACGTTTCTCAGAAGGACTCTAAGTAACAGACATTTTAATCTGTTGTCATTGACTTTCCCAACAATCCTCCAGCTAAAAAAGTCCCAGTGAAATCATATGTTCTTTTAAAGTGGGTGACTTAGCTGAAGGAAGGCTCAAACTGCCACGTGGATTTTCAGCTGCATAATTTCCAGTGATTATTGTGGGACCCTGAGTTCCTGGGCCTTGGGCAATGCTTTGAAAATGAAGGGGCTATTGCACAATCTTTATTTCTCTGAAAGGAGATAAAATTAGAGCAGTTTTTACAGTCAGCCCTGCAGGTTCACTGAGCAGCTGTCTTCAAAGGAAATTTCCATGTCTCGATAAACAAGAAAACAGAAGCACCTGGGTTTGGACACATTAGTCTTCTCCTTGGAAATACTAACATTTAAAAATCAGATGGATGAAAACAAGAAAGTATTATCATCAATGAGAGAATATTAGCTGTATGTGCTTTGTCCTAAAGTGATATTAAGTAGTTCTGCTTACATAATCCCATTAGCCTGGAGTAAAAAGTCAAGTTTTTACGAGTAGCTGAGTTACCTTGGACAAAGCATCTTAGTTTACAGCTCTGCTTTTGACCTTTTTTTTTGTGGATGTTCCAAAGACACTAAGCTCTCTGAAAATGATTTTATTTTTTTAAAAACGCTTTGGGAAATTCTCATTAACTGGAATAAACTATGCTATTAGCATCATTTATATACAATCCACTTGAAAGGCTTAGCATAGGTTGATTTTATTCAGACAAACCTAGTGTAGAGAAACCACTCAGTAGAGACTTTAACAGTGGAAGTAAGTGTCAAACCTCTCGCAGGAGCAATCAAATTATAGATAATGTAGACTAATCTAGCATAGTACAGTATATAAGCAGGACAGCTGAGTCAAGATGAAAGTATGGTTTTTTTGTTTGTTGATTCACTTTTCTGTCACTCCAAAGTTGCTTTTATTATGCATTGTGCTTCGGAACACAAGGATTTGGTTTTATCTACTGTCAATCAACCAAAGGAGGCCACATTTATATTTGGATAGGAATTCAAGTAAGGAAAATAAGAAGTTCCTTTCAAAAATTTAATCCCTAAGACTGATTTAGTCTCAATTAGGGTGTGAAAGATCAGATTCTTTCACAAGTTAGATCATCCTTGCAGAATAATGGTCAATTTGTATTTAATTTAACTGTCAATCAGCACCTCTAAGTGTTCTTTACTGGTCATGGTAAGGGTGCTTGGTAAGTCTGAAGCTCATTAGTTGCGGCACACAAAGTTGAATATTCTTTCGCTCCTGACATAACCAGCTTTCTGATTAATGAGTAATTCCTGTTTCTGATTTTATTTAAGAGGTACTTAAAGCCAGGAGCCTAGTGGGAATAGTGGGAACTGAGATAAAAGACTGCAGTGAGATTTTAATACATAGATACTGACTTAATACATAGATTTAATACATAGATACAGATTTGTCCACAAGCATCTCCAAATAATAGGAATAGATAAGTCTAACCCAGAAGAAATGAGTCAAGACTTGTACCATATAGACTGATAGTGAAAGTCTACAAAGTCCAGATCACATTTGCTTTCTCTTCTTTAAGCTGTGATCTAGGAGCTGAAGTGGTAAGCTAGGCAGTTTTAGCACTAAATTCCTCTGAACTACCAAATTAAATGTCTAACAGCTGACATGATGTGGAAAAATAAGCTATATCCATCTGTAAACAGTCTTACAAAACGTCACAGACTCTTACATTTTCTGATCTGGTCACCTAGAAAATACTAAATTGAGCAGCAAGAAACTATTTTTAGAAGGCATAAGGAAAGTATTTCAGCACTTCCAACAGGAGACTGAAGCCTGTTGTTCAATGTGGTCCTCCTGGCTTTATCAGTGTAACAGAATGATGCTGACTTGTATCATCTGAAACACGTCTGGAGGGACTGAAAGATGTCACCTCGACAACACTCTCTCTCAAAAAACGAAGAGTGATACCATCTCAGTAAAATTTCTGTGAATGCTTGTTTTTTTGCTGTCTTTATATAAAGAACAAAAATGAGGAGTCAAAGCAAGCCAATGGCCACAGAGAATTAATGTTAGAAGCCAGCCCCAGCTGACAATGTTTTTTCTCTTGCTATGTATCACACTTTTGGTTGGCAGTGAGTTTTCATGCATCATGCATATCTTTGACCTTGAATACTGCAAACTGGCCAGGGAATCAGGATTGTCGGTCTGCTGATGCACTGTAGCTTTGGGCAAATCATGGAGATAAAATTTCAAAAGTCTCATGTAAGTCTGATGCTGCCTTAGCAATTACAGACCCCTCTGACTTTGTGCTGAAGGCACCTGCTCTCAGAGTTCGGGAGAGAATCTTAATGACATCTGCTAATGAAGATTTCAGAGGTGCTGCTCCTCTCTGTGCAAGGCGAAGGCTCTCCTGCTTTCTGTGGGTGGGTGAGGGGAATGAAGGGAGAGGCAAATCTTGCCCTCTGCCTTCCTCCCTCCCTTGGCCCTTATAGCCTTGCTGAATGAAAGTCTTGAATCTGTTTCGTAAAGCAGTATTCTCAGAAACTGCTGTTAGATGCCGTAATCCAGTGATACCCAGTCTGTCTCTAGCTCTCCAGACTTGAGTTAGTTGTCATGTCATTTTCCACACCTCCCTGGCACAGAGTTAATGTGATTTCACCTCAAAATATAGGCACATAAACGAGAATGAATATGGAAATGATCACTATAATAAAATTGAAATAATAATAACAGTAACAGTGGCAATAAAGATAATAATAATAGTAATAGTGTAGTAGTGTAGTAGTAGTGTGTCAGAGTCACATGGTGAATGAATTTACTATATATAAACCAGCAGAAAATGAATCATCTCTACTATGTTAGTTAAATATACAGTAACTCTGTGTGTGCTTCCCTATTCTTCTGCTGTCCCACTCCCAGCAATCACTTTCTCTAAGCCATCCTTCAGCATTTGCTGCCTTCTCTCCCACCTCTTCCCATGCTCCGTAACACCCAAGCCCAACTGCCTCAGGCAGGCTGCTCAGCCCAACACCACCTTGCACAAGCCAAGGGCAACCTGCCCCTCTCTGAGCAGCCTGTGCCTGCAGGACCTGCACTGCTTGTGGGAGCTCAGCGGGGCTCTGGGGAGGCTGTCTTCAGCAGCCTGAGGAAACAAAACACCCATATGATTCTTTAGGCAAGCTTATTTCTTGTGCAGAGGTAAGATATGACTGAGTTGTAAGAGGCAGCCAGCTCTATAACACATGCAGAAATTCAGGCTGCCTTAACTCTTAATGTGTATGAATCTTACCAATAAGCGAGGGTTGATCTTGTCTACAAGTAACAAGTGGGCAGTTCCAGGACTATCCTCATGCCTCCATGTAAACTTACATCTGCATTATTTCAGTAGTGACTTCAAATTGCAGATGAATCACAGAGCAAATGGTTCTGTTTCCATAAAAGTTGATTGCTAAATTCCAAAGAACTTTAGTTTTGGGGTGTCTTTTCCAAATAACCTCAAAGCTAATTTATCTTGTCTTAGAGGCTGAATGGCTGAATCAACTGTGCAGTGATTGGGACCCAGCTGTTTTCAGTGCAGAGATAAATAAGCAGTATTTTATCAAGAGGTCCGTCCTGCAAATAATTTAATCAAATGATTGCCACAATGAGTAATAAAGTTATATTGTACCAAAATCTTCTACTGCCTTTATTCAAGTAAGTTAATTCCTTTGCTCAATACTGATGATAAGTGAAAAGAAAATAAAAACGCAAAGAAAAGTCTAATGTTTAGGAATGTGCAGCTCCAAAAATTTACGGTCTTAAACTGGATCAGGCTAATCTCTAGATTAGAAATGATTATGTTTGCAAATAGTAATGACATGTTCTGGTGATAAATCATCTAAATTTTGACCTCTCAGCAGAAAGAATGTTATTAACAGTTACTTAGCTTAAGAGGAGAAACAATCCCCCCCACCATTTTAGCTAAAATTAATTATGTCTAGGTATATGCCTTTGCTTTCCCAGGGAGCACTCACTTTTCTAAGTGTCTGGGAAGAACAATTTTGGCCCTGTCTTCCTTTGGCATCTAACAGTTTGGCATAACTGGTTATTTGGTGCTGCAAAGATGATGTTTATGGCTGCAAGACAGCAAGCAACAATGCTAATCTAACAGCTTGCTGCTGCCATAGGAGAAGGTCTCGCTCTCTCCTCCTCCCTGCTCTGTGCCTTCCTTCTCACCTCTCACAGTCCTGGCCCCACTGCTTTGTTTCACCCTTTACTTCTTCCCTTGAGTCAATTCAGTTAGTTACTCAAAAGATAATTACCCAACTTTCTGATTCTTTTCTTCCAAGTTAGGAAGGTGAATTGACTGATGGTGGCATTTGAAGAGCACTGCGGTTGGCAAAAGGTGAGTAGCAGTACCACTGTCGTAGTTCAGCCCTGACCGGGACCAGACTACGCAGTCTCTCTCCTGTTCCCCCCACCCTCTGAGAGAATAGAGGGAGATGATATAAGGAAAAATGGCTCAAGGTTTGAGATAAGGATGGGGAGAAATCCTTAAAGTTACCATCACAGGCAAAACAGACTAGACTTGGGGAAAAGTATTCATTTATTTCTAAAACTAGCAGGAGAGTGAGACAGGGAACAAGATAAGCTCCCCCCACCCCTTCCTCTTCCTGGGCTTAACATTATCTCTACTACCTCCCTGCCCCGAGCGGCACAGGAGGGAAGAGGGAATGGGGGTCGCAGTCAGTTTATCATGCGATGTTTTACGCCACTACTTCGTTGTCGAGGGAAAAACTCCTCGCATTCCTCCCCTGCTCTGTTGTGAGGTCCCTTCCACGGGCCACAGTCGTTCGTGAAACTGCTCCGGCATGGGTCATCTCTTCCATGGGGTGCAGTTCCTCCAGAACAGCTGTCCCAGCGGGCCCTCCACAGGCCACAGCTGCCTTCAGGCCTCCACCTGCTCCGGCGCGGGGTCCTCCACAGGCTGCAGGTGGATCTCTGCTCCTCCATGGACCTCCATGGGCTTTAGGGGGACAACCTGCTCCACCATGGCCTTCACCAGGGGCTGCAGGGGAATCTTGGCCAGGAGCCGCATTACTCCTCCCCCTCCTTCTTCACTGACCTTGGCGTCTGCAGCCGTTCCTCACAACAGGCTGGTAGACGCCTTTCAGGATCCTTTTAACATCTTATTCACTTCCCATCTCCTCTCCACTTCTTGCAGCCAGGCAGGGCTGAGTTGGGCCCAGTCTGCTGCCCAGCAGGAGGCCAAAGGGTGAGGCCTACAAGGCTCACGCCTCCCCCTCTCTGCCCCCACTCAGCTGCTTCACATCTTCTCTCTTTTTTTTTTTTCCCTGTTTTCCCCTTCTTAAATAGGTTATCGCAGAGGCGTTATCACGGGACATTCTGCTACCAATTGGCTCGGCCTTGGCCATCAGCGGGTCCGCCTTAAGCCCGGCCAAGTCCTCTAAACAAAGGGGAGCGACTTCTAGCAGTGTCCTACAGAAGCTGCCACCTTAGGCCCCCCCCTCACCCAACAAAACCAGAACAACCACACAGCTAGGACCATAGGTGGAAATCACGTATGAGAGGAGGGGAGATCTACGCTTTCTGTCAGCAATGAGCTGTTAGATCCATATTCTGTGTCTTGCAGAAGTGGACTGTGGATTATGTTGTGTCAGCTGAAATGCATGTAAGTGATTGTACAAAAACCTCATGGAAAAGTGCCAACAAGTTATCTCAGCAATGTTTAACTCTCTTTCATTTGGATTCCCTCTATCTTCCTCTGTAAGCAGTGGAAAATCAAACCAAATATATCAACTCTTTTTCTCCTTAAGGTAGTGGACTCCTTTTGAGAATGTCAGGTTGTTCTTGAAGGGATAAGTAATTTCAGAAGAGGACTGAAAAAAAAATTATTGCCAGAGAGGTTTTTTTTATGTTTGAAAAAAACCCTCAACATGTCAAAAGTATAACAAGTAACTCTAATCTACTAGCAGTGGAACAGATAAACACCTCAATGAACATCTCAAAGATGCTCACCATCTATGAGTATATCCAGCTGGTTCTTCTATATGTTTTTCACCAGTGAAGCTGGACAGAAAGTAGTTTGCTTTGGCTAACTGGAACTGAAGTTCTACTTCTCACTCTCCTCTGGGAGAGCTTTGCCAAGCTTTCTTATTGGACTGTTAAATAAATTAATGCATAACTTGTAATTTAAAAAAGAGTCCTGTTGTCTTCACCTTACATTTATTAATGAATGGGAACGATGTGAAATATATCAAAACCATGAGTGAATCAACTCATGCATTTTTCTAAAAAATAGGATATTGTGACTTGCAAACATGTCTACACAAAAGATTACAAAGAATATTTGTTGCACAGGAGCAGCAAGGTTCTATTACAGAAACTGTAGCATCCTTGATGATGCGTGGAAGTTGTATATCTGCAGTGTTAAAGTCTGATTTCACCCTTCACTGTGCAATGGTGTGTTCCTGTTTATCATAGCATTTGCTTGTCTTCCACAAGGGAGAATTTTCTCGAAGTGTGTTGTCATTTAGTTGATATTTTTGGACTATTTTCAGATATTGGCTGCTGAAGAAGAGCACAAGGAAACTTTGGTATGAGTGCTTACTGTTACGACGCATTGTTCTGTGTTAAAAGATGTAATTGCAACTATATACCTGTGCCATGGTCACTCTTATTACATAATCTTCTTTGTCCTTCATTATGCTATACTTATTTGTTTACTCTGAATATTAAAGTGGTCAGAAGAAGTTACATAGATTAGGGCTGGACAAAGAAAGACTGAGTGGTCATATTAGTTGTGACTGATGTTGAAGAAAAATAAGAGCCAATCTATGTTAGTCATAGAATATTCTCCTGCATAAAATAATGAACTCTCCTATGCATTACCTAAAACATTTTCCTTGTTCTTTTTTGGAAGCCATCTTGTTTTCAGTAATTCTCCTGTTAAAGTTTTCTGCCTTATTTTGATTCCATTTTGTGTCCTTGTAAGTATACTTTAATGTGTAGGGAGAGCAGAGTATCCTACCTGAGCTTTTCAGAGGTGTTAGAGGACCCCACATGGCTCTGTCAAGGCCTTTGAAAAATAGTTTGTGTTGTATTTGTAGGATAGGATTGGGAAAGCAAGATATGTTATTTTAAGCTATTCCCTTTGATGCCTCTCAGTCAGAGGTGGAGTGAAACCACCAAGATTGCACTTACTATCTCAACATTTGAAGACAGAAGTAAACTTGAAATGTAAAGACTGAGTTTGGTTTTGAAGATTTCAAAACTGTGTTCCAAGTACAGTTTATTGCTATAGTGCATACATTAACAGTGTTTTTGAGCTTGATTCTCTTAACATAAAATCTACAGATTTAAGTGCATAGATAAAGTGTAGTGGAAGAAAAGGAATCAAGGTGCCTAATATGCACCCGGTTTTGACCAAGTGTCTACTTTTGACCAAATTGTTTCTCTGAATTTCAGATATTTTTGCAATGGTCTTTAACCAGACAGCATATGAAAAAATTAAATTATTCTTCTCTCTGCTTTCCTTCCTATATTTATTCCCCCCCCTTTTTTTTTTATTTACTAATTAAATAAAAAAGATTATGGATTTTTATACTGCCTTTTGTCAAGGTATGGAAAAATCCCTTGTAACTGTTATCATAGACAACTGAATTAGCTAAACTCACAATTGTTTCTAAATCAGGCTGCAGTAGCTGCATTAAAGGACACAAAAATACTACTAATCAATTTAAATTTAGTAGTAAATAATACTTTCAAAGCTGAGGGAACACTTAGGCGTTTTGTGATTACCTGAATCAGAAACTGACAGGATACCATGGTTGATATTCACTTATCATTAAAAACTCCAAGAGATCTCTTTTTGTCATAAGTGAAAAAAAACAAAACAAAACTTTATTTCTTTTTAAGATCCAAATTTCTTCTCATCTGTGTTTTTAAAGCCTCTTACAACTGTTACTTAACCAAAAACCTGCTGCTTTGAACAGCCATCTGAGGTCACTTTCCTTCTTCCAGTTCACATGTCCTGAAATGCTGCTTAGTTCTGTTATAGACTAGTGTCCTGGTAGCCCTTGTGAAGTGCTTTTCAGTTTGGAGGAAGGCTAGGAAACTGTATAACATAGAAAAAATACAGGATTTGTTATCTTTGAAACCATAACTTCATAATCATCCTCCTCAGAGTTTTTCACTCTATCTGGTATGCATGGGCTCAAATTCAAACTCGAGAGAGATTGGAACTGCATTTTTTTTTGCAGGAAAATGAAAAGCCATGCTACATAATGACTAGAAACACATTTCTACTTCTCTTGAGGGGAGAATTCTGGCTTTGTTTACTACCTATTCTTACTTTTGACTTTACCAGCTCTGGAAACTTGTTGTAAAATGAAGCCAACACTGCTTTTGACAGTAGGCCTGTATTGGCCACAAGGCAGAGTGCATAAGAACCCTGCCTATATCACCAGCCCATGCAGCTGTGATAGGGGAATACCTTCTTTTTTTTTTTTTTTTTTTTCTCAGGAGAACCTTGCCAGCCTCACCAGACTGGCAGAAAGTCATAGGCACCACAGAAACTCATGTCCTCGTAACAAGGAGATGGGTAATCCCATGCAGCTTCCGTCTGGAGCCATAGTGTCAGCATTTGTTTTCGGGCAGGCATGTCTTCTCTGCCGAGGGTGCCCTGGCTGGTACAGGTGATGCTTTGGCTGAGTTGGCTGCTGAAACCTTTGTTGTCCTGGAAGAAGCCTCAGCCCCACTGAAGACAGAATGAAAAGAGGAAAAAGGAGACTCCTGGACTGTTTTTGGTTGTTTTTTTTTTTTTTTGTCTTTCATGTGATTATCATACTAAGCTTGCTGGAAGAGAGTGAGCCCCTGAACTCCTGATTCAGGCAGCAGAGTTACCCATGGATATGCTCTAGTCATCTCACCATAGACTGTGTGATACACAGCACATACCATTTTACCCACTGCTACTTTAAAGCTGTGCCAGCTTTTTACAGACACCTATCTGACAAAGGTGAAGGTATCAAGTATGTACTTACAAATTGATTAATATATGCTTTTCATTATCTGCATTTTCCTTTTATTCACATTTGTCTCCTCACAAGTAGTTATTGTGGGTAGAATAGAGATGACCTTATTTTATGCAGATGAAATACCGAAATATACACTGTAAAAAAGCATAGGGAGTTTTCATTAGAAATTGCAGACTTGCCATTAGTAGTGTGTGACAACACCAGAGATGTTGTCCACTGCTACTTATTTTACCAGGGAAATAATGCAAGGAAAGGTCAAAATGCTCCTTGGCACTTTCACAAAAATGTCCTGTGAATTTATCTTTTTTGAATTTTCCACCTCTTGCATTCTGTGCGTTCTTCTGGATAGTTAGGTCTGAAAGCTGATGGTCTTTGTCACCCTTACTATTTAGTATTCGGTCCCCTCACAAATGCTTTCATGCTCAGGCTATTAGATCAACTGAAGCTGGTTCTGAGAATTCTCTGTCCACCCTACAATGAACAGTTTGTTTCCATTCAAACTAGTAGAAATAAGTATCCGAGGACATGGGAAGATTTTTCACTGGACAAAGCTTTAATTAACTGTTGCATACATATGGACAGGCTTTGGGAGAAAAATACACTTAGCCAAGAGGATCTGTATTTAAAAGGAAAGGAAACAGACTTTGGCTACATGATATTGCTCGCCTATCTGTAATCTGGAAGTTAAAGAAAACCACATTTATGTTGAGTTTCCTAATAATTTTAGTTATCTCTTCTACCTCTGACAGGTTTCTGTACTCATACTTATGGTAAACTGTCTGCCAGCATTTTCTGCTACTGTATTGTCAAAACTAGGTCAGAACAATTCTCTGATGAAACAAACTAAAATGAAAAAAAAATTGTAGTTTTTCATGTAGAAAAGAGAGGTTAACTACCTCTATGCTAGTAACTGAAACAGGTCAGGCTCTGTCCTTCAGTTCTGAAGTCAATTGGCTTGACACATTTCACATTGCCATAGCTAATCTCTCCCAGCTCCCCAAAGCATGATGGTTACATCCAAACTGTCTATTGGGAGTGGTCTTGGGCAGTGTTATCTCCCACCTCTCTACAAAAAAAATGACCTAGAAGTGTTGTAGTTGGCTCAGATTAAAACTGTGCCCAGGGATTGTGCTAGTAATTTAAAAGCTCATGTAGTGGCAGTTGGGCTGTGCCTTGGCCATGCTTGGTTAGCTAGCAGAGATGAAGCCTAGGGTTTTTAAGTCCTCAGTCATAGATGATCAAATGTAGTCACAGACACAGAGCCAGAATTGCTCTGACCTTTAGAAGAGACTGCAAGCCAACAGAAAAATGTTGCTTTAGTAGCCATTTTCTTAAGAGTTTGTTTAATAGCTTGATGAAAGGGAAACAGGATAGGAAGCTCATGCGTGACGACATTGAACCTGGGCAATTTCCCTGTTATCAGTCCATAGCTTCAAATGCACATATGATTGATCCAAATTGTGAGTGACTACTGGGGATTTTGTCTGAGGTATTCAAACAATTTTACTTGTCACAGTTGGTGGCTGTGCTTTGATATGTGAAGAGTGACAGATGACTCCACCTCCTCAGACAAGAAGGGAGAACAGAGTACTAACCATCAACTTTTAAAATAAAAAGGCTTTTACAAGGAGTACTGATATAAAACATCAGTCATACCATGTAACATAGTTCAACTCGTTTACTCCTGAAATAAAGATGAGGCTGAAAATGCAAAGTTTTTTTTAACTTCCTGCATTGCATTGTAGTAGATAGTGTAGATGGAAGGTTTTGCAAACATCAATATAAAGTTACTTTACTGATTGACTGGAATCTATCTCTATGTACATACTTTTATTTCCCTTACATCAGGTGATCTGCATGTTCTGCAGAGTCTGTTGAAGACTGAGGAATCACATACTATCTCTCTCAAAAATCTGCAGAAAGGAAGAGTCTGCAGGAAATGTAGGAAGTCCAGAGTACTTACATTAAACTACTGGTTTAAATGAGGCAAACTTAACTTTCTGGCAATGGACTAATGCAGTAATCACAACAAAAATATATTAGAGATAAACATATCAGTCACTGAGGTTGTGACAACCACTGTTGGCTTTAGAATAGGGAATTTTCAAATGTACTTAGATTTTGCAATGCAAAGACAGGCAGTGTAATCTTAAAGTTTAATCTATTATGGAAAAGACTAACTCAAAAACACAGGGATATTCCAAATGGTATTGCAAAGATGTAGTGTAAAGGATGATGTCTGGATGAGAGAACTGTCATGAGGCCGTAACATGATACTAAATAGCACAGATGATAAAAACTTCTATGTATTTTATTAGTGTCTTTTCAAAGCATTTGAAGGTCTTTTCAAAATAAATAAAACACAAACAAATAAAATTGGAAAAAAAAAGTAGAAGAATTAAAACCAATATATATGGCAAAGTTTAAAAGATAAGCAGTACTTTTATTGTACATGACTGAAATCCTGTGATTCTTCTTCACAGGTGTCTCCTTCAGACTTTGGTAGGCTTTTTGCTTGATCTGTGAAGGCTTGATCCAGTTCCATGCAGAATGCTAATAGAACATTGCATCAGTCCCTGAGAAAAGACTGATGAAAGTAGTGTATATTTTTATGAAGGATAATAAAGAGTGTTGTATTCTGAGAGTAAAACTAGAGAGCTAATGATGAAAAAAAAGTCAGCAGTTTGGTGTTCCTGTTGCATTCTCCTATAACACATGAAGATGACACAAATATTGTCTCCAAGCTATCTGAAAACTCAATCAGTAAAAATTGGTTCTGATCGAATACCTCTTACACGACAACCTCAGAGCCATTAGACATATAGGCGTATTTCCCTTCTTGAGAGAATTGTCTGCTTTTGTGGAGGTTCCTTCACTTCAAACCCGTGCAAACATTCTAAGCTGAAGCCCACTGTTTTACCCCGTTGGAAGGCTTCATCCTTCTTAACTCCTAGCAGTTGTTTCCTGTCTCTACTATGGCTATATTCACTTTAGAAAATAGTGCATCTAACCGATCTTATCTGTAGGGCAAAATAGTTGGTAATTAGAATCCTATGTCCATACTATGCATATTTTGGAGGAGTTTATTTTGGACTAGCTCTCATCTGCTCTTGTGGACTGAAAAACTCATTCTAGTTGGCGTGTGATCTTCTGAAGCACAACTTTTGGTTTAGTTATGTTTGAGACTAATCCATTTATTGTGCTCTAAGACCACTCCATGGTATGAACTGAAGGACAGCAAGTGGGATAACTGCTGCAAATGAATGTCAAAAGCGTATTCCTAATTCCTTGAGCAACTATGCAGATACATGAAGTTATTTTTCTTTCTGTGTGTGCTCATCTTGCCAGCCTCATGACTTTTTGGTAGATTTTTGGTGAGCAGAAGAAAAACCTTGTTTGGGAGAAGTGGAAGAGCTACCATCCTAGGAATATGTGTGGAAATGACTGCAGCTCACTCTGTTCTGCCAGAACAGGAAAACCTCATGATCTTCTCATTGTCTCCAAACAATGCTCCAAATAATGGATATGAAGGGCAATGACAGCTATCTTCTGAAGAAATACTCTAAGAAATGCTGAGTGTCGGGCATACCAGAGGTCTGGGGCAAGTTTGCCAGATTGGTCAAGTAGTAATGAGAAATAAGGGAAAGAAATACACAATATACTTTTATAAGGAAAATGAAAAGACAAGGTAACAAAAGAAAGATATAGTTCTCTAAGCATGAAAGCCTCGTTTCCTATGGATTTCTATGTCTTTTTTTTTTTTTTTGGTGTCTGAAGAGGAGTAGCCTTTAGCTGAAGTTTCTGTCATGGTGGGGTCATTTGCAAGAGCTCCTGTGGGAGTTTTCTGGTGACAGATGAGGTGTGTGCTCATGCTTCCTATCTGCCAGGACATCTATGAAAGACATACTTATGCACACAAAGACTCAGCCTGAACAACCCTCTTTTTTCATTGTAAATATAATTAAGGACCATCCTACACTCTTATGAAGTGTTCAATATCTTTTGCGAAAGGATAAAAAAATTAAGGTCACTTTTACTACTACACTAAGCATCCATATTAAATTTTTATTTTTAAAGAAATAATAAAAAAAAATTCACTTGTCCAAGAAAGTCCTAACATTCACAATTATTTTCACTAAAAAAAAAAGGTAACACCTCTGTGAAGGCACTCTCTTACTTGCATTTTTGGGTGAGGGTTGTTATTAGGATAGCATGGCCAAGTTAGCTTCTCTTGGCTTACTAAAGAGAGTTGCACTGTGAAGCATTTTTATTGCCCATAAAATGAAATTAGCAAAAAAATAAATGTGTGTGAAAGTAAGTGTCTCTGTAATGGGAGTTTTGTGGAATTTGATTGTAAGTAGGAGTAGATTGAAATACTTGCCAGAAAGGCTGGCTACCTCAGTGGGTTGAGGTGTAGGGAGAAGCATGAGGCATAGCTCTTTTCCCCAATCCTTTTGCAATCTGTCACCTTCTCCTGGGTGATGGGAGGAGGCAGTCTCTGACTTCTGGGCCTGGCCTGCGCTTCATAAGGAATGTGCCAGCTGCTGATGCTCCTCTTCTGTTGCTGCCCAAATCCACATGGACACAGCCACCATAAAACTAGAATAATTCCTGACTCTGTCTTGATTCTTGCCTTGCTTTACTTTGAACTTTAAGGATACAGAGCCATCTCTTTGTAAACTTTGCTGAGGTATGCAAAATCTTTTCCTGCTCGGGCTGACCTGTCAAAAACACCTGATTTTCATAAATGTCTAGTACAGCTAAGTGTTGAAAAGTCTTTCTTTCATAAGAATACTTATACTAAAGAAATACTTAATACTAAAGAAAAATAGCTCAAATAATAGCAGAATATGACAATAGTAATCACTTATTTTCCTCTTATCTCTCATTGCTATAAGACATTGATTCTTATCCACAGTGTAAACTTGTTGATTGGTGACATTATGAAGATATGAGCCAAGTGAACTTCATAACTAATCACACTTTTTCTTTAGAAACATTTTTTTTTAAAGATAAATTTGACTTAAATCTCCATAGTCCAACTTTTCTTCCCACCATAATTTACAAAAGTTTGCTTCTCTTCATTAAAAAAGCGTGAAGAATTTCCTTTAATTAGTTTCTAATGGCAAACAACATCTTGACCTCATTTGTCAGAAAATGCAGAGCTGAACTGTATCATTTAACAAGGGAATACCACACATGTATGATTAATGTATGGCACTTTCTGTAACCCTATTTGACTCCCTTTGTGAATATTTAATGTATTTAGGATTGTATTTTCAATCTCAGATGACTTAAAAGTCAAGAGCTCGTAGCATACAGTGCTTCATCTTATCAAATGAGCAATAATAAATGAAAAACAGAGCTTTGAGATATTTTAATAATAATTACAAAAAATAAAATACAATCAAAGACTGTAGAAAAGACATATATTCCATTTCTCTCTGTTCATTTTAAATCTAAACAGAAATGTCCTGAGGCAAAGAGAAGGTGGGAATGCAGAGAGACCTGCATGTAAAAAAGCTGGCAGGGTATCCAGGCTTCAGACTGGGAAGCAAAGGCACAGTAAGAGAATGCTCTGAGGAGAACACAGCAAAATCCCCATGACTGGCAGACTGGGATGCCCTATTACATCAGCAGTGATAAATGGGTTGACCTGACCGAGTCAATGTCATTTGAGCCCTCAAATCTATTACTAATTTTTATGCATATAGAGGATGGGGTCAGTTTCTCCAGGACATAAAAAATTCTGTTGATGGAGCAGCTTGTTTACCATAAGATCCAAATACATACCCTTTTGTCTTCTATGGCATAAACCATTCTGCAGGACGGTGATATCACTTCATAGCCTTCACCTTTGTGCTCCCCGTCTTTCTTGGACCAATGCCACACACGCTAGTCAGACAAAACTTCCATTGAAAGCACTGGAATTTTGCTTGAGTCTAACATTAAGAACCAGCTCTTATTTTGTTTCAAGGACAAAAGGACAAGGAGGATTCCCACTGTTTTTTATTTAACTTGGGGCCACATTATAATGCTCAGAACTACCCATGTCCTTCTCTAAGCAGCAGGGAGACTATGGAGTCTGTGTATCCTCTCTGAGGATCAGTCTTCTCTCCGTGAGAGCCAGTGCTATTCAAATGGCTTACACACCTTTAGGAACAAATAGATAATAATAAGGCTGGTGTAGATTTTGTATGAGTAAATAGGTGTCCACATTGTCACTTTAGATTTTCTTTGGAATTTGCTTGTTCTGAATCCTTTGTTCACTTGAGTGGATCACAGCTTCAGACAGTATGATTTTATTCCATCTTAATTCATCATAGCTCAAATATGTGAGCTCACATACTTAAACTCAGGTGTGCCTGAAGACTACACTATGCTACTGTGTCAGTGTAATTTGCTGCTAATCGGAAATTTGTGGCTGCATCAATTTAATTTGTCACTTTGCTGTCACATTAATAGACCCAAAGTTAGAAGTAAATGGTAGGTACACACAAGACTTGCTAAAAAATTAGATATAGTGCTCCTTTGCTTACTTTTATTTCAGATTTTTGGTGAATAACATAACAGAAACAAACACAATGATAAGAATGGGAGTTGTGGTTTTGTAGGTGTCAATGACAAAATTCTCATTGACTATAGTAAAGACAGATTTTTTTCATATATGTGTATTTAATAAGAACATGTGTTTGTAGCAATAAAGTTATTTGTCTACAGATGTGTCTACTTTATATTTGTCTTTTTATCTTTATCATTCCTATCAGATACTATGCATTTTAAGGCTAAGTATCTTCCCAAAATGTAGGTTTATTTAAGTTAAGAACAGTGGAAATATATGGATCAGAAAAACTAATCAGCTAAAATAATAAGTCAAATCATTTGAGAAGTCGACATAATAGTCACAGATTTTATTAATGGTCCTTTTAACATTGTGGTGTGCTCGTGGCATAACACATCCTTAATAACAGAGAAGAAAAACCAGCTGCATACATACATGGTGAATTGTGAAAGTGCTATAGCAGAGTCATTTTCAGCAGCAGTTTGTTGCATTTCCACACTTGATTTTGCATATGAGTCGTGTTCTGCATTTTGAAGTGTGAAATGTGAATTACAGACACATTGAGAGACTGAATGATCCGTGAGCAAGCCATGTGCAACTGGATCCTCATGACATTCATCTGGATTCAGGGGACAGGGCCTCTGGAGAGCAGTGTGGAAGACTGGGATTAGGTTACCTGACAACTTTTACTTTTAAATGTATTTTTCTGGGGCCTGGAAGATCCTATAAGCATTAGTTCTGGGTAGATATAATAAATCTCTTGTTAGGAAGTATGTGGCAAAGCAAGATTTTTTTTTTTTTTTTGAGAAACAGCCACAGTAGGCTTTCAAGGTGACAGTGGTACCTGGTTTTTTTTTAAGGCAGCTTTTGAAAATTGATACTTTCACTACATCTATACTCATCATTCATTTCCCAAAAGTTGTTCTTAATCCAACACAGTGGCTTACAGCTGCTTATAGGCAGGGATACCGCTGCCTCAGAGCTTGCCATGGGAATGTAGTTTGTGTAATATGCTGAATTGCACAATAAAAATTGACAGTAAAGCAGCTGCTCCCATGTAGACTGAGCATCTAACAGAAATGCGTGGTCCAGAGAATTCCTATTTTGCAAGACTCCTTAGACCACCTTGAGTTTAAATGGTTTTAAATTATCTTTGTGTTACTGTAGGAGGAATAACTCCCCCAACACCTTCTTCAGAAATAATCTTTTTTTTCATGTTAGGACAGTGTCAGTTGGCAATTTTTGTTATAGGCATGAAGAGGACCATACCTGGTCTCTACTGTTGTACTGCTAGGTCAAACTTCAGCTTACACAAAGTCTTCCTAGGTGATTAATAGACACTACAGTGATAGATACACTCGAATGGCACCTCTGAAGCAGTAGAGTGATAACAGCATGCTATTAAAGTCACATTGCTCCAGAGTATTACATGACTAACACTTGACACAATATTTATTCACTTGTCGTTTATCATTCCTGAAATGTTTCAGGGAATATCTTGGTATTCCGGCATCTTGTAAGAGTTCAGTATTTTTAACAGTTTTCTCACTGAAAGTGATGAATTCTTATTTGTGCCTTTGATTCCAGCTCTCTGGAGGTCATTGGATGGGCTACACAAGACCTCCTTGAGTATGTAAGGAGTTTCATGTTGCCTTTCTGCTCCTGTGATCCCATTAGCTCTGATGGGAGGGTTCTTAGATGCAGACTCTGTTGATAATAGTTATTGAGCTCAATGGCATGCTGTCAGTCCACTCTCCAATAACATTTAATATGACATTGTCTTCATAACATTAATACTAAAGCAACTGAGAATTTCTTGAGATTAATAGAGTTTTTACTTACTGCTTTGAAGTAGTGCCAGAGGGACTAATAAAAAAAAGTTATGGGCATGTCTCATGCTGTTAGTCTGTCTACTTAATGTGGCCTTGGTCATACGCCTATTTATATTTTTCTGTACACAAAAAACATCAGCAACACAGTACAGTCTTTCTTATCCCTACTTGCCTAGTTTTTCTTTCCCTTAAAGATGCTGATGAGAACTTTGAGGCCCTCCACTCTCTGTGGCTGAAGGCTGTTGTGCAAGGACAGCTTGCTGTGAAGTGTGAGTTTGAATTTCTTCCTGACTTGTGCTCAAACGGCCTCTTTTAGATAACTAGCAACCATTTGGGCTGCTATGATACGATATATAAGACAGGACATTGCTGTTTGCTGTTAGCTCTAAAACTAGTTTTCTAGTTTTCTTTTACTTTTCTATTACAGTGTGCAAGCTTTTACCTCATGGTTTGTTTTTTTTTTTTTTTCCTACACAGAGCAGCTGGTTCCTTACCGTATTATTTCTCCCTTGTCTTGGTTGAATTTCAGTACTAGCAGATCTGGCTTGTTTCAAACTATTCAAACCATTCTTGACAGAGAAGAAGATGAGAGTGCAAAATAGATAGCAAAATGTACACAGATCGATCTTCCTGAAAAGTTGCCCAGAGATTCATTTCCCTGGGCTTTTTAGCATGTTACGGCACTTCACTGAACTTTGGATTTTGTGTTTTTTGATAGTGTTATTACAAAACTGCACTGTTTGATACCACAAAGATACCCAAAAAAAAAAAAAAAAAAAGGTTTGGAAGCATGTAAAATGAGGCCTAGTTTCAACAGACATATCTCACCATATAAATAGACTCATGAGAATTAAAACATCAGCTGTGCTGAGATTCTTTAGTGGGATCCACTAGCATGATCATGATGGATTATAGTCTGGGTATTGTAACACTTTGTAGAATAACCATTTGGCATAGGATTTAAGATACCTGCTGTGAGTAAAATAATTTGATTGCTCTGAAGTTTATGCATAACATGAAAGCAAAACTTTCTTATCAGAGATGTGGTGTTTGTTAATATGCTAATAACTGCAGGATTTTCAAATACAAGAGTGGCAAGGGTTATATAACTAATGTGTTAAGATCATTCACAGCCATTTCCATTTTACTAGAGAGTTACTGTCCTGTGAGATGCAGAGATGCCTGAATAGTCTGTCACATATCATTACTGGATATTTGGAAGAAAACAATTACATCTGGAGAGAGACAGAGTTTTATGAAGAATGATTGATTTTGTCTATCAATATTTTTAGAGAATATTTTATTTGAATGTAATTGTATGAGTTCTTATGCTTTCTTAATTGTACTTTGATTTGCAGTTAAAAGCAAAGTCAGAATCTCCAGTCCAAATTACATTTTTATTTAATTAATTTGCATAAAATTGTAACTGTTCATGTGTTTGCTAAGGAGCTTCAGTGTGATGTTGGAGTTTAGAACCAACCTTGAGGTCATGTGAGTTTCATTTGTGGATTTAATGTGAGCATGCTCAAGCCTCTTCTCTAAAAAGAATTTTTCTGGTACAACGTCACATACATAATGTAACATCTCAACATGATGCAATACCAGGTGCATGTTGGCATATTTTGGATAAAATGTAATATAAAGACTATTATACAAATGTCATAGAAACACTGAATACTAGAGAGAATGAATATACCTCAGCGCATTTTTTATCATAGCAGAATCGTTGTCCTGTTTTGACTCTAGTAGTTAACCAAATGTTGCACTTCTTTAGGTTATTTCTCTTAAAAGGTAAAATTGATAGTGCAACTAGACCCCACTGGTGGAGTTATATTTACAGTGAATGCACATGTTTCTGCTTCTACAACTGCAGAACCTTGCAGCATGTTGCTTCTTGGCACATGCTCTGACAGTCCTGTAAGACTACATTCAGGTGGTGCCTTCAGGACATTCCCACAGCCCAGTCCCTCTCCATCTTTTGGACTGCCTTTTATACTCTGCTTCACTTTATTTCACAGACAGTTGAACATAAATAAAAGCAGTTGCAGCAAAAGATCTGCTCTCATGTTGTCTTCTTTTTGGGCAGTGGTCCGTTCCTGTTTCTTGGGGAACACATGTGTTTTTTTCAGCCATCTTTTCCCCAAAGGAATTTCAATAGGTTCTCACATTTACTCCTAAATAGGATGGCAGGTTTACCCACTTCCATCAACATATTTTAAGTCAAAACACAGCAGTATTAATCTTAAGGGACTGATCTAACAGATCTTAGACAGATGAGTAACTTTTCCAAAATATCAGTCTGACTCATTACTTTCTGCCCACACAAACCCCCTTCCAGTCTCATTTGGCTCAGTGGCATTTTTGCGTTTCCTGTCCTAAACTATCAGATAGGCTGTGAACTGTAAACAGTGACAGGGTTTCCACCTAAGAAACTGCTGTGGTGGGTGATGTGTAAAGGCAGTTTAAGCAGTTTTGTAGTGTCAGAGGCAAGGTAGATTCCAGGTGGGAGGTCAAATTTAAAAATCCTTCAAGACTGTTTTACATTAAACATTAAAATAGGGCTGTCACCAAATGCAGACAGATGGTCATCTCGATTCAGAAGCATATTTCCCTGTTATTTTTACAACACAGTCAAGACAGATATTCCATCCCCTTCCCCATTCGATTACAGCGACTCTTTCATTCTCTTTGTGCTTTGTTGCCTGGAGAGCACTCCTCTCCCCCAACCGCTGTCACAGGCCACTAGTCTGTGACAAAGCTCGGTCTCAATGTCCCACAAAGTTGAAAAAAGGAAAGTCACAAAAGAGCCCTTTTCTCTTCCTTTCAGGCTTTGCCTTTTTCCTCATCCAGGCTGCAACAGGGGCTGCGCATAACATGGGGATGGTTTGCAGCTGATGAGAGAGGGAGGCATGTCAGGGGCAGGAGGCAGCAGCAAAGCCCCTGCCCGCGGTGCACAGGCTGGGTGTCTGACATCGGAGATGCTGCTGCTGGCTCTGCCTTTGCCATTTAGCCCCTATTTGCCTTTGCCTGCATTGCTACCAGTTCTTTCCCTACCTCCATTGTTTTCATTTTAACTCATATACCTTTTGAAAAGTGCCAAGCATTTCATTTTCCTCCCTCATGTTTATGAGATTGATCCTTTCACTAAACAGTCATGTAAGCAAGGCCTGAGAATCCAGCTGTTTTGGGAGAATTCATTCAAATAGAAGTAGCATTTTTGTTCTGTTTTCAGGAATATATAAATCAACTGCAATTAAGTTTACAGGAATAATTACCTGAATATTACAGAATTTTATACAGCCTTTTTCAGTGGACTGACAGCTCAAAGGTTCACTCATATCACCATCAGAGCCTAAAGACACCTAAAGCTAATTCATTATTAGTAATGACGTAACCTGAACCTCACAGGACACTGTGATAGAGTAGAAAATTCACCTGAGAATCTGAGACTGGGATTGTAGCTCACACTTGCCTCCAGATTCCTCAGGGAGTATTGCTTAGTGATTGATAGTTTCACTTTGCATACTTACATTGCTCAGAGTTGGTCTGTTGATACAGAATTTCACTGCAGTGAAGACACCATCTAGACCAAGTCAGGGTTATGACAGATTCCAAGAATAAGAGGCTTCCAAATATCCTCATCTCCTTTCTTCTCTCCTATGAAATATCCACTGAAGTTCTTCACTGACAGAGGGAAATGGGATTGAGTAGTTAAGGTGGAGTCCAATTGTGAATAAGAATGTCTCAGAGTTCAGATATCCCTACAATTTTGTTCTGCAAGTGGATTTGCTGCACTTTCTGAGAACTACCTCTCTCCTAGGGTGCCGAATCAGTTACACCCTTTTCCTCCTTGCGTCCTACCAGAGTGTCCTGCTGAGCTTTGCTGTGGAGCTTTATGTGGGAGACGTTCAGAGAAACCATCCTCTAACAGGGCAGAGCAATTACAAGCTTAAAACTATGTTAGTTCTCCTTTTCCTGAGACAGTAGTACTGCAGTTAGAGCACCTAACAAGGAAGTGGAAAAATGAGGTAAGCTTCCTTCTCTTTTTGATCATCAGTGGCAGAGAAGTATTCTGCCACAATCACAAATTCAAATGATAAGACAGGATACCTTCTTCAGTCAGGTGTTACTGTTTGTCTCTGCCTTTCATAGTATCCATGACCAATCACCTTGAGACTTCTGGACTAGGAGACCTCAGTGCATCTCAAGGGCCCACTGCTGAAGATATTCAAGATGACGTAACTTTTCTGCATAGGCATTTCCTTGTAATCAGAAAGATAAAGATGTTTTATTGCTTCCTTCAAGGAAGGAGAGACAAGGGAAACTGAATGGGAGACAGAATTGGAGACAAACTAATTTTATTCCAATTGATGTATTTGGCTGAGGAAAGCTGGACTCTCAAGCTCTATTTCTCATACCAAAGACCTCCAATGGCTGTTTTATTCAAACATCAAGAACAGCTAGACACAGACATACAGTATATCTATCTTAATTTGTCTCTTGAATTAAGATTTGGTTTTTATTTTACTAATCTGGTTATTACTTGTCTAATTTTCTCATAATACAGCCCAATTTAGAACTCTAAATGACATATCCATCTATATCATCCATGTTCTGGAAGTTAGATTATGTTTAGGAGCTTTAAATATGATTAGTTTTCTAGTCGTTCTTCATACGCCTTTACTTATCTGCTACAGTTGTGTGTGGGAAAATACGATCACGGTGCATTTATAATCTTAACCTAAGCAAAGCAGTATGTTTTTTGGTTAAGTTCTGTTATTACTTAGCTCCACATCGTAAAGAATGTGAATTCACTAAGGTTTTTTTTTTCTTCATAGTTTTACACAGTTAGCTGAAGTCAGTCCTGGAGTAACTCCATTAAATCTAATGACATTAAATTCGACATTGGTTTGGCCCAGTGTGTTTCTATTTTGAAGTGATAAATTGTCCATAAGAAGCATAATCTTCTACTTTGCATGTGGTTAATTTCACAAGAATGGCAACAATAATTTCTGAGGCTCAACATCCTTGAAAGTATCTTTGTGGGTCATGCTGAGAATGAAAAATATTATGTATACATAGCATCAAAGGCACCAACATAAAGCTATAGTTTAAAAAGTCAGCATTCCTGTGGTATTAAAAGGAATTCATCTGAGGAAAATGGCAGAAATCATTCCTCTGAGAGGAGCAACACTGAGCAAATGTCTAAATGTTTTACTGTTGTCTATAATTGAATTAGGTTCCAAGTGAATGAAGGGAAAATAAGACTGTTCGAAAAAGAGCAATCAGTCATACTAGTCAATGTGAGATCAAAGAGGGAATGTGGCAAACTGGCAAATATGTGGCTCTTCTTCACCTGAAAATAAGGGGACACTGGTCATGTTCAAATAAAGCCATCAAATAAATTTTTCTTCAGAATAGCATCCAGGGCATTTTCACAGCTACAGATCATAGAATCGTGGAATATCTCAAGTTGGAAGGGACCTATAAGGATCATCAAGTCCAATTCCCTGCTTCTTGAAGGACTACCTAAAACTAAACCCTGTGACTCAGAGCATCACTCAGACACTTCTTGAACTCTGACAGGCTTGGTGCTGTGACCACTTCCCTAAGGAGCCTGTTCCAGTGGCCAACCACTCTGATGTCACAAAGGTGGACAAATACATCTTTGACAGGGAATTATAATTTCTATTTGTGACCACATTGATAGTTTATTAAAGAGACATGAGTAAACTCACTTCACACTGATTCCTTATGTGGTTTTCTGACAATGCCAGGAAACTGTGCTGAAATCAAGAAATACAATAGCATTCCTAATGAATAGATTCAGTTCAGAATTAAAATGCTTTAGTGAGTATTTTTCTATTTACAGAATGAGCCATGAATTACAACTCTGTTCTCAATACTCTTTCAAATCAAGGAAATAAGGCATAGAGCTGTTAAGCTCCTATCTCTCCTAATGATCTATTGCAATATAAGTCCTAGAATGAAATTACCCTACTCCTGTGGTAGCGTGGTTCCGCTTTGTAAAATTCTTCGAAATCAATACAAAGAGTAGCAAACTTAATGGTGATAGCTCTCTAGTCCAATAGGTAGTGTATTTCTTGGGGAGATGCAACACTTGGGTCTCTGTTCTTGGTCCAAAATGCACTTACAGAAAGTGGAAAACCAACAAAAGATATAAGAGCAAAATATTCTACAGCCTGATGGCTAAGGTATTTTCCCGAGGAGAAAAGTTAATGAATAAAAACCAGATGTCATAACTATCTCCTGCACTGTTTTTCTGACTGGAGGCTTTGATTTTTTATTTTTTTTTTTTTTTACTGAAATGCAGTGCATTAGCTTAGTTGGAAATACTGAATAAAACATTTCTTACAGAAACAAACATTTTTTTTTTTTGTTTGTATTCTTTCCAAACTGTATTATTTTCTGATTTTTTTTTCCTAAGATCAATGAGTTTAAAATCTGTTCTTCACAAGTTCCCATTCCAGACAAAGTAATTCAATCACAGAATAATTTAGGTCATAAGTGACCTCTGGGGGCCATCTAGACTAATCTCCCTCTCAAAACAGGATCAACTTTGAAGTTATATCAAGGTGCTCGGGCCTTATATCAGGGCCTTATATAGTCAAATTTTAAAAACCTTCAAGAAGAGAATTGTGTGTTAATTGTTCTTAGAAAATGCTGTTAGCTCCTGATTTCTTTATTCAAATAATTTGGGCTGATAAGTGATAAAAAGCTGTACTGACAAGACAGTCTGACTTAAATGCTAGCCATCAATGACAATTTTAGCTTGAAAAGGCTTAGGTCTCTATACAGTAAAGGAATAAAATGTGTCCTCTGCCTGATGTTTCAGGATAGCAGCCTACACTAACTGCTCCGGGCCATCCTCTGAAGCACGTTCCCTCTGCGAGCCTAAAGAACTTTCCTAGGTTTGAGTTGTCCTTTGATCTTCCATATTTGCAGACTGTTCTTCAAAACAACCTTGCAGGAAACTTCCTGTTTCATTATTTTGAGGTGTTTTGATTGTATTTATCCTTATACAGGAGTGCTTGTACGACTTCACCACATGGGTTCATTTTATGCTTACTGTGTAAATAAAGATTTGTTTTGATTTTGAGCCAGGCAAGTCACCATTTATTTGTGTGTCACCATGTATTTGTAAGTGCTTCCAGAAATTACATTGTAATCAGTTCCACTATTTATTTTTAAATTCATTCTTCATTAATTTGTTTGTGTCACCAAGAAAAAAAAAAAACAACAAACTTTTGTAGACTTCTGTGAACACTTACCAAGAGAATTAAGTTTATCTCTGTGTCACATTAAGAGCCAGTTTCTGTTTTTGAACAGATTCTGATTTTGATGTCTGCTATTTCTGCAGAAAATCTGATGGAATCTGCAAGATGTTTGCTTTCCTTACAAGACATGATACCACAGCCTTATGCCCTTGTACTGTGACTGCCTCCACATTTACTGTTTCCTGTTGCTGTCTCTACAGTCTATTTACCCTCACATTCAATCTTTCTAACTTTGTATCAGATATGTCTCAATTCTTCAACAACTGGCAAGCACTTTGGTTTCCAGTTCCATTTCACTAGAACTGAAAACATTCACCCATTTTTTTGAAAAGTCAAGTGAATTTCAGTCACTAATGTTCCCTTGGACACTGCTATTCCTAAAACAATTTTGTTTCTAATGGAGCCCTTTGTTAACCATTTTGTTCACACTACTTAGTTTAATTGGTTAGTATCAGTTGCCTGCTTTTCACTTTTAAAGAAGATGTTCTGATCTGCTGTTTCTCCTCTTTCCAGGCACCATGCACTCTAGATGTGAAGTCTCTCTCAAAATGTGCTGTTATCTTTTCTGGCCAAAGGAATATTTCTTCAGTCTTCTTGCGATTCCAGTTTTGAGCAGTTGGGTTATGCTCCATATGATTTCTCCACTGCCCTTTGAATCAGTCAAGAGGCCTAAACTGCAGGAATAATTTTTCTAGAGATTCTTATTTGGTGGCTATCGTCCTAAATCTGAGCCCTGCCCTAAATACACTGAAACCTTCAGCTACGTCCTATATTTGATTTCATGTAAATTCTTTTTAGGTTATCTCATATACTGTTCAAGATATTTTTCTTCCCATAATATGTTAATTTTACATGTATTTGTTTTATTCCGTCTTATTCTGTGTATTTCTCTTCTACTCTGTGTCCAGTTATCAAGTCTACATAGAATAATATGCTTTTATTGGTCTCAAATTATTTATAGCTTGGTTTTCCTCAGATTATGGCTCCATTTTGACAGTAAAGCAGACATAGCAGCTCATTGTCAACAAAAACCAAAATTTCTCTTTACCTTCTCTGCACTCTGCCAGCTCTGTTTCTTGTTTAATTACTTCATTAATGGATTAAGCCGATTAAAAAAACTGAAAAATTATTCTTTTCCCAGGTTAATTTTCTTTAACCTTAGTGATTTGAATTGACCTGATGAAGTACCAGAAGAACTCTAGGTCCAGGGCAAAGGAAGAGGTAGGAGGTGGAAAATGGTGGCAAATGCAAGAGCCTGCCTATATGGTGGTGGGGAATTATTTGGACAGATCAAATGTGTTCATGGAACTGCAACTTTCACAGTTTTTTTTTAAACTAGGCACTCTCCCATACCAAAATGTAACAAGCTTTCCTGCTCTTTCCTGTGCCCTAATTTCTTACTTCACAAAAATTATTACCTATTATATAAGATTTCTTGATATTGATGGTCTTGATATTCATGACAAGCACAAATGAATTCCAGCCACTCCAGTCAGCAACTCAGCTTCATTGAAGGCCCAACTTAAATGCCTCTATGCAAACACACATAGCATAGGGAATGAACAAGAGGAATTAGAGATGCGCGCAAACCCACAGGGTAGTGATCTTATTGACATCATGGAGATGTAGTGGGATGGTTCCTATGACTGGAGTATTGGAATGGAAGGATACAGGCTCTTTAAGAAGGACAGGTGGGGGAGATGAGAAGGGGATGTCACCTTCTGTGTCAATGACAGCTGAAGTGCATGGAGCTTCACCTGGGGATGGATGAGGAGCAGACAGAGAGCTTATGGGTCAGGATTAAAGGGAGGTCAGGGACAGATGACATTATAGTGGGAGTCTGGCCACTCAACCAGGAAGACAGAGGCCCTCTATAGACAGGTAGAAGCAGCCTCATGGTCACAAGCCCTGGTCCTCATCGGGGACTTAAACCGCCCTGATATCTGTTGAAGGGACAACACAGCAGGGCATAAGCAATCCAGGAGGTTCCTGGAATGCATTGATGATACCTTTCTTCTCAAAGTAATAGAGGAGCCAACGAGGAGAGGTGCTATGCTGGACCTTGTTCTCACCAACAAGGAGGGGCTGGTGGGGAATGTGGAGCTCAAGGAGAGTCTTGGCTGCAGTGACCATGAAATTGTGGAGTTTGAGATCCTTAGGGCAGTGAGGAGGGCGCAGAGCAAACTCACTATCCTGGACTTCAGGAAAGCAGTCTTTGGCCTCTTCAGGGACCTGCTAGTCAGAGTAAGGATAAAGCTCTGGAGCCCAAGAGGGGCCCAAGAAAGCTGGTTAATATTCAAGGATCACCTTCTCCAAGTTCAGGAGCAAAATATTCCAACAAAGAAGAAGTCAGGAAAAAATGCCAGACGGCCTGCATGAATGAACAAGGAGCTCCTGGACCAACTTAAACACAAAAAGGAAGCCTGCAGAGGGTGGAAACAAAGACAAGTAGCCTTGGAGGAATACAGAGAAATTGTCCGAGTAGCCAGGGATCAGGTTAGGAATGCTAAAGCCCTGATGGAATTACATAATTAAGATTAGAAGAAAAATGAGCAATTTTTAGCAAGGCCTGTTGTGATAGGAGAAAGGGTAATGGTTTTAAACTAAAAGAGAGTAGATTCAGATTAGACATAAGGAAGAAATTTTTTACAATGAGGGTGGTGGAACAGTGGAACAGGTTGCCCAGGGAGGTGGTGGATGCCCCATCCCTGGAAACATTCAAGGCAAAGTTTCACGGGGCTCTGAGCAACCTAATCTGGTTGAAGATGTTCCTTCTCCTTGCAGGAGGGTTGAACTACATGACCTTTAAAGGTCCCTTCCAAACTAAACTACTCTATGATTTTACAATGTGTTGATATATATGATGACCATTTTATAGATCTTCAAATTTCATGTAACTCTGTGCATTTGATTTTATATACATAGACTGAAATACATTTTTTCTTGATGCTTGTGAACAGTGTTATTGAGCTTTATTAAGTCTACAGCAGATTATTAAAGATCAGATTTTGTATGTTGCAGGTATTTGATATTTGACTACCCTCTTCTCTTTGGAGCTTTTCCAGATCTCCTTTTCCTCCTGTGATTTAGTTTCTCAAGTCTTTGGGTTAGGTCATTCCTTCCTTTCCATACATACTCAGGGGGAGCATTAACAGTTCTTAGTATGGTGGGGTTTTTTTGACCATTTTTACTATTTTCCAACGACTTTCATTGCCTGAGTCTTCCACAGATAAATCCTTTCTCTGAAGATTGACTGTACTTTCATTTGTTTGGACTTTTTCTCCTTTCTAACTCATTATATCACTCTGTAATTATAATATAAGAAACAAAAAGCTGTATTTTTATCCTTTCTTGCTCTCAATCTGATATCTTATTCCCCACATAGTGGTTTTTAAAAAACCCTCTTCAGTTATTAAAACTTACATCTCCTCCACCATGACTTACAAATAGTTTCTTTTTGTTTTAAAAATCTTTTGGCTCTTTTTTTTTTTTTTTTCTTTTCAAGTCCTGTCTCTCAACAGAAGATGGACTTAAATTCTGAAGGCAATCAGTCTTTGATGCATTTTAACTCTGGGTAATTTTCTTACCATATTGATTGCATCACGTTGTCAGTGATATTTATAGTCTCTTTGTCAGCACTTCTTATCTCATCTGTGATAGTTTTCTTTCTGTTAGCATCCTCTGTGGTTTTAACACAATCTTTTAAAGTTTCAAACTTGTTAATCTGCCACACCAACCTTTACTTGGCTATCTTTGATATTCTGTGTTATAACTGACTCATATCTCTTTTGTGTGGTTCTTTCATGTTTCAAATCTTGCTTTCTCGCACTTTCTTGCTCTTATGAAAGAGTGGCTGAAGTCACAGTTGGCTTTCAATGGTCAGATATTACTTCTGTCTCTTGAATCAGTAAATATACAGGACCAATTGTGGTATCTATTTTTTTTTCAGTGACTTTATTTAACATTTTCAAATCTCCAGTGAGTTCATTGACTCCTGCTTCTGATCAATATAATGCACTTCCAGGAAAATATGGAAGTGTTATAGTCATCTCTACCACTCTCTACAACATTCCTCACTCATAAGACTCTCAGAGAGATTTTCACCCATGATTGTTCTTTTTAGATGTTCGGTTTTCTTAGGCACCATGCAACACAGCTATGATGAAAAAAGCTATTGCTAGGAGACAGCTCTGTGTTTCTTGGCCATGCTCACCTCACATGTGCCACTAATATTACCAAATCTCATATTCCCTCATCATATGACAGGAGTCAGTATCCGCTTGAAACAATTGGCTACTAGCTGAATGTAGCTCTTGGCAACATTTTATTTTGTAAGTGGAAACCCATTCTTTTTTACTTTTGTTATTTGTTGTAGTAACATAGAAGATGAACTTTTTTTTTTTTCTGGAAGCCATTGCAATTTAGTATTAATTAATATCCACTTATAGCAAAGTGTTGACAATAACTTTCCAAAATTGTGAATTTGACATTTAGCAGCATCATTTAACAGAGCAAGAGGAGCTTTCCAAACTACAGTTGAAAGTAAATTAGCTGTGATATAAATGTTTATAACTTTAGTCACTTACTCGGTGGCTAAGGAAGCTTTTGTTACGGCTGGAGACTTCCACATGGATGACATGAGATACTTCCTCCGCAGTTACCTTGCCAGACATTATGTTTTGCCTCAAGTATTTCTATTTAAAATGTTCATTATTGTACCTTGCACAGTTGGAACTAAAATTCTTCGTACCAAGGCCAGTGTGCTCTAGTGATTTATCTTTTTGTTTCAAATCCTTTAACAACAGGCTACTGCTTTAGGTCATAGCCCACTCTGAAGGGGTCCAAAGCAAGAGGTTTGAGGAGACTGAAGATCATACTCAAATACCAGGTATCTGTCTCCGTCAGACCTTCACCTGACGAAGAAGTGTTCATTTACTAAGTCAAAACTGTTAGTATAACAGCTGTCATACCCTTAATTTACACACTTACTCAATAGCTGATTCTTAGCCATGTTGTTAGTTTTTAACATACTCACAGAGAATCCTCTAGCCTATTTGCTGAAGAATCTCTTGAAAGGGCATTTGCCTGAGATATGAAGAGCTCTGAAGTTCCTCCAAGGAGTTCATTTTGTAGAGAAGGTATTTAATCCTTTCTACTGTCTGAGGAACTGGTCTTTTCCTAACACCTTCCAGGGAGAGGAGTGTGCATCAGATGTTTGTCTTTTTACACCTCCATCAGTATTTGAAGAGGTATGAGGCAATAATTGCTCTGTTAAGGCATTCCCTGACATGAGTAAACAAGAGAAGAGTCCACAGTTACACTAAGTGATTGAATGGGAAACTACCAACACTTGTTTAATAAAATTCATAAGGTCATTCTTGAGGCAATGTGTATCAAACAGATGAACAGTCACGAGCTTCAATCTGGAAAGTAGATGACGTGTGCTTGCATCCTTCGTAGAGGGACTAGTTAAAGAAGTAGTCAAATTAATTTTGTTGTTATTTCATTCTGGGCAACAAAAGGTGGAAGAATGCTTTATTTAATAAATAACCAGGAGATGAACTCTAAAGTTTCCCTGTGCATTACAAATGTTTGGAGTTTTTACTTTTCTCCCATTTAAGAAGACCACGTGTATGATATTGCTGTGATTATGATGATCTTTCAACATACAAAATGTGTCTCTTCATCAGCACCTGCTCACCGCTAAATGTGTTATCAATAGACACGTTTATGCAAGTCCAACCTGTATTTTACATAAAGCTTGAATAGAAGCTTTGACTAGGTAGTTATTCCCTCCTTCCTTCCTTCTTTTCTTCCTTCCTTCCTTCCGCTCTCCCTCCCTTTCCTTGCCCCCTTTCGTCATTTGAAAACATTTTGCCATACATAAATTAAGAAAAAAAATGATGAAAAAGAGGAATTTTTTAATCAGATAGACCTTTCTGCAACCCTCCTCCAGTCAACACCCACTCCACTCTGCTCAGAGTAGAGAGTGTGGCAGAAGTGTGTCAGGTACTTCAGATCCTCCAGTACGTGGCAGAGTTAATTAGCTCTTTCCTGTGAATTGCCTGTTTGTCCAGGCGTAAGAAAATGACCCTTTATCAGGAACTCATGGTCCTTTAGCAGTGGAATGTGCAGACAGACTCTGCAACGGGGATTTATCTGGCAGTGTAACTTCTACGGAATGTTTCTTTTCCGCCTATAAAGATGTTCCTCCCTCCCCGCACCCTGCCATCCCTCTACTCGGTACATGTCTGAGTAGTCCCCTGAGTATGTGATTTACTGTCTTTTTTTTGGAAACAGGAAGACTAAAACTATTCATAAGTATAAAATTATATTCATGTCAGAGTTAGGAAATAAACTTTTTTTTTCAGCTTTCTTTTTTGTTTTGCTCTGTTTTATCTGCAGATTTTCACAGACATGCTGTTGTATGTAAAATGCCTTTGGAACACATAAGATCAAAATCAAACAATAAATTCTATACTGTGGTATATAATTCTAGTATCCAATGAAAATCACAACTCTCTTACTCCCTTTCCATCCAGTTAAGTCTCCAAGCCTGCCTGGTCTCCAAGCCTGACATTCTGTAGACTTGGCTATCAAGGTATCGGTGGTATGAAAAGAATTTTATCAACACAATAGAAGATCTTTATATCTCTAGGGATATCTCTAAATGAGTCTGTTCTGGTGATCATTAGGCATAAACCTCATATGCAGAATGCTTCACCAGTGATGAATTTGACTATCCCCTTTGAATGAAGTGGTATTTGTTTGCTTTATAGAGACAATGCCCGATAAACAAATATTTCCATCACTTAACTATATCAGATGGCTTATCAAAACTATTCAGGTATCATTGAACAACCAAGGAGAAGAATGCTGAAGGATTTAAGACAAATTACTGTGGAAAAAAGAAAAAGGATTAACGATATGTAATAGATGGAATCATTCAAGGCCTTTTTTGATGTATACAATCTTTATTATTGCTACAAGAAATGAAGTTGTGAGTGACTAGCAAAAGAGAAAGCCGCCCTCGAACCTGTCCTAATATTTTTTTCTCATTCCCTTTTGCTTTCTGGTACTTCCCTCTTAAAGGAATGTATTGCATTGCTTGTCTATGATAAGCACATCTACCTTCAGCATTTGCAAGCTATTTATTCGTGCTGCTGTTCAACAGAATGGGCAGTTGCTCAGTGTGCTTGCATAATGCTAGCAGTCCTGTATGAAGAAATGAGATATTTCACTTTGGTAACAAACCTACATTTGAAATATGGTCCTTAAGTGTTTCATCTTGGTCTTTTAGTCATCTGTAAAGGCATGCACAAAAGCAGTGCTCATGGTGTGTTTAAGACCTTGCAATTGCACGGTATTCCTTAGTCTGTGCTGATTTGGTCTTCTGCCCACGTCCTTGGAGGTGTTTCTCACATGGAGGGGCCAGACAGCTCACTCTGGCTACCAGCTTCTTGTCAGACGCAGTTCAAGGCATTGGCTGTCAGCTGTATAACAAACCTTTCCCTTGTATGAGAGCTGAAAAGCCTTCCCCAATAAAAATATGCATTGTTGTGGGTTTTTTTTCTCTAAAAATATAATGGATTTTACCTCTTTAGTTCATTGAATAAGGTCTAGTGCCTCATTTGTCTTTGGATGCTGACCTTGTCATGGATTACTCCTGGCTTAGTTTTTAAGTCATTCCTCACACATTTCTATTTTCAGTTGCCCATTGTAAAATGTGGCATTTGGAGGGCAGGAACTTCACTGTCATACTTGATTTATGTAGGAGGCCACTGATTCTGAGGCTCCAAGTTATTGTTGCCTCTTGTCCTTCCTCCGCCCTCACTCTCCCTGGAAATGGGCAAAAAGTCTTGACATAGTAAGAGAGATGTGACAGTAAAAAAAAAAAAGATATTGACAGATGTGTTTGGTTCAGTGTAGTTATCTCAAGTGGAGTTGTCTAGCATCTTGTGGTTGTCAGAGGGAAAATTACCGTGTATGCAATACTGTCCCAAAACTTAATCCAAAAGCTGAATAGTTCATCATTTAATTAACATCTTTACTTAGTGTTATTATATGCTTATGCAAGATTTTTATACAAGACAGAAAAAAAATGAGATATGACAGTGACATGTTTGGCATTCACTGTGTCAGACCTCTGGTGTATATGGTATAAGAAGTATTCAGAACATGTGCTATGTGCCAGGAAGCTTCTGGGGTGCTTCAGACCGACTGTGTGGGGTTGATGACTGCACACACGGTAAATCTGGTGTACCCTGGGAGATCAAGGCTCACTCTGTATGCACTGAAGGCTGATGTATCAGTGTGCAGGGGGTGTATCCAGAATCTCTGATGCATAGCCAGGAATCCAAGACAAATATAGCAACTTCTGCCTGGCAGAATTTCTAAACATAAGAGAGGAAAAGGTAGGAATACCCATACCCCCAGTGACATAGTAGCCCTCATAATCAAAAGAGCTACCCACTTTGTTGTGTAGGGGCATGCCTTTCCATATGAATCTCCATTATGGGTCATTTTGCATCCCCCCTCAGGTGAGGACCATGTATGTATGTGAGACGAAACCCTGTGCCTCCATAATCTCTTGTAGTTCCACCAGCATCAGCAGGGGGTATGCTGGTTTGCTTCTGCTTCTGATTTGGCCCCATTCTCTGGGTTTTTATTAACTGATTGTTGTTGGTTTTTTTTTTTTTTTTTAAACAGTTACAGAATAGTAAATTATAATAATAGATTACCGCATGGATGGGTGTATCAGCATATGTTTGTGGGGGGGATGTGAGAGATTGAACTGTGGGACGACCTCCCTGACATTCTCCAAAGCCTTTTCTCTTTTCCCAGGCTTTTTGGGAGGGTGTTTGTCTGAGGGGGGGGAGAATTCATTAGGCATGCCGGGGAAGAGATTTCTTATGTTTACTTGCAGATCTTTATAGCCTTCATGGAGTGGGATGCACGGTTCCCATAAATATGTGATAATGATCATTTGGAGTGTGAATGTTAATTTGTGTAATGGGTTCCCAAAATATGGGCCATGTGCCTGCTAAGTATGTTTTATTTTAAAATAAATGTGCATACATAATACACACACACATGCCGCCTGCATATGCATCCATAATTAAAAATCTAAAATTATAATTTGTTTTTGAAGGAGACAAAGCAACAGCTCCCCCAGCGCACTGGTAACCGTTGAGCGGGAGCCCAGCCGTCAGGATGGTTTTGTGAGCCCTGCCGGAGATCACAGTCCCACACGGACAGCTGCGGCTACAAAGCACCCCAGTGACCTAGATTCAGCTGTAGATTACTGTCTGCTCTGGCCTCTGCCTCCCATCGCTGCACCAGGAGTCTGATTTTGTTGCACAAGCTAACTTGCTTACTGCTCTGACCCATTTTACCATAGCAACCTGCTTTGCTGTACCAGAGGCTAGAAAAAGCACACAGGCGACTTTTTCAGGATTCCAAGATTAAGTTCACTCTCTGCTCTTTTCTTTTTTCTCCACCCCCCCCACCTCCTCTTCCCCTCCTGAATGTGCTTAGCAGACATGACGAAGAAGAACTGACACTTTCCAACTGTACTGGAAGCCAGGAAAAGATTTAAGCAAGGTGTCACTTATGTACTTCTAATACATTCTTCATCCTGCTGAATGTTTTTTAACGTATTTTTTTTTCCTGATGAAATTAGCCAAATGCTTCCCTTGCCCCAAATGTCTTATACCAGATTTTTCCCTTATCCATGCCCATCCCCTTTCCCCAGTATCCTACCCATTTTATTTTCATAAGTACATTTCATTATCTCCTCTCCCATGTGTTGGATTTTCTGATAACGTACGAATAAGTGCAATCAGGTCTTCAGGACTAAAACTGCTCTCACTGTAGTATGTTAGTTCTTGTCCATACATTCGTATGTTTACACGACTGTATATGTTAGAAACAAGGTGCTGCAGTTTAGAGGCAGCTCTTTTCAGATATTAATTTAGTCTTTCATAGACATTATTCTGACTGGGAAAAAAAGAAAAAGATGATAACTCAAAACACTATGTATAATGATGGTGAGATTTGAGAAAATCAGATGTTGATAATTTTTCAAGACTTTGTCCTTTTAATTTTTTCTAATACTTCTGAGGAAACACCTTCTGTTTGCTAAGACTGGAGATGTGCATGTAGATGTAAGCATATGCAAAAATACACAAAATCACAAGAAAGTAAAACGGAGAGAAGTGTTATGAAAGAAACTGGCTTTTACGTCTGTGCTTCACATGTTTCTGAGATGCTCTTACACCACTTGAGCATTTTTGCTAGCCAGCCAAAGGAACTTTGCTTAGCACTTCCCAAGCCCAGCCGTGACTGTTCCTGCCCTCATAGGCACTGGGAAAGGCACAGGCAGGCTTCCAGGCTGACAGCCATCAGAGGTGCATTTAGTTTTGGGAAATGTTTTGTGAATCTGTTTTGCAACCCACACAGAGAGCATCAGATATCCACAAGCCAGGAAATTTTTGTGTTTGCTAGTGGCAGTGCTGCTCTGTTTTGATTTAGGCTCATTTCTGCTATAGACAGATATCTCCTGGTTGTGTTGGTTCATTTATTTTTAGCTTCTATAAATTGGTAAGTGTCTTCTTGTTTTGCTAATCAGAGCTGGTATTGTATAAGGCTCAAGTGCCATATCTCTCCCAGCTGGCTAGTAAAACAAGGTACGAAAGTGGCACTATGTAAGACTCTAAAAAAATAATGCAAGGTGCCGAAATGGCTCTGATAACTGAAAAGTACATCTCTCGACATTCCTCCTTCAGAAGGACTGTCCTTATCTCCAGGAATGTAGATGTTTGAGCTGTTTGAGCTGAGCACCCTTTCAAGCATTGCAGCTCTCCTAGAAGGGAAAGGTTTGTTATATAGCTGATGGCCAATGCCTTGAACTGCGTCTGACAAGAAGCTGGTAGCCAGTGAGCTGTCTGACCCCCTGTGTGAGAAACACCTCCAAGGACATGGGCAGAAGACCAAATCAGCACAGACTAAGGAATACTGTGCTTCTGTGAGGTCTTAGACATGCTATGAGCACTGCTTGTGTTCATGCCACTACTCCACAGTGAATGGAAAGCTGTCCAGAGGTCCTGCGAACGCAGCTCTCCTTGCCAATGCGTTGTAAGGCTGTATCTGAGCTTACCTCAGGGTAGTGTGTTGTTCCATATCCTCAGAATGGAACGGCAAGTTAGATTCTATATAAATGTGTTTCCTACGAGTTTTCAAACTGCAATTGCAAGCAGATCATACTTGAGGAAACCACTCTAGAGAGGGGAGAGAGGTAAAGATGAATGCACCAGAATCTATTACATTCAGAAAGTTGCAGACTCCTTGTCAAAATAAAAGATTTTTTTAAAAAATCATGTCACTGCTACAATTTAACTCTGTAAAAAGACCTAAGCACCTCTGATCTTATGCTTTATTGACAACCCCTCCCCAAAAAAGGTAAAAAAATAAGTTGAAAGAAAACACAGCAACTACTATTTCCTCGTGTCAATGTCTGGGTGTTTATCCTAATTTTCATTCACTTGGACTGAAGATCATCTACTAGTTTTTACCTAGAAGATGTAGATCTGGCTTTTGTTGCAGACAGGTCTGACAGCTGACAGGGCTAGCAGTCTGCTGGTGGTGGGCAGTAGGACTATCATCTATGGCTAGACTGGCTCTACACCTTCCTCCTCTCCCATGCCTTTTGCCAGACCTAACTGTGACTAGCACTGCCAGGATAGTGTAGTACTCAGCTTTGAGTAAAGTAAATCTCTCTCTGCCTTCATTAGTGGGAAAAACTTTAAAGGCCCTGTCCAGACCTAGCCTTAACTAAGTCAAATTAGTGATGTCAAATTGTGACAGGGCTTCAAAAGAAATTGAAAAGAGACACTGAGTTGACAGTCATCACTATGTTTATGGAACTGTAATTCTAAGTTTTCCACTGTCCTCTAGGCTAATGTAACTTACATGGTGAACATGGAAGTCAACAAGAAAGTAAACTATAATGCACGAGGCACGAAAATGACAAAGACAGAATGACCTTTTCTCAAAGACTTTGGAGACCAAATAACGCTACATTTATCCTCATGAATTTTATTTTCTAATGATTAGACTTGAGTGTAATTTTTTGAGCTTTCTGAGGGATTTTAAAACTGTTACGTGTAAAAGGAGAGATATTCTCTCTCATGATTCCACTGCCATATGCACTTCAGTTATTTCATGGAGTGCATGGGATTCATTAACTAGTCTTGTGGATTAACTCAACCTAGTGAATTGATGATTTTTTTTATTGCTTCCTGAGGGAGGCTAATGTTCTCAATCATAGGTACTATTAGCTTACTTCCAAGATGCAGAACCATCAAAGATGCAGTTTAGCAAATGTGGGCTTAAAAGGAAGAAAGGTTATGTAGTCTGAGTTAAGTTCCACTGGTCCTTTGCACTGAAGGATTTGTCTTTGTGCAGGACTTTGAAAACCACCTGAAAATTAGATCTTTACAGGTGTAGGTGTTGCCTTTTTAATAATTTCTCAGGTAACATGGTTCATGCTCTGGACAGCAATGTTACATACTCTTATAGGTTATATTTAATCACTTCATTGGAAAGACTTCAGACACTAAGAGGCTGTGTACAGGTAGGTATAGGACTTGCCTCTCACAAATAATTCTTTCTTATCACCAACTAGAGAAATGTCCACTCGAAAAGCGATCAGACTCAACGTGTGTTTGGGAATCATCTTATGGCATAGAGCTACTCTAAAATTAAGGAACATGAAACCACCATTGTGGGAAACTGACGTAGGTATCTGTTGCAGAGATACAGCAGAAGCATAACACAATTACTAAAAATCAAAGGCAATGCCCTTTTTTGATTTCCTCTGAAGAGTTAACTGAACCTCTTTTGCTGACTGTCTATTGAGGGGAGAAATAATAAACTGCAGATGCTAATTTATGGATGGTAATTTTACTCTTCTCACACACCACGGACAAGGGCTGCAATCTACATTCCCCAGTACACCTCACCTTAGATCTGGAACAGTCTTAAATAAACCTACATTTTCCTACTCATCTTTAGAAACTAGTGTGTTTAGCTTACTATTTTGCCTATTACCAAAGCACATAGAAACTCTAAGTAAGGTCAAGATCATACAAATGAAGTTTTAAATTTCTCTGTCATATGCTAGTGAAGGATAGGCAGTTCTTTTGGCTTTTTTTTCTAAACGCATAGTTACAGATAAGTAAACGTTAGCTGGAAGCCAAATGATAATGGTTTAGTTAATTAGAAAAAATGTAGAAAGCACTAGGGAGTTGTGGACAAAGATGGAAACAAGTAAAGGAGAATATGGCAAGCAGAAGTAATGAAGCTGGCACAAGAAGACTTGCAAGAGAGAGCTGGGAGGGGATGGAAATGTAGGTCTCAAGAGCATGAGAAGGAAGATCCTCAGCTGGGAAAAGTGAGGCCAGAGTTGGAAAACATCACTAGTGTCCAGTGCTTATGAAGATGTGCAGCTGCTTCTGCTTCAGATGGATCTTTTATGCAGCTGCTGGCTCTGCCTAGGAATGTCTTCTGCCTTTGGGACCATATGATACACATCAGTGTTGGGAAGAGATAGAGCACTGGCAAGCCTTTATTTCCATCCCAAACTGTGCTGTCACACAGGATTAAGAGAAACAGTTCTCATTTGAAAAATAGTTTAAAATAAGTATTTTTATATCTCAGTTTAATTAATTAAAAATTCCTTGTTTATATTTATTCATGTCCACTGTCTTCAGCTGTATCTGAATCTGCTCGCTTTTCCCAAAAGTCCTTTGACAATAGGTAAGACTGTAATCAGGTACATTTAAAATCACATAGAAAGCATAGTTTTCTTGGGTAATATTAACCCATCAGGTACTAAAAAAAAACCCCTAACAAACAAGGTCATTTGCAAAGTCAGTGCTTCTGTACAGGTGATATAAGATTACTTCATTTTTGTGACAGACACTAGTATTAGGGACGTGGATGGTCTTACCAGAAGAAGAGGAAGCATTAGAAAAAAGAGTGAGGCTGAAACACTGCGCCTTGAAGTGCACGGTTTGCTTTTGCTGCTGCTCCTGAAAGGATGTGAGAGATGGAGACTGTAACATGTTGTGCAGCATCTCTGCTTTTCCCCACCTCTGAATTACTGATGGCAATGAGCGATTCTGCTCTAGTTTAGAAGCCAGCAGTGCACATCTCCTTTGAGCAGGGTTTGGTCTTTGCAGACACTCCAGCAATGTTTGGATTAAGTTTCAGTAACACATTCCTGTTTTAAAGTCTCTCTGTTCTTCATGTAATAGGTGCAACAACAGCAAGGATACCTGATGCAACACATTGAATAAGAAAAGGATGGACTAGGCTTCTTAAGGCAAGGTCAGGGGATAGAGAAGGGAACTGAAGCAAGAAGAAGAATGGGAGCACCAAACCAGGCTTTGTGGAGTGGAATGAAAGGAAACAAAGGTTTTTTTCCTGGGATCAAGGTGGAGAAAATGCAAATGAAATTTAACAGTTCAGGCATCTCCACTCACTGATTAGCCCCTTGTGGGATGCATACTTTTCCAGACATAACACCACTAAGTGTACTGCTAAATACTGAATACCTGTGACAAATGAGACTTGACATCCTATAAGAAAGAAGATTTGTTTTCCCAGAGTTGCACCATATTATTCATAAGTTGTAAACTACCAGCATAAGGGGCTTTACACTTTACCTTTTATGTTACAGGAAGTTATCTATGGTAAAATGAATGCTTCTGATTTTACAGATGAAGGATATGATACTATTTAATGCTTTTCAGAGCTTGTGATGTGACCCTTGTATGTAATTTTTTATACAGAAACAGTAAAGATATAGATAGTTTTCACTTTTAATAACTCTGTACATGTAGCATAATAAATGAGCTGGTCAAATAAGACCAACATTGGAGATATTTGACCTCTGTAAATCAGACAGAGTTATGTGAACTGAACAGTGAAGAAAATTTCAGTTTGATAGTTATAATTCTGTACAGTGCTTTCTAGTAGCAGAAATATTTGCAGGAAAAGTGAAATATTAAAATGTGGCAGAAATACAAAAACATAGCCATGCAAATTGTTTTCATATGCCTACAGTGAAAGATGCCAACTTTTTATGATCGTATTACTTAACCGCTATGGGCATTTTTCCCCATCAGACCATCTTTAGACTTTCTAAACTCAAGCGTATAAAATTGCATGCTTGAAAGTGCATTAAGTTGTTCATTAGTAAGTAGACATTCAGTTTTTATTAAGGCTTATGTCCACATTAACAACTGTGCAGCCCTGTCAGAATGGGTGTGTAGAATGGACAGAAAGCTGAGCACTGGGTGTCTGTACCACACATTTTTTCAGTGGGAGTTACTTTGAATTAGCTCTTGTCTAGTCCTATGGATCAATTTTGATTATGATTTAATTATGATTTTAAAAGCAGGAGAGGAGATCCTGAAGAACAACTTTTGTCCTAGCTTCATCCAAAACCAAATCTAGTTCAGATGCTCTGAGACTGCTCTGTGATACAAACAAAACCATTCGTTGTAACTACCATTGCACAAGAAGATTCCTTTAAAAAAGGTACTAACATGCTAGTAGATGCATCCTGTTTTACTGAGCACCACAAAATCTGTTTCATGTGACACAAGAGGCTAAGAAGTTGATGTTTTGTCAATTATTCTTAAAGCTCAGGTAGGAAACTTCGACCCCACTGTAGGCACAACAAAGCTGTCATGCATACAGAGCATGTAAGGTAAGCTTCAAATAATAGTGTTGATGGTTGAAGTTTGAAGCCTTCTAAAGGTGAGGATGTGCCATGCTCTGAATAATCTGGTTGCATTTACAGTGTTGTAGTATGTTCTTCATGGTAATTATTGTGAGGTTAGAGGTCTGGACTCTAAAGATTACTACAGTTTAATGGCATTTGGTTGCTAGTGAGTCATCTTCTAGAATTCTTCTTAGAACAGGAAGGAATATAAAAGGATGTTTTTATTTTTCCACTTCATAGAGAAGAAATTATAGAAAATCTTAAGTCTGAATGGGTCTCAAAAGGCCATCTGGACTAGATCCTGTTCAAAGCAGGGCTAACTTCACCTGTCTTCTATGAGAACTAACATGTGCAATAATAAGGCTTCCTCCAGTAGTTTAAAGAAGTCTTTTCCCATTTCCTTGTCCAGACTGAGCAGTCAATAGCAGATGACCACCATCACATTCACTTGTTGACCTTGCCTCTGATCCCAGCTTATAAACTCACCTTCTGCCCCTCAGCCATTCCATAGCAAATCTCCGTACAGGCAAGCTCTTCCTTTGTGTAGTGAATCCTTCCCTCCTAATTTCACCTGCTTGACCTTCCTAAGGACATGTATCTAGTCATTGCGGCACTCCAATCATGTAAGTTATTCCACCATGTCTCTATGATCTCAGTGAGGTTTTACATCTGCGACTAGGTCTTGACTTCTAATTCTTTCTGTTCGTTTCATGTACTCCACGTGTTCATGAATACATATTGACATGGGTTCCGAGTTACAATGCTTTCTCAGGGTAACACCTGTTACTCAGGTGCTTCCTTCTTGATTCTCAGTCCTATGCTTGTCTTCAAACATGGTTTTCATTTTCTAATAAATTTAATTTAAAGCCTTTTTCACTAAGACTTTTGCACCCTCAGCAACTTCACCAATAACACCAAGCTGTGTGATGTGGTCAAAATGCTGGAGGGGAGGGATGCCATCCAGAGGGATCTTGACAGGCTGGAGAGGTAGACCCATGCAAAACTTATGAACTTCGACAATGCCAAGTGCAAGGTCCTGCATGTGGGTCATGGCAATCCTAGGCACAAATACAGGCTGGGCGGAGAATGGATCGAGACCAGCCCTGGGGAGAGGGACTTGGGAGTGATGGTAGATGAGGCGTTCAACATGAACAGTCAATGTGCCTTTGTGGCCCAGAAGGCCAACTGAATCCTGGGCTGCATCAAAAGAAGCGTGGCCAGCAGGTCGAGGGAGGTGATTCTCCCCCACTACTCTGCTCTTGTGAGACCCCACCTGGAGTACTGCATACAGCTCTAGAACTCCCAGCATAAGAAGGACATGGATATGTTGGAGTGAGTCCAGAGGAGAGACATGAAGATGGTAAGAGGGCTGGAGCACCTCTCCTGTGAGGACAGGCTGAGAGAGTTGGGGCTGTTCAGCCTTGGGGAGGGAAGGCTCCGGGGAGATCTTACAGCGGCCTTCCAGAACCTCAAGGGGGCCTACAAGAAAGATGGGGAAAGGCTGTTTAGTAGGGCCTGTTGTGATAGGACGAGGGGTAATGGTTTTAAAATAGAGGGAGGTAGATTTAGATTGGAAATTAGGAAACAATTTTTTACAATGCGAGTTATAGAACACTGGAACAGGTTGCCCAGAAAGGTGGTGGAAGCCCCATCCCTGGAAATGTTCAAGGCCAGGCTGGATGAGGCTCTGAGCAACCTGATCTAGTTGGGGATGTCCCTGCTTCTTGCAGGGGTGTTGGACTAGATGACCTTTAAAGGTCCCTTGCAACCCAAATTATTCTATGATTCTACGATTCTAAGTTGGCAATACTGTTAGCAAAGATGGCCTTGCCTTGCTTTGTCAGATGAATAATGTATTTCTGCAGTGTTCTTTTTTTCCCCAGAGAGGATCCTGTGATTGCTCAAGTGGAAGCCTTGCCTGCAACAGCCAGGATGGGTGCCTCTATACCATGTAGAAGGGAGTCTCTTGCTACAGTTACTCACTGCTGGCTTTTCATGGCACGCTGCTTTTAATAAATGAACCAGGCTGGTCCAGAACAAACACCTCCACCAGCAGAACTTGTTCCTTCTCACCTGCCATGAAGGTCATACATGTCTTCTGCAACTGTGCACCTGTGTGCAAAGAGCCTCCTTTCCTCTTGTTAGAAGCCTAAGCTTCCAAAATTCACTGTCATGGAGCCCCAAATCTCCACCTCCTCTAGCCTGCTTGCCTCTTCTTCTGTAAAATGCTGGATCTAGCGCCTTGACCTTGCAAGGTTTCAGCAAAGAGGCTCCTGCCCATCTTCCCTTGCACTGCTTAGTCTGGGCACCACAACTCTCAGGTCGTTTACCAGGCAGCTCAGTGATTTGACTACAAAACACCTCCCAGCAATGAGGTGACTATCTACAGAAGCCTGTAAAAGCAGCCTAAAGCATCCTATTAAAAGGCATATGCCATTAAAACTAGTGATGCCAAAGGAAACAAAGATTTTAAACAAAATTGGATATTTAAGAGTATCATTGTCCCTCCCAGAGGATCAATTTTTTTCTTATTTTGTATTTTACAGAAGCCTTTGAACAGTTCAAACTCAGATGTAGAAATTATTTCTGTTAATCTGAAAATGAATTTTAAAGATAAGAGAAAAGCCAAATGCAGGAATACTCCCTAAGATAATCAACTTCAGTGTAAAGTTTTGTCTTTTCAGGAAATCTCTCTGTGGTTCCTGGCTTTCACAGTGTCATTTTATGTTTCTTATGAGATATTTTGTCTCCACTTGTATACTACTGCAGACATGCTCAATGGTAGTTGGAGATTGCAAAGAGCTCTGACTTTGGGTGCTGGAGATGCCCACAGGACAAGACATTATCCTTTTTTTTTTCTTTTTGTGTCATACTCAGAGACTAACAAATAGGCAAGACATTAGAATTATCAGCAGACACAAAGAAAAAAAACACAATTATCGTACCAACCAATAATAATCAGAAGCTATAAAATTCTGATGTGTGCAGAACTAAAATGTAATGTAACTTTCCTCTCTATTTTTAGCCAGAAAATAAAGTTTATTGGTTTGTTGTTTTATACCTGTGACATTATCTGAAGTAGTGCAAAAGGAATAAATATGGATGCACTAGAAGAAATGGAGATTTAATAAAGTTTAGGAAATAAGTTGATGTATTTTGAGTGCCTCTCTGAGATGATTCCAAGGAGGTTAAATATATCTTGAATGTGAGATGTCTATATTTTATTAAATAACTGTTCATCTGAGTTGTTCTGTTAGAAAAGTGAGAATTTTCTTAAAACTTTTTCCTTGCGTCAAATTTTCGTCACTGTTCCCTGTGAAGAAAGTAGGGTAGTGAGTGCAAAAGTTTTCTTACAACAACTCCAAGGAGGGGAGCATGTCACATCCATGCTGTACACACATAACACTATTGCATGTGCTCAGACAAGTTGCATGGACATTGGGAACCATTTCAGGTCTCTTATGAAAAATCTTGACCTTTCTGAAGTTAGTAGACTTCAAGGGATTAGAAATTCCCTCATATACATGATGCAATGGGGTGGGGAGGTGGGGGGGTCTATATTATGTTGCCTTATCAGGTTTTGGAGGGATTCTTATAAATATTGTGTACATCACAGCTGGTCTTTCAAAGTAAAACTTATCTTTTATATCAAAGCCCTGAGATTCAAAAATGTCTTTTATTTATGTCTTTTACACTGAATTAAACAGGGATACTGCAGGAGTTACTCCTGTAGCTCCACTAATTGGAGTGTGATTTCTCCACCATACAATAACACCTGTGTAAACAGGGTTGGGCTTCACTGTTAAAATGGCTATACGGAAGAAATTGTCTTTTCCAGAGCAGTCTCAGCCTCAATTACAAACACTTCTTTTACACTAAATTAGCAGCCCTGTAAGAATAAGAAGCTTATATACAAAGGAGTGTGTGTTCTTCAGTTTTTAGTACTTCTTTATCTCTTTTTTTGACACCAGACTCTGGGAATCAGGCACAGAAATCTTCGACAAAAAGTCAAACACATGCTACAACAGAGCAGTCTACGTAACAAATTAGGCAAGAAAAATACATCACTATCGCCTGACTTATGAGGCAATTAAAACTAGTTTGGTGGATAAATAGCCTGTAATTGTTATGGCAGTCAGGAGGAAGATCCAGTAAGGAGTTTATGTAGTTAAAAGAGAAACAAGAATCAAGTCATCTCTATGGAGAAAGACGGGAGGAGAGCTAAAGACAACTTCTCCCTCACCGACTGTTTAACTTCCAGAGTTTTGGTTTTTTTTTTTCCTTTTTTTACATGAAAATTGAAAAGTGTTCATGGCTTTAGCAACAGGCTTTTGGGGGTGTTTTGTGTGAGGCTTTTCATATGATAATGGGTAGATTCTATGGCAACCATTGAAAACGAAGGGCCTGGAAACAAAAGCTGGAGGCAGAAGAGGATCAGTGCATATTCACTATGTCTGCAGGAATAACGGCAGAGCCTGGCTCTTCAGAAAGGTATCTGATGGCAGCCTGTCAAAGGAAGGGGGGTTGTTTTAACTCAAGCAGAGTTAACTCAGCCTGTAGTTAGTGCCAGGATTTCACGATTCCAATTTTCACTCTAGGGATTTTTCCACACAGAGCCACATCTACAGTAGATGCGCAGGTACAAGCTGTTATTTCTGACCTGATCGTACTTTGGGGTGAAAAAGTGAAATGGGAGACAAAAAAAAAAAAAAGAGCCAACCGCTGCTAGCTTCCTCACGACTGGTTATAGTCTCTCAGATTGCACTATGAACAGTGTAAGCAGGATTAGGCCTATAAGGGGCTGACGTCATGTGAAATCAATGCTTAATTAGAGGTTACATACTTATCTGATGGTCCAAAAAAAATTTGTCATCTGAACAAATGGAGATATGAAATATCAAGACAGTTGTTTACAGAAAAGTAAATTACTGTTTTGGAGATTGTGCTTTTCTCACAAAGAGGGACTGAAGCAGCAATTTATGTAGTTGCGTGTAAAATGATGATGCAAGCCACGAAAAGCCTATATGGCGGGCTAGTGTAAGTGTTCCTATTATTAAGTGCAGGAAGAATGTAAGTTCAAATCAAGCTTGGCTTTGGAACAAAACAAAACAGAAATCTCTAAAGTGAGAAGTGATACGAAGTACAAAATAAGTTTAAGAAGAAATTAAAAGTTCACCCTTCCTATTTGTTCTGGGATGTCACTATTTCTGTAGTACTTAGTTTAGAAACCATCACAATGCATACATTGAATTGATGATTGCAGGTGGTCTTGCTGTTCTTGTTTCTAAAGATTTGCTTTTTCCATCACAGGTTTTCAACAAATTATCTTATAAATAAATATCTAATAAATTTTAAAATATTTATCATAACAGGGAAAAAAATTCTGCTAATGAACATGATGACATACTCTCTATTTCAAGTAATACTGTGACTTTATTATCATGGATTTCCAATAGAATACTGTATTGCAAGAACAGTACTACAAAAAACATCTTCATCATGTTTCTCTCTCAGATGCCTCATGGTAATAATATCTATCAGATTCAGAATGATATGCCAGTTGTTGAAAAGTATTGGTCTAGATAATTTTCCTAAGTAACTTGTTTTACAAAGCTTCAGTTAACTATTGTATTTATAAATAAATGAATAAGCTTTCAATGAATGAGTTCCAGGCTCCTAAATCAAAGCCAGGGTAGGATTAGGTTCAGATTCATTGATAAATGCTTTTGAAAACTTCAGGCCCACTTACGCAGAATCCAGGTGAAAAGAGAAAAGAAAGAATTGAAAAGGAAGGCTGAAATTATAAAGAACAGTGCTGTGAATAACAAAGTTCCATTATCAAGGAGGGATGATTCACACTGCAGATTTATTTCTCAAATTTAAGCAGTTTATTTAAATATTTATTTTTCTCATACTGATATGCTCTTAAGCTTTCATATGAGTCCTATTAATAGCTACCAACATACACTTTTTTGCTTTTTTTTTTTGTGTGTGATACTGTCTTTGTTGTTCTGGATATAAGTTCACTCCGGTCTGTTAGCTCTTCGTGGAAAGGTGATCACATAGCCCTCTAAAAACACAGGGCCCAGGGCTCTCATGACCCAGGCTTCCTCACATGGCTCAATAACCTGAGCTCACCCTCTCAATGACTTCTTTCTGCTGAAGAAGTCTCTTGGTCTGCAAAGCAGTTGAAGTAAACAAGCATGCACATTTTGTAAAGTTTCCAAGATCAATCTTTTTTTTTTTTTTAACACAAGAAAAATATATCAATGCAGTCAAACCATAAAAGCTTCCCACATTTCCCTGAGTCATTTTTATAACTCTCAAGCTGTCTTTAAACAAAGGATAGTCTCTTTAGCTGTCCAATATTCCTCTGCCTGCATTGGGCTTCTTCAGATTCTGAATTCTCTTCCTCTTCCTGACCCCTCTCTTCTAGTCTTTCTCATGCCTCTTATTAACGACTAGGGAGAAACTTTTTCCTTCAAGCCCACGCTTTCACGCCATTTATCAAGTAATCCCAACTAGCTTCATCGTACAATTCAAACTCTCTCCTTCTTCCCCGAGGATCTCTAGCTTACTTCCCTCTCCCTAACCTCAGACTTAAAATAAAATTTAAAAATCTCAAGTGGTAGCCTGCTTTTTATTTGCAGGGATTCTCCACTGAATGGATGTTCATCAAACATTAACTACCCACTCTTGTTAATCCTCTCGTAGGTGTAAGTATTTCCTTTGTCAGTTCCAGTGAAAGTTATTTTAGTATAGAGGTGAGGAATAATGGGAATAAAAACATCCACCTTTCCCATACAAAATGGGCTTTGGGAGGTATCACTGTTTCTTGGCCCTAAAGAATTTCCATGTAAAAGTGAATTCTCAAGCTGTACATAGCCAGAAGTCACTACTTAAAGTAAAACATTTTAGATCATCTTTTTTTTTAGGGCAAAAGAACCTGGCACAGCAGAGGAGGTGAGTAAGTGAAACTATGTCCTCTACAGTGTAGCTAAGTTAACATACTCATAGCCGCTTTTTCCCCACCTTATCCTATTTATCTTCTCTACTCATTTAATTTCTCTTCTTTTTAGCTGTTCCGTTCTCTCTTTCTTTCATTTTGGACACCAAGATGATAGGTGTTGTTGAAAGACTCAGTTGGTCCTTTTTGGGGGAATGTATTTGGCGGAATGATGAAGAGTGAAGGGGCTTCCGAGTTCTGCAGTCCCAGAACCCCAGAATGGTTGAGGCTGAGAGGGACCTCTGGATGTCACCCAGTCCAGCCCCTGCTCAAGTAGGGCCACCTAGGGCAATCATTTAGACGTTAGACTTCTGAAGACATTACAGAATTTAGTGAAAAAGAATTACACCAAAAGGAAACAGGAGGAGCAAAAAGCTCTGAGACCGATGATTAACTTGAAAATATTATAGGTTTTTTTCCTTTAAAAAAGTCACGCTTTGAACTGAAGTTTGAGGAAATTCCACCTTTTCTCTCTTCCTTTTCTCATGTCAGTTAATGGATTTCCCCAAATACATTTCTGAAACACAAAAGCAGAAGTGATGAGCAGGGATTTGTGAAGAATTCTGACATAAATATGAAGAACAATAATTCCTCATTTATTTACTAAGAAAGATGAGCTGTTGTCTATTCCTCTGCCTGTGTTTCCCCTACTGATTTGGACTTAAACTGCCAATTTATGTTAACATAGAATGTCCAAAATTGCAATTTAATTTAATGGTAATTTAATTTCATTGCAATTTAATAGAAGGTTATTGCTCCTCCATCAGTAACAGCAGACACGGACACTGTCATGTCACCAAACACTTCAGTCCCAGACTTTTTCTTTGTTCCATGAGAGTAGATTACATTTCTGCTGAGTTAAACAGACCTTAAGAAACAATGTGAACTTGATATCATTTTCATGTAAGTATGATGAATATGGTAAAACAGGTCATGCTGTGTCTGGTCTATGGTAACTGTATATAAACATAAAAGTCTCAGCTCAGGTCCCTACACAAAAGTGTCTACTGTAACTGGGGATGCTCAAAGCTGCAGGAAATTATATTCTGCTTATCTTCTATTCCTTCGTCCAAGAGCACATGGTTTCCTTGCAGAATGTGTGTCACTTCTTGTAATCCATCTCTGAAATATTGTAAGGTGTCTCAGACAGAACTAGATAACTGCTCTTCCATACCTTCTATTGAAGCAGATCAAAGACTATCAGAGAATGTTCCTGGGCACTGAAACTCTGTCCTCTGTACTGCTGAAAAATGTTGTCACAGTCAAAGGCATGGTTTTGGCTCACACCTGCTAACATTCCATAAATAAAAATTGGGGCATAACTAGGCAATTAGTAATAGCTGAAAGCCATTCCACTAAGTATTTGGAAGTTGCCACTGTATTTTGGTGGGTAAGAAGGTTTCACATTATGGTGAAGCATCACACTGGTTTATGCTATTTGGCCTCAGTGCCAGAAAAATGGTCCTTTGCTCTTTTAATTCACTTGTGTAGACACTTCCAAATCCTAGTACTGCAAAGCCAATGACAAGTATTTGGACAAGTTTGACCCAGCAGAGTAAACTGACACTAGACAGTGATTTGTATCATGTGGTTATGAAGTTTTTGATGTGGTATGAGGAGCCCTAAAGCCAGACTGACTCTATGATTGAACTACATCCAGACCAAGTTAAAAGCATAGTTTTCCACTCAGCATTTCAAAACAGCAACCATATCTGAGGTAATAAAATTGTGCAGATTCAGCTAACCTGATATAGGTGTACTTTTAGTGGAAGAAGTACCACTGCAGTATGCAGACTCTTCTATTTTGCTTGTAATGTGTGTGTCATTCTCACTTAAGGGAGATCAATTTCTTAATCCATTCAGTCAGTTAAATTACTTTTAAGTGATTCCTTAATTAAACTAGTTACATTTTTATATCTTGTATCTAATACTTTAGTCCTTTAAATGGAGATCAGGCCAAGTGGTCATGATAAATGGTTTGCGCAGGTTTAGTAAGGACTGAAACTAGACAAAGTAACTGGTGGCTTTCCTTGTTAGAATCATAGAATCATAGAATGGTTAGGGTTGGAAGGGACCTTCAAAGGTCATCTAGTCCAACCCCCCTGCAAGGAGCAGAGACATCCCCAACTAGATCAGGTTGCTCAGAGCCTCATCCAGCCTGGCCTTGAACGTTTCCAGGGATGGGGCTTCCACCACCTCTCTGGGCAACCTGTTCCAGTGTTCTACAACTCTGCTGTTCCTCTTTAAAGGTGGTCGATACATACATATAATTCATGGTATAGATGTCTTCAACTTCAGTTAGGGTCTAGAGGAGACAGGATGTTTCTCTCAGCCCAGCTTCTGCCTACTCACTGAAACATTAAAAATGAGAAACATTCAAATGTTGCTAAAATACAGAATTTATAGTCAGCACAAGAATTCTGACTCTGCACCAAAAATGCAGCTGTTCATTTATACTTTTATATTCTCTACAAAAAGCTCAAATAATGGCAACAAAATTTAAGAGAAATCAAACTTCAATTTGGAGGATGTTCTGTGTAAGACACTTTCTGCTTGTCTTCTGCAATGAAAGCATGAGTCAGAAAGGGAGGAAAGTGAGAAGATCCTTTTGAAAATATGTAAAGGGAATGGGGAGTTCAATCCATTGCTTATTTTCTGTCATGTGATCTGCAAACTTACAAAATGTAGCCTTTTTTTTTTTTTTGTGATAAGAATGAACTATATATCTAACGCTGCTTCTTTTACTCATGTTAAGTACTCTCTCATTCTGCCCTACTGTTAAGAGCAGAGTTTCTCTGTCAGTGACCAGAATAACTGGCAGCAAGGGGATGCTACCAGAACTGGGTCCAGTAGGGCCTTTCTACTCCTGGAAAGAAATAATTAGTAGTAGAAGAGTAATTGATTATGCTAAAACACTTTAAAAGAGTATGGCAAAAGGTCAAAAAATGCTACATTTTTAAGGCACATCTTTTTTATTGGCTTCTATTCAGTAAAACCATAAAACACCATATCGGCTTGATCTTACAAAGTTGTTTTCCTAGGACTTTTCCTAACTTTACCAAGTTCCTTTTTCTAAGTCTGGTAAAGTTGAGGTTTTCTATTTATGATTCAACTTAATCACAATCGTTGTCTTTTAACTCTATGAATTTCCTCTTTTAAGTGCTTGGCACTCAGTTCAAACCAGTGTATGAAAAAAATGTTACAGTATAGCTGATCGGAAGAACAGCTTTCTCCTGGAGATGGAAAATGTTCTTCTTAATTTCATTTTAAAAGGAATTTTACTGGGCTAAGGGAAGACACAACATGCGTGAAGCAGAGAGGGAAGGGAAAAGCCATCCTGCAAGGAAATAACAAAAATAAGAATCGTTTCTGTTTAGCAAAAAGTGATAAAAAGAATAATGAGGCGAAAAGGAGAAGTAAAACTATCCTAATCCCATGTTAACTTATATTAGTCTCTGCTTCCTTTGTGAGACAGACTGCCATCAGGCATTCTGTCATATAAGGGAAGATAAGACAGTAACATTAAAAAAAATAGGATCAGATCCTCTTTAAGACAGCAGCATCTCTGTCCAGAAGAGAAAATCCACTCTGCTTACATCAGAGGTTGAGAGGATAACAGTTGATTTGAAGAGATGGTGTTAATGATGGTAAGAATTATTAAAATAATATCATCATGATACAAGAAAGTAATTTTCTTATGTAATACAGTGCATATAGTACAAAGCAAGCCACCGTTAACACAACAAAAACCAAATGCTGAAAACAACCCCCCTGTTAAGTTGAGTGTGACATATTAAAATATAATTTATGCTTTGCTTTAAAACAGCAACACTATACCTCCTGGACCAGGAGAAAGGTAAAGAGTGAGAGAGGTACTCATGAGTGCTCTGGCATGATTGCTAAAGATTGAAAACACTTTGACTTTGAATCCTTCTCTGTGAGTTGTGCGAGACCCTGTGTGTCACTGTGCCTTGGATATCAGGGCAAAGAAGCAGAAGGTCACAAAAAAGCATTGTAACATTTTTGACAGGCAATGTGGCTGGAAATACTATTCTATTCCATTTTTTTTTTTAATGAAAGCTTTCTAGCCAAAATGTGTCTATTTACATAGAAAAGTTAGTTTGAAAGACTTGAAAAAAAACCCTATTAGATAAGTGTATCTTCTGGCTAATGGTAATAGAAACATTTTCACTTTCTTCCCTTTGGTCTGTGTATTTCTATTTTATTTATTAATTACACCATGTCTTGGGCCAGTATTCACAATTCCCATCAGTAAGAGTAACTGTTTTGGGAGGATTTATTGCTCATATTCTTTTTCCAACATTCAGATGGAGATATAGATTGAGAGCTATGTGGTGATGTCCATTTTGTGTGTGTGAATCTAACTTCCATTGACATAATATTTTGTAGAACAGCAGCCTAGTACAAAGATGGAAAAGAAAAAAAAAGAGGGCTAACAGAAACCAAACTTATGTCTGAAGGTACAGCCTCATATCTATGTTTTCACAGGACTGGATGTTTTCTTCATGTGGTACTTCATATAATAAAAATGTGGGCATGTGCTTAGCTTTAGGAATGAAAATATTTCTCTTCAGGCAGCAATTTTCAACCACTCAAGGTTAAGCATGTGTTTAAATGCTCCACTGGATGAGGGCCATAGTGACTTTTTTTTTTTTTTTTTAAAGCACCTTTTGGCACAGACTTAATTCTAAAGGCCTTATTCCAGAACAGAAATGTGGAAATTTTCTCCTACAGTGAATTGGCAGTGATTTCTCCATGGTGAATCTCTGACCTATTGAAAATGGCCAGTCCCACAAATTTAACTGGTTCAGTTTTTCACTTCATTTTCCTAGGACTGGATGGGTGAAAAGGCAAAACAGAGAAAATAGAAATCTCACTGCTCTGTTTTAGCTCATTTCTCCGTGCCATTGGATGAAAGTTAGTTGTGTAATGGAAGGATATAAAAATAGGATTGATAAGGCAAATATTTGCAAGGTCTGAGCATATTTCACCATTTCAACAGTTTTTCATAGGCTTTCCATCAGTAAATAAAAACAATTGTCAAATCATCTTGTGTACCTTCTTGAGAAAAATCAAATTACACTACCATCAGTATTAGGAGAAATTTGAGAAAAAGTGTGCTGATCTTTTTCTTACCTTGCACACTGTCACACTGCAGAGGTGTTGCCAGCAAGTGTATTGCTGTTGGAGGCGATAACATTAAGTGTCAGAAAGAACCCAGTTTGAGTCTCAGTACCCTGCCTGAGACTGGTGGATAAAAAACTATTTGCCAGTAAATGTGGTATGACTGTTGCTAAGACTAAAATGAGAATCTATGAAATTAGCTCTGACTCCTCACAACAGTATTAAAATACTAACATTGTTCATGGAGCATGTGAGAGAAAACTTGTTTCCTATGAATGTTCGTGCAAGTAGAGTGTTCGGGAAAAGAGGCATGAGCATAAAGAAGCCAATTAATTTTTTAACTCTAATGAATATTTGCAGACTCTTTTTCTCCCAGTATTTTCACAGCTCTGAATAACACCTTTCTAATGACAAGATTTCACATTTTTATATGCTTGTAATTGATGTCTCCAGTACACATGTTGCAACAGAAAAGTTCCCTGTGGATTATTTCCTACCTGTTATATCTGTTTCTGGAACCTGAAAAAAAGCAACCATTACACATCTCTTTCAGGAATGGAAGCTTTGAATTTTGTCACTATCTTTTAATGATCTGTCCTTTGAAGAAAGAGGCTTTGGAAGAGGGCCATTATAAAATACAGTACAAATTGCAATCACAACTTGTTCTACAGAGAGGAATGGGGGACTCTGTTAGAAGAAACATGTCAGTTTTACTGATCATCTCTTTTAACATATATTGACGTCTTTTCACAGTCCCTGGCACTGAAACTGTCATGCAGCCAATGCAAGAGTAATTTCAAATTTGAGGTGATCGATTACTCTGATTGCAGGTAGATGGAGAGACTATGCGAGCAACTCCACAGAGACTGGCAACTAATTCATAACACCAAAGCTAGAGATTATAATATAAAATAAAGCAAAAATAAAAATGCAACATCTGAACATGAAAAGAAAGAAACAAACTCTGAAGAAAGTGAAGAGAACTGTGAGAACTTGGCCATGTCAGCAGAGTTATTAGTTTTTTTAAACCATTTTAAAGGGATTTGGACTGGATGGCAGAGGGTAAACACATAGAACTCTGAATTTGAGATGATAAGGTGTTATTTAATAGATAGCTGTATCTAAGTGTCATAACTAATGAGTGTGGTAGACTCTGGGAGGCTGGAAGACAGAAAGGGATCAGTAACCAGACTGCCAGACTTGCAGGGAAACCTTCAACTGCAAGGTATTTGCAGAGTTTTAATGAAAGTTTGCCTGGAGCAGGAGGCTTTTGGGAGATTTCACTTAGATGTATGTCAACCAAGTACAGAAAGCTATTACTAAAAGTGGGGAAATTCTGTTTTTGTACCTCTCCTTGATGAATGGCATTTGATTCTGAATTTGTCCTTAAATGATTTGCCTAGCTTAAATTAAACTGACTCCATCACCAGGCCTTTCCAGTTTTCAGAAAAGCTATTCACTGGTAAGAGAGAACTGACTGCTGTATCTCTTCATGTTACCTCGAGCCTGCCCTAAAATACAAAGCAATATTGAATAACAGAGAATGTAAATGTAGCACTGGCCCTATTTTAAGAAGATGTGTCTTTGGCCTATTTAGCTCCCATGAAAGGGAAGATAGGTTTTTAGGAAACACCTTGCAAATTCTTCTTTGAAAGTTTTACAGATTATTTTGCCCTGTCTTGCAGTATTTTTTTTTCCTCTGGTAACTGGTTTAACTGGGGACCAGGGACAATGATAATCTGCTAGTTAGAACCCACTAATCACAATATTGAGTTTTAAGTTAATTTGATGTATTTTGAAGTTATTTGCCATTAGTTACTTTCCAGGTACTAATCTGTCATTTTACATTGGTAGTGACAATATGCAGAAAAATAACTTTAATTTTCCAGAAAAGTTTTTATTAAAGTATCTTTTTTAATGGAAGATGTCAGATCAGGGAATTTTTGTTGACAGCATTCAGTCGGCTGGTATTCACCTAATTAATGTCTACTTCTGGGTGTTTGAGTCTGTCTGTGTGCTTCAAGTAACCTTTGCACACGCAGTCTAGATGAGCTCACATCCCTACAAAAGATAGAAGTCTGGAGAACAAGCTCTTGTGACTGTGTTTACAGCACTCCCTAGTCCTCTTGTTAACCTTCGTGGGTGGGTTAAGAAGCAGCTCGTCTCCTTCACTGGGGAACTGGGATGACCATTTGTCCCTTCCCCTCATAGGTGTAGCAAGCCTGTTTCATCACTCTGCTCCTCCCTGTGCCCATGAGAGGCACTATGCCTGTCAGAAGCATAATATGTTTTGACATTTGTTCCTTAATATAGCTTAGCCTCATAGGAACCTGACATGGGGCTTGTTGTGCTAAATAGACTGCATTTTCTTCAAACACTTTGATTTCTGTAATCCTGAGTGCGCGATGTGCTGCCCTCAAGGAAGCTTACCTCTACCGCTTTGCTTCAAATTGAGCTGCTGTGGCAAAATGCCTTCCAGAAGAAAGGCTTCAATGAGGGTTAGGTTAAAGGTTTGTGAAAGAGCTACTTTTAAAAGGATGTGCAATTAGGCCTTTCAGATGCTGCTTCAAAGCTGGGAAACGTTCTCACTAGTGGGGAGATGGGAATACCATGCTGAAAGAGTAGGATGACCTGGATAGCAAGTGGGATTATGGTAGACAAGGTCACACACAAAAGGGACTATTTAGGCTCTAGGACGTCATCAGTGGTAAATAAGAGAAGACGAGAAACTGGGTGCATGAGTCAGCTGCAGGATGGCTACAAAACAGCACTGAGAAAGAAGTAAAGAAAATCTTAGAACAAAAACTGGAGAAGGCTTTTCCAGTAGAGATAAGAAGACATGACTGCACTGTGTAGGACCCTGGGGAAGTCTTCATCTAAATTGTACACAGTTTTAGTCAGCTGAGTTCCAACAGGATAAATTGAAAGCGGAATGGGTGTGAAGAGGAGATAATTTATAAGGCGAGTGGAATACCCATGTTACGATCAAAGTCTAAAATAACATCACTTCACTAAGTTAAATCTTCCCATTAGTAGCTCAAAGACGGTAAAACACAATGAGGGGAAAAGAACAATTTAAGGTAAATGACAGTGCTGGAACAAGACCAAATACATATAAATCAATATATAAAGAATTCCTTGCAGTCTGGTGGAGAAGAAGCTGGGCTGATCCTAACAGTGCCACACATCAAATGGGTAAAGTGTTGGCTCAAACAAACAATCTGAGTGTCTCTCCACAACACATCTACGGGTTCTGTGGAGTTCCTTCCCATAGGCTGTTGTGAATAAAACAGTTTTCATGAGCTCAAGAATCATCCAAATATATGGAAGAAAAAAGCCCAGTGAGGTCTATTACATCCCAAAACGTGGCTTTCAGTTGAGGAAATTCCTGAGCTGGGAATAAGCTAAGAAGTCCTAGAGTGAGGAAGCTGTGATCATTTACAGAGCTGTTGCCACATGCTTCCCCATTGTTACTCGCTTCCATGAACATTCATTGTTGATCACAATTAAAGGCAGAACACAGACAGGTTAGACAAAGTTTTAGTATGAGCTAGAATGGCCAATCTTACGTTTCTACATAGCTTCAGACCAGTTAGCTCAGTTCTTGGGAGTGCTCGAACCATGTGCCAGAAGCTCAGTGTAGGCTAATGCACCTGTTTGCTTGGCAGGATATATGGAAAGCACATAGATCACAACATGAAAATATGAGACATGAATCCCAACAAAGTGGTTTTGATACATATTCCCACAAAGCAAAAACTAAACAAAGAAACAACAAACTAAAAAAAACCCAACCAAACCAACCCACAAAAACCCCAAAAAACCTCACCACCAAAGAAAACCCCTAAAACTCCAACTTTTTTTTTGTTTCTACTAAATATAAGTGCATGGGTTTTTTGGTATGAGGAGCTTATTTCCTGCCTGTAGTCTCCAGAAAACAGAAATATCTATCAACATACTAGACAGTGAATTCAATGTGGAAGGATGGGCTGTTTTAAAAGGTATAATAACAAGAGCAGAAAGCAGTAGGCTTTGTCATTTGAGAAAGCATAGTTCAGAGGACATCTGAGATGCAATGGAATAAGACAAGATGAAGCAGTGTATTAGATCTTAATTATGAAGTTGCTAGTTTTCAAGGACAGAAAATGGAGAGCTGAAACAGATATTGTTTTAGTACCTTTGATACAGAAATGATTGCTGCAACACAATAAATGAGTGCATTGGTGGATGAAACTTGTGGATGTGAAAGGGTATCTCTGAGGGAGTCCGTTCGGTAACACAAGCAGGTGGTCAGTCTCTATGTAAAAAATCTTCCTTGTCTCCCCTAGGGGACATCTGTCTGTTTCTGTATAACCTGTAGTTCATGCCCAAGAACAGTGAATCATAGAGGAGTTAATAGGTTTTGGGGTGGGTTTCTTTTTCTTTTTTTCTTTTTCTGGTAAGGGGGGACCTAGTTATTACTGTACTACATCAAAGTGGGACACTCATATTTCCATCTCCCAAGTATTCTGCCTCCAGCAGTGAATGGCTAATACCTGCTGCACTTAGTAGAAAAGATGTTTTATATGAACAATTAGAGTAACTTTTTTTTTTCCAGAAAAAAAGTTCCTTTTTATTGTCTGCACTTGGAAAAATATTTTCTGTAACTTTATTTATATATTGCTGTTCACTACTGTAATTCTAGGTATTATCGTTATTGATGCAATAAATTTTCTTTTTTGGAAATTCCTTGCCTCAACATTACACAAAAAGGTAGCAAAAGCATCCATTCTTGGCTCACTATTTATTGGTTATGAATGTTTCACTGCCCAGTGCAAGGGCACATCCCACTATGCGTGTTAAAGAGAGGAAAATTCTGATTGCCTTTCTGTTCTCTGCTGCCTCAGCCTCTGTCTGCTCTCATCAGTCTTTATCTTTTTATTTTTTTTGCAGAGTCCTGACCTTCACATCTTTGCATGTTAATTTTTCTATACGCTAACACTGATCATGACTTGCCTACAGCTGCAGTAATATTTCTGGAGTGAGGAGACCAGCACTTCACAGAGTCAAGTCTGAGTGAAGTAGCACCACTTCTACCAGCAGCAGCATCATTTTTTTTTCCTCACTGTTTTTCTCCTTTCTGTATTTTGTAAATCCTAATGCTTCTAGTGCTGTCACTATTTATAGACCAAAGATCTTCAGTGAATTGACTACGATCAAGCCCAAGTCCATTTTATGACTTGAGGCAGCGGATGTGAAATTCTTTGGCCGCAGTTGAACTGTGAGACCTGGCAGCATGCCGGCTGCACCCTGACTGCATGCCAGGACCTCTGTCCTAGAAGGAAACCTGGGAATCATGGACCCAGGTCTGAGGTGAGGAGGAGAGGGCACTTCACACAGCACTTCCACCCTGCACTTCACACGTAGCTCATGTGGGAGCCAAGCAGCATGAGGGGCTCTAGCCCTGGCATCACCAAGTCCCATCTTCCCTTCTGCTGAAGAATAACACCTGCCTGAATTCAAGCTACCTCTTGAATCTTCCTATTCACAGGTCTTTGCAAAGTTGAGAGGGAGAGAATAAGAAAGGGAAATGGAAACAGGAGGATACAGGTGTCTGCAGCAGAGCTGGCTGAACAGGGTGGTACCCGTTGCAGGAAATCTCAGTCCCAATGGATTACATAAGGCTTACAGCAGAATTTTTTGTCTTAACTGTAGATCTCTTTACTTGTTCCTCATGTTCCTACCCCAAAAGATGGAAAAGGAATTACAAGAAAAATTTGAAAGCATACATTAACAATTTGTCTATATTGCTTCGATTTTGATCATTGACTCCTTTTAACTTTGATTGATTCATTACAATTACTTCTCTTTGGGGATTTTTTCATCAGTAAACTGTCTGTAAGATAACAGAATTTCTTCAGATAGTGTATTTTTTATCAAGCTACTATGGTTACTGACTATTCTGATGATGACTTAGTATCCTGGGAGAATAAAAATTATTTTTATTCTGAAAATTTAAAGATATATTTTTTCTTAATTAAATTATATTGCAGGTATGTTTATTTACTAACAATTGCTTAAAATTTTAACTTTAAAATGATTATATTTGTTCTTTCAATAAACATTTTTAATAAAAATATCCAGATTTCAGTGTACATGTAAACATGTCCAGATTTCAGTAAATATACGAGCTTTCATTTAAAGATACTCCCTGCTTCTGGGTTCTCTATTAATAAATAATTTTCTTTCTTTATATGACATTTAAAATTACAATTACTTTTGGATAAAAATATATATCAGGCAGGTCCCATGTTGCCTGACCTGCAAATCACAAAGAAGAAAAGCTTGTGGATTTTTTTTTTTTTCCTCTTTTTCAACATTTACAGTGATTTCCATTCATGGAGTGTCATGTATTCTCTCTGGAGAGTGGTATCTATTTTACACCATTTGGAAAATCATCTGTGATTAGACTCATATTCAATTGGCATTTTTTTTTACTTACGCTAAAACATAATGTAGGATGTTCTAAAATAAGAAAATGTTCAGAAAAGTCATGTGTGTTTTCTGGGACTACCCTCAACTTGTGTCACATGTGAAAAACAAATGTTAAATGCAAACATTTATTTTTCCTTTGATTTATATCTATTAATTTCTTCATCCTTCTATTATTTATTTTTTTTTATTGACAGGAGTTAGCAACATCAACTCAGGAAAAGCTACTGAAATTGTACATAAATATGAAAAACACCTCTATTGGACTTAAAACATAAATTGCCTCATTCTATCCCAGTTCTGTGATCCCTTTTCCTTTAGCCTGCTGTATTTCTCTGAACGTATTAATTTTTGGAACAGTTAATTACCATACCAGATTCTCATTTAAAATGTAAGAGCTTTCAAAAAAAAAAAGTTCCATCTTCAGGCATTAGCAGCAAAAAGCATCTGGATAGCAGAGCCAAAGGAGAGATGTGCAGCAGCACAAATCCAGGCCACAGTTTTTTGAGAAAAACTACTTGATTCCTCTGTCCTGTCTCCAATCTGAGCACTGCAGCTGTATTGTGCCTTGCACTGCGGATGTGTGACACAGTGCAAAGGTTGACATAATGCTGGGAAAGCAGAAGAAAAGTGAATAGGACTGTAAAACTCCTTCTTTTGGCTCAGTGGGGAGTCTTCAGAGTTTACTTCAGCAGAGAGGAACTCTTTTTGAGTTTTCCTTAAACAAAGCGACACAGTAAGAGGAGTAAAACTGCCTCCTCTCCTTTTGTTTGTGGTTTTTTTTTTTAACTTTAATCACTCTGCTAGCATGAATATTGTACAATTTCTCATTCCATGAATATAATCAAAGCTGCTATTCTCCTTGCTTCCTACAGGATTTCTAGCAGTTCTCTAATATTTTTCAATTAACAACTGTATCTCTCAGCCTGTTATTCAACTGCTCCCACAAACCACACATGCACACAAGCACACACACACTTCAGTAGATAATTTCTGTGCTGCAAATCATGGAAGTAATTAAAAGCTACAGGAATCTCAGTTACTCCGTCCAAATAGCTGTAGGCACGTTCCTAATTTGTACCTACATCCTTTTATGTCAATGGCATTTTATTTCACCATCATGTTTCTAGTATCCATGGCCCTAAACTGCCCTTCTACTAATCTTCAGCCTCTGTTATCACAGATAAGAGATCTTTTGTGTCTTGAGAGACATATATAGTAGTCTCAATGGATACCCATATTGGTAGAACTGGTTTTTTAGTGTCTCTTTTTGTTAGTCTTCTAAAATATCATGTGCAATTATAAAACTTAATCTCTTATATCTTTAAAAACTAGGTTTAGCTTGGAAAACTATATTGAGAATGATACATGAATGGTTATGATTGCACTTTTTCGACGCAAGTAAATACATGTGTTACTTTCAAACTCCCTAGCCCAGTTTACTGAGCCTTGTGGATTTAGCCAAGTGAAAGAATAATCTCACCACTATAGAAGGTGTTGATTTGTTGACCCATCAAGTATTAGCCATGATCCTAGCCCTGAAAGCATGGGAACTCAAGGGAGAAGTAGCTTAGGACCCCCAAAGCCTTAAGCTGCTTCCCTCAGAGAGCAAGGAAGCCATTACAAGTCTACCACAGATCATTATTTGGTTTCAAACATGACTTCATTAGCTACTTGCAGTGTAGTTGCCAAACTCACCACAACATGCAAGTCACCTAAATAGCAATAATGCTAATCGAAATGAACTAAACTATAATCAGCAGTTTATGTTATAGTGGTCTAAACAAATTACATTACTGTTAAAAAAAAAATAAAAGAAAGAATTTGGGAGAAAATAAATGGCTACAGCAGGTATCATGTAAAGCTAAGCCAAATCAGTGTAAAAGTCCTGTACGCATCCCGTGCACTTTCGTCAACCTTATAACTAGTTGGTTTATGCCATTATCATTGTTTTGCCTTCCCTTTCGTTTTTTTTTCCACTCTTTCTTTTATTCTTGCCTCATATCATAAGCTGAAGCTCTTTGAGACAGGACTACAATCTCAGTTCTAGTAAGTCTATTTGGTGTTACCACAACAGAAATAAGAATCTTTTATGGGATCAGAGCTATTGTCCACAGACCTGTTACATCGATTCACTTTGGGTTGTCATTAGAAAGGGAAATCAAGTAGAAGTCAATGGGCAATGTAGACATTTGTAGACCTCCTTGTCTATAAAGACATTGCTGCAGGGATAGCTCTGCTAGGAACTTATATTGTAGGTCCACTCTTTTCACTGTATCTCTGCATACTTATGAGAACTCAGGGTGACAGATGTACTACTTTTTTATTTAAAATGTTTATCACAGTTATCATTCAAACCAAACTGTCATCTTTTTGTTAGCATTTACCATCACACATTACAGGTTACATAAGAAATATGCCAAACCAAGAGAATTAAAGCAGCTCCATAAAGGAAAGGAAAGTTAGGCTTTATGATTTATATGATTTATAAGCAGTAGCAATCAATATGACATGCAAAGAGACAAGATTTCACTTAAAACAGCCCACAGCTGTGACAGACAACTTACAGAAAAACTAAGACAAGAGGAGATTGTGGGAAGGAAAAGCAGATACCAAAAAAAAGGGTGAAAGAAGTTGTCCCTCATGCAGATAATACTTACTCAAAGTGTTCAGCTTTAAGCGTATTTCTAGCTCCACGAACCATCTCAAGACTATCCAAATGCTCACAGTTACACACACGCTCAAGTACTTGGCTAGGTCCAAGCACTAATAGGGAGAAGCAGAGGGTCTTCTCACATTGCTGTTGAAGTATCACTGGAAGATTTTGTGCAAATCAAGAACCTCTTTGACAAATTTTTCCATCAATAAAATGTTTAATCTCACCAAGGTATTGTTCAGATTGTTTCTCTTGAGCGCTGAATAAAACTGGCTGTGGGCTACGTGTGGGTGCAGATGTAGAGATACAGGGCTAAGCAATGTACTTGATTGCCTGCACTGTTTAATTGTTAGCACACTCCCTGGCAGTTTTGACCCATATTGAGCAGCACTCTCACAGGCAGTGCTCAGGTATGATCAGGAGATAGATCTGGAGATGTTCCCAATGGGCAGTGGGATGCAGGGGAGAGAGAGTATCATCTGAGTATCATCTGAGAGAGAGCATCATCTGAGTAGGGCAACTGCGCCATGCAACCAACCCTATGGGCCAGCAGATAGTCCCCTGATCTCTTTGTTTGCTAGTGTATTTGCAGACAGCATAGTCTGAGGGTGCAGGTTTTTGTGTGAGCTATCCATCAGGTCATCTGAGGAGATCACCTGTCCATCAGAGCAGCTGGGGCACAGTGAAGCCAAAACACTTGGCACAGAGTTGGATCCACTACCACCCTCAGTGCCCCACTCCCCGCCTGCCTGGGCTCCCTGTCACTCTCAGCTCCTCTCTTCCACTCTGCGACTGGGCAGGAGACTAATTTGGCTGGGAACGGAGAGGCACAGATGGTACCAGGGTACTGTCTCCAAACATACCAGCTGCTGTAAACCTTGGAGTTTTTGTCAGTGTCTCCAAAATGACTCTGTTAACAGTTTGTACAGTAGAAAGAGACGTGAGAGACAATGAGTTCTCAAGTTGTTAGTATTAAGTCAGTGCAATTTTTTTGCCCTTCTGTTTTAAAAAATATGTGTTCAGTAGATTCCCAGTTTTCCAACAGCATTCCTCTGAGCAGTACATTAAACTGGGCTTACAGAAAGGTAGCCTTAGAAGAAAAGAGAACTGGTATTTGTCTTGGTTTAAAAACGGGTGGAATGATTCATCAGGAAAGAAAATATGTGGCAACAAGTGAGGTCTCTCTAAGACATCTGGGGTTTGTAAACAACGAGATAAAGTAATCAGAAAGCAAAGACAAAGCTTTTCCCGGCTTTGAAAGCTCATTTATTCTCCTGGGTGTGGGTCCTGCTCCCTCCCTTGTTCCTTGTATCCTTTCTGTTTCTGAGGAACAACAGTTTATACAACATTCAGAGTTCAGTCTGAGAAAAGGAAAAATTCATGTTGTCCAAATTGATAGTGTCCCAAAAAGAAAACAAAAAGCCTCTACGTTTTGTTTTTCACTCAATTAAGTCACAAAGATCTTTATATTTTTCAGTTAACTTTTAGATATTAAGCATATAAAAAAGGATCAAGTTAAGAATTGTAGGTATCTTAAGGTAAGAAAGCTTTAGTGTCCATGATTTTGCTGTTGTCTGCATTCTTGAGGCATATCATGGGTCTTGGATCCAAAAGTTATTTTCCTGATCTACTATAATTACAGGTAGATTATGAAATCTTGTATGGAAAGTAAATAATGTGTGATATGTACAGTTTACTCCTACTACATGTGTATCTTAGCAGCTAAGTATATACTGGTGTATTTCCTGGTATATACAATTAAAATGTAACTTTATTGTGACAGAAAGCAACACGGTAAAACTCATTGTCCACTCTAGTTCTGAGCATATTACACTTTCTGTCTATGAAAATGTAAGAAATAGTAAAAGGTAGCATTTTAATACCTCATATTTGTGATACCTGAATAGCAGGAATATTATTTTCCGCTCCCCTACTAGTGATAAATCATTCACTCATTTCACATGAGTATGCAAAATCCCAGGAAATTTAGTGTGTTCTTCTTTGTAATAATTGATTTGTCAATCCATTAAAATACAAACTACCTTATTTATCTATCCATAAATGCATGCATCCATCTGTCCATTATGCTTTATTTCTTTCATGCTTTTTAGTTGCTATATTTTGTGTCACTTCCAAAAACATGTAAGATGCAAAAGAACAAATTTGTTCTGTTTTCACAATGTGTCCATGAAAGCCTTCTACCAGAATTTAATTTCAAGTGCAGATCTAAGAGTCTACAAATCTCTGTCAGGCGTATGTAACATAGGCGTTAGAGTCCTTGTTATTGATGGGTCTTGAGGTCAGATTCAGCTAATGCTAAGGGATCCTTACTGCTAAGAGTGAGCTTAAATCATTTAGCCTCCTTCCCCAGCTAAAAGGTAGTTTCATGAGCAACTGTTCCACCCTGATGATGTTGAAATGATATGATGCACTCAGGCCTTGTAAACAAGTGTTAACCCGCTAAACTCACTGATTAGCCTGGGACTAGTGTTGGACACCAAGAAAGCTGGGACTTTGACTGAAAGGCAACTGATAAGGACTGAATGGGTAGAGAAATTTTGGCCTTGATTAGGTTACTTAGTTTTTTGCCAATCTTCTAAGGGCGTGATACTACCACTTTGTTCCAGAAGCTTTGCTTTAGGCTGGTGTGAGAGCAGTCAAGCAACTTTTTAACCTCGTTTGAGGCGAACTGGAGGAGTGGATAAAGTGGAATGAAAAGCATTGTTCAGATAGTTTCGGAGAACATCAGGAATGCTGTTAAAAAATACCTATTTCCTGGAATTAATATCTCTCTTGCTTGCTAGATGCTTTAACACAGCAACATAAATACTCACATTTTTCTTTGACTATCAGTCAAGTACTATCAGGAAAGTAAATTTTAAATGGAAGGAGGTATTCACTTTCTGAAACAGGTAACCTTGTCTGTGGTGATCTGCCAGCATGAGTCACAACTCTTAACATGGAAAACTGAAAATTTAAAAAAAAATATTCTATATGCACAAATAAGTTCCATGGATATTTATCTATTTAGATTTTAAAAGGCCCAAATGTTACATGTACTCCTAATTCTAATGGAGATACGTGTAAGAAAATGACACAAAGTGGCATAAAAAATAAATTAAATTAAGACTATTTTTTTTCCTTTACATGCCTCTACGCTCCTCGGGGCTAAATAACAGAAGATCAAAACACAAAACAACAAAAAACAAAAGAAGACAAGACAGTAATCATAACATGTCTTTTAGATATTTTTCTTTATTACGCAGAAGTTGGAAGCACAGGAAATTTCACTGGAAACTCTTTTAAAGAGATTTTTAGTATGGTTTCCCAAATCCAAGAGGTATGGCTAAAATTCTACACACTAGAGAGTTTTCCTGTCTTGTGGTTTATCTGACTAGGCATCCTAACAGTCTGTGATGGATATGCACCAACTGCAGGGATGAGTGAAATAGAGGAAATTAATTCATCATTAAATAAGATGAATTCACTTGAGACATCTTGGCAATCAAGACAGGTTAAAATATGCCGTTGTTGCCAAAGAGGAAATATGCAGAAGAAGGCATGGGAATAATGCCTGCATTTTCCTGGCTCTAGAAACTTATTACAGAAGAGCTAAACTTACTTCTGTGCTAAGCACTTCAGACGCAGTCAGTTGGGAATTACAATAACACTACAAACCATCACTCATTATTGAAGAGTAAAATCCAAACAGAATAAATATCTGGAAATCCTCTGAGTTTTTAACAGCTCTTTCTATTTTTAATTTGAAATGCATTTTGTACCATTGATATAGAATGAAGCAGCCAAAATAGCTAGGCTAGAAAAGCATTCATTAGTCTGTTGTGAAGATGAAGTTCAGGTTTAGTCTCTAACATTAAGCCACACCATCCTTGGCTTTCTGTTCACAAAAGCCATAAAGACATCTCTTGTTATGTCCTGTAACATCTTAAAGAATTATACTCTCTGAAGTGTTACAGCATACAAATTTCCTCACAATTGCAGCTATTCTAAAGAGAACAAGACTCCTTACTACCTCCACCCACAGGGAGACATTGTAATTTTGGCATTTGCTTTGCCTGAAACAGCAGCAAACATTGAAATATTTAATGTAAGGAAAAATTAAGAAAAAAAAAAGAAAAGGTTTGGAGATGTGGACATGAACTATATTGATTTAATTAAAACACTGCAGTGTTCCCTAATGGAAACATGACTTTAAGTTAGTCAGTTAATCACTGCTCAATTTTGGTGAACAGAGATGACAGATTGTCAAATTGGAAAGGATGTGATGGTCACCAGATAGGAAAGGGCCATCTGGATCTGGTGGCTGTAACAACTCATTTTTTTTTTTTATCTAATTTTCAGATTAACATTATTCATAGCTAATTTATACCTATTTGGTCTTGGGTCAACATAATCTGTTGGTTTTAATAATTTGTTTCCAGGCCTGCTGTTTGTCCAGTCTTATATGTAACACAAGAACAATTTCCCCTCAGCTGAATGTGGCTTCCTATTTTATGAAACTAGCTAAGCCTTGGTCTCTTTGCAATTTTTCGTAACATAAACTCTTCCCTCACCTGATGGCATCCCAGCTCTACATCTGCTCCAGTCCCGAACATAGGAGATTATGATGGAGTAGAACACCCAGAATTTTCTCTTTGTTTATATCCCAGTGGTTATGCCCTGTATATAATGCTTTTGGGGTTCATCCAGCATAGCAAAGGAGGCATTTGCACCATTCAATGATATGCTTTAGTACTTGTAAATGCTCTCTAAAAATTAGTCCAGACACCAAGCTGAACTCACTGGATCATCGGAATTTCAAACTGATCTCAAAGACTGAGGCTTAGAGCCATAGCTGAACTGTAAGTGCACTGTTTCCAGAAAGAACAAGGGTGACCAACAGAAATTATGCACTCAGCCTTATGTCCTCTGGCTAGCATACAAAAGGAATAACCCATTTGCCCTTTTCACTGTCAAATAGCTAGTATTTCTTATTTGGTTTTTTTTTGAGTCAACACTCAGATTGGAATGACAACTGACTTAAAGTTACTTTAAAAAATAAAATAAAAAAAAATTACTTGCTTCCTGGTGTGTGGGTTCACAATAGAGTGCATTTTATGTGTGCAAGGGTATATCTGCATTTGAATGTAAACAAGACAGTGTCAGCCTTCACGCTTCTGTGTCTAGACTGCCTCTGGTCCCAAAGCTGACCAGCTAACATAGGAGCCTCTGGGTTATCCTGAAGCAGGTTCTATGATCAGAGTGTTGTCATGCCCAGCATTAGAAGGTCAAGAAGGGCCTGGGAGAACTTAAAGAGAAAAGAGAGATCAGTACCTTCCAATTGTCTTCTTCTTGATAGAATGTAGCCTACCAAACACCATAGCATGATGCTTTTAGCTCTGAAAAGCACCCAAAACTGCCTTGTTTTGACGTGTGAACATTTCTAGATCTCTGAAAATCAGACTTCATAGCATGACTTTTGGTGGTCAGTCAGTGCTTCTGTTCCTGGGTGGAAATGAAAAAGGAGCTGTGGCTCAAGGCCTGAGCAGGTCTGTGTCCTGGTCATCCTCTGCTCAGAAGAATGCAAAAAAGCACTGCCACACTGCTACCTACAGGCAGTGACTTTTCAGGTACTTGAGTAGCTCGGATTCACAGAAAGTAACTGGATTTGTCTGGGTGGTGACATTCAGTTTCCAGAAAGAAACTTAAACTGAAAGATAAACTTTTTTTTTTTTTTTTTTTTTTTCTGATTCAGAGAAGATTCACTTAAACTTGTATGTACATCTAGAGTGAAAAAATAGATGACTGGCTCATGTGCAAGGAGGAATCCACAGCCAGCCTGAGGAAGTGCAGAAACCCTTTGCTGTCCGCACACATAGGGAACAAACAGTATGATCCCAGTAGGAAACAGATATAATGAGAGAGAAGTTGCACTTCAGAAATTCCTGACCTCTTCTTTGCTCATAGGCTTCTGTGTTATGGTTCAAAACATATCTGAGGTTGCTCAGAGAGTAGAGATTTCTTCATAAAAAAACTGTCATGGCCACTGAGGACTGATGTAGAGTATAGCAATCAGAGATGCCACTTATGCAGGAATACTCCAAAAGTATGATTTTTAATGATTTGTAAGCAAAACAATGACATAAATCTTCAAGGACTGTGGAAAAATAAAGATTCATATTTCCTATTTCATGTCACTGTTATCTCATGGTAAGAATTTCTATGGCCAAATAATTTGGCCTGTCCAAAACTACTGTGTAAAAGACTACTCCAGACCTCAGTATCACATGTGTACTGTGTATATAGTTAGGCACTTTCACAATTGCCTACAGTAGCTCTGTTAAAACAATGTTAAATATTAAGCAAGGCCATGTAGTACATTGATTATTTTCCTCGAGCTGTCAGCGCCCAAATAGATGCACAAAAACCAGTCAGACTCATTCCTTCATAAAAAGCCATGAAAGAAATTTAAATTCATGTTTCCTAGTGACATGAACAAATGTAGACGATTTCAAGAAAGTCCCCTAAGCAAAAAAAAAAAACAAAAAAACCCCAAACAAACTACAGAAAAGAAAGTGATTGAGTTCCGTGAAGTGAGATCCTGACATTTTGTGTACTTTAGTAAGATTAAACAATGTGTGTGCATGGACAGGGACTGAAGAGAGACATTGATGCTGTTACTGTTTTTTAGCAATATCTTCATTTGATCTTTCCATGAGAAGAAGACTGCCTTGAATACCTTGAGCTATGTTGCCTGTGAAAAGATCTCTGTTGGGATTTTCATGGCCACACAGAATCCGAGCTCCCAAGGCAGGCGGTTCTCCTGGCACTTGTGCAGGGGCTCTGGGAGCTGGGGTGGGGGTCCCTGCACACTGCATGCTGGGGAATGGCTTGTACCACCTCTTGCCCTGAAGGACAAGCCTCTCTGGGGACAGGCTGGGGTGTTGCACAGATGCTTTGCTCTGGTGTGCAGAGCCAGCGTGCTATGGCAGTTGGATGAGCGAAGAAGAGAAGCGAAAATAAAAGCTCAATAGAAAGGGAGGGGTGGCACAGTCTTTCCAATGGGCCAGCACAGCTTCATAACAAGCAGGGATGTGATGCTAAACAAACCACAAAGCACTTCATTTTTTCCCCGTCTTCTTTTCACCCAAGCGTTTTAAAAGAGACAGAAAGCGATCTTTGAAAACACCTTGCTTCTTGTGAGAGTCTAGCGTGGCCTTCCCACACCCTTTGCTGTCCAAATAAACTTACAAGGGAATGTGCTTTACATTCTCTGTCAAGTATGTGTACAAAAGACCCCTCCGGCAGAGCCCGCTCCCTGTTGACGACTGTGTTTCCTGTTATTGTGAAGGAGTCATGGGCCTGCCTCCAGTCCAGATCCGCGGTGGTGTCACAGATGTTTTTTCAGGTGTAAAATTCCTGTTGGCCACACAGGCCGTTCACACAGGATAAAACCGGCATCTTCAGCTTGGCTCAGCCTGTCTGTTTGCTCAATGCTGCGCTTATGCAGCTCCTCCTCTTGCAGCAGTGATGAAACTAGGGAATGCAGAAGGGAGTTTACAACTCTTCCTGCTGCAATAGGAAATGTTCTGAAAACCTGAGATTTCACTTTTTGTACTCCTGATGGGTCAGCAAGAGCAGAGGGAGAAGGACAGTGAATTGTTAGTTCAAGGACTGCGTGATAAGAAAGGCTTTTTTTTGCTGAAAGAATGTGGTTGAACTTTCTCCCTGAAGAAGATTTATCCTGTTGTGATTTCAAGGACCCTTAAAAAAGCCAGTGTTAGAGAGCCACCCACGCAAGATAGCAGTGCAGCAGCTGCGTAACAACACTAACATGGTTAATGGCTGCAAATACAGTGTAGTATTATGAAAAGGTCACTGTGAGAGGGTCTCCTGCTGTTCTAGAGCTTGTGCAGGTGTTGTGGGTGTATCCTTAATAATATCATATCACTGATGGTAGGGAATTATTAGGCACAAACCTTCCCTGTATCAACCTGGAGAGAACTCTGCATTCCATAGACTTATTTAACCCCAGCATAAGTGCTTTTACAGCACTGTAGCTACTTCACTGAGTAGAAAACTCATCTCACTGTCACTTAGATGTACTGTCAGAAATGTGGGTTTTTTTCCTTTTCAGTACAAAAATCATTCTTACTTCAGAAGCACTTTGTTTGTATTAGATAGAAAAGAATACTTCTCCTTCTTAAAATGATTGTTTTGATGAAATGTAGGCTTGCCTGATAGTATTTTTCCAGTGAAATGTGACAAGGAAAACTGGTCTGCTGTAAAAGTGAAAAACCATTGCTGAAATGTGTTTGTTTAGAAAGAAAGCTGCAAGGCCTGGGACCTGCTATTGCAATGCAATGAGAGCAGTCTAAGGGTTCAGATGATCCATTTCTTCGTTCTTTCACTCAATTGTTTTTTAACAATGGTTCTTCTGTTTGCTGGAGACATTTCTGAAGCTGACAGAACAGTCAATAATTTGTATTAAAAAGCAGTTGTTAAATGTTGCACATGGGAAAATAAATGGTTATTTGTCATCAACACTTTTTTGCTATTCAACATACTTGCATCATTCTTTGGTGAATTCATATGAGCAGAAGTCTAAGATTGAGAGAAAACCCAGAAAAATATGAAGGAATGCTGAAGAGAATAATGACATTTTCCAAACATTATCCATGCTTACCTCCCATTTTGAAATTTCTAGACACTCTGAGAAATTCTACAGCTGTGGGAAAGGGGTAATGATGACAGTACATTCGTAGTTTTCCCTTCTTTTAAATATATATGTATATTTTTTTTTTTTACCCCAGAGAAAAGAATATCACTGAAGGAACAAAGTCCTGAGTTCTCCATCTAATTAATCAGAAAAGTCAGCAGAACATTATTCAGATACAATAATACTCAGCTCAGGTATATACACACACACATATACACAAATATATGTAGGTGTGTGTATTTATGAATAACTATCACTAATAGGAGACTTCTGTCTACTGAAGCAATAACAAGTGGTGAGGTTAGATCAGACTGGGCTGGTCACGTAATGAAACACTTTATTTTTATACATCATCTTTCATGCAAACATATCACAAATTTCTTCAAAGCCAGTTTATCTACACATTCCTGAATGGTGCAACTAAACTACTCAGCTTTACAGGAAGCATCTGTAGATGTTACAGGGCAGAGGTGAAGATGGAAACAATGGCCAAGTTTCAGGAGAATGATTGAGTACTGGAAAACTGGGAAGTTCATGCAATGGGATACGCACTTTTTTAGGCAGTTGGAGAGGCTCTGCCCACTGAGCAGATGACTCCTGGAAGGAATTTGAAGAGAATTAGTGAGAATGGCTATTTCAGATGGCAGAAGCAATCAAAATAGAAAGCCAGTTCCTTAGGCCTGGACTGTCTCCTTTCAAGTCTGAAACATATTTCCTTTCTGTCTTGGATCTTTTGTATCCAAGAGCTCTTTATCCTGCTCCGGTGATAACAGCACAGGAGGAATGCTCTGGGGGGAGAAACTGGAGTGCACTCTGCTCACAACCCTTCCATCACTCAGGCTGAGGTGAATACGACTTGCAAACTTGCTGGCTATTGTGGATTTGTCCTGCCTGGATATTTCCTCAGCCTACCCTGACCATTCCCCTAAACTGCCTCCCCACTCTCTTGCAGTAGTATTCTGCCTTCTAAGAGACCCTCCAGCTTGTAGACAGGCCCCCACTGAGTATTTACTATTAGCAGCAGAAAGGACATGTAACATTTAAGATGATAAATATTAGAAGTAGATCAGAGTGGGCTTCGGACACTGACAAATATACATTATTTCTGTTTTAGTCACTAGTAGACGAATATTCACATGATAAACATTAGAAAAAGTGACATGATTTGACAAAAGGCATTATGTGGAACTAAGTAAAAACTTAATTATAGAAGTTTGTATTTTAGTTGTTTTCATTATAAGGCCTCTCGCTAGTACTAGGCAAGCCTGTGTATACGTGTTCAATAGATGTGATTTTGAGAAGCTGTGAACATCTCCAGTTTCTACTTGAAAATAATAGGTACAGCAAGTGTTTGAGCTACAGATTTTAAGATTGCTCTGAGAAGTTTAACCCTTACATGTAAAACTCAATTTTGAATCACACGGTGAAAATCCTTTTTGTTTCATTCTGGCAAGATTCTTTTATTGATCTTACTCTTTTCTGAATTTTCTCTCTCTTTTGGGCTGCAATCTTCTTTATTTTCTCTTGTCTTCTGTAAAGTTTTTCTTTAGCTTCAATTTATTTTCTGATCCATAGTAATGTATTATTGTTAGTAATTCTTCCACAGGATATGGGGCATGGGTATTCCATTTAAAAAACCAACACCAACACTTCAGTATACATGTAAAAAGCTTAATTTTCTGTATTCACAAATAGAAATTAAGATATTAACAAACTTTGTAAGATTTCAGCATCACCAAAAATCAACAGCTGTAATTAAGAAGTTAAATACAGAAGCAGATCTCTCAGCTTGGATCATCAGTGGCCTTCATGTCTTGCTGTGGATCAAAACTTAAAGAAAAGAAAAGGAAAGGTGAGGGAAGTCACTACAGGGGCCTTTGATCTGCTCTGCTTCCTCATCAGCTGGGTTAGGTGTTCAGGAATGCAGGTAGCAGCTGGGGCATTCTTTCACTATCAGAGGCGGCACCTGGCTACAGGCAAAAAAGCAAGGGACATTATTGTATAGCGGGATATGTGCTTTATGGTTTTAGAACAGGCAAGTATACTTATATGGTGCTTAATAAGTCAAGGAGCTTGGGAATGATAAATTGAATTTCCAGTTATCTATTCAAAACCAGATGGTCACATTTCAAAACACTTTATTGCCAGCATGCTAACTTGAAGGGTCACACAGTGCTCTCAGCTGAGGTTTCCTATTGTTTGCGATTTCTGCTTGCAGGCTGAGAGCAATATCCTGCACATTTTTTTAGCCTGTGGTACTATTCACTCTCATCTGACATAAGTATGGCCTGCCACCCCCAACTGGATGTTCCTCTTCCTCCTTTGGGTAGGCATGAGCATTTGTGCAGCTGCATGGTGATCTGACTCATCCTACAAATGCTGGTTCTGGTACAGCTGATGGTGATGGGAACAGGCAACCTGCAGTAACATAGGACCATCTTTGCTGGCAGCAGGCAGCATTTACATTAGATCACAGTGTCTGATAGAGAGCTTTAAAGTAAAATCTCCTCCAGCTTCATGAATGAATTTGAAATATTCTGTAGCTTTGGTGCAACACTACTCTTCCACATTTATTGCATCACTGCCAAGTGTAATCAAAACTCTAGAAGAATTTTGACGGCATAAAATGCTAAATCAAATGAACCAAACTGTGACATCCTTAACAAAACTACACCTGGGTCTCATGGCAAGGGCTGTTTACTCTAGCAAATGGTCAGGTTGCAAAAGAGGAGAATTTGGAGATGCTTCAAGTTTACTGTTCTCCTTGGTTTGCTTGCCAAGACAGTAATGTAAGGGATTAAGTTTTCAGTGACATCGAAGCCCAAGTAGTAGGGAAGAAAGAACGTGGATAATAAATCTTTTTCTATCTCCTGTCTGATTTTAACCTCCCATTCACCTACACTTTTGTAAGATCTTAAAATAAAGATTTATATAGTAAAAGAAAAGTTAGAGACGCAGAGACTGTTTTGCAGTTGTTTGTTTCAACCACCATCTCTCATTGTTTATTTCTACTCCATCACAGCAATTTTACCTCTTGAGATTCCTACAGATAATTCTTCTTATCTCGACTTATTTTTTACATGTAACTACTGTAACAATCTTCATAATCTGATTTTTTTGAGTCCTCTCCATAAGGCCCAGGTTTGCTCCATTGGCCAACTTTTAAGGGTTGCTTCTCATTCTTTTCACTTAATGGAAGTTCAGGTACACAGAAGGGAAGAAGAATCTCCTGTCAACATTAAGATACAGCTTCTGAGTCTTTTTTTTACCAGCCTTTCTCTGCATCCTTTCCGAGGGACACGCACACACAGATCGTGGAGGAAAATCTATTTAAATTGTAACCTCCAAAGAATTAAGTGGCAGACTGTGATCTAAAAGAATTAGATTTTTTCAGGTAAAGGCAAATTTTGTTGCATGGTCAGTCACACCACTTCTCCTCTTTCACACACAGCCTTGGTAGATCTTTTTTATTAGGTACAGTTACTTACACACAAGCAGTGGTGAATGCCAGAAGCAGCATCTGTGGCAACAGAAGTTTGCTTTAATTTTCTACTGGTTTCTAATGCAGTTATTTTAGTTTTGTTTTGGCTTGATTTTTTTTTTTTTCAAACCACCTCTTCTAATAGCAAACAGAATATTGATTTCTTCTATCTGAGATACGATTGCCTCTACTCAGTGTTGCTAGGAGTAATTGTTTAGCCATGCTGAGGACTGCTGCAGTGCTACTTGCTGTCTCTCGCAACAAGCAGTGCAATGACGCCTATCCTGTTTATAGCAAGCTGGGTAGGATGCACCTCGTGCCACCAGGTACCAGCCCACTCAGGCTTCAAAGCACTTTCCAGCTCAGGGTTTCTCCTCCTCCCTGCATTCAGTGGCAAGAAAGATGAAACTGGTCTAGGTTTTTTTTTTGCAGCTAATGGACCTTCTTGAGGTGTCTGTCCAGAGGGGATTTGTTTGTCTATGTGCACACATGTATGTATTACAGCCTGAACCAGACAGTGCCTAAGAAGCTGCTGAAGAGAGTGGAGAAATCACCAACATCTCCTATCGTCCCCCCAAGCAAATCTCAGAGTCTTTGAAACAAACTCAGTGGGATGACGCTTCTTCACAAAGAAATGTGTTTGATCTCAGAAATGGGCAATTCTCTTCTCTTTATTGTCCGCAAGAACATGTGTGATGATCAGAGTAAAAATGATAAGCCCTCTGAGTTACTTCTAGCATCTTCTCAACTACTTCAGGGATTTTTTTCTGTTATCCGATGAGCCCCATATCTGTCCTGTGAGTTTGGTATCTCATAGTTGTTGATTTTTGCTTTCCTATATTTTTCATTCCAATTAACATTTTTTTAAAAAAAATGTTTTGAAAAAAATTACTGAAAGTATAAATATATATTTCAGATTCCTTTAAAAGTAAAATTCTTTAATTATTTATCTTATTGTAGATCTGAATGCTTTTTCTTTGACCAGTACTTATGTAGCCATATTTTTACTTTGTCTGCAGGGCTAAAAGAGAGAAGCAGCTTTGCTTTCTTGTAGAGCTGGCTTTTCTGCAGAAATTCTACAGTAACAGCTTCTTTTTATACAGTCACTGTTGTGCTGTTTAAGCAAACAAGTTACAATTTGGCAATCTTTTTTTTTCAGGTGTCTACTCATTAATCATTGGTTAAGAAATACCTCTCAAGGCTTATGTCTGAAGACAGCTGTAGTCAAGTAGGGACCTTGATTAACTTCCTTTGTTTTCTCAGTTTGAACAATACATTCTGTTATCCCATTTGGGTTTTGCAATGCCTGGGGTTTTAATCTACTACTAAATGGACTATTATTATCTTAGAAAACACCAGGAGTATGATTACATCTTGTGAAGTTATTTATATTTGCGTATGACAAAAGAAAAATGGAGTCTTAATGTAAATGAGTAGAGAATGATGGTGTATAATTGTGCTATCTTCTATGCTGCCCAGTTTTCACAACTGTAATTTTCTGGGGTGCAAAGGAATGAAAAATCATGCTCTTGATTAGGAATTCTTTGCCTTTTCAAAAGAAGTTTCAACTGATGATTTTTTGTTTCAATTAGAGTATTATCTATTTGATGTAATTTAATGTAGCCTGATTTGAGTCAGAAACATTAGGAAATCCTTGTCTTTCGAATTACAGTTGTCAACCCGTACACTTTGGCAGTTGTTTCCGGGAAGCTTGCTTTGGTCTGCAGTAAGCAGGCAGTACATATGACAAACTGGTTGTTGTGGAAATACGTGATCAAGCTGCTTGTTTATTCCAGATTTTGGAAAGGGAATCCTTTTGCATAATTTGATTTACAGATGTTCTCTCTGACTACAACATTTCTGTCTTCCTATTTACTTGTACCAGTATTTTCCTCTTTTATCTAATGTGAAGAGATTCAGTGGTAGAGATGTTGTGCTTGTTTAGAGCTAGCAATATGCTCGGCTTTGTACAATACTCAACAGCAGACAATCACTGCCCTGGAGAGCTTAGAGTCTAAAAATATCTCAACTAATGCTTCAGCTTTTTTCATCCTTTAACATTCTCAAGATTTTTTAATTGTTTGTCTCATCTTAATACACCTCTATTTTAAACTGTCAACCAAAGCAAATCAGCTTGGTTCTTCTCTGTGAAAATAATCTGATGAAAGGTAACAAATTCATTTTTAAATTTGAGAAAACCTGTGGATGCTACCCAGTGTTCACTGAAGAGCAAAGATTGAATCTCATTGTTATAGACCCATCTAAGTAACTTTATCCTTGCCTGCTCCTAGCAATGCCAGCGAAGCATCTGCAAACACTCGGGCTGCATTACCAGTCTTCTATGGAGCTGTAGAAAGCAGGTTAGTTCTAGCAAACTGATAGAGCTCTGGTTGTAAATGAGGTCATCTGGGTAAGACATGTCCATCTGCCTGATGCTTTCATGAATCCATGTGTGTATTTTGAAGCAATGAAGTGCACGTCTCTCCAGCAAGCCCCATTTTAAAGCTGTGATGTGTTTTTTTTTGCCATCAGGACTGTCAGCAAGGTGAAGATGAGTGAGATCTGCTATTTTAATGCGAAGAAAATGGAAGGACAGCAAGAGATGACATCATGTGCTAATGGAAAAGAGAATAAAGAAGAATGAGGAAAAAAACAAACTTCAGCAGAAAGGCTTTACAATCCACTGGATGCTGCCTCTTTATTTTGGTTGTGGGTATTTTTGTAAGTGTTTCTGCCTCTGTGGTTTCTCCTTTCTAAGAACAACATCAGTCAGCACTGAGATGTGGTGTCTCAAATTCTTTCCAGGGATTAAGCTGCAGGTTTAACTTTTGGGCTGGCATAAGGACCATCTGTTCATTGTAGTTTGCAGGCAGAGTGGAGATGTGTGTGTTGTGAGCATAGAGAACTCACTGTAAGAAGAGAAGGCAGACAATATACTTTAACATCTTGTTGTTAATTTTGATTTTGTTGTTAATTTTGTTGTTGCTATGAAAGAGAGTGCTCCTAAAAGATGAAATCACCATATCCTGTTCTGTATGTGGTGATCTAATGGAGGACAGTTTCTGGTTGTTCTTTAGAGTGTTTGAACTGTGTGATGGCGTACAGGGTTGGTAAGAAATGGAGACATTCAGTGTCCTAAAACTACTATTATACTGTGGTGGCTACAGTAGCTTGATGCTTTTGAGAAAAGGATCACTTCACTCTGTACTCATATCTTTAAATTTCCCATTTCCTTAGTGTATACCTTGTACTGACACTCCTTCCTCTTCAGCTCTATTCTCATCCCATTAAGTCACTGTATATAAAAAGTTGATCTCTGCTGTCCCATCTGCTATGAAGACTATGCCACAAGCAACTGCAGGAGCCCTGCACACTTTTGTGTGTTTCAGACTATGCTCTACACTTATATTAACCCCACTTGACAAGGACTACTTCTGTTGCATGAACCACTGTTCCTTTTGCTTCATATGGTTCATTTTGTTTCACATTGCTCTGGCCACTTGCTTGTTTTGACATGCTCCTAGATTACTGAGCTAGCTCTCATACTTTTTCCTACACTTCAGCCTTCATTACCTCCATTATATATAGGGATGGTCTTCACTTTAACCTTAGTACTTTTGTTGTTTTCAAGGTATGAAGTTGATCCTTTGATAAAAAAAAAAAAAAAAGTAGACCGTGACTCGTTGAAGGAAGACAGAAAACTGTAAGACTATCCCAAGGGGCTCTAATCCAAGAGAAAGATTAAAGGTTAGGAGGCAAAAAGGAGGTACAGAAAGGGTCACCAGCCACACTTCTACATCAAGGTAGCCTCTCTTCCCATTCCTGCTCCATCTGATGTCAACACCAAAGAGAAGATATCAGAGATTCATAAGTCACAGGGATCTCCTAGCTATTGACCTTAAGGTATACCTTATATTCCTCAGGTACTGACCTTACTGATTATCCATTTGCAGTCCTCTACTCTGTCACGAGGCTTATTCTATGTTATTTCTGTAAAGAGTTAGTGAATGTTATGAGCCAGCTGGGATGAATATGTAGGACTTGAAACACTGTGGAACTCATTGAGAAAGAATAATATAAACATTTGTGAAAAAATTTCTTCTTTAAAGAAGGCTCTTTTCAACTTCAGTTTGCTATGTTCTGAAGGACATGTGCTGGAAATCCCTACCTGAAACAATCATGGATTTGAATTGCTAAAAGACTTGATCCACAAACTCAAGCAGATTAAAGTAACTGTAAAACTATGAAACTTTGCATACCTGTTCAACATGTATTACTTTCATGGGCGCCTCTCTAACTGCCTATCTAGCTTAGCTGGTCTTGTAGTATCCCGTTACTGATGAATGATAAGCATACCTCTGTGTGCTTCTGTTGCTCATGAGGGCCTGAGCCCTCCCTGTGGGGAGGAGGGCACACATGGGAGAGGGAGAGGCTGACGAGTAAGGATGGGAGGCTTCACAGCTATCCCAAACCATGACTGTAACTCATAAGTCAGAGCCTTCCCTCTGGCAAGCACATCAAATTCCACAGAATACAAAGAAGCAGATGGATTTTAGAGCAGTTCAGGTACAGAGAAATAAGAAAACAACATGTTACCCATCAGCTTTTTGTCTCTGTTCCTCACAGCTCTGTGGCCCTCTTAGATGTGCTGTCTGAGCTGACCCCGTAAGCAAGCTATAAAGTCTTTGGGTCAAATTAACTTGTTGAACAATCCGTATTCCTTAATGCAGTTCACCAGATCGTACAGATTTAATCCAGATCAGGCAAAGATGCATGATTCCAAATCTGCAAGGTTAACTGGAGGACATGACACGCACACTGGCTTTATTCTTTTAGGCTGGTTTGTGCTGGTTGCAGGACAGCAGAACATTTCTGACCCAGCATAAAGCTAGAGCAGCACATACAGACAGTACCTGAGGCAACATCAGGTCTAGTAGGACAAAATTACCTATTCAGGGCTGTCTGAACCAATTTGAAGTGGCAGAGTGAGTTTCTACTGGTCTAATGCTCTGTGCTATGCAGCCATGTAGTTTTGTACTTGATGATAGTTTTGCAGATGCCTTAAAAAACTGCTGTGTGCTTTCATACTTGATTTACCATCTCATGGTAAGCCTGTGTCATGGCCCTGTTTCATTTTCATCTGGGCACCTAATGGTAAATCTAGAAAGAGCTTTATGTGACAACACTTAAGATGGATATTAGAGTCTGGTGCCCAAAGCTCATGTGTTTGAAGGACTTTAAGACTCCCCCAAATTTTCTGACAAGTGGCTAATACATCACAGTATTCAGTATGCCTGCTCTGAGAATCACATTTTTAGATACCTGATTATTCCCAAGCGACTTTAGTGATTGCTGAATTTAGTAGTCCATAGTCTATAAAAGACTACTCAGATGAATTGAGAAAGAAAACCCAGATTTATTCACCATTCAAAAATTCCTTAGCAGTATATCTTTTGTCCATGAAAGCACTTTAATATAGGCAGTGAACACTGGTAAATCGTAGCTCAGCTGAGAAGGCTTAGGTAGATTGTCTTGGACCACTCTTTAATCTTACCTCTTTTGGTGTGGCAAAGAATGTTTTTAGGAATGTTTTCCCTCTGACTTTCCCATTGACAGTGATTAAAGCACTTCATGCTAGTTAGAGTTGTGTTGCAACTGTCTGTTTGTCTTCTGTAGATGTGTGAATGGAAGAAGAGAGAGAATCTCAGAAAACTGTAGCTAGCCCTGCCTGTTAATTGGCTTTTTCAGAAATATAGCTTGCAAGCAATTTGAACACCTTTTAATCCAATCTGCCCATCCTATCGCGTACAGATTTTGTAATGCAGCATTACTGGGGGGGACTACTTCACAATTTTTTTTCTTAATCCTTCATCAAAGTGCAACACTGGACAACGACGGGACTGGCAATCTATAGCCGCTCAATGCAGTCGTGCCCAGAGAGATGGAAAGCTGGGATGATTTTGCTGATTCATCTGCAGGGGCTTTGTAAAGCCGTCTTTCATCTAACAAGCCTTTCTTTTTGACGCCTTCTCACCTATACACTAATGCTTTTGGGAGCTAGGTGTGAAACCAAGAGGAGAAACACACCTGTTTGCATAGTGATTTTTAATGTTAATAGTGGGAAGTATTATGTAACATGACTATTGCAAACAAATGGAAGTTTAGCTTGGCAAGTGGCAAGCTGCCACTGCACAATATTGTTCCCTGCATCTGGAAATTCCCAGAATGACAGATTCCAAAGTTTAACATAACTGACACCTTGCTGGAAAAAAGCAACTCAGAGAAAGCAAAATGAGATTTTTCAAAAAATAGGTGCTTGGATATGAATCTAACAACGCTGAGGAAATTAAGTTATCTGTCCAAAAAGAGAGAGAAGAAGAGAGAGGAAAACTTTCCTTTTCACATTTCCATATCTTCATTTCATGAGGAAGCTGCAGTGGTGAGTTTGGTTCCTTTATACATCAAAGCGTAGCTGTAACCAGTTCTGGAAGTGGGTTAACATGTGATAATTAAGTGACTTTAAATATTAATAATCCTATTTAAAAGTAACACTGGCAAAGAAAAAGATCCCTAATGAGAAGTAAAATTACATTATAAACACTGTTCTGTAAAAAGGGCACCTATTCAAGTGTTTTCTTTGAAGCCAAATGAGAACTGATTCAGTGTCTGAGTACATTCCCAGGGTGCAATGAGGAAGCCGAATTCTTTTCATAATTGTTTGACAAACTTCTTCCAAGACACACAGCGCACAGACTTAAAATGCATTTTTCCTGTCGTGTGTCTGTGTTTATGGGTGAATACCATATGGACTTTGGTCTGAGATTTGCTCATCTGAAAAATTCTGGGAGAGGACTCCATCTTTCTGTTAACTGTTTCCTGACAAGCAAACAAAACATGTTCATGTTAAGGACTCAAAAATGACAAAGCTATTTTAATGTAAACAAGCCTATGGCTGAAATTGTTTCCTTTGGTTCTGGGGTATTTTTGTTTTTATTCTCATCTGGATAAAAAAACCAGATCAGGTATCACAACTGTGAACTTCATCTTTTCTCTGGGAAATAAAGACAGGCTCTGAATAGGAAGTATTTGCATAATTTGAAGGCTAAGCTGAGCCTGAAGGCAGTGATCAACTTAAAGATTTGTCCTACAGTAGCATATTGATGTGAATGTTGAAATAGGGCAGATGTGCCTGATTGACAGAATCAGGCAAGACTGTGTTCTGAGAAGGGATTCTGGAAACTGATAAAAATGATAGAAAGCTTTTATAAAACTGCTCTCTCTTGCAGTTTAATTTTCCAGTGGTTAAGGGAAAAAAAATTGGAACATGCATGCAGATTAAATTGGATAGATGTGACTGTACAGTGTTTCCTCCCATGCAGAGCAGTGACTGCAAACTTTCCCATAGGAAACTAGCATCAGTAAAAATACATTGTTTAGTTAATATAGGAAATTTGTGAATTCTGCCTTGCAGTTTTTTTCAGATCTTTTTTTCCTGGAGTGTAAGAACACTGGTCCAATCCTGAAGATGTTGCTTAAGGCCAAATCCTGCTGTTCTTGTGCCAAAAGACATTTAATCAAATGAATGTTGAATTAGCTTCTCTGTCTTTATTCAATTTTTTTTGAGTTAAATATTCATTGACTTCAACAAGAGTTTTGTTTCTTAAGAGCTGAATTAAACTAAGTAGAAACATCAGGACCCAGCTAAGATACTGGCTTCTCCCACGTCCTTAGAGCTCAGTATACTGGAGTTCATTAACTCTTACAAAATGTAATGCTAAAAGTTGACGTACTATTAAGTAATGAAAAATGGAAAGTTACATAGATGCATTAGCTTACTTGCTTTCAATTTCGACAATCAGAGTAAGAGGTTATTTCTCTGCACAACTTTTGGACACTTGTGATTACAAAACTGTGACAATATAAACTATTGGCAGGCAATTTGTAAAACTCCCAGTATTCAGACAGTTTCTTGAACTGGACAGGTGGTGGAAGAACATGAAACTTGCTAATCAACATGATTCTCAAAGTTGTGCTTATTGTGCTGATGTAATTTCTGCTTAAATTATTAAGTATGAGGAAAGAAATCAGGAAAAGGTTAGACAGAGTTATGTTTTAAATTTGATATGGAGGAATTGGAATGGGAAAGAAATTCCACTGCTAAGAATATCAACCCATTTCTATACTGAGATGGACTTAGGATAAAGGTAACTGTGGTAAAAAGTCTGAGAAGCAGAGTCTGAATGTCAGACCGCTCTAAAGTTTAAAGAAAGGCAGTTTCAAGAATATTCTCCTCCACTCCACATGTACATGGTCCTGACTGATCAGATGGCAGCCAACAGCATGGAAGTCTGCTCCAGACTGCTCCTCCTACTGTGCCACTTGAAGAAGTGTAGGGGCAGCAATGAAAACATTGAGAGCATCATTTTACATCAAGAAATGGCTCCTCACACTTGGAAATGGTTCACTGGCTTGTAGAATTAGTTCCCTACACTATGTCCCTGTTATATTTTAGTCTTGATTAAGGGTAACGTGAAGTCTTAGTTTCCTAAGGAGAGCACTGTGAGAAGATACAGGACCTCTTTATCATTTTTTTTTGCGGGTCTATGTGCCATTTGTTCTTGCGTGTGTATACAGTATTTACATCAGCAGAAAAGTGTGGCTTCTTTGCATAAAAAAAAAAAAGTAATCTGAATAGTGTTCCACTCCAGCTGAAAAACTCTCAGAAGTTTGGTCTTTTTCTAAAAACAGATCATTAAGGCTACATTATTTGTAAGAGTATTTGGCCCTGTTCCATTAATGGATTCTAATTGTTAAATGATTTTTTTTTTCTTTGTGTTTTTCTCATTACAATTTTAAGTATCTTTTCTGGTTGCTTTGTTTGAAACTTTTAGCAGATAGAGACCAGAAAAATAAAATTGTCTATTGTTCTAAGCAGATTCACTCCTAAACAAACTATTCCTCAAAGATTTCCAGAAGGCACCAGCAGCTCTTTAAGAAGTAACAGTCTACAAAAATGTTATTTTTCACAGTTAAGCAGACTTTAGTTTAAAGCTGTGCAAACAAGCCTCTGAATCCTTGTTGCTTTCAGGGACTGTTTTTGGGTGTGTGCTGATCTATAAATCAAAAGCATTTGAAACAATGTAAAAGAAAATGTTTTAAAAAAAAAAAATACAAAAGGAAATGTGTTTTTTTTTTTCTCTTCTCCCTCCTGCAGATCAGGATATCTTCCAAAGAAGCCAAAGGCTTTACAGGGATGCAAAACTCAAGTATGAGGGCGGAGATTCAAAACTGCCTGGTCCAAATCCCACTGAAACAGTGGCAAGTTTCTCCTTGACCACAGTGAGTTTTGGATGAGATGCCACACTCTGATTTTGGCAGTCAGTTTGGCTACCACATCACAGACTACTTCAGTTTGAAACAGGCAAGATCTAAACCGGAGAAAAAGGAGGTTAAAAATAAAAAAGGCATTGGATATATGAGGACACTGCCAGGCTCTTTTAGAAATAATTTGTGGCTCTTTATGAAACCATATGTAACACTGGCAATGTGTAAACTGTCCAAATGGTTTAAAGACTTTGGTGCAGCATTGATGTGAGAGGCACTAAAGCAAGGTGACAGTTATTAATGCCCTGCCAGTACTGCAAGATAATACAGCCACAGGTATTTTAAACCAGCCAGTTTATGTTGGATCCTACTCTATTGCTGATGTCAGTGGCAAAACTCCTGGAGACCTCAACAGTGAGAGGACCCAGGCAGTGGTGAGGAGAGGAATTCATTTGCTCTGGAGGGAGCGGAGCTAACTCAGAACAGCCCCGTTACCTGATGTTGACTGACATCATGCACCCTTGTGTTCCTGACGGTTGACATCAGTATGCAGCACTAAAAATACTGCCCGCCCAGGGAACCTAAACACTGGAGCGCAGCTGGAGGTGAAATCTGTGTGTGAGAATACTAGCAACAAATAAAAATTTTTCCTGCCAGGAGCCACTTAGAAGGAAAAATAAATAAATGGCTAACTTGCTCTGGCTGTTCTTTTTAAATCAAATGAAGCTGATTATTTTGAAAAAAAAAAAAAAAAGAAAAAGAAGAAAAAATCAGTAGAGTCATTTAAGCAGCTGTAGTTTTATTGTTTTTAAACAATAACAGTATAAGAAGAGATAAAGGATAAGACTAGATCAGGTGGTGTTATTCACTGATTCTAGGCTTTTTCCTTCAGTGCATGCAAGTACTGACACTCATAGTATTATCTAAAAAGAGTATAAGATGCATCTTAGTCTGTTATCAGCAATTAATTATTGAATACCCTGCCTATGAGGAAAATTGCTTCTCTGAAAAACTGACTCAAGCCTATCCTTTGCATTCCAGTCAATGATAGCGTTGTGCACAGAAAAGCAAGCCCAAAGCAGAAGTCTAGTATCCCTAAGATCTGGGAGAAGAGATTTTTGTCTCTAAGGCTTTCTTTTGTAGCTTTTTGGTTAGCATTCAAGAGTAGAAACAGCATATAACTTTGATGGGTGTTGAAAAGTTCAGCCAGTATCAGGGCTACAACATGTGTGTGTGTGTCACTGTCAAACATCACTTGGGTCTGCAGTTTGTTCTCTGGTCCTGATCACTGCCTGCCTCCTTTGTAGAAATCTTATGCACTCTTGGGCTCCCTTTTAGAGGGAATCAACTACATCACTTTTAAATCAAAACCCAGATAGAGTTCTGGGGAAAGCTTACTGCAGGGACCTCTACAAATAAGCAGTGTGATGGAGACTGCACAGTCCTGCGCTTGCAGAGTCTGCAGGAGACTTTGCACTCTTGGTCGTCTCCAGGGCACACAGAGCATAGCCTGTGCTTACTGGTATCAAAGCATAATACTGATATACTCCAACATAGTTCTGACACTGTTTCAGACCCTTTGAACTGAATAAAATACACAGAAAATAATAACTGTATCTTACAGCCTGAGGATACCATGCAGGGCCCAGGAGAGATCCAGGGCCAAGTGCAGATGCAGTCCATGACCTTCAACTCTTGGTGCAAAAGCATTTAGCAGGGTAAATATTTACCTACCCAAAGTGCATTTCAAGTATAGTTAAAATGAATCTGTGTATGAAAGATGATCATTAACATGATCAAGTATTCAGTATATTTTTCAGGGCTTTTTTTCAGCTCCCTGATTATAGCAACTGATGCAAGTAGTTAGAAGAGCACAAGATTATGAGGTTCATCAGACCTCAATCTCTTGGAAATTTCCATATAATAATTCCCCATTCACTAAGGAAAAGGTGCCAGGTCACTGCTAGATGAGCATTAAGTATGACATACTATCGCCATTTTAAAAACTGCTTGTCTCAGACACTATTTTATGCCTCCATACTACAGGTGTGGTACAGTGAGTACAGAGAACATAGAAAAGAGATTTAATTTGGTTTCTATGTAAGTGAAAACAAGCCCTTTTGCAATCATACTTGGAGTCAAAGAGGCCGTATGTTTTGGCCATCAGACCTCCTCAATGATCTATGCTCCTGTGCTGTCATATATGTATCTTGCTGGATGGGTTATTTTCTGAGTCATACTTCAGCATTATACAGCTTTAAGGCAGGCTAGGGAAGGATAGAAATGTCCTGATTAAAAAGGACATATCCAACAATTGCAGAGAAACTGTGTACAAGATATTTTGTCTAGTCATTGATAAGCACAAAGGACCCTGCTCTCCAGAAATATTGCCATGCGCCCAGAGGATGTCATCTCTAGTCACTGAAGAAGGGATTCCATAAAGCAGGGAAATAATCTTAGTCCTTTCATGTGACAGTGGATTTTCATAAGGGACTTTTGGGAGCCCCTGATGGTCTTTTCTACCACATCAATGGTGCAGTTCAGCTGCACCTGCATCCCATTAAGATTGCTTTTTCAATTCCGGATGGCAGGCCACCAAGGTTAAATCTGACTCGAGGATCCTTACCACTGGAGAGCTCGATATATTTCAGAAGCTCAACAGAAGTCAGTTCTACGTGATAGATAATGAAGAGGAAGAACAAAGCTAAAAACCTATGTATAGAGGGTGTTCAGCAGTCAGGCATATTTAAAAAAAAAACAAAACGCTGATTAATCCTTTTTCTGGATTTTTGTATGTCATTTCATGACACACTTTCCCTGTTGGTAAATTTGCATAATGAAAAGCTGACACAATTGAGAAGTTTTAGGCTGAAATATATCTCTCTCAGAGCAGCAACACTAAGCCAGTGACTTCTCTTGAGCTGTTAAAACTAAATCTTATTTCTTCAAAAGTTGTTTACGTGCTTCATATCTACAAGCAAGAAAACATAACCCACAAAGCCGGACTTGTCCCCATGACCCACTGACTTTTTGACATCTTGAGGTCATGCATCCAAAGCATGCACAAGCAGGAAACGCAAAGCTTCTTCCAACCACATCCTGGTGTGTCTGTAGTGTAAATTAGAGCTGTGAGAGCTCTGGGAAAATTCATCTGGCAGACATGCTATGTTTCTTTTCCTTTTTCTTATAAATTGTGCTAAAGGGTTTCAGCTTACTCTGAGTCTAATTAAAATTAATGAGAGTTAAAAGTAAAGGAAAAAAACAAAGATCACCCATAAATGATTGGTGGTAGAGGGGAAACCTGTAAATTGAGAAGACAATATAGAAGCAGGAACCTCCTGCTCCTCAGGATTGATATAAGTGATAAGATGTGAGATAAAGATGAGGGAACATTTATTAGAATTGCAATGCAGTGATGTAAGAGTGACAGACACTAGTCAAACAGTCGATGATCTTAATCATTCAGGATAGGATAAGCACACATACTTGCTTGCAGAATGGGACTTAAGAGAGTGTCTTTTTTGGTGGAACTACAGACATCTCAATTTCCAGTCCTAAAAGAACTCAACTCCTCTTCTTTTACTTATCTAGCAATTTACTTACCTAGGAACTGAATTAATTCTCCAGCAGTCATATCCCTGTCATGCCAGCCAAAGCTGCAAGGAGTTACTCAGATGCCACTGAACCCTACTGAGAAACTATTATTGAAGTGTCTCAGATTGCTCTTAAAAATAATCACTTTTTATTAGGTTTATGTTAACAAGAAGCAAACAAGAAAAATGAGACCTAAAGGAAAGAGTAGAAAGTGCAAAGGCATTTTATAAGCATCTGGCTTCAGGATAGTCAGCTAAGATTCAAAGAAAGTAAATTATCTCATCGTATGCGATTTTTATCCCAGGTCCAGCTTAAAAATGGACCAAAGTTTCAAGGTGCTCATCTGAAAATGAGGCCACTGAACATTGTGCCACACAGCAGAGTGTTAAATAAGTATCGTAGAAGGACAGGGGCAGTGTGATGCTCAAAAAAAGGAAATTGCTTAGCTGCATTCCCATATAAATAAAAGAAAATCAAGTAGGACTGTACCTCCTGTGCTAGAATAATTAACATGTGAAATCTTTGATATATATTTATGAATTTTTTCTCAAAGTGTACAGTACATCCCACTGCCTCCCTTCCTCAAGCCCCAATCAAGGAAATAAAAAGTTGATGTTTTCTGAATGGCACAAACATTGTTGGTACATTGAGATACCAAGGGCATTGTTGAGGCATTGTTAGTACAGTTCAGATACCAATGAATTCATTTAGAAAAGGATACAACTTACACCAAACGGGAAAGGAATTAATATATAGAGGCTATAATTTCAAACATTCCCCCAAGAAACACCTTGGGAAGAAGGATTTATGCAATAGCATTTTTAATTTTGTGAACAAAGCAAGAACAAGTGTAAGTCCAACTTGACAACTGAAATGCAAATTCTACACGTTTGCAAGTTCTAAGTGCTGTAGTATCCATGCACCCACCTGTTCAGGTCTTGAAGATTTCAGCTGGATAGATCATCGTGTTAATGATCTGTTAATATGAAATAAAGGTATGAGACTAATACTAACAATAATACTACTAACAATAGTAATAAATACTAATCAATACTAATAATAACAATATACAGGACTAATACTAACATTCAATGCACCACAAAATCTCCAACTGACCACAACAAAATGTCAAACTGGAGAGAACTAGATGAGGCATAGAGAACAGAAGTTCAACACTAAAGAAGGCAGCTGAGTCATGGGATCAAAAAAATATAGATGATCTTCTCGACCTTAGTATATCTCATCATAGCCAGTCTATTCATATGGCACTTCTTTTGAACATGTGACAATTCAACAAATGTTGCTGAAATCCACCTATCTCTTTCTGACTACTCGGAATGAAGGACTGCCATGCATAACAAAGCAATGTTGCAAGCTGACATTCTGAGTTCATTGTCTGATTTGATGCAATACATAAAACTTCCATCAGCTGCACATCAGTAATGCTGTAACTATTCCAAGATGCTGCTTTATGACTCTTAGTTTTGTTTTATTTTTCAGAGGATTGATGAGAGGGGTTTGACTGACGTCATTCAAGACATGTTGTAAACACTGCTAATTTTAATATTAAAATTCCATAATAGAGTTCTGTCCAGATGTTATTTATTAGATATAGCTTGTTGTTTTCTTTATTTGTGCATTTTTCTTTGGTAGTGCTTATAGCCTTTCCTGTAAGCAAAAAGAAAAAAAAAAAGTCATACCTTTAAATCGGACATGACTGGCATAACTGCATTCAGTGTAGTGCAGAGGGGTTTATACAATGGATGAATGGGTGCCTGTAAATATGAGCTAAGCCAGATGCTCTCCATATACAAACCCTCCAGAGCAAGACAGCCAATGTGTCACTGATGGTATGGAAAAACCCTTTCCCTGGCTATGTCTGGAGCTCACACAAGTCTAACACGACGGTACCTACCGATTACAGGATTCAAGAAATTTGCAGGCAATAAAGAGGTCAGGCAAACAGAAAGATATCTGAAGACTTCTGAATAAGATTTCTGCTTCTCCTTGACAGATGAATTAAAGCAACCTTGCAGCAAGGCAGAAAGGCTTCGCCTGAGCAAAGTTTATCACTGTAAGGAAGTTTTGCTAGTGACAAACATAAACAATGAGAAAGGCTTTGTTAGGTAAGTTATTTAATCCTCAGAGGGTATAAAGGGTATATTGAAGTAATATTTCAGCTTTCCAGTGGTCACTTGTTTTGTTTTTCACTTTGTGTTGGAGAAAATGTCAGGAAGCTAATTCTTTCATAACATATCTGAATAGTAAAAATGAACTGGTATCAGTAGTTTTTTGGCTGGCCAGTGGTTTTCACGAATGGCAGTGCAGTGAGGTGCATTTTTTTTATACTCACTGGAAGCAGCAGAGTCTGACACTTTTTCAAATTACACTGAAGAGACATAAAGGTTGAGCATAGAGCTACCAAATGCCAGGAAATAAGAATTAAAGACTGACCACCCATAAAACCTAAACAAATATTTCCATCAGTAAAACTGGCAAAACAGTTTAGAAAACACGATGCGATTAACAATTACATATGAACATGAAATGGTTTACAAGAGATGTGCGATAGGTAAGGTAAATCAGTCCTCTGAATTTGATTGCAATTTTGGAAGTCAGCTTATGTATCTTCTCAGCAGATAGTGTGTGTGTACCTCAGAAATGATTGCACTTCCTGAAGCATGCCACCACATTCACTGCAACACCGCACAAACCTGAGAGAGGATTATTATCAGAGAAGCTCAAATTAGTAAGTCCCGTGGGTGGAACTACTACAAAAATCACTTGTTTAACACTGTATTGTTACTGCACGTCCAGCTTTGCTGTCCTGCCAGTTTCTCCATTACAAGCCACCATTATTATTGGCTTGGGCAGCAACCGTACTTTCAGCAGTTGGACATCTATGATGACGGGTACATTTATATCTTCCATCACATGCTGCAAAATTCTTAGCCTTTCAGCCCATCAGCTGTTACAACTGTTTGCAGAGTTGCGTTATGAACCTAACTGTTGGAATAAGCCAGGCAGAAACAACCCTCCCTCCCAAATGATTATTGATCTCAGGCCAAACAAGAATACATTAAACCCCCCCTACAATGGCTGTGTTCCTGCTTTTTGTAGGATCCGCTGATTCACTTTAAAACCTTGTTTCCATTACAGTTGAACACTTATAATTGATGCCACTGTTTTCTGGCTTAAATGTAATTATGTGATTTTTTAAAAAAAATTTAGCTTGCATTTTCTTCCCTTGCTTTTTCCTTTTCCTTTGAAAGTATAGTTCTTCTTTCTACTCCTGTATTAGCACTTCCCTCCAGGACTCTCATTCTCAGATTCAATGCCAAAAGTGTATATGCTCTGTTTAAGGGGGTTTATGATCTGTTCTTTTAATTGCTGCATATACTGTCAGATAAGGTAATCCTTGCAGTTACGGCTGCAGGAGCAATGCTTAACAGTCTGTACCCTTGTACACACCAGTTTCCCTCCAGCAGCTCAATTCACCTATTGGCATGAGAAGGCTCAGCAGAATTGGTCTCAGCGCTGGAAACATGCTGACCTTGCTGACAAATCTGCTGTTCTTCAAAGGGAGTTTTGAGCTTCATAGATTTGTTTTGCTCTTCCTGTGCCATGTCAAAAGCAATATGAAAAACAAAAAGTCCAACAGAAGGGCCAACTGTGGCCCGTACCAATTAACTACAAAGGAAAGTGTGGTGTTTCATCCATTATTTTCATCTCGGGAAGTATCACTACGAAAGAAGTTATCTTCATGAAAGTATAGATGCTGCAGAGATGCTGTTCCCTAGTTCGTCAAGTACAACTGCGGAATGAATAAACAGTGAAGGAAAGGGAGGAGAGACTATGCTTCATCATAGGCCAGCTAGTGCAGCTGAGGATCTGCATCAGGAGACAGACATCGCAGAAAGTATCGGGTTCAAGCGGAACTAGTTCTCTTTGTTTTATCAAGTTAAAATAGTTTTGTAAATCTCCATCCCCTGGAGCCATGTGATTACAGATGCCTTTGCACACTTACTCTTATTCTGAGCTTGAACAGTCTGAGACTCAAGATCTGGACCATTTAAACATTACGACCATTGAACTGATGCCCTCTTCAGCATCTCTGAAATCCTTGAAAAAAAGAAGTCATATTATCTTCCTGGTGAAATTTCTGTGGTGGTGAGTCACAACAGCAAGACTCACTCTCTCTCCCTGTGACCCTCAGGATACACTGCTGGTTACACAGAGATACCTCTCTTAAGGAATATTGTCCTTCTACCTAACTGAGAAAAGATGCCTTCAGCCACAGTACACCACACCTCTTCAAAGTTTGCACTTGAACATGAAAATAATGCTCCTGGGTCCAGCAGGATCCCAGGACAGAGGTGTGAGGCACCGTGAAGTGTCCCAGCAAGCACATCCCACACCTGGGATGTTCCTGTCACCGCAGCCGTGGGGAGATGAGGACTCCTGAGCTGTGTCCCTGCACTCAGCTCTGGGACAGAGTCAGTGTGGCTATTCTTGAAGGGGAAATTTCCACCTGCGTTAGAAACAAAGAATTTCCATTTTGCTTCAGATAAATCCTACCCTTAATAAGTGTCCATGTGACCCTGTTATAGAGAAAAAAAGTTTTGACAACACCAGGATGTTGAGGTGAGGTTTCAAGGTGATTCAGCTGAATTGTTTTTCTGGAAAAAAAAAAAAAAAAAAAAAGAAAAGAAAATAAAAGAAAAAAGAGCAAAGATTTTGAAAGCAGATGAAATTCTTGGCTTTTGGAATGAAAATGAAATGACTCATAGATATATTTACAGAATTTGAAACAGAAGATGCCCAATAGTTGAAAGAGTTTTCTTCAATTTAAAGCTTTTATTTTTTTTTTTTTGATGAATATTTTCTCTAAGTGAATATTCTTTGGGGACAAAAGAAAATGTTACAAAATTAAGACCCATAAGCAAAACCTAGGTATTTATGCTTTTTCAAGCAGTCATTTCAGAAGTCTGACTGACATGGCATTGTGAGCATATACTGCAGTATCTCCCAGACCATTCCTTCATTTTCTAGTATCCCCTCTCCCCCCATGACCCTTTTGCTCTTTCTTGGCCACTTCCCAAAATAATTCTCTTCTGTTTTCTTTTTTTTTGCTGACAGTTTCCATTTAAAAGACCTTGGTTTCTGCCCCTTTGTATTCATTACAGAATATAAATCAGGAGATCTCCGATTAGCTTACTTCCTTGTTTTTTTTTAGCCAGGATGATGTCAGTACAGCTCAGGGAGTGAAGTTTTTTGGTTACATTGTGGGCTCTCTGCTAGCCAAACCAAGAGAAGCCCGATGTTCAAAAGAATGTGAAAGCTTGATGTAAACAACTATAATTTATGTTACTTTGAGTTGTGGTGAGAAAGAAAATTTGCATGCTAGACGTGAATGTGTTTTGTGATCAGGCATTGGCTGAGCCCAAAGGAAGAAGTAAAACTTACTTAAAATGTCACAGCTCCCCTTTTGTTCTGCAGCAACCAGCCTCTGGTGTACTCAGTGACTCATTCGTTGATAGGTGTGTTTGGCGATACTCTCAGAACTATTACTGTATTTCTTAAAACACTGCTGTGGAAAAGGTGCGTTCTCTTTTTCTAATGAAACAAATGGTCAACTTATTTACGATTCACAAGACTCACAAACCCTCACAAGGGTTCAATGTTGCCACAAAGACTGGCTGTTAGCTTCCATGTCCCAGGGGGAGGGCTTGCTGGCATTCAGGTTCCTGAAAAAAATGGGAGGAGAGCTTCAGTGTATTCTCAATGCTTTTTCTTACTCGTGCTGTATAGTTTAGTTTATGTAGCACATGTATTTAACATTAGCCAAAATAGTGATTGTATTTAATGGCAAGGCTAACCTTTATCATCTGACAAGTCTGATTTGCTGTTTGGAGTCAAAATCATGTTCCATTAGGAAAAGTCACATCAAGTTATACCCCCACTGCTCTGTTTATTTATTGAGAAAGCATGTTTTCACCTTATTTCTCAACTCATTCTGATCTGTTTATTTTAAAATGAAATACTCTCTCAATGAAGCAGCATAGACTGCATTTCCCCAAATACAAAATAAAATTTCTTTCCTCTCAGGACAGTGCCAACTACTGACACACAAAATAAATTTTAAACCAGTGCATCTTAGCCTTATTTGTATCATTTCAAGGTCTTGCCCCAGGGCCTGAACAAGGCAGTTTGCCTTTGTGAGGCCTTCCCCCTCGCCCTGCTGCAAGCCACTCACACCGAGGGAGAGCTGTTTTTTGGAGGGCTGGGGAGCAGGCAGTCGTGGTGCCTGGGATCTGCCTATGTTGTAACCCACCCGGCAGGGACCTCTGTGCACTAGCAGGTTCTCCTCCGTTGTCCAGCCGCGGGACAGCTGTGAACATCCTTCCCTCTCCAAACAAGCTCCTGTGGCCCCATACCCATCTTCTAGTAAAAAATGAGCAAATTGCACAGACAGATAAATAAACCAAAACAAACCCGTGACAGCGAATAACAGCAAACCTTTTCCGACGTAAGACAGTTTACCTAACTCGCCTTGAAATGATGAGGTGCTGCAGTGAGATCTCACACCTGTGCTCAGAGAAGACCCCAAGCCGCCTTGCCGGGGCAATGCTCTGTACAAAGCTTTTTCGCTAAATGTGGTACGGCCTGAAGGCTATCGCTGTTAGCTGGAGACCCTGCAAACTGCATTTCAGATCTACATGGCTGAGATTCTGTGGACATTTTAGTAAAGAAGTAAAAATAAAATAATATTCAGTGACCTTTCACTTTGCTGGCAGTTCTTAGAATTCTTGTTATTTGGAATCACAGTGGAAAGGAATGTAATATAATTTTTTTTTTTCCTGTTTGAATCAGGACAAATTGAAAGCTAATGCTTTCTTTCCCCTTAAAATCATTATTGCATTCTGAGACCTAAGTCTGAAGATTCCTGAAACTGGCTTACTTTTCTGGGCCAAGACACTTCTAAAAATAAAGTTTAATATAGGTGACATCTGCCTGAATTTCTTGAAAGCCTAGAAGAAAGTTCGGGGGCAGAAGAAACACTTGGTGATTCAGCTCAGAGAGTTAACAAGAGTTTTCCTCAGCTTTAAGAGCATGAGAAATTAAAGGTCTGCTTTTACTAGGACTATTTGCATAATCTGTAGTGATTTTTGAGTGTCAGGTGGATGGAACTTGGTTTGTAGAGTGTCACATTTCCTTTGCCTTTTATTTTGTGAAAGCATATTTAGACTAATTGACCAGTTTAATAAAGTAGATTTTTCTTTCATTAGCTGTAGACAAAATTATTGTTTAGGACCCTATTATATGATTATTGAATAGCAAAGGATTAAACTTACAGAGATATGCATGGTTATTCATAGATACGCATTGTTTGAAAATAAGCATTCAAACATTGGGTTTTGCTCTCCAGCCTTACACATACTGCCAAAATGACTAGTCTTAATTTCTTAGGACACAGAAGATAGGACACAGGAGGTGAACTAAATCCCAGTTTACAGTGGGGCTATTCTAATCACTTCCTATCAGGCAACCAAGAATGTTGCCACAGCAGGCCAAAAGAAAGAGAAATCAGCTTTCTTATCCAAGCTCTGAATTTTAAAGGAAGTGTGCATAATAGCACACAAAAAAAATAAAACATTCTGTGTGGTTAGTCCCACCTGTGACACACTACACGTCACAACAATTTCACTTTGCTGAGCTTTCATCTGAATTCCTCAGCTGAAGGATGCAACTGAGAGTCTGGGGATGTGAGGTAATGAAGTTTTTCCCAGCTGGAGGATACCAGCTCCTCTAAGCTACTGGTTTGGAAAGACCTCAGGTCAGTATGGAAGCAGAAATCTTATATACTGTCCAAGACCTAACTACCTGTGGAAACGGTACCTATGCCTGGGTGGGTTGTCTTAATTGCTCCTGTAGCTAGGGATCCCATCCCAGGGCAATGTAGGCAGGTCAGGGGAGGGTAAACTTCCTCTGCCTATGCTGGAAACCTACTCTGCAGCCTAGCTCTTCCTCTGCTTCCAGTTTGGCACCTCCCCTGGGCATATGGACTTGAATGCCAAGAACTGTGTGGTTCTGGACATATAAACAAACATGAGGGCTCTTAAACCTCATAGTTTATAGGTTAGTCTGTTGAAAACATACTTGTTGGAGATTAAAGGCTTAAACTACCTATGTTGCCAGAAAAGCTATCCAGGAGTTTTCTAAATAAATTCCCCTCACTGTAATTACGGTGGTCAATTATGCTAAATCCGGCAAATAGCTTTTCTGTAAACAAACATTTTGTTAGTGAGATTAGAGGTCATCACCACTGATTTGTAGGGATAGATCATTAGTTCTGATAAAATCAGAACCTAGCCAGAAATTTCACCTCTCTAGTTAAATTTTAAAGTGAGTACGTGTGCAAACTGGAGCAACTCTTTTTTAGTAACACCTGAATTTTCTCAGTCACTAAGATTTCTTCAGATTTCAATATATCAGGACAGGATCTAAGTGATGAGAAGAAGATGAATAGAAGGAGAACGTGATGCCAGATGGATAAATCAAAAGCACACTATAAAAATGCATGATCACCAACTGGAGTGAGGTTACTTTTCTCCCCTTTTTCCATCTATAGTTTATTTCCTAAACAGAATAGAAAAATGTCTGCTGAAAATTGTAATAACAATATTTATTACACACCATCATACTAATTGGAAACTCTTAACAAAATCGGGATTTCCTGCCCTAAAGCTCTTAAATATACAGTGGAATTCACATGGTAGAAATTACTATCTAGCATAGCATCAGTTAAAACACTGAATTACGCTTTGACTTCAGGTTAAATGTTGGAAAGATGTTTAAAATGTTAAATAGGAGGGTTAATTTCTCTGGTTAACTGTGCAATTTAGAGAAAACTTACCTCTTTTATCAAGTCACTGACTCAAATAAAAGATCCTGATTTCTGCATTAGGTTGCTCAGACTGGCACTTAAGGATGTAAAAGTTACTTACATTCCTGAATTACAAGCTGAGTGTCATATCTGAAAGATGAATATCTCAGTAAGTAGATAAAGTCAAAATAATAAAGTTTTTCATCCCTTTTGTGTCATCTAAAACATTTTACCCTTGAATTCTTTAAGTTGTCACAGGAATGAGAGTACTCAAATGACTAGGTTATGCTGTTTTCTAATTCATATTATGATTCTCTACAATGAGTATTTTGCATTTATTTTGCACATCCAACACACACTGGAGTGTTTTAATACTGCAATTGGATCTGAGTTCATGGTTTAGAAGACCTCCAAAAATATGATTTAGGCAGTATGCTATTATGGCAATAGGTTCCAAGAAATTAGTTTGCAGCCTGAATCTCAGTTTGACTTCTCAAACAGAATTCTGAAATGAAAGCTCTTTACCACTTTCTTCGTGGCAATCATGGTTTTATTCTTGTAAGGTCCTTATACCCTTACTGTTTGTAACACTGCATGTTCCCACCTTTGCTGAAGCTCCTCCACGTGCAGTATCCACCTGGGAAGGGATTAGCATTCCAAGCCAGCCCAAAGAGCTGGAGCAAACAAAAAAAAAAAGTTAGCATTGTCACTAGCTTCTTGACGATCTTTTGACATGCTTGGAAGAGTTTACTTTGGCCATGTAGATAAAAAAATAAACAACCTACCAGGTGGTGCATAGAGTATAAGCGTATAATAAACTGATTGCAGGAACAATTGATTGTGCTTCTGATTCAAGGCAAAGAGACAATATCATTGCGAAAGCAGAGAAACATTCAAGAAGGTGAGTTCATCTGAAAAAAGATTGGGTGTGCATTCCAGTACAATTTTGTATTTTGGATATGAAAATGTTAAATTTGTTTTATAGACTTACTAGACTGTTGTCTATGGCATGTTGCCATTGCTAAACCAAACAGCATAGCAATAAAACATCTTTCCATGCTGGAAGAGGAAGTAGGAGATTAGTTTATAAGAAATAAATTGCATAAAACTATAAGAGAAATCCCAAGGGTCTCAAATGTGTAACACACTGGAGGGAGCTTGTTTTATACAGCTTTAAGGTTGAACTAAACAACATGAGTGTACATAATGTGTTTTCTTAAGGAGGCTCATAATGCATTTTATTTGTTTTTCTCATGAACTGAAAAACAAGTCTCTAGTGCTATATATTGTAACCTGTTAGACTGTATTGCCCCAGTTTTCATGCTTTATTCATACTTTGTGTTTGGGGTTTGTTTGGTTTGGTTTGTTTTTGTTTTCACTGTCTTTTAACAGAAACACCTCTGCAGTTATAAGTTTATACTAGTCTATGCTTTCACAGTGTTAATTGTTAATTACTGCTTTATAGACTGTGTGCAATTTTCCTTGCAAAGATTTCTTATGAGGTCACAGTGAACTGCTTTCTGTACATTAAAAGAATCATGCTAGGGGAAGGTATGTTATGATTTCAGTTCGCAGTTGAAAACCTGGACCTGAGGTAGAATTTCTGTTGTGCTTTGAATGGAAGAGTCCACTCTTATGAATCTGAGAAATGTGGCAGGAGTTACAAGGATATCGACAGACATGTAGACTAAGCAGTGACCTGAACTACAGTTTAAGCACTTTTATTCCTTTAATATAAGCTGCATAGCCCAAGAGCCATATGTCATTTGGGCTCAGTGAAAGTTTCTTTCACCAATATTTTTCTTTTTTTTTTTTTTTCTATTTTGTGTTAAGAAGCAGATTTAGTGAAATCAAAACATTTCAAGAATGCATTTTGCCAAATCTTTCCTTAACAAATGTAAACATTCCAACAATTCCTTGTGATTGACTTTGACACATTTTAAAAATGATATGTTGTCATTTGGGAGCTGGAATGATTTCTTGTTTCAGCAAAACTTCTCATTTTACTCATTGTCATTAGAAAAAAAAAGCCTCAAACTCAAACCAAGATGCAATGTTTTTCTGGACCTCAAGAGACTGCACAGGAACTTTTTTTTTATTTGCTAAATTAAAAAAGAAAGAAAAAATTTAGCCTTTCCTATGTGTGAACATCTAGTAAGTCAAAGGAATGATGTTTTCATCCTGCTTGACAACCAATTAACAGTTTCACTTCCCCTTCCTCCACATGGGTAGGCATAGAATGTAGGTGTCAGACTGGAGGAGTTTCTTTGGAGCTCTCTGTGACATGACCATGGGCTAATCGACCTTGAAAACAAGAACCTTTGACTAAATGGTGACATAACTGTGGAAATCTTCTCAAGTTGGTGAGACAATTGCATACAAGGATGGGCAGATAGGGCAGCGGCTACTTTATTAATGTGTTAATTGATGAATGCAGATTGGTAAAATTGTATCTACATACTTTTTCTTCCTCTTACTTTCAGTAGCTGTTGCTTCTAACCCTACCTCGAAAAACAATTAAGAAAGGTTAAAGTTATGTTAGGATTCTGTGCCATGGATAAAATCCAGGCCCCTCCCCTGTGACTTCAAAGGGATCATTTTCAGTGGAATGAGTGTCATTTGGTGTTGGAAGCAGGAAGCTATTCGGGCAAGAGGCACGAAATAAATAAGCCAAGCGGGTGGGGGTGGCGGGGAGCAGGACCTGAGGACTGGTGCAAAAGTCTTTCCACCTCTGGGAGGACACGGTTTATTTCAGCTGCTGGGATGCAGCAGGCAGTTGCAGGGCACTTGCTGCCGCCCTGGGAGGGAAGCTCGCTTCTCTTTGGCTCTGTGCCCTCCTGCCCTGCCACCCCTGTAAACACTGAGCACGGGCACCGGGGCTGATGTTCGGCATTCGACAGCAGACGGAGGACCATCACACTGAAACTGGGAGTAACATAAAGTTCTCTTCTCTTAGGAAAATCTGGCTTCACCTCCTGCTCTAGCTCATATGACTCTGAAATAAGCCACAGAGCCTCACTTGCTCTCTCTGTAGTTTAATAAACAGAAAAGAAAAATGCCTTTCCTTCCAACTGTGAAATGAACCTTTACTTTCATAAAGACAGAAAGATGTAGTCCTGCTGCATTCACTGCTGTGTGCAAAAAAAACTCACTGTGTGCCTTTTCTTGGTCCTCACCATTGTCTTTGTGTGCAGATTTTCGGGTGTAACTTATTAAATTTTTGCTTGCCTTGGATTCCTGCAGGCCTCATTTGGATACAATGCATATTTGCCTCACTTCAGTTCCTGTAGACAGTGATGTATTTGATCTGCTGGCCTGAGATATGCATTTCTTTCAGAAACTCTAATGTAAACACTGGAAGTAGTTTATAGCTGAGAATCAGCATCCAATGGCAATGATGATTTAAGGATATGAAGAAGTGACATAAAAAAAACCCCTCCACTCCAATCCAGGGTTTTAAGGTGGTTCTCTGTTCTCTTCTAGAAGCTACAATTAGAAATACTGTAAAAAAAAGCTTCTGGTTTTCTTCTTATGTTTTTCTTCTCTTTTCTTTCTTTTTTTTTTTTTTTCAGTTTTGGTCAAGCACAAGGAAGTATATTTCTGCTGTGCTGACTTTTTTTTTTTCTGCCCAGCAGACTTGGAGCTGAAACAGAGTCTTGCTGACAGGATTTAATATGAGGAAGTTTTGCAACATAATTTACAGCTGGTGTAAAACTTCTTGGTGAACGTCAGAAGGTAACTGCTGAGATAAACTAGTTAGGTATTGTTGGGAATATTATCTGAGCAAGATGCCTGCCCCTCAAACAATTCATTTGGTACAGAAGTCTTTCAAGGCATCCACCCTAATTGTTAAAATTTACCATTTGATGAGTAGAGTTAGTTTACATGCACGCAAAAGAAGTGGTAGAGAGACAATCCTTGAGAATTGCACTCTATTTCCAGAGGCCAGCTTCAAATAAAAAGTAATGAATCTCTTCTTTTTACTTTCCAGAAAAATTTGTCCAACATTCTAAAAATCTGAACTATTTGATAGAGTGACACTGAGCAATGAGAAAAAAAAAAAAAAGAGTGTTTTATTTTGGTTTAGAAAAGGTTTGGAAAGTGAAACCTGCTTTCGTACATCTTGTTAGCACATTTCACTGTAGTTGGCAGTTTGGCAACAGATGAAAAAATACATGTTTGTTTTAGCTGGCAAGGCCGCTCGGTGTATTGGCCTGAACGGAGATCTGAGCATCTGGGTATCCAGACTTTATTCCCAGCTATGCCGCTGCTCTGCTGAGTGACTCTGAGCAGCCACCTCCCTCTGCCTCTTTGCTGCCTGCTTCCCTCCCATACAGTTTCTCTTGTCTAGTCAGCTGGTGAACACTTGGAGATTTTTATCTGTACAGCACCTAGTACAGCTGACTCCTATCTCCCTTGGGATCTGTGGGTGCTTCAGTCGTGCAAGCAGTAGCAACAAAAATCATGATGCCGTGAATCAGCATAGCTCCACAGAAGTTGATTTACACACAAAGTAAAGGGTCTGGCCTACAGTCTTCTTTCATTGTGTTTATTATAAGAGAATGAAGTAAAAGAGAAATGAAAATAGTTCTTTTTTTTCTCCCTTTTTGTGTTCTCAGAGATGTTCAAAGACTGGAAAAGGCGAATCTCTGGTTAGATAGGGTGTAGCTGAGGAACACCATGCCCTTCTCTGTGGCTCTCACTGTGTGTCCTTGCAGTCAGTGGAGTCAAAACAGACTGAAGGATTGGTTTTTCACCCTCCCAGACAGGAGAAGGGTGGAGCAAAACCAGGGACATGGCAGCAGATAAAGCAGTAATAAACTGAGTAAATAGCCAGTGATAGTTTCATTGTCTCTGTCGTGGCCAATGTGCTTATATGCTTGAAACTCCTACAACTGGTCCTGGACATACATGACTACGCAGCTCCTTGTGCCCTTCTGAGGGGAAAACTGCTACTAGTACACAAAAAGTAGACAAAAAAACTGTGAGGCATTGGCTAACACTTTTCAGATAATCAATAAAATCATTGCTTGGCATAGCCAGCACATTCACTATTTTATTTACTTGCCCATCCTCGAAAGGGTTTTGAGTCCTCCATATACTCTGCTCTGACAACAGTTTTACTGCATTGACTGAAACCGTCACATGGGTATGAGGGAAAATTAAACCAGGCTCAGAGCTGGACTTGTGGATGCAATTATAAATGATCAGCAGTGTTTTCCTAATCTGCTTTTCTTGCTTGCTCTTTTGAGCAGTACAAGTGTTTGATACTCACAGCATGGTCAGTGTTGGCAGATGAATGTGTTCGTCTCAAGTGCTGTGTCCTTGTAGCAGCATTAAGCCCACGTTAACACGCTTCCTATGACAAGCTAACTTTGCTGGCAGGCAATTTTATACTTCTGCAACTCAGAATGAGGGGTGAGTGCGAAGAATGGATGACACTTCACCAAAAGAAAAACTCATCTGTGATCTGAACTAAATCCTGAAGGCTTGGAGGATTATTTCTTCAGTTCACCCTAAGCACGTTTTTCTTGAGCTGCAGACTTAATGCAGATACCTAAATAAGCAGTTAGCACTTCAAAAGTGTTGTGTCTCCAGTGATTGCAGCAGGATTTGCTGGTTCACTATTTTTAATTAACTGATAAGGTCTTGGAAACCTCACTCTAGGCAATTATTCTAGGAAACTTTGGATAATGTCCTGTAACAATATTAATTACTCAGAATTAACAGTCAACTATTCAGTGCAAATTTGGAGGATGTGCAGTAAACAAGGTGTAAGACCACAAATGGAATGAGTACCAAAGGATAATATTTCTAAAAATGGTATGCTGTCATGTTCTTAAAACTGTATTAACAGAAGTGAACTAAATTTTGACAACTAATGTTTTCTTAAGCTTTCACCACATTATTCTGCAATTTTAGTATTCTTTCAGTGTAGACTTTTTATAACAGCATGTGCTATGAATTAAATGTTAAATTATAAAGTATATTTATGAAAAAACTTAAACTTAAAATGCAGTAGTCAAATTAACCAGTTGTGGTCCTCCAAGACATATTAACCCTGCTTTTTATATGCTTGGAGTCCTGCAGTCTATTTTACTGATTCAAAGAATTCACAACACGTCTCTCTGTCATTTCCAGGAATTTGAAAGAGCTCGTTTGTTTACTCTTACTTGCAACAGGCACAAAATTCTTCAAAATATATCAAAGACTCTTTCTCCTCTGAAAAAAAAGCTTGAAGCACCTAAAAATAACAATCCTTTTTTATGGGTTAATTAGTGCATCAAATTATTGCTCAGGCCCTTTATCTGAGGCTTTGGGTAAAATCCAAATGGAAATGAGCTTGGCCGGTGCGTTTTAACCTACATTTGTCAGCCTCAGAAAGTCACCATGCGATTTAGCCCAGTTGGCAGCTCTGGTTAAGAGACAAGCAGGGCTGGCATAGCTGAGATGCTTCAAGCGGGGAAGGCCGTAGCGCTTTGACAGGACTGCGAACACGTACTTTCACTGCCTTTCCTGCTCCGTCCGTGCTTCCAGTCCCTGCTCTTGCTCCCGCACCAGCAGGAACATCAGGTGCTCTTCGATTATTTGAGATGTACAGTAAAACAGCTTTTTAGGAAAGTGGTAAAATCCTTCTGAGCATGGATGTGCTGTAAAATTAATAATAGCCCACTTCTGGAGGAGAAAAAGGATTCATCACTTGGTCCCATTATTTACAGCTTATGGTAGGCCAAGCCAAGTGGTTCTCAGGTATCTCTCTTGCCAGCGTGGCCACCCTGGGAGACCCTTCCCAGGTGCCTGCTGTGGACACATGCCGAGGTGGGCGATGTGACAAGTAATGTGAGCACGGCGACAGACGTGTGTTACTTGAGCTCCCAGTCTGTCGGACCTGTGCTGTGGCGGTGCAAGCACAGGAGCAAGTGTAGTGATGGTTTGATTGCTTTGGCTGCGCCCCAGGACATGGAGATACAGTATCTCAAGGACCCATCCTGTTACAAAACCATAAAATAAATAAACAAAACAGGATATTTTAGGCTCTGTAGCCACTGCATCACAGGAGCGGCCAGAGAAAAGGTTGTATCTCATGCCAGTGATGGAAGTGAGGGCTTAAGCAAACAAAACAAACTTTTAAAAATTCTGCCTTAAGTGACAATTGCTTAAACTCTGTGAGACATCAGAGAGATTGTGGAAATTCTCCCTTTGGTTACAAATCAATGCATTTTGTTCATTTTTTCCAAACAGCTAATCTCAAGATCCACGGGATGTTGTGTATCTCACGGACAGCACAGTCCTTGATAAGCTTGGTAACTCCTATCACAATAAAATCAGCAGGAAAAAAATAACTGTCAAGTTAGCAAGGCCAGGATGAACGTCACTAAAGAATGAGGTGGAGAGGAGAGTAAGCACAGCTTTGGGAAACTTTTGCAGAGCTTTGAAAACAGCTTATTTGTTTTTTAGAGCTGGAGGTGAAAAAAAATCAAAACCTAACACAATCAATAAATTATCTCTTATTACTCAAGGGAAGAAAACAGGTCCTGTGCAACTGTATTTTCTCAAAACGAATGACAGATAAGTATTAGGTATTTTATGACTTGTAAAATACTTAGAAGAAAAAAATTGTGCCTTATATTTTTATTTGTCACTGAAGACTCATAAATTAATATGATTTTTAAAAAAAATTGTTTTTACCCAAGCCCTGCAGAATTTTGTCAAGCCCTTAAAAATGGCTTACAAAATATCCATGGAATATGCAGGGACATTTTCATTGACAAAAAAAATAATAAATCCTTTTTATTTATTTCTAACAAATCAATTTTTTTCCCACCTGGAAATATACTTCAGGAGACATATTTAGTCTCGTATAAAATAGTGAGATGATATTGCCAAAAGCAGAAAAAAAGAGGAAAAGTATTTTAATATATTACTATACATTAGAACTATCCTTGAGGGAATTTCCAAAGTTTCTTCTATTTTCCATCAAAATCCCTCAAAAGAAGTAAAAAAGAAATCCTGCTTGGTTTTCATATGATAGAAGTTATATCTTCATATTTAATGCCAAAATATTTCAATAATCAGTTTATGCTGAAGTAGAAAAATAATGCTGACTGCTATGTTTCTTTTAATAGTTACCAAGAACATGCAGGTTGAGCAGCTTTGGCATACAAATGCTAGACGAAAGTGAAAAAAAAAAAAAAAAAGATTTTAAAAGAAAACCAGTATTTACTGCTTTGTCTCAATCCAACGTGGGCAAAAACTTAATTTTTGAAGGAAGTATTTTCATGATTGTTTCACTTTTTTTATTAAATTCCATTTGAAAAAACATCCTTAAAATAACATTTCTTATTCAGCAAATTACAACTTCTAATCAGCAGTCTTGCATTTGGCAAAAAATATATTTATCTCCCACTTATACCCACTACTGTTTTTCTCTCACGTAATAGAGCCAAGGTAGCTTGTATTGATTTCCTTGTTCATTTTTCAGCTTCATGAAAATGTCAGTGTAGGCAATGCGGGGTTTACTTAGTTAACATCTCCCTCCCGGGACCAGGTACCTTTAAAAAGCTCCTGCCAGTAAAGTGCTTGACAGAACTGGATTAAGACAAGCCAGATGTTACTGCTGAGATGGTCAGGTAGCTGTCATCTAAGAACAGGCACATTTTTCCAGATCTTCAACGTTTTACAGTATTTCCTCATTCGTCACTCCTTACATTTTCTCCACAGTCAGGACAGTGCAGCAGATTCAGAGTTGAGAAAGTAGGTAACACTCTGCACCAGACTCAAGCAATGCAGGAGAAACTCACTTCAGTGTGAGATACCTCAGCCTTTTCGTATCCAGTAGTGAAGTCAATCTGAAACCTCAGGTGGCTGAATAGTGTAAACTGCACAGATGGAAAGAAGATCACTTGGTACATCTAGCCGAAAAGTGACAGGGCAGTTTTTACAGCCTGCTGTGTTCTACGGAAAGCCAGTATTCCCACTGTTGTGGAAGTGCTGAGAAACAGTTTCTGAAATCAGCTGAATTATGGACAATGGTAACCTGTTATATTAGGAAGACTACCTATATCGGTTGCCTGTATGCTAGGAAGAGGTTCAAAAGTAGGTTGCAGAAATCCCATTAACATAAAACCTGCTCTGTAATACATAGGAAGAAAAAAGAAAATAATTTTTTTTGTTGTTTTTATGTCTGCCAGTCTCTGGGAATGTTAAGCTCCAAGTAAAGGTAAATTGTTTGAAAGATAAACATTTAGGAGAGACAACGTAAGAACTCAACAAATAAGGAAGTAATCTCCTGGTAACAACAGCAAGTTTTGTAAACAGGTTTGCTAAGTTTTGAAAATGTATTTTATATTATTTCAAGAATCTGTCTCAAGGCAGAGTGAACACAAAGCATTAGCAGTTTAGAGTTTATAGACTCATACATAGCATTGCAAAGAGTGAAGAATGAATGTTATTACTGAGATTGTGATCATGTGAAATGCGCTACATCTTTATTGTTATTGTTAAAAGGTGCAGAGATTTACCAAGAGCTCTGCGCTGTTACGCTGGTTATCTACCAGCAGGGATAGTAGATTGCCTCACAAAGCACATGATTTAAAGGCATCTAAATAATTGATTAAATACAGTTTAGTTCTGTTTTGCTGTCCTTATTAGGTACTTTCTTAAGGGACAGGTGATTTAAGCGCTAGACTTATGTCTGGATCTTCAGTTTTTGAAAAAATGAGCACCTAATAAGGATGTGATAATAAAGATGTGACACTTTTGTAGCAGAGCAGCGTTGACTAATTAATGCCACTGTATATGGTACCATTGTCTTTATAAATGTGTCAGCTGACACAGAGTAGGAGTGCAGGAGATTACACATGGAGTCAGCAGTAGCAGTACATGAAGAGTTCATACGGCCAAGTATCTAACAAATACTCAGACAGAAAATGTCAAAGCTTATTTGAAATTGAAATTGATAAATCTTTTTATGTCAGATTCACAGCAGTTTGTCTATCAGGCTACTCTTGATCTGGTCAGAAAAAAAAGACTATAGTGTAAGCAGCAAATCCTACTTTATAGGATGCATTGGCAGCAAGACAATTCTATTCATGCCACCTTTTCTCTGCAGAAGGTACATATCACCATTTGCCGTTCGTTCTTTAAGCAAAATCAGAACTGAAGCCAAACCCAAAGTTATGGGTCCTTATCACCAGCTCAGTTTCCTCAGTGTTTCAGTACAAAGTCAATTATGTTTAAGGGAGATCAAGCATTCAACTACTATCAGCTATTAGGGACTTCACTATTCATATTCTATCAGCAAGCCAGTATCGTTTGTTGTACTATTACAAATCTTAATGAAATTAAATTATTTATCTGGGTTTATTCAAAAGTGATTTTGTGAACTTACAAACAAATCTAGTTCATGTGCTTTCTGATTACCATAATAAAAAACATATAATATCATTTCTGCTCCCTCAGATACAGATTCTCAGGTGATGACTTGAATATTTCAGTGATTGACATCAACTGAGGATCCTGCCCTAGTATTAAAGAGCATTTAGCATGTTCTGCTTTATAGGTTGCTTACCTGACTCATGCTTCCAAGGGAGGAAATAATAGCATGTGATTTAGTTAATTAATCAGCTAGAACAAATAAGGGTCAATTTAGATTGAATAGAAGGAAGAATTTTTTTTACAATGAGGATGGTGAGGCACCGGAACAGGTTGCCCAGAGAAGTTGTGGATGTCCCATCCTGGGAAGTGTTCAAAGCCAGGTTGGATGGGGCTTTGTCCTGTCCCTGCCTATGGCAGGGGGTTTGGACTACATGTTCTTTAAAGGTCCCTTCCAACCCAAACCATTCTGTGATTATATAAAATTTAAGCAGCAAAATCTGCAATATGGAAATGCGCTGCTCGCAATCAGTGCAGCAATGAAGAGCTATCTGTTGGCAAAGCCCCTTTAGTAAATCAGAAGGTCTGGGTGCAAATCAGGAACTACTTATTAGGGAAGGTCCTATGGTCTCTATTAAGCAAGATACATGACTAAGATGGTCCCTTGTGCCCTCCCAGTCTATTCAGATATAGTCTGTGAACTAATGGTAATTGTGAATAGTTTCTGCAAAAGCATTCATGCAAGAAAGCGAAAGCAGTAAGGAGCAACTTTTGCAAAGCTTAGCTGTACACAAGGGTACTGTACAAGTGCTCCCTGTATGACTTTTGTTGAAATTGATGGGAGTAGGGAAATTTTCCACCTTTGTGCAGACTACAGTTTGAGGCAATGCCCTGTTGTATTTTGCCAGTTCCAGGGGAGACTATAGTTTCAGCTGTGATAATAGCAAGCAATGTAAACTGGAAATGAAATAACTATTTGTAAAACTAGTCCACAGCCAAAATACTGCAGCTGAAGCTGAGAGCAAAGATGCAGCATGCAGCATGTTAAGAATGCTTAACAGGGTCAGCATTACAGTTAAAAGACCCTACCATATCCAGCTATGAGATTATTTTCGGTTTTGGTTTCCAGCAGCAAACTGAGCTACTGAGTTAAGTGAGAATTCAAAATGGACATTATGACTTTTCAGTACTTTCAGATACTACCTCTGACTTTTTAAGTGGCATGGATTTGGAGGAGGGAGGGAGTTGGTGGGGTTTTTCTTTTCCTTTTTTTTTTTTTTTTTTCTCAGAGAGTTTGCTACTTGGCTTTGCTAGGAGATGTGTGAGATAAAAGAAAGAGAAAATTCCAACTGTTGCTTCCCCTAATGTGTTAATGGATGTTAGAAAACTTGCTATATTATGCCAGTTTTTATATATCTCACCCCTACTGAAATATAGCACAGAGGTCTTGATGGTATCACTAATGATGAATTTGGTCTCAGATCGGTATCTAAATTTCTTATTCTGCTGCTTTCCAGTCTTACTTGAATAGTAGCTGGTTACGTAACACACCCAACCCTTTCTAACTGGCTTAGAAAAAATCTTGCTGAGTTTGCTGCATTGCTTCAGGGAGGGTAAATTTTATAGGGCAAATTAATTTCTATTGGCCCAGACAAATCTAGTCTGCAGTACCCAAAGGGGAAAAAAAAATCCAAGCAGACAGGGATGTCTAAAATCCCATGCGGGAACTTTTAACCATTTATTAACCTATTCTAACTATATACAAATCTGCTTTTAGGTCAAGCTCTATAATTTAAAAATAAAATTTTATACAATTCAAAAATAACCTGCCTCGCATCAAGTTGACATTTAACCTCATTAGCAAGCAGAGAGAAGGAAGACTGAAAATAGCTGAATGTCATACTATTTAGTTATTTTTTTAAATTAAGAATGAAGTTACTTCCATATCACATGCCATTACTTTTGTTATGGAAACTATGAATTTTGGGGCACTTCCAACATACATTTTAAGTCAGTTCCCTAAAAGTCGGAACTGAAATTCCTAAGAAAATCAGAAAATTCCTGTGCTGTTTTGTGTCATAAAGGCCATATCCTGGTGCCACCAAAGCTAGTGGAGCCCTTTTGGAGGAGACCCTGAATTGTTGGGGGAGGTCCAGGATCTCCCCAGCGTCATGCTCACATTGAATCAAAGCAGTTAGCACTGAAGAGGAAGGTGTTTGCAGCAGTATGAGGAGGCCCAGCCTTTTTCCTCTGCTGTGGGAAGAAAGATCACTGGGGAGATAACAAAGAGGATGAAGTAGTTTGTGGGGGTAGATGTGGATTCAGTGCATACCTCAGCAACCTCTTTCAACAGGAAATGAAAGCTACCCAGATAAGGTGTTGATTGCCTCACTGACACTGCCCTGGGCTGCAGTTATTGCAGTTCAGGCTACGTGCAGACTTGAAGAGGACTTAAAAAAAAATAAACTGAAAAAAAAAATCCACCACACATGAGAACCATTCTTGTACCATTCCTGCCGTGACTTGAATCTAGAGTTCACTGTTTAACCTTAAAATGTTGATAGCATCACAAACAATCCCAACAACTTCAGGAATTCAGCAATTTCATACCTTTAACTAGGGATCAGTTGTGGCAAAACCATGCAGATATCTAACATCAACTGAGTCTCCACAGAAAAAAGTTTAATTGGTCAGTTTTGTAAACAAGGATTTGATTTTTACATCTTTTATATATAGCTTTTAATGTAGTACTACACTGACTTCACAAGCAATGTTTAAATCCTTCAGCTACTTTTGGAATTATAGACCTAAGGGAAGCAAAGGAAAATAAAATCTGAATTTCACCAGCCCCATAACATGATACAGAAGGAAAAAAAAATAATAAGGCTTTGAAAAGATGAAAAATATTCCCAGACAGAGCTGGGGTGGAAGAACATAAGAAAAGAGTTACAGAGTAAAACAGTGATTGACAAACAGCCTAATCCCACACAAGCATATTAGACAGTGTTGAATGATAGGCAATAAAAGATCAAGTTCATGTCCTTTGTATCACTGCAAGCAGAGAACTTAAGATGCGAGTCTGACCAAAAGCATCAAAGAGTGTAGAAAGTCATGGGATAGTGTGAGTCATTTGGAGAGTGATCTTCAAATGCTCCTGCCTCACCCCCACACTTGAGAAAGCCAATTAGTCAAAATCAAGTGAGTTTGTGGACGGGATCCACAACATGGAAGATACTATCCAAGCTGAAAAAAAAATAAAGACAAACTATTTTATGTTGGAAGGAGACAAATCCATCAGTATCAGGCTCCTCATAAGTATCAACCCAATCTGTGAAAAGAATTTTTGGAGGATCACTACTATTTTTAGTGTCTGTTATTGCAATACTGCAAAATAATTCTGAGTCTTGACTCTATATTCTCCTGGGGATAGTCAGAAAGTAAGAGTCAATGGGCACATCTGTACTAGTATTTTAGTTCAGAGGAGAAGTGAACCCTGGAAGAGCATATTCTGCTTCTCCCCACCTATTGCACTTTGGCTCTCACCATGAAACTGCCTTGGAGACTGTGAAAACAGTGAAATGAAACCAGAAGATATGCTTCTCTAATGTCTTTTACTTCTCATCTGAAGTGGATGCACCTTTAGTATGCATGTTGGACCCTCAGCTACAAGCGCGTTGCTCTGGAGAGCTATTCCTGGACCATACCACTTGTTATTGTAGGACCTAATGGAGTCTGACTCTTCACCTAACTTTACATGTCTACCATATATATTTGATCCAGGTATCTGTAACCGTTAAAAGAAATAATGACTTCAAAGGTATGATTTACCAATTTGAAAGATGTATCTTGTCCCTAGATGAATCATATGCTCAAAGTTACTATTTTCTCTGCAGTAACAATGAGAGGAGTCTAGATGATGAGGTTCTGGGCAGGTGTTCAGCCAGTGCATTCCAGCCTAGTTGCTTTAAAATTATGGCATTGGCAGAGAATAGGAAATAGAGTCACAAATAAATGACTTGACTTTTCTGAGACCATTTCAATTGACCAGTGCTGGAGATGGGGCTTGACCTCATACCTTTCAACTCCTAGTAAAATGCCCTCTCTTTGCATACAGTAATAATTAGAATTATTTAGCTGGATGATGTAGCTTGGTAACTTAATCTTTATTTATGTCATATAAAAAGATTTTTCTTAGAATTGCAAGTGGGAGTTACCACTGATAAATGTCTCTATTTTGTATCCATTAAGAGGAATGTCTCAATTTTCCCAGCATTGTAAAATTTTGCACATACCTGTGTAAATTTCCTATTTTGCATTCTTTACATCACTGAGTATTCATTGAATTACACTGACTGTACTCAATCTACAATATTAATTTTTATTTGTCAAGCCGTACTTAGTGAGGTCTTTTATGAATAGAAGAGATCCAATGCCCTGGATTCAGTATCCTGGTAAGTATGAATATCAACATGAACTAGGAAAATAAAATTATACCTACAGTAGCTGAAATTGTTGCTACTAAGTTAATTCAAAAAGATGAACAATAAAATTAATGACTTGCTTTCTGTTTCTGTGTCAGAAATACTGTTGAAAAGTGGTATAAAAATATTCTGTCATATTGAGTGTGGTTTTACTAGTGTTCCAAGTGATCTGGAAACAATAGCAGCAACACTTTTAGATGTAGATAACTGTGTGTTTGGTTTTTATTTATAATGAATCACTGGGTGAGGAATGTTATTTGCATCATATTAGTCAGAGTTATGTTTATATTTTCAACATGAAGTCCTGCAAAAGATAGCAAGAATCTGAATACTCATTTTAATTTATATTCTGAAGAGAGAATTTAAGCACAGATAAAAATAAACAAAACTCCTGGACTTTACCTCAAATCCTCCCTGTCCACATAACTAGATTTTATAGAAATGAATTGTAATTAACAGTGTGACAGTAGGTGCAATGCTTAAGTAAAACTGAAAAGAACAAGGTCTTCATGTAGAGGGGTTTAAAAAATGGTACTGGGAAATCCAGCTGCCTAAAATTTGAACTCTGCAGACTTAAAGACCTGGTGCCCATTCCAGTAGTTCCATTTTAGCAACATGCACCCCAATGTCTTGGCAACCTTTCTGTGGCACTGCAGAGGCAGAACATCATTTTAAGATGTGCAGTCATTTTTTGGAGGAGAATACCTGTAAAGAAATGAGGCGTAGTTGGAAGGGTTGTGTTTAAGATGCTGGGCTGAAGAAAGCTAAGAAAAACCACAGCAGATGGCTAAAAGAAGATTGTAATCATATTTAGCTATTCTCACTTCACAACTTCAATAGCCATTTTGTGCCAAGGAACCCAGCGCCTCCGGATGTCCTTTTAATCCTGCTCATCTTTCTCTTTCTCTTTCTTACTCTTCCAGTGCTTGCCAGTGTGATTCAGACAGTGTTGCAAAACTACAGTCCCAAACAGACTGTTGCTCTTTCTGGTTATCCCACCACAAAGAAATTGGAATGACCTGTTTTTTTTTTTTCTGCCACTTCTGTTTCTGATGCCACCTGATGTACTTTGCAAGATCTGTTTTGAATTTAGAGCTCTGTAAAGAGACCTTGAGTCTTAAAAGCTTTTTTACTAGATGAAAATTTGAGAAAAGGACCTATGTTCACTGATGAGTCTCTAACAAATCCTTCTTCAGAGATCCAGTTTTTCTTCTGAACCAGGTCTCAAGCTCATAGTTGTACGCCACCTAAGGAAACAAGTCCAGCGTAATACATTTTCCACTTCAACAGTAATCTGATGATGGGCAGCACAATTTTGTGTGGACTTTGCAAAGGTGTGGGCCCCTGCAAAGAGGAAGCAAATGCTTGCTGACCACAAAACTTAAACCTTTATAAATACAACTCCTTGCAGCAGGCAACCTGAAGACAAACAGCTGGGAAGAGCAATTCTTATGGCTAATTGAAAGACTGTTCAAAAGGGCATTTATTCTGAAAGAGGCATCTTTGAAAAGGTGTGCAAGGAAAACACATTCAAAGTGCAATGTATTCTGAAAACATGAGATGCCAAATGCAATCCAGATGGTGAAAGCAGTACTATAAATGGAGATTCAATGGGGACACTTGAACAGTACATAGGCAACCTACATAGAAAGTAAAGAAATTTATGGTCTAAGAAAAAGTAAGACAAAAGACCTTTTCTTCCCCTCCATCAAAGCATGAGGTTAGTGTCCCTAGAACACCAAAGTGTGGTCAACATGGGACATGACCTATGGAGTTCGGCTCTGTATTGCAAGATGAAATTCTCTGGCTTTATCTCCTGTTTACTCAGATCCATGTAGAAATAAAAAAGAAAATAAAATAATAAATAAAATACAGAATATAAACATTAAAATAATATCTGTCTGCCACCAGCTGAGGTACTCAATCTCCACCGTTTCACCTGAAGCCAACTGTGTTTGATTTTGGCTTTATTTATTCCTCAGTCGGAATTGCTTTATTCTGCAGCTTCCTACCTGTGTCAGACCCATGTAGGAGTGCTCTAAGTCTCAGAGAGACTTTTCTTTCTGACGTCTTTCAGCACTGCAGATGCATATTAGTATCTAAAGCAATCTCTTCACCTGTGCAACAACAGAGCCGATTCTACAAGCTTTTAAAGTACTTTAATCTGTAAGAACATTAGCTTCAAAGTGAGTACTTTGGAGCCTGGATTTAGTGATACACTTCAGAAGATTGCTAAATTTGCTCAAAACGCTCAATCTGAATGAATAGAAATGTCTCAGGCTGGAAGAAGTGGGCCTTATCCTGAAAGTGCTGACATTTACTTTGACACACAGCCTACCTTTGGGACTGCAGATTTCTGGTTAGCTGTCACCTAACTCTTTCTTTACTGCACGTATTACTGAAGGGATTGAGGATTTGTCTTCTGTTTTCCCTTAAAGATGTCTTTAACTGCTAGACCTTTGTACAATGTCCCATGAGAACACCAGAAACAGAGAAAGGGGAAAAGCATTTTACAAAATTAATGCTAACAACTAACCTTTGCCATGGCCTGTAAATAATTTTCCTTTGGCTTGTGTGGCCCTCGTGCTCATGAGATGTCTGAGAATGTCACTGTTGTCAATACATAATAAGTAATAAAGATTAAACACTTAAGATGTCATTTTACTGTAAGCATCTAAAGAAGCTATGCTATTTGAAGATTTCATTGTTGCATAAAATACTGGTCTTTATATAAACACTATAAAAAGGAAGCATTTTTCAAGAAATCTTTTGTATTTAATATTTTTTTAGTTGTATTCTTTTTCAATAGATGAAAAAAAAACTATATAAACCTCTGAATCACTAGACAAAATGCTCTGGATACAAAATGCATTTGCTGTAGGCAGTCAAATAATCTTTGTTTAAATACTGTAGTCCAATATAGCAAAATGTAATGTCTGTGTGTCAAATTTCCTTAGCAAGGTAAAAGGATTTTCTCACAAAAGCTTAGAAAATTGTTTACTAACCTGACGGAATTTAAGGCATCTTTATTTCATTAGAGCTTATTTTCTATCAAATTAAGTGTACTTCATTTCTCCTGGGTAAGACATCCTGCAATTGAATTTAAAATAAAACCAGAAGTTCATTTTGGTTTTTGGATAATAGAGAGCAGTTTCTCAGTTAATTTAATGTGTTTACAGGACATATTGATAAATATGGTTCAACAAAAACAATCCAAATTACCTCAAGATTAAATTTTATTCTTTCATGTTTCAGAGTATATCTCTTTTTGCACAAGCTTTGACACAGATTTCTAATACACAATCAATACATTTTGTCTCTACTGAGTATTATTTACTACTTAAATCTAAGGGCTTAAAGTCCTCAGCTGTACTGCATCCTGATTCTCCTCCTTACTTTATGGAACTAATATAGCACGGAGAAGTTTAGGTATGAAAGTTATGCAGGGTATATATGTTAAAGGTCACAAACACACATTAAATTGACTAGAAGTTTACATTCAGTAAAATAAAAATTGCTCAGTTGCATCTGTGCATTCTTTCCAAAATTCTGAAATCTGACTAATATTGACAAGTTGAAACAGTCTTCTCCTCTCCTCTCCTCACCTCTCCTCTCCTCTCCTCACCTCTCCTCTCCTCGCCTCGCCTTGCCTCGCCTCGCCTCGCGTCGCCTCGCCTCGCCTTGCCTCGCCTCGCCTCTCTCCTCCTCCGGAACAAATGGACCCAGCTCTTCGATAGATTTCTTTCCCTTCTTTTGGATCCCAGATTTCAAATTCTTCCTTACTTGAACGTTGTTTCAAACTCCTGTGGTGTTCTGACAGGTCTCAATGGTCTGGGTGTTTTCTAAGAGCTCATCATCTGCCAAGCAGCTTATAAAAAAAAAATTAAAAAATCCCTCCATATTTCCAGAAAAAAGTTTCAGGATATGATTCCCAGTGAGAACTGGATTGAATTCCCCTGGAGACTTCTCACTGAGAACATAGTTTGAGGACACCTCAAAACCGCTCACGACAGAAGCAGATGAAAGAACCTCCCCTTTGTTATTAAAACAATAAAAGCCTTATGTTTCTGAGTGATATTCAGGAAACTGGGAGCCTTATTCACACTTGTTGAATGCTTGTGAAAGCAACACTGCATTTGATAAATTAGCTTGTCCTGGTGACTCCCTCTTTCTTTCCTCTGGTCAGACAGGACACGTTGGGCCCTCACCACTGAGTTCTCCTCTGCCTGGGTGACCCAGGGCCCAGCCCAGCCACCATTTCAGAGGCCGACTGCTGGCAAGGCAGAATTCCCTATGTGAGGGGCCTCTGCTTTTCACTCTGAATAAAAAATCTGGCACATCTGTAAAATTTTTGTCAACACAGATCTTTGTGCTGTTTCCAGGAACCCAAAATACCCAGGACTGGCACTGGCATATCCCGTGTGTTGTGTCAGCCAGTTTTGACTATCAAGGGATTGCAAAACAGACACAAAAATTAAACCCGAAACTGCTTCAGTAGGCAACTTGGAGAGAAATTCCTCTACTGTTCCCTTTTTCATTTCTTTGCTTTGAACAGTTCTTCCACTTAATGGTAAGTTCCCATCCCCCAGCCTCCCCATCAGATATCTAAAATTGGGTCTTTTTTTCTTAAAACAAAACAGCCTTTATGCTTCTAAAGCTCTGTGTTCAGAGTACTAAACACAAGACTGATCACTCTACTTTCTTCTCATACTTAACAACATGACTTTCGTCTTTTAACAATTTGTTTCTGAAACATGTGTCTTAAGTACTGTTTCTGTATCTTCTCTTATTTCTTCCACTTTTTTTTTTCTTTTTTAATTTTTTTTTTTTTTTTTTCTGATCAGAATAAAGGGAGGGGAATAGCTACTTATCCATCATTTCAGATTTCACTGTGGGACAGAAACTGTCTGTAAATCAAATCCCCTTCGTCTCCTTTCCCGAGCACAGAAAAGGTTGTTGTCTGGTGCTTGGGTCTAGTCCTGCCCACAGGAAGACCCTTGCAATCTTTTCCATGAACCACAGTTCATTGTGAAAGAGCTGAGGGAATTCAAAAGGCACAGAAGCATTTTTATTTTATTATCTGAAGTAACTCTTTAAAAACCCTCAAAACACCCAAAAGAACATCCCAGATTTAGAAAGAAAAAAAAAGATTCCAGAACAAAAATTTATTACAAATACAAGTTTTTAAATTGTTATGAATTAAAATACAGTGTCTTCCCATTATCCCAGTGTTCTATTTCATTATAAAGGAAAACATTGAATTGGAAAGGAAAGAAATATCTGGTGAGAAAATGTCTGATACTGAAGCTCGCAGATGAAAATAACTGAACAATAGTAGACCCTCTGGTGTGCAAACTAGGCTTTAATTACGATTTTAGCAGTAGTTCATCCATTAATTATCCTCATTTCCAAAAGAATATCAGCCTTCAGGAGTCAGCCTACCTCTGCAAATGACGAGCAATGTAATCTGTCCAGAAGTCATCTGAGTTAATCGAGATTAATTTCTCTTGAGCAGAGAGTTCAAGTCTCCTGGGGTCTCATCAGAATGACAGTACTTCTGATTTATGCCCATGTAACAGTGTTATTTATGGAAGAAAACGCCTCTCAACAAAATCAAAATATTATTTCTTACTTCCCCTGCCTGACAGCTGTTCTCCTCTGGAATATATGTGTGGCTTCTCTCCTCAGAGCATTAAGATCCTTTACTTTCTCCTTGTATGAATTCAGAATTATTAAATGTAATGAATAATCATATAGGATAGCTACTAGTAGATGATAGCTAAAAATTGGGTTGAATTCTCCTTTTGAAAGAGGAAATGTGATTTTTATTTTGTATATATGCATTTGTGTTGATGGCAAAGGAAAGATTCTTTTATAGAGGTTGACTCAATTGAAAAAAATCTCTTTTTACAAACAGCGGTCCTGGTAGGCCAAAAAGCAATGGATCAGAACAGAGGTGATTCCTACATCAGTCATCAGCACGTGTTCACTGCAGCCTCTAAATTTTGTAGACCTCTACTTCTCCTCCCCTCCACCTTCAAATCCAGACAGCTCCCCTTTTTCATTTTGGCAACGTTTCAGAGATTTTGAGAAAGTTTGCTGGCCTGGTGTGTCTTTCCTTCTGCCTATAAAGACAACCATTCATAAGTGCCACTGCACTTCTGAATGTTTCAAGACATAACCTCATGTAGCTTGAAGTCTGGTATCTTGTAGCTTTTAGGTTGAGAAGACTAAAGTTCTGTGGGAAAGCTATCAAACTTCTTTTTGCAATGGGATGAATATTCTGTTTCTGCCTCTGCTAGCTATTGGGAAATTGAAACCTAATAGGGAGACTCTTTCAGAAGCGTGAAGGTTTATCTTGAATTAGAAGATGCTGGACATTTACAGAAAAAGGTATTAAACAGAAAAGAAGCTGGATCTAGAGAAAAGTAATAGAAACTGTTAAAAACCTCTTTTCAGAGATTTGAAATGCTGGGATTGAGTCAGAGGGAAATGGCTGGGAGAACAGAGCACAGAGGAAAGAGAGCATGCCATTAAAACATGCAAAGCTAAGTGGGTAATGCCTCCGCATAGGCTGTGTTTGTGTGTATGTACACCAGAGCTCCTTGTCCTTCTTTTTTTTAATCTCCCAAAGGAGAGTAAATACTTTGCAAACTTGCCATTTTTATGGTATGACACTCCTTATAAAGAAGAAACCTGGAATGAATTAGTTATGTTTGTAGAGACATTGAATGATATATGGATGAATCTTTATCTTTAACTAATCTAACCTCATGACAGCAGAAGTGCAGGAGAGAACTAAATCCTCTATATTCAAAGTAATTTAAGAGTTATTTTTGGCACCACTACAGAAGACTAGCCTTTGGTGTGCCAGTGGAGTTTTTTACTGGTATTTAAATCCGGGCCAGGAGTCTGGAGGGAGTTGCAATCTTCCTTCTATTGAAATCAAACCTTTTCCCCAGGGCCGTTCTCCCATTCCAAGATCTTCTGAATCATGGGCATGAGGAAGTTTCCAATTTTCTTAACACTTTTCTAAGACAATCTCTAGTACTACCTATGAAAGAAGCACATGGAAATCACATGCACACAGGGAAGAAGTCCTACTAAATGCCAGGGACTTATAGACTTATATCTGGTGCCTACATCAGACTGAATACCTTTATTTGCTGTCCTTCCTGTAGAGGGAAAGAGTTTCCTGTTGCTGGCAGCTTGCAGTATTCTTGCTCTTTTATTAAAATGTGGTTTTAAAACAGCCCAGTATCTGTGCACAATCCAAGCAACAAGGCGTTGCACGGAAGGGGAGCAGATCCAGAGGCACAACACCCCCTGTGTGGTTGCTGAGATCTTCTCCCCTGTTCCTTGTACTTGAAGGAGTAGCTGGGAACAGAACTCCCTCCTTTCCAAGACTATATGTTAGCAGCCCGGGAGTCATTCTGGCACCAGAAAAATCTGCATACTCTCTACAAGGCTTCAAAAAGTCTTCTCCTGTATTGGAAGGCAGGAATGTGAGGTTTTGGCCCCTAATATTGAAAGTCTTGGTATCATAAGGAAGTCACAATGTCAAACATATGAGATGAAGAATCTCTTTAATGTGAGCAGATATTTCCTAGATCTATGTGACCAGAAGCAAGGCCAGTTCTCAACTAGAATTTGAACAAATTTATTTTACTGTAAATGTTTGCTTTGTTTGCATTGTTTCAGGAATGGCACAAGTCTCATGAGAATATAAGTTATCAGCCTTTCTCAGGCTTAAAAGGAACTCCTTTGAGGTTCAAAGGTTTTACCTTCATTCTCCAAATATAATATTCACCTATCTTCTCCAAATATTTCATTTCCGTTTTTCTTTACAGTCTTGGAGTTGCCACTGTAACCTCAATTGCTGTTACCACAAAGTTGCAAAGAAAAACAAACCAGAGAGGTACTCAGCTGGTAGTGGCATCATTTGCCACAGCTCCACTGGAAATCAGCAGTTGAAAATCCAACACGTAGAAGTCTTTTTCTGAGAAGAAACAGAAAACAGTGGAAATCTCTCTCACACATCTCTACTATCTACACTTGGAAAGGTTTGAATCTGGGACATTCCACGTATATCTAAACTTCCAAATGCTGCTCCAAACTAAATTAAATGTTTGAGATCTCTCAGTTCAGCATGTTTATCTCTTATATCGTTGGTTTTCACGTGGAAATTAGATACATTTATCCAAACAAATGGATAGCATTCTTTGTCACCATGATGATAAAGCTGGCTAGATAGTTATTCATATGAGTGAGGATGAGACATACTTTTCCCACAATGGTAAAATAATGTTTATCTTGGAGTACAGTGAGGCACCCACTGAAATGCATCACAAAATGCCCCAGCTGCTTTAACAAAAGAGAAAAAAAAAAAGCCAGACATCCAAGTACAGAGTGAAGCAGCATAAATAAGGGAAGAAACAACAAACAATTGCCAGACCCTCAGTCCTAATGTGTGCTGTCTCCACAAAGTACTATTTGTGGCCTCAGAAATTATTTCTTCTATTTTAGTTTGTTTTTAAAATACAAGCCACAGAGAGAGGAGTTTTCCAGCACTCAAATTAATGTATAGAATACTGCAGTGGTAAAAGAAACTATGCTAGCAATGCATGTGTAAATTTATTTCTGCCTTTGAACTCTGTTTATACGTCACTTTGGAACTCAACTGCTAATATTTAGCACCAGTATATAGTCCTTGCTTACAGCATTTTAGTGCCAAGGGGAAAAAAAGGGATTTCCTTTTCTTAGCGAGGGATTTCAAGAAGAGAGGGGAAAAAAAGACTCCTCTTGTTGAAATTTCCCCACACATAATTTATTTCATTAGCTGTGAAATGTCCACATCTGCAGCTAGAAACAAAACTGATAGATTGCAGTGATCCAAGGTGATACTATTATAAGGAAAATATCAGCAATTCTGTGATTCAACATGTACTTTCCTTGTAAAGGAAAGCCAACATGAAAATACTTCTGCATCTGAGATCAATAAAAATGTCCTAATTTTCAAGGAAATAATCTCATGGACTTGTCAAGAGAAGTAGTACAAAACTGCATTGCTCAAATATCATTGCTTTTTGGAGAACAGCAAATTTTTTTTAACACCCAGATCAATGTAGTGGAGAGTCTTAATCAATTCAGACTGAAGAACTTTGAAGTTCATACACAAAAGCTAGCTGGTGGAAGTGTGTTGTAAAAAGAACTAGCTTAATTTTTCATTGTGAATAATCTGTGTTACGAATTTACCCTCCCACTGCCCCACCTCCATTTCAGGAGTCGTGTACAATGCAGTCCTCATCTCTGTGAATGTCTGGCAAATGGTTTATATTGATGTATTTTTATATGGCTCCAAGAGTTGCTAGATCTCCTGAAAACTATTATTTCAGTTACTTTATTTTGTGACTTTCAGTGTATGAATACAACATCATCTAGTAAATCATTTCATGGCATTATTTCAATACACTGATGGGATGATTGAAACATTTTAACCTAGAGATTCATGAACAACAGAGGTATGCTCTTTGTAAAATGAACTGTTATATGATTATATTTTCTATACATTTCTATACTTATCCCTTGTAACTTTAAAGAGTAAGCTAGGGTGGCTAAGTGAGATGCACTGGCATCCTGTATAAGTTCTTTCTTTAACTGAGGGTGAATGACTGGCACTCACAGATGTTGAGGCAGGTCTTCTGTGCAATTATTGCTCTTCAGAGGTGCCTGTCCTTTCATTAATTAGATTTGGAGTGTAAAGGGACTATGCACAGCAGACTGAAGAGTTAAACCTGGGACTAGATGAGACTCCCTTGTTTGAAGGCATCCTTATATAATATTGACAGGAGACTGTTCAATTCAGCTAACATCAGATGACTCCTTTTTAAGGTTACCTCTATGGTCAGTAAGGAAACACAAGTTCTTCTAGGGAGAAAACCATTTAATCCTGAGTAGACTTATGAAATAGCTGGATGACTTATACTTAAAAGGGCTTATTTCTCACAGGATCCTGTGATGGGAACTTAAATAACCAGCCGATATCTGTATATCCATACTGAGGATATCTACATTCAGTTAAATTAATTTTACCTAAAAATCTCACCCACTCAGGTGAGATTCATCACCCACAGATGAATATTAGCAGCGCCAGCCCTTTTCCTGCTGCTGGAGAAGCATTTCTATTGATAACACAGAAAAATGAGTTTTCAGTCTCATTGGTACTTATGAAGTGTGCAGAAGTATTCAATGACTCCTAATTCTTTTTCAGAGTTAGTACTCCAAAAAACATAATGAAGAAATATAGTATTACTTACTTGCTTTGCAGGTGGATTACTACATCAAGAACCCACTTACACTTTTCTTACTAAATAAGTCCTCAAAAAGTCATCTTTATTTGTCTAAGATATTTCAGGCTATGTGGATACTCTATAGGTGAAACAGAAGGGTGATGAAATATCTGAGTGATAAGATTTTGTGCACTGACTCGGCAATAATAGGATATAAGCTTCCTGTTAATAAATAAATATACCTGTGAAATGAAGATGGTTCTAGCCATCAAAGGACCAAACAACCTTTTGAAACAGCCTTCCAAAAGATTATTTGTGATAAAAAAAAGATGGAGTTTGATAGTTTTATGAACAAGACTACATGATGTTGGGTCTAGTTTAGCAGAAGGCTGGACTTTTGATGACCATTCTAATCCTCTGTTGCTGCTAAAACCATTGTTAACTCTTAGAATCGTGGCCTGTCAGAAGTTTGAGCAGATTAAAGTAGTGTTTCAACCATTTGAGATCTGATGCTAATTCTATTCAGTATATACACCCTCAACAATGAGCTAGCTAGACAAAACTGTCTAACTGCCTGTCATGCAAAGGAGCCACTTTCTTATGAACACCTATCTATCTGAGTCACTTATGTGCAGCGATGCATGCAGTTTACTAGAAGTGCTCATTCCAGTTTTTCAGGAATTCATGTCTTCCTTTGGCTTATCAGCATCTGCTAGTGCATTCTTTTTCATTATGTATATATTCAGAGAGGCATGAAAATGCTTGCTAATCCAAAATGCATTTCAGAAAGCCATATATATATATATTAAGAAATACCAATATATGTACAGAGACATCTGATTAGAACTAGTCATTATATGCAAAATAAACAAAGAAATATTTTTAATGTTATTAGTTAAAAAAAAAACAAAACCAACCTTAGTTCATAGATATAGTTTCCACAAAAAGTGTAATTCATTATTTGGAGATAGGATTGACGTATGACTTTAAGGGGCTACAGGTGGTACTAAATTTGTCTTTTCATACTCTGCTCAGCATATGTGCTACTGCAGGCGCGATGGAAGGAAAAGAGGGGAGGAGGAAATAGTATGTTGTTTTTATATTCCCTCTTTTATCCTGCAATTGGCTGGTATATGACCTTACATCTTCTTTTACCAAGTGCAACAACCCCAAGAATAGAAGTCAGTAGCCTGAGAAAATGAAAACCTGCAATCACTCTTGCATAAATAGTCTTGTAAGAAGCTGGGGTGGTGAGTACAGATTCTGCTGGCTTAAGATATGTTGATCCTCTGTCATCAGGCTCAGTTAACAGGGTTAAACACTACTTTTGAGAAATTTATGTTAGTATTTCCCATGTAAAGTAGTCATGATGAGAATCATGTCCCTCAATATAGACAATGTCTTAGCCACAGTGAAGAGTATGTTCTGCCTTTGGCTATGCCCTTTGTTTAAATTTGTCTCTTGACTTTCTTGAAATAAATGGAGTATATGAAAATACATTAGGGATATTTTGCTGTGGACAGCTCAGACCTGTCAAATTTTAACTTCAAACTGGGGGTTCCTAGCTATTGGAAAAATAGTGTTGCTAGGGTTGAGAAGGTGTAAAAAGCACAAAATGTTCCTGCCCACAAATATGCTGGAGAAGATGTAAAATAAGTAAATTTCCTAATATCCTGATCTCCGTCTCACTAACTTTTGCTAATGTTTAACAGCTCCACTTTCCTCTTACCATTTACTGACACCAAGGATAAATTAGTGTGTGTTATGGGTAACATGCACCACAATTAAACCAGTTTAATTTTATACCCACTTGATGCTAGTACAGAGGAAATTATATTCAGCTTATAGTTTGACCAGCTATTCTTCAAAGGTTTATACTATGCTTTTCTTTTGGAGGCTTCCTAAAAAGCACTATCTAGTACATTTTCTGTAACTTCTAGATATAAAGAAGGGAAAAGCCTCCAGTTTAGACCACACTGTTTTGAGAAATAAGACTTTCAGCATCAGTATGTGCAACTGGAGAGAAATTATGGCAGTTGGGGGTCAGCACTGTCCTTGCGGAAGATTTGCTTCTTGCAGAGAATGATGCAGTGGAAATATGTCCCCTGCTTGCACAGGGGTTTGGTACTTTCTTTCTAATCTTCTGAGATTTGTTTTAATTGATGAGGATGGTGTTTTTAACAGGATAAGTCTTAACTCTCTCTGGTGGAAAACATATTCTCACTAGCATGGAGAATGCTGTAACAGTCCAAGGCATCCTTTTTACCTTCTAGTGGCTTGAGCTCTTCCTGGCAGCTTATCTCCACCATTGATAACAGAAGACAGTTACTTACTACCCTGCACTGAAGTCTTGGCTGATATGTACAAGGGAATGACTTTCATGTATCTGCTTTATAAAATATAACCCTTTAATTTTCTAAGAACATATTTCCTGTAGCCTTCCTGTGACAGCTTTAACCACAGTTATTTTCATTTTTGCTTTAGAGACGTGGAAATATGTACATAAATACTTTTCCAGTGCACTGGATACACATTCATAAAGTATCACAGAGAAAAGATGATTCAACAGTCTTGGAAAACAGAAAAAGTTACAGGTTATGTTATGAGAGAAACTTCTAGGGAGCAAGGCAAGTTTCAGGGATGAGAAAAAAAATCTATTTTCTTTATCAAAGAACAATACTTCTACCTTCTCTTAATCTCAGACAGCAAAAGAGAGCAAAACAACCAACAAGAATGTATTACCATAATCCCTTTCCTGTTTCATCTTGATGGAAATTAAGAAGGAGATCAGGACAGTTCAAGTACTACATGTGCCCCGTGGGCTGTATAGCATGTACCCCTTGCAGCTTTGAGTTGAACAAGGCTCTCTGTAGGACTGAGGTGTGCTTGGAACAGAAGGTCCTCCATTCAGAAAGCTGTTGTAATATAGATGAGCGTCTCTGCAGAAAACTTAAGTTCACAGAACTTTTTATATATTCCCCATTGGCCAGACATATTCTACATGTTTTACACAGAGAGCATGGCCAAAGCCACATATTCTAAAATCATTTTGAAAAAGCCCTGCTATCTTATGGCAGTAAAAGCCATAAGATTCAATTTGGAAATTTCATACTTTTTCTTTTGAGGTATTTAAACTTGGAAGTTGTTTTCAAGCTATGCTTTGCCATCATGAGAACTAATAACTTCTTTGTTTTTGAGAAGAGATTTTTCAGGGGATCACAGATCAGGTTTAAAAAAAAATGTTACATATAATTAAATGTGTGACAAAGTTCAATGTTTTGTTGACAACTGTTGAGAACATGACAGTGCTGAAGAAGGCATGTGACCTGAACACAAGATTTATTAAATCTTCAAATAAACAGCTTGACTATCTGCATTCTGCTTCCAAATGTTTCCAGGTGCATAAAAAAGCCAATTGTAAAGTATTTCTGTTTTCCTAGATAGATTACATAGTGTCTGCTGATACTTCCATTATTTTTATTTTTAATTAGATTTCTGTGGTGGTTGTTTCCTCGTTATATTTTTTCTTTCTTTAAAAAAATTGCTTGATTCTACTCTTCCACTCCACTTACAACCTCTTGCACAAGCTTGTCAGTTCTTTCTTCTGCTCTTTCTCTCTTGCTTCTTCTGCTGAATATTTTATAGCTCTTTGTTCCTCATCCTTTCATACCTTTAACATATAAAACATAATCTGAATTAAGTCTATCAAGCCTGCATGGGGAATAGGAAAAATCAGAAATCTTCACTGATCTAGTTAAATATCATCTGCTGATGGTCTTGTTCTTAACAAGATGTTCTTGATTGAATTCAGGATGGAAAAAAAGCAAAACCAAAACCTCAGTACTATGAGCTATTCTGAAAAGAACAAGTAGGAAATAGAAGGAAGATATGTGACACACACATAGATAAAAAGCAAGACTATCCACAGCCTTATTTGCATTCTTCTTTACTTAAATTAGAAGAGCTTAAAAATGGCTCACTAGATGTATATATCGTGCTTGCAATATTCAGTGGTTTCATTGCGTTGATTTATATTATAAATGTGTTTTGTAAAAAGATTTAAGAAAAGAATATACTACTAGACTTTAATTTGAACAAAACACTTGAGGAATCATTAGGAAATGAGGTAAAGATAACAGAAAGGAGAAGAGAATTACTTGGCACTGGGCTGGGCCAGTAAAAGACGCAATTTCTTTGATTGGCCTACAGGGTACTATGAACAAGAAAAACAAATTTAGCTAAAACTCTCCCTGTGTACCCATATATACTATTTCATCTCTTAGTGATATCAAACTGCATTATACTATCTGCCTTACATCTTGTCTTTAATTTTAGTGAGAATATGAAGCACATTGTGTCTCATAATAGTAATAATGACAGATAGAGCTCTGAAAGTAATTGTATCCAAGGGTAGAATTTGGAGCAGTGGTAAGAGCCTGAAACAAACCTTACACTGTGTCTTTTGAATTGTTCTCTCATGGCCCCAAATCTTGTTAATAAGCAGGAAATATCCCATTGTTTGGTGAAAGATGTTAAACTCTTTATTATTGTGTTTAGTCCTTGATTTTCACTCAGCATGAATCCTAAATCTCTCTCTGGCAGCATGCAGCGGTGCATAGTTTGAGCATCAGTGAGACTGAGATTCACAACTCCGAGTCCTGCTCTCTTCAGGGTGCTGCAGACAGGATCCTTCTCTCTTTTAAGACCATGAATATCTCCTAAGGTAGTGTTGCCCTGTTGTTCAGCAGTCTCATGTAGGAGTTTCTTCAGACAGTTGCAGCAAGGGCACCTGCAGCCTTTCTAGACTTTTCAGCCTGGTAGGATAACTTTTATTTCCAGCATTACCTGTGCTCAAATACAAAAGGAATTAGACCCTCCACTGGCAGACAGGATCTGGGTCGCTGAAATAGTGCTTGTAAGATTTAACACTAAACTTCATTTGATTTCATCAAAAACATGGCATAAGTCACAACCAGGGCTTTCCAAAGTAGATGCACATGGGTTAGCAGGATATTGCATAAATGAGAGGGCACATCCCTCCCTGGCACCAGGGTTTCAGCCCTCGACAGAGAAAAAAAAAAAAAAAAACACCACCAAAAATTGGAAGTAATTGGAGCAGGTGTTGGCAATTAAGCTAAAGTAAGGCCATCCTGGCAGTCTGCATGTGTATGTTAGGAGAGAGATGGTGGGAGCATCTTCCTTTGTTCCCCTCCCCAAACTTCAGTTATCTATGTAAAAAACCAGGACTACGCAGTCCACACATGGTCCCCCATAGCAGCCAAGGAGAGAGAGTGGGAACAGGCTCTGTGCCATCACATGCCGTTAGGAAAGAGTAGATCACCATTGTGCTGGATCCATACTGAACCTGCACTGGGAACAGGCTGCAGGAGGTGGCAAACAGCAGTGGTTTTGGTTCCTGGCTCTGCACTGGTCAGGAGAAACTGAGTCTTCTTCCCACAGAAGCATCTTCTGTCACTTAGCTGGGCCCCATCTTCATCAGCACAGCAAGTCTAATGAAAGCTCATGAGTTTGGCAGCTCAGTGGTTAAGGCTTTCTGCCTTTGGCACTGCCTGCAGCTGGAGGGTGTGGGTTCCATTTCCCCTTTATTCTGCCATGGTTCAAACCAGCATCTTCTGTTTAACAGGAGAGTGAATAAAGAAATCATGCAAAAAAAAAAAGTCAATTACTTGTGCCACTTGAAGTCAGCTCTCAAGGAGAAGATGGAGCTATTTCATTAGCTGGCTTTTGCCACATTGAAGATGGTTTACTTTTAAAGAAATGAGACTGGGGAGAGCTTGTTTGTCCTTAGTGCAGTTGTATCGGTGACACCCTACTCAAACAGATTATTAATATGTTAATACTCCTGATACTGTGTGTTGATTTGTGGCTTTTTCTCTGTAGTTCTGCACATTTTGTGAGCTGACTACCTAAAATGAATAAAAAAACCCCAAAATTCTTCTGAAAATACCAAGAATCCTTAGTTAAGTTATGTTGTAACAAATATAATTTTTAACAATCATACTATGTACTGGAATCCCAGGGGGTAAGGAAAACAGAGAGAAAGATGGTATAAGAATTTAAATATGTTTGTTTAATAAAGTCATTAAAAGGAAACATTAATACTCTCAAAACAACAACAAAAAAAGAATCTTTCACATAAACCAAAGATATTTGTTGTCGCCTCTAATTCAGTTAAAGGCTAATCTCTTTTAAATCCTCACTCTTGTCCATTCTTTACTGAGGCAGTAAAAATCTGATTATTAACTAAGGTGATGGAGTGCTTTGGCAACCAGCTGCTGCAGCTCTGTGTTGAGTAGAAGAGGAACTGATTGGAAGGGCTCTGAGGAATACACAGAGAAACTCTTGCTAGCATGAACACCTGACAGTATTCAAAGCACTTCTCAAAAAGACAGATGGCTAAGGGAAAAACTCTACCGTAGCCATGTAACAACAAAGAGGAGGCCTAATAAGAAAATGTTTGAAGTCATCCATATGGGTGGAGAAAATGAACTGCATTCAAATGGAAATACTGGGAGCAAGCATTTTTCTAACAAACAATCTAGTTGGAGCTAATGCAGCCAGAGTCAGCTGAGCTCTCCCGAGGAGAGAGGGGAATGAGTCCCCGTGGCGAGGTGGGGCAAAACCAGAAAGTTCAAGTGGAGGTTATGGCAACTCCCGGATAAAACAGCCCAGGTTGCAGCCTGTGTTTGAGAAGTGCGCAGCTCAGCATGAGAAAAAGAGATGCGAGGGCTGCCCTACCCTGCTGTGATCTTCAGCTGACCAAGTGACCCCATAGTGTCCTTCAGCACATGGAGCTCTCTGGGATCAGATCCCACAGGCTTTCATACCGGCCTCTGGGTAAACTGAAAGCAGACGGCAGAGTTATCGAGAAGCTATATGGGTCCCAACTTCTCCAGACGTTCTGCTACAGTGGTCTTCTGTCCCTAGGCTCCAAGGAGATGACAGTGGCAGCAAGGAAAATAAGGATATGTTAGACACCTGATGACATTATCATCAACAGTACAGCACGGGTGGAGGGGAGAGCAAAAACCACATGATGCTCCCCCCTCAGCGGGTCCCAGCAAAACCAAGAAGTTCAAACAGAGGCTACTGTGCATTTGTTTTCTTTGGTGGGGTAACTCAGAGGTAGTGTAAATGGCAAAATCCTTTTACCCCAAAAATGAGGGTTTGATTCCAGCTCCACAGGCCCCAGACTGGTGGGCCTGAAGGAGAGGATAAAATTTCCTCTAGCTCAGTGATCCACTGAGACTTTTACCTGCCAAGGAATGAGAAACCCCAGTTATTCTTTCATAGGGATCTGCACCATTATGCTATTTTGATATGAAGCAGGTTGTAAGTATGCAAAGCTGCCAAACTTTACGACAGAAATACTCTTGATTTCTCTCAATGGAGCCTATTTTCCTAAATGAGAGACTTAAAATTGCTACAATATGAACAGAAACAAAAAAATTCTGCCGTGGTTACACAGAATAGAAAGAGACTGCAGTGGTAAAAAAAACTACAATGTAAGTAATTATTAATTTTCATAATTACATTGGCTTTAATAATCTATATGTTACGTTACATTTGCACAAATGTTGCTGGAAAATTTAAATTCAAAGCTTAACATCAGAGTACCATTTTCTTTGTCTCTGCAATTTTTGGAGCATGAAGGTTGGTAATTCACACTGTTATGTGTCTCTTTTGATAGCAGAGAGGCTCATTCATGCCACTGTCTTGAATTTAAATTTAGATTGCTTATATGTGTTCATATTTTCAATTTATATTATTACATCCACTCCTGCTCTATTCTTTGCTCATTAGGGACCTCTGAACACCAGCTCGAGGAAGTTCTGTTAAATGAATCACATGCCCTTTGCAAGAGCTCTTTGAATGATATGTGTAATTATCGACAATTAACAAGATGCTAATTATACCTTCAAATTATAATCCTACTGAGCAAAATAAAAAATCCTTTATGGAAGAAAAAATTGTTAAAGGCACAACATTATATTAAACCAAATGACAAAAAGTTTGGCAACTTCCAACGGTATAAATCAAACAAACTGCTGAACGCATCATGCAGCTTGCCAGAATGGCTCTCTGCCAATTAGATTTTCATTGCATATTCAATAAGCTGGGGGGAGGTGGGTGGGAAGAAAAGTGAAGGAGGAAGAGGATTTAACTGACATGTCACTGCTCAATCAGAAAAAAAAAATCAGAAAAGCTATAAGTATTTAAATTTTGCAGTGTGTGTTGTCTTACAGTTACATCAAATTGACAGAGAAGAAAGGTTTGTCTGAAAGGTTTGAAACTACAGCAGCTTTAATAAATTTTATATTTGCAAGAGAAATAGCAAGAAAAAGCCTCCTTGTCAACATAATAACTTGGACCCAATCTCATGAACGCCCACCATGGATTTGATTCTTTTTAGCGGTTTGTATAGGTAGTTTTGGATCTTTATCTGCACTCAAAGATAGAAATCTTTGCAAGAGTAAAGCAGCTAGAATTAAAACTGTACATTCACATGCTCTCAAGTTTTATTAGTTGTATTTACTCCCAGTATAATTTAGCCTAAGCATCTTGTTCTTCAGTTCATCCTGATCCAGTAATTCCTGAAGGACTTGCTTAGTTCTAGTATTAGACTAAAGTGCTCACAATACTAAAGTTTCGTTGGCATGAATAATAACAAAAAAAAAAGTGCCCAATTTGTTGAAAATCTTAAAAAAAATCCATCTTTTATCTCTAAAAATAGCGTCCCTACCATGGGGTAAAACAATCTTCAAATACTATGACAGTTCTCTAAGATGCCTGGGTTTTTTACCACTTCTATGGTAAAAGATGTGATGTAACTCAAGAAGAAAAAAAAATCACAGAGAATTCTCCCAATAAGGTAGAATTACCAATGATCTACCCTGCAAGCATGTCTGCATTCCTCATAATTTTTGGCAATAAATGATAGAAAAAGAGGACAGCCCTCTACTGTCTATACCATTGTTAGTTCTGTTGTAACCATGCAGTGGGGCATAATGTTGGTTTTGTCAGGTTTCTTGTTTTGCTTTGTTTTCCTGTTGACAGATTCCAAAAAGTTTATAAATCTTTAGCAGGAATGGTTCACAATCACTCACAGAGGTGTATTAGGTGCTGTGGTTGGCCAAAGTAATGGTTGGGATACATGCCATGTGGCTTCCGGAACTGTTTTCAGGTCATGAAGAGTGATCTGCAAACACTCCAAATCAACCCTTTGCAAACATTTGACAGGCTGGAACTCACACAGAGCTGATTTGCCAACGTCCACAAAAGGCTCGTTAATAAGCCAATTTGTTTCCAATAGCTACCTGGTGCAGCTGAAGTTTTGAAATTCAGAAATTCTTGGAAGTTTTTAACTCTATTCTTCATTTTACAAAGAGGAGTTTCAAAGGCAATACCAAATTTTTTAGCTACCAAGAAAATGTCGTCTCTTTTTATATTGTGCAAAAAGATATAGTAAGGTTTTTGTGTCTTAAGAGAAAATGGAAACTACTTAGAAATTACTTCAGAAGACTTGCCATCAGGAAAGAAATGGGAAATTGTATGATGACGTTTGTCATATTCCATCTGTACTTAATTTTTCAGAACCTATCTTATCTAAACATGGAAAGGGAAGATGTTGTTTAATTTAGGCCTAATACTACAACTATTTAATAGTCATTAATTACTTTCTTCCGTATGAGAACACAGGGAAAAGCAGACTCATAATTAATCTAGGTTCAAATATCCAAGAAAAGAGACATCCTGATTTGACAGGACTGTATGCAGCACAGTCCTGTCCAAAAAAAAAGCATCCTATTTCCCTGTAATCTTCTACAGGAACCTGAAGAGGCTAATGATCAATGACTGGCAACAAGACTCTTTTCTGTACCACCCCACATCACCACTTTTCTAAGACATCTTTAATTTCTAGGGTCCTCAGATCACTGTTTACATGAACATGGTTTTCCAAAACATGCTAAGCTTTTCTAGTTTATGTCTCTTGTTGTTTGTTTGCTTGTTGCTGGGTTTTCTGGGGTTGTTGTTGTTAGATGACTAATCTATTCTTATGTGGTATGCCAGTATTGATAATGTAGGATATTAGGTTGCTACAGACCTGTTTGAGTTTTTTAGTTTGAGCAACTGAAATAATTATACTGAGTAGACCTTTTTTTTTCTTCTCCAAATCCCGTACTTTACTTGTATTCTGGTAAGAAAATGAAGTACTCTGGCTTGACTTATGAGAATATGTATGGCATTAAGCAGTAACTGAGGCCTGTGCACAGAGCAGGACATGCAATATCAAGGAGTAGGAAACTCCTATGTCCTCAGTCTTGGTAGAAAGAGAATGACTTTGCTTTTTAGGCAGAACTGGTCAGTGTAGGAAGATTTTGAGCTGTTTTTATGATGAGCAAATACTTCCCAGAAAATGAAGTATTTCCAGTTTGTCTGAGAGCAAGCAAGTGCTCTGAGCTTCTTAGGGTCTTCTTCAAGAGTTACCTGAGGAAGACCTATCAAAACCAGAACATTTAGAGTAGTATGTTCAATATATCATAGAATCATAGAATGGTTAGGGTTGGAAGGGACCTTCAAAAGTCATCTAGTCCAACCCCCCTGCAAAGAACAGGGACATCCCTGACTAGATCAGGTTGCTCAGAGCCTCATCCAACCTGGCCTTGAATGTTTCCAGGGATGGGGCTTCCACCACCTCTCTGGGCAATCTGTTCCAGTGTTCTACAACTCGCATTGTAAAAAATTTTTTCCTAATTTCCTATCTAAATCTACCTCCCTCTATTTTAAAACCATTACTCCTTGTCCTATTGCAACAGGCCCTACTGAACAGCCTCTCCCCATCTTTCTTGTAGGCCCCCTTGAGGTACTGGTCTCCCTGGAGCCTCCTCTTCTCCAGGCTGAACAGCCCCAAATCTCTCAGCCTGTCCTCATAAGAGAGGTGCTCCAGCCCTTTTATCATCTTTGTGGCCCTCCTCTGGACCTTCTCCAACTGGTCCATGTCCTTCTTGTGTTGGGGGCTCCAGAACTGGACACAGTACTCCAGGTGGAGTCTCACCAGGGCAGAGTAGAGGGGGAGAATCACCTCCCTCGATCTGCTGGCCACGCTTCTCTTTATGCAACCCAGATATAAGGTGATATAGAAAGCCATAAAATTTTAAACGATCTTTCCATAGGAGGAGGAGGAGGTATATGGATGTAAATGGTATGAATGAGTTAAAACATCGACTTTATCAACAGAAAAATAACTAATGTGAATTTGAAAACAAATAACTTACTATAATATATTTCTTCATAAATTCTAAATGCAGAAGAAGGGACTGTAGATTTTTTCCCAAAAAAAAGGAAATAAAACTAATGCAAGCACATAAAAAACCCTTAAACTTTGAGTCATTTAAGTGGCTAGAAAATAACAAGAAGGAAGAATGAATATAGACTTAAATATAAAATAATAATTGGGCAAGGCATATGCCAAATTAAAATATTAGGCAGCAAAATTAAGAAAACAAATTAAAGATCAGTCTGCTAAACAACAGAAAACACTTTGACAAATTCCATCTGCTAACAGAAATAAAAATTATATTAACAGGAAGATTCAGAGAAACAATATGAAGTAATAGTATGAGCTGATACAGTAGTAGTTATACTAGATAAAACCACAGGCCACAAGGCAGCAAAACACTTAAGCATATGCTCTGCAGTTTCTCGTAATGATGTGTGGTAAATTGAACACATTTTCCTCCCTAATTTCTTGTTTTATTTGGAACTTCTACTTTTAAGTAACCAATAGCTTTTCTCACAGCTTTGCTGCTGGGCCTACTATGGTTATCCACCTTTTCTAAGACATTTGTAAGTCTGTGATAAGCACCTAGTGAAGAATAAACAAGGAAATTAAAGAATTTTATTTTTCTTCTCAGGAATGGGTGTACTTAGTAAGCTCCTCTGGTCAAGCTAGCATTATCAATGGAAGGATGAGTTTAGGAGACAACAAGGCACTTTTATAGAGGTATCTACTTAAATGACAAAGCAATAAAGGAGATGTGTCAGTTTTCCGGCTGGAAAGCAGCTTTGCAGAAAGAGTCTGGGGGATCCTGGGGCCCTGAGGTGAACACAAGCCAGCAGTGCACCCTCACAGCAAACAACCTCCTGGGCTGTGTTAGGAAGAGCATTGCCAGCAAGCTGAGGGAGGTGATCCTTTCACTCTGCTCAGCACTGGTGAGGCACACTTGGAGTGCTGGGTCCAGTTCTGGGTTTGCCAGTACACGAGAGGTGTGGACATACAGGAGAGAGCCCAGAGAAGGGCCACTAAGGTGATGAAAGGGCCGGAGCATCTCTCCTATGAGGAAAGGCTGAGAGAGAGGGGACTATTCAGCCTGGAGAAGAGAAAGTGCAGGAAGGATCTCATAATGGTGGGGAGTAAAGAACAGGGAGCCAGACTCCTTTAATTGGCACTTAGTGTTGGGATAACAAACAATGGGCACAAATGGAAGTACAGGATTTTTTTTTTTTTTTTAATTTTTCACTGCAAGGCTGGTCAACTGCTAGAAGAGGTTACCCAGAAAAGATGTGACCTTGGAGATATTAAAATCTGACTGGACATGGTTCTGAGCAACCTGCTTTAGGTAACCTAGCAAGGTTAGCTAGAGGGGAGGGATTGGATTAGATGATCTCCAGGGGCGCCTTCCTACACTACCCATTCTGTGATTCTCTTACTGTGAGATGAAAATGAGAGAGACTTAAAGAGGACAGAGTCCTATAACGACATGTTGTCTTTGCATGCCTATGTGGGTATGTTTATGTAAAGAGTAATCAACTGTAAAGGACTTTCACAAGTTTTTCACTTTTCTGGAGTCTTTCCACTTACAGAACTGTAAGCTGAGAGGCTTTAAAAAAGAGCTCAGCCAGTTTTCATATGTTTGAATGAGCAGATATCTGCATGTAGTGGGTTGGGTAGATTGAATTTATTTTCAGACACTGCAATCACACACTACAATGAAAACTAATAGGATGCTATTGTTAATCTTGAAGACAAATAGAGAAAATATATAATCAGTGGGAGAAAGAAAAAACAAAACAAAACAAACTTACCTGAGGAATCCAAAAGTGCAGGTGAGTGATAGAAAGAATCACGCTGCTCTTTTTGGCTCACAGTGACCCTTTCTGCTCATTAGAAAATGGTGAGAGAAAAGATAGGTTTGTGATACTTCAAAGCCCATACAAGTGACTAATCCGCCTACCAACCTTATCAAGACTGAAAATCAGGTGTACCCTTTTTAATGCCAGCTTCCAAGCACTATATGCAAACAAGGAAAGCTTTATTTATGAAAGGGTGATATAGTAATAACTTAAGATAACAAACAAAGTGTAATCCAGTAATTTTAGAAGCAATCTGCTTAACCTCTTTTCCTCACTATCAGAACATATCTTCAAAACAGTTCTTTTACTGCATCTTATTACCTGCCCATTGAATATCTTTCACCAGCAGGAGAGGGACAACAGCATTTTTTTTGGTTTTATCTTCAGTGCGGTCTCAAGGGTCTGGGAACTGCCTGCTGGCACTACTACCTAAACTAGTCTGATGATTGATGTGAAACAGCTTGGTAGGCCAGACTCACCAGTCTCTACTCCATTCTCCTCTGTGATATATCTAACTGGAGATTTTTATATTTTATCATCTGTTCTGTCTCTCAACAGAAAACTGATACATTTGTGGTTATTTTCAGTAATTAATAACTGCTTGGATCTTTCCTCATCTGTGGAAAGTGTTACTTTCTTCCCCTCAACATCCTCCTACAAACAAATCAAGTTTCTTCCTATTTAACAGTGACTCCTGAGGGTACATGATAGGAACACTGGTAGGCAGTTTATGCAAAGCAAGCTGTCTGGCATCCCACTTCTTATTTGCAGCAGACAGCTTTTCCTTCTCTGGTTTGATCCAGAGTTTGGGGAATGCTTGAGTGGAATTTGCTTCAGCTCCGCCTTGCAGTCATGCAGCAGGATTAAGTATGTCCTTCTCTTAGGTTCATTTCTGTAAACACTTACGCATCTGTTTAACACTTGTGAGTAGTTCCACTGAGACCCACAAGTAAAGTCAAAGTGACAGAGGATCAGAGTGTGATTTAGAAGAGGAGTGTATACAACAGTTGCTTAGATCCCCCTCTGAACTGGCGGTGGGGGGTAGGTGCTAGTTTATGCTTCTTCTCAGTGGGCTCATGAATCGTTCTTCCTCTTCCAGCATTTTAGGTGCTAAATTAAATACAGAGTATTTTCTTTTTACACTGAGAGTTATATTAAATAGGTTGCACAAACAACTACTTAAGCTAAGTGAAACTTAGGGAAGTAACTGATAAATTTAAAATAGAAAGATCCTAATTTGCTAGTTTTTAATGAATATTTCACCCTCAGACAAAGGAATGGTACAGTGGAAAAGAGCCAGACTACTTAGTCATATGAACTTCTGAAGAGACTGCTGTGTAACCTACTGCTAGCTGAACCAGAAAAATGTGTGGACCACTTAGGAATCAGATATCAATTATCTCCATATGCAAATACCACATGTAACATTCCTCTGTCTCAGTGTCTTTTTGTCTCCTGTTGCAAACAGTTTTTAAACTGACTGCTTATTCATTTCCATATGCATACACATACCCACACATATTTTTCCATGTGTATATGTACAGAGTGTATGCACAGTGCTATCCAGTCCTACTTGGACACTTAGTTCAGCAGTGTGGACTATTCTGGCATGATATTTAAATCACATAGAATCAAGAGAAAGCATGGAAAGAAATTCCTCTTTCAGCACCAGGACAAGTAGTATAATAAAGGAAGAGATGTTTTATTATCTCCATATATAAAAGAAATTCTGAGTCTGCTATACCTGAAGAGCTGAATTCAGTGAAAAAGTATAGAAAAATTGTGAAAACAGTGATACATAATGATGTTGTAAAGAATAACAAGGAAGATTAAAGGGAATACTTTGAAAATCAGAAAGTACATCAATAGCACAGGTAAGAGTCAAATGTATCTTAGCATATGAGTAATATTATATAGCACCAAAGCTACTGGCATCAATTTAAATTATTTCTGAAATATCCAGGGTGATTAAGGAAGCTTAATATACTGGAATACTGAAAAAATAGAAGCAGACTGTTAAATAAACTTGGTAATGTACATATATACTCACAGTCTCATCTGTTCTACTTAAAAACATCCTTTCATCTCTAACATAAAATACCTATGTAGTTCCTCAAATTTCTCAAAATGCTGTTCAAAGACACCCACTTTGAAGTTTGCCCTGGCCAAGTGAAGACAGCTAATAACTTAGCCATCAGAAAGATAAACATGAGGTCAGAACAAAGACTGTACATTTTTTTAAAAGAATTGGATATGAAGCATGGACAAGGTTGCATGCCAAAATTAAAGGGTTTTTATTATCAAGGTGAGGGTGCTGAAAATAGCTATGGGTCCTGTAATGTTTAGGTGGTAAGATGTGTAAACTGAGGTTGGTTAATGCTGGCTCCACTAGTGGTTTCCTTGATTTGAAATCATTCTGCTGATGGGAAGCACACTTGAGCAACCTAACTGTAAATGCAGAATTTTGGGGGTTTGAGCATTTCCTTAAGTTATTTTTCCTTCTTTTAAGTTTAAAGAAAAGTATTTCTCATCTCTCAGCTTTTAAGCTCCTGCTTACCACGTGAAGTCCTGTACACTCACTGCGTTCCTTCCCCTTCCGCTTTAAGGTACGTCTCTTGCCACTTTGCCTTGAGCAGTTTCCTTTCCTTGTAAACTGCTCTTCAGATATCATCCCTCCCTATTGCCTTGCTTTATCTTTCTCAGCATAATTTCTGTCCACTAAAAATATACAGAGCTCCACGTGATGCTTCCTTGATATCTTTATTCCACCCCTGTATAGGTTGCAATATGTAGATTTATAGGTAGAATTGGAGTATTGGAGAACTATGGGCAGGGAGAGAAAGAAGCCTGAAAAAAAAAGGAAAGAGGAAGATGGTAATGGGTGCAGATGTTAGCCTGTAGGAAACCAGCAGACTGGATAAAAGATTTCTTCTGTGTGCAAAATAGTCCTACAACATCTCAGTTATAAAAAGTGATTTTTAGTAAGAAATAGGAAAAGAAAAAAATTCGTTCCTCAGTACCTAATTCCACTACAACACCATCCACTTGAGGGCACTAGCTAGGATGAAAAAATCTTACGTAGTCTATTATTACAACATTGACCACAAACCACCCCTTCCAACCTTCAAACCTTCAAAGAGAGCTAATACTTTACACATCAAAGTAATTTTCCAGCTATACGTTATTGCACTTATTTCAATTACAGTCAGTCCTAGTAGCCACAGCCTGCCAAAGATTAATACTCAATTACTTATATGTTGTTTACATTGTTAAAATGTCTGTTATTGTATTTCCTCAATAAACAGAACAAAAAAAAGGCTTTTGGGATGTTGCCTTAGTCTGTCAAGTCAATATAACTGTGGGATATTTTAAGGCTGTTTATACTTGATATCATCTTTGCTGTAAGAGAGCTGTCTTTGTTCTATTTTTGAGTGAGGTTTATACTATAATCCTAAGTACTTTAAAAATATGCTACTGGAAGTGATCTGGCAGATTGTACAACATCATCTACTATTAAAATACAATATAATTTGCTGTTCAGAAAACCTTTTTTTCTTAGCAAAATGTCTCAAGAAAGCTTATTCACATTATTTCAAACATATACAGCAAAGCTATTATTGGAGTTTAGAGACTTAGACAGCTCTTGCTGAGTCAAGCATTTCTGGAAAGGAGGCTGATCCTGAAAACACATCCAGTGTTTAAATAGAGCTGTGCCAGCGGGTACCTTTGTAATTAAATCTCTTCATTCTTTAATCAGTATTCCTGTCAATCTGTGGAAGCTCTTCTGTTGTAATCATAAAGAAGAGAAAATAGGTAAGTGTTAAAGATAGTTTTTCTTGAAGTGCAAAATAGGGCTAGAATAAACCTGCTTTAAAGCCGAATGATACTAACCTCATGGAACATGAAGTGGGTAAGTCTACAATTTATTTGCTTTGCTTTACCGCAGAAACACTTACAGAAAAAGATCAATATGATAAAAACATGTTGTGAGCCTCCCAGAGAAACAGTCCACTACGAAATATCAAAGAAAAAACCAAAGTACGTATTTTGTGCTATATACATGCACACTCCATTTATAAGCCAGAGCATTCTGCCTGAATTCTAGGTATGAGCATTAAAGCTGTCCTGATGATTTAATTTTTAATTTTTTTTTTTATATAAGGAGAATGTGTACTATTCTCAGTGCTTCCACAATACCCTTGATCAAAGATTTATATATGCACAGAGAGCAAGAATACTAGAATTATTTCTGCTGAAGACCTTAGGGATATGTGAATGGACAGGACATTTGCATTCCAAGCCAAATACACCCAAGCGCAGGTCAATAGATGTAATTTGAATTCCAAAAGCCATAAAGCAGCCCGTTCAGCAGTAAGTGAGGGAAAAAAGAGTTTCTAATGTAATATGATATCGTTATTAAATACAATCTCCCTCCCTGCACTTAAGCACTGTTGATATTGTGACGTGAATTGACAAAAGCCAGAAAATTCAGCGTTACACTGACACCTCATTCTTTGCTCATGGCTTTGTGAAGGGAAGTGGGAATTGATATCACAGCATGAACTGAAGACAGTATCAGCCTTACTTCTGAATTTCCTGGCTCTCAGTCAGTTTGCATCACAAATGTAATGCTGCTTAAACACAAGCTTCATTATAGTTTAACTCGAGGGAAAGAAGACATTTTGAAGCAAACGTGCTCATATTGCCTGTAAGACCAAAAAAAAATTTACTACTATTTTTTTTTTGCAGATAAAGCAAGGTCTAAGTGATGTAAAAAAATTGCTTACTTTCATAGGATCATTTTCTAGTACATTTTTTTTTCTGTTGGAAATTCGCTGTTATTATACAAATTCTATTTATGAAATTTACTTCTTATGGCCACTTATTGTCTATCAGGTAAACACGTATTTTGGCACAGGGTCAAAACTTTCTGTATTTGCACTGTTAATTTATAATGGTTCCTTCAGACCTGATACAGTCCATTTATGTAAATCTTCATTAGTTCTTGACTTTATAGATCATATTCACTATGACCTATTGTACCAATCCAGCTGTCCTATGTGCATATTAAGCCATACCGAAGATGTGTAATATTCTCAAGAAATTTAAAAGTAAATCCACTTGCTCATTCCCATTCTGTTCCTCAACCAGCCTCCACCTTCCAAATGCCTACACATGCTTTTCTAAGCTATAAATTAAATATTTGTAGAAGCATGTGCTTTATTTAGCTATATGGGAAAAATTCATGTTTCACAAAATCTAAATGATGTTTTAGCACCACTCAGACTTTAAAAAACCCCGAAAATTACTTTGCCTCCATTTTTAAGTATCAACTAGAAAGCCACCTAGTTTGTAGGCTACATAAATTGTACACAAATATAAGAGATTTCTACTGTCTTCCTAGCAAAGGTCCTGAGTGGTACCACCATACATCTCTGCTGTGTTTCTCTTCCCATTGCTGTTTACCTAGATTTGCATTAGACTAAAGTGGGGCAGGAGAGCAATGACCTATGCTTTTAGCCTCACCCTTACACACTCTTTTTCAGACATAACTAGCATTATCCCAGACACCATTTGGCCAACCGTGTGGGCCTAGGATCATTCCTAATAAGCATTTTGGTGATGATCACTCATCTATTTTTTTTTGATAGAAAAGAATTTAACTTGTGGATGTCACCTGTACTGAGCAATTTGACCTTAAAGACAGAACAGTGCATCCCACTGTGTAGTACAGATGTAATCTATACTATATGGACTCCCTCAATATAATAGTCTCTTCTTCACCTCAAACACCACAGGTGGAAAGGCAGGAAAGACTCATGGTTGATTTTCTTTGTATCCCATTAGAGGGTATATAAACCCTAATTTCTCTGTGATTCCGTGAGTCTTTATATTTGAATAAATAGATAAGTTAGGTTTTATATCTTCTGTAATAAGATAATGGAGAAAATCACCTCAGGTTGCCTTAAGTTGGAAAAGACTTTGAGATGTCATCTGGCTCAAAGTAAGCCAACTTTGAAGGCACATCATTCTGCTTAGGATGCCGTCATTATATTTTCCTTGTTTATGGATAAAAAAAGAAACTATTTTATTCTGTTTGAAAATATCCAAACAAATTTCACTATCAAAGAGTAAAGACTACTTTTACTTCAGGACAGACTAACTAGTTCAGAGCAAGACCTATGTGTGCCTCAAACTCTAAGTTAGGGGGAAAGGTACAAAACCACCCAGCAGGGGCTCATAAAAGGGCCAGAAAAATCCTTTGTACCTGAATTTCCTTGGTGTAACAGAGTTCTTTCTCTGCATTCTCCAAAAAAGCACTTTATCTCAAGATAAAAAAAATAGGGTGACAATTTCAAGTATCCTTCAAACTGTCTAATGCTATTCAGAATTCCATCATGACATTGACATAAAATATAGAATGGATATTTTTTCCTCAAAATCAAATATATGTCTGTATAAGAAAATATTTATTTTAATGACAGATGTGATTTTTGGTATTAAAAGGTATTTTTCTCCTAAGGAAAAATATTTTCCGATCACAAAAGATATTAAATTCAGTGGAAAGAGTGTTTACCTAACTTGGATTCTTAGTATAATTCTGAAAAACAATGTTAAAGAGCAAAATAATAGATTCTTTCTGTATGTGTTTTTTTTCCTAGATCATCAATAGCAAAGTAATACGCCACTGTGAAAATTTGTGCTTCTCTAAAATTTGTGCTTCAGAGTTCCTGAGACCTTTTGTTTACAGAAAAGAATGCTGAGAAGCTAATGAAGCTCATACCAACCCAGTTATACACAGTATCATAAAATTAGACAGATATGAGAAACATTTAAATCACAGTTTTCAAAATGGAATGACAGCCGATTTCTGAAGATGCAGGGCACTGTAGATACTACTTAAGGCAATCATATTAAAAAAAAAAAAAAACAAATAATGTCTTTTTACTTTCTTACACTGCCTCCAGGACTCTGGTAGTAGAATATTTCACAAGCTTTTGCTTTTTTATTTCCCAGTTCGTCTCAAGAGAAACAGCTTGATTGGTATGTAGTCTGGATATCTGTTGTTTCTTGTGAAGAATTTATTGTTGAGCAATAAGGCTGAAGAAACTAGCTCTTAATTTGAATCAGAAAGAAGTTAAGATTTTGAAGCACTTGTAGCTCTTAGAACAAGAGGTTTCAAAGGCTATGAAAAGCCTATGGAGACTTCATCGGCATGACAAAAATGTTCCAAATAATTCAGTGTATGTGTGTGAGTGTGCCTGTGCATATACAAGCTGGGGCATGAAAAAATTTCCCAGAGCCAAAAATACTGAGGTACCCAATTTTGAATATGCTGCATACTTAGAAGCTTCTCCTATGTGACTGAAACAATACTGGGGTGATGGGTTGTTGCGTTCATGGTGCTGATCTGTTTTTTTTTTTTCCAATATGACTGTTTGAACTTCCAAAGGCAGAACCAAAATAAAATAAATGGCAAAAGTACGGATGTTGAGGATCAATTTAGTAGTCTAAGGACAATGGCTTTTCATGGCCAAGGACACTGGAGAAGAGGCAAGCTTACCCAGAGTGCTGCTGTCCTTCTACAGATATCACTGCAGTTTAGTTTGGACTGGTCTTATCCAACTGCTCTTCATCCAGCTGCTGATTTGGATGAGTCAGTGAGTAAGATAAGAGTGAGTGTATATTTACAGTAGAATTAAGTAATGCAAAGTGGCTTCTCTAAAGCTGGCTATTATCACGTTGTCATTGGCTAAACATTCCGTGAGGCCAAAATGGGCCATATTTGATAGTCCTTAGGTGTCACACAACAGAAATTGGAATCAGCTGAAATGTCTGCATTGCAGAACCAGTCCAGGACCACTGCTCTCCCTGCCATTCCACCACTTCAACAAGGAATAACAGTGATTAAGACTCCTGCCTATTTGGGTAAATTAATTATGAAAAATTAATATGATCATTTAATCAAACTCATGAGATAGATGCTAGATGGTCGATGTGTTTAATTCATACAGGACAAAGTTTTTACTTTATAAATTTTCCCCTGGGTAAATGCAAAACGATTCTAAATGTTTCCAGGAACTTCTTGATGTTTCAGAAATTTTTTCAACTATCTCACTACTTTTCATTATTTATCATAACACCACATAACTTATGGTCATGTTGGATTATATTTGGCAGTTGTTTTCAGAGAAATGACTTATTTCCTGATCATTACCTGTTATTTTTCATGCACACCTTGAAAAAACACCAATGGTTTCATCCTAACAGCATTTAGACAACTGAAAGTGAAAAGTTTCGTCCCATTGAGGCACACAAGATCTCTCCACAGTCAGTAAAGATTTTCCCATTCCCATTTCTAGACTAAGTCAGACAGACTTGTCATACTATATTTAAAAACAGAGGCCACAGATTTATTAAACCTATTAAATGATGGAAGAATTAGCCTCAAACTACTAATGAAGCAGCTCCAATGAAAAGTTCTGCTGGCTCAGAAGAACTTTCTTTCCCTTCCTCTCTGCAGAAAAGGGAACAGATAAAAGGAGAAGAATGGCTTTGTACTGCATGGTCCTTAGAACTATCCATTCTTACCATTTAATGTCATTTTCTAGTCTCATGCTCAAAAAGTTTACAATATTCTAGGGATTCCAAATAAAACTTCATCTGCCATTTGAACTAACGTTTTAAATTAACTTAAACTCCTCCCCTCCAAAAAATAGAAGGAAAACAAAGGTTGCTTATGAATTATGACTCTGAGGAAAATCTCCTTCCAACCTCAGAATAAAAAGATAACCCTGCATTAGAGATATGGGAAAAAACTTTAAGAGTATCCTAGTACACAAATATGTTCTTCTGCTACGCCTGCTGCTTCCTTCCTATCAAGATCATGAAGCAAACTCCTGCATGAATTGTACCCTCGTCTCACTCACCACACAGTCAGAAATGGAAGGGAAAAGTATGAGGAGAAAAAGAATATTCTCCCGTGCTTCAGTAAGAATAAGGAGGAGCCAAGTAATCACAGGTAATTCCCACTAGTTCAGGGAACCTCCTTCCCATTTGGGAAAAGGGTGCTTCTGTTGTTCTTAATCCCATAAATGCATCCTGACCAGCTAACAGGGTGCTTGGACATTCAGCAAGGTACCTGAACACCAGCACTGGAGCTGCTCATGTGTTCCAAGCAAAGCTCTTGCTGCAACTGTAATCTGGAGTTTGTCTGGAGTTACTGTTCATGCTGGCATATTGTTTCAATTCCTCCTTCAAAAATGAGAGGAAGAAACAAGTGGCTCCCTGTTGGATAAGTAACAGATCTACTCTGTCAGAAAGACTGTCTCAGACCTCACAAACAGAGCCAGTCTGGGACATCCTGCAAACTTTCCTAGACACTACCCAAAATATATGGTGCCCTGTTTGTCAAATATCACACCATTTATCTGTGCTTTCTGGAAACATTTCAGACAGACACACAACATACCAAGATGATTGCTACAAAATGGAATATTCTTTCTTCCTATCTAAATGAAAAATGATGGCAGCTCTTTCTTTGGAACAAATTAATGCTCACCAGCACAGCACATGCAGGAAGCTCAAGTCATAGTTCAAATTACAAAGTGAGCGCAAACTTAACAGGAGTTTGCATGAGGTGGGGGAAGGAGGATGGAGATGATATTTGGCCAATGTTCAGATGGACTCACCTCCAGAATTAGGCCTGCAATTTTACATGCATATGCAATTTTTCACATTTTTCTATGCTTCAACTCTCAGGACAATTTTTGAGGTTACTTTTGGGAATGTAACATGCTGAGCAAAAAGCATGACATAGAGTAAAAAGGGAAACGTTCATGCATTCTTAGTCTAACTTCTAATTTCTTTATCTGATTTCTTTCTCATTATTGTATATTAAGAAACAATAACATTAAGGCTGGGAAAAATTCAGTAAAATGTCAGCAACTTTGCCTACTTAGGGCACAGGCTTAACTCCAGCAACAGAATACCAAATGCTCCAAATGCTTCATGTAAGTAGGACTTAGGAAAAGGCCCTGTTATTACTAACTCCTGCCACCACACACTTTAGTTCAGAAGGAATTCATAAGCCATCCAGCCTGTGGACAAACTTAGTAATGGAAAATCCCTATGTGAAAGTTCTGCAAACACTTTCCCCTTATAAAGAGTGTTTTTATTTCTTTGTGAAAGTCATATCATATTGGAATTTTACATTGATAATTTATTTCTCATGCAAGGCAAGAATAATAATTATGTTCTTTAAAAAAAATCAGGCTATTACATTACTTTTAACTGTCACAAACAAGGAAATGATTAAAACTAGAGCAGAATGGAAGAGCTTTTCCAGTGCTTAACTCAGGTGTATAAGTGGGACTCTTGGTACCATTAAGCCTTTTATGTTCTCAATGGAGAAAGAGAGAAGCTCCCACCAGGGAGTGCTTCTGAGCAAGGATTAATTTCAGTGTTCTGAATTACTCCCTGGGAAAGACCCTTAGAGAAATTCAGAGAAGGTCACCAAGGGTGAGCAATGCTTTCTGTGCAAGGAATGAGTAAATAAGCTCTTCAACATGGAGAGAACTAGCTGAGGCGCAAATGCGACAGAGGCCTACAAAGTCATGAATGGCACTGAGAGGGTGAATGGGGATCAAGTTTTATTTGTCTTCTCTGCTTTATGGGCTAGTGGCCATCACATAGCAGTTGGCAAGTTCAAAACACAGACAAAACAGCTATTCTTCATCCTGTAGCTGGGAAGCTGTGGAACACATTGCTATGGGTCACGAAGGCTGCGAGAAATTTATACATTTTAAAAAGTGGAGTAAACAAGCTGCTGGAAGGGAATGACTTTGCAACGCAACTTGTCAGACTTACTACTCTCTCTGTCTTAGGAAGTCCATAAATCAATTTACTGGAGCTTGGAGAATAATTCAGGAGAGAAAAAAAATCTGCCCTTGCCCCTTACCTTGGTGCCTATGCCTGGCCATTGCCAAAACTGAATGGCAGTTTGAAGGAAACTTTGGCCCAATTCAGCTAGACTGTCCTGTTTCTACATCTTGTATTATGTCCTTCACAAACTAACCTTCTGATAAACAGTAGTGTTAAAGGCTGAAAGTAGACTTCAGGGTAAATCCTCCATGTGGGAATGGGTAAAACTCTTGTACTTCTGAAGACAGAACAATTGCAATAACTTTCTAATACTAGAAGTTAAACCCTGAAGTACTAATTGAGGGGAATGCATTCTGTCACACTTCCCTGACAGCAACTTTGGAGGCAGATTGTTATTCTCTTAGTGATCTTTTTACTTTTAATGGGGAAATATCTGACACCACGTCTGTGTTTCCAACATCTTCTCTTTGCTGAGTCAGCACACACACACATTGGTTGATCTGTTCTGGAGGAACTGGGAGGGAGAGCGGGATTATTTATCCCATCAGTCTTCATCCTGGCAAACACACAGATGGGAAGTAGTTAGTCTCTGGAAATTATTTCTCTTTAGCTTAAACCTGAGATGCCTAGGGAGTAAGGGGACAGTTTATGACTCTTTATTTTCCTGTATGGCTGGAAGCCAAGCTATGATCTGGACGTAAGTTTAATGCTGTCTTTTCTCAGATAAACTCCAAACTTCTGCAGCCAGAATTTATCACAGTAAGATAAAGAAATATTTCACATCGTTAGATTTAAAAGTAGAGTTAAGTTGAAATTAAAGAAGTGGATTTGGATCTTTTTTTCTTTCCTGAAAGGATAGTTTTTATTGCTCCTGAGGCACTTAACTGATAAAATAATCTCTGTTGGTTACTTTCTCTCTAGCAAATAGGACACAGATTTGAAAGAGCCAGCAGGGCTGGATCGCTTCTTGAACTCCGCAAGTGCTTTGCTAGAGCTTTGGTTAGTTAAGTGGCTACTGTGGTTAATCTGAATTCAGGCACCTATTTTCAAAAATAACTGCTGAAATCCATCTCTAGCTGTGGTAGAAGTTTCAGCTGCTTCTGACTAAAATTATTTATCCTAATTTTCAGTGAAATGGCAGCAATGATGATTTCCTTTCTTGTCAACCACGATGTTGTAGGATATATATTTTTGCACTAGGCAAAATTTTTCCATCTTGAATTTTGGAATCACTAACTATTCTAAGTTTCAACATTTGTGTTGAGGCAACTGAGTTCTGTAGCCAGAGGATGAAAAACTTGCTAATCCTGACCAGTAAAATTATGGAAAAGCAGGAATCTTGTTAGGTGAAATTGGGAAAAAATGCCTTTAAAAAGATAATAGTTGAATAATTTCAAGAAATTACAATGTAGTGCTTTCAATAATCACCTACATTTCATAATAAAAAATTCAGCATTAAAGAGATATTTCCAAAATGCAGTTTATCTAAAATAGATGTCTAAGGTAGATGAGAGGATCTGTCCCAGAAGTGCCCGTAATTTTTGTACTGACCGTGGAGGAAGCCTAGATAATTTAAACTAGATGTATAGCTTTTAGGTGGCTGAAGTTAGAGGAGTTCTACTTTGATTTTCCTGTTGCACACTTTCAATTTTGTTTCATTTTCAGTGTGTTTCTTTCTGTTTCTCTGCAATGATGTCCTCACTCATCCTCAATGCACTAAAGCCCTCAGCTGTGGAAGCAAATCTCTGTAAGGCAGGAGGAAAGAAAGCAGAAGATTTTGAACATGACTGGCTGTCACAGGGATGAAGCTGAAACTTCTCCAGGCGGGGAGGACAGTCTGGTCTCTGCTCAGCCATGGAGGGACTCTCCAGCTGGCCCTGCAGACCAGCAGAAGACACTAAAAGTGTCCCAATGATTTATTTGGCACAGAGCTAGAGAAAAAGACACCAGCTGCTTCCATGGACCTTTAGGCAAATGCAGATGAGTTGCACACACTGAGGGCAGGGCCGAGCACGAATGGGTTTCTTGAGGGTGAAAAAGGACTATAGTACAATGTGCTGGAGAAATTATGACAGTGTTTCTGTAGGCAGCTGTGGACAGGCAGTATGTCAAGCTGTTTAATTAACAACACATTTATTTTAGCTCTTGGAGTCGCAGAGACTGAGGAGGCTCTTTCAGCCACAGAGCATGTTTGGTTCTGCATCTTTGGGAAGTGTTAGGCTTTCCTTGCCACAGTTCCTGGAAGGCAATTTTCACCTGTGACAATTAACATGTAAATCCAGAACTGTATTATTTAGCCTCCCTTGTCATTTAATGTGCCATCTTTATTAAACTAAACCATGTGTTTCTTTCTTCCATTTTACTGAAGTTTCAAGGAACAGTTTGAAAAATGTTGACATCAAGAAACGAGCTGAGAGGAAGTGATGCATGCTTCTCTGTGTGCTATATATATATAGAATGACACACTTTTGCTTTATGGCATTGTGCATTAAGAAAATGTTGCTAGTGACATCAGTGAACACTATAAGACCTTTCTGGGCCTCACAGTACATATGAAAAATTAAATCCAATAAAGCCTTTGCCTTGGCCAAGTTGATTCATTTCTGGAATCATGTACTTCAAGAAAAAATTTAGGCATCTTTTTGATTACACAAGGTGAAAAACAAAGTTATTCTAGCTCAGAGCTAACCATGAATGAGGTTAATGTATGGCAAGCAATAAAGCTGAAGAAGGAACTGGCAGTAGTACCATGTGAGCTTTCTCCTGCTCTATGAGGCTCACTCATTGGAAGCCATAAAATCTGGTTGGTATAACAGAAGTGTTTGTAATTAGAGTTAATGGAGTTCATTGAGACCACAGGAGGGGGAAAGTAGCTTTGATCCCAGGTGGCCTCATAGCAAGAAGGCTCACAGCAAGGGAGCACTCTGAATTGGAAAATATTAGAGGCATTTGCTGCAAAACCGAGAAGTCACTGCTGGAAAAGACCTAAGAATATAATTTATAAGCAGAACTAATTTAGTTTCCCATGTCTATCTGCTCAACTTTCTCCCCAGTTGCAACGTTCAGAATAAGGATGATTTTGTTTCTGTGATTTATTGTTTACTAAAAATGCTAATTGGTTCTTACAGTTTACATTGTCTTGGTCAGGAAAGAAAAAGCTAAGATGAAGATATATCTACCAAATCATTCCTGAAGGGGAAGCAACATGTTCATTATTATTAATCATGTAATAGTATTGCTTCATAACAGCTGAATTGTCCAATGTCATAGCTTTTAGGGTTTTCTGTTGTGACTGTTACTGAGTGGCCACTTTTGGAAAACCTATGACATAAATACTGTACTTAGTGAATATCATACTGAGATTTCAACTCACTAAAAATAATATTTATAGACTGTCTATGGTATGATCATTCTTTCCTGACAGATTTTTGGAACATTACCTAAGAGATTTGAAATTACTCATTACTTAAAGCCATTTGTGATTTACACCAATAAACTAAGTAATTATTTCAGCATATGCAGATGGAAATTGGGTCTGCAGGATGCATTTTTTTCATAAAAAAAATTTCAAACTGTATTTGCACTGACCTTGTTTTCATCCTCCTTCACTCAATAAATGAATGAGTTTAAAAGTTTGTCCCAAATTATTTGGGTAAAAACAAAAACATTCAAAAGAAAGTACAAATTAAGAAAAAACATGACAGAAAGCGAGGACGGACTTTGTCTTTTGCTGAGGACTAAGGTCGGAATGGGAACTGCTGAGAGGGAGGGGCATGCTGTTATTCCAAATAACAAAATCTACAAAGAAAATCCATTTATTAGTTCCAGCAGTTTGCTGATATCATTACTTGAATATTAAAGAAAAGGGATGGGACATACATATATAAAAAAAAATATGTTGCAATACTTCAGAGAGCCTCAGGTTCGTAAGAGATTTTTAAATGAGAAGGTGACTTGTAGTCAGATATGAAGTTGTATGGGAGAAGACTAATAGCTATGATCTAGTCACACATTTCTGTGCGTATGAAAAGGAAAGCAGCGCAGCTGGGCTTTGAGGAGCTCTCAGATGGGAATGTTTTGAGGAAAGGATCCACAACAGCCTTGCAGAGGAGAGGCTGATGTTTTACAAGCAAAGAGATGCATAAATGTTGAGGAAAAAAACCTCAGGATCTAGAGGCTGCAGATGAACCTGTGTGTATAGACACTTACTAGGGGAAACAACCTAACCAGGAACAGACATTCATAGGAATGGCATGGGCATCTTTGGTAGCAATTCAGTAGCATAAATGATAGCAGAATGGACAGTCACTTGGCTCCACCAGCAACAAGTGTGGCTGCACAGTACATGGTCTATGAAGACACAGCAAAAAATGACTCTGCTGTGCGAAGGAAGCACTTAATACACTTAGTAGAACTAGTTGTCATTTATTTAGTTAATCTAAAATATTGTTCAAAATTCCTAGTAAATAGTGAAAGCCCTACAAAGGAATAATAATGATAATTTTTTGAGAACAGTTCAAGCAGAGTTCGAGCCTTGGAGGTACTTGGCACTTAAAGGGTGGATTACACATAACGAAGTACAATCTTGGCTTTGGGAGGTGGAATGAAGGCAAAGGGAGTCTCAGTGCAATTAAATATAGCATATTGGAGAAGCTTGTATAATTTTTTACACAGACTATTGTCATTGTGTTCTCATGCCGATGACCTCAATATCCTGCATTAGCAATACTCATTTAAGTATAAATATTTCAGCGTTATGTTGAGTGTCAGAAAGGCACAAGGAAAAGACAGCAAACAGGCTGACCTCAGATCTCTACTAAATGCTCTGAGATCTGTGACATTACACTACTGCTGTCACACACATACAAAGAGATTTATGTGTCCATCCAGTCCTTTAACTGAATTTATTAAAGATGGTATTTCCGGCTTAGTGAAAGTGACTGCCAGCTCCATCCATTCCCACACTTGAGCAGCATTTGGCAAAGATAAAAAGGAATTTATCAGTAAACTCTTTTTTAGGTTTTGTTTTCTGTGCACCTTTCACTCCCCCACCCCTTATTTTTTCACCAAATATCAACATTCTCTACGGAAAACAGTCACTTCCTTTCTCTCTGATTAACATCAGCAGTGAGGGAAAAGGAGGAGGGGGATGGAAGGGAGTAAAGAAAGAACCACCCAGTGCACTACAGAAAACCTGAGAATGATCAATTAATCTTCTGTTTTCAATCTGTGAGCTGTACTGTCTTGAGCTCCATAGTGTTTTATTTGTACAAATAAACAAATTAGACCTGATTGACCTTGCTGGAAAAAAAAGGTGGGGGAAAATTATCATCAGTAGACAGTTTAGCAATGACATGAAATCCTGGCAGTCATTAGATAAATTCCTGGGAAATCAGAGATTTTCCAAACATTTTCTTGTACCCGGTGTTCTGATTCCAGCACGTCCTATGTACTATGGCTTTGATTACAAATGAATCAAGGCTCGTCTTCTTCTTGGACCATGGCAAGTGCATTTTCAGCATTTAAAAAAGAAGGACCTTTACATGCCAAAGTCATTTGTGATTTATTGCCTTGTGGGCTCATCTGGATTTAGTTTTTGAGTCTGGCACCAATTCCTTAATTGCTTTGATCATTTCATTCCATTTCTCAGTTCTGAAGCTCCTCATCTGCAAAATCAGAGGAATGACAAACACACAAACACACCAGAAGCCCTGACAGCAACTTACTGGAGCCCCTGAGAAAACAGTGGGGACTTAAACCACAGTCTGAGAGCACAACGGTGTTACCCTGTGGGATCTTCCCAAATTCCCTTCCCTTCCACTCCAAGTCCTGGGACATTACTAGGGAGGTAACGAGTGCAGACTCTGACACACTGAGGTGGGAACATTTTGCAGCTTCTTGCTGCTGCTGACTTTAGTCCAGAGTATAGAAAAGGGAATTCCACCATGTCACCACCTGCCTGTGATCTCCCCTCAAATAGTGCACCTAGCTTCAGGTAATTACTTTCTACCTGATGATAATGCATATTTGCAGTACCTGCATTGAATGGAGATGATGGTTATAATGGAAAGTATAGTTGTTATTTTTCTCATATTTTAATAAGTTTTCATAGGTGTTTATCCCAACAAAGAGGAAGTGGGGCAAAAATGACAGGCAGACTGCATGGATGAACAAGGAGATCCTGGACCAACCTTCAGGGAAGGTTTACATTGGCTATTAGGAAAAATTTCTTTGCTGAAAGAGTGGTCAGGCATTGGAACAGACTGCCCAGGGAAGTGGTGGACTCACCATCCCTGAAGGTGTTAAAAAACCATGTAGACATGGCACTTCGGGACATCGCTTAGTAGGCATGGTAGTGTTGGGTTGACAGTTGGACTTGATGATCTTAGAGGTCTTTTCCAACCGTAATACTTCCATGATTCTATGAAAAAAAAATACAAAAAGGAAGCCTACAGAGGGTGGAAGCAAGGGCAGGTAGCCTGGGAACATCACAGACGTTGTCTGAGTGGCCAGGCATCGGGTAAGGAAGACTAAAGCTCTGATAGAATTAAATCTGTCCAGAGATGTCAAGGGCAACAAGAAAAGATTTTTTTAGGTTAGCTGGGGACAAAAGGAAGACTAGGGAGAATGTGGATCCTCTCTGGAAGGAAACAGGAGACCTGATTACCCAGGACATGGAGAAGACTGAGGTACTCAATGACTTTTTTGCCTCAGTCTTCACCAGCGAGTGCTCTAGCCACATTGACCAAGTCTCAGAAGGTATAAGCAGGGACTGGGAGAATGAAGAACTGCCCACTGAGCAGAAGAGCAGATTCAGGAACATCTAAGGAACCTGAAGGAGCGCAAGTCCATGGGGCCTGATGAGATGCATCTGCGGGTCCTGAGGGAACTAGCAAATGAAGTTGCCAAGCCACTGTCCATTATAGTTGAGAAGCTGTGGTAGTCTGGTGAGGTTCCCACTGACTGGAAAAGGGGAAACATAACCCTCATTTTTAAAAAAGGAAAAGGGTCTTTAAAAAAGACCCAGTGAACTATAAGCCAGTCAGTCTCAACTATGTGCCTGGCAAGGTCATGGAGCAGATTCTCCTGGGAACAATGCTAAGGCACATGAAAATAAGGTGGGGATTGGTGACAGCCAGCATGGCTTCACTAAGGGCAGATCATGCCTGATCAATTTGGTGGCCTTCTATGACAGGGTTGCAGCATCAGTGGACAAGGGACGACCAACTGACGCCATCCACTTGGACCTGTGCAAAGCATTTGACACTGTCCCACATGACATCCTTGTCTCTCCACTGGAGAGACACGGATTTGATGGACAGACCACTTGGTGGAATTGGCTGGATGGCCACGCTCAAAGAGTTGTGGTCAACAGTTCGATTTCCAAGTGGAGACCAGTGATCAGTGATGTTCCTCAGGGGTCACTATATGGACTAGGCCTGTTTAACATCTTTGTCGATTACGTGGACAGTAGGATAGCGTGCACCCTCAACAAGTCCACCAATGACACCAAGCTGTCTGGTGCGGTCGATATGCTGGAGGGAAGGGATGCCATCCAGAGAGACCTTGACAGGCTGGAGAGGTTGGCCTGTGCCAACCTCACAAAGTTCAACAAGGCCAAGTGCAAAGTCCTGCACCTGGGTCATGGCAATCCCAGGCACAAATACAGGTGGGCGGAGAATGGATTGAGAGCAGCCCTGAGGAGGACTTAGGAGTGCTGGTGGATGAGAAGCTCAACATGAGCAGACAATGCGCCCTTGCGGCCCAGAAGGCCAACCAAATCCTGGGCTGCATCAAGAGGAGTGTGGCCAGCAGGTCAAGGGGTTTACAGGAAAGATGGGGAGAAACTGTTTAGCAGGGCCTGTTGTGAGAAGACAAGGGATAATGGTTTTAAAATATAAGGAAGCAGATTCAGATTGGATATAAGAAAAAAAAAATTACAACGAGGGTAGTGGAACACTGGAACAGGTTGCCCGGAGAGGTAGTAGATGCCCCATCCCTGGAAACATCCAAGGCTAGGTTGGATGGAGGTCTGAGCAACCTGACCTGATTGGAGATGTTCCTGCTCCTTGCAGGGGAGTTGGACTAGATGACCTTTAATAGTCCCTTCCAATCCAAACTATTCTATGATTATAAACTAGCTTGTAATTTAAAATAAATGCAATTTATTTCATGTCATTTGAATGAGTCAAGAAAGGGAAAAGAAGAAACATGAACAGGTGCTGAAATGCTTCTCTGGCTTGGCATTAAATAAAAAAAATATTCTTCCGGCAGAAGGCACACTGCTACTTATTTAGTTTCCAAGGAAGATACGAAGGCAGTGAACAAGGCAGGACACAACTCTTCTTGCATGAGAGAATTTACCAGTATGTGCTTGGCCAGACCAGAAACAGGCTCACACTTCTACCTTATGACCTGTTGGATTTGATTGCTTTTGTGTCTTCCAGCCTCAACCATTCTACGAGTCTGTGAAAATGGTAGCAGAAATGAGAGTAGATAAAACACCTTGAATTGGCTGAGAAAAGACACTAGCACTTGTCCTCCAATATCATCTTGGATTTTCATAATTTTTAAATTTTTTTTTTCAATACTTTAAGTACTCAGCATCAAAGCACATGGAACATTTTCCCACTGGCTTGGAAAAACTGAGGAATATGATGGCATCTTTACCAAGAAAAAAAATCAATGGCACAAGCACAGAAAAGTAGACAATGACACTAGCTTACAGGTGGCATAACCTACATACAGATGGTTGTTCTGGTATCTTTGATAGAAACAAAACATCCTAATTTCTCTCACCCACGAAACAGTGTTTATTCTTGAGTAACTTTTCCTGTGATCATACTTTCAAGTATAAATATTATTTTGTATGCTGATTGTGGGCAGAATTAAAAATTCCTTCTATTCTGGAAGATAAGAAAATAAGGAAACATAACTCTTCTAATAGTTTTTTTTTTTTTTTCTTTACATGTCCTGGATTTGAAAGAATGTAGCAGATGCTTTCTCTCAGTTACTTTTAATCAAGAATATTACATACAGATGTACTTTGGAAAGTTTATTTTTCTTTCAATTAAAAACAAAAAAATCTTCCATGGGATGGGGAACACCTCTTTAAAAGCTTGATGCGCCAATATTTTAGTGGTCATGGGGGAATTTTAATATATGAATTCGTAGCTAGGAAAGAAAAAAAACCTAGCTGATACATCATTTGTCTGAATAAGTGCAGAAAAATTCAGAAGTTATTTTCACAGCTTTAAAAATAGTGAGAATCTCTGTTGACATCATCCACCTGATTCTAGATTGTTTACTTCTACCTGTCTTGCATTCATTTGCCTGGTGCAAGATACCATTGATGTCCCTGGTGAATTCCTCTAAGGTTAAGATTATCCTCATAATCTTAATTTTCCCAGATATGTCCTCCATTTCCATTACAGAACATTATCTGGATGGTATTTGATATTCTTGAATATTTGTCCATGACTTTGGCTTGTCCAGTCCAGCAGAAGATGCCAGGGAGCGGGAAATGACAGATGTCCCCACTGCAAACTTGCTGCCAGAGTGGGAGCAAGGAACAGGGCTCCTCAAGAAGTACTGCACTTGCTGTAAGGAAAGTATCAGAGAGGCTGTACGTATCCCTGGGTAACTGTACAGCACCCACACGAGATGCCATTGCTTCTTCAAAACATCACATGTGTTGTTCCCCTCCTATCTGGATCAGATAGGTCCAGCTCTACCTGGACATGTTAGGTTTGCTGTACCTGTGCAATCCAAGTATGCACATTCATTTCTGTCTGGCATGTCTTAGGTAGCCATGTCTCAGATGCCAAGGCAATGTATCTCAAGTAAAAGCAACTGAACAGTAGGGACATTAAATGACATGTCAACACTCTAAAGAAAATGCATGGCAGGGTCAGACGTAGATGGCACTCAACTTCTCGCTTGCGACAGATCACTCCTTGACTGCACAGCAGTCACTCACCTGAGTGCTGTGGTCATTGTGTCCTCTGTGGTCGAGGCAGACATCTGTCTCACACATTCTTCATTTCACGTGCTGTTGCAAACTTTTAGTACACAGATATTTGATGACTGGTTCTACTAATTCTTAAAAGGCACAAATTTGTGTCAGCTTCTATTTAGAGAGGCTCTCCAGAGTCACAGAAAATAATTGACCCCTTTTGGACTCTGTGTGAATAAAAGGAAGTGCATTTACTATTATAACAAGGAAATGACCATTTTCTAGTATGACATGAAAAAAAAATAATTTTCCTTTGAAGACTATTTTAGAACGCACAAGACCCAGGATGTTCTGGTGGCCTCCTTCATATATGAAAACATCTGAGTGTAGTAACTAAGTATTCTTCTTCAAGGAGTAGATGTACCATTTCAAGGAAAAAATGTATTTTAAACATGCTCCAAAGAAGGAAAGATCATATGACTGAAATATGATCTTTTTACTGAAAAGTAATCTTGTATTTTAATATGAGAAACTAGTGCTTGATATTCCTTCTCACTACTCCTTTCTTACTTCAAGGATGTAAAACTGAATGTACTTACAACTAGTTCCTCTCTCCCCCCTCATCCCCCAAGATGCATTCACAATACAACTCATTCAGTGAAAAGCCTTGAACTTACTTTTTTTTTTTTTTTTTTTTTTTTTTAACACAAGGAAAGCAGAAAAAGCAAAGCAAAGCAAAGCATTGAATTCTCATCTCTCATCACACACTAGGAGGTAAATCCTGTCTCCGCGCTGGCCAGCTTGCCCTGAACTTTGGTAGATAATTCTGGTAGTGGCACTCCGCACAGACTTGCTTCCTTGTGCAAAAAGAGTCGCTGCTTTTTATGCAGCTTGGCAAACTTTATTGAGAGAGCACGAGGGGAGAGCAAACCACAGTTTTCATTAGCTCCCACCTTACAGCAGCCCAGGCCCATTCAGAGCTCTGTTAAGTCAACTGGAGGTCTTTTGATATCAGAGAGCTTTGAATTGAAGTGCTTAGACAGAAACCATGCTTCGAATAAAAAAAAGAGATGGAGAGGAAGGATGAAAATAATTACTGTGGAAAAATGTACCACTTGTTCTATGACATATTCACAGTACTTTCTCAAGAGTTTGAAGTGAGCAGCTAGATTTGTGCTCATTGTTTTGGTCAGCCTAGGCTCTTGCACTGAGAAACTGCAGGAACTAACTTTCAGGGAACTCTGAAAGTAATAATTCTATTAATTGCTTTAACATGTGTTTCTTTTACATGTCTGAAAGTAAATGCAATTGAAAGTTGTGGTTTCTGTGGCATTCTTGAAAATAAATGTGACTAACACTGAGGACAAAATGTCGGTGTGGAATATAGTGTGAAGGAGAAGCAGTTATACAAACAATAATTCTTTTAGACTGATTTACACATTTCTGAAAAAGTGTGAAAAATGGTTACTACAAGGATACTTTGAAAGAAAATTTTAGTGATTATTGGATGGGTATAACACCCTTTAAAATACATGCTATAAATGTTTTGACGTTGTGAAGTTAACAGAGAAAAAAATCACGGAGATCTACAGAACTTAAATCAGTCCTATAAAAAGTACTTTAAAAATTACACGGGAAGAGGTTTCCCACTGACTTTCATCTATGTTTCACATGCAGATGATTTCTTAAAATACAATACATCCAAGTATAAACTAGGACTTATCAGAGAATGCTGTGCCTAGAAAATACATATTACGGTCATTAATAATTAATATTTATCATATATATAGGCCTTATGGAAACATTTTTTACTTGCTTTGTTACTCGTTCTCTCTTCTGTTTTCTTGGATTTTTTCTGTCTCTCTGTGCTTTTTCACAGACAGAAAATAATTAAGGAAAACTTCTTTCTTTTCTGATCTGTTCTCTAGTGAGAATTGTGGGTTAATGAGTAGATACAAGCTTAAGAAACAAATCAAAAGATTGCCTAACAACAGCATGCTTTCTTTAGAAACATCTGTGCTTCCTGATTTGTCTGTATCAGAAATGTTGCAAAATAAGTATTTTTTTTCTTTTTTTTTTCTGATACCACACTATTTCTGCTTTCTAACTACTGTAGCCCAGTCGCTTCCTCAAACAGGATAAAGAATACACATTATAGAGTTTTGTATTAATACATGAAATCACCTTTAATATTTGCAAAAAAAGCAGCTTCTGCATAGAGAATTAAATCCAATTCTGAATAAATATTCAAGCAATAGTTCAGATATTAATAAAGAGTGGAAGTGTCACTGACTTGAAACTTAGTAGGCATGCGAATAAATTGTAACATGCAGAGACAGAAGAAATAACAGAATTCCTTATGAACAGGGACTGTCTTGTTTGTATAGCAGTCAGCATAGTCTAGTATCACTTCTACAGGGACTTTCAAGCTCTTCAGCAACATGAGGGAGAATAATGAAAAGAACAACAAGGAGTATAATGTGGGCTTACTAAACCCAACAGTACCATGCAGCGATATTCAGCAGTGTTCATTCTTCTTTCAAATGGCAGCACTTAGTAAATAAGGATGCAAGCTCCTCCTTCCTACTAAAAATAGGAGAGATGAACTCTGCAAATAATTGAGAATAAGAATGTTAATATACTGTGGGATTGTTTAGCTGTTAAATAATGAAAACACATCTCTGACATACAGAGAGTTGTTATTAAATAAAAGAGGGGCGGCATCTCAGCAGCAGGCTCTGCCGTTTGCCATCCAGGCAACGTGACTGCTGTCTGCAGGAACTGCCAGGCATTTCAGGTCCCAGCCCCAGCCCCAGCCCCCTCGCTGAGCAGGGGGCAGGCACATAGCCAGCACATCCCCAGGCTGCAGTGAGCTGCCTTCAGCTGATAGCACACAGGCAGCACGGCTGGAGAGCTTCAGGAACTGCATTGTCTGCAAATGGGCCCCACTTTGCCAGTTCTTCACGTTGGGTCCCTCTGCAGAAACGATATGGAAGCACTGTGCCCATATGAGTATCCTTTCAGAGTGTATGGATTCCTGAGTATAGCACCAGTGAAGGGCTCACAAATGAGCCTGTTTCATTAAGATTAACCAAACAAGTAAGAGATCTTGTTATTCATTATGGTGAGCAGTTCTTTATTCTGCTTTTCAGGGTGCAATTCCACTCCTTCCAAGAGGTACACATCCTGCCTCCTCTCACACTGCTGCTTCTATGTTCCTGGTAAAACCATCCCTCTGCCTCCCTGGCATTAACAGGTGAATGATTTTCAAGGGTTAAACCTAACAGAGCTACTAAAAAAATAAAATTAAAAGAAAAAAAAAAAAAAGAAAGAAAGGGAGTGGGATCATTTTCTGCTGACTGTGCTTGGTGGGTCAGCTCACCGTGTGGTCAGCTGGGACCAGAGCTGGTATGAGGGCATGCAGCCAAGGGCCTTGGTTTGGAGTGGGAACGCTGTCTTGGTGGCACAACCTGTCAACTGTAATGTGAAACTGCACCTTGGCCTTAATGCAGCTACTTGGTAAATTGTGCAGCAGTATGAGACAAGGAAGTAGAACTTGCCTTTCAGAAACTAAAGGATTTGCCTTTAAGGAAATTTACAATACCTGCTATTTGGCATTGAAGAAGAAATGCAAACTCGTGTAGCTCTGAATTTTTCCAGAACTATGATTCACTGAGCCATTTTGGGGTCAAGTTTTTTTTTTTTTTTTGTACAAGAACAGCGTACCACCCACAATTGCTAAAGTAGCTTTAGCGTGCTCTTTCTTTCATTAGATGATATCACTGCTTGGAAAATAGCAGATATTTACAGTTCATAAATGCTATAAAACTAAGAAAAGTCACACAAATTATTGCAGCATTTTCTAGCAATTACAGAGCAATAATAGAGAAGATTTGATATTCTGTATTTTCATATGAAGAAGGGTACTCAGAGCACTAAAGAAATGCGAATGTGCTTAGTCTGTACTAGTTAGCTTGATCTTTGCATCTTTCCTACTTCTTGGGAACTGCTGCTAGTTAGGACATTCAAGGGATTTAGTTAATCAAAAGAAAATTTGCTTTGCACAGGTGAAAATGCAGGTAACCTCTAATTCATATCAATGCAAAAAACTTGAGTCTTGTACAGCACTATTCCCAAGATCCTTGTTGACATCTAGAAATGTGATGGAACAATAAGGAAAACTGTACCTTTAAATAAAGGCTGAAAGGAGACAATGCATCTGTTTACGTTGGAGCAGGAATCTAACAGAGAAGTGTAGGATGTAGTTGTACTACATTTTAAGATTTATTTCTGATACTACAGCTCATAAAAAAAAACCCCAAACATTTAGGACAGGAAATCGTCTTGCCCCAAACTCTATGCTTTGATCCAGTTGTAAACTTTACAGCAAGATTAAAACCTAAGCTCTGTGTGCATCCAAATTCAACAATTTAAAATCTGGGTCTGCAGTCCAGTTTTTCATTTTGATTACTTAGATTCAAGCCATCTTTTTAAAGAATGTTTGAAACAGATCAACATGAACCACACCCTAAAACCTGTGCTTAGATGCAAGTTTTTTAAGAGTTTATACTTGGTATAAACTTTTGCCTCTTTTCTCCCCCCTGTTTATTGGCAAAGACAAACATATTTGATTTCTGCAAATGAGGGTTCATTCATAGCTTGTGTCTACAACACATAGTATTTCAAGGCAGTCTCCCACCTATATGTTAGACTGACCTGGGAGTGATTATAGCTTCCAGGTTTAGAGAAAATGAGGTGCACTCAACCTAATATAGGTAAACCTACAAGAGCCTTTAATATTTTTTTTTAATGGAAATCACTGCACAGTCCCAAAGGAGAACATTTCTCAAAGTCTGAATGAATGCCATTAGGCAAAAAGACCTTCCAAAAGCTATCATATTTTTAGTAAAATAAAAAATAATACTATTATGCAGTTACTGAAAAGAATTCTAGTGTGTAGGACCACGGTGGAATGAAAAAAAACACTCAACTTGAATTTAAACACTGCCAAACAGTACCTCACAACTAATTTATTCTATGCTTCACTCACAACCAGTTAGCATCTCCTTTGTGCCTCATCACAGTACATGCCTCATTTGTATTTCCATCCACCTCGCTGAGAAAGGCATGCCTCACAGGTTGAGAAGCAACACTATAAAATAAGTGCACTCTTTACATACGCTTAGCTGGCCTGTTTCTGTTCTTGGCCATATCAGAGTTCTCTGGTTTAGATTAATTTCCCTAGTTACATATAGTACATTGTAATTAAGTGTTTTAAAATTTTTGGACTGAGAGTGAAATAAGAAAATGACCTATATCCCCATTCCAAATGTGTGGGTGGTGCAGGAAAAAATATCTCTATTTTCACTGGGGCATACTTTGCCTTGCCCCAGACCCCTTTCTAATCAGCTTGTAAATGATTCATGTACACAGGCAGCTGCAGTATGTTCGCTAAGCAAAGGCGTGTTAGAAGCTGGCATGGTGAGGAGATATAATGGCCTGAATGAATGGTCTAAAACTGGACTGAGTAAGATATTTCTACTTCTTTACTTCTGGAATAGCCTTTTCCTGTAAGGAAGTACCTTTTGCGTATTGGTAGCCCTGCAAAACTAGGCAGAAGTCCAGGACTAGACAAAAGGACTAGAGTGCTGAGAGACAGTATGAAAAGAAAATGTTAGCCAAAGAAAGTTAGGGTCACCCTGTAGTCTATACAAGCAGAGAGATTCCTCATGAGAGGAACACTGAAGTCAATCTCTTGATCTGAAAGGCTGTGGAAGAACCTATCTCCAGCTATTGGCTACAGCGGGAGCCTGAGAAAACTACCTTCACTATCTTTTGGAAGTTGCCTTGAATTAATACTGGAATACATCCTGTTTAGTTACTTTTTAGGCTCTTCTGAGTGGACTGCTGAACCATGCAGTAGTGTGCTGGTTTCCTGTATTGCGTTTGGGAGTATGTTGAGTGAGCTACGAAAAACGGCAGGGAGCTAGCTCCTCTAAAAATAGTGCTGGATATTGGTAGTAACTTCCTTTTATAAAGGAGTGCAAGTTCTGATAGAAGCACCCTATAAGCCAGCCTCTACTCCAAAATACTTTATGTATCTTATATTAAAGAGCCCTTAGGAAACCTCACCTTGGCTTTAACGGAGCTGGAAGATGAATTTTTTTCTTTCTTCCAAGAAAATTCTTCTAATTATTCAACTAGGGTGTCCTATTTCAACTTTATTCCTGCCCTAATTACTTCAGAATTATTTTCTGCACAGTGTAGGAAATTTAAAATGTCTTTATATTCTTATATCAAGGTAGAATATTCTAGCAGATGCACAATCATTTGGAATATAGAAGATGTAAATTCTCAAATGCAGAAGAGAAAATTTAACCTGGATTTTTCAAATCCATGGGAGACTGAGCTGACCACTAGATTATTACATAAATGTACAAAGAAGTAGAACCGCAAAGTGTTTCTTTCTCTGCAGTTGTTTAAAAAGAAAGTGCCATCACAATAACATTTTTTCAGGATCCTGTTCCTACAGATCCACATTAAATGTATATTGACAGTATGTTCTGACTCTGTGAAAAGGGTTTCAATGACTGGCTGAAGAATGACTCTGCTTTGTCAGTTAATGGAAAAAACAATTCATCGAAGAAACGTGCAGCTTTGGTAGGACTGGATTGGATTAAAACCATAATGAATTTTTGGAAAGCATCCTTGGATAATGCATTTTGGAAGGCCAAAGGAAAATTAGGATTATCTAGAGGCTTCCAATTCTCACTAATTTACTTTAACCACATAAACATTCCTCCTTAATACTTATAATGAATTGTTCCAAATTAAAGAGGTCATTTCACCTTTGAGATTGGCTGTGATTAAAAAACCAAAACAAAACACTTAACCAGTCTATCCATCTAGATGTAGTGAAATACCCATGAGTATTTGTGGAATTCATGCATTATTCAAAATTGGGTAGGGATTTGACTAAAAGAAAAAAAAAAAGAAAACTAGAAATAAAAGTGAGTGATGCACAAAAGATTATTACTAGATTATTAACATCAATGACTAAAAAATAACAATCATTTTACAGTAGGAGTGAAAAAACTCTACACACAGCCAGTCTTGGTCTCACTGGAATACAATGTCTCTAAGAGCTAGGGTTACCATATGTCTAGGCTTCCCTTGACACGTCCTTTTTTTCTAGACAAAAAACTGGGGAGAAAAGTAGAATTGTGTCATTTCTAGATGAACTGAACTTAACGTACGTGCTGGAACTCATATTTCCTGGACAAAAACACATATGCAGCATATTCAAATGTTACAGAAACATGGCAACTGTATTATGACAGACAAAATTGAAATCAGGATTCAACAGAATATTGAGGCACAGCCTTGCCGCCTTTGCCCCTTGCTTTCAGAAGCAGCAGTAACATTGGCTGAAGTATCACTTTCTCCTTCAACTTTCCCAGTAAGACTTCTGAGATACTGAAGGATAAATGGGATGTCATTCTCCATTTTTAATCAGCTCCCTACCATCTGTGGATACTTACACTTTGTTTTTTAATTTAAAGTTGAAAGTGTGAAACCTCAGAAACAGATAGGAACACCCTGAAGAAATGAGATAGATGAACGCAAGCATCTACACATGCATGTAGAGACATTTTTTAAAAAGACACATGCCAAGGACACATAAAATGTATGTTATGGGATACTTTGGTCTAGATGTGGCAGGGTGCAGGACTTCCACACTTTAAAAGAACAGTTAGAACCATCTTGTCTGGGTAGAGAAATCACAGCCAACCTGGGAAAGCCCTGCCTTAGCCTTCTAAGGGCTCATGAAAGAAATCCTGAGATCCCAACTAAGTCATCAGGTCTTGCAAATGATAGACATGCTGAAAGCATGACTTTTTCAGAGGCTCCAGGTAGACAAATAAACACCTCAGATGGGTCTCTTCCCATCCAAATTTAGACACCTGCAGCGCTGAAACTGTAGGTGATGGAGAGGAATAAGCACTTCTGAGGTTGTGAGCACCACATCTGCCTGGCCTATACTCAAAGAGCAACTGTATGTCTGTTGGAAAAAGGGCCATAACTGCTTCAGGGAAGATAAGTCTCCTCATAGCTGTGAAGAAGATGCAACACAGTAGGTAAGAATAAATATCAAAGAAAATTCCTGCCTGCAGTTGTATAGAGAAAGAAGGCAAGGTAAATTCAATATGTAAGAACTAAATTGCATTCAGAAAAGAAAGCAAATAAAACAAATAAATCACAAAAGGAAGACAATAGATTGAAAGAGAAGGCTAAATTGCTAAGGTGGCTGTTCAGAACCTATCCACAAATTAGTCCTGAGTGAGCAGGGGCAGCCTCAGTCAGTTTATGTCAGGTAGGGACAGAACGTGATAGTGATACTGTGGATACTGCTAAAATGGAGAAGTCTTCAACTCAGAGAAGCAGCTATATGCTTATGGTATGAATGCGCATATGGACAGTCTCTTGAAAGAAACCAAAACATTTCTTAGCAGACAAGATCCCTGATGCATCCAGTCTGGCATCTTGCCTCTGGCAACAAATCAGACTGAGCATTTCAGAAACAGCTTCCAAAATCCTATAGTGTATCTGATCATGTATGTAATGTGAAATATAAGTAAGTAAGAGGGAAATTCCTTCGTGATCTTTTTGTCAATCATACATCCTGGATCATTAGATTTTTATTGCCCTTATTTTAGCATGAATAACCACTAATGTTATTACTGGCAATAAAATTAGTCCACACTTAAAAAAATCAACTATTGCAGTTAACTCTGACCAAATGGTGTCTACAGTCCAATATATCTTTTTATTTACTCTACTTTTATCTCATATAAAAAAGCAATACTGTTCTGTAATATAAAAAATGACAGGTAGGAAAAAGTAACTTAAAGAAAATTTGTTTTTATCTGATGTTGTATAGTCAATGTGACCTCAAACATTGTGTGCAGTAGATTCACAGACAAAAAAAAAACATTTAATCAAACACAATTTCTTTTTGTCTGTATTCTGGCATAGCTAAAAAGAAAGCTGAGTCAGCTTTTAACATCATTCATAATTATCATACATTCATACTTTTGAGTTAAGATTTTTAGATGATCCATTGCTCTAAGTACCACACAGCAGAAAAAATATGGGGAAGGTAACAAGCTCCAAGGCCAAAATAAAGATTGAAATTGCTCTGAGGATGCTCTTTTTATTTCTCACACAAACAGAAACTCCTGCTGTAAAAAGATACATAATCTGTAAATACCATACACTGCAATTGATATTCTGTAATGATGGAGGTCTTTTTTGTTGTTGCTATTCCTGCTAGAAAAGTGCTAATTTATCTTCCCACATCTGATACAAAAGCCAGGCACTACTATTTCTAATTTAGCTACACTTCCAGAGGGAAAAGATTCCATCCATTAATTCTACTGCACCAATGCGCTATGTATGTAATATCCATGTCTAAGACACCATAATCAATGTAGGAAACCAAGTTAATATGTTCAAAGTGTCTTCACTGCATTCAGCAATTAACTGAATTACTGAAAAGATATTGTATTATGGAAAGGGCCATATAATGCATGGTACTGTGTACTTATCTTGTGCAGTTAAGTAAAGGCGAGCCTAGTCAAATCAACAATTCAAGTTTTCAAGAAAAAGAAAACTTGAAAAAATTTAATGTCAGCCCACAATAAGGTTTCATTATTATTTTTTTAGCCCTTCTTCTTCTCCCTCTCCTAAGTAGTGAAGGCTGGTTTTCAATGAAAAGGAAAGATAATCCAAAAACAGTACTTATAAAATCACATATATAAATTAAGGGTGTCAGCATTTCCAAAACAGGATTATTTGTTAACCTGCCAAGAAAATATTCAATAATGTTAATGATCTTATTTTCTTTTTCTCCTACTGCTAGAACTACCTATTAATTTGTCTTTCAAATATTATTCCCAAACAATATTTAATTTCCAATTATTTTTTTTTGTTTAGCCTAAAAATTAACCTAAAAATTACCTATGCAACTAAAACGTCATGCTTCAAGTCAGGTCTGAATCTAATTTGTTGTTTTTTTTTTTTTTTCCACACATACTAATCAGGAAACTTCTTGCAAGAAAAATTACATACTTGTACTTTAAGGTGCCATAGTGTGTTTTAATCATTACCTACCACCTGGAAAAAAAAAAAAATAATGACAGAATATTGGAATTTGTGTGAATGAAGTTGAGGAAAAGGATGTTACTGTATCAGACAAAATGGACACAAGTCTTTAATAGTATTCTATCAATATGTTGATAGATCAATCTATCAAATCATTTTACAGACTAATCCTTTTGCATCTTTTGCAAAGAAATTTTCTTATGTCTTTAGACATATTTAGAACTCTTGTTTGGTACACCTCTGTCAGCAGTATTTTGTATTGGCAAGGTGGCAGAAGGATGTGACAGGTGATGATGTGAATAAGAAAGGCAAAAGGAAGAACTTTTAAAAAACAAATTGCCTTTCCTTACACCTTTTATTTAAAATTACTTGGGATATGAATCTAAACCCACTCCTAATACGTATTTCCAGTTCCAGAATAATTAACAAATCCTGCACAAGTGGGAATATTTGATTTTCAGTCACTTATTCACCATTCAATTTTAATAGCTTGAATGAAATAAAATCCTTTGACCAGCGTAACCGCTTTGTGGAAGTTGATTCTGCAGACTACAGCATCCCCACCCTGCCCATCAACAGTGCATTTCATAGTCCATTTTCTTTTCTTCTACAATTCTACAGCAACAGGTATGGCCTAACTCTGGCAGGACATGAGAGGATATGAAGTTTGCCAACAAACTTCTGGAAGGCTAAAAGGTAATGAAGAGGACATGGAAAGTGAAAATCATTGTGTTGATTTAATATTGGAGAGTAATATGTAATCAGAACATGTTGTTCAAATACAGCATCAGGACAAGGTATTTAACATTCTTTGCAAAGGTTCTGGGGAGGCAAACTTTTCTTCAGAATAAAAATATGACAATCAGCTATTCTCTTTGCTAGGATTCTTTTGCTTAAAAAAAAAAAAATCCAGGAGAGTTTAGTCAGAGAAGATTTTACATATGATTTACAGAAGCTGAAGAACTCAATGCAAGTTGCACTGAACTGGATTCTTCAATCTGTCAATGCCACTACCAGTGACTATGCAGCACTCCCTCTCTTCTCGGTGCAGTGGACTATGATATTTTATTTCATACATAATTTCATATTCTGAAATGTATAATTCTACATCATACATTCAGCAAATTGCCCTGCACAGCACTGAACATGTGGTCTGATCTTGTAAGATTGCCCAGCAAGGTAAATAAAAAAGAACAATTTGGGAAAAACTAGGTAGTCTCACTTCATTGTCCTGCTCATAACAGGAAAAAGAGGTTTACAATCTACTACCCTTTTGTTCTGATCTCTGAACACTTACTTTTATGCTCAGTGCTCCTCAAAGTTCAGTGAAGCAGTGGTGCTTGTGCTAATTTCATTTGATTCCTTCTGCAAGATTACCTTAGCACATCTGGTAAAAATTAGATAAACAGATTAGTTCCAGTTCTGCTTTCAGTTAATTTCTTGAAGCCTCTGCCCTCTCTTGTCTATTGCAGAGGAAAGGTATAAATTTCTGATAGGAATAGAGGTTCTCATTACTGGCCCCAGTTATGGATTGTGCAGCCAGTGCCAAGTCTAATCAGATTTCAAGAACTCCAGGTCCATAATTTGTGACAATGGTAGTGCTGCTGCTGCTGCACCACAGCTGAGAGCACTGCTTGTCCAATAAAGTCAGGCTCTCTAATTCACAGAAATATGTCACACACTTGTAGCTTTAATTAAACCGTAATCAGCCTAACCCCAGCTACATTTCATCTGTATTATGCTATATAAAATTATTTGCTAGTCTATAAAGCAGGCAAAAGACCCCTTAAGATGCTCAGGCATTAATATCTTGCTGGGTTTTAACTATTTAATGCTGTCTTTTTTCCCCGTTACTATAAGACATCTGATAGCTGCAGTAGGGCTGCTTTAGGATAGCAGATAGAAACGCAAACACACTATTTTCTTTGACGCCTTGCAGCTGGCAGGCTGCACGCGGTAGGAGCGGGCAGGCGTTACTATCGCCATGTCTATTGGATGACAGAAACCGTGAAGCAGTGAGTAGCTGTGGCCAGGGCTGCCACCTGCACAGTACTGCTGTTTCACACTTCTGAGGCTGTGCCACGCTCAACTTCACGTAAGGACAGGATACCATGGCTTTTTGGCAATTGAGAAAAACAAATATCAAGAGCGCTAAGAAAAGCTTTAAATATCCAGCTGTCTTGGAAATCAGGTGGTTTAGAATAAGGAAGCAACACCAGTCATGGGTGCAGGTGATACCTCGAGCAAGGCCTTTTGTCACTCCCTTTGCTGCAGACCTGAAGGTGGGAGCAGTCAGAAGTTCCTGCTGCACGTAGAGGGCAACCTGTCTTTCAGGAGAGATGGCTCCCGCAGAGTACTGCAGGCAGCACTTTCTGCCCCAATAACTTTTAAGTTTCACTTAAATCCGTCATCCTTGTCTCTTAGGACTTCAGCTGAGTGAAGTCAGATTCACCTTCTGTTTATGACATTCAACTACTAGGCTAAATACACACACACACACACACATATATATAACAGTTATGTACATTTTCCTGAAATTTAAGATGCAGTTTCTGAGGATATGTATACCAAACATGAGGTCTCACAGTTGCTCTCCTCGATTTTCACTTAATTAAGAAAGCTTTCTTTATCGTTTCAGCTATGAACTATCTGTTGCCAAAACAGCAGTGTCCTGCCTGTATTTGCATAGAGCCTGAAATCAAAAGAGTTCTGCTCAGCTCCTGCAGATGCCCCTCATGCTGCACCCTGAGAATGCATAGCTGCACCCTGAGAATGCATAGCCAGAACAGAATACAGCCATTTAACTAATTCCTTTTTTTTACAAAGAACAAAGATTTTATACTTTCTGTGTTACAGCTCAGACTTTAGTTCTCTTAAAATGTACCATGCCATTTAATCAGATATTGGCTGGAAAGCATCCCGCCTACAGCTATCTGAAACATTTTGAAACTGAACTATTTTATAGCTGCAAACTGTGGATAGTGAATAAACTTCGACTGAAGGAATGACCTCCATTACAAGAACTTTTCTGGACTTTTTACCTCTCTCTGATCATTTCTGTTCCTGTGTTAAAGCTTATCATGATATTGCCATCTGAAGGTCATATGGCTGTGTCTGAGCTAAATAAATAGCACATTTTCTGCTTTAGCATAAACATCTCATCCCTGCTGAGATGAATGTTGTAGTGTCTGTGCGGGGTGTGCTGTGGCTCAGCTGATCCGACTGCTTTCCAGGGCAGGAAATGAGAGCAAGGAGAAAGAAAGAAACATAATCATTTATTCACCTCCTCATAAGTTTTTTGTCTCAAAATAAATAGTGACATTTGACCTTTCTCGGAGACAACATGGAAAAGAAGACACATGACGATCTTTCTTGTGCCTTCGCCATGAGGCGACCACAACTGCTTCTCACAGTGTGCTTTGACTCCCTTTTCCCTAGATAAAAAGCCAGCCATAAAAGTAATAAACCTTTCATTCAAGCTCGTGGATTAGTTAACCCAAATGTCTAGATAATTAGGGTCTTTTTTTTTTCTTTTCTTTTCTTTCTTCTTCTTCTTCTTGGGCCAGGCAAGATTTTATAAGCCTTTTATAGGACGGAGCGTGGAAATCTCTGTGGGAAATGGCTCCTCTGCTCTGAGCGCGTGCGAAGGCACCGGCCGGGAAGGAGCAGCCTCCCTGGCTGCCGCACTCATCGAAGGGCTGTGCCTGCACCCAGGGCACACATCGTCACACTGAGTGAGGCTCTGGCAAGGCAGCAACGAATCCAGCTCCAGAGATGAGGGAGGGCTCTGCTTGCAAAACTGTGAAAGCAAAGCATTGGATTTTGGGAGTATAATATTAGGCCAGCAGCTAGTGCTTTAGATATCATGTATAGTGTGCAGTCTTATGTGACTGTACAGCAGCATTTGTTCTTCCTGGATCCTTTCCAGCTGAGATTTCTATCAGATCTCAAAAAAAAAAAAAAAACAGAGAGGTATAGCCATTTGCAGGCAACCGCTCAGCTGTATCACAGGCTGTATCTTGTGGAAAAGCAGGGGAAATCTGTGTTAGACTGTACCAGTTCAGCCTGCTGACAGCTGAGGAAAGGACCCTTCCATTTTACAAAGAGACTGCTAATTAAAGCAAAGCAGTAAGAGAGCAAAGGGATGTATTCTGAGTGCCACTGTACTGGAGATGTTATGATTTGAAAAATGCAAGCTCTCTAGGAGTAAGAAAAAACCTAGAAAACTGACAGAGTATAATCTGAGGGGAAAAAAAAAATCTGCTTTGGTAGATAAGACTCAGAGAATGTTTTCTAAGATAGAAAAGATAAGATTTTAAGATAAATAGCTCTGGTCCCTGCTCTCTGTACCAGTTCAGCCTGTTTGATGGCATGCTGTCTCCCTCAGCTCTAGGTTCTCAGCATAGCGTTGTGGGGGAGTCTGCAATTTGATATGCTGACCACTGACAAATATATGGTGGTGTTTTTTTTGTGTTTGCTGCCTTGTTTGCTTCACAAGCCATTGATGTAAATCTGATAATTCTGCAGTTACGGGGAAAATAATGTTACACAAAACACAGATTTGCCAGTACAAGATGAAACTGCTGAAGAACGTCTTGCATTTACTGAGTATAGATACCAACAAATCATACTGTATTGGCATCCTTTTTCCCAGCAGATACTATTGGGGCAGCTGTGTGACATCTGTAATTCCAATTCAGTGTAGGTCCACCAGAGAAAGGTTTGACCAGTTGTGTACATATTAATTCAAAGAATGGCTTTCCCTAAAACTGTCTATGGAAACTATTTTAATCACCCTATCAAGTTAATACTACTGGCAATTCATTTAAAGAAAGGAAATACCGTGTACAAAATATATTGAGTGAAATTTTCTGGCTTGTGTTTTTCAGGAAGTAAATTCTGGCCTTTAAAGTCTGTGACTCCATGAAGATGGAATGATTCTCCTTCATGACAGCACACATGTGTTCTTAAAATCATCACAAATGCCTGGCTTTTATATTTACAATTTCCTGAGAACTTTTTGTTCAGTGGTGGAATCTCTGCAGATAAGGTTAAAGTGAATACAACTTGATTCTACTTTAGGGCTTATCAGATAGTCTTTTAAGGAACTTTCTGCTTCTCATCATGCACAGCTTCCACTCACGGGATGTCGCAGGCTTCACAAGAGACTTTGGAATTTTTAAAGGAAAGATAAAACAAGAAAACAACAGCAACAACAAATCCCAGCATTTCTTCCTTAATGAAATATTACCCGTAAATCTAAACCTGTGGTACTTCTGACTCCACAGTTCCGCAGAGAGCTGAACTTCTGGACTATTTTTATTTTTGAGATAAAGGTTCTGACCCCTTGAGGTTCTGGGATTTTCAAGGGATGTGAAGATTTACCACACTCTATAGAAGCTAAGGGTGGTTGATGACTTTCAGAAAGTATTTTGCAGTTTGAAATATTGAGCTTAAAGAAAAAAAAAAGCAAAAAATGTGGCTGTACTGAAGAACTGAAGACAAGATGGTAGAATGGGTTTCTTACATGCTGAGTTTCATTTGGAAGTTTGAGATATCTTTGGCTTGGTTACCTTTGTAAACTTTCTGTCACATATGTGTCTGGTCTCTCAGTTATCTACTAAACTACAACATTCTTGCTACCTTTCTTCTTTGAATTAACATCCTCTCCTGCCCAATATTAAAAACTTCAAATAGGGTAAGAAATCACTTTCACTTGTTTTGCAGAGGTATGGTTTTCATCAGTAGACATTGGATCATTCAGTCCAACAGTCTTCTTGGAGAACTCTTCAAGACAGGAACTCGGGTTCAGATGCCTCTTGGAAATTGTGACAGCTGCCACAAAACAAAACAGCATAATCTATCCTGAGGGCAAGGTAAGATAATAACTGACTGTCACTGAGGGGCATATCGGTTCTTCATATGTGACCACCATAGACGAAAATAAAGGTATCCTTTAACATAAATCTTAGAAAACTGAAATGGCAGCAGTAATGCACAGTGCAGTTACTCAGTGACTGGCCTTTCCACTGATTCTGTGCAAACCTGAGCGCTGCCATAAACTCACGATAGCTAGGTCACTGGAAATGGCTTCAACCTTTGGGATGCGTAGACGTCTCTAATAAAAAATTTACCACAGCCTTAAGCACTGAAGCACTATGTGGCACTCTGCCATTTTATTTTGGTTGTGAATTTCTTCCATGCTGCTGCTAGCTAGACATTTTTCTGGAGAGAATAGCAAGTTTGTTATTGCACATTTCATTCCTGAACAGGATGTCATGTGTTCCAGCAATTTTGCTCAGACCATTTGTTGTTCTTCTTTCCTACACAAATGAAAGAGCAGGGATTTTCACCCATTATAAGAAATGTTCAAGGCAGTCCCTCGGTGGCATGCAGCTCTCAACCTCCTCTTCTATCCTGTTGCAATAAGAAAGAAATGTCAGGACAGACGGCAGAAAGCTGCAGAGAAGCAGAGTAGGTTTTACTACGCTATTGCAAACTACTGGAGAACAAGCTGAATCTCTGTTCCATCCATTCAGCTATCTGAAGAATGCACATCTTGCCAAACCAACTGTATAAAGCTAATCAGCTCTGAAACCAGGCAGTAAACTATTTGAAGCTTCAAATATATTAATGAGATTATGATCAGGGAGAGCATCTATTTTGCTGAAGCCCCCTTTTCCTGTCTGTGCTCCATTAATATTCTATGCTCTTCCCTTCCAAAATCCTTTCGTTTTCTTGAAAATGTCCAACCTGGGATAAATCCATTAAAACAAAAATCTTGATTGTGAATTTCATCATTTTTATGGCCAGATCAGTGCTTGTTCATGGAAATGCTGAAATTTCACTCTGGAATAAAGACCTGAATTCTGGTAAGTATAACATTTTTGCCTGTTAGCATTGACAAGGCTGAACTTGACAATCTTACAGATATCAAACTCAACATGTGAGCATATTCTGGCATGTATGGAGGTGAAAGACTGAATCCTTGCAAGCTAAATTTCCTGTTTAACTGTGAGAAGAGGGAAGGGAAGGGGTGGGAAGGGAAGATTTATTCACGTTTATGTGACATAGCACTTGCCCCAGCACCCATGCAGTGCTGTTTTGACCCTGGGACAGCGTGGATAATCAAAGGACTAGGATCCTGAAACGAAACAGAGAGAGAAAATGACAGTGCAGACAGCACCAGACTTGGCCAAAGATGCTTGTTGAATCTGCCTCTGCTGGCTGGTCATCTAAAATGAATGTGACTGTGAATTATAAGGCATAATTGGGGTTTGAGTGCTTCCAGAGTCCTTGGTGGGAGGCTATGTGTCTGAGGCTGATGGGAAGGAAGGTGACCCAGGTTGCTGCTATGTTAGAGATGCCACCCAGTACACTGGGTTTTGGCTGCTTTTGCAGTTGTTTCTGCTGTCTGACCTCTCTCCTTCCCTCTTATATAAACATGGGTGTGCTGTAGACAACAGCATCTGCATATTAACAGGTAAAATCTAACAAGAAGCACAAATTCTTACCATGTCAGAGGGTTGTGTTGTAATTTTGTGGTCAAAAGCCACAGGCATCTATTCCAGAGTGAAGCTAAATTAGAAATGTGTGTGATGTTTTTAAATACTCTATTTCCCTTGATCTTGTTTGTCACATCTCACCATACCTAAATACAACTTTGTTTTTTCACCTTTTCCACAGAATCTTGTTTATTAAAGGATGAAGTGAAATGTTTTTAAGAACAGAAGAACTTAAGAAATCTCTACTGGTGCTGATCTGCATGTCTCTAGCACAATACTCTCTCTCCAGCAGTGGCAATAGGAGCTGCTGTTTGGAAGACCATGGAAGCCTGGTTGCTTCCTGCAGTCCGCTGCCTGATGCTCCTTCAGCATCCATGTTTGCTGTGTTAAGGACCATATGCACCTGCCTCATCCTTTTAATATCCATGCTTGAAGGCACCTGTTTGAATGTGCTGGTCCTGCCTGCCTCCCTCAGCAGCTATCTATGGCAGATCTTGCTCTCCAGAGCCTCACTGCCCATAGTGGGAATCACAGAATCATAGAATAGTTTGGGTTGGAAGGGACCTTTAAAGGTCATCTAGTCCAACCCTCCTCCAAGAGGCAGAGACATTTCCAATGCGATCAGGTTGCTCAGAGCCTCATCCAGCCTGGCCTTGAATGTTTCCAGGGATGGGGCATCCACCACTCTTTGGGTAACCTGTTCCTGTGTTCCATCACCCTCATTGTAAAAAAAAATTTCCTAATGCCTAGTCTGAATCTACCTCCCTGTATTTTAAAACCATTACCTCTCACCCTCTTGCAACAGGCCCTGCTGAAGAGGTACTGCTCTTCTCTCAGCTCCCTTGTGCTGTGGAAACTCCTGCTAGGTTTTATATCATGGGGCTTGTCTACCATTTCCACAATTTAAAAACATTTGTCCTAGCTGTCTCTTCTCCAAACCTGAAAAATTGCAGTTTACTTTTGGAAAACAACAACAAAACCCAAACAAAAAGAAAAATCCAAACCCCAAACCCAGCCCAAGCTCCTTAACAAAAAACAGAAACAAGGGTCTTTTATGCCTCTTCTAAGTGGCACTTATCTCACAGTGATATTACAAATGTGCAATTTTCTTGATTTCATGTAACAACTGCTGGTTTTCTCTTGTCTAAAAGAGACAATATTCAGAGCTATTATTTTCAGTAAGATAATTAACTAAATAGTTATATCTGTAATTCAGCAGCAATTTTAATATCTTCTATAAATTTACAGTATCTCTTCGGGCATTCTCTTCATTTCATCCTAAAAAGTTAATAGTGTCATGTTACATTGGGAGAAATATGGTGCAATTATTGACAAAGACTTCATAAGAGAGGATGATAACAATAATACCTGCGGGAAATTTCTGTTTCTCTAAGCACAGAGACATAAGACAATAAAATCAATATTATATTTATTGGAACAAAACAGAAGAATTTTTTACAACAGAGTCTGATCGTCATCAGAGTTTTCTTCCTTTTGTTTAAGATGGAAAAGCTGGATAAGAGACTGGCTCTGGCCAAAATGTGTGTAAAAAAATATTTCTAATCAGCTACAGATTTTCTACTTCATTCCCTGGAGCTGAGTAGGGGATTATAGACTGAGCCTGTTCTGTCTTTATAGCTTCATGAAGAAGAATCTTTCCCCTAAGTCGCAGCGTAGTTTTCCAACACAGAAATGTATGAGCTATGTATGGGAAGAGTGGAAGTACAAATGCATTTGCAGCTCTTAACAAATGTTATGGAGGGAGTTACCTCTTGGACTGATTCAGCATTTAATTTCTTCACAGTTAAGTAATCTTCAGAAAAGCTTGTGAAGGAGGGAGTTAAGTTTTGCAATAATCACTTTACAGATGGAGGAACTCAGGACATAGGTAATCAAGGAAATTAATGCAGAGTAAACTTGGCTGTGAATTACACTGTGCCTTACTACTCGATAACTTCTGGACATCAGGCAAAAATTTTGAAGATACTTAGCTGCACAATTTGTTAGGAACCTCAGTATCACCTTGGCAAATGGCTTTTTCTGTTTTATAGACACTTTCCAAATTTAATTTCAGTAAGAACTAGGCAATCAGCTCTATTTAAAATTTTAACACAGCTTGCTTGTTCACCTTTGTACATAACACTGCTTTGTCTTCTGCATATTTAGCAATAAAATTTCTTCATGTCCAGTGTACAGCTTGCGAGAGAACTGAGAAATCTGTGACAGAGGCAGGAGTATATATGGAATTTAGTGTCTAGTTCATCCCTCATGCAATCACCTACTGAATGTATTGCATCTATGTTCAGTTATATTAGTATTATTAATCACCAATTAAAAATACAATAGGTGAATGAAAGTGTGATGAATGTTTATGGCACACGATAGGTTATCTTTTAACTTGCTCTCTTGCAAAGCAGTAGGGCAGTCATATTTCTCATTTAATTATTTGCGTTAGTCATTAATTGAACAGACCACTAAATAACAAGTCAGGAACAGTCATGGTTTCAATGTTAACTGCCTTTTCCAGAAAGTAAGCATATTCCTGTTCATTTTTCCTGTGTTTTGCATGTATAAAAGCTATTTTTCTTAACTACTGTTCAGTCGAAGGAGTCTTATTTTGCATTTTTCAGAAACACACTCCTTTAAAAATCACCCTTTTAAGTGGGCTCCTGTCCATTGGCCCATTTGGAACCAATTGAGGCAATGGATTATTTTCTGCAATAGATTAACGCTCGTGGTTGTTCCCCTTGGCGCCTTTTCACAACAGCTACTCAAGACAGTAGCTAAATAGTTATTAACTATTCATGAGTTACTCATCTGACCTACTTCTAATCTTTATGTCTTGTATCAGGCACAGCTTCAACATGGAGAGGCAAGAGGCTGCAGCCTCAGTGCTAATTGCAGTGTCGCTTGTAGCTGGTTTCATGTTTTTATTCCAAGCTGGCTTTGCTATCGCACCTAATTGAAAGAAGCGTGTGTTAGGCCACATGTTTCAAAGATGGACGTTAAATGCAGGAGAGCTCAAACCCAAGCCAAAATGATTAATTAACAGTTCAAAGGGAAACAGGAGAGTAAAGGTGCTCGCTGGAAAAATTCAGGAGCCAGACACTAACACAGTCTGGTGCTGTTATAGTAATAACTCAACAGGATTGTCATTGTGAAATTATTTTTATCTGATGAATTTATTTGCTTTCCAACTTGGAATCATGTTGGGAATTATCAGTCTTCAGTCCACTCATTTTCCCTTTAAAAGATGCTGTTCTTTCAGTATAGAAGTGGATTAGAAGTAATCAAACATGAGCAAGATTTGAACTTCTGACCTTTTGATGGTTACATGCCAGTCAGGCTTTTCTGCTTCCACTTTCTCCCTCAGACTAGTTGGCAATCTTTTTTTTTTTTTTTTTTTTTAATTTAACCAATCTTTCAACAGATGAGCTTGCAGAAAAAAAAAATGGTTTTTTTTTGGTTTTGCATGTTTTTGCAAAAAATGTTTTTGCACTTTAAAAATACCGTTGGCAATCGCTGATATGACAGTACCACTTTTCCTTCTCCTTCCCGGACGGGCAGAAACTTGCCACTTTTTTTTTTTGCCTAAAAGTTTCCTATCACATGATGCTGACACATATAACCTTTTTTTTTTCTTTTTTTTTTTTTGCTAAGAACATGCTGAATCTGTTATTTTTAACCCTTTTCTTATTCTGAAATAAAAACAAAAGCAAATTATGAACTGCAGTTGTTGCTCTCCCTATAATATACGACATACTTAGATTTTTCCATTACATGAGTTTAAGTCCAAGGATGCTGGCACTGAAGTAGTAAATGTCCCTGCATCTGTAGCAATGCTGATTTTCCCTCCCAAAATACTCTAATCCACCATGCTGACTGATGAGGTCAGTCTTATATGTATGTGGTGGAAAAAACTATGCTTCGAATGTTTTAGGGTGAGGAAGGAAATGAAAAAAAAATTCCACATTCGCTACAAGTACTACAAGTGACCCAATAACTAGACTGTTACCCAAGCAGTAAACACTTTTTCCGTAGCAGACATTTTCAGAAAGCATGAGCACTGCTCAGTGTGGCACCACACTGCAGGTGTAGATACCATGTCATGAGTCTTCTTATAGAACAACTCAGCCAGTGGTTTGGCTACATAATACCAGTCAGGAGGAAGTAAATCAGATGCCAGCCCTTTCTATGGTTTCCTGTTGGCTTCCCTAGCCTATAAGCTTTCATGTGTACATATCTTCTCCAAAAGCTTTCTAGAGAGACCTAGGGGCTTTAAATCACCATGATGGGTCAGGTGCTTCACTTTTATGATCCTTGACAACTAGCTAAGCATCACAAATTTTTGTTTGTGTGCCTTGAGTTCATCAGTGCTATTATCACAATAAAACTATTGTATGTCTTTAGGCAGTTAAATGTTGCTTCAATTTTAATGATATTGTAAGCATTCTGCTTTATAAAATACAAGGCTTCTTCTGTAAGACTTCACATTTTCGGTAATTCATGTTCCCGTAAGGCATCCCAAATGGGGTTCCTGAAAATTGAGTTAAGTCTTAAAGCTAGACACAAGTAGTTTTTAATTGAAAACCCGCGCAATAAACTTCAGGCATTTATTGGAGAGCATTTGGTAGATTAGTTGCCTGTTGTATTCACTGTTACTTTAAACAAAAATATGAATGAAGAAATTGAGTGTCTGACTGAGCTGTAAAGCTGGTTACTCGGGATAGTGAGAGGTTGCTTCTGTCTCCCCTTGTGGATAATTTGCACCTGAATCTGTGGCAAAGAGGAGTCTAAGGGGGAATTTCAAAGAAGTAAAACATGACTCAGCAGATACTGATTAGAGATAGTGACTAATTTGTCAGTAATAATTTGATAAAATACATTTTCCAGTTTTCTTCTTTATAAACTGTCAATAAAGAAAAAGTGAAATTCTTCCATTGGTTTGTTCAAAGTGCCTGTGTGTTTCCTCAGAGATTCCCTTTTGATCTGTATTTCTTTTATGCTAAGCTTATAATTCACTTCCTACCATCAAAAAACTGTGATGCATTGTTAGCCTTAGCCACACAGAACTATTTCTGTCTTGTGTCAGATATTTCATGGGCATACCATCTGACATAGGAATCCTGAAAACAGAACAAAACTCTGTCTGTTTTCTCCAGTTCCATTCTTAAAGGTCAGGGATCAGGGAACAGGCATTACTATCTGTATATCGCACTGTTTAGGTTTAAAGTTTATGTAGCTACAAACAACAACATTACACTTTCATTGTATAAACAGATGAAAAATATCAAATAAGTTATCTGGCCAAGTTTAATTAAGTCCCTAATTTGAATAGTGCTTTCAAAAAATACGTGAGGTTAGCATTTTTTTTTTTGCTTGTTTGCTAGATTTGCCATGGAAAGTGGGCAAAAAAATCCCCTATGTGGGGAATGTGAAGCAAATGCACTAAAACAACTGGAACCGCGCTCTGTGGAAAAAGCATTGCTCAGCAATAAGGATAATTCATTAATATTTCCAAGCTAGGAAGAGCTGGAGAAGAACCCACTTGGAAGAAAACCAAGCTAGAATACGCCCAATTACTGAGCCTTAAATGCTTCCAAGATTTTTTAGAAGGTTGCACTGGTTCATGCTGACAAGTGTTCCCTTTTGGCATCCCAGCCCTTCCCGGGATACCAGCAGTGCGTGTGCAACAGCCCAACCTCATCAGCAGAAGGCACCAGTCCAGCCTCCTCCTGGCAGCTCTGCTTCCCAATTGTATTCACTATTATTTGCTCAAGAGATATCTTGCATGGGGGTATCAGTAATGTTAATGCAGCTATTTGAATTGACTGAAGTAAAGATGTCTGGTAAGCTACAGGGGAAAGAGAGGGATTAAGGACAATGAAATCATACTGTTTTATAAACACATTGTCATTACCTTTAACTTAGTGCTCTAAATTGCAGCAATATGTCATAGTGAGACATTTCTTTCCTATTACAACATGTACAGCATGTAGTAGGAATTTGATACCCAAACCAGACACACAAAAGTTGGCTTGAAACATCACTGTCTTAAAATGTATAACATTCTTTGTACAGTGAGATGAATCTAATGCTAAACTGTTCAACAGTGCCATGGAGAGACACCAACTCTGGCTGACAACGATGAACCTGGCTTATCACCAAAGATATTTGCACAGACAGGGCAGAGTTAGAATCACCAGTAATACTGTCAATTTTTAAGGGCAAATTTCTCAGTGTTGTCAGAGCTGTGCCAACTGCCCTCAGCTGAGGCTGTGGCTGTCCACTCTCCCTTCACAGGTTTACTCTTATGTAAACTGTCTCCAGCCAAGTCAATGATGAGAATGTATGAAAAAGAATAAGGAATCAAGTCCTTTAACTGGACTATTACTTTGATGCATTTGAGTATTTCATCTTTCTATCTCCAGTTGCAATAAAGACCCTCTAAGCTCAAGCTATTTGACAAGGTCCTTTGAAGGGCCAATTGTTTTAGGCAGGTCTCATTTATTAGTATAGTTTCAAGTAAAATTTTATTGTTATTACAATCCAAACTTCTCTCTTTCTTGTTAGTCTCTTCCTTTTTAACCAGACAAGTCTCTCTTACAGCAATATTTACAATGGACACCTTGCTGTCACCATACATTTCGTATATCAAATGTGTAACTTATTATCTCTAGCCTCCTAATCCTTCCGTTTTATTTCTTATTGTCATCAATAATACTGCAAGATGTGAAATTTCAGTGTCCTCTCTCATCTCTTCTTGTCTATTGCATTTAAACACAAATTTTTTTTCCAACATAAGCCTTTTTAGACCATTAAAAGCTTCTTTGTCATCTTTATGTGATGGAAAGTACATTGATTTGCATTTCACTTAGCTAAACATGTAATTATAAGCAAATAACTTACACAAACTACAATTGTAAATTGAAAAATTTCCATCTGAATGTACACATTTATTTCAGGCAAATTTTAGAAAGACAGGGTTATTAGCATGGCCAGAATTAAATTAATGTTCAAATTTTAATGAATGTTTATGAAAAAGTTTCCAGTGCTCTGCCTAGTATAACACACAACAGAGTTAAATTTCTTACAACCATTTCCCCATAAAGTGTGATGACTCAAATGCTTTTGGAAAGGTTAAAACAAATGGACTCAAATTTCCATTTAGCTCTTAGTCAGTCCTTGCCAAGGAGCTTCTGTGGCAGAGTCTCTTTTTCCTGCTTCCTGTGGCCAATGTTCTCCCCCATCAAATCCTCCTTTGGTCAAGGATTGGCAAGGGAAAGGTGTAGGCTTGTGCAGACTGTCTCATCTCCCTTTGGTAAATTTTGCATTTTTCTCCTGGAATCAGAAAATAATACAAGTTTGAAGGACACTCAGGGTGTCTCTAGTCCAGTGTCTTAGAATCATAGAATCACAGAATAGTTTGGGCTGGAAGGGACGTTTAAAGATCATCTAGTCCAACCCCCCTGCAAGGAGCAGGGACATCTCCAACCAAATCAGCTTGCTCAGAGCCTCATCCAACCCAGCCTTGAATGTTACCAGGGATGGGGCATCAACCACCTCTCTGGGCAACCTCTTCCAGTGTTCCATAACCCTCACTGTAAAAAAATTTTTCCTAATATCTAGTCTGAATCTACCTCTCTCTATTTTAAAACCATTACCTCTTGTCCTATTGCAACAGGCCCTACTGAAGAGTTTCTCCCCATCTTTCCTGTAGGTGCCCTTAAATTATGATTTATAAACCTGTTCATAAAGATAAGATCTTAAGGTAAACAATAATTAAAGGGATAAAATGAAATAAATTAGCCAGAAAATGGACATTACCACATTTTCAGAGGTTTTGCTCTAAATTCTGTGGAGATATTTTTGATGCATCAGTGCAAAGATCTAAATTTTATTCTAAAAATATCTCATTAAAAATATGTTGAAAAATAAATTTATACATTTTTCTACACAATCAATTTAGACCTAGTTTCTGATGCAATATATTATTTCTATCATCAGTGTTTTACCATGATCAAAATCGACTCCTAATCATCTCAATTTTAGTTTCTTGTCCTGGGAGCCTTTGTTCCTTCTGTTTCTTTCTTTTTGGCAGAGAAAGTACACTACAAGGCCAGACTACAGCTTATTCTGACTTGTAATAACCTCAGCAAAGGAGCTGAAATTGGACAGACCTGCAGCTGTAATCAATTTGGAGATGGCATTCATGAACAAGGAAACTCCTTTGCTTGGAGGTATGGTTTCACAGGTTCTATCCACATAAGAAATGTAAGCAGCATAAGCCTCTGCAATGTGTCTCCAAAGCAGCAAAGGCTACCATGGACATAAAAGATCTGTCTTCCTTTGATTTCTCAGAAAGTGTCAAATGCAGCCCAAAGTCACAGGTACTGTTCCTTAAGGGTGCGTAGACTCCTAATGCTCTTTGATTTCAATGAGACGAAAGCAACAAAATATTGCAGAAAGTATAACCTTAGCCGTTTTAAAGACAATACATGGCTAAATTTCAGGATTTCTGAGCGTACCGCATAAAGGTGAGGTATTTAACAATTCTGCAAACTTCGTGTAGAATAATAGAATCAAAGAATCATAGAATGGTTAGGGTTGGAAGGGACCTTCAAAGGACATCTAGTCCAACCCCCCTGCAAGGAGCAGGGACATCCCTGACTAGATCAGGTTGCTCAGAGCCTCATCCAGCCTGGCCTTGAATGTTTCCAGGGATGGGGCACCAAACACCTCTCTGGGCAATCTATTCCAGTGTTCTAAAACTCTCATTGTAAAAAATTTTTTCCTAATATCCTATCTAAATCTACCCCCCTCTATTTTAAAACCATTACTCCTTGTCCTATTGCAACAGGCCCTACTGAACAGCCTCTCCCCATCTTTCTTGTAGGCCCCCTTGAGGTACTGGTCTCCCCGGAGCCTCCTCTTCTCCAGGCTGAACAGCCCCAACTCTCTCAGCCTGTCCTCAAAAGAGAGGTGCTCCAGCCCTCTTATCATCTTTGTGGCCCTCCTCTGGACCTTCTCCAACTGGTCCTTGTCCTTCTTGTGTTGGGGACTCCAGAACTGGATGCAGTACTCCAGGTGGGGTCTCACCAGGGCAGAGTGGAGGGGCAGAATCACCTCCCTCGATCTGCTGGCCACGCTCCTCTTGATGCAGCCCAGGATATGGTTGGCCGTCTGGGCCTCAAGGGCGCATTGCCGGCTCATGTTGAGCTTCTCGACCACCAGCACTCCCAAGTCCTCCTCAGGGCTGCTCTCAATCCATTCCCTGCCCAGCCTGTATTTTTGCCTGGGATTGCCCTGACCCATGTGCAGGACCTTGCACTTGGCCTGGTTGAACTTCATGAGGTGGGCACAGGCCCACCTCTCCAGCCTGTCAAGGTCCCTCTGGATGGCATCATAGAATCATAGAATCATAGAATAGTTAGAGTTGGAAGGGACCTTCAACGGTCATCTAGTCCAAACCCCCTGCAAGAAGCAGGGACATCCCTGACTAGATCAGGTTGCTCAGAGCCTCATCCAGCCTGGCCTTGAACGATTCCAGGGATGGGGCATCCACCACCTCTCTGGGCAACCTGTTCCAGTGTTCTACAACTCGCATTGTAAAAAATTTTTTTCTAATATCTAATCTAAACCTACCTCCTTCTAATTTAAACCCATTACCCCTTGTTCTATCACAACAGGCCCTACTGAACAGCTTCTCCCCATCTTTCCTGTAGGCCCCCTTGAGGTATTGGAAGACCGCTATCAGGTCTCCCCAGAGCCTCCTCTTCTCCAGGCTGAACAGCCCCAACTCTCTCAGCCTGTCCTCATAGGAGAGGTGCTCCAGCCCTCTTATCATCTTTGTGGCCCTCCTCTGGACCCTTTCCAACTGGTCCATGTCCTTCTTGTGTTGGGGACTCCAGAACTGGACGCAGTACTCCAGGTGGGGTCTCACCAGGGCAGAGTAGAGGGGCAGAATCACCTCCCTCGACCTGCTGGCCACGCTCCTCTTGATGCAGCCCAGGATGCGGTTGGCCTTCTGGGCCGCAAGGGCGCATTGCCCACTCATGTTGAACCTCTCATCTACCAACACTCCCAGGTCTTTCTCCTCAGGGCTGGTCTCGATCCATTCTCCGCCCAGCCTGTATTTGTGCTTGGGATTGCCACGACCCAGATGCAGGACCTTGCACTTGGCCTGGTTGAACTTCATGAGGCTGGCACGGGCCCACCTCTCCAGCCTGTCAAGGTCCCTCTGGATGGCATCCCTCCCTTCTAGCATGTTGACAGCACCAGACAGCTTGGTGTCATCGGCAAACTTGCTGAGGGTGCACTCTATCCCACTGTCCATGTCGCCGACAAAGATGTTGAACAGGGCCGGGCCCAACATGGACCCCTGAGGGACGCCATTCATGACCAGTCTCCACATGGACATCGAGCCATTAACCACCACTCTCTGAGTGCGGCCATTCAGCCAACTCCTTACCCACCGAGTGGTCTGTCCATCAAACCCAAGTCTCTCTAGTTTAGAGAGAAGGATGTCGTGCAGGACAGTGTCAAAAGCTTTGCACAACTCCAGGTAGATGATATCCGTTGCTCGTCCCTTGTCCACCGATGCTGTCACCCCGTTGTAGGCCACCAAATTGGTCAAGCACGATCTGCCCTTGGTGAAGCCATGTTGGCTGTCACCAACCACCTCCTTGCTCTCCATGTGCCTTAGCATGGTTTCCAGGAGAATCTGCTCCACGACCTTGCCAAGCACAGAGGTGAGGCTGACCGGCCTGTAGTTACCCGGGTCTTCCTTATTCCCCTTTTTAAAAATTGGGGTTATGTTCCCTCTCTTCCAGTCATCGAGGACCTCACCAGACCGCCACGATTTCTCAAATATGATAGCCAGTGGCTTGGCAACTTCATCCGCCAGTTCCCTCAGGACCCGCGGATGGATCTCAACAGGTCCCATGGACTTTTGCACCTTTAAGTTCCTCAGATGATCCCGAACCTGCTCTTCGAGTACAGTGGGCAGTTCTTCATCCTCGCAGTCCCTGCTTGCACCTTCTACAGCTTGGGTGGTGGGACAGGAGCTCTTATCGATGAAGACTGAGGCAAAAAAGTCACTGAGTATCTCAGCCTTCTCCATGTCTTGGGTAACCAGGACACCAGTTCCCTTCTGGAGAGGGCCTACATTTTCCTTGAACTTTCTTTTGTCCCCTACATACCTAGAGAAGCTCTTCTTGTTGCATTTTATATCCCTGGCCAGATTCAGTTCTGGGGACAGGTCAGTACTACTGGAAGGTTCTCCAACCCAACTCTATGACTAATACCTCAGATAGGGTGAAGAATTCACATTCTGGAAGGCCTGCATTCTCTGCAGAAGGAGCTTGGACAAATAGTTTGGACCAAACATGTACCACTCACATAGACACCTCTGTCAGGCTGCACCATATCCCACTGTGAAACAGCAAGTGAAAAAGTGGTCTAAGAGCAAGATCAAGCAATGATTTATTATGATTATCTGTGATTCTATGATTATCACAGAGAAACTGTCTGTAATGAATTACAGGTTTATCTTTACAGAGTATAGTACATCCCCAAAGGTGGTTGGAAAATTTGGAATGGGCTTTGACAGGAAGGAAGTAAGCATAACTACCTTAACTTCACCTATTGCTGTAGATGCAAGGAGCATTTCTTCACCTCCTGTAACATAGGAAACTGCTAGACATATACAAGTAAGAAATATATATACATGTATGTATACATGTACCCATATGTGTACGCACATACGTATGTATCTTCCAATAAAGCATTCAATTCTTATGATCACATTCTGTACGACATTGGGTGAAACGTGAACTAAAAAATGCAGAGAATCAAACAGAAATATATCCATTCAAACTTCATTTCAGGGGAAATTAATCTTATTTCAGGTTTCAAGTCTGTGACTCAGACTGCATTTATAGGAAAGGACTGTAATGGCCACAAGCTTTCAAAAGAACTCAGACCCATTTTCACAATACTGGGCCATGACTCATGGATTTCTAACAAAATTAGGCAAATGTAGTGGCTTTAGATGGAGTTCTGCTTTGAGAATTTGAAGCAAAACTTGGGAATCAGGAAGGTATCTTCCACACACTCCAGGAATCTTCTAGGCTGTTTCCTGTCTGCTATATTGTATTTCTGGCAAACGTTTGGTAAGTTGAAGTCCCTCCTGAGAACAAGGGCTAGCATTTGTGAGATTTCTCACAGCTGCTTATAGAATATATCGTCTACCTCTTCATCCTGGTTGGGTCTGTAACAGACTCCCACCATGATATCTACCTTGTTTGCCTTCCCCCTGATCCTTACTCATAAACATTCAACCCTGTCATCATCATCATTAAGCTCTAGACAATCAAAACTCTCGCTAACATACAGGGCTACCCCACCGCCTCTCCTTACTTACCTTTTCCTTCTGAAGAGTTAATAGCCATCCATTGCAGCACTCTGGTTGTGTGAGTCATCCCACCACATTTCCATGATGGCAACTATATCATAGTTTTCCTGCTGCACAATGGCTTTCAGCTCCTGCCATTTGTTGCCTGTGTTGCTGTGTGCATTGGTGTAGATGTGCTTCAGCTGGGCTATTCATTCTGACACCTTTTTCCATGGAAAAGCCCTAATAAATACATGACTATTCTCATGGTTTCTGACATATAAATAATCCTTGCCTCTTTGCTATCACATGGATCTTCATCCCCTACCTCCACTGAGACAGCAGACCAAAGGACCGTGCTAGCACACTGTCTGTCAAATGTTGGCATTCTGCTCCTAGACTTATCTCCAGCGAGTCTGGTTTTATCCCTTTCCCCCTTCAAATGTAATTTAAAACTCTTTCAATGAACCCTGCTAACTCTTGTGCAAAAATCCTTTTCCTCCTTTGAGACAGGTGTACCCTGTCTGTTGCCAGCGGGCCTGGTGTTGTGCCAATGGACCCATGATAAAAAAACCCACAAAATTCTGCCAGTGACACCAGGCTCGGAGCCAGGTATTGATCTGCTGGCTTTTCCTGTTGTATTAAATAAGGGTAGTATGAATTTGATTTTTTTTTTTATGATGCGCGGTAAACGTGTCTTGCAAATAGTATAGAAAACACTGATTTTATTGAAGAGTGGTATTTATTAAGCTCTTGAACTATTTTATTTATGAAACATACTTCTGGAGCTGATGAATTTGGTTTGAAAACAACAAGAAACCTTGAAAAAGTTTAATAGCACCAGAACCGAAGAAAAACAATGAAATTCAGCTCTTTTGTTGCTAATGAATAGCCTGTTCCTTCCTTCCTCTCAGCTGAAGAATGGATTTCAGTAACTGGAACCAGAGTGTCTTATTTCAATCCTAAACTACCTCAATCTGCAAGTCTCAAAGAAAAAGAAGGAAACTACATGCCAGGTGTAATTTTGGTATTATTCTATACAGCAAAAGGTTGAATATAAGTGGGAGTAAAACTAAGGCTCTAATGAGCAGAAATAAAACTCATGTCCTCCAGTGTCATATCTGCAGATGATAATATGATCCAGGTGCTCTTGTATTCATAGGTGTTCCTAATTAGAGCCAAAAAATAAAAGCAGTATAAATTTGCAGCCTTTACTCAGAAAGATGGGCTTTACTCACAGTCACAAGAACTTTTCTAGTTTAAAACTGTTAACTGTTTACCTTGGTATTCATATGTTTTTTTACATATAACAACAAAAAGTGTCACTGCTACCTTTCCAGTCTAAGTGCATAGGCATAATGCAGAAGACATTTTCAATTAATTAAGATCAGTGGCAGAAGTGGCTATAAAGACAATATGCTTACATATCTGCTGGAGAAACATTACACACATATATGGATATGAGTAAGAGTGTATAAATATATACCCATGAGGAAAAACTACCATGTTAAGTCAGTGATTTTGTTCTAACCATTGATTTTAATATTTATGAGTTTATGTGATATATTCTGCAGTGATACACAATATTTACCCCAGACTACATGCTAAAGTCTTAATTAACTAATCTCCTACAAAAATCAATTGACATTATGCCTAAAATAAAAAAAAAAAATCGAAGTTCTAACTAAAATTAATTAAGCAAATATCTAGTGAATGAAAAAATGGGGTCATGATTTATCTCCAGCGAAACGGGAAACATAAAAACACATTTTCACGCACAGGCCGATGTTACACCCAAACTGATTTAGCACGCTTCATGGATCCGCCACACACGTATTCACACATACTGAATATCAACACATAACCTCCCCATGCCTGTGTAAGTGTGTAATTTGAACCCACTGAATGGCTATGCACAATGACGTTTATTGAATTGTTTCGAGTTTCCTATCAAGGTTTTGTTTCCCCCTCTCCTATCTGAGTGTTCAGATTTCTGGAAGCGGTGCTTTGATGTGTGCTCATAAACACGGAGGGATTTCCCCTCCTTTCCCCTTCCCTTCAATTCCCTCTTTGTGCTTAGAACAGTAATTCAACAACTAGCCTTTGTCTGTGTTGTATCTACAACTACACTCCTCTCAAAGATGGACTTATTTATTCATTTATTTATTTATTTTGGGTGAGAGGGGACAAGACCATGCAGGAGAAGGGTTTTTGGCATCCTTGCAGGCATCGCTCAGAGGAGAGCAGCCCCTCCAATGGGGGATATCTTTGTGTCACTTTTACTGTTTCCAAGCAGCTGATGTGTCAAGACACAGTTATTTTCAATTTGCCAGCGTTTCTTTACAAGTCAGACTATAGCATTTATAGCAAAAAAAAAGGGCCCTCTCTCTTTTGCTTTGGTATTATTCCCAAACTGATTTGGCAAGTCAGTTAAAAATTATTTCCATGCCCCTGTATACATGCAAAATGTTCTCCAGCAGTGAGAAACTGCTCCTCTGTTGCTGAAAGTTCCTTTAAAACACATAATCAAATCACACCTTTCCTCCCAAAAACAAAGGCTCTACCCTCTTCCTCTCACCCAAGTCTCAGTATAACAGGCCTCACATACAACCTTCTTTCTCGGCCACTGTATTAGCTTCAAGGAAGAGTTGTGACACTTCACGTGTCTCTTTTGTTGAGAAAAAGGTAGTATTCTTAGTGTTTTGTTACCATGAAGGTTTGAATTATAAGGTTCCTTATGTGTTTTCCCTCTGTCGACATGCAATCCTCCAGCTGGCATGAAGTCTATGCTTTTTTAAATCTAAAGCTTTTACAGTGCCTGCCATTAAAAACATTTGCTACTCTGAAGTGATTGCAATCCCACAGAATCTCCTACTCTGTAAAAATACTATGACTATTGACATGACAGACTGAATAGTTACCTTTTAGCGAGATCTACTGTGTCTTCTCTCTGCTGAAAAGATGGCGTCTTCTGTGAGCAATGGTGATGATTTCTAATTAAATATCAAAGACAAATCTCTATGATAAACACCATCATTACTAGTAGACATTAATTCAAGCCCTTATGTTATTGTTTTTTAAGAATGGCATGTCATTAGTGTGATGCATGACTAAATGTATCCAACTTAACTGCTACACAACTGGTTCTCCTTTTGCTCACATTATTTTTACACTCATGAATTGTCAGGGTTCTAGCTAATTCACAAATATATAAGAGGAACAGGGCCATGGTCTTTTGCCTAAAACAAAACCAAACAATGTTTCCTTCAGAACACTTGTCCTCATCCTTTGATACTCTCTCATTTTTCATATAACCTAAAAAGGTAACTGTGTTAGGGTAAATTATGTAAACATTTCAGGTTACTGATGCCAAATTCACCATATAGAGTTTCAAGTCATGTCAAATTTCCACATCTAAAAAAAAAGAACCTATGAACAATGTGATATCCAATGGCTCAGTTCAGGCTGTTCCTGAAGGAACCTATTTTTCCAGAGGTAGAACATCACAGACTTTTTTTTTTTTTTAAAGGCTAGGCATCATACACAGCTCTCCTTGTATAGAATTACTTTCAAATTAAATAGACAGATTTGGGGCATATTTTCCCTGTCTTTCTTTCTATGGGATGGACATACTGGGATACTCAAAGGGTTCTTCTCACTCTTAGAAACTTCCAGCCCGAGTCCAGCTCATCTGTGATCATTCGCAGCTCTGCTTTGCACTGCTCTTCTCGATAAGCAAAGGCTTAAAATGCTCTTTTTCCCTGTAACTCATCAGTTTGGGTTTTCCCTCCTTTCCATCTACTTGATGATGAATATTTTTAAGGAGAAAATAATGTGATATATGTATGTATGTAGTTTTGTACATGGATAAAGAAACAGTGCATTTTAAAATATTCAGTATATATATAGCACTTGTAATGCATAAAGAGCGTTACTGTCCCTGGGAAGAAAGCCTACCCTTACTTTTTTGAAGGCATACAAAAAATGAGCAATGTTTAAACATTAAAAAGGAGCCAATTTTTGCTACTTTGAAGATAGTGTCCTCTGTGTTCAGGTATAATTTACCTTGTAAATTCACCAGTTCTGTTAGAAAAACAGTTGACTGGCTGTTCTTCAAAATTGTTTGTCATGACAGGGTGCTAACTATACTATCTGCAGTATGCCTAGCATGGTACTACTTGCCTTCACAACTGACTATAACAGTGCACAATGAAACTAAAGCAGAGTATGGCATCACATTTGCACCTAAAAGCCAAGGCAATGAAATACAGAAATCTATTCAAGCATATTACATGCATGGCATTGTCTGCCACTCAGTCAGCCAGCTGTGATGCTTTTTGTTACTACTACTACTACTACTATTACTATTATTACAACACTTTTTTTCCTTCACAGATGCTATCGTGCATTTACTTTTCCTGCAGCAACAACACAGATACTGAGGAATGAGAGGATGTACAAGCATGGGAGCATCGAGTAGGACAAACCAGAGCCTGCTTTCTGTGTAGTTTCCTGAAACTAATCTTGACGCTCTGGAAGTGACATGAATAGCTAATGCTCACCACAAGGGCTGAAAGGCGTGTGGCTCTCATCCGACTGCCTCCTGCTCCCATCGTCAGAGGGGGCTCTCTGGGAGCGAAAGGTCAGGGGGATAATCCTGCACCTGCAGCCCACAGAGGGCCAGGCACGCAGATCCCAACCAGCCCTGCCGTAATTGATGCTAATTGTTACGGAGCCAAGACTGCCTTCCATGGAGGAGCAGGTGGGAGCCTTTGTTGCGTTTGGACCATTATACTAATAACAAGCTTACAATTCTGTGTGCAGGCTTAGGAGTACAAAGGCACAGGCAATACTTTGGGGAGCCCCTTAAAAGGTTTACTGGGCATCTCCTAATATGATGAAGTAAAAGTCCCTGAGAGAGAAAGGGCAGAACAAACGGAAGAATAAAAATGGGAGTACCTGCTGGCTGGCCAAGCCCTGAACAAACCTGGGGGATGTGACTTTAGGAGCATTAAGCTGCAGCTTCTGTGGAGACAGAGATTTTGCACCCTGTCATCTGTGAGCAGAGTCAGGTGTAAGCAGCTACTTCAGGGACCTAGAGAGCTCCCAAGGGAATTTTCTCTGGAGCTGCCCATCTGTTTGTAAGTTTTGATGTGAAAGGAAAGGCTCAGAAAGGGCACTGAAAAATGAGAGGATAAAGAAAAGAAAGGAGTCTAGCTGCTGACATGATATTGGGTTATGGTCAGACAAAAACCCAATAATTGCTAATACTAAAACAATGTGGGGGTTTTCCCCCTTCCTCTATGCTTAAAACAATTGTTCCTGACACCCCCTGCAGACCACCAGACACCCAGCTGCAAGAAAGGAGTGTAGCTCCCATGAGTTTGTGAGAGTGAACCCAGTCCATACTAAAAGATACATCCCAGGGTTTTGCAATCATATTGGTGGCGCTTCAGTAAATATCAAAGCATTAGAGACAAAATCAGGACTGAACACTGAAGTCAGTGTAAATGAAAATAAGCACCTCAAAAAGGGAAAGAAATAGGCTAAATCAGTATGTCTCAGTGAGTGGTTTGTGTACCCCATGTGGCATGCAAAACAATCGTGAAAATAGTAAAGCACTTCTCAAAAGCCCACACATACATTCCTACATATTCAAGCAAACAAACAAAATGTGGGAAAAATAGAAGAAGAAAACAAACAAAGTGTAGGCTAATTTTAACAGGCTTGTAAGTAAGTCTGGAAAGACCATGCAAAATGACCTGTGAATTTCTCAGAAACCAATTAGAGAGTCCTTTTAAAAGCCCTGGAGTAGATGACCTTTTGGATAGGCTTTTCTCACTGATACACAAATATGTGATTTATAATGCAATCAGTGGATTGCACTAAAATGTTAATGCACGCTGCTTGAGGATGTCACACACTGCATCAGGTGCTATAGATTATATTGACCATTTTATGTAATTTACTGGGTTTTTTTTTCAGAGTCGGACACTGAGGTGTAGTTAAGCTCCTAATTTAATCATATGTCTTTTAGCTTTATGGGATCACTGTGCTTAGTGAGGCTGATATGATGATCCATTAAAAAATCCATTACATCTTTAAAAATAAGAAAAAAAATGAGAAGAAAATAAATACTCTTGAAGGCATTACATTAGAGGCAGAAAAGGAAGAAATCATTTATGGAAAATCATAAATCCATTGAGGTATCACAAGGAGGCACTTTCAGATACAGATGTCGGGTTACTCAGGGGTCAACAATCACAGCCAAGCATCACCTGCTCCTCTGAATCCCTTCTAATGGTCCTGGAAGTATGAGCAACCTTTGCAATTCTAAAAACAGAACCCAAACCCTTGAATTTGGTCTACAGAAGTCATGAATTTGGCTTAAGAATCATGGCAATTAAATACAAACAAAAAAAAACCAAGCCCAAAAGCACTAGCTGGGCTTTTTGTTATTTTCTCTTCAATGCTTGAACCATGGAGGCTTGACTTTTCCTGTAGCCCAAGTATTAGCAACTGATCGTATTTCCTGAGAAATAATTTTTCAAGAAATTTTTGAAAAATCGCAGTGTTTCAGGAACTGGAAAAGCTGAGCTCCCACAGTGTTCTTGGAAATACAGCATAATTGGCTTCAGTTTATGCCATTAAAATTCAGAACCAAGATTTAAATCACTATGACATTGGAAGAAAAAAAAAATCACCTGTAATAACTGGTATTCTGCTTGAAATATTTTGGTAGCTTCTCTGTGCTGGATCACACTAATTCATTAGCAGGCTTGCTGGGAAATGAATCTATAGAAAGGGTATGGTTCCTGTCTTTTGCATCTCATGAGCTAGAAAGTGATGAAGTGGCTTTGGCTGACCTGACCTGGCCTACTGAACCTAGCAGACCACATTTTTTTTCCAGGAAGACTTAAATCCTTAAGCCCGTTGGAAGAGGAACAGTGAAGGTTCAGGTAGATGCATGTTCTCAGGTAGGAAGACTGCCTTCCTAAGTGGCTCTGCAAGTTGTCTGCTGGTGAAAAAAAGGCAAAGGCTGTCGCCCTGCTGTGGGTATGTGAGAGGCTGCAGATGCAAGGAACCTGCTCCCAGCAGAGGCTTCAGCTGCAGCTTGATGCTGTGGAAAGTCCCCATTCTCTGCCTCAAATTCCAGGAAAACCTGTTTGGCGGGTGCTGTGCAAGGCTAACAGTCTGTGCCTGGCTTGTGGGTGGCAGAGGAAGAGAGATATGGGTTAAGCTGCAAGATTAATTGGGAAAGAAACCAGCTGCATGATTTCCAGACTCAGAGAGAAAGCTTTAACAGGTCTGTTTGGGTCTCCATACCTTGGGACCAGCTACATGATCATGACTGGTCCGTGGAGTAGAGGTCTGTAGCCCATTCTCTACCACCCAGAGCTGGGAAAATTGTATCAGCCCACTCTGGTGGGCAACAAGTATGCTTGAGATCTCAAGGATGCTGTCTTTGAGCAGATGCAGAATGGAGTTAGCCTTGTAATGGCAATGGAGGTAGCAGGGTTAACCAAAGAGTAAGGAGATAATACTGCTCTCCTTAAAAGTATCTCTGAGATACAGTTAACTAGAATACACAATTCCTGCCGTAGGACTAGAGTAGGAGTTGCAAAGCTTCTCATTTAGTGGTCTTGTTGGCTGCCCTTCACTACAAATTCAGACAGGACATAATAGAAGCAATAGGGTAATTACCAGCCAAGAAAACTAGAGTAGTGGAAGCATTGAAGTGCAGTGCAGTAGTATAATTGCCTGAATATTATAATACTTTGCACAAAGCTAATATTTGTATTCATTCTGGGTACTGATGACCAATTTTCTGATGAGAATGGCAACAACTGGGATCTTTTTTTCACACATTCTTTCAGCAGCCTGTTTAAAAGAAAAGACTATACAAATTGGCAGAGATGGCAAGTTATCCATATTCACTTTGCTGTCTTTTATGAAGATTCTTGTCTAAATAAGAAGAAATCTATTCCTTTTCAAGGAAATCTTGTTGTCAGGAGTTCCATACTCTTATCTGACATTGATAGAGAGTGCAACACTGACTAGAGAAATGAATAAAAAGTAGACCCCAAACACAAATGGAACCACATAAGAAGGAAAAGGTGATTATTTATGTGCTTTTGTCTGCTGCACCCACAACATGCTATCTTTCAGACTTTCCCACCATACTGTTAATGTATGTCTGTGTTATGAACAGTAATGGACTAGGAGTAGATTTGCTTTTGTCAAGTGTTTGCATAGGCTTTCCTGAGAGCTGCATGAACTCTCCTGCATTGCTTTGCGTGTGGAAGATAGACCGTATCATTGTCAGCACGCTGTATAGGGAAGGCTCAGCTGCAATCTTCTATCCATTTAATTGCCAATATATAGTTGTGAAGAAAATTCTTGCTCTTTAGGAAATTCAAGGAAATATATTTGAGACAGACTTGCCATGAAAACAAAAAGTTGGCATGTTGCTTTGTATTTTCATGAATTCTCATGTGCTGGCAGGCAATTTTCACAGGGATAAAAGGTCTTTGATCTTAGTGAATGGCTTCCTTCTATTTTCAATAATGCAATGAGCCATTTTCTTTTCTGGCAAAGATATTTCTATAGAAATGTTTTGTCAAAATTGCTTTCACAAAAAAATAGTGGGAATTAATCAAGAAGTAGCACTGGCCAAAGGTCAGAGGGATCAAATAGCTTTAATTTAACAAAAATCCTAATGGGTAACATGGGGGTTTAAGATACATTTCTAACAAAAAAAAATGTGGCAAAGAGTATTTTATTAAGTTTTTGATTGGTTATAAAACTGGAATTCACTTTAGCTTTACCAAAGTTTGGAAATAGTTCAATAACCAGGAGTTAAATTTAAAATATTTTTTCTGACAGTTTCCATGCAAATGTTTCTGGTCTGAAGCAGTGTGACTTTTGCACTGAGAAAATTATCTGAATTTAAATTTGATCTTTAAAGCAAAATCTTACCTTCCAGCTCCACCATCTTACAGTTCCCTAGCAATACAATTGCAAAATAATTTGTTGGTGAGAATATTCTGTGCCACACAGCATATATTCAATTCAGTGTTACTTCAGATTTTTACCACAGGTAGTCGGTAACTGGAAGGACTATCTTGTTGCAACTTATTTCTTCTTCCTACAGCTTTGTTCAGTCATGCTAACTCCTGAACAGATACAGCAAGCACCATCAATGCTATTGCACTGGTTGCTCTATTTCTGCCTTTGCATGCTACAGAATCTGTTAACTTGTTTCAAACACTGTGAGAGGCAGCTTAAGCAATTTTGGGACTGCTTTGAAGACCATTAGTTGCAAGTTATTAAATGCACGTTGTTAATAATGGATAAGACTGAGAACTAGTGTAGTAGGCATTATTCCCATTGAAGATAATGGCTCTTTGCCAAATGAGTTTGCAGTAATTGTGCCAATTGTGAAATCTACTGGGCATAAACTGAAAAAAAAAAAAAGGGAATGGCTCTTCAGTATATTCAGTAATTATTCTCCTAACTACATTTTAAAAGTGCATCTGGACGCTGGACAAAGTCTTCAGAATCTAAACGAGCCAAAGACAAGCTCTCCTCACAGCACAACAGGGGAATTCAACCAAATGCATTTATTATACTCTGAAATCACAGCTGACTTCTAGTAGTGCCAAAAAAAGAGAGGTTTACACAAACTGCTCATAATTTTTTAAGCACTGATTACAGCTGAAGTGCTATTTTTTGTGTGTGTGAACAGAATTTGTTACCAAGTGCCATGTCTTAGAACATAAACTTTGCATAAGTCCAAAGACTCAGATGTTATTGCTGATGCAGTCATAGAAGGAAAAAAAAGGGGATTGATCAAACCTTAAAAATAGAGAAAAGAAATATTGTACTTGTTTACTAACTTAACATTGCAGAATTTTAACTTGTAAACAGTAAGAGACAGAAGTTTTCTTTTACAAAATTACTGCCAGTTAAGGCAAATGTAGCTGGTTTCCTTGCTTTACTTTTTTTTTTTTTTAACCAGAGTTCATAAATCAAAAGTATCTAGTACAAAACCATGAAATCCCTGATCAACAATCATAAGTGCAATAAAGTTCACAGACGTCTTCTTATACTTTTAGGAAACCTCACATGTATAACTGCTGGAAACCTCACCTGTATAACTGCTTGAGGATTAGGCTATGAAAAGAAATAAGAGTTTGTTATTAATCAAATTCTAGCGGTGATAAAAGCAGGACTTGCACCTTGAAGGAATAAGTGAGAAATTTGTAGATCAAGATGCCTCTGTTCTTAATCACCAGAGATGGTTACACAGATGAGGAACAGCTTGCAAAATGTTTTACAGTGATTTGGTCATGTATGATTCCATGCAATTATTTCAGGAATGATTTTCTATACCATCAATTATGTCAAAGTCTCCTGGGGCTGCGTTTGTTGTTTTTTTTCATATGGGCCACTGCCACCTCACAAATTAAGTACGTTGCCAAAAGGATTGCTGACTGGCCATTAACATGTGTATTCTGTGAATCTATATAGCTACCACAAGTGCAAGCCCCACTTTTAATTTCTGTTAACTTTACTTTCTGTGATCGATTTTGCCTCCATTACCATGCTTTCATACTCATATTCCTTCACTAAGTCATAGAAATATAGAATGTAGAAATACAGAAATATAAAATAAATGAATCCTTTCTGAGACATGCTTGTTCAAAACAACATTTTCTGTATTTGCTCAAGTTTTTTTTTTTAAAAATCCAGCTTATACCAGGACTACATCAGTCTGAACAAGTAAATAAGTACAGAATGGTGTAAGAATTTCCTGTCCCTTTGCTCATACATTTGATTACAAGGTTTGATTACAAGCAAGAAGCATTTTGGGGTTTACAGCTTGTAAAATTTAGTGTCATTTCTTCTCAGTCCCATATTGAAGTAGAGAGAAGATATTCCTCATCAAAATTTCATGTTCATTATGTTGTATTTCAGAGTTTATCTCACTTGCTTTTTGGTGTGTTGACATGTGTTTGATTCAGGAATTGCTTTCTTCACAAATTGCAGAGGAGAATTAATCACACGCAAGATTCTGATGACACCTTAGTCTTCAATAAATATCAGGACACAGTGCTTTACTGAGGCATTTCTTTCTCCTTTGATATTTTTAGAAACTGCTGAGGTAACAAAGAATGTATCAGAGGGTATGGTCCACTTGGACTGGAGGCCAGGGGATGTTAACAAGGAGATTAAGGAGGTACTTGGCAGCAGTTCCAAACTGATTAATTTATAAAAAAAAAAAAAATTAAAGCCTGGAACAAAGATTGTGAAATCTACAATTTGGAAGACCTGGACCAAAACACTCATGTTGCAAAGGGTGAGAGGCTGAGCAGTGTCCTGGACTCAGAAAAGATGATCATACTTCAAGCTTGCTGATTTGAAAGGTGAGTATGTCAAATGGCAAGGAAGCCAAATAACAGCCAGTATGGGAAACTACCTGTCCTGTCATGGAAGGAACAGCACGGACTTCCACTTTTAGAGGGTTTGACATATCATCTCTCACCCCAGAAAGCAATAGTTGGCTTACAGATATTTCTTATTTTTTTGTCTGTGGTAGTGTACTCATATTGAAAAGTGCACATTACCAGACCAACACTTGCTAAAATAACTGCAGTATCAAATCATTAAGCCTTCTGGTACTCCGCTTCTACCAAAGGTTCAAGTTTATTTGGGGTGAGGAGTCAAAATCCCTAACTCAATGTACGTGTGCAAAAAGGCTCTTGGAGTGGTTAAAAGGCAACATATCTCAACATACTTGCTGTTGCAAAGCCTTTTAAATAAATAACTTTTTCAAGAGACAAAGCAGTAATGTGTTCCTTCTAGGATAAATAGGTGGTGCAGTAGAAGTAAAAGGCTTGTTATTATGTGCTAAAATAGTCTTAACATTTCAGAAAAGTTTGAGAAACTCAGAGTTTTTTTTTTCTTTTTTTTTCCTTTTCTTTTCTTTCTTTTTTTTTTTTTTTTGGTTTGGTTAGGCCATCTTTTCCTGTTGACCTAGCTGCAACTTTCAGATTTAAACAATTGTAATGTACTCAGAAACACTCACTTTCTTGGATGCTTGCAGTCTCTTCCCTTTTTTGTAAAGTCACTTGGCTGCATAGCTCCCAGCCCAAGCAGGTAGGCGTTCTTCTGCCTCATCCGTCAACCCAAAGCACAAAAGAAAAAGAAAGTGAGACAGCTTCCATCTGTGCATTACTCATCTCATCCCCTATCTCTTGCACATACACAAATACACAGAATATGCAGCAACAGAGGAAAAGTTTTTTTCTGAAGATTCAGCCCACAGTCCTACCTAAACCCTGGGAATGGATAAGCTGCCAATGCTGATCTGGTGCAGAAGGTTGATAGGTATTGAGGCCTCCTTACCTAAAGCAAAACAGCAAAGTAAAAAAGCAATTACTTTTATTTAACTCTTTTGTATTCTGTGAGTTTCAAAGACCCTATGTAACCCTCTCTGACTTGTGATGACTCTTTGATCAACAAACAGCTTACTAGCTCCCTACATATCCGTTTTAATGATAAATTTGATTAAGATCTCACTAATGGAAATTCAGGCAGCTACTTTGAATTCACACAAATGCAAATCTCAATTTACTGCAACAAAGAGGAACTCAGATACTGGTTTTAGCTTTGAACCTGTAGACATGAGGTATTGGTGGGCATCTCATATCACTTGAGAGACAGATTATCCTGTGTTTCCTTAGCCTAAATATATAATTGACTCTCTTTTTTCCCGGAAGCTGTCCATATCTCACAAATTGTCCAGCCTACCAGTGGTACAAATTCTTTTAGTTTATACCTTCTGGGTCAGGAGAAAGGTAAAAGCAGATGAAAGGATACACAGAAATGCTGTTTCTCTGTTAGTAGCACAGCATATAGCAAACAACAAAAAATGAGTTACAATAACTAAAACTCTTTCCTACATATATTTTTCTTCTGAAGTTTTGTTATCACTATGGGCTGGGATCAAAATACTTAGAACCAGAGAATATTTTTAAGTCATAGAATCATAGAATCATAGAATGGTTAAGGTTGGAAGGGACCTTCAAAGGTCATCTAGTCCAGCCCCCCTGCAAGGAGCAGGGACATCCCCAACTAGATCGGGTTGCTCAGAACCTCATCCAGCCTGGCCACCACCTTTCTGGGCAACCTGTTCCAGTGTTCTATAACTCGCATTGTAAAAAATTTTTTCCTAATTTCCTATCTAAATCTACCCCCCTCTATTTTAAAACCATTACTCCTTGTCCTATTGCAACAGGCCCTACTAAACAGTCTCTCCCCATCTTTCTTGTAGGCCCCCTTGAGGCACTGGAAGACCGCTATCAGGTCTCCCTGGAGCCTTCTCTTCTCCAGGCTGAACAGCCCCAACTCTCTCAGCCTGTCCTCATAAGAGAGGTGCTCCAGCCCTTTTATCATCTTTGTGGCCCTCCTCTGGACCTTCTCCAACTGGTTCATGTCATTCTTGTGTTTGGGGCTCCAGAACTGGACACAGTACTCCAGGTGGGGTCTCACCAGGGCAGAGTAGAGGGGGAGAATCACCTCCCTCGACCTGCTGGCCACACTCCTCTTGATGCAGCCCAGGATGCGGTTGGCCTTCTGGGCCGCAAGGGCACAGTGCCTGCTCATGTTGAGCTTCTTGTCCACCAGCACTCCCAAGTCCTTCTCCTCAGGGCTGCTCTCAATCCATTCCCCGCCCAGCCTGTGTTTGTGCCTGGGATTGCCATGACCCAGGTGCAGGACCTTGCACTTGGCCTGGTTGAACTTCATGAGGTTGGCACGGGCCCACCTCTCCAGCCTGTCCAGATCCCTCTGGATGGCATCCCTCCCTTCCAGCGTGTCGATGGCACCACACAACTTGGTGTCATCGGCGAACTTGCTGAAGTCAGCCTGCTTTCTCTTGTCATGCCTAGTTCCCTAATTAATCATCTTTCTCCTGCCCTTCATGTTCATCCCTCCTTCTTTTCCCAGAACGTGTTTGGTCAGTTAAGCTTCTTGGGTAATTTTCTGGCTCCAGCATCTTGGATTCTATTTCAGCAATTCATCATTCTTCCAAAATCAAAGACATATTGGCACCTTCTCCCAGCTCCACTTTTCTCATGCATTTTTTTTTGATTGAGAGAGTAGTTATTAAACTTTTCTTCCTTGTATGTGTCTTGGGCACGTATCACATGAAAATGAAGTCTGCACATATTTCCATGACACAGCAGTGTTGTCTAATGATAGCTTCATTATTTCAAGTGTAAATAAAAATTGAACATCTGCAAGTTCTTTAATAGCTTGCCTTCTCAATGTGAATTGAGTTATTGATTATACTGCATTTTAGCGGAATTATAATAATCTGGTGGTATGTAAATGAATGAGTTCTTGCACGTCTTCCATCTCTAAGTGGTGAATATTGAGATACTGAATTATCGTTTCAGCTTAAAGAGTTTTCTTCTGGTTTAAAGGTAATTTTTTTCTTCAAACATACACACAGGTCCGAATTCTAGTCTGCTTATGCATCCACTTCTTATTTTAATATCCTAACATACTCAGATGTAATTATACTGACAATTATAAACTTAATACTGTGTAAACTTGGTACAGTGTAACTGACAGATCTTCATAGATATACAGAACAATAAGTAGCATCATTACAGCATATAAGAATACCAATTTCTGTCGATTTTACTATTAGAACTCCTATTTGTGCAAGATAAGTTATTTTTTCTTCAAACCATTTATCCTTTTAATTGTAGAAATATCTTGAAAACACACAGGAAACAAAGTGAAACCAGTTAACTCAGATCTATACACCGTATCCCACTGAGAAATAGTTAATTAAAACTATAGATAAAAAATAGATCATATTTGTTAATTTACTGTGCAAAGTTTTAGCTTTGCGTACCAGTAACTATGGTTCTGGGTTATTATCTTATACTTAGCGTGCTGCGTTTTTCCCACTTTCATGTTTCTTTTATTCTCTTTGATTGACGTGGTTGAAGAAAATTCCTGTGCACAATCCCTGTGTCGGGATAAATTCCCATTCTCCATGTCTCCATGTCTCAAGACATATACTAATGGTAAAAAAAAAACAGCAACACAAAGGAATCATTCTTATGGATATGTCTTGAAACTGGACATCAATTAAACAGACATTTCACCAGGGAAATGTAGTTGAAAAGTCTTACATCACAATTAGGTGTTAATCTATTTTTATTGTGGTCAGATTCAATGGAAATTTTAAGCATGGGCTTTCATTCCTAAGAAAGATAAATGGAACAGACCTGCTAGAAGTTAAGCATATGCTTAAAACTTCTTTACAGGTGCTAAACCTTTAAATCCTCCTAGATGTGTTTTTTTTTTTCTATAATGATCACAAATTAAATACCTTTTAACATTACTAAGTGATAGAGGGACTTATTTATTCTCTAAAATAATATCTTCTACAAGTTGCAGCTGTGGCCCTGTGAGAGGTAGTGTTAATTTGGACCAGATCATCACCAGAATGAATAAATGTGATCCCAACACTATAATAGAAGGCATTCTGAGTTTTTTTGCTGGTGTAAGAAGTCAGCACTGTTTTTCTAATATACCAATATTATGTTCCTGTCTCTTCTGTCTCATACATTAACAAAACATTAGTGCTTGCCAAAGAGCCAACAGTGATAACAGCCTCAGCTGATGATATGGCACAAATATGAGGAGCTGAAAAATTCTTACATTAATAAGTCAATGACTGTTGTTATAACAGAGCAGTCATAAATTAGGAGGTGCTATATTAGGGTACAATGCAATGATATCGAAGTAGCAGTAGGTTTCTTCAAATTCCAGCTATACAACCAGTATAGATTGGCTTTAAAATCATACCAATGTAATCCCGTAAATTTCAGTCATTTATACAAATTGAATGAAACACTCTTGCTTGTTTTAACTTGTCAAAACTCAAGAACAGCATATCAAAATATCACTGTCATCTGCATCTATGACCACTTCTAGCCCTAAAATAAAAACTCAGGAAGTGAACAACAAAGTTTTTCTACTTTGCTGGCACAAATTACTCCAAGCAAGAACTACCTAGAACAGAGTATAGTATGAAGCTCTGGAAAAAATAATAGCACATTATCAAAGAAGAATAAAAGAAGATGATTAATGTACAAAGTAAAATAAAGCAGTACATTGATAAATAGACTATTGGAACAAAACAAGAAATTGACATTTTCAAGTATATTGTTGCTTCTGTAAAATTCAAATTCCTAGATTCTGTAGTTTTGCCATAGCTTTCCTTTTTTATTTTCAAAACTTTTATAATTTTCAAAAAGACAATTTTTCAAAATCATTACATTATTTCTTGGTTTCCTGTATAAGCTATTAATGGAACATATGTATTAGCATAATGAACAGCATTGTATGCATATATAAAATTCCCTAATTTTCTGCTGAAATAATTAATGACCCTTTTCTAAATGAGGAATCTATTAGTGTTCAAGACTGAATCATTTATTTTATTTTATTTTATTTTACTTACCCTCACTTTTAAAATCATCACTACCAATGCAAAATATGAGTGGACCTCACATAGTGGACTTGTCCAGGTAAGCATACACATTTTGGACTGCTTGCTATTGCATTTCTAGAAGTTGAAAGGTTACATCAATTTTGAAATTGCATGAACAGCACCTCAGACGGAATTGGTCTATACACTGTGACTTCCTCTGGTGAACCCTGGCTGAGATACAGCTTACATGAGAAAAAAAAAAAAAAAGCAAATTTGCCAAAGGAAAGGTTCTGCTACTGTAACTGCATCTTTACTAATGTTTCTGCTAAAATAAAAATATTACATACAGTTTAATTATGGACGTGAGTAACTATTCACTGGGACATACATCTCAGTTTTCAGAAAAGTACTCTCCTGCATAGACATTGCACAAGTTTGTTTTGAAGGTGAGAGCAAGAAGACCGAACCTGAGGTCCATCTTTACAAAGCTTTAGACTGGTGAAGATTACTTTTACCAGGAGGGAAGAGAGGACTGGGAAGCCAGCTGTGTTTGGGGTGTTTTGTCATTTCAAAGTTTTCTTGAGTTACCTCCACTAAAATTAGGGACCTGTTTCGCAATCACAGAGAATGAATTTTGCAGCTGGGTTTGCCATGTAGTTTTTGCACTATTTCTGGAGCAGTTGCACATTCCTTACCCAGATTAGACTGCAACATATCTACTGTGCTTCTGGCACTGAAAATAATTATTCAAAGCATACACTATTTTTCAAACTTCTTATGTTCTGGTATGTCCTCATAAAAAAAAGCATTAAACCAAAATGAAATTATATCAAATTCAGAAGTCATACTGAGATAATGAAGTTTTTTTTAAAAAAAAAAATCTGCATCTCTAATGGATCATCCTGTTATAATTATTTTCTACTCAAATATTGCCTATACAAAGCATTTTTAAATTTATTTACCAAAAAAAAAGGTAAAAAAATTAATCAGACATAAGGTTTTGTTTTTATAGAAATCTTTTTGTTCTCACTTCTAGACTCTGATTTAGAGACAATCAAGCATTTTTTCTTAGATTAATTACGAAAGTAAATTTGCATACACCAAGAGGGCCTTAAAATAGATTAATGTTATTAATAAAACCCCTTACTGTTCTCTTGAAAAAAGCACTTCAAGATAATTTTCAAAGGAACATCCCTAAAAACATTAAAAAATTCATACCAGGACATATGCCTTTATCCTGTTTTCATGGTAAAAATGAAGGAAAATAGTGACAACTAAAAATTAATTAATTTGCAGTAATAAACATTGAATATCAAGTTTTAGAACTAAATACAATAACATCTGTGAGACTGCATATCTACGTGTGTCTGTATATATAGATAGAGAGCCTGAGAAATACAGCTGTCATCAAAACAAATAATTAAAATTGTTGCGTTAATGCAGAAATACTGGACTTCTCACCAAACTGCCTCAGTTTACATTGGGCATGTACTGACTACAGATGTAGTCAGTTTCATGTGGCTGATAATTGCACTGTATTCCTCCAGCCTTCTTCAGCTAGGGGTATTGTGTCAGAAATACTAATTTCTTTTTTTTTTTTTTTTACAGATGAGATGCATAACTGCAAACACTTCCTATTATGCTACGCATCACACATTGTAGAATAATTAAGATTTTATCCTCAAACTTCAAGTATATCTGAAAGGAATTCTCCACCTCAGGCTAATTCAGGGTTGTAAAGGGACTCTAATGATATCTTGGGGTCTTGCACTAAATTATCTGTATTTTTACAGTAACACTCTCTGCTGCCTCTCTCTTTTTTTCAGACTGTTTTGCAAAGGAATTTTCTCCTACAGTTTTTGAGCTATCTAGAATAATGAATTCAGTATCAAAGTAAATGTAGGAAAAGAAATAACAACAATCTGTTCTGTATCACATTGACTTAGTGGCTTTATTTCATGCTCTTGCTTATCCTCTTCATTCCTTATGCCTTCTCCATTTGCCTGAAATGCAATTTCTCCTAGATCTTTTTTATTCTTTTCAAGCCTATTCTTGCAAATATCTTTATAAGTTTCAAAAAGTCTAGTTGTGGCAGTAAAAAAATTTTGGTGCAAATCTGCCGTTGCAGTAAGTCAGCACACCTGATAACTGATAACTGACCACCTGCATTGAAGATGCTGTTGGCACCCATATTGTGTGTGGACAATGGGGCGAATTTTGCATTGTGGAGCATGGCCATGTTTTGGATGAGTTTTCACTGGCTAAAGTTTTTCACATGCCTCTCTTAAAACCTCTAGAAGTGTTTAACTGGTAAATAATAATGATATTAATTGGAGTGTTGATATTTGAATATTGTGAACTGCAAGCTATTTGAGTTTGTCTATTATCTAGTTTTCAGGAAATCTACTATATGCAAAATGGATTTAGCTAGAAATGTAACCACAGATTCTTTTGCAGCTGAGCTATTTTTTTCCCAGAGTTTTGAAGCTCATGAAAAGCTCCTGTGAATTGAGAAGTTGGAGTATAATGTTCTCTGCTGAGACAAAAATGTATTGAATCCTTCAAATTCCATGAAGCTACGCAAGTTTGGTATTATTTCTAGCTAGTAGGTTTGACTTCTGCTGGACGTACATGGCTGACTAATGCTGTGAATCATTGGTGCTCCACAAACCTAAATCAAACTGTATTTATTCTATTTCCAGTCAGTAACAAGTTATTATGAGGTGTTTGCCAGCTTTCAAACTCAGTAGGTTCCTAAGCAAAATACACATTTGCGACTTTATTCATAGGTTTTTCTTTCATTTTAGTTATTTGTTTTTAATTCAACTTCCATTCAAGAGCAAGCTGCTGGAGCTTCCAGCCTGTTATTGTGAAGCTAGGTAATTTGCCTCAGCTCTAAAGCACTCCCTGTAGTGTGGAGGACAGGGTGGAGAGATGCTGGGCATGCTTGCAGCTGCTCCTCTGAAAAGTCAATCAGAATCATAGAATCATAGAATAGTTAGGGTTGGAATGGACCTTTAAAGGTCACCTAGTCCAACCCCCCTGCAAGGAGCAGGGACATCTTCAACTAGATCAGGTTGCTCAGAGCCCTGTCCAACCTGGCCTTGAGGCAATGGTCTTACTGAAGGATTATGGACTACGGTTCCACAGCTCCTCACCTCTGCAATCGATCTGTCCACGGAGTTGTCTCCAACAGAGCTACTAGCAACTTTATGTTTCTAGTACTCAGCATCATAACTCTAACCACTTCAGCCTCTTTGAGTAAGTCCAGTCCTTTCCTTGAAGCCATCACCCTGTCCTCAGACCTCATCCAGGAAACCAGGAGACACCTTCTTTCTTCTTGACTGACAGCTATATCTGTGGCCTTTGCAAAGGAAGGAGGCCTCTATTGATCCAAGAATTCCTTCTTTTAGAAAAAAGGAGTTTTGTTGCTGAAAAATAGCAATTTCAGTACAGAAAATCTTACAGCATTGTAAGATGTTACAATGCTCTGTGATAGATGAAAGATAAAGCAATACTGTATTTGGCAGAGCACACATCAAGGGTGAATCTTCCTGCAACTGACTTGTGCCACAGCATTTGGCTTAGCACTCTTCCAAACTACCCAGCACCATCTCATGCATGCTCTGAAGTCAGAGGCATTTACATTGGCCACTCTGCCCGTCTCACTTCGTGCTGCAGCTGTAGGTAAGGTGCAGGTAGCTAAATTAATCTTTGACAGTTCAGTGTTGTCCAACAATTCCACAGGTCCATTGTCTACTCCTTCTGTTTGGTTTTATGCCCTATAAACTGCTATTTGGTCTGCAGCTTTAATTTGCACACCCCTGGACAGCTATTAAAATCTCATCTTTCACTTTTGACATAGCTGCATTGTCTTGTTTGTGTTTCAAGAGTAAAATATGAGCAGGCACTGGCATTTCTCTATTCTTTCAAGAGTGATATCAGCTAGAGGTAGGAAAATACATTATTTCTTCTGCTCCTTAATGCAGTGTTACAATAATTACAAAATTATAGATGTGAAGATACTTGAAATGTGGTACACTGATTTTTGTACGTGCAAATGATTGAACAATTTTGGGGAAAATCAAAATGGAACAAAATTTAAAAAAAAGATTTTACAAAGAAGAAAATGGGCAGGAAATTATATTTACCATTCTTAAAACTATCCAAAATCTGTGGTTGTAGAGCAATAAAACTGAGGGGTTTTTCTATAATGTAGTGTCTTTTCTATTCTGTTTTACTCACATATCTCCCTTACTGTAACAATATTTTAGAACATTCCAGTAATATGTGACAAAACTAGTATAAATCATCTATGCTTTGTGCTTTCTAAACTTATATTTTAGTATCCGAAACATAAAAAGTAAGCCAAGTGTGGGATTTGAAGGGGTTTTACAAAGGATTTTGTCAGATTTTCCAAAACTCAAGTCTAACAGTTTATACTAATCTCCAAGGTTTTAATATAAATATGAAATTATGACCCTAGTTCGTGCCTTGGCATAATTCCAGTAATCTCAGCAGAGTTCCATTAGGAATGTATTTGCCTCTGTTGTTTTTCATGCATCCACTTATCTGATTCCTAATTTGCAGTGTATTACTTTATATTTTTTTGAGGGAAGGGACTGTAAAGCAAAGCAAAGCCAAGCAACTGAGATCTCCCTCGTCATATCCACTGATATGCACACCTTATACATCCTTTTCTCTTTCAATGTTTTACTAAACCCAGATCCAATTTCTGACTTACTGGTTTTCCAGATATAGCTGTAGTTTTTTTGCCTCATGTTTTTATTCTTATGCCACAGCCCAACTGGAGTGCTTCTCCCAGGGCTAAATACTTTCTTCTTTCTCCTGTACTTGGCTCAACTATCTTGTCTTCAAAGGTTGTAAATGTCACAAGCAGGCTTGCAGGCTTCAGGCAGAAGTGTTTGCCACAGAGCAGTGCGTCAGACTGGAATTTTGAGTGCCATCATCACCTGCTGCGCCTTTTTACCACTGCCTTTTATGCTGTTTTCCTAGACCCAGTGCCAAAAATCTTGTAGAGACATTGCAATAACTCTGTCTGCAAAAATGAGCCTTCTCTAAGTTTTGGATGTGTCAGAGTCCACAAGAAAGGATATACTCGGCACAATCATTTCCTTTTCTTAGGCTTGTGGTCTGTAATGCTTCCCTCAATATGTACTGCTTTTTTTAAAAGAGTTTTATTAAGTTGGCTGTAGAATGCCAAGGACACTTCTGTGCTGTGTCAAGGTGAAAAGAGGAACCATTACAGTAAATACTAGGAATCCAATTCTTCAGCTAGGGCTGCATGGAATTTGCATAAGTTAGCAATAATACATCCATAGAAGAAAGAGTATAACAAATCAGTTCATATGAATTGATGAGATTAATATAATCGAATAGATAGTCTAATAAATATAGACATATTTAAATGTATATAGATTGATCTTATATGTTTATGTGAATGGGTATATGTGTCTGTATCTTACTATCTTGCCATCACGAACTGTCACACATTTCTAAGCAGTCCCTACATGTACGCATATTCCAAATATTATAATAATCTAATAAAATAAAGAACTTTGCAGCCCAGAGTTTAAACAAGTTCAGCACTGAAAAAAAATGTCATGTGCTTTACAGTAGGCAGAAACTACTTATTGTTTTAAGTTTTCTTGTTTGTTTTTTAACTGAAAGCAATATAGTATCATCGTAATTCGAAAATGTGCTCACTCCCCAGTTTTGCAATTTATTTGCACAGGCAAGGAGCAATGCTCCCTTAAACAATAACAACCAGTGTGTTACAAAACTCATCTTTTCTTTCCAGAAAATAAGAAAGCTTCAATTAATAGAATTGTTTTCTTTGTGGATTTTTGCCCTTGTGATTAATGCAGACAAGTGGGAAGATGGAAACAGATACAGATTTCAATGTCAGGCTGCAACAGCTGGTTTAATGTAGCAATAGCAACACTTTACAGCTCTGAGAGCCTGGTAATCAGTTGGCATAATGAAAGATGTTGCTTCTCCCTGCAAGCACTGCCTTGCTTGATACAGCAACAGAGTTTATATAGCATCAATCTCACAACAAGTTTTTTGAGCTAAATGTATCTTGACCTACAAATATGGTTCATTAAATGTCAAGAGTGAAATATGATTTGGAGGGGGTTTCTGGAAATATATTAGGCCATTGTTGTGGTAAAACCCAATTTCTCCTTTAGTCTCTTCTTTAATCTATGTTGAAGATCAGTTGCATGTTATGATGATCTAAATGTTCATACCAAACAAAGATCACTAATTTTTAAATCCGCCAATAATTTTTAAATACGCCAATACTGAACTTAACATGAAAATTCCTTACAGATACTGCCCCTCATCTTCCAAAACCAAGCCATCAGTGACCATTGCAACTATGTTTATTCTGCAGCCACAGGAAGGTCAGAGGAGTCATAAGGAAGAGACTTAAAACATCTGCCTTTTTTTTTTTAAGGCAGATGTTATTGAGAGACCACAAGTAAGCAAATAAGTTCCCATCTCTTTTGATGCTTAATGAGAAAATGAGACCTTCCTCCTTCCATGAGAAAAAGTCTATTCACTTACAATCTCTAGAGCTGCTGTATCTCCACTCATAGATGATGGGAGTATGCATGCACTGGCAAGCTCAGGGTCCCCAAGCCCAAAATTTCTAGGGAGAGTTTGATCTACTGCCCAAGCAGAGATTGACTATGTATTCCTAAAGCAATAAATCTGCTGCTGTTCCAAAGACTGGGATTTACAGTGCGTGCTCACACCAACTTTGTTGCGTGTGCCAGGAAAACCTCAGAACTACAATGAATGTGTTGAAAATAGTTACAACCTCTATAAGCTGCAGACATCTCAATTTCTGGACCTATGGAAGCCTATGAAGGATGGTCCAGTGTTCCTGTACTTAAGCAAAGTAAATAGATAGACAATGGGGAGCTACAACAGAAACTTCTATCAGAAGTAAATCTGCAATGGGAAAGGGAACCCTTGATAAGAATCTGTCTAGGTAAGATTTGGGAGTAAAAATAGGAAAAATGCCCAGGAGGGGCACATTTTGCCCCTACAATTCCCTTCCTCTCTGAAAACAGCTCATTCCTGTGAGTCTGAACAAAGTCCTGGTCATATGTGAAAGACAGTAAGGTATTTTTAACAGAAAAAAAAAATCATAGCTTTTTTTTTTTTGCTTTCTCTATATCTTTAAAAAAATCAGATAAGTAAATTTTCGCTTTAACAACCAACATTTTTTCAAGGCTGAGGTTTTAGTACCAGCTTGGGATGTTCCCCCTGAAAAAAACATCAGAGTGAAAATGTTTGCAACTTCTTCAAAGCTTCCTGTAATAAACCAATTGCATTTTTCTTAACCTGTTGTAGCCACCATTTAAAAATTTCTGGGACTATGTTTACCCTGGAAGCCATTGTTCTGCCCTGTTCTCTTTAGCTATAAACTGACCTCACTTTCTAACTAATGATATGTTGCTAAACACTGCTGAAATTTCAAGTACTGCACAAGTTTTCCTCCTTCATTCCTTTTGCAACACCTTTGGTAAGAGGCATTACGCTTTCTGCTTATGACCCAAGCTCATGGCCACTGCTTCATTTAACCACCTTTGGGATCAGTATTTCTACTCGATTCTCTTGGGCACTCCAAATTATTATTATTCCCAAAGGAACGATTCCAGTCCTCTCATTCATAAGGATTCAATTAAAAGTCCTGAGGGAGGGCATTGAAAGAGGTATTTTATTTTAAAAGCCTTTAAACACTGCACAACTGCTGCATTTTCAAGAGCTCCCTGCCATTGCCTCTGACTTATTTCTCTTTTAGTCTGTCCTGGTCACTAAATCTGGCATGCTCTAGTAGATTGCTTTTGATTACAATGCATGTGTGCAATCATTTTGGTGGAGTACATTCTCTGATGTATTTATCCTACTAACATGAGGTATCTAACCTCTGCGTCTAAATCAGGGGATTAGTCCAACTAATGTGTCTCTGTAGGCCATGTAAATAAATAGGCTCAGCCAGAGGGAAACACAGGGCAGGGGCATAATCCCAGTTCTCTGGTTTGCACTCTGGAAAACTTTTTCAGTACTCACTGAGGGTAGCAGAGGGGTGTCCAGCTCTTGGCTCATAAAGCAAGCAATTCACCACAGCTTTTGCAGGACTATTACATGACTAGCAATGCCAGGCTGGCAGGACAATGCTGGATACTTCAAATTCCTGGCCACAGCAATCAGGCAGACAGTACAGGCAAGTGAGACCACCTCCATGTCACTAAGGAGAAATGGCCTCCTGCCTTTTTCCACTCATGAGCTGTTCCTAATCTCCCTTTTCTTCTGAAAGATGTATTGCATGTACACCATGGGTCTAATTGGAATATTTTCATATATGATTCACTGACCCAGGACACGGGTCACCCTGCTGGTGAAGAACTGTGAAGAGACCAGCCTCCAGATTTAGGAATTTCATTGCCCAAATATAGTATGCAAATCTTACTACTGCCTTTTACCTTCACGTTATTGAACAGTTCAGTTTGTATTTTTTGTTGGGAATGATGTGAAGGAGTTTTGAAAACAATTTCTAATATGCTGGGCCTTATTATATTTCTTTGCTATGATTTCTGCTTTGCTGGAGATCAGAAACCTTGGAGCTTTATCTACTTCCTATTATATATTTATTATTTTTATTTATACTCCTATTATTATGAATATTATTATTAACATAGTCACTATCAATATAGTAATAATTATGATCAGGAAGAAACTGACCATTCATTGCTATATCGATAACATATCACTCTTGGAAATCATCTCTCATGACAATAATACAGCATCAGAACTCCTAAAATGTAGTCAACATCTAAGCCGAATGCAGAAGCTAGGCATTTTATGAGGCTCTGAAATTTCACTTTTCCATTGTTTGTTAGAGAATGTGGATGTACTAGGAATGGGAAAGGAAAGAGCTTCACCATTTTAGAGGAAATGAGATCTAGCCATATACAAAAATAATCTGAATATTTTCAATCAAATTACTATTTCTTTAAAATATTTTAACAACAAACATTCCAACAGCATTATGTCAATGCGGTCATATTACTCTTCTCAGTTCTCGTATGTTTTGTTTATGATCCATGAAAGAATTATCCCTATCCAAACCAATTTTAATTGAATTACAAAACAAAAAGAGCCTTTTCTAACTTTCTAACCTTCCTAACAAACCAGAATGGGGTCAAAGAGATTTGAAGAGTCATTGAAGAATATGTTTTGATTTACTTCAGATAGACTCAGGGGAACTTTGTTCCAGATGGTAACCTTAACCTTTTACAACAAACTGTCTATCTGTGGTAGTCCTTTATTACAATTAGATCCATATCTGTCTGATATTTTGGTGGTCAGGAATTTCCTGGTATCCTACCACCTTTGATAATGTATTTTGCATCATTTATCATGAATATGTGTAATAACAGAGGAAAGGAATTTAATTTCAGCTTCTCTCATTTGACTGTGAAGTTTTTTGGAAGTATATTCAATGCAAACACTTCAGAAGACAGCAGAAAGCAGAAAATATCCTCACATCTAAGTGCTTTTTTAGCAGTTTAAATGTTAACACAATCACTTCATCTCTATTTTGATTTGCAATTTTTGACCCTAAAGAATTGAAGAGCAATTTTATATCAATGGTCAGTTTTAGATATATTAAAGCCACTTACATGTCTAACTATAAATTGTGTGCACAAAAAGATGCTTAAGTATTCATGGAATGTTAGTTATGCTTAGTGTTATCTATATTTCCAGTTAGATTGACACAACAAAGCACATGAAATGAAGTTTGTGCAAGTTCTGAAAACAAGAAGATTACATTTCTAACCATAGAATCATAAAATCATAGAATGGTTTGGGTTGCAAGGGAACTTTCAACGCCATCTAGTCCAGCCCCCCTGCAAGGAGCAGGGACATCTTCAATGTGATCAGGTTGCTCAGAGTCTCGTCCAACCCGACCTTGAATGTTTCCAGGGATAGAGCATCTACCAGCTCTCTGGTCAACCTGTTCCAGTGTTCCACCACCCTCATTGTAAAAAAAATGTTTCCTTATATCCAGTCTGAATCTACCTCCTTCTGTTTTAAAACCATTGCCCCTAGTCCTGTCACAACAGGCCCTGCTAAAGAGTTTCTCCTCATCTTTCCTTTAGGTACTGGAAGACCGCTATAAGCACCTGGAGCCTTCTCCTTTCTGGGCTGAACGACCACAACTGTCTCAGCCTGTACTCACAGGAGAGGTGCTCCAATTCTCTGATCATTTTTGTGGCCTCCTCTGGACTTACTTACTTCAACAGGTCCTTGCCCTTCTTATATTGGGGGCTCCAGAGCTGTATGCAGTACTCCAGGTGGGGTCTTATGAGAACAGGGTAGAGGGACAGAATCACCTCCCTCGACTTGCTGGCCACGCTTCTTTTGATGCAGTCCAGGATGCAGTTGGCTTTCTGGGCTGCAAGAGCACATTGTTGGCTCACGGTGAGCTTCTCGTTCACCAGCACTCCCAAGTCCTTCTCCTCAGGCCTGCTCTCGATCCATAATAGCCCTCAAAATACCATATTCAACATATTTAGACTGTATAGAAGTATTTATTTTCATTTCACAGAATACCTAATATCCTAGGAATCACAACTGTTCACTTTTTAATACAAGACACTACTGCCTGCTTGAATGCCTTACTTAAATCATTACCAGACCCTGTATTTCTACACAATACAGATAGAAATTACCCATGTTCAAACTTTTAATATTGTCCTCTCCATTTAGAATGTCAGATATAACTTTTTTAAAAGCTTGAGAGAAATTACTTCCATCACCATCACAATCACCCCTACTAAACTGAATCAACTTACCTTGAATATTGAATAGTAACTTTCAGGCTGGGATCCATGGATACCTTGACATTGTGGTCTGTTTCCAAGGGATTTGTGTAAGATAAATGAGGAAAGTAAGAGGAGTGTCAATAAGCTTATATTCTCTTCAGAAGGGTTAGCCTGTCTACTGGAAAATTTTACATGCTTGTCCAATTAGAAAAAAAAAGTTGAAAATTGCCTTATCCCACACAATATCCTTGTCTCTAAACTGGAGAGACATGGATTTGACAGAAGGACCACTCAGTGGGTAAGGAATTGGCTGGATGTCTGCACTAAAAGAGTTGTGGTCAATGGCTTGACGTCCAAGTGGAGACCAGTGACGAATGGCGTTCCTCAGGGGTCGGCACTGGGACCAGTGCTGTTTAACATCTTTGTTGGTGACATGGACAGTGGGATAGAGTGTACTCTCGGCAAATTCACCAGCGACACCAAGCTGTGTGGTGCGGTCCACACATTGGAGGGAAGGGATGCCAGCCAGGGGCACCTTGACAAGCTGAAGTGGTGGGCCTGTGCAAACCTCATGGAGTTCAACAAGGCCAAGTGCAAGGTCCTGCACATGGGTCAGGGCATTCCCAAGCACATATATGGTCTGGGCAGAGAATGGATTGCAAGCAGCCCTGAGGAGGAGGACTTGGGAGTGCTGGTGGACGAGAAGCTCAACATGAGCCGACAACGTGCACTTGCAGCCCAGAAAGCCAACTACATCCTGGACTGCATCAAAAGAAGCATGGCCATCAGGTCGAGGGAGGTGATTCTGCCCCTTTACTCCACTCTTGATAGGCTGCTTTTCGACAAGAATAAGCAGAATACATTGTAACTAAAAATTCTGTGCTGATGGCATTAACTCCAACTCTGAAGATATGAGCCTTAAACCACAAAAAACCCGCAAACCCTGTTTCTACAAAGCCTTTTCTTCATCATAATGAACACTTACCATTGCCTACTTTTAATCATCAGGCTTAAGCCTTTTCTCAAACCAATTTATTCATATTTTTAACCACTTTGGCGTTATGAAATTACTCACACCACTGTTGGAATACAACCTAGACATATAATTTTCTTTTTACTACTTTGTTAGGCAGAAAGGGTCATTTTTTTTTCCCTTTTTAATCCTTGTCAAATTATTATTTTCCCCTGCAAACTTGAGAAGCTCTTGATATGCAGCACTTTAAAATAACTCTTCTGTCTCTCTCCTGCCTTCTGCTAACAAAAGCTTTGGAAGCACAATGAACACCACGTATACATGTGGGCACCAAGTGCCTATGGAAAAACAAGCAGTATTTCGGTCTAGCACACGCAGTCTGGCAAGGTGCACTCCTAATCATGGGCCACTGATTCACCTTCCCTTGGTGACACTTGCAAGGCTATGCCTTTTTGTTACACAATAACCCACTTCAGAGACTACTAGCCCAGATGAACACATCCATTATATTGTTACTGTTTGGAGTGTGGCATGAGAAAGAAGGATTGTAGATCCACGTACAGCAATCTATCCTTCCCTTTAAAGTCAATGGATGGAAATAATTTATCTGATCTAATTTAAAAGTTTACTTAAGAATGAGTTGAATTAGGCTCTAAATATTGGGATTTTTTTCCTTAGCTATTTCTCCTATTAATTTTCTGTGATTTTCTGGTACCCTGGTTATCAAGAAGTCTGAAGGCTAAGGTTGGCTTATCTACCTACTTAGTACTCCTTCAGTAGCCTTGTAAGACATTCCAAGACATGCTCGGGTATGCGCGTAAACCTCTGAAGAGATTGTGTGTCTCTAGACACACAACTGAATATAATTCACAAGCTCTGAACATCTTAGTCATGGACTTAAGTCATGCAGCTCTAATTACAGGCTCCAAATTGGAGTGGAAACTGCAATCTGTACCCACCTTTACACAGGTCTTGACACAGAACACAAAAGAATATTTTTTTTTTTTGCACTTAAGAAAAGTCTAGACGTAAAATTTTTTACTTTTGTTACGTTTCTAGTGAACCTTCCCCTGTCGTTTTTCATAGCCTGGACATGAATTGAAAGGTTGGGACTGCTTCTGACCATATTCAATAACATGCATTGTGATGAAATAAGTTTTTCTGTCTGGCGAGATGAAGGCACCTGGTTTTGAAGTGTGCTGTGGTTTCTTTCCTATTGCCATGACTGATTTTCCTTTCAATGGAAACCAACATGGATGGTAGTGGGAAGGTGGTAATTTTTGGACCTCATTTGACATAGAGCCAAGAGGTTTGTATGTATTGTGTACATATTTGAACCTAAAAGCTGTAAAAGGTGGAAATCCCAGAGTTTATATGTATTCTATGATGGCAGTCTAAAGATATTTTCAAGGACTACAGTAATGCATCACACTATTTCACCTTGTTTGTCATCTAAGCTAATTGATATGTGAGAAATACTACAAGTTTAACTTTGTTAGCATCTCTTCATGTAGAGAGTATCAGATAGTGCAGATATCTTAGTCTGTATTTTTCCTTTGATATAAGCACCAACAAAACCAAGAAGTCTTACTATGTTTTGGTTTTTTTTTGTTAGAAAATACGTAAGAGAATAAAATATGACTTCATGCTCATATTAAATGCAGCAATTCAACAGAAAATCAGGCTCAGTTATTCAGAACTCATCACAAACTGACCATTATGTCCCTTTCATCACAGTAGGGGAAAGAAAAGCCTTGAGAATGATATTCACCAGATATAGAGCCTTAATGATAACGTTTCTTAAAACACTTAATCAGGCATATTTTATGTAGGACAACTCCATTAAAAAGACGTTTAGAGTTGAGCAGTGCTTTTCAGGTGGAATCCAGTGAATTTCTGAGAAAAAATATATCTTAGGAGTATCTCATTTTCTCCTGGATATTTCACAAAACATCTTTGAAGTCTTCGGAGCTATGGCAGGGATAAAATCCATCCTATTCCTGTACATACAGATTCAAATCAGATAAAACTACTGAGAAACTGATGGCACAGATCTTTAGCTGATTCCTGTCAGTGCAGCTCACTGAAGTGAGTGAAGCTATACCTCCTTGGAGTCAATCTGGTTCCATTATTTGTTTTTATCACTGAATTTATACATATTTCTGCAAATGAATTTCCAATTAGCCAGCTGTACATGTGGTATTTATTTGTCATGCAGCACCCAACATGGTATATAACCTTTCTGCCCTTAATATTGCTAAAGGCAACTGATAACAATGAGCTTATTCTTAAGGAAGAGCTACTAGATTTTAAAAACATTTCACTGAGTAATTTTCATTGTTACATCTTTTATAACAATTACATCTTTATCATTCTAAACCATGTTTTGCACAATAATTACTCTCTAGAATACATGTGACTTATTTATTGTAGAACTTTTGCTAGCCTTCAAGAATACAGTGATAACATATGAGATCAAAATTCATCTAGTCCAGTATCTCTTCTGTAACAGCTAGCAAAAGTGAATGCCTCATGAAAGGATATAAAATCCAGGAAAAAATTGCAGATCCTCAAGACTATCTTCTTTTCAGGATCATGTAAAGCCAAATCTGTTCCACTGCACATCAGAAAGCAATAGCAAATAAAAAAGAACACAGATGACTGCCTGAGTTTTTTTGAAAGTACATGCTGATCTGGTATCAGTTGTTTCCTTCCCTTTCCCCATATTTATCTAGAACCCAAATGCTAAGCCTTTCAGCAGCAAAATGAGCTAAAGTAGTCCTGAGGCCAAGTTGACTTGTACTAGTTCTAGAAACATTACCCCATCCCTATTGCTTCACACTCCTCTATACACAAAGGTATCAAGCCTGATTCATAGCCCTTCAACGTTTATAGCAGCCTTTGCTGTTATGTCATGGACTGCCATCAGATGAACTAAGTGTTTATAAATAGGTGCAGGATAGCTAAATCATTCACAGTTCTTTTTTACCAATGTTGACAGCGCTTTGCTATGAAACTAAGCAGAGAAAGAAGATGACATGTATTGTGTCTCGGATATTAACATCATGATGCAGAAGAAAGTGCAAGTATGCATTTTGTTACTCACTAGAATATTCCAAAAGTGACTTAAGTTGTCTTTAAGGTTAAAATAGTCATCCATTTTACATTAGAAAGAATAACAGAAAAGTACACCTATTTTCAAGGTGAATATGATCGCTATATTTGCTGCTGCTTTAAGAATTTCATTGTGTAAAAAGTCAATCATCTTTTATGTATGGCTAAGAATATTTCAGGAAAAGGGAAATACACTGAACTTGTTTATTAACTTGTTTTTCAGCTCTTATTCTGAACGTATGTGCAGGGTGTGAAGAAACACAGAGAAGAAGGATCAAAAGAGGAGGAAAAGAGGGATCAGAAGAGGAGGAAAAGAAGCTTCCCACCCAGCCTGTCATCTCCAAAACAGCCAAAAATATTCTGGGATGACTGCATATCCCTCTGTTTTATTAACCTTACAGTGCAACAGCTTGTGAGACAACGTAGTGAAGCTCCTTTTATGTCAGTTCTAACATGAGAGGGGCGAAGGCAATATAAGGCAATTCCATCGGACCAAAAGTTGATCGGTTAGCTTCTGCCTCACCTCCTCTACCCTAGTCACTGCCGCTCCCCTTTTGTGCTGACCCCTTGGTAGCTGCTGCCACCCAGGCATGGCTTGCATGCTGCTGGGAGGAAAGGAGTGCGGAGCCTGGCAGCAAGCAATGTGTGAAGAGGAGAAGAAAGAAAATAGCTGAGATGAACAGCAGCCAGGATTGTACTTGTTTGAAGGCCTGAAACAAGTCCTGGCAGCCCTAGAAGCCTTATTATAACCCAACACCATCTTCACGGACAGTGGAGTTACTATACAGCTTTTCACTAACCACGCAGTTACTCAATCCTATATTGTTTACTTCTGATAGCGTTGGGAGCCTGTAAAATGTGATGTATGCAGTATGTTCGGTTAGGATGGAGCAGCAATTGTACTGTGCTTAAAATTCCTATTGACAAACAAACAAACCAGACAATGCCAAAAATGCAGCTTGTCCTAAAACACAAACTGTAGTAATTTGACATCGTAGTTACTAATTTTTCAAAGCCACAAATATTCAAGAACTGAAAGAGATAAATTTTAATGTGTAAATCTTTCACTTTTTCCCTGGTAAAAGCACTTGGGGAGGGTATAAAAGAAGTAGTGGAAAAATGTTGCAAACTAAATGGGCAGCCTGTTCAGCCTGTTTTGTCATTTCCATAGCTTGTATTGAATCAATATTTGCTCTAAAAAAGAGGACATTTGGAAGATGTGCTTCAGAGCACTGCTTGAAGGCCTAGAGTGAATTCAATGCTTGGTTCAAAAGTGCTGGCAGTCAGGCCTGCAGCTTGGCCAGCAGTGTCAATGCAGGGGAAGCAGAGAGAGACTCTCTGTCTCCTTAGCTTTTCCCCTCCTCCAATAAATACATCATCTTTACTGTAACTTGATAACATTCCTCAATACTGAACCAGGCATCCAAAAGCGTGTTGTTTAACGCTGATACAGTTTAATGCTGTGTACTCCAGCTATACTGATGGTATATAATCCAGGTGTAGTTGCATTTCAGTGGTGAACTGAAGAAAGTGTTGCTTATATTAGGTATTGTTACTGTTGTTGTTTTTAATTAATGAAAATTTTGGTCTTATCTGGACTCTAAAATGTAAGATCGCTTTACTGAGACTGACATGTCTCAGTATAATCCACTCTTAATAAATAAATGTCCTAGGGATAGGAAATGGCAGTTGTATTTGTTCCCCTTCAGGCTTCTCTTTCAAATATGTGAAAAGTTGGTTTTAATTAAATGCACAGAGAATAATATACTTAAAAAAATCTTTAAAACAATATTGTTTAAGAAAAAGAAAGATTATTCCCTGTGGCAAGTTTCACACCCAGATGAAGATTCCTTATATTTGCAATATCAGCAAACAACACATTCTGATGAGTAATGGTTTGATAGAATAGCTCATTAAAGGAATGAAAACCAATTTTGTTTTGTTTAGTGAAGAAGGTTTTAAATTTCTTTTTGGTCTAAGTGAAAACTTTCATTTCTTTTGAAATGTTCCATTTTTTTTTTTTTTTCAGTGAAAACACCATGCCATTCTCTAAAAAAACAAAATCAAAACCATTTGGTTATTTCCAAGCATACATATTTTTTTTTTTCTGAAATACTTTTCAGATGTGAAATAATAGGAATTCCCTTCAACTTTCTATTCAGAAGAGTAGAATATTAACTTCCTAATTCTGAACGGAATGAAGCTTGAATTATTAACCTAAGGCTAAGCCAGGTTGTTAACCTTAGATAAGTAATATTTTCACAGTCTCTGAGAACCCACAAAAGAAAAGTCCTTTATATGTGGAGTACGTCTGGTTTAGTAGTGACCCCACTGGTGTCTGTGCTGCAATATGAACACCCTGCAAGGCACACTGTACTCACAGGATAAATTTCAATGCCTGAGCTTGTGCAATTCATTGGCAAAAAAATGCAAAAATTTTGGGGGAAGGGTGAATTCATAGTATCGTGTCATGTGTTTTCATTTATATCAGCGAGTAATATATGTATTTCAGGGCTAACTCATACAAGAAACAACTGATGTAAAATGTGATGAAAAAGGAGCATTACAGAAAAATTCTTTGTTATTTTATAAGCCAGAGGACAGTCTAGTGTTTCTGTTCTTATAAAAGACTGAGTGAGAGAAGAAGGATACATCTTCTTGCAGTTGTGAGGACTGCAATCTTAAACTGAATCAGTAATTAAAGAAGGTTAAGTAAGCCCTTGGGGCAGGGAGTAACTTTTCATTATAGCCTTGTACAGTGTCTGCCACAGCAATCCCTCCTTTCTGTTGGGAACTCAGGGCATTGCTGCCATATAAGAAGCAAAAGCAACAACAGTACTGGGGGCAGGGTGGGGGGAGGCAGGAGACAAAAACCCAAACAACACTTAATAGGCAGAATCTCTTTCTTTCTTTAGTTTTCACTGCACTGTGGATTAAAGGAGAAAGCTCAGCCGAAAATTAGCAGAAACATAATATTTGATGGATTTGAGCTGTGAGGCAGGAATCTTACTGCTGTAAACTCCATAGCCCCACTTGCCTCAACCAGGGGGAAAACACTTCCATCAGTAGAAGGTCAGCCTTGGAGTCTCTTGCTGTTTATATCCCTCACATCAAGAAGCCTCATGCAGAATAATGCATTGTGGATAAAGGATTGTTTCATAGCTGCAAATTTTGTTGACCAAGTTAAAACTAAGGAATATAATTTTTTCTTCTGCAGTATATTTTAATAGATAGCTTATGCAAAGTCCATTATTATGCTAGTAAACCATTCTCGAAACAAAGATCTCAAAGCAAAGACAAATAAAAAGAGAAGAGAAAAGCCTAAAGAGAAAAAGAAATGGAAAGGAGCTAGAGGTGACATTTTATAGTTTTGCCTATCTGAAGTGTGTAGAATCAGGCTTAATCTGGAACAGGCACTGTGCTCAGGACATTTAAATTCTAGCATTCCTGAGAAACAGAATTTCTTGTATGCTTTGCATATGTATGAAGGATGCTTAAACTCAGACTCAGGATGAGAGAATAGGGAAATGTTCCTTCATGGAAAGATATACACTTCCCTTAGTTTCTTCAGTAGCCAACTGTAACTAGTGTCCAGCATGGGTAACCTACAAGGTAAGAATGTGAAAAGGCTGCCCAAGATTTGACAAAATTACATTCCCCAAATTCTGCTAAGAAAGCAGGTGTAAATTCCTCCAGGGAGAGCAAGTATTGTATTACCTATGCTATTTCCCTCCCTGAGTTTGCAACCAATAGGGTCTATGATGGTAACGAAATCTACTAATTATAATCTGGATAAAACATGGAGATTAATGATAAAAACAGTACAGTGACAATGGTGGACATTTTTGAACACTGATATCAATGCAGTCTTTAATGCAATTAATTTGAAATTCTCTGTTATGAAGTAGGTTGCCTCTTTTCTACGGGAGAGGCAATCCCTGCTCCTTTAAATGGCAGACTCAGAAACATGAGTTGAAAAGTCAGCTTCCTGTGTCTCAAACAGTGTATCACTGTGGACTAGACAATACATCCCTCAACTACTTTGAACACAGTTTAATTTCTGCCTGCACAGTCATGATCATTTACACCAATACCACAATAATTTTCTTTCTTTTTTTTTCCCCCGACCTTACTTGCAAGAACTTTGTGTCAAATTTTTTTCTTTATAAGTAATAAGAAGAACAATATACATTTCTTATTTTTGTTCTCTCATTTTTGTATTATACACTTTTATTTTTTTTCCTGTTTGTCCTCTTTATATTAATGGCAAAAAATAATTTAAAAAAAACCTCCTGAATCTCAGACATCAATGGTTGTTACTTATGAATATCCAACATCAGATTTGGGTATATGGCAAATGCACTTTACATATCAACTAAACATTCTTTGGTGAGCAGATTACCTCTTCTAGATTGTATTAAATGAGTAAGTATTCCAAAACTATCATCTCCAGAGAAATTTTGCTTTCTTTTTGAGTAATTAGAATTGGAGCTACCAACATTCTGTGATTTTGCTGAGGATCTGTTTCGGTATAGCAGACTCAAGCAGCATTGCCTAGATCCTTGAGTCTTCATATGACAGTAGCAGTCTTGTGCTCAGAGAAACAAGGTCTATACTTACAGTCATCCTCAGGGCATGTATATTTTCCTTGGCCTATGGTGATAGGGATGCAGTTACTTTGGAGCTTATTCCCCTGAGATCTTATACACTGCCACTGAACTAAACAGAAGCTTTGTCCCAGGTCTAAGAAAAAAACAAGAATGTTCTCACATTTTGGCTTTTAGAATTTGATCTCTGCAGTAGTGTCTGCATCCCTGAAATACAATTATAAAGGTTTCATGTACAACACCCAGGGGTATTATACACCCCTTAACAAGCTGTTTGACAGCCAGCGTGCAGAGTGGGGCACCCACATAACGATGCCTGCAAGAAAGTGCTCATGGAGAAGAGGCCATAAGCAGACAGCCCCTTCCCATGATACATCAGACCCCTAACCCCTCAGGTGTAGAGCTAATCAGATGTCTGAGGGAGACACTGAGAGAAAAAAATCACTCTTCCATTATTTAAAAAAAATAAAAAAAAAGTTATGCCTGTCATTGACTTTCACTGAGAGCATTTTCACTCAGTGAACTCCCAAGACACTTATTGGCACAAGCTGCCCAGATAAGCCTAGCAGTGAAACAACTTGTTTGTGCATCCCAAGTGCGGGTTAAAGATGAACTAGCCATCAGTATGCTCAACACTGAGCTGCTAGGGATTTGAAGAACCTGTGCTCTTGGTTGAACTGAAATATTAAATACTGATGGTATGTGTTGAGTTTAGGTGCCCAAAACATAAATTGCAGGAAAGCAGGGAGGGTTAATGCCAACATGATTTTTAGACTCAGCTCCCTTAATTGTGCTAGTATGGTATTAAGAATTTAGGATTATTCCTGAGTTTGTACCTCTGTCTTTTGTTTAAGTGAAAGTCCATAAACATGGAAAATTCTGTTTCCCTTAAATCAGTTCATATAGTTTGTCTATAACAAACCCTGCCACTTATACAGGAATACGTGCATTATGCTGAGTATGAAGTGAGTCACCATGAGAGCTTTAAAATTAGATATTAATCAGCAAGCTCTATGAGCACTAATTACTAGGTGAAGCTGATACTGCATGGATGATGAAGGAGGTAGATACATATCTTTCTCATTTATTCCAGTGAACACAACTAGGCGTGGCTAAATGAACAAGCTACCTCATTTACTTGTATTAGAAATCTAATACTGAGGTACCCGAGCTTCTGTACCCCAAAGGAAAAGGTTTTATTAGCTTGGAGCCATGTCATAATAGATTAGATGAAGATATAGTTAGCAATGGGTTCATTGAGAAAAGAGTATGTGTTCAGCAATGAATTCTTTACCAGTAACGTTCAGGTGTCTCAGCAGCATGTTGCACAGTGACTGTGTTTCTCCCCATGGAAATCATTTGATGTAGTACACTAACCTGCTCTGGCTTCTTTTGACTCTCCCTTTTTGTGATACTGTCAAAGAGGCATAACTCAGCATGCTTTGTTGTCTGAATGTCTAAACTAATTACAGGCACTAAAGTTGTATTTGCTGACTTGGCTGCTGCTGAGTCAGCTTTTTCAGTGTTTAATGAACTTCTTTAGAATCAAGAGTACTAAGAGATGGCTTTGCATACAGAATATATCTGACGTGACTACAGAACTGTTATTTATCTAGTAGGTTCTACACCACTTATACATGACATGGAAAGCAAAATAAAAAATATCAGCCTTATCAGTGGCTGTAACCCCAGGGATATCACCTGTAGTTTATACAACAAGATTTAAATTTCAGTGGCCATATTCTGTCCAGAGGCATAGTCACAGGTGATACAAAAAACCAGAAGGTTAAATCACTCATATAGAATACTTGGGACTTAATTGGTATTGTTATTTTCCTCACTCTGTCTCAGGAAGTATCTTTTTTTTACTCCTCAGGGATGCAAAGTGCACCACAGGTAATGTAGAGAGATAAAGGTAGAATAGAGCCTAGATTATACCCGTCCTGTTCTGTAAGCCAGAGACCTTCAAGCGTGCAGTGGGGAGGATGTCTTAAAAGAAGAATGCTAATTCATGCATATCTCTCAGGATGAGAGGATTCCTTCTAACATTCTTCACTGGTGGCTGGATGTCATGGAGACTCTCACAGTGAGCTTGTATGTGTGTAGTGATGGAGATAGCTGTTGTTATTTTCCTTTTCTTCTCATTTAAAAAATTACACTTGTGGAGACATCTGGATGACCCGGTAGATAACAGATGTGTACATTTGTGAATCTCAGAAGATTCTGACATGAAAATTCCTCAGATGCAATGTTCAAGGAATGCTTTTTGAAGTGTTTAACAAAACATAAAGAGGAAGGTTTAAGGAAAACAATAGTGACAATAACTCTATCTTTTCCTCACTCTGCTTCTGAAAATGGCTGTGTTTTATTCACAGAATAGACTGCTAGGAATCCCAGTCCCTCTTTCCCTTCCTCCCCTCCTTTTGTCTTTGTATCCTTCCTTCCATCCTTTAATCCTTCTGTTCTTCCTCTCTTTATCTCTTCCTCCCTTTCCTCCTTCCTTTTCCTCCTACTCTAAGCTAGACAGAGAATACAAGAGGAAGTCCACCCTCTCCTCTGGGATCTGGGAGCAGGAGGAGTGCTCCTGCACAGGGCTGGGTGGATGTCTCACAGCCAGGCATGCGTGTGCCATCAGGGAGCAGGTAGGAGTCTGCCTCCTCCCTCACTGAGGCAGGGGAGAGCTGGGCCAAGGGAAGAATATTTTAATTTGCCTTGGCTTCATCCACAGAAAAAGTCTAGCTATTTTCTTTCCCACTCAGATAAGAGAAGCTTAGAAGCTAGTTGTGCTTTCATACTTCCTTCACAGAGTCCCTTCTCTTTTTGTTTTGTGGCTTCTAGGGCTACAAAGCCAGTTGCTTCACAAAACTTGTGGCAAAGCCACAACTGAGTCCATTAAAAATATAACGGCTTGCCAAATGCATGCATTTTGGCTTTAATCACAGTTGTCTGAGTTATAAAGATTTCCTCAAATCAGCAAGGTTCCAGCTCTTGGGATGCATGTATATTATTGGGAAATATATGAGGAGTTTAAAATGGGTTTTGTAATGAAAATACACAAGCCACTATAATTGCAGTGATACTAGATGGTGTCATTGTAATGTCACGCATGCTTATTCTTATATGGCAGTCACAACGTGACATAATTTACAGCAAGTTGAGGATTTATAGTCTGCAAAAAAGAAACTGAAGACATACTACTTTATGAAAACAAATCACAAACCATTATTCTCTGCCTAATCTATTCTGTCCTTTCTGTAGTTCATTTAATTACCAAGAATTATTGTCAATCTCACGTTTTGCATCCTGAAAAGGGCAAGTGCAGTTTGAGAAAGCAAATGAAACGCTTCTAACACGTTTTAATTCTCCTAGAAGCCTCTAAGTGTTGGCATTGAAATAATTTTCTCTAACGTGAAGGCTTACAGAAGGAGCATAATTGTGGGTCTAACATTATGTGGCTTTCTGGAGAAGATGATTTGCTCAGTCATTTACACTTCCATTATTTTCTTATTGATATTATAACAGAAGTACTACTTAAAATCATCTTCTTTATTAGCATCATAGATCATAACATGAAATAACAATCCACTTTGCTGTAGCAGCCTGAAGACTTCTTCTGTACAGATTTATGTAATTTCATTTTTAAGTAACATAATTCCCAGAAATGTGTCTAAGTATGAAGACTCAGTTAACAAAGATATCTCTGGGAGACTTTGCAGAGTGAAATAATTGCAACTTAGTCTATTCCTTTCTTTGAAATGTGATATAGCAAGGTTCTATTTCAGAAACAGCAGTGAAAAACCTTTTAAGACAGAAATGCCCACCATCTTTCATACTAATGCTAGTTATATCAATATGGAGCATGAAGTACAGATGTTAGACATTCAATATGCTACCAAGTCAATCACTTGTTTTGAGCAGATTCTATTACAATTAATTACTGACACTTGGCCATTTAAGTGAAATTGCTTATCACTTCAAAATTTTATTGTTTGTAAAGATTGGATGAGGTACTTGAATACATTTCCCCATTATTCATCCATTTTTCATGACAATTTCTGAAAAATATTCCTGGATCTGTCTTGTCACAAATTATTTTATAATCTAGCTGTTTAAAAATAACCATGATGTGTGGCATCAAAGTTTAATCTATGCCTTAATATTTGTCTCAAGGATTAGGAAATATGGATTGGAAATCCCTCAGTCATAGAATGAGCTCTGAATGAGACTGTGAATTGTGAGTGGGTATTTTCTCATAAATCTATGGCGAAACACTTCACCCTTGGTTTATTTTAAAAGGAAAAAATATTCATCTTGTTCTGTCCTGTTCCCTTTTCCCACTTTCCTGTAGCCTGTGCTGTTATTTTTTTTTTTCAAATAAAATGTTCAAATTTCCTCCTTCAGTAGAAAGTACTAGAGTATTTTGTGGACTAAGGTCTAAATCCCACAGAGAGGGGCAGGGTTCAGATCTACCCCATGCCCAGGACTTTCTCATGGCCTAAGCCACTGTGTACTGATGGATTTCATTCTCAGACATGCCCAGGTCTGGGGAAGCAAGTCACCTGGTTAGTTGTCCCAGTGCTCAGCACTGTGGTATTGAAACTTCTTTCTGCACCTTCGAACCTCAGTTCACCATCTGTCAAGGGCCTCACTGTAACTGTGCATGGAAGAAGGTATTAATTGCACACGTACCACAGCAACAAAGACAAGATCAAAATATAAGAGGATTAGCTTGCCAGAGAAGACAATAAGAAAAAAAAAATCAAAAGAATAATCTGAGAGACTCCTAAATAATGAAAAAAAAATTATCTTTTCTCATGTCTAATCATAAGTGCATTGAACACAGCATAAATAAAATCCAACATTTTCTTGAGAAAAAAAAATAATTGAAGTAAAAAGGGCTTCTTGATTTGCTTCACGATCTTGGAGGTCAGCCATTTACATTCTACTTGCTGACTTTCTAGGATTTTCCTAGTGTACTCACGATTGTTCCTTGTGACTTTTAACAATTGTAGAATATCAAAAAGGAAAGAAGTTTTTTCCTTGTTCTTTATATGTACACTTAAATATAGATACTTGAGGAAGTAAAAGAAGAATGCTTGTGACAAACTGTGAACACTGCTTAGTTAAAAATGTATTTGCCTCTCTAATTGCTATTTCCATAGTAATCTACTTGTGTTCTACTTGTCAGATATTCAGGTATGACTGTCAGCCAGAGTTATAATTTTGGATAGAAATAGGACATTTCACCTTTCAAGATGAAAATCACAACTCTTTTAAGTGAGTTCATTTTCTAGAAAATATGGGACTTATTTTCTAAGGTGTGAAATACAGGACTGTTACAGCCTAATTCATAATATCTCTGTAACATGTTCCTACTCTGTGTAGAAAACACAGTGACTTCTAAAGGATGTGGCTTCTGCACAGACCTTGGTAAAAAAAAAGCTTTGGATTTCCTGGATGAGACTTCAGGGGATTCTGTTTATGCCTTATGATATTATATGATAAGATATGATATGATAGAATTTGATACAATGTGATACATGCCCCTACAGAGCACCCTTCACATTCCCTTTCTTCAGTTCAGGCTCTCTCCTCTTTTTATGAGGTCTCTCAGTTCCATGAAAGGATCCAGCAGCAGGGTTGGCTATCAGTGACATACATTTCTAAGTAACCTGGTGCAACTTGGCACATTGCATATGTCATAACAATTAGGGATGGAGAAAGAAATGAAGCTCTGAAAAATTTCTGTCTTTAAAAATACTCAAACATATGCAGATGGGCACAGTCCTGCTGCTTTGGCACTGGGAATCATTGGGTTAATTCATTCCTGCTGAACTCCAGGCGTCCTTTTGTCTGTTATAATGTAAGTAGGAAATGTAATACTTCAGAGTAAACAGAATCTCAGCACATCTAGAGCTAGAATTCTGTCTGGATGATCACTTAGAGATACTTAAACTAAGAATATCTACCATGTTATAAACAAGTTCACATCTGTCCTACCACACCCAGTGCCCTTCTAACCTGAGTATAAAGGTAAAGGATGTTTGAGGGATACTGATGTATAAATAGATGTAACAAAAGGCCACATAAGGGAAAACTCTGTCCACTTTCCTCTTCCAGGAGTTTTAGATGAGTATCTGTCTGTCTAATTCGGTGAGGTCAGTCAGTTCTTTATACAGCTGAATCCTGAGTGGGCTGTGTGGTGGAAAAACACTAGGGTTAAAATGTGTGTTTGCTATTGGTCAGGAGTCAGATACAGATGTAGTTGTCTTCACGTAGCTGCCTACAAGCAAGTGCCTAAGTTACCAGTACAGCCAGCTCCAACTAAATGTAAGTCTCTTAATCAGGAGGTAAATCTCACTTTTGTAATCTAAGTTTAGAATAAAAGCAACAGATTGACACAAATAAACTTATGGACAAGCTCAAGGGAAAAACAAATACGAGAGATGAAGAGTCTTTGTTTCTGCAGTAGGTCACATGTCTAGTCTGTGGAGGGTAGAGTCCAGATTTGGGAATGCATACTACTTCTGTAAGTGTGTATTTATTTGCATTGTTCTGTAAGTTGCTCATATGTAGCATATAGATGCATATTGTGGCATTTATCATATTTATTTTCAGCTGTGTGAAAGTTCAGTGTCTGTCTGAACTTCTTGTTCAAGCTTCCTTTCCTCATGGAGAGAGAGGGGCACTTCTAGACAGTAAACCATTTGCCTCTGAGACACCAATTCAAGTTGGACAGCCACAATCGCAGGTCACTTTTCAAAAAGCAGGTGCTGTACTAAAGCATAGGTGAAAAAATAGCAGTCTCTTGAATACAGGATAGAGATCTTCCAGAAAGGCAGATGAGAAAAATAAAAATGTATTCATAAACACTGCTCTGCCCATTGATCACAGTACAATACTATTCAAAAACAATTAGGAGTGGAGTGAAATCTATAGAAATGAGTTTTGGAAGAAACATGAGTGAGGTAATCCTGGTTTTGTCAAGTCCAGAGAAAAGACTTCCAGCAGCTAAGACACACACTTGGGAGAGATTTCATATAGATAAACCACTCCTGCCGTCATAATAAGTGTGTTCGTTTTGGTGAGCCAGCATAGCCAATAGAAGCAGACATGAAACCTCGTTTGATTTCCAACAGCTGATAACACTGTGGCCCAAGGCTTTGGGGTGGGGCGGCAGGGAAAAGGTCCCCTCTAACTTTCTGATATGGAGCTTCAGGCTCTTGAAATATTAAGTCTGTAAAGTGCAAAGATTTTCTGTAAAGTTTACTTTTCTGTTTATTTTTCCTTTGTTGCTCTATAGCCCTGGAGTTACACTCATTCAAGCCTGAGAATCTTTACCACAGGCAACTAAGCTGATTACCCCCAAAAATTCCTCGGTTTAGTTCTGGGTTTTTTTTTTTTTTTAGTAAGATTAATTTTCACATAACAATGTCATTCCTACATGGGAAAAATGAAGCCCATCTTAATAACAAATCACTTCCAAAGCAGAGAACCACACAAAGAAAGCATAGAGCAAGAACAGATTTTCCATAGGAGGGGAAAATTGGGCTCTAAGTCCATTCCAATCAGTACAAGCTGCGGAGCAGGTCATCCTTTGCTTTATGATTGTGCTTGCAACTGTGCAGATGCAAATTTCCTTTCCTTTCCCTCCATATTATTCTGATCTGTACCTGTATCTACAGAGCAATAGTTTTGAGAGGTACAACGTATGCATTTGCTTAAAATGCATACTAAAAGATTATACCTTAAAAAACTGAGGTTCCCATATGACATATGCTGGATTGCTAAACCTCAAATCCAAAGTTCTCAATTCATCTGCAGAACAATCTGTGGAAAAGCTGTACATCTAAAATTTGCTAATTTTCATCAACCATAGTAATTTCTAGTGGTGAAATAGTAATTCTTCAGCTTCCAATCCTTTCCAAATTTCCTAACAAATGTGTCAATTACAGGCAGTTGTTTAAATGATGCAGATGCCTGTCATTCATATAAAAGCCACAAAGCCACATAAAAGAGTAATTATATTCATTTACTTGGATTCTAGTTCAGAAGCAAAGTAGTGACTTGTGGGACATCGTACATGGCATAATTCCTTCAGCCATCAGCTTAAAAATATATCTGAAAAGTATCATCACTCTGGAGTACATCTTTTCTGTGAGTAAACTCCAGTGATGAGTTAACCAGAAATCTGTTCTTTGGAGAAAGAGCATCAGTCTTTCTAATGTCTGACGAAAATAGAGGACGCTGTCAGAGAGAAATAAAACAGGGCTGAAGTCAGGAATCATTTACAGAAAATCTGTGTCATGAGTAACGCAGAAAGAGAAACAGAGTAGCCAGGAATTAACTTTGTTCAAGTATGCTGTGAGTGTTTAGCAAGCATCAGTGAAAGATATTTGACTGGACAATAAGGGACATAACGGAAAACATAATGAAATTAATTTATACAGTTCCTTCTTCTTCCTTCCTCTTTCACTTGGTTCACTATAAAGATGAGCGTAGAAAGCTTTCCTTGCTGTGGTTCTGAAACACATCAGCTTTGCAGCCTGAGGAAAAAGACCTGAGCATCTTGCTAAAGCTTTATCTTATGTGGCCAGCCTGGTTGTGCAGAGGGCTAATTCTGAGGTCACAGGTGACCAGCAACTCATACATAATGACAGGGACACAGAGACAAAAGTCTATCATGTACTTCGGTGGTCAGAGGAACTCATCACAAGAGTGTTCCGGTCTTTTAGTGGCAGTGATGTTTCAACTGTCAACCTGAAAATACAAAACAACAACAAAAAAAAGCCAACAAAATTGAAGATGTTTCATTTAAAATCTACCCTCAAAAATCAGCATTCCTGTTCCCCAAATACTTTTTATTTGCACAAACTATGCTATTCAACTGGACTTTTCTTTTTATGGGGAAGAGAAGGCAAAAGGGAACAAGGAGGGGACCTTGCACTTGTAGGCAAAAGAAATAATACTTTTCTTCAGGGAGGGTGCCTTGTGGTGTTCCCATTTACTCAGCAGTTCACAGGCCATAGTGTGTGTTAAAGAGACAAGCATCTCACCCAGGTTCAGCCCATCTGTCTACCTTTAGCAGGCTCTGCATGAAGTAGGCTAAGGACAGCTGTCCTCTTCCAGGTTCAGCTGTGCTGAGAGGTTTCCACTCCAGCTACTCATCACCGTGCCTCCCCTGAGGCTACGGACACCCTACGCTGGCTGACTGACTACTAACCCTCTCTGAGGAAAAAGAAAAAAAACCACCCAAACAAAAAACTAAGCTGACTTCAAAAGTTTAAATAGTAACTAATTACTAATTTGGCCTATGAAGACTAAAGCATGTTAATATGTTTTCCCACAAGCAATTCAGTAGGCATTGAGGAAAAAAAGCAATTTTGTCAGCATGTGGTGAAAGAGCAGCTTTAGATTAGGTTTTTTTTTTTCCTCTGGCATAAGAGTTTAAGGCATATTTTTGTTTACTACATCTGAATCAAAACCAATCATTCATTAAAGCAAGAAATACATGTATCACACATTTGAGATAAGTCATCCCAGCACTCTCATCCTGCATCGCTAGGTCTCATTAAGAGAACTCAGGCTATGGATGGCTGGCTGGTACTCCTGCCATGCCGTAAGATTTTTACTGTCCTTAACTAGAATGACTGAAAGTATGTTTCACACACCCTCATTGAAGAGATATGGAATAACACTAGGCTACTTGATGAAAAGATAACACAACTGTTAGAGAGTTAGAAAGAGGATCCTCCTTTTGCACTTTGTGTATTACTTCCACCTTATAAAATATATTGTTTTTCTGAACTTTGTGGAATTTTTAGAAAGGCCAATTTTTGTTTGACTTTTGGAAAAAACAGATTTCAACATGTGTCAAGTAATTCTAAACAAAATTCATCAGAAAGGATAACCTTGGACCTCCATTCAATATCTTAACATGCAGAAACCCTTTGATTCAAGTGATACCACTGTGAAACTATATTTTGTATAATTTCCAGAAGTAAAGTGTAAATATTTCCAGCAAAGCATTCTTAATGTAAGTTTGTTTGCTAAGTGTGTTTCTTCCTCTTAGGAGCTTGTTCCTGTCGTAGGAAACCTTTTTTTTGTTTTAATGGAAAAACAAAGTGGATGGATTCTCCAGATTTTCATTTCTACCAGTTTGCAAACTCACAAAACCCTAATGTAAAGCATTTCTGACAAAACCCCAAGAATAATGTCTGAAAGCCCCTTGCTAGAATATCAGCCAAGAATACTATTTCTGTCACTTCCTGTTTCTCACCACACTGAAAAGAATTGTAAACATGACATTTCTCCTACTATTTGTGCACTTTTAAATTCTGATCTCAGCAGGAGCCAGGAAAAGGACAAGAACACAAACCTAACTGTTGCACAGTAAAAGAAGCTGAGATTCGGCACAAATGACCGTTTCATTGCTTCAGATTTGTAGATTTACATGTGGCCTACTTCTGACATCTATTTTAGAACATGATGAATCAGATCCTAAAGTCTTTATTTCTTTCCACTGACTACAAAAGTATGACCATCTCTGCTGTACATGTTTACATGGCAGATGTATCCGTTTTGTCAGCTGAGTCTCATCTTTGCTCACCCACAGAGAGATATATCAGTCCACGTATTGATTTTTGCCTTAACAACCATATTGCACCAATTGAAACAGACATCTCTATTTTACTGACTATAGCATCTTTTAAATAAAACAGGAGTTACTGTGTCCTGTTTAGTCAACAATTAGAATAACATCTGACCTCCAACTAAACAATCTCCATCCTATAAACCAATTAACATATTATTGCATGATAATTTTCCTGTATCACAGTCACAGTAGTAAAATCATAGAATTATTTAGGTTGAAAAAGATCTTTAAGATAATTGAGTCCAACTACAAACCTAACACTGCCAAGTCCACCAACTAAACTAAACCTAAGCATCACGTCTACACGTCTTTTAAATATCTCCACAGATCATGACTCAACCACTTCCCTGGGCAGCCTGTTCCAATGTTTGGGAACCCTTTCGGTGAAAAAAATTTTCCTAATATCAAATCAAAGCCTCCCCTGACACAACTTTAGGCCACTTTCTTGTCCTATCACTTGTTACTTGGGAAAAGTGACACGCCCACCTCTCTACAACCTCCTTTCCGGTAGTTGTAGAGAGTGAGAATGTCTCCCCTCAGCCTTTTTTTCTCCAGGCTAAATGATCCCTGTTACCTCAGTCGTTCCTTGTAACACTTGTGCTCTAGATCCTTCACCAAATTCGCTGCCCTTCTCTGGACACACTCCAGCAACTCAATGTCCTTCTTGTACTGAGGGGCCCAAAACTGCATACAGTATTTGAGATAGGGCCTCATTGCATGTCTATCATTCTGGATTCTCTCTCTTTTTTATATTGCTTCAATGTCAGAATCAATTCTACATCATGAAGAAGAGTCCTACATATATGTTTGACATGTTGTTTCCTGTAGGGTATAATCTTTAAATACAGGTATCTACCCTCACTCATTTAAGCAAAGGCAGAAAAAGAGCCCAAAGGGGAAAAAACAGTTTGTGACCTTGACAGTACAGAACAGCAAAAAAAATTTGTCCCTTGCTGCAAAAGATGTTAGGAATGGCCCCAGAGTGTTTCAGCCATATGGGTCCGATTCCACAGCTCCTGGAAATAAAAGAAGAAACTTCTGCAAATCAGAAGCATATTCCTCTGCACAGCTTGTTAACTGTAAGAGAAGACTTTCTACTGACTTTCTTACCTTGTACTTGATTGGTAGCCTCTTGTGAAAGCAGCTGTGTACTAAAGGTTTCAGAGGACGAAATCTAGGTAAAAGGATCTCAAAAATCCTCATTGCTACTGAATGAGTTATGCATAAAAAGAAATGGCTGTGTGTTAAATTAAATAATGAATTATTGGCCAATTAGGAAAGGACTCTGGTATTCTTGGGAAGATTTGAATATCGTCCAAAACCAATATGTGTAGTTGACTTTTGGCAACTTAATTACGAAACACATTTCCGTAGTAGATCAGAAATAGCATGATTGAATTTGTACAAGTGAATTCCTGATTGAATTTACAGTACACTAGGACAGATGCTTCCTCCTATTTCTGCTGCACAACAAAAATCCCGAGCTGGAAAAGGAGTAATAACAAAATGTAATTGCCTCCATGCTTTTTATTTTTTTTGTTGTTTGTATAAAGAAAATGGGAACTCTTTTGGAACAGTTTTAATAGGCATGTAACGCAAGTATTTCACCATGAAAAAGCACCAAGCTGCCATGGTATTTTTACTCCTGGTGACGTTACAGCCACTGAAATAAGCAGAGAAAAGTGTGACCACATTTTTTAAACATGTGGAGGGGAGTCGTATGCAATTGGAATGCCTCTGCAATCTGAGTTTGCATACAATCATCTGAGTTCAACTATAATTTTTCCAGTTTAAATGGTTTAGATTGTCTTCTGTTAAAAAAAATGCACTGAAATCTTAGCTGTGATGACACTTGTGGGCATGGAAATATGCTTTACATAACACTAAATTTCTAGAAATTGAAAAGGCTGTGGAGATGTCTTTCTCACTTACTGAATTTTTAAACTTCTGTTTGTTTTTTTTTTTTTTTTTAAGCGTATGGATATCTTAAATACATTGAAGTAATATAAGATATATAACTTGGATAAAATATTTTAATTTGAACTCCTAAGTTTATGAGAAATAGTGATTAACATAAGACAATTAGGACAAATTTTACTGATGTAAGAGTCAATTAAAATAGACTATTTGCTTATGGGTGGTTTGTGACTTTGCAGTCTCTGTGTTGGAGTACACCATTTAACACATATGAGAAGATCAGACTGTGAAGAAGGTCAGTTAGCGTACTCAAAAATGTGGTACCTTTATGTAGAAGTTATTAATTTAAACAATAGAAATCTTAAAACTAATTTTTATGAAAAATTACACCTTCAGCTTTTCAAATTTTCATCTCTGTACAAGTTTCAGGAAATATTTTTTTAACAAAGGAAGTTACGGGTCTGTCAGACATTCAGTGGGATCTATAGCACATGCCACTTATAACCTTCAAGTGTAGATAAATCAGTCTATCTGAACTGGCTCTGCCATCCCCTGCTCCATGGTCTTTCTGATCAGTCCACTGATCAGTCCATCATACAGGATGATCATGATATGTTCCAGTTTTTGAGGTGGACATTTGTGCACAACAGAAGTACAAAAAAGTACAAGATCTAGGACAGAAAGACATTTAAATGAAGTGCTAACAAGTAAACCATATAATCTAAATTAAAAACAAAACAAAAAAAAAGCCAATGGAGCCTGTTTAAATTTACCATCTTTTTGCTCTTATAATCTGGAGATCTGGTCTAGTAAAGGACGTAATTATATGTTGAACTGATAAATTCCATTATGAATGTGGTAAACTGCTTTGATGGATCCAAGATTTAATCCTTAACGGTTAATTTTTATTGTGGTGTGTTTGTAGCAGGGCCAAAAGTAGTTTAACTGTCTTATTTGATTTTGATATACCATATGTAAACATGGTGGTTGCATTAAGAATCTTATGGAAGAGTTATAGAAAGACTTTATTATCAAAACTCGTAAAATATTTTTAGTAAGTTTGAAAGTTGTGAATACAGAAGTATGTGTTACTGTAAGCCTATGGCTGAGCATTTATTAAATGTTTTGTAAAATAAAAAAGATTTGCATAGATTAAAACCATATGAAACAGATTTTTATATATATATATATGACCTAGTGTTTTCCTCTATCAATTTAAATGACAATCTTCCCAGTGTAATAAGCATTGTTCTACTGGCAGAACTCAGTGCTTCAATGATAACACGCTGCTTTATTGATTAATTATGTTGCTACATTCATTACATCAAGAAGTGTGTGGTATAGATTTTGTAAAATATTAATTGCAGTCTAGCTCTGGAAAAGTATCACCTTTTACAGAAAGCAATTCAATATGTAATAACACAAAATAGCTAAAGAGATAATCAAAGATCAGGAGTTAAATTCAGACTTGGAAAGTGCAAATATAACTTTGAGGTGAGCTAACAAAATCAATCAGAATCCAGTTCTCATGGAAGCTTGAAAAATCTTCCATATCCACTAGAAACTGATGTTTAGTCTTTAATCTAGTCTCTTTCTCATTGTTGTATACCTATCCGGACTTTTATTTTTTTTTGTGTCTTTTAATGTTGTTTCTCTGACATTCCTGAACTCTCCAAGTCTTCAGTGCTTTGGAATTCTATGTTATACATTTAATACTTTAAAGCTGGAAAGAAAACAGAAATTGCAGTCCAGTAAACTACAGTTCTCGTACTTTCTGAGCATATGATTGTGATTTTGTAAGTGCTGCGTGTGTATATGAGTGTTGTGTATCTCATAGAACTGATTAAAAAAAAAAAACAAACCCAAAACATTAAGATGAGAAATAACCTGAAGATAGACATGGTGATCAAAAGAAATAATGATGATCACAAAAAAAAATACTTTTACTGGGATTTTTTTTACATATTGAGAAATTTCTCCAGTGTGTTTTAGTTCTGCTTTTCAAATTCATTAATGATCTAGAAGAAGAAAGAGTGCAAATATGTTAATTAATTTCCATATCCTATGAATTTTTAAAAAACAGAGAACACAGAAAATTAGAAAGAAATCCCAGAGCTGTTAGACGAATGCACAGACAATAACATTAGTAAAGTGTAAGTTGGTAGACATAAAGAAAATAGTTCAAAAACCCTGCACAACTGCAGGAGGGAAACTGGAAAACAAGAATGCCAAAAGTACTTTTGAGATTATATTAGACAGCAAACAAGATACGGTAGGAGTCTGCATTATGATATGGAAGAAAATCACCAATGCAATTTAAAAATGTCTCCATGGAGAAATCATGCCATGGAGGGGGAATATAATAATACCTTTTTATCTTGCCCTGCAGGAAATATACCTTGGATATCAGTTCAAATTTGGGCACTGTATTATCAATAAGATAGTAACAGCTGTTTACAGAGATTTAAAAAAAAAAAAAAAAAAGAAAAACAAAGTAGTTAGAAGGAAATTTTACCTATTAACTTGAAACATACAATAAATAAGACTGAAAACAAGGAAGATATTTAAAGTTCTTATACCCATTTCTAGAGGTGGGGGAAATTTTTCAATTGAAGTTTTATTTTCTAGGAACATTTTTTTTTTAAATTTACAGTGAATTTAACTATTTTTCAGAAACATATGGAAAACAAAACCTTTAACTCACCTTGATGTGTTTGTAGTGAGAGAAGGACATAATGGAAACAAGAATGTGCCAAAAAGTAAACTCATATTTGAAAACTAGCCTTTTTAATTGTAGCCTTCTTTATTTTCACTGTGTCTGTCTGTCCACGGAACTACAAAATCAATTCACAAATTTCTCTGTTTAGCACCTTACAGCAGAAAATCCTGAGACACTCCCATAAACTTAGTTTATTGACGCAATAACCCAGACAGTGTCATTGTTCTGAAGGGAATAAGCATGATGACATACTGCAAGTGCACTGAAGGTGCATCAACATCTGAAAAGGAGAAGTGTGGTGCTGATTAATCAAGAGGGTTAGAACTGGGATCCAAGGAAAGATAAGAAGACAGAAAAAGTAGGTCAGAACATTAGGGAAAAATTGTTTGCAGAAACGACCATTTGGTGGTTAAATAGTGTCTTAAGGTGTAAGGATTCTGATCTTGTGTATATGGATAGAGCCTAGCACACTCTATAGGAAAACGTGGATATTGTAATAATAATAATAGATTTCAAGGAGATTTCCTCTGGAACTTTTAAAACTAAACTCTCTGCAACACTGGTGTCTTTGTGGTAAAGGAAAGCTCTTGCACTGGATAGGGAAGGAACAAATAGACCTTTTCACTATAGATGTCTGGGCTTGTGTGAAGCTAAATACTTTTAAAAGATGGACATACTCAAGAGTATGGTGTCTACTGTCAATATTATAATGAGAATGTTTCCCTTTCTCACTTAGTATTCAGTCAGTGTGGCAAACAATCTAAATGTTTGTGTAATTGATGCAAGATTGTGTAATTAATGTGGCCAAAGATGGTTCTGCTGCAGTGAGCAGGGCTCACTGGATGAAAAGAAAAAACAAAAAACAAATGAAAACCAAACGCCACATCTGCATTATGTTATAGCTACACATGGTAGGTTGTACATCTGAGGGGAGGAGGCAGCAAAATTGAGCCAGTGAGGGCAAATTCCTCAACTACACAAGAAAGTGTAGTTTGCACGTGAGGGGGAAGAGAGGACATTGGATTCTATACACCCTATGCAAAAAGATGTAATTCATCACTACTCAGCATGCCCTGTGAGCCTGCTACTTCTTATGGTGTCAGTGAAGACATATCAGGGACAAAAGAGATCACTTACAGTGATAAAGCATCACACCAGGTCACTACTCAAACAAGAGCAGTTACAAGCATATGCTTTTTTTTTTGTAAATTTATTTGGAATTTTAATCCTTAAAGCTGGTTCTGTTTGGATGTTTGGTTGCTGAATAAATATTTAGGCACCTTGTAGTAGAGGGCAAAACTATTTATTGTGTTTGTTTTCGGTTTGCTGTGTAAATACTGCATATGGGATATGCTGCTGACGGGGCTGGAAAGTGGGCTGCTAAGAGGAAAGCTACTTATGTGCCTTGGCCCAGCTGCTGCTGGCGGGGTCCGAGTGAGCGTCTTGGAGGGGTGTAAGATGCTCTGAGAGCAGCTTAGACTTGGTGCAGAGAAATTTCAGCACTGCCTCAAGAGGCAAGCAAGGGTAGATATAAGACAGTTGAGATACTCCTCAGAGAGGAGTGAGTTAGTTGTCTTGCCTGCAACAAGGAACAAGCTCGTTGCTAATCCTTACTCACAATAATGAACTTTGTTACCTAGAAAGCAGGAAGAAAGGAAAGGACCTATCTTACAGAGATACTGTTAAGAAGTAGGAGATTTCTCTTCAAAACCTCAATTTACTATGTCTCAAGCACTGAGCTTTTTGTATATGAAAATAGTTTCCCTGGTTAAGTTTAGTGTCTGGAGGATAGTTTGTTTTTTTTGTTGTTGTTTTTGTTTTTTAATTTAAGCATGTGTAATTTTGGAGATCAAACAGCATCAGTGTCATGTGACACAATAATTTTTATAGAAAAGCAGGGAGCATGTACTTCCACTCTGGGCACTTTAGGATCTCACATCTCTCAGTGAAAGTTTCCTGATATTTACATGTCCCAAACATTTAGGGTTTATGTTGACCTTGCTGGAATTTGTGAAACCTAAGTAATTCAGATAACACAGGTGCATTTTCATTAAATGAGTCAAGGTAGATTTTGGAGCTGACCTTCAGGTATGTACATTTAAGAAGTCAATTTTTATTGACTACAAATGGTGAAAAAAAATGCACTGTTTTTTACTCTTGAATCACCTTGCCAGCCATTGAATAGTACAAAGTCACTTTAATGAAGAACTCTGACTGACCTTCTTTGAGTAAATGTAGCAAAGATTTAAAACTATTATCCCCCAGCAGATGTTTTGCACTTCACCAGTCAGTCACGGCTTTCTTGGCAGAGTCAGTAGAAGGCAGCATGTGAATCATTCAGCAGCAAATGCAACTAAGGCACCAATCTGTGAAATGGAACAGTTGAAATAAAAGAAAATAGGATTTTTTGGCTTCTCTAGTAGGAGAAACTGTAACGTTTGGTGGTACCAAGAGTTGGGTGCAGTAACACCTATGACCGCTACAGTGAACTTCACCTAAGGTTTTCTGTTCCAGACTGAGTCTGATTCCTTCAAATTGTAGAAGAGCAGCTTAAGGAGCTCTTAACTGGATCCTGTACTGGCCTACAGGAAGGTGGGCAAGCACTGTTTAGGAGTAGGTGTTGTCATACTGCAGAAAGTTTCGCTTTCAATGCAGAATTAGTGTGCATGTTCATACTTATTGTGCCACATAATTTCACAAACAGCAGAGAAACTTCTCCGTAAGTTCTTTGACTTTGTGCAGAAATCCACCATTCTTTCTTCATGGTGCTTGATTAATCTTCTAGCTTACATAGTGGTGTTTGTATATCTCTTTTTTTTTGAAAAGAGTGTAACTATTAACATATATGAATGACTATTATTTTTGCAAGTTCTTTGCTTGAAAAATGAGCATTCATTCCCCGAGTGCTCAAAATAAACTTCCTTAAAGAAGTATTTGTGAAGAGTGAATAACAAGGGCATATGTGCAGTGAAATCACTGGTGGATCAAAATTTACCTGAAACACTCTTCAGAAAAATTCAGCACGCACTAGTAGATTTCCAGGTACAAATAAGCAATCTTGTTCCTCAGAGAATAACAGCTCCAGTGAAACACAGCAGTATGTGTACACATATACGTAAATATTCAAAGTCAAGGCAGTGAGTTAGCATCTGAATCTCATTGAAGATAATGAGAACCATGTGGCCAAATCTCCGCTTACAACATGGAAAATTTTTCCTAGTAGCATAGTTTTCTACGTAATATGAAAAAAATGTTAAATAATGAAACATTGCAGCTTTTAAAGACTTCTAAAACACAAAACACATCTAAGTCAAGACAAATTTATATTATAATTTATAAAGAGATAATTTCCATTTCATGTTAATGAACCAGCAAAGACAAAGTATGATTTATTGTCTACTAGCTCTACATGCTTGTTTATGTTTTCTAAAAAAGATACAATTTAAGTAGGAATTCTCAGGGAAATTCAGGAAGGACACTGTGATTATTGCAGCTACCAGAGGACGGGAAAAAAAAGCCCGTCATGTCATGAAGTCTGCAATGATACCTAAATAGCAACCATTTTCCCCCCCAAAAAATGACAAACTATTTATAAATCTGATGCTTAAATCATAAAGCAGATGCATATTTTTAAGGATGACGCAGGCACAGGCATGGGCTGCAGAGCAAAATAAATTGAAAAGGTTCATTATATGGAAGCCTAAGGTGAAAAATAAGCTGAAACTCCCCATCCTAGTGGAGTCATGCAGAGTTTGAAGAAGTGAAATGACTATGAGTGGGAAATTTTTATTGATCTATGTGTGATACATATCATTCTGCCTTTTAAGTGCCACTCTTTCAAGTCTATGGAAGAGAAAGAAGAAGAAAACTCTTTTTTTTTTTTTTTTACTTTTATTGTAGCATGAGGTGGAATCCAAATTTTACAGGAGAAAATGGATTATTATCTCAGCTTGGAACAAAACAAGTTAAAATATGGAGTAGAGGAGGATATCTGTGTACATTAATCCATAGAGAGTCCTTAGAACAAGTCAAATGACAGAATATGAGGAAAGAAAGAAATGCCCCACTCTGGATAAAACTTCCCTTGTGCTCATTTTTATTACAGTTCAAAACTGAAAGACTGTTCAGTGGAGTTCATGACATATCAACCCATCTGAACTGAAGCATGAGTTTTCTAGCACTCAGACGAATCTCTAAGGGTGGAAGGGTCTCCAAGGGGAACTGATTACTAGCAGTTTTGATCCTTAATCTTCACTGTGAAGATCAGCTGAGACTGAAAAGGAGAGATACACATGGTGTGTAAACCATGTAGAACCAAAAACATTTAAAAAACTCACAAAGTTTTAGAGCTTTTTCCACATAATTTTACCAGATATTTCAAAGCTTTAATTTAAAAACTGGGCCTTGACTGACTTTCTTCTCTTCTTTATGTACTAAGCACATATGAATTAAAAACATAATTTTAATTTTAATTTTAATTGTTTATTTTAAGCTATCTAATCTCTGATATTGTATGACTCTGGGCATGCAAGCATGCAAACATTTTATGGATGCAACCTCAGTGATATATATACTATACACTTAGCTACCTGAAAGTTCAAAGACGAGAAGTTGGCTGCTACTGCATTTCTTCTCACACCGCAAAGCCCTTACAGTTTTGCTGTGTTGGTAGAGCTGAATTAATTTATTTTCTTGAGTGATAGAAATGTGGTCTAATAGTCACTCTGATGACTGATATTTTAATGAATTAACTATGTAATTCCTCTAAACATATTAAAAATCTACATCACATATAAAGTGTATTCATCTGTACAAAAATGCACATCTGATTGTACAAGAAGGAGTTGCATTCTTACTGCAGGAATGTTCACTATAATAAGCCATAAGCAGTGCACTAATTGTTTTACAGCCTTTGTTTAATATTTAATAATTTCTGTGGGTCTTGTCCTACTCCTGTGTTACTCTCTAGTTATAAAAGAGAAGCATTTTGGCTCTTTCTACAAAGTATATATTTCTCTTTTTAATTTAACACTTTTTCCTTTAGTCTATTAGTTCATTATACTCAAAAGAAAGAGTTTATAAAGCATGTTGGTCCGAAGTCGTGAACTGTTTGGATACATGACTGTGGATTTTGTGGAAAACCTAACATTTTTCTTAGTCAGGATGGACTATGATTTTTCCACTTTACTCTGGCAGACTCATTGTACCACAGTGCACGTATACTTTCCCATAATTACCCACTACCAGTTCTAAAGTGTTGGTCTTTATTTTGAAATTATGTTTCCACAATTCATGTAATATAAGATGTAAAATTACAGAGTGCTGAAATTGATGTAAGAGTGCTTTTAATCTTTGACAGATACAATAAACTGATGCTTTGAGACTGTAAAAATTCATTTAGGCCCCAAGTTAATGTCAGAGAGACAACTTAGACAAATAAACAAATGAAATTACTTGTGCTGATTGTTTTCATAATGACTAAATACTAGCTTTGTTTCTGGGACATAGGTAGAATTTTCCTCACTGCCTTCACTTCTTCCAAATATAAGAAGATTTTAAAAATCTCAATCACTGAAACAGAAACATGCATGTGATTTCATATCACACTGACAAGGATTCGATTTCTTTCCTGTAACTGATGTTAAAGCTGTCAACATCTTTTCTCTTGAAAAGCATCTCCAGTTAGAACATGACTCTCATACTCTTCAAATTCTCCTCTTTCATGTTATTCTTACCTTTCTAGGTATTCAGAAATTTTCCTTTGGTAATTTAGAAGTGCAGAAAAAGCCACAAGATGATGAAGATGGCTTACTAAACCCAAAATACACTGCCTTGAGGGGAACTCATATTATGGCTATCAATTGAGTATGAATAAGCCCTTGTATACATGTAAATGCATACATATCCTATGTATATACACATGTATTCTGTGTCTTTGACCATGTCCTAAACTTTATGATTCCTAAAAATTCATGCTCCAGCCTGGTATGCTCAGGTTATCCAGGCAGAGTAATCTCAGTCCAGAGCAGTACCTAACTCAGTGATATCTGAGTAACTATGTCATTGATATCTTTTTCTTTTGAGTATATTTTATTAGGTTTTTAAGGCCATAAGGCAACTCTGTGATCTAGTATCAACTTCAGTATAACATGGACAACACATTACAAAAAAAAAATTACTGTCTTTATCTTCTATGAACTGAGGTATGAAAATCATGAAGCTGAGAAAAGTTCATAGATTGCAGATGGGTAACACTTTGGCTATTGCAGAAAAGACTCTGCTTTACCTATGCAAACCAACATACATCGCCAGATCCAACAAATACCAGGAGAGGTGTTTGTGCAGTGTTACACAGTACCTTAGTGATAAGACTCTCTGAGCATGGCTCTGGTGTCTGTATGAGATTTCCTGTGGTTTTGACTTCTCCTGTCATTCTTCTTTTTTTTTTCTTTTTCCTTTTTTTTTTTTTTCTTTAGAAGGAATAAATACAGGCATAACTATCTGCATTGATGTATATTTTGGGATTGTTCCAAATCCCACCGAAATGAGCCAAAAGACTCACTGAATTCTGTTATTCTTGCATTAGGCTCTGTTTCTCTTCGTTATACTGTATCTATTAATGCCTTCCTATTTTATGTATTCTGGACTATTTTTGATGCATATAGTATCTCACAAAAGAAACATTTTCAAGTACTCTGCTTACCTGACTGCCATTATCGATCCAAACGTCTATCACACCCATGGCAACTGTACTCACAAATTGTCATACAAATCTAGACAGTTGGTAGTCCTACTATCACCTATGTGAACAACTGAATATTTGAAAACATAAAGAGGACTTCCTAAGGATCTTAAGACACTTTGAGGACTGTTTTGATAGCTCAGAAATAGGGCAAAAGAAATTGCAAAGAAATTTAGCAGGAATAGACACAACACAATCAACAGGAGAGTCATCTATGCTGAGAGGTGACCACAACCACATTAAACGTACTTAGGGTTCCCATACTTCCTTCAGGAAATCTGGGAAGAAACAGACAATTTATAATCTGTGAGTCTAAAAACATCAGGATGCAGTAGCCTTATTTTATGTGAACTGCGTAGTGAGCCTTAACCACCTGCATATGGGGTGCACTTTGTGTAAGTCTAGTTTGTCCTAGCCATGCTGGGACTGTGCATATGGCCTGAGCATGCACTGTGGCCGTTTGGCTGGGACCCACACAGGATCAGCAGCTGCAGTCAGAGATGCTGCAGCTCTGAGCAGATTGTTTCACTGGGTGTTGCTAATAAGGGGCTCTTACACAGAGGGGGTCTCTTGTCTCCTTCAGTAAATCCATACTTGACTATCATAAAGAAGATGCTATGCTTATACAAAGATCACATCCAGAAAATCAGCTGGAAAGTCAACATACTAAACACAGAGGTTCTCTTTATTATTTGCTTCTTGTCCTAGTCTTCCTGCATATCTTTCCAAGTCCAGATTTTGCAGTTTCGTGTCCTGAACAGACAATAACTTGCTTTTCCTTTTGATGGGAGTATTTCTGACTGAACACACTCACCTGCATTCAGCTGGATGCTGAAATTTGCAAAAGGAACACACAAGAAAGTTGTAATTAACTCCTCCAGGATTAAAATGATAGCAAGCAGAAGCACATTATTTCTAAGGGTGAACCTGCAGGGTTTGGTATATTTTAACAAACATAATTTAGTTTCACACATTGAGTTAATTCATTTTATCTTTCCAGTGTCCCCTGGGAGACAAGTCCTTAAACTACATACTGTTTCAGCAGGGATCATAATTCCGTTTGCAGAGCGCTTAGTTTAGTGGAACTCAGATCTCTGCTGTGCCTCTAGGACTAGTGGAAAACAAATGTTAAGTAATAATAGAACAATAACATAGTAGCTGGATGCACTGAATGTCACAATAGCATTCCTTCTGATTTACAAGAGGGTGCAAAATCAAGATTAAGCTCCTGGTCTGTAATAGATATCTGTTACAAATGTCAATTGTTATGAAACAGGACCAAAATTGGCTGCAGGCTGTCCAAGAGGATCTCTGCAATTTCTTCTGGATATTCATGCAAACATAAATTAGAAGGGCAAGCTGCTGACACCTCTGGTGCTAAAGCTAGCATAAGAGAAGTGTTATATGTCAAAAACCCACTTCTTACCAATGAACAACACAAAAACATTGTCTGACAGTGAGCAAAGAACAATCATTTTACAGAGACCTTGAATTGCATCACTTTTGTCTGTTCCCTAATGCTTGTTTTACTTCACCAAAGAAACTGTTAAGGCACTGAGATTAACAGCTGTTGCGGCGCCATTTGAGGCTCAGTGTTGTGCAGAAATCTACATGTTACTGAACAGGCACATTTGCTTACAGGCTAAACAACTACAGAATTGCTTACCGTTCCTCAATAGAAAAAATCTAACCACACTTTTAACAAACAGTAAAATGATCTGGAAAGCTATAAAAATTATCTGAAGTTTACTGTTCTTAAAGATCTACAATAGACAGTTCTCAATTCCCTGGAGGCACGTAAAGCCTAGCTTCAGCATGGGAACACCGAAAACTCCCTTTAGTCTTTTGGTGGACACAGGAGTTGTGGAAATGTGGCTCCCACTCCCTGGAAAAGGACTTTCACTGCTGTTACGAAGAAGATGGCTATCACCATTTTAGTAGGAAATAATACCCTGTAGATGCTTGAAATAAGAAAATTACTCAAATTCTAAATCTCAGTTTCATAACAGTGTGTCAGAGTAGTCCTGAGACAGATGCCTGAAGAACTTGTTCCTCAATCTTTTGTATGGCTGGCTTAAGCTTCCCTAAGCACTGACTATGCTGAATGCTAGTAAATGCCTTATTCTCTTTCATTCAGTAACACAGAATATACACACCTGATGTAGGACTCTGAAACTCACTTGAGGATTATGTCCATTTGATTATCTATATTTCTGTATGGAGCAGAGCACTGCCTAAGTCCTTTGCCTCTAGACATTAACTATTCCTCCGGGTTTTTTTCAAATCTCTTCTGAGACATCTCTTTCACTTTACATTCAATGGACATAAATGAACTGGGGTTTTGTTATGCTTCCAACAAACACAGTCACACTCTTTCTCTCTCCAAATGAACATTCAGTTATTTACAAACAGTGGAATGGTCTTTGCTTTCTATTTCCATCCTATTAGGCAGAGGATCTCCATAGAATCCTAAAGGTGCACTCAGTTCTGAATTCTGCTCTGCTTTAAGCAGCTTTAGTGAAGTAATGCATTGAAAAATGCAACAGAAAAAGCTCAACCAGATGTACAACACAAGAAATACCAGTGATAAAGGGTACAGTATTCTTCTGAATTTCAGGAATAAAAAACACAGACTACAAAGATGCACAACCAGAGGTCGAATACCAACAAGGCATTCACTTACAACTTCTGCTTCTAGGGTAGGGGTTTGTGGGGTCTGAACAGTGGTGTGAGAATATTTCTCTTTTCTCTTTATTGCATCCATCCTTTGGGGATAAGTCAGAACAAATAATAGTTGATTAACCTATAGAGGTCATTTATGTCGAAGTATTCACCTGAGGAATAGACTTGAAGAAGAGTAAGAACTCATCTACCCACTCATTTCTAGGTACAAATCCTATGTCCTGAGCTGTAAGATTAGTTTACCTAATTCAGCAAGAATCAAGGTGAATTATGAGTCTTTTTATCCAAGGCCTGTCTTCTCTTATAACATTGTCTTCCTTGTAACTTCAAACTACTCTGTGAAATGGAGAGCAGGTGTTTTGATCTGCACAGACCTATGACAACAACAGAGCTCAATACAGTAAATTTTGACCAAGGACTCATCCTCAGTGGTAATCAATGGTAAGAAAGTGAAGGTGTTTGAGCAATGAGGAAGCCTGCAGAAAAAAAAAAAAAAAAGGGTAGCTGAACTCAGTCTCTGGAAGCATGTAGACCTGGATCTGAGAATCATTTGTCTAATGAGATCCACAACTGAAATGAAAGATTTTGTCATACAGCATTTGTGAATTTTAAGGAGTCCTTTATCCATGAAATGGATACAGTTCATGCTTGAAATATTACATGTAAAAATAAAGGGGCAATCTGATCTCAAAATGTTGTGGTGTCTGTATAATGAGAGTGACTGAGTACCAGCAAAGGACAAGCTATGGCAGAAATAAGAAACTTGCATTATTTTCCTACAATTTGATGAGATGATTTTTTTTTTCAAAACTAGCCCATAAATAAAGGAGAAATATCTGTTTGCATTTGATTTTATAGCATAATTAAGGACATGCCATGACAAATTCAGTAGATGTCAAGGACAGGATATATTAGATATACATTATTAATAAATTGAGATAGGAGTGATTTTTTAAATACGTATTTATGATATTTCAAGAAATCAATGCAATTATGTCAATACTGCACAAAAATATAGCAAAATAAATGTATCTTTGCAAATGCTTAAAGGTGAAAGTGATGATTATTGACCTAAGATTATGAGATGTAAATAAAGAGGGGAGGAAAAATGAGATGCAGAGATGCAAGTTCATTTTTTTTTAATTTTCTCCACAGAAAGGGAAAATTGAAATTATTTACGTAGCCATTTTGTCATGTCTAGTGTAGATTTCTATGGTGTTTCTGTCATGGAATATGCCACACTCTAGATTTGACCACTGACTTGAAAAAGAGCTAGCTCATGTGAAGAGAAGAATCAGTATCTAATAATACAGAATAAAAGAACAATGTATTTCCAGTACAAATAATGTTAAATTACCTAATCATTCTTCTGCAGATTAACTGCCATGACAAAAGCTGTGTGATATGGCCAGCATTTACATGAACAGGAAAGAATCTGAAGCCACTTTCTAAAAGTTAAGCTTGGACAAACTTACCTTTTAACCTGTAAAGACCTTAAGAAACTGTCTTTTTTTTTTTCACCTTCTCAACATTTTCCCTTGTTTTTTTTTAGTGTTCTGCAGGGATTTAAGATTTAGCATAACTCTTATTTTGTAAAACATGAAGGCAGCAAAGCCTCCACTATTGTACTCAGCTTAGGATCAGAAAACACAAAGTAGTGCATATCTGAATATCCTTAAGAATAATACAAACAAACATTAATATTTTTACTTGCAGCAAGTGTTGGTAATTTTGCAAATTATACTTTGCATTTACATGTACTAGCTTACCATTTTAAAATTCCAGCATAAAAAGAATCTCAAGATCCTGTGAAGTAGTTCAATCACATTGAAAATATCTGTTTTTGTCTGATTGTATAACACAAAGACGTATTGCCTGTTCAACCTTTCTGTACTACATACCAAGAACCCATCAGCAAAAATAAGGTTCAACATCAGAATTAAATAATGGATCTTTTATAAAAAGACTGCATTTCTTTTTCTTTAGACTTAGAGAGATTAAAGTCATATCACAGTATGTTAAAATACACAAACTTCAATAATTTTTGGCAGATTTATTACCTACCACACACTCATAGATCCCTGTGAATCTCTGTAATTCTTAACATGAGCAGCTGGTAGTAAATAACCAAACATAAAGTGCTTGATGGAAAGAGAAAGATACCTTCTTATAACTCCCAGTGAGATTCTTCACTGGAAAGCTAATCAAAGAATAATTCAGAAGAAAAGATAAAACAATGGTCAGTTTGTTTTTGCAGATGTCCTAACTTTTGAGCTTTAATTTATGGTGCAAATATTTTGGTAAAACACAAATACTAAGGTCTGAGCTAGATGAAATTTATCAATAACTTCCAGTTTATTTTTTTTTAACACCATCTGAATTAGCAAAGTTTTCTGTTTGCAAATACTTCAGAGTCAGCTAGCTGCATAAGAGAAAGCAAAGCAGATCTGGGAATGAAGCTGTCTCACTATCAGAAATGCCGAGCAGTACAGAAAGCAGCATGTATCTCTCGAGAATCAGGAGCAGTATCAGTTGCATCCTCTGTTGTTTATACTGGCTTCAAAGAATGTGCTGAATCAAGTTCAAAGTACACATCATCATCTTTTAAGCACTGAAGTGGTTCAAGGCATATCAAGATTACCAGAAATGGTAAGATGCAGATTTTCTACTCTTTTGGAATAGTAAAACTGATGGTGAAGTACACTTTTGCAAGAGAAAAAAGCTTTCTCAAAAACCAGAATATACACCCTAGGGAAAATAGAACTTTTAAAAATTGCTTTTCATAGCCTCCTTCTCCCCTTTTCCTCTGTGTTTAGTATAAACTCACATCCAAAAACCAAAATAACCTCCTATCTGTCCTTCTTCCCTTGGGAAGACAAAAGAAATCACAGATATGGCTGTCATATACAGAAGCTGGATGTACTCAAGTATTAAGGTAATGAGCATGGAATGGGATGGAGTTGAACAGAATAGAATAGTATAGCAACTCCATCCAACGGGAATGGTATATTTTTGGCTCATCCACAAGGTAAGGGAAAAAAACCAGTTAATTTCATTCTGCTCTCAAGTCAAAGATCACTCTCAATCAAGCTAGCTGTAAATGGGTAGTTGAACAGTGGTCTAGAGTTTAGGGTAGTTACTTATGTTGGCCAATTGCCTAGACACCTTGTCTGGGGAAATCATATAATAATGTTGGTCAATGGATCACCTAAACACAGATGAACATCTGAGCCTGAGCCTCAGACCTCATCATGGTGTCAGCCAGTGTTTGGCTTTTGCATTACCTGAGACAGATACTTAAATGAGTTAGGCAAATTACACCGTTTTTCATCTACTGCGAATCTGGCCCAAATCTTTTTGTGTATCATTTCTCACTAAATTCCAGGAAGCAATTTTCAAAAGTCATGTCCTCATCATCAATAGCAATATGGCGTTATGAAGCTATAGCCCATGAGGAGAGAAGCTAAACCAACATTAAAGGCACTTCCATATCAGAAAAACCAAAATCCACAAGCAGAAGTCTGTATGAGTTTTTTTTTTGTCTCACCAGATCTAGGAGTGTAGCTGCAGATAATCTTCTTTGGATAGAGAGCGATTTGAAGGCATTACTCAATAAGTAAAAATAAATCTTTATAGGCAAATTTTTCACTGGTTTAATGCAAGGAAACATGACAGAAAATACACATTCAGGTTATTCAGCTTCCAGCCCTAGACATAATGACAGCTAATCACCTGTATACTTACTTTTCAGAGCAGGTCAAAAGGAAATGACTGATACTTTGGTTTTACCCAATTCAGTTGCTTGATAATGCAGTTGCTTAACTGAACAACTGGACTACTGCAGAGTGAAACAGGAATTTTTCTGTTATTATAGGCTAGCAGTAAATGAGTACTCACACAAGCAAGGGCTTGTTCAGCTGAAGTATGACTTGGTGGTGTCTGAGTCACAGTATCTCTGGATCTGGGGCTGTGTAGCTCATATATCAGCCCTTGTTCAGGTCTCTGCTTAGTAGCAAGTCCATTCTTATGAGTTTAAAGACATTGAGACAGATCTACATGTTTATTCACTGAACCCTTTCACTGTGTCTTTTGCTTTTCATTGTGTTCTTTGTTTTGCATTCTGTTAAGCCATCTCTCCCCATGTATATGTCTGAGCTTTGTACAGTTCCCTAAGCACACTAAGCCATGTCTCTTGCATGCTAATTATTACCTATTTCCTCTTGCATTAGGAATAGGAATGGAAAAACGAAAGAATCTGGCATTTGAACTTGTTTCACTTTTTCTTCTTGCATGATTTATCATTGTTCAATTCCAGAGTAGAAGTGCCCTTTTCTTCATACAGGGAGCATCCTATGTGGAGTCTTTCAATTCTTCTCCCAAACCAGCTTTTAAAGCACATATTTGCCTTCATTCCAGTGGTGTCATTTCAAGTTTTCCTTTCTCTGCTCTTTCCAGTTCTCATCCTCTGCTTGAGTTGCTGGCTTTCTTGTAATTTTCAGTTGGCAACAATAAAAATTATATATGTAAATAAATTGCCAGAATGATGAATTCTTCACGACTGTCTCCTCTCACCTTCGTTTCCATTTTCCCAAGTCTTTCTTTTCAATAATTAAAGTTTCCAAGTTGGTCCATGATGCAGAAATAGTCTTTTCTCTCTCTTCCTCTTTCTTTCTCCTTGGCACGGTGGGAGTCAGTATTTCTACAAAAGCTTGCCACAGACATTGGGCTCTGTGCCTTTGGGAGAGTGAATCAATGTTAGGAGTCACTGGGAAGCTGTGTGTGCCAGGGAAACCCTCTATTTCACGTGTTCCTTTTCCACTGTTATTTTTTCCCCTTTGGATTCTTTTGGTGGTTTCTAGGTCTCTCTTCTGGGATTAAACTGTTTTAATTGCTCTTACTCCTAGGATGCATCATCAAAATGGGGAAGTAAAAGAATCTTCCAGTCTTTTTAGTTCAGTTCAACGTGCTTATATGAGTGGGATTCATTAGCAAAAGCGTTTAATAAATGTGCAAGTGCAGTTTAATTATATCTGTAGTGAAATAAACATTAAATCCTCTAATGCTGAAAATAAATGTTGTGAATTTTTATTTTGTAAATCATGAATTCATTACCAAAAAAAAAGCAGTCTTGATCATATGTTGGCAACTGGTGCAGTTATATGATTCTTGTATTGCTTTTCTCCAGCTTGTTCTTCCACTATTAAGTCCATCAGACTAGCATGAATACAGGAATATTAAAATGACAAGCAAGACTATATGATAATTTTCAATGCAGTCACTTTATTGTTCCATTCATTATGTTTCAAGACTTATATTTTTTGCTTTGTGTTGTTTTTTAGTGCAAGTGTGTCTCATATAATTGTTCTTTTCATAAGGTCACAGGTCTTGGTGGAAACTGTGTTGCATTTATCAGCATATCAGCAACATAATCTTCCATCAGACTCTGAGAATAAATGTTTTCACAAAGAATGGAAACTGCAACCCTCCTTTTCCACTTAACTGAAATGTCAGAAGTTGTTCTGGACAAGAGAAGTCAATAACAAATGCCTACATTAATACACATCCTGAGGTACGCAGGGAGACCAGGACATGGCCCACGTTTAAATACATAATTAATTTGCCTCAACCAACTAGATCCTATATGCAGTGTTCCCATAGATCCCCATGCTGCCACCAGGTGATAGAACAGTTTTGGTCTCATTCAGCCTGGTGGCCAGGATGAACAGTTGAACTGATGTCCTCAGAAAGGAGCCATGAGACTGAAGGTGGCTTGTAGCGTTTAAAAATTCAGTGCCAGTTCCAGAGAACTTAATGTTTGATCTTTAGTACATTACAAAAGATTGCTGACCACCTATTAGCCACAGCTCACTTCAGAGGGTTGGATTAATTCTAACATCTGAATTCCTCTGCCAGTGATAGTGTCAGTGATGGATTAGTCTGCTATGATCTTCCCCCTCCTCCTCCTTCCCCAAACATGTTTGCATGCATCACCAACTCACATTTAAAGGCACGCAAATTCCTCTAACTTACAGGTAAGCTGTCTCCTAAGACTTTTCCCTGTATTTAAGGACTCTCTCTTTTCCCAGGAGTTTGTGTATGAAAGGCAGAAGATCCATTTCTTCCTGTCCGTGTGGCCCCATGCCCTTCCTTCTTTGACATTGCTGCTCTTTTCCTTTCCAAGTGATGTGCTTACTTGGCTAGCTGGATGCTGCTCTGCACTTGGCAGTGGCAGCCCATCAGGATGCAGCACAGTGGAGGCTTTCCAGGATGATCACATCCTGCTCCATTCACTTCCCTCCTCTCTCAACATATTCCCAGCACAATTTCTTGTGATCAGGCATGTCCTTGTGCAAGAAGTTCCTCTAAGATTTGGACTACTCTGATGACACTCTCCTGCTCACTATAATTTAATTAACTCACTCTTTCCTCCCCCTCCCCCTCTCCCTCCCCTTCCCCTTCCCCTTTCTCTTCCTCCTCCCCTCCCCCACTCTCCTCCCCTCCCCTCCCTTCCCCTCCCCTCCCCTCCCCCCCCACCCTTCCCTCCTTCCCTCCCCTCCCCTACACTTCCCTCGTCTTCCCTCGTCTTCCCTTCCCTTCCCTTCCCTTCCCTTCCCTTCCCTTCCCTTCCCTTCCCTTCCCTTCCCTTCCCTTCCCTTCCCTTCCCTTCCCTTCCCTTCCCTTCCCTTCCCTTCCCTTCCCTTCCCTTCCCTTCCCTTCCCTTCCCTTCCCTTCCCTTCCCTCCCCTCCCCCCCCCACCCTTCCCTCCTTCCCTCCCCTCCCCTACACTTCCCTCGTCTTCCCTCGTCTTCCCTCGTCTTCCCTTCCCTTCCCTTCCCTTCCCTTCCCTTCCCTTCCCTTCCCTTCCCTTCCCTTCCCTTCCCTTCCCTTCCCTTCCCTTCCCTTCCCTTCCCTTCCCTTCCCTTCCCTTCCCACACCTTCCCACACCTTCCCACACCTTCCCACACCTTCCCACACCTTCCCACACCTTCCCACACCTTCCCACACCTTCCCTTCCCACACCTTCCCACATCTTCCCACACCTTCCCACACCTTCCCTTCCCACACCTTTCCACACCTTCCCGCATCTTCCTGCACCTTCCCGCACCTTCCCTTCCCTTCCCTTCCCTTCCCGCACCTTCCCTTCCCTTCTTTTATCTCTCATTGTTTATCATTCTCCTATTTCATTTTCCTTTACCTTTTCCTTTTCCTTTTTTAACTTTTCCTTTTTTTTCTTTTCTCCTTCCCTTTCCCCTCTTCTTCCCTTTTCCCTTTCTTCTCCTTCACATTTTCCTTTTTTTTTTTTCTCTCTTTTCTTTCTTTTCCTGTTCCTGCTTCACAAATAGAACTTAGAATGGTCAGGATCAAAAAACCCAACATAATTACTTCGGTCAGTATTACAATTCAATACAGGATTTCTAGCAATGAAAACATGATCTATTTCTGATTCTCTCAGTTAAAATAGGGTGCTGCATGGAAGACAAAATCTTATCTTAAATTGTGAACCACAGTCTTGTCTGGAGCTGCAATTTCAGTTTCAAGCTTTTGTATTTCAGATTGGCTTCAGCTGATTAATAAATGTGGTTCTTAAACTGAAATAGTCCGTGTGGGTTATATACTGGTTGAAATGCAACTTTCTGATGCAGGCAAGCCTATGAATATACAATTGACAGTTGTTGTAGCTTTATATCCCCTGGGGAACAGATACAGAAAGAGATTTTGGCATAAAATGCCCAAAACAAAGGCAAAAAACCCCATTTCTTTCATCAGTATGTTATCATCTATTTTTGTTTTCTGTGCATATTCAAGGAACAACCCTAGAATTTTGGGGAAGAATGTTCATGGAAACGTTAATGTAAAAAGAAGAAAAAAGCATTAGATCTGTGTGTATAATTTTTTAAAGTATGCATGAATCTTTACTTGGTGCCTTTTCTCTGGCTTATCTCCCGACACAGCCAGCACTCTCACTAGTCAATGAGCTTCTGCCCCTCTGCGCAAAGCCACGGTCAGAAATACCAAACTTTACACCCCAAGTCTTGTGGTAAAGTGGCTTGATCAATGTCTTTCCAGCCTGGACTCATACCCTCCCAATTCCTCAAAATCAAACTGTCCAGAGAATCTCCTTCTGTGTTGCCAGCCCTTGCCATCACTCTTCCCAACCAGCCCTGCCTGCCTTCCCGCAGACCCTTGCCATTGCGTGTAACAGAGCCCTAACTGTTTCCCAGAGCTCCCTTTCGCTGCAGCCCAGCAGCCACCAAGTGTATAAAAAAAAAAACAAGTGAAAAAGTCGAAAGAGTGCCCTGTTGCTGACTGGGACAGGGATGAATCGTGTCATAGTTCAGAGCACTGTTGCTGCTCTGGCACTGAGTCACTGCGATAGGTCTCTGCCAAGGCGGGTGTCAGCTGGTGAATTATAACATTGGCAGACAGGACAGAGATAAGCAAAAAACACAATGACAGCTGCTACACAGAACTATTCTTTCTGGCCTGCTGAATACAGAAATACATTGTGTAAATAAAGACAGACAGCTTCATTATGCAATTGTCTGCTACTACGTCTCTGCTGAAGAAGTGGTATTAATTCAGGAAACTATACCCAAGCTCATCAGACTAATGCCTTCTTGCTTTCGGACTCCCAGTGTAGTAAGAAATATAGTAATGCAACTCTCCAACAAAAGTTCTACAGAAATATCAACTCTATGGGGAAAGAAGGTCCTGGTGATAATCTAGTAATTTTGTTTCTGATAAACGCTTCTTACATCTGTTTGAGTCCAGAGCAAAACATGGAAGTAGATACACTCACCTTACATGGCAGAGGTAAGATGGAACAGGAGTTAACAGATAATCTCTATATCGAGATATCACAATATCTTTGCATTAGTGCAAAACAGTGAATTTGGTTTTTCTGTTGTGTTTTAGCCCAGTGGTAAAGAGGTGGAAAATCATAATAGATAAACCACAGAAATAAGCTGAAGTAATCTTACTGTAATGTGTTTATTAAAATGTTGTTTTTACCTACTTTCACGTAATTATCTTTGCAAATGATGCAGGGAGACATTTTAGAGTGTGGGATGCAAGAAAGCAGCATTTAAACAATCTTTCAAATGGCCTCATTCCCCTTTTGCTTTAACCTGATGTCACTGAGCACCTTAACTGAACAAAATGAAGTGAAAAATGACTGCAGAGATGTTCTCATGGGTGAAAAGCAGATGGAATTATTCATTTTGAAAATAAAGGAAAGGAAATTTAAATCAGAAGCATATTGTGCTGAATATTGCAGAGCATTCATCTTTCGGAGTAGAGGACACTTAAACTTAAAAGAAAGTGGGAGTATAAATAGGCTGTAAAGAAAGAGTAAGCAGTGCTATTCTCAGCAGGAATTAGTCAACTATCCAAAACTTATGAGAGCAATTCCAGTTTTCAAGGGGTAATTGTGTCCAAACTGGCTCAGCTATACATTCACTGGGATCCTGGAAGCAGTCGTGTGAACTGTGAACAGAATATTGAGAAGGGAGAAATTGTGTGGGAAGCTACTCCTGATTCCTGTACTGGCTTTTTTTTTTTTTAAGTGGGAAGAAGGGATGGAGAAGGCCACAGCTTATTTTAAGCCCAGTTTAGGTTACCTTGCACTTGCATAGGAGGTTATCAGCATTATGCAGAATTGTTTTAAAATGGTGATGGCCTGAACAAGCCAAGTTGAATTGTTTGCATAGATGTATTGTTAACCAAGGAGAAACACAATGATGAGCAAAGGTCTTCCTGGATCTTTTTGCAAGCTCTGTTTGCTCATGCTCTCTGGTTTATGAACTAGCTCTTATCTAGCCATCTCACAGCCTGTGGAGGAAGTCTGCAGCTGTCTGACTTCATCCAAACCCCAGGTGACCTCTGCTAGAAAAATGTTATGGGTATAAAATGGCACAGTCAATTTTGGAGCTGAAGCTTCCACATAGTAAGCAAAGGGACATGTAACAATGTCAGAGGGAGACCTAGGCCAAAATCAGGTGATGATTTTTGAAACACTTGTAAAATCACATAGTCTGCTCCATTTGGAGCTAAGCACCCTTAGAGTTCAGGTACTCTACCATTTCAGATATGTGTATAAATTCACATTGCAAATAGTGGCTTTTCTGTGGATTTCTTTTGGGATGTTTACTTGGCAATTAATTTTAATGGCATTGCAACCATTAAATTGGGAATTACTACCATTAAAAAAAATATTCAATAATTTTAAAAGACGCAAAAAACATTACTGTTTTTCAGTCAGATATTTTGTGGCATAAGGCATTCTAAGTCTAGGAATTCACAGAATGTTATTAACATACCTGAAGCAAATGACTGAATTAATATGCTTGTTAAAGATTTATGACTCCAATAATTTAAGTCTTCTTTGTGTTTATCTTGACAGTTTCAGTGAGCTTGGCTTGATTATTTTTTAGCTTGTGATTACTCTGAAACATCATAATCACTTTGCAAACTAGTAAACCCAAAAAGAACAAGGCTATTGGTAAAAAGACTTAAAATAAATTTTCAACTTTTTTGGACAATATTCACTCTGTTGGGAACCAGCCAACAGGAATCTGATATAAAAATGCCATACATGTTTATCAGTCACTGCAAACCTAAGACTAGCGATAGAATTGAAAGGAAAAATAAGCACAGACTCAGCAAAAAATATAAAGAATATTTGCCCTCTGGAAAAACAGGGCTGTCTAACCCAAGCAAGAGGCTCAGAGGGTTTATAAAGGCTCAGTATGGCTGCAGGAGTCTTGTAGGGGGCAGAAACTTTCCTCCTGATACCTACTCTTTGCAACCAGAAACCTCTTTCTCTTCTTCCATACCTGCTGCAATGTTGCTGGAGACCCATGTCTAGAGTCTAATGGGTGAGCTCTGCATGCTTCCACCCACCTCCTCCCACAATGGGAGCTGGACTCCTGTTCACATGATCATGGCAAGAAAAACAAGGAGGAGGCAGAGACTGATTACTACAGTAATATGTTGTATTTGAATGGCTGGACTCTGCCTCTTCCAGTACAGGCAGAAGCAACACAATGGCTGTAGTAACCTGGTTACTCCTGCAGTCCTCTGCTTTAAATAGGTCATGCTTTTCCTAGTCTAACTCACTCTAAACATATGTATGCCCTGCATCATGATGTGAGAGTTTTTTACCCACATAGAATCATGGAATCACAAAATACTTTGGGTTGGAAGGACCTTTAAGGCCATCTAGTCCCACTCCCCTGCAAGGAGCAGGGATATCTCTAACCAGATCAGGTTGCTCAGAGCCCCATCCAACCTGGCCTTGAATGTTTCCAGGGACAGAGCACCCACCACCTCTCTGGGCAAACTGTGCCAGTGTTCCACCACTCTCCTATGCAACTATAAATTGAGCCTTGTGAAATAATTATTTCAGAATTTAAATAAAATAATTTGGTTAAAAAATAAGTGAAGAAAGACACAGTAATGTCTATGACAGATATTGTGCCTGTCAGCAATACCTGTCTATATTTAGCTATCAAAATACAAAAGCGGGATAAGATATTCCAGTGTTACAGAACTCTCAAGGCTATGTAACTGCTATTTAGCCTAAACATGGGATTCTTTCATGGCTGTTGCTCATGCTTCTCTTATTTACTCCCAAGGTCTGATATGCTCTCAATTAGCATCATATTGTAATAATTTTGGAAAAGGACTCTAACCACTTTTGCAGCATTCCTAAAGCTGTTGGAGACTGAATTCTGATAACTGGGTTTAAATGTTATCTCATTAAATACGCTCTCTTTTCTGCTAGCCTAGATGAAGCTTTAAACACTATTTAATTTTTTTTTTTTTATTTTACTGTTACTTCTTTGTGACTGCACATCTCCAATTTGGAGAGAAGATGAAGTCATGACATACTGTAAACAAAGCTGTTCACAGGCATTTTCAGCATTTTCAGAAGCTGGAAATCTCCAAAGTATTTGTTCTGAAAGTTGTAAACCAAGTCATTAGAAAAGCATTCTGTACCCTAAGACCCAAGCCTGTGGCTCCTCAGGTGACTTTCAAATCTCTTTTTTGTATACCAGTAAATCTAGTTAGAATAGCTTAGCATAACCTAAAGCTTGTCCCCAACTAATCTGTATGCACAATATTCATCGTTCCATTCTAGTGCAAAATTGAACAGTGGAAATAAGCTGTTTAGTTTGCAGTACAGATAGGTTATTTTACAGTAGAGGTTGAAGACAACATGAGTCTACTCCAGAATGGCAGAACTGTCCAATGGCCAGGGAGGAGCCTGCTTGAGAGGTTGTCTGAGACTCTTGCATTTCCTGTCTGAGTACACACACGTCCTTGCCTGAGCTATAAAACAGCCAAGTCTAGACAGAAAGTTTCCTGGGAAAAGGAAAAAAGCTAATGAGATTTTAATTTCCCCAATCCACCCAAACACAGTTCATATGTTCTTCAAGCCAGTTATTTTCTGACACTGATCATGACCTCAAAACTGCTTATTGCTGCGTAGCTGCAATGAGTGCTCAGAAGTTCCTTCTCCTTTGCACTAGTATACATGAGAAATAATGCAAGCCCTCCTGCCTACTCTCCCTCCCTTCCTTCCTTCCTTCTTTCCTTCCTTCCTTTCTTCCTTTCAGGAGATTTATGCCATGAGGTAAAGGGGAAGTGGGAAAAAAATCTGCTCTATTTAGAAAGAAACTAATAACAAAAGACAAATTCTCCTTCACATCTGAGAGTCCTAGTGTTTACGAAAATATCTTGAATGTACACAAAAGTACCTTTTTCCCTCATACAGACGTTGTGGTCAAACCCCTAAGTGTATGCTCCCAGAAAATTAATTATCTCTTTTTTTTTTTTCAGATTTACTCTTGAATGTTCCGCCTTCCCCTGGCCTAAGTTTTCTTTTTTTCCTAATTAAAAAAAAAAAAAAGGTTAAAAAGTGGGAAAACAATACTCAGTTCTTGGGTAAGTCCTAGTTCTTCATTCATGCTTTACTACCCAGGCAAACTATTGGTTTTCTATGACTACAGCATTAACCAACATAATACATTCATCATACTGTGACAATGCAAAACAGAAAAAAAGAAAGAACATTAAATTCCTGCTAGGCTTTTCTGAAAATAAATGCCTGTTTTCTAGAGTCTGAACACTTCAGGCAGTCCTCTCAGGAATCCAATATAACTTGAAATACAGTGGCTAGAGGACTAAGAGTTATTTCAAGCTTTCTTTAGGAATTCCCTCAGTATTGTGTGATGCCCTGGACTCCACTGCAATTAATGCAATACAAGTTAAAGTGCATACAAGTTAAAGCAAAATACATCCCATAAAATAAAGTATAAATGTGAAAACATAACCTCTCTATTTCTTAACCAGATGCAGATCTCTAAGGAAGGACTTTTCAAAGCATCCTAAACCTACTTTCCTCTATGTAAAAGTTATGTTTAAAAGTATAGTTAGTATTAAAGATACCTGTAAAGTTTCTGGACTATAATAGTATGCCGTATAAAGCATTATTATTTACTTGTGAAATAAATATAAGCATAAGCAACTGCACTATTTCTTGTACATTTAAAATTCTATACTGATAGCAAGCAATTGATGTTAAAAATATTCCAATAAGCTATATAAGTGTTAGTATGTCTATTATAGAAAAGAGTCAGGTAGTGCTTGTAGCTGCCATAAATTAAGCAAAGAACTTTAAATGTCAGCATCAAGGCTTTATTTGAAACCTTATGCACTTTTCAACTCCAACTTTAAATCACTTTATGCCCCATAGCAAAAAAAAAACACCAACAAAACAAAACCAAACTTCACTGCACCTTTTGCAATGACTTTCCCTCCCCCGTTCTCCTACTTCTCCTGTTCCTTTCCCTAGGCACCTTTCCTTACATCCTTCCTTACACCTTCTGTGAGATGCCACACCACAGAAACTTGAAGATGTTTTGTTAGAGTATAATCTATACTCTATGCTCTATAGACACTGAAACAATGTCTGCACACGTGTGAGTGAAAGTTGTTCCATTACAGTTACGCTTACTTTTGCTGGAGGAGAATCTTCCCCAGTGTGTTTTGTCTTCTTGCTTGTTTAATATATGGCAAGAAAATCGCTATGGAGACTGTAATTTAGTAACTCAAAAAACACTTTCTTCCAACATCCTGAACTGCTTGGCTCTGTGTTAAATCCTTCAGTGCAAAAGGCTAAGATACACTCAGGATTAATTTGGCCCAATAATTTCTTGTGTTTACTTGGAAAATCTTGATCAAGATGAACTGATTAAAAAAAATGAAGAAAACATCTTTGACACAACATAGCTCTAAAATATGTTTTCCATTTTCTGATTGTCTCTGAAATTCAGAAAAAGAAAATTCTAACTGCAAACAGGAAAAAAAAAAATCCATCCTGACTCTAGTTAGTAAACTGGTGAGATAACTGACATGATCTTATCTGCACGGCTGTTCATGGCTGGATCCTAAAATGAATATTCCCAGTGTTGCAGTCCCATTTTCTAAATAAAAAAGAAGACATGAAGTCAGTCTCAGGGTTATTTCCTGATCTAGAAATAAAAGGCTGGGTACAGCACAAAATATTTATGCTGGGGAACTGAGTTGTTGTGCCCCTTTTTGTCCACACAGGATCAGAGGGATAGGGGACAAAAGACTTACCCTGGAATCCTCCTATCCCACAGAGCTTGTCTTGCGCTGTGAAGGGCTCCTGCACAGGTGAGCCCATGTCCCAGACTCATCTGTCATACTTACAGTTGAGCAAACCTACCGCTGCAGTGTGGCCCTTCTGAGTTGCGTCTGCTTTAGGGACAGATCACTGTGTGCTAGGTCATCTGTCCTAGCACTCGCCTCCTCTCCTAAAGCAATATGGAATCATAGAATCGTAGAATAGTTTGGGTTGGAAGAGACCTTTAAAGGTCATCTAGTCCAACCCCCCTGCAAGGAGCAGGGACATCACTAACTGGATATAGATATAGATGTAGATGATATAGATAGATATAGAGACAGAGGTAGATGATATAGATATGCTGCATCAATTTGCCTGAAACTTCTGCTAAATTTATCAAGTTCCTCTCTGAAGCAGATACACAACTTAAGACTTGAGCTGGCTGTGTTTAGATAAACTACCTTGCTGTCTTGATTTGACCAATGTGGCTTGGATTTTAAGTGGCCTGAATTGGATACTGGGCAGCTATCTATTATATCTACATGGATACATGGGGAAGGATCAAAGCTGCCCATGGCTTGGCCTGGAAAATATTACTTATATAGGGTAAAAAAAGAAGGTTATATCCACATTTTAGAGGCTAAGAGTTTTGATCAGATCTACAACCCTTTTTATTCCTTCTTTCCACCCCAGAAGTTGCCCTTAGGCAAGTAGCTCTTGTGTCTGAGCAAAGTCCCATTGCTTCCATGTTAACAAAAACATCACAAATTTTCTTTCTAGTGTCACTTGGCAGTGATTTATAAAATGAGCTGCAGATACAAGCAGCAACAGTGATAATTTATTCCAATCAACCGTGTGTTTGGAGAGGTGAAACCAAGCTGAACCTCCTTCCATTTCCCCAATAATTAATAGCAATTATGCAGCCAACCCTCTATCTAGTGCATTAGTGGTTGTAAAATTGGCTCAAAATGCTATACTACTGAAATAGGATTGAGTATTTCTCTGATGATGCTACATACATTGGTTTTTGTTGGTTTTATAGTTTTTCAGGCATTCAACATCTCCTGAGGCACTCTGCTGTAAATGTCAGCTAGTCAGATTACTTCAAAAACTCATGAAAGTGCAGGTTTACAAGCCATGGTGTCCTCCCTCTCTGTTAGCTCTACTCTCACTTCTGACACTGGCCTATGCTTCTCCCTGCCCTCCAAAAGGTCTCCAATATCTCCCTTGCCTCTTTCTCTTAACTGAGGATCACCTCTCCTGAGACTGCATGAAGCTAGTGTCATATCTGCTTTCCTGTCACCCTATGGTGACTCATTGTGGGCTTTAAAGTTTACTACATAGCCATACCTAGCCCCAAAGCTCACAGGTAGCACTTAGCCTTCATAGTAATTCAGATTCAGCTTAAAGTGTCTGTAGGAAGGGTGACCAATCCAATGAGCACTGCAGCGTGGTGCAGACCACACCTATATGATCTTGTAAAATTGTCAGTGCTTGTTGGCAACCCAGCCAATAGTTTTGGAGGCTGGAGTTCAAGGAGGACAAAAACTGTGAGGTAAAGATGGCAACATGACCTACAGGAAAAATATTGCAAGAATGTACTAAAGGAGAAAGATATAGGAAAAGGGAGAAGCTGAAGAACTGGGAAAGAGAGAGAGAGAAATCTAAAGAGCAAAATGTGTTAAGCAAATCGGAAGAAAAAGAAAAAGGAGATAGAGGAAAAGTGGAAATTTAAGTGAAAAGAAAATATATTAAAGAAAAAAAAACAAGAAAAAACACATCCAACTTTGATATTAATAAATGTTAGCAACATTTCTACTCTATCAGTATTTTCACATCATAAAATGGAAGGCTGAAAGATCAGAGTCTATGATGGAAATGCAGAAGGATCTGTTACAGTCTTGTGAGTTGAGACATGGGAGATCTTCGGGACAAGTGTGTTTGGGGAGTGGCCCCAGGCTGATTTGTTGTATTTCTATTGCACTCATTTGTTCAATTGCTCTACAGTTACCCTTGCACATAGCGGAACAAAAGTATTGACAAGATTTAGATATAATTTATTTAGAGAAAGCTTATTCACTTTGACCAGAAGAACAGACCTTTGCAACTGTGCAAAGGAGGATATGGAGTCAAGGTGTCACCCTAAAACCAGATAAACATCTTGTCTACTCTCCTTTGCTTACACATCAGATGTCTTTGTTGAAATATTACATTTATTTTAAAAATACAAAAAATACAAAAGTGTCACCTCAAATATATTTCTTCTTCAGCTCCACACCCCTGATGCAAGCACAGGTATTGCATCCCTTCCTCCTTTGCTTTGCTTAGGTGATGCTGCAACATAGTTACCATGTTTATGAGCAAGAAGAAAGATGGAAAGTGAGAGCAGCAGGATATCTGATTCTGAAGATTATGAAATACACTTTGGACACACTAGCAAATAATGTAAGAGCTTAGAAAGTTGACCCCAAAAGATCTACAATTTTGGCTAGACACAATTCTGCCTACGGTTAACCCACTCAAGATCCAAAGGTACTTCTCTATTCTGTGTGTGCTTAGTGTTGTCTCATCTATTTAACAGTTACACGCGTTCCATTAAATGCTATATGTATTCTATGGAAATGTTTATCATTATTTGATTCCGTACCCCAAACCAAGTCTTTTCTGTCTGTGGTGTTACACAGAGGACTAATTTGATCAGATCTGCATCATGCTTTGAAGATGAAGACTGCTAAATACGATTACTATTATTACCATCATGTGAAAACCCACATTGTGCATTTAGCTCTTCAGAAGCAGGGAAAACTCCACTTTTTTTTTTCTCTAAAAGTATATGTAGGTGCAAGGTTAAGAGTGTTGGGGTTAAAAGCAGTCAGAGACAGTGTATATTAAATGGGCATATTTGGCAGAAAGCAAGGCAAGGACCTGGAAGTGTAAACACAGTGAACAGAGCCACAAAACTGTCAGTAAAATGTATTTCTGCAGTCAAACAGGAAAGTGCCAGAAAGTGTACATAGGGACCCAAAAAACAAAACAGAGGAAATTATTTCAGACACATACATGTGGCATTTTATTCTAAAATGTGGGACTCCCATACTCAATTTTACACCCTATATTGCCGACATGATATCACATATTACAAAAAGCAGGCACAGACTCCTAGCAAAAGGAAAAGTCTAGAAGAAGCGCTGAAATAGTGGCTGTGCTAGATTTGCAGTCCTTGGAGAGAAAGTGATTAAAAGCAACATATGCTTCAGACCGTTACCTCTTTTAGGATTTGTGAGTTTAAACACATCAATGGCATGTTCACTATTTTTAAGATTTTTTTAAATGTATTGTTGTAGTTTAATAGTTAGGGGCCAAATTATCTGGCTTTGATGTATCACCATCTTCCAGCATATATTTCAAGTTATTATTAATTTTATAATACTTAAAATGTCAGGCACCAACAAACCCTTGGGGCTGATGTTAATACTTAGATTTAAAGCAGATATTAACAAAACCAAACAATTTATTTCTAGGTTTGAGGTCATCATCATTTATTTCAATAACTAAAATGTTTCAAAATGTTTTTGTTTTTGTTTTTTCCCTAAAAAACCTTAACGTCTCCATTAATTGTTGAAAGAGAGTCACCCAATATACACCTATTTTACGTGCTTTTTCCCTTCCCAATTATTTTTCCCCATCATATCTGTGTTGGTGGAATTACATAATGTTGTTTTACATCTAGAAATTTTAAATATGTACATTTAGTTTTGCTTGCAAATACAGTTGACGTTTCTTAGTCCCTCTAAATAAAGAACAGACTTTGTGCCCTGACAATATGCTTTGGATATTTTGTGTTCTCTTTGCACCCTCTCCTATAAAACATACTCTAATTTCTTCAATTTGAGCAATAAATCTATAAAAGCTACCAAAAGGTAGTTAATGGTTCCTGTATGGATGGGTCTTGCTTCTCTACAGTCCCTGAAACTGTACAGGAGTTGTAGCGAATGATGTATCTGCAAGTGCAATATACAATATACATTTTTGTTTACAGTTTTACCAATATACATCTTTATTTACCTGTGTTAGAAGTAGAGTATATGTACTGAAGCTCCAGGACTGACAGGAGAAATGCTCGTCATCATAGTATTTATTTGGTGTCATCTTTCATATGGAAAGACTTTTATTGTTCCCTTGTGTCAATGCAATACTTTATGAAGCTGTAGATCACTTTCATGGTCCTGAATCATGTTTAGTAGTTTCTTACAAATCAAGTTAGTAATAGCTACAAAACACCATCATTTAGTGTCCACCTCAGCTCACTCATTTCAGACCGCTACTGGCCTCTGAGTTAATTATGGAACGTTTTAAATCTTTATTGCCTCATTTATGCTGTAACAGGGAAGGTAAGGCTATAGGAGAATTTGCAGTTCTCCAGTTGAATTTAAAGCTGTAGGATTACAGTTGAATATGAATGCAGTAAGTACGAACTTTGTGTGTGTAGCTCCATCCCCCTGAAATCACAGGGATTTTAGTTCTGGACAAACTGCCTGTCTATTAGCCATATAATCTCAGGATGCTTGTAAAGCTGTTGAGTTTCCTCATCAAATGTCCCTGTGAGATGAACTTTTTTCACCCCAGTTTCACCCTGTCTCTGTCTGGTTTTTGGAAATATTTCATCCCTTCTGTCACTTCTTGTACTGACTCCATGCTACCAGCCCCTGTACAGCCTTACCTGTATACTTGCACACCAAAACCACAGTGACTCCTCTGCTACAGTATCCCTCCATGACAATGAAGAGGCTTTAAGTGCGAGGTTAGATCTGGGCTTTATCTAAAGATAAATGCCAGCTAAAATTAGATAGCTGATTGCATGTCCTTGTTTTCAATACACACTAGCCTGCCTTCCCTCCCTTCACACTCCGCCGAAACACACAGTGCCTGAATCACCGCTTGCAGAAAACTATTATTAAATACTTGTTTTATTTGAATGGTAGAATTTAATTGCCATAGAATTGAGCTATTATTTATCTGCTGAAATAAAAGTGTTAAAAATAACCTATGTATAAAATTCAAAAGCAGCTGAGCAGGGAATGTGACAAATGTTATTCTAGTTACTTGCTTAGTAACAAAATTTTAGGGCTAAAAATCTGATACTAACTGTGATTGTAGGTATGGTTATGCTGGTCACTACCTTCACCAAAGAAAATTCCAATGTATATGGCAGGTAGGTAGTCAGAATTAGGACACAGTTTAAGAATTTAATTCTTGGTGTAACTTAATTGAAGTAAAAATCTAATAAGTACTATCCTGTGAATGCTTCAAATTCAAAATAGGAGTCATTTAAAATAAGATAGAACTGAACTCCAGACCTAGCCTTTGGGTAGCCACCTGTCTGCTTATGTCAGCATTTGACTTTGCTGACACTCAGTCCAAATGCTTTTGTATACAAGCTCAGCTTTCTTTAAACACATTGGCCAATTGAATCTTGGCTGAAAATATAACCACCAGCTCTGTGATGACTGTTTGAGTTGGCGGCAGAGAAGAAGCCAGTTCCTGGCTAGGTAGTATTGGTAGGAGGAATATTATATTTCATGCATGAGGGTGTTCCCTTTACATCTTAGGCATGATGATTCGAAAACATCATGCCTAAGTAATGATTACTTGTTAAGCATGTCCTGGTCATTTCCAAAGGGAAATGTGGAATTTGGAAGATGATCTTATTTTGATTCCATGGGTTTTAAATATGTCTCCTGACAGAAGAATGGGAGCTCCTTGCTGAAGCTTGGAAAGGGATAAAATTGAACATCCAATCAGGGCTGGATTATCATGCTTTGTTTTCCACTGGTTTGATGGATAAGTTGATATTTCATATGTTCTGGCCACAGCACAAGACCAGAAACTGTCAGTAGAGACACAGGCAGAAGCTCCGGCTGCTTCTATGATTCTATTATTGTCAGCAGCAAATCGAAAGTTCAGTGAAGAAGCGAAGCATCAACCGTGGATATATTAAGTATTCTTAGTATTTAATTAATTATCTTGGGTAAAATGGACATAATTCAAAACAACCTGAACATTGAGAGTAACTACAATAATAATAATAATAATAATAATAATAATAATAATAATAATAATAATAATAATAATAATAATAATAATAAACACAACAGTGTGAGACAAGCTCTTAATTTCTGCTTTTGGGTCATGTGCAATGCAGAGCACATCTGTGGTATTTTCTATGTCCAAACAACAGCAGCTGAAATTTGATATATTTAGTTACCTATTTCCAGGTTTTGTCTCTGCACTCTGTTGTTGCATTTTCTCATATCAACAGATTGCCAGGAGCAATGTTGGTAGATTAGTTTACAAATTGATGCAGTAGATTGTTATAGTAGCTTGTTTTCTCTCAGTTCTGAGCATTATTGTACCAATTTATCGTTCAATAAGGAGCACTTACAGTTCATATCAGGATTTTAGAGAGCTTCTTCCAAGATAATTCAATGTTTTTCTCAAGCTGGATTGGACTTTGAAAAGGCTATTGATCTTGAATTTTTTTTTCTCTTCTGGATTCTCTTTACAGTGTTTTCACTTTCCAGCATTACTAGATTTTTTTTTTTTATAGATGACAAGGAACCTTACCCACACCATTTTGGAAGAAGTCACAAATTGGATTTCTTCCCTATTAAAAATCAGGAGAAAGTAAGTCTGAGCTTTAGACTAGAGGAGAAGCAAACAAATGTACAAAAACAAACCACAGAAGCAAAGAAACAATCAAAAACCTCTCACTCCTGATTCACTGTGATTTTACTATTACAAGCAATTAATTTGGAAGAGACCTACTCCTACTTAGCTGAAGGCAAACTTTTTTTCAGCTTATTCTTACTCCACCAAGACATCTGTACGTCATAGCTATTCATCTACAGATAATGTATCACAAAAAAAAAATAAGCCATTTTATAATACCTTTTCAGTGGAAGGACTCTATTGTCACTTAAAAATAATGAAGGATAAAAGTTAGAAGAGTCTGTTGCTTAAAGTTTATATTTATTCACTACCTACAATTGCTACAGAAAGCTAGCGGTCCTGTAATTTTCTTTTTTTACTTTCAAAACTGTGTGGACAAAGAACAGTGTTTGTACAACTTTGTCAGAAATATGAAGTAGAAAATATCTTCCTTAAGGAAGAGAAATTATGTTGGAGTGATGGGGAAGGAGAGATGTCCTCTTACTCTTCTTATTTCTCTTCTTCTGAGAAAAAAATATCAGGTTACTCTTTCACAATAGTAAGATTGAAACCAATATATAGATGTCATAACTTGAAGGCAGACAAATCAAATAAGAAAGAAAAATAAACCTGAATTACAAAGTCTCAGAAGAGCATGAACAAGAGTGATAAACAATGTCTAAAATCACTGGAATATTAGTGACAGCCATGGTTCAAAATTTCAGGTTTTCACTGAGACTTTCTTGGTCATATGCTTTCTCTACACCTAATTCAACAGTTGCATAACTATTTGGCTGTCTGAGTAACTGTCAAGGTTTCTTTGAAATTGATTCTTGAAATCAAGTATGTATTTACTTAATTCTGAAATATGTAAAGAATATTTATTTTGTATACAATACTGTACACTCTTTATCCAAAGAACCTCAAAGCTTTCATTAAAATGGCATACAGCTGGGTATTAGGTTTGAACATACTCCAGTAAAATAGCATGTTGCTGAAAACAGTAATTAATCTAAGGTAGCAAATTAAGTCTTTCTTCTGAAAGTCATCACTGAGTAAAACCTAAGCTATAAAAAATGCATTTAATCTCATGTAAAAAAAATGCTTCTAAATGGGTCAAAATCAAGTCTGGGATAACCAAAAAATGTCCCAGTTATAAAGGATAAAATTTGACATATTGGGATGATAAAAAAGAATCTTTGGAAGAGCACAGCAAGTGACCATAATCCCAAAATAAACAAAGATGGTACAGGCGAAGTCCACTGTTTGAAGTATTGTATATCATATAATAACACTCACATTATTGGGTAGATTGTGGACCTTTTAAACTTGCCTCAAGTCTTAGAGAAAAGATTGGCTTAAACTGTGTGAGGTTTTTGTCCTCTGTGGAGCAAAGTTAATCTGCCTAAACTTCAAGACTGGTTTAGTGGCATATTCAGTCACCACATAGTTGAAACCTGAGGTAGTCTGGAACATGTTAGGGAGAACATGAAAATGATTCCTTACCCATCTGAGCTCTTTCTTCATGTATGCCGTACATTTACTGTAATAGTTCTGGTATTGCTTGGGAGTGAAGTCTTCAGATGCTAAACTACCTGGATTAAGGAGGGAAAAAGCTTATTGCAAGTAAAAGCTGAAGAAACTGTACACCAGTCTCTCATTAAGTGTTTTATAAGACAATGGGTACCTAACTTTTATTTGCTAATTTTATATGCTAATATTTCTCAATTATAATAGTCATTTTTAGAAATTATTTTACCTGTAGCGCATCGTACTTGACATTGGTGAGGACATGGCTAGAATACTGTACCCAATTTTGGGTCCCTGAGTTCAAGGTATATGTGAGGAAGGGACTGGCTGGAGGATCAACAAGGTGGTCAGAGGCCTAGATCACATAGTCTAAAGAAAGAGTTTGAGGGAGCTGGGATTTCATCCAGTAACGAAGCAGCTAAAGGACAATCTATTTGCTTACAACTATATTAAGGACAGTTACAAAAATAGTGGATCCAAACTCTAGATTCTTGGTAGTTTCAGACAATCTAACAAAAGACAGTGAACAGATCTTGCAGCTTGGGAACTTCAGGTTGTATATTATGAAAAAAAGCGTATAAAAAATCGTGGAGGATCGTGCAGCACTGCAACAGGTTATCCATACAGACTATAGAATCTCCATCCTTAAGGATTTTTTAAAAATAGCTTTGAGTCTCTTGTTTTTTTTTTTTAATTTTTCAAGACAAAAAATTTCAAAGTTTTTTAAACAAAGATGAAACTAACCTGACCTAGCACTGGTGATAATCCTGCTCTGAGAAGGACACTAGATTAGATTAGATTAATTCCGAAGGTCTCTTCCAAATAATTTTTCTGTAATTCCACACTTCATAGAATCATAGAATCATAGAATGGTTAGAGTTGGAAGGGACCTTCAAAGGTCATCTAGTCCAACCCCCCTGCAAGAAGCAGGGACATCCCCGACTAGATCAGGTTGCTCAGAGCCTCATCCAGCCTGGCCTTGAACGTTTCCAGGGATGGGGCATCCACCACCTCTCTGGGCAGCCTGTTCCAATGTTCTACAACTCGCATTGTAAAAAATTTTTTCCTAATATCCAATCTAAATCTACCTCCCTCTATTTTAAAACCATTACCCCTCGTCCTATCACAACAGGCCCTACTGAACAGCCTCTCCCCATCTTTCTTGTAGGCCCCCTTGAGGTACTGGAAGATTGCTATAAGGTCTCCCCAGAGCCTCCTCTTCTCCAGGCTGAACAGCCCCAACTCTCTCAGCCTGTCTTCATAGGAAAGGTGCTCCAGCCCTCTTATCATCTTCGTGGCCCTCCTCTGGACCTTCTCCAACTGGTCCATGTTCTTCTTGTGTTGGGGGCTCCAGAATTGGACACAGTACTCCAGGTGGGGTCTCACCAGGACAGAGTAGAGGGGGAGAATCACTTTCCTCGACCTGCTGGCCACGCTTCTCTTGATGCAGCCCAGGATGCGGTTGGCCTTCTAGGCTGCAAGTGCACATTGCCTGCTCATGTTGAGCTTCTCGACCACCAGCACTCCCAAGTCCTTCTCCTCAGGGCTGCTCTCAATCCATTCCCCAAATAAGAATGACATCTTCTGTTGCAGATGTCAGTTTTACCCAAATTCCTTCATAACATTCTGTGTGAACCCCTAGCACAAGTCTTTTAGCCTGTGCTAAAATAATTTTCAGCACCTGTGTGCTGCTTCGCAGAAAGTAAGGCCAGATGCTTTACCAGATCTGAATAGAGTTTCTGGTGCATATCACTGTTGCTTTAATTCTTATAGAGAAGAAATAATTTATAATTATAAACATTATCTTAGCAGTGTATAGTATGAAAAAACCTTCCTTCTCTTTCCCAGGCAATTGTCCACAGAAAAGTAGTCTGTGGATATAAAGATGGTGATTAAAGTTAGCCACTGCAGAAATATTGCTGATGTCAACATTTTTTAGTTTCCTGATGGAGTTATGGATATCTGTAGAGTTGAAGAGTATTGGTAATAAACCTGCTTTTTTTTTTTTTTTTTTTAGCTTTTCACAGACCCCTGAGAAGTAATCCACCACAGCTCCCAGGGAGCTGTCTAAAGCAACAGTGGGATAGGTTGATGTGCTCCAAGACACGCAGGAACAATTTAGACGTTAACACAAAAAAGTGCCATCCTTTTATCCTGACTTCATACAGCACCTGAAAAACTAGCCAATTGATCTGTTATTATTTCCAAGTACCACTGCAATGAAAATTTTAAAAACCCTTGTAATTATACGTAAATAATACATATGTTTGTAATATAACCGCATTTATAAAGACAATAGTGAGAAAATTAAATTGAAAGATTTTCCTTCTCACCTGTAGAAACTCAGACCCAAGTGTATGTATATATACAGATATGTAAATGCGAACACGAGACATTCTATAATTGAGAGTTTTTCACTTTGCAGATACTATTTTTGTTTTCTTGTTATTAATACTAAGATTTAGAACTTGCATCTACTTGATCATTTTGAACTTTCTGATTATTTTCCTGCTGGCAGTGTAACACATGGATGCTAGCTAGGAAAATTCTTTTACGTAGTTTGTAAATATATCTTGATATCATCTAATGCAAAAGTGTTGGAAAGATGGAGGGCATAGTATCTTTATATCTTAAATGGTTTACTGAAAATGAAGGAAAGATGCAAGAAAGAATAGATAATACCAAAGAACTTGCCAAAATTTTGTGAAAAATATGACAGATGAACAGTACTGAATTGCTTCAGCCAGGCACAGAAAGGAACTTCAGTGTCTTTCTCTCTATGAGAAACAGATTCAAGTCTAGCACAAATGGGTTTCTTGAGACAGAATGTTTGAGCCAACTCAACTATATAATGTGAAAGCCATTCATTTATACAGCAATCCTTGAAATAAAGGCAAATGGAAGGGAACTCTTGTCAGTGTCAATTATGTTGAAAATACTACCATTTTCTCTTTCTAACTATGGGATCACAATCCGTACTAAAGTATATGTTAGCTTAAGCTGAATGGGGAATTATTAGGCTTCATGAAAGTAGTCTATAAAATCAGCATTACTTTGTTACGGGAACATTATGTAGTCTGATTAATGGAAAAGACCCAACTGGACTAAACACTGTATTTTATCAGCTCTTTAGTTAACAGCCTGCAGTGGATAGTCATCTGGACTACCTTTGAAATACAGCTGAATGGAACCTAGCTTAATGAAAACCCACAGGCTAAAAAGTGAATGCTACAAAGGAGAGCGTAGAGCAGTTAGTGTACTCAGCACCCACTGACTGGTTTATAAATTAGTAAAAGAATGCCTGAAAATCAAAACAATCTGAACATGTATTTCCTGTCCCTCAAATATGGATATTTCCATCCCTCGTGCTCCAATATTTCTTTTCTGTGCTGAGTAACAAGCTTGCATCTTTATCTGACATATTCATCTGTGAGGTCAGTGAGCATCTGTGTGCTTTACTCTTATTCTGACAAATTCCTCTAGCACAGGAAAATCTCTTATGTATTTTTCTAAAAGTCCAGACAAGCCCCGAAAGAGCTACCCAGCCTGCAACTTCATTGGACCCAAAGAAACAGCACGAGAATGTCACAAGGAGCATAGAAGAAGATGAGGGCTTGAACTGGGAGCCAGGCAGTAATAAATCTGTAGTGCATCAAACCTATCTTACAGTATCAATGAGATTTTTTTGGTCAGCAAGTGTGTAGATCTGAGTTGTAAGTTGCAAACATGTCACTATTTGTTCTTGCCATTCTTTCTAAGCTGCAGCCTCTCCGGCTGGGCTGATTTCGCCTGAAGCTCTCCACATGGCTCAACACCATTCTAGCTTCCTGACTCACGGCTCACCTTAGACATATGAATGAGCTGAGATCCAGCCCAAGCACACCAGTGCTGAGTAGCCCAGGCAATTTACTAGTCATTTGCGTAATACTTCTAATTGTATACATCCCATCCATCTTGTACAATTATGTATGGATTGTGGAACGCACAGCATACGAGGCCAAAGAGCTCAACCAGCTGGACCCTGTGGTCAAGAGTGTTACATTCCTGCTTTTTCTCACAAGAGATCCTCTGTGTTCTTGAACAGTTCAGAGCCTTTTGAAAAGCAGTATGACGTGCAGCTGGATTCCTCCTTGCACAGCCCGAAACATTTAATGCTTCTGCAGCCTGTACACCTATAGCACTGTCAATGTACAACAAATTTTATTGCATCTTCAAAAGAAGTAAGATTGTTCTGAATATTTTAGCAACCAAACTTCCATGTGTCCCAGCAGTAAAGATGTAGAAGTTTAACTTCAAAATTACCTGCTTTGGGTAACAACACTTTTTTTCTGGTCTGCTGGTTGTTTTTTGTTTTTTTTCTTTCAAAAGTTTATGCACATACTTCGGCAGTTTAGGCTTTGAATGACCTTGGCAAATGTTCATCTGTGGCAAACAGCCTGTTAACATGACAATAATGTTGACCTTAAACTAATTCCTCTCCAAGAATGCAAATTGCAGAAGTTCACATGGAAGTGAAAGAAACAGTTCAGTTTTACATTGTTTTCAATTGCTTCACACCTGCTGTTGGGTCTAGTAAAAGGGATTAAAGACACAGTGAGATACAGCAGGAGAGATTTTAGATCAGAGCTGTGAAAACAACTGATGTTTGTTTGTTTTGCATTAAAAAAAAAGATAATTTCCTCCACTGAAGACTGTTGATAAGCACCCCTGGGGTTTTGGTTGTATTCCAGCTGAAATTAATCTTTCTGCATGATGTCACATAAAGAAATTAGTGTCCTTCATTGTTGATTTGTTTTTAAAGGCTGATTGAATGTGGGTTGGGTTTTTTTTTCTCAATTTTATTTTTGTTAAGACAATTTATTAGATAAATAGAGTAGAGTTTCCTTATATTTGTGTATACTCTTTGTATAACTAACAGAGTGGTTGATAAAAATATTTCAGAAAAAAAATAGTGCAGATTTTCATCATATTAGAAGTAAACAGAGGTAAGAAATCATCATGGTATTTCCTTTCTTCTGAAATGATCTGTCATAATCAAATATGAATACAAATGAAGCCACAGGCATCTTGTCAAACATTCTGTATCTATTGTACCCATAAGAATTTCTTTCCGTACCTCAGAAGGTATGTACATAACTAAGCAAATAAAGGCAATTAATAGCAGCAGGAAAAAGGAGGGAAACGCAGGGAGCTGAAAGAACAAATGCAAGGAACAGGTACTTCCATTTACTTCCCTTCCTCCAGGTCTTAACTCACAGAAGATGCTGAGCCTGTCTCCATTTTTTTTTTTTTTATCTCATAGAGGTTAAATGAATATTATTAAGGACATTGCAATCTTCTGAAAGCCTTGAAGTTAAAATGAGTTGCTCCTCTCTAATAAGAAATGGATATTATAGGTCTGGGGAAGATCTGAAAATGTGTGGTCATGTAGTTCAGTGTGTAACTAGAAAAGCTGTGAAAAAAAAGTACAACGGTCTTTGAATCATACCATTTTAGGAGCTGGTGTATGTTGATAGCTAATAAGAACTGAGTCCCAAGGAATTATAGCATTTTCGTGCCTTACTCTTAGACTGCCAGACCCAGTTCCATCTGCCTTAGTGCTTCTTTGATCTATTGCTGGAGCAAAGATGAGACTCTGCTTGATGATTTGAAGACTGATGCTTCATAGCATTTTGAGGGAATTCTGGATGAAGCTACTCATGTATGTAGTGGGATTTGATAGCTAAAAGGTACACTTCACTTCAGACCAGCAATGGAGAAATAGAAACATTCTGGGAGATCTCTTTACTTTTTCTGCAAATATTAATTCCTATTCTTAATGATTGTGCTGGTGGATTCTGGCTCCAATTGTCTTCTTTTGGGAAGGACATAAAACATGAGAGACCATAAAGAAAAAATTGCTTTTAAAGGTATTCTCACAACATGAATCTCAAATATGGGAAGCATTTTAAGTAAACACATTTTGCTTTCAGGGCATGTGTCATCACTTCAAATTTTCTCCGAGTATGTTTAGCATATGTTGATTTGATTAAAGTTTTAGAGTTTGAAAGTTAAAACATCTCTCTTTCAATGAGGTTCAAACATCATTTTGCTTTTTGTAATATAATCAAATAATAATGTAATAGGTGGAGATTAAAAAAAAAGGGCAAAATTAAATAATAATTTCATCACATTCCTAAACCAAAATACTTCATATACGTGTTTCTGGACCCTCATTTTTACTATTTTGGTCAATTCTGAACAGAAAAATCAGGTTAAACTTTCAAATTTTCCCATGAAATAGAGAGCAGAAACAGTTTTCCAACAATTTATATATATATGTAAAATTGTTGTTTAGATTTCTGCTTAGAAAATAGAATGACGTGAAAATTTCATATGAGAATATCTGGGGAAATCATGGTATATTCTTCAAGCTGAAAAAAAACCCCTCAATTAATGTGTTACACGCTACAAATCATTTCCCCACTGTTAAGCGATAATATTTTTTGATTATGAGATGGAAAGGAAAGTTTCTGAAGGTTTTCTTACTTCTGCTGGATAAAGACAAACAGAACACTAGTCCACTGGGGCTAGCACATGAAATAACCATAGAAATACACCTAGAAATCATAAGGTAATTTATTTTAAAGAACTTTAAAGAAAGAAAAAAGTGAACATTACCTCCAATGGTAGAGGAATAATAAAGTGTTTCCTAAAGCTGATTTTTCTCTCATTGTATAACAGTTTGAGAAGAACAGAGACAAACAAATAAATGAAAAGTTTTAAGCAGTGTATACTGAATACTTCTTTATGCTGACCTAAACCAACAGTGAGACTATTGAAAATTATTAAATAGTGAGGTATTTATAAGTGATTAAAAGTGAGCTATTTTTTTTTTACAAAGGCAATTATATTAGCAGAGTTACAAATCTCTTCCTTTAATTCTTGTGTAATTTTCTATCCATTCTGATAACACAACCATGATGTGTCTCAGTGTTCACACAAGCAAGAATAAAATATTGGAAGTGTGGTGGTCTCTGCAAGGGTAAATCTGTATACCTCCTTGAAAGCAATCACTTTGATTAAAATTGCCTGAGGGTCTTCTGTGTTTTTTTTTAATGTAAATATACAGGTAGTTGATTCAGAGATTTTAATATAAAATTATAAATAAAAAACAGGAGAAGTGCAAACAAGTTACTTGTCTCTTTGAAGGTCATGTGTAAGGAATAAGATACCACTATACTTACATGTCACTAGCTGGATTTAATCCACGTGATGCCACAGTTTAAGGGTCTCAACCTGACTCACTTAACTTTTTTAGGAAGCCTTAGGAATTTCATTTTCAAAACACTGTAAAATGAAATTCTGTTGCTGATGTACCAGATGATGTCTTGTTAATAGTGTAAAGGTGGTATCGTTTAACAGGTGATTCATTTTGTATGTGTGTTCACATCACTTAATTCAATTGACCTCTAGCTTTTGGAGGAGATGAGGGGATTGGGATTTCTTTTTGGAAATTCTGACTTCGATCTGCTTATATTGTATAATTCTAGCAGCTGGTAGTTAAGCACATATCGTATTATTCCCAAGTGTTTAGTTGCTTTCATTCTTTCATCCAATTTTTAGGCTCAGGAAAGGCAACACTAACAACTTGTGACTCAGTGCGCAGTTACAATATTGTCTGTGTATCTTATTTAAAGATGACTGAGGTGGCATTTCACTCTCCCTTTCAAAATTATGTAATCATGGAAATAAATTCCTTATTTAACATAGAAAACAATATAATTACATAATTAAAGGGTATAAAAGAACCAAAAGTCACAACAATGTAGCAACTGAGGATGTGATTCTAATAAATAAATATCAGTGGTCTTGTACTTCACCAGCCAGAAAGTTTTTAATTTGTAGTTGCTTTGCAGTTCTATACATTGATAGATATTAGAACTATCAATCACATCTACTGATGAGTTAACCGTAAATTCAAAGGGTCACAACTGGTGGCAAATGGCATGACTTTAATTTCTACTCATGCAGGTTATTTATAATCAGTACTTTGTCAAAAAATAAGTATTGTGTGTTTTTTCTTCAACAGATTAAATACAAATCAAACATTTGTCTGCTCTTTCCCATTAAACAGTAAGATCTCCAGGCCAATGGACCTTTTCTTCTTATATGTTGTATAGCATTTTCCCCAATAGAGCTTTCTGGTATGAATAACCTTACTCTCAGTCCTTGGGTTGATATCTAGAATTTGGTCCTCTGGCCTCCCACAAACAAACCTGAGTTTTTTTCTTTTCTGTTTCCAAATTGGCTGATAACATTAGTGACAAACTGCAAAGACAGCTATACGGGGAAGGACAGGATCCCATGTTACATATTCACCTTCAGCACATGGCAACTTTACTGGCAAATCCTTGAAATATATCTGAGCAAGTATTGAACTTTCATTGTTATTAGCATCCACCTACTTTTGCAATGATTACCTAAGATATAGTCCTTTTTATAGCTGGCCTTGCTTTTCAGTGTGTGCCATCATCACAAACCAAGTTAGCAAACAAGTCTTTAAATATTTGTAAAGACTTATACCTCATGGCTTGGAAACCTGAAGGAATCCATTTGCTTCTGAAGGAACACATGCTGAAAGACAGAATTTCTTCATTTTATTTTTCTCTGTGTCCTCTGTGCTAGTATTTGGGATTAGATCCAGTTGAGGATTGCATGTTCAGCATAGCAGCATTTGTATGCAATATAAGCAGAATCACTTGCCTCAAGACACAAAGTAAAACAGGAATGAAAAATATAAAAGTAACAAGTATGCAAAAGTACAAAAGTAAGGAGAATTTTTCTGTTCCCTCACCTTTTCAGAGTGCACCAGTTCTTGAGATTGGAGCAGGGGGGAGGGAGGGTTGAGTGTCCAAATCACCTCCGGGAAAGACAGAATCTAAACAGATATTTCATGCATCCCAGATGCTCCAGTCATGAGGCTATGGGGAAAAGGGGAGCCGTTGCCATGGGGTTAAGTATGCCTTAAGTTTGCCAATTGGACCAGGCATGGAAAGCAAGATAGGCAAGACAACTCCTGGTTTGCATCTCTGTAAGCTCAATACAGAGAGAATCAAAGTGGGACAAAAATATTGTGAAAAAATACCCCCTATATTTGAATAAAAAACTGTTAGTTTGTTCAAGTCAGAGTGGCTGGACTGTACTGTAAAGGCTCAAGTAACTTTTGCTATCTCAGGCAAGTTTAGGAGCAGAACCTTCTGATCTCCAAGCAGATCAGTTGCTGTTCTGGGAACTTTTTAAGCTTTAGGTCCCCAGCCCTAACACAGCATGGTAAGGGGTCTCTGGAGTGTCATTAGCTGCTTACATTAGCAGTGAAGGCTAAGAGTCAGTTCCTCTGGGTAGCTATCCAGACTAAGATTAGCATTCAGAAACATCAGAGAAAATTGTTGTGATGCAATCCAGAAGAAAAGAAGAGACAAGAGAAAAGAAGAGAAAAGAAGATAAAAGAAGAGAAAAGAAAAGCATTTCCTGCAAAGTGGAATATCAGCTTTTAAGATAAAACATTGTAAAAATACACTGCTTCTTTCTTTCTTTAGGATGTAGTTTTACATCAGTGTTAGGCCTGTGTTAAAAAGCCAAATACCTTTTCTGTTATTAGTTTATTTTGATGGAAACTAGAAATGAGGAAGAAAAAGAAAAAAAAAATAAAAGAGCCAATCCTACGTGACTATCCACTTTTATAGTGACCACCTGTTACTGACCTAACAGATCTTTAATGTAGACAGAGTTTGCACTATGGCATCTGAGACTGCAATGAGTAAATGCCCGTCAGTCAGCCAACCGACTGATACAGCTCTGAACTTCCTTCTCTGCCAATATCAGTCATTAAACCGGCGCAGCTCTACGGGCACAGCTGACAGCATCTCTCAACAGAAATTCAAGCCTGGAGCTTGGGCCTCCATCCCTGCTATGTAGTTAACTCTTTTTTTCACTATGGAAATGGTTTACTTTCTGCTATTAAGTCTGGTTTACTGCCATCCTAGGAGGATGTATGGAAAATTCCTTTGTTTTCCCTATGGAAACATATTACCAGTTTATTATAGCATTTCCTCACACACATTTTATTTTCTTAGACCCTCAGGGGGAGAATTGCCTTACACTGTTCTCAGGAATTTAAAAACTCAATTGGATCTGGATATATTGTGTTCTAACACTAAGCTGCTCTTTCATTTGATTGTCATTTGGTTTCTGGAAGTGATATGTGGTCTCTGTTCTTATTCCCTGATAAAATTTGGTGAATAAAACTAATGAAAAGTAACATAAGGCTATTGACTACAGATTTCTGCAACCCTTGGTGAAAAATATCAGACAAACTGGAAAGTTAAGAATAGTTAAGTATTTGGCAAAGCCAAATCTGGACATTTTTCAAGATAATATGCTTGGGGTAAAACAATGCTTAAAAATAAAAATAATTGAAAAATATTAAAAGGTTAAAGTTTAATATCCTGCTTTTCATCACAGGAAAATTATCTCCATCTTACATTTCAAAAACTACTGAGCAATGTAAAGCCACTGTAACAGACTATTCACAGGTATGGGCACAAAAATTTTTGAAGAAACTCTATTTCTGTAGGACAAATTTAATTGTGTATTGCTTTTTTTTTGTGACAGTTTCCACATTTAGGGAAAACAAATCATGAAGTCTATGGATGAGTAGTATCCTGCAACATCATGGGCAATTGGCTAGACTGCTTAGATAACCAGTTTAAGTAGGCTCTTTACCCAGACATTTCTAAGTACATACAAAATTCACCATGTCCCTCAGGGTAGGAATTAATCCTGACAGTAGAGCCAGCTGGCAAAACTCAGCTCCCACTGGCCCAGAACATGTTCCCAGTGATAAGCCTGCAATTCTGATGGGACTTCATTTAAGTGAGTGTAGTGCTTCAGATTTGTCAGAGTTCAAAAAAAACCCCGAAAAATAAAGAAAACAAAAGAAAAAAAAAACAACAAAACCCCTCCACACATCCCACATTCAAAGGCTTGACTGATTTATGAGAAGTTTAAGGACCATCAGAAAATGAAAAATTTGACAGGCGTCACATCCTTGGTGGGCATCATTACTGTGATTTTTTAGTAGTTTGTTCAGTATTACTTTCAGTGGTCAACTGACATAGGGTCAACTAACATAGGGTCAACTGTATGAAAAGGTTGACAGTACTCAGTCTATATGTTGAACTGTATAACTTGTATGTACATGGGACCTGTCTTCAGCTAAATTTCTGTAATTTTTTAGGACTTTATAATGTAAAGTGCCAGGCAACCTTAAGATCAGGCAGTGGTGATAGCCTGCCGAATGTATCAGATGAGTAGGCTTTGTAATTCCCAGTAGGCTTCACTGAGGAAATGATTTGAGGGAGTCGTTAAATTCTACTATTTCTCCAAAGTGAAACTGAAGGTTAATTAATTCTGCAAAAGAGTTTCATCATTGTATCTTACAGAATATGAATAATTACCTTACTAGTCTGTTTTTCTTGATTTGCACCAAGTGAACAAAATAATCTTCTACAAAAAAATGATAAGGAAGATTATTTTTCTCGTGATATAGTAGTATCTTTTAATAATATTTATTTAGTGGATTTGACTTATAAAATTTGGGAAGCTTTGAGATGCTGGAGTTAGACTCTTCATGTGTTTGTTGATCCAATGTCTCAGTATGAAATATGTTTGCTCTTATATCTATGAAACTTATTTATCTAGATAATTTATACGACGACTATCAGTCACAGATTGGTGAACAAGGTTGCATATGTTTGCATTTGTTATGCTCTAGTGTGCTTGGTGCAGCTTGACTAAACTAATGACCTCTATAATTTTTTTTGATGAAAAATTTCCCCCCAGTTTCAGCAACTTTATAGTTAAATCAAAGTGTATTCTAAATATCTAACCTGATAATTGTGATTCTTTTTTGAGGAAGCATTTCTACCTGGTAAGGGTCCTTTAAATTCTATGCAATACCCTCTCATGTCAGTGGAATCGAAGAACCTACTTTAGTGTTATGCTGAATTGAGGCGAGCCCATGGACCCTGGGTCTTTGCAGGTGATCTCTGTCACACAAGTTTCACGTGAATTTGCAGAACTGAGTTTCAGGATATTCTGAAGCAGTCTGCAAAGGTTTTCACCTCTACAAGGCATCAGCTAGAACCTGATTACCTCTAAAACATGAGAAGTCATAGAACTGCATGTTTTCCTGCATCTGCTTATATGACATCTGAGATGTAAGGATGAGAAAGTGAACAGATAATCCTCAGATTTGTGACTCTAATTTGTATATGACAAGATAAGACTAGCTGGTAAGTACTTAGTTTCTGCCAAGCCAAAGAGAAAGGCAGTAGTTTTGATTTATTTATGAGAGGAAGTGGGGGAATGTATTTTCAATGTATTTTCAAGGAGTTGCAAGTTAGTGAATAATCATCATTATGGAATATTGTTCTCTAAAATTACAGCAGAGAGAGCACTGAAGAATATAGTAATGGTTCCTATTTGTTGTGTAAATTGACATTTTTACCTTATGTTGGACTTCTAAGGTTTACATCTTTCTCTCTGGTACGGTAATATCAAATGACAAGTAATTTCTCTGGTATCAATAGTGTTTACACAACAAATTTTGTGCTGTGGTTAATCTTATACGCAGGCTTGTGGGATTAATTTTTAAAAAATACAATTTTCAGAACAATCGGATACAAATGTTTGACAGTATTTATTTAAATTGCCTTTTTAACAGGCAGTTTTTCAGGACAATAAGGTAAGATCATCCATGCTTGTGTCATTTTCAGTTCCTGGCATGCTTTAGGAATGTACCCTTACCAGGAGGCGTGTTTTGTAGTTTTCAGTGATGATTGTGACAAATCCTGAGAGAGGGAACTCTTTAATCACAAAAGGAATTGACTGTGCTCAGTAAGTCCATTAAGACATTTTTTTTTGTATTTGCAGATGGTCTATTGGAATAACTGGTCTTAATAACAGCCTTTTTAGAAACAACGGCTGAGTGTTAATTTTCCAAGTACCCTGGCAGATTGAGATTAGCTATTTTGGAGTGTAGATAATTCACCTTTTGGATCTGAGAGAAGAGAAATGTTTGCAGTATAGGTTTAAGAATCCACAGCCTAAAAATTGAGTTTTAGGCTGAAACACAGTAGCCGCCTATTAGTACAGAAGACTGCAGAACCACTTAGGGATAGAAATACATGATGGTGTCTTCAGCAGCAAATGAGCTTGCACACCAGGGCTAGGAAACCCACTGGCATCAGTCTAAATTTTTCCTGCAATCTTACTGGCCTTTCATACTGGCATTAAGGCCCCAATCCTGAAAACATTTACAGTTGCTTTTCACTTTAAATGAATGAGCCTTGCACATATTCACTGAAAATGTTCAGCTTCTTGTCTGGTCACAGAAAACCTCTTTGTTCAACTACCTAATGTCCTTCAGTCTCAATACAGGTTTTAACCAACTATAACAGTATTCGAAGCCCTGTTCTCTCTCATCTAGGCCATACCTAATCACTGTTCTTGGTGTTTCTTTAGTGCAAGAGCTTCTTGGGAATATATTTCTCCATGACACAGCGAACTTGTGTGTGTTTTCTGTTAACATTTCTGTGAACAAACATCTTTCTTTTTCATTGGCTTTACCTAACCAGGATTTTAGTGTTCATGATCTGAAGTGTTGGCTTGTAAAATTCACAGATATAAGTCAAGTCATCTACCTCCTTCCAATCCACAATTGACTGGAGGGAATTTTGCTCTTGTAAGTGTTTTTATAGCTGATTGCAGGACAAAAGAGGAAACATGAGAGTTGCCTACTTGCGGTATTTCGAGAGAAAGGTAGCTGCTCCTTTTGTCATCCTTTCTTCTCACACCGCTGACTGCTCTTCAGTGGGTTACAAAATGATGATACAATTATGCACAACAGTAATACAATCAAGCTGAATCGCTTCTCAAGGGCAGCTCTGCATTAAAGGTAGGGCTCCCCGCTGTTTGAAGCCCTGTAAATGGTCTGCTCCACTTCGGGCAGTTATTGTTAGAAATGTTAGCTGAGATTTTGCTCCAGCTGAAAACTGCTGTGTAGGCAGATCCACCGTAGGAGTGTGAGCCTGGGCCTTCCTTTATTGTTGAAAACAGATTGGAAGAGGAAAGGAACATTTCTTCCTGTGGACCCACTCTGCCCTCCTGGCAGGAAGCTCTTTGCAGCTGCGCTGCTGGCCACCTGTGACAGCCGCGCTCAATAGTGGGATATCCTGTTGTACGGCTCAGCTTCTCAGCCATCCAAGACAGCTATGTGGAAAGTAAATTGTGACTTTCCAGGGTTTTAAGCACGCCAAGATCAGGTATGAAAAAAAGGACGCTGGAACTCGACTATTCCCAAATCTTTTTGGCACACTGCAAACAACGCACTTTGTTTCCAAGACATGCTCGTGTGTGTGCATGTGTGCATGTGTGTAGGAGCAAGAGACAAAGATGCTTTATCTCGGCTAAGGTTTCAGATCCTCAGCAAGCTATTGAGGAGCTAACAGCTAGGGGAGAGCAACTGAAACGAGTAAACATCAAAACTAGCCACAAAATTCCGGTGTTCAGAGAGAAAGTCCAAATTAGTTCAAATAAGAATGTCTATGAAAGAACCTCAGTTTTGGCCCTTCTCCACTCCTTTGTGCAGGAAAAGTAAAATCAGAGCATGGGGTTTCCTCTCCCAGAGATGTGGGACAGAGGGAGAAGTGGGATTTTAAAACAAAGTCTGGAAAACCTTTCTAGGTATGAATCACAGTTTTAGATCTTGGTAGATTTTTTTCCAAAGACTCCACAGGTGAAGACATTCTATTTATCCCAGGGTCTAAAGTTTTTACCTGAAAGAAGAAGGAGGGAACAGATTTACTTCATTATATTATACATTTGGATAGATGTTTTATAACGGTTTTCTTTGAAGTACTAAGTCTTGCCTTGCAAGTAAGAGACAGGCTGCCTTGCTTATGTCTTTTGTAGTGTAATAACTCCTATATTTTTATAGTAAGTTAAATAAACTGTGGAATTCCTGGGAATTTAAAAGTTGAATGGATGGGCAGACTGTCACTTATCCTTAAACTTAAATCCATCTGACAACTAAACAAGCATGGACTAGTAATACACCACTGTACCAAGGGTGCATTCATTTTTTTTTACAGGAAGTTCCTTGATACTGAATTTTTGTGAATCTTGCTATCTAACTCTATTAGATCTTTTTGAATGTCCATCCAGAATGAAATTTGTTTAAATGAACATCAAATCTAAGTGTAAAGCTAGGAGAGAAACACATTTATATGATCACTTACAATGTCTATGTTTTGGGATGTTTGCTTTACAACTTTAGACAAACAAACTTAACTTCCTTAAATGCATTTATTATTATATACCAATGAAACTGCAGCAAATGTACCCATACAGTTCTTCCATGTTTCTGCACATGTGAAATTCTAACCATGAGATTGCTGGGTGTCACTGAGGCTGACAAACTCTCATCAAGATCTTAAGGTGAATTTAAGAAAAAAAAAACCCATAGTTTTCCAGAACTCATAGCTCAAATAACAGGCACCACAACTCACAGTACAGTAATATAATGAGATAAGCGATTGTACCAGAGGTTTCCTTCAAGGCTGGTGTAACAGTTGTAGGTGCTCAGTCACAGGTTAATGTCTCTGAGTGTGAGAGAGAAGTGATGTAAAAACATATTTATTCAAGCAGAATGAAACAAAGTTCACATGTAGTAGATGTGCTCATCTGTGTAAGCTCAGCATCCTCCTACAAGAGATTCGGAGCAGTCAGCACAGAGATTAGCTCTTCTTGGAGCCCACATTTGCCAATGATTTAAGACTAAGTATGTTCTCTGTGAATAAAGGAAATGCATCAAAGAAACTGCTCACTCTGCAATTTCTGTTTCTAAGGAAAACAATCTCTGTGATCCCCCAAACCATTCAAGCAATCGAATCTGAAAGAAAAAAAAGGAATAATATAGCTGAACAATTTGTCATCAAAACAAATCTTGAACCTAACTGCTAATTTAGGAAATTTAACATTGAGTGGTCAATCTTTTGCCTTGTCCCTCTTTCATAAACCCCAAATGAACCAAAAGCAGACCAGCTCATCCTAGTGGAACACCTCTGAGTTAACTGGACTCCTGCCAGGATTGCATTTGGCCACACAAGAGACGGCTAAAACAAAAGGGTTAGCAGGTATTTCTAACATGATTTCATTAAAAAATTCAGATGGACTTTCACGGGAAATGTTGTGTGGCATTCCCACAGTCTCATTTGGCCTGCTTCACTTACTGCAGTGAAGCAGAACTAAATCTTGTTTTAAGAAGCAACTGTTTTCTATAATATGAAAAATATAAATTTGTCTAATGTATATTAAAAAATACTATTAATCAAACAAATCTGATGTCTAGATTTTTTCTAGATGAGCAAACACTATACTGGGATTTCTCAGCATTGATGGTCTCCTCTGTTAATTTCATTGAGAATGCCTTTGTTTTGTTTGCAGGAACTCATCTTTCCCCGTATGAGTATGTAAAAGGTCATATGTTTCCACAGATCCTCTGCCAAACACCGTCAAAAGAAAGGGTCTTTTGAATCATAATATGCTTGCATCAAGCGCTTTGGTGCATCAGAAGACTGCTTATTTTGTTGCTGCTTTTTGCTTTTCTTATTAAAGTAAAAATTATAACCTTAGACCTGTTGATTCATTAGTCCTTTCATTGAGAAAATCTCTTTTCTTCTTTGAAGAATCCTGAGTGCTAAGTATCCCCTGGTAATATGTGTGCAAGTCCATCTTTGCTGTGGACTTTACCTAGGCATTAGGACTGTCTCTTTTACAAGTCCTACAGCTGATAAGAATAATTGCTACCCCTATGTCTGATTACAGTACACATAGGAAAACAGGAGATCAGTCCATAATAATGATAAAGTCCTCAGAGACAAACACAGGTTAAAAGCACAGATATTATTATTGTACATGCACTGGTAATTAGGAAACACAATGCAAGGAACCCCTGGGGAACATGATAGCCTTTTACTGTTTATTAATGCATTTGCTCCCATTATTATTTTATATTACCTGGTTAATTGTGTGTCAGAACATCTGAGAAGAGTATCTTATTGGCTAGATTGAAGCTTTGTCCTTCATAGAAAGATACAGCAATGTTCCAGAGTTTCCTTCGATACCAAAGTACTTTTCATTATCACTTTTTTCCTCAAATCGGTTAGACAGCTGGATCACTCACTGCATTTTTTCCCCTACATATTAAAGTTGATGAGTTCCAGGCATAATGCTATTTCAGTTTGGAAGAAATTTAGTTCTTAAACTACCATAAAGCTTTTTTTCCAAGCCAAATGTTCTGTAGAAAATTTCACAGGTTGAGAAAAAATAGGTCAGATTTGTTTTTTGAACATTAATAACATGCTGCAGTTGTAGCAGACACACACACAAACACAAAGATAAAAAACATCTCATAAAGATCATGGTTTTCAAAGTCACTGAGATGCATAAAAACAGATTTCCCTTCTCAATAACTACAAGTTGCAGTCTTGCTATATGAAATTGCTATATGGTATTCCTGCTAAGCAAGAGAGCAGAGTTATTGCACAGCCCATTATGGCTCCCACAGTTCCACCTCAAGAATTTCAGTCAGGAAGAAAAATTGGAGACCTAGAGTATTATTCAAGGGGCAGACTGAGGTTAGGCTATGTGAAAGAAACACTCTGCATGATGCTTGCAGCAGAGCAAAGGATAATTCAAAGTATTGATGCAAGACAAAACCTGTTCATTACATGAGCATGTGAGCAAAGCCTGGTAGAAGTAGAGCCCACAAAATGATTCAACATACATCTATAGGGTACATCTGAAGAAGTTATCCCTTTCTGGGGAATGTGTGGCTTTTTGTTTTAATTTCATGAAGCTTTCTCCCCTAGTCTGAACATGCCTTCTGAGAGAACATTTTCTAAAGACGCCCTTGGAATCCAGATAGTCACTTTGTTCCTTGCAATCTGGCATGCAAGTTATAAGTAATCAGAATAATAGCAAAAAAAAGGACTGATACTTGACTATCTTGACATGGACATAAGTTAAAAGAATATACTTTACAGCAGTATTAACCTTTTCTAATCTATACTGGGACAGGAACTGAAATAAATCCCCCTAGTTCCACTAAATTTCTCCTTTAAGTAATGTGTAGTTGTATTGATGTCCAGCAAAACATTTAAAACATCCATATTTCCTCTGTCTCCTGACATCTCTGTTCACAAACTGTCCACTGAGTCTATTAGTTTTTCACTGCCCTTTCTCTAGAACCAATCTTAGGCCCTTATGACTTGGGAGAGGCAGAAAATATATGCAGAGTACAAAAATATATGTATAAATCTCAGTTCCTCAGCTTTAATTAGAATGCAGTTTTCTTGGCTTTTTCTGGTATTTGTGTCATTATTAATGGGAAAAGATATAGCTTTCCCTTTGGGATTAGAAGAAGGGAGGGGGCTGAAAACAAGACATTTATTTCCTGGAAATTTTGAAGGTTTCAAAATTTATTTTCATTCCTCAGTGGGTTGAAAATGAGCCATGTTCATATTTATATAAAGAAAAAAATCTTGAGAAAGGGCAAGAAGAGTCAAAGAAGGGTTGATAAAGACATACATCTGGTCCTGCTATGACTGAAGCAATCATTTTAACCACCAGATTGACAGTTATTTCATTTGTTTCTCAAATGAGACTCTTTTTCTTCGTAGGAATAATCCATTATTTGTTGCTCTATCGTACAGTAGAGCTCTAGTACCAGAACCATCCCATTCCAAAAGGCATAAATAAATAAATAACACTAGTAAACCTCATGAAAACATTTGTGTTAGTCACATCAAAATAATGAAATGGTAATGCTGGGCAGCAATATGGTGAATCTTCAAGATGTCTGACATTGGAACAGGTAAATCAACTTGTGTGATAATTTAGTCAAGGCAGACTGGAGAGCATTCAACCCAAGTACTTCAGCCGCCTTCTGTTTCAGCATTTTATATTGTTAATATAATATTTCTAGCTCAGTACATTCTGCTTTAGGGCATGTAAGGTAGACAGGTCACATCTCCCTTAAGGAGCTTTCTGAAATAATTTGGCTTAAGCCAGCTCTCTACTGGAAGAGACATAGCCATGTTCATATGGCACTGTGGAGGTTCAAGCATTCCCACAAAATCTATGAAAATGGGTTTGTTTTGTGCATGGTGTCCTTTTCAAAGAACCTCTCAGATGTAAAATCTGTTTTCATCCATATCGCAACATGATGCCGGGAAGTCACAGAAGAATTCTATCAGCCTTTTCTGCCCCTTGCTAGCTCTTCTTGCCTTCTTTGTTTAGCAAAGTATTCACCTGCCTTTTCCAAGCACTGTCAGTGAGTAGCACTCAGTATTTTAAGCCAGATCTGCCAAAACTGGACTGGAAATTGCACTCTCTTTAAGCTCAGATGTGGTACTGCTCTGTAAGCAATGAGAGTTTGGGATAGAAAACAAAAATATAAAAGCAAGCAGCTTTATTTTACTGTTCTTCCTTGTAACCAGGCTGGATGAAATACCTATTTACTGCAGGTCCAAAAGCTCTTTGATTTTAGATTTGATGGCTGTTTAGTTTCAGGGGGAAAGGCCTCCAATTTAAAAAAAAAAAACTATTGTTTTTTTCATCATTTTACAAACAAAATAATAATCATAAAACCCTACAAACATCCCCACAACAAACTTGGCTAACGCTATGTGTCAAAATTTGATTATACCTGCCATAAGACTTCACATCTGCTGAGGAAAGCTAGCAGTGAAGTTCTATCTTATTTAAAATCTCAGATGTACATATACAGTTATGAGACTTTCTCCCAATACAAAATCAATAATTTATATAAGAAATCCTGTATGTGTCTCTCCTAACTACCAAATAATAGATGAAAACTGACAGATAAAAGCCCAACTTCAACAACATCTCAGAGAAAGATATCCTGTACATGCAGGGCATCAGTTAAATCTGTTCTCCAGAGTATGTACTATGTGATGATTGGAGGTGGAAGAAAAACTCAACTGAGGAAAAAAAAAAAAAATCTTTAGCTTTGGATAGCAGTAACTTAGCTTAGCTGGACTCCAGATAACAGGACAAGAAGGTTAAGTGGTAGGCATCCTTTCTTCCATGATCAGCAGCACTGGCAGAAACCTCCACTTTCTCACCCCTGCCATCACCTGAGCGATAGTGTATCCTCCTGAGAAATATGAATGTGGACCTCTTCAGGCTCCAGAGGAAGCTGAATCCCCACTTGCTACGTTAGTACTCTAAAAACTGAGTGACTATGAAAACGTGGGCATTTCTCTGCCAGCTGTGATTTCACATGAAAGAAACCATAACTGTTGTACATGATGCTGAATTGTGCTGGCATTGTGCATCACTACATTTTCCAAGATGAGGTGCCTCAGAGAAGTAGATACTGAAATATGCAGCCAGAACAGAGGATGAACTATGAATACATGCACCTACCAGGCTGCCAAACCAAGCTGTACTAGCCTTGTCCCTTGCGGCCCTTGAGGTGTTGTTTCTGGGAGCCAGTCCTCCGAGATCTTGCAAATGGGGCTGTGTGGTTTTTTAATGATCCTATTCAAACCCAGGCATCTGACCTGAAACTGGAGCTGTAAAACCAACAGTCTGTCTGGTTTACTCTTAGGGGACCTGAGTAGCCAGATGATGTTTTTAATTATTCTTTTTTTCTGGGAATTAGAAAACAAATTTCCCTTAAAGTGAGATTTGCGCCATTTCCTTAGGAGACCAGAAGCCTACAGGCAGTAGTTTATTATGTAAATCGAAGGAAGATACAGAACATTTCAGAATCTTGTTTCAATTTACACTCTTCTATGGAATTTACTTTAACAACTGCAATCCAAGCAGAAAAGCTCTCAAGCACTTGAAGTATCTAAGCTTATGAGACTTTTTCCCTGCATCAGGGGAATTTCCCTGCATCAGAATTTGATATTCTGTTTAGGTCATGTTGGCATCATCTTTTCAAATAGCTTGCATTTGGTTTGATAAGTTAATTTTTAGGAGATACGGAAGCAATCAGTAAGCTTCTCTGTCAGGGCATCCCCCTTGATCTCTGTCTGCTGCCAGTGGAAAGAGTTCCCAACATCTTCCCAACTCTCTGTCTTCTGACTTCTCCATCGCACAGTGTACAAAGCAAAATATGCCTTTAGTCCAATGCACAGATCTTTTCTTCACAGATAGTGAAGTTTAGTTCATTATTTGTGCTAACATTTTCTTATAAGATGTGTGATTTTTTTTTTGTTTTGCTAATCAGAATACATTAATATTTTACATCTGCATATCCCTCTTTTTCAATGGTTCTTCTTCCTCCTGAATTAATCTGAATTCCTGGGAACATGATCATCCAGAGAAATTGAAGAGAATTCTTATACATCTCTACAGCCTATGTCAGACTTTATTATTATATATGCCAATAAATTGCTGGATTTCATGGCTGCTTGTGACCATCTGCTTTGGAAAATATCAGTATCTTAGCTGAAATTCTACCTAAAGGACAGAGGAAGCCTGTTCACTTAGAATAGAGGTTATTTTAAATTTTTTTTTCAATATGGAAAACCAAGGCCTAAATTCTACAGTTGTGCACTACTGTCCTACAATTGAAAATAGAATAGAAAAATAAATAATAAAAATATTTCTCTTCTCTACTCATGATACTTCTGAGGCAGCCAACACCAACTAATAAGAGAGGTCTGCAATTCTGCGGTTTACTACAACGTAATAGAAAATGCAAGTAACTGCATTAAGCCTACCAAACCTCTTCTATTTGTAGTAAGATCTCTAATAAAAAAATTGATGTCCACTCTAAGTCATAAAAAAAATGCTGGAATCTGGCCTGGAGATTTATTTAATTTAATCAAGCTTTCAGATCCTACTTCTTGTGGTGCTCTGGGCCTTTACCATTAATGTAGATAGAATAATTTTATTGTGAGAGTAGACCCATTCTATGGGCCCGTGTCTTCTCTGTGAGACTTTTGAGGTAAAAGGCAAAACCTAGTTATCAACTTTAAAAGACAAGCTAAAAGTCAAGATACAAAATTCACACTCAGCTTCAGAAATAAAAAAGAATTCAGCTCACAATTAGAAAAGACTATTCACCACTCAGTGCCTTCTGTGGGAAATCAGATCTCTTATTTGGATTTAGGAATGCAACTTCAGTAATCCTATTTAAAAAAAAAAAATGCTTGCTGGTGTGTTTTGCAGAGCAGTTCATCTGTTTTGTTTCTGTGAATAAGAAGCTCATCAGTTCACAGCCTTTATATAAACATGTGGGTTTGGAAATAAACAAATGCTATTCACTAAAATAATACTCATCCACATAAGCACCTTCTTTTATATCAGCCATATCTCTGCTGATTGTATGAAATCAAGTCAGTGTGAGCATATTTAACTGAACTATAGTTAAGATTTACAAGAAACTGCATTAAGACAATAATTGTATCAGTAATAGTGCCTACTGAGATCACAGTTTAATTGTTTCAAGCCTCTCAAACATAGGGGGCACCATGAGGAAACACAATTTTATTTGCCTTTGCTTCAGAGAGGATGAAAAGCTGAACTGTGTTACCCTAGAGGTAGAATGCTAACAATATTTCCCAGTGGCTTATTCTACTTTGTAGACTTTAATCCAAAGACTTCGCAATAAATTCAAGACCACTGAAAGCTACACAAGGTTTTGTATCCTACGAATTACAAGTGTGTTAAAAATTGCTTCTATTAAGGCACCTAATCTTAAGAAAGCCTTTTTTTTTTTTTTTGCTATTTATTGAGTTTGCAATATATTCAAGTAACACTATTTTCAAGGTGCTAAACTGTGCTTCTGTTAGATGCATACTGCCCCTTCAGAGATAGAAGTAAACTCAATTTAGTTAACTTATTTTTAGAACATGTATTTTGCCTTACTTCAGACAGATGTACCATTCCTGTTGACAGCACCCTTAGAGGTGTTTGCTCCATGGTAGAAAGGGTAGAGCCTGAGTAATGACTGCCCATCCAGTCCTCTTCCCTTCTGCCTCACCTATTGATTCCTATCATAATCTTCTTCGCTTCCTGCTTGGTAGGAGGAAGCACAGACATAAATTCAGTGAGACTACCTGGGCCAAAAGGAGTTTTTCCTTCAATTTATTCTTAATACTTATTGTTGCACTGAGGGACAGAAATGAAACTGAGGACCAGAGAGTCCTTGGGCAGCATTGTTTCTAAAATGCTTCAGACCGTTGGACCTGAGCTTGTAGATTTTATCTGGTAACAAAGTCACCTGAAGAAGATATTTTCCCCCTGAACTTAGCTTTCTACTTCTACCCTCTGCCTCAAATTAATGTCCCTCTTTTACACTGATGCAGCCTCCTTTCCTCTCCTCTCCTCTTTTTTTTTTTTTCTGTGACACACTTCTTGAAATATGTCATCAACACAACAAAGAAGGTAGAAAACTAGATGAGTAGTGTGAAAAATAACATGTATCTGGACAGATCAAGAGTATTTCGCTCCATATAGGTAGCAAGCATACAAAACGCTGTCTTCTCATAATACCGTTCCTATGTCCTGGGCTTTGGCACTGATGGCATCAACCCAACTAATCAATGACTGCATTAGAGACAGAAATCTAATCCTTGTGCTGATCCGATATGCTGAATTCCTTATCTGTCCTGTCTACTCTGTAGGTGTTTGGCCACAGCTGTTGGAATCACATCTGAATTTTCAGAGGAGCATTTTTTATGACAACTGTACTGTAACTGTACAGCCAGCCTTTGGGCAGACTCTTGAAGTTATTCCTATGCCAAAAAGATTATTCCACTTTTTCAATATGGTTGTTTTAGCAAAGCCCATTTAAGTGAAAACAAAACAAAGCAAAACAAACAAACAAAAAATGGTGGTTTTGGATGAAATGCACAGGGACTAACACCTTAGACTCTTAATTGAAGTTAGATGTGTCAAAAAAGAATTCATCCACCAAATGCCTTACGCAGACATTATTTAACTACAAGTGGCCTATGAATTTTTTTTTTCAAGTTAGATGGAAGTTTTTAAGTACTTTTTTTTTCACCAGATATTCATACATCTGTAAAATTTTCTTTACTTCTGAATCATTATTCAGAAGGATGAGGGATCATTTTTAATGGAAAATGGGGGTGGAAAACCTGAGAATTATTTTTCCTATGTTTTATAGGGAAAATGCTTTTCTGACTAGCTAGAGCTTCTGTGATAACTTCCTAAATATATTTCATTTTGTTGCATGAAGCAATTTGAGAAAATTTTACTTTTTAAACTGCTATAGAAAACAAGAAATATAAAAAATGTATTTTTATCTGTCACCACAACAAATCAGTCTCTTCCAAAGAAATAAAGACATCACATTGCCTTTAAAAATTGGCTGTAAAAGTGGCATCTTCTAATTTAAGAGCTCTATCCTTTGCATATAATGAAACTGGGTATTTAGAATTGTATCTGGTTAGGATTATTAGCTGACAGAAACAAATTTACTGCCTTGTTAAAACCTTTTAGCACAGCAGAAAGAGCATACCAGAGCTGTAGTCTTTTCCATCTTGTATGGCAACAACTGGCTTGTTTACAAAATTTTGAGCAATTATGTGCTGAGGAAGTCCACTTAAGGCAGCTACATTTACTTTGCTGTTGGAGAGATGAAGTGTTTTGGGCTGTATTTTTTTTTTCTTTCAACTGTAAGTGGATGATTAAGTATTAGAAAATATGAGTTCAACTTGACTTTCAGATTTTCAGATCTGATTTTGCAGCACTAGCAGTTACTGCACTGACTTGTAGCTTGTCCCATTTGAAGGAAAATAATCACAGGCAGGTCTGCATTATAAAATGTTGCCAGTATAAGTTTTTGGCTTGCATTTGTGAACAAAATTTCATTGCTAAAATCTTTTTTTTAAGAATGAATTTGCACTGGAAATGCAGTTCATTTCACAATATGACTGAGATCACTTAGGAAAATATCTTAACACTGCTAGAAAAAAAAGAAGCCCTTTGCAAGATTTTGCTGGTGTCACTTTGCAGAAAAGTTGCAGAAGTATAGACGAGCCACAGGAGCCAATAAACAAGAACTTCCAAGGGCAGATCTTTCATGGACACTTCCTGTAGCACTGTGATACTGTAAAGGGGAGCTCTTTACTTTGGGCAATGGAAAAGAATTTGATGGTATGTGATTTACTTGCGATCCAAGCAAAGTTGGTCAACAGAAAACTTTTTTCTGAGTCTTAAGACCTAGTAGATGTAGGCTCTGAAAACAATGGTTCAAAACTTGGTCTTGTTAAAGCTAGGACACAAGTATTCTCTGGCTTCTTGCAGTCACTTTCAATCTTCAAGAAGCAAGCAAACAAAACATCACTGACTCCAGGCAACTCAACAAAATATGCAGGTAGACCCAGCTTCCTCTGGACATTAACCTCTGTAGACTGACAGCCCTTTCTCTTTCTTTTTGAGCTAGAAAAGCCCTTTCCTCTAGTTTGCCTGTGAAAAAATTCAGCACAGCTGTGCCAGCCATGCTTCAGTGCACGTCTCCGCAGTGAGGGCCAAGCAGCTGTGGTCTTTCCCCGAAGAAGGCTGGACATTTGTCTAGAGCATTGGAAGTGGGTATATAGACCACATCATGGACAAAAATGCCAGCCACATGTGATGGCTGGGAAAATCAGTCTGGAAAAAGAATTAAGAATACACAACCTAACAATGATTCCTTTAATATACTGTGGATTGGTAATGTTTTTGAACAAAGTAGAAGAAAACAGCCTAGAGTGCCTGTGGAGGGGGAGGAGGAGGAGACAATGCCTTATTGTATTTCAACAAAAACAATTCTGAAGTGTACCTTAGCAAAACTCATAGCTTGAAATCTTTTTTCTTTCCAGTTCAGGCCTGATGCGCAGCATGTTCCCCTAGTGTTCCTCCATCCTTAATTGCATGTACACCCAAAGACTTTTGTGCTGAGCACATTTAACTACTGAAAGGAGAAAAACATCATTGAATGTTTGAAAAGCTGATTGACAAGGAATTTTTTTGCCCCTGAACTTTTAAATGCTTTCAGCAGTGCTTCCTTATAGTCTTAGACAATACCACTGACCCCTTTACAAATCACTGTACATACTGAAGAGTGAAATTTTATACACAGCTCTTTCGCCAGGTTTTGACAGCTGTTATTCTAAAACTGTGTTTTGGCTCTGATCAAAAATATGACTTTATTTCCTTTTGAGTGTCTACTAGAAGCCATATGACTCTGTTTGATAGATGTGGAGGAGGGGTGGGAGCAACAAAGCAAGAAGCTCTTTCAGCTGCTTTCCCAGTAAAGCTCAGACTGCAAAAGGAAATGACGAAGGAATATTGTTTATTGAACGTGCTGGGGGGTATGGGAGGTGGTCCCAGAGATACTGTTTGGAGACAGATGAAAATCATACATCACACATTGATTGTCAAAGGTGAGGTCCTGAACTGCAAAATCTGAAGATGAAACTGTGCTTTGATTTCCTGCTCTTCTCTGTGAAAAATAAAACGATATTAATGCACAGGGTGGTATTTATATTGCTTTAAGAGTCAGAAGTTGAACAACCAGTAGGTTCATGAAAGCCTCAGGTGGAGCTAAGGCAGGTGGGGAGCAACCTGTGCCCTCACCAGCACTTTATACTACTTACTCAAGGACCTAACTTTCCTTTTTAAGGCCTCAACCTGGCTTCTGACCACAGGCAATTGCTGTGGTTGCTTTTGCCAAAACCTATTCTGGTTAGAGATCAGATCAGTGTAAGAGGTGATATGAGCACGTCCTCACTGGGCAGGCTGAGCCAGTGCTGCCTGAGTCTGTAAGAACTCTGAAATGCAGCAGCATCCAAAAGGTGATGTGAGTGAAGGGGGCCTCTGAAAGCCTGACAAATTTCTCTGGAAAACCGTTATTGGATACAGCAGGGGGTCACTTAGCAGTATAGAAATTATTTCTGTAGGAATTCAAATAGGGTATTTAAGTACTAGTGGTGGTAGGGATTTCCAAAGGTGTAGTGAAATGAAGTCTAGTGCCTATTATGGTATTACCTACACTAACCAATACAGGTTTGAAATTCCCTTTTAAAGGCCACTTTTAAATATTGAGCAAAAAGATTTCAGTTGAGGCTTTCAGTTGTATTCTAATATTTTTGAGACATAACCCCACCAAGCTTTGTCGAGCTTGTCGCAGCAGCACTAGCAATCAGACTAGCTAGATTAATTCTCTCCATCTCCCCCAAATACTGCAGAAAGGAATATTGCTACAGCACCATTAGTTCAGGAGTTCTCACTGTCCTTTCACCAAAGTATGTCTGTCCTGAAATTCTCCATGTCTAGGATGAACAAATAAATTCTGAATGTAGGACTTGGAATTTTTGTAAACACATATTCTTAGAAAATGTAGTGGAAAAAGGAAATAAACTGTTAGTTTTTCTGCAGTAGGATGCCAGTAAGGAAATACTTCTTTAAAAACACTGTTAAGTGTCTGGTGTTTGGTATATGTGTATATGTCAGTATGCAGATTTTTAGCTTGAAAACCAGATTTTAGGAGCTGTTGTCTTTTGCAAGTCATAATAAATGTAAAGAATTGAAAACTGTGGTCAGAGGGGATATATGTGGCAGCTGTCAAGGACACATTCACCCATATGGTATATATGAACTACTTAACTTTTCCAAAGTCACCATGATTGGTTAAATAACTGCTGATCCTGCAAGGTACTTTGCATGACTGAGCAGATGTGCATAATATTCAGTAGGAGAAATATTGATTTTAAGAATTTTGAAAGAGTAAAATAGCAACATGTTTTCATTTGAGTTAATTAAAGAATAATTCAAAATCCATGAGGTAGTGAACAATTTTTAATGGATCATCTCTCAGTGGATGCTATTAATATTCTAGGGAAAAAAATTCCTTCTGAACTGGAAACTAAAATGTTTCTCAATGTTCATAATTTGCCTCATTTGCAATGCCTAATGTAAAATTTACTACCTAGTGCATCACAGCAATTACCAAGATGAAGGAAAGAGCAATAATTCTAGTGGACTGGCTCTATTACTGCCAAAGATATATGATCTGCTGATATAAGACTGGTAAAGATGATTTGGTATCAGCTCTCCTCGTTCCTTCATCCTTGGTAGAGACAAGATAGAAAAGAATTTACCCCTAGTAAACAGGCAAGGAGCTGCCACAGTGAGACAGTGAAGGTAGAATGGACAACTGCTCTTATTTATGAGAAAATTATTAGAACATTCTCTATTTCGTTCCTTACCTCTTAAACCTACCTTAGAACAATAGCAATATCTCCAACTTATCCAGCTGATATATTTAAAACCAATTTCTTTCTTGAAATTAAAGTGAATAAAACATTGCTGAAGGGATTAACGTAATGTAGAAATTAATAACAACTTTCTAGGAAGTGGACATACTATTATCTGCACTTAAGCTCAACATTTTTTGGAAAGGATTAAGGAGCTTTTTAAAATGTGTCTTACTTCCTTCATTTGTCTTCCTTTATAAAGCTTGCATATTCTTTTCAACACTTCTTTTTGTCCTGAACTTTTTGAGGGAAAGATATCTGAGAGCCTCATAAATTATAAAATTCCCTATACAACATATTTTTACTGGATTTTTTAAGGTCTGAAGAACTTGGAAATTACTAAAATGTCCAGGCCCAGGGTCCATCTAATCCAGTATTTTGTCTCAGAGGGTAGTCACCTTGTGATGGTTGTCAGAAAGAGGTATTGAAATTTCACTGTAAGTTATTATGCAGTAGGAGTGGAATGGTCTTCCCTTCAGGTAAATCTGACTTTTATCTCTATTAGTTATTGCAATAATTAAACACAAAAGCACAAAGTGTAACTTTCCTTCTGAAAATCATAACAAATTTTAACATTAGCTTTTCTTTCCTTGTAAACTTTCAAACACTATATTCTGGAACTCCTGTGCCACCTGAGTTATTTTCTCTGTTCTATTCTGAGGAGAGTATTCATTATTTCTGCTAAAATAGTACAGCAATCTAAACCAGCTGCTATGGTCTTCAGCTATTTTACTTTAGAAAGAAAACTAAGGAAATATGTGTTCTGGCTCTCCCTTACTCTTTCTTTTATCTTCAAGCTATTTTGTAACAATTGTGATGACAGGGATCATAGTCTCAATGCACTTTCCACTAACAATGTAATTAGAATATAATGCCTTTTATTTTTTAAGGTACTAGGAATATTCTGTAAAATTCTTGGAAAAGAACTGTTAGAATAGTCCTTTAAAAAGAAGTGTTGAAAACCTTACAGGTGAAAAAAGCTTCATAGGTGTAGTTCTCTTCCTGCAAAGATTTTATGGATTATTGAGGATTTCTTCAAAATATCTAGCCACTAAAATAATAGGAGACTGTTGACACTGGTTGAATGGTATAGGTAAAGCTCCAAACTGTGTAAACAAATTACGTTACCTTTAACCTATGAATGGGTATGGCTTAGGGTAGATGCCTGAAACTTAGGATGGGTTAACTTTTATTTTCTCTTATTAGACTAAGTTGGTTCTGAGTTTTTAATTCAGTGCAGACCTTTTTTTTTAATTGGTATTTTAATGAACAAAAGCAAATGTTGAGGTATTAAAGTTGTAGATTCTTGCTACAAATTTTCATTTCACTCCCATTTTTGTTTGAGTCTTTGGATGCAGAGGACCAAACTCTGCAAAGATGATACAAGTGATCCAATGTTTTGTCCTAAGTCTATTTATCCACAGAGCATGTGGGAATTAGGGAATTAGTGGCACAGATCTATGACTTGTATCTACATTTAGTTTAGAGAACACATTTTACCCCAGGGAAAATGTCATTTAAAAAAATGCAAAAAGAAAAAAAATCCACCAAAAAACGTTGACTGGGCTTTCAAAAATGTGTTTTACTCTTTATAAAGTTTGAGATGAGAAACACTGTTTAAAAGTAAGACACAACTGTATTTTGTTTTCCTGGCGAAGCTGTCTAATAACATTGCTTCTAAACAGGCCTTGAGTAGATTCCAGGATAAGGTCCAGTCCGCCTGAACAGAGACTGACAATTATGATGCTATTCTTGACATTTATCAAAATTTTCCTTAAATATCTATGTTAGATGATATGATTAAAGGCTAACCACAGTGAACACAGACTCAAAGAGGATTGAGAGAGTAATGACAGACAGGGCAGGGGAAGCCCACCAACTCTTCAGGGTAAACAGCAGCTTGACTTGGCTACTTCTAGGACTATCAAAGGAGAATGATAGGAATGTTATCCTGGTGGGAAAGACACCAAGAGGAGTCAAAGGAGCACCAGGCAGACTAAAGGAGGTCATTGCCTCCAGGAGGATAGAGATTATTGTGGGGTGCTGGGAGAGTAAAATTTTGGAATTGTGTAGAACTTATGGAATGTTTTAAGGGGGTGGAGGAAATGTGAGAGAGTTATGGGGTGTTTAGGGGAAAGAGAGGAATGGAGGTGGATCAAGGGGAAAAAAAATATGGGACAATAGAGGGAGAAGGGGATAAGAGGGACCAGTGAAGTGCAAACAGGTCAGTAAACTTCTCTGACTGAGCTTGCATGCAATCACTGCAGTTTGTCCTCCACTCATTAAATCCTATTTCTAATAAGTGTTTTTCAGGTGGATGTGCTCTCTGTTCTGTGAATGTGAGAACATTAGCAAACCACATGGTGATTAGGACAAGAGATTTGAGTACCAGTGGCTGGAGTGGTCCCTCAAGGATTCGTAGGTCCATGGGCCAGCAACAGGAGAAGACCAGTGTCTAAGGGCCAACAACCGGGTAAACTGAGCATCTAAGGCCAGCTGCTGAAGAGACACACGTTGTTTGTGTATATATTACATTATTGGAGTTTCAGTCCCCTTCTGGTAGGAAGGGAAGAGCAGAATGGGGCCATCCGCCCTCTGCATGGGTACTAGTACCAGGAATGCTCTCTGACTGCAGTGACTCAGCATATGTGTGCTCCGTGTGTGTGTGTGCATCTGCTGGGAACACCAGCCCAGCCACACTGATAGCTAGGACTGGGGCAGGGACCTGTAGCATCCTTGACTCTGTGGGTCCAGGACAAGAAGGATCAGCTGGGACTGCCATCCTGCCAGGTTCAGCCATCTCTGATCAATGAGAAAGACACAAAGACACAAGCTGTAGGCAGTCTGCTCCAGACCTTTAGCATCCCTAACCCTAGAGGATTTTCCTGATATCTATCTGCAATTTAAGATTGCTATTTCCTGTTCCATCCACTATGGACATGAATATAGATCATTCAGTCTCTGCTTTTTGCTACATTGCTAGAGAACATCAAGGGAGGACAGACCATGTTTGGAAACCATCACAATTTAAGTAAGCACACAAAGACTGTGGTGGTGAACTGAAACGATCCACAGTTCTCTCCAGAGTGCTATTGCCAGTACAGTGATATTTAATGTTTCCCCATGTACTCCCAGCTTCACTTTCTGTAAATTTAATAGACTTGACTCGTTATATCACCTATTACTTAATATGTTGAGTAGGTCTGGACTGAGGCCCAAGTGAAACCTTAGTGAACTCCACCTGTTACAGCAGTGAATCGTTTCCAGCTATTCTTTGGGTACATTTATACAGCAAGATTGTATCCCACAGACCATAGCTCCCTGGTGCGGCTATGGGAATGACACCTGAGAGAATATGAAAAACCCCATTAAAGTCAAGATGTATGACACTACTGCTTTTCCTCTGCTGCCTCTGCCCTATTACCTTGTCATGGAAAGTCATTAGATTAATTTGAAAAAATCTGGACTTGACAAGTCTGTGTTGGCTGCTACACAATTCGTGTTGTTACACTGAGAACTGTTGCACTAGAGGTGACCCCAAGTCAGGGAGATGTTTCATAAGCCAGTCAGCCAAACAAGTCTAGGACAAAGTGCTCAGTGATTCACTTTGTCAGAAAAGTGTCTGGCATAGCAGCCAACTCACTCCATAATTGAAGCCTTAGTAAAATATTTTACATGTGTTACAGCTGTAGGACAATAGCACTTTGGCTAAGGAGACATAACCTGTGTGAAATTGAACATATGCAGTAATTTTGAATTGCTGGTAAATCAATCCAAAGCATCCCATTTAAGAGTGTAACAGTCCCAATAGCAACAGTTATTGATGATTAGTGTCATTAGACTTTAATCAACTTTCTGGAAACATCCTGATTATGTGTATTCTTTAATTAATTATATTACAGTTAAGAATGTTTTTATTGAAAATTTTAACAGTACCTCTTAATTTCTCTCCTATTGATATCAATTTTAAGTCTCTTCCAGTACATTTCAATTTTGTAAAATGATTCTAGTATGCAATTTGTTAGAAAGATGTAAAAAAAAAAAGAAAAAATTGAATTGCTTTACTTCACAAGAAGAAGGTTTCTGTAATTTATTTGCTGAATGAAGCCTAGGAAACCTGGGTTTATTTCTTCCCTCAACTATCAACTTCCTCTTATAATTAATGCAAATATACTGACAAGACCTTATGTTACTATAAATTTCTCTATTCGGAAAATTTCATCCTAATGAAAGGTTAGACCCTTATGCTTACCAAGACATGATGGAGGAAAGGCAACCTCTGTTTATGGAAAGTATTTTGGCTAAGGTAGACAGAGGTGCATGCTTCCTGCAGAGCTATGATTTTATTCACTCATCTTCTAGCTTCAGTAGTTTCCCCTTCAGGGCCAGAATGCCTCTGGGCATGGCCTAACACCTTTTTTAGGTTCATGCCATTTTAGTCACTTTTAGACTTTTTTTTTAAATATATTTTTCTTATGTATGGTTTTCTAAGATGACATCAGTCCATCCAACTTAGGAGCCTAAATTAAGCACAGCATCACTGAAATCTTCAATGCCTGCCCTAGAGATGTTGGAGTCATGCAGTTTAAGATAACTGTCCGTATTACAGCTAATCTATAGTTACTTATCTATGAGGAAGGTGATAGGTACAGTGGCACATATGCTTTTGATCAAGGTTACAGTAGCATATCCTCAAACTTCTGTTTTCATAGGATGAATGGATGTGGCCCTGATACATTCCTGTATCTAAAGAAGTTACCACAAAAGACAGAGCCAAGGATGTATGGACAAATGTGAATGTTATGTTTGCTACTTGCTTTCCCAGAACAGCCTGTAAGAAGTAGGACTGACTGACTCAATGTGAATTCTATTTCTCAGGGGTGGTAATTTCATTTTTCAGAATTATTTTGAGGTTTCTCATTCTTGTTTGCCATTATTCTTCTCTCTGGATTTTTTTTTTTTTCAGTAGGACTGTGGTACAGCACAACCACTGACAACCAGTGTCCCAGATTCATCTAGCATCACTAACTTTGTGGGAAGTGGCAGTAGAGGATGTACTGCAGAATTGTTCCACTCGGCTCCAGCATTCAGAGGCATCATAGATAAAGAAATCCATATGAAGAATAATTTCTGCAACCCAACCACTCTCAAATGTGAAAATTAAAAATAGGAGAGAGAGGATGAAGAGGAGTTGATGTTTAAGAATCTCCTATATCTGGTGAGTAACAACTATGAGATTTATAAAATGCAATCTTGTGATATCTTTATATGACTAAAACTATAGCTCCATAGCACAGTAGTATCCTAAATGTTTACCAAAATATTCCGTGTCCAAATGTGTTCTTTGAGGAAAAATAAAAAAAAATTTTTAAAACTCCAAAAGTTTAAAGTAATTATAAATTTTGAAACCCTCCAGCTCACCACCTTCTGTAATATCCTGGAAGATAGTACCAAGAGAACAGGGATATCACTGGCTGACTAAGAGACTGCAGGGTAATACTAAATAATTTTTTTCTCAATTTCTAATAAAAATGTCAATTGTGTCATTTTTTCAGTAAAAAAAAAAATTTTCCACAAAGTTCAGATTTCACTGTGAAAGTAGAAATAATTTCCCTGAATTACTCATTTTTTTAGCAATGAAGCTATTGTTTTCACAGTTAAGAGTGTGTTATTAGAGTTGTGGGACACAGTGAAAAAATAATTTTAAAAATTATATATATCAATATGTCCAATGGACATATCCAAAATTTCCCTCTTGTGCAGGTTCGTTATAAAAGGTATTGACCAGATCTGAAAGCACTCAGAGACATGAACAAGTATTGAAAGAAGCAAAGGAGCATAGGTCATGAAGGACACACTGCCTGAAGAATTCATCAGAGTATTACAAGTCTTAAATCTGCCTAAGTTTGAGAAAACTAGAAATAATTATTTATCTTATGAACTGTTTATTGTGAAATACTTTTGTACTTGAAACACATTTCCAGATCTCATCATCTGCTAATACTTCAGCTATTTGTCTTTCTTCTTTTATTGTTTGTCTCTGTAAGTCAACTCAACATGTTGTTTATAATTGCTGACAGTCTCTCTGTCAGATGTACACTACTTCCCTCCCAAATCTGCTTTTATCTTTTACACAAAATAAAGCTGCTCTCATTACAGCCTCTAATGGCTGTTAGCCAGATCTCACAACCAGTACTTCTCCTGCATCTTCTTTGACCTACTTCTCTATTCATCCTCCCCTGTGACACATTTCTCCGTAACCTCATCACAAAATCAAATACAATTATTTTCTTAATATGGATTACTCCCAGATGTGTCCTCTAGACTAATCTGCTTTTCTCTAGACCAAGAGACACTCTAGAAGATAGCTAAAATAGTTTCATCATCTCCCCCCCCATACCTTCCTTTGATAATATTTCCACTGATTATTTTTTCTAATCTGAAGCCTACCAGTCCTCTCCAAATCAGACTCTTCTGTAGGTCTTTCTGCCTAGGCTTTGCCCAAATTTTACAGTCTCTATCAGACAAAATATGCCTAAGAACTTTCCTGTCTAAACATCCAACTAAAGCTTGCAGCTCCTCCAATCTCAAAACATCTTATGTCTTTCCTTCTCCTTGATAAATAATATCACATCAGATTCATTCTGAATGCTGCAATAAAAGACATTTTCTGCTATGACTATGTCGCATGTCTCTGTACATTCCTCCACTTGTTTACCATTCTCCCTTATCAAACTCAAGCTGCTTGTCTTCACTGCAGAGGCCACTATGAGCGTCTCCACACAGAATTCTTATTTTTCATTTAAGACTCTGAGTGCAGATCCTATCTCTGTCTAGTCCTTCCAAAAAAGCTGTTGCTCGAAGACTGGCTGGGCATCAGTCTGCTGGTGGGAGGTGTTGAGTGCATCATTTGACTCTTTTTTCCTTCATATATTAAAGTGTCTAAAGACCTGTGAGTTTTTCTCACTTTTGCCCTTCTCCCCTGCAACCCACCATGGGGTGGAGCGAGCGACTGGTACATACTTAGTTGCTGGCCAGGGTCAACATATCACATGTGGAAAAAGGAGTTTAAGCATTCGTTTTTTTTTTTCAATAATTTCCCCAATATAGCACCATTAGGAATCCTGCAACTTACAACCATTTGATGGAAATTGTGTAATTCCAGCTGTAGGAAAATCTGACATCATTTGAACAAGCTTGTAGTGAAAGCTTGAGTATCGCTAACAAGAATCATTAAAAGCTTTTGTCACTTTTATTTTCAAACATTTAGATTTTAGAGCTTCACATTTCATTCCTTGTTATTTCAGACTCTGAGAATGAACCCGTGCCCTGTTTGGAACGCACTAATGGGCTGGGCATAGTTCTGCTTTATTACTTTTTCTTTTTTTTTTCCTTTACTTTTTGAGAATTTCCTTTGCTGGTAGAAACAGATAGTATAGAGTAAATAAATGTCGTAAATGATAGTGTTCTTTTCCCATGTTCATAATCTCAGCATCAGTGTTGACCGCACCACACAGCTTGGTGTCATCAGCAAACTTGCTAAGGGCGCACTCTATCCCACTGTCCTTGTTGTTGCCAAAGATGTTAAACAGGACCAGTCCCAATACCGACCTCTGAGGTCCTCCTTGTCACCAGTCTCCACTTCGACATCGAGCCATTGACCACAACTCTTTGACTGCAGGCATTCAGCCAATTCCTTATCAACCGAGTGATCCATCTGTCAAATCCATGTCTATCCAGTTTAGAGAGAAGGATGCGGGACAGTGTCAAATGCTTTGCAGAAGTCCAGGTAGATGCCATTAGTTTGTCGTCCCTTGTCCACCAATGCTGCAATCCAGTCATAGAAGGCCACCAAATTGATTAGGCATGATTTTCCCTTAGTTAGCCATGTTGGCTGCCACCAGTCACCCTCCTTATATTCCATGTGCCTTAGCATGGTTTCCAGAGAATCTGCTCCTTGACTTTGCCAGGCACAGAGGTAAGACTGACTGGCCTGTAGTTCCCTGGGTCTGCCTTGTTTCCCTTTTTAAAAACGGGCATTACTTTTCCCCTTTTCCAGTCTTCTGGAACCTTACCAGACTGACACAACTTCTAAAATGTGATGGATAGTGGCTTGGTAACTTCATCCACCAGTTCCCTCAGGACCCATGGATGCATCTCATAAGGTCCCATGGACTTGTGCACCTTCAGGTTCCTTAGATGGTTTTGAACTTCCTCTTCTCCTACAGTGGGCGATTCTTCATTCTCCCAGAAGGCTTTTGCCTTCTGTGACTTGAGTGATGTGGCTAGAGCCCTCGCTGGTGAAGACTGAGGCAAAAAAGTAGTTGAGTACCTCAGCCTTCTTCATGTCCCAGGTAACCAGGTCTCCTGTTTCCTCCCAGACACAGCCCGCATTCTCCCTGGTCTTCCTTTTATCCCCAACATAGCTAAAGAAGCTTTTCTTGTTGCCCTTCACATCCCTGGCCAGATTTAATTCTGTCAGAGCTTTAGCCTTCCTTACCTGATCCCTGGCCACTCAGACAATCTCTATATTCCTCCCAGGCTACCTGTCCTTGCTTCTACACTCTGTAGGCTTCCTTTTCTTCTTTCAGTTGGTCCAGGAGCTCCCTGTTCATCCATTCAGGCCTCTTGGTGTTTTTGCTTGACTTTCTCTTTGTTGGGATTTATCACCTCTGAGCTTGGAGGAGGTAATCCTTGAATATTAACCAACTTTCTTGGGCCCCTCTTCCCCTCAGGCCTTTATCCCATAGTGCTTTGCCTAGCAGATCCCTGAAGAGAGCAGATCCCTTAGGCCCCCCCTCACTAACAAAACCAGAACAAGTCTGCTCTCCTGAAGTCCAGGGTAGAGGGCTTGCTGTGCACCCTCCTTGCCAACCTAAGGATCTTCAACTCCATCATTTCATTATCCCTACAGCCAGGGCTGCCCTTGAGCTCCACTTTGAGCTCAATTTGCCCAACTTTAAAAATAAGGAAAAAAAATCTATTGCTATTTGAGCAAATTCAAGTACATTCAGTTTCATCATAGATGACTGATTTTCCTACATTCCTATTTTTCAAGATTAAGAGACCTACTTGACATAAAAATAATAGAAATAACAGAATAAGGAAATAACTTGCAGCATGTTACTGTCTGGACTATCAAGCTGGTTAACCCTCTGAAGGTTTTAACTTACATTTTGTATACACTGTTATAAAGACAAAAATCAGAGTGAAAATGAACCGGGCTTGAATCAATCTGTGAGATAATATTTCACCACTTGCATAGCAAACAATTTCTGGCAGGTAGCATGTACTAGAGAACAAATATTAAACCTTTTATCAAATTGAGCTTGTGAAATAATTGCCAGACTGTGTGGCCTCAGCTGCCTGTAGTATCTTTTCAAGAGATAAAGCAAATTAAAATAAAAATTAAATAACAAAACAAAATTAATCTTTGCTTTATTGAAGAAATATTACCAGCAACTTAAAATGGAAAATATGTCCAAAAGACAAATTGAGCAGTAGAATCACTAGCATTAAAATGGTTCCTTGCATGTACACAGCACAAGCGGGTCCTATCAAATGCACTGTTCTTCTCCTTGCAATGTAGAATACTGCAATTTTAATATCAGCTTGTGAGTGAATTGGTATAAAAGAATAAACAGATACAATAAATTAAAAAGTGTTAATGGTTTTTTACTTTTGTATGATGGTAATCATGCTGTTCTGATGTCTCAAACTACTGAAGTCATACAAATGTAAGCCTAATGTACTCCATGATGTGTCTAAGTCTGTTAGTATTTTATTTCAAAAATACCGATACATGTATGTATCGTATACATATATGTAACGTCTTAGCAAAACAAAATCCTAAGTATTTGGGGAACTAGCTTTTCTAATTTTAAAGATCTTGCTTTTGAAATTGCACATAAGTTCTCAAATGTATTTTCTTTTTTTGTTCTTGACAATTGTAGTACTTTGTTGAAGACACTTCCAAAAAAAGAAGCTGTGGATTTTGTACCTTTAATGCAAAGACAATTTCTGGGCCAATTTTTCAAGCAAAGTCTGTCTGCATATATGATTTGATTTACATTGTAAGTGCCGACTTTGGGATGAGAAAATAAAATAAATGTGGAAGAACAAACAAAAGTAACTTGATTAGTTTTGACACAGAAGACTTTCTAATTTTTGTGCTGACTTAATAACATTGAGGGAAATGTCACACATGTAAGAAATATATATTTTTATATCACAAAGAAGTCCAAACTGGTCCAAGATCGTCTTGCCAACTTTTTTGCCCTACAGACAAAATAGAAGTTACAAAGAAAAATCTTCTAATGATCTCAACAAAGTAGCAGGAAGAAAACTGCTGGATTTTATCAAGGTCATGGCTGCTTTGCTCTCTTCTTTAGGGCTTGTTTAGCTTTTCTGAATTAAAAAGTCTTTGGCATAAACTGCATTGATGAGGGGTACTGAAATCCAGGAGCAGCCCTCCCAGGAGTATGTGTCCATTACCAGACTCCATATGCAATGCTCTTTGCTCTCCATTAGGCCCCCAAAATCTGTCCATCCTTTAGCAGGAGGGATAGAAAGTAAATGCAATTCAGTGGTGCATTGCATCCTTCTGAGGGGGCATTCTTGTTCAGAAAAGGAGGACCAAGAACCCCAATCACCTACTACCTAACCACTAGACCGTAATGAAAATGATGTGCCTTTTCTCTGCTTTTCCTCAGGTACATAAACACTTAAAATGATTTTTGTCTATCAATTCCAGTCCTAAAGAGTGACCAAGGTCATAGGCTAACACTTCAGTCCAAGGAAGAAACCCAGAACATCCTTCTCTATAGCATTCCTGTTGGCTAGCGAAGCTTTCCTCTCTTGGTATGCTGGGCACTGTGTATCCCATTGTGAAGTTTTGTTCATGTACCTGGCTTACTCTGCTCTGTGAATTACACGAGAAGTGTAAGGTGCCTCAGTATATTGATTGCCAGACTGGGTATCAGGACAAATACATGCCTTCTTGAATTCAATGGGTCCAAGCATAAAATCTAAGTTTGTTACAAGGGGGCTATGTATTTTTTTTCCACCTCAAAACCTTTGAAGATATTCCAGCCTAAGTTAAGTGTTTTGTGGGAAAATTAGGCTGAGCTTTGAACTCCACTGGCAGGGATCTTTAGTGATGACAGTGATGGTGACAGAGCTTGAATCAGTAGGTCTGTATTATGCAAGGTGACATGCACAACCACAGGACAACTCAGTATCTACGCTAAGGATCTGTTCTACTTGGAAGTGATGACAAGCAGTGCTGTGTATCACATCAAGTCATATTGTGTGATACCTATAATGCTTTGAAAAACCATTAATTTATTTCAAATTCAACCTTATAATTACAGTGGTTTCTTTTATGTCTTCAAGTTGAACTTTGTGTTTAATGTCTTTCCATCCTCTACAACTCAAGGTTTTTAGAGACAAAATATACTGTTTTTCATTTTAATCTCTACGTTTAAAGCACAAATCAGTGGCCATTGGTTGAAGAGAGCTATTACAAAATAAGCCAAAGTTAAAACTGATTGAAAGAAAAAGACAGCATATTATCATATATATTTAATATTCTGGAAGTCATTTGACTCCTTCTAAATAGAAGGGTAACTGGCTGCACGGGATAACAGTACTGGTTTTCTCTAAGTTTTGGTATTTGTTTATTTCTACACATTTCTAATTGTCTGATTGTGTGAGTGGGTAATAATTTCATGGCTAGGTAAAGCTCAATTTAACAAAGCACTTAAGTGCTAACTTAGCAGTAAGCACTCAGATAGTGCCATTAATTATGTCAAAGGAATTATATGAATGTTTAAAGCTGAGGTTGTTTTCTACTTAGCTTTGCTGAATGATGCTAAATTTCCCATGATCAAGCTTCAGTTCAGCAGAATCACTGCTATTCAACAAAATAGACAGCAATGTGTGTAATTTAAAGTAAGATCTGGAATTTCCCTGACACAAAATTAGTGGCCTTTATAAAACTAGATTTCACTAATATACCTGAGAATAATTTTTTAAAAAAGAATTTACATAAAAGTCTATGGATTTTTATATCTGTACCCTGGACCAGTTTCAATCTGGGAGATTTCAGTAGCTATGGTCATTTAGGTGGATAAAAATTAATTTTAAAGGATTAAAATTTTTTTTTGTAACCACTTTTATAACCAATTTTCTTTTAATAGATGTTCTGTGCCTTGATGATCATTGGCAGCCCAAGACAAAATTTAATATAATACCAGTAAACTTTTAATAGCTCGTAGTGCCACTCTTAGCCCTTCTGAAAACTTGGTGCATTTTCCTTTCTTCTATACAAAATATTTCTGACAATTGAATCAAGCAGACCAGGAAGCATTTTCAGATCTAATCAGTCTTTTTTTTTTTTTTTTTTCTAGTGGAATTCAATGGTAGTTTTGTATTTGTAACATCAGGAAGAGCTATAAAACACATCCAATGAGTCTGAGGCTTAGAAATCAACTCAGTCAGAAGGCAGTCTTCATTCCACATAACAAATTGCTGTGATTTTTTCAGGTTGTGATAGAATAAGATGATTTCAATATTGCAACACTAGATGTCATCACATCATGGTACAACACGGTGAAATTATATTTAAGCTCTTACCAGAATATGGATGAGTGAATAATTCAAAATGAATAATTTATTTACTGGATTTTGCCTATTTTTTTTTGGGTCCATAAAATATTCAGAAGTAGATTACAAAGCTCTTTAAAGTATTCCTGACCAGAAATAATTTGCAAATTTTTCCCATTTTGTATCCTATCAAATACATCCTAACTGTTCATTGCAAACTTCAAAATTCACAATTAGTCATTGATTAAAAACTATTATTTCTGTTCCTGATTTATTTAACAACGATGTAAAATGATAAGCTGCAAAGACAAATGAAAATCAAAGCTGACAAAAATGGAGGTCTGTTACTAAATCAAAATTTCCAGTAAAATGTCATTAAAATTTCAAATTGCTTTAAAAAAATTTTTAAAACATAACTAAAATGGGAATTGTGCTCATTTATGCTAGTTATTTAGCCTTCTATAAAATGCTGTTTAAAAAACCAAACTAAAACAATTTTCCTTGAAATCAACTTCATACAATATAGTAAAAAGCAACTTTTGACCTATGAGTGATGAGTTTTTAAAAATTTTATCCTTCAATTTTGCACTTTTCAGCACAATTGAATTCAATAGTTAATGCTATCCTGCATATTTGTTTATGTAACTTTGTTAGAAATTACCTTGCTTGCACTGGGCCTTGTCTTGAGCTGCTGGAAATTCAGATCTTTTCTTCTAAGTTCTATTTGTTGGTAATGTGAAAAAAAAAATGTACTTCATAAATTTTTTTTCTAACTGTGACCTCAGATCATGCAATCATATAATCATAGAATAATTTGAGTTGGAAGGGACCTTTAAAGGTCATCTAGTTCAACCCCCCAAATAGATCAGGTTGCTCAGAGCCCCCTCCAACCTGGCCTTGAATGTTTCCAGGGATGAGACATCCACCACCTCTCTGGCCAACTTGTTCCAGTGTTCCACCACCTTAATTGTAAGGTATCTGCTTCCTTCTACTTTAAAACCTCATCCTTTTATTCCTCATCCTATCACAATAGGCCCTGTTAGAGTTTCTCCCTGTCTTGTAGGTCCCCTTGAGGTACTGGAAGACCACTATAAGGTCTCCCCAGAGCCTTCTCTTCTCCAGGATGAACAGCCCCAACTCTCTCAGCCTGTCCTCATAGGAAAGGTGCTCCAGCCCTCTGATCATTTTCGTGGCCCTTCTCTAGACCTGCTCCAACAGGTCCTTGTCTTTCTTATGCTGGGGGCTCCAGAACTGGACACAGTACTCCAGGTGGGGTGTCACGAGAACAGTGTAGAGGGGCAGAACCACCTCCCTCGACCTGCTGGCCACGCTTCTTTTGATGCAGCCCCACACACAATTGGCCTTCTGGGCTGCAAGCATACATTACCAGCTCATGTTGACCTTCTCATCCTCTCCCTGAAACTGCTGCCATGAGGGCTAGCAGCTACCTTCTTCTGCAGTGCCACTCATGTCATAGACTTTGGTCCAGAAAATAAGATATCCAGTTTGCTTAATAACAGCAAAATAATAATTATTTTTCAAATTCTCTGCCACTCATAGCCATACTTTCCTGTACTCTGAAAGCACAGGAGCTCTCCAGGAACTTTCTGCTACCTCTTGTCTCTTCTCCTCACTCTTCCTCAGTTCTCCACTACCTCATGTTCTTGTGTAGCAAACCAAAATGAAAACTCCAGAACTCCATAAATTTAGGCAAATGCAAACATAAGAGTTGTTAATGCCAATTAAAAAAAAAAATCAGAAGGCAAATGTGCCGAATTGCTGCAACATCTACTTTAAAAGCAGCTATAGGTTCTTCCTTTCAGTTTTTGATTATTGGGACTTCCAAAATGAATTTGGCTGTTGCATTCCTTACTTTGTCCAGTGAGTCTTTAACACAAAATGTTAAACATCCCCAGGACTACAGAGAAGGCTCACTCACATTTTTCTACTGATATCCCAATTAACAAGTTCTGTTCTCATTTGAGAAATGATCCCACCCTAGATCAGACCATGAGGACTAGGCTTCTTTCTAGTTAGGTCTCACATTTCCTGGATGATTGGTCTACCAACCCATCTATTTTAAAAGAAAAAGCAAATTAACCTTCTCAAATACAGATTATGAAGCACAGGAAAATATTTCAGATTGTGAATCTCAGTCTCACTGCGACATCCAGACATGCTGCTCTTATTGGCATTTACCATTGGTCATTTCATTCGCATGCATTTCAATGCTAAAGTGTGCCAGCACACTTAAGATCCTTAAATAAAGGGTGCATGGAAAAGATGGAGCACACCTTAGATGGTTTACTGTCATTTAGTATGCCCACTTCCTATATTTCCCTTACTAGACTAAGATTCCCTTCGTGCTCACTGGCATTAAAAAATTATTCTAATTATGGGTTTTTTTATTGTTAGCAACTAATATACTTTTAAACTTAAACCATATTTTAGATTAATCTAAATAATTTAGTTAATCATAATTGTAATCATTCATGTTTGGGTTGGGCTAAATGACCTTCAAAGGTCCCTTCCAACTCAGACTATTCTATGGTTCTATCTACATTTATTGTGGCCACTGACTTCATTAACTGGGTTTTAAAATAAATAAATATTATTGGCTATCTGGTTTTGACTTTTGTTTATTATATTCTGTGGATTTATTTGTGTATATTACACTTTTCCCAATGCTCCATCATTTATGTGTCCCCACTCCAGCATTTTTTTTATATTGCACTAATATTCCTAGACAGTGTCACCTGATTTCTTTTGATGGAACCGCAGATGCAGGGAGCTATTCACCACAGCTCTTAGCTCTCCAGTCCTGTTTTCATTATCTTATAATCTTGCTACAAGCTACTTCTTGGGCTGAAATCAGTGCAAGTGCAAGCTAGTGTTCATTGCTGTTGACTGCTTGCTCTGCTTTGGTGATTCCTGGATGCGTATGTTCTGTTAGAGACAGCATGAGGAAGGTAGTCACCTTGGAGAAGACTCAAGAGGCAGACTTTCTTGAAACAGATTTTGACATGTCTTTTTGTGACCCAGGAAAGGGTAATACAGAAATTCATTGTGATTTGCTGAATAAGCTGGAATAGTGTACCAGAGAACAATAAGAAAGTAAGAAAACTGTACTATTATATTTCAAAGAAGTATTACAGCATTAAATCCAACTTGCTGCTATTTTCATGAAAAAAAAAACCCTTCAAATTCTACTTCATAAATATTCAGAAGATCTTGCAGCAGCAGCTAAGGTATGGTATCTGTTTAATGCTATTATTCTGACATTATCAACAGATAAATGGAAATGAAGAAATGAAGAAATTCTCTGCCTCTTCCTAACACCTCCTATCCAGTTAATAGAAAAACTGAGAAAGAATCTGATTATCTGTAGCAACCCATATATTTCTTCATATTTAGTAACATTTCAATGAAAGCAGTACATTATTATTAATTCATCTGCTATTAGAAGTCACTTACTAAACATTTTATTCAAATATGAATAGAGACCAAGTACACTAGCTGCTTAAAGTCTTGATGATGTGCACCTCATTGCCTAAATCCTGTAGATTTGTTACTATTCCAGTAACTGTTCAAGAAGCTGCTTATAAATAATTAACGTGTTTCAATTTCAGGGATGCAAGGTCATGCTATTTATTGATCTTCTAGACATGAACCTTTGATCCTAATCATCACATGGGGAAAAATTGCCTTTATGATTATCAGGTGTAGAAGCTAATTCTCTCACTACTACTATAAAAAGAGAAGAAAACAGCCATTTTACGAATCTGAAACTTACACTGTACTGCAATAAACAATTTGTAAAGATCTGCCACTAAAATCTCCTTCTGCCTTTAAGCTTTGACAGATTTTTGGAAAGCTGGATAACAGTGATATGAAGTCTTAAAATAGTAGCTGAAGGATGAGAAAAAAACATAGAGCCCAATCCTGCCATGGAAACTGTGTGGGTGCAAGGGTCTAGCAGGTTATTACAACCCACCTCTGTCTGCAAGAGGCATTAATGGCACCAGCACTGTCAGAGGGGAGAAAAGAAACAGTTCACAGCAAGAAATTTTCACTCATGATAAAACTCAGAATGACACTCAGATTTTGTAGATATCTCATGTTTGAAATATAAGAGAACATCTTTATAAGTGCTTCTGCTCATGCTAGTATTGTATATACAGACCTAACCCTCCAGGAGTTTCCAGTCTGATTGTATTTAATGCACTGTTTCAGCTTTACAGCTATCATTTTAGTCAAGCAAAAAAAAAAATCCTTTTATTGTGTATTTAACTACTGTCATATCGCAGGACTGAAATGTCATAAAATATTTTCATAATAATTGTTTCATCTGATTTCTTACAGGGAGTTTAGCAGATGAAAAATTTATGGATGCAATTGTGCTGAATTTGTTACTATTATTTAACAAATGTCTGTGATTTCACCTATGAATCTTTTACCTTGAGACAGTTGAGATCATGTGTGACTCCCATCATTTGCCAGTGAAAGGAGTGTGAAGAGCATTGTATTACTAAAGGTGAAAAAACAGATTTCTGAGAGCCTGCCATTATTTACCTGCATATAAGGACTACCAATTGTATTTCAATATTGAATCAGACATCCGGTTAAAAGTAATGCGGAACTTCATTTTGAATACAGCAAGGAAGAGTTTACATCAATAATGTCATATTTTTATTAAGTTCCTCTGACATAAAACTAGCTGAGTTATTTAGTTGTTTATATAAGAAAAAAAAAAAAAAGTAATTTGATTCAGAACCTGGAAGTTTTTCTCTTAGAGTTGGTCTATAAATGAAAACTATATTTCTTTAAAATAAAATCATTAGCCATTTTTAATATTTTTGTTCAATTTTAAATGCCTATGAAATGTGTCATCAACATTGAAAATATTTCCGGCTCACGCTTTTGTGGACTGACTTTCTTATTAACATAGTATTACACAGTTACTGTTGTTCTACTTGTTTTTCATCACGTTCATTTTTGTCTGCATCTCAACAGCAAGTTGTATACAATTTTTGGGACTTCTTTGTTTATGCAAAACTTGCTCTCCATATCAAAAAGGGTAGTACTGATCATACATCATGTATACACACACAAGGCATACATGTTTAAGGCAAGTAGTAGTAACTGTCCTGCATTAAGTGATTTTATTTTTTATGTTGTATTTACGTACCTCTATTAATCCTCATTTTTCCAGGTAGTAAACCCATCATTTGATCAAATGCAATGGAAAAAAAAACTGTATTCCTGGATCACATTATTTAAATGTACAAGTGTTAAGAGCTACAGAGAATTCACCATCATATCATGTGAGTGGGACACATGCAGAGAGCATCTCTGTTTTGGTCCCATTAGGCATCTCTAAGGCATTTCTGGAGTGTCCTGACAGAGCTCAGGCAACAACCCAGCTTCATTTCGCTGCTCCTCTGAGTTCAAGGCTGCTTGTGTACGGAGATAGAATGGAGCACACTATTAGACCTCTTTGAGAAAACAAAGATTTTACCCATTGAGATTAGATTGACATCAAGAGATTGGAGAGATTACGGTTTTGGTGCTCAGCTCAAAATCTGTGTTAGTCCTGTTTTAGGGACCCATATCCACTCTTTGACTTGTATCTACTGTGCCAATGGACTCTGGTGCATCCTAATTAGAACACTAGCAATAAATCTTCATAATTTTCCTGATTTCATTACATTCTCTAGAAAACCTTTAATTACCTCCATGAGAGTTACTATATAGCTCTTTTAATGGATAGATTTCCACATATTTTCTGTTAATAAGGTGGGACGATGTATGCTAGAACAAGAAAGACATTGTTGGCCAACTACCCATTTATTTTAAAGTGTTTGGTAAGGGGTTTTTTTGCCTTTCCTTTTCCAGGTGAAAGTAAGTTTCATCGTTTTTTGCTACAAAGGGGCAGTTATTACTCAAGGGAAAACAAGCACTAAGTGGAACAGGGCAGCCTTAAACTTTAGCACTTGAATGAAAATGTGCTGGTTCAATGAATACCTCAGCCTACAGTATTCCTTCTTAGATTGCTCATAGGATTTGAACACAGAAGGGATAAACAAATAATCATAGAATCATAGAATGGTTAGAGTTGGAAGGGACCTTTAAAGATCATCTAGGCCAAGCCCCCTGCAAGAAGCAGAGACATCCCTGACTAGATCAGGTTGCTCAGAGCCTCATCCAACCTGGCCTTGAATGTTTCCAGGGATGGGGCCTCCACCACCTTTCTGGGCAACCTGTTCCAGTGTTCTACAACTCGCATTGTAAAAATTTTTTTCCGAATATCCAATCTAAATCTACCTCCCTCTATCTTAAAACCGTTACCCCTCGTCCTATCACAACAGGCCCTACTGGACAGCCTCTCCCCATCTTTCTTGTAGGCCCCTTTGAGGTACTGGAAGACCTCTATCAGGTCTCCCCAGAGCCTTCTCTTCTCCAGGCTGAACAGCCCCAACTCTCTCAGCCTGTCCTCATAGGAAAGGTGCTCCAGCCCTCTGATCATCTTCATGGCCCTCCTCTGGACCTTCTCCAACTGGTCCATGTCCTTCTTGTGTTGGGGGCTCCAGAGCTGGACACAGTACTCCAGGTGGGGTCTCACCAGGGCAGAGTAGAGGGGGAGAATCACTTCCCTTGACCTGCTGGCCACACTCCTCTTGATGCAGCCCAGGATGCGGTTGGCCTTCTGGGCCGCAAGGGCACAGTGCCGGCTCATGTTAAGCTTCTCGTCCACCAGCACTCCCAAGTCCTCCTCCTCAGGGCTGCTCTCGATCCATTCTCCGCCCAGCCTGTATTTGTGCCTGGGATTGCCACGACCCAGGTACAGGACCTTGCACTTGGCCTGGTTGAACTTCATGAGGTGGGCACGGGCCCACCTCTCCAGCCTGTCAAGGTCCCTCTGGATGGCATCCCTCCCTTCCAGCGTGTCGATGTCACCACACAGCTTGGTGTCATCAGCAAATTTTCTGAGGGTGCACTCTATCCCACTGTCCATGTTGCTGACAAAGATGTTGAACAGGGCCGGGCCCAACACGGACCCCTGAGGGACGCCAATGGTGACCGGTCTCCACTTGGACATTGAGCCGTTGACCACCACTCTCTGAGTGCAGCCATCCAGCCAACTCCTTATCCACCGAGTCGTCCGTCCATCAAACCCATGTCTCTCTAGTTTAGAGAGAAGGATGTCGTGCGGGACAGTGTCAAAAGCTTTGCACAAGTCCAGGCAGATGATATCCGTTGCTCATCACTTATCCGCCGATGCTGTCACTGTGTCATAGAAGGCCACCAAATTGGTCAGGCATGATCTGCCCTTGGTGAAGCCATGTTGGCTGTCACCTACCACCTCCTTGCTCTCCATGTGCCTTAGCATGGTTTCCAGGAGAATCTGCTTCATGATAGTGCCAGGCACAGAGGTGAGGCTGACAATAATACAATAATGTATATAGTAATTAAAAAATCTGAGTATATAACAAGAAAGAAAATTAAGAACATGTAACCTTATGAAAATAGCAGAGGGAATAACTTCCCAAGGAATATTTAGATCTATATCAGACCTTTGAGTGTAGCATGCAGAAAATTCAACAGAAAGACAAACTAATCAAAATCTGATCATCCTAAATTCTAAGAAGAGATGTGATTTCTCACAGACTTTCTCCAAGTGGACCTAAAAACAAAGTTAAGATTTCTGCAACTCTCACATCAGAAATGTGTAAGAATACTGCAGAAGTGAAGAACTCAGCCAACTGTTATGATTGTGCTCATGAGGTGTAGCGTGGAACAGAATGAGGAAGCAGGCTAAATACACAAATATAATTTTGAATGGAAAGACTTAAGCACTGCTCTCTCAAAAGGACAAAACTGCTCCCTATTTTTAAACTTATTTTTTCTAGCCCCTACTTCTTTTTCTAGCCTCTTTTTTTTCTTTTTTTTTTTCTTCACTGTGAGGCTGAGACATATTTAAATGCTCTGAGGTTCCAGGATGAAAGAAATTCTAATAATATAACTAGAACTAACACTATCCTTTTATGGGAATGCTCTGCATCTTTACTTCCAGGATTAAAAAAAAAATAAAATAAAAAATTGTTCACGCGTACTCTTGCATCTCTAATTATGCTTGATACAAGCAATATGTGCGGACTTACACCAAGAATAAATGAGCCATACATAAGGACAGGAAAATGAGAACAGGTCTCTTGAAGAAAGTGTGGCTCACCACCTTTTGGATGCTATTGCTGACAAGTGAATATATTTTTACTCACTGCCACATAATGGGTGTAAGATGTGATAGAGTATTTTAGTCAAATTCCGTGTTCTGTGGCTCATTTTCTGTTTCTCACTTCACAGACCTTTTTCTTCTGGGGCTGCATCTCATGTTCAGGATTGCTGCATGGCCAGCAGAATAGGTTTAGTAATGTCCAAGGCTGATGTATTCATGCTGTGCTTGTGCCATAGCTTTATCTGTACAACTAGGCCAACTGTCTGATGGGGTAGCAATAATGCCATCATCCTGCTACCTTAATGAGACTAAAAAAGATATCAGCTAACAGTGGTTTTGTCCTTCTGTTTGACAGAAATACTAAGGAGCAGTTTATGAACTCTGTGGGAGCTTACACTACAAAGCAGTGCCTTGCACAGCTCGTACAGAGCCATGTTGTTTGTTGATGTAGCACCATGCCAGAACTAATTAAGCTCAGAATGACATTTTCTAGATAAGGGTATTGCAAAGTTCCATAAAGACAACCACATTACCTCTTGGTTAAAGAAAACCTCTTGGCCTAAATGTCTTTACATACACAAGGACAGATCTGGTCCACTTTTCTGAAGAACAGTAAATGCATTTTTTCCTTCTAGCTCTGAAAAAAAAAGAAGAAATTGGTATAATAGAATCTGTGCAAGCTGAATTATAATATAAAGACAATTATAACTTAAGAATGTCATGTTCTTAGTTTACCCTTTGTCCTTACACAATGGCAGATTATGGCATGGGCATTTAAAATGCACAGGGCTGGTGGGAGATATTAATATTTTAAGACATAAAATCATTAATTTTGCAAAAAGAGGCTGAAGGGATATTATCAGTTAAAAAAAAACTTGTACCAGTGTCTATATGAAAAAACTACAGGGCATTTGCTCTTCCGCTCTGTCAGTTTGATTGTCCATCAGTTGTCTGGGAAGCTTGCATTGATGCAAGAAAGGGACTTTGTAAGAGCCTAGAAAGTGACTGTGAGGAAGCAATGCTTGGATTATAGACTAGGCTGGTAATGCATAGTAAAGTAAAAAACGTGGTATTCATATATACACATTTATATACATATGTTTTTACAGAAGTAGGGAAAAAATCCACTCCTCAGCCAACTGCTTACCACTGTATTATTCCACAGTGGAAATTGTACAGTTTTAAAGTCTTAAAAATTCCTTACAAATTTTGTTGAAATAAATTTCAGAGGAGACAGCAGGGAATTCAAAGGCAGTATTCTTTTTGAAGTGATATCAGACAAAACTGAGGTCAATTTGTTTAGTGCAACATTACCTTTAAACTAATTATCCAGTATGCAAATATAGAAAACAAACAAACAAATCTGTAGCTTATTTAGTAACATATTAACAGCAGAAGAGTCCATAATTCATTCAGTTCATCACACTCTCACAAGACAGCGAAAATGTTGATTCCAGGGAAACTGATTCTGCCCCTCTGCTGAGCAGTACTGGGTGCATGGCTCTTGCAGATTGCCTGGCAAATGAAGAGAAAATCTGTGACGCTGAAATGCAATGTATCTTAAATGTAAGTATGTTATTTATATATACTAGCCCTCAAACAGATTATAATAGCCATCTATAGCAGGAAATTAATTTCTGTAGCAATATCTAGTTCCAAAAAAAATTCTTTGTAGCAAGAGCTGCCTCCGTAGATTTTATCTTGAGTACTTGTCAGTCTTCCTCTACTCAAAGTCATGGACAGTCATTTTAAGAATAGGCACTGTATTTCTTTTGGAGTTTGCTCATAAAACTGAAAAAAAAAAAAGACATGGGAAATTGTCTATTGCAGCATTGAGTGACTTACACAAAGTATTGTTTGTACCATTAAATCTTGATTATTTCACAAGAGTGTCTATTTTACAGGGTATATTTTACAGAAAGAAACTGCTTCTCAAGCTGCACAAGGTTCAGATGATAACAATCATGGAATCATAGAATAGTTAGGGTTGGAAGGGACCATTAAAGGTCATCTAGTCCAACCCCCTGCAAGGAACAGGGACGTCTGCAACTAGATCAGGTTGCTCAGAGGCCCATCTAACCTGACCTTGAATGTTTCTAGGGATGGAGCATCCACCACCTCTTTGGGCAACCTCTTCTAGTGTTCCACCACCCTCAGTGTAAAAAATTTTTTCCTAATGTCTAATCGGAATCTATCTCCCTCTATTTTAAAACCATTACCCCTTGTCCTATCATAATAGGACCTGCTAAAGAGTTTCTTCCTGATTTCCTTAAAAGCCACCTTTAGGTACTAGAAGGCCACTATAAGTTCTCCCTGGAGCCTTCTCTTCTCCAGGCTGAACAGCCCCAGCTCTCTCAAATGTACTCATCTCTCAGAGATACCCTCAGGTGGAGCATGACACAGGTAAAGAAAAATAGTCAGAATCCAAAGACTCAATATTAGGTAGCTAAAAATAAGAGAAAAAGAAAAAGAAACAACTAGGCGAAAGATTGGTTGTTTTTCTGATGGAAGGAGATTGGCCCTTGAATTTCCCGTAAGACACTGTGGAGTTATCAAAGAAAGACTAAAATATATTTTTGGCCCTATCTCTTTCATATAAGTTACGCAAAATATTCGTTTGAAGTAGAAGAATGTTTTCAATTAATCTTGTTCCAAAACCATGCATATTTCAGATACGCATTGATCAGCATTCCAGATCAGATATTTAATTCTTTATATATTCTTTCATGGAATTTTGTTGCTATTCAGAAGTAAGGATATTGTGACTTACTGATTTACTTTTTTGCAGATATCATTACTCAGAAAGCCTCTCTTTTTTTTCAGGTGTCATACTGTCCATGAGCCAGTCCTGATGGGCTTATTCAATATCTTTATTTACAATATTCAGAATAAAAGTTGTTCGCAAACTGTTGGCTATAACAATTCACAATTCATGATGCTATGTCACCCAAGTTACACTGTGTTCTTTCTCACTTCTAGCAATGAGATGGAATAACTAAAAACCAGAGTCAGCAATCTTTTAAAGGTGATGTGCCTGGCCTGGATGCTGAGTTTTCTGGGTTGCGAATCCCACATATCAGTGATGTTTTATAAATGAGAGAAGGCTTCTCAGCCTCTGCCTAATCTAAAATTCTGTGGTCATTCATTTTATGTCATTTGTCCAGGTGCCTTTTACAGATTTCGGAGTTTGTACAAGCTTTTACTTCTACATAAATGAATGATCAAAGTACTTAAAATATATGAACTGAGCATTTACAAATACATCTGGAGATATGTAAATGTTAATTCATTTTTAAAGAGTGTGCCATTAATTCTACAAATAATGACAAATTAAACTCCATATTTCTTCATACAAATAGTAACAAAGAATTGTTTTGTTTTCCTATTCAGACATGGTAGTCCTAAATCGTTGTGAACCAGCTTTATGGACCTTCAAAAGGATGTGCTGATGTCAAAGGAGCTTGTATGTTTTCGTACCACAAATGTATTGATTGTCATGAAAAGACATGTTGAGGACTTATTCTTAGTTTTCCATAATGTCAGTCGAGGGCTTTGGTCTTAGTTTTGGCTCAGTACACAGTAGAACAGAAATACAGATTGTTAGTGAGTTTTAGTAAAGAACAGAGATTCCAAGCAGAAAAAAAAAAAATCTACTTCTCTTATCTCATCACCTAGATTGGCTGAATATATTAATGAGAACCCTTTGACACAAAATTCAGTTTTTAAAGTAATGATATTTCCCTTCCACTGGACCCCAAATGGCCTTCTTTCTGTGGCTGTTGTGCTGCTGTTGTCAAAATAGAAAATGCCTGGAAATAATAATAAAAAAGATATTATTTTGAAAACAGCAATATCTTTGATTGACATCTGAAATATTGTATAGAGAAGTATCTCTATAAATAGAAATAGATACAAGTCTTGAAAAATATGGTTCAGCTGTGTCATGTCTCTGTGTCTCTCTTCTCTCCTAGAGGATGAACTCTGGCTTTACCCTCTGGGATGCAGCACCGGGGAATTTCTGGAACAATCATCTTCCATAGTGGGGTCCAACAAATCCATGGCACTCATTAAGCACAGAAGCAATACTTCTGAAGAAAAATGTGTATTCTGGTGGAAAAGTTATTTCAGTTAATTTTTTTTCAAACACACTCTCCATCCCATCCCACAACCCAGTCTATTCCAATTGATAGAAACAACATTTTTGAGATTAGAACGTTTGACATAGTAAGGATCCCTGGTCAAGGGATTGTTTCAGATATTTTAAGGTGCTAAGGAGTAAGAGATTCTATTGGCAAAGAAAGGCAAGGCTGTCACTCCCTCTCTTTACCATATCGTTGTTTCGACATTTCTCAGACCAATTGAAGATATCCCTCCTCCTAGCAGGTGTGTTGGACTAGATGACCTTCAAAGGTCCCTTCCAACCCAAGCCATTCTATGATTCTATGATATGTGGCCTGAACAATCTTATCTTAGTTGGAAAATCCGAGAGAGATCACAGAAAAAAAAAAATATTAGAGTCCAAGCTTAGATGAGTTAATACTTCAAAGATCTATCTACCAGTACTTTGTATACTGTACAAAACTAAAGAAGAATTAGTCACAGATGAGGAAAAAGTGTGTTAATCAATTTACAATGAACGGGGTTGATATCAAATTTTGATAAACCCTTGCTGAAACAAGCACAGAAAATGTTTCATTGGAAAAGTCAGCTGAATCTTCTTGTTTGAATATGGATGTAATATTTCAGGTAGTGTTAAGTGATGCCAATATTTTAGTATGCATTTGGGTATGACCCAGTACAGAGATTATGGATTTGTCTATCTGCTGTAGCCAAAGATATTATGCCCCTAACAAGCCTTGGCTACTACAGTATCTATATCAATTCACTACATATAACATTTTGTTCTGCAAATATGAGAACAAAGTGGGAGAAATACTAAAAATTAATAGTAACTCGAAGATAAAGAATCCTAAGTTGTCCAAGAATAATTAAAATGGGGATTTTGTGAAATTCTCGTGATCATCAGAGAATAAAGCTCTAAATGCTTTTACAAAGTCAGTAGTAAGTGAATATGGCAACCAGTTTTAAAATGTTACCTTACAAATTGCTGAACAGGGATGTTTGGACTGATTGGCTAGATGAGATTACTCTGGATAACACTTAATTATATTAAGAAACAAATCACAAAGTATTTTTTCTCTTTATTTAAAGTTCTATTAAAAAAAAAAAAAAACAGATAAAATGCCTACCCAGTACATTTGTATGATGAAATAAAATGATCGGATTTTTTCATATTGGACAAATTTTCTTAGACAAAATGTGAATTCATGAACTACACTTTTGAGCAAGAAATGTCACACTAAAACTACTCTACCAGTACAGCTGCATTACAAATGTATTTTGTATATAGAATCATAGAATCATAGAATGGTTAGAGTTGGAAGGGACCTTCAAAGGTCATCTAGTCCAAGCCCGCTGCAAGAGCAGAGACATCCCTGACTAGATCAGGTTGCTCAGAGCCTCATCCAACCTGGCCTTGAATGTTTCCAGGGATGGGGCATCCACCACCTCTCTGGGCAACCTGTTCCAGTGTTCTACAACTCACATTTAAAAAAATTTTTTCCTAATATCCAATCTAAATCTACCTCCCTCTATCTTAAAACCATTACATCTTGTCCTATCACAATAGGCCTCTCCTCATCTTTCTTGTAGGCCCCCTTGAGGTACTGGAAGACCTCTATCAGGTCTCCCCAGAGCCTCCTCTTCTCCAGGCTGAACAGCCCCAACTCTCTCAGCCTGTCCTCATAGGAAAGGTGCTCCAGCCTTTTTATCATCTTCGTGGCCCTCCTCTGGACCTTCTCCAACTGGTCCATGTCCTTCTTGTGTTGGGGGCTCCAGAACTGGACACAGTACTCCAGGTGGGGTCTCACCAGGGCAGAGTAGAGGGGGAGAATCACCTCCCTCGACCTGCTGGCCACGCTTCTCTTGATGCAGCCCAGGATGCGGTTGGCCTTCTGGGCCGCAAGGGCACATTGCCTGCTCATGTTGATCTTCTCATCCACCAGCACTCCCAAGTCCTTCTCCTCAGGGCTGCTCTCAATCCATTCTCCGCCCAGCCTGTATTTGTGCCTGGGACTGCCATGACCCAGGTGCAGGACCTTGCACTTGGCCTGGTTGAACTTCATGAGGTGGGCACGGGCCCACCTCTCCAGCCCGTCAAGGTCCCTCTGGATGGCATCCCTCCCTTCTAGCATGTTGACAGCACCACACAGCTTAGTGTCATTGGCAAACTTGCTGAGGGTGCACTCTATCCCACAGTCCATGTCGCTGACAAAGATGTTGAACAGGGCCAGGCCCAACACGGACCCCTGAGGGACACCACTCGTGACTGGTCTCCACTTGCACATCAAGCCATTGACCACCACTCTCTGAGTGTGGCTATCCAGCCAACTCCTTATCCACCGAGTCGTCCGTCCATCAGACCCATGTCTCTCTAGTTTAGAGAGAAGGATGTCGTGCGGGACAGTGTCAAAAGCTTTGCACAAGTCCAGGCAGATGATATCCGTTGCTCATCACTTATCCGCCGGTGCTGTCACTGTGTCATAGAAGGCCACCAAATTGGTCAGGCATGATCTGCCCTTGGTGAAGCCATGTTGGCTGTCACCTACCACCTCCTTGCTCTCCATGTGCCTTAGCATGGTTTCCAGGAGAATCTGCTCCATGACCTTGCCAGGCACAGAGGTGAGGCTGACTGGCCTGTAGTTGCCCGGGTCCTCCTTGTTCCCCTTTTTAAAAATGGTATTTATGTTCCCTTTCTTCCAGTCATCGGGGACCTCACCAGATGGCCACAACTTCTCAAATACAATGGCCAGTGGCTTGGCAACTTCATCCACCAGTTCCCTCAGGACCCACGGATGGATCTCATCAGGTCCCACGGACTTGTGCACCTTCAAGTTTCTCAGATGTTCCGAAACCTGCTCTTCAAGTACAGTGGGTGGTTCTTCATCCTCACAGTCCCTGCTTGTGCTTTCCACAGCTTGGGTGGTGAGACAAGAGTTCTTATCGGTGAAGACTGAGGCAAAAAAGTAATTGAGTACCTCAGCCTTCTCCATGTCCCGGGTAACCAGGACACTAGTTTCCTTCTGGAGGGGGCCTACATTCTCCTTGGACTTTCTTTTGTCCCCTACATACCTCTAGAAGCTTTTCTTGTTGCTTTTTATATCCTTGGCTAGATTCAGTTCCATCAGGGCTTTAGCCTTCCTCACCTGATCCCTGGCCATTCGCACAGCCTCTTTGTAGTCCTCCCAGGCTACCTGTCTCCGCTTCCACCCTCTATAGGCTTTCTTCTTCACTTTCAGTTGGTCCAGGAGCTCCTTGCTCATCCACGCACGCCTTCTGGCCTTTTTGCCCGACTTCTTCTTCATTGGGACACACCTCTGCTGAGCTTGGAGGAGGTGTTCCTTGAATGTGGACCAACTTTCCTGGGCCCCTCTTCCCTCCAGGGCCGCCTCCCATGGCACTTGGCCCATCAGGTCCCTGAAGAGGCCGAAGTCCGCCTTCTTGAAGTCTAGGGCAGAGAGCTTGCCATGTAGTTTCCTTGCTGCCCCGTGGATCTTGAACTCCACAGTGTTGTGGTCGCTGCAGCCAAGACTGTCCTTCAGTTTCACATCCCCCACCAGTCCCTCCCTGTTGGTGAGCACAAGGTCGAGCATGGCACCCCTCCTCGTCGGCTCCTCTATCGCCTGCAGGAGGAAGTTATCGTCCACACATTCCAGGAACCTCCTGGACTGCCTGGGCCCTGCCTTGTTGTCTCTCCAACAAATGTCAGGGTGGTTGCAGTCCCCCATGAGGACCAGGGCTTTCATTTTTAATAAATCATAGAATCAGAGAATCATAGAATAGTTAGGGTTGGAAGGTATCTTTAAATGTCATCTAGTCCAACACCCCTGCAAGAAGCAGGGGCATCTGCAACTAGATCAGGTTGCTCACAGCCCCATCCAACCTGGCCTTGAATGTTTCCAGGGATGGGGCAACCACCACCTCTCTAGGCAACTTGTTCCAGTGTTCCACCACCCTCAGTGTAAAAAATTTCTTCCTAATATGTAGTCTGAATCTGACTCCTTCTATTTTAAAATCATTACCCCTTATCCTATCACAACAGGCCCTGCCAAAAAGTTTCTCCCTGACTTTCTTATAAGTCGCCTTTAGGTATGGGAAGACTGCTATAAGGTCTTCGTAGAGTCTTCCCTTCTCTAGGCTGAACAGTCTCAACTCTCTCAGCCTGTCCTCATAGGACAGGTGCTCCAGCCCTCTGATCATGTTCGTGGTCCTCCTCTGGACTCACTGCATATTATAAATTTATATTATATACATAATATATATATATACACACACACATATTACATATGTGTTTATAATATATTGTGAGTATATATTAAGTATATAATTTATGTATGAATCATGAATTTACATGTAGAGAGAAATGTAAGTGAGCAGTACAGATGCAGGTAATACAAGAGAAAACGTACCATACTCTGGACTCTCCTTGCTCCTGGTATTTTTCCATCTTTTTGTCCTCACAGCCAACTCTCTCCAACCTAACATCCTCCCCAGCCTTTGGGTCTACAAGCTATGTGGTAAGGTAGGCTGTCCACTGCTTTACTTCAGTGACTGGTATTTCTAAGGGAATGTAAATAACTGGAGATGTGGATTATGCATATGGAAATACAAAGCAGTGAGAATTTTGTGCATAGTTCGTTTTAACCTCTTGACACATTATTTTTATTTTATCCTTTTGTGTATGTGTTCATATAAGATCACTGAAGGGATTTTAGGCTATGATTGTCAGAGCAATTCCTATTTCAAAGTAGGACGCTATATATAAGAAATAATTAGGATGTAAAAAACCAAAATCAAAACAGATTTTTTTGTAAAGAACCAGCCTAAGCTGTCAAACGATGACCTTCACTGAATTATCTGTAAACCAATCCCTTTGAAGCTCACCATGAAATGAAATAATAGACTGGTGAAGGGATTGTGATTTAGCCAAGGAGATGCTGCCCTGCTGGTGACTGACCTCTGATAATCAGTAAAGCCGCACCGCACTTCAAGTGGTGGATTCTTACTTTCAACCTGACGAGGTCATCCCACACAAAAGTAACTTCATTTTTCTCTTGTCTGATACTCTCAGAATCACTGAAATGCTGCTGGATTTGTTCTTCCTTTCTTGATACTAGAGACAAAATTGTTGTGGAGGATATGTGGATGTAACACATAAAAAAGAGATTTAATTTTGTGTGGCTACTTGCATATGCAGTATTTTAAATCAAGTTTTGTCTGTTCTGCCATTACTCTTGACACAGGCTGACAACAAAAGTTTTCATCTGACCTATGGGAGAGGAAGTAACTAAACTGAAAGTGGTTTAAGTTCTTGTAAACACTTGGAAGAAAATTACCTGGTATATAGTGATTGTCTTGCTTTTTATCAAGGTGAGGAAAAATGGTTTATATGCTTACACTCCAATCAAGAACATTTTCATCACTGGTGTAATTAAATGTTATCTTGATAAACTGTTCCATGAACTTAGCAGAAAAGCATACCCTTCAGTGAAAAAGTTAGTATCTTTAACCAAGATGTCAGCTGAGATATCAAAGAGAAAGTCAAGATGTCTCTCTATAAAATAATGTAGGTTTAAATTGTCTGTGAAGTTAATTGGAAGAAATGTATGATTCAGAATAAAAAGGGGTTCAATTCTGTCAATCAAAGGTCTGAAACCAAAATCAGGTCCAATTTTGGCTTTGTAATTAGGAAAACAAAATCAAATTGAGATTTCACTCCAACCAAAACATAACACCCAAAGTCTTGTGTCTGAAGCTACTCAAGTAAACTTTTATCATGGTCCCTTTAGGCTAGCCTTGTAGGACATTTACACAGTACTTCTATCGATGTAGAGGTCTTGTCTGAAGTGATAAATGGATCAAATGTGTTATCTTTAAAAATCATAGGACCAAAAAACACAGTAGTGCTAGTGGTTAGTTGAATATGACTTCCAGCAATTGTAAGCAACACTGCTATTTGAAACTGGGTCGTGTCAAACTATAGAGAAAACAAGTTTTATTGTGGGTAGATTGGTCAAATGCTTTAGGTGTGTTCAGTCCTTGAATACAGGGGATTATGTGGTCAAAAACAATATTTCATACAGAAATCACAGATAAAGTATCCATGTGACAAAACATGTGCAATCTCCTCATTTCTCATTGTCAGGATGAGATTTTTTCTTATTCTATGTTGTTTTCATAATAAACCTGAAAGTTGCATTTCCAGAGTCACAGAACATTTCCTGGGAGAAATTAATTCCTTTTGCGTAAGATGAGCTCTTGAACACTTTTGATGCATCAGTTTCTATATATTTTAACTAGATTAGGCTTTTCCATCCTCCACTTATCTTCCTCTCATACACATACCTTGCTCTTCATTATAAGACATTTTTGAAAGACGATTCTGTTTTTCATGGGAATAATGGTAAGAAAATGTATCTCCATTAGTGAAACCAGGTCATAGACTTATACGGCTTTCGAATAAATTGCTAATATTGGAGTAATCAACTATTGATGTGATGCAACTTTTTCATTTACCAGCCTGTCTCCTTGACACAAGAGCTTTCTGAGAAAGACTTTTTTTTTTTTCTGATTATATATACTAATGTAACATGGTCTATGTTATTAATAAATATTTCAACATTTATGTGAAGAAATGTTAAAGAGGAGTTTTTACAGCAAAAACTTGTGAAGTTTTAGAGACGAGGAAATGATGGCAAAATCTCATTGCCATACCTGTATATCAAAATAGTTCCCTACTGACTGAAGTAGAAATATTTTATTAACTCACTATGACACAAAGATAGTTAATTGATAGTGGATCTATTACAATTATTTTTCAAAACTTTTTGCTTATCCTGATCCACATTTCCATGCTAAATTTCTGTGTGACATGAAAGTGGGTTTAAATTATTTGTTGCTAAGTTACTGCAAATCATGTAAGACCTAACAGAAACTCTTGGAAAACTTAATGTTGACTTTTATATTTACATACATATACATTGCTTTATCTTTTTTTTATTTTACATAGTGATCCAGATGTCAAATGAGATATAGAATGAAGAAGCTTTCAAGTAGTTTATCTGGGAACAGATTGTACTGTATTATACATAGCTGTACTGAGATTTGTTGATGAGACAATGTTTTGCATAGGACAGATATTGATCACAGCTTTCAAATTGTTTTCAATATCTTCATTTTCACATTCCACTCTGATGTAGCTCAATATACCAAGCTGTCAGTGCGGTTTTCTTTCCTCCATCCTATGGCTGTTTCTCCTTCGGGCTCTGTTGGAATATCAGTAAATTGTAAGGGTCCCCGTGAGATAGTTATTATGACGTGTTCATAAGAAGATATTTTCTTTTTAGCTATACTGTATTAACATTGCCTTAGCACATCTCAATTTAGTATCTTACTATTCAGATATTTAATTCACATAGTTTTCAGTTAATTTTCTGTAATTTATAGAAACAATTTAAAGACCTTGAGTTTACTTACATTAACCTGCAAGAATTCTGTGTCCAACCCACAAAGAACATCATCAGGTAGCCATTTTCTTGTTTCAGCCTCATCTCTAGTTCTGTAATGCATGCTTGGAAGTTTATGAAAATATTTTTTTTTCATTAAGAATTATTTTTATGACCTCAACAGTGCATCAGCCAGTTACCTTTTGTAAACTTTCCAAGTCCCATTCGTACCATTAGCATTTGTTTGATAGGTTGTACAGTTTGACTGGTTCCCTCTCATATATTTCATTTTTAGGCACCTGACTTCAGATTGCTTTCTCCTTCTTTAACTACCTTGATCACAGACTGAGGCTTTTTTGCAGGTGACCGTATGCATAGCACCAGCACATTTTTTTTTTTTATTATAGCTCTGAAGAAAAATAGTCTACTATAACCAACTTAGTTTAAGATAACAGTTATATTTGCCTTAGTTCCTTCCTGGTTGACAAGACATTCTCCCACCCTAATTTTGTTTACTTAATTTTATTATCCATAGAAAGGTGGAGGTTGGAGATACTAAGTTATTCTATACAAGAAACATTAGCATTTCTTTATGGAGAAACATATGCATATGCTAAGTAAAAACACTGAGCTGTCTGGTACTAAAAAAATCGTTAAAAGACCTGCGAGTTTGTTTCACACTGCATTGTAATGAGACAAAAGAAAACAACATTTCCAAAATGTGAACATTTTACTTTTGCAGACATGCAAAATAATTTCACTGGGAATAGTTTCTGTCATAGCACTTGATAGAATATGTCTTTCATATGGTGAAAAGTAGGTCTTTTTTTCTCTTTTGTGTTTATTCTGGTTTTGTTAGTGAGGGGGGGCTTAAGGTGGTAGCTTCTGTAGGAAACTGCTAGAAGTTGCTCCCCTTTTGTTCAGTGGACTCGGCCAGGCCTAGGGCAGACCTGCTGCTGGCCAAGGCCGAGCCGATTGGTAGCAGAATGTCCCGGGATAACGCCTCTGTGATAACCTATTTAAGAAGGGGAAAACAGAAAAAAAAAGGAGAGATGTGAAGCAGCTGAGCGGGGGGCAGAGAGGGGGAGGTGCGAGCCTTGTGGGCCTTGCAGGCCTCACCCTCTGGCCTCCTGCCGGGCAGCCGACTGGGCCCAACTCGGCCCGGCCTGGCTGCAGGAAGTGGAGAGGAGATGAGAAGTTGAAGTGAATAAAATATAAAAAAGATCCTGAGAGGCGTCTGCCAGCCTGTTGTGAGGAACGGCTGCAGATGCCAAGGTCAGTGAAGAAGGAGGGGGAGGAGTAACGCGGCTGCTGGCCAAGATTCCCCTGCAACTCGTGGTGAAGACCATGGTGGAGCGGGTTGTCTCCCTGCAGCCCATGGAGGTCCACGGAGGGGCAGAGATCCACCTGCAGCCCATGGAGGACCCCACGCCGGAGCAGGTGGAGGCCTGAAGGAGGCTGTGGCCCGTGGAGGGCCCGCTGGGACAGCTGTTCTAGAGGGACTGCACGCCGTGGAAGAGGTGACCCACGTTGGAGCAGTTTCACAAAGGACTGTGGCCCATGGGAGGGACCCCACGCTGGATTAGAGGAGGAATGCGAGGAGTTCTTTCCCCAACGATGACACAGCGGCGTAAAAAAAGTGTGATGAACTGACCGCGACCCCCATTCCCTTTCCCCCCACCCCATGCCGCTCGGGAGGGGAGGTGGTAGAGATAATGTTAAGCCCGGGAAGAGGGAGGGGTGGGGGGAGGTTATCTTGTTCCCGGTCTCATTCTCCTGCTAATTTTAGAAATAAATGAATAGTTTTCCCCAAGTCGAGTCTGTTTTGCCCGTGACAGTAACTTTAAGGATTTCTCCCCGTCCTTATCTCAAACCTTGAGCCGTTTTTCTTATATCATCTCCTCCTATTTTCTCGGAGGGTCGGGGGAGCGAGAGAGAGACTGCGTAGTCTGGTCCCGAGGGGGGCTGAACTACGACAGTGTTACTTTCTGATAGTATCTTCTCAGGTAAAAAGATGTGGTGTTCTACCAAATACTTGCCTACGCTTTTGTAAAAATAATTTTTTTGGGTAATATTTTGTTGGTTTGGGATTTTTTTTTCGTTTTATTTGTTTTTTAAATGTGGACATTTTACAACATATTAGATAGTGTTTATGCAGCTTGAATCCAACTTGTCTAGGATTCTTATCTTCAGCTTTTAGACTCTGATCCCAAGATTGAAAGTGGTAGATTTATTCTCTGAATTTTTCTGCTTTGCACACACTAAGACATTATCAGTTGTGTTATTTGTGCCCATTTTACAGGAAATATACCATCTATAAGTTAACATGTAGGTGATGTACAACTTGCTTACTGTTGTGTTTCTATTCCTGCTCTGGAAAAGCATATTAACAAATAAATTAATTAATATAGATGACAGGTGTAATTATTTTAGCCATATCTACAAAGATATGTTTGAGTAATAAAATTATTCTGGAGCAACAGAAATCAAACAAGTTGAATTTTTATAAATATTACAATAGTTAATCTGTAAGTGTTTTCACAAAAGGGAATTAACGTTGGAAAGTGGGTAGAGGGAAGCACTTAGGGTATAGATCATGTATGAGACCCAGGTAACTACAGGCCCGGTCAGCCTCACCTCTGTGCCTGGCAAGGTCATGGAGCAGATTCTCCTGGAAACCATGCTAAGGCACATGGAGAGCAAGGAGGTGGTTGGTGACAGCCAACATGGCTTCACCAAGGGCAGATCGTGCCTGACCAATTTGGTGGCCTTCTATGACAGGGTTACGGCATCGGTGGACAAGGGACGAGCAACGGATATCATCTGCCTGGACTTGTGCAAAGCTTTTGACGCTGTCCTGCACGACATCCTTCTCTCTAAACTAGAGAGACTTGGGTTTGATGGACGGACCACTCGATGGATAAGGAGTTGGCTGGATGGCCACACTCAGAGAATAGTGGTTAACGGCTCAATGTCCATGTGGAGACCAGTCAGGAGTGGCGTCCCTCAGGGGTCCGTGCTGGGCCCAGCCCTGTTCAACGTCTTTGTCAGCAACATGGACAGTGGGATAGAGTGCACCCTCAGCAAGTTTGCCAATGACACCAAGTTGTGTGGTGCCGTCGACACGCTGGAAGGGAGGGATGCCATCCAGAGGGACCTTGACAGGCTGGAGGGGTGGGCCCGTGCCAACCTCATGAAGTTCAACCAGGCCAAGTGCAAGGTCCTGTACCTGGGTCATGGCAATCCCAGGCACAAATACAGGCTGGGCAGGAAATGGATTGAGAGCAGCCCTGAGGAGGAGGACTTGGGAGTGCTGGTGGATGAGAAGCTTAACATGAGCAGGCAATGCGCCCTTGCGGCCCAGAAGGCCATCCGCATCCTGGGCTGCATCAAGAGGGGCGTGGCCAGCAGGTCGAGGGAGGTGATTCTCCCCCTCTACTCTGCCCTGGTGAGACCCCACCTGGAGTACTGTGTCCAGTTCTGGAGGCCCCAACATAAGAAGGACATGGACCAGTTGGAGAAGGTCCAGAGGAGGGCCACAAAGATGATAAAAGGGCTGGAGCACCTCTCATATTAGGACAGGCCAAGGGGAGACCTGATAGAGGTCTTCCAGTACCTCAAGGGGGCCTACAAGAAAGATGGGGAGAGGCTGTTTAGTAGGGCCTGTTGCAATAGGATGAGGGGTAATAATAGTGGGGGGTAGATTTAGATTGGTAATTAGGAAACAATTTTTTGCAATGCGAGTTATAGAACACTGGAACAGGTTGCCCAGAAAGGTGGTGGAAACCCCATCCCTGGAAATGTTCAAGGCCAGGCTGGATGAGGCTCTGAGCAACCTGATCTAGTTGGGGATGTCCCTGCTCCTTGCAGGGGGGTTGGACTAGATGACCTTTGAAAGTCCCTTCCAACCCTAACCATTCTATGATTCTATAAGTAATATGGAAAGTGTCACACCTTCCATATCACTGGTCCTTCTCTTAAATCTGATTTCCTGTTCCTGAGCAGTTGTTGAATAAGGCTTTCTCTCTTTTTAAGATTTGAAAGTCTTTTAAACTTTACTGGGCAATGATAAAAATAAATATCTGCTAAAGGCAAAGCAATATTTGCCAATGTGGGCAGTAAAACTTGAATTAATAACACTCTACTATATTTTTTATAATTAAGAACCAGAAGTGTTAGATGAAACTCAGCTTAATCCTTATCTCACTACTCCAGATTTCTCATCTTTGAAGAGAATGTTTTATTATATCTAAAATCAAATAATTACTTGGCCTCATTAAAATAAACAGCAATCAAAATGCTTACAGGGACGAAAGGTATAAACTAAATAAACTCAAGAGTTCAACAGAAATACTCCTTAGTTTTCATGGGACATTTATACATAACTGCATTTTTTTCTTCGCTTTGTAAATTTTCTGGTTTACTGGAGTCCAGGGTATTGAATAAAAATTTTGAGAACATAGAGGACAAAGAGGAGATCTTGAAGAACTTCTTATTCCATTGATATTTTCTTCTTGGTGTTACTGCAGAGTCTGACATATTCCCTTTAGACTCCAGCACATCTCCTGTGTTCACTTTAGTTAGACTTCAGAAGTCTACTTCTCTCAGAAGTTACATCTTCTAGGCTTATTAGATAACTGCAAGTGTTGAACAAGACATTGATAATGATGTAGCAACTTCACTGTTAAGGATGATGTTAAGGCCTGGAGGATCATTGACCTTTCCTATGGCACTTTTAGATTATTTAATTTCCAGATGATGCATAACACATCTCATTATTGTTTTGGGCTCTTACACAAGTGGTGAAAAAAGATTTGTTCTTAGACATTACTACTTTCACTCAGCAGTCAAGAACCTCATTGGCAGCACGGAATTGTCAGAATGTGCTTTACGCACATTTGCAGTCTCATCTTTAAAGCAGACTTTTATTTTTAATGGTGCCTTCTCTGCTTATGTTGGTACTTTTACTTTGTGTATTATTTGTATTTACTGCTCATTTGGAGGATCCTAGGAAAGTTTATGGGCTTCTTAACAAATATACTTAGTTCACGCTCTGCCGAACACTAAAACATCTACTTAACACTAAGTAGAATTACCTACATGGCCACATTTAAAATTTGATAAAACTTAAGTATATCTGTAACTGTTTTGTTGCATCAGCACCTTAATTCCATTTGGAATATGCGTAACTCCCCTCTATAGCAGTCTGTAGTTGATGACTAGTACAGAAAAATCACATCCTCAAATGAAGCATATTCAAATGGTCCAACCTGTCAGGCACCAGTGAAATCAATGAAGCTACACTGACTGATACCAGTTGAGAATTTGGTTTGGGACAATAAAACTACAAAGTTATAATTAATAAGTAACATATTCTAGAAACTCAGGCACATAATAGTAATCATTGGTATATGCACATCTGGGAATTAATAGGAAAGAAATAACAAACCATCTGGAAACTTTTTTATGGAAAGTGCTTACTAAGGAAAAATTAGGTTTACAGTAAGTCAAGTAAAAAATAAATCCGTGTGAAAAGAGAAATATGGGTAGGTAAGTAAATAGCCTTTTTTTTTTGTTTAGATTTTCACAGTGAAAATGTTAAACACGGTTTGAATTTTAATTAGTATACTTTTTGATCTCAAGGAACAAGATGGATTTTCCTGATTCTAGCCAAAAGGACAGTAGCATATCTGAGCAGAAAGCTCCTTACGAGCCAGACAGGAGTAGCCATGTGTTCATCATGGGGTGGTGCCCTCCCTCATGTTCTTGAGCATGAACTCTCTGCACAAAGTGTTTGAATCTGCCTGATTAATGATACAGACCCAGTCCTTAAACTATGTGTCCCTCTGAAGCCAGTAATAAGGAAAATTTTTAATTCTTTAATTCACATGTGTATTTTGTTCACTGTTTCTTCATTGTGCTTTTGCTTTGCAGTTAAAAATATCTGTGTGCCACAACTTGGAAGGATGTATTCAAGCACTTAAAAAATTTAGTTACCCTTGCAGCTTCTCAAGTTACAGTCCCTCTTCCATCTCCTGACCCATCACAAAATTCATACCAGCTTTACAGCAGCAACCCTTGAGCCTGAAGAGGTCATTCTGCTATGACAGAAAGCAATCTGGGTGGCTAAACATAGATGTCCAGTGGGTTTTTAAGCATTTTAGGAAAACCTGAGTGGGCTCTAGCTGCCATTTCAGAAGGCAGTGGATCTCCTATAGGTCCTGTGCCATAACTTCTAGTAGTGTTATGACTCAGTTTCAGGAGCCTACATATTAAGATCTTGTCAGGTAAGAGGCAAAAATTAATCCTGAATCTTAAGACCCTTCAGTGAAACCTCTCTACTGTTGATCTCATGAAGTATCACTGAGAAAAATTAGCATAACATCTAGTTCAACCTCTGAGGAAATATTTGCAGGCTCCAAATTATGTAAGAGTTTTATGTTAAAATTAGTATCTCAGATGATACTGGTAGTCAGTCAAGATTATATTTAATACAGAAATGTGTCCCTCCTGCACAAAATGGGCATGAATTACAAAGCTGCACCATGTCTCCTTGCTAAGAGTCCTACAAAACCATCTACATTTGGATGGAGTAGCAGAATGCTCTAAGTAAGTATGTATCTGAAATAAGAGGTTGTGATGTACAAACCCAGAACAGATAAAAAAGTGTATTAGTCCTCCTGAACACCCGAGAAATTAGTCTACCCAGCACTTGAATATGTGAGCTTGTTTTGCTATATGGAGGTAGCAGAAATTAATATCCCATGTATTCATTAAAATTCAGCTCTATGGATGTACATAAGAACATGCAAAATCCACAGTATGCTGGTGTGAAGTGACAGTAGCATCTTCAGCTGTAGACAACTCCATTTAAAATGTGTAGACAAATATTAGTGAGTTAAATGGGTCACTCTTCTGAGTACTACCAAGTACATACTAAATCTATGAGTCACCAAAATGATGCTTGGGAAAGCTGTTAGGAATATGAGATACACCAAATGTTCTTTTTGCTTCTTCCATGTACATTATTGCCATTAACATACAAACGGATACCACACCTTAGTAAGTTTAGTCTGTATCATTAATCACTGTAGAGCTTGATGGATGTTTGGCAGCCCTCCAAAAAGCCAGGAGAGCAAGTACACTTTATGCCATATTCTATTCGCTTGCACTTCATTAAGGCAGTGAAACCACTTCATCTTAGGTGTTGCAACACTACAAAAAGTTTTTAAGGATTCCAACCCCAACAGGGAACCTCTTTCCTGCTAGCACTCCTGACTCAGTACATTTCTGTAAGTAGCCACACAACAGTGAGGGCTACTAGAAATTACCGTTATAGATAAGGTAGTACTGGCAGTCAGAGCTTCCCATTGTGCTAGCAAAGTCCCTAAGACCCTTAAACTATGACTCAGAAGAGCAGAAGCTGTTTCTCCTCAGCCTCTGGAATCATCCCATAAAGTAGAGGAAGCAGGAGGCAGTTTGGAAATCTTGATCCCTCTCTCCAAGAGCAGCCCTCCATATATCAACTGCTATTGTTGCTTGCACATCCTTCTAGCCAGTGATTTTACTGCTAGTATTTCAATGATGTAATTAGCAAGCATAAATACTCTTACAGGACAGAATTTCTTTACAGTATTTCCACTTAATAGACATCCATTATGTCTCTTAATTATCTGAACAGATACAGCTTCCTCCCATTTCTGTCCCATTCCTCTCCTTTCACACCAGTGCCAGGTTTGGGTATGATACAGTGGTATTGCTAGGCAGCATTTCTGGGGATGGCACTCGTGGGACTATGCAGCTGCAACTCTCTCTTGCTACTCTAAATAAAAGTAGATTTTTGTTGGTAGCTATTGCTGCACCTCCAAAGATTATCAGAGATAACAGGAGCCCATCAAGAAACACATCGGGCAAGTCTGCAAATGCAGTCAGCATTCAGATGAGAATACCCTCCACTCCTTGGTCTTTACAAAGTACATCTCTCATCATTTCAAAGCGCTCCTGAGTGTTTGAAAAACAACAATAATTTAAAAGAAAAGTACAGCCAAATTGCTGTACAAATCTTACAATTTAGCTTCATAGCAAGTACCCATGATATCTCAGCCATCCTCAGGAGAGAAAACATGAGTCATCATGTGTCAGTCATTAGATATATTTTTTTGTCATGTAGATCAATATCTGCCATCTTTCTGTCACTCTTGTCTCTCTGTCAGTACTCTTGCGCTCTGTTTATCTGCTGTGATCCTGAGCATCCTGCTCTGTAGAAGCTGGTGTGGAAGATCACAGATCCTGCTCCTGCTTTAGGCTGACCTACATTCCCCAAAAGATTAGGCAGCCCAAAATAAAGTCTTTAACTTTCTGGGACACGTCTGAACAGCAATAAGCTTCATGAAGAGGAAAACACATTAACACAAGCTCCAATTCTCATCAGTCTTCTCTCTTGGCAGAGTCTCTGAAGTAGCGGTGTCACTGAAGGGCATGCGTACTGCTTTCTGATCTTCTGCTGAGTGGTGTTTGACTAGGCGATCGCTTGCCTTTTAACAGCTTTAGAAAATAGCAGCAAAGAAATCCTGTCAATGCTGTTTTATTTACCCCTCCCAAAAGAAGCATGTGACCTGTTGGAAAAAAAAAAATCCTAATTAGAAAATGATCAAAAACTAGAGGACAGATCAGCTCCTTTGTGCAATATAAACATTGGAAGACAAAATATTCTTGCAATGTAGGCTCTGCTTACTTCAACACACTGAATATCACATTCGTGTACCTAATGCTCACTATCAATGCAATTAAATAAAAATTTCAGGCTGAATTCTGGATGAGACTCCCCAAAGCTCATTTGTGAGAATAAACTGTGTCTTTCCTAGGGAGTACTTACTGAGAGTAAGGGGTGGGGATTCAGCTCCAGATTTAGTCACCTATATGAGGTATACACAATACAAGTCTACATATGTACTGGATATGTAAGCTTCTTGCGTAGTTATAAAGTCAATCTAGTCAAGGAAGCTACTGGGCCACCTAGCTCCTCTGAGCTCCACCTAAAGTAGACATCTGCATTTAGCCAGCTAAACAGCTCTCCATTAATCATATTGCAACCATATTTTACCCCCATAATTTTTAAAATAAGTGTTTTTTTTCAAGCAGCAAGTCTTTACTTAATTTTGCAAGTTTTTGGAAGTTTTGATGATGAGATGCAGACACAGTGATACAGAAAAAGAAAAAGAAGGAAAAAGAAGGGGAATTGTGTTCTTATATGATAAGAAAGCATTCCCAAATATATATTGAAGCAAATGGGAAATAAGAGACAACACAAGTGTACAATAACCAGTATACAAAATAGCTATATCAAGTTCAAATTTCTTTAAGGAATATATGAAATTTCACAACAATTTTGCGCACATATATACACACATAAAGACAAGGAAAGGTCCAGAAGAATAGTTCTGGTTTCAAATATGCCTATATAGGGTTCTTACTTTCTGTATTTCAGTACCCAACTGAACATACTGTAAACAAGTTGTTCATGGAATGGGCCAACCCAAATATTAATTATCTGTAGTGAATCTGCTTTGATATTTACAACAGGAGGAGGAGGATTGATTCACTCAGAGGATTATAAAAGAAACCTAATATGTGTCTCTTCATTATTACAAGCATTTTAGCCTTAAGAAAAATAGTGACACTTCTGTCAGAAAAAAATCACAGGTGCAGTTGATTCTGCCTTAAATCCAAGGCATGGATGAGACAACTCCCTGCTGCCCTATGATGCTATGGCTACAGAGCTCTACTTGCTTCTCTGTTAGATTCCTCATCTATAGACTTCACATGTGTGCCTCCCCAGGTCTCAGGTCTCCAGTCTCACTTTGTAGATGTCCAGAGGAGGGCCACCAGGGTCCAGAGGAGGGCCACAAAGATGATAAGAGGGCTGGAGCACCTCTCTTATGAGGCCAGGCTAAGAGACTTGGGGCCATTCAGCCTGGAGAAGAGGAGGCTCTGGGGAGACCTTATAGCAGTCTTCCAGTACCTCAAGGGGGCCTACAGGAAAGACAGGGAGAGACTGTTCAGTAGGGCCTGTTGTGACAGGACTAGGGGCAATGGTGTCAAAATAGAGTGAGATAGATTTAGATTAGATATTAGGAAAAAATATTTTACACTGAGGGTTGTAGAACACTGGCACAGGTTGCCCAGAGAGGCGGTGGATGCCCCATCCCTGGAAACATTCAAGGCCAGGCTGGATGAGGCTCTGAACAACCTGATCTGGTTGGGGATGTCCCTGCTCCTTGAAGGAAGGTTGGACTAGATGACCTTTGAAGGTCCCTTCCAACCCTAACAATTCTATGATTCTATGTCAAGAATAATTCTTGAAATTAGAAAGTGAACCTTTTTTTTTTTTTTCCTATAAGCAAGCCTATAACAGAATTCAATGAAAGACTCTTTTTCATTTCAGTGATCCAGTTCAGAATTAGGATTAAAATAGTATCTGTTCATAACTGAAAGTTCACTAATATAAGGAATTTGATGATAACTAAAGATCATGCTGTGTCTTCATAACTTTCCAAAGAAGAAAATTATGAGATAGGACAAGGAGAACAGATAGAAGAAAAGGAATGGGAGAAGAGAAAATAAAGCATATTAGCAAAATACATTATTCTATACATCTATAGCAACTGTTGCATGCTTATGTCAACCTTTTGGTGGAAGGATTGCAATGTTCCAAGACAGTAATGATCTGCCCTCTTAGAACTGCTGGTTTATGGCCATTTGGTTTCAGGATGCAGGCACAATGGAAATCATGCACACGTGTCTTCCAGACATGGTAGTCTGAAACTGGGTATGAGGAAAAAAATTAATTGTGATTTAAGTCTTATTGCAAAATAAAGCCAAACTATAGAGAATTCAATATCTGTATTGACATTCACAGTTATTTACTTCTGGAGTTTTGACATCAATGTAAAAAGAAATATCAATTTAATTATTTCTCATTTTCTGGAAATATGCACACAAGTGAGTCAGGAGACTGTACAATATTCACAGATCTCCCAAAGTTTTCATCTAGTACTTCCCAAAACAACTCCAAGCGCCAGCCAGGATTTACAATGTACCAAGCAATACTAAATACTTTTAGTATTTTACTAAATACTTTTAGTATTTTACTAAATACTTAATACTTTTACTAAAGTACCAAGCAATAATACATCCAGTAGTGACAGAGCTTGTTTTCTGTTGGTATCTGGTGTTCTTCCTCCTTCCACAAAAGCAGAGGAGCCATAGAGCCAGTTTAACCAGCTGCCAAGGAATTTACCCCATTGCCTAGATACAGTCTGATGTTTTCATACATGCTTTCCCTGAGCTTGAGGGAGCAGCTGTTGAAGTGCAGTGTCCATCTTGCCACTGTGTTCTGACTACAAGTGTCTGTTGAGGATGTGAATAGCCAGGTTCATCTTTTAATTATGTTTTTCTTTGCTAGAGGTTCAAACCAGCCCTTTCCTTAACTTCAGAAATAAATGAGATAGATACAAAGCTACTCTTCATTTCTCTGCACTCATTCTAATGCTATCCAGCCCCTAATGCTTCACGGGATTATAATTACTGCAATCCAAATAGTTTCACATGAAAAAAAACCCAACAAACTGTTAAGAGTTCAAGGTTTATCACAGGATTTCCAAAAGTCTTCTCTGTAAGTGAAAGAAAAAGTAAAACCACCAGGCAAAAAATTGGGTCATTTTTTCAATTGTGGTATGTGTGTATAAATCTTCTTAGGTATTTAAAGAGATTGAGTGCTGGCAGAAAGGACATTTTCCTAGTGCATTTAATATGGCTTTTTTTCTCTTTCTGTTCTGAAGATTCTTTGAAATAATTTTAATGACACAGTTCAGTGATAAGAATTGAAATAAAGCTGATGATGGTAAAATTTTTGCATTATTTTATGTCACAATCAATGCAAAGGCACACCTGGGGAGCTCACTACTAGAGAATAAATCCGCTGGTAGAAGACAAAACATGTCACACTGCAGGAAAATCCAGTAAGAAAAATATAATTCATTTCACGAAGCTGGCAGTGAGGATCTGCCAGTTGTGTGTTTAGTGTCATAATACATCATAACACCTCAACTTCACTGAAAATCCCTACATGATTGTCAGTAAAAAGAGGTAGAGCAACAACAAGGTAACCAGCAGCCACAAGGTTAGGATATGTGCTTACAAAGAAAAGAAACCATGTCTTACTGTGTCCTGGGCAGGCAGTAGGACTTGCAGTGGCATAAAGTGTTCTTTGATTGCTTTTAATTTTGTGAGCCTTTGTATTTTCTGCTGTTTTTTGGAAAAACCTTCAAATACCATGAAAAGAGGGAGTGAAAAATAAATAAAGATCAAAATGAAACCCCAAATAGACTGTGGCCACAGCATTTTTATTCTGAGAAGGAAAATATAAAATCATAACAAAAAAGTAATCAAGAAGCATTACACTCTATGGAAATTTCAACTCTAGTTTTTGGATGAAAGAGGTCTACACGTACACATCCAAACAAAACTAATTTTTTAAAGTTCACTAAGTGTGATGAATGAGTTCATACTATTAGATTGTGTAAGTCTCTATTTTTAGGTTATATCAGTATAACTAATTTTGCCACCATGTTTGAAGTATGATTTTTTGAACCCAGCCCCAAAAGCAGTGTGCTTTGCTAGCAGAACTGTAATGCAGTATCTGTAGACACGTTACCTGGGCCCTAAAATAAATGTAGTAAGGTGACCTCACATGGTTATAGGTCAAGCAATCAGGAAACATAAAGATAAATTACAAGCAAGACATTTTCTGCAAAAAGTTATTAAGGAAGGAATGTGTTTTCAAGTTCCCCACCTCTGGGCTCTGACTTGACATTTTACAGCTCTTTAGATTCCAAAGGCTATAGGAAACCTCGTGAGGCCTTCTTGTTTACTTGGAAAGGAGAGGATTATTCCTGCTCAGAACAGGTATGCCTAAAGAAGCTTTAATTGAAAGGTATGTATTAAAACATACAAAATACATCTCACATATATACTATATATATACTAAAAAAGACTGGAAAACTTCAGGTTTCCCATGGAGCAGGGGGAAGAAAGTTCTGAAATTCTCTCAAAGTTTACTGAGTGAACAAAACTTCATATAAACTGGCTCAGGAAACACATACAACACCGGCCAAAAGTCATACTTTCCCAGGAATTTTTTCCCTCTCAGCGGACCCCCAGTGCACGTTCCTTTGCTTTGTGTATGGCATCTTATATGTTGTTGGCCTTTTTCTAAAACTGATAGCTCATTCTTGAAAATAGAATCAGTGTGTTAATCAAGATATCATAAATAAGATTTTCCTCTAGCTCCCTAACGGGAACAATTTCTCTTGCTTGTTTTATGGAAATATGCAGTGTAATTAATATAGTATTGTTTAACAAATTAATCACAAATAATTTCAGAGCAGATGCATTTACAACTTAAATATTTAGGTTACAAACTAGTTTACAGGTAATCGCCTGTTTTATAACTCCAAATATTTAACAGTTACTCTTGACTTCCTGTCATGGTGGATGCATGTATTTATGAGAAGAGACAACATTTGTGATGAGAACAACAATATTCTGCTCTCAGATGTACATGAAAAAAATTAGTTGCTGCCTGGATTCTCTGTAAGACCATTCAGATTATTCCTATACATCCTCCACATAGCATTACTAGGAAGGTTAAAATCCTGATTCTGAAGAGTATAGGTGCAGTTAGGAGCACAGGACTTCTTACTACTCACTTTTCTGTTTATTTTTCATGCTATTATATAAATACTATCGTCTGAACCATAGACTGGAAAATAACAAATATTGTCAAGGAGTGAGTAAAGATTTATTTTTTACTTTGGAAACAATTTTGGTGTTCTAAAATGTTGGCACAATGCCACCCATAAGCCATGTAATAAACAAGCTGCAATCTACATTGCGAAATTCCATTGCTTACAGTATTTTAAAATAAACTGTAGTATTTAGTACACCCAAGATTGTGGGTTCTACTGTATTATACTAAAAATACCTCAGACTTAAATCTGAACCTAAATATCCCTGTTGCTTATTAATCTGAAATAGAGATATTAAATAAAACAAGTCATGCCATATATATCAGTTTCTACTAAAGTATGAAGTCTCCTTTTTCTCTAATACACACTGTACCATCTGTTGCAATTTGTATACGTTGTTCTTGGGATGATACAACAATAAATCTAAATGATAAAATCTACCCATAACAAAAAAACAAACAAACCAAATCAGTCACTAGTCAATTCAGACTTTTTTTTTTCTTATTTTTACTCTCTCTCCTCTTCTTTCTCACTCTTTTTCCTCCATCAAAAGCACATACTAAAGTTTAGTAGAGTATTTTGGACTAAATAGAAGTGAACACCAATGTCCTGGAATGCTTCAACAACTGCTAGTACTGATAAACTTTCACTCACCTCAAGGAGATAACCCTTTGCTCCTGGACCATCTAGACCTTATGGCCCCACTGCTTTACTCCACATAAAAGGCACATCCACCCCTACCCTTCAGCATCCACATCCTTATCACTTGGAGAGTACAGGTTACCACTCAAAGGATCCAGAGAGGACAAGGTGGAATTCAAAATGAGAGAAGCACCATTGCCACAGTGTCAACATCAGCCCTGCTTCTGGTGTCCACTTTGGATCCATAGCCTGGTTTAGCACCAGAGATGATCTTGGAGGACCCATACAGGCAGCACAGCTGAGTTCCCAACCAGTAGACCTGTCACCATCCCTCATTCACAGGCTAAGACTTCCCATACTTTTTATTTCCAAGGTCCCTCTACTCCCTCTAAACTGCTGCACACACATCCCTTGCCATCTTTGCCCTGTTCTTTTCCAGACGGAACTCTGCCCAAGGAGGCAATGTAGATAACACATGTTAAGGCAAAAAAAAAACCCCTTTGGATCCATCCTTCTTTCTCACAAGACATCCTTTTTTGAACTCTCCTTCCTCTCCTTACTACTCCCAGCTCTAATTAACCTTGGAGGTTATGGGAACACTTCTCCATAACTTCTACTTCCTGCCACATTGAAGAGAGGGCTTTTTCGAACCAAAGCACTCCTGGCTGTTCCTTATCTGCAATTCAAATATGGCAATCCTAACCAGTGATATTTACATGTTCTCCTAAAGGCCCCATCACAGTGCTCCTGCCTGCAGGCATCCTTAGGGAGATGCTCAGAGGGCTGCTCCTCACCAGCACATGGAGGACCTTTCTGTATTAGGGCTTCAGGTCAGCTTTCCAAGGACCAGATCCAGCTGTGAAACGCAGGGAAGAGTTGGATAAACATCAGTCCTCAAAGGCAGATTCTAGTCCACCTCATCGTACAGTCATCAGCAAACACACTGGTTATCTTGAAGACATTGACTGGAAAAGGATGGGAAGCTGTAATTGTTCTACTGATTTTATGTGGGGGGATGCTCACATGCTACAGCATATGTAGTTTGAAGGGTTAATCCATAGCTGGAGGTAGCATACTCTCATTACTGCTTTCTGAGGCTATCTATGGAGAAAAGCATTTAGTTGAAGGTTTTAAAGTCACTGACTGAATTGCTCTTTGGATATGCTGTCCTTTATACATTTGCCATTTGACTAGTGATTCAGCAAAATAAAGAAATAAAAATAAAATCTAAGCTATTCTGTGTTGTCTCACATATTAATAATACCACACCACTTCCCTCATCCTATTCTTTCTGAAATAAACGTGCTTACGCTGTTACAAAAGGAGCAAAATGTTCAGTGCAAACAAACAAAATCAGTCAGCTAAAGTAGATAATTTTAGTTTGTGCTCAGAGAAGGACACAGAGCGTTAAGTAATTCTACAAAGGAATGATGAAGATAGTGACAAATCATCACCAATCAGAAGACACAAGACCATAATAAATGAGAAATACTGTTGCTACTGTAGTACTGTCACGGCCCACTCGGGACTCGTGATGGTTCTTTTAATGCGATCTCGAAGTGCAAAATTACGGCGAACACGCCAAAGGGATTGGTTTCAATCAAACAGCACAAACTTTATTATTTTGCCTGTAAAGCGGCGTGCAATAGGTGAAAGGGAGTGAAAAGGAAAAGTAAAGATAGGGAAGGGAAAAAAGAAGATAATAGCTACCACCTCGGGTCCAAGGCGTCCCTATGGTCCCAGGTCCAGGCAGCGTCCTGCTGGTCCTCACGATCAATGTCGATGTCGATCCTTGGTGGGGAGAGCTCTTCGGGGGTCTCGTTGCTAGGGGTCGACCTTTTATGCCAAGTGGCAAACCTTGCTCCTCCTTACTTCGGGGATCTCCGCCTGCTCTCGGCCCTTAGGATAGAAGTGTGGTTTTTTGTACATTATAATTAGCAAAGTTCCATTAAAGGGCACTTTCTCACCGTTGTTTTTGAGACAGCAGTTGTGATTCATCCTCCTCGATAGCAGCTGCACGGTTATCTCTGCCAGTTTTGACAACAGGGATGAGCCGTGGCACCTCTGCGCCACTCTGTCTGCCGTTTCAAGGATGTTGTACATTTTGTTGTTAGGCCAGAGTCGGCCTTGGCCATAACAGTTCCGTTCTGTTCCTGGGAGGAAAAAAAAAACCAACTGCATCTCAGGCAGGCTGCTCACAGCAAGTCATGTCAAGTTGTGAGCCTAACTTTTAGGCCAGATCAAGTCCATAGTCCACCTGGAAGTCCTCGATGACAAGGTTGAGACAATACTGATTTTCTGACCGACCCTTACAAGTACTATTATAATTTTGTGAGTGAAATAAAAGTGTTTAATTTTTTGATAGCAATTATGTAGAATATTCAACGTGAGAGAATGCTCATGAGATGAGATGAGATGCTCATCTTTGTTAAATATGACTGAACTGCTATGAAACAGAGAGAGTGTAAAATACTGCTCAAGTGGAGCACTTGAAAGCCAAGCTGCTGTCCCTAAAGGGAATGGGATGAGAGGAATGTGTTATGAGATTTCAGCTGGAGGAGGTCCCCCTCAAAATAGAGAACTGAGGGCCTGAATAAGGAACGGGATAGAGTGAAAGTAAAAAGGGAAAAAAATGGTGTTAAGAAAAAATTTGCTTTTCCACTGATGTTAAAAGTGGAGATTTTCTAACATGAGTTGATTTGCTTTGAAATATTTATTTGTACACTTATTGGATTTATATGTGGTTGTGGAAGACACAGCTCTGACCCTGTGTTTTCTCCGTTTTAAAGCCTCAAAGGTCTGTCTTGGTTCACAGTACTATGCTTGGGAAAAGATAATAGGAAATATGAAACAAATAACTAACTATCTCCAGTGCAATACTATCTGAATAGTTCTCTATCTTAAATACAGTTGTCAAAGAGCTTATCAATGACAGATCAAGGACTTCATCACGAATTTTCAAGGCCCGTGCTAGAGCACTGTAGGCTATGTGGCTGGTAGTCCACACCAGCGAGGAACAAAGCAGATAAGATTGTGCAAAAGCCTGTGATACATATAAAGGTATAATAAAGACACTTTCCAGATAAAATATGTGTACTGGATCATGTGAAAATTCTCCTCTGACCTTGAAGAAGTGGGGCTATATATAGTATTCAGACAAGTTTCAGAATGGGACCCTAAGGAAGATAAATGATGAACAAGTGCTGGTTGCAAACTTAAAACTAGACCATCTGAAAAGCATCTGGGTTTAGGCAGCAAAATCTCATCCATCAAACAGAAGATGTTTTATTTAAGTCTCATTTTAAAGGAAAACGCCCCAAAGTTAGCAGCTAGCAAAAAACCCCACAATCTCTTAGAAATATCATCTGCACAAGAAAGAAGGTTAAATAATATACACAAAATTACTATGTAGACACAGCAGATCACTGAAGAGAAATTTTGATGATAATAAGTGATTGGCTGCTGCTAGAAAAACAATCTGGTAACCAGCCATGATCTGTTTATATAGTACATATACCAAGGTGTGATCTGAGCTCTGAAGCCATCCATATCCTCTCTCTAGACACAGACTGTCTAGGGATTATATTTATGACGAAAATGGGGATTTGTGGATGACTAGATACAGAAGCATTGGCAACAGTTAATTCAAATAGGGAAACAGAAAGTGACAATTCTATGATTCTATATCTGAGTTTAAATTAAAAAATACCAAATTTGTGTATCTGACATACAAACAGAAAACAGAACTAAGCAAACTCTTACAGTTTGGATTGGAGTCTTTTGAATTGCTGTAGAACTTTCTTGTCAAATTTGCATCTGTATAAACAGAACATATTTTCATTAATATGAAGGTCTGCTCCATCTCCATTTATTCCATATCTGTTGCCAGTGCTCATGTAAGAGAGCAGCAGGAGCTGCTCCATGAGAGGGATGAGCTGGGAGCCAAGGGTCCAGGCTGTGTCCTCTCCAGTGGGGCACAGCAGCTGGGCAGGATCAGGGCAGTATAGGCACAACCTCCCTCAGTGGTCCCAAGAAGGGTACTAGATAAGCCAGGTCCCAGCTGGGAGACACAGGTGAGAATAAAAGGAGGCAGGCCTGAAATAGGACTAGAGACAAGGAAGGTCACCTACACCCCAGGTCTAGGATCAGTCCCAGAAGAGCAACCGGTCAGTCAGGCCAGCAAAGACAGGGCTAAGCACAAGCACTTCTGAAACACAACTTGAGCAAGGTGAGGTGCCCAGCCTGAACTAAAACAGAGACCTCAGACCAATGTGCAGAAACCTGTGGGGACATCCCAGGTGATGCCAGTCACTTATGGGTGCGCTTAGAGCCATGACAGTCTGTGAGTTTTCCTATTCATCCATCCGTTCCCATGTTACTAATTGTACAGTAACAGCCAAAGAAATTTCTCCTGCACATATAAAAATTGTTGATTAGGGTAAGTGGACTTGCCTGATCAGTGTCACCTGGACCCCCACCAAGCACCATCTCCTCATTACTCCAGAGCTCCATTTAGGCTTAAACCTGTGAAGCTGGTGGGTTTTCACCATACTGGTCTTACTTGAGTGCTGTGCCCTGGTCAAGGTAGTCACTGTCCCTGCCTTGTTGCCAACTCCAGGAGCAGCCCACTCTGGCTGCTCACAGTCAAAAAATCCTACTGGTCTGCAGCATGGTGTCTGACTGGGAGTGGGCTGGATGTCTCATTGCTGAGAAATGTAACAGTAGAGCTGATCTGGACACCAAGATCTCAGCCACCTGGAGGTTAGAGGGGCTCATTACAGAATCTACACATACAATTTACATCTACAGTTATTAGCTCAGGAAAAGCAAAGGTCATGCTATTCATCAGTTCTAGAAAAACCTCAAAATGAAAAAAATCTTGATGAGCTACAGATTTTAACTATTCCCCAAAGTTTAATTTTTTTTGTGGCCCCCAGTTTTGTCAATGAAGTAATTGTAGAGTTCACTGAGCACTCTAGAGTTTTTCAAATGACGACTTAGGTAATGATAAAATCTTTCATCAGTTCATATGTTTTTATAAAATAGAATCATTAAATATTGAAAAAATCAATTAGATTAGTTAAACATTTATATTCAGAGATATTGAGTATGTATAATATGTATAATTTATATGTACTAAGTGCTATTTTCATATGTAGTTCATATATGCTACTCTTATAACATATTCAGTATCTCTAGTCACGACCTCACTCTCTAAAGTATTCAGATATTTTCATTAGTAAACTTCAGCTGTCCATAACATTTCTACTTTTCAAGAATGATGAATTTTAGCAAATTATTTCTTTTACTTCCTGTCAAGCTATCTGTGATCTTAAGCTCATAATGGACATTTAGCTTCATAAAACTCTGAGAAAGTCTTTCTTTTTTTCTGGGATTCAGGTGGAAAATTCCTTGGTGAGGTATATTCATATTGACATGCAGCATTGATTTTTAACATGTATTTTTATCTCTGAAACATTAAACTTTATGTGCAAATTAATTTGTTGTTTATTTTTTATTTTGATGTAAGGTACTCAAAATAATTATTAAAGAAGAAAGATTGTTAGTATTGCAATCTATCACCAGCTTAGTTGCACAATTTCTATGGAAAGCATTAAACTGATACCATTATAAAATGGACTTAGGAAGGCAAAAGTGCCAAATTGAGTAATTACTTAGTACTTGCCTTAATTCTATTTCTTTTGCACAGACATTAGCTGAGTTAACTAGTGTCATACTATTTCTTAATTCACAGTTGTTTTCTATATACCTATAGAACTACAGTATTTTAGAGTACAGCATTAATAAACTATTGATTACACAGGTACAATCATGATTCTTTTTTAGAATTACATTTTCATCATCCTTGGCAAAAAGAATACAGAGGGAGTTCAGCATGCCTTCATTAAAGTTATTACAGTCTTATATTTTCTCTGCATGTCTGCTATGAACTTCACTTGTGCATGCCTATCAATTCTGAATTTTTAGCAACTGTGCTGAAGAGGTAATTAAGGGTTGGCTTTATGCAGTAAGGGAGATTAACGTGGTATATAGTGCACATCCTTATCTGTTGGAAGCAGAATGAAGCTTTCTGTGACATGGCAGGATATGTCATTGTTAGCAGAAACAAAACATTTGCATATGAGAGAATGGTTAGGAAGTGGTTCCCTAACTTCTGCACATTCCTGCTTTTTGAGAATTGTATGGTAATTTCTTTCCTATTGTAGTTTCTTTTAAAAATAATTAGTTGTTTCTTAAATAGAGGAAGACAATATACTACACTTGAAATATAATGCTTTATAATGTCCAGTATGGAAATATGAAATGAGAGCAGAATAGTACAGGACTCCTATATCACTCGATTTATCTTTTGTCAAAAGATTCTTCTGCTGAATGTTCTCCTCCCACTGTAGAGTTAAACTAATAAAACTCTGAATTTAGGGATCAAAAAGTGCTTACCAAAATACAACTATTCTTTCTTTAATGACTGGTGTAATTGAACTTGAAGGAATCTTTCTGAGAAATTGGAGGTCTAAAAGCCAGAGTCTATCAGAAGTAACTTCTGTTCCCTGCTGCAAACTCCTGTGCAACACTCTATATGTTAATAAAGCTGAAATCTTAGATATGGCAGTTTAATTGACCGCCATACGCTGTCCCATTTCAAACCTCAAAGACGGATTTATCTAACCAAATGTGGCAGTTGTCTAGATCTCCTTTTTACAGCAGTTCCATCCCCTCTCCCCTACAGGTGCAGATCTAAAATAGCTCCCATGAATTTCAGCCTGAAATTACTTTTTTTTTTTTTACCTTTGCACTTCCTATAAAGAAAGTGTGGGATGATTTCCACAGATGTAGGTATATGTAGTGTAGGTATAGTGTAGTGTGTTACAAAGTAGTATGGTAGAGGATTTGTGGAGTGAAACACATGAAGCTGAGAAATTGATACGTGCTTTGTGTGTATTTGGGGGATTTTACTTTGGCTTGGTCCTAATCTGATTGCTGGGAATACATATTAGCAGGTGTAGTGTGTTAGGTGCATTCCTGGAATAATCTTTTCCTTTAGCTCAAGAACGTCACTTGTGTGCTCTGAGGCTGCTCTGTGATATGAACTGGTGCTCAGTAAATTCTGGATAAGTATGAGTTTGCTTCAAATGAACATGAATGATCTGAACTAAAATACTAGTGTGGGTGTTCCCATAGATGTCTAAGGTGGATGAGATTTATCCCACTGTTACAACCAATAGCATCAGATATTGTTTTTCTAGCTGTCCAAAATGTACTCAAAACTCTGCTCTAGTGAAGGGTTACCTGCAGGTACAGGTAGATCAGATTTCAGTGTGTCCTGGTTCTGGCCAGGATAGAGTTAATATTTACCTGAGCTGGGTGGAGAACTGAAGCTGGTAGCCCCTATGGCTGGGATAGTTAACTAATTAGCTAACAGCTGGGGTTAATTTACCCAAATTAGCCAAAGGGCTATTCCGTCCCATCTGACATCATGCTCAGTATATAAGTGAGGAGGGTGCTGAAGGGAGGCTCCCTGCTACTTGGAAGAGACTGGAGGTGGAGATCTGTTGTGAGCTATTGTACTGTATTTGTGTTCCATCAGTGTCTTGTTTTCTTCTGTCATTACTGTTAAATTTACTTTTTGTTCAATCTCAACCCACGTGTTTGGTTTTTTTTTTTCTGGTTTTCTCTTGTTTGTCAAATCTCCTCCTATTCTCTCGGAGAGTGGGGGGAGTGAGAGAGAGACTGCGTAGTCTGGTCCCCATTGGGGCTGAACTATGACACAGTGCATTTATAAGACTCAGTTTTCTGAACAACTACCTTTAATTTAGTACTGAAGTCTCTCTGCACCTGTATGATCTGAGCCAAATTCTTAAAAAATAATAAAATCAGCCTCTTATCTCTTCCATACTAATGGTTTCTTCAGCTTGGGAGAATAAGATGACCAAGAGGAGGTGAGCCTTTCATCGTTGTGAAAGCAGTTCTAAAAAACTACTCTTCCAAGATCATGCAACTACTTCCTTATTAATTTTCCTAGCTTTATTTTCTTGTTTCCTGCATTCTAGAAATGAACTTTTGTTCATTTATATTAAATTGCTTCTTTTTACCATAATTCCCACTGTACATTATTAGGATATCCTAATTGCATTATACTGTACTATACTATCCTAATACTATTTATGTAATTTCATAAATTTCGTCAAAGTGCCTGATGTACCAAACACATACCAAAACAATCATAGGAACACATCTACGTGTATTTCAATACAACAAGCAATTTGTCCATGCTGTAAGTGGATTGATTTCACAGCATCAGTTGCCTGTGCTGCCAAGTTGTAAAAGTCCTAATTAACCTGGTGTCTTTGAAGCCTTGTTCTTTCCTATTTGCATTGGTACAATATGGAAACACCATTACTGTCTGTACAGGGAAGTGCTGCACTAAGATTAGCTTTGACAGCATTCCCTATCATGTTCATCAGACAGCAGTTTTACTGAAGTGAGTACTTGATGGGAAATCTCTTGTTTTATAGGCAGCAGCTTACAAGACAGGGAATAACACTGCCAGGAAGAGGAGAAGGAAGTCACTTTCCTGAACTAAGGGAAATTAAGCTCTACTTTGTTGTTGTCATCTCTTCACTCTCACATTTCTTTCTTCTCACATCTCAGCTGCCCCTTGAAGCCTCATTCTCAGAATCTGCATTTCTGGAAAAAGAGTCCTTGAATATTGACATCCCAAATTTGAAACAACTCATACTCTTTAGCCATTTAAAAATCAGTATTGTTTTCTGCAGTAAGCCTTTCTAGCAAACATGGGAAATAATACTGGGATTATTTTCCAGAAAGAGTGATAGGAGTATAATTAACCAGATAATGATGATGAATGTGTAGGATTTTCTTAAAAGAAAACAGTCAGATGTCCAAACTGTGGAACAAAGTATTTAGGTGAAGTATTGTTACTGCTGAAGTCAGATTTTACATTCGTCTCCACGCAGGCAAGCTATTACCCACTTTGGAAATTCTGGCAACAGTTATATTTTGGCTTATGTTGACTATTTTGCACACAAATTGAAATCAATATAACTGCAACAAAGAATAAGGTCCTTCACTTTTTTTCCCCTACTTAGCTAACCCTCTATCTAATAAGTAGATTTTAGATAACAACATAATTTTGTTTCCATGAAATAAAATTAAGACAACTTTAGTGCAGCCTCCAGGTTAAGCATGGCTAAGTCCTAAAAATCTGGAGATATATGAATATTTTTTCATTTGCTATTCCCTATCTTAAGAAATGAAAAAGCAGTTGTAAAAATCTACAGGAAAAGCACATTCTATGGTATTAGCTCTCTGATTTTGTTATTTCCCCAAGTTAATTGTTGAAGAAATCAAGAAACTTCTCATAGAGACATCTAAGTTCAAGGAAGTGTTTGTAATATTTATTTTTAATGCTTTTGCGTATGTTTCTACTGGGATCCCATTACATAGTTAATATGAAACATAGAGGTGGAATTGTCCTTGCATATGCAAACATTGAAGTAGGAGTCATTTGGATACTTAGTCTGCAATTCTTCCAAAGTGAAGAGGTAGGATGATTTCTCAGCTGTGAAGACGTATCCTCTCAGTTTCAGCTTGGGTGATTGATTGCTTCCTCTGACAGCACTTTAACTACAGCTTTGGAAAGGCTTAAAGATTGGAAGCTGGTTTGCATCTGACCCACTTATTTGTAGGAAAGGATCCGAGGAATATCCTGTTAAGAGATAGAGCTTTCCTGACATGTCATAAAACACAGCAATTTGAACCAGCTATCTTACTGGAGTTCTGTTGATGTGATAGGACACAGTGAAGCATGGTCTGTCCATGGGAGACTACAGGTTCGACAATATTAGTAGTCTCTGTTTAACTGGCTGGTTAGCTTGTGCATCTCCGGAATGCTCAGAACAAGCAAAGTCAAAGCACAAATTATAACACAGAAATGTTGTAAAATGAAAATTCTTAACAAGTTGGAAATAAACTATTTTAATGGCATTATGATAGATTGAGAAACTGGAAAACAAATTAACAATTCTCACTATGTTAATATTTTTTTTGTGCAACATCTTAAACAAAAATAAATATACAATAAGCCATTTCTCTTACTCCTAAATCTGCTGTTGCAGGTCAGTAAAATCCATAAGTACTCACATTTTCAGGTTTTATATAAAGTTTTACTTCTATCTCTTTAAAATTTCTTTCAAAATTCTATTTTGTTCCCTTGCAGAGACAATATTAACTGCGTGAGCAAAGAAACTGGTTGAATTAGCAACTGGAAGGATCGAAACACTGCTAGCACCTAGGGAGATGTGTTTCCAACAATTATCTTAATGAGATGATTTCTCTTTGAAGTCAGTCTGACCCATAGGTAATTGTTTTACACTAACTCCGGGACCAGGTTGCCAATATTCTTGTCCATTAAGACTCACTGTAACAACCATGTTCTGTGTTTTCAATTAAATGGTTGTTCTACCGGTATAAAATTGTAATGCATCTCAGCCTGAAGAAGACTTTCAATAGTTTTGACAATATAAGCATTTCCCTCTTTATCTGAACGTGAGCCAGAAGCTCAGATGTGTCCTCAGTAAAAGTTTGGATTGCAGGGCTAGAAAAGAATGAGTAGAAAAGTAGCACACCAGAGGAAATGGGAGTGTTCAGTCTGATTTATCAGTTCCCGTTTAAGTGTAAAGCCTTCATATCTCTAAGCTAACCCATTGTCTGAAACATAATGCCCATAGCTATTCTCTATCTCATTTCTTTGTCTTTTATACATAAATATCCCATCTTTGGTTAGATGAGCAATATGATGTGACTGCTATAAAAACTGTAACACCAAGCCATTTACTACTCTGATGTTTAATGAGGTCTATTTCAGAGAAATATTTTTGTATGAGAAATGTATTTTTTTCAGTTTGTAATTTTTATTTTCAATTATGAAATATTTAAGTGAAACATTTCAAAACAAACCAGTGCAGACAAGAATACTGCAGTCTGATATTTTGATTTAAGCTTTGATTGAAGATGTAAACAAAACATCAAAATATTGGAAATTCTGGCAAAATAAAAATGTTAGTGTTGGATCAAATGCTTTCAAGCAAGAACAGTAATACCCTTGTAACTTTCGCCCTTCCCCTTCCTCTTTAGTTCATACTTATTTTGCTAAGTTTGAAGCGCAGTTCTGGACCCTGCAATCATTAAGGCCTAAGTTAACATGTGCATGAATCAGAATCAATCTGAATTCAGCTGAACTGCATATTCAGAAAGCTAAATATGCATGTGTGTGTGCTGGAGTGGGATCTTGTAGGAAATCTTACTGAGATAGAAATATAAGTAATTTTTTTTAAGAAAAAAAAAAGAAAATATAAAGAAAATATTGCTTAGATAAGACTTAAGCCTAGAAGAGATTAGGGCACTTTTGTACAGTACTTTTCAGTACTTTTGAAAATGTGTTCCCTCAAGGTGCCAATCACAGCTTCTGAGCATTTAATTTCCTTAGCAGTTTCAGTGCCCCTGCTGCTAGCGGGCTGCCTGGTGTGAGGTTATGGCTGAACTTCTCACTGCTGCTTTGACAGGTTTCAGGCAGAAGAAAAGTGCTACCAGTTCTCTGCAGATCATGCCACACAGCAACAGTTGACCCAGCTGGAGAAGAAGGTGGGGAAAGGAAAAGGTGAATGGAAGCATTTTAGAATTCAGTTATTAAAGAGAAAAACTAAACTGCATTTCAAAGCATTATTTGGGAGCTTTTAATTGAGAAATGTATCTGGTAAGGAAAAAAATCCAAATGGGTACACTATCTGAAAAACATCTTCCAAATATTGTTCACTATTATTTTGTAGAATAATTTTTAAATTAACTTTGAAATTTTTTACCAAGAACGTGACTTGTGAAGATACCTCCTTCTTTCTTGTTTTCTTTTTTTTTTTCTGTTTCCCAATTTATGTTACACTAATTTATTTGTAAGAAAGAAAAACATTATTTTAAAAATTCATTGTCAGAAACTTGACTTATTCTTGAGTTTGGTTTAAGATGCTGTGCTCAAAGTTGTTACCCATAACTAAGATTTCCAAATACGTCTAAAGAAGATGAATGACAAAATAGCTTTAAAATATATCTTTATTATTCTAGTCAGTTCCTATGAATCTTAGCTATAGTACTATGTGCCATCAGGGAATATGATGCCTAGGCAAACCTTAAAAACTTATGACTACAGATAGATGCCTGTTCACAGAGCCAAAGTGCCAAGTAAAAAAACTGGAAAATATGTTAACTCTTCTTGTAGGAGTCTAGACTGCCAAATCTGTCCAGTGCAAGACCACAGATGTGAATAATGGTCTGATTTTTTGTTGGGTTCTTTTTTTTCCCCCTCCAGAAGCCTTCACTTTTTTCTTTGAAGGTATAGAAAAGCAAATTAAACCAGATTAAACTTCCTAGTGCTTAAAAGAAGTGCTGGAACATCATCAGATAATATTTTTTCACAGAAGAAATTAGAAATGTAATTTCCCTTTCTCTCTTACAGTTTGAATTTTTGTAACACCATTTCACCAAAATTTGTTGGAGAATTTCTAAAAGTAGCAATTATACTTCCTTTTTTTATTTTAAGAATCTTCTTTTTGTGTTCTTTTCAGCTAGCACAGGACTAGCTGTCATATATATGGTATCACATGGAAATAGGAATTGTTATTGTTCATAAATCACCACATCAGTCTGTTGCCATCTCTACAACAACAAACCATAGCATGCAGAGGTCTGCCTTGCTCCCAGGTGACTACCTCTCAGTGAGAGAAGTTTAGAGTTGCAGGGCTAACGCATTTCAGTACTTATCATATCCCACACCCTGATGTCTTTGCAGAGTGGATATACCCTAAATATTTCAATAATGTGTATATATGCAAGTAGATGTTAAACATCTCAGAAATATTTTGAACACAGTGGATCTTCTTAGGAATTCCTTCTTTGTCCAGACTTGTTGACTGTCAGTGAGTAGTAAGGTGATAGGATTCCTGTGAGCTCTACTACGTGTATGTTAAGGTGACTAACAAGCACACTCAGAAACAGAATCTCCCTCTGTTTCAACAGAAGATGCAGGTCCTACACATTAAGACTTTATTTCTCTGCTCCATATCTGCCATGGAAAAAAAAAAAAGAAGTATAGTTGTGTTAAACTAAAAGAATGGTAAACCATATGATGCAATGTAAAAACAGCTGAGAAGATTTTGCTTAAAGTTTCTAAAAAAAAAAAAAGTCACCTTTCAGACAGAGATGCTGAAACTTTCAGTAAGAAGGGTGAAAGTTTTGGAAATCTAGTTAGGAAGTGAAAAGAGATTGTACTGGTAAATGGTTTATAACATAGATGTTAAACTCTGGAAAGCTGTGAATAATCTCTACCTGCATTAAGTCATCCCATTTGTACAACATAAAGGATGAAAGTCACCAGATATAAAAAATATAATGCTCTGTTCATGCTTGCTACATTATTTCGTTGTGGGGTTTTAAAATAATTTAGCAAAAAGCATACCAGCTGAAAACAAGTCAGCCTAAAATTCATGTCAAGAAAATAGGGTGATCTATTCAGGGAAAAGTAGCTGAGAGTAAGAAATGCAGAGGTCAAAGACAGTCTGACCTTTGAGTCAGAGAAGACAAAAAAAGTAATTCAGAAATGCACTTTTTAAAAAAGAGAGACATTGAATGCATAAAGCTGAAAGCAGCATCTTAAAACAGTAAATGGGAATACATGAGTAGGATTATAGAGGAGATGGGGGAAATGTAATGTTCATGAACAGATGTAGAAGTCAGCAACTAGTGCAGTAAGAGTCATTTTCAATTCCATATCCACAACCAAATCTTAAATATGTCACTGTTCTGCCTCTGGGTATTTACTGCTGCGGTTTTTGTTCTAGGGCTATCCTTGTGATCATTTCTTACTTCCTCTGAGTTAGCCTCGGGACTCAGTTGTGGAGGCAACGATGAACCTGATGATTTTATTCAAATTAAAATTTGTTTAATGAACTACATTTTGTGTAAGATAAAACATGATTACTCCAGGCAATGGATTTGGCTGATAACAGTCTTCTAGTATAGCCTGAGCTGTAATGTTTGTGAGATGCTATAGCAAAAATTCAATAGCAAAGCATTTTTGTTATTTGCTTTCTTAATGTTACACTATGTTAGTTTGTGTTGATTTCTGCATCTCTGGAAAACTTGACAGTTCCATCTCTATGTACACAGAGATATGACATATGACATTCCCTCCTGTCTTGTCACTGGGTGCCATGGAAAAGCCTAGTTCCACCCTTTTTACTACCTCCTGATCTGGTATTTATACACATTGAAGATCCTTCTGAGCTTTCTCTTCTCCAAGCTGAAGAAGCCCAGCTCTTTTAACCTCTTCTCATATTACAGTTGACTCAGTCCCTTAATCACCTCCATGGCCCTTTGCTGGACTTTATTATGAGGTCTCTTCTGTCTACATCACCCTGCACAATATGCTTGCCAGTCTGGTCTACCAGATAGGGGCTTTTCATGTCCCTCCCCCATTGTTCCTAATTTAAAGCTGTCCTTATCAGTTTGGCCAGCCTGTTGGCAAAGCTTTCTCACCACTTCATTGGGTGGGTCTTTTCTTTTCCTAGCAGTCCTTAATTCTCAACAAGTATCCCATGGTCACAGAAACCAAAACACTGCTACTCACACCAGCTGTACAACCTGTTGCTGACCCACAGGATATGCCTACTCCTTCTCAAGCCCTTTCCCTTCACCATCAGGAGACACTGCCATGCTCTTGACCATCACCTCTAGAGCGAGATAGTAGTGACTGATATGTTCCAAGTCTTCTCTGGTACTATCATTGGTGCACATATGAAAAAGCAACCGGGGTCTGCTGTTGTCTGAGGGCTGGACAAACCTTGGCAGTCTTCCCGCAATGTCCCAAACCCACCCCCCAGCAAGAGGCAAATGTCCCCCAACAACACGTCAAGTCAGCAGTTGAGGGTATCTCTCCTCTGCAACAAAGACACTGCTATCACTTGCTGCTTCTTCCTGGTGCTACCATGTGGCTCAGTCTCAGCTGGCTCATATGACTCATTGGAGAGAGCTCTCAATATCTCATTCATCACTCCCAGTCTGCAGGTGGTGCAGGAGCCATCCTCCCTGAGTGCAAGAAGCCACCAGCTTCCAACCTTCATCAGCATGGAAATCTCCATTTCTCAACCTGATAAGCACAGACTATCTCCTCCTTCAGTACAGCTGGGGGTCCAGGCCCCTGGAGAAGATCCAGTCAAACTCATTTTCTTCATCCATACTGTTCTCATTCTTTGGTCGCACACTTAAAACAAAATCACCCTTGCAACAATACCTTTTTCACTTTGGTGTTGTCATGAAGGCAAATTCAGTTAAATCACAGTAATTCTGAGTAGATAGGGTGAAGAAGTGAAGGAAAGGGACTGAAAAGGTAATGAAGTGATTGATCCCTTGTCTTACTCTCTCCAAAATCCCAACAGCATGCTATCATTAGGAGAGTCAGGATCAATCAGTGGTTATCAATCAAAGACTAGTCAGAACTAGTTCATAGGGAAAGCCTTATGCAATGAAAACCCGGTAATAACAGTTCCTAGAGTCTGTAAAGTCATGTTCTAGACCAGAGCTTCTTCAGCGAAGGGGTCATGACCTCTCCAGAGGTCATCAAAAGTAATCATGGGGTTGTGAAGTGTTGACAGTGTATTACAGTTGCTGTAAATAAAATCCAGCCTTTCCACTCCCATTACATCCTTCACCTTCAAGGCCAAAAGTCAATCTATCATCAGTACCTCAAAACATGTGCACAGACAGTTCTTGCAGGCTTGTCACTGTTACTACGCACGTGTGTTTTCCTGCTGGTTTATAGGAAATGCAAAGGTTTCCTGGCATCCTGCTTTCCTTTTACTTCGCAGAAGCTACACTGAGATTCCAGTAACACAGATAACAGCGCATGGAGACATCTCTGGGAGTTCAAGGGCACTGACGAGGTGTGATCCCAAAAGGAAATAAACATGAAATAATGTGACATGCGGACAGGCTATGGAGAATAATCTAAGGTAGATATACAGCTTCATGAAATCCCAGAGTGAGGCAGGTTGAAAAAAAAGTTGCAGCTGACAAGGGATGCCAAACTGTCTGCTCTGCGTGTGCCCGAGGAAAGAAAAATGTGCCTTTCCAAAACAATCAGCAAATCTCCACCTCATCTTTGCAACTGGGTTCCTGTTGCTGCTGCCAAAGGCAGGAGGGAGGACTGGAAATAGGGGAAGGAGGCATTTCCTGGCAACAATAGCTCTTCCTCTGAAACTCTTTTCTGGCTGTCTTCCCTGGCCTGGGCCCGAGACTCCCCCTCACTAGGAGCAGGACCTTTTCCAGTTATCTGCCAACTCCTGGGAATCTGAGAAAAGAGTAGGGAAGTGAAACACTGATGTTAAGGGTGGGCTGTCACACCAAAGGGAAGAGGGAGTGGGGAACATGGACCCTGTACTCCTGAGGAAGAGGCGAGGGGGTTCCTGGAGTGAGGAGTGGGAAAGAAAGAGGAGGCGTGGCCTCACTCAGCTTCCCTGAAGCTTCCTGACCTCTCAACACATCTCTCCTCTCCTCCCCCATGCTTACTAGCTCTCCCTGCCTGCACTCGGCCACAGCTGTATACATCTTTTCTGAGTTTATCCGTTCAGGCCTGTGGATCAGGGAAGCTCACCCCAAGCCTATGCAGTTCAGTTCCTTCTTCCAACCAACACCTGCAATGGTTTCACTTTCATTTGTCACACTTTCCTGTGCGCTATACTTACTTCTCTGAAGGGCAAGAAAAGATTTTTGTCTCATGGAAAGAGTATCTTGAGCAGGTACTATCTAGTTCCCAGAACACAATACTTCTTTGCCTTCCCATTTGCTTTCGCTGTCCATCTTTTAATTATCACTTTCACCCAGTCTGTCACCCTGTTGCTCTGCAGGTACCCACGGTAATACACCTTAATGTTTAATCATTTACTACAGTGTACAATAGCTAATTGTCTCAGCAGAGCATGTCAGCTATGTGTTACCTTGCAAAACACATCTCCAGATACCTTATCGCAGCTCTTGGGTGCACTCCAAACAGCCCTCTCCAGCTGAATAACAACAGGCAGGAAACTGGCACAGCCAGATAGTGCCAATCCAAAATGTCAACGCCAAAGGAACCAACGAGCTGAGAACATTGCACAAATACACCAGTCTTGGCCTAACAATCAAATTCCCTTACAAACCAATCACAAAAGACAGTGGTCCAAACTGCAGTGTAAGAGAGATCGTAAAGAACTGGCATAAGACTCTCAGCAGCTTTGGGGATTGACATCAGAAACAGTTACAGAATATTACTAGGTGGCAGTGCTCTCTCTCAACAGACAGGGCCAAGATTTTTACTGGGATGACTTTATATGGTCTGTTGTAAGAGAGTGGGATGAAGAGGTGTAAAGGAAAGCAGAGATTGGGTTGAGTAGCTCATTTAGTCCCTTGCAGCTGTAGTAGCACCAGGAAGTTCTCATACAACACAGTGAAGTCAGAAAGAGGGTAGAAGCAAGACCTACAGCAACAAAATCAAATTAAACAAGGTGTCAATGGAGAGTCAATTAAGGCAAGAGTCCCACAGCAGACTATATGCGAGCTACACTACATCAGGCAAATAAACAAATGTTTGCCCAAAGCTTTTTGCCTCAAAGCTAACAGGAAGCGTTGGAGGTGGAATCAGGGCATGCCTTGAATGGTAGTTGCAGCTTTGTCACTCTGTACAAGTTTCTTTATCACAACAATGAGATGTAATTTTTGAAAGCTGGAATCATCTGAGTCCTGAGTAGGCAAGAGATGAAACTGCAGGTTTTGAGCACATCTCTGTGTCCGTGTTCAAATCTAAGTTGTGCTCTTCTGTTAGAATTCAAATGAAAATAACATCAACACTGATTCATATCTTGAGCCAATAATTAGAGATGACCAGTTTCTTTATTTCACCTTCAGTTTCCAATGTGGATTACATTCACATTGACTTATGTGAAAATATCCTTTAGGAATATATATGTTATGCCATTGTAACTTACATACAGTATCATAAAAAATGTAGTACTTTAAAAAACATGCTCACTGTAGCAAATATCAGGTAGTTGATAGTTGGAACCACATGCAAGGAACTGTGTTGAGATGACTTCTAGGAAACATGTCCATGATGCTTTAGTTATAAAAACACTTTTTAATAATGGTGATGCTTCTTTAAACAAGAAGAACAATCTGGTTATAGAAGAATTTGCAATGCAAAATTCATATCTCTGGATGTTTCAAATAAGTATTGAAAGCTCATATTTTGTTTCAGCCTAGGTGTGGACTTTGATACCTTTCTTTCAGTAAGATAAATTTTTATATTTGGAATCTTAATCTTCGAATTAAATGTACGGACAAGCAAAAATACAATAGAGGAGGTTTTCAAATCCTGGAATATATGCTCAGATCACTGAAATGTATGTTTCTGAAACTCTTAGGATCAAAAAATAATCTGTCACATTCACATTTGAGCATTGGTTGGTAATACATAAAATCTGTGATTACAGTAATTAATATGGATTAAGAAAATAATAATTGAATTTCTAAAGAACTAATTCTAAAAAAAATTGGTTCCATACAATCTTGTATTTATCAGTAAATTTACCATAAAGCAGACTTCAAATAAAAGATAAAAGGAGGTCTTTTCAGTTTGTATGACCAAGATTAAGAAAATGACAATACATGTCTGCTTTTCCCTCAAATTAAGATTGACTATAAATTAGAGTAAAACGTCTGTAATCTAGCCAGCTAAAGTGCTGCATAGATGTAAAAGTGACCTACAGATTCATAAGTTTTTAAGGCCAGAAAAATCATTGAAATGATCTTGTCTGACATCCACTATAATTTAGACCATAAAACATCATCTTGTTCCTTTCCTTCATGCTATTAACATACCTTACTTTAAAGTATTCTAATAAATAGCAGAACATTTCTATAAAACTCTTTAACTTCTTTTTTTTTTTTAATGAAATGGATTGTAGTCTAAACAGTAGACTGTGGGGAAAGTTTATGTAATTTATAATCTTCACTGAAAGTGCCGTAACAGTATCTCTCATTCCAGACCTTGCGTGCAGGTTTGATGTAATTGCTCAGGTCTTTCTGTCACTTAACTAATGAGTTTGAGTTTGCAAAAGTGTGTTTTATGACAGGCAATGAGGCATCACACCAGATTAGGAGTTGATTTCTTATATAAGAAAGAGTTCTTTTCTTCCTCTTGTGGTTGTAAACGGCATTAGGATTTTAATATTAAGGCCAAGCTTAACAATTTACTCTGTGGTTCTACAGGACTCTGCAATTTGAAGAAAAGACACTTCCTTTCTAATGAAGACTACCTGGACCACGAGAACCATCCTCATAGATGTGAAAAGGAAAGTTACAGCACCCCCCATGCAAAGCTTTAGAAAATCTCTGAATCAGAACATCAAAACTTCATAAAAGTCATGAGACTTTAAAACATAATAATTGTCAGAATATTTATATTTACTTTCTTGAAAATTCTGACAGACAAATTTGACAAGTTGCATGGGTAGAAACTGATTTTGAGTGGTCCTCTAAATAGACATTCCTATCTGATCTAGAGAGTGAGCTAAGGTACTGCTAGGTCTAATTGTTATACTTTCTAGATCTGTATATACAGTGGATTTTAAGTTCAACAGGTGGCAGCTTCTTTCAAAAAGTTTACATACAATAATCCTAGTAACAGTCTCTGTTCAAAGACGCTCAGCGCTCTTCTTTTTCTGTGCATTATGTAAATGTAAAATGACTGATGTCTTTCAGTCCCGTTATGATCCTACTTTCCCTTCAGCGAATGCATGGAGATTGAGAATAAGTCAAATGCAAAGAAATTAAATCAGATTCTTCTACGCTATTTTTTTTGGTTTTGTTGAGTTTTTTTTCAAGGAAATAATTTTAAAAGTTTTTTTTTACAAAAAAAAATATATTCTCTTATTGAATAAGAAATTGGAATCTGAGGAACATCAGAAAATAATCTGCAAATCTAGAACAGAAAAAAAAAATTCAGGCAATACTGGTAACATCATCAATAATATGGTATTTGTTTCAGAAACTTTTGCTGGAGGGATTTATCACAAGCTGACTACAACAGGGTAGTTCTACAAACAGCCTGCAGCTCTTTAAAGCTGACACGAGCTGCAGATGAAACTAGCTGTAGCTGACACTACTGCTAACAGTCAGCTTGAGAAGGTCAAGATAAATGATCTCTTCAGATAACTGCCCACACATTAGGTGTGTATCAATATGAATGCTACAGGTTACACATGCTAAGATATAATATTATTTTTATCACCGTGGGGGGAGGAAAGGCATTGTAGGAAGCTAGTCCCCATACTGACTTCTTCAGCCTTCTCAAAAGTCTCTAAAGCTTCCACTCTTGGCAAATCTTTTCCTTTTTTTTCTCTTTTTTTTTTTTTTTTTTTTAATTCCATAGTCTCTGTTTATCTTGCCAAGGAACAGAAAGTTCCTAATGGAAATAAATTTATTTTCTCTGCTAGCTTTCTTGATTAAGCTTTTGCTGCAAGGGCTCTTAATTTCTCCCCTAAACAAGACTCTCTAATAGCCTTAGTAAAAACATTAAACACTGCTTTGTGCAGACACTAAAATTTTAAGGAGCTGTTATCTCTAGTTCTGTATAAAGAAGCATAACCAGACCCCTTCCTGATCCTATCAGCTCTATTTAGTAGGCCTTCATTCCTGTCGTGGTTGTATTTCTCTTTGGAAATTACCGTAAGAGGTATTGAAGTGCCTATTCAAACATCCAAGTCCTGACAGCCATGCTATCTGTGGAGGGAGCTCTTCTGAAATGTTGTCTGCTCTATATCAAGATGTATATGAAATCCTTCTGTCTTTTCGGCTAATTTGGAAAGCAATGAGAACCTTCAAACTTTTGGATTCAGCTGTCACCACTCACGCAGGGTGACCTCACTCTGCTAGGCAGAGTTATATTAAGAGCTACTCTGAGCTAGCTCCAAATGAGATGATATGTCTACATGATATAAGTCAGAGTTCATAGAAAGAGAGAAAAAAAAAATCATCAGGGTAACTAGTAGAGCTGGAAAAAATAGATAGGCTTTCAATCAATCAAAAATTTGATACTTCGAAGTTAAATATAGGCTGAAAATATTGCTCTCAGCTTAATAATATGTTAATTGGTTAGACTGTGAGACAAGGTAGCTGGTACCTTCTAAAGTAGAAGACTGTTTCAAATGGAAAGAGACATTAAGCTCTTTATCTTGCTATCAGAAAGAGAATGGGAGAGAGGATTTATATCCTATAAGATACCAGTGTGGAAGTGGAAGAGAGAAGATAGCATGTTTAAAAAATGCTACTTCTACTGAAACTGTGATTATTATTTTCTTATTGACCTGTTGACTACAGAGGTGAAATCATGCTTTAGCCAGGTCGCAGTATGTTTGGTTTATGATACAGTAATCAATAGCCTGGAATGTGAAGATATTAATGTGGCTTGAACAGATAGAAATCCTTCGGTTTGACTTCAGTTGTGTATTAAGATGTGAGCTGCAATGGATGTACTGGTTATCCTTGCAGATGTTCTACACTATTGGCATCAATTTTCTCTACTGTTGGCAAATTATTCATTTTCAGCACCATTACAGCTTTATCTTTTGATAGGAAGCCTTCACTGATCTAGTATTCAAACATGCATACGAGACTGTATCTTTGTCAAGGCCATTATCAATACACCAAGTAATAGCCAGATTTGACCAGTAAGTTACTTTCCTGAGTGGAGCTCAGTTTCTTTAACAAACACGCGCTTCAACAAATGGTGATGGGCAATGTAAGAGGAGGCATTTGTTTGTCATGCAGATGACTGAATAAGGTGTAGGCCTGAAATTCATCCACTCCAACACATATTTACTTGATTGCAGGTGTGTTCACAGATTTTCTAAGTAGTTGAACATACATTAAAGGATCAGTCCAATAATTTTTCAATTCAGCTCAGGTGTTGTCAAGACCAATTTTTTCCTTGCCATTCTTAAGGGAATTAGTTTGCAGAATTAGTTCGTCCATTGCACATGACTCTCTGCAATGATGAATCTGCTGCTTTTCCTGTCACTTATTGCTTGTTCGATGTTTTATAACTTTCACGAAGCGGATACATAAACTCATTTGCAGTAACAGTGAAGGTTTGTTCTCTCTCCCTCTTCGATCACTGGGCAGCTTTTTTTATGCTTTTGCTGTCTTTTCCATCAGTCATATCTATATTTCTTAAGAAGCTCCACCACAATTTCAATCTTTCCTTAATCAATAGAGAAGCCAGTCCTTCACCAACTGGTAAGACCATCACAGCTGGGATCTTCAGCAAGAGGATACACGTGAGTCACCTGTTCGTATTTCTCATCTTGATGAGGTATTTCTAACTCCAGGCACAGGATTCATACCCAAGCTTCTTGAGATGTACACTGAAAGCAGTGTGACAAAAAGACTGTATATTTCTAACAGTGGTTTTGTATTTCCTGTTATAGTGTTAAATTATGTAACATGATCTTTACAGTTTACCTTTTTAAAATGTAAGTGGCTAGGGAAAAATACCATTTATGGTGTTAGACCTGCTTTTACATTTAGAGTGACTGACCAATACAAACTGAGACAAAAGACCATGACTAATGTAGGATTTTTTTTTTTTCAGTGCAGTCTAACAATGTTATTGCTCTTAAACCCCCCACACAAGATGTGCTGGTATTTTCATTTCCATTTTCTGTTATTGAAAGATTTGGGTTATAGAATAAGCTTAGATGTCAGACATGATATGCCTGCATTTCAGCTAGTTACCATACTCCGTTATTTACTTTTAGCAACTGTTAATACTACAGCTGTTGAAATTACTAGTGCTTAACCTTCCTTTTTTATTAAGACATAATGGTTTTCAAGATTAAACTTTCCAGGCAAGGCTTCCAAACAGTCATGATGTGAGATACTGCTACCATCCTTTTGCAGGATTTCACTAGTTCCTGTATGAGCTGTGAAGGATGCACTGACAACAAGATTGGATTTGACAAAGGTTATACTGCTATACCAATTGTGAGTACTCCAATAACTAGTGTAATTTGTGATGTTAATTTTTCATTTGTGTGCTTCTTACTGACATAGCACCTGATTCTGTAATTAAGACAGCTTGAGGATGCTTTTTGTCACTGAAAGCAGATCGATCCTTTAAAGTATTGTTTTATCAGTGAAGCCTTCATGAAACACCTTTTATACAGTATTGCCAACTTGATGAACTAGTCATAATTTTTTTTTTACAGTAGTAGGCAGGTATCAGCATTTCCAGATTTATTAAATTTGTCATAAACTTCAGCACAAACTCTCGAACAGTGACACCTCCATTAGTACTAGTACAACAGCACTAATAAAATCCACTTTTCCCTCTTAAGCAACACCAAGGAACAAACCACCAGTGATATTCATTGTTAATCCTGTATTTTTACAGGATGTTTGTTAGAGATATCTGACTATACAAAAATGAGAGCTTCTAGAAATACGTGAGCCACTGTAGCCATCACTGTTTTCATCCCTTTCCTTCCTGGGCATAAATGTTCTTTCAGTTGATCAACACTACAATGGGCTAACTCTGCATTAAAACTGTCTATACAATAGCTTTCTATGGTGTGATTATATTAGGACATCACTAGACAGAATTTTAAATTACAACTCTTTGAGTATTTTACCTTCTGGAAGCTCTAATACTTCTTTTTTTTTTTGATGTGTTGATCTAGGACCTGACCTACAAGAGTGGGAAGAGTAATGAGACTTTCATAAGATACCAAGTGAAGAAGATGTGTGCAAAATTGAACTGACAAGCTTTAAAGTGGTAATGTTCTTATGTGCACTGGTGTCAGCTGGTTGGAAGATTTGTGCTGAAATGTGATGCTCCAGCTAGAAAGTATTTGACAAAAGAGAAAAAAAAAAATCTGGTTTTGGCATCTACCTTTGAAACTAATCACATTCTCCAAGAGAATAAAATAGATTGTTCTTTCCAATGTGAAGACATATCCATGTGTCACTAAAAATGTAGTCTAGGAAATCGTAGTCTAAGTATTCTGAAAGTCTACTCGATAGAGTAAAGAATTTGGAAAAGCTTCCTAACAAAGGCAGACATAAGTACTAAATGAGCTAGTTACTGACTACATCAAGTTATGTAAATAAGACTGATAAAAAGAGGAAAGTACCTGAAAGAAAAAGTACCTACAAGGACCCCCATTTTTAAAAAGGGGAACAAGGAGGCCCCAGGTAACTACAGGCCGGTCAGCCTCACCTCTGTGCCTGGCAAGGTCATGGAGCAGATTCTCCTGGAAACCATGCTAAGGCACATGGAGAGCAAGGAGGTGGTTGGTGACAGCCAACATGGCTTCACCAAGGGCAGATTGTGCCTGACCAATTTGGTGGCCTTCTATGATGGGGTGACAGCATCGGTGGACAAGGGACGAGCAATGGATATCATCTACCTGGACTTGTGCAAAGCTTTTGACACTGTCCTGCACGACATCCTTCTCTCTAAACTAGAGAGACATGGGTTTGATGGACGGACCACTCGGTGGATAAGGAGTTGGCTGGATGGCCGCACTCAGAGAGTGGTGGTCAACGGCTCAATGTCCATGTGGAGACCAGTCACGAGTGGCGTCCCTCAGGGGTCCGTGCTGGGCCCGGCCCTGTTCAACATCTTTGTTGGCGACATGGACAGTGGGATAGAGTGCACCCTCAGCAAGTTTGCCAATGACACCAAGTTGTGTGGTGCCGTCGACACGCTGGAAGGGAGGGATGCCATCCAGAGGGACCTTGACAGGCTGGAGAGGTGGGCCCGTGCCAACCTGGCCAAGTGCAAGGTCCTGCACCTGGGTCATGGCAATCCCAGGCACAAATACAGGCTGGGCGGAGAATGTTTTGAGAGCAGCCCTGAGGAGAAGGACTTGGGAGTGCTGGTGGATGAGAAGCTTAACATGAGTAGGCAGTGCGCCCTTGCGGCCCAGAAAGCCAACCGCATCCTGGGCTGCATCAAGAGAAGTGTGGCCAGCAGGTCGAGGGAGGTGATTCTCCCCCTCTACTCTGCCCTGGTGAGACCCCACCTGGAGTACTGTGTCCAGTTCTGGAGCCCCCAACACAAGAAGGACATGGACCAGTTGGAGAAGGTCCAGAGGAGGGCCACAAAGAGGATCAGAGGGCTGGAGCACCTCTCTTATGAGGACAGGCTGGGAGAGTTGGGGCTGTTCAGCCTGGAGAAGAGGAGGCTCCAGGGAGACCTGATAGCGGTCTTCCAGTACCTCAAGGGGGCCTACAAGAAAGATGGGGAAAGGCTGTTTAGTAGGGCCTGTTGCGATAGGACGAGAGGTAATGGTTTTAAAATAGAGGGGGGTAGATTTAGATTAGAAATTAGGAAAAAAATTTTTACAGTGCGAGTTATAGAACACTGGAACAGGTTGCCCAGAAAGGTGGTGGAGGCCCCATCCCTGGAAGCATTCAAGGCCAGGTTGGATGAGGCTCTGAGCAACCTGATCTAGTTGGGGATGTCCCTGCTTCTTGCAGGTGGGTTGGACTAGATGACCTTTGAAGGTCCCTTCCAACCCTAACCATTCTATGATTCTATGATTCTATGACTTAAAATTTCCAAGTATCTTCTAAACAAGATAGTTGATATGGTCCTTGATTCACCATGTATAATTTTAATAAACATGGTTTATCTTTGCTATTTAGGTTTTTTTTCTATTCAAATTGTTTTGGAATCTAGCTAAATAATATGGTCATCATATACAATGCATACACATTTAAAAAATCATATTTCTAAATTTATGGTTGTTGCCCCAGGGATTTTGAAAGCCAGTTGTTGAATGAAGAGAGTTAATACAGTGATTCATGAAAATGGAAGGGGTCAAAGCTTACCTTTTTAACTATGAAGTCTGGAGATATCGAACTAAGAACAATTCAATAAAGTGAAAGGCTATGTGTTTTGCCAAGGCAAATTTTGATCTACAATAAAAATGATCCTCTGGTTGATGCCTTAAAGTCTGAAAACATCAAGTCTGTAGCCACAATTAAAAAAAATAAAATAATAAAAAAAAAACAAAGAAAAAACACCACAGAATACCTGAATTAAATTTTGGTAAATCTGAAAAATTTCTATAAACATTTGTTATGCAACAATTAAAACTAAGATGACAAGTTATTTACTCTAATGTGAACATGAAGATATCTTATGACAAAGTGTTACAACTTAACTTCAATCTAATTTTATGACAGACCTTCATTCTTTGTCTGTGTACCCTTTAGTTATCCAGTAGTACAATATCTAGCAGTTTATTCTTCTACATCTTTAGCACTCTATAGGTTTCTACTGTATGAAAAAAAATACTTTTTTCCATGGTTCTGCAGCTCATGTATATATTCTGAAGAAGAAGGACACGTACCCCAGATGTAAGTGTATGCTGATACTATAATTAATTTATGTATTTATTAAAGTTCTGTGTTCTCTGTAGGACATAGCACTTTACAGGTGCATTAGAGGTCAAGATGCAGCATGGTCAAGGTGTAATTTCCTTTAAGTAGCAGAAATTAACCTTGAAGTATCACAGGAATTATAACTATGTTCTCCAAGGAGAAGATGGCATTTTTCATTCTACTCTGTTCTTACCTTGAGAGTGTCAAAAGAACTTATTTTTTGTTGCATTAAAGGAGAATACACTGTTCACACCTTATACATTGAAATGACTGAAAAGGAAAAGAAAATGACAAGTTTATAAAATGATTAGATCTGTTATTGAGAACTATTTGTGGATGACACTTTTAACTATGTATTCAAAAATAATTTATATCAGAAGGCTGAACATAACCCGTCGTCTCAGGTTATTTCTGAACTGCTGCTTGCTTAATATTTTTGGAAGGCAAGCCCTTTGGGGCAGACTGTATTTCTCAATACATCTGAATACTGTGGAAATCATAATATACAACAGGAATAATAAGGATCTTAATTGATTAATAAGATTAGAGTGTCTAGAAGAACGTGAAGGAAAGACATAACAGTTTCCATGAACATTCAGTTGCCAATTAACATACAGGTGAGAAATATTTGAACATCTTCTTCAAGAATGGCAAATTACATAAATGCTTATTAAATAGCTGAGGCATTTTATGTACGTGTTGTTATGGGATTTTTTTTTTCCTCATCAAGCACAGACAGAAACAGAATGTATCTAAACATCCACTGTGTCTATTTTTTACACATTCCATAAGACTGATGCTCACAATCACTGGGCATATTGAATTTCTTCAGGACAGGCCTTCTATTATTAGAATTTGCAATGAGCACAGAGATAAATGTTTTTAGCACTGAAGTTTGTGAGCTAAACTACTGTACATCAGATCAAACATTCCTCCACTGTAATGGATGACTTCCCTTCAGCTCTAAACTTCTGAAGCTGTTCTGTTTATTTCATTTCAAGCTCATTTTAATCCACACTTGAAGGAGACAAATCTATATTCAACACTGAGATAGCTCTGTGTTCCTGTCAAATCTTTCCCTTTATTTTGTTGCTGATGCTATTTAAAGGCTTTCAGCTAGAAAGCTTAGAATATAAAAATGTATACATGTTAATTTTACATTCAATATGCAAAAAAGCAAATGTTTCAGTACCTTGCAACCACATAGTGTGTCTTACGTTCCTCTGGCTAAGGATTTATTTTGCCTTTTGTAAAATGGTACATTAGGTCATCACATCAGGTTAGCAAGCAAATTTTCTTTACCTGTTACTGTCTTGAAAGTTAGCAAGTAAGAGAGAGGCTGCATTTGTATCAATGCCTTCTTTCTTTCCACTAAACAATTTGAACTAATTGGCCTCTATATATTCAGAGATGTCTACAGAGCTTTGAGTATCAATAGTAACTGGAAGCCTCTATTTTTCAGTTTAAATCCTTTGAATCTGCTGCCAAGATGACACTAGGCCTCAAAAATTACTCATTATCTTCAACTGACCATCCTATGTCAAACACAATGTCTTGAACACCAGCCAAAACTAAAATTTTTCCCTTTTGTATTTATGTTTTGTAGCATTTGTGGAAGACACGATCATAAGAACACAGAATTCACTTTTCACCATCTCACCGCTACTGTCTGTAAGCTCATCAGTAAAAGCTAAACAAAGGGGTATGCTTAGCAGCACGGTTCAGATCATAAGCCACTGGCCTGGTGTTTTGGTCTCATAAGCATATTAGACAGCTTTAAAGGATTTGCATTTAACAAAACTATAAGGAGATTAATTACAGCTTCTTAAGCCACTGAAAAGTAATGTAAAAGCAATTACTTTATTATTGGCCAGGCCAGACCACGTGGTAGCAGGCAGGACAAAAGTCAAATGAGCATAGCACTTTAGCACTCCATTATGGGTTCCAATTACCAAAGACTTTTCAGATATGTGGAGATTATAATGAAATATGGGATAATGTTAGCTAATTTTTAACAAGGGGACATTTTTTTAATTCAATGATGGCTAGACATAAGGTCTTTGTAGGACTACAGTGGTCTTTTGTAGTGGTCTTTTGTAGTCTGAAGACTGCTGAAATTTTCTGCAGATAATGCATAGAGGTCCAATGTTTTCTTCCTGCAGATAAACAGCCATGGATTTATCATTTGATAATCAATGCATAGTTCAGTGGGAACAATTCTATTTGTCTACATCTGGTACAGCTTTTATACTGTACTATATTTCACAAGGCATTTTAAACAGTTCAGCTTGAAGAATCAGATTATATTTTATTTCCAGGGTTTTGAAAATAAGATTGAAAATATTTGCTGAGTTTTTATCTAGAGGTATGATTGTAAAACAAGTAAAACTATAAGTCTCCCTCCTTAAGTTTGCTTTTCTCATATGAATCATAGAATGGTTTGGATTGGAAAGGACCTTTAAAGTTCATCTAGTTCAACTGCCCTGCAGTGAGCGGGACACCTTCAACTAGATAAGTTGGTCAGAGTCCCATCTAGCCTCAACTTGAATGTCTCCAGGAATGGAGCATCCACCGCCTCTCCAGGCAACCTATTCCAGTGCTTCACCATCCTCATCATAAAAAAAAAAATAATAATAATTTCTGATGTCTAGTCTAAATCTACCCTTTTTTAGTTTAAAACCATTACCCCTTATCCTATTGCTACAGATCCTGATAAAAAGTTTGTCCCCATCTTTCTTATAGGTCCCCTTTAAGTACGGAAAGGCTGCTACAAGGTCTTACAGAAGTCTCCTCTTCTCCAGGCTGAAATGCTTCAACTCTCTCAGCCTTTCTTCACAGGGGAGGTGCTCCAGCCCTCTGATAATTTTCGTGAACCTCCTCTGGACTCGCTTCAACAGGTTCATGTCTTTCTTGTGCTGAGGGCTCCAGAGCTGAAGGCAGTACTCCAGCTGAAGTCTTATGAGAGTGGAGTAGAGGAGCAGAATCACGTCCCTTGACCTGCTGGCCATGCTTATTTTCATGCAGCCCAGGATACAATAGGCCTTCTGGGTCAGCATATTGACAGCTCGTGTCCAGCTTTTCATCCACCAGTACTCCCAAGTCTTTCTTGGCAAGGCTGCACTGAATCCCTTCATCCTCCAGCCTGTATTGATACCGCAGGTTGCCCCGACCCAGGTGCAGGACCTTGTACTTGGCCTTGTTGAACCTTATGAGGTTGGCAGGGGCCCACTTCTCAAGCTTGTCCAGGTCCCTCTGTATGGCATCCCATCACTCAGATGCATCAGCCACACCACTCAGCTTGGTGTCATCTGCAAACTTGCTGAGGGCGCACTCGATCCCACTGTCTATGTCATTGATGAAGATGTTAAATAGTACTGGTCCCAGTATGGACACTTGAGGGACACCTCTTGTCACTGACTTCCATCTGAACATTGAACCATTGACCACCACCCTCTGAATGCAACCATCCAACCAATTCCTCATCCACTGAATAGTCCACCCATCAAATTAATATCTCTCCTATTTAGAGAGAAGAATGTTATGGGGATCCATGTCAAACACCTTACAAAATTCCAGGTAGATGAAATCTATAGCTTATCCCTTGTCCATTGATGTAGTCACTCCATCATAGAAGGCCACCACATTGGTCAGACATGACTTGCCCTTGGTGAAGCCATGCTGGCTGTCTCGAACCACCTCCCTGTCCCCATGTGCCTCAGCATAGATTCTAGGAGGATCTGTTCCATGATCTTCCCAGGCATAGAGGTGAGGCTAACAGGTCAATATATCATGCTTGATGTCCTCCTCCTTCTATGGTTTCTTTAGAACACAGGATATTTTACAGTGATTTCATATACATTTATTGAGAACACAGAGTAAGGTTCTACTGGCCAGGAATGCTTACAACCAAACCAGGAACATGTTGAGCTGAGCTCTTTTCCCTTCCTTCTCCCAGGTTCAGATTACAACCCACAGTAGAAGGCCCACTCTGCATGGCAAATCACACATAGCTGAGACATGGTGGTGCAAGTCTGCATGCATGGGACAAAGACACATACTTCCAGCAGCATAAAATCTCATTAAGTGGGAAGGAGGCAGAGAGCAGCTAGAGTGCTGTGAAATAGCCAGTTTTGTGTGGATTGACAGAGGGAAAATAATGGGGAGATAAATCTAATAAGCCCAAGACTGCTATTAGTGTAATGCCTATTAATTTTTTTTCAGGTTTTTCATGTTCAATAGTGACTCCACATCCAAGTATTTTGCAACCCATCAGGGAGCCTAATTCTTCATTTAGAACATATATGCTAACTGGAAAGGGAGTCCTGCTGTGCTTTATCTCCTTTCATTATACAGCTCCAAAATACGCATTTAGAAAAGAACATTTTCAACTAATGTTTTGACTGAGATGAGCTAGGTCCACTAACATTGCTATCACACACATTCAAAGATGTCTGAGTTGTAACTGCACACTGTTCTGACCAATGAAAAATTATTCTCAAAGCTTCTCCAGCAATAGATATCCTAAATCATTCTGCCTTAATTAATATAAACTTATAAGTTTTTTTTTCTGCAGGAGAGGCAGGACATCATTACAGCAGTTAAAAAATTTTGGAACTCATACTTGTTTAATAAGAAATACTTGTATTTTCTGGATGCATTGATGATGTTATTATCTTGAATAGCATATTGCTATCACTTCATAACTGTGCATGGTTAAAGATAAGGTGACATAATTGTTGGCAATGGGAATATGATGCCTCTTTACAGCGGTGAAGTCATAATATGATGTAAATATATTCATTAATAAAAGGCTCAACAAAAACAGTATTTAGTTTTAAAGATGTAAAGGATATTAGTCAATTCCTGAACCTTGCACAGATGCACAGCACTGGGATGAATTCAGCCGAAATGAAAAAGGAAATAAATGAAGAAGATTATAATCAATAAAACTCATTGAATTAATTAGTATCATTGTGTAACCCTTAGGTAGCTTAGAGTTCTACAATATAGATTCCTTCAAGAAACTCACACACTTCACTGTCTATTTCAAAATAATTTTGTCTTCCAGTGTAAAAAAATCTTATCAAAAAGTCCCAAATCATAAGAGCTTTAATTTTTGTCTGGAAAAATAATAAAGATAACCACAAAACTAAGTTTTGAAGAACAAGAATCCTGCAGAACAAACACTTCCTGGGAAGTTCATTATGAAAAAAGAATCTGTGCTCTGCTTTTGTATGGAGCAATAGATTTTACAAGTTTGAAAAGCAGAGGAATTACTCAGTTCTGCAGCCTCTTCCAAGCAGGTCGGAGAGCGTGCCCCTGCAGACTGTGACTCTGTTGTGCATTAGGGATTGATGGAGACTCCACGAGCTCTCTCATGTGGATGCCTCAAATGTTCTCTCATCTGGTCATCGGAAAAAAGATTGGTGTGAACAATTATATAAGACCTTCTGGCAAAATAAATGACCCGGCTGTTTTTGCCTCTTCTCCATTTGCTTAAACCAAAATACTCAAATAGCAAAGTAGTGATTAGGGAGACACTGCTCCTTCTGTCATAGGTCAGGAATGTGATTGTCTGCTTTTAAGATAAGGCTTGGCAAAATCATTTCTGGCCAGAGCCTTGGCACACTGAATCAGATAGGAATCTAATTGTGTCCTTTTTACAGCTGGTCTTCAAATACTTATCTGATGAGAGAACTGGCTGAAATTTCCCATTTGAGCCACTAAGTGCCATACAAGTCTGAATACCTGAAAGTCATGTCTTGGAGTTAATAAATCCCCTCTGAGACAAAAAAAAAAAAAAAAAAAAAAAAAAATCACCAAACAAAAGAAAAAGAAAACAGAGGTTAAAAAACGATTTTAGATTGCTCAGATTTTGGTCACCTACTGACTAATCATCTCCTGACTAATCCTCCATAAAGTTGAAGTCTCAGTGATTTCCTTTTACCCTCTTCCTGATTGGAAAGTTATATTCTTCCAGACAGGAAGCAGGAGCAATCTCATGTGACATGCACAATCATTAACAAGCACAGCCAGCACTTTGAAAAATGAGCAACAACAAAAGCATACTCTAAGGTTATGTACATTTTTCCTGTAAAATTGTTCCCTCATTTCTAGGATATTTCTATGAAGGACAATACAGAAAGTGTTGAAAGAGAGAAATGATATCTGCTTAGACAAGAACATGCTGATAAGGAGTGGCACATGTCATGACAGAAGCATTTCTTCTTAGCTCATTACCTCCCATTCTTTCCAATTTCTCCTCCTCAGCATTATGTTGAAATATGACTGAACCAGTAATAGTGATTAAAATGTCAGAATGCTGTATTTTTCACTGTCCATCTTATTTTTACCATCTGCTGAGATGGGTACATACAGTTACAGAGGGAAAATGGTAACTCAGTGAGGCTGAAGTTATTACCTATTTAAAAGATGAGCATCATGCTTTGCTGCTTACTTTATGTGAGGATCTGTAAGTCTACACAGAGAGAGATGAGAGAGCTTGTCAGTGCATGTCTCTGCTTGTGTGCATGCCCATGCTATATGCAGTATAATCTTGTAATCATCAGAAGGCTTATTTTTGGTGGGGTGGGTGACACTTCATATGCATTTGGCAGCACAGCTTGCCTCCTTAGAAAACTGTTTACAATGCTGTTATTAAGCAGCATTAAGCACCGAATGATTCTGCCTATCTGCAATGTAAAACATTCATGAAAATTTCATAGGTTCCTTTTTACAGCAGGCATGCTAAGTAGATTCTGTGCAACAGCATTATGGCTGCATTTGCAATTTTATAGTTAAAAATATATTAGTACTTTAATTATTAATCCTAATACGCAGGGGTTTATAGTGCTCTGATAAAATAGACTCCAGAGCAGGCAAGTTCTCAATGAGAAAAGGCAAAATATATCTGGAATAGAAATCATCATTCCCTTCCCCTTGGAATAATGTAACTAACCTTCACTAAATTGAATTCATTTAAGTTCTATGAATTCTGTCGCAGTATATGGACTAGCTTGTCCTCCATTCCTCCCCAAGACATACCTACCTGGGGAAGGACTCTACAAGATTCGACCATCTATGGGAGAAGCCGGGAAAGAACTGTTCATCCTGTGCCTACATATAAACGACCTGCAGGCTGCCTCACTTCATGAACAGTGGGGTTCCTCTACTACTTTGTCATTGTGAGTGCTGCTGAGAAAGGGTAGGATATGGAGCGACAGCATTTGCCCAAGTTTGCACATGACTTCAGCTTCATCCTCTAAAAGGGTATCTGATCTTTCAGTCTACTGACCAAAAGGAAGGCAGATGTCATTTTAAGGACTTCCTTTAGCTCACAGAGTACAAAACCAAGGATCTGAGCTACAATTCAGATTAGATTGTGAGTCACTTAGGCATGAGTACAGCCTTTACCGTGAGCAGGCAGCCATAGGAGAGAGCCTCTTCCTGCTGTCTATCTCCTATATCTCACAGAAGCTGTCAACAGCAAGCCACGATTAACCAGACGATTCTACTACATGACTGTATGTTTTAGTATAGAGCTGTTATCTGGAAGTAAAAACAACTCTCTAACCATTATTTGGATTTCTATAGCTCAGAGACGCCCTTGCATAGCATCACTTACAATAGTTTTAAAGACAATGTCTGTAATATGTAGACACACAGAAAATCATCACTCCTGCAATGTTTTCAATGGAAAGAGCAGCCAGTTTACTGAGATAACTGCTGTTTCTCTTTCACTGTTATTTCGCAGTCCTCTCTATGTCTGCCTGATATCTCTTGCTTTTTAGACTGTAGACTACAGTTATTTAGACCATAGCCTTTGTAGGGTATACTGTCTTCTTGTTAAGCATTCATAAAGACTGCTTCTACTCTTGAAAATAAAATGGTATTGTGCATACTAGTCAGTCTTCCAGGCTAGAGGATGCAGCAGGACTCCCACCCATACACCCAAGTTTTCTCCCTTTCCAGGACATTCTTACCTCACTATACTGTCATTAGGAACCATCCCCAACTTGTGCCATCCCCTGCAGCAGCCCCAGGCAATGTGTCAGTAATCATGACATGGCACAAGCTGAAACCCTGTGTAAGATGGTATGCTGATGACCAAATAGCTGTGGAAGAGCCTTCAAACTTGAGTCTGCTTACAGGTGTTTCTACAGCACCACGGCGTCCTGACATGCATTTTGGCTTCTTTTACCTGCAGTGATAGTATTACTGAGGTTTAGAAGCAGCTCTGGTCACTAGTAAGCAAGTCAGAAGTCCCTTCTGCTTCATCACTAGGCTCTGTATCTGTGTTTCGGAGTAGAAAGATGTCTCTATTACGTAAAAAGCAACTCAGATCATAGAATCATAGAATGGTTTGGGTTGGAAGGGATCTTCAAAGGTCATCTAGTCCAACACCCCTGCAAGGAGCAGGGACATCATCAACCAGGTCAGGTTGCTCAGAGCCCCGTCCAACATGGCCTTGAATGTTTCCAGGGATGGGGCATCCACCACCTCTCTGGGCAACCTGTTCCAGTGTTCTACCACCCTCAGAGTAAAAAAAAAAATTCCTAATGTCTAATCTAAATCTCCTCCTTCTATTTTGAAACCATTACCCCTAGTCCTACCACAACAGGCCCTGCTGAACAGCTTTTCCCCATCTTTCCTGTAGGCCCCCTTGAGGTACTGGAAGACCGCTATCAGGTCTCCCTGGAGCCTCCTCTTCTCCAGGCTGAACAGCCCCAGTTCTCTCAGCCTGTCCTCACGGGAGAGGTGCTCCAGCCCTCTTATCATCCTACAGTCCCTGAATAGTTTGTTGTATTGTACTACTGCTTTACCTTGACACATAGCCTGTGCCTCTATTTACCTAGGCTGTACTCATCACAATTGTTTCTGATTACATTTCTACTAGAGGCAAGATACCAATGTCTTTCTTATTTGCTTAAATCCCCACGGGAAAAAAAAAAAAAACACCTTGATTCAAACTGAGTGCCAGATAGATAACTTAACAGCTCTTTCCTCTTTCCCATGGAGAGTCAATAAAAATCCATTATCAAAATACTACCCAGTTTTATTAAGTTATTTGACATCTCTAAATTATGGAAAGCTAATTACTAGGGATAATTCAGATATGAATGTGAAATTTAGGATCTTTATTCTATCTGTATCAGAAGTCTCAGATTCTCTGTTCACTTGTCTTGGGCGGAATTTTACCCACATCATACCCACGTCAAGTGAAAAATGAGGCAGTCACACAGATTATTATCTCCCAGCCATATACTAGGTTATAAGAGATAGAGAATATGCCATTTTCAAAAGCCAACTTAAGGAACAATTGAAGGAACTCGGCAAACCTGGCAAAAGTTGAGATGAATTCTCTTCCTTCTTGATGACTTATAAACTAAGTTGGAGTTCTTTCTTTTTAAGCATACACTTTTATTCAAACAGCAATATAGCATTCTGATCACTGTTATGGAGGTCCAATCAGAAGACTGTAGTGACTGCTTCCAGCTTTTTATTAATTTATTTAAGATTAGTTAAAATGTCTAAGTCTGAAAGTTATTACAGAAGCTGGTTAATCAATCTAAAAAATATTGAAAGTTCAATTAATACAAAGGTTATACCAGTAAAATGGTACAAACATAGACTGTTCATCAGAATTGAAAGATAGTTATTTGTTTTTAAGATTAAAAAAAAAATTGTGCAAATTTGAAGTAATTTCCTATTCTCTGCTGTCATGCCATTTTTATTATCTTATACCTTTAAATGTTCCTAATTTTACTGGCACAAAGAGTTGTTAAAAAAAAGGAGTTATAAAGCTGTATTCAGCAATTTTTTCTAAAACTCATTCTAATGTGCACTTTTGTACTCAGAAACACATGTTCTTCAAGTTCTTACACAATCTTTTCATGAAGGAAAATAAACCCTGTGATTTATCACCCAGTCAAAACTGAGTTGCACACCTAGAAAAATTAATATTTATGAACTTTTCACTGTCTAGATCCTAATCCTGTACTGAACGCAGTTGAAAACACACTGACTTACATCTATTGAGAGTCTTTCCTTAATACACGAAATCTTATCAAATATATTTTGCAAGTAATAAGGAAACCAAAGCCAAATTTTTCATTCTCAAATATTCAGTCAACTCCACTAGTAATATACCTGTAAATATCATAGAAGTCTAACCTGATGGAGCTATTGTAACTCTTTCAGCACCACAGGTTTTACCATTCCCAGCTCAAAAGTAATACCACCTAAAGCAGGAACTTTGTTTCTGAATGCAAGCAAGACTCTCCAATGTATTGAGGAACTTGTTTTGTTTAGCTAACAGGTCTCAAAAGACAGGGAGTAGTGGGTAAGAGTGAAAAAGGATGTGCTTAAGAAAGAAATAAAGAAATATTTCTCTTTAGGTGGTTTTGAAAGTAGTTGATATGGTTTAGGTCAGCTGCAATTTAGTGTCAACTTTCTCTGTTTAGCATCTAAATATTCAGATATGAGTCATATCTTAATAGAATGAAATGGTTATCTTTATACTTACACAATTCTTAATCCATTTAACTTTAAATGGGCGTTCCAGATTTCATTTTTTACTGCTCTGCATGTTGGCAAATAGCCTAAGGAACATATGAAATACTCTCAAATCTAATACATAGCCCTATTGAGAAGGGTTTTTTTTTCTTCAGTCTTGAAATGTACCTTTAATACAAGAAGTTGAATAAGGGCAAGCATCAATCAATCTCACTTACAAAGATAATGCTGAACACAAAACCCTCTTAATAAAAAGTAAGGAACAATTTGCAGCAAAATGTATTTGCTTCTGCAGAACCAGGCAAAAAAAAAAAAAAAAAAAGATAGCTCATTGTAGTCAAAACTCTGTAACATTTGTTTAAATTGTATAAACTCCTATTTCTAAAAAAACCCAGGAGGCAAGGGGGAAATCAAATGAAATTCTGCCTCTTTCAAAAGAGGAAATTATGCCTGACATACATCAAAATTCCATCCCAAGAAATATAGCGGGATGGATTATAAGAGAAATGATCTCCACACTTTTGCAGCCAGTTGGTGTTGGCTCCAGCTCAGGTATGTGACAGGAGGTCACAAACTTGAATTGCTCTGCTAAAGTGCTGACTTGATAGAAAAATCTAAACTTCAGTTGTTGCCAAACTGTTTCCTCCAGGTAACAGCCACTTATCTGTTTGAATGCTCTGCACACCCTCTCTTCTGTAAAGCTCTGCACTTGTGTCAGTATCACCATAAGCTACAGCCAAGGGACACCATTTAATGGTTTGATTTATGTTGAAAGCATAACCTCGTAAAGAATTTATATACAGGGTTCATAATTTTATTTTTTCCAGTACATATTGCAGCATGCTAATCATAATTCCTGTGAAAGAAAACTTTATTTACAATTGAATTGTTATTTGGATATAAAAAATACACAGCACAAGACCTTTCCTTAGTCTTTTAAAAAAATATCTTGGGAGAACAATACCTGACCATATGTTAAATACAGCTTCTTTAAACAATCCAAATTTTGAGACTTTGCTTTCATAACTGATTAAGTAATGAACAGTCTGGATGCTTTGCGGGTAAGAATGTACAATATTTTCTTTTGTTGGAAAGTATATTTTATAAAGATCAAATGTCTGGGCTGAAAGCAAAAAGAATGAAGGGTAAGTAAAGCAGAATGTCATCAGGAAAGGTCTAACAAAGCACTTGATTTGCTTCCTTCTTTTATTTGTTTTTTTAAATATTAAATAAAGTAGGGAACTCTGTGCTAAGTAGAGTTTTTTGTGAAATCAAGTTTTACAGGCTAATTGGTCAATCATTTCTTAATATCCATACATTTTGAAAAAAAAAAAAGAGACACTTCATATCAAGCAAAGTATCTTTAAAGAGGATTATCTCAGAAGGTTTTCAAGATAGTCTCATCACTGTTTGAAAGTTCTGCTTATACAGAAACATTAGAGAGGATATTGCTTGTCACTGAGCTGATGTTTATACCCAAAACAGATGTACACAATCCCTTCACCAAATGTTTCTCTGATGGTGAGACATGGCTACGTTACTACACAACCAAGGCTGTGCAGTTTTACACTAACAACAATGGAAACTTAATTTTAGAAAAAGCAGCCAAAGCTGCCATACTTGGGGTATAGGTACTCTGGTAATGGCTGGCTACATGGGATATTGTTTTTCTCCTTGTAAAAAGGGATCTTCCTGTAGGTAAAAAAAAAAAAAAACAAAAAAAACCAAAAAAAAACAAACCTAAAAAAACCCAAAACATTTTAGATTATTTTGATTTACTTTTTATGCTAAAACATAATAAATAAATAAAAAAATGCTCACTGTCTTAATACAAACACCTCCACAACTATTCTTTCCATCCAAAGTTCTGTGCAGTCCCCGAAACCTCTAGCCTCAGTTTATGGTTGCTTTCAACTTAGTCTGACTGACCTTTCCAGGGCCATAGACCAAAGCTACATCGACATTAACCCAGTGTGGGCTTGTGACCAACCTCTTCAGCAATATTGGATTCTGGCTCATAAATTTCAATTTAGATCTTCCTTATCTTCTGCTACCTTCCCACAGTCCTTGCTAGGTGGGGTTTTCTGCCTACTATCTGCTTCTTTTCCTTTCAGTTCAATTCACTGATCATGCTGTGTTGGGCATGCTTCTGCTCCATTCATCAAGCATCACTCCTGAAGAAAGCAAGTACTTATGTTCCTGTATCTTGCAGACTGGTCCAAAGACATCTCCTTAAATCCTTAGAGAGCCTTAATTAGGAGACTTTTGATCTCTTCCCTCCTATCATGCCATCTCCAGAATACTAAAAAAAAAAGAAAAAAAAAGCAGATTCTCTGGATGAGACCTCAATGTGGGAATAAAACAAAGTAGCATGAAGCTGAACAGTTCTTTGATTAGCAACTGAAACAGGAAACGGTTCTGTGACAAACTCCTCTCCCTCCCCCTTCTTCAGCATTCATAGATGCTGTGTTGGATTCATGCTTTGTAATACCCAGCACAATGTGTCTGCAAAGTGGGGACGATAATCACAAGCCAAGCAATGCAGTGAACACAGGATGCTAGCAACCACACATGTTACCCTTGAGGACAACTCTGAGTTGTGTTCGTTTGTGCAAAAAGTTTTGAAAGAATTTTCCAGCAGGAGGTGAAGTCTCTAGAAACAAAATTGCAGCATTCCCTTACAACTCAAAATAATAATGGAGAGTGTTCATTGAATGACTGTTAATAATGACTACCAACAGTCAGAACAAATCATGGCAATTCCAACTACACATAGGAATGGGCTGAGTGGAAATGCAGAAATGTTTATAACTGAATTAACAGTATAACCCTGTTTCAGCACAAGGGCTCAGAAAGGACAAATGTGTTTCCCGCAACACAAAACAAAGCAGCTTGCATGGAGCGGTTTTGTGCAACATTGAAAGCCAGGGAATTGGCCTCTTGAACCTCTCAAGCTTCACATCAGTGAGGAGAGCACATGCTTAAATTCAGCAGCTGGCATGTGGCCATTCACACATAGCAAAGGGTAAGGCAGGTGCTAGGACCTCAGCACCGATATGCAAGGTTACTTCTGCAAGAACGATAAAAATCATCCTATCTCCTAAATGATATAAGGCATTCCTGAACCATAATGAGTTTGGAAAATCTAACAGCCACCCTACACTGTGCTTAATAGAAAATATGGAGAACCATGGGATTCACAAAATGCAATCACCCTTTCTTGGTCTCGTTTTTCTATCACTTTATTTAATAACACTGCAAATAAGAAAACAAAGCCCAGTATTTAAAAAAAAAATGGGGTGGGGAAGATAACAGCTGCCTGAAAAAGCCCAGCTGTGCAGCTTGGATTCTGCTTTCAGGCATAGTTTGTGCAAAGTAAGTGAAACTGAAAGCTTACAATAAAAGACCAGTGATCTGCAAGGTTTTGCAACTTGTTTTGTAGTTCATAGGAGGTTTGTTAAGACCATGCTGGCACAGATGAGAAACAGAAGTGAAAGCAGAGAGGAATTTGCATACAGAGTGCAGATTTCATTGTTCATGGCAAAGCTGCCCTTGATTTGCTTCAATCATTGTAACAATCAGCCCAGGCAACTGTTTACATGCTCTCCATTGTGCTAGTGTTGGCTAGGAAATGGCAGGCGAAGTGAGATTTGCTTTCTGCTGGAGCTCTGGGGAGCAGCGGGAGTTCACACACTTGACAGACAGACAGACGGACGGACGGACAGGCAGACAGGCCTCTCTCTCCAAGAAAAAAGAGAGCAGCTTGCTGGCTCTTGAGCTGGGCTATTGTGGCAACAAAGCCAGGAGGATCTGTGGCTGTACACAGGGCTCAGCACAGTTTAGGTTCCGGAGGCAGAGGAGTGAAGATTTAAGCAAAGTGGCGAGGACCAGATCTGCAGAAGGATTTAATCAGCTACCCCTCCCTGCACAACTACTTGCACCTAAGTTACTCTTAAGTAACTTTTCCCAGAAAAAAAAACAACAGGTGAGGGGCCAGGCAAAAATGTATTCATGTGTAGGTTGCAGTTGAAAAGGGTGTAAGAAAGGGATGAAACTCCAGCTGTACTAAGGAATATGTAAATAGTTGTCCTTTTCCTCTACAAGGGAGGATAGTGTCGCTGCTGTCATAGCAACTTAGTCACAGCTGTAAATATAATAAGCTCTCAAATTTAAATATAATCACAATCAAACAGAAGGCCCATGGAAGACAATCCCCCTGTCCTCCCCCCTGCCCCCTGCATTCATGGCAGTATTAATGGGTTTAGGCTGATAGGCTTTTCCTTGGCCACCCTGATCTTATTTGAAATATGTGGATGAGAACACTTCCCTAAGCTATTTGACAAATTTGCTAGAAATGTTAAGATTGAGTATTTCTTAAGTTGTGCATTTTTACTCTTAGATTCACTTTCTAGAACAAGAAAAGACATCCCTGAAGAGCAGTCTCATAATTGGAAAGTGTTTGTAAACCAATCCATTTTTAAAATTTGTGTACTTTAAAGAATTAAAAAATATCCTATGGCTGAGGATCATGGCCAAAATAGGTTTGGAGGATTTTTTTTATATTATTTTTTTCTTTTCTTTTAAAGTCTTAATCACAACTACTATTTTTAAGGCAAAATCAAAACTTATTGCTGGAAGCACACACACAGCCAATACATTACTGCAGACAACAATCAGCAGTGCGCCACATTCAAATGCCTGAATTTCTTCTTCAAAATGTAGGTTAATTATGCTCTAAGTTGTCACTGATTATTGGTGAACAAATCTCAGTTAACAGTAGTCTGGCTCTGTCTCGTCAGCCTACCTGCTAGAATTATGTGATATGCAGCCCTGAAAAACACACTCTGTGTTCAAAGTAATTGGGGAAATATGATGACTAACGTACAGACTAGAAGAGTGAGGGAAGGGTTCCTCAGCCAAACAAAACACAAAGGAATGTATACTTGAAAACAGAGAAGTAAAACTGGAGCTATCGAAAGACCGCATCCCCCAGTGAAACAAAATATCCAGGAATATAATTTAATAAGGTAGAAAGCAAAGTAAGCATTTTACACCTCTATTAAATTTTCCTTATAAGTTTTCTCTGCAAATAGAGAAAAGACGAGAATGCTATTTCCTTTATATGGATTGTTAAAGTTTTGTTAGTTGTGATTTATTTGTACAAGTCTGACTAATGATTTGAAATGAAATGGCTATAGCAAGGAAATGATAAATTATCTAGTGTATAACACTGCTTAAAACCTAAACATGTGTTTATAGTTGCTGTTCTGGGATAGTTGCCAAAGGGACATTTTACTTATCAAGTTATGTTAGAGTAACTGGTTTTTTCCTACAAAAAAAAAAAAACCAAACAAACAAAAAAAAAAATCTCCAAAAATAATAAGATGGGAGGGCAGGAGAAATCTTATTTGCCTGCTGCTAGGAAGCACCAGAAATCAGATTTTCAAAGGAATTTCCATGCTGTTTAAATTAAAAATTCATTTCTTAATATCATCTGGGTAGAATTTTCAGAAAAAGTACATGCTACCTAGTATACAATCTAGTTATATGATAAAGAAGAAATTTCTCAGCATGTAAGGCTGTTGCTGTCTGCAAAGTCAGCTGCAGTGCACAGAAGGAGGTTGTGCTTCACTTTATGGAGTTAATTGGAGAAGTAACTTACAGTCATGCAACTGAGGACTAGCGAGTACAAATTATGTTCTTGACCATTCTTTGAGATATAGAACTCAAAATGCATAAATCCTATTCTTCGAGATTCATTCCGTAGCATTGACCCTTATATACTTCAATGAAACAGTCCTAATGATTGGAGAAAAAAAAAAGCCTAAAGTCCACTATGTAAAATTTATCATTAAGAATCTTTACTTCATTAAGATGGACATTTACTTGAAAGGAAAAAATATAGTAATAAAAAACAACACTTAAAAGTCATTGAATTAGAAGCCCACAGTAAATATACGTGCCATACAGCTACCAAAAGAATAAAAGGCATTCCACAAAATCAGAAGTAATATTCAACTGAAGAAAATGGAAAAGAGATTAAAGTTCAGCAGGTCAAATGTAAAGCATAATAAGACCGTCCAGAAAACATTTTTTAATATTTTTCTAAGCAACTTGCTAAAGGCATAAAAAGTATTAATAAAAACATTTTGAAAACTTCAGGAGTGAGGAGCTTGCTGAGAGCCAGTAGAGCCAATAGATAATTGAGTTGAAAAGGACAACTAAAGGAAAATAAGGCAGAAAAGCTAAGTGTACTCTTTTATATCAGTGTTGATGGAAGAGTTTGGGGGTTTCCCATACCAAAATCTGGCCATCCAGGGAAGAAGTGTCCAAAATAAGAACTATCATAGAATCACAGAACCACAGAATGGTTGAGGTTGGAAAGGACCTCTGGAGTTCATTTGATCAAACTCCCCCTCCTAACACCTCCAATTACAGAAAGGGGTTTTGAAAAAGTGAACAGAAAGAATACCATCAGATCATGAGTATCCAACATTATTTACTCAAAAAGTAAAACAAAATTCTAATACAAAATAAGTTATCTACCAATGGTTTTATCCCATTGTTTTAATTAGCAAGTTAACACACTTGATACAAATTTTGTCAAGTTAGTTAAACTTGGGACTAGTCATTTAAAATATTACATTTTTATCCGTTGAATTCAGTATTCATAAATGCAAAGTAATATATATTGTAGACAAAAATAACCTACATATATACACATATGATGATGTCCACTAAAGGGTGTAGAAAAGATATCTGGGAAGCATTGTGTACAATTTGAGGAAAATAACAGTTCTAAAAAATACCATACGGAAAGTTAAGATACATTAAAAGAAGTAATAAAGGAAAACATACAAGCAAGCAAACAGAAAGCATTTTGTGTCTGTTCCTGAATGCTGCATGCAGTTCTGGTTTCCTTTTCTCAAAAAGGATATAGTTAAGTGAGAAAGGAAAAAACACTGGAAACAAGAAAGACCAGAGGTACCGATCTACCTCCATCCAAGAAGAAACACAAAGTAAAAAGCAAAAGGGGCAAGAGGCTTAATGGTGGGAAGGGAACTTCTAAAAGATAGTATGGTACAAGTCAAGAAAATCATGATTCATAAGATCATGAATGAAGTTGTGATGTTTCTTACATTGTCCAAGTATGAAGTCATCCAATGAAATTAACAAGTAGCATGATTACAATCAAAATAAAAGGAAGAACTTCTTCTCACACATTGTGCTAGTGGTGCCACAGGATGTTGTGTAGATTAAAAATAGATATAAACTAGAAAAAGAATAGGTGGAGGAGCAGCCAGGAGTAGGCTAATAAAGTCAATAGCCTGGACACAACCTACTGCAAAGGAAGTTCTTAAATTGCTAACTATTATGAGCTGGGAAGTTGACGGGAAGGAATAACTATTCCTTACCTACTTTCTTTAATATTTACTACTGATGACTACAAAGGTTAGTAAGCTAACTAAATATTTAATCAGAGCTGGTGCAGTCATTTTTGCTCATATTCTTAAGGAAACTAAGGGAAAACTGATCAGCAGATGGCCAAGAGACAGAAAAAAGAAATGAGTGAAGTCTATCAAAATCAGCAAGGCTCTGAAAAAATCTGGCCTCAAAAGATAAAGACTGTCACAAAATGAGTTATTAAAGATGAGGAACCACATCAAGCTGACCATTTAAAAAAGTCAATGATTTACCAGATTGGATGGGTCACTAAACTAAGGGGATCCAATACTGTCCTTGCTCACGTAACCACCAGCGATACACCCTTCTTCTGTAAATTGAGCAACTGGGCACAGTGGTTTTGTATAGTTGCACATACTGATCCTAACTTTCGAGGCAGCCCTGAGAGAAGAAGGAAAGGGAAGAAAATGGAGAGCAAATGCATTATGTGAACAAATAAAATACAGCATGATCATGTCTGAGATGCTGATGGAAGTATATATTCTCCCAGCAATTAGAGGTAGTCTCCTAAATCATATAGAAACATGTACTAAACTTTTATTTCTGGAGAGTAACCAGTTAGGGATTACCTTGAAATGGCCAGCAGGCTGTGAGGAAGCTCTTTAGGTGACATGACTGCAATAGTTTAAGAGAAATATGTAGGTGAGGACAAAAAGTTAATGGGGGATAGATCTTAAACATTTGTTTTGGGGATCAGATTGTTGTCATTTATCTCTTAACCAGTGTTTTTGCAATGAACATTCACAGTCCATTTCTCTCAGCAAGAGTTTCTTCAGTTACCAGACACGGGTCTGTTAGGCAGCTCCATTTATTCAGTCATGTCACTTCCCTGTTTCATTAAAGACAGCTTTAATTTCATAGGCCCAGCATGGGTTTGTGTTTGGAACCGGGGACAGGAATTCAACTCACTATGTTAATAAAGCCATGCATGGTTCCAGCTTGTTTTCTTTAAATTTTACCCTGCAAGAACAATTGCTTTCCATTAAAAATGATAATAATAACAATAAATTCTAACTGTTTCTGTTGAAAGGCAATCTTTCTGATCACTTTCTGCTGACAAAGGGCTACAGATGAAAACCAATGTTTTACTGGGGTTGTGGGTGATGTGGTTCTCTCTTTGATCAGTACACATGGGAGGGAGATCCTTGTGTCCAAGTGGACCTGTACTTGCTTTAGGCCTCAAAAGGGCCGCTAAGACTGTAGCAGGGAGCAAGAGGGCCACATAATTCCTCCAGCCTCCCTTTGATGGTGTCCTTAGTGATTCCTGCTAGTGTGATTCTTCAGTTTTAACCTTCATGCTGAGGGAACAGACACAGTTCCTCCAGTCCCTCTTGCTGCAATATTTGAGACTCATTCCCTCTGCATTTTCTCCACTGCTCTGCCAAAAAGATACTTATATACATTAGTTTTTCAGGACAAACATACTGGGACCTAAAAGAAGTTGAGGAACAGCTTGGCAATTCCTAAAAGTGTGATGCCAAACTCTGAGTGTGTGTGACAGCCTGGGCATGGCCCAGGGCTGAAAGCAGTGTCTCTGCTGTCTGCTCCCTGCTAGATGGATGCTGGCTGCTGCAGTCCAGGAGGGACTTTTCCTTAGAAGTCTGTGCCTGGCAATCTCAGCTCTCATGCTATCTAAACTGTTTGAAGGCAAACCCAGCTCCCAGCCCTCCCAAATGTTTCTCATGTTACGGATCTCCCTTGTGGTTGCTTTAATTCATCACTTTAATTAGGTTCACTACTACTACGACGTGTGTACCCTCGATTGACAATTACCTCTGGCTTCATTTTTAATATCAGACAACTTAATGGAGAAAAATGTGTTGGTTTCCTGTGGAAAAACAAGAAGTGAAGATCTCAACTGAAAAGTATGAGATAGGGTCACAGAGAAGCAAACCTGATAAAATTCAGTCTACTTTATTCTTAAAAGCATGTTTCATTCTTAGCTGCTCAGGGAACTTTTTTCTAGAATTCCTCCCCACTGAGCTCTCTCTCTGAGCAAATGGGGAAAGCAGAGGATGGGTGTCCCAGATGCCTCCAGGGCTAAGCTGGCTTTCCTTTCGGTCAACTCTCACTGTTCAAAATAGAGCCGTCTTGTCTCCTCCTGCCTGTTTATTATTAATTTTTTAATGCCAACACTTTCTTCATTCAGTTCACAAGGAACATTCAGTGGGACTTTGGGTGAGAGACAGAGGTGCAATAAGGTTACTATTAAAGCAATTTCAGAGGTGCCACAGTATCCCAACTGCTATAACGGCATCCTGGTTCACATCACAGGGAGTATCACTGTGCACACTTTTCAAACTGCTTTCAAATTTGATAGTTTCGGTATGTCTCTGTGAATGGAAAGAACAAGACACATCAACAGTAACAGTGGCAAGGTCCTCTGAGACCAGCTCATCTGAAAACCTTGTTTCTCCACCCTTCCTTTCATCAGTGCCAAGAACATGAAAGGACTAGAATGTGAACTCTTCTTCTACAACCAAGTGCTTCATGCAGGCCATAGGTAAGCACAGGATATTCTGTGTGGTCCAGATGCTTCAAGTGTAATGTAAGTGTCCATGTGCACCCCTCAGTACTGATTTCTGTGCTAAGTGTGTATTTGTCTTTATGCTAGTTTTTAGATTCTTTTCTTGAGCTTATTGCATGCTACCTCACCAATATATGACATCTGTGTTCAGCCTTCCTTTGATGCCCTTCTTTTTGACTGAAGAACAGGATTATTTTTTACACTCTTCTTCTCTAAAGGTACAACTAGCATTTTTCTTTTTCAGTATTTGGTGGAATTATGCCATTCTGATGAAGTTAGAGAAGAAGTGAATATAAGCTAGATAGGTTTAAGCTAACCACAAAACTATCACTAGCAAGCAATACCAAAACAAGAAAAGAGGGAAATGGAATAGATGAGAAAATTCAGTAGCAAAGCAGAAAAGTGTGAGAAAGAGGTTGAGAGACAGATGAGAAGAGAAACTCTAGAAACCACACTTTAAAAAGCAAATACAGAAAAAAAAAAATATAAGCCCTTACAGACAGATTAAGAAATGGGAACCCAGCCAACATGAGGAATGGAAGAACAATATTATAATTGTTTCTTGAGAGATATGGCAATGGGCCATTTAGCCTGCTTGGTTTTACCTTGGGTCATTGCCCAGACTGGACAATTAAAAGGATATTTTTGTCATAGAACCAGTCATATTATTTCACTGCTGTTAAAAAAGTGTCACTACCAACTGTGCATATTGATTTAATCTGTAGTTGTAGGATTTTGTGGAACAAAAAGCATTTGCCACAGTCCAGAAATCTCAGAAGCACAGCCCTAGTGTGAGTGGTCTTGTCATATTTTGAGGACTTCTCAAATTAAAAGAATGACTTTATAGAACGTAGGTGAAATCTCACCTTCTTTACCTCTCCACACTGGGGAAATTCTAAATACAATCCGCCAGCCAAATTCTGCTTTTATGATCATCTACACTTTTCCTCTCTCCTATCCTGATTGTTAACATTTGCCAAAAGCACAATGAGCCTTTAAATAGGAACTTCTGAAGACTGGTGTCGTTTATTTTCCATCCTAAGCTAAAGAATGGATTGTGGTGAGTATATAGTGTTTTCCATTCAAGACTATTAGCACATCTGTTTTCCAAGGCTCTTTTTGAGAGTTGCTATGTTTAGCAAATAAGTTTTTGTTAGTTGCATCTGATCCCATGGGATTAAAGCATCTCTGACATTGAAGCTTTAGTGTGGGTAGAGTTTTTAAGAATTAGAAAATTCATTTTGGGTAAATGTATTCCAGTGAAATTAAACATTACATTTATTGTAAAGGAAGAAGAGGAATTGAAGGACTAGATTCAAAAGATGTTAGGCTCTTATGCTGTGGGAAGTGACTGAACACCACAGGTCCACACCACAATACCTGAAGCAATTGAAGTCTGTAACTCCCAGCTTGTATCTTGTTCATTAAACTGTGAGATCATCTATTACAGCTGTTGTTTCATATACAGTCCTTCAGCTGTTATTGAGCACAAGGCTGAGAATGACTCTTCTGCTTAGTGAATAAGTGTTGAACCTGGAAGTGGGACACCTGCATTCCAGGACATTTTTGGAACAGTGTAGTGAAAAACAGCCTAAAGTCCCATACCACAGACTGACTTAAACTTGACACTTAAGTTACCACCTGAGAGCCCTGAAAGGTAATTTTAAACAAACTTGTCACGCAGAGGATGGAAATGGGGATGAGAGTATGATACAGCGTTGACTAACAAGCAAATAAAATAATCCCCACATTTTTCACAGCTGAAAGGATTTGGAGAATTTGGCTTGAAGTCATTGAGGATTTTAAAGACAGTAACAGTAAAATGATGGGTTTAGGTAAATTTATTATTTCCCACAGAAAGTTTTACTTGTCATTTGGTAAGTGTTCATAAGGGTCTAAATACGCAAAAAAAAAAAAAAGTGAAAAAAAATTATATTAACAGGAGTAAATTTTCATAATTTGACTGTCTCATACAAAAAGTCTTAAGGTGTTAGCAGCTTCTTGTGTTTATAGTTTAATATTGCAGTTCTTGAAGCATCTGTCTATGCCTGATTAGCTCTAAGAAGAGAGACGGGGAAATTTATCTGTAATGTAAAATAAGTAATTAAAAAATCTCATTGTGTCTACAGTTTGAAGTGAAAAAAAATAAACCACAGAGGGGGACATTACAGTTGATTCTGCCTGAACATGGTGAGGAGGTTGCTTTCCTCATTCCTCCAACATTTAGTTATGAATTGATCAAATCAAAATATAAAAAATCAGGCTTAGATCCAAGATCAACACATCATATTCTATCTATTTTAATTTTCTGACCATGTCCAAGACACATACCAGGAGGTCAATGACTGCATTCCAATATTGTCAGCCAAGAGAAAATTAAATGCAACTGGTTTATATTTTTTAACTACTATTCTGTTTTGTCTAGTGAGTCTGTCAGGAAAAGTAAAAGTAGAAAAAATAATAACAAAAAAAATTAGTCTTGGAAAATAACTTATTTCACTCATTATCAGTGAAACCATTGGAAAACACTGAGTTTGAGCCATCTCACATGGAAGGGAGGTGAAGGAGTAAGGAGGTATGCAAAACAGTTTTCTATGCATCTCAGCACACTGTATCCTGGTACCCTCTGCATTTAAAAACTAGGAGTCTCAATTGTTTGCCAGATATGCTAGAAGCATTGTGGGATTGTGGAGCTCACTTTGTCGAAGAATCACAGAAACATGTAGTCTTCTGGGTGTCTTTAGATCAACCCCATGCTCAAGGCAGGGGCAATTAGAGCAAGTTACTCACAGCTGTGTCCATTTGAGTTCTGTCTCCAGAGATTAGATTCCACTGTCTCTCTGGGAAACATGTTCCCAGACAGACACCTTCACAGTGATTTTTTTTTTTCTTCCCCCCTTATAGAATCATAGAATCGTTAGGATTGGAAAGGACCTTTAATGGTCATCTAGTCCAATGCCCCTGCAAGGAGCAGGGACATCTTCAACTAGATCAGGTTGCTCAGAGCCTTATATCACTACTTTCCCCTTGTCTACACAGCCACTCATGTCACCAGCTTGCTCAGGCATGACTTGCCCTTGGTAAATCCATGCTCACTCTTCCCAGTCACCTCCTGCATGTGTCCTTCATGTACATGGAAATGGCTTCAGGGAAGATTTGCTTCCTAATCTTCCCAGGGACTGAACTGCTGATCACCATGCAGTTCCCTGGATACTGTTTTCAGTAAATAGATACGACATTTGTCTTTTTTGCACTCCTTAACTATTTCCTCCTTTACTGTGAGTGTTATTTCACCCCCACAAATGTGGTTAGTAGGCTTGGGCCTCCCCTTGGTGATGCCAGTTTGGCTCTCTAAGGCAAATCCCCAGAAATGCTGGAAGAAAGGTGGGCTCCAGAGCCACCCACTCCATGGCCTCACAAGGCTCTCCCCCAGAGGGACTGCGGGTACAGCCTGTTTCACTCAAAAAAACTTTTCCAATAGAAAGAAATCTCAACTTGTTACACTACACAAAAAAATGCAGGATAAAGGGCTTTCTAGTGCTTAACTGACTAGTACAACATTATGAACTGGAAAATCAAGGTTATACTATTATATGTCTTTGTTATAAAGCCCTTAATGACATAACTTATAGGTACTAAAGTACTGAAGCGATGAGACTCATAAATTGTGTAGATACTACAGATGACGCTAAACCCAAATGCTTTTTCCTAAATGCTTTTCCCCTGTCATATTCCTGTACCTCTTTGTAGTAATTCTTTTCACAGAAGTTACAAAACTAGTTCTGTGAAAAGCATGAAATAAATCACAGTTCCTAATTGGGATGAGCTCAGGCATAGGAGGATAAAATGCCAAGAAGAAATTCATTTAGCTTTATGAGTACTGTATATACAGTTGGCCAATAATATTACAGTGGTTTAGCAGCTGTTTCTCTGCTCAGTCCAGTTAGTCCCATATGTTGTCCCTGAAAAATTATTGGAAAAGAGGAAATCAGTAACAACATAAGACAGAGAATGTAAATTTCTTTACATTTTGCTGTATCTAAAAAAGTAGTCAAAACCATCCATCCTCTTATTCATAGCCACAGCTACAACCTCAGAAGAAATCCATGTGAGTCTGGATTTCCAGTGGATCTGAAATAACCGCAGGCATGACAGGCCTCCATTTTATCCTCAGTTGCTTCCAAAACTCATCTATTTGGATGAAATAATGACACTGAGGTTATGAATTTATTGTCATGTAGTCTGTGGACAGAGAATTATATCGTTATGAAAGCAAACAGTGATTTTAGGCACTAAGGACCAATTTCTGCCCTGGCATTTTGCATAAACTATTGCCATTGTTGGCCTTGTGCCCAGGTTTAAAAATAAAATTTGGTCCAGCTTTTGGCAAGTGATGCCCATGAGCAGTTGAAAAAGACAAAACCTAGACTGGATGCCAGGTCTGATTTTGTGTCACTCTTGTTTTCCTGCTGAATATTCTGCTCACATGCTGTGTTTTGTGAGGGCCAGTCCGATCCAGAAGGCAATATGTAAAACTTGACCCGGCTGTGAGGTTCTGGGTAGACGTCTTATTACAAATCAGAGTAAATACCTGATCTCTGCTTTTCAGACTGCAAACTCTTTATATAGCATGCTTTTTATCATATGCCTTTACAGTACTTGGTTTTTTAGGACTATTAAACAAACTTGGATGTACTACTATGAAATACCAGCAGCAAGGCAACTTCAGTCTCTTTGGGTTTGGATACTAAAACTGACTCCAGCTGTCTTAAATCTATTTATTATATTCTACTGTTATACATACTTTTTCATAAAACAACCTGTGATAAATTATTCTCTATGTACAAAAAATGTCTTAAGAAGTAAATCTAGGCAACTGAAATTCAGTATAAACTTAAATAAAATCCATTTATTTTATTATCTTTCTCTTTCATAACATTAATCAAAATATGAAAATTTTCATTTACTTACAGATAAAGAGAAACTTTATCTGTTTCTCTTGTTCTTTATAACTATTCTTGTATTTCTAACTTGACATAATTAGAGTAGTGTTTTCCTTTCAAAAATAATAAACTGGCCCTAGTAATTGGCCAAAGAAATACAAGACTATGTTGTAAAAACCCTGCTATTCAAAAATGTGTACTTTTGCTTAAAGCTCTTGAGTGGCATGTAGGAGACAACAGCATAATACTCTCTCCCTCATTTATGCTCAATACAGTAGTCTCAATTTCAAATCTGCTTGATATTAAATTTCAAGGGAAAGAAGTTGTTTAGAAATTAAGTTCTGATCTCAGAACATCACCAGGTAGATTTGTTTTATATATATGTTTGTGTATGCACACGTGTGTGTGTATGTATGTATGTGCAGAATTTCAGAAAACAGTTTTCTCTAAATCAAAGCATAAAAGAAATAAGGAAGTAATAACTATTTATTCTCTCTCAGCCTTGTAAGGTCCTTATTCCTGCACCTAGAACATGGAGGCTGGGAAAAGATACAGGACAAAATGAATTAGATGGAATCAGGGATTAATTTCCTCCTGGCCTACGATTTTTTTTTTTTTTAAATGAGAGTGTCCTAACTAAACTTTTGTGTGGAAAAAAAATTCATGTGAGGTAGGCTGCACCTGTATAGATGGAGGTAAATGTGGGTCTTAAGTAAGAGAGCTGAGTTTATATTGCCCTGTAAAACTTCTTCATTTTTAAATGGAGTTTTTGAATAAAACTGCTGAGGCATGTGAGCTCTTCTCGGCCGTCCTGTTAACTCCTCACCACTGGCAACTGGGAGCCTTTTCCATTCAGCACAGCCAGAGGCAGCTTAAATTAATAAAAGGGAGCAGGCCAGTGGTATAATCTGATCTGCAGTAAAGCAGTCGCTGGTCTGGAAACATCTGACTTTAACATGAATTAAAATCTGAAAGTTTTTCTAAACTTTCTTTGCCTTCCTATGTTCCTACGGAGATTTTAGTTTCATGTTTCACAGTACCAGTCCTTTCCTTTTGTGGAAGCTCTTTCCTACAGATTGTTGAGATGCTAAGAAAATTAATGTGGTATATACATGCATATGCACATGGCATGTGACATTCTGCATCAAAAATTGGAGGTTCAGAGGGGGAGGAGGGGAAAAGCCTGCCTCTAATGATCCAGAATAATACCAAACATGGGGTTAACTGGAAGAGCACTCTGCTATCTTAAAAGTAGGCAGCTATGTGTAATGGCATCCTTTTATTCCAAGTAATTGGATCTGTTAAAGTATTTCTAAATATCAGTCAGTGGGTATCACAAATTATGTCACTTGGCAGACTTTGAAATCTCTTCTCCCTCAAGGTTAGCAGCAGAGGCAGAGAATTTGTAAGATGCTAACAAGGTGTTTTAAAGCCTAAGAGGTCTCTCTCCAAATTGAAACTCTCTTAATCTACTCATTGGATTTTACAACACAAACTCTATATCTCCATGTATTTCTTGTTTCATACATCCTGAGAAGAAAAAACAAATTGTTTTTAAAATGAAGTTTCCAACTGCTACATGTCAGCTTGGACAATACAGAAAAACCTGTGAATAGATTTTCTTTTTCCAAGAGGTTTTAATTAGTGCCAGAAAAGTCATAAGGGTCTACACTAGTTATGCTTATGCTTATGGGATTTTGTTTGCAATTTTCCATCATGTTCTTCAGTTCCTCTGTAGCCCTACCTCCACGGCTCTGATTCTTCTTTTTATTTTTATGTTTCTTCAAATGTGCCCATAATAACCCCTTACCTTTGAGACTTTTACCAGAGAGATCAATAATTTGGGCAGTTTTTTAACTGAGACACCTAGTGAATTTTGATTATATGTGATGAGGGCATGCGTATTCCCAAATGACCACAGCACAGCTTTCCTCTGGACAGGCTGTGCTCAGCAGAGCAAAGCTTTGATGTACAAACTGGCTAGAGTGGGAATGCTCAGCTCATTTATAAAAATTACTCTGGAGCCTCCCTTTGGAAAATGTCAGTGGTTTGAGCCTTGCTGGTCCTTCCTGTATCCTTGGTTTTCCATTGCTGCCTGACTGAGTGAGCCTTTCAGGTCATAAGCCACAAGGGGCTCACTGCAGTTGCTGAAGTGTAGGCACCATGAATGCCATCTGAGATGGTTATCTGAAGGTCCCTGAGGTATCCACATGGGTGTTTGCAGCTGGGAGACCCTACATATTCCTGGAGAAGCGTTTACGGAAAACCTTTATACCATGATCTCAAAATACTTAACACAATTTCCTGTTTACACAAGAACAGTACCACAATTAGGGTTAAGAGCCCCTTTATAGATTTGCAAATAGAGGGAGAAAAAACATTTGTGTATCCTTTGTTCATAAAAATAATAATTGAGAGCCACTAAGAATTTGCACATAACTAGGCAAGGCTCACTCAGACAGAGTTTCTGAAAATTAAGTGAAGGAAATAAAATTGAGACAACCTGAATGTATGTGCAATTTTATTTTTATCATTGGTTGCTTTCCTTTTTGTGCTATTTGAATCTCTAGGCATGTGCTTTTTTCACTCTAATATGTTTATGCAAATTTGCTCCAATTGCTACTTGCAAGTGTTCACAACATGACAAGTATTCTGACATATTTACGTGACATACCTTTTGAAGAGATGATAGGGACATTACAGCACCACATTTGTGATGCTATAGATGAGGGCTGTCATGCTTCCCATTCTAAAGTCCTATTTTTAGAGGGTTTATAATCCTGGAACAAAAAATATTTTTGGTCTTAGTTTAACATACATGACTGGAATAACATATCTCTGGATACAATGCAAGAAAATACCAGTTCAGTAGAATTTAGAGATACAGTGACAATGAATATACACAATTTGCAAGAAATAGGGTTTTGTTCATATCAGTGTTTTTTAAAATTTGAGTTTGCAGCTGGTTTCAACTCTGCCATAGCTACATAAGTTTTAGGATACAAATGTGTGCACATCTGTGGTAATTAATATAAAAGTAAAACATTCCTGTAAGTGTGAGGAATGAATGCTCCTATGATGCAGGTGGTTTTAGACAAAAGATGGTAACAATTCAAAAGACCTGTTAAAATGCAACTGATGCTATATGGAAAAAAATAGGAAAAAACAACTCAATGGCTTACTACTGCAAAATCTCATATGTTTCCTCTGACACTTAGGCACATGTTAAGGATGTTGCATAGATAATTGCTATTTTTTAAGTTTTCATGTTTATGTTCTTTAACTGTATGGAAGCGTTCCCCCTTGGAAAATACTCCTTGACGACTTGGAGAATCAGTTCTGACAAACATGGCCTTTCTGCCACTTGACAATACCTTCAGTTCTCCTTTGGTTGCTCATATTGCATGACAGCTTCCTTTTACTGGCTGTAAAGCCTGTAGAACTTTGTAATTCTTTTCCAAATACTTAATAACTGAGAAATGGATGATGCCTAGAAGTAGTTCTCTTTAGGACATCATAAATTGAGGGGAAAAAAAAAATCACCTCCCAGCATTCTCTGAAATTTGCCTGAGAGGAAAAGCCAGAGTCAGTAAAACACAGAGTGGGCTTCTGTTCACCATGATCCTCTGCAAAACCTAGTTGTGTCAAATTCCAGCGAAAAGTTTCTCCTACTACAAGCATGTAATCACCCAGCAAACTAGCAATGTCTCAATACCATGCTTCTGCCCAGAATCTCACGCTATTACCTTGGACATTATTAGGTCACTTCTCAGGAGAGTTTCTGTGATATCAAGCCTCTGTTGCCTTGTGTGCTCATTTCAGAAGCCTAAATGGTGTCACAAGCACCTCTAGCTTGGGCAGGCCAAATCATACTGTAGTGGGGGGTAAATAGGAAGCAGATTGTCTGTGTTCTAGCATCCATTCTTCTTCATTGCTGAAATGCCATACCTTCAAATGACCTACACAAAAACATGCCACTGCATCACAGCTTTACATCCCAGGCGAGGCTCAAGCACCTTCATTCAAGGACAAGTCAGCTCAAAGTATAGGCAGGTGAGGTCACATCTTCCCTGAGAAGAGGAGGAAAAAGTTATCTACCCAGGTCTGAAAAAAAAAAAAAAAAAAAAAAAAAAAAAAAGCCGTTTGAATGTTTCTTTGCCGAGATCTTGAGCAGAGGACAAGGATTCAATCCAGGTACCACCTTACATCCATGCAGTCCTACTCCTTTGTAGACCTCTTCACCCCCTAGGTGCCTGAACTCCTTAAACAATTCCTCTCTTCACCAGAAAGCCTCCTGAGTCATTAGTTTTGGGTGGTCATTCATGACAAGGAGCATACAGAAACTGGATTCTACCTACTAGAAAGGGAAACCTTTCACAAAACCAATAGCTAGTGGGAGCACTGGGCCAGGAAGTGTGGAATCACACACTACCCACGTGAGTGCCTGTGAGCTGGTGGCTCAGGAAAGTAGCCAGAGCATTGTGCCACTGGAATTCTTGCCAGGGCACTCAGTTTCCCACTTTGTCCTGTGGCCAGCAATGCAGGAGTCATGCATGCAGAAGGAAAATGAGAAAAGAAGGAAACCAAATCTGTCCTACAAGTTACAGAACTCAGCTGGCAGAGGGGAGAGCTCTTTCTGGCTCCTTTCAAGTGTTCGCTTGTGCATGACTGCAGTACAGAGCAGAGGCGGGAGCTCAAATCCTGCACAGGTCACAGGCTGCCCCATGGCTTGTGTCCATGAAGGCTGAGTCCAACTTCATCAGGAAGGCTGGGGGGTACCCACTCCTTTCATTTCTAGCATACAGAGGTTCATAAACATATGTGTGTAAGATACACCTTCATCTTTGCTCCTCCACACATACATACATAGGCACATAGGTCAAAGTATCGCTACCTTTCTGACACCAAGTTAAACAACATAATTAGGTGGTTACTGGAAGAATGGCAAGAGGTAACTACTTCTTTCTTCAAGATAAAGCCAGCTCTTATCTATTAGGTGTCAATAAGGTTGCCTATATTTCAAAATGCGTATGGGTGCCTACCGTTCACAGTTAGTAAGCTAGGCCTTCAGAAACTAAGTGTACTGGCTCTTCCACTAAGATCTGCTCTTCTCCTTTGAATTTAGGAACTTAGTTCAAAGACACTAGATTTCCCCTTTACTTCTCCTTCTTGCAACAAATTTAGCCACTTTGCTACCTAACTCTGCTTTCTACCCTGAACAAACCCCACTAAAATAATTTTTGAACAAAATATGATTTGGTCAAACTAGTTCTAGTTAACTTTTCTCCTTTTAACCTAACTCTTAATCTAGGAACAAATTAATAATGAGGTAAAAATTCGTTAATTCTTCAGATTAAAAAAAAAAGAATAAAAACCATTCATGTATATTAAAAAGTAAAGGCTCTGTTATAAATCACAGTCATATGAAGGAAAAAAAAAATCTGTGTTTTGGAGATTTTGATGTGAATCATACCAGCATTAAGCAGAAGTAGGGGTGATATACCTTCTACCTTATCCTATGTGGAGATTTTTCACAAAGCATAAATCAGCACTCCTGCATGGAAAGACAGTGCTTCTTAGTTTCCACAAACCCACATGTTCACTGGTAAGTGTATGCCCTAGTCCACCTGCTACTGTGGCATTATGCCCACTCATACGAGGTGAGTAGATCACAGAAGCCAATCAAGAAATCTCTGAACGGCTTGGGGAGGTTAATACACAGAATACCAAGAGTCAGGTTTTTGAAGAGGCTCCTGGCACATCTTGTGCTTTTAATGATTGGATCTCACCCTCAGGGCTGTGTGTTACCAGCCCAGTCCTTGTAGCAAGGGACTAGAACAGATGGCTTGGCAAAACCAAAAGGCTCTTGCCTTTTCAAAAATTAAAAATTAATTTGTTGTTTTCTTCTAATAGGAAATTTCATGCTGACGAACAGTATTGAGCTGACAGGCTTATATTTCTCCATCCGTCTTCTCTTCAGAGAAAAGCATAGCCATCCTTATGTTAACTCCACAGAGTGTCTACATTCTCATATGCAGTGATGAGAGAATATTCCAGCACTCCCAGCTATTTTGCCTTTGGCGTCTCCACTGTGGTTTCCAACAAGGATGATATCACCATGTGTTTATGGATTTATTTGTTTGTTTTTCATGATGTGGGCAGTAATCTACTATAAGCTGGCCTGAGAACTCCAATTATATCATATAGACCAACCATCTGGCTCCATATTAATTAATGGTAACATTTTTAGCCATTACTGCTCTGGGCTAGATATGTAGCATGAGAGGAAAAACCTTATTGCATAACCAATCATCTTGTTACCTGAAGCAGACAGATTAGTCAGAACCTAGTGCTGGGTCCTGGTAGACATCAACGGACTGGTCAACAATGATCTATAATAGAAGTGCTTCTCAGAATATTAGACAACTACAAAGGGTGAAAGGGAATTAACCCTTTTCTGCACAGTGGACAATGTGAATTAACCATGGCTCATAACTTTTCCATTGGAAATTCTCATGTTCCTGTCTGATCACAATATGTAACAATGAAGGGTTTGTGCAATTCGATGTCATGGAATCTGTTTTTATAAATAGTCAGTTTAATCAATTTCAAAAGACACAAGTATTGAAATAACTTTTTGCTGAAAATAAAAACATATTTAAGTGACACTATTTCTGCAACACTAGTAGCTCTTTTTAAGGCTTTTCTAAAGCCCACACTCCAAAATCTTTACTGTTTTGAGCCGTGAACACTCACAGGAGTTCATTAAGCATATAGGCAGTGGTACTGCACAGCTGCTCCTCCAGTCATACTAATCTCTAGACAGATGCTCTTCATGTTAATGTGCTGTGATGAATGCCAAAGAAACTATTAGAGAACAGATTGACTTAGACTGGACTGTGATCCTTGGAGAACTGATTTCAGACCGTAGGAAGAGCTGAGAGGTCACAGAGAGAGCCGCAACCCGTGACAATGTGAACAGACAGAGTTACCTTTCAGCTCGATTTTCCCCTCCAGCATTTCAGAATGCAGCCTTGCTTGGAGTGCCAAAAAAAAACCAAACCCAACCCAGCACTAAAGCAGACTTCCATTATTTTTCTGCTTACTTTCTCTCCGGATTTGCTGCAGCTAGCTCGGCCGCTCAACTTTGCCCAAATCTGACTAGCAAGAGATTTGTAGGCATTTCTGTATCAATCCCACACTTATCCTCTGACTGCTGTGATCTGCTACTGTATCTATTGGGAATCTTAACAAGCAGCAAAGGAGAGGCTCCAGGCAGAGAGTCATTCCCCGTCATACCCTTCCTGGCTCTGCAGAGAAGACCTGAAGACAACTCAGTTGTTAGGAAACTGAGAGATCCCACCTGCTCCTCTCCTCTGAGGCTTGCAAGAAAGATCACATGCCATTATCAAATTTGGGTCCAAAGGCCTGTCTGTCCAAAGAGAGGTACATCCCACTGTGGACCTTACTTTTCTGACCTTCATAGCTACAGCAGATGTTCTTGTTATGTTGTTATTCTGAGGAAGGGGTTTTGTTGGCCTCTCTGGGCTCCTGGGCTCTCATCCAGCTGCAGCTGTGGAAAAAGGATACACATAATAATAATGGAATCTTCTTTCTGTCGTTTCAGCTTACATCATCTTGACACAAGCAGTCAAGGTAGCATTAGTCAGTCAGTCATAGGGTTTCTGCGGATTCCTTCTCCAAACCACCACCCTTCTGTCTCCACCGCCACGCTGTCTCTGCTCTTGTTTACCCCTTCCCAACTGGAATGATTTCAGATCTGGGAAATAAGGAGCTGTTTCTCTGCTGACCACTATGCTTTCCTCAGTTCATACCTCCTGCATGTGCTAACTGTGACATTTGCAAAACACAGAAACTGGAATCCATTTTTTTTTATGCTGTACTCATGTAAAAATCAAGTTTTGCAGTGGGTTGCTTGTGTAGTAGCAAATGCCTATACTGGCCTTCATTCTATGGACTATTTCTTTGGTTTATACCTTCTATAAGGAGCAAAATTTAAGTTGCTCCTACCAAAGACTAAAAGAGGATTTCAAGCAATATATCCCTGTACATACATCTCAAGCAGCTATGTCCCTGAAGGATCTCTACTGCATTGGAAAATACCCTGAAGGGTACCTGTAATGCATACCATTGCTTCTTTTTTGAATGATAAACATGAAAATATGCCCATTGCAACTTCAAGTTGTCACACAAACAGTCCCTAGCTACTTTGCATGTGGATCTACTGCAAGAAGGATCAGGTTCTATGAACATAAAGAATGATGGGGAGACAGGGGGAATACTTGGGGGAAAGGAGGGTAGTTCAAAGTACGCTATTTAATAATGATATGTAGTCTGACTTTTCAAAAATAAGAAAATATTACAAGTTTGAGGCCTCTTATAACTCTTGCTTAATTTTGCAGAAGGTTGTAAGAAGCCATTTGTTTTTAACATATTATAAAACACTAAGTTAAAATTCAGAGTATGTATATATACAGAATATGTGAATAAACATTGACTTACACAAGCAAAATGTTATAAATCTCATTTGATATGCAGTATAGCTGTGCCTTCATAAACACTCACAATGTTTTGATGGTACCAGCGTTTCTTAAACTGTGCCATCCAGACAGGAATGATTGTTGCCTTTTTCATTCATCTGTGGAAATGCTCAAGCAGAAAAAAAATATTCACTTGCTCTCAACATTTGTTTTTCAAAGTTTTATCTATGAAATAAATGAAGTTGCTCCAGCAGATCCATTTGTACTGATCAAAACAAATAAGTTCTTTCAGCTTCCTATCTCTTGCATGAAAACTCTCCCCTGAAAATATGGCTTGGCAGGAAAACCAATGCCACTGTTGTGCATTGACTTATATCAGAAAAAAAAAAAGAAAGTAAGATGGTCTTAAATGAAGTACAGGAAAAACAGCTGAAAGGAATGACAGTTAAGCAGGTAGCTCACAATCTTGATGAATGTGGGAAGACACGGAGGACAAGAAATGGTAATGATTTTTCCATGTTAGCAACATCTTAAAGTGTTACCATCTATGTAGTTGTGCTAAGCTTGCTGATGGGTTAAAACTAAATATAATTCCTGGACCAGAGTGGAAATTTCAGGAAAATGAACACTGCCTTCCTGTAAAAATAAGGAATCCAGAATTATTGCCTTTGGCAATGAACAAAATGTGAAAGTAGACTGTGTTCCTGCAGTGCTCTGTCCCACCTTAAAGATCCAGTCCACTTAAGCATTATTTTAGATAAAGAGGAAGCATGGAGGCAGCTATCCAGTTTTCTTTTCTTATTAGCCTCTCAATGGTTCCCATTTCATCCTTTCTTTCTATTTCCTCTACCTGTCAGATTCCTTAGGGAAGCCATGTGCAGCTTGGACAACCCAAGTTGGAGTTCTTTCTCCTCCAGCTGTGTTTATGTTTGCTATTTCTTCCAACATTCTTCCTATTTTTCTGCCAAATAGCACTTGACAAAAGCCCTCTAAAAAGAATAATAAGAAAAAGGCTGAACAGAAGGTGTTTAGTTTGAATGCTGGCTTCATTTCAGCAAATCAAGAAGTGAGTATGTTTCAGACAACTTTGTAAATCACAATCTCAACACAAATACTAGAGCCTCATCATATTACACTTTTGAATACAAGCACGGGTTTCCTATGGAAGAAGAGCTTTTCTTGCAGGTAGGATCTTTGTGGAAGGGATCTTAAGATCAAACATTAAGAAATGCACAAGAGAAAAGGACAAGAAAAAGAAAGCATTTAACATTTATGTGGCTGCATTTTACTGTGACCAGGGTTGAACCCTTCTATTTACAGTTGTGGAGAAAGAAAATATTTTCCTGACCACAGCTGAAGAGAGACCCTGACAGGGCTTTCCTGCTCGCCATCTCCCATGTCATCAGTGTTTTCTGGGAGAAGAATTTGAGGTGGTTTTCCACCTAAGTGGTTACAGCTGTTTCCACAGGATCAGTCAGATGGAGTTTCTGCCTCTGTTTATTTTGGCTCTGGTTTTCGACTGGAGCCCAGCAGGATGACAGTGTTTGCTCAGGGTCTTGGGACTTTGGACAAACATTCCAGAATTTCTGACTTCTTAACATTAATGTTTGATGAATTCTGCTCTTAATTTCTTCTGGAAAAATGTCAAGCCCACTGGGGATTACCCTTAGTCTTACAACAGTCTTTTCTTCCCCCCCCCCCCCTTTTTTTTTTTTTAAGGAGAGAAGAGAGAATCATTTGCTAGCCTGTGAAAATGAGCATGCTGTAAAAATTGGAGAATGCAGCTTTCTAAAATTGCAGGCTTCAGTTATTTTGTAATTATTTTTTTTTCTTTTCTTACTAAGAACACTCTGCTTGACAGGAAACATCCACCAAGATATAATTACAGCTAAAACTTTTGTAAAAAAACTGTTCCACATAGGGCGTTAGTTGGGAAGGTTATTATCCAGTAGTTAAGCAGCTTTTTCTCAAAGTTGCTGTTTTGATACCCTCAAAACATACTGCGTCAATACACTGTTGTTAAAGGCGACCTTTAGAAAACAAAATAAACACCCAGGTGAAACTGTGACCCCAGTGGGGAGAATAGCCTTTATCATTGACTTCAGCAAGGTCAGGACTTCCTCCTTATTACCTTATCTCTGGAACGATGGAAAAGCACAAGTCACAGAAGTACAGCTTGAGGAACACTTATTAACTCACAGAGATAGATAGAGAAATGTATTTACAAAAATATGCAAAAAGATGCAAAAATGTGCTGAATTAAATCTATATCTAGATTATGTTCAATGAGCATACTGTATTGTATGGAGTGGCTGCTGATTTTTAGACCTACATGTCTTTAGTAACTTGTAAGGGGCATCTAAATGTATATCATACCGACATCATCATCATCAGCTGACTGCAGGCTAGCTAGATGGCTGTGCTTCAGAGAACAGCGTCAGATTTGCAGTCCACCCCTTAACCACTAAACACTCATGCTGCCCAGTCCTGTGGGCAGGACGGGTTCCCTCCAGTGACTCCCACACATCAGGAGGCAGGTGGGGATTAGGTCCAGACAGATCTGAGAAGTCTGTTTAGATCCCAGGTCTCTCATTTTTTTTTCTCCCCACCTCTTCTCCCTCATTCAGCGAGAAAAGAGGGAAGCACGGCCTCCTCAAGTGACAGTAATGGTCTTATCTTTGTTGATTTACACAAGCTAAAGAACTAGCTTCAATAGTTATTACTAAGTTTTCAAAAACAAACAAACAAAAAAAAGAAAAACAAAAGGAAAAGGAAGGAATTTGTGTACATATAAACAGACACAGGAAGGTGGCTTCCTAACTAATATACAAGCTTTCACAGCAGCAGCTTTGTGCAAAATTTTTCACAAGATTGCAGAGGCTGCAAGCGGTGTAACCTCTGGGCCACGGTGACAGTGTCCACCCATCTGGAGAAGTTAACATAAGGAGCAGATCTAACTTATTTTTTGAAGCCTGATAGCTGGCACTTCCTCCCCAGACTGTTTGTGCTGTCGGTGGTCTAGATAAAGCATGTGTTTAATCTGTGCCCTTACATTTGGCTTTTCCATGCATAACAGCCAGACAGGATCAGAGAATAAAAGTTTTGTAGATGCAAAACCTCGTGCTTGTACTTTCAAGTACAGAAAAGACAGATCAAATCATAACATTTACTGTATCTGATGCCACAGTACACATCCCTGTGGGAAAAAAAAAAAAAAAAAAAAAAAAAAAGCCTTTGGAGATGCCTTCCCTGAGTATTTTCAGTGAACAAAGAACAAGAGGCCCTCAGTTGTGAATTTGCTGCCTTCAGTCCTTCACAGTATAACCTGGAAGTCCTGAAAGCTGATTCTTGCCCATATCTAAAATCTAATGAAATTGCCTTTTGGTATCTCTGTACAGCTTTAATCACTAATCTTTCATTTCAGAACAGGAAATCATTCAAAAATTTGTCTTTTTCCCTTGAACGGACAAACTTGAGGAGTTCTAGCCAGTTTTGATTCTGACATCCTGTTCTGAAAGGATGGGAAAGGGATGGTAGCACAGGAAAATGTAAAGTGAGATCCCTGAGGAAAATAGATGCTGTGAGAGAAAGCAATCAGGGTGTAAGTAAGTGAGCATAAGTGAGGCCGGAATGTTTTATCTGAAGGCAGAGGGAGGGAAGGTAAAACAGAGAGTAAAGAAGACATAAAATTAAAAAAAAAAAGGAGGCACTCAGAACAACAGTTTGGAAGTCTGGCTGCTCTGCCCTGTGGACAAACAAGGTATCTCTCCAAATGACTGACAGAAAAGGAGGGACAGCTGTCCTAAAGCCACCACCGATTGACTATCACAATGTAACTTGTACTTGGTGACCCAAATTTTTATGGAAAGAAGGAACTAGCGTCTAGTTTTTGGCTGTATCTTACACAAGTAGCTAGGCCAGCCCTTGGCTTGGAAGATAAAAGTAAATCCGATAACTGGAATATTTGGAAACATAGTCAACCAAGGCCAGATAGAAAAGTTACAGTGGAAAATAAGAGTTTGAGTGTACAGTTCACTTGCCTGTGTAGTTGGACAGGACTGAGCTATGAGATATTAAATACAAGGAAGGAATAAAACTATTTAAAGTGTATTGTTAACAATATAGTTGTATAATATATATACATCTATTTTAATTCTGATAGTTGTAATGTTTCCTTCTTTGGAACATCTTTACATAAAGATAAGGCCCTGTAATAGCAGATAAATACAATATATTAGCCAGTTGCTGAGGATACAGTGAAACATAATGTAAAATACCAACTACATGAGATGACTGAAACATGCATGTCACATCTCTTTTGTTAAAATTCTGAGCAGCTCCTGGTAACACAAGTAGTTTGTCTTACAAGGAAAGAGATACTTGGATCTTTGAATAAGTAAAAGCTGAAAGATCACCTAATGGAAAAAAAAAAAAGAATCTTTAAAAATATTAGTGAAAATCTGTTCATGTGGTGAGTGTTTGCTGGTTGCATAATCACTAGAGGAAAAGAGTTGGGCAGGGTGAGATCATAAATAATGCATTCATGAGGAATGTGGGTGTGATACTTGTAAAAAAGAGAACCAGAAGAATCTGTTACAAGGTTGATGTTCCTCTGAATAATGCTTGCTAACATATTGTTGCAACATTCAATATTCCCAGTGTATGGATCACAGAGGCTTACTGTATTTGTCATCTTTAGTTAGGATAAAAAACCAAAACCTTCAAACAGTCTATACTGAAGCCGTATGGCATTTGGAACTTAATTCAGTTTTCTAAAACCACTGAGTGATTTGGTGATATGTAATTTCAAATCTATCCTTTCAAGGCACTGAACTCCTGGGCAGAGTTTAGAAACACAGGGACAGCATAAAACTTAGTTCTACTACACCAAGTCCATAGTACATCATCATATGAAGCAATATGGCTGTAAAATATGAAAAAAAAAACATGCTCAAAAAAGTAATTTGGATTCCTTATTGGACTATAATTGCATACAGAAACACATCCAGAGAGATTGACTGGAATTGTTTTCTTTGTTAGTAATGGCTAATTGCAACTGTTGAAAACCTGTTAGAACATTTTTTTCCAACTATTTCTGCTGATAGTTTATATAAAACAGAGATAAAACACTCTGAAATAAAGACAGCACTTTATAACTTGGTTTAGAAGAAATATCAACATGGCTAGCAAAAATGAACCATTCCTTAAGCATGCTGAGCAGGTGGTCATGTGATAAGAAAGTCAAGGAAAACCAGTTTACACATCAGCAGAAGATGGCTATATAAATAGAACCGCAGAATGGAAATTAACTCTGAGTAAACCAGAAAAAGGTTTTGTTCAGAGACAGGCAGCTGCAGTGTTAAAGTTTGTCACATAATGCAGTGTTACAAATATCACGTTATGTCAGCAAGATACAGGAAAGGAAGAAAAATGTTTTCAGGTCTGAGGTGTTATCTTCAGCTGTTGTGCAGCCATTTGCAGTAGATAAGCAATTAATCTGGAAGGAGTAATGGTACTGGAAGATACAGATGAGTTTTCTGTCATCTTCACAAGGCTGATTGTTGTATCATTTCTAGAGTAGTATATAACATGCTAATAGAAGAACTCTCGGCAGGAGCAGATAATATTTTTTTTTCCCACATATAATACAAAAACTGTATGATAAGCAGGAACACACCTGATGCTTGAAAATAGTGCAAATCTGGGAGAGAACAAATAAGCGAGACATTCTCAGTCTCATGTTATGAAACTCATGTTTGGCACAAGCCTCTGTTGTTCAGGAATCTGGGAGTAGCATGTTTTTATCATCCTCAATGATAAATACATATATATATAAAAAAATATATGTAATTATATCCTAAATATGTTTGCCATAAGGATTCCTAAAAAAAAATAAAAATCAAACCCTAATCAAGTAAAATACTTTAGTACATCAGGGCCTTGGGGAGCTCTTCATAAATTATCTCTGCAGGTCAGGCTTGAAGAGCACTAGCAGCAAAGTGTGAAAATGCTGGCACTGTTTCAGTGACCAGTAGATTTCAACTGCCAGAACAGACACCCTTAAAAATCAAGAGGTTAACTAAAAAAAAAAATACAGAAAATCATTTAGTGTATTTTTTAATATGAGGATTACTGGACTTCTGTCTTTCTTGGGCTACTGGAATAGATGATGGGCATCAAAATAAGGTTTTTAAAGTGCAGCTGTGATTTCAGTCAGAGTTTTTTTCTATCATAAAAAGAAAGATAGAATAAAAATAGCTTCAGTTGCACTGAAAAATCAGTGGCGCTAATTACTCTAGAAAAACAATTCGAAAAATGCCCCAAACAGTCATTGTCACAAGGAGGTATTAAAGGCACCAGCACCTCTCTGAATCAATAATTGCCAGCTATGTCTACAGTTAAATATTTACTGGTTCCTGGTAGTCCTTCTGGAGTTAATTTTACTGAGTAGAAAGGATCAAATTGTCGTTACTAGTAACTGTAAAAGTAGTGGTAGTTTGTTGTTCCATACTGTTTTTCTTTTGCCTTTTCAGCAGCAGCCTGCAGCAAATACAAGGCTGTCTTGCCATTGTTGCCTGTCATTCATTGTGCTGGTTTGCTTGTCTCAGAGCAGAAGAGATGGCAAATGCATGTTCTAAACAAGCATGTTATACTAGTCAAGATTGTAAATAGAGACAAGGAATTAAAGTACCTCCCACTGAACCACATAAATAGCTTTGTCGAAACACAAGCTTTCTCTAGCAGAAAAATGTTTCCAGCTGAACTAAAGGTCTTTAAAAAGCGATTGCTTTCTGGTTTACACTATGTATTCTTAAAACAAAATAAGAATACCCACACATAAAGGAGGAGGTGCATGGATGAAGTCTTTCTCTCGTTTAGACAAGCTTTCACATTGAACTGATCTTGTTTCGAGGTGCTTTTAGCATTCCCTGCCACAGTTAACAGCTCTAAATATTTATTTTAAAAGGCAGAAAATTATTGTTAATTTTATGTTGGCAAACAGCCAATCCATGCTTCATTTGGGATTTAGCAGTGAGAGACAAGTATAAGAAACATCCTGCTATCTAGTGGGTTGGTAATTGTATTATAATCAATTTAAAAAATTGAGTGTAAAGGAAAAATGCTTCACAATGGAAATAGCTCAACCCTAGTCTTGAGGGTCACTCAGTGTCCCCTCACCCATTTTTGCATCACACGTTGTCCTTTTCCAGCCAGGACTCTAACCCCATAATCCTCTCTACTGTATTGTGTTTTTTTTTTTAATCACTCCTCCCCTCCTCACTCCCTCAGCTTCCTCTAGCTTCCTCTCACTCTCTTTCCTTCCAAGTTGGATGTCCTTGTTTGATTATTTCTATTTTCCAGGCCATTTCTAATTCTTCCTCCAACTTGTCGTCACCAGACCTCAAAGCCCAGCCATGCCCACCATGGGTATTCTTTTTATGCAATGATACAGGTAATACAATTCACAGCTGCCTTTTCCTATTTTAAAAAGAGCCATGCTATCTCATGTATGTCCAGGGAGACTATCCATCACAGAGACAAGTACCAGTGAATAGCTGAACCACAGAAACAGAAGGCAGAGAAGCTCAGGTAAGCCAGGTGAAGAGGACCACCAGAAACATGGACTCCAACCTATCCCTTGAATTGCTTATGTCTAAGGCTGGTAGGAGCAATTAATCATACACTAGTGCTACTCCCTTTGAAACAAAGAAAGGATTTTGGCTTCATCACTGGGAATTGCAATGCAATCCATTTCAGGGCTCAGCTATACCTGAAATAGAATAATTTGGACTTGCTGATTCGGACTTATGCGTGTCTAGTGAACTGGGGCACTGCTAATGAAAAAAATTGCTCTATGCATGCTATTTGCTACAGTTTCTATAAGTTAATCAGTGATCCCATGTGCAGTCTTATAAAGATGAACAGAACACCAGTTCAGATAGAGAGCTAGGGAGCGCAGATAGACATTAGCTACATCTGGATTGCACATCCCAGGTTTTCTTGCATCCATGTTAACTATACTCCTGCCCTCCTCCTGCTACAGTCCCATTGAGTACAGAAAAATTTATTTCTGCTTATTTGTAATTATTTCTGAACCTGTAGCTGCAGTTTTAGATTGATCAATTCTGTAGCTTTAATCTGATGTTAATTTCCACATCTTTCTCTGACAGCAGTAAAGACTCACTGGCTATTCCTCATATAAGAAAAATATTTTACTTTCCTTAAATCTGAATACCAACTTATATGGACTAGTAAAGGAGTTGAGCTTTCCTACATAAGCAAATACCTGCTTTCAATTCTTTTATCTGTCCAGAATTTATTTAACTGAACAGAAGGGCTTAGCCAAATATTAAAGTTGAGTTCTGCAGAAGGAACCTGTTTGCCTTCAGCTTTCACTGGATTTATCACAACTCCATTTGCAGCACATTTTGGAAGAACATATTTTAAGACATATTGCTGTACAACAACTAAATCTCAGTGCTGATAAATCACAGATCTCATATCTGGTCTGAAAAGGCAAGAAAAAGAGGAAGGAAAAAGGTCTCTGAAAACTTTTACAGCTGGCTAAGGAAGAAGCATATGGAATTTTAGAAGGATCGTACTTCTCCTGACGGTTAATAACAGCTTTCACTTACAGAGCAGTGTTTGTCAGGTTAGATCCCAAAGTGCTTTACAACGTCCAGCTACTACACATACAACACCACTGAAATGCAGTAAGCTGTCCTCTGGGAGAAAAGGGCACCTGGCATTGTGGAGCAAAGCATTACTGGATGCATATGAAAGTTTATTTGTTAAAAGTGGGAATACTAATTCACATTAATAAAGAGCTTGCTTGGGTTTGTAAAGGAAAGAGGCATCTTGACAAACAATTGGCCTGCATCACACTAGATCTTAAAGGAAGAGAAATTTCCTGGCAAAAACATAAAGAAAAAAAAAAGTATTCTCTTTTGAAAAACATCAGGGAAATCTTTAATGAGCATGGGATCATGTTCAAGAGGAAAATGCTTTGTCTTGAATGGTTCATGAAAACACCATCTCCTAGTGTACTGACTGATTTTAGCCTAAGTAAAATGACATGCCCATGGTCTGGTTTTGCCTGCTTCCTCATTGTGTTTATAGGCAGTGCAATCCTCGCGTTCAGACCACTAAGTCTCTTCTGTTAAGGTTTTGCCACAAGCTATGGTTGAGAACTGGGGGAAGCAGTGTGTCATGAAAAAAATAATAAATTAACACAGAATTGTAAAAAAATTATCACGTCATAAAATGAAAATATGTTGCTTGGTATCCATGGCAACTTCAGAAACCAATGCTCTTTAACAGCCTTGCCTGGAATCATGTAAACTGCTTTGATAAAACATGAACAGTGGCAGATGGATATATGAAAATAAAAATAACTTCACATCCAATCTATTGCCCACACAGGACACCCTTGAAATACTGTGTGAGTTATGTAACCCTATCAGGAATCATTTCTTTCTGAAACCAAGAGAGAGGTAGCATTTTTTCCATACATCCCCACAGAGTTAAGAATGGGCTTAGCAGCAACGGTGTAATAACTAAAAGCCTAGCAAGAAAATGCTCCCTGGCACTCTCTGAGAAGTAAATCTAACTCTCAGCTCCACAGAAGAAGAGCTGTGAGTCTGTTGTGCCAGGAAAGGGACTGGTTTTGGTCTTTCACCCAATTTCATGGGTAGAGCACCTGCTGCATGGCATAGGCTAGAGCCACAGATTTGCTTTCTGTAAGCAATAATCATGAAGGAACCATGGCAGAGGTGAAAACAGGACCAGAGACACGGTAGGCCGGTGTAGCCTCCCCTGAGCACCTTCAATACTGCTTCATGGATCTGCAGTAGAACATAGTTTCCCTGGTTTTTTTTTTCCTTCAGAAAATAAAACCTATCTTCATTTCAATATTAGCCTTCATTGAACTAACTGGATAGCAGTTAGATTCAACAAAAGTTAGAACCTGGGTATGTGAGCACCAGAGTGCAGGCTACTGCTCTCATTTCAATAAGCTTCCCATTAAGGGGAGCTATGTCTTGCTTTATAATTGGCATTTGTACAACAGCACTTGAACAGGCAGGTATCCATCATTGCAGGGAATGAGGAAGAGAAACATGTGGGGGAGTTAGGAATCACTTCAGGGTCTGAATCGACAGTTCTGTTAAGCAGAGCTCTTATTTATTTAGAGGTTGTGTGGTCTGAGCAGACGGAGGCCCCTCCCAGGCCTCTCCCATCTTCTGCATGGAAAAGCACTCTCAACACCACAGCTCTTTGCAAGGCAAGAACCATGTCAGTGGTCTTTATTTTTTATATCTCCTGGAAATCAAACTAAATCTATCAAATTCATTTTGTAGAATCAGATAAGAAGTTATCAAACAGAGATTACTTTTGATCTTTACAAATCTGAACACCTGAAACAAAAGTAACCCAATTTTACGAAGTGTAGAACTTCAGCATAAAGGCTCTGGATTAACATCACCATCCCCAAGAGTGGTGTGCTCTGCCAGTGCTAGAGCTGAGAGGCATCATTCATGAGTGGCAAAAATATCCCTTTCCTCAGGAACACACATTGCTTTTTTTCATCATTCTAATAGTGTTATCAGATAGTAATATGTGAAGTCTATCTTCACCTCAAGCTTATCATATAACTAACAAAACCAAAGCAAACAAACACCTAAAAATGTGGGCTTTGTAAATAGGACCTCTTCCACTGGAAATGCCATGCCTACCTCTCATTTCCCTCTCTTCTGGAAAGCTCTTTGGCCCTTTCAAAAGATGCAGGTCACATGAACCCCAGGAAGAGTTGTTTTAACTTAGAATGGGGTCCAGTCCAGAAATGAGGTCAAAAGCAATTGTTATGTTAGTGAAACAGGGTGAATTCAGGAATAGGCTGTGTAAACACTGAGGGGAACGTCATGTTTCATTGTCAAAGTGCACTAGAAGTTGAGCTCACAAAGCTGTACTGTCAGTTAATCTCAACTGAAGGATGGCAGTTTATATAACCCCATACCTTGCCAAAGTTACAAATGAACTTAAGTATATGAAGAGACCCCAATGTATTTTAGGGTAAAAGTCCTTTCCCTCATTTTCCTAGGTTCTAGTCTGTTGTCTTCCAAGCAAGCACTTTTTCTTAGTACTTTATTTAATGGGACACAATTGTATTTTACTTTGTTTTCAGGATAGAGACCAAAATTTAATACTCTTTGTTGCAAATGCATAAGATAACACTGTTTTTCAGCACTATTTTACTTATTTGAAAGTGATTGTTTTGTCAAAGGGCCATGTGAATTATAGCACTACTGGAAAATAGCTCTTTGAAGACTGTGCAGTTCTTCCCCGTTACCAAATATGAAAGAATTGCTTTCTTCTCCACATTTACACTTTTCATTCCAGTTCTATCCAGTCTCTTTGGCTCCATCTTGTGATATGCCTGTACTAGAGTCTATACATTGTAATCACCATCTCCTTTTTGCTGTCTCAGTAAGCACTGTTGTTGATTTTTAGTAATCAGAAAGTTCCATTTGTAGTAGCTCAGAGCCCTAAAAAACAGCAGAAGCGGAGAAAGATCTAACAGTGTAGTCCCTTTGGATTCATCTCAACATAAGAAATTGACCCGGACCACTACAAATGCTAATAGTACAAGTTTTAATAATAGTAGATATTTTTAACAATAAAGAAAATGACAGTAAAAATACCAGTTCTTTACAATGTTTTTATGTGAAGGCTCAGAGAAACTTAATATGACTTACTAAAATTGTATAAATAATACTTTTGAGATATTAGTAATGTCATATTTTAGTATAATGTGTTTTTGCAAACTGTGTGAAGGAAGTGAAACAAATGATGATGTCATATTTTTAAGGTAGTAAAGGTAGTAAAAGCAGTAATGTGGATTATTAACTAGTGTGTGCAATTTCCTGAAAACTGGAGTGTCACATAATTCTAAAAATTTATTAGTTTTGTTTGTCTTCCTTGTGGGGATAGAATAACTGCATAATTAATGCTACGTACTACTGACACTGGAAATAGACTGAAAGGAATAAATAGATGCCTGAGCTGCTTTAAACTCTAGAAATACAGTGTAGCATATGTCAAGATCCAGTCTACATCCTGTCAAAGTATGTCCCATAAAAACAGACTGAGCCTGATTCCTGTTGCAGACACTGGTACAATTTGGACATAAATGCGCTGGAATCACTGGTGTGAGATAGAATCTTTCTTTTTATGTTCAGAGTTTGTCACGGAAGGGATTTTATGGTAGGGAAAGGAAATTTGAGGTTACTGTCTACTTAAAATGAGCCTTTTGAAGTACGCATAGGCTTTGTTATGCTTTGTGCACGTACAGCTGCAATAGAAACTGTGTGCGAATGCACGCAAGATATTTACAGCTTACAAGGCTTTTCTGAAGCCCACTTCAAGATTTCACAACTAAGCTGCAAAAATCTTCACACTACATCAGTTTAGGAAGCACACCTCAGTTGTTTTGCCAAAGCTTTACTATTAGTTCGAATGGAAAGAAAACACAGCAAAACCCAGTCATCTTTTTCCACGTCATTTAGTTTTCTTTCAATCATTTTCCTGTTTTACTTTTGAAATCTCTTTACTTGGCTTTCATGTTTCCTGCCTGCGTCACTTCCTGTGCATCATTCACATCCTGTCCATCTCTCCCTTGCAGGTGGCATTGCCTTTGCTAGAGAGGCTTTGCCTTGTGTATTGCAGCACATCCTGCTCTGCTGCTTGTCTCCCTCGGGACCAGGAGCCGTCCATTTCCTTGGGAACATTCTTATACTGAAAAGGATTGTCGTCATCCTTCATTCCAAGCACTCAGAGGCCTCTGCTATGCATAAGCACAAAGAGAGGAAGCAAGGGGAATTTTAAACTTTTGAGGAATATGGTAATTTATGAGGGACCAGCATTTGGAAACAAAAGCCAGCAGTGGCATTAGAGGGTCAAGAATAGTTTCCTCATGAGAGATGGAGATGTTGACACCATCAGTTTTTACCTTCAGTCAAACTTACGAAAATAACTTTCACCAGGGAAGTTAAATGAAAAAAAAAAGTATTTCTAGACTTCCTAATCATAGTTTGTCCCAATAGCTGAAGGATTGCTCTTGGTGTCACTGTATTTTCCAGTGTCTTTCTGTAAATATAGATGACTCTTCTTTTTATTGCACTTCCTATATGCAAGAAATTGAGTGTAATGTGGAAGGAAAAATGATTAAGAGTAATGAAAAGAAACATGTCAAAAAGAAGCTGTCTTTTCAAAGATCACTGGTTCTGATACACCCACCTCTGTATATAGTTCCCAGGTGTCAGCACTATTAAAACCACCAAACAATTGTTTAATGTATAACTTTGCACTTGAAAGAAAAGAAAAAAAAAACAACCTATCTTTTCTTTTAGAGTGTGGAGGTAGCACTCTGTTATAATACTGCTCAAAGAAAGCCAAGGTGGACAATACTGTACAAACTACTGCTTCCAGCCATTGTTTTTGTTGAAAACAATTTTATCTTAAATTCATTCTTGATCCTCTTTTTCCCCTAATTTCTCCCATTTGAGCAAAGGAAAATGAATCACCACCAAGAAAAAAAGAATAGCAACATTCTGTAATAAGAAATAATGATCCATGGGGAGAAACCCGGAATACCACAGTGTTCACAACCACTGACAAACATTTACAACAGAATGGTTACTAACAAGCAGCATTTGGTATCTGAGCAGTCAAACAAGCTGCTTTTCATCCTATCAGGAAATAAAAAGTAAAAATTATTCCACATATACCATCACTCTGTGCATCTTAAATACTGAGTGACTACACCAGCTGAACCAGTCCTTTGTGGACAACTTTCAGATTTGCTCCATTTAGATGCATGCACTGACTTGATTACAGTAAGTGTGTATGTTATGCCTCTTCAAAGAAAGAGGTGAAAACATTCATATTTTGGAGAACAATGTATTTCCCCAGCCACCTCTTCTACTTGTGCTTTTTCATCCTAGCGTTTTGGCTGAACTTTGAATGGTGGATATGTGCAAGATGTGCTTTCGTACAAAGTACTGTTGATATGACCTCAAATTCATTGTATTTTTTGCTTCTTGTTTTCATAAAACTCTATTTTTTTTTTTTTTTTGGCTCTTTGCCGGACCTAAAGAGGCAGGAAATGGGAGTATCAAAGATCTGACATTCCTTCTTGTGAAGGGAAGAGAATGCATTCTACCTAATTTTTCTGGCCACGACATTCTCTCCTCATTTTTCTACTACTTTTGTGCAGTACTATTATATCTCAGCCATCCCCTTCAGACACCATTTGGTTCCTCTGTCTGTTTCTAATCACAGAATGATGAAGGCACGGTAGCACCTTCTTCTGCATCAGGTATGAATGCATGGTGTGAGTTTGGGTATGTGGCAGTGCTTTCAGTGTCCTGCAAGCGAGACCATGAACCAGTCTCACTTCTTTACAGGTGGGAGAATACTCCTTAAGTGCTCTGCTGAAGCACAACTCTCTTTTATTTCTCTAGCTTGTACTTTACAGAGCTCTTAAGATAAAACATCTCCTGTGAATGAGAGCCAGCTCTTGTTCTAACACCTCATGAAGTTGTCCCTGCTTCTTTAGAGGTTTCACAAAGTCATTGCTACTGTTAAAAGCCCAACCATTTGAGATTTTCTAGCCTAAAAATCTTTAGGATGATCATGCTCCCATAGCTCCAGTCAATCAAATGCATTGGAGACAGGTCTTTGCTAGGAGTAGAAGGCACATCAGTTAGGCTCCAGTAATGAGTTGCCCATGCAGATCAGCAGCTAAATATCTCATAAAGGACTGTAGCTACATCCAGCAGCTGCTCTTAAAAATGAAGCACAACTTCAGAGACAGTAACATTTTCTTTCAAGTTCATACCTGAGGTCAATGATAATGCATACAGCACAGAGGTGGCCTGGACCACAGGGTCTCCAAACACAGCTGTTTAAAATATGGCAGGTGATTTTAGTGGTTTTAGTCTCCATGTCTCTCAAGTCAGGTGGCTGGTTCCCAGATGAGATCAAAGCTAGCAAGGAAGGGATTAGTCATAAAGTCTGTGATGTGAATTCTTTTGAAGGCTGCACTCTCTACTTTCTTTGCTCCTTTATGGCAGGCAAGGAATTGGAGTCAGCCAATGCAAAGCTCTCTTAAACTGTCACCTCTGGGACTTCATGAGGTAGCCTTTCTGAAAGTCAGCAAGTCTGAAATAAGTGGAATATGCAAGATTTTAGTAGTGTGTCCTTATGGCCTTATTTTTTTTTTCTTTCCCTTTAGATAGATGGTTCCTGCCCTCACTTCGATCCCAGTTTTTATTCTGCAGCATGTGGTCATTCTGTTCTGGAACATAATGAAACTGTTATTATGAAAATTACTTTTGATAATATAAATTTGTGCAATTTTTCAATGGGCCCTCTGGTGATTTCTGGAGTCATATTCACATCTTGGGTAACCCCAGCCGAGTTATATAGGGGCTGAATTGGCATATTTGGCTAATGTTTCCTTTATTATTATTTATTTTTGGTGCTACTACTAACTGTAGGTTTATATTCTGCATGCACATAAAGATCCCTTGCAGAAGCTGCGCTAAAAGGAGATTTTTGAAATGTAACTTTACCTCTGGCCAGTATTAATTGCACTGGCTTGCATTTTTCAAACCTTCCTCACTGTTTCCCTTGTGACAGATGTAATGCACATACCGGAGCCAAGTATTTACAGCCATCTCCTTTCCCTTCTTTTTGTCTTGTGCACACACCCCTGAGGAGTGCGCACACAAAGCTCAAAGACGCCATTAGCTTAGGCTTTAGTGAATACAGAAAGCATGAGATTTACAGAACTTGCCAGCAAAATTCATTGTTCGGTTCCAGAATACATTATGTTTTTCCTGGTTGCGGTCTAGGGTTTAAAACAGAGAAGCAGGATTCCAGAGCCCTGGCTTCTTTCCTGCAAAATTGTCCTGTTTGGATGTTTCTCTGCCTCAGTTTACACTTTATAAAGTAATAACTGTAATTTACCTCTCTCTATGTACTGCCAGTACTTCTGGTACTCTTTGGAACTAGGAAACTTATTGCAGCAGCGTGTAGGCAGGCAAAGAGGTGACCTACAACATACTGCACAACTGGGAAAACATAGGAAAGAATAGTCAAATACAAGGGAGAAGCAAGGCTGTGTAAGAACATTTATGAAAGGCTTTAAGAGATACTGCAAAAGCCATTCTTCTCCTTGTTTCTGTCACTGGCCAGAGCTCAGACTTTCCAGAACGTGAACATAATACTCATCTCCTTTGGTCTCTCCTACTCCCAGCCTGTAACATAGAGTTAAATTCCCAAAAGATAGAGCCACATGATTTTCTCAGAAGCTATGTATTTAAATGTATGCATATATATGTATAAATATTCTGTGTGTAGCAGTAGATGAATCCTCTCTATTCTTGTTAGCCCCTCTCCTGAGCCAGCGTAATGTCATTTGAGCAGCTGGGATCTGCTCTTCTGGGATTTCAAGCTTCAGCACAAGATGAGGATCCTTTACTCCTCCTCCATCCTTTCCATTAAGGGGCCTCCTGTTGCAGCACAACAGTGCTCAGAGGAGCCCCACAAATGTGAGCAGGGCAAGGGCAAAAAGAGAAGTGAGACTTGCTTCTAGTACCTCCTCTCTCATCTGCTGAATGCTGCAGAAGCACTGAGTCTATAAAAGGAGCATCATCCTGGCCACTTCTAGAGGAAGAGAAGCAGGGCCAAGCTTGGCTGTTCATAGTCAACTGTTGTGGATACCACGAAATCACAACACAGTTCATGGCTCATCATTTTAACTTAATTTAACGTGGCATGCATTTGGAAAAGCATTTTACCTGCCTTGATTGCAGTTGTTACAAGAAATGGCTTTCACTTCAGGCATATCTTCATGATGGATTATTCAAGTATGAAATCAAGACATTTTGCTAAATTATAAACTTTCCATGCTCAGCTTGTGGTTGGCTCAGATCTCAGATGATGGGCATGTGGAACTACAAAACAGTTTGGCCTTAATCAAAAACCCCTGCATCCTTTCAGAGACTGCTACCGCACATTTCCAAGAACTGTTGTCCTCCACCTCTCCTCTAGATGCCTCTGAGACCTTCCAGGTGTTCTGTTCTTTCCACATGAGCAGAGACAAAGGCTTGCAAGACATGCGTGTCTTCCTTCATTGGCTTCAGAGAAGTCCTCAGCACTGCAGAATAAGCACATGATCTTATTCTGTGGTTTGTATTATCTTGAAAAGTTCATACCTCAGGAATATCCTGAAACTCACTGATAACAGGCATTGAATGCCATGTTATGTCTTCTGCTTAATGGATAATATCTAGTTCCCTAGCTCCCTGACTCTGCTGAGTGAATAACAATGTATTCTGCTCTATTTTGCTGCCCTCACACCTTCTGCCTTCGGGTGGGACAAGAAGCAGTGAGGATTTCCCAAAGTTTAGCAAATAGATGTCATTCAGCCTTACTCACACAAATAATTTCTACAACACTGGATCTCAGTTTCTCTCTTCACACTTCCATGCAGACTGAAACTGCAGATCAGATGCACAAATATTTTAGGGAAATGCACACATTATGTCCGCACCTGTTTCTCCAGACATGGAGAGTGTCAGTTAAAAAGCTGAGTACTCTGATGTCAGAGGAAAATGTTCTGCAACACAATGACAGCTGGATGCAGGGAAAGCTACTGTCTGCAGATCAGGACTGGCAGGAATCTGAGCCAGCACCATGGCAACAGGCATCAGTACCTGTCAGGAGCTGAGGAGTCATGATGCTCATGGCTTGTGTTATTGCTGCGCGTTTGTGTGGCTGATGTTGAAGCCGTGTTGCAGTTCACATTACAAATACATGTTCCCTGGACAGAAATGCTCTCAGGTGGACTTTGACATTGAAGGCTGCAAAAACAGATTCCCTCTATAAATGTTCAAACTGTGTTTAAATCATACCTGTCAATGCCCCTAAATAAAAACTAAACCTGACCATGGCTGCAGGGATTTGTGGAAGGAAAGATTGTAATCACTATTTGCTAATTGGTAAGCAATTAGCCAGTTATGCTACAGGACTTCTGAAGCACATTAAATTGACTAACAGACAAAGCTGATTTGTAAACAAAATGGCTGGATGTTCGGGAACCAATTAGTGAAGGAAAATTGGCAGCAGCTGGGAGTCTGTAAGGAGTCAGACTGGTGTCACCAGGAGACTGTTTAGAGCAGTCATGCTTTATCAGCTTGTTTTATTAAATATGAGCCAACTATAAGGACTTTAAAATATGAATATTGATGTGTATTTATTTATTAAATATACCTTATATATGTGTGTTATATATTTCATAAAGGAGTAATATATATGTATTCAATATATAATAAAATTTATATAATTTTGTCTAGTATCTTATATCAAATTAAATCAAATATTTAATCAAAATTCTTTCTTAAATATCACATTTGAAAATATGGTTACATACAAAGTACTATTTGAAAACACGTGTCTCTTCAAATATGTTATGCTCTGATATATGAGACGAGCACCATGCAACCCATACTCTTGTCCTCTCAGAGCTGTAGTGGTGTAAAGCATAATTTGACTGCATGTAATTATTCCTTTTGCAATTGGATTTGCAATTTGTTCTTCTGTAGATGAGGCTATGCACAGATATTGTTCAGTAAGAACAATATCTGGAGATAAACTCAATGACCAGCAAAACCATCCAATTAACACAAAGGTAATGTTTATCTCAAGGGAATTTAAAAAAAAAAAAAAAAGCCAGTGTTGCTTTAGCATTTTCAAATGTCAGAGGGTCACATTCTTCTATGGTACAAAACAACAATGATGAAAAGTGTTTATTGGTAAACCATGAGTCAGATCTGATCATTTGGACTACAACAGTGACCTCAATATGAGATACATCACAGAAAACCCCATCATGAAGCCACAGTCAGTTGTAAGTTTTTGTTATGATTACTCAGAAGAGGAATCAAATCTGCTAAGCTTCAAGAAAGGTCTCTTGGTTTCTCTGCCCTCCCATGCAGACGTGGTCTTTCACTCCAGTCTCCCCCTCACTGAGAACCACTGTTAAAGGAAGTCTCTTTTAAAGCCAACTGGAAAGCAAAAATGTTGAGACAAAGCCTGAAATCTCTCCTGAGCATTGCTGAGGAAAAACTCTCTTCAACATAATTTAAAGTTGGGTTTCAGAAGCTCGTGAGGAGTTAAGTCCTCTTCTAAGTGTCTACATTAATGTGCTTCACTCTACGAAGAGGTAAAGTCACTCACTTCTGGTGAAGTTAAAGGAAACTTTAGGAGAAAAAGGAGTATTTTAAGGGTTCTAAATCTACCTTGGTAACTAATGCTGCTACCTTTTCAGATTTACCAATTTCTGTAGAGAGAAAGATATTTATGCAGAAAAGCATAAATGTATGTAAAAATATGAATGCTGTAGGTGCATTTCAACACCTTGGGTAAAAAATTACACAAGATGTAACTACTTATTACCCACATCTGTTCTGGTGTTCTGATTGCTTCTTTTTAACTTTTCAGTCAGAACTTTCTAGTTAAATCATTGCCTTGGCTGAGCAATCAGCCTCTAATCAAGATTCCCTGACAGTAGAGCTTTAAACATATATATTTTCTCCTATCTTAAATGTGGAATATGACCAAAATAACCTCAGTCAAAATCCTAGTTAGAGTTGCCTAGTTGGAGATTCGCATTCAGTTTAATGAACTCAGATCTTTGCAGATCCACATTCATTTAATGAACTTGCTGCGTATTTTCTGTTTAGATAACATCTGACTGTTTCTAAGTAAAGTTTTTGTTTATTCAGGAACCCTCTTTTAGTCCATCTATGAACACTCTCCAAATTGCCTGCAAACTAGCATTCGTTTGTAACAGAAAATTAAACGGGATCTCTGGATCCACAGTAGCCTTGAGGAAGTGGAAAGAGTAGAAGGACAGATGCTGGGAGGAGGAGACGGGTGTAGAGCAAGATTAAGCCTGGAACTGAGCTGTTTTTCTCAGGGGACTGGTAGAAGCTGCCTGGACTGCTGGCTGGAGTGCAGGCATCAGCTCCAGCTGCCCACAGCTTTACACGACACAGTCATCACTGTTGATTTAAACAGACTGATGAATGTGACCTTCTAAATGAAATGTTGGTAATTATGTAGTATAGACAGAGAAAGCTTGCATAAAAAGCATTTCATAGCAAATTTCCTTTTTATTTTTGTTTATTTGTTTGTTTTGAAAAGGAGAAGATAAGCTCATTTTCAAATGCATTCTTGTTTGTTAACACAAATACTCAGTAGATATTCCCTATAGAGTGACCTTGGCCTTGTATCTCCTGCGCTAGTTCTTTCTGGGGAAAAAAAATTACAAACAGCTTTCAAGTAGATATGCAAAGGATGAAGACCAAAGTGTGAGATGTCAATAAGCATTTTCCTTGTTAAACTATGATCATTGCATTGTGTCAAAGTAAGGAGAAGATCTAAAGGGATACTGTTGTCCTTCATGGAAAATTTATCATAGAAAGGTACTCCATCAGCATCTCGTTAGTAAACACACTTTTGATTTTTCTTCAGGTTTTAGTGGAATGAGATACCCTTATGTAGCTATTACTGGTGCTTGAAGGAAGTATTTTTGCTTAACATCCAAGCTTTGATAAGAGTTAAAAGAGGAAAAGAGAGTTCAAAGACACAAGTCACTCTGTCACTTCCATCCAAACAATGACAAGGCAAAAATATAACCATTGTAAGTGCAAGTAGAAAGGATGTCAAAGGAAATAAAGTACTGTCATGTTCTTATGAACAATAACACTGTGAGGGCTACTCTTTGCTGAAAAATAGCCACAAAGTGTCTGCTGCAATACTGAAAAAAGCTTTAATCTGTCATAGGAACAAAAGATATGAACATCTTAGAATCATAGAATCATAGAACAGTTTGGGTTGGAAGGAACCTCCAAATGTCATCTAGTCCAACCCCCCTGCAAGGAGCAGGGACATCTTCAACTACATCAGGTTGCTCAGAGCCTCATCCAACACGGCCTTCAATGTTTCCAGGGGTGGGGCATCTACCACCTCTCTGGGCAACCTGTTCCATTGTTTCACTACCTTCATTGTAAAAAAAATTTCTTACTTATAGCTTGTCTAAATCTAGCTCCTTCTATTTTAAAATCATTACCCTTTGTCCTATCACAACAGGCCCTAGTAAAGAGGTTATCCCCATATTTTTTATAAATCCCCTTGAGCTACTGAAAGACCTCTATAAGGTCTCCCCGCAGCCTCCTCTTCTCCAGGCTGAACAGCCCCAACTCTCTCAGCCTGTCCTCACAGGAGAGGTGCTCCGGCCCTCTGATCATCTTCATGGCCCTCCTCTGGGCTCACTCCAGCAGGTACATGTCCTTCTTATTTTGGGGGCTCCAGAACTGGACACAGTACTCCAGGTGGGGTCTCACCATGGCAGAGTAGAGGGGCAGAATCACCTCCCTCGACCTGCTGGCCACACTTCTTTTGATGCAGCCCAGGATGTGGTTGGCTTTCTGGGCTGCAAGTGCACATTGCCAGCTCATGTTGACCTTCTCATCCATCAGTACCCCCAAGTCCTTCTCCTCAGGGCTACTCTTGATCCATTCTTCAACCAGTCTGTATTGATACTGTGGGTTGCCCTGATTCATGTGCAGGATCTTGCTGAACTTCATGAGGTTTGCATGGACCCACCTCTCCAGCCTATCAAGGTCCCTCTGGATGGCATCCCTTCCCTCCAGTGTGTTGACCGTGTCACACAGCTTGATGTTGTCAGCGAACTTGCTAAGGGTGCACTCTGTCCCACTCTCCATGTCACCAACATGGACATCTTCTTCTGAACATGTTATTTGCAGAGATCACATCCAGTACATATATTAAGTTATCATTTACTGTTATTTAAGTTCATGTAACACTACAAATGGAAGATGATGTCTTTCTTGTATCTTCTAAATATACACTATAATTTATCATCAAGACCACTTCCCACAGACCTTTAGAAAAGTAGTAGCGTAATAGGTAATTGTTACAATATATGTATCTGATTTAAACAGACTGATGAATGTGACCTTCTAAATGAAATATTGGTAATTATGTAGTATAGACAGAGAAAGCTTGCATAAAAAGCATTTCATAGCATAGCATAGCATAGCATAGCATAGATCTATTTGAGGCTGTTATTACCATGGTATCTTAGAGCTTTTTAAGGTAATTGAACAAGGAATTCCCTAGAGGACTTTGTGTTGGCTCTTACTCTCTCTCCCTCACTTGAGTGCAGAAGCCTTTGCTTTGGCTATAGGGTCATGAGTTAAACATGTGGAAAAGTTGTATACAACTGAATGTGTAGTCTGCACAGCTCCTTTTCCCTTTCTGAGGAACTTCAGTGGGCAGCAAAAATTTATAGCCACCTTTTCACCTTCTCATTTGCAAAAAAAAAGCAAATATAACTATCAGAAGATGAATGTTTTCATTAAAATACCAGCAGCAGAATAGTGTTCGTGAGAGAAATGGGCATTTCAGAAATCACTTAGTGCTCTCCTATAGCTCAGATTATTTAAGAAGAAACAAAAGAAGTTGAAAACTCAAGGGAGAGCAATAATTTAATCAAGTTGCACTATGAGATTATTGTAATGAGACTATAAAGAACCTGGCAGAACCAGAATATTACTGACTATCCTGATAATGCTGCTTTCATGCTGGAAGATCAAATATTGAAGTGAAAACAACAGACAAATCATGGAAGAATAAAAATAAAAGCAAGCAACACTCACAGATTAAGAAATAAGTTATTTCTTCTAGCTGGCTGTACAATTAAGTCAACCTGTTCACTGAACCAAATTGAACAAAATAAGTAGCACAAAAATTTGTTTTAAAAAGAAAACAACATAAGGTGACGTAAAGTTTTCCATTTTTGCTATTTTCTTTAAATTTTGTCTTTTTCTGGTTTGTTATGTGACTAAGCAACCTGACTAAAAGTCAAATATCCTTCTAGTATATTTTTATAATCTCGGTACATCTGTGTATCTCAGAGATCCTTTTTTAATATAGTACCTGTCTACACTGCAGCTAAAAATGTCTTTGTTTTCACTGATCTACTTAAGAATCTTCATCTTTACCTGATATAACACAGTAAAATTTCCCTGGATATTTCTAGACCTATAATGACCTAAATCAGTTGAAGATCTGTTATAGCCGAGACTTACTTTGCTTTCTGTACTAGCTAGAGTTTTGCCTGGGAATTTTTATTTATTTTTCCTTTTTTCAGTCTCTCCCTTTTGACATGTTTATAACAGGAAACTTTTGCCTAAGTGTGCAGAAAGTTTTTTACAGGTGGAAAATGACTACATGGTCCAAGAGGATAGATGTATTTTTTTCTGCACTGTGTGCTGATATATGATCAATGATGCAGTTTGGCTTAAGTCACTGATGGCTTAAACCACTGATGCAACCTTAAAAGAAATTACTTTATATTTGTTGGGATTACAACATCAAAACACAAGTTCATGGCAGCGTCTTTCACTCAGGGTGAAGTGGGTTTCTGTACATAATGGAGCCGCTGTTACTACTGTCTTGGTGGCTCGGCTAGGAGTGAAGGATTAGATGGAGAGCAGTAGCTGAACTGGTGATACTTGATAAATGTAGAAATTTTCAGTACAGAGTCTGGCAGATTCCCGTCTCTAAACTGTGGTTGATGTCTTCCATTAGAAGCAGATAGAGTAGTTATTTTCTTTGGATTTCAGGACCTTAAAGTTGCAGGCATCTTGTCAGAGCGGGTCATTGCAATAGTCCAAAGGTTTCTGGCCCTCTCATGTTTCTCTTCGGTTTATTTTGATTTTCTTATTTTGTTGTCTTTTATTGTCCATTCTCTATTTGTGAGCTTATAGGCCACCCTACTTCTCTACAGTCATCTCTTCCGAACATCCTTAATAAGTATTTTCCTTATGCCTGTTCCCTCCAGTGACTTAGTTTTAGCTAGAGGAAGAAAAATGGCCTGTTTTCAGTGGTTATTTTGAATTTTCTGCTAAGATTCTTTTCAGAATAAAATAATATTTTTTAATACTGACCAATAATTAATATCCAAAATGTTTAGACTCCCACAAAATTTAAAAAATTTAAAATTGTACATTATACATTAAAAATAAGGGAAATATTTTTGACCATTTTAAATTGTAGTACTATTTCTGCTGTGCTTTTCATGACACTGTGTCAGTAGTATTGGAGTCAGCTTAGTATCCTGCAGCCCTGGTCACTCATTGCCCAGCTGGGGGACCTGTGGTAGGTCTCCTCCAGCCTGGAGGTTTGCTTTGCGTGGAAACCTGAATGTGAGAGGCATTACGTGAGGTGTTATACACTCAGGCCTTATAATACTGGATTTTCCCGTGGTGAGCTGTTCCCCCTGCATCAGTGCAGAATAGGTGTTCCTGTGTCTTTAGCTGTAGCCACCAAGGGAACATCAGCCACTTGATTCCTACTATGAAGTACCTTACAGATAAGGGAGAAAAGGGCTTTTATCCATCTCTTTTCTCTTAGCTTTTTCCTAGAAAATATCTCCTTGTATATTATCAATTATCCAAACATGTAGTTGTGCTTTATAAGAAGGTTTCCTCCATGATGCAGGAAAAATCAAATGTCTTCTCCAAAATGAGTTCACAGATATAGCTGACTCTATTGGTATATAAAATTATATTTGATAGTAAAACTGACAATATAGGAAGGACTCAAGGAAAAAAAAATTCTCTCTGCAAGAAAAAGTAAATTTCCACTTGTAGTTCATAGTGACATAAAGCTGTTTTCAGCTGGCTTTGAAAGGGCAAAAAAAAGGATCTGGGGATTCTCTATCTTCTTTTTCTTGGTATCTTGCAGCTTATTTTAACTTTAAATCTGATGCTCGTGATCATTCTAAAGAGTACAGTCCATCATAGTACATGTCTATATGTTGTGAGAATAAACAGTCTTTGGGGTGTCATTTGTCTTAAACAGAAGGTTATTTAAAAGGTCACTGAACTGGATAAGTGGGTTTTTTAATTAACCTGGGCATGGTGAATGTAGAGGATTGTATTTTACGTGTATACTTCTAGAAGCAGAAAGGGAAACCCACAGTGATTAAAAGGCTTTTATTTGTCTTAAATAATTTTCCTACTGTGGAAAATAATAAGTATATGTCAGGCAATAATTCTTAAGTTAATCTACCAGGTCTACAGATAATTGGGGAGGTAAAGAAAAAAATAAATGTGTAAATAATTTTTTTTTAATAACTTTGCGCACTATTTTACAATACAATAAATCAGGCTATGTAGAAACTTTTAGCTAAGCAAATTTATTGCAAAGCTTGAGGCATACTCTTCTTTTATCGAATGATTTAGTATTTTCAATTGTGTAAAATGTTATATCTAATAAAGGACAGCAGAACTTGCATTCCACAGATAATGAGGAATACATATTTAGAAGCTTAGGTCAGTCATGATGTTTTAGAGACAGTGACCTTTTTTTCCTTTCTTTCCTCAGTAGATGCAATGTCCAATATCTCCCTTAATTGCGGAGTGCAAGGGTATATATCTTTTAGTTAATTTGTGTAAAATTTGTGCAAATGAATTTTGAAATTAGCTACTCATTGTAGCTATCCATTTAGTATCAGCCAAGGAGATAAATAATTGCAAACACACATCAGCTGGAATGATCTGAATTTTTTGGCCCCACTTGAGTAGAAATACTTTGACTGGCAATACGCAGATGTTTAAATACTCCTGATGAGTTGACAGGCATAAGACTGTTCCTTTGAAAAGGATGTTACATCATTTAGTAGCTTGAACTTCATTGAAAGTCATTGACTCTAATTTTCCTAAGGGTTTTTGAGAGTTTTTTTTCTCCTGTTTCTTCTACAGCTTTTCTCCTCTTCAGAAAATAAAACTCCAGTGTTCAGAATGGGTTTTAGAGGCAAGCAGTCCTGGGTCGCAGCCCAGAGGGGGAAGAGGGAGGTGGCAAAAGGCTAAGTTAGGTCACAGCATAAATCTGATGTGGGGAGAGAGGAGGAAAGGGAGCACCACATTCTCAGCCCCGGGCCAAGGCTACCGTGAGACTTTGAGTCTCACAAAGCAGCACGGATTGTTGGCTCACAAGAAACAGAGGTGTGGGTCCTCAGCAGTTCTCAAGCTGGAGTGAATAACCCTCTCATCTAATCTGGCCTTTTTCTTAACATACCATTTAGTAGGGATAACATCATGGGAGTTTTTGTTATATTTTTCACAGAGTTTAAGAGATTTTTAGCTGTGGCATCTGTGCTAATCATTGTATCTGTTATCGATATCCCAGAGTGTTTGTGTTATTGACAATGCACCTGTTTACACAGTTCATTCTCTAGCTCCGCTGACAGAAACCAGCCTATATGCAGTAAACAAATTCTTCATGGATCCTTTTTTAGTTTCTCATGTTACTATGCTAACATTACTAGCAAAGTACAGCCCCCTGTATGAGATGGTTTTCTGTTGCTTACTTGAATAGAAGTCTAACATAGGTTTCTCTGCACCACAAATGACAATCATTACACAATATGAGTTTCATGTAGATGAGGCATTAACTATATAACTCCTAGTAAGCATTTTTAATTCTATAGGCAAGGTTCATAATACTGATGATGTATTCACTGCTGCCCTTAATGTTAATGGAAAACTTCATCTGGCTTCAATGGGAGAAATACCAGACCCTCAAAGTATTTCAGTAATCTAATATCAGTCATATGGAATACCTGATTCTATCTGTTTCATTGAATTATGCTATTCAGTCCCTCAGATGCTGTGTAAAATGAATAAAGAAGAGTACTAATTAGCAGCAGATTGGGTCAGACTGTACCTGTTGCTCACTTGTTATGGCACTAACACACTTGCTATAGCAGTTGCAGTGTATTTCAGAGGTGTGACACTCCTTCAGTTGTCTGTAGCTGAAAAGAGAGATAACTTCTGATGGCCTGGACTGAGTGCAATATTCACCGTTGCTCAAGCTCCACCGACTGAAGTGAGGAGGAAATCACAGCTTTGCCTAAGACTTCTTCCAGCCTACACCTACACACTCCTCTGAGTAGCTCTCCTACATAATAGTTGTGACAGAAGTAATAGTAATATGGACCACTAAAAAAACATTCCTTTTCTCTTCAAACACCCATGCACTTCAAAGTATGATGCAAGCATGCATGGTGTTTGCTTCATGTACCCCAATGATGTAGATAATGTGAGAAGACTTCAACTTATTTTCCTTCTTGTACTCTGTCCTTATTTGAGGGTCTCTGGTGTGTCTGCAAAAATATCTTTTGCAACTCATTACACTGTCCCTTATTTACCTGTTCTAAGAGATGGTTTATAGCTCCTCCTATTCCCACCACACACGCAGGTAAAACTACAACCTGCCTTGTGAAACACACCAAATTTCATTTCCTGGTTTTGTTCAGCTTGACTACTATTACAAATATGTCTGTTCAGTGATTCCCAGTAGTTACCAGCACTTGTCAAATCAATTTAAATTTTCTTTTTCTCTTTTGGGAATTGACAAAGGGAAAAAAAATAAAACAGAATCTTTTTACCTAATTGGCCTTGACAGGATAACAGCAGACTTGTTATGCTAGCCTCAACAGTATTTCACTAGGCTTATGTCATTGGTAATTAAATTTGTCTTAGAACGTGGATGAATGTTGAGCTACCATTGGGAAGAAAAAAAAAAAAGTAAACTAAAACCTTATAGCTCAGATTGTACAATGTTCTGTTCACTCCCTACTAGAATTATCTGAGTTATGCCCTGATCATCTGTAAGTAATGGAACTCCTCAAATGCATTTCTATTTTTTTATCCATGGGGGGCATTCCAGATAAGAATTTTTTGTATTTTTGTAGTCACAGATAGAGAAAAAAAAAAAGTTTCCTTGGGAATCTGAGTTCAAATTTTGTAGAGCATTATAAAGTGTATATGAGTTTTCTCAGCCTACAGCCATAAAAAAAAAGCACAGACTTGGACAATGGGACAATTAGTTCCCCATAAAGATTTTAAGTGAACCCATTGAACTTCCACTAGGAAAACTTATTCTCCTTGTTGCCCTAAAAATGGTCTCAAAACTCTTTCGTTCAGATTCAATAAAAAATTTAGGCTTCTAATTCCTCCATAAGCCTTGAATGTCTCAATAATATGAGAGAGTTAGAAGCCTGGATGGTGGAATGGATCTGGATGTTTATATCTGTTGCCCTATTCTGAATGTGTCTTTTATCACATTGAACTTGAAGATTTGAAAAGACCTTGAATTTATTTATTACAATTCCAGAGTTCTTGGATAGGATCTGTATGTTCTGTAACAGGGTGGGAGGAAAAACACAGATTTCTCCCATACCAGCATTTATTGTCTTGTTGCCAGATTTATTTGTTATATTTAGGAAAGATAAGAGGCTGAAGTGGCTGTGTGTATGTATGTGTGCTCCTGTGCATTTGTGTGTGCAAGTGTGTGTATGTGTGTATATATATATCTGCATGTGTGTGCAGTAGTTGGATGTGGTAAATAGACACAACTCTCATCTCTCATACAGCTGCCAGAGACTTTCATGTAAAACAGTTCCCTTAGAAAGGAACAAAGAGTCTTCAAACTCAATGGCTGCTTTTACCCAACACAAATTCTCCACTTTTTTTTTTTTTTCCTTCACCACTGACACTACATCACCTTCTGACATCAGAAGGTGAGGATGAGGATGTAAATGGAATCTCAGATGCTCATCCTTAGTTTCCTTCACCGTATTACTAGGAATTATATTTTATATTAGGCAAAAAAATAATGTCATATAATTACCTTTTTTTTTTTTTCTGAGTTGTCTGAACTCCTTGGTGTTATAAACTCTCCTATGGCTAAAAATCATAAGGCATCCCATTGCTTAGACAGGAGTAGCTTATAGATGATGTGGCAACTCTTCAGGCATCCCAAGTCTCTACTGCTGTACTCAAAGGGGTAGGTTTGGGAGTTGAACCCCCATGATGCAGACACAGCAGCTCATGTGAAATAATTTCACTTTGCAAGCATGGATTCAAACTGGAGAGCCTGTTACATGAGGTTCATACAGCAAGGAGAGAGTTGAACAGATGATAAACTGCACGCAGTTCAGGAGCCACTCCTGCCCTAAGCAATAGATGGAACTAGTCACAAAAGTTATTTCAAAGTGAATGTCAAAGTAACTTTTATTAAAAGGAAGGTAAATTCTGGAGACATTTGGAAAAAAAAATAACCTTAGTCTTGGCAGCTTGTTGTTTTGTTAATCTTTTTTTCAAGCAACTATTTTTTTTTAAAGTTCTGGACTAGTTCGTACTTTAGATATTACTTTCCGAGCAGCAATATCTTTCTTTTTATAACTCTTAACCTTGTCAAGCAAAAGAAAAAATCCTAAGCATTCAATGTGATTCAATCCTTCTGTGTATCTAAATTATTACATTCACGGAAACAGAAGTATCCAATTTTTTCTGTTCATGAGCACACATACCTAATTGGCTAATAGGGTACATTTCAGTTCCTTTGGGAGATTTCAACAGGAAGAAAAAGAACACCTCTTCAATGCATGCAAAAACTAAATTGGAAGCAATCTATGGCTGAATATTTGAATTGTTTCCAAGTCTTTTACTCTTGGCATATAACTTTTTCAATTTGAATTCTGCTTATATCCAGTATGGTTTGTCTGGATACAGCTATTTGGCCATTTGAACCATGTCTAAGAGCAAGTTTATCCCTGAAATCATTGATTATTCTGAAAGTTAACATTCCATGGCCTGTGTTAGTTTTCTCTTGACTCATGCCTTGAAACTCTCAGAGATCCTATGATCAGAAGCCATCCTTCTTGATGAGCTTGTGGGCAGGTGTACTGGCTCTGTCTGGAGTGGAGTTAATTTTCTTCATAGCAGCCCATATGGATTGGATTTTTGACTGAAACAGTGTTGGTTACACACTAGTGTCTTGGCAGTTTATGAGCAGTGCTTGCATAGCATTGAGGTTTTCTTTCTTTTGTGGTTTTTTCCTCCCCCCTCACTCAGCCTGTACAGCAAGTATGCTGTGAGTACCCAAGAAGCTAGCTGGCTGTACAATCAGGATAGCTGATCCAAACTGACCAAAAGGATACTTCACACCAAATGACATTGTGCTCAGCAATGAAAGCTTGGGGAAAAGAAGGAGGAAGGGGAGACATCCATGGTTATGGCATTTGTTTGCCCAGGTAACTGTTGTGCGTGCTGAGGCCCTGCTTCCCAGGGAAGTGGCTGGACGTCTGCCTGCCAACAGGAAACAATGAATAAATTATTTATTTTGCTTTCCTTGCACATGTAGTTTTACTTCCCTTACTAAACTGTCTTTGTCTCAATCCATCCTGATTTTTCTGTTCTGATTCACTCTCTCATCTTGCTGGGGGGGCAGTGACTAAGTGACTGTGTGGGTGCCTGGCTGCTGGTTTGGTCAACCTGCCACAGCAAGCTAAATGAAGTAACCACAAGCCATACAGAAGGTGAGGAATAAATTCACATCTGAGAGTAGCTTCATAAAACTCAGCTTTAGTGGCACATCTGAATCCCTTTCAAGGCAAACTTAAAAAGACATAATGCAGAACCCTGTATTGTGTGTTACTGGGAGAGAAATGCTGGAGACCAGCACCATGATGCTCAGACACCAGTGGTTTAATTTCACCTGGTTGAGTTTCCGTGGGAGAGGAGGGCAAGCATTTATGCAGTGAGGCACTGAGCAACCTACACATTTCCTCTGAGATGTTAGTTTTTCTCTCTTCTCTGAAATGCATGACTTTCTCTAAATGTGGACAAAATGCTGGTAAGATGTTAGGCTTACCAGATCAAAATCTGAGGTGAGGATCTGGGACTAGCAATGCAGATATCCTTCTTGTTATGCTGGTAAACTCAGTGCTGGGAGGGAAAAAGAAAAAAAAAAAAAGATCTTCATAGAAGCAACAGAACAAACAAAGAATCAGCATGTGTAATGCTTCAAAGTCAGCCACACTGGATGGAGTACTGCTATAATAAACACTTTTACTTTCTCGGGTACATAAGAATAAACTCAGTCTTTATAGTTAAATGATGGGGTTTCAATAAACCACAAACCACACAAACATCATGTGCACAGGATTTCTCAGGCATACAGTGCAAATCAGAACAATCCTTGCTCATTAGTTAATGCAGGACCTGACAGATGGACCTTAAACTGTGTTTCTCTGGTGTAAAACTTTTCCTTGGCTTAGGTAGGCAAGCCCCCAACTCTCATCCTTGTCGTCGTTTTTCAAATGGGAGCAAAAGCAATAATTACTGCCAAATGCAAACAGTTGAAATAAAGGCACTAAGTTTTAAATGCTAGGACAAATCTCTTCTGTTGCAGGAAGCCTAGGTGTTCAACAGCAGAGTGACTGAGCCAAGGGAGTTGTATTTAAACTTAACAACTTAATTGTAACTTTTCTAATTCTTTTCCTCCCATGCAGATATGTGCTAGAAGAGTGCAGGAACCAAACTGTCAAACTGGACTGGAGGCAATTAATATTACAAATGAAGAATGTAGCCAGCAATATCATACTTTCTTGTGGTGGCTTCCTTACATATATCAACAACAACATTGCACAAATGGTGGTCCTGAAAATATTTCTGTAATGACCCTTTGAGGAGCAATACAGAAATGTTATGTGAATCTTGTAGGCTGTTTTTTTCCCCTTTTTTCTTCTCAAAATTTCTGAGAAGCCCTGTTCTAGCTTTAATTTCATGCACTTCTTAATTTTTGTACCAGTCTGATCCAACATAGCTGTACCATGTCAGTCTTCTTTTTTTTTTGGCAATTTCAGCTGCAGATAGAAGGCAGAAAGAGAGAGCAACACAACACAAAGGCTTCTTCAACATTCACATTAATGACATATTATGGGAAGGAAATACACAGTGTCATGACTGATCTTATAATTGGTAAAAAGACACGCTGCTCTGAGATCTGTCATACTCCAAACCAAAATTAAAATATCTATTGTCCTTTACCAAGTAATATTTCCTGTAAGGAAGAAATGATGAGAAATAGGGTGTTTTTTTTCTGGGAGGCCAGCCTTGAGTAGATGTAATGAAGAACAACATGTACACTTTCAGTAGTCCCAGAGGATGGTCTGGCTGCTTTGATATTGGGAGATCTAAATTTTACATCCTTCTTTGCTACTGTTTTCTTCTATGATTCTGGAAAAAATGTCTTTCCTTCAGTCACATTTCTCTATCAAGAAGGAGATAGGCTTGTTCTCTCACTACACAAAATCAAGCACTGCTTTATGGCTATACAGGTAAGGCAGAAAAATGCTTATTCCTTTGCCAGAATAAATTCCTCAGGATCTTCCAAGTATAGGCCCTGTGTACTGAGGTGTTACAAGGAGAGAGAAGTGAGATTTCTGCTGCGAGAATGGCCGCAGAGAATCCTCCCATAGCAGTGACCAGCCCAGCAGCTGTCACTGGCTGCTGTTTGAGCAAGGTCCCTGCCCACTGAGCGAACAAGATGCAGGTAGTTTTAGTCACACAGCCACTGCTGGGCAGGAGGTTGGGCTGCTGACTCAATGCCCACCTTTGCTGGAGTGGACATTTTCACTTAAAGCATAATTTTCTAAATTTCTGAGGAGTACGTTTGCTGTGGCTGTTTGTAAAAGGAGTATTTGACAAAAGACAAATTAAGAATTAGTGAGGACTGACAGTTCAATGATGACCCAATCTAACAGATACTGACTAGTCACAGAAATGTTTTGTGTCATTGAGGGAGGAACTAAGCAGGTGAGATGAAGTAAGTGAGATTTAAATCCCAGTAAAAGCACAGGCCATAGGTAATGCAAGTAATTTTTGCATGGAGGTACATTAGACCAGCATGCTCACATCAGCAAAGCCCAATAGCTCATGTGGCTAGCTCACGCTGGACCCAAACAGACGCAGCAGGCTGAAGAGGAGCTGTAGTGTTACCATGCAGAAGTTCAGTGGTGACGCTGAAAAGGTTCATCAATAAATTAGCAATGTGGAGTTCTGATACAACCATGATAAAAAAAACAGAGTTACGACTATGGCCATATTCAGCTAAATAGAGACAATGTTATAGAAGATTTGGTCTCTTCCATCAGATCTGCACCCAGTTGCTGTCTTCTGGGTACTAACCCTGTAGAACAAGTGTGGCTAAAGAGCAAAACTTGTAGTCAAGCGCACAGGACTTCCCTTTGTGATGTTCCAAGGTGGGCAGAGGACCAGAGAGGGGCAGAGGGGAGACACTTGCATCTTTTCAAGGAGTGCCACAAGTCAAAGGGGCTGTGACTCAGAGTCACCATTGCAGTGTCTGTCTGAATCACAGTGTTCCAGCTTGTGCATCTCTGAAGTGTCTAGGCAGCACGTTACATCTGCACACCACATAGATATCTACACTACAGCACCAGGGAATCCTCAGTTGTCCAGTATCCTTTTATTTAGAAACATCTCTGACCATGAAACACGTAAGGAAGAAAAAATCCTACAAGTTTTCATGGGATCTGTTTTTTCACTTTACAAACTCCATGGTAGTGACTGCAGAATAAAGCAGGCTGCAGATGGTAAGACTCAAGCTTCACCTCATTCAGTGCAACTTCCCAGAGGCTTCCTGTTCACTTGGGATTTAAATGAGGCTCCAGGTTGAGGGCAGAGGAAATTTGGGGCTAGTGATACATGTGATCCTCACATGGAGGTAGAAAAAAAAATGATTGAATCTCTGTTGAATTTTGTGTGAGCAGAGAAGCTGACCGAATGCCTCACAGTGTTTTGTACTGGAAGTGAAAAAAAATATTGTTATTCTGTTCCAGCACAGCTTCTCAAAAACTAGCATGCCACACCTTAGGGCTATTGTTCAGAAGTGAGTCTTGCTAAAGAAAGGCTCTATCCTCTCTTCTTCCCTGTAAAAATATAAGTTGATTCTGCTTGAAAATCGTTGATACTGTGCATCAAAGGATTTACCCTAGCTGCCTCGAATCCAACTCCAGTCAGAAGCCTATTTTAACAAAAATGGAGCTGGAGTCTGTTTAAGGCTTTTCAGCTGTGTAAGCAAAACTGAATCCTGTTGCCTGAAAGGTAAGGACAAAATAACTCACCAGGGCAGGTAGTCAACACTGTGCCTTCCCTTCCCTTCCTCCACTACCCTCATATTCCCTAATCTGGATAGAGCTTTCAAGAGCCCAAACAAGCTGGGGTGAGCAGGAGTCCCTTGGCTGCCTTTCTGGGCTGAGGCTGAGGTGTAAAGCGCTGCCCTGTGCAGTGGGGCTGCAGCCAGGGCTGGTGCTCGGGTACCTCCTGCCCAGCAGCAGGAGTGAGATGCAAGATGGAGCCATTGGTGCATCCTGCATCCCTGCCCAGCCTGAGAGCCAGCCCTGAGGGAGCGCCAGCTGTGCGCTCAGAGCAGTAAAACAGATAGCAAAGGTGTATTCACCCCAGCTAATGGGTATTACGCAGAGGGTCAATCCAGACATACTGTTTGCAGTGTCTTTAAAACAACCAGTGCTGTGGTCTGCATCCAGATTGTCCATGTGGGACCTTTTCTCTAGGAAAACAGCTGCCTTTTAGGACTTCTCTATCTTGGAAATTATGCAAAACTTAAGCTTAGTAATGAAAATTCATTTGTGTCTCCTTGCACGATATACAATTCCTAGTCATCAGCAAAATAGATGTATTTTTCCTAGGAAACATTAGGCAAAAAGGAAGAGGTTGTAGTTTTAACATCATAAATATATTTCGAATTTTTAAGAAATTTAGAAACTATACATATATGAAAAATTACCTAGAAAACAATATATTTTCCTGTTTTCCATGTTACTAGTTAAACTTTATGTGCTTGTTCTTGTATGTGAATGTATATCTGTGTGTTTTCTTATATATAAATAACATATATAGCAAAACCACACTTCTCGTTAAAATTTCCAGTTTAATAAAAATACTGGTAAAATGTCATAAAAAAATAAGCATTAGGTTTTGCTTATTTTCTAATAACTTGAGTGTTTTATTTGAAGAGTTTCCAACTTGAGATATATTTTGCTGTGTATAAGCATTAGAATGCTAGGAGAGTGTATTTTTTATTATATTCTGCTTTCAAAAATATATTCTTTTCTGTTTTCTAATTACATGAATATGAAAAGGAAAGAAGGAAATAACTTCTAATTATATAGAACAACTTTTTTTTTAATTGAGAGTGGAAGAGAAATTCATTCATGGTGCTATAAAATATATGTGAAGCAATTATATCATCAGGCCTTCTTTTTCTGTGTAACTTATGTGCTATGGGAATGGAGCAATTATGACTTTTTGTTGTTAATTAGAAAATTAGTCTGCTGTTTGAGTAATTACAAAGAGATTCTCCTTTATTGGATCTTTCTGTAATAAGTATCAGAAGCAATTACAAGTAAAAGAAGGAAAAAATAGACTATTTGCAAAATAAAGAAGGAAATAATGTTGCTTTGCTATTATAACAGCTTGAGTTACACACCATATGAGATGCAGAAGATGCTCCTTATGTAATGGTTTCAAATTCATACTATATTTGAAAAGTACTGAAAAAATCACTTTATGCTTTAATTATAGAAAGGCTTGATGGTTTCAATTACACATAGGGTTCAGTTACATAATCAGCATAAAACTAGAAAGGAAATTTTCTTTTGCTAATTATTCAGACCAAAGGCTAATATCCCCATTAACAGTAGACAAGACACTAATTTAGAATGGCCTCAAAGACGACGTGGGTGCATGAGCTTTCTGAAACAGGGCAGTACGGCTGCAGAGTAGTTACATGGGATTATGTGAGGATCTGAAAGAAGATAATGGATCTGGCAATCCCAGGCACTGCAATTCAGGTCTGAGTCTGAGTACAAGGAAAGTGGAATCCGGATATGTTCATGGTCCTTCATGGCTCCTTGCACATCTGGGATTCAGGCTGCTGGTATTCACTCTCCGAGCAAGAAAGAGCCATAAATACGAGTCAATCCCTAAGTTCATAATGTGTTCTTGGTCAATGTTTCTAGATAGTTAAACCAGAAAGAAACATAGTGATTTCCTGTGAGTCTTGCTCCTTATGTTAACACAGCTCTATTTAAGACATGTGCATAAGAAATTATCAGAGTATAATACAGTACTCTAAGCTCTCCTTGCTTTAGCATAATTTACAAATATAATACAGACCAAGTCCCTATTTATGGAGAGATGCAACACTACTAAAAGTAGGAAAATTCTTGCTTTGCTTCATTGCTCTTTTATAATTTAATGTGAGAAAAAAAATCAGTCTATTATGCCTGATTTGCATTAAGTTTTGCATTAGTAGAGTAGCTGATCTCTGAATAAAATAAGGAATGTACTTATTTTAAGTGTAATAGCTCTCATATTAGTCATTTGCTTGTATTTTTTATGTCATTAAAAAACATTTACAGACATTCTGTCGAAAGTACATAGCTTGCTGATTATAGTTTCTATTTTAAGGTCCAATCTTGTAAACACTTCCAACTGGACATCCTACTTGCTAATGGGACCACTTTAAATTGATGTTTTATGGTAGTGAGAGCCATGGTCACTGCTTACATGTTTGCAATTTAAGTCTTCAAATTGAAATAGTGAGTCATTACTTGCAAATGTACATTTTTAATTAAAAAAAAATTTGCTGTATTTCTACACCAAAACAAGAAATTAGCCTTATACCTACCTAAGCAAAAATGTTCCTCATATAAAATAAGCCAATTTAGAGCAGTTTTTCTGTATCAAAATATGAAAACTTTGTTAGTGCCACATTCAACAAAATTAGCTGTTTAAACAGCTGTGTTAAATAAAAGTCAGTTCCAGCTTACTGAGGCTTTGCTCTCACATTTCTTTATCTTTAGGAGAAAATCACATCAGTCTTTGTTGTATCTCATTTAATTTGCCATTTAAAAAATATATTTTATTTTTGTGTATTGAAACAGTCTTGTGAAAGCATTATGTGGAGTCACTGTTCTCCTTGTCCTTATCTTGAAGTGGAATGCATTTACATCATTCACAGCCCATATAGCCCACAGGGCAGGTCCTCAGGAGTGAGCCAGAAGCCTAGAACAGGTGTGGAACGTGGCTTAGTGCAGCCTCTGTGCTGTCTGGCTACTGCATTGCAGTTTTATCCCTAAAAGCACAAAAGCTCCTCTCTCCTAAATGATCTTTCTTTTCACAAGACATAATATGGCAACACTAGTTCATTTTCCTGGAGTAGAGGTCCATGTCTGGTCTATTTAAGAGGCTTTTTGGAAGATGAGAGACTGAAAGATCAAGGCTATCTCTATTCTGAGGGATATTTCTATAAACTGATTGAAAAATGAGGAAACTAATTGAAAAATGTGGGTTTGCCAGCCAAAAAAAAAAAAAGGGATCTTTACTTCAGATCAACCTGGCTGAATAGTTTTTGGCTGGAGAAGGGCTAGGATAATAGGAAGTGTGTCAATCCTTTTTACAAAGTGTGCCAGTGCTCAGAGCTCTCAGGAAACAAGTAGCACCTGGAGACTCGTATCCTCTGCTGGAGGAGTCAAAACCATCTGACCTGGGAGGAGAGCACTTGAACACCCGGCCTGTGGGTAGGGCAGTGCTCCCAGTTCACCCTGCGATGCTGTTGCACTGCACCTTTGTATTCAAACATTTAGTTGCACAGGAACCCAAATCCATACTTGAGCCTCAGGAAGTTCCACCCTCAAAGTCAAAAGGTGATTTTGACCCTCTAGCTCACTGAATTGGAGGATACAGACTGAGAAGGTGTGATAGTTATACTTGGAAAGAACTAGAGTATGCAGGACTCTAGAGGAAGTTTCACATTTTGGTCAAAAGATGGAAAGCTTAAGTCAGATGTCTACTTTGAATCAGAGAGAAAGAAAATCTGAACTTCAACCTCAGAGAAGAAAAAAAAGACTCAGAAGAAGAAAAAAGAAAATTAGCTGCATGAGATGGTTCAGCGTGAGATGCTCAGTCCTTTCAGTTGACTTTTTTTCTTCTTCTTCTTCTTCTTTTTGCCTTTTCCAGTAAAGATTTTCTGACACAGAGCAAAATAATGAGAGTGATTCTCTCATCTAATAGTCCAGATATTCCCTTGAAGGGGGCAGGGTTGTCTTTTCTGCTTTCTGCATAAATAGGTGCAGAACGAAAGCCCAGCTCTCGTATATCCCAGGTGAATAATCTGACACTGTACTGCTGTATGTAAAAAGCATTTCATTTGAAACTTTTTGAAACTTATGTTTGCTCTTCTTGCAAGTACCAGAACTTTTCCTGCAGGATGAACAGAAGTTTTACACTGATCAGAGGGAAATTGTTTTTCTTTAAGTGAGAAATAGTAGAAATATTAATTCTATATTTATCTTAAATAACTGTCTTCAAACTGCTGATGTCAGTTGCGTAGTCTTAGCTAGACCTCAGCAAAAGTCTTACATCCACATGGGATTTGCATATCTTTTGGTTCCAGACGAAGATGTATCCCTATTTTTTTTTTCAGAGACTGATATTATTTCTGCTGTCTGATTTTATAAAGAAGTTTAACTTTTGTTGGCCTTCTTTCCACATGTATTGGTAAAACAGGATTGCTATTGCACCTACTATTTTAAGTTAGACCACAGCAGTACTGTTTCAAAGATGTTAGGATTGGTTAGAACTGTATGAATCTTTGTGGGCCTGGTCCAAATAAAATAAAGTTTTTGTGTGCAGATCTGTCAATATGTATTTAAGATGCTTGTATCTTCTAAGAGTCAAAATACAGTTTAAAATGTAATTCCTCTTTGAAACGAAACCCTTTATTAAAAAACACCATAGGATTCAGTGTTTTCTTTCTCTCAGTGTTTCCATAGCACATATGTTCTGTTATGAGCAATAAGATTTTCTTTTCTTAACTAGCACCAACAGACTCAGTGTGTGCTCTGAGCTCTTTTCTTTCCTTGCATCACTAACAATAAAGGGTCTCCAAACAAATTAGGCCACTGCTACATCTGAATAAGCCCACAATATTCAAATCATGCCCTCAGTGAAAGCCACTCAGTCTTGTTGCTGTTAATGGTTTTGAACAGGTTTTCAAGACAAAATTTTACAAAAGCAAACAAACAAACAGAAACAGTAAGCTGTTGATGACCAAGATCTCCACGCTTTCCCATTGCCAATTACCATGGTATTTAAGTCCAGCCCAGAATCCTAACTGCAGAGTTCCAGCAATGCTAATGTGCAGTCACGGCCCCCAAAAGCCTGGAAGTGGTTTGTTTTTCACTCTTGCCTTTTTCAATATTGCATTTCTGTTTCAGGGAAATAGTATTACCATGCCACAAAAGGCTGGGCATGGTAATAAAGGTTGGGCTCTTACCTTGGGCTGAATCAGAGCCTACCTACCAAAGGACTTCACTGTCTGTGGCTTTCCAGGTTCCTAAAGAAGTGTTCTGATAAGTTGGGAAAGGGAAAAAAAAAAGGAGAAAGCAAAGGGATCAGAAATACCTCTTCAAGTGGTCCATAGCCACAGGGTGTTCATATCGTTTACTCCTTTTTTTTTCAATCAAAAGAACAGTCATATATGTATTTTTTATATATATGTATACATGTATAATGCTTACAGATACAGTTTTTCTAAGCATCCATGATAAAATCATTATCTTCTGTCAAAATCTGTCGCAAATCCTTGTATTTTCATTTTATGCAGACTGGCTACCTTCCATATGCACTGTGTTTGGAATAAACCTCATCCCCATTAAAACAAGCTTTCATGTCATGGAAATACTATGCAAAACTCTTGAAATAACTAAACCTCCTATCACTCGATGATATTTAGCCAAATCAGTAATTCATTTTTATAGGTCTGTCTTAGGGCATGAATGCACAATTGAATATAACTGAGTTTTAGGAGCTAGCATTTGATCATGTTTCCAGAGCCTCGCAGACATGCTGCTGTTTATCACAAAATGCTAATGGCCCCACTACCCCATCCACGGAAGAGATGTCCTTAAATATAAGGACAAGCTAAACGTGCTTCAGTTGGTGAGTGTCTGTTTTCAACCTACTTGATCAGATGCATAACTAGTCTGTATTCAAACAATCACTCCCTTTCTTCTTCAGGGAATAAGGAGTCAGCAAACCTTGAAAAACATATAAATTAAAGAGTATTAGTGGTTAATTGTACTTAGGGTTCTAGACAGTATATTATCTCTAGCTCTTATTTTACCTATAGTTTTTAATTCTGATAGCATCTTTATTTGTCCTCCAAGTAACCTTCAGTGAAATAATAATAAATTCTCTGTGAGCTCCTCAGCCATTTTGTTGTTGCTGCCGAAGAGGAATAGGCGCAGCATTGGCAGTTATATCTGAGTCTGTATCAAATGTGAATTTGGGAACATTCTCCATGGGTCTGAGTTGAAACACAATTCTATTTTTTTCTACATGTAGTCTTTGTATCACTGCATTAATAGGTGCTTCACCTGTGCAAACATGAGAAGGAAGCCTTTTCAGAGGTATGCGAAGCAATAATCTAGGTGAAATTTGCCTCCTGCATGTGTTTACATTAATCATATTCACTAGCGGAAATGCAAGAAAACCACCAGTGCACATTGTTTTTGGGTTTATGGGTTGAAAGAATGTTCACAGAGATGGAGCAAACCGCCCGTGATAACATACTGAAAAGTTTCTCCAGTATGAAATATCTTTAAGGCTTTTTGTGATTACCAATGGGTCAGGATTTTTACATTATTTAAATATCTTTGTAGACTGCAGACTGGCTTGGCAGGCACCCTTTATAGTCTGTGAACTGCAACTAAAAAGGGGGCAAAGTTGAAACTAAGTGAATGGGGCAAGCTGAATGGAAGACAATGCCTCATTTTAAAGATCAACCCTCTCTCCTGCAAGCTGCAACTCTCCACATGGCATTCCTGACACTTGCAGTATTTACAGTTCTGAAGAGGGTTAAGTCTAGTTTTAAGACAATTCAGCTCCAGTTTTAAAGGCAGGATAAAAGGCAGAAGAAGCTATTGACAAGAAACAGAGAATTATAGCATTTCTATACAAAACTAATTGATGATTGCAGAGAAGGCAGGGCACACACACATTTTGGTACCAGACCCATTCAGCTATGCACAGCGAGAAACAGGCTGTACCAGTGCAGGTTGTTGCTAGTGCCATGTCAGGTCTACTGTCAAGTGACTACCCAGTTCCCACCTTTCTGCTAGAAATAAAGGGCCAAGTAATCTGTGCTCTCACACTGGTGCATAGTTTGGGCAGCCCGTATGAAGGAGAGAAGAGATGTGTAATATTATGCAACGCTAGGGAATCATCATTTGAACAGCTATCTGCATCAGTCCTGGTGATTCCAGCTCACATGCTCTTGGGTTTTAATCCACATTTCCCATTTATTTTGTCTTCTGGTTGAATGAGGAGATTATTCTTGGTAGATGAGGTGTCACTTCTGACATCAGACAATACTCAGAGACAAGAAAGCTTTATATGCCCCATGGTGGGGTCTAGAATGAGAGGGTGGATGTTTGTTCACATAAGATTTTGTAATCAGTAAATGCAGTCATTCAGAACTAATTGCTTGTTCATAATGACAGGGTATAAAATGGAACGACTCCAACTTTACACAAGCCTCAGAGAAATTTGCCCTCAGATGGTATTTATTTAAAAAGTCTACTCATGGTAAATACTAAAAGTTCATGTTTGCATAGGAGACACGTGGAGACTGCATTTTCCATTGGCAACCTGTGCATTTAATCCTCATTCACAGAATACAAAGGAGAGCAAGTGATATATATAATAGTTGGGATGAAGGAGTAAAGTAAGTGTGCATTTTTGCATGGAAGATATATGCAAGTTTTAAAGTTTTCAGCAGTTGTTGTTTCCATCATGTAGTCAAAATCTGCACATATTCTATATTGTGTAAACTTACCTCCTTTCTGGAGCTTGCTTTTTAATGTTAATATAAACAACCTCAGAGTAACATAAACCAGAGCATAGTGTTTCTCCTGTGCATGGCAATTTTTTCCTTGCAAGACCATATATTTTCCCTCTCTGGGTGAGGTTATGTCAAGCTCTTTGCTACTGCTGTTTTTGAGGTAACAGGAACTGATTTCAAAGCAAATCAGACAAAATGGCACTGCATCTCTCTGCAGCAGACTACCATTTGACATTATATCAGACAGCTAGCAAAGAGCTGAAGGCTGAAAACTGACAAGGGGTGATGGATGGAAACTACTCAGAAGTGGGGTATATTAGAAAGATAAAGGCTTTCTTCAAAAACACAGGCCCACATAATTTGTAAAAGAACCCAGAATGAAGCTGCTTTCTGCTTTGCCCTGCACATAAGCAATGTCATGTGGGACATTTCCCATTCCTCTGGCAGTCTGAAATGCTGAGGTGTTCCATCTCCTTGCTTCCAGTGCTGAGCTGCCTCCTGTTTCAGAACGGGCTGTGGATGGACACTGCTGTAGCTGGTGGCTGGGCTTGGTAGCCAATGGGACATGAAGCCACAGTCCCAGTCTGCGAGGAGGAGAAAGGGTCCAGGCTGCATGTAGCCTCCTTCATCTCAAGGAGTAAGTCAGCTAGAGTGGAGGAGTTATGCATTAACTCTTATTAGCACAATAACAGTTTTCTGTCCATAGCTCCACCTGCCTTTTTACAGGCATTTCACCAATGAGCTTGTACACTGAGGAAAATACAAAACCGTTCACTGTGGTTTCGTCCTATTCTTCCTTCACTCAAAATTGTCTGTACATAGCGATCACCAGTGCTGACAAAATGAAGGCAAACTGCTGAAAGCTCTCTAGCTCAGCTGGAGAAATAGCCACAGTCATTTATTTTCCCTCTCAAAATGGTGCAGTCAAATGTTTAACAAAACCAATTTATTTTGAGATTGAATACAGCCTACCTTACCTGCTAGAACTCCAGGCATGTCACAAATGCTTCTGCTGACATGAAGGCTGTTCCCATGGCTCTGCCTGACGCAGGCAAGGCAGCAAGGTGCCAGCCACAGTCATACCAAGACCCCATGCACAATGGACACCTTTTAGGAAGAGCAATCTCACAAGGTTGATCCTAAATAGTATGTCTTTTCTACAATTATGAAAAAAGTAGTTCTGTAATTTGATCGATGTATTTAAACGTCTTTAAAACTGTGCGTTATGTTCTGCTATAGCATAGAGAATGTGCTTCTTTCGGTGTGGAAAATCTCTTCTTGATGAATATTACGAAAAACTTTGAATTTTTTGCATCCTTCTACAAAAATAATTTCATACAGTTAGCTAGGGAGCAGAGAAGTACATCTGACGCTAGGTTTTTCCACATATTTCCATATAAATGAACATATTGGCCTTATCACTCAACACTACTGGAAAGCAAACCAATTTATAACACAATGGCAGTTATGTTTCAAGTTTTTTCTTGATTCATGTATTAGTTATTTCCATTCATTTTTAATTTACTAATTATTAATCATATATTAATGTATTTATTAATTATAAAATAATTAGGCTTTTCTAGATGAAATTTAAGGTTTTCTAACTGTGCATAAAATTCTAGCCTGAGGGCTAATTATTTCAGCAGCCTTGTGCTTGACACTAGTAGCTAAGATCAGACAAAATGCAAAGCTGGCAAGCCATACATTTACACGTCAGAGTTTTAGAAGCCTCCCTCCCTTATTTACGTATGTGTTTATAGAATACATAATAGCTGTGCACCTTATATGTACTCAAGTCTTTAATCTTCTCAGTTAAACTGTTAGTCTGTCTAAGAGATTCTAGAAAATTAACTGTCTTTTCTTTTCCTTTTCTCTCTTTAAATGATTGAGATTTCTTTGGCTGGAGGGATAGTTTTGCTCAAAATACAGAGGGAAAAACAACAGCTCGAAATAAGTGTGTTTTTAGGTATGCACAAATACATAGCAAACTGTTGGTATATGCGTTTTTTTCAGTTCAGTGAGAATAAATGAATGCCTTATCATTGAAATCTTGTTCTAGATGAAGATAATATTTAGAACTCATGATGTTGTATTTCTAAAGCAATTTGCAAACATGACATTAATTACTAATTAACTTCTTTCATTGCAAACTATAATCCTTAACTCATTACTTTTTTAAATAGTCATGTGACATAAAGAATACAAGGAGATCACCTTAACAGAAAACGTAGACAGTCTTCTTGAACTTATTTTTGAAAATTTTTCTCGAAAGTCTAATCTGTGTCTATACAGTACTTTGTTACCTGCTCCAAGAACTACCCAATAAATTATCTTTAATGCTACAACTTTTCCCATAGCTGTGCAGAATAAACCTTTTCCTTCTGTCTTTTTTTGTTTTCTTCATCTTAAAATTGAGTGGATGGCATTTGTAACATGTTCTGTTGCAATAGCCATGGAACATTCTTGATGTTTTAGGATTGTTTTCCCACCATTGCAAGTACTTTTGAAGAGAGGATTGTAGTGAAAAAATGAATGTAATCTTCATAGTGTTTCTTACTATGGGATATCAGTACAATTATTGCATAATTAATGCAGCATTTCTTTACCCTGAAAAATCTTCTTGTATCAAATGTAATATGCACCACAGTAGGTTTCAAGCAAGCACATAAACTCATGTATTATGTGCATTGACTGGAATTGTCACTTAGTATAAAGGGTAATGCTATCACAATTGAAGCAGGGTAGTGTTATGTTTCACTTCATAGGCAAACCTAGATTATCATCTGTGTAATGATTTTCTTACAGTTCATCTGTGGTACGGTGGGCAAATAATAGTGGCAAAGTAATGATTACTAGGTTACATATGTATTCTTTTGTAGACCATAATACACAGTAAGCTGTTCAAGGCTATAAATAGTGGGGGTTTTTTTTGTGCAACTAAGTGACCCAAAAATATTTAAGCCTGAAAAAGTATCTTTTTCAGCTTTACTGGAGAAAATGTTCCATTATTTTCTCTTATGATTTTTCAAGTTCCTATCTTTGTAAAAGCAAAACAAAAAGGAAAAAAAAAAGAAAAGAAAAAAAGAAAAGAAAGGGAAATGGAGGAAATTATCTTCCCCACACCTTAGGAATTTGTGATTGGTGTTCTCTTCACAAAGGTTTGGAGGATTGACCCAAAGGTTCATTGCCAACAGGAACTCGATAGTGCAGAATTCAGCAGCATAATAGCAGAATCAAGAATCAAGGATGGGCAACTCCACTGGCAAGAGACAAGAGATTTCCAGACATTAGTGTTAGGTGAGGTTTTTCCTCTGCAAGTACATCAAGCATTTGTCATGACAGAGACAGCGGCAGCCAGGAACAGAGCTTGTTGGAGGTGTCATTTTCCCAACTACTATTGGGAGTGACTGAAGCACCACTGCTACAGCCAAGGAGCAACCAAATGGCTGGAGAGTGCAAAGAGAGTACACATGAATGCCAGTACAGTCCAAGCACTGATATCACTGGTATTTCCTATTCTGCTTCTCCTCAGAGTGTACGAGGACCACAGTGCTGAGAAGCAGTGTGTCCTGCAAACCACCATCCTCCCAAACCATCCTGTGTCTTAGCACTGTATCACACCTCAGCCCTGTGGCAATTCTTTTTTTACTACCATGGCAGACATAAAGCTATCTTTTAACTAGGAAATGTCTGGAAGCTTGCTCTGCATCTCAGGAAGGGTCTTACTGTGGCTTTGGGGAAACAAACACAAAGGTATTTGCTTGTTAATGGAAAGGTAGCTCCGGTGTGCACCCTACCAAAATGAACACTGAGTAGCAGTAGAAAATTATCTCATCAGGCATGGACCAGATAGGTATATCTGAATTTGGAAACAAAATCAGATTATGTTTTAAAAACTCAAGATAGACTATATCAAGACCTAAGACACTCTTTACTGCTGTTCCAACTCCCACAGATGCAGGACAACAGCAGCACTCCTCACAGCTAGACCAAAAGTTCACATTCACTGGTCAGCTCAATATGAACTTCAAGAGACTGGAAACTCAGAGGAAGTCTCCAGGATTTACCAGGCTTAGTGAGTGGGGTGAGTGTCACTCAAGATGTGCAAGAGTCTGAGTCCTGGAGCAAGGTCTCTGCTGGTGCAGGGCAGTGGGGAGAAAACATTTCTCAGACATTTTCCTTGTAGCTCAGGAGCAGATCTTCAGCAAAACAACTCATTCTGTTCATAGGAAGGGCAGAAGAATGTGGAGGTTATTGCACGCAGAGTCTGCTTGATATGTGCCTTATTAAACACTAAGACAACTCTGGTCACAGCAACTATATTCTCAGATGAGGCGCCTAGAAAATTATTATCATCTAATCCAGCAGCAGCTCACAAGTCGTTGTGGTACAAATGAGTTGGTTCACACATAAGGGAGCCTGTCATGGTGGAATGGAAAGGGGGCACAGAGTAACAAGCTCTGCTCCCAAATTAAAGGGTGGATACAGCCATCCTGACTTACTTGTCTGAATAACTTGAAACAAACCAAAAGCTATATAACTGAAGTAATTGTTAAGAATATTACAGCAAAATACATAAGTAAAGGAACAATGCCAGAATTTAAATAATTTAAATATATCATTTTAATTCTATATCAAGTGACTGACAATACTTATTCAATCATTATAATGCTGAATAGTATATATATAACCATTTGAAATTTAGCATTTTTTAAAAATATGCTTGGAAACCTCTTGGAAACCAGCTATCAACAGTGGAATGAAATTATAAGGCACTGATTAGGGGGGCTGGGTTTTTTTAAAATTAGTCTGTGGTTCAGAACATCTTTTTCATAATTAAACTTGTAAGTCAAACTTACAAGTCTATCAACACATTTCTGGAGTGCTAACTCAGACTTACTGGGGCAAATAAGATGGATTTTTGTAAACATATCAGTCTAGTAGAATGAGGAAGATGAGAGGAAGCTGAAGCACTGTTATAAATCCTAATCTGCCAGTTCTGGTGGTACCAGAAGGAACAATAATCAACCATTGTGAATAGCAATGTTTTAAAAGTATGACAGTAGTCTTCTTGGTGAAATGAGACAGAGCCATTGGGAGAGAGCATCTCCTCTGCTCTGTATTCTGCCTCACATCAACCCTCTTGCAGGTAGGTGACATGATTACGAAGTGCCAGGAATCCCTGTGCAGTACCAGATTGAGTCACTTAATCCAGAATTTAAAAGTTTTCATTAAATGGTGTATTCCTTATTTTCCAGTTACTCCAGCGGAGAGCTTGATTCTGATTTGTAGAAATTAGCTTACAGAGTGTTACGCCATGCTAAAAATGCAAAGGGAGAAACGAAAGTCTTCTCAGTCTCAGGTTGGACTTGAACAATCCAGTCAGTAGTTTTGATGTTAATTAACTCTGTCTATTTTCTCTAAAATATTACAAAAAAAAAAATCCTCCCTTCTAAGTAGCATTTTTGTGAAAATAAAGTAATTGCTTTTCATGAAGTACTCAGATATTCAGTAATGAGTAACATAAAAAAGAGAAGAAGAGAAGAAATCATTAATTCTGTCTCCAGAGTAGAATTTCAAAAGCACTCAGAAATTCGAGCATTAGCCCTGACACCAGCAAGGAGATGGAAAGAGAACAGGAAAAGCTGCTTGTTAAATGGGAAGCAGCCATGCTGGGCAGCAGCTGAGGCAAGGGTCCCGTGGAAAAGATAGTACCAAAACAATTTTATCTGCACAAATACAGGCACACACAGGAGGTTGCCTAAGTTTGACCAAGAGGCAACCTTGATTCTGCTATCCCTTAACTTGGGATGTCTGACTTTGCAGCCTCTGCAGTTACTTATCTGTATGGTTGCTAAAAGGTCATCTAAATAAACTGGTCAGACAGAGAAGAAGGGCTATTAAATGATGGTGCAAAACTGTATGGAATAACACAGCATTTGAGCTATATTCCAGAAATTCCTAACGACATTTATAAAACAAGGCCTAAAGATTTAGAATCATAGAATCATAGAATGGTTAGGGTTGGAAGGGACCTTCAAAGGTCATCTAGTCCAACCTCCCTGCAAGGCACAGGGACATCTCCAACCAGATCAGGTTGCTCAGAGCCCCGTCCAACCTGGCCTTGAATGTTTCCAGGGATGGGGCATCCACCACCTCTCTGGGCAACCTGTGCCAATGTTCTACCACCCTCAGTGTAAAAATTTTTTTCCTAGTATCTAATCTAAATCCACCTCCCTCTATTTTAAAACCATTACCCCTAGTCCTGCCACAACAAAACTCATTCTGAAAAACGTGATTAAAGTATTTGGTTAAATTCAATTGTAAATGATGAATAGGGTAGCTAAGTATTCTTGTAAGCTATCTGAAAAAAAATGTTAACTCTGTGGTTCAGGATTTATGCATCAAAGAAACATGTTTCAATTCTCCTCTCAGTGTCATCACCCCAGTGTCACCAGTGTATTGTTCATTCCAGTGCTGCCAGTCACACCTGTGTATTTGACATTATGTTCCACCCAGTCAGAGTTTTCTGATCACTGCTTATATGTTCAGGATGGTAAGGTTGATAAACTTTGATTGCAGTACTTGCACAGCCTGTATTTTTATACATCAGTTAGTTAGTTTAATTTCAAGTTGGTTGCGAAATGTTTTGTCTGCAGCCGGACTGGAGGAGTTTTTCCTTTTGAAGGTTTCTTACCATTTTGCTGTGTTCAGTACAACTCTTTGCCTGAGTTCAGATCTCTCTTTCCACTGATTTTGAACCTAGAGGAGACCTTTGCAGTAATAACAAGGAGGAATTCTACTTTACAAGACAGAGGCCTCTACACAGGATCGCCAGAATGTTTTTATCCTGGATCAAATATAACAACTAATTAAGCTTTGCAATGACTCTTGTTTCCATAGTTCACTAGTTGCCCTTGCTACACATGCTGTGGATTTCCACTCAGTTTTAAGAGCCATCTGGTTTTCATATCTCCTGCTTAGGACATGATCAGCTACTTTCATTTTTTCCATAGTGTAAGTGGAATGTATCCCTATCACACTTTAAAGTTCATTTCCACCCTATAATACGTGTCTAGGTTTTCCTGTACATACTGTATTTGGCAACAATCTTTTTTTTCCCCAACATTTTAAATTTTATTTTCATTTTTATAGTGAACATAGCTCTTGTAAAAGGTGGTGGACTGACAATTCTGGCAGATGAAACCTGGCTTATCTGTACAAACAAATAGTAAAAGGATTTGGCAAAGTAATCTTCCTGTAGTGTTCCCAGTATCATACGTTATCCCTGAACAGGAAAGAAATTCTTCAGGACTGAAGGCGAAAGTTCCTGTAATGGTTCAGCTTGCATGAATCTGTTCTAGTGGTGATGGTAAAGTCTAGTAATATCTTACTGGTAACCATTTATTCAGTAATTTCCACAGACACAGGAACACTGTCAGATGCTAACGCTAAATTCTGGCCATGAAATTGACACTTGTGAGCCTATGGCTCCCCCTGCTAAACATTTTCATTCATTGATCTTAGAAATATCAGGACAATTGGTATTTCCCTGGGAATTTATATAACATCTTTACAACTTTACATTAAGTCAAGGGCATTATTCACACTATTTTAAGCATGTGTCTAATTTAAAATTGTGATTGAGGGCTTCTATGCTTAGGAGCCAAGGTTCCTTACGTAGTCACGGGAGGGAGACTCTAGAGAAGGTCGCAAAAGCACCTGAAATACAAACCTACAGCCTGAGTAACCGGCCACAACTCAGAGATATAACAATAATGGGCATAGAGGTAAATTCCTTGTTCTCACTTCTTTAGTGTGTCAAATCGATTGCCACATTATCCTGTAGATCATCGTGAGTCTGGTGATTTTTTTCTAAGTTTTTGCTTCCCTTTACTGTACGAAACATGGCTAGTCTAGATATACCTCACTTCATTGCTCGTGCAGAGCTTTGGGCAGTAATGGCACTTCAGATTTTCCCACTCCATGCACATAACAATTAAGAGAGTGATATATTATAGAAAGAAATCATTGTTTGGTTATAAACTATAAGTTATTTTCTGAGTAGTGGAACTAGTAAAGCTGGTTTATGTCCTTATCTATCACCCATGTCCCCAAAGTTCTTTACCCCTTTCAGCCCCACCAGGCAAGATAAAGCAGTGTGTAATACATTTATTATATACATGCTGGCTAGGGAGCCAACTAGCTGCTTGCAACCAAGCAAGTCTGACTTCTGCCTGAATTTTCCACCAGTCAGAGTCTGATTTTGTTCTCTTTCTTCTGTCCAGCCACTTATTTTTATGGAATTTGTTGGAAGTTGTCTTTGAAAACTCTACTTTTATTTCTAATTTGGCTTAAAGTGGCCAAAAAGATCCCTATGAATAGATAATGTTTTTTAAATATGTGTGTGTATAATTTATTTTATATTATAACAATATTGCTAAATCACACAGAGATAAATGCTTATATTCATAGCTAGATATTGTATCTATGAATAATGTGAATTCATCATCCCATTTTGTTAGGAACAGTCCATGGGCCAGGAACTGGGATGCTCTGTACTTTCCCTCTTCTCTTTGCTACCATGAATTTCCTAGGTAAGCATTTTAGACATAATTCCACTTTTATTTGTCTCAATGACATTGGAAAACAGAGTATTTTCAATAAAAGGAGAAGTTCAGATCTCCTCAGCCCTGAAGCTACAGTCACCAACACTGTGCACATTACTAAATTCTCCTTACAGGCAGGTAAAAAACTAAATCCCCATGGGTATAGGAGACAGGTAGACTTCTGCCATTTCCCCCTCATAAGTGGAGTTGTGCTCCCTGATTTGTCAACATGTCTTCTCAGGGATCACTGAGGAGCAAGGGAGCTATAGATGCAAACATCATGCAAAAGCCAGTCCCAGCATGTGTGTGCAGTGCCAGACCCAGACCCTTGTGGCTGAGGGGCCACAAGGCAACAGGCATCACACAGAGCACTGAAGGCAGAGCCTTTTGTCATACAGCTGTGTAATTTAGGGTTAGGCAGCCTGTTTGGGACAATAGTGTGAGGGAAGTGGTTGAGTTGGTTGAGTCACCATCCCTGGAGGTACTTAAAAGACCTGTAGATGTGGTGCTTAGGGACATGATTTAGTGGTGGACCTCGCAGTATTAGGTTTATGGTTGGACTTGATGATTTTACAGGTTTTTTTCAAATCTAAATGATTCTACGAGAAGCGAGCATCTAATTCATCCTCAAACTTATTTGTACTGCAGAAGCCTTATCTGAGATTCTGTCTCAGCCCTGAATCATTCACAATTTAGTAACTTTTGCATGGGACACCTTGGATTTTAATTACAAAGCTCCAAAAACAGATTATTTCTTTCCAAGTGTTGTGAAGGCCAGCTTGCAACCCAGCCTCATGCTTGTCTTTCATCCTGAGAAAAGGGACGAAGAGAGAGGTGTTGAGAAAACTAGACACAGTCACAATTGTAAAAAGTGCAGATAAGTCTATTTTCATGTTGAACCTCATGTCAACAGGCAAGGACAAAGGATTTTTTTTTCTTTCTTGTCCCTCATCTTTTTCTTTAAGAAGCAGGACAGTATGCCATGCAGTGGCTGAGCTAGTAAAGTGATCCATCTGACTGCAACCACCTCCAAAATCCATAGCTTCTTGATACTAAATTTGTACATTTTCATCTGGATCACTTGTACCAAGCAATCTCAGGACAAGTAATTTTTCAAATAATGTCTCTCTAATGTGGTAAAGACAGTCAGCAGTGGCCAGACAAAAGTACCATGAGAGGGCTGGCTATAATGCTGCTCCCTCGAGTGTGGTAGGAGCTTTGTTAGTAGTCTGTTCCTTCCTCCCGTATGCTCACCTCACAAAAGCAGCATGGTTTTGATCAGCATCCTTCTTAAGTTAGGATGCCAATTTCGTTAATAAATAAATAAATAAATGTGCAAGGAATGCACTCAGGGAGAACTAGAGTCTAAGCATCAGCCTTGTACTAATAATTTAAGATTATAAACGACTACCCAAATTATTGACTGGGTGGTCAGCCAAGCCACTCTTCCCTACAGCTGTGTGCCAGGAGGCAGCAGCCGTCTCTCACACTTGCTGCTGTCCTCAGTCTTGAACTTTGCGCTGAAGGAAAGTGGGCATGGAAATAGCAGAGATACGAGGTCTTGAAGAGTAAGTAGACAGTGGAAAGAGAGGCTACATGAAAGGCAGGAATCTTCCACCAGAATTATCCTGGTCTGTGGGAAGAGAGAGAAGCTTTCTTTGGAGCTGAAGCAAAAGAGCCCAGACTTGAATGCTCGTGTCGCTAGGCAAATTATGCAGGTTTTTTTCCTCTTTTTAAATTATATGCTGTGGATGATGCTCTGTCAAAGCTAGTTCTATATCTACAGTGAAGCAGTAACAGGAAAAAAAAAATAAAATCCTAATCTGAAAGCTCCTTATCTTCCTAAGAGAACACCCATGGACACACACAAAGCCACTCCTGCAGAGTGCATGCATGTGGTAGGGGTCAGGGCTGAATAGAAATAATCTTGATACAAATCAAAGTTTCCATATTTTTGAAATCAAAGCGATTTAGGAGAATCATAATCCCCAAAGCTGTTTCCTCAAATGATTTCAACAGCTTGAGGCGAGTTCGTTAAAACAATGTATCTCCAGTCTTTCAGCGGAGACAAGCTCTCCATAGGACAGTGTCTTTGCTTATCTGGGAAGAGCTTCTTGCCGAGTTCCCGCTGGTTTATTCAAGACTGGGGCTGGGCTCCTGTTACTCTTCTCCTGCTGAAAGTTAAACTGGTTCCAGCTAGTCAGTGCTGCCTGACAGATCTAAATAAGGCAACGCCAAGTGTACAGACCACACTCTGATACTGAATGTGATTACCATGGGAAGCCTTCCAAATTCGAAACAGCCAGGAATTTCAACCTTGGAGCCAAGGCAGTTCTAATAAGGACACAGGGGGGGAATTGCCGTCTGAATTTAATTTGCAAAGTAACATTAATAGGAAAAGAAGTAGCTTACACACACTTCGAATGAGAAGTATGATAAAATGTCAGGAAGATTCAAAACCCAAATTATCTAAGTCCAAGATCCGTGAGCTCGTCAGAAAAACAAATGGTACACATAAATGTGCATAGTAGTGAAAAAATTCAAAGCCTGGATGTATGTGTAACACTTTAGTTTGGAAATTAAGCTATCTGGGTTCAGATATAATTGTGTTCAAATGTGTCACATTTTAAAGTGTGTCACACATTCCAAAAGTGTGTGTATTTTTCCCAGCACTGCTACTTGGTCTGAGACAATGTATTTTTTCTCTGCACAAGTTCATCTCACTTCATTCTTTGTAGCTATGAAATACCATTCTCATTACTTCAGATTATATTGCTTGTCTGTTAGGGTTCAGGACTTGATGTGAAAAATAGAGTTGGATGGGAAAGAGTTTTCCTATCCTCCATACATACAATTGCAGGGTCTCTTAGATCCCAGATATGTGTCTCATCCTACAGGTTTTGGATTTTTAAAATGCATAGTGTCTCCCATTAATACTTATGTTTCTGGTTTTGAATCCCATACAGTCTCATATAAAACCCGAAAAAAAAAAAAAAGTTTTTTGCTAAATCTAGGACTTACATATATGTGCCTACAAAAAGCCAGGTGTTCACAACACATTTTTTTCAGTAGAAATCTTGTCTGGTATGAAAAACCTTGTGAAGACCTGAACACAGACAGGAGTTCCCATTTACTACTATTACTTTATGTTAATGGAGAAATCATAATTATTCCCATCTTCAAACTACTGTCAATTTTATAGTGTAACATGCTAAATGTAAGATAGATATTGCTATTACTGATCATAAATTCATGTTATTTCTATGATAATATGAGCGTAATGGTACAAATACATGGAAATTTGGAAAGTAAAGACATTTTCTTCAAATATTGCAATCTTTATATGCTAGTACAAGTTTGACAGAACAACTGAATGCCACAACGAATTCTGAACTCAGAAAATGCATTCAAAAAGTCCTGTGCAACAGGATTATCACACATTTTCACACAATTTTCACATTTTCACAACCCAGGCAATGTCGTATAAACAAGTGAATTAGTATAATTTGTGAAACAAGCAAAAAAGCTTCATCGTATTTTACAACTCTCTCCTGCATCTTCGTGTATTAAGGATGCAGGAGACACTTGTAGAAGCTACATATATATATTTATTTGCAACATATATTTACCATGATAATTAATCACAAATAAAATCTACTGATACAGCAATAAAGCAATTTATTCAGGAAGTTTCGCATTTAAAACACATTCACTGAACCTGCTTCTCACTCCCATTTAAGATAACATAATAAGAAGCAAAGTGGCCTGAAAAAGACAGGCAGCACTGTGTAGGGAGAGTAATTTATTAAAAGCCAAATAGCCAAAAAGCCAAAAGCTTGGTGAATGCTAATGCTTTGTGTAATCTCATTCTATCTTTTTATTTGCAAATAAGTCTTCCCAGTGAGAAATTACTCTGCGCCATCTTACTGAGTCAGTTGAAGGGAAAGAAAAATAACAAGTGCTGAGAGTTGCTGTAGTTTAGGGGTATACTAACTTCAAACCCCAATAAGAGCATATAAGATGAATATGTGATTATTTATCATTTAATCAGTTTTGCAGACATATTAACTTATTCTGAGTGGAGCTTAAGCACTATGTCTCCAAACTCAGTTTAACCTCTGTCCAGAGATGAATGCAAAGTGATTTTTCCCCTCAGGTTAACAGTTCATATGACAGGCTTTCTTTATACCTTTCTATTTAGTTTAATCTATTTAGGGTCATGACTCCTGACCTTTACTTTGAGTTCTGATCTCTGATGAAGCCCAAACATTGAGATTGATGTCTTTTGCAGCTACCATGCATCACCTGGTACTACATGCAAAAAACAAAGCAAGAGGAGAGACAGTCTAGATGTTTATATTCTATGTGTTGCCCTTCATGCTTTTTCAGTGACAGATAAAGTACTTAAGCATCCTCTTCTTTTTTCCTGCCTGTTGCTTAGACATGAATGGCCATGGCAAATGGTGACAGCAACAGGAGGCAGCGAGGGGGGTGTGTAGGGGTGGGACAGACAAGTGTGACGATGATTACCCTTTTTTTTCAGAAGTCTAGGGGAAAAAAAGTCAGTAAAACAACCAAGCGTTCTTCCTTCATAGTTCCACACTCAATCAAAATTGAAATAAAACAGTCTTATCTTGAAAGAGAAGCTATCAAAACACACGCTAGCATTCACAGTAAAAAAAAAAGAGAATCAAAATACACCAAGCCGTACCACTCTCAGTTTATGTCTACACAAACTCTCAAGTGTTACAGAAGCACACACTCTGAAATAATGTTGTTTACACCCCAACCCTTTCTGAACCCAAGCTCAGTGTGAAGCTAGTATGAGGCTGGATTTGAAATGCATTAGAAACTGAGAAAAGCTGTTCTTTGGTAGGCAGCTTTAACTATTTGCCCGTCACTCGGTCAGCAGAAATCAGCAACCCAGAAAGAGGTGTTTGGTACCAGTACAGTCCTCAACAACTGGCAGCACATTCCTGTGTCTGTGTGTGCACATTGTTTCAAACAGTTACTCTATTTCCTAAAGAAATTATTTTCTAGAGGGAAATTTTGATCTATCACATGCAGTTTTCATTCATTCTTGATTTCTGCTTCTGTGGGTTATATGCAAGCTACGGCAAAGATAGCCATTAGAAATGTGAAAAATCATGCAGAGCTATTAAAAGATCTTAGAAACATTTGTAGTATATAGTGATATTTTACACAACTGCACCCTCTTTTCACTCAACATGCCTATTCCCTTTACAGTTGGTTTGCTAAGTCACAGACTAAGGGTGAAACACAAGGAAGCACCTCATGTACTTCCAGGTTTTGCAGCATCACTGTTAAAACACCTGAAAGTGCCACTCTGTAGATGAAAGATCCTAGGAAGCAGCAAAAGGCATGTAAGACTCTTAGGAAGTCACTGACAACACACAGTTCCCACAAGAAGCCTCTCAGAGAGTGGAGGCGTTTGTAGCCCACATAGTGCATGCGAACTGAGAGCTGCCCCATAGCTTTCTCAAGGTGTTGGAGCTGGAAGCTAACTGAGCAAGGGCTACTCTTTGAGAAGGTACTGGAGATGCTTCTCTTGTTACCTCTTTTACCCTGTAACACGGAAGGCCAAGGCCTCCTCCATTTCTCCTCTCCAATGGTAGCATCCCCTCCAGCTCCTGGGGCAGATGTACACACAGCTCTCTTGCTCCATGGGTCAAGTTTTTGGCCACATGGCTGATGCCACATGCGCAGGCAGCAGCGCTGATGCTTACCAGGGTTGCCAGCAAGATGCACTGGGGCTGTAGTACACTTTAAGTGGGGGAACAGCTGGGACCTGTCCATTTCACCCCTGAATCACCGTGGAGCATGGTGTGAATAGGTTGCTAAGCACTAGGGACTCTGCAAGGGTGTCAGGGGAGGCCATCAGCAAAAGCCAAGGTAATCTCAAATGGGAGCTTTATGGACCACTCAGCTGGATTCCATTTCCTAAATTTCTCCCACAGCCTCTCTGTCACCAAAGCAGGATTTCAGGGTCTCTCCCTACTTTTTTTCCCCTCAATATACATATATTGCAAATGGACACCCTCTTGTTTGGCAGTGCTAGCTAACAAAACCGTATTTGCCAATAACTCAACCGATTTCCTATAAAGATCTGAGGGCCATGCAAGGTGCTGACCTTATTTATAAAGTCCTTATAACAATTTAGATTCTATCTACCTTGGAGATTGTTTTCCTTTACTCTTCAATCTTCCCTTAATTCAAGTTTTCCCTTACTCTTCTTCTTCCCTTAATTCAAGTTAACAGATTCTCCTAGGGTTTAAACATCTGGAATGTGTTCCTTCTACATGGGCCTCAATTCTAGTGTTTTGCTTGGCCCCTTAACCAAAAGAGTCTAGCAATGTTTCTTAAGTTATAATGTTGTCTTTAACTAGAGCAGAGTGCAAAATTTCAAAGTGGAAACTTGATTCAGAAGATTTTTTTGGTTTTATTACCTTGTCCGTATTCAAATTGATTGCACCATTTGGGGAGCAAGGTCAGTCTGAATGCAGATCCCTGAGACAACGTTTAGGTTGCAAATGTCAGTCCTTTAGTAAGGATTAACCATTACCATCATGATCAGCTATTATTATGTATTTCTTATTTGTGATGATATTTAATAAAGTTGTGATGCAACTGAAAGATATATGTGTAGTATAAATTTAATATATTTTTCAAAATATTTATGAAATTTCAACCATTTAATTTATTTATCTTTTGTATATTACTTGGAACATTTTCTACAACTCTGGCAGCTGTGAAACAAATGTATTTTATAAATCTATGAATAGAAATCATAAATATGAAAAATCACCTACTGACAGTGTTAATGTTGTTGACATCAGTGAAGCAACTCTGCATTTGTGTTTAAAGACCTGAGATCAGGATTCAATTATGTATTAATTAATTACTGATGGCTCTTGGTTGATGCATATATTTTCAAAGAACCTATTTTCTTTATCATGTTTACAAAATACTATGGGATTTTACAGGAATAATTTGAAATGTTTTATCTTATTGTAGTGGCACTACAGAGTGGATGATTATTATGGGATTTACCATAAAGAATCTGTACAGGGAGGAATCTTATTAGAACAGACATATGTGAGTAAATTTTAGGGCTAGTTTTTGTCACCTTTTCTCACAAAAGCTGTTCAAGGAGCAGTAGGCAGCAGAAACGCAATCTGGATTGTGAGGGGTTGTTTAGACATGCACAAGCCAAGAACTCTCCTAAGGCAATTAATGGTATAAAAAGCATCTGTAACCTTCCAGCTAACCCATACAAACAGCTGTGAAAGGAGGATTCATATGACATAATCTTTATCTGATCCCCTGCATGAAAACTTTTATCAATGCCAGGATAACAGCTACCATTAGGTCAGGTTGTAAACCTGTAGGTGCTTCCCATGAAATCTGTAAGCCATCACTAATTAATTCAGTTATTTTAGCAAAAAAAAAAAATCTTACATTGTTTCCTTTGTTTCTCATTATGGAAAAGACCTCATATGAGGTCTTGGATAGACAAGCACTGAATGCTGCTGCTGAGGAAGAACCAAATATTTCAGAGTAATTGACTTCATCCAGTGAAAGCCATTTGGATTAGATGGGACTATAAGAGAAATAGAGCTCTTTTGGCCTCTTTCAGGCTTCTTCCCCCTTCCTGTGAAAGCATAGTGATCTCTAACCTACCAAAATTCAAAAGTATTTGCTGTATTGTGTAGGCCAATGCATACATATTTTTGTTCAGTTTTTCTAGTTTTAAGTATTAAAAGTGCATAAATAGATGATCTGAGGCTGATCCTAGCCCCTGGGCTTCCCTTTGAGCCCAAACAGCACAGCTGCAGAAGCTGTATGCTTTATGATTTCTTCAGGAAAAAAAAAAAAAAAAAAAAGATGTAACATTCCTTCCATTGAGCTTTTGGAGCAAAAATCTGATTTTAGATGAAGTCATAATGGTTTTTCCCATATGACTGAGTTCACAATCAGAGAGGCTACACAAAATTGTTTTCTTTTAGTACTGAATACGAAATTTGTATTTGGGCTCAAAGCATTTTCAGCCTACCTAATGCTCCCATTCTCTTTAGTGCCTGCTAATAACTGATAAGGGAGTAGAGGTAGGTGTTCTGTTTTGATGTCAGAGATACAAAGCACCTGCTTTCCCTTTTCTTAATGAAGTATCTCTCCTCTTCTTAAGGAAGAATCTTCACATCTTTCCTCAATTATTTCTGGAAATAGCAGGCAGGTGAATACCGGCTACACCACATAGTGATAGTTAGCATTCAGATTTTTGATATTTTTCTTTTCTATTAGGGAAGAAATTAACAATGGAGTCAGACATTTCTTTTGCATTCCTCTGTTGCATCCTGGATATAAATGTCATACACAAAATCTCAATTCCTAGCACTAGAAAACCCTAAGACCAGCAGTGTTTTATTTTCCTGTAGTACTATGCTTTTTTAACAGCACATGTGCTTTTAACAGCAAATATACTACCTAAATGTGCTTTCTTTAGTTTTCACTCTGATGCACAGAAATACTCCTCACTGTTTCTGGTGCTTCTTTGTGTAGTTCTTTAGTGATTCCGTTATTCTGCACGCAAACACTCCTGTCATCTGACACTCAGTTTCCCCATTGTGCATTCAGATGAGTGATAACCCACACTATACATCTGAATCTTAACCAATTTTTCAGAAAAAAAAAAAATGTGCTTTGGGCAGTGATTCTTACAGTTCCAGCTGTCTATTCCACACAGGAGCTTAACTGCCTTTGCAGTTATATTGAAAGATGGGCAGTTATCATAACCTCCAGATTTTTCTAAAGTTTCACCTAATCTGCTGTACAGGAAATATGGCTCTTGAAAAGGAACTTAGAAAAGAGAAGTTTTTAGAAAAAAAAAAAAAAAGAAAAATTTTAGATTACTTTTTCTCCATGTGATACTACTGTGACAAAATAGTTTTCACAGGGTTACTTCTCCAGTTGAAGATTCCTGTCTGAACACTTCCTAGCTGTACTGATGTTCTGGATGGGATAAGACCCATTCTGGGTCAAACTTTACTGAAATACAATCATTAGCCAGAGGGTGCCTGTAGCAAAACAGAAGGGGAAAATCTGTCTTAAAATGAATTTTTTTCATGCAAATTATGAAGTAATATCCAACTGATTATGTGTGGGAAGCTCTTACAGGTTTTTAATAACTGTGTACAAATTAAACATGGAAATGAATGTGTTTTTTAAATTATAATATTGCATTTGCTGTTTCATGGAAGTCTGTATTCAAAAGCATACAGCTTTCCATAACTAACACAATGCTTAGTTTTATTTCAGTAGCTGAAAAAAACCTGTTAATAGTGCCAAGTTTAGCTCTGTTGTACACTGTGAGAAAAAAAAAAAACATGTACAGAATCACCACATATTAGTTTAAATTGGTTATTTTATTGCGAGCTAGACTTGGAATGGCATGGCTAGTAGGTGGAAAGATGGCTAATTTCATACCTTCAGTATGGCAATGAGACTAATGTAAAGATTTCAGCTGATATCCTCCAAGCCACAACACTCTGAAATTGAAAAGAAAGCTTTAGATCAGAATAAAAATAGACTTGAAGAAAACAGAAATTTCAATTAGGAAAAAAATAATCCTTTAGCGATTAAAGGTCAGTGAAGTATGAATAGTTAAATAAACACAATGTGAACGATTATCCCAAAATATTTTTTTTTCTGCCTTGATTGTGTGAATACAGGATAGGTTGTGTTCTCAGCTTTGGAACAACATTAAAAAAATGTGTTTCTTTAACCACTAAGCCTTCCTTTCTCTGTACTAAGCAAAATATAAAAAGCATCACTCGGTGTAGCCTGCTGTGGCAGGACAACATCCTCCTACACAAGCAATTTCAGTTAAAACAAAGGGGAACAATTTCTATCTTTCACTATATGACTTGACAGAGTCCCTTGACAGAATACTCCATACTATTACTATTTCCAAGAAGTTGAATTATTGGAAATTGCTTGGACTGCTCCACAGATCTGTAAGATTAAAACAATGTTGGCCATTGATTTGGAATGTATGGAAGAAGACACTACACACCCTGTAGAAAAGGACCATGGATGACAGGAGCAAGGCAGGAGACTGGCAAAGCTAAGTAAGGACCTGCTGGTCAAATTAGTATAATATTAATCCAAACCTCAATTCATATAGTGACAGGCATATGGGAAAGCTGCAACACACATATATATAGCTATTCAGTAATCACCCTCTTCAGCTTTCCTTCTGACTATGAGCTTTCCAGATGACATTACAGCTATTCTTTTCTTTGATAATAAATAAAAAAAATCTGTGCTTTTTGAGTACTCAGTAGATTGGAAATTATTTCAGGACCACAGCACTGCAAGAAACTATGGCAGTTATAACAGAAATGTAGTAGATCTGCAATTTGATTCATCTCAGGTCTAATTCACCCACTAAACATGGCTAAAGAATTCTGCCAAAGAAGATTTATTTTCTCATTTAATCAGTCATAATTCCTTAGCACATTCAGTAGAATGTAATCAAAAGCTTGAAAATTGCAAGAGACATAGAAACTGCAATAGTAAATGAAAGTAATAGTATATTAAGTCTAGAATCATGATCTCCAAAAATATAAAAACAGGAAAATAAATAACACAGTTCTGGCACAAATCTTTGGATGATTTTTTTTGTTGTTGCTAAATGCACTATATCTTCAGCATTCATTCATGCTTTTGAATACTTACTTAACCATTCCATGCATTACCTGAGAACAAATTACTTAATTCAAATTGAAACAGCAGGTTGCTTATCATTTGATCATACTCAGTGACAGTAATAAAAGGAGGTTTACCTTCATCCACCGATAGCACAGGTTTTAAACTGATGACATATTGTTACAGTATATAACATTTTTTTTTCATTGATTGAATTGGTTTATTAATCCTGTAATACTGATTCCATTGAGAACTAAAAAGATGACACTCAGCATGGAAATAAATCTGATAAAACCACTTCATTGTTATGTTTATTTATACTCCACATATACTTTGCATTTTAAAATTTGCTTCAAAGTTCTCATTTTTAAAATGTGGAAGGTTTTACAGTGTATTGCTTTTTTAACCTTTAGCCTTTCTTTGACTTCAGTGACTCAGCACAACAGGACATTTAGACCAATGACTGTAGATGAATCCAAGAATAAAGGCAAATAACCTGCCATTATTGAAAACAATACTGATGTTGTCAGGAATTTTAAGAAAGACAAGGTCTCATCCCAAATCAGGAATTCATGGACATCAGCAGCTTGAGCATGTATACTCCACAGCATATACTCTGACACTTTGAAGTACATATTGTCTCAGATGCTGTCCTGTTTGGTTCAAAAAGACATCACAGAAAATAAAATACTGATCATAGTTGAAGAATATTAGCCTCCATATTTTACTAACAAATTTCATGACAGAGTACATATTCTGGTGTTAAAATCATACGGAGGACATTTAAACATTGATCCTTGATGCATTTTATAAGATGAAATAATAATACCTTTATAACAACGTGCCAAGCAGAAAATCATCATACTTTGCTTTTAAGTTAGGTGTAGCAGAAAACTCTGTATGACAAAGTTTAAACTCTTGTTGATCATTTTTTTACATTTCCTGTTTCTCTAGAGTTACAGCAACACTTGTTCAAATTATTTCCTTGGCCTATGATCTATTATTGATTCATAATCTTTTCTTTTTTTTTTAATGAAGAAATGCTAGCTGTGGATTGGGCTGTAGAAAGCAAAAATAGGGTTACTAGAGCAGGGAGAAATTTCAGTTTCAACCACAGTTGACCAAAACTGTTGCCAAATACTTCATAAACAAGTGAAAAAAAGGGAAAGGAAGGAAGGAAGTCAAACAAAGCTAATAAAAAAAAAAGTTTAAAATGTTAAATATTTCATTTCAATATTTTTCTAAAGATATTTTCTCTGTTTTTAAATGGTTCTTTCTTTCAACATTTGCCAAATTTTCATTATAAGTCCATAAAAATCCTAATATAAAGTAACATTTTTCATTTTGAAATGCATTGAAATTATTTTTTCTAATTTTGCATTTCAGCAGTAATACTGAAAATGCTTTCAGTTCAGAGTGACCCCAAAAGTATTTATTTATTTTTATCTTTTTAGTCAGTGAATTAAAGGACAGCTTTGGAAAATTCAATAGCAAACAGTTTATTTTTTTCTGAATATTTATTTGTTTATACTTAGCAAAGAACTCTATTTACCCTTGTAACATATGAAAAAAAAAGATTACATTTTCTGAATGAGAACTTTTGCTTACAAGAAAACAAGATGGTGGTTTTGCATTGTATTCTAATATATTTATGATGGCTTTGATGGGAGGAACTAACTCATCTTCAGCATCACCGTCTGGAGCTGGCACTTGCCAGTTAGTGGGAGCTAACTTTCCTGTTTTAAAAAGGAAATACATATGGAAAGACATTAATGCCTCTTTAGTGTGATTATGATAATATAGTCATAATTTGAGAGCCACCACACTCCTTGGAGCTAATCTGTTATAGCAGCTTCTAATGGATGCAAATGCTGATGGAGGAAAGGCATTAGTGATCAATGTGTACGCCTCCCTGTTTGCATTTTCTTCCTATTGTCTCCGCTGCTGACTGATAGAGTCAAAGTCACAGAGGTCTTACATTGTTGATGTCAGTAGCATTTTGTCTATGTCCTGGTTTCAGTTGAGACAGAGTTAATTTTCTTCCTAGTAGCTGGTATAGTGCTGTGTTTTAGATTTCGTCTGAGAATAGTGTTGGTAACACATTGATGTTTTAGTTGTTGTTAAATACTACTTGCATTAAGTCAAGGACTTTTCAGCTTCTCATGACCTGCCAGTGAGAAGGCTGGAGGTGCACAAGAAGCTCAGAGTGGGCACAGCCAGGATGGCTGACCCAAACTGGCCAAAGGGATATTCCATACCATATCATGTCATGCTCAGTTAATAAACCGAGGGGAGTTGGCTAGGCAGGGGCATTTGCTGCTTAGAGCTGGGCTGGACATTGTTCAGTGAGTGGTGAGCAATTGCACTGTACATCACTCATTTTGTATATTATTTTATTATCATCATTGTTTTATCTTCCTTTGCTGTCTTATTAAACTGTCTTTATGTCAATGCATGAGTTTTACTTTTTTACAATTCTAATCCTCATCCCACTGGAGTGGAGAGGGGACTAAGCCAGCGGCTGCATGGTGCTTAGTTGCTGCCCAGAGTTAAACCACCACAGTCTAGGAAATCATGCAGGAGAAACAAAGGATCTGTATGAAACGTGTCCCAGGTTTTTCTCTCCTCCACATGTTTCCACAACAATTTTTAGTTCAGGCAAGTAAACATGAAAAATAAAAACTTTCAGTTGTTCGAACTGCTCTGAAACCAAATAAATCTTAGTATAAAAATGCTCATGGAAAGAGTAATTTCCATGATATAGTAGGTAAAAAATAATTTATTAAAGACCAATTTCAAAAATAAGCAATGTTAATTCACTGTAAATGTGTTAACATTATTTGACTGCAAAAGTCACTGAAAAATTACTTTTCTTACTTAAAATTATGTAAATGTTAAATTAAAGAACATATTCATCTGCATGGTTTGGTTTTCAGTAAAAAAAAAAAAAACATAAAAGAGATTTTGTTGATGGAGAAAAATTGGGTGCAATTTACACTTCATGCTGCCAGCTTAGATTTTGTCACAAATCTTGTGATATTTGGTGTTAGTCTGAAATGTTTCTTGACATTTAAACCAATCACAAGATTTCTAGGGAATTAGCTTATGGTTTTTGAGCACCAGTGGATTGCAATACTAGCTTATTAGTTTGTCCTCAGCATTAGAACAGTAGAGTCACTTCCCATTGCACAAAACTCTTCATAAATCTTCCATATGCTATTCTAAATTGAGACCCTAGCATTCCAGCATCACTCACCCATACATAATTTACTTTACTCTACATGCTCTCAGAACCAAAGTTTCACCTGGTTTTACTCATATAAAAAGGACATTGTCATTTAGCTTTGTTTGCAGCTGCTGATGGCTTTCAAATTTACTGTAGTTTTGCAACATTTGGGTGGTATTTAATTCAGAAGGAATATTTTCAGTCCTCAGTTGCCCTTCAGATATGAAACTGGGGATAGATAGAAGGCTTCGAGTGAATAAGTCATTTGACAAATGTTCTGCTTATTCCTGTCTGCAGATTTTTTATAAGCAGTTTGCAATTTTCTCATACACATTAGTCATTCAAAATTGCTGCCTATTTTGTGCAAATACTCTGTGGTCTGTCAATTGTACTCCAGCAGATACTTTCAAATATATGAAATCTGAGGCACTCTATATTTCTGACTGGAGACAGAGCTCGCATAACATTATTTTTGCTCCTCAGCTTTTGACCACAACTTTTAGAACCTGTATTTCCCTCTTCAGATGTGCCTTAACAAAACCAAAATTAGTTTTCCATTAATATCTCCTAAAGGTCAATGTTCCTGCAGAAACTATGACAAATAAACTGATTCACTAGAATATCCATAGACAGTAAGCACAGAAGGAGGAAAAGCAGGAGGAGTAAACTGCTGTGAAAATACAGATTTCTTTTGCAGATAAGAATAGTGGTCTTGATTCAGCAGACTTTCTGGAGGAAGCTGTAACATCCCATGAAGCCCTTTCAGCATATTTAAATGTTTGAAGTAAAATTTGTGATATTTTTAAGTTTTATCATACATGTAAGAATGCCACACACCACAGTAAAACTAAAGCCATCATGGCAGAATGTTCTTACATAATAAACTAGTGTTGGTCAATAAAATCCAGAAACAACTGGTCTATGTACTATGATACTTTGAAGCAACCTGCGCAGAAAACATGCTAAGGATTCTACACAGAAATTATGAAGTAATTTAAAATGCATAAGAACTATAGTCAATATATCTTACAATCTCAAACTGATGAGGATTTGTGTATTAAAAAAAAATAAAAAGGTTTTATGTGCCTCAAATGTGTTTCAAATTTTCCTCACACATAGTCTTTGTTCAAATTCACGCATACTTCCAAATGGAATAAATATGGTCTTGATGTCTGGCAAAAACTTTTTAGTTTTCGTTTCTAACATGAAGGGTTCCTCAAAAATAAACAGCTTGACCAACTGAAAAATGTATTAACTTGAGTCACTGGAATGAACAGTATGAAGTTATAACATAATATGCCACATTTCTTTTTATATCAAAAGAAATCAGATACCAAAGAGTATTTCCAAGAGAAGCTGTGTGTTTTAGAAAACAAAGAGGGAGACCAAGAGTCAAGAAGACGGAGTTTCATTTCTCTTTCGATCCACTGCTTATCAGATGATCTTGAAAAACTGACTATATCTCTGGTTTGATCTTGACCACACAGATGATAAGCTCTTTGGAGTAGGGTTTGGTTTTACCTGTTAATTGTGTAATTCCTGGAAGAAAGAGATGTCTAGAGGAACATAAAGTTTAATAATAACTAAAGGAAGGTTTATTAAGTGTATGAAACAGAAGTAGGCCACTGAGTATTGTTTAGCTTCTAATTACAAAAGAAATATCAATGAAAATTCTATTAACCCCATGCATATGACATAGAACAATAAACTGAGCTTTTTTTTTTTCTGATTTCCTCCAGAAGTGGAACTGAATTTGTTGACACAGATATACAGGTGAACATCTGCACATAACATCCACTTCTCTCTCTGCTAAATTGCCTCTCTTACTTGCTAATAAATTTTATTAGTTTTCATTATTGCAGTGGTTATTATTTTTACATTGAAAGGAATGGAAGAGATCAGAGTTACCTGAAAAGGGTGGTGAAGTGAATAGATTCACCACCTGTGCGGTCACTGAACCACCCAGTAACAATGGATCTAACAATAAGATTAGAACATGTAATTGCCTTCTATATCACGTAGTTCAACTGCATGGCAGATCAGGACTGTTCCCTAAAGTTCCCTAATGTGTTATCCAGTTAAGTTTTAAACATCCCTTATAAATGTGTGTAGTGTGCTCAACGTTTCCCTGTATTGTAATGCTCCTGCAGGGACTGGCCAAAGATCCAAACATCCTGTCTTAGTGTCTGTACCACCTAGGAAGAAATTTATGAAATATTTTGGTCCTGCTGCTTTCTGGTTGTTTGGGCATCAAGGGAATATGAAACTAAGCCAGTTGGATGCTATAAGTCTTCTTTTCCTGTTGACTCTGGCACAAAAGTACATATTTTGGGGCTGGAAAACTGAGATGTTCTCCCTGCACACCCAAGTGGGTTAAACTTCATAACAGAAGATCAGCCAGTAGGGAAAAAAATATTACTTTACTGAAAATATTGGATGAATTTTGCAGTGAGTGGGATACTACAGAATGGTCTCATCGTTCTGTCATTCTGTGAATCCACAAAGGAGAATGAGAGGAAAGTAAGAATAGCCATGTTTACTTGGAGTCTATGGACAAGGATCTGTGTTTGAACATGTGGTTAAACTAAAAGTAGTATGTATTTAAAGAATATATAATCTGAGCTTTTTCCTCTGACTAATACATTTCATTAGCCCATAGTGTTTCTGCAGTTTGCTACTTTCAAATATAATTGAATCAGAAACTTTAATTACAACATGAATGAACAAAATATTGTATATACTACATAACATAATACAATAGTTCTTAATCTGTGGAACACATACTACTCCAAAGTATTAGTCACCAGCACAGGTCCAGAAGCTGTCATTGGCACCAGTAGTGTTACTTACCATTGTCAATGATGGAGGTACTTGAAAGTACTATTAGCTAATACAATATATATATAATATACATATAAAAAAAACCCCAGCATTCTTATAAATTATATTGATTCTTACTTAACAGATGCCATTAAGAAGTTACAAACAAAAATTCCAGATAGGAGAGGCAATATTTGACAATATTCTTTTCCTTTTAAATCAAATGAGAAATGGAGGAATGCCTGACAAGTATTTATTTCCAGAACAGAGACACTGGACAAAAAATGTATTGTATGCATGCCAGAACTGTATTAATAGATTTTTAAAACCAGCCAGGCTATCATCAGTGTCCTTAAGAGGAAACTCTTGCAGGGATTGCAAGTTGAGTATAACGCGATGACCACCTCTTAATGTGCAGCCTGCTCCTGGTTTGCAGCTCTGGAGCAGCTCTCTGTCGGTCATCAATGTGTGGTATATCAGCCTGGAGTGATCTTTACTCAAGAATTAAATGGAAGGAGCTGGAAAGAGTTGGCTTCAAGAGGAAAGCTGGCCTTCCCTTCTTGGGGCTCTGCCAGTGATCTCGTAGCTTCAACACTGATTTATCACCACAGTGACATCTGTGTGCAACAGTACAGTTCAGGAAATAAATTCTGCAGCCATTTCTATCCCCTGAACCAATTCCAAGCCATCCTTTCCTTAGTCCATAGAAAGGATTATATGATCCTCATCTGCATCACTTTGGTTTTCTTTTCATACCAGAGGATCCTTGGCAATCTGCATCAGTGTTCTTCTTATCAGAGACCTTTGTCTTTCCCTCTAGCCCTTTCTCAAGAGCTCTGCTCCTCAATGAAGGATACCCTCTCATCTTACACTCATACTCTTCAGCCTCCCATTTGGAGAAGTGTTCAGTCGAATGACTGGTCAATTCTCTCCTGCACTCACACTCCTGTTCAAGCATGCATACAACCTGCAGCCACAGTTACATGGGAGGTAGCTTTGGTTTTCATGAGCTTCCCCAAAGTCCAGCTCTTCCAACAGGCCCTTTGAGCAGACACAGAAACACAGAAACAGAGAATTCTAATTAATATCATGGGAAAAAAAAATCCTCACTTCTATTCTATTTCTGTATTTCTAAGAACAAAGGGTCACAAACTTAAAACTAAATGAAAAGGCCAAAAAAAAAAGAAGACTGAAATACCACTTTGACTACACTAAGAGTTTAAAAAAGACAAAGAGTTTCTCACAATTTCAGTTGCAAGCATGCATGTTTGTTTCATATTTTTATGGCACAATACTAAGATTCATACAATATATTATTTCTTATGGGCTGGAAAAGATGTTGCATTTCTTTAGGCTTTACTCAGAGACAGTACAGTTCAATTAGTTGTGTAAATCATCACTTGGCTGATGATAAGTCTGCCTCACAACATATTAAATATTTTTAAGCTATGTAGGATTAAATAGTTAATTCATATGTAGCTGAGTTGTTAGGTGTAAAATTACTTCTGGGGCATAATTTATTCAGTTCTGTATGAATAGATGGTTCTGGTAAGGCAGAGTGAAGATATAATGCATAGTTTCCTGAAGCAAAATTCAAAGCCTGTGAAGACTCAAAGTCACATGAAAAAATTAAGAAATCAAATTTTTTCAGAAAAAAAAAGTTTTATTTTAATTGCCTCACTCAAGATACTAAACTGAACTAGTTTCGACTTGTCATAGATTTTGTTTTAAAAATATAAAGCATTGAGACAAAATTACTAGTGAATTAAATGAAATATATTCAATCTCTTATTGTACTTATTTGGCTCTTAACGTGTGTTTAAAAATACATCTCTTCAGTGGGTAGGAGACAGAATGCTTAACTAACGAAGCAAGAAAAATGTTAAGACAAGCACGCTAGTGGTTGAGCTGCCAGCTATCGTTTGCTAAAGAATCTTTCACAGTATGATATAGGTCAATATTTAGAGAAACAATACTTGAAGTTGGCCACTTTTGGTAGCTTAGATATATACATTTATGAGATTAACATAAAGTTAGTATGTTATAAATAAATTGATTTTTTTTATAGCATGTTTCTGTCAGATTGAGTGTGAGAGACGGAGAGATGCTATTCTCACAGGGATCCTTACAGTTCAGCTCAGCTCTCCCCTTGTGTCGCAACCAGCTCACTACAGTGACTAGGAGGAAAAGTGAAAAGAAAAATCTTTTTTTCTCCTATGGTTAATCTTTGCCTGATATTTCTTCACTTTTAGGAATATTGATTTGTCAGTAACATAGCCACACAGTGCCAGCACTGGCCCATACTATGTTTTCAGGTATAGGTGCTGAGGTCCTATTTATTTCAAATAAATCTGCGCAAAGTTCGGTCCAGTTTATTACCATTTGAGAAGTTACCTTAGGTAGAAATCTAAATGATGACGCTTTTTTTTTTATCTAGTGCAATGTCTTACATCGTGCTTTCGTCACTCTGGGATGTCTCTGCAATTCTGTCTACCAAATCTGTTTTGGGATTAAAACACTTTTAACACAAGCGAAGAAAACTGATCTGCACAGTGAAGAGCAGAATCCTTGAAGAAAAAAAATTTGGCGTCTCTGAGCCCAGGTGGTGGAATCCACCTACCATAGAAGCTGACGGGAGTTGGACAAGCAAACAATCAAGCTGAAGATGAAGGGTATTAGGAGGAGCCAAGCTTTCAGATAATGAGGACAATGTCAAAGGAGAGTCAAGTTATAAGGATGGAAACAATATTTAGTGGGGTTTAGAGACAAGTGGAGAGTCTAAACCTATAGACCAGTTGCTACCTTTAAAAGTCAACGTTGCCTCCAGTTTAGGCCTAGGCTGCATTGGAATTATAATGTCTTGGTAAAATAGGGTACCAGCTTGAGTTGGCCTAGCTTGCCAGTAAAAATGTTTGTTTTCCTGTGTCGAATTCAAAGATTCAATTCTTATGTTAAACAAATTTAAATAAAGTCACTTTTAGCACTATCTTACTCCATGGTTAAACTACACTAGACTCCTTAGAACGTGAGATAATTGCATTGTAATCTCCCTGGAGCAAAAGCCTTTCCTGTGGACACACTCTACGTCTAACCAAGTGGCTAAGAATAACGAGTATTAAATTTAGTTCATCATAATAATAATAATAACAACAACAACAACAACAACAATCTGAAGACAGAAAGGGACCCACAGATGGATATGAAGAGGACTTGCAGATAGTCACAATGAGAAAGTTGGCAAACTGGTGAAAAATCATTGAATATTTATTTAGTTTGGGTTTGGATCTTAAGCTGTGCCTAAAATCCAATAATATTGAGATTCAAATGAACAGACTTCCAGTGTAACATAATAGCACACACATACGTCTGCCTCAGTAGTTATCAACAATAAAATATCAACAGGATATAGTGATTTCATGAATATAAAATTATTATATATTATTAAAGAAAAGCTCTGACCAGGAACAGACCCTCTTCTCTCTCTTAAAATCATGTCATAAAGCCACATTTGGAAGACTGCTCCCTCTACTTCTTGAAGGGGAGAATAGAAAAATAGTTGGAGACATCCCCAAGCAAGTACAAGTCTTCACAGAAATGAATAGGGAAAGTAATTTTGACTGGGACACCTATCTGTTTCTCACTGTGAAGTTCAGATGAAGTGACCAAAGTCTTCTCTAAATAAACACATCTCATTATCCTGTGGCAAGCAGCCCTCCTCAGAAAAATCTGTACTAAACATCCAGTAAAAAGAGCAGTGCCACAGGCAAGCTGAACAGGAGGCCCTGGCCATATGGGCACGCTAATGCTTCAGAAACTTCCTAATAGGCATGAAGTTACGAGTGGAGACAAATTGCAACATGCCAATATAGTTCTTCTAAGGTCAGCATGCTTACAGACGGACACTTAATGGCAGTGTTCTCAGTTGTGTTGACATCTGACAAGCATCTTACATTTTCTCTTATTTGCTCAGTGCAGGGACAATTATAACCACGGATTCGGAAACCTCTGTTTTGCAGAGATGTTTATCCGCTTTTTTTTCAGAAAGCTTTGCTAAATAAACCCTTTTGTAATACAAAGCTGCTTTAAGATTGTTTGCTATGGAGAGGTAATACCCTCTGCATGCACGGTAGGAAAGGTACACTTAGGACTGTCATTTAAAGAGCTAACATTAATTGAATAAACAGCACACATATTTACCTTCTTTAGTCCTTTTCCACAGCTACAGTAGCATTGAATGGTCATGCTAAACACCTCAAGGTTGACAATTAAAATATTCTGCCCATATACTGTTTTTACTGTTGGATCTATACTGTTCCTGCCCAGCCCATAGTCAGGAAACTAATAACTTTCAGAGAAAATTGCACTATTCTTTGCCATTTGCAGGGACCTCTCCCTGTTAGCTATAAACTGGACAAAGCTTAAATGCTTCCCGGAGCTGCTGATAAGCACCCAAAACCTCTGAATGGCTTGCATTTGCAAAGCTAGGAGGGAAATCTTGTAAAAAGTCTTTCCTGTAATTTCAGGCAATTCCTGTTTAAGGTCAAGCCAGGAATTCTTCACAAATAGTTTCTCTCAGGGTACAGAGGTATTTCCTTTTCAGGTTCTGGCTAGGACCCAAAGCACAAAAGCATGAGGAAAAAAATCTAATGATAATCACAAAGTTAACCAAATCCTTCCTATCTCAGAAATGCTTCCACTAATACTTGCAGTACAGTTTGGCAGACACTCAAATGTGATACTTACCTTTCTTAATGGGTTCCCCATCTTGACACTCTCATAGGTGAGGTGCCTTCTAACCTTGAATTGCTTCTTTGCTATGGGGTAGTTTTTATTTCTTCAGATAAAGCATTTTCTGTAAAACTGAAAAGTATTTTTACACTTCAGTCCATATTTGTAAACAATTGCACTGGCTGCGCAGTGGGTGGAATTTCCTACCAACTAACGTGAGGGGTGTCTCCGTGCATTTTTCTCATGACTCCAAATACCAACACAAGCATCAGTAAATAAAAAGGAGTATTAAATATCTGTTCTGAAAGCAGACATACTTTTCTTCTAATATTTGTTCTCATTCTCTAGCTACTTCCACTAATTTATTTTATAAACCTCTTTACATTATTTTATCTTTTTCCAATGTGGCAGTGAACGTATGTGCCCTCTTCATTTTATTTACCAGAAAACAGTAATCAAAGGCAGATGGACCATCTGGAACAAATGTCGAGTTCTCCAACATGTGAGCCCAAGAAATCTGAGCTCAAAACTATACTTTGACTGCAGTTCTGGTTTGGATTTCAGGTAAATAATTTAAAATAGGAAAACTGTGCCAACATAAATCAATTTCCTGTGTTATTTTTGTGTTTAATGTAACAGCAAGTGCCTCATTCCTGAGTGACATGATGAGACCACATCATAGCAAGGGCAGAAATACCCCCCAATAAGGCCTTGGTTTGGCTTCCTGATTCCTTTCAAAATGAACCTTGCCAAAAGGCTCATGTATGGTTAAACCAGAACCGATCAGAGGCCTCATCGTGGGTTAAGTATTGTGATCTGCAAGTTATCTTCTGTTTCTAGTTATAGGAGAAGAGGAATGGAAAGTAAGAATCCAGGGTAACAACTTCTGTCTCCATTTTTGTCACTAAAAATCTACTCTTGTATCACCAAAGGCACCTTAATTTAGGTTCAGTATTCTATTTCACTTCATCACTCTTCACTAGTTTGTATAGGCACAAGCAATATAAAGTGTAAAGCAACATCTGCCCCATTAAAGGACATTATATCGGGGACCATTCTCTGGGTCTGCTTGTGTGGGGACTGGTCTACATCCATGCTTTTAAAGTTTCCCACCTTCCAAGACAAGGTGGCTACATCTAGAATGTCTGCTAGGAATGGTCTCTTCTCTATGCTAACTTCTGAACTCTCCCTAGAACATTTCTGGGAGAACGCCAGTCGGCTTAGGCTAAAATGGTGCTAGTAACTAGATAGTATAGAGGCTGGGCCATGCCACTTCGGAATTTATTTACACAGATGTAGACTAGAAAGCCTGGAAGCCAGCTGGATCTTATCCTTACTGAAAAGGAGGCAATTTCTCATTTAGTACACACTGAAGGCACAGTACTTCTGTTACTGGTTAATCATAGAACAGTTAGAGTTGGAAGGGACTTTCAAAGGTCATCTAGTCCAACCCCCCTGCAAGAAGCAGCGACATCCCCAACTAGATCAGGCTGCTCAGAGCTTCATCCAGCCTGGCCTTGAATGTTTCCAGGGATGGGGCTTCCACCACCTTTCTGGGCAACCTGTTCCAGTGTTCTACAACCCTCATTGTAAAATTTTTTTTCCTAATATCCAATCTAAATCTACCTCCCTCTATTTTAAAACCATTAGCCCTCGTCCTGTCACAGCAGGCCCTACTGAACAGCCTTTCCCCATCTTTCTTGTAGGCCCCCTTGAGGTACTGGAAGACCGCTATTAGGTCTCCCTGGAGCCTCCTCTTCTCCAGGCTGAACAGCCCCAACTCTTTCAGCCTGTCCTCATAGGAAAGGTGCTCTAGCCCTTTTGTCATCTTCCTGGCCCTCCTCTGGACCTTCTCCAACTGATCCATGTCCTTCTTATGTTGGGGCTCCAGAACTGGACACAGTACTCCAGGTGGGGTCTCAGCAGGGCAGAGTAGAGGGGGAGAATCACCTCCCTTGACCTGCTGGCCACACTCCTCTTGATGCAGCCCAGGATGCGGTTGGCCTTCTAGGCCACAAGGGCGCATTGCTGGCCCAGAAGGCCGGTTGTATCAATATTGCTAAGATACATGTGACATTAACTGCAAATGCATTCAGAAATTAAAACTCACTTCTGTAAATGCATGCCTTCCACTTTTGGCAAGTAGTAATTCCCCTGATCTGGGCTCCATAGATGGCTTCTCCCCCTCGTGGTCAGTGGGCAATACTTCGCATCAGCAGCAGCTACACACAAAGCAAGGGTGGAAAATGCATCATGCATCTGCAACACACTCTGCATGAGAAGTGCTTTCGTTGAAGGATTATATGCTGAAAAACAAGTAGTATGCAAAAAAATCACAGTGTGGGTGAATTTTAGGAGGATACTTAGAGAACAAAAAAAAAAATCCAGAAACTATAGGTCCAACAGGAAAAAAAGAGATACTACTTGAAGCTTTGTCAGGTACAGATTTTAAGACATAAAGCAAATCACTTTCAACCCAAAGCAAATCTCCAGTTATATAGCTAGATTAGAATAAGCACCCTTCCTGAAGACTATGTGAGTCTTTTCAGAGTGTTGAAATTCTTAACAGAACCAATATTCTCATGTCCTTTTTGAGATCTCCTCTCTCAGTAAACAAACAAACAAACAAAATTCTTTTCTGAACTTCCATGTCTGCTTCTGATTGGGAAATTAAAATGCAGACAAACATACAGTAATGAAATAACTGCTTAAAATAAAGTAGATTCTGCTAAAATTTTAACTTGAGTTGAAGCTAATTTGAGGCTGCTTCAGATCAGCTCCTTCATTATCTGAATGCTTTGCCAACAGTACGATGTAATGTATTTGGTGAATTACTGGAGATTGTCATGTCACCCCTATCACTCAGGAAAAAAAAATAGAATTATGTTCTGAATATTTCTAGTTTACTTTCTGGGTTGGAAAATAACTCTCAGTTGAGCACTTTAAGGGCTGCAAGAAAACACCTTTGATAAGAGCAAAATATTTAATATAATAAAAAATATATATTCAGATTTTGCAGTCTTCTCATTAGACAGTCCATTCAGTTCAATTTTTAGGAACAGTAGGAGAAAAGTTTATGCAAAAAGAATATGCGTATTAAAGTGTATTCCACAAGGCTTAATATGGCTTTGTCCTAGCCTACATTGCAGAAAGCAGCTGCGTCCCTGGGCTCCTTCTGAGCTCCATTGGCATGGTACATCACAGCTCTGGGATTTGCTTTTCTGAAAATAATTGGGAAGACAATGACACTCTTACAGTTGTGGAAGAGAAAGCCAGAAATTACTGTGTGGTTGAGGGGAAGAGTGGGAGGAGTGAGGAATTTATCAGATTGATTTTAGGATGAAACTACTCACCCTGTGTGAGCTCCCTACATGTCTCTAGATTTATTAAGCAGCATGCAAAGAATAACTCCTCAGATAGAGTCTACAGTTTAGTTGTCCAATGTTAACCAAAATTAATATCACTTTATATTTGGAATGAAGATACGCATGTACGTATATGTTTGCACAGCTACATGTACAAGCACATCTGCATATTCATCTTTCTTTGGCTCCTTGGGTTTGTTTCTTTCCTTCACACTGTGCTGTGCCATCTTGCACAGCAACACTATTTCCCTTTATCCTTAGCGAAGAACTCACGTGCTTCCCACTAAGAGCTCAGCACTGCCAGAAAATTATTACAGACATAAGCATAGTTTTCCTTATTGGTAGAGTAGGCAAATGTGATATATGTTGAATAACTTTTGTTACTGCAGAAAAAAAGAGAAGCCAGCATTACAGCCTATTGTTCTGATACACCTGCTTGTTAATTATTCTGCATTTTGTCCCTTTCCCATGGACTGAAACATTTCCTGCCACATTCAGAGGTGGAAGTGAGAGCAAATGCCTTGCAGCAATCATACCATAGGTGCTCTATACTCCCTCCATCCTCCCAGGAAGATGGACCAAAGTATTCTCACCTCCCATTCTGCTGAAAAACTGCAAAACACTCTAGTCACAAGGATAAACCAGCAGATATGGTGCCTTTAGCAGCCAGAGAGATAAAAGAAATGGAGCAGGAGACACCATAACCATGTTTATGTTTCTGGATTTAATCCACATTTCCAGATTTAAATTTTCTGTTTTCAGTGGGGTTTTTTGGGTTTTTTTTTTTTTTTTTTGTTTGGTTGGTTTTTTTTTTTACTAAAGGTCAAAATATTTAGTGGGAAGTAGACATTGCTCATAAGCAAAATATTTATGTGTAAAAAAAAATACACATCTAATTAAAATTTTTGCCAGGTCCCAAAATATACTGAAGTTTGTATCTGCTGCTCCACCAGTCTCCATCACATGTTAGAGAACTTAAAAAAGCAACACTCCTACATGAAATTTCACAGTGAAGAAAAACCCTGAACTTTCCTTTAAAAAGCCTTTTCTACTTCTGTATCTCTGAGACATATTATTTGGGACCATTTATGCACATTCAAAGCTCAGAATACTGCAAAGCCATCAGCAATAGCTAAATATTACTGCAAAGAAATAGCAAACAAAATCTTGAAAATGCACCAACCTTATGTGTCAGATTTCAAATGTCAAAATCGATTCCTTTACCTACTATTGATTTATTTTCTACAACTGCAGAAAAATCTTGAAAGCAAATGCCAGACAATTATAAGAAATTTTATCTATTCTTAGGATATCATGTGACTACTTAAGGAAAAAGTATCCTAACGATGCACTTTTTTTTTTTACAGCTTTTGAGGAAAAACTATGAAGGAAATACAGGCGTAATGGAAACTACAGTAACTCCACTGCAACACAAATGAGAAGGATGGTCACTACTACACTGTCTGATTTTGGTTTTTGTCTTCTGCTGACTGTTCCTCACATGTGAACATAAGTGTTCATAAAAGCAGCCTTCGAAATGGTGTGGTTCTGTCTCCCATGCACTCACCTTGCTGGAAACACAAACAGTTAATGGGACATGCATAGCCAAATATTTCTCACTAGAAAATGCTATTTGGTCAAGAGTCAATCTCCAGTATCTTCACCAAATTTAGGTGTACAGATTTTAAAATTATCTCACTCTTTTTTTTTTTTTTCTTTTTCCAGATTGGTAAAACCTCAGGATTTCATAGCATTTCTGTTCTAAAAGTTTTCATTAAGAAACAAAATGGAATGTAAAGAAGATCATAAATATTTTTTGGTGAGGGAAATATTTTAATAAATTAAGCATTTTGCAACTACTGAAATAACCTGGTCATCACTATTTTGTCCAAGATGCTTGCATTTATTAAAAAAAAAAAGAAGGAAAGAAAAAAAATTGTGAGAGTAACCATTCATCGTGATTCAGAATGGAAATTTTGAACTCTTGAAAATCTACCTGGCACAGGAAAGCCTCCTTCTGCCCAGCAGGACTTCCAAGTGGCAATCCCACCAGCCCTTGAGTTACTTGCTAGCCAGTTACATTGTTCCCTTACATTCAGGGCTGTGTAATACAGAACACAGAATAAAATGTATACTCTTGCTGCCATGCCTTCAAAGCGCTATATCCTGCAATTTCTGCAATTTACAAACTGAAGCCATTCTTTACAAAAACACCTAGGAGGGGGGCCATCTAACGTGTATGGAAATAAGAGGAAAAGGTTCCCCGCACTGTAGGAAAATAATTATGTGTGTATGCTGTTTATCTTTTTATTTGAGACAATGCAGCTATAAACTTCTACCCAGAACAATAATTGTGCTTTTGTGCAAGGCATTGCAGTTACCACTTTGCACAAGAATTAATATCATGTTTATATGTGGCTAGGGCAACTAAGAGTAATTTCTGATCACAAGGTAAGTATTGTATTTTCTTCCACTCTGTTTCTACTTTGTTCTCAATATTAGGTATGCCAAGAAATGTATGAAGCTGAACAGCTGAAAGGCCAGTTCACTCAGTTAATATCTTCCTCTGGTCTATGATTAGTTTGGTTTGAATGTGGACATTTTGAACATTATCTTTAGGCCCCTTCCATTTGTCAACACTTAAACTCCTGCTTGGCAGAGTTATTTGATCCGTTCGAAGGCCTCATGTTCTGCTCGTGGCATGTTCGAGTTAAAGAGGAACTGGCTCACCTGGATAGTGAAGTTACTCTCAGGCTACACTACGGAAATCTTTCCAAGGTTGCTGTGAAAGATATGGTGGATCATGACTTTTCCTTTCACAAGGAACAGAGGGAAGAACTTTCCAGGTTTACTAAGGGAGGAGCACAACTTAGACTTCTGCTTCTTTGTTTGCATACAAGTCAGTTCCCATAGACAAGACAATCTGGTTATGACCAAAAGCTACTCAATTCAATCTGTAGGCTTCTTGCCTATGTTAATCTTGCAGTGGTGTTAAATTAAACAAAGTTGGTGACAGTTTCAATGAAAAAAAAGAAAGTTCTGCTTCCTTTTATATTGAAAGGAATTACACCAGGCTTTCTATCAGCAGATGAACAGAGCACTAATATAGAAATGGTTTCTCAGTTGCTTCAGGTTTATGTCAACAGACTACCCAGCCAGGGGAAATTCTTTAGTAAATAGAAAAAGCCTGTGGTTCTCTAATATAAGTAATGCCTTGCTCTTTCTGCCTCACTAGACTTTGTGTTTTTTTCTGATGGTTTTAAGTAGATGTCTGTTATGTCAGTATCATGTTTCCTGTTTAAAATGGATACAGCCATTAAATTATAAGTTCCAGAAGTATTTTGAAGTAGCTTCACTAAGGAGATAGCACAACCATTTCCTTTCACAGTTAAAGATACAGTAGTTTATTTTCCAGTCATTGAAAGTTTAGTCCATAGTTCTAGTGTATTAAGAAATCCAAAAGCAGAAATTTTATTTTAGGAGAGCATTATGTTAATACAAAGCAGTGATAATAATAATAATAATAATTTGATAAGTACTTTACAACCAGTATCTGCTTGGCCTTCACATCACCTCTGTGATGACATGTATATGGCAGTGATAAAAATAACTATGGAGAGGAATTTTATATACTGATGAAAAATAAATTCACAAAAAGAGCATTTCCTCTAATGCCCAACACTGGCTTCATCCATCTACCAGTGGGCCCCAAGTCTCTATGTCCTTGTCTGTGGAGTGCTCTGTGTCCCTAAATCTCTGCTGCTGTCTGTGCCCATAAATCACTTCAATCTCTGCAGCACTGAGCAGCTAAGCACAAGGTAACACATAAAGCCCTTGGGCTCTGCAAACCCGGTGTCCTCCTCTAATCTTCTCTCTGTGGTCTGATCCACACAGAGCTCTGGGCCTCATCTGAAGAAAGGCAGAGAGTCGTAAAATATATTGGTCGTAGAGGAAGGATTGTCCAGGGAGATCTACTGCCAGCTGCAGAAACCCCTGGAGTGCTAAGTCGGGGCCGTTGTCATTCCTGTACCCTCAAGGACATACTGATGTGTTTCAAGAAGGCCATAAATAACATCCACATCAATAGTCCCCAAGGTTAGTGTCTGCAAAAATGTGAACTGTTAACCCTCTAAGGAAAAGGTTTCTTTCCAAGAGGGGGAAAGGTGTGCATATGCAGACACTGAATCTTTCTGTTCCCATTTGTTTTCATTACGGACTTCAGCTGAAGACTGGGCTTTTTCAAAGAAACCTCAGAAAATGTCTCTGTACTCCCTTTGTGCATCTGAGTTTTCAAGAAGACATGGTCATTTTGTGATAGGGACTGTTTTCTGTGTTTTAGACCTGTATCTTCACGCAAGGTTTCACCTCATGAAAAAAATAAATTAAAAATACATTATGCCAGTTGTAATGTTACATTAAATGAAGAATATCTTCTTGATCACAACAGCACATCGTGAGGAAATTAATGAGTATAACATAATATCCCATCAGTTCAACTGGTGAGTACTAATAGGCTTTCCATTTACAAGTGGCAACCTCTTCTCTAATTGTAAAAAACAATTTATTGTTGAACAGCTAATAGCCATACTAATCCAGACACATTGTAATGAGAATGAAAGAATGAAAAATAAAAAAAAAAAATGTTGTACCTGCACTGACTGTCCTTGAAATAGCACTGAAGAGCAGGATATTATTGTCTCCAAATCTATGCCTCTCCCTGTAAATTCCCTGGGAAATTCCAGGTGCTGTACATAAGGAAGGGAAATAACATGAAATCAAATCAGAGCATAAGATTCAAGCTTAGCTGAGAGCCATATCTCATACATTTTAATTATTGTTATTGCATTTTTAATTTAATTTAATTGAAGCTGTTTCTTATGGAAGTGTTGGTACTACATCATCATTCAGCCTTCATTCATTTTCCGATCTGACAGCCCTAGATGTATTTGTGTTGATGGCTTAATTGTTTCTTTCCCTGAGCAAACGCAAGTAGGGGAATTTCACAGGATGCCATGCCAGGTTATCTTGACTACAAGGCAATCTGGATTACAATAGTTTGTGACTAGCACACAGACACACTTAAAACATATTTTCATGGAAAAAAATGAAAATACTGCCTTATGAGCATGTTTGGGATGAAAATGAAAACTGAAAGCAGAAGCAATGGAAAACGATACTTGAAAAAATTATTTCATTCTTAGTCAGAAAAGGTCATTGTTTTGCCTTTTTTCCAAAGGTTTTGGCTTTTTATGTTTTCCTTTTATTTCTTTGTTACTTTCACAATAGCAAGTAAATCAATAAGTAGAAAAAAAAAGAGAAATAAAGGAGAAAAAAATGTCAGCTGGTAAGAAGGAAATGAAAACCCGCCACTTTTAAAGACTAGAAAATCTGCAGAATAACAATCTTCTTTTAAAGACCATTTAAGTGACAAAAGTTTTACATGACAGTATTTTGCTCCCCAGGTTAACATTGTTTCCTACATAATGCCCTCATTTTGTTGAGCCATTCGATGTGATTTAAAGATAAATAGGTTCTGGCTGTGCCTATGCAGAGGTGTCCCATTGGGCTAGACTGGCTAGACCAAGCTATTCTGTCCAGCTTGTGGAAAATTATAAACTATGGTTTTTTTCATTAGCAGATAGATTCCGCACTCCCCCCCGCCAAATGTCTGGTGTTCGGACATTAATACCACTGCTGTGTGGTGTAAGACACTAACTTATCTGATACACGACATCTTACAGCTACTTTGTCCTCATTTTGCACCACAATATTTGACTGCACAAGTCATTAGTTGATGAAGAATAAGACCACAGTTTTCTTCAGAATTTGTAGGGGGAGAAGAAATGGTTTTCTTAATATATGACTAATTGCTAGCTGTGTTGAAAAAGTGGAGTCGTGTTACTGAGAGAGAGTTAGGTTCAGGTGTCCAAGATGCTTTACCTGTACATCTTCATTTCAAGCTGGTTTGAATTTTACTCCCTATAAGGAGCTGCTCTCACATAGAGATTTTCATTTGTTGCAATGTGAGGGAAAACTACAATGGAGGCATTTTCTTGTGGCTAGTCTAATTAAAAATACTTGCAGCATTGTAGCACCACCTGCAGGAGGCCTTTTTTTTTAATTTAGGTACTCACTGTACCATGGGCAAGCTTGTGTGGGAGCATTATAACCCAAAGCATTAGAAACCCAAAGGTCCTACAAAGGGATTAGAAAAGAAATTGAGCAAAAGCCATGACAACATATGGCAAAGCCATACGAGATGTGTGCTATTTCAGATAGAAAATATTTAGCTTTTGATTCTTAATTGTTTTCTTTTGGCTAATTTGCTGCAAGAAATTGCTTTCAAAATTAGTTTTCCATTTAATTGGTTAAAGCGTAGAGGGTAATAACACAAATTTTCAGACTGACATAGATGGAAAGATTAGAGGTGTGTTTAATACCCGTGAGGTGCATGGACTCTGCTGAACAATGGAGATCCTGGGTTCTTCTGATAGCCCTAGGCGAGCGGGAAGCTGCCCTGCACCAGCAGCCAAGGATTTCCCACGCACAGGGATGTGGCCCGGGGACTGCAATCCACATGGCTGAGCCTGGGCCACCAGCTTGGACCACCCCATGGGGACACTCCTCCCCACACATGGTTATGGCATGGAGTGCCCCAGGACCAGCAGTCCTTCCCCTGTGCAGCTGTCATTTTGGGCATCCATCTTGGCAAGTCTGAGGGGCCTCAGGCGTTGTGTGGGGGCCAGAAATGTAATAGAAATTAATCTGCATGGCCTTTTTCTCTTTTTTTTTTTTAATTAAGTACAAAAGCATAAATCTGATACAGTTGAGAATTCAGAGACCTGAGCATATCAGCTGATAGCTCTCCATCCCACCCCTGAACATCAAGGCTGCTGTTGTAGGTAATTTAGCCACGACAGCCCAGACACTAACAGGGGCAGCCCCAGATTCAGGGCTGAGCCATGAAGACAAACACTGCATTTCCACTGACTTTGGACTGTTTGGTAGGACCCAGCCTCAGCAATGGGGTCAGGGATGTCCAGGACTTTCACCACCCATCTCTTGAAGTCTCTGGAGTAGAAGGGACTGAAGCTCCGGAGAGAGGCACTCCTCACCACCAGCCACAGTGGGTACAGGTGGGGAAAACCACTGACACACAGCTCCGAGGCCACGTTACTTCTGCAGTTTTCTCCCCGGCACAGATATGAAGCAGAGCATCCAAGCCTCCCCAAACAGCCAGCCACAGCACATTGGACAAGATATCAGCAAGAGCAGCAGACTGTGGAAAATTAGTGGGAAAAGGGAGGAACAAGAACCTGTAATTTGCAATGGTTGCCCATGCTGTGCACATTTCTGAGGTATTTCATGTGTGTGTGATGGAAGATATAAAAACACATATGTAAAGCAGCTTTACTCATCGATGTGTGAGCTCTTGCATACTGTAAAATCTTCAAATTACTGCTGACTTAACACATTTTCATTGTGTCCCCCGCGTTTTCATTGTGTCCTGCACAGGACGTGCATGGCAAATGGGGATCAGCAAAGGAAGGAGCAAAGGCAAAATGATGTCAGCTAAGACAGAAAGCAAAGGCTCTGCAGTGTATTGCTGTTTGGAGCGGAGGAAAAATGCTGAGGGTGGCGAGGGGATAAGGGCCTGTCTCCCTCTTTGCCTAGCACCCCTGCATCCCCGCCCAGCTGGTGGTGGAGCCCAACACCCCACCAAAGAAACACTGCTCCTCCCCGGGTCAGCGTTCCTCCATCATCCCTGGTCTGACGACTGAAGAAAGGTTTCAAGGAGACAAAAATCTCTCTATCTGGACAAAGATGGTAAGAGCAGCACCCCATGAGACCTTGCCTCACCTCTGAGGATATGTCTCTAGCAGCTGATGCTCTTTATGTGTTTGCTTTCTATTTTAGCTGATTTTTAAACCAGTCACTCACAACAGCCTCTTCAGTAATGCTGGAAGAGACATGGGCACGTGTGGCTGGCAAAAGGATTTTTCTCTTCAAATACATACTTGATTTCATGAGAAAGAGTACTAGTGAAGCTATTTCTGTTTCCTGGCAGCAAATCATTTGGGTATTATTCTTTCAAAGTGACTTAAAGGAAGGAAAATGGGGTTAGAAATGTACATTTGTATGTGAAAGTATGTCTCTATTTTTCACACTTTCCCTCATTTCCCGCCTCTTGCACTTTTTTTTTCCCTTACTCTTCTTCACTCTCCTGCTCTCCCATGCTGTTATACTGTGCACACACATACATGTGTGTGCGTGCCCTTCCTTTTTTTTCTTTTTTTTTTTGCCAGAAGAGTCAAGCCTCAGTAAATGACTGTATAGTCCTGTCTCACAGCAGCTCGCCTGTTCCCACCCCTAGGCCGTTTGGTGCCAACTGGATTATATCAGAGCAGTTGCTTTCCCCACAAGAGCAGGAGAAGGTGTAGAAGATTAAAATAAAGATCAGCTAACCCTGTAGCACAGCAAATTAGCTCAGGCCATTAAGCATAATGGCCTTCCAGAGGCCAAAAGGGTCAGCTATTAGTTCAAAATAATGACCTTTAACCCAGGCAGGAGGAACCACACACACAGACGCCTGTCATTCTCCTGATTCAGTTTTCAAAATATCTACCTCACTCCCCATTTTGTACAGTTAAAATGTTTAACACATTCAATGGGACTCGGTTTGGTTTGTTTTTTTTTTTCCAGGCTGACACAGGAGTTTGAAGTTAACCATGTGGAGGCTGCTAAAAGATCCAGGCAGAGTGATTCCAATTAACAACATGGAAACACAGTTTGCTTCATTTTGAACCTACTTGAACATCAAAGGTTCAAAAGTTCAGTGCAAATGTTCCTGGATTACATTATTTCAGAGGGGAAGAGTGAGTAAAAAACATATATATTTTCAAGGCCATACAGTATAGACTGCATATCATATGAAATATGAACTGGTTAGGGAAGATGTTGAAAATGCTGGACTGGGATTCAGGGGACGTAGATTAAATTCCTTGTCTCTGCTGCAAACTTCCTGTGTGGCCTGGAGCAAACTGCATTACTGACTCTGTGTTTTAGTTTCTGACACGTGCAGCTAATGAGTCCTTTCTCCTGCCCTTTGTCTCCTTTCCCTACTCAGAGATGCGCTTTAGAGAAAGGTCTCCAGAGCTTCCCTTAATGGGTGTATATAAAGAGATAAATACTCCGGTACAGGCTTCACTTCAACTTTGAATACTACCAAAGAAGAATTAGAAAAACAATAATTAAAAACAGTAGGCTGGCTTTCAGGAAATTCTTGGCTCTGTCACAAATTTCCTGTGTGACTTTCACCGAGTCATTTAATCTCTCTCTGACTCAGCCCCACGACCATAAAAGTACTTCTCGGTAATGTGGCGTGTAATGCGTCCATTCGTAGTTGTAAGGCATGTGGAAATGACAATAGGAGGCCCAAAACGCAGCTAGGTAGACTTTGTTTGGTGAATAAAAGCTGGAGAGCTCAATCTGGTATCACAGACATGTCTTCTAGGGAAGCTGTCTTGAAACTCTCAACATGTGCAGTGTTCAGCCCGGTGAGGGAGGGGAAGAACTAGCGGACCACAGATATATTGCACTGTGTATGGTCTCCATATGTGTCAGTCTTGAATTTCAAGCATGTTCTCCCAGTCATAATGCAAAACACAAAAATCCCAAGCATATTTGTTTGTTTAAATTGGGGTGAAAAGAGGATTAGAGGGGAGGGAAAAGTTTACAAACTCAACAAGTTCTGTGAACCCCAGTTGGAAGGAGGAAAAATTCACAAAGCCATGAACCCCGTTGCTTTCTGTCATGCCTTACTCCAATATGGAGAAGCCTGGCTGAATTTATGACTGTTTACAGCATGAGAGCTACACAGTGTTTGTGGAAGTATAAAAGCTGTTGTTGAGTATCATAAAAAGAATTAAATCACCAAAATGTTTTCACAGGAGGTTAAAAGGTCTGATATAAATCCTCAAAGGATAGACGGAAACTTTGTCCTTAATCTGCTCTGTTGTGCTGAGGTACTGCAGGCAACGCATATGGTATATAATGTTACCCAGTGCTGAGAGACTTTTATAAAGCCTATAGGCACAAAGAAGCCGATAAGGGTGAAACTTTATCATTAGGCTAACACTGGATTTTTCTGCTTTCATGAGCAGATATTGAACTATAAACCTTTTTATTTAAAACTAATATATTCTTTTTTAAATGGGTGAATGTAATTTTGAACCCTTTGCTTCCTGTGGAGGTCTTGAGAGCACGCATGTTTGAGAGAGGGAAAAAAAATGTACAAGGTGAGGACTGGTGAATGCAATGGGCTCTCCCTCTGTCAGTGATGCCAATTAAGCATGCTTTCTGCTGGTGAGATGAATTTCATCCAGTGAGCTTTCACCGCACATTGTCCGCCAGTGGGACTGCAACAGCTGTGCACCAGGGCCAGTCCACACTGCAAAATGCCCTACAGCACGTCTGAGGGGATAGTTTGAGAGCTTCAGTGGGACTTGGTTGTTACAATTCCCACTTGGGATAATATTTTATCCTAAATGACATAGTAGGGTACTGCAGACAATTAGTTCATGGCTTACTAAACTCAGATTAAAGCTTTGGAAATGTTTATAAGCTGTGCAAGTGTGAAAAACACCCAGAAGTTCACTTGTACCCCAAACACCTCATCAGGATACCATTTTAAGTTTAACAATGATTAAAGACAAAAGCATTCTTATTAATTAATATTAATCAAAAGTTGATAAGAGAAAAACTAAATTTAAAAAGTCATTAAAGAAAACACCACTCCCAGACCAAGACCAATGCCAGTTTTTTCTTGCCTGGATTGAAATTTATATTGGAATTATAATATAAACCTCTGAAAAGAGGGTTATACAGTGGAAACACTGACAGGTTCTTAACCGGAGCATGCTACGGGTGCCTTTATAAACATACCAGGCATGAGGGTTTTGAGCCAAAAAAGTGCTTCTTAAAAAATGTATTAAAAATTAATTTATTCCTTATGCATATCTAAGTTAAAACTTCTTGGCATGAACTTTGTTAATTCCCTCAGGGCTCCTCTCTATCCATCACAGGCAACAAAAATGTACTTTATATAAGATAAACTGGAACAGCCCAGCCCTCCATGGGATAAGTGGAATGCTTTGCTGGTAGATAACAGCACCTTTCCCCACACTCTGCAAACTGTGTGTGCAAAAGCATATCCAGAACACAGCTATGAAACAGCTAGCCTTGAGGAAACTTGGTTTCGCCTCGTCTTCTAGCTTTACCATGCAGCACAGACAGCCATGCAGCGCACAGGAGAGCACACAAGGGACGTGTCATGGTGCGGAGTTTAGGTCGGGCACAGCTGGTGAGGGTGCATGGCCACGGTCCTGCTGACCCTCTGCCCCAAGGTGACATGAGAATCCCCCACAACAATGAGAAGGACAGCCATCAGGAAGGGATGGCGTGCACCTGCACATCTGGGCACACTCCGCTCCAACCCCTGCTCCCAGATTTGTTCTTCCCTCCTTTCCTCCTGCAGGGACACTGCAAGGCAAGCAAACACCTTCTTTCCCAAACAAGGTCCCCTCCCACCAGCCAGGGAGCCAGAGGGATTTGGATACAGTTGCTGCTGCTTCTGCAACTGAAGAAGAAAGAGTGCAATTTGAAAATTGGCTATGGTCTGCAAGCGAAATCCGACATGCAAACAGCTAAGAATGCGGGTGATGTGTGATACCCAGCCCCACATCTGCACCTAATTTGCACAAAGGATTCCTACCATTTTCCGGGGCTGAAACAAAACCCTGGTTCAGCAAGCACCACAACTTTGAAGGGCTGAAATTTACAGCAGAGTCTTGCAGCCTGTTTTCCCCTCAGACAGAAATATTTCTCCCCATAACTCCCCAGTTCCTCTCTTCCAAATGCTGACTATGTTCTTAGCCCCAGCCGCACATTGCTGAAGATAAGCCTGGGGCAACGTCAAGAAGAAGCCGCAACGTTTCTTTAAGAAGCAAGTATTAATATATTTCCTGTTAGACACAGAAAATAGGATTAGAGGTGATATTGTGACAAAGGCCTTCTGTGAAATAAGGAATAAATGTCATTAATGCCCCCTAATGGGCAAAGTGGTCTCCCACCTCTACTTACGTATCAGGCCTGCATTAGATTGTCATATATAATTGATAGTGAAATAAGACCATTTACCACGAATGGGAAAAATGGCTTATGCTGTAAATTCATTTACAGCAGATTCATTTGCAAAGAGAATGATCCGATCAAACTGAGAAATTGAGTCCAAATTGATTTTATTACATGAAGACTAGGATCACGTTATACATATCTGTTATAGATACAGCAAGTAAACCCAAACCAAAATCAATAGAAGAAAATCCTTCCTTACTCTAAAAGGAGTTCAAGGTACAAGATAGTGCAACATAAAATGTCTCTCTTAATAGTGATGTCTCTTAAAGTGGTTTTCTCCATGTGACATTTGTGACATCTATTGGGGAACAGTATTTCAAGAAACTGGAAAACAAGAATCTGTTCAGACTTGACTGGCAAAGCATTTGAAATTACCCATTGTAGGACACAATTCTGAATTAGAAGAGAAGTGGATGAGATGACCTTGTAGATATATTCCATCTTTAGGGCTAAACTATGTTTTTAGGAGTCAGGCTGAAGTAGTTGTGGGTGGGGAGGTGTGCGTGTGTGAAATTTCACTGCCACTTTAAACAAAATGCTGGCTGCAGGTATTTCACCTGGGCCTTCAGTGGAGTGTATGTGGCATCAAAGCTTTCCTTGTCGTTTTTTTAAAAATGCAATAGAGATACATGTTCTCCCTTGTGCAGCAGCTTCAAAATCCAGGGATCCAGGTTAGGAACCGTATCTCCTGCTGCTCGACAAGCAATTCTCTTCCTTTCACCGGGGGGAGGTAAAATGTCCTGTCCTCCCATCCACATAAAGTGGCCTTTTCTTTCTAGGGCTGTCAAAATGCAGCTCTGACAAATCACACCACCATCAGTGCACAGTTTTACCAGAAATAGCAATAAAAATGCTGCAGAATGGGCTACATAGCAAAATCAGAGCTCTTGTTTCATTACTGTGAGGAGCCTGGCTCCTTCTCTATCACCTCCCTGCAAGTACTGGAGGCTGCTGTCAGACTCACTGGGGTCATCGCTGCAAGCCAGCCCCATCTCTCAGTCCCTCCTTGCATGGCAACTTCTCAAGCTCCCACCAGCTTGGGAGTCTCTTGCTGAACTTGCACCAGTTTGTACACAACTTCTATCAATGGGAACCCAAAACAGGCACTGTATCCTCAGGTCTCACGATTGTGGAGCAGAGGAGCATAATCTCATCCCTAGATGGATGAGATGGTTGGCTCCCGCATGGCTCACGGTGCTCCAGGGCACCAGCACCTCCCGCAGAGCTGCTCCCGAGCCCGGCAGCCCCCAGCCTGCACCCTTGTAGGGCTATCCCCTCAGAGGCCCAGGAGTTTGCATTGATCCTCCTTGAATTTCACAAGATTGTTGTTGGCTCATCCCTCCAGCCCGACTGGGCCCTGAGGTGGAGAGTCATGTTGTTGTTGCTCCTGAAATGATTTTACTAATCTTGTACATGCCTTGGAAGCCGTTCAGGGCATTTATGAAGGCAGCTCCAGGGTCAGATGATTTTCTGAAGTGAAGCTGGCAAGCAATGCCTGAGAGGCGAGCCAGGCGATTTCCAACAGAAGTTCAGTTGCTGTGGTTTTGATTTATATTGTTATTTTGTAAATAGCACATTTTAAAAGTAAAAATATAAACAGCAAGTTAAGCAATGTAGTCTAATACATACTTAGAAGAAAAATGAAATGAATGCTGAGAACCTGCGTACTTAGTTTCTGTGGCATGGCCTCAATTTCAGGTTGACCTGGAGTTTTTCAAAAGAAAATAAAAATATATTGCAATGAAATTTTTCTAACAAAAATATATTTATTTTTCCGTTTTGAGGTCCAGAATGGAATTTCTAATCTGAACCAGAACAAAGGAGCAGCACCTCTGAATAGTCCCTGCCTAGGGTCTACTTTTAGAAGAAGAGAGACCCAGACCCATAATCCTGTTGCGCTCAGCTCCAAATGAGGACCTCCTACCTCCCAGTGGGTCCCTAATACATTGCTCTGCTTAGTTTCCAAAACAATTTTTGGAAGACTTTGATTTTACTCCAACACAGAACAAAAATAAGTTTCAAAACCTCAACATTTTTTGTTAAACAGAATTTTCCCAGCCAAACCTACCATACATTATTACTGTTACAAATCCCCCAAGTGCTTCCAGAATAATCAGAAAGGAGTGCTGCATCCAGAAAAATCCCAAATCAAAACCAAACGGTAGAAAGAAGAGATACAGCATGTCGGGAGGTCAGTGGTTTTGTGGCCACTCAGTACTGGCATAGAGGGAAGGAGATTATTGTCATCGTCTAAGTCCCCACAGGAGTAATCCAGCCTGGACTGTTTAGATGGGAGTGTCTCAGAGTTGTGCAACCTCCCACATGCTGTTCCCCACACAGGCAATGCTCCCTGCGCACACAGCCATCTGTCCCCCTTCCCTTGCCTTGGCAGCCACCTCTTTCTCCGCGTTTCCCCACCACGAACAGAGCAGCCCTCCTTAAACATCCCTGCGGCAGGAGCCGCTGCTGCCAACCCTACCCTTCTGCACACTTGCCAGAAGGACCAGCAGGACAGGTAAGGAGGGGAGAGCAATGCTGTCATATGGGAAACAGAAGAGGAGGTGGGTTTAAGCATGCTAAACCCAGCCTTGCTCGTCTGGGAAGAGAGACAAGAAGCAGGGTCTGTCACGAAGCAGAGAGGGAATGGGCTTGTTCCCTGCACAATTTTCCCTCCTTCATCTTCTAGGGCTGACCAGGCACGTTCTAGTCTGTGTTTGACCTGCAGACAGTCACGACTACACTACGCCTGGTATTAAAGGCTTTCTGTACCCACATGTCACTTGGATCCTTTATCCAGGTGAGGAACCTTCAAGCTGAGCCTGTTTAGGTATCGCCCACCAGTGGGGTGATGGCGAGAGCTGGAGCTCGAGGTCTACACAGACACTCACAGCGTGGGTGTTTGACTGTCAGAGTATCACTCTCTCACTGCTCTGCAGCAGCTTGAGCACAGATCCTCACTCAGGTTCATGAACCTCAGTGTTGATCCTGGGGCTGCTAGGCTGGGCTCTGCTCAGCATGTGATGTTTAGTCCACTTCTGCCTTATTTCTCCATCTGCAATATGGGGAAAATAAATACATATATTTCCCTGTTTTCCAGGATAATCCCATTACGAGATTGTGAAGGTCTGGTTGGGGAACAGAAACAGGAAGATTAAATGTTTCTGTTTTCCTATTACAGTGCGAGGAATTTTCATGGGAAGGGAGGCAAAACCTGTACTTTCTGTAGCAGAATAATAATTTCAGCCTAGAGGAAAACAAAACCTGGAAGAGGCCTCTGGTAGGAAGCCGTACCTTTTTGTCAAAGAGCTCAGACACCATTATAAGACAAAGTACCTATGCATTCTTCTTTAGGATTGTCTTTCACCAAAAAAGATAAGCGCTTGGTTGAATGCTTGGCATCAAACAGCAGATAGTGAAGTGGGGACTTCTCATGTTCTGATCTCTGTGAGAAAACACCACCTTTGTGAAAAAGAAAGCATGGTTTGCTAAAAGAACAGTTTTACAACTGGTTGATCTTTCTGCTCCTATGTGGACGAAGGACATTTCTAGCTCTGCAGCCCTTCTACCCCCACTCCTCTCTGCTCTGCATAGAGACTCTTCCTCTGGTCAGATGTCTGGGACATCACAGGTCAGGGGCAGGGTATGCACTTCCTCAGCCTTTTGTTCTCTGAGATAAAGATGAAAAGAGCAATAACACTAACCAATCCAGAGCTGTGCTGTATTTATAGCAACCAAAATTAACATCCTCTTATGTTGGCCTGGGAGCGGCTGGGTTTGTTTGGCAAGCAGCTCTGGGAAGAGATCTTTGTAGAAGTTTTTCTTCCTGGAGATCTGGAATGAGTCTGGGTCTGCTTCCTCATCTCATCATCCCTAAGTATAAAAAAGGGCCAACCAGCAAAGCAAGGATGTGAGAAGGGCATGCACCTTGTCTGTTCCCTGCAGTAGCTCTGCCTGGCACAAGTTCTGCCATCATTAGGGCATCAGACTTTCTTCAGGATTTTCTCAGCAGGTTTCCACAGACCCTATGTACTTGGCCCAGCGTGTGATAAGGTCACCAGAAATACAAACACATGCTCTGCACAGTGCTTTAATAATTTGTAAAAGAAAGGATTAATGCAAAATCTCCTGATCTGACTCCTAGAAGCAGTTTTATCCCAGGTTAGAAAATTGATATTTCTCCACACAGATCTTCTGTGAAGGCAACTGTGCTGAATACCCAAGTGGTGTTTACCAGAGGCTTCAGCCAGCAGTTATTGCTGTGTATTTTCCCTCTGTGGCAGGAAAGTAAGGGCTGTTTAGTTTAGCTGGATACTCTTCTGCTCAGTAAGAATTTAGGCTCCCTCCTAACCCTGTTCCCCATCCGTCTCTGAGTTTGGTTTCTCTTCCAAAATCATGGGCATCACAGAGCATTCCAGTGCTTGGAGGTCAAATGTGAAGGACTGTACACATTACACATCCTGTGTCAAAGAGGGATTGGTGATTTTGTTTTTCTCTCATTTGAAAACCATTTAACTAATTGTGTCATTACTTTTGTTTATGTGATATTTGAAATGTCCCATTATTAATGTTGTTCAACACTTCAGTATAACAGTGTGCTTCTATTCGCTTCTTTCTCTGCCAAATTTCCATGTTCTCAGGCAGAATGCTTTCCTCTGGCTGATTATATTTTTGAGTATTTTTTCAAAATCAGCCCAAGTCCCATTTCTTGGAACAAAGCTGAGAATAAGGTATGTAATTTCCCATATTTAAAAGTTATTTTCTGATACCTTTGAGATACGCAATGTCTTTCTATCTCAAAGCAGGGTCTGGGATTAGACTGGAATGGTAGCCTTAGTATTAATGCACACCTTTTGCCATTAAAAGGAAAATTGTCTGTTTCAGCCCCAATTTCAGGAAAAAAAAACAACCTTTATTCTATGTTAAGGATATCAATGCAAAATTAACATTTTAGTGCTTGATTTCACAGCCTTATTAATAATGTTTTCCATATATTATTTATATATGCTATATTATTGAAGTACTTTAAAAACTTATTTTCCAAATAACCTTTTACATCCTACTGAGTAGTTTTTTAGCATATTAAAATTCACAGACATATGCACACAAAAAATATTGCTCTAAATACAGCATTGATTAACAGTAAACTTTTAAATGAAAAGTCTGTAGGCTGGAACAGCACAAATAATTATTATAATCAACATGAAGAGATTTTTTAATAAAGCTTATAAAATAGGAAGAGTGGCACCATGTGTTGTTTCCTGTATTGAAAGCAACTATTATTTGCTACTTCTAAAACATCGCTGTTTGAATAAGATATTTAAACCAGTGTCTCTCATTTGCCAGGCTCTGAAGCTACCCAGCTGGGAGGGCAGAGAAAGGAAGTGTTCAGGGAGCTCACAAAAAAAAAAAAAACGTGCCAGATCCTGCTACCGGTCCTACCAGTGTACGTCTAGAGTAAATCTATCTGCTGTATTCAGGGGTATTCTGGAACAGTACAAAACAATGCCACTTGGTCCATTGAGTAATAACAAGACACAGAGGAAAAGAAAAGGAGAAAATGAAATGAAAAGAAGACAGGCTGCACTGGAGTGATTGCCATGTATTTTTCCACTTCTTTTACCTCACCTTCTGGGTGCCTCCATGCTATGCCCTTATGGTATGGTCCCTCACTACCTTGGTTGCATGTACTTAGAGCTGTTGATGCTTCCAATGTGGTGCATAACAAGCTGGCTGCATACAGAAATGCAGGTTTATATCACAACTATTTGCTTTTTGTGCTAAGTCTCCTCTGTCTGTGCAAAGGAGCCAATAAAATCAGAGGGGAGGTTCTGAGACATTCATCATGTACAACATTATGTTTTGTTTCAGTACGGAATAGTTGTAAAAGGATTATAAAAATGTGATTTGCCAAAAATATTTTAAATATTTGAAAAAGGATTTGGTGACATTTTCCTTATAAAAATAACTGATTCCTGCTGTGTTGACTAATGTGATGTTCATAAAGGGTTTTGGCAGCTGTACAGAATGAGGTGTTTCAGCTGTTGTTCATATAGACGGATCATTCTAGAGATCTACAGATGTGATGCACATTAAAAATGTAGTGCTACAAGCTTTCTTAACATTTATAGATGTTTTAGGAGGTGAAGAGCAAAACCTTGACGTTCATCTGGCATTGGACTGTTTTCATTGGGGGAAGAATTGTGTTCTTAAAGCTAGGAGCAAAACCTCAGGACCAGCCCTGAGCTAAACACCACAGTGGGGAGTCCTGGGGAACCTGAGGAAGCTTCAGAGTACCACACAGATGCTGTCATGCAGGAGAAGCTTGTGGTTAACGAAGCTGCTGAACAGCGATGGCCAGGGCTCCACATTGGGCTCCTACTTCATAGCCCACTTTGGGATGCACGAGGAGTCCTTTATGCCCCTGAATCCCAACACATACTGGAGGTGTTGGCTGAAACCAGATTCCTCTGTGCCTCCCACATTTCCCCTGGGCAGAAGTGTGTGACCTCCATGAGATGGGGCCATCCAGAGCTACAGGGAAGGGGAACCCATTTGCCTCTGAGGATGCAGTTTGCAGAAGCAGCAGAAAGCCGAAGCCTGGAGCACATTTACTGTACCAGCTGCAGGGCAAGAGCCACTCTCTACTAGCTTGCTGCCAGGGTTCTTAACAGATTGCAGAAAGTCTGTCAGTAGATCTGACCTGACTGCTTGACATGCGAGAAAATGGACTTGCACACAGCGAGCTCCACACATATCACACTTCTCCATGTGAAAACGAATCCTCTAGGACTGCCCGTTCTGCTGCCCATATTCTGCAGAGCTGGATTTGTTGGATTCAGTGTATACGCATGGGAAAGCTCGCCTGCTTATGTGCTGAAAGTCTGATGCACCCAGAACTTAAGCAGGCTTACAGTGCACATGCTTTGCATTGCATGCAGCCATTTTCTGTCTAGTATTTTGGTGGAAAAATATAGGAGCCCTAAGGCACTTTGCCACATAATCAGAGGGACCATAGCTGTGCTCACCTAGCAGTCTCTTTGAGGGCCAGGGCTCAGACAGCCCTGTGTGCGCTGCTGTGTGCTGGTGATATGTTCAGTGTTGCACCAGGACAAAAATAGAATCTCTACTAGAAAAAAAAAATGTATAAACTCAAAGACAAAGAAAGGCATGACCTACCAGAAACCTAGAAATAATTGATTCATGCTCTTTAATAATTAAAACGCTCCATCTGAGCATTCAGGCAAAGGAAGGATACTATCTGTGAGTATCTTACACTAAAGCTTAAAATACAGAAAATAAGATTTATTTTGAGGGGAAAGATGTGGAATCCCAGGGAATGTGAATCACAGGGAAGTTACAGGACTATATGAGAAGAAGAAGATCCCGGTAGGTGGATCCTGCATTGGCTCATTTTTTATTTTATGAAATAGAATCCTGAATAATAAAATTCTACAAATAATTTCCTTTTTAAAGTTATTTTGACTGAGAAGAGAAATGACCCTTCAGATTTTTGGTACATGCATGAATCAACACATAGCTGTGGATGTCCTGCTGGTTTAGAGCTTTTTGGTATGCTGTAGTTTGAGTGGGAAGGGAAAGGTTGCATTGTGCAAATGAAACAGATTGCATATTGAAGATAGCTGGCTTTGATTTATTACATAAAAATGACTGGAAAGAGAGAACTGAGGTTAGCATACACACAAGCTTGTGCTGTAACCCACACACTGTCTTTCCTAAAGTTGGGAGAGTAATGGATGTGCATCATGCAAAGCTTGCTACTGTAAAATGTTCTATGTTTTCAGCTCTCATGGGCACACAAGCCCCAAACTGAGGTTGCTGATCATCCTTAAAGATGTAGTTGGAACCGTGCAGCACTGAGCCTGAAAGTACTAATACTGCAACTTGCTCCAGACATCCCTTTAGAGATAGGAAAGTTGTATGTTCACTTTATTGTGTATAGAATAGCCTGATATTGGAGCAATAAAACTCTGCCCCAAACTATTGCAGGTCCAGCTTATGTGTGGTTTCAGGTGTTAACAGAATACCAGAGAAGAGTGACTTGCAGGTTTTCATTCTGAAATGTCAAATGCCCTCTCAAATTGAAGAAAAACTTAAGCAAGTATACAAAGGCAAGAAAACAGATCTAGATATTTTATTTTGTAATGACACAAACCTTTACATTAATCCCCATCAAAGGGAGCAGGTAATTAAAATAACATCCCTTAAACTGCACAAACATATAAACAGTTCTGTGATTTTAAGATGTCAACATGTGGATATCAGTAATTTGCACATACCAGTATTTTGCTAGTAAATAAGTGCACTAGTTTTTACACCTGACCAGAAGTTGCTCTTCTTAATTTAAACTTACAATAAATAGAGCAAGCTTTTTTACTTCCCTAGCTTCATTTCTCAATGCAGGCATCTTCCACTTAGTGAACGTAAAGACCTTGTCTGTATTGCCTCCATAGGCAAGTGGAAAGAAACGTGTGTTTTAATGAAAATGAGGAAGTTCATAAGGCTGATGTTTCCAGGGCTTAGCAAGCAATTATACTTGCTCTATAAATACTAGTTGTTACATAGGCCTCCAGTTATGCTGACTGACACTAGCACAGCAAGAGTGCCGGGTCAAATGCAATTAGACTGGAAGTAATGTTGGAGTAAAACTCAAATCTGTAACAGGACAAGAAGCTGACAGCAAAAGCCCATTTTCTCCCTCTCCATTGAGGTCATGGATGGTACAACAGAACACACTTACTGCATTACGTCTCTCCATCACTGCAGCTAAGAGGAAAAGCATATCAAAAATGTATTTCTTATTTAACATCCAGCAACAGCTCAGATCTCAGCCTGCATTCAAACACTAATGCTCACACAAAGCTGTTAGTCAATTACAATAATGTTTTTCATTTTTGTTCCCTTTTTTCCCAAGAGCAAAATTCCTTATGACATTTTGTGTGAACCCCCTGTAAAATTGTGCCATAAAACAGAGAAGAGGAAAATAAAATCCTTATTACTTTAACATCTCGGTGTTGGTTGTGAGCAGTTGGTACATTTTTTAATCAGTGACTGTACTCTTGAATCCTCATCACTGAGAGGCGAGAACTAATTTGTACCTTGAAAAATCCTTACTGAAACCCTCTGGAATATAAACGGAGCTGTATTTACACAAATTCTCTGAAGGAAGGCTTGAAAGGGTGGGATTTGCTTGCTATTTCTTGAGTAATGAACAAGCAAAAGATTTGACGTAGCTGACTGATATTTAAATAAAATAACCTTTGTGAATGGATGCTTATTTCAAAGAGATAATTTTATTTTATAAATATCTTAAGCAGAATAAAAACTCTCACACTGCATCTGTTCACATGTCAGCAAAAAACTACCCCTACTGATTACTCAAGCAGGATTTTTTTCAGTAGGTACTAATACTTGGGGTTTAATCCTGGCATTTATTTACTTGACATTTAGTTAACTATGTCTTCACTCTGTTACTATGCTGAGAAGTGCTGGATAGTATAGAAGGAACCTGCAGTCCTTTAATGAATCTAAATGAAGCGAAAATGAAGCTTTGGTGAAAATTTAGCAGAGCTCAACAATGGTGCTGATGTTTTACATGGATGTTTAGAGTTGCCATTACTTTTTGCTACTGCATTTCACATAGCAAAGGAAAAACTATGTAAACACTAAGTCATTGTCACTCAGCCTTCACACCAAATGTGAAGGTCTGTGCATGCATACTCCAGCAGCTTCCATGCTCAGGTTTGTGATCCTGGTGGTGCTACTGGCATTTCACAGTGGGGTTATAGAAGCAGAAAGTGGGGTCTGACTCACTTGAAAGCTGGATAGACATTCGGGTCCAGAACTCAACGCTTTAATCTCTCTAGTGTTTTAAAAATCTATTGTATAGAGCAGGATGTTCTTGGGCAAAGGGGAAAGCAGATAGCTCAGCCAGAAAACTCTTCCTAGACCACAGCAGCAAAATGGACCAAGAAAGATCACCACAGCCACTGGGAAGGAGGCAGGGAAACCAGAAACAAGACCACTGACACCTTGCTTCCTTCAAGGAAATGGTAAAGCATTTGTCCTCCAGAAGGCAAAAGCCAGGAACCGTTGTCCCCAGCAAACAGACCAAATGCACTGGGCCAGTTGCCCGGTGGTTGCTGCAGTGGGGGGACAGATCCTACGCCCTCCTTCCTGGGAAGGACACCATGCTTCCCGCCCAGGCATTCCCCTTCCCAGAGCCAAAGAAGACTAAACAATCCTACTTTGTAACAGTGCACAGAAATATTCAAACAGTCGGGAAGCTGAACTCAGCATTTCCCATAGAGCGAATTCACATTGTAGATCCCACGGTAGCACTGCCAAGAAATGTGATCCAGAAGTGAAAAATTGTAGTTTCAGGTGGATTTGGGCACTGCTATGGATCCTATGACCTCCAGCTCTCTATTCATGACACAGGGTATCAGAAAATGTTTGTGTCATCTCCTATGCAACTTTTCTGGTGCCTAATAGTGCACAAACTGATACTACAGCCTTTCTTTCATCTGGAGTATTTCCAGATGCTTTTATAAGCTTTCCCTTCTCTGGGTTAGTTCCTGTTTTCATAAAATTAGTGAGAAATCGGATAGCTCAGCCCTCCGTTAACTTGGCTTAAAGCTGGCCAAGGGATTCAGAAGTTAATGGGAAGACAAAAGTAGCGGCACATAAGCACAGTGTGATCATATAAACCTCATTTAAAATTGAAGCTGAGCTTAAAAAATATTCAGATTACTCCAGTTCAGATGATGGAAGCTATTAGGAGTTGATCATTAAATGGCTGCTTAACTTGGTCTGAGTTCAGGGCAGAGTTTGGGGGGGGGGTGGTTAACTGACTGATTCAAACTCGTATTTCTACACCGTAGACTTTTAAAATTGCTTTGAAGTTTAATCCTTACTCTGAACTTCTAGAGTTTGTTGAGCTTTCTTTTTGGGAGATACCTACAAAAAGTAGACAGTATTTTTTGATTCTCACCACTAATACACTTGTAACTTCTAACTAATATGGGGCTTAAGATACCTTAATAGAAAAAGAGCTATTTTGCTATTTGCTGGTATAAAAAAAAAAAATCTTATTATTATTTAGGAAAAGTGTATTATCCCTGGCTGAGTATTGTTAAATTAAAGATTATCTATGGAAATCAAAAACCCAAAGATTTTTTATATTGGCTTTATGTCAAAAAACCCCTCTCAAATTTATTAAAACTATGCACATTTTATGGAAATAAACACATTATTTGATTATTGCTTCTAAGGTTCATGGAAAATAGTTTCAGCTAGACAGACTCATGAGGACTAAAGTGTATCATTACATTGCAATGAAACTGCTGGCTCGAGATAACAGCTACACTAACGCAACTCCATCAAGGCATTTGCACTATGTTGGTATAAAAATGGATCAACAGCTGGATGAATCATTCTCAGTGCTTTCATCTCTATCATGCTGACTTGCTTTACTAATTGGTTCCTCTCTTGAACATTCAGAGGCATTTTCATTTTGCTGTATTTCTTTTTCTTTCTTATAGCACTTTCTATTAACCACCTGTAAGTGATTCACTGTGGGATGACCTAAGGTTTTGTTCAAGTTGAACTATTGCTTTGTTTGCTGTAGAGAACATTAAATTAAATCAACCTCTAAGACAAAATGAATGTTTGGCATAAAACTTGTTCTGCAAGGTTAATGAATCTCAGAAATCCTCCCAAGTGAAGGAAAGAGGCTACACCAAACTAATATAAAACTTGTGCAGCAAACACTGCACTTCTAATATAATTCCTCAGTGAGGTTACGCTGGGAACAAATTTGACCTGCATGAGTCAAACCCATCCTTCTTTTCAAGGGAGGCACAATATCCAGTAAGAAAAAAATTACCTCTCACCTGCCAGTAGCTTAATGGGAAACTCCAGGTCAATGTATGGGTATAAAAGCATATGGATTATTTCTGTTATGATATCTCTTTTATTAACTTCTTCAACAGAAATTTTTAATTGAAATTTCCCAGCCATTAGAAGAAGGTAATGCACATAAAAATAAAAATTACTGGAATAAAGAAGATTCCTTTTGAACTAAAATAATTTAGTACTTAAGGAAAAAAAATGTGAATGCATCATATTTTTTGATATCTTGCAAATTTTTGTGAGTGTGTTTACCAGTGAATTATTAATCAGAGGATGAGACCAGTTCTCAGAGGAGAGAGGAGCAGTCTGAGGAAAAATAATGGCATAGGACAGAAATGTGAATTTACCATTCATTCTTTTAGAAAGGAAAGGAAAATAACTTTGTGTTCCATTTTTGTTTAATTAGGTTCCATCTAATTTCATTTTTTAAAGATTCAACAGTTGAGATATTCAGAAGCAGTAAGACTGTTAGGCAATTTGTAGAAAGTCTGGTGGTTTTAGTGTCACTTTGTAGTGAACCTGAACCTTTATTCTTAGAAAATATAAATCAGGGAACTTTAATGAACTTTTCCATAGCAAGCTGATCTGCAAAGCTGGAAAAGCTGATGTCTCCTTTGGGGAAAGGATCTAAAAGGATTAAGCTCCTATTTTAGATATCTCATCTGAAAGTCTAGAAGGTGAGTGCATCCTCAAAACCATTGACTGTGTAAACTAACATCTCATATTTTCATGAAGTTACATTAGATTCTTTTTTTTTTTTTTTTGCATTTTAATGGAAGAAAAGCACACAAATCTTTCCAGTTCATTTGAAAAAGTGATTAATTACAATGGTGATATGGGATTAGGGATACCCACAGTTGAGACACTGCTAAGGAAGTGGGGAGAGAAGGGCTAAAAACAGTCCTAGATGCAAAACTCCTGTTTAAAATACACTGATTAAGATATCTGTTATTAAGGCTATCTCTTAGGTCAAGTTTTATATCCCAGTGCCAGGACAGGTTTACATTATATTCTTCAAAGTTTTTTCATTAGTGCTTTTGGTGAGAGTACTGGCAGTTTTAAGAGATACAGTGTAAAGGGGATTTCCATGGCTGCCTGGCAGATTCTGACGCAGCCCAGTAAACCCTCCCACGCTGGAGCTAGGGTATCACTTTTCACGCTCTTTATGCCTCTCAGCGTTGGGTGGTTGTGTGGGGAGGAGGAATCAGCAGCCAGTGTGGGTCAGCTTCTTATGGAGAGGTTATGAATGTTATTTAGTCCCTAAAAGATAAAGCAGAGAAGCACTTTCTGAATATTGAATGGCAAGAGAATCCATGTGGGAGTAGGATCAGTAATACAGAGCTGAGGATAAAGAATGTAAAATTAGGTTAGTGTGGAGTTAGCCCATTAAGCTGTAATTTAAACTACCTAAATGGACAGGTCTCCACCTCCCATCTCTTTACCATCCCTTGTTATCAGCCCAGAAATAAGATACCTTAGTTGGTAGCCTATATTTTACTATCCTGAATGGGAAAAGGAAAAAATGGAGTAAAATTATGAGTAAACATTTCTTATCATCTTCTTTGTACTCTGTCTTTTGTACAGCATATTATAATGGAAGAGGGAATATTACACCACCAGAGGCAGGAATTCAGTGCATGGTTCATTGCAGATTACAGGGACTGGAAAAGAAAAACAAAATCAGTAAACATTTTCCTTTTTGTTCATACAATATTGCTATAGCAGCAATGAATGGTGGGAAATTTTCCCACTAACCCTTTATGTGTGTAAACATTTTGAAAACTTCCTGAAAATCACAGTTAACTTGCAGAACACAATACTTTTGCAAGCTTTTTTGTACTTGAATAACACAAATACATCTTCTTTAACAGATTTCTACTAACACATGTTTAATTATCAGTGAGGAATATACATCTTACATAGACACAAACAACAACAACACATCCCCTCCACAAATCACATAACCTAAAGGAAGATAACACTGCTTCCTGCTCACCACAGCTCAGTTACATTATATGTGTACATGAATGAAGCAAAACAACAGCGTTACTTCATGCAGTTTTGAATGCCATAGACATGAGCAAGCTAATTCTAGCTGAGTTAGAAGCTGTATTTCTACAGTTCTGCATTAGCCCAGGTTGCCTGGGCAATGCCAGTATTGCTATTATAAGTTGGAATTTTCTTTTCAATTGTAGTAAAACACAAGTTTGTTTTCTCAGATTGGCATTACTTCTGACTTTTTTTTTTTTATTCAAAGAGAGCAAACACCCCCTGAATAAATTGCTAGATGGATTAAGGCATTTACTTGTTTCATCTCATTAAAACTTTTTAAGAGTAATGATTAATACTCTTTTCTTGTTTTTGTGTTAGGAACAAGAATAGACTCCTGCTTACAGTTACAGCAGGGGTGGAGATCAAAGCATCTTTAAAACCAGGTGGAAACCAGGAGGAGCAAAGGGAGATAAGATCTGTTCTGCAGCTTATAGCACTGGTCTTTGCCAGGAGTTCTCCAGTCTCACCACTTCAGGGAATCCCCTGGCAGCACACCTATGTAAATAATGGTGCTGCTTCTTTCACCTCATGAGAAAGGTCACCTGAGAAATCCTGTGGTTTCCCATTAGGATCAATCCTTCTTTTGCATTATCATTCTCAGTACGGGTTACTGGCTGGGGTAAGCATTTATATTTCCTGCTGTCCAGGCACCCTTCCCATCTTTGCAGCTACACAGAATGCACAACAAATACAGGGCACAGCAAACCTTGGATGAATAGATAATATTTGGATACTGAAGCTAAACATACATAAATTAATTTGAGTCCTTCACTATTAATTGGGCTTTTTTTTTTTAATTTCATTTTGTTAGGCTGCATGTGTTTTGCTGTTAATTTGAGCTTTTATTGGAGTTCAGGTTTGTGCTTAGTAACCACATGGATAATCCCTCTGCTGCAGGAGCAAAGAGCTGGCACGAAGACTTTACAATAAGAATGGTGAATTTCTCATACTATGCCATTTTAAAAATTTCTTATTTCATATCGTTTAAATGACTGTCTAGGGCTGGTCATTGTAAAGCTGCTATTACTAATCAATGCAGAGAGCAGGTTCTGGTCACTCATTGTGTCACCATTTAAAAAGGATAAAAAGATGAACTACTGACCTCTTCATAACAAGTTACACCAAGCCGGAAATTGGGAGAAAATTGTTCAGGCTGTGTTCTGCATGTGAGAAATTTAAACTAAGGCCAGGTTCTTCCGAATACCCAATTTGCTAAAGCAGATATCTCAAAAATAAACATTATTTGACAAAGATAAAATGGAAAGTCTATTCATGCCATCAGTGTGGACCAGAATATCAAACACTTTCAGATATGCAGTATACTCAAGATAAGTAACTTCCCACTCTTTCTTTTACTCTTCTCCAGCTACCAGGGTCCAGATACAGTAAAGGAGAAACAAGTTAGTTGAACCCATAAAATCCTGAGCATATGGACAAAGCAAAGAAATACTCTATCAGGAAGGAAGAACAGCCACAGCTCTACCTTTAGCAGCCAAAGTACGTGTCATCAAACAGAAAAATTAGTGGTTTGGTTTTGGTTTTTTTTCCTGAAGAAATGGTGGATCTGTTATTTCTATCTTTGTTAAGGTATTTATGTAGCCTACCCGAGTATTTTGACATCTTGCAAATATTTACAAACAGAAATATTAATGATACCCTAACAAAGATAGAAATAATAATAATACATTTATTAATCTGCCTGACTCACCTTACCCTGTCAGTGAATTGATTTTCAAGGCCAATAAGAAAGCTTGCATTTCTCACACCAGACTCCAAGCAAGGGACCCACTACACCCAACCACATCCCTCTTGTGTCTCTGTCTCTTTACTTTGGAAACTCATTGCCAGGAACCCTGCCTTACATACATACACACAAAGCTGGCCCAAACAAGCTGCTACTTATCTTGCCGTTTCACCCAAGTTTCAGAACTTGCTCAACCTAGGATACAGTGAAACAGATAAGAAAAGTACCTGTAATTTATATTTTATTGTCTGGCTGTGTATTGTCAAAGTGTGAAAAAAACAAATATTCTATTTTTCACTGCCTTCTGAAGGATTTCTAATATTGCTTGCAGGCTTCTATTTTATTACAAGTTATACATGATTTGCTACATTTCTAGGAAACTGTACAAACTATAATAAAAACAGTATCGGAGAGAAAACTAATAGTTAAATGGTCTAATAATAAAAGAAATTGACTTGGAAAAGATCAGTTTTGTCAATCACTCTTCAGGTAATTCTCTCTTAACGGAAATGCAGCTGCTGGAGTTAATTGGCAAACTGCTGAGATTTTGGTAGCATAATCCAAGCCAAGAATTATCTCTGATGGTTAAGATCTTCACTGCCAATGAAAATAGGATTATGCTTTGGATCCATAATCCAAAATAAAAATACCAAAATAGCTGCCAGTGTGTTTGGATCAGGCAAACATTGCCTCTCAGCCCTTTCTTTCTTACCTCATCTCAGAAAAGCAATTTTGGTTTCAGTTTTGCACTAGGCAACTTCTTGGCTGCTGTTCACCACAGTTTTCTGTTTCCTTAGAAAGGATGTAATCCCCTGAGATACTTAAGAGTTTGCGACACCCTCTTTCCTAAATGCAGGAATTTTTATGTGCAGGAATTCTAATAGTGACTTCTGGATTGGTAACATTCAGAAATAATGACATGGTGGGAATTAAGCATGATGCTATAGATGCATAAACATGCCTTTCTTTATTCAAGTGTTATTCTGAAGACTTCAGGAGGATATTAACATGAAAAGGTTATTCTTGTGTATAAGTGTCCGTAGCAGAGCCACAGCTCCAGGTGGTGGAAAGTTGTACAAGTCTAGTAACTTGGAGAATGTAGAGCTTCACCAGTCTATAATGCAAGTATACTGAGAGGCCAAATTTTGTTGTTAACATTAGCCTAGAATGAATTACTGTCCAATCTTGAATTTAATATATGAAAGTATTCAAATACTGTTTCTTCTTATTGAATTAGCCAATTTTTCAATATCCTAGGTGAGCTGAATCCTGAAAGTTTCCTGAGATTTTGGATTTCCAAGTAGACTCAAGAGACTCACAAAATTTCTACTCGAAGTAGCTGTCTTTCTAAGGCCCTTTGACATTTATGAATTTGTTTTAAACACATTTTTACAAAGTAGAATGATAGACTATGGGACACTTTTAAAGACAACAATTATTTTCCTGTGGCCAGCATTTTAAAATAAACTGTTGTCATAGTATCAGTACAAAGAATCTCGGAATTATCTTTATTGCATCCAAATGCCTGCAGTTCAACAGATCAACAAGATTAAATGGATCCGTGGCTTGGACTGGTGGACTGACCTGAATATTTTTAACTGACAGTGAATGCTCCTTATCTTTTCCTTTCTGTTTCTTTGAGATTTACCTTGTTTTGATTTAACAAGTTTCTTCAGTTTTTCCACAGCTTTCTGTCTTAATAGAGGACTATTTTTATTTATTAATGTATTTCTAGTAAATACATATTCTTTTATTCTTACTTACTGCTTGTTATATTGTCTTGTCTGTGTTTTAGTTTCTTTTCACATTAATCTCCAGTGGTTTGGTTCAAGTCTTCTTAGAGCAATGCAATGAAGTATTCAAAGTGATGCTGTAAAACACTGGAATTCTAATTGTTTCAATACATAATGAAAACAAAGCAAAAGCCTATTAAGAACTTCAAGATATTACGGGGTTTTTTTCTATAAAAGTGATGAACGCCCATTTTATTTATTTTTTTTTACTAACATTGTTTTCTGTTAACAATAAAGAAGTCAATAAGCATCCTATGGAGTTTATGGTCTAAAAATCTCATACGTAACTTCAGGTTTACATGCCATGTCCATTACAAACCCAGATTTGTGTTTGGCAAATAGAGGCAGCTCTCATTTATCTGTGGGCAGGTGATATGCTCTGTTAATCATCCATGCTAGGGATACAAAGCCTCATGTCCAGCAGGGTGTTTAGTAATACATGAAGCACATCATGAATACAGCTGTACTGCTTCGGGGGCTGGAACAGGACCAGGAATACAACATCTACTTTTCCACAGACCTTTGAGTAATAGACTCAGCTGGATCCAAGTTTTATCTGTGCACGAGCTTAAGTTCACAATCAAGAGTGTTGGAGAATAGCCTAAGTCTTGCAGGGCCAGCACTGAAACAGGATTCCTTGCAGTGGTATTTCTGTATCGTATGCAACAGACCCTGATGTACTTGTTTTATTCATTGTTTTCCATTATGGAGCACAGCTGAGCCTTCTCTTGCCCTGGGCCCTATCAAGATATAAGAAGTACTATGAAGACTATGTACAGTTCATATGATCATATTCCAGACATAGCACAGGAATGATAAGGTATAGTTTTCCCTGCTGTTCAGCACAGCAGCCAAGGACCTAATCCAAAGCTTACTAAATCAGTGGCTATCTTTTTGTTGACTTTAAATCAAGGCCTAATAACGTAAAGCCAGATAAATTCTTCGCTAGTTTATACGTGAGAAGTGTGCACTCTGAGTCAAAGCAGATGTTTGTAAGAGATGAATTGCCCTGATCAGTAAATTCCACAGTAAGTAGATACTATTTAATGACTGCAGAGGTTGCTTTGGGATTCAACTCCTTCTGGATTAATTGGAGTGCTGTCTAAAAAGCAGTTTCGTTAGTTTTAAGCTGAGCTTGAATTTTATTGGTATTTGAGTGTTTATCAATAGGAAAAGCTATTTATATCATTTATTTAGTACCTTACAAATTTAGTACCTTACAAATGAAACAGATTAATAGTAGTCAATTACAATGTCATTGTAAAGTAAAATTGTAAGTAATGTGTTAGCCCTAAGAGACCACCTATAAGTTAATATCTGTGTTGAAAACATAATTACTTTATTTTGTCTTTCAGCATTACCATCAATTTATCTCTCCTGAGAGAGAAACTGAAGTACCTAATTACAAGGAGAGTAAGATAAGTCAACAACTCTTTGAGGTCAGTGAGAAGTGTCATTTTTTTTTTTTTCATATGTCTTATCCTTAATTCGCAGTCATAAAGAAATACACTACACTAAAATATAAATGATCTGCAGCTGATGTTTGTTGCCATCTTCTACAGATTTTTATGGGATCTCCGCCAGGAATATGCAACAATGTAATTCAGAAAACTTGTCAAAGGTGTAGAATTAGACAACAGAAATTGATTTATTCAGTCAGATCTCCATGTTCTGGCTCTGGGGGCTGTGTTATCCTGAATTATGAACAAGCCTGAGTGACACAGTACCACAGTGTCCCCTTAGGCACTCAGGACACAGACATACCATTGGCTTCATCAAAAGTCAGCCTGGGTCCTGCTGGGTTCACTAGGTGCAATGTAGCATCATTAACACTTGGTGAAGCCGTTACTGGCGGTGACAGCAACCCCATTGCCTCTTTCTTACCGGGGCTGGCCCCAGCACAGGACCCTCCTGACACCCAGAGAAAGAGAGTAAGAATAATAGCTCTGTCTGGAATTAGTCTAGGAGAAACTCTGTAATGTAAAATTTGTAAATGAGAATTTCCCTTTGTTTCCTTGATTTAGTGCATGCTAGTTAGCAATCCCTGCAGCTGAAACATATCAATGACCACAGAGAAACACTATGATCTCTCAAAAGTTCACCACTCCAGACCAGCACCAAGTAGTACTGACAGCAGTATGTGAGACACTTCATTTCAGCTAACACACCTATCTGAGTCACCCTTGCTGTACAGATATGAACCAGTAATCTGTTACCTATAATCCAACAATGGACATAGACAAGTGGATGATACAACTCTAACAGAAAAACTGTTGATATTCCCTAAGAATATCACAAGAAGCACAGGGAATTAGAAGCATAGGGAATAAGAAGCAGAAGAAAAGAAAGTAAAATGAAGCTCTGTCCAAGAAAATTCTTGGAGTTGTCTCAGAATTTTAAGACAAGTGCATAGAAGACAGAGGGTTCATCTTCCCTATATTTCTGTAGAAAATATATAGCCTGTAAATCTTTTCTCAGATTACAAACTGAGTTAACTTTCTTCTGTTCCAGGCATAAAACTAGTTACTGGTTTTTTTTTTGTAAAGTCTTGTGCTTCACGATAAGCAGGTCCTAAAGCACATATTTTTGAAGTTGAATTAAAGCCAGTTCATCAAGTTAATATCCTGTGATGTAATTATGAGAAGAAGTTGGGCTGCTACAGACAAGCAACTTTTCATCCCTTCATCTTCCTCTATCCCCAGCTTCCTGCATGTCAAATATCTGATACTCCGTACGTCTAGAGATCTGTTCTGTCAGCACCAGCAAAGCAGGGATTAAGGGTTTATCTCAGTCTCCATGGCAGCCTATATATATTTTGAAGAAAACCTTTTGTCATAGCAAGTGGATACTGAGAGCCACAAAGGTACTTTGTGTATGATGTGATCTACTCTGCCATTGGGATCATTTTTTGCATTGTACAGTTCCTTTTCCCATAAGTTAAAACTGACATTAGATTTTCTAGATTAATTTGGCTTCATACTTCTTTTGGTTCCACACCAAAGGAATTATGATGCCAAAGGAGGCACACTCACCGCTGTGGTACTGCAAGATAAGAAAGTTTCTGAAATAACACTAGTCCTGAAAAACATTTATTCTCAACAAAAAGCTCAATTACCAACTCCCAAACTGATCTACACAGAGGCACATTCTGTTAGACTTTAAATATTCCATGAAATATCACTTGAAAGATGGACAACATGAGACTATACAGTTCGGTTTATGAGACAATTCACTAGCCTACTTTTAAGGATTTCTGCTCCAAGGAATGAAAGGCCTTTGAATTTACCAATTATATTGAGATCACCTTTAGTGCAAGCTAGGTTAAGATGAAAGAAAAATAGAGAACATACATACCAAATACAAGTAACAAAATTGAAAAAGCTTTAGAAAGATATGAGTGGAAGTGGAAATAGAAGCACGCATGTATGTACTACTTAGAAAAGCTCTAGTGTTTCCTCTTACCCTACAGTATGCAGCTGACAAGATTAGACACTTCATGGCCTTGTCAATCTCATTCTCTGCAAATCTTGTGCCCTTACCTTGCCTCACAGAATACTAGATTTGCTGACTCCTGCTCCTTTTTATGCCCCAAACTTTGCTTTAAGATGAGTTGAAATGCAAGTCCAGCTCCTCCTTCTGTTCTTCCAGGGTTTCTTATCAATAGCTTCCAATAAGACGTAGTTTCAAAATTCCATCCCAAAACTATTGCTTACCTCCTTCTGCTTTAGAAATACTAATATTCCTTGGGCATACCCGGACAAGGGCATATCTTGCCTTAAAACTGAATGGAATGTGTTAATGACTGAGGTCTGTAAAGAGAAGTACTCCATTGTCATTCAAATGCCAGGGTAGAGCCTTTCACCAAAGCTTTATATTTTCATATAAATGTATAATTTGATAATTATATCTTACACAGTTATATTACAAGAATTAACACAAGCAAATCATTACTTGGTTTCATTTGAAAGTAGATACAATGGTAACTAATTGTTTCAGAATAATTTTTTGGGGCATCACTAAATCCTAATCTTGTTATTGAGTACTACGACACATTTGTTTTCTTCATATTACAACAAGGAATCTCTGCATTTTCCTCCTATCCCTCTCTTAGGTAACATCTGTGATTATAGCCTCTCCAGAAATTAGCTATTTGTTGAGAGGAATGTGATTCTTTGTCTCCTAACTGAATTCCCATACAAATCTCCTTAAAAAGATCTTCCTTGCTACACTATCCAATATTCCTAAACACCTTAAATGGGACATTCAGACGGTACTTAAATCTACAAAAGAATGAAATTGTTTACCTAACCATGAAGTCAGGGAAATATGTGCTTTACGGATTGCTTTATGAATAAAAATGGCAAGTGTTATAGTTGTATAATACATGTATAGACTTGCAGTAAAACTTAAGTGCTAAAATCTGCACCACCCAGATAGCTGGATGATGAAAATGCAGCTTCAGCCAACACTGGATCCAACAAAGCTGTTGAAAGATAAGGTCAAGTTCATAATGAAGTCATCAGATGATAATCTTGTTTAAATTTTGGATAAGGTGTTTGGGTGGATGTATGGTGAGGTCATAGAAGGAAATATAAAACAGACTTTAAGAAAATGCTCGGTTTCAAGTGACTTATGGAGGCAATACTGACATTGAAAATGGAATATGCAGGAGAATTAACATCAGCAGAATGTGATGGAGATTGACTGGCTATACCCTCCTTTCTCTCTGTGTGGAAGAAATACAAATGCAGTATGAGTGACCAGCCCTCTGAATAAATAATATTGACTTTTCAATGCTTTACTTATATATTTCATGGATCTGTTTCTGTCAGGTGCGACTGTATAGATAAAGAAGCATATGGGTTCAGACAGGATTAAAAAATAAAAGAACAACTACTAGTTTGGGTTTATGTTTTTTGGGTTTTTTTTTTCCTACATTAAGGAGGAAATTGAATCTGAATAATTTTCCTTGTAAAAAAAAACAATAAATACCCTCCAAGTTTGTCTTTTTCACATATAAAATGCCAAATTAGCTTCAATAGTTGCTTATTCAGCACAAAGAGTCTTAAAACACTACAGAAATCCTAGTATACTTCCTGTCCCTTTTCAGTGCAGTAACATTTTTCAAAAATGAAAAAAAAAACACATTTCCTTGTAGTTGCAAATGATTTGTTAGGAATGAAAATAACCCAACTAATAAGAATAACAAAGTTTTTGAAAGTCACCCACTAAAAAAATACAAGGTGTCATGGAGTGTACCAGGGACGCTAAATCTACTTAAATAATAAAGTAAATGAAAATGTAACTAGACCTAAACCTTGCAAAAACACAGGTGATTTGTCAAGTCTGCTCACACAAGTGAGTCTGTGTGAGGCGGGCCTTTGGGACACAGACTTTCAAGTTACCAAGCAATTAAAGTAAGTGCAGCGTACTTCAATTTTCATTTGGTTTCAGGGAGAGGAAAGGCCCATAGGGAACCGAGCAGACTCGGGGCCCACCAGTACTGGAAATGCTGAAATGACTGCGTAGGAGTTGGCCATGGCCACTGAGTAGTAATAATAAGCATTTTCCTTCTGCCAAGAGTCATCATTAGCTTTTCCCTTTCTTTTCCTAGGGCTAGGACTAAAGCTCACTTTTGGAAATAATTGTTGATAAAGCACTTAGAAATGTACAGCATAGTGACAATGCCACTAGGAAATGTTATCACTGTTCTTGCTAGAAGTAGTAGTAGTGCACAAGTATTTTCATGTTACAAAGCTCTTGACAGGCACCTCTGACATTCACCTGCTTTCTGTTTCAGGAGGCTAACAGACATCCCTGTTGGCAGGTGGGGGAACATATGTAAAATGGGTAAAAAAAAAAACCTGCTCCTGAAAATTATTAAGAAAATTCTGGGTGTTAAGCTTGCAAGATATCAGTCTCTAAACAGCCCCATCTTCTCTGGACCACTTCCCCCAATGCTTTCTGCTTTCAGAGAGTAGTACTGTCAGAGGGAAGGGTAGCAGCCATTCCTCCCACATGCATTTCAATTTCAACCTTAAAGATTAAATGTTTGCATTCTACTACACTTTTCTTAACAATGTTAATTATTATTGTCATCAAGAATTAGTAAAATAAACCACGTCTAGACAATTTCCCTTGATATAACCCTACAGTGCATTAAAAAAAAAAAAAGTGATTGCTTCATCAGGAGAATATTTTTCTTTCTAATACTTGATGTTTTACCTTTGGAAATGAATATTTTAAAAATATAATTTTAGGGCATCTAAGGGTTGTAAAGTCTAGCGATGACACACCTCAGTGTTTAACAGCTTGTGCACTCTATCTTACATTTACAGGCACCAAAGCATGTTGTTATGAGACCATAATGCACACCCTGTCATGTCTTACTCCTTAATTAGGTCACCTAGTCTGTCCACCTCGTTAAGTGCAATGGCTAACATTATATTTCCACCATTTTTTCAGATTGCTTTTAAAGCTCCCATGGGAAGGTTCTTCCACTAGTTTCTTAGAAGGATTATTTCATATTCCAGTATGTCTCTCCATTAGAATGATTACTTTACTTGTTTTCTATTTATTTAATATCAGACAATTAAAGTATTGCTTTTCTGCATGATTGCAAGGATTTCACATCTCCTTATCACTTCCATATCTCCTACATAATTTATATTTCTCTCTGGTTTTGGCAAGTAAATGCATATTTATATCTGAAAATTAAAACTAAATTAAAAATGTTCAGTTCCTTCAGCATCCAGGATTTTATTTTAAACAAAAATTCTGGAAACATTAAACACTATGCATGGCCAGTCGTATCAAAACTGCAATCTAAACATCAGCATGGCTCACATCCCTTCTCTCATCCATAGCCTGACCTGAGAGGCACCTAAAATTAGTTGGTACTTTTCAGGTATGGGACACTGAAACAGAAGCATCTATTCTTACTTTCTTCTTCACGGGGCCTTGGCCACAATCCAAGCTTAAAAGCTCTAGGAAGACTTGCTGAGACTCACTAGGTTTGGACTGATTTTACTTAAAAACATTATAAGAAGATGACACATTTTGCACAGGGCTCAGCTGGAATACACGCTGAGAAGTTGGGAGCAACCTGAGATGCAGCTTTCTAGAGGCTAAAGGAGTTCAAATAGACATCTTCTGTCTCCCTAGAGATAACCTCTACCACCTGATTATTTGGTATTTTCTTCACCACTTGAGTGAAAGCTGGGTAACTGTGCAAAAACAAATACAAGGCTTAGGAACCTAGAGAGAGAGTAAGGAGGGCATATCCTGGATCCATAACCTAGTGGTAAATTAATACCCAGAACAGAGCGGAAGAGAAGCCCTGGGTTCTGATTTTGGAGTCAGGATTTCTTTCAGTGTCTTTTTCACACAAAATGCATAATTGGTCTCCAAAGTACTACTGAAACCTAGTATTTCCCCTCTAGTGTGTAACAGACACCAGGTCTAGGTGTAAATCTGCATTCCTTCCATTAGGAATAAGATCTACAGTGTTTGGCAGAGGAGAGAGTCCAGGTTTTCGGTTTCTGCTCCTTGGACTGTTTCAGTACTCTACCCAATCCTCATTTCAGCACAGGCTGGGATGCAGAATAGAGGAATGCAGAATACACTTCTCTTATGGGAAGATTCATTTTTTTTTTCAGAGTAATTCAGGCTTATATTGGCATTTGAGAGTCTTTCTCTTACAATTGCCTTTGTCAGGGCAATGACAGAGCTTGAAAAAAAATTAATACCTTACGCTTAAAAAAACCTGGTGGTCAAAAGCTGTGAACTGCATGGTACTTTCTTAAGTTCCTTTTCACTTCATAATGTAGACTGGAAGTGGCAGGGCTTATAAACAGGGTTATCGCTGATTTGAGGGCAGGAGTTCATCCATTCCCTAGTCAGTATTTTCTGTTCATTATTTTTGTTAAATATACTGTCCTCTTGTGCCTCTTTTCCATGCTTTAAGGTTTGCATATATATTGAAATGAGTGTTCAGGGAAGAAAATCTGTACCTGGAGTCTACACAAATGTTGTGTAAGGAAGTGAAGTCATACAATAATCATAAAGGAGCCCCAATCTTACTGCACACTAACCTTCCTATGGTGATACAACCTTATGCAAAGTTTAAGGACAAGACAGAGGTGAATTTCTGTGCATTTTCTGTAGGGCAAGTGTATCCAACATATTAACTAGGCAATATTCAGTCAAGTGTTTACAGAAAAATAAGTAATTTACTTCTTCATGTTCAAAAAGTCAATGCAAACTTATTTTATCCTTTAACAACTATATTCAAGACCCAAAACTTTCATTATAGGAAATAACAGGGAGAAGTGTTTTGACTGAACGAATTTTCTGAGCATGCGAATTGAACAGAATCAATTTTTGTAATTTCAAAGCCATTCACTGTAAACACAGTTTAAGACTCCAAGGGAGCACTACAGCAACACATTCATACTGAATTTCTTTGAAATTGGTTAAAGGCTACTTCATTATCTTCAGCTGCATTTTGGAAAGCATGTTTTCATGTGGTAAATTTCATTTCAAGTTGAACTGCTGAATTGATTAAGTGTCTTATTGTATCTTACTGTAACTTTATTGTAATTCAAAAGCTCCTAAAAGAAACAAAACAATAACTGAAAAAAAAGCTACAAAAAGAATGGTATTTTCAGAAACTTGAACTCATTTCCTTTATTTTTTTTTCTTTCAGATTTTTTTTTTCAGTGACAATGCATAGTGTTTTTTCCCTCTGGTTTGTTTGTTTGTTTGTTTGTTTGTTTTTTCCTGGATGAACATGGTCCTACCAGATTGGCCAAGAAGAGCTCTTGATCTGCTTTTTTTTTTTCTGTAAAATTCTAATGATGTAATAATGCATTATTATAATCAATTTACAGGGAAGTAACATTTAGATTTGCTAGGATGTTAGGAGGAGAAAAGTGGAAAGAATTTTTCTTATTCCTTAACATGAGTTTCTAAGACTGGTTCCTACAATCAGTCCTCTTGAGAATAACAGCTCTCACTGTTTTCCATGGAAGATACTCATCAGCACTCCAGAAACAAAGGCTTCTTGCCCACTTGTCCATACAGCGCTTCACTCCTGGCAGGGAACAGGAGGCAGCAGCCACACTTGCGGCTGAATCCCCACTGAACATGGAGATTTTGTGAGCGCAGAGCTGCACAGACTGCATTCACTGGTCCCACAGCCAATCACAGTTATTTGCACATACAATTGGAGGTTAAAAATGTTTAGCTATGATGTGGCTGAAAGTGTCTTACTGGCAGCCATGGAGACAAAGGCACTTTATTAAGCAGCAGATCACCTGGAAGCCCGTTTTCACAGCTACCCGTCACGGCTTAAGGCATTTTTTATATAGGCATTACTACTGTGTGTAACAGGTGAAAACGGAGACACCTGGATTGCATAGAGAGAGTCTTATAATCTGTTTTCCATAAGGTAAGAAAGGAATAATAGATAAAGCCAGACTGATGTTTATATACTCTCTCTTATGGTAGCCATTTAGGGAGTCTTATCTTACCATAACTTAAGGGAGAGTGCATCAGAACCGTCATGCTCCACAGCCACGATTGGCTCCTGTGACTCTATCCAACCTTCTTTAAACTTATTTTTTTTTACTTTTTACCTTCACAGCATTTTGTTGCAATAAGTTTAACAGTACATTTATGCAGTCTTGAAAATTTGACAGACAAAAGTATTTTCGTCTGTCTCAGGTCTTCTCTCTTGTAATTCAATTTGGTTCCCTTAGTTGCTCTGTTATAAGAAGCAGTAAATACCACTTCCAGTTTACAATGTTGTTTTTTATTGTTATCTATCCCTTTGATAACTTTTTTTTTCCATACTGAAAAATATTAATGTATTTCTCTCTCCTCTTATGAAAGTCATTGGTCTCCTCTGCCATCCTTCCCTGTACCTCTCCCTCTTTCACCGCTGATTCTCTGTGAGAGGATATCTTCAGAGCCAACATTTTGTAGCTCAGAGAATGTATCAATTTTTCTGAGGATACAACAACATTTTCTGGTTTGGCTTGTTTCTTTTTCCTTCCCTAGTGTTTCCCACTTTCTGCTAAACCACCACAACCTCTCTGGCTAGTGCTGAGCATGCAGCTGGCATTGGCACAGAGTTGTCCACAGTGACACCTAACTCGTTACTCCCACTGGAAAAAAGGCAATCATGAAGTTTGCAAAATTCTGGTGTTTTCTTCCCATTCCCAACTCTGACTGTATCGATACTAATTTTCATCTCCTATTTTATTTCTCAGGCATCTGATAATTAAATTATCCTTGAATTTTTTATCAGCTTTAGTTTAGATCATCCTAAGTCTCACTTTGAGGAAAGCGTTTACAGAAATCTCAAAAAAGATTACTAACCGTTTGGGAGGGAAGAACTTGGCAGTCAATGACTTGGATCTAGAAGAAGAAGAGCAAAGATGGAACATTTCTGATGTTCCAGAATACAAACTGTGAAGATAAGAGCAGCAATTTCTGATTTTGAAATATTTCAGATCATAACACTACATCCCAAGGCTAATTAAGGCAGTCCTTTCTGCGGATGAGTGCAAGCAGGTTCCACAAAACACTCTTTCCCAACAAAGAAAGCTTTTCACCTGGAAATTTCTAACCAATTCTTGTATGCAATATTCAACTGCAAGAGCTCTCACTGAACAATATTTCCTCTGAAGTCTCATACATCAATCATCCTCCACACTATTTCAATTAAATTAGATTTACTACACCATGTTGCCCATTTCACAGGGCATTTTCTGAAATACCGTACAGATAAGATATTCTGAATGTATATTTTTACCGCACCTGTCCCTCATTGCAGAGGGTGCAGCCTCCATGACACCAGGCAAAATACAAAGAAGGCTATAGCTGCATTTCTGCAGAACCCTGCAGCCTCTAATCGTGGTGGCTGTATCCACCCCTACTTACTCAAGATAATGGCATTTTAGTATACTTATTTCATTTCTAGATGTTTGTATGTAAATTCCATTCATGGGAGCATTCTGTGTTGAGTACCCCCAAGACTCAAGAAAAAGTGTGTTTCAGTCCAGAAATAAAGCCTATAAATCCTCCAGTTTTATTCTGCCACAGCTGTTCAGGAAGGTATTGCAGTATTATGACTACATTTTGCAGATGTTCACTGTGCCTGCATTTGAGTACCTCCAATTGGACAACATATTATCTCTGTAAATGTGTTTCTGTGCACTAAGTTGTTTTCAAGTCCATAAAGTTTGAAAATACCACGTGGTTGTCCCGGTGTCAGCACTCTGTTTACGCAGTGAAGTGTTACACATGGACTCTCGCAGAAGAAAATAAAATTATTTCAGACTGTCACACAGGCGGAAAAAATGTCACATTTCTTTCTGACACATCACTTTGGAACACAGCGGATCTCAGGAAGTAGTACAACTGTGGGAAAAGTTATCTCTGGAGCTATCTATCTCAATAACCATGTTGTACTTATTAAGGCTAATCTTGATATGACTCTCCTTTCATTGCAATGGGACTCCTGCAGCAAGTGATATATAGTGAGACTGAGTGGAGACAAGGGACAGTGAGGAGGCAGAACATTATTTCAATTTCATTTTAATTATAAAATAGGTGTAAATACAATTGTAGCTTAATTTCTTACCAGCCCTTTGTGAAAGTTCTGCAGAATGGCAGAGGTTTATAAAGTGACAGAAAATATAAGACCCAGTCCCTTAAAGATGTTGGTGAATGATTTTCCATGAGGGAGCTGTTTCATGCATCAGTGGATCCAGTCTGCTTCACGCATACCCTAACATTTCATTTAAGATGAAGTCTCCTGTGGTTTCCAAAGAGGCTGTGCTTTTGTGGATGGCTGTGTTACCACCTATTTCAAATCAGGATTTAGCCTTTGTATTTTTGTTAGCTTCCTATCACAGAGATTCACAAACCCTGCTGAATCCTAAACACGGCTGCAGAATTAATTACATATTTACAAGGGCAAAATACATAAATAAACAACTTCACAGAACACAGGACTATGTTCAAAGGCCAGTCAAGCAGGGTATATGAATTTAAATGTTTCTGATCCGGCAAGGAAAAGATTAGTGCTTTCCATATTCATATTTCATTTTGAGTGACTCCAGACTAACCCCAGGGATAGCCCAGAGTATCGGCTTGTCTGCGCCTGGGCACTGGCACTGGAATACATGATCAGGAAAGCCTGCCGTCTGATTAATCCTCTCCTGACACCGTCCCAGCTTTCGTGAAATTTGAACTACCTCTTCTCTCTTTCTCTGCCATGGTGAGAGGCACGGCGAGGTGTTATACCCTGCTTGTTAACGATGGATGATCCCGCTGGTTCAGCTCAGCACTGTCTCCTGGGGACGTGGTGGTGATGGGCTTGCAGCAGAGCACAGGCCACACTTCAAACCAGCTGGCCAGCCGGGACCCCTGGTCTGTGTCACCGACCGGCGTTTCGTTTCCTCCCATCCCTGGGTTTTTACTATTACGGTGCAGGGAAAATGCCTTTTAGTACCCAGTTGACCACATTCATTAATGTTGTTTCTCTGAAGTGCTTGGACCAGAGCGGGGGAGGTGGTGCGCGGGGGAGAAAGATGCAGAGGAAAAGGAGAAGCATCATGCATTGACCGATGCTATCACCACAGGCTACTGCACTGAAAGGAAACTTAAATAAATCCTTTGAAAAGCTGTAAGATCTCTGACTGCATTGAAATCCTCTGTTACCACAATGCACTTTGCAGTACTCTGTCTCAGGGCATGTTTTCTCCATTTTTGTAGCAAGCATGTTTTATCTCAAAATATGGCATGAATGGCCTTCCCCCCTTCCCCCCGCCCCCCCGTATGTATAAGGCACACAGACCTTAAGCTCATTTATTGTATTGCAGTGCCCAGATATGTCAGAGGCATCATGCTCAATCATAGAAGACTTCACTTCTCGTGTGAAGAATTTTTATAATCGTGACAGAGAAGGCATCTTGAAATGAGGATGTGCCTGAGGTGGGAGATTACAGGCCAACACAGCAGATGAAAGAGATAGAAAATATCCTCTACGTGCACTTCTACCCTTGCAGTAGTAAAACAGGTAGTGTATTTGCTGCAGGTGTTATGGAAGACATGGGTACATATATCTGAAAAAAAAAAAAAAAAAAAAAAGAGTTGCTACACCAGCCCAAAGCACAAATCCATTAATTAACAGGAGCTGAGACAGAAGGCCACATTTACCTTAACCATCTGTCTGTGAAATCATTTTCCCTCCTCTTCTCTTTCTAACACTGAATAGCCTTACAGGGAGACGTGCTCTCAGAAAAGTACTGAACCAGCGCTCTTCCACTTTTCCCAAAGCTGTTCAGGAACAGCTGAGGCTATCAGCTAGGATATAAAAAAAAAAACCAATATAACCTCACTGCTTTGAATCACATGGATAGATGACTTGAATTTGAGGAATCCCAGCTTCTGGAAGATATATTGGAACTCACCTTCTCTGCAGAAAATAAAGCAGAAATTGGCTTTTGCCACCTGCTTGACAATCACAATGCTCCAATTTAAAAATTATTAAAATTGACAAAATTAATAATATAGTGCAGCTTTGTTGTTGTTGTTTTGGTCCAATCTACCAGTCTAAGTCCTATATCTAAGCAAATGCCACCAAAAATAGAGGACTCAGGATATTGACCTGGTACATGAATGATGTTTAAATGAGAAGTCTTGTGGAGGATTAGATATGGAGTACAAGACTCTGACTATTTTCCTCAAAGTATTAGATAGAGGGGTTTTGGTGGAGTTGGATGTTTCTAACATACAAATACAGGTACTTTCAGATCGCCTGGTTTAAATTCTTCACTGTAGACAAAGATGAAACAGCAGTGTATAAATAAATAAGTAGAGTGCTTTCATCAATAAATAGTGGTGTTAGGAAATTTTCAAGTGGAAAAATTTCAGCTAAAAGACTGAAATATTATATGGAGGCATCTCAGTTTTGGTAAAACCCCATGAAACCACAGGCAAGTGAGTTGTGCTGGGAGCGAGGTGAAGGGGAACCTGGGAGGCGCAGGGTCTTTGTCCCTGCCACAAGCCCTCAGGGGAAGCTTTTCTGGAGCTGGAGGCCTGAGGCTTCCTGGTTCCTGTCTCAATGTGCAAAAATGTTTCAGAACAGGACAGCCATGACCTGACACCAAAACAGGCTATGTAACTCCTAAGATTTTTTTTTTCTTAATTTTATTTGCAATCAGAACAAAAACTGACTTTGAAACCTCAGCATTTGCCTGGAATCGGTAATCCTCTGTTTCAGGTCAGCTGGATGGATTAACCCTGGACACCAATGTTCTTCTTTAGCAAACAAAGCTTTTATTTCATATTGCTTCTGATCAATGTCTTTTCCACTAAAGGGAAAGCAATATAAATTCAAACAGGTCTGAGAGCTTCCTATGACATCAGTAGCTATTTTTATCACTACTATCATCATGAAAACTTGCAGTACCTTGGTTACTACTTAACTGAAATATTAGCAAAATCTTAAGGTGAAGAAGAGACTCAATGGGTTCCACCACCATAAAATACAGAGGCTTGTGTTTTACTTTTCTTCCAGCCACAGAGTTGGTTGCCACTCTGCAGCCTCAGGCACAAACATTCATAACAAGAGCTCAGGAAGAGCTTGGGAGGCTGAACCGAGCTTCATGCAGCTGTTGCTGCTAATGTTTGTTCTGTCCAGGCCACTGGAATAGGACCCTGGATCTACAGCAAGGGTGCTGAGCGTGCTTGGGTTCTCCTTCCCAGGACAGTTTTGGTGTGGAGATACATTCCCTTCTGCTGACCAAGCTCTGAGAATAGAAACACTCAGCAAAGGGATAGAGTGAGCCTCTGGGTGTGTCCACCTCTTGTGCTGCTGCCCAAGTGTCTCCAGAGCTTGTCTGTCAGCATTGTGTTAGGAGACACGAGCTTCTTCCTATAGAGAGAGTGCAAGGGGGGAACTCTTTGAAACATTTATTTCTGTGCATTCCCACAGAGATCCGTCACAGTCCTACCTTGTGAATTACGTGTTTTAAACCCTTCTGTGAAGCAAAAGTGCATTGATTTTGAAAGCTGACATGTAAGCAGAGCACCTTCATGGTTACATTAATTATTTAACGCATTGGTCCGCCATGTAGAAAACTAGCAATTTCCACCACAACCAGCTAACAGAAATGTTTTCTTCACAGGCTACCGGGAAGGAGCTTTGTATATGCAAATAAAAGCTACAATGAACTATCAAGCATCCAGTCCTCAAATTTCTGTTGTGTCTCAGTTATTAGCTGCAGATGTCCAGTAATGATCACTCTTTGTTCACTAAATTGACTTTTTTTTTCCCCTGTGGGGAGAAGGATGGAGCAATTTGGCTAAAGAAAATCTGCCCGTCCATTTCTTTTTTCCTTAATGAAAAAAAAAAATGAAATCTCTTGAAACATGGAGTAGGTTAATTGGAGCAACAGCTGTCTTGTTCAGTTAATCAGTTCTGAATTCACCAATAGGTACCCCAGCTGGCACTGGAAGTAATCACTGGAAGTGTAGGAGTGTGTATATAAGCTAGCCAAAGCTCAAAGAACAAAACTGTGCCTGTGACGACTGAATAGACAGCATTATCCTGATGAAGGATTTATTACAAAATTATTTCAGTGGAACAAAATAGGATATGCACAGTACAAATAAAAAAAAAGGAAAAGCAGAATAATATTAAAATGAAAAGGAAGAGATCATAAAAAAAAGGAACATTAAGACTTGAATTTACAGAGTCAATAGAATTTAGTTAAATAGCCCATTGTACCTATTCTACTGTAAAAAAAAGCTCTGTTTGGGAAAAGGATTTTGTTTTAGCCTGAAGTGACACTATGAAAAGAAATTTTCTGACTAAGAATTCGCTGAGTCTGTGACAGTCATTACTAAAATATGGAGAGACAATAACATAAACTCCTACTGAAAAAATACCTACTAGCACAAACAATATAAATATATTCCCCTGTTTAAGAGATGTTAACATTCATAACACCTGGGAGCTTGCTCTTACACCTCTAAACCTGGCTCTGCAACCCTGGCACATCACTCACATTCTGCCTCTCCCAAGTCATACTACTTATTCCCCAAATATTCAATTAGGTGATGGAGAACTATTCTGAGCCAATGAAAACCAGCACAGCAATATAATCTCATTATTTTTTTTGCTAAGAGATACACTTTTTTTATTTTTCCAGCAACAAAGGTCTGGGTCCTGCTCTGTGCTATATCAGGGATTTTGCCAGTTAATTTTAAAGGGATTGACTGAATAGTGGAGAGTAATGTTGGGTACCAACGGGAGTAGTTTTGGGGCACAGATAGAATGTTATGTCCTGGATCAGCATGGAAGAGGTTATGACTCTGTCATTTTTGTCTTGACAGCTTTTGATTATGCAACTCAGACTGTGGAAGTCTATGGTCACGTTAATAAAAGGACTTATGCTGTATTTAGGTGCCTAAATTCCACGTGTAGACCTTTGATATGTGCCTTTAACACAAACCTTCCCTGGACACCAAACATTTCCCTTTCACAACAGCCCAGAAGTCTTGACACCACTGAGTAGCGGTAGCTCAGCTCACCTCCAGCTCCCAGTCTGACCCACAAGCCAGCTCATGTCAGCTTCTCATTTAAAGCCCCCAGGTGATGATTGCTATCAAAGGAGTCTTGCCTGGCTGGGTTTCCATGAAATGCTGCCAGAGATCATGCTGGCAATGAGTGCAGTGTAGTCCTTTCCATGCAGCATAGACAGCAGTACCTAATTTAGGTATCACGAACACTGCCTTAACACTTAAATCCTTTTTGTGTAGGCAGTCCTGCAGTACAGTACTGCAAGTCATCCTGTAATTCCTGGTGACAGCTAAGATAGTGGTCTTATTTGTTTATTCTTTAAATTTAAGAATAATAATGTTGATTAAATGGATACAGAAATAACAGCACAAAGCTCATTGTATTACTTCCCCTCAAAAAAAAAACAAACAAAAAACCCCCCTCTAAACAAACAAACAAACAAACAAACAACAACCAAAAAAACCTGTATCTTTTTAAAGAATAAAGCTTGGCTAATCTTCCTGAACTACCATAGTATTTCATGGCAATTGCTATAACCTGTTTTCTGCTCTTGGCAGGGAGTAGGCTCCTTTCTATCAAGGTCATGCTGAAGAAACACAGCTAATACAAAAAAAAAAAAGGAGAAATAGTCTAAGAAGCACTTTATATCAGTTGTTGGCATGCAAAGACATAATAATGGTACTTAAGCTGCTAAATCAAAGTGTGCCATTTAAATAGCATAAAAATATCACCCTGGCTAAGAGAAATGTAATAGCAGGGAATAAAGCAAAAGGAAAATCCTCTAAATCCTCAAGAACTAAAGCAAATCCATTCATTATAAGCCAATAAATTTGATCCAGAAATCTAAACTGCTCTATTAGCGAGCCATCAGTGGTAATTCTTTGGCCACACAAGGTAGCATATCTGTGATTAAGTCTGCCAGTACTAAGATCAAAAGAAACTTCAGACATTTAATCACATCACAGATGATATCTGAAGGAGGCTCCTATTTGCTGTCACAGTTTACTGAGGGAATGCGCCACAGGCTGCTTGGGGAGGTGTCCCAAAAAGAAGTCGTGCCTATTGTTGAAGAACATCCCTGTTTACACGATGCCCAACTCTGCTTAGCTGTGTGAGGGCCAAAGCTGTCAGCAAAGAGAAATTCCTGGTTGATGAAATCACATTTGTCTTTGGCACTTTTCTGAATACAATCTTTGTGAAGAAGTCAGATTTCAATACCACAGATGTTACAGGGGAAGGACAGTCTAGTTACATCCTATTTACAGCAATGTGATTAAGATCAGAGTCTAGCTTGAAATATCTAAAACTGGAACTTGAATAATTTGGATACAAGAGATCAGAGGGTTTGATAGGCAACAATAAGCACTTTTAAAGACTACTTTGCTTTTGGTATTCACCATCATGGTCAACTAAATATGCCTGTCTTGTACTGAAATAAACTTTGGAACAGACATTTGTTCATTCCCTGAAATCTGTTCTTTTTGGTTTTAGGTAAACCTTCTTTGTGGTTTTAGGGAAACATTCTTTGTGGGTTTCGACTACTGAAGACAGAGCCATCCTTAATCTTTTTGAAGATTTTTTCCTAAGCAGATAGGATAAAAATCAAAGATCTTATATTTATTCCATGATGCTGTCTTTGTGTCACAGCAATCCTGTTGGTTTCTGCACAGGAAGGGCATCATGATCTTCAGTATCAAATTCAAGAATGACATCCTAAATACATACTGCTTTTCTAGACATGATCAAGCACAATATGATCCACATTCATAGTTATCTGAAGAGTACAATGGCCAAAGAAGAAGAAATCTTGGCTTTGGAAGAATCATAATTGGAAAAAAATAAAATTAAACAAGGGAAAGAAGGATTAAAGAAACATAATTGCTTTCTTCTTGAGCTGGCATGTTACATCTGTGCAGTGTCATTCGTCAGTGGTGTCACGAGTATATAGTAAGCTGTATTTCATTGATTAAAAGATCTGTCTTTCAGCATTAGATGATCAGGAAGTGTAACACTGTCTATAGTCTTTAAAATAGAAGCGCATCTTACACTCTTTGAGCATTAGTTCCATTAAAGATAGGTGAAAACACAAAGGTAATGACAGATCTATCAATAATTAGCAAGTGTGGTTCCTAAAACACCAGTGCAGTATGCTTTTTTCTTGAATCAATTGCACTTGTCACCTCAGGTTTTTTCACAGAAGGTAAAAATTTACTCTGTGATCCTAGCTCAGCCTGCAATGTCTGATGTACTTGTTACACAGAACAAAAGCTATGGGAAGACAATATCCGTCTAAGTGTGCACAGACAAAAGCACTTATGAGTTCTTGGTATTTATCCATGTACTCCAAGTTCGTGTCATTTCTCAGAGATTAGGAGAAAAGGAAGATGTACTGAAATGTTGTTGGACACACCATCCCAGAATAAATCACGCACAGGGCATGGTTTTTTTCTTCTGTAATATAATGATCTTTATCACAGGCATATTTAAAAAGGACCCACCATCACACAGCTGAAGTGTCTTTCAAAGCTCTCTTTATTAAAAAAAAAAGTGTGATTTACCAGAAGACATTTTGGCCACATGCATTGTGGAGATGTTAATTTTGTCAGATAACATATTGCTTCATTTTGCAATGATGATTCAATACTGGTGACTTCTAATAGCTCATGCCATTACTTTTATTAGGATAAAAGTGCACAAGTGCAAATGGATCCTGGGAGCATGCAGAGATTCTCAACTTTTCCCAAACCACACTCACATGAGATGAAAACTGCTCCATGATAGGGGGAACATGTTAGTGGAGCCAGTGGTCTGTGCAGCTCCTGTTCATTCTAATTATGTGAAGAACAGAAACATGCTTATTAGCTGAGACATCACTGCTTTCCACCTGATGAACTGTAAAACTTTCAGCCTGCAATTGCTTTAAATCTGCCTGAATATCTGTGAACCAGCATACATTTTAGTCCAGAAGTATTTACGTTTGAAAGCCTCAAGCTATTCTTCAAAATAAATTTAAGGATAGAAAGAACATTTTTAACTAGACCAGCTTTCACAGACAACATATGAAAAGTCAGCAGCCAGTTCAGCATCAGTACATGAATTTTTAAGCACGGAACATTTTACATCCAGAACATGATTAATAACTAGGGAAATAAGTATATATGATTCTTCTTTAACAGACAGCAAAAAGTGAAGTTTAAGATGTCTAACTGTTAAAATTTTTGCTGGTAATCATGAAATCATAAAAGTGAAACATGAGCTGGCACAAGGAAAGGAAGATCTGAGGAGCCAGTGTGAGTGGGTAGTGCCCATGCTGGCCATAGCATACCCTGCCACCAGACAGTGCTGCATTTTATGTAGCGAGATAACAGACCCCAAAGACTCTGCATCAGTAGAAAATTTGCACAGGAGATTTCTGCTTGCTCGTGTTCCTGAAAGAAGCTAGCAGAAGCCAGCAAAGAGAGCTAATGAACACCTTTACGTTTGTTTCTTCTCCACAGGAGTGAATTTGGCTTTACATCTAGGATGCAGGTGGACGGAAGAAAAAAAAAAAAAAAAGCCAAAATACTAAACAGAAAGCTCCAGAGAGTAAAGATTTCTATCTGGAATGAAAGGCATGAGAATATCATGAGGGTCAGGTAACCTGGTGTCCTCGGGTGATATTCATTGGTTTGTGGAGAGCGAGGCACAAAATATTCCATAATGCACACAAACCGCAAAACTACAAGGTTCCGGTAGGAGAGAGTCCCCGCAGACCTCATTACTGTTCAGTTTTTGCCATGGAGTTCTGGGACTGATTACCTTATAATTTCTACACAGATAATATTTTGCATCAGTGAGTTCTATGAATTAATTCAGGACAGCTTAAAGGCATTCTTTCTCATTTCTTACAGTTTACATTCTCAGATATTATCTCCTCCTTCCCCTCTCCCCACACTGTGATTAACTCCAATGGCTACCATCCAGTTCATGACTAGATCAATCACAGGTTCATTCCATCCTCATTTCCCATGATTATTACTACGTCAAATAATTGTGGCATTTCCTGAATTAGTATTTTGCCAACAGACAATCCTACAGAACACACATATCACTAAGCGTTTCTGCGCCACGAGGTTCTGACTACCCAGAAGCAGATGGTTTGGGGGGGTAAATAAATACAGACATCCAACTGATCTCATGGGTAACTTTGGAAAATTAGGCTACATATTTAGTCTTTTACATTCATAGTTAGTTCCCTAGCTCTGGATATTATTAAATGTGTGTGCACGGGAGTATTTCCCTGGAGCTTTTGCAAAAAGGGTAGGTAAGAAGTAACATCACATAATGTTTCTTATACTTCTTCCTCATGCTTCTTCATCTGATGAACAACCACAATCCTCAGCTGCCAAGTCAAAGAATATATCATCCTTTCACACAGCATCTGCCTGTCTGACATGTTCTTGGGAGCTGCCATAAGTACTTATCTCCTGATATTTTGTCTTGGATGCAGTATTCACTAAACCCTGCTATGGATTGATCATCCAATTTTAGTGCTGCAGTTTTCAAACCAACAAGCTCAGGATGTCTCTGATTAAGTCTTCTAACAGAGTGGTACCTCATCTTAAATCAGAGAGTGCCTCCATGTTCAGACGCATTTTCTCATGTGTTTCAGTTGCTTCTCAAACTGAAACACACTTGAAAAGTATTTCTGAGAGCTCCAGCATTAGAAACCTCTCGAGTTAATGGAATTACACTAGCTGCAGTGATGCTTGTGTTTTCAGTAGGAAGCACTTCCAAAACAACAAGAATCAAACACACTAGCAGCAATTCAGTCATAGAGTATTTGTAAAGTTGCTCGATAGGAATTTCAGATAGTTTCTTCTCCCACCCACTCTCTTCCTTGCTCTACTTGGTCAGTAACATCTCCACGTCAAAGCAAGACAGCTGGATTGCCATCCCTTCAAAAGAGGAAAAGCATGTAGTCTGATTTAGGACAACATTAAATTACAGCCCTCTGGGGTGAAGGAAGAATCTGTCAAGTAATTAAGACCTGAAAGTGTGACTGAGGCACTGTTACTGAGCACAGTTGTTGGAACAGTGATGTTTAGATATGGAGACATCTGCACAACTTATTTTGAAACTGCTTAAAAAGGTTCCTTCTCATTATGACCATTTTTCTGGCTCTTGTCATGTTCAGATATAACTAATTATGGAAATGTTTGCAATCCTTTATCTCCAGCATGACTGGAAACAAGAAATATGGGTGCTTACCATAAAAGATTTTTTTTTTTTTGGTAGGGAAATTAATTTAGATAAATACAGTTCCCTGTATTTTTGCAAGCCTGTGAAATTTCTAGTCTTTTACATTCATCTTAAAAAAGAAATGAAACAAATTCTCCTATAAGCTCAATGTGATATTGCTTATTGTTTTGAATTGAGGCACTGAGCTTTCAGTACTTAGCTGAAGCATATCAAGGTCAAGTTTAAGTAGGCCTCTGAAAGTTTGGTACACTTTTAATAAGCATCAACCAGTCATGCATACTTCTCAGTCCTTTGCATCTGTTTTCAATTGGAAGTGAAGGTCAATTCTATTACCAGCCAAGATTAGCCAGTAGAGATAAAGGGAAAAAGGATCTCCCACCTATGCCCCAGCAGGAAAATGGTTGTTCACATTTGCCAGTGTGTGGAATTCATTAGATCCATTGCTGCTGGCAACTTCTAAGAAACTGAATAAATCACTAAGCCCTCACTTTCTGTTTAGAAAGGCTTCACTCAGGCAAGAGGACAAGCAACTTGTTTTTCAACAGATTAAGTGTGAGCAGTTCAGGGCCATCTGAAGAATTTAGCTGTGTACAACTGAAACTAAGGATGCCATGAAAATGTCCTCATATTTGTTTTCATTCAAAATTTTCTTAGATGGTACCTTGGTCAATGAGAGAAGAAACTAGAGACCTCTCTGAAATCTCTACAACTTTGCAAACTAACATATCAGAAATGCAGAACAGCACCATTCACAAGTGTGATTAGTAACAATTTTTATTTTCCAAAGCAGATTAAGCCTCCATTCAAATCAGGTTTCCATTAAAGGGTCAGGTTTCATGCAAAAATGCAAAGACTAACTCCTGTCCTAAAGTTAAAGATGTCTGCCACAAGCCAAGTTGTACCCTCTAGATATCTATTCTGTATAATATTGTGAGTTCTCATCATTGTTTCACAAATCTCATAATATTTCTTACTTTATAAACCTCATCTCTTCAAGTCAGGACAAAGTAGACTGATTTCACATTTCATTCTGCTCATTTTACCATAAAGGCACCACAATTAAAGAAGAAAAATTGTAAACATAAATATCACATAAGATAATAGCACTATGCAGAAGTAATACCTATACGATCTCAATGGGATCAAGGAAAAGGGTCTTGCTATTTTCAGCAGATGATCGATTGTGAATTATGTATTTGTAAATAACTGTATTACTATGAAAGTGATTATATTTTTTTAATTTGCTAAGAGGTTAAAGAAGAATTTAAAGAACACAGTCCTTGAAGGAGGAATCCTTTAATGAACTTTGTAGAAATAAATTAGTTTTTCTAGGAAAGGATTAAAAAATAAAGCCTTGTAATGTTTTTTCTCTCTGCAAGGCAGAAAGAATTGACATAAAAAAAATGAAGACTCCTTGGAAAATATTAAGATGGTAAATACTTTTTCTGAAAAGTCAGATTGACTATGCCCACAACCTTAATTTGCAAGCCTTGAGTACAAGTGCTATGTTATAGTCTTTATTAACTATAGAGTTGGAAACTTTTACGACAGCCTTCCTTTTTCTTTCAGTGCTTAGGGCAGAACAGTGTTCACTGAAAGAGATGCCAGATATTGCCTTTTATCAGTTTCTTCTGTGTTCCCTTTGTCCATGTGGTACCCTCTGGCACTCACATTGCACAGTGAGAACTGTAATTCAGGTTCCCTCCGCTCTGCCCTATGGAGCTGGCTCTGTCAATGGAGGGCAAATCCTGTGATGCAAAATCATTTCTCTGCTGAAAGCATAATATAGACAGTGTCTTCTGGCAGTCACGGGACTACTAAAGCATCACGGGATGCACAATCTGGCCTTGCAAGGGGGTGTGTCCAAACTTCAAAATCCTTGAAATAATAGTTTCATGATGCGTCATAATATTGAAATGATTCAACATACAGAAGTTTATTATAAAAATATTCCATCTTTAAACTTTATGTCCTGATTCAGGAACAAAAATATTTTGAAGTGTTTGCAAAGCAAAAAAAAATCTAATCCATCTTTTCTTGCTGTTCTTAGCATCACTGCATATAAATTTATCACCTATTAATAGCCAGCCACTAGACAGACATGCCCATTGCTTCAAAGAGTTTTCAAACAGATAAAGTCTGAGAGGAAGAAAACCCTGTTATCTTCATATTGCAGATTGGGAACTAAGGCACACAAAAAAAAGATTAGGTGGCTTGCATAAGTGTATCCAGGAAGGTTTCAACAGACCCAGAAATTGAACCTGAAGTAGAAGACTGTTCTCGCAACCATCTAATCTTCTGGAAGTATTGCTAGTCTTGCAGCAGTATTCCTTTTTTTATCTTGCTCAAAGGTTTTAGAACACTCTTTTCACTTTCTGATCTGTCTTCCTCAAAGGTATGTTTTGTTCTTAATTTCAGGAACTGAAAGCAATGAAACCAATCATATGAATAAAACTACAAAAAGTAGGTATAATGCTTTGCAGCATTTCTGCTCGCATGATAAATGTAAAGGTTATGAGGTATGTATTTCCTGTTTGCTCAGAGAGCAGGGATGAAAAATAAGCTCTCCTGTAACTGCCCTGTTTGCAAACTACCTTAGATCAGCATATGACCCATGTCTCGGTGGCCTGTTTCATTATTCTAAACAAATCCACATCTCCTGTAAAGGGAAACCAGGAAAAAGGAGTGATATTTTCAGTTTGGGTCATTGGATTAAAACAGCTGAGGTTATGAACATATTTTTTTGCAAGACATCTGTAGTACCACTGTCTCGAAATGGTCCCTTCTGGAAAGATAGGAGCTCCATCACCTGTAGGAACAAGTGATGATGCATTTTTCCTTAAAAGCAGCAGCAAGGGAATGCTCTGCTTTCCCATACACCAGGGTGCATGCAGACAATGAATTGGTTGCAGCTACCTCATCCTCTCTGCCACCAATCAGCCAAAAGCCAGGAGCTGATCTGACCTGGAGGCCATATTCCTTTACTGTCCAATTGCAATGATACGTGACCCTCATCTAGCTGTTGTTCTTGGTTTTATGCAGTTTTAGAAATGTACTGTTGAAGTTGCAACACATGCTCAGAGGAAAAAAAGGTTTAACGAATATTAAAAGCATGTAATTAATTTTTCCTCTATGTTATTCCCAAGCAGGCTTTGTGGAACATCCATGTAAATTATGCATAATAGCTTTATGAGCTGAACTTTTCATTCATGTAGCAGGCAAGAGGTGCCTTCTTTTTTATCAGCCTCTGGAGATATGGCTTGTGTTTTGCAGCAGACAGACAGAAATTCTGGAATATTTCTAGAAATGGTTTGGTTTTCTTTCAAATTAGGCATCTTCCCTAGCAGGTGAAAGTCTTGGGATAGATGATTGTATTAATCTTTAAATTATACAAAGGTTAAAGTGAGAATATCAAAGTCTGACTTGCTGAATTTTACTCTTTGTTGAAAAGACTGCATATAACTCAGAAAACTAAATTTAAATATGGTATAGGACTGTTAAACAGTTGAAGAATGTTACAAGGCAAAGCAGCATCCTTGTTCCAAAAGCATCTTTTATTCATTTTATTTATCAGCTTCTCACTAAGGATCAAGATGGCACCACTTTTGATCATTTGTTCAACCTTACGTATAAAATTAACAAGTCAGCTTTGCTCCTAAGAAGTAATAGATTTTTTTTTTCTACAAGCTATTAAAAGTTAACACTGCATTTGGCTATTTGCATGTGCCCACAAAAACATTTTTATAGAAGACACTACTCTGTTATCAGCCCTTCAGAAAGAGCAGAGCTAGTAGACTGTAAATCCCCCTTGGGGACACCAGGTCCAGGCCTCCTTGAAGCATTGTATTGGATCTTTTCTTCTCTCTGGGAGTCTGAGACAGACATATGGTATGTACCAACATATTGTGAAGAAGAAGCAAAACCTCCATCTCATCAAACTGCACGTCAAACTTGAGTGGAGTGAGCTTCCAGGAAAACAGGCTAAGTGTAACAGAAGACCATTTATCTTCCATTTGATCTTGACTGCAGCTGGGATCTGTATCGATTACCATGATGCCTTAGTCACTTTGAGGCTCTGCTAATAGTGTCATTCCTGTCACCTCCCAAATGACAGCACATGGCACTCTGAATAGTTGTGACACACTGTCAAAGTCCTCCACATACAAAGTACCAGAAATCTGTTCAGTCTCACCTGGAAAGGGTTGATTTCTACAGTTTGTTTCTAAGATGCACCCTAAGTTCCACCTCCTATCCTAAATGAGAAGACTCTTTCAATCTTTGGTATGTGCTTTTTCACTCCTATTTAACACTATCAGAAACAAATTAGTTTCCGTTTTGAAACTTTTGAAATTTTAAAATAGGCAGTGGCTTCAGTAACTTGTATGTAAGAGAGAGGGAAAGTGGGAAGGGAACAAAATGGCTTCGCCTGGGGAATGGTAACACTACACATCTCTTCCTGTCTTCACAGCTTTTCTCATTTATAGAATATAAACACAGTTTTATATTTAAATAATGAACAACGCAAGTATTAATTCTCATAAAAATATTTCCTCCTTTATTTAGAAGTCTTAAGACAAGCTTCTAAGGCTGTTTAGATTAGGCAACCAAACTAGAACAAAACATCCACTTACAGGCTTTCTGTATGCAAGTACTGAGCAACCAAGAAATCTCTGATTCCCACAGCACTGAGGGACAGCACAAGGTTGTGTCTATGTTGTTTTCATCTGGTGACAATGGTTATGCAAGATGTTGTGCCAAGAACGAAACTCAAAAATTCTCAAGGCAGGGAGCACGCTGCCAACTACATAACCTGGGTTCCCCGTGGACACCCCACACAGATCCTGCTCCTGAGCTGGATCATATCGTAAGTAAAGCTTATGCACAGCTGCCTGTATCTGCCCCCACACAAATCCTAAATTCCCTTGACAAAATTTTGGCAATGTGAAAAGACTTGAAAAGTCAGGAGCAGGCATGATTTGAGAATACAACTGGAGCACTGTAAGAAGTTACCATCTTTCTGGTGTTTGATACTACATCTCGCCTTCCTGCAGAAAGTTATCATCCTCAGAGCAGAGCCATTCCTGCTCATTCATTCAGTGCAGAGCCAGACAAGTACATCTAAATTATTTCTGGCCAATCTTGAGTTTTTGCATGAGAAGCACTGTTGTGATCATCTACCATGTTCAGCTAGAATGAGAGCCTACAGAAGAGGAGCTGAAGGACTGATGTCATTGGAAACTACTTCAGCTACTTATGGAGTGATTTTATAATAATCTATTTTGAATAGGAATAAATTGCATTTTCACTCAAAGCCAATTGTAGACTTCATCTACAGACTGAAAATCAACCTCGGTGAAAAAAGGAGGCAAAATAGACAGAATGCTGTTGGGAAACACAATGGCAACTCTGGCCAAAATCAAATGGAGATATCCTCCTTTTTTGGAAGCTCCCCTCCAGAAATCCACTTTTCAGAGTCTGTAATGAGAGGCAGGGTAGAACTACAAGGAGAGTGAGTACAGCTGTACAGGTCAGTGTCTAGACTTGAAAAACGACAACCTCCTGAAATCCTAGGACAAGTTCTACTCAGTCAAAATATTTAAATTACCACCTTCTGTTTTCCTTTGCATTTTGCTATCCCCTCCGTGGCTTACACCAATGTTAGGCCGTGAGAAACTTAGAAGGGGACTAAGCAGTGTGTAAGTTCATAAAGTCTCCATTTAACACCAATCAAGATAGCTCAGGACTCAGATGTGGTCAGCCAGTCACATCGATCAGGACTGCATTATACTATTATACTGCTGTGTGGTCAGCCACCATACGTGTTCTGGAGGACACAGATGACAAAATTAAAAATTAGGGAGAAAAAAAGAGGGTGAGTATCAACAAAAAAGAAAAACAAGCAAACAAACAAAACTAAAAAAGCAAACAATGCTAGCCACTGGCAGCAAATAGACCTTTGTCAAAATTGTCATGCAGCTGACCCTTGAAGGAGAGGTTTGCAGACAGTGGTTCCAGTGATTCTACAAACCTGGGAACCCTCAGTATAATTATTGTCAGATACCTCTAAATATCCCTCAGAGACAGGCAGGTATGAGATAGACAGAAACATTAGAAGTCTTAAAAAGACTGAGAATAGAAATGGTCCAATATTTTTTATTTAACTACTGGGGCTTTGAGAGTACTTTCAGACCATTTTTTTAACAACCACACAGGCTAGGATTTTAACAAAAGGAGGTGAGTTTAGCATTCTCAGTGTTCAGTGTTGCAATAGCAAAGAAGCAAAGACACCTTTCCATCTGCGCGAGATGCACAAAGCTTGACTGGCTGCCCAAGACTGTTAGATATGGACCTGGCAAGTGCCAGAAACTCTAGAGGCTTTTACAACACCCAGTACACCAAGGGTGAGACACCAAAACTAGCCGTGTAGAAGCACCAAAGGAGTATGTCAGTAATCATATCTGTCTTACTGCCCAAGAGACAAAAGCACTTATTCACACAGGAACTCATAGTCCAGACACAGGCACATATGCCTACATTCTAACTTGTATTTTTATGTTGTTAGATGATACTAACACCTGGTCAAAGTGGCAATGGGAAATTCATAGACACCATTACTCTGGTGCACCCCCCCCCCAATACACCATACACACATATGTATGGAGATGCTCTCACACAGGCACAGGCTAGCATGGAAGGTGCTGGGCAGCCCAAAATGCAACTGTGTCACACTTATTTGTGAACCTAAGTCAGATGTGCAAGAGGTCTTTTAAGAAGAAATGTAATGTGCCCCCAGCTGCCATTACCACCATACTGTGAGACAGCCTGTGAATCTCTCAGAAAACAAGGATGTTTGAAAACCACAAAAGTGTTTTGGGGTTTTTGTTTGCTTTTTTTTTTCTTTTAATATATATATATATATATTTGTTTTAACATAAAAGGTATTATTTCACCTATTCACATTCTTTCAGAAACTGAAGTTTTAAGAAAGATTTTTAGGTAAAAAAAAAACCCAAACCTGAAGAGTTAGGAACAATGGGAGAAGCATAGAAGTTAGAATATAAAATATAATTATTGTTTGCTAAATGCCTTCTCTACACAAATTATCTAGAATTCTACTGCAAACTGAGTTTTTACAACTATTGGAGAAAAAAAAATCAAATTAATTACGTGTACTTTTAGCACTCCATTTTAAAGGTTAATTTGTTAGAAATGCTATGAAAATTTTGCTTGTGAAATCTAAGTGCAGGAATGAAGGTCGTATCCATTGTGGGAATCATGTAACAGGGATTCATCGAAGATTTTTCCAAAAGACTTTAACATTACATTCTTTGTATCAAGACCCTCAAGTGCCAAAAATTATACAAACTAACATAATATACAAATCTCAAGATGCAAACAATATTGACAAGTAGACATTCAAATGTACTATTCATAGATGCTCTGTCATTAAACAGTATAGATATTATACACAATATGTATAAAAAATTACTTCAGTGATGTAAACTCATTTGCAATGAAATGATTTATTTCTGCATTTAAGGTCATATCAGATACAAGTTTGTGCAAATTCTGAAAAGAATAGCTGCATTACTCTCTAGAGTGTCGTTGATTTCTGTTATATGGAGCCAACGGCTCACAATTGCTTATAATCCTGAAGTAAATGCAGACTTGACTAACTTATACTGTTAATTTTTAAATTCTGGCATTTGAGACTAGATGTTCAAAGCAGGATATATTTCCAGAGGTGAGTGACGCTTTCTAATCAGATTATTAATTTATCCTGTACTTTCAGTGCTTATGAACTCAGAGCGTATCTGTATCCTTCTTTTGACAGGTAGAATTGAAGGCTGCAAAGTCTATGGTTGCATCCTCTGCCTACAAATCTCAAACAAGAGAAGTATGTGAGGCACATGACTCAAAATATTTCTTATATCTTCTTCTCCTCAAATTTACACTGTAATGTATTAATGGTAGAGATGAAATAATAAGGGGGGGGGGTCCCCAAAAATTTAGGGAAAAAAAATGCTTCTCACAGGTGTCAAAATTATACAGTTTAACCTAGCAGTAGCAGCCAAAATGAAAATAGTGAAGCTCCAGTCCTTCTGAGATAAACTGACTCAGTAATTCAGAAATATTTTATTTTAACTCACTTGGAATAAAAGGTGAGCAAACGAAGGGCTGCATTCACAGATACTGCCAATGTGGAGAGATTTATTTAGCCAATAGCATTGTAGTTAAATCAGTCTTTCTAATACTCAGAGTCTAAACTCAGGTCTTGACTCCAGCTGCAGAGTATTTTTCTCAGGTTATTGTCTCCTCCTAGAGATTGCCATTGCCAGTGCCGTGGTGCAGAGAATACTGAGGTATGTTGCTCTGTTTCTCCTTGTAAGGACTACTTCCATGAGTTACAGTCAGTGATTTTAGAGGGAAGCATTACTGAAACATCATGGGAAATTGAATTCCCACCTACTTACTCCCAGAGCCACAGGAGGAAATGGAAAACTTCCCTGGTTACATGACCCCGCTCAGTTTTTGCAGAGGAAAATCTAAACCTATGTCTCTTGATGGGTGAACTGGCTGATCATAAAACTACTGCAGAAGTAGTAGACATTATGAATGTGGATCTTCTTCATTTCTCTGTCATTTATTACCAGTTTTAAAAGGGAATATGTTTTTATTTTTCTGGGAAAAAAAAAACAAAACACTTTATGATGAAAACAACTAAAATGTTTTTACGTCTAACGCATCTAAATATTTGTCTTATTTTTGCCACTGAAATGAAAAATCAATTATTCACTCATTCCTAATTAATGGACTCTGTCTTAGTGGATTAGGAAAATTGCCAGCAAAATCAGCTGCTGCTTCTTTCAGTGTACGATGTGGACAGGATGGCATGCAAACAGAACAATTTCTTCTTCCTCAAGGTGAGATTTGAAGCATATTAGATTATGTGTATAAGCTTATATCGTAATTTTGCATGTTATAACCATCTCCCCTTTGACAAAAACAAGATTTAATTTGTCAAAAGTGTCAATCTAGCAGCTTTCATGAACACTAAATTATTTTATTTTTAATTGCTTCTTTGTTTGCGTTTTTTTTAGCATGTAAGCTAATAGAAATTTCCAAGCTCTACAGCAACCATGGTTCAATAGCATATGAATTTCAACTGGAGTACAGATTTTATCCAACTTAGTTCATGCCCGACTGCTCGGTTTCCCAGTGGAAGTAATGTGTAATAAGAAGGAATCAAACAAAAATATAATGTCTTCACATGGTAATATATGGTAGAAGATAATACTTTTGACAGAAAATGAACTATCTCATATTACAAATTGCTTCTACTGGCAGAAATAAGACTTCAATTAACATATAATTAGTTAGAAATACATTAAGACACTTAAAATATTTGTCTTTTGAATTCATTGAAATGGAACTAAAGTATGTCTAAAATTAAATGAAGCAAAATCAGCTTTACAAGTAAATTCTGCAAAATATCTTTAAATTCTGATCTAATATCTGTCATATACGGTCAGTAGACATTTTTGCCTAGCTAATCATTGAATGGAGCAAGTACAAAAAGAGACAATATATCTTTTTAATTCTTTAAAAAGAGATAAGGTCATGAAACACTAATTATTAGATTTTTTAAAAATTAATTTCAGCCAAAGAAATAACACAATGTAACTTCCCCTATTCAGAAGTGCCATTTGTATATATCTAATGAGAATGGCAATGTGTAGAAGACATGGCTAATTGTTGAAACACTGGAATTCAGAGTAGACACAAAAGTACTTTCTTAAATGTTCAAAACAAACCAATCTCAAGATGAAGAACCTGAACCTTCAGATGATTTAGCACCAGGATTATTCCCCTCTGCTTGACCACACCTAGCATACTGCATCCAGTTTTGGGCCCTTCAGTATAGAACAGGCATTGATGAATTGGCATGAGTTGAGTGAGAAGTCCTCAAACTAATTGGGGCTGGAGCAATTGCCCTGCCAGGAGAGGCTGAGGGACTTGGGCTGGCTCAGCCTGGGGAAAGATGGCTTTGTGGAAGTCTAACAGCAGCCTCCGGTACATACAGGGCGGAAGCTGAGAAGATGGAGACAGGCTCTTCAGCAATGCATGGCAAGAGGATGAGGAACAACAAGCATAAGCTAAAATGAGAGAATCAGACCAGATATCAGAAAAATCATTTTGCTCATGACGACAGTAAGCAGTGGAGCAGGTTGCCCAGAGAGGTTGTCGAATCTCTGTCCTTGGAGGTTCTCCAGATCTGACTGTGCAAAGCACTCATCTGGTCTGGTGGTCTCAGCTCAGACCTGATCTGATCTCACAGCTAACCTTGCTGCCACAGTAGGTTCCTTCCTTCCTGGAGGCCTCTTGGGATCCTTTCCTTCTTCTGTCATCCTATGACCCTCTATGAACACCAGTTGGTGGTCAGATTCCACTGGAAATCAACAGTGAAAATTATTTTCATATCAATTAATAAAACAATTAAGAAGCAAATTGCTTTTTTTTTTTCAGTGAAGCAACAGTTAACCTATTTATCTGCCATGATTTTCTCCTTAGGTTTTTAGCATTTTCTTCTTACTCTAGCTTTTTAGCAGCATCACATAAACTGATAAATTTCCTGAGGGCCTTTCCAGCCTGAATTTTTGTACAATCCTGACTATTTTCTTTTGTCATCTATAGTCTGTAAAATGCATACATATTTGGAATTTGGTGGAACGCAACACTCACAGCTGTGCTCTCATAAAGGCTGCATCCTTAATGTTTTCCAAAGTCCAGTTCACAGAAGTCCTGCCAGAAACTTGTCACAAGGCTTAATAAGCAAACTAGCAGGACAGAAGCAGCAGCAAACTATTGACCAGTGACCATTCAGCATTGAAACACAATATGCTTCCTTGTGTTTCGCACCACATATTTCAGAGCAGGCTTTTCAAGAGCGATGCCCCAAACCGTATAAATGTGAATAAGTCAGTTTTTTCCCCTGGAGCTAGAACATGCAGTTCTCCATAATTTATATAAGGGTTTGTGGCTTTTCAACGTATTTGAAGTGAAAACATTTATTTGAATAACCATATATGATCTGAGAGGCTTAACCTTAGAATCTCCTATGATTTGTAACAAATGCTATGATCCTGTCAAGGAACTCATCCAGACAGCACATGAATGGGACATAATCGAGCAAATTTCACCTGATGGTGATTCAGGCATCAAGATTTTTTCTTCTAAACTAGGATGGAACAAATACACTAACAAGAATGTAGGATGATGTATAGAAGAGGTGCTGCCTTTTTATACAGAGAGAGATGTAAGGTGCTAACCACTTAGGGGGAATCGAGTTCTCACATAGTGGGACACTTTTTGAAACATTAGAATCATTACATTCTGTGTCATAGACAATTTTAATATACGCAATTAAAAGCTACTCCTATGGAGTCACTTGTGTAGAGCACTCCACTGTCTACTTCTAAGACACTACTTAATGTTTCTTTATTCTCATATGCACCTCCTGATCCTTCCTAACTGTCTTGTGAAATAAGTTGCCACATATTTTTTCCGTCTTTTCTGCCTTGCTAAAAAAATCATAACTTGAAAACAAAATTACCCTTTCTTGCTACTACAACTTATTTCTTGACAATTGCTTGTAAGCTTTCCTTGCACATAAAGAAAAAAATACATTAAGTTTCTAACAGTAAATGTAGCTGCTTTATCTTTAGTATGAAAACAGTAATTACTTCAGAAATATAGTCTTCAAAACATACTTCAGAAACAGATCTGTAGAGAGGTAACTCCCAGCTAGTGTGAAAACAATATAAGCTTCCACTATACTCGGTCTATATTAAAAATGCATATGCATATGCCATTTATTATCAAGACTATCAAATAAGAATGGCCCAGTTGCAGACAGCATGAAGATGTAATCTCATACCTAACAGAATTACTCAGGCAAATGCACTAGAGGAGACAAATCTTTTCAAACACATCCACGTTGTCTGCTGCAGTCTTAGATGATCTGAAAGAGTACACTCTGCATGCATAGTGTCCCAGAGGAACACAACCCATCTGCCCCAAGCAGTAACTCCCCCATATGTTCCTATATATATACATAATGGGTAAATTAATGTGTGAAAATCAAGCCAAACTAAGGCCTTAATATGACATTTGCTGCCATCCCTACTCTAAAAAAAATGAGCTATTTTTGTCCACAACTCCTTTTATACTCTCTTGCATGATATTTTTTTTTTGTATAAGTTATGTGATTAGGGAACTGAGCAAGCATTGCCTGTTACACTCTATTAAATGCATTTTATAGTCTTTCTTCTTGTCTGTAAGTAATTTGCAGTTTTCTGTGCTCAGATCCAGAGTATTTTTTCCCATTCATACCATAAATATTAGCACAGAAACACACACACACAGAGATCCACACATACTAGATTTTAAGCAGTAAATCCTCTAATTAAAGAGAAAAGATTTATGAAAAAAAAAAAAAAAGCCCTACAGTACCTGCTGGTATCACTTTCTTTATCTCCACTGCTTTCCCCATCCTAAAGAATGAGCTTATTTACCTACATCTTAATTCCTGGTTTCTGAGAAATCCCAATTAAAAACACCATCCATTAGGCTGAAGAAAGCTTCTAGGAATTTGTCACTACATCTCCTAAATTAGCAGGAGTATTGCTATCTGAGCAAGAAGTTCCTCAACCATCCAAAGCTAAGCACTTTATTTTGTCTTTGGAGTGTTTTCAAGCCCTGTTATCTACAAGAAAGAACTCCCATGGATGCACAAAAAGACCAAGAGATATCCCCATTTTCTAAGGTGAGCATATGGTGTGGGAGGGAGAAGCAAGACAGCTTGAACAGAGTTAAAAAAAAAAAAAAGACAGATTTTGACAATGAAGAAACATAGAGAGTTTTGTGGAGGAAAAAAAAATGATATTTCAAGACTATTTTCATTTTAAAGTGCTTAGAATTGTTTTATGGATTTTAGGAAAAGAACAATGATAATATTTTATTTGTTAAGTTTTAGTCTAATATCCAAGGCTGTTCTATTCCCTATTGTTTAGATAGCACTAATCACATTGATGCTAAGAATGAACAAAAATGACAGTTCAAAATGGCCATAATCCTATGATCTACTGTCTCCATACCACTGATGTCTTGGTTGGTTTTTTTTTCCATAAAATGTTTTTACCTCAAAAGCACTTCATGAGAAAAGTAGAGCACTTTGGCTTCTACATCCAGGTCATGTTTTTGAACCTAATATTGAAAATAATAATTGTCAGCTTAAATAAATGCTGAAGCTGTACTCCAAAGATTTGCAAACCTAGTAACAGTTGTGAAGATCCATATGATATGTTAATCCATATACTTTGCAGGAATGGCATCTAAAAGGCAGAAAAAGGTAGAGATTTTATACAGTCAGAATCTTGACTCAGGAAGTTACAGAGTTTGGTCACCAGATAATGTCTTTTGCAAGTATTTTTCAATAAAATGCAAAGTAAGTGCAAGGCTTAGTGGTAAGGAGCTGTTACTGTTTTCTTAAGGAGCTTTTTGTTGATTTTTCTGCTCCCCATGAGCTTTCTTGGATTAGAAAATGATTCTCCTCCTCAAACTGTATGACATTTCTAAGAAACATATGGCATCCATTATTTTATCAAAGCTGTGTGCAGTGGCAGTGGCAAGGCCACTGGGCTGAGGCCCCAAATTTTGCTTGTTTTAAAATACTCCTGCTATCAGCTCTGTGCTGTTAAAAACATTGGTTTAGTAGGATTTCCAGGAAATATCTTTTCAAACCTGATAAGGTCTGTAAGAGGATGATGCAAAGTGGTTTGGGTACCGTAAAACACTTAACAGTGCAAAAGGACACGACATTCCCTTCTCTTTGTATTTTGCAACCTCCCATGACAACCCACACTCTGGGAATTGAGGAATGAACAAATCCCACTCTTCCATTCTCCCCTTCCCTTGTACTTAGCCATCCAAAAGAGCTTTCTAGACACTGGCAACAGTTCTGACGAATGGCAACAACACATGTTGAGATCCATGGCAGAGCACATACTCAGTAATTCGGAAGCATTTTGAATAAACTTACACTCATTACATCACTTTAGTCGTACAGTAAACTCCTCCATGTACCCTAGGAAACCCTGAACAAAACCTGGGAAGGTGGTGCTGTGCAGTACACAAAGGTGCAGTAAGGGCTGATACATTCAGGATGCATCCAGGTGCCTCTTGCTTCCAGTATTTCCCACATCCTCCTATTTTTACCTGGCACTTCTCTCAGATGTCAAAATTGGGCTCCACAATGGAACAGGTGCTGAGTAATACATGAGGTGCAAGACAGTGACCTCCCACAGTTTAGCCCTCCTTGAGAGTGAAGTGATTGTGAAAGGGAAATTTTCCCTTGTAGGTAGGAATTTTCTCCCAGGCTGCTCCCAGACAGCACAATAATATGTTTGGCTAACCATGGGCAGAAGCAGAATGCCACAAACTAAACTCAAAATCAAAGGCTTTTTTAGAATTCATATGCTGTATTTCTGTAACAGAATTAGAATAAAATATTTTATGGGATTCAACAAATTGATTCCAGTGGACATCTCCTTCCCAGGGCTCTGTTCTCTATTGTCTCCAGCAGATACTTCTTGTTTCAGCCAAGTGTGCTGGCAAACCATTCAAACCTCTGTCACATTACCTCAGTATTTTTAGACAAGTGGGACAAAGGCAAATTTATAAATAACACATCATCTTGCATGTCAGCAGTATGTTCCTGTCCCAAGGATGCTGAAGCATCTGACAAAGTACTGGCAGAACACTGTTTTCTGTCCCAACATGTTCAAAGTAGGATGCCTGGAGGAGGTGGGGGAGATGGGGGAGGCAAACATCTGCAGTTCGCAGTGGGATGTTGTTTGTTTTCCCAGCAGTGGCAGCACCTGCCGATGCAACAGCATCCTCCTCAACTTGTGCCAAAATACAGGCCTAAGTGTGGCTGGAAGAGGTTAGCATGGGATGTCAGGAGACTGGAGGACTCAGTCAAACCTACCCTCTAACTGCTGCTTGTTTTGAGCTTCAGGAAAAAGAAAATTCCTTGCCTTATATCAAGTGTCAGTCTAAGCTGGCATGAGTGGGAAGGCTGCTGGGCTTCTGAATAGAAAGAATGTATTTTTGCTTCTTCCTACTCACATTACACAGATGAAGGTCAGTAGATGTACCTACCTCCAACCACATTCTTGAGGTGAATAACAAGAGCAGCCCTTTCCCCCATTCACCTCATAATTCCTTCCCCTCACTGATCACTGCTCTGAACTTTCCTCGCCAAGGTGACCAGTCATATTCCAAAGAGTGTGAAAAAAGGAAGACACCAAGTGAACTCCTGCTGTTGTGGTAGATAAAGGATACCTAGGTAGTCTATGCATGACAACACCTAAGCACTGCATCCACCTCTGGAAAGTGTACAGAAACGTATGGACGTCACCTGAGTAAGACAAGAGAAGTCATCTGCATTTCTGACTTCAGCATTAGTCATTAGCCAGCCACAAGAAGTGGTTTTGCACCTTTGCACCTCTAGGAGGCTTAGATACATGGATGCTTATACTTTTTTGCAAGTATATTCTTGTAAAGGAGTATCCTGCTATGCTTGGAATACTCCTTTGAGCAACCATCTATTTCCTTTGGTGAACCAGGAACTAAGGAAGAGCTTTTGCTGACCCAAGGATTTTAAGGTATGTGGAACAAAAAGTTTGGTTTACCATAAAGATGGGAGATTGGTACAGCCTTTTCTTGATAGGTTAAAATTAGCAAGCAACAGCTGATGATCTATTCTATGTTTAACTGACTCCTTTTTCCCCTTGATAGGGAAAGCCTTTTCTTTTTCCAGTTGATCTTTTTAGGAACATTGTTCAGCCAGCATTCAACACACCAAAGTAAGCATGTTCCCCACCATAAGCCTGTTTTTACAGGGTGAGTTCATAGGTTTTCAAATTTCTATGAGTCACAAGAAGCATTTACAGATTACAGCCAACATTGCTGCCAAACTAGAGACAACAGGGTCTAATAAATCCTTTCCTTTTAAGAGCCATTCATGCCCTCCAGCAAACCAGACCAGGATAATCCATTCCATGTGTTCCTAGGTTGCGTCAAGCCAGTCACAGGAAAACTAGGAATGAAGATCCCTTTTTTTTTTTTTTAAAAAAAAAAAAAGGTCAAAACACAATACAGGGGAATATTTATACTTGTGTGTCTCTATATTATTCAAATGAGGTAAATCATTAATTGTCAAGCCTACTAAGGTAACCTTGGCACATGTACATCTGAGCAAGGATTCCTATAATGTATCAACTGCTGACTCTTTATTTAGCAGACATGAAGCATGTGCTTTGAAAGACTTTGCGCTGATCTGAAAGACACTAGAGTTTAACAGATGAAAACACAGAGGTGTTATATTCTGTGGAGATCAAATTTAAATTCATTCAGTGTCTCTCAGGCTCGTGTCCTATTATTATTACCTTGTTGTGATGTTTGAGATTAATATCCATGCTGGCATCATACTATTGTTACAGCTCTGTGAGGGCACGGGGATTCCTGACAAGATTGTCTATTTCATACCTTCTCGGTATTTCCCAGTTTCAGCAGGAAGAGGGGACACATTTTTCTTAGAAGCAAAAGCTCCTCCTACAGCTCTCAAGAGTGAATTGTCTGCAACACCCCCTTTCCTATAAAGTAAATCAAGGATTCCATGTGTTAATGGAATGGTTAATTCACAACATGTACTAAATACCTGAAGCTCCCTGGCAAGGGTTTTCAAGGATACTGCTGGATATGTTCCTCTTATTTCCACAGCCCATTGCAATTAGATTCTTCCAGTGCTGCAACTGTAGATTGTTCTAACCAATGAAAAGATAGGCTGTTCCAATTTTCTACATATAAATTACTCCCTTTTCTATGTAAGATATATAGGAATGGCTAATTTTACATAGCTGCACAACTAAGACATCTTTTTAAACCAAAGCCTGAAGCTTTTGCACTTGATACAAAACAAGTTAAATACTCAAAACAAAAGCAAAGTCCTTTAAAAAGTTATTTCCATATTTGTGTTTCTTAGAAATTTATGATTCTAGGTAGAATCACATAAGGACTGTTGTTATTAAATTCTGCTGTAGTAAGTATCAGAAATCTCTCAATAAACCCTTTGAGGCATTGTAAGAAATAAGACAAAGTATAAATGAAGTGTGTCAGATTAAGTGTCCAAACTTTGCCCGTTTTGAGCTCTGAAACTTCTGAGGTGCGAGTTACCACTGATATCTATCCTGCCGTTATTGCATTGCATTTCCCCAGCAAAACGCCTTGTGTCTTTCTACAGCATCAGCAAAAACAAAAAATATTTTGGACAGTATTTTGGAAGTCCCAGCAGCCAAGGTCATGCTGTTCAGTGAGGAACTCCATTGCTATATTGGAAACTACAATAAGTCTCTGCCTCCAAAGAAAACAGTGACCCTCAGAGCGCCAGCAACCTCATATTGTTACAGCTCAGAGCACTCCACCCTTGTGGGACGCATCAGGTCTGAGCTGCAGAAGGGTGGGAATGAGCTCGCTGAGCACAAAGAGGGGCTCTCGTCAACAAGAGGCCAAAGTCAGGCAAAGAATCCTAAACAGAGAAGCCAGCAAAATACAAATGCTTTCCTCCTTTCCAGAGGTCAACCTATGGCAGATTTTTCTCATGTGTACCACATCTCAGCCACTAACCAGGCGAGTCTCTGGGAAAAAAGTCTCATGAGAATAAGAAAGATCGCAATTGTTCTGGAAATAATATATTATGTCCTGATTAAATAAAAAGCTGTGCTTCAGCAATTTGCCAATACAAATGGCAGCTTGAGTTGTTAGTGATTAAATTGCAGCTTAGGAATTTGTTCCCAACTATCAATTATTTAATACTTGCAGCTTGGAGAAATATGAAACATTTCAATCATGCTTCTAGCTAGAAATAAGCAGCCCGTTAAAGCAGATATTTTTGAAATAGTGGAGTTCAAAAGGAGCTCTTAAGGGAAAGTGTTCTAATTTCTATCAAAATGGCAACTGCATGTTAAGGGTAGAAGGGGAGAGGTTTCCTTAACATACAAGAACTCATTTGAGGGTGTGCAAAGCAGAGAGAGACAGATGGCTTCTATCATCACAAACGGAAATAAACTGGCAAAAAATTATCACTTACAGAATCTGATGGGTTTAAAGTGTACTGATAGCTTTCTTATATAGTAACTATAAGAGTGAACTGATTGATAGTCTTTTTGTGTAAAAATTAGTCTCCCAGACAGCAAGGCTCAGTGTGCTGCTAACAAAATCATTTAGCTGGATAGATCATTAGCTGTTTGTATCCACACAATAAATGGACACAAAAGCAGAATACTACCACTGGAATTTTTTTTCTGACAAGGATATTTTTACTATCACTTAAAAGAGGCGCTTTGAGAACCTTTTATTCCTCTGAATATTCAGGAAAAATGAGCACAATATTTGTGCTAAGCATCTAATATCAATGCTATCCATGTATAGAATGAAACATTGACAACCTTAACATCTAATAACCACATACTCTTGAAAATAAGTAATAAATAGCCTCAAAAACAGAGATATGTTTTAGTATTAGTATTCAGCAGCAGAGTATAAAAATTTTCAAAATATCCTTAGGGGGTGATTTGAGCCAGTCTCTGCCCAAAACACCTGGAAGATATTGCTATTGAACATCCAAACTTACAATCATATTTTTAAAGCCCTGAAGTCAATATGTTATTTACTGTATTGAAAATTTGCATACTGAACAATAAATCATACACAATTTGTCCCTTTAAATATTTGTTTGGGGATATGGCTGGTATATGCTAAACCAGGACTGCATGCACTCCCAGTCTAGATGAGATGAAAAAGGGGAAAAACTAAAATCCTGTCAGTCCCTGGTGATTTCCTCACTTTTCCATTGCAGAAATGTGTGCAAAAGAAAATACCTGTGAGCTCATCTAGTTTAGCCCATGCCTGTGGGAGCACAAGAAATGGAACAGGGAATGATGGACCTCTGAAGTGACATAATGTAAGGGAGGGTTTGGTTTTTAAAAAATAAATAGGCTCAGACCCTGAAGTAGCATCAGAACTTTCCCCATCCAGTTGCAGCATTATAATAAATTCCTTGTGTTCACTACAATATCATATACAATCTTTCATGTAGTAAATGACTTTCATATATTATAAAAAATAATAGCTATCTAGGGGGAATGATTGCTGATGGCAGGAGGATTCCGCTTAAGCCACACAAGAGTACCAATTTTGCTATCTTATTAAAAAATCCCTACCAAGCTAAATCTTTGCAGTAAATCCTTCCTCTCATCATTTAAAATAGATATCAAATGACTGTTCATGGAAATCTGTAGGTACCAGACATCAATACCTACAGGTTTTTACTAAAGCTGTTACTGTCCTCTCTCACTGCTAAGTACATAAAAACATGCCACGGAAACAACAAAATGGAGGAACAGTCATTTCATCTAAAGGTTCATTTTGTACTGCAGTTTGCATTTTTTTTGTGCAATGGGAACACTGGAAGGTACTGACCTTGAAAGGGAGAAAATCTCTGCCCCCAGAAACCTAGATTTGGATGAAAAGGACTGCTGAGAGCAGGCTGGGTCACTGAGAAGCTTCCAGGGGAATTAAAAATTACACCTCTTTTAATCAATCCCCTGCAGACAGCTGTCTTTATGCTTTAACAGCACTACCTGTCTATACTGTCAGGGCAACACTCTTGGTTCCACTTTGTATTCTGGGTCACATCACATGGGGGCACCTCAAATCTCCAAGAGGACACCCTGGATCATGCTGCTACTGCTGCTCCAGACCCAGTCCATCTTGTAGGCACTGCTGTGTAATCAGGTCATCAATCCTTCACTTCTTCAGTACTTGAAGCAATGTCTCTTCAAGAAGATCCTCTGATTGGTCCAAGACAAAGAATGCCATGAAAAGCAATGCCTTCTTGGAAAATAAATTTGACAATGAAGCATTGAAAATCCTATCAAGCAAGCATTATGTTAAAGAAGAGAAAGAACCACAAAATTCATTTGTACGGTGTATTCCTTCACAAAAAAAAAAAAAATTAAATCAATTAATTCACATAAACATAACATGTTATATTAAAGGCACTTCTGGCTTCCAGAACTTCATGGCATCTAAAAGTATGAATGCTGGTATAAATGTGTTACACAGCTCAGCAGTCTGCAGGCTTTCTAGTAGGTTTGTTGTGCCCTGCTGAATATCAAGGTCAATGAAGAAAGCCTTCTGTTTGCTGATGACTTATTCCTGTGAAGTGTGCGCAAGAAAATTGCTCTGCTTCATCAGAGTCAGATTTCTTTCTAATACAGACTTGAACCCTTAATTTAGCAGGAAAGAAAGTGGAAAGATAAGTTCCTTTTTCTGTACTCTGTTATCAGCCATGCAATAGTGAAGCTTTCCACAACATCAGGAAATACAGATCTTGTCCTTTAGAAAATAACCTTTCTAAGCCCCCTTGCATTTGAGATTTCCTTTTATCAGAAGGGTATTAAAAACTAATTACAAAGGTCATAGTTTATACTTCATCAAAGACATCTGTCGGAAACCTACTGAGGTCACTTAATGAAGATAAACTTTTAAAAACACTAAAAAAGTCAGCTGGATTTTTCTTGTCTTGGTGTCTGCATCAAGGTTGTGTTGCAGGCCCCCTGAAGTGATAAAACAAATTCTAAGTGTTAAATTGCAACTTAGTTAACTCAGGTGTCAGTTATCAACACATACATTCATTTGTTGCTCTCTAAATTATTAAACAAGACTGTTATTGGTGTTAGAGATCATGATAGGCATACCATGACGCATTTAAATATTTCATATTTCAGTTCACTTTCTCATTAAGCTAAATGTGATGATTTTTTTTTTTTAATGAGGCAGAAAACTTACATTTTTAAGAGAAAAGTCTCTGAACAACAAGTTGATGATGTCTACTACCCCTTACATAACTAAGGTGCTTCATTTGCTGATCTCCTGGATGGGTTAAGACCATGGACAGAAAACCAAGTTTTGGTGATACCCCTTGGCCTTTACATTGTCTATGAATCCTCAGAATATAGATTTTCTACCTAGCATAACTTTTCAGGCAGTTGGACTAGATAATTGTTGTAGGTCCCTTCCAGCTGAAACAGTCTGTGTATCTATGTGTCTTTTTACATTTAAACTCATGTCCAGATTAGCATTCTCAGAGACTCACTTTTAACTAACCCTTTTAGCCCTTTTAACCTTTATACAGTCATGTCTAGGTTCCACAGAGCCTCTGAGTTATCTCCTTTTATAGGTCACAGTAAGTTTTGTTTAAGAGACTTCTTGTATGTGGTGAAGATGAGTAAATAGAGGTGAGTGGATGCTGGGAACACTGCTCTGTTTAAAAATGGGAAAACATAGTCAGCTGGAAACACTTTACCCTGCTTTGCAATGATGACTTACTTGAGGATAGCACTTCACAGCAGTATTGCATCAGCTGAAACATCTTTCTGCACTTCTCCACAAGATCTCTGTCATCCCTTTGTTTCAGAGATTGCAACAGTCTTAGTTTTCCACTGATTGAGCTATAACTTTTGATAGACACTATCCACTAACTTTGTTGGAGATTAGAGCAAATGCTTTAAGGTAACAGTGTAAGCTGAGCACAGAAGAGCTGTCAGAACAGTGAAAAGGCTTTGGCTTGGTGGTCCACCATACATGCAATGAAATATACTGATTCAATAGGAAGTAGCAGGATCTCGTGTTACATGATGCCTTAGCAATGGTAGTTACCACCTCAAAGGACAATGAGGCATAGAGTCTGCTAATGGTTTGCTAGAGGAGCAACTCTCTTTTCTTATTTCACAGACTCTCTTACCAGAGAAAATAGTAGTTTATTTCTTGTGTTTTTCACAAATGGGGAAATGCCAATGCAAAAGAAAAAGGTATTTTTATGTTAGCTTTGTATCAGCTATCCTTTGAAAACCTTGAGTTATAAACAGTTGTAATGACCAACAAATTATAAAACTGAATGGTGTGTGTTTTCTAGGGGAGGAAGCTTCTTGTTACTCTTCAAGGGTGGTATCACATGCTCTGAGAAGCCTTTGTACCAGCATACATAACATGCACACATGCACACTGCATGCTCAAAGACAAAGCATACAGTGTAATATCAAGGACTTACCCAGCAGAGGTGTCAAATCCAAGAAATTCAGCTAACATCAATCTTTCAGGTTTGTTCAAATAAGTGTCTTCCTTTTCAGCCCTCTTTGGAACCTGCCTGGGTAGAGAACTATACTTCCTATCTGGAAAAAAAAAAACCTCAATAAAATGTAATTGCACCTGGAGAAGAGTGTATCTAAATTAGAAAATCTTGTCTTACAGGGATATTTATTTTGGTTTGACAGCTTAATAGTCATAGGCCTGCTTAGTCTTTTCTCTGAAGACTTGATCCACCCTAAGTCTAAGCACACTTCAAAATTGCTTTCTAACTGAAAAGCTCGTCCACTTACAAATTTGGACAAACAATAACACTTTCCAGTGAGTTCCAGAAGAGACAATTCTTTAAAAAAAAAAAGTATATTCACTTGCACTCAGACTTTCTCTGAGGTTTTACTTTTTCTATTTTTATAAACTTACATTTTAAAAGCAATAAGATTGTTTTTAAAATCACTGGGTTTAAAATGAGATATTATAATATTTCACCTATTTGTGTATAGTAAGTGACAGTAGTTGCAGAATATTTTCCGGAAAATTTTCCGGAAAGTTTTTTTGAAATAAAATTGAAAGCTTATTTATTTTCATTCTAAATCTTCTAAAAAAAAAAAATCCTTTTACCTTTTTAATTCCATTATTTCTTGTGGAGGAATTTTTTTAACTTTCATAAGTGTACACTAGAAAGGATGTATTGAAATAAGTGTTCAAATGTAAAGAAAAACATTTTTTGCATTTGATTATAGTGAAAGATTGTAGTGATCATCTTCAAGTGGGTTTTATTGGTGTAATGACAGATTTACTTAAAGTACCTCAACATATCCAAATCAAAACTCACAGCGATGGAAGATTCAAATATTCTCCCTTCATAGAGAAGGATCACTACAGAAAATTGCAGCTACTGTCCTTGGCCTGGGGTCACATTGATGGCTGGAAAGAAGCTAAATCTGTGAGAGAAGATGCTTTCCCTGAGGAGCAAAGGCGTTTGCTATTTGAAGCAGTGTGTGTTTGCACTGCTGTAAGAGACAACAAGAGCAATTGCCAGGCAGGAATACACCAAACAGCCAATGCTGAATAGGTCCAAAAGAAACCAGAATGTGAGACCTAAATGGATCCAGTACTTTGTAGAGAAAAGTTGGGTATTTGGACAAAGTGCCTGTTCTTGACATTTTTCTTCTGTGCTAAGTGAAACATGCACTTGTGCACATTTCTGGTTAATAACCTGGATTTCACCCAAGAAATACCTGACATATCTCATCAATGTCATCTCTTAAAGGATACAACCTATGATGCCCAGAATATTGACTGACTGTGCTTAGGAGGAAATAATAATTGTACTTTTCTCTAGCTTTTCCCACATTGTAAAACAGGTAAAGGGAGGGAATATGAAAGTAGAATTTTCCCTCTAAGCCAAAAAAAAAATCTAGATTTTTTTTTAACATTTACAATAATTATGTTCAACTTTTAATGAAATAAAATATTTTGTTTCTGTGAAATTATAAGAATTCTTCTGTGACATATTATATCAGTGAATATGACATTTAAATTATTCCAGGTAATTTTTCTGTTTGGACATTATATTTATTTTCATTATCCTTGTGGAAATGACTTCTAGCATTCTTACAGTTTTTTCTTCTCCTTCAGGTCTGTACTGTATTTTTGCAAATGCTAAGGGGCATTGTTCACAGATACTTGCTATGTTCTTGCAATAAAATGTGACCACTTCCAACCACAAATCTCTAAACCCCAAATCCCACCTGTCAAACAAAATTCAATTTTTCCAGTCACTTTCTAGTCACTGGGGTTTCTCTGTCGCTCACGTTCTTGCGACTATATTTTAGCAGCTGTCCAGGAGGTGACATCAATTATGGATATCACTGTATAGGAGTTAGCAATAGCCAACAAACATTCCTAACCTGTGGTCAATAGCAATGCACTCCCATAATTTGTTTTTAGCAAGTCCCTGTGAAATATATTTCAGGATAAGTATTACCCTGTTGCTTTTACAAAGATATAATTGATCCAGATGATCACATGGGCCCTGTTGCAGCAGTGTATTTAAGCAAGGCACTTAACTTTAAGATTAAAGGTAAGCTTGTGCTTAGATACCTTGCTGCCCTTGGGTCATAATGAAAGAACTTATTATGAAGTTACAATAGACTCTTAACTCTGAATTTCCTGCCTTTTATACTACAAAAGCTCACCCTTAACCTTTCCATAAGAGGGATTTTTCATTTAATGCCCCACGGGGTTAAAAGACAGATGAGCTGGTGGCAAGATAAGGTATATAAATGCTTTGCACATTGACAGCGTCTACCCTGGAATGTGGTTTGCAGAAAAAAAAAAAACCTGCCATATGTTGAAGAAAGTCTTCATATCTGCTTTTATTTCTTTAATATCTTCCAGACAACGGAACAGGAAAGACTCCTATCAGAGTGGCAGTTTAAGTAGCAGTACAACCCCTGATATTTGGGAGACGTACTGTAATGCCTGCCTCTGACCACCACTGCAACTCAGGTTCCAACAAGCAGGAAATCTGAGACCTATTACTCTCCCCTGTTGCTTTTATTATTGTGGTGCACTGCGTGCACACATCTAATCTAAGTGAAACCTCAATTGGTTTCCAGTGTGTATGGAGCATCGGCATCCTCTCCTGGCAAAACCACTGCCAGGCTGAAATGAGTAGACTCTTGAGCAGAGGGAGTGTTTTACTACTCGAGATTAAATACCAGCTAACTTTCCAAGGTTCACTGTTAAAAAGGTGTACCTTTTACACAGGTAAAGATTCAGTCAAATCAGACAATCTAGAAAGCTTTGGACCTAGCTTTAGAATCAATCAGAGCGTAACAGCAAAAATATTTGATATTAAAAAAAAGTTTGGTTTTTTTTCCCTAAAAATAAGGTTTGTGAGTTAGTTATTATGATTAAAATTATGTATGTAAAAAAAATAAAGGAAAAAAAAATTTATTAATTTGGACTCATTTACAATTAGTAGATTTGAAAAATATACAAATCAATTAGACATATTTTTCAGTCCCCTTCTAATTAAGCAAAACTGAAATGAGAGAACACTTACCAATTTCCAGAAGTGATATGCTGAAATAGAGAAGTGTGAAAGGGTTGCCTGAAGTCTAAAATTGAGATGAGAGGATATAAAATGTCCAGGATGCATTTAAATCCTTCCTTGTAGAGCACATTGTTTAGGGCTTGTGACCAGAATGGGTCACAGTGTCTCATATGCTGTGAACCCACTTATACTTTTCTTGCTTCTAGAAAGGTCTTCATGTACATCTACAAGAGCAGATAGTCTATTGTTTTCTCTACCCACTTTGTAGTGCAGTCATACTTAAATCTGATCAGGTCTGTGGCCTGTATATCCAATTTGAACAGTGATGCAGGACACCAGTTCTTATCTCTAAGAAAGCACAAAATACTGACTAGGTTGGGCAAAGGCCTCTGCCTTTTTTGCGAGTGGATCACCACATAACTAAGATAAAAGAGGTGTAGTACCGTCAGTGTCTAACTGCATGGTAGTGGTTAGAGTAGACACCTTGGAGGAGGTAACAAAAGGTTTAATCCTAAATAAATTTTAAATTAATTGTCTACTGTAAAATTCATAGATATTCCCTGCGATAGGACCAAAACTCATGTGTACCATCTGAGGTATTAACACCTCCAGCAGTGTTTTGAAATGTAAGGCTAACACCGTCTGCACTTACTGCATCATCCAGTGCTGAGAGAGCACCCCTGGGTTACGTCCCCTACATGCTTTGGCAGAATGTGGGCATCTTTCATCACGCACTTGAGTGCCCAGGGGATAATGTTCTCTTAAAATATTTGGAGTCAATTACATTTAGGCTTCTTCAGGATCAGGAAATTGTATGCCAAACAGCATTCTCAGCCTCAGGTTCCCAGGTCCTGCCTACATCCCAAACATGGGTGTGCATCTGCTGTGCATCTTCTGGCTGAGTCTTGCTTGCCCACGTTAACTTGCATTGAATGGTTATGTAGCACAGCTCTTCCTGTTGTTGAGTTCTGCTGTCACTCACCTAGGAACAGCTTTAATGCAATGTGAATTGTGGCTCAGCTCAGGTACCAAACTCCTGATGGCTCTCATTTTACCACACCAGCGATGTGCTGAGATGCCTCTCTCATCAGACTGACTTTTCATCTTTTTTGGGGGGAAGTTATAAAACAAATAAATGAAGAGGTCATAATCATAGCTTCTCTTTCCTGAGATCAGTCATCTTTAACCTAGCAAGAAATGAAAATCGCCCCTTACAAATTCAACTGATAGCTGTGTTCAGTATTTAACAACATACAGATAAGCTCAAGAAACCTTTCCACTCCAGTCTAACCCTACTGTTTTGAATGATGATGTTTCAATGTAAAAATGTCATAATGCCTTTATCAGTTTTTATTAATTCTATTAGATATATTTTGTATTTTGTTCACAATTACATGTAATTTTGTCTGCATAAATTTCATACACATTTTAATAAGATCTGTCTGACTGATTGCTACCCTGACTGTTAATAGAGCTAACTGGTATTCATAACCCCTAGAAATGAGTATTGTTGAATCAATCAAGAACAGCATGGACTGTGCATGGGACTGGTCTTTGCTGAATTTTGTGGGATAAGTGGACCACTTTCTGCCAGTTCTGTCAACAGTTTTCACGGTGACATTATGAAAACAAACATCTCTCAGGCCGAAAGCAAACTTCACAAATTTTCACATAAATCATTCTTGGCAGTTTGTATCAAATGATGGAAAAAGTTGTGGGAGTTCAGCCTTTCCTGCTTTTATCTGGAGTCTTGTTGTCTGATTAAATCCTCACATAGCTGGTTCAGAAGGCTGCTCACTTTTTAAATCCGGTGGGCAAGACTGATATCCAGAGTCAGGATATACTTTGGACAACCAAATTGAAACATCCCTTTGATTTTCTGAAATTGTGAGATTTGTTTAAATTCATCTACTGATGTTAACTACATTGTTTGATCGTCCTCTCACTCAGCAATTTGCATCATCATAATGCCTAGATGTGGTCACAGACAGAGACTCATTATACACAACACAAGGCCAAATGTAGGGTGAATCTTTTTCTGTGTCAAAGCACAGAAATGTTTAGAGCTACGTAAGACAGAATTTTACTAAATTCTGAGGAATAATAATGCAAAGAGGCAAGTCTGATGGTGTCTGGGGCTCCATGAAGAAGGAATGGGCCTGTGTTTCCTCTTTTGCAAAAGAGTCCATTTTGTTGGTAGATTAACTGTTGTTCCTTATTGTTTTGTGATTTATATCACAGGGGCCTACAGTTCTGGATAGGAGCCATTTTTATTATTGCAGGAATTTACGGAAATAATCTCAAGACTACAGATCCCTTTAGACAGGCATTTCAGACATGATTAAATGCCCTTGCTCGAAACAAAAATCTCTACTTAGTGCAATGGGTTTCACATGGGCCCCGGAGCCATTCTTCGGCTCCCGTTTTGCTGGCAGAGAGACATCCCATCACCTTCAAACAGCTCCTCTAGTCTGCTGTTGTCCCCCAAAGCGTACAAGATCCAGTTTTCCTTCATGGATCTTTAACTCTTTGGATCCTTAATGAAACGCGCAGGCACAGGAAGTGAGGGAACTGGCAGATTTTTACAGTGCAATGCTAATGCCTTACCCCTAGTAGTAGTTAAATTGAACAGTAATTGTGCTGCAGTATGATCGTGCCCTCTGCTGCAATGGAGTGGGGGCAAGGCCAGAGAGGAGATCGAGAGAAAGACATTGCCTTCCTTCAGAAAAGAAAAAGGGAAGACTGTCTACATTGCTGCCAAAAATCCCTATTGGTTGAACATGTTTACTATGACAGTTGACAAACTACAGGATAACTCCTCAAGGACCCAAAAAATGTCTGAGAAAAACCTGGCATTTAAGCTTGACATTTGAATTTACAGCTTGTGCCCATTTCACAACTGCTCCAACTTGAAGAAAGTTCGACTTCAAACCAGAATTTCAGGTCCTTCATGTTTAGGATCTGGAAGTTTTTAACCCTTTAAAGACAAGGGTGACTCGGATCTGATGTTTATATCCAAAAGGGAAACTGGTTTCAGGGACATATCCAGATGTCCTGCCAGCTGACAGACCACACAGAACCACCTAGGTAAGAAGCTGCTGCAAGCAGTTAGAGGCAGCAAGCACTGACTTGCAGTGATGAGTTACGTGGTGAACGTATGGCTGCATACCATTTCCCTACACCCTTCCCTGAGGGAAAGGAAAATTTTCCAGCAGAAAGCTCATCACTGCCACCACTTCTGGCTTCTTCCAGAAACCAGCCAAGCTGCGTATGTTTAACTGATAGCAAGACAGAGCTCTCTGCATATAGTAGTTTTCATTTACCACGCATAACTACACAATAACTGAAAGAAATGTGAGGAAAAAAAAAACAGAGCCAGTAAAAGAGTTGATATTTAACTTGGAGTGGAGCTGTTGATGAGTATAGGGAGAGTGCTCTCAGGGTCTGTGGCATGCAGCAGTGCCAGATCCTCTTGCAGTTTGCAGATGAGGTAGATCTGTGAGACCTGAGGGGTACCAGGGATACCAGCACGACGTTTCACGTCAGTGACCAGTTGATAAATCAGAAGTGGAAGAGAAGGCACCCCGCTCAGCCCAGACCTGAGAGCAGGAGTTCTGCATGTCTACAGCAACATGAGCAACCACAGGCACAGTGGTGAGGTGCAAACCTTTCCCCACACAAAGATCCTTGCTCTGGGGCCTGTCAGTGTGCAGAGGTGCACCATCCCAAGGTGTCACTTCCTCCGGCTGAGGCAGGTGCTCTATGGTCCTGCTGGGTTCCTCCACTCTGGCTCTCACTGCAGCAAGCCTCCACTCCCGGCTGCAGCAGCCGCTGAAGGCTGCTGTCAAACAAATGTGGGGGAAAAAAGTGAAAACTGAAAACTGTCAGTCATAACGCAGCCATTTCTTCAAAGAAGTGGCGGTGTGATGGTTTTCCAAGCAAAACAAAAGGCATGCTGCCTAGTCTGTCTCACTTGAAGCTCTGCAGTCAGGTTGAAAGGGAAGGGATTTAAGGAGGGATTTTCAGAGAAATGAATAAGTACAAAGAATGTTGGAGAGCAGCAGGCAACATCTGGAGAGGGGGACTGGGATTTGGCTTTGGGTTATTTAACCTTTCTGCTTGATCTACGTGGGCTTCTATTTTCAGTCAATGCTAAGCAGAACTAAAATAATTTGAAGAAAATGTTTAAGACCTTCTTCTAGGACGTGACAAAACACCAGCTGGTATAAAGTAGTTCAGCTTTTATAGGAGTTCCTATTATTTGGAGCTGCTGTAACTACAAACATCTATCTCTTCAGAAATCTGTAAACATCCATATCTTTTCCGTAAAAATACCTCATTGAAAAAATTGTCACCCAATTCTTTCTGCAGCCATGCTGGCTGGGGAACAGACTGGGACTAGGAGAGCTTCTTTTTGAGGCAGTGTAAGAAAGGCTGGCGCAAGGGCTGGCTCTGTGTTTACACAGAAGCTTAAGGCACTGGCACTTTCTAGGCTACAATAATATGAAGGCTTTGAAGGCCAGAAGTTCCTGGTTAAAGTACTGAAAAGTAAGAAACATTTAGAGATTATAGGTATCCCCTTACCAAAATAAAAAGAAAAAAAAAAAAAGGAAAAAGGCTTCGAGTGAGCAAAAGGAAGCCTTTAGATTTTAATTAGACTTAGCCGTTAGACTTTAATTTTTTACGTGAAATAGGGCTCCACTATGGCAATTTTAGGGAAGGAGAGAAAAAGAGAAAGAACTTCAGAGTAACAAGTGGACATATGTGTGTGGTGTAACCCGCACAATTAATTAGGGAGTGTAACCTTTCCCATTTCAGGTGTGTTTAAGTCACATTCTTTAAACTAATAGTATGTGATATAACCCTCAGGCCAGCAGGGACAATAATAGATGTCCAGCTATGACATGAGTTTGCATGATGAAATAAAAATTATGGAAGTTTCCCAAAACTTAATGTACAACAAATGTGATATTTTCTGACAGAAACCAGAATAAAATCATGCTTCAGTTGTTCAGAAAAAAAAAAAAGTTCCAGGTACAACAAATTTGTTAGTGTCATATGGCAAGAGACAGACTTGGGGTCAAATTCTGGAATTAAAAGGTGCATTCAGCTTAAAAATATGGGCCTCTTGCCACCTTCTGTTAGTTTATCTGGCAGCTGTGCTGCAGGGATGTTTCTGTACCAGGGTCCTTTTTTATTTTCCACTAAATATGCCAGTCCGGCACCTTTCCTTACAACAATCTTAAAACTTCAGTCCTTCCTCAGAGATCATTAAGGCCCAAAGCTCTCTCCTTATGGTCAACATCCAATTTCTGTGTTGGCTCATCCCCCATGTGACACAATTTAAGCACTTGATGCTGATAGGGGACAGGAGTAGAAATTATGGTCAAGCAAAGAATGGGTGATCACTGCAATTGGTTTGGTGATGAGGAGCTGTCAGAGTACAAACCAAAGAAGAATGTTTGGTCAAACACCAAACTGTTTGACTTCTCCATGTCAGGGTACAAACCCGAGAAGAAGGTAACATGCCATCCAAGTTAAGGTATCCATATGTACAAAACCCCAATAAGGGAGGAAAAAAAGTAGGAACCAGAGATGAAAGATAATCTTTGGATTTTGTCAATGAAAATACAAATCTAAACAGCTACAGGCTTTACTCCACTGGGGTCTCTAATTCTGGTTTAATAGCAATCAAAAGAAGAATAGAGATAAAATACCGGTTAGTTTGCCCTTCAGTGAAAAATATCATTTTGCTTACACACTCATGACTATCAGCAACTCCTTAGGTGTTTGATGGTCAACACTCCGGACTTAGACCACCAAAGTTTTGTTTGTTCATATGAATGTTGTTGCTCATTTTTCCATAAATATAATTTCTCCAGATTTTATGAGATACTTTCTGTCCTACGATCTCAACCTGATTACCTCTTATGCCAAATTGCTCATGTCTTTCTACCAGCTCCTGAAGGATACTTTTCAATTGCTACTCTATTAGTCATGCCACTAGACCTCTGTTTTTTAGACTTTAATTTTTGGCAGAGAAGAGTTTGTCTTACAGTGAAAGAAGCGTTGTTCACTATGATCCCTATGTGCAAAAATAAAAACAATACATTGAAGTCATGCCAGACACATGGTTCCTACTTCTTTCTTACCCAAGCAGACACAGGTCAGGCTGAATCACCAGTGCACACGAGAGTTGTCTCACTTGATTATCTACAACACCACAGAGTTCAAATACCGCAGATGTGACCTTTACAAATAGAAACTTGCTCCTTTCCTCTCCCACCCACCCCCCACCTTTGCCCTCCAAGACTGCATAAAACATTGCTTTATTTTTTTTACTCAAAGGCTTTTGTCAGTGTTGCAAATATGTCTTGACGTTGGGGCAAATCTTCAGCATACATGGAGCAGAGACAGGGGGCAGAACTCCTATTAATGTTGATCTAAGTTGTTTAATTCTCCTGCAAGCTGTGCTGAAAACGAGCCCTACTGTGCCATGCCGCATCAATTAGGACACAGTATGTGACCTGAAGCAGCAGTTCTAAAGCAAAAAATTCATTGTCAAGTTGTTTCAGTTTGTGAAAAAACAAGGCACAAGAAAGTGATTGTGAAAGGTTTTTTTTTATTTAAAGACCCAATGTCATCTTGAAAATCACAGATCCTTCTTAAATCTTTTTACTTCTACTATAATTAATGAAATGTTTACAGTTATGCAATGAAAGAACATTATATTTCTACTCTTTATGTTTTACTGTTCAAGTATGACCATTTCTTATATTGTCATTTTATCATATTATTGCTTGTATTTTTTTAATATTATTCCAACTCATTTCAGGTTGCATATCATGCCACAGTATTACTATTTTCAAATAACCACTATAAAAGACTATCCTCTGTCAGAAAGAAGCATCGGTTCTTCTGGTTACAAAAGCAGTTTTATTTTCTGAATATTTGCTCAATTTTTTACCATTTTCTCCGTCTGCTTCTAGAATTGTATTTCAGATATTTTGATAGTTAAGTACAGGGTAGTCAGGCTTTCATCAAAGTTTTCATGTTCTGATTTCTTGGGGTTTTTATTCCACTGCATAGAAGGCCAAAAGGATGGAATTATGTGAAAATTTTTCTTTCCATAATAAAGAATACATTTAGCACTGCATTGCCACTTTCACATAAAACATGCAGGGATCCATTGCTTGGACGCATGTCAAAGCCACGTTTCAAACTCTCTGATAGCAATTAAATGAGAAGGCCGCATGGATTTGCCCAGTCATTCAACATTTTCTTCTCTCTAAAAAAAAAGTGACTATGAAGACTTGTGCTCTTCACTTTTAGGTGGAACTACTTGTACCTTGCGTGCAGGAAAGCAACCGGCAAGATAACATTAATTCTCTAACCTGCTCTAGGCAGTAGAACTTTTGCCAGTTTTAACATTCTGGTCATATTTACTGACATGTGTAACCTGTAGGAATAATCCACCAATGTGCTTTCCATATGTGGCTCTGCTCAAGCTCAGGCCAAACTAAAACGCCACCTGGGAACATCCACAAGTTTTATACAACCTCAGTATGCAGGATCACATCTTTCTCTTGCTCATACCAACACCTTTTACAAGCTGAATGAGTGATTGAACTTCACTATATCTAGGCACTTAAATGAGGGAAGTTAACACTGCCAGGAAATCGTGTTTGCTAGGAAAATGCAAGTAGCAGAATACATTTTGCCATCCCCTAATCCCGAAACAGGGAAAAAATGAGAGCTAAAAACAAATAAAAGCACATCATCAAAGACTTTGTAGCCCTAAATATCAAATCACACTTCACAAGACAACCAAATGAGAAGAAGATCACAGAACAAACTACCCAATAAATAAAGACCACAGAGAGAAAGAAAAGTATAGCAAGCCAAATGGAGACATAACTAACCACTCTACACAGCAAATGAACACAAATTAAATTAAGCAAGACTGAAAATCAAAGTAAATTACATGCAATCAAGGGATCAGAAAAAAAAGGCAGGTCCTAAAAGTATTGCTGGCTTCTTTCCATCTCTCCCTTTGTCTATCTGATAATAGCCAATACCATTAAGCATCTCACCATCACTGAAATAAATTTATCTGATTAGAGGAATTTCAGTATTTGGGAAGATGTGTCTTACATTTCCAGGACCGTTGTGCTTTAGTTTTAATGGTCATTGGAAATAAAATGCCTCTATCTGTTTGTGACCGACAAATGACATTTCATGCCATAGATCTTTGTTCAGGATAATTTCAGTAATTGTTTTCCTTTCCATCTGACAGCCAGTAGCAAGAACATAAGAGAAAAGATAAACCTTTGCAAAAACTAAGGAAATTCCACAAAAACAGAAAACACACAGGAAAACCAAATAGTGGAAGCAAATTATAAATATTAGACTAATATTACTTTAAGTCATTATTTCAAATTAGATTTGAGTAGTATAAACTTACAGTCATTCCCAAGAGAATACATTTACAGTGAGTAGGAGAAGCGCTGTTCCTGAAAGCTTGCCCAGGTGAGCAGTCCAGCAACTTCCACAGAGATACTTATTTTTCTGAAATGGAGCACATGCTTATAGAATGGGAAACTAGAAATGTTTTAATCTTTTCCCACTCAGCTGGGATACACTCTTTTTAATCTTGATTCAGTAGACACCACAAACAAACAACTGTACCTTTCCATGGGTAATTGTCCTGGTTTCAGCCGGAATGGAGCTAATTTTCTTCACAGTAGCTGCTGTGTTTTGGATTTAGTATGGGATTTGGTATGTGAAGGATGTTGATAATACATTGACTTTTTCAGCTTCCCAGGTTTTGCTAATTTGCACGTGCAAGATACTGGAAGGGGTATAGCCAGTACAGTTGACCCAAACTGGCCAAAGAGGGTATTCCATGCTATAAACGTCATGCTCAGTACCTAAGGAGGGGTGGCTGGTGGGCAGTGCTTTCTCTTTCTCTCACTGCTCGAGATTGCTCCAAGACCATTCTTGGTTCTGTCCTATGATTGCTGCTTGGGATGGGCTGCATCAGTTGTCAGGTCCTCAGGTGGTGAGAAATTGTGCATCATTTGTTTGCATATTTTATTATCCCTATATTTTATTATTATTGTCATTACTTTTATATATATATATAAAAAACACTATCTCTTCCTTTGCTATCCTAGTAAACTGACTTTATCTCAACCCATGAATTTTCCTTTCTTCCTGATTCTCTCCCTCATCCACCTGGGGAGAGGGATGGTGAGCGAGCGGCTGCATCGTACTTGATTGTCAACTGAGGTTAAACCTTGACAGTGATCAAGCCTGGTGCTTCTGAAAACATGAACTAAATGAGTTGGGAAAATGAACCAATTAGATTATGTAAAATGGGAATGGGAGTTCAAATCTCAAATGGGAAGGGGAAGCTGAACAACTCACTATGGAGTTTTGTGATATGAGTTCCATTTCCTCAGACCTTCTCTAGGGTTTTCAGCAATTTGCATTCCTTGTTTCCCCAAATTTGAGGATAATTCCCTCTCTGATTCCATAGGTGAATCTTCTGGGACAGGTATTAACTACAGGTATGTCTGGTACACTGACAACACATTCATCTCTTCTGTGACCTGTGGGCCTAGCAGGACTAATGGGGTAGGAAGTACCACCTGCTTGACCATGTACTACTTTATTTACTCCTGTAATTGCCATATATCTGGATACTGCCAACATGTGCTTCTTTTCTCAAATGTTTTGAGAACTGACAAATTCCTACCAAATGCAACCCATATTTGCTTTTGGCTATTACAGGGGCAAGTATAATAATCCTTGTGATAAAATACTTATGGCCATACCCATCCACACTGTTCTTATCTTTCGCTGTAGGCTTCAGTTTAAAAACAGGTTGTGGTTTGGGGTCAAAGCATTTTCTATGGAACAGTTTTTTACCATCAGAAGATGGAATGCCACCACAACTGAAAGTTTCCCTGTAAACAGATTGATATGTTAGAAAATGTTAGGTTAGAATATATTATGCATTAGATTAGGCTGGCATTAATCTCTGTCTCTGCCTTATATATTATCTTTTACAGAAGTTTGTTCAAACCAGAGGCCAATATAAATTGAGTTTCAGCTTAAGGTAATACAAAAACTGCTGTGTATTGTACATGTAACTAAATTCCTGTGGACAGACTCTGAAACGTATGTTATGCCCAGTGACTCCTAGTTCTGTTTCTTGAAGTCAGTAGAGCTTCACAGAGGAGCTAGAATCCACCTGCGTAGACATAGGGTAAAAATGGAGCCATAGGGCTGTGTCGTAGTTCAGCCCCGATCAGGACCAGACTACGCAGTCTCTCTCTCACTCCCCCCACACTCCGAGAGAATAGGGAGAGAAAATATAAGGAAAAACGGCTCAAGGTTTGAGATAAGGACAGGGAGAAATCCTTAAAGTTACCGTCACGGGCAAAACAGACTCGACTTGGGGAAAACTATTCATTTATTACTACAAACAGCAGGATAATGAGACAGAGAACAAGATAACCTCCATCCACCCCTCCCTCTTCCCAAGCTTAACATTATCTCTACTACCTTCCCCCCCCGAGCGGCACAGGGGGGAAGAGGGAATGGGGGTTGCAGTCAGTTCATCATATGTTGTTTTATGCCGCTGCTTCATGGTCGGGGGAAGAACTCCTCACATTCCTCCCCTGCTCCAGCATGGGGTCCCTCCCACGGGCCACAGTCCTTTGTGGAACTGCTCCGGCGTGGGTCATCTCTTCCACGGGTGCAGTCTCTCCAGAACAGCTGTCCCAGCGGGCCCTCCACGGGCCACAGCTGCCTTCAGGTATCCACCTCCCCCGATATGGGGTCCTTCACGGGCTCCAAGTGGATCTCTGCTCCTCCGTGGACCTCCATGGGCTGCAGGGGGACAACCTGCTCCACCATGGTCGTCACCACAGGCTGCAGGGGAATCTTGGCCAGGAGCCGCATTACTCCTCCCCCTCACTTCTGAACTGACCTTGGTGTCTGCAGCCGTTCCTCACAACAGGCTGGTAGGTGTCTCTCAGGATCTTTTTTACATCTCATTCACTTCTCATCTCCTCTCCACTTCTTGCAGCCAGGCTGGACCGAGTCGGGCCCAGTCGGCTGCCTGGCGAGAGGCCAGAGGGTGAGGCCTGCAAGGCCCATGAGGCCTGCGCCTCCCCCTCTGCGCCTCTGCCCCTGCTCAGCTTCTTCACATCTTCTCTTCTCTCTTTTTTTCTGTTTTCCCATTCTTAAATACGTTATCGCAGAGGCGTTATCACGAGACATTCTGCTACCAATCGGCTCGGCCTTGGCCAGCAGTGGGTCCGCCCTAGGCCTGGCCAAGTCCCCTGAACAAAGGGGAGCAACTTCTAGCAGTTTCCTACAGAAGCTACCACCTTAGGCCCCCCCTTACTAACAAAACCACGACAGGCTGAATCCTACGGTCACTCAAACTTTTTTATACATTTTCAGCCTTTGAGTGGGTGTAAATTTAAGACCAATGAAAATGTATGCTGAATTACATATTATGATAAAGCCATACATTACTACTTTAGTTTAATATTCCCACATCACTAAGGTCCCTCAAATAGGAGTTATAAGATGGTCCATGTGTATTTTTCTACAGTCATGTAAAATTCTGCCTGGACACCAATAAAAAAAAAAGCTATTGAGAAAAAGCAAAATGCCAGTTCATTGTAAAGTGGATTTGGTCTAATTCAAAACCAGGTCCTTATGCATGATTCTGCAGTTATACAGGTGTATAAAGATGCAGAGAAGAATATAGAAGTGATGGTTTATTTTCTTTGTTAGTTTATATAGAGAGAATAATAAAATAAAAGAATAAAAGGAAAAGGAAAAAACATATGTAGTCACTTTTTTTATAGCTTAACCAGACATTAAAGCTTTATAGTTTGAATAAGATCTTTTAAAAGCTCAGGAGAGGTTTTGTGAGGCTCTCATAAGTCAAACGAGCATAAATTATTTTGGTAGCAATTCTGGCAAGGTAATATGGTAGCAAAGAATAAGGCCATAAGGGCTTGTGGTTTAATACAGGTTTAAAGGCTCCTTTTGCTGTCAGATTAAGACAGTAATGCTGCAATGTTTATAGCAGAACAGAACATAACTACATTCTTGCAATTTAGAGGGGCATATAATTTAGGTTTGGTACAATACCAGTTAAAGCACTTGCAAACCGAAGTCAATGTTAATCTTGGATTAGTGTCATAATCCTTGAAAAACTGACTGCAAAACCTGTGAATTAAAACAACACATGACAGAAAGTGAGGACAGTTTCTTTATCCCCCGCAGCAGAACAAAATAGACACTTATTTCAGCATTGCCTAATATTTCTATTAATTAAAAAGACAACAAAAACCCCTACTGTATATCATATTCTATCCATGTAGGCATATGTTTTGGCCTTTACACTACCTAGTCTCTAAATAAAATGTAGATATATTTATATTGATTTGTTTCCATAGCAATGTAAAAGCTCCTCTTGGGTTTCCAAGGCAATATGCAGCAGAGTAACAAATTAGAAAAGTATGGGAAATGTTCAGCAAGCAGTGGGTTTAGGCAGTGCCCCAGGCCTCCAAGCAGAAAAGTATTCTTCGTTATAGCAATCTGAAAAAATTGCTTGAAATTAAAAGAGAAAATCTCATCTGCTAGGTTCACATTTTCTTTTGTCATTAAACACAATCTGTAGAAAAAAATGCTTTTGTTTGTGACAATTCTCATTCAAGTTAGTTCCACTGACAGGAGCAAGGGATCTTCACTTTAATATTTTTTTAAATGTGCAACTGTCTAGAAGGGTTTTAGAAGCTCTGATACAAAGATTACTGACGGACGGGTGGTTCAAAGATAAAATCCCAGACAATGAAATTAAATTATTTGACTCTTCTTTTTTTTAGCCATCTAGAGATGCCACTAATTATTTTGGGAAATGAAGATCTAGTATAAAATTTTATTCTGATCTGACCAAACCTTTTTGGAATATCCTTAAAATTCTTGTTCTGACTAGTAATGAGATCTGTCACAACGGTCTACTTTGTCCATATACAAAAGCTGAAAGGAAAAATCTTTTATTTGTAATACCATTGTTATATCCATGGCTCTGCCCTGCATCAGTCTTCAAAAGGTTTTCTGTCCCTTTCTAAATTAAGGCTCTGAATCTGAGAAGTCTTCATCTTGTCCTGAGACCCATCCCAAGTACAAACTAGGTCAGTATAAATTAGTTAAAGCTGTAAGTATGTGAAGCATATTTGGACTTAAATCTTGGGTTTGTTCAGACAAAATATACATTATAGAGACAAACTCATCACTTTTTTCTCAATATTCAGGAAAAAAAACCAGCAAAACCTTATTGTCTTGAAATAGTTCTAGATTCAGGCAAAGGAAAGAATAGTTACAATAAAGCTGTTGTCTCACATCATCACTGGAATTAAAGTTGTTTCAGTACTTAAGTGATAAAGCTTTTAATTTTGGAGTTACACAAATAACATTAGTGTTAGTGCTCAAGAAAGATTTTATTTACTCCACATGAGATGAGATACCTTACCTGTGCAGATACTGCAAACACCCTCATCACTGTTAACAGCTGGAGCCAACCTTCCATAGGTTAGGGAAAAAAAACAATAAAGCCCATAGTGTCTAACTGCTCTAAACTCTTGGTACTGACTGCTCCCCTCACCCTGTTCCTCTAAAGTGACTGCTATTGCTTTATTTTAAGAGAGCTGTGCTTTATTTCTTTGCTTTGAATGCAACAAGCGATCATTCATATTCTCATTTTGTGTATGTAATTTTTTCATTATTTTTTCACATGAAAGAAGGAGGATGGAAGCAAGTGAAAAGCTCTTTGCTAAGTAACAATTGGCAGCATAATCATTGATTGAAATTTCTTTTCAGAGCAGATTTCAGCCTGAAGAAAACCAGATGTTTAGCAAAATCTATCAAGTTCAAAGAGAAAAGTTTCCTTTTGTGTTATCCAAAGATTGTTCTAAATTACATACCTGCAATGAAAATCAGAAATGTGGCTTCCTATTTGAGGTTTTTCTAATTAAAATATGATCTGACCCCTGGTTTATTTTGTATTCAAAAGCAGCATTAAAGAAAAAAAAATACTTCTAAAAACCTTTACTATAAATCTTGCTATATAAAAGGCATTGGTTTTAATATATGACAGAAAGCTAGTTTATTCAACAAATTTAGAAGCTTTTAACTAGATACCTTCCCAAAGCTTTCTGGCAATTTTCATCTAACTTTGCTTACCTATGACTCAAGGAGATGGAAAGCCTCAACAAGAAATCATGAAAGACAGAAAAAAACCTGGAGTCCTTTTGAGCTTAAGACAGAATGAGAGTCTCAAGGGAGACCTATAACTCCCTTAGCACCCCAAAACGAACACTCCTATGGGAACTTAAACCAAATCTCTCAAACAGTATGGACAGGTGCTATTTGATGGTGACAGGTGTCTCTACTGCAAGGGACATTTCAATGTTATTGTTATATCTGATGTTTAACTTGATTTCCATAGCTTTTGCCACAGATGGAGATTCCTTCAGGTCTTTTACTTGCAAGCACTGAAGTGCTGAAGCTTGAAGGGTGGAGAGTTAAGCCATAAAGAAAGAGACCTGTGGGAAGGACTGTGAGAAGTATTGTAATATTCATTGCCACGTTTACAAGTGAACAGAAAATGCTAACAAATATTTACACACAGTTAATTTCCCATATCACATGCTGAAGTAGCAGAATGCCATATTTAAGTCCTTATCTGTATAACAAATTTATTTCTCATTTTTCTTCATTTACGAAAGGATTTCAGTCACGTGGGTGATATTTCCTTTTCTCAGACTCAGAATGTGGAAATGTTGATGCCTGCTCCAAGATGTTTATCGCTACACTTGCCATTACAATGTTACTAAAAAGTTTTCTGGTCTGCAATATCCAGGTTCAAATCTTAGTTTCACTAGATGGTGAAGACTAAACATTAAGAAGATTTTCATGACTGAATACCACTTATCTTTCTTTCACAATTCAGCTAAAAGTTTTTCTGATACAGTCTGATACCTGGAAAATCTGACCTGAACATGCTGAAGTTAATAACAAATGGGTCTAGCAATGGTACAATTAAATCAAATTATTGACATGAATGTAAGTTTTGAATAAAAGTTCTAACAACCTTAACAGTTGCAGCATTATTTCTGGAAGAGAATGAAAATGAAATGTGCATATATATGTATATATTGGCTTTGTACAAGTATTGTATAGAGTGATTTTCTAAGGCATGTGTGTATGCCATATTATTCTTATTAGAACACCACACTATTTTCAATGTTCACATTCTTTTTGTGTGATATTTTTAAACATGTATTTTATTCAGTCTCATTCAAAATTAATGAAATGCAGCAATTAAAACAACAATTTTCTTTGTGTAAAAAGATTTAGGCAGATGAAAATCAGTATTAATAGACTTCTGTATTAAAGCTAAGATTCAAATTATGTGTTAATTTCAATTGCAAACATAAAGAGTTATATTAATTGGTTGAGAAGCAAAGATGTGTTGAAATGTATTAAAGGTACCATTTAAAAAAAAAAATGGAAGCTTATAGAGATTCAGTTGTATGCCAAATGGCAGAAGAAAAGAAGACTTGGAAAAAAATACATTATATAGATTTCCTTTAAACGGATCCTTTAAATAAATGTTGTCTTTCTCTAACTTTTAGGTAGTTTTCTCTTAATATATTTCTACTCCCTCCTGTCTTACTTTGCAGTAACCCACCTCCATATTTACCTTGCCATGGTATTACTATGCCATGTTATTATAGCAGCCACATGAACTGGTCTCCATCTCTTCTTATCAATCACTTATTCACAGGAATCTGTCCAGTACTTATTTTTTGACTCAAATTAATGGCAGAAAATATGAAGAGGCAATAACTATTGCCTTACACTCATGCACCAGAGTCCACTCCTACTGAGCACAGAGGCTGTTTTTATTTGTTATTTTCTTTGTTTGTGTTCTTAGAACCACATTTCCACCATAAAAGAGTCACACACAGCTTGGGAGGTGCTGGTTGGCTTGACCAGCCATATTCAGAGGTAGCAACTACATTACAATTTTATAATGCCATATTTGTTCATTACTTATATCAAACAGGAAGAAGTCCTCCCTTCATACTGATCCAAAATTTAGCATTTGGGGTTGTGTAAGTTTTGTCTCTTCAGTACAGTTTAATCTACAGTTCAGCTAGATCTTCCTGCCTTCCTCTTTTGAAACATGGAGGCTACACTGCAGCACAAAACCTGGAAAGCTTCATTTGTTTCTGTCTTCTACAAAAATAATCACTCAAAAGCTGTGCAGTGTTGAATTACTTGATCGAATTGTTTCAGGAGCATTTGCAATTGCTAAGGGAAAGCATTTAAAGCACTGTCTGCATGTTCTATCAAATGTGTTTGAATAAATGACAAGGTTTTTTTTAGTGCAAAACACTCTCACACTTCAGCAATCTGGGACATCTATCTCATTATTTTTAAAATCCTTATTCTTTGCTCGTACCCAAACCCACTGTTTTTAATTTGACAAATAAACAAGGAAAAAATCTTCTCATCTTGGGGAGATGTATACCTATTTATGATAATTAATGAAAACAAAGTCTCATCTGGTACTTTCCACTTGAAACTGACTAAGAATCAGCTCAAAGTTGCAAGGGAGTTGAAAGAGTTTTGCTAATGAGATGTACATTTTCAAACAGTTGGAGATCACAAGTTAGTGCAGTGGCTGCTGGAAACTGCTAAGTATAATAGGCAGAAATGTTGATCTATGTGTGTTCACAAGCAAAGGCTTCTGAACTTAATCCTACAGATTTTTTTTTACAGGTTTTCCCCAGCAGAAAACCATTCAATAATCTAGCTCACCTAGGTATTTTGGCTATGGAGAGCTATGGGGAGAAATTAACATTCTCATTCACTTCCATATAGGTTAATTTACAAGATCAGTGGGTTTCTTTGTGTAAAGAACATCACTGGGTTTCGTCCAGTTCGTTTCTACTACACGCATGTTTGAAGACTAAGCTTTTTTTACCTTTCGGGTAAAGTTCCTCAGCAGAACTTAGACATGCTCCCAGGCAGCAGGTCTACTGTAGGCAGAGACGTGAGTTCACTCAGGCTGTCTGCACAGTTTCACCACTAACTTAAAATGATGTTCACTGGTTCCCTGATATTCATGTCTTTGACGATTACTCTTGAATGGCAGAGGATTTGCTCCAACTGCAGCTTATAAATAACATACAGAGCCAGATTTATTGTGGACTAAGAAGGCAAAATTATCACTGCATATACAGCAGCCGTAAAACGTGCTAATTGATAGATACCTGAGTAGGATATCCTTCTGCACATCCAGTGACTCTGCCTCTGGTATTAGTACATGGGGTATGTCCAAATAAGTGTCTATGACACAGATAAACTCGATCACTGATGGAAGGATCAATGCTGTGTGCCAAGGAAACAAATGTGCTATGTCTCTGTAAGGTTAGATTTGTTTTGTTCACCAGGTAGTGCTCACATAATTAGTTGCCTCACCCCCAGATATGCAGAATTTCTTGCACTTGTACCTCTGGTCAGGGCAGTAAAACCAACGGACTTAGAACATAACATATATAGTATGCATGTGCAAGTCCTCACGAAACACATAAATTGCAAAGTACACACAGATGTCTTTGAGTAAATCTCAGGCAGCAATATGAGAGCCTTTGCTCATCTGTTGTGATGAATTAGAACTTTGATTTTTAAAATGGTAGCTAACAATAAATAGTCAAAACCTTCTGTGAACAATAGCAAGGTACACAAGACCTGATCTCCGCTGTCAACATGTAAGTATCTGCTTCTGAAAAGGTAATCTGCGTTTGCCTTTCCTGAGCTCATAAGTAAATGGAGACTTACGTCAACTTAATAATAGTGTTCATAGTTTACAAGGACTGTTTTTGTCTGATGGATGAGGATACCTTTTCCTTCTGATCACAAATCCTTCAACCTAAGTCTATTTTTATTCCATTTAATTAATGTAATTCAGAGAAACTTGGAAAGGAACAAATCCTTACAAAGAATTAAGAAAAAAGAACCTGGTAATCACACTCCCAGCATGACGAGGTCAAGATATAATGAATGAATACCCTTTTAAAACAGCATATGGTATTTTACACAAGAAGGAAAAGGTGAACTCTAGGCCTGCTCACAAAAATCACATTCTCTTAAGACAGCTTGAATAGAAATAAACCAGATCGTTGTTTATCAAATGACCAGAGCTGCTCACCGCTAGCTAAAAGGCCTGATGGAGTCACAGTGCTGGTACTTTTCTCCACACGCAATCGACAACCTTTTCAGAAGCATACGAATCTTAGAGATGCCAAGCTTGTAGGAACAAATCCTGATGCACTCAGAGAAGATAAAATAAACATTACATAGCCCTGAGAGATGTTTGTTTAATCTGGTTTTCAACACTTCTAGGAGGGAGGCTCCATGAGCTTCTGAAGAAGTTTCATAACTCTTACTAGTGTAACCTTAGCTAACTATTTCTGGCTGACAGTTACTTCTTGTTCTTCTATGAACAGAGAAGAATATGTCTACTCCATATTCATTATGACTTTTTAAACAGTAGAAAACTCTTACTAAATCATCCCTTTATTATTTACTCTTCTATTTCCTAGACTTTAAAAAATCTGATTCCTTCAATCATTCATTATAAATTATGTTTTTCCAGAGCTCTTTTCATTCTCACCACTATTCTATAGATCCTCTACAATCTGCAGTAGTAGCACTTCCATAAAGCAGTACCCAAGTGAGGCTTTCCAAGCACCACATTGACTAATCAACCCCCCATCTTCTTTAGTAGATTCTTAGCAATACATGACAGAACAAGCTTTGCCTTTCTTCATCTGCATTATACTGCTAACTGCTATTTGTTCTCTGAGCCACTGTTGATTTCTGATTATTTCTCCCATTTCTCAAGATCATTTTTAATCATGATCCTGTCTTGTGAAATGCTTGACAAATCTGTACCTCCTGGTTGGCTGTTTGGTCAGTCAGTTTGTTCATTGATTTATTTGTTGCCTCATTATCTTCTGAGTAGTTATAAATGTTTTTAGTATAGTTTGTCCTGGTGTCCTGATGGCTATCAAAGTGAGACTGATTGATTTAGTGTCCCCTGGGTTCTCCTTCTTCTTTTTCATTTCAAAACACTGAATTCCTTCGCAGCAAGAGCATAGAAACACCATACTCTTGATTCTAGCGTAAGTTCCAACTACCAGACTTCTGCATAAACAGAAGGGAGCTACTTCTTTTCACACAGGTATTCATATCTTAAAACAAGCAATGTCTCCTCCACTTTGGAGGGAGTATTGTCCTGCTGCTGTTATTTCAGACACATTGCATGTTTTCAGCATGATGAGATCCTAAGGCCTGGATCTATGCAGAAGAATAATTACAGGGTATGCAAAAGTATTTGTTGGGAGGTACAGATGGAGATGTGCCATTCTTCCTAAAGTGCAATGTGTAAGTTAAGCATGTACAATGCCTCAAAATGTCAGCATGCAAGCAATGAGATATATTAAAAAAAAATTATTTTTTTTTTTAATTCCCATATCGAAATGAGATGTTTCATTTAATTAACTCATTTAACTGATTGAAGAATTGCATTCTACAGAGTAAAATTTCAATGGACGTTTTGAAGATTCATGTTAAAAACACACACTATGAAGAATATTTGAAAGTAGGGAAATTATTTAATGATAACAAGTGTAAGATATCAGTCTGGTTTGTAAAATCACGTTCACATCATCCTCATAATTTATACATAATTCAAATAATTTAATTTTTAACAAAATTCAATCAGCACTCTTATTAGTGTTAAGGGCATGTTGATTTTAATCAGTTGATAATTAAAGACTTAGTTTATTGTTCTATAACACTAAGACATCCTTTCTTTCCTTACTTGTAGAAGATAACGTTTTCAAGTTTTTAAAACACTCAGAGATCCATACCTAACACTACCATGAATTACTATACAAATTTAAAAGAATAACACAAAAATGAACCTTAGAGGTGTTAAAATGGCCAGAAACATACAATGATGAGAAAGATCATTAGATTTTCCATAAAACTTTGGCACTCTGATATCTAAAATAGCCAATCTTAATAAAAGTAATAAACCCGATCATGAAATGTACAACATTGATAGCTTAATAAAAGTTTGCTCAGGCCACTGTATTTGTCCAGCTCTTTGTAGGGAAATGTAAGCAGATAGTCATAGTAGAAAAAAAAAAAAGAAGAAGACACAGAAGAAATTAACCAACAAGAATTCTTCATATGCTATATATAAAATAGAATATTTGGCATTACATTGATTTAAAGGATTTTACTGAGTAAAATGAATTCCACTTACAAAATGTCTACTAAGCAACCAGGCTGCAAAGAAGCTGTGGAAATGAAATCTTCCCTAATAGTCAGGGTACAGTATATTTCCTCCCAAGCTGAGATTGTATTACAGTCAAAGTCTCTTGGGTCCATTTGGTCTACATAAAGAAAGTCTAAGACATTTCTCCTCTACTGATAGAAATAAAAGTTTTGTTACCTAGTTATTTAGCTTTGCCACACTTAAAATATCACACTTGAGAATCTGACATACCCATGATTGCCATATCTAAATGTTGGAATACCCACCATCTATGTTAGTCTGAGGAAAGAACTGCACAGAAAAGAGAGAGCAAATTAATTATTTTTGAGCCTGTTATTATCCATCTTCAATGCATCTCACTATCCCTCCGGCATAACACGGTCTTTTATCTCTTCTTATTTCTAGGCAACCTTACCTACACTCATAGTGAAAGGTGCTGATAGTCCTTCACTATAAATCTAAGAAACAAAATTTCTATCTTAGTGGGAGATATTCTTCTAATCTAAAATAAACTCTTCGAGGTGGATAGGTAGTTCAGTACAACCACAGATCAAACAAGTCAGGAGGACTGATCATGAGCAACTAGTAACTTACAATTAATTGCATTCTGACAGTTATGACAGTAACAAGAGAAGTGTAAAGGGAATGATCACACAACATAAAAGGTTGTCAAATATAGTCCATACATTTTAAAAAATATTTTTGTACTTTTGGACATTTTTGATTTGCATATTGGAATACAAGTGTAGATAGGAATCCAGTTGTGGACTTTTCCTTCATGAGCTTAACTTTTTACCATATGTTACAAAATTCTTATGAGTATGCATGCATTTTTTTTAAGAACAGAACACTGCTTTGCTTTCTATTTTAGATTTTATTTCTGCTTTGCCTTCTTGGATTTGTGCGTAATTCTATCTTGAGTTAGACAGAAGTAGAGGTTAGTAGTGCCATCTTCTAGATTATAATAATATATTTAGATAAAAAAAATTTTTTCTGAATCACTTAGTAAAGAAAAATATCTATTTTAGAACCTACCTGACTAAAAGTAGGTATAGAACTGAAAGATTCTATATAATAGGAAGATCTTGACCACGAACAAGAAATAGAGGTCAAATTTCCTCACCTTTTAATATTGTTCCCAGCCCTTAATATAAGACAGAGGACTAAATAATATTATTTATTGCTATGGTTAGCATAAGTAAAAACCTCTATCTAAAAATATGTGTGCAGACTCAATACTGTACAGGTACAGTGGAGGATATCATGTGAGAAAGCAGATGGATGCTGAAAGTCTTGTGCAATATCACAGATGCCCTACAGGCTCCTTAGGCTGTTGATAAGACATCTGTTAACTAATTAGATGCATATAACTAGTTAAAATTGAGGTTTTTTTCAATTTTATAGCTACATTATTTAAGGCACGGAGGCCACTCATTTTATCCTGTCTCTTCCAAGACATTTGCCTAGTGCTTAATGGTATGTCTTTTAGTGCCAACTCAAAAAAAAAATACATCAGGGAAAGTTTTTGTGAAAGACAAAAAAAAAAGGGGAGGGGGGAGAGAAAAAAAGTGAGTTAAACACACCACAGAGGGCCCAGACACCAGCTCAATGTCAAACCCAGCAAGCTGTTTTTCTTCATGACTGAGAGAAATAACCCATAGGTTCCTCTCATGCTCCAATGTCTCCTTGGAGGAGGCAACTTCTTACCTACTGCCAGCCTGGGATAAGAATTAGAGCAAAGCTGCCACCATGTATCCCAACTGAGCTTTCTTCCAGCTGGGGAAAGATGCTAGCCCTGCCTAGGATGACTTTCTGTCCCTCTCTGGTTCACTGCCTTGCCTCACAAAGCTGCGTTTCTACTCACTGTGTTACTACTTGTGGAGAGACTTCCTTCCTACAGCTTACTGGCCTCACATGCTCCCTTTGGGTAACTTGGGTATATAAGACTTCAAAATGCGGTTCTAAAAATCCATAACCTTTTTGCAGTTGAAATCTTTTATAGGAGTCTGTGTACAGTTTATTCAGATCACAGGTGTTGGAAATCGAGTTTGCTTAGAGAGGAAGGAAGTGAGAGTATAATGCATTTTTCATACCAGACGATGACATGGAATGTAGTCATGCAGAAATCACTCCACTTCTTCTTAGAGACTTGATTTCAAAGCACCATTAAGTAAAGCTGATATTGTTTTGCTCAAACACTAACTTCATTACTTAAAAGTAATCTGCAAGGGAAATGCATGCTTTCTTTAATTCACTAAATGATTCGCCTTGTCGAAGTGTCAGATAAGACAAAGAACCTTTAAATCCCAGAAGAGCTTGCTCACAGAATGGAAGACAAGCCACTTCTTGTTTTACTGATTTATTTGATCAAGAATGCCTGAGTCATGAGTAACTTGTCTCTGTTATAAACGTCAATATAAAGTGCAAATTAAGCATTTGATTTTAATCTCGCTGAATATTACAGTATCATCAACAATTGGTCAGATGTAATGAAAAATTAAAGTGAACAGTCAGTATGCGTCTACCAGGACAAAATGATTCCCCAACCGGACTTAACTCCCAGAAGCTTGCAGCAGTGCCATGTGGAATTTGGGAGGAGCTCTACTTTCATATTAAGACTAACAGGCAAACCCTAGCTGCACATGTCACCTTCTATCTGCAAGTCAGACAGGAAATCTCAGCCAAGGAATTATCTGTGAAAATTCTTTCCTACTTACTGTAGCAGAAAACTTCACCAAGTAATGCTATTTTCCCACCCACCAAAGTTTGGAGTTTTTTTTCCCTTTCCATAGGCTCCCATTAGCTTACGATTACTGAGATCATTAGAAATAAAGCCTCCATATTTTATTCATTTCATGCTAATTTTACAGGCCTACATGATGTCAAATCTATCTTTATCCTATGCAGACTATGCAGGCATTCTGTCTAATCCTATGTATCTTATGTAGGAATTCTGCCTAATAATAACTGCGCTCTTAAGCGTGCAATCACTCTTGTGAATGCAAATATACTTTCCCATTCCTAGAAATCTATAAATTCACCATAGTCTATAGCAAACATAGGTACAAAAAGTGAAAATTACTGTAATACTTGCTTCCTGTGTCCTCATAAGCAATGAGACAGGTGAAACTTTTGCTGTCCTTTTCACCCTTGTGACAAGCATTTTACTTCAGAGACCTTGGTTACCTTCAGCCTAGTGTGGTTCTGGTGCTGATGAAGGTGATGCCTTCATACAGTTGGCTTGCAGGTGTTTCACGTCACAGCTCACTGGTTGGTGCAACTGTATATGAGCTGCTGATCTCTCATGTTCAGCTTAAGTTCAGACAGGCCACCACACAGATGCTGACATAAAATAATGGTTTTCTGGGAGAAGCTGGTGATGAAGAAACTTGGGTAACTGCAGTAACCCTTTCAGGTCTTGAAGCAAAATTCTCAGCCAGCTCTTATTGCTGGGCATAAGCAAAAAATAATTCTCTAAGAACAAATTTAACCAACTGCACACAAATAAAATGGGGAAACATTAACTAGGCAGCAGTTGGTACAATAAATTCTGGGAATCACAGTGGATCAGAAATACAAAGTTTGGCACAATCGATGCAGAATTAGGAAGGTCTTCTTTGAAATACATCTTCCAGTTTGGAGCACCATCCTTTAAGGAAGATGTGAATGAGTTCAAGAGACTGCATGGAGAAAAGGAACAGTTCAAAGCCTAGGAAGCAAACTATGATGCAAGACTGAAAGACGCAGGGTTGTTCTTAAGATGACTAAAGCCCTGACAGAATTAAATCTGGCCAGGGACGTCAAAGCGCAACAAGAAAAGCTTCTTTAGCTACGTTAAAAGCTGGGGATAAAAGGAAGACCAGGGAGAATGTGGGTGATCTCTGGGAGGAAATGGGAAGCCTGTTTACCCAGCACATGGAGAAGGCTGAGCTACTCTATGACTTTTTTTTGCCTCAGTCTTCACCAGCAAGGGCTCTAGCCACATTGTCCAAGTCACAGAAGGCAAAAGCAGGGACTGGAAGAATTAAGAACTGCCCACTTTAGCAGAAGAGCAGGTTCAAGACCATCTAAGGAACCTGAAGGTGCATTGTATATACACTGCTGTTAAATAGATTTAAGAGGAAAGTGGGATGAGTGTAGAGGAGGTTTCACGCCTACTTCAGACACAACAGGCTGAGATACAACTGTCAGGTATTTCAGTGATGCTCTTTACATCCCAGAGCCATGTCCAAGGCACAGGAGTTTTCAGTCACTGAAGTCAATAAAAAAAATTAACCTTGACTTCAAAGTCACTTGTAACATTTGCAGCATCCACTGGATATATGCATGCTGTACTTGCTGAAGAGTAAACACAAGTACAGATACTGAGAAAGAGACCGACACTGATATACGTTACTCTATTTTTAATATATACCATTACCACATGTCTAACTATTTAAATACATTTTTTCTCTCCAGGGCTAATTCCCATGTCACCTGTTGAGATTTCATTGATGAAATAAACTTCTTAAAAATTTTTACCTGCAAATACCATTACAATTATTGTTCTTCAGCTGCATTGTTCTCAATGCAGACAAAACCGGATTCTCTCAAAAATATTTAACCCAAGTGTTTTTCGTTGAGACAAAAAAAAAAAAGATCCTACATATATATACCACAATTACTTCTAGATAAGTGTAGTGCACTGAAGATGGAAATTAGAAGAAAATGAAGTGGCAAATACATATATTAAACTGTATTTCTTATTTCTATTTTTACCAGTTAAGTCTGGCAGAATGTTACCACACTGGGAAATGAACACTAAATGAACACTAGATGCTGTGTACAAGCACTGTTTGGGAAAACTGAAAATCTGATATACAGAAAACTGTGTAATCATTTAAGATTAAAACTGCATGGTCCACAAACAGCAAGAGGACAGATGGGTGGAAGACTTGGACGAGCTGTTTGATGGCCTCCCACCATTCATTCTGGTATGCCAACTGGTAATTATTCTGCAGAAAACTATGTAGGTCCAAGCTGTGTTTTGTCACATAAAATCTATACAATGACACAGATCATAAACAATCTGTAGGCATGTCTACACTGGCTTTACAAAAGAAATTATGTAATGATAAGTCATTGTAATTTTGAAGATAACAGAAGCATAATTGTGTATAGTAATGTGGTCACATCTGGTCAAACTGACACATGTGCAAAATCAGATGACTCACCACGCCAGCTGAAAAAAATAATGCTGAAATGTATCAATCGACTGTATTACTTTGCCCATATATTCTTGCAGTTATAGTTCCAGCTACGGTCTTTTTGTGTCACAGTGCTAAAATTCACAGTCTTGATACTGAACTACGTTTTCAATCAGTCAGTAATTTTTAGCTACATTTTCATGTGACAGAAGAAAATTGAGTACACCAGTTTGGTTTAGCTACAGGTCAGCCATAGCTCAGCACTGCAGTCCTATCTATGCAATCTGTTGAATCATTATCATAATTTCTTTTGCTGATATTGTTTCCAGCTCATCTGAAATCATATAGAGGTATGCAAGAGTGCTGTCTGCCAGTTCATTTACAAATAATCCACATTGTCAATGAATTTGGGTATTCCTGATGAGACACATGGAGATCCCCAGTGCACATTTTAAAGTGACAGTTAAGCTTTTAGGGTAAATTAGGATGACATGAGGATGTCTCTTTTTGACAGCAACAAATTATTTGTCTTACTACAAATTGAAATACTAAGTGATACATACAGGTTTTCTGCTTATTAAGGGCCCTTCTCATTTTCGTATAGGTGCCAGTTTTTACTGAACTTTTACACTAAGACTGATCCTTGACAGACTTTACCCATAGCTTACCTCCACTTCGCTACCTCCCCTTTCAACACACTCTACTTAGATGTTCATTGATATGACCTAGCTAAGCTTAAAATCGTAACTACTAGCCTCCCATTAGTTTATGAAGAGTCCAAGCTTTTTTCTTATGCTCAGAACTGTACTTAGAGGACTTTTTAGTATTATTTAATATGCCATATTTATGTTCAGCTCTAATTCTGTTTATTAGTCAGCCATTGATCTATCTTCAGATATACAAAATAGAAGAGAAATTGTAGAACTTCACACCTTTTTAAAACAAAGATAACAAAGTTGAAATAAATATCCAGAATTTCCTTTAGAATAAAAGGACAGGATTAACTTCTATGTCATCCAGGAACTCTGCCTTGCTATTCACTGTCACGCTCCGATTTCGGGTGGGAGGAAGGCCCCCTTGCGTTCTAGCCGACCTCAGACGAGTCTGGGAGGCTAGGGGCGGCTAGACCAACCTCACACACACCGGAGCGTGGTTTTGTTTGTATTTCTCGGGAACAGAATTAAGACTCAAAACGGAGTCAAGCGCCAGGTAACTTTATTAACCCGACAAGAAGTTCGCAAATGCAAGAGAAAGGAGAGAAAGAAAGGAAAGAGGGAAAAGAGTTTCAGTTGCAATAGCTACCACCACGGAGCTGCGGCGTCCCGACAGTCCAGTTGACTCGGTGGGGGAAACGTTCCGTCCGATGTTGGTCATTTCTGTCCTCTTATCGTTCGTCTTATCCACGTCACATATTCCAAGAGCGGGTTTGCTTGGCCGCACCCCTCACCTGGCGGTGATACGCATGCCCAATACCGTCTCTGGGCCCCTCTGTTTTTCTGGCCTGGGTCTGGGCGCATACATAGGGGTAAGGCTAAATTTTGCAGAATCAGCTATGCATTCAGGTTTGTGGGAAAATAGGAGGAAAAAACAGGAAGCTTCCAGTCCTGTGGCTTGACTGGCTTGCAAGATAGGGGAATCATCTTGCAGGAAAAAACAGGAAGACTCCAGTCCTATGGTTTGACTGATGTACCATTGTTTAGGTGATGGTTTGACGCTTCGACAATGTTGAGACAAACATTCGACACAGTCTCTCACACCACCCCGTGGCTCAACATTATTGCCTCAGGGATGGGGTTCCGTGGTGGCATAAATGATAGAGGAAAGGGGAAAGAAAAAAAAAAAAAAAAAAAAGAAGAGAGAAAGAGAAAAAAAAAAGATATATACAATTCTAAACATTATTGTTTGTCAGGCAAGTTAGTGTATATAAATGCTAAATACATTGATTTAATTAACAATATCTTATCTAACTAAATGATCTTAACATATCTAAATTTAATTAACAACATTTATCTTATCTGAGTAAATGGTTTTAACATATAAGCATGTGTCCCAGGCCAAGTTTGAGGCTTATGGCTCTAGGGGTTCAGAAGAAGCAAGTAATTGTTTACAAGGACAATCACAAGGTAAACAAAGACAAACCAACAAAACTATAGCAATGCACCACTTCATAAATGTCCCAAGATACAGCACCATCGAAATGTTAAGCATTTTGTTCATTTTTTTGCGACCATTTTTCTTCAGCAAAACAGTTCACTTTTTGCCTTTTGGTGAAGCTGGCGACTAGGTCCTTGTGGAGCTGGTAGCTGTGTGATCCACTGGAACTTGGGTCTGGATACGCAGCAGGAAAGTGGATTTCCACGCCTCCAACTCAGAACACAGTAAATAAACAATAACACTATAAATTGTCAATTTTATATCACCCCATGGATCCATGGTGGTTTCAAAAAAAAAAAAAGAAACAAACAAACAAACATCTCATATAATTTCTATTGCTGGTGGTCTGGTTCGGTTCTTTTCATTGTCCAGCGATGTTGAGACATTAATTAACCTTTTCAGTCTCTATACCACCCCGTGGCTCAGCATCGCTCACCGAGGTTGAAGGGGGAAAAAGGAAAGAAAAAAAAAAAAGAAAAAGGGAAAAGGGGGGGGGGGTGGGAAGAAAGGGTAAGGGGACTTAGTTATGCTTATATGTGGCCACAAAATTGGTTTATATTGTTGTATGATACGTTGAGGTGTTTCTTCATTTTTAATATGGACCACCCCAAGGTAACATATCTTAATCCAGTCCATATATAGCACTTTGTGGATATGATGTTCAGAGATCCAATGATGTCAAATAACCTATTCAAAATCATACATATAACACAAATAAAGATTAATAGGTTAACAATTAATTTCTATATTAATCATCAAAAACATAGATTCAAATATCAATATAAGGACCATTTTTCCCACCCTGTGAGTCCTAAAAATCAAGTTTTAGGTAGGTTTCCAGGTTTGCCTTCAAACAGGGGGGGTAACAAACATGGTTTTTGGGGAAAGCTATCTGTCTATCTGACAGATAGACCACTTTTAAATTTTATATGTCATCAATTGGAAAATCATCTGGAGCCATTCTCTGCCAGTTGTGGTGTGGCTGATATAGACTCCACAGGAGTGGGACAGTGTTTTTTCCTGTGTTTTCCCAAAAATGGGGTGACTGCGCCTGCGCCAGTTTGGAGCTGTGGTCTTGAAGGCAAGCTGGACTACTACCCAGGATTCCCGCTTCAGTACCAACATCCTCCGGAAGAAGGAACTGCATATATGAACCCCAAGATCCGTTTCTAGATCTTTCCAAGGCGGGGGGACTGCGCGTGCGCAATCCTAGACTTGGAATTTATAAAAGGGGCAATGGCAAGGTGCCACGCACACGCACACCACCTGAGCAGCAGGAGTTACCACCTGCGGCACCCATTTTCAAGATGTCGGCAGATGCCCCAGCAGTAAGTGTTCTCTTTTCCTTTATTTCTTTACTTTTCCTGTTGCTTGGCTATAGTGGTGTAATGTTCTCTTATCATTAGCTGGCGCCGCTTGGCGAAGACGAGAGACCTGAACAAGCGCCCGATCACCACGCGAGGCGATCAGTGAGGTAGGTATCATTAATCTCAAGAGGTCTCCTTTAACTTTCGTGGTTGCTAAGGTTTTCCTTTTGTTGCTGTTCCACTTCCAGCTTCATGATATCTGCTGCGGGGGCAGAGAGAGAGAGAGCTGGCGCTGCCCACAGCGAAGGTGTTGAAGAGGTTGATTGGGGGTGTCTGAGAATGTTAATTTGTTTACTGTTAGTGGTCGCAATTTTTGGTGCTCTTTTTATGTTGGGCTTTTTGCTGTACTGTTACTACTACGATTGTTGTATATAAGCTGTTTTCACTTTTTTTTTTTGTTTGTTTTGTGTGTTGTTAGTTATTGTTAGTCTAGTTAATATATGTTTTACAATAAAGTTCAGTTTCACAGTTCATCAGGAGGTCTCTTGTTCACTTCTATGGTGGATCTGTAAGCAAAGGCGGGAAGTTTGCGGAGGCGGGGGGGGGAAGGGAAAACTGCCACGCGGTTTGGCTGACAAAAGCCAATAGTCTCTATAGCAAACAGAACAGTTAAAAATGGCAAAGTTATATGATTTTAACAGTTACGCGTTCAGTTTGCCGTACAAATCTGATATGTTTAACCCCATCGGGTGAAGTCACAGCGACCGCTTGCATTCGAGTCACTACGCTTTGGATTAATTGAATTAGGCACGGTATAACACAAGGCAAAAACATTAAGGCTGCTAACCCACATAGCAAATAAAATAAAAGCCATTTTATCCATGGTGTTCCTGGTAGCCAGGACCACAAACCACCATCCCAGCCATCCCAGCCATTCCATGTCTGAGTGGGGACATGGGCTAGTTTTCTAATGTCTGAGGTCAGTTGTAGAACCACCTCACCAACATCACTGATTTTTAAACAACAATTAGAAATATTTAGCTTCCCACATACTCCTCCCTCTTCAGCCAACAAATAATCCAAAACCATGCGATGTTGCAGGATCGCAGTGCGCATCTCTCGAGATTGTTGATTCAAGAGATCTATAGCATCAGCAGTTTTGTTGGTAATGATTTCCAAAACTGCCTGCAAACGAATTATGCGATTTAAGTTATAAATTGGTTCCCGGGCCCCTGTTATCAGGTCATTAGGATTCCAGGTGGCCGGGCCATAATGCTGTATTATCCTTTCGGGAGGCCACTCATTTTTCCCCCATTTTTGTGTTCCACCTATTCCAATCTCGATAGCTCGCTTATTGCGTGCAACATCTTCGTCACCCAGATTATCATACAGTTTCACTCCTAGTCGGGGACTCTCTGTTTCTGGAAGCAGGAAAAATAGAGGCCGGATAATTCCAATATAACAAACCCCTGACCAGTTTGCTGGTAGTATTTTGTAGGCAATGTGTCCACAGATCCAGTAATGTCCTTTTCTGGCTCTGACCCCTCCAGCAAACGGTCCAGCTGCAGTCCGTGGATGTTGCAAGTAAGTTGTATTATAGTCTCCTAAAGGGCTAAAGAAGGTGGTGTTACGTTTTCCCAGCTGACTATATGTTTGCCCAGTGCAGTACCAAGCACCCGTGTCTTTTTTCCACACACAAGTTTGAATATAACCTCGGCCGTTGGGCCACCAAGCGTCAAAGGATTCATTTTTATTTGACCAAAATCCACCAAAACTCTTACTGCGTCCGGCTTTATTAACCCACATCCATATGCTAAGACTAACATCTTTGTTAATTAACTTATATGTGAGTGTCTACTGACATCTGCTTTCCCCCACACTGACTCCTCCATTTTGGGTGCGATTTAAGCAATATCTACCTACGGCAGGGAATTGAATTGGCCATGTTTCGGAATTGTCCCTAGTGACCTCGCTGTAATTGCTCATGATTTGTCCTGGTGTGAGGGGCATGGAGGTCCATGGCCTGCTTGACAGTCCTAGAGGTCCTCCACACACCCAGCAATGGCTTAAGTTAAAAGTTTCACTCACAGATTTTGCTAACAAAAATAAACTCATTAGTGTCAAAGGAATTCTGAAGGTGGGGGGGGGGCGGTGAGCTGGCCTGTCTTGGCCCACCTCGGACAAATCCCCAGAGCAATATAATTGAGAGAAAAACAGTGTTTACAAACATCTTCACTGATAGGTTTTATCACTTCCTCTGCAGGCGTGTCAGGTTCTGGTCTGGTGCTTTCTTCCTCCTACAAAACAGAACTCGCTTCTCGGGTGAGAGAAAGAGGAAGAGGAAAAAAAAAAAGGAAAAAGCGACCGAGAGACTGAAAGGGGGGGGTGGACGCATGAGGTGCTGGTGGGGGGGGGGGCCTTCTGTTTGCCTCGGGTGAGAGAAAGAGGAGAGAGAGGGAAAAAAAAAAAAAGGAAAAAGCGACCGAGAGGCGCGAGGTGGGGGGGGGCGCCTCTGTTTGCTTAGGTGGTTGTCAGTTTGTCTAAAATGAAGGAATTATCCATCGGGTGTTAATTTTATGTTCCTTCCCAGAGGCATCTCTTGCCTTCCATGCATATATGTTCAGAGGGCTAGTGAGTACCAGTGGTACTGTTCCGATGGTGGGTAGCTCGACCAAAACAGGTTGTCCTGGAAAATGGGAAGGGTTTTGTTTGTGGTCGGGGTCCAAGATGGCAGGTACCAAGGAGGGGGGTTTTGGACAAAAAGCCGTGAGTCTAGGGCACCCGTTTATTCCCCACCGGTCTTTTACTCGTCGAACAGCATCCCACAATCGATTGGCCCAATTTGCCTCTTGGGGTTTCAGAAATCGCTATGCCCTAAAGATTTGTTGGAAAAGGGCCTATTGCAACCTTAGTGTGCACTGGATCTTCCTCCCTGGGCAACCATAATGTTACTGAGGCCATAGATACTGATTGGGTTTTTCCCAAAGCGTTTAAAATAATAAGGTTTTTTGACAAAGTCAAAATTCCACATTGCTCCACCTCAGTTTGCATCAGTGCAGTGATTTGTGCTCCTGTATCAATTAAAAAGGTTACTGGTTTTTTCTGTGGCCCTACAGCCACTGTAATCAATAAATCTCCTCTCATATTTAAGGTGAGTTGCTTTATAAACATCCACCCTCCGTTTCCCCCCCCAGCTTCGGGGAACGGAGGAACTAGTTTCCCGTCACCCTCTTTTCTGCGTCAGTTTCTTCCCTAAGGTCTATCAAAGGTGGGGCACTAGGGGTTCTTCCAAAATTGACTTTTCGCCCTGACCATGTTTGTACGAGTTTCCCCAATTTCTGGGTTGGAAGCCCATCCATTAAATCTCGGGGAATGCCTGTCTGGAGCCCCAGTTGCCACCATTCCTGACGGCTGAGGGGTCTCCCTCTCCCAGAATCAGTAAGTCTGATCGACTTAGAATCGGGACTTTTCTTGACCAGTGCTGGCCGCCCTTCACCTTTTTCTGTGGCTCGTACAGCTCTGGTTTCGGTTCTTTGCCCGAATCCACCAACGGGACCATATTTTCTCCCAAAATTTATGAGTTCTTGTGCTACTTCCCCCCATGTCCACACTTTCCTCCCTGTTCTTCTGTGATCGGGGGTCACTGTTCCCTCCAGAGCACCAGTAAGTCTATCTGCTACAGGGGTACTTTGTATCTTCCCCTGTAGCTGGATCCCAATGGGTTTCAGGGAGTCAGGAAGTCCTCGAATTAGAGGAGTCATCCGTTCGGGATCCACAGGCATCATCATTGGAGAGCCCTGGTTAGGTCTGAGCTCTCTATCATACATCATTTGCAAACAAGCAGCCTTTTGCACACTCTCTACCAGTTGATCCACTGTGCCTGTGATGGCTAGGGGGTCCCCTCTCTCCAAAGGGTTCAGCCCTCCAGCCCAATATGCTGCCCTCTGTGTCAAAGACCATGGGGCCCGATAATTGTCGGTAGTTAAAAATACGCCCGGACCCCAATATCCTTCTGCTTCCCTTTCTGACAACAAGATTCCATCCCCCCCTGACAACGACACTCTCCAAACATACTCTGTTTCCGATTCCTTTGGAGACCTTGCAAAATCCTTCCTTAATTTTGCCAACTCAGTTGCTGTAAACGGAACCTCTTTAGTAATAACTTGGGGACGGTTGTCGGTTTCCCCCTCATACACATATTCAGTTTTAACTAGGGGATACATGTAAGGAGGATTCTCTACAATTTCTTTTGCTTTTTGCAAGTCCTCCTGAGGATAGATTTGTCTGATCCCCTTCTCTTCTAACTTCAATTCCACCTCTCCACATGAGTCATTCTCTCTCCACAATTCTTCCTTCAAAGTTTCCTTTAGCAAAACATTCCGGTGTTTCTCTTCCTCTAACAACTGCTGGGTATCTTTTAATTGTTCTCGTAAGGATTCAACTGCCAGTTTCAAAGAGTCTATCACGGCATTATCTTGACACAATCTCTGCCTCCTATCTTCTATAGCTGCTGCCAGACTTGCTCCTAAAACAGCACAAACTATAGATTTTCCCTTCCCGGGCCTAAGTTTAGAGCCCTTCTGTAATATCATGATCCTATCCACTATACTCTGTGGTTGGAACCAATGATTTTTCGCCCATTCTTGTCCTTGGAGGGACGGGCGAGCATGATAATTTTCCAAAAGGTCATCCAATTTATCTAAATCCCCATTCGATACCGTCGTGGGGATCTCATCACGAACATTTACAGATTTGCAAGCACCCATCTCACCAAAGAGGGGTTATTTCGTCCTGAAAGGGCCGCACCTTAATTTTCTACCACAATTCCACACGCACACACACACTCAGGAGGCCACACCTTTCAAATTTCACTTATTTCACCAAGAGGGGTTATTTCGTCCTGAGAGGGGCACACCTTAAATTTCTACCACAATTCCCCCCATACACTCTCAGGAGGCCACAGCTTTCAAATTTCAGTTATTTTTACCAAGAGGGGTTATTTCGTCCTGAGAGGGACACACCTTAAATTTCTACCACAATTCCCCTCATACACTCTCAGGAGGCCACAGCTTTCAAATTACTCACAAAAAAACCAAAACAAAAACTCGTTTTTCGCCCAATTCTGTCACTTCGTCCTTCTCCGGCTGTTTTCCTCGCGGACAAACAGAACCGTGGATCCGGACTCCGCACTCGCTTCGTACCAATGTACATCTCAGTCACACACGCACACACTAGAGTCTCTAATAAAGCAACTGGACACTCTCTGTTTCTCCGAGAATCCTGCCGACTACGCCAATTAAATAATGTCACGCTCCGATTTCGGGTGGGAGGAAGGCCCCCTTGCGTTCTAGCCGACCTCAGACGAGTCTGGGAGGCTAGGGGCGGCTAGACCAACCTCACACACACCGGAGCGTGGTTTTGTTTGTATTTCTCGGGAACAGAATTAAGACTCAAAACGGAGTCAAGCGCCAGGTAACTTTATTAACCCGACAAGAAGTTCGCAAATGCAAGAGAAAGGAGAGAAAGAAAGGAAAGAGGGAAAAGAGTTTCAGTTGCAATAGCTACCACCACGGAGCTGCGGCGTCCCGACAGTCCAGTTGACTCAGTGGGGGAAACGTTCCGTCCGATGTTGGTCATTTCTGTCCTCTTATCGTTGGTCTTATCCACGTCACATATTCCAAGAGCGGGTTTGCTTGGCCGCACCCCTCACCTGGCGGTGATACGCATGCCCAATACTGTCTCTGGGCCCCTCTGTTTTTCTGGCCTGGGTCTGGGCGCATACGTAGGGGTAAGGCTAAATTTTGCAGAATCAGCTATGCATTCAGGTTTGTGGGAAAATAGGAGGAAAAAACAGGAAGCTTCCAGTCCTGTGGCTTGACTGGCTTACAAGATAAGGGAATCATCTTGCAGGAAAAAACAGGAAGACTCCAGTCCTATGGTTTGACTGATGTACCATTGTTTAGGTGATGATTTGACGCTTCGACAATGTTGAGACAAACATTCGACACAGTCTCTCACATTCACTTTCCATAAAAAATGTGGAAGACCACATCTGGGAAACTGTGCTTGCGAGAAAATTCAATAGCAATAGGACAGTTATGTAAATAAAAGACTGCTCTTAACCAAAATACTTCAATGGCTGCCTTGACAGCTCTTTGTAGAACAGAGATTCATCATGAAGACACAGGGGATGATAGGATTTAATATCTGCTGTGTTCATAGTCATATTCATAGCCCTTATTTAGCTAGGTAAGTGCACAGATAACAAATTGTCACATTTCCAAATGCTAAAACCCAAACATGAGTGCTTACATCCATGTCTACAGACCTAAACAAAGTGACTTCTCCAAAATGCGAAGGTAAAGTCAAGTTCATAGCACAAACTATTCCAGGCCTGGTCCCGGAGAGACACAAATGTACAAATGAGTTTAAATTTAATTTTAGAGTTTTAGACAGGTAACAGTATGAACTGTGCTAATTTTCTGGTCTGCTTCCATTTTGAGATACAGACATTTCAATAGGCTATTTCATACAGATAAATATCTAAGGAAGGAGGATTGAGTCACTCTCATAAGGCACCTATTCTCTCATTGAAATACAGAGAAGGAATAGATTATTAGTTTAGACTAGATATTTAAATATCAGATGGAAAAAATCCTGCCCAGAGAGACCTGCTGTTCCTGAATTCATAATAAAATCCCTCTTTGTGTACATAAACCAAAGTTTCACTGCCCTTCTTTTTTACCACATTGCATTTCAGATGCTTATCTGTTCACATTCTCTACTGCACACCAGCATCTATTCTGGCACTGTAGTTGATGTCCAGGTTTTCCATGTTCATGACAAAATCATATTTCATTAGCATTGTCCACAAGGACATCTGTCATAATACGTTGCATCTTGTATGCAAAATTTCATTCAGGATTTTGATGTGAAAAACGTGTCCCCAGAGACTTGCTGAGAAGTTGAGGAAAAAAATGGCTGTCTGTAATTTTTTAAAAAGGTTAGTAGGCTAGTCTGGTTCTGATTCCAGGAAAAAAAACCAAAAAACCAAAAAAAACCAAAAAAACAATGTGGGTTAAAAGCAAACAGAAGTAATTTCAATCCCAAAGCTGTATTATTTTCACAAATTAAGAAGAACCACAGATTGAATTATTTATAGTCATTTGCTTATTGACTTTCACTCCTCTTCAGTTTAGGAGCTATGCACTCTGCAGTCACTTTAAAAACATTCCTCTTACTGAAATTTTCTGCTAAATATATTTTTATTGGTTTGAGGCTCCAGCTGTCAAAAGTCCATCATAAAAACTACAGATTTTGAATCTAATATGGTTTGATCGTATAAATGGGTCATCTTGTAGGTTTTCTTCCTTAATTCTTAACTTAAAATTTTCTTAATGCAATATTTTCAGGAAGTACATAAGCCATTATTATAAACTGATAGAGCCTTCTATTGGACAGGCCATTTTCTAGAATAGTTTTTGTTAGAAACGCAAAAAATCATAGAATGAGTCAAAGGAAACTCATTTCATATCTGAGTATTCCTGAATCATTTCTCAATTCTTGCCATGGCTGTCCAAAAAGTGAGAATTGCAATGAAAGTTCATCTGTAATCGTAGGTATAGTCTATTAAAATTAAATCTTTGAATAAGGAGCTGGTAAAACAGTTGTCACTAGGCACTAAATAAGTCGTATGAACCTTAAATATACTACTTCCAGGAAGGAAACTGAGGAGGCAAATGTCTTCAGGCATAAGATGGAAAGACCTTAGACTGCATTGGACACATCTTACAGGAGCGTTCAGTGCCAGAAGATATTTTAATCTATTACAAAGCAGTAAATCAAAACAGTTGTACAGTACAACATGATGTTGCATGATATAAATAATTAAAAATAAATCTACTGCTGTAGTATCTATCACACTTCAAACATTTTTAAACAGGTCAAGCCAAAAAAAAAAGGTATTTATTTTCTGGCAAGAGGATTGAAAAACCATGATTTAATGGTAGCAATTAAAAAATATATGTATAATATTTCTTTAAGGAGAAATTTAGGCCTACAGCACACAGAAATTGATATCCATAGATACAGAAGAGTGGGAATTACAGGCATCTCTACCTTTATGTACACTAAAGAAAGAGTAGCATGATAGAATCCTGTGAGCACTGGAAGTGACCAAAACTAGCTCTAACTTTTTTATTGAAGACAGGGCAATTGAATAGAGCAGAGGAATTATGAAATATAGAGCTATTTAAAGTGGTGAAAACCTTGTTTTAAACTTGTTTGGAAGGATTAAAATAGATGAGCCCTGTAATATAAATGGAGTCATTCATGCACATTTGACATTTTAAACTGCAGCAGCACAAAACCAGAATTATTGATACATCAATAAGAGTAGTTTCTTTGTTGCTTGCCCAAGAATTGAGATTTGCATTTTTGCTTCCTGTATTTTTTATATATTTGATATAATTTAATTATTTCAGACCTAGTCAGAAGGCACAATTAATCTTTCTAGGGTCTCCAAAGATGATTAGGTATTTCTGTCTGCCAAGAATATTGTTAAAACACATTAGAGCATCAAAAATAACAGAGAGAAATTTTTTTTCAAAACTAAATTTTCCTTACATTTCTGAAAGACTGGTAATATTTTTACTTATGACTTATTACATTTCCTACAACTCACAGTACTATGTTCAGCCACCTTGCTCAGCGTACAGTCCATATCTTCAGACATTCATTATCAGTCACAGAAATGCTTGAAATGCCTCAAAATATGTACAACGGTCAAAGAGTCAGAAGTTCAGAGAGTCACTCATGCCTTTCTTCTCCTTCCCCTCATTTATATACTGGGTGTGCTCCAGAGGGTACTGGGCATCTTTTGATTGCTTTCAAAGGGTACTGACAGAAGTGTCCTTGCAACCAGACAGACCCTCCCTGTTTCCCAGGGTATCTTTTCCCCTCCACCCTTACTGATCTGTCCTGGGCTTTGCTGACCTCTACAAGACACACATCTGACAAACAATGCTTTCTCTCTCACTGCTTCTTTGTTCTCTCCCTGAATCACTATTAATGATGAGCTCACTATGAGGTCTCAGCAGGCTTAGCAGCTTCAGCTGGACCACGCCTGTACCAAAACTTACACCAGAGAGTGTTTTCCCTGAACTGAATTCACCATAATGTACATTTTCCCTCTCTGCCTATATAGAAAGCTGCATAAGGTGCTCCAGGCCTCAAAAAAAAAAGAGAATAGAAAGGTCTTTGTGTAAGTGAATGGGAGCTGGGTCAGGTGTGACTTGTGAATTAAACGAAGTCAGCAGCCAGCTCAGCTGACAATCACCCGAAACCTGTAACAGGATGTGCAAGGCACCCACAGGAGAGTAACAGTGTGAATAAGAAACTTGCAGTGACTTCATCTGATCCCATTTTCTAATGATGGCTGCCACCTGTCCTTCTCTTTGACTGGGATTTGCAGTTCTCACTGCAATGCAAAAGAGACCATTTAGAGAAGCTTTTAAAAAGCAAGCATTCCTGATGATGTAGAAATAGCATTATGACTGCACTTGTACAGTTTCTTTCAACAACTGCTAATTAAAGTGCATGGTAAATACTTTGTTGTTATCCCTCTGAGATAAACAATGTGAGAGCTGAAATGAAATTTTGACTCAAGAGTAATGTCTTTAAAAAACTAAGAGGAGAAAACTTCAGTTTGAGCATAGCTATATTTTGATTTATTCTGGAATCTTGAATTTTACATTCTTTCTCTCCATGTAATAGAGTGAACAAAACTTCATCCCTTAAAGTAACAATTTTATGTAACATTAGGTCTGTCTGAAAAATGTGTGAAAGATGTGAAATCTTCTACAAAATTGTTTTTTTTCTGTTTGCCAAAATTACAAGTGGTCTTAGAGCTGGTCAGATAACACAAGGAGGGGATAGGATGGTATTACTTTTTCCTCCATGTTTTCCTAAACCAATTCAAAGTTTAAAAGCTTTCATCATACACTGAAATATTACAGTCATTTCTTTTTAATGGCTAAGTCCCAGACGCTGCCTGGATCTTGCAGCAAACTCCAGTGGCATGTTCTTTCATATTGCCTTGCACTTGTTTCCTCAGTAGCCACATGATCATTTCTTGTCATCAAGACTCTATGATAGAGTGCTTTCCATTTAACCTTGTCTCGTTATCCTTTTCTTCTCAGCATCCCCTCTGGCCTGGCCACATACCGAGGAGGATGGCACCCCTGCTTGCCACTTCCCAGGGAGCCACTGGGACCAGCAGGAGCCCGTGCTGAGGGGGCTACACCGCTTCTCTGCAGCTCAGCAAGGTTTATCAAGGCGGGCATGACTGCCAGTCATGGCCCTTAGGCAGAGAGGGAGGCCTACTTTATGAGTCCTAAGCAAGTTTAGGAAGAAGCTAGCCTTTAAAACGCTCAGCTCAGATAAGAAAGCAGTAACTCGTATATTCTGTATACAATAATATGCAATAGTTTTTGAGATGAGAGCCTGGGCACCCTTCAGATGTTAGGCTGGCTAAGCAGCCAGTGGGATCAGTACAAATCAATGTTGCACAGCTAAAACCTGCCTAGGGCAACATGCAAGTTACAAGGTCCTCCCGCAAAAGCAAAAGAAACTAAAAGGGACTCTTCTGCTCCAGATCTGGCTCTGTGGATGATTCCTTGCATATGCTTCATCCTCAGAGACCCAAGGAAATTTACTTATCTCCATTGTCTATAGTTAGGTTTCAGTCTGCTGCCAGCCCCTCCGGAGCCATCTTTGCCCTATACTGAGCCAACCCATCCCTCCAGCCTCTCCTGGCAGGGCAACTGCTCCAGCCCCGACTGCTTGGAGCCCTTGCTGAACTTGCACCAGTTTGACCACATCTTGTATTGAGGGGGGCCCAAAAACCAGGCACTGTATCTGGCCATGGTCTCATAAGTGTAGAGTAGACCTTGAAGGATGGGCTGTGCTCCTACTGCCTGGGCATGGCTGCCTCCTGCATGGCTCATGGTACTCCAGGGCACCGGCACCTGCCACAGAGCTGCTCCCCAGCCCAGCTGCCCCAGCCCACCCTTTGTAGGGTTATCCACCTTTCCCAGGGCAGAGCCTGTATCGTGTGGGCGCTTAAGTCATGTGATATATTGCAAAATCATGTTGCTTGTAAGTGACTGAAGACAGTACAGCAAGTAGCTGTTTCCTTAGGGATTTCAAAAGGAAGAAATGATTGATTGCAAGCGTATGGTTTTAAGGGGGATAAGCAATCACATAAAAATCAGATTGGGGTCTTGGAGGAAATGTTTTTTTTTCCCCGGCACAGAAAGGATCACAGAAATAAACAATGCGGTTTGTGCAACTTTTTAATTAAAGGGTGCCTCCTCATGGTTGGACTCTTCTTGAGCAGAGCAGCCGAAGCAAAGGACAGTATCCCCACAAGGCAGTGTTTGCAGCTTAGACTTTCCTATTTAACATACAGTTTGTCTTCCACCCACTGTGTTTTCTACAAACACTAAACAGTTTGAGCAGGACTGAATTTTCATTTCATGGCCACAGGTATCCTGCTGTATTATGGTGATTTAGAGGTGATTTTGCACTTAAATGTGAGTCTATAACTGAGAAAAAAGTTGTTTCTACCTACTTGTCTCATGAAGGAAGAACCTCAAATCATCATTTGGTCACAACTCAGCCTCTGGGACAGCAAATTATGTGCTACCCCCTTATAGAGACTTCGTTTTGAGGATGTATTAAAATCCCAGAAGTGAACTAACATGGACACTGCCTATACGGCTATTGGAAGGAGTAAGGACTGCAGGATGAAGTTTTAAATTGAGTGACAATCTTGCAAGAGTTCCCAGTATAGGGAAAAAAAAAAAAAAGGATAGATCTGGATTTAAAAAAAAAAAAAAGTATTAATATCTGCTGAATTCTCTCCAGATTTGTCCTTACATTAATTAAATCTGATATTGATGTGGTTAATGCAATTAAAGAAGCAGAGACTTGCTAGGAGAACTCCAGAGAAAGAAAAACTCCTCTATGATGTTTGCTTTCACTTCCTCGAGATTTTGAATTCAGATAAAAATCTCTGGGATAAGTTTTTAGTAATCTCTCTGATATAGTGCAAAAACTTGATGCAGTGCTGGAGAGAAAGGTTGTAAAAACAATCAATTTTCTTTCCTCATTAAAAGAATAAATGTTTATGCAATGATTCTTCAAACCAGCCTGTACATCATAATTTAGAAAACTAATACTGTAGTTAAGTATATACTATAACCACAGTTACCATGGTAATCCACTCAGCAGCTCCCATTTGCCCTAAAAGTTATTGTCATTCCCATGATATACACCTTAACATCAGCTTTCAGAGATACTTCATACTGAACTACAGAATATGTTTTTAATGGAAAACACTTTGGTTACTAATGTATTAAACTTTTTTTTTTATATGAAAATAAGCCCATATCAAAATGTGTAATGCCAGTCTACTGCTGTGTGGGAAGCTGGTCTCTTTCTCACAGGTATCTATCTATAGGTTGCTTTGCAAGTATTGAAAGTATTTGTTAGCCTGCATCTTTGCGGACTGAGAACTCACAACATACATCTTGCTAGATGCCAGGTCAGGTATCACTGAGGTGACATTCAATACAGAAAAACAGAGCTCATCATGAATTTAATACCAAATTGGTGGTTGTGCTGTTTCCTACTGGTTATCTGTACAGTTTAATTTAGAAATTAAATGTTAGAACTCCCCACTCAACATCACACCACTCTGCTGCACTACTTGAGGAAATTATGTTTCTATGGTAACTGCAGGGGACTTATTCGCAGCTGCTGATGTCACCAACATACTAAATTTAATTACAATATATACAAACCATTGAACCATTGATTTCTTTCACTATATTATCTGGAACCATAATGTAATAGTTGCCAGTTACAATCACAGTGAGTATTTGAGTAATCTAAATAAATATACACAGAGAGAAAGCTATAGACATATTTCCTAAAATATATATAAACAGAAAGGCTTTGCAAAGGAACACATTTATCAGCTCTCTCCACTGGCAGATGACCAATTCCAGTTTAGGTACACTTTAGAAGCAAATATCACTTCATTAGACATTTGGCAAATTCTTCTGGTGGCTCAGAAAGTGTGTGGGGACTGCCTGGTCATAGCCAACAACTACAACTGCTGAAGCCAATCTCACCACTTTTGGATCTGTGGAGTGCCTTAGTACACTTTCAGTTCTGGTGGGGATTTGAGAAGTATGCATAGGAGTTCACAACTCCTTCACCCTCCTGAGGGCAAGGGTCAGATGGTAGTTCCTGCCCACAGCTGAGGGAGATCTGGATCTGAGGCCAGAGCAGGATTTATAGAATCACAGAACCATTTAGGTTGGAAAAGACCTTTAATATCATCAAGTCCAACCATCTACACATCTTTTAAATACCTCCAGGGATGGGAACTCAATCACTTCCCTGGGTAGCTTGTTCTAATGCTTGACAAACCTTTTGGTGAATATTTTTTTTCCTAATATCCAATCTAAACCTCCCTTGTCACAACTTGTGGCTGTTTCCTCTTGTCCTGTCACTTGTTACTTCAGAAAAGAGACCAACACTCACCTTGCTACAACCGCCTTCTGGGTAGTTGTAGAGAGTGATAAGGTCTCCCTTCAGTCTCCTTTTCTCCAGACTAAACAGTCCCTCAACTGCTCCTCATAAGACTTACACTCTGGACACTTCACCGGCTTCATTGCTCTTCTTTGGACACTCTCCAGCAACTCAATGATTTCTTGTACTAGGGAGCACAACACTGAACACAATATTCAAGGTGTGGCCTCACCAGTGCCAAGTACAGGGACACAATCACTTCCCTACTCCTGCTGACCACACTGTTCCTGACACAAGCCAGGATGCTGTTGGCCTTCTTGGCCACCTAGGCACACCACCAGCTCATATTCAGCCAGCTGTCAACAAACACCCCAGGTCCTTTTCTGCCAGGCACCTTTCCAGCCTGGCAGAAAAGGCCAAGCCAGTAGGGTTGCATAGGATTGTTGTACCTCAAGTGCAGGATCCAGCACTTGGCCTTGTTGAACCTCATACAGTTCACCTCAGCCCATAGATCCAACTTGCCCAGATCCCTCTGTAGAGCTTTTCTACTCTGAAGCAGATCAACACTCTTGCCCAACTTGGTATCATCTGCAAACTTACTGAGGGTGCACTCGATCCCCTTGTCCAGATCATTGAAAAAGGTATTAAACAGAACTGGCCCAAATACTGAGTGCTAGGGAACACCATTTGTGACTGGCTACCAACTGGATTTAACTCTGTTCACCACAACTATTTGGGCCCGGCCATCCAGCCAGCTTTTTACCCAGCAAAGAGTATGCCTGTCCAAGCCATGAGCAGCCAGTTCCTCCAGGAGAATGCTGCGGGAAACAGTGTCAAAGGCTTTACTAAATTCTAGGTAGACAACATCCACAGCCTTTCCCTCATCTCCACTAAGCGGATCACCTTGTCATACAAGGAGATTGGGTTAGTCAGGCAGGACCTGCCCTTCATAAACCCATGCTGACTGGGCCTGATCATCTGGTTGTCCTGTACATGCCATTTGATGGAATTCAAGATTATCTGCTCCATAACCTTCCCCACCATCAAAGTCAGACTGACAAGTCTGTAGTTCCCCGAATTGTCCTTCAGGGCCTTCTTGTAGATGGGTGTCACAAAGGCTTAGAGAGTTGGGGCTGTTCAGCCTGGAGAAGAGAAAGCTCTGGGGAGATCTTATTGTGGCCTTTCAGTACTTAAAGAGAGCTTAGGAGAAAAATGAGGACAAACTTTTTACCAGTGCCTGTTGTGACAGGACAAAGGGTAACGGTTTTAAACTAAAAGAGAGCAGACTTAGATTTGGCATAAGAATAAAGTTTTTTACAACAAGGGTGGTGGAACACTGAGGCAGGTTGTCTGGAGAGGTGGTAGATGCCCCATCCCTGAAAACATTCAAGGCCAGGTTGGATGAGGCTCTGAGCAACCTGATCTAGTTGAAGATGTCCCTGCTCCTTGCAGAGGAGTTGGACTAGATGACCTTTAAAGGTCCCTTCCAACCCAAACTATTCTATGATTCTATCATTTACTAACCTCTGGGCAATTGGGACCTCCCCAGTTAGCTAGGACTGCTAATAAATGATTTGTGACTAAGCCTTCAGCCAGTCCTCACAAGGTGATAAGAGACAGTCAGACAAGCAGAGCTGACATATCAGTAGGTTGTAGGAGCAATCACAGAGAGATTCTGCCACCAGGAAAGAGATGATGATGATGGGGAACTTCAGACACTGACAGACCTGTCCTTTAGAGCAGCTCCCTTTACAACTCTCATCTACACAACCTAGCTTAGAAAAGAAGTGTGCATCATGAGAAACATTTTGACAATGAACTGGAAGGAACAAATTATTACAATCTGTAAAAGTCAGGCCATAGGGCTGAGGGTTTTTTCAAAGCCTTAGACTCTTTTAATCTGTTTGTGACAAGCAAGACACTACATCAGAGGTAATTTCTCCTCCTGAAAATGAGAACATAGAGGCTATTGATCTTCATGTAAGACAGTTTCCAGAGAAGCTAGAAAGGGAAAATATCTAAAGGCTTCATGTCAATATATTTTCTCAGGCCTGGCCCTGGCCCATTGAGAATTTCTGCCTTATATATGGAATCAGTGGCCTTAGCACATTCAGGCTCAATAACTAAGCCTAGGACAAAGGTTCAAATGTCCCTGTACTGAGATGATGTCTTTTAAAACTTCGACAATAGTCAGGGCTACAGATCAGATTTTTTTTTCCATTTGCAGAAACTCCAAAGCTGTCATTTTCGTGGGGAGTTCACCAGCATAAAGTTTCTCAAATGAAAATTTTTGCAGTAGTAACCAATGATACAACCATCTATTTAATTTCCAGACCATGGTCTAGAAAAATGAATGCTAGAAAAAAGGTGCGTTTCCCACATCAGTACCTTCTTTTTCTTGTGGTTGTTCATCCTGCTGTTACAAGGAGCGAATAGCCTCCTGTATCAGGAGAGCAGGGAATTTCCTGCATCAACAGAAACTATACCTTACCTAGCAATGATTCTTCAAGTAAATTATTAAGTGAAGCTACAGTCACAAGAGATGTTTAGAAATACACTCACCAAACATTGACTATGGCTTCTTTGATTCACTCTCTGATCTTACAGAAACTTGCATGTAATCATTAGACGATCCAAATACCATTAAAACATCTCCCTTTCCTGAAATAACTGCAGCAATGCCTAACTTATAATATTGAGTGGGCTAGCTCTGCAAATAGGAATAGTACTTACCTTAACCCAGAGCCTTTATTTTTAACTCTTCTTGTTTTTTCTCCGCTTTTATATATTGGCTTTCCTTCTTGGAAATCTTTCGATGTTCCACATCTATAGTATTCAAGAAAGAACACGGGTTGCAGCAGAGAACTGCTTTTGAGAAGGATCCCTGAAATCAGGCTATGTGCACTGCTACAATGTTTGCTGAAGCACTTTTTAATAAAGAGCAAATATTTGTAAACACAATGTCCTCTGCTGTTTCCCAGCATGAAGCACCTGCAATATCTCAAATGTGATATGAACAGTCAGTCTAGGGTGACTCACACCAAAGGGATTAAAAGGAGTAAACACAGCCGAACCAGAGCAAACCAAACTGCAGAGACTGATTCCTGTGAAATCTGCATGTGTATAAAGTATTTTGCAGAAGAATAAAACTGAAAGAAAGTCTTAATTCTATATTCAGAGCTGACCATGAGAGATATTTACGAGATATTAAACATGGAGCTATTTTGTTGGTGTTGCACTGGCTTGCAAAGGTTTTTTTTCTTGCTTGTTTTCACTGTCACATTGAGGGGAAAAGGATGGCAAGGGAGTAAAACGTATTTTCAGAAACATGGCTAATGTAATTCATGGAAGCTTTTGCCAGGGGAACAACTAATGAAAGAAATCTTCTCAGGACAGCATTACAGAAAGTGAAGCTGTTGTGGATACAGTAAACTCTTGTGTATTTCATTTTTAACAAAATATGTATTTTCACAAGATAAAAAAGGAAAGGGATAATTAAAAAGCATAGTTTGAAATTCTAGAACTCGCAAAATCTATTAGATTCATATTAAGAAGATAGGATATGTGATTTTATCTTGTGTGAGAGATGAAGACAGATAATTTGAGAAATGCCTCCAAATAACAATGACAGCTGTATTGTCCAGATGGAATAAAAGCTATAGCAGCCTCTAAGACTGAGGCGTTGTCCACAGAGCAGGATAGAAACAGAATAACCGCTAATGCCCAGTCTATGGTGCAAGGAGACCCAAACCCTATGGGCTCCATTGCTTCTGTCTTTGGGATACAGGCAAAACCACAAACACAAATCTCAGCGACTGAGAGTTTAAGGATTTATAGCAAAGGGGACGATGCCTGCAAAACAACTTTAGTACACAGATAGGTTCTCAACACACATTCAACAAGGAGGGCTGCCTGCCATTCAGCTGCTGTCACTGTAGCCCTGTGTTAAATGAGTGACTCCTTTTATTTCAGCTGCATTGCAGAGCCAGCTGCAATGCGATGCTAGCACTGCAACAGGCTGAAGAAATGAAGCCAGGTGCTAATGAGGCACAAAAAGCTATTTTAATACACTTGATAAGAAGGCAAGTGAACCAGATCTATTGAGGCTTGGAGCTTGCACAGTTTTGTTACAACAGCTATGAAAACAATTAAAAGCAAAAGGGTAGTAACCTCATAAACTGGAGGAAAGTACCCACATTGTAAGAAAGAGGGCTGGAGGACAAACTGGAAAGCAGATGTGGCTAGAAATATAAACATATTTGCAACACCACTGCAAACATTTCTGGCCAGGACAGCAAGTTAGCCTTTACAACATGGAATTCACCTTCAGTTGCTGCCCAGCACAAAATTTTCACAGTATGTATATTGCAGACAGCTTTGTGTACAGCAAAAGAAACCTTACTCCGACACTTGAATAATGTGAATCAAATCAGTGTTCATAGCTACTTTGAAATAAATAATTCAGCAAAAGACACTGCAATTATTCCAGGTTTGTGTGGCTGTCAAATAATTGATGATGTATGAGGTTTCGATCATTTTTCATAGAATCATAGAATCATAGAATGGTTAGAGTTGGAAGGGACCTTCAAATGTCATCTAGTCCAACCCCTCTGCAAGAAGCAGGGACATCCCCGACTAGATCAGGTTGCTCAGAGCCTCATCCAACCTGGCCTTGAATGTTTCCAGGGATGGGGCATCCACCACCTCTCTGGGCAACCTGTTCCAGTGTTCTACAACTCGCATTGTAAAAAATTTTTTTCTAATATCCAATCTAAATCTACCTCCCTCTACCTTAAAACCATTACCCCTCGTCTTATCACAACAGGCCCTACTGAACAGCCTATCCCCATCTTTCTTATAAGCCCCCTTGAGGTACTAAAAGACCGCTATAAGGTCTCCCCGGAGCCTCCTCTTCTGCAGGCTGAACAGCCCCAACTCTCTCAGCCTGTCCTCATAGGAAAGGTGCTCCAGCCCTCTGATCATCTTCGTGGCCCTCCTCTGGACCTTCTCCAGCTCTTCCATGTCCTTCTTATGTTGGGGGCTCCAGAACTGGACACAGTACTCCAGGTGGGGTCTCACCAGGGCAGAGTAGAGGGGGAGAATTACCTCCCTCGACCTGCTGGCCACGCTCCTCTTGATGCAGCTCAGGATGCGGTTGGCCTTCTGGGCCGCAAGGGAGCATTGCCAGCTCATGTTGAGCTTCTCATCCACCAGTACTCCCAAGTCCTTCTCCTCAGGGCTGCTCCCGATCCATTCTCCGCCCAGCCTGTACTTGTGCTGGGATTGCCATGACCCAGGTGCAGGACCTTGCTTGCACTTGGCCTGGTTGAACTTCATGAGGTTGGCACGGGCCCACCCCTCCAGCCTGTCAAGGTCCCTCTGGATGGCATCCCTCCCTTCCAGCGTGTCGACGGCACCACACAGCTTGGTGTCATCGGCAAACCTGCTGAGGGTGCACTCTATCCCACCGTCCGTGTCACCAACAAAGATGTTGAACAGGGCCAGGCCCAAAACGGACCCCTGAGGGACACCACTCGTGACTGGTCTCCACTTGGACATTGAGCAGTTGACCACCACTCTCTGAGTGTGGCCATCCAGCCAACTCCTTATCCACCAAGTGGTCTGTCCATCAAACCCATGCCTCTCTAGAATAGACAGACAGATGTCATGTGGGACAGTGTCAAAAGCTTTGCACAAATCCAGTAGATGATATCCGTTGCTTGTCCCTTGTCCACCAATGCTGTCACCCCGTCATAGAAGGCCACCAAATTGGTCAGGCACGATCTGCCCTTGGTGAAGCCATGTTGGCTGTCACCAACCACCTCCTTGTTCTCCATGTGCCTTAGCATGGTTTCCAGGAGAATCTGCTCCATGACCTTGCCAGGCACAGAGGTGAGGCTGACTGGCCTGTAGTTGCCCGGGTCCTCCTTGTTCCCCTTTTTAAAAATGGGGGTTATGTTCCCTCTCTTCCAGTCATCGGGGACCTCACCAGACCACCATGACTTCTCAAATAAAATGGCCAGTGGCTTGGCAACTTCATTCACCAGTTCCCTGAGGACCCACGGATGGATCTCATCAGGTCCCATGGACTTGTGCACCTTTGAGTTCCTCAGATGTTCCAAAACCTGCTCGTCAAGTACAGTGGGTGGTTCTTCATCCTCACAGTCCCTGCTTGTGCCTTCCACAGCTTGGGTGGCGAGACAAGAGCCCTTATCTGTGAAGACTGAGGCAAAAAAAGTAATTGAGTACCTCAGCCTTCTCCATGTCCCGGGTAACCAGGACACTGGTTTCCTTCTGGAGGGGGCCTACATTCTCCTTGGACTTTCTTTTGTCCCCTACATACCTCTAGAAGCTTTTCTTGTTCCTTTCTATATCCTTGGCCAGATTCAATTCCATCAGGGCTTTAGCCTTCCTCACCTGATCCCTGGCCACTCACACAGCCTCTTTGTAGTCCTCCCAGGCTACCTGTCTCCGCTTCCACCCTCTATAGGCTTTCTTCTTCACTTTCAGTTGGTCCAGGAGCTCCTTGCTCATCCACGCACGCCTCCTGGCCTTTTTGCCCGACTTGTTCTTCATCGGGATGCACCTCTGCTGAGCTTGGAGGAGGTGCTCCTTGAATGTGGACCAACTTTCCTGGGCCCCTCTTCCTTCCAGGGCCGCCTCCCGTGGCACTTTTCCCATCAGGTCCCTGAAGAGGCCGAAGTCTGCCTTCCTGAAGTCTAGGGCAGAGAGCTTGCCATGTAGTTTCCTTGCTGCCCCGTGGATCTTGAACTCCACCGTGTCGTGGTTGCTGCCGCCAAGGCTGTCCTTCAGTTTCACATCCCCCACCAATCCCCCACCTTGTGTTGGTGAGCACAAGATCGAGAATGGCACCCCTCCTTGTCAGCTCCTCTATCGCCTGCAGGAGGAAGTTATCATCCACACATTCCAGGAACCTCCTGGACTGCCTGTGCCCTGCCGTGTTGTCTCTCCAACAGATGTCAGGGTGGTTGCAGTCCCCCATGAGGACCGTGAGGCTGCTCCTATCTGGCTATAGAGCACTTCATCTGCTCTGTCCTCCTGGCCAGGCGGCCTGTAACAGACCCCCACCGTAACATCCCCTGTCCGTCCCCGTCCTCTAATCTTGACCCATAAGCTCTCTGTCAGCTCCTCCTCCATCCCCAGGCGGAGCTCCACGCACTCCAGCCGGTTGCTGACGTAGAGAGTGACACCCCCTCCTCGTCTCCCCTTCCTGTCCTTTCTAAAAAGCCTGTACCCGTCCATGTTGACGCTCCAGTCGTACGAGTCGTCCCACCGTGTCTCCATGATGCCAACAAGGTCGTAGCCCTGCTCGTGTGCAAGCATCTCCAGCTCTTCCTGTTTATTTCCCATGCTGCGTGCATTGGTATAGAGACACTTCAGCTGGGCCCCCGACAAATCCATCTTGCTGGCTGAAGCGACAGGAGTTCTTTTGGACCACAGTTTAAGTTCATTTGCACATACCTGAGATCCTTCCTCAGCTTCTGGACCCTCGGTGCTGGCACTGGCGCCATGCTGACAGCAGTGGGCGGAACTGTGCTCCCCTTCCCCCAGCAACACTAGTTTAAAGCCCTCCGGATGAGTCTGGCAAGCCTTTGTCCGAGCACATGCTTCCCCTTCTCAGTTAGGTGCACGCCATCTGCCCCTAGCAGCCTGGGCTTTTCAAAGCATGCCCTGTGGTCTAGATACTACTCCCTGAGCCACAAGTTAACCTGCCAGATACATCTGGCCCCTTTTCCTATCATCAAAGACAAGTCCAAGATTTTAGAAAGAATTCGTCTATCTTTTCACCATTATGTAGGTAAAATAAAGATTAATTACGTATGTAGATTCATCCTAGTCAGAGCTGGTTTTACTACTTTCATAAAGAGTGAGTCAAATTTACCTGCACTTTTGTGGGGTCAGATAGGTGTAATTGGGAGCAGAAGCTGGCCCAGCAGGTAACTCAGACTGATATTTACAACTTCCTAATTTGGCCTGCTCGTGCTATGGCTGCATTGCAGATGCTTGAGAGCTTTACGTCTCGAATAATTACAACCTCAGAAAGTCTCTTACTCAGCTAATTTATATGTGCTTTTTCTTATTGGCTTCAACAGCGCCAATAAAATCTTGTCTCCACGGTGCAAAACAGCACAGCGATAGAGCTTGGTCTGCTGCCAGGGCAGAGGAGACTCATTAGCCGGGCTACAGCATCGACCTGGTATGGCTCTGCTGCTCCTGGCCCAGCTTCACATCTCAGAAGACCGTTGCTCTGCACCCTACAGACAGCCCAATTCAGTCAGCGCAGCGCAGGATCACCGCTGATAGGAGTCCTGCCCTGGGGTGCCCAAGAGAAGGCTTGAACTTCTTGCATTTCTAGTATCCAGCTCCTAAGTTTAAGGCAGAGTTGTGTCTGAACTGATTTATGCCTTGTATATATTTGTTTTCATGTAATGGCATCTGTGTACTTTCTGTCTTCAATTAAGTATAATTACCAGATGAATTCATGTATGACAATATGATTGTTTAGCTTTGAAGTCTACAATTGTGGCAGTCCTCATATGCATTCAATCTTCAGCACTCTGTAAAGTACATTAGTATTAGTTAGGAACGGTTCATTTTGCCACAGAGGCCTGTCTTCAAGTGTCTTTTTATCTTAGTGTGGGACTGGAAAAAAAATCAGGTTATTTCTTGTCAATTACGACACTAATTTATTTAAGGTTATTGTCAGTCTGCCTTCCATGGCTATTTATTTTCTGTATTTCATAAGCAAATCAAAACTTTGGTGAACCCTGAAGACATTTTCTTCACTGAAAGCCAGGTTGTCCTCTCCATGCACAAGTGGTCTGACTATGTGTTAGGGAAAGGATAGCACCACTGCCACTTAGATTTTCAACAAAAACAGTGAATTTGTCACACATACATAGATGTGTGGCTTTATGTTCCAGGAATGGCTTCTAGCTCCAGTTTCCATTCTGCCTCAAACAGAGGCAAATCTCTGGTCTTTTACCAACTTTGATGAGCCCAGTTGTGCCTACGTGATGACCCAGTTTCATCCCACTAGATGCAGCGAAATCTGGACTGGGAATTCCAGATCCAGGAAGAGACACCAGCCTTCCTTTGTGGATGTGGGTCCTTGTGCTTCTCTAGGTGGTTTGCTGCTATTACAATCAACTATCTATTTGCGTCTGTCACTCCAGAAAATGTTGAAATGTGATGGGATCATTTCTTAATCCCCTGCAAAACCCAGTACTCCCTAGAATAGTACTTTTTTTTTAATTTATTTAGCTGTATAAGCCTATTAGCTGTAGATGGAACAACACATCTAGCTAGATAATAAATGCCAATGATTTGTTAAAATCAATAGGAACACTAAAGGCTAATACATTCACACGAGTACTTTGATTAACTTCACATTATTTATTTCAGGTTTCCTCCTTAGATTGTCTAAAGGAACACAGTAAAAACAAGGAATAAAGCTGGCTTGTACTGCATTGGAGCATGTCACATGCGAGGGCTGAGCATCCACAGTGGTGATTATAAGAATGAAAGGAGGAGTGGCAGAGGTCCTCTTCATATTGCTTGAGACACTCTCTGGAGTGCCATTTGAATGGCAAAAAAAAATTACATATCAAAGAACATGTTCTTTTCTCCCTATAATCATACTATTTCCTATCACTTAACTAGCTGCATTTAGCTACATTTCTACTGAGCTATTTTTACCGAGATGCCTTATAATTGAAAGTCACATCCTTTTATGTAATTTTTAGGGATGATAACTGCTATTTCAGTGAATGAGACATAATGGTATATGCTCATATTTTATAGTGCAGTAATGCTAGATTTCATTAATAAAATAATTACTTTATTGGAAATAACTTCTGCTGTTACAATGAGAACACAGACAATGGGGTTCTGAGAGATTTGATGGTTAATATTAACCATTTCACCACCATGCAGGCTATATCACTTGCCACAGTGCAAAGAAGGATATGCTTTGGCCTATAAAAACCATTTTTTCCTTGTCTCACAGAGAGTGGTTTCCCACATACATGAGGTTAGCCTTGTGACTAAAAGGGAGCTCCGTTCACCCGAGGTGCAGCAGAGCCCATGGACAGTGTTGACACAAGGCTGTTTTGTGGGAACTCAGAAAGTGCAGACTAAAGCTGTGTTTGTCACCCAGCTACAGACCGTCTCACTCTAGGATTAAGAGTGACTACAAATATAACTATGTGTTTGCTAAGAGTAAAGTCAGCCTTTAAAGTATTTTCACTGTTTCCTTAGGCATGTATTAGTGAGTGATTTATCAAAATGCTAAGTTGGTGGTTTTACAAACTTGTAGTAAATCAACACGGAACATATTTTTTAATCAGTTAACTTTTCATCCAATCCGAAGTCCAGCTGGAACTTTGGCCACAGTCTTCTTCAGGGATATGAAACAGAAGAGCCAGGGTTATATAAACACCTTGGGTCTCAGATGCCCACACGTTTGCAGGTGAGGACATTTGAGAAACCACAGGGTATGCAAAACATCCATATGGGGCTTGCAAAGATGGCATATGTTTCACAGGAGGTTTATACCCTCTTGATATGTTAGATAGAGTCCAGGATATGCATCTCAGGAGGTGAGTTGGTACAAAACAGTACCTGATAGCTATTGTCCTTCTTAGTGGAGCATCCCCAGCAGTTAACAAGCAGAGAATCATAGAGAAGTAAAACTAGTACCAAATACAGCTGAACAGAAAGAATACAGAATTTCTTGCTGGTTTAGACTAGTGTAAAAATTAAAAGTTCTAGGTCTACTTTTTCTTGAGAGTTCTTAGGAGAGCTTGAAAACCTCCTCTGTTGCTTCACTCTGGAAGGAATTCAGCATCTTTGGCTACCATCAGTTTTGAGTTATCCTGAGGTGCAGCAATTCCCACATAACTCACTGGGTCTTCACCAGAGTGGAGCCAGGAGACTCTATGGCAAGGTAAACAGCAGGTAGGGGTGAGGTAGGCTCCAGGTAGGCATTCCCCTAGCAAGACAGACCTATGAGCTTCTCTGAGGCATGCACAGCAATCACCTGTGCTGCTCAGTGTGTGCTTTGTAAAGCTTCACTTCTTTTTTTAGATAATGAGTGACAGGCATTCACCCTAATCTTGCTTTTTCAGTAGGCCATCCTTTTCAGCTGCACTTCAGTTGCGGAGGCTGGAGATGGAAGGTGTTAATTTGCTGGGTGTTAATTTGCTTGTTTACAGATTCAGTGCAGAAATGCTATTCTGCTGCAAATTGGTTCTGATGGTGTGTTTGGTTTTTTTTTTTAACTGGTTTTTTTTTTATTTACCTTATTTACCATAAGGGCCACTGCCGCATACCTACTCCCACCAATCAGACTGACATGGAAATCGTCCGATCCAGTGTGGGTCGAGCAGTGGCCCCTATCAAAGCCTCGAATGGACGTTCTTCTTGAGCTACTTGACCGCGAACTACAACGAGGTCACATAGAGCCTTCCACTAGCCCATGGAACACCCCAGTTTTTGTAATACCCAAAGATCTGGCGAGGGGTTTCGCCTCCTCCATGACCTGCGTGAAGTAAATAAGAGAATTCAACCAATGGGTCCTGTCCAAACGCTGTTGCCCATGAACTCTATGATACCAGAAGGACAACCTTGTGCTGTCCTTGACATTAAGGACTGTTTCTTTTCGATACCCCTGCATGAAGACGACAAAGAGCGGTTTTCTTTTTCTGTCGTGTTCCCGAACAGCCAACGCCCCAACCTACGCTTCCAGTGGAAAGTGCTGCCTCAAGGAATGATCAACTCACCCACTATCTGCCAGATCACAGTGGACCAGACGCTGGCACCGGTTCGGCACAGTGACCCAACCGCCACTATCATTCAATATATGGATGATATCTTGATCGCCGCACCGTCAGGAAGTCAAGTGGACCAACTGGTGTCAACGGTCTCGGAAACTTTAAAAACTAACGGATTCGGAATTGCGAGCGCAAAAATCAAAAGAGGACCATGTGTGAGTTTTTGGGAGTGGGAATTACAGGTTCTTACATAACCCCTCCCCAAATAAAGATCTGTCGGCGTATCAAAACGCTCCATGACATGCAACAGCTAGTGGGGTCCTTGCAATGGCTTCGTAACATCATCTTGATCCCTCCAGAAACCATGGCCCCCTTGTACGATCTTCTAAAAGGAAAAAACCCATGGGAGCAAAAAACTCTGACGACGGAAGCAATGAACTCCCTTGACTTGATCAAGCAACAGGTATCGTCAGGCACGCTCGCCAGATGGAACCCAGGTGCACCGCTCGATCTGTATGTACACTTCACGGAAAAGGGGGGAGTAGGGGCACTAGCCCAGGGTCCCCCTGAAAAAGCACAGCCAATACGATGGATAGTCCTGGGAAAGCCGTCACGTGCATTCTCTCCAGGAGTCGAGTGTCTTGGCAACCTCATCATGAAAGGCAGAAAACTCGCCTTGAGACATCTAGGCATTGAACCCACCAGAATATACCTACCCTTCCGCAAACAGCTTCCAACGCAGTCAGTGGCAGTGTCAGAACATTTAGCCATAGCCCTCGTCGGATTTGGAGGAGAAATCCAGTACACTGTAAAGCCCCCTTGGACTCAAATGCTGGCAATTGTCGATATCGACCTTCCACGAAAAATCATGGACCGGCCCCAACAGGGACCAACGGTCTTCACAGATGCATCCTCGGCGACCTCAACCGCAGCAGCAGTATGGCAATCGGAAGGAGAATGGCGCTGCATTAAATCGACTGATCGTGCGCTTTCAGTCCAGCAGCTAGAAGCAACAGCAGTAGTACTAGCCTGCGGACTGTTCCCGACAGAACACCTTAACATTGTGACCGATTCGATGTTCGTGGCTAAACTTTGCTTGGTCATGTCGGGGCCTGGCGTGTCAACATCCACAACAGCATAAATGCTAGAAGAAGCACTTTCTTCCCAAAAGGGCACCATATCGGTCATCCACGTCAACAGTCACAGTCCAATTAAGGGATTCTTCCAAACTGGTAACGACAAAGCAGACGCCGCTGCAAAAGGGCTGTGGACGCTAAGAGATGCCCGTCAGCTACACGAGTCTCTCCATATTGGAGCTAAAGCGCTAGCGAAGACATGTGGGATTTCAGTCACGGACGCGAAACACGTAGTAACTACGTGTCCCCACTGTCAGAAAGCGCCACTATGGTCCAGTGGAGTCAACCCCAGAGGTCTTAAAGCCTCTGAGGTGTGGCAAACGGACTTTACGCTGTGTCAGCTACTGAAGCCTCGAGCGTGGCTAGCGGTAACTGTGGACACATATAGCGGAATGATCGTAGCCACACAACACCTTAAGACTGACTCCAAAGCGACCATCCAACATTGGCTGACAGCCATGGCGTGGCTTGGCGTCCCTAATCAGATCAAAATGGACAACGGTCCGAATTTCATTTCTAAACCAGTCCAAGCATTTGCTTTGAAATGGGGTATTACTCTAATACACGGTATCCCGTACAACAGCACAGGACAAGCCATAGTTGAATGGGCAAACCAAACTCTAAAATCTAAATTAGAAGTTCTAGCAAAACCAGAAGGTTTTACCAATGTCATTCCTTCAGGGGACCAAACACGCCTTCTGGTGACCGCTTTGTTAGCATTAAACCAATTCCCCAGGGGGGAAGAGGTGAATAGCCCCACCCAGAAACATTGGGCCACTCGAGCACTGGAAGAAGGCCCATTGGTTACAATTAGAAATGAGTTGGGAGAATGGGAACGAGGGTGGAGTCTAGTTCTAACGGGGCGAGGGTATGCTGCTGTCAAAAAAGATGGCAGAATCAAATGGTGTCCGCTTAAGTCAATTAAACCGGACCTCCAGAATAAAGCTAATGAAAACTGCGAGTTTTTGTCCACAGGATCGGATTATCAAACACCCCCGTGATCCGTACGCCCCGGTGACAAGAGAGGACGACAAGTCGGCAAGCACCTTGTCCGCACCCCGAAGTTCCACATCAGCGGATTCCAAACAACGGCGAAATAGCCCCCACAGGTGGAGGCTGTGACGGTTTTGTGTGATTTTAATCTTGGGGCTTGTATCATCATCTAGTGGCTTATATGACCATCAACCATGGGAATGGGTGCTAGTGAGATGGGAGGATCAGAGGATATTACAAAGAATCGTTACCTCAGGACTCCCTAGCTTTAACGTGTCCCCCTGTGATCTAGTCCCCATTGATCCCTGTTTAAAATACATGATGTACTACATGTGCCCCAGCTCTAATCCCGGCAGATCTTATTGCAACGACCCTAATCAATACTATTGTTCCTATTGGGGATGTGAAACTATAGCCTCTGATTGGGCGCCAGGTGCGGGACCAGACAAGTATTTAAAGGTACAATGGGGGCCCCACGGATGCGTCAGGCGTGATAGTCGGCCACAGCTGGGCCCCCGAAATGGAGGAGAGGCAAAAGGGAAGTGGTGTGAATATCTTATATTAGATGTAACAAACAGTAACGATCTGGGATGGACTTTCGGCAAAACCTGGGGCTTTAGATATTGGGAATCCCATACAGATAGAGGAGGACTGTTTTTTATTAAAAAACAAGGAGTAAGAAGCAGCACGACAATTGGCCCCAATGTTGTAATCAAAAATAATAACCAGCAAAGAAAGGAAACTTTGCCGATATCCATCCCCGTTCCAACCAGTCCCCTACCACCTAAACCAGTAGTTCCCTTAAGCAGATCAAATGTAAACCCCTACTACCAGCCCAACAAGCCATTTCTCGATGTGTTAAACGCTACCTTCTGGTCGCTGAATCAGTCAAACCCGAATCTTACGAGTTCTTGTTGGTTGTGCTATGATATGAATCCCCTCTTCTACGAGGGCGTTGCCCTCAATGCTTCCTTTAACTATTCATCAGATATCAACCCTACCCAGTGTAGGTGGGACACACCATGAAAACGAGTTACCCTGAGCCAAGTCAGAGGCCAAGGCCTATGTTTTGGTAATATCTCATTGGCAAACAGGGTTAGTGCTGTTTGCGCAAAAACCGTTACGATTAATAGAACCTATAAATGGGCAATCCCGTCTGCGTTCGGAATGTGGATCTGCCACCAATTGGGGGTAACCCCCTGTGTGTCCCTTGAACTTTTTAATGATTCCGCTGACTTTTGTATACAAGTTTTGATTGTTCCCAAGGTGCTATATCATACAGAAGAAGAGATGTACTATCACTGGGGAGAAGCTAACATCAGACTCCAAAAAAGAGAAGTACTGACAGCAGTAACGATAGCGACGTTGCTCGGTTTGGGAGTAGCCGGCATGGCCACGGGAGTGACCTCCCTGGTGACGCAGCAACGAGGCCTAACTCAACTACAAATCGCCATCGATGAGGACCTGCAAAAAATTGAAAAATCCATAAGTTTCCTGGAACAATCCCTCTCCTCGGTCTCAGAAGTTGTTTTGCAAAACAGACGGGGATTAGACCTCCTGTTCATGCAACAAGGAGGCCTCTGTGCCGCCTTGAAAGAGGAATGTTGCTTTTATGCGGACCACACTGGAGTGGTCAGAGACTCGATGGCCAAACTGAGAGAAAGATTGGCTCAAAGGAAAAGGGAGAGGGAAGCCCAACAAGGGTGGTTTGAGTCATGGTTCAGCCATTCACCGTGGTTAACCACCCTGATATCTACCCTGATAGGGCTGATCACAACGATCGTGATAGCGTTGATCTTCGGACCCTGTATATTGAATAGACTTGTGTCGTTTGTCAGGAGTTGGTTAGAGACGGTTAACATCATGTTAGTGGAACGCCGACAACTGCTTTAAGTTTGTGTTTAGAATTAACCCCAGTTATCCCCAGTTAGTCTGTTACTCCTAGTTATTCCCCAGTTACTATCCACCCAGTGTGCCTTATGCTTGCTGTCACGAGATGATGACATAGTATTTCGAATTTAGTTTATTAGTAATATTAGATTTGCCTTTGCTTTTATACCCGCTCACAAAGTGCCATTAATTGGTCTTTTTAAGGTAACAACTATTTTAAGAATGTCCTTGTTTAAAATTTCCCCTTGTTATCCCCAGTTGCACCCCGTTACATTTAGTTACCCCTCAGTTATCTCTTGCTTAGTGTATCCTGTGTTTTCTATCCAAGTTTGTGATATATATATATTTTTTAAGATTGCTATAGAGCATAGAACAAGAACAGAGTATTTTAGCTAATTTAGTTATACACTTAGTGTGTTTTTTATCCACAATTACGATATATTTATTTTTTTAAGATTGTTATGTTTTTAGCCAATTTAATTAGCATAGGGAGGGGGGAAATGTAGGCAGCTAGGGTCTGGCGGCTGGAAGATATTGCGCTGTACGGGAAGATAGGACCGTTCTCCGGATAGCCAATAGCGTTTAGTCTATGATAGCCAATAGCGTTTAGTCTATGATGTAAGCAGATGGAAGTGACGTTGTAAACCCAAGCTATATAAGGCCGTGTTACCTACCAATAAATGCCATTTGCCGTCCACCACATTGGTGTCTGCGAGCTGATGGACCGAGCGGCCTGGGGGTGGTCGCCTTGCCGTTCCTGAACCAGGTCGCCACGCCAACAAAGGCAACAGTCACCCGTGTGCAGTGATGCTGCAAGCCATCCCTTAGAAGAGAAAAACACTGACATGTATAATTAGCTGTAGTCTGCATGGCTACTTTGTACAGGACTTGGGAAAAGTGCATCAAACAGCAGCATTTGGTGCTTACAAACTGTTTCTTACAGTGACTCTATTCCCCTAGGATGTTTGCAGAGAAAGAATTATTACACTAATGAAGAAGATTGGTTGTCTGTCTAACTGAAGAGGATTATTTTCTTTTTAAACCACTGTTGTCAGCCTGACTGGCTTCAATTTTGCAGTTAATGTGGGTCACAGTGTTTGTCTTTTCCTTTCAACAGTGCTGTCTTTATTTACACAGTTAATCACTGTTTTCAAACTATTTAATTATTTTGGAAAGCTTACATTCCACTATGCATATATTTTCTGTGCTTCAGCTTTGAAGGAGGCGTCAGGCTTGCCAAAGTCAATGACTGGCTATACTCAGGAAATCTTCTGGAACGTCCCCCTCCTCCTGCAACATCCCCAAGTACAGCAGTGCTGAGATAGTTGGAGACAAAAGGGATTCCATGGGTGGAATCCAACTCCAAACTCAGCCACCAAAACATGGACATCTACAATGTAGATGTCTGCTCTGCACAAGGTGTCCGAACTTCGATCATAGCTTACAGAGACCCAGGGTTCAATTCCATTGCCTAAACATCAGAGTTTACTTTTGAAGCATTCAGGGATAGCCACAATATTTGCATAGCCACCGCTGTTATGAAGCAGGACCTATGGCTGGCCTTTTAAAGCCAGATGGGATACCCCAGGTCTCAAACGGCAATAGATGCTCTAGACCTCCACTAACTCCTAAAAGAGGCTTAGACACCTTGTTGACAGATAGTGCCCTAGACTGTAAACACATTTAGATGTTTGAAGCTGAAAGCCATTCAAACTTACTAGTGAGGGAACAGATAAAAAGGGCATTAAAAAAGGCTTGCTGCAAAGAAGACATAAATTTACTGTTGACAATTCCTGCATTTTGTTATTGCTATTATAACACCAAGTCTTTTTTTTTTAAACTAAGTAAGGAAGAAAGAAAGAAAAGGAAGCGCGTGTCCACCAAAAACATAGTGATGCGGAAGAGTGACAGCTCACCAAGCCATCTCCAAAAACCTTGGTAGGTCTTCACTGCACAGTACAGGGCCATGTAGAGATACTAGTTAGTGTCCCAGCACTAATATAAACATATAATTCTAGCACCATCATGAACCAAATCTGCTACCGGACATTAATCTGAGGATCTCTGCACCATGATACATCTTTTAATGTAGACTAATCTTGAAAATCTCCCTGCATTAAGGTTTATGATGTTACAATCTAAGAAAGAAATGGAAGCTACTAATTTTTTTATTATTTAGTCTTAGTAATATCTTGAACATTTGACTGAAAGTCCTTGTATCCATTCTGCCCTTAAGCTCAATGAATTTGAATTGCAACTGTATTCAATCCAGACAGACCTTGATTGAATAGAAAATGAATAAGAATTCAGTATATACTTCCACTTATTAGTGCTTTCCATGCACTTTCCATTAGTGTTCAAGTGCATGTATAAAAAAACCTCTAGACTTTCAAACGATTTCTACATCAGTAGGGAGATAAGAGAAATAACTGTAAAGAGTTGGATAAAGCTTTTAGGCTTTATCCATATAGAAGTGAAGTCTATGTTTATAACTAAGGAAGACATACCACAGACACAGCACAGCTTCTACATCCCTCACTGCTAAATGTGCATATTATGTATATTAACATAATTTGGCATACTTTCTACGAGCTTACTCTTGTATAGCTTCAGATTAGTCCATTAACCTTTTGCTCGCTATGCAGTGATTTGTGATACACTTTCTTCCTTCAGAAAATGAAAGAACACATAGGGAAAAAAAAGCAGCACCACACCCCACTGAGTCCTGTTCACTTTACAGTCCTCTGTGGCTTAGGTGCTAAGAACAGTCACTACAGCAAAGCGTGTGGAACTCCTCTTACAGCATAGCCATGCATGCTAGGGCCCTAGTGAATTGCATCCTATATTTTAATACCTAGACATATATGACGTATGGATTAGAGATATTTTCTTTGAACAAGTAGCCACACCAAGCTCTTCTGACTCAATAGGAGATGCTAATCTCCTTTCTGACATCTCTGTAGGACTGAGAGTGTCTGTTCTTTGAGAGACAGTGTGAATAGGATTCATCTCCGTGTGTGGACTCTAAAATATAGATGTCTGTGTGTAAGTGCCTACTGTGTCTCAGATAGTCAATGAAGACTGGAGAGCCAGGGCACTACCCAGAAACCCGAACATAGGTCCTGAGACACCTAGGCAGCTACTGCTACTTCAGACATCCTAGAATATCTGGCGCAGCAACTCAGGGATGGCAAATATTACACTGGATATAGAGACCTCATTCCCTCAGCCAGAAGAGACAGGCTGGAAGAAAAGTCTTACACTTTATACCCAGCCCTGAGGCCGTGAGCTGACCACCAGTTTCAGTATGGCCCATATGTAAAAATTCCTAGTAAGGATGTTTTTATCTTCTGAGAACTTTAGCTTTTGAGTTCACAGCGATGACTAACAGGTCTTGAAGTACTGAGATATTTGGTTTTTGTTCTGTTTTTCTTTTCTTACCTTATAGAAGGAAGCCCTGACTGAGCGCTCCTTAAGGAGTTGGTCATTATACATGTAAATTGCTGACTGTTCTGGCCACAGTCCAGAGAAGCACTTAAGAACATGCTTAAGTTTTGCATTTCCTCCATAGGTATGGCAGCGTTCCATTAACAATGTTCCGTGCTCTGTGTACATGGAAGCTACCCTAGAAACAGTGAGATACTTTAAACCCACATCCCTGAGCTGCAGCTAGGGAGCAATCATCACAGCTCCAGACAGGAGGATATAAAGCTAACCTAAGCAATTTTTAATTCCCCTGATTTCAGAGGTGTTTGGGTGCCACTGTGATCCTCAAAGAAAACAGTAAATACACATCGGTGGCACCACTGTGAACCCACATAAAATCCCATTTTCTGTTAGTCTCTACAGCAACCAATAGCTGCAAAAGAACATGAATGCCTTAGGAGAACAGAAATTTTCTGTTCAACCCAAGGCTTCATCTGTGTTGCAAATGCCCTCCAAAGGCCTTTGAGGCCGCTTTGCAGTTACTTGGCTCTAAATAGTTTTCTTTCTTGAGCTCACCTACTTTTCTCTGGGACTCTGATACACTTCAGCACTTGCAGTATCCTTTAGGCAACAAGCACCGTGACAGCTTGTGTGGAGAACCTCTTCCGATCAACCCTACCTCCTGTTTGATTCCTCTGTCTTTAGACATAGATCAGTCCAGATGGTTCAGAGCTTGGCAGCTCAATCTGAATAGTACAGAGGGCTCTCTATTGATTTCTGGGAAAGGAATAATGATGCTACAAGGCTGGCAATGTATTAAACTAAACCGTACATGTACATCAGAGGAAAAATATTCATTCCTTTGTTCAGCCCTCGGTACAGATGGAATGAAAAAATCTAGAGCATTTTCACTGCTGCCCTATGAATTTCATCAACAATATCATACAAGTACTGCCTGAGTCAAATGCCAGCAGAAATAAAAAGGACTTTATGCATGAAAGAAGAGGATCACTCTTTGTTTAGTTTGAGGGGAGTTAACTGTATGATTGCAATTAATATTAGTTTTGAGCAACACAGAAAAGCCTCACGGCCATATAGGCTGAAAAGCAAAATTTTCAACTTCTTTGATGTTTTCTCAAGGAGAAGAAGGTGCCCAGAGGAGGAGAAATACATTTTATGTTTCTAGATATTTTTATTTTATTATACGAAATATTTTTAAAGCAATATGTTCATGGCATGCTAGTAGCTTGCTGATCAGATACGCAGACACTGAATAGTAAAGTAATGTTCATAAAGGCACAAGTGCATGGGCTGATCACCTGGTGAACAGTTGGAATTTTAGTATGCGTTTAGAACTAATGTTAGCAATACTGGCAACTTGCAAAATGCAGTTATAAATTTTCCAGATGAACTGTATTTCAACGTCTGCATCTACCAGGTTTTTTACCTACAAAATATTAAGTGTGTACTGAGATGAAATTACCTGTAAAATAGTTTAATTTTGTAGGAAACACTAAGGTAAATTCACCACTTTTCTGCTACCCTAAGAGATCAACAGAAGAAGTGGAACTGGTTGGTTCATAACTTAATACTCATTTTCATCCACATCTAACATATGGATTCCTCTGAAACAACTTCTTCAAAGGAGAATCGTGGTCTGGATTGGTTTTAGTAAAGTACTGAATCTGACATTTCTAACAGAGAATTAAACTAGCACAGGAAAGCAAATATCTTCAGTACCATCAATCCAGCTACTGCATCGAGCACTGAGAGGAGCTAGCCAACAATGTCTCACAAACACTTGAACTTAGGCTTCACCATGGCATGGCCACCAGGTGTAAAAGACAGTATGTGGGAGGTGGACGGGGAGGACGAGTTGGTATTTAATTAAAAAAAAAAAATTGTTAGTACGTGATAAAGGCCATGAAAATGAGAATTTTGTTCATTGTGGGAAACACAGTCAAGAGAGATCTCTTGATTGAATTGAATTGTTTTTTCCAAGATGCTAAAATGGGAAGAGTAGCTGTAGATAAGCCATATCAGCTATCATCAGAGCCTCTGACTGGTAATTGTATTAAAAATGAGAGGATAGAGACTCAAAGCCGACAAAAGAAGCAGAGCATGGCCTCTTTCATTGAGGCTTAGTGAAACAATAAAAGTAGCAACTTATACACCCATCTTACATAGCAGAGAAGATTTTTAGAGCTATTTGCAGATAGAAGTGCTAATTAGGTAACCGGGCCAGGCAGAAGTATTCCCAAACCTCTTTCTGTTTTATTAATGTTTCTGTGTTGATACTTTTCAGTTCTCTTTATGGAGATGCTATAAAGTGAAGCAGATGTTTTGCATGCTCATTGTCACTAATGAGCACTAACAGACATAATTTCCAGTTCCTTTCCTTCTTCTCTTTAGTGTTCTTCAGTGACAACATTTTCATTCAGCAATATGAGTGACTGAAGTTTGTATTAGTACCTTAATTCATTAAGCTGTTTTAGTAATGAAAATATATGTATTTTTTTCTTGACATTGTAAAATGACAGCTGAAAGGTTGTCGCTTCTAGAATGTAAGGCAAGGTAGTTTGGCATGATTGACCACCAAATTATCCTAGCAAAAGGTATGTTCTGATAGGACTAAGTACTGAAGAAAAGAGTAACTAAAACATGTGTATGTATGCAGGTGTAAAAAGGTTGTGTAAATTATTTGATAGAGTAGATAGTGTTTGATCCTTGGCAGGACTTTAATTTCCACACAGGCACTTAGTGTGACAGCAAAGTGATACAACAGCCTCTGGAGAACATCCAGCTAATTACTGCATCACCTTGTATTTTTTTTTCTCTACTATAAACCATAGACAGAAAGGTGGAAAACCATATTGCAGCTGCTGTGAGAAATTGCTGTGCAGGAAAAAAAAAAAAAAGTAAAAATCCCTTCACACAAGGATGAAAAAATGTTTCGACCCTGCCCTTCTATGACAGGGTGACTGGCCTTCTATGACGGGGTGACGGCATCGGTGGACAAGGGACAAGCAACTGACATCATCTACCTGGAATTGTGCAAAGCTTTTGACACTGTCCCGCACAACATCCTTCTCTCTAAACTAGAGAGACATGGGTTTGATGGACGGACCACTCGGTGGATAAGGAGTTGGCTGGATGGCCACACTCAGAGAGTGGTGGTCAACGGCTCGATGTCCAGGTGGAGACCGGTCACGAGTGGCGTCCCTCAGGGGTCCGTGCTGGGCCCGGCCCTGTTCAACATCTTTGTCGGCAACACGGACAGTGGGATAGAGTGCACCCTCAGCAAGTTCGCCGATGACACCAAGTTGTGTGGTGCCGTCGACACGCTGGAAGGGAGGGATGCCATCCAGAGGGACCTTGACAGGCTGGAGAGGTGGGCCCATGCCAACCTCATGAAGTTCAACCAGGCCAAGTGCAAGGTCCTGCACCTGGGTCATGGCAATCCCAGGCACAAATACAGGCTGGGCGGGGAATGGATTGAGAGCAGCCCTGAGGAGAAGGACTTGGGAGTGCTGGTGGATGAGAAGCTTAACATGAGCAGGCAATGCTCCCTTGCGGCCCAGAAGGCCAACCGCATCCTGGGCTGCATCAAGAGAAGCGTGGCCAGCATGTCGAGGGAGGTGATTCTCCCCCTCTACTCTGCCCTGGTGAGACCCCACCTGGAGTACTGTGTCCAGTTCTGGAGCCCCCAACACAAGAAGGACATGGAAGAGCTGGAGAAGGTCCAGAGGAGGGCCACGAAGATGATAAAAGGGCTGGAGCACCTCTCTTATGAGGCCAGGCTGAGAGAGTTGGGGCTGTTCAGCCTGGAGAAGAGGAGGCTCTGGGGAGACCTGATAGCGGTCTTCCAGTACCTCAAGGGGGCCTACAAGAAAGATGGGGAAAGGCTGTTTAGTAGGGCCTGTTGCGATAGGACGAGAGGTAATGGTTTTAAAATAGAGGGGGGTAGATTTAGATTAGAAATTAGGAAAAATTTTTTTACGATGCGAGTTATAGAACACTGGAACAGGTTGCCCAGAAAGGTGGTGGAGGCCCCATCTCTGGAAGCGTTCAAGGCCAGGCTGGATGAGGCTCTGAGCAACCTGACCTAGTCAGGGATATCCCTGTTCCTTGCATGGGGGTTGGACTAGATGACCTTTGAAGGTCCCTTCCAACCCTAACCATTCTATGATTCTATGATTCTAAAAGCAGAATTTCAAGTCGTAGATCAGTACAACTACTGAAATGTTTCCTCAATGTTAGCATCACAAATAAAAATCAGGTTTTCAGGTTGGAAAGTCTCTTTCCTTTGCAGCAATGTTAAACTATACTTCTTTAATGCCAGCAGGCCACTATAGCCTAGGTGCTGTCCAGATGCAATGCAACAGGCATCCTCTCCTCCACCAAGATAACGTATGCACATTCAGCACATTTGGGAATGGGGCTTGTAAAAGCTGGGAAGGTTTCTGCTGGTGTTAGGAGTCAGCGCTGAGCCAGGGAGAAAGAACAAGAGTGGAGATAGGGACTTAAACGTCTGCTCTGCCCCAGGAGACACCCCCTGTTCAAGAGCTATGGTGAGCACAATGCTGGATTTGTACATTTCTGTCACATGTACACGGAGACACTCGAGATGGAGTCCCTGAAGGATGTCAGCCCAGCAGACACGTTTTCCAGAAAGAATGGAAGAGGTTTTTCTTCAACTAGAAGTTTTCTTAGAACCACACTTTACATGTTGTGACTTCAAGAAGTCCATAACCACTGCTGATTTGGCCTGGTTATTCTAGATCTCACAGCAGAAGCGCACATCATGGGGTCACATGGAGGACAGGCAAGGGCCTTGTGCAAGAAATTTGATACATATTACTGTGCTCTGCATTGAAAGGGAAGTATAAAAGGAAGCACGAAGATATTTAAGGTAAGAACAGAAGGTGAAATACGAACCTGGGTACATTTTCCTATCCTGATGAAGCTTCATTCTTCCTGACCAGGGAAAGTAATCTCATCAACTGTGATTTTTTTTTTTTTGTCTAAGATTACCCTTTCTTTCCTTGTATTGATTTTGCTTTCTTTCAGTTGTCATTGTGGAATGTATTTGCAATTCTGGTATTGCAAATACCTTGAAAGGAGAGGTTTCTGACAAAATCTGGGATTTGGGGTGAGGTGAAGAAGGGGCAACACAGGGAATTATATGGAAAAAAGTTCTGCTAGAAAACAGTACGAAAAAACCCCCAAAACTGTAATTATGCCAAGCCAGCCATTTTCTGATGGAAAAGTAGAATACTACTTATTAAGAAGTATAAAAGGAAATATAAAATAAGTAGGGAAGAATAAGGAAATATAGAAAAAAAAAAGAAAAGGAAATATAAAATAGAGCAAATAATAGAAAATCTTACCTATACTATTTTGCATCAAGAGATGAGCAATCTATTCAAGTCCCTCGGACAAATCAGTGCAGATTCATATGTAGCCTATCTGAGTAACAGATTCATCTTGATTCTGCTAGACAGCTCTCAGCTGTCAACCCAGTGAAGTGGTGAGATCCTCTGCAACCCCACCCTCCCTCCAGCAACGCTCGGGGATGCACAGCAGCACAGCCTTGGAGCAGGTGGAGGATACCCAGGGTACGTGTGGATTAGCACAGTGCAGGGCAGGCGTGCCCAGCAGCCCCATTGCCAGCCGACACAGAGGTGCTCAGCTTTGTATGGAGCCTGAAATCTGGAGCTCTCTAAGGGTGTGCTCGACACATGGATGCAAGCGCAGGACCTTTTCTCTTTTATTTGGAGAGATTAAGCTTGGTGATGACAAGTGTGCTGGGTAAACCAGCTTTTCCTGCAGGAGTTTCAGATCAAGTTCTCCGTGCTGATGTTACAAGCAAGTAAAGGCTATATATTGACAAGTCAAAGTCAAATTATTTACACACATATGCTCAGATCTATTTGTGCCCTCTTGCTATCTACATCCTTTGCAGTTGTTCCACTTCCTTCCCCTTTTCTCCAGCATAAATCACTTTGGCAGCTTCCTTTCAATTCCCACAAAACCAGATATTTAAATTGTTTTCTGCACAGAGGTGAGCTTTGCAGGGAAATCAGAGTAGTAGACAGCCTCTGCTCCTGAGATGCAGGCAAAAAGTGTCTGAAGGAGAGTTTACAGATATTCATGAAAATGGAAGATCACATAAATTTCCCAAATTTTCTGCCTGGTGGAAGTTAACAGGAAACCACAGGCGGATCCATCTTGCTTGCTCCAGGGGCAGCTGAAAAAGCTGAAATTCACACCCTGCCACTGATCTCAGCCTGACAACTACTAAACTCAGGGATTTCAAGAGAGTAACCTCATTGCAGCTCTTTGGAGGTATCTCAATGATTTCTCATAACATTGCTTGTGCATCCTGACAAAGAGGAATGGGAGGCTCATTAAGCTTCCTCAGGCTTATAGGAAGGAGTCCATTTCCAAGTTTCACAGTTCCATGATATATTTACTTTGAAAGCAGAAAAGTCTAAACAAAGAGAAATTAAATATTTGCTGTTAGATTGTTTAAATTGCTGTTACAACTGGGTGAGCGGCTACTGCTTGCTTTTACTGACATAACATGCTGTTTTCTAATCACTGACGGATAACTGTAGCACATAAGATTTGGTTATAGCTATGAACCAGTGTCTAAAAATACAATAAATCAAAGACAAGTGAGAATTTAAATTAATCTTGAGGCAAGAAAATCTATTAGTCTAGGAATTACCTAAGGTGAATTGAAATTCAGGTCCCCAGAAGGAAAATCTAGATCCAAATAAAAGTGCTTCATACAAAAATATTCTCCCAGTTCTTTCCCTGGAGGGTTTTGCAGCCATTAGATACCTTGCCTCCTGATCCAAAATGCCTCTGCATCCTGCTTCACTAAAAGTGGCCTAGGTCAGCAGCTGTCAGGCACTTAGCTCCTGCTAGAACCCCTTAAGGAACCAGAAAATAAATAAAATGATACCTAAGCCAACTGGAGGAAACCAATTCGATAAAGCACGTTTCATTTACATGCAACATACGAAAGGATAAAACTCCTCACAAATGCAGTGAAAGCTGTGTTAATTTTTAAACATACTCTGAAGACAAGTCATGATTGATGGTAATGGCCACCCTTACCCTCATTTTAGCACAGAAGCTGAATGGTTAAAGCACTTGCACAGGGAGGAGGAGATTTAGTCTCCAGGTCTGCTCAGCCTGGAGAATGAAACTCATCTCTCCTTCTCTAACTTTCTTTTCATTCAATCATAGAATTGTACAACAGTTTGGATTGGAAGGGACCATTAAAGGTCATCTAGTCCAAACTCCCTGCAAGCAGCAGGGACATCCCCAACTAGATCAGGTTGCTCAGAGCCCCATCCAGCCTGGCCTTTAATGTTTCCAGGGATGGGGCATCCACCACCTCTCTGGGCAACCAGTTCCAGTGTTCCACCATCCCTCATTGTAAAAAAAAAATTTCCTAATATCTAATCTAAATTTACCTCCCTCTATTTTGAAACCATTACCCCCTCATCCTTTCACAACAGGCCCTACTGAAGAGTTTCTCTCCCTAACTTTCCTATAGGCCCCCTTGAGGTACTGGAAGACCTCTATAAGGTCTCCCCAGAGCCTCCTCTTCTCCAGGCTGAATAGCCCCAACTCCCCCATCCTGTCCTCACAGGAGAGGTGCTCCAGCCCTCTGATCATCAGCACCAGCAGTACTCCAGGTGAGGTCTCCCCTGAGCAGAGAAGAGGGGGAGAATCACCTACCTTGACCTGCTGGCCATGCTCCTCTTGATGAAGCCCAGGACGTGGTTGGCCTTCTGGGCCACAAGGGAGCATTGCCTGCTCATGTTGAGCTTCTCGTCCACCAGTACTCCCAACTCCTTCTCCTCAGGGCTGCTCTCAATCCATTCTCCACCCAGCCTGTATTTGCGCATGGGATTGCCATGACCCAGGTGCAGGACCTTGCACTTGGCCTGGTTGAACTTCATGAGGTTAGCACGGGCCCACCTCTCCAGCCTGTCAAGGTCCCTCTGGATGGCATCCCTTCCCTCCAGCGTGTCTACAGCACCACACAGCTTGGTGTCATTGGCAAACTTGCTGAGGGTGCACTCTATCCCACTGTCCATGTCACTGACAAAGATGTTGAACAGGGCATGTCCCAATACCAGTCCCTGAGGAACGTCACTCATCACGTGTCTCCACTTGGACATCGAGCTCTTGACCGCAATTATTTGAGTGCAGCCATCCAGTCAATTCCTCATCCATCCAACTGGAAAAATCCCAGTTCACATTCCCTAGAACTGCAGAAAATGTTAAGCTGAGCTCCCTACTTCCTAGATCACTAAACAAAATCAGTGGTGCAGTCACCAGGGACTGCCTTATCTCTCCCCATAAGCCAGCAAATGCCCAGGCCACTGCATGGGGGTCCCTCACTCTACATGTCCCCCAGTCCTTGAACTCAGAGTCCATTCTCAGATCTAGCACCCAAAAACTGAGTGGGGCACCACCTAAGAGTCTGTGCACCCTTGAACCAAGAAAATTCTGTTCTGTTACTTGGGAAATTTTCCTCTCAGTGGTTGTTTTCAATTATCATATTTTTGACTATGTATTAACTTCTGATAAGTAACTAGCCAACAACTATTAGTGTCACCAGGCAAGCTAAAAGCAAAGCAAGCGAACTTTTTCTACATTCATTTGGAAAGTTTTATTTTAATGCCTAAGGACTACCAGACTGTAAGTACTATCCAAAATGTTACTGATAAAATTTTTAAATAGGTGAAAATTTTCTGAAACCTGAAATATGTTAGCCATAAAAGGACCTTGCTGGATAGATAAAATGATAATGTTGGTTTATTTAACAACCTAAAATCAAAGTAGTGAAGACAAATTTTAGCTCAGCTGAGAAGAGCTAAACTGAAAGCTAAGCAAAGATAAATTTCCCTACACAAATCTTTTCTGAAACACTCACTCACTCACTCTCTGTAATTCTTGTAAATCTGTATCATCAATATATCTTGTTATACAGTTATTGTGACTGACTGTTTTTATAAAGCTACGTGCTTCTTTACAGGCTGATTCTGATTACTGGGAATGAAGTAAGGTCTTTGTGAGCTGCATTTTTCTGATCTGGTGCATGATTTCAAAACAGCATACAGGTGGCTGACAGGTCCACTTAATACTTCACTTATAGGTTTTCTATTCCACTGCATTCTAAGTAGTGTTTGATTGTTTTATATTTCATTAAAATGATGAGTAACATAATGCTGTTAGAACAAATTGTCCTTCATTGAATGTGCCATCTAATGAACAATGATGTTGCAGCCATATTTTTCATTAAGGTTATCTCACTGTTATCTCTGGGTTTTAGAGTGGAATGGAAGTTGTTTAGTCAGTCAGTTCATGCCCTGCTAGTTACTTCTGCAAGTCGCATGTCAATGTCTGTTTGCCCTCAAGAAAAAAAAAAAAGTCCTACTGTTGCTTCACGTCTGTGTTCCCGTATTACCACAAGGTCTCTGCTGAGACTGGGGTCTCCTTGCCCTGGGGTGCATGCAGATGTATCACAAAAACCTCACAGAGTCTGATCCAGCAGTGACTGTGTCTGTTCCTGAGCTAATGCACAAGAAGTAATTCAAAATGTGTGGGCTCTGAGAGCAGAACAGTAGCATAGCAGTACCATCAGGGACTCTCCATCCCTGTTCCTGGGACTGGCCCCGCGTTTCCTCCAGCAAAGTCTGGATGCTGCCAGGGGTTCCTCTTGGGAGGGGGTGTTTCAGGCATCCTAGTCCTTTCCTGGATCCAACACAAGACCTTTGTTGCAAAGAACACATGGTATAAAGCAATAAATAACACATATATAAGAAAGGTGGTGACTCATGCAAGGTCACAGAGCAGGCTAGTCGTCAAACCGGTACTAAAGCCCTTCCAACCTGACTCCCTGCCCAATTTAATGCTTGGCATACATTTACCAGGGAGTTAGGATTCCTGTAGATCAGCCATAGCACCAAACAATGAACTTGATAAGCATAATTCTACTTAATATGACCTATTTTGGTCCCCACGATGTCCTCCAGCCTCCTCATCCACCCAGAAAATCAGCTATCCTGTATGTCACAGGCTTTCCTAAGTAATCAGCATAGCACGTTGACTGTTGATTTACAAAATGGTTGTAAAAGGACAATTTGACACCTGCTTTCAATAAATTTTTTGAATCTGCTTTTCACAGGTGTTGCCAGTAAAGCAGCTTAAATCTTTAGTATGAGAAATGAACGCAAGTGCACTGACAAATAAAACCAAATTGGATTTAGTTTAAATTGGATTATCTTTGAATAGATACTCACAAATAACTACTTTTGCTTGTTTGCCCATTGTCAATACTTCACATGTTGCTATTTCTTTAGGAAGTCAACAAAGTGCAGAAAGGGACATAAACAGACTGTCAGACTCAGTGTGCGCAGGCCAAAGGAGCATAGAAACCTTTATTTTTGCCACCTTCATACAAATCTTTCCACTATTCTAAATGTCACTGATGCTCTACTGAGAAATGATTCAATACAGTGGAACATCCTATTTCATGCTCTTTGATTTCTGCTGTGTGGTATTTTTATCATAGATTAGTACCTTGGAAAAGTGACTGGAGTTGCATGGTTTGTGTGCTCAAGCCCATTCAACACTGTGTGCTTAAGAAAGATCAGCTACTGCTTTATCCAGCTATTGATTAGAGGATAACAAATCAAATCACCCTCTATTTACATAACGTTGGCAGATAAGTAGATGATAGGCCACCAAGTGAGAGGTCTGAGATCAATACACTGATCAAACAGCAATTATTACTCAACAGGAGAGGAGATCTCCAGAGGGTAAAATGATGTTGTAGTTGTATCCCTCTGTACATGAGCAGTAAGGACCAGGTTAAGAGCAGTGGTGCTAACTGGTTCATTAAAACATCTTTTGCATCAGTCTTTTGCCTGATAGGGGATTAGGGAGACTCATGGGCTCCTAGCAATCTTTTTTTGAGCACAATTGATCTTTTCTGAAGGACCTATCACAGCCTTGGTTGAAAGAAGCCAAGCCTGCTACTGTCTTTTCTGTACCACCACATACTCATTGCAATTGCATTTGGATTCATTTTTCTACACAACTTCAACTTACATAGGCATTCATCCAGGCCCTCAAGAGAGTGGACATTTTCCACGGAAGCTGAAGGGTCCCGTAGTCCAAGTAAAGCAAGCCACTAGGCCTAATCCTCCCTGGTCTCGAGTTTGTCTCGCTCTTCTATTTTACTGCCTACTCGCCCCTATAGAGCTGCTAGATCGCTTCTGGGCACCTTCTGAGATTAGTTAGCTCTTTGTCTTTGAGAGAAAGACTGGCCTCAGCTAATGGGAAGTACTCTGGACAGGCGGTATGGATAGGGACTGTCTCAATTTGAGATTGTCAATCCATGACAGTCCCAAACAGTTTCCTGGAGAGACTTGTCCTCATGCTAGGTACCTCAGGACAAAAGAAGGATTTCCCACCAAAAAAAAAAAAACACCACAATTTTGGTGGATTGCAACACATTTCATTGTTTTGGATGCTTTGAAATAAAAAAAATACAGTTATTAAAAGATGATGGCTACCCTATGGGTCTTGACCCTCAAGAAGGATAATGGCAATGTGGCCAGTATACACCAGAGAGGGCCATCATTGTATGTACAAGGCACCCGCCCATACCTACACACTTGCAAAGGAGTCCTCAAATATGTGTATTTCAAAAATATTACTAAATGTAAGGCCTAAAGTTCTCCTTTGTGTCATCTGCAAAGACGTGTACACAAGGCCTTTGCACAGAGAGTAGGTAGGCCACCCTAGAAAAGCCTACATGAGACTACAGAGAAGATGTTTGAGCTACAGTGACTTTGGAATTGATTGAAAAATCCAACTGGCATTTAAGTTATGGAAACTGTTGCATTTTCAGTTGGTAACAGACCATCACGACTGATTTCTAAACACAGATTTATTTAAAAAGCTGTGCCTTGACTGCCTAAATACAGATCAGAAGATCCAGCAGATGAAATTACTGTATTTTATTCTGGGAACAATATTTGCCTTGTTACCCAGACTCCCTCTCATCTACAATAAACATAAATTCACTACAAATAAAAATTCAGTATTTTTACACAATAAATTTGCATTTTTCTTGTAGCCCTCTATTTCTGGATCAAGCAGAACAGTCCCACAGAGAAATGATTCTGGATGGGTATTTCAAAAATATTACAAAAACAGCTTAATGTCTTGGAAAGCTTGAGGAGTCCGTGCCATAACCAGTGTTACACAGCTGCCCCTGCATGCTGCAAAACAGTTTCAGTATCATTCCCAGCACCTAGTACAAACAGTCACAGTTATAGTGCTGTTCACAATCCTCCCACACCCTAATCTAATGCTTTTTCTCTGCGGGAGGGTTGTGATGCTCATTACAGTACAATGGATACTTGTGGAGGGCTCATCGTGTTGTAACGAGCATCTGGACAGACGTGGGGAGAGGGATGCATTCTCGCTGCATGCGGGCAGTGATGGGGGGAAGGTTACACGTCAAGTTGTTGGCACTGCTGTTGATATTGTTGACAGCATTTTCAATTGAAACACTGTTATTAACAAAATATTTTCTCCACCCTTCTTTATTTCTTATGGCTCAAGAGAGTTGGCAGTGAAACAGGGGAATTCCATTGCTCACATATTTTAAATGGTAAGAGAGATGATGTTTTCAAATGACCTTTTTGTAACCCATTTTGAGAAGTTTGCCTTATGCTTCACTGCAGAGTTTGCATTTTTTAAAGATTGTATCCATATACTCTGGATTGTTAAAGAAATTTCTTCCTAGTGCAGTAGCTTTTAAAAACTTGTTTGTTTGCAAGTCTATATAGCAGTATCAATCGATATTTTCCTCCAGTACTAGGAAGTTCAAATATGATTGCATCTACTAACTTAGTATTAGGTAAAAGATGGTATGCAGAGAACTTTGAAATGAGAGCAGTGCATGGAAAATTGCAATTCTGCACAATAGAAAATATTGCTCTAAATGAGGGACATCTGTAGCCCAAGTTACCTTGCCTTCCATCTCCAAGTTAGAAAAATATTTCTTATATCTGGCCTCAAAAAGGACATTCAAACTCAAGAAACATACTAATGAGCCTAGCCTAGTATTGATGAAAATACTTATCTCAAACAAAAAGAATCATTTATTTTTCATAAACTGTAGATAACTATCATTTTAAAAACATATGCAACATTCATTTTTAAAAGCCTGTGATTGCCACCTTTAAGATTCCCTTGTTGGGTGAGCTTATAAAAAAGATAAAAGTTAGGAGATAATTTAGCCGTGTGTAATGTCCTTTTCTAATACAACAGGTTCCGGTATTTCTCACTCTTTCAGTGGTCTGCACAATTTATAGGCAGCTCCAAGCTGGAATTGCAGGGAAGATGCCCTATTACTATTATAGCCAGTCTTCATTTAATCCAGCAGAGAGGTCATGCATCCAAAACAGCATTCCACAATTTTACTTGTAAAGGCTGTGCCACAGTTGTCACGTTGCACCCACAGTCATCATTAAAACTTCCTCACAGACTTGCTTTTAAATGAATACTCAAAATGTTTCTCTGGTTAACTGTGCTTAGTCTGCTCATTTCAACAATCATACAGTCCCCTGCAGATGCTTGCAGCCTGATGCTGTGTCAGGATGGGATGTAATTGTGTGGCAGTAAATATATAATACTCATTTATAATAAAATCAGAGGTGTTTTAGAAGCACATTAGCAACTCATCTAGATGCATTCGTTTTGAAATTCTGCCATTACCCTCGCTTGAAAACAGGATATAAAAGTCTGATCTAGTACTGAAAGTATTTGGAATTGCACACACTGTGTTGGATTGCAATGGTTTCACAGACCAACTTAACAAGTAATTGAGTCCATAGAACAGAAATTAAATGTAACTCACCATCAGTATACTCATTATTATAATGGAATTTCATCAGAAATATGAATAGAGATATGTTATTTTATTTTAATATTTTTCTCATAAAAGAATGAAACAGCTTGGATTCTTTTATAATCAACTTTACATTGAGATTTAAATTTTTTTTTTAGCCAAGTGCAAGCCAGAAAACAAAAAGAAAACAAACCAACCACACTCCCATACACAACCCAAAGTTGAGATTTAAATACTCTGATCAAGATACTGCACAAAGACTACTTCTAATTACATCTCTGAAGATTTTATTTTCTTGCCTCCCCTCCTTCATCATAAAGTTAATTTTACCAATTTAGGATACCAGCAACTGATCCTGATCTTGTCATCCCATCTAACAAGTACTAGCATAAAGGAAAGAGGAGAATGTCTGGCATTTTTCTCAGCTCTGACTGCAGTTTTGCAGGAATCTGTAATGCTGTTATTTCTCAGGAATCATATTACCACACTTGTTTGTGAAACCATTCTTTCTCTCCATTTGCCATCCTTATGTTTAAATAACCATGTGTGTGTATATATATGTACGTATGCATGTATGTATGTATATTTATATAAAAGCATTTGCAGCAATCTAAGTGTCAGAATTAGAAGTATCCTCGCATTTGTAACACTGCCAACTTTTGAAAAATTATCAAAATCACATCCATTCATACAGAAGTTTTTCAGACTAAGCATCTATCTCAAGTTCCTTTATTTGCAAAAAAAAAAAAACACGTTGTGGCTTTTGCTACAGGGATGTTTCTTGGTTTTTTGGGGGATAATGAAATGTGGTGAATAAACAGATGAAAAACAAAGTCTTCAAAAGTAATAAAAATGCTAGCCTATTTAGCACAACACAGGAAAGTTTGAATGCAGTCCCAGGACAGAGTACAGCTATTGCTTTTTGTCAGGGAAGACAGCAGATATGTCTGAGTATTGTGACCGAAAATAAACTTTGGTTCTGGTCAATGCCTGTTATGGGGTCAGAGCCAAGAATCAAAGCTTGCTGGTCACTGGTGCAGGATCCACTCCACACTCCCTGAAGGGCAGCACCCCCAGCAAACTGAAGGATTTCCAGATATCTGGAAAAAACAGCACAGACTTGAGGGCAAGAGCAGCAATCTCATTCCCTACAGCTTGATGCCCCAGGCAGCTACTTACTTTGCTTATGCTCAGACCAGTTGTGCAATATAAATGGGAAAAAAAAGAAGGAGATGGATTTCCTGACAAATTCATTAGATCCGATGCGCTCATCAGGACAAGTAAGCAAGCCTTGCCTGAGGTCTAGCACTGAGTGGGAGACAGAGCTATGGACAGTGTTGTGTTGTGGCAGAAAGATTTAAAAAAAAGCATAAGGTCATGCAAAACTGATTTTTTTTTTGTTATTGTTTGGTACAGCTATTTATTAACAGAAACATTCAAGGCACAGGACTGCAAGGTAATACTCCCAGTTCAACTGAAAGCACAGAAAAGAAATACAGCAGGACACAGGCAGTCCAGCAACTTCTTGGAACGTGTTGGAGACTTTTTTTTTTCAGAAGACTGGAAGTGCAATTATACAGGAGCCTTTTCTATATTTGATTCTTGACGAGATAGAGAAATGAGTTGAAAATATAGACTGCAGAAGGCAACCTGTGTCTTGTGTCCTAGGAGTATCTCATGTCTCCTACAAGAAGAAAAGGCAAAGTTCCATGGACTTCAAGGAAATAAACTCCCCAGTATTGGTGTGTGTGTTACTCCTTGCTTACAAGGAATAGAAAGTATAGCAGAGAGAAGGGAGCCCCCAGTTTTCTGCCAGCTGCGAAGCAGGGAAGCAGCCCCATTGATGAACTCATCATCTCTAGCCTGTGCCTGCTGGGCACAGTCTGCTGGGACCGAGCAACGAAGGTGGAGTCTTTCATGTGAAAACAGAGGTGCCTCATGCCATGTGACCCAGAAGACAGCCAAAAGCTGCCTCCTATAAAAAGGCTCATCTGTATTTGCAAATCGGAGCAAATCTAGTTTGTAATCTTAGAAAATAAGTACATTTTCTCCTGTCCTGGAGCAAAAGTTTTATTCAAGAAAACTTTACAGTCTTGTTTGAAGCTGAACTGGTCTTTCATTTGCAATAAGTGTAATTAAGTAGAAGAAACAAGGGCATCCGTTTATTCTTATGCCTCCTGCTCGTTTTTTTTCTTTGACTAGTCTGTTGTCTAAGTGTTAATGACATAGATGGTCCATGACTACTGCCAAGATTTTTCTAAATATTGTTGACAAACTGAAGGGCAACATGTTGTGTGGATAATGGGTCAGGCTTAAAGAAATATCAGTTCCAGGTTTCCAGTGTATATCTGTGTTACAGCTGTCAAGTTTGTAATTCAAGTTTGCCATTTAAGAGCAGCAATATCATATACATGATTTATCAAAGAAATTACAAATGGAATAATTTTGGATATTGAATAATGAAGATGACGAAGTAATGGAAATTGCATTCCAAGAACTAAAAGCAACCACTATTTTTGGCAGAGATAAAAAATAAAACCTTTTCTTCTGTATTAAAGGGCAGGAGGTATAAGGTCTTATGCATCTAATAGGAGAAGAGGCTATGTATTTTATATATGGGACTCAACCAGCTCTGTTTACAATTAAGGCTATGCCAGCTTTTTACCTTCAGCTACAACTTCCACGAATTATCATTTCTCTCCCAAGTGGAGTTTGTCAGTCGTTGCAATAAAATAACCAGATAACATAAATCATACGCTACCTCAAGAGCTTCAAAATTTTAAATATTTTTCCTTCTTTCCTTCCTCTCCCCTAAAGGAACTTTAAACTTATTTAAATCTGATTACTTTGTTGTTCCCTAACATTGAATAAAATTCAGGGAAGGACATTAAACCAATATTCTGATCACCTAAGTGTGAAAAAAAGAAAGTTTCATTTTTTTGAGGGGATCCATTTGCGAGGAGTTTCCTATAGATCTGTTAGCAGAGTTTCAAAACTCTGCTATCTTTTCCACAAATTCACTGAGTTATAAAATTTGGAACACAAATGTGAGACTGGTACCTACAATTCATTTTGCAACCTTTCAAACTCCACCTTTTCATCAAAAGGTTGTTCAGGTACCTGAACTGTGATTTGAGGCAAAATAAATCTATCACATAGTATCCCTTGTGAAGTGCACTCTGAAGATGTCTTACAAATAGAAAAAATTGGTGATTCTCTCTTACCCTACACTGATGGGGGGAAGAATCACCTTCCTTTGGGAGTTAGACGAAAGAGGATAATAAATGGTACAACCTCAGTATTGACACAGTCCCAGCAGAAAGTATAAAATAAGACATTAAAGGAATGTGTGGAAGTTAGCATGATGTACTGCTATATTTGGCGAATAAAAAGACTGAGGGAACTCAGAGCGCAATGATGAAGTTGTAGATCCAGGAAGAGAGGCAGTTTTCATGACTTATCAATAGAGCAGGAAATTATGAGAACTATCAAAAGCTGGCTGCAGTGAGCAAGGAGTGATGAAGATACAGGTTGGCTATAGACGCAGTTGTTTATCTGACCTTTACACTAGACCAGTAGCACACAGCACATAACAGCGAACAACTCTCTCATTTACCTTTACACAGTATTGAGAGTCCAATCCACAGTGGTGCAAATCCATAATCTTGTGAGTGGATGAAGGCACTTCCTCACTTGGCAAAGCTGCTCCATGACAGACACTCAACTTCTAGGACATACTGTCAAATACTCAAAGGACCAAGTTTCACTGCAATTTTACAAAGGAAGGATAGGTGTAAATAAGAGGCCATTTATTTGCTTTTAACTTCATTGTTCCTCATATGAGTATTTGACATTGTAATTTCACATATTTTTATAAAAACTTACATTGGACACCATTAACCTGAACGCATGAGGTGAACATGACGTGAGTGCAGTTTACCAGAGCCACATCACTCAAAAGCAAGGCTGGTCATGCCAGACACTTAGCTTTCCATGACACCATGTGTTTGTGCATACCACATCACCCATGCCATCTCAGCAAATAAATGCACTTTACGTTGCATTGGCACTACTTTCACACCTCTCCCTTTGAAAATCCAGGCTGCCCTAGCACCATAAACTGCTTCTGTTTTCTCCAATAAAAGATAAAATTAAAGAAATCTAGAGGTTATTGAAAGACCGTTTTGACTTTAAAGCCTGGGATATCCAGTTTAGAAACACAGGTTGCCTGTCCCACTTGGCAGAAGGAAGCCACACATGTGCAGAGAATCACAGCTGTGATACTAAGCGTAAATCACAAAGAAATCTTGCCAATATGGGCTTCAGACCTGTGCAGTTTTTGTAGCACTAGTGAAACGGGGTACTTTGTATACAGGTGCCTTTATTAAGAGGGTCCATCTTGTAAGTACGTTGATAATCACAGTATCATTATATGTTTGTGTCCCTTTAAAAATATATAGAGGATTCCCTAGTTCTTTGGTACTTCCACAGACTCCTCCAGTCTTAGGAAAAAATCTCAGTCTTTTTAGGAAAGAAAAAGGGTTTTCCTCTCTCCTTTTTTAGACCATAATTTGTAGCTGTTTGAAGCTGTTCAGGGGTTTGATATGTTATCAGTTCTAGCAGAACCGTTTCCTGGTGCCACACTAGAAAAAAAATAAGATAAAGAGGACCAAGGAGGCAAATCCTGTCACCTAAAATTTTCTTTCCAAAGATATGGCAGGCAGTAGACAGAGGTATCTTTTACAATGTGCAAGAAACAGACTAATGAGTTCCTTCTACTAGTCACATCTTGCCAGAAAATATCCTTGTTTCCCCAGAAGAAAAAAAAAATCCATCCAATATGTCCATCAACATTTATATTATACTGTTTTCCTATTATTGTAGGAATAGAAGAACTGGTCAAATAATAAACTGTTTGAACATCATTGTGGTTTTTTGTCAAACAGGACAGTTGATCCATAGTGCTCACCCACTGAAACCAAAATTTTGCAATTGCAAAAATTACTAAAATTACTAAAACATGGTTAGTAACTTGACCACGAACAATAATTATAGTATTATGCCTGTTAATATTTGAAGCATTGCAACATAAAAATGAAAATCCTTTGAAGAAGTCCATGTTTACAAAACAAGTAGACATAAAACATTATTTATTGGCCCCAAAACAATCTAATGAACAAGGCTAAGGATGGTTTTGACAGTTTCTTACAGTACACAGCAAGTATGACCAAAACACCCTCCAAGTTTTGGGGTTTTTTACATGCTTACATTTTTTACTCCCATGTCTTTATGAGTACTCAGTGTCATAACCCAGAAAGACTCTCTGCCTGGAAGAGGTGTCATGAAATCTCTACCATCTCAGACTACTCTGCCATGGTCTGTTTGAAGTGGACAGAACCAGATAGGATTTGGACTGGACCTGAGCTGGCCTGCTAAAAATCCACTCTCGCCAATAGTCATGCCAAACAACTTCCAGCTGTTTCTGTGTGACCATTCTGCCCTAGCACTGGTGCCACATCGGTGACTTGAGGGTCCCCCCTTGGAGTTACTGAACTCCAGCTATTTTCTGAGAGCCTAGAGCTCGTGCACTGTCAACATCTAGTCTAACCACCTACCCAGCGTTAATGCACTGAATATATATCCTTCCAGAGCTGGATGCAGGGAGGTAGTCCTCTTAAAGGGCTGTAGCCACTAGCCTTGAGCAACATTAATCAGTGCAGAACTGGTTACGTGACTGTACTTCCACAAGCAGTGGGGCGCAGAGAGAGCTCTCTCCCACCGAGGAATCCCACTGAAGCCAGACAAAGTGAGAGTGTGAAAAGCTTCTGGCAGGAGGGAGGCAGCTTTCAAACATCTTTTGTGAAGCCATCTGCTCTTTGCTGATGTCTATCAGAGCATTTATGTACCTAAAATGAAAGATATTCTTGCAAATAAACCAACAGGGTTCATACTGCTGTACAATAGTGATGTAATTAAGCATGCCTTGAGAAAAATTTATAAATACGTATTTTTATATTTTACATACATTCACACAGAAAAACAAAATTATAAACTCTCTTAGGAAAAAAACACAGTCCAGCTCCTTAATGACTTAATCCTCTGCAGCCATGCATGATCAGAGGGACACAGAATGCTTTCCAAAAAACCCATGCATTTGTCTTGAAAGTCAAGAAACATTCATTCTAATTTTTTTTATTCTTTTTTATTCTTTTTTATTCTTTTTTATTCTTGTCATTTACTTTGTGGATTCAAGATCTTTAAGTTTCATTTTCAAATCAAGACCTTTCAAGTTTCTTTAAAAAAAAATTAAAGCAAGTATTTTCATGCAATCTCATTATTCCAGTAGACTGGGCTTAAAGAAAAGTATCAAGTATCACAAAATTCAGTTGAAATTATCTTGCTTAACATGAAAGAAATAAAATCTTGACATATTTCCTAGGAGAATCACTGGAATTGGGCTCAGTGAGGTGAGCACATACAGGAAAAAAAAACCAGAATTGAAGGTGTATCACTTAAAATATCTAGGCAAAGTTGATCCTAAAGAGGTCACTTCTATTATGAGGTGAAGTCTTGGCTCAAGGGAGAAGTAAAGACACTGAACTCTGCAGCCCACGTGAACTTGCTCTCTTTCCTGCCTGCAGCCTGCCTGCATTTTAGGCTCAGAGCAGCCACCCTGACCTTGGGAGTAGCTGAGGTGCTCTTTGGGCTGTTGTACCCCTAGCTTCATCTATGCCTGGTGCTTCCAGACTCTAAAGGAAGCTTGGATGTACCCTGCCATACCAAAGCCTGGTACTGAAAGGATGGGAATAGTGAACTAGCAAGCAGTTCTGGACTTCTGACTGGGTTTGGGCCGTGCTTAATGGGCAGAATGAAGTTAAAGCCAGGAAGGTGTTTTGAGCATTTTAGTTAAGTTTTAAAATGTTTTAAGGTGATTTCTCACACACTGATAGATGAATTCTAAAGTTAAGATACTTCTCTTAAAACAAGATAATTTTCCTCTAAGTCACATTAGGAACAAAGGCATTCATGAATTCTATATAAAAAGCCCATTTTTGTTGTTATTTGTAAGGAACTTTGATGTATATGTTGGCTGTTACTCACTTTTGTCATTGTAGAACCTCAGAGCCTCTTGGTATAGAGGGCAGTAATAAACCAAAAGTCAGAAGTCTTACAATCAGAGTATGTGCACAACCTCGTGGAATGCCTTATTGTCAAAGGAATTGGGTAAGATACTAAAAGGAGCTTTATTTGCATTTAGGTTTCTCTCTTTTCTTAAGCTGTTTGTTTAGAAATGGGTCACTTAGCCTAGCAGATGTTTCCTCAACACAACATATTTGTGTCACAGATGAAGAAAACTTTCCAACCAACTCCTTTGTTTTAGTAATCATAATTTAATAATCTATTTTATTTCTTTTTAGAGCAGACAGAACAACTAACTAAAAATTCCAGTTGTTCATCTGTGTTTTTCCCCCACTTCACATTTGTACAGATAAACTGCTATGGGGAATTTTAGTTCTGTCCTAATAAAAAAATATAAACTCCACATGAATGTGCAGTTTCAAGCCACCAGAAATTATTCAGGAAACATCTCTTAGCTGGCTTATGCACCAGAATGTAAATGAGGCCTCCTTTTTTTCCTCTGCTACCAGTAAAGCTGAGGCATTCACTGCTTTCATTTCACTTCACTTCTTTTTTTTTTTTCGGTTGCCATAGAAACCAGGGTGCCAGTCAGTCTGTAGAGGAGCCTGCCATTGCAGGTGGTTTGCAGATACAGTATTAATAAATGAATAAATAAATAAATAAATAAGACACACATTTTCCTCAAAAAGACAGCAGTAAAAAGCACATCACTTTGCATTTATGCTGTTGGCTTGTGTAATTTGGCTACTGAGACTTTATAGAAAACATTTACTGCCTTAGAAAATAAGCATGCTTGTATTTTCTATACCTGGCAAGCCCATTGTGTATATTTACAGCCTTCTCTATGGCAATCAACTAAAATATTGAAACAACATAAACCAATTGAGCTGAAGAGAATGAATCCTAAAAAGAAAGTGAGAATAGGACAGAGAGCGTGCATGCACACGCATGCAGCTGTTGACTTATTCATGTATATGTTCAGGTTATGTGCCTGGGATTAATAACAACTTTGGGTCCTATTTGTACAATGATCCTGTTGTTCTGAAGATATTTAAATTAATGTAACCTTGATCTAAGAAAATAAAATCAACCAGGAAAAAAAAAAAGGTTGCTTTAGCCTGATTTTAAGCATCAGGAAAATAGGCTTAGAGGATCACTTTATCAGTCCACCTGGGAATTCCCCATAACCTTAGAACGCTTTTGTCTAAGTTCAACCAAATCTTAAAAACAGGCAGAAATCCCACAGGAAATTATTCATGTGAAATAATTTGTAAACACTAGCAACTGGAGGAGAGATCAGTGTCTCCAAAAAGGAAAGGCAGGAACTCCTCTGTTATCTATTCCATTTGGCACTTTTCATTGAAACAAAAATCAAGCACACAAAGAAGTGTCACTTCAATTCTCTCCATTAAAAACCCATGTTTTAGTAGATGTAGGAAGCGGAAGGACTGTATGACTTACAGTTCTACATATAATGTATCTTAAGTCTTTACAGTATAGAGAAAGCTCTACAGTTATTACCGATTTAGGCGTTCATAACATTTCAGTAAAATGTATACATATTTTCTCTTCCATCATGGTCTTTATTCCCCTCATACTTCCTAACAAAATTAATGTTAGTGTTAGTCTTCTAAGGAATGAATCATCAGTCAGAGTTCTCCCAGTAGACTATTTGTCTAACCTACAGATTAAAAAGACATAAGAAGATTTAAAAAAAAAAAAAAACAAACAAAAAAGAAAAACATGAATGACCCACACTGCAAACCAGCAGAAGACCAAGGTTTTGCAAATACTTACATTCCAATGAAAAAGATATCCTTGGGCCTCTCCAGTTCTACTCTGGTGCCGGCGACCTAGTTATTGTCCAAACCACCATGGGAAGTGTTGCTTTTTATTGTGGTTATTTCTTACATACGTAAAAACAGCAGTGAGAGACACTTCAGCCTCATCATTTCAAGGATGCCAGAACAGTGGAGGGAAGTAAATGTCACTCCAGTCTTCAAGAAAAACAAGAAGGAGGACCCAGGGAACTAAAGGCTGGTCAACATCACCTTGATTCCTGGGAAGGCATGATCAGCTAATCTTGAAACCATTTCTAGGCACACAAAGGACAAGAAAGTCATCAGGAGTAGTCAGCGTGGTTCTTCACGGGGAAGTCATGCTTGGCTAACCTGGTAACCTTCTACAATGAAATGACTGGCCTTAGTAGATGATGAAAGCAGTGGATATTGTCTACCTTGACTTAAGTAAGGCTTTTAACACTATCTCCCATAAGATCCTCATAGAAAAACTGTTGAACTATGGGCTGGGTGAGCAGACAGTGAGGTGGATTCAAATCTGACTGAACAGCCAGGTCCAGAGCGTGATGATAAGTGGCACAAAGTCTAGTTGGAGGCTATCACCTAGCAGTGTACCCCAAGGGTCAATATTCACTCCAGTTCTCTTAAACATTTTCATTAATGATCTTGACTATGGGGCTTGGTGTACCCTCAGAAAGTTTGCTGATGACACACAACTGGGAGGAGTGGCTAATACATGAGTCATGCTGCCATCCAGAGGGATCCCAGCAGGCTGGGGAAATGGGTTGACAGGAAACCAGGAGAACTGCAAAGTCCTGTACCTGAGAAGGAAGAATCCCATCCACCAGTATATTCTTGGGGCCACCCAGCTGGAAAGAAGATTTGCAGAAAAGGATCTGTGTGTCCCGGTGGACATCAAGTTTAAGATAAGCCACCAATGTGCCCTTGTGGCAAAGAAGACCAATGGTATGCTGGGCTGCATTAGGCAAAGTATTGCCAGCAGGTGAGGGAGCTGATCCTTCCCTTCCACTAGGCACTGATGAGGCTGTATCTGGAGTGCTGGGTCCAGTTCCGGCTCCTCAGTACAAGAGAGGCATGGCCATACTGGGAAGAATCCTTAACAAGGGACCACAAAAAAGGATGAAGGGACTGGAGCATCTCTCCTGTGAGGAAAGGCTGAGAGAGCTGGGACTGTTCAGCCTGGAGAAGAGCAGGCTTAGGGAGGATCTTATCTGTGTTTATGAACACCTGAAGGGAGGGTGCAAAGAGGGCGGAGCCAGGCTCTTTTCAGTGGTGCCCAGTGGACCAGAGCCAATGGCCTGAACTGAAACACAGGAGATTCCTTCTGAACATCACAAAAACACTTCTTCACTGTAAAAGCAACCCAGCCCTGGCACAGGTTGCCCAGAAAGGTGAGCAACCCCTCCTTCAAAAGCCATCTGTATATGATCCCGAGCAGCTGTCACGAGGTGACCCTACTCGAGCAGGGAGTTTGGACCAGATGGTCCCTTCCAACGTCAACTATTCTGTAATTTTGTAACTGTAACAAGCATAAAATCATCACCTCTCCCTGAAAGGTTTACCATTTCAGGCTTCAGTCCAACAAAGTGAAATAGCCATTGCCATTGGAATCAGTGGCATTCAGCATCTCCTATAAAATCAGGCCTATTAGGTAAAAAACTGATTGAAAAAAATGTCTCTGAAATTTTCATTCCTAGGATATGGGACATCTTTGTTATCTCCTGTCACCCAATATATGACCAAATCTATGAAAGTCCACCAAATTATTTTTGTGACTATTAAATCTGTAAAATTAAAGTTATATGCCTCAGTCACTTCTTATAGACTATTATGCCAGAAATGCTCCTGGATTTTACTGCACCATTCTGAGAAGGAGGAAAAGAAATGTTTTCTACTGTGCTACACGTGAAACAGTTTGAAATCCTGCAACAACCAAAACCATAGTAGCTGGAGACCACTATCATCAGTCTGGAATGGTCACAGCTTTTTGCTCAGAAGATGAATGGAAATTTCAGCAAAAGTTTGATTGGAAAAGGCAACTTTGCTTCTCTTCCTCTTTGATCACCTTCCAGCCTGTTCCAGTTCACACTCCAGAGACCTCAGTGAAAAACCATTAGCAGGGAAGGTAATCGGGAATGGTTGCTGCACACGTATCCTTGTTCTCAGAATTGGTTTGTCAATAGCACAAGTAGTACATTTTCTGGTTTATAGTTTATCAATAGCACAGGCATTACGTTTTCTTGTCCTGAAGGTTAAAAAAAAAAAACAACCAAACTAAACAAACAAACAAAGGAACTTCTTACTTACCTGCATCCCTGAGGCACAAAGCTGAATTTTGTGGTAACATCAGAGTGAATTTCAAAGGTACACTGGGGAAGGAAGAAGGGGATTATAGGTACCACGGGGCCCTGTGTAGCATTAGGGGATCCCTCCATCTCTTACTCTCTCTTTCATTATTCCCTAAATCCCAAGGGCAATAGGAAATACCTTCAGCCTCCCTCACTCCTAAGGTGTCCCCTCCTGATTTACAGGATCACAACTCTCATTCTTCCCCTGACCATCCTGCCCCTGGTAGGCAGCTTCCTCCTCCGCTAATCTCCTGCCACAAGCAGCAGCCTATTTGGCTTATTATTTCCTAATTTTTTGTAATTGCACTCTAAGCAATTCATTGACAACGGTTCACACAGGGTAACGAGCCTGATGAACTTCAGTTACGACTCAGCGTGGCTCTTTTCATGTCAATAATATATTTACTAGAAAATTTTTAGAAAGAGAAGCACTGGTTTTAGGGTGGGTTTTTTTAGGGACTTATCAACAGGAAGTTGAATTTCAGAGCTCTAGTATAACCTGCTTAGCAAAAACAGAGCATATAATAAAAGCAGTGGAAACTATGGATATCTCTTCCTCTATATTATTAATTGCACATTACAAGCTGTGTCTACCCATGGATTTCCTGGCTTCTTATTGCAGAACTCACTCCTTTTAAAGGCATCTACAGACTCCTGTGTTGATGGCGATAGGCCATTCATGAATGCCACATGCCTACAGAATTAGTTGAAAAAACTGAAGAAACGTTTCATAGATACACAGTCTTCTGTAATTCCAACCATTAGTGAAAAAAATTTACACCACTAGTTGTAGAATACATTTCAGAAAAGGCAGTATATATATGAGTTAAAATAGGTCATTTGTGTTAGTAAATTTCCAGAAGCATTCTAGTAAGAAAAAAGAAAATAATTCTGTAAAATGGATCAAATGACAGAAATCAAAATGTTGACCGTGTATCAGTTTTACATGAGGCATTTTTTTAAAAAGTTCTAATTTGGAGTCACCAATGGAAGACTTCTAAAAAAGGCAAACAAACTTTTGCTTCTGTTTTCATTATTTGTATCTCATTTCAGTCTGGAATATCACTTGTATGCTGAGACCATTGCAGAATATGAATTTTACAGAAAAATCCAAATTTCTGTAAGATAAATGTGCTATTATAATTTCAAGAAGACAAGAACCTACAAAATTTATACATATAAATGGAAAAACACTTAATGTTGGTGGAGAAATCTAAACCACATCCTTTTGTACTCTAACCATCTACTCACTACCAGAGAAGAGTTGTCAGAGAAGTATTTTAACTCTGAGTGTGTCGGAACTTTCAAAATAAGTTGGTCTTTTTTTCTCTTTTAGTGACTATATATATAAGTAGAATGAAGGTATTTTTGGTTTTAGGTTTCCCTTTCTGGGCAACAAAGAAAGAAACCTTTACTGTGCATTCCTATTTAGGCACAAGTTAGGTTAAAAGAATGTCACCCTTACAAAAACAAAGAGCCCCAGAAACATTTAGTAAAAATGGAGACAGTGCTGAGCATCTCTGAAATATATTCACCTCATGATCTACTACTTTCTTTATAGATGAAAGAAAAGCCTGAGCACTTGGAGCCAGGTAATCCAAACTTTGAATTAATTTAGATTTGGATTCTGTTCAAGTCCATATGTACTTAATGTAAATGTTAAAGAGTCCAGATACAAATATGGGCTAGAATTGGCAACCCTCATCTGGGCAAAGCTCCCCTGAAATCAGTGTAAATGTGCCTCAATTAAGTTTCCAGGCTGGAACTTACTTGGAATTAGAGATCATAAACATCTGCTGCATGTTCTGTAATATTTGTCCATAAAATTTTCTCAAGAGACAATCTTAAATATGTAGTGTATGTTGTAATGAGAAGAGAAGAAAACTTGGTTTTGATTTGTTTTTATGATCATAAGAATACTGATGTCATAGCCTAAAATGGAAAAATATGCTGTTACGTTATATAGCATTATATCTCATAATTTAACCTCTTGCTGAGGTGGAGCAGAAGATACAAGGGCCCTTGGTGGTAGTTACTGCACTGTTGTATTTTCATGGCTTCTTTTCTAAGCCTAGTAGAATTCTGGAAAACAGATGGAAGCAGAGCAACGGTGCAGTCCTACAAGTTTCCAGGAAACCCTGATTATATAATTTATACTAGTCCTGTCACCAAGAGGCTAGTTGCTACTGAAGACCAAAACAAGACAGAAGAACCTCCTGAGCAGGCGAAGGCACAGCAAATGCTCAAAGGGAGGCAATAGCTAGTCAGAGGCAGGGGTAGTTCTGGAGAAGTGAGATAACTGAGTAGCAGCCTGGAAGCTTTAAAAATTAGCTCCAACAGAGAATATGCTATTTCAGAAATGCTAACTCTTGATTTAGAAAGTGGGAAATACATACAATTCCCTGGGATTTCCATTAGGACAACATCTGCCCACTGGATGAGACCAGTTGGGGAGGAGATACAGAGAGAGCACTGGTTCTCTCAGCCAGATTTGGGCACAACATCATGGCTCAACAATGTACTGTGGTTCTATTTCTCTTCAGAGCGAGTGTTTTGAAACTGTTAGCCTTGTGTTTTGATTGATCTTCTATCAGTTCCTTGCCTGTGCTTTTTCGTGGGCACTTCCAAAGGCAGCTTTGGGGCTACTGGGGAAACTCCACACTCCCAACAGGGAAGAAAGAGGATTCACCAGAGAAATCGCCAAATCCGATACTGTCCCCACTCTGAGTCACCCTCTGGAGAAGTCTTGCTTTCCCCATGGGCTATCAGGAGACATCAGGGACATTTATCTCATTAGTAGTCCACAGTGGCCTTTTAGAGAGTTTCCCTTGTGTGTTTCCACAAGTCTCTCCTGGTTTTGTAAGCTAGACAGAAGCAGTGGGATAGATTCACTCCTGCTCTAAGCTGACTCATGCCAGTAGACAGAGAGAAATTCAATCCCACCACTTCTATGGATTAAGTTTTATTTATTTGTTTTCATTACCATGCCACTTAATTAGCTGTATTCTTACAAAACACGCTTGGGGCCTTTTCCTTTATAAAAGAAAGGGAATGTGTCATTTTTTCAGAAACATCCAGTGGCTTAGCAGTTGAAGTCTCACTTAAAATCAATGGATGGCTTTTGAAATTCGAAATAACGACCTCTTGTCCAGTAGTTAACAGGAACATCAAACATCCACAGCTTCTACATTCAATAGACGAAATGATGTCAGTCACCACATCACTGAACCTATCCCTAAGGAAGTCATATATTCAGGAGCCAATTGGTTCTGGTGTTTTAATTACAGATCGTATTAATTTATTAAAGCCTAATGTTAGTTCCCCTGATGAGGCAGGGGAAAATGGCAACACAGCAAAACTGGAACACAGTAATCCTGTTTGCTGTGCCTGCTACCTACTTTTATAGCCAGCCATGTAACATACTTTTGGCAACCTATTTACCTCATTTCAGTTACTTTTGATGTTCTTTAATATAAGCACTAAATGACTTCAGTATTTCCTGGAAACGCAGCAGTGTTGAGCATGGATGGCTCCTCAGATGTAGTAGATGGCACAGGACCATGAATATTAGTGGGAGTGTCTGCATGTCCTACCACAGGCTTTGGATCACACCCATAACGAGAGCACACATTCGGAAAAACCTTTCCATGGCTACCTGGGATTCACAGGAAACACAACAGGAATGGAAAACAAGACATGTCCGAGTGCATGCTTGGGGATGGGGGTGAGGGGCCAGCTTTCTGTGTTGTAGTGGCCTGGGGAGGTCTCCTCCACCCTTCCTTGGGGAATCCACCTGAAAGAAAGCAGGATGCAGAACTTGACTGCATATCTGGAGCAGAAAAACTGAAAGAGAGGCTGAAAGAGCACAGAGTCATTTTGATATTTTAGAGGGAAGTAACAGGAATCAGTGTATTTTTTCCTTTCATGAACTCAAGTATGAATGTCTTTTGCAATCTCTGTTGGGGAAGAACCCTAATAAAGTAAGGCTCTTAATTTGAGCGTGTAGAGAAGCAGTAGATTTCTGCAGGCCTTGCTGCCTTACCCCTAGAAACACGCCTTTTTCTTAGTAGCAAATGGGCAGCCACAGCTGTACTGACTTTGACTTTTATTTATGTGCTGCTTACAGTGGTTTGACAACAACTTTGTTTTATTTATTCCTGGATTCCAAACTGAAATAATTTCTTCTTCCCACTGAAGCAATTCTTATTCTGCTTCTACAGCTACAAGCAAGAGGGAAAAAAAGAAATTAAAAACATGTGAGCCCCATTGTTAGGTGTGAAAATACGTCACAGGCCAGCTTTGCCAGATGTATTAAAAAACCCTCATCCTATACAAATATAATCAAAAAGGATAGGCACTGAAGTATAGCAGTGGTTGAACCTTTAAAAGTGATGCATCAGCCAGGCTCAAAAAAAAAAAACTCGCAGCCACAGAGATTACTTCTATTTTGCCAAAGTTAACAAGGTTCTTTACCTCCTAGATGCTTTTATGTGCAGGATGAGGCAAGTCTCCCCACACACAAAATAGCATGTGCTGCAGAAAAATATTGTGTGCTGTTACTGGCTACAGGGGAATGTGCATGTTGCAGGATCTTAGAGAAGTCCCTTGCGTTGAACCAGACTGGCTGAGGTTCATCTTTTGTTTGTCAAAGACATTATGCACGTCCACAGCCACAAGGATTTAGGAAGGAAAAGAACCAAAAGGGCTTTAGCAGCCTGCTGAGACAAGCCCAATAAAACCTTGTAGATAATTTAGGTTCAGAGAGTCAAAGAACCACACAGAACATGCATAATATAGCTAAGCAATCCTACCAGAGCCTATGTTTTTAAGTGAAACATGAACACTTTCTGTAACAGCTTTGCAACACCAATTATCATCTTTGGATTGCGAGTAGGTTTTGAAATCTAGTGAACTGTCTCCCAGTTCCAGGACAATATCTAACAATACACAAATTAAAACAAGGAAAGACAATTTCTTGCTAGCATTTCATTTACCACCAATGGATTGTCATGCTCAGAAAGGCAGAGAAGACAGGGAAAATCTGAAATTGCAATTGCCACTTATGGCATATTATTTGACTGAGTGAATTGTGAATGGTTCAAGGGTTTGTTTCACCTACAATTAATGTCAAAAGGTTTCAGCTCTTATTTTAACATCTTAAAATGAAAAAATCTATCCAGGATCTAGATTTCTTGTGACATTGCTAATACAAGACTCTACTAGTTGCAGCTGATGCAAGGATGCCTTTACAATGTTATTTCTTTTCAATGCTATATGTGGGAAAAAACTGAAAAGTAAAACCATTTTCTGTAAAGTGAAAGAAATGTATTTATTCCCTTGGCACTTCATACATAAAAGCAATTTCTATATAAAATACCTATTTGGCATTATTGCTGTTATTAATCTGTTATTTGCATTTGTTGATTACAAAACCACAAATGACCAATCTATTATTTTTTAAAATTAACTATGAACTCTAGAGTGCAAAGTGAATATAGGTCAGAAAAGGTTTACTATGAAAGTTAATAATGTAATCCTATACAAGTTAATAATAGAAGTAGGCACTAATTTGCATTGCACTTGTGGAGTAATTGTCTGTCTTGAGGAAAAAAAAAAAATTATCTTCAGTGCCATACAGCTAAAAACAAGCAGTATCAGAATATCTTTCCTTGAAAACACAAACTCAATATCACTACATTTCAGTACTTCTGAAACTACTTTTTATATCCCAACAACTCTTCTGCAAAAGACTTCTGAGTTTTCACCCCACTTGTTATAAGGCAACAAGACATATAATTGTTGAGATGAACTGTATGTCTGCCTGTGAGTCTATCCAGCTAATCACTCTTGAAGCTTTTACAGAATCACAGAAGAGTGGCCAGAGGCGGGACCTCTGGAGATCATCTGGTTCAACCTCCCTGCTCAAGCAGGGTCACCTAGAGATGATTGCCCAGGACCATGTCCAGATGGCTTTTGAAGATCTCCAAGGATGGAGACTCCGTCACCTCTCTGGGCAACCTGTGCCAGAGTTTGGTCACTTTCACAGTGAAGAAGCATTTCCCAGTCTTCAGAGGGAACCTCCTGTGTTTCTATTTGTGCCCATTTTAACTCACCTCAATCACATGTGAAAGGGGAGAAGTTTACAGGCTTCTTGAAATGTTGTGAGAGTTCCTAGCCAGGAGAAGGGCAAGCTCAGGTGAGGGCTGTCACCACATGAACGTAAGCCAGTGTGTGCATATTAGATGGCCAAGCAGGACATACATAGGTGGCTGCCTGCCCTCACCCTAACTCCTTATGAGTAGAAGTACCATCAGAGGCATCAGGAAGAGCTATGAGGAGGAGCCTTAGAGGCCTCAAGACATTAACTTGTAGAAAAGATAATTTCTTCCACTCCATTGCTCAAAGGAAAAAAATAATGCTTTCTGTGGGTGGCTTAGTCTGTTCCCTGCAGTAGCTGAATATTGCAGATAAAATCTGTGCCCTCAGTGGTCTTGGAGGACCCAGTCCAGTAGGGCAAAGGTATCTTCATCTACCAGTGAACCCAGTCTTGCCAGGATCTGTAGGTATATGTTTATGAACACAAATTTCGCTAGGACAAGATTGATTTCTTTCAGTGGAAGGCAAGTGTATAACATAAACATCTTTATGCTTCACCAAAGTGGAAGCTTTCTTGATTCCTTTTTGTCTTAACAGCTCACAAGGATACAATTACTTTTTGAAGAACTATTGTAAGTATTACAGGGTCAGGATCCAGCAAGTAACCATGCAGTGGACAGCCTTCCAAGTCCCGAGAAAGTGAGCAGGCTTTGAGTATTGGGAATTTCTGTTGTTCTTAGTTTTGATTTTTACAGGAGTTCACACAGAAAATTTTGACTGTCAAGCTAAAAGGAGCTTTATTTCCATTAAAGTCATATCTCGATGCAGCCTCGCTCCCTTGGAACTAGACAACAATAATGTGCTAAGATTGTTTATATGAACCATGACCATCACATTTCAGAGCTTGTATAAACTGAGAAAGTTACATGACCAGAGCTCTAGTACCACTGATCTCTTCTCAGTAGAAACCAGCCAGAAAGATATTTGCAAAAGCTCAGCAGAGAAACAAGGATGGTCTCAGAGTACAAATTTGTCTCAAAAGTAAATAAGTACCTTAGCTAATTCACTTGTACCTTTCAGTATTACTGAAGTTTGGACAAAATAGGAACATGGACTGTAATCTGTATTCTGTCCCACTTACTATTCAGGCTTTGCACTGCAGCAGTTGAACACTTTCCTCATATGCACAGAGAACAACATGATTTGTTGTCAGATGAAGTTTCTATCTTCTGTCATTCTCTCCCTAAACATTGGCACTCAGGTTGCACAGGCAGGTTCAGGCTACCTCTGTATTTTTTTGGCCAAAAATTTCACCTTGTTTTCTTGCTTAGTGATTTGGGCAGAGGGCAAGTTTGTGAGAGCCTCAAGTTTGTGCCTCTGTCCCAGTTAATATTTCTTTATTCAGGAAAGAGATTGAGAGAGACAAACCAGAGAATTATAACTGAATATTTTCACATTATCAAATGAGTGGCATAGTTATCTGTGCTGTGGAAAAAACTGGAAAGAATTTGAACCTGGGTGTCTGCAATTCAGGGGAGTCTCCTATTGCCATGTTATTGTCTATTTCAGGCTGGTTTTCTGTTTCATAAAGAAAAAAAATGTGGAAATTCTTTGGCTTGTCACAGTTGAGAGTGGGCATGTTTTTATTTTAAATGCCAAATTCTCAGGAGACATGAAATCACTACCGGGGGCCATTAATTGGACAGAGGACCGCTCTATTTTTTAATCTCTTAATCATTCAGTCTAGATTTTTGTGGAGACAACTTGGTGGTAGTATGCATTGATGGACTTTTCAGATGCTTCACTTGGAACATGTAAGGCAAAAAAAAAAAATAAATTAAACCAGCAATGATACTATTTTCCATTAAGGAAAGTTCACTGCTGCATGCAGTGAAAAAGTCCAGAGGTCAGAAAGATCCAAGAGTTCAACAAAAACACTGCTTTTCTGTGACACAATCAGATTTAAAGAAACTTTTAAATAAAAAGTCTATGAATTTATTTATTCATTCCTTCATTCTGTCTTTGGACAACGAAGCTTTTGAGACCAGGCATCTGATGACCTCCACGGGAGCCACTGAGGACCACAGGCCGGTGAAAACAGTTAGTCCTTTTTGCTAACAGCATCTCCGTGCAGATTTAGTGGAGACATTCAGTCTATAATAAATACAGTCTAGGGAAATACAGGCCTAGAACTGTCTACTGGCTCATTATTAATACATTGGGATAGTCTCGACCTCTGACCTCTTTACTGAATCTTCCCCCTCCCTACCACCTCTTCTTCTGTCTCCGCACACGGCAGGAACCCTCCTGGGCTTTGCACGTACGCAATCGCAGCTGCGGTGTCTCAGCTCGCACTCCTTTCGTCGCCTGCGCCACAGAGTCCCTCACCCACAGGGACAGCACCCTTCAACAAGACAGACCGTGCAAGTGAAACCAGCTTGTGTGTGCCCAGTGTGCCAACACTACCCGTGAACTGAAGGGATGTGATTTCATCTGGTAGTATGCACTGTTTGCAGCTTAATAACAAACCAGAAATGTAAGAAAACTGTATCAATCATGCAGACACAGCAGGGGGGAAAAAAAAAAAAGAAAGAGTGGAGTACATTGGATCTTTTTTATTATTATTCTTTTTTCCCCTGTTACTTACAGCCACTAAGCAAAAGACTAACAGATTTAAGTGCTACATAAAAATGAGTAGCAAGACAAGTCCAGGGAACGATACATCTGAAGGAAAAGGACTTCCAAAAGCAGACTCAGGTTTTTTTTTTGTGTGAGGCCTGGAAGCAGCTAATCTCTGCTGAGTAAAGATAACCATTCAGCTCAGATCAGTCAGCTACACTGCCGGAGGAGGAAAACCAGGGAATCGTTTCATTGTCATTACTGGGGAACTACTAGATGCTTGGGATTCCATATATTTGAGGGATAAATCTTTCAAAAGCTCCATTGACACTGGGGTATGTCAATAATTCAACGTATTAGTTGGATGCAAATACTGCACAATAAGGTATGGAAAGAAAACTGTAATTGGGAATGCCGGGGCGAAGGGGGCTCTACCTTCTGACTGAGCCTATTGTTGAACTCCAGGCTGAACCTCCGACCCTTTACTTTGGAGGGACACAATAGGCTTTGATATGAGATGGTGGGAAACAGGCTTGGAGGCTCATTTCACATTCAGCTGCAATTCATCAGCTTGGCTGGGACTTCTAGCAGCTTTAATGACCACTGCAATTGATGGTTAAATCAATTTGTGACGGTGACAGCATGGCTGGCCCCTAGACTGTAACAATCCGGGATTACAACAGGCAGAAAGGGCCCCGTTATTCAGACGTGCGTGGTTTCTGCTCAGCTCAGAGTGGGAACAACAGTGGGACAAAGTCTCACAAAACGAGGCCTGGAGAATGTACTCGTTCACTCCAGTTGACTACACACCATCACGGCTTCTTTTTGTAGTGCGATGAAGAGGGTTAAAAAAAAAAGCAAAGCATTGTTACAAATAAAAATATACAGTAGGGCACAAAAGATCTTGATATCTAACTTATCTAACTTGATATCTAACAGGGAAAGTGGCAACCCAGAAAGAATATCAGCTCTGCTCCTCCAGAGACGAAGTGGGTGGTCCGTCCCCCCTCCACCCTCGGCCCCAAACTGTCTTGCCGCTTGCCCCCATGGTAAAACCCAGCCGTGTCTGGATTATGATCAAGCAGGTTTGCATTTGGCAAGAGGGGCATAGGCAGGGGGGATGGGGGCCAAATGTATCTCTCAGGCAGTGAGAAGGAAGAACTGCTCCCTCTTCTGTCACTGAAGAAAAAACGCATTTGAAATACACTATGATTTATTTTTCATGTCTGCATGATTATAATTACCCTTTATGCCAAACAGATTTTACAGGGAAAGAAGATGACTAAAGATCACTGTGGTGGTCTTGCACTTGATAATTATGTTACAGGAGATTGAGTTGTTTTGGACAAGGGTCTGCAAGTCCGGTGCTTGCCTGAGAGCAAGGCAAAAAATGCACTGAAATAGTCTTAGCTCTCCCTTCTGCGTTCTGCTGGTGTAATATATTATTTGGACCCAAAAGCCACGGTGTACATCAGAAGCAGACAGTATTTTTGGAAAAATATGTGATTCTGATTCTGCTTTACAGTATAGTATTTTACACAAACTAACAGTGGCTAAAAATGCTCAAACGTATGTATATATCTGTGTTGTAGTACAGATGTGACCTAATGTATATCTGTGCCTTGTTTAAGTCAAATTAGACTTAAAATAGGTCAGATGATTCAATGAAAAGCTACGTTCTCTGTCATGCTAATTGAAATGCTTTATTCAGCCCAAATAGAACTGTTTTAAAGTTAATATATAATGTTATGTGTCTAACTGAGTGTAGATTCATTTAAAAAATCAATATGATACATAGTCAGAGAATCAAAATACTTAAAAATTTATATGGGGATGCTGTTAATATGAGCACTACAAATGATGCCAATCAATAACTTGTAAATTATATAGTAATTAATTACATGTCTCTCTTTGTGGTTAGGCGTCATCAAGCCATTTTTGTGTATACTAAAGATACATGGTGAAAATGAGTACTAAAAAACAGGAAAATGTGAGAAACAGTCCACTGACCTGTTACATAAATCCCTTCATTCACATCCTGAGTTGAAGTCTACAATTAATAACCAATTCTGGCATCTTCCTTACAAAATGTCATGGTCTAAATGTTGTAAAAGAAAGAGCTGTCTAGCTCCTTGAAGTGTATGAATCAATTGGTCGATGTTAATACCTGAAAAATTGTATCGTGAAATAAAGTACTACATCTTGAAGATGTAAACAACAGATTTTTTTTTCTAAAAGATCTGTCCAAATATTGAAAAAATATTATTGCTAACAGTAGAGAGGTCTGCCACAAGGTTCAAACCCTGACGGGGGGGGAGGGGGGGAAGCACTTGGTTTCTATGGTAACAGTGCTGGTAGAAATAGTTGTGTGAGCATACTGAACATGCATAAAAGCCTTCCCAAGGGAGGTCAGAGGATTTGAAGAAAGAAGGAAAAAAAAAAAAAGATGGCAGCTTCTGCAGAAAGCACAGAGACATTTTATGCTGAATAAGTGTTTCACATTTGTGATGTGATCAATAACAAAATCTCACTGTTAAGACAATATTAAAAATGTTTACTATCTATCCATTTATACCTAAATCATGTGTTTGTGCATGCTTGTTACTATACGAGGTATACGACACATACAAATTTGCTTCTGCACACATGTGTATAGATATCAGTATGTGAATAAATAATACATCATCCCACACAATGGAATTATAATGGGAGAATATAACAGCCTCTTTAATATATGCACTATCATATATAATGCATTACATATGGATGACTTTACTATATCAGATATATTAAATACATCTGTGCAGATTTAAAGTATAAAATATCAGTCTGAAATATTTGACCCACTGATTATCCTTGAGAAGATCAGCATACAAAGTAACCCACGAGAAGCAGCAAGAAGCACCTAGCATTATTTGTGGGTGAGTTATTTAGTTTTGGCAATTAAAGTATTTTAATTAAATTTAATGTTATTAGTGATGATCAAGAAGACAGGAATTAGAGTCTTTTGTACAGCGAGCACACTATATATGCCAACTAGGCTCTGCCATTCAGCCTGCTTAGAAACCAAGTGATCACAATTCATTCTTTTGAGCTAAAAATGTTCACTAGCCCTTTATTTACATCTACTTCAATCCTCTCTGTTCATTGTTGGTTGCTATAAACTCACTCCATGGGGGATGGATTGGCACAGATCAAAAACGTGACGGAGGCTCCCATGCAGAGGACGAGCCGTTGCTGCAAGTAAAATCCCACATGCATAAAGACAGGGGGAGGGGGAGAATTCCCAATTACACTCGAAAGCTTCATTTTTGCAAGCATAAAGGAAAAATATTTTTAGCCGTGCATGATGTGTGAAGAAGGTTTAGAAAAATGTGCGTTGCTGTCATGGATTTTTCAGAGTCACACAATGCACTAAAATTTCCAGAGCTCACTAGATTCCCTTCTGGGGTATGATGAGAGAGGATTTTCATCCAGAAAAGATGGCTACTGAAAGTAAAGAGGATCTATATCCATTGCTGCATCTTCACAATTCAAAAGAAGCAGCACATTATCTGGGGTCAACCCTTGCAAAGACAGAAGTGGCACGTAAGTCTTCCCTTCCTCTCTCAGCCCCCTTCCCTCCCTCTCCCCTGTGACACCCACCCCCCGCAACCCCCCGCAACCAGCCGCCAAAGGGGGCCCCAGAAGCAGAAAGCGGCTTTCTCCTGCGCCAGCCACATGGCCATCCTCCCTTCTTCCCTCTGTGTGGAAACCATTATGCACTCATAATGTGTAGGGTGCGGCATGGGCATATAGCCAGCAAGGACCTTGCCTCCAGGACCTCCCCAGCCAACTTCGAAGCAAATAAGACAAAGGATGCACTTCAGACACCGGCTGCCAACGTTGGCTCAGGCCGGATGATGCTGGGCAGGGGGCGACGCGCTGTTCTGTAAAGCAGTAGCATTTGTAAAAGGGATATGTGCACCAGGGAATTGTAACCCCACTAAGCTGCCTAGCTCATTTGGGAAGTCACACTGCTGGCCACATGGGCCCTTTTGAAAAATCTGAGGCAGCACCACTATTGGTTGCAGTGGGAAAGTACATTTTAAGAAGGTATTTTCAGTCTCCCCTGTATGAGGATTGTGCTGTTCACATTAGAGAAAAATGGAAATTTATTCATATGATGATCGTACTTCACCCAGTTTCTTAAACTTCGCCTGCAAGCTGAAAGCATCTTGCTAGTCATTAATTTTCCTTAATTAGACCTCGGGTTAATATTTTTCTGAAATGAACAATGGTTCTCTGCACTTCTCAAAGCTAGTATTTCTATCTGCCTTTGGAAACTCACCTAGATCACATCGGACTGGCATCTAATTAGAAAATATCCTTGTTATTAGAAGAGCTGGGGGCTGAGGGGGGCACCCAAACAACAACAACAACAACAAAAAATCCCAAACAAAATAAACCAAGCAAACTATTAAAAAAATCAGAGTATGACCCAGCCAAAACAGGCAGAGCCTTCCAGCATGGTTACTGAGGACCTTACTTCTGGATTCCCCAGTACCAGTGTGACAAGCTCTAAAAATATGAAGCTGTAGTAATTCTATGTCACAAAGTCAGCAGTCCAAAGGGGCTGAACTTGAGATTCTCTATGTGCTTATTTTCTTCCTGCTCTCGGCTGGTAGTATCACTGTCTTGAGAACTGGCAGGGTTGTAACATGCCCTGAATGACTCTGACTTTATCACGTAACCTCCAGTTCTTTCCAGAAACTGTAATGATCCTGACTCGGTTTATTATGGGCTCCAGGACTTGTGTATCCTGCTATCTAAATATACATTTCACTTGCAATCTGGAATTGGACAGTCACCAATCCAACATTTTTTTCTTGCATCTGCAAGGACTTAAACCCAGCTGCTGAACCTTAATGCACATTCATGAACGCATATCCTGCCCCCGCTTCTCTGTTCAGCAAACCTGCTCTTTTGTCCTCTGTCATATGAGTGCTTTCTTTTGCAGTCCATGAACCTTTTGTAACAAAACTCCCATCCTCATTCTGCATGCTAGCTTGCCTTCTTGCTTGAATTTACTGTGTAATAACTCTGCTTTCCTACTCAGAAAGCTATGTGAGGGAGAAAACTTCCATCTGGCTGTAAGTATTTAATGGTACCATTGTACCAATTTATTCTACTTATGGTGCCTCCCCACCAATATCACTATTTGTTGGTATTTTTTAGCCTCTTCATGATAACCTTAGCAGGAATTCCCAGCTTAGAGGCCAGTTCTTGTCAACACAGAAGCAACACTAATGCCATTCTGTACTGATGGACCGATATGGATGATTTCAGTGCAAATGATGGCCAAACAGTTAAGACAAAGACTACATAGCAAGTGTAGTGACTGCTGTATGAAGTCCAGATACACAAGGTACTCTTAATTCAACTTCTTGCCCAAGCTTCATATTATGGATGTTGACTGATTTTGTCCCTAGCCTACTAAAGCTGGTTTAGCAATCACACTACGCTATAGCAAATTCGGTGAGTGTAGATTGAACACAATTTAAATTAGTCCTGAGTAAAGATTTTTAATAAAGCATATCTTTCAACATATGCATAAATTATAATGGGGCAACAGCTGCCTGAAGTAGTTATATCTGCTTGTTTGGTTGGTTGTTTTTTTTTGGTTTTATCAGCCTTATAAACTACAACTCCAAACTTCCCTCACTGCTGTACAAATCTTCATCAAACGAGTTGTCTTCTCAGCATCAATGAGTAAACATTGATCTTTGTTGGAAGGGGTTTTTGAATGAGATTGTAGAAAGACATAAACACATAAAACCAGCAGTAGCACAAGATATGCCATGGTTTTTATACATGTTTTGATGAGTTTGTTTTTGTTGTCTTTGCCTTATTTCTCTAAAGAGTGACCAGCAGTATATTTGATAGGTTGAATATTTACAGCACTCTGATCATCTGTTCTTTTTCAGTGGCTGCAATTTGCTAGACATGCACTTTTATAATATTCTGTTCCTTTGTTAAAATTCACAAAATCCTCGGTTGCTGTCCCTTTACTGTCTTAATTGGTCATCCCCCCCCTTTAGAAAAATTAACACATAACTGCGATGCTCTCATTGATGCCGACTTGACTGCCCTCTATGCATCAAGCAAAGTTGGCCACCCATACACTCTACCTCATGGAGATGCTCTTCCTCTTGTCAGAGTGGCTGTGACTGTGGAATAAGCTCAAAATCAGCTGTTGGGACAGCAGCAACTCCCTCAGTTTGATTAAGACACACTGAAAAAAATTGTGTGTAGCAGGTATAGTACATTAAACAGTGTTTCTTGTCAGACTCAGAACATCATCTGAAAACCCATACTCAGCTACTGAATAATCCTACTTGTAGGTATACAGTATCCCAGGAAGCAAATATACTGGCCAGGTGGATTTTACAGAATCCATAGTGAGAGTTTGGGGTTATGGCAGAATTACTCATACCAGCTCTCTGTAAAGGGCCCATGTTACAGTTGAGATCAAATGGTATTTTAAAATTGTATCCAAAAAGTTCCACTGCATCTTTATCAGAGGTATTTGCAATATTAAGAAGAGTGTGATAGTCAAAATGCAATAGTTGAAAAAGATCCAGGTCCAGAAAATTACTTTCTTCCTACACACAATCAATAAGAATATAAAACCATAAGTGCTTTAGATACACTTAGGCCAGTTTATACTCTTAATGAAACAAAAGCCTATCAGACTTGAACCTTAGAATAAAAATACTCGAGTGTCTGAAATGATGTAGCACATTTGGGTATTAGTTTGTCACTGCAGTGATGGCACTGCCAATACTGCATCATTATCTTGGATATAAATATGTTACCACGCTATAAATCTGGTGTCACAAGTACAGTGTCTCTGAGGTTTTCTTGTCCTTTCTTACTGCGTGGTCTGCTCAAATAGACCTGCAAAACATCTGAGCCTGTATTACGCTGGAGCTGAGACTGTAAGCCAAAAATGCTGAAGACTGTGGAAATTGCATGAGCTGAATCTATTAATTTCAGCCTAAACAATTTACTGAAAAATTATCCCTTCATTAGTGTTGAACCTGTTCGAAATACTAATATAACAAGCATTGTGTCTTAAATATATATGTGACCTGAAGTCATTGCGTGAACTTCCAAAAAGCAAGCCACAAACTTACTGACAGATACAAGTGTAAAGGGAAAGGAAGTGAATTCACAGAATTATCGTCAAAGTTCAGAAACAGCACTAATTTTTTCTTTGAATTATCACTGGCTTCAGAGTTACTGTAAAGTGTATAAATTTGGGCATAGTATGGCTTTGCCATAAAAAAAAAAAAAAAAAAAAAATTATTTGCTCTGGGACAGATTCTAATCCACTGACTTTGGATAGTAATTCTCTTTTCAAGTAACCAGACTGAATTCAACGTACCTGAATACAATAGACCACTTTGCTTTCTGGCATGGAAAATTATGTTCATTCCACTTTTATCAGTTTTCAGACTTCTTATGCTCCACTAAAGTCTTGTGAAATCATTCTTGAAAATTAAAATCTGGTCCATGGGGCTGCTTTCAAAGATTCTGCTCACCACAAACAAAGGTGTCATGATTTGGTTCTTTGTATAAGTCTAAAAAATTACAGTGGCTATGAAGCATCAATAGTTCTGTAGCGAGAACTTCATGCTGATTTTGTTGCATGCAGTTTCCCATGGTGGTTAAGTAAATAAAAGGTTTACTTCGCATGTGATTGTTAGAAATTATAAGTCTTAGACCATAAAAACAACCCTTAACAAATATGGCTTTGCACTAGCCAAAGAGAACAGAAAATAGCATCTCATTAGCTGTAAATCTTGGCAGAAAAGGGAAACAGAGCCCAGGAGTGCTAACACCAGCTTCTGTGCACCAGCCATTAGATCATACTGAAAAGTATAACAGGTCTAAAATTCAGTTGTATGAATGCCCATATAAACATTTTGGTATTATACGATCATTTAAGTACTCCGAAGTCTATGGTTATAGGCTTATGCCAGCCTTTAAAAGATTAAAGGTTTTACTTTAGACTAATGAATTCCACTTATTTTTATTTTTGAAAACTTTATTAATGCGTTTTAAGAGGTGATATTCTCCTATTCAGATTTTCATTGCTTCCATGTTTGCCATGTTTTTGATAGGATATGTGTTAAGTAGGCACAGCAAACAGTTTGATATGTGACTGAAAACAAGATCCAGGCTGGCCTATGAAATTCTCTGCATACTTGAGCTTAGACACCTGCAAGCGCATAAAGGCAGCCTTGTCTGAGTCATCAGGTTGCCTCATTCCTGCCAAAGCTCCCCCATGACTGACGCAGCATGGAGGGACCTTGTGCTTTTCCCATAGCCACTTAAAAGAAACATAAGCACAGTGGGGAAATGCCTGCTCTTCCATGAAACTCAGTACCCTGCATCCCATGTGATGGAAATCATGCAATGCACAGCCCTGACTGAATCTCACAAGCTCCAGATAGATGCAGCTACCCTGAAGGTACCCTGTCCTAACCCTCTGGTGAGCATACACATAAATCTGGAGTATCATGAACCATCTATCAGGGCTGAATGCCTCCTTTTCAGGCATAAACACACCTGAACTAAGCACCGAAAGTAAGCTGTCTGAACCTAGTCCTAAAAGGCAAACACTGTGGTGAAAAATTTCAGGTTTCCTTCTTGCTTCAGTATTTCTTGAAGCCTTCTTCCGTAGCAGTTCCTTCTCATTCCAGATATATGTGAGAAAATTAAAACCAGACAGGCAAAAAATACTAGGGACACTTATTTTATTTTCATAAAATGGAGAAAGTTGAAAATAGCAAGCATTAAACCCACAGTAGCAACCATTTGTTTTGCATAAAAATACTCTGGTGCTTAAAGCTCCAGAAGGCTCTCACCAGTGAGCTTTCCTGCTCTTTGCTTATGTGGTGCTGAAACCTCATTCGGCTGCTGAAGATGTGCTAAATAGTCATCAAAGGGAATGTCTGGATCTTCTTTATGAAGTGGTCTGGACAAGAAAAGAGGGAATTCTTTCCTATATAATGAAATAGGCAAAGACGTAAGGCTTAGAGAAAACCACCAGAAAACAAGATGTTAAGTCTTCGCCAATCCCTATGTTAGTGGTCCATATTTGCCATACGCCTTTGTCTTAACCTGTGGAATATCTTCAAGTGCTGTCAGCTGGGGTGTTAACATACTGCTTTTTCTTCTGCCTGATTTCTACCAGGTCTGCCTGCTTGAAGAGGCCCACCAGTAGAATCAGCTGGAAAATAAGCAGACAAATAAGAGAGAACAACATGAGGAAACAATACCATCTGGGTCATATTTCCTGAAGTAAATCTTAGTAAATTCTGACTAAGTCAATCACACCACACAGATTCACATTAGATTGGGAATTAGCCCAAGATTTTAAACTTTTATACAGACTCTTCCATATATATATATCTTTTTCACAAAACAGTTCCAAATATTCTATTACTTCCTTGCTACTGTTACCGTATATGCAAGCTTTCCTTCTAAAGTGATTAAAGGTCTTTCCTTATCTAAGGGATAGCAAAGCAGGGTGGTGAATCTTAGCATCCATTCACCAAGCTCACACACACATACATGGTATGATGTTCAGGATAGTTGTTAATTATTTATTTCTGCCAAGAAATGAAAATAGGCAAATGCATTTACTAAAAAGAAAAATATAATCTACCCTACAATTAGCTCTTAAGTAGCATCTTTCAATAAACTTGCCCTCAGCAAGATGCTTTGCTATCAACATGAAACAATTCAAAACACTTGGAAAAAGCATATTGAGAAAGAAAATGCAAGAAAGATAATTAAAACCAATCAGGAATGTGAGAGATGTGATTCTGAAGCAGCAATAATCTAAAGAGAGAAATTCAATCCCATGAGGGAAATCAAACATATCTGCCACCTTTATAACAAATGATAGATAACAGCAATAGCCAAAGTTTGGACTAGGTCACATATTTTATTAAAAACACATATGGCATGATGATTCACTATAAAAAAATACATATAGTGGTGGTTTATTGCTGTGGTTTGTACACTAACAAGATTTTCATTTATTTGAACGTATTACAGCATGTTCAGGACACGAAAGTGTTTCTGGTCATCTCCTATTAGTCATTATTTTGGCATTATGTTATTTGATTTAAAAAGCAGCTCAATACAGCTGAAGTAATGCAATTTAATAAGATGTGCTACTTGCTGTTTGTTTTAGGATAGTTGATTCTGACTGCCTGTTGAACATCAGCATACCACATACCGGACATTTGGAAAATTTGACTGGCCGGTGTCAAGTCCAAACTCAAAGTAGTATCAGATGTGCTACCGTTCTGGGGCAATGTGGCAGCAAATATGCTGATTAAGTTATAAAGAAGTAATTTTCTTCTACTTTCATGGATGCCAGTGGGACCTGCATAAGAGGATTGGACAAAAAAATCTGCGTTTCCACATCATGTGATGAGGAATGTGCAAGCTGTGTGTGTCTTTATGAGCATGCGCCTGTCCTTCATACCAAAAGTTCATGGTGCTCTGGGGATGAAACCAAACAAAGTTTACAGATCAGCAACTTGTCAGCCCCAACCTCCAGCTGAAATTAAATGCAGATATAACAAATAGAATGTTTTAAGGAAATGGAAATACCAAGTGCTGGAATTTCCTGGCTATATACAGCTGGATTTATTTCAAGCTCTGTGGACATGGAAAAAAATATGAGCTCATACTCCCCATATGGGAAATGTGATGTTGGTAAGGGAAGAAAACAGAGTTATAGTCCCTGTTCTATGGCAACTGCATGATCATCCAGGCCAAAGACGAGAAAATAGTCCCATCAAGAATAGCTGCCCAGTCACAGCTTGGAGGATAGCGTGGGCAAGAGTACGTACCCAGTAAGCAATACAGATGAGGCTTTCTGGGGTTGCTGTGAGGGATGGAGGGAGAAAATTAGGCCATGTGGAAGCAAGCTGTGCTATGACCCTTGCCCTGGCTGTGTGTAGTTTTTTAATATACAAGTAGATTATGTGACTTACTGATTCTAGTGTGCAGTGAGGGGTCAGCTTGAATTACAATGGGAATGAAATACTAAAAAAGGAAAATATCAGGTCCATAGGGTCTGTGACTGCAGCAAGGCATTGTCAGAGAGAGGATTAGAGCAGGGACTGCTGGAAGTGGTAAGTCTGAAGGGACTAAATTCCTGGTATCTCACATTTAGCTCTCAAAAATAGTGGATGCTTTTTGCTTTAACCTCCATGTGTGTGGTTCCTCCGTCTGTAAAACAGATGGTCTTCTCACAGGATGTGCCTACCATAGCCTGTTAGGTCTGATCTGCAGTGTGTTTTTGAAGAGAATCTCTCAGTTGTCCCCACTCACTGTGCTTCAATTTGCATTCCTAAGCACTTCTGGGGCACACAGGTTGGATTTCTTTGGACACGATTAAACTGGACGTTGTTCTGCAGGCACCTCCACCTGATGCACTCCAGCCCCTCACGGATGTTCATACTACACTGCCAGGATGCAGCAAAACCGCTGCAGTGCAGGCTTTGGGGACTCGCACCCCCTCTTCCACGCAGCAGACGTGGTCCAGCAGGACCTCAGCACTCACTAACACAGGCACAGATTTCTGCAAAAATGATGCTGCTAAGTGCCCAGCTGCAGCAGTTATGAGCAAGAGAAAACTGCCCAAGAGGAAACAATTTTTCCTTCAGTGTAAGGTTTGTACGGTGCAGAGTAAAAGCATCACATGCCACGTATGAGAAGGAAAATATGTGTTGCATAGCTGTTCCCTAAATGGGCAGCTGACACTTTCTGTGCACTGACTGAGGTGGGTGTCTTGGAGAGAAGTCATATACGTTTGTGTAACTAAAGACTGTCTTGAGGCATACATTCACGAGGTCAAATTAAAGCTGCACAGACCACCTTAATTCTGGCATTTCCTAAGTCTCAAGTGTTTGACTTTACAACCTTAATAATGTTCTTTTAACATAGTTTTTGTATGTGTAATAAATTATATACCCTTCTCACTTTCAGTGCTCTTCTCACCAGTAATGCTGTTGGACTCTGGTCCTTTGTTATGAAAACAAATATTGGAAATTATTGTTGTTGTTATTGAAACCAGATGTACTGCTCTCTGTGGCATTTATTTGTACAGTGTCAAACTCTGGCACATTTGATTTCAGGGTAGTTATTGAATAAAATGAGCAGTATAACTGATAGTGAAATGTAAGTGCTGGAAAGGCCTTAGAAGCTGTCTCTTTTCAGGAAAGTTTATCATTTTTATTTCATATGCAAACATTTGCACAAATGAGCATGAGCAAAAATGACAAAATCACATATTTGCATCAGTACAAAGTAATGAAAGCAACAGAGGGCCAAGATTAAACAATCTGTGCCTGAATGTGTGAGGCACTATATCCGCCCTAAAGAAGGTGGTCGCTCGTGCTTCGTGGGAAAAAAAAAGTGACGCCCTTGGTAAACTCAAACAATAAATGTGAAGCAGAGACCTCACTCTCTTTTCATCTTATCTCAGATCTCAGACAAAAGGCACCCAGAAGTACAGCATTTCTCCCTATCTACTTCCACGGGTGTGCATGATTCAGCTTTAGAGGCTGAACTTTTGGACATCAAGTATTAGGTGAGAAACGTCTTTTCCATGCTCTCACTGCTCATCTTGACCTCACCCCAGAGGAGAAAGCTGCTTGACTGTAGTAAAAAGTGCTGGGTGGAGAAAACGCACATGATCACCTCACAATTTTCCCACAGGATTTCTACCTGAGTTAATGCACGTGGTGGGTTGCTCTGAGAATAAATCAGGGCTGTGCTGTTAATTAAGCTTTGTTAAAAGGCTGGATCTGAAGAATTACTGAACACTTACATCTGTAACTGCAGTCAAGGAGTGTCTGTGTTCTGGATGTGCATCACAAAAAGCTGAAGACTCTGTAAATTAGTCCATGGGCTTCTCAGGTTGAATGATTTGTCTCATACAGTTTGAGCTTTAACTTCTCAGTTACTTAGACATATCTCACAAGCCTGGATACTGGTATGCTTTCATCTCAGAGAGCTGTCAAGAAAATCAATTTACTAGCAGTTGTATCTTCTTTATGGACTATAGGAACAACGGTGCAGTAAAACCAATTGAAAGATTAAACACACATGGAAGACGTGGAAAGGTAGATGTAGAGTAATAGAATTCCATGCTCTGTATGAATAGTGAAGAAAAACTGTTTACAGAGAGTTTTTGCAGCTTTAACACTTCTGTTAACATTTGGGTTGTTTTTTTTTTTGTGGTGTAACTATCTGTACAAATCCCAGGCTCATGAAAAGCACCCACAGATGCTAAAAATCTTTCAGTCTAAGTAAACAATGTGCATAGGGAAGGCTGAACAAAGCATGATACGCATGCATAAGCATCTTTGCAGTTAATGTATGTTAACCATTGCAACAAAATTACTCCCATTTTCATTATTCTGTAATACCTACTACCATTTTTACAGACTCTGCTGTTTCTGACTGGGGCTCCATCAACCAGTCTAATCCAAAAATTCAGTTCATCCCCTGACCAGCCTCCCACATTGTGCCAAGGCAGCAGTGTTCAATGCCTGCCTCACAGTATTTGCCTTATTTTGTCAGCCCTCCATCTCATTCAGGAGAGCAAGGGCAACCTATTGATTGACTGATTTCACCCTCATTCTCCTGACATTCCTTGAATTTCTTGCAGCAAAGATCAGACACCCTCCTCAGAAAACAATTTGGAATTATAGCAAGACCTCAGAGAGAGACAAGCTCAAAATGGCATGGACTTTTGTTGGGAAACTAGTCCCTGAATACTTCTGACAATTTTAAGTGGAGGCAACATCTGCAACAGGGAAGAATGACCAATTATTTATTGAAGAGAAAGGCAACCTTCATGGCCATTTCAAAAACATTTTACTGTAATCTAAAATGTACATCTGTAGGAAGGTTTGAAAGGAGAATACCAAAAAAATAAAAGTTTTTTGAGTACAGCTGTAAGGAAAATGTGCCCTGTTATTTTATAAAGCTTTTGATTGTATCCAGATTAATCAGATTTATGCTACATATATAGTATGTGGCCTAAAGTCACAGTATAGGGGGAACCCTTGTAATAAAACACAGTGATTTGGGGCTTTTTTAATATTGCAAAAGGATACTATTTTTACTGCAATATGCAACTGTGCCAATGGAAAATATTGGGAAGAAAAAAATATATTGTCTGGCACTAGTTGCCATAGCAACAAGCTGAAGTTCAAGGAGAAGTGGAGAATCTGAATTCTGTGGCAAGGTAATGAATTTAGCATCTACAGGAACAGAAATGGATTTTCTGTCACAGCCTGTAAATCAACTGCAGGAAGCCAACATGCAGGAGGTATTTTCGAATGCTTTATATCTGCTTCTTGTGTATGAAAAGTGTATTGAAATTAGCTTTCAGGGTTTTGTCTTCAAGGGCCTTCCTTCCCTTTCTTTCTGTTCAGACCAATGCACTTTAAAACATACTCGATGAAGCTGATGTTTGTTACTGCGACAAAGGCAAAAGCCTTGCAGTTTTCTCTGCCAGCCCCTGAAGTCAGCAGGCATCGCCCTCGTCTGAGAAAGCTGCTTTAACACACTCATTTTTCGCAATGCACCAAAGTTCCAAAGGTCAGCCATGAGTCGCATGTATCCAGTTGTCCAAGTTGGATCTGAGATGCTTTTTAAGATGTTTTCTTATGCAAATGCAGGATCTGGGTGAGCAAAGGGACTGAACATGAAAATACCTGAGGTATCCAGCTCAGCATCAGGAACAAACAAGACAGCTGTTCAGCATACCTACACGTAAGTGTAATTGATCTGCCTTGAAAACCCCTGCGAGCAACAGCTGCTTGGCATGAGGAGTTGCCTTGGGGGACCCATCACACCCAGGAGAAGTGGGGATGGAGTTTGGACACTGAGCGGGTGTTTCATGACGGTTGCCTGTGGAAAGGCTGCCTGTGGCTCCAGGTTGCCCACGAGCAGTCCCTCAAAAGGGATTTAGGGAAATTACATCCGTGCCTCAGCTAAATCTCTAGTCTGTTCTCGTGCTTTCTCAGTCTCCTTCAAATGGCTTGTTGATCTCTAGAGTGACTTTGTCCTTGGCCACAATAATTATGCCTCAACAATCTAGACAGTATCAGAGAGAAATGTAGAGAAAAAAAAAAATCTCACAACAGTGGGACACGGCTAACATTCTTCATGCTCTCTGTGCCTTTAAAAACATGCCTTCCTACCTCCTATCCTGAAGCAGATGGAACACACCCTGGGGAAAAGGAAGAAAATATTCTCTTAAAAAAAAAAAAAAAGAATTATAACAATACCCTGTAGTTAATTATCTATAATGGGCTTCATTCCCAGTAAATCACACCCATGTAGCTCAAATGTAATTCTTCCAAAGTCAGTGAAGATATAGCAGTGTAAAATCACTGTGAGCAGAGAATACAGATCATCACTGTAAAAAATCAAGTAGGAGAAGAAGATATTACACAAAAAAAAAAAAAAAAGTTATTTCTTATTTGGATGTCTTTGCGTAAGACAAAGGAATGCACTCTGTCCCTGTCACTGTAGAGGATGCATATGGAAGATCAATTATCTCTATATATTCCCTTTGCCTACCAGCCATGCAACTGAATGCTAACTAAACAGAATTACAGTTCAGGAATTAAAACATCTCAGAGAATTTTGTTTAATTTCTTGACCTTGACTTATTCTTGTACAAATCTTCATTTGCTTCTAGAGTAAAAGCATAACCATGAGCATCATAAATTTCCTTGGATGTGCATTTCTAACTTTCCCTGAAAAAAATGTTTTGAAATTTGTGAATTAAAACACCTAGTATCAGAGCTATTTTTTAAGATTATTATTACTTTTTTCATTTAGTTGGCACATTCCAGAAGGTAAGCCCACTTTTGACCATCTGAAAGAAAGCAAACATTTCCATTCTAACCACTATGTTTTGTTCTGTTTGTCCAGATTCCTGTTCCATTACAACTGCAAAAATGTTGGGCATCGGTTGAATTTAAGTGCCTCTCCCAAGTTAGGTCAAATCAATCAGCGAAGTTCTTAAACTCATACTTAACTATTGGGAGTCTTGAATGTAAATGGTTTCAGGACTTTTGGTGGTCTGTGGCCATTTGGAAAAGAAGAGAGGAAACACAAAGATACAAATTTCAAAGGCACTTCAGTGCTCATTTGGACAGCTGTAGAATTAAAGATGTGTTAAATCTCACAGCCTCAGTTATTCTTTCTTACTCTTCTGACAGAAATCTCTCAAAAACTTCGACCTCCTTGTCCTTTTATACATATTTGAATGGCTGGTAGCTTAAGCTTCTGCTCTGTCGTCTTTCATTTAAAATTTGAGTCCCTCTGGGCTACAGAACAGGACAGCATTGCCCAGTATGGGTTTTGGTACAGCAAGCAGGTTTCTGCTCAACAGTCCTTGGAGAGAAAGGCACTTTACTGTTGAGATGAACCACTCCAATAACAGCTTGAAGTCTGCAGGATTTCCTTACGAAAATCAGGCATTTGTTTGCCTTTAAAGAGAATCTTCTGATCCAAGAGACTGCTTTTATGCAGTAATGGTGTACCGTGTTTCGGGGATTTTTGCCTGAAACTGTAAGTAAATATGAAGATAGTAGGAAATCATTATTTCAATTACTACTCCTGCCGTGAACATAAGATTGTCTCTGTCTGACAATCAGTGCACAATTTTAATTTACATAAGCTTCTCTTGGAGTGGAAAATAATAAATCAAAACATGTTTTTTTTTCCTTCCCACTTCTGTCCCTACAGAGTATTTAAGTGACTGGAATAAACAAAGCCAGACATGACAGCATTCGGGACAGACTCTTTTTCCTTCCAGCTCTGCGGTACTTCTCAATCCTCTCCCACTTGCTGGACGTGCAGGTACACAAGCTGTTGAAGATGGTGGAAATATCAGATAACACAGTCATTTCCCTCATTTCCCTTAAAAAAAAAATAGACAGATGCTTAGGAAGAGAAGATCCTATCTTGTACATTGGACAAGCACTGTCTGGAATAAAATCATGAAATTAGCATAAACTTTGCCTTATGTGATCTGACCAGGATAGGAGTGAAATATATACAGTCAATAACCTGCTCATGAAGGAATCTGCTGTTAAGAACCAGGGAATTATGCCTTGAAATATTTCTCCAGGCTGATAGACATGTCAGGCAGGTGCTAGGTGCACTTGGATTTCAATCAGTCCCTTTTCAACAAGTCTCTAATTGTTAACACAAAGTGACAAATATCCAGCAGGTGCCCCCTGTTCAGAATACCTTAAAACCCAATGGTTATGTTGTGTATCTCAGAGTTATGAATTGAGGCACTTTTGATTGCAGTTGATGCTATAAAGTATTAATTACCAATAAGAACTGTTTAATCTTTCTTGCCATCTTTTCACTCAGATGTGCCATGAACCACTGTGATAAACATATCTGTATTACGGAAATAAACCAACCAGGTACATTTTTTTTGCCAAGTCATTTTTCTGCAAGATCCATCCTTGATTCAGACCACAGTGTGACTGTAAAAATTGGCATGGTTCAACTGCTGGAGCAGTCAAAGGGGTGGGAACATCTGTGATCCTGTCACCAAACACACTGTCCTGTCAAGTCATAGCCTCAGGAAAAAGAGTGGAAGATTTGATTGGGACGCAGATCTCTCTCAGCATGGCTGAGATTTCCAAGAAGTGTGGAGGAGCCTGCATGCCTTCCTCCAGCAGCTTTGTGAATCGACCCCAGGATATTCTTTTCACATCTGTAACAATAAAAAAAAAAGAAAGCCATTTCAGCTGTTTTGGGGTGAGATTTTTTTTTTTAACTGTGTACATTCCCGTCAGTCTTAGCTGAAGATTTTCTCACTCTTTTTTTTTGCTTCAGCTACCAAAGAAAAAGCCTTTTTTATGGTACCAAAAAGACATGTGACCCCTTCTCTGAAAAACCTGTCTTTGACTACTTCTGTGACAGTTTCCACAGCTCATTAACTCTTCTGTGCAAATTTATTTATGAGCACAAACTATTTCCCCTCCCTATCAGTTCTCTCCAGAAAGTAAGGGAGGAGAGACTGCCACTGTAAGGAGTCGTTGCATGAGTGATTTGGCTCTATTTACAGCTTGCAGAAATATAACCTGCCTGTTTGTGCTGTCCCCATTCACCTGAGAAATCTTCATTTGTGCTAGTAATTCCACTGAAGTAATTACTGTCTGAGGAGCTGAAGCATGTTATCTAGCCAATTCTTCTTGCAAGCCATAATGCACAGCTGCAAACCTCCGGGAGAGCACTGAAAGGCATCCTGAAACTTCACGGTAGTGGCAGGAGGGAAAGTGAGGACACCTGGCCCTTCTGGCGTTCACATAGGACTGACTGGTTATGTGCAGAGAGTGGGGAAGGGGAAGGAGAGACAGGGCTACCATGGGTTTGTTTATCCTTCCATTTAATCTTAAATCACCTCAAAGGGATTTTTGTGATCTGTTGATTTTTTAAGCTGTTGGAGATGGCAGGGAAGCCAGGAGTTATTAGTTTTTTGGGTTCCAGTAATGAATTCTGGATGCCGAAGCAAAAGTCTGCTTTCCTTACTCTTTCCCAGGACTAATTCCTGTCCCCTTCCCTCAGAAAGGAGCCTTCTCTACAAGACCAGTTTATCTCACTTTCCATCAAGATTTTTCCAATTACCCAAACTAGCTCAGGCAGAAGCAGTTCAGCTGCATACCACAAAACACTGTGGTGTGCTGCAGGATTCAATGTTGCTCCTGAAGATCCCAAAGCTGTGTACATATCTTCTTGCCATTCTTAGAAGGGCAGAAGCAGACTGGAAAATCTCAGTGGAACTTTATCCCAGAAATTCCTTCTCAAAGAGTCTGTACGCACCAAGCATGCCCTGCGTTTACACAGAGCTGAGCTAGCCCAGCAGAGAAAGCCACATCCCTGCAGAGCTCATTATCAGTACTCCCAGCTTGTGACTAGGCAAGACTGCTTTATAATTGTTCTTTTAGTTGTCAAGGACTGTCTAGGAACATTGCATGCAAGCACAAGTTAGAGACACTGGTGCTACTCCTATGGGTTCAGTGCTTCCCAGAGACACTGAAGAAGATGACCCAAGAGATCTGGTTCAGGTTGTAGAAGACCAACAATCACAGAGGACAGGCACAGACCTAGACACTGGAGAATAAGGGAGGGAAAATGTCTCCAGAGGCACAAAGCTGAACAAGCAGCTTAATTCTGGCATTTCCTAGCATTTGAGTGCTTGGATTTGAAACATCATCTTTTTATCTAGTTCTTGTGCACACAGAAAACGGTTGCAAATAACAATATTGAGTTGGGTTCTTTTACCGTCTTCTGTCACAATTTTAAAAGGCATCTTTAAGAAGGCAACATAACTACATCTTACAATGAGCTTTGACTTCGTAACTCCTGAACTATCAACAACCACAGGTAATTCAATGAGAAAACAGATCTCTGACTGTGTTGCTTCTGTAGCAGTCACTTTACGGGGCAACTGCTTGAAGAAAGGCCATTTGACACCCTATACCTGAAAGCATCAATGAACATCAGTCCAGAGACCTCTGCTCAGAAAGCAGCATTGATGGGGTCTCATACAAACCCGAAGCAAGCCATGTAGTGAGCAGACTGTTTACATCAAATGATTAAACCATTACATTAAGTGAGAAACAAGGCAAGATCCAAGATGTCTCAATCTCTACTTGACATGAAAGGCAAGAGCTACTAGTTTAAAAATACTGGTGAAAATCTGGAGGACGTCTGCTTGCCCTACAGACTAATGGGCTGCAGCAGTTATCATGTTCTTGGGGAGTCCTGGGCAGAGTTCAGAGAGTACGTACAGTCCCACCAGTACAGATGTTGTGTGCAGTCAGTGGAAATTCAGTCCAATACATTGTAATTGCTAAAGTAATTAAAGCTCATTACTGAAAGCAAACATAACCGCCGAAGTTAGTGCTCCTGAAGGAGTCAGTGACATTCCTCATTTACTCACACTGGAACCAAAAGAGATCATGAGGGCACAGATGAACTTTGGGCTGACAGAGGAGGAGCAATTTAAGGAGAAAATAGTTACAAGGGGGGGTTAATATATTTATATATGTAAATTGTGAAAATAAAAAAAAACCCTGCAAAATAATACATTACTGTAAATTGAATGCCTTTCCAGTAGTGGGCGAGGGGAGGCGAGGGGAGGCGAGGCGAGGTGAGGCGAGGCGAGGAGAGGCAAGGAGAGGCGAGGAGAGGCGAGGAGAGGAGAGGGCTGTCAGCCTGGGCATGTTTACAGAACAGGTGATGTGTTCCCGGATAAACTCATTAACTATAATTTCCTTTCCCCATTCTGGACTTCTGATCTCTTTTCTTGAGGACTGCTGAAGTTACTACCTGTTATTCATTCCGTAGAGAATGAAAAAAAAAAAAGCCATTTAGTATCAAGATACATAAATTTAATCTGTGCATGTAGAAGTATTCTAGTATATGTATACATATAAATACACTTAGGTTCACATATATGTACATGATTATATTAAATGTCTACAATAAAAACAGAAAAAAAGCCTATATATATAGACATACACATCCACTATATCTATATCTATAATTATACTTATACATACTTGTATACACATCTATATTTTGTTACATGCAAAGATGCATATGTGTGAACGGATGTGTGTGGGTAAGTATGTAATGGAGGTATACATCTAAGTTCCTATTGTGGTCAATGGAGTTAAGACAGGTGCCTAAATGTAGCTGTCCACAATGACCTGAGATGTCCTCTGGTATCCAAGACAGCCACACAGGTCTGACAAATGTAACACAGGATCTTTGGGAAATTCATGGCCTTGTGAATTGATCCTTCTGGAGGTCACGGACGATTATTTTCGTGAGTCTCAAACTGTATTAGATGCATATGTTTAGACAACTAAATCCAGCTCCTAGTTGATGGATTCTCCAAAGCTGCTCAGCTGAGCTCACAGCAAGCACCATTTGTTCACCTGAAGAGCTCTCGAAACTCCATTGACTGTACTGACTAAATTGCCATTGATTGGTAAGGAAGCTTAGGCAGCCAGCACACATATGGACACCTACATGAAAACACCAACATTTAGCAATCTTAACCTAGAGCAGAATCCTAGCTGCTAACGTAGAAGTATGAATTCTGCCATAATTCTAACTTGAAAAAAAAGATGTAATCTTTTGCCCAGCTGGTGACATTGAAAGCACAGAGTGGAAGTGCAGACCAGTTTAGCTCTGCAAAAAAAACTGTGCCTGCTACAGCTCTAAGTGGAAGAACAATTTCAGGTATTTTTACATGGTTTTCAGTGATCGACCAGTTGCATACCTTGACTGATTTATGTTTGCCTATTACAACATGCAGGCAAAAGGCAATCATCTTGTCACAGCTGATTTTATCCCAGTATTGCCCTGCTCTGGATTACTAGTTCTTTCACGTCTGAGTACTCTTACTATGACCAATTTTCATTTCTGAGAGAAAATGAAGTGTTTTCTGAACACTTTGTTTATGGTAGTCTATAAAATTTTTGACATTTTCATGTTGAATATTTTTTGTATTCAAATTCCTTCTCAACCTCAGAAAGCTCTCTTTAAAATCAAAGAAAATTCATAGAATCATAGAATCATAGAATGGTTAGGGTTGGAAGGGACCCTCAAGGGTCATCTAATCCAATCCCCCTGCATGAAGTAGGGACATCTCCGACCAGATCAGGTTGCTCACAGCTCCGTCCAACCTGGCCTGGAAAGTTTCCAGGGATGGGGCATCTACCACCTCTCTGGGCAACCTGTGCCAGTGTTCTACCACCCTCAGTGTAAAAATTTTTTTCCTAATATCTAATCTGAATCTACCTCCCTCTATTTTAAAACCATTACCCCTCATCCTATTACAACAGGTCCTACTGAAGAGTTTTTCCCAAAAAAAAAACCTGATTTCATCTGAAATCAGTCCATTCAAATAATTTCTCAAATGTACCACTTAGCATTCATTATGGTTAATGCACTAACAGAAGTCAGAGATGTGCTGTCCCTACATCACATGGAAATGTGGGGCCCACTTTGACAGCTGTTCTAGGTGGAAGCAATCCCCAAGACTGGGCTTACCACAGGGCTGGTGTAGCACACCTCTGTAAGGAGGCATGAATTCCTTTTGCCATAGTCTCACAGTTGCATCTCTGGAATGAGTCTTGCACTGCCTGGGCTCAGGGAAATTTCCCTTCCACACACTGCCATTTTGCAGCTTGTGTGTAAGAAGAGATGCCATCAGTGCAGGCAGTTCTTTATTCGAGAAGCAAGCTTCAAAAATCACATACTCCTCATGTGATTAAGCGGAATCTGATTTCATGATTCAGCAATGTACATTTCATACTTGCTAATTAACTTGCATGGCTGAGTCTGAATATTGTCACAGAGTCAGTTTTGCTTGTTATATATTTTCTTCTGCTTTGCCAGCAAAGTAGTTGGTCAGTTCTCATATTGATCCTGACCAATTTGCATCGCTGATGCTTTCAAAGTGTACTTTTAAGGAGATAGACACAATTAAGAATTAATATAGTTTTGCAGGGAAAATAGAAAGAGCACCACCATGCTATATTCTGCAAGATAACATGCTGAGGAGAAACGCTGTGTGCCTGTTGACAACCTGGCAAGGCTAATGTCAGCAGCAGAGTCACAGCTGGAAGCCTGCCCAGATTCTCTACCAGGAGACGAGCCATGAGCTCGGTGGCACCTGTGGATCAACAACACGTGCAGTCCTACGTGAGCCATTAATTTAGCAAAGGAGGATGTTTTCATTTACTGTGTTTGTCAGCTCTGTAGTTTGGCATCGCAGGGATGAGAACTAGGGATGAGGTAATCTGTTCACATAGAGTATCGACTCAAACCAGCCACCAAAAGCACCAGCTCTAAGATTGGGGAGATCTTTTTCAGAGTGAATGATAACAGATTAGCAGTTTTAGTTTCCCACACATTCTCTTTTCACTGCAGACAGAATTCCTTTGTGTACTGGTAACTGCGAACTCAAGGAATTTTTCTACTGTAAAAGCAGTACTGGATACAGGTAGTTTGGTTGAATCACTGGATCATATAAATGGCTAAGCAACAAAAAGAAAAACAAATAAATGCATGAATAATGCATTATCCCCCTCTTTGGCTGTATTTTCAGCTTTTTTATTATTGTTATATAAATTGCAAGCCAGAACAAACAAGTCATCACCCATCTTTGCTTGGATGAGATAAGCAAGTTGTCAGCAAAGCACAAGGCAAAAGAGATTGTAAGCCATTTAATCAGTCCTTTAAGCAGTTTTTATAAGTATGTAGTTCCTCAGCAAACCACAGTTTTGCAATTGAATTACCATGAATTGAGATATTCCCCAAGAAGAATGGCAGATGTGAGGGAGGGTGATATAATCATGTTTTACTACACAGCCAGGGCCTCGGTGCTGAGTGCTGCAGACAAGGACCGTTTGCATCCTAGGTTAGCAAAGAGCTTTGGACTGCCAAATATCTAACTGCAAAATATGCTGTACTTACAGATTCTGTAAAAACACTTAATAGATGAAAGCAGTGTCTGCTCCCTACCTGCCAATCTAGCTATCTGTTCACTTTTTCTCTTTAGATAAAGTATGGCCTTATGATGCAGTGAATTCAGGTCATAGTTCAGAGCAAAGATTTTTACAGCAGTTAGTTATTATATTTGAGAAAAGGACTTGGTTTTAGAAGGAAAATATGGGAAAGGAACATGAGAGGTTCTTGGTGTTTATTTACTTTTTGCCTTTTGGGGCTCAGAGGGCTGATAAGAACCTCTCTTGTAAGTTGGGAGTTCTTGAGGCAAAGGCATGGATACCTGCCCTCACCAAGCCTGGTGCTGACCCTCTCCTCTGATGAGTTGAGAATGTCAACTGTCTGCTCTTAAAATGCTTTTTTTTTTTCTCTGCACCCACCAAGAAGCCTTAAAACCTAAAGATTACACTTAATTATTTTTAAATTATTGGTTTTCTCTCCATGTTTCAAAAAAGTTACTAAAGCCTTTTTTTGTGTGTGTTTGGATTCTACTTCAACACATATAGTAATCCTTCAGTGTAAAAAATCCTTATGGCTAAACTGTGGAAGGGATATAAAGGACCAAATCTCACTGGCTTCAGCAGAAGTTCAGACACCAAATAACTCCAAGGGTTTGGGGCTTTTCCTGTGTACCCTCTTTATACCTGTATGCCTCTACCCTAGAGCTGCTCCGGAGATAGGAAAAAAACCTTGGAGCACATTCAGGAGGTGGGAAGCAGAGGCATTCCAGAGAGTGCACCATATTCTCAAATCACAGAGCCTCAGCACTGTCCCTGGCCCATCTGCACCTCCCTCTTTACGGTCATTTTCCCAAGCATCTCCTCTGGGAACCATGCTGCTGCTGGCTGACTTGGTTTGCAGCTGCAGAAACACAGCCCTGGGAAGGAGTTTTGGTGAGTTACCGGCTGCTGGGTTTTCCTGTTGTTAATTCCCAGGGTAGCTAAGAGTCTGTCTGCAATGACCTGCACTGAATCTGAGCAGCATCTGTTCTCCATAGCAATGTCCTTCTTCAACTTGGAATACCCAGGAAAGAACAGATAGGACGGAGCTGGAGCAGGGAGGCTCAGGGAAACCTGTTGGAGCAGACAAGTTCAGTTGCAGGCAGTGTTCATAAAACTCATATGGTTGAGTCCCATCCCATGCCCTGCAGGTAGGTTTGTACCTCACACACTTACAGAACAGTCATGCAGCTTTTCTCTGTGACAGCACAGTGGAGTTATGATCCCCTGACCCACTGAATTTTGAAGCTGGGGCTCACAGAGCAGAAGGGGTCACTGATTTTCAGAGCTGCTAGGGATGAGCCACCTTGCATGTCTCCCACAGGTGACCCCCTCAGATGTCACACATCACTTGCACCCCTTCCACACTCATGTGTCCAAACCTGCTCAGGTCCTCCCGGGCATATCCTGGCAGGCATAGGGAAATATTGTATTTGAGTAATCTGCTTGGGAATGCCAATTTCTAATTTTTTTCAGAGAAAGAGAGTAGAACAACGATGGTAAGTGCAGAGGATTTCTCATTGCTGCTTGCAACACACGTAACACATTTTTAGGTGAAACACAGGCCTCAGTCTCCCTGAGGATAAGCCACATTGTTAGTCCGTTCATTTGTTTGAAAAGCTGCAATAACAAAATCTCATCTGAGGAAAGCAATTTGGCATCAAAATCTTAGAAAGCACAAGGCGAGAGAAGAATATGCACCAAAACACTTGTTTCATTTTGTCTCCATTGACTTTATTGATTGCAATAACAGTATCTGATTCTGACGTAGAGCTTTTTACCCACATAGCTAAAGCATTTTATGAAAATAGGTCCATATATAAGATGAAATTACTTTTTCTTCTGGTGGCAGATGGCTCAAAACTCAACTAGTTAGTTCCCATCCTAAGGCCCTATTCTCTGGAACTCAGTCTAACAGAAGTAAGTCTTGCCCACATCTCCACGAAGGCGAAGGAGACTTTACCCAGATTGCCTAGCAAATCCATGCTTGGTTTTGTGCGACACCTGATTCACTCTGCCACGAGTCATCGGGCTCTGCAGTTGTCTATCATTGTCTGGCCAGGCAGGATGTGCTTAGTTATGTGTTTGGAGCACTGTACAGATCTAATTTTTCTGCATTGAAAACAGACTTTCTCGTGATCTGAGGGGCGGAGTGACCCTGTAAAAGTTGGATGATCTTCTTTATTTATATAGAAATATAGTAAGCTGCTTACCAGATGGACTTGTTTGCAAGCTTGCCCACTTCTGACATGAATCAATTAGTTTACAGGGAGATTTTCTGGAAACCAGCAAGTTCAAGAAAAGAAAACCAATGTGATACCAGTACTGCCACCTCGTGTAGGCTCTGACCATTGCAGATGTTTCCTACAGGAGCTTTACATTGTAGTAGCACTCAGTAACAAGAAAGTTATTACCAGAGCAAATGCTTTAAATGGCTGCAGACTAACACGATACAAAGGATACTATTACCCTGTTACCATTCCAAAGCCTGTCCTTCCAACTAAACATCTGCAGGAACAGAAATACTCTTGGATCCGATTTATAAGTGGACTTCGATATCACATAGTCACAACTTCAGTGGTAAACCATAATTCCCTACTGGAAATGAAGAAATTAAAGGAAACACTGCAGGAAAATGGGGAAGACAAAGAGCTTTAGAGAGTGAATAGTTCCCCTGGAGGAGAACAACCAAGGCAAAAGGAGCAGAAAGCTAAAGCAGCAGGCAAGATCATCAGGCAAATACAGAAGAAAGATCAGCAAGCCCAAATCAAATAAAATATTGTACAAAAGGGAAATGGGAAAAAGCTTGAAAATTGCTTCATGTTACTTCTTCTCACCTTGGGGGTCCACCTAGGTGTCGTTTTCTGCACTTAAGTAACATCTCTGAATTCTTATAGGGAAATCCTAACAGTATCGTCTCTAAAAGCAGATATGATGATCAACAGACCATTGATCTTCCAAACGAAATATCCGAAGACTTTTTTTTTGCAGGGATGAGCTCTGCCAAGGGAAACAAGAGGGCTGTGTCACTGTGTGACCAGGGACATGCACTCCACATTAGTCTGCAACCCTTCCACACTCTCCCTGCCCTCTTTGCCCACCCCACATATGCACATGGGTGGGAACAGCCATGAGCTCACTGAAGCAAGGCTCACTGCCCATGTGAAGATCTCTGGAGTATGGCTAAAACAGTGTAATCCTCTGTTTTGAACATATCACACCTAAAATGAAGCAAGCAGAACCAATTCCAGAACAAGAGAGCATCAGGTCGCATTATTAGGAACAGTGAAAACAGACACTAAGAACAGGAAAGCAATGAATCGCTCTCTTAAAGGATGTTCAAAGTTTACAGGAGCTCAAGGGCAGACTGGAGAAATATGGCAAGAGAAATCACCAGGAATGACCAGATACACACAAAACATACAGGACATGTTCGGCTCAGCAGAGCAACTTACCCCACATTCTCCATGTCAACCCATCCAATACCTTGACTCCAGCATTGTATAGGTGCCTTAAACAGAGCTCCCGGAAATCCTAGCAGAAAACAGAAAGCAGAATGAAGCTAGTTAGTCTTAAAAACAAGTTAAGATTAAATTTAAACTTATTTGATGTAACAGAGACTTATTCTGGTTATGGGCTAATCTTTTCCATAAAATTCAGAGTAGTCATTGTCTTAGAAGAACTATTTTTTCACTATGCTGACAAATACCAGGTTTGAATAGAAACTGTGAATATATTTTTTTTTCCCAGAAAATAAACCACTATACCACCATTTCACAAAGTCTGGTTTGGGTCAAGCTTCCCAAAATTTCATACGGATTGCACCTGGAACTCTCTCACCCTCCTTCCCTCCGTCTCTCTCCCTTCTCCCCTCTTTCCTTCCCTCCCAGGAACATCACATGAGGACAGCTTCCCTACTCCCCGTTTCCATCTGGTCAAAGCAGAGTGACAGAGTCTGGGCAGAAACTGCCTTTCACCACAGCTACAAATGCAGTGCAATATTCCTGCTGGCTATACGAATGGTAATGTAGAAAGAAAGAGTGAGAACTGTGACACCTGCAGTCATACACAATGCTCAGACACCCAGCAGTCACTATTCTGCATGTCCTTGGATAACAGCAAAAAACCTAGGGGAAGCTCTCTGTTATCACAGGCTTAGCTTTCAAACCTTCTTTTCATCCTGTCACTGTGGAACAAATTCTTTTCTCTTTCACACTGAGTCTTTTCTTACTGTATCCAGCTTAATAACGATCACCATCACTGCAGTTTTGATGTTTTTAGATGGCACTGCAGAATTTAATTTAAGCAAAATTTTCACTTTAGGTTTCTCAGTGTAATAAATGGGGGCAAGGCTAACTGCCCGGCAAGCTTTAAAGCAGGCTTTTTCAAAAATTTTTGCTTACCATACTTTCCTGTGGACAAACAGAGAGACCTACTAAATATTGGTAAGTAGTTTTGACCACAGTCCTTAAATAGTGTTTATCTACATTGTCTATGTCTCTGTCATTTCTGTTTAAAAATAAAAGAAAAAAAAACTATTCCAGAAATATATGAAAAATCATGCTTCAAGTACAAACGAGTGTACTTGACAAAATATGAAAGTGCTGTCCAGGGACACGTGTTTGAATGGCTCTTTAAAATTATAGAATTATGGAAATTGACATATTTATTGCAAATGGTTATTTGTTGAGTAGCATTTGACATGTGGAGTTATAGTTCACATCAATTTGTTCAGCATCACCAGCGTCTCCAGCGTATACATTACCAGCAGAGCCCCTAGATCCATATAACATGGCTGCATTGGAGGGCAGTGGATTAAGGAAACCAGATTAGCTTGATGCTGATTCCCAGTGTCTAAATAAATTACTTCAGCTTCAAGACATCAGATGAGATAACATCCCAGCCAAATTACATCACACTACAGTATCTGGCAGGCTTTTTATTCTAGGATATAAGGGGAAACAGATGAATATAATAAAGCTATCTAAAAATCTCTGAACATTTACTCTTTAAAAATTGAATTAGTATCTCATTTTCCCATTAATCAGTGAGCCATATCTCTTTCTGATCAGGTGTACAGTGAGACACATTTCCAGATGTCTCCAGAGCAAACACCTTATTCTGTGGGAAATGCAGAAATATTTTTCTCTCCATCACAGTCACACTTTAGAAATATCCTTGCACCATGTGGAAATACTTTTGTTTAAATTAGATGTGCCAGTGCAGGAAAATACAAACACTACAAGCATCTGCTGTGTAGCAGCTAAATCTGATTGAACAGTCATGATCAAAAAGAGAAAGGCATCCTGTACAGGTCCCCATGACGTAAATCAAAAACATCTTTAGGGGAATATCTTAAAGTCAGAGCTTCACAAAGCCAGTGCACACTGATGTATAATATAAAGGATTGCTCTCATTCTTTGTTGTTCTACCCAAGGAGCTAAGATCGCTGCAAGAAGAAGTAAAATTCAATCATTAGAGTACCATATTTGCATTATTCTTTCATCTATCTCCAGTTTTCAGGCACCTTTTATGCCTCCTCACGCAATTTAAAACCCTATTAACACAAACAATTGCTGCAGCTTTATCCTAGGAGGACGGCATGTGGCTCTGAACCCACTGCTGCACCTGTATTATAATCAGCAAGCCAGTAGGCTGTGAATTAAGCCAGTCCTCTAAGGAAAGGATTTGAGTGGGGGTCCACAGCCCTTAGCTTCCAGCAGGAGCAACTGGAGCTCTGTGGCTGTGCAGACAGGGCTGGAGAATGCTCTGAGTACCCTTCCTCATGCATAATTTAGGTTGGTTAAAAGGCAGACATCTAGTCTGAAGTTACTTTCCTAAGTTTCTTCTATAACCAGTGGAGATGGATAGGCACTGTCAGAGGATGCCCTATCTCATCCTAAAGAGGAGGTCTGCTGCAGGTGGCGTCAACCACTCTTTGGAGGTTGCTAATCTGACCATGGAGGAAGCTGAAGGCCTTGCTTCAGATCAAACCTCTAACCCTTAAGAGATAAGAAGATGAGATGCACCTTTGTCTGCCTGCTCAACTACCCCACAGAACCTCCCTGAACAGGAAAGATATTTACAAAGCAGTAAACCAAAAATAATTATAAACTTGCTAGAACTGCAGAGTCTCAACTTCCATTAGCAACATTGTGTTGATTTACTCTAGCCAAGGTTTGGTGACATATGCTTGACTGAGAAATCGCATTGAATTACGTGATTGTTTAAAAATTACTACATGATCTTTCAATCTACCTTTTGGTTCCCTTTGGAATTGTTTATTTATTTATGCACTGTAAAACCCTGCACAAAGGATGGAATTCACTGGAACAAGCTACCCAGAGAGGGAGTGGATGTCCCATCCCTGGAGACATTCAAGATCAGGTTGGATGAGGCTCTGAGCAACCTGATCTGGTTGGAGATGTTCCTGCTTCTTGCAGGGGGGTTGGACTAGATGGCTTTTAAAGGTCCCTTCCAACCCAAACCATTCTATGATCCTGTGAAATACAGACTCCAAAGTCCAAGTCTACAAAACATCCCAAGAGATGTTACTGGTTTCTGAAGTACTCTAGCCACATCAATGCAGTTCTGCCCCAAATTAATTTTCCTCACAGAAAAAAAAAAAAACAAAAAAAAACAAAAAAAAACAGGACTTGTTATCCAAGGCATAGTGGTAGGCAGAAACAACTATTTTGTATTTTGAATTGAGATAACATCTCTGTATTGCACTGGATAGTTGTACACACAGCTCATGTTAGGTCTGATATGAGTACATTTTTCTTTATTGTAATATATAGGCTTGTCCTTTGAAAGCCAGAGTTTCTTTAGAAAAAAAAAAAAAAAAACAAGCCAGAACTTGGGGCGAAGCACTGCTATATTTAAAGTCCTGCATCTCTACAAATACATTCTTCAGTAGGAATACAGATACAAAAATAATGAAATTGTGAAGAAGGGAACAGAACAATTTTTGTAGCTCCTAGCAAACACTTTGTGGGTTCAGTCATCTCACTGTGCTTTAATATGTGCTTTAATTTTTAACAAAATATGCAAAACTACGTGTAAATTCATGTTAAGGAAAACAGATTAATGTTGCTACAAGAAGCCAGGGAGGCAACGGAGAGGACAGGGAGGCAATGCATGATGGACCAAGACACCACAAAGGCCCTGCTGTGTCACAGGGGAAGAGAAAAGGGAGAGAGGCTGCTGCTGGTCCATCAAGCCGCCAAGAAACAGCACGCCTATGCAACATGAGTGCAAGAAAAGCTGATGCTAAAGGCAAGTTGTCAAAGGGTTATTAACTATTATGGCAACTGTTGTATCCACATAGCCTGAAAAGGAGAATTAAAGCTCTGTTTTGTCTCCTGTGAAGATAATTAATGACAACTACAGAATTAATTGCTTTCCATTTTCAGCCCCATGCCAGGCAGCACTGCATACGTTGCTCTGACTGAGCAGATGCAGAGCCAGTGAAGAATAAATATAGTCAATAGGTGAAGTCTTTGAATAATCAACACTTCAGGAGTTGACACTTGGAGTAGGAGCCTGTGTTTACATGTAACAGTCTTGTGACAGTAATGTCTGTAGTTTAACTCGAAGGACTCAACTCAGATCTCTCAAAGTATTTAAGCATCTAAATCCTCCTGTCATTCAAAATTCCAGATTCAGCTGTCTACCTGTCTGCTGTAACAAGCCCAACAACATCCTGTGAGGAGCCTCCTTCTTATTACAGGAGAGCAAAGACTAATACTCCCTTTGCATAACATTCAAGGAACAGTTTATTAGAGCATAGGATTTGAAAAATACCAGAGAAAGGCTTCAAGTGGTCATTTGGCTCACACAGAAAATCTGTCTGGCTTCTGGACTACACATTTCACAAACTCCTCAGACTGGACACTAGTTTGAAAACATAGCCCTTGGTTTTGTAAGCTGCTCCTGGTACTTACACAAATATTGGAGTAGCTTTTCAATACATTAAGCATCATATAGGCAAAAGAACAATTTCTAAATTACCTCATCTGCTCTCACTATATCTCCTGCTTCACTGAAATAAACATGGTTATTCCATGGATGGTAGCTACGTACTGATGTACTGAAGAAAATCTTCCTATTTGAGACTGAAGTAGAAGGTAACACATTTGTACACATGTTGCACTTTCATCAGCTGAAGGTTGCCACAGAAATGGTGGCATAAAAATGTGGAAGACTTACTAACATTATGTGCTGGTTTTGTTGGGGGGGGGGGGAGGCGCGTGCTATGGTGACAGCTTCTGTAAGAAGCTGCTAGAAGTTTCCCCTTTGTCCAATGGACTCTGTCAGGTCTAGGGCAGAACGACCACTGGTGAGGGCCAAGCCATTTGGGGACCGAATGTTCCCTGATAACACCTCTGTGACAATGTATTTAAGAAGGGGGGAAATAAAAAAAAAAGAAGACGACAATGTGTAGAAGCTGGAGCCGGGGCAGAGAGGGGGACGTGCGAACCCCGTGGGCCTTGTGGCCCTCACCGTCTGGCCTCCCGCCAGGTGGCCAACTGGGCCTGACTTGGCCCAGCCCAGTTGCAAGAAGTGGAGGGGAGATGAGATGTGAAGGGGCCCTGAGAGGTGTCTGCCTGCCAATTGTGAAGAATTTCTTGTGAGAGGAACGGCTGCAGATACCAAGGTCAGTTCAGAAGGAGGAGGAGGAGTAATGCTACTCCTGGCCAAGATTCCCCTGCAGCCTGTGGTGATGACCATGGTGGAGCAGGTTGTCCCCCTGCAGCCCATGGAGGCCCACGGAGGAGCAGAAATCCACCTGCAGCCCATGGAGGACCCCACACTGGGGCAGGCAGAAGCCAGAAGGAGGCTGTGGCCCATGGAGGGCCCACGCTGGGGCACCTGTTCTGGAGGGACTGCACCCAGTGGAAAAGGACCTGTGCTATACCAGTTCATGAAGGACTGTAGCCCATGGGAGGGACCCCACACTGGAGCAGGGGAGGAATGTGAGGAGTTCTTCCCCCAAGGAGGAAGAAGCGGTGTAAAGAAACGTGTGATGAACTGACTGCAACCTCCATTCGCTATTCCCACTGTGCTGCTCAGGAGGGGGAAGGAGATGTAGATAACTGAAGTTAAGCCCGGGAAGAGGGAGGGGATGGGGGGAAGTTGTTTTTGTTCTCTTCCTCATTATCCTGCTTTGGTTTTACAAATAAATAAATATCTTTCCCCAAGTTGAGTCTGTTTTGCCCATAACAGTAACTTTAATGATCTCTCCCTGTCCTTATCTCAGACCTTGAGACTTTTTTATTATCTCTCCCCCTATTCCCTTGGAGGGTGGGGGGGAGTAAGAGAGAGACTGCATAGCTTGGTCTCGAGCAGGGCTAAACTATGACATATTACTAATGAATATAGGTAATAGTAAGGTATAGTAAAGTAATAGCAAGTCATGATATCAGGGAAGATTCAAACCTTATGATATTACCTGAGCTCTTGGCACACAAATTTTAAATCCATAATTACATCCCACAGAACATCCTACATGGTCTTGGTGATGCAGACCTAACAGATGTTAAGTTAAGCCATTAAACAGTTTATATGGTTAGTTACATGGCATAAAACTCATAATTATTGCTTACTCTGCCAATGAAGCACAAAGGGGAGAAAATGACAAATTCAAATTAAAAAATCAGCAGACATGCATTATGCATATCTGGGAAGGAGACAGAGTGAATTCCCCTTCAGGCAGTGCTAATGCTGCTCAACTGTTTTTATTCAGATTGTGTTGTCTCTTAATGTTAGCAGCACAATCCTTCTGTGTCAGATGACGATATTTTTAACTTCTTTTGACTCTTTCCTCTCCTCTTCACCTTCGTTTCCATCTGTTGTTGAACAAGCATGCCGGAGTTAGAATTGCCCATGCGATGACAGAGGGAGGAACACAGCAGACTGGAGATGTTTTTCTGGTGGGAGCAGAGCTCTGCTAGCCCTGAAACTGTCGCACATGGTTCTGGCACTGGCTGTGACTGGCAGGTGTTACATATCCACAGTTACATAGGCGTTAAATAGACACAGTTTTGGTGTCCAATCCATAGCCTAAAATAAAATAAAAAACACTGAGCCACTAATACTCCAAGGGCAAAGAAGACTTGCTCCTGTGTGTTTTGTGAAATGCTGAGAGAATTAAAATTCCAGTAGACAGTTTAGAATCATAAATTAAGTAAAAAATTATGGTGATGAGGTCATTTATCACAACACCAAGCTGAGTGGTGCAATTGACATGCCTGAGGGATGGAATGCCATCCAGAGAGACCTGGACAAGCTTGAGAAGTGAGCTCATATGAACTTCATGAGGTTTAATAAGACCAAGTGCAAGGTCTTGCACCTGGGTCAGGGCAACCTCCAGTATCAATACAAGCTGGGAGATGAAAGGATTGAGTACAGCCCTGCCGAGAAAGACTTGGGGGTACTGGTGGATGAAAAGCTGGACATGAGGTGTCAAAGTCCGCTCATAGCTCAGAAAGCAAATCATATCCTGGGCTGCATCAAAAGAAGTGTGACTAGCAGGTCAAGGGAGGTGATTCCCCTCCTCTATTCCACTCTCATGAGACCCCACCTGGAGTACTGCATCCAGCTCCAGAGCCCTCAACAAAAGAATGACATGGACCTGCTAGAGTGAGTCCAGAGGAGGGCCATGAAGATGATCAGAGGGCTGGAGCACCTCTCTTATAAGGTCAGGCTGAGAGAGATGGGGCTGTTCAGCCTGGAGAAAAGAAGGCTCCAGGGAGACCTTAAAGCAGCCTTCCAGTACCTAAAGGAGGCTTATAGGAAAGATGAGGAGAAAATTTTTAGCAAGATCTGCAGCAATAGGACAAGGGTTAATGATTTTAAATTAAAAGAGGGTAGATTAAGACTAAACATCAGGAAAACTTCTAAAATGAGGGTGGTGAAGCACTGGAACAGGTTGCCTGGACAGTTGGTAGGTGCCCCATCCCTGGAGACGTTGAAGCTCAGGCTGGACGGGGTTCTATATAACCTTATTTAGTTGAAGATGTCCCTGCTCACTGCAGGAGTGTTGGACTAGATGACTTTTAAAGGTCACTTCCAACCCAAACAACTCTGTGATTCCATGATTCATCACATCAAGAATATATATGAAACTGTCACCTTACGTTATTTCACAGAGAGAAACAGGCTGAAGTTCAGAAGATTTTAAATGGACACTCACAATTTTTTGGTGCATTTCTGTTTTACATTAGTAAAAGTAGTTTGAGGAGTTTGTCATCAAGTTAGCTTCAAAATTATTTTTGTTCATCTATCCTGAACTTCTTCACAAGGATGCACGAGCTTTGATTTCTTAATATTTTCTAAATCCTGTAAGCTGCTGAAATTGGGGAACTGAAGTCAAACCACAGCAAAAAGGCAAAGGTGTGAGTACCACACCAGCAAATACAGTGGATAGCCTTGCTGCTCTTAGCCGATCCAAAGAAAATCAAAGTTCACTGTCTATGAAAACTGGGATAACCACAGGGAGAGAGGAAGCAGGAATGCTTCTCTTAAATTGCAACATTTGCCTGCCAGTGACCAAAAAACAAAGCCTGCCAGAACTGGTTTGGGGCCCATGATCAAAGGCCTAAAAAATCTTGCAGATTAAATTTTTTATTTTGTTCTCTTTCATTGTCCTTTGTACATTTTGAATGAGGATGTCATCTACATATTTACTATTCTTTCTACAGAACTTTTCAGTGTGAAAGAGTGTGTGCATATCCAGAGCTCTAGGAAATGCTACTACACTAATGCTCCCCATGACTGATTTTTTAGCAGTTAGTTTAACTGTGGATTCTTCATTGTCTTCAAGTTTTCTCAGTTGTTAATTTGCAATACTTTAAAAAATACAAAAAAAAAAAGGATTCTTGCACACAACTGCAGCAATCTTGTGCCTTCTGAAAGATCAAAGATAATTTTGCACAGTAGGTTTGCAGCTAAATTGCTTCCCTTCCATATTCATGCTTGTGTCCTTCGCACTATTTTGATCATTGTTTAACTATGATAGATATAAATTTCCCATTCTTATCACTATATGATCAGAGTGAAAAATGTCCTTGGAAGAGGTATAATACCAGAAGCAGCTAGAAATGCATATATAGACCTCCTACAATTATAAACTAGAAAAGATACGTGAGCTATTTTTTACCACAAATATAACCTAAATTAGACAAAATGTCTTATCTCTATGTCTAAATATACACTATGCACAACCATAAAATCTAGCAAAATGTGTGTTCCCTGTCTGGATATCAATGCTGCAGAAGTAATGGAGAGTTTCTGCATAGGCTGCAGGATGCTGAATCTGAGTAAATATTACTTTTTTTCCTGTAAAAAATACATCTTGACTTGGCTGTGAACAGGTGTCTTTCACACTTGCTCTGAAACAGAGCCCACACACTGCAAAATTAAAAAGCTCTGGCATTTTTGGAAACCTGCAGAACGTCAGGTTGGGTCTTTTTTCAGAGTTTAGCACCTCCTAGATTTTCTATCAAGCCCATCCTAGAACCCATGATCCTTTTTACTCCATGTTTTTTACCTCACCTTAGTAGGAGCTGTGACTGGTTGCTCCTAAACACCTTTCTTGTGAACTTCCTGGTGAGAGCACACACGACTACACAGTTTGGAGTAGAATTACTCCATTGTTTCCATTGTAGAATATAGATAGACCTGTTATCGTGTGAAGCCATCCTGCCTTTTCAAACGTACCTTAGTTCTGTTCAAGGTATAGAGGTTTCTCAGCTGCCTTAAGGTGGACAATAGGTGGATCCACTTATTTCTAGAGGACATTTGTGAAGGCATTTTAGAGTAAGGAGCAAGACAAGGGGGAGTTCAGAGGGGATTTCTGTGAGCACTAGCAATATGGGAGTAGACATGCTCCATTTTGCATGTAGCCGCTCTTCCTCACTGTGTTATGAATTTCAAACTGCAATACTGTGCAGAGGAGACTTGCACAAGAGAAGGGGGAACTGATGAGTTCTTGGCTGAAAGAAACTCACTTTAAACTACCCTGGACTTGCACAATTGCAAGTTGTATGGTGGTGTTTATGCATATTTACTTTGTCTGACATCACATTGTAAATTATAGGGAGCTGATGGGCAGCTCAGACAAGAAGAAATGAAACACCATCAAAAAAGGACAATAAACTCACAAGCAATGAGCACAGACTTTTCCAAGTAATAGTAATTCTCAGGTTCATATTATGTTTGGAATGTATTGTTCAAACCTACCTAAATTACCTTTTTACAGTGGTAATGGGAAGAAGATTGAATGAGGTTTGGATTAATGCCTCTGTGTATTAATTGCCAAATGTGTCAGGTTTCTGGTTTTTCCTAGCTATAAAATGTTTTATTGCTGAAAGAATACAGACTGATTATTTTTCTTTTTGTTATTTAACTGACTAAAATGGAGTGGGAATATGGCAATTTTTTTTCTTTTATTTTTATAAAATGAAAAAGAAACACTGATGCTTCTTTTGGCACATTTGTTTCTTTTAATGATTTAAATTCTTTTCAGAGACAGTTAAATTCCGTTGCTGCGAATTGTGTTTGAAGTACCTTCCCACTGCTGGTTAATAAAGGTCATGATGAAAGAAAAGCCCGGTACTGGTCATATCTATTGTTACTGAGGAAAAAGAGATGGAACAATGACAAATGAAATATCAGATATTATCAGACAGAGACTTTATTTTCCATCGATAGAGCTGAACACATCAGTCTACATGATCCTATGAGTGTCTGTCTATGATTCTACTGCCATCGCTTTTTATTGCCATAGCTGGAAAATAGGGATTCACAAACTGAATCCAGATCCTGATTCAACAAAGCAAGTAAATACATATTAGCAAATTGGAGTAAGTCTTTCTTAAAGATGCTCCTTTGCTGGAAAGTATTGGCTTAAGTCATATGGTAAGCAGCAGGGCTGCATGTTCAAAATCAGACATTCACAGTACAGTACAACACAACTGAACTGATGAACTAGTGCGAAAGATTAGAGCCCTCCTTACTTTTTCCCAGGTATGTATGGTACAAGAAATTCAGTATCCTAAATGACAGGGAAAGAGTAAGGGTTACCTCACAATTGAACAGTTACTCTGATCCATTTACAAAAAACACTTAAATGTCAGTATCATTTTTCAAACACAACTTCTAATCATGTTCTCCAACTAATGTAACATTGAAAGAAGTTAGCAGAGAGCTAAGACATTATCTAACACATTTCTCTTCCTTCCACTCTCAACAAATTTGCTATGAAAAAAGCCATAGAGAAAGAGAAACTACTCTTCTTCTGAAAACATTCAGTACCAACTACTTTGTAGGTGCAGGTACCAGTACTGTTACAAGATGTTGACCCTTTTCTTTTTGTCCTCTGAAGTCCTATTCCTGAACTTGCTTTTCAAATTTAAAGATGCAACACATTTCTTGTAAAGTTTAAGGGTGGTTGGAAGGCATTACCGAAAGGAATGGGGCTTATAAAGATCGCACTGATTTTATGTAGTAAAAGTATTGTCATATGTGTTTCTACCTGCTAGATGATCCAGTCCAGGTTGTAGATGTGCTAAATATTGTTGATATACTAAAAAAGTGTGTGTGAGATTTATTTTAGGAAATATAAATTGGAAATAGAGTACATATGTTAGGCTAAAATTGCAAAGCTTCAAAATATTCATAAAAGGAAGTGTGATACCAACACTGGGAGAATTGAAAAGCCACCAAATTGAGATTCTTCCCAGTTCATGAATCATTCACAGATTATTTCTAGCTGAGGCACATGGAGCCATACACTAGGAAGATACCTGTTCACCAAGTAGCTTGGGTGGGTGTTTGTCAGCCAGCAGCTCAGCAGGGGTGGTGGTTCTTGTTTGGTCATGGGACATGCTTTCTGTTCCTCATCTGGAAAACTGATGCCGTCATGGGAGTGAGGAATGGGAAAGAAAAAAGAAACACTCATAAATTTTGCTGTCGTGCTTCAGAGGATCAAATGGGGACCCCTTATAGGGTTCAGTGCTCCTGGGACTGGTTAATTTGTGGCCTTTCCAGTCTCACTTCCCCTGAGCATCTGCCATTTGGCCTGTTCTGATCTCATCAGATTATCCAAGGTAGGAAAATTAGTACAGGGAGAAAAATAATTCTTCATGCTGGATTCCACAAGAGTAACACACTGCAGGCTAGTGATGAAAACTAGGTGTACCTCACTCACATCCTAGGAAAACTTCTCTGTCAGTAAAGTTGGTGGAACATTTTGACTAATGAGGTAGTTACAGCACAGGCACTCGGTAGCTTTAAGGAAAGGTCAGATACACACAATGAACAAAGTACCACAGGGTCCTCCCCTCCTCAATGCAAGGGGCTGGATCGGAGTAGTGCCTTGATCCTTTCAATCCCATCATCTGAGATTTATCATTAAAAAGGCTTCCTCCCAGAGAGCTGAAAGAACAGAAGTCCAGTTTTGTATGCAGGGGGAGCTGCAGGGACTGAGCTGTTATTGTTCTGTTATTGTCTAAGAAGCCTCTGTGTGCCAGTAGATATTTATAATCCGGTATGTTTTAGAATAAGTGTGTTATCTCTCAGAGAACAGCATGTTTGATATAATTCTAGTGGGATATGTGAAACACAAGTTTCACGTGAACGGCGGAGCTGCCAGGGGAGGTACGTGACAAGCTGCATTTGCTATGCTCAGTCTGCTCAGGAACACACTAGAGAAAACAAACTGCCACCTTGATTGAATCTCTCCCTGCTAACAAATTAAACAAATAGAAATGAGAACATTAAATAAAGCTTTCTGGATGCCATGAATTGTGAGAGCACTAGTGTGCCTGCTAATCCTCATGAATCTTTGCAGTAGCAAAATCAAGGCAGTTTAGTCAGGACAGTGGCAGTTGCCCTATATAAATTTAATTTGATCAGAATCACATAACACATTGAGCTATCAAAAGAGCATAAAAAGATCCCTTTCAGGTCATTTTCCTACAACACAAGATTTGCTTTGCCTTTGCACATCCAATGTCACGATCTCACTAGGTGCAAAATGTCACACAATGCATTACACAATGTCACACAATGCATTCTCACAGAAGAAAATTTTCTATTTACAGCACAATCCAAGGAACTATAAACCTTGTAAGAAGGGAATCTTTCTCTTTTTTTTCCCTCACTCTCTCCCCCTTATTCCTTGCCTTTTCATACCATAATATGAAGGCTTTTGTTTTGAAATTTATATTTCCTCCAATAAACAAATGTGAGATCGTGCTGTGTTGCTGGAAACATGATAATTAGCTTTGCTGCAATATGAGAGCCTGAGGTGATGCAGTGATAGATTAAGGCACACACACTACCTCCCTGAGCATTTTCCAGCAATCAGATGAGGAAATTATGAGATTTACAATTGGATCAGCTACAGAAATAAAATACCTCTTCATAGCTCTCTCATTGCAACTAGAGCTCTTTGTGTTTTACTGTACAGTGATGCTATATTTCCTTATTCCTGCTGCTGAAATGAGTAGCTCATTGATGTTGCATTTGGAGATTCCTCTTGAAATGTTTCTGTTTCAGTTAAAGCACATAAACACTCTCAGTTAAAGAGGGATAGACAGAGCAGTGAGCAACAGCCAAATGTTCATCAGATATTTGAGCTGAATGTCAAAGCAGCAGGCCTAAATCAGTATCAGTTTTCTTGCAGGTCGGCAAAAGAAGCAAAGACAAAGACAACACTGAATCAAAAGATATAGTGCAGAGCAGCTGGAAGCTCAAAAAAAAATAAAACACAGAAAACAGCAGGATAAGACATTTCCCCATTTAGCTTTGGTAGTGAAAGGAAGCATCTTCTCTACCATAGTTTATTAGCTTCTGTAGAGCCAGTTTATTAAAACACACAACAATGAAGAGGTATGGAGTGGTATTTTCTTTTCTTTAGATGTCTTGTTAAAGCCCTGTTAAGATATAATTTAACATTATATCCATCAAGAATCTGGAAAGGCCTTTTCAAAGTGGAGACAAATGTGGGTCAATATCTGGATAACAAAACCAATAGCATCATACTATAGTCCAGTGATTGAGACAGTAAATTTCATGGGTCCAGGACAACAATTTTGTTAAAAACTATCAGTATTTCCTAGTAATCCTAGAAGAACATGCACAAAATTGCCTTCAGTGAATACTGAGCCTCCTGATACTTTCTCATCTTGTAGCCAGGTAACAGCAGACCTAACAGTCAGTGTGCAGCTTTAGGAGATGTACAAACTGTTGGCTAATACAGAGGAGTTAAGAATTTCAGAGCACATTCACAGGATAAATTATTCAACTTCTAAGAACAAGTCTTGACCCTTCGCTGAAGCAAACAGGCTTTGCACAATGATACTCGAGTAAAATGTAAACCGACTGAGATAAAACCGGAAGATATGGTCACCATTCACTGGCTTCTTAAAATGAAACACTGTGCTGGGCTGCCCTCATGCCTCCTGTAGAAATGTTTCCTCATTCAAGAATGACAAACCACATTTTTCTGTTTGCTTAGTGGAGCTCTCAGCAATTGAGTCTAGTCAATTTTGAAAACCAGCTAAGCTTTGTCCTTTTATTGGCTAAAGAGTAGGCAGGATTTGATATCAGCAGTGGTCTTCAAAGTGCTGTCCTTATGCCCTTGAGAATGGATAGGTTATAGGTTCACGAAAAGCGATTTTAAAAACTAAGCCTGCTCGGAATGGAATCTATTTGGTCAGCATCTCCAGTGAAAATATTTTAAAGGACTTGCAAATCAAAGGGAAAAAAAAAAAAAAAAAAGAATGTGAAACTTATAAGCCTGCAATAAAATACATTTTGGAAGTATGCAGTGAAGAAGCCTGTGCCTAACTTGTTGCAAGAAACCACTTCTTTTCACCAAACTCCAGATATCTCTGATCATGTCTGGCAAATGTATGCTTTCCAGCACATATACCTTCTCCAATACGTATTCAATGTAATCTTCGGACATTTGCTGATCCCAGTGAACACATAGATGTGATTCACCTGTCTTTCTGCATTATATATTCTCTCAGACATACATTTCCTCCCAGTGCTTTCAGGATTTTTGAGAGTTAGGCTGAGGGGAAAGAGAAAAACGTGGAAGAGTATACCGTGGTTTAAAATTATCTTGTGAAGCCTTGTTTTGTTGGAAATTTTATATCCTTTATAATTTTTTCATCACAAACACAGGTGTGAAAGAAATGCAGACCTACCCCAGAGTGACATTCACGTGGGTGTTCCATCCACCACCAAGTCTCTCTCCCACTAGCTCAGTCTCTGTGTCGCTCTGTCCTAGAACTGAGCACCCTTTGCAACAAAAGTTTTGAAGTTAATATGTTGCTGCAGACATTTCAGTTTCCATACAGCAATATTCCTCAGCAAGAAAAAAAAAAATGTTGCAAACTTTTTGAGCATCCCTGCATCCCTTGTTCTTCTCTGCTGACATTATATTGTCATGCCATTCTGGATAAGAAGACAGTTTCTTTCTTGGAGAGGGCTGCAAAGATGCAGTTTCACTTGTACGTGCAGAAACCTTTCTGGAGCTGTGAGCTGTAATTTACTGTTTTAGCCCAGTAGTTATATTCACAACATTGTTGATGTATGACATGGCTGATGCACACTAAGGTAACCCTGGCATGCTATGCCTCTGCCTGTGTAGGCTAAAGGATTTTTACACAGCCAAAAGCCTTTGATTTTTTTTTCAAAATTAGACAGTTTCTGAAATTATTTAACATTTTCTGGTATGGGCTTTGCTGTATTTTCTGGGTTGAGTGACAGCCCCGTGCAGCCAATAGGCATCTCATGGATGGTACTTTATAACCATTTCCCCTTATTTCTATTCCAATCTGTTTCCTTGAGTCTGACAGCGAAGGACATGGTTGCAGCTCATCCGTCAGGCCAGCTACATGTCCCTACAACAGAAGTCACTCTTTTTCATGCAGCTTTTTGCAAACCCAAGTACTTCTTTCTAGCACTGTTAATATTGTCCTGCAACTGGTTTGATCCCCAAAAGTTTGTTCAGACACTTCTACTTGCTGGAGATCCCAAATGTGGTCAGAAAAAAAAAAAAGTTCTTTATGCAGCAACACTTTCCAAAATCCGTCTTCAGCACAGGATACTACTGTTGCCAAGTCAAACATTTAGAAGCATCAGGCAAGGATCTCTTTCCAGTGCTTTGCTTAAGTTGCTTGGGACCACGCAAATGAACAGTCACTTTCTCATGCTTTTCCCTACTGTGCTCAGAAAGCGTTTTCTGCATTGTGTTCGTTTCTTCTCCTTTGTTGTTTTGCATTTGGTTTTGCACAGTGTTGATGTTGGGGTGTCTGTGCTCTTTCTATTACCAACGGTTTGTCTCTGAGATTGCACGCCTTCAGCTCTACATTTAGATATGAACTTTCAATTTACTTTATCTGCAAACAACTTTTGATACAGTTAGCGTGGGATGTCTAAGTATTTCTTATTCGAACACCTGCATTTTGCATTCCATTTACTAACCTATCATGAATCAGTTTCAAAATATATTAACTGCATGAGTCAGGTCACTAAAATATGGATCTATTGTTTCTCCAATTCTTGACTAGACTCGTTAAATAAACATCTCTCTGTTGCTGGTTGAAAATACTTATTGAATACTTTTAGCACTTTTTATGTATACCTCCCCTTATCTGCTCCACACTTAGCCAAACACTCTTGAAATAGGGAATGTACTGAAGTGAAAAAGATAAGAATCTGGCTTGGGTCTTTTTTCTTCTTTTTTTTTTTCTTTTTTTTCCCCCTTTTTAAAAATTTTGTTCTCTTTTTTCCTTCTTCTTTTTTTCTTTTGTTTTAGTTTACTAACCCCATTAGAGTAACATCATTTACCCAGTTATCTAAAGGAAAGCCAACCCACAGGCAACTTCAGCTCTGCCTCCCTATATTCCCTTAAGGAGATGTGGGCATCAGGACCTGCCTAACCAACCACCCAACAGGAACCTCCTCTCTCCAGCTGCCACTGCTGTGGTCTGGGAGAGGAGAGGGGTGCCAGTGGGCCACCAAGCAGAACCTTCTCCTCTGGGATGGGGAGACACAGGAGGACAGAAGGGTGAGGACAGCTCTGAAGCAACCTGCAACCACTACCATGTCTGTACATGGTGGCAGAAAGGGGCATTAAATACACCTTTTCTATTCCCAGCCACCACCACCACAAGTGACAGGGATACTGGCATCCACGTTCCGTTGCTGCTGACTTCTCCCTACCATGAGGTAGGGTGCATCCACCTCCTGAACAAATCACCACCATCTACTCAGGGACAGCAATGTGACATGTTGTTCAAAAAATCTGCTTTGATGAGGTAATTTTTGTTTTCCTGTTTGCTTTTCCTTTAAATAGGCTTTTCAGTGGGGAGGGTTGAGGGAAATACTCATCGTTTCTGATTCCACAGATGTGCAGGAGCCAACTGACTTCTGATACCAAACAGTGTTTGAGAGACAGAGCAAGAAGGCACCAAGACAACACAACATCCCAAGACAACATCTTCACAGCCCTTTCTCCATGTGGAATATTCTTTCCCATCAAACCCTGTCTGTTGCGTTCCCAGTCAAAGGCCCCGTGGAAAGTTTTCTGTGCCAGTCAGCTGGAAGGTGGGTTTGAAAGCACTCTCCTTCCCTACAAAGAAAGTACCCTGGGCATGGGGTTGGAGAAGGGAAGTGGAGCTGTCAAATGTGGCAGAAATAACTCAGCTGCTTTTCCATGGCCTGCAAAGAAGAAATCCTTGCCCTTGTCCCACAGAGATTCCTGTCTGGGCTGGGTGGAAGAAGGACAGCCAGATCCCCCTGAGGACACTCAGGGAAAAGGCTGGGCACTGTACATCTCTGCTCTGTACAGACTATAAACATTGCTAATGCAGTTACTGCTCAACTGCCAAGCTTTGCATCGCACGTAGCACATGGCCCAAAGAACAGCCCATACACACAAACAGTATTTCTGAACTTCATTGGTAAAAGGTAAAAAATATTTACGTGCAGTAGGCGTCTGCATACATAAAAATCAACATCAGTAAAACTTTTGGCAAATGCATGGGAACCTCAAGCACAGGGAGTCTCCAGGAAGGAAGCAGCTAAAGCATCAGTATAGGAAACGGGTGACCGTGGCTTGGATTCAAGCTTAGTCACTGTCACCTTCCTCGGCTTGCAGCTTCAGTTGAACTGTGTTTGGCCTGGGTCTCTAAAGAGCTGAGGAAAATAAGGGCAAAGTTTATCAGTTTCTAAACATGAAAAAATAAGAGGTTGCTAGAGCATATATTTTTACTTTTTTTTAATCTATTGGAAATCTGTCTTCTTCCTCTTTAATAGATGGAATATTATTCAATTCCTATTAAATACAGTATATATACTTCATTTGAAATAAGTCATGCAAACTTGGACAGAAGCAATTCTGCTACAGAAACTAAGTATAGCCTAAAAAATAAATTTTGTCCTCCTTTTCTGTTTCAGCTTTCTGTCAAAACCATTCCATTCCATTCCTTATTTTACACTCCTAAAAGCTATATAGGAATTAAATACCTAGTGCTAGAGCCTGGAAGACGCAAGGACAAACACAGCCCACTCCACAGAGGCTTACCCAGCCTGGCTGCTCCTGGCTCCAGTCCAGTCTCAGTTCTGCAGGGCACCTAAAACATCTGTTGTGCCTTCGCAGTCACACTGCCGTATCCCAGGCCCCCGTACCGAGGGACTGGCCCCCAGTCCTCACTTGGACTGAAGCACATAGCTCCTCTCTCATTTCTTTCTCCTGTCATAACTATTCCAGAATGGGACAGGTATCCATTCCCACCACCAGTGCACTGAAGAGACCTGTTACCGGAAGCAGAAAGATCAAAAAGTGTGTTTTTCCCATCTCCACCAGGGAGCCCATCTCCTGGCCCTTCTCTCCTCCCCCACCTTCCCCATCCACGTACTTGCTCCCACTTCCCTTCCATTCCACTCCCAACTGGAAAAGTGCTGATCACTTTCTTTCCCAAAGGGGATCACATAACATCCCTCTGGCAATGGCGCCAACTGTGTGTGAAGGAAAGTAATATTAGGAAAATGTTAATGGAGTTTAAAAACTTCTAATGTAATTTAGAGCTGGAAACAATGAAGCAAGCCTGAATGAAGCTCACTGCCAGCTTCCCCATGAACTAGTAGCCAGCACTCCCATGAGCCCTCTTCAGGAACCGGTGTCCCAAGGACAGGAGAGAAAAGGAGGGAGATGGTGAGGGCTTTGGAAAAGATTACAGCATGCACAGGAACTGACTTTCCAGCCCAAGAGCAGCCTTAACTGGTGCCAAAGGAAGAAGTAATGAAAGGATTTGTACCGACACAAAGAGGAAGGAGCTGACAAAATGACATTCTGAGTCTAACCCCAAGGAAAGCATTTAATGAAAAGAACAAAAATATGTGCTGAGAGGCCAAAAGGCCAGGAAGCCAAGCTGGGAATGTTGAATGGATGTATCATGTCCAAATCCTCAGTACTCTCAGAGACTTTGGTAATGTTACTTACAGAAACAGGAGACATTAGTAACATACGTAACACCTCTATGAACAAAAATGAAGTGTGTTTGGCTCTATACATTGATAAGCATACATCTGGAATTCAGATTTGTAAAAAATGTCAGGTCAGAAATACCTTTATAAATACTGACACAATTAGCAGAAGGAGGTACATAAGGAAAGAGAGACAGTACTCAGGACAGAGTGACACATAGCACATAATACTGATCGGTGATAATTAAAAAGCTAAGTGAGCCTGGACTTGGTCATGGAAATATCCTCAGGTGTAGCAAGATAGGTCTGGGGACTTCACATTGAAAAAAGTGCTATTTTGCCATGCTGTTTCTTCAGGGTGTCATCAGAAAAGCATGGGGAGAATGTGTTGATCCACAGGAAAAAATATTTTTGTAAACTTTTTCTTTTCAATTTCTGTGACCATCAGAAGTCATGAGCACATGTTTTATCAGATGATCTTTAGGAAAAAATTTCTCTCTAATGGCAGTGTGTGCCTTTGGTCAGTATCTAAAAGTACTTGTAAAATCAGGTAATTTCCCCTTACAAGATTTTTTATATCAGCTGGCTACTGAGACATCATAATTATAAATGCAGCATCACTCATAATTGCTGTAGCCCTGACAAAAGTGATGGATCATATATACCAGATAATCCTTTTCTGTTGCAAGCTGTTGCGAGGGTAAAGCATGGAGTTATTTCCCATGAAACATCACTGCTTTCTTTGATAAATTATCTATGTTTCATAGCCAGGGCTTATGCTTCCAATATTGAGTTGAAACATTAGAAGTAAAACCTTGAAAAAATAGTTTAAATACTTTTGTGGTTGGACTCAATGATTGTAAAGGTCTTTTCCAACCTAAATGATTCTATACCCAAACTATTCTATGATTCTATGTTGATTTCTACCCCTAAACATGTAACTGAGATGCATGACAAGGCTGACCTCTGAGCTTTCACTGAGACAAATGAAGCTAGATTTACTGCTGCAGATTTTGAATGGGAAAACTTGAGACAAGTTCATCAATATTGTATTTTTCTCTTTTAAAAGTTGGACAAAAATATGAGTTTTCCTCTCTACACAAGCTTCTTTCATGGTTCATTTAACATCAATAGAAATCAGTTAATCATCTCCAGCACAGACAGCCAGACAACGCATTCTCACTACCCCAAAAATAGACTTACCCTTTTAGGTCTCTCCAGCTTCCTCCCCTCACCCCTACTTCCACACATCCACTCTACCGTCAGGCTGTTATTGGAGGTCATGCTGCTGCAGGAGACATGACACACAGCAACAAGAAAGTCAGCATCACGAGGTATTTCTTGGTAGAAAATCCTGCTTCCTTTGCCTCTCTTGCCACTGCCCAGAGATGGCTGTGCCAAGGCCTGTCTTCTGAAAAGAGAGCAGGGGGACAGTTAAAGGAGAAATCTGTGCTGTTTTGTCAACAAAGTTCTTTGCTCAATGTTTATCTCTCTTCAGCTCACAATTTTCTTTAAATGCACTGGTAGGTGATATTGACACCGATGACCTTTTTGGGCAGGGAATTCAGGGACAGATATAAAATAATATAGCTCAGGAGCCACCACAAGTGACTACAAACATTTTTGCTTTTTCAATACCTTTTCAAAATCAATTAAAATCACTTTAAATCTCTGTCATTATCTCAGGCCTGATGTAACTCTGTTCCATAAATTCCTTGCAATAGGAACAAACAGTTTTTTACATTCATAAATATCACAGCAAATATACACTGAACATTAATTCATGATACTGAAGTCGTACAAATGTATGATTGGAAGCAGGATGAGCTGTAATAACTTCTGAATATGTTCCATATTTTCACACTCCATATAGTCTGTTTGTCAATTTACATTTGCTATGCTGGAACTGGAATTTGTTAAGGTAAATCAGGAGCAAGATGAGGATTCATATTTCAGATTTTTGTGCCATTCTCCCACGTGAAATCAGAATATAAGTGTATCATTGAGGCTGATTATTCCCACCACTGCTTTCTGCAGTTTCACTGATTTCCCATCCAGCTGAGAAAATATTTCACTGTGAAACATCTGGCTGAAGAATGCTGGGAGCTCTGAAATGGCTGATGCATCCTCTGAAGTAGACAGCTTTGAAGAAAATTGACATAGTTTAAAACTATTCCAATAGACTGAAGTATATTTAATGAAAACTCACCAGAGACTATCCAAGATCCTGTAGCTCTTGTCATAGACTTGTCTGAGTGTGGTGCCCTGGCACATGCAGATGTAACTGAGACTGTGAAGATATTATGAGCGTGAAAGTACAACCCCAGCAGAAAAGCTGTGAAGGGATGCACACTGGAGCAAAGAAGGAATTGTAAAAATAGAGGGAAGTGGAAAATCAGAAGCAAAGAAAATCTGTTTTGTCCAGCTTGCAGTTTTTCTCTCATGAACATTTCTCAGAGGTGAGAGCTACTCAGCTCTACTGCAGTTAGAAAAGAAAAGAATAGAAAACTGTCAGAGAAGCAGAAAATTGTGTCCTCTTTACTACCTTTGTGCTTATTAAAAAAAAAAAAAAGCAAACATAAAATAAGTAATTGAAGATAAGAATAAGTCCAGTGTTTATTTCATTCATTATAGTCTTGGGCCAAAGGTTGGGCCAGAATTCAGCACAACACTTGACCACATATATGATTACAGCATCATCAACCAGGGATACCTGCTGAACTTCAGGCACCTGAGCAGTCCCTTCCAGCCCTGTGCATGGTTAGTTAGGCCTGATTGAAAGGAAGCATTCATCTTTTCTTGAACTCAAAATTGTTATTCTGTTATTTAGAAAAAAAAAAAGTTTTTCTGCTGTTGTTCTAACACAGCTCCCATTAATAAGAAGGACCAGTCACTTTAGCAACTGATCACATAGAAGTACTTATGGTGCAGTGGAATGATCACAAATAAACTCCAAAGTTAATGAAGAAAGTTGTAAAACTGTCTTGTGAGGTCTCATGAGAGAAAGGTTAAGAAGGAAAAGAGTTGAAAAGCAAGAGATTCCTGGAAAAAGGGACCATCATAAATTACATCACCGTGAAAGGAAGATATGAAACATTGCAAGGAATTAACTTGGCTAAGTGAAGTGTCCTTCATGTGTCTTACACATCACAACAAATTATGCAGGCGGAGAAATCGGGTCAGATTACTAAGGACAAGCTTAAAAGTACAACACGTTGAGACAAAAGTAGCCAGTATGGATATGGAAAAAGTTCTATTAATGGTCAAGTTTATAAATGTGTTCACAGATAAGAGGAACAGCAAAGAAAAGATCAATCCACTAAGCATCTGAGACGAGAAGTTATTAAGACATTTCTCTAAGAAGGTATCAAAGTCAGCTGCAAGCTGATAGAGAGTATTATTAGTCCTAATAAACAAGAAAACACATCTGCCAGAATACCCTCCTTGATTCAAGTAGCCCGTGGCTCAGGGACTGTCTAAGCAGAGGGTGATTTCTTTATACTTTTTCCTTGTGAATTTTTTGGTTGCTTTTCTGAACCAGCATATTTTTCTGGCATTTAAAACTGCCTGTGGCAAGAAATACTAGCAACTTAACTTTGTGGTGCGTGATGAATGATGTCCAGTTGTTTTGAATCTGATTCTTGCTGCTTGATTTTATTTCTCCTAGTTCTTATGTCAGAAAAGATAAAACATAAATCTTTTTTACCCTTTTCTATGGTACTTGTGATATGACAGACCTCTACTGTATGCCGACTTAGCTACTTTTATCCTATTTGAAGTTTCCTAACAGGATTAGTTGATTTTCATACAGTAGCTACTTTTGATCATCTTCTCTCAAACTTCTCCAGTTGTGATGTACCTTCATTTTGATGGGAGATTAAATCCACCCTCAGTGCACAGAAGTACTATCAGAATGTGTGCTGTTCTGAAGAAAAGGATTTGGGTCATTGTTAATCAGAAACTGAGCATGAGTCAAAAAGGGTCTGCTATTGCAGAAAAAGAAAACTCATACCAATACGTATAAACACAGATCATGGGAAGTTGTCTATCCATTCTACTTTGTGCTGGAAAGGATGTAGCTGCAGTACTCCACACAGCACTAGGCAATGATATCAATGATGGAGAAAAACAAGAGGAAAGTATGAACCCTCTGGACAAGAATAAGAAAAGCTCTGTAAGAATTATTATGGTCTACAGAAGTACACAAGCTGGGAGGAAAGACTAGGGACTTAGTTATACTACTAAGCATAATCCAGAAGGTAGGCTGGGCAAAAAGTCTTTAAATACATGACAAAGCAAGAAAGTATTCTGGTGTCCATTTCTGTGGCTGGCAGAAGAGGTAATCGCCTCACCTTTGAGCAAGGAGAAGCCCAGGGACATTCTAGGAAAAGCTGGTGGGTTGTAAGGAGAATGAAGCACGGGTGCCTGGAGAGGCTATGGGACACCGTGAAGAAAGACCATAAAGATGAGGTTAGGCAGATGTCTATGGGAATAAGAATACTTGATCTTGCCCTGGGACAAGTGGATGGAAAAGACAGCCCCTCCAAATTCCTCTCATCTCTGGAGTTCTCTGAAGCCCTGAAAAGTAGAGATTTAAGAGAACAGTTAATGCTTGAAAGTCCTTTTCTTTAAAGCATCACTGAATTACCTTTAAATTTGTCTGTCTTATTTGGCTTATGTGTTGAGGATTTGTCTATATCTTAGCAAAGATCACTGAAAAACTCACTAATCTAACTGGACACTTCCCGTATTCCAGACAGCAAAGCCAAATATAATCTTTTAAGACAAGTAGTATTGCTCTACTTGCCGTTTTCTCTCTTGGAAGTCATTAATCCGGGTTAGATTATATACCTTATTCAGCACTATTTATGGGACTTTTTCTGAATCATGGTTTCTGCATATAACAATTGGGAATATCAATATCCGACTCTGATATCATGGCTAGAAAAATCATCAGGCAAAGAGAAGAAGCCTTAAAAGCTCATACTCAGATTTTCAGCTCCTATCTGTCTCTATTAATGCTAAATTGTTTTTGTTGGTTAGCCACAAAAGAGATAAAACAGTTTAGAGATATTTAGTAAATCTGTTCATATTTCTATTTCAAGCTTCCTCTCCTGAATTTAATTTTCCCTGAGGAAATCTGATAAAGGATATGCTTATGCTTTGTTTCAACTCTTCAGACTGCTCAGCAAATGAATGTTTTGTTTTCTCTTCTACAGCATTTCCCACCCAGTATATAATTGATTAATAAAGCTTTTCAAAAAATAGGAAAAAAATCAACAATTGGTCACACTTAATTCCAGCAGTTTCTACAGAGCAAGGGTTAATAATACAACCTGGCTTAACATTTCCTTTTTAGTACTTGCAAGACCTTGACTTGAGAACATTACAACTTCATCAAGAAAATAAACACCCTTGGTGTGATGTAATATTCTAAGTATTTCATTGTGAGTGGTATTCAAAGGAAGCACTAGGTGAGGGCATGAAAGGGTTAATGGCCTTTCCTGGGGAAAGTGGTCCTTTGGACTTTGGCCACAGCATTTGCCAGGAGTGACAAATCTGGAGGAAGCGACCTTCCCTCCAGATGAAGGAGGGGAGAGGAGAGAGCAGAGAATAAAGACCAAGAGGCAGAAATGTTGAAAAGGAGTGGGAGATTTTTCTGGTTTAAGTGGCTACATGAAGAGCAGTGGAAGCGTAAGCAAACCTGTTCATATGCCCACGTAGCCTTATCTCTGGTGCACAATAACAGTAACACTGAACAGCAGCGACTGTGCCCTATCACATCTGTCAGACTAACTGACAGACAGAAAATCTCAGGTTTTAACCCCACTTTATCTGGCTCAGCATTTACTTTTAAGAACTTGCAAAACTAGTCACAGTCTCTCTGGGCATATCTTTCTCTTCCGAAAAAAAAACCAGTAGTGGGGGAGGTATTTAACCTCCTCCTTGGGTTTATCATCCTGACAGGCATCTGTCAGTAAGGTGCTTGATTCTGCACCAGCCGAATTAGTGTCGGTAGCTGCCGCTGCTCCCCCTGAGAGCGTCAGAACAGCTCGATGTGCTTTCTTTCTCAGGGTCCTGTGCAGCAGATATGCATAGTTAAACCTCATCTACTTTTTTTTTTTTTTTTTTAGTGGGGAGAGGAAAACATCTACCCCTTCCTCAGGAGCTGATTTGCCTGTATTGGTACGCATACCCCTGCACCTGCCTTGACCTGCCAGGAGGGACAAATCGTAATGCCTGTGCAGATACATCCTTAATTAGTACCTTTTCATGACATGCCCATTGTGCTTGTCAGACAGGCTTAACATGCTCCAAGTGTAAGGTAGGGTCTTGAGGAGGTATGTGTGCACAGCTTTCACCCAGAACTGATGAAGCTAAAGGAGGAATTACCTGCCTGTTATTCAATTACACTGCATTATTGTGAAACTCATCCGTTACGCAGGATCCATTCAAAGCATCTTCAATTTTCAGCAGATATTCACTGAACTTCATAAATGTTTGAGCAATGAAACAGTCTTTCAAGTGTGGGAAGCCCATAAAACTAATACCCAGACTTTTAAAACATCTTGCTATAGAGTGTTTTTGCAAGTACTAAAGGAAATGAAAGAGAGTCTTTCTGTGCTAGGAGATTATATTTCTGCTTTTCATGGTTCAGTTTGAAATGCCTGGCTCCAAGTAAACATCTGAACTTCATCTGGGCTTGTACTGAAAAAAAAAAAATTGAGATGTAGATTCATTTAGGCAATAAAGAACAAGTAAATTGTGCTCTTGCTAAAGGTTACAGGTTTGGATTAATGTCTGAATTTGAAATGATCAGCTTTCACACTGCAAATAATCTCTTTTGAAAAATTAGGGATATTTTTCTTTTGATTCTTTCAAGTTGTTCTGGTTTTGTTAGTGAGGGGGGGCCTAAGATGGTAGCTTCTGTAGGAAACTGCTAGAAGTCGCTCCCCTTTGTTCAGTGGACTCGGCCGGGCCTAGGGCGGACCCGCTGCTGGCCAAGGCCGAGCCAATTGGTAGCAGAATGTCCGGTGATAACGCCTCTGCGATAACCTATTTAAGAAGGGGAAAACAGAAAAAAAAAAGGAGGAGAAGATGTGAAGCAGCTGAGCGGGTGGCAGAGAGGGGGAGGCGCGAGCCTTGTGGGCCTTGCAGGCCTCACCCTCCGGCCTCCCGCCGGGCAGCCGACTGGGCCCAACTCAGCCCAGCCTGGCTGCAAGAAGTGGAGAGGAGATGAGAAGTGAACAAGATGTAAAAAGGATCCTGAGAGGCGTCTGCCAGCCTGTTGTAAGGAACGGCTGCAGACACCAAGGTCAGTGAAGAAGGAGGGGGAGGAGTAACGCGGCTCCTGGCCAAGATTCCTCTGCAACTCGTGGTGAAGACCATGGTGGAGCGGGTTGTCCCTCTGCAGCCCATGGAGGTCCACGGAGGGGCAGAGATCCACCTGCAGCCCGTGGAGGACCCCACACCGGAGCAGGTGGAGGCCTGAAGGAGGCTGTGGCCCATGGAGGGCCCGCTGGGACAGCTGTTCTAGAGGGACTGCACCCCGTGGAAGAGATGACCCACGCCGGAGCAGTTTCACAAAGGACTGTGGCCCGTGGGAGGGACCCCACGCTGGAGCAGGGGAGGAATGCGAGGAGTTCTTCCCCCGACGATGATACAGCGGCGTAAAACAACGCGTGATGAACTGACCGCGACCCCCATTCCCTTTCCCCCCCCCGTGCCGCTCGGGAGGGGAAGGTAGTAGAGATAATGTTAAGCCCAGGAAGAGGGAGGGGTGGGGGGAGGTTATCTTGTTCCCTGTCTCATTCTCCTGCTAATTTTAGAAATAAATAAATAGTTTTCCCCAAGTTGAGTCTGTTTTGCCCGTGACGGTAACTTTAAGGATTTCTCCCTGTCCTTATCTCAAACCTTGAGCCATTTTTCTTATATCATCTCCCCCTATTCTCTCGGAGGGTGGGGGGAGCGAGAGAGAGACTGCGTAGTCTGGTCCCGATCGGAGCTGAACTACGACACAAGTCAATTTAGTTTTGGTGAAAGCTGCTTGACTGACAGCCCTGAAACCAGCACTCTGTACTCATAAGCTGTCTGGGCAGAGGGTTGTAACATGCACAGCAGCAGTATAAATTTTCACAGGTTGCTTGTACATCTCAAAACGGACCTCAAGCATCTGGCTCCATGGGACATGGCCAAACTGCCCAGTCAGATGTTGGCTTTTCAGACCTGAAAACAATGGTGCCAGTCAAGGAACTCCCATTTTGAAGGATTTCTGAGAGAAGTCACGTGGAAATACTGCTGAGAAATTTGTCCTTCCAGGAATCAGAGAAGAAAAAGAAGCAAAACTAACTCTTAACAATATTTCACAAGCTCTCCAAATTCCATTTTATGCAAACTAGTGACAACTTGTAACCCTGTCCACCCACCAGTAACTCCTGTTTTGCAGAAAAGTGGAGGGAAGGGTAAGAGGGGCAAAGTTCATTTCCCATTTGCATCACTAGTGAAAAAATATTCCTACAGCTTTTATTATTAGCATCTGTGCATGCTGTATAACTCAAATGCAGATTCATCTCTTCCAAACAAATTTAATTTACAAAGCTGCACTATGTCAACACACAAATAGGAGTAGGAGTGGGCACTCTAAGGTATTACGTGTCATTGCCAAACCTTTCTGAAGAAATTTCCCCAGAGCAGTGCTGACCAAAGCAGTACAGGACAGAGATTCTTTGTATGTCCAAATTTCTACTGCTGTCCCAAAGGTGGAGCCACCTGCATCAGGATTACTGCCAGTGGGTTAGTCTGTGGGACCCATGAGTTGGTCCTTATGACCATGCAGAGCCTTGCAAATAAAGCCAGATACTACTGTAGGAAAGGGCATGTAAGGGAGGCAAAAGATCTGAACGCGGCCCTCTCTTACCGTGAGAGCAGTCGTAACATACTCACCCTATCAAACATCCACAATCAGAATGGGTTGCTACGACGCAGTCCAAAGCCTTTAAATTGTTTCATACTTTGAATGCTGCTCAGAGGGCAGGCAAACCCATCCTCCCCAACACAGCTTGTAAGGAGAGAGAAAAATCTAGGGCAGGGCCAGGCTCTGTATTCTCTCTTATCTGCTACAAACATCCAGATGTCCTCTCTCCAGAAGCAATGTTATGGTGTGAGCCACTCTTGTAATGCCCTGAGCCCTGTGCTTCAAGCCTATGAGCATGTGATTATAACAGTAATAAAACTAAGTATATATCTTCCAATATTTTATGCGTGGGTACACAAATATACATAAGTTGTTGCATTGCAATTCAGATTTCCTGTACTGCTCAGTTCCACTTGCTACACTTTAGATGAAGCAATCAAATCACTGCATTGTGAATCAGGCTGTTGTTACTGGGTATTAAAATTAGAACAATATCTCCCACTACCCAGTTTTTTACACCTGCTCATATGCTTTTGTATACCACAATATTCTACTGTGTCCCCCAGCCCACCAGCGATGTTCCAAAGTGTATGAAAAACATAATTTCTTTCAGTGCAATGAGCCACCTAACAAAGTGGAAAGGATAATCATTTCAAGGCAAATGAGATGTTTTGTTGCCCATACAGCTACATTTATCATTTTGTTCTTATATTATTTCACATTTAAAAACAAATAATGGGAGGAAAATTTCGAAACAGGATTATAATTTCAACATGTTTCTTTGAAAAAATTTGAAATCATTCTTTTCAAGCACCTTTTTCTTCCAAAGTAATCACCAAGTTCAAGCCAAATAGATACACATTTTGAGAAGGCTTTTAAGTTCCATTGCCCACTTTTCCATTTATATTAACAATTGTGTTACATTTTTTCTGTGTTACCCTTGATAGATGAAGAACATTCTTCAAAAAGATCTACACTCTGGCCCCATCAATATCCACTTTTATACTGATGCTTTTAAGAAACTGTCAGTTAGGAATAACAAGATTATCTGGTAAGCAAAGTGGAGACTGATGAAATTCTGTCCTAATTAAGTCAGTGCCAATGCTTTCATTAACTTCAACAGACATGACACTTCTCTCATTTCTGATGCATCCGTATATGCTTTTATCATTGGCTTCCTTCTCATCTGTTTTGTATTTTAGATATTCACTGGAGTTATTTTCCTGCTTTTTGCGTAAAGATGGGTTGTGTGCCAATAGTGTCTTTAGAGTCCTGTTTGGACCTCAAAGACATAGGGATGGACACATTTGAAGGATGAGTATTTGGCCTGAAAGCGATTCAGAATGGGAAACTCTTTTTGTGTGTTCCTGCACACCACTCAGCATTAAGGTTGCCAGACCTCATCAGGACTTGATTACCACCTAAGAAATCATTTACAGTACCTACTCTGAACAGAAGAAAAGTGCAATGTGTAATGCATACCTGTCCTGGTTCTGGCCAGGATAGAGTTAATATTTACCTGAGCTGGGTGGAGAACTGAAGCTGGTAGCCCCTATGGCTGGGATAGTTAACTAATTAGCTAACAGCTGGGGTTAATTTACCCAAATTAGCCAAAGGGCTATTCCATCCCATCTGACATCATGCTCAGTATATAAGTGAGGAGGGTGCTGAAGGGAGGCTCCCTGCTCCTTGGAAGAGACTGGATGTGGAGATCTGTTGTGAGCTATTGTACTGTATTTGTGTTCCATCACTGTTTTGTTTTCTTCTGTCATTACTGTTAAATTTACTCTTTGTTCAATCTCAACCCACGTGTTTGGTTTTTTTTTTCTTCTGGTTTTCTTTTGTTTGTCAAATCTCCTCCTATTCTCTCAGAGAGTGGGGGGAGTGAGAGAGGGACTGCGTAGTCTGGTCCCTGTTGGGGCTGAACTACGACAGTACCACAGAGCACACTAAACCATCCAACAGCTAGTAGCGATGGGTAGTGTCTACAAAGAGCAGGGACTTAATCAAAGCAAGTTTATGCCCCACACTTACTGGGAATTCCTCATTTATGGAAAATAATTGCAATCCCCACAAATGCATCTGATGTATAATGCATGACACATTATGTTTCATTTTACCCAAATGCCCCACAAATCAGACTCTTGGCAGTCTAGTGTCCAACTTGTTACCACAAATGGCCTGAACGCTTTTCAATGACATGTCTGTTGTCATTAGAATTTTCCTCTGTTCAAACTGTTCTGTGATACAATAAATGACTTTAACTGTCAGATCAAACAAGCAAAAGGAAAGAACAGTTCTAGGTCGGCTAATGCTTCTACATATTGCTATTGCTTTACTTGCTTCTCCTTGCAATACTTTGTAACAGTCAGCTCTCGTTTTTCACTAGGAGCCTACTTAATGGATTTATTTTCCTCTGCGATATCGAGCTTCAGCGTAAAAGAGCTTCCCATTCACTTGTGATGTCCATCTGACATCTCAAGCTCTGGCTGCCAGCAAGGCTCAGGTGCCAGGGTGTGTACCAGAACGTACTCTTGTCAGGGTAGATGGGAGAGTGAGGGGTCATCAAGTTTGATTTCAAAAATTATCCTCCGCTCCTTTTAAAGCAAACTAAATCAATAGGTTCAGCCATCAATAGGTTCAGCCATCGTTTCAGGCTTGCTCATCTGAGGCTCGAGTGGTTCTCCAGTGAGCAGGGTATATTTACCATTCAGCAAGAAGAGAGATCCATGTCTGTCAAACTTCGCTGTGGTTCAGTAGAGAGACGCTTAATTAGTAGCAGTAGCAGGTCACCTTACTTTGATCAGGAGCAAATCTTACAGAAATACTTCACTGGTTTCAGTGGGATAACTTGCTCCAATGAGGTGAAAAGGATTTGGCCCTGAAATTGTAAAATAGACTTAGATTGACAGCCACTTCTGTATTTTCTTTCTGCCTTAATGAAAGCAAAATGATACTTTAATGAGATCACAACGGGGCAAGTCCAGGGGGACTGACATGTAGACAGTCAGCACAGTTTATCCGTAAGGTTATTTGCCTTCGGATAACTAAATATCCACCATATATTATGCAAACAGCAATGAATCTTGGCTCCACATGTATTTCCATAAGAGATACTCCCAGTTTTCAAAATCCAGGAGGGAAAATATGTATCTTCCAACAACAACTATCCATCCTATGCCCACCTTGTCTTAAAAGCACTTGTGTGAGAACCTAATCTGAAATATTTATTTTCTGAGGCCAGAGCATAATGCGATAGGCACACCTAAGCTATTACATGGGAAGGTCAGGCATTTCCAGTGAAACATGAAGTAAGCAGAGGCCTGCCTCAGGACAGGGCAGACTAGGAAAACATGGAGTGGCACATGAAACTAAAATGCAGCTGGATTCAGCCTTCATCATGCACTGACACAGGCAAAGAATCTCTTCTGGAGTATCTCCTAACAGGTAACATATCTGAAAATCAGACAGTGTCAGAAACAAGGCCTTTGGAAGCCATCTGCCTCAGTGTCGGCCAAGTGTAAAAAGTTGTGCTACTGCAAATTAACTGCTTCTTACTGAGCCTGTCATTGCTACATGCTGTTCTTCAGGTCCTGCGATGGAAAAGCAGATTTGCTGTCTCAGCTTTGTATCTTCACTGACAAGATGATTCCAGCCTGAAACGTGTCACGAAAGCAAACCCCACCTATGTTCTGCTTCTGCCCTGACACAGGCGTCCAGGATTCTTTTTCTCACTCTTGCAAGTGAATTGACAAGATACAACCCATGACTCAGCAGAAGAAAAAGTTCTAAAAGATCAATAATTAACCAGATTTGACGCCAAGGGTTTGTATAGCATGCTGGTTTGGAGCCTCTTTCAGCTATAGTCCCTGTTTTCTTTTATCAACTCGCGACAGTACAAGTTCTCTCTATTCAAAATGGCAAACATTTTATATTAACAGAATCACCCACCTTTGGGATATGGAAACCTCTTCAGTTCTGTCTGACATCTGTCCCTGAGCGTTAATTTCCTGTGCCTTTGTATTTGGATATTTTCCATGGATCTTCCATTTCATTTCAAGTACAATGCTCAGATCCTCGTCTAAACACTTCCTCTCTTTACAGTTCCTTAAAAACATCAAGTTCACCACAACTGGTTGCTTTCAATAACTCACAAAGCTCTTTCTCTGCCTACTCATTTACCCATCAGCTACCTCTCCCTTTCCACTACGCTACTGGTTTCAAACCTGTAATTTGCCTCCATGCATTTTTTATTGGTAGGTGCTTTCTGACATGACTCTGTGAAATATTCTGCTTCTAGCTACGATAAAACTTTTTTCTTTTCTTACTGAATCTTTTTCAGCCCTTCCAGTTTAAAAGAGAAATTTATTTCAGCCTGGAGAAGAGGAGGCTCCAGGGAGACCTGATAGCGGTCTTCCAGTACCTCAAGGGGGCCTGCAAGAAAGATGGGGAAAGGCTGTTTAGTAGGGCCTGTTGCGATAGGACGAGAGGTAATGGTTTTAAAATAGAGGGGGGTAGATTTAGATTAGAAATTAGGAAAAAATTTTTTACAATGAGAGTTGTAGAACACTGGAACAGGTTGCCCAGAAAGGTGGTGGAGGCCCCATCTCTGGAAACGTTCAAGGCCAGGCTGGATGAGGCTCTGAGCAACCTGACCTAGTCAGGGATGTCCCTGCTCCTTGCAGGGGGGTTGGACTAGATGACCTTTGAAGGTCCCTTCCAACCCTAACCATTCTATGATTCTATGATTCTATGATTTCTCATTTTAGCAGATCTTTTCATTAGTCAAAGGAAAATTTTGAAGTGAAAAATGCCCATTTTAAAACTGTTGTAGGTGAGTAGAAAAATATATCTCATATTTTCTGTGTGGAAAAAAAAAAATAGAGAGAGAAAGTGAGGGGGAAACACCTATCTACCTATCTGTTTTTTGTCCTCTCTATTTTTTTGTTTTTTGTGGTGGAAAAAGATTTTTTAGATTAGCGTATCCTCAGAAAAAGAAAAACATACATTTCTGAAACTACCTTGTACGTTTCGAGAAACGAACGCTTTCATTGTGTGGAGTTTTAGACTTGATAATAGTCCAGGTCTTTTTAACAAAAGAAAAAGCATCTGAGATTGCCAAGACACAGCCATCCCCACCTCTCAGTTTAGATTTGCTATGGCAGGCAATGGGGTGACAGTCCCTATATTCGTACCTCCATGTGCTGTTCAGCTCCTCACAGCCGTGAGTGAGAGATGCCACGTGACTGCGCAGGCCTTTCTACTCATCTGTATATTTTGCTTTTCTATCCTGAAGAACCAAAGCTCTTTATAGCAGAGGTTGTGTTTTTTCCATGCCTTTGAACAATGTTTAACACCACTAATAAAACACATGGTTTGTTACATTTCAGCAGACGACAGGTTAATCTGACCATTTTCGCACTATAAATTTCACTCTCGAGATCCCAACAAACATTCCTGTCTTTGCAAAGATTACTTTCATCCAAATCTCATGCTACTTGAGGAAGGCACAGGCAAATGGTGAACCTTACCTCACATTTCACTCCCTCTCTTTCCTACTCTTAACGCATCGAAATAATAATGCCATTTTCCCTGCTGGGTAGCCTTTCAAATGTGTGCCTTTCTTACAAACAGAGGGCAGAAGTTTACAGAACAACCCTCCCAAGCTTTACAGAGATAAGAAATTACACTGATGTGGCTCAGGAAATGCTGCACTCTCTGGCAATGTGTAGTGACGTCTGTGGACCACTGCATACACAAGCTTAGGGCTTGAATTTACATCCCTGTTTCAGTATAGAGCTCACCAATCACATTGTTCAAAATAAGACTTGCTGAGATGATGGTTATAGGAAGTTTGGCTGCTGTATCTGTGAGTCTCACAGTCCCTTTGTCCCACTACCCAAAACTCAGAGTTGCATTTCCCCATTTTCTGTGAGGGAAACAACAATGAACAAAAAAAAAAAAAAAAAAAAAAAAGAGGGTTACAAATTGATTCAGAAAATCTGAATCCAGCCTGAGCTCCAGCAACTAGACTGTTCTGTCTCAGCACTGTACTGTGTCCTAGCCAACACCCAGATACACACATGGAGCTACAGTACCATTAGCCAATTTACAAGGTAGAGCCTGCTTTCTATAACTTTATAACCTTGGTTTTTTAGGTCTTTTCATTTGAGCATGAACTCTTCTTTCAGAACCAGAGTCAGCTTTGAGGAAAGAGAGGAAAAAGAAGCATTACTGGTCACACCAAAAGATATCTTCCCACAAGCACATTATAGATACTGTTCTCACAAGTTTTAGGCAGGGAGTTTGAATTCTTTGTCATCTCTCTCTGGTCTTGAATTTGCTGCTTCATATGCTTTTGCGCAACTTCTATCTGGCCATGGGCTAAAATGAACCCAAGACTATGCATTTCTGGGTAAGGTCCTGGAACTGACCCTTTGGTAAACCCCATCCCAAAACAGTGATGTTTTCTTTTTCTCTTCCATTATAGTGCACAGAGATAGCCACCTCCCAAGCCAATGCCAGCCTCCTTGTAGTCTCAGCCATTTCCATTTTTGTGGCAATGAATAAGCACTATAGCATGTGCCTGTCCCTGTCTCTCTTTCAGAATCATGGAGATGCATTTTTTTTTTCCCAAGATAATACAATATGATTCTGGGCAGGCTGTCCCACCAAGAACCACTCATTCCAGCCCTTGCATATCGAAGGTCTGTGGCCAAGGGATCTGGTGGGACACAGGCAACTTGAATGCATTCACCTTCCAGAATCGGCAAAATTCACACTGACTTCTAAATCTGTATTACAGAGCTAGAAGTATACCCAATAAAACCTCTGTTTCTTTTACTCCCTAAAATGCCTGGGAGCTCCAGGTTTGTGGTATGATGACAGTATCCTTCTACATACTTTCCAGTAGATGCCTTGGTTTTGCCTACATAACCCTGAGGTTATGCTGAGGGGAACAGCAACTCCTTCCATTACTTCCAGATGAGACTCATAGGAAATGTCTGCTATTAGACTCCAAGCCCTTAAACAAGTTCAAAAAGCCTCATTTGGTACCATGCACTGCTTGCGGCCCAGATCTCTTTCCACTAAGTGACAGGAACTGGCTGCTCAGGAAGTGAAGAGCAGGCTCCAGAGTCATCTTTAGCTCCCACTTCTTTCACATCTTCCAGTACAGGTTTCTAGTGCTCTGTCACTCATTTCAGTATATCTTGCGTATTCCCTGCCAGGGCAGAAGAATGTCCTGTACATACGCATGTGGCACTCCCAGTCAGCTCTGAGCAGAATATACACATTCGTTCTTCTCCATATGTCTCCTCGTCGTATTTGTTTTCACTGTGAAAGCAAATAATAATGAACTGTAACCAAAGTGTCGACCAAAACATGGAGGTTCCTGCCATTCCTCTAAAAAGACCATATTGTTCCAACTCTATTTTCAGCTGAAAAGAGACATTCTAGTCTGTACTATACCCTAAGGGTGGTAGGACTCAAAAACTGAGTAAGAAAAAATAGTAAGGTTTCCATGGAGTATTCAAGTATATTCCCTCTTAAACAGGATAAAAATCCAGTTGCAATAAGTTTCTATCAGTGGATGGGGCTAGAATTAGACAACATACCTCTAATTGGCTTCAGCCCTCAACTGAAAAATTAATCCAGCAAGAAACTATATCTTTCCAAGTCTATTTTCATTTAAATAAGCTTTTTAATAAGTTGAGTTAACATTTGAGATCTATGCATGCTGAATGGCAGCAATATTTTTTTACGATCACAGCTAGATACAGCTGCAGTGTGGTCAGGGATGGGCAGTGGTTTGTCATCCTGCACCCGCTGAGTATCGCCTCGTACGAAACGAAAACATCTGGGTTTTGCCTATGCACTCACTGTTAGCAGAGATACTGCAAAATAACTAACCTCCTTACAGTTAAGATATTGTGTTGTGACCATTATTAATAAAATAAACAACCATATGCTCTTTAAGATCCACAGCTGCACAAAATATTGATGTGCAGATAACAAAGTTTAAGTCTGATTCAAAAATACCAAGCCCTTTTTGCCGTCTTCTTTCTGTCTGTGTACTTTATTTTGATTGCATTTGCTCTGGCATACGCCAGCTAGTCGTTGTGCTTGCACCTGAATGGAATATAAAGTTACAGATACCATTAGGTGCTTTTTACAGGTATCACATGGCAAATACTGTATATTTGGTTTTAGCAGCTATTTCAGAGAATTCTTCATCTGCCTAATTCATTACTAGTGATATCGCTCCAAAATCAATTAAAAAAAAAAAAAAGCACTCCAAAATTGCATACAAATTGCAGCTGCAATTGAAAAGTCCTATATTTCAGAGACAAACTGTATCTCTGGTTAAAATATACTCATAACTGTCATGATGTATGCTAGTAAATCAAGCTCACAAATGTGTGTGCTAAGATTTGAAATGCTTCCATGAATAAATCTATATTCTGTCTGCCTCCACAGTCTAGCTGCCTTTGAAAAAAATACTTCAGTGAGCTGACTGTCTCTCCTTAGGATTAGTTTGCTGAGGGGGTAAGGGCCCTGGCCCCTGCCTTGCAGCCATTGAAACAAGCCAGTACATCCCAGGCATTCATGAGCAGTGAATGAATGCAGGGAGGTGCCTACTGAAAACAAAAACCTGGAAAGTGTTCTTTACATGTGATGCCATTTTGCCCTGGTCTAACCTAGACAGAAATGGAGATCTGGGAAAAGGGTTGGAGGTTTCAAGATGCAGGTTTCTGCTTTGTTGCATTGTAAAGTCATGTGTAGTCAAAGTGTTTAGCTTCATATACAAACTTTCACTAAGGTCAAAAATTTCTGCATAGTAGATTTTGAGTTTGACCAACATACAGATTTTGTTTCTTTCCATTTGCTTAATTTGCATTAATAAGTTACAGATTCACATGCCTTGAAAATTGTATGTAGTAAGTACTTGCTGGCATGTTGAGAGAAATGATGGTTAGTGAACTATCACTGCAACAGGATCGTAAGTGTAGGTTTCCCAATAAAGGTGTGATGTTGATTTAGTCCTGCAAGCAGAGGAAATGCTCCTCTAAGGGCTGGGTCAAGTTTGGGCATGTAGTAGGCTGCTGGGAGCAGTGAAACAGCTGCTGCTTACTTCTGCCAGTGCCTGAGCCCTGGGGAGCCAGGCTGGCTGGGTCTGTCCCTGCCCCACATCACTCCACAATGGATAAGGCATCGTGGAGCAAACAGGACGAGATAAGAAACACTGCAGCCCCAGGGGGGTGAAAGTCTCTCTCCCTCCTCCCCATTGCCTCTTGTCTATGCTTTGGAGAAACCTGGAGCCACGTTTGTGATGTGATAATGGCCGTGACAAAGCTGGTCTTTCGGAGCCATTTAGGCAGGGCTGAGGAAACCTAATGTCCCAAATAATATAGATCTGCAGTCACTCCTTGTGTAATATCTATGTCAAGTCAGCCCAGCTTTCCACTGGGAATAAATAATCTGTAGCAGCTCTCAACAGCAGGCAGCCAGCCTCCGTCTCAGGAAAAGTCAGATGTCTGAGGTTTCACATCCCGTCAGGCACTAAGGTTGGAAACACTTATTAGCAGCAGGGTGACAACAATCAGAATAGCTCAGTTAATTAAAGGGATTTGGAGAAAACTATCCAGCAGCTGACTCTTAACAGAGCTGGGATGTTCATTCAAGCGTGAAAAAGATTATTTTGAGTACAGTTCTGTAAATACAGAGAGTAACACCCTGTTTACAGTTAAACAGACTCAATGTAGTCATAAGCAGTGGTGTAAGATTTATGAATTGGCTTTGTGGTATCAGATGTTAGTGAGACTTCATGACTGAGACTCCGAGGGCCAGATGTGGTCCTGGCTGCCACTGCCAGTTTCTGGAACTATACTTACGCAGGGTTCTCACTGTATATGTGTCCAATGTGGCCTTAAACTCAAAGCTGCATAACCTCAGTTTTCAGGTGTGAACATACATGAGAAGTGCTTGAGTTATCTGAAAAGTCTCTCCCTTTGCACCATCTCAAACCGAAGCACCCCAAATCACTAGTCATCTGGGGAAATGGCATCTCCTGGAACTCCTGATGGATTCCTGAACAAACGCTCAAGGGGTGAGGACACACATAAACAATTGGCTTAGAGAAATGAGCATTAAGGAAAATCTCTTAATGAGGCATCATCGTTCACTTTAAATTCTGTAATGGCAAAGCATTTAGAAATGCAGCACTGCAGCTCAGCAAGGTCCACCGTGAATCATGTCTGACAAATTTTATTTCTTTTCACATAGCTCTCCCCAGAGATCTCCATTTTCTCTAGCGTATTTGTTACCTTGAATGGTTTATTTTGTTCCTTATACCTGATCCTATAGAAGAGCAATCTCTGCTTCACTGTCTTCTTATGATTGCCTATGCTCTCTAGTTCAAAGAAAAAGACATTTTTCTTAGGTTTCGGGAAGCATTGCATTTAACAAGTAAGCTCATTTTCCCTAAGTCACAGTTTCCCTGTGATCACAGGAGCATAAAACTTGCTTTCTATTATCATTCATGCTCATAAAATTCAGTCACAAAATGCTTGAAAACAGCAAATACTAAATGAGTGGAGAAAAAGCCCCTACAAACTCTCATTTAATTTCAAACAAATATTGGCAGAAATGCTTTGTGCTACAACTTCCATCGTAGTATGAATATAAATTACTAGAATTGAACACATTTTAATTGAATTTGCTTTTGACCATGGCTGTGCCTTGTTTGTTATGTTTCTCTGAATCTGTAAAATGAGAGTTTGCGTGAGCACATATAGGCTCTGTGTGCACAAAATTCTCCTGCAAGTGTGGCAAAAGCTGAAAGAAAACATTAACATGTGTGGTAATGAACCTAAGTGAAAATGTTCAGGTCTTATTTTTACTGACCTTTTTGACTACTGATTCCCCATAGATACGTCATCCCCTCCAAGACATTATGCTGATGCTCATTAAACTTGTAAATCTTTGGGCTCCAGAACCTTCATTTGGGGGTGAAAACAATACAATATTTGACTGTAAGGCACACTGCTAATTCTTAAATGTATGTGTCAGAAATTTACTGCTATTCTGCACTTGTTAATTCAGTTTCTACAGAGGAAACAAGAAATCTGCCTCTCTAGCAAATCACTGCAAGGGAAAATCAAATACTTGGCTTCTAAAACAGTATCACTTATTGATTCCTCTTTGACTTGGCTTGATCTTGTTTACTATTCTGTATTCAGGTCTAACTGCCTTCACAGATTAAATATACTTATAAAAAAATGAAGGCTACAGATTTATATTATCATCTGATTGCATTAACTGTACATTAATAGATGAAGAGGAAAATATCCCCCACCTTGCATGCATGTGAGGCAACAACCAATTGTGAGCTGCCTCTGGGCTCAGTGACCTAGAAAGCAGGAATAAGGCTCATAAAAATCAGATGCTGAAGAACAGCATCAGGGATAGCCTCAGAAAGGGGATGATAAATCATTTGACAAGACCATAAGATGTAAGTGCTTCTGAAATTAAAAAAATAAAATAAAATAAAATAAATAAAAAACAAGATGAAAACTCTTTAAAAATATTTTCCAGCTCTATTTTTTTCTGTCATTTTTGGCTCTTTGAACATTCTCAGAGACCCTATCCTGTGCACACCACCACGCTGAATGTCACATTTTTCATTACAGAATTAAGCATTTTACACCCCTTCTCCTAACACCTCTTCTTTTGTTTAGGCTACCAGGAATGGTATTTATTAATGCACAAAAATCCATGAGAAAATCAAGACTGGAAGTACACAGAAGAAAGACACTTAGCTGTCCTGATTCAAGGCACCATAAGTGGTTCACAGGGCAGCTTCCAATCAGTGACAGTTCTGAGTATTGAAACAGGCATACTCCTCTCAAAGACTCTGGAAAACAGAGGAAGAAAGTCAATTGAATATGAGCAACTGGATTTTAGCTTTCACATTAAATCCTGCTGCTCTTAACCAGGTTCATCCTCTGAGCTGGGTCAATTAGAGACACAGTGTCCATAGCACGTGATCTGTAGCAGCCAAACAGTCATGAACTTCAACTAAACTAAAACTGAAAAAAAGGTATCATTTTGGATTATAACTCAGAAAAAGGCATTTCTGCAAATACAAAGGAAACCTGAGGAAATTTATTTGGAGCTGTGGGATGGGTAAAACTGTGACAGAGGCTTATTTCTAGGCTGGTTTGGCATTTCTGTAGGTGGGAGGTGTTTAGTGATTCCAAAATTCTACACAATTTTAGATGACAGGCCAAAAAAGAATGAGGTAAAGGCATTATGTCAATATGTTGTGTGGGTATTTACTGCTAATGGATTACCTCTTTACTGTACATTGCTTAGACCTGTTATGCAGGGATCATTGTTAGTACTGTTGAAATCTAAAAAATAATAGCTAACTGACAGGACACAGAAATGAAGTGGTAATGACAACAGCATTACTTCCCAAAGAGAAAAGCTAAGCAGAGACACTTTGTAATGTTTGAGATGTTTCACAAGCAGTGGTAATGATGATGCTCATTACCAGAAACCCCAGGCACGACTCAGCACCCTGCTGCACTGGTGCTGCACAAGCACAGAGTAAAACAAATTAAGTCATTCTCACACAGGAGGTGAAACGTAGCAAAGCCAGTTCTATATCAGATCTTAGCCGTGCACATGTGTCTTCTCATGCCTGTGTATGCAAAAAAAAAATACAGGCAAGAAACATCCAAGGATTTGATGCTTTCAGTTTTAACAGCTTAACAAGTCAATTAGGTAGCAGCAAACCTTGGGCTTCTGGCACTTTCTCAGTGTGACTCGCATTTCTCACCAGCGTGTGATGCCCTTAGCCTGAAAGAATCAAATACATTAGGCTATTTTTAAGATGCCTTTTTTCATGCCTTTTTCCTGTGTGTTTTGTTTGTGCCCTACTCAGAACAACCTTCGCACCACAGGAGGTAAGTAGATAAAGGCTATGGCAAGGTACTGGATAAAGGCTCCAGCTGTCCTGGGAGATTTGTTTTCCTTCTCTCACACCACCTTCATCTGGGAAGGTCTCAAAAACATAAACACAACTAGCATTTGCCACCATCCCCTGCCACTTTTTGATTCACACTTTCATCTGCTTCATAGTTAAACTTCTATTTTCTGGAATTTTTTAACGTAGACACTACTGTCTGTGAACAGGATGGAGTGGGAAGGCACTCCACAAGCTGAACTTTTGTCACCTTGCCTTTGTTACATGACATAAACGTTGAAAATTAAATATCAATATGAGGTGATTCTTGCTAACTGTAGAACTGTAGTCACATAGGTTAAATTTTATACGAAATCTATTTGTCCTTAGAGGGAGTGGGACCCTAGAGATATTATAATACGCATTTGTTAGAAGCTAGCCTAGCATATCTTTAATACAATGGTAAGTCCCAAACACCACCTGCAGAAATAGGCCCTGAGCCATCACTTTGGAGCCAGGAAAATCAAGGAGCATCGCGACCTGTTCTCAAGACCATATATGGAGATTTCAAGGAGGAGTTTGACCAGCGAATTCGAGGAGGGGGTGTTTTGACGACCACCGAGACCACCAAAAGACCCTCGACTCAAAAGACTGGGCATGCGTGAGTGGGTGGGGAAATGATGTAATGGTTTCTCAGAAAATTTATGTTTATGCATATTATTTCTTGGAATTTAATGAATATGTATAATTAATGTGTATTTAACCCGTGCTGTTGATCAAATGGGTGCGCACGCTAGGTGGAGCGATCCCCCGTGCGCTCAGCGCTGCAATAAAGAAGTGCCTGCTTCTTAACTTCTCGTTGCTGTTAAGGAGTTTTATTCCGGATTTCGGTAACACCTTGGCCACCTCAAATTTAAAGGAAATAAATGCAAACAAGAGGAAAGAGGTGACAAGTGCAGCTACCTTCTCTTGTTTATAGTAATTGCTTTAATTGTAATTGTTCTGTGACCCAGACTGTCTGCCATCAGTCCCATGCCAGTGGCTGAGAGGGGTAATGAAAAAGATCAAGTCTGGCTTTCCCACCCCGTGCAGCCAAGAAGTAGGTCTCTGGAAAGAAACCCAATGTTTCTCAGCTTACATACTGGCTTTGTAACAGGTAATGATGCAGCTGAAAGAGGGGAAAGCAGGAGGGAGAACCAGAAGAAGGGTCCCTTCTTCACTTCCTTCTGCATCTCCTGGCTTCTGTAACACCACATACAGAAGTGTTTTGTGTTTCATGGGTAGGTTTGCCATGTGTTATTTCTGGCTTGACCAAAACCAGCAAATGTTAAAAGTTTTAAGAAACAAATTGTTTCAGATTTTTCAGCTTTGTTTCACAGACAAAAGAAGCAAAACCATTTGAAAAGAGGTCAATAGGAGTTAAGTATATAATCTGTTTAGGATTTAGCAAATCCTACACAGGCCTTTTTATGTGTCTAGGCACCTAACTACCCCCATAAACTGGACCCTGTAAAAATTTCTGAAGTTTAGATGCTAAAGAGAATCAAACCACTGACTCATCTAGGTTTGTTTCACTGCTCCTACCACTGTGGAAAATGACCTACCACACTGGGGTGTTTGGTGGGTTGTTGTGGGGGAAAGTCAGGGGGAAGGAAAGGGTGCAGAGACTAGGTTGCTTTTAGTAAAGAAGCTGAAGCACCTGTTTCATTCTCCACATGTAGGATAGCACTGGCTATAGCAGAGTATTATAATGTAAATGAAAGGACTTTGTAAGACATGCTTGGGAAATAGGATGTTGTCATGAGTTTTACTGATCTCACAGTGTCCTCAAATCTCTTTATAAGATACTGGATTTGGTCAATGTATTTGAAGAAGATAAACATCTGGTCAACATAACAGCAGTTTGCTACATAAAAATTACAACAGCACATTGCTGACAGCTGTTAAATACAGATGGCACTATCATAATATCTATGAGAGCAAGTTATGACAGTAGCTTAGCAGTCATGACAACACAACTAGGCAAGCATTTAGTGACACTGAAGAAAATATAGGATAAAAAAAAAAGTAGTGATTCCAGGCCAAAATGAAAACATTTCCACGTGTTTTCTAAAAATTAAAGACACTTGTACCTAGAAGTTAGTTAATACAGTGATTATTCTAGTTGTGAAATGGCAGCACTCCCCAAGAGCGCTGATGAAATCAGATCCCCTGAACCAATGCGCAGGCTGCTGCAGAAGGCTGTTGGAATCTGCTTTTTAAGCAATCAGCATCTCCTTCATTTAGGTCAAAAAAGATTAGCATGTAGTCCCTCATTCTGGGTATTCGTAGTCCCAATTTCAAGGAGTAAGAGGAAGGCATCTATTTCCTTATAACCCAGGTGAATAGGCAAGTGTACAATAAAACCTTTCTTTTCTCTTACGGCCATATTCACACAGACAATGAGCAGCCCTGTCATGGTTTAGTTCCACTCATCAGCTAAAATACCACAGAGTATCTCACTCACTCCCTCCTTATAACTCCCACTGTGGGCTGGGGAGGAGAACCAGGAAAGAAAAGAAGGCAAAATTTGTGGGTTGATATAAACAGTCTAAGAGAAGAGAGGAAAGGAAAACAGAGATGAAAAACAAACAACAACATAGAAAATAACAGAAAACTCCTAAGCACATAATTTACAGTACAACAGCTCACAGTGAATCCTGATGCCCACCTCCATCAGAGCAGCAGGAAGCTCCCCTCACCCCAGTCCCCACTTTTTATACTGAGCATGATGTCACAGGGTATGGAACAACCCTTTGGCTAATTTGGGTAAATGATCCCAGCTGCTGGCTAATTGGTAACCTATCCCAGCTGTGTCCCCCAGCCACAGGGGCCACCAGCTCCAGCTCCTCTCCCAGCTCAGGTGAAAATTAACTGTATCCTAGCCGGAACCAGGACAAGCCCCAAGGTGCTCCAAAACAAGAGAAGGGGCCCTTCCAGTAAACAAAGGTGGAGCAGAGGAGGAAAAGAGCTGTGGTTACTCCTGTCCTGCCACTCCTCCCTCTGGCTGAGCATCCTATCTTTATGCTTGACAGATAGCTTCAGTCCTCCCAGGGAGGCTCATGTTTTATCAGAGAATAGCAAACAAAACCTCTGTAAAGGTTTGTTAGGATGAAGGCTACACAGAGCCACAGGTCCACAGCTGGGGTTGGTGAGACACTGCAGCCTGGTGAAGGTGTGCCAATTCAAGATCCCAGCCTGGCTGCAGTCCTTGTCTCTGAGGAGCTGCAGTTTATAATACACAAGTAAAGTGACTCATTTGATACCTTCGGCTGCAGGTTACAAACTGACAGTTTGTGACGTTTTTTCCTCAGATGAGATTAAAATGTGTAAATTCTGCTGGCTTTCCCACGCACACACGGTGGAATGCCAATCGAAAGATGAAAATATTGTTAAAATGAGTATTTTCACTGTGCGCTGAAATTACCTTGAAGAGTGATTTATGTTTTATTTCAACCTTCCCCTTGAAAAAAATCAAGTTTCTGCTATTTAAAACTGCTTTAAATGTTATGTATTTAATGTACACATAAAAAGTTCACTCTGCTTGTTGCTTGGACACTGATAAAGGCATATAATTCAACATACACTTGACATTTTTGAATGATGAAAGACAACCCAGACAGCTCAAATGGGTCAGAGAGGAATCACAGTTATTTTGAGCAGAACCTCCACAGTATCTGACTGAATGAGGATGGCTACCTTTAACAATATATCTTTCTTTGCAGTATTCTACCCAGAAAACAATCCCAGCTTTTAGCTGGTCTTAGAATACTCTATAATTGACCTGAGCAGTGCTTGTGTCAAAGAGTAAAAATTAGGGCAAACGCAACATGAACAAAAGCCTGTAATTTGTTTGGTTCATTTTTTTCTTTTTGCATGGTAACATTGAATAAAACCCTGTAGCCTGTCAGACCTTCCTTGTTTTCTGGTGATCTGCCATTATCTATCCTTAATTATTGCTCTGACGTGAAAACAGTGATAGCACGTATAAATGACCACTGCATATAAGGGAAAACATTTCACATCTCTTGGGAATGCCAGGGGCTCCAGGCTTTCCTATGGACCTGAGAGCTTGACTATTTGCCAGTTGAGAGAATAGGATTTTCTCTGTGATAACAAAATGTACAGGGTTTGTGTGGCAAGGTTTTGCTGGCAGGGAAGCTACAGGTGTGGCTTCTGTGAGAAGCTGCCAGAAGCTTCCCCTGTGTCTAAAAGACCCATTGCCAGCCGGCTCCAAGATGGACTCCCAACTGGCCAAGGCTGAGCCCACCAGCGATGGTGGTAGTGCCTCTGGGATAACATAATTAAGAAGGGAGGGAAAAAAACTGCACAAGAGAAACTTCAGCAAGAGAGATGAGTAAGAATACGTGAGAGAAACAACTCTGCAGACACCAACTCACTGAAGAAGGAGGGGCAGGAGGTGCTCCAGGTACTGGAGCAGAGATTCCCCTGCAGCCTATGGAGGACCCCACGCCAGAGCAGGTGAGTTCCCCTAGACAAAGCTGTGACCCCATGGAGAGAGGAGCCCACACTGGAGCAGGTTTGCTGGCAGGACTTTTGACCCTGCGGTGGACCTATGCTGGAGCAGTCTCTTCCTGAAGGACTGCACCTCATGGAAAAGACTCACAATGGAGCAGTTTGTGAAGAACTGTAGCTCATGGGAAGGACTCACACTGGAGAGGTTTGCGGAGGACTGTCTCCTGTGGGAGGGACGCCACACTGGAGCAGGGGAAGAATGTGAGGAGTCCTTCTCCTGAGCAGGAAGGAGTGGCAGAGGCAACATGTGATGAACTGACTGCAACCCCCATTCCCCCCCACACTGCCTCATTGGGCGGGAGGAGGTAGAGAATGTAGGAGTGAAGTTGAGCTCGGGAAGAAGGGAGGGGTAGGGGAAAAGTGGTTTGAGATTTGGTTTTATTTCTCATGACCCTGCTCTTAATTAATTTCCCCTATTCAAGGCTGTTTTCCCATGACAGTAATTGTTGAGTGCTTTCCCCATCCTTATCTTGACCCACGAGCCTTTTGTTATATTTTCTCTCCCCCGTCCAGCTGAGGAGAGGGATTGATAGAGCAGCTTGGTGAGCACCTGGTGTCCAGCCAGGGTCAACCCACCACAACAATCAACTCCTAATTTAGCCCAAACTTTTTTTGCTTCTAAGTCCTTCTCAGAGGTTTGTGGTGGCCTCTTGATAACCAAGGTCCAGTGGCCTAGAGGTCTAAATTCCTATAGCATCAGTGTAGCAATTTGACTTCAGGATGCAGCTGACTGTGTTTTGGTTGAGAAGCAGCAAAATAGTTAGCAGCTCTTTATGCTTTGGATTCGGCATCCTTTGAAAAAAAAAAAAACACTTTATAAATGGATAAAGAAAATATGCACCCCAATGCTGGTGACATTTCTTATTTTCCATGTATATTGTATTTACAGCCTAATCAAAAAGACTACTCTCAGGCCATGCTTTGTCAACACCCATTCCTTCAGAAATAAGATTGTCACAATAATAAAGAAAGACTTATAGCTCACATGCAACACAGAGGTACGTCCTGGTAGAGTGAAAGGCTTTTATCTTCGACAAAGGAAATAGAAATATAAACATTTCTTTTGCTACTAGCAACTAATCAGATAAACTTCCTAGTAACAAGTTTTGAAAGGAAAGAGGCTATTTTAAAAGTTTGCCAGAAAGCAAGGACAAGCACAGCAGCTAAATTAGCTATGCACTCACGTCTTTGCACAAAATTTCTACTGAATTTGAATATTATTAAACATCCATATCATTGTTAGCTTCTGTATGGTGTGTTTTTATTTCTCCTATCAATATATGCATCAAGAGGAGAGCAGCCAGCAGGTCAAGGGAGGTGATTCTGCCCCTCTACTCTGCCCTGGTGAGACCCCACCTGGAGTACTGTGTCCAGTTCTGGAGCCCCCAACATAAGGACATGGACCAGCTGGACAGGGTCCAGAGGAGGGCCACGAAGATGATAAGAGGGCTGGAGCACCTCTCCTATGAGGACAGGCTGGGAGAGCTTGGATTGTTCAGCCTGGAGAAGAGGAGGCTCCGGGGAGACCTGATAGCGGTCTTCCAGTACCTCAAGGGGGCCTACAGGAAAGATGGGGAGAGACTGTTCAGTAGGGCCTCTTGTGACAGAACTAGGGGTAATGGTTTCAAAATAGAGGGAGGAAGATTTAGATTAGATATTAGGAAGAAATTTTTTACACTGAGGGTGGTGGAACACTGGAACAGGTTGCCCAGAGAGGTGGTGGAGGCCCCATCCCTGGAAACATTCAAGGCCAGGTTGGATGGGGCTCTGAGCAACCTGATCTGGTTGGAGATGTCCCTTCTCCTTGCAGGGGGGTTGGACTAGATGACCTTTGAAGGTCCCTTCCAACTCTAACCATTCTATGATTCTATGAATTCAAAAGGCAGTGTTGTACTGTCTGTAATGAAAAATGTATTAAAGTTTTAATGAAAGGTAAAAGTAATACTTTTAAAAATTTCATAAGAAACATTTGTATCATATCAGAAAGAAATAATTACACTGCTGGTTTAAGGGAAAGGAAAATATCTCCTTTTAATGCAGTCACTAAGAAGATATTCAACAAGCTTAAAGTATAAAAAATGTTAATTTTAAACTAAATATTAAGTTAGTGTCTCCAGCATCTGGAGCACATTTCAAGGCTGCAATGAGACTAACCGAGTGAACAATCTAATTCTTTCTGATATATTCAATTTGATTATGGATTTAAGAGGCAATAAATATATAGTTCACATTATCTCCTTAAAACTGTTCTTTTCAGCTAGAGAAGAAAGTAATCAAGTGCAGAGTTATTCAGTTTAGCACTATGGCATAAACATTTATGCCCATATAAAAGGATAGATGATTAAAAAGTAAAAGGGAATATTCCTCTTATTTCCTAAAATGGACATGATGATCACTTTAAAACATATCTGGTTTTACCTGAGATGAATCTGTTGCCTGGGAAAGCACATATATTAGTTGTAAGCATTGTTAGCTCTATTCAATGTTTTTGTAGAACCTACCAGCATTAAGCTATTTTGTTGTTCCTCTTGTGCTATCGTTAGAGAAAAAGTACCTATTTTTTCCACATATTTGTAGAGGAGTCTTTTTAAAATGAAGAATGTTTAGGCAATGGTAGAGAGTACTATGCAGGAACACACCACACACAATGTGTCTAGGCAGCATTGGGAGGTAGTTCAGTAAAAGCTTTAAACTTGCCCTTGTGTCTTATCCCACTTTGTCATGCAATAGCAAATACTGCAGGAATAACACCAAACCCAAAAACACAGTGGAGGAAATGGCGCGGAGCAGACTGCGTGAGCGTGCGCAGCAGGGTGCTACGCCTGGATGTAGGCTCCCCTTCATGTGCCAGAGCAGAGCCGGAGCTGCAGCCCCTGCCCAGCTCTGCTCTGAAACCACCACGGCACTCAGCTGCTGCAGTGTTATGTGAGTTTGATTATTTTTCCATAACTTCATTGCTCTCAGTAGGTATTTGGCCCAAATGCGCAGCTTGTCCTCTCCCTGTCATCAACAGCAAGAGATAAGGACATGGAGGGGAAAATCAGAGCTATGATGTCAAGCAGCTGCTTTAGGCTGGATAAGCAATACTCTCAAGGTACCTATAAAGCACCCTGACAATCCATGTAGGGTGGAGAGATTTGTTTTGGACAACTGAAGCTGCCAGCAGCACTTGATGGGGCTGCTCCTCACTCTCTCTCAGCTGCCAGGTCCTACCTCATAGGGCCAGGGGCGTAGCCAGAGCATGTACAGGTGAATGGCGCTAACCTAATTCTAGGTGAAGTAGCACAGCATTTATCTTCTTGTCTTACTTGTCCTCCAGTGGGTTTATTTGCTGCTTTCCAAATGAGTGCGACTGAAAGACCAGATTAGATTAGATGTTAGGAAGAAATTTTTTACAATGAGGCTGGTAGAACACTGGAACCTGTTGCCCACAGAGGTGGTGGATGCCCCATCCCTGGAAACATTCAAGGCCAGGCTGGATGGGGCTCTGAGAAACCTGACCTGGTTGGAGATGTCCCTGCTGCTTGCAGGGGGGTTGGACTAGATGACCTTTAAAGGTTCCTTCCAACTCAAACTATTCTATGATTCTATTCTATAAGGAGATAAGGCAACGTCTTGGTATTTTAAAATTTTGAAATGGATCACTACACCACTTGCAAAAATATTAACATTCTGTCACTTCTAGTCCTGTCAACCCTGTTAGACTACCATGCATGCCCACCCCACAGTTCTCTCACCTAACCAAAGATTCTTGCCCTGCCAAAACCAGGATGCTGGGGCAGAGAATCCACCTTGGAGCTCGTCCTATTCTACTGATGTCTCAGGAGGTGTTAACCAGTTCCCATCGTGCATGCAGACCTCAAAATATATATATGTAGCTAGATCAATATTCAAATACAGACCAATAAATGTGATTCTATAAGCAAACAGTTCTGCACTAGGAGCTAACCAGGATGTATCCAAGGAAGCCAGCTGCAGCCCAGACAATGCTCTAGAAAGATCTCTTCCTGGATGCTGTATCAAAATCTGCAGATTGGAGAGCGGATCCAGGCTGAGGCGCACATCCTAGCCACTTGTTGACCATATGCACTAAAATGACCCAGGCAGAGATCAGTCCTCTACCCTCTTGTGCTATCCCTGCTGAATTGCTTCTGTAGCAGGAACTTGGACACCTGGATCAGAAAGGAGCTATGGCATATCTCAGCCATACCCCCACCTCAGAGCACCAGGACAGCAGGGTGATCTGAAGATGCTATTGCTGCATAGTCTAGATGTAATGTCCTGGGCCACCTCTGTGTCCAGTTCTGGAGCCCCCAACACAAGAAGGACATGGACCAGTTGGAGAAGGTCCAGAGGAGGGCCACGAAGATGATAAACGGGCTGGAGCACCTCTCTTATGAGGACAGGCTGAGAGAGTTGGGGCTGTTCAGCCTGGAGAAGAGAAGACTCCGGGGAGACCTGATAGCGGTCTTCCAGTACCTCAAGGGGTAAGAAAGATGGGGAGAGGCTGTTTAGTAGGGCCTGTTGCAATAGGACAAGGAGTAATGGTTTTAAAATAGTGGGGAGTAGATCTAGATCGGAAATTAGGAAAAAATTTTTTACAATGCGAGTTATAGAACACTGGAACAGGTTGCCCAGAAAGGTGGTGGAAGCCCCATCCCTGGAAACATTCAAGGCCAGGTTGGATGAGGCTGTGAGCAACCTGATCTAGTCGGGGATGTCCCTGCTCCTTGCATGGGGGTTGGACTAGATGACCTTTGAAGGTCCCTTCCAACTCTAACCATTCTATGATTCTATGATTCTATGGAGCACTGAAAGACAACTACTAATCTCTCAGATGTGCTAGATAAAGGAGCCACCATTCCTGTCCTCAAAATGAAAGTCAGTAAGGCAGTAGCTTGCACTCTGGGAACACTAACAGTAAAGCCAACCAACTGTTTTAACTACCTTGAAGAGAACGTGATAAATTTTGCAGCCCTTCAACTCGGGAACATGTGTCTCCCTGAAGGGGCAGCTCTTATTCTCGTTTCACAACCTGTTCCTGAGTAACATTTGGAGAGGGAATCTATGAACCACACATTGCCTGGTTCTACATTTGTAAATGAATATATCGTTCTCAGGAATAATGTTCATCCTGAGGAGAAAGAGACTGCAGATTTTTAAAGATAAAATAACCTTTTAAAGGTGTTGATTTTTTTAACTGCTGTTTCTTTTCCTCTCCACCTCCTGAGGTATCCCAGAGAGCTACATATGGTTTAAGCAGATGATACATTTCATCAGGAGAGGTGACAGAAATGAAAAACACACCTAGACACTTCAGAACTGCAGAAAAAAAAAAAAGAAATCATGCTCATTCCATAAATTTCCCTTCTAGAAGACACCTCTTAAAATGTAGACATGAAGCCATGAAATATTGAGGAAAAGGCAATGAAATGTGGAAGTTATCATAAATCGCGAGACATAAAAATCTTGGAAATACATAATAAGAACAAAGCTCAAACCTTATGAATGCTTCTATTATGGTTTACTCGACATTAAAAAGTCTGATTTGCAAAATGTGCGACTCCAAACCTATTTCTGTGAAGTTTTTGAAGATTCTCCTGGTAAATAAGATTCTCAGGTATTACGCAAAACGGTTTGCACAATAACAAATACAATTTTACAAGTATTTAGTCTAATTCTGGTGTAGATATAAAGATAATAACAATCATATGATAATTTCCTTTGGCTGGATATATGGAAGTAAACAAATATTTGAAAGTAACTACTATTCTTTTGATTAATGCAAAGATAATTCTTCCTTTTTAATATTTCGGTGAATGATAAATATGTAACCAATGAGAGAAGTCACTGCTTCAGAAAACACAGGTAGAGATGGAAACACTTGTTATTTTGTTTAAATTCTAAGATATTACTACAGAGGGCAAAAATAACTAGATGGTACTTGTACATTTTGTTGTGTTCAGGCAATTCTCATTCCCTCATCATAACTACCTCTCTCCAAGTTGCCACTGAGGCTGGTTGTGTGGAAACTTATCCCATAGGAAGCTTATGCCATGAAGGATTAGCTTTCAGTTCCTTGAATATTTTTTTTGCAACACCATCTTCAACCACTGCTGTTACAAAATGCACAACTATTGCACCCATTCATTCATCTTCTGTGCAAATGCGTTAAACAGCAGAGTAACTGTCAGGTGGACTTCGTATTAGTTCTATGTTAGCATGTTCATAACTGAGGAAGCTCATTGCCATCTTCTTATTAAACAGACTTACCTTCCAGTTTCTGAAAATATGTTTGAATTGAGAAGGCAATGAGTCCCTCAAGGAGCAATAATATTCACTCCCAGACAGGTTGCAACAGATTTGCACCTGCTTGGGACAGTAGCATCCTTGCCTGAGAAGTCCAAGGACTGGACAAAAGAAGAGCACCAAAGACCAGAAGGAAAAGAAAAGAGCTTGTTTTACTTTCTCTGTCACTTGCAGACCTAAGGAAATACAAATTTGCTTTTAAAAAAATATTCAGTCTTCCAATAAAAATCCATGTTGATCTTCAGACTATACTGTAAGAGGGTCCTGGTTATTTTTTCTCTATGCTGTATCTGGAGTCCAGATTTAATTGCACAAAAGATTCTTCTTACTTGTTTTGGAGCAATAATATACTCATAAAAGAAAATTGGTCTTTTTTTTCCCCACTTTATCACACTCAGTGATTAAGATACGGGATAAGGAAAAATAGTTGGAGCCTAAGTGAAAGCGAGATTGGAGGAAACCACGGAACAAATGCTGTGCCTCATAACTGTTCATTTGTCATAGCTGTTGCCCTAGAGCTTTGCAACTCTTCTGAGGAAACATAGTATGCAAACATACATTGTGAAACGATAGCAAAACCATTACCTCAGCTTCACACTTTTGGAAACACCTAAAGGCTGTGTCTCTCCTCTCAATGTGTTATCCAGTGGACCCACATGGTTACCACAAGTTGCCTACCAAGCTTTCCCCTTGCTTCCTCTTCCCCTAGCGCTATTCCCATTATTGTCATGCTGACTTTCCCTGGTAAAGATAAAGAGAAGCACCTTGCTACATAAATACATCATGAATACACACATATACATAAAAATGCATTTTTTTTTCCCATCAATTGACCATGTGGCCACACTACAGCAGACCACAGAAAAACTATGAACCACACACTGGTCCCGCACACTCAGGGACCAGTCTGTGAGAGCATCAGAGGCTTTTCTGCCCCAACACTGAGGCTTTTTTCCTACTCCCCCAGCTGCAGCCCATTATGACTGCTGCAGTAAGGGAGGGGCTTTGCTGCTGATCAGCCTTTCTCTCACGCTGGCTGCATCCCGCCCTGCTGGCCCCCTTTTTGCTCTGAGGAACTCCAGGAGGAATAAGCCCTGCAAGACTCATCTCTGTGTGACAGTAAAGCCCAGGGAAACTCCAGGGGCTAAAATTGGCAGCAGGGGCCCCACTGCTTTTGTTGTCAGGTCTGCGTGCTGCCTCTCTAACAATCTCACGTAGTGATTAAACAGATTAACATCAGGCACTATTGCCAGTGTGATAGCTAACTTTTCCTTTCGTAATTACCTTCCATTTGCTTTTTGCATTACATCTTCCTTTATACAATCTTACATGATTTCCCTGATTAAAAAAAAAAAAAACATGATAAGTCATTATTCTGAATTAGCCATTGTGCTATAAATCACAGATTTTATTATTTATCGTATTTTGACTACCTGAGCCCTCCCTTAAAAAAACATTTAAGACTTCTCATCTCCTGGTGACACACACTTGTGAAACGTCAGTGTTTCCAGCATTTGATCACATTGTGAGAGGAGTTGTCTTGATAAACGCTGGAACCCATCAGTCGCCAAGGGTGTCAGCTAACATCTCTCAGCATCATTATTTCTATTTCATCTGAAATTCCATGGTAACGAGCCTTTAAACGCTGGCAGCAGGGAGGTGGGATAATGTAAGTTGTAATTTTAAAACTATGTAAAATGGGACAAATTGTAGAGTATTTGAGGGAATATTCTCATCTCGGTGCCCTCAGCTAAAGCAGCTCTTTCGTTAGCGCAGGGCAACACAGAAAGCATGAGGCTGAAAATGCAGCATTTGCATAGTGCAGCCATCCTCAGCTGAAAGCCAAAGGGCACCAGAAAAAAACTTGAAAGCAAAAGAAAGCAACATTCTCGCTGGTGGCACCACTCAGTGTTACTGTGCTGCTAGCAAGGCAAAGGCACAAGTCTATGGAGACCCCAAAAAGCAATTGTCGGTCACTAGTGGGCTGGACTGTCAGGTTCTTCGCCTCCAGGCTCATCCCACTGCACTCCACCTCTGGAGGTGTTAAGCAAGGATGGCTTGCAAATCTGAAGCAGTTTTTAACTACATCTCACTGTCCAGCTTCAATAATAGTAAAACCTAAGACCAGAACAAACCTACTGTTTCTCAATTGTGAAAGTATCTGCTGTCTGTGCTTTCATGTTCAACAGCTTGCTAGCTGAGATGGTCAAAATAGTCATCATTCATTTGGCATCAAAGTAGTGAGGGGGAAATGCCATTTAAAAAGTTGTGGTTTTGATAAAAGCATCAAAACTGAGAAATGGCAGTTAATGAATATTAGAAATTTCCATTACAAAACCAGTTTCCAGATCTAACTGGTAGTGACTGTATGCATGCAGCATAAGTTGTTGAATCATCTTCTATTAAAATACAAAAATAAATATTAAAAGTTCTAATTAGCCTTAAACATATTCCACAGATGTCCATTTAGGAATAATCATAGTGATGAGGTTATTAAACAATCTCTCATGAACTGCTTGATTCAAGATATATTAAATACATTGGCAAAGCATCTTTGTAAACTGAAATGTACTTTTCTGCAATGCCCTTTTCTCTGTTTATTGTGAATATTAGAGGAAACAGTACATGTGAAATCACCTAAGACTATGCAGCTAAGGAAATGTTTAATTGCGTGATATTTTAGTTTGGACTTGCCTTATTGTGTCATTGTTTAAAGCACCGTACATTGTTTAAAGCACCGTACTATTGATTAGTATTCAGGCATTGTTATCTCTTAGGCTTATGAATATTTCAGCAAGATTCCCTGAATGCCTGCTATGCACGAAGGTGATTGTGGGAGAAACATCTGTTCGGTTTTGGATGCCCTTGCTCAAGAAAGATACAGTCAAGATTGAAGAACTCCAGAGATACACAAGTAAAACAGTGATTTAAGTTGCAATTAGTCAGCCTAAAGAAAGAAAGAAAAAAAAAAGTCACATCTGATAATGGGTGAATAGCTGACACCCCTCTCCTCCTCTAAGTGGACCCTCTAAACTCAGAACAAAACCAAGGGCAAAAGCAGGGTAGAAGCATGAAATAAAAAAGGCATAGTGCTTGAAAATAGATCAGTGCAAGAAAGAATTGTAAAGAATAGTGAGTCAAACCTGCCAATCTAGGTTCCTTTCGGTGCAGAATTACCCTCTGCCTTACTTTTATTAAACCTATTCATGTGCTAGGCGGTAGGACTGGGCAAGACTTTCTTGGAGAAGTAACATACACAGGCTAGCAGATCCGGCTTTAGAGTAAATCAATAGAGATGAGAGCTTCACTTTTTCCTTTTTATTGCTTGTCTCCAGAGTGATCATTTGTCATAATAATTAACCAGTGGCCAGAGGCCAGGGGCAAAGCATTAGTAGACAAGTAGCAACCAATAGCAGCACGTTCCAGGAGAAGCAAGAGAATTTCACATGTTCCTTGGCTCATTTTGGAAGGAAAAATCACAGCTTTCTGCAAGGGCTGCAGTGGAAAACCAGGACTCTGAAAGGATTTGTCTGGCCTGAAGGTCAGAAAGCAGTACACTCAAAGCAGTCTGAATAGGAAGAGAAGAAAGGCAGGGCAGGAAAGACAAAGTAGCAGCTCAGCTAAGTGGGAGAAAATTTTGGATTTCCTACTGGTCCTCAGCTGCACTGCAAGGTTTCAGTCTTGCGAGAGTTCAGTTTCTCTCACTATAATCCTGGTTTGTGAGACTGCCAGTCAAGGTCTTTTCTTCTGGTTACCCTGTTTCCAAATGGGCTTAAGGAAGCAGCCAATCTTACCAGCAAAGGAATGACACCTTGTTTCAAAGCTTGCAGAAGTGGTGTCAGGGGCATTAAACTGTGTCAGACAAAGTCAGACCCTGTTGAAAGTTAAGAACCCTATGTGGGATACTCTTGTGACTTTGCAGAGATTTCTCACTGATACTGTTTTGTTTCTCAAGCATGAGATCTAGCGATTGTCTGTTCTGGAAAATTCACAAGGTTGGTGACTATTGGCGATACAAAAACTGCTGAAAGCAAGCTGTGTTTTTTAATAGCTGCTCTTCTGAGACAAGCAGTAGAAAGATTACACTCAAAATTTGCTCTTAGTTTCTAAAAAAAGATGAGGGTCTCTGAAGTGCTAATGTTATACATTATAAAATCCTAAGCTAAGTCTATAAAGAGAATTTGAAACAGGCATTAGCTGCAGTATTCTTGTTTCGCAAATCAGCTGCCCTGACTGATGAGCTTCTTCACCAGTTTGCAGATGTGCAAACATCCCCACAGTCCTTTTGACATTTCTCACCATTCAAGTCTCACCTGGAGGAACGGCATCCAGGGAAAAATAAAAATGTAGTCTTTTTGCTCATTGATCTTTTGGCCTTTCTGAGGCAAAAGTCAGAGCCACTTTCTAAGTGGATTGTAATGACATGGACATCTGCCCTCCAGGAACATTGTCTCAACACCACCTTGAAGTAGCACAGGGTAAGATTTTTCTGTACGCACTGCTTCCTGGAGGGATTCCTGACCTACTTCCCAACTAACACTCCCTGCAGAGACCTGTTTGAAAACAGGCTTTTCCTCCTATTTAGTCATTCCTGAAAGCGAGCACACACTTAAGAAGCAGATCCTAAATTAATCTTCCAGTCCTTTAATAGAAAGATCCTAAAGCAATCATCTTGTCATAGAAAGAATCAAAATATTTTTCTACACCTTCTGGTCTAGGCTAGAGGGTAAACAGTCCATGCTGAATAAGACCGCTGACAAAGATAATTGCTATTACTACATGGTTCCACACACGAGTTCCTACATATCAATTATGTCTTTGCTTAAAAAATAAATAGTGACTCTTTCAAGAAAGGATTAATAAGACACTTGCAAATTTTTTTTTCACTTTCATTAAAAGATTCTGTCAGCATCTTAGTTTATTGAAAACAATTGCTATTTTTTCCCCAGATTGTTATTCTAAGTAGCACTTTCGGTAATTAGACTTTTTCCCATATTTTAGAATTTTCCATTTTCAGTAATTAGAATACTCACCATATTAAGAGAAAGAAATGCCTGTCTTTTTTTGGTTGAAGAGAAAGAAAATCTAATGAAAACAAAGAGAGAAAGATCTTTCCTTCATTTGAATTCCAACATAATGTTATCTGACTGCTACTTGCCCAGGTGCAAAATTGGTAATAAACAAAAGAGACAACATCCTGTACCAGCCTAGCATTTCTGTCACTTTATGATCCATTTAAAAAAACGTAATTATGAAAAAAACTAACATTCGGCATATTTGCTGAGGTATTTTGGAAAGGAGCACTAGAGTAGCAACTTAGGGGTTTCACGAAACCCTCTGGAATTTGAATACTGAGACTGAGTTGGGTATTGGCTAACACTAACTTCAGGTATTTATTTTATCTAATAATGCTCCAAACAGTTTCCAATAAGTAATCTGACATTGGAAGGCACCAACTGTACAGCTACCAACTCCAGATGTCCAGGAACTGGCATTCCTTTGGGTTCACAGAATCACAGAATGTTTGAGGTTGGAAGGGAGCTCTGCAGGTCATCTGGCCCAACTCCCCTGCTCAAACAGAGCTACCTAGAGCTGGTTACCCAGGTCCATGTGCAGATGATTTTTGAAGATCTCCAAGTATGGAGACTCCACAACTTGTACCAGGGCTCGGTCACCCTCACAGTGAAAAAGTGTTTCCTGATATTCAGTTTGTGCTCATTGCCTGGCCTATTGCCTCTGGACACCATTGAAAAGAGCCCGGCTCCATCTTCTTTGCACCCGCCCTTTAGGTAGTTACATATATTGGTAACATCCCACTGAGTCTCCCCTTCTCCAGGCTGAACAGTCCCAGCACTCTCACCCTCTTCCCGTAGGAGACATGATCCAGCCCCTTTATCATCTTAGTGGCACTCCACTGGGATCTCCTTAGTAGCTCCATAATCAAATGTTTCAGTTAAAAACAATGCTTTCCACTTAAAACTTTCTAATTAGAAGGCTTTTGCCAGTCCTCATTATCAAAGCAGTCCTGCATTAGTTTCCTATGCATTCAGGAAAGTCCTGTTTCCTCCCTTTCTTCTCCATCCTCCTTGTCCTTCTATTTCAGGTGGTCCCTTGCACCAGATCAAATTGATGAAATACATCACAGCCTGGTAAGTGAACTTTTGCTTAATGTCATCATTATTTCTGTACCAGATATTAGTTCAAATGTCATAAAGTACCAAGAATGAGCACTCTAATATTTACCCAAAAATAGAGCTATGAGGATAAATGGGACCCAAAAAAAAAGAATTTACCTAGATTTTGAAGCAGCAAAGCTAATAAGAACACAAATCAAGGTGCGGAAGACAAAAATGTGGGTGAAAACAAAAATACCCTAGGACTGGCTTCTGCTGAAAGCTGCAGCTGAAAGGTCAGGAGGTAGGAAGCCTTCAGTGTCTCCTAACAGTGGTTAAGCTGCTTAAATCAGGGACAGTTTCCTCTGATGATTCAGCAGTCTTGATCCACTGAGCAAAAGCGATGCTTCAGAGCACGCCGCTTCGTAGAAGCCTCTTCCTCTCCTCCACAGGGATCCTGGGAGCAGGAGGTGCCCTCCCGTGTAATCTCACCAGCTCTGGACAATTACTGCTGGGAACAGGAGTGTGGAGCAGAGGTAATTTATGTTATGCACTGCCATCTACTGTGTCTCTGCTCAAACTACGATACGAAGCTCAAGCCTAGAAAATAAGGAACTTCAAACAAAATTATCACTGCACATCACTCTTGTGCTTCAAGAGGGTACGGAGAACAAGTCCAAATCAATGGACAAACAAATACAAGTGGCATACATGGCCACTAAAGGTCCCAACTTTTGCACCATGAAGGAGATTGCCCACATTTTTTTGAGAAAAAGGATTTGATGTGTATTGTCACATTAATGAGTGATAGCATATAGAAACAAACTACAGCAATCGTCTGTGTCATAAGATGCTTGTGAGACTATAAGGATGTCTTGCTCACTTGTATCCTATATGAAAATTTATGTTAACCCCCAAGAGAGACACTCAGAAAACCTGTCAAATACATTTACTTATACTCCAGCCCAGAATCTCTCTCCCCAGGGAAGTAGATGTACTCTATTTATAGATAACAAGTTAGCTGATAATCTGAGGGAGCAGCTGGCCTTTTGAAGTGCTAAGAGCAGACCACAAAGTGTTACATGCCAATCACAGAGTGAGAAAATACATAGACTCAGAGCAGTGCAGGACTTCGTGAAGGAAACATGAGATGTTTCCAGGAAACCTTGAGGATATCGGCAGCCCTGCCACACTCCTGCCAGCTTCAGTAGGACAAATATTGTCATCTCATTCTCTCTGTAAAACAGGTATAATCTAGTGGAATTTTGGTGCATTACATTGTAGTTCTCCTTTGGAAAAATCTGTAAGATTTGTTCATTTCAAACACAGATCTATTTTCCATCCAGATGCTGTTTCCTCTCCATGCATACCAACACGGATCTATTCTACAACATGGTTTATAGCCCCATCTGTTTTTTTTTTCCTCTTCTTCATGGTATTTTTCTCTACCTGAATATTGTAACAATATACAAAGAGGAAGAATTGCTACTGGAAAAAAAAAATCTACATTTCCTTACCTATACTACCCACTCTGCCTGATTCTAGCAGTTCTCAATTTATTTTTTTTTTCTTGCTTCAGGGCAGGAAAGGTTAAGCAATGCAAGTTGTTTCAGTGAGTGCCCAGGTTAGAGATGAGTAATCACACGTTTGGCAACATATGAAGTCAGAATGAATGATAACTTCAAGGCTCTCTTAGTTTCATGATTCTTTAATCTCTCCATTAAGTCTTGGTACCTAACTGCCTGAAATCTTCTACAGCCTTAAATTATTTGCCATTTTTACTGGGGTATAATATTGTAGAGGTGTTTTTTTTTCTTCAGTGTAACTCCTATGACTGTGTGTGGGTGATAATAGCTCGCAGGATGTTGGTACTTTTTTTTTCGGATTGTGGTACATGGCATTCTCACACTTAACCTAGAGAAATACAAACTACATGAGACTGCTATCCAAGGGTGCAAACCAGACGGGCAAGACATACCAGAGTTATACACAATCAACTATCAGGATGGAACTACATATCGTACACAGTCCCTACAGTCCAGTGCAACGTAGTATTTTCATGATTGCTCTGGGTGATGGAATGGACAGCGGGCTTACTACATTTGCAAAAGTGGAAATACATTGAAAGATAGATATAGAATTCAAAATGGTCATGACAAATCAGAGACACAGTTCAACAGAAATAAAGTATTATTCAAAGGAGACATGCACAATTTACTGTAGACAGGTAAGAACCTTCAGACAGCTGGACAGATGCTGGATGGCAGATGACTAAGCAGCAACTCTGGAAAAAAAAAAAAAAGAGGAATTGGCGTTTACTACAGATCACAAGCTGAACATGAGTCAACAGCATCATGCTACTGCAGAAAAAAAAAAAAAGAAGAAATGTCATACTGAGGTGAATAAATAGAAATGTAGTCTGCAGCACTGACAAAATCATCTCTCCATCCTACGCAGCACTGGTCAGACTTCAGTTGCGAGTACTGCACTGAGTGCTGCCCTTAAAGAAAATTCTAAATTTGAGACTGATGTTTGAACGAGGTCTGGAAAACAGTGTGGGAGGGAGGAAAGAGGGTATTTGACCTGTTCAGCCCGTATCAGAAAAGACAGAAAAGGAACATGAGAATAGCCTGCACACGTAAAAGACTGCTGTTTTAGAAGGAACAAAATTATTCTTCGTACCCATGGTGGAGGAAACATGAGGTAAGGGGTTAAAGTTCCAATGAGAAAGTTTCATATTGCACACTAGAAAATTATTTCTGACAGTTGAAAGTACTGATGTGCTGGAAAATTCTGGAGTCTCCATCCTCAGAGATCTTCAAAAACATATTAGGCAAATCTCAGAGAGATGGCAGTGGTATAGTGGATGCTGGTTAATTAGGTCAACAGAAGGGACGACATGACACCTTGAAGCTTCTTTGTGCCATTCCCTGCAGTGGTAGTTCAAGAGAAAAGATCATTTCAAGAAGATGGTTGAGAAGTAGCTGAAGGAAGCACCATCTCCCTGACCATCCGCTAGCAGAAAAGAGAAAACGAGAAAAAGTAAGTAATCACTTCTATCTGGAGCCCCCTGCTTTCACACATAATGGAGGAGCAAACACTCCTGACCCTAGAAAACTTTGCCTTTAAGGAATAGTGAGCAAAATGGAGTGATTTTATTTGCTGTTCTGTCTTTTTTGTTTGTTTTTTAAGTTCAGGAAGAGGCAAGCTGCCTCTATGACAGTTAAGACGACTGCAGTATATGATGTACAAGCAAAGGCTGGGAGTACTGGGTCCACTTAAGCCTGGAAAGAAGGGAGTTGTTAGGTGATCTAACTGCAGACTGTCCACAGCTTAAATGGGGTTGTAGAGAAGATGGAACCAGATAATTCAGAGGTGCTGAGCAGAAGCAATGAGCACAGGCTGCAACAAGGGAAAGGTTTCACAGTGACAGTGCTTAATCACTGGGACAGGCATTCAGGAAAACTGTGAAATCTCCATCCTTGAAGATTTTCAAGGCTTGACCAAATGAGGCTGTAAGTCAGCAGGTATTCCAAGTAACTTTACAATCCTGCAGAATGCTGGGAGGGAATGGTTCCATTTCTTTGAGTTTTAGGGTTGGGGGCGTTTGGTTTTGCAACACAAGGCATTGTTTGGTTTATGATTGCTAAAAGAGAGCTCTGGTGGCAAGAACAACTCCCTTGTAATACAGCAGTGTTTGCAATAGAGATTTGTACCAAATCACACAGAGGGAAACCTACGCAAACACTAGCTGCAGCCACATCCCAGCCAGGGGTTTTATTGAAAGTACTGACAGCAGTGCCCATGAAATACTCCCTTATCTCCACCTCAGGTAGTAACCAATCTTAGCAGTAATGGCACCTCTGCCTTGACCTGGAGGACTTGACCCTAGGAAGAATCCATCACATTAGATTTTTCGTTCCCTTAAGGTTTGGTTTTTTTCATGGGAAAAGCTCTTTTTTTGTCTTATTTACTGCTGATCACAATCTTTATCTTTACAGAAATCTGCATCTTGTACCCAGGGTATTTAATTCCATTGTGTGCACGCTGCATTCCTTGTTGTCAAAAGTTTATTCTAAAGACCCAACAGCTGGCATTGATTTTTATTTTTTTTTTAAAGAGCATTGCAAAAATATTTCTTTGGGAGCTAGGGAAAGAACATATGTGAAAAATTAAATGAACTTTAGAAAAATATCCAAAAGCAGTGGTCGCCCAGTGCTGGCATCATGCCAGCCTTCACACTATCTCTAACTCCTTGGCAAGCTGTTTGCAGGGATATTTCTGATATCATTTCCTTACATCCATTGCAAAATCCCTTTTTATAAGGTGTAAGGTTCTATACTACAGATTTGGGAGCTACATTAAAGGATCTTGTTATAGGACAGAAAAAACAAGGTAGGTAGAAAGCCAGAGTGGAAGCTAAACATTTACAGGGAATCCAAAGGGATTCCACAGAGATTGTGTTTCAGTGGTTTAATGTATTGTGTATGTTTAAAAAAAAAAATCTAGTAAAGAATTCTAACAAGCATACCAAATACTATGCCATAAGTCAGTGAAACTTAAAAAAAAAAAAAAAGAGAGGATTAATGGAAAAAGGCAAGTTCCTCTGTATAAGCTTCCCTCATTACTGCTACAAGTCAACACCAAATACTACCAAATACAACCTTGTACTCACTTGTTTGTGCTCAGATTTGTCTCTCTTACTTGAGAGACCTATAGTACATAGTGACCACAGACTTGCTTTATATGAATGGAAAGAGAAAGGCAACCTCACAGGGCAATTTACTTTTAGTGGGATGAAGATGTGCATTTTCCTAGATCAAGTATAGAAAGATCTAAGAGAGACACTAAGCTCCTGTTCCAACTGTTGAGTTAGATTGGTCATACCTGATCAATTTGGTGGCTGCCTATGACAGGGTGACAGCATCAGTGGACAAGGGACAAGCAACTGACATCATCTACCTGGACTTGTGCAAAGCTTTTGACACTGTCCCGCATGACATCTTTCTCTCTAAACTAGAGAGACACGGGTTTGATGGACGGACCACTCGGTGGATAAGGAGTTGGCTGGATGGCCGCACTCAGAGAGTGGTGGTCAACGGCTCGATGTCCAAGTGGAGACCGGTCATGAGTGGCGTCCCTCAGGGGTCCATGTTGGGCCCAGCCCTGTTCAACATCTTTGTCAGCAACATGGACAGTGGGATAGAGTGCACCCTCAGCAAGTTCATCAATAACACCAAGCTGTGTGGTGCCGTCAACACGCTGGAAGGGAGGGATGCCATCCAGAGGGACCTTGACAGGCTGGAGAGATGGGCCCGTGCCAACCTCATGAAGTTCAACCAGGCCAAGTGCAAGGTCCCGCACCTGGGTCATGGCAATCCCAGGCACAAATACAGGCTGGGCGGAGAATGGATTGAGAGCAGCCCTGAGGAGAAGGACTTGGGAGTGCTGGTGGACAAGAAGCTCAACATGAGCCGGCAATGCACTCTTGCGGCCCAGAAGGCCAACCACATCCTGGGCTGCATCAAGAGGAGTGTGGCCAGCAGGTCAAGGGAAGTGATTCTCCCCCTCTACTCTGCCCTGGTGAGACCCCACCTGGAGTACTGTGTCCAGTTCTGGAGCCCCCAACACAAGAAGGACATGGACCAGTTGGAGAAGGTCCAGAGGAGGGCCACGAAGATGATCAGAGGGCTGGAGCACCTTTCCTATGAGGACAGGCTGAGAGAGTTGGGGCTGTTCAGCCTGGAGAAGAGGAGGCTCTGGGGAGACCTGATAGCGGTCTTCCAGTACCTCAAGGGGGCCTGCAAGAAAGATGGGGAAAGGCTGTTCAGTAGGGCCTGTTGTGATAGGACAAGGAGTAATGGTTTTAAAATAGAGGGAGGTAGATTTAGATTGGATATTAGGAAAAAATTTTTTTACAATGGGAGTTGTAGAACACTGGAACAGGTTGCCCAGAAAGGTGGTGGATGCCCCATTCCTGGAAAAAAAAAAAGCCAAGGCCAGGCTGGATGAGGCTCTGAGCAACCTAATCTAGTCAAGGATGTCCCTGCTTCTTGCAGGGGGGCTGGACTAGATGACCTTTGAAAGTCCCTTCCAACTCTAACTATTCTATGATTCTATGATTCTATGATACCTACAGGTGGTACAAATAAATGCAGCCAACAGGACTATCTGCAACATATGCAACAGCCTTTAAGGAGAGAGGAAGGTCATGTCTCAGTAAACGCAGCCTCTTGTACAAGCCAAGCTCTCAATCAGGTTGAAGGAAATAGGTTAAGTCTTCAAGACAGTGTAAATTAGCAACAGGGAAAGTGAGGCACATATCTTGTTTAACAAAAGAAAAACAACGCACTTCCAACTAACTGTGGTGCTGAACTGTGACAGCATGCAAGAACTACAGCTCACCGTTTTGTAACTGGCCTCATTTAAAACACCCTCAGCATGGACACGGTAGCCTGGCTCTTTACCTCTCTGAAGTAGAAAAGTTGCTGCCAACTCACATAATACTCATTTAGTTATTTTAAACTAACAAAACAGATTCCGAATAGCCTACTTTTTAATACTTTTCATGTCTCTTTGCACTCCAATTACTGTGATGTATACCACAGAGCAACTGAAATTATGGAAACACTATCAGAGAAAATGGAAGTAAAATATCAAAGTATGCATTAAAAAAAAATCCACTTGACATATTTGCAAATAGACTTTCAAAACTGCGACACTGACGGTATTGTGGTTGTTGATTGTTATTAGCTAGCAAATGTTTATCATGAACAGTATGATCAGAACTAAATAAGGTGTTTTCTAGAAGGGAAAATAAAATGTGACCACAAAATACACCAGAATAGATTGAACACATTCTCTGAAAACAGGATTAAAGAGGAAGGGCACCAGCTTGCAATTGATTTTTCTCGTACATGTTCTTAACTGGTGGGAGAGTTATTTGGTGTAGTTTGATCTGCAATGGAAGAAAACAAAGTTAAGCCACACATAGAGCACACAGCTGGACAGACATCACTCTCGCTCAAGACATCTGGGTCTGGGTCAAACAGGTACAAGGCTGAGTACAGGCACAGCCATAATGCAGTTCAGGCAAGGACCAGCTCAAACACAGCTCCCAAGGCAAGGTGGGGGAAGCTGCCAACAAAACTTGTCTTGGATGAAGCTGGACCACATCCCTGCAGCTGCCAGGCAGGATGCACACTGGGTAAGTCCGCTGTGACTGGTGAAACCTCTGCTGTCATGATACACAGGGAAAGATTGTAGGGACAAGCACAGCATATTGTAGGGGTTGATGAAGCATCTTGAGTTACAGCATAAGGGTTTTGTGGTCACCAAATCTTCTCAGCACAAAGATATTTTCTGCATGTCTGAGTTAGTTAGCATTACTTTTTTCCCCTAGTTAGTTCTGCTTCAGCAAGAAATTCAAGTATTCTAAGATACTGCAAGGAAGACTGCTCTAATGCTGTGAAAAGCATCACACTGCTTTCACAAATGGTTTGTCATAGCCTTTGCTCAGAAAATTTCCCAACTAAATTTTGCAAACTCATGGGTCTTTGATAAGTATCAAATTACATAAGCGCTTATCTGTAAGGAGCAGACAAGCCCTTCAATATCAGCCTGTTTATTACCTGATTTGGGATTTATTGAGTGCTTCCATGAGGGTTCTCCAGCCCTCTTTACTCTCAATGCATTTCTATACCTTTTTATACATAAAAGCTGGGACATACTGCATAGGAAGTATTTCGTTACTCCATCTTAGTGAAAAATTCACACTCTTCCACTAATCCTTCTGCCAATCCTTCAGCTCCATCAAAGGCACACAGACTTTTTCTGCCCACCAGGAACCAAATAGTTGCCTCATTTCACACGTAAACAACAGTCAACTTTAATCAGCCTTTAATCTGTCAGTAGCCCTTCAATAAGAAAACTACTCATGTTTTACTTAATTAATCATGGTTTCAGCAGAGCAGACCAAGATATGCTAGTTCCATGAACAGAAAGGGATTTTGTCAGGGTTTTTTGTTTCGTTTAAGGCCACAAAAAGAGAAAAAAACATGAGTATGTGTATGTACATGTAAGTATATAAGTGAGTTCCACTGGAGTTAGCCAGCTGGAGGAGATACATTAATCTTCATTGCATGACATCATTAAGCAGATATTAGAAAGCCCTACTGGCACTTTTTCTTAACCTTTCACTACATCTCTTCAGGCTGCACAGGACTTCACACTTTTGTAAAACCTTGAGACTCAGGAACAGAGCAAGAAAGTAGAAAACTTGCAGAAAACTAATTATGAAAAGCAAAACTGCTGAAAGTTTGTAAGAAATAAACAGATTCAGAGCATCTCTTCCACCCTTTGATGCTTCACAGCTTCCACGAGAGCAAAATGGAGACTTACATACAAGAACTGCTTTAGGTGACTTTTGAATTTTGGAAATACTTTAAGTGCTCCTCATGTTTTCAGCTTGGTTTTGTCAGAGTTTCTGCTGAGTCTTTACCAAGATGTCACTTGTATTTTGCTCTTGAAGCAAGTGCCACACAGCCCAGTATCCCATCTTTCTCTTTTTCTACACAGTGCACTAGCAGACTGGGTCAACTGCAACAACCTCTGTGTTACTCTTTAAGCTGCTGATAGGTCCCACTTGTGCCAGTGTGTGATAAGCTATAGCCTTGGGATTGGCAGAGGAGAAAAATCTCATAAGAAAGAGTAATGTGTTCCACCAGCTGTATCTGATACAGCAGGAAGATGTAAACAGACTCAACAGGTCATTTCCACAGGCTGCTGCTGGCAAGAGTCAGCTCCCCTAGCTCTGAACACACAGAATACCAACATCTATCTCCCAGACAGTCATTAAGACTCATACAGTGAAAAATAGCTAGGTGCCTCCGGAGAGGAATTCAGCTGTACCAATTTACACGTTGGCCTTAGGATGAGACGAGTGGCTGCAGTTCGGTAAGATCAATCCCATTCCATATACGTAAAAACTCGCACCTTTTTCCTTGCTGTAAGTCAGTAGTGGATCCCAGTGCTCCCAGCAATCTTTGAACCACCCCAACCAGGACACCACTGTTTGACACAAAAACAGTATTTTGCACATCCTGGACATCTTCCCCCGATTTTCTTACTGCCAGACTCAAGCTAGGCTTGACAAAGTCATGCTAGGCGTGGAATCATCTCTATCCCCTGGCTATCAAAGGCACCCACCTCCTTCTCCCTGGCAGCAAAGCTCTTCAAAACAAAAGCCCACTCACAACAAACTCAGCAGGCAGTCCATTAAGGAGCAGGAATCATCAAAATCTTGTATTTCCAGAACTCATCTCTCTGTGCTATCTCCCCACAGGGTCTGGTCCAAAGGCCTGTTCCTGATGGCCTGAGCCCCACAGGCAGCTTTGACAGCCCCTCTAAGCATAGCTTCCCTGCCAGCCCCCAGGGTCATCAGTCATTGGGGAGATGAGGGATAGCAAGAAGGACGGCAACACCAACAGGCACAGGCTGCACGCAAGGAGCTTGCTTCCAGACATGTGTGGCCTCCTGCCTCAGTGCCCTTGCAGCAGCGCATCAATCTCTTCTCCCTTCTGTCAGAAATCCCTTGTAATTTTTCTCTAAATGCTCACATCTTCACTCCCAAGATTAAGAAGCCACTAGTGCTCAGGAATCAGCAGTTGAAGTCACAAACTGTTCCTCAGCTGATGGTTAAGACTGTCCCAGCAAGATCCTTTCCCTTCCCCAGGCCTCCTGCTCTGCCACCAGCTCCAGGGACAGCACCTGCCCCTTCTTCACCCCCAGAGAAGGGGAATCAGACCTCAAGGCCCCTCCACCCCAAGTTCAGTCCCTGGAAGCACCATCCCCTGCTCAGGCAGCACAGCTGCATCCTCCTTCCTTGTGCAGATGGAGCGATGACACTGCAGAGGTACAGCCCATACACCACCCTAGTACTGAGGTCTGGCATACACCTTGCTAGTGGGTCTGGCATACACCTTGCTAGTGGCCCATGTGACTACCTAGCCCAACAGTATCTGCCCGCACTGTCCATTCATTTTCAGGCATCATTTCACATTTATTACTATTCTCTTGTTTCATTAACAGCATTAAAACACTGATAAAGTCACTTCACACAGTGTCTGCTTTGGCAAAATCCTGAAGAAACAAAAGTCATTAAAGGTTCACAAGCATTACCAATTCATGCCAGTGTAAAATAATGTTTCCTCAGCTCTCAGTGACTGCCTTTCACTTTCTGATGGTGTCTATTGCTGTTAAAGCAGATCAATGTGGCGTTACACCTCAAGGCAATGCTGTTCAGAGACCAGCCAGTTGTAGCACAAGCTCATAGCCCAGGCTGCAAACTGCCCAAGTTGAGCAGCTGGCCTGTAGCAGGGTAGCTACCTATCCTACTACAGAGGCAGTAGTTTCCAACAGAGAAGCAGGGAAACAGTTGGGGACCACAGCATTTTTAATCATCGCAGTCAGATTTAGCACAGCTGCCCTGGAGGGGCAATGTGGGAAACTACAATGCCACTTAAGAAGACACTCAGGAACCAAACATTCTGAAAAAAAAAAACAAATTCAAAACTCCCCTCTAGAAAACTAACTAAACAAACATTTAATGCTTTGCAGGGTCTAGGTCACAGCTCATGTGAGGCGCTATTTCAGTTCACTGGTGGTACTTTTCTGAAGACGAGCAGCTCACACAACTCAGGGTTTGCAGCAATGGCTCAGCTGGGAGCTATAGATCTACAGATAGTCACATACTAAATTTCTGTTATAGGAGAGGGTGAAAAAGCTCTGACATTTGCTACTACTGTATCTAAGAAAAAAATGTAAACTGATAGAAAGCCAAAGGAAACACAGATGGCTTCTGTTTAATATGATGCCATATTGCAATTAAAAAAGGTCTTGTACTGTGCTGTGTGACTTGCTTCAGTTGGAAAAGAAAACTTCTGGATTCCTCTAATTTCCTCTCCCATAAGCTCATGGCAGCAAACATTTGAAAGAAATTGCTCCCACTAAGCTTCACTCACTATTAAATTACAGGCAATTTACAATGCAGGTCAGAGCCCTGGAAGGCTATTTCCATGTAGATGTTAGATCTGGCACCCTGCTAAAGCTAATGCCCCAACAAAATTTTGTAAAATTGATTGTTATAAATTTATTCATTCTTATTTTTTTTTCTTGGGAAAAAAAAAGACTATATCCTTGCAGACCCTTTCAAGAGGGACTAAATCCTTGCTGAAGGCATTCTGAGCTCTGGGAAAAAGAACAGAAAAATGAACTTTCTAACAGGCATTTCAGAACTGGTGGAAATACAAAAGTATTTGCCATGCTTAGGGATCTATGCTCCTGTGTGCCAAAATATGCACATAATTTTTTCTAATCTTAGAGTAGATCCACAAACCAGATTAAAATCCTAATGAAGATTTAGTTGTCCATATCTGAGATTTCACAGTTATACTTAGCTACTGCCTAACCAACAAGATACTGAAACTGTCTTCTCAATGCGTTCCCTACTCAACAGCTTCCCTTAGTTTTTTTCATGGAAGATATAAGCTTGACTCTAGCTCTTGCTGCTGTGTTTTGTACTTGATTCCTGGAAGAGTTTTCAGTGTTTGTGTTTCTTCTTCTGTTTCCCAGGCTCCAATCTGCAAGGCATATTCAGAGCATGATCAGCCATTTGGGACATGGCCACAACACACCATCGGCACTGTTCACTGTTCTTTCCACTGAACAGTCCTGTTATTAAAGTACTGATACAAGTCAAATAAAACTCTAATGCCTTTTTTGCAGTAGGGATTTTAATAAAAAACTCTATTTCCTTATATGATTATTCACAAACTAGCAGATTATTATCTGCTAATTATCTACTAGTTGTTCATACTGCCTCTCAGTCTCTTTTATTGAATATCCACTCCACTACAAGAATGGAAATCTAAAGCTCAGTGAGAAATATGTTTATCAGAGTCTTGGCTTACATTTGATTCAGCAACGAACATGCTGTAAAGATGGAAAATCCTCACCTGAAGACAGTGCATTAGGTCACCTTGGAATGTGCAACCAAACCCTGCTTAAGAAAGACATCCTATGAAGTAATAAATCCTATTCCAAACCAGACAGAGAAGGAACTTGAACTGGCACAGTGGCACAGGTGGGATTTTTAATCCCACAGGTAAAGGAGGAACTATTTCATCTTTTTCTTAAAAGATGAAATAGTTCTGTAGGAGACTATGACAGCATAACAAGGAGGCACGCAAAGCTATGCTCCAGTAACTTAGAGAGTAAAATTCATGTGACATACCCTTGGAAGCTAGGAGCAACACTCAAGTAGTAATGGAATTTGGGATGACTTTAAAAGTTACATCGAAGGTTTTATTGTTGGGGCTTGGGATGTTTTTACTTGTAGCACTAGTCATGATTCTGGAGCATCACGTTCAGGGTTGCAGAGCTTCGCGCTGAGCACTGAGACCTAGGGCTGATCTAAGATCAGCTACATAATAAATCAGAGAAGACAAGTCAGACCTCCTGCAAAATAATTCACAAGAAATTAATCTCAGTTTCTACGATGTTCCTACTGTTCCTATTCATCCTATTTTGTAAGATTCCGGCAAAGTTAGCTTGGGCTGGAATAGCTCAGAGGTTTATCCCAACTCTCATTGCCAGCTAGTGACTTGCCTGCTAGGCTAACACCGACGTTGACTGTCCAGATTTGCTGAAAGGTGCAGCATTGAGACATGTACTGAGTCAGCAATGTTGACTTTTAATAAGAGGTCACTTCCTAACAAATTTTATTAAGACTCTGAAATCTCTCTGAGGGGTAACAACTATATTTGTGAATCTGCATAAGATTTGCAGGGAAAATGAGATGCTGGTATATTGAGACATTTACAAAAGGTCATTAGGAATTTCCATTAGTGAAGAAGTAATTCGATCACAGAAGTTTGAGGGCATTTCATCAGAGGCAAACAAAGAAGGAAGATTCAATATCAGATTGAAATCAAATGAGACCATTGTGCACCACATGACTGACATTTCACTGCACTCCTAAAGTGCTGCTGTGGGCAGTTCACCTGAGAGGAATGGCCATAAACCATTGTTCATGGAAAAACTTCTACACTGCAAAAACAGAAGAATAGGTTTTCACTCAGAAATGGGAATCATTTGAGAAGCTCCTCACAATGAGGAAAAGATGGCCCAAGATAGAGGGAACAATATTATGAAAACACCACATTTGAAAAACATCTGCTGATTTGAGGCAGAGAAAGGAAGTGTTTCAGTGGATTAACTACGATAAATGAGAACAAACTGGATGACCTGGTCGTCCACTAAATAAAAGAGAAAGATGGTAGCAGATGGCTTTGCGAAGGGCAATTCATTTACTCCTTTTTTTTTTTTTTTGCTTCAGTCTTTCTGCTTCCATCTTCATTAAGAAAGGAAGCTGGGCTCAGATGGCTGACACAATTAACGTCAGTGATAAAGTGGTAATGGCTCAGGCGAGAACAAAGACAAGTCAGAAATTACTTACCTATGTTACACAAACACCTGGTCCCACTCCCACTGTCTCTGGCATACTTAGGGACCAGAATGAACAAATCTTTACACCTGTCAAAGTTCGTGGAGAAAAGGAGAAGCTCCAGAACAATGCAAAAGGCCCATTATAGTGCCCATCTTTGAGAACGGGGGAAGGACAGCTCCCAAAAAATTGTAGAATAGCTGACAAATGTCATGCAATGATAAATGCTGGGAAATATGAACAATCTTTTTGAGGCAATAGAGGGATAACTATGAAGTTGATATAAATTTTTCAAGACCAAACTGTGAAAAGCAACAGAATATGAATTCTCAGTATGAGACTGGCAAAAAGGATGGATGTGATTCTTGTGATCCCTTTGTGTAAAGACAGCCGTGTAGTAAGTGATTTTACGTTTGCACACAGCGAGTACAGAAATATTGCACATAATGCTGGTATTCATATTTTAGAAAGGATGGAGAAGAAGGAACAGGGCTAAAAATTAAAAACTAATAGAATAATGTAAGAACAAAAAAAAATCCTTTCTAGTTAGAAACATAGGATATTGAATCTATGGAGCTAACAAAATTCCTCCAAAAGATTGAGCTAGCTTGGTCACAGTAAGCACTTTCATGATGACAAATAGCATACTGAAGGGCCCAATGAACCAATAGAAAGAAAGGAATGACAAGAATTAATAACTGGAAGTTAGATAATAAAATTTTTAGTTAGATACAAGACATTTTTAGGAAAGACTCTCCATTGTTTCACATGTTCAAATCAAGATTAGCTGCCTTCCAGAACTGCCACAATTCGAAAAACGTACAACTACACTGAAGCTCAGTAACCAGTACAGGGAAATGTATCTCCATTGCATAAATTTCTCTTTCTTTTGACAGCGTCTCCAAATAAGCTAGAACTATTTAAATAGGAACTTCATTCATACAGGCAAACAAAAGCTTAATTGATTTAGCAAGCATTTAAGGTAACATGTACTTGGAGATAGAAAATTCAACAATTAGAAAATTAAACAATACCACACAATTACCAAGGCATAAACGAAATCATCACTTGCTTCTAGAATAATGCCTTGATACAGCTTTCTCCTGTTCCTCAAATGTTACACCAAATAGCCTTTTATGCCCCAAAACCAGAAAGTGTCAAACAAGCTTCACAAAAGGTTGTAAGCCTAAACTGGCACAGTTATCTAGTTGATTCAGATAATGCTGTATGCTATTTGTAATATACTAGTATGAGCTGAAGGTTTGGTGAGGTATTGCACAGTCATAGTCACATTCTAATTCTTCTACTGCCTATGTGTAAATGAATACACACCAAAAGATAAAACCATAATATAAACCAATCAGTGGACTTAAACTGATGCTGAGGCAGAGCTGATGGGTTGTAAGTCATGATGGCATGGTAACATTTGGCTTCCCCTGACAAAAGCAGTAGACATGTTGTACCATTTTTTGTGCGTGAACCTCACACGCCTAATGACCACACACCAGAAGGAATGACCCACCCCATGATAATCCTACCTGTACACAAGGGGAAGCTAAACGTGAAATGTGTGCCTGCTGAAACAGATGGCATTCTTCTGAGCCCAGCAGCAGCAGCGATACCAGCACGCACCATGCCAGGGTGCCCACGTGAGTAGAGAAGAGGGTCTCCTCCCACCTGCAAACCCACACTATACTAGTGGTGCAGACTTTTAAATCACTAGATGATAATGTGAAATAAGAAGTATAGCAGGGATCTTGACAGAACCTAGGGTATTAATGTTTATGCTTTGTCCACTGGACAAACACAAAGAGGACAATGCTCCTCTGACTGCTTTGCCTCCCTACCTTAGCATAAAACTGAGGAACCACCAATGTAGGTGGAAAATGTAGTCCAGCCTGCACCATCACACACGTAAATCCCTCTACAGGTCATATACAGACTGTTCAGCCATTGTCAGCCTGAGTTGGCTTTAGATAGACAAACTGAATGTACAAGGCATCATAGCTCATTAGCAGTCTCCTAAGAGTTCATTGCCCCTAAGAGTGACGCATGATCTGAGGGTTTTAAAGACACCAAATACAACTCTGTGGACCTTGTAGGTTTAGGTGGTCCATGTTCTGTTCCTAGTTCAGACTTCAGTGTGTGCAGACAAGAAGAAAAACATGGCGAAAGAGAGGAGCAAACTCTGAACTATATTAGTGATTTCCACAGTGTTAATTACAGGTAACAAGATAACTGTACACATTAGAATGAAATTATACCTTTTGCCTCAGGAATTATGTGAGTATAGTTTATTTTAAAGTCTGAAAAGTTACCTAACTGATGTAAAATACAAAGTCAGATAACCAGCTGAAAGATTTCCACATGGAAGAGCAACCGTTTTGCACTGTTGTTATCAGTTAGCTCTAGTGGCTACATGATTACTTATCCTTGGTGAGCTAACACTTCAGCATGGAGAAAGAGATTCTTTTCCTAAATTCAAATTCCAATTAGAAGCAGTCTGTGTTTTTATTCCCTTTCTCTCCCTTTTCACAAGTGTCTCATTTCTTAGGCCTTTGTACAGCTGGGACATGCATTTTTAAGTCAGTGGGGGGAGTTCAGCCTCATTAAAAACCCTCTCCAGGTCTACTGTCATTCTCAAAGCATACTGGGACTGTCAATAATAAGCATGATAGTCAGGAAAAAGGCAGTGTTTCATCACACTATACAAAACAAATGAAACATGCTGTTAATTTACAGTATCTACTTATAGGTATTTCCTTCAGAGTTTGTGGAGGGGGAAATAGCCTAATCCAGCTCACAGGGCAATGCAGACACAGCCTTGGTTCTGAACTACAGCAGGAGAGGGTTATCGCACTGTGGGAGCATCTCATGGAAGCACACAACTGACCTCCATAGAGACTGACACATGTCCAGATTTCCTTCAGCAAGGTCAGAGGAGATAGCATACTTGGGCCTGAGATTTCTTGACAACCTGCAGCTCCAGGCTCACACAGCTTAAACTGGGCAGTTGGTCATCCAGAAATATCAGGTGATTTATGGTACCTGTATATAGTGGCCACAGAGTACTGAATTTTCTGGATGCTGCTGCACAGTCGCTCCCACGAAGCAGGGTGATGTGCTTATGTTGTATGACCCATTAACTCCCACGCTCTGTCAAAGTTTCATGTTGACTGTACGTATGCCACACCACAGAACCTTCTGCCTAGGAACCCCCAGGAGGAAATTGTCATCAAGTCTCTCTCCCCTCATAATGCTGTGTTTTGGTGTGAGTTACACTGCAGAGGGTAAATCACATACATGCTGAAAACCCTCCCTCATTCTGCCCAGAAGGGACATTTCCAAGAAGCTGAGCATCTCTCCAGTTGCCAGTCTTTGTCTGAGTCTTTCACAAAGCTACATACTAGCTTATTTTCAGCAGATTTTCCAGTCTATGCAGACTACCAGCTGCTTTCATGGCTTTTCCCAGCATGTTGCTGGACCTATGGCTTTATTACATTATGAGCAAATTTAGAGCCATACCCATTCCTAGCAAAGGGTCTCCACTGACTCCCCCAAGTAAGGTGATTTATTTCCATATTAATACCATTATAGCTACTCAGCTAAGGAAGAAGGGTACGTGATAGACTTTAAATGTGAGCTGATGTGCAGACCCATAACCTTGAACCAAGGGGAAGAAATGGTGACAGTGAGGCCCCCACTGAGTATCATTCTGGTTTGTTTCTCTCTCCCCTCATTCATCCCTTTCGTGAAACCACTAACATGTTTTACCCTGCCTTTTCAAAGTATTTTTTTCACACAGCTAAGGGGATGCTGTGGAAGCATTGCTAATGGTATGGTTTGCCTGAAAGTGCCTACACAGATCATATATCATTTGGGGTAGTCTCAGATGAGCTAATATGGAAGGAGCAGATGATCCATTAAACCGTAGTGAAAGAGGAATGTATTAACCCTTTCACACACTCCAGCAAACCTTCCTCAACAAGACTACTGCCTCATTTGAAAAATAAGGAAGCGTGTGGGAGCGTGAGAGAGTGGGTGGGAGGGCAGGAGCTTGAGGCCAAATGTGGTATAAAGCAAAACCTCTGGAGGGTTTATTCTGACCTGTGTGTCCAGCCCAGTACAAGTGGTGGGAAAGAAATACTGAAATCCAGCTATACTAAGGAGAGCTCCGTTGCGTAGCAAAGGGCATAAATTCAGTGTTACTTAAAAATACTAAGAATAGGTATGCTACAAAAATCTCACACAACAGAGCAGGAGGGACAAAACTGTGTTCCTAACCACCTTTACTTCCACATTCCCCAGGTCCAAGGCTGCCCACCTCCTCTTCCCAGGAAAGGGTGTAGGTACAGAGGCAGTAGCACAGGCAGAAAGACCAGCTCGGCAGGGAAAAAGGGCAATCCATTATTAACTTGGTTGGGCTACTCAACACATCAGAAAACAAGACAGAAAATAAAAAAGGAAAAAGAAACCTTAACACAAATGAACCAACCAACCAAACAAATCCATAAATATTTTGCAATTTTCAATTGAAAATCTTCACACTTACAGATGCAGCTTAAGGAGCTTAAAGAAACTACAGTGCAAAGAAATTCTTGACAAGTCCATATCTGGGAGCTCTTAAATGAAAATTCAACCCTCAATTGCATAGAAATTAAAACATGCCAGATCTTACAGGGATTTGACATAGTTCAACAAGGGTAAAGTTACAAGTTTATTAACTACACCAGCTGGTATTGGAGAACTTACAGTTTTTATGTGACATATAATTGGTGCATGTAAGCACACAAGGGGCATGGAAAAAATGTTGTGAAAGACCAGCAAAATGAGAACTCATAAAATGAGAAGTTAAAGGAATGTGAAGAGTAAGGTGGTGTAATAAATTAAACGAACAGCAGAGGTCCTTGTTAAACTCCCTGCAGCCACGCAATCATGAAGAAATGCAATAAAGGATCATTTATTTTGTTCGCCAGCAATGATTTTTAAAAGCTTTTCTGAATTACAAAATCCTTTCAAATTATAGCTCTTGTAATTAAATCCATTTCCTTTGAACTGAATAGAATATGGGCACTGTAAAGCTGTCCCCAGCCCACGCATCGCCGCAGCAAGGATCGGGCGGTAAGTTTGAGCTGGAGCTCGTGAAGCATGCGGGGAAGGACTGCTCTCCAGCCATGCTCTTGGATCCATCCTTAAACTTATTATGAAAAAATGTACATGGATGCGTAACTTATATTTAAGCAGTTTTATTAATTAACAAGAGCATATGTAAGGAATTGGCAGCTTTAGAATTCATAACTATGCTTATCCAAAGCAACACAAAAAACCTTTATGATGCCTATTAGCTTCTTTTTTTTCCTTGAGCACTTGAAAAAAGGAGAGGTAAGTAGAATGGCTTTGGTTCAGAGTAGGCAGGGGTTTTCAGTTAGTATCTTTTAGGGCCAGTGGGTTTTGCTGAGGCATACTGCTGTGCCGATGGTGCCATTGAAAGAGTACTTCAAGTTAACTACAAAAGGGAGAAAAGAGCCTATCTTTGTTGGTACTACACAGGCTAGAATATATTCCATCTGTCTGCATTACATGTACATGCAGATAGATCACTTTTTCATGGAAAGGTATATATAGGTAAATGCATTCCTAACATAAAAGTGCGTAAGCACAGTAAAGTACAGCAAACACAAGAAAATAAATTAGTGTAAGTGTGTCATGAAATTATGTCAGTGGGCTGGAAGCCCAGCCTACTGCCAGCCTACAGCACCTCATGTTCTGCAGCCTGCATTTCACTTTGTGGCTTTGCCAAACTATAACCATTTGAGGTTCAAATTTTACATGCTGGGTGGTATTGCTTGAGGATTTATCTCTCTCAGTCTTTACTGATCCAAAGAGAAAAACAACTAACAGTCAGTCCTGGTAAATCCTGACAATATTTTCTTCAAAATCCTGAACTTCGTAGCTGACGCTGACAGCACAGCTTGTCTCTCCATAATTGTTTTTCCCACCTAGTGACAATCTGAACAAATTCAGACAAGTTACAGACCCTTCAGAAGTACAGTTCACACATGTTCAGTAGAAACCATGTTGACTTTTGCAGCTAAAACATCTGACAACTCTGCCCATTGAGGTATAAATATGCACTTTTGAGCTGCTGTAGGTTTGGTCCAGGCACCTCATGAGAGAGATAGATTTCTATGTGTTTTCACTGATGCCCTTGCTGGGTCTAAGTAGAGAAGAGAAGAGAAAAATGCTTAACTCCATGATGCAAAGGCATCCTGAGGAAAATGTTTGCTGTGGAAGGATCAGAGAGTAAATCCTACCAGCAAGGAAAAGTGGAAAACAGGTAACATATGTCCTCCTACTACTACTGCAGCTGCAGTGCAGTGTAGACATGTATAAGGTAGACTCACACCACCCAGGCAGGTACAGCTCGCAACAAGATGTATTAACCAGCAATTCAGCACACGTGGCTGGACCCTACTAAAACCGTGAATAAATGGCCCATGAGTGGCTATGGGCTGTGGGGAGGCAGGTACACCTGCAGTATGCTGAAGAAAGTCAATGGTCCTCACAATGCCTTGGCCCATGGTAATGACACATTGCAAGAAGATACAGCTCTCAGTCTTTCCTGCTAAATCTGATCTTGGTGCTACAGCTGCATCAACCTCACTATCAAAGCTACATGCTTCCAAACCCGATTAATCTTTACGAGTTCATCATCAAATACTCTTTATCACTATAAACCACATGTTAAGAGTCAACCAAAGGTCAGGCTGGAAATTTGGAGCAGAGCTCTTTTGCATGCTAATACCCTCTTTTACAAGGCCACATCTGCTTTCAGATTCAATTGTGTTTCAGGTTAAGTTCAGCTATATAGGTAAATCTAGGTATTTTTAGCAGAATGTCATTTATTCTTCTGTCACTCTTATTAGAGCAAAAATATTGGGCCACATCTGACAGCCTGAGAAAGGCCAGGCACATCAATGTCCCCAGTGCCAACAAGCAGGGAGGCTGAAAATGCATGCTTACACAGAGCACACATGTATACCACACCTGTGCATGTGTACATGGCTGGACGCAGATCAGACAGACACACAGAAGACTCGCATGAACACGGACAAAAGCAATGGCCTCATCTCGCTCCCATCTCTGGCCAAGCAGGTTGGAGGTCTGTAAATGAGGAAAAAAAAATAGATAGATAGATATATGCACACACAAACACACACGCACACAGATGGAGAATCCCTTGCCCAGGAAAAAGCTAGAAGGGAATGTAGCAAGCAGACAGGACAGGCTGTGCTGATCAGGCCCAGGGCGTGACCAGAGAAGCATAGTGACCAGTAAACTATTTACATGGACCAGTCCTGTTTATCCTTTTATTCCTCTTCTTTTGTTCCTCCTCAGATCACTTAAATCCCCCCTCAGTTTCTCCCCTGAACATCCCATAATAAGTCCTGTATGGTCCTGAAATGCTCTTCCATGGCATCCCCCAATATCTCCCATGCCCCGAGGCACTAATCCCCCTCAGCTCTGAAAGTGCCCTGGCATTGACTCGTCCTGATGGGTGTCACACCTGGACACAGGGGCTGAGGCTCTCCTGGGACAGCCCGGGGAGGCACGGGACAGGGCGTTCCCTCCTCTGAGCCTGCAGCTTGGGTTCGCCCCTACCTTACCCCCTGTGCTCCTCGGGTCATATAGAGACGGGTTGGTGGGGTCAGGGCTGATGGCTCTGCTGTGGGTCTGGGAGGAGCCAGGGCAGGATGTTACTTGGGCTCCCCCTCCTGCTGTTGCCTCTCTGTGCCCCTTCGTGGGTGTGCAGATGATCTCTATTTAGCAATTCTCATTTTTGTTTCTAGGTCCCTTTTCCTCGTGTCTTCACTGCTCTCTAAAACATCATCCTGACAACTGTAAATTTCATAAGGATATTATTCACTGCTTTCCAGGCTAGGAAATTTAGAAATGAGGAGCTACTCCTGACATCCAGCTAGATATCTTTTCACATTTAACATGTTGTTATTTTCACAGCCTTTCTATCCCCATCTAGCCAGATTTTTATCCACATGATGGTGTTCATACCACAGCTTGTTTGAACTAACTTTGAAATATTATCTAATACTTACTGAATTCCAATTACATTTCATTTCTTTCATTCACTCTATCTATTGATTTGGTCATCTTGTCATTAAATGGTACTGAGTTTACATCATTAAATGTATTTTTATAATATCTTAGTACTTTAAGGCCATGATCCATTATCATATATGGCAAAGCATCTCATATGAAAGCATATGCTTATGTTTTCTTTTTTTTTTCCCTTGTAATAGTAAAAATTAGAAGACTTCTCTACTGATATCATATTTGCACTTCTTGTATCTCATATCCTAGTCCTATATTCATTTCAAGGTGTAGTATGTCACTTTATAAATTGATCATCAACTTTTTCCCTAACAAAATTCTGACCCATCCCATTCAGACACATTTATGCCTACCACAGCAAAGTACGCAGACTCAGTCCTGAAAAGTACAGTTTCACATACGAAATTAAGCACCTGTGCTGTCAGGCGCAGGGTCTATGATGAGGTGCTTCCAAAGTACAGGCAATGATTCCACCAAACTTTGCAGAGGCTTTTGATAGAGAGAAACAAGCTGAGAAGACCTCCTTTAGCCAGGATGCTTTTGTGTACTTGAACACGAAATAGTTACAAATTCATTTAACTTTCTTTTTGTTTCATACCACTGGAGAGAGAGAAAGAAAACATGTACAGAGTTGGAGGGATATGACACAGTTTTTAGAATATGTGTCAGTGGTGCCCTCAACACTCACATTTATCATGCCTGAGTCAGGAGAGTGTTTATACCCATCCACACTATATGCTTTCCAGCATAGAATTTAAGGTGAACTGTCTTTCTGAAGTATCAGCCTCATTGAATATCCTGTCAAATGAGATATGACTCAGTACATCTCAAGTATACTGCATCTCTAGTAAGAAAAATGTGTAACAGAAAGGTGAAAATACTCAATCTTTCCTCTCTGCTTGCATATCCTAAGTGCTGCCATTTTTTCAGTCATTGGTGTTTTCTGTTTCCAAAAATTCTCTCACTCTGCTTTTACATTAAAACCTCACATAGAAGATTTCTCAAGTTTCAGAGTCCTCCCCTGACAATATGCAAACACAGTATTACCATGTGAAAACACTGCCAGTGAGTTTAGCCAGGACCACATCAAAATCAAACAAAATACAGAGCAAATATGCGAAAACAGTTTTCCATCTATCAATGCTTTATCTAATCGTTGATTAACTGATTTTCAGGCAAGAAACTAAAGACCAGTGAGTGAACTGATGATCTTTTTCCCACATGCTGCTCATTTAGTATTGATTTACCAGCCCTACTCCAGTATATGTTCTGCTAATCATATCATGATTTATGGCTGTTACACTTAAACATCAGAAACTTGCTGCACATGGTACATAACCTAGAAAATTGCAAACAGCTTCCCACATAGATTTGTGGGTATTCTTCCAAACAGTTTGGGATTCTTGAGTTTGGGGAAAGCTAAAAAATTTCATATTTATCCCACACACTAAGGTTTTGCAGAAAAGCTATTAGTAACAAATAGCTTTTCTATCGGGTTTCAGTTTGTCTTTTAGAGGTACACCACTTTTTCCATGCGCAACCATTCTCTGTATCCTCATTTATCCCTAAATGTTAAACAACACTTTAGCACCTCCCTTTAATGTGAGCAAGGATGCGTGGCGTCACTTTTCCTGTTTTCAGAATGACTGCTGGAGTTTTTCCCCCAGCTGAACCAACGGGAGGTGATGCATCCAGCCCTTCCGGGAATTGAATCCCATCCACTGAAACATTCACTGCTCTTTGCCCCATATGTATGGTATCCCCCAGCCAGGGCTCTCTCCTGTTACTAAATATCTGTCTTGTAAATCGAGGCAAGAAGGTTCTTCATATAAGAAACTGCATTTATTATCAAGGAGAATCACTCACAAAGGCAGAAAATTTAATTTGGTTTATTTTTATTTTTAAGCAGGTTGCACTGACACAAACATCAACAGCAAGAGCTGGATCTGAATTTCTCCTTACTTTGTCATTTTTTTCACCCTTAAAGAATAATCATGTAACACATGCTTTCAAAGAGAACAGAATTTGGTTATGCCACACTACCAGAGAAATGAAGGCTACAATATTAATAAAATACCAGATAATTAAGGGGGGGAAACTTCATTTTAGCAAATGGCATCTCTCCCTTTCAAGCAACTACACATTTATTGCTATGGCTGCTTTTTCTGAGCTTAATTAAATCAACAAGTCCTCATATAAGCTTGCACAGCTGTATTGCCTTCCTGCGGTTTCAAATATTTTTATAATCTCGGGTGGAGCGTGGGATACCAGGTGCTTCAGTAACTAACTCTGGAAACAACTGAATTTTTTAAAAAGTATGTTATACTCCCAAAGTGGAAATAAACATCTCTGCATTCCCATGACTACAGGATTCTCTTTTATTCTTTACCAAGCAGCAATCAGAATAAGACTATTAACAAAATAAACCAAAACAAAACATACTGCAGGGTAGGGTAGGGAATTTTTAATGTTTCCTGGAAATAAATAAGCTAACATTTCTTCCTTTCTTTTCCCTATGTGAATAAAAAGAATGCTGAATTTGAAATTTTTATCATACATCAGCCTCTCCCTTGATGTTAAAAAGTGACATGGGCATTTTAAAGCAAGTAAATACGCTTTCATTTTTAATTAGATCACTCTTCGAAGTGCTCAGTATTTTGGGAGGGGAGAGGAGGAGAAACAAATGAAAGATGGGGAAATGTTAAACGATTTTCAAGCAGTTTGAATCTAAATGTTAATCACATATACCCAGATGGGCTGAAATAACAAATGAAACACTGGTAAAGCATCTCTAGAACTTGCTTTTGTTTCTTTTATTTTCTCAGGGATCTTATGTTTAATATAAATGAGCAGTCAAAAATGAATGAAAAATAACTACTAGATAGCAAAGAGCTTGTTGCACAGCATGTGGTAGAAGGGATTACTGTGATGATAGAAGAGAAGATGACACCTTTGGTAACTACAACAAATCGAGGAATTTGAGAAGCTATCCAAGCATTGGGAGTTAGTTGCCTGTTTGCTAAAGTTTGATTCCCCTCTCTTCGAGGTCTGTGACCACACTGCCAGTGACTCCCACAGTGCACTGTGTAGACCTCGTGCCCATGAATGGTCTCTCCTGAGCAATTTTTAGCAACTCAAATATGCCCAAAGCTCAGCAGCCAAAGGTTGCTCCCAGAGCATCATGCACACAAAGCTGGTGGAAGAGCAAGACTCATCCATAATTTCTTTTGATATTATTCCTACCACTCATCCTTGACATTTTCTGTCTCAATGTCAAGCACGATCTCCTGTTACAAGAACACCCCCCTGCCCAAGTTGCCACTTCACTCTGATGGGGGTGGCAGGTGAAGAAAGAGGTATTTCCTGCCCGTGCGGGAGCAGGCGAACAAACCGTCCCTGCTGGACGACTTTCCTGGTCAGCAGCCAGCCCTGGCTGCACGGCTTTGCTCTCACACACTCGCTGTACGAATCCAGACCACTGGTGCAAATCATGGTTGTGCAGCCCCAGGCCAGGCTAGGAGAGGGTTCACAGCCTCTTTTAGAGAAGCCACCAGTCACCGGTGATTCCAAATTTCTGCAACTGCCATCAGCCCTCAGCCTTCCCTCACTTCCAGACACCCACCACAAAATTAGTGCTATCGTGCTGCCAAAACCAGAGCCTCACAGACTGCTGCCGTCAAAGCTGAGCAGTGGAAACTGCTGAGGGAGGCAATGTTTTACACACATTGGTGCCAAAATTTGGGTGCCTAATAGCTAGGATTTGGAACAAATGCTCCATTTACTGCCACCTCACAGAATTAGACATCTCAGTAGGGCAACCCCAAAAACCTATGTGCCCCTGCCTGGAGAGGACGCCTCCTCAAGGGCTGATCATGTGGTTTGCATTCAACTGTCTCAGGGTAAACAAGCAAAGAGACGAGGGGAAGCAGAAACTATGGACCACAAAGCGTCCACACAGCTGCATCCCTTTCCCACAGGGCCCCCAAAGTCATACACTGTCAGCAATTTCTTCTTTTGGCTTCATGCATCCTCCTTTGCCTTCTACATAAACCATACAGCCCGTTTGGATGTACAACACAGACCTGCAATGCCTTGCATCAGTAATGCCACGGTATGGATATATGATCTTATCGCTTACGCTGTGCCTTGCTTCTTTCTCCCTCAGCATGGGCAGAAGATTGCACCTCCTGCAAGAAAGAAGCTACAGAGTAATGGCTATTTATATTAACAGCTAAAAAAACAAAGCTGTGAGACTTTGCTTTGGCTCACATCAGGTTTTCCTCAAAGTGTTCCCTCGTTGCAGAGGTCAGCTTCTGTCACTAAGTTGGCTATAACACATCTTCAGCTCCAGGTTGTGGCCTAAGAGTAATCACTGCAATTACTTTAGTTGTGGTGCAAATTTAATGGCAAAATGCCACCTCCATTCCAGTATCTCCTATTCTTTAGTTCTGCCGTTTTAGACATACGGCGGTCACATTTTTCTATGCCTGTGCTGGGAAGTATGTCCAAAGACTGCTTTATATCCAGAAAACTTGAAAAAAATGAATTTTTCACAGTTTATATTTACTTCAGTTTGCCTCACTCATTTACTTTTTGCTTTATATTCCCCTGGTTTTTAATTTGAAACTCAAAAGTGTTTATTTCCCATCATTTTTCAGTGTGATCACACCAGATCATGGTGGAATATTGCCCCAGTTAGTTGTCACAAGATACGTGTTATAGAACATAGAACTACTGAATTTTCATCTGTCTATGCATTTCTCTTCTACCTTCACTAACACTAACTTCTACTCCCACTTCTCTTTCACCACTGACAGCTGTGGAACCTTGCTTTACCCACAGGAAAGCAAGATTTGGGGAGGAAAAAAAGGTAATCTTTCAAACATCACCAGGCAGTCTGTGTCACCTCTAATCCAGAGGTACAACAGCTGACAGAACAAGGAGAGTTTACTTTAGAAACACTTAGACCTCTTCTGGATCTGTTCACTCCTGGCTCTTTACTAAGACAGCTGGACAACTGGTATTGGTATTTGACCCTTTCTTCAATAGTTACAAAAATATTTCTTGGTTATAAATGTCACAGGACACTGCTTTCAGAGATGTTTCTAAAGCCATCCCTTTTGTATTTACCAGTCTGGGATGTCTTTCAAACACCTTTCCCTATAAAAAAAACCCCTCAATTTAGTTGTATATGGGAACTGCTAGCTATGAACAACTCAGTGTGACTGAAGAGCAGCTGGTTTTCATTACCAACATGAGTCTAATAAACACTTCAGTTAACCCTAGCACATATGATCTATACAGGTCACAGTAGTTATCAGCAGTCTTTTTCATTTACAGAAATAATATTTGTGCTGGCCAATCCATAATTCAGTGGGTAGGATGTGAAATGAAATTCTCAGAAAAAGCAACTCAGCTGTTCTCAAAACTGAATCTCTTGTGTGTTTTAGAACTCAAAAAAAAATACAATATCAATTTTTAATAAGCATCTATCTCACTTTAAGTGAAAGGTGTTGTCTCTGACATAGGGCATGCACATGCACAAGCTACACTGAAACAACATTTTAAGATTGCAAAATCAAATGTGAGCCACCTGAATTCGGTACATTTCTGCAAATCTATTAGGATACTGCTTCTAATTACAGAAGTGGATAACAAGCTTGTCTATGCTTGTCCAGTACACTAGAGGATGGTGTTCACTTAATGAGCATCCCACTGACAATTTGTTTTCTCCTCATTATTCACTATCTGGGCCTCAGTTCCATGTACAGCATGCTGTTCAGCTGTTCATTTTCCCAATGGGTTTTTCCACAGACTTGGCACAGCATCTCAGTGATTCATAAGCAGCATCCTTACATGTTGTGGGAACGTGGCTGTATTTTACAAAGAGGAAGCTGAAACAGAGAGATACCCACAGGAAAAGTATCCACTGATTTTGCAATACTTGTGACTGGAAGGTAGTTGCATAAGTAAATTTTTAATTTTAACCCCCTAGAAATCAGGAGGTATCACATGTCATTGGCTGGTGGCAGCAGGCCTTCCCATAGGGCACTGTGGAAGCAAAAAAAATTAAGAAGAGTTCAAAATTTCACCAGAAAAACTCAAGGAAGAAAAACCCTTCAAGGACCATTTGATACAAATGGGACAACACTGGCTCAGAAGATTGTTGAACACTAATTTTTGGAGACTAGGAAAATACCACAGAGAAGTATTACTATGTGACAGTCTTGTTCCTATAAACTTTCCAACATGCCTGCTCTTGGCCACTGTCAGAGACAGGATACAGAGGGAGATGGATTATTGGTCCTGGTCTGGCAGAGCTATTCCTATTTCTGCTCTTAAATAAAACCTGGCTTAACAACAATTCTGAGTTTGGTCTAAGACTCTGCATGGTTCCATAGAGCAGTATCAACCTTTACAAAGTTTTTTGCATATCTAGTAGCAATATGTTTGTCAGAGGGTGGATGGTGTATTTTAAGATGTCACTGGAATTCAAAGAGGCAGCCAAATACTTCTGCCTGTTAAGGTCTTGGCCTAAACAATGTAGATGATTAACAGACTTTAACTTTCAGAGTTGCTCAGTTTCCTCAGTGACACTTCTACTTTTGAAAACATTAGCCTTTGGATTCCTACAAAACCCAATAAAAATGCAGTAGCTTTCCATCACGTAACTGGAAAGTGAAACCAAAAAAGGCATACACAACAATGCCAGTAACTCTTCATGCAACCTGACACATATTTTCAGTACTCCTAAGAAAATAAAATTAATGGATCTAACATATGCAGCTTCTTTTAGGTAAGTCATCCTTATCTCAGATTTTTCCTGTCAGTAGTTACTAGATTTTTTTTTTTCTGTTATTATTTTTTTTTATTTCTTTGTATGCAGCAGAGAGACTTGACACCTACCTATCAGCATGAATTACACAAGGAACCGAAAACCCATCACCACATACTGGCAGAGTGATCTGTTGCTATTCTCTTTGAATGTCAGTGTGTTACCTTACATTTGGGGAGAGATTATTTTGATGCTAAATCTCTTAATCCACTTTGGAGCATATATGTTTCAGAAAAGCATCTGTACATTTCTCTGTCATACATCCTTAGAGCCTTTGAAAAACAAGGACATCAGGAACATTTTCCACAAATAGCTCTCTACTCTCTGCAGATGCAATAAAAATTTGAGTTGAAGTGATTTTCTAATGACTCAGTGCTGTTTCTGTCATTGCTTGGAATCATCACTATCAAAAGCATGTTCATGGAAGGATTTGCTGGCTTTGAAAAAAAGTCAGAAAAGGTTTATAAGATTCAGAATGGGATTTTGGGGTCTGAGAAGTCTCCATCCCAGAATAACTCTCCTGTGAGTGAGGAAAGGACAGTAAGGAGACAGCAAAGACAGTAAGGATTAAGAACAGGAAGAGTCCTATATCCTGGGTAAGATCTTGGATATGATTACTGCCTAACAGAGCCTTCACTCTTTACAGCAGCTCCATACTGTAGAAATCATTAAATAAGCATGGGGCTGAGGAGGCAGACAGACTTTAGGGCTTGCTGGTTCCAACTTGGAGAACCCGTAGCAAGTCCTAGTTCCTGATCACAAATGAGAAAGTGAGAACAAGGGCCTAAATCTGGCATTTGGGTGTCCCAGATGAACTCCCTGACCAGCAACTTGTCACTTGCTTGGGCTGATCTTAGTAAGGAGAGAGTTTTTGTGAAAAGGGGTTTGAGAAGCATTAATTTCTTTTAACTTTTGAAAGACTCCGAACTGTTTCTGTTTTATTTTTCCTCTGAATGGCAAACATTCAGAAACTACAGGAAGTCCTGCAAGACGAGAGGAGTAACCCCCCTTCTGCTGGCTTCCCGTCTGCCAGATCCCCTTCTCTCCTGGGGTCCAGCAGGACATGGCAGCTCCATGCAGGTTTGTACATACAGAAACCTCTTCTTCTTGCCTGGAGTTCCAATGCACAGATACACATACTAATTTCAGATCAGATTTTTCAATAAATTATAACCCAGCCTAGTATCTTTCACATCATTTCCAGTGGAAAGAACTGACCAAGACATTCCTTTCTTCACTGGTAGGAAGAGTCTCACCTTCTCATGCTATACCCAGTAGCTCTTTAATCTAAGCGGTTTTGGGACAAAGGCAAGAAACCAGGTCTCCTCAGTTGGGCACACTAATCCCTAAGAACTTATCTGTACCAGTAAAGCAAATACGGCATGGACCCAGCATCTGGAGCATGATCATTCATTCTCCTAAACAGTTATAGAGGTTCCTGGTCCAATATTGGCTCACTCAGCATGGTTTGCAGGATAGAACAAGATAAAGACTGTTTTCAGTAAGTAGTTTTGATGCAGTCTCCTTATTCAGGGGGAAAAGACAAGCCTGTTAATGCAAAGTCTATTGTGCTGCTTTGCTTCACAGACAGGACTAAGCCCAGGAGTGTTCTGTTTTGTCTAGAGACAGCCTGTGACCCATGTGATTTGGTGTGAGGGGAACAGTTGGCCTACAAAGTACCAAAATCTCTGCACCATCTGAGAGTTAAGGCATTCTCCTGTAAGGTTGGACCTTCAAATATGAGTCGCATCAGGCACAGGAAAGAATTAAGCTTAGATCCGCTGTAAAGATAAATTCCCTGACCAAGCCAGAGAACCTGTGGACATACATCCCATGGTTTAACTTCAAATGTCCTGCAGTCACAACATTTGCATTGGATTGTGTTATGCTGAGCCTGAATGCAAGGGAGTTTGACAATAACTCTCTCCTAGAGCGAGGAGCATAGGATTAGCACAGAGCTGGTACAAAGGCAAATCTAAGTCAGAGCGATACAAATGTGTTAATTCTTCACTTCTACTGTCTTTATTGGTGCTGGAGCTCAATGTTGTTACAATGTTGTTACAATGTGACTGTTGTTACATTATGGCTTCACCAAGGGTAAGTACTGCCTGACCGACTTAATGGCCTTCTATGATGGAGTGACTACATCAGTGGACAAGGGAAGAGATATGGATGTCATCTGCCTGGACTTCTGTAAGGCCTTTGACATGGCCCCCCACAACATTCTTCTCTCTAAACCGGAGAGCTGAAGTTGATGGGTGGTCTGTTCGGTGGATGAGGAATTGGTTGGATGGTTGCATCCAGAGGATGGTGGTCAATGGCTCAATGTCCAGATGGAAGTCAGAGACAAGTGGTGTCCCTCAAGGGTCCGTACTGAGACTTACACTGTTTAACATCTTCATCAATGATATAGACAGTGAGATAAAGTGCAACCTCAGCAAGTTTGCAGACGACACCAAGCTGAGTGGTGCAGCTGACATGCCTGAGGCACAGGATGCCATTCAAAGGGACCTGGACAAGCTTGAGAAGTGGGCCCATGCAAACCTCATGGGGTTCAACAAGACCAAATGCAAAGCCCTGCACCTGGGTCAGGGCAATTCCCAGTATCAATACAGACTGGGGGGTGAAGGGATTGACTGTAGCCATGCTGAGAAAGACTTGAGGGTACTGGAGGATGAAAAGCTCAACATGAGCCGTCAATGTCTGCTCATAGCCCAGAAAGCCAATCATATCCTGGGCTGCATCAAAAGAAGCTCGGTCAGCAGGTCGAGGGAGATGATTCCCCACCCCTCTACCCTGCTCTCATGAGACCCCATTCGGAGTACTGCGTCCAACTCTGGATTCCTCAATACAGGAAAGACATGGACCTGTTGGAGCAGGTCCAGAGGAGGACCACAAAAGCAATCAAGGGGCTGGAGCACCTCTCTTGTGAAGAAAGGCTGAGAGAGTTGGGGCTGTTCAGCCTGGAGAAGAGGAGGCTCCAGGGAGAGCTTATAGAAGTCTTCCAGTACTTAAGGGGGGCCTATAAGAAAGATGGGGACAAACTTTTTAGCATGGCCTGTACCAATAGGACAAGGGGTAATGGTTTTAAACTAAAAGAGGGTAGACTTAAACTAGATATAAGGAAGAAATTTTTTACAATGAGGGTAGCGAAGCACTGGAACAAGTTGCCCAGAGAGGTGCTGGATGCTCCATCCCTGGAAACATTCAAGGCTGGGTTGGACAGGGCTCTGAGCAACCTGATCTAGTTGAAGGTGTCCTTTGCAGGGGGCTTGAACTAGATGACCTTTAAAGGTCCCTTCCAACCCTAATGATTCTATGATTCTATGACTGGACACTGTCAGGCAATTATTTACTTTTCTGCCCACATTAGAGACCAGAGTAGATTGTTAAAATGGAGTATGTTATAGCTCTGCTTATGAGCGCTGTAGTCATTCCTCCTCAACTTGACACTTGAACGTAGTATTAATATCACAATACTTCTGAAATATGAGATTCATAAACTCTGAAAAGCCAAACTGTGAGCATAATTCCCCCACCTACCATGCTCTCACACACAAGCTGGAGAAGAGCTTTCTTTGTGTTGGTACAATAATCTACTTCACCATTACCAGCAGCACAGCAGGCTTGTCTAATCAAAGAGATAGTGTCAGTGGAATAGCTTTCTGCTGTAAAATATTGTAAACAGAACTGTGGAGATAAAATAGTTATTCTGACGTGTTTTAGTGACAGCGTCTTATGCCAGGAACTCTGCCACTGTTGCATTAAAGTATCAGCATAAAGAAACAAAATGTAGATTATGCTAATTTGTTTTTAAAAATGACAATTTACTGAAATGTTGAATCTCTAATTTTAAAAAATCAAATTATTTGTGTTAGTGGTATCCCTATCTCAAATAAATTTCATTTGAAGCAACAAGAAAATTAAGCAGAATAAGACTTTGATCCTGCAGAGCTTAAATATATTTCCTTATCTTACTTCTTCATTATCAATAGTGCTATTGAAATCAATAGTAATCAAGCTGAACCCTGGCAAAAGCTTTTGTAGGACTGAAAATAAGGTAAGATTTAAGGTAGCTAGCAGTACCAGTCTGACTCTGAAACAGCAGATGTCATCTGTTTTTATTAAGCTTTGGCAAATTGCCTTCTTTTAATTTTTGGAAGCTATTTTGACAAGCTGACAATCTTCTCCTTAATTTCTGAGTTACGTCAAGCTTGTGGAAACACACAGTAATGCCATCACTTTGTGAATTTTTTTCTTCCTGAAAGTCTCATGTGATCTTATTTTTACAAGATGTTACCCGTCGCATTTCAAAAATAAATCAAGCTAGTTCTGCACCACAGAGGCATAGATGTAAGCATTTCTCATGTAAGCATGAGAAAGCTTGGTCTTGGTAATTATGTAAAAACACATTTATTTTATTGTTCACTAGTTTTCCTTTTGCCATTGGCTTTGCCATCTATACAATTGTCTCTCTTTGTCAAGCATCTCAATTGAAGGTTCTCTGGGACAAGCAGCCAGAGACATTGGTCTCATAGGAAAAATACCATTTAATGATACAGAAGCTTAAATTAAAAGCTGATCTCTATGGCTTTGTCCCTTTTCTTAGTATCGTCCCCATCAGTGACAGACATTTTTGCTTATTGCAAAGTATGTGCATGTCCTGCAGCAGACGAAAAATAAGAGCCCTGTTCATTATCTCTGAGTGGGCAATGTTCAGAGTGAAGAGGACCTTTCTGTTCCGAAGACAGGAAGCCTAGCTGTTGCCCAGCTACCTCTGTTCAAGAGGAAGAGTGGAAGGAAATGTTTACTTGAGTGTCTGTAACTCTTTCTTGCTGTTCTGCACCTGTTACAGTCTCTGCCCTGCTGGAACTGTACTTACAGACAAATTACAGTTTAAATTTCCTAAAATAAAGGCCAGATCCTGAAACTGATCATTGTAAGGACCCTCCCTGTACCCTTTTTCTCTGGGAGGGGTGTATTCAGGTGCATACTTTCACAACAACACTATAGAATCACATAATCACAGAACAATTTGGTCTTGAAGAGACATCTGGAGGTCATCTGGTCCAATCTCTACTCAGTGCTGGGTTATATGTGAAGTCAGATTAGATGGCTAAGGACCATGTCCAGCTGAGTTTGTAATACCGCCAAGGATGGAAAGTCCACAACCTATCCTGTCAACACATCCCAATGCTTGAACACCCTTATGTTGAAAAATGTTTTCCTTACATATAATGGAACTTTCCTTGCTGCAGCTGGTGCCTACTGCCTCTCATACTTGGCACTGTGCACCTTTAGGAAGAGTCAAATTCTGCCATCTCCATAACCTCTTTTTGGCAGCTGAAGACAGCAGCTTGCTTTCCCTGGCAGAACAAAACCTGCTTCCTCCATTTCTCTTCTCACGCTGCATACTCCTCCTAAACATCTTCCTCAGCTAGACTTACTCCAGTTTGACAGTATCTTTCTTGTACTGGTAGCTCAAAACTGGACACAGTATTCATGCAGTCCCATGAATGTCAAACAGTGGAGAAGGGGTAGTAATCATTCCCCTCAATCTACAGCCTGTGGTAATACAAACCAATATGCTGACAGCCTTCATTGCCGCAAAGGCTGACTCATGTTCACCTCCTTGTCCACCAGGACACCAAGGTCTTGTGCTGCAAAGCTGCTTTCCAGTCAGTCAGCTGCAGTTCCATCTCCTTGCCCCTCCATGAAGAGCTCAGTATTGCCTGATGTCGCTGGAGATTTACGTGACAGACCCGGGGAGTAGGGCCATATTGAAAGACATGTTCCCCTCCTCCCTGCACTGTAAGCAATATCACAGGAGAAGCCATGAAAAATGTCTCCTTCTGTAGAAGATCACAGTGCTTTACAGAGGAAATTAGAAAATCATGGGAAGACCTAATAAGATTTCCTTGCAGTGAGCTAGGAAGTCCTCAGATCCATACAGGAGGGACCTTCTTCCCAGAATCCAGAGATCTTGGGAGTGGGAGTTGACCAGATCCATATGAAGAATCTGACACTTTTTAGGTGGTGAGGATGTCAACAAACTATTTTGTAGCAGATGCATGCATAAGTAACTGTGTCTTTGTGTGCACACACATATTTGTACTGTAACACAGGTTTAGGAGAATAATATCAAACAAAACAAGAACAGCATAGGTTATTATCAATATAATACTAGCATGATGAGCATATCTAATTGTGATACATTGCAAAACAAAACAAAAAAAAAAAGGTCATCACTTTGTAGAGGACTTGTAACTTACTTCAATGCACCTTTTTTTGTGCTCAGCCCAAGTTGCCACATGCTTATTTGTGCAAGCTTGGGAATAGCTAGGAAAATCCCACACTGTAAACTTCCACTTCCAATGTGAAGTGCTGCTGGACTTGCTACTAGCATGCCCTGCTAAGCACAAGAGGGAAATAAGACTGAGAATAATTTTGGTGAGAGTTATAAATTCTGCCAGGGAAGGACCCTACCCAACGTAAAAGCCATAGAAGTTTCCTAGCCTACGGTATAATTAGTTTCAATTTGCTTATACTTGCAATAGTCAAAGAAGTGCTATGGCACTAAGAGGGACAGAAGAGATAGCTGAAATAAACCGTCTGAAGCCACACAAGACCAGGAAGGAAAACAAATTGAACCAATCCAAGCCCATGTGCTAACTACTGTATCATCCTTCCTCCCAAATCCCTTTGCTTCCCTTCCACCAAGTTTCCTCTTCCATGTTTTCATGACTTGTTTTGTCCCTCAGGAGATATGATCGCATATGCTGACAGAACGGTCAAGGTGATGAGGTTTTTTTCTTTTATTTTTTTTTTTCTATTGACATTCTCTGATTTTTTCCTCCAGAAATAATAAAATGAAAAATCTTTTATCATCTCTGCCTCCAGACTTGGAGAAGGTGAACAGAAACTGCAGCTTGTAATGCTCACAGCTTAACACAGATCCTATTTCCATTTCTCTTTTCCTATCTCAAATCAATCTCTTTTTATAGCTTCTAACTTCAATTATCAGCACTACTTAATCACTGAAAAATTTCAAGTTGAAAGGCATACATGAGATGCTTCACAATATTCATTTCACTGCAGCTTTGATATTGTCTGGTCCATTGAGAACTTACTTTCCTCAACAGAATGTTAATATAGCAAGTCTTCTGAAGCCCCTTTCTAGACTTTCCAACAAACTAAATAAAGATGTTGGTAAGTATGAAGAACAAACAAGTCAGCTATAGTATCTCTCAGAGTTTTTCTCTCTAAGTCTTAAATTCTGTTTGCTGACCAATAGAGCAGGAATGTTGACCATTTATGACAACATTGTCACCAGTTCAGTGTCAAACCCATTGTTTCAGGATGCTGTATATACAAAGTAAGAGCTACTCCTGACTTTGAAAAAACTCATTTGCTCATTAGGACCAAGAGGCAAGAGCAGCTAAAAGAAAGTAGTACCATCCTACTTTCCAGAGACATATAATTTGTACTTTATACAAGTACTAAATACGGAGAGTTTCTGAGGCATTCAGGAACTGAATCCATTCAGTCCCACAGCTGTACATCCACTCCTTACTGTCAGAGATCAGAGTGTCTAACAGCTGGCATGGGTTTGCATGCAGCAAGGGTGTAGGCTACCACACGGCCAGGACAGAGCCACTGGTGCAGTGGCTGAAGTACTCTCAGGCTGTCTGCTGAGATGGTAGGGTCAGTTTGTCTGCACACATCAAGCTCTAATGTAGGGGAGTGTTTTTTGGTGATCATTCCCAGAGGTATATTCTTCACAGAGCACACATATTGTTCTTCAGATGCAGCCGCTGCACAGCGGTATGAACCAAGCAGCAGAACCTTGGTCAGGCAGCTGCCGTGGCTATTGCTCTAGGAAACAGCCTTCATGGCACAAACACATCACATGGGCATAGGCACCTTGGGGACCTCACAGCAGCTGCCTGCAAGCACCATTGTGAGGCCAGAGCAATCCTTTCATATTATCATATATATCCTGGTAGTCGACACATGAGAGAAACCACAGAGTGGCAGCTTTCAGTTTGTCGGGAAGTATTTGCCCTTTGACTAGGAGCACACCACATCCACAAAAGGAATGTACCCTTTGCCTGTTTGGGTCTGACCTCTGCCCGCTCTCTTCATGGGTCTTCCCTGGGCAGCTGCAGCTGCAGGCAGCCCTTCCTCCAGGAGCAGAAAGGCATCTCAGTGCTGAAGTCTCCTTTTTGTGTGAAGCTAATGGAGTCTTTGTGCACATATAATCCCTGGAGTCTGAAAGTCAACCAATAGAGCAAGGAGCTCTCTAGCAACATAGGAAGGAGAAGTGAAGAGCTAATTCAAAACCTGCTAACCTGGAACAGAGACACACACATTTAGTATGAGAATACCTTTGTCACTACCTGTGGGTGAACAAGGGAAAGTGCAGATGCTCAGAATTCATCCACCACTACCAGAGGTGGTAGTTTGCTGTTTAAGAGCCTGATTCACCTTCCAAATATTTCATAGCTAGGCAGGAAAAAGACTTTGGCCAAAGATACTGAAGAGAGAGCACTTTATGTAGAACTCATTTGTGCCAGCAGAGTTTTTTCCAAAGGTGATGCTGTGCTTCTTTTTGTCTCTAAATAAAAATCTTCTCTTGTTTTATATAGCCCATTTTTGTGTTTTAGGCAGACTTAGTGCACCAAATCAAGGAAACTTGCCTGTTAAAAGTAAGCAGTAGCCTTGGGACCATGGTGGGTAAAGTCTAAAAAGGATGTGTTTTTTAATTTTAGGAGTAAACACAAGATATCTAAACAAAACTCCTGATGCTGCAGCCCTTTCTATTGTCAGAGTTAGACAAAGTAATGAGATCTACATTACATAAGGAAATAAACTAGCGAGTACATACTATCTTTGCATGTGTGTAGCTTCTTTCCTCCCTTGCCTGCCTACCTCAGGCATGAAATACAATATTTTAGCAAACATTTATTCAAAGATATCTGTGGTCAGTATATTTGAGTCCAAAGATTCCAAAGTTGGCTTCTTACATGGCAGAAAAGAACATTTGTATCCTTTAGCAGGATATATAAACCAACGTATTAGAGAATATCCCATAAATTTGTGTTGGTTTTCCTCTCCCTCACAATGCAAAGTAAATAATTAAGGAAATACTTGTCAACATGTTCCTCATTTCACTCTTCTTACTATAGACCATTTGAAATGAGGATCTTGTAAAGGGTATTAAGAGACCTTTGCCAAGCAGAGACAAGAAAGAGCCAAACTACACTCAGCATCTAAAAGCCAGTCTGGAATTGCATCATCTTGAAGTTCAAAAATATTTACACTACCCACAACAGAATCACTTCCAGATTATTTTAGCATGCTGGTATTCTCCGTGAATGGCTCAACAATGTTGTCTTCCACATCTCCACTCAATAGCGGGGAATGAATTCGGAAATATGCAGAAGGAAGGTGGCTTGCGAGGAGTAGCCTCTGTATTTCCCATGGTCTAGGGAGTGTGATGGAATCACTTTTGCCTGAGAGATGTGGGAAAGATGTTTCCAGCCAGCTACTGTCACTCATTACTGGTACAAAGGACTGCAGCTCCGCTGACTGCAACGCAGCCCAGCATCTCATATCCCAGCATCCCACATACATTTAATGATGGCTGTTGAGAAGGAGACCTTCACCAAAAGGTAGTCAATTACAGTTTCTTGCCAGATCTACTTTCTCTGAATTCATCAGGGACCAGAGAGGAGTAGCAGGAAAAGTCCTAACAATGAAGCTATCACTGTACTTGAAAATGCATCCAAATTCCAAGCCATGACATGATCCCTCTTAAAAAACTTTAATGAGAATGTTTCAAAGGTCATCATATAGGGATAATTTGGGCCTTGAAAGAGCTATTGTGCTTCCAGACATGTGAACTCTTTTTCTAGTCCAAATCAAATCTATAGCATTTTTATGTGCTGACTTTTTCCTCTTCTTCCTCCTCCTTCTTTTCCTCCTCCCTTTTCTGGGGGAATTAAGTCACAATGCTGTTGAAAGGAAGTGAATGCATTCAGGTGGAGAGGGGAAAAAGATTTCTCCCTGTTCTTATCTCAAACTTCAAGCTGTTTTTCTTATATTATCTCTCCCTATTCTCTCGGAGGGTGGGGGGAGTGAGAGAGACTGAGTAGTCTGGTCCCGATCGGGGCTGAACTACGACAATCCCATATCTCCTTGATTCCATATGTGGAGCCTACTGTACAAGAAAAACAGCTACAAAACACTAAGCCTTTTAAAACTGCAGTGTTGTGTACTAGCACAGACTCTGGAGTGGATTCATACAGAGTGGAGTCTCTGTTAAGTACAGCCAGTGCTAAACATTGTCTTTCTCTTTCTGGGGGTTTTTTGGGGTTCATTTTTTGGGGGGGTTTTAGTAGAGTCATATGTATGCTGAGACTCTGTTGTGCTTTGGTTTTCAGTCTTGACTGCCAAACATCTCATAGCTCTGAATCTTCCTCTTTTATTTCAGGTTATAGCTTTGACCTTTGACAGCTTTTCCCAGATTAAGTGTTGAGAAATATTCCTCATATTCAAATTGACATTGTTATGCTGAAAAGGTTGTTTTCCATCTGCCTGAACAATCAGTGCTATGTCCAAATAACAGTCTGACCTTGACAATGTCCCGTCTGGAAAAGGGATCAGCCACAATATCTGTGCTCTTGTCTTGTAATCTCCTTGCACATCTTGGAACATTTCAGTGATTTTTATGGACAAAGATACATAAGAATACAGGAATGCAACTTCTGGGCCTTCTCACCAGTGTTGTATTATATCCCAGCAAATCACCTGGTAAAGTCTCTCACTGAAACAGACAATTTAGCAGGTAAAGAGTAACACTGGATGTTTCAAAGTGTCACAACTGCAGATATCCCACCACAGCCTAGGATATCAAGGCATTACACTGAAAAATTAAGATTTGTTACATTAAATTTTAAAGATTTATTAATAGTAATTAAATGCTTGCTAAAGCATTCCTTTCCTCCTAAACATCAATTGTTTTCTTGGACTTTAGATTGCAATGCTAAATATATATATTGACAGTTCGATAGTTTCTGATTTTATCCTAGAGGTTTATCCTCTCTTTTCTGTTTTAAATTCATATTTAAATTTGCATCTGTGAGCTCCTTTTTATACAAACAAATATATTTACATATTCAAATATTTGCTTACTGTAGATGCAAAGAGACTAAATTCTGATTTTCTGTTTTCTGTTGTAAGAGAAAAATCCTGTGTTCAAGTAAATCAAACAACTCCCATGGATTCCAGAGGGATCAAGACTTCGCATTATCCGCTTGTCTGGCAGAACTATGAAGTGACACAAATGATCTGGTTAACAAATTGCAATCTTGTTATATTTTGAAATATTCTACTTACATTTTCTTACTGGCATGTGGATAACTCTTAGATCCATTAAGTCAGTTCAGTTATTTGTTTCACATTTTATTGCATCCAGGTTTGTCTTGATGAGTCACAACTAACTCTGCATTCAGGAAACAGAAAAGCAAGTTATCCTAGTAAGGAAGCTGATGAATCCTGATTCATGTTAGCAAACTCCATTCACAAGCCAGGGATCAGGTAAGATTTAGGATACCTGGCTCCTGAAGTATAGCTTCTTTCCTAGAGTATTCATTAAACTTAGATTAGCACTGATCCTTGCTGATCTCTTAGTAATCAAGTTCAGGGAGCTAAACTGACTGAAAAAAAAAAATTGCTTAGTTTTCTAAGGTTCATTTTCTTTCTTTTCAGCTTCTTCAACTGGCTCACCACAGGATCATAAAAATGCCAGTGTTAGCACATGGACTTAGATCAGCACAAATTGTCAGGGAGTTGGAAAATAAGGCTTAAAGGTAGTTAGGTAGAAGAGTGAGAGCAGCACAATAAAAGTCTGACTAAACTCACATTTGATGACTGTGTTCAATGTTTCCTACTTATCACATTCATCATTTTGGATAGTGCTACTGGAGTAAAACAGCATGCAATTGTCAATAGGCCTACGTAAATATGTAGTAGGTTAGTCCAGAAATTACTCATGAAAAGACCTGCCAGAGCAATTTCCTTTTCTTTTTAACAGTTTTGGGGACTTTTACTATCCCATATAATTCTATAAATGAGATACAGATCCATATGCCTCTCTTCAAGAAGTTCTAAAGAAGCCTATGGAAAAATTATCTATTTCTTTCATTTCACTGTTTTCTGTTCCTGATGGCATTAAAACTACATGGCAAACTTAAAAAGAAACTTTAAAAGCTTGTTGGTTTGAGTTTGCTTGCTTTTTTTCTGCTGTCTAGAGCAACAACTTCAGGCTCCTACAACCAAACCCAGGATAGCGTAAATTCACCATCAACCAACAACAGGTGGACAACAAGCAACAGGTTCCAGAGCTGAGCTTCCAGTGATAACCCGCAAGTCCAAAAACTATGAAATCTAACCTAAAAATCTACCGTAAAAAACTGGACAGCTCATACCAGATAATGACAGCACCAACTCCATGACCTTAAAGTCTTAAAATATTTAAACTTTCTGGTTTTGCTACATCAAAGAAAGAGAGCTAAGGGAGTAGCTTAGCACAGAGTAACATCCTGAGCTCAAAGCAGTCACATGCTGATATGCGAGGAGGTGAGAGGGCAGGCACCACTGGCACCACAAGAAGGCAAAAGAATCAGAAATTAAAGGATGCTTTGTATGAAGAACAATGTTAAAATCATCTGCTGTGAGAGACGAGTCAAGCTGGAGTGTGTCAGCCCTGGAATCTGACAAACAAAAGATTCTTAGATACCTTGATTTTATCCACAGGAAAAACCTACTGTGGCACAGCACTACTGAGGACTCACAGTATGAGGCCCACAGCAATTATTTTTGTCTTTCTGCAAGTGCAACCAAAAAGGGAAATTTCCTTTGTTTAATTTGATGGTCTGTATGAACAATTGAGCCTTTCATGCAAATCCAGTGTTCACCCGGGTCTGTTTCCAAAGCCATCAAGTGTAATGTTGGCTGCTATAGATACAATAAGTGCAGTCACCGCAGCAGTCATGAATTCTCCCATCACACAAATAAAATTTATCAGACCACTGTGTGGTCTGATTCAAGCTTTTGCCAATCTCGATAAAAGAGGGGGAAGAGTGTGCTTGGACAAAGACTTGCCAGACTTGTCCGGAGGGCTTTAAACTAGTGTTGCTGGGGGAGGGGGAGCACAGTTCAGCCCACTGCTGTCAGCATGGCGCCAGTGCCCGCACCGAGGGTCCAGAAGCTGAGGAAGGATCACAGATAAGTGCAAATAAACCTAAACTGCGGTCCAATAGCACTCCTGTTGCTCCAGCTAGCAAGTCGGCTTTGTCGGGGGCCCAGCTGAAGTGTCTCTATACCAATGCACGCAGCATGGGAAATAAACAGGAAGAGCTGGAGATGCTTGCACATGAGCAGGGCTACGACCTCATTGGCATCACGGAGACATGGTGGGATGACACATACGACTGGAGCGTCAACATGGAAGGGTATAGGCTTTTTAGAAAAGACAGGAAGGGGAGACAAGGAGGGGGTGTCGCTCTCTACGTCAGCAACCGGCTGGAGTGTGTGGAGCTCCGCCTGGGGATGGAGGAGGAGCTGACAGAGAGCTTATGGGTCAAGATTAGAGGATGGGGACGGACAGGGGACATTACGGTGGGGGTCTATTACAGGCCGCCTGGCCAGGAGGACAGAGCAGATGAAGTGCTCTATAGGCAGATAGGAGCAGCCTCACGGTCACAGGCCCTGGTCCTCATGGGGGACTGCAACCACCCTGACATCTGTTGGAGAGACAACACGGCAGGGCACAGGCAGTCCAGGAGGTTCCTGGAATGCATGGATGACAACTTCCTCCTGCAGGCGACAGAGGAGCCGACAAGGAGGGGTGCCATGCTCGACCTTGTGCTCACCAACAGGGAGGGGCTGGTGGGGGATGTGAAATTAAAGGACAGCCTTGGCTGCAGCGACCATGACATGGTGGAGTTCAAGATCCACGGGGCAGCAAGGAAACTACATGGCAAGCTCTCTGCCCTAGACTTCAGGAAGGCGGACTTTGGCCTCTTCAGGGACCTGATGGGCCAAGTGCCATGGGAGGTGGCCCTGGAGGGAAGAGGGGCCCAGGAAAGTTGGTCCATATTCAAGGAGCACCTCCTCCAAGCTCAGCAGAGGTGCATCCCGATGAAAAACAAGTCGGGCAAAAAGGCCAGGAGGCCGGCGCGGATGAGCAAGGAGCTCCTGGACCAACTGAAAGTAAAAAAGGAAGCCTATAGAGGGTGGAAGTGGGGACAGGTAGCCTGGGAGGACTACAAAGAGGCTGCGCAAGTGGCCAGGGATAAGGTAAGGAAGGCCAAAGCCCTGGCAGAACTGAATATGGCCAGGGATATAAAATGCAACAAGAAGAGCTTTTATAGGTACGTAAGTGACAAAAGAAAGTCCAGGGAAAATGTAGGCCCCCTCCAGAAGGGAACTGGTGTCCTGGTTACCCAGGACATGGAGAAGGCTGAGGTTCTCAATGACTTTTTTGCCTCAGTCTTCACCGACAAGAGTTCCTGTCCCACCACCCAAGCTGTAGAAGGTGGAAGCAGGGACTGCGAGAATGAAGAACCGCCCATTGTACTCGAAGAGCAGGTTCGGGATCATCTGAAGAACCTAAAGGTGCACAAGTCCATGGGACCTGATGAGATCCATCCGCGGGTCCTGAGGGAACTGGCGGATGAAGTTGCCAAGCCACTGGCTATCATATTTGAGAAGTCGTGGCGGTCTGGTGAGGTCCCCAATGACTGGAAGAGAGGGAACATAACCCCAATTTTTAAGAAGGGGAATAAAGAAGACCCAGGTAACTACAGGCCAGTCAGCCTCACCTCTGTGCCTGGCAAGGTCATGGAGCAGATTCTCCTGGAAACCATACTAAGGCACATGGAGAGCAAGGAGGTGGTTGGTGACAGCCAACATGGCTTCACCAAGGGCAGATCGTGCCTGACCAATTTGGTGGCCTTCTATGACGGGGTGACAGCATCAGTGGACAAGGGATGAGCAACTGACATCATCTACCTGGACTTGTGCAAAGCTTTTGACACTGTCCCGCACGACATCCTTCTCTCTAAACTAGAGAGACATGGGTTTGATGGACGGACCACTCGGTGGATAAGGAGTTGGCTGGATGGCCACACTCAGAGAGTGGTGGTCAACGGCTCAGTGTCCATGTGGAGACCAGTCACGAGTGGCGTCCCTCAGGGGTCCGTGCTGGGCCCAGCCCTGTTCAACATCTTTGTCAGCAACATGGACAGTGGGATAGAGTGCACCCTCAGCAAGTTCGCCGACGACACCAAGTTGTGTGGTGCCGTCGACACACTGGAAGGGAGGGATGCCATCCAGAGGGACCTTGACAGGCTGGAGGGGTGGGCCCGTGCCAACCTCATGAAGTTCAACCAGGCCGAGTGCAAGGTCCTGCACCTGGGTCATGGCAATCCCAGGCACAAATACAGGCTGGGCGGGGAATGGATTGAGAGCAGCCCTGAGGAGAAGGACTTGGGAGTGCTGGTGGATGAGAAGCTTAACATGACCTGGCAATGCGCCCTTGCGGCCCAGAAGGCCAACCGCATCCTGGGCTGCATCAAGAGGAGTGTGGCCAGCAGGTCGAAGGAGGTGATTCTCCCCCTCTACTCTGCCCTGGTGAGACCCCACCTGGAGTACTGTGTCCAGTTCTGGAGCCCCCAACACAAGAAGAACATGGACCAGTTGGAGAAGGTCCAGAGGAGGGCCACAAAGATGATCAGAGGGCTGGAGCACCTCTCTTATGAGGACAGGCTGAGAGAGTTGGGGCTGTTCAGCCTGGAGAAGAGGAGGCTCCGGGGAGACCTGATAGCGGTCTTCCAGTACCTCAAGGGGGCCTGCAAGAAAGATGGGGAAAGGCTGTTTAGTAGGGCCTCTTGCGATAGGACGAGGGGTAATAGTTTTAAAATAGAGGGGGGTAGATTTAGATTAGAAATTAGGAAAAAATTTTTTACGATGTGAGTTATAGAACACTGGAACAGGTTGCCCAGAAAGGTGGTGGAGGCCCCATCCCTGGAAATGTTCAAGGCCAGGCTGGATGAGACTCTGAGCAACCTGATCTAGTCAGGGATGTCCCTGCTCCTTGCAGGGGGGTTGGACTAGATGACCTTTGAAGGTCCCTTCCAACTCTAACCATTCTATGATTCTATGATTCTATGATAATGACTGGAGCGAGGGAAAGAACATAATGAAAGAGCATCACAACAGAAAGCAATTTAAAGCTCTACCTCTACTTGTCAACTAAGGAAAACAGAGAATAGAAAATAGTAGCTTAAAGACAGCTTTTGCAGATGCAAGTAAGAATAAAACCTAAATGGGAAGTGAAGAAATCTTTCTGGCAGCTAGCAGTAACTTCTCAGCTATGGAAACTAGTGATAGTCACTAAAGAAAGTGGTTGGTTTTCTTGGAAACCACAATGGGAATGGTGTCAAAGTGTTCGTGAGTTTACTACTGTCTCAGTACCAGGAATTTTGACAGGGTATATTTTTTACCATTAGATTAGTGGTAAGCAAAAATGTATAAAGTGCTTTGTATCCTGCAGCTTTGGCAGGAGTTATCAGAAAGACGCTGGCTATGCAAGCCCCATTTGGACTTCCTATAAATTACCAGGGTAATGGGTGATGCTATGGAGACACAGTATGTGTGCTGAAGTAATATAGCAGACTGAGTCAGAAGGACTGGGATACATCCACTTGCATTGCTTTTAAAATAAATATAGATCCTGAAAAGTCTGGCTATACCTCACTGTGTAGAAATAAATGACTAGTGAAGTGACTGGTTTGTTATTTCCTTGCCTCTGTATGTGTGTGTCAACTGGTCCTGACTACATCTACGCTGCAGATGGTAGCTTGACTGGATTGCTCTGTTCATATAGCACACGACAACACGGTCTTTGGAAACAGAAGGGGAACACTGAAGCTGGAGTCCACATGGCATCCATCCACATTCATCATAAGGCTGCTATCCCAGCCGGCCAGGTAGCCTGCAGGTACAGATCCACATGGCTGACCCGTTTATTAGGGTTATTAAACAATTTCAGCTCAGAAACCAAGTTTTGTTATGTCCTTCACCTTAATTATGAAGTGCAGTTTCTCAAAAAAAGTATTCTCAAATTAGCCGGAAGAATAATCTGAGCTTAGTGCAAAGCTTAGAGAAATCCAAGGAAACATTTCCAAAGGTATCTAAGCAGTCCACTCTTTCTCCAAATGCCAGGTATCTAGCAGTGAGATCTTCCCAGGAGGCCCGAACTTCCAATGCACAATTGAGATGTCACAGGGACAGTTTTCCCCAAAGGAATAGCTTGTACCATCAACACAACCTTCAGCAACGTGCAGCAGATGTGCCTTTAAAACTGACCACATCATGCTTGTGATCATCCTGATTGAAGTTGATAACTTTCTACTACTTAGAAAAAGCCACCAAGTAAAGCTCCTGATTCTTGTTAAAGGCAGATGACTCTTCCTGTTTCAGATAAAGTCTCCAGATAAAGACACCAGAGAAGAAACAGCTGCCTCTGGTCGTTCACACAGCATGTGTATCTAAGGGCAGTTGCCTCGTAGTGCTGATCTGTTTGGAGTTTTACACAATGCCTGTCAACATGCGTACACATTCAGATTTCTGATCGCTTAATAAAAGTGGACAAAGCAACACGGATTTCCTCACAGCTATGAAAGCAAGCGTCTAAAATTGAAGGGACTGGCTTAATCTGGAGCTGCCTGGCTGCATAGCTAACAGCTTGGCAATTAGGGAGCTACCAGGGTTCGTTTGTATGTGTGAGTAGGCAACTAAATCAGCCAATTTTCAACATGCATGCACACTGCTCTGTCTCTTGGCTCCGTCGTGGCTGGCTGCTGTCATAGCAAAACACTTTCTGCCAGCTGAAAGATGATGGTGTCTCCTAAACTCTCTTTCATTCTGCTTTACCTGAAAATGCAGCATGGTTGATGTGTGCTATCGCAGTAGGGAAAGTCACCGTAGATGGAGCGTGACCCACACATTTATAATGAAACTTTCTGTGGTGCAGGATCTGTCTCAGAGCAGCTGACGTCCCAAAGCTGCTGGTTTTTTTCCTCAGATCTGGACAGATCTGGGTAGCACTTACGCAATTCATTAGCCACCAAGACTTGCTACGGAGCCGGTTAGCAGCTGAAACGGTGCGGCTGTTGCTGTCAGCATTTCCTGGCAGCGGGACAGGGGCCAGCTGCTCAGCCAGGCCTGTGGCTAACAAACAAGCTGGGTTAGCTGGTATTGTGCCTCCTGTCAAAGGGAATTGCTTTGTTATTCTATTGCCTCCATCAGTTGGCCAGGGTGAAAATCACTAAAAAATACAGAAAATGAAAAACAAAAATATCTAGAAAACAGTATTAAATGTGCATGAAAGTGACTTTCAAACATCCTTGCTGTTAAAACAGGACATGAACCTTCTGCAAAACTGCGTGAGACTTTTATTTTTTGCCTTATTATAGGTCTTAGTTTCATTCAAATACTTTCAGCTTATTATGTAAATTAAAACTCTTTTTGATTGAAGTGAAATCAACAGTACAGTAACGTTCATTTGTGGTCGAGACTTAAACGTCAGGGACAAATGGGAAGTATAATAAACACAACCATTTCAAAAAAAAATCTAATTAACTGTCTTAGTTCAATGCCTATCTCATTTAGAGAGCTTCTATTATTCTGATGCCTTTGATTAAGCCCTTTCGGAAAAACCCAGAGAGCTCCAGCTGTCCATCATAATCGATGAGCTCAGCTAATTGCATCATACTAGCCAGTGCCCTTCATCAGATAGTCAAGACTTTCATGAGCATTTGTTTAGTGCCAGCAGACTTGACATTAACAAATTAAGCTGGCAGGAATACAGGTGGCATAGTGCAATCAAAATGTATTCCTCTTCCTTGCTTACTGGGCCATTCAAGAGAAGTAATTTATGCATCCAAAACCAATAAGCTGAGACAGAGCACATTCACAGCTCCCTTCACTTCAACAAACATAAATCAATACTAGAGAAACCAAGGATTTGAAAAATTCCCCATCAGACCGCCATATAGCAATAGGTGTGGTACAAAAAACTAGATTTACAAATGTTCTGAATCTGCCTTGATGAACTGTTTATGTTACAAGGCAACGTTTCTCTTTCCCATCACAGTAGAGAAGTTTCTGTTTGCAGTTTAGGCTTGCTCTGCGAGCCAACTAAGGCTGTTTTCAAGCACTGCTGGCACAGAGCAATTTTAAGACTGGTGCAATGCTTAAAAAGGGAATGACTGAGCAGACAGAGCTGGCTGGTGTTGGGATGCCCTCCTATGGGACACACAGGGTCGGAAAAGATTGTTTTTGCAAGTCTAAACTTCTATCTTTCCGCTATATCTAGTACAAGAGGACATGTCACGTTAAGTTCAGAGATCAGTGAAGACAATAAAACCCATTTAACTTGCCAGAAAAAAAAACTGAACAGAGTACTTTGCTGCCCTAGTCAGACTCCTAATATTCTCAGAATTACTTCAGTTAGCTTTGTTAGATTACATTTTTGCTCTCAGCTGCAGGTGATACACTCCTTTCTGGCCACCAGTATGTCTTTGGAGTGTGTAGGATAAACTTGAAGGGATCTGAGACAGTTTCTTCTTCGTGCTGACCACACAGGATCCATGGGAAGTGAGCTATGAGCTGGAATATCTACCATTTTGGCAGTGAGCTGGAATATCTCCTTCTGTGTGACTTCATATCCAAAGCTAAGTTAAGCACTGATGGATTCAGGAGAGCCGTCAGCCAGTTTTCCAGGGTCTGGGTTTTTTGGGTGGGGTTTTTTTTTCAGTTTTGGAAAGCTGTTTTTTGTGGATTTCTAGAGGGGATGTAAAGTTCAGTGTGGATTTTTATGCAACTCATTTTTTTTAGCCAATGTTCCATTATTATGATCAAACGACTGATGAGGAAGGGTGGGGAAGCTTCCCTGGAGGGAGAATAGAGAATTAAAAAAAAAATAGAGATTCGCAACTTGAATTAGACAAACAAGTTGGGAGAGAAAGGGAAATGTCTGAAGACTTCAGACAGAGAAGAAAGCAGTCAGTGTAGGTCAAAGCATAATGCAATGGGAAATGCTGCACTGTGTAAGGAATGCAGTAACTAAATATGCCAGTTTATCAGAGTGGGAATACCAAAACCAAGCTGAGGATGAGTGATTAGAAATAAAGCAATCAAGCTTCTTTTTTTGTTTTAATCTTATTTGTTGTTGTTATTAGAGCAAACTCTTACTGACTTGACCAGGAAGAGGAGCTAGCCCCCCGTGTCCAGCATTTCAGTGAAGGACCCAAGTTAAAATCAAGGAAAGGAATCATTAGACTAGGAGAGTAGCCTCACAAAGGAACAGTTGTAGCTTTGAGGACTCTCCAATAAATAAATTTTCAGAGATAGTAAGGACATGAGTGAAATCATGAAGAATTAACAAATTAAGAAGTACCTTTCTGGAGATTTGGAGAAGATTTGCAAGAAGAGTAAAAGGAAAAAAATATAAGGACATTTGAGTTTGGGACAGACCTCCACTTTAAAAGAAGTATTTATCTGAACTGGATGATTATTCACCTATAATTAGTCTGAATGTGGATAAAATGTACGAAGTTATTTCTCTTTCCCTATGTAATCTTTTTTCAGAAGTAAATGAGTACACAATTAGCAGCAGCAAAGAATCCACTATCCACATCTTAGACTTTCTGCATTATGCTGGAGTGTCTAGTGATGATTTCTGTCTTCACTAATACCCAGTACAACTTCACTAATTACAAGAAAACATAAGTTTCCCTATCTGCCTATAAATAAGGTCAAAATATGCATCTGTCTAACAATTAATCTCTACCCTATGAGTTTGACTTTGAAGCTCATTCTTATCAATTTCAAAAAGAAGATGTTGACACTTTGTTAGTCAGGACCATCCACTCTCTTCTATATGACGTGTTGCTGTTATCAGTAATATTTACCAATAACCCAAATAAACACATTCTTGCTATGCTACAATGCCATGTATTTCTTCATCAACGTATCTACTGATATTAAGCATCATCATCATTTAGATGTCCTACTCCCTCCTAACCATATTCCCTCCAGAATCACACAAACATATTTCATAAAATCAGAGACATTTCTATTGCAAGAATAACATCTTATTTTCTTTTTAATTTCTCACTTAACATTTAATTTTGTTTTTGCAGACGGTATCACTTTCCTGGCTATAACAGACTGAACTGATTTGTCTCAGCTTATTTTATCTTAAAAGATAAACAGACATGCCCAGACCTCATAAGGGAGACCATCTGGAAATATTAGGTGCTGGATGTGCAAGCCAAGATGTCAGAGCCAAACATACGGTCACAACAAACTGAATGATTGGAATATTATATTGATCCTCTTGCCACAGCCAAGGTGGCATGAAAATTGTAATAGGAAATGAAAAGATTCAACTTTTTATCCACAGAAGACAGGAAGCAAACACCCTGCAAACAGCCGTTCAACCCTATCTCTCCAGCCCCTCTAGGACACTTGAGTTCACTTTTTAAGATCACAGAGTCTTTGCTATTTATGCAACATTACATGTGACGGTGTTTTTTTTTCTCATGCACCCTTCTACAACAGGAGTTGAGCTAACATCTCTCACCCTCCTCTCAGTAATTGTGTAGAGGAGCTGTCTCAGAGGCAGATAGAGCCTTAGGATCCACAAGGAATGAAGTGCCTATCATTAATGGTAGTACAGCACCTCTATAGTTCAGGCCATTCAACAGGAATAATGATATATCTAGGAGGTTCAGATATGGGTGACAAAAATGACCAGAAGTACTGAAAGACTTTCACATTAAAAAGCTATGAAAATTGTGTTATTGCTTATTGGTTACCATTGGGGAAAGGATACTGGATTGGGAAAATCTTTTTTTTAAATCTGATTGACTTTTAGGAATCCATGTAGGCTGGATTTTTCAAGTAAGTTATCCAGTATTACATGATGCTGTGGTTCATTTCTAGTCTGACAAGATCCATATACTTCCCAAGGACAATGCTTTTAGCAGAAATGACAGACGGCTGTTTCCCTGTTGCACTCTGGAGGTAGAAACCTTGAGAAATCTTTCTCAGTAAACAAGCTTGCCTTTAATATTGTTGTGGTTTTGTTTAGTGAGGGGGGGCCTAAAGAATAATTGTATTTTCGTTGAACTTGCAAGATTTTGGCATGCTTAATTGAATTTAAGAGTTTTACAGAGGAAAAAAAAATGGGCAGTAACATGTATCAAGGCAGAAAATAAACACTACAAAGTTAGTTGAAAGCAGCTTGGAATCATCTAGATGCCAGTGTTGCCAGTAGCTAATAACACATAGGATGACCGTTGTTGGCTTTAAAGTGTCATCATGTGGGAAATTCATTAGATGATGCCCTGAAGTAGTACAACAAAGAAGCAAAGAACACGCTTGTGCTTCTTTGCACCAGATCTACAATCTGAAGGCTTTGAAGGTATGTTGTCCTTGAACCCTACAGCATAAATTCTACCTGCAAACTTAGTCTTTTCCTAGTATGACATAATCCAAAACACATGAAATAAGTTAACAATAGCACCACTTTGCTTGCCTAACTGAGATTTTATTGTCATCATCATCTCTCTGGCACAAACTGTGACAGACAAATTATTGCTTGTTGCCCTTCAATTGACATAGATTTCTAGTGCAGATTGTAGACTGCTAATTCATTTGATGATACATAGATATGCTGCCAACATCTTTTAACCTTTACAAAGGTAGTTTGAACACTGGTTCCAAAACATTTTGCATCACAAACATCAGTCATCTGTCACCATTTCCATTGGACCACCATGCAACATTATCAAATGTTTAACTGCTAACACTTGGCACTAGAGCTTGATAGACTGCTTTGCAGATCTCCCACTGGGACCGAACAGACCACCAGTGGCCCACACACAACAGCTTGAGATTGGTTAATTTGGAATATGTTATTTGTAATAAGCCTTCCACTGGATTCTTCCTTTTGTGTTTCATTAATCCTACTGTCTATCACAGTGAATCAAAACCAAATGTTAAAGATGGAGGAAAGAACTTGTAAAAAGAACAGAAGATGATACTGTGAGAACATAAGGAGAAACTCCTGTTTCTGTACCCTGCCATATTGAAGGAGCCCCGTTCCAAATCTGAGAATGCTCATGTAACACACTCACATCATCTCTGCGGAGGATAAAGAAATTGGAAGCCCTTCACAGCACAAATTTACATACAGAGGTGTTTTTATAAGCACCCTATACACCATTTTTATTTCTATGAATTTCTACACAAATTTGCAGGCTTTGAAAAGGAATACAATATTTTAAAAGATTTAAAATTAAATTCCAGGAACAACTTTTATAAGCAGTTGTTGTTCAACAAGCTCTTCCACTAATGCAAAGTATTGTGATATTTAGGAAAATTAACATTATTTTCTGCTTAAAAGATTTTGGTTATGTTTTTTTTTGTATGAGACACATATATTTGTAGAGAGATTTAGATCTTGAGCGGTAATGAACTGTTTCTTTCTTGATTTCTTGTATTTCTTGTATTTTGTAAGAATAAATTATTTATAATATAATAATTACACCATTTGAAATTATCTGTATTTCCTTTCCTATGCAGATTCATAACATGAAATTTTCCAGATTTTTAATGCCTTGGGCCAGTCTGAGATTTTTTTAAGGATCTCATTTTCCAAAGATGTTAAGCAGACATTTTCCTCCTTTTAAGACTTTGATCATGAGAATAATTACAATCTCACCTCTCTCGAAGTGCTGTAAATTAGCATTGTGAACACTTTCACAGGGATATTAATAGCTTTGTTCTGTTTTTACATAAAGAGATGTGACAGGTAACAATGTTGTTTTCACTTGGTAACTTTTGTCCATTTCAAGAGTGGTATTTTCTGCTTAATATAAATGTCTTAGGATTTTTGCATCATTAATAACCCAATAATCTACTCAGTGGGGTGCTTTACTTGAAGAACTTGTAATGTAAGTGTCCTTAATGGTGTTTCCAACAGTATTTCTTCTTCAGGTAAAGCAGATACATATTTGAAGAAGAAAGTCCCTAAATGGAATGCACAACGGTGCGGATGGTCAGTTTGCCACACTGAGCAAGGCTCATGAAGCTCACAGTCGTTCTGGTTGAGTAGAACTCATTCAGCACCTCATTGACAAGACTTACATATTCACTGCTGACACAGGCAAAATAGTCTTGATCAAGGGCATTTCACATAATTTAGTTTATTGGAAATAAATAAACAGAAATGTTAAATCACTCATTTAGATATTGAGAAAAGAGCCAGGAAAAAATTTTTAAATAAATACTCAGATAAATACCTTCCTTCACTCTCTCCAGGCTCAGCTTCTGTCCAAAACTTTCCTAGCCCCTTCCCAACCTACACCCTCAGGGATGTCCCTGACCAGTGTGGGTCAGTCATAGGCTGCATTCCCTCAGGGCGTCCCTGCCCTGCTGTGGGTCACTCTCAAGTGGGCACCCTATCCAGCAACAAGTATGTCCTTCCAAGACTGTATCACCAACCTTCTCCCCAGAAATGTTCCCTACCACATCTCCATTTCATTTCTCAAAATGCATCTCTTCACAGTTCTTCTCATGAGTCTCTATTTTGCATCCTCATATCTTTCGTTTTGTGTGCCCTCAGTGCACCCTCATGTCCCTCTTCCAATATCTCCTGCCCGAGCAGCTACTGCCCTTTTTAGCATCTGTTTGAGCAGAGGACTCACGTTTTGGGGCAATGTGGGCTGTTTCAATCCATTGCTGAGCCAGCTGGACTGGCCCGGTGCACCCTGCAGCTGCTGCACTCCAAACCTTGCTATTCATTCCCAATACAACTACTTAGTTAGGTCAAATTGTGCAAACACATAAGCCCTGAACTCTTCAGAGCTATTATGTGACTTGCAGGATCTTGATTGCAGGATCTTGATCTAAATTAAGCACACTGTTCAACTTTCTTTCACCATTCCTGCAATAAAAAGACTTTTAAGAAAATAAATTAAAATGTCAAGGTGTAATATTTTAATCAATTTTATTCCTTGAATTAATAAAATCATCAAAACTATGAATCATTCAACATAATGACTAGTATGTACTACTGATCTCCATACTTCTTACATACTGACACTTCTTGTAACATACTCCCAGTCCTAAACTGTACCCAAACCACATCACTAGGCAGATGAAAAGACACAAAGAAACCTTATACATTCTGCAAATTACCTTTTAGAAAGGAGGTCTTTTAAATAGTCTTCTATTCTGAAATTTTATTTGCTGCAATTCTCCCAAAATGGTCTGGAAGGAATTTTTTTCTTCATTGTTGCAATGCAATCCAGAAAGAAAAAAAAAAATGAAAGCACAATCAATTGTAGAAAAACAGTGCTACACCTTATTTTTGTTTGTCTGTATTTATAAGTCTTGTTCTCCAGAGCCAAAGCCATAACAGCTAATGACTTCCTAGGAAAACTAAAGCTCACAGAGCTAGGAAAACCCTCAAGAAGCCATTTAATATAATTCCTCAGCTTAAACAATTTCACTTCTCATATTGGGGAGAAACTCTTTACCAGGACCTGTTGCAATAGGACAAATGGTAATGATTGTAAAATAGAAGGAAGCAGATTCAGATTGGATATAAGGAAAGATTTTTTTACAATGAAGATGGTGGAACACTGGAACAGGTTACCCGGAGAGGTGGTAGGTGCCCCATCCCTATTCAAGGCCAGGTTGGGCAGGGCTCTGAGAAACCTGATGTAGTTGGAGATGTCTCTGCTCCTTGAAGAGGGGGTGGACTAGATGGCCTTTATAGGTCACTTCCAACTCAAACTGTTCTATGATTCTAGTTACACTTTAATAACTTTCTCTCTGATGGATATTGAACCAAGGATCTCCCAAATCTTCCTCTTACATGTATTGTCTTTAAAATTACATCTCATTTTCTGCCTTTACCTTCCAGCTTTCCTCTCAAAATGTTCTTCCTGTGCTCAGATGTAGTCTCAGTTTTCACTTCCCACATGTTTCTTTCTTGAGCTTCAGGTTTAGAGAGAGCTCACAGTTTGGCCAAATCTGCTTGTCTTTCCTGTCTTTCTAGTTCATGTCATTTCTTTACAGACCACCTACTTTCTTCAATTCCTTTTTCTACTAGGCAAGAGAACTTCCATCTCAAGTCTCTGAATTTGTTGGAAACTAACTGCCAAAAATACATGGATTTGATTTTCCTGTTCTTCCCATCCAAAGGCTTACTAACCTTAAGTAACTATTCTCCAAGTTATCTTTCTTGTTTTGTCTACAGTTCCTCACTAATGGCTGGGAACAGATGTAGAAGATTATCTGGTAGTTTGTTTTTCCGAAATAAAGGATTTAAAAAATTGTCTCACACATATTCCAGTAATTTGCTGTATAATTCACTGGGTAGTTAAAAAGTTCCATTGCCACCACAAGACTGGTGTTTCCGTCACTTCCTGTCAAGATGTTTCTTGCTCCTGCTTTTTAATGTTATATTTACAACTCAAACTTGACCCTATAGCAGGAGGCCTAATGGGAACTTCAAGGAGTCCCTGCCTGGGTCCTCCCTGGTCTTCCGCTCCCTGAGTCTTCGAACATGCTCTGGGCCGTTCCCAGGAGTGCCATTAGCAGAAAGGGATAGAAAAGTCCTGGCAACTCTCAATAACATCTCACCCTTAGGCTCCTGGGAGGCAATGTGCTTGCCATCATACCAGGTCCAAATGACAGAGAGATGTTTCCATTGCTTGCAGGACAGAATTAGCTGCAACCACCATTGCCATGTTTTATTTCCTCCTACAAACCTTCACCCTGAAACTCGCAGCTTTGGGTCACACAGTTTTTTCTCCTCCGCCAGTGTAACACTTTGTCACAGAAGCTTGAGCAGCCTTGTCCACTCAGCTATGCTATTTCTGAAACAGGCAGAGTTTCCTGGTGGTTAACTTCTTTATAGTCCCTCTACGACATCTATACAGCATTTATGGGCCCAAAGCTGTGCCTACAGGTGTGTAGAAGTTAACAGACAGCCAAAGCACTTTATCTTACCCTTAATTCTCTATTGACTGCTTCCTTGGTTCATAATATCTTTAGTCAGATAGGAAAGGGAGGAAAGAGGGAGAAAGAAGGAATCCACTCCCAGAATGAAGCTAAATAATCCAATTTCTGTCAAGATTTAAGAATGAAGCCTGACAGGCCTGCAAACTGGACAGCTGAGGGACAGAGTGCTGACCCCTTGGCTGGAACAGTGCACGTTAGTATAATTATACCCTGACTTTCTCCCAAGACCTAGCAAGGGTTACTGCGCTGTCTTTTTCAGATTGTAGTAATAAAATTAAGTCAGCTGTGGGCAATATATTCAGCTCACTTTCATACACACACTGCAAGCCTTGTTACCAGGGCCTCACAAAGCATCTCTTGAAAAAGGAATACAAGATGCTCTTTGTAAATAAAAGTTCATGAGTCTGAGCAATGAAGTCATTTTCCAAAGTCACAGTGAACTATATTCTTTTTCACAAGCCAAGAAGCTGAGAGGTGGGCTTGAGGGAAAGGATCTGAACGAAGTATGTTAGAGAAACCACTTAGCCCTATTAGCCCATGGCACAGCTAGGCTGCCTCCCTCCTCCTCCTCCCACCCATAGCCTCCCCTCCCCCATGCCAAAAGAAAAGCTTGGTCTAGCAGGTTTTTTTATAAATTTGACACCTTTCTGCCTTCCACTGCATAAACTGGAGATGTTAAAAAATAAACAGTCACAAGAGTCAATGCTTCATGTGGAGCGGCTGGATGGAGCTGGGAGGGGTGGTGTGGAGGGGGAGGAAAGGGTGACCTCACTTTCTGAACGGCAAAGTTGGGAGTGGGAGGGTCTTGACACGAAAGGTAAAAAAGGGAATGATGTGAACATGTGAAGGAAGCCAGAGCACCGAGCAGAGCGTCAGTCTGTATCCTGACTGGGGAGATAAGGTGGCTGGGGAGCCAGCAGTGCTTTCCTGGAATACAATCTCCGTTTGACACTCTCTGCTTAAGCACTGCCCATCTGTATGTTATTGAGCTGGAGCCTCTGGGGAAAAAGAGGAGCCACAGGCACAGAGAGTGAACGAGAGAGGCAGCAAAAGCGCTTTTCTTCCCTTCTTTTTCTTTTTTTTCTTTTTTTTTTTTTCTATTTTAAATCAGGATCTGGTTAGACTGCCTTGAAGTGCCACATCTGGAAACTGAATGCCGAAAGAAAGTTAAAATAACTGAGGCACCACTAAGCCAAGGGGGGCTGATCACAGAAGAGGGTAAACAATTACTGAGACGCTAGAAGACCACTGCTGGATGTAAGGGGAGGAAATGGCTTTGATCTCCGCCTGGCCCCTCGTTTCTCCTATATTATTCTTTTTGAGATGCTTCTCCTCCAGCACAGCCTTGAGTGAGGGAGGCGTTTTTCAGTTTGACATTGAAGGTAGCTCAGCGGTCAGCGCGCAAGAAGCCACTGTTATCAGAGGGCAGCAGCAGGCAGTAGCTACTGGAAGTTGGGTGCCTTTTGCTGAGGTACAGTAACTCCCTTCTCTCTCTAGTGTCTGCACTTTTCTGCTTTCACCTCTCTGTGCTGAAGCTCCCATCTGGTTAACGTTAGCTTACTCATTCGATCCTTAAAGTGATACCGGAGGATTTTTTACGGGGGGGTCTGAGACGTTGCATTTCGGGACTGGAGAGATACAGTTCAGACTTCAAAATGTACACATGCCGTGCCTGCTGCGAGCAGACAGCTGCCGTACTTTGCAGTGAAGCTGGCTTAGCACGTCTCTGACTTTCCTGCCAACATAACTAAACAGGCCTGTCCAAACAGAGCTATTTTAAAAGGGTTAATTGTCACAACATTTTTCTGCTTGCCTTGTTGTAGTTCCTGCAATTGTAATTCACTTAAACTTCCAGAAAGAGCGTGTCTTTTGGTGGCAAACACTGTACTGTAGAAGTTTGTGCTTTTGTCTCTGAACACCGCGTTCCTTTTTGTGATGAGAGTGGGGATAATAAATCAAACGCGTCTATGAGACTGCCTGTAGCGAAAACACCTGCAGAGATTTTAAGGCTTCCAAAAAGTATGAGGTTGGGATTAGTGACAAATTAAATTCAAGAGATCTGAGAAGCAATTTGATGGTGGAAAGTTTTCCTGCAACCTCTGTATTTTGGGATTGGTTGATACTCCTCCTTCTAGCAAGGCTGTGTCAGGAATTGACTACTCAAAAAATACAGCTTGAGAAAACAATAAATTACTCCAGCATACACTGGGAGAGAGGGACAGTAATGTCTCAGGCGTGGGAGACACAAAGTAGGAGGCAAATTTAGTTACATAAGGTCATGGGAAGGGAAAGAGTAGTTCTTCTAGCGTAACATCCAAAAATGAGGTGAGATTAGAACAGCCGGGTCACTATGACAATATCAAGATCACAATCTCTGATACTACAAGGCTAATTTTCCCCCTACACTCCAATTGCCAGAACTAACAGCCATGGAAATAAGTGCACAAGGCCTTCAGACAGCCGGGGTTTCCATGGGGCTGGGCAGAGCTCATCCCCATGCTGCAGTGGCTCCCAGGGGCTGGGCGCGAAACATGACCTCTGTGAGAAAATTGGAGGCTAAACCCTGCTCTGCTCGGCATAGGGGCTCTGGGGAGCTGTCCCAGGCTTGGACAGGCTCCATGACGTAGGATGTACATCTCTTCTCCCCTGGCCTGAGATCAGCCTCAGGAAGCTGCATTGCCACCTGTTGCTTACAACATGGAAAGCCCCTCAATGAAATGCTTGATTTGAGCCAGATGGGTTTTGTAGCTGGTTTTCACAGGATAATAGGCATAAGTGATTATTAGCCTTTCTCTATATGATTGTGTAATATGGTTTTCCCAAAGACACAGTTCACATTGCTTCACTTTAATATATTATACTTCACCTTGGGAAAGTGCTGTGAGATATACTGGACACAGCAAAGGAATGACGCTTGAGTCTCCTTTACCCATTTCAATACTTCCTAAAGTTTCATTTGTACAGTTCAATCTAATAGACTCACTAACTGGTGTTTGCTTCAGCAGTTTACTTCAGCCCCTGCAATGGCAGCATTTAGATTCTGCATCCCATGTTACAAATGAATTATCCTGCCTGCTATCATCACCCCAAGGCTCTTGGCTGCAGGATCTTCTAGTTTCACGACGAAGGAGCCAGGACTTCTGGCCGCGTTGGTAGCTGCAGATTGACATTACTATTGCATTTCAGGGCTCACCTCCACAGCAATTTCCAAGGAGACCCAGTAGGATGCTCTTTTGGGATAGGGCTGATGGCTCTGTAACAGTAAGAAACTGCTTACTCATTGATCCACGTACGAAAGAGGTAACGGGAGCTGTGGAACCAGCTTTAAGCCTGGAGGTTGATGTAAGGGCCAGAGAGTGATGATCTGGTAGTCTCTCAGCTGAGGAAGGAACACTTCCTTTGGTCCTCAGAGAGCCTTCCCCTCCCACAGCACACCTCCCCACCTCAGCCCCAGGAACAGGGTTTATCCCAGCAGGTTTGAATTAGCCTCTTTCGAAGCCCGAGTTCTTAACCCACAGCTCACAGTAAACCACAGAGTAAACTCCCATACACAGCGCGGTTTGATTCAGCTCCTTCGTCTAAATATTGACTCAGGCCTTCAGCTCTCCTAAGCAGATAGAGGCTGTTAGTCATGTTGAAAAGTGCCAAATCATACAAAAAGGGCAGATTTACAAGGCAGAGTTACAGGGCCATGGATGGAGCTTTGTGGTGGAATGTGGTGCCAGTCAACCACAATGTGAAACACGCTGCTGTAAAGCTGGAGCACAGATCAGGGCAGACAGAAATCACGATGCTTCAGCATATGGGGCAGGTGCTGGTCAACATTTGCCCCACACGTGATTCTACTCTACACAACACCTCCAGAAATTTGCAAGGTCTGAAACAGTGCTGGTGGGAGTTTCCAAGCTATAACCAGTGGGATGCTCTTAAATCTTGGTAAGAGTTTGATATTATGAACTATAGAAGGAGACTCCAATTAATGTAAATATATACTCAGTTTTCCACTCCTCTTTCTTTCCTATGTTTGGCAACCCTAAACTCAGAGAAACTGGGAGAAGTGGTTTAAAAATTCAGAGTTAATGTTAATGTGGACCTTTTCTGTGCCCTGGATTTGAATGAAATTTTTCTCTCTTCATGGCAGAGAGAAAAGGACTAACTGCATTTGCAATGCTATACTAATATGCTCTACCCATTCACAGAGCAGACCATGGGTTTGAATTGGATCTCAGCAACATCTAGTATCTTGGTGCACTGGTTGTTAATTAACATGTGATCCAGTACACTTTGATTAGGCACATAAACAAAGCCTAATTTTTTTTCAGTTTTTCAAAGGAAGAAAGTTCCTTACAGAGTCTGAGGTGAAAATAAACAACGGCACAAGACATCAAATACTAGAGAGTATGGCAAATTATGCCCTGTGATTCATGTTGTGCAGTCACTCACTTTATTGCAAAATTAATGTAAGGTGACATCCAGAAAAAGACTTATTTCATTCTGATGTAAATTACTACATGAGGTCAAGAAAATAGCAAAGAGAGCCAGAACATGAGATGAGTGTGGGAAGGATTAGTGGAAGAAAGGGAAGACAGACAGTCTGTGGAGACACTTGCCAAGTAAGAAAAGATAATTTCGAATGTCATCTATGGAAAAAAGAAGTGAAGCAAATAGTGGGAAAGGAAGGAAACTAAAGCAGGAAGAAGACGATGGAGAGAAAAAATTAGAGCAAGAATGAGATAATCAAGAGCCTTAAGGGTAAAGAAAAAAAAAAGTAGTTGGGACAGGGCAGGAAGCCAATTCCCAGAGTGACGGAAGGCACGATATTGTTGGATGGATGGATGGATGGATGGAAGAGGAAAACTGTTTCTACCATCAGTGTTTTTGGCTCAGGAAAAAGGCAGAGAGGCAAATGAAGTCCTTTAAAGGAAACAATTACCATAGTCAAAGCAAAATTAGCCACTTACTATAAGAGAAAGTAAGAGGCAGAAGTCATCTGTTGGAGCTTGCATATTAAAATGACATATTTGACAATCATTTTTTCCCACCTGACTTCTACCAGAAGCTGCTAATCTACATGTTCAAAAGCAAGAGACAGTATTTGAGGTGCTTTCTTTCTAGTTCTCTAAAGTGATAAGCAATAATTAACATGGGACCTGTGACAAACTCACCTCTCTAAAATGGCTCACATTAAATATACAAAATGAGAGCAATCCTAAGTCCCATCCACTTGTTAAGACAGACTCAGGCTATCCCTAAATTGCCTTCACCTCTTCCCTCATAAAGGTTGGAGCACAGATTCTTGCAGACTGTTCAGAGAAACCACAATTTGATCCTTACTTGTGTCATTAATCTGCTCAAAACAAACTAGCACCAAAAGAAGCAGAAGACCTAATCCTGAGGTGTGAGCCAAAAAGGGTTTCAGCTTGACAGAAACCTTTATATTCTTTTAAGCTAATGGGAATGGCATCTACCTTTAAAAAAACAGATCTTTAAATGAATTCATTTCAGACCCTTGAGGTTATGTTAGGTTAACTCCCATAATGGGCAATTTGGATTTCTAGCTGCTGTTTTTTTTTCTGGCACAACAAGGTTATGTTCTGTGAAACATCTATTAGTGGGAAGGAAGTTTTACTGCAGATGTTTGTGATTCCAGCTTAAGTTTCTCATCAAAGCTTTAATGAAAATCAGCTGCTTGGAGCAGAGCCACCAGACCCCAAACCTTTTGACTCATAGGAAGCTGAAGGAAATGGAAGCACAGGACAGAGCAGATGGATAATGGAGAACGTTCTCCATTTCAAGAAGGTGCATAAAGCACCCACCAGAACAACGCAATTTAAACTCCACTGCAGTGAGTTCCCACAAAGTTTTGGGCAAGTACCAGCAAAGTGCTCTGAAGCTTATTCAGGGCTGTGAAAACCAATAAAAGACATTTCATGCCCACTCTTATTCATGACATGGGAAGTAAGGAAAGAATTAAAAGTCCCGTTTTTCCACAGGGCATGAGAAGCAATAAAAGAATTGGTTTCTGAAGGAGAACTTGTCCTGATTTAAACTGATAACAATTAGAGCTCCTAGCATTCAAAAGCTGAGTAAAATAGGTCTAGTTTCTGAGTAATATATAACCAGCCACTGATAATTTACAATTTGCTCCTGGACTTAGATTTCAAACACCAAAATATAGACACCCTTGGTTTTTATATTTTAATTGGTCCTCTCTAGTGTTTGGAACTGATCCCAGTTCATTTTCAGACACCACCATGAGCTGAGGATGTTTGGGTTTTGCATCCTAATACAAGATTCAACAGTTGCTGAATAGTACTGTATACAAAGCTGTTAGAGCTCCACAGTTTTTGAAATCTAATTCTTTGTCATTAAATGACCTCAAAGAGATTTTCCTAACTATCAGTCAGGATACATGCAGTGTGCATTTAGCAATGCAAACAGAGATTGACTGAAATGCAGTAAATAAGATCTGGCTTTGTCGTGCTTGTCTAGCTGTATTGTGCAATTCTTTAGACAGTTATTTTCTTAAAATAAATACTAGAACTCCTTTTATTCTTTCAAGACAAACCAGCAAGAAATAGTGCTAAAACCCTAGTATCCAAGAGTTACTAAGATACCTAACATAAGACAAAAAATAATAGAAAATTGTGAAAAATATTTTAGAAATTACTATTCCACATTTACAAGACTGTAAGAAGAACTAAAATGTTATTTTTTAAGTCGTGACTTAGGGAAGCCAGGGAGCACGGGAAGAAGGGGCACACTTGAATGTTAATTTGAAACATAATTTAATAATTACTGAATAAAAAGACTCTACTTGCATTAACAACTTCCAATACGATCTGTAAAAACAGCCATTTTAGCTAACCCTATAAGGCTCTGAATCATTGTTTGACTCTGTCTTCCCAACAAAAATGAATAAAGATGAAGTCACTCAGCCTTTCACCATGAGTGTCAGGTGGAAGAAAAAGAACATGGAACCAGTACCTAAACCAGATCATTTCTAGGCTGTGTGGTATTCTATTACCAGCCTACGATGCATCCTGTTACTGTTGTATGAAAGGCCTTCTGAGCAGCAAGTGATGAGTAGACTTCTTTTCTGCCAAGGTTAATGCAAGGCCAATATGTCCTTGGGTTTTGCACTGTGGTTTTCCATCTCTGAGCCTGGATGATAGCCCATTAAAAGCCACAGAGAACCTGTATTCATGACTCCTGTATGCTGTGCTCCTCACTCCTGGCTCCAGGGACCACACCTCAAAGCACTCTGTGGAAGAAAGATTTGTCCAGAGAAAATGTGCTCCAGTATCCAAAAAAAGAAAAAAAAAATTAAAAAAAAAAGAGCTGGCAGGGCAAAACATGGCACAGCCCTCCCTACCTCAGCTGTTAAAATCCTATATACCAAGGTGCCCCAGAAAAGCTAACATAGCCTGACCCATTGAGGGTTGGCAAGGTCTCCAGAGCCAGTATCTGGCACAGATTCATTCACAGGGAGGTGGGCAGGTGTTGAAGGTCTAGACATGGAGTAAGGTCAGAGGGGATTTGCGTGCTGTACTCAGCTTTTTGCACGTTTGTGGTTTTCTGTGGCTCCCTACTTCCCGTCAATGGTGAGGATTGTCTGCAGAGGCTCTACAGAGTCCATAAGGCACTAGCTAATTAATTTTAAGTCAGTTGGAAACAGGGGTTTGATTAAGGGATTTTTGTGAGGGACGAGGAAAGAGATTGTTTTTTTTTTTTCTCTTGATGCATTTATTCTTCCTCTACTTTGAGCCAACAAGAAAATAATTTCTTCAATATCAGATCATGCCTGTGATGAAACAAGCCGTGGACCAGGAGGCAGTGAGAGATCAGGGCAGGTTATTCCTTCTCCATAGCCCTGGCTTTTCCTCTCTCCTTTCAGAGTACATCCTCTGCCCACCTCCATGCTGGATGTGAGGCTTGTAGTACAATTTTAATTATGGCAAGCTGTCTCGTTTCCTTCCCTCACATTTGCAAGGACTGGCACCATCAAGAGGATAACCCTATTTCTGAGAACAGCCCAAAAATACGGCACTTTCCCACCAGCCATCCCAGGCAGCTGCCTGTTTTGTCCATAGTTGGGCCACCCTTGGGAGGGAGAGATGGGTGAAAGCTCTTTCTCTTATCTTACAATTTTATCACATTGTGGCTTGTGTCTCGTGCTAACAGGCTTTTAAATTGGTGCCGTGGCTATCGGTCAAACAGATCACCGTATGTGTCTCCTGCAATTCTAACATTTCAAAGAGCTGCAAAATCAAACCAGGAAATACTAAAAATCTGAGGTGGGGAAAACTGCTGCAAAAGGGAAATCAAAGGAAGCTTCATATTTACCCTCTCCGTATCAACAGTCTCCCACAAGCACAGTCACACCTGCTTTAAAGGCCACTTTTCCTTTTTATTCCTTGAAAATTTTTGTCTCTGTCTGGAAATCTCTCAGGGAGTGCTGTAGTTTGTCAACTGATTATGTCTCACTTATCTGGGGGACACAAGAGAAGAAAGTATGACTCAGAACCCACATCTCATGTGAGTGTTTTGTGGGGAATGGGTGGAGGGTGGTTAATGAGGAAACAACACAGAATTATTTATCCCCTTTCCTGTAAATTGTTCTCCTTGAATAAACTTGGCATTTTGTTTGAAAGATGAAAATCAAATAGCTACCTTTCCAGCTGCAGATTTTCTATTTCCAACAGTAAGCATCTGTAAGAGTAAGTTTTTTGCTTACTGGCTCTCATAATAAGCACATTAGAGCAGAGGCTGGTATTAATCTCCAATCCTTAGCCAGCTTGCAGACAGCTAAAACATTTTAGCACTCCCTCTTTTTGAAGAAGAATGCCTTTTAAGCAGAGGCTTTGTCTTTCCCACTGTATATGGAAAAAATGACTGCACTTCTATGGAGAATGCCTAGCTGAGAAATGTTTATGTTGGATCCAACCCCATCTCTGTTGCTGAATGGCATTTTGTTCTCCACTTGGACTGGGGAAGAGGTAATAGTCTGGAAACATTTCAACACAGGAAATTTTTAAAAATTAAATACAATTACTTAGTCAAGGTAACAGATAAGGTTGTTGCTCTGCATCAAGCCATTAGGCTTTCAGCTATTACTTCTTTTTGCGGGAGTCACCATTACTCTGTCACTATTACAAGGGAGGCATGCACAAGTCCAGTCAAGGAACAAGAATATACAGTGACAGTGGGCTGAGGAAGGGGGTTCCTTGTCATTTTTGCCTGTTGCCTCTGCTCTGCTTTGCTTATTGGTTTGGGCATTACCCATGTGCAATTAGCCATACTCACCTTCTGACTTCTAGCTCTACTATGCAACAGAGAGAAACAGAGGAAGCTTTTGTTCTGCATCTGCCCTGTCAGCAGGATTTTATCTAGGATTGGAGCAACTAGTTTCAGTCTTGCTATTTTTAGTTTTAGTAGTCTCTGAGCTCTGTCTAAAACCTCATGAAGACAGTTTCCATCAGCATCATAATCAGTTCTTTATTATCATCAAAAATAAATTTCTGGTTTGGAAGCTGATGATTTTGTAGCTCCTCAGATGATAAATAAATATTCCTAATTGTCAAGGATAAGACAGCAAGTGAAGTTTTCAAACTAGGCTGTTACTAAGTTAGGGCCTTCTCCTGTCTCCCTTAAGGCAATCACATTTTTTTCAGTAAATTCAGAGGAGAGCTCAATGCCTTTGTCTATGTAAATGATGGTGTCTTATAGTGTTGTCGCTTAACAAGCAACAGTTGGAAAACCAGACTAAATTCAGTCATCAGATATATTCTCTAGCAGCTGCAGATTGGCCAGACACAGTGCACACGGTTCCAGACCAGCCATAGCCCTGTGCTCTCAGGTGGGAGCATAACTGGGGGTGCAGACAAAAAGGGACAGTATTGAGATCCACGCACAGGGGATGACAGAAACGACTCTAGTAACAGAAAAAAAAAAGGCTTCATTTGTTTCATCAGTCATTGAACAGTTCATTTACTGAAAAATATTACAGATTCAAAACCAGTGTCACTGCTTTAATTTTTTTTTTGTGTGATTAAATATTCAAATGACTGAGCTTCAGAAAAGCGCACCACTGCAGCTTTAACGAGCATTTCATATCACTTACCTAGAAAACCCCATTGTTACATTAATTTGCCCAGATCTATGGCAAATGCATCCAGTAAGGTTCTAATTGTCACTGAACCTATCTCATCTTAGAATTTAGTTTAAAAAATAAGAATATGCAACAATATTTGGGGTTTTCACTGAGTGATTATTTCAGCAAGAAAGAATTTCCTTTTACATTTGTAGGCTAAATAACAAAACAGAAAGCTTGTTATTGTGTAATTCACATAATTGCTTCAGTTTGTAATCTCATTAAATGCAATTAGAACTGAGATACCTGTCGAGATAAGTGGATAAAAAAAGATTACCAGTATTGTGCCCAAAACTCTTCACTAACTTCTAGTTAATTCATAATTTACAACATCAGTAGAGCATGTAGGTAATAAATATTTCACAGTTAACAATATCAGAAATTTAAGGGAACAATACAGGAATTCAATGTACTACACCAGGGTGCTTATTATAAAACTATCATGATTATTGATTTAGAGACTAAGCTAAAAAAATGTGTTCCTTCCAGAAATGTTTGCAATTTTTAAAATAAATTTGAAGTTGCAAATGGCTAATTTGCATAAGGTTTCTGCCCTTGAAATAGTAAACACTATTGAGTGGCTTTTTGCATGCGGACTGTTCTCTAACAGCTGTAGTGTCCTATTAAATGGGGTAATTAACTGTCTAGCTATGATGTCACACACTGAATTCATTTCTCCAGTAATAATAGTTAGAATGTGACCTTTCTAGTTCAGAAGAATTTGATATTGTAGACCAGAGGTAATGAAGGTTACAGAAATTATAAATAGAGTTTGGAGGCCTAAGGGGAAGCTGGTGAGCAAGCTTGGTTGTTTTTAATTCTCTAGGTTTGTGAGGCTTCAAAGCTCAGACAGATTTAGCAAAAATCAACAGAGAAGAATTTAAATTGCAGAGGAGATGTCTGCTTTTGTCTGTATGTTGTAGAGTACCTCATGGTTTAGAGCAGGATTTCTGTCCATCTCTCTTTATGATGGCTTTAGTGGTAGCTCATGTCTGGCCAATAGGTCAGTCACTAACTTCTGAGAGACTCATTCTCCAGAGAAAGACAAAGACCCCTCTGAAACGTCACTTAATAGGGATTTATAGGTACAAGTGCAAAGACAATCTTTAATTTGCTGTTACTCAAGGTCTGGGAATTTGAAATCTATTTATTTCTTCAAATAATAACTTACTTAAATTAGGATGAAGTATGACAGCTGTTAGAAAGGATATCACCAGGGTATTTTATTTTTTAAATTAGTTATAGTTTAACTCAGAAGAACAGCAACCTTCTCCATAGCCAAGACCTGGTCTGGGAAGATGCATATATCCATGCCTCTTAGCATGTAGCTAAAAGAAATGAACAGAGCAGGTTAAAAGGGGAAGTTATCAGCAGAACTAATGTTATTTGTACCTTCAGTAAGAGCTTCAGCTCTTCATTTGTTTTTTCAAGAAGAGGAAAATGCTTTAATCATTGTATCTAAGAAAACCAAATGCTCTGAAAGACATTTTAACAAAACCAGCTTCTATATCAAAGTTGTTTCCATATTCATATTTCCTTCTTCTTATGAATTGAAGAAAACAGATTTTTCTTAAATATTTTAAGAACTCTCCTACAAAGTTAGTTTCAACTTTTCATGGGAAATTTTAACACTGAACTGTAATTCTTTCTCTTTCTCCTTACCCTCTTTGACTAATTCTTTTCATATATCTGGTATGCTTTGGCAGTAGATTCTCACAGGTCACTCATAAAAGTTGCTCTCAAATACCAGAGTGTGGTCTATCCCTTAGAAAGGGTGGAGGAAAAAAACAAAAAAAAACCATGACACAATGCCAAGTAGTGCTGTGTAAATATGCAAATAGCTTTAAAATATGACTGTTTAGCTAGAAGCCAAAAAATATTTTCAGCACTGGATTTAAAAGACTGGAAGTCTAGGTCTAGAAACAGCTTTATATTCACTGCAGGCATCTGAAATAAGCAAGTCATGACTACCAGAAATGTCTGCCCACAGGGGAATACTCATTATTCCTGGTGGTTTTGACTAGTTCTTTTAAAAGACATGAAGTTGTTTACTTGTGTCACTGCTGTGGATTACATTGGGTACATCTGTGACACTATAATCTCAGATTACATTGGATACACTGCTGTGGACTTCACTGGGAACATCTGGACACAGTCTCAGGCAACCAGCTCTAGGTGGCCCTGCTTGAGCAGGGGGCTGGACCAGGTGACCTTCAGAGGTCCCTTCCAACCCCAACCATTCTGTGATTCTGTATGACTATGGTCATTATTTCATTTTACAGATAGAGAAACTGAGTGAAAGAGTAATGTTCATGGCCACATAAGAGAAGAGCAGAAGAACGTGTGTTCTTGATTCCAGATACTCTTGTGAACATAAGGACAGAGGAGCTCATGCACAGAAACAAAGTGCTGAGTTTCTCATTTGTTCAGTGAGAAGGAATATTTTTCTGTATGTTAGTTTCAAACAACATAATGAAGTTATTGGTGTGAAGATATTAGCAGATTAGAGGTGAAGGGTATGTCATGAAGTGACTGAGTGACTGGAACCAGGTGCAGGGAAAGGCAAAGTGGAGAAGAGGAGCAAAAGGACAAATGGAAAGCAGGACAGGGAGGACATGAGCATGAGTGGAGAACAAGGCAACAGCAGAAGGGCTGTGGCAGCCAGTGGGGGCAGGTGGAGATCCACAGCTCATCAGCATAACGTTCAGATACTCCAATAATAGAAACAGTCCAAGAGAAGTACAGAGGCCTCCCCCAAGAAGGGCCAATGAACGACCATCTCATCTGGTTGGCATTTACTGTAAGACTGTAAAATGACATTCAAACCTTGTTGCCAACAAGAGAGATATAAAATATAGACAAGATTAAAAGGTAACCTATAAATAAAAACTAGAGGGAATCTGTGCTATAAATATAAACTGAGGAGCCATGGATTTAATCAATGCCTCACTATATATAAACAGACCTATTGGAGCATGCAGTCTGCAGCAAACCCCTCATTGCTACAAGTACTCACTACACTTTTGCAGAAATTGTAACTACACAAATGTCCATCCATATGATTGTTCTTTCTCCTTTGTCAAATTTGAATTAATCTAAATTTTGGGAACATGAGAGCTAAAAGAAATTGATAGACAAATTATTTGTAACTATATAGTTATGATTGTAAAAAAAAGTGGCAGGGATATGAATGACAGTTAGGACAATTCCAGAGCTGTCATCAAATACTTGTATATAAAGAGCCCAAGGACACCTGCTAGAAATATTTTCTCTCTCCTGCCTCAAAAATTCAGAACAAAACAAAGCAGAGAGAATTTAATTAGGTAAATTTTACCCCAAGTCATACACTTCACATAGGATCCATCAGATCATCAGATCCTTTGTCCACATGGCCTACGGTAGTTAGATCGAATGTAGTTGTAGAAATGGATCCTTTTGGCAGGTTGGAGGAGCAACAAAAATCAGCCATCTGTTATCTCAACCATTTCAGCTGTTCAGAGACACATACTACTCTCTCAAGCTTCTCCCATAGTAGGTACTATGGGAAAAAGTGCAGAGCTTTGCTCTGCATTTCTGGATTACACATTGCTGGCAATCTTGCGAACAGTCTAGTATTCACGTGTGGAACAGATGAAGATAAAATCTGAAGAAGAGGAGCAATGCCAAGTAATATTTAAAGCAGAAAATAATATTATAAGCACTGTTTTCCTGCAGTTATATCACTGATGGCCCTATACTTTTGGAGAATGGGAATCAGGCGCTTGTTTATACAGAGACGTTTGGCAGCATCTGATGCTGGGTTCAGTGATTTGTTGTCTCCTAGTTAAGAAGTTTGGCAAGAAAGTCTTTTATGGTTAGCTAGGCCAAATAGGAAAGGCAGATTACCTGCTGATACACACTGCTCAGATATCTTACACGAGCTACTGTACCTGTAAAATATATACCATCTGCTGGGGATAGACAAAACCAGCATAGTTCTAACCTTTATTAGTTAAATTCATCCCAAGACTTACTGCACAGTGCTTCTTAGCTGTAGTCAGTATTTAGTACAAAAGTGTTTCCAGCAAGAGCTGGTGAGCTCGTGTCAGTGAGTTCCTCATCCACAAAAGTGAGTAAGTCTAGGTGTGAAGTACACTGGAGCCTCACACACTGCCTGGATGAGTGGAATGTTGGCTGGATGAGAGGTGACATGGGGATAAAAGCTTTTGGCAGTTCATCCCCTGCCAGAAATAGGGCTCCATCTCCCTAACTTACAAGCATGTCCACATAGTCTATTCAAACAAGAGCATTAATTAATAAACACCTTATCAGTCTCATAAATTCTGTCTCTGATGAGCCCAGTGCAGCTGCCTATGCATTTGGTAAAGGCGGAAATGCATGCAGGTTTCCCTCTCCGCTGACCCTGCACAGCAAGCACAGTTCATAGGTTTTGTAGTGAACATGCGAGTCCATTCAGTCCTCTGGGACCAAGGAAGCAACCAGCATGGCTGAGTCAGCCACTAGGGTCCCACAGAGCAGACACAGCTACGTCCTTTCTCCCTGCTTAACCTTCTCCATCCCCATGTACACACACACCTTTGAGACCCCCTGCCACCACAAGATATTCCTAACTACTACACACGCTGAATGCTTAAGCCAAAATGTAACCTCCAGCAATCAAGCACCTTTTCCGTGGTCAGTGAAGTGCATGGTGTCTGTGTAAGAGAGCAAAAAGCCCAGGGCTCTGAGTGTGCTGCTCACCAGTAGCATGTGCCAGCACTGAGCTGCAGTTGCACACAGTGCATACTGTACATCTGCTGGATTTTATGTTTTGGCAACAAATAGAGAGAGGTTTCTCCTGCAGGTCACCAAGGGCAGGAAGGTCAGGACGGTGGGGTGCAGAGTTATCACAGCTCTTTTTGTTTGTATGAAGTTTCCCAGTAGACTGAAGAAGAACTAAATCTTTGTATCTATGCTTATGAAACACATCTTTGACCTGAGGAATTTGAAACGTCTGTTACTTTGCTCCCAAGGAGCAAGAAATGGTCAAATGTCCATCAGTCTACAACCGGCAGTCTGGATTTTAAAAGTCCTTATTTAAATGAGCTGGAAGTCAATTATGTCCTGACCTGAAAAGCAGATGTAGAAGTCATGTCGGTGTCCTCAGTAATTTCTTGCTGAATGAAATACCATAAGTAGATAGACTCATGTATCTGTCCGAGGTACAGAAGATTGCTTTCTAGTTGATGTTTTCCGAGCATGATAAATCTACAATCTGTGCCTAGCCAAAGCGGTTTTAAGCTAGGATGTCCATGGGGTCAAACACTTCGTTTATTTATACCCCAGTTTGGCAAAGCAAAAAGTGTGCCTTTTGGAGGAAACCAGAAGGTGTCCTTAGAGTGAGGTCATGCTCCTTTCTGTGCTAGAGCTGCCTAGTTATTCAGGGAGTTTTACTCAAGTCATCAGCTCTGCAGATTGTCGAAGTCACTCCCGGCATCAGAGCTTTTCTTCCCAGCTGTATCGACAGGGCTTAATTGGAACCTGGGCCACGAATGAATATGACAGCACTAATATGATGGCAAGATCAGTTGTGCTTTCTGTAAAATGGGATAATCTTGTATCTCACAGGCATGTGTTACAACTAAAGTCATTGTTTGCAGTGAGCACTGAGTATTTTGGATAACAATGCAAGTTTCAATAATAATTTCTTACAGATTTCTTTTCTAAATATGTTCTGTGCTGTCCAAAGCCATCAAGTTGAAGTAGGACTGAGCTACTAGCACCAATAAAATTGATTTCCAGATAGTCAATGTCCAAAGGTACTTTAAAATTTTTCCTAAGAATTATAGCTTTAGTAAAGGTGCTAGCATATATGTATGCTTTCTGCCTCCCAAAGAAGAAAAACCTATCTCAAAGACAGGCTGAGAAGATTATGTTTACAGATTTTTGAATGCACAAGCACTCAGTGGGGAAGGTGGCACCAGTGCAGTGTGATACAATACAGCTCTCTTTGAGTTCTCTCTCAGCTGTAAATCTCAGAGGAGAGCCTATCTGGAGAAAGGGAAACATCCCATGATCATGCTCTGAACTGGTCAGAATCAACCTAAATTAAATGTAGAAAGGGAATCACTTGGGCCTGTCAAACACCAAGGTTTCCTTTAGATGCACCCACTTTCTCTACCTGAACACGCTGACTGGTGTGACTATCAGGAGCCTTTGCACTTCTCCAAAGGAACAGGATATCCAGTGTTTTGGACAGATCTATGGCATAGCAGCTGTAAGCTGGACACTTCTACACAGCACAGCACACCTGACATGTGCAATAGATTTCACCTCCCCAGACTTCGTATGCCTTACAGGCACCTGGACATAAGCTAGCCCTCCAAGCTCCCCCTTGCAGTCAGTAGAGAGCAACAGCCACAGCTGACCTACTGTAGACACATTTTAGTACAGAAGGAATTAAACCATACAAAGGGTGTCTAGCTGGCTTCTTCCTGTGTGGATGGCCCCATGTTGATGACTCCTAGTTTGCTGTGGTTTGGGCGTCCTATACATGTGGTCTTGCTGTCCAGCTGGGGAGGCTTCTGGCCAGGATGCCCCCACACTTGCATGGCCACAGCTGTGTTAGCACCTGGGGCACAGAGGTCCTCTGGGTTTCAGCCTGGGACTGTCTTCATGGCTAACATAGATATCCTAGCTTGGACCTGCTGAATGCTGAAAATTTTGTGTGCTTTCTGTGAGCAATTGTCTGGGAATTGAGTATTTCTGAACATGAAGACCTTATTGTAGGTGATAAAGATCAGGAACCTCTTCAGAAAAGAGTCGTACCTATTCTGAGAAAACCAGAGACATTGGGAGAGCATCAAATGTACAGCAGAGGACTGCTTTCTCAGACTTGTTTGTCTAATGTTCTTATTTCTAATAAATAATTACATAAATGAAAGTACTGCGAGATATTCAAGCAGGAAAACATCTTTATTTTTAGGAAGGGCAGTAGGCTATTTATCTCAAGTCAGCCTAAGCAAACAATCTTCAAAAAGGCCTCAGAACTGTGGTTGCCAATTCCAAATACTACTCTTAAAAAAAATAAACAAAAGCAAGCATGTTTGGGTTGAGTTTGGAAATGTCCCCAAGGAGCAGAGGGCTGTTGTTTCTATGGCAATGCCATGCACTTCCAGCAGACTCTCTTTAGACACACAGATTTTAAAATGAGTGGAGGATGTTTAGCTTATTCACTCATCCCTCTATAGCAAAAGATGGAAAGTTCCACAGATGCAGCACTATGTCAAGTCCTAAACTTCTCTTTGGCAAAACCATACCTTCCAGAAAAAACATTGGAACAGGATGTGAAGCTGTCAAGAAGGGGCATTGCTCCAATCAATTTGTTTGAGTGTTTTCACCAAAGCATTAACAACTTGGGCTTTATTTACTCATGTGTCCTACTTTGACAAGTATCTATGGCTGATATGACGCCTGTTATATCAGAGGACTAATATCTTTCTGTTTTCTTTTCCCTGAGCTCTAAGGCAAAGCTTGATAATGTTCAAATAGAGTTTGTCTTCTTTTCTTCTTTTCTTGCACTCCATAAGAGACAGTGGGGACTTCAGAGGGTCCCACAGTTCCAAAACTGTTGATCAGTTTATGTCAAGTGATAAATATTATTATGCAAATAATTCACAATATGTGTCACAGTTCTCCATACATATTTCGATTGAGAGATAGTCTGTCACACCAGACTTCACAGTTCTCAGACTAAGACTCTATTAAGTGTATGGCTTCTGACAATATTTTACCACCTTCACAGAACAAGTCAGACAGCAGAAAAATGAAAACTCACATGCACAAAAATCTTTTCAAAATGAAACTGTATATCCAATGAACTTGCTACACCATCAAGAGAAAGCAGGTGAACAAGCTGTGGTATGTCAGCTTAGCCACAGGTAACTATCTGTGTATGTTCTGGATCATCACCAGATGACAGGTAATGAGAATTTAATTATCTTCCACTGAAAACTAAAAGACCAAGATCAGGAACAGTTACTATGACTTGGGTAGCATACCGTAAATTATGATACAGTCATTTATCTAGCCTCTTGGCCCATGAAGAAGCAATGCATGGGGGCTGCCAGAAAAAAAAAAAAAAAAGTAAGCTTTTGCCTCTTGGCATCAAAAATCACCCTTCTACACAAAATATAGGTGTTTGTGACACAGGATAGAAGTTCTTTCATTTTTTGCAGGGTCATTTTGGATATTAGGTTAATTAAGTTAATTTTCATTTCATCACAAGCCTGTGACTTTATAGGATTCAGCTGTGCCCAGGCTGCACTCACTTTTACTATCCTGAAGAGAGCTTTGAAGTGAGAATCTACTGAGAAATACCGTAATGTTTGATCTTTGCCCTGTTATGTCTGAACAGCCATGCAGCCAACTGAGGATCCTTCTCAGACCTGGAAGGAAGCACACCTTTTGACTCTGTCTCTATCAACAAAGAACATAACACTACTGGCCAGCTACAACCAAGTCTCAGCTGACACTAAACTTAGCAGTGACTTGGTAGCTGATGTGCCACAACTGCTACTTTGGGTGCTGTTCTTCACATTCAGTTCCTCAAGTGCACCAGCTGGCTCCTCTTTTACAATAGTCCTGGAGGCAATCACCATCTTTTTCTTCTGGGTTTGTTTCGGATCAATTATAATGCGATTCCTGGTCCAAGACTGGTAGGCATGAGTATAATGAATATAACAAAGGCCAAAATGTCTTAATGTCTTAAAAACACCTTTTAACCCTGAATCCACATCCCTTCATGTACCCCAGCACTCAAGAGAAAACTCTGGAAATAACAAACACTGGTGTGGATCCAAGGGAGCTTTTTATTGTGGAAGAAAGAGACCCTTTGTGCTTTTATATATTCACAGGGAAGTCACAAGTTCCAGTACTAACTAAAGGAACATGCCATGTTTTCTTACTATTAGATGAAGAGAGTCAATGGCTACATCTGAACTACTGAATAAAGCCATGTGGGGACCTCCTATTCAAGTAGCATAACACAGCCCATGTCCACGTGCTGAAGCGCTCTCCATGTTTGCCCAGAAAAGAGCAGTCCCATACATACTGCTTAGTGGGAACACATCCTAACAGATGCCATGCTCTGAGCTGTGCCTGCACATTGTCAGGAAAAGCACAATCTGCCAAAGAGCAAAATCAAGGCAGAAAATGAACTGTCAGTCAGTATAGATGATCGTAAGCCAGTGTCTCAAACCATGCCTTGCCCTTCTTCAGTTGGGTGATGCAGATGTAACCGCAGAGAACCCTCTGTGCATATTCCCAGCACAACACTCTTCTTTTGAGAAAAGCAAGCCAGAAGAGGCAGGGTCACAACAAACGTACCTACTCCATCACAGCTACACCACTGCTGCTAGCTGGCTGCAGGGAAGGAATGGGGACCTGATTCTGCCTCAGTTATGCAGGCACAGATCAGGAGCAGATGCAGTGAAACTGGTGGAACTGCTTGAATATAATACAGGGGTAAACTTGCGTATGTGGATTGTCTTCTATCTTCAGTCCCACCTTGCACCCATATCAGCAGAAGGCTTTGAAGCAACAGAATATGGCTACAGGCTCCACAACCCTCTCAGCATTGCAGCTAGTTCTTGTTTTTAAGAAATGTAATAATTAAATCCAGATGCAAGGCCGGGGGGGGGGGGGAGCAAATAAATGCACCATGGGTGTAAAATATTTTCAAGAGCTCAGCAAGATCTACATTAGATTAGACTTTTCAGTTTGAACTGAAACAAACATTGTCCCTCAGGCAAAAAAAAAAAAATCTAATAATTGTGAAGACATAATTGCTAAAGCAGACCTAGCATTTTGGACTACTAATTGTCTTCACTATTCAGAAACAGGCAGTGGATGGAAATGTTCTTCACTCAATTGCCTACATAACAATTTTGCAGGGAGGGTATTTCCATTTTGTTCCAGACCTGTTTGTGCTTTGTGTGCAATTATTTTGTGCTCCCAGAACATCCAGCCATTTGAATCCCTCAATTAGCTCAACACTCTGACACTTCTTTTTATAAATATAATGTTGGCTCACGCCTTGGAAAAACCAACCCATCACTCCATTATCACTAGAAGGGCAAGGAGCAACAAAATTATATCTGAATAATTGAGAATGCCTGAGAAAACCCCTAAACCCGAAGGAAACAATCTGGATCCCATTTTCCCCTCATTCCCACTTCCCTCATAGCATTGATTGTCAATACCTCATTTCTGGTTTAAATTGATGCAACCCATGGTTTAAAATACTGTATTAAAACAGTGAGTATCAGCACCTTCCAAGTTTTTGTGATGAATTGAACAATGTGGGGAAAAAATGTTGCCAAAAAAATACCCAGGTGACTTAGAAGCCTGTATCTCATTTTCAAAAGGGGCTCTGACAATGAGAATAGCAGGCACCCAAACTGAAGCAGATGTCTTGAGACATACTCAAGAAGCCTGTCTGCTCAGAGTAGGAGGTAAACTGGTTCCCAGTGGACTTCAGCAAAGGCCATACAAGCCTCCTGTACAGCTGGAACCAGTGATGTTGCACTGAACTGCGCCTAACTTGTGACTGCTGGGTGAGTAGACTAGGTGAAAGCTCACTCATGGCTGCAATGTAGGCATGCCCTTAGTTAAAGTATAAACGAGATGATCTTTCTCGCTGACTGAAGGATTTGTATAGACACCTTTACACAAGCTTACACCTTTCCATTGTCCACATTCGCCATCATAAGTGAAAAAAAAAAAAATCTGCTTAGACCCACAAAACCAGGAAAACTTTTGGGCAACCACTAATAGACCAACTGGGACCACCCACCAATTGAGGGGCATCAGAGAATATAACATGCCTTAGATCTGTATGGGTGGAGAGAAACATTGCCAAGACAGACACTGGTGTAAGAATCTGTTTTCAATTTAGAAACTAACTGTCTCCCTTCCACAGTGTGTGGCGTAATCATTCAGCTGAAATCCTTAATCTGGTGGGAGCCAGTCCTACAGCTCTATGTTAAGACTAAACGACTAAAAGAAACAAGCAGTACAAATAGACAGTATTTCTACTGTCCCAAAGTGGCTATGGTATTAAGGCTTTTCCTCCTAGGAGCTATTATCTAAGAAAGTGTTTGCAAAGCAAACCAGATAAAATATTGTGTGTAAGAATGGTAAAGGCAACTAAGTTTTCCATTTATGTTCATCTCAGCTTCTCAGAGCTCTCAGGGATAAGATTGGATTAATGATTCATTTATAAACCTCATTTCTCAGGCTTGTTGTTAGTCATCTCGTAAGATACATTATTTTCTAAACAAACAGCTTATCTGGCTGGATAGAAGTATGTATTCGCTCTTGAGAATGGAAGCTAGCATGCAGATGAATCTCGAGTTTGCTGGCTCTTGCTACCCAGTGCTCCACAGCTATATCTACAGCAACATGTAGACGTACAGATTCAGGTCCCAGAAGCAATACAGCCATAGCACTGTGCCAGGGTTAATTAGCCACAGCCACTAGCAGGGCTAGTTAGCCATACTACTCACAGACAAGTTTTTACAGCTAGTGGAGGTATCACCGTGCGATGCTGCATTCAATACTGTAGATGATAATGTGTGCCATGTCATAGCTTACAGTGGGCATGAGAAGCAATGGTGAGGTCAACATAGAAAGGAAAATATCCTTTATTTCAGGGCAACCCAGAAAATGAGGAGGAGGGAGATACAAAGGAAATGTAATTAGATTAGTACAATGTAATAAGAGGCCTCATACCTCATACAAATGCAAGCTATGCAAGATCATACACTTCTGATTCTCTTGAACTCTTCTCTAACTTTTCCCACTCTTTTGCAAGAGTAAGTGACCTCAGGAGCCACAGAATACACAAAGTGCTGTAGAGGCAGCCACAAAAAATATTCCGGGAGAGTCTGGCATAACTCAGGCTCTGACAGCCACCTCAGGGACAGTGTTTGTAAATGCTAGCAGAAACAGGGTGTGCTAAGTAATCTCTGGAGATCTAAATTACATGCTAGGGCCTTCACATCAGCTGTGCAACAACATTGCCAGAGTTATGCAAGGGTAAGAGCTTTAGGATCCAGAAGTTCATGAGTTCGCATGGATCATACATGAGACACAGGGAGACTGCACATGGGGAGCAGGTGCTGCCTGAGTAACAGAGGTTGCTCCCAAGGCCAATCTGTGCCTCTCTCACCAGTTCCTCAGTGGAGAACAAGAATTTACATGTTATAGACCAAACAAAAGCTATCCTCTTTCATTTTCTTTTTTATTTTCCATGTCTTAGAGGGACATCTTAGTAGTTTTGTGTTTCTGATTCCTTATATTATTGCTCTACTTAGTATTTAGAAGATTATTTAGATATTTCCAATCTTCTGTTTAATTTTGGTAAGCTTTGGTAAGTTATCAAAAGTATTAAATGATACAGACCAAGCACAGCCACACATTTACGAAATAACAGGAAAATTTTACCTTTCATGCAGCCTCCCCCTTATTTATTTATTAAGTCACATTGAAGAACTGTTGTACCTCCCAGGGACTGATTGCTCTCTGGAATGACAACAGGTTATCGCTGGCACAACTCACCGGCCTCACAGACAAACAGCCAGCCTGCACTGCTTTGGTAGGCTCTCACAGCAGCCAGCCAGCATTCATCCAGAGGGCACTGATCTTTGTAGATCTGTTTCTGTCTCCTCTAGGCTCTGCATCCAAAGCTCATAAAAGCCAGCACAACGTCTGCCTTTAGTAAACTACCTAAAGCTTTTCTCTTTTAAGTAAAAGCTATTCCTTCCCTATAAATACACCTTCTTTACTGAATAAGGACCACCATTTCTAGCTAACTCATCCTCTAGTACAAAATGCAGTAAGAATCTGCCAACCTCTCAGCCCCTGGCAGGCACCCGCTCCTGGCCGGGGGTAGGATACAGGCAGGAATGTTGACAGTTTAAATACTGTAAGGCAAAAAAAAGCAGCACCAGGGCAGAGAGTGAAAGAACAGACTCGAGTTCAACAGCATGTGTGTGGTCTCCTATGGTGGGGTAGCACAGTGTGCTCTGGGGAGATCCGATGGTTGCAATTCTTGCTTTCCTCCGCCTCTCAGCCAAACCTAACTCTCCAAATACATAGGAGATACATTATTTTTATTTTTTCATTGCAGGGATGCCAAGAAGGATTTTACCGTACCAGCTCAGGAAAATGCTCTCCTTGCAACTGTAATGGTAATGCAAACAGATGCCTTGATGGATCTGGAATCTGTGTGGTAAGGAATTCCTGCCTTCTCTGCTGGTCCCTCACTGAATAATAGTACCTTTTTTTTTTTTTTAATGATAACATGAACACTTTCACCTTCTTTCACTCTTGCATGAGGCTCCACATGAAGGAAATATTTCTGAGGTACACTCAAGAAACCATGGTCTGACTCTTCTATTAACACCAGTGCTCAACTGCAATGCACAGCAAAAGTAGTGTCTGTACCACAGGAGATTTTTGCTGAAGGGCAATCATAAGCAGGGCCAAGATCAATGCATTAACAAGATTATCCTGGCCAAATTTCATTCTCACTTACTTAAATTATCTCTGCCAATTCAAAACCCTTCCTGCATGCAGTATCTGTGAGAGTCACTATGCTGGGGAAAATTTTTAGACCATCAGAAATATGGAAAGGCTTTGGTATACCCCTGGAGAAAAAAAAAAAACGTATAAATTCAAATACACTTCCTTCTCCTCTTTATGAATACAGTGCTGTATATCATATAAACAATTTACAATGGTGAGTGACCCCTGTGAGTGTACATACATGTGTTATCCATAGTAATTCTGCTGTATGGCAGCCTCCTGCTGTGAAGGAACAACATGAGGAGGCTGAAATAATACACCAAGGGAAAAGCATGTTGAACTCTAAGGTAGTATTACAGGTTCCCATATGTTTGGTTTCAATCAGTATCAGCTCATACAAAAAGCTGTGAGTTAATAGTAGTAGTTGATCACTTGTACCTCCAGAGCAAAAATCAGTCCAGTAAAATTAACACAAATTACTAGTGGGCAATCAGGGCAGTAATACACTAAAAAAAAAGGATGGAAGTTAATAGTGAAATGTATCTAAACCACATAGCAAGAGCTAGGCAGCAGTGTACTCTGTACAGGCTCGTAAAGCAGGAGTAGAGCCCAGAGCTCCTTGCTCTGCCATGTGTTACTTTTGACAAGTCATAAACCTTTGCCCTTAGTTTGTCTCTTCATAAAATGGCCTGATAATATTCACATACTTTGCATCGTTGCAGCCTCTATCAAGTTTTCAGTTATACAAACACGCAGAGCCATGATCTGTGGCATATTTCCTACCATTTTTATTCCCATGGGAGGAAGACAGTGCAGCTGACAATTATTATGGCTTGACGAGTACAGTGTGCTTAGGATTGGCTGGTTTCTGCAGAACACATATTGGCTTAGTATTTTAACATTAAAATTTTTTAAGTGGTTTTGCAGTCCTTGTCATTCCCACCTTTCCCAGCTACTCTCTTTCACATGCACGTGGTTTGCGCTCATGGGATGATTGTCCCCTTAGTGTCACGTGACACAGTGGTGAAAAGAGAAAACTTCTGATGGAAGACTTGAGAACAAGAGAGAGAGCTTGACAAATGTCTGCTTCTGATGACTCTGGTGACCACAGAGTTTCTGGAGTATAATATATGAGGTAAGGAAGTTATTAGATCCTCAGTTTACAAACACAACAAAAAACTTGTTTCCCATCTGCTACAAAAATAAGGCTGATGTCAAGGGTTAGAGGGAAAAAAAAACCACATGAAAACAAAGTTAGTGCATCAGCAGGAAATAATCTGAAAGCATATGTACATTCCTGACTGGCATTTCTCCAGGATACTAGACTCTCAGAACTGATCAGGTAGTAAAGAACAAAACTAAACGCTAAACCCCAGTTTATTACTTGAGTTCAAATAAGCCATTTGATGGCTTATCTGAATTATTTAATAAGTCATTAAGCTCAGGTAATTTACTTCTGAATAAAGAGGAACATCAAAAAGGCTTAAGTTAAATAAGAGTGAAAGAGCATGGTGCAAGGAAAGAGCAGACCGAAAAGGGGTTTTGAAGATTTGATAGCATAAAACAGAACCAAAAATACCCATAGGGACTGCAGTAACATGACTTCCCTAAGGATGCGGAAATTTCCAGGGGAAATCAGAAGACTGATGAAACTGGTAAACTGCAAAATGTGACTGAGAAAGCCTGGGAGAAGAAAAGCTTAGAGAAAGAAAGATGGAATTTGGATTACAGCAAGAAGCAGCATGTTAGATGAACGAATGCATGTAATTTGGGAGAAGGAGACTTGATAGTTGATAATGTGATTTGAACTGGAATCGCTGGACAAAGCAATCTTCCCCAAGGGCCACTCTGGAGAAGCACAGGAAGGTATCTGACCAAAGCCTGCTGAGGGCTGAGGCTGGGACAGAAAGGAGTAGGTACCTACATAGCTGGGAGTTTCTGCAAAGAAATATGACAACATGGTACGAAGAGCTCACTATATTCTCTGTCCTGAAATTTTTAGGCAATTTACTCCAGTAATTCTTGCAGTGGTGGCTACCACACTTGATAGTGAAACATAAGACTTTCTTCATTCAGTTAGTATTTAATAGGCTGTTTAAAAAAAAAAAAAAAAGATATTCTGTATTTATGCTGTATTATAATTGTTGTCATCCTCAGTTTCTGTCAGTATAAACCTGCTATCTCCCTGCTGCTGACACACAGTGTCTAAAGCTCTGTCACTTTGGGACTCTCCATTGGCACCACATGTTATCCTAATCATGAGTCATAGATGTTGTGGAATGTTCTTAGCAGAAGACCTTTAGAAGAACTGACGTTCTACAAAGTTAAAAGTTTCTATGTCTGCATGTTTAGTCACACAATGGAATGATTTAAACATGAAAAAAAAAAATCTGTTTTTAAAGTTAACTGTGCTCACAATGACAGAAGACAACATGGAAGTAATAATGGCATTGTGTTCAGCTGGTAGGTAATTATCTTTTGTAGTTTAAGTAATAACTAAGTTATAAGAACTGAATAAATTAACAAGGCAGTATGAAAATAAAAAAGTACTCTACTTCAAAAGGGATAAAATATAAGGGTCAGACTCCATGCAATGCTCTAAGACCATCATATTATGGAAATCCTCCAAATCAATTTGGTAAATGTAGTTCCCACAGCATACAAATTAATGACATTTTCATTGACCTCTGCCCTGAATTTGAAATCAAATAAAATTAAACCCCTATTAATGCTGCCTTAGGGTAAAGTACTCGCATCTTTAATTTCTGCTGACATAAGTATCTGTCTTAGGGTTCTGTTTCAAAACTTCTCTCAGCTAATTCGTACAGTGTAAATTAAATCCACGAGTCTTTAAAAGCTTATTGAATGACACAATCAATGAATAAACAATCTCATTAGGTAACCAGACAGAAGAAATTATTGCAGACAGAGCCTTTCTTGCATAGATGTCCACATAAAACTGGTGTAGAAATCAATCACATTGTCCTGTGATTAAAACCACAGAGCCATTCGGCCTATTTTTTTAGTATAGAAAATCATGCAAGTGTTAGAAGAGCAGCCAGCACATTGTTTCTACTCTTAATGGTGGTTAGAACTTCATAAATGCATGAAAATGCATAGAGCAGAAGGAGCAAGTCTGAAGAGAGCACTATAGCAGAAGGTAACGGGTAAATTTGTTGATGTCTACCTAAAAATCTCTAAGTAAGTGCTTTGTTATCATCTCAGTCCCATATATTTGATCAGTATGTATATAAAGTATCCAAAGATTATGCTAAATAAATAAAAAGATAGATAAATAAATAAATATTACCTTTTTGGAACAAGAAGGACCAAAGTATCATAAATAGTGGAGAGGATAAATTCACTGGTATCCTTCTAGCCTTTTATGGAATTTTTTATAATAGAGTGTATTGTTGTGTAAGTGATTTGCGTTTAAGCATTTGGGTTTACAGCTGAGTGGAAAGATTGGAACGGATTTGACAGTTCTGCCCGAGAGGATAATATGTTCCACATGATTGCCAAGGCAGGTCTGGAGAATCGCCAATGGATCTACAACCATCCATCAAGCACAAGAAAAAAAGCAGCAGGGAGTTAGCAAAACTCTCCAGCTTATTAGGTGCTTCTAGCTTTACGAAGAGCCTTGCAGCTTACAGCTCATTGTTTCTTTCTATGAAGATGGACTACATCTATCTACAGTGAACTTGGTGATATATGTTTGGAAAGCCAACCAGAACTACCACAATCTGGTGCTGAAATGCAGCCCTTCTCTTCTCCAGAGTGTTTTGGGATGCAACAGTTATCAAAAACATTAGTGTTAATAGTCTCAGGCCTCAGATGTAGATATTTCCCTTCCTTTTAGCTGTATTTTAACTTAGTAGCGGTTGTCCTAACTGTTCTGCTGTCAAAAACTTGCAACAGTGACCCCAACATGCAGCCACTTCATTTCCATTCTCTGTGCAGCCTGTACAAGAGGCACACAGGCAGTCAGGCCAAGACTGCGAGGAAGGGCTGCCATTGCTCTCACATCTGCGCAGTTGCAGTTCCCACAGTAAGCTAAGACAAGTGATGGAGTGAGAAAGTAGAAGGCCAGGTGGTTTCGGCAAGACATCAACTCCCACTTCATTCATTAATACAGGACAAGTTCTACAAACCAAAACTTTGACACAGATGGGGTATGTTGACCCAAACTGGATGAGGAACTGAGTATTTTTGCTATTCTCATTAATTTAGGTTGACAGTTGTCTTGACAACTTGTAAAAGTTGCACAATATTTAGTGTTTCTTTTTAGTACCTCATCTCCTTCCATAAGAAATTCTGTAAGCTAACACTGCATCTCATCCACAGTGGCTGGACAGAGAAGGCTTGAACTCACAAAACTTAAAGATTAAAAAGATAAATCAGGAAAATCTCGTGGCTCTCAAGTCATTATGCTGAGTACTGTTTGCTGTCATTATTGTGGGACAGCAGTGAGTTCTGGCATGCTGGCATGGGCAATATTTTGCAGTTCTGTAACCTCAGAGACAGGGAGGTAAGAAGGCATCTCCCAGATTTGAGGAAGTCTAAATCTACATCCAGATATTGCACCTCAGGCTAACATCCACTGGCCCAGCAATAAATACAGACAGACTGCACAGAAATGTAAACCTCTTGTATCATTTCACCTATATAATTTATTTATTCTTATGCAATCTTTGTGCATTAAAAAATTGCCACAAGACTGCCTCTCAGAATAGGAAAAAGAGAGGAAAAAAAAAAAACCAAAAACAAAAACAAGAAGTTCCTGCTGTAGACTGTTTTAATCTGCAAAGTAATATTTGTAATTCCTAACCAGGGTTTGAGAACACTTCTGGATTTCACAGATGATATTTCAGACGCTAGGATTTTTTTTTGTTTTTGTTTCACCGACTTCACCAGAGGTAGGGCTCAGTATTAACTTTTGGTTGCCCTGGAGAGTCCCCATACCATCCAGCATTAGTTGCCTAATACAGGTCCTCTGTACCACTCTGTGGTCAGTCCTGTCTTTCTTCTTTAACTCTGGAGGGTATACGGAAAACCAGTCTGCTCTTTTAAAGGAGTCTCCTCTCTATGGAGGAGGTCCAGTCTGCCTAAATTGCGCTAAGTGTTAGCCATCCAATGAAATAACCTCCCTGAAATAACTGCCTAAATGGCACATTTAGTGAAGCTGGTGCCTTTGAAGACCATTAGAAGGAGCTCTTTTCTCTTAAGTCCAGGTCCTAAATCAAGGTGGGGCAGATTCTCTCCTCTCAGATTTTTCATTATATCCATTTACAGAAAAGTATGTTTGGGGTTTTTTTTGCTGGGAAATTGTTTCCAGTACCATTGCCTGAAGAGAATCAACAAACTTTATTATTATTTGTGCACAAGTGTATTTACCAAGCAGAACTGTATCACATTAAGTGCTCTAATGGTTTCAGAACAGTGGTTCCAGCTTTACTTTCCAAGCAGATGAGTTCAGGAGCTCAGTGCTGGCAATCATTCTCAAGTAACCCCATCAAAACACTTTTTCATGTGCTTTTCATGTATGCAAAGTATAGATAGTTACAGTAAGGACCAGGTAGAAACGCTCACCCTAACTGATGGTACACAGTGAGAGCAGAGTACTTCTTAGTTAATACTTCTAACTGCATGGTTGTACTTGTTTTTGTGACCTTTACCATGTCTTGCTCTGTTCCATACAAAGACAGGCAGCAATTTTCTGCTAAAGTCCAGTGTTTGATGTCATAAGAAACATACAATTGAGTATTTTCTAGAGATCTTTCTTTCAGTCTTCCTTGTCTTTCAAAGGAAACCAAAACAAAAACTGGATACCACGGTTTTTTATTTGAAAAATAGATACCAATATCAGTAAACATTTCTGCAACTTTGTGATTGCATTTGAACAAACCACTGAGTCAGGGAAGGCCAAGAACAACCACAATCATGTCCAATTTATGACAGGAACCATAAATGATGCTTTTCATTTTAAAGCATATATGAATACTGGGATCAAGAGTAATCGTTGCAGCTATTAAAGCAAAGCACTTCTTTAAAATCAAATTTCACAAAAATTGCCATGAATGAAATTACATTTTTTTCTTTATAATTGATTCTCTGTCAAAAGTGACCAGAAGCAAAACACTTTTCTCAAACTACCAAAGCAGTGCCCCCCAGTGCTGAGAATCACCCATAAGCTGCAGGGTGGATGTCCTCCCAGCCTTCAGAGATGTCTCATGGGCTCAGTGCAGTCAGCAGTTTTGTTGGAGATGCAAGCCCATGGAACATGAAATATATAGACACTTTTTTTATCACTGTAAAAATATAACTGTAAATACCCACAGGAGTTCTGACTTGTTAAATAAGATAAAGCCACTTTTACAGAATTATCAAACAGAGAAAAACTACAAAAGTGCCTCAGGCATTCAGCTAACAAGGTCTTTGGGGTAAAAGGGCCTTTTAGCACTTCCCTTCGGTTTAGAAGATGAAAATACTGTAGAAGATGAAAACACTGCAGATTTAAGGACCAACATTTGCAGCCCTGCTCAATTCATCACAATAGTATCTGAGCTTTGGAAAGCAGTAACAGATTTATTCTGATAATACTCATGTATTGTTTGGAGAGCTGAGGACAAGAGAGGTGAAGTGAATTGCTCAGAGCACAAACAAAGAGTGTGATGAAGGCTACAAGTACAAACAAAGAGCATGATGAAGGCTACAACTGAATGCAGCCCACCCGAGGCCTCTGCCAGTGCTTCGGATACAGGATTGCTCTTTCTCTTCCAGCTCTCAGTGTCCACGCTTTCATCTTTCGCTTGTGGTACATTAAAATCATCTTTACATTGAATAATGACAAATGCAAACTATTTTTAAAACTGCATTAGCCTTCCACTGCCTTCTGGCTCACACCATGTGCCTTGCGGTTAGTGCAGTCTCACAAGAGAGGGGTGCAAGGCCTGGACGTCTCCGTCGCGGCTGCCTGCCGCTCTGTCCTCATTTGCTCTCAGTTTCTCTGCTCTCACCAAGTTTCTTTCTCCTCCCCTTCCTCCAAGTCAAGCTTTCTGTATTTTAGAGCTTTTTAATTAAAATAATCTTCTGGTTTTCTGTATACTAAATACTCTCTTCTTTAAGGCAGATATTACTGTGAAAAAAAAATACATTTAGTTCTACAACTATTGATGTTTAATCTATTTAAAGATCTAAGGAAAAATAAATTGACTTTTTGCTTTCCCTACCATATTCTACCTGCTGTAGAGTTCTCCAGCCAAATCACAGCTTTGCAGAGATAAATAATTGCTATGCAATGGGTTCTGAATGACGATAAAACATGCAGCAAGACAAGCAAAGTCTTCTAGATTCAAAAAGGGACTGAGCTAAATTAATGCGTCCTAACTCGGGGATTTAATGGAATTCAAATGAGGAAGATGGGCTAAAAAAAAAAATCAGATTTGCTTTCGCAAGGGTGAGTGTCATTTCCTAAAATTACATTTTTCAGTGTAGACTGATGATATCTGGACACATTTAGAAAAAGAAAAAAGAAAACATCAATGTTGTCAGGACAAAATTCTGCCACTAAATTAAAGTTACAGTGCTCAGGTACAAAACTCATTTAGCAACACCTGTGCAAGTGAAACTTGACTATTTGTTTTCATTAAACATCTTCCCTAATCACATTCCTCTCTCCTCATACTCTTTTTTTGAAAGTCTACACCATGGTTGGAATAGAAAGTGAGTTTCAAATCTGTAGAGATTGGCTCAGATGAAAAAATCAGTAAACTGAGCTCACCCTCCCCCAGGCTGGTGCTGCTGAAGAAGCTCTGACCACAAAGAGGCCAAGGTGCCCCTTGCCCCATGCTGGGGAGCTCCCTCCCACTGCGAGCGCTCCTGAAATCCCACACCCAGCTTCCCTGTTATTCCAGGGAATGCCAGCTGCTGACAGCAGAGTGACTTCTGTGATGGGATTAAATGACTACTAGAGAACAAAGTAGGGCACCGCGGTCATTCCCTAGAACCTGTGCCAACTCTGAACTTAGCACAACAGGTCCCCTAAAGTATCCAACCGAAGGTCTCTGTAGTCCACGTTGGGTCTCCAGTGGTGGCAATAAGAGATGCTGTTTGCGGGGTGCACCTAGCCTGGCCCAACTGGGAGAACTGAAACAAAGAGATATGAAAGAACATGGGAGGCGTCTGCCTGAGCTTACTGTGAAGAATTTCTTGTGAGAGGAACGGCTGCAGACGCCAAGGTCAGTGAAGAAGGAGGGGGAGGAGTAAAGTCACTCCTGACAAGATTCCCCTGCAGATTCCCGTGGTACAGACCATGGTGAAGCAGGTTGTCCCCCTGCAACCCATGGAGGCCCACAGAGGAGCAGAGATCCACCTACAGCTCATGGAGGACCCCATGCTGGGGCAGGCGGATGCCTGAAGGAGGCTGTGGCCTGTGGAGGGCCCACGCTGGGGCAGCCAGTTTCTAAGGGACTGCACCCCGTGGAAAAGGATCCACGCTGGAGCAGTTTCACAAAGGACTGCAGCCCGTGGGAGGGACCCCACGCTGGAGCAGGGGAGGAATGTGAGGAGTTCTTTCCCTGAGGAGGAAGGAGAGGTGGAAAACAACCTGTGATGAACTGACCGCAACCCTCATTCCTATTCCTCCCCTGTGCCACTCAGGGGTGGGGAAGGAGGTGGAGATAATTGAAATTAAGTTAAGTCCGGGAAGAGGGAGCAGTGCGGGGAAGTTTTTGTTCTTTCTCATTATCCTGCTTTGGTTTCATTAAAAATAATAAATAAATAGTTTTCCCCAAGCTGAGACTGTTTTGCCTGTAACAGTAACTTCAATGATCTCTCCCTGTCCTTATCTCAAACCTCGAGCTGTTTGTAATAGTATCTCTCTCCCACGCCCTCAGAGGGCAGGGAGAGTGAGCAAGAGACTGTGTAGCTTGGTCCTGAGCACGGCTAAACTACGACAGTCAGTAAAAGGGATTTTTTCCTACCGGCATATACAATTCAAAACAGAGCTGCCGGCTTCACCTGAGTACCCCCAACATCTCTGACGACAGGCAGTGCCACTTCTGCTTCACCACCTGGCAGGCACATGTGCCTGTTTTGCCCTGTACTGCACCTTGCCAACACTTGCTGGCTGGCCAGTGTAATCATTTGTAGCATTTTTATTTGTAGCAGTGCTAGCTGGTTTGGCTTCATCTGTCAATGCCTTGAAGGGTCAAGATCTGGCATCAGCCCCTATTCTATTTGGCCAGGTCTTCAGCTAAATGATTTCTTTTTGAATTAGGCAGTACCTCTGTTTAACTTTCACCACCCTCTCTCTTTCCACTGAAGGACTGCCAGAGGAACACAACAGGACAGCATTGCGAGCAATGTCTGGATGGCTTCATTGGTGATGTTGTCCAAGGAGTGCCCACGTTCTGCCAACCCTGCCCCTGCCCCCTGCCAGCGCTCGCCAAGTACGTAAAGGGTCTTCGCTTTGGGCTGCCTTTGGCCCTTTCCAAGGTGGGGTCAGCATCCCTTCGTGGATGCAGGCAGCAAAGGCTATTACCCTTGCCCTTGCCTTGGGGGGAAAATAAGAGGATTACCAGCTGCTCACATTTATAACCACAGGAAGCAGTATCTAATTTAGAAGGTGTAAAATATTCTTAAGCACTCATAAAAATTCTTACCCAGAGGGAAGACAAAATATTTTAGCAAATTCAAGTTCACTGTCTTTTACGTAGGAGAGATTATTCAGCTGTCTGATTACTTTTAAGAAACCCATTCCCAAGGAAGGTTGCATCAGGGATGTATATGACTGAGACATACAGACAGAAAGATCAATCCACGACCTCTGGAGGGTAAAATCAACCACAAAAAGCATAGCCCAGCAGTCTCCTGAGCAAACAGCAGCGGGATCTGTTTAGTTCAGGAACAGTTAAAATGAAAGGGCTGGAGGACACTGTGACAAGTACCATGCCCTTCAGCTGATGCCCAGCTACTTTTGGGTAAGAAACACTGAAGCCTGACAGAAAACCAAGACCAAGCCAAAGAGCTCCAGCTGTTAGCCACTTTGTGCCTTCAGAAGAAACAAATAACTCCAAACCATGACCAGCTATTAGAAACTCTTACTGGTACATTAGTAATGCAGATGAATGAAATTATCAGCTGCTTCTTGCTTGAGGTCAGTGCTCTGAGAGAGAGGCATCTATGCAAATCCCAGTATAGTGCACAGAGGAGATGCTAGTAAATACATGCCAATGGGTTAAAGCTATTTTTTAGCGAGATACCTACTCCACTTGTGGTGTTTCCCATTCCACTTTCAGCAGGGCTTCTCAGCAAAGAGGAATTTCCTCACTGTATTTGTTTGTGGTTGCTACAGAATTACTCATACAGCCTTAAGGTGGGCTGAGCTGCATTTTGCTCAGCTGCTCAGTGGCACAGGCTCAAAATGGCAATGGAGCAAAATTGCTCCAGCCAAACTCCCGCAGATCACTTCTTGGCTTTCACAGCAAACTGCAGACATGTGAGGAGGGCTGTCGGGTAGAGAACAGCTATTGTTGAAAAACTGCAGCTTTGCCTGGATTAGAGAAAAAATCCTCCAGAGGCAGAAGAACCACCTAGCTTTGCTCACATACAAAAAGGCTTAGGAGTGAGTGAGCTCACAGATGAAGCAGACCGCTTCCTTCAGTTTCAGTAGCGGCTGTAATGCCAGAAATAGTAGAAATACAACACTCAGAAGCAGTGTTTTTTCCTTAGCAAAGGAACGTGATTTTTTTTTAACCTGTTAGGCACACTTTGGTATAAGAAGCAGCTCGCTCAATCACAACCTGGGCTGCACATGCCTGAGCCACTACCACACAAGACCCAGTTTCTACTAAGCATGCTCAGACAAGCAAGGTCTAGTCTGTCTAGAGTGAGATTTGACAGAGCATGGCTGGATCTGCATTCACCCAGCCACCTGCCCAGTCCTACAGACCACCGGGCTCTGCAGCCGTGTCCCCTGACAGCAGGGAGCCAGTTGGCCGGCCAGTCCAGGAGAAGTCAGTGAGGTGAGACCAGCAGGGACCCAAGCTACAGACTATCTATGCCAGTGCTATGGCAGATGGGCACAGAGGCCAAGGAGAGTTCCCTACTTCAACCTGTTCCTTAGCCCTTCTGCTAGGGACACACACATCTCCTATTCCAGACCAGTAGAGATAAGAAAGTCCTGAACCTAAAAGGATGGCAGCATGAGATCAGGAAGGGAGAACAAAAGTTTCAAGGAGCCTGAATGCAGATGCTTCAGCAGTAGCAGCAATATGGGAGTTGAACTTGATGATCTTCATGGGTGCCTTCCATCTCAGAATATTCAATATTCTATGATATGTCCCCCCTTTAAAACTATCTCAGTAAAATACCACTTTAATTTTTCAGTTTTCCCTTGGAAAAGTCCTGAAGGCAATAGTTAAAGGAATATGCAATCCCAATTTTCCTCATACCCCTATTTAAATAACACGTAGAAATTGCCTGTTCAGCTTCTTGCATTAGAGAGGTCTGACCACAGCAATAGCCTTCAGCTGGGGCTGGAACAGGCAAATAATAATGATTGAGCAACATTCAGCCTTGCATAACTAAATTCAAAGAACAACCATTCTTCCATTTGAAAAAAAAAAAAAAAATGCCTCCATTAATCCTACTCCATTTATACTAAGGCAAAACAGTAACTAACAGAAAGCAGAGAAGCATTAAAAGCCTTAAATAAAGGACAGCCAAAGGGTGTTCTTTTGTACTCTGTTTTACTTTGGAAATAGCCAGCAAATTCATAATAGCTAGACAAAGTGACCAAATTTGTAAACTGACAGACTCATCAGATACATATTTTTTTTTTCTTGGGATTCATCTATGTGTCTCTAGATTTTTCTGGCCAGACTGTCTTCGTATCTGCTATCCTGGGAACTTTTGAAATAACTTTTGGACATTACACATGACATGTAATGTCATTTCTTTGGAATAAAAAAAAAAAAAAAAAAAAAAGGAGGAGGGAGATTGCTTCACAGTCCAGCAGATGTTACTTCTTTTCAAACCTGAGGGAATTTTATGAACTATTTTTCCCTAAAAGATCACAAAAAATACAAAACCTCAGGAAGGCTTTAGTCTTATTCCATAACTTAAATTCACAATGTGTTTTTTTCAACTACATGAAGGAATTAGCCTCTGTAAAAGAAGAGGAAGGCTGCCAAACTGTTATGATTTTCTCTATATGTTCTCAAAAAAAAAAGCTTTACTGAAGTTCATTTGTGAATTCTATGAGAAGAATCTAATTTTATGTTCTCTCTGGTTATATGAAATACTTTGAGACAGCACAGATCCAGACACAGATTTATTCGACCCTGGTTGTCCCACCAGCTGAGAAATGCTGGTGGGAACTGAAATTATGCAGGAATTCTTGTTACCTTTCAATGCTGCTTGTTCTTGGAACAAGCAGTGCGTGGATCATAGTCTTTCCCATTACCTCGAGTCTTTAGTTTTTCTGTGCAAAAGGGATCCAACCTGGCCACAGCTGCCCAGCATTGTACGACTCAGGACCTGCGTTTTAGCAACTATGGGCCTGCAGCTGGCAACTGCTGCCCTGGCTGCACTCCAGTGCCGGCAGGAATTTACTCACACGTATTGCAAACTAACTGGAAATATCTTTAGGACTGTATGTCTTTTTCCTGCAAATATATTTAAGCCATGTCCATCACTGTTTGAAGTGTGTACAATTTGCACTTTCCACATCTATCTCCTTCTGCTGCTTGGGTCTCGTATTTAGTTGTACATTTGTTAAATCCTGACAACATAAGAAAGCAAAGGAATCTATGATTTAGAATCACAGCACTGAAAATTACAGCCTAAGCTGTTACAGCAATCATTACCACTACTTGGCACGCTAGTCTCAGAAGAGACGCCATGACTCAGAGAGATGGAAGAACAGCCTTGGTTTCTGTAAATGAAGATCACTGAGTTCAGTTTTCACCACTCAGTACTTCCAGACTGGATTTGAGGAAACTGTAGGCTTTGCATAGGAAACTTCTGCACCCATTCCAGAAGTGCTCACCATGTTGTCTTTCATAACCAATATTCCACCTCTTAGAAAAAAAAAAAGACAGGAAGCAATTAGGTTCACATGACACACACTTATCCTAAGTCCTTTATCTAAAATGTGTATATCAAAACCTGCAGGTGTGTCTGATCTACACTGCAAGACAGGAACTTATATGTGTCTGTATTTATATAGCTCCATAGTGCTATACACTAATTAGTGCTTTCTATGCTAATTTAAAAAAGACTTTAAAAAGGGTATAATGTGAATAACATACAGAGCTTAAGAATATCTACTCAGCAATAAGTAGAGCTCACACTGACAGCAAATGTCCGTAATATAATAACGAAATACTCCTAAGTGTTTGCCATTGCCTGCTATTCTAACTCTTCGTTCTAATGAAATTCCAGCTTTGCAGTCTCATGTTACAGAAAAGGTGGAAGCGTGCGCTGTGTCTGTAAGGAAAACTATGCAGGACCCAACTGTGAAAGGTAAGAAACTAATGGAATGACTTACTGGTCAACAATACTGAAGACCAGAAGTCTTTGAGGGAATCTTCCCATATAGGGAAGAAATCTTGTGCATCTGTTTTCACCAGGTTGAATCATGTCTGTTAAAGGATCTCATTCAGTTCCTACTAAAAACCGTAAGAACTTCCTGTGGAGACATGTCAGGGTAAGACAGACATGTACATCTGATCTATTTTAATCAAGTTCTTGCACTTTGTGTACCTTCATGTGGTGATCTTCCTAAATGGAATACAAGTTGTGAATCAAAATACAAAATACAAATCAGAAACAGCAGCTGAAGTGAAAAATAACCATCATATAGATGCCTCCTGCAATTCATCACTCTAAAACATATAGTCGGCTTCTATCAAATAAATTTTTCAAAAGCAAAAGAGAAAATGCATTATCTAGTCAAATTCTTAATGAGCAGATGCAGCTTTTTTAGTCAAATTTTAAGTGTACTTTAAAGATGTAATTCAATAAAGTCAAGCAAACAACCATAGGCCAGTGTTGCTTTTCAACTTTCCTTTATGCCTATAAACAATTTCCAGTAAATATCTTCTAAATAAGAAAGTACACAAATAAATGGAGTTATACAGCAGAAATATACCTTACTCTCCTGTGTCATAAAGGGCCATTTTACTGGCCTTGAATAAACATGGATGATGTTTCAATGAATTTCAGAGGCCTGATTATAATTCAGAAATTCTCCTCGAGTAGCTAACAAATTGAAACAGCTCTAACACAAAGACTGAGGGGTATAGGGTGGCTTGGACACTGGCTTCCTGGACACTTCATTTTGTTTTTGTTTGAAGTTCCTGAAGTATTTAAGGCTTCAGTCCATTGTCATTAATGGGCAAGTCTTGAATTCAAGTTAAACTTAACATAACTATCAGAGAAGGGAGAAAGGGGATGCTTAAGATGCAAAAAGAAATCAATATGAAAAAGGTAAGATGATAAAAAGAGTGAAGGATTTTGCTCTTACAGATGATGCAAACACATCAGCACATTACCTCTGCATCACTAACACGGTGACAGTAATAGTGAAAGCCCTTTAGACAGATGGCACAAAAATAAAAAAAAACCCACCCTTGTTTCCAGGCCTATGGCTATATTCTTTTGTTCTTCTGAAATGTCAGATTTATACACAAAGGATAATGCAGACAATTAAAAGGTCAATGAGGTTTCCTAATGGTTATTAAAATGTCAGCCTTGACTATAAGCAATTCAAATCCTATGAAATGAGTAGCAGATGCACGGTAACAGCAGAAAATAGCATCAGCTTTGTTTTCTAACAGCCGCTATCCAGCCTGACACAGTGCATCTGTCTCAAGGAAGGCAAAGCTGCATAGATGGGTTAGAAAAAGCCTCAGAAAAAAAAAATCAGCCTGTCCTGGTCACAGTGTTAAGTCCTTGACTAACTGCTGGGGTAAGTGGCAAACGGTGGCAAATGGGACTTTCCTCCTAGCAGGCTCCTGGTCCTACTCCCATTTGTGTCAGAAATGACAAAAAGCATTTTGAAGACTAATGAGAAATGTATTGCTTGTCCCTGTCCACTTGCTAAAGAGCAAGTCCCTGCCTCACATACACTGCTGCTGGGCACTGCTACCACTCCTTAGTCCCACTGGCAGCTATTGTGCAGTCGACATGCCGGCAGGAGGGCTGGGGGATCCTGAAGGAGAGAAGGCATTACCCCTGTCATTCCTTGCAGTGCAAATAGCTTGTGTCCCCACAGAGAGGAAAGCTATGTCCTGCTCACCGCCCTCCCTCCCAGCTCTCTGCAGCAGTTGCTGATGGGTGCCACAGGGCAGCGAGCTGCAGGACACCTCTCCATAGGCAGCCCGTGGGATCTCCAGAGCAGCACACTGGGAAGCAAACTGCTTCATTTCCTCTGGCATTAGTGTAGGAGGTTTTCTTGTGCTGCTCCAGGGGCTTGGCACAAGCCTACCCAGTTTATGTTTGCCAGCAAATGGTGTTGTGAAATCACAGAGACCTTTCCTAGGAACTGGGAAAACCAGCTTCCCAATTTGAAACTTAGGAATGAATCATTTTGCTCCTGGACTCCAGCAATAAGGCATTAAGGCAGTAGTGGATGAAATCCTGGTTTTGTTAATCCCCAAATGTTAAAAAAAAAGATAACTGAAGAAATGATACTTTAGTGTCCAAAGTGAATAGAGGATAAAGGTTCTTTTGGCACTGCCAGGTAACAGGAAGTTAATTTCCTACTCACTAGTAATTACAGGAGGCAAACATGGCTGTAAAATAAAACAAAGATAACTTGGCAGCTTTGTTACAGGAGAGAAAACATTCTTGGCGAGCAACAAAGAGCCATTTGTTGATACAATGGAGGAAAAGACATTTCCATAGGCTTCTATTTTTTCAGACCATAAAGTGCAGAGATGGAGTAGTATGTTTTCATCCAGCAGCATCTGCTCTTCTCATGTGCTACCAACAGTTCAAAAGAGGCCAAGCACAGTCCAGCCCTATGAGATGCACTGAGTGGCAAAGAGAAAGGGAAAGTGAAGGTGACATTTTTACTTTTAGCTCTAAAATTTTCTATTTGTTTTAGACAGCTACTCCAGATGAAAAGATATAGCTAATAAAAGTGAGTCAGATGGTCATAAAAAGCCACACTTAAAAAATATATCTGTGAGGATGTGAGGAACTATCCACTACATTTCCGGCAAGTGAACTGAATGGTATATTTCAGAAAAGGGGAAAAAAAAATCACCCGCCCTGATGAGAGGGCAGATGTGGGCCTGATGGGAACAGTATGCAGTCTTCAGTAGATGCTGACTGAAAGCCAGAGCTGGATAGCTGTGAACAAAATGCTGGTCCCGCCCCAGCACTGCTCAGTGACTTCTGTGACTTGGTGGCCACATTAGACAGTCAACCACTTGGAAAATATCTAACTACAAAACATTAAAAAGAAAGTCTGCAAGATTTTGGGAGCTCAGAATAAAGGATTTTTTTTTTTAAACCCAGAGTGGTTTTTTTTCTTGTTCAAATTTCATAAAAAAAAAAAACCCAAAAGTTTGAAATTTGGGAAAATACTACAATCTCAGATTGGCTGAAATATTAGAAAATTATAGCAAGACTTGTGGCATTACTAAATAGTAGCATTAGCCATCACTATGTGCTCTAACTCTCATGGAAATGGGGAGTCACTCCACCAAAATCAGCTAAATCGCACTCATTATGCTCCATGTCGCATTCACAGTTCTTTGAGCGGTGCACAGAACTCCAGGTCACACTCTTATTCTCTACATCTGGGTCACCCAAGTGATAAGATCTGCACCAAAGATTCTGGCAGTGCTCAAAGAGACAAACAGAGTCTTTGTCATTAGCAAAAGAAGTATTTGAGGCAGCCAAGTGTTTTCTATTAAGATGCTTAAAATTTTATGTGTTTTTACTGTGGGGGTTCAGGACTGGAACACGAACAAAGCAGCGATGAGGAAATTACTTTATTTTTAAAAAAAAATCAGCAAATGTAGGAACAGATCAAAACTGGAAGCTCTTATCAGATCTCCTGTATTTTCATCGTTCAGACATAGCAAAACTTGGATTTGACTATGTTCTGATTTTAGGAGACAACAGACTCTGCTCAGGTCCCCAGCCAGAAACCTGGGAAAATTAAACTAAGCTGCCTGAGAGCTCAACGGCCTCACCCACAAACAGCAGAACAAACAGGATCTTAAAACAGGGAGAAAAGACAAGGACAACAGGGTAATAAAACAGGATGAAATACAATAACTACTCCTTACGTAAATCACTGCAGCAACTATTCAAACCTCCAGTTTCTTCAGTAAACAACTGCTGCATCAGCCAGTTATCCCCCTCCCCACAGTAATTCTCAGTCCCAGTTTGGGGGCACGAGTCCTTGATCTCTGTGCCCCAGGCATGGACCCTCCTGCCAACCTGCAGTGACTCCTGCAGAAACTCCTTTAACTGAAATCCTCTCCTTTCTTTCCATATGATGACACCAAATCTATTACCTCTTGTATTAGCTTAGGGTCGCTTGTCACACAGGTATCGCTGGTTTGTCTAGACTTTGAAAAACCACTACAGTTTCAACATCTCTTCCATTTTAAGATGTCATAAGTTTTCCACAGAAATGCTTCCCAAATGTGACAAGACATGAAAAGCAATTTGGGCCCATTTTGAGCATCCCCTGGAGAGCTGGTTACCCGCATCCCTCTCGCCCTTTGCAAACAGAGGAATCCTCCCCTCCTGGGTTGGTGGCTGCTCTCCGCCTTTTGCCCTCAGCCAGCAGGCCAACACTGAACAAATTTGAAAAATGGAGGCTGTTTCAGTGCCCGTTCAGTTTTGCAAAAAACAGAAACCATCTCAATGCTGCACTACAGAGTTATTTATATAAACCATTTCCAGTCAATACTTTGTTAAATGCACTATAATGAAAATAAGGTCTGAACTTCCTCTGAGTTTCAGCGTCATGAAATGCAGTCTCTTACCCCAGTTTCCTATATAACACAATATAGCTGGTGAGATCCAAAGCTGAAAGGGACCAAAACAAACACTAGAACTACCTCTCTGCCAAGGTCATTCTGTCATAGCTTTGAAACAATGAGGAACAAATCATTTTACTGCTAACGACACACACAAAAAATAACACAGACTGGTGTGATTGAGATACCAGGAGTGTTCAAGAAGGGAAGAATACTTAACTGTACAGATTGAGATTAGACCACAAAACAGCCTCTGCAGGAATACAGCCCCTAATTTGCCTTCTGTCCATTAGTAGCTGCAGACTGTCATCAATTCTTCATGACATAAATAAGGTCAGATTAAAAATGATGCCACAGATGGGAATGTCAATGCTTATCATCCCTGGGCTTGCTCTTCCTTTCAGGTGTGCCCCTGGTTACTATGGGAACCCTTTGCTAATTGGAAGCACTTGTAAAAAATGCGACTGCAGTGGCAACTCAGACCCAAACCTGATTTTTGAAGACTGTGATGAAGTGACTGGCCAGTGCCGCAATTGCCTGCGCAATACCACCGGGTTCAAGTGCGAACGATGTGCTCCGGGTTACTATGGGGATGCCATATTTGCTAAAAACTGTACAGGTATTGTCTATAGTTTAGAATAGCAGAGTCGAGCAAAACACAGCACAATATGGTCTACGGGTGCTCTCCTAGAGATCTGAGATGCCTGAATCAGTCATCAGACACTTGTGGCCTTAGGAGGCAGGGGGTGCTCCTGGCCACCTACCTGGTGGGACAAATTGGATGCCTGTTCAGTTGAATTATCCCAGGCACTAGCCCTCTTTCCATTGCCCATGAGGAAGTCTCAGACTCCAGACTCCAACATCTCAAACGTCTGGGCAGGTTGAATGCAGGCGCTGTTGTGTCCTGCATCTTGTTTTAAATGAGGGTCTCTATGCTTTCCCTGGGCGGAGACTTCACCTTTGTGTTTGTTCACTCCACACATGCTGCCCAGCATGCTGCTCAAACTGATGGCACTTAAAGATTTGAAAGCAGTTTTTATAGGAACAGCATTGTGCTTCCTCTCCTGACCCAATTCCCTCTCATTTTCTGCTAGTTTTCATACTGATAATGTATTCTGCATTTCCCACGTATCTGTGTAATCTTGCCAGTTACTGTATTTCTACACCAGAGATGACTGTCCATCCAGGGTCTGGTAAAGGGCTACTCAGAGGATCTTACCAAAACATACCTACACAGAGGGATCACAGAGCTTTATGTCCTCTAACATAATTATTCTCCTAATTTATATGCAGTTGGATCCAAATAGGACTTTGGGCTCATGCCTTTTGTCCTTGCTTTGGCTCTTGGAGCAGAGATTACATCCTCTTTCAAAGCACCGAGAAATACCCACAGGTGAAATACAGGCGCTCAGAGCAAGGACCTTGGGAGTCCCTCCCAAACCCTTTAACAGGGTCCTTCCCTCAAGGACCAGAATGCAAATGGGGTAGATAGATCACTCAGCTGACTTGAAGGTAATACACAGCCAAACCACACACCTAACTCGGACCTCTTAAGTGCTCCTAGGTCTCCAGGTACAGGGCTACAAGCCGTGGGGCCTTAGCAATGTCTTGGTCAATCTACATCCTTCTTGCAACTCACTGTACACATGGACTTTGCTTTTTACTAGCTTACTATGAAGTGCTAAGGTTTGTCTTGAGATCTGCAGAATGGAGGCTGTGAGGATGCTCTGTTCTCAAGTGCCCTTTGTGCCTTCATTTGTAGGAGACCGCATATGATGCTGTTTAGGCCTACTCAGGACCAAGCTACACACGCTTTCACTCACTCCCCTTCCATCCTCCAGTGGGACAGAGAGGAGAATTGGTAAACAAAAGGCAGCAAAACTTGTGGATTAAGATAAGACAAAAAATAAATTTAAGAGAGATAACAGAAGGAAAAAAAAAAAACAGAGATGGAAGACAAATACAGTACAATAGCTCACAGCAAATCCCAATGCTCAGCTTCCTCCCAGGTAGTAGCAAGCTTCCCCTTAGCACCATCCTCACGTATATACTGAGCATGATGGCACATGGGATGGAAGAGCCTTTTGGCTAATTTCAATAAATGTACCCCAGCTGTTGGCTAATTCGTAAACTATCCCAGCTGGGTGCCCCAGCCATAGGGGCCACCAAGGTCCAGTTCTCCTCCCAGCTCAGGTGAATGTTAACTCCATGCTAGCCAGAACCAGGACAGATGCCACCAGCGGTCCCTTCTGTTTTGTTACGGTAACAGCTAGAAGTTGAACATCCATCTCCGGGATCTAATTCACATTGCTAAGTCACGTGCTTAAAATACATTTATGCTGAATGGGGAGAGATGATGCCCACACACAGTATTCCCAAAAGCCAATCCCAGGTATCCAAGCCACGCAAAAAGACAGGAGCTGTAGGGAATAGCATGCCCCAAAACTCACCTCCTGCTTGGATCTGGGCACCCTAGACGTGCCTGAAATTCAGTATCTCTATGATTTTGAGGTTGCAAAAGCAAACCTTGTTTACGCCCTTCACTGCCTAATTCAGTTTACCAGAAATGATCTAACAGCAGTTCTTCCATAAAGAATGACAGCATCTAGTTTGTGGCTCCTGAATGCTCTGAGGCAGGAGAAATGCACCCAGCACTTTAACTCAGCAAACCACAGCAATTGTGCCCTGGCCATGTGCAAAAGCAGAGCTTCAAATGGCTAGGAGTAGCTTTGCCAGAAATCTGAGGATTACAGGGCATTCCAAGTGTCTAAGCAGATTATGCAAGACATAATTTTGGAAGACATCTCTGAACATAGAGTTTCTAAACTGAAGTTAAGTCACACTTTCATCACTTCAGTATAGCTTAGGTTTGGACCCTTAAGGAGTTGCAGGAATTAGAGGCAGAATGCCTCAGTATTATTTACATTTCTGAGGTACAGTTTAAGTGGGATTTCATGGTGCAGAGGACTTCTCTTCGCAGGTTTTTCATGCAGACTATAAATCAGCTTGGTAATTCTCTTTGTTAGCAGATTTCCTTTTAGTGTTTGATCTTTGCTAAAAATAAAAAGTGCCTAGGCACTTGAATATGTTGTGAGAGGTACAGCTCTTCTCTATTTAGGAGTGAGTTTAATCTTGTTGACTCTAGTAAATCCTGATTTTGAAGTATTATGTTTCAGAGAATTACACACTTGTCATTTCACCTTCATTTCTGCTAAACGTCACAATGTGCTGTACTTGACAGCACTGCATAGGTTGCCTGCACCATGTAATACATCCACGATATCCAAACTATTTGAGTCGTTTACAAGGCCAACTTATATTTTGTTTGGCATTTTGGAGCAATTAGGAACTCTTATTTAGAAAAATATTGATTATGAAATAATGCAAATGCTTTTTTTAAAATACAAAAGTACAGAAAAGAAACTAGTGTAAGAAACAAGAGAGTCTGTGTACATGGTTTCCACAGAGCACCTCAAAGAGTAGATAGAATAAAAAATGCAAGAGAACTGAATGATCAAAATGCTTTATGCAGCTCAGATCATCTGTTTTTCTTTTGAGCAAAAGACAAAATCTCTGTAGCTGTGAATAGTAGTTTTCAGTTTCTTTTCAATAATTTTTTTAATCATATGTCCTTTAGCCACACTTCACAGCTTTCCACAAATGCCTCTCAGAAATAAACATAAATTTAGAAGCTTTCTCCAGCAGCAAGCCACGGTATCATTGAAAGTCTTAATTCCCTACTAAAAATGTGGTAACCCATAAACAAGTAGATCAAAATTCTTCAGGACTGCTTTGGAAATTAATTTATTATAAGGATTTTTGTAGCAAATTATGAGTTATCCATTTAAATAAGAAGACACCATTAGATTTTCTTGAGCACCAATCTCATCCAAATTTTAATCTTCTAACTGAAATTTTGCCACCTGTTTTGGGGATAGCCTAGATCCTATAATGTAGGTAAAGAGAAATCTCTGCTTTCAACCAAGACTTTTATTTAATTTCTTAACAAAAGAAAGTACAAATTAACAATTGTAGATCCAACAGCTGGGAGACACTCAGTTCATACAGATTGTGGTGAGGTCAAAAGACAATTGCCCCACAAAATTCATAACCAAATTCTGTTCTTACAAAACTGAATAGTTCCACTAACTCTGGTTAAGTTGCACAGAATTATTCCAATGTTAGTGCATCATGTTGACTTTGAAGCTGTATTAACACATTTTCGTTCATAATTCCTCAAATGTGCAGTGTGGAATGTAAATACAAGGGTGATTCATACAGAGCAATGAATGGGCTGCAATAAAATGGTAGTAAACAATTTTGTTATATAAGATTCTGCTGCAACCATGAATCACAAAAGCAAAATTAATTCCAGATAAGTCACTCCTGTTCTTATGTTTTGCTTGAGTTTTTGTTATTCTATCAAAGTGTTCCAAGAATATTTTAATCTTTAAAATAATGTCTTTTAAAAGGCCAATTAAGCCTTGAAAGAGACACTTTAGATTAAAATTTATACTGCCACTTGTGCTGGCAATAAATATGTAGCTTACTGAAGTTTAAAAAATATAAAACCTCATTTATTCTTCATTGTAAGTGCTAGGACATATTTACTTTCTGATATGCTCAAGCTGATGATGGAATTATCAATCACTGACAGCTGGAAAGCTTATTTAGTGGTAGCCTGACACAGCGTTGATAAATTCCACAGGTCTGTGGAGAGATTTGTAACTAATTATTAACTTTAGTTACACTGCTTTCCTTAGCCCATCTCTCTCTAGATGGTGATGTACAATGGCCCAGCTGGGCAACTCTGGCCTTGTTGCCTCTGCTTGTGACCAGCTGGGAAGCTTTGAACATGTCACTTCAGCACAGGCTTCCTGGTTCTGTTTCCCTTCTCATATTTTATCTGTTTCAATTCAACTGCAGTGCAAAGAACACCTTTTTCTACATACTGAAGGAAAAATTAGTCCAAGAAGCCTTTGACTGGGATTTGACTATCCATGCACAATCCTACATACAACCATTTCACTAGTCCAGAGAGGAAAGGTGGGTTGTACATTTTGAAGATTCTTCTTTCAACAATCCTTCTTTTTCCCCCAGAATGTAACTGTGGAGGAAGAATGTGTGACAGCCAGACTGGAGAATGCCTCACAGATAGTCCTGAAGTTTCTACTGGCACAGACTGCCCAACCATCAGTAAGAAGTTTATCATGAGAACACCGGCAATTAATATCACTCTTGTACTTAGATGCTTACAAATACTAACTTAAGAGCTTGGTTCTCCAGTGGGGTCAGCACTCTGACCTCGGTCCCACAGGGCACTTAAACATGTGAATATGCACAATGTCCTGCTGAGGATTTAAACAAGTTCTGACTTGCTTGACTGAGTACATGCATTCATCCAACTCTGTGATACATACTGAATGTTTAGGTACAAACTGTGGAGCAATAGGGAAGTATCACCTAAGCCACTTCTACAGACTTTGAGACACAGTGCCTGCAAAATAATATTCTGTCCCTAAAAACTGCCACACAACTTTATCTGTGCCATCTTGCATATATTTTCTGTTTTTCTAGTTGCACACCTAATATAAAGTGTTGCTGCTGACAATTTGACGTATCTCCATCAGCTAGTTGCTTTTCCACTATCAACTCCTCTATTCTAATGATAGGAAGCTTGGGGAGTTTCTAGAAGCACTATGTTGTAACTATTGGTAATCACTGATATTTTTAAAAATGTTAGTATAATTATGCCTGTGGTATAATGCAGATTATGTACTGCAGACCACACATGGGTTCCTAAACTGACTCCCAAGAAAAGGGATCATGTGCCTGGAAGTACATCCAGAAGGAAAATATTTGGGAGCTGCTGCCATCAAGAATAGAGAAAATGTAATACCAAGCAAAAGTTTCTGTAGGAATCTGTGTTTCACTATCACCTAAGTCTCTTGCATTTATTGATGGCACCAATGTCACTAAAAACAAGGTGGTATTGCAAGCATTCAGCAGGGACAAGGACATAGTTCTGCGCAAGCATATTCCAAACATGTTATAACTGTCAAATAGGAAGCCAAGAGCTCTTCTGCAGGACATCCTTGCTTCTCATACCACCAAATTTTAAATACAGAGTTTTGGGTTCTGACAAAATGAAGTTGTTTTTTTGACCCTCATCTGTTCTTCAGGCCACAAACATACAGAGCCTCTAGGGAATAGCCAGGAAATGCCTCCTTTCTCTCTCCTTACTGATTACGGAGTCACTGTGGCAGCCTCTCAGAGCAGTCCCATCTGGTGCTGCTTATCTGGAAGCGTCATTACTGTACTGTGGGACCTTGAAAGTGGGAGGATGAAAGTGAAAGAAAAATGGGTATCCATCGGGATCCATCAATGACACAGAGAAGGAACACTATGGGGCAAGAGCACTATAATATGAATTTAAGATATTTGCTGTTAACTGTCACAAACTGAAGAAAAATGACACTTTTACTTTCTTATCAGGCTGCGATAAATGTATTTGGGATTTGACAGATGACATCCGATTAGCAGTTCTGGCTATCGATGAAAGCAAATCGACTTTACTGAGCATTTCTACAGGTGTTGCCGCTCAAAAGCGCTTGAATGACCTGAACCTCACTACCACACATCTCCAGGTACAAACATTGATGACATTTTATTTTTTAATGTAATTTTAATCTATGAATTTCCACTCCATTCCCATAAATTTCAATCCCTGCCCTCACTAGAGAAATAATTTGTTTTCAGATGCACTGACTTTTTTTCCCCCGCACACAGGCAGCAATGTCCAAAAAAAAGAACCATGCTGTGCTTTGGACCATCCAGGTTGATGATGCTGCAGATGACATGAATGATCTCCTGAGAGAGGCAGCAATACTTGATGAACAGGTTTGTTTATAGCCCCCTGCCAGAGCTCTGAAGGTTTGCAGTTTGTCATATTTTCATGAGGGCATAAGAAGTTAGTATAGAACAGTTCCAGTTAGAAGGGACCTACAACAATCATCTAGTCCAAGTTCCAGACCACTTCAGGGTTGACCAAAAGTTAAAGCATATTATTAAGGGCATTGTCCAAATGCCTCTTGAACACTGACAGACATGGGGCATCCACCATCTCTATGTGAAGCTCATTCCAGTGTTTGACCACCCTATGAGGAAATAAATGTTTCCTAACATCTAGTCTGAACTTCTAGGTTCACCAAACAAGAGTGAAGGATAGTTGGGAGAACTTTCTATTTCTATTTTCTATTTCTAAACTTTCTACTTTAGCTCTGAATTAAAAGCATGAAGGACCTGTGAAATCATCTTCCCAAAAAAGGAAAGATGTAGGGCCAAAGTCTGTTGAATGTGATCGGAGATTTGCCACCAATCACAAAAAGCCTCCTGTCAGGCTCTGAGTTCCCACCTGCCCCCATACACAACATGTTTGGTACCACATAGACACGCTGCCTTTCTATTTCACATTTTGATTTCTAATTAAGCAAAATAACCAAAACTAAACTAATTCAAATTTACTTTGGGAGTGTTTGTACTATATCTATTTTACATACATGCTTTCATAAAATTAAGTTAGCCCAAATTAGACACTTCAAAATACATTACAAAAGTGACAGTTTAAAAGGTTTTTCATGACTCACTGAGATAGGAGACCGATCAGCGCTCAAGATGTGTTTTAACACAATCGTAATCATAAATGTTGCATCCACATTCAACTGCCAGGCTATAAAATTAAGGTTATCTGCTCTCAGCTCACATAACACTTCCATTGCACCCTAGAAGAATATTGATGTGATCTATGTTAAGAGAAGAAATAGCGCTCAAAATTGCTTCTCCTCTATTTTAAAGAGATATTATTAAACATCTTTCTGTTGCCAAGATACATATATATTAGTGAGATATATCACACTATGTTATTCCCAGACATAGTCACATCTGTAGTACGACTAGAGTATATTTCCTGCTTATTGCAAAATGCCAGACCTTGTAATCACTAACCAGCTCCATCAGAAGACAAAATTATATCTTAGACTAAAACTCAAATACAGGAGCAAGTAGGAGAAAAAACACAAAGGAAGAGGAGAAAGGACCATACAGAGAGGTGGAAGAGAAAATTTGGGTTTCAGTGTTTTTAATCAGCACTTAGTTAGCAGAAAGGGCACTGCAAAGTTACACAGACTATACCTGTGTTCAAGAGAGGTTTGATTAAATCAGCTCCCCCACACACATACCTCTGTTCCTGTGAAAATCCAGCAGAGCTCACATGCCTCAGTGTCCCTAGTTGGTAGGCAGGATGATCAAGGCGTGAGGTTTTCTAGGAATATTTAGTGAATTTGGCTAATAGCATTTTTGTCATCTTCAGTACTGCCTGGGGGTTTCTTAGCTCGTTCCTCAGTTTGACTGTCCCTGAAGCAATAAATTCAGTGTTTCCTCTAGTCTTTTTTCCCTGGTCATTTCTAACACTTGTTCCACAATAATACTTTTGATTGCTTGTAAAGGCAGGGAAATAATGGCACCAGACTCTCACAGTGGAAGGAAGACCACCGTAAAAAAAAGGCCAATTCTCCCCCTTTACTCTGCTCTCGTGAAACCCCACCTGGAGTACTGCATCCAGCTCCAGAGGCCCCAACATAAGAAGGGCATGGACCTGTTGAACCAAGTCCACAGGAGGGACGTAGAGATGATCAGAGGGCTGGAGCACCTCTCCTATGAGGACAGGCTGGGAGAGCTTGGATTGTTCAGCCTGGAGAAAAGAAGGCTCTAGGGAGACCTTAGAGCAGCCTTCCAGTACCTAAAGGGGACTTGTAAGGAAGATGGGAAGAAACTCTTCAGCAGAGTCTGTTGTGACAGGACTAGGGGTAATGGTTATAAATAGAGGGAGGTAGACTCAGACTAGATACAAGGAAGAAATTTTTTACAATGAGGGTGGTGAAACACTGAGACAGGTTGCCCAGAGAGGTGGTAGATACCCTATTCCTGGAAACATTCAGGGCCAGGTTGGACAGGGCTCTGAGCAACCAGATCTGGTTGGAGATGTCCCTGCTCCTTGCAGGGGGGTTGGACTAGATGGCCTTTAAAGGTCCCTTCCAACTCAAACTATTCTATGATTCTGTAACTGACTATTTTGATCTTTTTGCTCTTTCAAGGCACTTTAATGGAAAACAAGTGCCAGGGCCTTGAGTGGGTTTTGCAGAGATGTGCCGCGTCTTCCATTTAGAGCATTTCACATGCACATCCCTATGTCTGAGGGCTTGCTGCAGATTCTGATCTAAACTCCAAAGGCAGGGTAAATTCAGCAATTGCAGGAAAATCCTCCTGCTAAATGAGACGAATAAATGTGACTTGTAACTCCCTGAGTCTGTTTGGGATGAGCTTAGAGTAAAACAGCATGTAGCTCAATCCTGAATGTTTGGCAGAGACTCAGAGAAAGCCGAACATCTTTCCTTCCCGGGCTCTTGGCAAATTTCAAGATGAGCCTTTGTAGATCAGCAGGAATTTGAGGGTCCCTAAGAGCACCCCTCACTCATGCTGCTGTGTTTCCCATCAATCTCATAGCAATCAGGAAAATTGTCTCAGCAATTCCCCAGGTGTTCAATAGTTAAAGAAAAAGATGTCAAGGAAAGACTATTACTAGTAAAGGGAAGTGTGTGTAAAACCAGTAACAAGTTGCTAAAAATAAGCATGAAGTGGTGATGCTGAGCAACAGAGCATCCCCAAGAATCCGAATAGAAATAAAGGAATATGAGTTAAAAACATAGTGTTTGCCCTTCAAAGACTGAAAAATCAAGTAAACAGAAATAAAACTAAAACCTTTCTGTAAACCCTTATGTGTGTTTTATCAGGGTGCCCACTCATTTCTGCGGCACCAGCCATCCTGGCCCTGCCTCCAAGCCCCACGTGGTGCCTCTGCAAACCCTGAGTGGCAACTGCGTGCATGGGTCCCAGCCGCTGCTGGCTCTGACCCCGCAGCCAAAGCACAGCTCAGCACTGCAGGGCTGGAGGGTGGCCACAGAGTCCTCTGTGGTTCTTGCAGCATTAAACAAGCATGACATGGCACACCAAGCCAACTATCTTCCGGCTTATGAGGTGTCAGGGCACCCCAGACTCAGAAACTAATTTTACAGTGGGAATTTTTGCTGATGCAACCCCAACAGGCACCATGAATCAAACACCTTACCACTGGTAAACAGGTGGTGCAGAGTTATACGTAGACACACATACACACACACACACACACACACAGGGTTCAGGAAACATCAATGGCACAGCAGTCATATCTTTTTCTCCTTCCTGGGAAATACTGGTGAAAATTAAATCTAAGGACTCCCAAAGTCAGTGATCTTCTAGGAGAGGTAACTATGACATGGTAACTCTTCATTTCCCTTACATGCAAGGGAACACAATGCAGAGTACAGCCTCCAACGTATAGGAGTGTGGCTGTGCTTTTCAGAGTATTTTGAATCCTCATGCTTTTTCTTAATTTTAACAAGTTGCAGAGCTGGGGACTTCACTTGAGGGAGGCACTGATCTAAAAATGGTTGTGAGCTTGACATCTTATTCTTCAGTCTATATGCTTACTCAGGAAATGCCATACCCAGCAAAATGAGCCAGCCCTGCTGAATGCCTCAGCAGATGGGAGTTTTACAACTCTACATAATTTATGGCAATTTGATTGCAGCAAATGATGGATAAATATGAGACAGATTTTAATCTTTCACTCTGCAATTCTGAAAATACCCACAAGACAGCCCTTCACTTCAAACACCTCTGTAAATACCACTTTATATGATAAATGGACTTTCACATGCTCATCAGGAAAAAGCAAAATGTGTGTTTACACTGCTCATCCTCACGCATGCATATGGATCTGAAAAGAAATCTAACGTCTAGCTCACATGGTTTATTCATAGGGAAATGAAGCATCCAGCAAAGGCCTACTGGTACAGAAGGAAACCATGGAGACCAACAACCGTGCTACTCAGCTTGTGCAGCAGCTCAGTAATATGCGGGATAACATTCAAGGTAAATGGATTGCTTTCTGGTTCAGTTCAATGTCAAGCCTGTATTAATGACACCTCTAGCAAAAAGATATCACAGCACCTGAGCACTGTCACAAAGCAACCCACACATAAGGCTTTCACAGCCTACAATGCCATGATGAAAAGTTGTCTCTCTTAAAAGACAACTGACACCACGGGCTGACTTGGTCTGACACCTAGAACAAGAGTTTATCTTTCTTTTTTCTCTCTTTGACAGAGCAAAATAATAGTAAATAGGTTTACATGAAATACCTTAATCTAATTCAGTTTGTAGCCTTTGTTTGTTTGAATAGCTGCTCAAGGTATTTATATACACTTGTGGTAAAAAAAAAATAAAAAAAAATTAAAAGTCAGTAATCAGATTTGTATCAGATTGGGGCTGGATGAAGCCGTAAATACAAGCACTGGATGGGCAATGAGAGTGCTCTGTGTCTTACTTGTCAGCAGATTCATGCAAGTGCACTTTTCCCATCCTGCTGATAAGTAATGGAGGCCATATGAATAACTAGACAGATTTTTTAAAAACTGTGCTTTCCTTTTTGAACCCATTGCAGTCAGTTAGGTCTGACTAACTCTGGCAATAGCACCAGTGAGTGTTACTTTAAATCTAGCTTTTGCCTTTTAGCAAACTGTTGCTGAGTAGGATTGTGCTGGTTCATATAAATTCATGCAGATGCTTCTGAAAAGAAAAGGATGCTGAATAGTAAATAATTTGGTGAACTTACTGCTTCCCCAGGCTCATCATGGGAAGTGGTGATGATTTTCTCCTCAAGCTGCTTATTGCATCTTCTGACCAGAATTTTCAATCGAGTTTGGGTCCAGACGCATCTACAGAGCCTTAGAAACTAGCTGCTGTCCTCTTGTTCTTGGTTGTTTTTTTTTTTCCCTGAAATACAGAAGTAGAATTGGAAAACTGCAATCTCATTGCCTTTTTTTTTCCACAAAGAAAGTGTGGCCTGTAGTATAAGTGAAAGGCAGAATTGTAAACCATGTGGCTAGTGCAGATCATCAGAAATTCTTACAGTAATGCTGATTTACATTAGGAGAGGTAAACACTACGATGAAGATCTCCAAAAAAATAGGAGAAGAGTGATACTAAGAGCTTTTCCATGTTAAAATGTTGGGACAAACTGTAACCTGTTGTCTCCGTGTCCAGCTCATCTGTCCATATGATGTGAGGGGATGCAGATAAAACTTATAAAGTCCGTCTTTGGGCAACATGCTAGAGCAATAAAGGCATCTCAAGAACTAGCAGAAATTTCTAAGTGTAATTTCTCTTCTGGCTGTAAATGTATGTATTTTACACCCTCCTAGAGAAGTTGTTTTTGTTTTTTTTATCTACAGCCTGTCAAAACCTCTTGCATCTTCAAGAATTTTTACTCTACTATATATCAAAGGGTAAATTACAATAGTGAACACCTTCCCAGGCACAATTACTCTTAAAAAATATTTCCTCGTCAGGGATGATCATCTTCATCTAGAATATCTGTGACATATCATTCTCATTCCAATATATCAAACTGAGATTAAGCCAATTGCAGCCTCTTTTTCTCTACTTACAGAAAGCAATAAAGTCCCAAGTGAACATATTCGAAGCATCCCTGTCCCATGTACACCTGCATTGTGATGGCTTCCATCCTGCCATAGAGCACACTGATTTTTCCCAGTCTTTGGCAAAGCCAGCAGTGTAAGAAAGGTGTATATGGCACCAGCATAGAAATGCTGACTATCAGTTGAGGTTAGGCAGCCCTTTTTCAATTAATAGAAATTGATTGATTAATAGACCTGAGCAATTCTGTCTTAGAGCAATTACTGCAAGCTCTGTAGCAAGTTCTGTAAGGAAGACTTGTGTCGTAGTTTAGCTGCACTTGGGACCAAGCTATACAGTCTCTCACTCACTCCCCCACCCTCCAAGGGAATGAGGGAGAGATAATATAACAAAAAAAAGGTTCAAGGTTTGAGATAAGGACAGGAGAGATCAATCAGGTTACCATTATGGGCAAAACAGACCCAACTTGGGGAAAAATACTTCAATTTATTATTAATAAAACCAAAGCAGGATAATGAGAGAGAACAAAAACAACTTCCCCCCACCCCTCCCTCTTCCTGGGCTCAACCTTAATTTCAAATTATCTCTACCTCCTTCCCTTCTGCTGAGCAGCACAGGGGGGAATAAGGAATGGGGGTTGCAGTCAGTTCATCACGTCACTTTCTACCCCTCCTTTCTCCTCGGGGAAGAACACCTGCCTCCTTCAGGCATCCGCCTGCCCCAGCATGGGGTCCTCCATGGGCTGCAGGTGGATCTCTGCTCCTCCATGGGCCTCCATGGGCTACAGGGGGACAACCTGCTCCACCATGGTCATCACCACAGGCTGCAGGGGAATCTTGGCCAGGAGCCGCATTACTCCTCCATCCTTCTTCACTGACCTTGGCGTCTGCAGCCGTTCCTCTCACAAGAAATTCTTCACAATTGGCTCAGGCAGATGCCTCTCAGGATCTCATTCACATCTCATCTCCTCTCCACTTCTTGCAGCCAGGCCGGGCCAAGTTGGGCCCAGGCAGCCGCCCGGCAGGAGGCCAGAGGGTGAGGCCTGCAAGGCCCACAAGGCTCGCGCCTCCCCCTCTCTACTCCCGCTTCTGCTTCTTCACTCTTTTTTCTTTTTTTAAATTTTCCCCTTCCTAAATATGTTATCCCAGAGGCGTTATCACTGTCACCTCTGTGATAATGTATTTATCACCACTTGGCCCTGGTCAGCAGCAGGTCAGCCCTAGATCCAGTCGGGCCCACTGGACAAAGGGGAAACTTCTACCATCTTCTCACAGAAGTTGCCACTGTAGCCCCCACCCATGTTACACAAAACCAGCACAATAATAAACACAACATTTTTGCAGCAGCACTTAAAAACTACAATCCTAGACAAAAGCCTCAGTCTGCTGAACTCAGAATAAAATTATGATCCCAGCCTATCGGAACTGCCAAGCTAAATAATGCACACAACCCATCCCTCCTTAATCTCATCCTCTTCTGATGAGACCCCCAATATGCCAGAAAGTGTGATTTATTTACAGGTTTAATTTTAAGAGTGGATTAAACATAATAATTATCTTCTATAGAGCTGGAAGATAATTAAAACTTTCTTTTGCCATCAGCATGATCTGGATTCACAAAAGTAAAAGTACCCTACAATATTTACTTCCCTGTAGCCATGCTGGATTGGCCATCTGTTCCTTTGTCCTACAGAAATCAGCAGCAAGATGAAATACTATGCAATGCAACAAGAGCTGAGCCCTGAAGAAATTGCCCAGAAGCTGAGCATGGCTGAGGAGATGCTGAAGGAGATCAAACACCGTAAGCCTTTCACTAATCAGAAGCAACTTGCAGAGGAGGAGGAAAACGCAGCGGAGGAGCGTGAGTTTTAAATCTGTTTTCCGTTCATGCACAGGTTGATGGGCAGCTGGGATGAGTCAAACAGCTCTGGATGTACTGCTGAGCCCCTGAGGAGGACCAGCAGGCACTTGGCAAGCACCAACTGGGGTGCTGAAGATGCTGCTGCTTCCAAATGTCTGCCGCAAGTCTCTGCTGGCACTTGCTGCCCCTGTGGCAGAATGGGGAGACGAATATGTGTATGTCTGTGTGTGCTTGTGCGCTGCAGCACCTCAGTGATAGCTGTTTAGGAAGGTTCGTGCCAGGACTGGAATTGCTCTTGTGAACATCATCTTCCCCCCCTGCCAGCTCTGCCATGGGGACAATAAACTCCAGTAGAGAGAAAAACTGCTGGTATGGGAAAGAGCAGCAGCTTAGTTCTCACAGCTTGGTGAACATGAGTCAGAGCCCCAGGACAATAAGGACTTCTCCAGAGTAGCCTGGTTTTGTGACAATGAAAAAAAATAAATGAAGAGCAAGGAAAGTCAAACCTAGTGTCTTTTACGAAAAGCTACTTGAGAGGGGGAATTAATGGCGTTAAGATAAGATACTAAAACGAGAGGTATCTGTCTGTTTCAAAAGAGGACGGAAAATTAAAATGTTGGTATATGATCTCTCAAGTGAGCTTTTAACAAATGTGTCTTACTGTCCTCTGAGTAACAGCAATAGAAATTGTTGCATAGGAAAGTCATAAACTCAAGCTTTGGATTAATCAGTGGCCTCTGATTTTTCTCCTAGTGTTACAGGAAGTTGAAGAGTTTCATGAGAGGTACAATGACACCAGATCTCTAGTATCTGATGTGCTGGAGCAGCTCAGCGAACAGGATGTGAAGCTTTCAGACCTGAAGGAGGCCTTAGACCAGGCGCTTGACTATGTTATACAAACAGAGGATATAAATAAGGAAAACACAGCCAGTCTTCAAAAACGTGAGGTATTATGCACTGCATTTATCATAACTGTTGTCTGTGAACACTCAATCTCTGACAGTGCTTAAAACAATAGATTGCAAATAGTTTAGATTCAGGAATCACCACAGCAAAAAGGAATTTTTTGGACCACTCAGCAGGACAAGTTTGACTCTCCAGTTCTAAGAAACAAGCTATGGAAGTGCAAGGTACTATTATTTATTCATGGAGTGACAATAAATGCCAAGTCTCAGCAGGCCAGGGAAGAGACAGGTATTAATGCCTAAACTAGGAAGATTTATTACAACAAAACCCAAGAAGCTTAAAATTCCATGTAGCATAGCTGCTATAAATACTGTGGTGAGATTTTTTCACCTATTATGTACTGATTTATAATGTGGAAGGACTTAGTGCTCACAAAAGTAACTATACTATATTAAAACAATTATTTATCAAGACTCTGCACTGCATTCATGCCCTGGGCTGAGTGCATTCATACTGTCTCATCCAAACTTTGTCTCTGGCCGTCTTTAAACAAAATGCATCTCCATTTTTTCAGGAAGAGCAGATTATTGTCCTTGCATCATCCAGTACAAATCCATTCTATAACTGTTCCACAACACATATCTTGATAGTTGCTGTGTGAATAGCTTAGCTATAAGGCTACAGCAGTTTTCCCTTATGTTCCATTCAAATGAATAGTTTCAGTATTTTGAACAAAGTAATCACTCCAGAGGAGAGCTCAGAGGAGACCCATCCCCAACAACACAGAATGGGGGCATGTTTCCCTGTAAGTGATGGTATTAGGTTCAAATCCCATCTGACTGATGAGGAAATTGAATTCTCAGGTTTCTTATCCCAGAAAAGTACCTAATCTATCATCCATACAAAAAGACTATTTTTTCTCCTCCCAGCAGTTTTGTGACTCTTTTTCTGTTTTCTTTAGTTTCCTTTAAGGGATGCAAAACCAGAATGACCCCCTTAAAATTCTTCTCTTCATGTATTTTTTCAGCAGGGAAGAAAATGAGAAAGAGAACAATTTAGGACCATTTGAAGTAAATTGTTTTCATTTCAATGGCTGCAATTTTTTTTTATTCTGGACATGAGGGGTTTAGGGAGCAATCTTGTGATCTGAAGAACAATCTTGCAAATTCAGGCTAACCTTTGGGTTTCATAGTATCAGTGGCTGAGTTTTGAGCTCTTGAAATTTGCAGCACTAGAAGTTCACGCTGATGTGGAAGGTCTAATAATTCAATAGAGAAATCAGGCATGCTGTTCTCATGAATTCTTCTACAAGCAGGTTGGGGTCCTTATGTACAAAACCTCTTCTGTTGTTCCATTGTTTCATAATTACAGTCCCGAGCTGCAGCTCATCTCACATTTATGAAGCAAAGCCTGAAGTGTGCAGTTGTAATTGTTCACTGTTTTTAACCAGTTGGATCTTCATTATTCCTCACAATGAAGGCAGATGCTGTACAAAAGAGATTGTTCACATTAGCTTTACTATTGACAAGGAAAAGAGATCTCTGTATGGTAGGTTTTAAAAACCTTCAGAAAAAATCTAGTCTCCAGACCACTATGAAAAATCCACGTTTAAATTGTCTCTGCTGGCAGTGCACTGAATAATGCTTCATTCCAATAATTGCTCATGCTGTAATATAAAATGAAATTCATTCATATAAATAAAAAATCACATTTCTTTCACAAAGACAAGAAAATGCAAAGAGTCATATTACAAAATGCAGCTATTAGAGATGTCTGGGAAAAATTTAGACTTCAAATTTGTCTAAAATTTATTTAGCTTATCACTTAATCTTTTGAATTAACTTTAATAACACAACAAAATGGTAACATTGTATTGTAGCAATTCACTAAGAAATTTAAGGTTTGAATGTGATTTAATTTAATTTTTTTTTTTAGGAACAACATGAGAAAATAAAAGACCAAATAGATGAAGTGGATGGCGTTCTACTAAGTGCCACAACTATTTTGGCAGGACCACAAAAGGTCAGCTCTGAATTAAGTGAAGTAATAAAGGTAGGTGCCTCAACGACTTGTTTAAATGACATGTCCTGATTTTTTTAACTTATAAAAAGTCATATCTTTAGACACATAAATAAAACCCCCTCTTTTTTATACTGCTTCAGTGAGATAACTAGTGAATATTTCCCCCAAAATGTACAAATTTTCCTGGATGAAAAGCCCTATCATTACATTTTACTGCCTCAGAAAAATAAGGACATATAATATTATAAGGACACATTACTGTAGGCACAGCTGAATGAAGGATTTTGCTATAGAGTTCTCAATCATTTCATTACAAGCAGCTGCCAAAAAATGCTCTGGTAACAGACTGTACTATATGCTGAATTGCTTTTCTTGTACCTGCAAGTGAGCACAGGAGAAGGGTAAGGATTCTACATATCTGTGTTAAAACAAGCTGTTGTCAGAGTGTAAAATATGTACAAACACATTGTCTTATAGAAATCCTCTTCTGGAACTGTAGACTAGTATCCAGTGTTTTGAATGAAACAATGTGTTGTAGAAATTTTTTAGAAATTTTAGGGGTTTGGACTTTCTATAAGAAAATAAAATAAAACTGGGGTTCTGCTAACTAAAATAGTTGCCATTTTACCAAAGCTGCTTTCTTTTTAATCTTTTACTTTAAAATTTTGGTATAATTTAATACAAATGAGCAAATATAAAGGACAGTAAGCCAGTTCTCAACTCTCTTTCCTTTGTGTTTCAGATATATATCTCTAGTATCTTTTTAAGGGATTCCTGTAATTTTGCTTGATTTTTATCTTCCTGCATTTTTTCTTGCAATACTGACATTCATGAGACAGACTCTTTTTGATCTTTCAACTTTTTTATCTGCTAAAAAACAACACAAAACAAATATAATTTAAAACAACAACTTTATAATAATATAAAGGTAAAATAAAAGATAATAATCAAAACATAGACTTCATTTTTTACAATTTTAATCTTCCTTTCTTCCTTCCATATTTTGTCCAGAATGTGTCAGGGTTCTACGCAGAAATAGACGGAGCGAAAAAGGAATTGCAAGAAAAACTAGCCAATCTGTCTCTGTTTGATGATGATTTGATAGAAAAGGCTATGCATCATGCACACAACTTAAGAAGACTTGCTGATGAGCTGGACCGGTAAAATTTACTTCAGCAGACTCTGTTCATACAAGTGCTTCTGATTGACCAGCTGAATGAACTAAAAGACAAGCAAAAACATAGTGACATTAGATATGCTGTCTGTGAATACGCACTAAACAAATCACTGTTAAGACATTTATGGAAGGACTTGTCATGGTCCGCAGGGAACAGCTGAAGTTGAACTAAGCAAAATCAGTTAATCTTTTCAAAGAACAAACAAACAAATATCTTGCATGACTTTCTCCCCTTTCAATTTGGCATGTTCTTCTCTTCTCATAGCAAGAGAATAGGAAAGGTAGATTACTGAAAAGTAAAATAATACAGGCAGATTAAAGGGGTTTGCAGAAACAGCTCATGTCACTAAATTCATTCACATTTTAAAATGTTTTGCATTATGGGCCAAAAAAAAATTACCTTTGGCGATAATTTTTGTTCAAGAACTGGCTTACAGATGGAGTAATTATGATACTCAATAGGTTGTGTCCGAGTGAAACTGGCCCACTGTAACATCAAAAACTTACTGTAAGTCTCCCTGTTTTCCTGGAAGATACTAAATGCATCAACTTTCCCCCAACTTACTAAAAAGTCACTTTTAGACAGATTTGAAATATGACTTTATTTGCAATTGGGACTACTATGGAAAAAAATCACTGCTGCAAGTTAATTCTTAAATAAAATATTTCACCAAATTCTAACTTAAGTAACATAATGGACATATGTTTTTGGAAGATAAACTTAAAACTACCCTTTAAGTATATTATTGAAACACCAGTTGTTTCTTAATATTAGTATGTCCTAGATAAGTGATTAAAACAGAGAAAAAAATAACAGATGGTTTTCTTTTATACAATTGTACAAAGCTGATGTCTGAAACTCTGTTCTATAATGCCACACAAACTACAGACAGCCTAAAAAACAAACAATATGTTCAGTCTGAGATCAGCTAACTGGGGGCAGCAGAATCACTTGAAAGAAAATATCCCATATGGCTAGCCTTCATCCCTTACCAAAATAACTTTAAAATTACTACCAAGTCTAACACATTAAGAATTTAATAGAAAGCAAACAGAAGTAATTACAAAATATCCAGACGGAAAGATTGTCCTGCAGTGAAACTTTAATCCTTTAAAACATTTAGCCAGTCTTCAAATCATTTTGGTTTTATGGGTTTGCTTTATAAGCCTGTTAGGCTTTTATTTGGTAGAATTTCTTCTTTTGTTTTAGGGGAATATATCAGGAAATTCCTGCAACAGCACTGAATCTGGAAACTTAATAATCCCTCGGTGTGCAAACACTTTGAAGTGAATACAGACAAGTTTATATATATATTTAGAGTCTATATCTAACATATACTTTAATATCTGTTTATCACAAAAATACTAAAAACTAATATTTATTCAAAGTTGCTAACAGCTGAATGTTGAGCCCTAAACCAACTGCTGTTTTGAATCTCTCCTGAAGATAAGTTATTGTCTAATATGTAAATCAAGCTCTATGATGCCAGTAAAGCTATCTTGTACTTTTTAAATCAAATTTTTTTGCAAAGTTTCATGACCTTAGGCAGTTTTTCATCCGATCCTCCCCATTTTCCCACCTCCTTTGGGAAAATATAAACAGCCCAGTGACTTAGAAACAGCTATCCTGATCACTGGCGCACACAGATCTTTCCATTCACAGCCAGGAGTTTTCCCTAAAGAAGGATAACTGATAGCTCTGTTATTCTGTGATATTCTGTGGAATATCTAATGTAGATTAAAAATACATAAAAGCTGGTAGTCACTTCTTGTTGCACACATAGATGTTAACAGTAGAATTCCCAGAGTTAAACTCCTTTACATAAAAGTTCATACACAATAAAGAGAATACTACTTAGGCCAAGTATATTTACATGCATGATTTTGTAGTCAGAATTCAAAGAATATTAAGAAAACTGATCAATTTGAAACAACTTTCATTTGGTTTCATTTCTTCCTTCTTTTACTCTCTTTTTAACAGGAATTTGTATGGTGTTGATACAAATGGATTGGTACAAAGGGCAATAAATGCTTCAAATGTGTATGAAAACATTGCCGGTTATATTGAAGAAGCTAATAAAGCTGCATTGGTGGCACTGAACACAACAAACCGGGTCAATGATGTAAGTAATTTTCATAGTATCAACTTTTACTTTGCAATTCTTCAGGGACTTTCGATACCTAAGCATTAAGAAGAAACAAGATAGAGCTTAACTGTCAGCACTGAACGTCTCACTGGACATTTTGCTTCATCTACTATTTCCTAAATTAAATCCTAGCTGGCTAATTATTCTGTCAGCCTAAAGTTCCCAGGTATTTGAAAAGACACAACAGATTCTTCTGTCCCAAAGTACAGGGTGACGGTGCTCTGTGTTGTCACTCAAATTGAGGCATTCCTGTGAAAGTCCAGACAAGTCCCTGGCCCTGTAGGAATCTGAGCTGACATTTTGACCTGGCATATGTCTTGAGATAACAAAAAATGTTTTTACAAATACATTAACAACAAAAAGAGAGCCAAGGAGAATCTCCATCCTTTATCGGATGCAAGGGGGAACACTGCCACCAGGGATGAGAAAAAGGCTGAGGTACTTAATGCCTTCTTTGCCTCAGTCTTTAATAGCCAGACCAGCTATCCCCAGGATATTCAGCCCCCTGTGCTGGAAGACAGGGATGAAGAGCAGAATAAACTCCCATAATATGGGAGGAAGCAGTTAACAACCTGCTATATCATCTGCACACTCACAAGTCTACGGTACTAGATGGGATCCACCCAAGAGTACTGAGGGAGCAGGTGGAGAAGCTTGCCAAGCCACTCTCCATCATCTGTCAGCAGTCTGGTGAACAGGGTAGGTCCCAGATGACTGGAGGCTTGCCAATGTGATGCCCATCTACAAGAAGGGCTGGAAGGAGGACCTGGGAAACTACAGGCCTGTCAGCCTGACCTCTGTACCAGGGACCTGGGGGTGATGGCTGACAGCTGGCTGAATATGAGCCAGCAGTGTGCCCAGGTGACCAAGAAGACCAACAGCATCCTGGCTTGTATCAGGAATAGTATGGCTAGCAGGAGTAGGGAAGTGATTGTGGCCCTGTACTCAGCACTGGTGAGGCCACACCTCAAATACTGTGTGCAGTTTTGGGCCCCTCAATACAAGAAAGACATTGAGTTGCTGGAGCATGTCCAGAGAAGGGCAACGAAGCTGGTGAAGGGTATGGAGAACAAGTCTTATGAGGAGCGGCTGAGGGAACTGAGATTGTTTAATCTGGAGATGAGGAGGCTGAGGGGAGACCTCATTGCTCTCTACAACTACCTAAAAAGAGGTTGTAGTGAGGTGGGTGTTGGTCTCTTCTCCCAAGTAACTAGTGAAAGGATGAGAGGAAATGGCCTCAAGTTGCATCAGGGGAGGTTTAGATTGGATTTTAGGAAAACTTTCTTTACCAGAAGAGTGGTCAAGCATTGTAACAGGCTGTCCAGGGAACTGGTGGAGTCACCATCCCTGGAGGTGTTCCAAAAACATGTAGAGGTGGCACTTCGGGACGTGGTTCAGTAGGCATGGTGGTGTTGGGTTGACAGTTGGACTTGATGATCTTAAAGGTCTTTTCCAACCATAATGATTCTATGATTTAGCACTTGAGTCCTCCCACTCCACACAGCACTATGTGGCAGGAAAGGTGGTCAAGACATCTAACAGAAAAAATCACTGTTTCTCACAGAAAGTCAAGTTGAAATGGGGCAAATAGCCCACTGACACACTCAGTGCAGGGATGATGATGCTAATTTTGTCTCTGGCCTTCCTGTTCTAAAACATTTTTTATATATTTTTGTATGTATATAGTTTTTAACCTATATACATGCTACTTAAGAGCAATTTATTAATGGGTTAGCAAGAGGATTTGCTTAGATTAAAGGGGCCTGAACCCCAGGGAGCTATGGGATTTTAAGCCCAGCTCTCTGCCTCCAGCATGTTACTGAGGATTGCAAGGCAGCTCCCCCACGCAGTGCAAGTGTTCATCACCCATCTGAGATGACAGTAGAAATGAACTGTCACAGTGCCTAACTAACATGTAGCATGAGCATTGACCATACTGGAGGACTTCTGTCCTTTCTACACCTGGAAAAGCAGTGTTGTCAGGAAAAGCATACATTTCTCTAAACTTTAATTGCAATCTACAGAAAATTTTACTTTTCAGACTTTTTTTCCTAATCCAGCTGCCAATCTTAAATGTTAGGAAAGCAAACTGCAGCAACTTTGTGGTTACATTTATATGAAATAATATGTGGCCCACAACTAAACACAATGAAGAGGAATATTTGGTAAGCATTATTCTGACTTTCTTTTTTGGAACATACCTGTAGGCTGCAGTTGGAATTGATACTCAGATCATTTACCATAAAGGTAAAAGCGAAGAACTTCTCAACCGAGCCATGGAGCTACAACGGACAGCAGATGACAGTAAATATACATCCTTTCTACTTTCCCAGTCAGTTTATAAGCATGCACGTTAAAATAAATTTCAAAAGCACATCACTAAGCAGAACTACTGCTGTAACAGAACAGTGTATTGATCTAAGTTACCATACAAAGTACTTGAAATGGCCACAGGCACAATTTGAATTGTTCATGTGTTGTCATCTTGCCAGATGCTGAAAGTCTATTTCATTTACAAAAGGAACATTTCAGATACAACCAGTGTTTACATATGTAAATATACTCAATCTAGTAGTCCAACTGAAATCAATTCACAACAGCTTAAGTATTCGGAAAGCTGGATTTCACCAGTGAAGGATGATAATGTTAAAGGATTTTGGCCTTTTTTCACTGAAAATGAAAGCAAGCTCTAAAATTACAGAAATGACCTCTTCAGTTTTTCAGGACACTTTGAGTTCTTTGAAACTTCTCCTATATACTTGTTGCAGCTGTTCTCAGCAGTTCTGGTAAAGCAAAGATAGTACTGACTGAGACATAGGTCTGCATGGGAGCTGTAAGGTTGCTTTTTTCCTTTAGATTACATGAAGTCAAGAGTGCTTGTATGCCCTGTACTAAAAGAGGTTATAGTATACTGTGTATGGTGTATTAAATGCTTACTAACATACCTCCAAGGGATAAAATTTACCTTTTTAAATGCCACTGCAATGCCATTCAACTATACCTCCTATTTTCTCCCCACAGGTTACGATTTAACCATTGCAGACAATAGCCAGCATGTTAATGGCACTTTTGGCAGAATGAAGGCTCTGCGAACCCAGCTGATGAGAGCCATCACAAAAATGCAAGCAGCAGAGCCAGGTTGTAAGAGGAATTTCATCTTTGTGATGCTTTATCTTCATACATTTAAGAGCATATTTTATCTTTGCATATGGCCTGTGAAGTTGGTATTAAGATTTCAGTCCCAGGGAGGCCTAAAGGAATTTGACTGAAACTACAAGACCTAGACAGCAAACATCCAGCTCTAACACATTCATAATGAACTTATGTTTTGCTATCTGAAATTATCAACATTCTTCTTGATCCTCCTTATTACAATTGTCCTCTCCCATGTTACTCTTGATCTTTTCAGGGCTTGGAGAATCTCTGTGCGTTTATTGTATTGATAGTCAAAATCTAATTCACATATACATCACACCTGGCAAGTAGGGTATTTGGGAGGTAATTACTGGTAGTCTTGATTGACAAAACTTCACCTCAGTTTTTCAGAAAAAAAAGACATCATAGAGCATCCAGTAAGTCTACCTGGAGGTGTTCAAAGTTGACATGATCACAATTTCTTCATTAAATTTAACAAAAAGTGCCTGGGGTTTACTCCTAAGACATACACAAAATGCCACAGGTTTTACAAATAGAGTAGTTGGTAACTCAAAAAAAAATTAAAATCCCAAAATGGGAGGTATGAAAAAACAAAACCACTTCAATGTCTTGGGTTTGTCTCTCCTTCCAAAATAACTTTCATGAAAAATATTCAACAAATATGTGCCTTTTCTTTTAAAAACTTTATTAAAAACAATGCATTTTTTCATCTCTGTTCCAACTTCCTCTGCTATATAACACCCACCAAAACCCAAGGACATCATTGAAAATTTCTAACAATCTGGAATGGAAAGGAGAATTTGTTAAATTTTAAGAATTAATATAACTGTAGACCAACCACAGGGTTTTTTTAATATTCCCTGTGGAAATAAAGAGAAAACCAACCAAGCAAGGTCTACTGTTCTGCAGAAGGTAAAATCCCCTTAGCCTCACCACTTTCTAAGTACTGGCTATAGCTTGCTTGAATCTTTGAAAGAGTTCACTTCTTCTCATCCTCTATTTATTTTGTAGTAGAGGCCAGAGAGCGTTTGGAGCAAGCTAAACTGAAGACTGAAGAGGCTGTAAGTGCTACCATGACAGTAACACAAGCTACAACCCCCATGGATGAGAATGTGAGGTTGTGGTCCCAAAACCTGCAAGACTTCCAGCACAATTCAGCGGCATATGACAGTGCTGTGCATTCAGCTGGTGATGCAGGTATGGTGACCTGAATTTTGCCATTCCTCAGCATTAAAAAGTCAGGGAATCATTGCAACGTCATGTTGTATGAATTGTTTACACTGCATATAATGTCCTAGCATTTTATCTCCATGAAAACCTTTCAGAAACTAGCAGTTGTCTAGAGATTTGACTGTACTTTATAAACTTTTGGATACTTGGGCTTTTCCAAAAATTACTTTAAACACTTAAGGGCTGAAGTCTTCTTGGTTTCTAAGACATTTTTATCAGGGTACCAAGGTCACAATGAACAGCAGACAGCTTGTTTAAATACTTCTTGCTATTATGATTGGCAATTTAGTTATTTTTTTTAACATTGGGAGGCATTTGAAAACAGAGATCTTTTGTCCTCAGTAGTACAAACATGAAGGAGAAATGGTCCTGACTTGATGAGCTTGTAGTCTAAACAAAGGAGGCAAAGAAGATTAGGGAGGAAATATAATATTTAAGCGGGGTGATCCCTGGAAAAGCCTGTAAACATTGCATTAATCCCACTTTTATTATTAAGGGAAGGAGGAAGAGTAGAGTAAAAATCGGAAGATTTGTTATGAAAAATTTAAGGTAAATAAAAAGACAAAAGAAAAACTGAGGCATGCTACAAAATCTAAATGAAGATGATAGAAAAGAGTGGAGAAAGAGGTAGGAAGAGTGAGGCTGAAATGAAGGTCTCTCTGCCTCAAGGAGCAAACTTAAGAGGTATACCAGCTCAAGAGGAGATCACCACCATGCAGCCAGGCTACTTAGCCAGGAGAGCTCAAAGAAGGCTCACTTAGGCTCACTTATTTAGGGAATAAAATGGTTGACTTATAGTCAAATTACATGTGATAGAAAAGGTATGCAAGAGACTCCTTGTACCCACAACTTTCTTTGTTCCTTGACAAATGAGTCTTGGAAAAGCCACCTGCTATTCATATGTTAATCATGTGATTGGTGTTCCAAGCTCATATGCATCAATGCTCACTGCATCACTCTGCTCCTTTGTGGGTTTTCAGAGAACAGATTGGAACTAGAGGAGTTCTTGGCCCAGCTACAGCTCAGGTCTTTACCTCCTTTAGACCCTGTTCCAAACTACTGCTGGTTTGGTTAAGGAGTCAAGTGCATCCATCACACAAACTCAACATTGTTTCTAGTGCCCCAAAGTCACACTCTTCCCTCTAGACTGGGAAAACCCAAGGGTCATGTTATTTCCATAATTCAGCAATGAATAAGACTAATATTTTTGGTTACGTGAGGATCTTGGATCTCAAGATCTCAAGAACTGATAAAAACCATGAGTTGTAAAGAACAGCTCAGCTCCTATGTGATCGATCTGGCAAAAAATGTCTTATCTGTGACAGTGGGTTTGCAGGTAGAGTCACCTTGAAAGTACTGTGATCATATCAGAGTGCCTGGAGGGTCTGTTCACCACAAACTAACTGTTTGAGACATGCTAATATGCCAACTACAACAATGTGTACCCTACCACATTTCTGGAGGCAGCTTTTCCATGGCATTTTTGGTCTGAAGGTATTTATTTTTTTGTTTAAAGGCATGATGATTTTTTTGCCAGAAAGATCAGGTGGAAATAGCAGAGAAGACAGATCAGTACTACAAAGGAGGCTAACATGGGCAGTGCTCCAGTCAGATGTGACTGTGATTCACAGCCTGGGAAGACAGATGTAGACATGCCAGGGCATGGTGGAGTGCTCTCAGATCAGCTGTATATGTTGCCAGGAGAGGTAGGAGGAATGTCCATCAAAGTTCAAAAGAAAGTCCCAAAAAATGTTCAGACAGGTGCCTGAAACACCAAAACACGTGATCATCATGCCAGTAACACTACCATGGCAGCTAAAGCCTGTAAGCTGGCATGTCTGGATTACCTTTGAATAAAGCTTGTACTTGATTTTTGGAAGGGCAAGAGCATGTCTTTGCTATGCAGTTTGTCTGAGAATACTCCCTGTGTTGCCATTGTGCAGGGGACTGGTGGGCTTCAGCAGGGAGGATGAAGGACAGTTTGAGAAGGAAAACACAAAAGGAGAAAGTTTCTGGAAGTTTATAGTAAAAGTATTTCCTCCTTGGCAGTTTCCTTTGTATTTTTGTTTGTATTTTCACTGGGTATGACTAGTTTTCCATTTTCAACCCTAACCTCAAAGACTAAAATAAAAAAAAAATCAATATTTTTCTGTGTTGAAGAATGCCATTTTAAAGGACAAGAGGAAGAGATTTATGGTGAGATTTTATAGTAGTACTAGTAGTAATAGATGTTAGTTTCATGGTTTCATGTTACAGTTGTGTTTCAAGTTTAATACCTCAAATTTCAAATGGATGAAAAGCCAATTTTTCAAGATATCAGATCAGACACAATTCCAATTCAATTCCTGATTAGTAAAAAAAAAAAAGGTTGTTAAAATTCGCTAAATCACCTTCTGAGCTTGCATCTTTTTTTTTACCTTAAGAATAATGTGGGCTTTCTTCCAATGGCATAGAATATTCATTTTAAAAGTCTAAGTTGATTATTATACTAGTTATTTTTTTAAGTAGAAATTTTAATGCATTTTGGAATTAATGTTTTAGCCAGAATTCATTGTAGTTCTTTGAAGATTTGCTAAAATAATGGCATTTTAATGTACAGTAAGCTTTATATAGAATATCTGATTACTGAACCCCAGCACATAAGGTCTTTCAGGACTTAATGGGAATGACTGGAGAGTCTAAAGGTCTCTGTGACCCACTCCTACACTGGACTTGGAAAGTAAACCACAAATTAAAAAAGCCAAGCAGACAGAAGCAGGACTATGGCAAATATAGCTTTTCACTCTATCTACAGAGAAGCAGGACTTGTAGGACTCCATGGGATCTTCTCATGCTCTGGGTTGCTCTAAGTGAGACTGAGAGCTGCTTCAGCCTTTAGTCAACACAGAACTGGAAGCACAGAAAGGTGACTGGAGGCTACTCTTTCTTCCTTCTTTCCCTTCTATGCAGTCTCAGTACACTTCAGGATTAGCTCCTGTACCTGTCCACCTGCTATCTTCTCAGATAAGAGTAAAAATATATGGGGAAGAACACAAGAACAGGTGGATGCAAGTTGACAACACCTAAAATATAACTTCTAACCCCACAAATCTGGTCTTAACCTTTATAGTGAATCCATGTCATTAAAAATTAACTGTGAATACTGGATCTTTCTTATATGCATGTAGCTTGTGGCTAAAATCGTATTCCATTATACTCAACTAGTTCTACCTACATCTAATTAAAGACGAAAAATGATGTGATGTGTAAATATCCTTCAAAGGGCAGCATGTCATTGGAATCTGATGTGATGAAGCTGGATTATAATTAGAGGGTAGTTATTTTTCTTTCTTGGTAACTTTTCTGTCTGCTTATCTTTCTGAGAAAGGACTTCTCTCCCTTTGAACACAACAAAGCACTTGCATTTCCCTTTGATAACAATCCTACTTGCACATGTACCAGAAGACACAGCAGTGAAAGACTGCAGGTCCAGAACCCTGATTCATGACCCCTGGCAGATGTAGGCAGGAAAGCTGAAGAGGTTACCACTCACAAGGCCTGGGGCAGTTCGTAAGCACGGTTTAGGTGCACATGCATCATCAGCTAAGGCTTTCTACCATTGTATAGTACAGGCCTGTCACCACAGTCTGAAAGCAGTGACGTTTCAGTTCGCAGAGTGGGCTGTGAACCACACGCATACACATCACCTGTGCAGTCTGGGTGGTAACCTTTGGGAGAGATACAGAGCTGAGAGCTGAAGGGAACATCCTACTCGTCTCCCCTAAAGTGAATTTGAAGAGCTCATGAACCGTAGCTCCTAGATGCAGTTCGCAGGCCAGCCACAGATATGCAGTGAGATGCTGAACAAATAATCCTTCTGCTCCAGTTGCCATGTCTGTAAAATTAGGTTTAACATTTGCCTGCCTTGAAGGAAGATTAAAAGGTTAAAATTATTAACATTTGCAAAGCTCCTTGCAGAAAGTATTAGATGTACAACACGACAGTAGTACCTAGGACTCCCATGAAAAAGTAGTCTCCTTTGTGAATACTTCTTTCCAAAAACTTTCGCAATACTAGATTCTGATAAATCACTACCCTTTCTGAAATCACTGCCTCTCACACACCACAGTTACAACTTGTTCTTAAAGCAGAAGGAGGTAGATGAATTAAGCTAAGCGGGTAAGGAGGAACTTTCCTGGTGCAAAACCAGTGTTACAAAGAGGAAGAAAAAAAAAGAAAAAAAAAAAAAAAGCTGTCATTTCTTTTCTAACTGCAGTGAAGAAACTTACAGAAGTCTTCCCTCAACTCCTGGACAAACTGCGCAGAGTAGAACAGAAGGCACCAGCAAACAATATTTCTTCTAGCATTCAGCGGATCAGAGAGTTAATTGCTCAAACCAGGAGTGTAGCAAGCAAGGTAAAACTTTTGGATGGGACTTTTGGTTACTAGTGCTAATAAACAAATGCATCTTACTAGGAGTTCCATTTTCTTGGGCCCAAACCTTGGTTAGAAGCCCAAACTTTGACATTATCTCTTTCCAACAACTGGATAAACAAAGTAGCATGGAAGTCATTAAAATCTTTATAGTTGCTATTTGCAAGCAATTAACATTACTACGGTATTCGTGGTAGACTACTGCTACTGCAGTAGCAACTTTAATTAAGTAATTGGCACACTGTTAAAGACAACCACAATAACAAAACCATTTAAAGCTAAAACTAGTAAGTCATTACTCAGCTTGCAACATTAGTTACAAGTAGTAGTAATCATGGCAATTTGATGCAAACTTTTCTGAGATTTCAGTATATCTTTTTTTTCCTTTTGAATTAGTTTTCCGCAGGGTAAAAGAATCTTTGGCTCATACATATTTAATAGAGAAAAACACCTTCATTATCATACATAAATTATGAGGGATTTTTCTGTAACAAGAACACTGAGGTCAAAAATTAAAACAGTATATTTGAATTCATTCAGAGAAATAAAAAATTCAGTGCATTATTGTATGTTCACAGTGCTGGAATATGCTATCCACATATATTACTTCAAAAAAGAAAACCAAAATTCAGTTACTATGTGTGCAGTGCTTGACTGTTCTTTAAATGTATTTTGTCATTCAGGCATATTGTGCTTAAACTTGAACACATTATTTCAGTTATGTTGAAGGCATTTTGAACTGAAATGAACATGTTTTAAAATTTTATTAGCATCTCATATATATCACTGTAACTTCAGTAACCTAACAGGATTACTCATGAACAGAAAAGTGGTCATACTACTCCCAAAACAAAGAAATAAATTATGGGTAGAATTTTTACAGCTATGTAAGAATTTCATTATGTGCCATACATAATGATGTACACTGATTCAACTAAGCACACATCTATGTAATTTACTTTATGAATATGCTTAAGCACAGTTAATTAGGAGCTTTAATTAATTTTAAAATTAATTCCCTTAATCTTCTTTACAATGTCTTCCAGAAGTGATTGTTATAAACATACAATTTTGCACGGCCAATATGTAGGTGCTAACTCTGCTCTTGCAGTAAGCAAGGCTGCTGGCTAAGTATTCTTGCGCATTTACCTTAAGTAATGTCCCCAGGCAGCAATAATGTGTCTCACTTAGCACACTTACAACTGCAGGTCCAAGTTTCTATGATGTTTGGAGGCCAATCAGCTGTTGAAGTCAATCCAAAGATCAACGTGGAGGAACTGAAATCTTTCACTTCCATGAGCTTGTACATAAAGCTTCAGAAAGACAACCCACAACTGGCAGCATCTCCAGACAGATTTATTTTGTACCTCGGAAACAAAAATGTAAGAGAATAACCCAATTAATTTTTATTTCTTAAAAAGAAAATTTAAATAGGTTTGAAGTTTATTTGCCTTTGTTTCTTCCTCTCATTATTTCTCCATGTTTCAAAATAAGATGTGTCTACTATATGACTGTCATTGATTCTGTGACAAGCAAAGAGCAAGGGTTCCTAAAACCTGTCTTTGAAACTCCTCATCCCAAACAATGAAGGATTCTCTCTAAAAAGCAAATTAGACTGCCTATGCAGCATGCTGATGTGACTACCACTGCTGCAAGCCACACTTGCTATCTCCACTGCTGGTACTGAGGTGTTCTGAAGCAGCTCATGTTACCTGCTGGCTTTTTTGGGCCATATTTCAATCAGGTTTATGTTGCTGACAGTGTCAGTTCCAAATCTCTGAGGTCACAGGCCCATAAGATAAGCATGTTTCTTTGCCTGTGGCTTGTGCTGGTGTTGTACACTCTGTACATCACTACTTTGAAACACCTAGAAAGGACATAAACTCTCACCACCTGTAAGAGCTGTGAAACAATTGTTCTTTAAATTGTGGTTCCTAAAAAAAGAAAAAAATCACACCGCACAAGCCAAGTATAATCCTGCAAGCTGTTACTTGGAAAGGGTAAAGAGGCAGGCTTTTCTTTTTAAGCTTTTCTAAAAAAGAATGTCTACTGAGTATAAATTAAGTGAAATCTCTCTTGGCAGAATATTTAATTGTAGCATAATACCTAGGCTTTAGACAAATGTTTTTTCCTATTTCCTGCATATGACACTGCACACTAAATAAAGATGATGAACCTTGTATCTACCTCAGTCAAAATGGATATGAAGTAAAATATCAGAGACTTTTTCTATACAGATCTATCTGGTGAAAGAAAGTAATTCGAGAATGAAGTTTTTGTTTATTAGTTATATTTTAAGGTGTCATTTACTCCATCAAATCCCATCCTTTGTAATGTTCTGCATTAAATCTCTCTCAGTGTGACATACTCTGACATCCTTCTCCATTGGTGTTTTAGGCAAAAAATTACATCGGTCTTGCAATTAAAAATGACAACCTTGTGTACATCTATAATCTGGGGGGTCAAGACGTGGAGATACCTCTGGATGCAAAACCAGTCAGTACCTGGCCTTCTTACTTCAGCATCATCAAAATTGAGAGGTAAAGTGATAATGTACATTTCCCCAAAATCAAACAGTTAACAGAAAAAAAAATCAGACAAAAAAAGGCTGGGCCAGAATTGCTCATCAGTAGTCTTCAGTGCCTGATTCTACTCCTGCTGAAATAAACGGAAATTCTCTTTGCTTTTAGAAAGCCAGGACCCAAGGGGACACAGAGGGGAAGAGAAAGTATCTGTAGTTTCTGTCCTTTTCCCCCAGAGTACCGGTCTTCTAGTGAGGAAATAAAAATCATTCCTGGAATTGGAGGCTTTCTTGTTCTTTTTTTAAGTCTACCCAACACGAAGCTCTCTTCTTTAACAATTCCTTCCTACAGGATTGGAAGACATGGCAAAATGTTTTTAACTGTGCCCAGTCTTAGCAGCACAGCTGAAGAGAAATTCATTAAAAAGGGAGAGGTTCTTGGTCCTGGCTCTCTCCTGAATTTGGAACCAGAAAATGCTGTTTTCTACGTTGGTGGAGTGCCTCCAGAATTCAAGGTTGGTCAGATGAGTTCTCTATATTCAAAATCAAATAATGCAAACTTATCCTGCTAGTCTTCCCTTTAAACACAGAAATGGTTAATAAATAAAATGTCCTTATTTAATACTTTATCATTTTAGGATTCCATCTTCTAGCCATGGCAAAAACTGCTGTTTTCTTGAGCATATCATGTCATACACTAAGATGATCAGATTCCTGTTAGCTGTCATTCAAGTTTTATGAAATGTAATAAGAAGAAAAAAGTTTGCTACCTGTTAAGTAGCATGCGTAAATTAAGGCCTATTAGCCCAGCTTAACAAAGTTCATAGGTTACCCTTTTTTTTCAATGCTAATGAGTTATTGGTGCTTACAGTTTCTCTTTTATAACTGTCACAAAAACGAAAAGTAATGTCTCATTAATATTAGGACAGTGTGGAAAACTAGCAATATGGTGATTTCTTCTAATTTGAATTATCATTGGTTTACAACAGCAGGAAGACTTGCCTGTGCAAAACAGGCTGAAGACCTACATGAGACAGTTGTTTCAATCTAGCTCCTAGTAGTCAGCACGAATTAGTACCTCACTAACCTGCTTCTGTCAACATACCAGGTCCTCTTTTTGGATTTAGAAATTGTTATGAATTATCTTGGCTATGAAAATTGCATAGATGAATGAAAACATGCTTAGAAAAGCTTTAGAGAATGCTAAATTCTTTAAGCTAACTGTAGTAGGTGCTAAAAACATCCAACTACTATTCCACAAGCAGCCCTCCTAACAATATAAAAACTAAGATTAACTCAATACACTTACATATTCCTAAGTTTTTGCATTGCTGTGACTACCAGATACATGCCATGGTTTGAATTTTAGATTACTGATCCCTGGTTGCAAATTGCCTGGGAATAGGACTGAGGACTGAATAATAATTGCACACATACCAAAACAAAACCCAAGGTAATACAGCAAATAAACCCTCCAAGTCTGTTCCAGAGCAGGACAGAGGAAAATTAAAAAAGAAAAGTGAAGGAAAATGGGAAGGGGATTCATGGAATTATTTGACAAGTATATGGGTCTCTTCTCCTTTGGGAATGGACACCTCACATTTTCACTTATTCACATAGTCTTATTTGCTAAAAGCTTTTGCCTTTTCTTCTCTGTTACATACAGAGTAAATCTGAAATGTACCACTTAACCATTAGAAGTTTCATACTTATCATTTAACAGAATGGTAGAAGAAACAAAGGAAAAAAAGGAAACATGATCATTTACCACATGTATCTGTGCCGCAGATAAGAATCTCATTTTCTCTCACAGCTACACATATTCTGCGTTACTGTATTACCATTATTATTACATCATAAGCAAAATGGAAATAATGAGAAGCCAAAGAAAAGTTACTGGCAGTGCTCAGACTCTGAAGTACAAGAGGTGTTATTAATATCACACCTGTTCCACGGGGCAGAGTATTCTAACATTAAAAGAATGATTCACTAGGTCTGTCAGCTTTATCTTTTTGTATTTTCCCCTCACCAGTGTAGCTATTTAAATTCCATTTGCAGTGACCTTTGTTAAAATAATAAGTTTCTATATCCTGCTAACTGTTCAAAATAATACCTAGTGAGGATCAGCCACTGGTACAGACTTTGAATCCAAGTCTCCTGGGTTTAAAGAGCTCTCTCATTTCTCTCTCTTTCATCACAGTGCGAAGTTATTTTTCTGTCAGTGAAGGATTTCTATACGTTAGACACGAAATATCTATTGAGAGATTCAAATACACTTAGCAAGATCTGTGATTAGTCAAATCTTAACCCTTTTCCAAGTGTACTCCCTTCAAAACTACAAAATAAGTTTTTGTTTACAGTTGCCTTACCTGGCCTCTTGTTCTCACTGTAAGACCATTTATGTGCTCCATTTTAACTTACAGCACAATGACCACATCATGGTAAGGACTGCAAGGACTATTCCAAGGTAGCAACATCCCATGTATTTTAAAATACGAAGAGCATAGAGACAAAACTAACCCTAGGCACGAATGCTTTCGTGATACCCAAATAAAGAGTGTGACCTTTCTCCTTTTACTTTTCCTTTCCCCCTGCACAGCTCCCTGCTAGCTTAAACCTGCCTGGCTTCATCGGCTGCCTGGAACTGGCGACCCTGAACGACGATGTGATCAGCCTGTACAACTTCAAGCACGTCTATAACATCGACACCACCACATCGCCACCTTGTGCCAGGTAGGGGACAGTCACACCCTCACTGCTGCTCCGGTTTGTTCGAAGCACCAGGCCTGGGGGTTCATTCCTGCTTTAGATTACAAACTTGAAGGTGATATTGAGTTCTCCAGAAGGAACTTGGCCACTTTTAGCTCCTAGTTCCATCAACAAATTGAACTTAGATGGGACTTGGACTCAATGATCCTTACGGGTCCATTCCAGCTCGAGATTCTATTATTTGCTGCTGTCTCCATTGACTCTCCCACAATCTTGCTCATGCCTTCAAAAGGGAAACTGCTGTGTTAGCTGAGGCATGGTCCAGGCTCCCTCCTTACGCCCACTGCTCCCCTAGGACAGGGAAGCTCCCAACTCGAATCCTGTCACTGCATGCAATACAGCCACAGCCAGTTAGCTTCAGTGGGCCCCGTAAACTTGAGCACAGGCTCACTCCCAGCTAGCAAAGCCAGCCTGGAAGTTGTCTTTCTGCCATGCACTCTTAAACCCACAACAGAAATTCTTCAGTTAAGCCATTCACAATCTAGGAAATGCAGCCTCTAAAGCAGAAGTGAACATCAACGGCAGCATTCGTTTAGCACAGACATTAGCAGCCATTTTGTTCATGCACCAGGCAGCAACAGTAGAATCTCTTTATACAAAGAACAGGAGAGAAACTTGCAGCTCTCACTGGGAAGAAATGTGGGAGGTGTTGGAACAGAGCAAATGATTGCTCCCCACGCCATTCCCACAGGGAGTGCAAGCTGCTGCTCTCCAGGACAGGATATGTGGGCTGCTCCTGGGCTCTCTAGCAGAGCCCATGCTCGACTAAAGGCCCCAGAGAATTCAAATGGGTTTCTGCACAAACCAGGCAATCTCTTAATAGAAATATATATGTATCCTTATGATAAGGAGGTGTTACGGGCCTGCCACTTTGCAAGGATGAGCAAAGAATTTTCCTATCTTCTACATGCAGCACAGGATAAAAGCATGATCTAATGATGAAGGAGTTAGATATATACCTTCAAAGCTACACATTATTTTTCAGAAAAAATTCCCAGAAAGAATTTGAAAGTAAAAGTCATCAGTCTCACTGCTGCCAGGAAGAAGCAGCAGTTCAGAACAATTATTTCAATAAAGTATTTTAATTGTAAAGGTCTTCAGGGATATGCCAAATATTGCTTCCTTGCTTGTTTTTTCATAGAAATAAGTTGGCTTTCACTCAGAGCCGGGCTGTGAGCTATTTCTTTGATGGCTCTGGCTATGCCTTGGCAAGAAACATTGAGAGAAGGGGAAGATTCAGCCAGGTGACTCGGTTTGACATAGAAGTTCGAACACCTACAGACAATGGATTGATCCTGCTGATGATTAATGGGGTGAGTACTAAATCCTGCTGGTACCCTTTATCCATGAGCACAAGTTCCCTAATACTTACAACATAATGGAAAATTCAGAATGCTTATGTCCTTAGATTTAACTTCTGGAAAGAGAAAATAATTTGTGTTTGTGTGATGCATGTATACATTAGGAGGGAACTGGAACTTGCTCTGCATAGGCCAAGGAAGCCAAGACCCTGAGTTGGACTCTGCTCTCATCCAGCTACAGTCAGGACTTCAGACCAGTCATACCCCTGCAAATTACACTTTGAGAGAGACTTCAGTTAAGCCCAGTAGTTGCACCTTTATTTAAATGTGAATGCAAAATCAAAGCAATAGGAAATTTCTGTGAAGTAAATCCCATAAAGCAGTCACTTCGTGGTAGGTGCCACTTTATAACTGTCTCAGGGTGTAGTAGAGTTAAATATTTATTTAAGTTACTGAAAATAGAAAGTAGCCCAAATAAAAAGGCTTCATCCAAATACCTCCAGCTTTTCAGAAGTTTGAGGGTGATGCAAACTGTGTAAGGGTTTGAAGAAAGTAGACGCCGCATGCAAATATACTCTGAAGACAAACTCCAATTTTTTTTTTTGTCTTTGGATGTCTCCACATTAAGCTCCCAAGTCCTGTATGGATTACAACTTGGTAGAGCCACAGAAAACAGTTTACTGTATAGATGCAGTCCACAGACGTACATTTGTCTAGACACCTACATGTACCACCACATTGAGCATTTAGAAGAGAAAAACATCTACTCTCAATAGAAAAGCTACACTCTAGTGTTTGCCCTCCTTCAGGGTAATTACCAGAAGACAGCTGTGGGGAGCAATTTGCTCTGCAGCATAGCATGCCACCACTAACCCTCACTCCTAGGGGGTTTCGGACTAAGCAACTGCTGTTAAAAGTTGAAGAGCCTCTGTTGCAGATCAGTCATTTTTCTTCCAAGCAAAAGTGCCTAGAGGACAGCTGAGATGTATGCACTTTGTGTGTTATGGTGGAAACTGCAATCAAGTTGGGTGATAGGTGTGAAGACCATGCCTGCTCACAGGCACTTTTAGAAAGACTGTGCAAGCTGGCCCTTTATTCAGTTCTGCAAAGACAGCTTATAAATATTCTGAATGTAATCCCTGTTTCATTTTCAAATTTAAGCTGTTCAAGAAAAATCCAAGCTGCAGTTTCATTTAAAGGCGCTAGATTAAAACCTACTTGTACTACTTCAAGTAATGACTTCTGAGAGTGGACTCATTTGTGTCAGAGACAGCAGTTCCTGGCCTGCAGTAGTTTCTTGAGAATTATTGTTCCCATGTTTCCATTAGGCATGGGAACAACAGCATGAACACTAGGAGAGAAGACAAACATTAGCATTAAAAGCATTAACCCAGATGCACAATTACTGTAAACTATCCTTTCTGCTTCTTTATGTTCAGATTTGGAACAAGACTAATTCTATGATACAGATCTTCATTTCAAGCTCTCCCTAAAGATATTCTGAAGTAGAGCTCCTGTTTATCAAGTCTATGTCAGCAAGTCACAGAACAGAAGCCAAAACATGAAGCAGGAATAGTCAGGAAATCCAGAAATCAAATACACAGTAAATACAGTTTAGCTATTGCTCAGCCTTTAGCAAATACAACAGTGCTGATCAGAGATGTGAAAACATAATATAATATAATATTTAAATATAAATATACATATACATATACGGTAATGTAATATGATATATAATTGGGATATAATCTCAAGCTATTACAGGTATCGTGACAGAAGCTGCTAATGCAGATACAGCCATTCTAGCACAACATTGCTTTTAGCAGTAGAACATCTTTCATTTGGGGTATGTGGTATTACTTTGACAGTAAATAGATGTGTTTGCATTAGGAATACTTTGCTGGTAAAGAATATTGACATTACTGTGCTACCAAATACTGTTCCTACAGGGAAACAGTTCACCAAGTCTTCAAATAAGTGCTGTTTATCAATTATGTATATACACACATATATTATATATATGAAAATAAATCAGAAACTGTGTTATAGTTTTGCAAATAAAAAGACCTTTTCCCAGCATGCTTTCCACAATGTCAGACACTCTTGTAATACTATTTATTAATATATTTAATTGCTGCCACAATCATAGTGCTTTTCTGACTGCTGTTTTGTTTTACACAGAGTATGTTCTTCAGTCTAGAGATGCAGAATGGTTTCTTGTACCTCCGCTATGACTTTGGCTTCAGCACCGGCCCTGTGTTGCTAGAGGATTCCATGAAGAAGGCTCAGATTAATGATGCTAAATTTCATGAGGTAGAGATATGGTTACAATCACAGCCATTTGACCAACTATCCCAGCAGCTCCAAAACAGCAATAATTTGCTCCAACACTAACGAAAGGAGCAAAAGAATGAGGGGTCAAATGATGATGCAGTAGAGCAGACAGAAGAATAGAGCACATGCTTGCCTTGCATGTGAAAGAGCACATGCAAATCCCACTACTACTGAGCAATGGAGAGGGACAGCTCTCCCTGTCTCCTGGTAAATCAGTGTTTGTGGACAGATTCTGCATATTACTAGCCAAGGACAGTTCACGTGGAAGAAAAAGCCTTATTAATTCAAAATTAAATTATATCCAGGACAACTATGTCCTTCAAATATACAGCTCTCCTCAACTAAAAACATAATATTATGTTAACTTGACCACCATGCATTGTATAACAAAAAAAAACATTGCATTTCCCACTTCATTTGAAGGCAGAATTAATTTGGTAGCAGTCTTTTATATATACATAGTATTTTAGGGACTTTGGCAGATCTAAAATATCTACCTGTATTTGATTTAAGAGAATTTGCTTTAAGCCAGTGTAATTGTGACAGTAGCAAGTCCCCCTTCGTGGCTTGCTTCTCCTGCCATTTACTCGATGTAAATTCGAAGTCTGATTTCTGATCCACAGCTACATCTACAGTTCTGTTCAACCTGTTTAAGCAGAGCACAATTAAGCCTTTTATGCTTTGACGATGAAATAAGTTTTTTAAGAAGTATGCCCTAACTTCTTGGATAAATAAATAAAGCACTCTGAAGTCAATGGAGCTTATCTGTTTGCCACAGTGCAGAATTTGACATGAGGTACTTTCATATGGATTTATTCATAAAACAAATACCCTGGGTTTTCAGTCATCAGGGAAATTGTGACATCAGAATAATACTAGTAATTGTCAGTCTATCCCAATTTACAAACAACTTTTTTGATGAATGGCAGGAACTTTTCAAACAGAAAGATATAAAGATGCAATCAATTTTGTAAAATTATCATGACAACTTATAAAAGATGACATTTTGGACACTTTTAAGCACATGGTTTTCTTTTCAGATTTCCATTATATATCACAATTCTAAGAAGATGATCTTAGTGGTAGACAGGCGACATATAAAAAGTGTGGACAATGAAAGAACAGCAATGCCATTCACAGACATCTACATTGGAGGAGCGCCTGCTGAGATCTTGCACTCCAGGTTGGTTTACAACTGGGATTCAATCCTTATCTTCAAGTAATCACTATACTTAAGTTACGTTGCATGATATGTATTGAAGGGCTTACAATAGAACATTTTCTCCAGCCTCAACATCTTATGTAAAACAACCTCTCAGACACTCTTCTAAGTGTCTCTCAGAGCTCTGAAGTACCAAGGATTAGGCTTATCCAGCACAGGTAAATTCTGCTGAAACTGGTCTAGTTTTAGTAAGGGTAACAGAAACTCTTGTCTCCTTAAAACAAAAAGGCATTTTCAATGAATACATGAATACACAGAATCACTATTCCTCCTTGCTCTGCAAAAAGTTATCTTTGTAAAATAGCGGTGCACTAGCTGAAGGATCAAAACTCTCTACCAACAGCTTTTTCAAATCTAAAGATTGTATTTTCCCTTCCATGCACTTAAGTTCTGATCCATCTCAGTTTCTCTCTAGACCCAAGTCAGCTGGCTCTGTGTGGGCGTGGGAAGAAAAGAAAAAGTCTCATTTTCCCATTGTACCATTCAACAGAAGCCAAATTTTAATCTCAGTAGACCGTTTAACTCTAATCTCCTGCAGTGGGAATCTGCCGGACCAGGGTCACACTTTGGGAGAGCAGGCTGGCTGCTTGAAGAAGGCTATGTTCTTCTGACAGGCAATATTCATTCCTGGGGTCAAAGAGTAAGGCCAGCATTTCCAGAAGGGCTCCAGCTGCTCTTTTAAGTACCATCTCTCTTTAAAATACTCTCTGTGTAAAAAAAAAGAAAGGGAAGATAGCAAATGTTGCACTATAGCTTCTAGGAATTACTGGTAAATCTCCTGAAACATTATTTTGTTGTCAGGAGATCCTGTTGAATCAATAACTAATGTCTGAGATATAAAACACTTACAGATTGAGCTTTTAAGATAGGGACAAACTTTGTGTAAAAGAAAATTATGCCATTTGATTCCATGTACTTATTTGAACATGCAAACAAAAAGGTAGGCAAGGGAGACACGGAGTATATAATTTATCTGGCTTTTCATATTGTTCTTTAGGAAGGTCTGCAATAAGGGGCTATTAAGAAAACTAGTGGGGTGGAGGGGGAAAAGGTTGTAGTGGATTAAAAAACAGCTGGGAAAAAGAAAATAGAACATAGTAGTAACTTTTCCATTTTCACAGTATAAAAAGTCAACAGCACATGCCCAAAGGATCTCTCTTAGGGCTAGCATTATATATATTAATGATCTAGAAACAAAGGACAAAAGGATAGTGAAAATTACCTTGGTTAATCAAGCCTAGAGAACACTGAAAAAGCCCAGGAAGACCCAAAATCTAGCAACTGAGCGACTCAATGGTAGATGAAACTTTTTCACAAATCCAGGATACAAGATAAATCGCATTAATTGTGCCCGCAGTTTTCCGAGTTAATTGTGGTCATTCTGCAAAACACCTGGAAGGTACTGTCAAAGCAGGAGAAAGCAACATCTCAGTGAACAAGTCATATCAGAAAAAAAAAAAATCCATAGGCATTGTGTAAATATGACTAATTATAATATTGAAAAACACATACTGAAATGATTTAAACAGAGCTACACTTTTGCCTTGGATATTGTACCCAGCATTGGTTCCCATAACGAGGGCAGACAGCAAACAGTACAGTTAAAATGTGATGACATCCTTCCATTTTCATCAGGAGCATAAGTTGTTATCACCATTATATCTACTGATGATCTACTACTATCTATCTACTACTAGTAGTATCTACTGCTGATGTTTATGGTTCCTTTTCTAGGACAGTTTACATTTGATTGACATTGCAAGGCAGCAGCAAGGGGGAAAACTAGAGGAGGAGTTTAATATTCTTTCAAAGCAGTGTATTTTCATTCACTTCAACAGCACTTTCTGCTGTCAATTGCCTTTTTTTACAAATAAATGAATATAGAAGTATATGTTTTTTCTCCCAACTCAGTCACTGCCTAAATCAGAAAGCTAAAGGGAGGCAGGAACACTGGGTGCTGGGAACTGTTAAGAAACATACTCAAAAGGCTTTCTTTAGGTTAAAACCTATCTTCTAGAGCTCCTGTTGCTCCTAGAAAATGTTGTTAAGTTAGTGCCATTTAACAGAAAGGCATATTTGTGGCATTCAGCCAGTCACACGGTCATTCAGAGTAGAGATTAAACTGGCTGACTGATACCCCACACTGATCTAAATTCCAGTGAGGATGGAAGGAGCTTTCCTGTTGATTTTGCCTTCTTGCTTATTTCACTGAAAAGCAGATTAAGACCCTGCAGTGCTCCTCCTCTCACCTTATTTCAGACATGCACATCTGCACTACTTCACCTGATGGTCCATTTTTTTGCCAATATAGAAAAATAAGCATTTTCAGAGCTTGATTCATTTGTTGTGTTTCCAATGTTTACGTTACAATGACATAACTCATAGACAACTAGCACAGAAGCAGATGTCAATACTGTCAGTATCATCTCATGTGGTCCATCCTGTAGAAAGCACAGAGACTATTACAGGTAGCCAGGTTAGAACTCCAGATTTAACATTCAGACCTTCAGTATATTTGTTGTCTAGTTATCTCCTGAACTGGTACCAAATAAATCCCATGTCATTTCATTTTCCTGTCACAGACTTTCTGTGATTTTAGGCAAATTTCCTTCTTCTTCATGCAGCATGAAGGATAAACAAATTATATTTGCCCTGTGCCTTAATGCTGTGTTATCTTCGTGACAGATGGAGTTGAAAAACTCTGAGCAGTGAGAAGCAGCAGCTGGGATACACTGCTGTGCTATCTGCCTCAAATCTGACATAATAAGGATCCTGGAAGTCCACCTGCTGCTCTCATTTACCACTATGTAAACCCACTCATCAACAATCAGAATTTATTATTCTCTGGCCTCTGTAACTATTATTTGTTAAAAAATAGAGATCCATTTGCTTCCCAAGACAAGAATGGAGCCTGCTAGTAAAAGCAAGACAGGAAAACTAAACCAGAATTTTTCTGAAATGATTAAAAAATGGAGACAGAAATCCATTGATTTTCAGAGTAAGTAGATAAAAATCCATTTAAAAATAAGACTTAATTTCAGCAGCTATTTTTATCTTTTTAAAGTTAGTCTATATGGATCTCCCCTCTGAATTCTCATATATTTCCCCCCATAACATTTATTACATCTGATGCATCTTGACTTTTCAAAACACATAATGTGGTTTAGTTGTTTTACGTGAAGATGCAGGAATTGGGCACTAGTGAAGCAAATGATTGAGGCTCTTCCAAGATTTTAGAACACCTTGGCAATAAAAGTCTGTTCAGAAAGGCAAGGGCTATATAACTGCAGCTTGTTTGACATTGTTTTCAACAGCATTAGGTCACATCTGGCAGGAAGTATTGGTTTTAGAGGCTGCATGAAGGGTTTCCAGTTCCAAAAGAAGGATTTCAACTTGTTAGAAGAACCAGGAACCCTGGGAATCAGCTATGGGTGCCCAGAAGATTCACTGGTAAGCATAACACTGTGAGATAACAACGAAATTTTGGCTATGGATACAGCTGTGAGCTTGAGTTTTACTCCAAACAATGGAAAGAAAGTCTTGAACTAAGGAAATGACAATGCAGTCATTGGCAGGGGTAGGGGGTACAGGTGTGTTAAGTTTGCTGACATACCCCCTATGCAGTTTTCACCCTGAACAAGGTGTTTTACTTGATGTTCTTATCATATATGAGACTGCAATGTGAAAGCTGGATCTGAAACACATTGTGTGCTATATTCTGAAAGGAAATATTACAACATAACTCAGTTTTTCTTCAAGAAACAAGGAGAATTGTCCTCACATGCATCCTAATACAGATCATAGAATCATAGAATCATAGAATGGTTTGGGTTGGAAGGGGCCTTTAAAGGTCATCTAGTTCAACCCCCATGCAAGAAGCAGGGACATCCCTGACTAGATCAGGTTGCTCAGAGCCTCATCCAGCCTGGCCTTCAACGTTTCCAGGGATGGGGCTTCCACCACCTCTCTGGGCAACCTGTTCCAGTGTTCTATAACTCGCATTGTAAAAAATTTTTTCCTAATTTCCAATCTAGATCTACTCCCCACTATTTTAAAACCATTACTCCTTGTCCTATTGCAAGAGGCCCTCCTAAACAGCCTCTCCCCATCTTTCTTGTAGGCCCCCTTGAGGTACTGGAAGACCACTATCAGGTCTCCCCGGAGCCTCCTCTTCTCCAGGCTGAACAGCCCCAACTCTCTCAGCCTGTCCTCATAAGAGAGGTGCTCCAGCCCTTTTATCATCTTCATGGCCCTCCTCTGGACCTTCTCCAACTGGTCCATGTCCTTCTTGTGTTGGGGGCTCCAGAACTGGACACACTACTCCAGGTGGGGTCGCACCAGGGCAGAGTAGAGGGGCAGAATCACCTCCCTCGACCTGCTGGCCACGCTCCTTTTGATGCAATGTATGAGATGAATGAAATGAAAAAGACAGCAAGATATTCACCCTTCGTTCTCCCCTTACGTCAGGCCAGCTCTTCCTCTGCGGTACACAAACCAGTTGCACCAGCATTAACACTGAGAAAATCGCCATTCAGCTTCTGATCTCTTCCATTATTCATCATTTGATCATTTCAGTGCAAGGCTGGTAAATCTAAAGAGTGTTTGCAGCCATGCTGCGAACCTGTGAAGATGAAGGAGCCCACCACTTGTAGAACTCATCACAGTTTCTACCTCTGTCAAGAAGGAAGCTAGCTGCAATTTGTCCTACCTCAGACCCAGTTTTCCTTCTCAGACTCAGAAGGTTATAGACTGCCACGGCCAGGTCCCCACACCAGCACTCAGTGCAGCATGCAAACTAATATAGTACATGTTGGTATGGTGACTCAGTGCCACACAGCTCTGAAAGGAGCTTGAGCCCCCTCTGCTTCTAGGCTTCATGCTCACTGACATCAGTAGACTTAGGATGAGGCCAAGAATCCCAGGAAATTGAGAACAATTTGGCTTACACTGTCTAAAAATGGCTACAGTTTCTTAAGATTTTCACAGCATGTGAGCGAAAGCCTATATAAATGAGGTGAAGATGTGCAGGAGAAAAAAAAAAAAAAGACATTTTTATAGAACTGAACTGGCTGCATCTTTAAAAAAAAAATGAAATAGTCTCATTCTTTTGAATGTTTTCTGTGGTTTACTTGTAATTTTATTTTATTTAATACACAGATGTCCCGCAAAGCATATTTCAATGGAGAGAGCTTCATTGCATCAAGCCAAAAAGTGTCCTTCTTGAGTGAATTTGAAGGAGGTTTTAATTTCAGGACATTGCAGCCCAATGGGCTGCTGTTCTACTATTCTGAAGGAGTGAGTATACATTTCTTTACAGTTTATTTTATTTTATTTTATCCTTGCATTTTTTCCCAGGAGAATAATACGATTTCTCACTTCATGTGTTCATAATAGAGAAAGAAGTCCTCAATATAGAAGCATTCTTTGATGATCTCATTTTCACAGTTCGCATTTGATTTACAGAGGAAAACCAGAAATGCTTAGACATTATTTTGATGTTGAGAAGAAGATTTGATCATATGCCTAGAATTAACATGCATCCATTTGCGCTCAATGAAGTCCTTAGGGCAGAAATGCACAGTGGATCTTACTGTGCTCAGCAGCACTGCAATCCCTACTTGAACCTGTAGGTGCTACCAAAGTACAAATAATATCAAGGGCTTGATATGTTCCACCTAGAACATCCCCTAGAAACAACGACAAAGCTTGTTTGGATTAGTGGGATGGTATTCTGAGCATTGCTGAGTTGACAGAAGTCACTCAGAAAGCTGCCTCTATTCTCAGATGGTGCTTGGAGCTCCATGTTTGCCTGGGAAAAGCTGCACTTGAGAATGGCTCCTTGCAGCTACGAAATGCGCCCTCGGAGGTGTTACATGGGCTGAAATATGAACTTACACTCCCAAAATGTTGTATGAGCCAGAGCAATTCCGAGATCCTGAAGGCTCAGATTGACATCTGCAGCAAGCATGAGCTCAGATGACAGAACATTTGCAACCACTCCTAAATGTCTGTTCTGCCATACTGGCAGCAGATCATCAGTGGGGAAGGCTGTATGACACAATATGACATAGATAACCACTCCTGAGCTTTTATATTTTACAGCCTGGAGTATTTATTACCTTAAACTGAAATCAGTAACCATGTCAGTTATCCACATCGTTTGCATAAATGAGGCCTTACACACACCACTTCTGGTTTTAACTCAAAAGCTCTAATCCTATGAGGTGCCAAGTGCCCTAATTAAGGGATGGAGGTTCAGCTATTTAGCACTTGACAGAATGAGAGAGAATGATTCCTACCAGTGCACAGTGGCAGTGCTTGCTCTAGTGGAACAGACACTATTCCTGTGATGTGGCACAGCAATCCCCTACGCCTGACCCAGATAGCAGATCTTATATCTCAGATAATTTTGAGTGATTGAATAGGTTTTATCAGAGGGAATTAGGAAAAGAAAAAAAACCAAAAATGTATTGTTCTTATGACAGCATGAATCTTGCAGTAACAGCTGCTCTATACAGTACTGGGGTACCAGAAACACAGATGAAATGTAAACATCACACATCCATGATAGATGGAAGGGGCTCACGTGACAGACACATGAGACATAATCAGCAGCAGAATTCACAGAATTCAGGCTTAAAAAACAGACAGAATATCAACTCTAATGAGATCATCTCTTGTTTTGCTTCTTAGTATACTTTTCTGCAAATAAAGCACAAATGGGGAAAACAGCTGGAAGGGAAAAAAAATATAACAGGAAAATGCACAGAGCTGTTAATTTTTCTGTGTAACACTTGCTTATGCAGATGTTTTTGTCTATATTTCAGTCAGATGTACTATCCATCTCTATGGACAGAGGTGCTGTGGTTTTAAATGCAAGTGGAACAAAAATTCAATCACCAGATCGAAATTACAACGATGGAAAAACCCACTTCATCATTACTTCTGTCACCCCAGAAAGGTAAAGCTGTCCAGCATCTTTTATTCTCTACCTTTAGAATATAAATATTTCTTGTAAAGCATGTTATAATTTAATATTCACTTTGAAAATTATGTTTAAGTGGGGTTTTTTAAGTAATATTTTTAACTGATCAATTCAGTTAAAAAAATACAAAGCCAAAAATCTATATGACTGAACACTGGCCAGCTTGGCCTGAGCACAAGATGCTGGAAATTTTTAGTAAAACTAAAATAATAGTTTTTCTAAAAGCTTAGTCTTTTTTGGGTCCTCAGATATGAAAGCAGTTTAAAATAATTTAAGACTAGCATTAGATTCATTTTTCAGGAGGATTGATTGTTCTCATTTGTTAAAGCAATCTCAAATTGACCCTGAAGTAATTGTTCACAAAAAGCATTCATTTGGGATATATATAGTGGAACATGTTCAAAATAATTTTAGCACTGACAGACACAAAGGTAAGACTAAATACAGCAGTAGAGAATAAATCTCTCTATGTGCTTTCTAAAAAACTTGAAAGCATGGTTTTATTGGTATGTTTTCCTGTTGTTTTCCATGTTTAAAATTTTCTTAGAAGGTCAAATAATCAAAGCATCTTTCTTCAAGAATTTTGCCTATGCAGATACAATCAGGTCATTCTCCGTTTTCTAACGGAAATGGAGCTTTGCACCTATAACTTCTGACATCCAAGAAAGATGCTGAAGATGATCCAATTAAAAGCTGAAGGTGTGAAAAGGTGCCTTGGAATACCTTTGGCGACTGTCACGTTTCCTGGAGTGCTGAATTCTGAACTTGCCAAACAAAATCAATGTCTGATCCTTTAGTTATACTCAGTTTCTTACCAAAGCAACAGAATCCTTCCTGACTTCTGCAGCAATTAATATGTTGCAAAATGAGATTGTCACCGAAATCTGGAATAAAACTCCTTAACAGCAATGAGAAGTTAAGAAACAGGCACTCCTTTATTGCAGCGCTGGGGGCACGGGGGATCGCTCCATCTAGCATGTGCACCTGTTCGATCCAACAGCACAGGTTAAATATACACCTGTTATACATATTCACTAGGTTTCCGAGAAATATTATACATAAACATTAATCTTCCTGGAAATCATTATAATATTCCCCACCCACTTGCTCATGCTCAGTCTTTTGAGTCGAGGGTCTTCTGGTGGTCTTGGGGGTCGTCAGAGCACCCCCTCCTCGAATTCACTGGTTGAAGCCCTCCTTAAAATCTCCATATATGGTCTTGAGAACAGGTCGCGTTGCTCCTTGATTTTTCTGGCTCCAAAGTGACAGCTCTGGGCCTATTTTCACAGCTGGTGTTTGAGGCCTACCTTTGTTCTGCCACTCTTCTTAATTACGCCAGAGCTAGGCTAACTTCTAACAAACGAGATGTTGTAACAGTTCTAAGACTCCCCATTCCCTCTAAGGACAAATAGATTTCATATAAAATTTAACCTATGTGACTACGGTTCTATAGTTAGCAAGAATCACCTCATATTGATATTTAATTTTCAAAAATCATATTCTAAAATTATATTGATTAAGCATTTTATGTCATATAACATTTCCTTTAGTCACACCATCTTATTAATATTCTTATATTCAAGTAATCATTGGTCGATCTTGCTTAGCTGTACTGACTGAAATCCTCGATACCCAGATCGAGATGGGAAGGGTAGAGGGTTTCCTAGCAGTAAACTGGTGTCCATGATGGTTTCCTTAGTTTCCTAAAACACAATGCTACAAGTCAATTAATCTTTATCAAAATCTTCATGGTTAACTGATTTTAAACAAAACTTAAACCTCTGTGGTTACAATTCCCATGACTACAATTGATTCTTAACACTCTTATATTCTACAATTTACTTTTGATCAAAGCTGACTCGCTTTATTCCATAACCAGGTTTTTAACTTTACCATAATATTTGCAAGAAGATTAGGTAAAAAACATTGTATAAGCTCGAACATCAATGTCCTATGATGAAAGAGAAGGAAAAAAGGGATAGGGGCATAAAGAAGAAGGATTAGCATGAATTATCTTATTTTACCCAAATGGTGGCTCCATCCATTTATTAGCAATCCCTTAGTTTATCTGTCTTTACTGAGTGGACTGTATTTTTTGGACTTAACAATGAACCCCAGGATATTATGTAACCTATGGGCCTCTGGATTCAGCTTTGCCAGTGGGTTAATTGCACTGCTACCTGTTGCACAGCTGGAAGTGAGGTCTTCTCGTGACTTTGAGCACTACCATTCAGCATGGAGCATTTTTGGTGCAGGTAATAGGTTTTCTAACCACTGGCATGAACATTTCCAAAAGTAGCCTACAAAATGGATGCTTTGCCTTTGCAGATATGAGCTGACTGTTGATGACAAGAAACAAAGCAAGAAGAACCCAGCCAAGAACAGAGCAGGGATAAGTCCAGACAGTGTCAAGAAGTTTTATTTTGGTGGCTCTCCCCTCAGAACGCAGCAAGCCAACTTCACTGGCTGCATAAGCAACGCTTACTTCACTAGGTGCGTAGCATCCTCCCAAACACATGACCAGGCAGTAACTGCCTGACAGCTCGGATAGTAGCTCAAGAGAACTGATTTATTGTCACAATAAAAATCCCTCTCTCATTTTGTGAGGCTAGAAGTATGTGCGAATAAGTTTCTTACCTTATTTGCCATGGAATTTGTTGGCACAGATCTGCTAGGTTAAAGTGGGAATAACTTGCTGTAAATCAGCTTTCAGCACTGCACCTGCTAATGCTGCTGGTGCAATGTATAATTTGCATAGCTGTAATTTACATTTATATTATGTAGCTTTCAGCTCTGCCTTTGAAACAAAATTATATTAAAGCATCTCACAGAAGCTGGGGAAGTTAGAAGTTCAGTCATGTGAAAATGGTCAGAATTTGCTGATCTTAATTGCTTTATGAAATGTTCTTATATTTTAAAGTGAATTTGATGCTGCAGATTGAGACTCTCTGTTTATACAAGCATGGATACAACAGGCAGAGTAGTATAGGCTGCCTGCATTACCCAAACATTTACTGATAAATCTGTACTTTTATCTATGATCCAAGAATTTAAAAAAACAATCCAAACATCATCTAAACTATAAATGTAAAATTCTGTGATTTTTATAAAGACAATTTTAATACTGGGAAAAAAAAACCAAAAAGCTGTTCTCATCATCCCCTCTTTGAAACACAGGTTGGATCGAGAGGTTGAAGTGGAAGATTTCCAGCAGTACTCTGAGAAAGTTCAGACTTCTTTGTATGGGTGCCCTGTTGAATCTCCTCCAGTTCCTCTTCTCCATAAGAAAGGAAAAAACTCATCAAAAGCCAAAGGAAACCGTAATAAAAAGGTTTGCTACAGATTCAGTAGCACCCTAGAATTTTCAAAAATTATACATACTGTTCTGTGATTAGGAATTCTTCAAATCATGGATCCAAAATGTACCATATGAAGAACATTTCAGATATATGAAGGAAAGGATCCTGTTCCCTTACATATTCTGTCACTGCAAATGACTGCCCTGACCTGATCTATCTGGCCTACACTTGCATCATTCTCTCTTCCCAGAACTTTAAAACAAAATGTATGATATCTTAAAAAAAGTACTGCAGAAACAAGCCTTCCTGATTTCTTCTGTGCCCTAAAGGCAATAAGCTTGCTTCTTTTCTCAGCTGCTTCTGTATGGCTCTCTCTCTACTGGGTACCATTAGCAAGCACTAATATAAATGTGAAAAAAACCCTCTTCCAGCATGCAGAACTTTTAGTCCAAGTACGTCCTCTTATGCCTATAGTACAGCGGATATCATCAAAAGCAAAGATGAAAAGATTCAATTAGGAAAACTGCAAAATAATTTAATTGTAATTATGTTAGCTACACAAGTATTCTGTTTATCCCTTCTTCTGCCCTAAATCAGTATCTAGAGTAGATCTGTTCAAGGAAAATTTGTCTTGGAACCATTCCTGCTATTTTTGTAAGAAAAAAAAATATTATTAGCTTAGATATAAATCTTACTCTTATTTTATTACGTCCAATCTTAGTTAACATTTCTGGTTAATGGTTCTCTTTCTATGAAGGTGGGAAGAGATAAAGAGAAGATTTCACAGCCTTCAATTGGCCTAAAAAAATTGTATAAAGAAGTGAATATGCAAAGAGACCCTCAGTGCCACTTGCCCATGAATCCCAAGGCAATTGAACATGCGTATCAGTTTGGAGGAACAGCAAACAGCCGGCAAGAATTTGATCACATACCAAAGGACTTCAGTGAAAGGTAAAGGCATCTTAGAAATAAAAATTAAATATACTGGGGAGGATAAAGATGTGTTTCAAATACAAAAAAAAAAAGAAGGACACATTTCTCCTGTTATCCTGACTTTTTCCTTTATATCTTAGGCCAATTTTTGTATAAAGCATGTTGTTAGGATATATTAAAAGGTGTTTTAGTTGAGTAAGAGCAATAAAAGGCATGTGTTTCCAGTTATATCCCTCTTGTGGTCTTCATCTGCATTGTATATTAACAAAATGTGTCTCCTTGCTTATTTGTGTGAAGATTTTGAGGATGTTAGTTCTACAGAAGCAATGCACCTTCGGTCTCTTTATGCAAGAAGCAATGGCATTAGAGCAGAGCTGCAAAAGAACACAACAGTTCACGAAGAAATTAAGCAGTTACATGTTGAGTGGACCCTGTCAGCTGCTTAATGGTTAGGAATCTACACAGTGCAGCAGGACATAAAGCTAGCCGTGTCCAATTCAAGCCATAATGGAAATTCAAGTAATTCATAATGAGTCCAGATATTGTGGACATTTAATTCTCAGGCTCCCACAGAATATGCCATATGGTATGTTATGACCAACAAAGGATTTTAGTTTAATACTTTCCATGAAAGACTATAAATTCAACAAGATAGCACTTCCTGGAAGCATACCAGACCACTAACTCAGAAAAGAAGAGTGCTATTTCCTGACTTAAATTAAAAAAGCATTAAATTCTTTTTAATTCAATAGTGTTTTACTTAAGGCAGTCCTGATGGTGCCCATATGAAGAAGGAAAACCCAGACTCTAATATGTCTCTTCATCCCTACAAGACATCTTTGTTTTACAACTGTTATTACAGCTTCATCATTGTAATGTGCATTTTAAAAAAAACAATAACCTGTGATGTTTTAAACCAACCGATATTGGCAAGGGTCTACGTGTGTGTGGAGTGTACATACACATGCAATGGGGAGATTATATATAGATCCTCCAGGCATGGAGAATGGAAGCTAGGCTAGTCACCTGGCATAAGAAGCAGAACTAAGCAGTTCTGGCACTGTCCTACACCAGTACAGCTTTGCCATTTTTTAGATGCAAAGTAGTAATACTAATCACTTCACTGTTCACCGTGTCAAACCAAGTTGGTGTAACTTGCCATGTTGTCTTGGACTTCACAAGGAACTACACGGAAGGAGAAGCTTAGCAGTGAGTCTGGAATAACATCAAAGATTTGTGAATTGTCAGGCCTCCATGCCATCACAGTTAAAAAGTCCCCCAACATTGCTGTTCAACAGGAATGGAAAAGTAGTGTATATAGTGTCAGGTATTGGTGGTCTGTATTGATTTTATTCACTCCAGAGATTTTAATTTTTGAAAACAAGTTTCTTGCAAGGCAGCTTCTTCTCCAGCTTTGACTTCTACTCCAAAAACCAAGAAGGAATGTTTCTCTGAAACACCATTTCCATAAAGGAGATGTATATTCCTTTGGATGAGACAAAAATCTCAGTCTTCCTCTGTCTGTAGTTTGATTTAAGTCAATTATATCTGCTCTAATTTTAATATTGTGTTTTTATGTGCCAGAGCTCAGTTCTCTATCAGTCTGAAAACTCACTCATCTCATGGAATGATTTTCTACGTCTCGGATCAAAAAGAGAGCAACTTCATGGCCCTTTTCGTTGCTCATGGCCGACTCATTTTTATGTTTAATGCTGGTCATCAGAAGATAAGGATTAAGAGCCAAGAGAAATACAATGATGGCCTGTGGCACAATGTAAGTAAAAGAAAGCAACCATTATGATGGCACATGCTATCAAGGCTGCAGTAAAGACACTGCTGATGGTGACAGCTCTGGGAGTTTTCATTCATGTGTTCATAACCACACCTATATGCTGAGAAGCTTCTGCCAATATTTTTAAATTTTTGATGCAGCATTTTAACAAGTCATTAACTAGAGACAGGAAAGTTCAGTTATATAAAATCAATTATAAAAATCCAGCAATTCCCAACACTAACAGCTGAACAGAAATGATAGAAACAAGCAGAAGAGTGAGGCAATTAAGAGTTAAGCTAGCTAGGAAAGGAAGGACTAGGATCATTTTGTTCAGCAAATTTCTTTGAAGTCCTTAAGCAAAGAGCACAGCTGTCTTAGGCTCCTTCTGTAGCCTATGAAAATAAAAAGACAATTTTAGGGGTCAAGGTGAATTTCCCTCTGTAGGTACCTCTCTCTCCTCACTGAGTTACTGAGCTCCTAACTTGGGCACTTAAGTGTTTAAATTAGGCTGGATGAATCCAGACCATAAAACTCGCGATGACCATGAAAATGCTAACAGTGATAGCACTGTAGCAATGAATCATATACGCAAATATAAGATGGGCAGATCTCAGTAAACCTTGTGACACCTTGACTGCCTCTGTCTTGTACACCAAAATGTAAGAAAGACAGCAGTTTTACTATCTAGCCTTTACATGAATGTGAAAAGAGAGGGCTGTCCAGCAAAGAATATTGGCACTTAATAAAAGAGGCTTGTAGAGCATCACTCACAAGCTTTTCTTCTCAAACTTCTTCTCTCCTTCCACTGCACAGGAGTGTTCCCTCAACAGATGAAAGTAATCTTCCAAATTTTTTCCTCCCTGTCCAGGTAATATTTATTAGAGGCAAAAATATTGGTCGCTTGATAATTGATGGTCTCCGAGTACTGGAAGAACCTTTCGGCGGTAATGCTAATACCTGGCAAGTCACTGAACCACTCTATATTGGGGGTGTAGCTCCAGGAAAAGCTGTCAAAAATATCCAGGTAAAGCAGACACCTATTACATCATCCCACACCTCTATGTAAAGCTAATGAAAAAGCTGACTGTAGGGATGAGTTCAGGTAAAAGCATAGTAGAATCCGAATCCTCAGCATGCTGAGGAGCTCAGTTCAGCTCAGTTCAAGTGAATAGTAAAGCTCCTGCAGGGCTAGGCTAGTGGTAGCTGGGCCAGACTTCCATAGACTTGCAGCAGCAACTGGAAAGCCAGTGGTGTCTGAGGAAAAGAGAAATCCTACTGACATCCAAGTTTAGATAACACAGGTAAAGTTAGCTGAGATCAGTTTCACCCTAAGGTCTGAGATATAGATGAGTTTCGGAGAGACTTTAGTGTTGTCTTAGCATCTCTGTTTTAAGACAGTACCTAGAAGTCAGGTTTCTGCTCTACATCTTGGTACTGAACTATACAGAAAGGAGAGTTAAAGCAAAAATTAATATAACTAAGTTTCCTTCAAGGTAATCTTTACTGTTATGTGCCTAACAAGACAGATGTACAACTCAGAAAAAGTAGACCCCTGTCTTGCCTTGAGGGTATAAGTTATGTATAACACTGCCTTGCTCTAGTTGCACTTGGTTTCTCACAGTTCAGTAAGGATTGTTTGAGAAACAACACAAGCTGGAGTTACCTTCAAGTCATCAGAGAGACATGAGAGGCTACAAAAAGCATCTGCCCTGCTTCTCTTCTTTGGAAACTGATTTTTAATTCAAAACTGATGCACCAAACAATCACAGCTTTACAGCTCATAAACAAGTACAAATAAGGACAGTTTATTTCCTTCCACAAGCAGCTTATCTACTAATCATGCTTTTCTTTCCCCCCTCAGATTAACTCTGTCTACAGTTTTAGTGGTTGTCTCAGCAATTTACAGCTCAATGGAAGATCAATTACTTCAGCTTCGCAGACATTTAGTGTAACACCCTGCTTTGAAGGCCCATCAGAAGCAGGAACATACTTTTCATCAGAAGGAGGATATGTCGTCCTTGGTAATACACTACTAAACAAATGTATCCCATAGCAAGACTCTGGTATTCACTGTGCTTCAGAACACCATATTTCACTAACGAGTGTGGTAATTTCTGAGGCTGTGAGCTGTAAGGATTATTAGACATAGATCACTATTGTGGTAAGTAGCTGATGTTGACAGGTCACAATGTCACCATGAAACTTAACAAGTTGTTGGTGTATGTATTTCAAATAATTAGAACAATTTCACAAGGGAACAGATTATAATATGGTAAAAATGACTGCAGACATATAGAAGTCAATGTAGCTAAGACCAAGTATACCAGCAAATGGTCATCCCTTAGTTTTTTTAATTAATGAAACAACATGCAATTAAAAAATCCTAAGGAAAGGCTTTCTGCATGTCTTAATAATGAACAGTATGACAGAACACATCTTTTCTGTCATTTAGGCCTGCTGTGTTCCAGGAAGTGTTTTATGAGGGGTTTTTCGTCACACAGGCTCTGATCTGAACAGGCAAGGAAACTGCACAACCCTATTCATTGGCAACACCAAGAAGAATGAGAGAGTGTTTCTAATTTGCTCCCTGGCCTGCCACCAGATTGAAAAAGGGGCTTTATTCTACTGAATCATCAAAGCTCAAGTGAACTCCCACTCACTGTATAAAGACTGCTGAATGTCTAGCAAATTGCACAATAAGAAACTGCCAAAAAATACGGACAATTTACTTTCTGCTGTCCATTTTATTGCTAAGAAGTATTTTTAAATGAAACCCATTTTTTAAAATAATGAGAAAAATAAAGAAACCTTTATTAGTACTTCAAGCAGACATAATCAACACAAAAGCTGAAATGGGTCATTGATGGCTCACCATGCCATCTCTTGAAGTATGAGTACTGGCACATGTTCCAATAGTTTTAAAGACAGAAAAATAAGTTCCACCCTGGAGCTTTGAACTTCCCTTTTGACTTTGAATAGATGTACAATTTCATCACTCAGTACAAAAATAAGGTTGTTATTTTTCCCTCACAGATGAATCCTTCAGTTTAGGCCTGAAATTTGAAGTTGTTTTTGAAATACGTCCCCGAAGCAGCTCAGGAATTCTACTGCATGGTCACAGCGTGAATGGAGAGTACTTGAATATGCACATGAGAAATGGACAGGTATAATGAAGATCACATTTTCTCCACTTCTTTGACGGTCCCTCTCCTACTTAAGTGGGCTCTGCTACATGCAGCTTTTGTCTTACAAATTTCCCGCTAATTCTTATTTCTCTCTTAAATGTATTAACTCCTTAGATTAAGCAACCCAGATATTTCTTTTAAAATACAAAAAGCAACACCTAAGACAAAATCAGATTACTTTACTGATATCAACTATAAATATTTCATGAGCAGTTGAAAAGAAGCAAAAGCACCAACTCTTTGGTGCTGCTCTTTCATCCATACGTTAGAAATGTATAACAGTAAGGTAACTGTTGATGAATGTTTATTTCTTATTTGTTAAAAGAGAAGTCTGAGTTGCACTCAGTCTCTTCTTGCTTTAACATTTATGTGTGTGATGGGGGAGTGGCGGAAAGGGAAATTTCTGATTGTCTGTCGATCTGGTTTCTAGAGCCTCTGAATTTTTGTAAGGCTGTCAGCTGAACGAGAGAGGTTTGAAATGAACTTACCAGACAGTTGCTGCTGCTGCTGCTATTTTTTTATGTTCATCACTAAAACCTGGATACTGTCACGCTATACATTGCACATATACAGAAATAAAGTAATGGAGCAAGAAATTGCAGCCTAAGTGGCAAAACAAGCAAAGGTTTAGAGGAGGGGGAAAAACTTTTTTTTTGGCCTTTTTGCAGAAAAGAAGCTCAGGGCATATTCGAGAGACTAAGCAGTGTGGATATTCTTTAACCACTGCAATGCACTACCCAGTATCTAACACTCAACAAAAGTGGAAGAGTATTAAGACTGGCTGCACCTCAGTTAGAAATGCAACACCCGAGGAAACATGTTATCACCTCTCTTATAAGAACAGGAACCTACAGTAGAGTGACTGAGGGGACAGTTTAACATGGCAATCATCTTATCCTAAAGCAGGTTTCTAATACAGGTGACTAAATGAGCTGTCATTCAAATAATCTATTTTTCTGTATTGATGACTACAGAGAGGACAACAGGTGCTTCAGTTAGACACCTAACTTTTGACAGCTGGTTAGGTTTGAAAAAGCCCATTCTCACAGCTGTAGCTAGTCCTTGGTGAATTAACAAAGAACAACTTAAAGCACATTGCATCACTAGGTATCATGGCACACTTAAAGGTAGCATCTGTATACAACTGGTCCCGTCTAGTCTTTGTTACGTAAAGATCTGATGGAAGCTTTGCACGTCCAGAAACTTGTCTGATTTTCCAGTTGTATCAGTCAGTCTAACAAAACATATTGCCTCATTTATTGCTTCAGACTTCACTTCCTATATAATGCATGTCATTCATAAAATTCACTCTGGAAAAGCAGCTCTTCTCTGCTTGTCACTGCAACAGGTATGCCAGTTACCTTCTTAGGAAGTATCTGTGTTTTTTACCAATAACTATCTGTTCTCTTAGAATGCATTGCTGAAGACCTGTTTTGTGAAACATTTTTGATGGACAAATAAGAACAATCAGCACCTTTAATTCATTTTTAAATGTACGCATCTCTCTCAGTACAGCTTGTCTGTGTGATTTATTCAGGAGACACTTTCTCTCACAATTCTGCATTTGATTTAATTGCTTCTACATATTTTGTCCAAGGGTGGACAAAAAAAAATGACAATATGAAGGTCATTTCATTTTTGTTTGCAGGTGCCCTTGTGGAAAAAAAAAAAGTTTAAAAATTTCTTACTATTATATTGAAACAGAGATCCTTTAAAATTAAATATAAGTTTTTTCCTTGGAACATTTTCAGTCAACAAGGTGTCAGCATTATCAGGGACAACACAGGCATTTGAAAAGCCTGAGTGACTGGACTCAGTGTTGGGAGTTCTCTGGCAATCACCACTGGGAATCTTATGCCCCACAACAGGACACGACGTTGTACTGCCGCTGCTGTAGCATTTCCATGCAGAAAGCTATTAATTCACATAACTAAAGCAGACGTGTGAAATTCAGAATTAGGTTCACTTTCTAGCTCTGCCAGAGATTTTCTGGTTAAGATTGTAAAAGTAACTTGAAAGTCATTCTTAGGTTCCCTATCTATTCCTTTCCCACATCTTGTCTGTTTGTTTTGTACTTAGGTTTTTCATTACTGTTTTCCTCATTATGTGGCTAGCAAGATGCCAAAACATCATCTGATGCCTCTAAACACTAATTTACCACACAGGAAATTATAGAGTAGCAGTACTAGAGAATTTGAGTGAAATTAGCTGTTATTTTTTAATCTTTGTTTGAACTCTTCCTTGAGTTCAAATCAGAAATGCTGCAGAACTATAAAAAAAACCAAACAAACAACGAACCAACCATAAATCTGTGAATTAGAAAGGTGCTTTATTTTAAAGAATTTAATGAAATAATGTTTTTCTTTCACTTACATACTGACATATTTTGAGTGGGAAATAGAGCATAATACAACAGAAGGAAAAAAGAGAACAGAAGAGGGTTTAAAGTGACAACTACATTATTTTCCTCCAGGTTACTGTGAAACTGAATAATGGAATCAGGGATTTTTCAACTTCAGTGACACTGAAACAGAGCCTTTGCGATGGCAGGTGGCACCGAATCGCAGGTCAGTAAAACATGATCATCCCCTAAGTCAGGCAATAGAGCCCAGTTCTCCCTCCCAATATCCATCTCCATGGGCTGGTGCACTGAGAATGGGGTCATATCTTCAGTTCTTCCCTTTCACCTGTCAAAATGAAAGTTTGTGTGAAAGGGACAGTCGTATTCCTCCCTCAGATATAGGAACTGTAGAGCTTCGAGGAGGACAAGCAGAAGTTCCTACAAAGAACAAGCAAAGATGGAAGGTTCTTGTTCAAAGAACACAAGACAGTCTAGCTGAAATGCTGGGAACCTTTCCTACGTTGTATACTGGAAGAGATATTTCTTTTCCCAATTAGAGGTTAAATATGTTGGCAGAATGTAGTAGGCATGAGTATACACTGCCCTTAAAGGTCAAATAACAGGACAGATCTGGAGAGCACCTGCCTCACACAGAGATGTCCACAGTCAGGATTCTGTCCCTGTGCCAGACAGCCCACCTTCCTTCCTGGGTTTGAAAGTCAAAAAGTACTTCTAAACCTCATGTACTTTGAACTCCTTTATCTTCCTCTCTAGATGGTGACTTGGGATGTCCCCCAGAGTCACATCCAGAAGATATCTGAGTGTGCACCCTTTCCTCATGCATTCTGGTTTCCTTCTGAAAGAAACTCAGGAACACAAGCATGGAAGAAACCTCTGCATTCTAGTACATCCCCTATAGGGAACGATTTGGCAAACTTATTTTCTAAGCCACATGCCATTATTGTAAGCTCATACCCTGCAGCCTAGACACAGCTGCCAGCAATCAAGAGCCCCGCTCAGAAGCAACCTTGCTCCCATGCTGTATCTTCCATTGGCCCTGCTCTATGCCAGAATCTGTCCCGTACTGTCACTGGTATTGATGGCTCACACTAGATCAAACTACTCGGATCAAACAGATAACTCCTGTCTGTCATAGAAAACTCACGTGCTACTTCTTACAATCTTCTTGATCCCTGTTCCTTCTCCTTTCAGTTATTAGAGATGCTAATGTGGTGCAGCTGGATGTCGACTCTGAAGTCAACCATGTCGTAGGGCCACTAAATCCAAAGGCAATTGACCACAGGGAGCCCGTGTTTATTGGAGGTGTACCAGGTAAGTTTTTGGTAGGTCTGCGGTACGTTGTTCTCAAATTTCAGCACTGTTTCCAGAGAAAGCACAGAGAGTTAATTCGAAAAAAGAACAAAACATATCTAATGTGAACAACGTGGTAAAATGTAAAGGCTCAAGAGCTGATCAGAAATGTTCTGCTTCAGTTTCTCAAATAAAACAGTGCTGCTTCATTGAAATAAAAACATTCACAGTTGCTGGAAGGTCAGGTATGGACTCAGTAGACAAGTCAGCTAGCTAGAAAAAAAAATCATTTTTTTTTCCACTTGACTTTCCAGTACGGGCTTACTGTTTTTCTAAGAAGTGATTTGTTTATTTATGGGATCTGAAACTCCCTGTCACTGTAACTGGAGTCTCAAGGTTTTGCTGCTGGTAGGCTTCTTTCCTCTTCTTTAAGCAATGGCATCTTGGAACACAAGACAAAATATGAAGATTCGTTTTCTGACTAGTGATTTCTATTGCACAGATGTCTGCTAGTGTGAATTTGTGACTCACAGACCATCTGTGTAGCGTGGGCCAAGATTACTACATTTACTTCCCTCATTCAACAGACAGAGCTACTCTGTTGGAGTTCATATACAAACTGCAATCAACACTACGTGATTCAATTTTTAAGTCATCTCCTTTACATTTCTCATTGAAAACATGCAGCATTCATTCTCTGTGCCTTCCATGTCAATCATGAACAGCTCTAACTACAAAATTTATTATATTGCTTATCTTGGATTAGTGGCTTGAGTGCGTGATGTTCTCATACTTCCCACACTACCGGGAAGAAAAATGAGCCTAACGGGAATAATAAAATCTATGTGCAGATGCTTGTTCACTCTTTAAATCCAAATTGGAATTTCATTAGGATAGAACTCTTCGCAGAAAGGTAATATAAAGTGGTAACAGCAAATACTGTTCTGCTTCACAATAGAGCCTTCTATTTCTACATTAATTATAGAATACTAAAGCAATGCCATGCATTGGCTCTATAATGCTATTATCACCCTAACATAGAAAAATCCTACAATGAACTTCATGACAACAAACAAGATGTAATACTAACTAATACCACGTAAATATAGTAAATTAAATGCAAACTAACAAATCAGACACAGATGACAAGACATGTAATGTTAAAAGAAATTACAAACACACACCCTGGGGTTCACCTGCTTCATTACTTAAAAAAAATGTAGTTGTCAAAAAAATGCAAGATTGGGCCTCTGTTGACGGTGGAGCATAGAGTTTTACAAAAATATAGACAGTGCTCCATACCTACTCTAACAGCCTCTAAGATGCTGTCAGTAGGCCAGACACTTTAAAAGACCCACAGAAGATTCAGTAGAGCTGCAGTTAGCAAATTGAAAAGATTCTGCCTCCAAAGTGATTATTCTGGTCATCATCAGCTCTAACTTTTTTTTTCTTTTAAATCTGCTTCTTCCAGAGTCTCTGCTAACATCCAGCCTGACTACACGTAACTCCTTCATTGGCTGCATTCGTAATTTCATGATTGATGAAAAACCAGTGAGTTTTAGTAAAGCAGCTTTAGTTAGTGGGGCTGTAAGCATCAACACATGTCCAGCAGCCTGACAGTCCACTGCATCAATCCTGTAAAGTTCCTTAGACCACAGAAAGAAAAATAGAACAAAAGAAATTATGTTCATCGAGAGAAGAAGAATGAAAATATCAAGGATCTATCTACAGAAAGCAGTACGTTTGAAGGTCACTTCTAACATTTATGTGCAAAGAAAAAATCACTGAAGAATAAAGGGCTCTTGCTTCTGCACTTCTCTTACTATACCACAAGAGTGAGCTTTACCATTTCTTATAGCGTATGTGTGGCCAGTCTGTTACATGAAAATGTGGGATTATAAAAGAAATGAGAATTATATTAAATATGTTACTTTCAAGATAGATCCTCTACATCATTTCATTCCGTACCTTAGGTCACCCTTTGTTTCGCAGGACAAGATCTGCTAATGCACATTAAAGAATAAAGCTAGATAATAGGCTTACATTGCAAATAACTGTGTTCAAAGATTTTTTTTTAATTTCCCATTCAACTTATTTATATATTCCTCAGTTAAAATAAGGGATAGAGAGCATATCAACTAGGTAAGCTTACAAACAATGAAAAACTAAAATTTTTATTCCACTTCTAGACTTCGTGAATATGTTCTAGCACAACGTGAAGATAGGATGTATATCTTTTAAGATAGACACTTTATATAACTGATCACTTACCTAAACTAGGTAATTTTAGAGCAATACTTGCCTTATGTAGGAAGGGATAGAAGAGAGAGAATTATAATTTCAAGTTTTTTGTCTAAATTTTAAATGCACTTACATACAAACACAGCACTAAATCCACAATCTGGTTGTGATCTCATTTGCACCAATATAACACTAGTAAACACAAAATGTAGAAAGCAGAATGACAGTCACAGTTTCAGGCAAATTCCTCATCACTTCCTTGTGAGACTGCTGCAGGACTTCAGTTTACAGCAGTAATCCTCAAACTAGCAATATGTTCCTGTGGAATGTATCCCAGAAGATATGCTGCTGCAGAGGACCTGGGGATGAAATAGGAAGATGTAAACAGAAGGCAAAGGGCTGCAAATCTGAGCTGTTAAAACCATAGAAGGTAGATGGAAGTTAGTACCAGGCTTTAGCTCACAGTATGCTTGAACATCAAACAGATCCAAGTCACTTGCAAAACTTAGTCTCTTCAAAGATAACCCACAAGGCATCAAAGCCATGTAAGTTTCTTTTCTTTAAATAATAGACTACTGTTGACAGAGAGTTTTATGACTGCTGGGCAAGTTATTGTTGGAAGCAACTCAAAATATGACCAGCTGCAAAGCAGGAAAGGACAACACCCTCCAGACTAAAAATTAATAGGAGCTCATCTGGAAAACACACAAGTGACAACTGGAATCCAAAGATCTTGAATCTGTGGACTGCTGGAGGAACCACCAGAATAAGACACATGTGTCAGCACTGAGCAGTAGCTTCCCTACTACTCTCTCAGTAGGAAAAGAGTTTTGAGAGATTGAAGTGGTTTTGGCTTTGGATAAAGAACTGCAAGCTGTGGACAGATTGGCACAGGGACTCTCTGGCAGCTGGGACCCCATCGCTGCCTCTCCACTTGTCTCTAGAGTCCAGTGTTGGGTAGTGAGTGGATGAGAGAAGATAGCGTGCCTACAGCAGCCACTGCCTCTCCTTCCACCAGCACTGTCAGCTCTGCTCATGCTTTGAGCCCCATGCCTGTTCTAACTTCTCCTGGACAAGTCTCCCATTCTGTTCCCTGCAACTCCCAAGCAATATGCTCCCAGGACTGATTCCCTTCCCAATCGCATAGGGAGGCCCCTCACTTCCAGGAGTGGTAGATTAGCCCCCTCTTTTTGTCACTCCATAGCCCACTGTTCATACTTCAGAAGCAAGCAGTAGGAGTACCCCTCTGCAGTCTCTCTGGATCAAGCACATCATGGGCCCCAAATCCCATTGCCTTCAAATGCCATCTTTGTCTCAGATACCAAAACCAGTATGCCTGCTGAACTCTTTCCTGTTCCCAGCTACTACTCAGACTCTGAACAGAAAACATTTAGGGGTTTTGGTCTGGGAATTTTTTATTATTGAGGTTGAGGGGGAATGTCCTCAGATTAGTAAGCTGGGTTCCTAGTGGGTACCAGTGGCCATGCACGGTGTCAGGCCTGTGCAGCTGGAAGCAGGAGTGAAAAAGGAAGTCTCTCACCTTCCAGTGGCAGTGATTTGTTAGATTGGCTCAATCAATCTCATGACACCACAACCTGAGCTAAGATTCCTCAGACCCTGGTCCCCAGGACCCTATTGCTGAAGAGAAAAGAACAGCAGATTCCCTGCTTAGATAGGTTCTTTACAAGGATTACTGAAATTCCTTTAAAGGTTGTCTGCAGCTGCTAAGGAGAGATAGCCAGGAATAGCACGTGCTTGTGCCCCCTAAGAGCATCACAGTTTAGTGAATTCTGGTATTAAGTGGAGCATTCTGTGTTAACTGGTACACACATACTCACAACATTTTTCCATCTTGCACCTACTTCAAACTAAAAGATATTTTCTCATATCCACATCCAAGCTCTGTGAATAAACAATGCTTTTCTTAGATATATTTGCTGCAATGAGGATTGGTTTTGTTCAGTGGATTTACATTTAAGAATTACTTTTCTGACTAATCAGTCCTTTGCATATTTTATATATGGAAAACTAAAAATACAGCAACATAGTATGTGAATAAAAAACACATTAAAATTAATACACTGCTACCATTCAATTTACTTCTCTTTACTATACCACTAATCAAGCACAGCAGTTATTTGTGGAGGATATATTCCTCAATTTCCCTTTCTAGGTGTCAGAGATGCAGGTTTTCCCTCTGCAGAACAGGGTTTCCAAAGAAAAATAATGTAAACAGAAGGATACTTGCAGACTTGGGAGAGAGTACAGAATAACACAATTTTTCCTGCCCCCAACATCCACATGGACCTTGAAATTACCATTCCATATGCACCAAAGAAAATCTGCACGCACCTCCACATTCATTTCAAAGCTCCTGGTGTTTAAGAGAAGGCAACTAAGCAGAAATCTTCCCATAATTCAATTTGTCTTCTGTATCTATCTTAAAACTTACAGCTCCAAAGTACAAAACTCTTCATCTACAAAGTTCTGGGAAAAAAACACCAAGTTCTGAGGTATATTGCTAGACTGTCCATTTGCATTTTCAGTATGAATATACCTATCTCAATTCTGCAGAAAGTCTACAAAAAATAAGCACTGACCCTAAGGAGATTATCCCTTTTCTCTGTCACCTTCAAGATTTTAATAAGCATTGTTGTAGCCATTATCTAAATCAGTGTTACAACTATACTGTTATTTATCATGTAATATTCTGAAATTTGATATTTGCGTGGCTATGTAAGAAAGAATCTATTTCAAATTTAAATACTCAACAAACTGCTTCAAAATAGAGTATTTAATTAGGATCTCTGGCTCCTCTGTCTCTTACTTCTGAAGATGTGTAGAGACCTCCCACAGTTAAAGGTTCTTATCAACCTTCCTTCTCCTCGAGGATCAAGAGTATGGACAATAGCCTGAAAAGGAAAATGAAAGATGAAGGGTTACAGGTCTGACAGTAATTCCTCAAAAGCTAGCTATTCTAAGTTTAAAAAAAAACCTCAAACAAAACAAACCTTCATATGTGAACTACGCCCTGATATAAATCAAAGAATACCATTAGTTCAAATTCCAGTGTATTCTCCCTACAGCAGCATGTGGCCTAAATAGTCAAATGACTATTATTAAAAAGAGGCTGAAAGCACAGCACATACATTTAAGCTGTGATGTACATTTGGCTCTTTTTGTGGTTGGGATTTAAGAGTTATTCACAGTGGTCCATGTCAACTCATTTCCTCTCAATAACATAGTAAGTTATTCCTACAATTCAATTATTCAATTCATGTTTCAAAGCTGTGGAACGCTATTACTGTATAGTGTCAACAACAAAAAGTTACTGAGAAAATAAGAGTGAGAAACACACATTAGCGTAAGACTGTTGATTAAATTATTAACATAGGCAAAGTCTCCAAGGGGGCCTGACTAGATTCATGCATTTATACTACGGTAGATGATGTACAGCTTCATCTACAATGAAATAGAAAGTCAGTCTGTGCTTATTTCTTTCACATAGTTGAGCTGCCTGATTCATTAAACCTCTGAGCACATGCATCAAGCCAAACTGATTTAGTGCACCCACTTCCTGCACTTGGAACTCCTTTGGAAGCTAAAAAATACTCCCACACGAATATGAATTCCAGTTGCATCTCTGATTCACAGTGTTTCCACGCTCAGTGAGAATAATCACTCCACATTTGCCACCACAGACCTCTTAATAGCATATTGGAAGCCAAAGCACAGGGTTTCTTCCTGCAATCTCACGTTCAATGGAGCGAAACCCATTAAGCTGAATCTTGATGGGACATAGAATACAAAAACAACAGCTAACTTAAAAGAACAAGTAGAAAGTTGTGATGGTTTAGCCTGAATTACCACAGTTTCTCGCTCACCCTCCCCCTCCCCAGCGGGATGGGGGAGAGAATTGGGAAGGAAGGAGAACTCGTGGGTTGAGATGAAGACAATTTACTAAAATAACAAGGGAAAACGACAATAATAACAGAATATAAGGATATTAAAATATACAAAGTGAACAATATATGTTTTCTCACCACCCAATGTCCCAATGACCGATACAGCCCGTCCCGAGCAGCGATCACGGAAACAAAACCGAGCAGCAAGCAAAGGAGCAAAAAGGAGCCAGCAAGGTAGGGGGAACGATGCCAGCAAAACGAGGAAGATAGATGGGTGCCAGGAAGGCAGACACCCACTCTGGCCAGCCCCCACTTATATACTGAGCATGACGTTCATGGCATGGAATACTCTCTTTGGCCAGTTCGGGTCAATTATGCTGTCTGTCTTTCTCCCAGCTTCCTGCATCTGCAAATTAGTGAGACTTGGAAAGCAGGACAGTGTCCTTGGTCTCATTCACAACAACTCATATCATCAGGGTGTTTATCAACATTCTTCACACACAAAATCCAAAACACACCAGCTACTGAGAGGAAAATCAACTCCATCCCTGCCAAAACCAGGACAAAAGTGTAGCTAACTACAAAAGAAAAAAGCAAGCCAGATACAGCAATATTAAGAGATTTCTGTAGACTTTAAATTAAGCTTTAGAATGGTTACAAGCATGTTGTACTGTTTTTAGCCTAAGTAAGGCCAAAAAGAGAAGGGAAGACTTTAAGGACATGACAGTTGGCAAGAAGTATAGAAACAGTTTTACATCTAGCAGCTAGAACAAATCACAGCCTACAGGTTCAGACTAGTTCAGATAACCACAGGGAACAAAATTAAACTATAGGTTACATCCTGTCTGTCCAGAGAGAGATGAGAAAGAAAGTGTAGCTGTTTTCGTGATTAATATTCATGTAGTTTTACACTGGTGATTAGTTTTTGAAAGACGCGTTTGAGGCAGTATTACTCTATTCATGCTAAACTTTCCACCTGCCTGTAACATCCAAGCTATTGGTCCTTTGCAACTTGAAACATGAAGCTTGAGTAGGCTTGGGCCACTCATTACTTTTCCTTAAGAACAATAAGGATTTCCAGTAGATGGATTGGATTCTTCTCTTTCAATTAGGTTTAAAAAAATTAGTCTTGATATGTATTTCTTATATATAATGCATTACTATTACTGTATTTGCTGCAATACATAGTTAATCTTTCCAGGAAAGTTTTTTTTTTAAATACTCATTTAGTATTACTTTATTCTCCTGGGTACTATAATTGATCTCCACAGGACCCTAGGTCATGTCACAGAGTCAGCACTATGGTTTCTCCAGAGCAAAAAGAGGATTAAGATACACTGAACTTCAGGTTTCTACTAAGAATTTCATTTAGCAAATTTTGTTTGCACATCAGTACCAGAAGCAATGTATTTGGAAAAAGAAGCCTATTTTGTTGGATAGTTTTAGCCATAAAACCTAATGAACTGGATTGCATGGAAGTACTTTTGTTCTCCCACAGGAAGCGGAAATACCAGCTGTGTCACAGAAGAGCTTTCTGCAAGTGACTGCTTTGCGTATCACACGTTCTTTACATCATTTGTGCAGCGTAGCTATGCTGTGGACCAGCCTTACCATGCTGAGTCAATAGCATCTCTACATTTCTCATCTCTTATTTTTAGTCCCAAAGTTCTTATATTCAACACACAGGCAAAAGCACCTCCTAATTGCCCTGTGGGCAATTATTTGCTCAAGAAATACGAAACTGCGCTTAAAGAAAACTGTAATTTTCAAGCCTGATGGGAGAGTACGTCATTACAGCATTTCCACATGACCAATTTTTCATTTAATTTTTCATTTGTGTTTTCATATCATTTCGCACATTTCACCCCATAACTCTGAATAATGTATTTGGGAAAAATAAAACACTTCTTATCACAGATTTTTAGCCATAAAAGGTAATGAACTGTACTGTGTGCAAATATTTCTGTTCTCCCGTAGGAAGACTTCATTTTAGGCCTCTGCCATGTCGCCTGTATTTGGGCTGTAGCAGAGACCCTGTTCCCCGGACAGGTTCACCCTCAAGACTACAGCGGGTTTCTGAGCACCTCACCGTGTTCACTGCTCCCGTACCGCCAAACGGGCCAGCAGACACCCTGATACTCCCTCAGCGGCCCTCAGCGCACACTTATTCCTACACCAACCCCTGAACCTCACAGCAGCAGCCGTGGCCACCACGATCCACACCCAAACGCCTCTCCCCCGGCTCAGCGGCCGCTGGGGCCCGCCGCTCCCCAAGGGAGCCCACACGCCCGCCACACTGCGGTTCGGGCACAACCCCTCCCAGCCCCTCTAATGGAATGTTCCACTCGCGACGGTTAGGTGGTGAGCGCCCGCAGCTAAACCAATGGATGGGACGTTCCACTGCGGGATGAAGGCGGGGGGAGGGAGGCTGCGCCGTTGGAAGAGCCCGTCCGCCGCAACGTCCTCCTGCCCCGCCGCGGCCGTTGAGGGGGCGTGGCTTCCGGGCGCCGAGTTCGAAAGCGGAGGCGGCGGCTGCCCGCCCAGCCATGACCCAGTCGGTGGTGGTGCAGGGTAAGGGGCCGTGGCGCCCGGAGCCCTTCCTGTTGCTATTTCTCCTCGCCCCCCTGCTTGACCGGTGTCTCTCCCCTTTGCAGTGGGCCAGTGCGGGAACCAGGTGGGCTGCCGGTTCTGGGACCTGGCGCTGCGGGAGCACGCCGCCGTCAACAAGGTAACGGCGCCGCTTCCCGCCTCGCCTCCGGCCGCTGCGGGCCTGAGGGAGGCGAGGCGGCGGGCGGGGCGAGCCTCCGGGTTCCGCACTCGCCCCTCGCCTCCTTCCGCGTTCTTTCCTGTGACTGCAAAGCGCTGTGTTTGTTTGGTTACAGTAAGGCCACTTCATTACAAACAAAAGTGCCCCCAGCTTTTTGTGCAGTTTAACTGCTCTTCTCTAATCCAGACCAGCTTTCTCAAGCCTTTCCACCTGGAAAAGCTCAGTGTGTCTCCCTACAGGCAGGCGTTGTCGAGTTTGAGGCAGTTTGTGAGAAGAGAGGGTTGTTCAGTGCAGGTTCTTTGCCACCGGCAGTAAAAAGGAAAAGAGCAGCCCCCCGAAGCCCCCAGCTTTGTGTTCCATGTTAGCGCATCCCGTGCAATGACTTACTGCGCAGTTGTGCTGATGAAAATGGCAGCGTAAAGAGGGCGTAGGATTGTGCCAAGTACCCTGAACAGAAATGCACACTCTTCTTGCCATGACTATAAAGATACCACCATTTCCTCATAAACACTGTATATTAACAGATAACAATGAGCAGTCCTTCTCAATCCTTCTGTTGAAGTAGCTGTAAAAAGACAGTGGATGAAGTTCAGATGCACATGGAAAGTCTCTTGGTTTTAGTGTTGTAGGGAACAGTGACTTCCAAATTCTACTTCATCAGGTCTTTAGTGTGGTAAGCAGTCTGTAAAAATAATAATGTTGAAGTATTTAAACTTGTCAGGTCTCTTTAACGTGATGGTAGGGTAAGTAATTTCCACGCCACCCCTCAGCAGGGAGTTTAGGAATCACTGATACAGTGTGGTGTGCTTTCCTTTCCACAGAACTTTGTGGACATTGGTGTCATGGGCACGGAGCCCGTGATGAACTGAGTGTTGTATCATTGATAAACTGAGTCAGCTAAAGAGCAGCTATTCAATTTAATAATTGCATTGGGATCTTCAGTAAAATCCAAAGTCTTTAGAAATTGAGGAAGAGTAGTTGTTTAATCTTCTGCTGAAAATAATTTCCTAGTTACATCCTCCTGTTAGGTTTTAATATCAAGCTGATACTTAGATGAAATGTTCATTTTAGTGCTGACTAGCGCTTGTTGGATTCAACATAGATATTCACTCTGTTTTGAGTCGCGAGGTTTGACAGGTGACCTACAGAGGTCCCTTCCAACTGAAATTATTCTATGAAAAAGCACTGAGAATTTCTGATATTACATGTCATCTTATGTTGTGTTGTTTCTTTTTAGAAAGGAATTTATGATGAAGCATTAAGCAGTTTCTTTAGGAACGTAGATACAAGGTAAGTCTTGTAAGCTCATAATCTGCTTGATAACAGCAGATCAACAATTCTAGCATCTTCTCTTAACCTAAGTTACAGTTTTCTTTGTTTCAGGTCGTATTTAGTTTGTGTTAGAAAAAGAGTTTGCTTTTTTGTATTCTCAAAATGCTGTCTGTAACTTTCAATTTTAACTATACTTACTTCAGTAGTTAAAGGTGTTAAAAGTGTTTGGGTTTGTTTTCCTTTCCTTCTGTCCTAAAAATGGACAGTCAGGATCTGATAGCTTTTGTTGTTGCAAATCATGATGGGACTGCAAGCCCTCTGAATACCAGCTTAGCAGCGTTTATTGAAGATTTGTAAGAGGAATTGTATATAAGGTAGTCAGAAAAGGTCATGTCAGTTTTTAAATCCCTTTTATCTGACTGATTTGTTACACAAAGAGTGCTGGCTGTGATTTTTTTTTTAAGTTAACCAATTCATACCTTAAGAGCATTCAGTCATCTCTTACCTGTCCAGTTACAAAAATCCTTGCCGTTTGCAAGAATAAAACAGCTGTGCACTTGGATATTGCTGTTGCATTTTAACTAATTAAAAAGCATTTGACGTGCCTCTGTTTCCTTCCATCATATGGCAAGGCTGCAGTACAACATGGAATTTTAACTAAAATGGCATTGAAATACTGATTGTTTTGTCTCAAATTTTAGCTCTTTGAAAGAACACTATCATTGCCATTCCTAGTAGGCCTTTTCTCTAATATCTTCTTTTTTTTACCAATAAAATTTGTTTGTAAACAGTGTGTGTGTTTCTGTATGTGGCAGATGAAACCACCAGATTTATAATTGACAGGTTGTCTACAATAGAAACATCTGTTTTCTCTCTCTAAAGAGGAAGGATTTACCTCACTAAATACTGTAGAAGTTTCAAGGAAGATCCCCCTACCTGTGAAACAGAAGAATGATTATTCAAATCTCATCTTTTCCAGGAGCTGTTCATTTTCTTGTTGAAACAATTATCGCTAGCCTTGAACCATAATTTAGTTAGGGAGAGTCATTTCAAACTGTTGCTCAGACTATGAGGTTTTGGCCTTTTGTTATTGTTGTGGGATTTGTTTTAGTTTTATCAGAAAGAACTAGTTCACCTCCCAGGTCATTGCAGGCGTAAAACCCTGTGTCATAAAAGTGACAAACTTCAGTCTTCTATGCTATGCCATACCACTGTTCAAAATAATTAATCCAGGTGGGTTATCCTGTCAGAAACAGCTATGAACAACACTCTGGCAGAACTAGACAGACTTTTTTTTCTGTTGTGGTTATTAAACTGTAGTATTGGAAATGGGGTTATGCATATATATGATTTTATATGCAGAAATGCATGTCTTCAGCCTAGGGGATTCTAGGGAATGCAGGGATTTTCTTCAGCAATTGAGTCAAAGTGACTGGAAGTATGGGCTGGCATGAAAGACCAGAAAGACAGTGGTCTTTAGTAAGAGAAAAAAGTGTTGATTTCAGGTTTTTTTTTTTCCTCTTTGAGTTTTGTTAGTCCCTGAACTTCTCTAGCTGGATTTCTTGGTGCTATAGTGGATTCATAGAGGGAGTCGTGTAGGCTAGAGGAATTCCACGAGTGCTGGAGGCTACTGTGAGCCGTTCAGCTAGTGAGAAGTGCCTGGAGAGCTACTTTGAGTGAGAGGGTGAAAGATCCTTGAGGAATCCCGTGGAGCCCCATACTCTCTTCCTCTCAGTCCTGATGGGACTGAGCATGGTCAGAACATTTGGTGCTGTAGCGAATTTCAACTGATGTTTTTTTAGAATATTATTGTGATTGAATGTAGAATAGTCTAAAAGATACTTTAAATTTAGGCTTGACTGGCCTCCAAATTAGGTAAATAATTGAGGGGAAAATTAGATCAATCTTCCAGTATCCCTGATGTGTTCCCTATGTTGAATATAGTTTGGCCAGACTGGTGTATCTCATCCTTTGAGTGCAGAAGCACCAGCATTCATTGTGGAAACAATGTGATTGTAGACAATGCGTTGTCCCCGGGGTTGGCTCAGTATAACTGGTCCTGGTAAAAAAGGACAATTAAGCTATGTCAGCCCAGCATGATTTTTGAACTGGTAAGTCTTCATGGCAAAGTAAGTCAAGCACGGTCCTGTGCTGGTGCAGTTATACAGCTTTCACACCTTGAGCAGTAGGACAGTACTGTACTACTACTTTTTCTCCCAAAGAGTGGTCAGGCACTGGAATGGCCTGCCCAGGGAGGTGGTGGAGTCGCTGTCCCTGGCAGTGTTCAAGAGGCGGCTTGATGAGGAGCTACAGGATATGGTTTAGTACCTGTGGCAGCAATGGTAGTGGGAAGACGGTTGGACTAGATGATCTTATAGGTCCCATCCAGCCATGTGATTCTATGATTCTGTACCCCTAAATGGTAAAAGATAATCCTTTCAAGTTTTGGCAATGCTTGTAGAATTACCACAGAGTAGAGGCTGAACCTGAGAGTAAACTTCTGATGCTTCGTTTTTCAGCTTCCTGAAATCGTGCTTAGGATATTTCTGATTGAGATCATGTCCTGTAATTGCATTACTTCAGGGAATTATGAGGTCTTTTTTAGCAGCATGTTCAGGCCATTTCTGTTTGTTTACGTTGTAAGGGTCCTCTGAACGTGAAAGATTAAGCAGGAAATTTTGTTCTAGTATATATTGCTTTGTTTTCTATTACAATTTTGAGCTTGGGTTTTTTTATTTTTCGTTTTCAGAAGTGGTGGTGATGGACCTGATATTTACAAAGGAAAAATCTGCTCTTTAAAAGCACGCGTAAGGCAATCTATAAAGATCATTCTTTTTGTATTGCGTATTTACATCCAGTTGTAAAGGAATTTTCATGAGGTCCTTATGATTGCATGTTTTAAAATACAACTTTGAATAGTAGAATTTCTAATAGTAACTTTTATGGTTTGGTGGAGTAATGCTGTTTCCTGCCAGTCTTGTTGAGTAATTTAAATAATAACTTTAATAAAATTATTGCAGATATTACCAACCACATTTTTGTTTGAATTTTCTAAGGAGTGCGGGTTTTTTGAGCCACTTTACGTGATTAAGAAGCAAAAAAAAACTTGAACATAGAAATGTTTTAATTTCTTTATTTCTAAGTATTGGGGCAAAATATTATAAAACTTTTATGAAAATTGCATTATCTGAAACACTATCTTACTGAACAACTTCTAGCAAATCAGCCAACTAAAAGAAAAAGTTTATCTGGAGCACAGTAGAAACAACATACCTTTTATTCTGTAAATAATTGTGTATTTCTTTGTGTGATTATTCTGAAGGGTGTTTTGCTTACTGACTGAGTTTTAATTCTTTCCTTTCTCAAAGGCGCTGTTGATTGACATGGAGGAGGGTGTGGTAAACGAAATTCTGCAGGGACCATTGAGGGATGTGTTTGATAGCAAGCAGCTTATCACAGATGTTTCTGGTTCAGGAAACAACTGGTGAGAACCTCTTCAGAAAGCATTTCTTAGCAACTAATTAGATGGCATTTGAAAAGGGAAATGATAACAGTAGCTTTCTGGTTTGTTCTGCCCCTGGAGAGCTGCAGTATATTACCAGTAAACTTTGGAATCACTGTTGCCTGCAGGAGGACTTTGAAAAGCCTTTACGGAAGGATAATTCTGCTGATATATCATTTTGTCTATTTTTTTTCTTCCTCTTTTTTAAATTTTCTTTTTCAAAAGACCGTGCATTTTATTTTTGTTTCTTTGGTATTCAGCTGGTTCCATTGTTTAGTCAAAGCTGTAACATAGTTTGAGACTGCAGCTAGTGTGGAAATGAGATATATGATAAATGCACTTCTGATTTCTAAGCGCCAGAGTCTATCTTTGTGCACATAAACTACATTACCAAAAAGAGAAATTCAGACAAAGATTGATTGACATAATTAATTCCAAATTTTCACTGAGACCTTAATGCACCTCTAATAATAGTATGCTACAGACTGGAAAGCAAATCACCAGCAAATGTACTGAAAGAGAGTGCAATATGGGGAATAAAGCGTCCTGTAATTCACCATCTAGCAGACAAGTGTGTTGAAAATTAGCTATTTGAGAGGTTTTATTACTGTTAGCAACTGGCTCACATAGTACTCAAAGGAAGATCGGTACATGTATTACATAGCGATATCCTTATTGTTAAGGAATGTATAACTTTCATTTTATAATTACAATTTGATCATTCAACATGGGAGTTTATTTCCTTATTGGTACAAAATAATAGTGCATACTCCAAAGCTGGGAACATAGTGCCTCTTGCATCCTCAAAATTAAAACCATATCCTGACTCTCATGTTCACATGATATAGTCACAGCTTAGGAACTCTCACAAATTAGATGTGGCACCCAGCTCGGGACTTTGAACTATAACATGTCAGTAGGTGGAGTTAAAATAAAAAATGGAAAGATTTATTGTTGGATTTTTTTTTTTTTAAAGTACTTTTCATGTCCTCAGGGCTGTAGGTCATAAACTATATGGCTCTCAGTACCGGGAAAACATTGTGGAAAAGCTGAGGAAAACTGCAGAACATTGTGACTGTTTGCAGTGTTTTTTTATAATTCATTCTATGGGAGGTGGTAAGTAATTTTTTTAATGACTAGTATGATTTTATCAGTCACAGATGAAAAAGAAAAACCTGGATCTTGAAAAGAAGATCAATGTAATAATCTACGTCATTCAGAATGCAGAATAAAAAATTAAACAGTCCAATTAAGTGGACCTGTAATAATTTGTTTTGTTAGAGCACTGAGGAGCCCTAATAATGAACTAAGATAAGTGCGACTCAGCACAGAAATACAGCTAAAATTTTAAATGCAAGGCCGTGGGTGGATCGAGACGAGGTACCAGATACAAGGAAACACTGAGGTCTTACGGATCAGAAGAAGGGACAGTGGCCTCAGAGCACTAACATTGTTGTAATTAAGTTATTTTTAATCATGGTGAAAGAGTTTTCCAAAAGCCTTTGAAGGAGACTTCTGATGTTGCTTAACTTTAGAAAAACTTTGTTTTTCTGTTTTCCTTCCACACAATTCTCTTGAATCCAGTCTGGCTGCTTTATTAATAAATCAGAAGGGAAAATCCCCTGCAGTGATGATTTTGTCATTACTGTGTTGCCGCTAAGCCTTTCTCCCTCAGAAACGTGGAGGGAGCATGTATTATAACTGGTTATGATGTGGAAAAAGACACAGAAAATAGCTTTAAATATGAAGCAAGAGTTTTGTCAAGGGCCTTTTTTGTGGCCATTTGCTTAATTTGAGAGACCCTGCAGATATTGTTTCTATTATTGCAGAAAATTCCTGTCGTGTTCATAGATGAAATTGCTGCTGAGAATGTTAACTGTCCAAGTCAGAAAACCCACAGTTCAGTTCTCTGATTTGAACTCGGTGCTATGTGCTTAGTGCTAATGAGGAAAAAAAAGTGTGCTGGGGGGAAAGGGGTTGTTCTGTTTTGACTGGAGAACAAGAAAACTTTATAAAGAAACCTCAAAAGGAAAGTAAGTAAGTGTTTGTTTGAGGCAGTTCAATGTTTCTAAACAAATGTATTATTTCAAAATTCAAATTAAAGATTTTAAAATAAGAAATAAAAATACTAGGTCAGAAAAATGTTTGTTACGTAATAGGACTTTTCAGTTTGCAGAAATTTTTGAGATTGTATACTTCATCCTATCTGGTATACCATGAGAAATACTTTTATCACTTCATTATTTTTCTGTCTGGGAAAAACCTTCCAGCTTTACTTTACATCTGAGTAGCCTCCACTGTCAGCCAAATGATTCAGAAAATGTTCATTAATATATATAATTGAAAAGTTGTATGTTTCCAATAGATGAGACTTAAAGCTTAAGATAACATGGGGAACCTTTTATCTTCTCTCATTCTGTCTTCATTCATAATTAGGGACAGGATCTGGTCTTGGAACTTTTGTGCTAAATTTGCTTGAGGATGAATTCCCAGAAGTATATAGATTTGTTACTTCAGTTTATCCCTCTGGTGAAGATGATGTTATTACTTCTCCATATAACAGTGTTCTGGCTATGAAGGAGCTTAATGAACATGCAGACTGTGTGCTACCCATAGAGAATGAAGTAAGAAATAATATTCCATTTCTGTCAATTTCTTTTTTATTAGGCTGCACATAGGAAGTGTTTCTTCCTTCTGTGTATTGATTTGAGTGCCAAGTATTTAAAACTGTAATTTCATTTTTTAAAGTAATAATTGAACTCCTAAGTCGCTTGCAGGCTTTTGAAATTAGTATGAGTATCACTAAAAAGTTACTCTGCATCTTCAAAATAGTCTAGAATCAATTTTTTTCACATCTATTTCAAGGTAAACAGTGAAAAGCTTCTATTTACTGAAGCTGAGAGTCTTACATTATTTTAGCAATCAAATTGTGCATAGTATTAGTAGAGTCCTGCAAGGGAAATGGTTAACCACTCCCAAATTCCAACAGATTTGACTTTACTGATTGGTGATTTGGGCATCATAGGCACAACTGACTACACAAACCACTACACTCATTTGAATCTAACTTTAGCGACTCTCTTGCTGTTTGCTTATGGAAAAAAGCAAGAGAAAGTGAAATAACATTGTGAGAATATATTTTTCTCTCACAGGAATTATAAGAATGTAAAATGTAATTTTAGAAGATGAGGATTTTGAATAGTTGAATAAAATTCAAATTTCTGAATCAAGCTGTGTACATGTTTGTGACATGTAAGGAACAGACTTTTGGGAACACTTTGGTCAATTGGAATTGGTTAAAAGTTGGGCTTCCATGTATCAAAGGTATAGTCTTTGAACTAACAGTGCCACGTCTCAGCTTTTTCTTTACGATTAAGTGAAATGAAAAATTGGGGTACTGAGTTTGAGACCTCTGTGCTCAAGACTTCTTGTATGTTTGGTTTTGTTTTTTTTTTTTTTTTCCTCTGTCACAGTCTCTGTTTGGTATAGTTAATAAAATTCATCAGATGATCAGTTCTGGGAAGCTAGGGTCAACTGTGAAGCAAAACAGCCTGGTAACATCAAGTGCAGGCAGCGCAAAAACTGTACAAGAGAAGCCATTTGACGCAATGAATAATATCGTAGCCAACTTGCTGCTAAACCTGACGAGGTAAAGTTACAGATTATTCCTCTGTAAAAGAAATACTGCTAGAGGTGAGGTGTGCTGCCAATATGCAGGCCTGCATCAACTCAAAGAATATTAATTGTTTTCCATTTAATGAGTCTCTTCTTTTTAAAAATTAGTTACTAAATGTTAAAATATTTGAAAGTATTCAGATTGCAGTGGTGGTGTGCCAGCCGTGATAGTCCTAGAACTGAAGTAAGAAAAGGTTTATAGGCAGAAGGCTATCGTCTTCCATTAATGCTCAGTGGAGCCCAGGGAGGTTTGCCTTTCTGTGCCAATTGTGTTGTTTTATAAATATCGTCAGACCATTGTTGCTCCTAAACTGTCTATTGCTGTAAGAAACTGCTGGTGTAATATACTTCTGGAGTACTGGCCTGCTTTGCTTGGAAACAGCTTGTCAGGAATGCAAAGTCACACATGTTTTGTTATAGCCTGTTTATTAAAACAGCTATGTACACATACTGAAAACCAGTGCTAAAGATGGGAAACATCATTCTTAATGATTAATTGTTCTATAATGAGAAGTGCAAGGAATTAAGATATAGCTCTGTTACTGCCAAGTGTGAAAGCTTAGTAATTCTAACGAACAGTTTCTTGAAGGCTGTGTTGTTTTACTGTTTTATTGTAGGGAACGATTGAAAAATAGATTTAATTAGTGTTTACCTTATAAAAGTAATTTACTTAGTTTATAACGGTTTTATAACAGTTCATTAATTTTTCAGCTCTGCTAGGTTTGAAGGTTCCCTTAACATGGATCTTAATGAAATCAGCATGAATTTGGTTCCATTTCCTCGACTTCATTACTTGGTTTCCAGCTTGACTCCTCTGTACACATTGGCTGATGTTAATGTACCTTCTAGAAGGTAAGAAAAAATTATTGTGGAAGCTTTGAGATTGAAGCTTAATTTCTGATTCTTCCATAGTTTTCGTTTTAATAATTCCATTCTATAGCAAAACTAATGGTAGAAGTTCTGAAAGTTTTAAGTCTGACACATTTTCAAATTTGTCCTGCTGATTTTAAGAAAATCCATTCTCCCTTTTCTCTGTAATGGTTGAGCAAGTAAACTTGAAATATATTTTTGTTATCTCTGCTGGGAAATGTTTCTATTGGAAAATGTATTACTTAAATGATTGATAGAACCCACTCCACAAGTTCTTTTGGGTGATAGTTTGCAGCTGACTCACAAAATGCTGTAAAGACAAACAAGGAATTAAATTAGACTTCTTGGGAAGTAATGGCATCTTCAGTCTGGAGATGCAGTGAGCCTATTATGCAGCTTATTGTAACAATAAGCTAATGCTTGTCAGATTTTGTGAGATGATTTATCCCATTGACATGGCAGAAAAATAACAAGTTAAAATAGATTTCACTGGTTTTAGTGAGTTAAATTCAGACAGCAAAAGGACCAAATAGTGATAGAGGCAGCTAAGGGTAAGCGATGAAAGTGTATAAAGTGGAGAAGAGGGCAGAACCACCCCTTTTCTATGCAAGTTGTGACCTTTAGCTGGGAAACCATACCCTGAGGAGACAGAGTGCTGGAGGGAAGGTAGCAGGCTATGGGGAGATGCTCAGTCAATCATGTTTCAGAATGAGGTGGGAACAGTAGCATTTTCTTCTCCTTTATTTAGTTATTTTTTAATAGGCAGATTGTGGCAGAGGTGATTTAAAAAAAAATTAGAGATGATAGATGCAGAGAGTTTGGAACAAATTGAAAGAATAGCTTAGATATTATGGGTCCATAGAGACCTCCTCAAGACACCATCTTTGATATCCCACAGTACCAGTGGAACTTGATTAAGGAGGTGAAGAGAGGAAGAACCTAATCTCCTGTGTCATCTTTTAAAGCAGTCATACATGATAAAGTTCTAATAATTACAGTCTGTCTTTTCCTAAATCATTAATCAAAATTAATAGTTACATAATTCATGGATCTTTTTAAATAGTAAAGTGTGACAGACAGATAATCAGTTCTGTAAGGGTCTGCAGCCCTTTGGTACTCCTTGTCAGATCCTTCACAAGCAGTGAGATTGCTCAAATTGTCGTATAACCATAACCCCAAGTATTTAAGTCCTTTTACTATTTTAATACTTTGCAACTGTTGACCTAAAATTTCCTTAATAAAGATCTCTTAGTCTGTCCACTTTTCTGAATTCAGACTCAACAGTGGGTTGTAACATGAGGGAGAAGAGCGGGAAAAATGGATCAGGTCTGTTTTTAAAAACTTCTGATGCCGATGTATGTACCTAGAAAGGTTTGAATCTTTTTCCTGTCATTCGTGGTCCCAGGTTAAATGTACCTTTATTTCCAGAATTTTAGGAACTTTTAAACCCTGAAGGTGGGCATTCTGAAGAACTTTTGTAGCCTTCTTTAATAAGAGTAGATAACTGTTTTCTTTCTGCCTAGGTTGGATCAGATGTTTTCAGATGCTTTTAGCAGAGATCATCAACTAATTCAAGCGGACCCGAAGCATAGCCTCTACCTCGCCTGTGCACTTCTTGTTCGAGGCAATGTGCAGGTTTCAGACCTTCGCAGAAATATTGAAAGGTTTGTAATTTCACACCAAGTAGTCATGTTATTGTTACTGAAACTGTTGTCGGTTGTCCAGAGCACTCTCACTTTTCATCTGAAGAATTTCAATACTTAGAAATATTTTTCTTAATTTCAGAAGGGAAGAAACTAATTTACTTAATGAGTTAGAATAAGTCACAGCGTTCTTGGATTTCCAAATAAAGGGAGCTGACTAGATGTCCCTGTACTGCTCCTCCCATTTTCAAAAATGCAAAAGAAAGCAAAGCCCAACCTTCCAGAAGTGTCCTGCCAGTAAGGGATATGGGAGGAATAGGGTTCTGTAGTAGAAGTTTGATTTTTCTGAACAGAAGCATGCTCTCTTTCATGGTTACTCTTGTGTAGATATGGAATCATCCTTATTTTAACAATTCTGTATTGTTAGCACTGTTTCCTACCTTTTACCCTATTGACCTATATAGTTATAACAGGAAAGGCAGGCAAGCTTCACATACAGGATGGATTTTACAGGCAGACGGGAAAATTTCTGAGAATCACAAACATTTTACTTGCTTCTAAACTATAGGTATAGTGATTGTCCCTGCACAGTATTAATCTGTCCCTGTCCTCAATCTCAGAGGGTTTGCAGTCCATGTTATAGAAATAGGTGCTTGTAACTTTATTTTTCAAACCCTGCTAAATTAAGTTAACAGAACAAAATTGGTGTTTGCAGTTTAAATTTAAAATAGACACACAGTTTCAGTCTGAACTCTAAAATGTCTTATTAAAAATGCTAGTTATAACTGTCTGTCTTAGTCCTGAAAGCTTCAATGTTAACCTTTTAAGACTGTTTGTTAGCTGAGAAAATGTAGGCTTTGTGTTCTTTACTTTCCCTAGATAACTGTACATTTTTGTATCCCAGGTTGAAGCCTTCCCTGCACTTTGTCTCCTGGAATCAAGAGGGCTGGAAAACTGGTTTGTGTTCAGTACCTCCTGTGGGCCATTCCCATTCCCTTCTGGCTTTAGCAAACAACACCTGTGTGAAACCAACTTTTATTGAACTTAAAGACAGATTTATGAAGCTCTACAAGAAAAAGGTACAACTCTGTCATCATTTTAACATCCACAGCTACTAATCATTAGCATCTTGCATTACTGGGAAACAAGCTTTAGTAGTACAAAGGGACTGCTTAAAAGTGGCAGCCCAAAATTTTAAATCTGTGTTACCTGTCAAGGAATTCTAACAGCTGCTTCTTATTAACCTGTATCTACCAGGCAATATACTTATTTTCTTCAGCAATGAGGCAGCATCTGACAGATTTGCCTACCAGTTTGTGGTGGGTTGACCTTGGCTGGCTGCCAAATGCCCACCAAGCTGCTCTCTCACTTCCCCTCCTCAGCAGGACAGGAGGAGAAAGTGAGGTGAAAAGCTCATGGGTCAAGATAAGGACAGGGAGATCATTTGCCAATTACCGTCATGGATAAAACAGACTTGATTTGGGGAATACTAATTTAATTTATAGCCAATTAATAAGAGTAGAATAGCAAGAAATAAAATCAAAACTAAAACCACCCTCACCCAACTCCCTTCACACGCTCAATTTCAGGCCTTACTCTTCTACCTCTTCCTCACCTCGAGCAGCGCAGGGAGATGGGGAACAAGAGTTGTGATCAGTCCATAATGCTTCATCTCTGGCACCCTTCCTCCTTATGCTTTTCCCCTGCTCCAGCATGAGGTTCCTCCCACAGGGTACAGTCCTTTGGGAAGAGACTGCTCCAGCATGGATCCCCCATGGGGGTCACAGGTCCTGCCGGCAAACCTGCTCCAGCGTGAACTCCTCTCCATGACCTGCAGTTCCTTCCAGGAGCCTCCTCCTGCATGGATTCTCCATTGGCCATATAGCTTCCTTCAGGGCACATCCACCTGCTGCAGCATGGGGTCTTCCACGGGCTGCAGGTGGATCTCTGCTCCATTGTGGTCTTCCATGGGCTGCAGGAGGACAGACTGCTTCACCATGGGCTGCACCACAGGCTTCATGGGAATCTCTGCTCCAGCACCTGGAGCACTTCCTTCTCTCCCTGGTGCCTGCAGGGCTGTTTCTCTTGCATTTTTCTCACTCTTCTCTCCCACAGCTGTTACACAGCATTTTTTACCCCTTCTTAAATACGTTATCACAGAGGCACTACCAACATCACTAATGGGCTTAGCTTTGGCCAGCGGCAGGTCCATCTTGGAGCTGGCTGCCACTGGCTCTGTCCAACATGGGGGCACCTCCTGGTGTCTTCTCGCAAAAGCCATCCCTGCAGCACCTCCCCACCCACCCCACCCCAGTCTTGCCACATAAACCCAATACACAGTTTGGTCAGGTGTACCCAGGAAGACAGAGGATGAAAAGATGGATGTCTAAGAAATGACTACTATGAACTGTGATTCCACAGGGGATTGTTACTAAAGTTGCCAAGTGTTTAAGCAAGGGAAGTCATGATACAAGTCTTTAAATCTACTTTCTGCAGTGCTTGCGCTCCCCTCTTCAGAGCAGGCTGAGTGACACTGAGCCATGGGAATTAGGTGCCAAGAAAAAGAGTAACACTGAACATTTTATTCTCATAGGCTCACCTTCACCATTACCTGCATATAGACGGGATGGAGCAAAGCTGTTTTTCTGAAGCCATATCCTCTTTGTCTGACCTAATAGAAGAGTACAATGAACTGGATGCCACAAAAGGTGGGCCTAGGACAGATCCATCAAGACTGAAGATAGCTGTTTAAAGGAAGAAGAACTGATTTAAAACAAAAAAAAATCCCCCAAGCAGCCAGCCACTTCAGTTAATCAGAATGAATTGCAGCGTGCCTAGCTATTGTCGTTCCAAAGTGAGACTGGGACAACGGGTTCCTCAGCTCTCTGAGAGGTGACGTGTTACGTGACAGGCCCAGCCTGTAAGGAAGATTTGAAGGCACCTAATTATGGCAGATATCAGTAAGACCAGTCAGCGTAACTGTGGAGTAAATTGACACACCATACGCTGGAAAGAGAGGAAAGAGAAATTGTAGCAGCCAGGAAATGTAGTTCTTTTATCAGACTTTCAGCTTACGGTAAACTAAAGGCAGGCCTTGCTTTGAAGAAGGATCACTGTTGCTAGATTTGTTTTTTGACAAAAGAAAAGCCCACATAGTCTTTTCAAAGCAGAAAGCAAGCCTCTAATGAAGAGCTTCCTCTTAAACTTTGCAGGATAGTAGTAATTTCAGAATGCTCTAAGCTGTGTTCGTAGATTTAATATTTTTGCTTCCATGTTGTACTTAGCTGTAATAGAGCATTTTGAGTTGATGAACCAATTGCCAGTGAAAATTGGCAATATCAGAAAATTCAACAAAACCCATTTTGTTTCAAGTATGACACTTGAAGTATTAATTAACATTATTTTAATGATTCATATTAATGAATGCTGAGTTGCACTTGATAATGAGATAATACGATATACCTCTGAGCAAAACATGCACTTATAATGATGGTATAATGACTGGAGAACAAAGTTTATAGGCTGAAGAGAGTGCAAGTAAAATAGATGTTTTAATATTTATAAGTATCAGAGTAAGTAGAGTTTTATATTACAGTAAGAACTTTTACAAAATACAATGTACAGCTATTTCCAGTTGCTTCCCAGCCTTGGCTGTCTTAGAACAGCAAGGCTAGTGAACTGTTACAAATCCGAATGGATCAATACAATGATTTCTTAAAGCTTGAAGTCCTCCAGCAGAGTTGGAGTGGGTGTATAAGTAAGCACAATTTTCATTGTGTTAGTCCAGAAGTATTCAATAAAACCTTGTGATAACATTTGTTGAGAGCATTTTTTTAAGAAAGCATTCTAAAATAGTAATCTCCTTTAAATTTTGCAGTTCTTTTATCTGCAAATGCCCATTTATTTGCTCCTTCACAAGTGCATTGTTTATATTCACAGCACTAGAGAAAGATTACCTGCTGCAAAAAGCAATCTGAGCTTAAAATTCAGTTCTTTAGGTTGAAACAGCATTGATGTGTTTTACCCTTGCACATACATAGTGGAAAATGTTAATTTGAGAATCAAGAATGATAGCTGAAGAATTACAGGGTATTTTTTTTTTTCTAATAGGTTAGTCAGAGCATCTGTGAATTTATATGCATTTGTCTTTGTGAGCAACAACTTGTTACATTGGAGTACGAAGCTGTCTTGCTGTGTCTTTTTTAATTACCAGATGTTCTCATTTTGACAGTATTAGTGTTATATACATCCTTCTAAAGAATATATTTCCACAATTAAGTTTAAAAAGATGCACTCTTACTTGCATTTTCCAGGTGCCATTTAAGAAAGTGAATATTCACATATGTAGTTTCACTATAAACATTCCTGTAGCAGGGGGTGACACTAACTCTTGAGGGTGTGAATGGGCTGTTGCACACGCCGTATGTTACAGTCAATGGTGTAACGTGTCATAAAACTTTAAGTTCAGAAAATAGATCTCCTGGAGCAGTGCAAATCCTCTGGCATACGCACGATGTTATCCACATCATCTTCCACTTAAAGAAGCCTTCATTGGGACACTCAAACTGTACAGTTATCATCTTGGACTTATTAGGTATGCAGCACCTCTTGTCCAAGCACACCCCACAGAAAGTTAGTTTGTAGCTTTGAGTAGTTGAGCATCCAGAAAAAACTAGCTTCTCTGCTGTAGGAAGCTGGAATGTTGGTTGGCATGTTTTTCCTTTTGGAATCTTCAATATAAAAACAAAGAAAAGCCAGAGTTTTTACATATTAAAAATAGAACATGTAAGAAAAAATGGCAACATTTACATAAAAATATCTTTAAAATTACTCCTTCTGAAAGCTGTCTTATTTTTCTTTATCCATCAACAAACAGAAAATATTTTCTGAGTGACAGAGCACCAGGACAGCACTAGCAGCACTTATATTTCAGGACATTATATTGTTTTGTTTGAAATTACACATCTGTAGTTTCCTATTGAAACCTGAAGACTGAAGGCAGAAGAGAGTTATTTTAAAACCCTTAAAAAACATAGTAAGTCATTTTACCTTAGTAGTTGCTAATACATCAATTTTTCTATTACTTCAAATATTTTCATTTTCTATTAGGAGGTAATTTTATATTCGAAAATACCTTTATTGTCTTCAGTGTATTGGTCAGACAAGGCTGGATGAAGCATAATCTCTTTTCTTTTTTCATTTCACATTTTCTGTTCTCGTTGGTCACTCTGCTGGACATGCCTATGCCACAGGTCCTGGAACAGGGCGTCCAGGGAGTCGCCTGTACTAGGCACTTTTTCTTCAAAACCAGCGGTAAGCTTCTGTAAGCTAAGACAGCAATGTATTATTTATGCAGCACAACAGCCCCAAAATGATTAATTGAAAATAAAAGGATAAGCATTTAATTTCTGTTCATGAAGGTGCTTTTGTAGGTAAATCTAAAAATGAGGCATAAACAAAATTATACAAGAGCAGGCTGAGCTGCTGTTAAGCTTTACTGACACTGGATACTCGGATCCAAGGAAGGACCATGAAATTGCATGTGTTCTATGACCCTCTAATTTAATGTGATGGAAATGTTATGTGGAAAGAGTTACTTGTGGAATTTTTATGAAATGTCCAGAATGAAAGAGGCGTTGAAAATTATTTAAAGCCAAGCATAGCTTGAAAAGGGGTGCTGAAAACATTCATGTTGGTTTCTTTGTAGATATTGCGAAGGCTTTAGGTCTTGTATTGAGGAGTAATTCTCCAGTCACTTCTAGATATCACCAAAAAACCTATTTTCTGATGGATTGCGGCTGGATTAGGTGGAGTACACGTTAAAAAAAAAAAAGAAACAAGATTGCAGTGCAAAAGTTCATGGTGAAACACTGCAAAAAAAAAAACCTGACTATGTGGGATCTGTGCACCTAGGTAAGAGCACGGGCAGAATCACAAGGATACCTGGAAAGCAGACAGTGATTTAAAGATCTCATTGCAGCAAGCAGATTAAAAGCCTGTCACAGATATGCAGCAGATAAAGGGAAGTTAGATGGTCGTTTATACTTTTTTATAAGTATGACCTAGGTACATCCCTATGTATCTGAATTAGGTAAATCAAATTGACAAGGAAAGCCAGAAAACAAAGCAAGAGCAGTAAAGTGAAACTTAGCACTTGTTACCCACACTAACAGAAAAAAAGACTTTTCAAAATAGATATTAGCCCATGGAGAATTCATGTACAAGCTGACATGTTACTTCTGCTGTGCTGGGAAAGGAAAGGGGGAGGAACTTCCTTTGAAATAAAAAATTCAAGGTGCTTTTCTTCAGAGGGTTTGTATCACCTGAGGAATAGCATCCTTCAGCACGTACAGCCACCACAGGGATGGGCTGTTGGGTCCCTGAGCCAAGTCAAACAGGAAGTGTGCTTCGCAAGCCAGGTATCTTTTTCTCGAGGTTATAGGTATTTTATCATAACTTTGAAGTAAAGATAAGCTGTTTTTTTTATTTTTGCTAACTTGCATAGCCACTGTTAACGTCTTCAGATTTTGTAAGCAAGTCTGTTTATCTGCAGATTGACTTATGTGCATCTACTTATTTACTCAGCAGTCTTTTATGAAGGTTTTCTGATAAGCTTTGCAATCCTTTTAGTTTTATTTTATTGATCCATAATGATGATTCGGGCCATAATTTCCCCATGATTCCAGCTGCCACCAAATAAATGGCTCAGCTTTCTGGCACCCAAATCAGTTGTAATGAAGATGGGTTTCACCATGGAAACTTCCTCATGCACAGGGAAGGAGACAGGACGAGTGCAGGCAACTGTGGCCAGGGAAAGGCCAGGATAGCTGCTGCTGGCAATGGTGCCTCCTTAAAGTGAGAAAGAGAACTACAGTGTTAGCAGCAGAGCAAGAACGGGGTTAAAGGGAGTATCAACTGACCCTGGCAGAACTGCATGGATAAGCTCATGTATGCTTTTGATCAGACTGAATAGAGGAGAAACCGAGGGGAGCGTTGTCCCTGTAGTGACATGAAATTTTGTGAATTCAGGAAAGGCACTAAGGCAACTTTTATCATTTTCTGCTTTCTGTTGAAATAAGAGGCCTGCAGCATGCTACTGATGTATGTGAAAACCAAGACTCCCTATCACCACAAAGCAGGAGAAAGTGAGACAGCTCCCAGGCTGCGAAACGGCTGTCCACCAGCAGCCCTAATTGGTCTGATCTGATGAGTAGTAAACCTCTTCAGAAAGATGGGCTGAAGGCAGCTTTGGCCAATTCGCTGGTGATAGAAGCCAAAAGGCTTTTTCGCTTTTCTGGTTCAGAGAAAAGAGTCTGTGACCTCAGAGTAAGAGGGGTAATTGGGACAGACCAGTCACCCTGGCAAAGGCCTTCAGTGAGAACTGAGAAATTGCCAGCGTGCTGCCTGCCTGGCTGCTGGAGCCAGGGACACTAAATGCAGCAAGGCTCATGTATAGAAAAGTTTACCAGTGTAGCCAGGCACACCTGACATCAGTCTGTAGTTTGTTGATTGAAGCTGCTTGTGCTGTCCCAGGCCACAGGTGGATTGTCCGGGCTTCTTTCTGCCCTTGACCCTGGCGCAGGGACTTGCTGCTACTCTTGGTGTGAATACAGGTGTACATCCAATTGCACCACTGACACACAGGCACTTATAAAGTGGGTTAGGCTGGAAGGTCTGCCCGTTAAGATAATAAACTCCATTGAGCTCACATCCTACAGCTACCAGATCTGCAAATGGTAAACAACAGTTACTAACACAGGAGGAGCACGTGGTTCCTGCTTACAGAGCTAAAATGCAATCAGCCTTTACTGCAGCCGCAGCTTGGAGTTGTTCCCAGACCAAGCACTTTTTTTTTTTTTTTTTTTTAAATTTATGCTTGGTGATAACTACAACCACCTAACTTTAAATCAATCATCAACATGTCTGCGAACAATAGGCTTGTGCACAATGAACTGGTTTCGCTAATGCATATGCAGGTAAGTTTAAAGACAGTCCCAGCCCTACTCTCAGATTTTATGACCGAGCAGAGGACTAAATTAGGATAAATTGCCTAGCACAGAGCTGTGCAACAATAGCAAGCAGAGTTTTCCTCCAAAGCCATTCACCTGCGTGGTCCCACCCACCTGGATTTCAAGAAGGTAACATGAAAGAACAACTTACATGCACACACGCCTGTTTCATACCTAGGCTCGTCCTCCGAGTAGTCACAGTAGAGGCCTTTGTGGGGATCACAGATGTCTGCTTCATTGCAGGTTTCTCCTGACTGCTTGGCACAGACCTTGCAGCAGCCACAACCGTCCTTCACCAAGCTTACCCCAGGGGTGCAGGTTGGCATAGGTGGGCATCTGCACGGCCAGTGACAAATCTCCTTGCGCTGCTGGACTTCACCAGTTTCTGAAGGTTTTTCTCCAGGCTTCACTGGTGGGCTGTGAAAAAACTTACACACAGTGGGATATTCTGAGAGCTGAATGCATTCCGTGTAGCTGAGGTTACATAAAATGAAGTTGAGATGGAAAAAAACTTTGGGGCTGCATGAAGACACAACATTTCTTATCTCACAGGATCCAAAAAGTGAAAGACTGTGAGGCTTACATAGGAAACAGAGGAGCAATTTCACCAGTTGCTGTCATGCACTGAGGTGTTGTTCCACCAGTGAGCCTGGCCTACCACTTATATGAAACACAATTCATTGATCTTTCCTTTGCCTTCAGAAGAACAAAACTTCTAGTAGAGCTAAAGTATATTAAAAAAAAACCCCTATTTTAAAGTAGACAGTGGATTTATTTTAAATATTTCTTCCCACAAACCTCGTATCAAATTACGCAGCTTTGGATTCCTCACACGTTTGATAGCCAGCCACTGCCCTGTGTGCCACTTCTGATGGCAAAAGCCTTTGGAAATCGTAAACCTCTTTCGAGTGTTACTTTTGCTCCAAAATTTGAGCAGCTGTTTGGGAAGGAGCATTACAGTATTTACAAATTCTCCTGTGCTAGACACAAAAATTGAATCCTAATAAGTGAGGCTGGTAGTTGCACTGAGCTTAATACATTTTCTAAGAATGTATCTATTTGCATGAAGCGATCATCAAACCCAGCCAGGGCTTACACGGCAAAGATGTATCTCTAAAAGAGATTTGTATCAGCAGTAGGAAGTAAAGATCTAGACAGAATTTACTCTTTTCCATTTCCACTCTTTTTACATTCTGTCTCAGAATTCATGTCTTTTTTTTATTCATTTCCTTTTTTTTTTTTATTAAGAAAAGGAAGCCCTAAGTAATTCTTCATGGGTTTATTTTTCCGAGGCAAGGGGGAAGATTAAGTCAGCACAGAGTGTGTGTGAAAGGATCTATTTGAGACAGCTATATTCTATCTGCTTTTTTTAAGAACTGCATCTAAAATGTAACAGTTAAGATCTTAGCATTAAATCTTTCCATGCTGCTGATTTCAGCAGAAATGCAGATCGTGATATAGTTATTCATCGCGGATGACTGGATCCATAGTTAAGTGGGGGCACGCACAGCGCTTGGCCACCAGCACAATGTAAGGTTTGGGAGCTGCTCTCACCAAGCAGCTCTGACTGCCGGAAGAGAAAGAGGGAAAGACAAGATCCAGCCCCTCATCAGGTGCCAATATCACCATCGAGCTTGCAGAAAAAAAAAAAAATTATATATATAGCCTATATTTTTTCTGGGCACATGAAGCCCCACCTGTCAGTCTCCTTCTGTTCCTCCAAACTCCAGGGCTCTGCTGACACAGAAACCATCTCCAGCAGAGACGCTGAGGGAAAGCTGGGGAAAGGATCATTTGTCTGGGTTTCCTTCCAGCTCAGCTTTCAAACTGGAAGTGTCTGCAGAATTGAGCATTTCATATGTCATATCCCATGGAAGCTCTCGCAGCATAATTGAGCTGGCCTAATTGCATGCAGCAGTAAATGACCTTTTAAAAGGCTTTTTTCTACCATTAATTTCCATTTTTCATGGTCATTTACAACTATACTTACGATATCTTAATCCACAGCTACTAATGAAGCTCCAAAGTAGCAGCTTTCAAGTTCCTTTGACTGAACGATTTTTAAGATACATATTAATTCACAGAGGCCATTCATATAATAAACGAATATTAAACAACATAATGTGGTATTCCATGCAGCATACAGAAGACACTTTCCTAAATGTGTTATTTTGTTAATCATTTACTGGTAAAGGATTTATTCTAATCCTTTTTATCTAAATGCAGCAATAATATAGAAACAACTAACGGAACTATAATTTTTTTTAGGCAGCTATACTTTCCTATAAAACATAACGTTAATTTGACAAACATGTTCAATGGAGTGTAAAGCCTCTTAAAGGCTTCTTCTGGAAACAAGACACAATACACAAAAATGTATAGGTGTTCCTATACATTTAGCAGCATTCAAGGCTGTATCACTGCTTTAGGAAACACTTTCTTGCTGCTTTTTTTCTTTTTAAGCAGAGCATTATTATTAGGAATTTGGCCATGTGCCAGCTATATGAGGTTATGCGGCTTCAATCAGCTACCGCGTTTCAAAATGGGTATGTGGGGCAGGAAACAATCTGTGTGCTTCGGCCAGTACGTTTAATTCATAGTACAAATTAAAATATGCTTTAAACCTACAGAATTCTACCTAAATGAGTGATCTTTCTCTCCTTTTTTAGGAAAAGATGTCAACCGAAAGGTGTGAGACTACAAAGTTTCCCAGTAAGAAAAACACCATCAGGGAAATAGCTGACAGTTTTAACTGTGGAATTACTGAGAAACTTGGTCCACCTGAAAAATCTTCAAAAATCTATCAAGTTACAATTAAAATTTAAAGTTTGTTTGTAAAGTTTACAGGCCAAATAGTTTTCTAATTCCTGCTTCCCGAAGTTTCTATACCAAAGCTATCCACCTCACACAAGCCCACTGCATACTTTTCCTGATCCTATGGGCAGATCAGAAAATGAGACCATTGTGTAGGAACCCTTCATGTGTTGCTGTTTGTTTTCTTATTTTTAAAGATTGAACAAGGTCTGCATGGCATAAATAAACAAATACCAATAGTAGGCAATGTATTATTGCTAATGTTCGGTTATCTTAGTCCAGAGTCCGGCTTTAAATACGCAGAAAGTTAGCAGAGGGAGACAGTCATTTGAAAATTCTCCATTTGACATTCATCTTGATCGTAAAGGAAAAATAAGCTGTGTACATGTAAAGTGGATTTTCAAAATTAAGTAAATAAATAATGAAATTGGCCTTTGACACAAATACCTTCAGCAAAAGCTATGACTTAAAATTTTCTCCTAAGAGACAAAGCAGAACACAGCCCAGGTGCCGTTCTCATTTGTAAAACTAGCCTGAAGTCAGACTATGGTGTATATCTACATATATATATACACACACACACATGGAATATGAGCATGGACAAGATGTTTACTTTCTTACTGCATCAGATAACCATTTCTGCTTATATTTAAAAAAAAAACAAGTTGATTGGCAATTTAAGCTTCCCTAGCTTTTTTTTTTTTCACCAAATCATATTAGTGTACAGGTTAGAGAGAAAAAAAACCACCAAAATCAGGACTGATGCAGTAAATCAGCGGCAAATGAAATTTACTCAGGAGTAGGGAATGGCTCCTTATTCTTTATAAGGAATTTGCTTCTCTGAAATTTATTTTGTCATTAAGCAAATAAAAACTTTAAACCAGAACAGGATGAGGAAGGGAGAAATCTTTTTCTTCTTGCTAATGAACTTACCTGTTGTGTACAAGGGATGATGAAGATGGTGGGAAAAAGGAGCCACCGCATGTTCCTGCACATTCAGAAGTGAAACTGGGAGATGGGGAACAGGCTGAGCTGTGTCAGAGGAAGCACTGAACACAAAGCTCTCCTCTGTCTCCCTTGCCAACTCTACTTTCCCCAGCACATGCACGAACACATACACGCATTCACACTTTAAATTCTCCACTTCATACAGAACCAGCTTCACACTGAAATTTCCAACTGATCTTCTTTTCCCTGCCCAGCACTGGAATACAGATTTTCACACCCTGCTTGATCCCGTCCAGCTGCTTCAGTAGATTCTGCCGGACTTAACAGAGGCTGGGTGGGGTGACATCTGATTCTTAAAATCTTGCTGCTGGAAATGTAGTGTTATTTTTAACTTGTCTTCAGGTCCGTATTACAGGAATTTCTGAAATCTGAAGGGCAGAGCCCCAAATACCTGTATTTTTTGAGACAGAGAAAGCAGAGTTTCTCAAAATTTGCAATATTGTGCCTAGCAGAATCATAGCGTAAGACTTAAACACCGTCAGTACGTGCTCTCTAAATAGGGAAAGAGATGCTATACAGTGTGCCATAACGCTAGTACATATTCTGCACCACTACTTTCCATGGAATCCTAATGGAGAAACCCAAACTATAATGTACTTTTCCTTTAAGTGTGCACCTTGTCTTACTGCCATGCCACCCCGCTTAAACACAAGACCATTCATATCTTGACATTTCCTCCTCACTAATACTATCGAGGTGACGTGCTTGATTTTTAGGCTAAGAAGTGAGGATCTCCAGGATAAGACAAAAGCTCCACCCCTGCAACAGTGGTGTTGGTGGTGCCCTGGTGAATGCTTCCCCTTTGCACTTGTCCTCACTCAGTCGCCTCCTGTAAAGACCAAGAGTTCCTAGAGATGGCTGCCAAAGCCCGCGCTCACGCAGCAGCTGTGTGTGAACAGAGGTGGGAGCATCGAATCAAATCCAGACCGAGCAATTCTGTTTTGCTCCTCGACTCGGAGCACCACATGCCCTCTGCAGTTAAAAATGAATTTTGAACTGCCTTTCAAATTCTTGAGCTGTAAATCACTGAAAAACTGCTCTTCTTCAGCACATCCACTTTGTCACAATCTTCAACCTAAAGTCCAAACAATACCTAGGCACCAAGTGGATGCTGCAGATCAACTGCAATTTCAGTGACATTACACCCAGTACGTGACAGTGCAGTGCAGGTCTGACTCAAGCCTTGTGTTTCCTATTAAAAGCTTATGAACATAGCACCTACGTTTCTCAAAAATCCCTTCTGTATACTTTCAAAACACAGCCTGTTTCACAGGATCAGAGGAGAGCTGAGGCTGGAAGAGACCCAGGAGATCTCTAGTCCAACCAGTGCTCAAGTAGGGTCAGCTCTGAGATCAGACCAGGTTACTCAGGGCTCTGTCTATTTGGGTCTGGAAAACCTCCAAGGGTGGAGACTGCCAAACCTCTCCTGGCAGCCTTTTGGAGTGGTGATAATAAGCAATGCAGGCTGTCCAAGGACAGGTACTGTTTTCTCCTGCAGATCCAGAGATATTCCTTTCCCGGTCCAGCCTGGAAGAAGTGAGGAAGGTCAGAGGACTAGGACACCCATTCTCTTCCCTGCAAGGGCGCACACAGCATTCATTTGAAATGTGTTGTTCCTCTTTGCATCACAGAAATAAAACATATGGCCAGTGCAGGGCTGGGAATGCTCTGTGCGAGCCAGCAAAGACAGATCTGTTGTGGATAATGGTCCCCAGTCTTGGGAAACAGGAGAGAGATGTTCCTGTAGGATTATCCACTTCTTCTATATGGTGTATTCTGTTGGAATTCACCTGGAGAGCATGATATCTTCAAGATCAGAGAGGAAGACTTTGAAACTGGGGTTTGAGTATAATTAAGCTGATTGATAGAAAATGTTGCATTTGGGAGGGGTGGGAGGAAGGTTCCTCCTCAAGGAAGACGTTTTGGTGGTGCAACACATTAAAATGCGATTTTATGGTTGCTCACATGTGTGCAAAGCAACCGGTGTGCTTCTTCAGCTTGGGAAGGGCCTGCTGCTAGGAGCAGCACTCCTTGTGCTTGACTTAGTATTTATTAGAGTCCGTGTCTCTGCTAGTATTGGCTCTGATTTAAATAAATGGAGGCTCTTTTCCTCTCCTGCAGATCCTTAGTGATCCCTCACAACTTAAAAATTAATGCTGTTAATGCCATGTCCAGACTCAGCAATAGTTTGTCTGTATGCATCCTTCTTGCCAAATCTCCCTTGCAGATTTGATTACATAAAGCATCATTCATTTCCTGAACCAAACCTGCTCTGTTATCTGGTGCCATCCTAATACTACCCTGATGGGAAATGTAATTTGGTTGTATATTCAGTGACCTCTACATACTATACACTTTTTTTTTGGTGCCAAAAAAAATCATATTCCTGCCTGAAACATGCCATGTAAATCCATTGTCTTAAGAGGTGGAAAAGCATGGGATATAAACCCATAAATGAATACAACCATGCATTCTAACAGTATACCCTGTCTTAGACAAAATGCCAGAAGTATTAATTATCAATATTTGTTACGGGCCAGGATTTTCAATACTCTCTACTGGGCTTGGTGGTTATTGGGACAAAATCCAGCAAAGCCAGGGTTGGGTTAGGTCATTCCTAATAATGTAGTGTCAGTCCCAGACACACGCCAGAGCTACAGGGTCACCTTTTGGCAGGAAGGTTTTAACACGTTGTCCTGTTTTGTCACTCTCTGTGCATGGATGTTGCAAAGAGACTCCTCTGTCAGTCAGCCAAACCTACTGTCTGTGTCTCTTTGCTCAAAAAAAAATAAACAGATGAGTAAAAGAAACAGGTACATTATATGGCAACGTATTGCCCTTGGCTCACCCTGTCTCATATGCTGTTTGCTCACTCAGGCTTTGCAAAGAAAGTGCCTTCTTCAAAACAGCTGTGCTCCAAAAACACCAATGGACTTCACCAAGAGGTATGCTTGCTGTTGACGGCAGCTTGGCCACACCGACGCACAGACATCTCCCTACTGGAAGCAGCAGAGTTTGCTCCAGGACAGCATGGTGTGCCTCAGGTCCTGGGCTTACCCATGCTCAAACCTGTGGTGAAGTTCCCAGCTGGGTCACTGAGGCCAGGCACTGTGATGGTCTTTGCAGAGGAGCCCCTCGTCCACCACCAAGCTCTTGTGAGATGCCTCCCTTCTCGACTCGTTAGCTGCTCAGCTTTTGTAAATTTGGGCCACTTTTGCTTCTCTTCAAATTGAGTTTCAGACATGAGTTGCACTCAGAAAGGCTCCATACCTCTCCTGGAGCACCACTAACAGCACGTTCCTCAACGCAGCTAAGTAAGGAACTTTCTGAGACGATGGGGATATTGCCTATGGGACAGAAATTCATCTTGTCCGTCATAACCACTTCAGCAAGGCCATGTGCAACACTGAGATCACTGCTAGAGAGGTAGAACTGCTTCGTACAAGGACATTCATTGTATGTTCCCCACAGTGTGTCGCTGTTTCTATTTCAGCTGTTGTCTACTTCCAAACTAATTTATAAAGCTTCTTAGAGCCATAACACACTACCTGATTTATGAAGATATTTACATGCTGATTTAAGATGTCTAGGTACCATTTTCAAAACTGACTTACGCAGGTAGTTATCTATATCCTATTTTCATCTAATGGGCCTTAAACACAGAAAAGATGCCATAAAGTGCCTGTATTCCTAAGGACGCATCTCTTAAATGTTTCATCTTTCTATGGCCATCTATCATATGGAACAAGAAACTCTCGGAATTGTTTAAGTTGAATGTTTGTCAGCAAAGAGAGGCTGAGCTTTCATTCTTCTTGTTAGCAGATCATTTACAAGTATCTGTACATGCAGAACAGGATCAGCCTGCACTATGCCCAGCTCTGTGAGGCAGACTCTGTGCAATCAGTCCAGAGAGGCACAGACTATAAAATACAGGCCAGGAAGAGTGAAGGCCAAGGTAGGAATAAAAATGAAGACAAATTGGGGACCCACCAAGCAAGACAAAGAAGTGTAACTGCGCTAAGCTAACCTATTACACACTGGAATTGACCAATTCTGCATACACTGCGGTGGCTCTGCTTTCTCTTTTTAATTTGATGCTGAATTCACTGTGACAGAATAAACTCAGATTAGCCCAAATCATATTTGCAAAGCAGGTTTTCTCCTCAGCTTGGCTCTGTGGTCTCTCCAATGCCAGCAGCTCCAGCCTCCCCTACCTTTCTGTCCCCGCAGCCGGCCAGCGCTTTGCAGAGCAGGCAGCCAGGCCTGCTCCTCAGGCAAAAGCACTGTCAGGATAAATATTTGAGCACGGCAGCTAATCTTGTGTGTCAGGAGACATGCGAACTTCCACTGAGGCTCCTACGATTCTCAAAGGGTTTCCATTGTTAGTTATAGGAGGAAACAGCAAAGCAGCTTCCCAAACTCCTGGGCTATTTACACACGTAGTTTGTGCGCCAGCTAAGAAACATTCCCAATGGAAAGGAAAATAAAGTCCCAGCCAACGTCCTACCCAAACCTTCCTTGAGGGGAGGGCATGGGAGAGACACAGAAAGAGTTGTGTTTTCTCCCAAACCACCAGTTGGGGATTTTTTCTTTTTATTTTATTCCCAGTACATACTTTATTAACTTTTTTAAAAACATCCCACCTAAATATTGGTGTATTCCCACTGCTATGGCTAGATTTATTTTGGCACTAAGTAATCTGAAAGACAAACTCAGCTGTTTGGTCTACAGGGAGAGTACATGATGCTCTCTACAGACCCAGAGACCCTCATAAATTGCAGGGTACTGGCTGGATCTGGTGCCCATTTTGCAGGGCAAGTGTCCCAGGACGTGCAAAACCCCCAACAAAGGGAAGGGAGGCTGCGCCCGCACCTGTCCTTCCTGCTGGTGCAGTCACCTCCACCTCTCTCCTCTCGTGTACAAGACAGCTGCTCCAAGTTTCAGGGCTGAAAGGATTTGCTCCTTCACTGAATGGGTCCATTAAAAATGGCAGAAGGTGTGGAACTGGTGGTCGAGAGTCCAAAAGGCAAACTCTGGGTGGGCACATCAGATTTCGTGAGAGCCTGTCTTCAGGATCTTGTAAGGGAGGATTTCAGAAAGGGCATAAACGTGTTCTTGCCCCAGCCCTCACATTGTCTCTCTCAGGCTCTAAAAAGTAATGAAGTATCAAAAAAAAAAAAAATCCATACCTTTATATTGCAAGGGTATGGAGAATAGCATGAAATGTCTTTATTTTTCTACGTAAGAATCTCACCTCAGCATATGTGTATGAAAGAGTGCAAAAAACCCACGGGAAACTCAGTTTAAACAGCCACATTTGGTTTCTTTTCAGTTTCCTCTATATAAAAAGCAAAACATCCAAGCAAAACCCCACATCAACTTAAACTCTCCAGAGGGCTTGTAAGCTTGTCTAGCTTGAAAGAAAATGTTGCAGAGTTATGTTGGGTTGACCACCCCAGCAACTCAGTTGCATAGTTACCCTTCCTCTTTCATGCCTCCAGCAGAATTCCCTGTAAATCATCAGGGGAAAAGAAAACAACCACCTCCGTTGCACAGCTGTGTCCATTTACTTAATCTCAACGCTTCGGTCCAAGTAACGTGTCCACCACCACCAGGCTGAACGAAGGAGGAAAGATGGCAGGCAGGGTCTGGCTGGTGGGTTGCCCAAACCTCATTTGCCATGTGGGTGGAGGGTGGAAAGAAAAAAAGCAGGAAGGAGTTAAGGCAGAAGTCTTCTAGTGAATGATTGTGCCTGTCCCAGTCATCTCTGATCTGGAAAAGCCCAGAGGAGAGCTCAAATATAAACAAGTGAACACAATGTGTCTAAGGACGAGAGGTAATGGTTTTAAAATAGAGGGGGGTAGATTTAGATTAGAAATTAGGAAATTAGGAAAAAATTTTTTACGATGCGAGTTACAAACACTGGAACAGGTTGCCCAGAAAGGTGGTGGAGGCCCCATCCCTGGAAACGTTCAAGGCCAGGCTGGATGAGGCTCTGAGCAACCTGATCTAGTCAGGAATGTCCCTGCTTCTTGCAGGGGGGTTGGACTAGATGATCTTTGAAGGTCCCTTCCAACCCTAACCATTCTATGATTCTATGATTCTAAGATCCACAGCTCTCAGACCTGTTTTGCAGAAAGGATTATTTCATTTGCGTTTTCTGTAAATGAGTCATGACCTATTGATAGCTACAAAAGTCTCTGTATTGCTTCTACGAAAACTGGGCCTCAGAGATGTTGCCTTACTTTTTTTTTTTCTGTGTTAAAATTCTGGCTCCTCCTGCCATGGGAGCTGTAGTGCTAGCTGCTGGTGGGACCACGAGGTGGCTGAAAGCAAAACCAGGGGAATTTAAATGGGAAAGGGGAAAGAAACAGAAGGTTTAGCGCTGCTGGAGCCAGACTGTTTCCAGGGTCAGCTTTTGAGCTGGTGTCCCCTCGTCGCTGCCCTGACCTCCTGCCCCAGTTAGGGCTGAGGGGCGCAGGCACCACACCTAACGCCTTGCCTTGCCTCACCTGCTGACTGGTTGCCAGAGGAAGGATACTCTGGAGGTACCTGCACAGATACCCAGGAGGCCTTTGGATAAGCCAGGCATGGCCTCACTCTGCAGAGCTAAGAAGAAGTTAGGAAAAGAGAAGAAAACTTTTCCAACGAAATTAAAAGCAAGAAAGATATTAGAGTTTTCTTTTATATATCCTCAATAATGCATGGATCCCTCAATCCCTGTCTTTTAAAATCTCTTGCAGACTGCCTTAAATTCATGGGAGAAGTGCTCAGTCTTGCATTAGGTACAGCCCTGCCATCTGTTGGACTTTTTAAATTAAACACTTGTTTAATATAAGAAAAAAAAAAACCTGACAGCAGTTGTTTGATTTTAGTATCAGTCAAATATGTGTTCACTTTCCTAAAAGAGTTGAGAACCCAGCAGTGACCCTGACATTTCCTGGGGAGTCCGGTTAATCCGAGGCCCCATGCAGAAAGCCTGCACCCAAGGCTGTGCTCCTGCCTCACCGCCCATCTCGCCAAAGGTGTAAACCAGCTTCAGTGATGGCAACATCCTGCTTCTGTGGGCATCTTCCCACACAAAAAGGAAAAGGTTTCTTTTAAGGGAAAAAGGTTGTTTTTTTAACCTAAGACTAACAGATCATCTGTCCTGTATGTTTGTCTAGGTGTCAGAGAGACTTTACGGGGGAAGAAGACCAGGGTACTGAAAGACCCTTTAACCTAATGAAGATAGGGATAAGAAGATCCAACAATGGCTGTCTTAAGTGAGACAAATTCTTATTAGACATAAATACTTAACAGAGGATGACTATAACACAATATACGGAAGGCAGTGCCAGGTCTTTGCCTTTTTGGGGTGAGATTCCCCTAGATATCATCTGGACAGCTACTGTGAACTATGGACACTTTCTGTCCCTGGAGAGCGACAGGCACTTCCATGGTGCAGGACACTTCATCCTCAGGAGGAGTTGAATCACATCCTTGAAACACCTCTGTACCTTTTTCTCTCTGGTGACCATACAGGGAGCTTGGGATGATGTCTGGTCTGAGGAGTGCATCTTTTGTGTGTAGGCATCTCTCTGGCAGAATCACTTGAACCAAACACAAATAACGGTGCCCAAAGCTCAGGTGATAAGGTGCGGTGTAAAACTTGGTGCTTAGATGTCCTCAGGTAATTTCACAGTCCCTTCTGGTCTTGCTCTCCTTGTTTCTGAGGCTGACACCACAGCAGAGCCATAGGCATGGTGCAGCTTGTCACGGGATTGACACAGGCGGTCGGGGCCGGCCCGTGATCTGGACAACCTTGAAAAGTGCTTTTGGTTCCTTGCTGTAAGTGAGGGGCAATGGGAGGGGATGCCCCTTTGGCAGTGCTCAGCATCAAGTCACAGGAAAAATCAGCCACAACTACCCAGCAAGCACTCGCTCCGCAGCTGCACCCAGCACAACACCCAGCACCAGCTCCTTCCTTTCAACATAAAGAGGCCTTCAATAAAAAAATGAAAAGACACTTACAGAGAGCTTCTGTGCATGGAGGATATGTTCATTACCATCACTCTGATTCAAGCCTTTGAAGATTTTGAATATGCTCACATTGCTCATTCCTTCTGAACAGAGGAAAGGAGCACTCTGCCCTCTGTTTTCATGTACTTAAGCTACATTCAACAGAGAAGAAGCCCCAAGTGTTTTTTCTTGTGGGACTCAGCTAAGGTTAGTTAAACTGGCAACTGGATCTTTTTTCTTATGAAAATATGAAAAGTAGGGTTTAGAAACGCCGTACTGAAGATGCTGTTGCAACTGCAGACAACAGCAGAAGACACTCCCTGAAGTACACTGCTGAAGTATGATTTTTAGAAAAGTTAGTGTATTCACAGCAGGGAGCTTGCACTGTTCTTCCAAGAGTCTTGTCCAGTTTCACACTGCAACTCTTATTCCTGTGTCAAAACACAAATTTCCTCTCTGAAAGCCAGCACGCAGCTAAAGGAAGCCACTGCAGATAACGCTGTGTGTTTTCTGTGCTATATCAGAAATGCCAGGAAAAACCTCATATCTAGTCTGCACTTAAGAGGTTTTCCCACCCCCTAGAAGTTCTTGCCCACAAGAGGCTCATTCAGAATCTCTCAGGGAACTTGTTCCTGCCCTGACTGCAGCTAGAGCCTGACAAAAATAATGGAGAACCCAGGCAAAAATGCTTCCCTGAGTCATGTGTCTGATTCCAGGCAAGGTCGCAGTGTGCTGGGAGACAGCAAACATGCATGGATGAGCGACATTGCCTGACACCCAGCCTGATTTATGACAGTAGTGAGAAGGTGACATTAAGTGAACCACAGAACACGCACTCCAGCCCTTCGCCATCGGCAAATGCTCTCTCACAGATGTAGCCCAGAGGACGTAACTACACTGGTATGGAGGTGTAAAGCTCTACGGTCAATTAAAATCTCAGCAAAGTCTCACTTAGCATCCACATTGCCCATACACATGTATGGGCAGCCTGAACTCTGTCCAGCCACAGAGGATGAGGCAAGAGGGGAGGATGAAAAGACACAGAAGTTCAGGCAGAACAGCCACATCATCTAAATTAAGTAGGTCACATATGGATCGTAACACCTCAGCTCCGTGCGCAACCCAGATGGTCTCCAGGCGTCTTCAAAGCATTGGATCAACGTGGACATTTCCTCAGCGATGCCGGCCCTCCATCTACTCACACTCTCCCAGACACAGTTCAGGCTCAGTGTGGGTCTGGCACCCTTCTAAGGTGACAGACACTGATGCAGTGTTGAGGGTAAGTGAATTTAGCAGTACAAACATGAGCTGTGTGGCCCCCTCTGCACTCAGGGCCAGGCAATGGTCTTCGATTTGTTTTATTATAGTGGAGAGACAGCCTCCGGGTCTAAAACGTACCTGATCATTTTTCCACACACCTTCTGCTAACAGGATCTGGAGTTGACTCTTCTACTATGCATTAAATCGGGAAATTACTACCATTAAAAATCACTTTATTCAATCAGTTTTATAGTCGTCTAGCAGTTGCCAACTTTTGTCTTCAAGTGCACACTGAAAGTGTGTCTACGTGACTGTCAGCCCTTTGCAGGTCTCATGGAAATACCAAGTATACCTTTAAAATTTCTAGCTGGGGTCCTGCAAACAGAGTTGCCATGGCAGCACAGAGATCTGGCCCGGCAGGACATCTTTGCTTGCCTTTCCAAAGGTGGCAAACCATTCAGAGCATCTAAAGGATAATTCTTTAAAACAAACTGGGCTTAAAAAAAAAATCACCTCGGTTTCCTCCACCTCTTAAAGCATCAATCTGAGACCTAAAATCACTAGTCACGTTAGAAAAGGAGTAAGCCCGTGGTGTGAGAGGTCCATTGAGATTAGAGACCTGTGTAAGCCTGATGTGAAACCAGAGCAAGCCCCCAGCAATGAGGACACAGCCGCGTCGCTGCCAATGGCTGGAGCAGCTCTTGGCACAGCAGTGCTGCAGTTCCCCCTTCAGTTTTCTGCAGATGGCTCTCGCGCTAGCAATCACTGCTATTGAAACTACGTGGCTTTATTCTCCTTCATTACTTTCCCTCTGACAGGAGAAATTACTGCACTTGGAAAGTAAACAGCTTTTGTTGCAGTTGTGAATATCAGCACTGCTCTAAAACCTTTAGAAAAAACACACACAATGCAGGAAAATAAACACTACTGAACACTGGTTGTTAGTATTTTCATCATGCCGGAGGAGTGCCTAATGTTTGACTGGACCTGCAACGACAGCGGAGAGTGTCTGCTCTCCAGAACCTGTGGTTTCAGTTCTTCAAAGACTTCAGGGAGTGCTTTCATCTGCCCAGAGCAGTTGTGCGGAGGGACTCTTTGATGTGCATTAAGGGTTGTGCCTAAGTATTTGTAGGGCTGGAGCCTGACCTGACAAGCACAGAAAATCAGAAAAAAACTAGTAAGAGTAGCAATCTTGATTGGACAAAATCAAAGCTGAGGCACTCAGCAGCATCAAAAGGCATTTATGACCAGTAACTTCTGTCTCTATGAGAGAGGAACGCAGGAGCTCTTCTTAAATCCTCGGGCTAATTGAGTCCCGTCAAGACCTGACGATCCACAAGGATGCAAACATCCCTGGCTCCGTCAGGTTGCTCACACTATACATGTCCAGCTGTGCAATGATGAACACTGGGAAGGAATCAAGGAATCCCTCCTGATTTATGCCCTGTAATTTAAAATCTCTGAGAATCCTACGTACTTATATTCAGCCTCACCCAGAGCTTTATTTTGAGCCAGATAGCTACAGGGCTGAGCACAGAAGCCTCCTGTTGACCTACAGCCTTTCCGTTGGCAGAATACCCAGTCTGGATTTGAGGAATCCTCTTCCCCTGCGTAAACAAATCTAATGCATATCCCCAGCCTATCTTAATCTGAAATTTAACCACTTGCCTATCTTGCTTCTTTTGAATAGTGACATACTGACTTCTCTCTGAATGCATCCTAGGCATTATTTACAGGTCATAAGGAATTCTCCCATTCATCTTCTCTTTCACAGGCTACATGACTTGTTGCATGTATATATATTTTTTTTTCTCATTTGCTCATGGTGAGTGTTACTCCATCAGCCTTTTTCATCCTCTTTTTGTGCTTCAGCTCACACCTGACCTCTGATGGAGTGAGCTCTCACCAGGATGAGTCCCAGGGAACAACCCTATGCTGGGTGAGGGCCTCCCTCTGAGCCACACTCCCCCAGCCACGGATTCCCATGAGTGACTCCTTGTCCCCAGTGAGGACGGAGCATGTCAACTGCACAATGAAATGGGAGGCCACGTAAGCTGCAGATTTTTTCCAAGTGTCATGTTTTTTCCAAGTGTCATGTTTTTTCCTTTAAGAAATGCTCTCTTTCCTTAAAAAGGGAGGGGCAAGGAACAGAAAGGTGCCTGGGTCATACTTTCTTTGTTCTTGGTCTTTTCCCTCTCCTTTTAACTGGGATACATCAGTAATTTTTAAGCCCTCAGTGAAATGGTCCTGTTAACAGCTCGTGTTCTTGCTTCAGAGAAACTCACTGCCAGTGATTTGAACAACCATCATTTAAGGAGTCAAAGCAATACAGAATTTAGTGGAAAAACAACAACATAACAAAAAGCTCCTACAGGTTTTCTATAGACTCAACTGCTGCGCCCAGCCAAGGCTAGCTGCTTCCCAGCAGAAGCATCTGGGATGGTCTGACTCTGTCCCCATTGTCCATCCAGTGAGCCTTGGCATGAGCTGGTCACAATCAGAGGCAGCACTTGTAAAGGAGACAGACACTGCTACCTAGATCAGGATTTTTCATAATTACTGTTTTTTAGGTAAACCAGTCTTCCTGTCCAGGCTTTCGTAGGCAGCTGCCTTGGTGAGTCTGGCAGGACACTCCAAAAGCCCATGTTCCTGAGGATGCCTGTTTCGTCTGGTTAAAGTGTGGGTGGCAGCGCTGTGAACCATTGCTCTCCTTCACAGGGGAGCAGGAGGGGAGTTTGGGCTGAATTTAGTATTAGGGGGAAAAGGATATGTTTCACAGTCACCCTTTGTGTCCTATCAAGATCTTACACATTACAGAAATCGTTATTTCTGCAGAAGGTGGGATGTCTGGTGGGAGACAGGAGAGAGTCATCGCCCCACAATGGGGCAGCAAATCCAGCAGCTCCAACATTTCTCACTGCTTGGGTTATTAATGCCATAATGGAAATGCCAAACAGAGCACCGTGGAGGAGACTAAATTCTGATAATCAGGAAAAAAAACCTCAGCAAACATGAAAGTGGCTTTGCAGTGGTATTCTTGGACAGCTATAGCTCTGAGAGGCAACCACTGAAGATTTCTTTTTATAGCAACAACAACTCCAGTGTTACCTAATGGGGACTGAGAATTTGGGTCATGATAAGGTGGAGCTCTCACAAAGAGACTTTGCTAGATGTGACTCTGCTCTGTGCAGAGCTGTGCATGGAGCATCAGCAGGCAGGAGAGGAAAAGGCAGCACTGGTGCACCCAAAGAAATGCTGCTTTTCCCACTCTGAAGCATCGTGACTCGGTAGTCAAAACTCCCAGGGGGACATTTTCCTCCTTGCACCACAAGGCCTGGTCGTGCATCACATAGGCAGAATTAACATGGCTTGGCCAGGAAAGTTTGCAGTAGGATTTGCAGGCAGACTGCTGCTTGAGTTACCTAATGAAGAAGGATGGGATGGATGACATGGACAGTGCGCTCCTACACTCCCTGTGATGGAGAAAATATTCTTTTGAACACTTTGTTCCTAGGGAAAAGCTATTTAGCTACTGCTTAAGCAACTGTCAGTTCACACGATCAAGCATGGAGGGCAAAAATGTGCTTTTACAAGGGTACTGAGTGGGAGCGTTAACAGTCAGAGGCTGTTACCACCTGGTGATGGGTTGCCCTTTCTCTGCCGGTGTCCAGCCAGCCTACAGCTGTGCTATACGCACCTCACGTTAGGAAAACGCGTAGAGTCACAGTGCCGGGGAGAGCTGGGCAGGTTCGGGACGGGCAGGAGGTGGTGGGGTGCCCATGACACAAGCCAGGGCTTTGGGCAGCTGCCAGTGGGAAGCAGGCAACTGGGGCAATTTATAGAAGAGGAGTACATGCTGCCCTTGATTTAGCAGCTTGCTTTGTACTGTCAGAGGGAAGCAGAGAATTATTACGATAGTTGCCCCAGAGACATTTTCAGAAGCTGAGTAAGTAAAGAGGAAGGTGTAAGCTCCAAATTTGTTGAGAGACAAAAATATTAATAATTAGTGGATGATTTTCAGAGTGGAAATAGGTTAGTAAAATGGGCTGTTCATCTGACCAGTGGCAATCTGGGAAAAGATGTAGACAACTATGCGCTAATTTGGCTAAGAATAGAAATACATAGAATTTAAATGCAGTTGTAATGTTCCACAAATGATACAGGGGTGTCTCTACTGTGGGCATCACTGTGGTTTCAAAAGAAAAAAAAAGGTTTGAGTCCTAGGAGATATTTTATGGTATATGTATAATACCTATCTATGTTTTCTGCCTTCTGTCCCTCAGCCCTTAAGTTTACATCAGATCCTATAAATACTGAAAAGACCCATAAATGCAACCTCTTTTATCTAGTATATGTTCAAATTTGGCAGTGCAGATAAAGATGATGCTTTGACTTTATCAGATCTGTACAGCCAGCAGAGTTACCCCATCCTGTGCCAGCACAGCAAATGGGGCTCTCCTCCACACGTGTCCCCCAGGCAGTGCCCAGCGTAGTCCCAGGAAAACCCAGACCCTCAGATTTCTCTCAGATCTGAGTTGGCTCCAGTGTCTGCATTCCGCAAATATTTTGCAGAGGGTCCCCAAACGCCACCTGTACCCTTCTGTCATTCCTATCCAAAGGGTAGGACAGGAAAAGTGTCTGCACGTCGGGAATCACAACAAACAGCAAAATGTTGTTGGAAAATACACACACAAAAAAAAAGCCAAATTGCTATTTTTAGTCTTTCATTTTAAAAACTAGCCAAAATTGACTCCGTGACAGTGCCAGGCCAAAGGGGGACCTGTCTTCAAAATGAAAGGGCAGCAGTCAGGTTAGATGCCCCGATCCACCTTTTCATCTGGGGTAGTGGGACACCAGCTCTCCACCATGAAAAGACAACAAAACTCATTATTTGCCTGGAAAAGCTACAGGTTTGGACCGCAGGGCCATGGCTCCCTACAGCATCACCCGAGTCCCTGTAATTTGTCCCCAGTAGAAGAAGCAATCCCATGTCGGCATGCGGGGGAGGAAAAGCAATGTCCTCGCAAACACTGATCGATACTGCCAAATTAACACACTCAACAGTCATGCCAGAAACCTCAGAACTAATAAAGTTGTTTGGAGAAGAAAGATTAAAGAAAAAAGGAACATTTTTTAATTATTTTTTTTCTGTTTACTCAGTCTCTAGACTTCTGGTCCCTGAGGTCAGCTCTGCAGCCAAAGGGCTACAAATTTTTTCCAAAAATGAAAGCCAAGTTTGTCAAGGAATTGTTTAGTCACACAAACTGAGACTTTAAAAAAAAAAAAACACCAGAGATCACAAGACTCCTGATAATTTTGCGGATTTGGCATCACACATGATTTGTAAGCCTGTAGAGAAAGATGGTTTCACATTCCTCAGAAATGCTCTCTGGTTTAAGGTAACTCCGGAAGAACTGAGTACTGGATTTTCCTTTCTAACTTTTTATTTTCTTTTTCTTTTCTTTTCTTTTTTTTTTTTTTTTTTGTGGATTAGTATAGTACCTGAAGTACTTAGAGTATTTATATATTTAGCATTTCAGAATTTGACTGTCAGGGAACAGTCAGGAAGAGGCAGTTTTCTGTCTATCCAGCTGGATTCAGCTGGGAAACTTTGACTCCTGTCTTCAGTATATTTCCTAGTTCAGATCCTCTAATAGCATGAGAGTGGAGTAAATACCAAATTGGCTTCTCTGTTGTGCAACTGGACAGACAGAAAAAGGAAAGAAACGCATAGTACAGGAAAAAATGAGTTTGTAAAATAGATATTAGAAGTTTTGTCAAATTTTCTTGTGTGCAGTCCCACATACAGTTCTGTTAACCTAGTTAAAGAAATAATAAAAATACACAGCTTACCGTCAGTGGGATAATAGATAGTGCCTTAATAAGAAATGAGAGGCAGCAAAAAAAGTGTATTATTTCACATCTTGTTTGTTTGCTCTGTCACTGAGACAGTGGAGAGGAGTAGCTAGAAAGCAGAATTAAATAATCACTTCTCCAAAGTCTGAACATGTATGAATATACGGTACCAGGCAGTAAACGTGACCCAATACAGACATTTTTAAAGCTGTGGAGTTCATGTGTTTGCCATCACAAGGCCTTTCACACTGGTGAGCACGAGGAGGGAGGCAAAAGGCACAACCATCCCAATGCCCTTATGTGCCCTGAGATCTACATCTGGAATGGATGTCATTGCCCTGTAACTTCAATAAAGTCATGATCACACAAAGTCTCTCCCCTCCTGCTTCCCCCTGATTTAATAAATAAACTTCTTGCGATATTTGCTAAGCTACAGACAATGTGCTTTTCAGAAACACGACTGCAAAAGCTGCAGTTCCTCTTCCACTCACCAGTACGTGTGTAGGGACACTCAATTAATTTGCCCAGCCTTAGCAATAAAATGAAATTCTGATTTTATCATAATACTGTAGCCTGCCAATCTCTTTCACTAAAAGAAATTAAAAGCTCCACAATATCTGTCCTCCCAACAGCACATGCCACTTCCTCAAGGTTAAATAGCTCACATCGCACTGTTTTCTCCACTACTTGCATGTAATTATTTTTTTCTGCGTAAGTCTGTTTGTTCCTCATTTCACAGCAATTCATAGGGCCATACTCTGGTGGCATACTCTTGTGCCAGCCTTTGGAAATTGTCTGTTTTCTGTGAGATTAAGTTCTTCCCTCCTAATTAAAAGAATTGCTCAAATTTAGCAAAATTAATTGAATATACTATTAGTTAATTTATTTTTAGTTAGACCTAAGGGAAAATCCAATTTTAGACTGTGAAGTTCTACAGCGCGTTTCCACCTTCTCCCTTCCCTTCAAGAAACTATTTCTCATGAGCCGAATCCTGCCAACATTTCCTGTCTCCAGTACACCACTATCACTGCAGGCTGACCAGAAAGCTGCATATGACCAGTTTACAAACCAAGCTGACCCCAAGGACCTGAAGTCTGGGTGGAGGTGACTCAGGGCAACCACAGCTGCCCTCACTATCTTGCATTTTGTAGAAACCTAGGCAGTACTGCCTTATCATAGCAGCAATGTCTGTCCCCACTGATGCCCATATGTGAATTTAAAGGAATTCGCTAATGGTTTAATTGAATATTTGCTTAAGAAAAATGTATTTGAGAATAAACATTTCCTTGGAAACTGGAGGGTATTGCATTTTTCCAGACTGATGGTTGGTAGCTATCCACCTTAACAGCTTTGAGACACTGGTATTTCTCAGCTGAAGCTCTCCTGATGGTCCACTGACAGTTTCCTCAGTCAAAGCTTTTGTCTTTGTAGAAAATGAGTCGTATTCAGCGCCACCTGCGCAGCTCTGCAGGGAGAGTCGTAAGGAGCGCTGTGCATGGACTGCATGTGCACGTACCAAGATTGCCCCAGAAATGAACCCTGCTAAGAGGTTAAAGACCAAAACAGCTCAATTTTACCAGCCAGCAGCTGACAAACAGGGACATGACTCTGCCCTCGTAAAGAAGATGAAGGTGAAATAAATAAAGAGTGCTGTAGTAGCGCTCACCTGAGAGGCATCTGGCACTCAGGGCCACTGTTTTAGTACAATCCTGGCAGGAGCACCCTCCTTCCCAAATGCAGGATATTTTATACAGCAGCAGCCAAAAGGGCAATGCTTCCCTTCTGAACGTGAGTGATTTCAGACATTCAGGCATTATGGAAACCTGAATCATGGCGATGCGGAGATAAGGAATACACTTCAACTTCAGAGACTCCTTCTCCCACCTGAATTTACCTTGAATTATCAGCAACGCGGCCGCTTCTGCTGTTCATTCTTTTGTCAGATTCAGTGCATGCAAGAGGGAAAGAAGGAGGCTTCAGTATCACGGTTTTCATGCACAGCTAAAAACTAGCTGTTAGCAGTAAAAGATGCATTTCAAAAGGAGGCTACCAGTACCAGAAACAGAAGATTGCCACGTGTGTACATACACACAGCACTACTATATCTGACTATATGCACAGTATATCTAACCTGTTAGTAGCTATTATTCAGGTGAACTAAGAGGAGGGGAAAGAAAAAAGGAAAGGAAAGAAAAAAGGAAAAGAAGAAATCAGGATACTATCACAGACGTACACAGTAATTACATCAGCTGGTTGCCAGGTCCCCCTCTACAGCCTCGAGGCCAAATCCACTGCCTGTCCAGAGGCAGAAGGTGCCAATAGCTACCAGGAGGGTTGCCCTTCTGCTATGTGGTTTCTCTGTCCAGACTAAAAACCTTGTACTCAGTAGCCTGTGTGAAAACTGGTTGCTGCTGCTCTGATCTGGCCATCCTCAGCGTTTGCATCCTCATCCACATTTGCATTTCCCTCTGGCAGGGCAAACCAGACTCACCCTTCACCCTCAGCATAAAAGCAAGTGACCTCAGGGCTCTCCAAATCCCCAGGGGCTGCTGAGAGCAACTCAAGTACCCCAGGGTTGGCACCAGCAGCTGCTTCTACCTGCAGCTGGTCGCTCTGCCCACTGAGACTGTGCAGAGGGAAGCCAGAGCCTGGTTCCAGGGATGTCTACATTTGGCCTTGACATCCCTACAAGGATACTGCTTAGAGAAGCTCTTGAAAATGTTCCTTCAAGAGGCTACGCTCGTCTCAGAGAGGCAGCATCAGTGTTGGGCACGCATCACCTGGGCATGGGTACCTGCAGTGCCAGCAGCTGAGTCACTCATGCGGATACCCGGGCAGGGAGAGAGGGCTAGGGGATTGTGCTTCAGTCATAATGGTCCCCTGAAGCACTGCAGGATGAGGTTTGCTGTGTTTTGGAGGATGACCTGCTGGCTGGGAGCAGCACGGGCCATTGCAGGCACAGCCTTTGCAAACCAGCTCCCCACAGCCAGCTCTCTGGCACACGGCCGAGTGCAGCCGGTCACTGCCCCAAGGCCTGAGCACAAAGTTCCTCAAAGATGCTCTCAGCAACACTGCATAGCCTTAAGTGCCCGGTAATCAGAGAGAGATGGTTTGCAGCTAAATGCTCCACTGGTGTCTGCGAGGCAGCAGTGACCCATGGGACCTGCTGGTGAACCATTTCCTCTATCCCTGCCGTGGGGTGTTATCTGCGTGTCCGCAGTGACCACCAGCTCCTGCCTGCTGGGGCTTGGCTCCTCCACTGGGAAGGCTCAGGGCTGTAATTTGTCAGGCCAGATGCAGCTGTCTGTAGGTCCTCATTTGCAAACAAGACAGATGTCTGCTCCAAATGCACATCTAAGATATCCACCCTCCCTTTGTTCTCAGTGGAAAATAAGTACTTTTTGAGTGCAATTCATCTCCTCAGAAAGCAGGGGTCTAAGCAGGTCTGATGTCTCACATGCAAGAAGCACCTACTTCTGCCCCTCAGCTGGAAGAGGAGCAGAGGTGCTCCTCTTCCAGGTACCCAGGGCAGCAGTAGGCACCAGTGGTGTGTGATCCCATTCAAGCAGCACAGGTGCTCCCCAATACCCGTTCTGGCTCCCAGGGACGCCAACTCTGGAATTGTTTTTAGGGTGTTGAGGCTTTCCCTCCTGTAAGCAACCTCATGAAGGCCAGGTCAGAACAGCCATTTGAAATTTCATGGATTGAGTGTACAAATCCTATGCTGCCCTCTGGCTTTTTCCCAGATGCTGGGATATTTGGGCTGTGGTAGAGTGATAGAAGTTAAACACACCAAAGCATTAGTACCTCATCCAAAGACAAAGTCTAACAATGGAATAGTTTATTTCCTTGGTTTTATACCACCTCAATCATAAATTTGCTTTTTGCTCTTGTTTCTTAACCTGTTGCAGTATCTTAGTCCAACAGTGACCATCAAGATCTTCGATTGTAATGGTAAAAATTAAGTCAACTGGCTGCTTGCCACTTCATGAAACTTGCTGATAACCCTTTGTTACAGAGAATTACAGATTTTCCTAGAGGACTGAGATCATATTCTGGGAGGGTAACAGCCCAGGCCTTGCCTGATTTATAGCATAAGAAAAAGGTGGAAGAAAGTTTAACTGCTGCATTAGAGACCAGCAAATCTTGTCTAACACTTTCTCATTGATTTCTGCTAAGTGAAAATGACTGTCAAACTGTCCACCAAACACAGCTCCCCCTCCTTTTATTTTGTGACAATCACCTATTTTAAGTCTTATTGATAGATGGCTGATTAGGTATATTAGCATAAAGATATTTTTCCAACACATACACAAAATTGATTCATGTCAGTCAACTCTACAGGCTTCTTAACCTATACTCTTCAAGAAAGACTACTGAACAGAAAGCAGAGGCTCTGCACAGGTACTGCTACTTACGCAACTTACATTTCATGAAACAGAGGACAGGAAAATGCATTTGTTCAGATTACTTATCCGAAGGTCGGTAGCAGGAGCAGGGAAATATATACCTAAACGTGATCAAGACTTGGTGTAAAGATGAGCCTGACAGTCTGGAGTTCTTCCTCTTTAGCTGATTGTAGGACAGGCTCTCTCCATATCAGGGAAGTTGAAAAAGTGAGGTATTTCAAGTGTTAGAGAAAGTTTAGCTCGCTAGTGGTGAAGCAGAGGGCCAGTAGGTATAGTTGTAAAATTGCTCTCTGTGTTTATGTTTATGTTTTCTGGCTACCATGGAACAAGTCTCACTCAACTCCTGCCCAACTCCTCTCCCAAGCTCATAATGCTCAACAGTAAGCAGACTTTCTATTTTATTTTTCAGAGCGAACAACTCACTCTAAAAAAAACCCACAGAGAATCCTGATTATAGAACCAAAAATGTATTTTTTTTAATAAACTCAGTGGATATAGTAATTACATGCATCACCTCTTTATGCATATCTCTCTCCTGGCAGTTCTTCATCAAATATGATGTCTGCCTGGGTGAGATGCTGTCTCTTCTCCACTGCAAAGGGATGCATCTCTCACTATCTGAGTTCTCATTTTCCCTGCATGCCCAGAAGATCTCACATGGCATGGAGGATAGCCAGACATCTGTGCTATGTGCAGGGTAGCAAGTGTCCTCTGTTTTCTCCCATAAGAATGATAAGGCTTTCTCTGAATGTACTCAGAAAAAACAAACCTCGTGCTCTGTGTTGTGGTTTTTTGAGTAGTCTGGTCCCGATCGGGGCTGAACTACGACACTCTGCTATCAGATGTTCTCCCTCATGGAAAATGCAAGCCTCAGGAAATAGTTATGGCTCTAAATAATTTCAGACAGGACCTGGCCACAGTCAGATTTTCGAAGCCCTGTTAAAAATAGGTTTTCACTCCCCAATTTAATTTTCTATCCAGTTTTCTTTCAGGAGGCCCCAGCACAAGCGACCTCAAATGGATGCCAGGCTGAAGGAGGGGCGCGGGAATACTCTAGTGGCTCTGTAGTACTTAAACACAGAAGAGACTGGGGCAGTCTGACACATGAAGGCTATTTAGGGCTAAGAGCCTTCCTTGAGTAAACATTCCTCTGCAGTCGCCAAACAGAGAGGACCACTTTCCTAGCCAAGCCACTATTCCAATGAGTGAAGATGATGAGATGGGCTTTGACGGATCTTATAAAAGCCTCAAGTTCATCTCTACTCCATACTTTCAATATGGTATGAAAGTACCATGTGAAAATGTATACAGTAGAGTTTGTGGATGATAGAAAATTGAGGAGTGATTTGGAGAAGAGACTTAAACAACAGCACAAGCTAGATAAATTGCAGAAATAGAGTGCAACCAAACAGAGATTTAAAAAGGCAAATGTGAGACGCTTCCTATTTGAGGGAAAAATCAGATGTATAACACAGAAAGTAGAGAAAATGGTTGCACAGCACAGTCCAGCCTAGAAGGAGAGCAGATCCTGGGCTGTACAGGAGGCACTGGCACAGGAGGCAAAGTATATCCCAAGCAGGAAGATTGCTCAAGCATAAAAAAGGTGGGGGCTTTTCCTGAGCTAGACTGCCACAGGTAGCTCTTGGTATAAATACACGATTCATCTGGGGGCATCCTTCTGTCAGAACTGACAAGAAAAATGTTGGAGGAAGTTCAAAGAGATAATTTTTTTTTTTTAAAGGCAAAAAGCTTTTAAAATTTGACAAGTGAAGAAAGTAAAACTAAGTGTGTTCAAGCAGGGATAGGAAAATGTCGAAAGGGGCCAGTGAGGTGTAGAAGAGTACTTCCAAAATTGCACAGACCACTGCCCTATCCATTTATTGAGGAGAAGATAACAAACAGGGAACAAGAAGAGAAAACAAGGATAAAATCACATGTATTTTTAAGAAAACTTGCAGAATTGCTATCATTGGTGGAAACAGATGGGACATGCTGTGTAGTCCAGGCAAGTCTGTGGTCCCAGCTGAAGCTAACATGGGCAGATCACAGACACTTTAAAATGTTACTCATCTTGCTTACAGAGGCTTTATTTTTTCCTTACTTTATATCATAGATACTGTGCTGAAAAGAATGTGAATTCCCTTTGAGTGAAGATCCAAAGCAACACATCAGCCAGCAGAGAGATGGGCAGAGGGACCCTCCCACAAGGTGACACCTCTGCCCCATGAGATGAATGGTGTTTCTTGCAGAAACAGCAGGCTGATGTTTGGAAATGCTGAGGAGAAATTTGTAACTCTTTTCCTAACTTTAGGGCTTAATGTTTTTCCTAAATGTTGTAATGTGGATTTTATGAAAGTTTTTTTTTTTAATTATTCAGGAGGAAGGTGACGTAATGCAGTAGCCTCCTCTCACAGCTCCCTTCTGCAGGGGCTGGGGAGCAGGAAGCCCTTCGGAGCCCCTCAATGCTCTGCAGCTCCCCAAAGCCACTGAGCTTGCGTGACAAAAGCAGACAGGTTCATTCACTGGAAAGCAAGAGGTCTGTGGGGAAACATCTTACGGGCTCAGTGAGCAAGGACACAGAAGGACTAGATAGTATATAGCTTCAGCTGCCAAATTTTATGTCTGCTTCTGTGCAGTGAGGATCATGCTGCTCTTGTCTTTCATCAGGCCCTTTGCTGTTTAGTTTTTGCATTTAGACAACACCTTCTGTATTAGAAGCCACATGTGTGCATGTACACATGTAGGTTATCTCACTTGAAGGCAGAGGACACTGTGGCAAGGTGTAACAGACGCTTCTCTGTGCACATTTTAAATGCCTGGCTATAACACTGCACAAAAGCCCCTTCATCTGTATAGCGATAATGAGAGGACTGCACATACAGTGCAGTGGCAGGAGGTGTCCCAGAATCCCAATAGATTCACTCCAACATCTGCACAAGAGTAGATTTTTCTTTTCCTTTTTAAAAAAATTTGTTCGGTTTGAAAAGAAGAAAACAAGCAAAACCACAGGGCACAGTAAACTGCGCAGAAGGGCAATGATCTGAAGTTGTAGAAATCATCGCAGCACCGTGTTAGGACACTGGGAATTCAAAATGTTCAACAATAAAAAGAGAGCTTGCATTCAAAGGTGACATTCAAAGCAATCCAAATGGCATAATAAAGCAGTATGTAATTAGGTACACAGTTCGTATCAAAGGTCCTCTTATTAAAGAGATGCTGAGTGTGCTACGCAAAAGGATTTAAAATAGAAATTTCTGCTTAAACAAGGTCTTTTTTCTACCATACCTTCCTTTTTGACTTGTTCCTGCAGCCAGGAAGGTCATAACATAAGGCTAAATTTATGACGACATAATTGTTTCCATGGTAACAAACTATTGTCATAAACACTGAGCTTTATGATTTCACAGCTGGATTAAGAAAAAAAAAAGAGAATCAGGCTGGAGAGGGAGGAAGTTTTTTTTATTCCAATGTGAGTTAGGGGAATACAGAAGATTACAGGCAAAGAAAATTGCTTTTTGCATAGATGTTCTTTTTCAAGTTTACCCCAGTGTGAAAGTCCCTTTTAAGGGATATAATTTGGGTAACGAACCCTCTCCTATTTAAATGCTCATAAGGCTAATGAGCAAGCTTGTCTATTTTTGGAACACTTCAGCAATACGGCTGGATGTTTTGCAGCAGGAAGCCAACTACATTGAAATGTGTTTTCTTCACTTTCCTGCAAGCTCCTGACCCCTTCCTCCATGAATTTCTGTAACTTCATCAACTAGAAAGCAATTTATAGGTGAGGTTAGCTTATTTATAACAGTGCATAGACCCCACCAGCCACCATTCACCTCCTCCTTACTTGGATTATGGTTTATTTTCATTAATTATGTTGAAATACCTGTGACTACTGAATCACAATACCTGTCAAGATGGACAGATTGAAACACAATCGTGTTTTTAGGAAGAGTTGTTTTCCTGACATGGTCATTTATGTCCTTAAGCTAAATTAGTATTGGTGATTGTCAACAGCCCTTCAATATGAAAATGCAATCAGGGAAATTTGGTTCTGGGAGGTCAGAGGTCTCCTGTGCCACTGCATCACCAGAAGATGTGATACACCATCATACCTTGGATGATGGGATTCACTCTGTCAGGGGCAAATTCTGGGCCAGCTTTGTGGGCATGAAAGCCCCATGGCCACATGCTCATCTCTGTGGCCCCAGTCCTATATCCCAGCACTTCTATCGCTAAAAGAGAGGCCTGGAGAGATCGCTGGTGCCCATCACTTGCCACTGGCAAGCTCCCCTCCACGCACCATGCAGTTCTGTTTGCAAGGGAGATAAGGATGGGGTGGCTGTCAGTCTTCTGGGTGAGAGGAGAGGGGTAAAGACCCAGTTCTCTGAGATCCCTCAGTGGTCCATGGAGGGAGACCTCAGGGCCACCTCTCTGATTACCCCAGGCCACCCTACCGCTCTGTACTGGCAGGTAACTAGCCTGTGTGAGAGGCATCCCTTCGGGCAGCTACAGTGGGATGGGACAACCACCATCCTCACTGACTGGGAAAATGGTGTCAAGAAGCATCATCACATGACGAAACGCACAATACTCCTACATGAATACAAGTGGTGAAATGTCCTGTGTTGGCCTCCATCAAAGACAGAGCTCAGAGCTAGAGAAGGATTATTACTGTGTCTCCTAGTGATTCCCTTGAAATTTCTACAGCAGAAACAAACTAAACATAACTCATCTTACAAGTAATTAGCACATTTCATTTCAAGAAATCCCATCTGACTTTACCTACTAGGCACTAGATTAGTATGTCCTGCACTAAAATGCGCCTGGGATTTAGCTTTCTAACAAAGATTTATTCCTGTGCAGGTAATTTACCTTGTCAAAATATAAAATAACAGTGCAGGCAGTGCTACAGGCTGCAAAATTTCTCCCTGAGCTACACCAAAATGAAAATTCTTTAGAGCACGAGGGCTGGGCAGCCACAGAGCCAACACATTGCTGTTGCTCTCCTATCACCTATCAAAGTCTCAATGGAGCATTTTTTATTTTCTTTGAAAGGAATCCAAAATAAATAGAAAGGTCACTTTGTAAGGCTACTTCCTTTTCATGAGATGGAAAATGACCTTGCTCTGTAGGCTGGAAATGCCAGATCTAGATACTGAGAGCTGTACACTAGAGGTCACTGCTATAATAAAGGAAAGAGACCTAGCTAGCAGGTAAGGCAAGGTTTGTTCTGCACCTTATTATAAGGTGACTCAAAATGAAAAGCAACAGCTACCTGAATTATACTGAGCTTCATCAAATGTAAAGAATCACTGAATAAAGACTATCTTGCTATAGATGAAAATCAAGAGATCTTCAGATGTTTGGAGAAAGGAATAAAGACAGAGATGTGGGACCCTTTATTTTGAAACACTAGTTCACTTTCATCAGTTTCAATGGGTTCAACTGGAAGTGGAAATTTATATCAGCCCATGAGATTTCTGTCACACTTGTCCTGTTGCTTTTTTTTTGCTTTTTTTTTTTTTCTCTACAGGGGTACTACTGGGTTGGCTCATCTTGACCAAAAGCCCAATGCTGCCTTCATCTCCCACATCCGAATTCTGCTAAACACTGCCAGTAATAAATGGACACATGGCACTTTAATACAAATCAGAGATGCAAACCAGTGGGTAATTAGTTGAGTACTACAGGTGGGATGCTGATGAAATAGCTGCCTGTAGAGAGATTGTCACTGCTAACCATGTGCCAATCAACCTATCCCAAGCCTTCCTGAGTCTCAAAGCATTCTTGTCTTTTTGTATCTGTTTCTGTATACCCTTAATTAGTCTCTGAAACTGTTTATTTAATGAGGCATCCCACACTTTGGCAGTGCTAACTTCTCTCTCTTGCATGTTGTTGCTGAGCAGATGTGATCAGCCTGAATTTTCAGTCTGTCTTTTCTAGGCTTGTGTCATAATGTTATGATGCTATTTAAATGTCTTCTTCCTAACTCTGGTAAATTATTAATTTCATTCAGGATCGAGCCATGTAACCTGTCTAGAGCCTGCTTGCTGATGATTCATGACATATTTCCTGTTTTGTTTCCTTTATAGGAACCATGGTTCCTGATGATTTTGCACATCTTCATGCGGCACATCCTCTCCAGGGAATTTCTTATCGCAGTGGTCAACAATATATTTTGTCAGCTGTTTCTCCTTATTCAGTCTTAGTTCCAGTATTTCATGTCCTTCTGGCATTATCTTATCCCATTCACTTCATTTTCACAATTTTGTTCTTTTGTCATGTCAAATGCCATGTCAAGCAGGAAGATGACGGGGAAGGTATTTTTGTGGTGGGCAGCCATGACACCAGATCAGCTCATCTCACAGTCCTGACCCATCTCAATGTTAACTAACTCGATGTATGTTCTCTCATGATTCATCTTGGTCAGATGTCACACACCAAGAGATGAACCCATCGCCACTACAGAAACTATCTTAAGGTCTAATCAGTTTCTGCACAGATCACCCTAACCCTGTACAGTTTTCTGCCAAAACATTCTCCGTTACATCCAGCTTTATATATTTCTTTTTTAGCTATATTCTTTCTTATCCCCAAGTAGTCTTCCTTTTTTGCCTTTTTTCCCCAGCTAGGGGTAGCCAAAGGATGTCTCTTCAACTCCAGTGGCAACACTGTTCAAATATCTGCAAATTATTTTTTTCCTTCTGATATTTGATATGCCATTAGGCTTTTTCAACTTTACATCTGCACCTGAAATTTACAGTCAGCTTTTTAAAGCTACTTCATATTACAGTTTCACATCCAGTTCATCCTTTGCCTGAGCCCGTTACTTCTCCTGTGCTTTTTTCAGCATGATAATTTCCCAGGTTTTCTACCTCTACATGAGTATCCATTTCCAATTTGTATACACCAGAAACTCTAAGGCCAGACTATTTCCAACACTAATCTCATTGCTATGAGTCTCCCTCTGTCCAAGAAAAATTAATTTGAAAAAAAATTATCACGTTTTATTTTGATCTAATAGTTTTCATTTAAAGTAGCATTTTCTATATAGAACATAGACTGTGCTAGAGCAAATCTGGCAAAGAAGCAATCTGGAACTGTAAGTACTGGAAGTGTTTTCTGTGTAGTATAACATTGCTTTCTGCCAAAATGTCTCTGGTCATAGAATCATAGAATCATAGAATGGTTAGGGTTGGAAGGGACCTTCAAAGGTCATCTAGTCCAACCCCCCTCCAAGAAGCAGGGACATTTCCAACCAGATCAGGTTGCTCAGAGCCCCGTCCAGCCTGGCCTTGAATGTTTCTAGGGATGGGGCATCCACCACCTCTCTGGGCAACCTGTTCCAGTGTTCTACACCCCTCACTGTAAAAAAATTTTTCATAATATCCAGTCTGAATCTATCTCCCTCTATCTTGAAACCGTTACCCCTTGTCCTATCACAACAGGCCCTGCTGAACAGTCTCTCCCCATGACATGTCCTTTACCCTCCTGAGACTCCTTTGTAATTGAAAATAACCTTGCTGTGATACTGTTGAAACATAGAGAGGCTAGGAAAAAAAGGAGAAGACCAATTTTTTTTCCAGACATTACACTGATTGTAATGTGTTGGTCATTTAGAGGAATTCCTGTCATAGCATAGTTCCTCCAGTATTGCACAATCATTGCAACGATTTTCTAGCAAATACATAAATACTTCCTGCCCTGCCTTGTACCTTCTGTGAAAGGAAGTCCCCATCAGCAGCCCAGCACTGCCCTCTCTGACATTCCCTCAAACACCCCTCTACAACACTGCCTACCCAAAGCCTTGCAATGGTGAGCCAGCTGGTCTGCTGGGGTGAGCACACCGCATCCTCCTCTCCTTGTCCTTGACTGTCTCGGGCACCCTGCTGGGATCCAACCCTGCAGCATCTCTCAGCCTTCCTGCAACACAAATAAATAATAAGCAAGGGGGTTGCCTCAGAGCTGCTGGCCAGACGGTGTTTCTAGGTCAACGGTTTCCTGTCTTGGAGCCGTGAGCTTGGAGGCCTTGCGCTTGCCAATGACACTGCCACCTGAGGCCATGGAAGAACAAGGTCATGAGGAGACAAGTTTGAAAATCAGTTCTTCAGAATGTTAATTTTTCTCAAAAAATACTTTATTTCAAATGTTTTCAGAAATTATTGCTAACACTGACCTTTCCAATGTGTCGTAAGAAATAGTGGAGATAGATAGCATTAAGATTGGGTGCATTTTGATGCTATTAGATGCAACAAATCCAGAAGCTGACTCCATTTCTAAGGTGGGCTGTTGTACATGCTCTGAATCTACACATGCTCTTCATTCTTCCTCCTGGAGTCTAAACTTGTGTGCACACACATTTTGTTCAGCTTACACCCCTACTCCTATTCTCTATTTGCAGGTACTTGGGACCCTGAGATCTGAAGCAGAATTTGCACACAAGCATCCTCATACCGTTCTCTGGAAGCTTTTTGGTAACGTGCACGTAACACCTGAGTGGGGCAGAGCGTTTGTCAGAAGACCACAACAGGAATGTTTCTCAAGTTTAATCATCGAACAAAAGCAGGCTAAGTAGTGTGGTACCTCTGTTCATTTTTCTAGTTCATACAAATTCATCCTGTGAAGGAGTGGTTTGGAAGACTTTGGTAAGACTAGAAGCCAGATACATTACATTTCAATGCCACATTTTATATAATACTTTTGTTGGGCACTTATCTCCCATTTGCATTTACAGAAATTTTAAGCCCTTGTATAAAGAGAAGGATAAATGAGTCATAACATGTGTTGCTTCATCACAAATTTACCCGAATTGCACGGAGATACGTGGGTGCAAATATAGCAATAATTTTAATGTCAGATTAAAAAGTTTCTGAAACAGGAGTGAGGGAAGGAGAAATCCCCTAGTTAGCTTTAAGATGGAGCTGGGACGGGATTCGCTGCACGGCTTCCTGCAAGCACAGGGGCTTGACCTTAGCCACACATGAGGTCCTATTCCGGGCTGGGATTTCCACATCTACTTTATCCAAGTTCCCCAGAGGATAAGTCTGATCGTGCTGGACTTCTCCCTAAGCAAGGTCATGCTCTTACATGGTATTTGTATGGACGAAGGTTTTCATTGTTTTCAAGTGATGTCAAGGAGTAGGATTGCAACTGTAGATGCGAAGTTTCATCATGTTACTTGGCTGAACATTCCTTGGAGCTGAGATGGAGGCATATGATGAATTCTTGGATGCTAAATGAATCACTATTAACATTTAGCTGAGTTGTGGAGGTTGTGTGCAGGACTGCATTGTTTGAATGGTTTTGGCTTTTCTTTTTTTTCTCAGGTGGACTTTTGAGAATGTTAAAGGCCTGGCACCAGCCTCCTTATAACTCTCTCCTTGTTTTTTCCAAGGATGATTTTGTAAAGGTTTTAGAGACTAATACCTGACTGTGCTTACAGACTCAGAAACCACAGAGCTAATTCTCAGTCATTTGGGACATTCTCAGATTTTTGGGACAGGCAGCAGCTGTAAACCACTTTTGATTTGACCGACCTGTCTCCATGGTATAAAAATAGCCAAGAGGTTCATGTGGTACTGGAGTACTGCACCTTTAAGCAGTACATGCTAGTCACCATCCTAAAGACACATCTTCACCAGAAACAGCAAGCATGGCTAGCATGGAGCCCTTGGAAAGATCTGAGATGACTAGAGAGGTCCTTTGGACAGTCAGTTTTCTCAGAGGGACTTTCAAAAAACATTTTCAAATTTTTTTTATGTTCACTGACTGGTAGTTAGCATGGGATTAGGCTGTGGAGGCTCCCAAGCCTCTGAGACTGCAAAGGGAATGTTCCTCCATAATTCGTGAAGGATTGGAAGTATGCAGGTTGCCTGCCATTCAGCCAAGCCACACAGATGCCCCACGTTACAAAGGAAACAGCATGCATCCTCATACAGACTTTCGTTTGGCTCTCACCTGCTATTCCTCCTTTCTCATCCCATTTTTCCCTGACTAAAATAAAAGTGTATTGATTGTAAGCATATTGCTGTCCTTTGCATGTGGAAAAACATGTCAAAACAACAGCAAGCTATCTGTGATGGGTAATATTAACAAAGCCTCTCTGCCTCAGAGGATTGTGGAGAAGTTCATTAATTTATTTGCAAGATGTTCTGACTGGAGTAAGTATCCTGTAATCAGCTTCTACTTCTGCATTAGCAACACCTTCATGGGCTCTTAGTAGAAAACAAAGGAAAACATAAATACACAAAGCTACTCAATTTAAAGTAAAACATGTGAGGGACTCTTCTGCTCACAGGTGATGTGATGCAAATAGAGATGATTTTTTTTTTTCCAAGGCTTTTGGTGCCCAGATCAGTTTCCACAGACATGAAGCGTTTCATAAGTTCCATGGCCACAGGGATGCAGGATTTCTGGAGACAGCACAAGGTGATCCATGCCATGTTATCCTCCATGCCCATGTAACAGCGTGCGTGAAACAGAACCACCAACAGAATCATCAGCTCTGTCTCAATGGATGACTACTCTTGACCTACCACCATGCCAAACCAGCAGGACGTTGCCTTACTCCCCGGCCGTGGCCAGATACCCATGCTGCAAAGGAGCTCCACTGTGCCCTGTCTCACTTTGGCACACTCTTAGCCCCCTGGCACACATATGCCTTTCCCCTCCTAAGCTGCCTGCTTTTGTGGGCTCTGTCACAGCACTGTGACATTCCTGGCACCAATAATTGGAGTTAATCTTTGAAAAAGGTGGGGAAGGGAAGACTCTGTAAACAAATCTTTATTCTATTATAAAGTGTTTAAGATTGTAATTGCATTTTGAAGAAGTCCAGCTGGCACTAAAGCCCAGTGTCAGACATCAGATATAAAAAGTCACCGCTTGTAAGAAAATAGCATCACCAAGTAGTTTGCAGAGGCAAGGGACGGTGAGCATATCCCCCATCTCAAGACACGAGCAAGAGAAATGACATTACACAGCCGGAGTGAGCCCTCTGCCCTGCCAGGCAGTATGGACAGGGAAGGAGAGCCTGATGGCACAGTCCTGGGACTCCCTGCCTGCAGCAGGCTCCATGCACTGGCAGAGGATGTGTTCCCTGCCCACAAGTATATACTACAAGTATTAGAGGCAACAAGGGAGCAAGTGCCCTAATAAGTCCAGAGGGAAAAGAAAAGCAAAATTTAAAGGGTCACTCAGGTTTCCCAATGGGATGGCAGCAGCTAACCAAAGATCTCCAAAGCCTGCATCTAATCTAACAATATCACCATTCTCTCTATATGTGATTTATATACAACTGGATGACTGGTTAATCAAGTGGTTTAAGAGATGCACAGGGTAGAAGGTATGACATCTTGGTCACTGATCTGAAGTACTGCTATTTTAGCTGAACTGTTGAGGGCAAAGTCTTGAGAAGTTTGTTAATGAAAACCATTACCCGTCACCATTGACCCCTGTGTGAATCCGCATTTCTGTGAAGTCTGAATCAAGACAATTTTTCATATTGGAAGAAAGAACTTCATTTACTACTGCCTTCATGCAGAAGAGTGCAAGAAATGCTACCTACAGACTTTAAATAGGAAGCACTGTAGAGAAATGAGCTCAATGGAAGGAGCTAATGGGGCTGATTTTTACAGCATCTGAAGGAGATAAACAGTCTGCAATCTAAAACCAAACTCATTTTCTTAAATGTTCTGGGTAAAAAGGTGAAGAAATCCACTACAAAGCACAGGTCTCTCATGACAAGTCCAGGGAAGCAAAGAGCTTGATCTACTTTGATTCAATTGTTTTTAAGAAAAACACCTCTGCACAAAAACTTTTCCTCAGCAGCTGCATAGTGAGTATTCCTGTACCCACTGCTGCTATTCAGACTGGACAAGGAGTTGCAGATGACCGTTTTCCAGTTTGGTTTGAAAGATGTCATCTCAAAAGAATATTCTTTGTCCTAACAGCTGTGCAAGAAAAATGTATATGCCAAAATAGAGGAACAGAGGGGAGCCAGATCATCAGCCCTGGTAAAATTAGAAATAAGCACAAGGAAAACTATTAATGTTATTCACAAGCAATAAGAAGTGTAACATAAAACTCAGGCACAACAAACTGCACAAGTACAGATATAGCAAAGAAGTGATATGCACAGGAGAAGGCAGCATCAAGACACAATTCAGATAAAACAAAGTACTTAAAAACATAATTTCCCTCTCCACAAAGCGTTGGAAAAACATAAGGTTGGTCACCTATAAAGATTACAACTAGTTAATCAGAAGCAACAGTGGCTCAGGAGACAAGAGAAGGGAATGAGGACTGACTCTAGGGTGCACATCAGGACAAGAGCTTGCAATACACAGAAGACACCATCCCTTTCAAAGAAAAACTGAAATATTGCCATGTAACCATATTCCCAGAAGAGGTTGTTCAAGAGGTAACTGGAGCACCAATATTGTCAGAGAGTATTCAAGCTGGACAATGGTAAAAAGAGACAAAACCATGCTCAGATAGGAGAAAAAAAAAATTGCCACTTCTGTAGGTTATCAATGTGTTTGGCTGAAGCACACTGCACACCTAGCATGAACGTTGCATATCACTAATCTGTGTGCAATCAAGACTAAAGTGAAGATTTGAAAGGTGCAAGTGCAGGATGTTAACGATCAGTTTGAAAAGGAATCATATGCCCACACAAGAAATCTCTATAGCAAATACTATTTTGGAGTGGACCAATGGCAAAAGCGGAACATACCTTGAAGAACTTAATGTTGTTGATATTAACATGTCGACCAGGGGCTACAGTATTTGCTCAGAAAACATTTGTATTTCTTTCTTCTTTCCCCGTTGAGTACTAGCCCACAACAAGTAGCCCTTAGCTTACCAGGAGCATCTACTCAGAAAATACAAGTAGTGTATCTTTTACTACCAGTCAAGGAACACAGCCTTTAGAAAAAGATAAACAAATTAATCCTTTTAAAGAGGCAGTAAAGTCAGGATACTCTGCTTTTGCTATCAGAATTTTTAATTAAAAATAACTAGACTCCAAAGAATAGTAAATGAGAGCTCCAAAGAAAACAGGCCCAGAAATTTAAAAAAAAAAAAAAATTCATAAAACACTGACAAATTTACTTCCATGCCAGCACTTCCCCAGTCTCACAGTCATGCACACATGGAGGAAACAGCAGTGATAGTTGTGCATGGAGAGACCTGCTATGAATTGAAGATGATTCATGATGTCCCATAAAGGGCCTAACAGCTATAGGCATGGCATCTGCTTGAATTCAGTGAGAAGCACCTACCTTCTGACACAGGATATCTACTAAGTCAACGCAAATAATCAGTGAAGGACTTATCTCAAGACTATACTTTATTCTACTGAGCATCATACTTACGATGAACAATAATGTTATGATGGACAATAGACTGCAATGTGAGTCTGAGGAATCTTGAAGGTTAGAGTCTTACATTTTCATTTTTGGTTTAGTTTTGGTTGTGAAGGAACGGTAACAGGAAGGCTCAAGGGATACCCCCAGAGCTGTGCCACTTGGGTGCCCATGGAGAATAGCCACCTACAAATAAAGCTGTAGGACCTGAGGATTGCTCTTACTAGACCAGGGTGACACTGGAGGCACTGCCTGAGATGCTGCCGTTGAGGGAGGAGACCACTAAAAGTTCTTCTAATGGGTCTCACATCCATGGAGAAAATCAGACACAGAGCTAGTGCCAAGAAGCACTGTCAGCAGGAGATAGCGCTTGCAAGGACAACAGCAGTACTTTGATCAAACACAGAAAAAGATTCAAGCTTAGAGGCTCAAAGGATCATCTGACCTAATGCTCTTTCTTGACAAGAATGTCAGTGATTGCATTCCCAACCTTCTGCTACGTAAAGGAAGGAAGAAGTCACATGCTTTTAAAAAAGTATCTGTTAATTTGTTCTCCTTTCAGAAGAAGTGCACAAATTTACAACTTCATGGCTGCTCTGCATATGTATGTGTGCTGGGCTGTGGAGAACAAAGTGAGTTAGGAAACCAGATGAATAAAATTTTATTTAATTTACGCTACCCAGTGTGGAAGAGAAACCTAGTCCATTCCTCACTGCTTATGCAATCTTTCCCACTGAACACAACCTCACAGGTCATACACTTCCTTTCCAAACATAATATTGCCTCATAATAAAACTTAGGAAAACATATTGAAAGGTCAAAATAACAGTAACAAGTTATAAAACTCTTTTACTTATTCAAGGTCTCTATTTCCAATAATCTTTCTTTAATCTTTCACTTTCAATATTTGCATAAACTTTCGCAGACTTTATTAGGCTGACATTTTGAGTTTGGGTGGACAGTGTTAAGGTGTTAATCCCTGCATGCATTTAAACACCCAAACTAGACCACGTAACTAAAACATTTAATGTCTCTCGGGCTCTCTCTCCACTTTCTTATGAGCAGTTTCTCTTAACCTAATCCTGAGTGCCCTAGCAGAAGTTCACTCTATGGCTGAGCTGTTCCATCAGCATCAGTAGGTATTTTAACCTCATCACAGGGAGGCTAATCTGGGAGTTGGTCTAGATGATGGAGAGCTGAGTGGATCAAGCTATCTCACCCTCCCAACATGAAGGCTTCCTTCTAATGTAAGCCAGATCATGGAGAGTAAAAAGGGAATTACCAGCGTCCAAGCATTGTCCTGACTGGATCGGGAAGCTCTCCCATGTCTCACCATCAAATACAAGTTAAAATACCTTCTCACAGACTGGCTTCTAGGAGTTAATTCACAAATACTCATGGAAGCTGTATCAAAGAAAGTTTTCAATGCAGTATTCTGAAAAATGTGCCTCTAAGCAATTTTCCTAAAAGCGTACAAGAGACTGAGGTAGAGCTAGAAAGGGAAGTTTAATCTCCTAAAGACAGGCACATAAACCACCATACTCCAGTTCTTCAGCATCACTCAGTCACTTTTCTGGTACTCAGGGCATGGGCACACAGTGTGAAGACTGTGAACCCAGAAGCAGTGGCTTTAGGAGTTGCTGCTGATCTGCTGGGATGCTGCACTTGTGCGCAATATTCACAGAGTACATGCACTTCTCAAACTGTTTTTCATCTCTTTCCACACTGTTTATCACCACTTGCAGTGCAAGCAGACTAGGACATACACAGGCACGCGTCTTTTGGTGCCTAGATTAGCTCACACCATCCCCTGCACCAGTTCAGGCTTCATTGCTGGATGTTGCATGGCGAGAGGTCAGGATTGCCCCAAAGGTCCCTGCCTTGACCCAGCTGAGGGGCTAATTGCTCCCAATACAAAGGGTGATATAATATGGCTTGGGTCAGAATGTAGGAGGAAATGGCAGTAAAATCTTGTATTTGTTTTACTATGCAAATATTGGAGGTGAGGGGGCAGAGTTAAGTCCTTACCTAAGGCAGAGTAAACTTGCCTTAGGTTAATCCAGACTCACTGATAGTTAGTACAGAAAAATTACCTTGTGCTGTGGAAGGCTATGAATGGCACATCAACAGCTTGACTGACAGGCAGGTATAAAATTAATTTGCCCTAACATGATTATGTGCTGTCTGTTCCTTCACACTCGAACAATGAGCTACTTATTTCTTATGGTATCACATGAAATGATGATGTTTTAATTGAACCCTAGAAGCTCTAAGTCCTTGATGGATCTTGAGGCTTCTATGACAACAAAATCAGTTAATGAATCAAATATGAATGAAAATTTTCAAATATGAAAGCTTCTACAACAATTTCTCAGCTCTTACCTGGCTCTCTTACCCCAGTTAAAACACTTTCCAACTCCTGCAAGGAATGCAAAGCCCTACGGCATTTTTTCTGCAGTCTCCAAATTCATGTGACTATTGTAAAACAAAAATGTGTATAGATAAAAAGTAAGAACTGTTCCTTTTGCAGCATTAAAACAGCTGATGTAGACGGTTATACCTGAGCTACAAGCATAGTTATACAAATGGTTTGGATGTGGCTCCTAAATCCTCAATAAAATAATACTTTCAATTGTGCACATGCAGGAAGCAAAATAAGCAACTTCAGCATTCTCCTTTTGAATACAGGCTTAGCCACAACAATGTTACTACAAGAAACTGTCGCACCTCTGCAAATGGGGCTTTACTTGTACCTACACATATACAGCAAGTCATAGTTTCCCTTGCACGTCCACTACGCTTTATTTGCTCTCGATAGCACTTTGATATGTGAAACGCAATACGTTATTTCCTCAAAGAGAAGCTGGGACTCTGGGTTTTGGCACCATTGTAGCCCTTAGTGCCGCACCCCGGCACTGGAAGAAAATGGCAGGCCAAGGCGAGCGGAGGCGGCACCAGGGGGAGCTCACACAGCGCGACAGGCCGGCCCACCCGCACCGGGAGCTCCCCTCGGCACTCCCGCACCTGCCCAGCTCCTGGAAACTTCGCCTCCCCGTGTCACAGAGGCGCGCAGAGGATCCTGTCACGCGTGTTTCGAAAGAAGGGAGGCAGGTCGGGAGGAGAGGGAGCCTGACAGACAGCTCCCCGGAGGCGCCGCCGGGCCTGCGGCCTCCGCCTGGCCTCAGCCGCCGCAGGAGCAGCGCGGTGGCGGGCAGCGAGCTGCAGGTTGCAGGCTCGATGAATGGAGGAACCGGCGCTCTGGAGACTGCATGAGTCATATTTTCCGTGTTCAGCTGTAGCCTGTGTAATTTCTTTATCACAGGGCGAAACGCATTAAAGCCCAGGCTGTGGTGAGGTAGCAGCCTTCTGTGGGTTGCATTCTGGTTTTCCTCCACCATCAGGAAATGGTGCCGGCCAGGCTGCCCTCTCCTTGTGCGTCCCACACAGTCACTGGGGCGCTCACGTCTTGGCAGCTGCCTTTCTTCTCTCCCTTTGGTGCATCTGCCTTCCTGCAGCAGGGCTCAAGGACACAAAGATAAAAACTCCTGCTTGCTTGCACACCCTTGTGCCCCATGAACATGGGCCCACCTGAAGAAGAACACGGGGAGCATTCAGAAAGGGCTTCTCGCATCCACAGCCCCAGAGGGTGTTGGACTCCTCCTCGCCTTGCCTTTCCTTTGGGGGATTTTGGTTCCTCCTCCTGCACGTTGCTCCAGAAGGAGAAGGACCATGCAGACAGGGAACTGTGTTGTGTGACATTCCCTGCTCAGCTGCTCCTATCTGGGTTGGTTATGGAGACAAGAAGTGGCTACACATCGAAACTAAACATCAAGCTGTCGCTCCTGAGCATGTTGCCAGAAAATGCTGGATCTGGCTGTTAGCCTCACCAGGCCCAGAATAGCTGTGCTCTGTGTGTGCCCCAGATCTTCACTGCCCGCATGGATTTTCGTTTTTAATTCTGTCACAGCCCTCGCTTGTGCTGCCCAAGTTACAGCACATTTCTTAGTCATTTCCTTATCTACCAGACATAATGTCACACCGGTTGCTGTGCCTTTCTGTGTAACAGGGATCCTGTTTTCGATGCTCTGTCTACACGTCCACCAGTAAACTAAGCAGTGCTGTGTCATGGCTCCTCTCCTGGGGTTTTTCTGCACTGTCAATCTGTCAGTGAGGTTAAGTAGCACGATTCAGGTCCACACGCCACAGCGCTCTCCCAGATGGTGCTCAGGCCTGGTCTAGGGTCCACTGGGCAGAGGCCATCTCCAATAGACAGAGTGGGTGCAGTTACCCTGATCTGGAGGGTGAAATGTGTAACTATACAAACACAGCTCATGCTGCACCTCAGGGACAACAAACAAATCCTAACCCTTTTTATGAATGGGGCTAAGGAATAGAGAACCAAACTTCTACTTTCGCTGTAGAGCTCTCTGTAGAGCTATCACCTTCTGACCTTCACTACATGTACATCTCAGGGTGGGCTTCACCTCACCAGCCTTTGGCTATTTAAATATGAACTGCAATCATTAGTCTTCCTCCTTAGTAAAGGGACAGAAACAGGAACCTCTAATGGGCAACCTAAAATAGATGGGGTGAGTCACCAGCAGGAGACATCTGTTAGTATCCACTAGTTAAAGACAGAGCCAAGAGGACTAACTCAGACAACTCTTTTCACCCAGCTAAACTTGAGTGATGTGAATCTTGCTTTACATCTTTTTGCCTCTAACTAGCTTACTGAGTCCTAGGATAAGGCAGGGTGATATGCATGCTGTCAGTCAAACTAGTACACTACTGGTGGAAGTGTACTAATGCAGAGTTTCCTATGCATTTCTGAGCTGATGGTTCCTGATTTCTGAATGAATATTTGTGCAGAATTAATGTTATGAACATTTGCTTTCCAGAGGGATATATGTCATACCATGCAATCTGTGATGTGCTAGATTCTGGATTCATGTCATAAAGGAGTTTCAGATATAGTTTTAAGCAACATATTTGTTCCCTGAGTTATACCACATGGCTAAAAGAGAATATACATTTCTGTCCAGTTCGTTGGATCCTTTAAGTAGGTCCTCCCAACAGCTCAAGCAGAAATGGATCAGTAGCAGTGACTTTGTCCAGCATATATAAGTTAGCAGCAACATCATTTTGTACCCACTGATGGTGGCATTTGTGACAGCATGGAATAAATGAGAAGCTGGAAAGTGGCTCTGCCTGAGTCCTGTTCCTTTCCACTGTTTGACATCTTCCATTGTTGCAGCAGGGATGAGGAAGGAGAATCGGAAGAATGCATGTTTCCATCTCCACAGGCCACTTTGAAATAGACAATAAAAACTCATTTTCCTCTTGCCTCCATGTGCTCATGAATGTGTGAATAAATATAAGCTGACAAGGGATTTGTGTGTGTGCAATAGTGTGAGGTACCATTTTACTTTGCACCGCCAAGCTTTTGGCATGACCACATGTCTCATGAGGAAAGGAACGGTTCATAAGCCATGCAAGTCTTCCTAAAACACACGTCATAAAACCTGTGGTGTGCTCTAAGCTGCTGTGCACGCTGTTCATTCCACTTACTCCTTTCCAGTGTTAGTCTTTGGCTTTCAAATTCCTCTGGTTTTTCCCCCTCTCACTGAAGCACATTAGTTGCTATGGAAACTGATCTGTAGTACCAAACGGAAGAGATGCTTCTCGGGAACCTAAATATTGACTGGATGGTTATACATCAACACTGCATATGGCTTAGATATTGTAAAAACCCGCAGGAGGCCACTGTGGGAGAAGAGGTAGCAGCTGAGGTTATGATGAAAGAAATCCCAAATCCAGCCACTGGTATGTTCTGTAGTCCCATGATCTTCCCAGTGACACAGCCCTGTGACTCAGAGGGAGAGAAACCAGAGATGGGCTGTGCTGAACCACAGGACTGCGAGTCCCTCCCAGGAGCAGCTCCATACTGAGAGAATCGCGCAAGGTTACTATAGCTTTCGTGGTTAGCTTTAATGATGCTTACCAGAGAACTGTTAGCAAAAGTTAAAACTAATTAAAGCAAACAACACCACACGCAGCACACTAAAAATGACCGTGAGTTAGCTATTTCGCAGAGGGCCTTTCTCATGAGATAGAAATTTATCTGTTGCAGAAAATCCTTCATAAAGATGCACTCAGCTGGGCGGTACTTTGCTGTGTCACTATGAGGAGAAAAAACTCTTAGAGGGATTGGGTCCACCTGAAAACAACCACAGCAGAAGTAGCCCTGCTCTCAAGGAGGCAACACCCAGCAGAGGAGTAAGACTAGGTAGCAGCAGGAACCAGTCTCTTTGCTGGTGTGAGACTGCACAGCTCCCTGTGGTCACTGGAAGTCACCAGCCCCATCTGGTCCCCATCGGGGGATGCCTCTTGGTCTCATTGCTCGTTAAATGTTGTTTTCCATTCTCATTAAATAAACTTACTAGATACCAGCTCTTGGCAGAGGGAGAGCTGCAAGCAGGCAGGAGAGATGTGGCACCGCAGGCAGCAGGGCAGAAAGAAGGATGAGGGGACCAGATGCAGCATGGACTCAGCCTAAACTTATGGATTCCCAGCCCTTGTTTTTGATAAAAGTGTGAATCTCTTTCTGGAATAGGGGCACACATGCTGAGTTGGGGCATCATGGTGCAACGGAAGGTGTGTGTTTTGGAGCAGCAGTTGTTCATATAGGATTTTTTTCCAACCATGTTTCCAGGGAAGTAGGAAACATCTCCGAGCACCGCAGAAGAGAGCTTTACATCATTTAACAGACCTCACAAAAAGAGGCAGGGAGACACCAGAGGAGGCAGGCAGGCAGACAGGCAGGGCCAGAGCTACTGGCAGGGCAGAAGTGTGAGCCCGGGGTTCAACCATGCAGCTGTGCCTGACAAGCAGAACCCAGAAGCTTGTGTTTTACAAGACCTGAGAGGCATTCTGCATCACTGCAAAGCCTGTGTCAGAAACCCATCCTGTTCCTGGCCCACCACCACAGTGTTAAAGAGTCTCCCAGTGTGTCAAGTCACTGCCAGGGAAAATGCTGAGAAATGTGTTTCCTATTGGAGAGGGCTAAAATCTTCAGACTAGAGGGGCTGGTTTATTTATTTTGGGTTGAGTTGGGTTTTTTCTTTAATACGAAAGGCCTGTGGTGTTTCAGCTCACCTACAAACCAGGCCAGCTGGCTGCCCTAAGGTACTGACAATCTCGTTTCTTTACCTGGATGCATAAGCAGCAGATAAGGGGTGTAGGCTCCCTCCTCGCCATTTGCTGCTCACCCCACATCCTTGACTGCCCTTCCTCCCCAGCAGTAAAAGGCTATAGTAGATTTAGAGACCAATGGCTAAGAATGAAATCTGATCCAATTGCAAGCTCCTCTTGAAAGTTTCTTTTATAAAAAAAAAGTTCGGTCCTGTTTGGAGGTTGATCCCATTACACCAGCAGCAGACCTAATATATGGGCAGTAAGGTAAAGAGGTACAGACTGCATTTTTTAAGACAGTAAGTGGGACTATCCTCAAAGACAACCAAGTAATTTAACACCTTGCTCTTTGCTGTCACATTTTCATTTAGCAACTATGTGAAAAGCCATAATGTCCCATTTTTAGGTGGCCACCTCCCTGTTCACACTGATCTTTATAACAAGCATGCAAATGCCCATCTATATTTAAAGTGGGCTCTTCACAGAACCCTAGAAATTTCAGCAAGACAGAGATTTGAGGCTGAATATGGACAAGAACATAAGGTCCTGACTTTTGCACAATTTGCCTAAACTTTCAGGACCCTCTTTCCATCCCCAGGCTCCTCCTTGGCATTGTCCCCATCCTCCCCTCCCCTGCTCTTTCAGGGGTTTAGCAGGACACAGGCTACCCTAGCAAGGGGGCTGGCTCTAATGCGCTCCCCTTTCATTTCCCAGTGCGTCAGTTGTAGGGATTTTCCAGAGTGCTTTTTTAGATCCACCTGTTGTTTGTTCAGCCAGCCCCACAGAAACATATAAACCTGTTTTACTTGAAAAGGGAAAGCAGGCTAACCTCTCTACGCAGTTAGATAGAACTGTCTGTCTGCTCTCAGCCAAGAAAAAGATGTCAGTCAGATGGAAGGAACAATTTACCTGACTGACATCTGAAGAGGAACAGAGTGAATACCTTAAATGAAACTTCTCTGCAGACACAGGGCAAAAAATCTATTCTATTCCCGTGGTTTTGGCTGTTCCCCTCTGAGTCTGCCTGAGGAATGATGGCTCTGATTTGTTCTTACTTGAAATAAATTGGCTGATCCACCCCTAACCAAAACCCATGTTTAAAATGTGACAGAGGAGCAGCTGTCCAAAAATTAACAACGAGCTGATGACCCAGATGTGGAACGTGACTGCCAAAAACTCAGGCTCTAAATATATGCAAAATGAACATTACACAAATATTGCTAGATACTGATGGTTCTGTGGGAATATTATGTGCCACATACACTTAAAAAAAAAAGAAAGAAAAAGACAAGTGAAGCAATAGCAAAACTTGCGTTTCATGGGAAATCCACTGGCTGGAATCCAGGCTGGTCAGAAAGAGAATGATTTCATGTTATAATGAGTTGTGCTGAGCGATAATTGAGTGGAGAAATGGAAAGAAAATTGAACGGCAACATCTCCCCATATTTCCTGATCTGGAGATGTCTCAAAATTCAACGACATTTTTGAGATGGTAAAAAGTAGCTTCAAAGCAGTCAGCAGGAGAGGTGACACCCCAGAGCTGAGGAGTTCCAGCCAGAGTGGAAAAAAACAGTGCTAACATGTTCTGTCCCTATACAAGGGATGCCACAGGAAAAGGCAGTGGAAACTCCAGAGCCAAGACTTGCAGTAAGGTCAAAAACAAAAGCCAAGACAAAAAAAAAAGATGAAGCAGCACCATCCTCTGATCACCAGCATCAACCAGCAAGACCTCTCCCGTATTTGCATTCGTTTTTGCATACTGATGTGAGCTCTCGACATGGAGATGAGGGACTGATTTTTTATTAGACACGGGCTGTCAAAGCTTAGAGGGTTGTAGCATAGCAGGGTTTGAACAGCCCTGGTCTAGCTGAATGGGACTGCGACTGCTCTCTATAAATACACTGGGTGGGGGTAAGCATCAGGGGGAGACAAGAGCTATTTCAGCTAAGAGAGAGCTTTCACAAGAGCAAATGGCTGTAAAACAGCCAGGGACGTGTGCAGGCAAAGCCTCGGCCTGCAGAAGGGTCGGCCTCAGCGGCTGCCTCCCCAAACATGGGCTGGCTTCGCCCTGATCCTTCAGGAGCAGCAGGCGGACAGGCATGTGTCATGATGCAGAGGATGGGTGTGGGGAATGATTTGAAGCCCACTGGCTGTCTTTGGGCAGCTGTGTGCTCCCAGGAGGATGAGTGAGGGCAGCATCCTGCTGCACACTGGGGACACAGGGGTTCCCAGCACAGGGCTGACAGCACATGCTGACACCCTGGTCTTGTGTGCCTCTCCAGCAGCAGTGGCATCTCAGGTCCATGCAGGATGGCTGCACATTCAGTAAAGCTTTCCCAAAGATCTCGACTGGAAAGTATAGATTTCAAACCAGGGGATGGAGTGTCCCCACGAGGAAGCTGCCAGCATCATTGACTTTCAAATAAATCATAAAAATAAAATAAGTACTAAAAAATACTCAGGGAAGTTCTACAGCATATTTCCTTCATTCTGGTGTTCAGAAACATTCTGTACACAGCTGGACAAACTTCTTCCACAAGAACAGTGAATTGTCCAACTTGAATATTCTCCAAAAGGCTCTGGGGCACTGCTATCCCAGGACAGAGTTGGAGCAGAAGAGGGGTTGGAGAGGGAAGAAGGAAAGCTCCACCACGAAGGATGGCAAAGAAGGTAATAAATAAATGGGGCATATGACAGGGGACAAGATCCTAATGCATCAGTAGCCCAGGGCTCTGCCACCAGCCCCACCAGTGGCAAGATGGGGCTGACCTGTTGCCCTGATTGAGGACCATGCACCCCCTCTGCTCCACTGGCTTGTCCCTGGGGTACAGGTGGTGCTGGGCACAGACACAGACAGCCTGTCACACTCGCAGCCCCGCTCCCTGAGCTCAGCCTGCATGTGGGGCAGTCCTTGAGCATCTGTCTGCGGCACAAGTTTCCCTCTCACCAGAAAAGTACTTTTAGCAATTAGCTGGACCATTACCATTAAATTTTAAAGGCTATTGTCAGCTTACAGATGGCCCTCTCTTTTTTTCTTTTTGTTTTTTTTTTTTTTTGTCAGAACTTGAAGTAAATAGAAATGTTTTGAGGATTTGTTGGGGAAGGGGGGTCTGTTCCAGTAAAAACAGCTGGGTTTAGGCAAATAAATATTAGGTTACTATGCAAAAGATGCAGCACAAACAACACAACACTAGGAACCTAACAGAAAAACTACCCAAATTAAAAACTGTGTTTCAGTCCCCAAGCTGAGAAACAAACACAGAATGTAAAGGGAGATTTTTTAAACTCATCTCAAATTTAATAATTTCCAATATTGCTGGTAGCTCTAGTAAAGAATTATGGGTTTAAAATAAAAATTTTCAATGCTGAAAGCAAGAACGTAGACTGCAGGGTATAAAAGTTTCCCAAGATGAAACTCTTCCTTTCCAAAACCGAAAGATAACAGAAGAAAGCTGATAAACATCAGACTCTTGGGGTTTACACAAGCCTAATCTGAAGTATGCATACAGAGTAGGAAACGTGATTCTTCTGTAAGAAATAGTGATCTCTAAATTGAATCCTTTTGTTGGTTTCCATGCAAATTCATTTCATTCTTAGTTGACAAGATCACATCAGAAAGTCAGCCTTCGACTTGCAGTCATGGCTTAGCAGCTTTCACCAGACCTATACCATCTTCCATTGCAACTACAGAGGTTCATGATAAATAAATATAAAGGGTTAATCTTATTCTGACTGCATGATTCTAGCACTGTAGGATTTGGGAGCCCCCACAGAGGGGTGATTTGAAGACTTCCAATGTTGGAGTTGTTTGAACAAGCCAGGAAATGTTCAATGTTGGGGATTTGTCTACACCTAGTACCCATCTGCCTTCCTGACAAGCCCATCCATGGCATCATTCATAAAATATGTAGTTTTATTATACCTGTCTGGAAATTGGCTCAACTAAGCAGTCTATTTCAGCTGGTTAGTTTGCCGCATAGTACATTGCAAAATACTCTTCTTCAGATATGTAATCTAGAGCAAACTCAGAGTTTATCAGCCTCCCTGTCCAGCTTCCTACATCCTATATCAAAGTCTCTATGCTGCTGGGCTAGAGGAAGGCTTGGTAAGCCAGCTCATCCGGGACAACCCACCAGTGTGAGCTAGGCGTACCGTACAGCTGCCTGGGAGGAGAGGAGTTTTGCTGCAACTCACAGCAGAAACCAGCTGCGCCTCTCAGATTTTGGTGATCGCACACATTCCTTCTCAACACGCTGTCTTTCAAAGCTCAAAGTGCCAGAGTTTTCTGGAAAAGCCTCAGGATGACCAAGCATTTTCCCTTCTTATCTGGAGCAGGCTCCTTGCTGCAGTTCATGCAGAATCAGCCTTGGCCAGGGTGATCTGGAAAGCTGACCTAAGCTGTCGGCTTCCCGTGCTTCCTGACCTGCTGCTCTCCCCTCTCACCCCTCAGAACAGTGATGTTTATTATCACAGCCTATTTTGATGGCGGTGTGGGGATTTGTTTTCTTTCCTTTTAGTTGGCGTGCTGCACAGATCCCGCTGGGAGCAGCAAACATCCTCATCCATTCGCAGGGATCAAAACCCACCCTGATGTGATATTTTGGGAGTAGAAACAATCAGCTTCAAAGGAAAACTGACCAGAAAAACATTTTCCAAGTGGGGCTGCTGATTCTGAAGCTGTAGAGAGCAGTTTAGCAGTATTAATATAATCCCAAAAAACCAGCCTCATAAGCCACCCAAAGGGAAAAGAAGCCCCTGCAGCCCTCGCACGTGCCTCATGGTGCAAAGCTCCGCATTGATGTGCCTCCTGTCTCCATGTTTTTGAACCAATCCAGGCTCATCAGCAATTCTGAGGGGATTTTTAGATCTGTAACGAGCACACCTTCAAGAACCACCTTGCCTCCACCAGCAATGGGGCAGAGCCACTGTGTATACACCATGGGGCTGCACCGTGTGTGGGCTCCCAAGATAGTTTGGATGGGGCCACCCTGTTTTGGACAGGATGGGAATTTACCCACATAAGCATGGACTTCCCCCCACCACCTGGCCCCAGCATCCTGGTTTGTAAGTATACCCAAGCAGCATTTTGAGGTCAATTTTCCTTCTAGTTACTTCTTCAAAATTTGTGCAAAGAGGTATGGAGTTACAGCAGTAAATAATTTTAGAAGCATATTGTTTTATAATAATTTTAAGATTCTCTTGTCACTCTCATAGGGAATGGAAGTCCTTTAATTGAACAGGAGGGAGATATTCACATCCCTGAACAAGGAGTATTGAACCTCTCCCAGTGACAGTTCCCACCATGTGATCTAAAATTCCTGTTTTCCTTTCCTCAAGCTTGCAACAAACAAAAGTATTTGTTTAGGGGGAGCCTGTCTAGAATTACACTGTTCTGAATAGCTGTCCCACGGAGAAGAGAGAGGAAGAAAACATGGCTTAGGTAGGAGAGGTGGGAGGCTAAAATGTTGAGTCCAGTCTTTCACAAGAGGATATGAATATGAAAAGATGTAGATAGTCCTGGAAGAAGCCTAGCTCCTCTTGGCTCCATCACAGGAGGCCTCCTTCTAGTTCACCTTCTGCCCTTCGGCCCATGAGCAACCAGTGGTCCAAGTGTAAACTCCAGCTACAGCTGCATGAGGGATATGCTGCCCATTCTTTGTCACCACCAAGTCTGTGCTGGTTGTATGCAAACCTAGAGAGGGAGTAAAAGGCAGGGGAAGTCACACTTGTATGTGTGATGGAGTGGAATAGCAAGATGAGCAATGCCAAGAAGAGACATGACTCCACTGAGGTCACCAGGGCTCCTGGCTGCTCCCATTGGCTCCAGCTTCAGACCCACGAGCACCATGGAGGATCTGGGCATATGTAAAGTAAGATGTGGAAGTGACCTTATCTTGTTGGCTGCTTTCCTGTTTTACATTTGCTGCCGGGTTGCTTTAAACCACATCCCAGGGCTGGGTAGGGTTAGTGCACAGCTGCTGTGCCAACTCACTCCTGTCTCATTGGCAAGGGAATCCCCTCCCTCGTTTTTCGTAGCGCCCAAGTGCTGCCGAAGGATCATCACGGGGCTTAGCACAGAGCTCATGTTGATGCCGTCTCACTGTAGATCGTACTGTGTTGTTGTTCCTGCACTTTTTTGCCTAAGCAATAACTGCAGTGACTTTCCACTCCCAGGTTAACTCATCACCGAATCCAAACTTGGATTTCCATGAGGTCACACACACCTATTTCTGGCCATATTTTGCTTTGTTTGCCTCAGTTAGTCCAGACAGGAGATGTGAAACTCTGGCCAGTGAGTAAATCTGCCCTAACCTTTGGCTATCAGCTGGATATCAGATGGACAGACAGATGCTGGGCACAGAGGGAACATGCCCAGATGTGTCACTGCCAAACTGCCTGGTGCCAGAGAAATATCCCTTGTTATACCGGGCTTTTTTTAACTTCTCTCCACAGATCAGAAGTCCTGTAGCCAAACTGATGTTGTTTGCCTCAAAACTATTTCTGTCAGAGGAAAGAAGAGAGTAGCTGCTCAGGGACATCTGCTGTACACAGCCACTTCAGGCAGAACAAAGGGAACTGCAAGTAGAGGAGCCTGCATCCTGAGAGGGGCAGCCAGAGTAACAAACCATGTCTTTCCCAAGGTGTTTTCGCCTTTCTCTCCTTTCAGCAGACCTCCTTGGTCTCAACCATCCATGCAACCATTTTGAGAGAGGAGAATAAATCTGGGGTTTTACATTATTTGGTACTAACCCTTGGAGGGATCCCCCACCATCTCCCTCTCTCATCATCAACTAGAAGAGCCTCATCAGATTTATGCTGGGTTTTTATCGGCTCCCACTGCCAGTGCCACAATGGGAGTGGTCTTTTCTGTTTAAGGGTGCCACAGGATTCACACAAGGCTGCTAAAATCTGTCTGCTCACACAGTTCCTGGGGAAAAGCAACCAAAGTCCACCAAAGGCCAGCCCAAGAAGGCCACAGGTGACGTGAAACATGAGCTGGTGGAAAACAGCAGGACAGGGACCAGTAGCGTTGAGTAGTTCTGCTTTTCTTGGGTGTTATCCACCTACAGCATGGGCCTGACTCCCCTGAGGAAGGAGGGATATCCCTGAGGAGGGGCTTCTAAAATAACCTCAGTTTCTGCAGCCAGTTACTACACAAATTTTGGCAACTTGCAGCACAAAAGCCTTTTGAAGGCTTTTTTTTCCCTCCTCTATCTGCCCCTACCCCCGCATGCACATCATCCCTGGGACCCCAGAGAGGAATCAGGGCAGGAAAACAGTTTGACTAGGAAATATTTCCAATGTCAACATCCTCCATCCTGGGGCCTTGCTTTCCGGGCAAAGATGCATTTCGTGTACACATGTTTGCGTGGACTGGACTGAAAGGCAAAGACTTCTCTCATGGGTTAAAAACAAAAAAAAATAAAAGGTATTCTACAGACTAAACAGATAGGGCTCCCTGAGTACTCTAAGGATGTATTTAGCAACATATTTATTTAGACTGAGCAAAGCCTTGGGCATTTCACTGTGCAGGGAAGGGCTGGAGCCATGGGCTCCTGCACCAGACCACATCAACACTGCAAACTGCTGCTCCCATCCTCAAAGATAGCCGTGGAGAGCGATTTAGGGACACATAGGCTACTCACATTCCCAGGACCTGGGCTAGGACACCCATGGCTACACAGATCCCTCCAGCTTTTTTGTCCTCACCCTTAATTTCTAGTGGAGCAGCAGAAAGCTGGCTTGATCAGCTGCCATGACTTCTCCATGTAGCCAGGCCAGCTAGGACAGAGATAAGAAACTGAACCAATGCCTTAAGGCTGAAAGTCAGACTGGTAGTGGCTGGTCCTGAAGAGCAACCAAGCAGGATCTGCTGTACTGCACCACTTAGTTGAACCAGTGGTTAGGAATTGCCACAGCATCATTGTCTCTCTACCATGCCTCGTCCCTCCTCAACCCCAAGGCTGATGAAAGGCAGTCCTTGAAGCAAAGTTACCCAATCTGCGCTTCCCCTAGGGACACACATACCTGCCCAAAAGAGAATCCAGAAACAGGAACATTAATTACTGCACATTGAAATATTGCCATTTCAATAGAAATATTATTAATTCTGAAAGGCAGGAAGGCATGAGCGTTTGAGAGTGCACAACACCAAGAAGCAGGTTACTTCACAAGACGGAGGTGCTTATTATTTTGAAGGAAGCTCTGTCCATGGCTAAAAATAAACCTATGCCATTTCCCTTTTTTGAACTTCCTGTAGATCTTTAAAGAATACAGAGACCAAACCAAGTCGTTGTCTTTGAAGGAAACATTTGAGATCATTAGCAACTTGCCTGCTGGGAGGTTCTCAGATCCAGATGTCTTTGTGGTAATTTTGCACAGAGCATTTGGTATCCTATTTATCCCCTCATTTACAAACCACGTGCAACTCGTAAAGTCAGCACTGCACTGACAGGCATGACTGCTGGTAGCTCTGCTTACAATAGACAGGCATTGGATTAAAATGAGGTTTCTTTGTTAAGTGAAAAGTTAACTTCCAGATACAGTTCTTAATTTAAAACATCTGAAAAATTAACGTTCTCATTTGGGCTTTTTTCCAGGTCAGATGGTAGCGCTTGGATGTTCTCTGGACAAACTATCTCATCCACAGTAAGTGGCTAAATGTTTTGCTCGCTTCTCTAATGTATGTAAGTGAAGAATGGTGTTGTTTTTATTAATCACCCCAGAATTAGTTTAGCATCCCACATCATAGGTTTTTGTTCCACTGCTGCTTCTGGCTTACTAAAACCAGAGCACTTATGTCACACACTCTGACACTCCCCACACACTTCGGCAGTTTCAGACTTAGATGACTCCAGTTGCTTTCATTTTGGATAACTTCTTGAATCCCTTCAGCACTTGTGAAATCTACATCTTAAATAGGCTATCGATCTGTTGGGGTTTTTTCTAGGACAAGTTAAGATCCTTCACTTGTATTCCATGAATCCAAACAGATGGAAAACACAGAGGGACTATCTGCCTGGTGCTTCCTGCAGTAGGTCCCCACTCCTTTGATTTGGCTTCCCGACTTTCCTTATTACATCTTCAAATAGCACCTCTGTTCATGGTAATTGTGAGCTTGAGCAGTCCAGCAAAGGAAGTGACTTGCACCTCAGCCTGATGGAAACTAGGGCTTACAAGACTAATGAAGTTTACATGGGCTCCAATGGACTCCAGTAAGCCATGCAGAAGAATTGTTATTAAAACATACAGAATAATCTTACTGTTCTATTTGGTGATGATAATGCCTCTGCTAGAGAACTTTTTTTTGCCTCAGCCTTCACTGGCAACCTCTCTTCCCATACCTCTCAAGTGGGTGGACTGCAAGACAGGGAATGGGGGAGCAAAGTCCCCGCACTGTAAGAGATCAGATTCGTGACCACCTGAGGAACCTGAACATACATGACGAGATGCATCCCAGAGTCCTGAGGGAATTGGCTGATGTAGTTGCCAAGCCACTCTCCATAGTATTTGAAAAGTCATGGCAGTCAGGTGAAGTCTCTGGTGGCTGGAAAAAGGGAAACATTGCACCCATTTTTTAAAAGGGTAGCCAGGAGGACCCTGGGAAAAACTGACCTGTCATCCTCACCTCTGTGCCTGGGAAGATCATAGAGTAGGTCCTCCTAGAAGCTATGCTAAGACACATGGAGAACAGGGAGGTGATTTGAGGCAGCCAACATGGCTTTACCAAGGGCAAGTCTTGTCTGACAAACCTAGTGGCCTTCTATGATTGAGTGACTACATCGGTGGACAAGGGAAGGGCTACAGATGTTGTCTGTCTGGACTTCCGTAAGGCCTTTAACATGATCCCCCACAACATCCTTGTCGCTAAATTGGAGAAGTGTGGATTTGATGGATGGACTCTTTGGTGTGTGAGGAACTGGTTGGATGGTTGCATCCAGAGGGTAGCAGTCAATGGCTCAACATCCAAGCGGAGATCAGTGATGAGTAGTGTCCCTCAGGGGTCCATATGGGGACTAGTAATGTTTAATATCTCCATCAGTGACACAGACAGTGGGATCAAGTGCACCTTCAGCAAGTCTGCAGACGACACCAAGCTGAGTGGTGCAGTTGACATGCCTGAGGCATGGGATGCCATCCAGTGGGACCTGGACAAGCTTGAGAAGTGGGCCCATGCAAACCTCATGAGGTTCAACAAGACTATGTGCAATGTCCTGCACATGGATTCAGGCAACCCCTGATATCAATAAAGGCTGGGGTTTGAAGGGGTTGAGAGTAGCCCTGTCGAAAAGAACTTGGGGGTACTGGTGGATGAAAAGCTGTACGTGAGCTGGCAATGTGTGCTCACAACCCAAACGTCAATATGATATCTTGGGCAGCATGGAAAGAAGCATGGCCAGCAGGTCGAGGGAGGTGATTCTCCCCCTCTACTTGGCTTTCGTAAGACCTGGAGTACTGCATCCAGCTCTGGAGCTGCTAACGGAAGAAGGATGTAGACCTCTTGGAGCAAGTCCAGAGGAGGCCACAAAGATGATCAGAGGGCTGGAGCACCTCTCCTGTGAGGAGAGGCTGAGAGAGTTGGGGCTGTTCAGCCTGGAGAAGAGGAGGCTCTGGGGAGACCTTATAGCGGCTTTCCAGTGCCTAAAGAGGGTGTATAAGAAAGATGGGGAGAAACTTTTTAGCAGGGCCTGTTGTAACAGGACAAGAGGTAATGATTTTAAAATAGAGGGAGACAGATTCAGACTTGATCTAAGGAAAAAATTTTTTACAATGAAGGTGGTGGAACACTGGAACAGATTGCCCAGAGAGGTGGTGGATGCCCCATCCCTGGAAACATTCAAGGTCAGGTTGAATGGGGCTCTGAGGAACCTGATCTGGTTGGAGATGTTTCTGCTTCTTGCAGGGTGGTTGGACTAGATGACCTTTAATGGTCCCTTCCAATCCAACTGTCGTAGTTCAGCCCTGATCAGGACCAGACTACGCAGTCTCTCTCCCACTCCCGCCACCTTCTGAGAGAACAGGGAGAGAAAATATAAGGAAAAACGGCTCAAGGTTTGAGATAAGGACAGGGAGAAATCCTTAAAGTTACCGTCACGGGCAAAACAGACTCAACTTGGGGAAAACTATTCATTTATTACTACAAACAGCAGGATAATGAGACAGAGAACAAGATAACCTCCCCCCACCCCTCCCTCTTCCCGGGCTTAACATTATCTATACTACCTCCCCTCCCGAGCGGCACGGGGTGGGGGGAAAGGGAATGGGGGTTGCGGTCAGTTCATCACGCGTTGTTTTATGCCGCTGTGTCATCATCGGGGGAAAAACTCCTCACATGCCTCCTCTGCTCCATCGTGGGGTCCCTCCCACGGGCCACAGTCCTTTGTGAAACTGCTCCGGCGTGGTCATCTCTTCCACGGGGTGCAGTCCCTCTAGAACAGCTGTCCCAGCGGGCTCTCCACGGGCCACAGCCTCCTTCAGGCCTCCACCTGCTCGGGCGTGGGGTCCTCCACGGGCTGCAGGTGGATCTCTGCCCCTCCGTGGACCTCCATGGGCTGCAGGGGGACAACCTGCTCCACCATGGTCTTCACCACAAGTTGCAGAGGAATCTTGGCCAGGAGCCGCGTTACTCCTCCCCCTCCTTCTTCACTGACCTTGGCGTCTGCAGCCGTTCCTTACAACAGGCTGGCAGACGCCTCTCAGGATCCATTTTACACCTTGTTCATTTCTTATCTCCTCTCCACTTCTTGCAGCCAGGCCAGGCCGAGTTGGGCCCAGTCGGCTGCCCGGCGGGAGGCCAGAGGGTGAGGCCTGCAAGGCCCACGAGGCTCGCGCCTCCCCCTCTCTGCCCCCCGCTCAGCTGCTTCACATCTTCTCCTCTCTCTTTTTTTTTCTGTTTTCCCCTTCTTAAATACGTTATCGCAGAGGCGTTATCACGGGACATTCTGCTACCAATTGGCTCGGCCTTGGCCAGCAGCAGGTCCGCCCTAGGCCCAGCCGAGTCCACTGAACAAAGGGGAGCGACTTCTAGCAGTTTCCTACAGAAGCTGCCACCTTAGGCCCCCCCTCACTAACAAAACCATGACACCAACCTATTCTATGATTCTGTGAGTCTGTGTCAACCAGTTTTGGGCACCAGGCTTCAAAAAAGACATAATCAGACAAAAGCAAAAATGTGAGGGTGTAGGAAACATGACCTACTAGGAAAGACTGAAGTTGATAAGTCCAGCAGAAAAAAAAAAACAAACCTAAGGAGAGACATTAAGAGTCTTTGAGGGCAAGAGAGATGCAAAAAGCGAGAAAATAAATTGCTCGTGTTCTTTGGAGATAGGACAAGAGTAATGCATTTTGATTGCACCAAAAGAGACTGAGGGTCGGTGCTAGAGACAGCTTCCTCTACTGATAAGGACAGTAAACAGTGGAAAATGTTGCCTAGGGAGGCTGTGGAGTATCCATCACTCTTGGTTTCTGAGAGCAAATGCAACAGATGTGAGTTGGGAATCATTCTGGTATAGCTGGACCTGCCTTCGGGCAAGGACTGTGGATGAGTTCATTCCTCAAGGCACCTTTCAGAGCTATTTATTTAATACTTGGTGATAATGTGCCTCATAGACAGAGAGGAAGATATTGAATCCTACAAACAAAACTATCTCAAGAAAAGAACAGTGGAAAAAAAGGTCTTGGACATTGTCAAGTTTTAGGGAGCTAGAGGTATGCTTTAGTCTTCAAAGAGTCTTTTGTTCTGCTTTCATTTTGCATGAAATTATTATAAATGACCACTTTGTAGGCAGCATTAAGAAGCCTGTTGACTTCAGAGAGGTCACTTAAGGGGGATAAGTTGGGTGGATGTTGGAGTCATTTCAGATATCTCATCAAGTTTCCCATATCTGTCCCAGTGGTGGGCCTCATGAGAGGAAGTGCATATATTTCCTGGTTGAGTGAAGGGTTGTGCTATAAAATATTCAGGGGTTTTTTTTAAGAGAATCAAAGCTTAAAGTAAAAGGGTGGGTTTTTTAAAAAAACAAAACAAAACAAAAACCCAAACAAACAAAAAAAAAACCCTAACAACCAAACAGAAGAAACAAAAACAGGCACACAAAAATCCCAGCTCCAGGAAGCTTATCCGAAATTTAAGTACCACATACAGAAAGGAAGAGAGAATTAAGCTGGCTGTAAATGTTTATGCTAAAAATATTAGGGATGTGATCACAGTTCAGGTCATGGAGTCTCAATTTATCATGTCTTATGCTAGGCACAAGGATTTCAGAGTATCTGGGTGGGGGAGGATGTTTCTGAAAGATCCCCCTTCCCATGGAAGAAACAAGAAGAGTATCTGTTTTGCAAGGCCAACAGGACCATCTTTCAGAATTCCAGTTAACTTCCTTTACTTCATAAACCATCCACTACTTTTATATAAGCCTCCTAAATCCGAGGCCCTTGAGAACCTCATGAAGTTCAACAAGACCACGTGCAATGTCCTGCACATGGGTCAGGGCCATCCCAGGCACAAATACAGGCTGGGTGGAGAATGGATCAAGAGCAGCCCTGAGGAGAAGGAGTTGGTAGTGATGGTGGATGAGAAGCTCATAATGAGCCAACAACATGCACTTGCAGCCCAGAAAGCCAACTGCATACTGGGCTGCATCAAAAGAAGGGAGGTGATTCTTCGTCTACTCTGCTCTCATCAGATCCCACCTGGAGTGCTGCGTCCATCTCTGGAGCTCCCAACATAAGAAGGATGCAGACCTGTTGGAGCAAATCCAGAGGAAGGCCATGAAGATGATTGGAGGGCTGGAGCACCTCTCCTATGAGGACAGGCTGAGAGAGTTGGGGCTGTTCAGCCTGGAGAAGAGAAGGCTGTGGGGAGATCTTATAGCAGTCTTCCAGTACCTCAAAGCGGGCTTATAAGAAAGATGGGGAGAAATTTTTTAGCAGGGCCTGTTGTGACAGGACAAGGGGTAATGATTTTAAAATAGAGGGAGGCAGATTCAGACTTGACCTAAGGAAAAAATTTTTTACAATGAGGGTGGTAGAACACTGGAACAGGTTGCCCAGAGAGGTGGTGGATACCTCATCCCTGGAAACATTCAAGGACAGGTTGGACTAGATGACCTTTAAAGGTCCCTTCCAACCCTAACTATTCTATAATTCCTTCATATTCTTCACTCTTACTTCAGTAAAATCCAGTACCACTTCCATTGCCTTAAGGTGCCTTCCCCAATAGAAACTCATTAGCAGATTTTCCAAATTCTGACTTCACTGGCACACAGAACTTAATGAACTGTTGAGATTCAAAGCAGAATTCAGATGATGGGAAAATTGAGGTCTAAAACACCAAAGACATAGGATGATGTATTTCTAAGGGCTTCACAGCTTTTATTTCTATGAATATTCTCATCTGCGCTAGTATAAATAGGCAGCAACTCCACTAAATATAGCAAGTGCACATCAGTGTAGTCCCACTGTGACAGCGTGATCAGTCCTCAAATTGCTCTCATCGTCATTTAGATGCTACCTTTTTTGAAAGCCTCTAGCAATAATTGAGAAGAAAACAACTTAAATAAAGACACTTTACAGTTCTACTCACTGCAGAATGACACTTTGTAAAAATAGAGTAACTGTATGTTTTTATTGATTAAGTTGATATTACTCTCCAAACGCATACAGCAAAGTCAAAATACTTAAGATAATAAAGCATTTCCAAGACAAATTTTGCTAATTGGGCGATATTATATGAAAAGTGGCTGAGTAGATGAAACAATGGCATTTCAGAGGTTATGGGTGCACTGGAGATAAAGAAGCAAAGGCTTGCTTAAAATGATGAGCAGGCTGTTTTAACAGTCAAGATTTTCAAGCCATGGGAAGTGGACTGGTGATAGCAATAAATGCTTCTCTTTCCTTTCCAACATAGTCAAATCTGTTGCAAATAGCAAAGTCCTTTCAGACACAAACAAAAATCTTAGAGAAGCCCACCTGTATTTGGTACTAGTATAAAGCCTTTTCATCAGGCTTTAAGTCTCTCATAAACCACATGTAACTTGGCAATACTTATTTTTTCTCAACTGGAAAGCTGGACAGGCCTGAGTTTCCACTAAGTGTAGTTTTAAGTTCTTTTTTTTTTTTTCTTTAAACAAAAAAAACCCCTAGGTTTTGAGTCCACTCAGTACAAAGTCAAAGCGTAATCATTAAAAGTATCTAATTCAGATCCTAAATCTGAAGGATTTAGGAGGGGGAGAGAAAAAAAAAGGAAATAAAATGGCTTTGTAGCTAGATGACAGCAGAGTAGGTGAAGATGAATGAAGAAAAGTGAATGCTGTGTGTTTGTGTAGTGTGGAATAATTTATGTGGCTTGAATGCCTTTGAACGCTCTTACAATTGATTTATGAATACTTTTGATCGAGGAAAACACCCTTGGTGAAGAATAAAGAAATGACTGGATTTCAGTATTCCAAAACTGCATATGAAAAACCCATGCTGCATAACAACAAAAATCAGAGATTCTTATAAATGAGGACAATTAGTCATAGTTATATAAATGTAAGTATATATTCAATTTGTATGTGCTTATTAAAGGGAAATATGTTAAAAGAGAAAACTGTTTTTCAGAACAAGGCATAACATACTGAGCAAAATTATAGCACAAACAAGGAATTTGAATCACAGGAGGAAGCCCGAATGCCATTGCAATAGAGGGTCCTGGGAGTGCCAGGACTGTATTTGAGTAAGGGCTCCCCACAGAGCATGTTTCTCCATTTTGGCCACCAGTGATGGTGCTAACACTGATGTCCCATTTTCTAGCAGCAGTTCCACTTAAGTAGAAATACAGGTGGCTAATTCCATATACACTAACTATTGGAATCAAAGACTAATTTTTTTTTTCCCTTCATTTGGCCCAATAAAGCAATTCCGACAGCCTGCTGCACAGTTCAGGCAATCAGGTCAGCTTGCTTATATTTTTTTAACACTGAACAGAGGTGAATGAGAAGAGGTATCTATAAGGCAAGGGACTTCTTGGTCCCCTACTCCTTTTATTAGCTGTCTTTCAGGTATCCTGGAGTCTCCTGAATTTATGCCTGAGCCTCATATTACTATTTTATGTCATGAGTTAGTCAAGCTCCTCGCAGCTACTTCCATCACTCCCTTTATTCTTATATGAATGTTTAAATATAAACTGTAAATGTTGTAGTTACTAGATATGTGATACATCCTCAAGTGGTATTTATCATACATTTTTGAGCATCTCACCGAGCTTTTGACTGACCACTCTTGAGAACTATTTCTAGCACTTCACTTGTAACACCATGCAGTTACTAACTAAAAAAAAAATAAATAAACCCAACCAAAAAAACCCTTGCTACAGCATGTCCACTTCCTTCCTTGCAACTTTGAAACTGTTCTATAATTGCCCTAGCACAGATTGTATCACTGTCAATAGCTGATCCTTAGATTGGAAAATGACAGCATTAGATATGCAGCATAATACCAGCTACCACGTTTGTTGACTGCCGTTCCAAGACAACTTTGCTCTTCGGTGTACAAGCTGGTATAGCTGCTAGGAAAGCTGGCTGGGTCTGTAATTCTGCAAAGGCCCCTCTGCACTTGCTGTGTGAGTCTATCTGGAGGAAGCCCAGTGAGCCTGCTGCAGGCAGGGCTACCACCAGAAGAGCGACTGGCTCTGGAGCCATGAGAGAGCTGGTGGAGGAATGGTAGGTACCTCCTGTGCTCCTTCCCCACGTGGGAAGAAAGGCTTCAGGTCTGAGCCCTCTGTGAAAGGGCAGCAAGGAGCAAGAGGCTCTCAGAGGGCTGTTTTTTCAGTAGCCAGGCTGATTGCAAATTGGGATATACACCACAAATAAGTGAGGCACTATTCAAATGCTGCTTTTCTAGGTCTGTCCAGGCACAGCATCTCCTGCAGACATCCTTTCATCTTAGGCCATAAACTCATAATCCTCTCAAGTCAGTAAAAGGAAAGAGGGACCTTTCATGCTTTCTATGAGGAGGCTGGAGAAGAAGCAGCTCTGCCTCTCCTTATTGCCCGGGGGGTAAGACACAGCTGAGTCAAATGTGCTGCTTATTCTCAGATTTTTACACAAGAAGCATAGCAGACCTCCATGAAGAACTCCCTCCATCTAGCAAAACTAGCCCAGCACATACATGTTACCACAGCTGCTGACTTCCAAACTGATATTGAGTGGCATAGAAATAGAAATTAAATTTTACTAAGAGTATGGGCAAAATAATGATTATAGGCAAATTTTAGTTTTTACCTAGGCCAGGCCTCTGATCATAGAATCATAGAATCTTTAAGGCTGGAAAAGACCTCCAAGATCATCAAGTCCAACCATCAACTCAATATCACCATGCCTACTAAACCATCTCAATGTCTGCCTTTCTTTTTCAAAAGAGTCTTATATTTAGCAGCTCTAGTTGCTTTTACAGGTAGATCTGCTCTGAAGAGGACAGCATTAACATGCCTGAATCCACCAGATGCCAAAAGTCTTGCTGTAAATTGCTGGCGCATGGCAGGAGGCATACAAAGCACCTAGCAGAAGTCTTTGTCTGGGTTCCCAAAGCAGCACAGCTTCACCAAGGTAGCAAACCTGAAAACAGCAGCACGATGACACGGCTCTCCCATTCCAGTAGAGCTCATGTGATGCTTAACTGGTGGAGCTTTGCAGTGTGCTGCACTGCACAGTGTTAAGTGGTAATGCCCTTGGTTTCCTGGTGCCGATAATACTGATTAGATCCTGAGTCTCTGCACTTAAAAAATATGTGGGACATGACACAAGTACTGTGCCAGCAACAGCTCAGAAGAATAGCCCAGATCAGAACAAGGAGGAGAAGATGTTGGTTGCTGATTTTCTGGGCATTTTGGGATCATTTACGGAGGGTTTCACAGCTCTAGGTTTTTTTTCAGTGACAGTATTTAGCAATGTGTGTTTTGCAGAGAAAACCATTCACAGAGATTCAGGACAAGACTGTAAGTGAGTAAAGTGCAGATCACACATGGTCTGATATAAAATACTACTTTTACCTAACTGATCCTGCTTCTTCATGCCTGTGAGACATGTTCATAGTGAAGTCCCTTGGTTTTTTTTTCTGTGCTGAATCTAAGGATTCCCTTTTTCCTACAGCAACCACCCCAGTGAGCAATTAACATGGCTTTTTGCTCTTTTTTGTAGGGCTGAGAATCTGGCCTATTTGACTCCAAGCATCTATGAGGTGTTGAAACACAAGCCTCTGAAAATTAGATTGCTTTGTCAAAAAAAAATAAACTTACACTTAAAATATTCCAAACCCAAGGGATGTCAAAGTAAATTTTGCACACCTCAAAGCAGAACAAAGTAATAGGCCGCAAAGAGAAAGAGGAGACTTCTGGTTTGAAATTTAAATTTTCCTTTCTTTAAATTTAAATAACAAAAATATTTTTCAAAGTGTGAATCTCTTGGGCACTGTCATGTTATGTCGCCAAATAATTCATTAAAAAATGTTAGCTCTACTGCTGCTGTTTGAAGTGTCAGAGGTTTCTGTGCCTGAGATGCCCTGTTATTCCCAAGGATGGAGGGAAGAAGAGGGATCTCTTTGTATTTTTCTTTCAGAGCACAATGGATTAGAAACCAAAAAAAAAAAATCCTTCATAATGAGATAACAGTGAGGGAACTCATTATAAAGGATTCTAGCACTGTAATAGTATGTCACTATCCACAGTAGGGCAAAGCTCTGCTCCCTCCCTGTGCACAAATTGCTTGATTGCACTCACTGCCACAGTTTGTTTCCTAACATTCAGCATGACATTTCCTGTTTCTAGCCTTGGGCTTCAATGGGTTTGATCCAGCCTGCCCTGAAATTAATGGAAAGGCTGCTATGCACTTCAGTGTCCCCTTTTTCCTCTTGCTGCAGCCCGTTGGCTGCTCCAGTGATTCCTCTCGCTTGCGTTTTGGCTGGCCTTCAAGTCCTTCCAAAACGTCATGCCTCTTTCTCTGTACACAAGCACAGACAGAAAAAGGAAGAGACAAGATAATGAGCTGTTTGGCTCCAATCCCTTCGCCAAATCCGCTGGCCAAGGGGCATGGAGTTGTTCACACGGCAGTGATGGAGGGAACGAAGCAGGCCCTCCTTTCCAGGGAGCCCTCGGCAGGCACCCCATCCTTCCCCAGCTGCCCCCACTCTACTGCAGTTGCCAGTGCCAGTGTAGCCAAGAGCTACGCTGCAGCTCTCTGTATTTACCAAACACTGCGCGTTGAGTTTTTGAAGCCCCTAGATGCAATCCCACACCCAGTCCTGGTATAATGCACCCTACTTGGGTTATATTCCCTGTAACATTTTGTTTTGTCCCCAAAAATGAGAGACAGTGTGAATACTGCTGCTTGTTTACATTATAGCACTTAACCTACTATCTGTAGAGATAATCTCCCTTTGGGTGGGCTGCTTGCTTGGCTGCAAACCCCCTGGGTTTGTGAAGTATTGTAAAAAGTCAGGTGTATCCTTTCCAGGTTCTCAAAACTGAAATATGTATCAGATTTTTCTCCCAGTGACAATCAATGGCCTTGCACTTCTGGTGCTGTAGTATTTAATCATTATGGGCTGATACCTTTTTGTCTGGCTTTATCAATTTAATGTAAGTTCTCAGAGGTCTGTAGCTTGCCCACAGTGGCAGGCTTTGGCCCATAGATGTTTCCCTTTTGTCCTATTTCTCACTCTTACTACCACCAGCTAAGTAGCAAAGGTATATATTCATCCTGACAGCATACTTTTTACCAAACTGCTGTTAACACTTTCTGCAAGGAATGTTTCTCCCTTCAGGAGTGTTTTGACATACGTTTCCTTTTTAGCATCTTTCTTTAATAGGGCTGCAGCAATTTTAAGCAGCAATTAAGCTTTGTCATTGTAACATGATGGTGACATAGAACTCCTCTTTCAAGGTAAATCATCTGAACAGAGTGGCCCAAGTCAGGGACGTTATCTGAAAGCGCAAGGCTCAGGGTACCAGGCCTGAAAAATGATTCTTGCTGCGGCCAGCGCAGTGTCTGACAGTCATCTGCTTCCCAGCAGCCTGAAAGACAGACCACAATGTGTGCACACACAGGGAGGGATGAGCAGCCAAGGCAAGTTCTGGGCCTTATTTAGGTCAGCTCTGTTAGGCAGCAGTGGAAAGCATCTGTGGTGTGGATGGGAGGGGATGAGTAAGCTTTAAGCTTTGTCTGAGGCACCTGTAATGATCTGCATCTACACCATTGAATAAGGGAGCGTCAGGGACGGATTCTGGTCCCAGTTTCCAAGTGCAATAGACTAAATCATGTCCACTCATCTGTGGAGTAGTCACCTACACTGTCCTGAAGAAAGCTAAGTTTGAGTCATCCAAGAGAAGCCAGGAGTGACAGTTAAACAGTGTGGACAATGTGCTACCAATGCTCAAGTTCATTCCCACACTGTCCCTTTTTAGAACACAGACAAACCAAATGCTATGTACATTTCATCAGCTTTGGGTTGGTTTTGCATATTCCCACATGAACCCCAGCAGTTTACCAGGTCTTTGATATCCCTGGTCATGTCTGCCAAACAGTGACACCTCCAGGTTTTTGGAGACACACTGCAGTTTCAGAAGGTGCTCTGAGGAAGCTTCTGTGATCCGAGCACTGAGAGCCAACTGCCTTTAATTATGATGCTATCTTGTATGCTCAGGCTGTCTCCATAATTCAAGTATGCTATGCACATGGGTGGGAGTTCTCCTTTGGCATGTGCTCAGCTCTACAAAATGACAGATATGAGCACTTGTTTCATGTGGTTTGTTCTCAGATTCCTTTCAAATGCTTCCTTGACAATGGTAAATAATTGGCTTGATTGCTTTCTATGCCTTTCTGTTATCCATTTTTCAAGCAATTTGAGGATCTCATATTTTGGTTCATTTGCTGTACTTTCATGACTGGGAAATGAAATCAGCTATGTATATCTAATTCCCTTTTTTTGTTGCGTACCTCAAAATTGTAGCATTGCAGTTTCAGCATCATGGAGATTGACTAGCAATAACTCCTTTTAAATGCTCTCTAGTGATTTAGTGCCATTTTCTACTTCAGTTGCTTTGCATCCTCAAACTTCATGTTGAAACAACTCACAACGAACATGACTGCTAGACATTTCTTCTTGGTTTGGGTGTCTCTTGGTTCTGTGGTGATTATGAGCTCAGTCCAAAAGTTACCAGCTGTCTGTGCTGTAGGAATTGGTACTCCAAACTGCAAGTCACTAGAATCACATTGTATGGTTGCCTTTTCAGTCATACTGCCATATTTTGGGTAGGATAAACGATCACCTGTTCCCTGGTGTTATGTAATGTTTATATGTGGTAATCATGTCTATGCTATATTTTTCTTTTTTTTCAGAAGTTAGCAGCTGTCTGACGGTGGGAAAACAGCAGAAATAATGTCAGCTAGTTTAAAAACCCTAATATTGACCTTTTAGAAATTATCTTTAGATGCAGCTGTGTTGCCTTTACTTCTTTGGCACATAGTCCTTAGGAGGTCAGCAAATGCTTGTGAATGACATGGTGGAAAAGTGTATTTTACTATGTTTTCAGCCAAATTTTAATCCACTTCCTGAACTCTCTCAAAACAGGTTGTGGCCATGATCAGTTCCAGCTGCTGCCATGTGGTTTCCTTGTCAGTGCAGTAAAATGTTGTGGGATACATGCTGCTCCTAGCAGATCCAACTGATCCTGCTCCTGTTGTTGACAAGCATTACTCACCTCTTCGCAGATGGGATCCTAAATGTCATCCCCAACTTATTGTATCTAGGTGAGGCCCATCATCTTGCAGGCGGGCCACTTGACTCACCTGAGTACTCTTGCCATTACCACTGTTTACCATGAAGCACCGGGAATTGTTCTGCTTCTCCAAAGTAGATGTTCTTCATCCAGAAAGGTATTTAGTCATGAGCTCCAGTTGCTTGCAAATATGGAGCTTGTCTAGCTTTGGTGCTTGCCTAGCTTTTCCTCTTCCAGTCATAGCATGGAGAAAGTGGAAGCACACTCACGGAAGTGCTTCAGGGACACCCAAAAGGCACTTTTGGGCAAACGTAGTTTGATTGCCAACCAACTTCTAAGCTCTGAAATAAGGAAGCACTGAAGTGAAGCAAAGCATAGGCATCTGAAAAGAAAGAGCATCCTGTTGGGCTGGAAAAATGTGCAAGAGAAGGGTGCAGCAAAACACTCACGAACAGAGTTATCATGATCTGCCTGAAGAAAGATGCTTATCCTGCCCAAGTTGGTGCAGTCATTCACGTGGTGACACCCACTACTGCCCTGTTGACCTCACCCTCAAGGGACTCGGAATAGTGATGGCAGCTTGAATTTTATACCATCCAACCACTGTTGTAGTACTCTAGCTGGCTTTTATGGACTGAGTTTGTCTCTCAAACAATGCTGAGGAAGTCTTTATCACTTGACATATTCACTGCCACCCTACTGCTTGTTTTGCATTTGATTTCCTGAGAGGTTTTTTGTTTGCATCACAGGGCTTGATTTAGGGCAGGGTTTTTGATGCCATCTTGTATTTTTATCAGGAGGTTGTCTGAGGTTTACAGCAGCATTTCTTTTTCCACACCTTTGCACTGCATTAATATTATGTGCCTGCAAAGTCTTACTCTTGGTCTCACTTCCTGCCTCTTTGACAATGTTATTTTATTTTTTTTCTTTTATCAGTACATTTGATCTCAATGACTTCTCTTTCCATTACTGTTGTATTCAAAGTCATTGTGCAGGGCACCCTTTATTACCCCTCAGATTATTCCTTTTAATTTTGTTTGTTTACTTTGTTACTTCTATGCATTTGGGGTTTTTTTTTTTGCATTCATATGGGTACATTTTCATGTTTTCTCTCTTCTGCTTAGTGGATTAATGATTCTAGGTCCATCTTAAATCTTACATTTACATGGGGAAGTGCATCTTACCCTTACATACAGCTCCGGCTTTTGGAAGCTTGTTGAGGAATCTTCTTAAGTCCTTTAAGATTTGATAATCACATGAATCTTGAACTGTTCATCAAGATGATAATCTGTTCCAGTCTTTTGGTTACACGCACTGAGCAGATACTCTTTCTGAGTGGAAAGAGTCTTAGCGGGTTTTTAGATCTTCACTTGGGTACTCAACAGCTTCATGCTGATGCATCTGCTCAGCACGCCGCTGCGTGTCTTATCACAGAGAGCAGGGTGGCTGTTTTTATTTTGTTTCTCCTTCTGCCTGGTGTGACTACATCCTATATCTGTTTTCCATTGCAAGCTAGGGAATGTCCAAATGATGAGCATGGTCTATCTGCATCCAGGCAGCTACGGTATAATGCCATGATTATTGCTTTTATTTTAGTTGAGGAATATAGAATTCATCCTCAATGATAGATGCAATTTCAATTCCCAAGCAAAAAAAAAAAAAAAAGGCTTCCAGTTAGAAATTAAGCTGATGAGGGCATATGTTCACTTTAACATTGTGAACAAAATAGTCAATTCAAAATACTACAAGAGGTGAGAATGGGGCAAAATGAGGGCAGCAGCACTCAAACCTGCCGCTCCACAACAGCAGCCCATGGTGCTGCCAACGTGACGACAGCCAAGGTGATGGCTGCTTCTTGGGAGACTCGCACTGAATCACATCTGTGTGCAGGTGCCAGCAGACACAGTGTGGGCAAAGAGCATGATGAGCACGCTGCTGGCTTGGATGTCTTTTCCTTGGAGATAACAGCAGCAGGAGAGGCTCCGATTAATAAGTTGAAAGCAAATGCAAATCTTATTAATCCCTACTTGGAATCCAGTCTGTAAGACAGCATGGCGTTAGAAAAATAGGGTTAGCATCAGTGAAGCACCACGTCAGGGCCGTAGGCACGTGACAGGGACAAATGGATGGGGGACTAGAGTGAAAACAGCCTCTATGAGCATGAGTAGAAAGCTGCAGATTTGGGAAAGAAGGTGAGCAAGACGATGTATGAGAAGTCAGGCCCTTGCCCCAAACCACAGGAGCCCCCACCAGCGCTCCACTGTCAGCAGACAGATGGAAACTCACTGGTAAAACGTGCACTTTGTACCTTCCTAATCGTTGTCCCAGCCAGATGATGACAGCCCGCTGCTTCTGGGTGGTAACTCTGCAGCTTCCAGGAGGAGGAGCGCAGGCAGCCAAACGACTCACCCAACCCTCTAATAAGCTTGTTAGCATATGTCTTTCCTAATGATACATATGGAACCAGACTACTCCCATATGACAGATCTCTGCGTTATTTTACCATTAAAAAAAAAAAAACCAACCTGGAAAATCACATCCAAAAATAGATTAAAAGAACATGAGAAGTGGAAGGTCAAGCATTCAACAGTTGGGTAGTGCCAGAACTGGGACAGTTTACATAACCTTGCTGTAGCCTCCCTGAGTGGATGCAGTAGTTAGTCACCGGATCACGGGTCTTTTTTTTCCAGAGAATCCTGACTCATTTGGTGACGTAATGGCCAAAAGGATTAGAGAGAAAAATAGAAATATTGCTCTCTTCACATTCAGGAGGTGGCACTGTGCAATATTCACTGTGCAGAAAGCCAGCCCCACAGTGGAAACAGAATGATTAATTTTCTTCATGAGCTTCTGCAGTACAGCCTGTCCAGAGTATCTTTTAATTCTTTACAAATAGTAATTCATCTTCACGCTGCACAAGTAAGAAGACATTATTATTCTTCTTCTTCCCATTTTGTATGTTGGGGATGGAAACACTAAAATAAAAGTTTTCCCTTGGATAATCTGAGGTATTCTTATGGGATAAGCTATTTCTTAGAAACAGCTTACATTTTAGACCTAAAGATGCTATGTTAGTTCCATGACGCAGCGTGGCTTGGAGAAAAACAGTGACAGACAAGAAACAGTTTACTTTGGCTTTTTGGCATTTAAGGATAATTCTTTGGAAAGTGCTGCTGGGAATCACAAAGCCCTACATGGGCCTATTTTTTGGAAGACAGAGTATATGTCTGCATTTTATCAATGCATCTGCTATGGGGTTGGTCCCTATAAGTAAATTAAGAAAGTGATACTTAATAATAAACTTGAGCTTTTTCCTTCAGGTTTGTTCCAGCAGAGGAAGCCAGCCTTCCCAGCATTCCTCTGATGCTCAGCAGAGGGATAATACTGACAGCAGACGGAGGACAATGACGCATCTTTAAGTGTATTAACTGTTCTTCATTTCTACAAAATTATCTAATGCAATATACACGCTGCCTCCTGTATCTTCAAAAAGATACTGTCCCTAAAAAAGAATGAATATATTCCTTGGCTGGATTACAGGTGCACTGCTGTTTCCAGTGTCCTTCTCCAGCAGGCTCCCCACTGTCATTTGAAAAACTATTTTTATTGAAAATCAGTACACTGTACCTACCAACTGTCACAGAGTGTTTAAAATGTTTATTTAAGAACCTAAAATAAGAGTAAGATTTTTTTTTCTTATTTTAGTAGGATGCAACTTTTAATAAGTCTGGAAGTTATGAAAAAGTGGATTTAATATTTTTATGTTATTTCTGGATTTCCTCAGGTAGCCCAATACGTGTTTTTTTTCCCCATGTCCGTGTGTAGCCACACAGAGTACAAACACATCCAGAGCTTATGAACGCAGACACTTAAATTTTAGAAAATGCACAATCCCCCTTCTTACGGTTTAGCACCTGCTTTGCTGGTTTGGGAGAACCTCTGTGCAGTGTCTGAGGAAACACCTCTTCCAATTTCTGTTTTTGGGATAGAATTATAGAATCATAGAATGGTTTGGGTTGGGAGGGACCTTTAAAGGTCGTCTAGTCCAACTACCCTGCAAGGAGCAGGGACATCTTCGACCAGATCAGGTTGCTCAGAGCCCCATCCAACCTGGCCTTGAATGTTTCCAGGGATGGGGCATCCACCACCTCTCTGGGCAACCTTTTCCAGTGTTCCACCATCCTCATTGTAAAAATTTTGTTCCTAATATCTAATCTAAATCTATCACCCTCTATTTTGAAACCATTACCCCTTGTCCTATCACAACAGGCTCTGCTAAAGAGTTTCTCCCTGTTTTTCCTATAAGCCCCCTTTAAGTACTGGAAAGCTGCTATAAGATCTCCCCAGAGCCTCCTCTTCTCCAGCCCCAACTCTCTCAGCCTGTCCTCACAGGAGAGGAGCTCCAGCCCTCTGATCATCTTCATGGCCCTCTTCTGGACGCGCTCCAACTGGTCCATGCCCTTCTTATGTTGGGAGCTCCAGAGATGGATGCAGTACTCCAGGTGGGTTCTCACCACAGCAGAGCAGAAGGGCAGAATCACCTCCCTCAACCTGCTGGCCATGCTTCTTTTGATGCAGCCCAGGATGTAGTGCCTGCTCATTGAGCTTCTTGTCTACCATCACTACCAACTCCTTCTCCCCAGGGCTGCTCTCAATCCATTCTCCACCCAGCCTGTATTTGTTCCTGGGATTGCCCCTCTGGAACTTGCACTTGGCCTTGTTGAACTTCATGAGGTTTGCATGGATATTCTAAGACAATAAGAAAAACAAGCTGGTATGACCGTAAACATTTGAGGTTAGGCCCTCTACAGCAATAAGGAAGGCCTCTTCTGTTTATTCTTCAAAGACATAATTATGGCCAAGTTTCCTCTGTCTATCACCTCCCACAAGTGGTCTATCTATTACACAAAATGCAAAGCGCTCTTCTATCCTTGCCAATACCCTCCCTTCAGCTTCCCCCTATTAGCATCATTAGCGCTGATGAGCAGGATGAACACCTCAGCTCAAACCCTTCCCTTCTGCTTCCAGGCTGCTGTTCCTACCTCGAAGAAGACAACGGTGTCCCCAGGGAGGCAGACCTGCCACCTCAGCATCCCCTGGCAGTAATCACCTGTGAGTCAGCAGGACCCATTTAGCACTCCCCAGCTGAAGCACTTGCTGAAAACACAGTGGGATGTTGCAGGCAAATACTGTCAGCCTCTCAAAATACTGTAGGCAATTTGGGATCTTTTTTTTATTCCCCACTACTCTGTAATTATTATTATAATATGCTATACATGACAGGCTATAGCTGGTAAAATGCACACAGCCAAAACCAAAACGAATGGAAGCGTCGCTGAGTTTGCAATGTATAAAGGGAGGAAGCGTAAGAAAGGACATAAAATGGTGAAGATGATTAGGGACTTGTTAGTCTGTTTGTGATAAGTGTACTGGTTTGAGTGGCGAATTTGAACATGACACTTGGTTATCCTTCTGAAAGATAGTCCCAGTCAAAAAGCTTGTGATAAAAATGACACTGTAAAACTTACCACTTTGGGGATCTTTTAAAATACAAGTTTCTTAGGTTCTCACTTTTACAAATTATGGTTCATAAGAATCTAGCAAGTAATGCTGATGGGTTTTTCTGAGGCAGTCTAGTTTTACGAACAGTGGTTTAAAAGAACCGAGAAAACTGAACTGATGTCCTGCCTTGTTATACAAAAGACCTGCCTTTACATCTCCTTGCTATTACAAACGTCAGCATGTTTTGCCTCTCAAAATACTACTTTTCAGTACAATCTGTGGCTATTATTTATTCAGCATACATTCATGATATCTGCCACTGATTTCTTGCCCGCTGAGAAGTCTGACAGGTGCTGATGTGTCATTTTGTGACTGTTGCACTGCATTCCCAGATGCTAAATTATGAATACAAATAAATCCTAATGAGGCTTTGTAATTTTCGTATTGCTCAACTGCAAAAATGGCATGGCTTTTTGCAACTCTGTAGGAAGACAGGAGCAGGGAATAGGAAGAAACAGGGAAAATTTTGACACCATATGATTTAGCACATGTGACTGCAGAACTAAGGTTTTGACAGTATTTTGCATGTTTTCCATGAAAACAGCTGAGGAGGAAGCAGCATTTCAGTAGACATAATTTCAATATTTTAATGAATAAGTGTTTTAAGGTGAGGTTGGAGAAAGAAGGAGAAAGTAGTTTGGCATGAGGAGGAAGGCCACATATATGAAGGTGGGAGAAAACAGTGTTACGGACTTAAGGCTAAGATGCTTAGCAAAGTTGAGTGAGTGAGAGGAGAATGTAAAGAGCTGCTCCTGTATTGTGTAGGTACATTTAATTATTTCTTCAGTTTAGCTGGGAGGATGCCTGTCGGATTTTCCGAGTGATTCCTGAAGGCAGATACCAATATGGTCAGAATGTGGTGGTGAGGGCCAAAGAACAAGACTTCCGTGAGGAGGAGTTGCTGTGGACGTGCACGGGCTCTACTCATGCAAAGGCAACACTCCAGCACGTCGAACCTCTCCTGTGGGGGCCACAGGAACTCACAGCAGCTCTGCTTTCATGATCCTAAAGAAATTACAGCTCTGCTATAGGGGAAACCCAAGGCTTCTTCCCATGCTTCTCATGCAACTACCAGCACTCGGTTTCTGACTTTACACCTTGCTCCTCGTCAGCTGTACCAGATCAGAGCGTCAGACTTTCTACGGCACGCTGCCAAGCCAGTCTATCTGCCCAGGCTTAGAATGGCCCTGTGGTTGACGTGTGATATTGGTTTGGTCTGCTTTCATTGATTAGTTGGTTATTTTCTGGTTTGGCTCAAAAAAGACTGCCGGGTTGTTGGTTGTTTTGTTTGGGTTTTTTTTTGTTTTTGTTTTGTTTGTTTTTTTTTCTTTGTGCCATTCTGCTTTTAATTCATAGCAAGAGGATTCAAAGTTTTGGACAAGGATTCTTTGTTCCCAGTTTCTTGATTATAAAGTTAAGTACATTTCTTTCCTACAGCTCTTGCAGAGTTATTAATTAATTGATTAATTTCCAGGATGCCTAAGATCCCAAAGAATGTAAACCTTTATTGACTTGTGGGGAGATAAGATTATGCATAACCCTGTAAAAAAGGCAAAATTAGGGCATGCAGAAATGCACCTTTTCCTAGAGCCAGGTGCTGTATTTTTGCCAAGGAGCCTGGGGTATTAAGGCACCATTTGCAGTCCTGATATAGTCTCCAGGCTGGAAGACCGTAGCTCTGCTCTCCCTCTGCACTGTGCTGGGCCCGCTGAGGCTGGTCTCTGGCTAGCAGCCCTGTTCTGCCTAAGCCGGTGCCTGCCATGGGCCCGGTGGGTGCAGCCTCAGCCCACCGGGTGTTTCTGGAAAGGCGGAACCAGTCCTCTCCACTGAGCCGCTGTTATCACACACCAGGATGAAAAGCAAAAATTGGTTTTCAGTTGATCTATAATTTCCTGTTTTGTGCTGTTTATACCTTCTACATGGTAATTATTTTTTTTATAAATCAGTTTGCATGGAAAGACTAGGGGGGAAACTAAAAATGAGCTACCTAGGAGCCTGAAAATTTTGGTTATACATCTATAACCAGGTTTTAAATGAGAATTGACACAAGTGTAACTTTTTCTTGGAATTCCCATCCTCTAAAAATTCTTTATATGAACTAGTGGAACAAACTCTGTAGGGTCCTAAAATGTAATGATCAAGAGTCATCTACATACAACCTACACAGTCACCTAGACAGAGAAGTGAAACACTTTTTTTTTTGTTGTAAGCACACGGCTGTAGACAACCTGATGGGAAACAAAGTTACATTTGAACCTGTAAAACTGTAATTTCAGCAGGAAATCAAATCAAGGTGGAAAGATTCTCTGGTTAAATGCTGGCAGCCAAAAATGAAATCCAAGGAGAAGAGGGGAGAGAGAAATGTAAACCTTATTTATTGAAAACTTGTATTATAGTTCTCTTTGCCTCTTCAACATGTTTTATTGAGTTTCTCTCCCTCTGCATCTGTATTTTACACATCCCTCCTGTTCTTCCCAGAGACCAAACTGCGATTTCTTCAGTGCTAAGGCAAAAGAGCTTTCCAGGCCTGGGAGACGAGTGACAGCGAGATGTGCCAATACGTCAGCACAAGAACATCCGAGGTCATGGGCAGGGTCGTGCTGGAGAGGCGGCCTGAAGCTGGAGCACATGGTGTCAGAGGTGGATGCAAACACCTTGAGAAATGTGGGAGGACGTGAAGGAAACAAATGGACGCTGTTTCCCATCACCTGCCTGTGGACCAAGGTGCACGGCAACGGGAGGACCGCAAAGCCCAGGTGCCTTTGGGCGTGGTGCAAGACCCAAGGCCCAGCCAAGGTGCCCAGCTGTGCCGTGGGGATGGCAGGCGTGCCCCTGGAAGATGGCCATGGTGCAGCCGTGCCCCCTCCCTATACGGCCGCCCAAAATACTCTGCTATTAAATAAGAAAAATGGAATAAAGCCTTAGCTCTGGAAAACCTCTGCGTATCTCATTGCCACCCTTGCCTTGTAGCCCGCTATTGCCAAATTCAAGAATTAGGGATAAAACATAGTAATAAAACATGACGCTGGCTTTTACAAAGAGGCATAATCTGCTTAAGGTTGTTCTCCCATTCATGGGGGATGCTGAGAGGCTCAGCTCCTGTCTCCCCGAGGCATCCCGGCGGGGCGCACGCAACGGGGCCCGGAGCGACCCGACCCGACCCGACTTGACCCGGCGGTGGCGGCTGCCGGCCGCGACCCCCGCCACGGGCCGGCTGGCCACCCCACCTCTTCCTCCTTCTCCCTCCTCATCGCCCCCGGCTCCTCTTCCCGGCCAGCCCGGGGCAGCCTCCGCCACGGCCCCACCGACTGCCCGAACCGCCTGCCGGCACCCGGGGGCGTCGGCCGGGCGCTGCCCTCCCCGCGGCCGCGGCCAGCGGGAGCTGAGGGGCCGCCTCGTGCTCCCCGCCTTCCCCGCCGCCCGCCAATCAGAGCGGCGGCGTCTGCCGGCCGCGCCTCACCATAGGCCGGCGGCGCTGCCAGTCTGGGGCCGCCCCCGCGGCGGGGCGCGGCGGGGCGGGGGGCGGTGGCTGCCGGCTCCGTGCGGGCGGACGAGCGAGGCCGGGCGGCGGCAGCGGCGGCGCTGCGGTTGCGCCATCTGTCAGGAGCCCCGGTGGGAGGGGAGCGCCCGAGCCGCGCTCGCCCGGGCGGAGCGGAGGCGAACCACCACCAGCAGCAGCAGCAGCGCGGAGAACCCGTGCGAGCACAACCCCTGCTCAGGCTGCGGCTCCCCGCCTCCCGCCGCCTCCGCGGTGCCCGGCCAGGTCTCGGCGCAGCGCGTTTGCCCGTGAGGAGAGGCAGCGGCGCTCCTCGCTGCGGGCGGGGGCAACCGGCGGAGGCGCGGAGCGAGGAGGAGGAAGAGGAGGAGGAGGATGAGGAGGAGGATGTGAGTGTGGCGGCGCCGCCCCGGCCCCGCGCTGCGCCGAGCCGAGCCGAGCTGAGCTGCCTCAGGTAACGGAGGGGCCGGAGCCGCCCGGTGGGAGCGGGGGCGGAAGGCTGGGCGGGGGGGGGGTGGGGGGGAGATGGACGCCGCGACGCGTTTGTTTTCTTTGTGCGCCCAAGCGGTGATGGGGTGCGGGGGCTGCTGGGGAGGGGAGGCGGCCGTGCTTGATGCGGGCATCCCCCCACGCACACACCCCGAGCCCTCCCCCGCACCGGGAGCCGGGGCCTTGCGGTGCGGGAAGGGCGGGGGACAGCAGCGCCGGTGAGCGGCTGTGCGGGGCCGGGGAGGGCGGGCGCTTCATGCCCGCGGGTCACGCGTGTCCGTGTCTTCCCCCCGCCACCCCACGGCAGCCGGCCGGGGAGAGGGGAGGGGGCGCAGCACAGGGCTGTATTTGTTGCCGCCGAACTGCGAAAAAGGGGAGGGAGGAGGGGAAAGAAATAAAAAGGAGCTGCTCTCCCGCTGAAATAAATCGTATAGGATTTGTGCGTGTGTGACAAAGGCCTCTTTCAGGGAAGAAAGAAGGGAGGCACAAAATGCCCAAGGGTGGTAGGATGTGAAAAGAGGCTTGTTTCTTGTCTTTCCCCCAGAGCCTCTCTGTTCCTCCCCAGATGAGGCCGCTGATCTGGTGCCAGTTCGTTTCCAGCCACATTTTAAATTCGCCAGAGATACCGAAGGCCACGCCACGGGTGCCAGCGTTTCGCTGCCTCTGCAGAGCCACTGTGTATGTGTCGCCCGACCTCTGTAAATAACGCTCCGTTGGGTGCCCACTTCCTCGGGAGCTCACCTTATTTCTGCTTTTTGGGGATTTTGCGTGTGCGTGAGGGCTAGGAGAGGCCTGGGGAGGGAAGGGGTCACTTTTGTGAAAACAAGACGGTGATGTCTTGGTCCGCTCGATGGTGACGGTGAGGGCAGGGCTGAGTCGGTGCTGGAGGAGAAGGTTTAGGCTGAGTGGAAAGCAGCCCTCTGCAGTTGTTCATCAATCACCGTGATAGGCTCTGATTCTTAAAATGCTAAATAACAAGTGGGAACAGACTGGGCTTTTGAAATGCATGCACTGGACTGGGAACGCCTATGAGACCTTGTCATTTTCCTCCTTGTATACAACCTCCTGAACTCCCACGTCCTTCCTTCCACCATCCCTGCAGCTGTAACACTTTCCAGTATCTCCTCCCCACACATTCATCTTTTTTTTTTTTTTTTTTTTTTTTTTGTCATGATATCTTTTTAACTAGTGTTCTATGGCCAAAGCTTAGAACAATTGCAGGTGAAGATCTGTTTGTTTATATGCTGGTGGAGGAAGTGTTCTCGTTAGGGTTGGCTCGTCTGATCTCCCATGAAGAGGAACAGTAAGCTAAAGGGACACTGTCAACTTGAAATCCGGAGAATGTGCATGATGAATGGCGAGCTGTGTCCAATATTACACCCACTGTCGAGCTCCCTGCTGGAGATCTGTGGCTTTTGTAAGCCTGTCTTCTGACTGTGTGGGTTTGTCATGCAGTGAAGGAGTGAAAACACACTTCAAACAAAGTTCTGTTAAGTGAACAAAGGAGGCCAGGAGAAAAATACCAGAGTGGGAAGAGTAAGGAAGGCATCATCTCCAACTTCTCAGTTACATCCACTGCAGTCACTGCTTGACCTGTTGGGAAACTGAAGGGGAGAAAAGTTAATTTTTGCAAGTGAACTTTTCCTTAGTATTGGAAAAGCGGAAAGGGTGTTTACCTTTCCCCCAGTGATACAGGAGTTTCCAGCACCTTGATGTATATGCTCAGAAAACTGGTAACATTTAATAAATGTCAGTAGGTTGGTCGGTGCCTTTTCACAATTTTTTAAGAACGATTTTAAGAAAGGAGTGTCTTGGGAAAAACCATGGGTTCCTTCTTGAGCTTTTTTTACCCCACAAAGCTGTGATTTTTGATGAAAAAGAGACAGGAAGATTGCCTAGTCAATGGCTTCAGAATTTGTATTTCATTGGTAGTAGGCTTCAGATTTCTTAGTGTTGAAACGCTGAGATGCTTTTTAGAGGGTGCCTCTAAGCCTGCTTCTTCTCCACCTCTGACAAATTACTGCCTCATCTGCATGGCTCATCTTTGGCAAAAATGAGAATTTCCGATACGAGGTTGTCTAATGGTAGGCCACCAGCTGTGATGTTGTGTGGTTTACGCTTCAGGCATGTTGTTTCAGAAATTCTATGTTGCCTGCTGGTGGAAGATGTAGTGGCGTGAAATACCAGTTAAGTATAAAAGCCTGAACGGGCTTCTCTGGAAATTGTTTTGATGTTGAATAAATAAATGTCTTCATTGAGGGATAAACAACTTTGGCGTTGGCATGGCAGTTGATGTAAGACAGAAATGAAGAAGGTGGTGCAGAGAAGTTGCTTATTTGTCATTTTCATTTTAAGTATCTTTAAAAGTTAGGACCTGTTGACTGATTTCTATTTCATGTGAGTAAGATAAGGCATGGCTGAGGAACTGTAGGAGTTTCTATACTAGATTTCACAATACCTTTATGTGAAATGCCTGGAGAGTGTCATCCAAAATGCATGGGTAGAGTCTGATCTGGAGAGGGCCTCTGTGGCCACTGGCCCTATGGCTTAGCTGAATTAAGCTGAATATACTAATCTGGACATGGTATGGTCTCCACTGGATTTACGCTGTAATAAAGTTGTGGCTAGACAAGTGTGATGATTTAACACTGCAATATGCTACATCTACAATATCATATATTTAGTGATGATATTATGTGTTATGGAAGGCTTGGAGCTGTTGGCCACCTTATGCCTGATTACTTTAATTTAACCAGCGTCTTTGCTTCGCTGTCTTGCTGCATTATAGTGCTGTTACTTCAGGCAGAGAGTGAGTTGTACCTGTGTATTTTCCCTTCCTCCTCCTCTCTGAGGTGCACATTAATATTTGATTCAAACTTGTTCTGTAAAGTTCTGCTTAATTCAGTTTGGGCGCTACTTTGAATGTATAATAATGGGTGTCCGTTTGTGTCACAGACAGCGCTTTGTAATTTGCTTTATGGGCAGGTCTGCTGCTGGCAGTGTGTATTGTCAAAGTGACCTTCCTTGGAGAGACAGAAAACCAATAACTCCTGTCCCTTTCCCACCCCTGCAGCTCCCACAGAAGTAATTTTGACCCATTACTCCAAAAACAGGACGTGAACCAACAAATCTAGTTCACCCGAGCAGTCTCATTGAAATCAGCAATTAAGGACTCCTTTGGTGACAAAGGGCCTACAGATCTGTATCGTGCAAGTCAGCGATTTACTCAGGAGGAAACCCACAAAAGGGTTTGCATGCTTCAGCGTGGAGCATCCTGAGGCCTCGCTACCAGCTTGATTGCCACCCCTACGGACCTCGCACCCCTGAGCGAGGGACGTAGCTGCTCACTGCACCGTGCTGGGCGTGCCGAACACCTCAGAGCTGCGCTCCCAGCTGCTGGTGTGCCGGGGGAAATGCTGCCCGAGCCACCCGAGGCAAAATGCATCAGAAGGAGATGGAACTCCAGCGCTGCATCTTGCTTGGCACCACAGTGGCTTGCTCTTAGAGTTTAGAAACCCTAACCTGCTTTTGATAAGATAGCAGTGATTTAACAAAAAAAAAAAAGAAAGGAAGAAAAAGAAAAGCTTTTGTATTTTGTATTTCAATAGCTGACAAATGTGCAGGTGTAGAATAATCGGGATTTCTAGCGTTTGCATCCCTTCATGAGTTTTGCCCATAGTACCTGGCTTCTATACTGAGAATCGACAGATCCATATGAAACGTGAAAGGTTTAAGTTGTTCCAATACATCCGAGATGCGTACGACATGCTTAGGGAGGGCGTGGGCCTCGTTAGCGCTGTGCTGTGGGGCAGTCTCGCTTCTTAACCTGCTGTCGCACTGGTTTGGTTTCAGGCAGGTAAGCTGCCTCTCAATTTGAGAGTGGTCAAGTTAAACCTGTCTGCAGGAGATGTCCTTGAGCCCCGAAATTAGAAACTGGCCTGACCTTACAGAAGTGTGCAGCCAAGGAGAAGCGTTCTGTTGTTCTCCTTTACCACTGGCTGCTGGAAAACAATGACATTTTGTAAAGGATTTTCAGAACTTTCCTTCACTTGGAATGGAAACAAAACTGAACAATGTCAACACTTTTAATGGGGGAAGTGAAAAATAAAATTACTTTGAGTCAATCAAAACATGTCACCTCATCTCACTTCTGACTGTTTTGACTGGTAGCTCACTATGAGGGCAAGAGTTTCAACTCAAAGTATTGATGCATGGTTGGAACAAAATAGAACCTTTGACATCTTGACTTTTTACTGAAGTAGGAAATCAGCAACAGTTTTATGGAGCTTTTAGATATGGATAGAACTCAATTTTCCTGCAGAAAATGGCTGTTGGGTTTTTCCTGACCATCTCTACTCCTTGTATACCATAAACTTGCATGAACATTTTTCATCTGAAAAAGCCATCAAAAAGCTAGCCTGGCAATATCAACTGATTTGAATGAGATGGCCTGAGTCAAATCATTTTTTCAACAGAGGAGAGGACAGCAAATGAATTTCAAACTTTGTTGTTCCCAAAATGCAACTCTCCTTTTGTATCGAAGGCATCCCAACTTGAATGGCTGTCCTGATGTTGTTTGTGACAAGGTGATGTGGGGAGAGGTTATCCCAGGTTTTCCAGCTCAGCTTCCCCTGGTTCAGGGAAGTCTTGCACCTCTGAAAGTTGCTTGTTCCATGCTATAATTTTCTAGAGTATCTGTGAGTAATAAGTCCTATTTGATGAAGCCAGTAAATTCTTAGTGTAAGTTAGTTGACATTCTTCACATTGAGACATTGGTTAAATATGATGAACTATACAAGGAAATTGCGATGTGAGAATGTTTTGATGGGAACAGAGAAGGTCACCCCTCCATGCTTTTTTATTTTATTTTATTTTGGTGGGGTTTTTTAGGAGGCAGCAATGACTGGATGCCTTTTCTCGCCTAGGGAACTTTCGTCCCATCCTGTGGCTACAACCAGAAAGGAAGGATGTTGAGAAGGAGCTGTTGAGTGATGTGCTCGGTGTTTTGAAGTAGGAAGCACCCCAGCCCGAGCTCCTCCAAGGAGCCAGTGCTACTTATAATGGTGTCAGATGCTGTGGTGTGAGAGCAGTTACTGGACTGTCCCTAAAATGTGCGGCCCCATGGTTGGTGGCACTGTTGGCAGCCAGGCCTGAACGAAGGGCTCTGCCTTGCATAGTACACTTTGCTTCACAGCCCTTGACATGGCCTGGGGAGGAGCTTCCTCGTGTCCTCTATTCTGCCTTGCAACAGCTCTAGAAATGATAAAAGACAGACAAACATCCAAAACCTTGGCTATGTAAGGCCTGTAACAAGTTATTTTAACCTGAAATTGAGACCTTAGGTTTCAGGCAAAATGTACCATCTGTACTGAAGCTTCCAGAAATGTTGTTTTATTTACTATGTCACTCCCAGTGGTGAATTTGGAAAGTGTTTTGAAGCTGAAAGTGATAGTAATGGCACCAGCACAACATACGAAGAAGCACAGAAGTACCTGGGGTGGGGGGACGTGGAGCAGACCAAGGGACAAGCTGGCCACAGCAGGCGAGGAGAAGCTGCTTGTGTGTGTGTGAGTGAGGACATTTGCTTTAATAGAAAAGAAGTGTTTGGCAGCACTTAAACTTGCAAATAACTCTTGTTTTAGCGATTTTTGGAGGAGGAAGGAGGAAACCTCAAATGATTGGCTTGACTTGCATTAAATATCTTCTCTAGTTGGAATTGTACTTTTTCTGTTGGCTCTGGTTTTCCTATGTTAACAGATCTGACGAAAGTAGTTCTCAAGTCTTTTTGGTAGAGTCCAAGATGGAAATATTATTGCCAGATAATTTTTATCTTGTCAGGCCTCATTTTGCTATGTGAAGCTGTGCAGAGAAGTTAAACAGGATATGAGAACAAAGACGAATATTAAATATCCATTTAGGGTTTTTTAAGAAAAACTTTTATGTTCCGTGAGAGTTCCCTAATGATCCTATCTGGTGGTTCCTAGTGTACTTTTTCTTTACAATTTCTATTCTTTCACTTGTGAGGTTTTTTTAAACAGATAAACACTAACATTCATTTGAAGGCTTTTCATTGTATTAATGAAGACCTTCCAACCTCTCTGCTTTAGAACAACCTGTATGTGAAAGGGCACTGTGCGTTAACTCTGATCTTTGACTTGCAGCTGTACCACTGACAAAAGAGGCAACTCTGAAGGTTTTCCTGGCATGATTTTGGAATATCATGCAGTTCCAATCTTGGCTCCTGATTTCAGTGTACAGATAATTGTTGATTTTTTTTTTCTTTTCTTTTACAAATATGTTGTTTTTTCCCTTTTGTGCCTGACCTTTGAACTGCAGAATTGCCCTGGGGATTATAATTGAAGTTGATGCTCTGGCCCAAAATAATTGGGAAGACTTTTTGCTGGTTAGTTCAGAAGTTCTCCAAGCCAGAAGCTGTGACAACGTGCTGCGGTGCAGCATCGTGCTGGGAGGTAAAAGGACTGGGCACCTGGCTGGAGCTGAGATTAACAGCGATGTTGGTGAATGACCTCGTGTCGGCTCTGGGCTGTTGGTGAGGTGCACAGTAAGAGTGCTTGTGGACTTTTTCTCTCTCTTTTTAGCCCGTACAAACTTCATGACTATGTTAATGAGTGCTGTAGACATCTTTCTGTCAACCAACATCCTGCGACTCTGCAGGCTGTGTTAACTGACCAAAATAAAAACAGCAGAAGCTTGTCTGTTACTTTCAAACTTCTGGACTTGTATCACTTCTCCACAGAAGTACTTTTCCTTTTTCTGGTACAACTTAATGCTGTACCTGATAATTTCTTAGGACTTCGTGTCGGTCCAGCTGATGCCCCTGTTCGGAAGATGGCAATGGTTGTGTGCTGCATCCAGCTGCTTTTAGGCTGGGGGGAGGAGAGCAGGTGTAAGAGAAAGCAGCTCTCAGACCATTAAAAGAAAGAATATTTGTTTGTTCCTGGGGCTGGATTTTTACTGTGTGGGAGCCTCTCACTAGGACGCAATGACTTTTTTTTTTTTTTTTTTTTCAGGGGAAAAAAAAAAAAGCTTCTCTAAGACTCGTAATGAAAACCTCTATTGTCTGAATAAGCAATTAGATTGTTACTTGTCTTAAACTATATGTAAATGCTCAGTGTTTGTTTTTAGTGGTGAGGTTAGTGGTGGAGGGATTTTTTTATTATGAGGTTAATAACTTCTTGCATGTTTTTAGACCTCTCTGTGAGCAGGTCCTCTTGCACACTGTCACTGTATGCTAATAATGTTTGAAAATGGGCAGATCTGAATAATAAGATTGCCAAGGAGGAGCCCAAATCCAGTAAGATTTTTGTTTGAAGGCCAGCAAATATGCCAGTTATGTGGCCTGTCTGCCTTCCTGGGAAGTGACTGAACACTCCTAAATTTCATTCTGGGATTTGGCTGTGAGATAGCCGATAGATTATGAAATTTCTGATCATTATCAGTCTGGTTGCATTTGAATTGGTGATTTCAGCAAGAGACATTCTAGGTCCCATTTCCAAATTCATTGATAATGTTTTGCTGGCTTCACTCTTCAGGACGGAATAAAACTATTTCAAGCTAATCCTTTGAATAGCACAGTATCTGAGGTCATTCATAATTTTCATTTAAAGCCATTAGCTGAATATGCAGGCCTTTTGTTCCAGATATTAAATTCTCCAGATGTCTTTCAGTGGTCAGCGATCTTGTATTCATAAGACCTCGTACTTTGGATTGGTGAGGAGGAATAGCAACTGGATATTAATTTTATTTTTATTTTTTCAATCTCTTTTCTGTTTTATTCAGAAAGACTGAAGCAAACCGCCTTTAAAAGAAAAAAAAAATCAAATGTGTTTTAATGCAATCCATTTTATTAGCTGTAATCCCTGTTGAAGAACTTTGTAAGCCCATCAGCCTGCAGTTGGCACAAGGTCAGTGTACAGAAGCTGGCAAGCTGAAGAGCCAGATTTAACTCTCAGTGTAACAGGCTGTATGCTCTCAAAAAACCACACATGGTGTTGGCTTCACTTTCTTTTGACCACTTCTCTAGGAGTTTCCCTTTTGTACGCAATGTAATGAACCCAAAAGTTTGGCTGAGAAGAGAGCTGCTAAATGATGTGAGCTCGTGGAAGAATCATCCCTTACATCTGAAGGTCAAAAATGACCTTGTGTGCGTTGGGGTAGGTAGAAGATGAGCAGTGGCTATCTTTCTTGCTTTGGGCAGCATTACTGACATGCTTAAGAACTGCAGAGCTCCGTGTCCTAATGTTCAAGTGGGGCTGCCAAAAAGGAACAAGTAGGGCTGTGGACAAAGTGCACGGGGAAGACTGTACTGTCCCTCTTCCTCCTCCTCAGTCATTGCAGGTAGGACAGGGAAAGAATCAGTTTGCACTACTTGATGACTTGATATTCAGAACAATTTGCTGCCAGTTCTGTAAAAGGTTAAAAAACTTCCTTTTTTTTTTTTTTTTTTTTTAAACTGTGGGCTTCCTCTGGCATCAGTGTGATTGTGACTTCTTGAAGGGTGAGGTGACCTTATCTCTGCTCTTGCTACGTTTTCAGCAAGTGTTAATTTGAACTGTTGTAAGGCTACATTGTTTGGTTGTCATTCGTTTCCTACCCATGCAAAAGAGTTTAGTTCAGCTTTATGAAGCTGGCTGCATAGCAGTAGATCTTTAGCAAGTCAGTCAAATTTGCTTTTGTGGTCAACTCCTCCACGATTTGCCACATAAGTTTGCATCTCACAAAACACAGTTGTCATCCTTTTAAAGCTGATGTGGCGTAGCAGGACTGTGCAAAGAGTAATCTGGACCTGTGTGAGGATGGTGGGTCAAAAAAGCATTGCTTTGGTTTTACTTCCTTGGGTAGAGCTGGCCTCAGGCTCGGGGTACATTGTGCACGGCGTTATGCCGAGGTGGATGGAAGAGCTCATGTGTGAGCATGGGGATAGCCCCTGCAGCCCAGGAGGAGCATCATGCCGATGTGCCTGCACCGCTTCCAGGATCACCGTCACCTCTTTGTAGCTGTTGTGAGTGTATCTGTTCAGCAATGTGTGGTGGTGGAGAGACTGTATGTTACTTTTTGACACAGAAAAGAAGAGCGCAGTGACCTGAAAGAGTGGATTAACTAGATGAATGTTCATTTTCACAGTACCAAAGACTGTGCAAACTAGCTGTTTTAAAAATGGCTACTAAAGTTAGAAGAAATCCTGTTTGTTCTGTTTTGTGTTTTGTTTTGTTTTGTTTTCATTATCTGCCCTGCTGAAGATGAGTGATTATGTTCCTCAGGAGCTCCATCTATAACAGCTGCCCACAAGCTTTAAAATGACATGGTGTTGCAGTTGTAGGCAGCGTTTATTTTCAATCTTTTTTTTTTTTTTTTAAAGAAGAATGCAATCGCCATTCAAATTATGCCACCATGAGAGTGGGAGAGTACTTCTTGATGAGTGAGATCTTTTCAAAGTAAACTGGTTTTGAGGGCTTGCTGTCTCACATTTATTTTTTAAGTCTTAATACATTTTTGTATTGTTTTGTATTGTTTTGTATTTGCATTGTTAATGCTCTCTTCCAAAAGTGAAATATCACAGATCTTAAGAGAATGCAGGTATAAGCAACTCTGCAAGGGAAATAAGATCTGTATTCGCCAATAATGTAGTCACCCCAAACTGTGATAATGAGAATTTCTTCCGTAATCAGCAATATGTTGCCACTGTGAGGTATAGTTTCTGAGAAAATATCTTGAAAGTGGCAGTTAAATAATGTAATATAGATTTACTTTATGATTGTTGGTAGGCGAACTTGCTAATCCTGTTTATATCATGACAAGTACATAGCTTTGGACTTTTTCACATCATGCTTTAAACCTAAGGGGGGAAAAACTCCCCTAGTTTTGTTTGAAGTAATGATCACCTACGATTTTTTTTTCTTCTTCCTCCAAGCATATTTTAAAAATTTATTTTCTGTAACACCTCTCTAGAGAGAGAGAAGTTGACTTCTCTTGTAAAAGTACTTGTTAATAGTTCTTCTATTAAACTATTTTTTAGTAGTCCTTCTAACTTCTCTGAGATGAGCTCTTCTTCCTTTTAAAATTTAAACAGAAGAATCTTGGTTTGAAGGGACCTCTGGAAGTCATCTGCCCGCACAGAATGGGGCTAATCTCAAAGCCAGGTCTAACTTCAGAGCCAGGGCCTCGTCCAGTCAGGTTTTGAGTATCTCAGGATGATCTCCCAGGATGAACTGAACAAACCCAGCTGTCTCTCCCTCTTTCATACGTCCGGTGCTGCAGCATCTTGGTGACCATCCACTGGACTCACTCCAGTACGTCAATCTTTCTTTTCCCAGGACTCCCAAAACCAGACTGAGTATTACAGATGTGGTCTCACAAATGCTGCATAGAGAGGAATAATTACTTCCCTCCACCTGCCAGCTAATTAAATTGCTTATTTGGTGCCAGGTCTGCTGCTGCTGTCAGTTGTCTTCATGTCCCTCAAGCTGGAGTGGTGGAAACTCTCCCTTACAGGGGAGTACCTGCAGGCTTCTCTGGCACCTCAAAAAGAGCTGGAACAGAGATGGCTCTTGGCTTCAATTACATGAAGCAAATGACCAAACCAGTGTTTACATCCACAAAGCTGCAAAGCTTTCCATTTCCCTATAGTGAATTTTTGCACCAGACTTTCTCGCTGCATACCGCAATATAACCTGAAGCAATAAGATTGTATCACAGTGATTATTTTGGTGAAACAGTGAAGAAAATGCATAGTAAACAGCATATGCAAAGAGATGCATTGTGTGTATTCTGTTTGTTTTCCTGGCAGTACTTTTGCTATTAGCGAAGTTAGCCACTTTGAAGTTAATGTTTGGTAACAAATATGAGGATTGAAATAACAGGCGTGCCACCCAGGTGAGCCTCACGGGAGCTGTGGGACAGTAACCTGTGTTTAAGATTTTATACCCAGAAGGTGTTTCTTCTCCGTTAGATTCCTGAGACTCTGTCATTGCGACTGGGGCTGTTGTAGGTGACTGCAGTACATGTGACTAGCTATAGTCTGTGCTTTTTAAAGGTTTAATCTTCCTACACTATTTGATTTTATATTTTTTTCAAACACACACACAAAATGAAATTTTATGATTAGTGGTTTAGGTACTTAAATTAATATTTGCCTGAAAAAAACAAGAACAATTGGAATACAAGAGAAACCCACAACCACTGCCAAACCCGTGCACGTGGGACTCGTCCTGCAGTCGCTGCTACTTCGAGGAACGTGTGGCTCACATCACGTAGCTCGGACGTCTTCACGCTCCAGCGTGGGAGAGCAGCTGAAGGTGCAAATATTCTATGTGTGTATGCCTGCTTTAACATGTAAGATATTAGTATTTAGCTTAGGAAATTCTGGCTCCCTAATTTTCTTTCCCCCTGTCAGTATTTGTCCTCACCTGGGAACTTCTTCAAAGTCCCCCTTCCTGTGCTGGCTGTGGCCACCACTTTGTTCCTCCTGTGATTTTTCTGTGGGTATGTGTTCTAGCTCTGTGGCACTGGCTGTGGCTGCCAGAGGCTTTTTTAGAGGTCCCTCTTTCACCTGTTTTTTTTTTTCCCATAACCCTGCTTTACAGCAATCCTGTCTTCATGCTTGCTTACCTCAGTCTTCTCTATCACTCACCTTCCTTGCCTTGCCTGCAAATCCTCTTGTCTCCCAACACAAATGAGCTGTTTATCCTTGAGTTAATGGATCTTCACAATGCTCCAATCATAATGCTGCAGAACTGCTTACATTCATGGTGATTAAAAAATAAAAAGATGGATTATTTTTTGCCCTGCCCCAGAGAATTATTTGTATATTTTCACTCCGTACCGTTGCCACACTGTAGGTTGAGTTGACTGGGGCTCAGAGGTGAGTAAGAAGCCCTTCCTGGTACAGAAACGGACCTTGGGTTATGCAGCTTGTTCAGGTTGCCCAGGCATTGTTACATAGCAGAAGGGTGATGTGCAAGAGGTATACCAATGTGGAGGCTTACTACTGAGCTGATCCCTGAATTACGTGGAGAAGTGTGGAGTTTTGCCTGTTGACAAAAAAAATGCACCCCCTGGACCCCTCGAGGGTGCAGACCTTCCCTGGGTACCGTTGGTGGTGCTGTAGAACGGCTCAGGCCATGGCCGCTCGGGTCAGGTTGACCATCTCAGGAGGGTGTGTGCTTTTATTTATTTGCTTTTATTTTTGTCAGAAACTAGGGTCGCTTGGTGCTATATATAAGCTCTCACTGGGGAGATAGTGAGAGTTCCAAGCATTTTCAATTTTTGTTCCAGTTTTGATTTAATTCTTTGTGAAAAGCTCACCAGCTTCCTGGTGTTTGGTGGCAGCTTGAGTAAAATAGTTTCAGTGGGAAGATGAGGGGGATGTATTATCAGCTCGTACTTAATATTTGTTTAAACAGGTTATGCAAGATAACTTAGGATATTGTTAGCAAACTAGAGAAGTCACAAAAAGTGTCCTTCTCCAACGAGTGTATATTATTTTGGTAGAAACTCAGGGAGATCAGGCAACAACACTGAGCACAGGAGGTCAGTACCTACACCAGACGATGCCAGCACCTTCAGTCTGCTGCGTCCTCTCCCTGTCCGCTCATTTGAGTAAAATTTGCGTGGTGGCAGGACTGGAAGCAAGCATTAGCAACACAAAATATTTAAATATTGCAGTGGCTTTGGAGGAGAAGCAGAAGGGGCTGGAAGTTGGAGCTGGAGATGTTACACAGGTTCATTGGGCCACCAAGGTCCAGACTAGGCTGCTAAAGATTTCAAAGGCTGCTGTCTTTTTCTTGTAGAATAAATGTGTGTGTGCTTGTTAACACCTTCTAATTAAATCTAAGATATTCAAATCATATTGGAGATCAGTTCCACCGGTGTGACTCGGGTATTTTTAATGTGTGTATTTTGATTGCCTTGTCTGAAAGAGTAGTGGGTAGAGCTGATTTGTGGTTAATATACACTGTTTGAAAATTGCTGGTACATGGATTGGTGTAATAGAGGCTGATCCTAAAAATGTTCTCTGTTTTCTTCTTCTGTTAATGTTGGCAGATGTTTCCAAGCAATACACTGGCTTCTTTGTGTATCATTTTTACGCTCTCGGGGGGGCGGGGGGCGTGTGGAAAAATTAAAGCAGCAAAGGCCTCTCTCTATAAAAGGAGCGGTAGAGCTGGGGCATTGCTCAGTGTGAGGCACTTGAGGCTATCCCAGTGTGCTGTTTAGGAGGAATAAGTAATTTAAAACCACTTTCTCTCCTCGGTTTAGCAATAGTTAAAGCATTAGCAGTGCTGCCCAAACAGACAAGCCCACCAACTCCCCAGCCAAATATCATACCCTCCTGAAGATGCAGACACCTTCCAGGAGAGCTGACCTTGGGCAGTTCAGGCACACCTGCTGTCTCTGTGCAATGTGTGTATGAACCAAAAATGGCGGAAATGGTCCTTTTATCTTATAGAGATGAGTCAGATGTTTGGTTTTTTTTGTTTTTTTTTTTTTGCCATCATCTCATGACTTCATTCTCTGACAAGCTTGTGGTGGCTTACTGCATGAAAAGCAGCTCCTTAGTTTTGGATCCTAAGCACGTCACGTATTGACTGCTGTTTTAAGGTGGCTCCTTATTCCCTCTAGTTCTTTGTCATAGGAATTTCCAAGCGTCGGTCTTGTGAAGAATTAGTTTTTAGCAACTTAAAACCAACTATCACATTTGCACTTAAATGTTAGTATATACCACATGCTTGGACTAGAGGTATAGCGCATGCCATTGCCTGTATATGTAGATCACTGCTTTTGAACAGCTCTTTCTTTGGGTTTTGGGGTTGTTTTTTGGGAGGGTGGGAGAACGTGTTAAAGAAGGAATCTGACTGCTTTTTGACTCAAGGGGAGAGAGACAACTGAATGCTGATTTCTACTAGTTAGCAGTGACCGACTCCTAAAAAAACAGCTTATGTCTTCTTGGCAGTAGTTCTTGATATACTTTTTTAAAAAATCATTTTATTATTCCTATTTCTCTTTGCCTGATGTTCAACAAGAAACTGCTAACCTAATTTTGGTATTCCTATGAGAGCTTATTTATGATGAGTTGACAGAATTCCCCAAATTAACTTTAAGTTCCTTATTGGCACCTGTGAGTTGGGTTTCTTTGCTTGAGTTTTTTAATACCATTTCATTTTTTCCTGATGTACAATTTTGCTTTCTTTAGGAAGAGTATTTATCAAACAAAGTAAGCCTACTAATATGAAGTAGAATAAATTCTTCGTGTCTACAGCGTGAGTACTTGAGGATTTGTGCTGCTTTTATGGCTTCCTAAAATTGTGCCTGCAGTCTCCTGTCCCTCTTGCTGGAGTGTGAGAGGCCACACAATGCAGTTGACTGTATATGACAAAATTTGAAAAGTATTTAGTTTTTTTTTTTTTTTTAATACAGAAGATAAATGAATGTTAAGAGCATGGATTTTAAAATATTCTGGATTTCCACTAGGCATAAGCCTTTCGCAGTTTGTTCACTTGTCCCTCTCAAACTTGGAGCCTTTTGATCCCTCAGAGTACATTGGAAGGTGGCTGTGAATGATCTTCATGACCCATTTCTTTACAGGAGAGGCAGGTATGTGGAGGACACACTGTGCTTTTAACCCTCCTGGAGGGGCGGTCAAACTCGGTACTTACGGATGTCAGACAACTGAGTGCTGCCAAACCGAGCTGGCACGTATGTTTTGCTCGACTAGCTGTAGCTCTTCTCTCATCTCTTTAGGGCCATGGAAGAAAAGGGTAGTTGAAAGGGAAGGCTTAAGGATCCCAGTGACTAGGAAGTTAAGGAGGGAACAGAAGGATGCATCAGTAGGAAACAAAGCTTCATTGGCCTGGTGATAACAACTTGTTTTTTAAGTTCAGTGACCCTTATTTCTAGGAAGTTCAAAATGACAACCACTCAATACTTGAAGAAACAAATTAAAAAAAAAAATCTTTGTCAGCAGACTTATTTATCAGACTTTTATAGAGCAAAAGTAACCCAAGCCGCTTGTACTGGCCATGCTTAATAGAGGATTTTAAAACTTGATAGCTAGTTTGCCTTCTAGGCATACCCAGCAGTCTTCCAGACTTGCTCTACCAGCCAGTCACAGCATTTTAGTGACACGACCTGACTGCATCTGCGTCTGAGTAATGTTGTCAGGAAGTCTGACGGGAAAAATTGTTCACTTGTGTGTAACCAGAAATAATGCCTTACTGTATTTAAATTCACATGGGTAATATATAGAATATGTAAAAACTAATTTTCAATTTCTTCTGCCTAGTAATATGGATTTTTAACATCCTAAATATAACGTTTCACTTCTATCTCTTTCATTCTTCATTCCAGAAATTATCTGCTTGGTCCCTTTAAGGTCTTGCTGGTCTGATTTCAGTAAAAATTATGGAAACTGCTTCATGTAAGAGAAATTTAGGGCTGCAGAGAGAAGAAAGGGGAGCAGACAAACTTTTCATCCTATTTCTGGGCTGAGGTTTTGTCGTAGTTCAGCCCCGATCAGGACCAGACTACGCAGTCTCTCTCTCACTCCCCCCACCTTCCGAGAGAACAGGGAGAGAAAATATAAGAAAAACGGCTCAAGGTTTGAGATAAGGACAGGGAGAAATCCTTAAAGTTACCGTCACGGGCAAAGCAGACTCAACTTGGGGAAAACCATTTATTGCTACAAATAGCAGGATAATGAGACAGAGAACAAGATAACCTCCCTCCACCCTTCCCTCTTCCCAAGCTTAACATTATCTCTACTACCTTCCCCCCTCCAAGCGGCACAGGGGGAAGAGGGAATGGGGGTTGCGGTCAGTTCATCATACGTTGTTTTACGCCGCTGCTTCATGGTCGGGGGAAGAACTCCTCGCATTCCTCCCCTGCTCCATCGTGGGGTCCCTCCCACGGGCCACAGTCCTTCGTGGAACTGCTCCGACGTGGGTCATCTCTTCCACGGGTGCAGTCCCTCTAGAACAGCTGTCCCAGCGGGCCCTCCACGGGCCACAGCCTCCTTCAGGCATCCACCTCCCCCGGTACGGGGTCCTTCACGGGCTCCAAGTGGATCTCTGCTCCTCCGTGGACCTCCATGGGCTGCAGGGGGACAACCTGCTCCACCATGGTCGTCACCACAGGCTGCAGGGGAATTTTGGCCAGGAGCCACATTACTCCTCCCCCTCCTTCTGTACTGACCTTGGCGTCTGCAGTCGTTCCTCACAACAGGCTGGTAGATGTCTCTCAGGATCTTTTTTTACATCTTATCTCCTTTTCACTTCACTTCTTGCAGCCGGGCTGGACCGAGTCGGGCCCAGTTGGCTGCCTGGCGAGAGGCCAGAGGGTGAGGCCTGCAAGGCCCATGAGGCCTGCGCCTCCCCCTCTGCGCCTCTGCCCCCACTCAGCTTCTTCACATCTTCTCTTCTCTTCTTTTTTTTTTTTTTTTTTTTTTTTTTTTTTTTTTCCTGTTTTCCAATTCTTAAATACGTTATCACAGAGGCGTTATCACGGAACATTCTGCTACCAATCGGCTCGGCCTTGGCCAGCAGTGGGTCCGCCCTAGGCCCAGCCGAGTCCACTGAACAAAGGGGAGCGACTTCTAGCAGTTTCCTACAGAAGCTACCACCTTAGGCCCCCCCTCACTAACAAAACCACAACAGGTTTCTATCTTTGTATTTTAATCTAGCCGTTTTGACTAGAGCCAGCCCTTTCCTCTGAGAGAATTGGGCTCTGAGTCTTCATATCTATTCTTTTCAACAGCAGCAAAGGTGGCAGTCAACATGCCAGTTTTTTCTGTGCTTTTTCGGCTTTTACTGGATTTCTTCAAGATAAATGCATCCTCTAGAGGAAAGGAAGGAAGGAGGAGTGGAGGGAGGGGAAGAAACTTACTGCTGCAAGTTTATTTGGGTGAGAAGTTTTGTGTTTGTTAGGAGTTCCTGTTACAGCTTGGATGATTTGTCAGTTTTGTGAACCATCTCTTACTCTTTTTATGTTTTGTGGCACAAATTGTGCCACCGTTGCTTAATTTGATATTTTCTTTTGTTAAACTGATACAGTGAAAGGGATTTATCCACCCATGCAAAGGCTGTAATGGATATAGTCAAGATTTGACAGTGTGCCTCTTTTTTTTTTTTTTTTTTTTTTTTTTTTTTTGTAAATGTGTTACTGGTCTGGGGCTTGCCCTTCTGCGGCAGGCTGCCACCGCTGTAGGTGTGATGACGTAGCGAACAGAGCTGTACAGAGCTCTGAGCTGGACCTTTATAATTACACTGAGGCATCACTTCTGTTGGGTTTCCCCTCCAATTAAGTACAGGAGCCTGCGAGACAGCAGAAGGGATGCGTCTGCCCATCACAGGCTGCTCATCCCTGGGCAGCTTGCTCGGATTGGGATGTTGGCCCTTGGTGAAAAGGGTAAAGGGGGATGTGGGTGTCTGTCCATCTGTCCACACCACTGTTACTAGTGTACCTGGGCTGACATTTTAGTGCAAAGGCATCCTGACAGCTGTAGGCTGGCTGAGCCGTAGGCACTTACGGTGTGGGCATCTACCATCTTACCACTCTAAACTCCAGTATGTTGAGCTGTGGCTACTTGCATCCAGCAAAACCTCTTCTTTTCTTCCCAGTCATCTTCACCTAAACTGCTACACAGGAGTGTCTAGAAGAAAAAAAATCCTGTACATAGTCATTTGTTTTTATAATCTTTCCTGTGTTATATATTTGTGTGGGCTGCTAATACACATCCAGAACAGATCATTTCACAGCTGTTTCAGAGAGTTAGGAGCTTGCAGTTGCAACAGCCCTGCTACGTTCCTTGTAAAGGAGAGTGAAGTGTTTGGAGAAGTGTTGCTCCTAAAGTATTGCCAATACTTCTATACTAATAACCTGCTGTTTCTGTAAGGGAAATTGCTTTTCCTGAGTACTGGTATGGCAAAGAATAGTCTTTTATTGCCAGCTCAGTTACAAACGCGTGCCCGGAGCTTTCTGGCTGTTGTTGGAGCGTGTTCATCAGCAGTGTTCAGTAACGGGTGCTAAGTGGGAGGAGTGCCTGCCCATAATCTCTACCAAGTATCTCACTTGGCTCTGTATACAGTGCTGCCATAACCACGTATGTATTTAAATCAGCAGTGACTCAAGCTAGGTCTTAAACCACAAAGAACACAGGCATGTTGAAATAAGGGCAGGCGGGTGTGAGGTGAGGTTTTATGAATCTTGTTTTTCCAAGATCAGCTTTGGAGAGTGACACAAAATTGTGTGTTGTAGAAACTTAGGATGGGAAGGGATCTTAAATCATTCCTGTTCAAATGGTCTGAGATGGGACACGGTGAGCACAGGTCATCACTGACCCCTAATAGCTGTTTCCAGAGGGTTCAAGGAAAGAGCATCTCCAACATGCCCAACTGTTCTCTCCCACACTTCAGTTGGAGAGCTTCTAGTATCTAGCTAGCATCGCTGTTCGTACAGAGCATCTCTGCTCTCTTCAGTTTATGTGGAAAAACAGAAGTCCTGAAACCTATCTGTTATTCTTGTCTATATTACTTATGCTAGTAAAATACACTGCCGCTCTGCAAAATCTGCCTCCTCCTCCATCTTTCAAGGCTGCTTATGTACTCCCTTCCTATTCTCTCCTGGTTTTAATCAACTTGTCCGATTTCTCTAGCCTCTCTGCGTAGGCCGCGGCAGGGAAAAGACTTCCAGGCAGATTGAGGAAGAAGTTGCGGGTTCCGGAGTCTGGTTTGTCTGGTCTGGAGGTAGTTGACCTGAGGATTTGAGGGCTTGGGTTCTTCCCTTCTGCTGGTAGCAACAGCCCATGAAATCTGTTGATAAATGAAGTGTTGTGCACCCACTCTCTTCCCCCTCGATTCTGGTTAGCACCGAGATAGAAGCAGCGTGAAGTTTCCAGTTTCCCTCTGAGCTTAAACAGGAGACATTGCGCATCAGCCTGCTGATTAATCACAGGCACTCATGTGATGAAAATTTCTCAGGGGATGGGAAAGGTTAGTTTGCTTTTAACAGTCTTAAAATAGCCTCATTTCAAAGAATGTTTCCATGATTTTTTTTTTTTTTTTGCTTCTTAAGTCAAGGATGCATAAGTGCTTGCAGTGTTAGTGTGTGTGCAATCCAGTTTGGGTTTTAGTTGCATGATGTGATCCTGGGCTTTTCAGTGGAGAAGATCCGTGCTTCCTTCAGTGCTTCTGAATGAGAGCTTCATCTGCTGCAGGAGCTGGGAGGTGCCACGTGAAAGAGATGGGGAAGTTTGTAGGAAGGAAAAGGCAAGGATCTGCTAGACATCTGGGAAAGAAAATCTGCTTAAGCATGCTGTTATGAAAAGTGACTTGTTTTGCTGTGTAGCCATGCTAATAGACTGTGGGGTGACTGGAGAAATGGTGAGTCCATGCAACTGCAGAGGAAGTCAATGGACTCATTGCTGTGAGTGTACTGAATAGTCAGGCCTCGGTTGTCTCAAACTGGGCACCTAAATAAAGAACACTTTTTAATTTATTTTCTCTTTGTCATAAAGTGCTGATAGTACTCCTGGTGTCTTAGGATGCTGTAAAAAATGCATGCTTTGTGAGGAAAAACTCGGGCGCTGAGCAGTGCAAGGACCCATGAGTGAAGTAGTTGTGTTTCCAGAGCAGGCTGGGGAGAGGGTTCTATGAAACGACAGTGAATGTCAAAAAGAAAAAGAGTATTAAATGGCCACATTGAATAAGCACTAGCCATTTTAGGCACTGAAGGAGACTGTGCTCTTCTGGAAGACTTTCTGTGTGATCATGTAATTAAGAACTGCATCACAGTGAAGTCATGGGCGGGTTGGGGGGAGGGCAGGCAGATGCAAGCGGCGCAACTGGTAACAGCTCTGGAAAGCCTCGTGTTCGCCCGCCTGACTTCATAACCCTAATATTTTCATCGTGCAAACGCACGTAGTTGATCTTGAATACAAATCTGCAGTGAGATGGGGCAGGGGGAAGCGAAAGCCGAGGAGCGAAGCTTTGTCTCGCTCAGGTATGAGGCCGCGCACTCGATAACCGGAGAGGCCTCGCTGCGGACTAGGGTTGCAAGTCAGCACATGTGAGCCACCCTCCTGCGCCGCTGCCTGCCGCGCTTGCAGCAACGAGGGCAGACCAGGCTTTGTGCGAGCGAGAAGCCAGAAGGGCACAATGCAGAACGGAAATTTGGCGCTGTTGGGACAGTAGGCGTTGGCCTCATCTCTCCATTCCCGTGGGTGGGATGGCGTGCTACGCGGTTGCAGGGGAAACGATCCGAGCCCTGGGTTGGCTTTCTGAGGCACACGAGTAGGTTGGAGACACGATGGTGTTTTATGCTGTGGGGAAGCCTGGTGCTCTGGAGGCTCTTACAGCTCAGACTTCTCTTTTTCTAACTATCTGACTCATACCGTGTAGTTTGGGGTGACTAAAGTGGCGCTTTTTTCTTTTTTTAAACACTAATAATTAGGAGTCTGGTCTGTACCGTGCTAAGAGCTCTTCAGTTAAATAACGTGAAGCAGCTCTTTAATGGATAGATAGATATAAAACCCTACTGTCCTTTACAGGTAACACAAAGCAGAGTCAGGAGATAAACAAGAGATCCCATGTCTGTCAGCACTGTTATGCTGTTTTATTTTAAACCTAATTATACTTGAAAGGTGTAGGGGAAATTGAGAACTTGACTTTTGGCACTTACCAGCGCAATCTTAATTAACCGTCACCACCCCTTTTCATGCGTTTCTGTGAAGAGCTCCAGTCCTATGATCTCACTTCCCTCATCTCGTTTGACAGTTAATATTCTCGAGTTAATTCCTCTGAACTTTATAACCCAGTCTATCTTCTGTTTAAAAACAAGTGGTAAAACATTTCTCCAAACTGTTTGGAGCCTCCCCCCTCCCCGCCACATGTCAAAGCACAAACTCACCAAGTCGTCATTGGCCTTTTCTCACTCACAGCAAGAGACTTCAGGGACATATATAAATCTCTTGAGTGTTTGCAGTGGGGGTGATAGAATATTATTAAATGCACTGGTGCTGGTAAGCGAGATTATAAGATGCACAGAAGACATGCAAGGAAGAAACTGCAGGTGACAGTTCCTTGCTAAATGAGATGTTTGTAAATGAGTCCTTTGTTAAATGTGAACTGAATTTTTTACATTGGTTGTACAAAGAAACATAAGCTGTAAGGGCAAGGAAAAGTTACGTTCTTTGCCTTTTTTAAAAAAAAATTTGGTTTTCAGTGTTGTAACTTTTTTCTTGTTTTGTTTTTAATTAAACTGGATAGACCTGATAAATTATCAGATAAAGTTCTAAAAAGTGGGAACAAGAGTATTTTAAAACCACTGAATAGCATTTGATTAATATAATCCCTGGTGTGCTTATATAAGCTACTTATGAATTGTAATAAAAAAGAAAAATATACCCACCTCCCAAGAAGCCCTTGGTCAGAAGTATTTGGACACTTGATGAAACACTTTAAGGAGTCTATAAGGAAAAAAAAACAAACCCACAAACAAAAACAAAAAAAACAACCACATGCCCTGTGCTTATTAATGTTGTATTAATAAAAGCTGATTCAGTGCCTGTACTGCCTGTCCCCAACACAATGTTGATGACATTTTGAGAGAGGTGGGTAAACATTTATACTGTGCTCTGAGAAAAGGTTACATTAAAGCCATTTGATGGAACTTGGATTTGCGATTTTGTTTTTGCTTCTTTAAACAGGAAAAAAAAAACAACCCTTCTTCTTTGGGCTTAATGGAAGTGCTGTATGTATATCAAACAGGTTTTGTGTCACTGCTAGACTCAAAGATATGTATATTTATTTAAAAATATGTTCATATTCTTTAACATACTGGTCTGCAAAATGTGATGCTGCTTGTGGTTGCAACTTTAAGAGAAATCCACCCGGATTTCGGGACACACGCAGGCACAGCTTACGCTTAATGTGCTGCATTGGAAGGGGCACATCCTGCGGCTGGCTTCCTGCAGTCTCCAGAGGACAGCGGTCTTTTCCATTGTCACTTTGTCTTTCTGTGTAAAATAGAGATTATCTGCCGTCTGCCATTTCCTTTTCTCCCTCCCTCTCTGTTTCTTTTTGGGGAGAGGGGGGGAAATAAATTCTCCCTCTAGCTTGTGCAGATGTTAGCGCTGCAGGGAGCTTCTCTCGCTCCAGATGCAGGAAGCATTTCCCAAATGGACTATATGGTCTTCTGGTCTTACTCTGTTTTTTTTAACTTGTTTTGAGATTGTTAGCGTGCTGGTTTTGCACTGGTTTGCTGCAGCGGTGTGTGTTTTGGAGATGTACTCTTTTTGTAATTCATTTTGGAGCCACTCATCCGCTAAAACAGCATGTGAAGGAAAAATTAGTCAATTTAAAAAAATATATGAAATATAGCTCTAGTCCACTTGCCTCAGAGTCCAGGCAAGATGCTTTTAAGCAGGATTATGATAGTACGTATTGTATTATTGTGTGACCAAAGCATCCATGCCACAAAAACACTGTGAAAAGGTGATAGATTCTAATGATATTGAGGGTTTCACTTCTTTAACTACTGACATTTTCTGCCATCAGTTGTTTAATTAAGACCTCTCATTCTACCTGTGGAGCTCCATGCAACCCAGACTTCAGTCTTGTTGTGTCTCGGTACAATGAAAAGTCTTGCTTGCAAAACTCAGCTGAAGTCTACAAGAAGGAAATGCCATGTCTATGTGATTTCCAGACTTTTAAGGATCAGCAGGATTAAAGAAAAGGATTTCAGTTTATCTGTATGTGTTTCTCCTTGCTCTTTCCCCCAGCAATCCCCTGGCCTACAAAGCCAACGTACTCTTTTCACTCCCAAAAATCAGTGCAGCCCAGGTGAGCTGGAGTGACCGCTGCTCTGCTGGAGAGTCAGGGAGCGAACTGGTGTGAAAACCGCGTTGGCTTACTTTGTGTTCAGGGAAAAAGTTATGTTAGTGGAACAGTCCAGGGAGATGTCGCTTGTGCTGTTCAATCTTTGAAGAAAAAGTAGGATTACTCCACAAAGTGAGAGATCTTAGCACCAGCCACAAGCCTTGAAATAACCAGTACTTGCAGGTTTTTGTTCTGCTTTATCCTTTCTGTGCTTACTTGCAAGCAAATAGCATTTTAGTAGTGTATCTCCTGATCTTTATAGCTGACAGAAAGCTGAAGTAGTAAGTGGAAGGCTTCGTACTTGCTAATGAAGTGGATGGTAAAGGGACTGTGAACCCTCCTGTGAATCTGCTGGAGTCAGGAAGTCGGCGGTGGAGAAGAAGGTGCCATGTCTTGCAAACAAAATAACATTTAAGTGGATTGCTAGTGGAGGCTTTGCATGGAATGAAGAAATGAAGATTCACTGGCAAAGACTAGAAATGGTATGTTTGCAATATTTCCTTTTCTGTGCTGCTTTCCTCCCATCCTCAGTGGAGGTTGGTTGGTTGTAAATAAAACCTGTTTCTCTACTTGGGGCAAACTGAATCTATCTGGGAGAGCATGGCTGCAGCCAGCCCTTTTCTTCGAGGGAAGGTACAGCTCTGATGGAGTGCTGCTTTTCTAAGGTAAAGGAGAAAGAAGAGCAGTGTTCAGGTGGGCTTGCTTTTTTTTTATTTCCCCCCCTCAGTGTGTGTTACAGGGGGCTGGGGGGAGCAGAGCTGCCTGGAAGGGCTCTCAGGCAAACTGTGCCGGCGATCGCAAGCAAACCTGGGAGTCTGAGCGGGCATCTCTTCGAGCGTGGGTGAGGTGACAAAGAGGGTAGGTTTTTTTCTTCAATAAAGGTTGAGAAAAGGTTCTAGGGAGGAGGTGGTGGAGACAGAAAATTTAGCCAGAACAGGAAAGAGTCTACAGAAGGCAGAAATGTTGAAATTGAAGCAAAAAACATACCCTTGAAACAAGTGTAAAACCTACAGTAGTTTGTAATACAAGTGAGAGTGAATTGAAGCCAAGAAGTCAAAGAAGGTTTTGACAAAGCCACTGGAGGTGCTTTAAGTTCATTGGCTAGAAAGCTTTTTGGCTGTGTTATAATTAAATGCAGTAATATGCATTTTGGTATTTCAGAATGTGCCTGCTTGGGATGTGGCAGTGCAGAGATTTTTTTTTTGTTTAACCTGGGTTATCCTTAGAGTGGGATAAGGGTTTTTGCATTGTTCTAGTCTGACAGTGAGGCTGATGATGAGAGAACTGAAGATGCTGAGATACGGAAATGCTGAACCAAGCTGAGGACGCAGCATCTCAGAACAAGAGTCATGGACGTGGCTGCAGGCAGAAGGATACGAGTCCTTGGAGATGGATTGAACTGGGGAGAGGGAAGCAAGAGGGAGGTTCGAGTTGTAAATCTGTTTGGCAACTTATTCCTACGTGTACCTTTGCTTTATCAAGCACATACATTTGCAGTCTGAATACTTGAAGTACATTGAGAAATATGCTTGATTAAGAGGGCTAGGAGAATTGGCAGCAGAAGTTTCAACTGGTGAGAAAGAAGATTTCTTATCTGGCAGATACAGATCATATGTGGTACAGAGAGCAAAAATTGCTGTACAAGGGATCTTTCTGAGGTCTGCCTAGGAGAGTAAAATTAAAAAAAAAATTAAAAAGAAAGAGATGCTTTGGTAAAGTGTGAGGGAAGATATTTGGGTAGTGAAGGAATATTTCAGTTCAGGCACAGAAGTCAGATGAGACTCGCTCAAGCTGTCGTAGTGGTTTTTCAAGACAAGTTATTGGAGGGAGGTCGTGCCAGGCAGGTGAAGTGCTGTTTGCTGGAGAGGGATGGGGATTCTCTCCCTGGGGAGCAGGTGAAAGGAGGCTGTCCAGCTCTCCAGGAAAGGGGGGAGGACTTGTACTTATTTGGGCTGTGGCTTATTGGGGCGGGGAATCTGATTAAGCTAACATGAAACACACTTTAAGACTCCATTTCGCAAACCAGTGCATGAGCTATTTTTTAAGAATCAAACCCCGTTGTAGAAGGCAGAGTCATCTCTCGCATCCATCTGAAGTGGAGAGGAGGCCTTGACTTCCAAGGAAATTTTGCCAGCCACAGTCATGATGGAGCTGTTGTGTGGGTCTCAAGTTTCCAGTAGCCTGTGGGAGCGATGAAATTACGTCAAGGTGGAGAGCAAGTTTACATCAAGGTGGAGAACAAGTTATACTTTGCCTAATGAGACCTGTGGGCCATGTGCCATGGTGATTTACACACAAGTTACTTGGGGTAAGAAAAGATGGGAAGCTCTCTCTGCCTGCTGGTCCGTATGTACCGTCTCAGTGAAACGCAGATGTGGTAAAATGTCAAAACACTTCTGCATGTTTTTAACTAGCTTGGAGTGGGAAATGTACAGGCTTAGGGCTTTCGTGTTTCTTCTCAATTGCTTAAAGTTTTTTTTTCCTATCTTGGATTAACATCTAGAGGGAGTGGTTTTTTTGCGTTTTGGAGGGGGTTTTTTTGGAAGGCCATGGCCTACAGCAGAGGGGAAGAGGCAGTGAATCGTGGTAGGGAATGCGAGACAACTGGAGATGGATTTAGCCATACAAGCACCCATCTGCCCATCTCTGTTAGGAAAGCAAGCATAATGGCAGTAAAACACACTTTCCTTTAATCTATTTCTCTACACCTTTTGTCTGAAGATAAACTTTAAAATTCAAAGTACCAAGTAAAGGAGTTGCATAAAGGGCAGCCGTTGCTGTGCCCTGGAGTGTGGTGTGCAGCACAATAGGAACTTCTTCAGTGAACCTGGAAATCACAGTGAAGAAATAGGACAAATGTTCAAAAATGCTCTTAATTAACTTGCATTATCAGTAACTGCACTGAGTTGGTTTCTCACTTAAATTTTCAATCTAGAGCTCCTTCTGACTGGAGTATTTCATCATTACTGCTGCAATTTAGCCTTTACAATTGGGACACTTCAAAAATGATGGGCTTTCCTATCTAAGCAAAAGCTGCACCAAGTTCTGGCTTTTAAAGCTTAAAACTCATTCTGATACAAATGAGAAAAAGTGTAGCTTTGCTATGAATCTTACTTTTTTGAGAAAGTTGGGAGGTTTTCATATTTGTTTAGATAGCACTGTTTTAAAATTTGCATACAGTTCTTTGAAATTCCACCTTTTGTTGCTGTAAATGTCATTTTTAGTTCTAAATGAAAAATGATAAATACTTTTCAGGAGTCTGGAGCTCAAGGATTAATGTGGTTGAACTAGTTAAATGTTAAGTCTATTCAAAGTAAAACTGCATAGAGACTGCAAATGTTCTTGCCTGCAAGTAAATCCTTTTTATATTGAGTCTGGTTTGCTAAAGACGTAACTGCTCTGCCAGCTTGTTCTGAACAGATAAGTTATGTATGTTATAGGCACTTCATCTTAGGGTGCTATATTTGCTGTCCCCATTAATGTTAAGCTGAGATTGCAGTTTAATTCTGTTTTTTATTAAAATGGGAATCAGCCTTTTTGAATGGAAGGGAAGATACTATAGAACACAGTTTATTTTATACATAGGCTTAAAATCCTTGATGGGTATAAACAAAGTTTTCTGAAGAAAATGACGTGGACTATGATAGAAGTTTAAATATTTCTCTCATCTCCCTGAAGTAAATATCTCTTCAGGCTTCATCTGATAAGAGTCCTCAATGGACTTTAGTTGAACTCGGTTGCATCTGTGAGATGACAGTACTGTGCATCCCAACACCGTCTTTTTGTATCAGTAAGTGCTGTTGGAACCTGTGCTTATCAAGTGACTGGGAAGTCTTAAATCTGTCCTTGATTTAGCAATCCGGCCATCCATTCCCTCATGCCTCCTTGTAAATGGGAAGGTTTTGTAAAACAGCAGTCAGGATGATGTTTTTATTTCACCTGATTTATACAAACCCGCAGCTAAAACACTCCAGAAGAGCCGCCTCGTCTCGAGTTCAAGTACTTGCAAGTTGGGAAGTGAAAAGCATTTACGCTGAGACAAGTTTCAATGCCCTGTGTTTTCCGAATAAAAGGTTCCTTTTTTTGCCCAGCTACATTCTTGGAAGTGACCGGGTTGTTTTGGCTGCAGCCTCTCAAAAAACTCAGCCTGAACTTGGTGCATACAACTTCAGCACAAAAGGTCTGCAGAGTCGCAAAGGTTTCCTAAGCATTGAAGAGCAACGTGTTGGGAAGCCACAGGTACCCTTAAGTGTAAATTGCTGCTTTTTTTTTTTTCCTTTAAGATTTGAGATTTTAAATTTACATTTCAGAATTCAGTTCAGGCTGTTTATCCCTTTTCTGCTGGGACTGTCTCACAGCCTTTTTTTTTTTTTTTTTTTTTTTTTTCCCTCCTCCATATTAAACAAAAGCCAGAGGGTTGCTACGCCTGGGTCATACCTGTGGCACAACATATCCAGTAGCTAGTCTCTGACTTAACCAGACCGTGGTGCTTTGGGAAAAGTTGTTAACACCACAGGAGACAGGGAGGAGACAATGAATCTTCTGTTGCCTCCTTTGTAATTAGACTGTAATAAAACCTCACATGTGATGTTTTTAATAGCCCTTCTAACACCGTTAGCGACAATACAGCAAAGTTAGATGCTGTTCTGTGTGTAACAGTGCAGAGAAATGGACCTATGTTCCTAGCCCACTGATTTCTCAAGATGGAGGGTTCAGCAGGCTAGTTGCTTATGGGAAAATATATTCCTTCTACTGTGGATTAAGTTCCATAATGCCTTTTCTTCCTGAGTTTGAGCCCCTTAAGGGGTTGTGATGTCCAGAGATGAGGCAAGTCATGTCTCACCTTCACTTCACCAGCAACCAACCTGCCTGGATGGTTCTGCAGCTGCCAGATGTTGATAAGTGCCATCTCTTCACATAGGCTTTTCTGAAGGTGATGCTCATTTGGGCCTCAGTGTTTCGTCAGGAATTATGTGGTCTTGCAGTATTTTTTCCAAACAAAACACAGGAAATATATGCAGTTAATTAAGTCTCTGATAGCAAAGATGGGACTGAAGATGTAAGTGTAGTGTTAGTTTTTCAGAGCTGGGACTTCAGGGTGACCTAAAAGGCTAGAGGATAAGAGGATGTCATATCATATCCTAGAATAGTTTGGGTTGGAAGGGACCTTAAAGATCATCTACTTACAAACCCCCTGACCTGGGCAGGGACACCTTCCACTAGACCAGGTCACCCAAAGCCCTGTCCAATCTGGCCTTGAACACTTCCTGGGATGGGGCATCCACAACTTCTCTGGGCAACCTGTTCCAGTGCCATATCACACCTCACAGTATAGGATTTCTTCCTTATGTCTAAACTAAAGCTACCCTCTTCTAGTTTAAAGCCATTATCCCTTGTCCTACCACTATGTGCCCTTGTCAGAAGTCCCCCTCCATCTTTCTTGTAGGCCCTCTTTACATACTGGAAGGCCACTATAAGGGCTCCCTGGAGCCTTCTCTTCTCCAGGCTGAACAGCCCCAACTCTCTCAGCCTGTGTGTGTGTATATTTATATATACATGCATATATGAAGTCAGGAAAAGAGAATTCATGTCAGACATTTGAGGCTGTTTCTAATTGCTTCTGCAGTGTGATACTGAAAATAAGAAAATGACTTATCCCACTCCTAGTTGCAAGATCACTAAACGGGAGCCCAGTCATCTATAAATGGAAACTTCTGCAATATTCTTTGTTTTTCTGACTAGTTCTATGAAAGCTGTACAATTACGATGATTGAATCAAATGCAAACTCATCCAAGAAGCAAGCAGGGTGTTTCCAAAAATGATCCTGGTTGGGGTATAATAAGTTTCAAATCTGTGCTGTTATATATAAAATCTGTGGCCAAAAACTTGGTAAAAACTTCAAAAACCTTGTTTCCTCTTCAAAGAGAAGATTTATTTAGCTTTCAAGTAATCACAAGGCAAACATGACTGTGGTCTGTAATTTTTATGGATGTAGTTAAAAAGTATTTTTGGAGGTTTGAGAGCTGTTGATAAAATGAAAAACTACTTGTGCTTCATGAGCATTTCCCTCAATTTGGAAACTGTAAATGCTCTAGACGGTAGTGATGATAAGTTATGGGCTTCATCCATAAATAATACATGTTTAAGTTAATATATTTAATCATTAGTGTGGTATCTGTGCAGGAATTATCCCATCTCCAGCCTAATGGTACCCATGGTGCTTTCTGTTTGTGATTACCAAAGTGCTTAAGATGTGCTTTCTGCTTCGGGGGAGAAGACTGAGGGGGTGATGGCAGTCATCTGTCGTACTTCTGTCAGCTCCTTTACAGAACATACAGGCAATTCCTGTGAGAAGTGGTTTTGCTTGTAAGTGTGCCATGGGGGTAAAGGTTCTGTTTGTGGGTTTCCCTTTCAGTGTCGTGTTGTCTAAAGTGTCATTGCCCTGCTGCAGCTCACTGGGAGCGGGGTGCAGAGGTCCTGGAGCTCACTTCTTTGAGGAGCACTAGTGCATTTAGGGAGAAGCAATCTTTGCCTTGGCGTATGTTATTAACGAAGTTCAGAAAGATATGACGAGAGTGTGATGTATGATCACTTGGTTTCCATTCCTAAATGTTCCCGTGACTATGTCCCCCCTGCCCTTTTGGGTGTCTCGGGCTGAGGGCACTTCCTGAGCACCTGCTACAGTGGCTGGGTGGGTTAAAGCAGCGATACGCAGGGAGGGTGAGCCCTCTCCATCGGAGCCCTCTTTGGTTCCTGCACACAGACTACGGGCGAGTTTAGACTTCCAAGAAGTTGAGGTAGCTCCTCCTACAGTGAAGTAATCTGCCTTCCCTTCCTTTTTTATTTGCTTGAGTTTGCTGCTGCTGTTTTCTTTGTTCGGTACCGTTTTCCTAAATATAACTGGAGAAGCTTCTGAACTGCCAGTAATAACGAACAGCTAAAACAGTGGTTGTAAACATAATCCTGTCAAATATAAATCTGCTTTCAGCAAAATCACTGAATTTGTTTTAATTTTAATCAGAAGTTATCCTTGCCACAATTTTTCAAAAGAGTAGGAAGACTTTAAATCCTGGGAGGGTGTTGAAACCTAGCAAATTGGATAAACTTTGGCCACCTTGCTTTCTTGGAGTAAAAGAGCCCCAGGATTATTCCATCAAATTAGCTTTGTAGGTAAGATAAACATATAACACGGAAAAAGGTATACCTTTTATCAGACCTGAATGTGCACGTATTGGTTTGCAAGAGACTCAGGTTGCTTCTGTCACATTTTTCTTACTTCCATACTTCCTGTGTTGTATCTTGCCTTCAGTTATTTTTGAAATCCCAAGAAGCAGCTGTATCTGCGCTGTATCTCATAGCACAGAGACACAGTGATGTCTTGGAGCTCTCTGAAGTGCTGCAGAATAAGCTCTAAGAAGTAGAAATGAGAGAGTATAGGCTTCAGCTGAAATTCCTTTCATCAGGATATTCAGCGCTGCAGTGATCACATAAATGGCAAAATCAGGTTAAAATTGCCAGACTTCCACTTTCTGAAAGAAAATTTTGTGTAAACCTACTGCTTCAAACTTTCGAAATGGCAGACTATAAACAAGTATAGTTACTGTTTCTAATACAGAAAACAGTATTTCAATGACTACGTTGCCTCAGACAGCTCATTTCAGAATCTTTTTCTTCACTCGATTTTGTAGTATTTGTGTTGCCTGAATAAAGTCTGTGTTCTGACACTTCAGCTCTTAATTGTTAGGGAGATCCTAGCGATGCGCTTGCTGATGCACTCCTTGGTGGTGTTGGGCTCTTGCCTTCGGCGGCTAGCTCTTTGATTTTTACCTTATTAAAATGAGGTGAGTGGTTACGGCTTGGCTCAGCTGGTGCTGAGGCGTATGGCCAGAGCCGCAGAAGAGGCTCCTTCCTCTTCCTCTTCCTCCTCCTCCTCCTCCTCTGCAGAGGATGTGAGGAGGGGAAGTGTGCGATCCTCTAACAAGACAGCCCTAGGTAAAGCTGAGGCAGCCACGTTAAGACAGTGATTAAATACTACAGTGAGCTTGGATTGGTATCTCAGTGTGGAGGGGAAGCTCACCCCTCTCCCTGCGCAAGGTGCAAAGTGCTGGTGGAGCTTGTGGCAGCAGCAGGGTGGATTCAGAGTTTGAGCTTGGTAGTTGTGAAGGGAAAGGCTAGTGCAACACTGGTGACTAGTTTGTAAAATGAGACAAGAGATGTGACTGTCTATGTGGTGCCTGATGTTGGAGGGAGTGTTCCTCCTCCTGTTCCCTTAATTTTATTGTAAGGCTTTATTCATCATCCTTGTCCCATCAGTCTATATTTCTTGAAATTCCTCAGGACTCTCAAGTCCTGGGAAACGAAATGAAGGGCTTAGTTCCAGCAAGTGTCTTTAACAAGATTGACTTCTTTTATCTAGTGGTTCACACCAGGACATGGGGCAGCAAGACGGGGAGCTTTGTCTTCCTCCCGGTCAGCATCTCTATGTCAGCATCAGCCTCTTCCTCCCCTCCTCCTGTGAATTTATTCAGAGTGAATTTGTGTGTCTTTGGTAGAAGGGAAACTGTTTTCCACCAAACTCAAGTTATTTGCTGAAGATCTCTGCTTTCACTACGTATGTCGCTGGCAGCCATAGGAAAGCTGGAATCATCTTGGCTACTGAGGCAATTCAGTAATTTAGTGTGTTTCAGGAGTGCTAATCAGAGCTAGATTTGGCCAAATTAAATCTGAATTCTGTTCACTTCTTCACCAGTCAATGGAAGGATGGGAATGTCTTCTGGGGGCTTGATGAGGTTTTGTTGCACAAGCCAGGAGGATTTCTCTTAACGGAATCTGACCTCTAGCAGTTGGTTGGTTTTGGTTACTTTTCCAGGCTTCTCTCTGTGCCTGGGAATGCAACCTTGATCTTCTGCAGCCTAAGCTGAGCCTTGCAGGCTGCACACCTGTGAAATGCCACAACTTCAGAGACGTTTCCTTTGCCTAAATGACCACTAGATTGCCCCATTCTTGTGCGGCATAGGCCTTTGTAAGTTTTTCGAGTGCAAAAACTGTTTCTTAGTGGATGAATTTCATTTGTTTCTTTTTGGGAGGGAACGGCACTGGACATTACCTTTAGGTTGTCGACATGTAAATTTTAATTCAGCAATATGTTTATTAATGCTTCCAACTTGTTTTCTATTTTATTCTAGAAATAAGCACTTCGGGTGTTTTAATTAAAGTTTTGGGGATTTTTTTTTTCATTTTGATCTCTCTTTATAGAAAAAATCTTTTCTATGAGTCTGAAACCTTCTTTTTAACCTTTAAAGTACTGTTAAAGGGTTTGTTTGTGAATCGGAGTTCTAATGAGTCAATATAATTTTATTTTTTAACTTGACCAATGAGATGAAGAGTAATTCAGAATTTTCTGATAAGCATGCATGAAGCTTTTGATTATTGCTTTCTTTCTGTGTATCCTAATGAGTACAGTTTCATCCTTTTGGTTGCTTCTGACTAGGAAATTAACTTCTAAGGTATTTACCATCAGTGCATGCATGCAAGAAAAAAATTGCGTAGAAAAGATTTTTTTAAAAGACAATTTCAGCACGATCTTTATTTAGTATTGCATCCAGTAAATGAGAGTGGGGAGCACTGTCTACTTAAGAGAAACAAGGCATTAAAAGGAACCAAGTCAGTATGGGTTAAGTTGGGGTGCATGCTTGCAGCTGGTGGGTTTCTGAGCAGCAATTGCTGTGTAAATGCTCAGCCCTTTGCCTTGGGTAACTCCATGCTCTCCTGCAACTATAACACAGGATGAAAGTACGCTTGTGGGTGGCTAACACACAATATGGACCTTCTAGCAGAAGTTCACAAGCTACCCCAAGTTACTACATAGCATTTGGGACCATAAAGTGCTACTTCTGGCCCAAGGTTCATGAAGCGTGAGCTGCACAGATTCTGTTTCCATCTGCAAAGAAGTCTGTGTTAAACATTTTCCTTGTAGTCGCGTTAGTGCAAAATGCATTTTAGGAAAAATGGCTGGTTTGAAGGAGGCCAGATTATTCCCTCATGGTAAACAATGTGTCCTGGTTAGTCTGGGTGAGAACTGTAGTTGTCTTTGTGTGCGTGTTCAGTTCGATTCCGAATGGCCATGACATCTGAAACTCCTAGATAAACTTGCAGCTATCATCATTCACAATGTGTGGATTCAGGATCTAATCACTCACTTCTCTTGAGCTACCAATGTTTGTTGGTCTCTGGCCGTGCTGGATGTGTAAGTTTAAGACTGAGCCCGCTTTAAAATAACCCAAAAGTAACAAGATACTTGGTTTTGTTTAGCTTTCACTGTTTTGCAGTGGGGGTAATCTAAAATCAAGCCCTATTTTTGGGGGGATTTTGTTTTTTGTTGTTTTTTTTTTAGTTGCCTTTCTGAACATAAATAGATAGCACAAGTTTCGTTCCTTAGTAATGTGTCAAGCTGACATTTGTCTTGGTGAAAACCCAGAGGAATCTCAGATTTATTGTGGTAAGGAAGCCAAAAACTTAACACTGCTTAGCTCTGAAATGATTAGAGGAAGGATGGAAACGAGAATGAGAATTAAACCTTTTCCTTTTTTTTCTTTCCCCAGAATATTCTGATGACCTGTCGAGTGATTGTTAATGAAAAATAATTTTGCTAGCATATTTTTTAATTATTTTGCAGTTTAGTAATCTGGCGAAAATATATGGTTGTTGGGTAACAGGATGTATGTGATGCTTGCACATATGGTGAACCCATGCTTGTATAAGCAAAACACAGGTGTTGGAAATAAAGGCAGCACCATTAATAACCGTCTCCTATCCAGTCCAGAACCAGTGCTACTCCGCTCCCACTTGGGGCTTCCTTCACAGCACTGCGGGCTATAAACCCTCCTGTGATGATGTAAGATTCGGTGCAGGGCAATAAACTGCCGGACTCAGCAATAAACTGAGCCTGTTTGTCATCCTGTTTTAATAAATTAAAAAAAAAAACCAAAAACTAGAGGCTAATGGGGAATTTGCTGAAGTTAATGGAAAGACGTTAATTTGACATCAGTGGGACTCAAACCAGGCATTGGTGGTGCAATGTTTTTGGTGAAAAGGCTCTTCTTTGGTGTTCTTTCAGGGTACTTCTGTAAAAGCAGTGCACCTGTGGCTGCATGTAACCATTTCCAGTCCCTTTTCTCGTGCTGGTTTCTCTTTATCATGAATAGTTAACAGCCCTTTGTGTTGGCTGCGTGCGCGGCTCCATGTGCAGTGCTATCGCTGCCTGCCCAAGAGCAGATTTCCAGCGAAGCCTTTGGGTGTGTACCGAGAGCGCGACTGCAGATGGGAAGTGCTTTTCCTGTGGAATTTAGATTAAAATTGCCAAACGTAACGTATCATTCTGCAGTTCGAAAATCTAGATGAGGTTGTAATTGATAAAACAGATATGGACATTTTAAATATATGCACTTGGTGGATGATATCTTTCTTCCCCAAGCCCAGTGCTGTCTGTCTATATTAGAGCAACTTCATGCTATTTTTACAGGAAAAAAAAATAAAGTTATGTTTTGACCATTAGGTGCGAGCTTAAGGTTGAAATATTACTGCATATTATTTCCTGTAAGTTCTCTTTTCATATATGGGTGTGTAATGCTTTTTTTTTTTTTTGAAGTGCGGACGTATCTCTGGATATCTCATCAATCATGTTTAAAATGAATAGGTTTTTAAAACATACATGTTTTTGTGTTTAATTAAACATGTATCTAATCCTACAGTTGTTCATCTGTCAAACTCCCAATGGAACTTGGAGCTACTTGATCAAGCAAAGGAGGTCTGGATAAAATCTCCTATAAGGTCTTGAGGAAGTGCATGTCTAAGACATCTTTATTCTTCATTTTAAATAGTATTCTAGTACTGTGTGAGCTTTTGGTTATTTAGCAGTTAAAGTGTTTCCTCCCGTTTTGATGGTGAATTGCTCTATCTGTTTAATTTTCCTTGGATCATTTCCTGTCCACAAAAGACACAATCTTAATTCTCAGCCTTTCTAGTAAACACTCAATAGATAGGAAGTTATAGCTTCATAATAGGCCACATCCATGTGGAAATCTGTAAACATCCTTTTACATCCCTTTTTTTTTTTTTTTTTTTTGAGATTTATTCATTAGTCATTCCTGCTACACTGCGTGCTTTGTGTGATGGCTTGGCTAGGCAGTGCTTGTAAGATAGGAACCTTCTGACTCTGTCAGCACACCAAACCGAAGCTATACAGAGAAGGTGTATCAGTTTGAATGTTAAGGCATTGTGTGTAGCCTAAAAAGTAAACAACATAACCTGATAGGCATTTTTTGTGGCCAAAGGAAGAGCTTTGCACAAGAACAAAAATTGCCTACTGTTGTGTAAATATTTTTTTTTCCTTGTTATCATTTTGGAAAATATTAGTATCAGGAGTGGGATAAGCTGATGACCACAAATGGAATACCTCTCGTGGGCAACCTGAAACACTGTAAATTTTGTGCTGAGCTGGTAGTCCTGGCCATAAGGTGATCAGAATATTTTCCTAGTTTACAGCTTGTTCTTTGCACATTCAAGAACACTGGTCTTAACCGAATAGGTCTCCAACTGGGGAAGTTTCCTTCATGAGGTTCTTGACACAGTTGGAATCCTGTCCTGCTCCACATCATGAGCCCCAGGAACATCAGCAGAGCAGTGGGTTCCTTTGGGTCTGGGACTCCATGGCTGACCAGCCTGCCTGCCTACTGACCCTGGCATGCCCAGTCCTGGTCAGCATCACAACGTAGCTGGGAGGGAAGATGCAGCACCGCTAAGTAGCTGGAGGACTTGTGCTTCCCTACCGCCACCTTTTCTCTTCAGTTTTGCCCCATTATACATCCCAGTGAGGAATACAGGAAATAAAATTCTGTCAAGGGCATCTGCTCAGTTGAACTTATCTCTTCATTGCTTTGGATCAAGATGAATATGAATATTCTATGAGTAGAAATTACCTAGTCCAGATGAAATTTTTCTGTACCTTTTAGCATAATTTCTCATCCTTATTTGGTTCAAAAGTTGAGATTCATTTCTAGTGAATTCATGTATATGTGTTGTACATAGTATATTAATGATTTCATCATCTGCTTTCTCATAGTCCCCGACTTCATTATAATGGCTCCTAGGGGAGATGCACAAAAGATTCTGCCTCAAGTTGTTTGAATTAAGGCTTCAAGGCCTGAGAACCGGGTGGGTCTTCTTTCTAATTCCAGATACTTTGCTGTTGACGTTCGTGTTTTTAATTCCTTTTCTAGCTAATTTGAGAAGGTGATGATGAGGCTATTTTCGCTAAGAAGCCTCCAAATCCTGTCAGTTTTGGGAGTGAAAGGTGTCTACTACCTTTCCCCCGTGACTTCTAATCTCACTTAAGAGCCCATACGTAAGTGGCAACCTCAGAAGTGGCTGATGTAACTTCTCTGGAGCCCAACAGCATTGCTCTCGAGGCAATCACATCCTCTCACCTCAGCTCAGAGAATGCAACCGTTGCTTCTGCATCTCTCCTTTCTTGTGCTAGCCAAAGAGTGAAGGAGTGTGCTGCCTTTGTCTCAACTGAACTGAGATTCTGAATCCAGTGTGTCTGAGGCCTGAGGAGAACTACTTTCCTTCGTTTGCTGAATTCATCTGAATTTTTTTTCATTATTGTTTTTAATACCTGCCTGGTCCCTAGGAAAACTAACGAGGACATCATCTCAGGTCAGGTCTTATTGTGCTGCTGTAATGCAAACCAAAGGAGAAAACTTATTCAGCCTATATGCCATAAAAAGTAGCTTTCTTTGAAGACCACTCTTGAATCTCGGATGTCTGCTTTTCTGTTCTTCCCTTCATGCTTGTACCCAGTACCAAACATCTGTATTTCTGCATGTATGCTCTGTGTTATTGGATGTTTGGGGAAAAAAGCAAGTATCACTTTCCCAAAACCTTTTGGACAGCTTGTATAAGGAAGGAAATGGCCCAATTTGTGTACTTGAGTTACTGACACAGTCTCCAAATACCTCAGATTGCCAAGTAATGAAAGTGTTTGCAGTGAAAACTGTTTCAATGAAAGCAATACTTCAGTGTGCTAATTCTTTCAAATAGATAGACCATGCAGAATCACGGCTGTATACTGCTTTCTGACGGACCTAATGTTATTGATGAGTTAGGAGTTTGGTATTTTAAAAGTGTATTCTGACTGTCCTTTCCCTAAAGTTCACTGTAATGCAGAGCGTCATGTTGTTTGTGTTTATTAATAATTAGCATTTTTCTCATGTTTTGTGCTTTCCATAATCCAAAAGAAGTACAGCTGGTTGGGGTTTTTTTTTCCCAGATAGCGTTCCATTTTTATTCCTGCATGAATTAGCAGCCAAAGAAGATTCTGCAAGCCTCCTGTTTCCTGGATTCATTTGGAGCTAGGAAAAAGGAAGAAAATCTAAAGGTAGCCCAACTTTGCCACTGTTCTTTGCTCTGATATTGACAGTCCTACACATCCTGATATGTTCTTTCATTACAAACACCCAATCATGAATGCCCTTTTCCATTTACTTGAATGCTGTCAAGTATAACAGAGATTGCATACTCAGAGATCAGTATCCCATAATCAGAATAAGTTAAATAAAAGCACCAAAAACTTTATTTATGAGAAGATTCCTTGTGTATTTTCCATCTTGAAAATAAATGACTGTGCAGCTTGCATTACATGAGTCTGTTCATAACCTAGCCAACTTCTGATGAACCTGTAGATGATTAGTATCCCGTGGTACTTCCTTAGCAAAACCTGGACACAGAGCTGTTATGGTAACCACGGTCGTGTCCCTGACTGAAAATAATGCTGTGTCATTGCATGTTTTAGTAGAAGTGGTAGTGGACCCAGTTTTGCATGTGCCTATATTAACTGGTAAGTTGAAGCTGCCAAGTTATGCTCAGTCCTGTGAAGTCCAGCTGATGTGTTGAAATGGTAATATTCTGGGTAATACCTACTCATGCTTAAAGATGCTCCTTCCTTCGTGGTAGCACTCACTGTAACTTTTCTGCGCTCAAGTGGGAGACTTTGGTGTACAAGGTGTCACTCTGTCACACCCACTGCACGCTAAACTGTCTCCTTCCCCCACGGCATCACTTGTGCAGAGCTGCCTCTTGGCTAGCTGCTGACATAACTGTACCACTGCTTCAGGTGTAAGCATGTGACTTTCCAGTTGCAGATGACTTATTTCCTGTAGAAAATACTAAAGCTGATGTGTGTTGCAATGTCTGCTGTGCAAACCATGAGCAAGTGTTCCAAAGAAACCACTTGTATTCACTTTACTGGTGAAACTGAGAAGTGCCATCAGAGATAATTTCTGTGGAGCTGCCCTCCTACACACAGCTCTACTACTGACTGTTGAGCAAGTCATGGTAACTACATGTAGTGGTAGGCTTGGAGGGTGTAGAGAGGAAGAAGAAGCACTGGAATAAAAGCGCTGATCTCATGGCACATGGTCAGGACCTGAATTAATCATGTATCTCTGTCTTAATTCTGGAGTGACTGCAGAGCAGGAGATGATGGAGCAGCAGCTCCTAACGAGAAAAAAAAATTTGATTGCCAAAGAGAATGAGGTAAATGTTTGTAGGCAGAGCTGCGTGAAGACAAATCTGCAGATAGAAGTTAATACTGCCTACCTATTTTTAAACTGTAAAAGGAAACTGGTGGATACATGGTAAAGATTAGCTGTTTCTGTGAAATGGTTCTCGCTGGTAAGCACGAAGGGAGTCAGCTGCCATTAACCTCCTGTGTAGGAGCTTATAACTGATGGTGCAATAACAGTTATACAGCTGTCTTGAGAATCACGTGGCCTGGAGGAAAAAGAGGTAATTGCTCCATGTCTTTGGCTCTCCTTCTGCGCAGTGCTGCCTTTTGCAGTGCTCCTTGAGGATCTGCTGCTCAGATGTGAAGGAAGAGGGCCGTTTGGTGTGCACTGCCTTGGCAGCACAGGTCACTGTCCCATGCTTGAGATACACGCTGCAAGGCAAGCCAGGTTGGGCATTAGGGTACGGACATGTTCAGTGTGTGACTAGTCCGAGAGCAAATTAGGTTCTTGCTCTGAGTGTACACATGTGTCTCATGGGATGTTCAGATGGGCTTTTAAGATTTCATTATTTTCCAACTACTTGTCCCTGTACCAGGCTTCCTAAAAAATAAGGATGCTTATGATTTTAATCTCTAACTGGTTATGGGGCACCCAAAGGTGGTACCGTCACAAAGTGACCAGTGCACCTTGGGGCTGTTTGAGAAAACTGCCTGGAAAAATCCAGCCTCATCCAAATGCCAAGTTGTATGCCTGAGGTAACTAATCACGTTTTAAAAAATGAAAATAATAATTTTCATTTAGAAGTCTACTTCTTCTAGTGTTTTAGAGCTGTTTTGTATAATATTCGACTCCTTATCTGCATAGACCTCAAAGTGCTTCATAGACTGGGTATGCTTTGCTAGCACAGAATAGAGTCATTTCATACCAATTTTTAAAGTGGGATTTTTCTTAGGAGCAGGAGATATTAATAACTCTTCCATTTGAGGCTCTGAGGAAGCATTAGACTGGCAATTTCAAATTGTGCAAGTGCTGTTTCCCGAGGATATATACTGTGAATAGTTTAGGGTTTGGTGGTTGTGGTGTTGTCATTTTAATTCTGCCATGTAGCCTTATAGGCAGACTGAAGCCTTGAGTTTTTATTAGCTCATGTGGCTGAGGAAAAGTACATGTGTGAAATCCCAAATTATTTACCCTTTTCCAATATTGGTCTTGAGAACCAGGCAAACACATGGACTACAAGATTTTTTGAATACTTACTGGAGTATTTTCCTTTTTGGGACACCATTTTCTGTCAGAGACAACAGGATGCTCAGGTGCTTTCAGTGAGATCTTGGTGTCAACAGAAATCTCCCATGAAACAGCACTGTAGTAAAGCTTTTGAAACTGGAAGCTCTTTTCTTTCATGAGATACCTGGCCCAACTTACTAAATTACAGCTTAGAGTGCATTGCGTTGCTCTCTCTAAGTTCTTTAGTGCCCTTGGTGAGCCTTGGGTTGTTCTCACTCTTCCTCTACTGTCCTACAAACACACAGCTGGGGGGATTGGCAGTGGGCATCTCGGATACCGCACAGCATCTGGGAGGGGAATGCATTGAACAGTTTATTTCTTTCCTTTCCTTTTTTTCTCCTGAGAAATGTTGATCCCTAGCAGTTTCTCAAGGTATCTACACTTGCAAGGAAGGAAATTTCATTATTTTTCTTTCTTAGTGAAAGGTAACTGATAACTGCTGTTCCTCTGTCTCCAGCGTTATGCTCAGGTAATCATTAGCACTTAAATTCCCCACCTCAATAGAGTTCAGTGAGTTGCCATCCCCATTGGTTGCAGAAGCCTATAGAAGTACTACCCAACTTTGTTTTGTATGCTCTGCTCAACATGGGGAGGCCCAGAGACTGTTATTTTTGGGTGCATTGAGGAACCTGTAGAGTGACCATAGAAACAAATAGCGTATGCACCCACTGACCTTGCTGCTACCAAGTGATCTTCCTCTCCCGAGCACGCATGGCTAATAGCAGCTACGAAGTACTGCAAGGAGGTAAGCTTGAAAGGAAAGAGAAAGCGGGCAGACACAGATGTTTTGTAAGCTGAGCCTTGCATGGTCACTCATGTCAATCAGGCTACAAATAATGAAAGCTTCTGTGTTTTACATGCATGCTTAAATATAATGGCTGCTTGCAGTTGTGTTTAGCTGTCTGGACTGGTGTTTCTAATGCAGATTACATTCAGAAATACAAATGCCAAGTATTTAAAATCCTTTTTCAGTCACTTGTGCATAACAGACTTTCTTATTTTCTATTTAAATTAGAGGCATCATCTAGTTATTTTGCTACATTCTCTTTAATGGAAATAAGAACACAAAGTTGAAAGAACACGTGATTACTCAGAATGTTGTTGGCTTCCCTGTTAAAGTCTTAGGGCTAAAAGCCAAAGGGGTGCTTGAGGATTTAAACTTACGTTGAATAGGATTTAAAAGCCAGATTCCTAAACACTTCTTTTGGATTTGTCTCTAAATCTTTCAACAACAGTCAGCATGTTCATCTTCAGTTTGTCACCGCTGAGAAGGCTGCAGACTATCTCTCTGCATATCAGAGGGATGTAGCCCAGAGGGATGTGCCAGCTGCTCACTCCTCAGAAACCACTTACTCCGCTGAAGAAATTAGTAGTGATTTCGTAGTGGGAATGACTACTTACCTGGAAGGAAATGGTTGCATGAAGTCGATGATGCTCTAAGTTCATCTTCAAGCAATTGCTTGTCAAAGCACTCATGCCAACCTACATGGGTTCTGCCTTCCCTTATTGCCTGACCAAAGACTGGGTGTTTCTTGCTGTGTAAGGTTCTGCCTTGTGACCATTCAGGGAACAGAATCATAGAATGGGTTGGGTTGGAAGGGACCTTCAAAAGTTGTCTAGTCCAACCCCCCTGCAAGGAGCAGGGACATCTCCAACCAGATCAGGTTGCTCAGAGTCCTCTCCACCTGGCCTTGAATGTTTCCATGTACACACAGATGTCCAAGATACAGCTGCTGGAGTCTTAGCTGTGAGGTGTGCAGCGCTGGAGGGACTCTGTAAAAAGTCCCACCATGTCTCCTGGAGAAGAGACTGGCTTTAGTATTTCCAGAACCCATGTACATTTTTGACCTGCTGGTTTTCACACATGCTGCCAGCGGTGCCTCCCAGCCCTGGTCCCCACCAGGAGAGCATTGTGCAGATCTCTGCTGAACCACTCGTGGAGCGGATACTACCAGCGGTAAGCTGCTTGCGTTGCTGTGCGAGGAAGGAGCGTTGGTGGGGATTTTTGTGTAGAGATACTTCCCCCACACATCCGCCCCCATCTTCTTCACTGCCCTGGAAGTTCCCTCCACTAACGGGGCAGCATCATCTGCCATTGACTTATACTGAAATTACTTCACCTTCTTTCTGCCTGCTAGTAGTTTTTTACGCCAGGTTCTTCTGAGGTTCCCACACAGGGATGAAGGTTTCGTGCACTATCAATCTGCCTTCCAGTGTATGTCGTCCTTAGTTCCCTTCCCACTGCTTGGGGTTTTGTAACTAATTTTTTTAACTGAAATGTTGGAAGAGGAAGGGGATGGCAAAAAAAAAAAAAAATCCTTTTTATTTAGGTTTTAAAAAAAATTTGCACTTTCAATATCTAAAATGTTCTAACTCACAAGGGGACCATTTGATTTCACAATAATATTGGCATCTATGAGAAGAATCATTCAATAAATAAAAATCGAGACGAAGATGATGCTTTGCGTGCTTTCTGAGCACCCTCAGGCAAACCGAGTCTCTCCCTTCTGAAGACCGCAGGGAGAGCTGTCAGGGGGCAGCAGAGGCTGGGGCTGGGCTACCTGTCTGCAGTCCCTGCTCGGAGTGCCTGGGCCTGCCGCAGGGGTATGCGTGGGACCACAGGTTTGCTGTCACCTCATCTGTCAGCCCATGCTCTGAGCAATGGTGCTGAAGGGCAAGGGGTGTTCCTCAGCTGGGCACGAACCTGCGATGGGTGGTCTCTGGCTTCAGAGCTGGAGAGCAGCATCCCTGACTGAGTGGCAATCGAGGGGGTCATTTGGAGCAACACCTGGGTTTACTTTTTTAGTATATGCTGGGGTTTGCTTTTGTTCAGGGCTTTTGGCTCATTTTCTTTCTCTTTTAAAAGTTTACTTTGCTTTGGGATTCAGACCACTATGGTAGCGTTAAGGTGGAATGAAAGGTTGCAGTTCATGTCTGAGGTTTTCAAACAAAAATGTCAAATGTTTTATTTGTCCATTTTACCTTTCCAAAGGCCTGCAATTTATTTTCACTAAGGTGTTGTATTTTGTGTTAGAAGAGAATAGTTGTGATTTTCTGAATGTGGCTTTTGTGATGGATTCTGCTGCCCCCTGAGAAGGAACCTCTTCCATTTTACTGACAGTAGGACGCAGCTGTACGTGCTTTGTGTTTTTTCCTCTATCCGTGGGAGCCTGCTCCTGTAGAAATGAGTGGGAATTTTCCCATTGATGTTGGCAGGAAGGATGATCAGACAAACGCAAAGCTTCCGTGCTACGAGTCCTTGGTGCTGTTGGTCTTTTTGATGTAAAGCATCTGGCTTTGCCCCCGGGAAGATCCTACTCCATAAAATCCCTGACAATGAGGATGGTGACTTCCAGATGCAGAATGATCATAAAAAGCACATTTCTCCTCAGTGACACAAGCTTTTAAATTGCTGGCTCAGAGATTATTGTTAGAAACTCTAAAAGACAGAGGGTGTAAAAACCTGCAAGAGGGGAAAGCCACACATAGCTAGTGACTGTTTGCATCATGTGAACATGTAATGGCATGAAGTGGGCTTAGCAGAAGCAAAAAGCATCAGGAACATCGAAGGTTTGGCTGAAAATCGGTGTAGCACTCTGACATTCCAGATATTTAGTACCTGTGATCATTTAAACTTGCTCAGCTCACCCATGTCTAAAGTATGGAGTTACAGCTTTTTAATGCAATGTGGAAGATCAAGTTTCCAGTTTGGTTTTTTTAAAAGAGTATAAAAGCTATCTTTTTTTTTTCTTGCTAGTATTCCTTTAATGTGAGTTCATTTTGTGACTATGGATATGTTTAATAAAAATTCTGTAAGTGCTAGAGGAGAAAAATAGAATTTGTCAAAGTTCATCTATGAAGGCACTTTACTGTGGCTTAGTGAATGTAAAGGGCTAGTAGATAAATTCAGTCAGTAAGAGTCAAAAGAGGCTAATATTTCAGTTTGCCCAGAAACCTTGCTCTTTTAAGTCCAAAGCTCCAAGAAAGGTTATTCGCTATGTTTTGTATATATGAGTAAGTACGCGAGACTCGATCGGACTATCTGTGCAAGATGTGTCAGCTGGAGCACTGCTGAATTCATCTTCCGTGCCAAGCAACTCCAATTACTCTTTGGTCAAACAAACTTTTTATTCATTGAGGTGCAGTTGTTTGCCAGAGCTATTTGCAACCATGTGGCAGAGGGGGCACAATTAATACATTGTAAAATTAATTTTTTTTTTTTTTTTTTTTTTTTTTAACGGCGTATGTTATGGAGATGTAATGGAGCCCTGCTGGCAGTGATCTGAGGAGCGGTGCAGGGCCAGAGAGAGGATTTGCCAGATCACAGCAGAGCACTTGAAATTCTCTAACCAGCAGGAAAGGACAAGTGTGCACAAGAGAGCCCGTGGGAATTGTGTTTTAGTTCAGTAGCATTTGTTAACGTTGTCAAACCACCTATATCAAACTGTTAAAACTGATAAACTGCCAGTAATTATCATTTAGAAAATTAGCGGCTGCCAAGGCCATCACGCACGCCACATGTGTTGGTTGGACTGGTTTGAAATTACTTTGCTTAAAAAAAAAAAAAAATTCTTGAGCCTGCATCTGCTCCAAGAATAGCATTGAGTTTTGACACATGACAGTTGGTGCTGGCAGTAGTTATTTTTGTTGTTAGGAGTAGGCATAGGGGATGCTTTCTTGGAACGTGTCACTGCTGCTGTTTACTTTTTGGGTAACAGGGCTACTGAGACCTCTGAATTTAGATTTGCAGCAAATCTAAATAAATAACTAGTGTGGTCACCCTTTCCTTTCCTTTGGTGCCTATCACACTGGACAGAGAGAATTAAAAATATTGGTTGCCAGAAGGAAAACTTTCTTATTGTGCAGTCGATTTCCAGACACTGAAAAGAAACAGGTTCAGAGTGGAAGGGATGAGCAGGGTGGGGCAAGAGCTTAGAAGCAGCTTTGGCTGAACACCACCGTCGCTGAACACCACCGTCGCTTTGTCTCCTCCCAACTCTCCCAAACAGCCCATACTTAGGAACCGTGGCTTGAGGCAGAGCAAATGTCATCGGTTTCCTCCTGAAGGAATCAGAATGCAGCCATCAATAGGAACTAGAGAAGATACAAACACAACCATATCACATAGCCATTGCTGGGAAAGGAGATGGTGGTGGTGAAAAGACCGTGTAGAAGCTTGCATGATGTTTTTCATACAGAAGTTTGTGACTTTATCAGTCATCATTAATAAGTTGGTGCAAAGTTTCTGAGTCAATGACCTGTGAGTCTGAAGGACTCCAAGTATGAATTGTCAGCCCAAGAAAATATCACTTACATTTTCCCTTACTTTTTAGTGTGTGCATCTTTCTGCTTATGTTATGTGGGAAGGTGTAAAAACTTTCAGTGCTCTCAGCTTTTCCCCCCAGGGTGTGGGTCAAGAGAGGTCTTCTGGGGCAACATGGCCAACCTCTGAAGTTCCTGCTCGCACTTGCTCTCCTGTGCTACTCACCTATCACTATTTCAGAATTTAAAATGAAATATTTTGGAGTTGGTGATTTTAAACCCCAGTGTCTCCAGGACGCAGCAGTCAGTGCATTGTAACCAACAGGCAAATCAGCTGAACTGAGGTAGTGAAGAATTGCAGCAGAGCAACCTCTGCATCTAAGGGATCAGCTTAGGGTTTTTCTTCATCAGCACTCCTAATTTGTATTGGATCTACACCTTTACAACAAGTGATGTCATGTATCAGCTTAATCTAACTCTTTGTGGAATACAGAGGGAGACATTACTCTTCTTGAACAGTATTTCAAGAACTGTGAAGTAAGATGCTTGCTTATGGCTTGGAAAGTACCAGATATTATGTAATGACAATAAAAGGAAAACATATTGCACTTCATTATTTCATCTGTGTGTACACTCACTCTACTGTGCCTAATTCTGCTAATCTAGAATTATAAACAAATTTACCCTGATATAATCTAATTTCCATTGTAGACAGTAAATACTATTATGTTGGGCAACAAATTGGTTTAAGATAATTATGTCCTTAGAATAAAGCTGTAATCAACGGATTTATAGTTTAATAGTCTCATGATATATGTATGCCCTATAGCTTTTTGAGCTTTATTTTCAGTTCCAGGTTCCCATTAGTCTAATTTAGGTTTATTGGTACAATCATTAGATTTAAGATATGCCTTTTTTTAACCAACAAAAAGTGTCAGTGTGAGATATGGGAAAGAATATGAGAGAACCATCTATGAGGGATTTTATTGCAAAGCTGTTGATGGATGAGATTTAGGGGCAAGGGTATGCAGTGAGAGTTGTGTTTTGTCTCAAGTTTGGAAAGGGCAAGGGACAGTGAGAATATGTAGGGTCCCAAGTAGAAAAAATGAGGTTATTTTAGGCTGAAAGAAGGCTTTTGCCAAAAAGTAAAAGCTATTTGTAGACCAAAAATATTTTTTTTCTTTACAGTTTAGACCTGAATAGTGGGTAAAAAATAATCTCTGAACAGTATTGTTCAGATTTTTTTGCCAAGTTGCTCTGGTCTCAAGATTTAAAAGCCCAGCAGTAAAACTCCCCCAGATATAGAATCATAGAATGGTTTGGGTTGGAAAGGACCGTAAAGATCACCTAGTTCCAGCCCCCCTGCCCTGGGCAGGGACACCTTCCACTAGACCAGGTCACTCAAAGCTCCATCCAACCTGGCCTTGGACACTTCCAGGGATGGGGCATCCACAGCTTCTCTGGACAACCTGTTCCAGTGCCTCACCACCCTCATAGCGAATAATTTCTTCCTTATGTCCAATGTAAATCTACCCTCTGTCAGTTTAAAGCCATTACCTCTTGTCCTATCACTACATACCCTTGTCAAAAGTCCCCCTCCATCTTTCCTGTAGGCTCCCTTTGGGTACTGGAAGGCCGCTATAAGGTCTCCCTGGAGCCTTCTGTTCTCCAGGCTGAACAGCCCCCAACTCTCTCAGCCTGTCCTCATAGGAGAGGTGCTTCAGCCCTCCAATCATCTTCATGGCCCTCCTCTGGACCCTCTCGAACTGTTCCATGTCCTTCTTATGTTGGGGGCTCCAGAACTGGACACAGTACTCCAGGTGGGGTCTCACCAGAGCAGAGTAGAGGGGCAGAATCACCTCCCTCAACCTGCTGGCCACGCTTCTTTTGAGGCAGTCCAGGATGTGGTTGGCTTTTTGGGCTGCAGGCGCACATTGCTGGCTCATGTTGAGCTTCTCATCCACCAACACCCCAATACGGATGTAGAGAATTAATTGTGTCTTATTTGTGGAAATATTTAAGCAGAAAAAAATAAGGGAGAGCTAACTGGAAACCTTTCTTATGTGGTTTATCTTTTTGCATGTGTGTGTTTTCATTTCTAATTAATTTATCTACTTTTTTTTTGTACTTTGAAGCAGTGAATCTGCTCTGTTTTGCCTTTTTTTCCAAAACAGCTTTTTCTTTTATTAAGAAAAGTCATGTGCCTGCAGTTTGCTCCACTTCTTGTCTGAGCAAACTTGTAGAAATAATTTAATTAAGCTTGGATAGTTAGCGGACTGTGGATCTGGGTCAAAACACTTGTTACAAAATAAGTAGGTGAGATTCTGTGTGACAATTTTGCAAACCTGATGAGGTGCATATACAGGGTTGTGGGTTTTTAGCTGGCTGGCTGTGTGTGTTCAGGATTATAACAGGTATACTTTTATTTCAGAGAGCATACAAGATGGGAGAATATGTGAACATGGTCTGGTTTAGCATCATCTGAAGGGCTGGCTGGGGAAAGACTGGGATCTCTCCCGCTTGGTTTGTCCGTGTACTTGGTTTAATGTTGGCTAAAAGCCTGTAATTAACATGTGTGGCTTGAGGAGCCTGGGAAGAGCAGTCCATCCCGGTTACACGTGTCCATGGGCAGGATGGGCACAGCTCGGAGCTGCGAGCGATGGGCTGTGGCACGGGCAGCTTTTCCATGGCGGCCGTCCGCCGAGGGGGCTGGGGAAGAGTGGCACAACTCTGTGCAGGGGCTCAAAACCATGAGTGACTTTTTGTGCCGACAGCACAGGGAGACCCTTATCTCCAGTATAACTGGGGGTGGCAGGGTGTACATTGGGGAGCAGCTTCCCTTTCCCCGTGCCCTGCCTTTGCTGATGCTTTTAGAGTAAAGAGAGGGTTTCTCTGCTTAGAAAGCTGTTTTTCATGAGGACAGGAACCAAGGGACAGTTCATTTCTATGGAGACCTGCTATAAATAGCTTGCTCTGTTAACATAAATTCTTTCACTAAGTGAATCCTACAAACAGAGTTTTGTTCCAAGCCTGTATGCCTTTGTCACTTTGTACGTGCTTGTTCGGTGCCGGCACTTCCCCCCCCGAAAGTGAGAGGTGAGCCGGATGCTTGCAGGGTGACACTAGTCCCTTGATGGAGCGAGGGAGTCAGCCTCCATAAACAGACCTATTACAGCTTTAATTTCTTACATCATTGATAGCAAAAGGCCCACGTGCCATTTTTAAGGCAAGTAGGGCAGAACTTGCTGAAGTCCACGCTCACCGGTGTTTAAACCTTCAGTTAGGCTGCAGCTTTTTCTACTGCTCTGCTCTCTATTAATGCTTGCAGCCGGTCTGGGCCAGAAGCTGTAGCTGCTGCAAGCCTTGAAAGCTTCGCAGGGCTTTTAGGAAGCTTGTAATTGCTCCACTGTGGACCCTAGAGTAAAAAAGAGCTTGGCCACAAGGAAAAAGTCTTCTGTTACTGCTAGTGCATTGGAAACTCTAGAGACATGAACAGTCCCAGCTGTACAATACATATCTGTCACTCTGCAGAACTGCAGCTTTTTATTTTCTTCCTCTGACGTAGTCCTGGTACTGGGAGCCCTCTCCCTGGGAGATTTTCTGCTTACGTTTAAACACCTTTCTGCGGTTGACTGATGCTCAGTCCACATCCCTTCCCCCTCTTCGCATGACATGGCAGGCAGTGAGCTGTTGAAATTTTAACAGAAATGAAAGATGTGACCCAGAGGTGTCTGTCTGGAAAAGCGAAGTGATTTGGAGTTCAGGCAATTGATAAAACGCATGTGTTTATGAGGAAGCATGCTCTCTCCTTTCTGACCTTTTTTTAAATGCATCTGTCGGATGCTGTACTGTTTTCACTCCCCAGACACGTGTATGACAAGGTCAAATACAATTCCCTTTCTTGAGACTCTTTTGTGCATGAAGTGCTTCAAAGTTCTTGCTGTAGCTGTTTGTCCATGAGGTGGGTTAAAAGTGGAGTCAGCAGTGGGTGGGCACGTATGTAACGTGGCGAGAGGAAGCAGAGCTGATTGTTGTCCACGGTGAATACTGCAGTGCACAGAGAGAAGGGCACGTTGGTGTGGGAGGTAGTGTTTCTGCATAGGCTGTCCAGCTGCAGTGCCAGCGGCTTCGTGGGGATGTCATGGTCCCAAATTCTGTTGACACTTTGCCATTAGATGTAAAAGTATATGCGTGAGAAATGAGCTTGACATTTTTGGCACGTGTAGTTTAGTTTTAAAATGTGACTATTGATTTAACGGTTCCCTTAGCTGTTGTTGATGATGTTTGCTGTTGAAATCTTCACAACTGGCCCTTGCAACAGCTCCCAGATTGTGCAAATGGTTTAATGGTTTTTGGAGGGGAAATTAATTAGCTTATTTGCATAATTAAAAAAAAAAAGTCTTGCCTCTTTATGGCTCTCAGGCACACATCCCTCTTTTTTTTTTTTTTTTTTTTTTCCATAGGATTGTTATGGATATGAACTTGCAGGGATTGTACTGTCAGCCTGTACTATTCATACATTTTGCAGAGTTCATAATTGAATGCGTTCGCGGCTGCAAGTGGCACACGTGCTGCTCTGAATGCTCCTTCTCAGATGTCTCCTGCTTCTGGTAACCCACATTCTGCAGCTGGAGGCTGCGCTCCGGGCGCCGCATGAATGGCGCGTCTTGTATTTCAGCAAGGCAGGGTGAACTTGATTCTAGGTCAAAATCAAATGTGACATTTTCTAAACGCGTGAGTCCAAAGTAGTTACGGTACTAAAAAGCGGAGTCTGTGAGTGCTTTCTGTGCATTATTTCTCAGCGATTTATAGTCCGTTTTACTGGGGGCAGGGGCGAGGTTGAATGTGCTTTTACAGTCCTGATGACACCTGCAGAACTGTGAGTAGGGAGAGAATAAACCAGTGCCGCCTCATCACTCAGGGGTACAAAAGATTTACCCTTACAGTCACAACAGTCCACTTCTCTTGTTCCAGGGTGAGGGTATCCAGTTTACGGCCAGTGGCCTAGATTTGAGGACCCAGCACAGCTCCTCAAATCTGCAGCCTGCTCCGCTCTTCTTCCCCAAGGTCCTCGCAGGCACCGCGAGAGCAGGCAGTGACCCAGATGCGCCGCTCTGAAAGTGCCATTTGTTTCCAGCGCTCAGCGTGCTGGCAGATTTAGCACATGGCTACACACGCATCCATCGCTGGACCAAAATACACATTCCCGGTATTGTGAGGGGTGTTGTCGCAGATAAGTGACTGCTGACAGGGCCAGTGGCTGCTTGCACGTCCCGTGAGGTGTGCGAGTGCATGGGACTCCCACCCTCCGACCAAGGAAGGATTTGTCGAGCTGCAGGATGCAGAGGCTGGCTACAACAGTAATCTAAAAAATTTTTTATGACTGCTTAAACTTTCTAAGAGATTAACAGGCAAGAATTTTGCTACTACGTGCTTTGTTACCTGTCATGCTATGAAAAAGAAACAAGGGAAAGATGTTTTTCCACTTCTTTTTTTGGCGGGGAGTGCAGGGCTGTGTTCTTTCTCTTCTCCTATTCTTCTGACTACAACTTTATTTCAGATTCCTTTGCCTACAGGCAGAACTATTACATGTATATATATGTAAATATGTATTTATGTACAAATATATATGTATAAAAATCATCATAGAGTCATAGATATGTAGATATATATGATTCTTAGGACTGGAACACAGAACTAGTCCTCTCTCCCTCCTCATCCAAGCTACAACCTCAATTAGTCTTTCTTAATTTCTTTGTGGATACTAAGCCATCAAGTCTCATTCAGCATGGCTGAACAGATATCCATTGATACATCCCTTCCTCCCTCCACCTGCAGCTCTGCCCATTATCTCCTGCCTCTGTTGCCATGGCCAACACCAGTGTCCCTCAGTCAAGCCAAAATCTGTTCATCTCCCAGTTCCCTCTGTCTTTTCTCCAAGATCAGCAGATTCTTCCTGCATACTGTATCTTAAGAAACGCCCTGTGCTATCCAGACCACACACGTGAAATTCACATCTAAGTGCTCATTTGATGTTATGAGTTACTGAAACATCCTTTTCTCTGGCCTCTTCAAATTATGATTCTGTCTGTCCAGAATGTCTTTGCAAAAGGAATTTGTCCTCCTTCCTCATTTTTTTTTTTTTAACAGTGCAACCTCTCCTGTGCATTCCTCCACTGGTTCCTTTGTTATGTAGCACAAGGTGCCCATCTTCACCACCAAAGCCCCCTTGCTCCGTCTCTGCTTCCCATCTGTCACAGCTCCGAGAGGGCGTCTTTCTCCTCCAGCCGCCCGGGATGCCTGCCGCACAAGTTGCTTTCTAGCAAGTAGTTACGTGTTTTCTGCTGACCAAACCTAGCCTATTGATGTTGGCAGGACTGTCTTCTTGTCCTTTAGGTCTCTCCTTTAAAACAGTTTTTTTTTTTCTTTCTTTCTTTCTCCTTTTTTTGTTTCTTCCGGGATGCAGGCGATGTGGAGTCCCTGCTGGAGGCAGCTCACCACCCATCTTTTGCTTTCGGAGTGCAACACTCGTACAAATAGTAAGCACTCGTTGGAGGAATTTTAGACCTTGCTGAGATTAAGGCCTTAGCCAGCATCTCCTGTCATCGCAGGCTTTTAAAAATAGGTTGGAGGAGCATGGGAATAGCAGCATTGTAACCATGGCAATGCAAGGAAGGCAGGGTTTGCAGGCAGGGATCTCTCATTAGACCGACTGGTGTGGTGAGGGCTGGACCAGGGCAACACAGGGGTGATGTTTCAGGCTTACAAAGGGACTCAGAGCCCTAAAACATATCTCTTTTCTCTCAGCTGGGTCAGGTGGCCTAATAAAAAGAATAACATAAGTGTACTTGATCCTGCCTTGAGGGGGGAAGCAGCCTAGATGGACGTTCAAGGTCCCCTTTAATCCCATGGCTCAGTTTCAGTACGGAGAGCTGACTTCTCCTTCACTTCGTACTGTGTGTTCGAGCATACGCTGATCTTCTGCTGATACCAACAGAAGGCCTCTGAATATCAAGAAACCAGAATATCCTCATTAAGGATCTGCTCGGAGGATGTGAGAGTAATATATTGCTCTTTGAGTGGAGGCTGACTTTGTGCAGCAATAAAACATGAATATTAAACAGGAAGCCAACGACACTTCTGAAACATGCCTGAGACAGTAATCCAGATGCTGTTCAGGGATATAGTATAGCCCTTAAGCCTGACGTTTATGCTAATCTTTTTTTCTTTTTTTTTTTTTTTTACTATGCTGCATCTGCATAGTTGGGGCAGGGAGGGGGGGCCACAGCAAGAGAAAAAACAGATTTTTTAGCCTCGTTTCCTGAGGAAGTGGGGGTTAGGCTCGTAACTCGCTGTGTCTGCACGCCAGTCCTCCTTATAACTTTGCAGGCTGTTTCCAGTCAGGGAGGGGGCTTCAGCATCAGGCTTCCCGGTCCTTCCTCTGATGTGTTAGCTGCTGCAAGGAGATGGGCTGGGTGTGAGGCGGCAGGGGCGGGGTGACGCTGGCACCCCCAAAGCAGCTGGCCCAGTGGGTGCAGCAAGGCTTGCCCAGCAAACGTGACTGGGTACCGGGGAGCCAGGAGCGCTGGGATGCAGCCCAGGAGGGACTCTCATTGCCAGTGGAGCATCATGAGCCCAAACAACGTGGAAATCCAGTGTCATTAGTTCCACCGCTCAGGTGTTTGCTTAATCTGGAAAAACAAAAGACAAAAAAAGTAGGGGGGTTATACCAAATCCTAATGACATTTTAAATCCACAGAATATTTCAGCAAAATAAATGCTTTTGTCTGGCCTTTGTATTGCAAAGAGGTTTATATTCGTGTAGCGCAATCCTGGAATTACAAGAACCTTGGGTTTATTCTAGTTGACCCTGGGATGCCTGCTTTGTGAGGGGAGACCTGATGTATTTGAGGGCAGTGTGAGAGAATAAAGGCTTGATCCCGAGCTTGAGGCCGAAGCATTACATCACTGCAAAATGTTTTCATTTGTACTTCTTGTGTGTTGTCCTGAGAATTTAATTTCCTGTTTTTCATTACAGGAGAGTCTTTTTTGGAAGCCACTAGAGAGCAGGGTTTTTTTGGAAAGTAAACTGTCAAAATGCATTGACTATTTGTGTTGTTCTTTTTTTTGTTCTTTTTTTTTTTCCTTTCCTAAATATAGAACTCACCGACATGAAATCTCATCTTTAAAATAAGTACATAAATAATCAGTAAAGTAGCATGAGAGAGAGCCCTCTTTTTTTTCACTTTTCCCCACCCCATCAATTTTTCTTAGGTTTTGCAGTGATGCTTCTCAGATTTAAAGCTCTTATTCCCTTCCGCTTTGTGTTGTATGACAACCGAGGAGCTTAATTATTTGCTTTACACAACTTGTCTCACTATAAAAAAAAAAAAAAACAAACAAACTAGAATGTCACATTTTCTGTTCTTGCATTTCCAGTACTCTTGTTTATTTTGAAACTTCCAGAAAGAGATAAAAACAGCTTAGGAAAAATGTTCTCCAGAGCGATCCTTTAAAGAGCAACAAACAAACATTGCAGATTGGTCCTAAAGGCTGTGTGTGCTTCCTTTCTGGGGAGGGAGGGAGGTGGGGAGAGAGGATGTTTTCTTCTTTGCCTTGCTCTCATCATCCGATCTGGGATTTGATAAGCTCCACAAGTCTGAAGCTGCTGCCTCCTCCTGTCTTCCCCTTTCCTGCCTCTTGGAAGATTAAAGTGAACATGGCAAAGAGGAAACAGTTTATTTTCAGCTCATCGTAGTTAATAATTAGTTTACAGTGCAGCATTTTCATTGTTTGTGTTTCAGTCGTGTTGCTATATCCTTTTCTTGCACGGTTTACTTTTCCCTTCACAGGCTTTCTTTGATACAGAAGTAGGTTTACAAATACCTCACTCTTGCAAAGTTTCAGCCTCTTTTCAACGTTTTTCTATTTCACGTTAGGAAACGTGGCCACGTGTAGGTGGCGTAGCTTCTGCAAAGACACGCTTTGCCTTCCCCCACCCAGCTCCTGGGGCGCGATCGCAGACCGAGCCGTGCTTTCATTTCACTCTCAGACAATTTTGGAATTACAGTAGTTGGGAAAACCAAATGTACTGAATTTAGAGTGATTAATGCATTAAAGTATTACATGTGCAAGATATAAATATTATTTGACATACTCAAAACTAGTTAAATCTATGAATTAACCAACTACCAGAAGTTCTTAGTAATACACTGATCACTTTTAACCCTCAATTTGTCTTGAGAATATAGGATATATGCTGAATTCTTCAAAGGTTTAAAGCCTGGAAGTAGGTTGATCATGACTTGAGACCGTTTCTTCGCATGTGTGTATTTTTAATGATTTCTTGCATGGTGGGAATGGCTGATACTGTGCGTACTATAGTGTTGCAACATTAGCATATCTAGTCTATATAAGTGGTATATGGATGTGTTAATTTCCATCATATAGCATGGATATAACATCCCTAATTAAAACCCTGGACACCGATTAAAGCACAAAAATTTTTACTGCATAAGTAAGATTCTCTCTTAAGAGGGAGGGGAAAATTGTCTATAGAAACAGTTTTTTGTATATAAAAACCCATATTACATTGCAATGTATTTGCGCTCCTAAATGGCCTTTACTGCTTCTGTGGTGGGTTTATAAAAATGCTGTTTAGCCAGTTTCTGCTAAAGGCACTTTAGGGTCACTCCTGTATCTTCTGAAGAAAAACATTTTCTTCTTTGAGACAAACTGCAAAATCAATTATTAAAACGCAAGCTTCTAAAATCTTGCATTATCTGTGCTTTTTTTTCCTTTTTCAACTTTCATAATGATGAGAGTGCTTATTTCTGGCTGCACAAGTGGTTGACCAATGCCACTGGGATGTTAGGCAGGTAAGGATGTGCAGGCTGAGGATACGGGAGAGGGACACAGTGCTGGCTCCAGCCCCCGTGTCCCTGTCTCGCTGGCTGCCCATGCCCTCCCTCGGCCCTAGGGGTGCCCAGCAGCATTCCTAGGAGCCAGCTCAGAGGGTTGGAGAGTGCAAGCTATATTTAGGACTATGGGCTCTATTCTATTCACTTATATTTCTAAAAAAAAATATATTTGGGGCATAGTACTTCTCATTTTTCTACAAAGAGGAACGTGAACACTCTTCCCGCAATTAATGAAGTCATTTTTCTACTGTTTGGAGAACTAAAGTATGTTGCTGCAATCACATGCTCCTCATATATGAATAACGTTCTCATTCTAAGTGCATGCTCAGTATTGAGCTTGCTAATAGCTTCCCCTATTGATCGCTCAGCCCTCGTGATCGCCGACGGCCTCCTGACACAGGGGCTGTCAGTGCCAGCGGGGCAGCTGAGGTTCACTGTACACACACTGGATTTTGGCTTATGGGGAGATAGGCGCCTGCTTCTCTCCCAGGGAGTGCAGATGGCAAGGGGTGCTGCAGATCGTGGGATCTTACCAGAGCGATTTCAAAAGGCAGGATTTAGGAATGAGCTGTGAGTGCCGTTGTGTTTGCCTGTCTGTCGGCGGTACCCTCGCAGTGCTGGGCTCCACTTGGCTCACTGTACCTGCTAGCTGTCCCACCGTCTATTTCTTAACACTTTGGCTTCTGTTGATTTGTTGCATCCGCCTCTGCTCCCTCTCTGTAAGCATCCCCACACTCTACCTGCACTGGCATTCTCTGTGCTGGAGCACTTGATTAGATGGTGCCTGGATGTTTTCAGATCTCAGCTCCTCTTATGCTTTCACCTCTCTGCTGTGTTACAGTGCAAGCTGATATCTGGAAAAGCAGCTGTGAATGTAAAGATTTAGTATAGTTTATCCTGCCCTAAAGTTGAGAGAGAGGAAGAAGGTGCTAGTATCACCAATATTGAGCTGGCAGTATCAAGGAGCTTGAACTGCCTGTGGGAGCGAAGCATCCCAGGAAGAAGGAGAGCAAGTGGCATGCTTTGGCAGGGCTGGAAGCCACAGGACACACAGGACACGGGGACCAGCTGAGAGCAGAATGTCTGCTAAAGATAACTTAATAGATTCGATGTGCGAGGAGATTAAAGTGACACAGAAAAGAAGCAGTTTGTGGGGATTTTTTTTGTGTTTTTTTTTCTCTTCATAGCTCCATTTATAACAGCAGAAGACGTTCAAGCAAAGCCTCTGTGTTTTCCTGATGTTTGTCTCCCGTGTTTCCTGTTTCTTAGGAGTTGTTGCCACTGCAACGGTGACTTTGCATCCGAGTTCCTCCTGCTCCAAGCGGAAAGGGCAGCAATTTCAAAGTGTTTTTAGACAGCCGCAGGTTTATGGTGCAGACAAATGTTTTTGTTTTGAAACTACTAATCTCCTTTGGGATTCCTTTAAGAGAGGGACCTAGTTAGCCTTATTTACATCCTGCAACTGTGTGAAGCTTTAAGGTAACTATTTCAGAAATCCGGTGAGTTTCACATGAAAAAATGCAGAGTGCTTCTCCTGTAGCTGCTCTTCTTTTCCCAAATTTTGTCACTGTTGCATGGGAGGAGGAACCACCAGAATGGTAGTGTTTAATCTTGGTAGAGTCTTCTAATGGCATTGCTGGTTTTTTTAACTCTGCTGGTGCCCAGGGTTGTGTCTGTCTTCGTTGCAAGAGTTGCTTCCTGTGGGAACTCCCTCTTTCTGCCACTCAGCTCTCCCCCCGCTGCTGATGACTGGGCTCTTTCATATCATGCACCTCTTCTCTGGGACCCTCACTTAGCAAGGGGTAGTTTTGGGATAACAGGGAGGCTTCTGTCTCTGCCTAAGAGAAGCCTATAAGCTTCCCTTAAACTTTAAACGTGTCATTGTTGGAGAGCATTCAGATGTTCACAGGATAAGGGGTCTTTATATGTAATCTGGCATTGCACAGTAAAAGATTGCTTTATGTAATTTGTGCAGTTCCTTTATAAACTGTCCATATGAAGTCAGCATGCAGGAGATTATTGTTTTTCTCCTTGTGTTCAATGTTCCTTTTAGAAGGGTGGTTGGTGGTTTTTTGTTTGGGTTTTTTTTTTTAAATGTTGTTTTGTTTTTTGGTAGGATTAGAAATCTTAAAGTGATGGGAATAGGTGGAAAATGCTGCGCCCTAGGCAGAACTGAACATGCACGCCTCCATACATTTGTTCAAACACCAGCGTCCGCAGCCTCCCAGGTGACCGAGTCCTCAACCTGCCTAAAAATAGTGACTTAAGTCTCTGATGCTATAGAGCCATAGTAACCTCCTACTGAAAAATACTTTCTGGACTAGTTCATGGCCCAAAATCTATGTAATATGATGCATTGTCAAATAAGCATGAATGACATTAGAACGTATGAAAAAGGAAGGTTATTGCTTTGCAGACTAATCAGCACTTTCTCTACAAAGTGGATCTAGCTCATTTGCATTATCCTGACCCAGATATGTTCATTTGTAAACTGTTCTCCAAGCTGAAAACCTTCTTCTTCCCAATATTTGCCAAGTAAAATAGCAGCCCAAGAACCAGGGATCTCGTTCTACCTGCTTCTACTTGAAGTTTGAAAAAACAGCAGCAGAAGCATGTTGCTAATAGAAAACTGACAGATGCTTATCATTATGTAGATTTTCTTCTGTGTTTGAGTATCATAAACTGAATTGCATCTACTAGCATTTGTAAAGTATTTAAGACCACTTACGACTTCAGCCCGCCACTTCCTCCAGCTGGGTGAAGCTCGCATGAACTGCAACAACTGCAACAAGTACCAGACCAGAATATTTTTCTGCTTTAAATCCTGTTTTTATCTGTTTCAAATGGTGGGTAAATTGTCACTGAACAACTTTTGCTTTAAGGAAAAATAAGGTTTTGTGGGTTCTTGTCTAGGATTGTTCACAGTAGACTTGATCCAAAGATCCTTGAAGTTGGTGGATGTTACTGGCATTGGGAGTGCAGGCCTGAAAAAATAGTAGTTACTATGTCTCCTGACAATGATTTCCCTTTTGCCAGTGGTAATAAACTTCATTCTGACACCAGTTTGAACTGACAAAAATGTATCTGGAAGCTGATGAGAATAAGCAGGTGTTGTCTGATGAAGCAGGCAAGTAATGAAACCAAACACACAAATTATGTGTGGTTATGCTACTCACCACATTCTGTTTCACAAAATACTTTTTAAAAAAAAAAAAAATTACAAAAGGCTACATAAAAACACTGCTGGTGTATGTGCAACATTGAAAGGAATATGTTTGTTTTTTTTTTTTTGTAAAAAATTATAATTTGTTGAAGCTGGTGCTGCTTACAGGAAATGGCTGTTACTGGCAGATAATAAGCCTGATTATCTCCCAAGAGGGTTTTTTTTTTCTTTAAAGTTTCAAATCAAGTATTTTTGAGCTTCAGAGCAACTTTTCATGTCTGTTGGTTGCTACTGGTGGATGAGAAGCTCAACATGAGCCAGCAATGTGCACTTGCAGCCCAGAAAGCCAACCGCGTCCTGGGCTGCATCCAAAGGAGTGTGACCAGCAGTTCGAGGGAGGTGATTCTCCCACTCTGCTCTCCTGAGATCCCACCTGGAGTACTGTGTCCAGCTGTGGAGGCCTCAACATAAGAAGGACATGGAACAGTTCGAGAGGGTCCAGAGGAGGGCCATGAAGATGATTGGAGGGCTGGAGCACCTCTCCTATGAGGACAGGCTGAGAGAGTTGGGGCTGTTCAGCCTGGAGAAGAGAAGGCTCTGGGAAGACCTTATAGCGGCCTTCCAGTACCTCAAGGGGACCTACAGGAAGGATTGAGATAAACTCTTCAGCAGGGCCTCTTATGACAGGACAAAGAGTAATGGTTTTAAAATAGAAGGAAGCAGATTCCGACTTCATATAAGGAAAAAATGTTTTACAATGAGGGTGGCGGAACACTGGCACAGGTTGCCCAGAGAGGTGGTGGATGCCCCATCCCTGGAAACATTCAAGGCCAGGCTGGATGGGGCTCTGAGCAATCTGATCTAGTTTGAGATGTCCCTGCTTCTTGCAGGGAGATTGGACTAGATGGCCTTTAAAGGTCCCTTCCAACTTAAACTATTCTGTGATTCTAAGTATTTTACTGTGTCTTACCACTTAGGAGGAGATGCTTGGACAGGTTTCATTGGATACTGCTTCCATATCGGCAGTGATGTGTGTGTTGCAGTTTGGGGTGATGCTGGTGTAACTGTTTGAAGCTGGAATGGGTAGCAAGTTGCAGCTACTTACAGGAAGCTGATGTTGCTTAAATCTTATACTATTAAACTGATTGTACTCTAAATGAGCCTCATTCTGTATTTTATTTTAGATGGCAAACAGAAGGGGAGTTCAATGTGAATTTTTTCAGAAAAGGTTTTAATTCTCAACGCGTTTCCTTCACCTGCAACTTCTCTTCCTTCCCCACTCTTCCCCTGGGTGGGGTAACAAGTAAACCTAAACTTTCACTATACGCCGTTCATTTGGTACCAGCAGCCCGTTGGATATTAAGGTATACCTTTGTACGCTTACAGCTGACTCTTCGTAACTGAAGCAAATCAAAACCTTTTCTGGTAAATGCCTTTTGTTAAAAGAACTATTTATGAGAATAGACTTATCTGAAAGAAGTGCACCTTTCACAGAATAGTCGGATGGCTACCTCCTGGTTTTCATTTTTCTCAAGCGCAGAAACTTGGGAAGGCAAGCTCTCTTCCATTGGTAATTCTAGCCAGACAAACCTTTTGTCACCTCTTCTGTTTATTATACTAATTGCAAAAGAAGCCAAAATTGGTGTGCCTTGAAGCCTATTTTAATTTATTTTGCACTTCCTATGCTGTGTTCTCTGAAGTCAGTAAAGCTTTTCTGAGAACTGCTGGTCAGAATTTGGAGATAAGTAGCATTATTCAAGAAAAAGGAATATTTCTCCTACATGCTCAGTTAGAATTAAAATTGTTAAGGCTAAAACAGAGCTCTGGACAGATCCCAGACTGAATAGAAAGAAAGAGTGAATAGTCTCTGGTTTTCTCTACAAGCCACATCCCGCCCTCACTCCCAATTACGCAGCAAAAAACGTTCCCTTCCCTTCTCCCTCCCTGCCCTCTTTACCCCCAAATACCTCATCTCCTTTGTAGCCCAAGAGACATGACATGTTTTGCATCATCTTCTAAAATCAAGCCAAAAGCATCCACTGGAAAAGTTTCAGGCTTTCTACTTGCCACCCCCAAAGTTCAAAAGATCTTGCAAGGCTAAAGATGTGGTAAACCATATCTCTGCCTCAGATTTAACTAGGTCCCCATTTACTGGAGCCCTCTTACTAGTTTTTGCTGTTTTACAGAGGTTTTAGACTCGACTCCTTTAGCATGTATTGAGATAGCTGCCTGCGACCCAGTACCATAACAGTGGAGTCTTACTGTTGGTTGAAACTAGCACAAATAAACCTAATAAGTGGACCTGCCATTCCCTAAATCCCACGGCTGCCTGTCCATCCTTTCCTCTCTTTTTCCCTAGTGCCAGCATAGGCTTTTTTTGTTTGTTTGTTTTCCCAGTTACTTTGCAAACTGGTCTAGAGGATTCACCCAGTTAACTCATTTTAAGTTGCTTCCCCAGCCCAGTTTGCTGCACAGGCATTTGTGCTGGGATGAGGGGGGGAGGGAGCGCTGCCAGGGCCATGTCCAGAAGCTCCGCACCAGTGCCAGAGAGGGGGCTCAGCCCCTTTTGACAGCAATGCTGGCGCCTGTCTCTCAAGTAATCATGGGACCGGCAGCGCAGAGTACAGAGTTTCCCTTATTTGTCACTTCTCTGGGGAAATTTATTAAATCAGTCTCTTGGTGTAGAAGAAAATAATGAGCTAATCCGGAGTCGAGGTGCTATTGGATTGTTTCGGACCTGGCTTGTCTCTTAAGCCCTAACTTTTCTGCATGCAGATGTTATCCAATTAGTTCAGAGGCAGAAGCAGAGTTTCTTGACTTGATTTTTTTTCTTTCCAGGCCAAATGCCTGGAAGCTAGCGAGGGAAATGGATGGCATTGGAATAATAACCACCTTCCCCGAGTTTGAGCAAAGCAGTTAAGACCCATCTTTTTTTCAGTGTTTTCACAAATTGTGCCAAGCTGTACAAAAGGTGCTGGGGAGGAAGGGATGTTGAGTTTTTTTCTTTATTCCTTGATATATCCAGGTTTTTTTTCTCAACCACTAGACAAAGAAAGCAAGCATGAAAGAAGACACTTTAGTTTGTAGTTTGGGGATGAAAAATGTCTTTTCCTAAAATCTTTCACAACAGCCCCTTCTGATTTGTAATGATTTTTTTTTCTTCTCTCCCCACCCTGAACTCTCCGCCCAAAATTAAGTCTCAGCCTTATGAGATCAGAGGTCTGCTTGCTAATCGGGATTTAGACCAGTGCAATCCAGTTGCCGTGTTTTAAGGGGGATTTATTTGGTGATTCCCTATATAGAAATTGTATTTTCCTAGCTGGTTTTCATGCAAGGATGACCAGTAAAAGCAATTTGACCTAAGAAGCCATTCCCCCTTCCTTTCCTGTGGATGCCTACACTATCCTTCAGGAGAGGGGCTGGTGCAAAGATCGGCTGTTTCTGCAGCTGAGGCAGGTTTCCACGATCAATAACGCAGGGCTCCGACTCATCTCTGTGTAGCTGTATAGTTACTCATCCAGCAGTAATTTCACAGATGCCTCTCTCGTGGAAAATTCAGCCATGTACTTGAGGAGGGAATGGGAGTTTAAAGCGGTTTGAATTCAGTCTGGCTTCACTGGTGTGAACACCTGGGCACTGAAACGTGTGTCCTGCTGTTTGTGTACAGTTCCCATTCCCAAACCTGAACAGCAGCCGAATCACAGCTCCTCCATCTTCTAGGAGTTTACAAGCTAGACATTTTAACATCATTGTTAGTCTGTACTCCATGAGTTGTTCTTTCAGAGATTTTGCCTCAAGGAAAAATAAAGAGTAGCTGTCATTTGAAATTTACTCAGGGTTGGCGAAATGATGGCATTTGTCACTTCTGCTCTCCATCTTTTTCAAACTGGCCCTAATGTGTGTCAGACTGTATATTGCATTGACTTACTTTTTCTCTCTCTTTGTTCTTCTAGAGAACGATGAGTAATTAATACAGCCTTAAAAACGTAGCATGGCACAAACCCTTTTTTTTTCCTCTTTGTAGTTTGCAAACAAGGAGGCTGTCGAGAGCCTTACGCGCATCACATTTCAAAAACAATTTGGCAAAGCGATATCACTAGGAGATATTGGGCTGCCCAGATTTTATAGGGCTGCATCTAAAATAATTGGTACACTTGCTGTATGCTGTTGTGCGTTTCGTGTTGTTGACCTCGTCTCCCTGAAGTCTGAATAGCTGTCGTGTCAGTGACAGTAAAGTGTCTGAGCAGTCTGAGGGAGTCCTGCAATTATTTTAATATTTTGCATAATACTGATGGAATTTAATAATTAGTTGTGAAGGATCAAATCCAATTACCTCTTTCCCTAAAACAGGAAAAATGGTGGAATTTTGGTGATAAATGCTAGCAGAGTGAGAAAGAAGTGTAATGCAATTTGTGGTGTTCCAGTCACTATTTTTTTTTTCTTTCTTTTTCTCTCCCATTTTACAGGGCACATTTTCAATCCATTTTTGAAGAAATGTGGTGAATGTAAACTTGATCCGTTTGGGGGGGAAATTCTGGTAAGTGGTGCTGTCTTGATCAATTTTGGTTTCCAGTGGGAATTACAGAAAGATTTTTTTTAAAAAATTATTATTATTTTACCTGATGGGAAATTCAGAGACATAGTTGATTATATGTGGTTTTCTTTCTCTGGTATGGAGACTCGCAGTATGAGAAGCATTGACAGAAAACAGCATGCTGGGCCTCGAGGCAAGGAATGTAGCTTCATTTGCTCCAGTGGCATCTGCTTATTGTGTTTGTAGCTGTTATATTCTGCTGAAGAGGGGCTGAGCTACAACCTAGAGCAGAAGAAACACAAAGGCCTAATTTAAAAACAAAGGGAACAAAAAAGCAGGCTAGTGATATAAAAAAATTAGGAGCAAAAATAACGTAGAGGGAGCACATGCCTCCCGAAGTGGTGGGGGTGTCCGGTCACTCTGAAATCTTTCCATCCATTCCCAGAACGTCTGACTGACACACTTACCACATGGAGCTAGGATAACTTGCTTATGCCTGATTGATATAGCTAATGCTCCTGTGTGCTATACCAGTTTTCCTATTCCTCCTTTCCATCCCACATGACAAGCTTTCTGCTTCTCTGGCTGTTCCGTATGCAACCCTTCCAGAGACACCAGCTTCCTACAGACTTCGGGTCCTACATTTCTATGGGAATATGGCACGTCACGTGTGACATGACTGTGCTGCTGGCCTGTACCACTGTGAGAAAGAGACAGAGAAGAACGGGAGGTAATTAGTGACATACCCCAACTAAAGGGAAATAGTCCAAAAAAAATCTTAAAACCTGCAAAAAAACAGCAGATCTGGAGCAGTTTGTAGACTCATCTTGCTTTTCCCTTTAGGACACTGTCAATATATACAGCTCTAGCTAGTGCCATAGAATCACCATAGAATAGTTTGAGTTGGAAGGGACCTTTAAAGGTCATCTAATCCAACCCCCCTGCAAGAAGCAGGGATATCACCAACCAGATCAGGTTGCTCAGAGCCCCATCCAACCTGGCCTTGAATGTTTCCAGGGTTGCGGCATCTGCCACCTCTCTGGGCAACCTGTTCCAGTGTTTCACTACCTGCATTGTAAAAAATTTCTTCCTTACATCTCGTCTGAATTTACCCTATCACCCTTGGGGAAAAATATGCCAGCAGAAGATTGTGTGTCTTCTTTTCCTTGGCCAAGCAGGGTATTGGACTCGTGGTTTTTTTCTTCAGCCAGCATGTGCAGATTGCAGATGAAAACTAGCTGATTCTCCACTGGCAGAAGACTTCAGAGCTGGATAGCCTGCAGGGTAGAAAACTGAAAATCAAAGATTGGCTCTGTAAGAACACTTGTTCTTTTCTGCCATTTAGAAGAAACAGATGTTGTTACATCATACAGAAAGATCTGGATAAGCTAGCAGATGTTTAAATGTAGATTGTTTAATCTTCTACAGAATGTAGTCTTAAAGATAAGAAAAGATGAGATAACCAAGATCAGAGTTTTACAAAGAAGTTGGCCAAATGCACAAAAAGTCCTGTACAGTGGTACCTACTGCAGCTCCTTTTAAGCAATTCTCTCTACACAGTTTGGCTTTTCTGACAACTGTGCATGTTGTAAGCTTGCACCTATATCCATGTACTGGGAAATGCAAACAATTGTTTAGGTAGAATTTAGTTGTAGGTCCAAAGATGAGCCACAGACCAGCAGCATGAGCTCATTAGTCCATGAGATTTTGTGCTGACTTCTGTTACTGTGAGAGAGGATAGGATCTATATGTAGTTTTCGTTTTGGTGATAGCAATGATACTTTGGTCCTGAAATAATTCAGAAATAGTGATGCCATGTAACACCAAGGAAAAAAGTTTATCAGCAGGCCTGGTAGTCAAATTGTTGTGTTTTAATTTTCCTTCAAAGAGCATCAACTGAGACCAGCCTGGTCTCCATAGCTGGCCTTAGTAAAAGAGTGTAGTTCAAGACCAGCAAGAGGAACAAGACAGAAGCAGCAAGTTTTTTAGCATCATAGAATAATTTGGGTTGGAAGAAACTGACAGACACCATCTTGTCCAAACCCCCACTTGAAATAGGTCCTATTAAGTCAGGTTACTTAGGGCTTTGATTTTTGAAATTGAACTGGATGCCAAGGGTGGAAACTCTACAGCATGTCTGGGCACCTGTTCCCTTGTACAACCATCCTTAGAGTAAAAAAAGTGCTTCCTTGTTGCTTCTTGTTGTTGTTGCTCACTGTCGATCAGTGCGGACTTTGCATTTTCTCTGCCTGTCAGAGAGGAGCCTCGGAGAAGACCTCAAAATCAGGGAAGCTGCTTCTTGTGGCCCCAAGGAAATGTTGTGTCACACAGATGCAGTAAACTTGCTACTGGTTGGGGGCAGGGGGGGAACGAACCACAATCTGGTTCTCGGAGATTCTACTTGGGCAATGTTTCTCAACCTATAGTTCATGTTCAGACTTGGAAAGCATGACTGCTTGACTTGGTTGAATCTCAAAACTTGGGAGGTTAGCTGACAAACTGATGCTCCTGAAAACTACCTGTTTTCTTGCCTTGCTTAGAGATAAAAGCCAATGGAAAGAGAGACTTCTCACTGCTGGATGGTGAGCATCCTGGCATTTCTTCAAGCCAGTCTGGAGCTCAGTTTGTACCACTCCATGCTCCAGGATTTTGCTCCAGAATTTAATGTCATTATCCTACAGCCATTATAATACGTTAACAGACTCTGCAAATTTTGCTTGTTTTCACAGCTGTTCCTTCCCTCTTCCCACTTCAAACTGTTTGCAAAATCTTATTTTGAGGTAGGATAATCAGGAACCTTGAATTTCTCATCTGTAAGGATCTCTGAAACATCTCTGACCCCACTGTAGGTTTGCCTATGGCATTCCAAATTCCCAGAGAATTTAAAAATAAATACAAAATATGTAAGACAAGGAAACAATTTTGCCCAGTCTCTGTCCCTAACCCACTGAATCCAAGAAGGACTGGACATCAAGAGAACATTTTGGATTTATCTTGACATAGCAGCTGAGCTCAGAGGTTCTATGGTTATTTGTTCATCTTGTGTCAAAGTCCTAGAAAAGGTCATGCAGCCTCCAGATCAAAAGTTCATAATGGATTTATGAGCTGATTAGAGAAATATACTGGAATGCTGGGAGGGAAATCTTGGCTGAATTTAAAATTCCCTCAGCTAAGGTGATGATACCTTTCTGAGCAGTGTAAGAGACCTCTTTTGATGAGATTTCTGTAAAGCAGCCTTGTGGATGTCAGAGCAGATATTTGTGTGGCACTATGGGTTTGACCTGTCTTGCATTGAGCACAGCATTTGGCAGGCAGTCATCCACATCAAATACTTACACGACTGCAGGGAGTCCCAAGGAGCATGGCTGACGTAGGACAGAAAACCTCGGGGTGATCTGTTTGTTATTTTTTTCCCTAGCCAGACTGCTCTTTCTCAGTCCAGACTGCCCTTGAAACTCTTGCCTTTCATAAGAGTTTTTTATATTTCTAAGCATGACTTATGCTGTACATTACGGCATTCTAGACCCTGTAGTTGTTTACAGCTATGAAGACCAGAGGAGGATCAAGCTGTGAAGTGAGTAGAGGGGCTGCTGTATCATAAGCCTGACATGCATCTTCCTGCACCAGGTGTTCCTCCGTGTGCTCGTCCTTATCCTATAGATTTTCTCTTCCCAAGAAAGCTGTGAATACTTCAAACATAGCCCTTGAAGCTGAACGTATACCTCAGGGCCTGGAAATCCAGTACTCTTTTCATGCTGAATTTAAGCAGGGATACCTCGCCAAGTTCAGGACTTTTTGATGTTTCAGCTGAAATCTGAGATGCTGTGTTTCTATCTGCCCACTTCTCTGTAGATTAGAAGCAACTGCACATCTTAAACAATGGTTTCAGCTATTTCTAGTTGCTCAGATATATTGTGGAAAATTTGGATTTCAGCTGCTAAGACACTCATCTAGTATTTTGTTTGTTTTTTTTCCCCATTAAGGACAGTCAGATTTTTCTTCTCTCTTTATTTTAAACCAAAAAAAAAAAAAAAGAGCAGGTAGTGCTTGCTTTCATTTTAATAAATTGTATAAAACCAAATTTTCAGTATCTTTATACATATTAAATTTGTTTGCCTTTGGAAAGATTGTGATGCCCTGTGCATTCCTGGGTGTCCAGTTTGTGTGATACAATTATTTCCATCCTTGATGTCTACCAAAAATGCTATGGAATTTCTCGTGGTGATTGGTCACACTTGTTAGGTTTCTGACATAAAGTATTACAGAGCAACTATGTATTATCTGCAAAGAGCTTGGAATACGCGCTCTCACTGCAAAATAACCCGCTGTAACTTTCACTTTATTACCTGTATTCTGCCATGCCACAAGAGGCTTTGCCAGAATCATTAGCTGTTCTCTGTAATTAGAGCTGACCTGGTGCATTTTAGTCCTCTTTCTAGTAGCTTTTAGTTTTCCAGAGTCATTAATTTGGGCACTGCTGCGCCTCATAATGTGCTTCCATTGTGTATCTTCATTATCTCTTCCTATGGGCTGAAGATTATCATGTGTCCTTAGGAGGGAAAGTGTGTGGAAATGCTTGAGCATTTTAAAATATCTTGGAGTTTACCAAGATTTACTATGCTATGCTTGTAATTCGTTCAATTTTAGTCTCTTTCTTTTCTTCCAGTCTAGTCGGTGTGAAAGATGTGCATGTTGATGCTGCTGGGTGTGGTGAAGGTTAAATCTGGCCTGTAAGATTTCTAAGGAATGTGGCTTGCTCCCTGCTCAGAGCTGCATGTTGCCAGTCCCAACTTGGTTGGGTTTAGTCTGCTCTCTTTAGAGATGTGAAGCATTGTTATACTTGTGGTCAGTTTGTTAAATTAGATAACCCTGCACAGGGAGGTTACATTCCAGTCTCCTGCAGAAGAGATCTTTGTGTCTTAATCTCTGTTGTTTTCCCAAGCGTTTTCCTACATCTCACTATAGTAATCCTTTTAGTATGGCTTTCATTTTTTCTTTTTTTCCCACTGAGGTTGAGGTGATCCAGTTGTTGGAACTGCTCAGCAAAAAGAGCTGGTATGTGGGCCATCCATCTGCATGTCTCTCTTGCTGTAGCCCCTGGAGAAGAAACAGGGAAGGACAGTTTAGATGGCAGATGGAGCAGAGCACTATGTGCAGCTGTACCTCCCAGCTTTCTTAGCTGGCTCAATGGCAGAGATGTTTGGAGTGGATCATGATGTTACAGTGGCTTGAAGATTCATGATAGGATTTTGCAAGTGGTAAATTGGTTGGGTTTCTTTCAGTCTAGATAACAAGCCCTCCAAGTGCTCTGTTGAAAGAAAAGCATTACATTTGAAAATTCAGATGTTGCTTTAGGGAGTGTTACATCAACTTTGCTCTTTTCTGTATGTGCATCAGGGTATTTTTGTCACTGTTCAGTTGATACAAAAACTCCTCTTCCATCACACTAGCATGTTCTCCTACCTTCTGTTTCCCTTCCAACCCCCCAGCAAACTGAATAAAAACTTTTATGTGATACAGTGCAGGGGCCACTACCATCCAACCTGTTATGAGTTCAGATTTAGATACAGAACAGCCTTGGACCTGGTTTCACATCCAGCTCTGGCCATTTAATACTAAAGTGTAAGTGCAGCTTGAAGCAGGCAGGTCCCACCCAGCTGGTAGTGGGATCCTGGGGCGTTGTAGGTGGGATCTCCAGGGAATTTAGTTGCTGGGAAGCATCACCTCCTTAGTGAGCTCATGCAAATGGAAATTTATTTTTTCAGAAGTTAGTAATTTAGTCATGTTTGGGAGTTTTCTGCAGAGATCAAAATACAAAGATTTTGCCTTGACACTTTGCAAGTTTATGGTCCAAATCACAAAACCTCTTGAGCTATTCAAGGGGTGACCAGAAGCTTTTAACATGAACAAATCACTCCAGTTTCCCATGCCTTGTTTCAGAATTAGCCTGAAAACTTCTGGTTGAAGTCATGCCAGAAATCCAAAACAGCAACAAAGCAAGGAAAAAAAAAATCTCCCAGCAAACATCCAGCATGGAGAATATTGCCAAACGTGGGACTGTTTGTGCCAAGTTTATAATCAGGCAGCAACAGGGTCTTAGTAGGTAATGCTATCAACCCACAGCTAATGAGCCCTGCGGCGCAGGGAGCGAGGAGCGCCGCAGAGAGAGGCAGGGCTCTTACCCAGTGCCTGATTTGCGTGATGCACTGCATGTAAGACACAAATCACACCCAAGATTAAAAGGAACAGAGGGCATGATTTCTGGGGAGCATATAAGGCTGTTTCTGTGGATCAGACTCTTACTACATGAATAGGTGTTGTAATGATAAATACATCTATAGGTAGAATTTAAGGTTTGTGGATGGATGTAGATTTTCCTGACCCGAGCGTGCTGTATTTTGTAGTACAGCCATGATGCTGCTTTACTTCTAGGGAGTTTCTTTTAAGTACAAGGGGAGAGGGGTGGTGAGTTTAATTCTCTCAACATTAATTCTGCCTCATCAATACTTCATGGATTTAATAGAGCTAAAATCATTTGGGAGCACAGTGGAGGCTGCTGAAACTAAATGGAGGACAGAATGCACGTGTGTGTGATACAGGATGCTATGGTAGCAAGATTTAATTATTATGGGATTTTTTTAGGAGATTTTTCTGTGACTTTTGTGAAACTTTGTGTTGGGCACTGAGTACTTTGCATATAGACAAGTTATCTCTAGGCACAAGTGTCTATTTCCACCTCATAGCATAAGCACACTGCTGTAGTTCCTCATCTCTCATTACGTCTCCCTCTCGCTTAAATGCTCATCTGGCACGAACATAATGAAACTGCATACAAAGGAGCATGAAGAAGAGGAGAGATCTCATTGCAGATTACCAAAGCTGAATATTTTTGGACATTGAGTTATTTATATTAATCAGTTTGCTAAGCTCAAAGATAAAAGAAAGCCTGGGAAGCAATCCAAAGAAACCAAGAAGAGAAACTGAAGGAGATAGTGTGAAGATCCTGCATTAGCCTGTGTTTGAGAATGCCTGCAGTGCTGTGTCACAATACCCATTTCAGAATAAAAATGAAGTTGAGTGGATCTTGAAGGGCAGTGCTCAATGATGGGGAAGATTACTCCTTAATGTGCCGTCCATCAGCTGAGGTGGAAAGCTCTGCTGGGGAGCACTCTTCATCGCCCTGCAGCAGCCCTGCTTGCGACGGTGAACAGCATTCCTGGGTTCCAAGGGGTCTCACACAGCCCCCACTGATCTGGGAGAATCACCTCTTCCCAAGACATGTTATCAGGGAAAGCACTGATGACAATTTTTAGAAAATATCCAGGGAGCTTAAATCCATGAGAAGTTTGTGTTCATGCTGAAGTTATCAGCCTGAAAACCTCAGAGCTAGCAGAAGTTTATACAGCCTTCTAAGAAACCGTGTTTTGTCCTTGTGACCTTTATACCTGTTCTCTACCCACCTATAGGAATATATCTAATTTAGCAAGTCATATTGCTCCTACTATTTTCAGAAGAGAAAATAATATAAGATTCAACTGTGTAAATGTCATTCCTACCCAGCCCATTTAGTATTACGAGACAGGGAGAAGTCTGCTTTGAAATTCTCCCTCTGGCAAAAAAAACTTGAAAAGCCTTGAAGATTGTGTGCATCCTTGATCACGTCATGCCACAGCAGCAGTGAGAAATATAAAATCTACTAGCTCAGTCTGCTATAGGGTTTTGAATGTTGTGCTGAGAATCCTGCCTTTCTAGTCTTACAAGGTGGTATCTAATCCTGTAACAACCCTTCAGACTGTATTGATTTACTGACATAAGTTTTGCTTCTTTTTTATCAAACTGCATTTGTTACCTTCTATTTTATTTTGTGCAGAAGATCATGGTAACTGAAGCAAGTGGCTTTACAGGCAGAAGGATAAAAATAGAAATAGCATGAGACTTTTTAGATTCTTTGTCAAATTATTAATTTAAAATATGCGTGGATCTTAGATGTGATCTGAAATGTTAATTACTTTGGTCCCTGGTTAACAAACTTTCCCATTCGTGCAGTTAAGATACTGGTTAGAAAGAAGACTCTGTGGAAAGAAACTTCAACTCCACACTTTGAAAACAAGATTTCAGGTCATTTCTTGTCCTCTTTTCCTGCTTCTCAAATGCTAGAAATATGTCTTTTTTTTTCAGTGAGAATTTACACCAAATTATAGTATAGTGTGCTTAAAGCTAGTGGTTGCATCCGTGCACCAGCACCCGTTGCTGTGATGGGTGCTGAGTCTGGTTAGCTGTAATTTGACTGAATCATCAGTCAAATGAGGAAAGCCCTCATTTTGCTACGGTGTTTGTTGATTGTGCATGGTACTTAGAAGTTTTTGTCCATTTTTTCCCCTTCTTCTAATTCTGCAGTATTAGGGCATTAATCTCTCTCTGCATGCCATTTACTATCAAATATAATCCCCTTTCCCCTCCGTTTCTTTCCCTTTATAACCTTTAATGAGAAATATTTACGCCACTACGTGCCTTTGTTATTGTAAGACAGAGGCTGATGGAAGATCCATTACATGAAATTCTACCCTATCTATAGAGCAGGTTATCTCCAAATACATCTGTAGACTTATAGAAAACATAGAGACTGACAGGTGTAGACTGCTGTAGACTTCTCATTGTTTTCTACCATGGTGATTATGCCAAATGTGTCAAAACACAGAGAAACAAATTTGTGTATGAGTGAAATGGCACATTTTTTGTCTGGGAAGACTATGCAACATCCGCAGTCCTCTTTTTAAGATATCCTTTACGACTATTTTGGTATCTGGTAAATGCCTTTGCAGGAGCCCAGGATCATTCCATTTGCTTTTTAAAATGTTTTGCTCTTAACTTTTGCCCTCTAACTGACTGTAATTACAGAGGGAGGCTTAGTTCAAGTCTAACCACCAGCTTTCCTGTATGTCATTAGATGATGTTGGAGGATTAGCATGCACAGTTGTAAATGACAGTGTATATCTTCATTTTCTTTTTTGGATTGGACAGTTTATAAGCCAAGTGTTTCAAATGAGAGAGAGAGCGAGCACTATTCAAAGCTGGCAAAGCAGAAGGAGAGCTTGTGTTGAGTTAAGGAACTGCTTGCAGCAGCCTTTCGCTCACCCCGAGAAAGGAAGAGCATGCTGAAGACGCAAGCTGCGTTGCTGGAGTAAAACAGAATTCTTGCATGTTGATTCATCATGTCTATGTTAGTGCGGCATGTGCCTTCCATGTGTATGTCATCCTCTGTGTGTGTGCAGATGTTATCCAGAAACAGTTATTTGCAGAAACTTCTCTGGTCTTGCATGTGGAATATGCCATTGACAATGATCAGTGACGGTGAATCTTGCACCTAACTGTGGCTTCTGTCTTGCTCTGGGCAGTTTCATGTGGCTTAGGCTCAGTAAAAGACGTAGCATCCTTCGTGTAATATCTCCTGCAGCAGTGTGCAAAAGGACTGCATGTTGCATAGGGCGCAGAAAGCAGCTCGCCTTGAAGATGTTTCAGGAGGTGAATGGTGGGCAGAGCTCTGGGAAAAGAGCTCTGTTTCCAGGCAGAGAGACCAAAGCACTCGAACCGCTCACTGTGCATAGCTGGAGGTCTTTGGGAAGAGCTCACACTCAGACCAGTCATGTTACTTTGCTTTTCCCATCCAGCTTAGGTCTCCAAACTTGCATCTGCTTTTACACATGCTTTTATGCATGTGTGATTTGGGTGAACGTATGCGAGACCTGCATTTTAAATTTTGTGGGAAACACAGACCTGTTATTCTGGTGTTGCGAGACCCCTTTTACAGCACTTTTAAGTTTCTAGAAATCAAATGAAAATAATGTTTTTCCTTTGAGGGACATATTGAAAGTCACGTGTGTTGCAGGGGACTTCTCACTGCGGTATTAAATATTTCTGTTGCTTTATATCAGAAGTTTCTATTGCTGTATTAAATGTTTCCCTAGTTGTATTGCTGATTAAGGAAACAAAAAATTCCTAAGCCATGACTTCTAAGCACCTCTTCTTCTCTAAGAAAACTCTTCCGCAGAACTATGAGAGACGAATACCATTGCAAGCCACCACGCTGCTTCAGCAGGAGCTGTAAGAGTGCTGCTGTGTAGCGAATTTGACATAAAAATTCCTGCTTCTGCTTCACTTCCATTATAACCAGCAATTCTCATGATATTGTTTTCCCATAATTTTTCTCTTAGAAGTTACCCATTAATATAGTCTGTATCTTGCTATCTTCTTTTTCTTTTGGATCTCTTAGGTCTAGGATGCATTCCAGGAGCTTTAAGATGTAGCTTCTGGGTTGGAGATGCTTCTACTTGTCACTCAGACAAGAACTTTCCTTATTTTAAACAAGGAAATGGGGGGGGGGAATTAATTTTGTATATATATTAAAAAAATATATATCTTTTCAGTTACGTGGTGGAGGAGGAAGACACCCTAGGCACAGCTGGCAATTAGTTGTATAGTTTCTCCAGGTTGATAACCAGCTCTGGTAGAAATCTGTTCTTTGACAGACAGTTCTCTAATGATACTGGACAGGGAGAGCAGCAAATTTAATGTGCTCTCCAAGTCAGGGTTGGTTGAAGCATCAGAAAACTGTGAAAGTCTGCGAGAAATCCCCTTGGAGCTTGCTTTGTATTTTCGCGACTTGCCCTTTCTTGTATTTAACCAGTTTGAATCCAGGTCATCTGTCCTAGGCTTGTCTGTGTCAGTGGAGCAGGGGAGTGTGAAGGGAGCTTTTTTTTTTTGGTTTTTCCTCCCTTGCTTGTTTTTTAAAACCCAGAACACATGAGCAAAATAGCAGGCGGGATGCAAGTTGAAGTCATGGCAGTCCACACAACGTGTCGAAGTAGCTGTTGGTGATGGCACCAGCAGAAATATGTTCTCGGTCAGTTTGGCAAGACGTAGAACTAGTAAGTGAGGTACTTCTGTGGCTGTTTGGTGGGTAATGCTGTACATTTACTGTGTTAACAAGCTTGACTCTAGCTTAACATGTCCAGCAGTCTGCAATTAAACTTTCTGTAATTTACAGAATTCCTTCTGATGTTGTGTACTGTTTTCCTGCAAGGGTCCGGAAACATCTAAGCCATCCCAGGCCGTTTGTTAAATTTTATAGATGTTGCTCATCTTACAATGAAACAAAAGCTTGAAAAATAGGATTCTTCATTGGAGCCCAGTTAAATCTTTTGCAAAGGCTGTTAAGGTGTCAGATATGGCTTGCAAATAGCAGAGTCTGACACTGCAGATTATTTAAATCTGTATGACATCATCAGTGGATAATTTACAAACTCCACTTATTATGTAAATATATTCAGTAACTGGTAGAAGGCTTACGTCTGTGAGAAATCACACTTCTGTATGCTGTAAGTCAGCTCACCTGCATTATGTTTGCTCTGGGTGGAAAACAGTGTCCAGCTGTGACTTGGAGGCTCTCCAGGGAGCTCATGCTCAAATCGCCGCCACCATGATTTACAGGAACAGCCTCGTGAAGCTTCTTGAACATTTTGGAGCTTCCTGCTTCTTTGTTGGTCTTTCCAGGTCTAACTTAATTTTAGCTGCTGCTTAGCAATTAGATTAGGCACAGACAATTTCCTTGTAAAATTGCGTGAGCAGGTCCTTTGGTAAACAGCAATAATCTTGTTGTGACTTGGCGGGGTTTGGCAGGATAATTGAAATGGACTTCAGCGCCGCAAGTAGGTATGCAGTTAAACTCCAAAGATCTGCTCAGGTACTTAGGTTTCTGTATACATGGTCTCTGTCATGGCCATATGTGTCTTCTGTTTATGGTTTCTACTGCAGTCTATGCATTGTTTGCTCTGGAAAATCATGATTTTAAGTACACTGATTGATAAAGCACTTGTATCTCTTATCCCAGAAATGTGGCAACATTAGATGGATTCACTTGATTTGTGCCATGTCTTTCTTAGGTATTTATTTTAAAACTATTTTAATCCCTGAACACTCAGAGGTTTTAAGACAGAGGAAGGAGAGCACAGTTAAAGACTTCACAGGAATCACCTTTGTGCGGATCTTTCCAGATAAGCCTGAGAATTGAACAAAACTGAGGATTACTTTTTCATGCAGGGTCCGTATTGATTTTTATGCTGCGTGACACATCCTGCTAGGTCTTTGTGCAGAGCAAACCGCGCTAACCTCCTGCTCCTTCCCCTGACAACCTCATTGCTTTCCGGCCGCCTGTGTCTGGTGCCCCTGCAGCTATTCGCGTAAACACAAATGTACCTTTCAGTATCATTTCTCTGGCTTTTTCCTTTTCATTTCAGAAAGCACAGGGAAGGCAGAGTATCACTGTCCACATGCAGACATTCCCTTACATTTCCAACCCATAGTCTGATTGCTAAAATAATACCCATGGGTAATTAGTACTGTGTATGTAGTTAATCGATTTAAAATTAAATGCCACGGGCAAAAGGTTGTACTAGGTTTTGTTATGGCTTTGAGAAAACCCCTGTTTCAGTAAAGGCTGTCTCTGGTTATTGTTTCTTTGTGCGGTGCCCATGACAAAAGAGGAGCCAGGGTGCCGTTTTAACAAAGGGTGCTGTAAATTTTATTGTAATGTTTTCCTCTAGATCCTGGGGTTTCTGTGTTGATTTTAAGCAAGCAGCACTTCAATGTGAGGTGGTGAGTTCATCTTCTTAGGCCCAGCAAAAGGAGCTGGTGTGCCAGCGGTCTCGTGGGTGAGACAGGAACCTCATCTCCGGCTTCCTAATCCACTGTCCTCGTTATTAGACGATTCTGCCTGCTAGGCAGACAGATTACTTCATATTTTCATTCATTAATGATTTATCAGGCAGCTCCTCCCCTAAAGGCTCATCTCTTCTGTTACACTCACAGCCTACACGCAGCCAGCGGCGCGTAGCTGCCAGCTGGCACGCCAGCGTTGGGAGCGCAAGCTGCGAGCCCCTTCCGCGTATCCTGCTGCCCCCTCCTCCCCTTCCTTCCCAGCTGTTCACCTCACCAGCCCACTCCTCACTGTTTGAGGTTGCACCAGAGCCGTCAGATCTCCATGTGTCCTGTTCGCCTGTCCCATCTCTCCAATGTGGTTGCTTAATGTGCTTCCACTAACTAAAATGTCTTCTTTTTTTTTTTTTTTTTTTTTTTTTCCTTAAGAGAGATATGAGGTGCCCCCACTTGTGCTGCATCAACGCTTGTGTTTTTTCTCATGGAAACAGTGGCCTCTTTCACAGCACAGCGCGTTTTGGTGTGAGGGTATACTCAGCGGTGACTTACGTTTTACAGAATGAGTAGAGAAGAGCGAGTGCTGAGGAGAAAACGAGCAAGCGGTGTCTATGAGCAGGAAGGTGTGGGTTGGCTTCGATTTCAGGTTTTGCTGTCAGGTGCTTGGCACAACCGCTCTTTTGAAATCCCTCTCCAGTTGCCTGTGTGAGAGAGTGATTTTTATCACATCACTGAAGATTAACTCTGTTCTTGTTCTCTGTTCTGCTCCCAGGAATCGGGCATGCTCTGAGGTCTGGGAAAGGAAGTCCAAATGAAATCTCATGGTGAAAGGGGAAAAAAATCCAGAATTGTTTACCACTCTCCAACTTGTCCACTGCAGGCGAGTTGTGACTGAGTACAACAGGGGAACAAGGCTGGTAGGACAGGAGGAAAAAAGTATAAGATAGGAGAGAAGGAATAAATGAAACTCCCTTGAGTCATTTATACATGAATGTATAACTCTTGAGTGCCTAATCTACTCTTGGCAAGTGGTGACTGATAACTAATTTTCTCTCTTCCTTCTCCCAGACCCTCCCAGCGTCTTCAGAAAGGGCAAGTGACAGGAATAACAAATCCCATTATTTTAGCAGGGTGGAAATTATGGATTAAAAGTGTTATGGATGCCTCAGCGAGAGAAACTCTCTGTTCCTAGGATGCCTAAAATGAATTTTCACTTGCATTGTTTTCAAGAGCTTCCTGAATTATTCAGACCCCTCTACCACAGCACTTTTAAGTAAACCAGTGATAAAGGCATCAGGCTGTGGTTGAGCAGCCTCATTGCTCCTATGGCTTGAGGACAGCCAGTCTGACACTGAGCAAGCTGAGGCTTTACTCTGGGTCTCCGAGCTGGAGCTTTGTGCTGCTGTGCTCCTTAAGGAGAGAGCTTGAAGGACAAGGGGAGTCCAGGCCGACACACATAAATGGTTGTATGCTGCAAGACTGATCAATTTGCATGCATTTGGCTTTGAAAAGGAGAGTGGTGGATGAGAAAGTAGGTGTTTGTGTGCTTTGGACAGCCAGGTGTCTGGAAAACCAGTGTCAGCTCAGAGGGAGGAGGAATTCTTGCTGCTTCCCCGTAGCCTCCTTGCTGCAGCCAGAGCAGGCTTCAGGGCTCCCATGAGGGTGAGTGGGAGGCTGTGGCAGGGCTGAGCACACACAGGCTCAGAAAAGAGGTCATTGTACGGTGACTCAAGTCAGAACAGAGGGAAAACCAAGAAGAAGCGACAAGTAACTGATTTCAAGGGGTAATTTGTGGGCAGAGCAGAGACTTGGGACATGGATCTTGCAGGTCCCCAGACCAATGACACAGCCCATGGGTTGCTGCAAAACTGGTCCATCCCAGAACCGTGGGTGAGGATGGCAGCAGAGCTGGAGAAAACACTTCCGTGCCTTAGCAGGTGTGGCAAAACTTCTTCCAGCTCTCTTGGTAAAACCCATCAAACCTGACACAGGACTGTCACCAGAACAAAGGACTTATTTGCCCCGGGAGGTTGCCATCAGTAAAGTCAAGTGTAAATTTACAGCACCCAACTACTTCGTAACAGTTCCCTGTATATGGAGTGTGGTACCTCATGCGTAGCGTGCATTAAGTGTGCAAGAATTTGCTGTAGCATAGAGAGTGTGCACTGAATTTCCACCAAGTGCTAACTGCCTGTGGTAAACCACAGTTTACCAGGCAGTTGTTTGGTTTTTCTTGCATCCCGTCTCTTAACTTTACCGCTTGGATGAGAACACAGGTTCTAAAAAAGCAGGAATTTGAACCACACCATTTCCCTGCAAAATGTGTACTGTGTTTTTGTTACTTACTGAACTGTTGCATTTATCTCTGATTTTTAAAAGGAGGGAGAGGAGGACATTTAGTAAGTGCAGAAAGCCCAAGTATGGCTTGACAGAATCACAGATCACTGCAGTTAGAATGGGGCCCTGAAGATCATCTAGTCCGAGCTCCCTGCTCAAAGCAGGGTCACTTTGAAGAGGATGTCTCAGAGCCACGTCCAGTTGGGTTTTGAGTGTCTCCAGCAATGGAGACTCCACAGCCTCTGGGCAACCTGTTCCAGTGTTCAACACCCTCACAGTAAAAAAAAAAAAGGTTTTTTTTCCTTATGTTTAAATGGCGTTTCCTGTTTTAATTTGTACCCACTGCCTCTTGTCCTGTCACTGAGCACTGTAGAGAGGTCTTGCTTTGTCTTTGTAGTCTCCCATCAGGTGTTTACACATATTGATAAGATCCGCCTCAGCCTGCTCTTCTCCAGGCTGAACAGTCCTAGCTTTCTGCATTTCCTCATAGGAGAGACGCTCCAAACCCTTAACCATCTTTGTGACTCTTTGCTGGGATCACTTGAGTAAGTACATAATCTCTTCTGTACTGGGGAGCCCCAAAATTTAGGAAGCCTGAAACTGGATCCAGTTTTGCAGACATGTCTCAGTAGCGCTGTGTAAAGGGCGCCTTCCTCATCCTCCTGGAAGTACTGTTCCTAATGCAGACCAGAACACTGATGGCCACCTTTGCCATAAAGGAGCATTGCTGGCTCGTGTTCCTGTCCACTGGGACACCAAGATTTTCTCTTGCAGAGCTGCTTTCTAGCTAGTCAGCCCTCAGCGTGTGTGCCCCAGTATGGGATTATTCCTCCACACACTCACGACTCCTCATTTCCCTTTGTTGAACTTCAAAAGGTTGGCTTATTTCTCCAGCCCGTCAAGGTGCCTGTGAATGGCAGCAAAATCATCTAGGGTATCAACTACTCCTCCCAAACCCTCTAAGGATACCTATCAGCCATCATATATATCATTAATGAAGAGGTTAAACAGTATTGGTCCCAGTATCAACTTCAGGGGTACACCACTAGTGCCCCATTCAGCAGCAGAGATTCTTCTAAGCAGATCCCTGAAGAGGCCAAAGTCGACTCTCCCGAAGTCCAGGGTTGTGATCTGGCTTTTTGGAAAAAAAGACTATTCACCATCTTATGGTGCGTGCAGCCCATGCTGCCTCTGACGTGCCCATCCCTGGATCCTTGTTTGTATGCGTAAGGTCCAGCATGATGTTTCCCATTATCGATTCTTCGGTCACCTGTGTGAGGAAGTTACCATCAATACTCTTCAGGAATCTCCTGGATTGCTTGAGCCCTGCCGATTCAGGTTGACATTTTCAGCCTTTTCTCATGTTTAACCTATCTGTGGCTGCTGTTTCTTTGCCACTTTACATTACTCAACTTTTGAACCCCATCCTGAAATTATGTCCTGTGTAAAACAGTTCGCAAAAGAAAGCTAAGTGACACTTGTACCAAAACGAAACATGTAACCCACCTAATGCGTTGGTTTTTATTTCCTCCTCTTTTCTCACGCTTAAATGTAAAATAAGCATTATACTGTAGGAGCCAGGCAAAGGCTAATTTGCCTCATTTGAATGTGAAAAGGAGCCCACATCCTTCCTGTGCCCTGCAAAGAATGCAAAAAGACTTTACAGAGAAAACAGATGTACTAATATCTGTCACTTGTTGGGGGCAGGGGGAATCCAGGGTGCTGCCATTAAAGCAATGCTGAACTTGCAAGAAAACAAAAGCTCTAGCACGCAAAATGTAGTGCTGGGAAGCTCACAAAGTTGGGCTGTTTTTTTCACTTACATTTATGCTCCTGGCATCTGAAAAACTGCTCTGAAAAAAATGTATACAAAAGAAAACATGTAGCCTCGTTCTTCATGCTCAAGAAAATCTTCACTGAAGATGGTGAAGTACCCAAATGCAAACAAAAAGCAGAAGCTCCAGCCCAGCCTTAGGGAAATCTTGCATCATAAACAAACCAAACATAACTTTTTGAAGTATCCCTCGATTTTATTTATATTTTTAACTCCCCTACCTTTCTAACACATAAATATGAAAGAGTTAGTGCTGTCAGCTCACAGAAAATACAGGATATAGTGGGGAGGCTTTTAAAGGTTTAACGGTTCTCTATGTTCCGTGCTAGAACAAAACGGAAGATAGAGAACAAATGAACCCTGGATGTTATTTCTACAGCTGTGCAGTCCAATTCAGAGTACTGTCCTTTCCTGACCCATCTGTTCATCCCTTCCCAAGAACTCCAGCAATGAGCAGTCGGCACTGATCGGTCAGATTGTGAATCTGCTGGCGCTGAAAACTCCCCAAATTCACCAACCTGCCTGTTGCAGATTTGGCTGCAAAGCGGTATAGTCATTTGCCAGCTTTTAGCTTGCAGACAGGAGACAGTTGCATGTGGCCATTTGTAATTTATTATAGAAGTGTGTTATCGGTCATGGTAATAAATGGGCTAAGTGTAAGAGAACGCTTGAAAGTTTCCTCTTGAAGAGCTACTTCAGGCTTCCTAAATTCCAAACTATTTTTGCAAAAACAGAGACGTGAAGGGTACGAGTCAGTCAGGTTTCTTTGTTCAGCAGTGGTAGCTGGGTAACATCTGTGGAAGGGTGCAGCGCCTCATGAAGGCGTTGTGCTGTTTCCCTAAACGCAGCACAGTGACCATTTTCTCACCATCTGCAATACCGAGGGTCAGGACCACAATAAAGACCCTTCAAAGTAGACGCTCCCTGCTTGATGCACTGTTTGCATCTTCAAGGGTTCTTGATTCACGAGAGTTTTAAAACTATGGCATTGACACAAAAATTACCATCTGTAGATAAAGGCTGGCTCAATAACATTGAAAAGATAAATTTTGAGCCCACTTACCTAAATCACTTAGGTGAATGTGAGTGCAGTACAACAGCTTGAAGTGTTCAAATTGCAGTTTAGCTGGGGGCTTGTTTTGTAGGATCAGAGTAAATAAAATCTTGGCCTTGAACTAGTGTCTGTGTTTTGGAACAAACATCTCAATGCAGTACGCTGCAGAAGGAAGGAAGCAGAATAGAAATTAGATCACTTTCCTTTCCTGCATTATTTCTTGTAAGTGTAGTCTTCTTACATATGGAATACACATTTCCTGTTGTAAAAACACTGAAACAGCCTGCAGTAGCCAAACAATGGATAACCTACTGTCGCTGAAAATTGGAGTCGTATTAGATGAACATGTTTAGAGAGAAGTGTTCGAAGCCTGCAGATGATCAGATCTCTCGTGCTCTGAAAAGATAGTGAGTGTGAACTACATAATAAGTGCTGTGATTGTCATAACAGCTGTAGCTTTGCAGTATGGAGGAAATAGTAAACTTCAACTCTTCATAAAAAGGGCAGTGTAAAGATGTGAGTCCATTTGCTTCTTGCTTTTTGTTTTGTGTCATCTATGCATTTACAAAAGCATGTGGGTATCGTATCCTCTCTTTTTCATGTGCCTTAATCCTAGAGTGGAGGTGCTTTGTTTGTCTCTGTCTACAGTAATACTGGTTTGTAACCCTATTCCACAAGTTGTCTTACAGCACCACTAAATCCCAGCTGCACTAACTGCACTGTCTTTGTATTGTGATAACAGCCACGGAGGTAGGAGTTCAATTTAGTAATAGAATCATTAGTCGTAGAATGGTTTGGGTTGAAAGGAGATCATCTAATCAAACACCCCTGCCCTGGGCAGGGACATCTTCCACTAGACCAGGTTACTCAAAGCCCCGTCGAACGTTAGCCCCTGACAACGTTGGAGCATTCACAACTTCTCTGGACAACCTGTTCCAGTGTCTGATCACCCTCATTGTAAAAAATTTCCTCCTGTGTCCAACCTAAATACACCCTCTTGTAGTTTAAAACTATTGCCCCTTGTCCTATCACTACAGGCCCTGGTAAAAAGTCTCTCCCCCAATCCTTCCAGTATTGAAAGGCTGCTATAAGGTCTCCCTGGAGCCTTCTTTTCTCCAGGCTGAGCAACCTCAGCTCTCCCAGACTTTCTTCATAGGAGAGGTGTTCCAGCCCTCTGATCATTTCGTGGCCCTCCTCTGAACTCGCTCCAGCAGGTCCATGTTTTTCCTGTGCTGAGGGCTCCAAAGCTGGACGCAGTACTCCAGGTGGGGTCTCATGAGAGCGGAGTAGAGGGGCAGAATCACCTCCCTTGACCTGCTGGCTACACTTCTTTTGATGCAGCCCAGGATACTGTTGGCTTTCTGCGCTACAACTGTACGTTCTCAGCTCATGTCCAATTTTTCATCCACTATTGTCCCCGAGTCCTTCTCCTCAGGACTGCTCTCAATCCCTTCAGCCCTCAGTCTGTGCAGATACTGGTGATTGCCCCAAAGCAAGTGCAGGACCTTACTCTTGGCCTTCTTGAACCTTGTGAGGCTCACAGGGGCCCACTTCTCAAGCTTGTCAAAGTTCCTCTGGATGACATCCCTTTCCTCAAATGTATCAACTGCACCACTCAGCTTGATGTTATCTGCAGTCTTGCTGAGGTTGCACTTGATCCCACTGTCCATGTCATTAATAAAGATACTGAACAGTACCAGTCCCAGTGTGGACCCCCAAGGGACACCACTTGTTACTGATCTCCATTTGGACATTGAGCCATTGACTGCAACTCTTTGGATACAGTCATCCAGCCCATTTTTTATCCGTCAAATAGCCCATCCATCAAATCCATATCTCTTCAATTTAGAGACAAGGATGTTGTAAAGTCAAAGACTTTATAAAAGTCGATGTAGATAGTAAACTTTTATTTAAAGGTTAAAACCTTCTTCTCATTCCTAGTATTAGAAAAATGTTTCAAACATACTTTTGCGTCTTGAAAAATATGGTAGCATGAGAAATTCAAGGAGTTCCTTAGGACATTCATTTGTTGTTTTGATCAACCTTTGTCCTCTGACTCTCTACATCAGTGACTCCAGAGTTTTCTTTTTGGAATATTATGCAAGGAGCAGGACACCACACATTCCAGAGACTTAAGTGTTTGACATTTCCTGATGACTGGTGGTCTTAAAACTTTTGTTCCCCAAATATCACACCATCTACATGGGTCACTACGTAGCTGAAAACGTCCTGCAGCCTCTGAGGATCAGCCAAGCTGTGGACCACACTTGGGAGTAGGTGACATAAAGGATGGGAGATAAAGAAGGAAAAAAGCCTGTTTTTTCTCTGTTAGCATGGTTTGTTTAGACCAAGTGGTTTCAGTGGCTGTAACACGTGATCACTCTTCTTTCAGAGACCATGTTTCTAATAGATATTCAAAATGGTAATTTTCCTCTTTCTCGGTGTTGTGATCAGATAGCAGATGCGGGCTTTTATTGTGGTAGAGTGACCCACACAAGTAGCTGCCAAAAAGGGAAGTAAGAATCAATTTGTTCACAAGACTTTCTCTTCTTGGAAGCACTCTAGACACTCATAAAGGGGAAGCCTTGAAGATGTCATCTGATTTTTGCATGATACCATTACAGACAATCTGTCTGCATGGACTGATGAGCTGGAGGAATGGAAGAAAAGGAAAATTGTGAGTAGTGGAGGTGGAAGCCTTTTTTAGGAGAGGAAGTAAAAGAGGGACAAGGGAATGAGCTTGGGATCTGTTTCTTTGTTCTGTTTTCGTTGTATAAAGTTGAGGGATGAGCCACATTCAGCCTTGGTATTTTCCCTTATGAGTTCTGAAAAACTGTACCATTGATGTATATTTTTCTCTCTTTTCCTTTAACACAGAAGTTATTTCAGGAGCAACAGCAACCAAGTAGAGAAGAACATCTTTAGTTCAATCTTTTATTCTCAAAATGGTCATCGTGGCTTCCTTGATATGGTTTCCTAACATAATTCATCTTTCCCTTGGGAAAAATATCCCCAGTTTCTATTCTTGCAGTCCCTGCTGGTGTTGCTTCAATGTTCTCTGGTATCAAACTGTACATCCTTGAAGTTGCCACAGCTTGGGCATTTAAATGAGTGGCAAGGCAGGAAAGTTTCATCCTGACAATCATATTGAAAGTAGGTCCATACAGTCCCCTACATTTTAGAAGAGCAGGGGAGAAAGAAGAAGAGCAGTTCACTTTAAGGTGGGGGTACTATGTTAGGAACTCATTTGAGTGTACTATGGCCATAAAGGACTGAATTACGCTGTTCCTGGGGTTTTAGAGGAATATCCTCTGTGGAACAGATGTTTCATGCATGTTATGTGCAAAGAGCCAATTATATATACAAGTCAGGTAAATTCAAGCTATAAATGAAATGCTGTGTATACATCCAAATGATACTTTAGCAATATTTGTCTTCTTTCTCCCTTTCTTAGATAGCATGCGCTAGCTTTGCTGCTGCGAGCTGGGCATGTGCTTGGCTAGATTTTGGGTTGTGTTTTGTTTTCTCTTACTATTTTCTTCAGTGAGGAAAGCAGATTGGGTAAAACTCTTTTCTGGTCTCTGTTGACATCAGCACATTCGATCTGCCTGCGTCCAAAAGAATTATGTCAAAGCAATTGCCCGCGTTTGTTTCTTAGCGTGTTCTCCAGCAGCACTGTCGCTTGAGGGTCAAACTGGAATACATTAAACTGGAACTGGGGCAGAAACTGCAGCCAGCCTCGGGTCAATGATGCCTCTTGAGATTTGTGAAAGTGACACTTCTGGGGTTCATTGCATTAACTTCCATAGCATTTCTGCATCTGGTCTGGGTGACTTACAAAGGCAGATGGGATGGTTAGTCTCACATTCTCCCATGTAATTCTTTCTCTGTCTGTCTGGAGTAAAAGGACAAGCCTTGCATCTGAATTATTTCTTAATATTTCAAAAATATTTTTTAAATCCATGTATTAAAGCTATTTTCTTCTATGTAGTTATATAATTTACCTTTAGGAAGATTACCACAGTTCCTTCATCTGTAAAAATGAGTTTGTGGAGTCTAGCCTATGTGATCTCTGTAACACTACATCTTTTGACATAAGCAAGTCTTTACAAGGCTTAAAAAAAACCACAGTTGCACATGTGTTTAACAGAACATTCTAATGCTATAGGATGTAGCTGAGATTGTGCCAGAGGAAGAGGGAGGAAAATGCATTCAGGAGGACAGAAAATGTTAAGATGCAAAACCACACAATTCAAACTGTGCTTTAGCAGGCTCTGATTCATCTTCATTAGTAGCTCTGAAATCTCATTCTTTCCTGAAACTTGTGCTCTTCTACAGACTAAAGAGTTGCCAATCACTGTTTTGAGTCTTGAGAACTCTTGATAGGAATACTAGGTATAGCAGAGACCAGGTGGTGGGGTGTGTGTGAATGCATGTGCACATAAATATTTATACACACCACACTTGGACAGGCCTTTTTCCTCCCTAAATTTTCACAAGCTTTCATGCTCTAGTTCACTCTGCAGAAGTTTTGTACTACAGTAGTTTACTTAAGATGGGATGTTTCTTTTATATTTGTAACATAGCACTGAGATTTTACTATGCTATGTATGTTGTGTTTTAGCAAGCATCACTTACTGAAAGTGACAGAAAGTTTGAAAAATGTGTTTTTTTCACACCTATTGAACAGAAAAATATCTGTAGAATCATAATTAAATATACTTAGATGTTTGTATTAAATAATTCCTTCTAAATCACTGAAGCGGCATATGTGAACCAATGCTGAGCTCAAATAATTGAGATTATTTTATCCATTTTATTTGTAGAATTTACACTGCAGCATTCAGTCATAAGTGGGTTTATTCCAGAAGCTTAAAATGAGCTGATGCCAGCAACTGGCACAAATCAAACACTCCCCAGCCTTTCCCACTCCTGCACATTGACAGAATTAATACTTTGTGGCCAAGGGCCCAGGTTAAGACAGACACCACGGGCAAGAGCTTGCACTGAGTCCTTAAAAACCACCAAACTTACATATTGGCAGGCTGTGGGATGAAGCAAATTCAGTAGCCAGGGCCCCTCCGTTGTGCACGTGGTTCTTACGAGGTTCACGCTGCTCGTGTCCACTCACTTGTTTTCCTGAACAAGGTAGCTAGTCCATCAGTTCATGCAGAAAGTGTGAAGTTGGGAGAGGAAATATCTGTGAGGTATGGAGGACTCCTTCCCTCAGCCGAATTCTCTGAGGTCACCTTCTGTGGCTGGAGGATCCTGTAATGGGATCCCAGGCAGATCTCTGGGATGAGATCCCAGTAGCAGGGAGCACATGAACTGAATTGCTGAAGCAGGGAGTCACAGGTACTCCCTCAGTGTTTCCTAAAAGTTGTTTCCTTGGCCTCTCAGTGTGAGGAGCTTTGTGCAGTGACGTTTTGTGTGGAGCCAGGTGCTGGGATATCAGAGATGGCTGCCTGCAGGTCCTGCAGAAGACAAACAGTTGGGTGTCATCTGTACTCAGATGGCACCTCAGCCCCATAAGGTTGGGATTTCCCCTGGAGATATTTTGTGGGCCAGGAGCAGGAAGGCTACTGAGATTACTACCCTGAGAGGAGAGGGACTGTTTCTTAATGGAAAAACGAAGCGCTGTCTGATGCAGTGACCGCTCACCTGACCTCCAGCTTTATGCAGGCCGTAGATCTCACCTGCGGGAGCTCCTTCTTCATGCCTAATAGCTCAAGCTGCATGGGTGCGCATCCTTCTTAAATCCAGCACAGTTATTTTCACAACTTTGCGGAGATGGACCGTATATCACAACCTGTGGTGTAAAGGGTTAATTACTGGTTAATTGCCCATAACAGTACATTGCTGAAAAGGCAAAACAAAACTGCCTGTTCACAGTCTGGATTGGATTAGTTTCCAGTTCCACTGCATTTTGTACCTTTGCTAGATTAGAGCCCGCTGTTACCAATTTATTCCCCATGAGAATACTCCTGTACTGTGAACAAAATAACAAAATTCCCTTTAAGCTTTTTGTTTATAGCAAAACCTTCTGCTGCACAGTGTTTTCAGTTCTTTAATCTCTCTCTCCTGAACACTTTTACAATTTTTCCAACACTTTATTTGAAAAATGGAGCAGCAGAACCTGATACATTATTCAGGGAGCAGAGGAACGAGAGCCAAATACAGTATCACTGTAACCTACCTACTCATCTTTTGATTTTCATTTGTTTGTACAGCTGAGGCTCACATTAGCCCTTTTGGCCACAGCCTTGCGTGGGGAATTCATGTCGAGCTGATTGCCTCCCAGGACCCCTGGTCTCATATTCAGTGTCTGCTTTGGAGGATAGAGTCCTCTCTCTCCCTCTCATCCTGTAAGTACGGCCTATGTTCTTTTTTCTAATAAGAGGATTCTGCACGTGGCCATATTAACACCTAAACTGATTTCTCCCATCTTTCTACAGACCTCAGTTGCTCTATGTCAGGCTTGTCCTTTGGTTGGTTGTTTTTTGCTGTCCCCAGTCTCACATCTAACCATAATAACCATAACTTTAATTCAGGTTACCAGTAAGGCTATTAAGTAATAAAGGGATGATCACCAATACATGTGGGAACCCAATAGGAACTCATCTGTTTGCTAATAAGTAGTTCCCCATTTACAGTTACACTTTGACTTCCTTCATTTATCAACTTTTTAATACATTTAATATGACTGGACTCAGAAGTGACTTCAGTATAAAATACATTTGGGATTTTTGCCTGACCTCGTAGAGTGCTCTCCACCTATGGAGTCCTGCTCTCTGTGTACTTATGGAGACACTCCATGCAAGCTTCAAAGTATTCAGTTTCTTGATAAAGGTTCTACAGAACAGGTCAAATTACTTAGACTTGTAATACTATCAATAACGTTACCTTTGTCAAGTGATCCTGTAATTTTTTCAACAAATTACATCAGATTAGTTTGACAGGATCTGTTTTCCTTAAACCAAGTTGCTTGACTTTAATTATAGAGCTCTTTTTAAAGATCTTATTAATTGAGTCCTATGTTGATTGTTCTGTCCTATGCAAAATACTGGAAACTCAGCTAACTGGACTGTATTTACTTTTTACCCTTCTTAAACAGCGGCCTTCCTCCTGCCCCTCATCCTTCCCCAGAGGCTCAGAGCTGCTGTAGGTGCAGCAGTAGCAGCTCCCAGGCTGGCTCTCTAAAACCTTCTGAGACAAGTTTATTTCTAGCAACTAGTCTGAGACACCTACAATTGTCTATCTGCCGCTTAATGTCCCTTCTCCAGGGGCTGTTGTGGTGGGAAGTTATTTCATCATCATCATAAACAGATCACCCAGCCTTTTACCTCTGTGTAATCTTTATTTTAGCTTTTTTTACTCATTATTATGTTTTCCACTTTCCCCTTTCATGTGTTGGTTTTGTATATAACTTTTATATGTTATTTCACTTCCCTGGTAAACCCAGCTGTTGGGGTTTTTTTTGTTGTGTGTTATTTTTGTCTGGCCTAGTCTTCTTTTCATGGTCATAACATTGTAGGCATTTAGGAAATGTCTTAAACCATTCGCAGATGTCAGCAACTTTCTATATGTTCTGTCTTCGGCCTGATTTGACTCCCGTTCGCTATATTTTTGTGAAATTGCCTCTCAGAAAGCATGCACTGTGATTTTAATTTCTGTATATATGAAGAGCACATGTTCATATATTGCATAAAATTTTATGATCCTGGATTTGATCGCAGGTAATGTTAGTTATTTGCACAGAAAGTGTTGGTCCTTTTCAGTCTAAACAGCCAGTAACCTTCTGGTTTGTGACCATTTCCTCCCCACTGAGGCTAAGCCTAGAGCAGAGATTGTCTGGCTTCTCTGCTAAACCACATGTGACTCACAGGCAGTTCAGGTGTAGCTGCATCATACGACCAGTGGTAAGCTGTGCCTGTGCCGGCACGGCAGCTCCTGCCGTCATCTGCTGTCTCTGGCTGGGCAGGGAGCAGGTCAAGAGGTCCTGCTGCACCTGGTGTGGTAGGGTGACCCCTGTGGGCTTTGGCTGCGTGCAGTGGTGGAGTTCAGCTTTGTCCTCAAGCTCTTCACGTTGTGGTCATCGTGCTGTGAACTGCTACTCAATTCTCCATTCCCTTTGATGCTGCAAGGCCTATATTGTACATGACTAATCTAGCTAGTCAGCAAGAGCTTTAGTTCACAGGGTTAGGAAGGCTGATCTTTCCTTTAAATTAGGAGTTAGTAACTTGTCATTCATAGCCTTTGGGAAAGCAGAGGCATGTTTTAGTGCTAGTGACATAAGGTGTCCAGCAGAAATAACACAAGAGGTTTTTTTTTTATACTTGTATATAGGTATTGAAGAAGCCCATGATTCTGTGCTCTGCAGTGATTCCAGTGGTCTGTAACAGACACCAACTCATAGTCCACCTTGGGTGTATCTTCATTCGTAAATACCCAAGATTACTTACTTCTAAGTTGTCAGTCACTCAAACAGACATCGTTTGTGACATATAGGGCCTGTCAATTTCTCTCTTCCGTTTGACCTTCTTAAATTGGTTACAACTATTTCTTTTAATATTCTAATAATCCAAATCTAGCTATTAGTTTTCAGGAGTGTTATTTCCATTGCTACTCTGAGGGCAGAGAGTTTTTCCAGTTTTTCAGATGCTTGTAATTAGCTTATGGGCAACTGAAAAAGTTCAATAAAATCTCTGCTTTGGATAATGTTGTGCTTGATAGAATCTTTTTGTGCTGAATGCGCCTTCACTTGCTTATTTAATCAGACTGGCCTAGCCAGCCTGCCTTACAGAATGTGCATCCTTTCCCTAATAAGAGGTCACTTTCTCTTTACAACACGATCCACAGATCTGGCATCTGTCCCCTGTGCCATTCACCTAGCTGTTAACTTCAGTAGTCTTCAGTTTTTTGTCTTTCTGTGCTGGGACAGAGAGGAAATCCAAACAGAATCCTCAGATCTCCTGAATTGTCAACAGCTGTGTAGTCCATGAGGTGTATTACAAACTGGTCACGTCCAGTGAAACCCTGCCTGTCTCCAGATTATCATCCAGTCCTGCATTTCCCTGTTGTGTCTTAAATGCAAAGAAACCAGAGAAGCTTCTGTTGTATGCCTCCTCCTCATACACTGCTCTTTCCATCCTGCTGATGAGGATGGTTGGAACCATCCTTAGGACACTTTGCGTCAGTGCTTTTCAACTGCTCATGCTCAGAGAATTAGTCAAACCAGGGAGGGCGTGCAGGCAGTGTGAGGGGGAGCTCAAGCACCACCAGGAAAATGCTGGCACAGTGTCCAGTGCGTGCGTATTTGCTTGGTCATGCGTGTGCTATGTGCTTGTGGACCACCTGGTGATTTATGGACCCTGATGCTCCCTGGATCACAGGTCAAGGAAACACCACTGTAGATAATCCTGCATGCTAGATTGAGCAGATGTCCACTTGGGCAAACATCCACACTCTCTTCTATGGACTAACAGGATCTTCAGGTGTGTTTTTAGAGCTCTGCAAATGTACCTTCATTCACAGGCCAGATTCTTCTTCAGAGCATATGAACCTTGAGAAAAAATGAAAGAGGGAACGAGAGAAATAAAGAAATCACACTTTGTCTGCCTTGAGGGGAGAGGCTATTAAAAAGTGTTTGCATCTGCTGTTTTTGTCACTCACTGAGTAATAGAAAATTGAACTGAAAGAGACTCGCCCATCCTCCTGACCAGAGGCAGTACCGTGCCAGGCAGATACTTGTCTAGTCTTCACATCACCTTAGGCAATCTGTTCCAGATTGTTTTGCTGTCCTTGCCAATAGAAAGGATTTTCTTCCCCAATACCTAACTTAAATATCCACAGCTTCTTAGTCCATTATTTCAATGTGAATTTCTGCTTAGGCCATGAAGGACTCTGCACTGAGGAGATTGCAGTAGCTTTAAGCTAAAGGACCAGGTTCTGAACCTGTAGCTTAGAGTCACCACACATGAGCATCCCTTGCAGATCATTCCCTGAGCAGTATCAGTCCTACAACCATGTACATGGATGCAAAGACAAAGAAGACAATACATCGGGGAGAGAAGGCATGGTTGGGTGAATGCTGGTGTCTTTTCAAGAGACAAAGGGAGAGGGAGACAGAAAGAAGGAAAGGCAGAGAGATACAGAGAGGAGCAGACCTTTTGGAGTATAGATCCATGCATATCAGTTTCAGTAGTGATCCTAGAGCTCCCTGAGGTAGTAGTGGGATGTAGGCAACCTCACTGGACTTTATGATACTGCTGGGTCCACTCTGAACTGAGCGGTGTTGATCCACCTTTAGAGGCAGAGGGACTTTGCTGTGGGTCACTGGTCCTCAGCAGAAGCCAGAGAATGAGACAGAGCTTCTCTTTTTCCTCCTGTTCTTGTGGATTCTGCCTTGATTCCTCTTCTGTTACTCATTTCCTATTCTGCCAGTTGTCCCATATAGGTTTGTGTAGGTTATCTCTATTTCTAGGGGCATTTCCCAGCTTTTTGGCACTAAGCACTGTGTGTGGTCGAAAGGAAGGAGACTTCCTAGAAGACATCTCTGGTGGCACAGATGCAGCCTGCAGCAACAAAGGATTGTAGAATATGGGGAGCTGCAGTTTGTAGGGTGCTTGACAAAACTGAGTTGAGAATCTCTGGTCTTGATGGCCTTGTGGTTGGACAGCAGAGAACTGTATGCATCAAGGCTGCCACTCTTCTGTAAGAGAGAATGCAAGTTAAGGCCTGTCTCCTTCCACATTTCGTTGTTCAGGGTGTTTTTCATTACTATCTCAGCCTCCCACTCTTGTTTTCCACATTTCAAAATCTCTGCTAAAAATGGACTAGATGGTAATGTGTCATCTTTGTAATCCTGACCAATTCATCTCCAGGCAGTATCTCAGTTCTTGCCTATGGCTTAACCTGTGTGCCTCTGAAGTTGTTTTGTGGACTGAGAATATCACTTACATATTACTCACTGTGGTGGGTTGACCCCGGCCAGCTGCTAGGCTCCCCACCCAGTTGCTCGCTCACTGTCCCCCAGCAGGATAGAGGAGAGAATCAGAAGGACAAAAGCAAGAGAACTCGTGGTTTGAGATAAAAACAGTTTAATAAACAGAGGGAATAAAAAGAAAACAAGTGATGCAAAGGCACTCACTCACCACCTCCCACCAGCAGACCAGTGCTCAGCCAGTCTCTGAGCAATGGCTACTTTCAAAAAACTCATATTTTTTTGCTAAGCACGACATCATATGGTGTGGCGTTTCCCTCTGGTCCGCTGGGATCAGCTTTCCCAGCTGTGTCCCCTCCCAACCTCTCGCCCACCCCCAGCCTACTCACTGCAGGGACAGACTGAGAAACAAGGAAGGTCTTGACGCTGTGCAAGCACTGTTCAGCAATCACTAAAACATGGGTGTGTTACCAGCCCTGCTTTGGTCACAAATCTAAAGCACATCAGGGTTCGAGCTGCTATGGAGAAACTTAACCCCATCCAGACCTGGCGCACTTACCTAAGCTGTCACACACTGAAACCACCGTGGCAGCAGCTGGGTTTGAGAAAATGGGTCTCACAAGTAGCACTGTGTAAGTGTAGGCAGGGATTTCGTGTCTTCCCATTACTGGTGTAGTCAGGACCTTCAGCACTCTGGTTGCTTACTCGCCTTTGTCACCGTGTGGTTGCCACCTTGTCTGGGGTATCTATCTGTAAGCATCTTTGCTGTTGTAGCTGAAGCCAGCTGCGGTGATGGTGAAAAGACTGAGGATTTCTTAGTGAGCTGGCCACAGGCAGGTTTTTGCTCCTCCTTAGGGAGGAGAGTATTTTTTTCCCCCAATGTAACTGGACAAATAAGGAATTTAAATAACACTTCTGAAATATTAGCAGTAGCAACCTACGTGAAACAAGAGCCCTTTCGTGAGGGAACGGTGTCTGGAATGGTCTCAAAGTAAATCACCTTCTGATTTGAGACTCAGCTTGCTCTAATTTCCTTGCTGCCACATCCTCCAAGTGCTTCAGTTACAAAACAGAAATCAGACAAAGCGGAGAAGAGGTTAGTTTCATTTGTGCGTAGACAAAAGGGGGTGGAGAGGGAGCAATGGGGTTTTTTGAGAGAAAATCTTTCTCCGTGCTTCTTACATATTCTAAAGAAGCAAACAGGCAGAACTTCAATACCACTCCCTTTCCCTTTCCCCCTTTCTTCCCTGCTCATCCCGATTCACATTTTACATTCTGCTCTGTGCCGCTCCCATACTGCGGATCAGATGAACACCCATTAATCCCGGGTAGATTCTAAAAATAAGAATTGAAAGAAAAAAAAATCAGAACAGCGTGAATCAACCTGCAATCATCTTTCTGTTCTCTTAATGGGGGAAAAGAAAGAGGAAATCAGTGGAGACACTGTTTCACTTCTTCTCTTTCCAAGATGAAATGATTCTGGCAGTTGTTCTCTTGATACTGGTTTTATGATTTATATACTTAAAAGGCACTTTAAAATTTAGGCACATTAGCTAAAAATGCTTATGCAGAGCATCCACCCACTTCTCTCTGCTGGTGAATAGAGCTACCACAAGCAGCCTGATGAAGGAGCTTGAAATCGTGCGATTGAATTTACATGGTGTTCTCGTACGTTACTCAGAACCAAGGATAGACCCATCCTTTGGGGGTTTAACTGTAGAGTAAGGAGTGTGTTTACTGTGTGTAGCTGCTGTCTTTAACTGTTAATTTCAAAGGTTCCTTTAACTCATTTTAAGGAAAAAAAAAAGAAGACAGACATCTTAAGCAAAGGTTTGAGTCTGACTTGCTCTTCGGTGTGTGAACATAAAACCTCCAGGCCTTCCTCCTCAAGTTAGCGATGAGTAAACTTGTTTCTTTTAGATTACAAATGAAGGTTGGATGTTGATGGGAAAAAAAAAAAAAACCTCTCCTCAGAACTGATCTTCCTGCGCTGCTTTTTTCTAGGGCCCCTTTTTTTTAAAGTAGTAAAAGCCTGAGACTGTAGGAGGCATAACTCGGTTACTGTTACTTTAAGAGATTGCAGGGTGAGCCTCTGCTTTAATCACTTCTTGTGTTTTGTTCTGGTTTGGTTTTGCTGAAAGGGGTGTATCATGGAGAGTGGAAAATAATTTACTGTTTTTTGAAAAAGAAGAGGCCGTAACATTCACAGACTAAGCTGGCAAAGAAGCTACAGAAAACAGAAAGGGTGGCAACGTGTCCTTTTGTGGGCAGTTTGGAGGGTTTGTCTCCTCTTCTTTCACCAGTTGCATTGGGGAGCTTTTAATTACAGCTACTCAAACAGCTGCATTGTGCTAATGCATCTTCTTGACAGGTGACCCCCTCACCAGCCAGTTACCAGCCAGTCCCACCTCTACAACTGTCCATCAAACAAGCACCACACGTGAACACTGTTATTGTCCCTCCTGCCCAACTGGACCACTAGCCTCCTTTTTCCTCTCTAGCTTGTAATGAACAGATTGTATAGATACATCAATAATAAACAGATTGTCTAGACTGACCATACCCACCAGCAAGATGATGGACCTGTTTGTTAGGACATTCGTTGCTCTTTCTTCCTGGCATCCAGCGACCACCCACCCTGCCCCATGGACAGCTGTACTCACAACCTCTGTCAGAAACCAAGGGTCTGGTTGTAGTTCAGTGAAATCCTTCAACAAGCACCTTCACTTCACCGGTCCTGGCCTCCGAGGCTGGCTGAGGTTAAATGGGCAAGAGGAAGCCCAAATATTCATCTTTCATAACTGACTCTTAGTTGAGGTCCCAGAGGGGTAAAAGAGGGAAGGCAAGCACGGTGCTATACTTTGCAGACACGTGTTATGGCTTAAACATTGTCTGTAGTGTCGGGAAGCTGTTGTTTCTAGGGCCGTGTCCCCAGTCGCTCAGTGACTGGGAAAGAACAGCAGGACAGAATATGGCAGTTCAAAGCTTCTTGCAGGCTCTGCTCTTCTCATGGCAGCAGGAGCCGCTCATTTTCCTGAATCCCTTCTGATGCCATTGTAGATGACTTCCAAAGCAACTTTATGCTGGCAAGGAACAATACTAAGAGCACTCCAGCACTGTCAAAGGCATTTGCCAGAGCAGTGTGGCAGCAGGAGTTCATGTAAGACTGCTCTTCCTGCTCCTCCGGCCATGGTTGTCCACTGACACCGGGCACTGGCCTGATTTTTGACTGCTGCAGAAAAACGAGCAAGTCGACTGCTGAGATTTTTCTGCTCAGCCCACTAAAGCAGAGCCCAGGGGTAAAGTGTTGAAGGACTCTCTTCAAAAATCCAGTTAATGCAGCCCAGGCCTTTTTCAGTGCTGTTTTTCTCATGAAGACACTGTTTCAATACAGTCATTTATCCCGATCCTTGACTTGAAGTTTTGTCCTGGTGTTTATGGCCTTCTGTTCAGCAATACCAACCACATTGTGTATGTGAGATTTTTTGCATATCTTTAATAGTCACAGGACATCCAGTGCTAGTACTGTGTCTTCTCTGGTTTACATTTTTTAATGCAATATGACAGGTGTGGTGTACATGTGGGTTTGCAGACATTCTGCACAAATCCCCAGTCCCCAGCCGCTTTTAAGCATGAACCAGATCTATCACGTTGCAGTAAAATTTTATTCTTTCTATATCAGGCCATTACTATAAAAATTATATGTGTATATATAGTAACCCACAAGCCTGAAAAATAATGAATAACACCCAGCAGTACTAATTATTGTGAAGCATTTGTTGTATCTTTCTGACCTGCTTTATCGTTCCTAAAAATTGTGGAATCACTGGCCAAGCTGGAATGAAGGCAGTCCTCTAAAAGGTGCCAGAGTTAACAGATATAGACAAAAATAATGCAGCAAGTGTTGGTGTTTTATTGCATCTGTGGGCTTGAAAGTGACACAGAATGAATTCTGGAAATCCAAAATGTTCCCGTCAGCAGAGACATAAGTTAAAGAGCAAGCAGACAGCACGAGAATTCCTGACCTGCAAAGGACTAGTTTTAAGTGCCTGTTTGTTGCCCAGCTTGGAATGTCTTCCTAATAACTTGTAGTAGTCGAAGTGGGTCAGCAAGACTTTTCTGAAAATTGGATTTTTTTAATGTGTCTCAGGCTTGTGTTTCAAAATATGTACCCCATCAGTTTCTCTCTAGGGAGCTGCTAATGGTGGCATGGAAAGTAAGATGTTTCAACTTCAGGGTAAATTTCTGTGTTGATTATTCTCCCTATCCAGCCTGCAGGAGGCATTCCACAGAAAACTAGTCTCTTTTAACTAGTCTCTTATAGTTCTTATTCTTGGAAAACCTTTTTTGTCCTTCTTGCATCTTCACAGTAACTCAGAATGTTGCAATTTGAATATTAAATCCTACTGTAGCTGATGAACTTCAGCTTATTTGATGTCACAGACTGATACTTCTGTGGTGCTTTAAGCAAAACATAAAACACCAGGAAGGTGTCCCTTAGAGGATACATTTTTCACAGCCATGCTGGATGCAACCCTTGATTTGATTAACAAGCACATTCACCACAGAGACTGAATAAAAGCCAAAGATTTTGTTCTTCTGATTCTCTTTTAACATAACTGTTTCATAACTCAGCTTTCCTGCTGGTGCTTTCCGGACAAGATTTGTAAGATTTGGTCAGAAAAAGACATTTGTCAGTTACCAGTCATCCAGCCTTTCCCTTTCATGTCTTTCACTGGAAGAAGTTCTAAAAATATACCCCAAAAAATCATTCCAGAGAAAACCAAAAGGAAGGAGAATGGACCCTGCTGGGTCTAAACCCACTCCATGTCTCTTCAGCAGGTTGGAGCCCTCTCCTGTAGCGATCTCCTTTCCTACACAAGGGATTGGAGGACAGAGGCCATGGCACGGATAAGAGGGTGCAGAACAGGTGTTTCCCTGCATCTTCCTCTACCCCTCTCAAACATTTTAAGAACCCACTCCCTCCTACAACACTCAAAAAGCAGGTTCTGAAGAGGATTCAGAGTTTCAGCTGCAAGTTCCAAAATCTTATGGAAAAACTTCTGATGCTCTGAAAGAATGAACCAGGCTTCCTCCCATCCGTCTTTTCCTGAGGGCTTACAACTGCAGAAGCTAGACTAAGCAAAGGCTTATCAACAATTTTTGCTTTTCCAGTATCATGGGTTAGAACTTTTATTTTTAAAATAGAAGTATGAAAATTGACTTTTTTGTTATATTCCTGGACTTTTCTTAGGCTTTGATTAGCTAACAGAGGACTGCTTTTGTTTCTGTTAATAGAATGGATGTCTGGCTTTGGCAGATCTTTCAGTCTTGGCTTCCATTTTGTAGCGAGAACCAACAGAAAAACTGAAGGCGGGTGATTTACGATAATAATAATAGTGTTAATAACATCTCCTTAGCCTTCATCTATTTCCTTACCAAAAGTAATTAAGATGCTATGACTATATAAATAATTAATGATGATATAATTATTTTTATATCTTTGTCAAATAACGTTTCCAGCATATGGGAGGAAACTACCGTTCTGGTTAGGCTGATACTGGATTGCTTGCAATGTAAATGTTGGAGTCCAAGATATAGCAAGGACAAGAAAAGAGACAACATAATGGTTATTTTCATTTGTCTCTAAGGAAGTCTCAAAACCCATGTAAATGGTTTATGTTTTCATGAAAACACATGTTTTTTATTGCCCATAAAAACACAACTTTACAATAAACAAATTCCAGTTGCTTGCATTAGGAAAGTTCATTTCAATTAGGCCAGTTACATACCTTTTAACAACACCAGTGTCAAATTATGATAATGCTGCGTGACCCATAACTCACATGTCTGAGAAATGCTGCCTTTCCTAAGGGAAATGGAATAAAACCTTGTTCCTTTCCCATAAGTTGTGCAGCATGTTGGATGAACAACGTTGTGTGCTTGTCTCTAGAGAATTTGGTGTAAAACAGCTCCAGATTTTGTTTGGTGATCTCAGAGCTGGCTGAATAACTCCAGCCTTCCACAGCTCCAATTGCTGACATGCAGGAAGATGAGACTTTTGAATATTAAAAGCCTTCTCTGTGATGCTGAAGGAGATTAGTTTTTGGAATCCATTCATTGACACAAAGGCCAATGCTGAATGGAGGTTATATTTATTGTCTGCGAAACCCCTGAGTTAGCTGAAATCACTTGAGGCGTGTACACACATACATGTATTCTCTCACATTTCACCAGCTCCCCGTGATGCTGGTTTCTTTGAGCCAGGAACAGACAACTTTCAGGGACTTGGCTTGAAAAGATGCATGCATGTCACACCCTCTGTCACATTTTACAAGAGGCTACAACCAAGCAGTCTTTATACTCAGATTGTCTAGACACTGTGACGAAGTGGGAAAGGGCAAGTGAAAGAAAAAGCCCTTTTTATCAGTCGTTCACTTTGCGTCAAATTCTCCTTCCCTATGCACTTCCATTGCCAGCAAAAAGATAAAGGCAGCAAAAACCAAACAAAAATCAAGAAACTGATAATGCACTGGTTTTCTGTTCATATCATTCCTACTGAAAAGAAAACCACAGACCATTATTTTTCTGAAACTACCAGTACGTATGTATACCATCCCCTGGTTTATTCACTTTTTTCAGAATTAATACTTTGAACAATTTTATTTTTGTGGCTGATTTGTAGTTTTAACTTTTTCCCTCATCAAGTGACTAGAATGTGTAAATGAAGTGTGTAGAGCTGTCTCGTCAGCACTTGTAACTTGGTATGTGAAATCTTCCCAGATTTCAGTGGAGATTATTTTCCCTGCTCAGCTGAATGCTTGCAAATGAGCAACAAGAAAAATCCCTTTCCTCTCACCGCTCTCCCAGATTTCATGTTTCCCATCTCTTTTTTTCTTTCATTCTTTCATTTTTCTTTTCTGTTTTTTTTCCCATGAAAACACATGGGGAATAAATAAGAGGAGAAACAGAGCTGGAAAGGGAAAGGGAGGAGATGGTAGAGTTTCACGAGGAGGTAAGGTTGCAAGCCAACAAAAAGACTGCTGAGATTCTTCTTAAATAGTAAAGCCTGCATATCACTTAACTGTTTTGAAGTGAATAACCGTGTGTTCCAGCATGAGTCCTGGACTCATCTCTCCTACCCAAAGCCCCTTGGGCTCTGCCCTCGCCCTCCTCATCATCCTGCTTCACTCCCTGGCATTGCCCATGGGGAGCAGCTGGGAGAACTTCACTTCTCAGTGACATCTCCAAACAGAGGGGCTCCACAGCCAGAGTATCCTGCTATTGAAACAGGTAAAAGCAGCAGAGATATCTGTGCAAAGAATTTTTCACAGCTGATACAAAGCTAGCCGAGGCACCTCTGCACCTGTCACAGTCCCTGCGGGCTCACCTGGAGTCACTGCCTGTCCCAGGGATGGACAGCCACAATCTCCTGACACGGTACCCTGCACCTCCAGCACTGACCCAGCTACCAGAGCAAGCAGAGGCTGGAGTCTGGCACAACTGTCACAGCAGCAGCACTGTGTTTTGCAGCCTCCAGACTGCAAACCCCTTTCCCTCAACCTGTTGTCACTTTAGTTTCCTGAGGGATCCCAGCTCATGCCACCCGTTGCAGCAAGTGCAGAGTCAAGAATCCTTGTTTCTGTTCGTGTGAAGAAACGTAAACATTTTGGTGAGGGAAGTCTGCTAGGTGAATGTGGCATCTTCAAAGGAAAAGAGAAATGCAAAAAGGGCACCTTTAAATTTAAAGCAAGAGCAAGAGACGAGAGACCTCTGCTAACTGCAGACAATACAGCTCAGGGAAGTACATTAAAATGGTGCTTGTTTTTCTGAAAAGGCTTGTAGAATAACTGGAAGTATCTTCAAATAGCAAAAAATACACTTCAACAGGTTTAGTTTTTTTTTAATTAGACGAGTTAGATTTAGGAAGCAGGTATACAGACTGTGGACTGTCCCAGACAAGCAGGGAGCCACTGCATAATTTTTCAAGCATTGGCAATGGAGAAATGTACTTTTTCCAAATTCCATGAGTTTGTCAAAACCAATTTCCTGTGTTGATGTTGCGGTAAGGCATACAAAATAGCCAGTCTGGCGGCTACAGAAAAATGAGGGTATTTGAAAAAGGCTAGGCTTTTTATTTACCCTAAGTGACAGATATTGGCTAAAATGTGAAAAGAAATACGAAAAAAAAAAGTTCTTCACTATACTTTTTTTTTTTATGTTCTATGCATTTTCTCCCTGTCTGTTTCTATACTCTGGACAAAGTATGTCCAGTAATTCTAATTTTTTCAAAGATTTTTCTGTTGTTACTGCTCTGCTTGCAACCCCAATGTTTAGAGTATATTGTTTATGTGCCAGGTTACATGTAAGAGTCACCATACCAGTTCAGATCAAGGGTGCATCCAGTATCTGATTCCCTAGATTCATCATACCCAGTGTCAGAAATGCAAGGTTTGTGTCTAGATTCAGCTTAGGTCAATAATAAAGAGTTTGGTAACACCAGCACATGGATTATAAGATGTTAGAGCTGACAGATGAAAAGCAGTACCAGGTAGCAGGACTAATGTCAGAGGGCTGTCATGAGGCCAATCACCTTCTGTCTCCCTCCACCTAGAAAGAGGTAGGCACCTAAAATTAAGAGAGATTAACTCAGGCCCTGCTAGTGCCCCATGAGGGTGCTAAACAAGAGGTTACAAGAATTAAAAAACTTAGCGCAACCTTTTCTGAGCTGTACCCTCTCAGCTTCCTCCTGTCCAGGATCTGGAGTTGGAGACGCTCGGCATTTGATGTGTTAATTCCTCTGTGACTCCTGTATCCCTTTAGCTGCCCCACCATCCGCTACCAGCAGGTTTTACCCTTCTGTTTGGTACCGTATAAAAGGGTGCTGCTTTTTTTTTTTTTTTTTTCACTGTGCCATCTGATGAGCTCCCTTCTACTTTCCTGCGCTGTGCTAACTGTTGGTGCATTGTGTCTGCTTTTCTACCTGTCACGCAGCGCTCCAGCAATGGCAGGAGCTGTGTTGCCTTTAGGTGAAGTCAGCTCTCGTGTAGTTAGTGAGGCCAAACATGAGCTAAGCGCCTCGCTCTGTGTTTTGGGGGACAGACCTGAACACCTCAAGCTGCATTTTTTGTGTCCTTTACCTGCCAGTCGTGCTCCCCTGGCGAAGGGTGAATGAGAGGGTTTCCATCCTCTCGTCACCCCTGTGCAGGCCATTGCCTGGCCAGGGCTGGACAGAGAGCTGCCGTGACCATAAAAGCAGGCAGGACCCAGACCTTGATGGGAATCCACTGTGAGGAACATTTTGTGTGTGCTTTTCCCTGCTGTTTATATTCAAACCACTGGGGTTTTTTTTCAAAGTATTTAAATTTTTAGTGGTGAGCTTGGTTTGATCCTCTTCATCTGTGGGTTTGAGGGAGATCTGGTGACCGTCAGCATATGAACACCTCTCCTTTTCTTCCTCTCCTAGGATTTTAGATAATGGGCTGTGTGCAATGTAAGGATAAAGAAGCAACAAAACTGACTGATGAGAGGGATGGCAGTTTAACTCAAAGCTCAGGCTACCGCTATGGGACAGATCCCACTCCGCAGCACTATCCTAACTTTAGTGTGACTTCGATCCCAAACTACAACAACTTCCATGCCACAGGAGGCCAAGGACTGACAGTGTTTGGTGGAGTCAATTCCTCCTCTCATACAGGGACGCTGCGTACAAGAGGAGGAACAGGTGAGTTTCAAAGTCTTCTTTCAGTGCTCTTACTGAGTGTCAATCACATCATTACAGCAGAGGCACGACTGTCTCAGCATGCTGCTTTTGGGAAGAGTTATTTCAGGAAATAGTTCAAGGAATTGAAGGAGGAGTGGAGCTGGGTCTTCAGCCCTCCCTTTGCTAACTTGCAGGTGCTAGTTCACTTGGGGGATGAGAAATTACATATACATGTCCAATTCAGCTGACTGACTGCCTCGTCCCTCTAGCAGGGGATGGTAAGTATGGTCTGAGCCACCTCAAGTAGTTAACAGGAAATACTTGGCACAGCTGTGTCTGAACTCTCTCTTCAAACTCTCTTTCTTCGCTTGGGATCCTACACTGTGTGTGGGTACCAAACCACAAGAGTACTGATGATGGTACAGAGTAAAGGAGGTGGTGTGCCTGCTGGCTGCGTAAAAGTAGAGGGATTAGAATGGTTGTCCAAAAAGTAGGAGGCTTCAGGTTATTTTACTCCTCAGCAACCAGAGTAGCTTACATTTGGCTTAGCCACCTCGGCTCTTGAGGTTCCTTTCTCTGCTGTTTTTTGTGATGGAGCATAACTCACCTGTCTTCATCTTTAGGTGTAACTCTTTTTGTGGCGCTTTATGACTATGAAGCAAGAACAGAAGATGACTTGACTTTTCGCAAAGGAGAGAAATTTCAAATACTTAACAGCTCGTAAGTTTTAGGCTTGGGAATATGCTTGTTAATATTTTTAAACTTAAAATGTTGACAATTATATTTGTCTGCTTATGTTATTAGTAAAATCTAATATTGGATATTCTGCATATGTAGGGATTTTACTCTATGCTTACTTACTTATCTTTGCATGTAGTGCACTTTTGCAAAGTACTTTATTATTGAAAAAAAAAACTTCCAACCACAGGCAGCTTTACTTCAAAAGTAAGCCTTAGATTGTGTGATTCACTGCTTACATTTCACAGTAAACTCACATTCAGAACTGAGAGTACCAGCTCTGTACTTTACCAGTAGTCACAGAAATTCTGCAAGGCATGTACTAACACTTTTTGCAATCTGCTGCAAGGATCTACACAGAAACGAGCTAAAAACTGATTCACAAAAGAGACGTTACCCAGACTTGCATGTCAAGTTTGAAAGCATTTTTTAAAAACTTTTAAAGGTAGGTGTTACAGTCAGAACATGCTAGGAAGTTCTGTTAAGTGAGAGTGCACCATTTTACAGTTGCATTTGGCATGAAAACCACACTTCCATCCTGGATATCATCAACTTAAAATTAATTTTCTGAACTGCCCAGAGAAAAAAATGCCTTAGCAATTTAAAATAACATCTAAAACTTACTGTGCTACTGACCTATATCTGAAGATCTTGTAATTCTTGGCTAAAAACATAAAGTTGAAGGCTCTGTGTTATGTTCAGTATTGCTATCACATAGAGGTAAAAATGGGTTAACAACCAAGTATGTCGCTTTCTAGAGGCTTTGTGATATTGCTGTCATCTTTTTTTTTCTTACACTATGTGACAGTGAGGCAAATTCATTCCTGGTGCAAGTCCTGTTATTTTTATTAGAACAACTCCAGGGCTGGAGTTGGCTCAATGTGCGTTAAAGTTTAAAAAAAAAATCAGGTAATTCTGTGGAATATTTCATGAAGCCGTGAAGCTGAGGAGCTTTGATGTAGATGAAAGCATAGAAACTTCAGTTATGACTTGTAGAGCGAGCAGCAGTTTAAAAACCTCTCTACTTCTAAATTAGCACTTGGGAAAAAAAACGGTTTTTAGCCTATCATCCATTTTTGTTCACGTTGCCTGCTGCTTTCCTAACCTTGCACAAACTATGCCATAACTTGAAACAAGAAGAAATTCCACACATTAGAAATTCCATAGACATGCCAGTTGAAATCAGGGGGTGCTCACCAGGACTTGCAGAGCAATCGTAGTTGGAGTTGGTGGGACGGAGAGATTCCCCCATGTGTGGGTGGTTGCAGTACATGCATTTTGAGACAGGTAATTACTGCCTGGAGGAAGGTTTTCTAAGAGAAAAAAAAAACCCAAGCATCCACTGATTCTGTTGTAGGATTATAGAAGCTCAGTTCCCATCGTAGTCAGCTCTGCTTATAAATGCCACCCTAACCACACTCCTGGAGCACTGACAGCCAGGCTGGGAATCTTCAGAAAGCAGCTTTTCTGTGAGAACGCTTCCTCCCTTCACTTATATCAGAAATGATATGAAGGAAGCCCATTTTTTTTAAGAGTCTGCCAATCCTGCTTGCAACCAGAAGGCATATATGTGCACAAAACTAGTTTGTCTGGAATTTTTGGAGGGGTTTTGGATTATTTTGGTGTGATGTTATGTTGATGGTTGGACTTGATGATCTTGGAGGTCTTTTCCAACCTTGAAGATTCCATGATTCTATGATTTTTTACTTCTCAACAAATGAAATTTGATTTGTGCTTTGGATTCAAAGCTCAGGACAGCAATATCTGAAATGGCATACAGAGGGTATCTCTGTGGTTTGAAGTCAGAAATGATACCAAAGGCAGCCTGAGGGAAAGAGGTACCTGCAGGGGTGGTTCAGAGCAGAGCCTTACTTCAGGGCTCAGAAAGACTCGGCCATCCCCTGCATCCCCACCGCCACTCTCACATACCCCGGCTAGCCCCATTGACTGGCCTCCTCCTAACTCAGCTGGGTGTCTAAAATTAAGAGCTGTGAAAAAAAAGCCTGCATTTTTCGTCCTTTCTGGCAGTGCTTTGAGAGATTTAAGCTTCTCTGTCAAAGCAGAGGGGATTGTTTCTGATGTGATCACCTGTGGGATTGCTTTTTTCCCTCCCTAGATATGATAAAATACCTCCATCTAGTGGACTTTCTGTGCAGTAAGGAAAAGAAATGTAGTGGTGCAATTTATCAATCACAGCATGGCATAATCTCTCAGAAATATTCTACAGCAACAGGATGTGTTTTCTGTAACTGCTTGCACACAGAAGAGGCTGAATTCTCTAGCCGCGTTTGATAATAGTGTTTTCTTGAGTGAAAAAATCTCTGTTCTACAGAGAGGGGAGCTGAGAAAGAGTTTCTAAGCAGTGCAGAAATAGAAAAGAGAATGCTTATTAGTAGCAGTAGGAGTTAAACATCTGTGAATCGGGTGCTGAGAGTGTAATACAAATTGCTAAATCCCAAATCGTTGCATCCTGTAAAAAGCTGAGAAATAAACTTCCCCTAAAGCTGCGCATGCTACTGGAACGTTCATTGTCTGAAGGGCAGTACAATGTACACACATGTGTACAACAAAAATTGATGCTCAGCCTGCGGACCACTGCCATAAGATGGTCCTCTTCATATTTAAATGTTGTAGAAGAATGGGGTTTTGTAAGCATTTGAAAGTGCAGCTAAGTCCTTTGCTACTTCAGATACCTCCTCTTGGTGACCAAGAGATGGAATCCAGGCAACAAAGTGTGATCCTGGAGAGCTATCTACAACTCCGTGTTGAGAGATGCCTTTTTGATGCCTTTGAGTTCCAGATGAATTATCCCCATAGAAGTTCAAAATTAGCAGTGGATCTGACAGTGTTCAGTTTGGCAATTTTTCTATAAGCTCTCTCAAGGCTCTGTTTAAGAGTAATTGCTATGGAGACAGTTTTCAGTATTCTGTTCCAAATCCAGCCCTCACCAAATCTGATTTCACTGGGTTGTTGTGCCTGTTTATGCCATTATGCTACTTTTGAAAGGCTGCATTACTAATTACCACTGAAATAATAATAGGTGTAAAGAAATACAGCTATTAGATGTAAACAGCTTGGGTTTAGATGCAAACAGCTCTCTCAGAAGCACCCGGTGATAAATAGATGAGTTGCTGCAGATTCTTATGCCATGCAGCTGCGGGTGCTGTTAGCAAAGTCGGATCATTGTCTTTACGGCTGTGTCTCACTCTTATTTCTCTTCCTTACCTCTTCTTCTGCAGGGAAGGAGACTGGTGGGAGGCCCGGTCCTTGGCAACAGGCGGAACTGGTTACATTCCCAGTAATTATGTGGCTCCAGTCGATTCCATCCAAGCAGAGGAGTATGTTTTCTTTTCATTATAAAGACCCATTAGTGCTGTATTTGAAAGAGATTTGAGGAGTTGGTTTTGACTGATTGCAGTGATTTTTCAAATGACTTAAATTATTTTTATTTCGGTTCTTAACTGCACTGATAAATAATTAGGTAATTAGCAATGAAAGAAGTACAAACTCAGTGCTTTTTCAATGTCAAAACAAAGGAATAAATCCTAAAGGAACACAGGTCTGCTTCCTTTGAGTGTCGACCATTTTCAAGCTTTAAGCGAAGAGTGCCCTTGCTTTTCCCGAACCAACTTGTAAAAATACTTGGAGTCAATTAGTGTGCAAATTGTCTATTGAAGAGGGCACATTGTATCAACAAATACCTATGAATAGGTAGGATGCCTACAATGCATACAGCAGGCAGCATAATGAGGACGTACCTATATGAAAAATTGAAATTATTTCCAGTATAGAAGATAGACTGCAAGAGCCTATAGCTGAGCAGGCACTACAGTCATCTGTACTTCAGGTTGTACTGGGTTGATTGTAAAAGAAAAAAAAAAAAAATTGCTGCAGGAAGGAAGAAGCCTGAAAGCCTCATAGAATCATAGAACCACAGTAAAGTGGTTGCATCTGGTCCTTCTGCTGAGGTTTTGTAGCTGTGCTACAACAAAAATATTGGGTACTAATACATCACTGTGTAAGTCAAATATGTACTTTATAGCAACATCTGTAAAAATACTGCTCTTTGGCAACAGCGCATTTTTCTGCCCTTTTCCTCATCTATCCCTTCCACCTGCCAAGTCTTGCTTTCTGTTTGTCAAAGTCTGGCCTTTGTCATAAGACACCAAACAAGCATTCTCAGCATCTACTGGTTACAGGCTTAATGCAAAGTGCTGCTGCATGAGGTATGCAACATCTACTGCACAGTTTGTCACATTAGCTTCCCACCACAATAAAAGAGACAGAGTATGACAAAAATGGTTAAATATTCTTCAGTAACCATAGTTTCTGCAAGTAATCCTCCATGTCTGAGTTCCATGACACTACCTAGGAATCCTGTATAGCATTTGTTTTACTATTTCTGATGTTTCTCTAAGGTGGTACTTTGGCAAACTTGGCCGAAAAGATGCTGAGAGGCAGCTGTTGTCATTTGGAAACCCCAGAGGTACCTTCCTGATCCGGGAAAGTGAAACTACCAAAGGTAGGCTGGCCAAAGCTATTCTGATTATGAATGAGAAGATATTTGAGAAATGCGCTAAGTTTGTGAAATACTGTTTTCAGTGGTATGAAGGTAGAGATAAGTGTCACCTTCCATATATGCATGCTAGGGAATTAGATGTCTAGACATCCCAGGTCTTTGAGTGACTGTTCAAGCAGAGAAAAACCCAAGTGCAAGCCATGCCACGCTCAACTCATATCTGCAATGCAAGTTCTGCACAGGCAGGGTGCTGTGCTCTGCTGTCACACTCTTGGGCATCACACTGTCTCTTTCAATGCATGTGTAGAGGATACTACTATTGCAATGGAGTTGGGTGGAGAGTGGCCCCTCAGAATGGCAGCTATGGGGCTACAGGAGGCAGACCTCCTGGTGTCCATATTCGGGTCCAGGCACAGCCGGCTACCTTACCTTGAACAGGTGCTGGGAATCTCCAGTCTAGTTTGGTGAAAATTACTGCTTACTTCTGAACAAGCAGAATATTTCAACCCTCTTTCCTGGAAGATATTAAGATAAGATTTTTGGGGGGAGGGAGGTACTTCTTGTTATTTCAGGAAGATTAGGGGAGTTTTACTTCTTGTTATTTCAGGAAGATTAGAGGACTTTTTTTCCTTACCTCTTTGAAAAGCTGGATCTCTGGGGAAAAAAAAAAAAAAAAGAAAAAGATGTAGCAGTTTTAAATTCATAGATTAACAGTGAAAATACTTGAATATATTCTAATTAATATATTCATAAAGTATTTAACTATAACCATTCTGTTGAAGTCAAATGTATTCTCCTCCTTCCCTCTAAAAATATTGGAGGAATTCCAGTTTTCTTGGTGGGTGCTATCTTTGCTTTTACATTTTGTTCATGAGGCCTGTCAACATCTTCTTCAAAGTTCCACATGTATGAAAAGACCTCTCTAACTCATAAAACTGTTGAGGACAAAAACTGCAAACAAACCTGGCCATTTCTCAATTAACCAGCAATCCAAAACAATAGCTGTGAGAAGCATAAGTCACTAGAATTAATTCCATGTAAGTTCTGAAGTCTAATGATGGTTCATGTAATTAAAGCACTGACTTGTCAGTGCTTTGATCAGAGTACACTCCATCAGCTAGAGTTAGCATGCAAAGCAGTTGGAGTCATGACTGGTAATGGGGCTTAAAGAAGAGAAGCACTCCTTCCCACTCCCTATCTTCAGATACTGTATTCTGTCATCTAAAATTGTAAGTTTTACATTTTTTACTCCTGCGGTCACTGGATTCTTCCTTCACTGCCCGTAGTTCTGAAGACTGTTTATGATGCAAAAGCTGAATAGATATGCTGTTGTTTCAGACAGATAATTTCCCATCTTGTCACCCCACAGCTTCACTGTGTCGTATGTAGCAGTGAGGCATTCTTACCGGGAGCAAGACAGGCTCTGACTTGCTCTTTTTCTGCAAATAGCCTCCACCTCTTTGTTTTCACCAACAGTTGTTGAGATGTGTGTGAGAAGCAGAAATTCATTCCACTCTGGGCTGAGTTTAAAAACTCACTCTTATAGGCATGCGTGGATCCTCAAAAGAAGCACCACACCATTTCTCTGACCCACATTATCAGTGTAGTCTGTTTTGACCATTTTTATACAGTGATAGGGCATATGTTTTGCAGGGCTGTTCACTTAGCTAAGTCAGGGCTTTTTTCTAGATCTTCTTGCGAGACACAAAAGCATTGGGGAAATGGAGTAATCCATCATGGATAGACTTACAGCAACAAGCTTAATTTCTCCACATTTGAACTTAAGGCTTTCTACATCTTCAGGCTAAGTTTGCATCAAAGCCATTGGAAAAAAAACAAACATGCATGGTTTTTGTCAAAAATGCCTATTTCCTTTCTCATCGTTGTGGTGTTTCAGTATGTTGTTAGAAGAAAACAGAGGGAACTTGTTGTTCATGAGAGAGAAAAAAAGTCAGCTGGGAGGGCTTGAATGGTGCATTCTCCCATAAGTGTTCTCAAAGTGCCTTGCTCCAGCTAGTCGTCTTGGGCTTGAGGCAGGAATTGTTTTGTGACCTAGAATCGTCCCTTCTGCTTTAAATAATAAAAATCTAAAAAAAATTAATCAGGATCATGTTAAAAGTATCATCATGGATGACTTCAGCATGAATTTAACCTCCCTTGATCATGGTTACCTTCTCTTCTTCCTTCCAAAATAAATCATATGGAGCTGGCTTTTCATTTTTTCAGTGCCTGACTACGCAGGTACTTCATCAGCTCTTGTCTGTATAATCCCTCACCTGGTTTCAATCTCCACCCTCCAAGGCTGTCTGGTTTTAGGTTTGGTTTTTTAAAAAAATCATTAGTGTGATATATTGTAATGTTGTATTTCCTTCCAAATTTTTATTATGTGTATCTCTCATATTTGAATTTATCATCAGATAATAATGAATAGTATAAATAACCAACAGCCTAAATAAATGAATAATGAAATCCATCTTGGTTCTTGTTTTTGTCCAGATTTGAACTAAAGCTCCAGTCCTGCAACTCGATCTGGGGTCAGCGGGGGTCCACAGAGGGCCACCCACGCAGCTCTGATTGCAGACCTGGAGCCACAGATTGTTTACATTTTCCTAAGGAATCTAAAATAGTGACCAGATAGGCAGGGAGCGTGACTAAAGAAAATACAGCTGCTGCCAGCAGATCAAAACTCACAAGTGTGGAGGTGGAGAACACTGCCTGGAAAATTTTGAAAGTAGGCTGACAGTATACAACCCAGAGTGGTGGTACAAAGCATGCACAAGATGTGCTTGCAAATCCCAAAAAAAGCTTTGAACTCCTAACTGAGAGAGATGTACTTACTCAGTGGGAGAATCTCCTCAGAAAAATATCCTAAGCGAACTGTGTTTTTCTACACTTAGAAATAAAAACCCTGTCATTCCTCTCAGGCTGTCTCCCATTCACATAAACCAGAATCATCTGTGTGAGTGCTGGCTCTTTTCCTCATATTTAGAGGACAAACAGCAGGGAATTTGAGAAGTCCTTGGAGTCAGGGTGGAGACGTTTTGTTCACTGCAGCTCCCTCGACAGTGAGCCACCCACCAGTGTGACCTGTTGCAGGTCAACATGGTCAGGGAAACTTCTTCCTGAGGAGACATCCAAGAAAGACATCTTACACCAGGAGTCTCAAACACCTAACAGTAGGGCCTTCTTTAAATTATTTCACTTAGCTGGAGGTGGTTCTGGAGGATGTGAACCTGCCAGGGGTGTTGAAAAGTACCCCGACTGGGATAAGCGGCAGTTGGTGCTGTTTGCTGTCAGACCTGTAGGAAATCACTCTACCTTTCATGTTGTCCAAAATTGTCTGCTGGTGGTTTTCCTTTCCTGCGCTTAGCTGACATGGATACCAGTGAAAGCAGCACAGGCTCCAGGAGGGGGACCTTCCTGAGATCTCTGCAGTTGCCAGTTACCTCCAGTTTTTTTTTTCCTTTTAATGTCTGAATTACCTTTGAGTAAACACAATATTCCTCTCAGTCATGAGTGAAGACTTGTCTTCTCCACTGCCTTTGAAGTGGCCATGCTTTTGCTCAGAAACTGCATTATGGTGTAAAATGTGACTTTGCTTTTGACGTTGTAGAGAACCAACACGTGGGTGTCACTGTATGTAGAATAGGATTGTGCTTCAAATTAAGGCCCCTGAATGTGTAGGTCCCCACGTAGGTGATCAGGCTCCCTTTACAGTCAGCAGGAAGCTGGGGTTCCATTCAGCTGCCCACCACTGCAGACACCTGGTGCTCAAACCCACGTTTTGCCATCGGTGTCTATAGTGCCATAACACTCATGGAAACTACTCTGGGATTCAGCTGCCCTGTTAGCACAGAAGCTTATGTGTGGGCATCTAAATCAAGCCCATAGCCCAGCTGCAGACAGCCAGCACTACACATAAAACTAAATCCAGCCCCTCAACTGAGGTTCCTTTACGTGGCCATGAGCATCCAGAGACATGTGAAATGCCTGCAGGGCATCCAAGTGGACCATTCTTGCAGATCTCCTGGTGCACAGTCATGGTGTAGTACCACCTTCCAAAGACTGTGACGTGCAAAGTATGCTAATTTGGTTGTTTAATGTTTATAAAGAACTTTGGGATCCATCTGGGTTGCAACACTGCATGTATATAAAGTTGTTATCTCCAGTGCTTCCTGTTAAAATCTTGATATTTACTGCCCACCGGCATTTACCTAAAGTATAGTATTTGCAGTGTAAACTGACACTTAGAATTAGGAAAAGTCAATTTAACAACCTGAAGCAGTAAATGTTAAAATGCAATTTTTCATTTACACAGAAGTCCTGATTTCTTTCTAGAAAAATGTGAAAGGGACATGGTGTGAACATCAAAAGATTTCTGTGATGCTTACTTCATTGTGTTAGATTCCCTTGTTCTTTTTCAAGGTACAGGAAGCATTTTTTGGAAGCAATTTCTCTTTCACTTTATAACAACTGGCCAGCAAACCAAAATCTTTGTGTCTAAAAGCTACTTAAAATTTTTTATTTCTCCTTTCCTTGGAACAGGTGCCTATTCCCTGTCTATTCGTGACTGGGATGATATGAAAGGCGATCATGTCAAACATTATAAGATTCGTAAACTTGACAATGGTGGATATTATATCACAACTCGGGCACAATTTGAAACTCTTCAGCAGCTGGTTCAGCATTATTCAGGTAATTTTTCAGATAATACACAGCACTCAAGTATTTTAAAACAAAAGTGTTTGCTGCTGAGCTGACATATGTGTAAGATGCCCTAAAGAATCACTTGAGCTATGTCTTTTGCTTGTTGTAATGCATCTTCCATTATCCCTTTCCCATTACAGTTACAAATGGCCTTGAGTGCCATTCACAGTGTACAGCAGCAGAGCTTTTAAAAGCTAGCACTCTACGGAGGTAAAGGTTTTGCCTGCTCTCCCTCTTCAAAGCAAACAGAATTACTGAATTTTACTTGCACATCTCAAAGCATGAATTCCCTGTGCATAAACGAGTGCTAATATGTACCATTTTGCAGCACAATATTGATAATAAAGCAAAAAGGGTATTGTATTGTGGAATTCACTCACCTAAAGCAATGACCAAAAGGTTTGCATATATTACTTGACTCAAATTTTCCCTCTGGATTTGTGTTCGATGTGCAAAGTATTAACATTTAAATTATAATCAATCTAGTTTTTAAAATAAATATGGCAAGTTGGGTGTTTGTGTATGCACACTGTTTGTGTCCACCCGCCAAGCTCTTTTTTTTTTTTTTTAATTCCTATGATTAAAACGTGGCGTGCAACAGTGCACTCTGCTGTCACTGGGGATTGGGATACAATAGATGCAACTTTAAAACCTTCCAAACCTCTTCATAGGTCACTGGTTCTTATGTAGAAGATTGCCATGCTTCTCAACATGGTCACTTTTAAAGCAAAAGTTCATATTTTTAATTATTTTGCTTTTTATTTTTTCCTTACTTTAACTGTTCATAATATTAACAGATGACCTCAAATGCTCACTGCTCAAAAACTTGTCATAATTTTTACTTGGGAATTCAGCTTCTCCATGGGGTGTTTTTTCTGTATTCTTTGTATTCTCTCTGCTGTATTCTTATGCTATTCATACTAGACATCTGGCTGTCTTCTCTGCCCAATTTCTGATGAGTGTATACTGCCTAGGAGAATTTCTAGTTGTTTCTGGTGACTCTACATTAAACTAAGCTAAATAATGTATAAAAAGTGACATCTAAGGAAGATAATTTTCAACCCTACTACACCAGCTGGTATATATCAACTTTTAGTTTTCTGTGGTCAGATTATTTTGGCTTTATATTTTCCATGCACAGATGCAGAAACAAATAGATCTGGAAGCAGGCAATTCTGTGGAACGAAGAGGTGTACCCGCTAGGGTCCAGGCAGGGCATCTCAGGAGAATGTGGTACAGACCCTCACTCCAGAGGTTTCACCTGTGGTCTTCAGACCCAGGTGAGCACAGGAGCCTTTGTTCAATGCCAGCCCCAGCTGACTCAAAACAGGAAGGGTGCCTCTAAGCCCCTGCTCTGCATTCTGGATTGTGGGAGGTAGATGAGCAGAACACCTTGTGAGTGCCTAGGTTTACTTCTAGGGAGAGCTCAAAGATGCCCAAAGGACTCCGTAAAGATCAGCTTGGTTCCTGCAGAACCACTGCTGAGACCATAGGTCACTGCCTATCCAACAAGACAGGTATGCTCTGCAGCCCAGTCTTCAGCCTTCATCCCATAGCTGACCAAACTGGAGGACCATTCCAGTCCAGGCAGCTGGAAACCAGGCTACACAGATAGACAGTGTGCAGTTTGGTCTTATATAAGCAGTCCTAGGTCAGGAGCTGGAAGTACAAAGTGGACCTTTCTGCAGATGCTGCACAGGTAGCTCCACGCTGTGCTCCCATTGCTCTGCCAAGTGCCCTTGTTGCCTAGACTTCCCTCTTGTCCCAGCCCCTTCTTACCTGGATGATAAAACTAACTGCAGTGTCTGGACTTTCACAGATGAGATTTACGAATGAAAAATACTGAGATCCCCAGGGTGTCCTGATGTCAGACTGAAGTCAAATAACAGCACATCTGAAGCTGAAGCACAGTTCACCCAATCCCTAACAGCCGGCCTGTCAAGCATAAGCTCTTGTGCGTGCGGTCTAGGCTTAACTGGAGCACCAGCATGCCGAGCTTTTTTTTTTTTTCAACTAAAGAAAACAAGGAGGTCTTAAAACCCTCCAGTTTCTTTCTGCAGCTGTCCAAACTCAAAAGAAAGCTTTCCAGATAGTATCCATATTTTGAGTAGTTCCTCTCCTAATGTTCCCATTGGAATTATCTTGGAATAGACATGCCAACTGGTGAGCTCATCTTCCCTATTTTGTAATCTTTGTGTTCTTGCTACAGGAGACACAACAAGGTCCTTGTCAGGGTGTCTGTAGGGACTTCCTCACCATCCCACAACATTTGGGCTGAGGTGGTAGAGCTTGGTGTTGCAAGGAGCTTCAGTGCTTGCCCACCTTATAATGCTGAAACAAACTGTTCACATGCCCAGAAAGAAATCTTGCACAGGAGAATACAGATTATGTTTAAATCTGAAGTACAGTTGCAGTTTCCCATCCTGTTCTGCTCTGCTGCAGCTGTTTTAAGATACAAGTTGCTGTGCGAGCTTTATATTGTAGTCTGCTTTGTGTGGCATAGTGTACTACACAACAGTATGTGTGTGTACATATATATATAAAATTGTTTTTACTCCTGCCAAAGTATCTTCTGACTTTTGCCACAGTTCAGTCTTCTGTGCAGCTTTGCAAGACACGTATAATGAATCTGCCCCAAACGATGTAGGACTGGCTGCATATGCTAATAAAGGTTTGCTCTATAAAGAATGACAGAAAAAGTCTTTTACAGGACACCTAGAAAAACACCTTTCCACAGAGTAGAATACAGAAAATACCTTTTTTCGAGATACCCAGAAAAAAATTGAAAAAAAAAACCTGCCAATTTTTTATTCCTGTGATTTTCAGAAAAAGTGAGTCTTCTCTGTGTTTCTTTTACTCAGTTCAGAAACAATCCAGTTTGTGACTTACAGATGATTTTTTCAAAGCTATACTGCGCTATGCTATACCAGTTACCCATGAAGTTATCTTAATCCAGCACTGTGGGAGAAGGGAAATCCTGAGTCCACAAGAGAAACCGTTGGCGGTCACCTTCCATTTCAGGCTGTGGAAACAGACTAAAATATTTCCTGTTCTGTCTCAAATGAATATGTTTCAGTGTTCAATTTCTAATCTTCCAGGATGCTTTGTGGTATGCAACTAACAGCTGTTGTGAGTAGCATTGTTTTTATGCTTACTGTTTTTGTTTCATGTCACACTTTTTTTTCTTTCCTCTCCTTTGCTGTCGGCTTCACTTCTGGCTCCATCAGAGAGAGCTGCAGGTCTTTGCTGCCGCTTAGTAGTCCCCTGTCATAAAGGAATGCCAAGGCTTACTGATCTGTCTGTCAAAACCAAAGATGTCTGGGAAATTCCACGAGAATCCCTACAGTTGATCAAGAGACTGGGAAATGGGCAGTTTGGGGAAGTATGGATGGGTATGGAGCAAAATAATTATTTTAAAATAGCTCTCTGTGTGGGGATTACAAGATGGAAGGTGAAAATGTAGGACACTGTGACCCACAAGAAAAAAAAAAAGAGCAAGGCTCAAACTGTTGTGAAAAATGCCTTTGGAAACATGTCTTTGACTTTGAAATTCTTTAATCTTCGACTTTCACTGTAATTAATGGCAAAAGAAAACTGAAATTCCACGTTTCCTTGGAAGGTTTTGATTTTGACAAATTACAACTGTCTTAATAATAAATCAAGGCTCACATAGTAATCTATTAATTATACCAAGGAGCCTTTTTCTGCAAGCTAACAAAAAAGTTATCCAAAAACCAGTGTTTGCAAATGAGTTTTAATGTAGCACTGAGGGACAAGTCACCTTCCATCTTTCTCAATGCATGCATAATTTTGGATTATAAGTGTGTTTTTTTTATTAATTTCCTCTCCTATAGAGAAAGCTGATGGTTTGTGTTTTAACTTAACTGTGATTGCTACGAATAATACCCCACAAACTGTTGGATTGGCTAAAGATGCATGGGAAGTTGCACGTGATTCATTATTTCTGGAGCAGAAGCTTGGTCAGGGGTGTTTCGCTGAAGTGTGGCGTGGTAAGGCAGAGAATATATTTTGCTTTGGATGGATCTTTTAAGTCCCTCTTGGCAGAAATAAACATTTCAAGTAGAGATCTTAAAGCTAAAAGATAAAATAGTATGAAATGTTAGTCTGTATCGCCTGAAGCAGTCAGACCTGAATACAGTAATCCATGGGGAAACTTATTTGCACACAGTGGTATGAGAGGTTAGGGCATTAAACTTCATTAATTGCATTGGGTTTATTTGGGTGACTACACACAATTGCTAGGTATTAAAATAGGAACGATGCTAAACTTGTAAGGCAGAACGGCTAATCAGAAATTAATCTGGTAAGTAGACAATTTTTTCCTCATGTGTTTTAGCATTGATGGGATCAAACCCTGAAAATGCTTCCATCCGCTCTCCCAGTTTAGAAATAATGAGAAGTATCAGCAAGCTGATATTGTCAAGCCAGCTTTCCCATGCATCCACTTCTTTAGGTCTGTTTTGAAATTTGTATCTGCGGCAGAACCCCGTAACTCAATACAGAGACCAAGGACAATAGAGGCAAGACTTGCCCAGCCCAGCTGAACCCCAACTTTGAAGTCCAGAAATACTGACATTTTCCAAATCCACTGGCATTGTTTTCTGTACACTTGTGAGCTTTACTTACTGCTCCCCTCTCTATGGGCCTCATTCTTTTAATGACTGTAGAACAATAGCAATTTAAAATATGCATAAATCTTAGTATAGCCATAGCATTTGAAACACAATATAGTGGCCATTTAATGGCAGGTGGGCTCGATTTTTGTGCCAAATTACTTTCTGTGTAGCTTCTTTAAAATTACCGATTCAAATAAAGAACCACTATATATTGTTTCTTTATGTCAGAATCATTTGGTGGAGCAGTTTGGCCACTCTTATTGTTGCAGTGACACAGAAGTATGTACAACCAGAATAACCAGCAGGCTCTCCTGGGTTCTTGCAGCTGTTTTCCATTGCAAGACTACAGCAAGGAGTACAGCAGCAAGTCTGTGAAATGTATAGAATTTATAGAATAGAAATCTAGAAATTTACAGAATTTCACAGAATTACAGCTGACCTGTTGCAAAGAAAACTACCTATATTTTATATTGGCATCCTCATGTAATTGCAGTTTCACCTTCTTGTTCTCCATCTTGAATGCATGCCAGAGTTTCAAGTTGGTGTTAATCCTTCAGCTGGTCAGCTTTGTGTGCTGTAGACCTTAAACTGTTACATTAAGCTAAAGTAGCAAATGTAGTTAAAAAAAAAAAATCAGATCTAAGTGCTATGCAGTGCCAAGTATCAGTACCAAATGTCTGTCAGAAATGCTTATGTTTCTTAAAGTAATGTATAGTAAAAATATGTTAACAGCCCTGAAGCATTACCAAATCGGAATAGATTAACACAGTAAAAATAACTAAAAATTGCATTAAGTAGAAACTAACTACATATGAGAGGAATTCACAGGGAGGTCTCTGCTAATTTTCTATTAGAGAGAAAAATAACAAAGCACAACAAGGAAATTTAACAATTTAAACTGAAATCTGGGCTGAGAGGATGTTAACCTTTTTGTTTTATTTTCTTTCTTTAACTGGAGAAATTCATAGAGGTATTTAAAAATAGAACTGCTGAAAACACATCATGGTAATAGGACGAGTCCTGTGATTTTTATTAAGGCAATGCAAGCAGATAATACACAGTTAATCCTGTTAACACACCAGATAAAATCCTGGTTTATTAATGCCAGGGACAGAAGCCCTGATGCTGTGAGCCTAGGGTTTCATTCCTGGTTCATATAATCTGCGGTACCTCTGCAAAGTGGCCGTGACTGGTGGCACTCTGCAACCCAGAGCCTCAGAGGCTCCAGGTAAAACATGTTCCTTTTTACCCGTTGGAAAAGATTTTGGCCACCCTGCTTCAAATTAGAAGGCAAAACCGCATCCTTCCCAGCTCACACTGGGTGCCACTGAAGCAAAGTCCTGCTTCAGCTCTGATTTGAAGGACAGAGTCAAACTAAGGCCTCAAGCACACTGGGGTAGCGGTGGTGATAACTCAGGACATTATTGCATCACCGGTAGAGGTGACAGCACCAGGCACTGAGCTGGCAGAAGAAAATCTAGGCGTAGTGAGAAACAAATTTGCACTGCACACCTTTGGCTCATATGTGCCCGAAGCTCCCCTCAGACAACACCATGTGTTGCTGCATGGATCGCCCTGCAAGTGAGGGACAACACCACAGGCGAGATGGCAGCTGGGACCTGACCACTTGCACAAAATCCAGCTCATGTTATGCTCTGGCAGGTTGCAAAAGCTCATGATGAAGTTATTTTGGCTTAACCAGTTCTTGTGCCGCAGCTGAGCCCTGGTAACTGTTAATGTGCTTTTAACAAAGACAAACCAGGCTTATTTTACATATTACTTTTTTTGATGACATCTTTGTTTAGAGAAACTAGATCTGAGTCTGAGTCTTCATGTACTTGGTAGGCCTTCTGCTATCCTCATGCTTAAGTGCAGAGGAGTAGTTTCTACCTCATGTAATTAATTCCTGAAGTAATTTAGTATTGCTCTGCCTTATCACACAGCAGCTGCCTATCAACTGTTCACAGGTCCCATTCAAAGCCAGTTCAGCCCTGGCTCTGGAGCAGGGTTCTGGCGAGTCTGGGCAAGGGACAACCAGAAATGCGCTACAAAAGTGATGTTTCTGCCCATTTTAATTTTCCTGCCTTTCCCTTGCCCAGTCCCCCATCCCCCAAAAAAAACCTGTTAACACAGGAAGGTGTTTTGTTTTTTTTTTTCTTTCCAGTCCTCCTTCTCCTCCTTGCAAATACCGGAGTGAAGCCCCACCTCTTGTGGGATGCCCTGAGTCAGCCTTCTCCAGCTCTCTCCAGGCCCTTATGCAGGCTTGTAGGTGTTACAGAAGGCTTGGCAGATGATGGCTTAAAAATGATGCAACTTGTCCATCTCAGTGCTGGCGCAAAGGAAAGAACAAAGTGAAGTGGACAGGAACCACTGCATTTTCACTCGGCAGCTGCTAGGCTTCTGGGGATGAGGAGAGAAAGGAAAAAGACACATTTTGGGTTGGAAACACGCCTGTGTTTCTAAAATGAAATAGATTCAGAATTTGTTTCTTGGGAATTTTTCTTAAAATATATTTTTTTCCTCTGACTCAGAACAAAAACAAAATGTTAAAATGTCTTGCAAATGGAAAGTTCTGGGTTTAACCAGTTTTGTTATCCAAATCTGTGACTGGAGCTGTGTTGTTGTCTGTAGCAATTACTCATTAGCAGGGGAATACATGAAGATGGATTTCAGCAGTCCTGTGTTTCTGACTCAGAGAAGGTTTCCGTGGACATCAGTGGAATCATTGTCTGAGTAGGACAACAACCATTTTGCCCTAGTGCCAATGGGAGTATTATTTTTTCAGTATAATAGAAAAAGAAATAAATATGTGGGAGGCATGGGAGGAATGTAATGATAAGGCCACATGGGAAACCACACTTTAAAAAAAAAATAATTATATGAAGTGTCCTTGCTAGTTTATTCCTTGGTTACATTAGGTATCAGGCTGAAAAAGCAACAGAAGATATTTAATCTAACTAAGTATCTGTGCTTGTAGGTACGTGGAATGGAAATACTAAAGTGGCTATCAAGACCCTGAAGCCTGGCACTATGTCTCCAGAATCCTTCTTAGAGGAAGCCCAAATCATGAAGAAGCTAAAACATGACAAACTGGTCCAACTTTATGCGGTGGTATCTGAAGAACCAATCTATATTGTCACGGAGTACATGAGCAAAGGTGAGGTCAGCGCTGCTGCCCTTGATAACAGTATTTATTTTTTTTTGTTGGTGCTCCTTGGGGATACAGAGGGAGGTGAAATGTAATGCATGAACAGTGTGTGAGGAAGGAGAGAGGGAACAGGAAGCTAAATTCACCTCTGACTTCAGAATAATTATTAATTCAGCTCTGAACTGGGCCCAAAAACTGACATCCCCTAGACATACAGAGAAAACTTGCATTAGGTGGGGAAGGGAGAAGTTGGTGCAGCCTAAGTACTTCCAGCTGCATCGGCATCTAAGCTTCCCTGACAAGTGGAGATTTGTGTTTTCTAGGTTGGGATGATATTACATGCTGCTTCCCAAAATCCTAGCTTTTCCTGGCACCAGAGAGTTCATATGGCATCTTCTTTCAGTGTTTACTTGTCAGCCTAAGATTTCTGTTTCTTCTTTTAACAATCCTGAGTTCTGTCGCATGCACCTCGCTCCCAGACCACAGCTTAATTTTTCAGTCTACCCCGTTTATCATTTTAATACAATTGGCACATAGATTTCTTTCCTTCTCTTTCCCCTTGCCTTTCTCCTTCTCCTTTCTCTTTTTCTTTAAGCTACTTAACTGGTAACAATAAAGTAAAATGAGAAAAGGAAAAGTTTTTGCTCCGTCAGATCTCCAGCAGGGGTGCTGAGAGCAGAGCAAAAAATCTGCTTGTTTTGGAAAAGCAAATGGTCCAAATAGGAAACATAAGTTCTCACAGGGAAGTTTCATTGTACATTGGAGGATATGCTCTGAAATTTTAAGTGCATTTTTTCAGTCTGTTTGGAGTTCGTTTTTATTTTCCTGGCAGGTGCCTGCCCACCTCCCTCCTCAGAGGCGTCCGTCCAAGCCCTGACTTAACTCACGCTTTAATCATATGTCTCAGTGACAAGCATGTGCTTTTTTCCCTTTTTAAAAAAAAGACTTCTCAAAATCCTTCTGAAGTACGTGGTTTATTTTGGCTTACTTTACTAGTTTTTACTGTAACATTTTACATCTTTGGATCTGAGCTTGAGGCTGACGATTTATCAAGGGAGAAACGCCTAATCATCTGTCTTTTCCCCTTATTTATTAAACCAATTCACTGACCTTATTTAAAGGAGACTGCCACACTTCTCTGTTTCAATACAAGATGGAGAAGGGAGCTGTAGCATCCTAGGCCTTTTTAAAAAGCTACGGGAAACCTCCTTGCTTTCCCTTCCACAAGGGAGCTATCTCCTTACTGCTTTTGCTAAAACTGATTCCATTTTATCTCCACTTCATCTTCTCTAGTTTTGCATAGTGGTCTTCTGAAATTAATGGTTCGTGCTACATTTAGTTATGAGTTACCTATAGAAGGAGCAGTACTAATTGCTAAGGAAAATTAGCCTTTGTTAAGGCTAGCCCCTTTGGGTTTACCGGGCTCCAGGCTGAGCTGTCTTTTGGAGCAGGTTGAGCTGGGATCTGACTTTTTCCATAACTTGTGTGGCTTGGAACCAAGCTGATGCTTTGCAGCTAGCTGAGGCCTTTAGAGAGCAGCAGGCATGTAGTTTAAAAGAGCACTGGAAAAGTTAAGAAAAATCAACTTTCTCAGTAATGGTCGGGAAAATTAAAACCAATGTTGTTTCTTTTTACTGCAACTGTCTTTGGACTAGTGACATATTCTTCTGCAAGCCAACCTTAAAGCAGAGTGAAACAATTATAATAGGAGAAGTCTAAGATATTGTGGTTTTTTTTGAAACTGTTCACTTGAACTGAAAACATTACTGTCTTTACTACTGCATGTATTGCTGCACCTCCATCCTGATGAATAGGAATTGTTTCCCTAACATCTCTCTAATTGTGTCAACTTTGCATTTGCAGGGAGTTTGCTAGATTTCTTAAAAGATGGAGAAGGAAGAGCATTGAAGTTACCGAATTTGGTGGACATGGCAGCCCAGGTCTGTCTTCAGAGTATTTAGCACTTGGGTGTATATGTTTTATAGCCCGTGTGCATCTGAGATCATTTTAAAATGCACTGATTGTGTTTCCTACTTCTTGCAGGTGGCTGCAGGAATGGCATACATCGAGCGAATGAATTACATACACAGGGATCTGCGATCTGCCAACATTCTGGTGGGGAATGGCTTAATATGCAAGATTGCTGACTTTGGATTGGCAAGACTGATTGAAGACAACGAATACACGGCCAGACAAGGTAGATACAGCAGCAGGCGTAGAACTGTCGTTCTTGTGACAGGGGAAGAACAGAATATGGCTTTAAAAAGCTCGCTCTCATATGCCTTGGGATTGCTTTCAGTAAGTCCTGGACTCAGATTAACTCCTAGCCCAGAAGCTCACTGCTGAATGTGTATCCTAAGGAGAGCATCTTACTTAGTTGTCTTCCCTTTAAAGACTGACCACAGTGAAACAAAGATGATGAGTGAGAGCACAGGTGGGTGAAGTGACATTAAAGACAAGATCCTCATGGTGCCATAACAAAGAGGATACTTTACTTACCAGCCTTGAAAGCCTGAATGGGGTAATCCAGAAAAGCTTATCTAAACTACTTCTCTTGCAGTGTGTCTTCTAGTGTTTACTAACTGTTATCAGCATTGCTGTGCTATTCTTATTTTCTTTATTTCAGACGGGTCAAAGAATTGTGTCTCTATGCAATGGAGCTGTCTGTCTGAGCACTATGTTTTCTTTGGGAACTTAAGAAGTTACTTTAATAGGAAAGCTGTTTTCCAGTGCCACACAGAGTGCTGGGCCCAGCCAACCGCTGATACACTATAAAAACGTATCCAAGAGTATTGTAGCTTTTTTTAAAAAAGCATGTGTGTGCTCAGACTGAGCCATGACACAGGCTCTTTGTAGTTACTCATTCTTCACAAGTCATGCTTAGTTGTCAGATGGTGGTCCAAGTTTGCAGAGCTACAGTTTTGTTCTCTTTCTGTTGGCAGTACATTGGTAGTGCTTGCTCAACATGTGTCGGCAAATACCACTCTGTCCCTTTCAGTGCCAAAGCCAAGAAGTGCCCCGTTAAACCCTGCTGTACGTCATCAGAAAGCCTGGGTTGGTTAAGTGCTTCATAATGTGTGTTTACCCCTTGCTGTTGTGAGTTTTTTCTCTTGACCAGAAGTCCCTGTTTCAGCATGGATTTTGCCATTAATTCCTAGGAAAGAGCTAACCTCTTTCTGTAGCTTTCGAGTATTGACAGAAGGAACCACAGAGTTTCCAGCATGTCTTGTCTTGGCCTGGGACATGCAGCTCTCACACCATTCACACCCCTCTGAACTGCTGTCAGCAGTATTTGGTGACAGGGATGTGGACCGACCCTAAAAGTTGCCTACTTCACATTTGGATGGTGAGACCTGATTATTCAGTGGGGAGGTGGCCTTGAAGAACCTGTGATAGGTACTAATGCGGAGAGTTAACCACTGTTTGTTTCATCCTGAGGCTGGGAATTGCTCCTTGCTAGAAAAAATAGCCTCGTGTCATTCTCTCCAGAGTAACAAGAGTGTCTGTAGGCTCTGGTAGACAGAAAGCTGCCTGCTTGCAGCTCTCCTCTGTAAAACGAGAAGTTTTCTTTGAACAAGGCAGCCAGATCCAGTCTGCAAAATGACTTTGAAGGAGTCTCCTATATGATCTCCATTTCTGTCTGGTTTGCTGCCATGTCTTTTGTTCCCTTTGGAAACCAGCCAACGTATAGTTTGACATGACAAATTATTTGGTTTAATAGACAAGTATGTGACCTACTTCTGGCCACATCTTTTCAGATTCCTGATCCCTAGGAAATCCTCTGATGACCTGTTTGCTTCCTGATTTAAATTTCTCAGAATAGTTTTGCCCTCTTCACATGTTAGAAAGCTGTGAAAACTTACCTGGCTGTTGTTGAGAAGAAGCCTAGATTTTTAAGACAATAAAAATTATTGGATTTTGGGTGGGAAAACTTTGAGCTGAGAAAAGCATAACAGCAGGACTGGCAGGGAGAGGACACGTAGTCATGGGTGTCTCCTGCCCTTCTTCCACAGCAGAAATCCCTTGTATTGTGGAAAAAGTGGCTGACAAGGGAGAAGTAGTTTGTCTTTTAACCTACATCGCTGATGATTAGGAGATCTGCGTGGTGTTTGCCTGACTTTGTCTCATGGTGCAAGTATGGAAAAGTCACTCATCCTTCACATACTTCAGGGAAATGGGCAATACTTCCTTCCTCTGACCTCAGGGTCAGGCTTAAGTCCTTCAAAGCTACAGAATTCCTTAAAAGAGAGACCCAGCACTGTAACTACAGGCATCCTGTAGAAAGATATTCCTACTTTCGCTAGTGGTTTTTTGACCCTTTCTTAAGTGGTAGCTTGTTCTAGCTACCACTTCTTTTTGACCAAGCAGCACACTCTCAGTTTACATTTCACTGCAATTAACCTGACTTCCAAACTACTTGGGCAGCTGGGGTGAGCCTAGGACCTTGAATTTATTGAGGAAGAAACAGGGTTTCTAATGTGCCACTGGAATTTTTAATCAAGTGAGTTTCAGTCCTGGTTTGTTTAGTTAAACTTTGGTTTGAGCATTGCTTGGTGGAGACCACAGTATCAGAAGGAAATGGTTGCCTCTGCTTGTTTCCCATGACCTATTACTTCAGCCTCCAAGGGGATGCATCTGGGGACTGCTCTGTTTATCTAGCTGACTACTGCTTCAGTGGGAATTTTGGCACAGGAGGAGAGCCTGGCTAGCGGAGGGGAGAGGGACAGGGAGAGCTCCAGACTGGCAGCTGCTGTGGGAGAAAGGCAATGTTTTGCCTTATGAAATCTGAAGATTAAAGCCTTTGGTCACTCTCTCCTCAGCAATCGTCTTTCTTTTGCCTCAAGTCTGTTAGTACAGAGCTCGTTGTCGGCGTGAGGCAGAGATGGTTTTCTCCAGCCTTGCTTGATCTCCGTCTCCCTTCCCCCACTGTCACTGTTGTCTCCGATTAAATATTTTGAAAGGAAACAGATGGAGATGCTTTGAGCCCCAGTGGGCTGGAGCGCAGGATTCCTGAACCTGTGTGGGTATTACTCAGCCTAGCGGTAACGTTTTACTGACCGGTTTATTTTCTTTTTGATTTGAACAAAGGAGGCCTGACTGCTGATTTATGAGAGGTAAATAAAAAGCGGTTCGTTGTCTGCACTGCCATTTCTCAGCAATTGTCAGGAAGGAAGGAGATGATCATGCCACTAATGATTTAAAGTGTGTGACTACCAGCTATACACTGCCATTAAATAATACAAAAAAAAAAGTTCTTGGCTTGTAATGAGCATTTGGCTCCTCTTGCTTTTAGAGGAAGTGAGTAATCAAAGGGGAAAAACATGCCTATTCAAGTGACGCCCATTTTAAAGGCTCCGTTGGCGGACTGTATTGCAGCCTGCACCATCAGGGCTTGCTTCTTTTGGCTGTTGCTGTCGCAACATCTTCTGCCACACAGAGTGTCAAGCATTCGGTCTTTTTTCCTTCCATCAGTGATGACGCTTGTGTCAGTCCTATAAGGCAAGCCTTAAAACCTCTGGTATCATACAGGATAGGGAGAAACTTCCCATCAGCTCCAACGCAGGATTTCCCATGCAGTTCTGCTACCCTTACACTGATCTGGGTCGCAGCTATGTGGAGTTTTGGCCAAGCACTTGGCATTTTTGTGGGGAGTGCAGAGTGCTCCGCAAAGTTGCTGAGGAAGAGTTGTTACTATTCTAAGCAGTAGCAGCTGATACAAATTTAAAATTGCCTTAATAAAAAAAAGAGCAGAGTTATTTTCCAGGCCTTGTTTCTGCTGCATACACTGGCAGCGCTTGCAGCAACGCTGCTCGAAGCACACATGAAACAATAAGGATCTTTCTGATGCCTTCCAGACAAGTCAGAGCTATTTTGGGAGCACTAGTATGTGTTTGTAAACTCTCAGATCATTTTTGCCTCCTTAACACTTAGAAATATCTCCTTGCCCTGCTTAAAAACAAGTGCTGGTGCTTATTTTGATTTCCTAGAGTTGAGTGGGGATTTTTTTCCCCTTCCAGGAACTCCCCAGTCCTTTCGTAGAGACTTGACTCCCAGCTGACCAACTAATCAGATCTCTCTTGTTGGTGTACTGCAAGCTGTAACGTCCAGGGCTTTGTTCTTGCTCTTTGCCTGCCATTCCCCAGGCGAGCCATGGAGCGGATAGGAGGAAGGACTCTTGCTTCTCAACAGCCAGCCGCCGGGGTCCCGGAGGGAGATCACTGATACGCTGCTCCCACAGAGATGCCATCTGCTCTTCGAGAAGGAGCACGGCCAGGTCAAGAGGAAGGGCAAGGGGAAGGGGGGCGTGCAGGCAGAGGGTGAGAAGAGTGTTTAGATCCACAGTTCCGCCCCTCGTCCCCCGCTTCCCGGGGAGGGGTCAGCCTGCTTCTGATTGCTGATGTTTTGCCAGGCTTGTAATTTCATGTTTGTTCTCACAGCACAAAAAATGTAATTGCGCAGTCCCTCCCACACAGCACTCATCATCGCCTACCAGGGCTGACTCGTTTCCTGTTACGTGCTTGCTTCAGCCCTTCATTTTTACCTTTTGCAGCTTTCCCTTTCCAGCCCCAGGAGCAATGCAATGCTGCACTATGTTCTCTGGTCGCTAAGCCAAGAGTTTTCCTGGTTTTTGGAGTCCTAGAGCTTGGGGTGCTGTGTCGGGTTTGGTTTTAATGTATGAGAGGTAGCAGCTTTGTAGCATTTCCGGAAACAGGATCATTATCAAGCCAGCAGTGGCTCTGGGGCATGAATTTCAGAGGTTTCTGCTTCGTCGAGATTTAGATCTGAAAAAACAAAGCTCTGAGGGATTTTTGCTCACCTCAGAAGAAACCATGCTGAGAGTTGTACGTCAAGGTCACTCAATTATCCCAGCCCCCTCCACTCCCTCTCATCACGCGACCTGCTTATAGCCGACAAAGAATTAAAGCAGGGCCAGGGATTGATTTTTCCCAAGGAAATCCTCCTGGGAGATAACCTGTGTGAATGCCTGGGCAGAGCTGGGCAGAGGTCCCAGGAACAGGGCTGAGCCTCACAAAAAATCCTCAGAGGTAGGAGGCAGGGCCGGCTGCCCTAACAGTAAATTGTACGAGCAACTTTGGCTTTATGTGGTTAGGAGCAGTGCGCAAACCCAAAAAAGGCTTTCACCAGGCTGAAATATTTTTAAAAAAGGGACAGAGACAAAAGCAGATTAGTACCTTGCTGTGGGGCAAAGGCAGGCTACCCTGACCTAATGAATGCGGTGCACGGTTGGTTTGTACATATGTGGTTACTGACCTATTAGTTTGTCATAAAATGAATTCCAGAAAAAAAAGATAAATCCCCCCCACTGATGTAAAATCTGCCTTCAAAGTAGGAGATAGACTGTCTTGTCAGCTGGGGTAATTTGGCTTATCAGATTTATTAACATGCTTGCCAGTAATATGCATTTTATCTGATGATCTGATGCTGTAATTTGTTTGCGGCACAAAGTCAGCTTGTTTAATAAGCTGCTGAGGCCTGGGCAGAGGGAGGGGGTGGGTTTCTTAATCGGTGTGTTGGGAAGAGAGTTAGCGCAGAGATTGTGTATCTGTCAGGAGCCATGCACAGCATCTGGCCTGTGCGAACGCTTCGTGTAGCACTAGCCATCAGGAGGCTTCGGAGCAGTGCTCAACACATTTGGGGATTTTTGTATTTTCACAGAAATGCACTGCGTATGTCTCCAGTGCCAGACATTAGATGGGAGGCAGCAGCTTGAGGGGGATCCCTGTTAGACACACGCACCCCCACTCCCATTCACACGAGCGGTGCGTGATCTCTGTTATTGCAGTGCATGTGTTGGACCTGCAGCTGTGCGAGTGGCCAGCCCAGTACGTCCTCGCTGGTCTCCACTGTCCCCTTACTGGTGGGTCTGCCATACTGGGTTGCAGGGCTCTCTCGGACCATCTAGCCTCCAGCATGCATTACAGGGCCAGAAAAACATGAGGCAGGTCTCTGCTAGCCACCTCTCTGCCAACCTTCCCTTTCCCTCCTTCCCATCTATTGCTTCAAACCAAAGTTCAGGAAATACTGCACAAAATGCAGAACATGAAAATGCCAGAGAAGTACCCACAGCAGGGGCAACATAGAAACCTAATGAGTACCTATCCTGCCATCAGAAAATCCACAGCACGGACCATTTGTCTTCTCCAGCAGTGCCCGTCACAGTCCAATGGGGTTTTTACTGCTCCAGCTCTCAGGAAAAGGGATGTGCTGGAATTGCCCCCCCTTCTCACCTACTTACCTTGCTTCTTATCTTCCCATGGTCCCTCAACAGACCACATATTCACCTCACAGTGCCACACTGGCGGTAGATGAGGAAGGCAAAAAAATACCACAGGGATTTGGCCACAAAGGAGTCTGAAGAGATTTCTTTCCTCCAAAGATGAGTTGTGGGTGTTTGCTACCTTTGGATCTGAGTATGAAGCACAAGGGAGTTAGACCAGGTTTGGCTCAGCTTTTCCGAAAAACACAACTGATTAAAGGAAAAAAAAAAATTGTTGAACAAAACATGTGCAACGTGCGAACAAGCAAACCTGCATGCTTGGCTGTCTCACACGCCACCAGCCAACGTCCAAGCCTTCAGGCTGCTGACCAGCCTGGAGCTACTCGTTCAGCTGGTGTGGTGCTTGTGTTCTATCTAAGCTGCACGTAGGAGAGAGCAGAGGGACATTAGCCCTCATATTCATGGCGTGCCTGCATAAGCCTATCTAAAACCATCCACTGTAGGCCTAGGGAACCCAACCTCCAGATATAAACAGCTTGTAGTTTTTCCAGGGACTGGCAAGAGGTGTATAGCCCCAGGATCTGCCGGTGGCAGTGGGGGAGCCAGTTGCCAACCTCACGTGGCTGCTGGTGCTGCTGGAGCAGGGCCAGCTTCCAGCATAGAGGCTCAGGTGATGGCAGGCTGCTGCTGCTGCAGAGATCTCAGACGTCATGGCCAAGGCAAATTTTAAGAGAAGACAAAGTAGATTTTGAGTCTTGTAAACTAAGGTTGGTCCCATGAAGAAGTGTAAGTTAGGGAGATGGAGTCCAAAGCCGTGCACCTGAATTTTAGCTCATGCCTGTATATCAACTAATGGAAACACAGAAGAGTCAGACATTTTTTGAAAGTCAATAGACATCCACAAACACTCCAACACCTTTGCAAATCAAACCACTGATGTGTTGATGCTTGGCTATACTTAAATTCCTGACTTCAGGCATTAGGGATTTGAAACTTTCTCTTGTGTCTTTTAATTTAGCAAGACTTACTTGAGCAACTGCAATTTTCCCTAGAAAAAACATATTTGTTTATGAGTAATATTCTCTCTTAGGACTACTTACATGTAGAGCAGGAAAACTTTTAGCATAGCTGATCTTTCACTGAGTAAGATGAGAATTGCCACATTTACTTTGTACCCTGCGTCAAGTCAGATTGCAGCGTACAGCAGAAGATACAGGGCATCGAGCGCTGGATGTGACAGCAGAGCAGCACCGGCAGGGAACCATAAACTGCCATAACTTCACTCCCTGAGAGTGATTTGTCCACGTTGTTACACTTTCCACGCTCCTCCTGAAAGTTAAGGGAACTTCTGTGAGAGGGTGGTGAGGAGTCAAAGTCAGTCTGTATCCAAATTCAAGAGTGTTTGTCACTAGGGATCAGCAGTAAGCAATGCAATGCTATTGCCTGGATGTTAATACAAGGCACCAGGGAAATGCCTGCATATTTTTTTCATACATGCTACGAGTTAATTATTACCACAAGACTTTTCTTTAAAGTCATACTGAAAGTATTTTCCCTAAGAAAACAGTAAATGATTGGAAAAGCAAATAAATCAGTGTTTAAAGGCTTGTTATCTTACCGTCCTTACCACAACTGGCTCCTGCAAGCTCTGATGATGGATGAGCACATTAGAACTGCACGTATTTAAGGCACTACAGGCTTTTCAGTGCCAGGAGCTTAAAGTACACTGTCAAGTTATAAATCACAGGCCAAAGTTGTGCCTTGACATCATTGCACTCCAAGCAACTCGAACGGCAGTATTACTTTTAAGTCCTTGTATGTTTCTAATGAAATATTAGGTTTGGTTTTAATTTATGTTTTTAACATGTTTGTTTGTTTTGCGTTTTGCTCAGCTTGAGCAGGGAAACAGGGAGGTACATTTCTAATAAATCTCACTTCATATGTGCTAACTGTGTTTGACTTGCAAATATCACAGGGAAATGTTAATTTAAAACATTTTGCGAGAAAGAATTTCTATTTTATTGGGCTTATTGGTTTTTAAAACTTTTTTTCCTTTATAAAACTTCAAACCTGAATTAAAATGTCTCAGCCTTCTCTTGGGACGTGGGACAAACCCACCCCTTTCCTCCTAAGACTTTCCTTCTGCTCTACACGTTCCACCCACTCGTCCTCTTTGAACATACTCCATGGAGCTCTTTGTTAACGCTTGCCTGCAGCTCTGTCCACCCGCATATGTTGCAGAACAAACCAGTCACCTGCAAACTGGTACTTTAATTCTGTCTCTATTCTGATTAAGACTCATTTCTTCTCTCACTAGGTGCAAAGTTTCCCATTAAATGGACTGCGCCAGAAGCGGCATTGTATGGAAGGTTCACAATAAAGTCAGATGTGTGGTCTTTTGGGATCCTACTGACAGAGCTGGTAACAAAAGGGAGAGTGCCATACCCAGGTAAGGAAACAGTCTGAGCCCTGTTTCACCTGGGGAAAGGGGTGGGAACGAGCCATATGCTTCAACTGGAACGTGTATTTCTTTTCACTGGGCAGCAAATAGCTCTCCACAGTATCGCATTCACCTTAAGACACCAACAGTTAAACTCCCAGAGTGGCATTAGTCTGTGTATTCTGTCAGTCTGGTTCTCTGCAAGGCTTGATGACTGTCTGAGTGTCTGGTATTACCACACCTCTTTTTTATAAGCTCTTAAATTTCAATCATTGCTTTCGAGGTGGATGGAAAGGAAAGAAAATAATTCTGTAACTTGCAGGCCGGAGCTCATGGCAGGGTCACAGCGGGGCCAGATTCTCTGCATGGGGGAACCAGAGGCCCCATGGCTCTTTGTTGAAACCCTGCCAAGCATCCGATGGATTAAGATTTATGGGAGAGGTGACTGGATCTGCCTGTGCAGAGAGAGCTTTTCATTCTGCTGCCCCCCTGAAGATCATAGGCATTCAGGTGAAGAGGAAAGAGGTGAGGTGAAAGCAGTGCATTACGTGGAAGATAATTTAATCCCTTCATTTTCTTGTCAGCACAAACACTAACAACAGGGCATCTAGCTGCATCTTTATTCTTCTTTTTTTTTTTTTTTAATGTCTCTAAATACTCACCAGTATAGCTATGTGCACTGCAGCTGATTTAATGGAAAGTCCCCTAAAGCAATTTGAATTTTCCAATCTGTGCTGTGATCAAGCAGTAAGATCCATACATCAAATTGTGCAGGAGAAGCATCAAGGTGGAGTTCAGTTTATCCTGGGGTATCTCATGCCACTTCAGAAAGCTCAGCAAAACTAAACTCCCAGAATTTTACCGTGAATTTCAACTTTGCTAATGCCTAGCAGCCAGCAGCGGATATTTCGGAAGAGAATATGAGGACTGGAAGGCTTCTCCTGATCAGCAGTGAATTCTGGCATGATTAACAGGGAACAGCTTAGCAAAGCTGTGACTGTGACAGCAGAATGAGGTAGCAGAAAGCGAGATGGCGTGTTTCTGTGGGAAGGATGAGTCCCTCTGCCCTGCACTTCCCCATGTGGTTAAAGAAAAGCGGGTGTTGCCACTGCACAGGGTGGCTGTGTCAGTAGCCGGCACAAAGGTCGTCTTCCCATGAGGATTACTGGCAGTGGCGTGGGAGAGCTGTGATTTCCGTGGGGGGTTGAGGGTTATTGAGGGTTAAACACAGACATGGCACAGCGTGTGAAGGTCGAAGATAGAAAGAAGATGTGTAAGACTTAGCTGACGTGGTGTTACTTACAGAAAGTGGGCAATGCTCCTGGCTGGGCTGCAGGAAGAGAAAATGCCTGGTCAGTGCCAGCAGAGTGGGTGCAGAGGGACTCTCATCAGCCGCAGCAGAGATAAGGTGAATTTTTTTCCCTGAGCTCCGCATTGGTGGAGCAGAGATGCTTAGTGACTAGCCTTCTCTCTTATCATGTGCAGGAGCATTGACACACACACAAACGGAGGAAAAATACTGTTTGGTCAAAAGTGACCATCCAAGCCTCGTGTTAACTCACAGATTTATAAACTGGCCAGTGCTGGCCATGGCAGCAGAGGATATCTGCACTTCCCAAGTGTTCCTTTCCCTCCCTGGAGGAGAAAGAGGCCACTGGATGTGCGTTTAAGTGCTTGCAATATATAACGTCTTGCAGGATCCATGACAGAAATCTCAGGCATGGTCTGTGTCCTGGAAATGTGGACAGTTTTCATGGCAGTCTGAACACATCAAAGACAACTAGCAGCATCTCTTCTCTCTCAGTACTGTCCTCCCCCTTCATTCCTCACTGCATAAAGCCCTCACACACTAAAAGTCCTTCTAGCTCACTCTCCCCAACCTGTGCTCAGAAGACATAAGGTAGCTCAAAGCAACTTTTTGTCTGTTACATATCACAGAGTCAGAATTTTCTGGATGGTCATGCACTCACTGGGTTATGCACTGCCCGAGTGCTATGCCAGAGCTCTTCCTCCTCACCGAGGCTCCCACCCTGCTCAGCCAGGAGGCCTCAACCATTCTTAACCATTCTTAGCCATTGTCCCTGCTCACTGCAGGTGGGTTGGACCAGATGACCTTTAAAGGTCCTTTTGAACCCAAACCATTCTATGATTCTGTTCTCTTAGTCACCATCACTCCCTTCTCTGTCAGTTGCCTAAGGGCAATCTCTATTTTAAATTTGTATTTCCAAAGTCCTTTGAGATTTCAATTTGGTCTCGTTCCCCAGATCCTAACTGGGAAGACTTTGGCAATGGTGGAGAGGAGCTAGGGCCTTCTCAGAAACCTGTCTTCGCATGTGGGATGAAAGGAGGGTGTCGTGGTTTTGTTAGTAAGGGGGGGCCTAAGGTGGTAGCTTCTGTAGGAAACTGCTCAGACTTCTCATGCTGACAAAGACCTGCTGAGCCCCTCAGCAAGGACTCTATTTTCCCCTGACATAGAAAGGATCACCCACCCCACCTCCTTCTTCATGCTGGGGAGGGGAAGGACGCCCTGCAAGGATAAAGCTTCATTAATTCAGGTCCCTGTCTGGGGCAGGGAGTAGAGTTCGGATGCACCCACAGGGCTTTTCATGCCATCGCGGCATGGCTTGCTCAAGGAGGAAAAGAAGGGTGTGCAACCACCAAGATTCAGTCCTCTCCACCCAAGTAGACAACCTATAGGTGAGAGAATGCAGTTTGTAGGCATTGCCGACCACTTTGCCACCCAAGGCTTGTGGATTTGCAAGCTATGGAAAGGGTCAGCCTTGAAATAAAAAGGGTCATGGAGCTGTCACTCTGCTGTAATACCCAGTTACTGAAATAGTTGGAGGCATGTTGTCCTGATGTTCCTGCTTATAGCTTGTAGGAGGTCAGGGGAGTGGGGAGAGGCCCTCAGACAAAGGGATTGCTCTCTTGCTTGACGAGATCTTAGTGCATGAAGAGATTATTTATAGCACACGCTCCAGTCCTGTGGTGGTAACCATGCCCACAGGGAACTGTACCTCGTGCCTTGGAGGACCCGGCATTGTTTTAAGCTTGCATAGAAGGAGGGAGAAGGACAACGAGGAGGACAGAAGGAGAAGGCAGACAGTATATAGGAGGGGAACAGACTGTGTGGAATGGGAGTTGGCATTCATTGGCACCTGGATTTCAAGCAGTTCCTGTCCTAATGCCCCATTTTGGAAGAGAGGCTGGAGCAGTGGCGGGACATGTGAGGAGCGAGGATTTTGCTGGCAGAGGTGAAGATCAGCCTAGAGTTCATAACCAAGCCTTGCCCCCAGGTCCTATAGCTCCCACAAGCAAGACTGACTTTTTGACAGGTGTCCCCACCTTCACCCTTCAGCCAGGCCTGTTTCTCTGTCAGTGAACGTAATGGACCACTAACTAATTTTAGAAGTGCTTTTCCTAGCCTTCCCTAATGCTTTCCCATTCTTTTCACAAGGCAGCAGATTGAAATAAGCAACTTTTGCAGTCTTTCTGGGCATTGAGGTTCCATTTCCACTATCACAGTGGGGAAACAAAAACTAGATATGGGCAGAAGAGGAGCTAAATTTAAAAAAATAATCTGCCTAGTCAGCTTGTTTATTTCCCCTTTCACAAATTCCCCTTGTATCTTAGGGAGTTTTTTTAATGGAGCTCAAGAGTAGGAGACTGCATTCCTCTAACAGTAGTCAGAGTTTGGGTTTTTTTAACATGTTGCCTTTTGAATAGGCAGAAATCTCAGCTGCACTACGCAAGCACCTCTGAACTTGGCCCCTCTGTTTTCTGCTGCATGTGTCGCATCAAGAGCATTTACATTTTATGTCTAGTGCGACAGCCACCACAATGCTATCCACATGGCTCGCTCCAGCTAGGTGGGTGGGTCTTTGAGTTTGGGCCCCAAGAAGCTCTGCAGTCCTTGAGAAGCTGTGTTCAGGCTCCTCATCCCTGGGGGATGCTGGACCACAGGTGCCAGAGAGCACATGGTACACTGCCCAAGGCTGGGGCCGAGTATCGGTGAGCCACTGTATGTGTGTGCACTGTCATCGTGGATGGTAGATAAAGAGCTGAGAGAGATGCATACTCAGCAGATAGCGCAGATAAGCTCAGGTGGGTTTCTCTGTAAGCAGGAAAGCTTCACTTAAAAATGCTGTAGCTCAAAGTTGCATCTTTTATACCAAGCAAATGATAACTTTATTTTAAAAAAAATAAATAAAACTAAAAACACAAACACCACACACCACCCAAAAACCCAACAGATATTCATAGCCTAGCTTTGTGGATGTTTTGAGGATGAGGAGTTGTTGGGGGTTTTCACGCCTTAATTTCTAAATGAAGTGGCATGATTTTGCATTTTTAAAGCTTGCTACTACTTTTGCACAGCAATCACTAGGTTCACATTGTACTCAGCAAGAACAGCATTATGCTTCAAAGGTTGTCTTCCTTCATGATCAGCTTTCCTTTCCCTTCAGTGCACTGTCGTGCCTGTGTGTGGAATAATCTCCCTGCCTAAATCTCATATCCCATCCTTGTACACTCAACCTCTGGCTTTTCTTTGAGGCTGTCCATGGAAGTTAGGAATTCTGCATCTAGATCAAACTGAAGAAAACCCAAAAATCAACCTGTCTCCATTGTGCCTCTCTCTTTTGAGAGCATGCTCTGATTACCAGTGCGATCTAGCCCCTCTGGAGGAGTTCATAGTTTTACCTTCTCAGCCGTACTAGGGAGGGGCCAACATATCCATGTCTGAGGAACCTTTGAACATGAGCAAAGGCACAGCTCTGGGTTCTTGGAGAATCTGAAATACAGCATTTCTGGGGTTGGCCAGCCACTGAGCTGTTGTTTTAAGTCCTACTTTCAGCATTTGTGTCTGTATTACTTTGATCGTTGGTCTGAAAGCATGCAGTGGCTCTTTAAGGAGCATGATTCTCAGTCCAGCAGAAGAAAGTAAGAATAAAGGGGCTTAAAACCATCACTGTCCTCACTGGACTTGACATTTCCCAAAGTAATCTATATAGTTTATTAGCTTTGGATGTGGGGATGCTGCCTAGTTACAGTAATGTTTCCTGTCTTCCGGAAGAGCAGCATTGCCCAGATATGTGCTATCTGAACATCTGTTGTGCTGCATCTAACCAAGATCCTCAGAGCAGTCCACAGCACTTGCCAGTGTTTTCTTTAGCCACAACTGGAAACTTTACATCCTCTTTTATGTCGCATGTTTGGTTTTTTTTCCTCTTTTATGTTCCTCTTACTACTACAACTTTTCTAGGAAAAGTCAAGCAGCATTGTGTTTCTGTCCCCAGTCCATATGGGCAGGAGATTTTTATTGTATTGAGCATTAAAGTAGCCATATCTAGTGACATCCTAAGATGGAAGTTTCACTAATAAAACTGGATGGTGGGAGGGTATTTCATTTTTGCTCTTCTCAGGGAATAAAAAGCTAAGGGAAAAGCCGTCTTTTGGAAATTGGATGCTTCCTCCTTGGTCCAAATGGTAGTTCTAGAAACTTATGAGCACAAACTGATTTTCAAGCAGGTGAAATAGCTGTGGTCTACAGAAGAATATTGCTGAGTAGTTTATTCCACAGATTTAAGGATTTTAGGATAAACTTTTATGGGATCTAGACGTGTACTGCAAGCAGAATTTCATTTATTATTTACTAAAAGAGTTGAAACTCTTGGGTATTCATTAGGCAAGAGGAGTTCTACAGACTGCTCAGATATTCTCTCTGTGGTGTCAGAAGTGCAGATACAACAGGCACCTGCTATCAAATGAGAAACACTAGCACTTGGAGGGTAAGACAAGTGAATTTAGATAATAGGTTTGTAAACATAAATAGGCCTTTTAAGAGCTAAAAAGTGTACCTGAAACACTGCTATTTTTATAAGTCTGACTAAAAATCCAATTGATTTTCAAAAAAAATGTATTTGATACTCCTTTTTTAAATTACTAGCACATGTCAAAACCAACAGAATTTCTTTGGCAAGCCCTAGGTGCTGTAGCCCTTGCTGAAGTTACGAATTCCAGTAAGAAACATGAAGATTACTTGATTTAGTTTCGTATCTGGGTTTTACAGGGAGGGAGGTGAAAGGAGAAAGGAAAAGAAGGGCATTTTCCACGACTATGATTTCAGACAGCAATGTCTTTTTTATGTTCTTTATTGTATCTTTTTCTGTTTTTTTTCTTTTTAATAAGGGAAGTGAAGAGCTGTTTATGTTTTTCCTCCTCCCTCTCTCTCCTCAGGGTTTTTCTTCCAGCGTACCGTTCCTTATCAAGTTTCAGAGTGTGCTTTGCAGCACTGAGTAATGCACTGGATAAAAATACCAAACATTTGATATCTTAGAATAACAAATCAGTTGGGAAGGAGCTTTGCTGCTGCTGTTGCTTTCACCCATGTTGTACTTAAAGGGGTACTGCCAAAATAAAAAGACAAGAATGCAATTTGTTTGTAGTTTAGGTATATACAATAGATGAGTTACTGCTAACAGATTTTTATAGCCTTTAGTATGTGAAGGAAGCAAAGCACAGAAGAAGTTCTTATCCCAAAACATGGGATAATTTAGCCGGTTCAAAGACAGGGATATGAAAAAAGGGTACTGTATTTTTGTTCAAAACACAAATTTTTAAAAAAAAATATATTGAGAACACAAAAGTCAGCAAAATACCCATTTTTTTTCTTGTAGCATCTTGAAAACAGTTAGGCCAGAAGGTTTGGGTTGGTTCAGCCTTTGGATTGGTGATGACTAACAGACCACTAGCATTGTTTTGCAATGTAGTAAAAAAGTAGAATATGTTTGAAAATGTTCTTAGTGGATAATGAGGAACACCCAAAAGTTTGTTCAGTGTGTGGCAAGCTTTTCTTGTTGGTTGTGAGCCTGTGTGACCTAACAACATCAGTTTGCAGTTCATAATACAGAAGCACCTTAACCCTATGCAGAGTCTGATGTCTGCAGAGGACCATCACTCTGTGGAGTCCTAACCGTGGATCACTTTAGATGCCATACAAAGTGTTTGTTCCTATTCATAAATATCTAACACAAAAAATACAATGGAGGTGGATGCAGGTGATAAATCAAACACAAGAAACCAGTGCTAAAGTGTTGGTCTGCAGGATAGGGAATACTGTAAATGAGTTATCTAACCTTTTTGTTTTTTCAATTATCACTACTAAAGGGAACAGTAAGGAGAGGTTTGCAGGAGGATAAGGCAGTTTGCTGGGGAGGTTGCTTCGTGAGCAGCAGGCAACATAAGAAACAGCGTATCAGTGCTTTTCTGAAAACTGAAGGTGCTGCAGTAGGCTAACCAGAGCTGTGAATTGCCCAGGACATGGCCAAATGAGAGCCTAAATGCTAGCGCAGCAGCCTGTGAGAGGCTTTGAAAGTGAAGACAAGCAGCTGGTATTTCATGTAGCAGGCGACAAGGAGCAAGCGGCAAGGCCATGCAAGGGGTGGTTGCAGCAACAGCCTAGGAAAATGATCCCTGCAGAGACATTGCAAATGGATATCAGCAGGAGGAAATTACCCTGTCAAGATAAGAGGGAAAAGTGTTTTGTAATCCTAATATGAGATGAGAATCTAGGTGTGGATGGCCAGGAAAGGCTGTATTTTGCAAATGCTTCTTTCAAAACATCTTTAAGAATTAAACACAACCAGGACATGAGGACACAGAGTTAAGACCAAGTCCAAGGATACAGCTTGAATTGTATGCCGTGCCTAACTGCCATGCAAGGATATCCATGTAAGAATATTATTCCCACTAGTCAAGGTGTCGAGTAGAGAAATGAATCTATATTGAAGAAGGTGGTTGAATTATTTCTAACAAATAAGTTTACCAAAAATACAGGGTAGAGGGAAAAGACAAGATCCTCAGTCTTGAAGGCAGGACAAGAAAGTTCATCAACACGACACCCTGAAGGAACAGAGTGGAGGAGACCAAGGGAAGGATGGTGCCATGGAAGCTAGGGGGACAATAAGCTAGCAGAAGGAGCAACGTCAAGGTGCTGGTTTCTAGATTTGGTCATGGAGGAACTTAAGTGTTCCTCCTAGTTCTCCTGCAGAGCTGCTTGGCAGGACCCACTGAGTCAGGGGAGTGAAGCCTGCAGGTATTTTTCAACAGAGGACAGGGGCAGACCTTGCCAACTGGCAAGCCATAACGCTTGCAGTCAATGTGCATACTTTCTCTGCAATACTTCTGCATGCCTGCGGTGCTGGTCTTACCTTTGGTACTGTTGAAAAGCTGGGGGAATTACTGGAAGAGACATTTAAACTAAGGCTGAGGTTGACTGCAATTAATGTACAGTGAAAACACTTCAGCAGAGGAATCAAGGGTTGAAGGGGTTGCATAGAAAACACAGGATGGCAAAGAGCCTGGCTTGTCTATTAGAGACAAGCATGATAGTAATAAAACTTTGCACCTTTTTTGAGAGTGAGCTATGGTTCTGCAGTGGAGCTGTTTTGCTTGGTGTTTGATTTGTCTTCTGAGCAACTTTGTTCTCTTCTGGGTTGGGATGTGACAGTGGAATATGATGGAAGCAATACTAACTCGCACAGATGGAGGGAATGCAGATTAGAAAGGCTCACGCTCAGTGTGAAGGTTTCAAAATTCATCTTAATTTCTAGAGTTTTGAATAGTCTTTGTTATTTTGTTTAACCACTTCACATAATACATTCCATGGCTACTGTTGTTGAGGAGGAAACATGCCAAGTCTTGCCCATTGTGAGTAAGCCAAGAGGGTAACCATGGGAGCAGCATTTTAATCATCACTGGATCCTAAAACCCTGAAAATAATTCAGGTTATATTGCAGTACATAAAGAGCTGAAACAGGACATGGGGGTGGTTTTGTTTCGCTTGTCTGAACCAAAAGAAATCAGTATGATGGAGAAAACCGTACAGTTATACTCAGGTTAATTTCCTGTAATTTAACTGTGTGGATTTGTCTGTCCGCTACAGGCATGAATAACCGTGAAGTCTTGGAGCAAGTAGAACGTGGTTACCGGATGCCATGCCCTCAGGACTGTCCCATCTCCTTGCACGAGCTTATGATCCACTGCTGGAAAAAAGACCCAGAGGAGCGTCCAACTTTTGAATATTTGCAGGGTTTCCTTGAAGACTACTTCACTGCGACAGAACCCCAGTACCAGCCCGGCGACAACCTGTAAATTCCTGGTCTCCACACACTGTCATGAATTACCGGGTGTTTCTTAGCCCTGCCCCACTTGCCCTTCAGCTTACAACTCTGTGATCGGCTTCTCCAGAGTGCAGCATCTTCCAGCACCACCGTGCACAGGAGGGGCTGAAGCTGGGAACTTCCGCAGCCCTTGCCTTTGACCACTTGTCCTAATAATCTGAATGTCCTGGATGAAAAGGAGAAAAACACTTGTTTTTTCTTAATCAAAGACTCCAAAACTGCATTGTATTGTTGTTATGTAAACTGCAAAACCTCTGTTCATTGTAAATAGTAACTCAGTGCCAATAACTGATCCTAGTGCTTTCCTTTTTTTAAAACGCAAAACCTATGTGATTTTAACTAGTCTTCTCCTGATTCAACTAAAAGTATTATTTTCCAGAAGTGGCCTCTTTGTCTAAAACATTTTTTTTCATGTTTTAACAAATAAAAAAAAAAATCAGGACAGGTGTTTGTTTTTTTGCTTTTTTTATATATAAAATATATATAATATATATACATACCTGTACATACAGTATATGGGTGCTATTGCAGGGGAAACTCATTTGGAATGGAATGAATCCTGCTGCAGCAGTACCCAGATAATTTTACTGCAGACATGAAAACACTGGTGGGATTCTGAGAGCCAGTGATCTAATTTTTGGCTTTTGCCAAGCATGATTTTTTTAAATTGGATTGCACTTTTTGTTTATGATTATGTACCTGTAGATGGTTGTAACTTTGCTCTTTCAGGAATCATGTGCTGTATTTACAGTAATGTTTCCAATGTTTGACAAGTGTGTGATGATTTGTTCTTGAAATTAAAACGAACATATTTAAAAAAGAAAAGCAAGAAAACTACACCATCACCGTTTGAACTGGAAAATTGAAACCGCAAGGACTTCCTGTATCAAAACATGTATAATGAAATGTTTCAAAAAGATTTATTAAACAGTGTAACCACATTCAGATGGTCTTAAAATCATAGCATTTTAGCCATGTCCACTTGCTAAACTGTTGGTCATGCAACTAGGATTTTTCTGTTTTATGTGTAACATTTTTCCATTGTAAAATAAGTGTGTTAAATGTCCTGTACTGCTAATGAAATTCCTTTCTCTGTCTGCAAGTTCTCCAGTGGAATTACTATGCACTTCTTTACATTTCATGGGGGAATGCACAGAACAAAGTATTACCTTTTCAGTTGTCTGTACCAGCCTTGAATTACTTACGTTTAACCAAAAAAAAAAAATTCCTTTCTATTTCTATTGAGTTTTTAATACTGAGTTGCAAATTTTAAAGTCTTAATTACATTTTGTTATGGTTTATTTGCAAGTTTACATTTTTAAACTGTTTAACTTTCTTAATTTAGTAATTAAAAAAAAAGAGCATTTTACATTTGGATAGTTGTTCTTTTGTTTAAACGTGGAGGTAATGGTGGAGATGAGATAAAAACTTCTCAAGAAGGGGTGTCATGCCATTTGGGGCATCATATTTCATAGGAGTATGCAGACCAGTTACCTATGGGACATAATTTTCCAAATTATGAAGTCAATATATTTTTAAACAGCTGGAGTTCAACTGTAAGGAAGATGGCTGAATGCATAGCTAGTCTCTCAGTTCTCTGTTCTACAAGCAGTTTATTCTTTAATAGTTCTGTTGCATTTAATGTGAATGCTTTTACATTTACAAGTGTTGCAGGAAAAGATTTTCTATGCCTTGTATTGCTGTTACTGCTTTAAAATATGGCAGCCAAGTAAGACTTCCTGACAGTTGAAACTTTTTTTTATCATTTAATACTTAGATTGTGAATTCATATTCCGAATATTCACACATTTTCTAAAGAGAACCTTTTTCCATTCCTGAAAACTAACCCAATAACGAATTGAGATTCAGAGAACAAATTGTCATCATTGTTTTAATATTTTCTATACAAAACATTGACTGAAAATCCTCTCGCTAAGGAGGTTTCCACACTTAGCCTTTCTTGAAGTGTGAATTTATATGGCAATGTTGCTTGTTACCAGATTTCCGTGATAAATCGGTTAACGTTTTACATGTAGAGTCTATAAGTAATGTTATGTACATGATATATTCAATGTTGCTGTACGTGTAGCTGTGGAGTACTGAAGAGGCCATACTTCTTGGTGGACTTTTGGTTTCCTCTTAGTATTTACAAAGCGAGTCATGGTCCTCTTTTTCCCACAGCTACCCCCCTGCCTTAAAACGTCATCCACTGAACTGAGGACTCCGTAGTAACTCCGCGGGCTGGCGAAGCCAAAATGTCACGTGCTCAGCCCAGTGCTCGGTGGCAAAGCATGGCCATTCTGCCAAGTTCCTTTGCAGCCTTTGCTATGCCACAAACTTCAGTACACTTTCCATCTGTAACGCAGGATAAGCCTAAAACGTTAGTTTTGCCTGTGTTTCTCATTGGAAGTAAGACTCAGATGGGGTGTTGTTGGGGTTTTATGGCCTTTACTTCTGATTCTTGGGTTTGTTGTTTCTTGTATCGCATTCTGTCTCTGAGTACCGTGTTGGTCTCTGCCGCATCTCTGCCTGCAGCTGGCTTGTGTGCAGACTAGTGCCACTGTTGAGTGGCAAATCCAGACCATTTCTCATTGGTAGCTCTTCTGCTTCTTTTTCTTAATGTTGGGAGTTTTGTTGTTTGGGTTTTTTAATCTCTCAAATAAAAACATTAGCAAAAGTTTAAACAAGGTTGGTAGCATTTTTGCTATAAATTAATAAAGACCTTTTCTTAAGCACGGTGTATACACCACAGATAGCTGTGTGGTGATGGTAAAGGTTGAATTATCAGATGAAAAATCTCCTGTTCTCTCTAATTTTTTTTTAATATAAAGCTAAATAAATCCCATCTAGATAAAAACACACACACCTGACTCCCAACCAACCCATGGTGTGGCAGCGAAGTTCCAGAAAAGGTGACTTACCAGCAGCTGAAATTCAGGACTCCATGGAGCAATCCAAGCATCTCTAGGCCAAGCTTAATCCAATATGAGTCCCAGAAAGAAAGACAAGTGGAAATACAACAGTGCCATGAAAGGGACGGTTAGTACGATTAACGTGTGCTAGCATGTTTCTATGGGAAGGAAATGACGTGAGAGTTGTTGAGTCTTCAAAAATGTCCAAAGTGTGTCAAAGGCACTAGCATGATATTCTTTGGCTTCTGCTAACAGTTTTCAACTTGGTTCTGTGTGATGCTCTTGTTTTGATTCAATTACCGCTGTAGAAAAGCAAAGTAAATAGCAAATATAAAAGTGATTAACTGCTAAAATTACACGAATAATCATAAATAGAAAATCTATCTCCAGTGCGCGTGTTTCTCCTGAAGCCTCTAGCCTGGAAAGGACCATCAGCAGACCGCGAAGGCAGATTGCTAAATGTGTTTGACCTTGCCATGTAACTTCAAGGTGAGTGGGAAGTTGCTCAGATTTGTTTTAATATGCACCATCCTTTTCTCAAATGCTGCAATAAAAAATGCGGTACTCTAATGAATGCTACCACATTGTACCCGAGGGGTTTCAGGGCCTCACATGAGGCTGAGCCCAAGCATGCAAGAGCTATTAGGAGATATACAGTAGCTCTGCTCTAATGTGTAGACAATATTCATTCATCAAAGCAGGCTTTTCCTGTCTAATGGGAAATTACCACCAGCAGTGCAGACAAAAGGATATTTATTTTCCCCAATCTTGTCGGTTTGAGGGTCTGTCTGTCTTTCAAGAATAATTGAAGTCTCTTTGTAGCTCAGAAATCTCATTGTGTTCTGCAGTCTTAGTAAGCAGTGATTGTAATTTCCTGTGACTCATACACAGGGAAATTTTATCACCGAAGGGGCTCCTGTCAACTGGGGGAGCATTCCCTGCCATCTTAACCAAAGAAGGTGGCACTTCAATTTCAGATTTTTCCTGAACAGACCAAACCAGAATCCGTGTCCTTTCAGCAGAGAAGGGAAAGAGGCCTCTTGCCAGGATGCCACTGGTGTAGGTTGTCTGTCTCTCCCTCCCAGTGCTTCTGAATTTGTCAGGAGAAGCTTTGACAGCTAAAACCAGGTTACTGAGGTTCATTTTGAATGTTAGCGGGGAAATGCTCACTTCACTTAAGTCTGTTGACTTTTAATACAGTGTTCTTACGTGCGTGTATTTATATCACATCTCAAAAATGCAATTCGCACACAAATACCTATGCCGACATCAACCCATCTCCTTGTATTCCTCCCCTGCAGCTGACTGCTTAACAAAATGTAAGTGTGGGACATGAGTAGATTAGAGGATAGAATGGTTTTAACAACAAGCTGGTCTTTTTTTTCCCTTCCCCCCCCGCCCCCCCGGCTCCTACTACATGATCAGTTCCCATGCCGGGAGCGGGGGGTGATGCTGTGGGTCTCTGGCTACTGCAAAGAGCAACCTGCAACTGATTTCAAAGTAGGAGAGAGAAAATATTTTCTCCCAAGGGCATGGCTGCAGTTTGGGGCCTGCGGTGTGAGTATGCAGTGGGGCTGAAAGGGGAGAAGCGTGCTCTCCCAGGAAAAAAACAGGTCATTAGCCGGTAGGCTGTGGATCGCGTCGCATAGAGGGAAATCCAAAGGTTGCGGCACCAGCTGTGCTCACAGCGCCTGTGTTTCGCTGCACCCAGGGATTTAGGTGATCAGATTAGAGCAGACCGGGGAGCATGAACTGCGGTTTCTATTACCAAGTGTAAATATCTTCTCTGTCACAGGGTAAGGGTAAATAGTACATGTTCAAGATGGGGGAGGAAAAAAAAAAAAATCGCAGGACTGGTGTGCCTGTGACAGGGGGGGCAAGTGTTGCATCGGCCTGACCAGGCCAGATGGGAGCTTGATTGTTCGGCTCATTGTTGGGAATAAGTCAGCAATAAGCTCTGTGAATAGCCAAAAGGGCAAAGAGCAAAGAAATGAGATTATCTCCTTTCTCTACGGCCAGGCTAGAGCTTCCCGAGGGCTCTAGTTTGCTGTTTTGTGCATCAGCATTTGTTGCTGAGCCCCCGAAACCAGAGTCTTGTGAAGTTTACTCAGCTACTTATTGTCACAGCTTCACACAAAATCCCTGAGCCCTGCAATGGATGCTTTTTTATCTGGAAAAAAGAAAAAAGAATAAAGCATGCAGGGAAGCTTTCTGACTGTGTTGTAGCCTTACGCGCTGACCCTGGGGCTCACCCTCATGCCGGAGGCCTGCCCAAAAGCCCTGGCATCCCCTACGCTTTATTCCCCACCGCAGTTCAGGCTCTGGGCTGCCTTGGAGCCCCCCTGTGCCGCTGGATTTCCCCAGCTAGCAGTTGCTGCTTGTACAGGAAGGGTCCCTGCTGCTGGGAAAGGGGTGCAGTGGTCCCAGCACACCCATCCTGGCACTACGCGGGGCTAGGGATGTCCCTGCTGCTGGGCCAGGCTCCCGGAGGGAACAACTGGGTCCTGAAGTGACTTGATGCAGCTGGCAGTCCCCAGCCCCGGCGACGATGGAGAAGCAGACGCTAACTCCTGCTCTCCTCAAAAAGCAGCAGCAAAGAACCAGATCAGGAACTGCTTTAAACACAGAGGACTAGGTGTGTTTGATCATATGAGAGCCCGAGCGCTCCCTCAGATTCCCATGCCTCCCAAAAGCAGCGCGGCCGCCAGCTGAGCTTTGTATATGACCTCATATACATCCAGCGTATAAAGCGCATACCGCATACTGAACATTTGCATATGTTGCACGTCTCTTGTTCCACTTGGGTGGCCTTCTCCTCCCCTTCCCCCTACCTCTCACCCCATTACTCGCCCACACGGCTCCCCTCACGTTATTCTAGACGTGTCGTTTCTGAAGGACTACATGTCCCGGTCCTGTGGAGAGTGGGGGCTCTGTTAATTGTCAAATGCTGAGCGGGAAACGATCAATGGACGACTAATTGGAAGCAAGGGGGGATAAAATAGGTATTACTTAGCTTCTGCTCTTAATTAAGAGGATGCATAATGCTGTGGGGAAAATCTTAACAAATGGCAGGAGGGTTTTTGTCATTATGCAAGGTTTAATTAGAAGCTTTGCACAAGCTAACATCCAGGTACTGTTTTCTTTCCTTTCAGGTGTCTCTCCAAGGCATGACTGAAAAATGCTAAAGCAAGAGCCTTAAAAGAAAAAAAAATAAGTGGAAAATATTTTTGTAGGCATGTGCCTAGCAATCTAAACAGCAAGACATGGAAGAAAGCCCCAGTTTCCCTCCTAGTGCAAAAGCAGCGAGGGGCGAGCCGAATGCAGAGAACCAGAGCGAGAGTGTCGTGTGCGTTACGCTGAGGCAGATGGGATTAAAGGCTCATTGCAATGTCTCCAGATGGATTCACAGTGCCCATGTTAAAAGTGGAGCAACGTGACAGTGCTTTATTTCAACAGTTAATCATTTGGAAGCAAAAACATTTATGACTTAGTTCTCTGAATATACAGATGCAGTAAAAAAATACAGGAAGCGGCACTCAGTATTGACATTATCTTCCTAACCAAAAAAGAAATAATACAAGGACTAGCAACCACTTTTCATAAAAAAAAGCTCCATGTTACATGCCTTGCCAATGAAAACACTCATCCTGCACTTCTATATTAATCTGTGCTGTCTATGATGGGCCAAATACAATGTGTCACATTCTGCTTGTAAATAATGTACAGATGAAATACTAACTTTAAAGAGTTCAGAGTTTGATCCAGCTTTCAGTGAAGTCAGTAGGAAGACTTCAGAAATATAAAACAGGCCTTCAGAAAGCAATTAGGACGGCCTCCGTTTTGGGGATGGGGGAGGGTTTTGAAATGCTGATGTAAACTTGGATATCTCTAAGTAAAAATACAAAAATTAGTTAATTGTTAGCAGCTTCTACAATTTTGTAGGAGGGTACTTAGGTTTGGGCTGGACCTCATCTTTGCTTTGAAACCCCCATTACTGTTGTCGGCAAAGGAGCCCGTTCCACTGCGTGAAGGGAGAAGCGTTTGATGGCTGCACAGCAGAGGCCTTTGCAAACAAACCCCACAAATGCAGCGTCCCAGTGGGACACTCTGCCCACTAAGTCCCCGTGCCCGGCCATGGCTGCCTGTACTCCCTGAGGAGCTGGTTGATGAACTGCAAACACAAGTCCTTTGCGTAAGACCCAGGAAGGTCAGGTGCTCCTCAGAGCACCTTTCCATCCTTGCTCCCATCCTGCCTACATTCACCAAGCCCCTGATTTTGGCTCCTGCGTGGCCTTGCACCCCTTGCCACCCTTCCCCGCCAGGGCCATCACTGCTCCCAGATGGGAGGCTGGTGGGGAGCTGGCGAGAGGGGAAGCTACCAGAGCACGAGTTGCTGAAAATGCTGGCTGTCGGGGTGTTCATGGTGCAAAATAGCTGTGCGGCAGAGCCGCTGTGCTTGAGTCCAAACCAGAGGGATTAAACCTTGAGCTCGCTGAAAAAGTCACAGTTGTAATGCTGCCACTCTGGCCACAAGCATCGACCTCCCATTGTGTTTGGTTCTGGTTGGGACCTGCTGGCAGGGCAGGGGTCTCGTGGCAGCAAAGGAGAACCCTGGGACATCCCAAAAGGGAGGCTTGGTGTCCTGCTTGACCGTGCCTTGCTGGAGGAGAGAAGGAGAGGGTCAGGACCGTCAGCAGGAGGGCCAGGCTGACGTGCAGTTTCTTTGGGAAGAAGGTAAGCTCAGGCTGCGGGGTGTCACTGATATGATCATATTTAGTGCTCAGCTTGGGGGCACGTGTTGCTCCCAGTCGCTTGAATTTTCCCTTCAGAAATGTAGGCAGTTATTCTCTGACAAGAGGAAATAAGAGCCTGGGTTACAGCTTCGCCTCGTGACCACAAAGAGGGGCTGGTGGAGCTGTGGGTGCCCAGAGAGGGCCCATCCCAAGGGAGGGACGCTCGGCAGATGGCTCCCTCCTCCACCCCCAGTGCCATGGGAAGGGCACAGGAAGGAGAAGCAGCAGCACTGCCCGAGTGAGGGGCTCGGGGTGGTTTCGACATCCCCACATGCGCACGCTGGCCGATCAAGCGTTAAGGCAGTGTGCGGAGGCAGCCCACGGACGCCTGGAGGAATGAAGAGCTGAGCACAAGTCCCAGCCAAGTCAGACTCCTCCTAGGGTTAAACTAAGAAAATGTAGGCTAAAGATCAGGAAGAGCTTCTTGGCAGGGAGCAGGGGGTCAGGAAAGCAATGTAGGCTGGGACACGCAGCTGTGTCCAGCAGGCGTGTTGGGGACCACTGCCACCGAGCACGGTCAGCGTGCCTTCCTGGGTCTCTTCAAACCCCACCGCGCTGCTCAGCTTTTGGGAGCTGTGTGAATATGTAAGAGTTTCAACTTGTAGGAAAAGCGAGTTTCTGCTTCTTCGGGGTGCAGAGAGAAACTTGGAAGTGTCTAGAAGTCTAACTGAAAGAAAAAAAAAAAAAGACATGAGAAACCATTTTTTGTTCTTTATATAGTTCTGACATCTATCATGTGATTGTCTTCAGCAGTCTGAATCACAGTTGGTTTAACATTTGGCATCAACAGTAAGCAACCGAGGACTAAAAGCAAAGGATGACTTTCCAGGCGAGGCACACTCTTTAGGAATCACACCGGGTTTCCCCTACAGTTATTTATCTCCGGGCTCACGCAGAGGCAGCCTGGCTTCCTACGAGAGCGGGAGCGAGCGGCGCGCAGTCATTTCCAGAGAGTTTTAAGCTTCAAAGTGTCACTCCCCCGTGGAGGCTCTCCCACCGCCGCGTCGTGCAGTGCAGTGCCGTGCATGCCTCTTCCACTTCCTGCTGCAGAGCCAGTTCTGCCGCTTACCTGGGAGAGGCAGGGAGGGTGTCGTAAAAGGAGAAAAAAACCACAGCCCAGCCAGCCGAGGAAGGAGACCTGGGCACGCCAAGAGAGCGACGGGGCGCGCAGGAGGCACGCCAGCCCTCTCACTTTCCTCGGTCAATTCAGCGCGAGGCTCCCTCGCCCACAAGGTAAGAAGTGTCAGAGATGCTGCCTTCTCGGTCCCTGTTTGTAATTAGCCGTTGACCCACTTCTGGCTCTCGGTGGGGGTTTTTTTCTTCCCTCAAATTGCTGTCTCACTGCCTCCCCCCCTCCTTCTCTCGTGTAAGGATAGCCCGAGTTTCACAGATGGTTACAACATGTTTCAGCCATTTCACTGCCGTTTTGTTGGTTGTTTTTAAACCAGGAGGGGCTTGGGGTAAACACTGGAAACCGACACGCCTGGTGTCGAAATGTTGTCCTGCCTATTTACATAGCTGCCTGGCAATGCTTGGCAGTCAGGCCTGAGCCCGCTCCCGCCCTGCGCGGCAGTGCAAGCTCAAGGTGGCTTGTTGACCGATGGCCCCCTCCCCTCCTCTCCTCTCCTCTCCTCTCCTCTTCTCTCCTCTCCTCTTCTCTCCTCTCCTCTCCTCTCCTCTCCTCTCCTCTCCTCTCCTCTCCTCTCCTCTCCTCTCCTCTCCTCTCCTCTCCTCTCCGGCTGCCCCAGGGATGTGTAGGACAGTTCCATGGAGCTGGTGAGGGAGAGCTGGCTGGGAAGTGTGAAGAAAACAGGATCATGGATCCCATTTGCACCGTTCTCCATGGTGTTGGTGTGGAAACAGTGGGAGCAAGCCAGTAATATTTCTTTTTCATTAGAATAAAGTCAGCCATATAAAACCCACTCCCATTTCACACAGTAACATTGTTTCAGGACAAGGGTTTTGTGGGGCTAGCGTTGGCTGGGCAATGAGAATGGCAGATATGGGTTTACTGGTCCTCGACCACTACTGGTGGCCACCAGACCAGAAATTCCCATTTCCCGCAAGCCCTGGGCAGGTTCAAGTCCTGGCTTGGCTGTGTTTGTGCCATCTTGGGTGGGCAGCAATGTCCCACCACCACTGGATGGGGCTGTGAGCCCCACAGCGGGCAATGCCAAAGATGGGGGTGCGAGGGGTGCAGGCGGCAGGGCCGGTGCCCTGGCGAGCCCTCACTGGTGCTGTCGGCTGCTGGCAAGCATCTGCCGATTGTGCTGCTGCCTGCGATGCCGTCAGCCTTCGAGGTCGGGTTTGCTCTTGCTGAGCACCAGCAATGTCTTGAGGCATGCTGTATTATTTTATTTTTTTTTAATGGGATTGGGTTTTCTTTTTGTCTTTCTAAGGCAGGAAACAAGGCATGTGTAATTATGGCATTTGTGTCTGTCAGTGCCCTCCACCCCCAGCAGCAGCTTTTGAAGTTTGGCAGAGGGTAGACATCTGAAAGATACTTTTCTGCATGTTTCATGAAAGCAAGTGAGCGAGGCTGTTCTCACGCCAGCTGAGGGAGATGCGTCAGGTTCTCCAGGCTTCCCCCCACCCTCCCACCACCCACGCACCCGATGGCCCTCACAGAGCGGAGCGGGCAGAGTAGATAGGAATAAGGGATACGTCAGCCCTGCGACATACCGAAGATTCTCCCTTGTTAGGAACCAGAGGTTCCAATGCAAGGCACGAAGTTATAGGAAAGCAGGCTGGGGAGATTTAGGCCTCTCTGAGTGGTCCCCCCTGTTCAACCCCACTCAGCTAGCCCCAATTTTGTGTCAGCATTTTTAGATGTCCCAGGGCTGTGGGATATCCTAGTCTGGGGGTTGTTCAATGCCTATGGGAGTTTTATCAGCATCAGAAATGGGTGGGAAGTAATCTCTGGAAAACAAACACATTTTTAAGGATACCTAAGATCATTGCAGACATTTTCATATTTCACAGCTCTTAGAAAACTGGCAGGGAATGCTGCCTATTTGTGAGATGCCCATTTGGATCCTGCTTGAGGGTGTTGCACTTCCAGTTTCTTACTACTTACTGCTTAGCATTTCTCCTACATGCATACTGACATCTACACTAAAGAGGCAAAAAATATCAGGCCTAGGCTGGCCTTTGCGCCGTGGGTTGCCCAGTGAAGCAACATTAGTGCTGCAAAAGGGATCACGATGTTTGCCATGCAGGGAGGGTTGGACGTAGGTTCTCCTGTTCTGGTGTATGTGTGGACTTTCATGCTACAGCTGCAGAAAATATGTAAAAGCAACCAGATAGTCCATGTGGAAGAGGAACATTGTTTTCATATTCTTTTCCTCCTTTTTCCAGAAGTCATAAAAATAAACATTACCTGCCCTAGAGGGCTTAAAATCTGGGCTAGGAACATGACACATTGCCTTGATCTTCGCTGTGGAGGGTACCCAAGGGAGAGGGTAAGCGTCTGTGATGACAACAGCCAAAATTCTTCATGGTGAAGTGTGAAACTCTGGAGCTTGGATTTCCTTGGCTGTGTTTATTTAGGTTATCGGCCCAAAACAGTTTCCATATTTGCACTTGCTCTTCCTAAAAGGATTTGTCTCGGGGTTTTTTTGAGGAAAGCTGTGTCTAGTGTTTCTGTAGAGAAAGTTACACTTAAGGCAAGTGTACTTACACACTCATGTTTATCTGAGCCTGTGGCAACAGCATTTGTTGCAATTTCAACATATATGCATCCTCATGGCAGCTTGCAAATTCTGTGTCTGCTTGCTCCCATCCTGCAGATGGATATCAGCAGCACCAGGGAGCTTCAGGGATTCAGTCAAAGTACACAGGAATTATTTGGAAATCAAGAAATTCCTGTCCATCCTTACCCCTTGTGATCTCAGCTTTGCCTTAATCTGTAGCCATGCCATTTCAGAAATGTCATGGCTGGTGAATAAAAACCCTTTGCTTGTGCATTGTGCACCAAGGAAGGTGAGGTTTCTTTCTCATCCAAATATATATTTTTTTAATTGATGTAGATAAGTATAACTCGGATCAAAAGAGCAAAGATATTTTCCCCCTCTCCGGAAGTGACGGGGAGCACAGCTATGCTCATGTTGCAAAGTCTTTCTTCTGTTTCTTCACCACAGAAGTTTTCTAATCAAAAGCAGATAGACGGTTAGTGTGTGCTTTGGGACAGTGCATCCTGACAAGCCTTTGTGCTGAGAAACAGATGGAATACCTGACAGATTTCCCAATCAGCTGCAAGAAAACTGCACAGATGAGCCCGAGCCCAAAACCTTTCCTCTCCCTGGCCAGCCCCTTGTCTCCATCGGCTGTTTTTTAAGGGAGTTTGGCCCTTGCTTCAAACTTGGGTGCTCAGGCCCATCTCTGTCGACCAGCAGAAGAATTTTTTCCCCCTTCATTTATGCTTTCCCTGCAGCTACCCGGGAGCGGCCGTCGCCAGCAGCGGCCAGCCATGAGCAGGAGGGTTGGGCAGCTTCCCTCCGGGCTCCTTGGCCAGAGCAGTGGAAGAACCTTCCCAGGACTGGGAAGCCTCACAAGGGAGCTGGGATGGGGTTTCTTCCTAGGAGCTTGGGTCGCTGAGCACCCACCCTGGAAGGTTATCTGCTGAATGAATTCACATTGCAGAACTGGGTGTACAAGCAGAGGAAGAAAGAGAAGGAGAAAGGGTTGTTTAAGGAGTTCCCTCGACATTTTTGAGAGCAGTCCAGGCCTAGCTGCTCTGTCCCTTTAGGAAGGGCCTCTCCACCTCATTACAAGCAAGAATATATGCAACAGCTCCAGCTGGTTATCAGTGATCTCCTGAATAGTCATAGGTGCAGGGGGGATATTAAATTCTCGAAGGTTTCTGGCAATATCATGATTTGACTTGAAGCTGCAGTGCCTTTGAAAACGAGATTGGGCACGATCTGTGCTCTCCAGCAGTCTCCGTGCCAGAAAAGGGATCAAGCTACAGGCTTCTGAGGGCATTTCAATATGCTGAAGCATTCCTTTACCCTAATTCTTCAACACAGGAGACCTAAGCGAGTTCTTTTTCTGTCCTATGCATAACTATACTTGCAGGATAAGCTACCTAGAAAAGTCAAAGGAAACCTAATGAAACTTTGTAGCATGAAGCAACATAAAATACCAGGATAATGGGCTCAGCATTGTGTCTTTTTCCAAAAGCTGAGGATCTTTAGCAGAGCAGAAACAATGTCCTGAAGCACCGCGGTTGGATGAGGATGTTTCTGAATCATCTGTAACATTTCCAGCATCGTGGGGATTTCTCTTGGGAATTCTCATCCACATACTATTGCCAGCATTCCTCAAAAAGTGTTCAGCATGTCCTGGGGTTAATTTCTCCTCGGGGCCATCTCTAAAGACAGAGCTCTGCTGTTGTAACAGCTTCTCTCTCCAACCAGAGCTACTGAGGGAGGAGGAGGAGGAGGAGGATGAAGTCACTTTTCTTCCTTTTTAATGATGTGTCTGTTTTAACACCAAAGCCCTTGGCCTCTCTGTGCCTCCGACCTAGGCCCCATGGGAGCAGGGGCTGTGCGTGAGTATCAAAGCTCAGCTTTTGGTGCTCAGCCGTCCTGCAGCAGGGTCTAAGTAAAATAATATTTGAAAAAATTAGAAGCTTTTGCAGGTAAAAACACAAGTGATGGAATCAGGTCTCTCTTCTGCCTGACCAAATTATTTTTACTCAGATATCTGAAGTAATTTTCGTAATGTTTAGTTCATGTTACACAGGAAAGAAGCAAGGCTGTCATTTAAATATTAAGTTGATTTGAGAGATTTATCCTTTCAGAGGGCTAAACTAATAGGAAAGGCACTTTTAAATTATTCTGAAGTAAACCCTTTGAAGAGTTTGGTAGCTTGTCATTTGCAATACAGTTTAATAAAGTCTTAATATCCCTCCTGCAAAAGGCAGAGTAAATACACTGAATAGCAAACTTGAATAAAACAAGTCTGAATTTTTTCTGCCCGTGTTGTGCCTTCCATTAGGTTCACACAGTTTGTGCATGATCCATTTTGCAGATAGCCAGATGTTAGAAATAGAACTGAAAAAAAAAAAAAAAACAACCACTTTGGAGGTTGTAGCCTCCAAAGGAATTCAGTAACTTTTAAACCTCATCTGACACCCGATCCAAAATCTGCTGAAGTCAATAGAGAGATTACCATTTACTTCACTGAGCTCTGGACTAGGTTCTCAGCTTCTCTGCAGAAATCTGTTCTTCTTGTCACAGTGCTGAACTAAAGCTTGTTGAACATAGAGGATCTGAATTCAAAGGGTTTTCTGGTATTTTGATCTTACTACTTCAAAGACTATCAAAGAAGCGTCCTAGTGTATGAGGCATTGCAAGTGTTTTTCTGAAAAGCTGTGTTTGGGTGTTTGCTAAGGACTATGTGTAATGGGAGGGATGCTCAGACAACACCTGTGGCTAAAGAGGTAGAACTGTACCCTACAGCTGAGCTTGCGCTCTGTGAACACCAGGAGAATTTTGCACAAGGAACCACTTCACTGAAGATGCTCGATGGGGGGAATGAGAGTTTGCAATATGATTTGTGCTCCTCGAGTGCACGTCATTCAGCTTACGAGCAAACAGACAGAGACACCCACAAGTCAAAGCATGTCTGAGCAGGCACTTCAAGGCCAGATGATCCAAGGGTCAAGTTTACAAAGCTGCTGAGATGAGCAAAAAGCAGATGCCCTGCAGAAGGTGTGACACCTGACCTTCACAGGCGCTTCTCTAACTCTGGCAGGGCACCATTCGGTAGCTTTACACCCCGATTCGTGTAAACCTGACTTTGCACTGTACTGTCCTGGTGCGTCATGACGGCCACAGGGCAGCCATCATATAAACTGCCATCTGACCAAAGGTCCCAGGTAAAGGACGTTTTGCCACCACCACCCAGGACAGCGCAGCACAAGTCCTTGTCACGGTCCTGTGCTGATTATGAGAGCTCAAGGTTTTCCCTTTCCCATCACACTGGTTATGACCGCCAGAGAAGCGTGACTCAGCGAGCAGGGCTGGCGTTGGTGACGTGGCGTAGAGGAAAAGGGATGCAAACTGCAGGGAGAGATGTGTGGTGGTGGTGGCCTGACTGTCAGGATTTCAAGCCCGGGTGCTTTCTATGGGAAGGAGCTGGTTTGGCACCGGACCCAGCGCTCTCACGCAGCGAGTCGCAGCTGTCAGAGCAGCAGCGTGTTCACTGTTCTGGTGCAACTCATAGCTGCTCTGAGGATTTGCCTACGTGGGAAAATTTACCAGCGTAATTATCCCACTGTAATTATCCCAGGATAACTCTCCCTGCGGACGTGCTTATTATAACATAGGATATGTGTCAATATATGGCAAATCTTCTGCGTAGATGGGTTTGTTACACAGAGGAGGAATATTTACATTGCAGCCCAGCAGCAAAGCACAGTTTTTATCCTACTTCCCAGCAAATGTTACACACAGAATTTTCTATGCCAGAGGTACTTTCAGGGGAAAATGCATGTCATTTGATCTGATCTGCATGAATGTAAAGCCCTGGAGCACAGGGCACATCATTTGCTTTTACAGCATCGCTGTGGGAGCCAGGGTAAAGGCTGGGACATTGCCTCATACCTCTCTGTGATCCTGTTCAACTGTTTTTATTAGTGTGGTCATTTGAATATGTTCTTCATTTGACCTTTCTGTTCAAGCTACTGTGACTGAAGTTGGGAGAAATCCTTGGTTTGCTAAAAGATCCTCAGACGTGTTGTGATTTTGACTTTCTTTACCAGGCTTTCAAGCCAGATTCTGTTGCCAAACATTGTCATTCCCGTTGCTTGAGTTCTTAGTGCCTTCCTCTCTGATAACTCTCCTACTTGGGATTTTAGCCTCTCCAATGTGACAGAAGGAAAATGGCTGGGGAAAATTATGAGCACAGGGCTTGTTTCTCTGTACTCCATGGTAACAGATAACATTTGTTGGGAAGCAAGCTAATCTGCACCCCTCTATAAGAGGATGAAGATGGCTGCACTTCCTGAAGCCCACTCACCATCCACCCATCACTGCTGCCATCATTCTGAGTGAAGGTGGAGTAGAGGCATCCATCATCAGGGATCGCTTGGCTGGACCAAATTTACTGACAGCACCCCCAAAAGGAGGTGATAATTTTGATGTTCAGGCCCAAGCCAATTCTGAAGGAAGGGGAAGGAAATCCAAACAGTAACTAATGTCTCTAAGTTGTCTTAATTTTCAATAATTTGAAATGACAGCAGCCGTGTGATAATAGGCTGGATGAAATGGTTTGATAAAATAAGCAGCAATGCTTGGAAACAAGATTTGGAGTTGAAATTTCTCAGCTAGGTGTGTGGTGAAGTTTAGATTCAAGGCATTAGTGTGCAGCTATTATTAGACGGTCCGGACTGAAATAATTGGAAGTGATTGTATTCGCTGGAATATGCCTGAGCCAAACCTCCAGGCCTAAGCAGCCTGCTCTTTTGTCAGGTGCACCAATCACCTCTGAGAGGCAGCTTTCCCCCCCTCCACTCTCAGCAGGAACAGTAAGTTCCAGAAATCCCATAAAAGCGTCTATTTTGTGCAATGTGATTTCCAGAACTCTAACCGATATTTCTTTTCCAGTCTCTGAGATAGAGTTATTTTAGGATTATTGCCTGTGTGAAACTACACCATGTTCACAAGAGTCTTTTCTCTTGTTTTCCAGTTTGCTGGAAAATCCTGGCCTTGCAGTAGGGCAGCTGACTCTCCTTTCCGGTGTGACTACAAAACTTGGAAATGGCCTCTGTGTCAGGTTAGTCCAAATTATAACTCTGTGCTAGCTACACACCAGCTAACTCTCTACTTTCTTGCTTTGCCAAAATTCTGCCAGACCTTTCTTCTTGTTTCCTGCCTGTGTTTTTAAAAAACATGAAATATAAAAAGTATAAAGAATACATATTGCTCTTCAGTATTCCAGCTCACAGTCATTGAGTGATGACTGACGACAGGCATTTGTCTGTATGCGTGTCCATCTACAGTGTTTCTTCTCCCACTTTTTCAGGCACTTTTGTAGGTCAAAGTATACCAGTTGAAGTGGATGAATCCATGCCGTGGTCCCCCTTTCCTGAACATGTCTTGGGAAAGGCTTTGCAGCCTTCTGGAGAGGATACAGAGGAGGAGGAGTCCCAGAGACCGTGTGTTGATCAAACGCCTCAGCCTGTGGCCAATCCATCGTGCCTCCGCAGAGCAGCAGCATATCCTCAATCAGCACCGTCCATGGAGTCGAACAGCAGCTTGTGGTCAAAATATACTGATCCTGATGGAGATGGATGCTTCTGTTCCCCCAGTGAATCAATAGCTGGAGTAGTTCCCTCCAAGATGCATCTTGTAGCTATGGACAAACCAGGCATGCAGCCAAGTTCACAGCTTTCAGCTGACACCAGGCACAACTCCAGTAAATCAGAGCAGATCTTGTCTGACGCTCTCGAGGACTCGTTGGAGGAGAGCAGCCAAGGGACTTCACGGTCACAGCAACCCTCAGGAAACAGACCCCCAGCAGAGCTAGGGGCCGTGGACACGGGGTACAACTCCCAGTCACAAGACGTCATGGGCATCAGGCACCTGGAGCCTCCCTTACCGCTGGTGTCCGTGGTGAACCCGCAGGACCTCCCAGGACCACTGATCTCCAGAGAGTTCTTTGGACCTGAGCATCAGCAGTGCCCTATGTGCCAGCACTTGCCCCATCCCAACGCCTCCTCGCAAGCCCACGGCTGTTTTGGGCACCGCTGCCCGGCAGAGCAGCACCCCCAGGGCCCATGTGAGTAGCACCACTCACCCCACGGGGCACTTTCTGGGTATATCACAGCCATCATTCACCAAGCTGGTGTTTTCCTGTTATAGTTAATGGCAATGCATGGCATGCAATTATTAACCTTTTTAAACCCCTATTTGCAGTCCATTTTATATTTCCAGATTTTTTGGTTGTTTAGCTGGACTCTCTGATGCAGAACCTTCGAGCCAGATGAAAAGTTATAGAGCTCACAGTTACTCATCAAACGAAGGCTAATGATTTTGCCTAGAAACTAGCCTTTGTCGGTCACGCTGAGCGTACACAGCCTTCTCCCTGCTGTTATTTCATATTCAGGTCATTTCCTTCCTCCTCGCATCAGTCATTCTGCAGCCCCCTGTACTGACTTAATTCCTGTTGTTTTCATAGATTTCCTTGCTCCCACTTGGATCCCCAAAGCTGAGAATTTCCTGCCAGAAGCAGGGTGGGATGTTACCCATACCTTGATCTCTGTAAACAGTATCTACCAGAATTATGGCCAAACTCACCCATGTGTTTTATTTCTATGCGAAAAGAGCGTGACATCCATCATCCTATTTTTTTTTTTTCTGTTGTCAGCTGAAATGAAAGCTCATTACTTAAAATGGAGCCCTCTCAGCTGCTGGTGATTGTATCACTGAACGCTGACGTGACTCCGTCAATATGGGTGTTTTGGCTCTTGGAGCCTACGACACAGTTTACAGCCTGCCATTAATTAGTATTCCTTTCTAGTCTCTGAGATTTTTATCTGTTGTGAAGTGAGCCTTGACCATTCAACAGCAATATCATTGTTTTAATATAATTTATATTACATTAGACTCATGAGACCCTGACCCGTTTTGGGCTGGCTTTGTAATAAAAAGCTGTAGGCCTCTTGTGATAACCCCCCCTCCCTTTTTTTTTTTTAACCTTCTGTTGACTGCACAGCATTCATATTACATCTCTTTAAGGAGTTTTGTCATTCCAGCAATGTGCTATAATTAGGTATATGAAGGAGAGGGGCTAACGGAGCCACAGTTTTCACCTCTGATCTTGGGACTTTGTAAAGTGGAAGGAGCTACAGATGGACTTTCATCAATGCCTGCAGCTGAACATTTGCAAAACGTCCTCTGGTTTTCTTTTCTTACCTTCTCCTTTCAGTTCAGCTTTAAGCAGACAAAGAGCCGGTTGCACAACACCCCTGACTATTTACCGCCATTTACCTCCTCCACACACGGGCACCGTGAGAAGTAGGACATTTACTGAATGAGGCCATTTTGTTTTCAAGCAGGAACTCTGAAAGGCTTTCTTTAGAAAAATCACTACCGTTTCAACCATATCCAGAGGGCAAAAAGAATAAAATAAACTCAGATGGCTGGAGCAGATTTGGTCAGGACCAAGAAGCTGGCAACTGTACTCCTATTTCTCACATGCCCGGTACAGCGTAAATCACCTCCTGACAGCTCCTTGCGTTTCAGATAATTGTTGGGCAGTGGCAACCCACAACAAAGCTCTGCAGTTTGTGCGTTGCTACACGCCTCTCCCAGGGAATAGCAATTGTGCCTGTAGGCTCTAAGCTGGCTCCGGACACCTGCTATTTGAGATACAGCAGCAAAACTGCTTCTGAAGTCAAAGGAATCCTGGCAGCGATGCTGTGTGCCCAGGGACCGTTATTTCAGATATTTATGTATGAGAGCTGTTGGGGTGTGTGGGCACGCACGGCCATGCTGTGGTTCTGAACGGCAGTGGCTGCGTCCGTTAAAATACCGTAGCATCCGATAGATCCAAAGGAAGGTGGTGAAACACTGGCCTGAAAACCAGTAAACCAAACTGAATCTCCCACAGCCCTGCCACCTTCCCTGCAGCCGGTCATGAGGAACCCATGCGAAGACCGTATTTACTTTCAATTTTGTTTTCCCAGCCTCTTTCACCCTGCCCTTTTGCAAATAGTTAAGAGAGGGGGAGCAGGAAAATCTCCTAAAACAATCTCAACAAACACGATGTTGCTGACTCACAATTTCATCAGGAATCTCTTTGCAATTGTGGGGTTGGTTGGTTGTTTTTTAAAAGCATTGACTCCAGGAATTGGACTATTTTATCAAAGCTTTGTTTTCTTTCTTTTTTTTTTTTTCCACTCCTTTTTAAAAAATTTGTAATCTTGTGGCTGCTAGGAAAAGGAAAGCATGATTCCAAAATAGCTAAAAGGATTTAAAAAAACAATCTAAGGGGTGAAAAAAAGAGTGTTTGAGTACTGCAGCTTTCAGAGCCAGCTCATAACACCATAATCATGCAGGGCTAATAAGCCCTGCCAGGCTGGACTTTGATCTGCGCACAGCAGCTTGGAAGTGCGCAAGAGCTGCTGCCTAATGAAAACTGCAAGCAGAAAGACTGAAAAAAAAAAAAATAGGTTTTTTTTGCCATTTGGGAAACAAACAGCTTCCATTGCTTTCTCTTTCAGTTTATGCCAACGGTTCCACTGTATGTTAGTTATTAAACAGCATTGCGTGTGCGTGGCCAGCAACAGTAAGATTTTTCGGAATTTCTTGGGCAAAATTGTCACTTTGGGCTTCCCCTGCGGCCTCCTGGATGGCAACAGGAGTAGCAGCCAGGCCTTAAAAGGTCACTTGGCAGAAAATTCATGCAGGGTGAAGTAACAAACCAAAAGATTATTTTTTCTCTTTTCATTTACAATAATCACAGTCTGTTTAGCCTTAGTGTTGCAAACTGATTTGTTCCAGGATTTTGCATCTGCTTTCATAAGAACGTTGAGATGATTCATTTTCGCAAGTTATTGCCAAAAAGAAATTTAAAAACAAAAACAACAACAAAAACCATCAAAAAACACCGAGGCATGGTAAGTGCAGTCCTGAATGTTTAACTGTCAGTTGTCCCAATAGCCCAACCCAGGGCAGGGATCTGAACCATGCCGTATGCGAATAGGAAAAAGGAAGCTTCAGACTGTGAAATGTTCCTGAATCTGGCTTCTTTCAGACCGAGATACCTGCAAAGGTCTCCAAACTGCTCAGTTTCCCTAGACATGAAGCCTGGAAAGGAATAAACACAAACTGAGGCAAAAATGTATTGGCTGAAATAATAGTTGCTGCCTTTATTTTCTCACCCTCCCAGATGGCAAAGCTCCGTACCAACATTTTGCACATACATCGCAACCACTTCCTCCTGTTCCTGGACCTTGCATGAGAGTTATCCGCCCGGCCCAGCAAGTCATCCCAAATTACTCAAACCTTCGTGCTCCCAAGGGCACGGGTGACCGACCACCTCAGAGGACGTGCTCCTCCCCTGGTCCTCCTCGATTCCCGTAAGTATGCCTCAGGGAGGTGGGTTGTGCCTGGTAGAAACTCCTCTGATCTGATTTTGTGGGCTTTCAACCAGTAATTCTGAAGCCTTGTGATTTCAGTGTGCCTGGGCTGCAGGGGTACATGTGAGATGCTGGGTATTTTTCTTTATTTGCTATTTTACACCCAGCAGGGGCCTGACCTTACCCTAGAGAACTTCAAAGCCGGATACCTGATATGTTGTTACAGAGCACCCTGAAATGCATGCATTAAGGAAGATAAACGCTTGAAGGTTAAAGGGATGAGAGGTTGAAAAATATCTCAGCTGAAACATTAGAGCTCTCCTGCTTGAGAGCAAAGGTCAATTTGGTGGCTCACTGCAGTCTCCAGCTTTACAGTGTACCAGCCTGGGACGCCTCAATCATTGACTTGCAGTGATTTCCTTCTTACCTCTTCTGTAGCGCAGAGAAAAACGGAGAAAATCTTGTCCGTGACTGATATATCTCTACATTGCAGTTTGCAGCCTTTTCTGTGATTTCTCATGTAGTAATAAAACACCCCATATCTAGCACTTCCCATCTGGGGCTTTCTGACTGTTTTTCAAATATTAATTTAGCAGGACTTATCTCTCCCTCCCTATAAGTACATCATCAACATATGGGAAATACTGTCCATGCAGGGTTTTCTCCATACTCAGCCACCTGAAGTCAAATTGAAGTTTCAGGTATTGAGGACATCTGAAAAGCAGACCATTTTTATTTAGGAGCCACAATAACTTTAGAGGTGCCAAACTTACAGGCATCTGTGTTTGAAAATGTTCACTTACGTGATGTGGTCTTGGAAGAAAACTGGGAGGACAGGCAGGACGGGCGACCGAAATACCGCACTGCTCTGGCCTGTGAAAAGTTAGGGGCTGTGACAGAAAAGTGACAGTAAGATATGGCAGTACCTGCAGTGGAGCTAACTGCACTGAAGAGTTTGCATAAAAATGTAAAAATATTGAGGAATAGTGGCTACCCTTTGCAGTAGTAAAATTGAAAACCAAAGGCCTAATTTTTGGTGCATTTGTTAGATAAGATGAAGTTTTGGGAAGATCTGTAAATTAGCCACAGGGTAGATTTTTGTGGCTGTTGAAGAGGTGTGTGTTGCTTTCCTTTGTACTTTCTTCTGCTAAAAGAAATCCAGAATACGTGGGGTCCGTCCCGCGGCTGCGTTGCTGGTGTTCGCATGCTGATTCCAGGAACGGCAGTTATATGTTGGTAATATCTGCCTATAGAGTGTTTTGTAACAGAAAACATCTGTACCAAAATGAATAAACCAAATCTTAATGTGACAACAGAAAACATGCTGTGACCAGCCTGTCATCATTCATTTAAGGAAGGCAAAGGAAAAAAAGAGAGTGGGCTTGATTGACTAAACATCACTGCTCTGTGGGGAAAAGCTCTCGGAGAAACCTAACACTCATCCAACAGATTCAATCCAGCGGATTCAAAGCACACCTCACATAAAAATCTGTGTGGATTCCCCTTCCTATTGACTTCAACTGTGAAGCCAAAGTAGGACAAGAACTGCTAAGCTCACTAAAATCACCCCTTTCTCTCTGTTTGTTACAGTGGAGCAGACGTTAGGCAAGGTCTGGAGCACGGATCCCTGACATGAGAAACCCTTGTTGGGTCCACTGTTGCTGGTCAAGAAATTACCCTTGTTACCTTTAGCAAAACTTTTGGGTTCTGTCCCAAACCAGAAACCCTCCAAGCTGTGCCAGAACTGGAGGTGGGGTGCCCTGAACCCCCATTTTTCCCACTTCCCACCTCGCACTGTGCCTCCTGAAAGTGTAATGAAGGACCCTTTACAAAATGGGACGAGGTCACCCAAGTGCCGCCCCACTCCCGTACACGCCTAACAACGTCCACGGCACGGCACGATTTCTCACACAGAAATGGCCTTTGCTTCCGGTAATTGCAAACTCCACGGCTTTCAGCTACGAGGTGCATTTACTTCCTGTGGCTAACGTTGCTTCTGCAGTGAACTGCATCTTGTGGTAGACTGTCACCGAGGTATCCGTGCAAAAGATGCTGTAACAACTAAGTGGAAATGCTGAGCCAAGCATTTCTACAAGAAGTTTTCTTAGCTAATAAACACATAAAGTTTTTAGTGTGTTATTAAAGAAAAAAATAATAATTTTGCCTGAAAATAAATATTTTTTTAAATCCTCACTTGCTTTTCTTTGTAGAAACCAGTTACACAACCAGCTACCTAATGTCCAGCTGCCCCTCAAGGTATGTGGCCCGGATGAAGCGTGCTGTTGTGCTTCTGACAATTTTCCATCTCCGGCTGCTGTCCCGAGACCTCTCAGTAACCCTGCAGCCAAGGGAACTCTGAGAACCAGCAATTTGCCGGAGGAGTTGCGTAAGTGGTTAGCCAATTTGTTCTGCCCAAGATTTTACAGCGCAGCCTGACAGCTTTAGGTGGGAAAGCTCTGGGGGGCAGAAGGCAGGGGGAACAACATTAAGACAACAAAGACAACAAGAAAAGAGAATGAGTGTCATCACATCTGTAGGATGTGAGCGTTTGTGTTTGGCGGGATGGAATTATCCCCCTGAATCCTGAAAACATAATTGTCATTAATTGCTTGTTATTTTGTTTACAAAAATTAAATACCATTTAGATTGCTTTCATGGCTTCTTGCTAAATAGGATGTCCCTTTGAGGCAGGAGGCACTGAAGCTTACAGTAAAAGATTAATAACAAACAAAGCCCTAGGGTTAAAGTGTTTCTGCCTGTCCCAAACCAGACAACAATGTTGGTCTTGACCTCAGTTTCTCCCTGGCCTGGTGAGCGGAGAGGACTTTGGGCCAGGAGCCCACACTGAGGGCTGAGGGTGGCACAGGCGGAGGGTGAGGGTGGCACAGGCGCGGGCTGAGGTGCATCCCCTGCCGCCGGCCCCTGAAATGCTTTCACTCTCCAACTTTTATGGGAAAGTCACGTTTTAGAAAACTGGCTTCCTCCTTAATACCATGCTGGCTAGCAGGTGAGATCTACCATTGCTAAGGACCCTGCGGTTTTGATTTTTCCTTTATTCTTTATTTTGCCCATCACCTTTCAAATCCAGAGAGTTGGATCTCTCCAGCCTGCAGGAGTGAGTTATGGCACCAGATACCGCTCGTGGATAAACCCTGCTTTATCAGTCAGTGTGTCCTAGATACAGGAATTACTGGATAAAATTGTGTCATTTGTGATACGCGCACAGCTGGATTAGACTAGCCAGCTGGTTTACCCCAGCCTGCAAATCCATGGTTCTTTAATGAGTAAGAAAACTACTTCAGTGACAGCAAGGGCAGCTGAAGGCATTGCTGTCATCAGCTGCCTGTCCTGCCCACACAGGGGTTAAGGCTGCTATACGGTGAGGCTGTGTGGCATGCGTCAGGGCTTCTCCTGCTCTCAGTGAGGTCTTGGGGAAAGCTGTGCCGGTGGCAGCCGGTGCCGGTGGCACCAGCTCCGGCTGAGGGCCCAACCTCACGTGTGCCAAAGGGCTGGGGAAGAAGCAGCTCTGGCAGGGCGAGCAGCAGAGTGATGTTACCCTCTCCAGCTCCCACAGAGGCGCAAATCGAGACCAAGGTTTTTGGATGCAGGGAGTTGAGTTCAACACCAAGCCACTGCGCTATCCCACATCCATTTTGTTGATAATCTGAAGGGACGCAGGTGGGCAGAACCCGCAGCACAGTGGAAAAGGAGGGTTGTGAGTGTCTCACCCTCCGAACAGTGTATTATACTGCACTGCATATTCATACGGGCTCTCTCTCCTAGGCAAGGTCTTTATAACCTATTCGGTGGACACAGCGGTGGAGGTTATGAAATTTGTGAACTTCCTGCTTGTAAATGGATTTCAAACTGCTGTGAGTATTCCTTCCGGAGAAAATGAGTTTCAACCAGGGGAGCAAAGAGACATTTTTTTAAAAAAGCAGAGGCAATACACGGGCCATGTCTATGTTTTTCTGTTTATCATTGCATTTTGTAGGTTAAAGAAGATACAAATAGAATGAACTGGCCTTGGCTTTAAAAGTTGTAACTTAATGATTTGCCTTTTCGTTTGTTCATATTTTAACTGAATTTTATGCTTTAAAATTTAATAATGACCTTGGAAAATTCCATTTAGTGACACTAGATACCAGATGGGCAATAGTATGAGGTTTTGTGAGCTATTCCATTAACATTGTCTCTTATTTGATCTGTAATATCAATATTTTAAAAGGTCAATTTTTACATTCATCCCATCCTAGCTTTTTTTTTTCTGCAATGCTATTACGTCATTGGTTCTTCAGATGTGAATACCTTTCTGCTAAAAAATGATCTAAAATCAGTGTATTTTACACAGCTTAATGAAACAGCCCCTCTCATGGTTTCATTTGCTTTGTAATACTTTTAAAAGGGGTTCTAAAATCACCAGCCTGAAAAGATCTGTGTCCTACTGTCTAATCCCATAAGCCATCCAGATTTTCATTTAAGTTCTTGTGATTTTGCTTTATAACGGCCCTTTCTAAGGGAACCATCCACAGAGGCTCTAGGATTCATCAAAATCTTGATTCATATTTTCTTATTTCAAGTGCATATGCTACCTGACCCCTGAACCTTCACTCTTTGGCTTCAGTTCAGGAAAGCATTTAAGCAAGTGGCTATCATTAAACTGAATGAGACTCAGTGGGGGGCTTTGCGCACGCTTATTTATTTTCATGAATCGAGGGTTTTTTTCCAGAGAGTGCAATTATACTTCCCTCTAGCAGTTCTGTACTATGACCAATTCACAAGAAAGCTCTGGGTACCATGAAGGTACGGAGTAGAAGGCTTATTAATAGCATCTTTGCTGGACATACAATTCTTGGAGCATGCTGCAGAACAATACATACAGCAAAACGGCCCCAACGCAGGGAGGCAAATATGCTCTTTACTTTCAAAAAGGGAAGAAGAAAGACTTGAGAGCAGAACATGACTCTTCTGGAGATGTTAATATTTACTCTGCTGGTTACGGCCATCGATTGCCAGTTTCTGGGCTTACTGAGCATGCAGGGAACTGAGCAGTGTTGGTCGTATTCGGTCCTGTGAAGTCCTCCACCTCTCCACTGCCACTGAAGTCTGGGTTACTGCATCCAGTATCAGTGACCCGTCTGACTTTCCACCACACACTCTGAAAATGTAGTTGGATAAGCTAAAACGTGACAGTCAGTATATACCCTTGCAGCCAGAAAATAGCGGACATGTGCAGCTATACAGATAGAGAAGGTGGGCAGCCGTCCACCTTCTCAAGGTGTTTAGAGAGGCAAAAAAGCCTGTTTACAAATGTTGAATATCTAACACTCACCATCAGTGGTTGTTTCTTGTTCCAATAAGCAAAAAATGCCTGGGAGTTTGGAGCTGTTAGGGCAGGGTGGTGGTGCGGTGGCCGGCTGACCATGTGCCTGTGGCAGCCCCCCTCCAGCTGCCTGGGGTGCCCATCCAGCTTGACTCTGGACAGCAGGGAAAGGAGAGAAGTTGTGCATGCACATATGTGCGTGTGTGACATTTCTTTCCTAAGGGCACTAGGCAGGCATATTAGAAACTAGAGAAAGGAGCAGGTGCCTTTTCTTTGGCCCCAAATGGGAGGACAAGCAAAAGGATGCTCACCACAGACTTTCATTCTCTTGCAGATTGATATATTTGAGGACACGGTGCGAGGCATTGACATCATTAAGTGGATGGAGCGCTACCTAGGTGATGTATGTAAAGGCAATTTAACCTTTTTCACGGCAGAGGTGACCTGAGGAAAATGGCTGAATTATTCTAATAGCAACAGGAGCAGAATCAAAATGCAAGACCCTACTATTGCCTTCCCTGCCCCTGCAGAAATGGCAGAGGTCTTGCAGCGAGAGCATAGGCAAATCTCACTCACTTCTGCATCTTATGGTCCCAAAGCTCTTTTTTAAAGAAATGAAGTGCTAATCCTGGCATTCCTGCCAAATTCCAATGCTGGCTGTTACATTCAGCCTGAAGCTGCCATTGGACAAGTTGTTCCTCAATTGCATTTTTAAATAGTGAGTTTTAGCTATGCTTGGTTAAAACGATAGCTGTATTTCATCCCAGGCTGCATAGCAGTGGCTAACGCTCATCTGGCTTCGCACCTGTAGCTTTTATGTTGCTATGTAAAACACTGAAGGGTTCTTCTGGATAATCCATCATATATGTGAACTGGACATTGGTATTCTGTTAGTCATATAACAGAATTGCTCTCATCACTTTGTATCTAGCTGAGCAATAAAATAGAGATTCATATTGGTGCCAGTACAGACCCAGTGCAGCAGCAACTTCCTTTGAAGTTCAGAGGAGCAGTGGGTGCACGTCTCCTTTAGGATCAAGCAGAGCGGTTCCCATTATACCAGCACAGCTGGACAGAAACTGGTGATTCTTTCACCAGAAACGTATGCCATCATGGGGTGGCTTCCCTTGATTTGTGCCTTGCTGGGCAGCCACTGGGCCTCTGGCTCACCCTGGGCAGGTCTCCAAGGCTTGGGAACAAGATAACAAAGTGGTGGGCTCTCCCTGATTTTAGCAAGGAAGCTCAACCACCTGACAGAGGTTTCCTAAATGTGCCCAGCAGAACACCTTCGCTGTAGCGCACTACTGCGCAGGCACAGTACTACTGTGTGCAGAGCCAGTGCAGTCATGCATTTTGGGGCTGTCATCAGGACAAATTAGGCTTGGGCTCACCACGCGTAATGGAGGTATTGAAACTAAAAGCCAGGGTGAATTTGCTTTTGCCAAGAACATCATTATCATTTAAAATACAAACTGGCAGATCTCCCCTGGGACTTGTGTGCTATCAGTAGGAGAGACCAGTATGTGCGGAGACCAATTCCCCTCCTCCACGTGAGGATCCTTCTCTGACTGCCCGCCCTGGAAATGCCCTTTTTCCTCCATTGACTGCAGAGGCAGTTTCTAACTTCAAAACCTCTGCACTTGTGAGGAAGAAGGGACTGCTTGGACACAAGCAGGGGGATGTGCGCAACCAGGCATGTCTCTGCAAACCCTCAACATCTGTAAGTGCTTAGATGCATGTCAGGCACAAGCAAAAGTAATTCTGGAGTATGTTAAGGCAGTGTAAGGGATAATGGCTCCTTACCGTATTTGACCCTGTGGTGGGGCAAATTTCCTTGATATTGAACAGGAGGAAAGAGTAAATTAGGTGCCAGGCTGACTATGAGCCACAGACTTGGAAGCCTTACACAGCCTGATGTGGCGCGGATAAAAGACAGGCGCTAGGTAAACATAAGTAGGAGGCTTTCATCTGCTGAGCCTCTTCACTGGCCCACCATTAGGGAGGGGAGACGTTTCCCCGATATGAAGGATGGCCCCTCTGTGGAAACCTGAGCCCGGTGGGGGCCTGGGATTAAACAGGTCAGAGGCAGGATCCGGGCTGTCCCGGCAAGGCGAGGAGCATTGCCTTCAGCCCATTGCGGCGAGGCGGGACAGAACTGCTAGGTACCCCTGAACCTGCCCAGGCCGTCCCCAAAAGCCCACCTCTCTGCACAGCCACCTCTCTGCACACCTCACTGCTAAGATCAGCAAGAAAAGTTGTCGCTTCCATTGCCAAGAGCCCTGGATGTAGCTTCCGTAGGCAACTGCCTTTAGTGGCTTGGTGTATAAAAAGCCATAGACAGTTAAATAGATGCACTTTTACACAAGCTGTCGGAAAACATTTAGGTCTGAATTTGAAGATAAAACTCTTCTGTGTATGTACATAGACACACTACACCGATAAAAAGTAGCTCTGTAATACAGGGATTCCAACTGTAAACTGGTAGCTGCTAATATATCTCTTGACATTTAGATTTTCTATACTATGAGATCTCGAGAAATAATGAGGAGAACGAGCGTACGAGTCCTCCTGTACTTCCTGCCAGAATGAATGAGATCCTCTTGTGTTTGCCAAGAACATAAAGATCACTTAAAACACAAACTGGCACATTTCCGATCTGCCTCTACCAAACACGCTGCATTTCCCAGTTTCATAAAAGTGCTTTTCTCCCTAACAGAAGACGGTGATGATAATCATAGCAATCAGTCCAAAATACAAACAGGATGTGGAAGGGGCTGAATCCCAGCTGGACAGGGATGAACACGGCTTACATACTAAATACATCCACAGGATGGTAAGCAAGGATGTGCATTTGCTGTTTTACAAAGACTCCGTCTCTTCTTCTCAAAAGACAAATCTCTCTCCAAATGGCAGGTTCTTTGCTTTGTTTTCACTAATCCCCATAGTTAAACACCCCCCTTTGGAATTCATTAATCCTCCCTCTCATCAGCTCCGTATGCTCATTAACATCTGCTAAGAGGTTCAAGGAAGAAAAAAAAATCTTATTAAACGTGCTCATCTTATTCCTCTATATTCTTTATCGTTCCATGTTTTTTCCTTCCCTCACCTTCTCGAGCCCATGTTGGCCTAGCGTATGGCCCTGAGCACGATCTTATCTAACGCTGCCTGACCTTCCTCCCTGTAAACCAGCCCCTATCGCTTCGGCCGTCCGGTAACTGAGGTCTTTTTTCGGGCAGCAATAAAGCTGGCTGAAAGGTGGAATTGCAAAGCGAAGGCCAGAGCTGCTAAGGGGGGCTCTTGGGGGAGGCAGGGTGGCAGGGGGCCGGCGCGGGTCACAGACGCCCAACGTCTGTCACAGGACGGAGATTTATCCCAGAAGGGCCCAGAGAGCCGTGAAACTCATCCTTTCTCCCTCAGTTTGCTGCTTTTCTCACCCTATAACCCATCGGATTCCCCAGTCTGATCCTGCAGTCAGACTTCTCAGACGCTGACACCAACAGATGAGTTCTCAGCAGTGCTTTGCTGTCCTTACCACCCCCAGGATGTCTGTGTCTGGGGACACAGGGAACCAGCTGGGTCCCAGCTTGGACATGGAGCTGGCCTCCAGCTGAAATCTTTCTCCCTCTTGGAGACTGAACAAAGGCCTCCTTCGTTAAGTCAAAATTCGTCGGTTCTCGATAGAAATCATGAGATTGCAACTCAGCTAAAACCACAACTATTTCACACCACAGAACTAAATAATCAAGAAATGTTGACAGATCTTTCCTGTATCCTTTCTGTAGTAATGAAGAATCAGATTAAGTGGCCAAACAAAACGATACCGAGTTCACCAGCAATAGATCAATTCAGTTAACAGAAAAGCAGTTTAAGTAAGCAACAAATGTTTTTACACAGAGAATTCATATGCATGTGAAGAAAAACTAACGTGCCGTTACAATAAATCTGGCAATTTGTTCTCTTCTAGATGCAGATTGAGTTTATACAACAAGGAAGTATGAACTTCAGATTCATCCCTGTGCTTTTTCCAAATGCCAAAAAGGTAATGTACACACATGCATATATACTTGTCCCATGATTAAGCACATATTATTTTGATCAGAGTGCACCAGAGGAAATCTTAAAACCCAAACCCTCGATTTCTTGGTTCTTAATATCCCACTAGCAATATTCCGAAGCTACATTTTACATGAAAAGTTTATAGCTTCTTGTACATAAAAATAAAAAACATTTCATCCGCAAAATAAATCAGTGCGTAAATGTATTTCTGATGATGAAACACAACTAAAACTTAAACTGTCTTGAGCACTGGAAGAATTTAAATGGAGAGAGACAATCTATCCAGCAAGCATGTTTTTTATGTTAACCCTTTTATAATTTAATCCAGATGCAATGCTGATGAGTGAGATGGGAGAGATTTATGGCTGATATGAAGTGAGGATCTGGAAGAGGGTGGGTTGACGATATAAAAATAAAGAGGATGATAAGTATTAAAGTACTAGGCCATTGCTTGAACTTTGATAGGCCCATCAAAGGCAAACTGTAAGGTTTTTTAGGACTTGTAATTTCATCTGGCCTCCTTATTGGTTTTGAAGATTCATTTGAGAATAAGAAATAAGTTATGCAACAGATTCCCATACCCTTCTTCCTCACTCTGAGAGAATCTCTTGGATTTTTACAAGGCCAGAAAAGTTAAACGGCTTCAGTTATAGTTGAGAAATTGCATTCTTCCCCAAACTTATAACAGATATATTGGATTCGTGTTTGCTTTTCATCGCTAAATGCTGTGTGCACTTTCGGGTAGCTGTCGTGTTACCCCTAGGTACAGCTGCATTTTGGAAAAGATTCTTTGTATTTATTTGGGTGCCCAAATTTTGGAACTGTCGTAGTTCAGCCCTGATCAGGACCAGACCACGCAGTCTCTCTCCCACTCCCCCCACCTTCCGAGAGAACAGGGAGAGAAAATATAAGGAAAAACGGCTCGAGGTTTGAGATAAGGACAGGGAGAAATCCTTAAAGTTACCGTCACAGGCAAAACAGACTCGACTTGGGGAAAACTATTCATTTATTACTACAAAGAACAGGATAATGAGACAGAGAACAAGATAACCTCCCCTCACCCCTCCCTCTTCCCGAGCTTAACATTATCTCTACTACCTTCCCCTCCCGAGCGGCACAGGGGGAAGAGGGAATGGGGGTTGCGGTCAGTTTATCACATGTTGTTTCACGCCGCTGCTTCACGGTTGGGGGAAGAACTCCTCACATTCCTCCCCTGCTCCGTTGTGGGGTCCCACCCCTACGCCACAGTCCTTTGTGGAACTGCTCCGGCGTGGGTCATCTCTTCCACGGAGTTCAGTCCCTTCAGAACAGTTGTCCCAGCGGGCCCTCCACGGGCCACAGCCGCCTTCAGGCATCCACCTTCCCCGGTGTGGGGTCCTTCACGGGCTCCAAGTGGATCTCTGCTCCTCCGTGGACCTCCATGGGCTGCAGGGGGACAACCTGCTCCACCATGGTCGTCACCACAGGCTGCAGGGGAATCTTGGCCAGGAGCCGCATTACTCCTCCCCCTCACTTCTGAACTGACCTTGGCGTCTGCAGCCGTTCCTCACAACAGGCTGGTAGATGTCTCTCAGGATCTTTTTTACATCTTATTCACTTCTCATCTCCTCTCCACTTCTTGCAGCCGGGCTGGACCGAGTCGGGCCCAGTCGGCTGCGTGGCGAGAGGCCAGAGGGTGAGGCCTGCAAGGCCCATGAGGCCTGCGCCTCCCCCTCTGCGCCTCTGCCCCCACTCAGCTTGTTCACATCTTCTTTCCTCTGTCTTTTTTTCCTGTTTTCCCCTTCTTAAATATGTTATCGCAGAGACGTTATCACGGGACATTCTGCTACCAATCGGCTTGGTCTTGGCCAGCAGTGGGTCCACCCTAGGCCTGGCCAAGTCCCCTGAACAAAGGGGAGCGACTTCTAGCAGTTTCCTACAGAAGCTGCCACCTTAGGCCCCCCCTCACTAACAAAACCACGACAGGAACATAAGTCAAGATTTACACAATATTACCAAGGACTGTAGGGCCGTGAAGTCCCACAGCAGTTGTGGGTTTGAGTGTGATCAAGATCTTTATTTAGGCACTGACTTAATATGAGCTCAAAAATTTGAAAACATGTCACTGGGTTTGTAAAATACGTGAGGTCCTTTGGAATGAATGGTACCTCTGGTATTTCATGTCATTCAGCTGCCTTTCTGAATATTCTCAGTCTGGTACTTACCTTAAGCGTGAAAAGCTGGGAAATGGCAGACCAGAGGCAGGGAACCGGTCATCATTTTCATTCAGTCTTTGCAGCTTCATCTGGGGGGAAAGGGCAGGACTGCTCCTAATTTTGAGGACTCCTTGAGTGCCTGCCATGCAACCAGACCATACAACCTGCAGCCGCTTGGCACCTCAAGGATTGCAGAGAGAAGTGGTCCAGCAGCTAAAGCTGCCTTTGGGCCTTGAGGCAGACACAAAACCGATAAACTCAGGTTAATTTTGCCTGAATCAAAAGACTATTTAGCATATAGCAGCGGCTCTCTCAGATAGTCATCTATAAGGAATTTCCAGGTGTTCTGGTTTTGTTAGTGAGGGGGGGCCTAAGGTGGTAGCTTCTGTAGGAAACTGCTAGAAGTTGCTCCCCTTTGTTCAGTGGACTCGGCCGGGCCTAGGGCGGACCCGCTGCTGGCCAAGGCCAAGCCAATTGGTAGCAGAGTGTCCCGTGATAACGCCTCTGCGATAACGTATTTAAGTAGGGGAAAACAGGAAAAAAAGGGAGAGAAGATGTGAAGAAGCTGAGCGGGGGGCAGAGAGGGGGAGGCGCAGGCCTCATGGGCCTTGCAGACCTCACCCTCTGGCCTCCCGCCGGGCAGCCGACTGGGCCCAACTCGGTCCGGCCTGGCTGCAAGAAGTGGAGAGGAGATGAGAAGTGAATAAGATGTAAAAAGGATGCTGAGAGACGTCTGCCAGCCTGTTGTGAGGAACGGCTGCAGACGCCAACATCAGTGAAGAAGGAGGGGGAGGAGTAACATGGCTCCTGGCCAAGATTCCTCTGCAACTCGTGGTGACGACCATGGTGGAGCGGGTTGTCCCCCTGCAGCCCATGGAGGTCCACGGAGGGGCAGAGATCCACCTGCAGCCCGTGGAGGACCCCACGCTGGAGCAGGTGGAGGCCTGAAGGAGGCTGTGGCCCGTGGAGGGCCCGCTGGGACAGCTGTTCTAGAGGGACTGCAGCCCGTGGAAGAGATGACCCACGCTGGAGCAGTTTCACGAAGGACTGTGGCCCGTGGGAGGGACCCCACGCTGGAGCAGAGGAGGAATGTGAGGAGTTCTTCCCCTGATGATGATACAGCGGTGTAAAACAACGCGTGATGAACTGACCGCAACCCCCATGCCCTTCCCCCCCACCCCGTGCCGCTCGGGAGGGGAAGGTAGTAGAGATAATGTTAAGCCCGGGAAGAGGGAGGGGTGGGGGGAGGTTATCTTGTTCCCTGTCTCATTCTCCTGCTAATTTTAGAAATAAATGGTTTTCCCCAAGTCGAGTCTGTTTTGCCCGTGACGGTAACTTTAAGGATTTCTCCCCGTCCTTATCTCAAACCTTGAGCCGTTTTTCTTATATCATCTCCCCCTATTCTCTCGGAGGGTGGGGGGAGCGAGAGACAGACTGCGTAGTCTGGTCCTGATCGGGGCTGAACTACGACACCAGGGTTGGTTTATTCAGCTGTTCTTGTCAAAGCATCAGGCTCCAGGCAGCCTTCCTGCCCTTCTCTGCAGTGCACATCACCCTTCGGTTCTTCCAGAGGTGCCTTTCTCATCTAAATTATGCAGATCAGCATTTTCTACAGCCGTTACGCTTTGCTCTCTTCCTTCACACATTTCTTTGGTACATCATCTACCTGCATCTAACTAGTTAATGATAATGTAACCGAGGACATCATGGGTGGAAAGAGAGCACCAGAGCCTGAACAAGTTGCAGTAATGAAGTCTGTGGGCAGTCAGAGGAGGTGAGGTACCTGAAAATCACCAGGTATATGTATAATTGGATGATGTCGGTGGGCAAATTACTTTTCATTTTGTCTTTTTTATACTTCCCTTTACATGTTTAAGTACTACTGTAGCTGGCAATGGGAAAGAGCAGGGAAGCAAGGTTTGGAAGGTTTAATCTGGGGACATGGCTATTAGATGAGTTAATCTCACACGAAGCACATCGTAAAGCACTGCTGGTATGTGAAAGTCAGTTGACCTCCAACAGGAAGGGTTCTGTGTGATCTGAAGAGTCTTCATTAGGAAATTGAATAATGAGGGGAAAAAGCACAACACGCAGTTAAGGTGGAACTGGTATTTCCATCATATGCTGCTAAAGAAAACCTAGGTCTTGCTTGTTCAAGGCTTCCATCTAGCCAGTCTGCAGAAATGTGTCCTCCTCATGTGGTCACTTGATGACCAAAGCATTAAGCCATGCTTGCCCCATGCTGGAGGCTCCCTCTGGCAGAGCGGAGGCAGTCGGAGGGGTGAAGTGAGCAGGGCTGGTGCCAGGGCAGCCAGGAGAGCTCAAACCATGCTCTGCCGACATGGCCCTGAACGCACAGCCCTGCCCTCTGTGCCAATACGCTCTGCCCTATTCCTACCAGTTTGACCCTCAAAGTTATTAAATACTCTCTCTATGGCGTAGAGAGAATTTCCTCTCAGCTTACAGATACATAGCTGAATAAAAAATAATTAAAAGGGCAGTAACCATTTTCCCATTACTCCCACCCGCAATGACAGCCGGCGTCGCATGGCAAGGAAAAGTCTCCTTCTCACTTTCTCTGCCCTCCTTCTGGATCAAAATAGGGGCTACAGCTACAACTTTACCCCTACACACCTCCCTCAAGTTCAAATTATTGCCGGAGTTGATCAGAGTGCAGGTGCTTTTTGTACCGAGTTCATTAGGGAGGACATGAAATAAATTGGCCGCAGGAGCGGTTTTGGAAGAAAGGCGCAGCGCCCGTCTCTGGATGTATAGCATCTCTCATTATATCCCCACGTGCTGGTTTCTTACCTACCATACATTCCTCACACTAATTTCCATCTTTTCAAGCTTAACTAATGATTTCCCATGTGGACATATATCAAATGCTTTACTGAGGTCCAGACTGACTACGTCTACTGCATTTTCTTCCTCAAAAAAATGTAGTTTCTTATCAGAGAGAGGGTTCATTTGGTAAACTCTTGCTGTATTTCATCGTATTTCCTTTTATAGCTCTGAACAAGGTTTGGTAAAGAAACAAATTTTAAGTAATAAGGGTGTGCACGTGCACGCAAACATAGTTATCTTTCTTTCTCCCAGTAACATTTGAATCTCTTGGCCAATTTCAAACACCTTTGTCAAAGGAGTAAAGTTCACAAAGATTAAAATCCATTCCTATGCAAAAACAGACCTGGCAGGTGGAGGCAAGAAATCTTGTTCGTGCTCCTACCAAGGTGAATGCTGAGGGATCTTACCCTTGTTGGGCAGTGGGGTGTCCACCTGGAAAAGCAACATTTTAAAACCTCCACTTTGGGGAGACCATTCCCCAAAGCCTATGCCTTCTCGGCCACTGGAGAAAGCAGAAAGCCAGGCCTGGTAGATACCTCTGCTGCTCACCAAGCCACTTGTTCAGAAGCCTGGGTGAGGTCAGAGTAGTGGGTCTGCAGCCGCCTAGGTCACTTACCTCCTTCTTACACATAAATCCTGTAGATCCAACAAAGTGATCACGTCAATTAACACAAACTGCTCCCTGAGCAGTGGAAATGAGGATGCCTGGTTCCTACAGCCACACAGGCCCAGGAAGAGACAGCCAATTTGAGAAGCAGGATTGGGAATGAAAGATTTGGACTGCAGCTAGGTTGTTTGCTGGCAGGCCGGAGATGTGCTGCTCATGCCAGGGCATCCCCTGGTGGGATGCCAGGGCCATAGTGCACACCAGCAGCTTTTCTGCTCTGCCCTGTTGGAACCAGCTTCACTGGCTTGACAGGGACTGTGCTGTTCCTCACAGGGGCCACCTTGGGAAAATACTGCCCTGCTAAATAAGAGGCCCAGGGAGCAAGTGCTGGATGTCCTGACTGCTCATGTTGCTTACCTGCTGTCTCACTTTGTTGTGTTCTGGTGCCTCCAACACCACTTTTCCAAAAAGAAATCTCCATCTCCACAGTGGACATGAGTTGGTTTTGGCCAAGGATGAGTCTTTGACCCTCTTTTAGTTGTATAGCCCTTCACCCCCACACATCCAGGCTATTCATATGGAAACCTCCCAAGGCTGTGGAGACATGGGAATGTGAAGTCTGAGCAGGCTCCTCTCCATCAGCCTGCTGTCACTGTCCTAGGTCATGGTGGTCACCACTTCATTACGTTAATAGGCACTGGCCAATCCCTGTAAAAGGCTGCATCTTTCCCAGATTGCAGGGAGTGCTGGAGGCTTGACCCTGGTAATCTGGAGATGCATCTCCTCGAGCTCAGCATCGGCCTCAGCCTCGTGCTTAGGAGGTGGCCAGGAAGCACCACGCTTGGTGAAGGAAGGTGCAAGGGGAGAGGGGAGAAGGCTACCCAGGATGAAAAATGCTCTCCTGTGGTCCTGCCCTTTCCCCATCCATTCTCATCTCAAGGCTGGACACATTGTGTGGATCCTTCAGCTGCTACTAAGTGGCAGCCTTTCCCTGGTAGGGGAACTGAAACATCTCTCTTCTCAATGTTTATTTTCACAAGCCTTTAGGTGCCTGTCACTGAGATCAGAATCCCTTTGAAATGTGGTGAAATTAGCCAACATGATGGCAGAAAAGAGAGAGAGACAGGCAAGCTGTGAGATCACACCAAGTTCATTTATTTAGGAACCCAAATACAACTCTGAAGCCAAATCAAAATTTCTTGTTGTTACAGAAAGTGCCTAGAACAGACAAAATGAAATCTTGCTTGGCAGGCTCAGATGGAATCTGCAAGGTTCTGGTACAGATGCAGGAGGATTTATGGGATTTCACTTTTTTTTTTTCCCCTTGTTTTTCAGGAACACGTGCCTACCTGGCTGCAGAACACGCACATTTATAACTGGCCAAAGAATAAGAAGAACATCCTTCTGCGGTTACTGAGGGAGGAGGAGTATGTTGCTCCTCCAATAGGACCTTTACCAACGCTCCAGGTTGTGCCGTTATGAACGTTATGGCTTAAAGTGCATGACAAGCAGTTGTTAAAGGGTTGTTCCTGGAAGGGAGCCAACGCTCTTCCAGATGGCTCTTTTTGATGACAGAAGACGCTCTTTCTGCTAAAGGAATTGGATGTCTTGGGTAGCTCAGGCTCAGCTTGTTCTCTGCCGTGTTAAACATCTACTTCTGAAGCTGATGGGGCAGAACTCTTTTCTCTAGATTTTTAAATAAGCTGCAGATGGAAAGAATGCCCAGTTTTATTTTCACATCTGTTTTTAACATATTCCTTTATTAGTCGATATAGCAAACAAATGCCAGAAATAATGTTGCAATAAGTGTAAAATAAAAATTACATCCTCCTTTTTGCTCAGGGTTTCTTCAAAGATATTCCTGCCTTGTATAGCATTATCGAACAGTTAATTTGTATGTGCACTGTTAAATATATTTTCCTTTTGTAAAGCAACCTTATATATTGCGTCAGCTTTTATTATTGCTGGGAACAACGGAGGAATGGTAACTGTTGGGTAACGCACGTTTTCCTTAGCCTGTCTTGCATAAAGACACTGTCTTCAATTAGAGGACTCTCAGATCTGAAATCTCTGGAGTTCCATTTTCTTAGAGCTCGGCCCCTAACACCTTCAGCATGTTGCAGCAATAGTCCACAAAAGGAGAGCTCAACGAGTGGCTATGTGTCTGCTGTCAGTACCACGGAACGCTACAGAATGTTTTTACAGCAGGCCTTCAGCTTTGTTACTGCTCTTCAGCCCTTATTTAAAACAGAGCACGTCAAAGGACAACTGGCGCTCGGGAAGCCAGTGATTGTTAAGAGAAATAACACTGACTCCTAAAACTTGTATGCAGTATGGAACAATAAAATAATCAAAGACGCTGGAGAGCCACGGGGTGTTGGCAACTAGGAAGGCTCAACATCACATCTGCTAAAATTTGAATTTTTTTTTTTACAGAGCATGTAAGTATGACTTCGGTGAGGGTTCTTTTTTTAAAAGTGCCTTAACCTTACTGAGGTAACAGTAGACCCTGTTGAGTTAAAATTCTGCAGCCCTTATTCGTTAGAGCAGTCGTACGAGAATGTCCTGCTCTGACACAGAGCACTTCATGCCTGCTCAACGCAGGCCCTTTCCAAGATCCTCCTCAGCTTTATTATTTGTTACAGAATGACCCAAACACAGCTTTATAAAAATTACATGTTTGGGAGTCCAAAAAGTGAATTAGCTCAGAAGTTGACACTCCCTTTACATCACCCAAATTATTTAAATAGCTTTCCATGAAGGTGGTGCCAGTGTGTTGTGCTGATACAGGACGTGCTTTGTGGTGCTCATGAGAAACAACATATACTCAGAGATATACTCAGATTTTCCTCTAGCAGGCCTTTGCATAAAGAGCTGCAGCCATTTAAGAAAACTCCGAGACGGGTGTATTCAGTGTTGTCAACTCTTATAATTTTGATTGTGGTATTTCCTGTGCTTCTGACAACTCCGGTTTCTAAAGGGAAGCTCAACAACCGAAACAGGCTAATACCTGCCATGCCGGCAGCTTCCTGACAAGGCGCAATAAAATTGTGTTAGGTAGCGGTACTTCTTGTTACCTACTTGCGTGTGGGGAGGGGAGGTCCATTTCCCATGTGGCAAAATGAAAAACTAGCTTCCAACTAAGAAAATAACTTTCTAGTGTATGGTGACAAACCTACAATCACGTCAGAAAGCTGCCTTAAAAGGTCAACAAAGTGAAGACAAGAGAGGTGGGATCTGGGTACCTAAACATTGACATTTAGGGTCACTTGGAGTGCCCCACAGCATTGAGCCCAGCCTCCAGGTTGTGCAAGTGTCCCCAAATGCTGTGATGTACCTGCCGACTCAATATGGCCGTCTCTGGTATTTTAAGATACCTGAAGTGTTTTAACACTGGGAGCTAGTCTGTCTCAAATCGCTTCTGAGCCCCTTGGCCGATTTCTACCACATTTAACAGGGAGAAGCTCAAAGACGTGAAGTGCCTACGAGTTTCATGGAAATAATTACCTGAGCAAAGAGCTAGCACCAAACCTGCCTGCTGCGGAGGGAGAGGCAGCGGGGAGGTTCAGGCCCGCGGAGGTCTCTTCCCAGAGGTGGGCAGCTGGCCAGCCAGCACTCACAGGAGTCACAGCTGGCCACCCTGCCCCTGGTCAGGGCTGGCAGGGGGCTGGGAGGCCTTTCGGGGTGCACAGTTTGGATAAAGCTGGAGGAGAGAAATCTGTAGGGAATGAGGCTGTCTCGATTATGCTCATTGCAAAGCAGCATACTAGGGAATGCAGTTAAGCATTCAAAATTATTAGCAAGGCTGGGTAGCAAATTCCTTTCATCATTTTGGCTGTCATCCTAAAATATGTGCTCTACATTTACCACAGATTTGCTTGGTTTGGGCCAGGGAATTTCATTAAGTAATTCCTGCACCATGTGATACACAAGGTTGCATTAAATGGTCCAGTGATCATTTTTATTCTCCTGTTTCAGCAATCCTTTTCTGAAAAACAATGCTAGCAGAGTGAGGAAGAAAAACTAAACATTGGTGTTTAGGAACTACAAAGAGCCCAATCTACTTAACTGCTGGGGCATTATTTTTTTTTTTTTAATTGAATAACAATTCCCAGGATTCATTGATCTTTACACTAGTTAGAGCATCCTACAAGGACAGAAACCATGATGGGGAGAGTGTGAGTAATGAGCTAGCAGCCTAGTGAATCATTTCCCCTAAAGCTTTGTATTTGTAGAGAGACAGATGGTGGGAGCTGTGAAGAGGGAGAGGGAGGAGAAAAGCTGGTTTTTTTGCAAACAACAAAAGTAGGGATAGAGGGCAGTGAAAAAAAAGAAATAATCAGCAGGTAAGGGAGAAGAAGAGGCTGAAAACACATAGGCTGTTTCAAAATTAACACGTTAATGTTAAAATGGATTAGAGTTACAGGAAAATATAGGAAGGAAATTACAGAAAACAAGAGCTTTGTGGCCGAGAGGGGAAAAATACACCAAGAGCAGCCCTAAAAACTGTATTTGTAGATTAACTGTTGAGTCAGTTATTAACTTTATGTGTAAATAATGGAGAAGTATCTGAAAGTATGCAAGCCCCCCTCCCACAGGCTGGCAGACACACACAGAGGCAAAAGACGGCGACAGTAGCACCGGGGGTTTCTCTCACAGCGCCTGTACCTTTGCAGGGAGTATGTGGGAGAGGCAACACACTGTCTCTAATGTGGAAAATAAGAAGCAAAGGAAGAGAGTTACTTACTTAATGCTGGGATGAATGTGGCATTAAGACAGAGATAGAGATCACTGAGAAAGAGCCTACTTTGTGGGCCCGCCAGAGCTCAGATGACACTAATGCATGTAAAGATTTTTTTATGCAAGTCACCGATGTGACAAAAATATGGTTGTAAAGTTTTTATCCCACAGTTAAGCTAGATCGGACTCTCCAGTGAGGAAAGGGTACGGCGGTTCTAGTACAAAGTTAATCCAATAAAACCTTGCAAGCAAGACATGAAATGCTGCCCTAAGAGCTCATTTTCTCCTGGTAGGTTCTTAACTGCCATAATTTGGTGCCATTTAAGAAAACAAAGCAGCGGACATCCCTACAGCCTCTCTGGGACCAGCAGCAAGGCAGGTAAGGAAGCTGGCTCATTAGAGCAGCCCCACCGAAGGGCACCTTGCTAGGAGTGTGCCCTTCCCTCGTCTCCAGTCCGTGACCGGGCTGCAGGTACTGGAGACTCAGGCATCTTCATAACAGTCTGGGCAGCAGACTTTGGTGGTGTGCTCAGGGAAGCTCCACGACAAGAGGTACTGATGGAGGAAAAGGAGCAATTGTCACCATTTTGTCACGCTTCTGGGCTGTCGGATTGGAGTTGCTAGTAAAGCTGAGGAAGATACCTGGTCTTAAAAGGTAATGGAGGGGGAGAAGGGGGAGCTATGTGGCCTCACAGTGCAAAAGGTCTACCGTGGTAATAAAGGAAAACACGTCACAGAGAGTTTCCTCACCCTCAGCGTGCAGAACAGGTGCACGTTATCTTCCAAAGCAAACATCTTTCTTGTTATGCTTTGGCTTTAATTTAACAGGTTCCCCCATGCGCACACCTGCAGTAGTCGGCCACTGTTTAACACGCGTTTGGGAAACAGATCCTGCCTGGACGGTCACGGCTTTCAGCAGCTCCCCCTCCACCACCCTTTATCATGACGTTGCTGCAGCCAAGCGCTCCCTTAATATCGGTTGTGCAGTACTGATGGGCTGGAGCTGCTTCTTCTCCCCAGTCCCTGATGGGTCTTCTGAAGTTCAAGGCTGGCACACAGCAAATCGGTATCATTAAGAAATCTCCACTGTGTCATTCCTGCTTGAGCTGTGCCAACAGCCGCTCAGGCGGGTCGCCGCAGCCAGCACAAACCGCACGGACATCTCACAAAAGAGACGCCATCCCGCAGGAGGAGGCAGCGGAGTAGCAGCCTCTCCAATGCCAGCCCTAAATTAAGCCAAGAGTAAGCTGGAAGAGCTCGGCCCCTCTCCAGCCTCCGCAGGCTCGGAGCCCTGCCTCAGCCTGATCACGAAGCCATATACAGACCACCAGCTGTGTGTCCCTGTCTGAGGCCAAGATCACGTGTAAACAAACAAAAAAAACATCCACAACTAAGTTTCCCAGCCTGACCAGATCTGACAGCTAGGCTACATTTCAAGGGCTTGCTGGTGTAGATGGGACCAGACAAATATCCTCCATCATGGCTCTGGGCACTGCACACCATTGCGCAGATCTGTTAATGGACGGATCCAGGGAATCTCAGGTGAAATATGGATACACCCAGTAGGTGTAAATCTCTGCAGGACTGGTTGTTGTGGAGGAGGGAAAGGGGTGGCCCAAATCCTGCTGGGGAGCAGGTGACTCCCCAGCACCTAGTTTGCAGGCTGGGCAGATGAAGTCCTCTCTAAGGGGAGGGGAAATGCCTGCTGTGGGAAAACTCCAGAGAACCACAGAAGTGTGGGTTTTCTGGGGCTGCAGAAAAAGGTACTGTAATAGTAGACATCGGACAAAACCCAATGATTAAAATAGTTCATAATTAAAATTGATTTTAAACAATCATGACCAGCAGCACTGGCAGTGACGTCATTCTGGCTGAATTTCATTCTTTGGATTTTCCATTTTTTTTTTCTAAAGGAATGTATCCTGGAAATACTATCTTGGAGGCTTTCTTCAAAGCCACCTTCCTTTACTCGGGCTGACAGTCCTTACAACATGTCTGTTCTGGTTTTCATCAGCTACCTCCAGTGAAAATCTGCTAAATGTGATGCTTTGTGACTGGCACATTCGGCACTGCAATGCTCTTGTGTGCCGGCCTCGGGATTTCCAGCAAGCAGCAGGTGCTGCCGTCTGCTCTCAAAAAGCCTGCAGTCTTCAAAGGAAGCAGTTTAGTGAGAAAGACTTTCAAACAGATTACACTATTGGGGATTGAGCTGAACGGCTCAGGAGCAGCGAGTGCACTAAAGAGTCTTTCATCCCTAGGCATGGACAGAGAGTCGGGCCCGGCTTGGCACTGACCAAACCCAGTCAGGTTCATGTCCTGTAGCATCACTTCAGTTCTCAGCAGGCGTTGTGTGCATCTCACTCGCATGTGTGAATGCACGCAGCCAGATGCACACAACACCCAGCACAGTCTTCCCGGCACAGGTTGCTCAGAGAGGTGGTGGATGTCCCATCCCTGGAAACACTGAAGGCCAGGTTGGACAGAGCAACCTGATCTCGTTGGAGATGTCCCTGCTCCTGCAGGGGGGTTGGACTAGATGACCTTTAAAGGTCCCTTCCAACCCAGACTATTCTATGATTCTATTCTATGATTCCTCCCAGATCTTCCCTCCAAGCAGGTCATGCAGAGACACTGAGATCCAGCCTCAGCATTGGCACGGACACTGGCGGTTCCCGAACACCAAATTAACAGCACGCAACGGACAACTGACCATTTCTCTTCACTGCAGACTAAAGATATCCCTACCAACAATGATTTCAGATGCTCAGTACTGGCTTTCCCCATATACAGGGCCGTGGGTCCCCATATACAGGGCACTGAAAAGCCATTTGTAAAATAGAAGTTTTATTCTCCACTTTACTACTGCATTGCTGCAGACAGCATAAAGTTATCAACTCACTCTGCTCCAGTTTCCTTACCTAAGGAGCTGAGATGGTAGCAAACTGGCCACTTAGGTAAAGTTTTTGGACACTTACTGATTAAAGTGCTACGTGCATACAAACAATATTTATTTTTATGGGCCCATTCTCCTCCCAGCCTTACAAGACAGGCACTTTTTTTTCTGGAAGTACCAGCTGTGCAGAAGCTGAAACAGCAGAAAGTCAGCAGTAAGACTATCCCAAAAGAGAGATGAAGAAGCACAATAGAAATCGAGCAGACAGACATGGAATACGATAAAGAAGTGAGAAAGAGCAAAGGAACTATACTGTAATAGAACGGAATGAAGCAGCAAAACTAATAAGAGAGCATAGATTCATCTTTTTTGGCTTCATGTTTTACTTTAAAATAGGTAAAATAATTTAGCATTTACTATTTTTTAAAATGAAGAGGGAAAAGGCAGCAAACCAGTATTTTCCTCCAGGCTTTTGTGTCCTGTTTTAACTTATTAGTTGGAAACCAACCTTCTAAAGCAGCACAGTCCTTCCTGAGGGCACAGCCATACCGATGCCGATTTGGTGTATCAATGTATCAAAAGGCAGTCAAGAGACTGACAACTGCATCAAGACAAGACAGCCAGGTACAAATTACATGGAAAACAAAGAGGTTTTCTCTAACACAATGAATGAAAACTGCACATCTCAAGCCCTCACATCTGTTGATTGATGCAGTCCAGACTCCTTGCTCACTCCAGGCTGGAGTTAATTACTCCCAGGAGTAATTAACAGGTTGAATTTTAAAGCTCTGGGCTGGATGGACTTCAGCATTGGAGAGATAGGTTTCACCATCCCCTCAAAGCGTTTTTTTTTTTAATTTTGCTTGCCCTCATTTCTCAGTTTGTACACTTCCCTGTTTTTGATGTCTTACAGAGTAGCTTGTCTTGAACTGCCCAATGCTTCTTGTCCCAGTGGCAGTTTGCAGTACAAAAAAGGTACATCTGGAGACCCACATCAGGCTTAGCCTGTGCGTCGCTACACAAAATCAACGTTCGGTTTGGTGTGACCCTGTACTGCCTTCTCACGAGCCTGGGAGGTGAAAGAAGAGATGTACCCGAGCAGCACTACCATATGGAGACAGAGTGGTGCTTGGGAAAACTATCCAGGGCATTTGTACATTAAGGTTTCTCCAAGTCTGCATCTATGGCGGTACCCAAACTGGTCTTTAGCAGATAGCAAGAAGAAGGCAAGCCTTTACAGGATACCGCCTGGGAAACAGCATCAGTGAGAAAATCCAGTCAGTGCCAGAAAATCTGGCGTCACATTACTTGCGACAGAAGCTCAGTGAAACGAATGCCTTCAAGGAGGCAGAGCAGCCCTGCTCCCTACAACCAGAACAGTTCCCAGGTACATCACAGGGAAACGGATTTTATCCTACCAGACGTACAGTGTATAAACACAGGCTGCAAACAGCACGTCTGCGAGCTCCCAGCTTGTCAGACAAGTCTCAGTATCTCAAAGCCTAGCACATGCTGGGATTTAGCAGGCTTTCAAGGCATTTTGCATCAGCTCAGACAGCGGCTCTGCTACTATTATGCAGTATCTGTGCTATCACCCAGATAAAAGCAGGGTTTCAGGTCTGATTTCTCTTTTTTTCCACATGCTTCCATTAGTTAACCTCTAATCAAAAGAAGCAAACAATTTCTCCCCCGTCGTCTGTATTTTACAACACTAGAAGCAGCCATGTAGATAGCTGCTCTCCGCCTAACGCGGAAACCCAGAAGCCTGTTTTATGAGGAGCTTAGAGCCTGACTCTAGCTGGGATTTGAGCAGCTAACTAAAACCCTTTGCAAATTATCTGTCGCTTCTTTGTAAGCCCTGCTTCCTTTCTTTACGTCTGAATTCGGACTGGGGATAATGAACTTCCTGTATCACAGACCGAGACACAAGGAAACTCATTGTGCGTTCAGCAAAGAAGAGTATATCAGTAAGTAGCTTATAAGGCAGCTCTGAAGGGTCTTGTTAGAATGACTTATTCTCTGAGTTTCAGTGGTTTGATTAAGTGGACCATGTGATAAACACTTATAATGAACTTCTTCAGATGCTGCCAGGGGAAACCCAGCAGATAAAATGCTGAATCCCACGGCATTGCTCTCTGCATAACAAACTTATTAGAAAGATGGAAAAATCATGCAATTCACTGGCTCCTTCTCATACTAAGGACAGCACAACAGTGTTATACAATTTTCTCTCTGCTGCCCCAAATTAAAATATCCCTGCTACTAAATCCAGTTCAAACTAGTGCAATTTTCCTCCTACAGCTCACCAGGCAGATTACAGCTAAGTGTAACCACTGGCAAGCAAGTCTAGTCATGCTTCTGAGTAATTTCTTTCTTATTAAACAAAATAAAACAAAACAAAAAAAACTGCAACCAAAATAAACCTGGGCACAAACTCACCAGTAACATATGCTAGTTTGATTTGTTTAAAAAATAAAAATCTAAGTCAACCTGAACCACCACAAGGTAAGCCTCATTTCATTGGCAACAGTGAGAGAGGTCAAAGAGCAGGCCATGTTCAGGAGCATCCCTTGCAATTTTGGCCAACACGTGTAGGACCAGGGTAAGATGTCAGCATCTGCTATGCTCTCTCTTCACCCCCACTTAGCGGTTTGCTGTTTCTCCTTCTCAGCAGCACAGCCCTTCATCTTTATCCCCCAAGTTGTCCCCACAAAACAAGCTACAGTGCTCCTGCAAAAGGCGTCCTGGCTCAGGGACGAAGCAGGGGATGTACCTGTTCCTGCCCCATCAGTCGGCATAAACTACAGCGCTGCTTCTCTAAGGTCAGTGCTGGATCCCTGATTCATGTGTCAGCTGTAGCACATGTGACGGACGAGATGCCTTTAAGAAAGCCTTCTTCAGATCCTGGGACTGAAATGAGGGAAAGACCTCAATGGCCTCTGCTCCCTGAGCAGCAATACTCACGTGCTCCTGCTACGATGGGCAACAGCTGTTTGCACCAGGACACGCGTGTTGGGCTGGTCCAATACCTGATTAAAATACCTGTGAAGGCTCTGTTACGCAGAAAAGGGCTAGGAGCTCCGCTGGCACTTTCAGGTGTCGGGGTAGAGGGGGCAACCATTTCAGCTGGGTATGGTACTGCCGTCAGTGAGCATGTGGAGAGATACACAAGTGCTGGGCTCTAACTGGGGTAATTGGTTTTACTTGGAACTCCTAATTCAGCAAAGGGTTAGGGGGACATGGATGATGCCTCTCTTTTCAGCTACTTACTGACACTGGGTTTCCCTCAGTCCAGATCTCAGACCTTACAAAGCCGTAGCTGAACTGGCAGAAGCTGCAAAGCCAGCTCCCAGTAATGCTTGTCCTCAGGCTACCTCACTCCATATCATCCTACTGAGTAATCAGCTCTTCAGGGTCACAGGGTGAATCACCTTAAAGGAACTGCTTTGGGAGTCCGGATGTCAGGAGAAACAAGTAGGTAAAGGGTGGTACACAGCAAGTCACCTCAGCAGTTCTGTCCGGCACATCACCAGCAGGTCTGACATCTGTCAGTGATGTGCAGTGGAACCAAGCTGGCAGTGCTAATTCCTCCACCACACTTACAGCCCTTGCACTTCCAGCCTGCTCTGCAGCCATACTACGCAAAGCCTGGTACAGAAGAAGGGCAGTCACTTGTGCACCATCACTAGAAAGCCTGCATGGCCACAAGGCTGCTTTTGCCCAGCACTTTGGAGAACGATTGTGGTTACGGCTGGCATCTCACTGTGCTCCCCACTCCGTCTGCTTCTTGTGCACACGAGCAGCCCCACATTGCCTGTCTGTTGTACTGAGCAATGTGTTATACAATCTCAGCAACTACCAACCTCTTAAACCACTGCACAGATATGCAGACAACTTTGCAAGTGAGACCCTGTGCTTCCAGTTTGCGTGGACACTAGGGCTGGCCCAGAGGCAAGCCTAGGAGCATCCCTGAAGTACAGTACCAACACAGGAACAGGCTACACGGGCTGACAGGCTCATCACACCTAGCACAGCTGTTAAGAGACACCTAGCACCTGACAGGCTCATCACACCTAGCACAGCTGTAAAGAGACCTAGGGATGAAATATTTGCCAGATGAAGAACATATACATAAATATCAAAGGAATCGGAGCATTGGGGGGTGGGAGGGACATCCTGCTCCCTGGCTTGACCCATCAGAATGTTTACCCATCAGTTCTGATTTGAGGAACGGTCCAGTGGTTACGGCATCTCAGGGAAGCCTTAGGGGATGGTAAAAACTGTTTGTGTTTTTTTTCAAGCAGCCAACCTGTAAATACAACTGCAGTTTAAAATGTACACCAAGCTTTGTATATCAGCTTCCCTATGCACCATTACTAGCCATTCAGTTTCCCCAGGTCATGTTATTTTTCAATTAATGGGATTGCACAGGTGTAATCGAAGGTATAATAGGATACCAATAAGCTCTCATCAGTTGTGATGGCATGTGAGAAAGAGGGCCTTATTTTGATTTATTTTACAGCCAAAAGGAATTCATGCATCTAATAGTGAGGAAAAAGGTATCTTTAAAACATATTTTCTATGCAATCAGTAAGAATCAATAACTGCAAAATTGCAATCCTGCTATTAGATCAGTCATCAGAGAAAAATGGAATTTTAATTCTGTAAATCAAATGAAAATTTGCTATTTAAATTATTTTGTTTCCACTTGACAAGGAAGACTCCTGGAAACATTGGCCCATTGTCCTTAAGCACATTTTGATATTTTGAACTAAATATACTCCCCAAAAGCGTTCCCTTCAATTCTACTTACAAGTTTGGTATTTCAGATTAGGTATGGATGTTGGACATGAAAGGATCTTTCTCCCCCACTTCACACTTAAAACAACTCCGGTAAAAATCATTTAATTCTAGGAAGCAACTAAAAAAGAAAAAAGGTAGTATGGTTTTTATGTTAAATCTATGTGTCCCAAGCTCTGTGTGCCCAGTTTTAAGAAACTGAACCCCTCGAATTCCCCAAGAACTAAAGGAGACTTTTGAAAATGTGAGGCATGCTGAGGCTAGGTATTCCAAACAGAAAATCAGGCTATGGTACTTCATTTTTCACTCACCTACCACCACATAATCCTATTACAAAGGCCTATTGTAAGACTTTAATATTTAAATATTTAGCAGATAAAGAGCATCAGTGAGCATCAAGTAACATTTCTTTACGACTTACTAATCTTTACCATGTCTCTTCCTTCTATATGACAAAACGGATAAAGGTATTTGCGGTTTGAACCACGGATGCTAATCTAGCCATGATCTAGTCTGAAATTTCAAGTTAGATCAATTTGGAGTAATGTTCAGTAGCTGCTTTTTTACTACTCTCATACTCGTATGTATTAAATATTGTCCACAGATTTCCTGTGTAGGCCTGTCCCCAGGGACTGAAAACCTGGTGTACACAACTCATAAAGTTAGTGAGACATGAGCAAGAAAAAGCATAGCATACTTCTGGGAATCACTCCAGGAAAATAAATATGCAAGATGGCACATCACCCTACACAAAGCTGGCAAAGGTAAAATAACATTTGGGTTTGATCATTAAGGAAAATAAAATAATTCAGTGTTCATATGTACATGCTGGTCCTCCACTGAAACAAAAGGGCAAAGGTAAGACTGGAGTTTGACTCACAAGAAAACAAACCTGCTGGTAGCAGTTGTAGCTTATTTAACTAAATTGGGGGATCAAGTCTGAATTTGACCCCTGGCTTTCAGAAGGCCCATGAATTCTCTAGAAATGACCACTATTGTTTATTTCCTGTCTCTGCATTTCACAATTCTCTCTATGGCATAGGCTTGCTTTTAACAGCCTATTTACATTCTAGGTACACCTTTCCCTCAACAGTCCCAATGCATGACTCCATATAGGAGTAGTATTAAAACACAGTGAAGAACAGAAAAGGAACAATTGTCTTGCTTTCTTATAATGGGTTTGGATGAACACGCCCTCCTGTTTCCATCTGTGCTTTACTCTTTTTTTTTTCCCTTGAGAGTAGGATATTATATTTATTGGCATTGACTCTTTCCTCAGAGCTTATTCTTTCACTCCCCTTCTGCTCTGCTCTCATTTTCCCAGTCTTTTCTACTTTTTTATATAGTCTCCTGAATCCTTGTTTTCTTAACAGGCTTTGCAGTATTTAGTCCCCAGCTTTGTTTACTGTTGTTATTTATGAGACACTGAATAAGCTCAAGCCACTGGATATAAGGAATGACAACAAAATGATTGCACAGAAAGTACTTTTATTTAAGGGATGAATTGGCCGAAGAGATATCCTGCGACTATGCAGATTGTAGGCAGATGTCTACCTGTGTTTTGCTTGGCTGTTAATTTGGAAATGTACAGAATTCTTTGAGAACAAATGTGATGTTTTCTTGCCAATTCTTATTTTGTCGTGGATTGGTCCATATTTTTGCTTTTAGGGATGAAGGCTTACTATCATCTTATTACTGTTTGTCTGTTGATGTGTGTTATTAATTTTGCTTGGATTCTTAAATAATGTACATGACAGTAGAACTGCACACTTCCTGAGCAGATACAGCTTGAAAACAAGCTATTTATTAGGAATTAATTAGAAAGTTTTAAAATTTGGAGTTTAAGAATAATACCTGAAAAGTAGTAACTTACATTATTCCTAATGTGGTTTGTTCAGGTACTCTTACTGCTGCTTTGTGTGTGGGTTTTAAAACTGCCTTATCCTTTGTATGACTGAACATCCTTATGCTACCAGTTATCACCACACAAAGAACCTGCAGGAGAGCTTTTCATGCTTCTGATGAAAGGTTACTTATGATACAGCAACAGGAGTTCGATGAGAGGTACACACGCCTATCTGCTTGTGCTGCACATTTGCTTACGGGACTGTGGGGCCTGATGTACCTATACAGAACACTTAAGTCTTGAGGCCTCTTGAGACTTTAATTCTGGGCAATGGCACACTCAGTGCACCTTATGTGTATGAGAATCCCAAGTGCGCAGGAGTATAATGAAAAGAGAATGGGGGCTCTGTGGGATATGCACACATCTAGCATTGATCAGTTACTGAACTCATTTTCCGTTCTCCTCCTGGCAGTTATCTGTATGCAAGATACATCCGTATTTCCACCTCAGTGTGCTCAATAGCAATCATTAGTTTCTTCCACGGCATACTCAGATTCTTGGGAGATTGTGGCTGGAACAATGCTTTATATCGTATCGCATCAAGAGTTGTTCATATACTCCACATAACATCTGTTGAATTGGGAAGACAGACCTTCAGGTTGCTGCTCTGTAGATGTCTAAGATAAATAATTTTCTTGGTGAAATTGCCAGCACAGATGCTGCTCTGACAGTATATGATCTAACGGTTTACCTGGAATTGCCATAACAATCTTAAAACAGACTTGCAGTCTGGAATATAGCTAGGTAGGAAAAGTCAAGTGAATATCTTAAAACACTTCACTTTTTGTAGTTAACAGGGTACCTGTTACATTCCAAGTGTGGAGACATTACTCTGTCTCCAGGAGCATGTGGTTTGAGGGAAGAATACAGCAAGATGAATTTTCTAGTTCAGACAGAGCTCTGTAACATCACCGGCAGAAACTGGAGGATGCTGTGTAGCCCTTCAGAGGAGAGAGGTCAGCTGTACTTCTCCCTCACTCTTGTCACTGAAGTGACGGCTTCCAGGAGGTCATCCTAGCTGACAAAGGTCATCAAGGGCACAAAATAGGGACTCCTGGGAGCTGATAGATCCAGACACAGGTTCCAGTCTGATATGAGAGAACTTAGATCTTTACCTTGGCTGGACCCTTCAAGAACCACAATTCAGTGAGGTGGGAGAAGCCACTGAATATAGACTGCTGCAAGTTCAGCTTCTTTCAGCCATTCAGGAAAGGCCACTGCTCTAAAGCCAGAAGATAATTTAAAAAGTAATGTGGCAATTCCTCAAATGTATTCAAGATATTTTGTAGCTCTAGTAGGAAAATCTCATTTCCTTGGCCAATTAAATTTGCCTCAAAGAGGTCTTCTTACCATTGATCATGACTGAGTTAAAAGCAGCACTTCCTACTCTTAACAGTTATGCAGCATCCAGGCTAAGAGAGGGAACAACATTAAGTACAGATATCAAAACAATCCTTTGTACAGTGGCTTCCAATGCAGGAAAAGCCCATAAGTTCTGCAGATACGCTATTCAGGATACCTGGAAACCAGGACTCTTTTGGCAAGTGGAGATTAAAAAGGTTAATTTTGCTGAGTCTTACTTGATTTTGCCAAGTAATCTGGGAATTATAAGGACTGACAGGTAAGTACAAAAGGAAACAGCTTTCCTTGGAACATGGAAATCATCATCTTGTTGACTCGTGCTATGAGTTATCCATTCAGGATAACTCTATTTTGAGAAGACGCCTTCAAATGTTTTTGATTTCCCGTCTGTGCTTTGAAGGGAGTATCTGCTGCAGTCTTTTACCCAGCTAATCTGCAGACTAAGCACAACACAAAAAAAGAAGATTTTATGCAAGTGCCATAATTTAATTTCTTCCTGTCACAGAGAGTAATGCCACATTTTCACACTATTGACGTGAAGCCATATAAGATCGCTAACAATCCTGACGGCTTTTCTGGTTTAGATACTTGTCCACTGGAAACCAGTTTAAGAGTCTGACTTAACTGTAAAAGGTAATCCACAATCAGATGACAGTAACTTTCTGTCATGACTTGCGTAGTGTCAAGATCTAACCTATATCCTGTGAGTTACCCTACCGAATTTCCTACAGGAAATTAATCTTTGCTACTATCATACCACAGAACAGCAACCACCTATTCTGCACTAAAATATCTGTCTGCTTTCTAGTATTTCAGATTAGCAAGCATAATTTCCCTGAACTGATGGTATTTTTAGAGTAAAATGAGAGGTAAGGGTGTGTGGTTTGAGGAAGTCAAAGGGAAGTTCAATGTCTGATTCAAAAGCAAATTTCTCTGTGACAATGAGCAAATCGATGGGTTTCTGTAGCTCACTCTCTCCAACAAGAAAAAAATATTGAGGGATGAATTGATTTGTATTTGTGAAATACTCAGCTAATTTCTTGCTTGACTTATAAGAAACTGAGTGATATATTTCAGGTTTGTTTTTCAATCCTCAGTATTTGGAAACTCCTTCTCCCTGGGTAAATGAGACCACCATAGCTATGCCTACACTGTAATGGAACAAAAACTCTTCCAGACCAGAAGTAGGCACGGCATATTCTGTACCCCTTCTCCCCAGGCCCTATCCACTCCAGACACATTATGGCAGCAAGGACCACCAGCAGACTGCTTGTGAGCATTAGTACGTTAGTGCTACCCACCAAGTTCGCTCCGGTACCCAGATGCCAACATCCTCTGAAGAAAAGGCAATGTGCCCGTATCTGAGGTCAGTCCTGTATGCTTGCAGCATAAAATGTGGGTAAGTGTGATTTTCAGCAAGGTTGCAGGTCTGCTTTCGTTGGAGTACAGACGAAGGTCTTAAGTGATTATGTAAATGTAGTAATTATGTAAATCTAGAAGACTTGTGACAGTTGGAATTAAGGCTGAGAATGTAAATGTGGACCTTGCTATCTTGCATTTAGTGAGAGAAGTTTTATTTTTCTGAACAATGTAACACATGAAAATCTCAATTCCAAAACAAATCTTCTCTAACAAATCAGGTTGATGGGCAGTAGGATAAAGGTTAAGCATAATTTGTTATTTACAGTTTTCAAAGTAATATAAAAATCCCTGCGTTACGAATGCTAAACTCTTACGCCCCATACATATGTTGTTTGTTTTATTAGGCTACATGTGAACGAAAAGAACAGCTGTGACCTCCCCTTGTACTTTGAAAGGGCTCTGACAAAAAAGCAAACAAATCCTCTTTAAGAAAAAAAAATATTAATTTGAATTAATTCATTCTGCATGTGTAAGGACCCACAGAATTATTCCATGTTTTCATCAAATTAAAAGGCAGCTAAGGTAGAACTGCACATCTCTTCCTATTCAGTTTTGGAGTTATCTCCTAACATTTCAGTTACACTGCATAGTCCACCACCACTGTTTCCTAATCTAGGACCAGACTAATTGTAAACTGACGTGACGCTCATACAAGCCTCTGCCTGGGCTGAAACTGTGAGTTCAATGCCATTTCCTCTTTGTACAACCTCTGGTTACCCAAAATGTGTTATTAAAATGATTCTTCTCCTTCCATATATAATTTTAACAATTCTTTGTTGGATTGGGTGTGATTTTTTAAGCATAATGATTTACCTGAAACAAGTATTTAGTTTATTTTTAAAAATTCACCACAATTACTGTATCTGCGCTGCAGACTTACGTTTCTTTTCTTACACCAAATTATTTGTTTCAAATAGCTAAAGCTGTACAAAAACTGGGCTTGCATAGCCCATAGTGAAACTAATGCAAAGCCCTATATAGTCTTACAAAGATTTAGCGTAAGTCAGTAGATGAAATAATTAATCAGTGTAAGTTTTGAATGTGGCCAAAACATAATGATACACATATTTCACTGTTCAGCACTCACAGCAATTATCGATCACCATCCCTTCCCTATGCCTCCTGGGCCACATGCACTCCTTTTTTCCCCACAAACCACAGATCTTCAAATACAAGCACAAGCAATGAGAATACAACAACAACAGCAACAAAAGAAAAGTAAAAGGCCTCTGAACTCAGCTGGAGATGAAGGCTGCTGCCTCCTCATCAACAAGATGGTGTTGATCAGCTTGCCTTTCTATGAGGCAGCTGCCTGCAACTTCTGCTAAGCTGCGCGCTCAGTACGGGACGCTGGAAGAGAGGAGACACAGGTCCTGGGATAGGAGCCTGGAAACAGGGAATATTGTAGTTCATATTATAGTGGGGAGGGAGGTAAGGAAGGAAAATGCAACCAAACAATTGATATTGTCAATATTCACTGACACTGTATATTTTATTTGCCTTGTTCTTGGCCTGTGCAAGTTTGATGATCTGCCTTTTGGTTTTCTTCCACATACTCCCACTGCTGTCTAAGCTTTCCCATGTGTCAAATGACCCAAATGTTTCTCCTCCACTGACTGTCTTCCCATTTGACTGAGCTACTCCTGTAATTAATAGGCAAGAGGAACACTAACAGTGTGCATTTTCAGTAACAAATTCGGCAGCTCACTGAAAACTAAATATTAATAAAAATATTGTCAACATTTAGGCAGTAGAAGAGATTGATTTGGTGTCTACTAATTTTGTTAATTTTCATATCTAAATAAATTGAAATTATATGATGAATTATTGAAGCCTGTTACAGAATCTCTCATTTTAAAGACTGGAGTAACAGAGAATTTGTTCATGCTTGCTGTATTACTGCCGGAAGGGATACAGGAACAGGCAAAGAAAGCAAACAGAACATGGCCATAGCTGGCTGTGCTCATGTAATCCAAATATTTAATAGCCAAATGTTCCTAACAATAAATAAGCAATAATAATCTATTCTGTATCAAAGGACATATCTGAACTCCCTGCACAAGTTTTGGCTTATGCTTATGAGGCATGTGGTAGTTAAAAGGAAATATACAAACAAAAGATAAACATTTTCTGAATTATTTTACCAACAAAGGGGAGGGGAGGAGGCAGGAATGACCAACGCTGTTACGTACTTTGTTCCTGAAACAAGCAGAGCAACTTCCCTCCAAGCACACACTGTGTACCACACAGTCCATGACAAGCTACCAGCTATCAGCTCAGTGTGCCCACTTGCAGTCCCGTAATGTCAGCCGGCACATCAGCTTAGCGCTCAAAGGGGTGATAAGAATGTATTTATCCAGACATGAGGAAAGTGCAGTAAATCTCCGTGTCATTTTCCTCCATGTTCTTCAAATACAGTTACATAAACCGAACCCACATGTCCCTCTTACTGTGTGGCAAATATAATCCTCTCCCTAATGAAAAAAAAAAAAATCCAAATCCGAAATAACATGTTAAATAATTTGCAGGCATGATTAATAGTTCTGCTGTCTGGTAAAAATCTGGTTAGAGCAGCTAGGGTATGGTGGCTTTTTACTAGCAGGACAAAGTTTATTTGATTCTCTGTAACTGGGTGTCCTCAGTTGAACCTACCAGCCCTTTGCTGTGCGAGGATTATAACTCACGCTGCAGTTGGATCAGCCTCCATTTCTATTTTTAGTGCAGATCTTGCTCCTTATTTAGTCCTGATTGCATAGCCAGAACTGCATTCTCAGCAGCTCAGTGAAAAGCCTGCCTATTCCATTTTATAACTTTTCCAGACAAAAAGATGGGAAGCCCGTAGCTTTCCAAACAATCTTATTTTAGGAGCTTGCAATACGATAAAATCCAAAACCCAAAGGCCACATGAATCTCTGCTGAAATACTACTGACTTTCCTGGAGTTTTACACAGCAAGAATCTGCTTATAAGTTAACCAGGATATTTAAAAAAAAAAAAAAAATCCCCTCTAAAAAAACCAAAAAACCTTCCTTCAGCCTAAATACTTAAAATATATTTATTGAAACTGTAATATACATCTGGATCAAATTCTCCAGAAACCCTTTTATCCTCCTTAGATTCATAGTTTGTAATTTCAATTCATGGAGGCAAATAAAAAGTCAAAAAAGCCAAAAAAGAAACAAACAAGAAAAAATGGAAAATGTTGGTTTAAAAGAATCTCTTAGCAGGGATGACCACACAGAAGCAATTTTCTGCCACTCAATTAAAACCATAAGAACATTTCTGGTTTTGAACAGTTTTCCCACTACAGCAACGAGTTGCTGCAATTCTGTCAGAATCAGCTACGATGCTTCACCTTCACTTCTAGGATTTGTTTCTGGAATATCTCCTTAGTCATATATACTCAGTAAGTTGTATTTCCATATGTCGCATGTAAGTGCATGACTGAATACCAGGAGTTAGATGATGAAGGCCATTGTGAGGCTGTAAACACACAAAAGGTAACAAACCTACACTGATAATACATGTAAAACACATTTTTATCCACATGTACTGAAATACATAGTCAGTAATGGATCTTATTTCTATGCGTGAAGACACTTTGCATCTTACTACACATTGAAACTACACATAGCTCCTACACATAGGTCTTTTATTCCTAACCCAGGACAGAGAATCACACCCTCACATGCACAGGTCTCTTCTTTGATGTAATCCTAAACTCGTGCTCTCCCAATCTGCCATAAATTGCTAAGGAATTGTTATGCTGGTCAGGCAGTGATCACTGAATTCAGCCATCGTGATTGTATATATAAGGATACCCACCACTCCTCCTGCAGCAGGGAGATTGATTGCAGACGGAAATTTCCCTCGACTGCCTCTGTATTCAGGCCACTGACTACTTATGCCACACTGAGAACACAAAGGCAGATTTAAAAGAAAATTAACTGGAGCAGTAAAATAAATCAGTGAAGGAAAGGATGGACTAATATATTCTCATTGTAAATTCAGTAATTTAATTAGCCCTCAGTCAAACACCGGACAAATTACCAAGCCTATACAAAACAGAAGGGCCATAAAAATTATGTATTCAGCAGGTCTGAATTTGCATATTCTGTGTTCCCCAAATATCCTATTAATTCTGTGAAAATGGAGGGTATTCCAAATACATGAAGTCAAGTTCCATATCTTGATTTAAATGACACAGGCTTGAGAGACAGAATTTGAATGCCACAAGAACTACTCAAGATCACTATCTCAAAGGCAGGTTAGAAACTGAAGGGACTGGAAGTTATTAACTGAAAACAAAAGACTCAGCTACTTGAAAGCCTGTTCATCCTAGCTGCTAGGAGGAATATTATATCCCTTGTATCCTAAACGGAGACTACCGAAATTCGGGTATTTGGCATATGGAGTGTCTTGGCTGTGCTTCTTAACGTGGCACATAAAATTGAAATTCTAACACATTTAGAAAAATATAATAAAAAAAAACTTGCGCCGAGGTGCCAAAGCTTAAATCAGGGCAATGGAATCATGACGTGTGTGCCTATATAATAGGAACAAAAATTTAAGCATGACCATTCTGACACAAAGGTATTTAATAACAGAGCTTTATTCTTGAAGTGTCATGAAGGCCACAGATTTTTTTCAAAATTTCACTAAAAGGCACTGAATGGCACATGAAATCCTTCAGAAAATGCCTAAAAATGTAACAGAGCCAGAGACTATGGTAACTTCTTCTAAGCCCTTTTTAAGAAGGGGCTGAAGAAGGGGCAGAGGAGCCCAAGAAGCTGATTTTAAGCTGCAAAGGGCCAAGACGTAGTGTGGAAGACTCCATACCTTTAAAAGAATATGCCGTGTTCCAGGAAGGTTTGGAGAAATCTTCTACAAGCAGACTCTTCATCTAAGAATAAAACTTAGAGGAAACACCTTAAGGAATCATGACAAGATTTTCTCTGGCAAGCCCCTGGCATGGACTTTCTTACGAAACACCATAGTATAGTGCAAAAAGTATCAATTTGCCCACAACTACATTCTGGACATAATTTTTACTAATAAAAGTGACTGCTGAATCCATTTGGAAGAAATATTGATCTAAGTGTATATAGCTTTGTTTGTAATTCAACACTATAAAAAGCACCCTAACAAATGATGAGTATTTTGTGTCTGATGTAATAACTATTTTTGTATTTTCAGTTAGGAGTGACCAGTTCTCTGTTTTGAGTTAGGAAATGTGCACAACATTAAAATAAAATGATTCAAGTGCCATTTAAAATCAAGATGAAGTAGGTCACTTTGAAGTCAGCTTTGATGGACAGTTTTGTTGTTGGTTTTGGTTTTTTTTTTTTTTTTGAATGAGAGCATGAGTCTGTTCCCTCAGCAGCACTTAATCACTGGTAACTTTCATGAAGAGCAAACAAAAGGCCTCTTTTATTTATCCATTATGTTCCTAAGAGGTGAGAACAGCTTGATGCAAATGAAAATCATTAAAGCATCCTGCACTACCATTAACTGTCTGGATATCTGTCTATGCAAATACAGCACATAACACAGTGAAACTGCAGCCTCATGACCTTCTGCATTGAAAATCTAGGCCTTATGACTCTCTTAACAGTTAAAATACTCTCTATGACGTTCCTTTCTCTAAGTGCCTGGTTTGGACAGGCATGGAAATAGAGTGCAAGCCATTACACAGAAACATACTCCATTTCAGATACCCCTTCACCCTGCCTGGGCAAGGGGTAACATCACAGATGTCTGATTTGTAACAGTGCTACAGTATGAATAATAAGCTAAAATGTGATTGCCCAGATCTGATCTTGCATGCAATTACATCCATAACTTCACTCAAATGAGTAGTTCCGTTTAAGACACAATGAACATATAATAATGCAAAACCATAAGTGGTTTGTGGGATTCGAGGCCTAATTAGATATAAAACCTACTGACCTAATTCTTTAGAACTTTGTCCTTTGTGCAGCCATTTATGCCTATGCGAACGGTGTACAGAACACTGCTATTCTCACTAAGTAGCATTCTACCCAGCCGGAGAAGATGGGTGACTATGGAGCTAGAGAGTTCAGTCCTCCAACAGCAGTACCTAGCAACAGAAATGCACCAGAACTCCTGCGTTCTTAACAGTTTTAACCAGAGACAGACTTAGGGTAACTCAGACAGCAGGTTACAGAATGACATTTATTGCTGCTCCGTTTGTCTCTCTCTTTGGTGAAATTTAGGCCAGTCATCAGGCACAAATTTACATCTGCTGACTAAGAGCTCTTCTAGAACTACGTCTTGGCAGAGGTTAAGGATATCCTTTGGGACACAAACCTTTGTCACATACTCTTATGTAGCAGTGGAGTGGTTAGGACACTGCATTATCCAACAGCAGCTGAAGAGGCAACAGTAGATTGGATTCTAGGCTTTCCATTTCTTGAAGGACACCAAATCAGCCTCTCTTGTCTCCTACACCTATCAGCAGGTCGTTGCATGTGAAGTATTTCTTACCTCCAGCTTGGGTTTTTGCCAATCAGTGTTGAGGGATGGAAGACATGGAGACCACAAAGAAAACAAAAGCTTTAATCTCCAAGGTCTGCTTATGTTTTTCATTAATTATATGGCTTGCACACACAGTACTGAGTGCAGGGACTAAGGATTCTTAAGCAGGGGCCCTTATTACTCATTCATTTGGATGTCATGAAAAGTAGTTAACGTATTTGAAGCACTTAGAAAAGAAAGAAATCAGTGGAACTTAATATCCCTAAAGGTCTTGTTCTGAATTTGGCAAATTCGCACATTTTTAAAACCTTAACTGAGACACTGCTGCTCTGCCTACACTGTTTAGTAAAATGGTACCAAGGAACAAGCTTGAACACCAGGCTGCTGACCACCCACGCTGTTAAGCTGCCAGCGTGCTGTGTGGCAGTTTAGGCCCGTAACAACCAGTGCTACCTGAAACAGTGCTCCCACACTGCTCAGAGGACAGCATTTGGAGGCAGAGGGACACAGTGGTCTCTGTAGTCCTTTTTTATTTCACAGTATAGATGTAATATATATGATAAAGAATAATACAAAGAAGCAAACGAGGGAATTATGAATTCTACTGTCAGAGTACAATTCAGGCCAAATGATTTTTAATTTTTAAACGTTTGAAGTAGCAGTGCCAGTATTTTATATACAATTAAATTAAAATAAGCTTTTAAAGGTTTGGTTTTATTAGGGACATATGAATTAATTATGCTAACAACAATACAATATTTACAGAAACATTGTGCTTCTAACTTGCTCAGAGAAAGAGCAAGTAAGAAATAAAGGATGTTTCCAGGTAGTGCACTTTATCCCTTTAGGCAACTACTGCTGTATTTTCTCTTTATCTGAGCAAAATTTACTCCTAAACAGAAGTATTTAATTTTAAAAATGTTAATACTTTCAAAGTGTGATAAAAGATAAAGCTACTCTGGATAAGCCTGGAAAACATGGATGCTGCTGATTTCTTTTGTTTAAAATAAGCAATTTCTGAAGTACTCCAGGCAGAAAGCAGTTCTGTGCCAGTCAGGTAAAGAAGAAGAAATTAGGGAACCGACTAGTAATCTCATGCTGGAGCAATAGTGAGAAACTCAGGTTACTGGTAGTGAAATCTTTATCACAAAACAGGTTTTAGAAGTTGCAGCTAGAATATGTGGTCTTTAAATGTGTATTTTTTTCTCCAGTAACAACTAAGAAAACATGGAGATTTTTTGGTAAGAAATTCAATTTCCTTTTTAAACAAATAGATATTAAAAAAACCTCAAAACTTACAGTAATTTTAAAAGCTTATTGTTTACAGTACAAAAATACTGTCTGATTTTTAATGTGTACCTAGAGATTCACCAAGAATAGCCACCATAACAGCTAACTTCAGACAATGATGAAGAAAAACAATCAGAGGCTGCAGGAAAGGTATTGTTTAATTAAAGACATACCCATTTTTCTCAAAGTACAAGAGGTCCTGGCACTGACAATTCTTGTTTCAGACGTCCAGTCCTAATGCCTTATTTAAGAACGATATGGTTTTGCAGACAAGCCCACAACTACATTTGATTTACAGACTGATTCTCTTCTGTTTCCTTTTAAAGATAAAGAATGTGTTTAAAGCTGAATGTGAGAATGTGCTGACTTCTTGGAAGGCTCTCTTCCCTCTCTGAACAATCTGAGACTCTTTCAAAGTTACTTTTACAGCATAATCATTTCCTATTTCCCCTGTGAATTAGTACTTTCACTCAACAATCAATTTATTTGAAAAAAAAAATGGTCCTAATGCAAACACATTATTTAATTATTAGAAAGTAAAAAAAAAGGTCAAAACCCTAAGCCGTGTCCTCAGAAAAAAAGCTACACAAAATACTGTCTCCACAAAATAGCTTAAAAAGTAGCATAGGAAAAGGAAGGCGGAGGTGCAGTGCATGGGGAGACTGGAATATGGCACAGTACTTAATACTTTACAGATTTTGGGGGCAGTGTTATTTAATCTTATTAGCCAAGTCATCAAGTTCCTGCTTTTGGACGAAAACAAGTATCACTGATTTTCTAACTAAAGCAGCTGCAAGATTACTCAAGAGACAGCAGAAAACATGCACCATATTATACACAGAATCCAGTCTCAGTCACATAACCGCACAGCTTCCAGAGAGAATGTATTTGATTTCTGTACTTGACTAGGAGTCTATAAAGCAACACTCACAATTTTCCTCCCAAGAATCTGGAAACAGAACCATGGAGTCTTTTCTTCCAATCCTTCCTAATGTCAATTAACATATCACATTAGATTAGCAGATCTAATCTATAAATTTGTTTTCTTCCCAAATTTGTATCTCCAGTTGTACCTATCTCATGCTTTGAGATATAGAATGATCAATATACTTTATCAATAAAATAGCAATATATTTTCATACCATATATACAGTATGAAAATTAATTTCCTTTGCAAGACTCCAAAATCTTTGAGGTACATCTGTGTGCCGATGGTACCTGCATTTTCAGTGCCATCCTTTAGTAAGTACTACTAGAATTGGTGGGTAAGAAATAAGAATAATATTAACAATATAATCTCAATTAATAATAATAACATAATAATATCATCCCCTCAATGTGAGTACTGAGCAAAAAAGAACACTTGCAAAAAGTGCTCAGTAAGTGAACATTTTTGAAACAAGGGTTCAGCAGTCATAAAATTAGATTTTTAAACCTCTAAATAAGAGCACTGCCTTTGAAATTCTAAACCACACTAAACTTAATTTCAGGCCAAGCAAGTCTGAAAATGCTAGCCTTAAAGGACAACAGAATACTAGGCAATATTTGGAATCATAGAATCTTAAGGTTGGAAGAGACCTCCAAGATGATAAAGTCCAACCATCAACCTAACACCACCACCATGCCTACTAAATCATGTCCTGAAGTGCCACATCTACATGTTCTTTGAACACCTCCAGGGATGGTGACTCCACCACTTCCTTGGGCAGCCTGTTCCAGTGTCTGATCACTCTTTCAGTAAAGAAGTGTTTCCCAATATCCAACCTAAGCCTCTCCTTTAGCTTACAATAAAACAAACAGCAGCACTTTCCTCAAAAACTAGAACAAAATACAGTGTCCAAAGGAAATCTTTAGATATAATGTAATTCAATTTTAGGAAAGCATTCGGTACTCTCATGAAACCTCAAAAAACACTCAGAATATGTTGGACAGATTATAATGCTGAATGAGAGGTACAAAGACACAAGGACTGTTTAAAAATTATGAAGCTTAAGGAAAACACTGAATACTGTAGGGCTCAAGATAAAACTGTGAAAGCTGACAGCAAATAAAAGAATCCTAGGATAAAGGACAAGTAGCAATCTATCTACATGTGTGGTGCCACAGGAACTGTTGTGAGGCTCTGTTTTACTTGACATCTTCCTTAATCCCTGAGAGGCCACAACGTGGACAACTCTGAGGACATGGAGATACCTCAAAGTAACTTAGTGTGGCTAAAATGCAGTTAGGAAACAGTAAAACGAGACTGAGTACAAGAAAAAGCAAGCTACTACTATGGAAAAGACCGAGAGAAACATTCTGGAACAGATTCTGGAATAAATTCAATAGGATGGAAATACCCCAAAGGCATAATATTTGTAAAGGATCTAGGGATAACAAGCAAGCAGAAACTACAAATAAATTCGTAACAGAGTATCTGTAACTTGCATACTTGGAAGCACTGTGTCCCCGAACAGGAAGGTAACAGTTTCTCTGTACATAGCTGTAGGGCAAAGGGTAGAACACTTTATTTGTGGACAACCAATAAAGCCCCTCAAGCCTGTTGGTTGACCAAACATTAATACCCTCAAGTAATTAATTCCATCCTACACATGGAGGTCATATGAATGCTTGAATCAAAGCAAAGAAACTATCTATCTGGACAAAAAACACAAATTCTTCATCCATGCTCTTTACAACCATGCCTGGAATTCACCAATGAGTTCTAGGCATATTACGAGAAAGATCTTTGCAAATTGTATGGAATTCACATTAAAATAACATAAATTCTTTGGGAGCTGGAAAGACTCAAAACGAAATGTTACAAACCTAAACAAGTGTTACCTTACTTGCTCAAGCTAAGGAAAGAAGTCAAAAACGTTTTTTTTTCTTAAAATTCAGTTTGTTCTGGAAAATTATTTCAAAGGAACAAACCTCACTAAGAAAAAATAATTGTCTGAGGTGATAAAAGGTTATATATACATACTTAATAAGGAACAGAAACATTTAGACAATACAGGAAACATATAGTGAGTTTTCAACTATAGGTAATTGTCCTAATAGAAAAAAAATAGTAGGCATTTGAAACTGCAGCATAATATATACATTCATGTAACACAGGGACCAATACTGACAGAGATGGACAAAGTATTTAATGGAGTTCTGCTATCTCTAATCTAATCTTAAAAACATTTTAAGTTTATTCTTATGGCAACACTCCTCTCTCCTTTTGGATAACAGATGGCTGTTTGTGATCTCCACATTGGACTGAAGCTTCTTTCATTTTGTCTGATGCATGAATGAGGAATGCCTCCCATAAGTCAGACTACATGGCAGAAAAAAATATAGCATCTAAAATTAAATGGATCTCACCACTTACCATCCAGCTCTGTTCCTGTGATTCATTCACAGAAACACATTTCACATTTTAAAACAACAAAAATTCAAATAATAACCACATACTCATGTATATTTGGCTACAGAAGTTATAGGAGACTGATATAGCTTTCGGCAGTTATAGTACTTGAAAATTTTCCATTACAACATCTTTCTAATTACTTACTATTTGAACCATTTGGGCTAATTCTCTTCACACCAGACGTATTTCTCAATGGAGAGTTTCAACTAAATGCTTCAGCTGTTTATCAGAACTAGAATTATGTTTTGCTTGCCTGTTTAAAAACAATTCTTACAACCATTTACCTAAGCTGCATTGTATGCAATAGAAATTTCAGAGTTTGGTAGAGAAATCTACACACATAGATATGTGTACACATAAATTAAACACACTTTTAAAGTTAATAAACCCCACCCAGTCACATATGCTTTTGCCTGGGAAGATGATGGAAGGCTCAACCACATGCAGCTTCAACTGGCAGCTCTGTTGTAAAAATAAACCAACTACTTTTATTTTTACAACAAAAGCTATTTAAATGCTCAACCATTTTTCCCTTTATACTCCACTACTTGCCAGTAACTCTCACTATCGAACACACCATTGCCACAAACAGTACTAATGTTTAAACGTTATATGTCATTACACACAATGTCTTCTTTCAAGTCCATACTCAACTTTTATAGTTATTAGACCCAAGCACTAGACAGCAGTTTTTTAAATTGAGCTGATTCAGCAATGTCACTCATAAAAACAGCTTGAGCAGTATTCCTCAATTATCTAAGACTTAATCAGTTCATCTTAATCAAACTTCATCTACAAAATTCTCACTCATACATACAATTACTCAACTTCACTTATTGCTATATTGTTAACTGTTACTCAACAATGTGTGTGTGGTTGACACACTGGAGGGAAGGGATGCTCCAGAGGGACCTTGACAGGCTGGAGAGGTGGGTCCATGAGAACCCCATGAAGTTCAACAAGGCCAAGTGCAAGGTCCTGCACGTGGGTCAGAGCAAGCCCTGGTATCAATACAGGCTGGGTGGGGAATGGATCGAGAGCAGCCCAGAGGAGAAGGACTTGGAGGTGCTGGTTGATGAGAAGCTCAACATGAGCCAGCAATGTGTGCCTGCAGCCCAGAAAGCCAACTGCATCCCGGGCTGCATCAAAAGAAGCGTGGCCAGCAGGTCGAGGGAGGTGATTCTCCCCCTCTACTCTGCTCTCGTGAGACCCTACCTGGAGTACAGAATCTCACCTACTTATTTTGTAACAAGTGTTTTGACCCAGATCCACAGTCCACTAACTATCCAAGCTTAATTAATAACTTCTATAAGTTTGTTCAGACAAGAAGCCGAGCAAACTGTAGGCACATGAGTTTTCTTAGTAAAAGAAAAAGCTGTTTTGGAAAAAAGGCAAAACAGAGCAGATTCACTACTTCAAAGTACAAAAAAAAAAAGTAGATAAACAAATCAATTAGAAATTAAAATACACACACGCAAACAGATGAACCACATAAGAAAGGTTTCCAGTTAGCTCTCCCTCTTTTCTTTTGCTTAAGTATTTCCACAAATAAGACACAATTAATTCTCTACATCCATTTCGGGGTGTTAGTGGACAAGAAGCTCAACATGAGCCAGCAATGTGCGCCTGCAGCCCAAAAAGCCAACCGCATCCTGGACTGCCTCAAAAGAAGCGTGGCCAGCAGGTCGAGGGAGGTGATTCTGCCCCTCTACTCTGCCCTGGTAAGACACTGCCTGGAGTACTGTGTCCAGCTCTGGAGCCCCCAACATAAGGAGGACGTGGACCTGTCGGAGCAAGTCCAGAGGGGGGCCAAGAAGATGATCAGAGGGCTGGAGCACCTCTCCTATGAGGACAGGCTGAGACAGACTGAGTTGGGGCTGTTCAGCCTGGAGAAGAGAAGGCTCCAGGGAGACCTGATAGCAGCCTTCCAGTACCTAAAGGTGGCTTATAAGAAAGATGAGGACAAACTTTTTACCAGGACCTGTTGTGACGGGACAAGGGGTAACGGCTTTAAACTAAAACAGGGTAGATTCAGACTAGATGTAAGGAAGAAATTTTTTTACAATGAGAGTGCTGGAACACTGGAACAGGTTGCCCAGAGAGGTGGTGGATGTCCCATCCCTGGAAACATTCAAGGCCAGGCTGGATGGGGGCTCTGCGCATCCTGATCTAGTCAGGGATGTCCCTGCTCCTTGCAGCGGGGTTGGACTAGATGGCCTTTGAAGGTCCCTTCCAACCCAAACCATTCTATGATTCTATTTTTTTTTAATACTAAACTTAATTTCTTATGCAATCATAAATATTTTGCTCTTGACAACAGGTCATTCTCCAAGCACGGGAGGGAATCTCTATCTCTTCTTGACATGTAGAATTCTGTTAGCAAAGAACAGATCAGGAATCTCATCTTTAGAATTAAAATTATATGTTTACTGACTATTTTCTTACATTATGCATATGCTGCATCTCAATGAAATACACTTTCTCAATGTTTTTTAAAAGTGGTATAGTTCTACATTGTTACATGTGTAATTCTTTATTAATTTTCACATTTCAGTTTATATAATTTTCTTGAATATTTATGCATTTTCCTGTACACACATTCACTGATAGGTTTTTCTGATATGTGGCAATGGCAAGCCTGAAAACATTGGAAAAAATGTCTTACTTTCAAAACAAACAAAAAATTGAGTAACTTTCAATCAAAATCTCGGTTTGAAATGTAAGTTGCCAAATGCAAATAAAACCTCAGAAACAAAAATGGTCAGAGACAGCTCAGCATTTTCATACAAACATTATGTATGTGAATTTGTATACACAACTCACTCACAGCTATGAACATATACATAAGGCCACAATACATGTTCTAACAGGATTTCATTCTGTGCTACAGTCAAGGTTTTCTGACACAGAAAGCTATACCATGTCCATGGTATACAATGTGTTTTGTACAAAGATGATGAAAACTCATTTATCCTAATAGCAAAATTGTCTGCATTGATTAGAGGAACCCACTATTGAAATGTTTGGGGAACTACATGCAGTTCTTGTAGAATTTTGATCATCAGGTGCAGCCACATGCGATAACCAGCAAACATCATAAAACCCTTTTCATAATCTCATCAATCTCCATATTAAAATGTGCTAAAATGCTTGCTACTTTAACTGAGAAGTTCATTCCTCCATTGGTTAGAAACCTTCTTTTATGATAAGTTAACTTCCAGTTTATATCTAACCTTTCTGCACCAACACTGTTCTTTGGCTTAAATATTTTCTCTTCTTGCTTACTCCAAAGTTACAGATATACTTATGAAGTTCATTTACATTGTCTCGTCTTTTGTTTTTCTAGAGGAAGCCAATTGATTTTATCTTCTTGATAGAACAGGCTTTTAACATCTATGATCATTTTCAGAACCTCGCTCTGCACCTCTTCTGGTTTAAATCCACTCCTCCTGATGACTTAAAAAATAGTCCAAATAAGGTATGACGGAGATCTTGTATAATCACATTGATATATCTCTCGTTTTGACAGAAATGACTCACTTCATGCACTTCAGGATTGTACTTATCTTTTGGGATACATCATGGGTGTAGATTCATACTACTCTGACTCCCAGATCTTTTATTCTGTCATTTCTGACGTTCTAGTTCAGAGTAGAAAATTCTTAGCAATTTTGAAGTGCAAAATCTTGCCGTTCATATGCAAGATGTTATGACACTTCTATTATTCCAATCCAAACCACACAATTATTCCTATATGATATGTCTGTTCTCCTCCAAACTTAAGGCTACCAGTAACTTTTATTTATATGCTAAATAGGACTACGCTGAACACATTGAACAGGCAGACTCTAAGTGTAGCCAACTTCCAGTTTTATAGTCCTTCTTTCAACACAATCCACTGTCATTTCCCATTAGCAATTCTTTATGCTATATATTCTACTTAATTTCTCATATGGCATTATACTGAATCTTTTTATGAAGTACAGATTAAATCTACTTTACTTCCTTTGTCAATAAATTAATTATTTTATTAAAAAAAAAACCGAAACAGTTACCTGAACAAAATCTACCTTTACACCAAAGATTTTTTTTTTTTCGTTCTATGTCTTTGCTTATCCTATGATTTGTTTCCTATGTCCCATATACTGCAGCAGTTGCACATAACACTTCCTTGGTCTCTCTTCAAACACATTTCTTACTTTCCAATCACATGGCACCATTCTTGACCGGTTAGGTTTATTAAGAGCCTTTGCTAAAAGACTACTTTAATACTTTCAATATTTTCATAATTGAGATCTAGGTTAGTTTTCCTGTGAGGTTCCTAGTGGCAAGACATTGTTGGTATAAGGCCATTGATTAAATGTGTCACTGCCCTGGTTCTTACAGAACCTGACTGCATTACACTCCAGAGCCTATTGCGTAGTCTGTACCTGTTTGGTATCCACAAGTTTCTCAATTCCTTGCTGTTCACATGCTGTCCTTAGATTTTTATCTGGTAATATCCAGACAGTACTTGACTTTCCACTGGTATGATGGGCATGCACAATGCTGCCTCAAATTCTGGCACAAGTGGGCCTAACTACCTGGAGCATAAGCAAGGCCTGTCAGGACTCTCATATAAGGAATCCTACTGTGTACCTTGCCAATGATGTCCAGTCTAATAAGCATTGTTAAAACATAAAAGACCACCAGAAATTAGTGTTTCCTAATACTTTGCATAGGTGCACTAGTGCATCTATTAACCTATTGTTAAGGCACTCAGGCATGAAACGTAGATCTGTTTTAAAATCCTAGATCTGCTTGACTTGGAAGAAAGCTATCTTTCCCTGTTATTTTATCTCCCAAATAAGATAAAGGTTGTAATCACTTAGGTACCTAACTCTAGGAGAGGACTTCAAACCGAGAATCTTAAGAGAAGACTTCAGCCTTACTCCTCTGGGTATGGGAATATTCCGTTTGCACTTTCTCAGCATTTCTGATCAGCTTCTCATCCAGTGTACTCCCTTTTGTGAACTAAAAGGACTACTTCTTGCACTCAGTGTTTAGGGAGCCTTAGAGCCTAAAATGACTATGGATTCTCTGATGCAGTAAAGTAGGTACAGCTTTGGCAGTCCGAAATTACACAGCGTAGCACCAAATATTTTAATCTGAAAATTTAGACTTTCTTCATTCACCTAGACTGTGGGGCACATCGGGAAATAAACTTCCTGTGTAACGTAGATATTCTGACTGTCTCGGTCAGGACACCAACTGGGTGGGCCACATATTACTCCTGATTCATGTGCCTAGGTTCTCTCCCTGCAGAAATTACGTTTCTGTCACTTGAAATATCAACACATGAGAATATGTGGGCCACACTCAGCCCTCGTTCTGAAATACAGTTTGGATAAATACAGGGCATCCCCAGACTGAGAGAGCACTCCAAGACTTCAGACCATAGACCTCAGGAATACTGAACATCTCAGAAATCAATAGGAACTCAAACACAGATACGTCAGTCAGTTTTGAAATTAAGATGTACTGTTTGAAATTTCACCTTTGTGTTATAGTCTACATTTTTATTATCAAATTCTGTTGCATTCTGCTACTATAATTACATATTTGAAAAATGGGGCTTTTCCCTCGCCCCATCATATTTAGCCACTAGATGATTCCATGTCTGCTCATATTTGCATTTATAATTTTTTTGTGAACCGCAGATAGAATTTTGTCATCAGGTTTTTAAAGTCGGTACATAGTAAGGATTAAGAAAAAAAAAAACTGATGTGCCTTTTGTTAAAAAAAAACAACTATATTGATTTTACTCTGTAGAGAAATTCTAACTTTTAATACAGTCATCAGTTATGGTGATAACTAATACTACTAATACTCACATTTTTATTTTACAGCTGTTTAACCGTGCACGATTAGAAGCAGTTACATACTCAAGCTTAATTCTTTTCATGCAAATACATGGCTGGCTAATGGGGAGAACAGCTGCTGCTTAGCAACTGGAGGAACAGAGAAAAGGGGTGACTTGCTTTATAACAGAAAACTGGATGAAACCTTAGAGAGAGTACATACAGCGTTCTGAGATACCAGGGAAAACGGGTGGTAGTGACCTCTAACCGGGATGTTTCCTTTTGCAATTATTGACATCCTAGGATGGCAGCATTTTCAGGTAATAAACTACAAGAAAATTTATAAATAGTATATGCATACACACATGTGCATGAACAACAAATAAAACAAGTGCTAAAGGCAAACCCTGACACACAAGCCGAAATGTAGGCAATCCCAAAATAGGCTTTGTGTCCGTCATCTACTGTAAGGGTTAAACTGACTTTCAGACTTCAGCAACTTAAACTAGTGATCAGCCTAAGCTACCGTAAACCAAGAATGCCAGAAGAAGTGGTCTCCTTTTCTTCCCACTCCTCAAACTCAACTCCTGCACTAGCTCCTCCACTGTGCAAGCACACGTTTTCACACATCCGCATAATGAGGCAGATCATGGGCCTGATCTAGGTTAAAACAAACCCATATTTTTCAGTTGGACCACTTTTCCCTGGATCAGTTTCCAAACCTAGTTTGTTATGCAACTATTCAAATGCTTGCACTGACATAAGGAGGAGGGCAGGGGACCTCCTGTGACAGTGCTGACTCAGATCTTTTCTGAAAATATCTTCTTACCTACGTGTGACCCTGCAGACTAACTTCTTGATTTGACTGCAAGAAGAATATGAAAGCAGAAGTGTGCTCTAAGAAATGAAGGGGAACTGAAAGGGTACAGCTCAGAAAGCATGTGAGTTCCATACAAATGTCTGCATGGCTCTAAGACTACCACTTGGATCAAGCTATTTGCATCAAAAAAGGAATGTAACTTTTTTTTTTTTTCCTGAGAGTAACATTCAGTATTTTCAGAAATCAAATTAACACCTCATATAAACAGGAAACTGGCTCTAGCTTAGGTATCAGCTGTTCTTGTCTCAGTCCTGCTGTCTTGTGTTTGCGACAGTTATTCCTAATTCATAGCATGGTTCTCTCTGATTTCATAAATAACATAAAAAATTTTGTAATGAAATAGAAGTCTCTGAATGATCTGCTTCAGTGAATCCTGCTTCATGCTTCTAAAAAGTTAGTTATTCCAGCTACCTACACTATTCTGTTGCGGGCAATTGCTTTCTCTTCAGCAGGACGACCAGATATGAACTTGTGCCTACACCACATGCACCACACTCATTTAGAAGAAGAAAGAATCCTCCAGTAGCTTAAACGGAGGATTTATATACCAACCCAGCTGAGGTGTAGATACACATGTATACAAAAACAGAGTATAGTAGTGGATTGGTATCCCCTAGCACACAAGTGGACTGCTAATGTTGTGGTATCTTAAACTCATGCAGAAGGGGCACCAGAGCACATCTGCCAGCGTTCAAAGACATTAAGCCGTCAGTGAAATCAACAGCGGTGGGAAGATACAATGCTCAGGAAGCTAAGACGATCATGTGAACAGAAAGACAAGAGAGCACGGAATGCAGTAACACAAGAACAGAGCAGTGTCCCTACCAAAGTCCTATGGAAAATGAGGGAAATGTATTAGTTAAGTAGCAGTACGAAACATACTCAAATAACAAGAGTTAGAGGTGCTGTTTGTTAACATGCTTCACTAGTAACCTCCTAGTGATTTATTAGCCTTTGCGAAATTTAAGTATTCATGAGTATTCTTGCAGATCCAAAGGTTTTCCAAACATTAGCCTTGCAAATGTAAATAACCGTCAAAAATTTAAAGTTGTAGCTCGGTTATTCTTTAGATAAAATGACAATAGTTTGGGTTTCAACTCTATTTCAACTACTTACTTCTGTGACGCAAGATTTCTTGATGACTAGGTAGTTTGACTTTTTTTCTGTTTGCATAAAAATGAGTTTAAGGAGGAAAACAGATGTGAGCTAGAGAAAACAAACAGCTTACAAAGAAAGAGTAGGAAACCAGTTGCTCTCAAGCAGACAGGCAAGCTTCCTGCTCATTACAATGAAAAAATGAAGGGTAGCAACTGCCTGACCTGTCTTTTGTTCAAATCTAAAACCAAAACATATGTAAGCAAAATGTGAAACATATGTTTTACATATTGGACTTTTGTCAGATTTTATAGATTTGTACGTTTGCCTCATATCATCCAGTCTTGCACGCACATGTAACAATATCATTCTAAGTATATGTAAGAATACTTGGCCTTTTTATAGGCTTATCTTCCACATTGCCAACTCTTTCGGTATTTGGCGTGATTTTTTCCCCCAAATCTGCAGCTCTGAGACAAAGAGACTGCAACAGGAATCCCAGCTCAAGGTTTTTGTTATCATTTTAAATGAAAAGCTGCACGAGAGAGCTGGAAAACGCAAAATAAGCTTCCCTAAAGGACCAAATAGGAGAAACCTAAATCCTCGTAAATTTTACCCGAAGTATGGGTAGTAGGGAAGTATGCAGGCACCTAGCTCTCAGGACTCGCTTCCTCCCGATTAACGCAGGTCTCTCGCCCACTTCTGCTGGGGTTCAAGAAGCGGGGAGCCCGGCCTCAGCCTCGGGGCGCCCCTCCCCAGCCGGAGAGGGTCGGAGGCTTCGGCCTCAGTGCCGCGGGGCGAGAGGAGGCCGCTCCCTCAGCCCCGCCGGGTATCAGCGGGGGCAGCTCCCAGCCCGACCTTTATTCCCGGGTCGTAGGAGGATAACGGGCAACCATGGAGAGACGGGGCGGGGGAAAGAAATAAATGCGGCTGCCGTCAGGAGAGCCGGGGGGGGGAGGAGCGCGATGGCGGAGCACGCTGCGAAGAAGAGGGAGAGTGAGCGGCCGCGAGGAGCGGCGGGGAGCCTGCCAACAGGCCGCGGCCCAGCCCCCGCCGCTCCGCCGCAGCGCGCCCAGCCCGGCCCCGGCCCCGGCCCCGCCCCGCCGCCACCCGCGCGCTCGGCAACGGCACCAACCGCCGCCGCCCTTCTACAAGCCTCGCCCCTCCCCCGCAAGCCGCGCGCAGGGGCCGTTACAACCAAAGGGGGCGCCGGCTTCAGCGGCAACGCTACCTGAGCGGGGCCGCCACGCCCCCGCTCCCCCACCCACCCCGCGGCGCCGTGAGTAACGGCGGCTGGAGGCTTCCCCATCTTCCTCCTCAGCCCCGTTTTGTTTATTTTTTTAATTTTTTAATTTTTTTTAGCCCCCGCAGCGTGCGGAGACTCACCTTCCCGCAGCGAGGCGGCTTGGCATCCAAAATGGCGGCCGACCCAGCTTAACCCCATCGTGTCCCAGCAGCGCTCCCTCCCCGCCCCATCTGCGACTCGGGATTCCGCAGCCTCGCCCCAGCCCGCGCTGCCGATCGCCGAATCACCGAGGTCCCCCACCTCCGCCGCCACCGAGGGGAGGAGGAGAAGCATTGGAAAGCTTTCCCCTAGTTCCACGCACGCTCGCGCCCCGCCTGCTGAGCGCACCCGAAAAGACGGGAGGACGGGCGGGGTGGGGGTGGGGGTGTGTGTGTTGAGGACTGACACCTCCCCCGCTCCTTGTGTCCCCGCTGTGTCGTCCGTCCTTGTGTCTCCCCCCCCCCCCCGCAACACACGGCCCGTCCACCTCCCCGTTCCACTCTCCCCAATGGTTGCGTCCGTGACATCATCATCATGGCAACAACAGCTGCAGCCTGCAGCCGGGGAGCTGCCGCCGCCGCCGTGTCCGTGGTGCTGCGGGGGGACGGGCCCGCGCTCGCGCCGCCCGTGAGGCGCTCGCGGCCGGCCGGGCTCTAGGAGCCCGCGGGGCGCCCCGGTCGAGCGCGCGCCGCCGCGCACGCGCCCGGAGGAGTAGGAGGAGGAGGAGGAGGCGGCGGCGGCGGCAGGCGCAGAGCGCGAGCGAGCAGCGACAGACAGAGAAGGCGCGTGCGGGGGCGCGCGCACACACACACACACACACACACACACACACACACACACACACACACACACACACGCACGCACAGGCGCGCGCCGGCGGGCGGGCGAGGAGAGGCAGGCGGGGGGCTGCGCTCGCTGCGGCGGGGGGAGCCGTGCGGGCTCCGCGCTCGCTCGCTCCCTCCCCTCCCTCAGTGCGTGCCTCGGCGGCGGCGGCGGCGAACAACATGTTCTCAGTGCGGATCGTGACTGCCGACTACTACATGGGCAGCCCGCTGCCCGGCCTGGACCCCTGCCAGTCCCACTTCCGAGAGGCCCCGACCAGGCGGGTGCCCGTCGTCAGAGTCTTCGGCGCCACCCCTGCAGGTAAGGGACCCCCGCCGCCGCCCCTCGCAGCCGACGGCCGAGCGGGGACGGCCCCGCCGCCGGCCCCCCGCGGCACAGGCAGCGGCGGCTCCTGCTCTTTGTGGCTGGGTCGCGCCCCCCCACCCCCCCGCCGCTGCGGCGCGTCTCACCTGCCAGCGGCGGCTGCGACGGAGCGCGCCGGGCCCAGCCGGCCCCCGGCGAGGAGGGTACCGGTCACGGGTGTCCCCACGGGGGAGCCCAGCAGCCGCCGCCGCGGGCGGAGGTGTCGCGTCGCGTTTTGTCGCGCACCCCGCCCGTCCCACTCCCCACCCCCACCCCCCCCTCCGCCGCCCCAACCTCGGCCGGTGGCGGTGGGGAGCCGCGGGGCCGGGCCGCAGGTGCGGGCCGGGACGGAGGGAGGGCCCGCGGCCGCCGGGGCTTTGTGCGCGGCGCGGGGGCAGCTCCGCGCCCCCCTAAGGGGCAGGGTGACCGGGTGCGGGTGCGAGGGGTCAGGGCGGCACGGCGGGTAGCGAAAGGGTGCGCGTACAGGGGGGAAACCGCTGGACGTAGTCACGAGTGAGACTTCTGCAGCACTTACGGAGTGGGGGGTTTATGTTGATCTTACGCTAGCGTGGTACACATCGCGTAAAGCGGTGGGCATTGGTGCTGCACTGCAGAAGGGAACGTCCTAACCGCTGGCCACATGTTGCCCCCTGAGACTTCCTCTTGTCACATCCCGCTTCTTCATTGCCTCTTCCCTGTGGACTCGTGGTTGTAGTCTTCCCACATCTCTAGTGTGTTTCTGACCGTCAGAACAAATTTCTAACGCATTTAATATTTAGGAAAACTAATTTAATATTTATTGAAGTTTACCCATACATTAAAGATTAAGTTGGAAAAAAAAAACCCTGTTCTTTGAGGTGTTAGACATATTAAGTATTGTTGCTTGTGATCCCTTTATACTTATGTTGTATAACGCTGACCTTGGGAATTAAGATATTTCTGCATATTTTATTGATTTATACATGTTGAAAATTAGGTATTGGTATATACATTAAATGTTAGGAAAGACAAAAAGCACGTCATAAAAAAAGCACAGTAACAGTATCTTTCCCTTCGCCCAGTTATTATAGTTGAACAGATTGTTGGGTTTTTTTGGTTGGTGGTGGGTTTTTTTAATTATTTAAAATTATCTGTCTGCTCTCTCTTTAGGCACAGAGGAATGTGAGATATTAAAGCTGTTGTGATCTGATGCATCTACAGTTCCAAATTATTAAGTGGATGAGTGGGATTAATAGATACAATATTGAAATAGTGGGACCTATTTTATTGTAGCTCTAGTTTTGCATACAAAGGAGATATTATGTAATAATATTTATGTAATGGCATGAGTAAGTATTTCATTATTAAAAAATGTAGAGCCTGAGGTTGTCTGGCAGGTAGCAGGCTTTCTGTGCGTGCATGTGGTTAACTCATTAAGGCTTATTTTCTTTTAAGAAAATGTTTTGGCTATGCCATATCATGAATGTGGCATCCTAAAGTAAACAGTGAAGTAGTTTAGTTGTCCACCTATTAGGAACACAGTAGGAAATCCCTGGCTTCCCAAACCATAAACTTTAATGTTAGTTTGCATAATAGAAGCATTTCTAATTCGTCTTGGTTAGAGAAGATGCTTCATTCCAGTCTGCAAAGGAAGTGTGACTTGGCTATCTCCTGTTTAGTTCCTTGTTAAACTTTTTAATGGCTTTTTTCCTTTCTATACCTGTAGTAATGTTTGCTAATAAGCTTCAAGAACTACTTATTGCATCTCTGTGTTTTGTTTTGTTTTCAAAAAGGAGATAAATGTAATTCTGTCTCTCTTCAGAGGTGTTGGACCTGAGCAGTCATTGTCAGAAGTAATGCATGTGACTTCAGAGAGAGGGCTGTCCAACTTGAGAGTTGAAATATGAACTGAAATTAAGTATAATCACTTACATCTACATTGACATTTTCCTTGAGGAAGAAGAAATAGTAAACCCAACTTCTAATACACTATGTAAGACAATGGGGTGTACTTCTTGTTTGGCTTACAGGCAGTGTGAAGCTTATCTTCACTTGAGTTGGTCTGGATAGGAATAACCCTTTCTCACTGGGTTTAGTGTGTGTGTGTCTTGCCAGCGGGAATGGTGCTCAGTTGCCATGCTGCCTACGTGACAGCAAACCACGATGTCTGTGTAGGCTGCTTCACCTCCAGCATGATTAGCTCTGCATGGATCTTGGTATGTTTAAAGCTGTGTGTCCATGCTGTGCAGCTAATTGGGAGTCAGGTTCAGAACACACTCCAAATTTCACCTGCTGAGTGAAGGGGAATTGATCGGTATGTGGAAGAGGCTAATGCAGATGTTCAGAAAGTCAAACATCTAGCAGCACTGTATCTTGTGTCTAGTATCAGCTGTGGACGTTGGTTCTGAAGGCACCTACCTACTTTTTCTGTCTCTTCTTCTGGAGGTATTGTGCTCAGTGAGGTAAATGAATGACAAGGATTGCCAGTGTTCTTAGCTTTGAGGTCTTTTGTGTAATGTTATACTCAACAATTGATTTGTAAAGGTTTGCTGGTACAATCCGTAAAATTAAAATGGCTTGTGATATGGTGGTTAGGAGATGTGAAAAACAGACTTTTAATTAAAAATAATGGAAGGATGAACTCCTAGAGTGGACTGTGTTGGCAAAAATGTTTGACAACTTGTTTAGGTCTTTTGAAGAAGAGGAAATCTCATTGTATTTGCAAGATAATGTGAGTCATCTCTTGATGTCCTACGTCTTTGCGTAATAAAAGCTTGAAAGGCAAGGAGTCGAATTTTTTTTTTAAGCCCAAAGATCCACCTACTATTTTCTGTTCTTTTGTGAAATACAAAGAATGAAATTCTGATTACAATAGCAAAAGGTGAAGTAAAGCACTACTAGAATTTATATTTGAATGCACCTTAGCTGGTTGAGCCATTTTGTTCCATTTTAGCTATTTGGTGCTTGAAGCAGACTGGCATGCCTGTTGACATAGTGACTTGGACAAAAGTATAACTTCTGAAATGCTGCAGCACTGCCTTGATGGTAATACAGTGAAAAGCAGTGTTAAATCCATGCTTTGTTGTATAAGATCATAGATACTGTTTAATACAGTAGTCTTTGTATCCCTGAAGGAGTCTTGTAATATTGCTGTTTATATTTAAAAACAATAGACTAGGTAATGCTCAACTATGAAACAAAATTTCATTGTCTTAGGCAGTATTTCTTTTCTACGAGGTAGCAGTTTTTGTAAATGCTCTTTATAAAAAAAAAAAAAAAAAAGAAAAAACCTTTGAGAAATTGCAAGGCCTGTTTCTTAGAGTGAAATCATAATGAAAATTTAATTTTCTATTTACATATGGTCTTTTGTTTAGTTGATAATTCTTGAATTGTCAGTCTTGCTGCTAGGTTGTGGTGTATGGAGATATCAAAGTTTTTATTTATTCCTACTAGCTTTTGGCCACTTCAAGCTCTTCAGGTCTTTCCTCAAGTTTTCACTGACCGTTTCAAAATAAGTATGTGAATGCTTAGTTGGGTGTTTCTGTCAGGTGCTTATTCAACTGCAGGAAGACTGAACCAAACTGTAAATCCATCCATAAAGAAATTGGGGTGAGACTAGATGTCATGTTAGGAGAGACATTAGCAAACAAGCTGAGGCTGCTAAATTATCACTTTAATTAACAAGACTGAGTGCAAGTAGCTGGGGACACTAATAGTAAACTGCTTACAAGATACCTGTTGGTGTATGATAAAAAAATATTGTAAACCAGATAGTTGAAATATCTTTAAAAATCAGAATTCAGATTTCAGCTTGATTTGAGGCTCAAATGATGATAAATTTTACAGAAATAGGTACACATTTTAAACTTTCTCTTGAAGGGTGTTCAGCTGAGAAATATCTGTTCAATTGACAGGAGGGCCTTTGGAAAAGGCAGATTATGAATTTACCTAAGAAAAAACGATCTGTAATTTGAGGAATAATGTAACTCCGCTGTCCTCAACTGCCACTTTATGTATTTGTCTCTTTTTGAAGGTTTTATATTTTACATTATAAAATCACTGATCCAAGAATTAATCTTACGTCAGAGCAGCACAAAAACTCAACCAAAGAAGAATGTTTTTAAGTTACTCTTGCATGCTTTTGATGCCAAGTTTTTCTGAGGCTAGAGGTAATTTAGAGTAGGGGTTTACAGTCAGCAGAATCTGAATGCAGTTCAGGTAGACATCTAAATTTGGTGGCTTCACTTCTCCTTGCTTTTCTGAGAGGGGAAGAAAAATAGAGGGAAATGTTCCAGCTTCTATCTGGCTCCCTTCCAGCAGCAGTAGCTCTGGTATGACTCAGTGAAGGGGCCTGCTTATCTTCCTTCTTCTGTTCTTCCCTCCCCTTTCTCCCTTCTCTGACCTGGCTAGGCTGTATATCTGATCCCATACCAGTGTCTTTCTCTCCTCTGCTGCTCACTGTAGAAGGAGTGAGCTCATTGCAGGAATCTACTGCTTTCTACACTCAGCTTGTGTTTAACTTTTTTTCCTCCCCTCATTTTCACCACCATTTCAGACACTGTGTCGTGCATGGTCATTCACTGTAGCCGCCTTGGTTTGTTATCCCAACGTTCGCAGCCAAACATCATTCCAGTTCCTGCTACTTCCCATATTCCGTTTCTCAGAAGTGAGCGCTTCTCGTTAACAGTCTTCCAGGCCCTTCTGTGGCTTCATAGTGAGGGTATGAGGATGCAAAACAGGATACAGCCATTGTGGTGAGGCTGTGCCTCTGCCTTATATTTTCACACTCTCTCCCAAAATATATCAGTGTACAGCTCTTGATAGCAGGTTATCCTGTGGACTGCAGCATGGCCTAGAAGATTTTCAGCATCTCACAGTGTAGCTCCACTTCCAGCATACCATTTCTGCATCTTGCACTGGCTGGCTTCTCATACTTCTGAAGAGCTATTGGAAAAATAGCATTATGTCCATTTGTTTCTCTTTTCTCCAGAGGTTTATAGCTTCTGTGAGATGTGAACAAGGCTGGAGTAGGAATGAGGAATATGATATAATGTATTTATTCTGAGATTTTTTTCAATGCTTGAGTTTTGTCAATGATATGATTTGAAATCATTAACCAGTAACTTACCTGGTTCTTAAAAGGATGTATTTTCTAGGGTGTTGTGGGGTTTTGTGTTGAGTTTTTTTTTTTGTTTTGTTTTGTTTTTTTTAACCTTCTTTTTTTCGAGGCATTTGTTACATACTTTGTATAGATTGCCTGCTGAGTTGTTTGAGCAATGAGAGGCTGCCTGAATAAACTGTGAGATTCGGCTCCGCTGGCACGAAATTTGTTAAGTAGCAAATTTAGTACCCATGTATATATGGCTTGCTTTCATTCTGCTTCTTAAATAAACTTTAAAATTCTGTGACAAAATTGGTGTTCTAACTTGAATCCAGATATTGGTTTCTTAACCATTCTGTTTGCTGCTGTAGAGTACCTCTTGGTTAAGTCACTGAATATATTTGTGTTTTTGTAATTCAATCAAAAAAGCGCAATGTATAACTGACACTATGTGCTTAGAACTCCATCAGCTGCAAACTTCAAAGTGTTTCACAAGATAACTGCATCTATATTGGATCTAACATATAATTTGGGACCGGTTTTTAAGATCAATACCCCTGGAAGTAGACTAACAGCTTATATATCTCAGCTACAACTTCCAGTTCTGTTGCATACTTCTTAAGGGTGCTTTTTGGCTGCTTGTTGAGATATATTCTTTTTCAGTGTGTAAAATGAACCTCCTCAAAATAACACACTGGCCTGAAAATAGTTCTCTTATTTTTACCAGAGTAGTACATGCATATCACAGCTGAGGTTGGCAAGATTAGACAATGTGTAGACACTCAGTGGGAAACAGCTCCTGCTTAGTAATTTTTGCAGTCTGAGTAGACAAGATAAATCTATGGAAGAAGGAAACAGGTGCAGTAGCACCATGCTATCCATTTCTTCGTTCTTTCATTTCAGAGTTTTGGTATTGATCATTTAATACCGTGTTTTGCTAACTGTTGTCATTACCTTGTTTTTGTCCTTTATCCTTGATTGACTTGATTGACCTCTGTATGCAGTGGGCCTCTGAGAAGGATGATGATAGTGCAAATGTAACTGCTTGGAAAGAGGCAGCATTAACACTCACAGTAAAAGATTTACAGTGGATGTTTGTTCTCACAGGTGAAGCGCTTGAAATTTTTCAGAATGATTGGACAAGGTCACTGGAGATTCAGTCTCTTGATAAGGGAGATCTGCTGATCAAAATCTCAGGTCAATTAGCAGCCAACGGGGGTTTTTTTTTGTTGTTGTTTGTTTTGTTTTTTTTTAATTAAGTATTCTGTATCTCCAGCTATTCTAAAGCCAGCTTCTGAAAAGCCAGCATCTCATCCTCCTCCATCTGTCATCACTGGATGTTGACTTGACAACTGATGATCTTGCTTCTTCCTCTCTGTCCACCATGTCATATGTATTGTCCCCATGTGTTACAGTTGTATGTGTGTTTTAAGTTCCTGTATATGTCTCTTCCATATTACTGTTATTCTGTAAGGGAACACGGTGTCACTGTTGAATTGCTGTCTCACATTTCAGGAACGTGTTCGTGACAGACAGCAAGGTATACCTGGGTAAAGAAAAGAATGGATTTGCTTAGGAACTCACATAACATCAATAGCAGAACTGATAGTACAATGAAGAAGCTACTGTCTGCAAGCACTGTTATTTCTATGCTACTATCCTGCCCAATAATAAATTAATGTAAACAATAAAATAATGTTCCTTTATATGTTGACCAAAGCTGTAGTTGCGGTAACAGTTATAACATTAAGGCCTAGGCTTGATTAACAAGGTCTAGGGAGTGATTGCAAACATCTGCCATGAAATCTGTATAGTTAGATTGTAATTGCACTGTTGTTCTTGATACCTATATGTATTCTGGTGAAAACAATAATTTTGAGGAATGCAGTGGAATAATCACCTATATGAGCTTGCAAACGGGCAGTATTTTTCTACCTATGATACAGTTACTTTAAGACTGAGGATAGAGCCCAAAATATAAAAGAATCTAAACAAATACCAGAAAAGTTTGTACTAGATGTAGGGACTGACTGAAATGCCAGTTTTTGCATAGGCTTCATTCATGTGTGTTTGTTAGGGTTCTTTTCTTTCAAGAGCTGCTTTTTATTACAGAGAAGTTATAAGGAGTGTAGAAGTTTGTGGGTTTTTTGGCAGGGCGTTTAAATCAAACTTCACACTTGCTGGCTGGGGCGGGCCATATGGCTTATTAGGGAACCATTTGATGTCTGTATGCTCCAGCTTTTCTGTGATCAGCATGCAGACATCCATTTCGGATAACTTCTTCCTCCACTCGTCTATATGCAGTCTGTCATGTTGACTGGATGTTTATGAGTACATGTTATGTGACCTTGGTATACATGTGCGTGCCTTCTCAGATTCTCAGGTTGTGGAGTCATCATCCTTGGAGACATTCAAAAGCCATCTGGAGATGGTCCTGGGCAGCTGTGTCTAGGTGGCCCAGCTTGAGCAGTGGCTTTGGGCCAGGTGACCTCCAGAGATCCCTTCCAACCTCAACCATTCTGTGATTACTAAGATTACTCTTGTCAGCAGTGTGCCCAGGTTAACACAGTTGTATCCAAATGGTGTTGAAAGGTTGCCAGGTAGCTATCTTTGAGTTGATTATCCTACAGCTGTAAAAGTTACTGGAAGGTTTTGGTGGTGTTAGTGAAAACTGATTTGTATTTGGAAAGAAGAAGAAAAGAAAGAATATCCACTACAGAGACCATTACTAGGTTGGGTTTGTCCCTCAGTGACAAGTTCTTTTCCTAAGAAAAGTAGGAGCAGCCACTGCTTATTTACATTCAAGTTGTACCTCTGTACTGTTTGCTGACTAAACCAGTGTTTACTACAGCGAGGCTGTATGTCCTATTTTGGGTGCAATATCAACATGCGGTACTCAGGGCGAATATTGAAAGCGCTGCGGAATGTTGCACCTAATCTGTAATACTTGGCATTACTCCTCAGGGGAGGTTTACAACACAAGTTTTCTGAGTTTTGTATAATGAGTCTTTCATTTTGTGCTTCAAACTACCTAGATTGGTTTCTGTATAGTATAGATCTTATTAAACAGTGGGAATGGGAAACTGATTCAGCCGTCAATGCTGCAGATACTGCCTTCAGATCAGTAACGAACACATTTTTATTGCTGCCACCCCTGTTTATATTTATTATCCAAATGAGGAGGTTTTTTTCTGGAGTTCTGAATATAGCAGATTTTATATTTACCTATTTACCTATTTAACCTTAGCTAAAATGTTACAAAAGTCTTTCATTACAGATGAATCTTCCTTCATATTCTTTTAGGTTTTTATCCATTGGCCATTAAGCAAAATTATTTGAGGCATTCACGCTTGTAAGCAGTGAAACCTATTTTACTGTCTGTAGTTTCTTCTAATTTCCTACAGACAGTTTCTTACGTTGAGGTAAAATGAATCTATTCTTATAAATACTTAGTATCAAATATTTAAATTTTTCGGCTGTTTGAATTAGCTTTGTAGAACTGAGGCTTAACCATCTTTACTGTTAGACCTAAATAGTAGCAGTAAAACCAACCCTGTTCTGCTGTATTATCTTTTTGGCAATTTCCTACAGTAGAAGTGTATTTTTACCCTCAGATCAATGTTCAGCTTGGAAGGGAACTCTGGAGATGATCTAGTTAGTCCAAGCGCCCTGCCCAGAGCAGGGTTACCTAGACCAGCTCCAAGGATGGAAATGCCACAGCCTGTCTGGGTAAATTCCAGTGTTCAATCACCCTCACAGTAAAATAAAACAAACAACGAGGTGGGAGGGGTGGAACAACTAACAACAAAAAACACCAAAACCCACCCCAAATTTTAAGTTTCTTGTGTTTCAATTTGTGCCTATTGCTGTTCACGGAGCACCATTGAAGAGAGTAAGAGTTGCTCTTCTTTACTGCTTCCTGTCAGATATTTATACACATTGATAACATCCTTCCCCCCTGGCCCCCCAATCCTTCTCTTGAGGCTACAAAATTGTAGCTCATGCAGCCTTCCCTTGTATGTCTGATGCTCCAGGCATCTTCATGGCCTGGCTGCAGTGTGTCCATGTCTGTCTTGTACTGGAGAACTCAGACCTGGACCCCGCGCTCACCAGTGCATCTCACCAGTGCTGAGTAGAGGGAAAGGATCACACCCGTCAACCTGCTGGTGATATTCTTCTTCATGCAGCTCGGGACACTGTTGGACTTCTTTTTGGCTGAGGCACATTGCTGGCTTGTGTTCATCCAGGACCCCTGGGTCGTTTCTGCAAAGCTGTTTTCCAAACAGTCTACCTCCAGCCCATAGTGATGTATGGAGTTATTCCTCCCAGGTGAGGACTTTGCATTTCCCCGTGTAGGGCTTCATGAGATTCCTCTCTGCCCATTTATCCAGTCTGACAAGGTCCTGCTGAATGTCAGCACAACCCTCTGGTGTATAAGGCACTCCTCCAAATTGGATCATCTACAAACTTGCTGAGGGTGCACCTGTTCAATGTCCAGGTCATTAATGAAGATATTAAAGAATATTGGCCTCAATATTGAGTACACCCCAAATGACTGGCCTCCATGTTCCATTATTGCAAGGCTGCTTCTCTCCAGTGTGTGTGGTGGTGTTACCTCTTCCTTTTTCTGATGTGCCATCCTCTGAGGTGAAAGTATGCGTACTTCATTTCATTTATGATTACAGGAAGGTCTGTAGCATTTATAAAACTTCTATGTAGATATCTCAGGTATGGTAAGACTCTGTAAAAGTAACAAATGCTAGGTCTATATTTTCTGGGTTTTGGTGGTATATTTTACCTGAACAGAAAACGTAGGAAGAATGTGAAATAACTGAAAATAAGTCATGATTTGACTAAAAAAGATGTTCTGTATCAGAAATACAGCTTTAAATTCTCCCATGTTTTCCTTACTTCAGAAAAGTAGCGTATGTTTGCATAAAGTAATTTAACTTGCCATGGTAATTCAGGTCATTCTTTATTCTGTGGGGTTTTTTTATGTATGGTTTTTAAGGAATTTGTGCATTCACGTCTATGTTTGTAAACTTGTATTTCCCAAGGAGAGATGAATTCAGTATCTTTGCAGTCTAGATTCTTGTTTTGAGTCTGATGCATAAAACCTCCCCCCCCCCCCCCAACCCACTAACAAAACCCTGCACTTCAGGATAGATGGGAAGAATAGAAGAAAGTTCTGGTAAGCATTTACAGATTGTGCCAGCATGTCAGGTTTTGGTGAGCTTGTGTTCTTATGCCAGCAGTTGGAAACCTGATCAAGGAAATAAATAGTCATTTTTAACCACTGCAATATTAAAGATTAAAGACTTAAGAACAGAAACCAGTTGTTTCAGGCAGTGTGCAGATAATGGTGGGTAATCCTCACTCCAAAAAGAAATTATGTTCCCTATAAACGGAGCGTTAAAAGGTGTAGAAAGAGTGATACGTTATGAAAACAGATGGCATGGCAATATTGTTAGTCATTATTTTGAAGTGGAATTTTGTAGGAGGGATTGCCTGAATGGAAAAACAGGAGGAGGGGAGGAAGTGTTGAAAGGAAGGCTGGGAGTGGAAAGGAATATGTAGAGCATGTGAGGTGAGCTGGGGAGGAGGGGGAGCTGGAGAAAGGAGAGTGCTGAGAGCCAGGCCTGTGGAAAATATTGATGTTGGAGTTGCAACAACAGGGACCAGTTACCTAAGGCTGCTCCCTTTTGGTTTCACTTGCTTTGGCTCCTGGGGCTGATTCATCCCCTGGAATTTCTTATCTTCAGACTTGTGGCTGGAAGTAGATGAGGTGTTACATTGAGGTTTATTGCTCTGTGCAGTGGGAGAAGAGAGAAAGAAAACAAAGTCCCTCAACTGAGAACTGTCCAAGAGGTGTAGAACATAGCAGAGAACTACAATATTCTCATGACCTCTGTGCAGTTTGTGAGCGTGTCTTGTGTTGCCTGCTTCATGAAAACTTATATTATTGTTTTTAGATTAAGGGATGTGAAAATGTAAATCAAACAAATTCCAAATATTAGATGTTCATCTTTCCAGTGTATCAGTAGAAATAAACTAAAATTAGCCAAACTTCAAGCCTGACTCTGCGGTGTGATGCATGCACAAGAAAATACATCTTTTGCTGGGGGAGGAAGATAGGTGGGCCTGCATAATGTAGGTGTGTATGTGGCAGATTTAAAAAAAAAAACAGAACAATAACCAAACACAGTGAGAAACAGGTCACTCCATCAACTGATCATCTCTTCTTTAGTGTAAATGGGCTTTCTGTAGCCTGTTCGTTTGTCATGTTCTTCAGTTCCTTCCGTAAAAATCTTACTGATTTTGTGTAAGCTTGATTTGTTGAAAATTAGCAACATCTCATTTTTTCAAAGTTAGTCTTTGGCTTTTTCAGAATGTCATTCTCTTATGGAAACCACTAGCAATGCAATGTTTTAATTTTATTAATTTGGCTTCTGTAGCCATCTGACTCATAGTAAGCCATTTAATTTCACTGAATGTTTGAACTCTGTAGTTTTCAAAACATGATTTTTTACTTGTAGTACCCTCATGAACAGGGACTTAGTATTTTGATAGCAGAACACTGATGGTGAGAGGCTGAGGCTTACGCAGTTGACAAAGTTGTGGAGATAAAATGGTGATGGAAAAGTAACAGTAGATTAAAGTAGAATTGGTCAGAGAACATTTAGTAAGAAGTTGGTTTAGAAGAGAACCTAAGATGGCAGTGTAATGCTTTTACTATCTGAAGATACATAATTTGGTATGCAGAGGTCAGGAGAAGCACAAGTAATGTTTGAAACTGAGTAGTACAAAACTGGCTGTTTTTACAGCTGCTCTGCAGCCGTCAGTTGAAACTTAAAGCTTGATCATACAGTTAAATCTCTGCACATGCCTCTAAGATAGATTGATGAGTTTTCCAATCCAGTAGCTTGCATTTTTTTTCTTTTATATTTAGTTAGTGATTTTTAATGTTTTATGGTGTGCAGTATCGAGCAGGAGTTTCTTAGTCCAAGAGTTTGATGCGGTAAGTGTCAAATTGCATAAAGGTTGCTTTCTGAAGCCATGTCATTTTATTTGGTTTGTGTTTGGACACGTGGACAGTATGGTTATTTGTTAGTGCTTTTACACTAGGAAGTCACTTATAATTGCGAGGAAGAGGATGGGAAGGACTGATGCAATATATTTGCTGAGCTGAGGAGGCTTGGGGATGGGGTGTTTTTTTTTTTTTTTTATGGAGGTACGCTCTGTTATCCTCAAATAATTAGATTCTTCGTTAGCACAGTGTAATTGAGGTTTCAACTGTTCTAGAGCTGAAAAAACTTACTGTTTCAGAATATTTTGTGAGCTGCTTATTGATGCTGTAATGAATAACTAAAGAAGAGTAGATTATTTCATGCCAGTTGTGTGTTCTGAAATATTGTGCACGCTGAAACTCTGCAGAAGAATTCTGCTGTTTCAGTTCATTGAAACAGTAAAACAAGATACTGCTAGTGCTAGAGGCAATATGTTCATGTGAGGATTACAGGAAGAGATATATATGAAAAGAAGAAGAAAATAAAACTTGGGGAATTAGAAGTCCGTTCCATGTGCGTTCAGGAAGGAGTCTCAACGTTGTTCCATCTAAACATTATTAAAATGGTTTCTTAATTTCTTCAGATATGTAGTTATCTGTTATAGATACCAGCCATTCCTTGATGTAACTAGGCATGATGGAGTTAAATATGTTCTGCTGTTCTGAATGTAAGCCTGGCTCTTCAATATCTGTAAATTGTATATTTAAACATTTACCCAGAACCATAGTCTTTTTGACAGAATAGGAACTAGTATAGATGTTACAAATCTTATGATACAGTTTTCAACAAAATTTTCATAGAACGGTTAGGGTTGGAAGGGACCTTCAAAGGTCATCTAGTCCGACCCCACTGCAAGGAGCAGGGACATCCCGGACTAGATCAGGTTGCTCATTTTGGATGTTAAAATTTAATATAACTCTAATTTTTCACCCTTTTTTTTTTTTTTTTGCAATTGTCATAATTAGAAAATTCTGCAACTGTAGTATTGATGTTCTTTGTTTTATTTTAGTTTTTAAGAGAGGAGGAGTATGTGATAGGGAAAGATAGCCACTGAATCTTTGTCTCTGTCAATACCTGAATGACTGGGTATGCGTGCAGTCTCTTGTCATTATACTTTGAAGTCTATATTTCATTTGTTGGTATGGATTTGTTAGGGGAAAATAAAAGTGTTTGGGAAAATATTGTTTAAAAATCAGTTGATGGTGATTCACTATAATATGAAACTAGTAATTAAAGGTGACAGTGTTATCTATACAAAAGAAATGACTTCTAGCAAACATCTATAGAAGTGATGCCAGGTTTTTTTTTTGTGGTGTTTTTTGTTTTGTTTTGGTTTTTTTTTTTTTTCCAGTGTGAGTTTTCTAAATATTCTTTAAGATAGGTTATTGTCACTGGTGCCAGCCAGAATCTCTGTGTTGCTTTGTTACTTCTTGGGTGGATTTTTTCTATGAAACTTACAGTGCTGGTGAAGGGGATGGCACAATGTGGCTGTAATAGGGATAGTGAACTGGACCTTAATTGTAACTCCACAGATTCTTTAGAGTGTTCCACAAAGGAATAAACCATGAAATCCTAGTTGTGATTACTGTTAGAATACTAATAAATTATTTTTTAAAGTACGATTTTTTTTTTCTTTTCCCCTTGTTGTGTTTGTATTCTCTCCATTGTAAAAGAAATGTGAGAACTAAATGTAGTTCTATGTAATGTCTTTAAAAATCCCTTTATGAAAGAAAACAAGGTTACATTTCCTGAAGTACAGCAGCTGTTTTACAGCATCTGATTACAAGGATTGTTTTTTCCAAGGCACTGTATTTTATGTAGTCTATAATTTGAGTTTTTAATATATTATTAATACATAATATAAAGGAACTTTATATTCTGATATTGTTGTTTGCAAGCTAGGATCGGAATTGAAAGGAAAGAATACAAGTTTTTTGCATGTACGGAAGCATTTTCTTTTTTAACCTGTTGGGTTGGGTTTTTTTCTATTTTTGATTACTTTTTAGTTAACCAACAGAATTAATCACCATGATACATTACATACTTTACAAGGAGAAAAGCATTTTCTCATCAACCTGTGTTCTAGTAGCTACCAGCATTGAGAACAAGGAAATCTCCAAGTTGATATTGGAAGCTAGCCATGTAAAAGGATAAGGCGCCAACTGCATGAAGTGTTATTTTTCTGGCAAATAGCTTCTGTGTACACTCATCTCTAATTCAGAAGTAAATCTGATCTGAGGTAGTTTCTGCTTTTGTGAGTTAGTTTTAGCTCTGAATTCATGAAGCACAGGTCACATCTGTAGTGAAAGTTGTTGCTCTTTAACTGTTTTTATAGTTGCACAGTGAGGTCGAGAGCTCTTTTTTCCATTCAGGAACTTCAGTCACATTTTTAAAATAAGCTCAGCTGCAACTGGACGTTATTGTCTCTCATTGCCAAGCTGTATGTTGAACTATTTAGCTTTAAAAAGGCCTCTAAAAATCCTGTCTCATGAGGCTTAGTGGTATTTCTGCATAGGCCCAATCATAGACAAAAGGTTTTGTTCCAAGGAGAGTTTGTAATGGTTGGAATTGTTGTAGTGTTGTATTAAAATTTGCTTCAGTACTTAAGAATTTTGTTTAAAATAAAAATCAGGCATTTTCTACTGTTAGTAAAGAATGTGATGAAAATGGAGCAATCTTTTCCAAAAGTGAGAAATAAACTGATACAAAAGGAATTGTGGATACAATTAAAACTCATAATTTCCATTAAGTGAAAGGTGAAAAAAAGTGAGAAATGCAGTAGATGATGATTATTGTAATTAGTATTTGTTTGAAAATAGGTTGCACTTTTTCCAGTGGGGAGACAAATATTTTATATTCTGTAATTGTCTGTTAACAGAGATCTTGGTCCCTAGCTATTGAACAGTAGCAGCCACAATAACAGGATTAATGTGTCAAAAAATGTCACATTTAAAGATTTTTGTTAACTCGCTGTGGTTGTAGGAAATCATGTGTTAGATCTGTCTTTGTTTTAAGACAGTTTCTTAATATTTGAGACATTAATAAAATTTCAAGGGACAATTCTTTAGTTGGGTGGAAGGAAGTTTGTCAGTAGATGATCTGGCTAATGTGGTTCCACAACATCAAGGCTTGATAAAAGTATATAATATTCACAATTCCAATAAAATAAATGTATTTCTGGCTGCCTCCAGGAGTTCCACCGTTATAATAATTTTTTTAATAGAAGTGTGCTACAAATGTTTTTATTTAGAAACTATAATTGGAGTCCTGTGCTTTTTCTAATGCATAACTGTAAAGAGTAATTACTTATTTGTATGAGAGAATAAGCAGAACTCACAGTCCCATTTGTAATTTGCATATGAGGTTAAGTTTTTAGTTCTTTATTACTGTAATTTTAAAGTGATTAGTATTTTTCATGCAGTCATAAATTAAGGTTTTTGTCTCCCCCACAACTCCCCAGTTCGTATCCTAAATGGAATTTTATACATCAAGACCTGAAAACCTGATAATAGCAAGATAAATCAAAAGACTTGCCATATCAAACCACTGCCCTTTTAAGCGATATCTCTGTTGTTTGGTCATTACTTTATAACAAAACCACAACACTAATTAATTATTTTAAGTTGGATTAAACTCTTGTAAGAGAACGATTCGTTCAGGTTGACTTTTCAAGATTATGTTCAGATTGAAAAATGAGACTTAAGTGTGGAACCTTTGTGAAGACGTTTGACTTTTCTTTCTTTTAATTCTACTCTTGCAAATATTTTTTTGAGTGTTTATTTCATATATAGACTGCATGACTGCATCTCTGTTTGAATCCTATGTAGGCAGTTAGCAAATGATTTTGTGCTTTAAAATACTTAAGTAATTCTTAATTCAGTGTTATAGATGTAGAATCAAGACTGAGGGATTGAATGACATGTACAAGGTCATGAGGGGTCATCCTCTTTTTCTTGCCTTTAGGTATCTTAATCACAAGACCATCATTTAAGACAATGATCTGCACCAGTGCTTCTAAGAATTCCTCACAAGATATGTGCCTTTATGCTGTAATATGGAGTGCAGATTTGTACAGCTAAACTAATGGGCAATAGACTGGAAATAGAATCATAGAATGGTTAGAGTTGGAAGGGACCTTCAAAGGTCATCTAGTCCAACCCCCTTGCAAAGAGCAAGGACATCCCCAACCAGATCAGGTTGCTCAGAGCCTCATCCAGCCTGGCCTTGAATGTTTCCAGGGATGGGGCATCCACCACCTCTCTGGGCAACCTGTTCCAGTGTTCTACAACTCGCATTGTAAAAAATTTTTTCCTAATATCCAATCTAAATCTACCTTCCTCTGTTTTAAAATTGTTACCCCTAGTCCTGTCACAACAGGCCCTACTGAACAGTCTCTCCTCATCTTTCTTGTAGGCCCCCTTGAGGTACTGGAAGACCGCTGTAAGGTCTCCCTGGAGCCTCCTCTGCCTCAGGCTGAACAGCCCCAACTCTCTCAGCCTGTCCTCACAGGAAAGCTGCTCCAGCCCTCTTATCTTTGTGGCCTCCTCTGGACACTCTCCACTTGTCCATGTCCTTCTTACTATGTTGGGAGCTCCAGAACTGGATGCAGTACTCCAGGTGGGGTCTCACCAAAGCAGAGTAGAGGGGCAGAATCACCTCCGTCGACCTGCTTGTCACGTTCCTCTTGGTGCAGCCCAGGGATGTGGTCGGCCTTCTGGGCCAGACAGTGTAGAATAAGTACTGAAAAGTTATAAAACAAAAGGTGTTACTAAAAGTCGTATTTTGAGAGGAACTAAGATGGCTGTATTCATCAATTTCAGTTTATTTCATTAAATTTTATGCTTTTTTTTTCATCAGATGTTAAGAAAGATTTTGCATGTTCTGCACTGATAAATTATTTCAATGGCTCACAGCATAGCATTTTGTTTTCTGAAGATTAAAGTTTTGACTGTGCTATGTCTTCTAATGTTTTTGAACCATATTCAAATACAAGTCTGTGTATGTGCTAGTGCACTTCAACTTTCTGAAAGAATTGTTTGAAGGCTAGTCCCTGACATAGTTTGGCTCACACAGTTCCTTTCTTTAAAACAACCAACCAAAAAAACCCCGAACACAATCAACCAAAAAAAAAACCCCAAACAAAACCCAAACCTGCACAAGGAAACTTGGCAGACAGTCATATTGGAAAATAATAAACATACCTCTGCCAGAAGTGTTCGAATTTGTTACAGTCATCTGGTCTGGACTAGTAGCCGCTTAAGAGATCTATGAATAGCAACAGTAGAGGCAGAGGAGCAATTTTTCTACAGGCATATGGTTGAAATGACTATTATTTGGAAGTCTGCCTTTGTCATCAAAGAGTTAGAAACGTTGCGGGGGGTTGTCTCTCAAAGTTTTTTCTGAATAAATTAATAATGTGTAGTGATAAACAATTTAAAATTTGTTAGGACATTCATTTTAGAACAGGATGGTGTAGAAACACCCTGGTTACACTGATGAAGGATTTTTCTGACCAAAGCCAAGACAAAACTAAATAGCCTTACCTGTGTTTTTAGATCTCAAGGTCTTTTGGTGGTTTTGATGGCAATTTCTTTTTTGCTTTTCCTGGAAATAAAGGAATTCTTTGTCTCTTAAAGGGCTAGAGCCCTAGAGGTTTTAATAGTCAGCTTCTCTTTAGAGTTGCACAATATTTACTATTACTTTCTCTCAATACGAGGTTTTCAAGTTGTTTTCCCAGTCCACAGCTGTCACTATTAATACTATGATGTGGTCACCACATGTGTGAGAAGTTCCTGTTGGTCTGTGCTTTGCTCTCGATGCACTTTGTATTTATTTTACTTTTGAGATATTCAAGTTCATTGCCTAGGATTTGAAATAATCAGTTAACTGTTGGTCTTAACTATACAAAATACTTTTTAAGTACAGGTAGAATCATAGAATGGTTAGAGTTGGAAGGGACCTTCAAAGGTCATCTAGTCCAACCCCCCTGCAAGAAGCAAGGACATCCCTGACTAGATCAGGTTGCTCAGGGCCTCATCCAGCCTGGCCTTGAATGTTTCCAGGGATGGGGTTTCCATCACCTCTCTGAGCAACCTGTTCCAGTGTTCTACAACTCGCATTGTTAAAATTTTTTTCCTAATATCCAATCTAAATCTACCTCCCTCTATTTTAAAACCATTACCCCATGTCCTGTCACAACAGGCCCTACTGAACAGTCTCTCCTCATCTTTCTTGTAGGCCCCCTTGAGGTACTGGGAGACTGCTATCAGGTCTCCCCGGAGCCTCCTGTTCTCCAGGCTGAACAGCCCCAACTCTCTCAGCCTGTCCTCACAGGAAAGCTGCTCCAGCCCTCTGATCATCTTTGTGGCCCTCCTCTGGACCTTCTCCAGCTGGTCCATGTCCTTCTTGTGTTGGGGGCTCCAGAACTGGACACAGTACTCCAGGTGGGGTCTCACCAGGGCAGAGTAGAGGGGCAGAATCACCTCCCTCGACCTGCTGGCCACGTTCCTCTTGATGCAACTCAGGATGCGGTTGGCCTTCTGGGCCACAAGGGCGCATTGCCGGCTCATGTTAAGCTTCTCGTCCACCAGCACTCCCAAGTTCTTCTCCTCAGGGCTGCTCTCAATCCATTCTCCACCCAGCCTGTATTTGTGCCTGGGATTGCCATGACCCAGGTGCAGGACCTTGCACTTGGCCTGGTTGAACTTCATGAGGTTGGCACGGGCCCACCTCTCCAGCCTGTCAAGGTCCCTCTGGATGGCATCCCTCCCTTCCAGCGTGTCGATGGCACCACACAGCTTGGTGTCATCAGCAAACTTGCTGAGGGTGCACTCTATCCCACTGTCCATGTTGCCGACAAAGATATTGAACAGGACCGGGCCCAAAACGGACCCCTGAGGGACGCCACTCATGACCGGTCTCCACATGGACATTGAGCCGTTGACCACCACTCTCTGAGTGCGGCCATCCAGCCAACTCCTTATCCACCGAGTGGTCCGTCCATCAAACCCATGTCTCTCTAGTTTAGAGAGAAGGATGTTGTGTGGGACAGTGTCAAAAGCTTTGCACAATTCCAGGTTGATGATATCCGTTGCTCGTCCCTTGTCCACCGATGCCGTAACCCTGTCATAGAAGGCCACCAAATTGGTCAGGCATGATCTGCCCTTGGTGAAGCCATGTTGGCTGTCACCAACCACCTCCTTGCTCTCCATGTGCCTTAGCATGGTTTCCAGGAGAATCTGCTCCGTGACCTTGCCAGGCACAGAGGTGAGGCTGACCGGCCTGTAGTTGCTCGGGTCCTCCTTGTTCCCCTTTTTAAAAACTGGGGTTATGTTCCCTCTCTTCCAGTCATCGGGGACCTCACCAGACCACCATGACTTCTCAAATACAATGGCCAGCGGCTTGGCAACTTCATCCACCAGTTCCCTGAGGACCCACAGATGGATCTCATCAGGTCCCATGGACTTGTGCACCTTTAGGTTCCTCAGATGATCCCGAACCTGCTCTTCGAGTATGGTGGGCAGTTCTTCATCCTCGCAGTCCCTGCTTGCACCTTCCACAGCTTGAGTGGCAGGACAAGAGCCCTTATTGGTGAAGACTGAGGCAAAAAAAGTCATTGAGTACCTCAGCCTTCTCCATGTCCTGTGTAACCAGGACACCAGTTTCCTTCTGGAGGGGGCCTACATTTTCCCTGGACTTTCTTTTGTCGCCTACATACCTATAGAAGCTTTTCTTGTTGCTTTTTATATCCCTGGCCAGATTCAATTCCGTCAGGGCTTTGGCCTTCCTCACCCGATCCCTGGCCACTCGCACAGACTCTTTGTAGTCCTCCCAGGCTACCTGTCTCCGCTTCCACCCTCTATAGGGTATAGATATTTATTCCTGTTTATGGTCTGTTTCCTCCAGTTGGGCAAGTATTTGAATGTCCACTGGAAGAGTAAGTGTTGAAAAAAAACCTATGATTAGGGTATTAGGGTTCAGATTTTGTTTTTTCCATCAATTTCCTGTGAGGTTTTGGAAAATGCTTCTAGTATCTATAAAAATATAAAATAAAGTACAAGAAAAGTCTTAATTTATAAATTGGCGCATGTCGTGGTTTTGTTTAGTGGGGGGGGGGGCCTAAGGTGGTAGCTTCTGTAGGAAACTGCTAGAAGTTGCTCCCCTTTGTTCAGGGGACTTGGCCAGGCCTAGGGCGGACCCACTGCTGGCCAAGGCCAAGCCGATTGGTAGCAGAATGTCCCGTGATAACGCCTCTGCGATAACGTATTTAAGAAGGGGAAAACAGAAGAAAAAAAAAGACAGAGGAGAGAAGATATGAAGAAGCTGAGTAGGGGCAGAGGCGCAGAGGGGGAGGCGCAGGCCTCATGGGCCTTGCAGGCCTCACCCTCTGGCCTCTCGCCGCGCAGCCGACTGGGCCCGACTCGGTCCAGCCCAGCTGCAAGAAGTGGAGAGGAGATGAGAAGTGAATAAGATGTAAAAAAGATCCTGAGAGACATCTACCAGCCTGTTGTGAGGAATGGCTGCAGACGCCAAGGTCAGTTCAGAAGTGAGGGGGAGGAGTAACGCGGCTCCTGGCCAAGATTCCCCTGCAGCCTGTGGTGAAGACCATGGTGGAGCCTGTATTTGTGCCTGGGATTGCCATGACCCAGGTGCAGGACCTTGCACTTGGCCTGGTTGAACTTCATGAGGTTGGCACGGGCCCACCTCTCCAGCCTGTCAAGGTCCCTCTGGATGGCATCCCTCCCTTCCAGCGTGTCGACGGCACCACACAGCTTGGTGTCATCGGCGAACTTGCTGAGGGTGCACTCTATCCCACTGTGCTTCATTGTCACGGGAAGAACTCGTCACAGTCCTCCCCTGCTCCATCGTGGGGTCCCTCCCACGGGCCACAGTCCTTTGTGAAACTGCTCTGGTGTGGGTCATCTCTTCCACGGGGTGCAGTCCCTCCAGAACAGCTGCCCCAGCAGGACCTCCATGGGCCACAGCCTTCTTCAGGCCTCCACCTGCCCTGGTGTGGGGTCCTCCACGGGCTGCAGGTGGATCTCTGCTCCTCCATGGACCTCCCTGGGCTGCAGGGAGACAACCTGCTCCACCATGGTCTTCACCACAGGCTGCAGGGGAATCTTGGCCAGGAGCCGCATTACTCCTCCCCCTCCTTCTGAACTGACCTTGGTGTCTGCAGCCGTTCCTCTCACAAGAAAAATTCTTCACAACAGGCTGGCAGGTGCCTCTCAGGATCTTTTCACATCTCATCTCCTCTCTACTTCTTGCAGCTGGGCCGGGCCGAGTTGGGCCCAGTTGGCCGCCTGGTGGAAGGCCAGAGGGTGAGGGGTGCAAGGCCCATGAGGCTTGCACCTCCCCCTCTCTGCTTTCACTTCAGCTTCACATCTTCTCTTCCTTTTTTCCATTTTTTTTTTTTTTTCTCTGTTATCCCCTTCTTAAATACGTTATTGCAGAGGTGTTACCACAGAACATTCTGCTACCAGTTGGCCTTGGCCAGCAGCGGGTCCACCCTCGGCCTGGCCGAGTCCGCTGAACAAAGGGGAGCGACTTCTAGCAGTGTCCTACAGAAGCTACCACCTTAGGCCCCCCCTCACTAAAAGCAACCAGAACAGATGATTAGCGTGAAGTTGTTGCATGGCTTCATAAAGACAAGCCTTTCTTTTCAACTCTTGGAAATGTAAATAATTGCTTCTGATGAAGACTGTAAGTGCTCTTTTAAGGTGTATCTTCACTAAGCAATTAGCAGTAGTGCTTTTGCCCAAAAGTGTCTCGTACCATTTACATTAACAACCTGCAAGTGCTTTCAGATTTGGTCAAGTTTATTGGCTTTAGGGAAAGTCATAGTTTGGAATTCAAGCACATTTCTTACTCAAGCTTGCTATGATGAAGCAGGTAAAATTATTTGAGGGCCTGGAGTCCTGTTGTTCTCAAAGGGTGTGTAAACTGACATAATGTGCTGGTAAAAGCTTTTAGAGGATCTCAGTGTGAAAAGTAGATTATGCCACTAGAGGTACACGGATGAACAAAAACAGTATTGAAGATGCAGAATCACTGAATCATGTTTTACAAGGTTAACCTAGGTCTTCAGATTTGGTTGCTAATCTTTGAGTTCTCCATGGGGTAACCAGCTGCAAGAGTATCTAAAACCACATGTGAGTAAAGTAAGAGCTTTTTTCAAAGAGGTGCAGACAATCGCTTCTCTGATAATGAAAAGAAAAATATGTTCAGTAGCTTCTAGTTCTCTCTCTTTTTTTTTTTTTTTTTTTTTTTTTTTTTTTTTTGTGCTGGCTTCTACTATTCCAGTAGCTGGAGCATGGGAACACAATCGTTTGGGAAGATTACCATATGTGTATTCTGCCATCAGCTGTAAAAAAAGTACCTAATAAATGCTTGTTTCTGTAAGCCCTTCCTTGAGTAAAAAGCAATAAAGCCACTACAGAAAGCCAAATAGTGTGGAATAAACTGGTTTCAAATGTTTACTTTATAATAGTTTCATCAAAAGTTATATTCAGAATGCATAGTTACCTTTCATAGTTAATCTGTAATGTTATCCCCAAGTTTTACCTGTTACTTTGATAAGGAGACTTCATCCTGTTTACTTACAAAGTGTACAGTGTCCTGGGAGTTAAATGGATTATATTTTGTCCCCTCCCCATTGCTCCCTCTTTTAGCTAATATTAATCCTAAAACTCTCCAGCATGCTTTTTGGTTTTTTTTTTGGTTTTTTTTTTTTTTTCAGATCTGTACTACCTCCGCTTTTGTGCAGACATCCCTTAGTGCACATGGACCTTTGATTAATGCAGTGAGATGTCTGTATTTTGTTTGGATGTTGTTATTTCAGCTATCAGCTTGTAGTAAGGAGCTTAATGAAGTCCTGTGGGTATCTTAAATGTGGGATGTCCTCTATCCTGTTACTAAAATATGTAGCTTTTAAACAGATTACGACTTACTTTGATCCAACTAGATGATGATTATTATTATTTTCTCAGTGCATTGGAAATGCAAGTTCTCTTGCATTCTTCAAGCATTCCAGTTGCTTTCGATGATCCATTCATCTCAAAGGCTTAACAAAGTAGGATTTGAAGTAATTGTATTAAACTCGTACAGGTATTTGATTCCTTTTTCTAAACATGATAATCAGTAGACATAAATTTTCAAAACCTCAATCAGTAAAGTTCTGTTAGTGGAACTTTGTGTGCAGGCTTGTATAATATATGCTATTCCTTGCCATCTTCAGTTTAAGCAGGATTTTGTGAGAAGCTGAACTTAGAGTAATAGCAGCATCCCAGGGGACATAAAAGAAAGCATCTTGGGAACACAGGTAGACTTGTATTTTTTGATTTGTCATCTTAACTTTGTTTTCAAACGAGAACCAGTTCTGCAGTTGTTGTTGCAGGGAAACAGTCAACACCAAAACCAAGTCAATCCAATAAAATACTGCCTGCTTGAGGTGTCAGAAAACTTGAAACAATAGCTCTGAGCTATGAACTAACCCCTTCTTAAAACTATGCCAATCTGAGTGCCAGTAGTTACGTTCTGAAGTGTCAGAGTACTTTACTGTTTCACTATTCATTGAAGTCTAGAAAGTAGTACCATATTTATAAGCATCTTAATCACATTCTGAAAAATATAGAGCCCAAACAGGCTGATAGAGTCAATAAAATCAGTAAAAGAACATACGTACATGGATATTAAATTAAACAGTGGAAAACTCTTAGATTTGGAATTGCTTTTCTGAAATAAATACTGTAAGACTTTAGGCTTACTGATAAAATTACTATCAATTCAGGATGCTTTAGTCCTAGGGCATATGCATGTTAATTAGTGAAGTTTAATGATATTTATTTCCTTGAAGAACTACTATGTTCACTGCTTTCTCTTTTTTTTTCTCTTTATTGTTTGACTTAAGGTTAACTGTGTTTGGATGGCTTAAACATTTGTCAAAATACATTTGTGTAGAAACTGGAGTCAAATTAGAAAACCGAATGTCATAGTGTAGCCCCACTCGGGACCAAGCTACGCTCTCCCCCCCTCCCCGAGGGAATGGGGAGAGATAATATAACAAAAAGGCTTGAGGTTTGAGATAAGGACAGGGAGGTATCCTTAAAGTTACCGTTATGGGCAAAACAGACACGACCTGGGGAAAACTATTTATTTATTATTAAAACCAAAGCAGGATAATGTGTAATGAACAAAACAACTTTTCCCCACCCCTCCCTCTTCCTGGGCTTAACTTCATTTGAATTATCGCTACCTCCTTCCCCCCACCCCGAGCGGCACAGGGCGGAAGAGGGAATGGGGGTTACAGTCAGTTCATTACTTGTCGCTTTCTGCTTCTCCTTCCTCCTTGGCGGAAGAACTCCTCATGTTCCTCCCCTGCTCCATCGTGGGGTCCCTCCCACGGGCCACAGGCCTTCATTAACTGCTCTGATGTGGGTCATCTCTTCCACGGGCTGCAGTCCTTCCAGAACGGCTGCCGCAGCACAGGCCTTCCATGGGCCACAGCCGCCTTCAGGCCTCCACCTGCCCTGGTGTGGGGTCCTTCACAGGCTGCAGGTGGATCTCTGCCCCTCCGTGGACCTCCATGGGCTGCAGGGAGACAACCTGCTCCACCATGGGCTGAACCACGGGCTGCAGGGGAGTCTTGGCCAGGAGCCGCGTTTCTCCTCCCCCTCCTTCTGAACTGACCTTGGTGTCTGCAGCCGTTCCTCTCACAAGAAATTCTTCACAATCGGCAGGCAGACGCCTCTCCGGATTGTTTCACATCTCATTCACATCTCATCTCCTCTCTACTTCTTGCAGCCAGTGTGGGCCGAGTCGGGCCCAGCCGACCACCCGGCGGAAGGCCAGAGGGTGAGAGGGTCACAAGGCTCCCGCCTCCATCTCTCTGCTACCGCTCCAGCTTCTTCGTATTTTAATTGGGTTTTTTTAAATTATTTTTTCCCTTCTTAAATACGTTATCGCAGAGGCGTTATCACAGAACATTCTGCTACCAATTGGCTCAGCCTTGGCCGGCAGTGAGTCTGCCCTAGGCCCGGGCGAGTTCACTGGACAAAGGGGAAACTTCTAGCAGCTTTGTGCAAAAGCTGCAACTGTAGCCGTGCCCCTAAACAAAACCAACACACCAAATAAAATACTAAATGAGGTCACAGGCAACCTGCTTTAGGTGACCCTGCTTTGAGCGGGGAGGTTGGAGTAGGTGGCCTCCAGAGGTTCCTCACAACCTCAACTGTTCTGTCAATCTGTTATGTGACAGAAGAATTGCATTTAATGTACCTGCATTAAAATAGGTTTATCCAGGTAGTTTGTATTTCAGATTATTTTGTTCTTTGTTTTGTTTAAGAATTTTAATTCATTCTATTGTCTTCAATTAAAGGAAAGAATACCTAAGGAAGTTCTTTGTAGTATTTATTACTGGAATTTAAACTAAAAACAAGTTTTCAGCTCTTTCTCAGTTTTGAATGGGTATCATTGATCATTTTGAGAAAACTGAAGTGAAGATACTTGTTCTGCACCTGCTTGAGAGAGATGGTCTCTTTCACAAACTGGATTTAGAAAAACTATTTCTAGGTCACTTGCTTCTCCATTTCCCTGGTTTGATTTTCTTTTAAAATGTTTATGTTGGATATGGTTACTTTAACTTTTAAAAGCATTTAATTGAAATTATGTTAATAGCTTACAGCAAACATAAACCTCAGTATAAGCTGTTACACTTTCAAACTTAATCCTTCAAAGGTTTACTTTAAAAGGAAAGAGTTTGTTTGAAAGTTACCTAAATGGAAACAATTTGGGTTTATGAGTATCTCCTCCTAATATGACCCTATCAAAAAGTTTTAGTAGTTTTGTGGTATTTAGTTGCTGAGGGTTTTTTTTTGGTATCCATTTTGTGAGTCAAATGGTACTGCCCACCACTTATTTCAGTGATTTAAGGCCCAGGGCTGAGTTGATTGTATTTTAGTTTATATTTATCCATCTTTTCAGAAATGTGATTAATGAATAGCACTGACACATAATTTGTGACTCCCTAAAAATATAAGGGTGATAGTTAAAATTGTGGTCCTTTATCCAAATAGTTAACCAGGTAAAATTAAGGGAGAAATTCAGTACAGCTAACAGATGCGCTCTAGTTGCTTGTGCTGACATAACTGCAGCTGTCACACTCAAACATTACAGACTTCCAAGAACTATCTGATTTTGAGGAGAGACATAGTATTAAGTCAGTAAGTGATTAAATCTTCAATCATGGAACAAAGGCAAACAGCAAACACTTAGTAAAATTTGCATAGTTCAGATTAAGTTACATTTGATTGTTGGCATTTAACAGCTCGCTTAGTATGCATAATATCCCTTCTGCAGATTTACATTTGTCAGTTTTGGTGATTGCAATGACTACCAAAGAATTTTAAACTAGGAATACTTCAACAGAAGTGAAAAAGAAAATTAAAAAAAAAAAAAAGGAAGAAAAAAAAAATATCTGAGTTTGACAGTGCAAGTCAAAAAGTCTTTTAGTCCTGCAAGTAAAATTTTAGAATGCCGAGATCTGGAGTGCTCCTTATTTGAATGAACACACCCACATGCTGTAACGACTGTATAAATAGATAAAATGTACATAGCTGGAAATGTTATGGTTTTTAGTATGCAATGTATGTAGTCTTCAATTGGACTGCTTTTGAGCTCTGTGATAAAAATATTAATTCTTGCATTCTTTTGCACATATGTTTTTGGTATTATTATTGATGCGTTTTTTTTTTACATTTTTATTCTTTTACTGTTTGTTTTATTGCAGCTTTATTGTTCTTTAGCCACGTGCTGTGACGTATAAGCTCACTGGCCCGTTTTGGCCTGGTTAACAACAATATTCATTCTAACTGTAATAAAACTAATGAAAGTAATTTATTGAGAGTAGAGAACACCGAAGAGCTACTTGGAGTTGTTGTTGTTTCTGTTGGTGTTTTGGTTTGATTATTGGTTTTTGGTTTTTTTTGTACACTCACTGCAATGTACAGAATTCAAGGTAGAAGTTTTCTGGTAACTCAGAGCACGTCACCTGATACTGTATGCTTTCATTTGTTTTGAATTATTATATGTGGTTGCAGAGTAAGAGCTGGAGTTCAATTTTTAGAGAAGTTTAATAACTTTGGGGTTTTCGTCCCTTTAAGGGAGCATAAATACTTCACATGGGAAACCATTGGGTATATTTATTTATAATAAACTATTTTAGTGCAATTTTACTGTGTGATTAGTTTGTATCAATAATGTATAATGTCAATAGAATACAAGGAAGGCAAAGAATTGCAGGAAGTTAAATAGTGCAGCAGTCATAAATAGTTATGTAATTCACTTGATAGGGTGTTCAAAGAAAGTGGGATGCTGTATGTAAGAACAAAGAATGTAAGTGGTGTCTGTGGTACAGAAAACTGAAAAGAATTTCAGGTCATTGCAGACAAGCAGCTGAATGAATATCAGTGTGATGCTGAAAGAGCTAATATCATTTTTGGTTACGGTAATAACAGGAGAATGCCGAGAAGGTTGAATGCAGCATTTGTGAAACAGATGTGAGAAGCTGTGTGTCCAACTCCTGTGCCAGTGTATTTTAAATTATGTTGAAAAAATGTATAAGGCTCAGAAGAGAGCTCAAACATGTTTTTTCCTCCTCTAGAGGATATTAACATATATTTTTGTTAGATTGTATCAGAAGCTTGTGAAGAAATGATGAGAAGTTCTAGTCTAGTGAAGAAAAACCATGGAAACAACAAATATCTGAAATTTAAGCTAGGCAAATTCAAACAACAGCTCAAACAAATATTTAAGTGAGGAGTTTTAGAGAGGGGAGTTCAAGGGATTTTGAACTGCCTGTTAAAGGAGAGTGGTAGCCTCCTCTTCTCCTAAACCTAGACATGGATTTTTCTAGAATGACTGCTCTTGTCATGTGAGCTGCTGAACAACCAGGTTAATTTCTAGGGCTGTAATATCCTGGAAGGCAGATAAATTGACCAAATCTTCCCCTAAAACTTAAAAAAAAAAAACCCAAAAAAACCAAACATTAAATACCCATTCACTGCATCAATATGATTTAGACCTGTCACTGCAGACTTGTGTCTACGTGGGAAGTACTGCTTCTAGCTCAGCAGTGTGGAGTACTAACCATATGCTTGTGAAGTAGAAAGATTGAAGTACCAGTTCCCCGTTAGGCTCCTTGTGTTATGTCAGAGCTTACCTCAGCTGCATGTAAACAGCTGACCCCAGGTATTGGGCATTTAGATAAAATCTTTGGGTAGAATTGTGCTTTCTCTATCTTGGAGCTCATGAGAGAGCTCACTGCCTTTGCGGGACCTCTTGCTGTCTTACCCTGTAGTAACAGCTATGCAAACTATCATGGCAGGAGCAGCTGATACATTGTAAATTTATGTGCTAGTTCAACCTGCTGTAGCCTGTGCATGTGCTAATGCTTCCAGGGATGACAGGCAAAACATCACGCCTGTACTTTCAAAGCATTTGAGCAATCAGTTGTAGTGTCTCCACTATGGGCACTGTCACAGTGGAATCAGAATTTGAAGCTAAATGTATCTTTTCTATGAAATGTGTCCTTGAGTAATCAGGGTCTCTCTTTCTGCTATTATCTTACTATGAGGGAGGGAGGTTAGTGTGATAACAGCAGGGAAGCCTGTGTTGTCTTCCAAAGCGGCTGTTAAATGCACGATTTGAGTAAACTTTAGCTTGGTAAACCAATTTTTGAGATTGGCTTGTCCTTAGAAATGCGTCTGATTAATAATTCAGCATGTACAGGACTGGATTCTTCTGTCTGCTTGTAACCTAAGAGAAGAAGCCAGTGCTGTGAGTACTCTCACAACTTATAGCTCAGGGCATAAAGGGTAAGTGGTATCAACCCGCTGTCTGTTCTTTCTGGTTATAAGAGAGAATCCTACGATGAACGCATACCTTACTCTTAGTAAATAACTAATTCAGTTCTTAGCTTATAAAATAGATGTAACATGGATAGAATTTACTTGCCTCTTGATTCTTTTTCCCTTTCAGATAAGATAAGCAGTGTTTCCTTATGTGTAGTAGCATTTTGGCCAGGTGCAAAGCCAGAAATGTTTGGGTTGAATCATTCAGCTTTATTATGTATCCATTATTGCTAAATATTTCTGATGCTTATTGCATTTTGGCAGATATTATCTTTGTATCCTTTGTCTGAGGAAACCCTTATCCAAAAGCGTGTAAAAGACACGATATACCTTTTCAGGGAGTGTTTGATGTAGTTATATTTACAGAAAGATCAGACAAGTGTGTCAGCCTAATAAAGCCAGTATTTTAGTAAACAGAAATGCAGTTTGGCATATCCAGTCTATTTTTTTTTTCAAACCTCTTTTTGTTATATAAAAAAGTAACACTGTAAAAAGCAGCTTCAGGAGAGCACAGCATCAAGCCAGACTTGGTTTGATTCTGTGCTGTGTAAAATAGAAAGCCTCTGCTGTTCTTTTCTAAAGCAAGTGTGTGCTTGTTCCTGTTAATGTTGAGCAGTTCAGCATCAAGTGTACTAATCCAAAGTACAGCATCACAATATTCTTTGAAAATTACCTTTATTTCTAGACAGATTGATTTATTTACAGCAATACAACTGTTTCACTAATATTGCTCTGATTTGTGGCACTGAGACACCTTCCTGGCACTATCACTGCCCTTGCCTCTTTCTGGAAGTGTGAGGGGTCATTGCAAAATACTGGTCAGTACTGTTTTGGAAACGGATGTTTCCAAATAGTCAGGCCCATGTACTGAGAGAAGCTCACCCTTTGCCGTCAGAGACTTCTTACTCAGTCATACTTACACACCCCATGTTGATGAAATAAAAGTCAGAATGAATCACTGGAGAAATCTCAAGTGGAATGGAAAGATAATTGTGGTTATACAAGGAGTGGCTGACACAATCATGTTTACTCCAGTACCCACACCAATCGCAGGAGGACTGAGCCTCTTCTAGACAATTGGCTTCATTTATTGTCTCTAAAGTTACATGTCCTTCATTGAATATTCACTGAATTCAGTGTTACTCATTTATGTCCTTCATGGAGTATACACTCCAGCCTGAGTGAGTATTGTTCCTGGCTGAAACCCAACTCTTAAACACGGGAAGCTGATAAAGGAAGAAATTGTTTGCCAGAAGATCACTGCTTTCTGGCCAGTCCAGCCAGCAAAAATTTGCCTGTTGTTTTCCTTCTGACAGCAGTCTTCATCTGTCGATTTGAGGGTTCAGGCAACAGAAACTCTTAAGCTACAAAGCTATGCCAGATCTTCCTTTCTGAGGGAAAAAGGGAGGTCTGAAAAATGTGCTTAGTTTAGAGGACTTTATACTCTTTAGTGGCAAGCTATCAAGCTTTCTTCACAGTGTTCCTCGTAAAGCTTCACAGCATAGAATGACTATGATTTGCTTGGCAGTCTTTAAGTTGCATTTGATGTTTCTGATTAAACATTGCTGTGGCTTTGATTCTTTAAGCAGAATGTGCTCCTAAGAGGACTTTAAGAAGGCAGTGACCATTGATTATTGGTCTGCTTAAGGAAGACAGTGAAACTTCTAATTTAATTTAAAACTTCACAAAATCAGAGAATTTACTCTCTTTGTGCTTATGAAAACATCATTTTGAATGTTTTTTCTCCCCCCTCAGCTTCAAAGGGGGAGATGACAAAAAGTAGTGCTCAGTTTCTGGTTCCTGTAATATATTGGTTTCTGTTTCCTGTAATATATTGGTGTAAAGTTTTAGCTTGGGTGGTAATAGGAAGAAACCTGGTTTAGTATCATCTGTTAACTACAACACAGAGGTGGAAAGTAAGGCAACTTTAGAACATGGTGGAAAGTATTGGAAGTTTTTTAGAAAATGCATCTGGTGGAGACAACTTAAAATTTCACCCAGCTCCTCCAAATCCTTATGCATGTAAAATGTGGTTCCAAATTTACATGACAGGGAATCACTTTTCCATCTTCTATTGCTATTCTGCTTTCTAGCTATTTCTAGATATAACTGATCATGCCCCTGAAACACTGGAGAGGTGTTGTCTGTTCAATCACTGTCTTAAAGTGGGATGAATTACCTGTTGAAGGGGTCCATCTGCCCCTACTCCTCTTTGAATTAGAAGCAGCATAATGCTTAATTCACTAGACTGGATGAACCTCATGCTTAAAAGGAAAGGTAGGCCTCTGGACTAAGAAGAAAGCAACTTGATAGAGGTGCTGGTGCTATTCCTTCTAGTTTTTTTATGGTACTTCTCAACACTTTCCTTTTTCCCTGCAGGTCAAACTTCAGTGGTAGGAGTCCTTAGGCTTGTTTCAGTATTAGGTTAGTGTAAACAGTACAGTTCTGTTGACAATTAGACATGAAAATAAATGTACTCTTTTTTTTTTTTTTCTTCTTTTTTTTTTTCCCCCCAGGGGACAAGAGTAGAATCATAGAATAGTTAGAGTTGGAAGGGACCTTCAAAGGTCATCTCGTCCAAGCCTCCTGCAAGAAGCAGGGACATCCCCAACTAGATCAAGTTGCTCAGAGCCTCATCCAGCCTGGCCTTGAACGTTTCCAGGGATGGGGCTTCCACCACCTTTCTGGGCAACCTGTTCCAGTGTTCTACAACTTGCATTGTTAAAATTTTTTTCCTAATATCCAATCTAAATCTACTCGCCACTATTTTAAAACCTCTCGTCCTATTGCAACAGGCCCTACTGAACAGCCTCTCCCCATCTTTCTTGCAGGCCCCCTTGAGGTACTGGAAGGCCGCTATCAAGTCTCCCCAGAGCCTCCTCTTCTCCAGGCTGAACAGCCCCAACTCTCTCAGCCTGTCCTCATAGGAGAGGTGCTCCAGCCCTTTTATCATCTTTGTGGCCCTCCTCTGGACCTTCTCCAGCTGGTCCATGTCCTTCTTGTGTTGGGGACTCCAGAACTGGACACAGTACTCCAGGTGGGGTCTCACGAGGGCAGAGTAGAGGGGCAGAATCACCTCCCTTGACCTGCTGGCCACGCTTCTCTTGATGCAGCCCAGGATGCGGTTGGCCTTCTGGGCCGCAAGGGCGCATTGCTGGCTCATGTTAAGCTTCTCATCCACCAGCACTCCCAAGTCCTTCTCCTCAGGGCTGCTCTCAATCCATTCTCCACCCAGCCTGTATTTGTGCCTGGGATTGCCATGACCCAGGTGCAGGACCTTGCACTTGGCCTGGTTGGACTTCATGAGGTTGGCATGGGCCCACCTCTCCAGCCTGTCAAGGTCCCTCTGGATGGCATCCCTCCCTTCCAGCGTGTCGACGGCACCACACAGCTTGGTGTCATCGGCAAACTTGCTGAAGGTGCACTCTATCCCACTGTCCATGTCGCCAACAAAGATGTTGAACGGGGCCGGGCCCAGCACGGACCCCTGAGGGACACCGCTCATGACCGGTCTCCACTTGGACATTGAGCTGTTGACCACCACTCTCTGAGTGCGGCCATCCAGCCAACTCCTTATCCACCGAGTGGTCCGTCCATCAAACCCATGTCTCTCTAGTTTAGAGAGAAGGATGTCGTGCAGGACAGTGTCAAAAGCTTTGCACAAGTCCAGGTAGATGATATCTGTTGCTTGTCCCTTGTCCACCAATGCTGTCACCCCGTCATAGAAGGCCACCAAATTGGTCAGGCACGATCTGCCCTTGGTGAAGCCATGTTGGCTGTCACCAACCACCTCCTTGCTCTCCATGTGCCTTAGCATGGTTTCCAGGAGAATCTGCTCCATGACCTTGCCAGGCACAGAGGTGAGGCTGACCGGCCTGTAGTTGCTCGGGTCCTCCTTGTTCCCCTTTTTAAAAATTGGGGTTATGTTCCCTCTCTTCCAGTCATTGGGGACCTCACCAGACCGCCATAATTTCTCAAATATGATGGCCAGTGGCTTGGCAACTTCATCTGCCAGTTCCCTCAGGACCCGCGGATGGATCTTATCAGGTCCCATGGACTTGTGCACCTTTAGGTTCCTCAGATGATCCCGAACCTGCTCTTCGAGTACAATGGGCGGTTCTTCATCCTCGAGTACAGAAACATCTTTATGGAGTGAACAGTAGCACAAAATATGTGATACCAGTTTTGGATTCAAGTACACATAGTGAAATGAGCCAACATAGGGAATTGCAAATAAAGAGCCTCACACATGTAGAAAGGATGCATGGCCTCTAAAAGTGCAGGCAGGTAACTAGAGAGATCATGTCATTTATACATGGTGTGATAACTACATGAAGAGTAATTTTTTCAGTATATTGTCTTGTGTCTACTTATTTTTGCAGTGATTCCGCTTTTGCTGCATAATTGACTTCAAACTAGGAAAGTTTTTAAAAATATTTTGGCCAAATTATCTCCATTTGAAGTTAGACAATCCTTTATTAGATGTGTTCCCATTAGAAAAAGGAAAGTTATATTTATGCATGTTTATCATGTACACTGGGGGCTTGTCTGCACATTTTTTTATAAGCAATGAGCTGCAAATTAGACTTAAGCATTTTTTTTTTAACCTAGAATAAAGAGACTTTAGAAAATAGTGTGTTTTGTAATACACATCCCTAGAGCTATATGTCTTCCAGTTGAGTGCAGATGTTAATTACTAGTTGGTTAACCTCAAATTTCTCTAGAGGAAAAATGTAAGCCTGGTCACATGGCAGGCCACAATGTTGATTTCTATCATCAGTACTTCTTTAAAGTTTTCTTAACAATTGTCTTACTTTTTTTCTGAATGTTTAAGTAAATTGACATTCTTTTGCATGCCTAGCTACAGATTGTGGTGGGTGTGTCTTGAATTCTCTATTGGGGGTATTACAATTAGATTACTTTTGTTTCACTTTTAAAAAGTTATTTGATAAATCATAATTCTGACACAGTAACTAAAAAGTGTGCTGTACTATCCGTGAGGAGGCATTGCTTAATTTGTGCAGATATATTTGAATCTCCAGTGCTGAACCAATTTCTTGTGCTGTGGTTTCTTTGAGAACTTTAATGCATGTTTGTTCTCGTTGTATAGATCTTTCTTTATTAAAGACATTCCTAAAACTGGCATTGGTTCATTTTGGCCGGGGGGGGGGGGGGGGGCGGGGAACTTACTGTATGACATTTTTGTCATGTTTGTGTTCTTTTTAATTGTTTTAATCCGTTTGGGAGTCATAGCTGATTTCTGACCATTAGGTGTTCAGTAAATGTCTTAAAGCGGTGCACTTGAAGCTGTACTGGTTTTGTTCATTTCTGGTGTATTGTGATCCCGTGGCCTTAAAGTGCAAATACATGACTTTGCATTGGTTATTTATTCTGTCCGTTTATGTTGTCCAGTAAATAACTACTGAGTATATAAAGCTTTACTGGTACATTTCTTGATTATGAATAAAACCTCTTTTTAAAAATAAGGCAGAAATGTGAGTTTCCCCATTCAATAGCCACTGTCCTAACTCTGATTCAGTTATATTAGTATTGATATAATTGCTCTGCTTTTAGAAAGACTTAATTTGCTTTACAGTCTAGATTAATTAGTTCTTTTTCTCCACGTGAAACTGAAGTCTTGCTACATTGTTTACAAGTGATAAGAATAATAGGCTTTGTGTCTTGAAAATGTAGAATGAGTCCTTTTTTGTTTTATTAGTCTTTGGAAGTTACTTTTTTGTCAACCTAGTTTGCAAAAACTATTTTAAAATACTGGCTGGCCAGATTGCTTTAAAAGTAAGAAACATTTAGAGATCATTACTGTTTTTAAAACCACTTACAATACTTGTAAGAGTTTTCTGTTAGTAGCTAATGAAAGGCTGACCTCAAAAAAGACTGTTTGCTCAAATATTTTATAGCAGTTAGTTAACTGGCGTTCTAGTATTTCCTTGTATTTGCAGAAAATACTACTTCTTATCTCTCTTTAGTAAAATCGTGGACTGGGCCCAGCATAAAAGCTATATGGGTGTACATACTGTCTAACCATTCCTTCCGACTTTGAAGAATGTGGTAGTACAGAATTGTTTTCGTTTGCTTTTAAAGTAGGTAACATTTAGAATATAGTTTTGAATGCTGCTTATGCTATTAGCTGACATTGATACTGTACGAAGCGAGAACTGTACAGAACTACCTTGTGCAGCTTTGCCTCTGTGTGTCCTGGCACAGTTATGGTGAACTTGGGGAACTGATATATGTTAAAAGGGTAATATTTTTTGCAGGATGAATTTTTAGCCAGATCAGTGTTCGAGCTCGGTTCCTAGTGCAGGTGTCTGAGGTTTTGTATAGTCTCAACAGAGAAATGGAGAATAGGAGCAAGAGCAGAAGATTTAGGCAGCTTAGTTTTCATCTGATTTTGTCTCTACTGTACAGCCGAATTGCTTTTTCTAAAGAACAATCTTTCTATGTTATGTCTTCTCTCTGTGTGAACACCTGGAGTATATTTTTGTATTGAAACACTTGCAGCACAAAGTTGGGTTTGGGCTTGTGGTGGGTTTTTTCTTTCCTTATACTATATTTTACTTTTTTTTCCTTTTTAAAAGAAACTGAGGAGCATATATAGCAGATATAATACTTTGGTTTTGTATAGCTGTGTGTCGTTTCACTTCTTCTAAGTCATGTTAGTGTTAAAAGTGGATGGGGGGAAAGGAGAGGTAGTATCTTGAAATTGAGGTGTTTTCCATTCAATTCACTTTAATCTGAAAACTCAAATAGCAAACTGTTCGTGGAGATATATGCTAGGTTCAAATGATGCTTTAATCTCTTTTAAAAATATACTTTAAAAGGTAAAAACTTTAAACATGCTTATATTTCAGCAATAAGTCATGGGTCATATTTAAATGAATTTGATATTTTAATTTGGAAAAAAACAACCAGTAAGCAAGTACTTTACCTCTAACTCAAATGATTCTATATACCTTTATAACGTTGTCGTAGTTCAGCCCTGATCGGGACCAGACTGCACAGTCAGTCTCTCACTCCCCCCACCCTCCAAGAGAATAGGGAGAGATGATATAAGAAAAACAGCTCAAGGTTTGAGATAAGGACAGGGAGAAAATCCTTAAAGTTACCGTTACGGGCAAAACAGACTCGACTTGGGGAAAACTATTCGTTTATTACTACAAACAGCAGGATAATGAGACAGAGAACAAGATAAGCTTGGGAAGAGGGAGGGGTGGAGGGAGGTTAACATTATCTCTACTACCTTCTCCCCCCTGAGGGGCACAGGGGGGAAGAGGGAATAGGGGTTGTGGTCAGTTCATCACGTGTTGTTTCACGCCGCTGCTTCATGGTCGGGGGAAGAACTCCTCACATTCCTCCCCTGCTCTGTTGTGGGGTCCCACCCATACGCCACAGTCCTTCGTGGAACTGCTGTGGCGTGGGTCATCTCTTCCATGGGCTGCAGGGGGACAACCTGCTCCACCATGATCGTCACCACAGGCTGCAGGGGAATCTTGGCCAGGAGCCGCATTACTCCTCCCCCTCCTTCTGAACTGACCTTGGTGTCTGTAGCTGTTCCTCTCACAAGAAAAATTCTTCACAATTGGCAGGCAGACGCCTCTCAGGATGTCTTCACATCATCCAGCTCATCTCCTCTCCACTTCTTGCAGCCAGGCTGGGCCCAGTTGGCCCCCTGGCAAAAGGCCAGAGGGTGAGGCCTACAAGGCCCATGAGGCCTGCGCCTCCCCCTCTGCGCCTCTGCCCCCACTCAGCTTCTTCACATCTTCTTTTCTCTCTTCTTTTTCTGTTTTCCCCTTCTTAAATACGTTATCACAGAGGCGTTATCACGGGACATTCTGCTACCAATCGGCTCGGCCTTGGCCAGCAGCAGGTCTGCCCTAGGCCCAGCTGAGTCCACTGAACAAGGGGGAGCAACTTCTAGCAGTTTCCTACAGAAGCTACCACCTTAGGCCCCCTCTCACTAAACAAAACCACAACAAACGTGTAGCTTCTGATGTGCTGGTATAAGAAGTAAATCTTTAGCAATTCAGCTGTAGTATTTGCAACCAACTGCATTAATTGTTTCACCTTTTGATATGCTTGCTGAAATTGATGTGTGCAGATGGCTGAACACACAGTACTAAACTGGTTTTAGATTAAAGTTCATAAGAAATCTAGTAAATTATTCATTCCAGCCACAAGGTGACTCATGCTATTATGTTGCTCTTACAGGGCTGGAATTGTGTGAGAAAGTATAGGTTCATAATAAAGGACAACATACAGAAATAGCTGAACCAAATGCAGTTTGTAATATACCAGGTTCCCTCTTTTTGGCCTGGCCTGATCTCGATTGAGAAGATTAAATAGTGTGACAGATGTCAGTTGTTCTGAGGTTGAACTTAGTGTTGGTCAGTTTGCATTTGGTAGAAGTCTCAGAAGTGACTTGTAAGAGATGATGTCATTCTTACATTAGCAAAGTACATGTGTCATGATATCATTCGTGATTGCTTAGTTCTGTATGTTCTGGTAATATATTGCTGTTTCCTGTAGAAATTTTATGACTTGCCAGCAACCTTGGACATCAGTAAATTGATGCTTTCAGCTTGAACACATCTAGCTTTTGCCTGTCTCACTCTACCATTATTCAGAGTCTTACTGTTAATTAGCTTGCTTCTTTATACTGTTTATCAAAACATAGTCAATGATCAGAAGCTTAACCTGCAATACCAGTTACACCAGGTGATGAAGGAGAAATACAGGATTATGGACCCTTGGAAATACCAACAGAAATTTTTATGATAAAGACTTTAAGTCCTTTTGTGTCCTGAGGGAAGGAGCAAATTACTTTAGCTACTGATCTAGCTCAGCAAGGTCTGTCAAGTGACATCTACTGGCCAATTCAAATTGGTTTTGCACCTTCATAAAATCGTAGAATGCTTAGGGTTGGCAGGGACCTTTAAAGGTCATCTAGTCCAACCCCCCTGTAAGGAGCAGGGACATCTTCAGTCTTCAGAGTTGCCAAATTTTACCTGGCTCCCCTCCCATCTCATCTTTTCTTCATCTTCAGTAGGAGTTCTGCAGTCCCTGTTTATCAGTGTTGCATATAAATTCCTTGTTAAAAGAACGCCAGGGCTGCAGTAACTAAGAAGTGTGAAGGTATGCCAGAAATCTTTTCCCCTGTGTAAAAGCATCAGGATAATTTTCAATAATGTGATCAAATGCTATTTTTTCCACATTCTCTTTAGCAATTAGCACATGGTGCTTAGTGACTTTTTATCCAATTACTCAGCTGGTAGGCATAATCTTATTTATCATCCACAGTCAAAAACTTAACCCAAGTAAAAACATTCACTTTGAGAGTATTTTTTTTCCTGTACCATTGATGTATTTATATTTTTTGTGAAGTTATTTGCAAGTCAGAGCTGAGGCAATGATGTTACCTATATGAAAAATTGAGATTCAAAAATTAAGATGGGAGATTTTATATTTTTTGAACTTTTATGGAGTCTCAACCTGAAACTATTAGGGTTTAAGTTTTTATAACGTTACAGTGCTTAATTATTTAATTAAGCATAGAAATAGTTATCAGTTTTATAAATCATTTTTAGCTGTCTCTGTAAAAAAAGACTCCCTCTGCCTTTTTTATGTATGACTTAGCATCACAATAAAAATTCCAAGAGAAAGATGGAAATGATAATTCTGTTAGTTAGAATTATTCTTCTGCCTCGATGATTCATCTTTCTGCATGTGTTGATGTCTGCTTTGTTAGCACAAATTTCTAACTACTGTGACAAATGAGATTTGCATTATGCAGGTTACTCATTTGGCGTGTAGTTCTGATTTACTTGCAGATTCCAGGTCTTTCCTGTGTTTCGGGTGAAGCTAAGGTTCTATGAAAGAATCACTGTCAGTTGCACAGTTACACTTTTAGTACATACACCTGAGGACTTAATGGCTTAACTCGTACACTTAGGTCTGACACCTGTGAAGAGTTCTGTCAATAGATAGGCTGTTTGAGTTGCAAGTTGAATTCGGGTTGTTATCAGTGGTTATCTACCAGACTGCGCCATCTATTTTTTTTTTTCTGTCATTCTCAGATTCCTGCTTCCTGTTTTCTCCCTGCATTTCTTTATCTCTCTGTTTATCTTTTCACTTCTCTTCTGCATGGGTGGTTTGTTTTTTTTGGGTTGGGCTCTTTGGTTTTGGGGTTTTGGTGGGTTGGGTTTTTTTCTTCCATTTTTCTTTTTGTGCTTGCTCTGGATACCAGCAGTAGGGCTACTGAGAACCTAGGGAGGAGGAGGAGTCTTTGTGTTTGATTGCAGTTAGTCTGCTCTAGCTACACGCTTTATTAATGCTCTTAGACAAAACCACAGAAGAAATCCCCATTATTGCTCTGATTTTATTTTTATTTTTAATGAAAACTTGTGTGGTGTAGTATATCATTTAGTCACAAAGTATTAACTTCTCTTTTTTACTGGTTGGTCCTACAGTTATCCAGGCTTTTTCCTGTTAATTTTTCTCTGAACAAGGTGCTACATTAAAGAAAAATTAAATACCTGAAGAGTTTCCATATACAGACTACTTTAAAGTACCATGATCATCCACATAGTTTTTATTGTAAATATGTGGATACAGTTGACTGTCAATGATAACAGCAATAATAAGAATCTTTCAGTAGGTGTAGGTTGCATCTGTGCTATTAAGATTTGAGGATAGTTCTTAGTGAGCTGCCAGAGTAGTGAGTTAATTCCGCAGTGACTTTTCAAGAACATGAGCAATGCTGGTTATACCCAAAGTATGTATACTCATATCTTCTCTGCCTCTCTGACTTCGCTCTGCCATAGGCCAGTCAAAACACAGGATGAAGAGGGCTTTTAGAGCATAGTATCCTGACTCTTTAAAGAACAGGAAATCTGTTAAAGCATTAACATTCTTCTACATTTTAGAAAAAGCTGGGGACTGGTAGTGAAAATTAAACATCCTTTTTACAGCGCATTGGTGCAGGAAGGAGTTTGTCACATTTCTGTCACTTTTTGTAATGTTCTAGTCTTGATCTTAGAATTTTAAGGTCAAATGTGAGGAATAAATTTTTGAGAAGGCTGGTTAAAAAGTGTTAAAACATACTGCTTATGTATCACTGCTGTCATTGGTTTGGGAAAATGGGTAAATGAGGGGAGAGAGGATTCAGATTTGAACAGAGCAGGGGAGCGACTGGTATTAAGTACTCCCTCCAAGCATTTGTTGGATTAACTTAAAATATGAAGCTAGACTGGTAGCTGGTTTTTCTCCCTCGGTTCTTTTTAATGATATATGAGGGAGAGCTTTTGTTTTCAATGCAGCACAGAATTTCAACAACTTAAAATTTAATAACCAGTGAGATGACCTTGTAAAGTAGGAATATCTAGACTGGGTGATATTACATCAGTGGTAGATATTTCTGAGTGACACTTAAAAACATTTGTTAAAGAATGCAGACATTGCTATAAATACCTTGTCTTGGCAAGTAGAACATCCAGTCTATGCAGTCTTTACAGTCACTCTGAAGGTTATTGAGTAAATATGGGACAACCACGTGAAATGATCTGTACAAGGCAAGCAGTTTTGGATACATGCTTTCTGTAAAGAGCTCAAATGTTTGCTGCAGCTCGATTTTTTTGAGCACTGAGACAGAAAAAGATCTTGCAGTTCTAACTACGTGAAGAACTAAAACAGTGTGTATGTTATCAATTAATGACTGTGACAAGCCTCAGATAAGAGTGCTATGAAGTCTGGGCATTATTTGCAGAAAGAAAGGCTAGAGCAGGCAAAAAGCCATGAAAGCCTTCAAGTGCTGCCAAGAGACAGCAGACTTCACAGAAGATGAAAGAGGGGGATGGGTGCCTAATTCAAGATGAGGAAGTGAAGTAGCATGTCACGAAAGAAACCAAAATAGGAAGAAAGATACTTAATAGTATTGCAAAATGTGTAGAATACAATAGTAACACCAGCTGTGTTACTGCAAGAGCATTCACTTACATATTTTCTAATATATAAAAAAAAAAAACAGAAGAAGGCATTAAAAAGTCACACTTGAAGAGTGACAGGTGTTGTGCTTGGATTTAGCACCTATTGACTTTGTTTACCTGCGGGGGGGGGGGGGGGGGGGAACCCTGCTTGTTAGTAGGGTGTGGCAGAGATCTGAGGACTATATTCAGAGTAGAAGACAAAGCTAAAATATAGATTATTTTGAAAAAAAAAAAGTAGATGCATCTGTGGGAAAAGAAAAAGCCTAAAAAGAGGTAGTTTCAGTTACTTTTGGTTTCAAGGACTTTTTTTCCTGTATGAGACTCTTACCCTCCCTTTTGACAAGCAAGTAGGCTATCTAATATTTTGGCAAGCAAAACAAAAATAGATAAATGCTATTACTGTAGTATGATTTGTAGCTATTGTACTGTAAAGGAGGAGAAGATCTTTCATCAGAATAAAAAAAATTACTGAAAAATACTATAATCTGAATTTAATTTTTCTAATGCTGCTATTGTTTCTACTGTTTAAAACAGCTATTTTTGCACTCACACAGTACCTCTCAAGAGTTAATCCTGAATAGCTGTTGAAGATAATTATTGAACAACTCTTATACTGGAGTGAAGAGGTTAAAAATGATCTGAGGGAAAAGGAGGTGGTAAGATTCTTTTTGTGTGTGTGTTTGTGTTCATGTGTGATACAAACTATAGTATTGCTCAGGATTTACAATCTGTTAGATAATTCAAGATTCAGACCACCGGCCTTCAAGAAAAGCTTCTGTAAATCATCTGTGGAACTGCTCCCTCTTTAACAGCTCTATAGAATTGAATTTGGCTGGGGATCGGTTCATAGCAAACCAAAAGCTGCTACATCAGCTGAAAATCACTTCCCCTGTGTAGCTAGCTGAAAAGTCCTGTCATGAGAATCCTTAGGAAAAACTTTGAATAAGGGTTTGAGGTATGTGCAATCTCAATTTATAGCATTTTTTAAAAAACTTCAGTGGATTAGAGCATTTTATCACCCTGTCTAATTGCTATAGCTTCTTTTTCCCCTACTTAGAAATGTCTTGAACATTCTGGACCTTCATGTGTAGCCTTTATTGGAAGACTCATAAACAGGCATATCTTTCACTAATATATTCTCAAATAGGTTTCTTGTAAAGGATAATACTTTCTCCTACATTATTTAATTATTATATTAGTACAACAAACGGACAATGTTTATACCATTACATTATTTAATGTAAGTTATGGTAATTTGACTAATTTATGGAAAGTTTGTGGTTAAATATGTTAACATTGCGTTGAAAGATTTTATTACTTTGGGAATTGGGGCTGTGTGTTGTTTTTTATGAAGTTAATAGAGGTAGGCTGAAAATTCTACTCTGAGTAAAGGTTTGAAGCAGAGACTTGCAGCTGTAGCACCCTCTGAAATCTTCTAGGGAAGTTACAGATCACAAGATAGCAGATGTAAGCAGGTGTAAGTCTACTAAGACTTGCTTTACTTTGTTACCTTTTTCAAACCTTCTGAAATGGTTTGTAGGCTCTAGAGGTCAACATTCAGGGGATGATTTCTGTTAACCAGTGTGTGCCAGGTGAGACTTGGCTGACAGACAAATTCCCACTCAGCTGCTTGCTTGCACCACCCACCACCCCACACCCCTTAAATTTAAAATAGGAAAAACAGAAACAGTAAAACAATAGGTTGAGATAACAGCAGGGAAATTGCTTCCCAATTATGACTGCAGGCAAAACAGGCTCTACTTGGGAAAAATTAACTAATTTATCACCAATTAAAATCGATTCAGGTAGTGAGAAACAAACTGAAAGATTAAAACAGCACGTTTCCTCCCCCTCTCCCAGGCTCAGCTTCGTTCTTTCACTCCAGGTGCTCCAAACCATGTACCCTAGCGCTGCCCTGTAAGCTCACATGGAGGATGGCAGGGGGCTTGCAGTCAGTACATAGTGGTATCTCTCTGCCATTCCTTTCTCCTTCCATCTTTCCTGTGCTCTGGTGTGGGCTCTCCACAGGCTGCAGTTCCTTCAGGAATATCCTTGTGCTCTGCTGTGGGGGCCCTCCATGGGCTGCAGGGGATATCTGCTCTGATGTGGGCTCTTCCATGAGCTGCAGGGGATATCTGCTCTGCCGTGGAGCTGTTCCTCCTCCTCTTTTCTCTGACTTTGGTGTTTCCTTTCTTAAACGTGTTTTCCCAGAGGTGCCCTCAGCTTTGCTGAGAGGCTCAGCTGTGCTCTGCGGTGGGTCTGCTGGAGCTGGCTGTGTCCCACACGGGGCAGCCCCTGGCCTCTTCCCACAGTGGCCACCCCTGCAGCCCCCCCACCCCCAACAGCTTGCTACATAACCCCCTGAACACAGTTAGTAAGATATTAAGAACACAGTTTATCTTCTGGGTTGTGAAGTTTTGATCCCTGCTGTGGCTGTTGCACACCACATAGCCCTTTCAAAAGCTTATAGAGGAATTTAAAAGGTGTCTAAAGTAAGGAAGTACTCCCTACGTAACCTGTTGCTTGTCAAAAAATGGTAAGCTTAGAACATGCAAAAGATGTTAAGAACTTCTTAAATGAAATAAGGATATGTGTGATAAGGGGGTATCAAGTGTCACAAATTTGCCTATGGATATCCTAAGAACAGTGTTTGTTCCTGTGGAGCATGTCTTATGGCTTTCATCAGAGAGGAACAGCTGGCATGACAGTTACCTGTGAGTGGGAGATCATAATGCAAATACAAAAGAAAAGATAAATTCCAAGAAATATTAATAGAATTAGTCAGCACTGTTTGAAAAATAGAGGAAGAGAAAACAAACAGAATGTGGTGTCATTTACTTGTTAATGTAAGCTAATAGAGATATTTCTAATTTTAAATTACAGATTGAAAACTCAGCCCTTCTTCCTTTCTAAGGATCTCTACATCAAGGGTGAGGCACAATCTAGTTGTAACGAGTCACAGGCCCTCATTTTCCTAGTGGACAAGCTTTCTTTTCTTTTTTTCTCTTTTCATAAGAGTAGAGGTATTACATGTTACAAGAAACAGTTCCTGACTAAAGAGTTATAAATAACCAAATGCTCCATTTGGATTCCAGAAAATCTAATTAAAAATTTTCTTTTTTTCTGTCCTGTTTACAAATGTTCCTGAAATAAGTGTTTTCTCTCATCCCAGGGAAAAATTGAAAGCCTTGGCACAAATAATGTTATATATGAGATATGATCTTTGAGCTCTGCTCTTTGTTATGTTTTGAGGATATCTTGCTTCTGCAAGACCTTATTTTATTATTATTGTTTGTCTGGTATCCAGTATTTAACACTACAATGTGTGTAGTCCTCTCTTTTTTGCTTGCCCCATGGGGAAAAGCTGAGTTGATTCAGGACTCTGGGAGAAGGTTAGACAGTTTCAGTTAATCACTGAAGAAGTTACTTTAATGTAATATACTAATAAAGAACTCTTTGACATTAAAAGATTAAACTCTTTTATGTTTTTGGGTGATGCAGCAAACACTTCAAGAGGGAAAGGCTTTCCCGAGATTTGCTAAGGAAGGGATTTGTCTTCATCAAAGTATTACCTTACTTGTATCAGTCCATGTATGTGATTCATTTGCTTTCTGTGAGAGGTAAAGAATGGTAACTTGAATTTCACAGGCCATATTGACATTTTTGCTAATTGAGTCACGTCCACTTTCAGTAGCTCCATTCTGAGTGATGTTCAGTGACCAATATCTTGACAAGCCCACTCCAGTGAGTGACATAGTGCTTTAAATTTAACTATCTAAACTGTGCAGAAGATGCTCGTGTTGTGTCTACTTAGCAGGGTAGAGTAAGTACTCCTGTTACAAATTGATGTTGCTCGCTGAAGCCTATTCCTGGAGAAAGGGTGAGATTGCCGATGGTACGGTAACTATTGTGGGAAAGAAATTGGGTTTGAATTTGAAATTGGGTTCTGATATTTATCCCATTTACAAATTTTCTTCTTTAGAATTGTTTTACTAACAGGATTGTTACTTTTCCCACTCTCTGTAGTCATCGTTGTTCAGTTTGTTTTTCAAAATTTTAAAAATCTAGATGCTTCAACAGTTATTTGAAAGTACCTATTATATTTTAAAGATGGTAGTGTCATGTCTTTTTGTTTCTAATGACTTTGTGTTACTATTGCTGTTAAAGGAAGGAAATCCCTTATGACTGTCTAGCCTTTTCTGCATCCTACAGTGACATGCTTGATATGTTTGTGTGCATTCTTGTGCTAATACTGTCTTTAATTAGTCCTGCCACTTTACAAAACTTCACTTAAAGTACTTTTAATAGATGGCAAGTGTATAAAAAGCCTTTTGCCTTCCATCTTCTGGATCTTTTCTTTTAATCTCCAGCCAGAATTTCCCTAAAATCTTGGGATTTTGCCATGTGTGTAAGTGCTGCTGCATTCTCCTTTTTCTCCTACCCCATTGTATTTTACAGTGGTCTGAGAGAAATGGATCATAGTCCAGCAATTAAAATAATAGTTTCAGGGAGAGCTTCAACAAAACTGGTTGTTCATTTACATATAGGAGTGAGTTCCATGTAGTTGTTTCCCACAGCTCTGCTTAGCTTCTTATAACAGGATCAGCTTGTTGTGTCGCAGAAATGTCACCAAAAAAAAATGTTTGCATGTAGGCCAACATTGAACTCTTTTCTGAAGTAATATTTACCTAGATTTAGTTTTTGTTTTCTAAATACTAAATGAGATTGTTTATTCAAAATGTTTCCAGTATTTACTTCTGTTTTTGAGGATTCCGTAGTCAGTTCCTAAATTAAGAATTACAGGATAGGAGCTAAATGGCTTTGAGTATAGTTTATAAAAAGTTAGTGAAATTGTATCACAACTGTAGGACATGCTCTCATTCATTATTAGAAATCCCAGATGCAGGAGTTTTGTACTTTAAAATTGTCCTATCTAATGCATAAACAGTACTGCGACTGAAACACCCCTGAGCTGCGGTGTCAGGCTCTCATTCTTACTTAGAAATCTTGCATTCCTGTCTATGGTGGTACAAATTCAAGTCTGTAGGGCTTTGCCTGTAGCTTTGTCATTAGGTCAGTCTGATGTGAAAACATTTGATTTGACTGTTCATAGGCAGAAAAGATCCTAGAACCTAGTGTGTGGTTTCTTTGGCGTTCCTTGACCTCGGTATTGACTTAAAGGCTCAGTAGATTCCAGTGTACTTTAATATTCTAGGCTGTAAACTACATTGGTTTAAGATCATCTGCATGCTCTGTTCAGACAGTCCTCCAGTTAAAGTGGAAGTCTTCCAGAGGAGATAATTGGAGGCAATATCTGCATGAGCTCTCCTTTTGCTGGAATATGAGCCAGCAGGTAGTCGTGTATGTGTGGAATTACATCCAGAACAGATGGACTTCTGTCTTCTTCTCCTCAAATACATACACAGATTTTCTTGTGCTGTGCTGAATCCTTAGATGCTTCTTGTCTAACCTGTTTGCAAACTTTATTCTGAACTGGACAATACAGTAAGGTCCATTATTAATAATTTCACACTTTTCTTTTGTACAGAAATTTGTCCAATCTCAGCAGAAAGACATTTTTAGAAGTTTCAAGCAAAATCAAATCTTTCAAATGGTGAAAAGGCACTTCTCTGAGGACACTTGAATAATAAACCTCAGATTGTCTAGCTTGTTGTGCTGTGAAATTAGGTGTTCATATGCTTGGGCAGGCGGTGCCAGATGACCTCCAGATGTCCCTTCCAACCTCAACCATTCTGTGATTCTGTATAGATTGCATCTCGGTTTTATCCATACCAGATCATCCTGTATGGCTGAGCGTTCTGGTGGTCAGAAGACGTCAGTTCTTGCATCTTCTTGAGTACTTGTTGAGCAACTTTGTATTCCTTTGTTGTACTGGTTTCAGTTCTCTTCTAATGATATTGAAGTTTTCTGTCTTAGGGTTGCTACAGATTTTTCTTCTAATATTTTAAATAATACAGTAGCTCAAGGATTATGCTTGGTACGTGTTCCTAATAGTAATGCATATTGACAACCATCTTCAAAAGAAATAGGAGGCTGGCTTTCTTCATCTCTCTCTTGTGGGTTTCAAGTATGCAAAAGGCTGTATTTGGTTTTAAAACTTGAGTAACACTTATGCCACTTGCTTTTGCAAATGTGGGTTTGGGAGATGGGCTCACTTTATTTACTGCCTGAAAATATTGCATTTCTATTATTTTTGAAGTATTGATTCATTGTTATTCTGACTCTTCATCTGTATTGACATTTGGTTTGTAGTTTCTACTTTTCAGAGAAAATAGCTAGTTTGCTAGTTGAGTATCTCTATAATAACTCAAGGCTTTGTGTATTGCATCTTTTCTAGCAGCACTTTTTGTGTTCCTTCATTCACTGTTTCGTTCAGTGCCTGAAGAAGACTTGTGAGTAAGCCTCAGCTTTACTTCTAGTTTTCTATATGTTTACTAAGCAGCCCTCTTGAGTCATACACCGGGATGCTTGATCTGTGACCTGGAGATAATTCAACCAGTGCAGATCCCATTCTTTAAGAGAGCATGGGCCAGAGAAACTGTTGGGACAGCAGCCGTTTCCAGCCAATCAGCGAGGTAACCCACGATCACCACCAGTCCTAGCATTTAAGTACACATTTTGTTCATTTGTTAATAGAGATGTCATATGTACCACTTGTGTACAGAATCGTTGTGATGCACATGCACAGTAGGTCCATGATGAGGCCACACTATGGAAAATTGTAGTGGTCTGTCCATTCTGAAAACCGGAAGTCACTTCCAGGTGTCCAGTTTTGCATTGGAAAATTCTGAGGAGAGTGATTGTATACACTGTGTGACTTTTCTGCAGAATCTACTGTTGAGCACCACTTCCATTGATTCTACAAATCTAAAGAAACTGATGAATAGATGTGAAAATAACATATACTGGTCACTGTAAGGCATCGCTGTAGCAGTCGCTGCTGTTCTAGTGGGAAAAATGTACAAATTTGCTTCTGTTTGTATCTCTGAAAAGAAACAGAAACATAAGATTGACACATTTAAAGCATAAAACTTAACCTAATCCCAAACTATGTTTTTAATTTATGTTAATTGATGAGTCTGTGTGGCCTGAGATCCTCAGTGAGTAGATCTGTTTTCTCCTTGTGGCTCTATTGGAAAGAATCCACTAGGATTTGTAATGGCTTAGTGCAAACCGTGATTGCTATTAGTGGAATCTGGGCTTCAGACTCAACAACATGACATTGGTGCAATTTGTTGCTTTTACTTAAAATGATGGAAGCAAACGACTCTGTTCTTAACAGTAGCAGGGTAAGACTTGCAGTAATATGGATTGTAAATAAAAATAGCAGTATAACCAAATATCATGGTAAATGAGTCCATACTAACAAAGATCAAAGTGAGTAGCTGTATAAACCCATGTAACTTGACAGCTGCTGGCCTAATAGGAGTCTTAGATCAGCAGCAGCTTGTTTGCTTTCTTGGCAGAATCAAAAATGAGAAGCAGCTCAGTGTATATGTTTTATGAGATTTCCTTGGAGTGAGGTGGTAATTTGACTCTGGTCACTTGAAAGCTATAGTGTTTTTCATGGGGGTTTTTTGTACATAGAGGGAAGGGGACAGAAGGAAATAAAAGGAAGCTTTCTCCATACATGTTGTTTTTTAATTCAACAATAAAATGGCATTCCAGTTCAGCAAGAACTGTAAAATAACTGCAGTAGAAATTGGTGTATTATTTTTTAAATATAATTAATTTGAGTAATCAGGTGCTAGCTATAAAAGCAGCATTAATTGTCTTGCATAACTTGAAAGGAACCTGAATTTAAGTACAGTAAGTTTAGACTGCCTCCTTGTTCTGTTTATTCTGATGCTTTGCAATTTTGTTTTCTAGGGAAACATAAATTAACCTTAACTCAGAATCGTTGGGCAATCATGAAAACAGAGGTATTTTTTTAAGTGTTATCAAAGAAACGAACAAAGAGTTCACCCCTGTTAGTGTAGGGGGCGGGGGGAAATGTGCAGAACTGATTTTGACTGATCAAAGTGGTAGGTAGCAAACACCTGAATTCATAAATTTAATCAGGGGGACAGACCTATATATTTGCCAGAAATTCTCAATGTGTAGCTCCAATATCAAATTTAGTTTAAGGTGGATTGGTTTGTTCACCTGTTTTTTAAAAGCTTTGGTAGGCATTTGGACAAATAATATGTGTGAATGAATTTGAATTTCTCCCTGAATGTGATCTGGGCATACATTTTAAAAAAAACCACCCTCTTCCACCCCCTCTCTCTCCCCCTCAAAATCCCAAACACCTGCCCCAAAACAAACAAACAAGCAAAATTGAATGGAGGAACTGGAGAGGTTTAAACAACTATTAGTTTTTCTGTTAATTATGTCGGGGGAGTGGAAATCCCTTGTTTCAGAATCAGTCTTCAGTACAGCCATGAGTAAACGAGTAAACACTCAGGTTTGTTGGTGACTCAGTACAGCAAAAAAAAAGGTCTGCTACCACTGCACAGACCAATACTCTCTCGGCTCACATGCTGCTAATAAATGACTTCTCCCATGTTAGAGGGGAGTGTTTTCCTTGAACACTTCCAGGGAGGGAGCATCCAAACTTCTCTGGGCAACCTGTTCCAGTGCCTCACCACGCTCGTCATGAAGAATTTCTTCCTTAAGACTAATCTGAATTAGACTGGGGTTGATACTGGGACCAGCCCTGTTTAACATCTTTGTTGGCGACATGGACAGTGGGATAGAGTACACCCTCAGCAAGTTCGCCGACGACACGAAGCTGCAGTCAACACATGAGAGGGAAGGGATGCCATCCAGAGGGACCTTGACAGGCTGGAGAGGTGGGCCCATGCAAACCTCGTGAAGTTCAACCAGGCCAAGTGCAGGGTCCTGCACCTGGGTCATGGCAATCCCAGGCACAAATACAGGCTGAGCAGAGAATGGATTGAGAGCAGCCCCAGGAAGGATTTGGGTATGCTGGTGGACGAGAAACTCAACATGAGCCGGCACTGTGTGTGTGCCACCCAGAAAGCCAACCGCATCCTGGGCTGCATCAAGAGGAGCGTGGCCAGCAGGTCGAGGGAGGTGATTCTGCCCCTCTATTCCACTCTCGTGAGACCCCACCTGGAGTACTGCTCCAGAGCCCCCAACATAAGGAGGATGTGGACCAGTTGGAGCGAGTCCAGAGGAAGCCACGAAGATAATGGGGCTAGAGCACCTCTCCTGTGAGGACAGGCTGAGAGAGTTGGGGCTGTTCAGCCTGGAGAAGAGGAGGCTCTGGGGAGACCTTATGGGGGGGAGAATCACCTCCCCTGTGAATGCTAATACTGAGAAGTAAGCATATTGTTAGAAGGTTAGAGATCTGCATGTGCAGTAGAGACTTCTCGGATATCCATGGATTTAAAAAGTTGAAAATGACCTGTTTTTTTTTCTGTATCACGACTTATGCCTTAATCATTAGACTGTTGAATGGTCTTGTAGATGCTCTGGTCATTCTTTTTAATTTCTGAGAGGTGGTGTGCTCATCTCAGTGAGGAATGGGAAGAACTTTGATACTGCAAATTTTGCAAAGACTGAGCAACGATTAAGCATCCAACACTGAGTCAGTATGCAAAATTATTCTCAGAGAGGTGTTGTGTTATTACTGCAAAGAAAATAGTGGCAAATTCTGCTGTTATACAAGCATAATTCTGTGTATGTCATGTAACCACATCTGTTCTGTATTTCTTTTGTCAATTAGTCTAATGTTATAACTGCTCTAATTTGGTACCTTTTGTTACACCTGAACCTGTTTCATCAGTTTATCCTGTCTGCAGAACCTGAAAATAACCTGAAAAAATACATACTTAGGGACTACTTAAAAGAAAAAATATATATATTCATTAGAAAATAAATGCTTACCTTCTCTTTTTAGGTCAGAAGACTTGTCTGCACTTACATGGTATCTTTCCTTACCTCTATGTACCGTATGATGGTTTTGGACAGCATCCGGAATACTATCTTCGTCAAGTGGCATTCAGCATTGATAGAGCACTTAATATGGCTTTAGGCAATCCATCTTCTAATATTCAACATGTTTTCAAAGTGTCGTTAGTATCTGGAATGTAAGTATGACTTGTTAGAATTTTTGGTTATTTATTTTGAAATGGTTTTGCAGTTGTACTACATAGAAGGACTTACTATGGACCTGGGTGACTTCCGTGCTTTTCCTTTTTCTTTTCCCCAGTATGTGTCATCATAGAGGCCTGTACGACTACCAAATAACTCTTCTCACATGCTTTGACTTTAACATAATCAAAAGGTTTTCCCTGACTTGACACAACCATTTTTTCCTCAACTTGGATCTTAATGTCTATCATTTTTCCAAAACTGTTCTGTTTAGCTTTTTCTGTCTCTGCTATTACAGCAGTACTTTCCAGCAGCATTTTCTACCCGTCTGGGTTATTCTCGGTTCCCTGTGACCAGGTGTGTCTTGCAGGAGCCTGACTCTAGGTCTTCTTTTCTGTGTTCATCTAAGATGACCCCTTTAGGAAGCACATCACAGAGACTGTCAGGTCATATTTATCCATCTGATTGTGCCAGCAGCACAGGCCGGGAAGTGGAGGCTCTTAAACATTAATTTACTTACCTGTCAAGCTGACTGTTGTGTTTCCTTTGGTGTAGCTTTCTACTACTGCGGGAACTATATGCTATTATTGAATGTTAATGTTTTAAGGATTCTCTTAATCAATTTTTATTTAACTTGCATAACCAGGGACTGAAAAATATGTCAGATCATAGTGAATAATAGGGAGCTGTCCTGGAGGAGCACAGTTAGTCTATACATGCATTGAATTTTTCATCTTCAAAACAATGTAAACGCTGATTTTCAGTGTGCAGCACTATCTTTTACTTTTTTTTTTTCATGCACTTCTGAAATATGTTCTTTCTAACTGTTAAGTTTAGGAAGATAATATTTCTATTCCCAGATAGTTTTAGGAATATCTTCTGCATATTGCTAGTAAAGTGGCTGCAATATCTTATTTTCATTTTTTAGTCAGAACTTTCTGATGTGTTTTTGCAGTAACAAGGACTGTAACCCACCAGATTTCTTATTTTTATTCTCTTTGTGAGAACTCTGTAAATTGTAATACAGCTGTTCGTCTCAGCAGTGAAAGCTGGGCAGAGTAAACTGTAAAGAGGTCCAGGCATAAAAAGGCAGAATATGCTGTCCTTGTGCGTTGTGAAGTTAAAGTAGGCATTCATAGCTAACCTTGGAAGTGTTGTAAATCTTGTTCTCCATGCTGCTGTCTCAATGTGAGTATGGATCACTTGCCATGCAAGTACTGACTTTTTTTTCTTTTGTAAAGTAGCTTTTCATTTACATGCCTACAGCACATTGAATCTTTATAACTCAATGTTTATAACCTGTCATTAGGTTTATTCTATTTTTCTCTAAGAAAGAGATTGATTCATTATACATTATTTCCTCCTTTTCAGCTTAACAGCTTTAAATTTGTTTGTTTTTTTTTTTTTCAATTTGTTTTAACATCATAAACATTTTTTTAAACAGTTCAGTCTAGCTTTTGGAGATATTAAATGTGTGCATACTTTACCATATTAAGGATAGCAGTTTTAATGCTCTAGTTGTGCAGTTCTGCTGAGTTTGCATTTAATTTAGGACTGAAATCCCCCTTACTACTGAACTTCATTTTTTTGACTTAGCAGGTAAGCATCCCAGTTGCATGTTTTATAGTACTTTTGATAAAGAGATTTTATTTTATTTTGTAGAGGTAACATTTAAATGTTTGTTTTCCTGAATTTCTGTTGACTTTGGTTGTGGTTACTGCAAACTGTAGACTTCATACATTCACCCATGTGTTGAATTATGGTCTGTTTCCTTAACATACTGTTTTACAAGCATGTTAGATTAGATTAGAATTCTAGATGCTGAAAGTCAGTAATTCAGTCCAGTAATCCTAGAATTAATGCTGCCTGTTCAACCTCAGTTTAGTCTTGACATATTCATTGTGCTATATATACCTTAATTGCATTCTCAAATCCTATTTTCTTCAGGATTCATGCCTAATTTAGTGCACGAGATTATTAGTAATCACTGAAAAGGGGCAGCTGTTCACTTTTAAGCTGTTCTCATTGTTCAGTTATTTATATTACGCAGCCAGTATTTACTCATTTACACCTGATCTGCAGAATTAATGTCCTTATAAGACTTCGTTACAGTATTTATCAGACAGCCTGAATGCTGGTTTTGAAGTAGTCTGGTACTAATATGTTTATTAAAAATACTGTTATGATGGTGTGCCATCAGTGTGTTTACACATGGGGAATGTGAGAAACAATGTTAAGCCAGACATGCCTTTTAATTATTTTTTTTCTTAAATACTTTGACATGCATAGGGCCTATTCTTTTTGTCTTTATATAGTAACATAGTGCTCCCCTTTGGCCTGACACGTGGGAATTTTCATTCTCGTAGACATGCGGTTTATCTTCTAATTTTTTTTTTCTCTGGATTTTAATACTCTTTACACAGTAAAATGCAGTTACATAAATGCCTCAGCATAACTGGCTAGCTTCCTGCTTTTACTTTTTCCTCTCCAGGCCTTTTTATGGTTACCATGAAAAGGAGAGACAGTTTATGAAGATCTATCTTTACAATCCTGCAATGGTAAAAAGGTAAGGATGTAGTGATATGACGTTCTGGCTGATTTCCTTATATCTTTAATTAAAAAGTCAATTTTGCAGCAAGATTCACCTATGTCTTAATAAAATAAAAGCAACAAAATTATTGTCCAGATTTTTCAAACACATAAGAAAGTTGCTGATTTTAACCGCACCAATGATCTTTTTAAAGCACAAGCATGATAGGAAAGTAAGACCAAAATGTACTTGCCTTTAGTTATCTTGTATTAACTGTAATTCTTGACCACTTGAACAAATTTGCATCAGGTTACTTTTCCTGTAACTCTTAAGGAGAACAATGTAGTACTCTTTCGTATGTTAATGAAGTAGATTTTGTTAATTTTTAAGTTTTTTTTAATTCCTGCACCCATTACTAAGTTTTAAATATACTTGAAAAACTGGATAGTTTTTGTTATTATACACTTTCTGTATTTCTCAGTGGGGTAATGTTCTGTTAAATGAAAGCACACTTGATCTCAATGTTACTGTCACAGTAGTTGCAGTAAATTTAGGAATAAATAAGGAGGAATTATTTCTCAAGAATAAACTGAAATACCTTGAGTGTGTAGTATGACTTGTGTGTAGTAACTTGATTTTTTTTTTTTTTAAGATCTAATACATGATCGTGAGATAGGATTGTCTGGTTTTTTTTCTAGGCTAGTAAAATTTTGCATTATTTTAGATTTCTATCTTAATGTAATCTGTACACATGTATGATATGACAGTTGTTTTGAACTTTGGAGCTTCTCATGTTTGAATTACTCCTGTCCAAATAAGGACTCACACTTCACTTAAATTATTCCTTTAATTTTTCTGTATGAAACTTTATTTTTTTTAACCCAGTTTGCTGCATTTAGAAATGATTAGTGCTTTTATTTGATTTATACATGTATTCTGTTACTTTGAGATAAATCTATGGCACCAATTTATAATTATCCAAGTACCCGCAGTTATTTTTTAATGTGCAGGTGTTTAAAAGAGCAGATCTGTCATGCTTCTAGGAAGCTGTTAAAATACTGCTTCTGTGTACACAGTATGTAACTTTTAAAACTATGCAGGACAGGAGAACTAGAGAGACTGTCAAAGTGATTACTGGTGTGTAGGCATACAGCTGCCACAGTTATTCTGTAGAAAGATTTCCGTGGGCTGTAGTGGCTTTGGATCACTTGCAAGAATGGTACATGGTAGGATGTTCTTTCAGAGATATTTTTTTTTCTTTTAAGCTGGAGGATTCACAACTCCTTTGTAATTAATGCCTAAATATTGAATCATTATTAGCAGAGATCATTTTTGTGAGTCTGTTGTGAAAACAAAATTCTTATGTTAAAAATGCAACTAAAGCAAAAGTTTAAGTATCTTTTATTTCCATAAAATCAGATATCAGTATTATTATACTGGGATAATTTTTTGTTTCTGTCCTACTTTGTGTTTAATTTTAGAGTATGTGAGCTTCTGCAAGGTGGAGCCATAATGAACAAATCTTACCAGCCTCATGAAGCCCATATTCCCTACCTCCTTCAACTCTTTATAGACTACAACCTATATGGAATGAATTTAATAAACCTGGCTGCTGTCAAATTCAGAAAGGCAAGGAGAAAAAGTAAGATGTTTATTTCTTAACATGAAATAATTGTTTTGAAGGCTAAAAACTACCATTTTGAACAAAATGTCACAAGCTGTCAGACCTTTGCCATAGTTTGCTGCTGAATGGGTATTGTGTTGTTTCCCTGTAGTTTGCTTTCTGTGTCAAAACAAAGTCTGTGTGTAGCTTTCTATAATTTTTCCTTTCTGTGGCTATGTTTTGGGACTGAGGAAGAGTCTGCTTCCTGAAATGAGATGCTGTATATCAAGAAACACATGTTCTGTCAGCAGTGCAGCTGTGGCCATTTTCACAAGCTGATCACACCTCTTTTCAAGTTAGAAAATTAAAAATAGTTGACATTTAGGTGAAGAATTTACATGAGAGATAGCATACTAATACTGTTGCTTTAATTTTTGATGTTTGTTTTTGATCCCTGTATCAATTATAATTCTTTTTTTTTTGCTTGCAGTAGTGTCGTTACGGAATTATGGCTAATAATTATGCTCTGCTGACAGATAATATTTTTAATTAAAATGCTTGTGTTTGTACTAAGGTCATTTGTCCTAAAGGTAAAATTTGAAATAAATGTCTGAGCAAAGGAGATATTTTAAATTTTCATTAAAAAAAAATCAGTTTGGCATTTTGAATGTACACACCTACATAAAAATGAAGTTTGGCAAGAACATCCATAATGTTATCTAAATATTTCAGTATAAAGGGGAGATAACAATAGGAAAACTATAGTGTCTTTGGTACTTAACATTTAGAAAAATAAGTATTGTTTACTTAAATCATAATTGTTCCTACAGCTAATGCAAGAGTTGAAAAGAATGGTAAAGTATCTTTCTGTAAAAACAGCAAGTAAGAATCATGCTGACTTTAATTTTATCCAATTATTTTTATGCATGTATATTCAGATAACAATAGATTAGTCTATGGGGTTTCATAACTGATTCTCATCTAAAGAAAAATAATCTTTTCATACTAAGCAATAGGCTACATTTTTTGCTGATGTTAAAACTGTAGGAAGACAAAAGCTCAGCCACGGACAGAGAATCCTGAGGATCTTCAGTTCTGAGGAAGTATAGTCACGCACCTTCAGTCTTCCAAACATCCAAAGTGGCCTTCTGGAGAAATGCAATGTGATTGTGTCAAATAGTTGCTCCCAAGAGCAACTCCCAATGCAGTCAAGAGGCCGGTCCTTGCAGAGCAGCCCTGAGAAGCGCCATCCTTTCTAAGCTCAGACCTATTGGAGTGGTGTAGAAGGCACAGCCTGTGCTTATGACTGACACACTTACCTGCTTGTTCCACAGCTTCTGTGTCTTGGGTGTGTGCATTCGTTTTAGTCAAGTGTAGTTTTTACCATGCAGGTCAGGCTGAACATGGTTTCTTGGAAGGCGGTAAAAGCCTTTGCCTGAAGACATGCAGCAAACACTAATTTTTCTTCCGTTGCGGATGATGATATAAAAATTGGTCTGGCAAGGAACAGAAAATTCAATAATAGATCCTAAACATAAGTAAGCAGCCTCAGGAGCCTGTTTCCAGTAGTATTTTTTTCACTGAGATAAGTAGACTGTTTTGAAGGCTGAGAGAGGTCAGCAGGCAAGTTTCTAGTAGCAAGAATACTCTGCCTTCATCAGCCTATATCCAGAAGATGCAGGAGTTCTTTTTTTTCAAGTTCTTCTCTTTACGGATAGTGAGGAAGAAGGCTGCAAATTTATTCATGTACTGCGTGCCACTAAAACTATTACAAATTATTTTCGGTAGTTGAATCTTGTTTTGTAATATGACTCTGAAAGACCTTGATGTGTCACTGCTACTGTCTTTAAAGATCTTCATGTCAAGAAAAGGAGAATATTGAGTGTCCTTAAATCTCTCTCTCTATGAGTAACTTCACTGAAGAAAAAAAACAGATACAGGAATTTGAGCCTCAGTCTTTAGAAGTATTTGAAGGTAGCGTTCATAGGGAATAAGAAAGAGGGTAATGTACTGAAACTGCTCTGGTGTGGTATTTGAAATGGATATGATTTTTTAAAATAATAGTATTTATTTACCAGTTGGCCTAAAATCTTTGATAGCTGCTGTGATTTATTTTCCTTTAAAATGTACAACTATTCAGTCCCTTTTCGTCAACTCAGAATAATCAAGTTGCAGGTGAAAAACGACAAGAGATGTTTCCATGCATAGTCAGATTGCATTTTAATACAGGGAATTAGCTGATATGCCACATACTAAAAACATGGCAGTACTTCTTCTTCCTGGACCAACTCTGCCCAGGGGCAAGTCATCACCTTTGAGCAGGAGAGACACTAAGCTATGCTAGATTTGAGCTGGATCTGTCAAAACAGGATCAGATATTTTGTGTTGTCTTTCTGGAGTCACCTGCTTAGGCATTGCAGTGCATAGACCATCTTAGTGAGGGCTGAATGTGAGCTAGCTCCTGCACAAACACAAGCATGTCTTTTCACCAGACTTGAGTACCACATTTCCCATGTGAGTTTAGTGTCCGTCTGCCATGTCAGTGCACGTAGGAGTCTGATGTAGGGGCAGGGTTTGCAGAAACTAGTCTGAGTGCAGTAAGGTTGGTCTGGAACATATTTAATTAAGCCTGCTGGATTTCAGTTGCTTCTATTTGTAGCTTCTAAGGCACTTCTGGCATAGTGTTTCTCAGTTGCTTCTGTAGTAACTATATTATTCAGGGCTTCTTGCTACATGAGATATCCTTCTTCCTGCTATTGCAAGTAGTGGAATTCACATTGGCAAGACTCTATTATGAAATGTACTTTATTAGAACAGGTATTTTTATTCTATAATTTTAAATATTTATTTACTGAAGGCCTCAGTTATTGTATCTTTAACAAATGCGAAAGTGTTTGCTGTCGCTGAAATGTAAATTTAAGACGAAAAAAAAAAAACCCTGTTAATGTGTGACACCAACATAGCTGAGGAAATTCAAGGTTGAAGCTGGTCTTTCACAAAGAAGCAGAAGACTGAGTAATTTTCAAGGTCTCCCATTTCATCTCCCCCCTAGCTCTATTCCTGGGCTTTTTTCTTTCTTTTGCCATATCCTGTGTATGTTGTCTTTCCTTCCTCTGAAGAATGAAGGTTCAGGAGGAGACCACAAGGGAGGTAGTGAATCTTCGGAGAGGACTTCTCTAGCATGACTTTGGAGCATGCTTCCTTACACTGAGACCTCTGAGCAAACTTCGATGGTGTTTTCTTTATTTGTAGGTCAGAAAACATCTGCCTTCATAGCAGGTTTCTACTTACTGCTACTATCACTGCATCTAGAATATATTGTGTATTCTCTTTCAATTTACATATTAGAGGAAAAGTGTGAAGTAGAATTTAGTGTTTTCTTTGGCTTCTGTTTTCCATTGGGATCTTACCTGAGGACCCAGACACTTGGGAATTCTGTTGTTTACATCAGATTCTGCATAGTTTACTTTGAAACTGTGCAAATAGGAAAAGATTGAACTTAGTTTAATATATGATTAGAACACAGCAAATGTAATTCTAGTAATGTCAGTGTGTTGAGAATATACTTATATATGTCTACATGTTAGAAAGAAAGTTAAGTAATTTAAGATAGCATAGTTACTTTTTGAACATGGTATCATGCAGTGCTGTTTGTTCTTTAGGAGCGTTTGGACTGGTAGTATTAAATAATAAACACAGTTATATAATGAAATATGCAAAAAATATTGCCACATAAGTGAATGCTTTTCTCATTCTAATTTTCTTTCTAGGTGATACATCAGGTATAATTAAGCATCATAGAATTCATTTGCCAGAAAATTCAAGTAACGCATCTTTCATTGAATGGGAAGAAGATGAAATACCAAGGTTAGCATGCCAGATTTTTTCATGTATGCTGTATTTTCTTAAACATATCAGCTTGTACATACTACAGGGTTCCAGTCTCTCATTTAAAGGATCCTTATATATTTTATATGTTTAAAAAAAAAAAAAGTCTTACTAGTGTGACACAGATGATCATTATTTCGTTTTGGTCATCTGACACTTTCTGGTGTATGATTGTAAAAATCTAACTGGGAGATAACAGTGGGAATATATGTGGCAAATTCAACTTTCTGGTTTTTGGAAGATATGTTTCTAGCTAATGACTTCTGATTAAAAGCTAGGCAAGTTCAATACTTACAAAGAATACTTACATCAGTTCACAGATTCTGTTTTTGTAATCACCCTTAACTAACATGAGTAATGCTGTCAGAGTTTTCCAATTTGTCCTTTTCAGACAGTAGCTACATAAGAATCTCAGCTTAGAATTTTCATGTCCACCTCCCATAGTCTTCCTTTTTTTCTAGACATTTCCTAGTCTATAGCTTGTAATTTGTAATAGCTTTACTTCTGTAAGAAAAGGAATGTATTTGACGTGTTGGGGTTTTTGGGGGCAGGGGGCGGAGAGGAGAAAGAGACAGTATCTGGTGTTGCCTCAATTTGTGTAGTTCGTCTTTAGCAAGTTCATTCTTTAAGCTACTTTACAATGTTTGACAGGTCCTGTAAATACTCTATCATCTAGTATTCTTCTAGATAGAATTTGCATAGTTCTTGTCATTCTTCTCTGAGTAGCTTATCAGGCTCAGTATGCCGCACTGCTTACTAGCGTTACGTACTGGGAGCATCCGCAGTAGAGAGTAAGTGCCTTAAACCATACTTAAGATTTTTCTTGTGTGCAAAACCTTGAGCTTGTGCAAGGTAGCATCTATTTCTTTGATTCTACTACACCTACCTTAAGGAGATTTTGAAACGACATTCATTTAATGGTTGTCTTGTGATTTTTAACTTGTGGTCAATTGTTGTTCTTGGGCTATTTCTTATCCTTTTTTGCTGCATACTTCATTCATAGTCCCTTTCAGCCTTTATTTGGCTTGGTTACCTTAAGCCAAGTTACTTAAGCTTTGGGGGACTGGGTATAAATTAGACTAGGATTATCTGATGTTACTTTATACAGATCTGGGGAAGGCAAATAAGAAAGCAAAGTAGCACTTCCTGGCTATCAAACACAGTGAGGGATGAGCCCAGCATAGTAGGAGCCAAGAGTATCTTGTCTGCAGGCACTCATCCTCATGGCTGTATTCACAAGCCTTCTTTCCTCCTCTTTCCACACTTTTAATATATACAGCCAGAGGCAGAGCACCTACCTTGTGCCATTCCTTCAGCTCTCACACACGTTCCAGCAGTGGGATGTTAGCAATAATGGGGCTAATACCAAGCCTGTCCATTCATTCTCTGTACTTTTGCCAGCAGAAATTTATTTCTTGAATGTAAAGCCTGGATACTACATAGTATACCAAACAAATTCTCTCTAGCGCTGTATGCAACGATACTGGTAGTTCTCTTCCTGATATGCTTTACAGTCTCATTTACCATATCACTTTGGCTTATAAACATTTTAAGATTTATTAGTACAAGATATTTCTCCTCTTCCTTTTTTTCCAAGTGATAATCTTCTGTAAGGAATTCCTTATAAATTCATATAGGGTCTTGTATTCCATTTTAAAATTTCATCCTGTTTCTATTATGCTACTTCTAAGTTATCCTGCTTTCATTTTATGATACTATGATCTGGTTATGTATCCAATATGTCTACCAGCTTGCCTTATCAGTATATTTCGTTAGTAGACTCCTGCATTTCCCGACAACAGTATTAATGAGATGTGAGGTAAACTCAGTCCTAGAAACTGGTCTATATTCAGTTCTATTAATTTTGTGTCAACCCTCAGCCTTTTTGTATAACCGATAGGAATTTCACCTTTAGCTAGCTCTTAAAATGCTTTAATAATTTAGGAACTCTTTTATGTCTCCTCCAACTGAAATTGTTTCCCAATTGATACTGTGTTAAACTTTTCTTTGTCTAGAAAATGAATTATTTTATTAAAGATATTCTAGCATGGCTGTCTTACACATTCTCTAGGATGTACATGCCACTGCAAAGTAACAAACCTAAAATCTTTTCCATTCCTGACTTTACTCTGTTCTGTCTCTTCACAAAATTAATTGCCTGTTATAATTTCTCCTGGATTATTTATGGGAGGCATTAACATAAAACAGCATTCTTGTAATCAAACCCATATTGCAGCTTGTCCCACTTTCAGATTACCTTCCTACTTTATTTCCTATAAAATTCCTAAAATTTGCATCTAGATTAGCTTAATGGACCAATAATTGTCATGTTCGACCTTGCAGAGGGTAAATCTGACCCAGATAGTATATGAGATATCAATCCGAGGAAACCCTTGTAACTGTTTCCTAAAATGATTGTGACTCAGATTTTTTACATACTGTTTTTATTCTTGCAGTCTACAGCATTTCTTGATATCTGTAAAGCTACCCTCCTTCCTTTGTTTCTCTTTCCTTAACTGTAGTCCAGACATTTTATTTCTGTGTATAGTTGTATCAACAGCTATATTGTTTTTCAGTTTGATATGCAATACCAGCACAGTCACCTCACTTTATTATCCACTCTTCTTGAGTTCAAGTTGAGATATTTAACTGTTTTGTGAATTGTTTACCAAAAAAAATTTATTTACTGTATTTCACCATTTGACTGCTATTTCCATCAGCATTTGGAGTTTCCCCTATGTGTCAGTACTGAACTTCTAAGTCTTTGCTTGTCCTTTATATCAGATACTAAGATCTCGTAAATCTTTCCCTGCCTTTCACCTGTACACTTAAGTTGTTAGTTGTTCTTTCAAGAACAATCAAAAGGGGAAAAGACAGTCAAATGTTGTTTAAGACTGCAAAATTTTTAGGACTGCCTTGTATTCTTAGTGATTGGGATGTCTGTTGAGACTCATTATCCTTAGTTTTGTGAACATAAAGAATACATTTTAGAGATAGTCCAATGTGTATCTGCCAAGTCCTTGCTGAAAGTGACAGTTGCCAAGTTCTCTGGTTTAACAAAGCAGTGCCAGTGATGTGTCATTTCTTGATTTTGGAGTACAGTATATCAAAGGGTTGAAATCCAATCCTGGATGCCAGGTAGATAATATGCAAGATATTATTTAAGTCTTATGTATGTAACATCAGCAGTATTTGCATGAGTAAATGCCAGTGGTGGTTCCTTATTTCAGAAAACATTTGAAAACTATGCAGAGTTTCTTAATGACTGAAGTAATTCTTCAGTACTAGGTAGCATGTCGCTACTCAGTCACTTCTCCAGAACAGTGTTTAAACCAGCCATGTCCTGTCTTGCTCCTGGCAAATCTCTGAATTACTAACTTGCTGCTATAATTAACATATTGTATTAACCCAGGGGGCAGTTCTTTTAATCTAATTCTAGAGTGATTCTGTTACGAAGTAGACAAATGTCCAAAGCCACTAGTGCCCAGGAATGCCTGATATTGTAAGGCTTTTAGGTGCAATACTTGCCAGCATAACCAGATGGGAACCTACAAAGCCCACCTTAAAATAGGCAGTAGTCACCTGAGCCTGGCAGTGCTATCCAGCAGTTTTGACAAGGGTTCTTCACCTGAGACACGCTTATGTAGTTCCTCAGGTAGCTGATAATAAATGATGAACCACTTCTATGAGTTCCAGTGAGAACTTTCTGGTAAAAACATCAGGCTTGAGGTAATCTGCTGGTCAATTCTACCACTTGGACATGATGTGTTAAAAACAGAATGACTGGTAGAATGCTTTTGAGAAACACTTTTGTTTTTAAATCCTATATTTGCTATTGAACACTAGTTTATATGGAAGTGGAGAGGTCTGACAAGTAACACAGTCTAGCAGTTATGTAACGTTACAGATTTCTACTAGTTTTGTGGCTGTCATAATTGATTTTCTCACTTGTCAGGCTGTCTGTGTTTTTATTTAGCCATTTGATTCTTAATAAAATGTGCGCGTTATTCAAGTCACTGGAACTTCCTGCAAACAAAGACATTTTTTCTTGCACAAACAGAATATCGAAAACTATTATGTCAAAGTTTAGAGTCCTTATCAGTGTAGTTGAGTGACACATTTCAGATTCTCTAGGGGGTTAATTTTTTATCTACTATCCTCAGTTTAACCTTACAAATACCTGAGATGTGGTCATCACAGAACTTGTTTCACTAGACTGTCATCAATCTTGGTGAATTAAGATACTGACCCTGATGTTCATTCTTTAGGGTTTTTGAGGCCTTTGATCTAGATAACTGTATGTAGTGGTCACTTTTTTAACTGTGTGTCCACTGTTGCTTTTAATTCATTGCCTCAGCATCTGAGGAACCAAACCTTGGTACTTTCTTTGAGCACAAGTTTCATCCTACATCATCATCATCATTATTGTTATTACACCAGTGAATAGTGCCAGTAAACTTATTTTCTTCAAAAATAGGGACCATTCTTTCTCGTCTGTTCTCAAAATAAATTATTTGGAGCTTTTTCTGCAAAGGCATGGTTGTTCTGTATTGCAGTTTTTCAGCATAGTGTGCAGATATAAAAAGTAATCTTAAATGAATTGGTTTGAGTATCTCAAGTAGCTTAGACATAGCAGCTCAATGTTGTGCAACTCTGATTTATGTTGCTTCTTAGGAGAGTAAAGTTTTGTTCTCTGGCAGCTGGATTGCTTCCATTCCTATGCCACCTCACTTAAACTTGCCTTTCATATATTTATATTACAACTTGTACCTTTGGAACAATTCTATCTATGTTTTCTTTTACAGAATGAAACCTAGATGCTATGAAAAGCTTGGCTGAGACTTGCTAAGTCTTCTTTTCTAACCTTGTTCTAATACAGATATTCTCAAGTCATGCTTTTGACATTACATAAAATTATCTTTTTCTTTGCAAAACTGATGCATGTGATGTGAGGCAGGTGTTTAGTCCATTGTACAGGGCAATCTGTGTCAAACAGATCACTTCTGAGTATCTTCCAAGGCGTAACAACTGTTAATGACCCGAAGTACTTCATATTTTCAACTGACTACAGATAGGAGACTGGACACATTCTGACTTCTTCATGCTGTCTTCTCACCTGCTAATTGCAGCACTGTAGCTGCTCAGGAAATGTAGCTTGATCTGGGAGAGTGGAAGATATAGTTTTGTGTATTTTCCTGATGTGTTGTGCATGTTTGTTTTAGGTGAGTAAAACCAGCAAACCTAACAGCTGACCAAGCTATTGACGGTACTCAGATGAAATAGTTGTCAAAGAAGCACATAATCATATTAAATAACTGTACTTCAGGACAGTTTGTACTCCTCCCTATCCTCCTGATATTTTTGTTTTAATTGGAGTACATCAAAATGTTAGAAGGGCCAATCAAAGCTGCTCTGCTTTCATATGCCCTTTGAGGTTTTTCCTAAGGTGGGAACAAATGACTCCTTGGCCTTTATGGCTTACCTGGGTGTTTCAGAAGCCTGTAGTGCTACTGCCCTGAATTTTGGTAGTGGAAGTGTCTAGCGACTCGCCTTGACAAGGACATTAAAATGCCAAATGAATGACCCAGATGTATTGAGAAGACATCTTTCAAGTCTGATGAAAGTCTTGCTGTATGTGTCAGTTGTCTTTATTAGCCTCCACATCAGTCTTTGAAACATGCAGATTGGGCTGCCAGCCCTGCCTTAATCCTGAAAACATTGATAAGAATTACGGTGATAAATGCTAAATTTGTTTTTAAAAAGGGCTCTTGTTAGCTCAGTGTTTTTAATTTTAATAATATGCCATGTTAATTGGAATACTGTAGTTTTTTGACAGAAAGATTCCTTATATCTGTTTGATTTAGAGCTTGGGCAAAATGAGTTTTTCTTTTTCTAATCGTCCAAATAATTTGATTCTCAGTGAGTTGCAGACAAAGAACATTATTATGGAAGAAGATTTAAGTTACGATGACAGCTACCAGTTTCTTTTGAATTCAACAATGTTGAATTTAGTGTTATTTTTGCAGGATAACTACATATTAGAATTTCTTATTTATAAGAAATTTGATTATTTAGAAAGCTCTTGGGCCGATTCTGTCTGTGGTATTGATCAGTTCCCAAGACAAATCACTGGACATACTCTTGATGGGGATGTGGAAAACCAAGATGTGGGGTTTTTTGACAAAATGTCCTAACTAGTTAAAGAGAAAAGAGTAGAAAGCTATCTTTTTGTCAGAGGAAAAGGAAATGTTTCAGTTAATGGTTTTAGTCATCAAACTCTTCAGAAATAGGTCACTAACACTAAAAATATTTTTTTTGTCTCAAACTTTTCAAGAATTTTCTTTCCTTCACTTTCTGTCTCCCTCCTCTTTTTTTTTTTTTTTAAGTTTATTTCTTTTTAAAGCGGAAAGTAGTGAAAGTAGAAAGCTCAGAGCTTTGCTGTTCTATCTACCCAACAAATCAAAGACTGATCTTGACCAGATTTATGGTAATTTACATGTGTCATTAAGCAAAGGAAAGTTTTAAAATCAGAAACTCTTCTCATATCAATGACCACTGTGTAAGGTAGTCCCTTTTCACTTGTTCCCAGAAACGCTTTGATTTCATGAAGGAAGCAGACAAAATTTTTGCAGCCTCCTCTCTCATTCTTGTTTCCCAGTGATCTTGCAGTTCTTTCTTATTATGCGATCAAAATGCAAGTTTCAGCTTGCCTGCAGTTCCTGTCGCCCACTGTGCAGGCAGGCTCTGTTAGAATGCTTTGATGAATACAAGCACCCAAAGTGCATGACGTGAAAAGTATGCATTTTGATCCTATTATGGACTTATTTCTCAGCTGACGGCAAAGCTGGGAATGGAGGGAAGTGATGGCGGGTTGTCCTTAAAGTGTGCATTAGGGCATTGTCGTAGTTCAGCCCTGATCAGGACCAGACTACGCAGTCTCTCTCTCACTCCCCCCACCCTCCAAGACAATAGGGAGAGATAATATAAGGAGAAACGGCTCGAGGTTTGAGATAAGGACAGGGAGAAATCCTTAAAGTTACCGTCACAGGCAAAACAAACTCGACTTGGGGAAAACTATTCATTTATTTCTAAAACTAGCAGGATAATGAGACAGAGAACAAGATAACCTCCCCCCACCCCTCCCTCTTCCCAACCTTAACGTTATCTCTACTACCCTCTGATAGAGACTGAAAAGGTTAATTAATGTCTCAACATCGCTAGACGATGGAAAGATATGAGATTTCGTTTGTTTGTTTGTTTGTTTTCTGGTTTTTGTTTTTGTTGGGTTTTTTTTCTTTGTTTTTTGGAACCTCCATGGGTCCACGGGATAATATAAAATTGACAGGAAATTTATAGTGTCATTGTTTATTGACTGTGCTCTGAGTTGGAGGCAGGGAAATCCATTTTCCTGCTGCGTATACAGACCCCAGTTCTGGTGGACCAGGATTGCACAGCCACAAGGTCCACGAGGACTTGGTCGCCAGCCTCACCAGAAAGCAAAAACTGAACTGTTTTGCCAAAGAAAGAAAAATGGTTGCAAAAATGAACAAAATGCTTAATATTTTCATGGTGCTTTATCTTGGGGCATTTATGATGATGTGCATTGCTATAGTTTTGTTGGTTTATCTTTGTTTACCTTGTGATTGTCCTTGTAAACAATTACTTGCTTCTTCTGATCCCCCAGAGCCATAAGCCTCAAACTTGGCCTGGGACAAATTTTCAGTTGTGTAAGAAAAATGTTGATATGTTAATTTTCTGGTTTTGTCATTTACTTAGATAAGATATTGTTAATTAAATTGAAGTATCTAGCATTTATATCTCTTTGTACACTAACTGATAAACAATAATGTTCAGAATTGTATATATCTTTTTTTTTCTTTCATTCTTCTTCTCTTTTTTATTATTTTCTTTCTCCTCTCCTCTATCATTTATGCCACCACGGAACTCCGTCCCTGAGACAACAATGTTGAGCCACGGGGTGGTGTAAAAGACTGTGTCAAAAATTTGTCTCAACATTGTTGAAACAACGGGATCCTCCCCTGCTCCATTGTGGGGTCCCACCCATAGGCCACAGCCCTTTGTGAAACTGCTCTGGTGTGGGTCATCTCTTCCATGGGGTGCAATCCCTCCAGAACAGCTGTCCCAGCGGGCCCTCCACGGGCCACAGCCTCCTTCAGGCCTCCACCTGCTCCGGTGTGGGGTCCTCCTTGGGCTGCAGGTGAATCTCTGCTCCTCCATGGGCCTCCATGGGCTGCAGGGGGACAACCTGCTTCACCATGGTCTTCACCACGGGCTGCAGGGGAATCTTGGCCAGGAGCTGTATTACTCCTCCCCCTCCTTCTGAACTGACGTTGGCGTCTGCAGCCATTCCTCACAACAGGCTGGCAGACGCCTCTCAGGATCTTTTTTACATCTTATTCACTTCTCATCTCCTCTCCACTTCTTGCGGCCGGGCTGGGCCGAGTTGGGCCCAGTCGGCTGCCCGGCGGGAGGCCGGAGGGTGAGGCCTGCAAGGCCCACAAGGCTCGCGCCTCCCCCTCTCTGCCCCCCGCTCAGCTTCTTCACATCTTCTCTTCGCTTTTTTTTTTTTTTCTGTTTTCCCCTTCTTAAATACGTTATCGCAGAGGCGTTATCACGGGACACTCTGCTACCAATTGGCTTGGCCTTGGCCAGCAGCGGGACCGCCCTAGGCCCGGCCGAGTCCACTGAACAAAGGGGAGCGACTTCTAGCAGTTTCCTACAGAAGCTGCCACCTTAGGGCCCCCCCTCACCTAGCAAAACCAGAACAGGCATGAGCAGTCTATTTCTGCTAAAAGGCTGAGCTGCATTGGTTAAGGAGTTCTGTGATCTATTCTCTTATTTCTCACAGTAACTCCAAAACAGTACTGCTGACTGGAGGATTAGTAATCATATATTAATGTATAGCATCTTACAGTCATTAATTAATTCTGTATTATAAGTGCTTCACAACTGCCAGACTACTTTTGGATGTTTAGAATAAAGAAATACCCTGCTCTATCTTCTTTTCCTGTAACCAAGTGAAACATACATTTGCGTACAGAGTGAAGAATACATTTAGTCTATTAATGCAGCCACAATGTGACATCACAAATTTTAAAAATATGACTGTCAAGAAATTATTCTGGAAACTTTGTTTTCTCTGCTTTTAAACTATGTGCTTTCAAAATGCTAGATGTCAGGCGGTTTCTAAAATGGACTTTCAGGATGCCTATTCCTTTTCTCTTATACTTCACTCCACTAAAAATCGAATTGTTGAGATTTCTAGTTAGTTAACCTAGACAAAGGGTCCTGAAGAATAGCATTATTGTGACCATGAGGAGCTTTGAGATTTTCTGTGTTTCCGTAAAATTTTTCAAAGGGTGAACAGACTTCCACATAAACTTGGGAGGTTTCTCTTTCTTAGCTTCCTCCATGGACTACTTAAAATTGGTTCACTGACAGCAACAGGTGGAAGGCCACTGACCTTAGCAGATCTGAAAAGGCACAGCAGGAAGATGATCAGATCATTATACAACAAGCTTGAATCTGTTTCTAGTATTTTAAATCTTTAGTAAGCCAGTTATCCTTAGTTCTGCTTGTGTTTGGGATGCTAATACTCTGTTTATATGTATCAGGCTACCCCTAAGCCTCTAAACAAATTTTTAAAATCTGAAAAATAAAACATTTTTTGTTTCACTTCCCTTAGTTGGAAATGTTAAACTGTTTTGCATTTCTCTAAGCTGTAAATGAGAGAGAAAAATTCTTGCCACTGTGTTTTCTAGGCTCAAGATCATACGAACACAGATGGTCCTATTGGCTGAGAGTTCTATAGGAATTTAATCTTGTATTTGAGGAGAACATTATTGTTAATTGCTGCAGTATTTAGAGTTGTTTACCACTTCTTTCTCTTCTCCCCGCAAAAGAAAAAGCTAATCCTTTAATTTGAAGAAAGAAATTTCTCATCCAATTAGATTTGAATACGACCATTAATTTAAGGACTTGCAGGTGAGGATGAGAATTGGTAATTCTGTATTCAGGTACTCACCGTCATTCCCCTTGAAATATTTTAGATGTCAGTCCAGTTAGAAAACAGTGATGAGGCATGTTTCAAAATAAAAATATTGATAAAATTAACCTGTGGTATTTATGTTGTGACAGCTCTTTAATGTTGAAAGGTGTTGAGCCACAAAGTACCTGTGAATTGGAGGTGGATGCTGTAGCTGCTGACATTTTAAATCAACTGGATATTGAAGGTAAAGTGTAAAATGTAAATCTTTTAGGACAGGAACTGTATTGTAATCTTTTTTTTTTTTAAGGCTCATCTTAGTTAAGCCACAATCCAGATCTCAGTGTTAGTGGAATGTTGATCTAAACATTTATAAAGTTTTGTTATGTTTTTTTTTTTTTAAAAAAGTGAACTCTGAAAGAAAACAGATTGTAAGAATAGCCTATTGTCAGAGCAATAGAAGGAGATTTTTTTGTTAATGCGTAACAAGTTTCAGACCTATAAGGAAAGTAAGTGAAGTATCAACATCCAGTATGTGTGTATGTGTGCATACATCTATACATACATATACACACTTATTTGGTGAGAAGACAAACAAAAGCCAAAGATATAGATAACAAATATGAGATCTAGAAAATAAATAAAGTTACACTTGAACTTTTACTAACACTGAATCCTAGAGTAAGGCAAGAACTGCAATTAAAAAATAACAGGTTGGAATGACAAAAGAGATGGAAAGTGTGAGAATCTAATCTGGGGGAAGAATGCTTCATCACGCTGACAGACTTCATGTGTTATTTCAGCCCAGATTGGCAGGAACCCTGGTTTACAAGCTATATGGGAAGATGAAAAGCAGCGGCGGAGACAGAAATGTGAATCTTCTCAGATTAAGCCACCTGAGTCACAAGGTAAAGAAAAAATGAAAAAAAAATATTTAGAAAGTGCAGCTATTTATCAAAAACTTTGAATGAGAAGCAAGCAGGAGGTAGAAGTTAAATTGATGCATCAAGTTTGAGAGCTTTTTAGATGTACTGTTTTTTTCTGTTCCAAGTTTACTGATTGCCCAGTATGTATATTCCAAATTTAAAATCAAGATACATAATCTTGCCTGAAAACATCATGATTCAGCTAGCTGCAAAGCATTCTAGGCAGAATGAATGGTAACAACGGTTAAGATTGCATGCTTTATGATGGAAAACATTTAAATCTTTAAATACTGGCAAAATTAGATCTCTTATCCTGAAGCTTTCCATGGTAGTTTATGCACAAGAGCAGTTCCTTTTGAATTTCTGTGGAATTATGGCTAAGGTGATGTTAGATGAAAATTCTAAAAGGATGGACAAATCCCTGTATTTTTATGTAAAAATCATAGCAAAGGGAAGACTCTGCTCTGCAAATTAATTGCATAATGAACAGAGCTATTCTCTGCAGAACCTAGACCATATTTCTTTTGAAATATGAATGATATTTGGCAAGTAAGCCAGAGGATTGTTAGAAGGAAAGAGGCAGGTTTCTGGCTAAGGCAGTGTGTTTTCTGACTGTGGTTTTTTTCCTGTGTTTCTGTGTAGTGTTATTCAGGTTGCATAAACCAGACTTTTCAAAATTGTGCACTGCTTGTTCTTTGCCTGGATGCTCACCTTGGTGTAATTGCAACATGATTTGTAAATGCTGTTGATGCTTGCAGTTGCAAATGAGATCAATGAGAGTTTGTGAAGTATTTTAAAGTATTTAAATGCATTTGAAAAATCAGCCCTCAAATTTGGCACTTAAAATTAGCAGACACTTAAACTTCAAGCCATCTCCTAATAGAGTGAGTAGTTTTAGCTGCTCTCTGTGTTGAGAGGTCAAAGAAAAACTCAATAACAAATATTTTTCAAATTTTAAAGACCGTGGATTTGTGCCAGCAACAGAGAGTGAAAAATTTTTTCAGAAGAGAATTAAAGAAATCCTCAAGCAAAATGACTTCTCTGTGTAAGTGTTTAGCCATTTGCCATAAAGTCTAATATTCTTTCCAAACTTTAAATATGCATTTAAAAATTGGTTTTCAATTAACTAGAACGTTGTCAGGATCAGTGGACTACAGTAATGGATCAGAGGAGTTCTCTGCTGAGCTAACACTACATTCTGAGGTACTTTCTCCTGAAGCCTATCCATGTACACCAGCTAATATGGTAGAGGTGCATAAAGATAAAAAGGTGAACAAAGGTGAGTATTTTTAATAGCATAATTGTTTAGGCATAAATTTGTGTCATATTTTGGCTGTTTATACTATTAGCAGAAGTAAGCCAAGGAAGATCTGATTCTCAGTTACGAAAGAATGAGGAGTAGTTTTGCTTTTATTTTCATCATTGTTAAAGTAAGCCTTTTTAAAATTACCATAGCAAATAATGGAAACATACTTGAATAGTAAAATCCATTTTAAAGTGGCTTGTTTTCATAGTGTATTGGTGTCTGTGACTCTTTGAAGTTTTATCCTTTCTCTTTTTGTTTTTCTTTTGAAGAATCCTATAGGATGAATGCTGCTAAAGAAGAAGCACTTATTAATGAAGAAGCAATTTTAAACATTGTGGAGAATAGTCAGAACTTTCAGCCTTTGTCTCAAAGACTGAATCAGACTGCAGTTTTTAGTGAGTATGACTGGAATGTCTTTTTTTTCCAGGCTGTTTTATTGTTCCACAGTCTTTGTAGTGTTCACTTATGTTACCAGTCATGAAAGAAAGTAAGTAGTTTAACTCAGGGAGTTTGTAAAGCAGATTGAGACTTCACACACAAACACACCCTACCACCACCACCACCAAAAAAACACCTTCTCTTTTCTAAAACTGTCACCAGGACTGTGTATTTGTAGAGGCTACTTACTGTGCTTTACTGGTTCACTAAGCCTGTCCTCTTGCCAGGTCAGTTCAATGCAGTCTCTTATGGGTCTCGCTCTTCCTTATGCTTCTAGGGTTATAGGACTAAAACTATCAGAATAAAAAGGATTTTGCCTCTTTATCCGTGATATTCTTGCATGTTTATTACAGTTTTGGTAGAGAACAGGCTCATGAACTATCTTCAGAAGCTCAGCTATCTGGATATATTGGGGATAGTAGGCTGATGATGACAGGCAAGTTGCAGCAGAGCATTTTCCAAAATTTATGAATACAAAAGAGTCGTCAAAGGCAAAGAAACAAAAAGTAAAACATTAAAGAGGGGGAAAAAAACCATGACAGCAAACAAATGTGAATGGCATGAGGGGGAAACAACAATAAAATAACACAACAAAGGACCTTGTATGAAAGCTAATTCAGGTGAAAATAGTTCAAATACTACAGAGAAGAGAAGCACATAGTGCATGCTATCTCTATATATACATTCTTATGTAAACATAAGGTATAATGTTAATATGCACTCAAGTTGATACTACAGAGTGCAAGGGAGGAAGGAAAATATCTAAAACCCGTAGCCTCCAGTGGTTTTGGTAGATATAGGGTGTGAGTATGTGTATGGGCAACAATATATGTCTATGAGTAATGTAATGTACAGTCTTTTCTTGCAAAGAAAGGAGGGGTGGATGGAGTGAGAATAAGAGTATTTCTTGTTACTGTATTATTTTGCAGAAAGTAGGGAAGATTTTGGTTATGGAAGTTTTATAGGCAAGGACTTGGGTTTACAGAGACAACTATAAGTAAAGGAGTTATTGGCAGCTGGTAAACGTGAGCATTGGGGTTTTTTGGTTGTGTTTTTTTTTTTTTTTCCTTTGGAGTGAGAAAGTTGTGCTGAGAGGATGAGAAATGGCTAAAATAGTATATAGGATACATCTTCTGACTGTGTTTGAATTGCTCGGTGAAATAGCAGTGTTGAAATGGTCTGTTTTTTCTAGTGGCTAAGGAATGAAATGGAGATTTTATGACTTTTTCTTCCTTTTTTTAACCTTTTTGTTGTTTTTTTTTGTTTTCTTCTTATTGTGGGAGCTACTCGTTGCTTGTGAGTAGCATGCTACATCTTTGGGTCTCTTACGCTCTTTTGTAGCATGTACTAGTCTTTACTATGACTTTCAGGAGTCATAGTGTCACAGGGGCTGTGAAGTGCACTACGTCTACTGCTGCTGGTGTGAAGTACACAAGGTTTATATTAATGGGAAGTAAAAGTTGGACTTTAATGATGTACCTCACAAAGAGCAAAGGAGTCAAGAACAGAAAATACAAATGAAAGAGGGTTAATTCAGAGCTCTGGCAAAGGGGATGGTTTCCATTCTAAGTGGTTGCATGGTGTCTTTTGAAGTCTTTGTAAAACATGGAAAATGCCTTCCTCACCAATGTTGAGACCTATTTTATATGATTCTCAGGATGATTGTAAATCATATGATATTTCCTGAGGAAGGAAAGTAGAGATTGTAGTTCTTCAGCCAGAGGAGAAGGAGAGAAGTAACAAAGATGCCTGGTAGACTGGAGATCATAAATTGGTTATGAGGTCAGATGAAAGGTAAGCAGGAGGAGAGTGAGAAAAAATTGTGACTTGAAAGGATGTTTAAGAAATTAAAGAATGAGAAGGCAAGTGCATGAGTTAGTGTAAGCTTGGGTGAAATAAAAAAGAAAAAATTTAAGGGAGGAATGAAATCAGGTAAACTTTCAGTGTTTAGAGGAACATAGGAAGATAACAGGTTATAGTGTAAAGAAGAGGGAGATGAAGTTAAGCATTATAGTAAAGGACAGAAGGAAAGAAGAACGGTTTGGACAAAATCAGTATCACCTTTCATGAGATGCAGTGACTGAAAGTCTTCCAAGTGATACAGAGAGAAGTGCCCACAAAGTTACTGCAGCTATTGAGATGGTGCAAGCAAGAGAAGGCAGTGATGCTTTAGAAGCTGATGCTCATGCTGAAATGAAAGGGGAGAGTGAGGCTTTACTAAATGTGAGGAGGTAATAGGAGGATGGAGAGAAAGAGAGAGAGAAATGCTTCCTCTAAATCTACTACAATCAGAAGAGGAATGCAGAAATTAAAAAAATAAGGTTGTCAAGATTCTAGATAAAGAGCTAGAAAAGATAACAAATCATAAAACTTGAAAAAAACAAGATAAGCAAAGAGCTTTGTTTCTGTAGCTTGCCTTGCTTTAGACAGTTACAAACTAGTAGATTTTCAAATGTTGAGAGGTTTTTCGGTTTTGTTTAGTTGATTTTGTTTTTTGCTGGTAGACTATTAACTAGTCATTTACAAGTAGAACAAAATATAGATTCTACTTGTATGGGCTTTTTCTGCAGTGGACAGTAGTGCTGATGAGGCCATGATTGATCTGTTGGCTGGATTGGAGAATGATGGATATCAGATGGGACATCACAAAACACACTCTCACCATCGTTCTCTTGGAAGCTGTCGAAATTCTCAGAACAGTGATGATGAAGAAAATGAGCCACAGTGCGAGAAAGAAGAAATGGAACTTAGCTTGTTAATGTCCCAAAGGTGGGACAGTAGCATTGAAGAGCCTGGGCCAAAAAGAAGGTATATATGTGATTTTCTTTTCTTAACCTGTTCTTTTCTGCCAGATCCTTCCTCCCTCCCAACCTGATTTCAAGTGTGCTATGAGCCCATTGAGCTGTAGAAAGGTCTCTGATGACAGCATTAGAAAAATCTGTGCAGGTCTTGGGATAGAATGCAGTTGTTCAGATAATGCTGTGAATTTTCAGTTTTATAGGGAAATAAAGAGTAAATGTTTTGGTTTGGCTAGACCTAAGCTTCTAATTTGCTGTTTGAAGAAAAATTGAGTAGATTTTTTTTGTCGTATGAGTCCAAATACAAAAAACTGTAGTTGTAACCTGCTTTTAAGGTCACACCTTGGATGTAGTACAAATGTCAATGTGTATCTTGTACATCTCATGTGCCTGTAACTTTTACTGAAGTAAATATATAAGAAGCATTCTTGTGAAGACTGACCCAGAAGCCTGAGAAAAACAGTCATTTGTTTCCATGCTCAAAGATTAAATCAAAACGTGAATGTTGCTCACTGTGCTGGACTGCTAAAGGTCAACAACTTGGATATTTTTAAGGCCAAGATTCTTGGAACACTTTCTCAGGTTGTAATGACCTTTATACACTCTGCACTGACAGACATTGGGAGAAGCTATATCAGTTTCTCTTTACTCTTGCTTTGGGCAGACCTTCTGGTATTTATAATTATATTTGAAAAATGAGAGACTTCATGTAACATTTTGATATTTGGTTTTTTTTTTTTTTTTACATCAAAAAGCATAATTATACTGTGATTCAGAGAGCAAGAGAGACATAGACATATTTTCTTTCCTGAAGATGTACAGGAAAGTTTAACAGAATCAGCAGTGTCCTAGTTCTAGAGATAGTTCATCTCTAAAGCTACTTTTCCTATCTGACCTTTGATTTTCTTGGGTTTTTTCCCCCTCACAGTAGTCTGAAAAGTTGAAATTTCCATCTAAAATACTTAAAGTTAATCTTCAGTTTAGTGGTAGTTTCTGTGCAAAACCAGCCTGTATCTTGCAGAATTTATTAGCTCAGGCACAGCCCTGTATAGGCATGATGGTTCAACTTCTGGTGTCAGGTAGGATCCTGAAGCATTTACCTGCTTTTATGCATTAGAATCCTATTTAAAAACTAATCAGACTTGATGAGCTGGCTCATGCTCATGTATGCCTACATCTTAATCCCAGACAGAAAGTACTGCTGAGAATGTAGATACCAGGTGCCTCCATCGGGAGTCAGCTCATGTTCAGAGGGACTTATAAGCTTTATTTCAGTCTGATCTCTGCAGAATTTGGACTGACTTCAGAAGAGAGCTTGGATATCTCTGCCCCTGTGTGATTTTGCTCATGCATAAAGAGCCAGTTTGAGTCTGACAATGGATCTAGCCTTATTCTGCTCAGACTCGTTCTATCTGTATGGCTTCCTAATGCATCCTACTGTATTTGTACTAACACTTTTCTGCTATTGAGTATTCACCAGTCTTCCATTATCTCAAAAAATTTATTGAGATAATGAGGAGTCACGACACTATATTGGCTGAATTAAATGGCTTTGATTTCTGCTGAACTGAAGAAAAAAGCCCATCAAGACCTAGACTGGTTAATGTATGGTGGTATCATGCTGTGTTACACAAATTTTCCAGGAATCTAAACTGATGGGCTTGAATGTGGAGAGATCCAAGTTATTAGATCTGCAGAAATTGTCTCCAGCCTGACTGGGTTTACTAAAGTTGACAAAGATTTGCTTCATGCACAGGATTATAGCATAATTCAGGTTGGAAGAAACATCTAAATGCTATGTACTCCAGTGCCCTGGTCAAAGTAGTTTTGGATAGATCAGTTGCTTGGGGCCTTGTCTGGTCAGGGTTTGAGTGTCTCCAAAGACAGGGATTGCATAGCGTATATGGGCAACGTGTTTCAGTGTTTAAACACCCTCATAACAGAGAATGTTTTCCTTGTCTATAACATTCCCTGAGACAGTCCTGTGCCCATTGCCCTTTCCATATTACCACACATCTCTGAATCTGGTTTCATCTTTTTTATACCCACCCATCGGAAACTTGACAAGTGCAATAGGATCTCCTTTTATTTTTTTCTCAAGACTGAATAAATGCTGTTCCCTTAGCCTCTCCTTATACATCACATGCTCTAGCCCCCAGTCACTCTGGTGCTGCTTAGCGGGATTTGCTCCAGTTTGTCAGTGTCTGTCTTGTAGTGGAATGCCCAAAACTGAGCACAATGCTCCAGATGCAGTGTCACAGCTATTGGAATTGGCTACAGTCTTGCAGTCATAGCCCAAGATGCAGCTGGCTTTCTTTACTGCAAAGGCACACTGTACACTGTCAGGTTCAACTAGTTGTCCACCAGAGGTTTTGCATCCTTTTCCACAAAGCCACTTCCTAGCCGGTTCTCTCCCTGCCTGTAGCAGTGCATGGAGTTATTTCATCCCATTTGTGGGACATTTGAATTTGTCTTTTTTGAAGTCCGTGAGGCTTCTGTCAGCTCATTCCACAGCCTACTGAGATCCTTCAGAAGAGCAGCCCTACTCTCCAGAGTATTGATTGCTCTCCCCAGTTTGATATTCATTTGACTATAGAGCTGAACATCTTTGCAATGGTTTGGGAACACAGAAGAGCAAACTAAGCTCACTTCGATCATGGCCACTGTATACCTAGCTGTGCTTGTTAGTTAGGTCTCTCTTCCAAGTCGTGCTGCTTCTAGTCTTGAGTTAGTCTGGAAATTATATAGCTATGTTTTAGCCTATTGTTCCTTGACTAATAAGCATGGCTTGATCTTAGTTGGCTCAGTGCTGAACACATTCAGCTGTCTGTGGTGTTAAGATACATACAATTCATGTTCTGGTCAAACTTCACAGATAAGAGTTCTTCAAAAGTAGACTATATTTAGGTTATTGTGGATTTTTCTTCCTGTAACTTCAAAACCTTTGTATTTATACCTTTAAGGTACTACACAATAATGTTTTGATATATCAAGCTGCTAGGGTAGATTATTATTGTCTTAAAAACAAAAAGCAAACAAACAAAAAACCAAAACAACCCGAACCTCAGTTCCTTAATATTTATCTGGGTTTCTCTCTTGTAGCCACAGAATAGCTTATTTCTGTGAAGAATTATGTCCATTTTGTGCTTTATTTTAAGAAGAAGAAATCAAATTCCTAAGTGCTTCTAGAGTTGTAATATACCAGAGGATTTTTTGGGAGGTTTTCTGTATTTTTTTTTCCTTTTTTTTTGGAGGATAAGGAGGGATGGAAACAAACATTGGTTTGGTGATTGTGCTTTATTTAAGCCTGCCAAGAGAGAGAATAGTTATAATACAGTAAGATTCCTTTTATTTTTTTTATTTTTTATTTTTTTTTTTACAAAAAGGCAAACATCTGTTTACTAAGAGCTAAAGTGAAATAATTTTGCATGGTTGGTTTAGTCATCAAATTTCAAGCACTTTCAAGCAATGAAATTAAATTCCAGTAAAATTGAAATAAAATTAAGCATCTAAATGCCTTCTCTTCAACTTCTTAAGCTAGTGAATCCTGCTGGTTTTGTCTGTAATTTTAAAATAGTTGGCTACCACTGTTGCCTCTTAAAATGGTAACATTGAATAATATTTTGAGTTTCTCAGTGAGAAATATAACAATTTTTTTGTTTGTTTCCCTTTGCTCCTCCAAATTACACAACCATATAGCACCACACCCCTTTGATTTTGAGGTTACTTGTGGCTATTGGTATTTTCTACAAGAAGTATTGCACATTAATTAGTTCCTTCATTTTCTCTAGGTCAGTTGGCAAAAGTGTGCATCGAAGTTCAACAGAAGAGGATTCATCTTCAGAGGAAGAAATGGAGTGGAGTGGTAACAATATGCTCCTAAGTAATCTCTCTATACCTCAGTTAGATGGGACTGCAGACGAAAATGGTGGTAAGTAAATAGAAAAACAGCTTTGAAAGTTGGATTATTACCTGGCTCATAATTTGTTTTTGGATCAACTTGCTACTTCACAAAATTACTAAGTGTTTTCAATTCTTGTTTCAATTGGAAGGAAATGCTCTCAACAGGTTGCAGAAGGAAGCCCATTACATCTTTCTTATAATTCAACAATATTTTAATCTAGCCACAATATTTTAATCCCAATGCCCTCTACAAATTACCAGAATTTGCTTTTCCTATTGTATTAGTGGTCCAAAAAAAGACATTGTTTATTTTTGTAGGAAAGATAGTTACTTTGTTGCAAGGGGTATTTTTCTATTATAATTTTTTACACAAATATGGTGTTAAAGTTAATGAATCTGTAGGATCATTTATCCTGCTAGGATTTCATTGTAAATACTAAATGTATTATTCAGTAAACTTTGATGGTTCTTTGCTTTGCAAATATTTTACCACACGTGCAAGTATTTTGCCTCACATGCGGTGAGCCTTTGCTTGAGCCTGTGTTACATTCAGCAAGTTGCGTGTTCACATCTTGGGATTGCATGAGTTAAAACTATGCAGTGGCAAAGCTGATGCAGAAGAAACTGTCTTTCAAAATCTGTAAAAAATTAAATTAATCTGTAGAGATATTTCTTGCCCTCTCTTTATAACCTGCTGTCTTTGACTAAATAAACTTGTTAATAGAATACACAGTTTGCGGTTAGGCAAATAGATAAATATTATTATGTGTTTTATTATACAATCTACATATTTTCACATTTATAAAATTCTATTGAGCAAGACAACGTAAAATGTATGGATCTTGTGGGGAGAATATATCTGTATCCAGGGTTTTCTCAGTATTAGGTTCACTTTTTTTCTTGATCTAATCAACAGTAGTTGTTCTTTGTTTAGAAATGTTGTATTAGTCATACTTCATTGCCTTTAAAATTTGAAATTTGTACAAAAGCTGCTTTCTTAACTCATAGTACAAACTGGTTAAGGTAAAAGCTTGTTTGTGCTCATGCATGTACGTAATTTCCTGTGACTGGATTTGCTCTTCAGAGCAATTTACAAAATTTCTGTATTAGTTCATGTCTCTTGAAGCTACTTGACAAAAATAACAAATATCGTATATTAGTATATAAAATACATATGTCTTGATATATCTATTAGCAATTCTGTATTAGAGGAAGTGAGCTATATGATCTTATTACATAGACAAGCACAGTTGTTCTTTTGTGTTCACTGTTTAAAGCATAGTTTACTTTTTCTTTTGCTTTTATACGTATAATGGTAGAGTTAATACACAACTTGATGTACTACTAGTATATTTTGGTTTTGCAAAATACAGAATTCTAATTTCCTTACTTGCAATACTTTGTAATTTAATGTAAAAAGGGATACTTCTGGCTAATGAGACTGTATCTTAAATCGTTGTTTACATTTTATAATATTTTAAGTATATGAAATATCACAAGCAGAAGAAAAATGTCAGCTTAGAATTAATGTATTGCTGTGAACTTTTACATCAGCTTGTTACAATAGGAGACACGGTAAATTCAGAACAGATCTCAGTCCAGTTCCTCTAAATTAGAAAATGCTTATCCACACATGAATCTGTGTCCATAACATCTGACTGATTGACAAGTACTTTTGTAATTTTTGTATCTGAATAGTCAGGTATCTTGCAAGTGTTTGTTGACACTTCACTAAACTCCCGTTTTCTCCGCTTTCAGTTAATCATTCTCATTCTTTGTGTGGACTCCTACCCTCAAAGAATCATAGGCAACCCCACCCAACTGTGTTTCACGGCTCAGGGACTCTGTGTGTGCATTAGAAAATGTTATTAGAAACAGATTGAGACTTCCTTTTATTTTTCTCACCTGGCAACAAATAAATTGCTAAGCTAAAGGCAACATGAAGCTAAGATAATCCCCAAATTAGTTGCGACTTATAGTAAAGGCCCAAAGGATCTCCCGTCTAATATAACAGTGTGCAGCACGCACTTCCAGGTTATACAGCATGTTTCATAACTCCTATCCCCCTTCAACATTTTAGCTGAATGTGTGGACACATGAAGAAATTGCTGTGTGCCAGGAGCTCTGTGGTAGCTGCCTCTTTGTAGAGGAATTCCTTCAAATTCCTTGGTGTTCATTGTGGTTATGAGCAAGCACACAGTTGCTGCAAAGCAGTTGTTGATTTGTTACTCACCACCTGGTGGTCCACACTTATTCTGCAGTAAATGTGGTGAAAGTATCAGCAAAAGAGAGAGATATCATACCGGGTATCATGTGATGAGTCTGCACAGGACAGTTGCCACAGCACATGCTGGTCGCAGGTCTGTGTGGAAATGTTAACGCGTGGATATGGATTCATGATCTGACTAAATGGTGCAAGCTCCTTGCATAAACACCTGAATGAGTGGTGGATTGCTCTGCTTTACAAAAGCACGGCAATCTACCTATGCTTAGCGCACAGGACAGTTAATGCAAAGCCTTTGCCGTGTTGTAATATAGTACTTTAGTTTTCTGTGCAATGGCTTTTCTATATGGGGAAAGTCGTCTAAGCAAGTTCTTTGTTTTTCAGAGCCAATGAGTATGCATACTTCTCAGGGTCAAAACAAGATATAAGCTTTTCTAGAAATCAATCCATTTGTATTTAGTTATCTGAAAGTGATTTTAGAAGCCTTCCTTCAGAAAACCAGCACGAAATCTTTGGCAGTTGTATGCAAGCCTACCATTTAGGAGTAACTGACAGAATGTCTGAGACACAAATGTACTGACAATGTGATTTTGATAAAGCAATTCATGTTCTCGGGGTCTGTAGCTGTCATGATCATAAATGCAATGTGATTTAGAAGAGTTTTGTTTCTTCTTTGAATGGAAGGGCTTTCATGAAAGTGTCATTAAAATGGTTAATGCCTTAGGTTATTTTCTAACAGGAAAACTAGAGTAAAATTGCTTGTCTTCCATTTCAGACAATCCTTTGAATAATGAAAGTTCTCGAACTCACTCCTCCGTCATTGCAACAAGCAAAATGTCTGTAAAGACCTCAATCTTTCACAAAGATGCTGCTACACTAGAACCCCCATCTTCTGCTAAAATTACTTTTCAGTGTAAACACACAAGTGCCCTTTCTAACCATGTTTTGAATAATGAAGATTTAGTAGAAGACCTCTCACAACCAAACGCAGAAACAAGACCTGAACTTTCAGTCCATTCACTTACGAAAGAAAGCACTTACTCAGCAAAGTACCCAACTCCATTCACCAATAGTACCCATGCAGAAAACTCTCACAAAGAGAGTAACAAGAAGGATACCATCCCAGTTCCCTCATGTGAAAATAATATTTTTGAGTATGAAGATGATATTTCATCAGTGAGCAGGCAGATACCTAGTAGGAAGTATACTAGCATCAGAAAAGCTGAAAAGGATGTCTCTTTTATGCATGTGGGCCGCCACATTGGTGACAGCATATTGAATAAAAACTTATTTAACTTTTCCGATTTGAGCCACTCCAGCCACTCCAAAGGTAAAATGTCCTCTGAAGTAAATGAAAAATCCAGCAGTGCAAGTATAAATAGTTTTTTTCCAGCAACAGTTACAGAAAATTGTGAATTGGTATCTTGTTCAGGAGGCAGTCGAACTGTGGTACATTCACTTGAAAATAACACTGATGAAGGTGGCCTTAATAAGCTTAAAATTAGGTATGAAGAATTTCAGGAGCATAAGGCAGAAAAGCCAAGCCTCAGTCAACAAGCAGCACATTATATGTTCTTTCCTAGTGTTGTTCTTTCTAATTGTCTCAGTCGACCACAGAAGTTAGCTCCCGTGACATATAAGCTACAGCAAGGCAACAAACAATCCAGGTTGAAGCTGAATAAAAAGAAACACAGTTTTATCAATCATCAGGAGCCTGCAAGTGTAAATGATGCTGCATCAGTGAAGGAAAGCTGCTATACACAAGGTAATGCTTGTAGTAACATTCCTGATAAGGACAGTGCTTTACCTAGTGACTTAGTTCAAGTTCCTCTTGAGGCATTTGAAAACAAAATGCCTACAAGTACTGCTAATTATACTGACTGCCAATTTGCAGATGGATCTCTTGAAACTGAGCAGTCATTTGGATTATGTGGGAATAAGTATACGCTCCGAACGAAACGGAAGGTAAATTATGAGACGGAAGACAGTGAATCAAGCTTTGTCGCACACAACTCAAAAATTAATCTACCTCAACCAGTAGAAAGTGTTGAAAGTTTGGATGGGTCTCAGAAGTCTCGAAAGCGTAGAAAACTTTCTAAAAAATTGCCACCTGTTATTATTAAATATATTATCATCAATAGATTTAGAGGGAGAAAAAACATGCTTGTTAAACTAGGGAAAGTAGATTCTAGTGAGGAAAGAGTAGTACTCACAGAGGAAAAGATGAACTTATATAAAAAGCTTGCACCTTTAAAGGACTTTTGGCCAAAAGTTCCTGACTCTCCTGCAACCAAATATCCTATTTATCCACTAACACCAAAGAAAAGTCACAAAAGGAAAGCAAAACATAAGTCAACCAAGAAAAAAGCTGGAAAGCCACAAAAAGCAGGTAGTAAAAATATGAAAAGAACTTTATCTTTCAGAAAAAGAACTCATACAATTCTTTCTCCTCCTTCACCATCCTACAATGCTGAAGCTGAAGACTGTGACTATAACTATAGTGATGTTATGTCCAAATTAGGTTTTCTTTCTGAGAGAAGCACAAGCCCAGTAAACACATCTCCACCTCGCTGCTGGTCTCCCACTGATCCAAAAGCAGAAGAAATTTTGACCAACCTGGACAGAGAAGCTTTATTTAGTAGGGGCCCCAATATGTACAACAGCAAGACTGTGAGTTCTAGTGTAGGAAAAAATAGTCGAGCAAAAACTCAGGTTAAGAAATGTAAAAAGAAATTTGCTAGCCCCACTGTGTCTACCAAGAAAAAAAAAAAGATTAATCAGGCTGATAAAACAGTGGATGGTGGAAAGAAGAAACGTAGAACAAAACAAAGACAAAAAACAACTGAAAAAGCATCCTCAAGAAAGCGCGTTGTATTTAAAGATGAGAAAGGAAATACGTGCTCCACTGCAGAAGTGAAGTTTGTGCTGAAACGTCAAGATCTGCCTGAGATTTCTTACAATTCTGTCAACTCGCAGGCACTCCATAACCGGAAAGACAGTCCTCTTCCTGGCTATTCAGCAGGATATCTACCATCAGCACAGCTCCCTTCAGCAGCTGATGCACAAGGTAATTCATCAGGCTGTTTTCATTCATCGATGGAAGTTGATAAGCCTGTAGATGTACAGTGTTCACCTGCTTCACGAGAAGACCCTCATTCATCTCTCTCATCTACTCCTGTGGCATCTGGAAGGGAAGTACCAAAAATGACCTCTCAAAGGCCCAGGACTCAAAGTGCTATATTTAGAATGAAGGATTCTGTTCTCATTCAAAACATATTTGATCCATCTAATCACTCAACTCAGGTAACACAGAATGTGCACATCTCTAAAGATAAGACTTCTGCAAAAGCAGAAGAGATAAAAAATTTGCAAAACAGATATTTACCACCAGCTGGGAAATTAAATGAAGCTCGTGAGTCTTTGGACACAGCAAAGATGGATCAGTTACATACCACTAACTATTTGCATTGTAAGGACAATAATCAACAGCAGATTTTTTGTTTACCAGAGGCATCCAAGCATTCTGATCCTTGTTCTTCTATTCTTAAGTCATCTGAGGAAAGCCCTGGGCCACTTCAGTTGCCTAAGAATTGTTTTGTAACATCTTTGAAGAGTCCAGTGAAACAGTTAAATTGGGATCAAAGCCAGAGAGGATTTATTTTTGATATGTCACATTTTAAACCTGAAACAGTAAAACAAAGGTCTCTGTCAGAAACAACCGTGCAACCAAAACCCATCTCCCAGTATAAAAACAGGAATATAGTGGCCCCATCAGCGTTCAGTGAAGGACAGTCTAGCCTAGCTGTTTTGAAAGAGCTGCTCCAGAAGAGACAGCAGAAAGCTCAGAATGCAAATGTTACGCAGGAACAATTACCGGCTAAAACACAGCTGAGCATGAATATACCATGCCCTGTTGAACAGAATAAAGCGATCAAAAGGTCACGGTCAGTCACATCGCCAAGAAAATCTCGTGCTCCCAGGAATACAAAACCTAAAGAAAAAACACGGAAACTTTCAAAAATTGAGTCTTTAAGCCAGCAGATCACTAGTCGCGTTGATCACTCTGTGTCTGACAGCCCCACTTTTTTTTCAGACCCTGGTTTTGAAAGTTGCTACTCTCTTGAAGACAGCTTGTCTCCAGACCACAATTACAACTTTGATATTAATACTATAGGTCAAACTGGATTTTGCAGTTTTTATTCTGCAAGCCAGTTTGTCCCAGCAGATCAAAATTTGCCCCAGAAATTCTTGAGTGATGCAGTTCAGGATCTTGGTTCTGGACAAACAACAGAAAATGACTTTCTGTGTCATAATGACCAAAAATCTGAGGAAGAAAAGCAGCATTCTTCAAGCACAAATAAATGGAAAAGGCCTGGTTCCCTGAGCCCTGAACTTTTTGAGAAAACCTCACTGGATAACAGTGAGAACCACTGCCATAGCCAATGGAGGAAAAATGTTCATCCTTCAACTTCTAGATCTAGTTCTGTCGATACCTCTTGTACGCAAGAGACTGAGGTCTGTTTAAATGAAAAATTCAAATTGAATAGAAGTACAGTAAATAAAGACATACTTCTTAACCTTCCTCAGCCAACCAGCACAGACTGGATTCAAAGCCACATTAGAAAAGAAACCACTTTTGAACCCTGTCAACCACTTGATTCAGTTAATACCTCTTTTACATCCATACTGTCTTCTCCTGATGGTGAACTTATAGATGCAGCTTCTGAGGATTTAGAATTATATGTTTCAAGAAACAATGAGGCATTAACTCCAACTCCAGATAGTTCACCAAGATCAACCAATTCTCCCTCACAATCAAAGAATGGAAGCTTTACACCTCGTACTGCTCACATTCTTAAGCCTCTCATGTCCCCACCTAGTCGTGAAGAAATCATGGCAACGTTGCTGGATCATGATCTCGCAGAAACAATTTATCAGGAGCCATTTTGCAGCAATCCTTCAGATGCTCCAGAAAAGCCAAGGTACTGTGTTAAATGCATTTCTGTTTACATATGCTTGTGATTATATTAAATTTAATTTATTCCTGTAAACAATTTTACGCTGTTAAGTGGCACAGATGCATGAAAGATCTCATCTGATATACATACGTACAACTTGAAGTTGAAAATTACCATAGTTCCAGTGTGAATACCCGTTGTCATTCATGACACTTTGGTTTTTTTATTGCTTGATATTATTGTAACAAGTGGGAATGTGCCTGTTTGGTTTCTAAAAGATATTATTCACAGGAATTGCATAGTGAGAAAACTAATTAGCAGGACTCTGCTTTTATATAATCTTGAGGACTTCCTGCAGTGCAGTTTAGAATAAAACAATAATTCAAACTATTTTCTTAACAGGGAAATTGGAGGACGGCTTCTCACAGTGGAAACTAGACTTCCAAATGACCTGCTTGAGTTTGAGGGGGACTTCTCATTAGAAGGTCTACGACTCTGGAAGACCGCGTTTTCAGCAATGACAGAAAGTCCTAGACCAGGGTCTCCTCCCCGTTGTGGTCATTCTACTGTTAATAAAAGAGAAAGTAATAGCCATAAAACTAATGAAGACAAAAAAATAGTCATAATGCCATGCAAGTGTGCTCCAAGCCAACAGCAAGTTCAGATATGGCTTCATGCCAAAGAAGAGTATGAACATTTCAAGAAATTGCCTAAGAATCATCCTGCTGAGCTGGCAAAGGCAACTGAGAATTTCAGCTCTGCAATATTGTCTGAAGAGAAATCTATAGAACTAGTAAAATCAGCTAAAGATTTAAATTTATCTAACCTCGAAGATGAAAGACGTGTTGTGCCTGCAAAGAATTCTCCTCCTTCTGTGGCAGAAACTACAAAAGCACAAACCAAGGAAACCTGTGATAAGTCTATAAGCACTATAGGAACTTCTGTAAATAATAAAAATGACATAGACTCTAAAAAAAATCCCTCTGAAAGCAGGACACCTACTGCTTCAATACTAGAACATGATAAGGAGGAGGAGGAGGAGGAAGATTATTATGTCAATTACAGTTCACCAGATTCTCCAGTACTTCCTCCTTGGCAGCAAGTAGTATCTCCAGATCCCAAGCAGTCCAATGTGGAAGATACAGAGTGGAAAAGTCAGGATATTGTTTTGTCTTCTGTTGAAGGAAATGATGTAGGAAGTGCACAAAACTCTCCATCCACCCAAGAGGACGTTAATACATCCTTTGACACGTCTCCATTTCCAGTGAATGAAGATCCTGGAAATTCTGAATCTGTTTGCCTACATAGTACACCCATTGTGCAGAGAAAAGATGGAGTACCTGAAGTTCTTGGTTTTACTCCTTTATCCACAGGTAAATCCATTAAGTGACTCTAATGATATGCAAAAAAAAATTCTGAATATGATAATATATTATATTTCTTTTGACATAATGAGAAAAGAATTGCATCGCCACAAAAATGCATTTAAAACTAGTTTTGGAAAGGAAAAGGCCTGTACATTATTGTTTAAGTAACTATTGAATTATGAAAAAAGTCTAGAAGCAGAACACCCTTTCACTTCCTGATTGTCTCTAGTATCTGAAGTGCTGGTTAAAAACTTAATTTAGAAGTATAGCTTATTTGGGGGATTTTGGAATCTTGTTGGTTATACTGCTTGTATTTTTCCAAACATAATCTAAATGTAGGGTTGGGTAACTTACTGGCCTTGTACTATACGTTCTTAAATGTCCATAAATACCAGATTGTAGTAGTTGCGCTTTGGATTGGACAGAGAATAAAGTTGCATTTGGTTTTATTTATATATATATATAATATGTTTGTTTATAATGTTAAGCAAATGGGTCTGGTTGTTTCCAGCATGTTGTTTAATACCTAGACAATATTACTGAGGCTAAGCAGTTTTGCACTCCTATATGTTTACAGAAACAAAAGCCCAGAAACTGAGCCACAAGAGAGGAAATAATACTGATGGTCTTCGAAGAGTACTTCTAACCACACAAATGAAGGTAAATTCAGATTTTATGTACAGATGTATTTTTATTACACCACACATACACATTTCCATTCTCTTTCTTCTGTGTTGTTTTTTTCTTTTGCTCTTAAGATCTTGAAATTACGTTTGAAATGATAGGGTACAATTGCTGTAGAATCAGTGTACACTCAAAGTTAGGAAGAAGAAATCGGTTTAGTTTGCTGAAGGGAAATAATTGGATATTGAGAGTATTTTCTATGTTTTAGGGTAGTGAGGTGCTAATGTAACACTAGAGACACCGTGTAAGGATGTTGTTTTGCTCTTTACTTACAACATTCTTTTTGAATTCTATTGCGATTTCCTTTCCCTTTTATATATATATATATATATTTCTATGTGTCTATATATATACACAGAGATGTGTATGAGTTTTCAGACAGTGTTCTAAGCATTTTCTGAAAACAGTGTAGCCAGCAAATGGCACTGGTATGCTGACAGAGTAAAAAGGGAATGGTTCACATAAAATGATCAAACTTGCGTGTTTTCCCTAAACAATGTTTTTGTTCCCCATGTTGGAAACAGAATGGTGTGTTTGAACGATATGGACCAATAGTCTTTTCTTTTGTACTTAAGTGTATGCTTAATTCAATGCCTTAAAAAGTGGTGACTGAAGCAGAGGGTTTTGATGAATTGTTACTCAAGAGAGAATAGAGATTTGCTGATTCTACTGTCATCAGGCTTCTAAGAAAGACAATACCTGTAGTTTTAGGGGGAGTTGTGTTTGGTTGGTTGTTTTTTGGGTTTGTTTTTTTTTTTTTTTTTACTTATTTCAAACTGCTTCTTGCTTTAATTTCATTAAAATTAATCTTACAAGTAGAAAGATACAACTGTTGTTTCCATGTTGAAAAATGACATGAGGAGATAGTGAAAGCTTTTTTTAGTAGTTGTAGTGTAGCATTTGCATTTTCATTGATGAATTTGTATTTAGTATTGCATATGCATTTAGCAACCTGTAGTTTTTTCAGTATTATACTGTGCTTTTTTTCTCCCCACCCCGCAATAAGAATCAATTTGCTGCCCTCGGTGCTCCAAAGAAAGAAACTTCTCAGATTGAAGGACCATCTTTAAATAACACTTACGGTTTTAAAGTCAGTGTGGAAAACCTGCAGGAAGCAAAATCTTTACATGAGGTAACTTACTGTTACATGTTATTTTATAATTTTTTTTTTTTTCCAGACCAGTTTTATAATGGCACAATTTAAAAATCTTTTCCTCCTTCATCCCTGCCTGACTTAAAATTAATCAGTGTGTGATGTCTGCAGCTTTAAGAAGTTGCTCTACTAGTTTCAACTTGATCTCCAAGTGCTTTTATTTAATAGTATTGAACTAAATGTCACAGTATTTTTGTTAAAGGAAGGTTTATCACTTTCTCAAAAAATAAAAATAAATAAAGGATCAGAAGGAAGAAACAGTAAGTTCTGTATAAAAACAGTACTGGAAAAACTAGTTGACTGTAACTTTTCATGGATTATTTGCTTAAGAAACAAGGCATCTGGCATCACTGAGTCAGGCCCTTCTAGTATCTACATTACCTTCTGAACCCGTTGAACAGTTTCTGCTATATTTAACAAAATGGTACATGTTTCAAAGAGTGCCTGTACATATTTCATGTACATCAGTGGTTGCTCTGGGAAGAGAGATCAAAATGGGTGCTGGAGAAAGGGATGCAATGTGAATACAGTACTACTGTGGCTGCTAACTGACCAGCCGGCATTTGTGTGCTCCCAGTCAGTCACCACTTTCGTGTCATGGAATAGCTGTTGACCAATGTACAGATAACATGGAGAAATAAAAGTTTTATGCACTGAGTAGATGACATAGGAGAAGCCACAAGAAGCTAATGATGTTGCAGGAAATGGAGATAGAGCTTGATAGTAAAATTTCATTTCAGTGGTGACTGTAGTGACTTAGGATGCAAATCTAGAGGAAATCGGCCTGCCCCAAGGGCAGCTTACATACTCAGAAATATTTGGAACTTTTCCCTTGTAATCTGTCCAACTTCCCTATTAGTCCACGCTAGCAGCTATATTGTGCAAGACAAAGCAACAACATAGCATTGAAACAGTATTAAATGCTACAGTATTTATTGTAGAGTCAAAACTGTACAGTATGTAAGGATTAGCATTCTCTTAATGCAGACCATTCTGCAAAAAGCTGTAGCAACATCATGTGGAAGTTCCATTAATGCAAGTGAAGGGAAAGTTAGGTATTCTCCATATCTTCTTTTAAGTGACTTAGTCTTCATGCTTGTTTGCGCTTCCTGGATGAGGGAGGGAAAGGAAAATAAAAGACCAACAGTGATTCTTTGTTCTTGATCAGTCTGGAAATTTAATTCAGTTCAATATGCAAAGCTGTTTGAAAACATTAGAGGAACTTACAGTTGTTGAAGTTGAGCATTTCTATTTGTTTGTATTTTCTGCTTTTGGTAGAAGATGATAGTACTCAGAAACAAATACTGAATTTTAATAATTTAGTATACAAATATATTACATGATTAATCTTTTTTTTGTGCAAAAAAAAAAGTGAGATCCAGAGATGCATGTTTAATCACTTCTGTTAATTTTGAGGTGTGACCTCTTAGTTACAATATAATATGACCGTGGAAATGTCTGCAGTGAGTTAATTTGCACTAATAATCTCCTCTTAAATTTTTTTAAGAAAGTTGCTAACTTACTGTATTTATTTGTTGGTAGGTCCAACACCTTACCCTCATCAGCATGGAGTTACATGCTCGAACCAGACGAGATTTGGAACCAGACCCAGAGTTTGATCCAATCTGTGCTTTATTCTATTGCATCTCATCAGACACAGCGCTGCCAAATACTGATAACAAAGAAATCACTGGTGCTGTAGTGATTGATAGAGACAGGACACTCTCAAGCCAAGGTTCCTATTTCTTTTTTCTTAATGTATTTTACAAAAATGCTTGTTTCATAGTAATCAAACAGTAGCAAACAAGATATAATCAAGTATCTGTATTAATATTTAGCTCATTTAATTTTGTCATGTTGACTGTTGGATGAATGGCCATATTAAACATGGAGAGTTTTCCTGCTTATATCTTCCAAAGAACTATTGCATGGGCTGTAAACCACAAATAGCATACACATGTGCAAAATATCTATGTTTGCGTACTTGTGGACAAGCTCCTGCAGTGTTCTAAAAGTATAAAGAGGAAAACCTGCCTTTAGTTTCCTACTTGAGTTGCTGGCTAGCTACAAGTAGAAAATGTTAAAAGCAAGACAGTATGTTTTATATTTTACTTAAGGGTAATTTTTGTGGTTTTATCTGATCCTTTTAGGATCTAAACAGGGGCCCTTATTCTATTGTACCTTTTTGGCTTTGTTTAGACCAGTGATACTCAACCTGTGGCTCTAGAGCCGGATGTGGCTCTTCATGGCCCTACAGGCGGCTCTCGCAATGTAGGCATCTGATCGGCGCTCCACTCTATCAGGCAGCGCGGGGAGCACTGAGCAAATGGACCAGCAGTGTGGGAGTCGCTGAAGTTCCCCCTCCCATAGGGGGAAAGAAAAGGAGCTGCTGGGATCCCCCCACAGGTAAGAGTAGAGATCACCTCCCACCCAGCAGCTGTGGGGCAGAATGGGGAAAAACTTGCCCTTTTGCCCCTTCCACCCCTCTACCCCACTCCTTCCTAGCAGTCAGAAGGAGTTGAAGACAGAATGCTGCTGGGAGAGAGGATACTGATGTGTCATGTCGTGATGTATCAATATGTGATGATGTTGAGGCAGCAGCATCACACATTGAAGTGTCATGATGGCAAAAAAAAAAAAAAAAAATCACACTGTTGATACTTGATTTTTATGGTGCTCTACAACTCCATTTAATAAAGAAGTGGCTCTCCAGCTGTTAAAGGTTGAGTACCACTGGTTTAGGCTAGTAAAAAAAAAAAACCCCAAACAAACAAAGTCCTCTTTCTTTCAGGGTTTCTTTGGCATTGTGAATGTATATTAAACCACAAAATACTGTCTAAAATTTAAGTGTGGACAAAAACCTACCAAAAATAAATTTAGCATTAAGGCAACAGCTCCTTCTTTTACCAGTTTATTTTTCGAAGTATTGTAGATATTATATCATGTTAAGCTAAGTTATTATTCTCAGTGAGGTTTAGTTTGGTATTATATGCTTGTTACTATCTTTAAAAAAAATGATCTCCATTACCTTACTAAGTGAGATTTTCCACAGTGTAGCCACTGCGGCTCCTTACGTGTGTGCCACTGATAAATTACCAAGAAAAAATTCTCTGTAAAGAAGTCCAATAATATTTTGAAAAAACAAAGATTCTGATCTAGTTTTGTTAGTGAAATACAATTACATGTTTAAATGTTATCGTGACATCCCTTTCTTTAACTGATGTGTGCTGTTAATATTTTCTTGGTTAGAACTTTCTGAGTTCCCTGTGGACTTGACATTGAGATACACCTTTTTTTCCCCCTTTTTGTATTACTATTGCTTTGCAAGTTAAAGTACTCATTTTAACATTTGTTTCTGAAAGCACACTTTTTAATTCTCGTGTTTCAAAGAATACCGTTTAAAAACTCCAGATTGTTGACTTAATCAGAGATATCACTATCTGTTCTATAGAGAAAATTAAAAGACAGAGTATGTGTTGCATATTATTCATTTAGAGGTTTTTTATATAGAAGGCATGTGCTAAGTTCCTGCATGCATTAGCTATTATTCACACATTATCAGTGTAGACACTCTTAACGTGCACTAAGTGAGCAGTTGCTCGTGTTTTTCTATTAGTAACTTAACAGTGTTTTTTAAGTGTACTGAAAAAAAAGCCATACTATGCTATGTAGCATTTTTGTTCTTCAGAGCATTTTGCAAAGCACTACTCTAAGCTAGCAATTAAAATACATATTTTGCATGAAAACACTGTGTGAATTGTCATTGTGCTTTAACATTTCTTATTCCAAAATAATTTTCTAATAGCTGGACTCTTGTACATGTAAAATGGGGAAATTTCTCTTCAATCAAATTATTTATATCTGAGAATTTATGCAAGATTATCACTATGGTAGAATTTTACAAATCTAAAAGAACAAACTTTTCTACTCAAGAGAAACAAAATATGTTAATGGAATTAATTGTGATAATAATTAGTGTTAAAGATAAAAACAGATTATATTCCACACTGCTTTTCAGTTGTATGTTCTATTTTAAAGCAATTTTGTTGACTGAAGTAACAGAATTTTTTCTAAATTGTAATTTTTTTTTTTTTTACTTTATTTTCTAGGGAGCAGAGACCAAGCCCCCTTGCTCACAAGATCTGGAGTTACAGGACTAGAAGTCAGTTATGCTACTGATGAAAGAACTCTTTTCCAGGAAGTAGTGAATATTGTAAAAAGGTAGCATATCTGTACGTTCTGCTTTTATTTTTCAGGCTTGGTACAGCACATTTAGTTCCTTCAGCCCTTGCCAGTCTCTCAAATACTGATTTTTGTTGTTATTGTTTCCCTCAAAGGCTTATTTCTAGAGTGGACAAGCATGGTGGTCTTTCAAATAAAAATACTTTTTGCTTTTCCTTTTTTCTGACAGCAGGAACGTTCAGATCCTCTTAAGCAGCTGAGTTGCAGTCTTGAAACTAATCAGCCATATAAGTAGTCTTCTTTAACATACAAACCTTCCTGTTAATCCCAGAATTCATTACACATCTCTCTGAAACTCTCAGAATAATAGATATTAACAGTGCTGAAACCTATAGAAAGGCAAGAATTTTTCTAGGGACTCTGAGGCAAGATGGAAAAATACCTACATGATACTGAACCTGTTATGGACAGATTCAAATAACTGGTAGTTGAAAAATCAGTTTCCTTCATTCATTTTGTCTTCTCTGAATGGAAATCCCCTGCTCCATCAGACTTGGAAAACTGCTGGTTTTCCCTGTCTCCACCAGGGCTGGGAAGCCTTTTTGGTAGCCCTCTCAGCTGGTGAGTAGGTGGAACCACAGATGTCTTTCCAAGCCCTACTGACAGAGGTGCAAAACTGTAAAACTGCAAGGAAAAATAAACAGATTTAAACTGTGAGTCACCCTGCTGGAATAGAGGCACAAGAAAAAAATGTGTACTAGGCAGAGTACATTTGCAATTCTTTCTCTCTCCAACCAGAAAACCTCTGATGAGAAACACATTGACCAACCCCATGAAGCCAGAATACAAAAAGAGTTGCTGAATGCAACCAACACAGGGTGGGTCCTGACAGATCAGCATATCCCTGTTCAGAGAAGACAAAATTCAGGTAAGGAACATAATTTTATTTTTCTCTTTCTTGGAAATCTAGTGCTCCATCAAACTTAGGAAAATTACTGAGAATGAGAAGCTGCCAGTAAATGAAGAGTTCTCCACCAGTCATGTGGAGGTTTAGAAAGTGATAGTACATAAAGAGTATAGGAGAGAGAACTCAGCAGTTACCGTATGTATTTATCACTGAAGAACAGAAGTCATCTACATCTTGAAGGCGTTACAGAATGAAAAGAAATTTGCAATTTGTGTAGCACTTCAAGATGGAATGTACCAATCACCAGATTGCTGACTGAGAAATCTCTTCTTGAGAGATCTTCTCTTTCAACACTATGCTAGCCTGCCTTTTTGACTCAACAACTTTATCTTCAAAGATTGGGTTAGTTAACTTATATTCCTGGAAGATAAAAGATTTTATCTTTTAATGGAGAGGCAGACTGCTTCCCCCCTCTATGCAGTATCACCTAAGGAATCAGACATCTGCTGAACTCTCGACAAATACATTTTTTAAACTTGGACCACATCTTCAGTTTGCAGCTCTTTTCCTCCTTTATTTTCTGTAGCCTAGGCAAAAGAGAATAAGAAATTTTCCTGGAGTAAATCTTTTATATTTCTTAAGCACAAAACAAGTGTCTAGGCCCAAGGTAGCTTTAACTGAAGGGAAAAGTATGGTAAAACTACTTGATTAAAAAGTAGTGGACTGCAGAAATCTTCCTCAATGGGAGGTGAACAAGCAAGCAGCTTTAAATGAAAACTTTCAGCATCAGGAATTATTTTTGAAACAATCTTCTGTTCCTGTTACTAGTGTTGTTTTTTCCAACACAATCTAGGTACTCTCATTGTTTTGGTAGGTGCACTTAATAAAAGATCTGATAGGTCAGAGAAAGAAAACAATCATGCCATGTTTAAGAAGCATTGCCATTTGGGGTTCATGGAACAAAACTCAAAATCATCTTAATTTATCAGCAGAGGACCATATCAGGATCTTATATGCTGATGTATATGCATCAGGCTAGAGGATAAGTTCTTGTGACCAAATAGCAGGCCCAGCATGACTGCAGCTTGCTTTTGGTTCATGTTCTCGGCCTCTTTGGCTGTTGGAGGCAAAGGTGGAAGAGGGAAATTCCAGATTTCTGGCACAGTGAATGGCAGAATATCTATTCAATCTTAATTGTCAATACCAGGAACAGATTTTATCAACTTGTTCATGCAGTGAACAGAGGGCCCCTCAGCTGTGGAAGGAGTTGTCTTATGCAGTCCAGTTGAAGAATTCTTGTTCTCATTTCTCATCATTCTTTTTAGTAGTTGGCCTAATTCTTGCTTTTATTTCATATATATGAAATTTTGGAACATACTCATTTGTTTCAAGTTCCAGCCTTCTTCTTCTCTGTTTAGGCCTTTTGTTTTTGTTCTGTTCTGGTTATTGAAAATAAAAAATGGTTGATCCTGTCACTTCTTGTCAATAGATGTAAACTCTAGGAGAGCACGGTAGAGAATTCTTGACTAGTGTTCCCAGCACACAGGTGAGGGAAAGGTGATTCTTGGGAAATGTATCACTTCCTGCAATACTCTCAGCTCATCAGTCTCTTTTTGCATCAGAAATCTGCAGCTGTTCTGTCTTCGAACAAATGACCCAGAGTATCTACACAAATAGTCTTTATAATGTGCCAGCTGATACTGAGAGACACAGATGCTGAAGCAAAGAGTGATAAATTAGTGAGGTTTTAGTACTTGCTGGAGTTTTATTCTTAGGCTGCACCACTAGCCTTTTGTCATTGAAGAGTGGTTCCTAAATCTGACTTTTTATAGCAGAGCTAAAGTTTCTCTGTTACATGTTCACTGAAGATGAATATTGCTCCAGAAAGTTCAATGTAATTGATGAGCTGAAGTTGGATTCAGTTATACCTTCACTGTGAAGTTGTTCAGTGTGTGCTAGATCTGAATGACCACAGTAAGATTAACATATATTTCCACCTAGACATCTGTAAATACCAGGTTAAATGTTCTTCTGTGAAATTTGTAGATGTTGTCTGATTAACACAGGGCAGTTGGCAAATGAAAATAAGTCATCTTGAGGCCTGTAGACCAGAAAAAGACTTGGTTGTTTCTATGGAATTGTGATTTGTGATTTCATCTATGCTGAAAACTAGCAGATTTGTCCAAATATTGAGGGGAATCAAGCACCTTTTTTTCTAGGAGATTATTACTGAGAGTGATTCAGCTGTGACATGGGAGTACTTAAAAGTGTGAGTACCAAAATCTATAGAGAAACAGCTAAAAGAAAGCACATCATTATAAAGGGAATTTGAGAATTCTCTTTAATTCTAAAAGGTATTGAAATCCTGAGCTGCTTGAGGATTGAGAGGCAAGGAACAGATTGAAAAGAAGAGCCATAGAGATGAGTCTGAAAGAGGGAGGGAAGAATAAACAGCATGGATTTGCAACAAAAAAAAACATAATTAAAGTGGTTCTTGGTACCCTAACAACCGTTCTAAAGTTTGAGAGGAAGCTTCACCTACATAGGTCCAATTTTTCCTTCTTTGGTAAGCTCTTCTCTGGCTGTAAACAAAAAAAAAAATAGAACTTCAGCTTAAAACTGGCATAAAGCAGTTGATAAACAACCTCCTTTCTATCCTGTGCAGCCAGTGTGGATGATCTACAAGCACAGAGAGCCAAGTTGTAGCCTCTTTGGAGTTGTCACAGGGGAAATTAATTTTTTTTCTTTAAATGGAGCATGTACCTGTATTGCTGTCCTAAAGGATTCTGTCATGCTGCCTGAACAGCCTTCTTGAATAGACCCTCTTTTTATCGTAAGGTGTCAGTTGCAGTGCGTTGGGAGAAAATTGGAAGACTCTGTCTGCTTGAAAAAGTAAAACAGAACCACTTCTCTGAACCTAAAGGCAGAAAAAAGAGTAAACACATTCACATAGCTCCATAAACCAGTCAGTACAAAATTCAGGAAAGGTGACTGACTGAGGAGGAGGAGGAAGAAGGGAATGCTATCAGAATGTTTGAGGTTTAAAAAATGCAGGAAAACTAGAGATGTCCAAGGCTGATGGAGCAGTGGATTCCCATGAAAGAGAAATGAAATGTCTGGGCCTCTCCTACACTTTTAAAGCAAATTGTGCTACTCTTCTCTAAATGCAGATATGACCAGATAGCAGAAAAGGGCCTGGTCCTGCAGACATGAGAGGAGCAAAATTTGGGGAGTTCATGTGGGAATGCACAGTCCCCATCTCTGTGACATGCAGAGGATGTGGAAACAGGATGGGCTTCAAAAAGAGCTACTTGAGACTCACCAGCCACCTATGGCTCTTTGTCCCCGTGGAAATAGTTTCTGATAAAAGTACAAAACCAGAGTATAAAGTTATAAGGTTTTTCTTAAGATTTGGGGGATGAAACATTTGTAAATTAATTAGTTGTTAATACTTAACATTTAAATATTTTGTATGTTTTTATTGTAAAGTATGTTGCTAATCCATTTTTTATATTGGATATAATGCATTATATTTTTTCATCTGTAAATGCTCTAGCAACATTTTCTTTTTAAAATAGAGATGTGTTAATCTAACCTTCTTTTCCCAGGCCAGTATCTTCTTCTGGGGCATTTTCCTGTTCTTACTTAGTGTCCTGTATCAACCTTACAGATTTTTATTGTCCAAAGCAAACTGGAAAAATGTTTTCACATGTTTTAGTTATGTATTTGAGTCATGAAATATTCTGCTGCCATGCACAGTTACTGCTTTTGTCTGTATCATAGGTCTGGCCTGATTTCCCCCCCCCCCTTATTCTCTTAATTTTAGCTGGAAGAAAAATAACAGTCAGGAAAACCAGACATGTAATAGAAGGGGAGGCATAACTGGGAGCTTTAGTGTTCATTCACAAAATTATCAAATGAGAAAGAGGAAGAGATGGCATAACAGCACATACAACTTAGCTAGAAAGGAAAATAATTGCATTTCTTCTCTCTGCAGCATGTATGAGTTGAATGCTAATGCTGTCGTATTTAAATCCTGACAGTATAAATGCTGCTTTTCATCTTTGGGGAGAGACTGGCAACAGCATGCAAAGCAGTATCAGTGCCCATCCTTTTAACAAGAGAGCACTATGTTGGCAGGCACACCTCTTATTCCTGTCATGTTAGTCCGAGCCAGCAGCTTTCAAATATCAGCATTACATTTTACTAGTTTTTTGCAGGTGTAAAAGCTGATCTCATTACAATTTATTTTAATAAAATAGCTTAAACTGATGATGAAGACCAACTAGATAGTGCACTGTAAAAATTGTGAGAGGGGAAGATGAAAAATATAAAACTTGTCCTCTCCTTAGCTCACAGGCTGTTGTATTATAGAGTGCACCCTCAGCAAGTTCGCCGATGACACCAAGCTGTGTGGTGCCGTCGACTTGCTGGAAGGGAGGGATGCTATCCAGAGGGACCTGGACAGGCTGGAGAGGTGGGCCCGTACCAACCTCATGAAGTTCAACCAGGCCAAGTGCAAGGTCCTGCATCTGGGTCGTGGCAATCCCAAGCACAAATACAGGCTGGGCGGGGATTGGATCGAGAGCAGCCCTGAGGAGAAAGACCTGGGAGTGTTGGTAGACGAGAGGTTCAACATGAGTGGGCAATGCGCCCTTGTGGCCCAGAAGGCCAACCGCATCCTGGGCTGCATCAAGAGGAGCGTGGCCAGCAGGTCGAGGGAGGTGATTCTCCCCCTCTACTCTGCCCTGGTGAGACCCCACCTGGAGTACTGTGTCCAGTTCTGGAGTCCCCAACACAAGAAGGACATGGACCAGTTGGAAAGGGTCCAGAGGAGGGCCACGAAGATGATCAGAGGGCTGGAGCACCTCTCCTATGAGGACAGGCTGAGAGAGTTGGGGCTGTTCAGCCTGGAGAAGAGGACACTCCAGGGAGACCTGATAGCGGTCTTCCAGTACCTCAAGGGGGCCTACAGGAAAGAGGGGGAGAGGCTGTTCAGTAGGGCCTGTTGTGATAGAACAAGGGGTAATGGGTTTAAATTAGAAGGAGGTAGGTTTAGATTAGATATTAGAAAAAAATTTTTTACAATGCGAGTTGTAGAGCACTGGAACAGGTTGCCCAGAAAGGTGGTGGATGCCCCATCCCTGGAATCGTTCAAGGCCAGGCTGGATGAAGCTCTGAACAACCTGATCTAGTCAGGGATGTCCCTGCTCCTTGCAGGGGGGTTGGGCTAGATGACCGTTGAAGGTCCCTTCCAACTCTAACTATTCTATGATTCTATGATTTGTGGTACCAGATGAAAAGTGGAGAGAGGAAGCAAGAGACAGACTTCAGTTGAGCTCCCATCAGCTAAACCTTGAGTTTACCTGTTCATTTTCCCATTTGGAACAATGTCACCTTTTAGCTCCAGGCATCTCTTCTTCTCTAATAGCAAAAAGAATACTAGAGGAGGTCTCAACAAATGACACACTGGTCCCTTGGTATAGCTGGCACATGGGATTGGGCTGCTGGAGAGGGCACTTCTGCTGCATAAATTGAGATGGAGTTGATCAGCAAGGAAATAAGAGGCAAAATACGGCAGTGCCTCATATTAAGTGCAAGAAATCCGATAGGTTTGTTAAACCTGTTGCATAAAGTAGACCTGGTGCCTGCTGTAGTACAGGAGTTTGGAGTCCCAAGTGTTGTTCAGTAGAAAGGAGTTCTACTTGAATATAATCTTACTTTGTTTTTTCCTTCAAAGATAATTCAGAGATACACTTAACCAAAAATTATTTTTATTGTAAAGTTAAGGAAATAACTAAGCATCCATAAATTTGTTAATACTAATTACAGTCCTTTGTGCATATACATTGTGAATGCATACAGATGTACATACAAAATACATATACCTGTAACGTACTGCAGTACCTGAGCAACTCAAATCCTGGTAGTGTTTATCATTTTTCATGCTTTCAGAAGGATACCACTTGGATCCAAATTTTAAAGATAGGAAACTCAGATTAAGGGACTGTGTTTACAGGGAATTTACAGTAGGGTTTGAATTCACCATTTAGCTACTCCACCTTGATTTTCCGTATAGATAGCTTTGTATGAGTCATCTGACTGAAACTTAAGCATCTATATTTCATTGTCAGTGTTTAAGTAGCTACTCTTATCGCCATATATGTTAAACAGAAAGAACAGGATCTCATTTTGCAAGAGGTGGCAAAAATACAAAGAATAGTTCACCCAAAGAGGCTCTTTTTCTTCAATGACAATAAAGAGACCAGCTTAGAAAAGTTGAGATGCCAAAATTAGTTTAAATTAGACCCTCCCCTTAACGGATGTGCAGTATCTAGCTGGGAAGGAAAATCAGAGTAAGTAATGCACTGTGAAGTGATACCCTATGGCTCAGTAATGTGCCATTATCGACAATCCCTAATGGCCTGAGTTCAAAACTAACATGCTATTTTTTTTTTAATCTTTTGAGTGATAAACTTTCCAGTCTACATGTGGATTTACATAAAGTCCTGTTAAAATATGTCATATTTAAGTTAGATAAAATTTATTTATATAAGAAAATATGTGTATCTGAAAACATCATAAACTGAAGTAGTTTTATGTCTTGTCCTGTAAAACATCTTCCCATTTGCAGGATACTAGAGAAACAATTCTTGACATTTACATGCAGATGGTTTACAGAGGTAATTTTATTTATTAGCTTAAAAAAAGAATAGTAAGATAAACTCACGAATTGATGAAATGTTGTATTCAGTTGCAATACAAATAGGAGTATTTGCATCAATAATGTAATAGCCGACTAAAATTTGGTTAAATAGGAAGTGAGGGAGATAATGCACTACTTGGGCAAGGAAAAACACAGAGCAAGTGTCTTTCATCACAGGTTGTAGCTGCTAATACAGTTACAGCAACTTGCTGCTTCCAGACAGTATGCCTGTTTCTGTTCAGAACAGGCTTAAAAGAGCAAGGAAATTCCTGGCGTAACAAATACTGTTTTATGTACCACGTAAGCAGTTCTTCACAAGTTTCTCATTCACATTTGCATCTGTCATGGAATCCATCTGCATAACATCTTGCCCTGCATAAAATCTAGAGGTAGTTTCCATTTTGAATTATGAGAAACCAGTTTTCAAATATGAATGTAAATTACTACTTCCTTCATTTTAAAGAATCAATAGTGATTTGCAATATGCAAGGACCATGATAGTTTAGCTACAAGAACTAGTGTGAAAATATATTAATTTTTTAAACATTTATTCTATGACTGTATAAACCATTACATAATTCCTTTTTATTTCAAAGCTTAGATGGAGTTACTCATAATTTTGGAACTTCAGTTGGCAATCGTTGTATGTTGTGCAGAGCAGCAAGTGGTCATAACTCTTTTAGACTCTGATTCTGCTGCTGGAAGGAACTGCAGCTTCATTTATTTATCCATAAATTGATCCAAGTAGCTTTGAGTTTGTACCACTGGTAGAATAGGCTTCCAAAATGACTAAATTTACTACTTCCATTCCTAATGATAATTTCCTGACTCCAAAAACAAAGAATCATTCATTCGACATTAACAGCAGATAGCAAAATATAACCCCCAAATGCAAAGTGCTAGTTCTTTTACTTTCCGTAGAATGCTAGAAATTAAAAACTTACTTTAGAATCTTCTGCTTTAGCCAAAAATTGTATCAAAACCATTCCTTCACAGGTAAAAGTAGGTGGTAAAAGGGATTTTTGCAACATTTACAGGCTGGTGCAAAAGCCCAAATTGTAATAAAGAGATAGCTCTGATGAGTAAGAAAATTCAAATACTTTTCCTTTTTTTTTTTTTTTTTTTTTCCCCCACAGAAAGTTAAGTGTCTGTGGCAGAAGTGTAGAGAAGCTCTTTTCTGGAGCTATTCTCAGAGTAGTTAGTTGCTTCAAAGTGAGTTGTCATCTGCCTTTGGCTGGGACACACAAGCAAGGAAGACACTTTCACAGTGAAGTCTGAAGCTTCATTTGTAATGTCTGAAATACAACTTTAACTTAGGATTTGGGGAAGAGGTATCCTCCTGTATGCAACAGTCAGGAAATGTTGGCAATTTTTTATGTGTTTAAGGATGCAAAAAGTACAGAGAAGCTGTTCGTAAGCCAAGGCCCCTGCCTACTTATCCCATAAACTAAGGTCTACAAGCCTGCATCCTGTTGTGGGGTTGGGCATAGACTGTGGTACAGGACCCTCAGCCTGTTGTCCAGTCCTCTACCTCCTGACAGCTGCCCTTTTGTCGTTCGCTTGTATTGAATGTTCCCTGCTGCAACTCAAAACCCCTTGACTGAGCTGCATTGAAAGAAACAACTAGTCTTCCCGGTGAAGCTTCTGTTCCTTTTTTGCTATAAAAATAACAGGTATTGGATGTTACTTTGGTTAGTTCTTTTTCTGCCCAGACCAAGAAAATAATTTTTAAGGTATTCAGCAAGTGACCAGATCATGACTTCTGGTTTTAATAGTGCCTACTCAAAAGGCAGGTGATACAGGCTCCTCTAAGCTAACTCCTACCTGTACTTTGATTTTGAAGCCACCTTGTTTGTCCTTCTCTCTAGTCAATGCTTCTCTGAGGCTGAATGGAAGATGGGCAATGACTGTGAGAGAAGACAGTTCTGCCTGTCCTTTTTGCCAGTCAAATCTTCCACCTGTCATGAGATACAGCATAAAATTATTTTTCTTGTGTATCTTATAGAAAGAGGATTATCTTAAAGGAAGTGTTCAAATAGAACTGGTAGATACAGTTGCTTTTCTCCATGTTTCAGTTTTGACAGCTCTCACTCAACTGCCAATTGTAACTTTCCCAGTAAAGAGTCAGCGTTTAAGACCAGAACTGTCCTCTGCTTATTATAAGCTACACTGCAGTATGTGTGACATATTGTTATTTGCAAAACATTCAAGTAGCCTAGCAGCAAATTCTGTTTTGTTTCATAAAGGAAAATAGTACAAGTTTGAGGACAGGACTGTATTTCATTGCACATCTGTCTTGTACTGGTAGCTAGGTTTCAGTTTATGCTCGATAACAGCCTGATTCCATTGATAAAAACCTGATTAGACCTACATTTTGTTCCTTATTTATAAAGAGTGAAATAATGCAAGTATGTTGGAAAAAAAGGATTTCCCAGTTAAAATATTCCTTCTAATTTTTTTTTCCACTTGAATGTTATTGTAAATCTTACAAGATTGTCTGTTTTAAATATTGTCTCCTAGTCTAGATGCTGCTTTCATAGAAACCCATTGTGGCTGCTTCTTTTTTAAACTCAACGTGATTGGTATGAAATCCTGTTTATACTCTGTTCATGGAAAATATTATCTTAAATAATTTGAAGCTCATTTTCCTTTTTCCCTCCTCTCTAGATATGACCCAGACATTTTGTTAGGCTATGAAGTCCAGATGCATTCCTGGGGTTATCTCTTACAGAGGGCTGCCACACTGAATGTTGATTTATGCCAGATGATTTCTCGTGTGCCAGGTAAGTTACCGTACAGGGTTTCAGTCCAGTTCCAATAGAAACAAGTTGAAAGCTATGAAAAAAATAAATAAATAAATAAATAAATGCAGAGTATTTCTTCAGATGAACCTCTCTTTTGTTGTCATAGGTATTAACACACACATACACAAAATTTGAAATAGTAATGAGATTCTGGTTTTCATTGTTTTCTGAATTTTAAAATTCTTTGTGTATTCCACTTCTGAGTGGGTCCTGTATCCATGAACCTAGACTCATTTTCAGTTGTCATGTGTGTTAATTTTTCAGTTCTTGGAGGTGCCTTTGCTACCAAACCTTCTCTTGCTTCAAACTAGCTTTGGTCATATGTATATGTCATTCAGGGTACCTACCATAATCATTATTCATTGTTTCTCTGGCTGGGATACAAGGACATAAAGATGCTCCTGAGCAGCACTCATCCTGGTCAGCAGCTCTGTAATAAAATCCTTGCTTTCAGTAGCCATTCTTGTACTGTGGGCAAATTTTACTGCCTCAAGTGCTGATGCTTTCCTCCAGCATTCAGGAAAACATCTGTTTGGGTTTGTTGTTTTTTTTTTTTTCTTGAAAACCTGGGGAAGTTATCCAGGAGAGTGGTAGGCCTGGTGTCAATGCTTAGCCAATCAACAGAAGCTATCATTCTGAAGAATGCAGTTAGTGAACAGCTAAATAAATGTGTTGCACTTGAGAAGAGTCAAGATGGCTTTGTAAAATTAAAAACTGCCTCAAAAATTTGTTGTAGCTTTTTCCAGTCATCAAGATTATGTGGATAAGGGAGAAATTATTTTAAAAATCAAAACAATTGAAAAAGCTGGTTTTGTCGGGGCTTTTGCCAAAGATCTGTACAGAAATTAAATAGCCATGAAATGAGTGCTTTCCTGGGATTGTCCTATTAAAAACTTGACCCTGTTACTCTGTAATGGTTGAAAAAGCGAATCAAATGTTAGGCATTGTGGAGCAAGGAAAACATAAAACAATTAAGGTAAATGCAACAATCTGTAGTGTGCTTGCACCTCAAATACTGCGGTTCTAGCCTCTTCATAACCTTTCCCCCGTCAAAATGGCTATAGGAGAACTGGTAAAAATGAGAAGGGTAATCCAAATATGTCTAGTAATTTAGTAAGTTAGGATTCCAGAAGAGACAAAACTGGGTAAGGAAGATAAAAGCCTATGAAATCTTGAGAGATATAAAGGGAAATGTGGATTGATTGTTCATGGTCTCTTCCAATGCAAGAACCAGAAATCATCAAATGAAGCTAACAAATAGCAGCTACAGAATAGGAGTTGATTTCTCACCCATGGGTTGTTTAACTGTTGAATTCCTTGCCTCAAGATAGTACAAGTACTTAAAGTTTATGTTGTTTTAAGACAAGATAAATTATTGGAAGAAAAATCCACTGGGAACTATTATATATGTGAAAGTAACATCTGACCCAGGAAGCTGCAAATGACTAGAAGCTGGGAGAGTTCTAGAGAGATGATCAATAGCTGGTTCCCCTGTTCTTGAAGCATGATACTGGGCTAGTTGCATCTTTGGGTTTACCCAGTGTAGCAATACCATGTTTTATGTTGGCCAGGAGAACATGATGTTTTAGAAGAGCTATGTTCACATACTCCTTCCTTCCTTGATGTTTCGATATTGGTACACTGATTTAATGCCTTCAAAATCTTCTGATGCTTTTGATACCTGTGACCTGTTTAGAAAAGGTCTGAGTTACAGAGACCTCTCAGGAACAAGAAAACATAAGAACAAATTTGCTTCTTCAGTTGAAAGTTTTTCACAACTGGACCTTGGTGAATTTTTAAATACTTAATATATTAAAACAGGAACACATGACAATTTAAATACTAATTGGCCATCAAAGGTCACAAGTTTCCTTCTTTAGCAGAAAGGTCTCTAATTTGTTCTTCAGGAGTAATAACTGATTGCATGAACCTTATTATTAAATTCCCCTGATGGATCAAGTGAAATGATATGCTGGTTGCAATAATAATGCCTCTGGGTACAGTCTTCAGAGGTATTGAAGGATGTTCAGAAAAACTTTTGACCCCTTACACTTCAAGATTAGCAATGTCTTTAGTAAGAGGAATGGTAAGTGCTGCAGTCAAATCTTAAATCTCCAAAGATCACAAGGTTTACTGCTCTACTGTAGAAGTATGACTGAACAATCTCTTCAGTTTGGGGCAAATAACTAATGTATGTCTGCCTTTGTCTCAAAGGCTGAGTCACAGCTCATGTCTTGCAAGACAGGTATGTCTTGACTGTAATGACGCAGAGTCAACAATAGTACCCTCGACAGTACGCGTCTTAATGACATAAGCTGTTCAAGTTACTGGAGTTAGGATACACACGAAGAATTCCTCAAAGAAGAAAGGTTACTTCTTTGGGAACTTTATGGTTCTTCATGGTGATGTCCCTATGTATTTCACAGCTGGGCCACAACTATGAAGTCCCACAGAACATGGGTTCAGTTCTAGTGAAGGAAACCAGGGTTGTAACCCTTAACCTCTTTGGACATAAAGTTCAGGTGGGCATGCAGGATACAGCATGATCTCCACAGCACTGGTATTCATAGTACAGATGTTTTTGTGCCAGGTGGTAGATGCACACCTAGAAGTGGAGTACATAACGCTTAAAATGTTTCTAAGAACTAGTGTTATTGTAAGTTAAGTAATTATTCTTTTTTGACTGAACTGCAGGAGAAGGATAAGGAAATGTTCTCTGAGCTCCTTCCAGAAATGTCATGCCATAAGTGTAGGCTTGCATGCGTGACCATAGACGTTGTGCATGACCATAGACAAGTGTTGCGTTCTCTGTTGCTTTGTGGCCTCCTTGACGTGGTTTTGACCCCATCGCTTCTTCACATGCTCTATTTTCAGAACAGGAAGTGCTACTTCAAGCAGTATGCTCCTCTTTCCTCCTATTGAAATAAAGATGGAAAGTACTTTTCCTTTCCTTTCCTTTCCTATGATTTCAACTTAACAAAAAGAAAGCTGGACTTCCCTCTGGTTTTGCTTTATTGGCTGAGTCTGGTGCTGCCTCTGCCATTTACAAGTGAACTATTCATAAGTTATTAGGGCACCCCACAAGAGAAGTGAGTGCTGTGCCTGTATGTAGTGGCATTCTGTGTGTGTGCTCTGCGGCCTCCTGTTTCCTCCTTTGCATTACAGCTCAGAGTTAGGGAGTGGGTGACAGAGGATGAGAGGAAACTTTTTTATTTCATCTCATGCACTTGAAGGATAGGAAGAATGTCCAGTTCTACTTCTTAACAACTTTATTTCCAAAGAGGCTTACATGGTTCTGGTGATCTATTCCCTACACCAGTTGTAGAGCACTACAAGTTTTTGTAATTTTGCGATCCTCGTCATGTGCAGAGTCTCTTGTTCATCAGGGCAGTGGGTCTCTTTTGTGACCACAGTATATTTAGTCGCCTGTCTTTGCCAGCAAGACATGAAGCAAACTTAAGAAACATAGGGAATCTCCTAAACAAATCAAAAGAGAACTAGGATGACAGTGCAGAAAATAGAACTAACTGATAGTTTCTGCTTCTAATTAAAAAGGACAGGCTGGAGAGGTGGGCCCGTGCCAACCTCATGAAGTTCAACCAGGCCAAGTGCAAGGTCCTGCACCTGGGTCAGGGCAGTCCCAGGCACAAATACAGGCTGGGCGGAGAATGGATTGAGAGCAGCCCTGAGGAGAAGGACTTGGGAGTGCTGGTGGACAAGAAGCTCAACATGAGCAGGCAATGCGTCCTTGCGGCCCAGAAGGCCAACCGCATCCTGGGCTGCATCAAGAGGAGCGTGGCCAGCAGGTCGAGGGAGGTGATTCTCCCCCTCTACTCTGCCCTGGTGAGACCCCACCTGGAGTACTGTGTCCAGTTCTGGAGCCCCCAACATAAGAAGGACATGGACCAGCTGGACAGGGTCCAGAGGAGGGCCACGAAGATGATAAGAGGGCTGGAGCACCTCTCCTATGAGGCCAGGCTGAGAGAGTTGGGGCTGTTCAGCCTGGAGAAGAGGAGGCTCCGGGGAGACCTGATAGCGGTCTTCCAGTACCTCAAGGGGGCCTGCAAGAAAGATGGGGAGAGGCTGTTCAGTAGGGCCTGTTGTGACAGGACGAGGGGTAATGGTTTTAAAATAGAGGGGGGTAGATTTAGATTGGATATTAGGAAAAATTTTTTTACGATGCGAGTTATAGAACACTGGAACAGGTTGCCCAGAAAGGTGGTGGATGCCCCATCCCTGGAAACGTTCAAGGCCAGGCTGGATGAGGCTCTGAGCAACCTGATGTAGTCGGGGATGTCCCTGCTCCTTGCAGGGGGCTTGGACGAGATGACCTTTGAAGGTCCCTTCCAACTCTAACCATTCTATGATTCTAAAGAAAAAAAAAAAAATAATTGGGGGAGGGGGGAAGTAAGTTCCTTACTTTCACAGGAGATTTAGCATGTGGAAATGAAGAAAAGCAGAAGAAAAAAATGTTGCTGCTTGTGGAGCATTTTTTTTCATCCAAACATGAAAAAAAGAAATTGCTATTTTTCCTCCTTAAAAATCTGAACCAATAAGGAGGTTAAAAAGATGGTATGCATTTTGATAAAGTGTGAAAGGTCTGCTAAACTTTGTCGAGGCTCTGTGATTTATTGATAAGGTCAGTAAATGACAAATATGTTTTCTGAACCATATTTTGGTTGATATGATACACCTTTGAAAGATCAACATACAAAGTTAGTCTGTATTATGTTGTTTCACAGCAGTTCTGCAGAATTTCAGGCCATTTTTCCTTCTGTCTTCAAGAGTAAATGTCCTTCGTCTGAGGAACTAATTGCTCAGTTCAGATCATTGTTGCAAAGCGTTGTGTATCCACATTTCTATATGCTCTGTCCAAAATGTTCTGCTTTTTATCAGTAGGGTACTGTATAGGGATATCTGATAAATGAGTAGTGGCAGAGTACACAACCAACAGTTGAAAAATTAATACGGATTTAGAATGGTGAGAAAATTGCCTCAAAGTATTTTGTCTTCCATTAAACTAATAAGAAGGAACAAGACTTCGAGGATCAAATAATATGGTGTGTTTTCATACTGAATTTTAAACTGTGTTGTACATTTTAAAAAACATTATGTAAATTCAAGAAAGAGCACTAACACTGTAGCCTTAGGTTGACTGAAAAAAAAAGACAGTTTCAAGAAACTCATACCAAAAAGACTGTCTTCTCTTGTGCTGTAGTATTTCAAAGCATGAAAAAACCCAAGGATTGTGAAAGAGGACATCTTTCCTGTACTGCAGTCACTGCTGTTTTACAGAAAGATTGAGTGCTACTTCTGCCTCTGCATTTGTTCCTTCCTATTTCCTTCTCTCTCCATTTCTGCTATCCAAAACTCATGTCTTCCTGCTCCCACTGTGGTGGATTTGCTTTTACTGTATGAAAGGCACTGAGTTTTCTCTCCCATGACCTGATTCCAACTGTGTAACATCATTACAAGTAAAGCCTTGAGTTATAAACTCTTAGGGCAGAAATGACTTTGTTGTTATGTTGGGCGCTAATGTGTGTGCAGGTAGCTTTCAAGTCACATTCAGCATTGCTTAACCAGTACGTTCACTATGGAGAATATATTGCCATGGACACCATTTAAACAAAACCACAAGTAAAATTTACCTTCAGAGGGATGTGCAAGAGCAAGAAAACCTGGAGTAGTTTTATTTAGAGATTGTGTGGAAGACTGGTAAATACATAATCTTGCACAATCAGTAACAGTCTTTAGGAATTCTTATTTTTCCAGAGAGCTCAGATTGGAAGAGAGATAGCTTGATCTGGTGTTGACTGTCCTATAATTTGTCTAAATATATTCTCTTTTAATGTCTTTAGATGAAAAGAAAGAGAACAGATTTGCAGCTGAGCTGGATGAATATGGATCAGATACAATGAGTGAAATACATGTTGTTGGGCGAATTGTCTTAAATATTTGGAGAATGATGAGACATGAGGTAAAGCTTTTAAAAGGTTAATGTATTTGGCTTAGTGGGTTTTTGTAATTATTGTAGACTTTGTTGAAAACTTCATGTAACTTATGTAACTTTTTGTTCTTTATTTGTACACCTTTTCAAACAGCTGTCTGACGCTTTGTGAGAATGGATTTTGCGTATCACTAAAATGTAACATACTGAAGCCCTTATCTTTCAGTAATTTTCTTAATGTTATTCCTTTTCACTTCGTGGGTTTTGAGAACAACTTACCTGTTTTAGCAATTTGTCTACTATGGTGCTTTTACTAAATTAAATATTTGAACTTATTTTAAGCTGTCAGACTTATTGTTTTGCAGTTTATGACCTTACATTTAATACTCAAATGGTTCAGTCTTTATAAATCTTGTTCTGACCAAATTCAGACCTGATCTATTCAATTCCACACATTTTCAGTTGATGAAGGATGTTCTTTCCTGATGTGTAAGTAGTTAGAGATTTCTAAATACAAATGTTTACCTTTTAACAAAGAATACTAAAAAAAAAGTAAATCAATTACTTGCTACAGTTTTCAAAAAGTAGATATTTCTTTGACTGTGAAAGACATTGTGCATGTTATCACATCCTCTGTGTTTTTCTAGGTGAATCTAATGAATTACACTTTTGAAAACGTGGGCTTTCATGTTCTTCATCAACGTTTTCCTTTATTTACTTTCCGAGTTCTGTCTGATTGGTTTGATAATAAGGCAGATGTCTACAGGTAATGATCTATTAATCCTTTTTGTTTGTTCTTTTTAAGACCAGATTGTTAACATTGGATAGATACAACCTAAAGTCAGCATAGGAAGAAATAATCAATTTAATTCAGGTACTAGAACGGTCTGTCTGTATGCAGCAACATGAGCTTATTTACTCTTCTAGTCCACTGTGTTCTGTTGTGCAGTTATACCCTCAGTATTTCATCTTTGTGTATTTTTCTATTTAAAGTACACAAAAACAAAGCCATTTTTAGTTACAGTTTCAACATACCTGAATATATGTATTATTCTGAAGTTTTGCAAGGTCTTTATTTTGTATATACGATTCATCAGAAGAACTTTTAATGAACTGTCTGTTTTACTTCACAGTGCATGTCAACCAAGGTAGGCTTAAAAACAGTACAAATCTGTGTGTAAGGTGTTAAGACGGTAACTATAGCTGCTTTAAAATACCTTTATATGACAAATATCACCCTAGGCTTCACTCTTCCTTGGAGTGATTTGGTATTGTGTGATAGGAACAATGCGTAAAACTAAGTACTGATCTGAACATCATTCGTGACAAAAATGTAATTTCTGTAAAAGTTGAATACTTTTCAACTAGATGGAGTTGAATTAGTACTGGAATTATAAATTTTTGTTCGACTGAGGGAGATATTTTTAATACAGAAGGATGTTTCCACAAAAGTCCGCTCGGTTGAAAAAGAAACGTGTAAACAGATGAAGAGAAACTCAAGTTTTTGTTTCAGTAATCCTTTAAGGCAGTAAGGAAAACAGTATGTAGTATGTCATTGAGAAACGTTCAAGGCCAGGCTGGATGGGGCTCTGAGCAACCTGATCTAGTCAGGGATGTCCGTGCTCCTTGCAGGGGGGTTGGACTAGATGACCTTTGAAGGTCCCTTCCAACCCAAACCATTCTATGATTCTATGTGCCTTAACAGTAGTTTGCTGTAACACGTTTTATGTATATCTTTAGAATATATAAATATATGTTTATGTGTGCCACATTTTTGAAATAGCTTTATGAAAGTGTCGTAGGGGAAATTCTATTTGCTGGTTTGGAACAAGCTATCATAAAAATACATTTTTCTTAGTAGAAAGAGCAGCACTGTCCTGATTGTTTATAATGAGACATTCACTTTCACAGGTGGAAAATGGTTGATCATTATGTTAGCCGGGTCCGTGGGAATCTCCAGTTGTTAGACAAACTGGATTTGATTGACAGAACAAGTGAAATGGCAAGACTTTTTGGCATTCAGTTCTTACATGTATTAACAAGAGGCTCCCAGGTAAGATTTAGTTTTCTGTACACTTTATAAAAGCAAAATAGTCTTTATGAAGTGTTTTAGTTCTTCAGTATCTTTTCAGTCAGTATATGTATTTTCCATAAGGTCACAGAAGACTGTTTTGCGTAACATTAAATTGAAGTGTAAAGAAAGGCAATTCAAAAGTAGTAATGATGGATTGAATGCTTAGTCTCAGAGATTAAAAATAGCTGTTAAAAATAAGAGTTCCCAAAATGTAATCACACCAGTTGAGTCTATTCTACTGACTTTGGGAGCACTAAGTTCCCTTTGAGTTGGTATTTTTCACAAGATGAGTCTGAAAATGAATGCTTTTAAAATGCTTTCTAAAACATTAAGAAATATAATTGAGCATTTTTACTGTAAGAGTAGTGAGGCACTGGAACAGGTTGCCCAGAGAAGCTGTGGATGCCCCATCCTGGGAAGTGTTCAGGGCCAGGTTGGATGGGGCTTTGAGCAACCAGTGGAAGGTGTCCCTGCCCAGGGCAGGGGGGTTGGAACTATCTTTAAGGTTCCTTCCAACCCAAACCATTCTGTGTTTCTATGATTCTGTGATGTAGAAAGATGAGATTATTTTCTTCCAGGGCAGACAAAGCTGCATTAAATATGTTCTAAGTGACATTTCCTGTGAAGCAGACCTCTGGGTGAGATTTGATTATAAGACAAGAAGGGCTCTGGCTTTATTAAGTACATGTGTTATGCAAGATGTGTGTGGTTCTGTTATTTTGATACTAGCATCAGAGGGAAGGGCAGCAGGACGGAGTGAGATGTACACTACTTTTAATTTGAGACCACAGCAGTCTCCAGTAATACCAAAGGCTTTCCTTGCCCAGGTTCTGAGTGGCTAGACTAACCTAGACTATTTTAATGGCTTCACATCAGCCATGAACAGCACCTGAAACAAGAGACAACTACTCTCACTCAAATGTGTCTGCTCTTCTGTTGTCTTCTTTCCTACTGTCTTTCTGCTTTCTGTTTTAATAGACAGTTAGCTGAGCTGATTAGGATTGATTACTTTCCCAACTTCTGTGGACAGAAAGACAACTTAAAAATTAATGTCCTGAGCAGACCAGCATTGTTTTAAGCCAGCCACAAATAGGAGTGTCTGAAGCTGCAGTTCCTTAACAATTCAACCCAATTTAAAAATGTTGCCACCTTTTTTCTTTTGACTGCAGTTGCCTGTGTCATCTCTTGACCCAGTCAGTGCATGTTCTTGTTGGTCTTGCTGGTACTGGCCCTCTGGTGGGGTTGGGTTTTTTTGCAGGGAGGTGCGGGAGGACACCAGCAACAGAACCATGGCTGGAGTAAGGGAAGAGAAGTGCACAGTTAAGGACAGGGAGGGTGGGACTGGCATACTGCCAATGTAGATATGCTTAAACTGTCGTGATTGCAGCCCACAAAGACTATTCTGCCTGTCATTTTCTCAAATGACAGTGAGTGGGAGTGAGCAACAGAAACATGCTGCATTTTCTGTCCTGACTGTTCTTTTCTCTTTGCTTCTGTACACATATGTTTTGCTTCCATTGAAACTTTGGATCACAAAAATGGCAGTTGCAGCAATTCCCACCTCAAGTAGTTTGGGTTTTTTTCACCCAGAAGAATCATTGCTACCTTTTATGAAGATATTCCTTTTCTCCTTAGGTGAAAATTATATTAAAATGAAGTAGTACTAAGAGCAGATTTCAGATTTTTTTTTCCATGTTTTTGTATCTCTTAAGTTTTACAAGACCTTTTTCAAAGGTGATTTTTATCTTTTCTTTTATTAATCTATCATAAATATTCCATAGAAGACTAAACAAATCTAACAGGAGATGGTCACAGGCATATGGATTTTTAGTCAGATGATTAAAGAACTTGCTGAAAGCTAGAAAAAAAACCAACTAGCTTTTGCCAGATTGAGTCCTGACCATCTCATCACATGTCTGATCTCATCACTGGACACAAATTAGTGCAAGGCAACTACACTTTCAAGCCCCCAACCTATTTGTCAGGTGACAGAGTGTTGTTAAAGCTGTTGGTTCTGTAGGTTCTTTGTAACATCCAAGTTAAATAAGTTATACCTAACCAGTACAATGTATACCTAATCAGTACAATGACTGAATATGTAGTGTGTCAGGCAGAGGGCTTTTGAATAGTGATTTGGTTGTTTACAAAGCACATAATCTTAGGATTATATAGACTTGTTCTTTGATATTTTGTTATTTTCAGTCTTTTGCCACCCATGTATGTAATTCTCAGCTATTTTGGTTTTTATTGTGAGTGGACACAGTGAATATGTGGCTAGTAGTGCTTTTAAAGTCTTACTAAAGCATAGAATAATAAATAAATAACTAGGGCTGTTTTTTTCTCATGTTACTACCTCCACATATGACATTTTGTGATGTCTTGAACAAGGTGAAAGTACTTAAACATTTTCTTATTTTATGCTTCCTGTACTACTCATGACATCGTCGGGGAGAAAGCATGATACCCAGTGCAAAGCAGCAGACTTTTGAAATGGACTGACTTAGATTCTTCCCTTGGTTCTCTTGCTGCCAAGTACATTCTAGTTACTTCTCATGGTCAAAAGCTTGGAGGCACAATTATCACCTTTGCGAGTTGTATATCACTTCTCAGTTTTCCCAAATGTTGAAATAAAATTGCTGTGCGAATTCCTATGGAAAATGGTCATCAACTGCGTATTATACTTTTCCTTCAGTGTTCTGCTAGTCTAAGAAAAACAAAGTTTAGTAAATGCTCATTCACTGACTGTAGCATGGCCATCCATGAGACATCTGTATATATTATTACAGCCTGTTGGATGTTTATTTTTTTTAACCTGAGCCGGATGTTTATTTTTTCCATAGTTAAATATTAGAAGTACTTGATTTTCAGTGATTAGGGCTAAATGATGAGGAAACACATGGAAAAGTTCCACTATATGTGATAAAAATAGACATTAAAAATAAGACTATGGCTATTTATTTTGGAAAATTAATTGTCCGTACATTAAATTCAGGATATGTAAGTGCATATTTGCATAGTTTTAATACACCCATATTTATTCTGCATTCTTTAAATTATAATTATTATATCCAAACTGTTTTGCAGTATCGTGTGGAGTCTATGATGTTGCGTGTTGCAAAGCCAATGAATTATATTCCTGTGACACCCAGTGTCCAGCAGCGAGCTCAAATGAAAGCCTTACAATGTGTTCCCTTAATAATGGAGCCAGAATCCCGCTTCTACAGCAATGCTGTTCTTGTATTAGATTTCCAGTCGTTATATCCTTCCATTGTGATAGCATACAACTACTGTTTTTCAACCTGCCTGGGACATGTTGAAAACTTAGGAAAGTAAGTTGTTACTCTTTTCTCACAAACTTTGATTCCGTAGGGACTTCAGCATCTTTTCTGAGGTACTGAGAACTGCTGGTTGTCATTGGAAACAACGGGCATTTATGAATAGCAGCATTTTCTGCTGCATAATAGAGATTATAAAGATCTACCATGTGGGTGTGTGCATGTGTGTATACACATACACACACATATCAATATGTATTTTTCATTAAATACAGAATTAGACTCCTTTCTGTTAAAAAAAAATAAAATAAACTCTGTATTTGCATGTGTGTACATCTATTCCATTATTGTGGTGAAGCTAGTTTTTAATATTGATTCAAAATAAGTTAAAATGTTATATAAAGCCACTACCTATTTTCAAAACTGGACTAGTATTATTCCTCTGTATGTTAATAAATTGTTGTTCTTTTTTAACAGTTGTAGTTCACTCTAGTCTTTACTGTTCAAAATGAAAAGATACAATGAGTTATTCTGTGTAGCATCTCTTATTGAGCTTAACAGTAATTCTGTTAACTGGAAGAAAAATCTCATTGCTCATTATCATTACCTCTTATAAAACAATATTTGGAAGAATGGGAAGATGCATGCAATGCTTGTTAGGTGTCACCATCAGCTTTTCAAGTGTCTGATTTGAAATTCTGAATTTGTAGGAAGAAAAGATATGCAATGTGTTACTTGGTAAACATGCATGGTTTCCATATGGGATTACAGTATGAGTACGTGCCTCCACTAACATTTGGAAAGAATGCATTAATGTAGAACAGACTTGATAAATTACGGATGTGTTGGAATTTAGCCATTTATTACTACTTTATTCCTAGAGTCTTTTGCGTGTAGCTGAGAAATTTTAAATGATGGTATATTTGTTTATACCTGAGATTATAATTGTGATTTCATCCTTGCTGACGTTATCAGTATTCTGATGTGAGTTGATGCTTTTGCTTGATCAGGCTATAAATCATTTATAAATCGTATTTAATTTTTCTCTTCATTAGATGTGATTCATTCAAATTTGGCTGTACATCTCTCAGAGTACCTCCTGACTTACTTTACCAGATCAGGCATGATATCACAGTGTCACCCAGTGGAGTTGCTTTTGTCAAGGTAATGATATTAGTGCTCTGTGACAGGCATTTTCCCTTCCTGTTGGCTGACTAGCTTAAGATCAAATTGATACAGTAGTTTATATTTTGCTGCATTAAGATCAGAGAGAAGAGAGGGGAGGTTCAGTCTCTCGTTTGCCAGTGGTTTATTATATTTGTCAGAGTGCTGAACTTCTGGCAGTTCAGGAAATAAAATGTCATCTTTATGCTTTCATTTATACTGACGGCTTATTTTGTCTACAATTAAACTGAATTTTACTTGTGGAGTTCGGGGATCAAACAGTAACTATTGTGTGGAACACTTCATTCTTCTTCTGCCTGTATAGCAGAATGCTTTCCTAGAAAAAGAGTCATGGTTTGGGGGATGAAACTCACTGACTTGCTTTCTGTTGTTCTCATTTTATGTTATGTGTACTGCTGGCTGGTTTGTACTGAATTAATAAATATGGCCTGGAGCTCTTACAAATAATGAGCTAATCAGCAGCATACATACATTTAATGTAAAACAAAAACTTTAAGTAAAGAATATTTGCAGAATTTTTAAAATATAATATTCCTTTAGCATGTAACACTTTGAGAATTAACAGTTAAATATTGAAGTCCTATTTTAGTTAATAAGGTTATCTAAACATTGCATTAGCAAGGCTGATGAGAACAAAGAACAAAAAGCTATTTACCCTGCCCTTAAGAGCTTTGCCTGTATTCTCTGTATATCTATGCTTGTAATATTTGTGGGATGAGCCAAACCGTTGGTGCCTAGGGCATCTTGCTAATTAATTTGTCATCTTTACAGTCATTATGTAACAGTTACGGGTTTTGCTTTTACTCGTAACTGTTTAGGTTGGACTTCTTAACATAATTTTTTCTTTGTTCCCTTTATGGCAGCCTTCAGTAAGAAAGGGTGTGCTGCCAAGAATGCTAGAAGAAATCTTGAAGACTAGAATAATGGTGAAACAGTCAATGAAGGCTTATAAGCATGACAAGGCTATAACTCGAATGCTTGAAGCTCGTCAGTTGGGTCTTAAATATATAGCTAATTTTACGTTTGGTTATACTGCTGCTAATTTTTCTGGAAGAATGCCATGTGTTGAGGTAAGGGTTGCAGATAAAAATGCAGAAAAACTGTGAAAAATATACTATTAATATAGTTAGATAACAAGTATTATTATTTGAAACATATTTAATCTAAATACTTTCATAAAAGATGTTTTTATTTGTAGTACTGAAAATAAAAAACCTGGGATTTATTTATCATCGCTTTAAAAAAAAAAAGTAAACCTTATTTTTCTTCTTCCCATAAAACAGCATTTGGAGTTGGCACTTCTGTAGAACTGTCTCCAAAGGCAGATTAGATTACAATTCTAATAGTGGAAGTATAATAAAACATTGTAGCTATTTCATAGTTTTCATAAAAGGAGGAATCAGCAGAATCCAAAAACTAGAGAAAATGATCCTAAGCAATCTTGTCTTGTTCCATACACTTTTAATATACCTAAAGAAGTTTAAAATAATTTTCCTTTGTTTTAATTCTTCATAATTTTTGATCACTCTTCCTCTAATTCTTGCTATTTTGGAGAGTAACGTAAGCAACCCTTTTATCTATTATATGCATTTAAATAATGAAATAAAATATATTCTCAGAATATATAAGTTTTCATAAACAGATCAAGCAAGGTTAGACATTGTTTACCAAGAGAGTATTGGGTTTAGCAGTAGAATAAAGATTTTCTGTTTATACTTAACTTTGCAGGTTGGGGATAGCATTGTCCACAAAGCCAGAGAAACATTGGAGCGTGCTATAAAACTAGTGAATGATACAAAAAAATGGGGTGCTCATGTTGTGTATGGTGACACTGACAGGTAATTAATGGTCTGCTTCTTACAATATTTTAAAATCCTAGTAGTTCTTCATAGATACATTTTTCTTTTGTCTCAACATGGGGAATTTATGATACTGAAAAGAGTATGTGGACCCTCTTTGGGATGTTGCTTACTGTCTTGCAGAATATGCAAAGTAAATAATACTTATTTTCCTGGAGTTTCTTTTAGGACTATTAGAAAGCACTTTGAAGGTTTCCTTTCTTTGGAAAATTATGTGGAACAGAAAGGGCGGAAAAAATATTTTTTTTCAAGTGTGAATTAATATGTCTTGTTTATCGAATGAGTATTATTGTGCCTGTTTCTGATGCCATTTTTATTTTGGAAAAGAGAGTATTTATAACATAGTAGACATTGCATGTTGATACTTAAGAGGAAGGCACTATTTTAAGCTTCAAAAGTTGGTACAATTCAGATGCAGCTACCAGAGCATATGAAGATAAGATTAGGCTCCCTGAAATACGTCATATAAATATCTCCCCTTTCTTAGACAATCTTTCAGCTAAATAATAGCCATGCTCCAGGTGTATCCATCTCTGGTGCTAGACTTGGATAATTTTTCAGCCGTGGGAAACAGAGCTTGTCTGGCTGTCCTTCCTTAATGACTTGTGAATCCAATGACTGATTTCAGCCAGATTTGACGAAAGACTTGAAATTTCATAGATACTAAATTCATAGTATCTTCACAAAAAAATATATAATAATTGTTCAAGAAAGGAAGTAAAATGCTGTTGCTGCCCATAGTGGAAGTAAAAGGGCATGCCCAGAGCCCCAGAGATCTTCACAGTTCTCTCCTGGGAACTCAAGTTTTACAGTGCCTGGAAGCAGTCACGTTCCCAGCTTCACCAGAGTCACAGCATTTGTCCTGCTTTTGGCACTTCTGATCTCATACGGAACAGTGAAATTTCTCAGGTTTTGCCTTTTGTAAATGAAGGAAGGGAACAGAATGCATAACAGCATCTGTGTCTTGACACCAGGAAACTATAGCTTATAAGTTTCAGGGACTATGTTGAACTAGGTTATTTACTATGTTTGATTTCTCGTAGCATGTTTGTACTCTTGAAAGGAGCCACCAAGGAGCAGTCTTTTAAGATTGGTCAAGAAATTGCTGAAGCTGTAACAGCAACAAACCCCAAACCTGTTAAACTGAAGTTTGAAAAGGTAAAAGGAAAATATTTTACTTCCAATGTGTTGGGTGAAAACATTGTTATGCTAAAAAATAAAAAGTGAAGATAAAATATTTTTGTGGACCCTAACGTAGCGTAAGGATATTACAACAGTTGTGTGCTCTACTGTTTCTGCGGGTATATTGCAAGCCCCTTAATGCTTCAGTGACCTTGTCAGAGGAGCACTGCAAGATGAACAACAAAAAGAATATTCCTAGAGTACTGCGTTCGGCTCTGGGGCCCCCAACATAAGAAGGACATGGAGGAGGACCATGAAGGTGATCAGAGGACTGGAGCACCTCTCCTATGAGGACAGGCTGAGAGAGTTGGAGCTGTTCAGCCTGGAGAAGAGAGGGCTTCAGGGAGACCTTATGGTGGTCTTCCAGTACCTTAAGGGGACCTACAAGAAAGCTAGAGAGGGACTTCTGACAGGAGCATGTAGTGATAGGACAAGGAGTAATGACTTTAAACTGGAAGAGGATAGGTTAGCTATAAGGAAGAAATTATTCACTATGAGGGTGGTGAAGCACTGGAACAGGTTGCCCAGGAAGTTGTGGATGCCCCATCCGTGGAAGTGTTCATGAACAGGTTGGACAGGGCTTTGAGTGACCTGGTCTAGTGGAAGGTGTCCCTGCCAATGGCAGGGGAGCTGGAACTAGGTGATCTTCAAGATCCCGTCCAACCCAAACCATTATATTATATTCTACTTTCACATCAGGATGCCTGATGGCCTATTGAACTGGCAGCATCAAGCAATTTGAAATTCCTGTCTCATCGGTTTTTGTAAATGTCTCCCTCGGTTTTGTATTAGATACATACAACCAAACCAATGTGTGCAACTTGGTAGAGAAAATGTACACCATCCCTTGAAATTATTCCAGTGCATATCCATACAAGCCTGATATTTATTCTTCAGCCAGCTTTAGCACGCTTCAGGGTATGTCCATGTGATACATACACCTATAAAATGAAAAATAATAAAATCCATTCAGTAGGCTTTTGAAAGAAGTATTAATGACAATAAGGTTTTTATAGAAAAGCAAGGCAATGTGATACTAATTTTGGTGGAGGTTTATCATGGGAAAGTCATTAGCAATCAGTTCAGGTGCTCTAATTTCAAAGTACATATGTGACTCAACAGATTCAATCAGAATTTGTAAGCAAATGGACATTTGTCACGGAAAATACAGTAGAAAAATACTAACAAGAAAAGTAAGGATACTTGTGGAAGGCACAGAAACTTTTCCTCAGTAATGTACAGGGACCTTTCCCACTTTGAGACAATTCTGTTTCATTAAGCTGAAGGAGTAATTTGCTAGAAAAAGTAGACTAAGTGCAAGGATATACTTGAGAAGATGCCCAAGTGCTTCACTTCGAGTGCCCTTATTCACCCATGAGTCAAAATACTGAGTAGGGTAGCTTTCTAGCACAAGAAGAGGAAAATGCCTCAAAGCTGCAGCATCTGTTCAAGAAGTGAGGCACCTATGTGCAGGACCTTTTTCAGCCTGACACAATCTAAATTTGCTGCTCCCTCTTCCATTAGAGCCAGGCAGATGTGGTATTACTGTAGTAATACTGGGAGGAAATTGTTCCCTGTTCTTCCTTTTAAAACTGGTCAAGGAATACTGATGCAGTCAAGAATGAAATAGAGGTTGGAGAAAACAAGCAAAAGAGACCATGACCCCAAAAATCCATTCATGAGGAAAATGTTCTTCAAGCATAGGCATTTAAAAAGCATGTTTTTCACACATCAAGATATTAACTGATTTTAGGTATCTCACAATTAGATGAAGTTTGAAAATAGAAAGTTCGAAGCCACTACTTTTGCTGAGAAAGTTTTCTTTCCTGATGCTTAAAAAGAAGTTGCTGTATTTTTAAGAAAGAGAGATAATATAGTTACATTAAAAATGCTGACATATGCAATCCAGAAAAGTAAAGGTACTCAAAACAAATTGTACTATGTGTCTCTTTTCATCTGAGCTTCAGGTTGCTTAGCTTTTACGGCTGGATGAAATATAAAGTGATTTAAGACTGAAACATCACTGAATCCCAACTTCCTCAGCTGTCATTTCACAGTCCTTTGATCTAGTTTATTGTGTTTAATGATTAAAAAAAAAAACCATAAAAAAACCAACCAAAACACAACAACAAGGCAAAGTATTTCTTAGGAATCCCGCTATGTTCAGAGCCATCTTGTATTCCTAACACATGCCAGATGGGGCTATCCTCTTTCTGAATATTCCAGGTCTACTTGCCATGTGTCCTGCAAACTAAAAAGAGGTACGTGGGTTACATGTATGAAACACTGGACCAGAAGGACCCAGTATTTGATGCAAAAGGCATAGAGACAGTCAGAAGGGACTCCTGCCCTGCTGTTTCCAAGGTAAAATACTTAAGTATTTCTTTCTGAATGAAATGATAGTATCCTCTTATTTCATCGTTTATTGAATATATATTAATATAGTTTATATACAAGGGATCTGGGAGTGCTGATTGACAGCAACCTCACTATGAGTCAGCAGTGTGCCCTGACAGCCAAAGAGGGCAAACTGCAAACTGGAGTGCATCAAACACGCTATAACCAGCTGGTCAAAAGAGGTGATTATCCCGCTGTATTCAGCATTGGTGCAGCCTCACTTTGAGTACTGCGTGCAGTTCTGGGCCCTACAGTTTAAGAAGGATGTGGAGGTCCGTGCAGGTGTCCAGAGAAGGCCAACAATGCTGGTGAAAGGGCTGGAAGGAATGTCCTGTGAGGAGCAGCTGAGGACTTTGGGTTTGGCTAGTTTGGAGAAAAGGAGACTGAGGAATGACCTCATTGCTCTCTACAGCTTCCTTGGGAGGGGAAGTGGAGAGGGAAGTGCTGATCTCTTCTCCCTAATATCCAGTGATAGGATGTGGGAATGGTTCAAAGCTGCACCAGGGGAGGTTTAGACTGGACATTAGGAAGCATTTCTTCACCAAGAGGATGGTCAGACACTGGAACAGGCTTCCTAGAGAGGTGGTTGATGCTTCAAGCCTGTCAGTGTTCAAGAGGCATTTGAACAATGCCCTTAATAACATGCTTTAACTTTTGGTCAGCCCTGAAGTGGTCAGGCAGTTGGACTAGATGATTGTAAGTCCCTTCCGACTGAAATAGTCTATTCTATTCAGAGTCCTTTCTCAGAGTTTCTACTCCTTGTGAGCTGTCTGAGGCTTTGTTTTTCTGGTATGAACCATTTGAAAGAGAAATTTAAGATCTTGCACAGCATTACAGGGACTTGCACTTTCTATCCTAACTACTATCTTTCAGCCCCTAAAAACCCCATAAAAAGCCCTCAGCCCCATGTAAGTTCTCTGGAAGATCATTCTTCATCCACTTCACTTTAACTGGAAGTAAGTATTACTCCAAAATAAGTGAGGCACACTGATGTGTCTGCTAAATAGCTCACTTAATATGAATATAGTTTAGCTAAGAATTCATTTAAAATAAACTTCCTTGCCTGTTTATTTTAAGCTATGTATTGTGGGATTAAAAAGAAAAGACTCTTGTTCTTAATCACATCAAAACAAATTTATCCCAGAAAGAAATGTAACCATTTAGGAGGATTTACTTCCATTTTTCTTTTTAATCCTAATTCTTTTGCTGAGGTCGTCAGAAAGTCATGGCAAAACATTTTAGATGACAGGGAAAAAACGTCTTCTCATACCCTGGAAAACCTCTGTAATTGTTGAAACAGTCGTAGTGCAGGAATATAGATAATGTCTTGAAAGATCTGTCAAGCTGAGAAAAAGCTGTCCAGTAATGTCTTTATGAATGTCTTTGAGTGGAGGAGAATGCAACCGTTTGTCATATTGGGTTCACAACTGATACTTTTCTAAGCAGTGTATTAGTATTTCCATATTATTAATTATTTGGAATCAATTATTTTTTTTTTAGTTAAACATACATGGTTTTCTCACCTTTCTCCTTTGTTTGTAAAGATACTTGAGCGTTCTATCAAGCTGCTATTTGAAACACGGGACATAAGTCAGATCAAACAGTACGTTCAGAATCAATGCATGAAGTTACTGGAAGGAAAAGCCAGCATGCAAGATTTCATCTTTGCAAAAGAGTACAGAGGGAGCTCATCTTACAGACCTGGATCCTGTGTACCAGCCCTGGAAATCACCAGGTAATGAGATTAAGAAGTGCCAATCATAGATATTTTTTCTCTTGACCTTTGTAATGCTAAGTTACAGGTAGCAGTGAGATGTCTCCTTCAGATACTGTTGCAACAGCTGGCTCTGACTTTTTTCTGTGTGTGAAGAGAGATTAGACATCAGATAGTCCTAGAAAGCCATTTTGTAGTCTTGGAAAGAGCCACACATCTCCAAGAGTAAGGTCTCTTGTCAGGACACTCTTAACGGTGTGTTCACTGCTGTTACTTATGCTTTGGTTTTTGTACAAGGGCTTGACATATTAGATATGTTAAAAACTGTAATAGCGATGTCTCAGTGGTGTGAAATACATCACTAGGCACAATTTTTCATTTTTTAAAAAGTGTCATACTTAATATTTCATCCTGTTGATACTGTTTATCAGTAATAGATAACGTGAGCTGGCACATTTTGCTTCCTTGCAAATTAAACTGTGCTTTTTAAACAAAATTAAATTCAAGTCCTGGACTGATACCTGCTTCAAACTGTGACTAGTCCTTTGCTTTCTGGGTGCTGCTTTCTGGCTCGTGTTCCGGGTTCTAAAATTTAAGTCTGATCTTGAGGCAAATTAAAAATGAAACAGCTGGGTCCTGTGCTTCGTAATAGACACTTAATTTCAGTCGTCTGGAGAGCTACGAATATAATCAAATGGGGAACTTTACAAGCAAATAAAATAAGTATGAATTTGTCTCTGGATACATTATAAAGGCTATTTTTAAACAGGAGAATGCTTGCCTATGACCGTCGCTCTGAACCGCGAGTTGGGGAGCGAGTACCCTACGTCATTGTGTACGGCATGCCCGGACTGCCCTTGATACAGCTTGTGAGGCGGCCCATCGAAGTCTTGCAGGATCCCAACCTGAGGCTGAACGCTACCTACTATATTACCAAACAAATCCTGCCGCCGCTGGCGAGAGTGTTCTCGCTTATTGGCATTGACGTCTTCAGCTGGTACCATGAGTTGCCACGCGTAAGTGTTTGAAAACAGACAGACCACAAATGCAGTGCATCTCTACAGTGCTTTGTTTTATCATGACTTTTAATGGAATGAGGTTTATATGAGGCAAGAGCAAATTTTACAAGGCAGTGTTTGATGTCCAAAGAGGCAGGTTCTTAGATCTTCTCTTTGGCACATTTGGATGGGAAGTAGATCACCACCTACAAAGGAACAACTGCAGCAAGCAGAGTTTCATATGAATCAGGAATTTAGCATGTAACTGAGGATTTCTTTGGTTACTCTTTCTCTTTTCTGGTGAGATTCCCTGTGGAATAGGAGTGGCGGGCTCTGTTCAGTGTATTGTTTCAGGGCAAGCGCTACGCTCTTCAGAGTGATGTGATCCATGTTAATAATTTGTGTATGAAGCCATTCCCTGCAGGCTGCGTTGCACTTTCATACTCTTTTAAAAAAAAATAGGCTATGTAATCTAGGAGTAAGGTGAGCTGCTCTTGAAAGTTAGTTACCTGTTTGGTTTTTTTTTTTTACAGATTCAAAAAACTGCCTCGACTGCCCACAGTGAGCTAGAAGGACGCAAAGGCACAATTTCCCAGTATTTCACGACCTTACACTGTCCTGTGTGTGATGAACTGACCCAGTATGGGATCTGTAATAAATGCAGAAGTCAGCCACAGCACGTGGCAGTGATTCTCAACCAAGAAATCCGAGAGTTGGAGCGTAAGCAAGAACAGTTGGTCAAGGTATGATTAAAGCATTGTCAGATGTCTGTCAGCCAAAGACGGGCTGAAATTTCAAAGCAGCCTGCTACTGAACGCGCCCAACAGAAATGGGGAGTACGATCTGGGTGTTAAACATGTTCTAGCTTGTTTGCTTTTCCCATTGCTGTTGAAGGAAGCATAGCAGCTGTTACTCTACTTAGCTTTGCATAAAACTGAAGGCAAAGGAGGGGATCAGAACAGAAGATGCTTTTCTCCTCCTCTTCTTTTTTTTAAGAGTATCTTACATGGCTTGTAGGTGCCTTTTTATAATGACAGTGATAGAGAGTTGTAAAGGTATGAAAGGTTCATCCTTTTTGCATTAAGATGTTCTAGTAAGAAAAACATTTGTCCCAGAAAATTTATTTATTTATATGTATAACATGGATTGTTTTAGCTTGGAGGTGTTTCTTGTTACCTTTCTTCTCAACAGAAATACTCCAAGCTGGTTTTTTTCCCTTGAGCTAGAAGCCAATTAAGAGGGTAGCTGACTGTGCTCACAAATATATTATAGCAAAGCACAGTGCCTCCCCTTGCAGAAACATATGCATATCCTCAAATAATTTTTGTACTGCCGTATGTTATAATTAATAAGTGGTTTTGTTAAAATTGATTTTTAGCACTAGCACGTGAACCATTTTTAAAGACTTGTCTGAACTGCAGGGATATAAATGTTTCTGCAGTCTAGGCATTGGTTTGATAGGTTCCCATGGGGCTCTGTTGCTAGAAAACCATTACAATTCACTATTCATAAATATTGCATTACTAAGGTGTGGGCTTCTGTTTTTTGCTGTATTTTGTAATATTTTCTCTGATCTGCATTGTAAATGGCAGTAAAGGAAGGTAATGCATGTTCTGCACTTTTCCCATGGTACTCTGAACCTTTTACATCACTTTCTCTAGAATAAATCAGAACTTGGCAGATTGGTCCAGCCTCACAGAAGGATCAGTGGGTTTCATGGAATCATAGAATGGTTTGGGCTGGAAGGGACCTTTACAGGCCATCTAGTCCAACCCCCCTGCAAGGAGCAGGGACATCTCCAACCAGATCAGGTTGCTCAGAGCCCCATCCAACCTGGCCTTGAATGTTTCCAGGGATGGGGCTTCCACCACCTCTCTGGGCAACCTGTTCCAGTGTTTTACAACCCTCATTGTAAAAATTTTTTTCCTTATGTCCAGTCTGAATCTGCCCTTTTTTAGTTTAGCTCAGGTTGAGCTTCTCATCCACCAGCACCCCCAAGTCCTTCTCCTCACAACTGCTCGATCCATTCCCCACTCAGCCTGTATTTGTGCTTGGGATTGCCCCGACTCATTTGCAGGACCTTGCACTTGACCTTTAATCAGAACATTCTCTTGTCCCTGCAACGTGCAACAGGTTAGCAAGGCCTGGGATCCCATTCTAGTCAGCGTTTGATGACTCAACCTCTCTGTAAGAGCATCTGTTTTATTTTGGTCCCTTGTGTTCAAACCAGCCACAGCCTTTCTTATTTATTACTTATTATATAATAAGTCTTAATAGACTTATTTCTGATGTTCTTCTGATGATTACAAACCTGGAACAAAGCATTTAAATCCTGTGTTGGTTGCGGTTGCAGGTCAGAGGACTGGAATCCTCTGAGGTGCCATATGTGGGACTTGGCCGAGAGGAGCTGCTCCTTTCCAGCTACTGTCAGTTTGGGTTTTTGGTCTGCAGGGATTCAGTGCTGATACAGGTCTGGCTGAGAGGGCGGCTGGTGCCCAAATAATTTTAACATGGAAAGAAGGAAAAGAACTAATTTTAAAAGCAAAGGATACGATTCTGATTTGTCAAACTATGCAAACAGAAGGAAAACTGAAGTTGCCAAGCTGCTGACCATCGTATTTGAGAAGTTGTGGCGGTCTGGTGAGGTCCCCAATGACTGGAAGAGAGGGAACATAACCCCAATTTTTAAAAAGGGGAATAAGGAAGACCCGGGTAACTACAGGCCGGTCAGCCTCACCTCTGTGCCTGGCAAGGTCATGGAGCAGATTCTCCTGGAAACCATGCTAAGGCACATGGAGAGCAAGGAGGTGGTTGGTGACAGCCAACATGGCTTCACCAAGGGCAGATCGTGCCTGACCAATTTGGTGGCCTTCTATGATGGGGTGACGGCATCGGTGGACAAGGGACGAGCAACGGATATCATCAACCTGGACTTGTGCAAAGCTTTTGACACTGTCCCGCACTACATCCGTCTCTCTAAACTAGCGAGACATGGGTTTGATGGACGGACCACTCGGTGGATAAGGAGTTGGCTGGATGGCCGCAGTCAGAGAGTGGTGGTCAACGGCTCAATGTCCATGTGGAGACTGGTCATGAGTGGCGTCCCTCAGGGGTCCGTGTTGGGCCAGGCCCTGTTCAGTATCTTTGTCAGCGACATGGACAGTGGGATACAGTGCACCCTCAGCAAGTTTGCCGATGACACCAAGCTGTGTGGTGCCCTTGACACACTGGAGGGAGGGATGCCATCCAGAGGGACCTTGACAGGCTGGAGGGGTGGGCCCATGCCAACCTCATGAAGTTCAACCAGGCCAAGTGCAAGGTCCTGCACCTGGGTCATGGCAATCCCAGCACAAATACAGGCTGGGCGGGGAATGGATTGAGAGCAGCCCTGAGGAGAAGGACTTGGGAGTGCTGGTGGACGAGAAGCTCAACATGAGCAGGCACTGTGCCCTTGCGGCCCAGAAGGCCAACCGCATCCTGGGCTGCATCAAGAGGAGCGTGGCCAGCAGGTCGACGGAGGTGATTCTGCCCCTCTACTCTGCCCTGGTGAGACCCCACCTGGAGTACTGTGTCCAGTTCTGGAGCCCCCAGCATAAGAAGGACACGGACCAGTTGGAGAAGGTCCAGAGGAGGCCACAAAGATGATCAGAGGGCTGGAGCAGCTTTGCAATGAGGACAAGCTGAGAGAGTTGGGGCTGTTCAGCCTGGAGAACAGGAGGCTCTGGGGAGACCTTATAGGGGTCTTCCAGTACCTCAAAGGGGCCTACAAGAAAGAGGGGGAGAGGCTGTTCAGTAGGGCCTGTTGTGACAGGACGAGGGGTAATGGTTTTAAAAGAGGGAGGTAGATTTAGATTGGATGTTAGGAAAAATTTTTTACAATGAGGGTTGTAGAACACTGGCACAGTTTCCCCAGAGAGGTGGTGGAGGCCTGGAAACGTTCCAGGCCAGGTTGGACAGGGGCTCTGAGCAACCTGATCTAGTCGGGGATGTCCCTGCTCCTTGCAGGGGGCTTGGACGAGATGACCTTTGAAGGTCCCTTCCAACCCTAACCATTCTGTGACTCTATGATAAAACATCATGTCACGTTTTGATGTTACAAAACACAAGTGTGGCTGGAAGCAAATTTCTGAGTTTTTCCGAAAGCTGTTGAGGGTGGCAGATACTGGAACAGATTAAAAATAAAAGAGCAAAACAGAGTTTAGTTTTCCCGAGGTAGCTCCCTTGGGAAAAACTGTGCCTGCTGCTATTTTATTCCATCGGGTATCTCATGTTACCATTAAGGAGCAGTTCCGTGAAGGAGGAGAGCAGCAGGACCTGCCTGCCTGTGTATTTCTGTCTTGGGATTGATTAACCTGCACTTGGAAAGTAAAACTCTAATTGAAGCTTGTCTTGAAACAGTAGTAGTTTAAGTCCCTTTCCTGTGTAGAGAATAACTGCAGAATAACAGTTTTGTCTTTTTTCACTAGGAAACTTTCATACAGGGTAAGTTTATCATGAGGATAACGCACTGCCCCACTTACATCCACTCAACTTACTTACCTTGTTTTTCCAAGTGCCACCACATACAAGTAAAACTTAATTAGCAACATGGAAACCTGAGCTGTGCAGTCAAGCTGGTGATCTGTGCCCAGTTCATGGTGGGTGCTGCCTCCTGGCAAGACACCAACAGCAGAATGAGCTGTCTGGCAGCGGCAGGGGTGGCTGCAGCAGAAAATGGAGCTGCTCTGGACCCCTCTGTGTTGGGGAAAAGCTGGGTGCTGGTAGGGCTGTGCCTGTTCTGCTGATACAATGTTGAGGACTGAGTAGTCCCAAGTGATTTGTGCCTTACTTGTGTTAAGTTTAAAACAATCTGCTTTGCTTTTTTTGTACGTACTCTAGATATGCAAGAACTGTACAGGCTGCTTTGACAGACAGATCCAGTGTGTCTCCCTCAACTGTCCAGTACTCTTCAAGCTGTCCAGAGTAAGCAGAGAACTGTCAAAGGCACCGTATCTTCGCCAGCTGCTTGACCAGTTTTAAATGATCTGTGTTACAGGATTCCAGGTGCTATTTTTTTTTTTTCAGTGTTTACCACACTAAGACTATTGTGCATGGTGCTTTTTCAATTCTCATCTAGTCCAGGATTTCCATTTTAACTGTCGGATTTATTATCTGAAGAATAATGAACACTTATCCTAACTAAATTAAAAAAAAAAATACATTTGTTGACCTATGAATAGCTCACTTTTTAAGATGTATAAATTTTTTCTTCCTTTCATGTTTCTAACATACTGTTTTATAATGCTGATGTTGAAATAGCTATGTGTAACATCTTGTAAATCCATTTCCAAGTAGAAGTCAAGTTTACTTCCTGGAGGAAGGAGCACTGAAAACCTCTTGAAACGACAAAACCATTAGTGTGTGTTCTTGAACTGTCAGTATCAAGACGTGTTACTTACTTATATATTATCCATTCACTTTATAATTTTGTCTGCGAAATATTTTGTAAATACACTTTTTTACTTTTCAAACAACTGAGTAAAATAATGTGCAATGACTTTTATACAGATAATTTTAAAGTTGGTTGGTATATCTCCTCCTAAGTTTTGCTTGATTCCAAGTAGATGGTTACTTTGATCAGACTGTGCAAGCAGTAGTATCATGTGTAGCATTTTGAAACATTATTTTCTAAAAATTGCTGTCTTGCTTTAGCTATTAATGGGGCATTGTGAGGAACTGTGCAAAGACATTTTTGTTACAAACCTGTGGGACTGTTGCAATACTTTAAATATAAAATTTTATTCCATTTTTGCTTGTTTTGTATAGACATTTCTATTGCTTCTAAATATGCTTAAAATATTTTCTTTCCTTATGTACTGTACAGTTAAATCTTATTTGCCACCATCTTGACAAAATGTGTATTTAGAATATTTGTATAACTGTATAAAATGGAAAAGGAATTATGTGGTCAGTGCATTGTTTTCTAAACTGGAAATCATTTTGTTTTAGAAGTTAATAATGGAAACCATATTAAAGTTGAATAAAATGATATGGTAAAAGTTACGTGCTTTTTTTTACATTTACCCTCCATTGCAGACACCTCTGCTTGCCTCGTTGGGTACACAATTAGTGATGTAAACAAGGCTGCTCAAATGAGAATTAAGAATCCACATTCAGTTTCCAGCTGAAGCTCTGGTATCTAAAACCCCGGTATCGATTCTTGGAGGCCTTCCCGAACCAGAAGAGGAAACACTTCCAGTAGTCAAAACAGGAGTACGTTTTGCATTTAGAAGCCCAGAGTAGCTTTGAAAAATAGAACAAAACTTTATTTACATCAAGGAACCTGAGTGCCTTCTCCAGTTAAGAATTTATTACATTCAAGATACAAGTCAGTCTATTAAATTTCACATTATACAGTACAATGTAAACCCACACCAAGCAGAATAAAAACTATTAAATATCTCATAGAACACCCACAGCTTGCAATGCGCTTTTACGCAAAGTAACTAAAGAAAAACCCATCAAGGCACAAAACTCTGCCTACTCCTGCATTCTGGCATTGGTCACGTACAGCATAAAAGTGCAAAGGCCAGGGCTGACGCGTTGGTGCCTGCGGTACCATCCAGCATCTGGCAGTGCTTGGGGAAAAACAAAAATAATAAATGACGCTTAACTGCAAGAGGTTACCTTTAACACCGGAGTAAATGGGCAAGTGCTCATCTTCAACTCATTCCTGGCTTTATGGACAAAAATAGGATTCTTATTAAATTCAGATTAATGGAATCCATGGATCACAGCTCTTGTCTCCAACACAGAGAAGACTTTTCTAGTAAAGCAAGGCGATGGTAAAGTAATACAGTTTACTTAAGTAACTTCAACCCAAAACAGGTAAGTTTAAAAGTGTTAAAGCCTTCTGGAGGATCTTTTAACTTAAAAGGCACCATAAATAGATCCATACTGTAAATAGATCCTCACTTTAACTAGGAAGCAATTTACTTTGGAAAGAAATTTAAACATGAAAACAAACATTCATTATCTAAAAACAAGCCTTAAGGAACACCAAAATCCAAGAATTAGGAAAGCTACAGCCTTGAACATCAAGGATGTCTAGAACTGCTGTGAGCCGGACTCATCGTTGGAAATATCCTAGATCTGTTTGACTCTTACATTGCTTTAAACATTTCAGTTTCATTAAAGGGCAGCCCCTGCTATTAAAAGCATGCTTTTTAGGGGAGCTGTATCTTCCATTTCAAGTTCGAGGCCAGAAGTAAGATGCCTCCATGGACACAGTTCTACACAGTACTGCTCAATACAACTACATGAGTTCCACTCTGCCTTCCTGCCGCTGCTTTTTGGAGCCTTCACCTGCTCTGAAAGGCTGCTCTTACCTTGGCATTCCTGGCTGGTGCACCATTCCTACTACTCAGGGCTCCTGCTTTTAAAGGGGAAAAGGGGTAGCAATTCAAGTGACTTGTGGAAGAATTAATACAGCCACTAAAAAAAGAAAAAAAAATATTTTTGCACAGTAGTTTTAGATTTGTTGGGAAGACAATCAGATAACAAATAATTTTGATAGTGTGTGCCTATATATATGTGTGTGTGTGTGTATATATATATAAAAGCAGTAAGTAGACAAGGTTCAAAGAAGTAAGAGCACATTTCCCAATGCAACTTTAATTTAATTTTCTGGAGGTTTGGGTTTTTTGTTTGTTTTTTTTTTTTTTAAGTATTTGATTATGCAAGATGTGGTAGCTATCCCTGAGAACAATCTTACATGCAGGACATTACAATTTGTAATTTCATTTTAAATTAGCATATGAATTGGGGAGGATATTTGAAGTGTCCTAGTTGCCAGGTGAGTTTCTTCTTAAACTAATTTTCTTCTGGCAACATGATCTCAGCCATAGTGAAATTTTTTTACATTGCTCAATTCAGGTAAAGCACCTGCAAAAGCAGCGCAGGAACTGTTATTGCTCCACCCCACTGCAACATCCACCAGTGGGATTTGCCCTTACCATCAGAAGACACCCTGACTTTCTACACACATGCACACACACACGAAACAGTTACTGGAGTGTGCAGGAGAAAAAAAAAGGGGAAAAGGAAAGTTGAAGCAATGCAAGCTTAATCTGCGCTCACCAGTCACCGCCTCTGCCGCACCGCTCCAGTGGTTATCGTGTGACGCTAACTAACCACACCAGGCTGTACAGACTCACCCCCTGCTGAATAAAGGCTGTCACGTGTACCTGGAACAGGATTTGGCCTGGTATTTAAAAGCATTTACCATGACTTTAAGCAAAGACGAGAACCCTTGTGCAGCAAGTGAAAAAATCTGTATTTTAAAGTGCAGTTTCATGCATGGCACTGGAAAAAAAAAAAATGCCACAGAAGTGCACAAACATACAGAGGGAAAAAAAACAACAAACAAAACAACACAAACACACAGAATTGGCCAAAACCACACTGGTATTAAAGTGCCAACAGGAGAGAGAGAGGGAGGCCCTTCAACATGGCAAGATGCAAAAAAAAATTCTGCAGTTGTCACTACAAGTTGACTCCAGCTTTTTAAAAACTTCTCAGAAGAAATGAAAAAGCCACAAAGTTCCAGGTTGCACTCAGAGGACAAGAGAAGGAACAGACCTGAAAATACACTGAACATCTAAAGTTCTGTGCTATGTTACGTCAAGAGCTCTTCTGTTAGTAAATTAAATTTCGTCGCAAGAAAAATACTAATTAAAAGTGCAAAGCAAAAAAAAAAAAAAACCCACACCACACAACAAAACCCAAACAAGCACATTTTGATCACACATCCTTTAAAAAAAAAACACAAACAACAGAAAAAAAAAAAAAATTCCACCTACAAGTTTGGAGTTTCAAGTAGGCAAACTGTTAGACTACTCCTTCAGAGTGAGATTTTCGTCATTAGCTGCTGCTTTTTTTGCTCTTACTGGGGAGGGCTCGCTGGCACGACCAGTCGGTCCTCCCCAGGTCTTGCTGCTTGGCAGCAATGACCCCACAAATACAAAAAAACAACACTGCCTCTCCACTGGGAAGAGTCTGCCTGTAAGTCACTGCCCAAAGGAAGAAAAAAACCCCCAAATGGCACCAGTCCACCTGGCAAGGGGCAAGTGGTCGTACAGGACACCCTGAAAGCATTGTCTCGTTGATAATGAGCTCTCATTCTCAAATTTTCATTTTAACACATCACGATGTCAAAAGTCTTGGCACAGGAAGCCAGAAAAGTTGTTACAACCTTAGTTTAAACAACTGGCTTAAAAATACCACAGCCCTATGTCAATACCACATATTAAGTAAGTAATCTGTTTATATATCACTTTTTATCTTCTTCAGACATTTCTTGATTTCAACAGTAGTGCAGCAATTAAAATCACAAGTAGAATCACGCGTACTTTAGACTATTCAGATTTATCACCACTGTTAACCAGTAAATCAGAGTTAAGCATTACAGCAGATTCATACAAATCAGTTTGTTCCCCTTCCCATACACTGCTTTTAAATGGCCCAAAGGCAAGGTTCCACTTTGAAAAATTAATTTTTAAGTTTTTCCTCATCTTAGTGACAGAACCAGGAAATTAGATAGTTTGCCAACAGGCTATCATCTGATATACAGCTGCTGGACATCACCTGAAATTTGACTTCACTTCCTGGTTTACGTCACACACAAACTTTCAATGCGGCAGAAACATTCTTCTTTCACGAGGTAAGAAAGTTCAGCATCACAGATAACAGATTTCTCTCCCGTCTCACAAAAACATTTTGTGATCAAGCACCTCGGAACTGCACCCTTCACCCACCTCAAAAAACATGAATGGTCTGAGCAGTCCCCTTCTTTCCCAGTCAGTTCTTATCACAGAATATATTACTTAAATGCATGCCTCACATTTAGAAAATGTCTCTTACGTTTTAACATTTTCGCTATAGTCTATACATTTTATCACCTTACCCCGTTCACGTCACGGTGGGCTCTCCCACTCCGAGTCACATCGCTGCAGACTGAAAACGAAAGGGAGGAAAGGGCTGGACAAACGCTGAGCTCTGCGCCACTACCAAAGGATTCTTGAACCACCTGACAAGAACGGCTCCAGTTCAATTGCATTTCCCTTTTTTTTTTAAAAAAAAGTCACCTTTGACTTACTTTAATCGTTCTTCTCCCGGTCAACATTCACACTTTTTCTCCCAGGGGAGCCAGCGCCAGCCACTGGAGAATTGCACAATACATCGTCCAGATGGGGCTGGAGCGAGACTTTGGCTGGAGAGTCCCCTGGTATCTTACGGGAGGTCTCAATCACAGAGTTCCTCAGCGTGTCATTCATTTCTATTACCTCAAAGTCTGCTTCGTTCCACTCTCCCGCATCCTCCTCTTCCTCTTCATCCTCATTAAGTCCTGAGTTTGACAATAAAGCCTTCCGGTCCTCGCTCTGACTCGTTTCTTTCAAGTCGCTCTCACCGGGACAGTTGGCCAATTTGTACATCAGAGGGAAGAGTACAACTGTCACCACAGATGTCACCAAGGCGGCGTACATGACCACAGGAACGTGGTGAAACCTGCCTTGAAGATACCCCACCACGGCGGGAATGCACATCTCGCCCAGCGCGGCGCCAATCACAAAGAGAGAAGCTGATTTTCCTTGCACGACCGTGTACTGCTCTATCCAGGAAATGCCGCTGGGAAAGATGGTAGCCATCGACGCTCCGTACACGGCGGTTCCGACCCACAGCGAAGCCGGGTACCTCGCAAAGAAGGCCAAGCAGGAAGAGGAGACGGACGAGCCTACGATACTGAGCAGGATCATGGTGCCAGGGTACAAGCAAGCGGCACAGAATATCGCCACTCCTCTGCAAGCGGCAAATGCGCCCCAGAAGACAGAATTCAAAGCGGCCGCTTCGCTGTCTTTCATCTCAGCAAAGACCTTTGCGTAAGTAAATATGTACGAGCCGTACGTGACCTCTGCTCCCACATAGCAGAAGAAGAAGATGAACAGGAGAGTGATAAGGGCATAGTGGTATTTGGCAAACATGCATCTCTGCAAAGAAGCCTTTGATTTGTCTCGAGCTGAGCTGCCCTTTGAATACAAAATAAAAAAGAAGAAAGAAACAAAGAGAAGATAGGTCCCTATGACAACATAGGACCACAAAAAATCTGCACCAAGGTGGTGTTTCAGCGCTGACACAGCTGATGCAGCTGATGCTGTCGGCAAGGACCTTAGGACAGACTGGTTTGTCTTTTCAGCTACTGGAAGATCTTTAAATTCAGAGCCTCCCAAGGCCATTTTAGCCAGGATCGGAGCCACAAACGCACCGGCAGCAAAACTGAAGTGTAAGGCCTGCATATGTGGCCCAGCCTCTGCTCCCCAGGTGTTCAGTGCCAGTACGTTGCCACCTGCAGATGGGAAAGAGGAGGATGCAGTCATTTTAGTCTGAAACCAGATATTGGTTAAAAAGGGGAAAAAAAAAAAAAAAAAAGACAAACCAAACCAAACCATAACCTGTCTTACTACTTCCATGTGCAATAATACCAGGTTTAGCACATACAATGTGCAAAATTGTAGTTAACTGCAATTCTGCCTGTAAGCACCTGAAACCCGCGTGACTCCTTGAGCCTTAGGAGAGCACTCACGGCAGGCAAAAAGAGGAGCCACACGCTGGCTTCATCCAGCAACAACAGCTGTTTCTCATTACCCTGCTTGACAACCTGCAGCATTTTTCAGCCTTTTTCCAAAAGAACAAATGTAACTGCTTCTCGTTTCTGTAAGTTTTAAAAGCAACAATGCACAACGCTAAGAACGAGAGGCCTCGTTAGACATCAAGAATCGCTTGCTTCTGATGGGCTGGGACTACCCCAGCTGCGCTCAAATGACTTTGCAGAAGCAGAAAGGCTGACAATAACACCGCTGCAGAGACCAACCTACAGCACCTCCAGATCAACGACAGTGCTAGAAAATAAGATCTGAGAGAGACATTTTTAAGTAGTCCCTGAGAAAAATGCAGGAAAATAAGAACAGTAACTAAATTCCTGTGCTACGGTACAGCAACCCTTGTCGCGCAGCACTAACGCTCTTCCAAATTAATTCAGTTGCACTCTACTGCCTTGCTCTTCTTAGTTTCACCTGCTGGGAGGCCTCCCAGCCTCAAAGGTCTGTGTTCCAAGCAGCACACCTGCCCACTGAAGGCATTTTTACAATAAGCCGACGGGATTTTCCCATATGAAGAATTTTTAAAGCAAGTGCCACGTATAATGATCCTACCAGAGGCAACAAACACACCTCTGCACTCAGGTTTAGCACAAACCTGTGCCATGCGAAATTGTCTTACTCACTACTGGATCCTGCATCACACTCTCTTCAGTGTTAACAGAGCTGACTCAAGCTCCGCAGAATTAGGGCAGATGGATCACACGTGCAGCCATCACTCCTCTGTGTCGCCTACCAGCCAAGCCACCGAAACCAGGCCCAGGCTGAGGTGCTTTCAGAGCTGTTTGGTAGCCAGGGTAACTAACTCATTAGCCAGCTCTTACTCAGAAATAAGCCGGCCCCAAAGCTGGTCAGCCAGATCCTTGCCGGCTAAGTAACAACAGGCTCCCTCCATAAGCCAGGAAATTCGGCACACTGCTGACAACCCCTTCTACAGCAATGCCACCGCTGACGTCTTTTTGGTTGTTTCCTGGTCCCTATTTGCAAGTATGCCAGTGTTACCCAGTCGGCTCTAAGCAGGCCTTAGATTTCTTGCCTCCTGATCCAAACTGCCTGCTACAGCCAGCCATCACTAACTGCTCCTTTCTAAGCCGTGCCCAATGAACTGATGTCTGTGGGAGTTTCTCCTTCATACCTCCGGTGTAACTGACCTCTCCAACCGCACCTGTAGACATTTGCTCTGCAACTTCACCGGTATATCTTCCTTCAGTAAGGAGGCCCTACTAAGAAATCGGTTTTCAACAGTTTTCCAGAAAAAGTGGGGTTTTTTTCCAGGCCATTTGCAGTAAGCATGCGCCACAGACTTACAAATTGGGGCACAGAATAAATTTGTATCCCCAAACACCTAAGCGAGGCTGGCCGAGGGCAGCAAGCATTCCCTAATTCAGGGAGATGGTTGCCGTGGTGCTGTACATGAGCTATGGCAGTAAATGTCTGCTGTGGCTCCCCAAGTGCCACCTGGCCAGGTTTAAGTGGCCAACTCTCCAACACAGCAACCGTGGGAATCTCCCTCTCAAACACCAGGGCTTGCTCAAGCCTAACTTAGCCCCAGCTGGACCTAACGAACAGTAACCCAGCCAGCTTCCTGTAGGTGAGTAATTTAAAGACAACATTGTTTAAAGAGCACGTGACACTTTCTTTACCTCTGTAATTGCCCACTGAAAAATTCCCCAGGAAGCAAGAGACAGCCAGCTCCCCCAGCCCCTTAAGGAAGGCCCAGTTACAGAGGCACAGACACTGGCAGTCTCAGGATCAGAATAATCCAAGAATCCCAGCCAGGTAAAACAGTTCCCTTCTTTTAACTCAAGAGGTGTCACGTGAAATACCAGCAACAGTTTTGAAGGCTCCAATTAGTTCAGTGAAGGAACTACCGGACCACGTGGTCCCTTACCTGTGTCCAGAATTCCCATGGAAGCTCCAATAACTGACATCAAGACAGTTAACAGCAGGGATTTCTTACACCAGGGTATCCCGTAAAGACCAACCGTTGTTCCAAACATGGATAATGCTGGAAAGGTTAAAAACAAAACAAACAAAAAATCCAGATACTACAGCTTCCATTTAAACTACAAAACATACAGAAGACCAAGAAATAGAAATGCTTTCGTCATTATGATAGGAGGCCCTAACAGCTGATGTAACCTAACTACCCCGATTCATGATTAGCAGAAACAGCTAGAAAGTTCAACGGAATCATTTTTCACATGGAAAAAAGGAATTTCATCAGAATATAAACGGTACATGAAAAACCTGGTTTGCTACAGCTTTGTTTGCAAAGGGAGTCGCATCTGCTGCTAGAACACTAAGAATCCTTCTTCTGCAAACTTCTGCTTTAGAAGTGCTGTTTCAGTGCAAGCTTCTGATGGAGAAATGTTACTTTACCACAAAAGAAGTAAAAGGTGGTTTTGAAGGGTATGAAGTTTTCCCTCTGAGAACTACACAGCATTAAATTTGGCTCCCTTTTAAAAGAACCTAAATCACTAAACTCTTAAAATCCTATAAAGTGATTGCACCTTGGCCTACAAGCGACCTCCTTATAAAAATGCCAACTTTCATTTATATTCTGTTCCCACAGGAGGGATGTATTCCAAGGGATTTCTGGAGTTTGAAGAGGCAGAACTACAAAACTTCTCATGGTAAATTTAGCAGCTATTCATTAACTGTTAGTTTTGCTATTACTGGCCACACTTACAACGTGCCATTTCAAAAAATCTTTTTTAGCAGAGGGAAATTATTTTTATTACAATTTGAGAGGAAGTTCAGCAGTTAAAGTCTATGCTTATAATCACCTTCATAATAAAATAATCTGCAATTAATATCTTGAATATACAGTATTAGGTTTCTAGAAAGCCTGTATCAGGTCAGACCTCTCTATTATTTTTCAGATCAATGCTTGATCATAGGTGGGGCTGATACTTAAAGATCAATGGGGATTGATGCAATTAAAAATTCAGGTTAACTCCAAACAAAAACAATAAAAACAACAACAAAGGAAAAAAAAATATCCAGAACACTAGAGCCCTAGCAAAACACTTCGAATACATGCCTGAAAACACTTTTGAAGGCTAGCATGCATAAAGAAAAAGCTAAAGATGGGGTGTATGAAGTACAGCTTCTCGGACGCCCCACTCAGAGCTGAAAAGTAACTTCTCAGTAAGTTCTCAGTTCTCCACTTCAGCTCTTTGCCTAAAGACTGGTACTTAAAGCTTCCCTGACAAAGACAGATCATGCCTTCAATTTTTTTTTTCTGTACGCTAACAGTTTCAGCAGCTGAAAGACAGGAGGTAAAACCACACAAATCAAAATCTCTTACAGGCAGCCTTCAGATGACAGAAATGAGAGAAGATTCAGTAGTTCAAACTGTGCTTCTGCCATAAGTGCTACCAAATTGGAAATGATGAGGAGATAAATCATTTTCCAAGCATTGTTGACAGACAGCTATCTGGTCTGATACTTCAGGAAAAGCAGCAAATACTAAACTATTTCAAGTTAACACTCACTTCCACAGGTGTATTAATTCAATTATGGAAGATAAAGTCTCAAAAGTCAGACACAGCCAACTCTGACCTTGTCAGATGTAGAAGGAGGCTAAAGGAAACCCGCTTTACAGGTGTTCTGGAGGAGAGGAATAAAGAACAGGGAGGAGACCAAACAAAGACATCTTAAACAAGAGCAAATAAGAACTCATCCAGGAAGACAAAGACAAGAGGAAGGAAAAAGAGAGAAGAGACAGACAAGACATTGTATGATAATGACTACCCCTGACAGCAGGAGACAGGCACAGAGGGATAAGAAGAGACTTAGCGCAAACACTAGCAATGGAAAATGGATCTCCTCGTATTCTCTGAACTGACCCTGTGATTACAGCACGGTTCTCAGGGGAGGCACAGTTCTTTCCGAATCTCCCTGAGTAAAAGCATGTGAAGGAAAGGAGCGAGCCTCGCTATCTGCTTTAGTCCCTAACTTACAGCACGAAGGCACAAACTGCCATTACTGCACCTGAAATAAAAAATAAAAAAAAAAAAGACAGAGCTTCCACTATTTCAGGTGTGCTCTGAGAATCTCCACCTGAATGAGCCACTAATGCGACTCTGAAAGGAGTGCCTTCTTTCTGGATGCTGAGTGCGGCTCTTGGCGACTGACAGCCGAGCAGCCCCGCTCTGCCAGGACGAAGCCAGTCCCTGCGCTCCTAAGGGAGAGAGTTTCCACGCGTCCAGAAAACTGTTAAGAACATAAACTGTGGCTCCTATAAACGTTTTCATACCTAGGCAGCAACCGAGCAGCAAGTTTCTGCCATCACAGGTGGTATTTAATGTTTTTCCACTTTAAATAAGTTCTAATTTAATTGAGACCCCCCCCCCCCCCCCCCCAGTCAAGATCTCAGTACTTTTGTCCAGTACACGAAGATGATCACTTCTGCTGAGCTTTTAAGAAAGGGAAGGGTTTTACGGAGCTCTCCCCAGAGAGGTGTACCTCAGCGTGACCTCGCTGCGTGCAAATGAGAGCCAAACCAGCTTTTCGGGGGAACCGCACCGCTGACCGCCGGGGCCCCCGTTTCCACGCCTCGGCCTCGGCCCCGCCGCAGCCACGCGGCCACCGCCGCCCCCCGAGGGAGCCGTTTCCCGCAGGAAGGGCGGCGGCGGTGCCCCCCGGCGCGGCCCTCACCGAGGAGGAGGTGGGCGTTCATGCAGTCGAAGAGCAGCCCGCCGGCCACCGACCCGCCCAGGTAGCCCAGGGAGCGGCCCACGAAGATGTAGTAGATGTCGCTGACGTTCTTGTGGACGTTAGCGGCCAGGTTCGGGAAGGTGGGGCCCAGCACCGCGATGCTCATCCCCTGCAAGGACATTTGACAGGGGGTAACCCGGCGCGCCGCCGCCTCCCTCCGCCCGCGGCCCCCCCCCCCCCAGGAGCCGGCGGGGAAGGGGCAGCAGGCGCGGTAAAGCCCCCGCCCCCCGCGCTCACCAGCCCCAGGAAGGCCGCGCACAGCGCCCCAGAGATGCACCACCGCAGCGCGGCTCCCCCGCCGCCCCGGCCGCATCGCCAGCCGCCGCCGCCGCCGACCACGGCCACCTCGGCGGGGAAGTGCGGACCTCCCCCTGCCGCCGCCGCCGCCGCCGCCGCCTCCCCCGGGCCGGCGAACCGGACGTGCTTCTTCCGCTCGGTGCCGGCCATGGCTGCTGGCGGCGCAGGCACCAGCGGCCGCTGCGGCCCGCGGGGGAGCGCGGGACCGGCGGCCCCGCCCCCTCGCAGGCTACGGGGGGGTCGGGGGGGCGCGGAGAACTACAGTTCCCGGCGTGCTCCGCGCCGCCAAACCCGGGCGGGGCGCTGGTGGCAGCGGCGCCTGCGAGGCCCCAGCCGTTGCCGGAAAATGGCGGCGCCTGCGGGTACGCGTGGGTGAGTTTCATATTTTTTTGCAACGGTTTTCCACCGCCTGCGGCCGGGTTCGTTTCATGAGGCAAGGAATACCTGAGCGTGCATGCTGCAAACAGCTACAGGCTTAGGCCATGCGCCTTTCGTTAATCAATTAAAAGTGCCCTTATAAACCAGATTTTTTTTTTTTAAATCTCTACTGGACCTTTCAGACAACTTAGCATACAAGGCCTTTGTCTTCTTCAGTCCCTGTGTCACGGCACACTCGCAAAGCTTGCCAAGACACATAGCTTACATCAAACCACTCTGACAAAATTTCTGGTACTGGCCAAGAGCGGCGCACAGGCTTTTCAAAAGGTTTTTCGTTATTGCTGTTTGGCACGGAGCTGCTGCTGTCTATAGGAGAGGCTTTAACTTTCAGCACACTTGTTCTTTTTAAGCCTAGAACAGGCATTGCATGTAGATTGCAGCAACCCAGTGCTGTTTCTCCTGGCACGGGTTCGCATGCTGCAGGTACAGCTCTGCTTCAGGAGATCCTGAGGGAATAGATATATACTTTTTTTTTTTAAATCTGACTAAAACAAATAACCACACAAGATAACATTTAAATCTGATTGTTCATAACCACGTTACTATAGACTCATAGAATAGTTTGGATTGGAAGGGACCTTTAAAGGCCATCTAGTCCAACGCCCGTGCAAGAAGCAGGGACATCTCCAACCAGATCAGGTTGCTCAGAGCCCCGTCCAGCCTGGCCTGGAATGTTTCCAGGGATGGGGCATCAGCCACCTCTCTGGGCAACCTGTTCCAGTGCCTCACCACCTTCACTGTAAAAGAAAAAAATATTCCTTATATCAAGTCTGAATCTACCTCCTTCTATTTTAAAACAATTACCACTCATCCTATCACAACAGGCTGTACTGAAGAGTTTCTCCCCTTCTTTCCTGTAGGCCCTCTTTCAGTAGTGGAAGAGCCTTCTCCAGGCTGAACAGCCCCAGCTCTCTGAGCCTGTCCTCACAGGAGAGGTGCTCCAACCCTCTTATCTTTGTGGCCTTCTCTGGACCTTCTCCAACTGGTCCATGTCCTTCTTATGTTGGGGGCTCCAGAACTGAACACAGTACTCCAGGTAGGGTCTCACCAGAGCAGAGAAGAGGTGGAGAATCACCTCCCTGGACCTGCTGGCCACGCTTCTTTTGATGCAGCCCAGGATGCCGCTGGCTTTCTGGGCTGCATGTACACATTGTTGGCTCATGTTAAGCTTCTCATCCACCAGCACTCCCCCGTCCTTCTCCTCAGGGCTGCTCTTGATCCATTCCCCGCCCAGCCTGTATTTGTGCCTGGGACAGATATCTTTGCAAGGAGAGCAAAGTCCTGCTATCAGCTATCCGCAGAATGCTGCTGAGCCTGGTTATAGGCCCATCGGTAGAGAGTATTTCAAGTAAAATAATTTCAAGTAAAAAAATAACAGCAATTCTTTTCTGAAAGTCATATACAGGTCAAACTGCATTTCTACATGTTAATATTTTGCCTTGTTCATTGGCTTTCATGACAAATGCTGGTATAAAAATAGCTTCCTGAAAAGGGTACAAAAGTAGTTTGAAATGTATTCCATGGTTTTCTCCTCATTTTTGTTTTACAAAGAGGTTTTGTACCTTGAGACTCTATAATGGCAACAGCCCTCAGGCTCTTATAAAGATTGGAGCATCTTTTTCAAATTTTAATTTGAAATACAAGCAGATAATTCCAGCAGGAATAGGAATATTTCCTCCTTACCAGATATGTTTACTAAAGAAAAGGACATATTTGGCCCTGCTACAAAGGAAAGACTAATGAACTCTTGTGATTTACTGAAGCTGTCAATGAGGAAACATTTCATACTTCATATTGCCAAGGTAAGTCAAGGTGAGATTGGTAGTAGGCCAGTAAATGATCAAAGGTCCACTGAATTACAGTGGCAGCTCATGAAGCAAAAAAAAAAAAAAAAAAAAAAAAAAAAATACAGAATTCTCTTAAAGCACCATTCAAGTTTATTCTACTACAGGTTCCCTCCCTCCCTTAATTTCACTTCTGCCTTTTGTGAATGCAACTGTTCTGTAAGTTTGATATGAAACCTCAGAAAGGAAAACAGAGTAAAATTTTAAGAAGCATGTAACTCGAAGTCAGTAGTTTAGGTTTATAAACCAGTGGTCTTAAAACAAATTGCAGTGCAATCATATGGTAGTTTAGGAGCAAATGTAATGGGAACATTCCAACCAGAGCATAGTGGTAATAAAAGCTGTAAAGACTTTTAGACAAAAGTCTGTACACAAGTTTGATAATTATCAGAATGTAACACAATTACGTTTTAAAAAATGACAAGGTTTACAGGAGAACAAGACTAAAAATGATGCATGCAGTAAGAAATAGGGCACTTAACTACCATCTTTATTCTGAATAATTTCAGACTGATCACAGTTACTTTAGCACCATGAAAAACATTAGACATTCATTTCTTACCCTCCTAACAAAGCAGAAATTTAAACAATGGAGTTAAGGTTAGCAAAACTTATATCCTTTAATATTAAAAAACAACATACAAAATATGATGTCTATAAAGATACTTAAACATGTCAGTGTTATCAACATTAGCACACATTTTAGTATAAAATCACTCTAATCTTAGCATACATAGTTCTGAAACATTAAAAGTGTTGACACAATATATATATATAAAAAAGACTGAAAGGCATACTTGTGCTTGTCAACAGTGAAACACACAAATGAAAGCCATTACTTTTTCCTCAGCTGTCTCCCAGGTTCCAGTGCTACAGCTCCTGTCATTAAACACAGAATGTTTGTGTATGCCCTGGTCAAAATACATTGTATTTATAATATGTACACACACACTCTCTCACTATCAGAGGGTCAGTTCCAACAGAAGAGTTAAGATGCCTGAAAGTCAGCTTCCCTGCCTGGAGAGGGATCTGGGCCCCCAAAAAAGGCAGCACCTCTGCTCCCTGCTCAAAGAGGAGGGCTGTGTCCCCTGCATGGGCTCCCACCCAGCAAGCAGCAAAGCAGGGAGCTGCCCTGTGCCAGCACAGTGAGAACCCAACTGCTTAAGCTAACCCTTAAGGATGATCCTGAGGATCATAGGATTGATTGCCTTTGGGGCTGCATTGCCTTTGGGGCTGCAAGGAAGCATCTCCTATCCCTTTGGCACATGCTACCTGATGCAAATAACTGAGCAGGGCATTCTTGGTTTAAAAAGGCAGTGTCCGTTTTTTTTTAAATCATAAGCAGGTGATCCAAGCGTTCATTGACTAAGAGAACTGCCTTCAGCACTCTTGCAAGTTGGTTCAGCCTCACATCTCCCACTTCGTAAAAGCTTGCCTGGTCTGTCAGGCTATGGCTATTCAAAGGTTTCGTGCAGGGAGGAAGTTTGAGAAAGGAAGGCTGGAAAGTACTGTCCATACCATATGATGGTGCACATCAGCTTTCACAATCCAGTGTCTCCAAAGGGAAAGGGGGAAGTGTATATGCATAGACATCGTGCATGAAGAGCCAAAGGAGGAAAAAGATCAGTTGTCTACCTCATCTGATACTGAATATACCCTGAAGGACAGCCACAGGGTGGCTATGTCATCTTGACTCCAGTAATCAGTTTAGGAAGGTCCATAAATGGTCACTGAAAGCAAATTTAGTAAAAAAGGTAAATGTTAATGCTGAATAGACAAAAATCTGGATGAAAGAAATTCTAATTAACAGTATGTTAATTTGAAGTCTTGGTTTGAGATTTGCACAGGTGCTTTAACATCTAGCCAGAATAAATCCAACAATACTTTTTATTAATTATACATTGCATATTGTTGCATAGCTTAGACATAAATAAGAACCAGAAGCATTTCCATTATTTCAGACTCTTTGCTGAACAGAATATATCTCATATCTACTGAAAAGACACATCAGACAACCTCTTCCTCAAAATTAGTCTTGGTTTCAAAATCTGGTGTATTAAATTACAGCATAGAGTAGGACTGGAAATTTCACACTGCCGTTTTAAGTGAACTTCTTTCTACCCAATTTCTTCTGAAGCTTACCCTGAAAACATTTAATGGAAAAAAGGAAGACGATTACTCTGTTCATAGGATGGGAGAGCGAGGTATATTAAAAGTATTCTACGAACCCTCCTCAAAGAGGGATACATCTGAATGATTTAAGGGTTTTCTTGAATTAAGCTAGTATTTTAATTTTAGAATTTACCTCCAACAAGATTAAATCTGGCATGAATTAGGTCATCAAAACATGAGTTTAGCATGTTTCCTATGAACAGGATTTCACACTTAAAATTAAATTTTGTTACAAAAATGTATTTCCATTTACTCAGTCAAAATAAAATTGAAAAATCAGTGCTTTTCTCTCCCAGTTTTCAGAATAGCAACCATTTCTACATTATGCTTTTTTTTTTTTTTAACATAGATGTACTAAATACTTGCTATTTGTGTTGAGTTTTTTTGTGTTTTGGTATGGGCTGGGTTTTGGGGCATTTTGTTTGTTTGGGTTTTTTTTGTTGTTGGTGGTGGTGGTTTTTTTCAAGGGAAACAGCTAACATAATTTTTAAAACCACAGAGCATATAAAATCCAGTATCTCTCTAAGTAAGTTTCTCAGTGGTTAGTTGACCTCACTGCTAACAATCTGAACTTTACTTTCATTTCAACTGCATCTTACCTAGCTTTAGGACACAGTTTCCTATGTTCTATTGGACACTTCCCCCATAGATATAAGCTAACAGTAAAGATGCTAACAGAATAATTCTCATGCCTTTTTTTTAATCCTTCTCTAAAATATGGGGTCTTTTTGAAGCCTCAATTTTAGCACTGTTGTAAGACAAGTACTGGCACCAGAAATAGGTTCATTATCCCATCATCATCACACCAGCATAGCTTCCCTCTTGTCTGACATCCCATTCACTAGCTGTTTTTAACATAGTAATCACTCCTAAACAATTAATTATTCACTCATCGTATCCTCTTCCTGGAGTCTCTAGGTGATTTTGTTTGTTGGTTTTTTTTTTAAATACTGTCCTTCATATTTGTGAGCGTAATTTACATTTTTAGTCACTCAAATATGACAGTTTGGATTTTTATCTACAAATGCATTTTTAAGGGTATGGCAATAATTAATCCACATTATGGTTTTACTATTTCTGTATCCTTTCTAAAACTTAACAACAATTATTTTACTTTCTTTCCCAGATAATTTATATAGATATAGAGCAGCAAGTCAGGAAGATGCCACAATTACATCAAGATGTCTGGTCACAATGATTCTAAATTGCATCAGTACTAAAAACAGCTTTGTTTTTTGGTTAAAAACTCAAAGCCAAAACACATGAAATGTAAGATCTGTGATGAATACTAGTTTTTCATAACAAAGCAATAGGAAACAAGCAGCTTCCACCACACTTACTCAACACCTTTTGCATTGCCCAAATAGAAGATAATACTGAATAACATCTTCTACACAAGTAATCCAGACAAGAACAACATAAGCTGTTAACATCATTTTTGTAATAAAGGCAGCATTTTGTAATCATTTTAATTAACAATACTATTAATATTTTAATGACATTTTTAGAAGCACTTATGAGGTGCAGAAGCACAAGTCCCAGTGAACCTAAAAGAACCTGTGTTTTACAGATTGTTTTTTTTCATCTCCAAGTCCCTCCCATACACCTCTAACATTGTAATATTCAATTCTTTTAAACCTCACTCATGTAAAAGCAGGGATTGAAATTCTACAATATAAAAAAGGTATGAGCTTTGGTCTCCAGTAATTAGGATGCTTTGCATTATTATATTTAAAGGACTTTTATAAGTTGATAGACGTAAACATTCTAAGCAATAGTATTGCTAACAATGTGTTATATCACAAGTGTGCATGGGCTGAGCCATTTACTACAACTCTGAGGAAGAAAAATAATTAAAACAGAAAAGACAATAAAGGTTAGAATTCTAAACCAGCATGTCTCTGTGGTTTATGTAAAGAGCAGGTATTGTTACTAATTAAGATAATGCACTTGAATGTGCATTTTGTCTTCAGACCACATTTAGTTTAGTTTTTGCTACAACACTTCGAAACAAAAAAATTATTAGTATTGAATGGACCCGAAATAAAAAATGATTAAGTATTCCACTGCATTGCTGATCCATATCCACAAATAAACAGTGTACTTGGAAGTGTTTTATAATAAACTGAAAAGCAGTGTTTTCATCTCAAAGTATTATGCTTTCAAATATTTTTCAAAGAGGTTTTCAGAAATATCTGCTTGACAAACAGTGTATAATACCTAGGAAGCAGTAGGGCCATGATTAGTATGTTAAGCAAGAAATAGGACATGCAAAGACATTTCTTTATATTTGAAAAAAATATGAAGCTATATCCTACACGCAATTGAACACAGCTATAAAGACCTATAATAAACCTGCATGTTTGCTTAGTGCAAAAATCTTTATTTGTTGAATGTAATTTTAATAGCTCATGTATATTTCCACATTAAAAACTTAATATTGCACTTACAATGTATTCTTTAAAGCTGTCTTGTTTTCAAGAATAAAAAAGAACCCAAGTATAACAGAGTAATTTGAAATTTAGTCACAATACTGCTCCAAAGTATTACTGTTAGTACAATTTCAAAACTATCAGCTATTCTCAGATTTATCTAAAAAAAAAAACAACACACAAAACAAAAAATAAAAACCCACACACATATGCCTTAATAGCATTGACTTCAACAAATAAAAAAAAGTCTATCATTCAGCAGCTTTACTTCTGAATATGTTTGCACTCAGAGCTTAGTTTGTGCATATTCAAAACTTGTGCCCATCAAAAATTTCATCCTTAATGTTCTTTGTTTGGGCTACTGCGAAAAGATGAATCGATGCAAAAACAGGCGAATGTTTAAGCAAACTGAACAGGCTCAGGTATTTAGTGGAAATAAACCAGATGTTTAATAATTTAGCTTTTAACAATTTCAGCAAGAGTTAAGGGAAAAGATGCATATTCATGTTCATGATATTGAAATGTAAAATACTGTAAAACAGCATGAGAAACTTCAAAAAACAAATCCGTCACAAGAGCTGCTACATTTTCCAGCATAAACACCCATGGATGTGCCTGCATTGGATGGAACATAAGTTATTGAGGAATCCTGGGTCAGTGAACGAAAAACTACTTTCACACTTCCGGAAATAGTTTCTGATGAATTAAAAAAATATTCTCTTCACACACAGAATCACTACACACATACACACTAATGATACAAAACTCCAGATACCTTGAAAATGCTGCTTGAAATCAAACTCAACAACTCATTTTAAAAAGTTCAATCGTATAAAAGATTTTTATAGCAGTTTTGCAATTTCAGCAATAGTTCCAAACTTCTTTAGTATCTTATAGTGTCTTCAGCCAAAAAGTACAAATCTAGCTTCCGTAGTAGTCGTCAGGCTGGTACAAGAAAAGAAAGCATCAAAAACCAGATTCCATTTCTTTGACTGGCTTTTCTGTAGCGTGCAACACCAAAGTGCTTTCATTTTCCAGCATTTTCTCAGTAGTTTCTCCATCAACAGGTTTTGATCTTTCTTTTAACTTCTGCCGTTCGTGGACCCAGGGGATGAAACATAATATAGCTCCACCAATAAGGGGAGGGACTCCGGCCAGGTAGAATGCTACATCATAGGTGCCGAGGTGATCATGCAGCAAACCTGGAAAGACAAAGTTACCGCTGATAAATAATGAGGCCTCAGAATCTACAAAAAGCATGTCTTTTTTTTTGATTCAGAAACTTCAGAGCTGTCACAGGTTATTATAACCACTGATCAGACTACTTGATGGCCAGATATAGGTGTATATACAGGTAGAAAGATACTTCAGAGCTAATTTAAAGACTCCAAGTAACAAAAAACTCAGTATGTCACTACTTGACCGCTTAATTACCACCCATCATTAAAAAAAACACATTGTCCATATTTGTTATTTGACAGTTGCTAATTTCAGCTTCTCCAACACTTGAATCTTGCAATGATTTGGAGAAATTCTTCCTCTTGATACATATATATATATTTTTTTATTTTTTTAATATTCCTCTTTGGAAATTCTCCCTCCCACCTTTGATCCATCTTATTCTAGATATACTGCACATATTGCATTCCCAGTAACCTCTTATTAAAAAGTATGCTTTCCAACAATTCATTCTAATTGCCCTCTCAAAACTCCTCCTATTAATCAATTTCTGTGAAGTGTTCATAGCTGTGATAGTGTAGCCAGATCAGGAATTGCCTAGTCTATGCTGTTCTGGCTTTAAGATTTTGTTCTTTATAGTGCCGCATAGTTAATTAAGTCTTACTAAGTATCTTTCAGTAGCACTCACAACACTTTAGGGTAAATTATGATTGAAAATCATAAGTGTTAAGGATTATAGTTTAAACTATTTTCACCTCCTAAAGAACTCCCAGTTTTCATCTTTAAAACCTGTATTTCATCAAACACTCTCCCATCAAAGAATGAAAAAGACCAGTGTTCCTACTTATAAGAAGCAATTAAGGTGACTGGAGCTTTTATCATCACAATTGTTTTTACATGAGCAAATTTCGGACTCCAATTAATTTCCAGATTCTAATCTGAAGTCCTTCTGGAATACAATCAGCGTAGGCTGTCGCCTCAGCACCATGGAAAGTGTCAGGTCCTCAATCCAACTGGAAAGCTATCTTTCTTTTGAGGAATGTTTACATCTGCATAACTTAATAAAAAAGATTGAAAGCAAACTTTAGAGTACAGTAAATTAATACCCCATGGGCAGCAGTTAAATTCATTGTATGTTCTGGAGCACGTACAGAGAAAACTTCCAAAGTAAGTGCATTACATGTGATAAAAGAACAGAAAATACAGCAGGAAAAAAAAAAATAATGCAACCATAGAAATGTTGCAGAGAGCTACAGACCATATGTGTGCTTACCTGCAATGGGTGGACCAACTGTCATAGGTACTGACATGAGTCCTAGTAGAAATCCTATGGCCTGGGAGACATCCTGAGCCCCAACAAGCTCAAAGGCAATAGGAGCCATAATGCAAATGAAGCACCCATCAAACAAGCCCATGAAGAGACAGACAGCAATGAGACCTCCAAAGACATGGCACAGTGGAATCATCATAGACATCAGGCCAATAAAGAAGAATGAGGCCACCTAAAGATGACCAAGGGGAAAAAAAAAAAACCAAACATATTGCATCAAATCAGCAAAGATAAAGGGAATAGATGAGCTTTCGTGCATTTGTAGTGAATTAAACTGCCAGGATATGCAGTCTTCATGGATTACCGCCATCAGAAGTTACATACCAAGATAAAACAAACGTGTATAACTAATAACAGGCAAAGAAATTCCACTATGCATTTCACAAGTTTTTTAAATGCATTTGTAATCAACTATCCTGCAGTGATTATGTAAGGTCATTTCTCATGCGCCAACATTTTTTAAAAATTTACTCCCTGCTCTTCTCACAAATGAAAGCCACAAAAATACCAAAAGCTTAATATAGCTAAAACACTGTAATTAGACTCCTCGCTATTGGAGTTTAAGTAAAAAGATCAGTATTATGAGTGATCACTTCAGGGTGCTTATATTCAAACAGAGGTGGTATTTGAAAGTCTCATTTCCGTTTTTCCACAAAAAGGTATCTTGCTATATTCTGTAGCCATGCATACTTACAAAGATTTTATGTTATAGCTTTCGATTAAGATTATTATTTGTTTGTTATAGATTAAAGGAATAAAACTCTGTCTTGCAGCAAAACAAAGCTGAATTTAAAGGAAAAAATTTCATGAGTTTTGCTTGTGCACCATCCATATGTCAGCATAGGAAACCCATATCCTACCTAACTGCACAAACACATTTTCCAAACAAGACATATATGCATTATACATTGGTCACTTGCAGACCATTAAAGAAAATCAAGGTCACTTAAAAACTACTAGATATCACAATTTTTTTATGGATAAGTGACATGAAATAAATTACCTCATTAGGAAAAGTCTTTAAGCAGACAGCTAGATAAAACTTAATTTTCAGGGCAGCGTAACAATTCTTTTAGGTAATGTACTTTATTTAGCATACTAAAGAATCTTTGTGAAGCATCTAAAGTATGGTATAGAAATTGAAACACTGAAGAACTGGGCTTCTTATAGGAACTTAAGGATGGAGGTGAAGAAATTATCAGTTCTGTGTATTCCGATACAGAAAAGACAAGATATTATTTGAGATTAGTTTATACCTAAGCAGTAATGTGGTTATCTGTAGACAAAGTCTGAAGAAGATATTGTTGACCAGATTCTTAGTATTACTGTATTATGGTAAAAGCAGCACTAAAACCAGAATCACTAAACTTTGTATCTAGAAGAGACAGAATGCATCATTCTGTTACTAAAGATAGAATTTATAAGGCAAAATCCAGCAAAACAGCTCTGTAAGAGTATAGAAATGGAAAGATGGAGGTCGAAGTTGCTGGGTAGAACTCTTGTGAGTTGTTCAGTTATGAGACAGCAAAGTTCTAAGGGGAAACAGGTTTCATTTGCACTTGTCAAAATTAATTCTTAAATAATTTTGACAGGAGATAGGATGATAGTATGAACTGTTGGACAATCCAGAATAATACTTGAGGTGAATATTCACTTTCCCTCAAAAATGCTTGTTTGAAACAGGATATCTGAAAATGTTGGGGCATGGCTTAGCAAAAGTTAACATGTTTTTCCTGCTTAGAACTAGGTGATACCAATAGTACTTAGAATCATCCTAGTTCACACCCTAAACAAGAGTCCATGGTCTTCAGTTCTAGCTATTCAAGGAAAAGGATAAAAAAGCTTGTTGTTTTAGTGCAAGTTTAGTATTTGTTCTTTGTAAGTCACATATAACATCTCAATGCTGCCTTTTCGCTTTTTATCTTGACATTTCCTGGAAGTGTAACAAGAGGAATTAAATGAATGCAAATTAATGAGATACAGTCCCCAGTCTCTATCATCAGCAAATCTAAATTTATGTAACTATGGCAACAAATACTCCGTCTTCAGAAAGGTAGTTTGTTCTTAAGAATTTTTGTTTTCAATAATGTCATACAGATAATAGCCATTAGATGTCTCCCTTGTAATTAATTTTAAAAGAACAAAACAAGAATACCCAGTGGTCAATAACATGCAAGTTATTAACTAAAGCTTTTCCAAAAATCTACACTAACACTGGTACTTTCTTAAGAAAAATAGCATTTATAGGTGTGGAGGGAAAAAAAAGTGTATGTCCTCCTTCATCCTCAAGCTTCAGCATTTCTTAAAGCTGTGACTCTTTCTGCAAGTAACCCACTTCATTCAGCAAAATGTTCTCAACTAAGCACCTCACAGTCCCATGGCTTTGCCAGCTTGCAGTATGCACGGAACATACTTGACATCAAATTATCACCCATTAAAGATCAAGAAAAGTGACCCAAAATCCTTATCAGAGGAACAGAGGGGAAAAAAAAAAAATTATACTTCTGCAACCATTATGAAATCATGGGATAAAGCAGGGAAAGCAGAATCGAGGGAATCCTCAAAGGTTTTCTCACTCACATGCTAATAATTAGTAATTTCTTTCATTCCCAGGTGAAAACAGCCAGCAGGCAGTAGACATGTTTCCTTCACATTAAAAAGAGGAAAAAAAAAAACCCGGAGATTCACGAACTTTGCACCAAAGGCTCCTAGTATCAAAAACCATACATTGAGTTTCCTAAAGTTTTGAAATTTCTCAAAAGTTAATCTCCAGTCAGTTAATTCAGCTTACTTAATAGTACCTGCAACCAAAGCCTTCAGAATATTCCGTCAGAACAGTGTGAAGACATACCTGTAAATAAACTTTTTTTGCACCAGGAATATAATCTGCAACTCTGCCAAAGATCAATCTGCCAACTCCTGAAGTAATGCCCAGACACAGCAGAAGCACTTCTTCTGGCACGCTGTCACCAAATCTGTCTTTTACATGCTTCATCTGTTTAAAAAGAGGGTTGAGAAAATAAACTGGCTTTAGATCTAAAAGAAAGATAAACCTAAGAAAACTTGAGTTAAATAGAAGCAATTCGTGAATCTCAAACTTACAAATACGGCTACAAATGGTCAACTAACTTACTCTGCTTTCACAGATTTTAGAATAAGTTTTGCACACTGCCTTATCAGTATTAAGTGCAATACAACAAAAACCATGTTGTTGCTTTATTCACAATTTAGGAACTTAATTCAAGGAAACAACAAGGCTGCATCTAAAACAACAACAACAAAAAAATAGAAGAGAACCCAGAAATGTTCTCCCCAACCACACTTACATTTAACATAACACAGAATCCACAGAGGATGCCTAGAACTGGTTGCTTCACTGGCCAGGCATGCTCTCAGGTCTGAATGTACTGAGTGATTAATGAGTATGAGCGCAGTACTGCTCTGTGCATTAAGACAGAGATAGATGCTAACAAACTTAGGAGCAAGAAGCAGAGGGGCAGAGAGCTGGAGGCCAGTGCAAACAGCAGGGGCTCTTCCAGACTGCCTCACCCTGACATCCAGGGGCAAGGAGGAAGAGGAGCCGGAACCACCAGCAGTGTCAAACACAACAGCAAGCACTTCCAGGAGAGGGTGCAGCTGCAGCAGCAATGAACATGGAAAACTGGAAGAATGATTTATCAGCCACTTTAGCCTAAGGAACTGAAGTAACTCACTGACTGTCCTGACAGTAGACCATCAGCTACAATGTGATGAACTACCAGTGTCAGTAATTCTAACCTTTCAAACTGAGTTCTAAAAAAATGGTAAGACTGGTTTGATGGCTTTGGATTTTTTTTATACTCTGTCTGGTTCAACAGTGTTTTCTGTTTATTTGTGGGTTTGGTTTTTTTTGTCTGGTGGGGTTTTTTTGTTTATTTGCTGTTTGTGTTTTGTTTTGGCTTTTTTTTTTTTTTAAATCAACCATGAAGACCAGAAATTATACATAAGAAAGATCTTTTTGCTTTTTGAAACATGCTTGGCAATATCAAATATGCTGAAGTGGGCATTGGAAGATGCAGAAATAATTTGCATCATCCTGCAATCTCTGCTCATAACTAGTTCCAAACAAGAAACTATAAAGACTCAGAGGTGCAAACAAGCAAACAGAAGAAACTGATTTTAAGGAAAGATGTTGTAAAAACATTTGAGAGACAAGGTGATCACAGGCTGACAGACCTGGATAGCAAAAGCTGCACCATTTTTTTTCATGAATTCGGATTACGTGATACCACTTCAAACTAGAGAACCCTTGGTTTTCCTATCTATAAAATTGAAGAGTTCGGGTTTAGTAAACACTTCTAGAGCAAAATAGTCAAGATTCTTCCCTGACCAGAGTGTTAATACACAAGTAGAGGCTTTTTTTTTTCCCCAACATAAGCAGCATTTGCTGAGTGATGGTGATTTTCTTAAGTAAAAGAATCAGTGTCACAAAGTCTATTAAATCTAATATTAATTTGTCCAGTACAATTGATTTTGTCAGAAAGGAAATAAATAATAAGGATTAGTGGGTTTGGTTTGTTTTTAAAGAATAACTTCTAATTTCAATTGAAGACAGATGCTTGCTCTTTCTATTTTTGAAGACTTTTTTTTCCTTATCTTAAGACACATTTGGGAACATAATCTGATGAATTTTTTCACTGGAGTGATACTTAAACATAAAAGATAAGTTGTTCTATTTATTCTTTTCTGGCAAAGGTGAGAAAAGAAAAAGCTGACAGCTTTCCCACCCCTACCTTTATGTGACTGTCAACACCTGCTGGCACAGCCAGCAAGAGAAGCCAAGGTATTTTCCACCATTCTTGTCACCTGTTCCACTTCCATGTTTCTGCCGCCTCTAGCTTGTTTAATTAGCAGACCTGATTCATCCACTCTCCACAGAGGTTTACGAAGTGGTAAGCAAAAGCCTTACATCTAGATAACTATTAACCCTGCATCCGCAACTTGAATAACTGCATTTCTCAAAGCAGCACTCTGAGGGTGAAATGCTGTCCTCTTAGCTCAGTGGGGGAAAATACTGGATTAAAGCAACTCTCTAACTAGGAAAATAACCATTGCTCATCTTTTACCTTCAAATATTAAATTTGTATTTATTTTTTTAGCTTTCACTCCTCTAAAGCACATCATAATCTTAAAGAGAGCTTCCAACTAGATGTATGGAGAAACTTTTACCCCAGGAGGGCAGTGGGCAATGGCACAGGCTGCCCAGAGAGCTTGTCAGTCGCCTTCCTTGGAGGTTTTCCAGACCCAAGTGCGCAAAGCCCTGAGCAACCTAGTCTGATCTCAGAGTTGACCTTCTGATTCTTAATAGCATATTCAATCTTCAGTGATATATTTACTATGCAAGCTGTAAGTAACAGCACCATTATTATCTGAATGTCTGAAAATACAGCAATTAACAATTAATTCAGTACTGTAAGTGCTAACTCATTATGGACTTAGAGACATTTCCTGTAACTATAGGTTAAATAAATTCATTTATTTATGATGAAATAGCTTTAACAACATTCAGATTTCTACAGGTTTTTACCTGATAGAACTACTCAAAAATCCCATGACGGGCAGCTACTTGTGAACCTTCTCAGGCAGCACCTCATGCATTAACACTCTTGTCATTGCAGAACAGTATAGGCTGTAATTATAGGACTCCCTAGGCATTACCTACACTAGTTAAATGGGGATCCAGGCACATAGCAGACAAAGGCCAAAGCATTTTCCTATGAATTTTGCCTATTCTCAGTAATGTAACTAGCTCTTTACTCAATTAGAGCTTTGTGCATGCTGAGTTGCAGGTCTGATTTTTCCAAATGCATAAAGGGCCTGTAATTTTGGCTGAGCCAACCAGTACAAGACTTTCCAGCCTAGCACGGCTTCTTTACTATTTTAAGATAAGTTCTCTTTGTAAAATCCAATTGTCCAAATCAAGACGTAGACAGTGGATAATATAACTGAATGCATCCCTGGCACCAGCATTTACCTTATACCCTTGATCTCTGTTATCAGTGCATACAAACACAGATCTCATCTCAAATTCTCATTACCATTAGGATAAGACTAGAAGAAGGATTAGCCACTTGGTAGTGACTGGAATGCTTTCAGATATACCATCTTGGCTAACCTCTCTCCATCCAACCAAGACCCAGATTTTGCCAAGATCTTCCATTCAGTGCACACACATTTCAGCTATATTCATGTACTGAATCAAAGACAGCAATCTGAGCATAGCTGTAGTTCCTTTTTCCAAACACAAAGAACCTGAAAGAAGTGGTAATGAACTAGTAAAAAAAACAATTCTACCTCTGTCAACTGCTTTCCTCCTGTGTATATTCCATTTTGGGAATTTCCAATCAAGTAAAGCTTTAGTAGGCTAAATGCAATGCAATCTCTTTCTCACTGAAAGAGATGGCCAACAGCAGTATATAACCTAGAAAAGTCTGAGCACATAAAAAAAAAAAAGTATTTTATTCAAATCCTGATGTCTGACACTATCCTTACACTGGTTCTGAATGAAAAAGGAAATGTTTACAGAGTACTGCTGGTACCATCTATAAATTGGAGATACTATTCCTAACTGCTCCAAACTAACGGTTTTCTGAAAGAGTTGAGAGGGGTTCTTTTGGTTTTGATTTTTCTTTCCCAGACATGAAAAAGGGTTGCCCACACAAACTTTTCATTCCATTCTATGATTCTATGCTTTCCAGAAATGCATGAGTTCTGTAGAAGTCCAGGCAAAACTGTGCTTCCTTGGAATGCAAAGTGCTGAGCTGTGCCTGTAAGTAACAAAGAGGAAGTTTTGCAGGTGGTGCCAGATGAGTCTAAAACATAACCTTACAGGGAAGAACTATGATCAGATACTGAATGGTATGGAATCTGCCCTGAGGTATAAGCACTTGTAATATCTAGAACTGCTTTAATAACATTGTTTTTTTCAGTACTAATTGTCCCTCTTATCCAAGCAACAATTTTAAATCCAGACACCCAAAATAATTCTAGACTTGTATGAAACTTAGCCATCGATCTAGGCATGGCAATACCTCCATAATGTATTGATTTTATTATTACTACCACGGCCTTCAAAAACCCATTCAGTATTATTAGAAGATATGATGGCTTTGTCATTCCATCACTTTTTTTTTTCTCCCCAAGCTGTAAGTGCAAGAAAGACAAAAGATAAAAATAAACTAAGTTCATATCCAAGGGTATTGGCAACTGACAGGACACAAATGGAGTGGGTACATGTAGAAAAATTATACTAATGCTCATCTTCAAGACTACAATTAGATCTTAAAAATTTTGGAAAACTAAGAGTTTAGGCTTATTTCATACACATCTCCTGAGAAAAGAACAGCCTTACTGACAATGTACAGATCTTTCCATGCTGTTAGTGCCATTACACAGCAGCCTTCCTTCAGTGAACAAGCCAACTCCTTCAAAAGTCTAGAGAATCAACTGTTGCCTTGATAAAGATACATCAATAACTTTGCAGTGAACTGTCCAGGAAGACTGAAAGTTTCAGGATGTGCTGAAAAACAGAGCATAAGGTAACTCTGGACAAATCACTATTCTCTAACATAAGGACTCACCACAAAAATGAGGGAGGAGGAAATCAGAGAAAAAACTTAACCAGTTCTCAGATCTCAAGAATGAATGCCAATTGGTAGGCCTGAAAGATATTCAGGGAATAGTGCAAAAAACACACTGGAGACTGAGAAAAGCCTGAAGCATGGGGGACAATCCCAACACTGCAGCTCAAGACAGTCCGTGACTTCTGCTCTTTCCCTCTTCCACTCCACTTCATCTCTCAGGATATTCTCAAGTCTTGTTTTCCACTAGTAGCTCCTGGAAGTGCAAAAGGAGACTCGATCCCATTAGAGCCTCAAGAGATAGCATAAAGAAATGGGCACAGGGATATTGGTGAATTGGTGTGGCTTAGGTGGCAGCAGCAAGACAGGTAAGGCACACATGTCTGGGGGAGCTCACAGTGACCAAGAGCAAGGATAAGGAATAAAGCCAGGTATATTAAGAACCATAGTGTTACATATGCACAAGGACTGAGAGTTAAATTATCAAATAACTTACCCTTTTAACATAATGTTTAAATTGATTCTCATATGTGACTACAATCCACAACTTCCAGTCTTAGTTCTATCCATCCCTTGTGGCCCTAAAGCAGTGTTTCCTGGGCCTTATCTTACTCTCAAAACTGAACTAGCCACTATGTCAAAAATGAGCTACTATCAGCAAGTCCTGGAGGATCTGAATTTCCAGAACAACAGCAAAACAAGAACTATTTATAAACATCTAACAGGTAACATCATAAGCTAAGGATCAATATAGATTCGTGAGAAGACAACCAACCCTAATTTCTCTCTTATGTGGCAGGGAGCAAGCCTTGACAACAGAGGGAAGGACAGATGTAACAAATCTTGACCTTGGCCAGAGTTTTGAAGTTCTCTGAGCCAGTTAAGAATACATGACTTAAATATAACAACTGTAAAGATGGATGTTCAAATGTTTGGAAGAGCTATTTTTAATTAGTGATTCATTGCAAAATTGAACATGCCAAAGAAGGCTCCACAAAAACCTGCCTAAATCTACCATTATTTAACAGTTTAATTAATGATAGGGACAGTGAAATGGAGAATATACATATTAAATTTACACATTACATCCAATGATGAGTATTTGCAGGCCCTGTAAAGAAAGACTGGAATTCAAAGTCATCTTGGCAACCTGGCATCTCAGTCAATAGCATGAAATAAGTATGATTAATTTCCCTAAAAACATTATTAAGTAAATACTATTGAAAAACACTACATGAGGTAAGAATCAGATGCATGAATACAAGATGGAAGAATGATCTGGCAACAGCTCTTTATAAAGGGATTGAAGGTTTAGCAGATTAAACTTCAGCATGTTCTAATATCATCATCATATTGCAAAAATAATATAACGTATCGATTCATGATGCGATGAGACCTTCACATACTGCTCATTACTAGTAAGGCCTCAGCTGAATTATGTCTTGTTTTGGTCATTACTCATTATTAAAGACATGGACCATGTGTACAGAATCCAAAATAATGATCTGGCAATAAGCAGAAATTTGATAAGCATGACTTATGAAAAAATATTTTTAAAATAAGTATTTTAAGAGGTCCTTGACCAAAGTAAATCCATACTCAAAACCCTGGGTAAATTGGATAAAGTACTGGGATACCTCCAGTCTCATTTTCTGTGATTCCTGAAGTGATTTGATGGTGCCTTAGTATAGCCACAAATACATACTTATTGTTATACTTGAAAACTTTTTTTAGCTCTAGCTTGGTAAAACTCCACTGCACATTTGATTAAAAGTAACCTTATGACTGAAGGAAGAAATTTCCTGACATCACCACTTAAATTTCAGAAGCAGGATGTAAGTAAATTCTTTTCAAATCATTGTGACTAATTTACTTGATCACATTTACTAATGTGATCAAGTGTTATCAGGTTACAACATACGTAATTAACACTGAACATATTTTATGATATGCTATGATTAAGAAATTATGGAATATCAAAACAATAGATTAAGCTACCCTGTAAACATACCCAAAGTAACAAGAAAATACTTCATTAGCCACTGATGATCAGCATTGTCTGCACAAGTCTTACTAAAAACACTTTGGCTAATTGTTGTAAACACAATTTAGGATGGATTCTCAAAGCAGCTAATAGAAGCAAAGCGACTAAAACCGAATATAGTAAGTTCACTCTCTTTATAATATTAATTTAAAAGTGTATAGTATGGATTAACTTTATTTAGCATATGTAAGTAAAAATTTAATACAAGTCTGCTGCTGTACATACAGTTTAGAATTCCTCAACTTTAAAAATATATCTATTGTACTACTCTGTCTAGTGATAAGCAAGTCCAGAGGAGGCCACAAAGATGATCAGAGGGCTGGAGCACCTCTCCTATGAGGACAGGCTGAGAGAGTTGGGGCTGTTCAGCCTGGAGAAGAGAAGGCTCTGGGGAGACCTTACAGCGGTCTTCCAGTACCTAAAGGGGGCCTACAGGAAAGATGGGGAGAGACTGTTCAGCAGGGCCTGTTGTGATAGGACGAAGTGTAATGGTTTTAAAGTGGGAAATAGATTTAGACTAGATATAAGGAATACATTTTTTACACCAAGAGTGGTAAGACACTGGCACAGGTTGCCCAGAGAGGTGATGGATGCCCCATCCCTGGAAACATTCAAGGCCAGGTTGGACAGGGCTCTGAGCAACCTGAGCTGGTTGTAGATGTCCCTGCTCCTTGCAGGGGGGTTGGACTAGATGACCTTTGAAGGTCCCTTCCAACTCTAACCATTCTATGATTCTATGACTGTGTATTAACCAATTAAGTGAAGTAGTAAGTGGAAAAAGGGAAGTGCTAACACCATTATAAGACAACAAGTAAAACCTTTATTAGAATATTGTGTTAGCTATGACTTTTACATGTCACAAAAGGATGGCTTCTCACTGCTGAACTTAAGATGTCTGCCTTAGCCAGCTAGCCTTAACTAATTAAATTTAAAAAAAAAACAGATTATCTGAGAGGCAGTTCAGAACCCTGACCCTGATACTCCAAGTTGCTCTCTGGAGAAGCTTCCTATTCTTTGGACTGTAAGGACTAGTTAGTCAAGCTAAAGGTCTTCAAGTCAAGTGAGGTGAGTACACCTCAGCTTGAAAAGTTTTGAAAGACAGCTGTGAGACTGATTCAAGGTCTTGGAATCTGCCATAGTGAAAAACTTACCAGGAGAGAGCTCATATTCTGTAACCACTCAGACAAGAAGATGACAAAGGCAAAGAGAAATACTGGAAGCTGGACAAAGGTTAGAAAGAATCTATGCTTATTTGTATCAGTGAAAGTAATTAGGAATAAAAATCTTTTACAAAAGAATGTGTTTCCTTTTTACAAAATAATGCTGTTGCCTGAAGTACATTTTTCAACTCTCCACCAGAATTAGCAGTAAGATTACCGGACAAGATTGTATGACTCATTTGTGTGAAAAGAAAGCAAGTTATTACAGTAGCTCCTTCCAAAGTTTACAAAGATAAAGATTGTATTTCTTATCTATCTTGAAGAACAATACAGTAAGCAACTAACTTGGAGTTAACTGGTTAGTAAAATAGAGATTAATTCATCTACCTACATGTTACAATGCTACTGTTATCTTCAAAGGTTGGTTGACTTCCTTATTCCACAACGGAATTTGTGCTACTTCTATCGAGTCTCTCAGGACTAGACTCCTTAGGACTTTGGCAAGTAAAATCAAAACAGTTTCTAAAAGCTTTATTTACCCACCACATAATTTTAAGGGGAACCATAACACTTTAATATTAGAGAGCTACTTGTGGACATTGTCATAATCACCTCAGCTTTCACAGAGCTGAGTGAAATGCCTGTCTCGTTCTACTGGGAAACACAGAAGAAAGCTCTCACAAGAGTCTCAATTCTAGATAGAAGTACTGCCAAATACACTGCCAAATATCTATCAGATCAGAGTCCAGAGAAATTTAATCAAGTAGTCATATTTTCATTTAAAACACAACAAAAATATTATAATTATATTCTCCACTCCTCATACACAAATATAGCCCTTACTCAGGATACTAACATTTATGTTCAGTTTTCTTTCCTACTTGGAGCAATCCAAACCCACCTCTCTCTTTCCCTAGGAAATATTCTGCTCAGTAATAGTAGCAAATTTTAACTCAATCATCAGAAAAGAACCTGAAAAATAGCTCACAGCTTGACAATTACTGGAAATCAAATGGAAAGAGCTAGGATCAAGGATTTCCTCAAAGGAAAATTCAAAATACATAGAAAGAAATTCACAATTCTGATCAAGATTTCAAAAGAAAGGGGGTTTCTATGCAGCTCTTATTGGAGCAGAAACTGGACATAAAAACTGGTCTATATATGAGCAAAGGAAGGTTATTCACTTAATTTTGGTGATTAGTTTTCTTTACTCTGTATAAAAAACAGGAAAAAACGCCAACTGTGATCTCAGGCTTCTGGGCACTTGTGGAGCTTGAAGAATTCGGTTCAGGTGAAGATGCTTAGAGCATCCAAAGACAGGATTGTTGAGTTTACTATTAAAATAGTAGCTTAAAAAAAAAAAAAAAGCCCAAACAAAAAAGGAGAATACACCTTACAGTTTAATTTTACTTTTAACTATATCCTCTGGTTGTTATTAAATTAGTTTGTATTATGCAAAAGCACATTAACTAGTGTGCTGTTAGAGACTGATACAAGGGAAACCATACTGTTACTCAGACCTTTCAATCTGCCAGTATTGCATAGCCCTGAGCAAGACTGCTTTGCTTTTATCCTTCAGTATTGTCTTATTGCTTGTACCTGAGTATTCCTGCTACCTAAAATATTTTTTGTAAGCTTTCATTTACCTTTACTGCTAAGAAACCTGAAAACTTTTGGTTTATTCTTTCCAGTTTCTATTCTTTCTGTATTGATAATTTTTATTCTTCTCCAGTATTTATTTAGAAAACAGTTTAAATGTGCTTTCATAACAATTACAAGTATAAAGTAGGAAATAATTTATTTTTTTTCCCACCTCACCCCTCCCAGTGTCAGAAGCAGACAATCTAGCCAGGAATAAATATTGCCAGATCAACATTGAGGAATACCGGGAAAGAAATGGTTGCACAAGATAATAACAGAAGCGGATAAAGGGGGAAAGTTTCACTAACCTGGGCAGTCAAACTGCAGCAGATGTTGAGATCTGAAGGGAGATAAATGCAAAGATTAGAAAAGCAAGTAAAGCATGGGAAGCCACTGAAGATTTGGGGTCTTGGAGATATCTGCTTAGTAATTACATTGAACCTTTACAAAACCAGTGCCTTGTTAGTCTTCCATTGGAGACAGAAACATGGTAGATTAAGTGGATGAGAAAGGTAACAGTGCTAAAATTGACAGCTATACCTACAGTATTATCTTTTTTAGATTATCTGCAGTATAGGGAAATATCTGTTTGACACACAGTTATCTGCTAGCTCTAGACATATTTAAAAGACACTATCCTATCATTACAAAACAGACTAACATCAGATTTTGGGAAATGAAAGATGTAGTAGACAAATGACTGATGTAGGAGATCTGAAGAAATGAACAGATTTCTTGAACAGCAGCCCATAAATGTAGCTGAATGTGGTGATGGAGGCCAATTTTTTTTCCAGTTTGAATAAAAAAAAAATCCAGACATACCAACTAGATATTAAGCATTAGTTTATGCAATATTGTAAAAGTAGCAAGTTTATGACATAATACAAGCAGTTCACAAAATAGAGGCGGTACTTACCTTACAAAAACTTAATTTCTTCAAGATGTGCTAGGTGTATGTACTTTACTGTGAACATGCATGTATTTTATATGTTCAAATAGAGATTTTTCATTATTAGAGTCCATACAGTATACATAATATTTTCATCACACTTTGCACTCAGACATAAAATATGTCATTTATATGTATGCTTCTGTTTGTCTCCACTGTGGAATCCAGGGGCATAGGACTTAAAGGGAGGAGAGAGGTACAGGATTAGGACTATGCACACAGAGTGCACAACCAGAAGAGCCTCATTTATTGCAAGGTATGTAACTCCTTTCCACCATTGCTCCTTGAGCAGATGCACATCCCACTGCAGAGAACACAAAGCAACTGCCACTGTCTATGTGAAGATAACCACTCTTGCAAGGAAAGCAACTGAAACACTGTATTTTCAAATGAGGAGTCAATCTAGAGATGTCACACCTGACAATATTTAGGGAAGACAACATCAGTAGGCAGAGCTTGAAGAGTTACAGAAATTTGTAAGCAATATTATGGATGATGACTAGGGTCTTGTTAGGCAGAATGTCAGCTACTGCAGTGACATTCATCCTAGAGCTTGTCCCAGTATGGCAGTTCAGATCTGCTTGGAGAATCTTGGGTGATTTCTATACCCTTCATATTTTCCAGTATATTTCTTCTTAATGACCCAAAGCTTTCGCCAGGGGAGGGTGCAGTTTACATGTGGAAAATGACTTTTTCTGAATTGGCAGAATAGAGAGACTGTTTTGTCCTGAATAAATAAGGCCCTTCAGAAACTGAGTATATGGAAGTGAATACAGTTTTCAAAGTACATAGCAAGAATTTCAAGTAAGTTCCTAGAAAAACTGTGGGTACAGAGGATCTCATGAGAGTTTGGCTCTTTACTTCTCCAAGTTGATTGCACAGGAAGGCAGTTTTTATTGGCACACGTTGTAGGGGACAAAGGTTCAAACATTGAATTTGCACAGCAGAATCTGACCTCTTACTAAGAAAAACAAGGCACATCACTGATATAGAGTAAGAAATGGGTAGAGACAAGCCAAAATAACTGTCTAGTAAAGAACAGAGCTGAAGGACAAGTCATCCTGGTTCAATTTAAGAAGGCCGTCCAAGGTGATAAAACAGTCGTAGAATATTTAAATGACATGAGGGCAATCTTGCACTACAGAGGGGAAAGGGAGGACATGACATCTGGCAACAAAAATCCACATTGTATCAGCAAGTCCTCCTGTTCACTATATTGTTTCTAAAACAAAACAGAAAAAAAACCCCAGACTTTTCTTAGCTAAAGAGCAGAACAAAATGGATGTTCCAGCAAAATATAGGAAGTACAGACCAGTAGACAGCACTATCTTTTTGTCCAAGGACAGACTACGTGGGCACAGCCCTAGACCCAGCAACTTCAAAGTCAACTAATATTTATCTGAGCTATCTGCTTTTGCAATGCAGCCTAGAAAATGAGTTTGTTTACATGCATTAAAAAGTTATTGTGACTAGCAGGTACTTTACAGAAATTCCAACCATCTCCATGGCCTTTCCAGGAATGTGTCTTGTTCAGATGAAGATCTTGAATGCAGTTCAGCTTCCATCTGAGAAGCTGATGGCCTAAATGATTTAGCCTTTAAGTGCCCATCATCTCTTCTGATGAGATGTATCTGAAATATATTGCTTTAAAGCTTGCCTATACAGCAGAAGGACCATGACCTTTTCCTCCGACAACAAAAAAAACAAAACTGCAATATCATCCATAGCTATCTTTTTAAACCCAGAAATTATCTAGAGAACAGATTCATGAGTTCTGAAAGACAGTTTACGTTTTGAGGGCACTGTATCTGTCACCAAAACCAATGAGCTTCCTTCAGTGAACTAGTTGCCCTGGATATCAGAAGGAGATCCCTCACAAACACACACTGAACTCTTCTCTAGAATTTCAAGAGGGCAAAAGCATATGTAAAATACCTGCCTGTGGAACAAGCCAACCTTCAACAGACCGTACATCATCACAGATGTAGCCTGGCATGTGGCACAATGTACATTTTCACTGTTGTATTTTGATCTGCAAGACTGAACATGCTCTAGAACTTACTGCAAGAGAAGTATGCCCTTGCAAATGTGGAAAACAAAGAGGCCACCATAACCTTAACTATGTCAAGGGAAAAGGTCTGACTTCCAAGGCTTTAAAAACCCTATTGAGTTCTTTGATCGGGTCTCTAAATATTTTACCATTAAATATTTTCTTAGAGAAGATCTGTCTGTATTAGTCAGCTGCCTCCAAGACCTGGGTTAAAATCCTCAAAGCTGTCAATAATTCAAATGACAGGGGCTCTGGTATCATTAATGGTTTTGACCTACACAAGCTAAGGAACATCACACGTGGTAACGTAATGGAAATGTTGAATTCTGAAAGACGTAAGAACCAGTCTCTCAATTACATTTAACTGCAGTTTGCAGATGAACAGGTTTCCCCAAACCTATTATTTTTTGGAGATGAAAGTGATGAATTCCCTATTGTAAAAGATATCATTGGAAGGACAGCTAAAAGACCATGTGAGGTAACCAATAGGAAACAAACTGAACTGAAAGGATTATCCAGATGAAAGAGTCCAACATGGCGTGCTGGATAATGCTGACTCAAATGCTCAAAATGGGCCAAGTGGTCTCCAAAGGATAGCACAGCAAGGCACTCAATCTGTTTGTTGACTGAGCAGACCAGGGGATCACTGGCACTTCTTCCCACTCATTCCAAAGGTCTATAAGAAGAGGACGTGGCTAAATTGATTACCTTCATGCAACATATAATACTGTGGGGAGCAAGGAATCTCCTCTGAATTCTTCCAGGGATAGCGTATTCCTAGTTTTCACACAGCAAAGCACAGCACCTCAGAGAACAGATACACTATCATATATTTTTATTCACAATTAAAAAACAGATATACAGTGTCTGTTGCTGGCAGTCAGGCTTATCTAGAGGCTAAATCTTCACTTCATTGTTACAAAGTTTCCCCAAGAATCTGAAAAAACAGTTTACCAGCACAGCCAGCGAATCTCATATTTTCAAGTAAAATGTCAACAGAGCCTCAGAGTATCTAACAATGGTCCTATGGCTGCTATATCTTTTTGGAATACCTTTTAGCTGTCCAGCTGCTTGGATGCCTCTCTACTTTTCATTCTGAGATGCATTTTCTTTTCCAATGCAATTGATTAAAATCTTAGAGTCCAAAATGATGCTTTGTTTCTCAGTGGCAGTTTCTAGAATCTGAGGCAGTATCTACCTATTAAGTCTGTAGTCTCACTTCTCTGTTCCTTGGAGGTCCAGCCAAACCTATTCCTGGCATGTGCAGATTCAGAAAAGCAAGGAGACACTGAATCTTCACTATCTATGGATGAGAATAAATCCAGTATTAAAATCTGTCTCCCAAGACAGATTCTCCCAAGGAAGTTGCTGGAAGAAATGGCTAGACACACACCCGTTTTTCATATCTTAAACATGAAGCATGCAGACACAGAACACATGCTTTCCACATAGCTACTGCTAACCGAAAATCTTGACATATGCAAGTATGTACCCACCGTGGATATCCAAGTGTGGATAAGCATCACAAGGAAAAGTCAGATTTACACAGTAAATCAAGAAATAAGTAGCAAACCAGGATGAGAGATATTGAAATATCTTTTTCCTGAGCTATTCTGAAGTTTGAAGGGTACAGTCAGTGTTACGGTAACTTTCACATTGCTTATCAATTAATGGGTAGCTTTGTATACAAGCCTATAAACATATTTAAAAAATAAGCCTATTTTTCAAATAGATGTGGCCATTATTTAAGAGTATGTATTTTCTTTATAAAAAGAGATTTAGATTTAGAAAGGTAAACTTGTCTATCATTCAGTTTTGTTTGTTTGATTTTTTAAGTAACACATATAATACATACTTGCACTATTTTATTCAACTATTAAGTTGTTCAATTCAGGTTTTCATCCTGCAAGGTGTCAAACACTATAAATAAGACAGGACCTATCATTAGCAAGGGGTATTTAATAGAAGTAACCACTAAGCCAAACCATGTCTTTGTTTGAAACTGAATTAATGGAGACACTGTAAATATCCCAAGACAAATTACTACAGGACTGAAACATTGCACAGAAAGTATTAAGATTATATTCTCAGTCCTACCAGTATTCCTCACAGTGGCTGAATATTGCTATATCAATATTCAACAACACACTAGGCCACTTTTTTGTAAGTGTGTAATAATTTATATAGTCTTAAACTCATATTGACCCTTAAGTGACCTTAGTCACTGCTTAGAAAAGCCTAAGCAGTGACAACATCCATTTTGAGCTGTATTTCTTTTCACTTTGCTAAATAAAGCACAAAAAGCAACAACGTAACTTTCGAACTACTTAACATGTGACCTTATATCAAATTTTAACAGAATTGATCTAACAAGCTCATAAGAATTAAGGATGTATGATCCTTTTTTAAAGGGTAAGAGAGAATAGCAGTAAACACTTAACATTAGACTGTGATTCCTGAAAAACACAGGAAAATCCCTGTTTATTAGCAAACAAGCACAGGACAAGGAGAAGCACAGAGACTAGGTATACTTTCTTCAAACATTCAAATGTACTTAATCATTCCCTTGTGAGATCGTCCTCATTAAAAACAAATTGGAAAGAGTGTTTTGCATTAATCTGACAGATTCATGTTGTGGACTTACAATTTAAACCTGAATGGACTAAACTAGGTTTTTATTTGGCTGTTTGCCTATTTTGGAGACATCAAAAGAAAATACTCTCAGTCACTGCAGTTTAGACTGGATTTAAAGTTGAGAGGAATAACAACCATTTGGTTTAGTAATCCTATGAATTACCGGTTTGCTATTCGCTCTGAATTAATGCTAAAAGTATATAATAAAATTAAGTCAAAACCTATTTATAGTATTTCTCCCAACCCAATTCCCCAAAAAAATCACATGGAATGGAAGACCTGCTAATGGCATTTGACATGAATTAAACTGGGATAAGAAAAGCTCTCCCTTTTTGGTTCTCCCCTGCCTATGATGCCTATTTTGAATGCAGCTGGTATCTACCAGTCAGGGACTGGTAATTCTTGACAGCTCTTTGATTATGAATCCTGTGTAGCATGCCATATAATTAATTTGTTGATTTGTTTAATTTTAGTTATAGCCTAGTGCATTACCAGGTTATTTTCTCTGGTTTTAACAGCTTTTATTCTATCTAGCAAATATGGTGCAGCTGGTTAAAATTGCAAAGACCTAGCTAATTCTATTATTCCAAAGCCCAAAATGAGCTTTTCTTTCTGACTACAAGTTTCACAACATGCATTCTCCTTTCCAATATGCTTCAGAAAACACAAGAGAAACAACACTGAAATTGGGCCAGGCCTCAGAAGTACTCAGAGACCCTGCCTGGGACTTCAGGGGCTCCTCTGCTGTGCCAAGCCAGTGGATAGCAGCTGGTGTGCAGTAACAGGAGCACACCAAGCCTGCAACCTTCAGTTACCATGAACCCAAGGGGTGACACACAGCAACCCTAAACAGTAAAGCCTGTGGCACTTGTGTCTCATCACATGGTCAAGAGCACCCAACACTGGCAGAAACTGCCTTTCCAGGTGGGAAAAATGGGACTTGATAAAGTACAGAAACCAGGTCTGAGGGTGAAGTGAATAGTTGTGGGCGTAAGGCTCCATGTATAAGTGTTTTTTCCTTAGGGCACTTGCAACCAGCATCCCATTCTACCAGTCTGGCTGTTGTCAGCCATCTTTAACAGTGGGAAAATGTCAAGAGTTTTAGCATAACAAAAGCTGTCACTTATCCAAGTATCATATCCCTTTTACAGTATTGCTACAATTTTTAAAATGCAGTAAACAATGTAACAACAGTAACTTTCCTTTTCAAAAGCTGAGGAAAGTAATCTCTGATTTGGTAGACACACCACTAAAGTTAAAAGTTTGTTCTCTTATAGCTTTTGACTTATCTGGAATTACATACTGTTATATACTACTGGAAGTACATAAAGATGTTTTTATCAAAAGCAGACAAAACTAGGATAAAAAAGTCGAGAGCTGTCTACTGGAGTTAAGTATCTGTGTTGAAGGGCAGAATCCATGCTGCTCCTTCATAAACACTGATCTATTAAATTTTCTCAAATACAGATCCACAGAGACTTTCCAAGGTTTTAAATAGTCTCCCCCAACATACATTGTTGCCCACCAGCAATTAATGCAATGGTTCTTCACTTATTCACACTTTAATAAAAATAAATATCCCTTTCACTTTGAAATATTTTCCCCTCTTTTGGGAATTATGAAATTTTATTTAGAGGGATGAGTGTTTGCTTAGTTTTAAAAGCAGACCTGAATTCTTGAATGAGTTTAGATTTATGTGGAAGTAGCCACAGAAATGGTAGGTTTAGCTGCGAGAACACTTCATTCTTTAAGCCCCAAACAGCAAGTTTATTATTAGTCCAACAACTACATCCTCCAACCCAGCGATTCAAACTCCTGCTTTCTGTCACAAAGATTTCTGCTACTGAGGATATATCCATCCTTGGTAATCACATACAATATAATTATAAAATAATCTTAAATATATGAGCGGCAGGTATTAAACTTTTTTCATCCTGCTCACTTATCCAAGACTGAAGTTTAGAAAAAAAACCTCCTATGTTCTGGAAGTTGAAATACTGCTATTTATGAAATCTGAGTTTTAATTTTCCACTTCAACATCAGTAAAGCTAGGGATTATTTTATTAAACTATTTGTATTTCAAGCTTTCTGAAAGATTAGCAAGCATTTACATAGTACTTAACAGACCATATACATAAGCAAACAGAAATCTGACATTGATGGTACCTACTTAGTTTCTTATCAGTCTAAATAAACATATGAAATTTTATTCCAATTCTTATTGTTTCTTACTATCCCTATCGTACTCAGTGATCAAAGTTTGGTTTAGGCTTTAAATATTTCAGAGTATGGTCAAGATTCCTAGGTACACAGTACAAGTTAAGTAGTACCCCAATCCTCCATGGATTTTTTTGTGTATATCCAAAATTCAGTTTAGGTACTTTCAATAGAAACCTGAATCATAATCAGATGTTTTAAAAGAGTAAAGGAAAAAAAAAATCAAGCTATTTTCCATTTAATAATGCTACCTGCAAAGCCAAGAATGAAAGCTAGGCTTCTTGTTTAGAATGGTTTTATTTAAAAGTAGCGGGAGCTTACTGTACATTAAGAAGTTTTTCCCCTCTGGTTTACAGAAGGACCAGAGAATTATACAGTAAAATGGAATATATAAAGACAAGTAAATTAAAGCAAAAACTTGTGGGTTTCAGGAGGGGGTTCTGAGAATAAAACTTAGAAGTGAAAAGTTCCTAAGAGGTGGTGAAGCTTCCTCTCTCAAAAGTGGCATACAAAGCAAACTGACTACCATTGAAGATTTTATGTTATAAATAGTTAAGCTTCATGGTTCCTCTGAAACTCAGGAAAAAAAAAAAAAAAGTGCTGGAATTGAAATATCTTACTATAATTTTGAGGTAATCTTTTAAATATTGGATTCTAACCTGTACTTTAGAATAGTTTTACAGTGTTATCAAACATTATATTAGACACAGCCTTGATCAAGTTGTCTTAATGTACTGGAGCTATATTTTGCAATCAGAATTTGGGCCAATCTGATATAGGGGGGAGAGGAAAGGACTCAACAGGAGTGAAAGCACACTAAGAAAAAAAAATGTATAATATAGAAGAGATGTAAAGGACAAATCCCATTTTAAGTTGACTAGCTTTAGTTCAATCTAGAAACAAGAAGCATTCATACAATCATCTTTGTAAAAAAGATACAAGCTTTTTGTTAAATAAATGTATTTTAGAGGTTCTGTGCGACTGCATGTATAGCCTTACTCTTTGGTTCTCTGCATGCGTGAATGATCATGTATGACCTATCCAATAGCTTTATCTACACCGCTTCCCTTCTACTCCTCTGACCACTGTTCTCTTTCAAAACATTTCTACAAAACTTACGTGGAAATAGCGTTAAGATCTCACAACAACCTACTCATCCGATTGTACAGTCATAGAATCATAGAATGGTTAGGGTTGGAAAGGACATTCAAAGATCATCTAGTCCAACCCCCCTGCAAGGAGCAGGGACATCTCCAAACAGATCAGGTTGCTCAGAGCCCTGTCCAACCTGGCCTGGAATGTTTCCAGGAATGGGGCATCCACCACCTCTCTGGGCAACTTGTTAGTGTTCCACCACTCTCATTGTAAAAATGTTTTTCCTAATATTATTTGAAATAGTCTAATTTTAAGTGTTACAGAATAAGACCTATACAATTAAAAACTAAGTAACAAAAACTAGCCATGAATAAAAGTCAGTTTACAGCTGCTCACAAACAAACCAGCCCCACTCTAAGGTAATTTTTAAAATAAATATCTGATGCAGAATCACTAATCTAACCAATGTATTACCAGAAGGCAATGACACCACTTGCTACATTGCATAAAAACCCAAGGGCTTTTAAGGAATTGAAATTTTTTAATAGGATTCAAGACATTTATTATCATGAATCTTACTGTTCTGTCACAGATGAGTAACAAACATTAACGTGATCTTTCTGTTTTCATAGCGGGTACTTGTTCTAGTAGTCCATGCTCTTTATAAAATACCCTTGAATATGGGGATGTGTAATGGTCCAAATAGAGCATCCCATTGCAGGCTGTGGGTTTGTTCCGCCCGCCCCCCTTTCCCTTTTAAGCCTTTTAATTTGCACCACTTCAATTTAGAGAGCACCACCAGGAAGCTGTTCAAAAATAATTGCACTATTTACATAAGCAGTGCAATGAATGCCAGCCAGCTACATTTCACATAATGCATCTCCCAGTTGCATCAAAATTTCTAGATTAACAGTGTACTGTAAAGAAAAGTTCTGCTAGGGAGACAAATTAACTGTAGTATATGTATAAGGAACCACTGATTGACAGCTTTCCCAGCATCAGAAGCTAAAGCTGTATCAGTTACTGTAGACAGCAGTAAAAACACACATGAACTAGTAACTAGAAGCACTGGATAACAAGATCAGTTATATTAGTGCTATAGTGGTAAACCACAAAGCTGAAGTTTGAGAGAGAGAAAAATTCAAGTATTTTGCTTTTAATAAACCTGGAAAATGGTCAATAAAATATATTCTAAAAATGCACTTTGTAACAAACATACCTCAATTTAAAGGAACAGAAATTAGAAGTTTTACCTATTTTCTGTTATTTACTTCTTCCATTATTCCTCTGAAATGCACAAGTGTTATTGGCAATGTATGCAGCTGAGTACCAAAATAAAGAATTCTCTTTGGAATAGTACAGAACACTATTCAAATGTCTCTCTTCATGGTTAAAGTGTTTTAAACTTTAGATTGAGAACAAGGAACTAAAATTTTAAGTGGCTAAACTAATAGTTCTGATTAGAGCCCTGGAATGTATTTAATCACAGACAACATCAAAATTAATTCTGTGTTTCTCCAACACAACTTGCAATTATACTGTTTCTTATCACCAATCATTTTCTTTGTCCATAACACAAAGGGATACAGCTGCAGTTTTAAATACATCATACGTAGGAAGAAACATGCACTTACCAAGTGAACATAAGGCACAAAGTATCCAAAAAGGGCAGCTGGGATCCCAAAAGCCCAGATTCGGTAACTGAGAACTTTGAAAACTGAGAAGTTGCAAATCTTTTTACCAGGAGGAAATCTGAACTTTCCTTTCTTTCTTCCCTCCTTGTCTTTGGCATTGGAAATGAGGGGTTTGTATGTAAAGCCAGCCAGGAACAGAACAAACATAAGGATGCACAGGACTCGCAAGGTGTTGTACAGGCCAACAGAATCAATCAAAACTCTTAAAAGGAAGGGCAGTGACACAGTGAACAAGCTGCTGCCTGCAGTGACGATGCCATTCACTAGTCCAAGGCGCTTCTTGAAATAGTGCCCAAGAATGACCAAGGATGGCTGGTATGCAAATGAGCAGCCGCAGGCAAATAAGATTCCATAGGTGAAATATAGAGGTTCAATGGTGCTATGTGAAAAGAAAAAAAAAGAAAAAAATCATTAGTGTTGTGTACAACACTGTATGCTCACATTCACCCATGATATGAAAGATTTTTTTCAATGAGTAAACACATTTACAGAACTGAGTTAAGAGTTGGTATGTACTTATAGTTGAAATACACTGTCAGCTTAATTCAGCAATTACTCTATTTTTTTTCCACTGAAAATTTCATAGAATTCACTGAACAGATAAAAAAAGCAAAACTGCATTTAAGTGTAATTACACCAAATAGACTAAATCAAAGTTTTTAAAGTCATTGTCAGGGTGAATTAGCCAAAGATAAGTTCAGCCATTGCTGACGGGGTGGGGGTGGGTGTGTGGGGGGGGGTGTGGGTGGGTCTCCCGACAATAATATTGTTTTGATTTACACCCAGAGAGGTGGTGGATGCCCCATCCCTGGAAACGTTCAAGGCCAGCTTGGACAGGGCTCTGAGCAACCTCATCTGGTTGGAGGTGTCCCTGCTCCTTGCAGGGGGGTTGGACTAGATGACCCTTAAAGGTCCCTTCCAACCCAAACTATTCTATGATTCTAAGAATATTTTTACAACTTTTACAAAAGAACTTCCTTTTCCTTCTTCTGCACCCTTGTTACATTGGATATCAGGGAAACAAAAAGATGACAGCATTTTATTCTAAGAAAGAAAATATCTTTCCTTAATCAAGAGGTTTAATTTATAATAACAACAAGAATCTTTCTGTATTCATCGCCTTACACAATAATGGGAAGCAAGAAGGAAGAAAGACTTTTCCAAGATGCATTCTTTCAGCTTTTACCTCACAAGTGGTAACAAGCCTCTTAAAACATATCGGAAAGTGGGGTTTTTTTTTGTTTCCTTGCTTTAATAAAATGAATTAAGCAAAATATTTGCACTTGGATTAACCAAAAAATAACATGTAAATCAGAAACTTGCTCAAATAACAAGAAAACAAAGCTTTCTTTTTCCCACAAATGTAAGTTATTCCAACAAGAAATATAAACACTAGTCTGAGTACCTAAGATATAACTATTTGTCTTCTGTTCCTGTAAATTTGTAGATGCATTTTCACAATACTGTTGATCTTACAGCATTAGCCTTGCTGTTGATACATTTATACATAGTAGTTCCTGTTAAATAAAGAGTGCTGTTATGAGGTTATAATATATTTTTATAAAATTACTTTTGAAGTTGAAAGTACTACTTGGAGGTTCCACAAGTCTTAGTTTGTAAGACAAAAATGAAAACAAATAGAACAAGGTTTCTACTCTAACAGATAATATTAAGTAGCACTGCTTACTCCTTCATATTTTGTTGATTGGACCACATAAAAATTGATAAAATAATTAAAATATAAAGAAAATAATTTTCTTACCTTACAAAAGAACTTGAAAGGAGTCCAACAAATCCTACTGCAGCTCCAATAACAGCTACTTTTCGACAACCAAACAGGTCTGTGAATATGCTGACTATTGGAGAACAGAAGAAGACCATTCCCATAGAAAGAGAGCTCACCCATGCTGCAGAATAGAAAAAAAAAAACCAGCATTTTAGAAAACCAAGAGATTTCAGCTAGTATTTATTTTAGTTCAGTAACAAAATCATAGATAGAAGTCAAATAATTGGGTAACTATTTAAGAAATATTTAAATACATTTTAAAATATTTACCTAGCGTGGTAAAAATTAAAAGCCTGAGCAATTTACATCATCAGCTAATTTAGCCTTTAACATCTCAAGGAATGCAAATAGGTACAGAAGTTATTACTTAATGGCATTTACTTTACATTACTTAAAGGCAAAATTTGAAGAAGAGTGAGGTACTTTTATAGGTATTCACTCCATTTCCTAGGCATGACTAACCCAGACAAGACAGCCCTTGCAGACTTGCACCTCTGCAGCAGAAACATGAGCTGTATGAAGGGAGAGAAGGAAGGACTAGGAAGAACAAGGTCCCCATGACACTGATTGAAAGGCAAAGACTAAATTCGTGAAAGGTCTGTCCTTTCTCTTCCTCTGCAGTCAAGGAAGGCTCAAATACACCTTGGATGTGGCAAGAGATAACTTAGACCTCTCCCATGTTATAGCCCAGACAACTCCTGATGTTGCCAAGTGTACCAACTAGTTTGTAAGCAGAAGTCAGAGGCAGCAAATGCTCTCACGCAGCCTAGAGATCAGCCAATTGCAAAGCTTCTAAGAAGTCCAGCTTCTGCAAGACTCCATTTCTTTACTTCTCTTTTCCAGAGTGAGCTATCTAGAGACCCTGCAGTTCTGCTACCCAGAGCAAACTGCAAACACTAGGAGGTAGAATGTCCATGGCCCCCCAAATAAATGGTAGCTCCACCACCATCAACAGTCCCCAGCACCTCTGCATGTCCTGCAGGGCAGCACTAAGAATCACAGAGCACCTGTGCCACCTGCCACCAAGAGAAAAAGCAGCTAAAACTTGAGAAGTGGGAATAACCAGACTTACTGTCATCAGATTCACAGTGGTATGAAGGTACCAAGGAATGGCTGAACCTCCTGCCAGCCTTCCTGCCTAGATATGAGAAGACACAAAGGCAACTGTGGCACTAGACAAGCCCAGAGATGACTGGTTACAGGAATCCAATCTCACCTGTACTGGTACATGCAGTCATGGAGACAAACAGGTAAAGAAACTGGGCAACTGAAATAGAATTTAAGTAGCCTGCATAAAGTCAGACTAAATTTCATCAGAACCACAAATAGAGTCCAGCAGTCCCAATTTCCAGTTAGCACAGGCCATAATTCAAGTAGCACTCTCCTTAGTGTGATAAAATAGTTTAGTTTACTTTTATTAGCTCTATAAGCTAATAAAATATTTATTATATAAAAGCCTGAAGTTAAAACATCCAGTTCAAATTGCACTCATTTAACAACATGTGGACTTTGTCTCTTGATGTTTCCAGGTACTAATGAAAGAAATAGGCCTTTCTTATAACTTGATTCTCTCCTTGCTACAACAATGACAGACAAAGCCTGAAGGAGAAGAAAGATTCCCACTGATTTTCAATGCAACAGACAGTTAAGAGAAAGGACAATGGCCTTATCTGAGGCATTTCAGAACAACACTGTGATTAACTGCAGAAGTGGGAGCCTGTGCTTTATCACTTATCTACCTAAAGGAAACTAACTTACAACTTGAAGTTAATACAAGGCTCTTGAGTCCTACAGAAATGTAACTTCATATGAGACATGCCAACAACATCTCTTGAACAGCTTTATGAAATGAAAAGAACATTCTTAAAGTTTAACTTCAAATGCATGCATAGTTCAATAAAATTCATCCTCTGTGAAGAAATCTAGCACCAAAATTAAGATATAAACAGAACAGCATGTTTAAATCATTAATTTCCTTAAGGCAAATAATTCTTGCAATATGTTGATACTATGAAGAAATTGATAGATATAAAAATGTATTCAATAGATCCAAGTATTTTTTTTTGCTTTGCTCACATAAGTTTTCAAACATTCTTATAGTTTTTCACTCAGTATGAAAAAGGTACAATGAATTGTCTTCCGAAAATTTTTAAATAGAAATTACAACTATCCCAAATAAGTAATATGAAAAATTACAAATGCAGCTTGCAAGGATAATGAGAGCTCTCTAGAGCAGTTATTACATATTAATTAAAAATTTTCTCCTCCAGGTTATTGGCTGCTTTCCTGGCCACAAGCTGGCAATATTCCAGAGCTGCTAATTCAGGTGTTAACAGAGCACCTAATTGCTACATATTACCGCATTCATATTCATACACAAAACATTTTGACTGCCATAAAAGAAAAGGTAATCCTACTTTAAGGACTTAAGCCTTCCTTAAGGCACTGGAAGTTAAGAATTAGTTCCTCAAAACCTGTAATTGCAGAATAACAAATTCCCGAGCTTCCCTAGAAGATGTAACAGAGTTATCCTTAAGATAAAAATACCAGACCAGAGAGCCTATTGGTAGCATCTGTACTGAAAAGTCTGTTCCTATGCCACTGAAACAACATATTACAAAGAGTATAATATTGTTCCAAAATGAAAAGTCTGTATGTTCTCTTCTTATCAGTTCACTACAAACGTATGCAGTTCAGCTATAATCTGAGTATATGTTCTATTTCTTTATTTCTCTGTTCAACTATGAGACTATACCACACCTACTACACAAATATGCTGCCATTTTACTTTTGAAAGTCAGCCATATTTTTAATAGTGTCTTTTGTCTTCATTAATAAATATAGTATCTGAGCATTTACAAGATCATTCCCATTGTCACAGCTAGATTACATAAACACACATTTCTCTACCAAACTATGAACAAAGCCATTAAATGTTTTAGTTCATTCTTTAGACTCAAGCACTAAGACTTGAGACAACAGAATAAAGCATTAATACCATAACACATTGGAAAGCTTTATTATGCATAAATTTAAATAAAGGCTTCTCATCCATAGCATTCTTCTCTACAATCAAAATTTTTCTATGCATTACAGTAAAAATCTTATCACTTTTATCCTCACAAGAGTCTTTCAAGTGGTTGGCTTAACACAGTAATAACACCCTTCATTCTTTAACGAACGTCAAATTTTTTTAATATCTTCCCCAGAGAATTTTCTAGTTGAGGTAGGGAACAAAAAGCTACTGTCTGGAAGACAAGTCATATGAGGCAAGTGAAGAGAAGAATATTTAAATTGAGGATTCAAAATCAACTAAAAAATACTTTGTTTCCCCACATTAAAAAAAAAAAAAAAAAATCAGATATGTGTGTTTGCGTAGCTCATGCAGCAGACCAAGACAGCAGTATAATTACAGTTCACTGGATAGCTTGCAGAACAGTCTGTTTGGCACATGCTAAGATGGAACCACAGACTGTGGAAAGTGAGAGTAAACTTTCTACATTTAACCTAACAGATTTTCATATGCAAAGACCTACAGCTACACTGCTTTTAAGCACTCACAAAATAGACTGGCCAACCATCCCATAAAGCAGTACCTCTGCTCACTGTCAAACATTCTTCCTAAAAATCAGTTCTCTCACCATCTCGTTATGTAACCAGTACAGGCCATACTACACTCCTAATACTTTTTAAATACAAGCACTAATGATGCTGGATAATGAGAAACTCTTGCATTAACTCATAATGAACAGAAAATACAGAATCAGAAACAAATTGCTTCAGAGTCGATTTCTTGATTTATAAGACGGAAGTAACAGTTCTCATACTTCCACAAAGCATGTGGAAGTCTTGTTGTTTTGTGAAAAGTAGTCTACAAAGCAAATTTCTAAGAAATAAGTTATTTTTAAATGATCGTGTAAAATAAACAATATAGGAGAAGTTATGTGAATGGCAGATATTTTTAAATGTTTCAGTCTCAAACTGAAAAGGTTTACGCAGAAGTAGCCTATTACAGTAAAATCATAATGCAGAGTTAATATAACTGCTTAAATAATAACACTTAGTAACTTCTGAAAACTGTAATGATATTTAGGAGGACCTTCCTTGTGTTTTATTAAAATACTTGACAATATTTACAATATGAAAACCTTCATGCTTCCATTAAATTATGATTTATGCAAGAATAAGGGAGCCTGTATGTTCTCTCAGCCTCAAACCATTAACAACCGAGGGACTTCCTAAGCTAAATTTTTTTTTTTCCCCCTACTAAACAAATTTGGTCATTACTTTTTCCAGTGTATTTATCAATATTCTGTTGACTTCTCCTCCGTGTACTGTCCTGGAACACTTACACTGCAACGTCTTACAGCAAACTACTCCATAACTCAACTATGGGCTGTGCGAAAGACCTCCACTTCTATTATGGCCATTTACATACAAGGATATTCTCTTCAGGAAAGCAGAAGACTGGCTTCCATAAGATTTGTTATGAGTACAGCTCAGAAATTTGAGAGATCCTGTTTTGTAAGAAATGGAAGTGGTTGTTCAAAGTTATTTCTGGAGATAATTTGCTCATCTCCAGCTAGTACTAATAACTCCTTGCCTGCATAATGACATTTACATGGCATTTATTTTTAAGAACAAAAGAATTGCTATACTGTTTAAATCAAAGACTGATTTAGCCCAATATCCCATTTCTGACCACCATAAAATACTTAGAAAAAGACCATGTGAAAAGCTACTAGCATCCTGCAGTACTTTTCCCCTCGTTTGTCCTCCCAACATCCAGCAATGAGCTTAGAAACCTCCTAAGCAGAACATTGCATCTAACCATTCTTCAAGAACATTTAGCTCCATCAATATTACTTTGTCTTCACTGCATTTTATTGTAATCAGTTACAGAACATGCTCAGGCAGCAGCACCACACACACAAAAATGTACTCCCCTTTGTTTTGAACCTGCTCATACTTTAATTCCTCTGCTGTAAGAAATATGAACTAACCATCTCTGCTAAACTTTCCTCACATATGAGAAAAGGCTACAAAGATTGAATTTGTTCAGCCTGCAAATGAGAAGATCAGCAGCTCGAAAGGAATCTAATTAGTGCCTCCAGATATCTAATGGATGATTATTACAAAATATAGAGCTAGTCTATTTTCAGTGGCGCACACTGACTGGACAAAAAACAACTGAAACTGCAATAAAGGATATTCCTATTAAATGTTATGAAATAATTTTTCACCATGAAGGTAGCCAAAAACCAGAACGTGGTCCAGAAAAGCTGTGGCACTTCCATCGTTGGAGATGTCGAAAACTTGACTCAGCAAGACCGTGAACAACCTGATCTAACTCAGAAGTTCAATGTATTTTTTAACTTGGCCCTGCTTTAAGTGAGAGGTGTCGGACCAGATAACCAGAGTCTCTTCCAACTAAAGTTATTCTAAGATGCAAATTTATGGAAGAATACTGTTCTAAACCTCTGCTTCTTGAAAAACTGGATTCTGAAGATCATGTTAAACGTTAGCAGTTCTTCAGAAAAAAAAATATATATATATAGTTTGGCAATATTAGGTCAACTACCAATCCCTTGTTTGTGAATCTTAAAGACATAAAAATTCGTTCAGGTAAGAAAAAAAAAAAGTAGAGCTGAGGCATAAGATTAGAACTTTTTTTTTCCTCTTAGGAAATGAAAAGGACTTGAAGGTATTCTTGAATTCTAAGCCAAATAAACCCTTACAAGTAGCTCTCATTAAATCCATTCCATGATTGATTTCATTACAGATATAAGCTTCATTGCTTTAACCTACTGTATCTCCCTCCTACTGATGCCCTTTTTCCATCAACTATGTTTTATTCTGGTTGTCTGCACCCAGAAGCACACCTTTACCAAAGGCAGTTCAGATATACCCTCTTTTATTCATTATTTATTTTTGTTTCTCCAAGGAAAATATAGTAATTTCCAAAAGAGAGAATTATTCAACAGATATTAAGTGAGCAACAGAACCAGCAAGTATCAGAATATCCTCTCATGTCCATAGAGAGCCTCTGTAGGTCAGCTTCCTGGAAACTACCAATCCTATTTTTATACAACCTATTACTACCCAAAAAACAATGTCAAATGCCTTGCTTACATATGCCTGTCAAAATTGTTTCAGAGACTGCTCAGTAGCTTCTCATGAATTCCAAGGAATTCCATCAGTTGTGGGTGCAAAAGGGAGAGAAACTGCATTTCCACATAGCTATTCCCATTCCTGAGCAATCCACAGGTCACAGAACAGTATGTCAGTAGAAAAGAAAAGCGGATGTTGAAATGCATGTATTGACACATTCAGAGTTCCTACTGTCAAAGAAGTTCACTGCTTGTTCTATTCAAGAGAGATCTGCTGATTCCATTAGATAAAGTATGTGTTCAAGGACTAAAAATAAATTTATGACATAATGCTGCCACAGGAAGTATTCTATATTCTGAACTCAGGTTGCATTACCACAGCTTTCAGTTTGCTTACTTTCAAGTGTATAGTTCACAGATGTCTGAGCTAGGCTCTCCCTTAAAGCAATACTATCAAAAAAAAAAAAAAAAAAAAAAAAAAGACAACCCACACACACCACAAAATTAAATCCCAATTTAAATGAAAATTCTAAAATATCTTGGCCAAAGAGAACTTAGCACAAAGAAATACCATCTCTTTTGGACACCAAAGCTATCTTGAATAGACTTTAAAAATAAGAATTGTCTATAAAGCATCTTAAAATAAAAAAAAATAAAATAAAAAAAAATAATAAAAAAAAAAGGATTTCCACAACATACTCAAAGACATCATGGCCAATACACAAAGGTTTATGAACCAGGGACTAGTGGAAGTCTGACAGGAATACATTGTTTTTCCCCCTACTCTTTTTTCCTTCTCCCTGAGGAATAAGTCTTTTATTGAATAATCTTATTGCTGAAAGATACTGCTAGTTACAATGAGTCAGAAATCAAAAACTGTATATGGCCTGCTGGATCCCAGTAAAGATATCTTTGAACAGACATTCTGTATCTATATCACAAGCATGAAAGCAAAACCTCTGTTTTCAGCAGACATTAAGTCACTATCAGTCTGAATTAGTTCATTCTGAATGAAAAGACTGAACTCAGATTTTACAAATAGCTGTAAGCTTTCCTGTGCTTATGCATAGCATCTCTTCAGTACACATGCCTTGTGACCAAAATGCTACTTCAGGTTTGTATGTGCCATTTTGATCTTGATGCAACAAGGTGGAAAGAAGCATAAACTTGCCAATGTGTTGTAAAATTAGCAAAATAAGCTCATATAGTAGGAGCACGAAACAAAACCAAACATTATATCAAGTCAGAACATACAATGATTTCTTCCAAAGCTTTATACACTGTAAGTGTTCTCTGACATGATGTCTGACAGAGAGGAAAGACCAAGTGCCTGAAGAAATTGATGTGTATCCTTAATACAGTGACCCTCCCCAAGCTTGTCATTTACAAATATAGGACTAGGCTAGCTTCACGCTCTGCCTCTATAAGTAATGGCAACACAAGATCAGAACCTCTACTGAGATCAAGTCCTTATGAGCATAAGCAGTAGAAAAACAGAAAAGTCAGAAAAATGGGTATTCATGCACTGACAAAACAACCCATATCACTGCAACTAGCTGATTACTTAACTAGCATCCAATTTACACTCTGTATAATAACACAAGCTTAGGCACAGTTTTGGGGCCTTTTTTGCTTGTTGGTTCTCCCTGTAACAAATCAACAAAAGAGATCCTGATGGTGAATCCAAAGCAAGTATCATGGGAAACTGATCATGACTTTCTTTTTAACTATAAAGCACAAGTTACTTATATTAGTAAAGTTGCTTACATTAGTAAAAGCTAAAACAAAAGCTCAGAAGTAGAGAGTGCACTGTTAGGCAAAATATGCTGGTAGAGATTATAAATATTAAGCCTTCAGGAACCTTTAAAGGAAGGCTGAAGTCAATCATTAACAGAAAAAACACATGCACTTGGATTTCATGCCAAACTGAGCTTGACCTTTGACACTTAATAAAGTCTGAAAATGCTGTGGTAGGAAGAATAAACAAGGAACAAATTGATAAGAAATGGCTGTAACCACTTGTTTTTCCTTTTAGAAGTCATACAAGAATGTTTTCTGCTGACTGTCTGAGTTTTTAAAGCACAATGTAATCACATTTTTAACTAATGCCTTAAAAAAAAAATTGAATTCTAGAACTAATTTCCAGGTACATTTTTCTCTTTCCTTCCTCTCCCCCACTCCCAAATTAGTACTGGTTTATTTACCCATTTTTTTTTAAATACCAAACAGCTGAACACCAAGGATCATGTTCTGTTTTGATTTAGGAACAGTAACGTTCTCTGTAAGAAAGTATTAGCTATTAACTTCAAAGATGACAGCCTGAACTACCAGAAAGATTTAATCCTAACCGCTCTCACAACCAACAGTTACATACATATTCTGAACATACCCGCAACCAAACATATCATGCTATGATCTCGTGTTTAGAGCTGTAGCATAGATTATACCTCAAGACCCAAATACCTAAGTTCTTAATGGAGCTCCTAGTCTTCTTCCTTTCCCCTGCCTCACTTGCACTGGGGCAAGACCTGCAAATCAAGGCTACCTTTTAAATGGCACAAACATACATTTCAGTTCTACAGCAGCAGAAGTCCTTCGGAGACCATAATGAAGATAAAAAATAGACAAGATAAGGAAATCTTACTTCACAAGTAAGTTTGGCGCTATTTGAAGTTCAGGAGAGTAGTTTGCCATCAGGCAACTCACAAACTAACGCTAACTTTTGACATGCAGAGATCCTTCTGAATCTGCTAAAAGACCCCATCACATCTCAGTAACTTTGTGAGGATCCTCAGGATGGATTACAACAGCACATATTCTCTGGTTACATCAACATATATTCCCCTTATGTTCTCTAGGTCCCTACAGAATAATCAAACTTAAGTCTTAAATCCATATCTTCAAGGCTCAAACTGTTACCTAAAAGATCTCCTAGTGTTACAAATCACGATTCCCCACTATCCACCCTGAAACAGTCGTTAAGAGCATCACATTTAGGGCTTTATAGGCAAACAAGTCCCCATTTTCTGCAAGGGACAGACTATTTACCAAGAAATATTTGGTCTTCTATCAAGAAAAATTTAAAGAAAAAAGTACATTAACCAAACCCAAAATACTATTACACAGAGCAAATAAAACAGAACAAGTGATTTTAAGACAAATCATTTAGATGCTGTAACATGTAAATATTTTTCAAGGTGATCTGATTGTTGAAATAGCATCTGCTTCAGAGGGGAAGAATCTGCTTTCCTATAAAACAGAAGTGGCCAGCAGTACAAGGGAGGTGATTCTGCCCCTCTATTCCACTCTGGTGAGACCCTGCTGCATCCAGCTCTGGAGCCCCCAACATAAGAAGGACATGGACCAGTTGGAGAGGGTCCACAGGAGAGCCAAGAAGATGATCAGAGGGCTGGAGCACCTCTCCTATGAGGACAGGCTGGGAGAGTTGGGGCTGTTCAGCCTGGAGAAGAGGACACTCCAGGGAGACCTTATAGCAGCCTTCCAGTAGCTAAAGGGGGCTTCTAGAAAGATCAGGAGAAACTTTTTATCAGGGCCTGTTGTGATAGGACATGGGCTAACGGTTTTAAGATAGAGGGAGGTAGATTTAGACCAGATATAAGGAAGAAATTTTTCTTTTACAGTGACGATGGTGAGGCACTGTAACAGGTTGCCCAGAGAGGTGGTGGAAGCCCCGTCCCTGGAAACATTCAAGGTTGGATGAGGCTCTGAGCAACCTGATCTGGTTGGAGATGTCCCTGCTCCTTGCAGGGGGGTTGGACTAGATGACCTTTGAAGGTCACTTCCAACCCAAACCATTCTATGATTCTATGATTTTGAAACAAAATGGAAATAAAAAATAATCCAGTTTTGGACATGTAAGCGACACTAAGAATTAAATGTTTTCACAGGCTGAGGGGAAAAAAGGAAATACAAGCATCATTTTCTTTCATCCATACCTCTCATTCTCTTCCCTTCAAATACTGAAAACTTAAAATGACAGGGGTACCATAAATTTTTGCACAGCAAACATGGATTAAAGCCTTGTCCCTTTCAGAGGATTAACATGAAAAAGGGAATAATTTTCATGGAAAGCTGGATAAGAGCAAATACAAGAAAAAGCATATATGACAGGGTAATTCTCTATGTCATCATGTGCCCTTTATATCAGTTACACACACATGACTCAGCTTATACACTCTGTAACCCTTGTAACCAAGTGAACCAGACACTGTAACCCTTGACCTTGTTCTTCTACGTCATCCCCATACAAAATTTTCAAGTCTGCCAATATCACTCACAGGAACAATAAACTATTTCTCATTAATTCAGCGCCCAGCTACTCAGGCAGTGTCATAGTTTAGCCCCACTCAGGGCCAAGCTACACATTCTCTCACTCACTCCCCCCACCCTTCAGTGGAAGGAAGAGGAGAATTGGTAAATAAAAGGCAGCAAAACTCATGCGTTGAGATGAAACAAAAATAATTTAAGAGAAATAAAAGAAGAAAACAAAGCAGATGGAAAACAAATCTAGTACAGTAGCTCACAGCAAATGCTGATGCCCAGTTTCCTTCCAAGTCACAGGAGACTCCTTTCAGCACCCTCCTCACCTACACACTGAGCATGATGTCACAGAGATGGAAGAGCCCTTTGGCTAATTTGGGTAAACTTAGCCCAACTGTTGGCTAATTAGTAAACTATCCCAGCTGTGTGCCCCAGCCACAGGGGCCACCAGCTCCAGTTCTCCTCCCAGCTCAGGTGAAAATTAACTCCATCCTAGCCAGAACCAAACCAGTTATCTATCCAATTTCCAGCAATCCAAATGCCCAGGCTGCCATACACCTAGAAAACCTGAACAAATTGCTACTCTGGACACACAAAGTAATTTTATCTGAGATATGCAGCAAGTCATATTCATGAGAGTTTCAGTTGTATATGTAATATTTCACATATGCAACTAAATCAGTCTGATATTGGACATACGAACTACAGCTTGTACTTCTTAGCAGATTAGCAGTTCACATCCATCCCACCTGTCTAATACACAGATTGAAAAAAAAATAAAAACCCACAAAAAAACCAAACCATTCATAACACCAACAAGATTTTTACTAGAGTCTCTAGACACTGCAAATACTTACCACAGGTAACAGTTATAATTTAGATTATATTTACAGTTAGTAAAGCACAAAAAAATTTTAAACAAAAAGCTTCCTCTTAAGCTGTTGAATCACAGGCCCCCCTCTCCCAATCATTAAAGTACTTTTTTTTCTTAGGAAACACTACTGAGTCAAACATGAAACAAACACTTCCCTCAAAACTATTTTAAAGGAGTACCATATTTATTTTAGGTTCACACACTACAGCTGAGAATTTACATTTGTAGTGGGTTGGCTCTGACTGGACACCAGGTGCCCACCAAGCCATTCTATCACACCTCTCCTTAGCTAGACAGGGGAAAGAAATATAATGAAAGGCTTATGAGTCAAGACAGGACAAAGAGACATCACTCACCAGTTACCATCAAAGGTAAAACAGACTCGACTAGGGGAAATTAATTTATTACCAATCAAATCAGGGTAGGGTAACGAGAAAGAAAACCAAATCCTAAAACACCTTCCTAAAACATTCAAGGTCAGGTTGGATGGGGCTCTGAGCAACCTCATCTGGTTGAAGATGTCCTTGCTCATTGTGGGAGGGTTGGACTAGATGACCTTTAAAGGTCCCTTCCAACCCAAACTAGTCTATGATTTCCCTCACCTTTCCTCAGGCTCAACTTCACTCCTGAATTGTCTACCTCCTCCTCACCAGCAGCATGGGAAAAGGAAGAGCAATGGAGGCTGCAGTCAGTTCATCACACACTGTTTTTGCCGCTCCTTCCTTCTCAGGGGGAGGACTCTTCACGCTATTCCCCTGCTCCAGCGTGGGGTCCCTCCCATGGGAGACAGCGCTCCACAAACTTTTCCAATGTGAGTCTTTTCCATTGGCTGCAGTCCATCACACACTGCTTCAGCTTGGGTCCTCTATGGGGTCACAAGTCCTGCAAGGAAACCTGCTCCAGCATGGGCTCCTTTCTCCACGTGGTCACAAGTTTGTCTAGGTCACCGAGTTTATCCAACAAAAAACAATTTAAACTCAGTTCTTCATAGCCATTTTCACACAATTTCCATATTTCACACTCAGCACCAGGTACTTTCACAGCAAAACAGCAATTTCACTCTAAAATACAAATAAATGGACAAGTAATTGAGCTACCTGAACATTGTTTTATAGTTTTAAAACTACAATATTTCTTTGAGCTAAAATTCTATTTACTTGAGATAGGGCATAGATTTTATGCTGCAACATTTGTCACATATATAGGTAGTCTTTAGCATTAGAAGTGGTCTCCTTTATCATACCATCTTACTCTGCAAAATTATTTTGTTACACTTAAGACATCCAATTTGTTCTCAAAATACTAAGTATACTTCTAAACAAAATATTTATGGGCTTTTTTTTAAAGTTTTACATAGGTAAAATGTACCCAAAAAATAAGGGAGAAGTAAAGAATATATATATCATATATAGAAAATAAAAACCATATAGAAACAATCATCTCTGGAATAAATTTATTTAGCTCAAGAAACACATCTTTCTATTTCAATAATATTCCTGCTGCATTAGTTGTTCTTTTACTTCGGATTCACCTATCAGTGATTCTTACCAAAATTAAGGTATCTTCTCCCACAAAAACCCAAATATTAAAGTTCCTTTAGCAGATGGAACTTTCTGAAGATTTTTTAAAAGAAATAGTAGTTTTGCTTGATAAAGATCCCACTATCTTAAAAACAAAACCTATGGTTTTACTGAATATTTTGCTGTAATCTGAAAAACATGTTAAGTCCAAAGCTCTTATTTATAAAATAAATAGGTACCAACAGCACAAAACTCCAAGCCAATCGTACTGCTTGTTCACTTCCTCCCCTGTTTTTCACCAATGTCTTTAGCTCTTCAGGCTTCTGGGTGGCTATATTAAAAAGATTCTTTGTACCCACCATGAGCAAACAGACACAGGCACATGTTGTCTAGTATAAATTTTTTCTCCAAAGTCCTGGATTAAAACATGGTTTATTACTTCCTTAAACTATGCCAGTCTTTCTTTTAAGAGAAACTGCAAATTTAGTCAAGAAAACTGCTGGAATTAGTTATCTCCTTCAAATATCTGATGAGGATTGTAAGACCTTAGGGAGTTTTAATGCCTTACTCCTTAATCGTTCACTAGAGAATCTTTATATTGTTGAAAAGAAGCCTAAATCCACCACTCTGACTTGCAATTGCTGTAGTCTTGCTTACACTGGGCAAATGTGAATTCCTGCAGTGACTTGGCCATTTTTGTTGTGTCAATGGCAAGAAATGGTATATAATCAGTACAGAGATTTTTTTTTCCAATTATATTGCATAATTGCACATTATAGAATAGTATAACAGTTGTTATCAAAAAAAAAAAAGCACTCAAGTCTTTATGCTGAAGGATCCATCTCCATTCATTAACTCTAATTTCTTAGAAGAGTCTGAGCATTTTAAATATGTTTTTATTTTATCAGCTTGCAATCAAAACACTTGGCTACTAGCATTTCTACAACCATGTTTACTTTAATGGTATTCCCAGAACAGTAATCCCACTAGATCAATTAAGGAATTACACCAACAATTTGCCATCTTTGCAGTCAGATCTTGACTCCAAATGAATAAGTGAACTGTTATTCCCTATTTCTAATTTTAAGGGGAAGGAAGAGAAGGAATAAAAAATATTAAACCTAACAAAATGCCATTACATGATAAACACTGTCACTAGATAACATGAATAATAATTATATTAACATTATTAATAATAAATGTGCATGTAATACATATTCACACTTGACAGAAAATAGCCATTTACACATACAGGGATTTTTAGTCTTCTAGAATATAAAGAAAGCTCCAAGTTTTTTTTGATCATTATAAGAGCTAACAACACAGGGCTATTTCCACTGACAAATAAATTACGACTTCTGAGAGAAGAAAATGCAGAAAAAGCAACAGAACAAGGTAAATTGCTGTTACATGTATTGCATGCAATGTCCTTAACAAAAATCTTTGAGTTCTATTGCTCATTGAGCACATCACTACTGACCTTAAGTATCAGACTGTGTCTTCTATCAAGCTCAAGTGTTGGGTTGTACAATACCAGATCATCTGCACACCCACGAAGGGGCACAGAGAGGCAACAGCAGGAGGGGGAGCCCAAGTAACATCCTGCCTTGGCTCCTCCCAGGCCCACAGCAGAGCCATCAGCCCTGATCCCACCAGCCCCTCTCTATATGACCCGAGAACAGGGGCTAAGGTAGGGGCGAACCCAAGCTGCAGACTCAGAGGAGGGAATGCCCTGTCCCGTGCCTCCCCGGGCTGTCCCAGGAGAGCCTCAGCCCCTGTGTCCATGTGTGACACCCATCAGGACGAGTCAATGCCAGGGCACTTTCAGAGCTGAGGGGGATTAGTGCCTCGGGGCATGGGAGACATGGAGGATGTCAGGGAAGAGCATGTCAGGATCACACAGGACTTACGGGATGTTCAGGACATAAATCAAAGAGGGATTTAAGTGATCTGGGGAGAAGCAAGGGAGGGGTGGGGGGAAGAGGGATAAAAGGATAAAAAGGATTGGTCAAATGTAAATAGTTTGCTGGTCAGTACACTCACCTGGCCATGTCCTGTGCCTGATCAGTACAGTCTGTCCTGTCTGCTTGCTACATCCCCCTCTACCACAAGGAATTCTCCATTTGTCTGCATATCTGAGTGTATTCTGAGTCTAGCACCTAGAGGGATCCACATTGCAAACACGTATACATATATTATAGATAGCCACGGACACATATACACACACACACACATATTCTCACTAGCAGACCTCCACTCTGTTCAGCTAAAGAGGGGAATAGGATAAGGCCACAAGTGCTGTGTTCATATGAGTGTTGTTATTTGAGTGTCTGTCAGCTCATCTGTGTGGCCAGCCATGTATGTGGTGTACACGTGCACTCTGTGTGAGTGTGCCTACCGGAAACACACATTTTCTACATTTGCTACTGGCTAGACCAGGGGCACAAAGCTGCAGCAGCCTCACTTCTCTCAGGCTGTCAGGTCTGGCCTCACACTTAGAACTTAAAAAAAAACCACACAAAAAAACCCTATAGTCCTATTTAAAATACACTAGTCCTTCCCTTCTGGTCCAAGCTTGTATTTGCAGGGAGTTGCACCTGTCATAAAAGAATTAGTTCTTTCTTCCACTAGGTCTAGTGAAACAGCCAACGAAAAACGAGTGACACAGTGAAGCTTAGTAGAGCTGTCTAGACAAGACAATTCCAATTTTGAAAGGAGTTCATGTATAGTGTTCCTTCAAAAACAAGCTTATCTTCCTCAAGAGGAAGATACTGTAGCACTTACTCCCAGCTACTCCAGAGCTAACTGATGTGGTATCAGAAGTGCTAAACTGTATTGGGGGGAATGAGAGCATCTCAGTTGCACTAAAATAATGCCCTTCCCCCAGAGGTCTCCCTGTCAGTTAAATTCGCAAGTAGTTTTTATATTGATAAAAAGAGTATTTACTGGTATTACTCTCTCAAAGAGAAACTCTGGGGAGCTCTGCACTTTCTCCCAAGGGCTCTGACAGTGTAAGAAGAATTTCTAGGACAAAATACTCTCCTTGCAGCAAGTGGAATACAAGTTAGGGAACTCTGCAGCTGTTCTAAACTACACCAGCCAAAGCATTCAAGAAGCAAAGTCCAAAGCATCCAAAGGCTAGCAAAGTTCAAACATCTTTATAGATTAAATAAAAGACTTCTGTGCACTGATCCCTAATCAGAAATATTAAAATTTACCAAACATAACTTTACCTTGATGGCATAACATGGTTTAAACCAGCATTAGGTACAAGTTACTGGAAAGATTCTCTCAAAGAAGATACCAGCAGGTGCAATCAAAAAGCAAAATCAAAAAACATTAATTAATAGTATGCCTGCCCATGAGTACAGTCTGGAAGAACTTTCAAGTAAGACCACAAATAAAAATTTTAATCCAATAGACTGCACAAGTAATTAACTACTAAGAATGTGGACAGCAAAAGAGTCTAATTATTCTGAAATTATTAAAAATCAAACCATACTGCAAGTGTTCTTTTAGCTGAAGTGCTTCAAAGAAAAACTGTTAACAGCAGAGCCCTGCTTTTCTTTTGCCACCAGCAAGGCAGAAAAGCAAGAAAAGTAGGAAAAGGAAGGCTACAGAGATTTCTTGGATGATAGGATAGAAACAAAAAGATTCCAGCAAACAAACTAGAGCCACATATAAGAATGGGTAGCAAAAGTTACATCAAGAAACAAGGAACAAGTAATATTAACAAGTCAGAGGTAGTAGCAGATTAAGAGCTTCTAGCATTAAAGAGAGACAGGTGTTCCCTTTTTGTATAAATGTAGAGACATTAAGGCTGATATGACTGGACAACGAATGGGAATGCCTGGGTGTGGAAATACCAGAAAGAATGGCAGAAGAAAGGCCTTAAGAAAGGCGTGTGTTGATGACACCTAAATAAGCAGATCAAAGATCACAGTACAACTACATATCAGCTTCTCAAAATATTCAAGTCAGTAAAAGAAAGACTACATTTACACTAAAACAAGGGACAAACTATAGACTTAAGTCATTGAGAGGTAATGGTGGGAAGACGCATAACAGGACTGAAGCTGTAAAACAGCCGAGATAAGGAGACAAAAGACTGAGTAAATCCTAATGAAGGATGGAACAGGATTAAGATATTCTCATCACTTTCAGCTCCTATAGGGTACAAAAGTCACATCCAAATTCAGCACACAGCTGCTGACCCAAGAAGAACTCAGAAGACATGAGGATTTGGTAGCAGGAATCTGTCATCCCTCATTTCATTGGAAGGATTTCTAGCAAGACCACTTTGACACATTGATCTGCGGTCTGGTAACTCAGACTATGTGGATACATGTGTCTCAATGATCATGAATATGTGGGTATGACTGCATGAGTGTATGAAAGTGTGTATGTTGGGAGGTGTTTGGTTGGTTTTTAGGTGTAGGTTTTTGTGTTGGTTTGTTTCAATTAAAAAACACTTCCCCATCCTCTGAGGGCTCACAATGAGCTTTGCTGCAATGTTACTCATTATGGAAATGGAGGGGGATGAATGGGACAGGTAAGAAGGAAAAAAAAGTTATACTACCGCAATCAAGGGAACAGTTCATAACATCCATCCACGTATAGATCAGGCATGAAGGAATCACACTTAGTATAGACTATTTTATGTCTGACTCAACATTTCCCACTATTTGACTGGTTGCAAGAGAAATTCTCTCTTTCCTAAGTAGTATGTAACACTAGCTTATTGTGAAAAAAAACCTGATACAGTAATTTAAAAGCCAGACCACTCCAAATCTTTTATAGATCAAATTTAATTAAATCTCTCCCTGGATATTCCTGGCTTATGAACCTCACGATTTAAAGACCAATTCAGGCAATTCCATACATCAATACAATGATGTTGCATTTTAATACAGGCAGTACCTTACATGTGGTGCCTTCCATTTAAGCTTAACAATGCAACATCACATTACTTGCATCCTTTGGTCATTTCTTAGGATTACCTACTCGACCCAATGAAATTGGCAAAAAGACTTCTTAGAAAACAAACAAAAACAAAACCAAAGTAAAGCTTGTTAAAAAAAAACAAAGGGAAACTAATTAGGATAGGAACTTGATCTAATAAATTATTCTGCATGAATAATGATCAGCTTGTCAAAATTCAGTGTTTGTTCATGAAGCTCACAGCTGGAAGCAGTGGGGATATTTCAGGTCAAGAATTAGGTTCTTTGGCAGAAACTACATAACGAAGTCTGCATAGCTCCTGCCAGCACCATGCTTAGCTTGAGGCAATGTTTTTACTTGAGGCAATGCTTTTACTTTCAGGAGCTCTGAAGTGACTCAGTTAAAAAAAAAAAAGAAAAAAAAATCCTTACTAACATATCCAACAGTGAAAACAAAGGATTCTGGTAGTTCTACAACCAGCTTACTCTTCAGAATATTACAGACTTCATATGAGAAGTTACAGAAGCTTGAAAATAAGAAGATTCAAAACAGCAACGTTTATAAGTATTTATCTTCTTTTAGTAATTGCAACTGCGGACAGCCCCTTAGAATACAGACGTCAAATTAACTGAAGTTTCTCATACTCAAGGATAGCTACTGTCAAATAGAGTCATTCCTGCTCTTAAAAAGCCTGCAAGGAAGAAAACATGAGAGTATCTTTCTCCCTCACCCCCAGTCAAATAATATCTTCACATAATCCTGCTCAGGCAAATAGATGAAGCCATATACTTCAATATTGGTAACCATAAATAAAAGTTTTCCTGACAATCAGAACTAAGTATCCTTCTAGATGCAGGCTGGTAAGAGCTTCATGAAGAACACTTATGTTGTTCATAGCTTTAATATAGCCAGACACAATAAAGGTATTAAAAAAAAATTTTAAAAGATGTGGATAGGAAAAAAGTTTTTATTCTTGTTTGAGAAAAAAAAAACTCGTGGTATTTCTGCACAGTAGAGATACAATTAGGTATTGTTTTAAAAACTAATCCTCTAGATGGACAAAGGCACATCAGTAAATAATTTGAGAAATAGTATTTTTAAGTATGTTTTCTGCATTTGAAGAAACTAGAATAAAACTTAAAAGTGAAAGTTATTATTTTACAAGGTGTTCTCTTTTTTTCCAGCAGGATTATTTTCCCCCCTCATCTAAGTTTCCTTCTAGAAAGCACTAAAACAAAATTATTTCTTCAATATAATGAAAAGGTCACCTCCTCTGATGCAAGGCCTCATCAAAACAGCTGAATATCATGAGCTTTTGGATACCTAAAGGCAGCTTTAAATACTTATCATTCATCAAGCAATCATGAATCATGTGATTAAACATCTTTTGAACAAAAAGTTTTTTTAAAAAACAATGTTTAGATATAATCACTTATTGAGAATTATCTGGATATGCTAAAGTAAACACGCTATTTAAAGTAAGTCTAACATTAATTGCTGAGAACTTCTTACAGCTTTCAATAAAAGGTTCATCCATCACAAAAGATTCTTAGAAAAACAAAGTTTCCATTGGACAATAGTAAAAAGCCCTCAGAGGTATGAATAAACCCGCTAAAAGAAACAAGAAGAGGTCAGATTAGCATAGAGAGGGCAGTTACCAGCAACACCCAGAAAGAATTCATGTTGAGTCCCCTTGTTTGATAATATTAACAAGTCACCTGGAAAAGGGAGAAGGGCTGAAGTGACAAAATTCCTCATCTTATAACAGAACTCAGGTGACTGCAGCTGAAGGGGTTGGTTTGGTTGGTTTTTGAGGGTGGGTTTGTTTTGGTTTTTTTTGTGTTTTGGTTTGTTTTTAGAAAGAGAATATATATGGAAGATACAAGAAGGAGAGGGTGTTGGTTTGGTTTTTTTTTAATTCTCATAAAACAAAAACAGGATGAGACCTCCGAAGTTATAAGAAAGCATACTTAGAACACAATGAAGTGTGAATTATGTTAAGAAATTTAATTGAACGATGTATCCTCTACAACTGATCGTTCTCAAGTCCACAGGTGTTAAGTGACTTTGAAAAAGTAAATTGATACAGAACAGGCTTCTCTGTACCTCCAAGTCAAAAAACCACCGACTGGCCAAAGGGAAGAAGGTATATAGCAGGAAGACTACTTTTTAAGCATCAGTAACGAGTACTGAATACAGAGCACTGCTTAGATCAATTTTAAGTGTGACCTAGTAATTTTGTTTGCTTATGCATGATACACAGTCATGCAATATGTAGTGTTATAGACTCTTTCATTAAGCATTCAAGCCATACTCCTGGTTTGACAAAAGGCAATATAGGTGTAAAAAAAGACTTCACATGCACCAAGTCTGGGCAATACCACACTGGAAGAAGTAACTGATATGCTGAAGGACAAGGCTGCTATGTGCAGGGACCTCAACAGACTGAGAAATGGGCCAACAGGAACCAGAAGGAATTCAGCAGAGGCAAGCGTAAAGTCCTGCACCTGGGATGAAAAAAACAACGGAAGCCAGTACAGGCTGCAGATCAATTGTTTAGAAAGCAGATTTGCAGGGACATGGGGGACTTCATGGCCACAAACTGAATCCGAGTCAGCAGTGTGCCCTTCAGCCAGCAGTGTGCCCTTCAACAAAAACTGACTGTGTTCCAGGTTGCATTGGCAGAAGCGTTGCCAGCAAGCTCAGGGACATGGGCATTCCACTTTCATAAGGCTGTATCTGAAGTTCCAGTGAGTTTTCTGCTCCCCAGAACAAGAGACAGACATTGACATATTGAAGTGAGTGCAGAAGGCCACCGAGGTGATTGAGGGCTAGGACACCTAATATCAGAGGAAAATACTGGGAGAATTGGGTTTGTTCAGCCTTAAGAAAATGCTTGGGAGGCAGGAGCAGTGCAGATCTTATTGCTGTCTACAACTACCTAAAAAACACAGAGGAAAGAACCACACCTCTCAAAGGTGCACAGCTATAGCATAAGAGGCAGAAGACAAGATGGAACATGGGATTTTTCAGCATGATGGTCATCAAACATTGGAATGTGTTACCTAGAGCAATAGCAGACTCTATCCACTCGACTGGACCCAAGTAATCTGATCTGACTGAACTTACTCTGAACAGGGAGTTGAACAAGATAGTCTCTAGAGATCCTATCCAGCCTTAATTATTCTATGATTCTATGAATACAGACACCACAATTAGAAGAGTTTTGCAAGCAGGGCTATTTCCTTTAAAATCTACTACCAGGACACTTGAAAGGTCATTAATTAATACAATTAATAGGATGGTCCATGCAAGCACAGCATTATAAATTGAGGTTTTCGAATGTTTTTATACAATGAGATTCTCTTCTCCATAGCTACCAAATACAAAGATACAACTGAAATATCAAAAAAATATGGTTATTGTTGTTAAGTGAAACATTCATTAGTTTATCCTAGAGGTTTATTCCAAAGTGGCTCAAACTGATAATTGTAAATAAAATATCAATTATAATAATCAAATTTCTGCCAGAAGATTACAGAGTTGATTTACATACTTCTGTCAGGAGCTCCTGATTCCCCTTGGAAGAGTTAAAGTAGCATGTTCAGTGGTATGATAAAAAGACAAAAAGTTGAACTAAATCATTCAAAAATCTTTATGATCAGGTTTAACATCAAGATTGTTTGTTTTCTCAAGAGTCATGCCAGTGAGCACTGTGACACAATTTAACCACTCATTGGTCACAACAATTCAAATCCCATACAAAAAAAAAAGCAGTAAATCACATGGTCAGAGATGTATGCAACCATTTCTGTATAAAATAAAAGTTACTACTGCTTCTTATGATGCAACGTTCTCAGTTCAAAAGTTCAATTCTGGATAAGAACAAATTTTGTCTCAAGTATTTTAACAGCTAAGGACTTGGAAGCCTGAGAGAATGTGAATGGAAGTTCTTAGGAATCCAACTTCTGTCTTGCACAGTAATCCAAAACAGTTATGGAATTAGTATCAATTTATTAATAATATTAACAGCTATGTATAAGAAGTTATTGATTTTTAAATTTAATAGAATTCCTTATCCTGAAGTTACGCAGAAAAAAAAAAATCTAGGACACGGTAATAGTCAAGACAAAACATCTGTCTGATAGATACACCACTGAAAAGTTAAGAAAAGCATAGTAAAGATGAACCAAAATAAACTGTTCATCAAAAAGTATTGAAACCAAATAAAACTTTACCTTACTAGCTAGAAAAATAACTTGGAAAGTGAAGCCCAGCATGAGCAAGGATAGCAGTCATTTATACTGTGCATCATGCTTGCAGTCTCATTTGGAAACCTTTGTGCAATCTGACAATTTAAGTAGCTGGTTTATATCAAAATTTGTAATTTCAGGACCTACATCTACATTTATACTATGGTGCTGAACAAACACTCTAGTCTACCACAAAAGCATTTTGTTTTATTAAACTAAAAGACGCCAAAAGCTTTTTTTTTTCTTCCGCGTATGCTAACTTCTTCATAAAATTCAGAAGTGGAACCATCTGGGTTTAGGTCAAATTTTCAAATGTTCAAGAAAGGTATAAAGCAATTCTAATTAACTTCAAATTAGCAGTAGAAAGACATTCAGAAATACCAAATCAAGGAAGTTCCTACTAGCAGTACTTCAGGAAAGCAAAACACTAATTCAAGTACATACAAACTCAAGGACATTGGGGAAAAAAGTAACAGTTCCATTTATTCTGCTTCTGATAAGCTACACACAGTGTGACACCTCTAACTACAGAAAAATTACAAGAATAAGCGGTTTTCTGGATTGCATATGACAACTGCATGTGCATGGTAAAGGAAACGCATGAATTTGAAGTCACTGCATTTTACAGCCTATTCAAATAAGTTCTGAATAAGTTTAATTTTTATTACTCTAATCAATATTAATATCAAAACTCAGACCTGTAATAACAAATACATATGACAATATTGAGCTCTCCTTTCATTAACTTATTTCCACTGTGTACAGGTTTTATGAACAAAACACTGGAGCTGTGTCATGGCAGAAACAAATCTGAAAACAGCAGGCTGCGTTTGATTCTGCTTTTATACTTTCCTAAAAGTGGGTATGTGTGTGCATTCAGAAACAGAAGTTCCTGCGTGCAAAAGGAAATGTCGTTTCTGTTTGTGTGTTAAGAATAAAACGTTATGTACTTGCAGCAAGTACCTGTGACACTACATACCTTTTACCTCTACTGTTACCAGCCTGTGGATGTCTGAACGTTTGACTGTTGAGGAGTGCTCCGAAGCCCCCATGCCCACTCTCCTCCTGCTCCCCCTGCTCGCCGCAAGCATTCTCAGCAGCCTTTGGGAGTTATGCAAAGCCGTTAGCACCCTCTCCTCCCGGGGTGGGGGGAGTACAAGTGCTTGCTGTAACTTGTCTTTGAAGAGGGACAGAAATATGCATACACACTCCCTCTCTTTCTTAGTGTGGTAAGAACAGGAGGGTCCAACCTTAGACCTCTTACAAGTATAATGAAAAGTGGTTTCAAAAGCGTAGTTAGACCTACCTCTGACACTAATAGTATATATGTAACTAGAATGTATTTAAGATTGTGGAGGATACTGCTTTAGTCCTAAGCTGTATAGAAGCCTTTGACGTCTTGATGAAGAAAGATGAAGTCTGAAGATTCAGCATGTTTTTTTCCCCTATTATTTAAAATGGCACTTTGAAGACAAATTTACGGCAAGATTAACATGAAATTCTGTGACAACTCTAAATGTAAGTCAAGCATACCTTACTGAGATCACTTTGTCCTTACAGAATACTAATAACAGTGTCCTATGTGGCAAGTCTGTTATATCCTGATATTTTGACAGTAACTAAAAGAGAAAGAAGTTCAGTTCTCATTGACAGGCAGGAAAATACGGTATGGAACAATTATTTCCAATCAGAGTATTTAATCTCAGTTAATCAGGATATTGCTATCCCTTTGCCAGAATCCCTGTGGAATTTTGATCAAATATGTAATGTAATAAACATTGTAATATACAGTGTAAGAGAATGAGAAGGAATATGTCCTGTTATTTGTCAAATTCTTATTCTGTAGTTGGTCTTTACAGAGGCAAATACAGATATTTATAGCCTGGAAAAAAAAAAAAAATGCATAAACTGCCCGTAGCAACGATCTACAGATACAGAAAGTACTCATGAGGTCAGAAAGATCCAGGAGCCACTTAAATTACTCCTTAGTTATCCTGCAAATACAAGATGTTGAGAATACTTTAACAGGCATTGTATTCAGATAGAGTTAAATATTTAGGAGGATTTGAGGTTTGCTTATCTAGTTATTTTGGGCCCCTAAATGTTCCCAGGTGATGGGGGGGAGGACGTCTGCTCCTAGACAAAGTAAAATATGCCGGTGAGGTCAAAGCATTAAGGGTGGCCTAAGGCTACTGATTAGGAGCTATGCATAATGACTCCTTACACTCTCTTTCAGGCTGCACTCCAAAGCAAAGGAGTAATCACCACCAGTGACAAGGGGCCTGACTTTCGAATACCAATATGCTAAAGACATAAATCTCAAGTCCACCCAGTTATCAAGAGCAAGAAGAATTTTGAAGGCTAACCTGCCTAAGTTATGTTAAATAAAGGAGAATCGGGAAAATTATATGCATGATGTACTGTCACAGGGTAGGCTGCCTTGAGCTAAAAAGCACATGCCTTCCTCCATGTCCGAATTAGAAGACCAACTAAAAATGAGTAAGAGTTACTTCAAACCCAAAATGCTTTGGTGATTCAAAACATGGATACATACCGTATCTTATTCCACTTATGTCCTAACTCTGTACTGCCAGAAACATTGACACAAATTTCAGTCTTCAGCTTAAACATTGTTTGATAATGTTTAAAGATAGTATCTATGTCCACATACTATGTATACTGCAAGGTTCAACTGCAACAGTTATTACTAAAAGCTCTGAAAGCTCACCTTCTGTTCATTTATGGTTAACCTTTTTAAATAGTTCACTAGTTCTGACAGTTCTATAAACTTACAAAACTAATTTCTTTAAGAGCTAAGATCTCCTGCTCAGTGAGCAATTATCCAAAGATTAGTGACTGGTAATTCATTTATTCCCTTCAATGAGCAGAAATAATGGGGATTGGGTTTCTGTGACTTTAAGCAGCTCATGCTCAGTTACTACCAGATGCTCAAAGTCATTATAATGAATCAGAGCAGGAAAATATATTAATTGGATTAAGTGTTACTTTCACATTTCCTTCTTTCCGATTGAAAATTGAGAACATTTTACGTCGTTTAATATGAGGAATGTAAAAGTAAATCTAGTAAGGAAAATAGCAAAACTAGTAAAATAACAGAAGAGTCATTCCATTTTCCTGAATTTCATCTCTGATTTGAGAGCTTGTAAAGGCAAACTATTGCAAACAACTCAGTTACGGAAACTGTAGAAAGCAGTGCTTCATATTGGCAGTTTGCATCAGTAAAGTATTGAAAGTTGATGCATACAGGAAGTCAGAGACCTTACATCTTGCTGCTGAAGATCAACAAGAACAAAGCAAAATCTTGAAATGAATTGTCTAGATAGTATTTTTACTGAAGAGGAAGAGGGAATAATTTCAGAAAGAAAAAAAACTAAAATACTCTTCAAGCCATTTTCTAACATGGCAGCACTGATGTTGCCCATATACAGACAATAAATGTTAAGAAAAGAAAGAAGCAGCCTTTCGTTTGCATGCAGAACTTTGGGAGTGCCACTGGCTACCTACACACTGGTTTAAGCCAAACCCAGGCAGCATGCTATCCCAACAGTCTATTTTCATAGTAACTGGTCTGTTTTCAGAGAAACTGAAAGCATTACAGAACAAAATAAAGTCAAGTTAAATAAATGACAAAAACAAAATAGAAATGCTTTAATATACAATATATATTCTGCATATGTAAAAGCAAGTACCAATGTGAACATAATCAGGATTTTTTACATCAAGAGATCAGCATACATAATGTCCAAGTTCTCAAATTCAGTTTTTCAATTGTTGTTTTCTCTAACCTGTAATACCAACACAACTCAAAGGTATCTACAAGATCTATGTTACAGCTGAATACTTTTGAGTTACATTTGCTATACAATGTTTTCTTAAGTGTTTTCCTCAGAATAAGAAAACATCATCCGAATGTTTCCAGTTACATTTGCTTACATCCAGCTAAATCCTAGTCACCTAATTAATTTATACTCTTTCCTCCTAAAACACCTCCAAACTTCATTTACAAGTATTTTATCATGTTCATGAGATATAATAAACACATGAGCAAAAGTCTCAAATAGCCTATTAGCCCAGCCAACACTTAAAAAAAAAAGTTGACTGGCAGGTACCAACTGGCATCTCCGAGATACTTTGGCAAAGAATCACACCCTGCCATGACAATTTTCAGACAAGCAACACACTGCTTCAGAGAGGAAGTAATTTTCAGTTTCCAGGTCCTACCAAATGTGGAGCTCAGCATGAATTCCCTCTCTCAAAGGCAGGACATAATTGACTGGCACTGTCTTATGTCGGTGTATGCCTCGGCCTCTGTAACCCTGTCAAAATCAAAACTGTAAAGAGAAAGGTTACAGAGGCAAAAAATCAAATTGAGCAGCTACATCTTGCCTCTGAGAACTGCAGAAATGTTTGGGTTGGAAGGGACATTTAAAGGCCATCTAAGTCCAACACCCCTTCCACCAGATCAGGTTGCTCAGAGCCCTGTCCAACCTGGCCTTGAATGTTTCCAGGGATGGGGCATCCACCACCTCTCTGGGTGAGGCCAATGCCTCACCACCCTCATTGTAAAAAATTTCTTCCTTGTATCTGGTCTAAATCTACCTTCTTCTATTTAAAAACCGTTAGCCCTCATCCTATCACAATAGGTCCTGCTGAAGAGTTTCTCCCCATCTGTCTTATAAGCCCCCTTTAGGTACTGGAAGGCTGCTATCAGGTCTCCCTGGAGCCTCCTCTTCTCCAGGCTGAACAGCCCCAACTCTTCCAGCCTGTCCTCATAGGAGAGGTGCTCCAGCCCTCTGATCATCTTCGTGGCCCTCCTCAGGACACACTCCAATATGCTTTAAAAGTATACTGGTGTTGGCTGGTAAACTACTTCATCTTTCTTGATGTATTCACATGGATTTTTTTTTCTCTCCCGTGTAGCTTAATTTGCACATCAACAAACCACTGTCCACAATCATTCCTGGAAAAGCTGCCTATGACTGCTTCATATTTGGAAAGGTCTAAAAATAATGCAGCACCTACAATTATAGTTTAACTGTTGGGAGCTATATAAATTAATTTAAGCATTCCATCTACAATATTAATTTACCTTTACTTCTGAGAAACAGAATAATGCAAAAGCATTGGCCACAAACTCAGCATCAGCCTGTTTTCCATATGCACATGAACTGAATTCTAGAGCAATTAGAGGCTGAAGTGCATAGAACATCACATGGAAGAGAGTTCAGCAAATACAGCCGAATTAGTAACTACATCCAACATCAGAGCATCAAATAGTTATATGGGGCATTGTTTGCTGTACCAATGTTCTCAGGCTCTGATAAACCTTCAAAAGGGAAGATAAGTTTAATAAAACCGCTACAGATCTAACTAACTGGATTTGTAAATGTGATCTCTAACTAGCAGGCATTGGTGTGCATGTTGGAGTGTGGATACTGTTAGACAGGAGGAAAGACAGTACAGACACAGCATGTACTCACAAGTGTATGATAGTATTTTTTTTGTTGTGCCCACCAACAAAAATTAAATGCTCAGAGTCAATACAGGACATCTGGAGTTGGATTCAGCTTCATGTTAAAGCACCAGGTCTGTGCGAGTGAGGACTCAGAGCTCCCACTGGAGTCAGCGGAGATCTAGTCAGCACAACAAGGTAAATTGTGGAGTTTCAGCCTATCCTAACCTTGAAGCCTACATCTGCCCAGCTGAATAACTCTCCAAATTCCACTGAATATATGGACTAGGTCTCCAGCTACTATACTTTGCAAGTTGAATCACATAGCTTGCCAGTTCTCTCCTGGTGTAACATGACTCCTGCATATTTTGCATCACTGCCTGAAAACACCCATATCACCCAACATTCTAGTACAGAAAAACAGACAAGCAGAGGAAAAAAAAAAAAACAACAACAACAAACCAAACCACCCACAACAAACAACCAATAAAAGCAAAATGCACATTAGTGGCCTAGCATGATGCCAAGCATCAGTGAATCATTGGCACCAGCACCACTTAGGAAGGGCTGTATTGCACCTTAGTACATATCGTGCCTTTCAGAACACAAAAAAAACCCTCCAACCATCACATTTACTTCAACAGTTCCATAATGACCCAGATAAAAACAGGAAAAAAAGGCAAGGAAGAGAATAACTATATATAGTTTACCTATTTATGATTATAGCATATGCCAAAAATAACTACTGAGGGCAAAAATGCAACTGTAATACTTCTAAACTGATACTCCTTAAATTGGAGACAAGCATATGAGCAGACTTGCTCTAAAATCCTATAGTAGTCTTTTCCATCAAAAAACATTTGTGATATCCTTGTCTTACTAAACTGAAATTCACTACTTACAGAATTTCCAAGGACCTGTGCTTGTCTATGCTAAACCAATTGCACATAGAAAAAGGCATTACAACTGTGAAATTATTCATTTTTTAAAATTGAGAGAGTAGCTAAAGACAAAAAGTAACTGCTAAAACAAATGACGATGCCAACAGCAAAGCATAGCTGCCATCAGAAGCATGACAAGTCAATTTGGAAGATAAGAGCTTATAATCAAGTAAATCTGTATGGATGCAGCATTTTCACTAGAGGTAGGCTTAACAAGACATATCTTACCTTTACAATAAGCAGATTGATTTCACCTTTGATCTCTTCTTCACTAGCCCTAACAATTGGTGGAGGCTCCTTCTTCCTTCCTCTCTATTTACCCTAGTTACAAACTCCCCTCATTTAAAATTAATTATGCAGTAACACACTTAGGGGCAAGATTACCTCAAAAACTAATTGATCACACTCCCAGGCTCTGAGTTGTAGATAAAGAGAGGGGGTAATGGCATGGGAAACCTGAGAGAAAACCAGTTAATATACAGCCTTTATCATTCTTCTATCAGAAAATTTGAAGTTAAGAGAAGGTAGAGCTTGCAAACTGATGGAGGACCCTACATTATAGAGCAGATGCACTGTCTTTGCTAGAAGTAAAGAGCAGGCAGTGAGGGTCTATAGCTTGTTAGTAAACAGGTAAGGTATATACAACATACAGTGATTGTTAGAGGGCAACCTCTCCCCCTTCTTTAGTTGAAAGGTTTATGAGCTTTTATGTTATATAGGTCATGTGTGTATAAAATTAACAACATGTTACTTATCTATTAAGCAGGATGCAGAGCAAAAGTCAAAGATGAATCTTAAGCTCCAGAATGGGAAATATTACCAGGATTGATTTTAAGTAAATTAAGATATATTTGATCAGAGCCATCATTGGTTTACAATGCAGGAATGTTGTGGCTTTGTTTACTGAGGGGGGCCCTAAGGTGGTAGCTTCTGTAGGAAACTGCTAGAAGTCGCTCCCCTTTGTTCAGTGGACTCGGCCGGGCCTAGGGCGGTCCCACTGCTGGCCAAGGCCAAGCCGATTGGTAGCAGAATGTCCCGTGATAACGCCTCTGCAATAACGTATTTAAGAAGGGGAAAATAGGAAAAAAAAAAGCGAAGAGAAGATGTGAAGAAGCTGAGTGGGGGCAGAGGCACAGAGGAGGAGGCGCAGGCCTCATGGGCCTTGCAGGCCTCACCCTCTGGCCTCTCGCCAAGCAGCCGACTGGGCCCTACTCAGCCCAGCCCGACTGCAAGAAGTGGAGAGGAAATGAGCTGGATGATGTAAAAAGATCCTAAGAGGCATCTGCTAGCCTGTTGTGAAGAACTTTTCTTGTGAGAGGAACGGCTGCAGATGCCAAGGTCAGTTCAGAAGGAGGGGGAGGAGTAATGCGGCTCCTGGCCAAGATTCCTCTGCAACTAATGGTGAAGACCATGGTGAAGCAGGTTGTCCCCCTGCAGCCCATGGAGGTCCATGAAGGAGCAGAGATCCACCTGGAGCCCGTGAAGGACCCCACATTGGGGGAGATGGAGGCCTGAAGGCGGCTGTAGCCCGTGGAGGGCCTGCTGGGGCAGCTGTTCTGGAGGGACTGCACCCCGTGGAAGAGATGACCCACGCCGGAGCAGTTTCACAAAGGACTGTGGCCCGTGGGAGGGACCCCACGCTGGAGCAGGGGAGGAATGTGAGGAGTTCTTCCCCCGACCATGAAGCAGCATAAAACAATGTGTGATGAACTGACCACAACCCCCATTCCCTCTTCCCCGTTGTGCCGCTCGGGGGCAGAGGGAAGGTAGTAGAGATAATGTTAAGCTTGGGAAGAGGGAAGGGTGGAGGGAGGTTATCTTGTTCTCTGTCTCATTATCCTGTTCTTTGTAGTAATAAATGAATAGGTTTTCCCCAAGTTGAGTCTGCTTTGCCCGTGACGGTAACTTTAAGGATTTCTCCCTGTCCTTATCTCAAACCTCAAGCAGTTTTTCTTATATTATCTCTCCCTATTGTCTTGGAGGGTGGGGGGAGTGAGAGAGAGACTGTGTAGTCTGGTCCGGATCAGGGCTGAACTACAACAAGGAAATAGTGCTAAAAACTGTGTGGACAAAAATCTAGCATTCAATATCTTAAAATAATTTTTTAAAACCCACATTATTTACTTAATTTTTGAGAAGATCCAATAAATCTGCTAATCAGCTACAGTCATACTAGCCGGAGATTTGCAAACTAATCACCTTGTCCACAGTAGAGCTCTAACCTTGTTTCTAAAGGAATGCCTTGATAAAAAACAATGAAAGCCTTTCCATTCTAAGAATACTCTTTGTAATACCAACATCTTCTGCATAGTAAACACTGAGCAGCAGTCTCTCACACTGCTTATAAACAAAAAGCAGTGAGAAATGCTAAGATCTATCACCTGCAGAAGGCAATGTAAGACTTGCAGGAAATTTGCATCTTGAGATTAAGTTTGAATCCTTTTCATTCTGATACTTAATTTGAAACCTACAGGAATGCTCGCACATTAAGAATCTACGTCCTTTTTCTTTTAAACTCCAGAACAAGCACATACGTCCAGTTGTAGGCAGTCTTAAAAGACATGATACGATTTTTCGCCTGGCTTTTAAATTTACTGTTTAGAAGCACCACGCTTACCTACCCTAATCAGAAAAATATGCACCTAGAAGACTGGTAGGTAAGATACCTCATAAAACAGGAAAGAAATCTCAGTTGCTCAGAGACAGCCATGACTGTCCCAAAGAACAAGCAGCAGAGTAGTTTGTAGGGTATCTACCTGTCCATGCCTGTATTTTCCCAATAGAATTATCTTTAATAAATACAGTTAGATTATTTACAAAATATTTTAAAGTATTTTGACCAATTGCTGAAATACATGTTCAGCTACAAAAAGCTATTAATACAGTATACAGTTGCTTTGTCAGACATTGATACAGAGACTGAACTTGTATCATATAACATACATTAATAGTCAAGTAAATGTATTATACCACCTGTACAAAAGATTAACACTGTTTGAAAAATAAATGCACTGAGCAGTGTTAACTTCAGGATTAACACTATTTCAAATTAGAAGCTTACAAAAGCATTTTGTCACATTTCATGAAAATATTCTCACATGCAAATCAGTTTTACGACTCTGAGGTAGCATGCAACATACTGTTTTATTTGTTTGATATTAGAAAAAGCAATAAAAATCCAGAATATCAGAGCTGGGTCATGGTGACTAAACTTCTGAATGCGCATAAAGACTAACATTGTCTGTATTGATTTTGCGAAGTTCTACTCCAGCCTTCCCACTAAGCTACCCAGTTCTGTCCCTGTGTCCCTACACAGACCTTCAAGGGTCAGTGATTTCACTGCATGAAACTAAATGTTCATTAAACTGCTGCACTATGAACAAAGACTTTGATATGTACAGAGATCTAAAAAGCTGTTAATGCTCCATGCTTCAATTTGTAAAAAATCAGGTTACTCCAATAGGATTAGAAAATACAGCTCGAGCTTGCACATTTTATTTAAGCTTCCAGAAAATTTCCTGTGTTGATTTAATTTTCTAGATCACTGCCTGTACCCAGTAGTGTCAGAAATTATAAATTGAGAGTTCTAATTTCTTTCAAGTTTGAAATGCAGTGTTGGGTTTTGAAGAGCCTAAGCTACGTAAATATTTCAAAGGTAGGAAATGACTTGAAGGTATGAAAGAACAAAGGGCAATTTCAAATTTGCTTTTATGTGCCAAAACCATAAAGGCTTTCTTTAAAGTACATACCTTCAGTTTTGTCACACACATGACAACTTAAACCAATGAATTCAAGGGGCCACAGGCAGTATTTTTGCAAATGAATTGAAGGTGCACCTGAAAATCATCACAAATTGTACACTCAAGATCTGAAAAAATGTTATCTAGCGACAGTACACCAACCTTCTGCAAAGGTTGTTACTCTGAACCACAACACGTACCACTGACACGTCCAAAATACGCACCATAGTTGAGGTTCTCAATTTCAGTCTCACTTGCTTTGAGGTTAACAGCATCTTTAGGTAAAGCACCATTACCATACCTTCTTTCCTCTCAAAAAAATAAGCAGCATTATATAGCAACTGATGTCATCAACCAGTTCAAACCACTCTGAAACTACTATAGCACGTGCTAAACATAGAGCAAACTGACAGTAAGTAGGCTTTCAGTCTCACCTACATAACCCATTGAGATTATTCCAATCCCAGCATGTTCAATTATAACACAGGATCAGGTTACTGTCCAAGTAAGCCCTGGCTGTGTGGCCCAAGAGCACTCAGTACTTCTGATTCTTTCGACAGGAGATACAGGCCTCCTTGGGGAAACCAAACCGGTTTCTGTTTTACACCACTGTGTGCGCCTCGTTCAGCTATTTGTTCTGTATACTGCTTAGCTGCCACCCAGACTCTAGTCTACAGCAATCTAAGCAGCTCCTTAAGAGACATGCAGATAGTACATGTCTGGATACAGAAAGTAAACAGGACAGAGTCACAACAGTCAGTCCAAGAACAACAGGGGGTTCTGGAGTACCAATATCAGAGACAGCACTGACAAAAGCCTCCAAAGGTAAGGCCCATCTCAGCATTCAGTAAGAATGTGTTCATTAAGAACACTGCTCCTGGTCATCATATAATATACTTGCAACTATCAAAGTTGTGTTTTGTTCCAAAAGAAAGAACTGTTCAGTCGTTCCAGACTGCAAAAGCAGAAAGCTTAAAGATCAGTATATTTAGAACATTCTACCATAGTGTTTCATCCTTGTTCAGAGATACAGTATTGATAAAATAGTTAGAACTAAAATATTTTTTAAATCTGTGGTATCAACATACTTTTTACAATGCATTAGAAAGATTTTTTTGGGTACTTACTCAATTCATTTTCTATTTGGAACCTTATTATTGAAGCATCTTGAAAAAATGGCTAAAACTCTGACCATGAGCCAGAAGACAATCTTTAGTGCCCCTTCTTACAAGTCATTTTCAAGAGGACAATAGTTAGAGATTAAGGAAATTAATAGCTAGCATGTTTAAAATTACTTACTATTCCTCATATATATGTATGTTCTTAAAAATGCAAAAACAAGAAAAAAGTATTCTGATGTACTTGCAACATTATATGTAAAGTACAGCTCTACTGAATAAAGCACACTGCAGAAGATAGTCAAAGAATTAACTATTTCTGCTTATTACAGCAAAAAGGCAAAAGGAAAGTTGCTTTACAGCTTGCAGTCCAAGTGCAACCCCACCACCTAAGGGAGACTGTGTTCTGTGGGTTAATAGACATGCTTCTGGTACAGCAAGAAGCTGGGCTCAACATCCCAGTAATCCCTTCCTGTGTGTGGGAACTAACACTGATGATTTTTAAATTGGTCCCATCCTTGCTAAAGGGATGTGACTCTATCTTAGCTATTAGAACAAGTCATTCCTAGCCAGTTCCCATGAAAATTAATGGCAAGATAGAAAACAGAGCTGCTATTATTGTAATAAATTAGATTTCTGGAAGTAAAACAGATAACGTAAGATCACAAGGGAATGTTTTCTCATAGAATTATCCTTTCTGTACATATTTACTGAAGGTTAAACTGCAGTAGTCTAAGGCTGCATTAACTGTGTGTTCACAAAAGAAAAGGTTAAAAAAATGTGGAAGATACAAGAGTACAAAAATACAACTGCATCTGAATAAAATGAATTGTTACTTTTAGATCAGGTTAGTTTTCAGCCAATCCATTCCTGTTGCTGGTTCCCTGCACTGGTTTCAAAGGCCACACAAACATGGGAAGGAAGACAGACTATTGCAGCACTGATACCCATCAGTCCAAGTTTTTGTGGAACTACATCCTTCATTGCAATGTAATCCTTATTGACTTAACTGCTACACGGTAGCGTGGTTTCTTGTACCTCACACATATTACAGTTGTGTGCTCTAGTAACTTCTATGTTCCAAATTAGCTGTATCTCTTCTTAAAAAGAGAGAGAAAAAGTAGTCAACTGCTCTCTCATGAGCCATGTGACATAGTTCCAGCTTGCCAAGCTTCCCAATTTCCCAGAAACCACATCCCATAGAATTAGAGATCAAAGTGTGGTTCTGAAGGACAGCTAGAGAACAAGGTCTTGAATGATAACAAAACTGCTGATAGTATTTTTATCTCTGAAGCAAAGCTCAGGAAGATAGCAAAAGACTCCAGAAAAGAATAAAGGAAAAACATCTCAACTTCTAAATCTGTTAAATTGAAAAGCCAGTCTTGCTCAGCAAAATTAAGTTATTGTATATGGTAGTGGTACATTTGTTCTCACTCAAAGATCTCTGTAGTCACCCAACATCATTCTTGCAGTATCTGAGTTATGGCCTGCGTACCATAGCAAAGTCAGAATTCTCCCCCCTGCCCTATCGGACACGCAGCAATCCAGCTCCAGGAGCCCCAGTGGTGCTGATGGTGTTAAGCCAGCTCAATGAACCACCAATCATTCCGAAATCCAGATACATCACCAAAGGCTGCACCTTAAAGTCAAACCAAGACAGATACGCACAAACACACAGATAACCAGTTCAGGTTATCACTGTCTTCTGATAACACTTGCTAACACAAAACAAAGATGAGGATGCAGAACGCTAGTAACAGTATATACTCACTGTGCTAGGCTCTTTGTACAATCGAAGATGAACAAACATACAGAGAATACTTTTGTATTGTTACAAAATCAGCATTATAAATCATAGAGGAGTAATTTAACTAGTAGAACTACTGCTTTTATCTACCCTTTTTTTTTTAATAAAACCCAGAATTTTTCTCTTTTGCCACCAGTATCTCAGTATTTATTTGCCTTCTGAAAACAGGTATGTGTACATACACACACAAACCCGTATAGTATCTATCAAGAGAGCACAACACAGGACTAGATGGGGCTCACACACCAGATGTCTCTCACAGAGATAACACAGGGGCTGTCAGTGCTCCACATCCCTCTGTGCCAATGCCAACGGGGAGAGGAAACAAAAGCTCTTCCTGCCAGAATCTGGACTGGCCCCAGGGCCCGATCCTTTCCTTTCAAGGACGATCAGACTACAGTTGTGTTTGAACACTGGAGGCCTACTAGATCTGCCCTATTTTGAAGGAGTAAGAGCCTCCCATATCTGATCACCGTCGGTTTTTTTCCACCCAACTTGCTCCTCAAACACAATGAACTATAAACAATGTATAGATTCATTCCCTGAGACCTCAGGCACATCTTGCAAGATGTTTTATACTTATACTTACTTTGGGGGCTCTTCTTCTTCTGTAGTTGCGTATTAATTAGCTTTTGTACAAAAAAAATGGCTACACAAGGAAACAATGGAAATGTTTATATAGTACAATATATCAGCAAAGAAATGAGCTTTTTACTAATATGAATAACGAAATATTGTATACTACTTATGTTCAAAATTTTTCGTGGAAAATACTAATTATACTTAGATACACCTTGAAGAAATTTGTGAACCCTCTATGAGCCTCAGCACAAGTTCTTCCATTAACGCTCCTAAATCTTGCAACAATGTTGATTATAGTTACTCATCTTACTTATCCAGTGCTGATGCTGCATTCTGGAGACAGCCTTCCCTGTACTTTTGGTTCCTTCTACTCCTTATCTGCAAGGCAGAGTCACTTCTTGACTACATTCTGCCTCCTCCCATTTTCTCTTACATACTGATAAATATCCATCCATCTACTAAAAATAACAAAAACAGGACATACTGATTACTTAATACCTTTTCATTTTGCCTTACATAGAGATAGGCATCCATCCATTTATTAAGAGATAACAAAAGTAGCACGTACTATAGTCTACTTAATTTTTTTTTTTTTTTAATCTTCCTTTGAGGAAAACATCAGGCAAGAAACAACTACTGGCTAGTCCCAAAAAAGCAGGCACAGAAAAACCTCTAGCAACACATATGCTTTTGGCAAAAGCTAAGTAATCTTGTAGTTAAACAAAGTTGAATTCTGTGGTAGTCCGGATCAACTGCCAGATTCCAGATGCCTAGGGTCCCAGGAGAGATTAACTAGAATATTCATACCTCTCAAAAATCAGTGTTTCAGATTGAAAATAAGCATTTTTTTCAGAAGGATTAGAATATTAGACTTGGTATTCTAAAGAAAAAAAAAAAAAAAAAAACAACACCACTTTCATTACAAATCCCAGTTTTCAAAATTCATTAAATTTGACTCCTAAGATCAGTTTCCACTGCCAGTTTTGAGTCACAATCAGTCCAAATACAAGAGACTAACTAGATTAAGTATTATAATCAATACCATGGGAATGATCAGGCTAGAGTCTTCTCTAACACTAAAATTCTACTGACTTTATCCCATTAATCATCCTTTCTCTTTCTACAGCACGCCAGCTAACGCATCAGTGTTCAGTAAGAGATACACTAAGTGCAATTTGCCATTTTTGATCATAGCTCCCTTTTATGGTACACTAAATGTTGTATCAGAATTTGTTTAGTTCAGTTGACTCCTGGTCCTATCTACAAGGAGACAAAAAATAGCAGACAAAGTTTCTAGGCAACAAAGTTCAACATTAAGGAACAAAACGTCCTGTTTGACAGCTGCTGCTTAGCTCTTAGAGTACCCAGACTCATTAGGATACTTTCAGGTATTAAAAGGAGGGACACCTTTTTATCTGTTGTTCTGCTATTTACAGGAGGCACTTTTGTATTTGCAGTCCTCCTCCTTCACACACACACAAGTCATCTAGGCAAGGCAGCTACCTCATGCTATTTCCCCCTTAAACCCATTTGGATTTTAAAAAAGCAAAATTAGTGTCTTCTGCATTACTCAAACCAGAGAACATCCGATAGAGCAAAACAAAATGCAGCTGTAGTTTCTTTAAATAAATAAGTGATGCAGGAGGTGGTGGCTGCATCCAGGACTCTGAACTCTTCCTGCTCTAAGCAGGATGCAAAACAACCAGGCTACAAAGACACATTCCTTTTTTTTCTAGTTGTAGTTTTTTCTGCAGTTGGGCAAATTAAAAAAAAAAAAAAAAAAAAAAAAAAAGCCGTGGGTGGAGCATACCCATAATCTCACCTCACTTAAACACCAGTGGTACAATTACTCTTCTGGAAGACAAGAGATAATTTCAGTCTTGCTCTTGTGGATTATTTTGACTGCTGCACTGTTAGCTGAAAGCCACCTTTTTTAAAGTACAAGAAGACTATTTTGAAAGATCCTTACTAGAGAACCAGATCCTCAGAAAAAGCAATTACACCTCTCTACCACGAACAGACAGCACATCAAGCACCTATGTGTTTCTGCGTTTCTGACTGACCAGAGGCTCCCAGCTCGGTACGCAAGTGCTCACAGCACCTCCTCTGAACAACCTCATTCTTCTCATGTACAGGCTAAGGAGCCTAGGCACCTACTTCTGGAAGTGTGTTTCCCTTCTGTGAAGCAGGCACTGCCACACCTAATGTGCAGACATACACAGCTCTCCAAGTTTCTAGCTCAAGAACACTGAGCAGCACATACCTTACACATTACCGCAAATAGCTCAAACGCTGGAGAGCACATCGGTGCTTACCACCACAGCTTTCTTACTCGCTTCAGTCTAAATATTTGCCTTAGTTTCCTACTTCAGATGTAAATACTGTTATTAGACCAGGGGAGGAAAATTAGGTTCTCCGTTTCATACATCTCAACTTTAGGCCCATTTATCCTGATATTAAGGAAGACATAATTTTCAAAACTCTTTTAAAGATCTGTAACACCATGCTGTGCTGAGAAAGTTTCTTAGAAGGATTAGACTGCTGCAGAGCTAAGCAGCTGGAACACTTTTTTTAGTAAGAAACAAAAACATAAAAGACAATGTTTGTTCTTTTAATATTTCATTTTAATATTTTAATATGTAAGCTACCTTTTAAATAAGCCAAACTCATTAGCCACTATCATAAACTATTATAATTATTAATTCGTTATTATTGTAAAAACCAAAAAACTGTATATTCTCAAATCTACAAAGTCAAAGCACAAGACACTTTTCAAAGAAAGCTTACATAAAAAAAATATAGTATGTGCTCATCTTTGAATTAATTGATACTTATGCGTCTAGAATGATTTAGATTAGTAACGGCAGAGTGGACATTTGATCACGATAGCACTGTTATGTCTTCAGAGTTTAGTAAACATCGTTACCTTTACCGGGTGAGTTTGGGGATATTGGTTACAGCAGGAAAGCTGCACATCGAAACGCCGGTTTTGTCAACTGTAAAGCCCGTTATTGACATTTTAAGTGCCACTATAACCCGCTGTTAATTAATCGTGGATACTTATCATCGGGCTAATGGGGGCGGGAGGGAATAAAACTTTCTGGGACCCAGAGCATGCATTTTTTCCCCATCGTGCACGATGACAGATACCGAAAAACACCGCCGTGGAAGGAGTCAAAGCACACCTGCTTCTCTCCCTTGCAGCTTCCCCCCTCCACGTCCCAGCAGCTGGCGGCCCCAAGCTCTGCCTCCGGGGCACGGCTGTGAGCGCAAACCCTCGCAGGGGAAGAGAGAGGAGCTTCTCTTCGCCTCGATGAAGCCGCGGCTTCCGAGTCCCTCAGCCCAGCCCCACGTGTCTCCCGCCGGCCCCGAAGGGGTCTCGCTGCCCGAGGACAGAGAGGCGGGACCGGCCACGCCGCGGGCCGGCCCCGAGAGCCACGCGGGGCACGGACACCGACACCCGGAGCGGCTGCACCGCTGGCAGCGAGAGCCAGCGGGCGGGGAAGGCCCGAGGCGGAAAGGGCCGGCAGCCACCCCGACCCCGTTCCCTCGCCGCCCCTCACCTGTTTTGAACGCCAGCTGCTTGTCCTCGCCGCCGCCGAAGAGCTGGAGCATGGAGACGAAGAGGACGCCGCACGAGTTCTGGATGCCGAAGACGGCGCCGTTGCACCACATGGCGGCCAGCATCACCACCCAGCCCCAGCCGCCCTCGGGGGGCTCCGGTCCCGCGCTCCCGGGGGCCTCCACCGCCGCTCCCGGCTGGGCCCCGCTCTCGCCGCCCGCCGAGGCCGGGCTGCCATTCCCCGGGCACTGCTCGCCGCCGTTCTCCCGCCGCGGCTCCGGCTCCACCACCACTGCCGGCGGCGGCGGCGGGCCGGGCAGGGGGAGCGCGGCCGCGGTGTCCCCCGCGCCCTGCGGCGCCAGCTGCTCGCTCACCGGCGCCATCCTCAGCCGCGCCGCTCCCGCCTTGCTCCTCGCGACCTCAGCCCCTCGCCGCGGGAGCTGCGGGCATCCTGCGGCGCCCTGTCTGTCTGTCTGTCTGTCCGTCTGTCTGTCCGTCCGTCCGTCCGTGTGCGCGCGCGCCCGAGGCCGCCCCGCCGCTCGCGCCCCTCTGCCCTACACACAAGCGCAGGCAGGCAGGCGCGCGCGCGCGCCTCGCCCCCTCCTCTTCCCGCCGCGCCGCGCGCCGAAGGGGCGACCCGCTGCCGCCGCTTTATTTTAAAAAGGCGGGGGGGGGGTCCCGTGGGGGCGTCAACGGCACGAGGGCTTTGCCCCGCGCAGATTGGCTGAGGGAAGGGAGGCGGAGGGGGGCAAAGCCACGCTCCTCTCTCCGCTCCCCCCCCCCCCCCCGCCCTTACTCCAGCAGAGGGGGCGGGGGAAGGCCGCGGCGCGGCGTGGCGGCGGCGACAAGAGCTCGTGCCGCCGGGCGGAGAGGGGGGTGGATGTCAACAGTTAACGGCCGCCGCTCGCGCTGGCCGGGAGGAGGGCGCCTCAGGTCTCCCCGCACAGATACCGCACGCCGCCCGCGCCAGCCTCGGCGGGGAGAGACGGCGGTAAACAAGCCCCCGGCCCCGCTCCCGGGCCGAGTTAGTTCCCCGTGAGGCCGGGCGGTTACCCCCAGCCCTGTTCTGCTGCGGCCACCCTGCCTGGGCAGCCGTGAACTGAGGGGAAAGTCTGAAACTTCCCTCCCGGGCGGTTTGCTCACAACAACCACCCCAGAACGCTGAGTGACAGCCGTTGCCCTCCCTTCACCGCCGTTGCTCGCCGCTGGCTGGCCCCCGGGGCGCTCCCTGTCGCCCACCTTCACTCTCGAGGGGAGGCCCTGGGCTCTGGGCTGCCAGACCCGGCACGGAGGGGGCCTGCTGCAGGGCCCCCTGGGCATCCGCCGTCCTCAGGGAGCTGCTCTCCGGGACAGCTTGTGCCCTGGCCACCCCTTGCATTTTGCAAGTGAAACTGCTGCCCGCCGGTTGTCATTTTTTGTTTGTTTTTTTTTTTTTTTCCCCCACAAAGGAAGATAAAATACTGCACTTGCACAACTCATTAAGTGTTTCTCGCTTGCACAGAGGCGTCAACTCTTGACCTTTCCTCCCCACAGCCAGCAAAGTGAGAGGATAGGGAAAGCTGAGGTCATGAGGGTTAAGTGACAAGATTTTCAACCGGTGATCCTGCTTCCAAACTCTCAACCACACATCTCTTTATCTGTTTGGCAGATAAAGAGTTGTCTTACACTTTAAGCAGTTTGGGTCTGATGACGAAGAGGAGCTTCTTGAAAGAAAGTCAGCAGATTAAACCTGGATACATCATATGGAGGGCTCAAAGCAACCTCTTGCGTTCGTACGCCATCTCCATTTCTTCCTGGGCTGCTACTGTTATATCTGTTGTGCCATCGAACTCCAGTGCTGGCCTGTTAAACCCTCTTCCTCCTTTTTTGACCCTGAATCATCTTCTCTGGCCCACTTACCAGTGGCCACACCAGGAAACAAAACTTAGTCCAAAATAAAGCACAGATTCCTAAGACCATGCCTTCTTCAGCACAAATTACTCAGTCACTGTCCACATGAAAAGTAGTAGCTAAAGAAACAAAACCATACCGTGTTGTAACAAAGGCCTGTGTAATAATGCACACTGAATGGGTGTCAGCTTTAAGAATGCCTGGCTTTTAAAATTAATTGACCTTTGGGTTTTTAATTTTGCATGTTTAGTGCCCTCAAATTTTTTTAAATAAGTTATTTAAAAAAAATGTTTACTAATACATTTATGATAATAACAAAGTGCATTTTATAGATGCGCTAATCTTGCTGCATGCTCCCTTTGTCTTGTTAACCACGCCTGTCTAAGTTAAACATAAAAACATTACACATACACATACATCAGCAGTAGAACAGGGAAAAAAAATAAAAGCCCATAACAAAACACAGTATAGTTGCATGAAATACGTAATAATTGTCAAAGCAATGAGAGAACTTTTGGCTGACCACTGAAAAACACATCTGTTTCCCCCAAGGAACAAGTTTTAATGCTTATGAAAAACCCCAAGCCTATCATAAGCTTAAATATGCTCAGAATAGTTCATAAGTGCGAAAGTTAACGCTTCACATTCTCCAGCAAGCCTTTGTCCAGGGGCTGTTCTCCAAATCTATTGAGCATTCTTGCAATAAATCAAGCTTCGCACACCACAATATAACAGCTTTGAACAATCATGACAGAGCGAGCCTTTTTTGGAACCAGATTCAATCTTCCTTATGTTTGCCAGCAATGATTAACTTAATTAAACTTTTGGTTGCATAGGAATAAACCAGGGCAAAATCCAAGACTGGACCTTAATGTGACTGCTCAGTAGGGGCCTAGTCCTGCAAACGCTTAGATATGCTCCTAACTTTTAGTTAGACTCCTCGGACTACTTCAACTACCTTCCCGCATGAGGGGCTGTGAACTGTATGATAGATAGTCAAGTCAGCTTGAGGGAAGAACCGTGTATTTTTTCTGTTTTGGACAGCATTCTGTTAAGCACAAGACTAATTCCTTCTCCGCATGTTTTTTCATATAATATTTATGTACTGCAGTTTCATTTCCATATTTCCCATAAACACTGTAATAACTCCCTCTCCTTTCCAAGATAAAGGATTTATTAAAAAAAAAAAATTGTTAACGTATTGTGTTCATCCTCTACTTCTGGACATTTTTTAAAATAGATTCTTTTTTCAGTTGTTAAGTGTTTCTTTTCCCCTGATTAGTTTGAAATAAATATTTTACCTTTCTCCTCACATTGTTCTGAGTCACAAAACCTGATTCTCCAGCACATAAAACTTTTATAAATTTTTATAAATTTGATGGCCCTAAGTATTCTGTGTGTTCCTTCAGTATTCCGTAACTTATTGTCCTATTTCTATTTATCTAAATTAAAAAAAAAAAGAAGTTTATATTATAAAAAAAAAACTAGGACACTTAGGGTCTTCCTTTACAGGCTCTTTCTAGAAGCCTTAAGTAGACATTGAGGGAAACTTTGTATCTCTTTGCTGTTTGGTACACTCTGCTCCTGTCAAGAACTAAGTCTCTTCCCTTTCAAGAGAGGTCTCTTGAGATCCCAGCTATTTCCCTAATAGTTCTCAAGAACAAGAACAACAAAGGCTCACTCTTCGTAGTCAGGCAATTTTCAATCTCCACCTTCCATAGAAAATGTACTTTGCGAACAGAATACGGGCAGCTTTGACTTCAGTTTGATTTTTAAAGTTTTTGTAACTCCAATAATTCACAATAAAAGCATTGGCATTTGAAGTTTTGCTGTCAAAGAATTAAAAAAAAAAAAAGACTATTTGAAATTTAAAAAAAATGCAAACTCTGGAAAGATATGTAAATTGAAAGCCATCCTTGTTGCTCTGTTATTTGAGCCCTGCAAGATCACAAGAAAAAACAGTTTAAAAAGAAGGAGAAAAAGAAGGAGGATGGACATGAGAGAATTGTCTCAAAAATAGTGAAAATAACGAGATTATAGACTTGTATACAGGCAGCTGTATTTGTTTCAGCTAAACTGTTGTTAGGAGCAAGGGAAAAAAATCATAAAACCAACATCAAAACAGAGAGGAAAGTGAAAAAAATAAGCTGAGGAATGTGGTGTGAGAAACACCTTGATTTTGTTTAATATTTGTTCCTGTTGATAGTAATTTGCTTATTTTACATGTTTTATTAGTACTCTACAGCTGATAAAACAAAGGAATAGCAATTGTGCATGCTAAAGACGTAATGCTCGTGACAGACATCTGCTATGGTGGTACTTGGGTTATGCCTACTTCAGGATTAATACCTAAAATGCCAGTGCCAAAGGAGGAATTTGCCCTGCCATTTGCGAGTTCTCAAAAGCCACAGGCCAGGAAATGGCGTTTTCTGCAACCGTAGCTGAAATTCTAGCCAGCTGCCTATTAAACATTCAGTCGCTTTCTCACAAGGTGTTGAAAATAGATCAATACCTCCAGAGCTCTCACATGCACCATTTTCTCTGACCATAAGGAACGTTTTGATTGCCAACTACTTAAAAAAAAAAAAAAAAAATTACCTCTATAGTTAAAGTGTGCTGTTAGTGGCATACCAAGACAGCTTTTTCCATAAATCGTTTTATTTATAGAACATTTCAAAATGATGTAGTGGTCTGCAAAGGTAAAGTGGACAGGATGCCAAACCTGAAGAGTGCACGTTCAGGGAGTTTAATTCTTCCTTCTCCTGTTGTTCTGATTAGAATTTGTACTGTAATAAAAGAAAAGAGTATGTCTACATCATCCAGGAAAAAAAAAATAAAAGATCATGAGTAAAATGCCTAACTTTGTCACAAATCTGCAACAAGCAGTACAATAGATGCAAAACAAAGAAAGCTACGTGCTACAGAGAGGACATGAGGCTAACACAAAATTATGTGACCGCTTAGACTAATGCGCGCTCTTAACGATTAAGCCTTTTTGTTGTTTAATATTCAGCCAGCATTAATAATGCACCTATTCAACAGAAGGATTTGGCCTTAAGTCAGAAAGATGAGATAAACAGGATAACCATTAAAACACAAAACCATATGGTATCACCAACTGCGTGAAGATCAACATCAGATTAAATCCCATTCAGTGAGCAGTGTTTACGCGTCTCTCAGCCAGACAGGATGTTCTACTGATGTTTCAGACCGGGCTCCAGCTGAGGAGTGTGAAGTGCAGGGACTGTGTCTCACTGCTGAAGTAAATGAGTCACCTTCTGGAAGATAAAAAGCACAGATTTTTCTTATTTACTGTGGGGAGCGTTGGGAGTGTCTAACCTGAGTTTCAGCACTTGATAATCCCTACGGTAAAAGTTGCCTGAAGTGCTATTATTTGTCAAGATATAGGTTCCCTCCTCCTTCATCAATAGCTAGAGAATTTTCTTTTTTTTTTTTTGTCCTTTCAAAAGAGAGGGAGCAGAATGAGAGAGGGAAACAGCTTAAATATCTAACTAGTGAAGCTGAGGGTAAGAAACAGGTCTGATTCTCACTCCTATGTTTATCTAAAACAACAGTCCCAAACTTAACATTTTACTCTTTTAGGTTCATCTAAAGCATGGGTTATCGCTCAGGTCTGTCTTCTTTACAAATCAAATCCTTTTGTTTTCGGGGTTTTTTTTTGTGGTTTTTTTTTTTTTAATTCAACGAAGAATGGGACTTGACAGGCTGTTACCTGGGACATATTTAACATATAACTGCTGTTACTAAAGGTAGGCAAGTGAAAGAAAGTGATAGTCACTAGCTGTAAAAGCCCTCTGCCCCCTGCAAATCTCCAGTTGCACAAAGCCAAGTTTTTGATGTCAAACTTAGTGTAGGATTCCTCTAGCCTACCTCGTCACTGTCTCTGCTGTGAACATCTGAGCTGGTCATCAACATAGTTCTAGTAGGAGAGAATAGGGGAACATCAACATTTATGATGAGATAAGTGATATTAGAGGAGCCCAGATGACTAGCTTAGATGTAGATCCGAGAACTCAAGGCACCTAAAATGTGATGAAATTAATCTCACTCCCAGATATAAAGTTGAAGAACATCTTAACATAATTTTTATTCAGACCCCAAACATGGAATTTGTTTTGATCCCATTGCTAAATGAGGAAGCGTGAAGAATATGTTGTCCTGGCATGATCATTCACCTCTTTTCCTGGCAGTGAAATAACTAACACTGTGGGCAACATTCTCACTCAGCTTCAAAGTTAACATCTCTTTCAAATGAGCAGGAACTGCTTCAAGCCATTGTTTTAGGCTGTCTTCAGGCTTGGTTTGATACCACTATCCAGGTCAAGTATTTCGTATTGCATCCATTATCATGCAATCTAAGCACCTCAAAGTTCCTTCCTTTGTTTACATAGATTTAGTATCTTCCAGACCACCTTTGCAATCTCAAGAACTCAATTTTGTTTTCAACAAAAGTTCAGAGCACCAGAGAAGGCAATGTTTTACCAAATAAACCCAATCTGATTGTTGTCTAGAAGCAGATTTTGGTTGTCTGCTCAGTTGCTATTCAATTGACTTTTCAGGTTGCAAAAAGTCCAAAAAGCAGAGAGCTACGACCTCCACCAATACTACAGAGGTAATAAACCACAAGGAACAGAAGTGACACTAATCTTGCTTGCTTGCTTTTTAAGAACACTAATTTCTATTCAAATGAAATTAACTTTGTCTCTCACCGTTTTCTTTTTGTCACTTTGAAAGTGCTTCTACATTAAAGGCTTCAGCAAGGGTTAGCAGGTGTTAGTGGCCCCATTTCAAGATACGATTTACGACACTGTCAGCATTTTACTTACTAGGTAAGCAAAACTGTGTATCTAAGTGGGTCAATTAAAAAATATTAAGGCATATGAAAACTGTTAACAAGGTCTTCCATGTAGAAAGTCTACTTGCCTCTGCAAATTGAATGGATTTGTATCGAGAAATACAAACATTTTAAAAATCTGACATTTTAAGAGTAGTACAAGGATACTAAATACATCAAAGAATATTTTCAGGCTGTACATATTTGCATGGAAATACTTAAACTATACAGGACATATTAAATATATGATAAATCACTTCATACAGCCTATTACCTTGCAGCTGGCACAGAAGACCTTAATTTCATTCTACTTTCCTATTCACAAAGAACTGCTTTGCTATGTGCAAGCGCAACAGAAAGGCAATCTTTTTCAATTATTTTTTTGAAATTATTGTGCTAGGTGTACATCTGTTTCTATTTCTTAACTCTTATCTGAAATCCTGAATTTACAGTTGGGTATCCCACAGCAAAAAATCCAGTCTGTTGCAGGTTAGTTTAGAACAAAATTTACATACTCCCTCTGGTTCAGTTTTCTCCAGTTGACAGATTATTTAACCCACAATTCATCCCATACCTGGTAATATGTGTAAACCAGATATTTTAAAAAGGCATATGGAAATGCCTCATTCAGTTTGCAACATCTGTATTTTGTGAAATAAACATAACAATTTTTGTTAGTGCCATCAAATATCTCCTCTCTCTCAAAAACAGGACTAAATTAATCCTTGAATTGACAGGGATTATTTTTTTTTAAATTAAATAAATCCTCTATCAATGCCCTTCCCCTAAATATGTATTTACTCAGTGGCTAAGCAAAAGTATACCACTTGCTCAAAAGTAAGCACACACACAGGCCCTGCCCGCTCTATTTATACTCTGATAAAAATCCATCCCCACCAGATAAATGGGATAACCCTTACTTCAGCTATAGATACAGAAATAAAATAAATAAATACAGAAAAATAAATCTACAGTATAGCATATATTCACACTAGTCAACTTTGTAAAAGAATCATAAATTTAACCATTATTGCCTCCCCTATTGCTTAGACCAAGAAAGACAACGCATTGCCTCCAGCTGGCCTCACTCACAAGGCTACCAGGGTACCAAAGAGCTGAGCATGGATAGCGCAGCATTTACTCGCAAGCCAGATGTATATCACCCAGATCAGTAGCTCCCAAGTGCTTGTTGCACTCCCTCTGAAATAGCATTTTTGGCAACTCAAGGGACGCAAATAGACTAAGATTCCTCTCTGGAAAACGTAGATTGAATTCCCCAAGAGGGATAAAATTAATAATCCATTTGCTTTATCATCATAATGATCTTTTCAATTATTTAAAAGAAAGACTATGAGAAGATGCTGCATTACAGCAGCATGTGATCACAGAGCTGTGACACAACAGATGCAGTATCAGCTTTCACGAAGAACTTTTCGGTATATAAAATGTCTAACTGTTTAGGTGGCCGTCTGTGTCTTACATTTTAGTTACAAACACTTTAAAACAAAGAAAAACGTGAGTCTTCCCTCCTTCTCTCACCAGGGTGAAATCAAGGTCATCTTATTTAAGAATTAATTCTCCCTGAGGCAGTAATATTTAAAATTAAGTGACACTCTATCTAAAGTGTTTTACTAAAAGCCTTCAACTCCTCTAAGCTTTCTAAGTAGCATCTTCTAAGCCTTTAAGAAGTTGCCAACTTTGAATAATATAGTACACAGAGTACCGCCCTTTAAGGGAAAGATCATGTGTGCATATTGGGCCAAATAAACAATAAGATTATATAAACCCAAGACACCTAAACCACATGAAAACGTGATTTATAACCATATGCAAGCAGCAGTATCATAGTTTCAAAATTCACTTTGCTGGAATTTACTGCAGGGTACTACAGTGTACTCACGGGTTACATTAATAAGACCTATAAGGCTGCTGACTAGGCATGAAAACTGTGCTAAATTATGTACAGTTCTTTTATTTGAGGTAAATTTGCTATGAAGAACACCATTATTAATCATTAGGTCATCTCAGAATTCTGTATCACCACCAAAACATGTGTAGTGTTCTCACTATAAAGTCACCACCGACATATGGAGGCAATCTTAAAAAAACCCCGGGACCCTTATTTTTACAGGAGGAGTGGTTTTTGACCTTTTATGACCCACTTTGTTCACAGACATTGTAATTCTGTAGTTCCTTTGAACTCAAGGCGTTTTGCTAACTGTACTTCTGCAGGATACCTGATGTTCTGCCACCAGTCAGTAGAAAAGCGGAAGCTAAAGGACTACCAGCCCTTTCTTATACATACTGATGTATATCCACATATAGGAGAGGGTTTATTTTTTCATGAATTAGCTTAATATGTCATAGACATGTGGGAGATGTTGAACCAGAAGGAAAAAAATATTCTAAGACTGTTCACATATGAACTACAGAGCTTTAATCTGTCTTTGCGCATAACTATTGTGGAGTAACTACAGAGCTCTGACTTCAGACCATCTTTTACTTTACACAGTGTAATAACTTGCAGCAGCCTAATGAATGGGTATAGATAGAGTGGTGTTAAATCTTAGTGTGGAAATACTTGTTGAAAATCTGCTCACCTGAATACAGAAATGATCACCTGAATCCAGTCTCCTATCCGCTTTTCTCCTTGGGAAAAAAAATAAAGTTGTTCTTTATTCAGTGTTAGAAAGGTTGATTCACTCAAATTTAAATACAATTAGCAAATCGTTACGCAAGCTGCAGTTGCCAGATCTTTATGGCTGGTAATACCTCAGCCAAAGTACACACAGTTTTCTGTTTCCAGTACGACTTTGCAAGGCTATCAGTTGGAAAAAGCAGTTTTCTGGTTGTGCAATGAATCCAATTGTAGACAGGAGTTAAAGACACAAACGTAACACCCCAATCTTGTGTTAGACTTCAGCTTTCACAGTAGCACTGGTATGTCAGGGTAACCTACAAGGGGATTTGAGAGCCATTTTTTCTCTTTTTTTGCTATTCCTGATATGCAGGAACAATGTAAGAGAGCTAGATTTCTGACTTTTTTTTCTAGCCCAGATGCATACTTCTTATAAAGATGAGATGTCAGGCACATTTTGGGGAACAAGATATGTATGAGATACTAACTGGAAGCACTACTTGTCTTGAATGGGTTGGTTTCTATTCCCTAGTTAGACATCGATTTGCTGTGATGGTGTCCAACCCCCTTCTCCTGCGTTTCAAAGGCTCACTGATGCAGACAGACCCTGTGTTCCTAACTCTGGATTTCTCAAGAAAATTGCCAGGTACAGATCCCATGCTTAACTCTATTCTTGCCACCATGGGTCTCTTCTCTTACCCCCAAACCAACCCTCCTAATTATTTGGATTAAGGCATTCAGAGTCTACCTTGCCATTTCCTAATAACACGGTTTCCTAACAACAGTTTTCGGAAAAAAACTTTGGTGTTAAAGCAAGGGGCACAGGCTTAGTACAGGAATTTCTTCCCCATGAACATGTAAGAGTTACAGGTTTGTTTGTTTTTAAACAAACTTTTGAACATAGTCCCTGTGGTCTGCTTTAACTATTCACCACCAGCAAATCCTGGGCTTCCTTTGAAGCCCAAGGCCAGACAGCCCCTCCAGACTTCCGCTTCCACTGGCTTGTTTCTGGTGGTGCAGACTCTCTCTTGCTCAAGGAAGCACTTTCTTTTTTTTTTGACGAGAGGGTTTCTCACTCAGGGTTTCACAGGGCACTGGCCACTAACAACAGAAATACAAGGGTGGAGGTCGCACACTTCTGGTCTGTCTGCAAGAGCTCAGGAAAGGACCTTGAGCTAAAAACTGTTAATCACACTCTCAGTCTAGGAATTCCTTCTCTCATTACAGGTTGATCATATCAGTATGACTGGAAAGTAAACCATAGTATTTCTGTCAGTTGGAAACATTGAGTGTTTAAAAGTAAACCAGCCTTTTTGGCAGGACCTCGAGTTCCTCTTCCCATTAATTTTCCTTCTTTGCTCCCTTCAACCTTCAGTCTTACATAAGGGCAACTAAACTTTGAGCCATGCAACACTAGATAAAGCTTGCTTCATATCCTATTTATGCTTCTCAAGGTAAAAAGGTCACCAGAGAATTATTTAAGAAGTGTTTTTCCCCACACTTACTCAGGACTTCTCCACTCCTTTCTGGCCCAGTCAGCAGGAGAGCCAGGAATCAAATCATAATGCCAGCTTGAACGGCCTTCTTAACCCTTCCTCCTCCTCACATTGGGAGTTACCACTCCTGAGCCATAACAGTTCACAGCATTCCCTAAGTAAGACATTGTATTTAGCTCTACAGAGCCACTTTACTGTGAAAAGAAAAGAGGAATTAAGGATAGTGTCGGTATATTTGTCCACTAACCACAGTTCCAACTTGCTGTCTTGCTGGCTTTTTACGTCATCCCTGAAACAGTCTCCTTATTCAGCAAAGTTCCTAACCCAAGTTTACGTAACTTTCCTGCAACAGCCTTCTCTGCTAGCCTGTTCCAGAAGTTTGTCATTTATGACATACTATCCTTACTTGCATGCTTTGCTTTTTTTTTTCTTCTGAAACTAAACAACTCATTTCCTCTACATCTGTTACAATAGGAAATGCACATGTATATGAAATTATTCTTGAATTTCAATTCTCTGTGTTGACCAGGACCCTTTGATATGACAGGAAGCATCCCAGAAACAACATAGATTTTACGATACCTTTTAAAAGGGACCAAAAGTTGCTGTAACAGAGGGTGAACGGCTGAGTGAACGACACAGAACAACACTAAGTGCTTTTCTTCTTAATGTCTAGCAATACTTATTTCACAGACCAAGAAGCTCTGATATCTGATCTGTTAATAGATGACAGGAAAGCTGAACTCGATTTCCAGAGGTGTTTTTGTGCTCAATGTAGTGTTACGGAGACTCACCTACTGCAAACTCCTGTTTCTGTAGGCTTCAAAGGCCACCCAAAGATCCCTTAGAGAGCAGTAATTGCCATCTGCCGGCCAAGCCAGGAAAGGGCTTTGTCCACGATTGATTTCTTCCTTTAGCTGGCTAAATTTGGAAATGGATTTGAGCAAAGGAGACAGTGCAAAGTGAGAGCGGGCCAGTGCCACCAGCAGCTGAGACTGCGCACTGGGACTGACATGTGCTTGTGCTTCTCACACTGGAAAAGGAGAAGAAAAACCGTGGAGGAGGAGATGAGTTTGGGGGATCCGTGATATTACTATGGTTTGTTGAGGTGTTGCTTTAAAAATAGATAGCCAGCAAAATTATTGTTATCTTCTCATCTGGAAATTAAACTTTAAATTTTATACTTTTGAGTGATAAAAAGAGAATGGAGGGGAGACAAAACCCTTGCTGCTGGGAGAGGAAGGCCAGGTCTCTGCAAATTTCTGTCTCCAGATCCGAGCTCTTTAGAGGCAGCAAGGAGACACCACAGTAATCCCTGCCCATTCTCACCCCAAATCCTGTGTAGCACAGCATGCTCATCCCCTGCGTGAGCACAGGGGACTCTCCCCTCCCGTCTGCTTTTTTCCCGGCTCTGACTTTTTGAGTCTCCAAACTCATTTTACAACCTGCCCCAGCTCTCAGACTCAAACTGTTTCTCCTCATCCTTTCAATTCAGAACCTCCAACATTTTCCAAGTCCTGATGACCCTCCCCAGTTTGTAAACACCCCTTTTGCTCTGGGATGTTCCAAACCAAACACAGTACTCCAGACATGATCCTGTAAGTCTCAAATACAGGGGAATAATCACTTCCCTCAACCTGCTGGCCATGCTTTTGCTAATACAGACCAGTAAGTGGCTAGTTCTCATTGCTGCACGTGACATTGCAGATGCCTATTCAGCTGGTTGCTCCCTAGCACCTTTCTGCAAAGCTATTTTTCACCCTGTGTATACCCGTCCTGCACTGGTGCAGGACCATGACATCCTGGATGCAGGATTTTGCATGTGATTGACTACTTTCTCCAATTTGGAGTCATCCATGAGCTTCATAAGGGTGCAGACCATTCCACTGCACAGGTGGTTGGAAAAGAAGCAAAGCAGCAGCTTCCTCTCAGTATTCCCTGACCTTAGTGGAATTATGATACATGGACTTGTTCTATCATTCAGAATTTTCTGGTAGGAGTTCCATAGCTTACCTGCATATGTGAAAAAAAACACATCCTTTTGTGCATCAACTATTTCCTGTAAGCTTCATAGAATAGTCCCAAATTAAGTGTCACTTCCCGTATAAGAACAACATTTTTCTATTAACTGTCTCCATATCATCCATGAATTTATTTATCTTTGCTATATTCCCCTTCAATTATATCTTTCCCAGGCAGAAAAGCTGATTCAGTCATTCTTCCTATAGAAGACATTCCATATCTTTTGATAACCTTTGGCTTCCTCTGAGCTAGAATAATAGAATCACAGAACATCTCGAGCTGGGAAGGACCCATGAGGATCATTGAGTCCAACTCCCTGCTCCTCACAGGACTACCTAAAACTAAACCCTATGACTAAGAGCATCGCTCAGATACTCCTTGAACTCTGACAGGCTTGGTGTTGAGACAACTTCCCTGGGGAGCCTGTTCCAGTGACCAGCCACCTTCTCAGTGAAGAACCTTTTTCTCGTGTCCAATCTGAACTTCCCCTGGCACAGCTTTGTTCCATTCCCTCACGTGCTATCGTTGGTCACCAGAGAGAGGAGATCAGCACTTTCACTTCCCCTGCCTGCCTTGAGGAAGTTGTAGACTGCAATGAGAGTACCCTGCAGCCTTCTCTTCCCCAAGCTGAACAAGCCAAGGGACCTCAGCCGCTCCTCATAAGTCTTGCCCTTGAGGCCTTTCACCATCTTGGTTGCCCTCCTCTGAACACACTCCAATAGCCAGATGTCCTTCTGGTAGTGAGGTGCCCAAAACTGCTCACAGTGCTCGAGGTGGGGCCACACCAGTGCAGTGTTGAAGTGGACAATCACCTCCCTTGACCAGCTGGCCACGCTGTGCTTGATGCACCCCAGGACATGGTTGGCCCTGTTGGCTGCCGGGGCACGCTGTTCACTCACATTCAACTTGCCACCAACCCAAACCCCCAGATCTCTTTCTGCAGGGCTGCTCTCCAGTCTCTCGTCCCCCAGTTTGTACGTATAACCAGGATTACCTCGTCCCAGGTAGAGAAACTGGCACTTGCTCTTGTTGAATTTCATATGGTTGGCGATTGCCCAGCTCTCTAGTCCATCCAAATCTCTGAAACTAGTTCTGTTAGAGCTCTTTTCAACATGGGGAAGGGACAGCTGAGGATATGGGCACACTTCGAATTTTTACAACAGCAAATGTTTGTACTCTATTTCATTTTCCCCCTCCCATACTAATTCTTAACATTTTATTTGTTCTTTTTACTGTATTAGAGTGACTTATTCTTTCTCTAATATAATCACAAGATCTCATTCCCAAATAGCCATGGTTAGCTCAGAATGCATCTTTTTTTTTAAGCTGATGTCAGGTTTGTTCATCACTTGCACCTACCAACACTGAAATTAATTTGACTGGCATTAAAATGGCTTTCACAGAAGAGTCTTCTCTATTTCTTTGTGAGAGGCACTCACCTTTACAACACCAACTTATCCAACGTCATCAGGAAACTTTGTCTTATCATTGTGTTATAAAACTACAAGCTGTGGAAGAATTTTAATATAGCCAGTAACTGGGAAGCCAAGTAGCAGGTTAAGTTCAATACTGAGAAACATAAATGTGAAAAAAAAAAACTTCTTAGGTACATAAACTAATGGTCTCTAGTATGTTATTATAATTAGAAAGTTAATTAGAGAAGAGAGATCTTGGACTTATTTTGGCTCCTTCTCTGGCAGCAATAGCTCCCTAAACAATAGTATCTAACAGGAACATAAAACATTAATCGATTAAGAAGGGAAAATAAAAAAGAAAGTGTTGCCCGCATCAGAATTAGTCATGCAACAATACCTTTGATACTACATATACATTTGTTCTCAGAAAGAATACAACAGAACTAGATAAAGTGGAGAGAGGGCAAATTAGCAACATGACAGAGCTTCCGCATGAAAAGCATTTAAATTGATCAGGACTCTTCAACTTGGGAAAGAAATCAGTAAGGAAACTGAGGCCTTGAAAATCATGACTGGGATGAAACAGATGAAGGGAAATGTTTGTCTGCTAATTCTCAAATTAAAGATCTAAGGGAGATCCAAGAATATCAGGTCCCAAGTTTAACTCAATAATTACTATTTCACTCAACAAAACTGAATTATGGAACTAATCAATACAAAGTGTTTAAGATGCCAGAATTATGTACTTACCAAACCAATAGGAAAAGTCATGAGAGAAAGATGAATTAATAACCAAACACAACAAACTGGAGATTATCTCCAGCTCAAAAACTTTATAAACTGCAGATATCCTTATAGGGGAAACAATGAGAGAGGTATTGAAATAAAGCTCTGTTGAGCTTCTCCCTGTTCTCATGCACTTTCCCAAAGCACCTGGAACAGGACACTTACACTGATTTTAAACTTCCAAGGTGAAGAACAGATGCAGTTCCCTGCTACCACAGATGTCACAATTTATTTTCCCATATTTTGGGAAATTACACGGACAACCCATCCAGCTCTTAAGGAGTGAGGCTTACCTTTGGAAAAGTCACTCTCTGATCATGTCCCCTCAGATGAAAAGAACTCTTGATACGAATTAAGTGTGGTTGTTCTTTTGGTCTTGCGACATGGTTGAAAATTTGAAATGGGTAGAAGGAAAAATGTCAAAGTAAAGCACTGTGCTTCCAATTAAGTGCATTTCTTTTTCTTCAACTTACAAAATGTTAGCATTGATGTTTGCATTATCAGCGTGTTATACTGAATATAAAGGTATGAAATCCTTCCATGGTCATGTATCAGCTTTCTCCTCTCCCCAGAATTTTCATTCAATGGGAAGCTTTGGCTTTTCATTCTGATTTGGAACAACACAAGGTTTGCAAATGTTGCAATTCCCAGAAATTTTGTTTTCCTAACAGCTCATTTCTCATCACAGCCTGACTACGAAATGCCAGTGTGTTTGTCTGGAAAGGGAAGGACTTACAAACCTTAATCTCATAGATATCTTTATTCATACAACTGCTAATCCTTAGTGATCCCACTGAGATCTCTCCCTCAGCAGGAAGCTAGAGCGGCAGTGAGATCACTGAGATTTTCTGGTCCCTGGAAGCTGGATCCAGCAATTCTCATATCCCACACCCAAACTATCGATCTAAAACAACAAACCACTTTAATCACACAAGTGCTTCTTGGCAAGCACGAAATACAAAAGAGGAATAACGATTTTCCAAACAAAGAAACAGGAATGCTTGTTCCCATTAAGGGTTTCCCTTGGATTTTGCTCAGCAGCCATAAGAAACAGGGTTCTCTGGGGCAGACTGTGTTCAACGCTCTTCTGCAATCTGTGATTGCAAGTAAACAGGAGCCCTTGAAGGATAAGATCTAAAAGCACCTTGTTTTTTGTTTTTTAAGGAAAAGCTACTACACAGGAAAGCCATGTTCTGTCTCTGAAGAGCCATGTGCTACTTCAATATCTTGTTGAGGACTTTTTCTTTACACTGTGTTTTTTACTATGGCTAGCACAATTGGGGTCAGGGATCCCTCTCAGAGGAACCAAGGTATTACTGTCCTACCATGAATAAATAATTGTAAGCATTCAAAACTTGTTCTTCTTGAAGGTTGGACTGTGGTTAAGACAAACCTCTCCAACAAGTCTGCTATAAAACAGACTATGTCAAGTAAACATAAAGTTGGGAAGCTGTGGGTTGGGTTTTTTTTAATATCTCAGTGGGGCCTAAGATCTTTTACAAATGGGACGTGATTCATGATCCTTAGGTGGGAATGACAGGATACTTTATACCATGATGCATTTAGAGAGACCCATGCAACCATGTGTGTGTGTAGGGAGGGGATAGCTTTCCCTGTATCATATATGGGAAAAGATCTTAAATATCTTGCTCCAACTTTCATTTTATAATTGATGATTCTTTCTCCCCTGCAAAAACCACTTTTGCTAAAGGTTTCAAAATTGGCTTTGCAGCTATGAATAAGTATCATATAAGTTTTTATCTCTCTTTTTCCTATCTTCCAAGTCAGATGTCTAATTCAATTTCTGAGAGGTGACTTAGAAGACCAGAAAGTTTCTGATTTCAGTCATCTGTCTTTTGCCATGAGAAAACACCTCCTCTAATGTGTTGTCTGAGTAGTTTGCCTGCTTTTTCTTAACACTCATTTGTTTAGCTGACAGAGTTAGGCCCATGGAAACTAGCTCTTCACCTACTAGGTTGAAAAGTTCATCCTGTTCTACTTTTTAATAGAACGACAAAACTTTCCTGTAAACTCAGCTCCGAGAATCCATTACAAGTCTAGTGGAGCTGGCTCTGACCAAATGCTGGCACGACTTTAATAAACCACAAGTTTTGACAAGGTTTTTCGTTTTTCTCTGCTGGCGTTTAATACAGCTTTTCCTCCAGGCATACCAGTCAGGTAGCATAAATCTGCAACAAGCATGAGTCTCTAAAGGAACAAGATTTACCTTTGACAGAATCTCATGCATGAGACCATCTTTAGGGTAGATTTATCAGGTCCTATCAGCTCACATGCTGAAAAAAGCATTTCACCTTTCACTTTTTCATAATATTCCTTTAGCTATACTTTTTCCCTAACAGGAACAGCTTTGTCTATACGCACTCAAACTCTTCAGTCACTTTACTACGTAAGCCACAGAATAGATTTCCTTCCAGGAATTGAAAGAAAAGTAACTGAGAACCTAATCAGCTATTACCTCTTGAAAACAGAAACACAGGTCTAACGGAATTTAAATTAAGTTTAAAATATTTTTCATAACTGGAGAAAATAACTAAATCTGTCTTCAAAATATTTGAGGCTCATGCTAAGATGCAGTGTTAGCTTTCCAAACGTAACATACCACCATGCAGTATTTCTGATCATGCTCAGACTAGAATAAGCACAACTTAATCTTTTATTCCAGTTCATTAAACAGAAGTGTTCAATGCAGCTCAAAAAGTCTTATGCATTGCCATAGCTCCGTAGCATCAGAGGGAAGAGAAGTAAGTTGAAAAATCTTCATAGTTGAGAAAATCCTTCCAGCTAAAACAGAAGCCACATAAGGAGTTTTGACAGAAGGTTACTCCTGACAGAAAGGAGAAGTTTCCTGAATGTTATTTTGAACATCGCCTTAAAATCAACCTGAACAGATTTCTTCATGTTTTGCTAAAAGGCACACAGATGAACTAGTGTCTCTCTTAATACTGACCAGGGCTGGGTGGTGTTGGTCTTTGTTGATAAACCTCAAAATATCTGAGAGGTTTTCTTTGCAAAGAAAAATCACAAATTGTGAGTCATTCCACTCAGGTCAAGTTCTTTCTGTTGACAGCTGCTCCAGCTCCACCACAGCACAGCCAGCACAGCCTCCAGCCACAGGAGGGTACACAAAAGCCACCAACAGGGAACTCGTAACATCCACATTTGACCTTTGTTCCCAAAGCAAATCCCTTCTGAAAGGGTCAATTAACCTTCACTATCACGTCTGTAAAATGGTGTTAAAATTCATCTTCTTCACAAGGAAAGCTGTGATGAAGCTTACTGGCAAATGTAGGTCCTAAAGCCCATTTGTTTTCTTAACAATAGACTCAAAACCATAGTCATTGTCAAATTCAGGCACCATCTTACAGATATTACTGTAAGCAGCAATACAGCGGCAGGAGTTCCCTCACGTCTCCCATCCCACTCCCAGCCTTTTGCTTCCTGCCCAGTGCCGCAGCACACAACCCAACTGTGCTGTGAGCCAGATCAGGGAACTGATCAGCTTCAAAACAAAGAGTCCCCCTGCTTTTTCCCCTCACCCTCCCCCCCATCTTTTGAAGCCAGTTTAATTCCCTGATCTGGTTACAAGTCCCACAAACAGCTGCACCTTCATAACTCCTTACGTCAGCACTGCTGCTGAACTCCCCACATGGTGTTATCTATAAAGTGCTGCGTTTGTGTGTGGGTTTTTTGTTGTTTGGTTTTTGTTTTTTTTTTTAAATAAATCAAGCATATCATTATGTATGACCTGCTGCCATTGAGAAACTGGAGGAGGCTAATGGCAGGAAGGGTGGGTATCCCTCTCTCTCTGGAAGGAAAGCGAGAAGGAAATGCTCAGCAGTTACCAGGTCTCTGAATCTTTCTTCGAGTGAGGAGTTCTGCTCAGCCCTGAAGAGACAAGCATCTGGAACACAAACAGAAACCCCCTACTCATCAACTACAGAGCACACGAGTTGAACAGCTGTTTGCCTACAGTATCGTAGAAGCCTGTAAGCATCTCAGGTATGTTCAGAGAAGAAAGGAAAAAGAAAAAAAAAAGAAAAATAAAGCCTGCCTAATATTTCATTCAAATAATCCTAATGAGCAAGGAATTACCCCCATGTGCAAATTAAGCCAACAGGAGCTGAAATCTATCACCTCTTATGAATAAAAGGCTTATTACTGTCTATTGGCATGCTGCATGTGCACTTCAGAGGTCTCTCTAATTCTTCATAGGTCATTCTTCCATTTCCAATTAAAAAATCTAAATGGCTGTGATGGGAGGTGACTGCAAGTTCTGCATTGCACTTTTTGCAACAAACCATCCCAATACAAACTTCCTGATACAGCAGACGTGACTGCCCATTTTTGGCAGTGACACATGCCAAACAGCAGTTTGCTTGTGAGGAGAGCTCAGCTTTGCTTAGCGGTCTGGTGTGAACTTATACTGCTAGATACCTTACATTTCTTTGTTGCACTGGCACTAGTTTCTGTCACACACGAGAGCATGACACACCCGGAGAGAGAGGAGATATTTTGCCCGAATCTTTTCTTCCACCTCACTTCTGCGTTCCCTTCCTCACCTTCCCTCAGAGGAGAGAGCAACTTCTGAGCCAAGGAGCCCGGTTTCCACCGGAGAAACGCATTAGCAAATTGCCATCAAAATTGAAAAGATGTAACTACTCATGGATTTTTTTTTTTATTAGGAAAATAGAAAGCCCAACTTAGTACAAGGAATACTACTTAGTACAAGGAATATTTTATCTGAAAAACAGGGAGGGAGGAGGCTTTTAAGCTGTCTTTTGGCAACAGCTGATGTTAGGCCCCAGCATGCCTATCTACAGCTAGCATACATAGTCGCTGCTGCAGAGATAACTCCAGAGCACAAAGCAGCATCAGTAATTCTCCTGCCTAGAGGCCAGCAGCAGCGCTCAATGGTTTAATTTTGCAGATTTAAAAAGGGGAGAAATAACGCCAGCACCAAAAGCAGCCTTAGAATCGATCATACAGGGCTTAGTCTCAAGTGAAGGCCCTTTCACCGCATGCAGGCTAAGCACGGCCTTCTCCATGGAGTATACGTCAACGTTAGGAAAGAGTGGGATAAAGATAGATTTAAAAATTAATCTTACTTTGCATAGCAGCACTGTACATGTAAAAAATCCAGTTTATTGTGCATTGCTCAGATCTTTGCAGACAACGTAGGACAAGGCAAATGTACGCAACTCCCTGGCAGGGGATATTCAACCAAGGATCTCCCTCTGAGTTTGCTGAGCAAATCCTGGCTTCCCTTCCACCGGCACCAAAAGGCCAGTGCTCTCACTCACCTTCCCCCACTTTGGTAACAACTGGGGAAACAGGCCTGTCGGACTTTTCCTGCAGATTTCCCTGCCTGACCGACATACCCAATACTGTGGTGGACAGGACAGCTCTTCATCCCGTCCTCTCTTTTGATTCTGGTTCCTCACCTCTGGCTTTAGAGTTTGACTCCTGACACTGAACGTGGCTCTTGATTCCTTGTTTCAGTTTGCCCAGACGATCTCAATAAGTGCCTTGATTGTTACAGTGATCAGCTGAACAGGGAATTAAGCAAATAATGGTCATTGCAGAGTACAGAAGATAACAGAGAAAGATGAATATTGTGACCACTAGCAGAGCAGAAAGAAGAGATGAATGTAGCAATCACCGTAAGCAATAAAGAGATTATCTGGACAAACAGTAGGAAACGAGTCCCTGTGGCTGTGCCTGGTTTGGTTTGAAGGCTGTCGGAGCGAAGGAAGTAAGATGAGAAAATCGCAGCAATCAAAAGAGAAGACAGTTCGGGCCCATACATGTGTACTTTGGTATCATGGATGGAGTGAGAAATTCGGATTTTATAGTTGTGTTGCATCACAGGAAGAATTACAGGATTATCAAGGGGGAAAGAGGGAAGGTAATGAGAACTTGGGAGAATGTTGTTAACCACACATGCTTTCTGTTAAGTTCTGCCCAGAACTTTACCTCTACTTCCCCTGAATTACTTTGTGCTTATCTTAGAGAAGCAGGAGAAAAAAAAAAAAAGATCGAGTATACAGAATATGACTGAAAGTAAAAAAAAACCCAAGAAATAATGAGGAACAGACGCCTTAGAACTTTCTTGATCAGTGTACATCTGGTGTGTTCCCTGATTGCTCTGAGTAGATTATTCCCATGTTATTTAGGACAGGGCTCAAACACAGATTACCTTATAGGTTTTTACTCTCCAGACACCCATCTTAATTTCTTTGCACAGCACTTAAGTCCCTCCTGCTTACCACGATATCCAAGATAATCAATTCCCAACCTCGTCAGGTAGGTCTCTCAGAAACCCTATGTCCTCCCAAAATGTCATTAGTAGCTCCTCCTCGCTACCTTCTGCATAGATGGATGACAGCAAAGCTGTTCTTCCTGTACAGCATGAACCATATTGCTCACTTTGAACATTCATCCATTTCAGAAGGCAATTCTACACAGGCTTCACATTCAGAGGCCTCGTGTTTCTCTCCTGGCATGTTTTTAGGAAGCAGCTTCTGATACAACTGACCTATTTCTCAGCTATGTCTTTGGATCGCATCTGGGATGTGTCAGCACTGCCAGAGGCACTTCAGCAAAGTCCAAAAGGAGGAGATAAATTGCCCTTGGAGAGAAGGAAGAACTATCTGCACCACATGTAATACACACGTTAATATGTATTATGTATGGCTATGTTATATATATTATGCGCAGCTAATGTTTTCCACTTCTCTCTCTTTAATAATGAAAACGTCTCTAACACAGCTCTGCTCTAGTCTCCTTACCCCCTCGCCCTTATGTTTGACAGCATCTGCAATAAGCAGCAGTCAGCCTTTTTTCCCCTGGCTGGGGGATGCAGCAGCCAACGCGATACTCAGCATGTCTGCGATGTTTAACTGTCCTCTCTTCATGCTCTTTTCTAACCCTCCCCAGACGCAACCAAGCCAGTGGGGGAGGGAAACCCTCACCGTCAAACTCAGAAAGCACTTAGTGAAAACAAATAAGGTTGCTAAGGAACCATAAAGATTAACTCCAACTCACAAATCCAGGAAAGAAGTTCATATGCTCTTTTCAAACACACAACACTCATTGCTCTCACTGTTGTCTGTCACATTATACTAGCACAGAGTTAAGGTTGTGATTATATGTGCCCAGGACTGATTCCCAAAAAATGTGGGAATACCAAGAACTTAGCACATCACACCACTCAATGGTGGTTGCACCACCACTTAGCATGTTGCACCACTCAACAGTATCTGCCTCTCTTCCTACTTTTAAAAATTACAACACACATAAAAAGAGCCAGGTAAACTTACAGTGCAGGTGGACTGTAAATTCCGTGTATATAGCCAGTTATCTACAACAACAGCAGCCTAGTCAGCAGCAACAGTGAAGATGCCAGCAGCACAGCTGGACGACATCAGCACACAAAACAAGGGCTCACAGAAGGCACAAATCAAACCCTCCCTGCCATTGCCATCCTGCCAGCTAGAGACAGCACAGGCTTGGCTGATTTACAACTCCACCTCCCTTTTACCACACAGGTACAGCCTCAGGAGCCATGCTTCGCCCACAGGGATTTTCTTGAAACCAAATTTATTGCTATGCTCAACCCATAAATTAAGCACCTCCAGCGCATTGGGAGGTAAGAAGATGAAAGCCAAAGGAAAGAGGTGAACATGCCAGTTACTCCTTGCCCGTGCCACACAGCCCCTGGGGCCATGTTTATGTGTTTCAGAGCCTGGTGAACTCTAGAAGCAAGGAGCAATTGAGGCAAGGCAAGTCCCTTTCATCAGCTGCCACATGTTCTGTTCCCCATGCGCACAGGTAAATTTCAGCACCTGACAGATTTCCTCACAATTTAAGACTCTGGGAAATAAGAACATGCCACCAGAAAGGTTATACTTAGCCCTCCTATCTCCATTCACCTTGAGTAAAATCAGATACTCAGAATGCAGCAATTGCCTGCCATGCAGAGGTGCAGGTGTACGTGTCGTACATCAGACATCATATTAGCCACCAGCCTTGTGGCTTAATCAGTGCTTCACACCAAGGCTGAAACTTCCCTGAAAGAAATGAGGTGAACTCAGTTGCTAATTTGGCTTCATCTTATCTCGTCATACAGAGATCAGAGTGGTGGTTCTCTGCCATGAAAAATAAAGAGAGCATTTCCACTTCCCACTCAGAGTTTGCACCAAAATGGCACCACTTTGAGTAGTACAAAGTATTTATCAGAAATGGACCAAATTTAATCCTTGCTAACAACATACCTTGAAAGTGATTAGTATGAAGCAGTATAGCCTAAAAATCCCCACACTATATCCAGGAGAACTTCTCCTTGCCTCGCATATCTAATGCATTTTGTCCACCATGTGGCTGTATTTCACCAGTACAAAAGCTAAGAATAAAAGGGTACGTCAGCAGGTGTAGTAGCCCTCACCTGTCCAAGCTTCCTCGTCATACAACGAGCAAACCAGCAGCAGCATTGAAGAAAACCAATTCCAGCTTCTCTCTGAAGGCTACTACTGAGTCACTCTCTCACGTTTTACATTAAGAGGTAACAGGACATCAAACGGTCTACATTACTGCTACGAAATTCAGTTTTTAAACACCAAATTAAGCACCAAAGTTAGCTTCCAAATTAGGAAAATACAACTTAGACTTTTAAAACTACAGGCATGATGTCTTTTACGAACTGAACAGTATTTTACTATTAGTTTTATGACTATAAGTTCATAAAAGACAGCATGCCTATTAGTCAAACATGGTTTTCAGTCAAAACTGTAGCAATTTGTACTTCAGAAAGATATGGTGGGAAATACAAACCTGAAGTAGCTTATGGAATTATCAGTTTCACAAACACATGGTTATAGATCAGAGAAAAGGATTAGAGAGATACATACAATTTATTTTGTGTAATGATAGCAAAAAAAAAAAATTAGGTAACACATTGAAGATAAATGTTTGTGCCCTCAAAAAGATCTAAAACTTTTAAAGCCCCCTTTTTTTTTTTTTACACTACAAGTTTTATCAAACCAGCACAGCAAGAATATCATGTGTGGCATTTGCACAGCCACAGTTACAGCTTACCTCTCACATAAGGAGAGCAAAGCTGCCTAATAGCTTCCATCCAGGATGCAGAAGACCAGTGAAAATAACAAACTGTCCATTTCTAATGTGACACTTCAACTGATTACACTGAGAAAACTAACCAAAAAAAGATACAAAGTATTAAAAATGTAACTAGGATGAGCAAGCTGGCTGCGTTCATGATCACGTGCACACTTTCATCACAATTATGCCAAAGCACAGATCAACAGCTTCCAAAAAGACAAGCAGGATTAAAAAAACAAGGTTTTTCAACATGTTCCAAAACATAGAACACCACACCAAATTCTCACTAAGCTCTTAAAACTCTCATCCCCTTTACCCAAGTCTTTAGCTGAGTCTTCATTAACTCACGAGCACAAACACAGGAGGAAAGCAGGGCAAGAAGAAAGGACTTGCACCTTGCATGGTTGTTTCACATACTTCCATTCTGGGCGCAAATCAAGCATCAAAGATTGAAATTCAAACTGTAAAGGTTTAATTTATGCCTAAAGCAAACATCAGGTACTTTGCTACCATGGTGATGAACACAGTAAAAACATCTTATCGCTCCTGATTCTGCAAGTGTAAGGTAGGGACTGGTGCAGCGGTTAAAAACACAGGCTGGCACCAGATCCATACTGGCAGTTCACACTTTGGAAAATGATTTATAGTTTACTGAGTACTGCAGCTGTGCAAAACCTGAAATACATAAACAATAAATGAACAGAGAAGTTGTGTTGTGTATATTATGCATATACACTGCTATGGTCCTGCGCACAATTTATAAGATGAGTTCACTGATCAAGGGCTCCCAACATAAGAGCCATAAAACTGTTAGGGAAATGAGTCACCTGCTTGACTAGCATATGTTTGCTAACACCAAGAGAATAAATACTCAGCGTCAGAAAAGCAAGCAAGTTGTATCACATTTTTTATTTTAAATAACCAAGTTCCATGTTAAAGCTCAATACCCCCATGTTCCCTTTAAAGTAACAAATCATTAAAAAGCTTTATTTTTTACAAAACTAAAGCCAACATGTTGCAGCTGAATCTTTTATGTCTTACAAATTTATATTACAATATATATACTAGATTTGAAGGTTCAAAGAGTTTGCAAAGCTGTTACAGACTATCAAGCTGATTTTGATTTTTTGGGACTAACCCCATCATGTTCAGCTGACTTCTCTGCTGGCCTCTTTTTTAACCCTTTCATTTTCCGCGTCTGCAGTTTACCAAGATCTTGCTTCTGCATATGGATTCGACCATAAGTCGTACCAAATACATCATGGGAGATATTCTTTTTCTTCTTAGGCTGTAAGGGAAGAACAACATCAGTATTTCTGAGCAGAGCGTGCCAGGAGCTCCGGTGAGAATCAAGTGCAAGGCCGTGTACATTGTTTGGAGCTTAGAGATTAAGATTTGTTCTGTATGTTTTGTATGCTTCCAGAGGAGAGTGTATATGCCAGCTGATCACCACAGAAGTGCTGTGACCCCACAAATCTCAGCTGGCCTACATAAAAGTAAGCTTTGGTCAAATATGTAATAATGAATACTTCAGCTTTTGCTGCTCTTCACAGATAGATCTGTATGTAATACACTTTCCAAGGTACGTACCTTCAGGGCTTTCGGTTGTTTTAAAGAGAGCTTATAAAGGTCATCTGAAGCTAAATGTGTCCTCCTCATAACCAAATCTAATGAAGGTCCCATCTCTTCCAGTTCAATTCTTGGTATTTTACAGCCAGATTTCTTCAGAAGCACCCTAGAAAGGAAAAAAACAACCAAAATCAGCATTGTCCTCTGTGATAAAGACTATTTCATCTTCCTAAAGGGCAAGTTCAGTCCTGTAGTTTGGAAGACTATTAAAAATAATTGCTACTGCTAACTCTATTGTTGAGAAATATGTCTGTCAATAACAATTTATAATATATTGAGGTGTCCCTGCTCACTGCAGGGGGACTGGACTAGGTGACCTTTAAAGGTCCCTTTCCAACCCAAACCATTCAATGATTCTATGTTAAACCTGTTCCATCACAATTTGAACACACCCAAAGTATAACTTGGCTACTAGAACTTTTCTTTTTTTTTTTTAAATGAGACAAGTATTATCAGTATTACTGTTAAAACTGAGTCCCGGTACCCTGAAAGCCATATCACTCCTCAAATGCGAAGCAGTGCCCTGAGTATTAATAGACATGAAAAACATTTACTATCATTTACAGTAATCTCAGCTCTAACTGAGAAAGTTTTTTGTTTGTTTGTTTTGAAGAACGAGACTGATAGAAGTGATTTTATTATGAGAGAAATAAAAATCACATGGAACACAAGATATGAATGCTCACAGCCTCCCCAAGGCAAGACCATGAACTGTGAGGGGGAACACCAATGCAGCAAGAAAGACTATCTTGTCCTAACATTTCCTGGTTTTCCCTTGTGTATCGTTGGCTGCAGCCTACCACCTGTCATTCTCTGACAAACACCTAAGTGAGGAGAGTCCAAGAAATCAGCCTGAGAACAGACTAAAGTCTATGAAGTCTAAGACAGTAATCTGTATTCAGCAAGTTAACTCCCACCACCTTAGTAATACAACTGTGCGAAAGAGCAATCCTGCTAGCTAGAAGTGGGAGCTCCACAAGAAAGGAAGCAGCAGGTTTAGGGCTTAAGTGTTTTCCTTCCGCTCTACAAGTTGCTCTGTGTTACGCTGGAACACCTCTACCCATTACTTATTTTAAATGCAGCAAACCATTGCTCAAGCGAGGTCAATCATGCAACTATGGGCAAAATTAGGGGAAAAAGTTGTCAAGTGTACCAAAAAGCAAGCAAATAGATAAAACATATACTCACTTATAGCTTCGCATGTAAATTTTCCCATCTACAGCTGTGAAATGCAGAACGTACTCTAAACCAGCCAGACGAATACTGGGCACACTAGGACCTCTGAAGAAATCTGAAAGAATATTTTAAAAGAATAAATGCCAGGTTTCTTGGCTGAAAATAAAACCAACAGATGACTATAACAAATTGCTTTATTTCATAACGGACCCGCATTGCATCATTTATGTGAACTCCTTGCCTATGTAGACATTTCTACTGCATCTAACTAAGGAAGGCTGTACACGGGATGGCTCCAGAAAAGCCAAATCTATATGTTTAATGGGAATCTCATTAAATAGCCGCTACTTAAAACAGCAGCCCTGCCAAAACATGGGAGAGAAACTTAATGCTGCACGTGTTAGCTCCTGCACTTGTGAAACCAAATGTGTGTAGAAATCCTGACAGGAACACAGTGACTTCCCAGAGATTATCTGGGAGCAATATACAGGCTACCTAAAAACAAGTGCATGGAGAAGAGCAAATACGCTTTCAGAGCAGTTACTTAGCTTTATTAAGCTAACTGCGATAATTGCATTGTCTGTTCTTCTAAATATCGAGCTCTAAAGTCAGAAAAATTAAATGTATCTCTGACAAAGAAGTCATTAGTTCAGGTGTCTGTTTAAAGATATCATTCAACAAACTGATACTTAAGATTCTCAATCAGAGCCAGGTTTGGAAGAGTACAAAGAAGGATCAAAACCAGTATGAAACAGATTGGAACTATATCTTGTCTACTCTTACCTACATTTTCTCTCTCTGACTTGGGGAAAAAGTTCAGATATATCGTTTCTTTCAAAACTCCCCCACAACAAAGCACTTCTGTCCTTTAGGTAAAGCAGTATTTGTCATTAGTCATTACAATTAATGTTTTCCCTATTTAATAAGCAACACAACTATAAAAATAAGATACTTGAAACACTTGTTTAGTTTGCGAAGAGAATACTGAAATACAGGTTAAATATAAAATAAACTGCCTCTAGCAAGGTTCTTCTATCAGGCTATGAAAAAAAAATACTGTGCAGAGAGCTTCCAATAAGCACAGCAATTTGTCCAACATATGCAGAGGGTGGAGAAAGAATGTGACCTTGACTGAGGGAACAAGGTGTGCTAACAAACATGACAGGGCAATGCTGAAACATAGGAGAATTGCTAACAGATGCAAAACACATCAGTCTTTTCCGTTCTGTCCCATTTTCAGATCCCTCGGCTAGTTGTCTTTTCCTCCACTACCTTTTCAAGAGTATCAGCATGGAAGTGACATCCAAAACAAAGTCATGCTGGCAGATATCAGCTGGAGTCTAGCCAGGAAATTTCCTTACTCAATTAAATACTCACTCTCCTCCTCTTGTGGGTTGAGCTTCCAGTTAGAGGAAAAGTTGCAAATAAAATATTTTGTTTGCTTCTGGCGTGTATTTTCCTTTTGACTAGTTTGCTGCGGGTACACAAGCTTACATTTACAGTGGTTTTATTGGCAGCACCTCCTTTTCATATTTTCCTGTGCCATCATACATCTTTCTACCCACAGGATGATCTCTTTCAACAAATGCAGGTGGTCAGGAGTTTCTGTTTCCTGGCAATACTGAACAGCTGCAAAAACCTTACACTTCAGTTTACTCAGAGAGTTGAAGTTTTTTTAATGTACTCTTAATTTACAACTCTTGCTTTGGTTGGACTAGAGACTTGCTTTTTGCTTTCTTTCCATTCCTAGTTCTTTCCCCTCTTGTGTTCAACATGTTTCCAAAACTTCTAATTTACTTTTTCCTGCAGAGAGCTTCACAGGATCTTTCCATTTCCAGATCAAATTCCTAAATTATTTTGAAACACGAGCCTATACACTTATTTTTGTACCAATTCATATCCAAAAGCTGGTAACACTGTGTAGCTATGGTTAGCATTAGCAGAGTTCAAACTCTATCCCAGACATTTCCCAGCCACCCCCTTTCTTGGCCAGAAGGAACCCACAAATCTTTGGGACACTCAAAAAAGTCCGTGCGAGGAAGGCCATATGAAGAACAAGCTGACGGTCAATCTAAAATTGTAGAGGTCTCCTGGAAAACAACATTTTAGAAAGTGTATAAGCCAGTCACATAGTGCCTAGCTATTTTTAAGATTAAATGGGTGCACAATAACAGAATTAGGAAGCAGGCATGAAATGTTTTATAAATACAAGCATAAAAAGTTATTTGAATTTCATGAGCTGCATTCCAAGGACTTATATCGTAAATGAATTCCTACATTACCACATCAGTAGGCAATGAAAACCAAAAGAGGAAGAACGGGATGTCTTTGTCTTCCAGGTCTCTAAAGAAAAATGTAGCTGCCATTTATTTCTCCTAAGTAACCTCTTGCACTTCACAATTCAAGCGGACTACAGGGTTTGGTTACCGTGAAGACAATAATTCACCCTTGCCTTTAATTTTACAAAGAAACTGCTGTAAGGTGATATTCCAAATATGCATAAACCCTTTTGATACCACAAAGGTCAGTGAAAGCTTGGTTGCTCACCAGCATCACTGGCATTACACTGCTTTGGCAACCAGAAACTGTTAGCTATCTAATATTCCCTCTGGGATCCCAACAAGATTGCTACAGTAACAAAATATTTGCTGCTGTTGTTACAAAGACATTTTTCTATCTTTCTTAGCAATAGAATAGCAGCTTTAAAGCACTATCTTTGGCCAGAACAGAAAGAATCAGCTCTTCCCTACCAGTTCAGGCCAGCTTTGAAGCAGGTCGAATTATTACCCAAATTATTTTAATCGGTTAGCGATACCTTCGAGCCTTTACACTCCTTAACCTTTTCCTTCGTCTGTTGTTTTGCACCTAGGTATTTCATAGAAATCAGCAGAACATCAGGACCTGGAGTACTTGGAGTACATTCAAGGAGAAAGATTGGGTGTCGATTTGACTATGTTTGAGTGCAGTCATTAAAGGAGAGTTAAAAGTCATATAGGAGAGGAGGAAGGACAGATGAACATAAAAAGAAATAGGACAGGAAAGACTAGTTAGTTATTTGGCAACTATCTAACAATGCACGTCTTCCATTTAAGGTATCAAGCTGTCTGATCATGGGGTGCATGAGCACATCTGGATGCCAATGACCAACATTGTACAGATGCCTGACCAAGACACACTTCAGAAAACAACACCATCTGCTTCTGGCAGTGTAAATATTCATTTAGAGTGACACAAATGTGCAGTATTAAAACTTGCTTATCTTCGTATTCAATATTCACCCACTTTCAAAGGTTTATAAGCACAGTTACTAGTCTTTCATCTACCCCCAAGAACCAGTCAGCTGTACTGAGAGCACGCAAATTTCCTCCTCTCCCACTCCCTTTTAAGTCTAATTCAAGATGAAATATCTTGCTTTAAGGAATTACAAGACTGGGGGGGGGGGGGGGGAAGAAAAAAAAAAAAAATCTAATTTTTAAGGTCTGTTTCTAAAGAGCAATCATTTACATGTTTGCCTAGTAAAAAAGAGCCCAACTAATATTTCTTTTATATGACGGAGATCTTGCAAAGCTGTAAGATTATGAACTGGTACAACCTAAGAACGGAACTGAAAGAACAAGACCGCTCTTATTTGGCCAGTTTCAGTATTTTACCAGAGCTTAAAGGAAAAAAAAAAAACCAACAAACAACCCCTATTTACTAGATCTAGTTTTTCTAAGCAACACACATTTTTTAAGTGTCAAGACATGCAGTACTATATGACTTCCATGTCCCAAAAAGCTGTCCTAAGAAAATTACAATAATTTTTTGTAGTTCCCCAGAAAAAAAAACCACAACATGCTTTATCTTCCAGAGCAACCAACCTTGAGATAGTAAAAAACTTTATGCCAGTTTGTTTACTAAGCTCCAGGCTTGCCTTGAAGTTATGACACAGCTTTTATCTACAGACAATTTTTACTGCACATGTTCCTTCCAATTGCACTTCATGGTAATCAATGGCACTTTTGTTAGAACCGGTCAAATTTCCAACAGAAAATGCTTTTGTTTTAAAAACACAAGTACAATTATACTGATCTGATGTTTTTGTAAGCAAAAATATCCCACTCTGAACTTAATCCACTGATGTCAAATTAGATACTTCAAAAACATTACTTGGTTAGAAAAGTGATGATCCAGTACAATTACAAAGTAAAGACTTTTTGAAAATTGCCAGAATTTTCCCACAATCAAAAGAATGAATTTTAGTGAACACAAAGTTTCAACTTCAGTCTTTTAGCCTAGTTCTCCTCCCACCCACCCCCCTCCCAGTCATGATGATTAGTTAACTTTGATTTCACGTGACATGAGATTTACAAGTGTCTGGTCTGTTTTCTTCCTGTGCTGAACATAAGCAAACATTTAGTGATAAACAACCATTTCCCAATAGATCATATTACTACATATTTATGCAATCCTACTGCTCAAATAATCAAAATACTGACCAATAAGAAGGCTCTTCAGTCTTCTGTATTCCTCACTTACATCAAACATATCACCAGCAAATATCAGCATAGGTTTTGTTCCTTCAGGACATTTACTGTTCTGTGGAATAAGAATTTCAAAATTAGGTGGATAGCCATTCAACATAGAATGAAAAATTGTTGTGACCTGTAAGGAATATGAACAGAAGAGACACTTTTTTTTTTTTTCATTAAACAACATTGTATGCTTATGGAAGGACTTAGTTTTTAAATGAGTGAATTGTATTATTCTTTGTGCTGGATTAAAAAAATAAAAATATACATATATATTCCTAACTACAAAATGTATACGATAACATCTTGCAGTGAAACAAGAGTAAATTTGACTGCAACTACTAACAAGAAAATTAAAATCCAAGGCAAACAACTCTATTGTACTTCTGACACTGGAGAGGACATGAAAAAGGCTAAAAGGACAGTTTACTCAATCATCCAATTCTAATTTCAGCCAAGAAATACAATTACTTGACTGTAATTTCCCTGCTATAAACAGTGTTCTAAAGATACACACTACAGACAATCTGATTTCAAGGGGAAGATTCACCTTCCAATAAACGTAGTTTCTTCACTATCCCTCTAGACTTTCCTGCCAATTTACACACTGTAATGAAAATGGCAACCATAACAATTCTTCATTTCTACACTGTATGAACTGCTTGATAGAAAAGTACACACATATGAAATATGTTTTAGTCTTGCCAAAATGAGCCTAACATAGCTGTAAAAGGTGAAGTTTCTCTGGGTTTAAAAAACCAAGATGTTAGCTCCCTGTCTGAATTAAGTATAGTTCCCTGAAAACTAGCATTTATGTGCTCCTGAAAGCTAAAGAAGGTTTCAGATTAATCTCAGTCAGCAGAGTGACCCTCTTTGGTTATAATTTGAGAAGAAAGATTTCAGCTTTAAAGGCCTATGCCAGTTTATATAGGAACCTCCCATGAGCAGAACCTGACTAGGGAATTTTGTAAATCTAACTAATTAAAAATTAAATTATTAAGAATAAACCAAGTATAAAAAAAGAATTTGCAAATAAAGTTGCAAGCTTGCTCAAAACAACCAAAACCAAATAAAAAGTAGAGCATAAAAATAACATTGTGGGGTAGACAAACTGCGATCCTCATACCACATGAAACACTTGTTTAAACAACTGCTGCACTTACTTCAAAGCACAGAATATCCAATACACACACACAAAAAAATCCACCAGTAGGTGTCACTGAAACACTGAATTAGTGATTCCTTACCTTGACATCTTTTAGCGATACAAACTTCTCAACGCCTAGCTCAATCATGTCTAGGACGTGATAGTCAAACATGCGACCTGTGAAAGTAGGAAAAAAAAAAACACCAAACAAACCTATTTAAATATTCAGTGAAAACTAGACCTTCCATCCAAATAAAAACCCAAGTAAGACATATTACCTATTATCAGGTTGTTAGGTCGCTTCTTGTTATGAGAGCCAAACAGAAACAAAGAACAATCAGATTTCTTGGAAAAAAATTCCTACAATTAAAGAAAAGAAAAAAATTCATGAGTTTCAGTCTGTAATGTTTAAAATACCTGGTGAAGGTATAGGCCACAAACATGTGAGTTTAGGAGCTGCTTAATGAGAAGAGTTTTGAGCACATCCACATCAGCTAAATCGACAGCTAGATTCAAGGTTCGAATAACAATTAATTTCTTTTTTTTTATTTCCCATTGCAGTCTTAAAGACCAAGCCAGGCAATTTTTCCTTGACATTTTATCTGTAACGCCCTTTTTCATAATTCCTTGCCATTTGTTTTTCTGTAAGATATCTTCAACCACTTCTCCTTGCCTGAACAGTAAGTATTTGCAAGTTGGCTGCAGTTGTAATACCTCGTTTTAGTTACCCAGCTAAGCTTTAGGCAGTACATTAGCTTTGCCTAACAGTTTCTGAACAACCAGTCAATTCCCTCAACAGTAAGCCTAGGAACATCTGCAAATCTCTAATATTGTCATACTTGGGCATGAGAATCCTACTACAGAGCAACTTAATGTCAGTTTATTATTTAAGACTAACATGCTACTTAAAATCAAGCTAGTGGTGACTATCACAGAGAAGATGTTTTCTCCAGGTGGAGCAGACAGAGAAACTATGATGGTATTAAGTCCAGAACCAACATTAAAGCAATTCATTCTGAGGATGTCCAACTCCAAAGCCTTTTTATGCACTGCTGCTTCTCAAGGCAGCCCCTCATTCTGTGTACCAGCTGTGGTTCCTAGATATAAAGACGTGCTATTTATCCAGCACTTCCCAGAGTTTCTACACCTGCACTTAGCAGTTGTGAAGCAGAAAAAGCCGCTGGATCTCCTCTCACTCCTGCAACAGCAGCAGCTCAGAGAGGACATTGCAGCTCTGCCCCTCTGGAAAGTCAGGACAGACATCATCAGGAGCAATCCTAGGCTGGACTGATTGCACGTACAAATCGCACAGCTCAGCACTGAGCTCTGACATCAGGCCCGTGAAAAATACTGACTGTAGACAAATCAAGAACAGAAGAACAGCTCTGTTAACCACTACATGTTGCTATATGTAAATTTTCTAACAGCTGTATGACATTTTATTTAAAAGATGCGACAAACTCAAATGCCTCAAATGTCCTACAAGTACTGCAATATCACATATATTGCAAAACTGCCCTTCTAAAGAAAGTCTGTAATCAAGTTTAAGAAAAAAAAAAAAAAAAAAAAAAGTACCTAACTTGACTTAACCTCCATACCTTTCTAGTCTCTGAATATTTGTCGACACTGGTCTCAATGACCTAACCTCATTGTTTTGAGGTTACAAGAATTAAAATTCCCTGTAGGACCCCCTTTTAAAATACCAGACTTATTTTAGCTGTTTTCCCAGAAATTACCAGAAGATTACATCAGTGGTCAGCTGATGATCAGCTAGTTCCTATGTGACTGTGAAACCAAGTTATGCAGATATGGGATTGTAAGAGGTTTCATTTCAGCGAATAACATCACAAATCCTTCCTCGCTGCCTACAGTAAGTTTTCCATTCCACTCAAGATATTTTAGGGATGGCTGTGTTACTGTGCTTCACGCCAAGAACAGAACAGAGGCACACACAACATAACTGCTGTTGGTGTATCCATGCTGCAACCAGAATGATTTTTTTTTTTTTCATTCTTAACACATTAAAAATGCTCAAACTCAACTGTCTAATACAACTTCAGCAAGTCCTATACCACTCGCTATTGGCTGCCTTCAATTTTCAGAAAGGATCCTTAATGATCCTTAGCTACTGCTCTCCTCCTCTGCCTTCTTATTTACAGAGAATTCTTTAGGTATGTTTCCCCTCTATTTTCACAATCCCTTTCAGACAATAAAGTGTATTTTTGCCTAGTGTGTATATGTTGTCATACACAGATTTACTTAATACAATACCCCAAATTCCCAACTTCAGAGCGCATTTTCAGTGATTTATTTTAGTAACTGCCTTGCACATTGGAAAGTTGATCCTTATTTCCTTATGCAAGTCAGTAGTGGCACAGAACAAACATTACCAGATCACGATCACTGTGAAGAAAACAACTTACATGGGGATAGTTCCGTTTTGTCTTTATTGTAAAACCACAACTATACATCATCACCTTTTTTCTCTTGTTTTTGTTGAAGGAAATAGATGTACTGCTTCTATGACAGACATATTTCAGCAGTTAAATTAATGTGTTGATAAAGCGCAAATGTGCGAGATGTAATCTTGGGATTGGGATTAGCCTCACTGTTTTTTTGCCTTCCTGCTCATAAATCATCTTGACCTTAAAGCACTGAATCAACACCAAATCTAGACAGAGGTACTTCACTAAATTGATTTCCAAACACACATCTTCTTACAAAATACCCTCCAGCCCTCTGAAGAGCCACTTTTCCAACCCCATTGCAGGCCAAATGCAATATTTAACTGAAATGTTTTCCATTTTCTGTCAATGTTGGAACAGAATTCTCAGCACCCACCTCACACTTGCACAGCTGACGCATGCATTTGCACATGGTACTCTGCTGGGCTTTTCTTCCTCTATTCAAACACGAGGAAAAGTCACAGAAAGCTATGACCCCTCCGTTTAACTGTTTTAATCTATAAATTCACCACATTGAAAACAAGTTGTTCATAAGCTATGGCACTTTAAAGAATTGACTTTTAAAAACCAAAACTTTAATCTTCCTTTCATATCAAGCACTGTTACTTATAATAGTGTTACAGACTCCTAAATTTGCCTGTCAGTTTAAAGAAACATGCATTTACGGTGAAGACAAAGTCTTTGCAACGTGACAATTCTGTCTTGCAGTCAGAGGAAAAAAAAGCCTACTGACATCATAAATCTAGATATAGCCCTTCTTGCAACTCATCCAAATTCCCTATAAACTTTTTTTCTCACCTAGTTCCTCACAGAGTAATAGAAAATTATCCTCCAATAAAGTTTTCCATTATTTTAAGGCTGTAAAATGTCACAAGAGAAGATGTGGCTTATACATACCAATGATGTCTGATCCTCAAAAGGCCTGGTAATATTTTTCCTGAGAGAAGAAAAAACAAAACAAAACAAAACAAAACAAAACATAACAAAAAAAAAAAAAAAACCCCACAAAAAAAGGAGGGAAAAAAAATTTTTAAAGAATAGGCTCAGACAAGTACTTCTAATTAGTTCTCTGACAACATTCAGGTTCTGCATTCTACCGGAAACTCCAGAAGTAGAGGTCCAGTTTTAGTTTGAACTGTAAGCCACGTTAACACTGCCAGGAGTTCCTTAGTGCCACCATTGCCATTTTAAGTACTTTCCTCCAGGCTTCCCGTCCCCTGGGGCCTGACTTCCAGATCAGCACCACCAGTGACACTTCATAAACAACTGCCTTTGCTTGTTCATCTAACATTACATTTAGCTATTACAATTAATCTCTCTGCACTATATCCATACAGATATTGGGCTCCCATTTTGAGCAAGACGCATCTATCACTATAATCTGTAACTCAAACATATAAGAATTCAGATATAAGAACCCCAGCCTACCCACCTGACACTGAAACTCACCAGCAGTTTACCCAGATCAGAGTCAGAGAAGTTCACTGTTCAAATTTGCTGAATCCTGCTCTATAACATTTGGCACAGAACTGGGCTCAGCACCAACACTGATCATGTGTAGCTTGTTTCCAGTCTACTGAAGTTTGTGACTAATCTCAGTCATCTTCCGCAACCCGTTCCATTGTTAAAGCCCCCATGCTAGACAGCATCTCTAGTCATGCTTTGAAGTTACCAAATGCGGTCTTGTCAGAAGACTCAAAGACGTCAAAGTGAGACCACTTACTTTTTATACAGTACAGCAAAAGGCTTCTTCACAGCATACTGCAAAAGACAAAGTTAAATGTCTGTTATCTCTAACACATTTAAGTACACAGCACTCCTTTTTCTAAAACCCGACAGCTTACATGATCGCATGAAACAGAGTAATTGTGCAAATCAGTCTAGGAAAGAAGCCACTTCAAAAGGTCTGCTCACAATAATACCATTGAAGTTAGTACTACTAATCTTAGTTCAAAATTAATTGCAGAAGGATTTATTTCTAGAAACTAAGAAGTAACAAAGTAACTGAGAAGCAGCTGAAATCAAAGCCATGTAATGGAATCTCTGCTTCTACTGGCATGAGAAAAAAACAGGGAGAGAACAACCACCTATCATTGGCATAAGATGGTAAGAAAATAACAAAGTAAGGAGAGAAAAGAATGCAAGAATAGCTATAATATTTTCAGGTATGGAGTCAGGAGACAGGATCAGTAAGTGTAAGTTCTGGGAGAGGCTGAAAGCTCCATATCAGTACACACGAGCAGTCTGCAGGATTCTGGGATATGACTTCAGCTGTGTGACCCAGTCCAAATCCTGTACCTAATTCTCTTGTTTTCAAAGGGACTTGCAACACTTCACCTTACATACTGGACAACCACAGAAAAAATAATAACGAAGAAAATAAGCTCAAAATTCCTGGCAAAGAGGAAATAGGAAAAAAAATAATCTCCATCGAGAGGTAGGCAATGACACCTTTGGAATACCAGTCAATCTGAATGTTGGCTAACAGAGAGAGTATGAAAATAATCCATCTTGCAGCAGACAATACGCAAACTGTAAGAACAAGAGAAAGGAAGGAACCCTTGATGCAGCGCAAAAGCTTGTGCAATTAAAGGTTGCATACGTATGTCCAACAACTTACAATGTCTTTAAGGACTTCAGTCACTGTTAAATTTGCATTTCCTCCTTTTATAAGCATAGCAGTTTTTGTATTTTCTTTAAGTTTGGGTTCTCTCTTCTCAAGAAATCTTTTTGCTCTCTTAGTTTTAGGCTTGCTGCAACAATAAATTAACAGTTAAAAACTTAATATTAGTAATAACACCTGACACTGCAGAAAACAGTAAAACAAACCAAGAGGTGGAACACATTGTTCAAGTAACATATTTCAGTGACTCAAACTAATCCCAGCAAAATTACAACCGGTGCCAAAAGCCCAGTCTCAGATGAATGTGTTTTACAGCCACTCCTCTTCCTCGCCGTCCCCCCCAAGCTAGCAAATGTGATTTTACAGTCCTGGCCTTTTCTGTTTCTGCTAATTCAGAATTTAAGCTGTACCAGAACTCGCACAGACAGGCCGAAAGCTGTCTTTCACACCAGCTCCCTCCCCAGGCCAGAGTCGCATATGAGAAGAAAACAAAGTTCCTCAAAGACCATCAACGGCATCCAAACGAAAACCTCAAGTACAGCACAGCCGGACTCGCAGTACCGTGTGTAATTTACGAGAAACACACCACCCGTAGGCACAGACCTCACATAAATCAACAACTTTGCTCTCTGCCGGCCTCCCCCCTCGCAATCCTCCCCCTACACCGGGACCCGCTCCCGCTTCCCAGCGCCCGGGGAAGCCGCGCAGCAGCATCCGGCTGCGATCGAGGCGCAGGCCCGGAGCCCTCACGGGCCGAGAGCGGGGGCTGGGGGTGCCGGTCCCCCCCCCCCTCACTCCCCCCGGCCACACTCACACCACCCGGTCCAGCGCCTCCATGGCTGCCAAGCGGCCTCACGCACGCGCGCGGCCGCCGTCAAGCGGCACCATCCGGTACCTCACATCCGCCGCGGGAAGGAGGTGGGGGCGGGCACGGCGGGCGCCAGGAAGCGCTCGGGGGCGGGCAGCGAGCATGCGCGGGGCGGGGTTTCCGCGGGTGGGCATCGCTCTTCCGCAGCGCCGCGCGGTTGTGGGGGGCCTGGGCCCGCCCTTCCCGTTGGGCGGCACGCCGTGCTCCTTTCCCGTGCTCAAACGAGGGGTGCAAATTAATCAGTGCACGAATAACCCTCCAGTGACGCAGCAGCAGCCGACCAACTCGGTCCCAACGTTTTTGCTTACCCCGCTCTCATCCCTGGTGCGTTGGGAACCGCGACACCAGGGCACACCTAAAGCAGGCCGTTTTAAGCCCAAATTATCCCAAAATGTACTTATTGGAAAATAAGGAGAATTTGCTATCAGCAGGACTGGAAGCGGGGAAAAGATGGGTAAAGAGTTGCAAGAATTAGGGCTAATAAGAGTAGAAACAAAAGTGTGTGCATTATAAATAATGTTAAAAAAACATTATTATGAAGGCGTGCGTAGTTTATGATACACATAAAATGTAAAAAAAAAAAAAAAAAAAAAAAAAAAATCAATACTGACTCTGAGCAACCTGATCTAGTCGGGGATGTCCCTGCTCCTTGCAGGGGGGTTGGACGAGATGACCGTTGAAGGTCCCTTCCAACCCTAACCATTCTATGATTCTATGATAACAAAGAAACAGCTTCAGTTATACTACTGAAAGAAAAGGCTGAAAAAGGTCAGAAACCAATTCTGCCAGAACGCTCCTCACGCATAGCACAACAATTACACGCGCAGAGTGACAGATTTAGCCATTGGTTAGCAGAACAGAGGAGAGCTGCTTTGTTTGCACGCTGGCAGAGCATGAGCCCTCCGAAGCACCTCTCTGCTCTCAGCGGAGGATACGACAGCGAGCGCTTCCCGTCCACAGCCCACCCAGCCTCTCTAGCAGGAGGTTCAGCTGTCAGCAAGCACAGCAACACAAACACGCCTCGCTGCAGACAGGAATGTACGTTACACCATCTCACGATATTTCCAAGATCATTATTCCAGTTATAATTATCCTCCGTCTATCAGCACCACACAAATCAAGTTTGATCAATGCTTTTAAACTTCCACGATTGCAGTTAAATCCAGCAATCTCCCTGCAGTCTGCCTGCAACCCAAAGCATAGATGCTGCCATGTGAAAGATCCATACCTGTGCTGGAGGCACAGGGAACATGTTCCCTCTTCTTCCTCCTCACCTTCCCCTCCCTGCCTCCCCTTCCCCCATGACTGAAGTTGCTTCTACACGGAAAAACAGAACAGCGGGATTGATGGTTTCAAACTCTTGCACTGCTTTGATGCTTACCTTCACTGCTTCTGTGCTGGAAACCACACTGGGGGTAAACTCCTCCTCTGATCATTACTAATTAAAGTATTACATAATTATGCTGGAATTAATTAGGCATCCCCATCCTGACAGCATTGTTGCAGTGAGACAGTTTTGAGGGAGGCAGAGAAAGGTAGGAAGGAAGAAAGGTCAGGAAGAAAATGTTCTATGTTTAAAAAAGTGCTGTGCTTTAAAAAAAAAAATCATCACAAATGCACCACATACTCAACTGGTATACGAAATACAATGTGACAGGATAAATGATGCAGCAGTATGTGATATCAACCCACAGACTAGCTAGGGGCCACAATACAGTCACATGGATCAGTCTGGGAACCACTGATGCATGGTTACAGGATCCTAGGCATAAAAACCTTCAGAAACATGCCAGAGGAGAAGATCAGGGCCAAGACATTATTGGGGGGCAGGAGGGAAGAGACTTTCTTTTGTACAACGCACAGTATATTATATAGAAAATGGAAGAAGAGAGAGTGACGGATGCCTCATTAAGACCTAAATTTCAATTGCTGACTAATCCACAGGGGCTTTCAAGACTTGACTGGACAAAACCCTGAGTAACTTGGCCTGAATTCAGTGTTGACCCTATTCTAAGTAGGAAGCTGGATGAGAAACCTCCTGAAGTCCCTTCCCACATAAAGGATTTCCAAGATCTATCAAGGGGACACCTGGGAGGGTGGCGAGGCACTGGAACAGGTTGCCCAGAGAAGCTGTGGCCATCCCTGGAAGTGTTCAAGGCCAGGCTGGAGGGAGCTTTGAGCAACCCGGTCTAGTGGAAGGTGTCCTTCCTCCTTGCAGGGGGGTTGGAACTAAGTGATCTTTAAGGTCCCTTCCAACCAAACCATTCTATGATAGGATGCTAGATAAAATCCAAACTAAGCAATTTGATGAGTAATCAAACAAGTAATAAAAGCCACGCTTACTTGAATTTTTTCTTTCAATAACTGCAGTATAAGAGCAGACATAGGAAGCAGCTGAATATGACACACAATGTGAAGCTATACTTGAAAAATTCAAGATTTTATTTTGATTTTTTTTTTTCCTTTTTACAAAACGACCCAGGCTATACAATATATCAATATCCTTCTAAGGTAGAGGGGGTTAAATTATGTAACCATTTCCCCCTCTTCAATTTTGAGGCAGATACACACAGACATTTCCAGTCAGCATTTTTAAGAAACACTTAAGCCCTCCCCACTATAATCCAAACACAAAAGCAATGCACAAGAATACAATGTCTGTTTTTCCACTATTAATTGCTCAGATAAATTGTAAACCATGTCATGGCCTATAAAAGTTAGCATTTAAAGGCTGGTCCATTAACTCCATGAAGAAATCCTGAAAAGATCAAAGCTGATATCACGGAGGGGCACTGTCTAAGGCAACACTTCCAGAAGGAGAATCCTCTGCCCCAGAAGCAGGGCTGTCAGGCAGAGGAATAGAGGCATCTATTTCCAAGCTGTTCTGCTTCTCCAGATCACAATTCATGTCAGAGTTTCCTTCGCCACTCACCTCTCCCTCTGACTCTTCCGTCAATTTGTCTTGGGCCTGAGCTGACTCCTCAGAATCTTCTTTTTCACGCAGAAAGCTGCAAATCATGTTAGGCCTGCTATAGGAAAAATCTCTGTCCTTGATCTGTAACCACTCCACTCCACCTGATGCAAAGAAGGAAGATTGATATTAGTGACAAAAGGAGTTAAACTAAGGAAAAACTGCACTCAACTGTTAAGTTTCTTAAGTTTAATTAAGGCTGAGCCTGACCAACTTTTAAGTAAAATAATCACTTAAGATAGAAAGATGTCTTTCAAGAATTTGGACCAACACTAATTTTTGTGGTGAGTCTCATGATGGGGCTTAAACCATTCATTTTCCTTGAAAAATAAGGCTATGGATAACAGAAAATTATTTTATAAAGAACGACCAGTTTAAAATTAAAAGAAACTTCACTGTTGATACATTAACAACAACATGCATAGGCTAAACCAACTTATCCAAGCCACACAGCTACAGGTTTTTATCCAGATACTGGAGTGTATGGTTCATTCACATCACAAGCTTGGTCTCAGAAGAGCAGTCACAGTGGAGATAAAATTATTAGGAAAGTAATGAAAAGCAGGAATGTCAAGATACAAAACTATGCTATGTCCATGTCATGAGTACTGTGTCCTGCACAATGCATACTGTAAAACTAGAAAAGAGAAACGAGTTGGTGAGAGTAGAGTTAGCTGTACAGGCGAAGAGACTTTAAAAAAGAAATCAAAACAAAGCAAAGCGAAACAAAAAAATTCCCTGTGTAACAAAAAAAGACTAAGACTAGAATTCTACTTGGAGGAGACAGCAGATGTTTATAAGGCTGTGCTGGGAAAACAAGTAGAGATTGATTTATGGCCTAATTCTGATAACAAAGTAACTCATATTCATTGGAAACACCAGATGATACATTTGTAGCAACCACAAAAGCAAACAAACAATCGAGACAATCCACACTAAAGCTGCACTTTTTCCGTAAAACAGAAACGTGATGTGAAAATTGACTGCCATAAAAAGTGGTAGAAGTCAGAAGTACAGACAGATTCAAAAGCAAGTGACAGAGCCTTAATGGACTAAAGAGATAGTAGTCCAGACGAAAACTCTTGTCAAGATATTCACGAACTGCTGAACACCAGAAGGATAGCCAAAAGAAAGGATTACTTGTGTATACGTCCCACTCCTCCTACTTTCCACATACTCATTTACTACTGCCACAGTCAGAAATACAATACAGGACTGAAAAACCTTTGGTTCAACCCAGTATGGCAGCTCCTGTTGTATTCAGGTGTCAAACACTGGCCTTAGACTCTTAAAATAACTTAAATATACTTCAAAATGCTGAGAAAATATTTTACAAATGCAATAACGAGAACAAAATGTTTGTTCACCTAAATCTTAGAACATCCAGTAATATGATAGGGAATGACATCAGAGGTACTGTAAGAATTTGTGTCCTCTCCTGAACTCAAGTATATCAAGCTTTTACAACACCTACCAAACAGACTTCAAATAGAACTGGGATTTCCCTCCTACTTAGATTTTTAGGCAGTACATGTTGCCAATTCACAATATGTTGTACTCACAACATTAAACTTCTGTCAGGGTACAGAAGCAAAGTGGTTTTGACTAGGTATTATAATTATTGCTCCTCCAGAAAAACATAGGCCTTTGTATTAAGCAATATATTCTCCCATCTATTTCACTTTAAAAATAATAGTTTCTGTTTAATATTACATACTTGATTATATGGAGAGAAGAAATGGTACATGGTGGCGATAAGAATGCTGATGTTTGGTTAGATTCTAGATGACACTTCATATTATACCTCCTATGACCAATATCCAGCTGACTGCCCATATTTAATGTAAAATGGTTACATATTCATAAAATATGAAGCAGTAACATTCAAATGAAAAAAAAAAAGCAACTACTACTGCTACTACAGTACTGCTAATGAATACCCCTATATAGTAGGATACTCAAAATCTGACTATGTAAAAGCAGCACTGACTTCCATACAAAAACCCACCACTGGAATAAAGCAAACATATGAGCACTGAGTTCACCTACAGAATGAAAATCAGTATGAATGGTCTGCTAGGTGTGTCTTTGCAAGTAAGTTATATTTGTTTATAGTTAACTGCAAATTCATTAAGAACAATTCAGTCATAGTACATATAACATGGAACTTCTTACTAAGGATATTACAGGTTTTCAACAATTACAGAGACTCATTAAGTCACTAGAAAAATTGATGGAAGTAAAAAAAAATTAACAAATAAAAAAAAAAAATCAGTGAAGAACTATTAAACAGCACCTCTGATTTCAGAACTGGTGCCAAAACTTTTAAATGACAGAAAAATATACCAGGGAACATCAGCATATGTTTGCCCTGCTCATACACTCTTCTGTAGGAATCTCCTATTAGCCACTTCTGGAGGCAGCACTGGTCAGAAGGAATCTCACTCTTTTTTTTTTTTTTTTTGGTGTTTTGTATTTTTCTATTTAAATATATACATTTGTTGCCTAAAGAAGAAAGTTCCTCTAACTTCCTGTGTGCTCTTGAATGAAACACTTAATCAAGGCTGACACTCCTAAGCATAATCCATCTATGTCCCTACGCGTAAGAGTGGAGGCACTAACCAACATTTTCTTCTCCTTCCTTCTTCTCTGTCAAAAGTGTCCGCGTCATGTTCAACTTCTTCATTGTGTGGCACTTGTATTTCAGCTGTACTTTCTGGTTGCCTTCAGCATCTATTATGAGAAGAGGAGAAAAAACAATACCCAAAACCTAATCGTTATAGTGAATTCCACTATCAACTGAAACAAGATAAGTATTATTTTTAACTTCTCAGGCTACCACAATGAACAGGGCATCAAATCACAATTACCGTGCTCTGTGTTTTCTTCAAAAACCACACAGGTTCCCAAGGTATCTACGGAAAACAAAGTGAGAAAGTCTTAGAGACTAGTTTTTATTGTAAGCACAATGAAACTGTAAGTAAAATGTTTCACTAACTTTTTTTTTGAGAATAGAATAGGTCACTGTAACCTTTTGAACGTACAGGCACAGCCAGAACCTATCACCCTTGAAGAAAAGGAGGGATTGATACCAGACTAAAAGAGCAAGTCAAAGATAGAGAAAAGATCAAAAGATGCTCCAAGTTGAATAATTGCTGAACTTAACTAGAAAACAATGTTTTCTTTTTTTTTTTTCCCTTAAATAAGCATCTCTTTGCTCAAGGCTTGAGCAAGAAGGATAAGGGTTTCAAACCAGCTCAAGGCCTAAGCAAGAAGGATAAGGGTTTCAAACCAATCTGGGCTGATAAATACTTGGCAACAGGTTTAGGATGTATATTGAGCATGCACCAACAAAGAGTTCAACTAAAGGACACCGACTTCTGGGGGTCTGCAACCACCAGAGACCCCCTGATCCATTTCACTATGTCTGCGCAAAGGACATTTAAATATACTACATAGATCCAGGAAATGTGAAGAATATACTAATGATTTATTGGAAAACCAATGAATATGTGTACATAACCTCTATGTATTTTCTTTGCTTTTGGACAAGAGCATGCACATTAGGTGGAGCGATCCCCCACGCATCCAGTGCTGTAATAATGTCAGCTTTATAAAACTCTAAATTGAGTCTTAGAGAGTTTCTTGACCGGCTTTTACAGTAACGCTATCAGCTGTAGATACTGCACCCACTAGCACAGCTCTAGGAACGTTCTGACTTCCAGTCCCTTGCAAAGACCCAGCACTGGTAACAACACTGCCAACTCGGGAACAGACAGGAGTATCACAGTCACCGAAAGTCACTACAAGGGAGGATTCCAGATCATTTTCTTCCAGAACGATGTCACCGTAAAGCAAATGGGAGAACTACAGATGGCACAACAGCCAGTCCTGCTGGCACAACAGCCAGTCCTCCTCCTGTCCAGGAGACAACAAGCACTTACTTTATGGCATTTTATGTCCCCCATTTTTCCCTGCAGAAATACCAGCTGGTTCACCCTAGAGTCAGCTTCCAAGCACACTTTCCAGTAAGTAAGATGGAGGCACGGCTAATTTAGCAGTGAACTTCGACTGGTGCTGCTCTATATGGTGTTCTACAAACACCATCCAGAACTTCAGCACCTCACAGGTCCATGTTATCCATTCACAGTGCCATTAACTGACGTTACAAAAGTTCTTTGGGTCACATGAAAAAGGAGATATCCACATCAATTTTCCTACCTTCATATTCTCCTGCAAATACATATCTGTCCACTTGTAAAATGGGCCTCTCTGTCTCTATTCCCTATAAAAAGAGGGACAAAATTGCACATATGTCAGGTCTCTATTAGTCCAGGCAAATTTCTTGCTATGAGACCAGAGAAGACAGATACAGCAGAATCCAGATTACATCAATTCCTTGAAAAGATAAATAGTTTAAAAAAAAAAAAAAAAACATAAGGTAGTAACAGTAAAATAAGTATTCCATAACACTGTAAATGTGGGAAGAAAAAAAAAAAAAAAGCTGCTTTTGGCATTAGAGAAAATGAATGGATCCCAGACTATAAAGCTTTCTCAAACTATCAAGTTCATATGAAGAAAAGTACATCTTTAAAACAGGATTTATGGACGTGGATAAAAGAGTTATGCAGAGGCTATGACTTTCAAGAAGGCAGCAGACTCCTGAAAGAATGGCAAGACATACAATTAAATTAATATTTATTAGTTTTCAAAAAATGCAATAAAAGTAGTTTTAGTCATTACAGTTGACACTGAGGTCTTCTGGAGAGTTAAACATTAGGGGTCGGGGGAGAAGCAGTTTTTCTGTTTTTGTAGGAGGCTTCGTTAAGCAGTGATAACAACAATTACAAAGGGTTTAGTCAATCTCACTGTAGAATCGGTGTATTGGTAAAAAAAAAAAAAGTAATGACAATTTTTCAGTCTATCATCATACATGTTGCTTTAAGTATACTAAATACAAAGAATATACCAGACAATACTGTTCTAGTAATCACAACAAAACAAACAATGCTGAACTGGTAAAGAAAATGCTCTAGAACGTTAAAAAGGATCAGAAAATTTACAGCAAATTGCAGTCAATTGTCTATTTAGGTTACAGTAAATAAATTTAAAGTGCTGTTATTTCCTCTTAGAAATCAATTTAAACTCCTTTTGAAATTAATATATATACATATTAGCATGGAAAAAAATATGTTATTTTCTAAGCTCAAATTAATACAAGTTCTATAAAGTGGAATAACTTTCAAAAGTATTTGGAAAATACTCAAGGTGATGAAGTCCTGTGTAAAGCATCACACCAGCACCAGAAGTGCAACTGTAGGGTCACAGGAGCTTCTGTGATTACTATGTGTCTACATTGTGAAGAAGTTGGAAATAGTCGTTATTTATTTTTTTTTAAACAATGAGTGAGAGAGCAAGAGAGCAGTTCTCTTGGCTCATTCCCTTCCTCTGCAGCAGAGCTTTTCCAAACACATGGGACAGGATCCCATTATTCTTAATATAAAATCATAGAATGGTTAGGGTTGGAAGGGACCTTCAAAGGTCATCTAGTCCAACCCCCCTGCAAGGAGCAGGGACATCCCCGACTAGGTCAGGTTGTTCAGAGCCTCATCCAGCCTGGCCTTGAATGTTTCCAGGGATGGGGCCTCCACGACCTTTCTGGGCAACCTGCTCCAGTGTTCTATAACTCGCATCGTAAAAAAATTTTTCCTAATCTCCAATCTAAATCTACCCTCCTCTATTTTAAAACCATTACCTCTCGTCCTATTGCAACAGGCCCTACTAAACAGCCTCTCCCCATCTTTCTTGTAGGCCCCCTTGAGGTACTGGAAGACCACTATCAGGTCTCCCCGGAGCCTCCTCTTCTCCAGGCTGAACAGCCCCAACTCTCTCAGCCTGTCCTCATAAGAGAGGTGCTCCAGCCCTCTTATCATCTTCGTGGCCCTCCTCTGGACCTTCTCCAACTGGTCCATGTCCTTCTTGTGTTGGGGGCTCCAGAACTGGACACAGTACTCCAGGTGGGGTCTCACCAGGGCAGAGTAGAGGGGCAGAATCACCTCCCTCGACCTGCTGGCCACGCTCCTCTTGATGCAGCCCAGGATGCGGATGGCCTTCTGGGCCGCAAGGGCGCATTGCCTGCTCATGTTAAGCTTCTCGTCCACCAGCACTCCCAAGTCCTTCTCCTCAGGGCTGCTTTCAACCCAATCCCCGCCCAGCCTGTATTTGTGCCTGGGATTGCCATGACCCAGGTGCAGAACCTTGCACTTGGCCTGGTTGAACTTCATGAGGTTGGCACGGGCCCACCTCTCCAGCCTGTCAAGGTCCCTCTGGATGGCATCCCTCCCTTCCAGCGTGTCGACGGCACCACACAACGTGGTGTCATCGGCGGACTTGCTGAGGGTGCACTCTATCCTACTGTCCATGTCGCCGACAAAGATGTTGAACAGGGCCGGGCCCAGCACGGACCCCTGAGGGACGCCACTCGTGACCGGTCTCCACTTGGACATTGAGCCGTTGACCACCACTCTCTGACTGCGGCCATCCAGCCAACTCCTTATCCACCGAGTGGTCCGTCCATCAAACCCATGTCTCTCTAGTTTAGAGAGAAGGATGTCGTGCGGGACAGTGTCAAAAGCTTTGCACAAGTCCAGGTAGATGATGTCAGTTGCTAGTCCCTTGTCCACCGATGCCGTCACCCTGTCATAGAAGGCCACCAAAATTGGTCAGGCATGATCTGCCCTTGGTGAAGCCATGTTGGCTGTCACCAACCACCTCCTTGCTCTCCATGTGCCTTAGCATGGTTTCCAGGAGAATCTGCTCCATGACCTTGCCAGGCACAGAGGTGAGGCTGACCGGCCTGTAGTTACCCGGGTCTTCCTTATTCCCCTTTTTAAAAATTGGGGTTATGTTCCCTCTCTTCCAGTCATTGGGGACCTCACCAGACCGCCACGACTTCTCAAATACGATAGCCAGTGGCTTGACAACTTCATCCGCCAGTTCCCTCAGGACCCATGGATGGATCTCATCAGGTCCCATGGACTTGTGCACCTTTATGTTCCTCAGATGATCCCGAACCTGCTCCTTGAGTACAATGGGCAGTTCTTCATCCTCGCAGTCCCTGCTTGCACCTTCTACAGCTTGGGTGGTGGGACAAGAACTCTTGTCGGTGAAGACTGAGGTAAAAAAGTCATTGAGAACCTCAGCCTTCTCCATGTCCTGGGTAACCAAGACACCAGTTCCCTTCCGGAGGGGGCCTACATTTACCCTGGACTTTCTTTTGTCCCCTATGTACCTATAAAAGCTCTTCTTGTTGCATTTTATATCCCTGGCCAGATTCAGTTCTGCCAGGGCTTTGGCCTTCCTTACCTTATCCCTGGCCACTCGCACAGCCTCTTTGTAGACCTCCCAAGCTACCTGTCTCTGTTTCCACCCTCTATAGGCCTCCTTTTTTACTTTCAGTTGGTCCAGGAGCTCCTTGCTCATCCATGCTGGCCTCCTGGCCTTTTTGCCCGACTTGTTCTTCATCGGGATGCACCTCTGCTGAGCTTGGAGGAGGTGCTCCTTGAATATGGACCAACTTTCCTGGGCCCCTCTTCCCTCCAGGGCCGCCTCCCATGGCACTTTGCCCATCAGGTCCCTGAAGAGGCCAAAGTCCACCTTCCTGAAGTCTAGGGCAGAGAGCTTGCCATGTAGTTTCCTTGCTGCCCCGTGGATCTTGAACTCCACCATGTCATGGTTGCTGCAGCCAAGGCTGTCCTTCAGTTTCACATCCCCCACCAGCCCCTCCCTGTTGGTGAGCACAAGGTCGAGCATGGCGCCCCTCCTTGTCTGCTCCTCTATCGCCTGCAGGAGAAAGTTGTCGTCCACGCATTCCAGGAACAATAAAGTATCCCATTTTACTATTGAAGAATATGTAGCCATTCAGCCATCAGTAACAAATCATCTGTGTAATACAATTCAAGTGACTTAGGTTAGATCCAGGAAGCAAATCTGCTTATAAGAGCACACCTATCCAGTGATGGATAATTTATGAATTTTGATTGTATTTCTACATTTGAGATTTCCAGAATTGGCTTTAACATCTCACATATATTTTGATCAGTGGCATACTCCAGGATGTTCTCTTCCACCTTTGTGGTCTGTAATAAGGATCTAGTTCCACAAATTAATTGCAAGCCAATAGTACTTATAGTATCTACACAGCTCTTACAGTCCACGTAAGTTTTGAAGGGCAAATAAAAATTTTCCCATATGAGAAAGTGATTAAACAACTGAGAAGGAAAAGGACAGGTAAGCCAGATTCTTACAATAACCTCACAATGAAGCAAACAACATCCAAAACTGTTTACCAAATGCTTAACACCCAGTTATCCTTTACATTTACAACACTTGAACTTGCCAGGCAGTATCTGCAAAAAACCCCACTGTAAATACAGTGCAATTCAGCCAGATTTTGGCTTTACCTGTTAGCTGTATTCAAGTTATTTTGAAGCAGTTAATATCTACAATATATCAGCTGAAAAAAAAAAACCAAAACCTAAGAGCTTGAATCGGAGGGGATAATGATCATAGTTTATAAATACTTGTGAAAATATTTCCTTCATTTACATAATACTATATTAAAATACCATATGCCATTTCTGAAATAGGGAGAGCCTACAACATGCAGCCAAATACAGCCAAGACAGTGTACATAATTCTCTATCAAAGATTTATATAAATTTTATTGACTGGAAGGAATTTAGAAACAGCCTCAGTCCCTTGTTCATGTGTACTGACTTACCGCTTTCTTATTGTGCTGTAATCACTCACCAAAATCTTGCATTTGTTTTCACATTTTTCTAAGAAGTCTGAATCAATAATTCCTGATAGTTCCACCATGACCAGTTGCTCCTACAAGATAAGTTTATAATGTAGATCTGTAATTGATGTATCTGAACTCAGAGGAAAAAAAACCAAACAACAACAAACAACCCAAACAAAAAAAAACCCCAGCATACAAAGACCAAGACCCTCAGAATAAACAGATCCCAAATCTGGCTTATTCTGACTTTTGTCTAGAGAAAATGGTAGAAGATACTGCACTACCCAGGGAAACGCAGTGACTCACTACTCCATCAGACACCTGTTTCACACCTGAATTTCCTGGCCTTTTCTTCCTAGCTAGGAAGGGAGCTCTTCTCTCATCCTTGAAAATGAGAATCTATATGGATAAATTATTTATTAATTACAACAATATGACCAGCTACATATTCCAAAATACATTTTTCCAAAGCTTTAGTACCTACCTAAATAAGACATCATAGCAAGAGATTAAGTTAAGCAACGTGTGGCTTGAAATGGGTACTTTTAATTCTTCATAATATATTACTTTGAAATCAATTAGTTTTCAACTCCTTACAATTTTGGGTGAAGAAAATGCAAGAACAAAAATCAAAGCCACCTTAAAAAAAATATTTATTCAGGGACAAAAACAGCTTTCAAAATCATCATCTACTAAACACCCATGAATACACACAGTGTCAGATGTGCCATAGTTTGTATTTTCGGATGTTATGGGGGTAGGAAGCAACTGAAACTGGAAGAGCGCTTTCTGACAATGCTGCTTTCCAGAAACCCTGAAGTAAAACAGCCGTAACAAGGCGGCTTTCGGGACACGGCCGCTGCGGCGGCAGCGAAACCCGACAGGCCCTGGGCAGCAGCCACGGCGGCCCCCGCGCCCGGCTCTTCCTCAGGCGCCCTCCTCTCCCCTTCCCTCCGAGCGGCAGCACGACGGCAGAGCGCCGGCACCAGCTGCCGGGAAGCTGGGAAGGCCTCGCAGAGATACAGTGAGGGGAGAAAAGCCTCCCTGTCCCTCACGGGGACCGCGGAGCAACTGCTCGGCCCCCTGACCCCACAGGAAGGCCCGCCGGTGACACCCGACAAGCGGCCCGGCCCGGCCCGCTCCGCACCGGCGGTGGGAGAATGGGACGGGCCGGGTCCACAGGCAGGACACGCCCCGAGGGGGGCCGGCCTGGCCAGGCACGTCCCTTGTCCCTAAGGCTGTTCCAGGGAAGGGGAACTGCCGGCGAGCGCGTCCCAGTGCCGGCAGCCACCAACCTCCACCTCCTCTTCCTCTGCTTCATCTTTCCTCTCGCCCTCCTCCGTGCTCTCTGCCGCCGCCATGTCGCCAGTGAACGCCCCGCTTCCCCCCCCACCCCCTACTCCTCTCCCGCCTCAGCGCGCACCACGTGGGCCCGGCGCCGCCATCTTAGAGAGCGGCCAGTCACGCCTCCCGCCCTGCTGAGGAGGGCTCGCCCGGGGGCGGGAAGCGCCTTGCAGTCGTGGAGCAGGTCTGTTTAAGGGGCGACGTGTCCCTGAAGCGTTCCACTTCCCAGGTTTTCCACAGACCCAGCACTTTGGCAGAGCCGCCCCGTTGCTCATTCCTCGTTTTCCAGGTTGAAGAAGGCGCTCCGTCCCTGCTAGGCAGAGTCGTGGTTTCCCTCTTCATCCTGGGGGCTTGTGTCTGCCGCTCATCTCCCTTCTCGTGTGCCAGCATTGCAGAGGAAATCTTGCCAGGGCCTTCTTCGGTGAAAGAAAGGGAAATGTTTTGCTTTGTGCACGCTTAAATTGTATTTGCTATTTTCATGTCCTGTGTCTGATTCTTTCTGGTTGTCTTGTGAGGTTTCAGTGCATTCGTGTCTGATTTCCATCTGACAGGGATTTCTGCGACAATGTGTTAATTTTAAATGCAGGATGTTGAAGTCCATGATCCTCAGTCCCGTACTACTTTTTGTAATGTAATTCTTCCTTGTTTTTTCTTCTGTATGCTGTGTTGCTAATTTTGTACCAAAAGTGTTTTCCTACTAATTGTGTCAAAGTCATTCATCAAAATGTTAAATAAAAACTGATCCCAAGGGAGTTCACGGTAGATTTTCTTCCAGCTTCTACTGAACTTCTATCTTATGTAAGATCAACATAGATAGCGTAGCACCATGTCAAGTGTTTGTAGCAATGTCCAGATATGTGTGATCTAATGCGTTTCTCCTTTTCTTAGAAAAATCACTGATCTTGAACATATCAAGTAAGTTTAGCAGGATTTTTCTTTGGGAAGCCAGCATTATGCTCCATCTTATTTTCTGTCCTGCTTCATGTTTTTAATTATTCTTTTCTTAAGGCTTGTTTTAGAATATTGTGTACTGCTGTGGTAAGAACAGCCTATAAATTTGGATTAGTTCTCAATACAGAAGAAGATGCTGGGGCACGTTACCTTTTCATCAGGCGAATTGCAAAGGCTTGAATTTTGACTGCAGGGGATAATAGCTGTGGAACAGATGTTTGGTATATTACAAGTGGTAATGATCACATATTTTAAAATAATCATTTGTGTCATTTGCTTAGTGTGGACTGCTGTATTTAAGGGTTTTAGAAAATAACAAAAATAAGTACTTGAGTATCTGATTTCATGTTCTGCCACTAGAAGGAGATAGATAAATAAAATTATACTTAGAGAGCTTGTTCAGTGTTTCTGATAGAGGTTTTTAATGAGCTTCTTTTAAAGCTGTGTGTAAATGTTAGTAACTTTAGTTAGTTGATCTTACCCTGTATGAGTACATGTATACCAAACCCAGTCTTTCAATAGTTCTTAACTACTAGTTTCCATTTATTAAATCATTATATTGGGCAATTACATTTCTGCATCAGGTTTTCTTATTTCCAGATAATTTTATTGTGGTTAAAAAAAAAAAAGCCTCAATAAAGCAGAAGAAACTCTCTATTCTGAATATATATTTAAAATTTAATTGTCAGAACTGACAGTTCTTCTGTAACGTCACATTAATACCATCATTCTCTTTTTATAGATGAGAGGAGGTTAAGTGACTTAACTGAAACTACAGAAAGCCCTTACAAGAACATAAATGCCTGCCAGATCAGCCTGTGTAAATCAGAGGCTGGCATGAACTCCCGATGAAGGAGCCAGTACATTTATTCGCTTTTACAGCAGCCTAAGTGTCATGTAGTATCTGGGGTCATCTCAGTCTCCTCGTTATCATGAGTCAGGGCGTGCAGTTGGATGATGGGAAATTTTTGGTGCATTAGTGCCAAAAGTCTTTTTTGAAGAGCCTACCTCATTGTCAGGCTAAACTTTGCATGGGCATTAGTGGTTTGCCGTGGTCTAGCATATCCCGGCAAGAGTATTTCAACAACTTACCTCTTAAAAGAGACACTCCTCAGAATCTGCCATGGAGACTGAACTACTTGATGAGATAAATATGGAAATACATGTTTGAGAATCCACGTGTGGGGTTTCTGAGACCTCAGCAAACAATCCTGTCGCTACTTGAACAGATTTATATGCACACGCTGCCAGAGGCAAGTACCTAGGTGGCACTTAGGGCAGTTTAAGTCAGTGACAACCAAATGGTAAATTTTAAAATAAATGATCATGTTTGAGACCTACGTACATAATATGTATACACTAGTTTCAGTAGGTTCACTTGCAATTTAAGCATGTTAATGCACATTTTGTTTTGAGCCCTGTAGTTTGCAAATTTCATTTGTGGAAGTTCATAGATTAGAGACTTGGCCCATCTATTTTAGCAAATAAGCATTGTTGCAGTTAAATTACATTACAGGAAATCGGAGACAGTTCACTGAAACACATAATGAGTAAGTTCTGGCTTTCTACTTTGTCTCGTTTTTCCATTTTCTTTTGATTTTGATCTTCATGCCTGGAATTCCTTCTCAATCCTTTTGGAGAAGGCAATTGCCCTTTCTCTGTTCCCTCTTGAATTTTCTTTGTGAGGCCCTGGCACTAGTCTATCTAAGTAAAAGGTTACGTGTTTTGTAAAAAAACAGAGTAAGACAGAGTCTTTGTTTAAGTCTTTAAGTTTCATCTGGCTGTTTGGACTGTGAGTGCCTCTAGTCGAAAACCTTTTGTATTATGAAGTGAAAACCCACAGAATTTAGTATTTAAAAATTATAATAGTTGATATATGTGTGTATATATGCACACCATGTATAGAGAGAGTCTGTATATCTGTACTATTGCCTGACCTGACTGCCTCAGGAGAAGGGTGTTGTAGTTTCTAGGCTTATTTTAAATTGGAAGTGTAACTAGAATTGATGATGTGACATAAAGTGATTGCCTGTGAATATCAGAAGGGACTCCTCAGGAAAATATTACCATGTGAAATGGCTAAATGTAACAATACAGTGTTGTAAGGTGCAGAGAGATGCAGAAGAAAGCTTGTGAGAGACTAGTGTGTATTTCTGGCCCCAGCCAGGGTAACAAAAGGTAAATCAGCCCCAGGACAGACATAATTTGCTGATAGTATTACAGAGGACGATTTCTGTTTCCCTGCAGCTATGTTGCTGAGCCTCTTCAATTAGGAATTTGCAAGCCAAACCAGCTCATAGGTGTCACCGAAAAAAAAAAAAAAAAACCGAAAAAAAAAAACCAACCTGCTGGATTCCTTTGCATCCGTGCCTTTGTCTTTTCAAAAGGCTCCTTAAAGCTCATGTAAGGAAATTCTAGCAACCGTATTAGACAAAGCATAGTCAGAGAATAATGGAGTTAAGTAAGGGGTGCTTTATTTCCACTGTGTTTGTTCTGTATGTCTAGTCTGAGACTGTGGAGTGAGACGCAGTACAGTAGGAGAGAGGGAAGAAATTGAGTGAAGGAGACCTTTCTGTTCCACCAGATGGTCTCTAGATGGTCTCACTCTAGTTGTCTCAGAATGAGCACAGTAAGAGGAGGGAGAAGGAGGGCTGGGAGGGAGACTGAGGCACAGGTGATCCTACAGTAATTTGCTGGGCATCTGCTTTGCTTTTAGCAGCTGGAATCAGATGCCAGCACAGTAGGAGATTGAAGAAGGGGTTAGATGTTCCCTGAGTTCTGTGCTCAGGAGTCTGGAGGTGTCACGCCAGTCTAGGTGTCATAGACCCAGTGGTTATACAAGGCAGTTAGTCTGTCCAGGTGCTTATTACCTCGCCTCTGCTTCCCCAGTCTCTTCCATTTCACTTCTACAGACTCTCAGAGTGGGGTCTGTCACGGCAGGAGCAGGGAAAGCTGAGAAGCAGCATGTGGAGCATCCTACCACCCCCTGCATCTCAGCTGTGAAAGGGAAATTGAGCTGGGAAGGGCTGGGGAACCAGAGGTAAAGAGGAGGCAGAAAAGAGTGGGTGCTTCTTACTGAGAACCTTCTCACGCCTACCTTGTATGCACATACAGCACAAACAGCACCTCTAGATGTTAAACAGGATTGGACCACGTATTGATCCGTGGGGTACACTGCTAGTTACTGGCCTCCAAGTAAACCGTGCACTGATCACAATGCTCTGGGCCTGGCCACTCGGTGAGATTTCTATCCACCATGCTGTCTGCTCATCCAGCCCATACTTCAACAGCTTGTCTAAAGCCTTACTTAAGTCATGGTAGACAGTATCCACTGCTCTTCAAGTCAGTAATTTTATCATAGAAGGTTATCAGGTTGGTCAAGCATGACTTCTGCTTGCTGAAGCCATGCTGACTATTCCTGATGACTTTCTTGCCCTTTGTGTGCCTGATTTCCAGGATTAGATGCTCCTTCACCTTCCCAGGGACTGAGGTGAGGCTGACCAGCTTGTAGTTTCCTAGGTCCTCTTTCTTTCCCTTTTTGAAGATGGGAGTGATATTTGTTTTCCTCCAGTCTTTAAGCATTTCTCCCAATCACTACGATGGATGAAGGATTGTCAAAGAGTGGCCTCGCAGTGACGTCAGACAGCTCCCTCAATAGTCATCCATCACGTGCATCCCATCAGGGCGCATGGACTTAAGTATGTTGGATTCACTTAAGTATTCCCTGACCTGATCCTCTTCCACTAAGGTACATCTTCCCCCATCCAGACTTTCCTCCTGGTTTTTGGGGCCTGAGAGTCCTGAAGGCCAGTCTTGCTAATAAAGACTGAGGCAAAGAAGGCATTCAATACCTGAGCCTTTTCCATGTCCTGTGTCACCAGGGCCACTGCCTCATTCAGTAGTGGGCTCATATTTTCCCTTGCCTTCCTTTTGTTACTTACATACTTACAGAAGCAGTTCTTGCCTTTGACATCCCTCACCAGCTTCAGTTTCAGCTGGGCTTTGGCTTTCTTAACCTCATTCCTGCATGCCTGAATAATGCCTCTATTCCTCATAGGTTATCTGTCCTTGCTTCCGCCTTCTCTATGCTTCCTTTGAGTTTGGCTACGAGCTCCTTGTTCATCCATGCAGGCCTCCTGGCATTTTTGCCTGACTTGCTACTTGCTGAGATGGACTGCTCTTGAGCTTGGAGGAGGTGATCCTTGAATATTAACAACGTTTCCTGGGCTCCTCTTTCCCTCTAGGGTCTTCTCCCATTGAACTCCACCAAGAGTCCTTGAAGAGGCCAAAGATGGCTCATTTTGTCTTCTTGAGTTTTCCTCAGGGAAAAAGGGCTTAGCTGTTAAAAGTAATGAGCGCCGTCTCCTGCACGCAGCAGGCTCATGAATGATGGGATGGTAAAATGACAGGTGAATTGCAACCATTCGCTGGCTAAGGAACTTCTCAGCCAAAGATTGCTGAAGACTGAGGAGATCTACAAGGTGAAATACCTTTGCATGCTAGTTCTGCCTGTTCTTCTGTTCTTTCCCAGGCATTCCCTATGGGCTGATTTAGGCAACAAGGGTACTGGCTAGGTGGATGTGATCTAGCTCACTGTGTGGCTGTTTGGGGCTCTTAAATATTTGGTTCAGAATGACAAACCAAACAGGTAGTAAACCTGTTAGATTCCTTTCCAAAGTTTTTAAAGGCAAAAATGTACATGAACTCAAATTTACTTGAACTGTATGAGAGAATGGGCAAGTACTTGAAGGAAGGATCCACTGGGCATTATAAAATGGGCAAATCATACCAGGCTCAGGACATCAACTGAGCTGAGAATGGTTGGGAGTACACCGCATACACTTGTGTTCTTCACTAGGTGGCCGCTGTTGTGGACAGAATACCAACCTAGCTAGACCCAAAAGATGAACCCTAAATTCTGTTTAGTAGCTTCATTTTTCATTCCTGCTATTTAACTCAACTTCTGTCTGTTGTACAGAAGCAGAGGAATATAACACCGTAGATAAACCACAGCGAATGACAGAATGAGAAGTAGAAATGCCTGTGAAGATCCTACTGTCAGTTAACACACCATGACATTTGGTACGCTTACAATTACTGCTTTTTACTCATGAATGTATCAGTCCCTGAAAAATGCTGTTATTGAGCTCTTTAGGAATTCTGTGTAGGAAGACTGTGACAAGTACTGCTGCGAATGACTTTTAAGCCTTTAAAGTTACTGGAAAAGTAATTTTGAGGGGTTGTGTTGGCTTGGTCTGATGCAAAGCCACTGCACTGACCCACTGACAGCATGCCTTGCCTCTGTTTTCGGGAGGAAGGAAGGGTAATGAATGGGGACGAAGGACCTGAATCTGAGCAGCACAGCACACGCACCGTTTCCACTGCTTGAGGAATCCTGTTCAGAAAAGCCAAGCAAAAATCTGAAAGAACAAAATTTTAATGGTTGACCACATTCTTTCAGTAGTTCTTACTCTCCTGATTCGTTTCATTGTTTGACAGATAATGTGTTTGGAAAGCAAGGCAACTAACGCAACGTGATAGTCTTTCCCACGACAGCTGGATCTTTTTAGATGTTTTACGCGTATTGCTGTCTTAAGAGGAGAGTAATGCTTTAGATGCAGCAATGGAAATGATATGGTCACGAGTATTAGATAGCAATGTAGAAGCGTTCTATTAGAGGACCAGTTTCCTGCTACAGGACAAGATGTAAATTTTTGTATGTATTTTCAATAACAAAGAGAAATTTTAAAAGAAAACGAGTTAATGGATCTGTTCAGGTTTTTAAGTTGGTTCGTAGACATGCTCAGGTGCCACACTGTTGCGGCTGTGTCGACACAAACACACTAACCATATCCTGTAAGATTTTGTTGCTTCATTTCCAGTATGGTTTGTATTATGCAATTAAAGTGCAATTATTAAGAGAACCACTTCTTAAAAATAGCTTTTGTTACAGCACACAATGCCTAGGGTCCTTGGAGGGTATATCTACATGGATGGGTGCGGACAGTGACATGTTCGCTCTGCCTGTGCCCTGAACCAGCCAGCCGGGAGCCAGCTCCAGTGTAGCAGCTGTGTAGCTGTGATTTCGTGTGCTGCTGAGCCAGAGTCCATAAGGCTGGCTGTGAGGCAGGATATATTAGCTTGGGCTCAGAACCGCACTAATGTGGCCACATGATTTCTGGAAAGAAGCTGGTCTTATGTCCAGCTGGCTCAGAGAGTGAACAGAGCAAAGACATGACTGTGTCTGTTTGTAAGCTAGTCAGAAATGCAGGTCAGGAGATGAAGTTTGAAAGAATTTCTCTGTGTTTCTGTAGCTGCTGTCAATGATATATTTGCCTTTATTTAAAAAAAAAAAGTCAATGCTGACAATTGCTTCTTTTAGTTTACAGTAAGCTCATGATATTTTCAATATTTAGGAATGTACACTTTTGATTTCTAAACAATTTTTTTTTAAGAGAGCAATTTTAAAGATTCCCCCGTCCACCACCCCCCCTTCCCCGAAAACCAGACAACCTTTTTAAAAACCAAAGATCTATTAGCTTTAAGGCTTTATTACTTACATTTGCAGGGAAGCATAGCTGGTTTTCCCAGCAAGGAATTGAGAGAGGGAGAGACAATTGCCAGCTCAGGTTCCAAATTGGACTTCAGCAGCTCTGGAGGGAGTTATTAGCTCTCTGAAAATGCCTCAGCAGTACTTACTGCTGATTTGATTTTTTTCTTACTGTAGAGATCTGCTCTGAGAAGAGAAGAATTTAAACCCTCTCTTGTGGATTTCTGAATGGTGGATATACTTGAGCCACTCCATACAGATCTATAATAACAATGTAGAATGTTGAATTCTCTTGGCCTTTTTAGCTCTCTTTATCTGCTCTTCTGGAGATGCTGAAGGCACATTGTTTGCAGTTAGGATCATCTTTTACAGTCAGTCGCTACACACACATATTATACGCTCTACATATAATTAACTCAGGACTTTTTGTTCCTATTTCTGTTCTTACAGGCATCTGTTGCGTTTGTACTAGGTCCCCAGGGGGTGAGCTTCTAATACCTTCTGTTGTAACTGATGTCATAACTTTTTATCGCAGTTCTTGCATTCTGAGTAGTTTATACTGAATGAAATATCATTCATTGGATGGTGACTGATGCTAAAGTACATTCATCTGAACATGCGTAACATGGGTTTTACAAAAAAAAAAAGACCGCTATTAAGTACTGCTTCATCTGCCAGGGCCTTCACACTGTAATTGAGCAACAGAATTATAGGAGATGAGAGATGTCTGTAAGTTTAAACCATCAGATCAGTGTTTTGATCTGATATTATCACTTTATCCTCCCCAGAGGACTGAACATGACATTACAAATGTCAGATTTGAACATCTTAGACATAAGATCCATCATTACTATCTATGATGGACTCAGGACTCCCCTGAAATAAGTAAGAGATTTCTGTTTTAACAAATAGAAGTTTATGTTGGCATTTAGATACATATATTCTTATGAAAAAAAAACTACTAGGTACCAATTTTAAGACAACAAAATACTTTATTTTTTAAGGGGGCAGTTTTAAAAAAGATATTATGGCAAACCCCAAGACATTCTGTCTTTAAGTACTAGTTCTATAATACAGTACACCTCCACTGTGTGTGAAAGCATGCCCAGGCACTTGGAAGCAGAAAAGTTTTTCCCATTTTAGAAGCTGCAGAGCAGCACTGTAGACTTGCTCTCCCTTACATTCAGTGTGCTAAAGCACGTAATGATGTGTAACTGGCACCATCTCAGTCTCTTTAAGCTCATTCAGCCATCACTGCTCTGGAAACCAGAAAAGGCAAGGCAAAGCATTACAAGCATTACAAATACCCTTCTGTCATCTTCATTTTGGGAGCAATCCAGATGGAAAAATTCTGCTGACACCAGTCCAGCTTTGGACTGGTCTGGGCAAGGGATTGTGTGTTTGGCGAGAGCTACAGAATGGCCAGTTCTGGCATTGCTAGCAAGAACCGGTCACTGCCAACATCTCTCTTTTTACTTCAGTTTCTCTAATCAGCTCAGAATTAGCAGGCAACAGCCCTGAATTTCTGACTAGAAGCAACAAATAATTTTCTCTCTTCCCTTCTTCTATGCTATTCCAATCAGCTCTTCCTCCCGTATTAACAGACACACACAGCGACCAGCAGTAAATGATTCATTTCATTGGCTTTGCTGCTTCTCTGGAATTCCCCAACTGCATCCTTTTTTTCAAGAAGCATTCTCAAGAATTTTAGAAACTGTAAAACAAATCCTAGTACAGCACTGAAACTAGATAGTATGATGAGTATTTTCACTGCTGGAGACAGCAATAATCTTCAAAAAAGACTCAACCTCTACATTATTAGGCTTTAATCAACATCATTTTGGTTACTCAGAAGAGTGAGTAGTTCAGATCTCTTGACCTAATTTAGGATACATACATATATATATATTTATTCTTATGTAGCCTTAAGACTGTCTTGTCAAAGGAATCCTCATTATATTGGGGAGTCAGGGCCATTACAAATGAAGGATCATTTCATTCAGCCTTTTGATGTTGCCACCTTTTCTAATGTTCTAGTTGCCACTGGTGCTTCTGCCAAGCAAAGTATTTCCATATTCTACAACTGGCCTGCAAGATGGTGAAAAGAGTAAGGGCTTCTGTTCTTGCAGGCAGCCCTACTGACTCACTAGAAATTCAGGTTTCAAGCTGAAGACCTATAGGTCACATCTCATTCCTGTTGGGTCCTTCGAGAGTTTAGACAGTTGTCTGCCTTCCTGGGTGCTTTCAGATGATGTCACATTTAATTGCATTTCAGGATGCTTATCAGTACAGTAAAATCCTGCATGTCACTTTTGGATTGTGTGGCAACTTGCACTTATGCTTTGTGCTGTGTTGTCCCTCGGGGGGCTGGCTGTACTCAGTGTATTCTTTAAGGGGGAGATTCGTGTCAGATTTGTATTCTCATCAGCATGCAAGCAACTGTTCCTCAGATCCCTATAGGGTCCCTGTGGTGGTGGAAGGAATGATCCCACATCTGCCAAAAGGCCTGACTTCAAATCTTCCCATTCCATCCCAGGATGCATGAAAATACGTATTTCTGCGGAAGGATAGAGGTCCATTAAGAAATTATACAGGACATATGATTCCTGGAATAACAGAAACTTCGCATCTCAGTGTCTCAGAGGTCAGGCTCTATTGCTACAGGGCAATTTGGTCAGATTCGCAGATACAGTGATCAAAATAATTTAGAGTGCCTTCAGAGTCTTGAACAATCTTCAAAAATAAGGATTCCAAAATAAAAAAAAAAACTTGAAGAACTGTTACAAAAATGGCATTCTATAATTGTTTAAATTTTATGTGTTTGTTTGTAGTTTGTACATTTATATATAAATATACACAAATGTATATTTATTTTGTATCTAAAATATGTATGACATGTGGAATCCAGAGATTCTATTAATTTCTTGAGTCACCATTACATGAACTGAAAAAAAAAAGAATATTTTGAGAAATTCAGTATGAACTGACCATCTGTTTCTGTAACCATCTTTTAATTTTGTGATTTAATTCTCCTTTTTCCCAGATCTTTTGAATTCCCCAGGGATTTGTACACATTATTGCAAAAACTGGTATACAGAGTCCTGCTGCCCTGAACACAGAAGGAATCAAGTGGAGACTTACCTTGCTCGGAGCTTCCACTCTTTCTCAATTAGCACTCAACCTAACCGTTTTATCAATACACTTTTCTTTTGAGTTGTATTCTTAGCCCTTCTGGATATATTTCCTGTGTTAGTTCTTCTCTCTTAAGAACACATGCACACATAAATACACCCAGAATCATACCAAGCAGTACCCTCCACTTACACCCTTCTGATTTCTGAACAGATTCATATACGTGTTTATTTTAAACAATGACATATTTTGAGAACTCTTGGCCTGGACAAGCAGTGTTGTAATTATACATAGGTTTCAACAAATTTTAACCAAATGTATAATAATGTGTTTTGCTTAAAAATAATCCCAACATGTTTCTCTAGCATATAAAGTAGTATATTTATGTTGTGTAAGATGATGTGCTCTCCTGCCTTTGCTTGATTGAGATCTATAAGATCGGGAAACAAATGTAATCTATAGGTCAGCTTTGACACTAAAATCCTACAGTCAAGCTTTATCACTGTAAGAAACTGAGAGGTGGCTCAATGAGATGGTAGTTGTCCAAATTTGGTAAGAAAACTAGGATTACAGTTCTTTGAAAAGGAGCTAGGACAGTTTAATGAAAGCTGGCTTAAACATGTGATTTCTATGTGTCTCTGTAGTATTTTCTTTATGAAAAATAAAAATTGATACCTTTTTCCAGTAGCTGATTAATTTCTTACCTGAACAGAGTAACATGAGGAGTTGAAATCACTGGTTTGTGACTTGTTGTCTGCTGAGCCCTTCTGGGTGGTCTGCATAGTTTAAATACTTCAAGAATTAAGTATTTAAAAGATTACAATGTTAAGAGAGCAGGTAATCAGAAAACTTATCTACCTGTTATGTAGCAGCACATTAAATGGAAGAGTTGAAAAGCACAACCATAAATTGTTCAGCTTTTCCACGTCCTGGCACTTAACAGAGTACAGCTGCAAAGAAACTTTTTACAAAACTTAAAATTAGAATATTAAAAAATATCAATTTACAGTTGATTATCTGTCTAAAACCAGGGAAAGCACAGCTGAACAAATGAAATACTAACATTAAAACCAATATTAATCCTTGAAAAGTACAATTACAATGAGGGCTGTTTGCTTGCTTGCTTTCTTTACTGTTTTCACTGCTCCTGTCAGCTTCATGCTCCATATCCTTCAGTTGTAGGTACTGCAGCTTCAGCAATTACAAAGCCTTTGTAGCTTTGTCTTGTTCTTACATATGCCAGCTTTCACTACAGCTGTCTAGGTAAAATATACCTTCTGTAATGTGAAGGAGTAATTTTCTTTATCTTCTTTTCCTAATTCCCCCCTCCCCCAGTATTATATTTCGCAACAGTTGGGGGGAATAAGTTAATTAGGTTTTTATTTAAATCAGCAAATCTGTTGCTGATTTAAAGAAAAAAAAAAATATATATATACCACTTACATACCACTTTTTGGTTTATACCGGGTAATCTCCTAAATAAAATTTGAGAATTAGGAACTATGAAATATTAGATCTTCAAATAAGAAAAAACAAAACAAAACAATTTCTGCACTATCTGAATGTATCTTTAAAATACATGCCTGGAAGAACCCTTGAAACTGGGAAATTTCGGCTGTGAGAGATGGTTTGGACAGAGCATCCTATCTATAACCTAGCTAATAATGTGGTTTTAGGCAATAGCAGCATATAAAGAGCACAAATCTCAAAGTCTAACCAAGTGAACATACGAGTGCGCCTTATGATACACGCCTTGCAAGATATTGTAACAGTATTGGGAACGCTTTAATAACTGAATAAAACCACATTCTTCCCTCTGAGATGACGCGGCAGCACTGTCTTTGTTTTAGAAGGGCATCATGAAATAAAAATGGGTGAGACGTCTTTAACAAAGAGAACTGACAGTGAGTTTGTTTGGAGGGGGTCACCGTTACAGAACGGCCCTCAAGGGCTTAGGCTCTCTGGTTGGTTTTAAGTTTCATCCTGAAATAGCGTGGAAAAGGGATGTTACAGCTCTCCGGGCTGTTAGGGATTCTGGCTGCAGGATACCAGAGCAGCTAAGAAGGCATCTTGCAGTAAGCACAGTCACGTTTTACCTACCTTTTTACAGCCTGGATTCTAACTTTGTAATTGGAAATCTGCCCTTGTACTTGGCCCAACATTTTCTAACTCTTAAGATCATGTGCTGTTAAAGACAAGGCTAGGGAAGCTAACAGATACACAGTAAGTTCCTCTTTGAAGGAAACAAGTCCAAATTTAGGGACTGGAGATGGCTGTACAGCTACAGTGGCTGGTGTGCTGATGGGACTGTCACACGGTGCGCTTTAAAGAATAACCTCTGGCAGGCACAGAAGCCAGGGCCTCTTCTGGAAGAAGCAGATGATGAAGAGGAACCACATTGCTCTAAGTTTATGAGCAAGAAAAATGGACTTGAAACATTTGGTCTTGTTCCATTACATCTGTGCAACTCCTGTCCACAGTAGAACTGCACACAGAAAAGAGAACAGAATTTAGCCCTGTAACTGCATCTAACAACTCTCTGCAATCCTGTGCTGGTTTTCTCTTTTTATAACTTTCTTTGTGCAGCATTTTTAAGTGTAAAGCAAGTACCAAATCCTTCCTTTTGCCCATGAAGTAAGACAATGAAATTTAACAGATGGCAATTAGACCAGTGGAGTCAGAACTTCCATTTTGCAAACTCAAACCAGAGCTTTGCACCTTTCTAATGCAGAGGCACATGTCAACGGAGCTGCAGTTATAAAGCAGAGATCCTGTAGTGATCCAGTTGCACAATAATTTCCTTTTAACGGTGAAATATGAACACAATCAGATTATAACTGAATACAAAAAATGCTCTCAGAAAGATGAGCTCTAATATGCAATTGTGTAACAGCTATGCAGTCTGCATAACTGTAACATCGTTGTGTTAGTGGCTCAATAGTTGGGAGTTGGACTTAATGATCCTTACGGGTCCCTTCCAACTTGAGATATTCTATTCTATGATTCAATAGACCTTTAAGTGGCCAAATAGATTTAACAGTAATGCTGTCAGTTTATTAACTTTCAGTCAAAAAGCTATGGTTATTTTTAAGGAAATTTGTTTTAAAGTCCCCTTGCATTTCTGAATTACAGTTGCTAAGGATCATCTTACTCAAAATGCACCATTGACACCAACATGACATTTGAAAGACCTTCTTGAGGGCTGTAGCACTGAGTTAAAATGCTATTATGGAACATGCTTCCATAGAAGTCATTCCTTTGAGTTCCCTGGGATTTAATTTACAACAGTAAATATTCATTACAGTTCACCGCTCAGTGCCACATCCCCTTCAATTTCATCAACAGCATATAAGCTGTGAGTTAAATGAGTGCATGGTTTCACAGAGAGTACTCTGAGCTACTTAAGACTCTTAAATTCAACTGTTTAAAAAAAAAGTTTTACAAAATACATGTTTATTTTTTTCACTTTTAATATTCAGTAGTGCATTTGTTTAAAAGAGACAACAGGATTTGCTTCGTGAACCTCACACATAGGTGTCTGCAAGCTCTGACCACAGGATGAACTAATGTTATCTATTACAAAAATGGTTTGGAAGGAGTAAGTTTCACATTGTTTTCTGCAGGAAATTGAACAGTGAATTGACAGCAGTAGTATCTTCCTAATGTTTGGATAATTTTTCCACACAGCTTCTGGAATCTGAATTTATTTCAGAGTTTCTGGAAGTCTGCTGTGTCTTGGTTTTAGGAGTAGGCATGTTTTGTAAGCAGGCTACCAGCAGCTCAGGTAACTTGCAGTTTTTAACTGGCGATGTCTAAATTGAGTATTACAAACTGTATCACTGAGACCAAGCATTGTATCCATAGCGAAAGCTTTAATTTGGAGCAAACCATTTAAGCTATAAACAGGAGATAGCTGCTTTTGTAACTCACCTTCAAGAATGCACCCACCTTTGGCCAGTGAGACCATCAAAAGAAGGCCCAACACTATGGAGCTCATCTTGAGCAGCCTGTTCAATAAGCACGTTTCTGCTCACGTGAATGCAGAAAAGCAGAAAATGTAGGTATGTGCATGTGTCTGTGGGTGTGGTTTGTCATGCATATTCCTTATGGGTTTGCATCAGAGAGATCTTCTCACTAGCCTAGTAGAAATATTATCTTAAATGAAAAATTAGACATCATTGCAAGTCAACCAACATCAGGTTACATATTGCAAATAAACTGATAGTTGTCCCTAGACTCCTGTTGATTGCAATTCAGTTTCTGCAACTCTACGAGCAAGCAAAATAAAATTCAGTGGATAGCAGAGGCAAGGAAGAAAAAGTTGCACTTTTTATATCTTGGGTTGCGTATAAGACTGTAGAAGTTCACGAGTTGCTAAATGAATAGGTATCAGTCACAGAACATGTTGCTCCCTGCCTAGTGTGTCTGAAAAGGTCACTAAGGATCCAGTATGACTTCTCCTCTCAGGGCTAACTGGATTTTTTCTGGGTTTGCATTGAGCATCAAACACCTTGCACTGGTACCCTTACTCATTTCAGACATAAATAGCAGTAGTTCCCGTGCATGTCTTCAGATGGGCAAGATGCCCTGCGTACTATTTTGAAATCTTAGTATTTGAAGGCAAATTTAGAGTGATGGACTGGGAGGATCAAAATAATCTACAAAAAGGTATGTGGGGAAAATATCAGGAATGCTATAAATTACGTAATTTAAAGTTAAGGATTAGGTAAAACACACACATTAGGAGCTATGCAGAAGCAAAAATGTGGTTTCATGTTCTGGCTACTCCAGGAATGAAAAATGGGGACATTATTGTATTCATGTGTCTGAATTTGCTCCTATTATACTTGTATAGATGGATTTCAAATTTATAGCAGTTGCCAAAGGCGGAACTAAGCATATTACAGAGAATGTAAAATTTGTACCAAGATATGGCTGTCAGGCAAATGCAAGACTCTCTAGGGCATACTTTATACACACACACATATATATTTAATTAACTGTAACAGCAGCTGTGGTATTGTAAGTACAGCATATAACAAATAGAAAAAAATTGAATACTTAACTTGAAATTTGGCTAAACCTTGTTTCCTTGTGGGCATGAAGTACATTAACAGCAAAAAAAAAAACTATAAACAATTTTTACCCTAATCCAATTTCCCCCAAATAGCAGAGGCCTGCCTGAAGTGTAAGTATAATATGCAGTATACTCCATGGACTACATCACCAGTAATTCCACAGGATGAAATGAAACAGGATGAAAAAGTGCAAGCATAACTTAACCTGAAGTTAAACATCTAATAGAAGGTCAAATGGAACAAATTGTCGGGAAATGTCTGTCTCAGTAGCCTTCTATTGACAGCACCCTCTTCCAAGTGCCTGTCTGTAGGTATGTTCACAGTATGGCTGTGCAAGCATTTGAAACTGGAGTATTTTTACTTGAGTGTATCTAAGAACATTCAAGTGATTCTCTGCATTCCTTTACATATGAATCCTGTTTGCTTAGCTCCATGTAGCTGAGTCAGAGCAGTTCCTCAGTTGTTCATTAACTTTTCTACTGAATCGCCATTACTGTGGTCACATGTGAGCTTAACAGGTCAGCACCAAACTATCCTGTTCTTTCTAGGCTTCAGCAACAGGCTCTGCTTTAACAGTTCAGCAGCCTTCAAATTATACATAATGTGTTTGGAAAGTTTTTTCCACCTCTAACATAGTTTTGGCTGTACAGCTTAGAAGAACTCCACACTTCTGGAGCACACCCTCCACATTGCTTCCAAGCCTTGTGCCTTTTGGTACAGGTAGCATTGCTTTCAGGACTATCACTGGGGAAACCTGAGCTTACACCACCCCACTTGTGAAGCTTCAACATTCCTCTGCCAACACACATAACCCTGTACCAGCAAAGCAGCAGCCAGACTCACAGCCAGTACCTGTTCCTGGAGTCATCCTGCACTCAGAGCCAAGTACCAGAGCAGATTTATCTCTTCAGTATCAGTGCATTACAGTAAAGGTCTACAACTGAAACCTGGTGGCTTTTAACACCTGTTCAAATGGCTCCATACCAGCACTGGTGCCAGCAGCTCTATTTCCACACAGTGTTGAAATTACAGAACTGTCTTCTCCTGTTGCCTAAGTAATCATGCCATCTGCAGTCTGCCCACCCTCCTTCATCTCTAGACAGTCAAAGTCTAAGCTTAGACATCTTCAGCTTTGCAACCAGTATTATCTTCACTCCTCAGACTTTCAATTGCTTCCATTAGCTTTGAAGCTCATCTTTTTCTTGGGATACTGTGACCCCAGCACTCATCACTCCAGACTGAGCTCAAATGCACAAAGTTCACAAGAAAGGGAAGGAAGGACAGGCTACCAAGGAGAACTGTAAAGCACTTCCTAGGCCCACAAAGATAAAACTAAAACAGCCAAGTTTAGTTTTAAAACAGCCAAACGAAGCAGGTGACCTCATATCAGGAAAAAAAAAAACAACTGATACCCAGTCTTCACTGAGACAGTTTCCTCTCAAGGCACACATCTTTGTTCATAGTAGTAAAGCCTGTGGAATGACATTGCTCCCTATACTACAGATGGCATCCAGTTAAGAGATGCTTAAAGCTGGATCTCACAAACCCATTAGACTGGATGGAATTCAACTGACAGATGTACAAAAAGCCCTTCCTATCCCTTTACAGTGGTTATTCTATCAATTTATTCGCAGAAATGAAGTGGACATGTGGACCTGCAGCCAGTTCCATTTCCTCCACTGATTTGTGAGAAATACAAATAGGTTCTGAATAACTAATGAAACCTGTATTCAGACATAAGTGACTTAAAGTTATTAGGCCTTTAACACTAACACAAGTTTTACCTGCTTAGGTGACACAGGGGGATGTAATTGTTAGAGCTTCGCAGGTATGGTTAAACTGCAGCTGCTATTCCTGTAGGACTGATCACATGGAATTGAGACAGTTTGTTACATTGGTTGAATCCACTTAGCAATGGCATTCCTAGCCACTGGTTTCTGGTGTAGTGTACATGCCTAGTTTATCTTAAGAGACAAACTTCACCTTGAACTCTCAAAGTCAGTCTAAGCTTAAGTACCATAAATGTATGCCTGAGTTTGTTACTTATGACCAGCAGAAGCAGGAGTTGTCTTAATGCAGAGAAATTTTAAACATTTAATGCTGAAGAAAAAAATACAGGTTAAAGACAGCAATCTCAAATTGTTGTGTTCATTTAGACAAGCATTTTTAGCTTCAGGAACAGCATAACATTTTCATTTGACTTTCTTTGACATGCTGTCTCACTTTAAGCTACCAACAGGTTAACAGTTGAGATGCATCCCCTGCAAGGGTAAAGTAAATCTGAAGTAATTTAGGACAAGAAACCTATAGATCTGTTTTGGAACTAAACAATTTGATACCAAAAAGCATGAAGAGCGTGAAGGGTAGAATTGCTGGATCATCACTACAAACAATTTAAGCGAACTTTTATTGAAGCATTAAGTTGTGGTACAGATATTTTTAAATGATCAAAGTCTAACACCACAGAAATAATAAACACCATACTCCCCCCATCCTGATCACCCTAGATAGTTCAATAATCCATTTAACAGCTTCCATTTTTATAGCCGAGGCTTACGCTTCTATTTGTAAAATGTGTATTTCCGTATTACTTGAAAAGGGATCTTCAGTCTACTTAAAGGACCTCAAGTCAACAAATGTCAGGTCAGTTGGGACAATGTTTAAGAACAAAAAAAACCCCACTGAAATATTGGTCCTCAATACTAACACCAGAAAGCCTTAGTGCCATTTACAGCATGTAATTGATACCATTGGTAAAGAACATCAACAATATGCTTAAAATTAAAAAAAAAATCAAAATGTTCCAACCACTTGATTTCTAACCAAGCAGACTTTAGTTTAGAAGCACTGAAAAAGTGCTTCATTTATAAATACAGAAGGAAAAAAAAAAACATTGCGTCAAACCAGAAAGAGTCAAAACACTGCAAGGACAAGAGGGGAAAAAAAATAAGCTCAATTTTGTAGTTAACATGCTGGTCTCACAGCTGTTAAAATCCCAGTATTTGCAAACATAGCTGAAAGTGTGCCAGCTCTTTAAAGCCTGCATTTTAGTCAATACCCATTAAAGTGACTTTGAATTACACACTTATTCATGTTCTATGAATAGCATTCTACTTCACTTCTGTCCAGGTGTCCCAGACAGTTCTTGTTCTATGCCTTCACTTAATGCCCTCAAGTCACAGTAAGAGGAACCACCTTAGTAATTAGGAGGAAAAAACAGATGAAGTCACAACACTCAAATACAACAGAAGTCACATGCACAACAATGTCACAGGACTGTCACAAGATAGAGGCATTAGCTTTGCTTGGAACAACAAAATGAAGTGACACTGGACCAGTTTAGAAGCACTCTTTACAGTTAGAAGTGGTAGGTCACAGGTTTTGGAGAATAATCCAAACCAATCAACACACCCAGCCTGGCAAATTCCACTCCTTCACTCGATCTACCTGCCAATGCTCCAGAGCACCAGCTTCTCAGTCTGACATATTTGGTGATGAGGAAAGAAAATGTCTGGTGTCAATATGAATTTGCATTTTGCAAAGCTGTCACACAACTATGTCAAAGCACTTAGATCCTAACTCAGCTCTTCCCCTATCAAGTCTTGGGCCTTCAAATTCTGCCATTGTGTAGCAGTGTGACAGCTTGGGGATGTGGACAGATAAGTGAGCATTAAGGTAAGATGAAATTTAACCTGCATTAGTACCTATAACCAAGTTTCTAAAGGTGAAAGACCAATGCATTAGCCCAGTACTACAGTATAGCTGAGCAAGTTCCTATAAGCTTGATAAGTTAGTCTGATTTAAAAATAAGTCAACCACCACCTGTAGTAGCAAAACAATTTGTAACTGTTTCAAGAACTTTCTCCAAACATGAAAGTGTTAATTAGGAATCAGTTTCATTAGAAATCATAGAAGTTTGTCAAAAACTGTTTTAGACTGAAATCAGAGACGAAAAAAGTGACAATTTAACAGACAACTGTCCCCAGTAAGTAGGTTGAGGCTAAAGTCTAATGAGGACGAAAGCCTTGTCTGTGGGGAATTTTTGATGATACCTGGAGATAAACTATACTGTGTGTAATTCTACCTGAATCATTTTTACAAGTGTTGTAAAGTTTCATACAGGAAGATTTTTCTACATGCACTTCAATTTCACAGCAAGAGTGGCATAGAGTACCTAAACACAGAAGAGAGCATTCATGCAAGATATCTAATTCCTTGATATAATAATGCATACAATTCAAAATGGTTATACTATGATTACACCTAGGGCTTTCCACAACTACAAGGTGGTGGGAGTGGAAAGCATGGCCCCCTGAATTGTTAACTAGAAAGCAACCACCACCTCCTCTATGGGATTTCTTTTTGCGCTTTTTCTTCATTGTTAATCAACTGTGCTGTTGCTGACGATTCTTTGTAAAACTGGTAAAAACAAAATTATAATCACTGAATTGGGCAATCTGGTGATCAAGACGTTTAAACCCTTCAATCTTCTGGGCAGAAGAAAACACTGTACGACATTTAGAGCTCTAGAAAACAAAAAAGTGAAAGTTATTTTTAAAACTTAGCATTTAAAGATGGACTAGCATGATGTGTTGTGTGGTTCTTGTGACACTGTTACTAACATGCTTCAAACCTGTGCCTGACAGTGTTGCAGGAAGTTTCAATCCCAAGCAACAATTCTGCTCCTTATGTATGGTACTGCTTTTCTATGAACCATTAGCTGGCAGCATCACCATTACAAGCAGCACTTCTACAACTGACAGCTGCAACCAAATTGAAAAAATGTGAATGCAAGAAATTATACCTATACAGAACTGCACAGGAAGTAATTAAAATACTGAGACAAGGCTGCCTTATCTTAATATTTTTAAGTTTCCCAGAGATCAGATTTAGAGTATACCAAAGCAATACTGAAATATTTTTAGTTTAAAAAAAATTACCATCTAAATATAGAGCCAAACTGGAACCAACACTGCAGTAAAAAAAAAATCTCTAGCCTTGCTGTGTTTGTGTCTACATGCATTTCAGGAGCAGACAAGTTAATCCAAGAAAACTCACCTGATTAACAAAGAGGGTTGTCACAAATTTTCCTGGTTTGAAAACCTCTACAACTTTTCTAATCAGGTCATCATAAGAGGTCTGACTTATGTTTGTTTCAAAACTAACGTAAGAGAACTCTGGTTCTGGAGTGATGTGAATAGTCCAGTAAGTTCCCTGAAAAAAAAAGTAATTACCACCAAATAATTACTATTTATTTTAACATTTATTATCAATAAGTGTAAGACTTACATCCGATTTCATCCCATTCATTGAATACCCACAAGGATTGAACATTGTAGCATCAATAACAGAACCTGGTATCAGGTCACGAATTCCACTCATCTGAAATAGAAGTTAAAAAAGACATCACTCAGTTTATCATGCATCCTTGTACTTGTTTAGATTTAACTTAAAGGCAGAATGAACATTGATTTCAGAGACAGGACACCAAAACTCTCCCAATAACTAGTTTAATAGTTTGTACCACTGCAGATGAACTCACTTTGCACTCTGTCGCTTACCAAGTGACTGAGTGCCAAGTTGCATGTCAGATACTTTGCCTCTTAGAGAACCAAGCTGCATAAACAGCTTAGAATTCTAATACATAATTGCTTCTGCAACTAAAATAGAAAGTGGAGTTCCTGTTCAACTAGCATCCACAAAGTGAAGGCCATTTACATTTACTCTGAAGTGAGAACATACTTTATACTCTAGAATGAAGTGCAATTGCAAGCACTTTGATTTCCCACATGCTACTTGAGCTGCAGCCAAATCTCAATAGCAAATACAGTATGAGAATCAAAGCCTAAGATGGAAAGCCAGATGAAGTCAATGTACTTAGAGAAACTTGTTCATGTCACAGGACCTTCCCATTTGGAAGGAGAAAAGGAGGTAAAACCATCAAGTTATGCTTAAACCTTACACCCCACCCCCCACCCCCAAGTATCCAAAAGGCTCCATAATTTAACCTTGATTTTGATACCTAGATGCCCTTAGCATTCATTATCTTCAGTCTAAGTCTTACTCCTTGCAATCCCTATCCTTCAGTGGAAGTTACTCATTTGTTTTTACTCCTGTTCCTCCATTTTTCAGAGGATAAGCTTCCAATCACTCAAAGCACTGCAAATCTCTCCTTTCAATAGATTAAAGCAGGGGCATTGAAAATGTGAAGTTATATTCCCCAAAACATTCTAGAGTCAAATTAATTTTACACCCAGAACATTAACTTGACATTTCCTATGAGATGTTTTCTACCAAAAAATAAACCCTGTATAACATGCTAGTGAAGCATTTTGTGGCCCAGTTTCCACCATGCCCAAAAATGCTTAGTTTTCAAGCAAACGTACACGAGTGACATCATTTGCAGTAACACCATCTTTCATGTAGAACTGGTCCATAACTACTGGGTCAAGCTCACTCATCAGAATTTCCAGTGTCTGATCAGGCTGATTGGATATCCGACTCTCTGGGAAATCCAGGGTGTACAGGTACCTATACAAAATACAAATCATTCATGTAATAAATATTAGCAGCACCAAGTTACACTGTAAACCTCAAAGATTTCAGTCTTCATATACATACCAGCAATCAGAATTCATACGCCCCATGCAATAAGCTGCTCCATCTGAGAAGATAAAAAGTCTCCAGTTAATATACCACAGCTGATGCTTTACGTACAAGATTAGCTTCATTTCATCTGTAGAAGTCTTCACAGAACATTAAGAGGTTCGCTGATACAGTCAGCATCTGTATCAAATAACAAGGCATTTAACTTCAGGAATGTAAAGCCAATAATCAGAAAAAACAGGCTCCCTCAGAAGGTGGCCTGGACACTCCAGTTCAGAACCTACTAGCAGGAAATTCAGATTACAGCTTTAGCCATGCACAGATGGAAAGTCTAGTACTCAATTATCTGTTTATTGAATTTGTGATTAGCATGTATTTTCAAGTAACCCAGAGAAGTAAAACAGCTTCCATGTTCCTTCAAAAAACTTCTGACAGTAGTTAAAATTCAAGGTTGTTCTTTCAGGTTTTAGATTTTATTAAATGTTTAAATTCAATCTTCAGTGCAGTGACTTCTCTGAGGAAAGCTTACATTTTCTGTAGTGTATTAGTTACCTTAGATTACTATCCTATCTTCTTAATGAGGCTTTTAGGGTTAGCGAGAGCCGGATTCTGCAGACTGACTTACTACACTTCATTGGTAAGTCTGAAAATTACCTCAGTTAAGACATGGTGTTAAGTATCAAGCTTGGTATGATTTAAACTTTGATATTGGCAAACTTTGAACTTAATGAATTTCTGACAGTAAGTATTATAGCTCTGTATTTTTATGCAGCTGAAGCTTGTGCTGGTTGCAGAAATGAAAGGAGTGCTAAATGAGTGGCCTGGCAGCCTGAGTGTATTGTACCACTTGCCACATCTCACTTCATATCAACACTTCACACAAGCTATGCAACTCTGCTGAAGTTTCATGAACTTACTTGGGAAAATTTCATTAAGAAACTCTACTTCTTCCTGGAAATTCCTATGTGGGTACTCCTGGTGGGAAGGCTTCATGAAATTCTTACGCGAATAAAAGAAGCTCTGAAAAAAAAAAAAGGTACATCTTAAATATTGATTTTATCAGTCCACCTTGAATCTAAAAATCTAGAAAAATGCAAGCATTTATTATCAGCTTTCACAGGACTTAAGTTTTCATTGTCAAACACTGCTACCTGCAGTTCCATTTCAGAGGCATATAGTTATTCCTAGCTTAATTTGTAAGGCACAGAAGACAGCTTACTTCCAAATCTGTTTTCCACAGGAAAATCTGACTTCAACACTGACATGGGCATGGAAATGTTTCACCCTTAAGTAAACTTCACTAAGCACAATAGGATTTGCAAGTCAGTATCCTTTAAGAGGCAAAGAGAAAGCTAAATCCTACAGCAGAGCAAGCAATCCTACATTACAATCTTCCCATTATGGGAAGCACAGATACATGTCAAAGGAAGTTTCAGAATATTTAATAAAACCAGTGAATTTGAAATATTAGTAAAAAGCTTTAAATACATTCTAAGGAAGACGCAGCATTTTTGGCACCTTACCTGAATTGAGTCAAACCCACTGTACTCCCTAGCAAGCTCCAACAGGGGAACCAGTGCTTGCAGTAAGAGGGTGGTACCACACGTCTTCAAAATGAAACGTCTCTTGGAGACAAACATGCTACTCTCACTGTAAAAAAAGATGTGTTAAAAATATTAAGTGCTTTATATAAAACAAGCCAGGAGAGTATGGTTAGATCTTAGTTCTTATCCCAACCAAATGCATTACTGTAAGTGAACATTCAGCGTATGTCACAAACATGCTTGGCAAATGGAGCAATCCAATAGATTTCAGCTAACATTTGAGAGCCATTATGATTTCTCAAAACAAAAACCTGCTGCAAGCATGATATTACACAACTACCATACTACAGGAAAAGAGGTACTACATGCATTACACATCCTCAATCTATTTGAGAAATGCAAATATGCTCTGAAGTGGATACACAACATAGACATACAATTTAATTTCTTAGCCCAGACACAGAACAGGGTCAAATAAATCTGACTCTCAGCTGAAATAAAGCCTATGAGAAAGTGAACTTAAAATAGGCAAAAGCCTTAACAGAATTTAATAAGTTGTCTGGCTGTATCTTCTAAGAAAGTGGACTACTGGAAAGCAGTAAATCAGCACCCACCCACAGAAATAGGAAGCCTCATAATGAGAGTATAGGCACAGCTATACACTATGCTTAAGATACAGAAATCAACTGTACATAAACTGTAAGCCAGATACTTAACTACAATCCCTTAGGCATTAATACTACATACAGAACACTTAAACATGCATACCAAGTATCTTCTCACCAAGTAACCAAACGATGTGAATAAATGTCTAGCTTAAATAACTCATTCAGTTTGGAATGCTATTTAAGAATTCAAATTCAAGGTTATATTTCATCCAGGACATAGTTGTAACAAGCTACATTCTTTTCAGAATTTTGTTTTAAATATGTGAAGCTTGCGGAAACAGGACTTCAGCACAGTTTCTTTGACTAGCTTGCTCTTAGCCCAACCTTGCCCTCAAGGCAGTCTTTCAGAGTACAAAAACTGAAGCTTTTTTAATCTGAAGTAAAAACAGAGAATGTCAATGTGCCTGTAAAGCTCATGTACAAAAAAGCATGAAAGTATTTTGCATGATGAAAAACACATGGCAGAAGTAGTGTTCTTACAACTAACTGCTTCACAACACAAAAATTCCAAGATTTCAGAAAAGCTACATTTCTACAGATGTCCTTAGCTCAGCTGCAAGAGTTGTTCCACTTGACTGCATTATCTGAAGTTATAGTAGATCTACTGATACAGTTTTTGCTGATCTAGAAGTGACACCTATATGCACTGTTCTGCTAAAGTAATCCTAAACCTCTTAACTGGGGAGACTAGTTTACCCCTGGACGACAAAATTCAGTGATCTGGTGCAGAAACACCACAGCTCTGTCCTTAACTTTTAGTTAAGGAAAAAAAAAAAAAAGAGACAAACACTGGTAACTGAAGATATTTCCGCTACTGAACAGAAGCATGACAGTACTATGATTAGCAGACCCCTGCAAATTCTAGTCATGAACAGCAGGATCTTAAGCCAAGATGGTATTCTCAGTCAAGTGGATCCCATGTGACAGCTTTAACTTTTTTACCTCAGAGAATAAAAGAATAAGCTAGTGGCTTACCTGAGTACATAAGCTTCCTGCTTGTCAGTTTTTGTCACACTTATGATCAAACAATGCACATTCTCCAGAAGTTTGTCCCACTCAATCCTGTGAGGAAATTATAGAAGAGCAAAAACAGGTTAAAGTGAAGTAGCTTTCTGGAACTCTGAGTAAAATGTATAGCTCAAACAAGACCATAGATCATCTTGAGTTGCCGGACCCGAGAGCACAAAGGGTGAAGACTTTTTATATAGGAATTGTCTATCACAATGCAGTTATATCCAATTCTTAGCTCCCAAAGGCTAAGTATTCCTTAAGATCTGTAAGTGTAATCTGCTGCACAAGGACAATTGTCAAACAGTAACCCCAAGCTTTAACTAGGCAAGTCAAGAGAACCTTAAGTCTCGCATCCTGCATGTACCAAGATAAAATTCATTGTTATAACTTAAGGTATGCTTTAGGTTGAATCTTCATGTACTTCAACCACAGTAGTTACTGGCAACTACTAGCGTCATAAACCAGCAAGTTAACATTAACATGTTTTGTTTGTCCAGATAAGAATTAAGTTCACCATTTAATTAAAAACTAGCCCTAAAAACTAATATCTCAATGACCTGAACTCTCCTTTGACCAATCAGGATGACAGAATTCCTTCTACCTGTAGAAGATAAAGACTTAGAGCAAATAGTTTGGAACACTACACTACCAAGAACATAAACTTAACTATCTTCAGAGAGTGCAAGTTGAAGCTACAGTGATACATTTCAGTATAGTGGTAGACATTTAATATTTCAATTACTTACTGTAATTACTCACTCTACAAGGAATTTTATTAAGAAATTGAAATAAAAAAATCAAAAGGCTCACAGTAAGCCCAAAGATTTCCAAGTACTCATGAAAAGTGCCAGACTTGCAAAAAACTACTTACTTGTCACCTCAGTTGTGTCTACACCAGATCAGTAGAATCTAATATTATCAAATTTGCTATAAAGCAGGCAGGAAGAGATACAGCTTCCTAAAGTTGCAAAATTAGAAGACTGCCAGCTGCCCTACTTCCCCCTTCCCTCCCTTCCCACAGCATATACCACTTGTAGGTTTGTGTTGGCTCCTATGCTCAGATCTGTCATGAACCAAGAAATTTAGTAAGCCAGCAGAAAACTAAGCTGCTCATCAGTAGAGCTGGAACAACTATAAGACCCTTTGTAGCCAGGAGGACAAAACTGAAACTTTCTCATCACCAAGCTATTGCATTGACTCAGCTGCCCATATAACCATCAGCCTAGTCCTTCCTCGGGAGTCAGACCTCCCTCCCTTTACTGACACTGTAAAAGCTCTGTAGTTGTACTTCAGGACAGAGCACTTACTGTTAATTCTATCACCAGAGTTCCTCCAGCAGGCATCAATCTTTCCCCTTAGAAAACTGGTCAGTTTGCAAAGTTCAAGTTTTATATTTTGCTGTATATGTAACTAAAAAGTATTCAGATATTCTTTGTTTCCCTAAACACTCCAGCAAATAAGTGCTTTAATTTTTCCCTCAATTGAGAATGCCTCCTAAAACTGAATTCTGTACCTTTACTGCTAATACTTGAAGTTTTTCCCTTGTAAAGTGTATATTACACTAAACCAGTATATTTATACAGGAGTCAATTGGAACAACATACTTCACTTAGACTCATGCTACAGCCTCCTTTTAGATGAGACTGAAGTGATTAAATCCCTCATAATTAAGTGTGCATCTGAACAAGTTTATGAACTCTGTGATACAACTGGATACTTAAAATCAAAGGTTTTCCCTACCACCCCAGTTAGTGAACCTTGATGAAATACTCTTCTGTATCTATAGACATGACAGCACAGACCACTCAAATCCACATGTCAAATTCAAAAATCAGCTTTTAATGTTCAGATATAGTGTCCCACACACTTATACAGCTCTACACTTATGTCGTTGACTGGGTTTAGTTCTGTTCCTGATACTCAAGTTTATATGAAAATGCAAGTGTCTGCTCATCTTTGAAAAATCTGGTAAATGCAAAAAGTAGATCATATTATACCTATTTTTTAAACGCTCCTAGACCATCATGCTACTTTGCTGAGAAGAGGACTGAAGGATTTAGTTTTCTCTGGAACCTACAGCACACCTGCATAAATTTGGCAGCCTTACTATCTTCTCTCTAACATATTATTATACTCTTCCTGTAAATTGAACTAGGTAATGCGTTACCTTGGTTTGCTATGGTGAAATAACTGTTCAAATCATTCTGGCACCACTACTGATGATATTTTATCTGCCATTAAAGAAACACCTAGTGTCTGAGATAACACTTATGAAAGCTGAGGCAAAGATCCTGATGATGCTGAGCTGCAGTAACCTCATTTGCACATTACTACAAATCTGATTTTGTACTTGTCTAAGTATTGATGGGTATTTAACTGTCAACTAAGTCCAAAGCCTACCATGCAAAGAACATCCCTAGTTACGCTTCTTAGTACTGTAGTTGGTATTTAGGTACTATGGCTGAAATCTGCAGTTGCACTAGACCTTCGCATCTTAAAACTTTGCTCAGTTCTTCACTATTCAACTATAGAAACCATAGCCAAGCATAAACTAAATCCTCATATATTCAGTCTTTACAGTAATAAAGGGTAAGTTTATCATTTGATCTGACTAGAGTAGCATTAAGGAAAAAGTCTACAAGCTGAGAGCATATGAGATCCCAAGCTTGATCCAGAAGCATACATAGAACAGACAAGCAAAGGGTTACAGCACCCGGGATGAGACTTTGCCACACTAACGAGGCATTTTGGAGAAATACTGGCCTGTACCTATACGCACTTTAAAGTAAAGCACAGAAACTACAGAAAGGCCACTAACACGCTGGATTTGATCTCAGTGTATTTAAACAAGATGACCTTAATATTTGACATTTTCCATTGTTTAAAGCAGAGCTAAGGAAGAACATCTGGGATTGCTTTGTACCAAGTAGACTGAATTCACTAGAAGTCTAACTCTCGCATTTCTTCCTTTTCTCTAATCTGCATAATTATTTAAGTGTTACTGGTTAGAGAAAAGGAATGTCCACCTCCTCTTAATGTGGAAACAAAAAATCCACCTTAAAAATAGTATTTCAATGGTTATCAGTACATGCATTGCAGCTAATTCAATTTTATTTTGTCAAGTAAAAATACTCGAAGTTAGTAATTGAAATTCTTGAGAACACTACCTATTTCATAAGTAAGTGAAGTCTTAACTGGGAAACAAAGCCTCCAACTGAAAAAGGGAAACCAAAGATACTAGTTATCAATAAAATGCTATCATGGGCATCTGCTCTGCAAAATTCCCATTTTAATGGGAAGTATGTAGATTGCATTACTATTCCCTAAATTATTTCCCATAGCCAGATCTCACAACAATCCCAAACACTGTGGAAATTGCTTCACTATACTCAAGCCAAGCATACTAGAATATGATGCATGGGAGTCACTGGTAGCTAAGTTCCATTGCAGACCTGCGTCCGCTGGAACTCCAAACTGAAAATGCATTTGAGACTAAATGCTCACTGTTGCATAAGCTTACTACCCACTTCATTCCAAAGCTGTAAGATCCTGTTAATGAAATTTCAAATAACCGATGCTACTGAAAGTTAAAAGTTTCTCCAACAGGTAAGCGCCATGCATCTTAGTGGTTGCACTTGCTCAGAGAATACCAAATGAAAATGGAATACATCTACTCAAGTGTGAAAAACTGTCCATGCTTGAATGGTAGAAATTTACTTTCTTGTTCTATGCTTGACTAGCAGAACATGCCAAAAGAAAAAAAAAAAGTTCAGCAATCTACTCCTATACTTGTGTTGCAATGTTTAGTGCCTTATCAGCACAGACTTGTTACCATAGTGTAAATAACTTCAATTCAAACTACCACTCAGGTACGTCAGTACAGAAATGTATCAGAACTGAGAAGTATTGTAATTTATTTTTAGGGAGTATGCTTAAAGGGTGTAACAAATGAATGGTCAGTCTCTCCCAAGTTCCAAACCATAATGTTTGCTCCTTTATTTCATATTTCTGAGAAATAAAGAATGAATAAGCCATTAATCAAATTTTCCTTGCCAGATAAAAACATACTTTTGAATGCAAGTTACTGGCCTATTCTGAGCCTTAAGGGGTGAAACAGGTTCTTAAGACAGAAGTCAAGCATATCAGGCCGTTGCACAGTACTGCTGTTTCAAGCCAACTGGGAAGGGGATAACAGCAATTTAATGAGATAAAGAACATCAAGAACTTGTTCCTATCAGCAATTAACAGCCTCCACAAGCATACCATCCCACCACTCCAGTAACAGCACCTTGCTAATGCAGCCCAGACAGCATTGGGAGGAGAAGTTGTTTTTGCAGTAGGGTAAGAAGTTTTAGGAAATAAAAAGACAGCTTAAGCTGTATACATACTCTTGCAGAGCTTTTCACTAAAATAGAACAGTTAACAAGTCTATAGTAACCAAAGCAATAAGCATTTTAATCTTGTACTTTACTGTAATACCTTGTTTTAAAATCAAGCATTCAACTGCAGAGCAACATTTTATTTCCTCACCTGTTAGCTAGTAAGTATTTTTAAGAGCAGATATATTAATTACCTCATTAGCAGGCTACAGTTAAGTAGGCAAATTCCTAACAATACCACGATCCAGAACAGCCAAACTCAAAGCCTTGTTTGAACTGCTTCGGCAGAGGAGCTGTAGCCAAGGCGTGCAGAAGCTGGCTAAGTAACAGTGTCAGCTGAGTTGCAACATTAGTTTCAAGTGTCCTGCAATAGGTGGATACAGTAAAGCACCTCCTAGCAGTTGGTGTGTTTCTCTGCAGAGCGCTGCACATGAATTATTTCCTATTAAAATTATAACTTAGTTTATAAACTGCTGTTGAAGATAGATTATCTTAAACTATGTTCCCACTCTGAGTTTAGACTTAAGGCACTGGTAACTTGATAGTTTTCCTTCAGCAGTATCTGTGGAGTGCACAAAACCCACACACCCTCTATTATGCTCTGAACATAGATATACAGGAAGACTCTCTGCATCTCTGTCATCTTAAACTTAAAAAACCCCTCTGTAGGTACACGCAGTTAATCTTGAATTAAAGACAGGCAGCTGAATGGAAAATTTCATCCATCTCAAAAGTAATTCCAAGCAGTACTCCTCACAAAATACTTATTACCTAGAAGGTCCTGAGTCAACTACTAAAGAGAATCCTTCCCAAATGACACCAGTATATTTCAGCAGTAGCACAAAGATGGTCACAGACAGTGCTTTAAAGGCTGCACATTTCTTCTGTTGCAGGCCTTTTATCATTATTGCAGTTACAGCAGTACACACAGAATAGCGACTCCATCCTTCACATCTAAAGTATTTGATGGGTATTCCTAGGTCTCTCGTGTCAAAGGACAAAACATACCTGACACCCAAGATGTTTAAGGAAGCATGAGCCCCAACAGGCACATCAGGGCTCCAACAAGACTTACAGGCAAATCCAGGGCAAGTTTGAGTGTAACCTTTGTAACCTTCTCCAGAAGGCAGATACTGTGTAAGGCACCAAGTATCTACCACATGCCTCAAATCTTCCTGTCCTCCTAGCCGAGTAAACAGCAATTATGAAAGCCCTTTGGGGAATATTCCAGTAACTACATATTTTAATAGGATGCTCTACAAACTCTCACTAAGGGACCAGATCTTTGACAGAAAATGACTAACCAAATCCTTCAGCCGTTTCAGCGGTAAGACAAGAAAATATCAAAAAGCCTTCAACATAAATCTTAACTTCCCACAAGCAATATTATAATCAATAGTAGTAGTGAGTGTAAAAGGGCTTGTTTCCTTCATGTCAAACCATTTTTTAATTACAATGGAGAGAAAACATTTTACCTGTAATTTTGAACATATTTGCTAAAATCTAGTTTATGAATATCAATTTTGATGAGGGGAAGACTGAAATCTTACAGTTCTCCAGATTACCTTTTATCTTCATGTAAGAGAGCTCAGCAAGTACACAGTGACAGAAGCCCTTCTTCTGGCACAATCCTGCCTACTCTGCCTTCTTCTCAGTCTCCCCACAGAGGAGGCCAACACTCTTGTTCCAAAGCACTGCAGGACTAAGACTAGAATAAGGCTTATGGCTCAGCCTCCCTGTACCTTCACTGTCAGAAAACTGGCAGATAACACTGCTGTGGTCCTACGGACTGGGGGAAGGAGTAGAGGTGCAAGAGCACTGCAGCAGTGAGCCGACTCAGGCTATAGGGTGCAGTACAAAGCAAGTATTTACAGCACTTTACCAGATGCTTGACTACTGGCGCTTAGAAGTCTTCAAGCAGCACTGAATGAGAATCTCATATCAGTGTCACTCGATATTGCTCATTACTGCACTGTTTTTTCTTCAGTTTCTGGTGTGTCCACATAATATAGATGAACAGGAAGCACTTAAGGGTCCATGAACAAGCTTAATTTCAGAGTACTCTTCAGGGTTGAATGTTTGAGACATGGACTCTTAATACTTGCATCATTAACCTATGGTTTCAAACTTCCCTACATTCAAGATCATGATAAACCTTGAGATGTGAAATGCATAGTTGCACACCATCTGAAGGAATAAAAAGCTTATTTTACTGTGGGGACAGTGAATGCACTACTTTCACCACAGAATTCCAGGGCTCGCAGCATGTTCATCATGTTTTCAGCAAACTCTTTTTTATACATAGTTCATTAAAAAAATGCTTTACAAAACGTAGTGACAACAAGCACTGAAGTTAAAGCAAATTAGTTTGAGACCACAAAATGTTAGCTTCATTCCACTTCATTCCACTGAGTAGGGTAGGCATCTTCAGATGCTTGCCACTATTTCAACCATAAGGCCTTTTCGCAGAACTGATTCACCAATGAACAACCCCTCTGCCCCCACAAGTGAAGCCCATGTTCAATACTTTAAAGTTTTTAGTTGAGACTTATTGAAACAATAAGTACAGATATTATCTGAAATACTCTACACCTATACAAATTATTCCTTAGAAGGTAGACTTGCCTATAGGAGAAAATGTGAAAAAATTCTTAGTTCTGTTCAGCTTTTTTCCTTTTTTTTTGCTGGTAACATCCAAAGACTTTAACATATCTAATCTCCAGCAAGCACATGCAACATGGAAATTTTTAGCTTTGAACACCAGCTTAGTCATTCAGTAGATGAATGGTTCACATTTCACTACTAAGCAGGTACTACAATACAAAAGGCAAGCTCAACTGGTTTGCAACTTGACTCTAATTTAGCTATTGTTCTATAGGTTTTAAATTCTGTACAACATAAACTAGCTTATTCAATTGCCTTTATAGAATTAGGATAGTGACATATATTGTATTCAGAAGTTCTTCATTTGTATCTATCAACTGCAGTAAATAATTTAAATCCAACAATTTTCTAAAAGAGAATGTTTATAAAACTTCATTTCATGCTAGCAACACAATCACTGATTATTACTCCTGGACAGAGGCTAATTCTCAGACGTGTCACAGCTTCCTACCAAAGAAGTATACAGCTTCAATTAACATCTCCTATTAAGAGCCAATTAACACAAAGGCCTTCAAAGCTCACTCACAGCTCTGAAGTTGTGTTAAAGACCACATGTTCAACAGTTAACAGTTTATATCTACTCTATTAAAACTTTACAGGCATATCTTAACCATACAAAGGAACTGTCACAGTATCTGCCTTGCAATTACACTAAATGCTCTTGAGCAGTTTTAAAAATTGTCTGCAGTTTTGTTAACATGAGCCTGAGCTGATAAACAGAACACCAGAGAGCATGAATGGGTCAATGAGGAAAGCACTTGCAGAATGCCATCTCTAAACTAGATGTGTCTATTCCAACACCAGCATATTAACACAAAGCCAAATGAATACTTTTGGAATCTTTTACATTTAAAGTCAAACATGACAAGAATCCTGAAGTGCCTCCGTAACTCATCATCTGCACATGTTTCAGCTGGGATTTGCAATAGTCTCCCAGGATTGCCTGGACATTAACTACACAAGTTGTTACCTTGCAGTATCTGCTACACCACTAAATCTCAAAGAACTGTATAACCACATGTGATTATTTCCACATTAAGCACATTATTCAAAGAGGTCTAAATAGTTCCACAAGTCAGAAAGTTACATGAGCAAACTACCTCATTACACCAGCAGTTCAGAGCTATACATGTATTCTGCAGCACTTCTGGCATGGCAGAAATGAAGCTCCAGCTACCCATGAGCTAGCGGTGTGTATATACACACACACACATAATGTGGGCTATTCATTATTTCAGGAAAGGCAGTTTATCTGCCCACTGGCAATTCAGAGCTTTGGACAGCTAACTCTACCAATATATATATGCACAGGAAATTTGCTGAGAAATACAAAAACAAAGGAAAAGACAAATAGCCTATGCTAAATATGTCTTTGAATGGAGACACTATCACCATTAACAGATTCCAAACGTTCAACAGATCGTGACAAGCTCTCCTCCAAGCTCCCTGACCAAAGACCACTGGGTAACAGTGACATACACAAGCAGAACTGGATACACAGAAAACACCAGGTCCTCAAGCTACCATCTAAACCTGGGAAATTGAATAGTTTACCATACTGATAGTGAACTACTGACCTAAGTATAACCTTCAGATTTGCTCTGTATGCTTAAGACAAGCCTGCTTTTTTCAACTATGTCAGCTGATTACACCTACATACCAGTCTTGTCATCCCTGCAAACTGCTACATAGCTTTGGATCCATAAGCAGATTTTGCTTTGTACTTCAAGCTTGCAGGTCCCATTTTCTGACACTTCCAGGACACTTATGCCAGAACATGATTTTCTGCAGGTTTACCGTTGGACCCCTTACCATTGCAAGTCAGAAGTCTAGGTATTCCAGTCTTTCCGGACTGCTCCCCCTATAAAATACTATACTGGCAAGTTACAGGATAGACATCTCACGCTTGTTTTGCCCAGCACAGTTTCAAACAGGACCGATGCGCGGGTCGGTGGCCATCGGCTGCTGCGCTAACAAAGGCCGAGCAGGCATACCTCGGCCACAGGAGGGAAGAGCTCTGGAAACACGTGTACACGAGAAGCTGTGTGGGCCCCGGGCCTTTCTTCCTCCCTCCCTGGGTGGCAGGGAAAGAAGCGCCAGCACATTCTTCAGATGCCCATTGGGTGACAGGCGCGGGCCCACCCCTCCGCTGCGCCCGGCTCTCATTGGCCTGAACATGTCAATGAGGGGGGAAAGAAAAAAAAAAAGAAAAAAGAAAGAGGCAGCGCGATCTGGGAGCGGAGCCAAGAGACTCACGTGTAAATCGTGGCTCCAGCCACACTTCTGGAGGAGGGGAGGACATCTCCCCCCGCCGCCGCCCGCCTCACTCCGGTGCCTATCCCGAAAAAGGGAGACGCGGGAAGGGTTCCCGTATGCCGCCTGCTTCCCTCCCTGCGCGCCGCTGTATGAACCTGTCCGGCTTTACACAGCGCCGGCGGTCGCCGCCAAACCGGCCACGTGAGGAAACCATCAATCCTCGTCGCGACAGCAAGACGGATCTCCCCTTCCCAGCTTCCATGAACTGGGAACGAGATTCTTATCCCCTACTCTCCGCAGCTCAGCCGGTCCCCCCAGTCAGGGATTTTCCGAGCCTTCCCATCCCGAAGCCGGCGGGAGCAAGAAGCCTCGCTGTAAGGGGCTTCCAGGGCTCTCCACGCGAGCGGGGCCGGCAACGAGCGCGGAGGCTTGGCGTAGAGGAGCTGCCGCCGCCGTGCCCCCGGCAGCCAGCAGCACTGCGACACTCCGCCATCCGCCTCCCGCCCGGCGCGGCACACGCCCGGCTCTCCCCTCCCCGCCGCCACATGTTGCCAGCAGGGACCGCACGGGGCTACACCAGGTGGCAGCACGGAACGGCTTCCGCGCCGTCCCCGGCACGGCCACCTCCTCCCTCTCCTCCGCCGCCTCTGCCGGGACGATGGGAGGCTCCCTGCCTCCGCGGCCTTGAGGCGTGGGGAGGGGTGGCGGGGGGGTCGTCTCTGGAGGGCGGCAGAAGGTCATTCCCCTGCCCTCCCGCGGCGGCGTTGCGCCGGGAAGGGCCGGGGCTGTCACCGCGGGAGGGGGAAGGAGGCCGAGCCCGCCGCCGCCACCTCGCGCGCGCGCGGCCGCTGCCACCAACGGCTCTCCCGAGCCACCCCGGAACCAGCCTCCCGTCAGCGCTGCCGCCAGCCCGCGCACGGCCATTACCCAACCCACCCCCCCCCCGCCAGCTCCTCTCACACTCTCACCTCCCCACCGCCGCCAGCACGCCCGGGCCCCGCGTGCGCCGGCCATCCACCGGCCCCTCCCGCGCCCCCCCCACACCCCCCAAACCCCACCCCGGCCGTTAACGGACCTGGGTATGGTGCGAAGATCGCCGGACCCCTTGCTCTGGTGCGGCTCCTGCTGCGCGGGCTGCTGCCGGGCGAACCACACCTCCAACAGCTTCTCGGTCCCTTCGAAGAAGTGTGCACCGTTCTCCTTCATGGTGAGACAACTCGGCAACCAACAACCACAGAAATTTAACGACAACCAAACTACCGCCCCCGGCCGCTACCGTTTGCTGCTGCACGGGCCGCGCTGCTGCCGCCGCCGGGTCCCAGTCCGTCCCGGGCGGGTTTCACCTTCTAAGGGATTTTTTTAATATTAATTTACAAAAAAAAAAAAAAAAAAAAAGGAGGAATAAGAAGAAAAAAATTTTTTTTTTTCAACCAGCGAAAACCACCCGGAGTGCGCGGCGGCGGATGCGGCGTGAGCGTGTGTGAGAGGGTTACAGTCCGAGCGGGGGTGCGGGCGGGCAGGCGATGCGGTTCGGTTCCTTGTAGTCCGTGTGTTCCCCTGTTACAGAGAAGAGCGTTGAGCGAGCGCTAGCTAATGTCGCCGGCCATACTGTGTAAGCGAGGAGATAGCGCGCACGCAGCCCCTTTTATAGAGCGGGTAGGTAACGACAGCACGTAGAATCGCGCTGGCTATTGGGCCGCCGCCGCTCAGGCTCGCCTTTCCCCGTTTCCCATAGGGTGGCGCTGACGCCTGTCAAGGCATATGCCGGTTCCTCTGGCCCTACCCATTGCAGCCCGCCCGCCCGCAGGGAGCGGGAGCGGGGAGCGGGGAGCGCGGGCGGCGGCGGGGCCGGGGCCGGGGCCGGGGCCGGGGCCGGGATCGGGATCGGGATCGGGATCGGGATCGGGATCGGGATCGGGATGTGGCGGCCGAGCCGGGGTCAGGCCGCGCCGCCCCCAGGGGTGGAGGTGAAGCGCGGCCTGTGGTCGGCAGTGAGCGATCGGGAGCGGGGGGTCGGGGGGGGCGTGGGGGGTGTTAGGGGGAGCAGGGCTGAACATGGCCGAGAGACGACGAGGGAGCAAGCCCCCAAACGAATATGCGCGCAGCAAGGAGCGAGCCCGAGAATGAAGCCTCTTCCCGGGCCGAAGCTGCAGGACTCCCTCTGCCCCCAACACTTCTTTCCCTCTGCGCCTGCTTACCGTGTGTTACTAGCTAGTAAAGAGGAGGCTTAACTGGGCGTTCAGACGTAATTCTCGCTCCCCTCTTCCCTTTGAGGAGTTGTGTGTGTGACCAAGGAGTTATTTATACGTGTACGTGTGTGGCAGCAGGAGGGTATGTCCAGCTGTATGCACCCCACAGGAGAGAAAGTCTCTGCCGGGAGGACTGGGTGTATGTGCATGTGTAAATATCTGCCTACCTGCAATGTTTTTTAGTTTTGGGTTTTTTTTTCATATATATATATTTAGAACAATTGCTGCAAACTGCAACTTTATGGTAGTTTAAAACATTTTTTCATCAATATTATAATACCTTATAGTCCAGTATTATTAATACTTCATAGTCCAAGGAAACCCTCACTACCGAACAAACGAAGAGCAGAAAATGCTGCCTGCCCCAATGAGCTTACAGTATAAAGCATGGGACGAGCAGCAGCAGATGGCTGAGGACGGATGAATGAGTCCCTACTAGGAAACAGTGAGATAGTATCAGCTTAACAGGCAGTGTGCTCCATCCCTCCGCCAGCAGCCGAGGACTGAGTCATGCCCAAGGCAGCTGGATGTGAATCACTCCCTGGGTAGCTAGGCTCCGCTGTGTGCACCCTTAACACAGCCTTACAGCTGGCAGAGGAACATGTTCTCCAGTGCTGTGGTTTCACTGGTTTTCATTAACTTTGTGTAAATTGTTACTGCCATAAGAAGATCTTCCTTTCTCAACTGTTTATTTCTGCCTGAGTTATGCCTCCTTCTTTGTGCCAGTACAAGCACTTCGTGCCTATGTAGTGGACTGCATCAGGTTTAATGCTAACTACTTAGTTTTAATCATGGTTAATAGTTTTTAATCGTGATCAGCTTTAACTTGCATCAGTTTCCCAAGCCACTTCACATACTAGCTACATAAATGCTTGTGTTGGTATAAATAAGAGGTTGTGCCTGGGCATGCACAAGAAATTATGGATGGGGGGTGCAGGACCACTTGTTTCAATAGCCATGATGGGTTATAGTAGCTTAAAGTGCTTATGAAACCACAGCTAAGAGTTTGTGGGTTCCGTCCAGCCATATTCCCTGTTTTTAATACCAGTCCCCCGATCCTTGTTTCTGGATCCGTAAGACTTCTTCCTAGTCCCGTCTCCTGTTGGTTCAATGTTAGTCTCTGGTACTAACATTAAGTACTAAGTACTCAATCTTACTTTCTGTTAGCAAGTGATCTGTCTGACATTGCTCCAAGCAGATGTGTCTTTTCTTGTCTTGGATCCTTTCTTGTATGGAGTCTCTGACTTTCTGATCTTTGACTGCAGTGTGGTCTCACCACGTCTTGGACCACGTGCAGACAAACTCCCGGATTTCGTGAACTCTGACTGTGTTCTTGTCTGCCCCCTTCAGCTAGTGTTTTCTCTGACTTTTCCAATTCAGGACTTCAGTGTCTTCTCACCTGCTACCATACACTATTCTGAATGGGCCTAACCCACTAACTGATTGTTGTCTCTTGGTTTTAAGGCACATCAGTCACCCACAAGAATGTTTCTAAGACACAGAGAAGGACAAGATTAAAAAAATGAAGTAAGTTCTTTTTTATTTCCAGGAAGCTTCTTAGTGTGAAGGATAACCTACGAATCAGTGTGAAGTCCTTGTTTAAAAGTCTAACAAGGGATAATACAGCCCAGTATGATCAGCTGACATGACGAGGGAAATGATCTCAACCCTGAGTAAGATGAAACAGTGAAAGAATTTGAAAACAAAGACAAGTATTTTGTCCGATGTGAGAGAAAAGTAGCAGAGTAGTGTAGTACATTTGAAGCCAGAGAGTATGGGTATGAACCCCTAAAACCCGCATCCTGGGCTGCATCAAGAGGAGCGTGGCCAGCAGGTCGAGGGAGGTGATTCTCCCCCTCTACTCTGCCCTGGTGAGACCCCACCTGGAGTACTGTGTCCAGTTCTGGAGCCCCCAGCATAAGAAGGATATGGACCAGTTGGAGAAGGTCCAGAAGAGGGCCACGAAGATGATAAAAGGGCTGGAGCACCTCTCCTATGAGGACAGGCTGAGAGAGTTGGGGCTGTTCAGCCTGGAGAAGAGGAGGCTCCGGGGAGATCTTATAGTGGTCTTCCAGTACCTCAAGGGGGCCTGCAGGAAAGATGGGGAGAGGCTGTTCAGTAGGGCCTGTTGTGATAGGACAAGGGGTAATGGTTTTAAAATAGAGGGGGGTAGATTTAGATTGGATATTAGGAAAAAAATTTTTACAATGAGGGTTGTAGAACACTGGAACAGGTTGCCCAGAGAGGTGGTGGAGGCCCCATCCATGGAAACGTTCAAGGCCAGGCTGGATGAGGCTCTGAGCAACCTGATCTAGTCGGGGATGTCCCTGCTTCTTGCAGGGGGCTTGGACTAGATGACCTTTGAAGGTCCCTTCCAACCCTAACCATTCTGTGATTCTAAAAAGAGGTTTATATTAATGTTGAAGGCTGCAGGCCTTCCTTCATGAGAGGCTGGATTGCTGAATGATACACATGAAACAGGTGAAGGAGAGAAAGTAGGGAAACAATGAAAGCTCTTTTTTGAACTTGACTGACAACTAGACATGAACAATGTATTGTCTGAGAGACAGGCTGAGGTTTCAGGAAGGACAGAAGGAGATTGTTGTGGATTAGACGGAGGTTCTGTGAGTCATCACTGGAAAGATGGTTGCTGGATTCATGTTTGCAACCGAGATTACCCAGAGACAAAGGGCAGATCAGGAGCTGAAGGACTAGCAGGTTTGAAAATATCCATTCAAAGGGGTTGTACTAATTTAACTAGAGTGGCTTTTAAATTGATTTAATAACATTAATCAGACATTTGAATCTGGAGGAAGGCAGGCTCAGGAAGACAGGAAAGGTCAGATATCATCACGTGATTGTGAGACACAGGGCCAAAAATTGTTTATGATCTCGTTCCTTTGTAGTAATCTGCTGGCACAACAGGCCATAAGTGGCCAAGTACATTACCCTGTGCGCAGGAGGAAATTCTGTGTAGAAAAAAACTGTTTTAACTATATCAACTCAATTTGGCATTTTTTCATGTTAGGTCTGTAACCAAGCCCAACAGCCACGAGTAGTTCAGAGTTCTTGTGTGCCAAAACAGAGCTTTGGGGCAGTCTGAAAGGGGATGCAAGCCTGTATGGTGCTGAAGCTACTCCCCATTTTCATTGCTAAACCAGCTGCAGAACACCACTCACAGGAAGCAATCTTTGCTATAACCCATATTCTTGGATAGGGCAAGTTTGCTGTCAACAAATAAGTCCAGAAAGAAAGATGAGAAAGCATCTATGTTTTATTGTATGGAAAGGACAATGATGAATTCTGTATTCTTACTCAGTTTCTTTACACTTTTCCAGTAGCACAAAGGGGCTGTAGAGTTCTTGAAATTTCTCCCTAGGGAACACTCCTTGTGTTGAGGTTTCCTCACTTTGAACAGCTATTTTGAGCTGCTGCAATGATCTGTAGGGGGCTGTGGCAGCAAAGTAATTTAGAGCTGCCAACTTACATGAGAGGCATTGCCAAGAAAAATGAAGATTCAAATATGGAATAAAGCCGCCTTTACCAGCCCTCCACCCAACGGGCAGCAAAGAATCGTGCTCCATCTTTGTGAAGAAGAACATTCATTATTAATATTTATGTAGAGATTATGTTACGCTAATTCTTTGCAACCCTGGTATGTGACTGTGAGAAGCAGAAACTGTAGCGTGCTGTGAGAAGCAGCACTTCTGCTGTCTTCCTCAATTGTTTTGAAGGTTGCTACAAAAAGAACAGGAAAGCAAGTTGCTACAGAGCCAGTGTAGGCACAGAGAATGCATGACTTCCAAGGCAATTTTTCCCCTCTTTTAAAAACAAAAGCACTCTATCTATCATCTCTAATATTGCCAACCTGGCCCTGCTCCTCCATTCCCATTCTGATTTACTTGCCCTGCTTCTCAGATTTCTGCTTACGGAGAGGACAGCAACTGCAGCCAACTTCACAGTTCAGAGTCAAAAGCCATGGAACAAAATTTCTCAGCAAATCTGAGCTGTTCTTCTATGTGACAGAAATTCTAAATTGTGTCATTACAGTAACAAGAAACAATGATCTTTCAGTAACTTGAGCAATTTTTAGCACAAAATAGTGATTGCAAACACCTCATAAGGTTATTTCCTACTGAATAAATGAATTTATTGTCTACAGCCAGCAATTATCTTTCTAAATTAAATGAAGAAAGTAAATACAAAGAATTGTCCTTCTGTGAAATCCTTCTCAGGATGCCATTACGGTTTCCTTTGCAGTTAGTTCAGATTTGACTGATAATTGTAAGTATAGTATGGCTACGCAGCTTATCTCCTGACAAATGACAATTGCTGACAAAAAAAAAAAAGGAAGTGTTGACAATTAAGTAAATCTTGTAAAATTCTGTATATGTTAAATCGTAACAGTAAAAGTAGCATACCTTTAATACTTGGACAGTGTATATTATGTCTTATTCAAAACATCCAATTACTGAAGCTTCTTGAAGTTTAGCTTACATATCCAGCAGCAAATATTTGGCAAATAGAATAATCACTCAATTACATTTGGAAAAGGTGAATTAAATGAGAAAGGCTAGGAATTACAATTTTGGCTTAAATTGTGATTGCTACTGATTTAAGCGTGTTCTGTGGGCCTGGATGTCATGGTGATGGTTTATAAAAACACCACTGCTGGAATTAACCACCTTTGCAGTGACAGGTGTGAAATTTGCTCCTCTCCATTCACCTGGCACCAGATCCATGAGCTCACGTGCTAGTTCCTTTCAGGAATGGGGCGGAGAAGATGCAGTCTTTTGAACGGGCTGCATTAATTTTCTTGAGTTCTGCTCTACCTTTGTTCTGAACCATGCTTTTCCACAAATTCCTGCCACTATCTAAACTGTCTTTGCTCCCATGATCAGTCATTGTACTCATTAAAAACTGAGGCAAAGTATTCATTTCAGATCAATAGCGAAGTGCAATTTATCTTTTGCCAAGATTATCTAGCATCTCTCTCCATTTCGTATTCCATAGCACTACAGTCCTTTCTTTATTGTATTTTGTTTATGAGGATGAAGAATCTTTTTTTTGTTGTTTGCTTTTCATATATTTTTGGAAGCCTAACTCAGCTTGACTTTTGGCAATTCTCACTTTATCCTTCCTTTTCTTGATCCCTTAGATAAAATTTCCTTTGTGCTTAATCCTTTTTACCATTTTGTAAATGTTTTGGGTTTTGCTTGTGGTTATTTATTTGAATATCTCTGAAGCTCTTCATTAGAACTTTCCCTGCTTTCTTGAGACACAAAGTCCACATATGTTTATCCTTTTCACTTAAAATAATTACATTATCCTCAATATTTGAATTCCTCAGTCCCTGACTTCACAAATAAGCTCACTTATTTATCAAAGCTTGTCCTTTTGAAATTGAGAATATAGTTTACTTTTGGAGTAGGAGCTCTTACCTTCTTTTCCCAAATCAGTTTTGACCTAAGTAAATAGTTTTATATCTGTTGTGGCCCTCTTCTGTTATTCGTATCAACTCCTCTTTGTTAGGCAATGACTATCATGCCTATACACTTTTTCATACAAATTTGATTAATTAATACAATGCATTGAATGCAATAATTAATGTAATTCCCAATGCAAGGATTACAACATAGATGTTTTGTCTTTATCTATGAAGATGGCTTATAAAGGCTTTTAGCCTAGTGGTAGTTATCTTCTACTTGCCTTTCTGTTTGTACCTAATTTACTAAATAGATGATACTATTCAACCATATTCTAAACTAGTTACAGGTGATCTTCAAAAAAGGACTGAAAAGAGACAGTTGGGTAATCCTGCTTTTTTCTTATTGACTTTATTTTTTCAGTGTTCAAAAATTTGTGTGTCGATTCCTACATTTGGATAATTAAAAAGTACATGGAAACTGCTGCTTGAGATGATTTGCAGTTGTGTTCCTGCAAGTGAAAAGACTGACTTAACCTTCCTCATTCTGCCCTATGGTGTCAATTGTATCTTTGAAGCAACGTTGATTTGTAGTCGCTAATATAAAGCAAGAAAATTACTGTTTCAGATCCTAAAACCATCCAAGATTGCCTTACTAAATGAGGCAAAAGAACAGCTTCTCTTGTGACTTCAGTCTTCCTGTGCGCTCCAAAACAAAGCTGTCAGTCAATAGAAATCTTACACATATCTAAGCAAAACTTGTACTTTCTCCCCTTCCACAATCTCCAAGCACCCTTGGTCATTTTAGTCCAAATGGTTTGGCTCTTGCAAACATTTACACGTTTAACTTTTAAACTAATTTGAGGTCAACAGAGGTACACAAATCTATGAAGATATGCATGTAGAGAAGTATTAGCATGCATGACAGAATGAGAAAGGCAGATTCCTCGTAGCTCCTTTGATAGGAAGAAAAGGTAATTTACAGTATTATCTATTGTCATCTGTTACTGGGATACAGGATAATCAGCACTGACCTTCAGAGAGGGGTTCCAGGGAGGAAAATGAACTGCACCCTTTGTTCTTATTTATGATTTCTTGGTCAAACCAAAATTTTATTCTGCTTATTTTTACAGTAGGAATTTAGGTTCTATCTGCTCTCCCCTCCACCTGTACCTAGTGACAGAACAAGAGAAATATCACAAAAAATAGATATTTTAATTGGCATGCACTGTAGTTAAATAATAAATGAACCCATAAAAGATCTTTATGAAAGTTTCTGTGCCTCATTTCCCTAATTCAGATTAAGAGTTCATATCTGAGACCTCTCCATTATCTTCTGATAAGCAGCTAAACCAAGAAAGCTGCAGTAGACAAAGGGAAAACACGTTGTTTCAGAAAAAAAACGCAAAGATTTTTTATACTTTAAGGAAAAGACAAGCACTATCTTTTCAAATACCCAAACTGAACTGTATAGAAAACTTTATTTGAAGGAACTGACCCAGGAAGGAAGGGATGTCAACCACACAGGGGAATTTTATTTACACAGAGTTAACAAAGATGCACTCATTTTCTTTTTATGACCCAATATACAAGGCCGAAGGTCAAAGCTAAAAAGATCCTCAGGAAGACAATTTTGAAACACTGAAAACCTTGTTTCTCCCAGAGACTGCACAGGTAAATCCGAAGTTCAGTTTAAAATTATATTCCTTTAGTTTTCATTTAGTTGCTCTTGGACGTAAAACATGTTAATTCCTTATTGACTTGATTGAGGAAAGCCAGGTTGTCTCTTCTGTGTACTGGTTGCTTCTGCAGAGACATCTGGTTGTGACTGATTTATAATCAACCTTCTGCAGGGAAAATTTAATCACATTTATAATAAAAGTAATGAGAAAAATATTTATATAGCTTGTAATTGCTTACATTGTTTCTGATTGCTCACTTACATAAAGAAAGGATTTACATTTGTCATATTATTATCAATTTTAATAAGCCTAAGCATAAAAAATAACTAGTTAGGTCTTAAACTAATGAGACTTGTTAAAAAATAATGGGATTTCAGACATTAATAAATTGGGATTTGACCTCTGGGGTATTTGTCAATGTGTACATTCAAAATTTTAAAACTCTTGAAACTGAAGCTAAAAGAAAACACAAGGCTATCACATGAATAGAAATACAAATCTTAATATGAGACACTGAGCAATATTGATATGATAAAAACAAAATGGCCCTTTATATGGCTTTATACACACTGCTATATTTCATCTATAGCAAGAAAAAGCTTTTTTTATCAAAGAGGAGTAGGTACTAGATTTGAGAGATAATTAGCTGGTTTACAATTGAAATAATTTATTCTACTCTACATGACAGTATCATTCAAGTCTCTCTGTAGTAGCACTCCCTGTTGACAATGCTACAGCTAAGCTTGTGTCAGTATTTCAAAAATAAAACCTTTAAACAAAGGTCGTGACTCATTTCTGAAAATTGCTCGAGGATAAATCGAGGACATATTTTTGGATGATATAAAAAAGTAATCTAGCTGTTTTGGAGACTGGAAGGCAAAGCTTTTACATAGAGTTGTATGTAAGTGGAGTTGATCATAACAACCAACAAGGTGCTGGCGAAAAATATTAGATTTTCATGACTGCACTCCTTTTTTCTTTTTTTTGCCATGGACCGGTAGTCCTTGATTAAACCAGGGTGTACTTTGTGTCCTTACTTTTCATAAATATTTCTTTAGTAGTGTAATACTACTCTCCCTCTATGTTTTCAAAATACTAGCTAAGGTCTAAATTGCACAACTGTCTTTGATTGCAGCTTTGAATTTGTCCACCAGCTAGGCCAACTATGGTAGAAGAGGCACATTAAACTTTTATATACTTATTACTAACTGCAAGTGCAGGAGTCTTTTTGTCATTTGATCAACTGAGTATCTCTTACTAGTGATTTAATTCTGTGTGTAATTATAGAATATATGCTGCCTGGTTATGAAAAAAGACACATCTTAAGAAATACAGTCAGTTTAATCACAGTAATTTGATTTTTTTTAACTTAGTACTTGCAACACAGAACTTGATTGTATATTAAAAACAACAGCAACAACAAAAATCAGTTTTCTTCTCCATCTTTCTACCATCTTTCTGGTCTCTTTAATTCATATTCCAGCAAGTGTTCAAGGCTTTTCATCTGAAGAACTCTTCTGTTCTGGTTACTCTATATCCAAACTTGCCCTCAACAAGGAAGTTGTTCCTTGTAGTAAGAGTGACATACATGAAAAATGGTAGGAGACAGTACAGATTTTCTTGACTCATAGTCACCTGACATAGTTGGGGTACAAGAGGTACAAGAGGTACAAGAACTTCAGATTAGTTCTTCAAATTGTAAAGCATCATGTACGAACATTACTTTAGATTTCTATTCTCTGATTCAGAGCAAGAAGTTAATTCAGAGAATCCTTCAATCTCTAATTTTAGAAGTAAATAGCAAGATTTAGACAGGTAATCTAAGAATTTATTTATCTTTGTTTGTATCCATGTCTGTTTATATCAGGAAAATAATGTAATTCAACATGCTAACACTATGTCATTTAACAACTGCTAAAGTGATGAAGTTTTACTGTTTTCTCAGTTTCATTTACTAGCCTAGGACAGGATGTATTTCAGTTTGAGAAACTTGCCATATTGAATTTTATACAGAAAACTAGAAAATATTCTTCATATAGACTCTCAGTAAGTTCTGTTCAGGTTCTGCCTACTTCCTCTACCTCAGATTGTCTGCTCCAGATCTCTGCATCTTTCCCTGTTGGTGTATTCTTCTCAGCTGTTTCTGTGTGCATTTACTTTGTGGACAGTTTTAAGATGTTAATCACTCCATGGCAAAAAGATTCCTGAAAAGGCTGATTAATATTCCTTTGGTCTAAGAACTTTCAAGTCATAGAATCACAGAATAGTTTGGGTTGGAAGGGACCTTCAAAGGTCATCTAGTCCAACCCCCCCTGCAAGGAGCAGGGACATCTCCAACCAGATCAGGTTGCTCAGAGGCCCATCCAACCTGGCCTTGAACGTTTCCAGGGATGGGGCATGCACCACCTCTCTGGGCAACCTGTTCCAGTGTTCCACCACCCTCATTGTAAAAATTTTTTTCCTTGTGTCCAGTCTGAATCTACCTCCCTCTATTTTAAAACCATTACCCCTCATCCAATCACGACAGGCTCTGCTGAAATCCTTTCTTGGCTTTCAAAAAACATGCATTTGAACACTTTGAAAAGTGTCATATGTTTCATTTTTGCTATGAAACTTCTGAAGCAATTACAGACACCACCAGAGAAATTAATCTCGTTTAACTTTTACATATGCAATGCAGATGTTGATAACTAAGATGTGTCACCTAGGGATTCCCTTGGTGGACAGTGTAGAAGAACAGGTATGTTTAGGGCATGAATCACCTGACCTATTTTAGACATTAGGATTCATTAAATTTTCTAGGTACACCAAAGGGTCTACTTGTCCTACTGGAAGAGCAGGCATAAGGGTGGCAGTGAAACTGTACGGCCAGTTTGGGAAGACAGAACAGAGAACTGAACTGCCTCTGCAGCAACAGTTTTATTACACGTTTTCAGGAATGCTACAAACTCGGTTGTAATAAATCATAATCTATGGAATAATTTATTTTATTAATATAATTTATTCAAACTGCTGAGAATTTTGCATGAATGCTGCATGAAATGGCTGCATGAAAGCATGCCTTTCTGCTTCAGGTATTGAAATATTGATGCATCTTTACTGGGGAGAAAATATTAATAAGTTTCTTAGAAAATTTTTAAAGAAAGGCAACAAAGACCCCTGCTGAACATTGATCTGAGAGCATTTGTCTTCCATATTTACAGCATCAGCACTGGAATTTGTGTTATCTGACTTTAGACGTCTGCAGTACTGAGCTAGTTCTGCAGACTTCGAGTCAAAGCAGAGCAACTGACAATCCTGAGGTTTAAAGATATGACTACACGGGAAAGTATGCTGTCAGCCTACAACGGCTGACACTGCAACATCAGAGTACTTAACAGAGCTGCTCAGCCTGACACAATCCAGCTTCACCAAGTGTGATTGTACTGGGTGGAGCCACACCAAAATGTGAGGAGGTCTCCCTGTGCCAAAGGTAATGTGCCTCACATTTCTGGTTTGCATATCTTTCATATATGTGGAACTTAAGCAAGCCCTTCTAAAATGTGATTAGTGATGGGACAGGAATAATGAAATTTTGAGGAGGAGGAAAAAATAACTTCACACGATGGAATAATGTTTCTGGGCCTAAGAAAACACACCAGAAGGTACATTGTGTGTGGCAGGTTGTGGGTGACTAGCAATGGATGAAGAAATTCAGAGTGAAGAAAGCCACATAAATGAGATTGTATGCTGAAGAGGTACTGGCCCTGGCCTTCATCAAAGAGACACCAGACTGAGAGCCACTCTGATGACAGATAAGCAAATAGCATTTATACTCTGTAAGTTAGCAATGCGAGCCTGCTTACCAGAGAGTGGGCAATCCTTTGGGCTGGAAAATCCACAGTGAAAACACTTGTTGTGCAGGTCTGCAAGATCATTATGCATCTCCTACTTTCCTGAGATTATGAATCAGGGAGGTGCCTGGGGAACAGAGGAATCTGAAGCAGGGGATGATGAGGTTGTAGTAGGGAAATAGGTCGGACGCATCCTGAGTCTGCATCCTCTGAATACAAATGGGCATATTCGTCCATGATGTAAACCTTGGCAGATCAAGGAAGATACGCAGTACTTACAGGAAACATTTTTCTTTGACTGATTTTTATTGAAACGTGGATAGTGAAGCTCAGCCTTTGCTCCCCAAACGCAGAAACCAAAAAGAAGAGGTTCAACATTTGTTTCAGCAAATGCAAGGTTAATTTGGATTATTTACTCAAAATTCACAAGTAACACATCCTATTAAGCTTAGTCTGAGTGAAATAACCATACTGTGGTAACTGTTGCATGCTTTTAGCTCAGGTTTTGTGAGGCCTGCTTTAAGCAATAGGGAAAGCATGGCAGTAGCTTGGCAGGTTGAGTAGGCACACATCAGGTTAGTTACTATGGCATTGTTTGGTTAAGGGAAACATCAGATCCCTGTAGAGTTGTGTTCTCAGAAGGACTGTTTGCTGGTAGTCAGTGTTCCCATTATTGACCTTACAAACAACAATCGGTTTCAAATTAACTACGTTCATTACTGAAGTATCCTCGGTTTGAGGTCAGAGTCCAGAGGCTGAGGGAGGGTTTGGAAATATTCAGGAGCACAAGAACACACTTTGGAAGCAAGGAGAAGATACAGCATGGATGCAGGGTACTTCTGGAGGGTCCTTCTCTTGCTGCCGCACACATGATGACAATGCATGCCTCTAGGAACAGATCTGCAGAACAAAAGATCTCCCAAACCAAAATACTGATGTGGATGCACTCTCTATATGGCCAGAACACCCTCCCTGAGGTTCCATTCCCTTCTCTCCCCCCATCGCAGGAGTTTATCACTTCAGGCCCCACTCTACTTGCAAGAACTGCCAGGGGAGCACAGCACCAGGGTGACGAGTGGCAGCAACCATGTTGCCTGCAATAAGTCAGGAGGAGAAGTAAGGGGAAGGCAGCTTGGTCTGCCTGGAGTTAGAGACGAGGTGCATGGATACTTGGGGCAGCTAGGAATGAGAAGGGAGCTGGGAACCAGAACTGAGGACCCTAAGGATGAGGGTGTTGTATAAGGACATGCATTCAAGCTTTAAATGCAAGTATTTTTACAGAAACTTTTGCTATTCAGTCAGCATTGTCATTACAAAGCAAACTTGTTCTTATGTTAAGGGAACTGCTGAGGTTTGGTCACTTTTAACATCAGTATATGAGCACTCAGTGTAATGGTAATGTACTCTGCAGCTTTACATTCTCAGGAGAAAAGCTGAATTGGTCCTATAGACAACCTCACAGGAAGTTAATTTTGTAATTTAAATATGCTTGTTGAAAGCAAGCAAATAAAAAAAAAATCAATGATTGAGTACATATGTGATCAGGAATGTATCAACACTTTGCTGGATTGTTAGATTAATGGGCTAAACCTGTTAATGTACTGCTAAGGCAACTGTGTCTTTTCTCAGATAGCCAGTATGGTTTCTGTACAGGTAGTCAAAATTTTGCTGGTTTCCCTGTCTGGGTTCTCAGGCTGGTGAAGAGGCTGGCAATAGTTGCTGTTTGCAGGGCAGACCGGGAATTACAGCTCTGCAGCCATGGACATTTAAGAAATTCCAAGGAGGAATTTGAGCCTGAGGGAAGGCTTGTTTCTTTTGCTCCACGACTCCTAAACTTGTCTAAAGAGTTGATTGGTAACAGATGCACCTATCTGCCTTTCTGGTTTTTTGGAAGCATGTTGTTTTGCAGCCACAGGATTTTTCCTGTGATCTCCCCAGGATTTTCACCCTTTACTGTGTATGCTCCTCGCCAGCATTCTCTGTGGAATAAAGAGGCTCTGGAAGTGTATTATCCCTTGTTTAACCCACTTTTTCCCTTAATCTGCATCAGTCCTTCAGCAGTTATGGAGGCTGTGTTATTTTAGGACCCTCTGTCAAAGGAGAGATTGTTAGATTCGCTCAGTAACAGGAAGGAGAAGGAATTTGGAAATTCCTGAGACTTCTTTCCCTGCAGGAAGGTCTGTCTCCTTCCAGACAGCTTGCTCTGGGTAAAGGCATTGCTGCAGGAATGCTAAATTGCTGGAGATTGCCTGTGAGTTCTACGAAAGGGGGAACTGATCTAGGGGATCTTAAGGTAGGAGCACTGCAACAGTGTAGTCGGTGTTAAACTTAGTACAGGAAGCAGCCGTTATGACCACCATAATGTCCCCAGCAGTGACAAAGGCCCAGGTACCCAGGTACACACAGTTGCAGGTTCCCAACCATAGGTACTGGGAAGATCCAAGGGCATATCTTCATGAAGTGAAGCATGGAAACCTAAGAAAATTATGCGGAGTAATCAAAAATGATCCAGGAGGATAAACTGGCCATTTTTGTATGTGTAAAATATATATACTGAAGACATCAGAATTTTCCCCTTGTCTGAAAGACAAAGAAAAGCAAGCTACCATTAAAAGCCTGTTCCTTTGTTATGCTAAGCCACAGAAGAAAAGAAAAGGCTGTTTCTTTTAAGAGAAAAAAAGTCAAGTTCAAGCATTGCCACAAAGGAAAAATGCATATTTTTTTAGAGTAAAATGCAGTAGGACATCCTTGAGCTGCTGTCCCCTTTCCTTACTGTACTTATCTTGACTCTTTGGGAATCTGTTTCTAATCCCACCTTGTTTCAAAGAACCCCTGGCTGGCCACACTAATGCTTGCCCTGCCTTAACACGCTGCTCTCTGCCTGCTCTTCAGAGGTGGGTCTTCCATTTCAAGCGTGAGTAGTTTAGGTGAATGATATTATTCAGGCAACACAAAAGCTGAGTTTTCACATCAATTTAGTGATGGAAATATGGATAAATATGAGAACACTTGAATTGTGGTAGAGTATGTACATTTTCATCATAGGTTCAAGAGGATAAATAAAAAGCAACTCTGTGCTCTGGCATCACTGTGGAGGTCAACCAGCAGAGCATACTCTCTGCAATCTCCTCTCATATGCTTCTCCTGATGATACATTAATTAAAAGCAAATAGATTTATGATCAATACTCAGTCTGTCTGTAGGTCATAGAAAAATAAATGGTAGGCCCTTCCAAGACCTGCTGTACCAGAGAAATGACAGGTACAAAATATTCCTAAACTTGAACAGGGCTTTTGGCTTCTAGAATTACATCCAGCTTTAATAGAAACTGCAGCTATTAATGGGCACTCACGTAACAGAACAGAATTACTTGAGCAGGATTGTTTATTCCCAATCCTACCAAAAGCTCTGGGTGAGCACAGTTTAGTCAGGTGTTAAATATGATTAACTGCAGTGGCTTTGGGTGGCTTAACATTTTATTTCCAACACCTAGTTTCTTACAGTGCCACAATACATGAGCCAATCTGAAGATAATACAGCTATTGATTTTTTAAAATGACAGAAGTGCATTTAATGGAAAACACCAGTACAAAAAAAAGCATGTATGATTATTATCAGTATATAAGATAAAGTAATAAACATAATACAAAAGTAGCATTCTTAGTATGAGACTAAAGTGATTAATTTTGCCATGTAATTGCAACTGATAATAGGGGGGCTATACAAAAGTTGAAACCATTCTAAAAATATGTCTACACACAGCTTAGATTCAAAAATCAATAGAGACAAGTTCCGTATTCTCTGGATTTCATGCTAAATTTCTGGAAGTCACAACTGGCTCTCATACAGCACCTTAAGTCTGTCAGTTAAGCGACAGACTATCTTCCTGTCAAACCCTGCCTCCGATGGGACTTTGTTCAAGGCACAGCAAAGCTTGTGCACAAATCTGACACTGTGAGCATTGGGTTTGTTTAGCTTTTCTGAGGCATGTCACTCCCTGTACTGCTTTAACACACTATGTGAGGCTTTATGCAAATGGCTACAAGGTATTTATGTCTGTCAGGGACACACCTTGGACCAGCTCCTAATCGTTCCCGCATTTTCTGCATAAATGCAGTAGCAGTGGTAGATAAGCATCTCACTGAGATAACATGAAGGCTCAGGATCTCCGGTCCCCGGTACAGCACAGCCACACGTTGATCTACTTGAACTCAGAGCAGTGAGAAACGCACGCCAAATGCTCTGTGCCAGGAGTTGAGATCATTTGTTTTGAAAAAAAGGGATATACCGCTCCCTTATTTTCTGTCAACAAGGATGATGGTGCAAGGTGGCCTCTACTATGCAAGAGACTGCAGAGACAATGGGATCTACTGCAGCCTACCCACCCAGAGTACTGAATGTCCCAGTTGTTTTGAGCTGCTGAACGGTACAGAGTCATGTTTTGTCAAACCTTTTCCAAGACAGGGTGTACGGCAAGTGTTCTTTGTGTCCTGACTTCTATCAGGAAGCCCTGGTTTTTTGCTTCAGGGTCTTCAGGGTCCTTCTCATGGGTTTCTGATTGCTGAGCTGGGAAGACATGTACATTTTCCATCAAACTCTCTCCGTTATGCAAGGTCATTCTAAAGGAAAAACAGGGAATGGCAGCAGTAATCCCATTAACTCCAGCAGGATTAAATAATTATTACAGCTGTCAGTGTCAAGTCCCAGAATTTGCCTCTACTCTGGAATACCCTTACACAAGATACCATAATTATCAGGATATCAGCTCCTGCCACCTCTTTTTGGTACCTGTCTGTCAAAAAGCTTTTATTCCAGTAAACTGAACCTTGGCTAGAAAAAGTACATAGATTCATGTCTTAATGTACAATCTTTCTTATGTCTCATATAAATTTTTTTAAAGGCTGTACTTAAGTTATTTAAATGAAGAAATTAAGCTTCTTGCCCACATATACTGGGCTTGCTATTTTTTATATTAGAAGACTCCTTTTTTTTTATATTAATTACAGTGCAGCTTTTAGAATGACTTAAGCTTCAAATCCTCTGACTAAGAAAGATATCTGAGTTCGCTATTTTCATGCAGAAATTGTCCTACAGGATATAATAATTGGATTTGGACTTGTTATAAGATTACAAAGAAGGAACCTCCTACCAGGATCAGAGTGCTGCAAAATATTTGCAATCCTAAGACATGTAGAGTAACTAGGTGGAGCTTTTACAAGTATTAAGCCACTTCTGAAGTCTCTAACTCTGATGCTGCCTTTGGGGAGACTCAGTTATTACTCTATTAGGGACCTGGGTGGCTAACAGCCACAGTAGGGGATTACTTGCCCACCATGTAACAAAGGCACTGGCAAGTGCTCAAATTTGCTTTATTTGCCTGTAAAAGTATTGTTTCTCCAGGTCTGTTGTGCGTGTATATAGCTTTACAGCTCCCTTTGGCAGGATGGCAAGTGCTGAGAACTTTGTGGTTCAAGCGAACTGAAAGGGAAGAGTGGACCTTTATGGCGGCATGGAAACACGCAGAAGGCACGGTGCTAAACTGCACCTGTAGGCTACACTTCAGGCAATACTTCTCCAGCTATAAAACTGATAACAAGCAATACAGCTATAAAGCACACCCACAAAGTCAATGTACAGATAGAAGAGTCAATGCAGGTAAGCTGCCTTATGCCTGTTAACGCAATCTTATGATTAGAAGTATATAATAATTTTATATGTTATGTATTTATGCATTCAATATATATTTGTGTATAGTAATGACTTCTGGGTAGGTTTCTCAAGAAAGGTATTTTTAAAATAAGGAGCGTAATTTAGAAATATATTTTGTAATAAATACAATGTTGAGACTGAAGGATTTTAGTATCAGAAGTTATCCATGTATTCTGCTGTTTGACTTGGGTTTCAAGTTGTATCCTTTCAAATGCTGCAGAAGGGCATTCCGCAGACCTTCCACAGACAGCTGGGGCTGTTAGCACGCCTCAGTGCGGCACACTCCATGCCACACAGCATGGGAACAACATAAAAACTTACGGCCCATCTCAGCTATGTTACATCTTCATTTGGCCCTGCTCAGTAGTTTTTTGTTTTGTTTTTTTTTTTGGTGTTCCTTTGCAACACGTCTTCCTGCTGTAGATCATGATAAAATAGCTTATTGTATTGGAGATAAATTTATAAGAATATCACATCAGTGAAAAAAAACAACTTTAGAATGTTATAAATATGTTTGCACAAGGGGTTTACCAGGTTAGCTGTGCTGATTTCCAAATCAATACAGCAAGAATAGTACCCAAGGCTGTGTGCAGCCAAGGTTTTAGCACGGTTTAGGTCTGTTTATACTGGTTTAGCCATCAGCAGGGCAGCAGACTGACATTTCCTTCCCAATGTAGCTGTAACAGATGAAGACAGGACGTCTCATTGATTGTCATCATCCAGCAGCAGTTTACTGCACCCACATCTGTCACTGGCAGGAATTGCGTAGGTGCTCCTTGGCTCGCTCCTCGGACACTTCACTGGAGGTTGTTCATCAGCCTCGCTGGCACCGGGGGACGCATTTTGGAGCAGGCGAGCAGAACTGTGGGTGGAAATAGCCTTTTGCAAAATGTCAGCGATGAAGGGCTGGGGAGTAGTAACATCTCTGAATGGAGCAACTGTTTGTAAACTTAATTTGTGCTTCTGGTCTAAATGTATAGTCATAAACCAAACAGATAAAAATAGTTTAAAGTCATTATAAGAGAAACAGCACATAAAAATTGAACTTGTTTAGTTAATATCACTTGAATTCAGTCCATATAGCTTCTGTATGTAGGAAAGAGCCCCTGAAAGGGACTTTAGAGGATTTGGCCTGCTGAAAGCTCTGCAGTGGTCACAGAACTTAGTGGAACTTAGATCTGCTTTTTATGCATGACCAGTTTGAGCCCCCATACTCTGGGGCTTTCCTCCATCTTTTGTCTTTATTTTCAATGTTGTTTCTCATATAGATGTGCAGAACTTTCCTGTTACCTCCTCTCTCTGTGAAAGTGTATTCTGTGCCCTGCTGCCTGACCAATATGAGCTTTACTCACTGCGTGTTTTTTGCTCATTAATTTACCAAATTTACTCCTCTATTTTCAGTTCATCCAGAACCGATATAACCAACAGATTGTTTTCAAGCATAAAGTTCTTCTCAGACATCTTTTTGCAACTAGATGGCTTTTTCTACCATTTTAGTGACCATTTTATACTTTCAATAAAATCTGAATTATTGACAGACAGAAATAAATTCATTTGCAATGAGTTCAGTTCATGTCTTTGTCTTACTTCCATCAAAGTAATATCAAGGTGAATTTGATGTTTGGCTCCCCCCCAGCCCCATTTTAATGTGTTCTGCGAGGGGATAAGCATGACATATGGTATCAATATTTAAGTGATATCAAGGAAAGGAGATTACACACAAAAGAAAGCATGCAATTTTATCAGACTTTAGAACAGGTATCACGTTACCTGCACTGTGCCAAAATCACCTATTTTTGTATCTGAATTTAAGCCGGATACAATCTAGGATGTTGGAAATGTGAAAAAAGAATGCACTTAATAAAGGCAGAAAATACACTCATACGTACACAGCATATGATTCTCATCTGTGGATGTTCAAGTAGACAATCTTTCATATGCAGGAAGTCCTAAAGGCAGTGAAAATCTTTCATTCAGTAGGGTTGTACAGTATGGACCTATGAATACTTTTTTCTATTTTATTTTTTTTAATTTTTAATTTACAAATAAACTCCTGTGGGTTCTGACAACAAACTACAATTTTATATGTTTGGGAAATGATGCCTAATTGCTGAAGCAGGGGCGTTTAACAACGACTCATTTTCTGGCTCCTGAAATGTGATCCTGGTTTCTACTAATTTCTGTATTAATCCTGACAAATCAAAACAACTGTAGTTTTTCTGCTGTGATGCGACTAAATGGCTCTGGAGATTTCCCTTGAATGTTGTAAATGGTATGGAAACTCCCAAGACCAATTTTTAGTATGTTTCCCAGACTTTCGGTCCTCAAACCTTATTTATAAACTACCGGGAATTGTATCTATTACATCATCAAAGGGTACTTCTCTGTGACTGTAAGCCTCAGGAAACAGGGCTTAGGTGATCTGCTGTTTGCCTGCCCGTTTGTCAGACTCTCTCTAATAACTTTTGAATCCATGAGTTCGTTTCAGTTACATTTTACACAGAAATAGAAAACTTCAGGCTATGCAATTCCCCCAAGTTTCATGAAATTTAACAGCTCAGTAAAGGAAAGATCACTTCCTTCAAATTATTTCTGTGACTGAAAAGCTGTTGCCCGAGCTCAAAGGTTATTTATTATGTTTAGTTTGCTGGCAGCCAGCACATGCCTAGCTCAAAAGCAGCCACATCGCCTCAGTTCTCACCCAGCTGGTAGCTGGGAGGCAGGAGGAGGGAGCTGTGGATACTGGGAGAAGGGAAGATTGATGGTGGGCAGGGAGCCCGAGCTGTGGACAACGGGAAAGGACGAAGCATGGGACGCAGATCCAAAGAAGCTAGGGCTCCATTTCTGCCACTTCGTAACAGCACAATTTGATCTCTACCTGGGAATAACTGGAGTCAAAAGCAACACATTAAAATTAAACAGACTGAAGTGACCTTGGCACCCAAAATGGATTCTTAGTGTAACCAGCACAATGGTCACAGTTGAAACAAATTTTCTTTATATTAGTTTATCTTCTCCATAAGCATGCAGTTTCCTACCTACAGTATTCAGGATTTCACTACTGGGAACAATTTGGTAATCTGATCCTAGTCTATTGCTATTGTTTCTGTTACCATTGATATCACAATTATTTCTGTTTCAAGCATGCTTGCTTCTATAACAAGGATGCTAAAGTTACAGGTCTTTGTGTTTTGCCTTATGCCAAAGAAGCCATTTATATCAAAGAGTCTTACACCAAAGAGTCCATTGCATGGACTCAATAGGCTATAGGAAGAAAATTTTGTTTGCACTAGCAGCTATCATTTTGCAACAATAAATAGTAACAATAAAATAATGGTTAATACTCAGAGTGTCCAAAGTTACCAATTAGATTAGAGATAGTCCTATTAAGGATGTCTAAGTATTATTGTACCTACTCTATAGACACAAGAACTGAAACACAAATAATGTTGTTTTTCCAGTGGCAACAATGAGGCTTGGAACAGACTCTGGAGTAAACGTGGCTCTGTTAAGTTACTACTGAAGCTCCATCTGATTTAAAGAGTGTATGAATTTCACTCCCTAAAATTTAAGTCTCCTTACTCTGAGATAACAAACAAACAAAAAACTTTCCATGTTTTTTTTTCCTTTCAGACAGTCCTGAAAAGCTCACACACCTGTAGAATCCAAATTCCTACAGTTCTCAGAAGTCATAGGGTTAGCGGAGAAGCTTGTTTTCCCACAGGTTTACCCAGTGGTAAGAAAACTTCAATCAGAGGAAGATTTTGTTTTGCCTGTCGTGGTATCAGACTGTGGCTGTGCAGAATCAAACACAGCAGCTCCAGATTGAGGAAGACGAGAGAAGAAAGCTCAAGTTCATGTGACACCTCATCACACTAAGGAGAGGGCAAACTCTGTAAAATGACATTATAGGCTGTTGGTAAGTATTCTGCTGGAGAGCAGAGCTGGGTCCAAGGTGACAGCGTAATTTTAGGTTCAGTGGCTTCTGTTTGTTGGCTTTTTCTGACAGCTGGACATACAGAATGTGCAGGAATTTCCATGCTTGCACTGCCTGCTCTCTGTCATATGGTGTAGCTCTTGCAGAAGCCACACACAAGCTTCATGTGGTTGAAGAGCTACAGATTGCCTATGACTGCATTAGAGGTTCCAAGCAGCAGCACATTTTGCTTGGCTAGTTCACACAACAGGAACTGTTATCAGTTTGTTAATCCTTTTGAGATCCATACTGTCTTCTTGCTGACACTAGTAGATGGGAAAGAGAAAATGAACTGTGACTACTTCCACCCAGTCCTAACCACAGGGATTTGGTAGTTTCCACATACAGAGTAGAAGATGAGAGCCATGGCAAAGCAATTAGCCTAGTAAGATGCATCCCACTCCCTTCCCATTCGTTGCTCAGAGCTTTCCTATGCGTGGCGGGTGGACCCTGGCCAGCAGCTAAACACCCACCCAGCTGCTTGTTTACTCCCCCTGAAGTGGGATAGGGGAGAGAATCGAAAGGGCAAACGCGAGAAAAACACATGGGTCAAGATAAAGACAGTTTCATAAGTCAAGGAAAGAAAAAAAAAGAAAGAAACAAGTGATGGAAAGCACTCACTCACCACCTCCCACCAGCAGAATGATGCCCAGCCAGTCTGCAAGCAATGGCAACTTCGCAAAAACTCCCCTCTAGGTTTATCACTGAGCATGATGTAACACGGCGTGCAACATCTCCTTGGTCAGCTCGTGTCAGCCTACTCACTGCGGGGGCAGAGTGAGAAACAGAGGTGGCCTTGATGCTGTGCAAGGACTGCTCAGCAATAGCTAAAACACTGCTGTGTTATCAACGCTGTTTTGGTCACAAATCTAAAACAACACCATACAGGCTGCTATGAAGAAAATTAATCCCATGCCAACCAGACAAAATACCCTATCAGAGGCTACAGGGAACCAAGGGCACTTTATCCTTCAAAGAAACATTACTACAGCAGCTGAAAGTACTTCAGCTTAGGTGCGTTAATTTAATAGTTTTGGTTGCCTTAATTTTGCTGAATGTCTTTGTGTAAAATTGGAGTGAGGATAACACAGAAGCCAGTGATAAGATAAGAAATCTTACTCAGCAGCAAGGGCATTCACGTTCTGTAGTAAAAGCAGACAGTAATTGTCTATGGATGAATCATTCCCATCCTTCCCTTGCATCAACTTTTATTTCTGCATTTTCTATGAAGCCAAAGTTATAGTCACCTTCTCCTTGATACTTTATCCAGCTAGAAGCACTGTAGGGGTTTGACAAGAAAATTTTTGAGGTCTGGCGGCAAGGGTTTAAAAACTATTTTTGCTTCAATAGTCAGTGCTTAGTCTTTTTTGTATATGGCATTAAGAACAGGTATTTGTTTGAGGATAATATTTTTTTTTTGAGTTGCAATGGCAAGATCATAGCCTGAAGTATAAAAGGATTTTGGTCAGTTCTTTTTTTTTCAGGTTGACTGAAATTTGGCTGACTGCAAATTCTTTGCTGCTCAATAGACAAGGCTAGTAAATCTAACTGATAGGTTTACTAATGCTTTAATCCAAAAGTTTTTCTAAAGCTGGGGAAATAGTCTGCTTGCATTACAGATAGAAAACCTGGTCCCAAAAGAACTAAAACCATGCAAGACAATGGAACTTCTGGTTCCTGCTCTCATTAAACCATCTGGCTTTCTTTAAAATTCAGAGTTGCTCAACTTCTTCAGCGTAGTGAGCCAGCAGTCGATGCTGTCATTTCCTATTTGTCTGTAAATACAGTTCTGGAATCTAGATAATTTAGGATTTTGCCACTGAGGCATGGATGGAGTTAGGAAATAACAAAAATTAGCGTGGAAATAAGAAAACCAGAACTTCAGTAACATATCGAGGCTCTCAGAAGAGGTGTTCTTAGATTTTCCTAATTCTGATTCCACCATAGTTTCACAAAACCCAAAATCATTCACAGGCAGGAGGGATTCAGCTTCTGGATCACTCATTTCTTTTGTTAGCACCTCTCCTCAGATTCTGACAAACTGTGTTCTAGTGAACTCCTGAGCAGGAGGTTTCCTCTGGACCATGGTATATAATAGCCACAACTGATGCAATATTGAGTATGTCTTTGGGATCAATTTATTTTTCATCATTTATCACCCTCCTATCATTCATTTCTCCAGCTAACAAATCCAAATGTATTAAGCCTCTCCTCACAGGATCATAAGAAGGCTTAAGTAGATCAGACCAGAGGCCCATCTAGCACACAATGAAAGAGTATAAGAGAAGGGCAAACAGATAGCAATAATCCCTTCTGTATGCCTTCCCAGCTTCCTGTAATTTGAGTCCTGCAGGCTTGCTAAAACAGAGGCAGTATTTTGTGTTTAATAGCTGCTCATGTACTTATATCTCATCATTTTACCACTTCACAGTTCTGAATTTTGGTTATCCAAGCCTGAACACTACCATAATTCTCCTGTATGGATTTTGAGACAAGGTAACTAGAACTGAAAGCAATACGCCAGTTGTGCACCACAGTTATATGCAGTACTATGTGTTTTACGTTTTGTTTTCTTAGCCTTTTTCCTAAAAGGGATTACCTTTCTTGCACTACTAGCCACTTCTGAGCACTGAACCTTTGTTTAGAGAACTACTCACGGTGATTTCAAGACTTTTTTCCTGACTGATACTAGCTTTTAGAGTTCACCATAATGTCTGTATGTTTTTAACCTGTGCATTATGCTGCATTTTGGAACACTGTTTTTCAACTACCACTACTCACACAGTGTGGTGGGAGCCTCTTGCAGTACTTTTCCATCAGCTTTAGATCTAAATTATTAGATATGTTCTTCAAATGCTATCACATCATCATTCATTCCTTTTCCCAGTTCATTTATGAACTGTGAACAGCTCAGCTTTAAGTACGAATGCTTGTGGGATAATCCTTCTGCCACAAAAACTCATGGTTTACTTCCATCTTTTGGTTTCTGCCTTTTAACTGGTTAGTCCATGAGATTAGGCTCCTTCTTAGGTCATGTAGAGCAGCAGAGTAATAGCAAAATAGGGCTGGAAAGAAAATCAAGAAATCTAATTTCTATCTATCTCCTCTCTTCATCACGTTAATGCTACCTTACCTACAAAATTTCTGACAGAGGTTTATCTAACCTTTTCTTTAAAAATATCTAATGCTTTTAATTTTAGTCTAATAATTACACAGTATCTCCAGAAAATTTCAGTATCAACTGCCCTTACCACTCAAAGGGTTTCCTGTATATAAATCTCACTTGGTATAACTGAAGCCTGTTATTTCTTGTCCTTTGTCTTCTATCCAATGACAATTTATTAAAGCCCTTTTAAACATTTGCTGTCAAAAACACTTGTAATAGGACATCACAATCTAGCATGACTAGCAGCAATACTAAAGTATAATAGTTCTATATATAAAAATTATATATGTTCTATAGACTTGTAATGAAATACTCTTCTGTAGCCACAGCTTATCTTCAGGATGGATTCTGCCATCAGTGGTATAAAACTTACTACATCCAATGTAAAAAAGTTGAAAACATAACAGTAGGACTTGATAAGGTTCAGGTTATCTGTTTAGCACAGTTCCATTTCTTCTGTGGGAACAGACTTCACTTCAGAAAGCTATGAGACGGTGCAGTCTTTCTGTATTCTCCTTTATATGCTTCAAGGATAATTAAAGACACATCCTTCCTTTTCCATTACATGCTACTGTATTTCCCAGTTCGTGGAGAAAGATCAGTGGATTCTACAGGAAAGTTTAGAATTATTTTTGGTGTTCTGAAAACTTTAGTGGTCATCAAGGAAATAGAGTAGGTGGAACATGGTGGTGCTGGAATGAGGATGCCAACGATGCAGGTAGACTGAAACCACGCATACCAACAAAGCCACAGACACTCATTTACACTGACTGTGCAGCTCCAAAGTATAAATTTTTGGGCTGCTGTATTCAGAATTAGAGTTTATGTTTTCTCCATAATTATGGGCAACTTCTACATTTTTAGAATTCAAGATTTTATCTGAATCTCTGCTTTGGAGGTATTGGCTGGCCCTTAAGCCAGCTGCCATACTGATTCTTAAATCTGAACAACCTGAAGCAAGCCCACGATACTGCATGCTCTACCCCAAATGAAGTAAGCTCAGGCATCTTGCTTCACAATTCACAGGGAGTAAGTGGATATGCTAAGAAAGATGTACACGTAGTTACACTAGTCCATCAGCGCTAAGGTTGAGTCATAGTTGCGTTATGATGAACTGCGGCACACTGTGCAATGCAGAATTATTTCACTTTCACTTTGCTGTCCCTTACTGGTTTTTAGTTGCTGAATGCTGAATTCCCTTGTTTTTGTCAGGCAAGTGTTCAATCGTGCCAGTCTGTAAAGAGAACACAGGGAATAGCTTTCATGATTTTGTAAGGGTTTTCTTTTTCTCAGGAAAAAAACAAGGTGAAAAGCAGTGCAGCCTATTTTGAAGGCGAGTTCTTGGATTATACTCAAGAAAAGCAGCACAGGGTTTCTATTTTAGTAATATTTGGATTATGGTACTATAAAAATGAATTTAAAAAAACCCCAGAGCTAGCCAAATAATTATATCATGAGAGCGGAAGTCAGGACTCGCATCTTCTGTTCCTAGCATGCTCTCTACATTTCCTGTAAAATCTTGATAGAGCACCTTACTTATGTACTTTACTTTCTAAACCTATAAAATAAGATTGATACTTTTATTATAGGTGTTTAGAAGTTAATTTACGTAAAATATTACAAAATTCAGAGTTTTACTGGGAATGAAAAGTATGAACTTGCAGCCAGTTGAAGACTTTATACTCTATCCCTATTAGAAATCCTCTGACATGCTGTCCCACTTTAATTAGGCTCTTCACACTCTCACACTAATATGTTTAAAAATCCCAAGTATATTCCTACATTTTTTAGAATGGAACTGTTAGTTTTTCTCTGCTTCTGCAGAGATGCTAATACAGTTCATGTGAGATCTCTTACTCATTCCAAATTTTCTCTGCTCTTATTCCTCAGACTTCTGAGATGCATCCTTTCACTCTCAAGTGAAACAACATCAGCTTAAATGTGACTGACATAAGTAAACACTGTTTGTATATGTTTATTAATGCCCCACTCAAGATCTACTGGAAAAATGCTCTCTTGATCCCTAAGACTGCAAAACTTCCCACTGGATTAACAAGTAAAAGCTTACAAAGAGAGTAACTTAAGAAAAGGTGCAACTATTTCCAGATGTGGCCTAGAAAAATTAAATAAAACACTACATATTTTTTGGTCTCACTAATACATCAAGAGAAAACTGTAAGAGATTGCCTACAACAGAAAATACAGCTTTCCAAGCCAAAGAATGAAGTTAAGACAAGCTGGAAATAAAATAAAACAGTGTATTTTATACACAAGGCAATCTGCAAAGAAGAATGGTCTGTGTGTGTCACTCTTGACATTGAAGTGTTAAAGACCAAATTCTTCCTTTTTACATTAGAAATTCATGTCTTATATGTCTTGGGAAATTGCTTAGAGAACTAGTGAGAATATTCAATTTCTCAACTTTCAGTCTTGCTCCAAACACCTTTCCTTTCCAACAGTCTGGGCACTATTTAGCCACAGTGAGTTGCCATTTGGAAGAAATGGTGACTCTAATGAGTGACAACCTGGCATCTTCGGTTAGGCTGGCAGGCTGAAAAAAATCACACTTGTGATCTGCAGGCCTGACATCTTCTATTTTCTTTGGCGAGGCTACTCAGACTTTCTGCATCAGCACACTTAACAAATGATACAGCATTACATATTAGAAATGTTACAGTAATTTCTCTTCTGACTAGAAGTCAATAATACAATTAATAAAATACTTGAAAAACGTGAATGCTATTAAATATGTATTACCAGTATCACAACCATTCTACTAACATGGAAGAGCAACGAAAATGTCCCAATACTGTTCTGCCTCTTTCTCTCAGCGCATTTGGTGCTGGTCAAAGATTCATTTCCGCTCTGTAAATGGCTGCCCACTGCTGCTCCTTCTCTGGGAACCACCTGGAGAGGAGATGCCAGGCAGCTGTTCTCCAGCAGGCCTGACAGCGTGTGCCCACAGAAACAATTCTATCCATCGTTATGAACTTGAAGTGGAATACTGCCACATGCTCCAGCCTCAAGAAAACATGAATGTGCCCATTTCCATCTTTTAACCATGGATCGATAAAACGTTTGCTTCAAATGACATGGTAGCCTCATTCTTACTGGCCTCTGAGCTCACCTACACTTAGAGCTGCTTACTTGATTCTATGCTTTTAAGGGCTTTTATGTGGCCAATGTAAGGAGTCAGAAACTAGAAGCGGGGCTGCATCATGAGAGGAGGAACTGGGGCACAGATAACATTCTGCGTTTCCCATAACCGGCTTTGTACCAGTCCAACTTCCACTGGGGGGGCTCACGAGGGGGGTGAGAAGAGCATGGCTTGTTCAGTTCCGCAAAATAAAGGCTGTGTGAGGATGAGATTGCCGTCTATAAATACTTTTGGCAGGAGATACACAGATACACACAGGAGAGCGGGAAAGGCTACTTCAGGACAATGTACGCACAGGAAGAAAAGATGGTTGTGGACTGGTTACAGGGAAATGTAGGTTTGAAATTTTAAAAAAGCTTCTAGCTGTTACAGAGGTTTCTCTCAGACAGCCTCCCAGTAGCAGCAGCAAGGGCCAATACGTTTACTGGTAAAGCACCATCAGTTTATGGAAGAAAGAATAAAATGGCTGTTTGCAACACCAGGGAGCTGGGTACAGCATAGGGCAGAGGGGAATAAAGCTGCCTTGGCTTACAAATGCCAGTCTTGCTGAGCTTCCGTAACAGGGGCTGCTATTAGCCCTCTCTCACCGCGGCTGTAGACATAAATTATAGTAAAAGACAGTCTTGTCATTACATGGTGGAATTGAAAGAGTAGAAAACAAAAGCCTTTGTGATGAAAATGGGCAATAACAGCTATTTTTTTTGGTCACAGAGAGAAGTGGGAAATACTTGTAGAGTTTACTGTCACCAGCAGCAAGGGAGTCCCTACTCCTAGTGACTTTATGACTGGATGAATACATCTGTGTAGCATAACCTTCTACAGCTACATGCTGGTCTTTTTAAGTGTGTGTCCCTTTCTTCTCAGTGTTGGCTTTGATGACAAAAGATGTGAATGCTTTGCAAAATTTAATGATCAGCTCTAATTTTAGCAAATGTCTTTAATCTTGACACTGAAAGATCAATGGTCCTTCTGTGTTTAGGAAATTTGCCAGCGCATGATCAGGCCTTGTTCAGAAAGGTCTGGATCTGCAACGGCAGAGAAAAGCACTTGTAGTTCTCTGGAAAATACTGCTTTGGTAAAGGAGTGATGAAGTTTTCTGAGAATTTCAGTTGTTAGGTACCTGGCACAAGGGAAATTCTGAGTCATCTGTTGCCTTCTGGAACAAAATAATCACTTCAAAATAGTTACACTTGTTCTGCCGTTGCTTGAGAGACAAACTTCTGGTTAGGACCTCACGACTTAGCTATGCACTAGTAATCAGATCTAGTACCTTAGCTTATAGTGCTGTGGACCCCTCCCTTTGCTTTGTCAGCAACACAGCTTCTCATCAGTCGTCTACCCCTCCCATCCAGAGTGTGTTGGGTAGAGGAAAAACTTGCCATTTAGGTAACTAATGCTGGCTGGGCAAGTGACGAACCAAGGTCGTTTCCGTTTTTACTCTTCCCTTCTCTAATTTCATTTTGTTTCATTCACTTGTTGCTGACTGTTATAAAATAAGGTTGAGTACACAAGGTGGGTATTATTACTTGCTTGTATGCAAGGCAGGGATTGTAACTTGCCTGGATGACAGGATATAACCTTGATGTTTGTTCAGCTCTATGCGGTGCTTCCATAATGCAAATACGCTTGCGGAGAGTGACGTTTTTCACAAAGAAATTCCTGAATGAGAGAGAATGAGACATACTTTTAAAAGGCCTAAACATTTCTGGGATCTCTAAATATTCAGCGTGAACTGTGAAAGCAGCATCATCATGTTTGTCTAAAAATCTCTAGGGTTTGTTGAATCAGAAAGCCTCCGTGATAAGCCCGGGTCAGTACTTGAATGCAAACGCTGTCACCTCTCCCTGTGATCCTTAGTACGAACAATGAGCTCATTCAGCAGCGCCTGGCCACATCGAGCCCCTTTCTGAGAACCCGCGTTTCCAACACGGGGCCGCCAAAGCTGATGCCGCGCAGGGAACCCCTCCCGATTCCAACCCCCCGGCCCCCGACCCCCCCCAACCCCGCCCCGGGGGCGCGGCCCCGCCGGCCCGGCACAGCCAGGGCCTCCGCTCCGCTGAGGAGCCCGCCCGCTTTGGGCGGGCCCGGCCCCGAGCGCTGCTGGCACGGGACGCGGCCCAACGGCCGCTCCCGGAGCCCCGCCCCAGCCCTTCAGGCGAGCAGGGGCTCGTCCGCAGCGCCACAACCCCGCCGGCCGCGGGTCGCTACCGCCGCTCGGCCCGCGCCTCTGTCAGCGTCGGGCGGGGCGGCTGCGAAGCCCCACCCGCCCCCGAGCCACCGCGGGGGCGGGACGAGGCTGGCCAATCAGAGGGCAGCATCCAGAGGGGGGCGGGGCTGAGCCTTGAGTGGCAGCTCGCGAGATAAACAAGTTGCCGCACTATTCGGGGCCCGGTAGCCCGGTGGGCGCCGCGGGTAGGGGCGGCTGGCGGTTTTGGTGGCGGGGCATGTGCCCTTTTTCGCAGCGAGAAACGACCAACTCTGCCGCACTCGCTGCTCCCGTCTCTGCCCCGCAATGTGAAGAGTCAGCAAGTTCCCAGCGGCCGCTGAAGCGCTCGGTGTCTCCGGGGAGCGAAGTGCGCCGACGCCGCCTGGCCGGGGCGGCCCGGGGCACGCCGGGAGTTGTAGTTCTGCCGCCACAGCGTCCCGCCCGCGGCGTCGGGGCCGGCGCCCGCAGCCGCACTACGACTCCCGGCACCCCCCGCGCCACGCCGCGAGGAGCCTAGTTGAAGCGGGTGGCGGCGGAGCTCACCCCCTCCCCCCGCCAAAAAGCTCCAAACCAAAACAAAAACAAACCGCTCCACCACCGACCCCCACCAACCACCCACCGCCCCCGCCGAGCCCCGCAAATGGCGGCGCCGGGAGGGGGCTCTGCCAGTCGGGGGTGCTGATCCAGCCGCCGCGTCCCCTGCCCGCGTCCCTCCCCGCCCATGGGCGAGACATGGACTACGAGTTCAAGTCGAAGCTGGCGGCCGAGCGCGAGCGGGTGGAGGACCTGTTCGAGTACGAGGGCTGCAAAGTGGGCAGAGGCACCTACGGGCACGTCTACAAGGCCCGCCGCAAGGACGGGTAAGGGCCGCGCCGCGCCGCCGGGCCCCGCCGCCGACGGACGGTGGAGTCCCCCTTCTTCCCTCCCTTCCCCGGAAAGTTTCTGGCAGCGCGCGGGGGCCGGAGCGCCGAGCAGCCCCCATCCACGCAGCCCCCGCCCGCCGCCGGGAGCGGGGCTCGGTGCCCCGACCCCGCGGCGGGGTCGGCCCGCGGCCCTGCGGCGCGGTGTGTGTGAGGCGGCGGGTCGGTGCCCGCCTGCCCGCCGAACCCTGGCGTCGCCTTGACGTGGGGGAGGACGAGCCCGTCCCCCGCCTCTGCCCTCCGTGCTGGCGGCCCTGGGCCCCGGTGGCTCTGCCCCCCCCGCCCCCCGGCCCCGTTCCGTCCCGTCGCGTCCCGCCGGCGCAGCGGGCGGGGGGTGCTGTGTCAGCAAGGCTGTGCCGTCGGGGATCGCCGTTGGTTTTTTTCACACCGGGTTTCACGTCATCGCTTTCGTCTTTTGTGCGGCTGCGTTCGTGCTCTTGACATTCCGCTCCGAGAACTTGCCCGAGGGGGACTGCAAAAGGAGGGAAGTTGGATGCGAGGAGCTCCTGGCTACCGAGCGGCCCGGGAAAGCCCCGGGGGTCGCTGGTCTGGCCCCAGCCCCCGGTACCCTGCTGGGCCCGGAGCCGGGCGGGCCTGGCTGGGCAGCGCGTCTGGGAGGCTGCCAGCGGGTGTGACTCCATCGGCCCCGCTTGCCGTGCGAGGATGCGGTACCTGTCCCTCTCCCCAAATACCTGGCTGCTGGCTAGATCCAGAGAGGTCACTTGGCCATTAAGGCCGCGTATGTTGGCTAAGCAGGGCTTCCTCCTTTTCCCTAGGCTAAAGGCAGCTGGCACTGTGGGATAGGTGTCCGCTGGATCCCATTTTCACTGTACTGTGGTTAAGAGAGCGATGGGGAACTGGCTTTGTAATTTGGGATTGCTTGGCTGGGCTGCAGTTGTTGGAGAGGAGCAGTGCTGAGGCCTGAGTAAGGCTCTCATGCAGATGCATGTTCCGATACAACCTTTTCTTTCAGAAGAGCCATTAAGTGCTTTTTCACTGTGGCACGTGAATACCGCACAAATGCGGACTGCCTTTATAGAAGTGTTCTAAGCATACTGTAAAGTTAGATTAAAATATAGTTGCAAATTGGAGGTGATATCTGTCTAACAGAAGCCAAGGAGTAACAGCCTTCCGTTATAGACAACTGAAACTTTGAAAAAGAATCATAGAATCGTTAAGGTTGGAAGGAACCTTTAAAGGCCATCTAGTCCAACCCCCCTGCAAGGAGCAGGGACATCTCCAACCAGATCAGGTTGTTCAGAGCTTGATCCAACTTGGCCTGGAATGTTTCCAGGGACAGGTTATCCATCACCTCTCTAGGCAACCTGTTCTAGTGTTTCACCACCCTAGGTGTAAAAAATTTCTTCCTAATATCTAATCTGAATTGGCTTCCTTCTATTTTAAAATCATTACCCCTCATCCTGTCACAACAGGCCCTGCTGAAGAGTTTCTCCCCCTCTTTCTTATAAGCCCCCTTTAGGTACTGGAATGCCTCTATGAGGTCTCCCCACAGCCTCAGTATGGAAAAATGGCAATTTAAAAAATAAAGTTCTGGAAATCGTTAATGGAATGCTACTACTTTAGATTAATAGAGAAGTCCAGAGATTTTTCTGTAGGAGTAAATTGCATTCATGTGTGTCTTGAAAATTTAAACTCTGAGTTAAGAGGATGTAGTATCAGTGGTTAATAACTGAAAGGTAGCACACTAGTTCAGGTGGAGGATTAAGTGCTGGGAGATGAGCTCTGATTCTGACTAGCTTGCTCTGCAACCTTAAGAATAAATTAATAATAGCTAAACTTATCTGTTTAGTTTCCATCATTGGCAATGGAAAGCCGTTGCAACAATTACGTTGGTGCTACAAAGCACCATAAAGAACATGTCTTCAAAATCCCTACAATAATAGTAGTATTATAAATGCAAATGGGCAGTAAAGCAAAAGTAAACATGATAAAAAGATAGCTAACGTGTCAGAGCTGGGAATAATCAAAGGGAGACCTTGAGCCGTAAGAAAACTAGCTGGTAAAAGGAAGTGCAAAGTTTCAGTAGGCAGTCAGATAGACTGAAATGCAATATAATATGGCACAAATGCAACTGGACTGTATACTCAGAAATTTTATTTCATGAAGCTTGGAAACTGGGTTATTCTCCCTTTTTTTTTGGTTTTCCTTTTCATGGCATTGGCAAGTTCACTCTCAGTTGCTTTTGTGTAACTTTAGGACCTTGGGTGAAAATAAGATGTGATGTTAGAAAAAAATTAGAAAACCTAAATCATTAAGATAAGGTGATTTCCTTATGAAAATACCTAGCTAAAATATCTCTGCGAGGTGGGTGATATTTAGCGTTAGTTCTTAACTTTAAGGGGTACTTAATGATGGATAGAAACTTTTTCCCGTGCTGGCAACAGAAACCCAGCAGTGATGCATATTTATAGTGTGCTGATCATTGAGGGATTTTGAGCCTCACGTAAAGGAATTTTTCTGTGGCTGATTAGAAAGACTGTTTCAGTATTTCAAATTTGCAAGGCATTCCTGTATAAAAGAGAGATTCTGGCTACTTGCTTCTATTTACGGCCTCAGGAGGCTGAGGCCAGTAAGAACCTTGTAGCTCTGCAGAAATTCCTCTGAGATCCTGTCACTTCGTGTTTCAAAAACTTGGAGTACAAACTTTATGAAATAGTAAAATGTCTTTATACGAAGGTTGGCAAGCTGTTCGATAAAACACTTGTAAAAAAAGCAGTTGCATTGCTTAGATCTCGGTGAACGACTTGGGCATAAAAGCAGTTTTTCAACAAAGCAACAGCTTAATTTGGCTTTTTCAGCCTAGAGTGGAATATTGTTTGGGCACGTTTCTAGTGAGCTGATTGATTTCTATGAAAGTTAATTTCTTTTTTTCCTTAAATCAGCAGTGAGATTTAGACAATGTTGATGTGACATTGGCATGCACTGCATGAGCATACTTTTAAAGATGTTGAGCACCTGCAGCTTCCATTTACTTCAGCAGTGTTTGTGTGGTCTGATGAGGTCTAGAAGTATTGCCTGCATTATGCATTTAGCTAAATGAGGCACCTGGGTTTACAAAACTTTAGTTAATATCTTTGTAGTCAAGACGAGCTAGAAAATAGGTGTCTTTATATAACCTGTCTTAATGGTTTATTTCAGTGGACACAAAAACAGGACCAGTGACTTTGAGGGGGGAAATAGTGATATAGCCTCATGATTGCAATTCAGTTGTTGATGGTTAGGATTTTAGCTCTTTATGTAGCTGGAAAACCTGTTACGATTTTTCTGTGTGTGTACTGCCTCGAAATGTCACATCAACTTTTGCTAACATTTTTTTTTGGCTCTTGTTCACATTTATTCAGTGAAACAAAGAATGCAATTTTTCCAGTCATGGTTAGGAAAGTGTGATTTTGTTTCATGCTTTACCTCTCCTTGTTACATTCCTTGCCCCTTCTTTGATCACAGTTTAAGCCACATTGTTGTGCTTAGTTGTTTCATTTTGTCTATCTGCTTAGATCATATGGCAGGCAGGTTTTAGGATGAATTGAGAGTTGTAAATTCTGTTTGTTGTATATGCTTGAATTACTTCCCTTTACTCTTTGGGAAAGCTCAGGCCACTACAGAGTATTTCTGTTCCTTCACCGGGATGCCGGCTCACCTGCAGGAGGATGTTTGGACGAGTCAGCAAGCTGTTGGTAGGTACTGCTGTTGGTTAGTCAGGAGTGTGCAAAGAATAACGGGCTGCACGAGTGAAGTGGAAAATAGGCCACTCTGTTCTTCCTTCTGTAGCAGTGACAGCAGATGTAACACTTGCAAAAGCTGAAATCTTCATGTGAATAAAACCTTTCTAGTTATTGCTGCTTTTGCTTACCTTTAAATAAACAGTTGAGCTGGCTGCTTGCCCTCATGGTATCGCTGTGTGATTTTTCTTTGACTCACTACCTGGGTTTGGGCAACAGAGGTTGTTAAAATGAAATTACAAGCAGCTTGCTTTTTGTTCTCCCCTCCAAATAACTATGTAGGTAATATTTTTAATCGATATGTTTTAAAACACCTTTTAAAAAGTGGACTGGTGCATCAATCCTGTTATGGACAGAATGATAGAAACACAGTGTGATCAGCTTCCAAGATGATGGCAGCAGAAGGGCAAAGGGTTGCACCCTGGGCAGCTCCCAGAGTTGCCTCTCGCTCAGTAGCAGGCGCTGCCTCTGCACACCCTCCTGCTTTGTCATCCTTTGGCAAGTGTAAAAGGTTTGGCATTGCCCGGTACTGTACAATTTATCAGCTGAATGAGATGTGTAGATTCAGATTAGACATTAGGAAAAATTTTTTACAATGAGGGTGGTGGAACACTGGAACAGGTTGCCCAGAGAGGTGATGGATGCCCCATCCCTGGAAACATTCAAGGCCAGGTTGGACAGGGCCCTGAGCAACCTGATCTGGTTGGAGATGTCCCTGCTTCTTCCAGGGGACTTGGGCTTCAAAGGTCCCTTCCAACCCTAACCATTCTATGATTCTACGATTTGTATGCTAATACAGTAATATACTTTTTATTTTAAAAAAGAAAGTCACTATTTGTAATTTGTCAGATGACCTTGTTGTTACTGTATCTGTTACTTTCAAACAAGAGCATTGGTATAAACAGGCTTCACCTTAGCTGCCAAATATGGAATTCCCTTTTGGAAGCTGGGCAACAGTGATGCAAGTCCAAAAACATCACTGTGAACTACAAACGTAGGAGCGGGGAGAGAAATGAAATCTCTTGTCCTCCGCCCCTCTGTTTTTGAGTACTGTAAATTTGTAACTAAAGAGGAAAGTCTGCTTTCTTCCTTGGACTGATCTTGATGTGCAGAAGCATTAGTGTCAAGTTCTTAACGCAGATCTGAAGGAGTCGAGGGAAAGTTAGGGCATGGGCAGAGAAAGAATGGGGAAGCACATAGCCAAGTAGCCAAGGCAAGCGTATAAACTAACCCAGGAACGCTGGCTCTGGTCCTGGCCATGCAACCTTTCATTTATTTTAGGGTTTGTTTTTTTTTTTATTTGATGAATCTTATTTGTTTGAAACAGAAGTGGAAGAATATTGATTAAGAGAGAAAAAATAGCGTGCTGTGAGGCATGGCTCTGTTGGAAAAACAGGCTTTCTCCTGGGGAAACGTGCTGTGGCTGGGGTTTCTGCTAATATCATTATGCCAGTCAAAGGTTGCCTCTGGTCGTGTTTATGATTGAGACCACTGTGGCGGTAGAAAACTTTCAGTGTGGAAGAGGCAAAGGTAATCTGCTTATTCTCTTAAATCAATATTCATATAGCAATAATTTGTGTACTGTTCTCTCCATATTGGTATTCACAGAACTTAAATGACTGAAGTCATGTGGCACGAGCGTGTTGCGAAACGAAACTCGCAGTCGAGTTGACTAAATGCTACAAATGAACAATGTTGGCGGTAAAATCACAGGGGAATGGGTACGTGTGTACTGTAGTTACATTTACTGTTAAGAGAGAGGCAACTCATTGAAGTGGCAAGGATTATACTCTCTTGAATGCGAAACTGGAGTATTATGTACCAATGCAAGTTCATACTTGTAAAATATTTGAGAGTCTATAATAATTTATGTATTTACATCTTATTGTTTCCTCTATTTGACGTTGTCTCAAACGGAAATAATTTGACTTTTCAGCTGTAGTTGCTGTTTGCTATTGTAGTCTTGTGAGAGGCTGAATCACAGAAATATCGATCCAAGTCAGAAAGCAATGCATTTGATCCCAAACAGTTCCCTTTCTCTGCAGCAATATCTCTACCAGTGATGGTGTCTGAAAAGCTGTGTTTTGTTCCTCACTTTAAAAATTCTTTTATTGATGAAACTTACTGTCTTGAGGAAGGTAGAATGTCTGAAGGTGTTCATGCCTCGCTATAATCTCTCAATAGCTGAGTAAACCTAAATGCTAGATTCACCTGCAAATCCTGAAAATACTTGTTACCACTGAGTGCTCTTGATGTGTGTGAGAAAGAGCAGCAGAACTAAACCAAACCTGTCTAACTAGTTGCCTGCCATGCATTCTAATAAAAATCCCAATCTAGGAAGAGATCGTTAGTATTTCGTAACTGTGCTGTACTGAGAGCTGTACCATGGCTTTGCTTCCTTCCCAAGAGGACAGTGCAAGTGGTGATGAGTAATTTTTACTGCTTCCCACAGGCTCTTGCATATGGTCTCTCCTGTGGCTATTTTGTCGTTTCTTCTCTTACTCTCCCTGAAACAGAAATGAGCCGTACAGCCCATAGCCTCTCAGAAAGCGAAAAGCACTCAGCTGGTGTTCTGTTTGCTACTATGGCAAGCACAAAGGTATTGTGGCGGCGGTGGTGGTGGTAGGAGCTTGAGGAAGAAAGGAGGTGAGTATGGGAGATGAGATGTAGAAGAGGTTGTGTTTGAGAGAGAAACAGATTAAGGTTTTTGCCAAGCTTGCAGAGGAAGACTTGTGCATAAATTAGCCCATAATAAGCTGTGAAGGAAAACCTCTCAAGATTTAGTGGTGGGTTTTTTTTTTTTAATTTTATTTTGAAAGAGATGAAGAGGATAAGAAGCTTCCTGTTACAGAGTGAGAGGGTTAAGAGTTTTCCAGTAGTGCTGCAGAAAAAGGAAGTAAGAGCTTGAGGAGCTCTCCTTTCTGTTCCCCACTTGGTAAGAAGGTGCAAAACAAGATAGAACAGGGGCTGGGTCAGAAGCTAAATACTTCTCATGTGAACTGCTTGACACAGAAATCTAATATTCCAGAATATTTCTGGGTCATCCAGTCTAATCTGTTTTATTGTAGGTAGAAGTGTTGTCAAGATTCTTTCGTAAATTTACTTTCAAGATGAGTATTTTCACATCGTGCATGATTGAAAAACAAAACAAAAAACCCAACAAAAAGCCCAGGCCCCAGAAACTGCCACGACTCAGAACGCTGCAGATGTGTTTGCACAAGTAACTGGAATTTCTGTGGAATATTTTAACCAAATTTCACTACACATTTGTTAGTAACATTGAATTTTCCCATATCTTTTGAAAATACCTGCTGAAAGGGTGTGTTTGCCTCAACTGTGGCCTTAATTGAGCTCATGATTTGCATAAATGCCTTCTGACCCAAGTCCTTCCCCTCTATTTTTAACTGCCGAGTTCTACGTTGTGAAATAAGATTCTGTTTGCATGTGCTCGCTACTGCTTAGCATATGGTTCAGGAGATGATAAGGTCTACGTGTATGGTTGAGGAAGGGATCACTAGCAGGAGTGATTGGCAGCTCTTGCATTCTGCTTCCAAAGATGTGTTGTTTCTTGAGCTTCTTTGCTGACATTCGAGAACTGACACAGGCTGCAATTTTTTTAATTCTCTTTTACTGAAGCAAAGTACTAGAACTTAAAAAAGATTTATTTGTTTCAATAACAGTGTGTTTGCCTGAAGGAATGCTGAAACTAGTCCAGGACAACTGCTTTTAGAACAAGTTGGCTAACTCACCATGTTACTTCAGGAAACTAAGAACAATTTTGACTTGTATAGCAAATACAGAAACTTTACTGTTTTGACTTGACTTATGAGTGACGTATAGCTAAATAATTTAGATTTATAAAAGACCTCCCAGCTCTGGTAACTCAGTTTACATGGATCACTTGACTGTAAGTTAGAAACTGACAGGTGAAATGTTGGTTGGTATGATATTAGAAATTATTATACCTCTTGAGAACTTCAGCTATCTCAACAGATTCAGAAAAAAAACCAACACAGATGCCTCTTAAATAAAAATTAGTTGTTATTAACAAAATCCTGTTATAGTCTTTAAATCAACTGATACTTAACTTCTGTGTCTGAATTTCTTATTATATTCTTGGTCTTTTTCTGTGGGAGCACAATTCTTTGATTTGGCAGTATTTTTTTCTTGAATTTCTGAAATAATGTATGTGATAAGACTGTCTGAATGGAATGTTGTAGAGATAGTGTTAACTGACCTTTGCGAAAATGAAGTCTGTAAGTGTGAGTTGGGGTTTTTTGGGGGGTTGGTTTTGGGGTTTTTTTGATTGCTTGGGTTTCTTTTAATTGGAAGACAGAACTGACTTTTCTTGTTGTGAGAAAGATTGGAGGAGCTGAGATTACTGGAATAGTGGATCTCTGAAGGGCATTATTCATGTTTGCTTCTGTCTTTCCTAGGATTAGCAGTTTTAAAATAAATATTTTCAAATGAGACTACTGCATGACTGCTTGTTTCTCCTTCAGTTGTTATCTGCTTTCTACAAAGTTCATGATCTTGAAATATTTTAAAGTCATTCATCTTGTAGATAAAAGCACATTGAGGTCAGGCTTTCCAATAGGCAGAGCAACAGCTATAGCTTCCTGTGCTTGCTGGGAGTGTCGGATCACTCGCTCAAGGATAAGGGTTCTGGGCTAAATAAGAGCCCGTATATGAACTGGGGAGAGTCTCAAACAGTATGGCTTTAAACATGTGTTCCCATAAACTGGACCTCGCATGTGCTTGGGCTATTTTGTTGTTCATTCCCTGCTGACTTAAGTAGAGGATGCTATTGATTTATTTTTACAGTCAAGTGAAAATAGATGTTGTAGACAATTGACTTAGAGGCAGAAGCTAGATCCACTGGAATGGAAACTACATCCAGAGGTAAAGTAGGACAGTTTTACTATTTTGAAGCAATGTATCTGGTTCCCTCGTGCATTGATTGCAGGAAGAGTCAATCCTTTATATGTGGCTAGAAGGTTTTCTGCTTCTTCTGTCCTCCCTTTCTTTCCCTGTCTTTACTAGAGCACTTGGAAGCATTCGCACCAGAAACACCGGGACTCTGCTCCAACTGCAATTATCCTTGGCTCTCACAGCTCCTTGGTATGTCGTGAGGTCTGAGAGCCTGAAGAGATCTGATGAGATGAAGGCTGCTGATGCGTGCAATTCTAGCAGCATGAGATTAGATGTTTGACTCCTAAGCAGATTCACTTGAGAGAGATGCTTCTTATCTTACGGCTCATGAATTTTGCAAATTCAAAGGTGTTTAGAGAAAATTCTCACCTGCGTTAATACTTCCATGGATACTGCAGATTCATGCTAAGATTTATCTTGCTTGTTCCAAAATGCTATATTCGTTGCTTTGGTTCATTATCGTTAGTGTAGCTGACAGTGGGTTTCAGCCTGCATCTCTGAATGTGTCTGTTCCTCAAACTGAGTTCCTATATGAGTTGTTGCCATGTTCTCAAGGGCGCTGTGGACTCCAGAGTTAGCTTTATGTTCATACTTTTTGATTAAAACCAGTCATTGTACAGGATAACCAGTTGTTCCTTTGCCCAGTTCTGTCACGCTCCAAATGAGAAACAGAGGTAGACAAATTAGCAAATTTAATTTGACCTTCAGTTCAGAACAACCAAAAGACCATTACAAGTTGAATGCCATTTATTCTGCCTCTCTCATGAGTTCAGTGGTGGGAAAAAAATGTCAGTGTAGAACTTTGTCAAAATGATGTTCTTAAGCTACGGAAAGAGCGCGAGAGAAGCCTGTTCTCACTATGGGATGCTCAGTTTTGAAGTTAAGAGAATGAACGTGACTTGGTTTCACTGGGAACAGGTATGGTTGCTGGCTGATGACCTTAGTTCCTTGTTGGGAAGCAGCAATGCTCTCTTAGTGGTTGGAATAAAGACATCTGTAACTGTGAAATCCTGATTGCCTGGTGTTGAAGTGAAGGGAAAAACGTAGATGCTCCATTAGCAATAATAATAATAATTATTTTTTTTTAATTTCAGACTGATTAAAATTGGACCCCATGGTGACTTTGTAGAATTTCGTTCTGGTCCTTCTACCTTCTCACGAGGGTTGTTTGCTTTTTGGTTTTTTTTTGGGGCAACTTTCCAACTATAATAAATGTGCTATCTTGTGCAACAGGTATTGCTGATAAATCTGGACTTTTTGTATACTTGAGAGGAAGCATTTGGTTGTGTCATGAGCTAGAAAAGGAAAATTAAGTAACTGCAGGTGTTAGGCTATTGTCCTTCTGACAGGTCTTACATTGAGTCAGTATATTTTTTTTCTTCTGCTATAAATGAACCTAATGCATTATAATGGTTTAGGAAAAAAAAATCTACATTTGGTGTTTGAAACTGAGGTTCTCACCAAAGAGACTGAAAAGAAATACAAGCTTCCGAATATTTGATGTTTTAATAGTAATTTTCCACTTATCAAAGTTGCAATATTTAGGCAAATTTAACACTATAGAGAAAGATATGTGATGCTCATTAAGCTGGACTGTGTAGTTACAGTATGTTTTTACACTATGATTTTAGGACCTATATGTATAGAACTACTGAAAAGCAGACAGTTAATGTTATTGAGATTTATAGTTAGTTGCAAACATCCTTCTTATGAGTGATTTTATGAAACAAAAGGCAGATCATTTTTTGGGAAAGTCTCTAAAGGATCCTGTGTCTGTGGCCTTAGTAAATAATTCACAGATAGATAAAAGCTTGTTTCCTCTTTATTTCAGAGGTATTTTGCTCCTTGCTGCTACTGTTCCTTATTTTAAGGTAAGAAATCCTCACATGTAGTATCCTTTCTGGAAGGGAGGTATTTCCAAAATCTGTTCATTATCTGAATCAAGCCTGTCTATAAAGAAATAAGATAAGGTACAACTCCATCCCCTGCTTTAATGTAGCAAATGCTGGAAGAAATTACCTGGAGCAGCAGCATAATTATACAGCTTTCAAGGTTTAATGTGAATACTTCAGTTTTTAACTTTATAAACAGGCTATCAGGTCTGCTTATGCCAGTCTGTTATAAAATAAGCCTACTCGTGAAATCACAGTTCTCAATCACTCAAGATATTTTGGAGCCAGTCTAACTTTAGTAATGGTAACAACCCTGTAGCTGGTTGAGGTCTCTGTGAGTCTTCATCAGTAGATTTGGAGTGACAGTGACTGAAGTTATGTTCTCTTTCCTTACAAATACAATGTTTTATTCTTATAGTGTAAAGGTTAAGAAAAGATTAAGGTTAATACGAATTCCAGTGGTCTGTTATTACAGAGATCTTAAAAATCTGTCTGTGGTTGTGACTGTGAAATAGTCTGAAACTATTAACAGTTAAAAGTTATCTGTGCTACAAAGATTTGCTTTTAATTTTCTGAATTAGAAACTACAGGGGAGAAAAGGAAGAGCATATGGTTAGGTTATGTGTAATGGTGCTGGAATAGTTCCAGTCTCTTCATGTTGATACTAAGAGACCTCTGCTCCCCACTCACAGGCTAATGAAGTTATAGCTGGGCAAAGGAATTTATTTTTATAACATAGAAAATCTTATCAGTGCTCATATTCACTGTTCTAACTTTTTAATCATCTGTCCTCTCGTACATAAAGGACACATCATCTATGGTAGGTGAAGATTGTGGTTTTTTTTACAGGTATTTAGCATCTTCTGTGAGACTCTGGGGAAGCACGCAATAGAAGGGTGTTGTGTTTAATGGCAAGTAGCTTAACATCACTTTAAGAACTTGCCTGGTTGTTTAAAGTGCACATTTCCTCCTGAGTTCATAGGCTGATTTCCAGAGGAATAAACAAACAGAAGGATAGCCATACCAACAGTGGTTTTTAGAGGTACGCCTGGGGATATTGTATAGAAAATAGACGAAATCTGGGCATAGTTCAATTTCTAATAGGGTACTGTGATAACACTGAGTGTCTATGCATAATCTGATGCCAGTGATGCTTTTAATATGATCTCTTTTCTGTGGCTGGAACATGCCAGGTTTTCCAGCAGGCTAAGCAGTGTTCTGTGTGTTTCTCCCAATGTAAGTAATGAAAGTCAGATATTTTTTTTAAAAGGCTAATTATTGTAATCGGTCACTCTATATTTGAAAGTCTCTGCCAATTTATAAATGTTTATAGTAGACTTAATTTTAGAATGTTAATTTCAACAAACAAAACTTTAAAATTTTTTTTTTTTTTTAACCAACCAACCAAAAAAATTTTTTAATATTCACAGATTATAGTATGAGTCCTGAGTTAGCCTTCTTTTGGACATGCATTTGTGCAAGTACGTGACATTTGCAACTCTATAAAATTATCGGAAAATGGAAGAGAAAACAATGCTTAGGAATTTACTATTGTTGCATTTTGAGAAGGGTAAAATCTAAAATCTTTAAATGTCTAAAATCTATTTCTGCTGTGTTCATAGTTTCCAGAAGGGCTTCATGTATGGTCTTCAAGTCTTGGAGGTAGCAGAAGATAAAGAGAAGTGCTGCCTTCTGGTGTTACTGTATGTGTATGAGGTAGCTGGTGGCATCTGGGATGTCTGGAGGGAGACCTGGCGAGGTTAGTGGGTATCGTCAGGCAGTGACACCAATGAGCTCTGTAGCATTCGGGCCTCTTTTTGAAAATTGAGATTATAAGGACTTGGAGACAAAAGATTCAGAAATGCAGTATGAAATGTAGCTTATTATTTCTGTTCTGAAAAAGCGTATTCCTTGTGTGTACCTGGATCAGCCTTGGAGATTCTCTTTTCTCTCAAGTTCTTTTTATATTGCATTGTAAAGACTGTCCTGTTTGGTGTAGGTTTGTTGCCTTGCTCCCCCTTCCCAAGTTTACTTTTAGATATTGTTCCAGACAAGATGCAAACTCAGCTTTTAAAGACTGTATAGTCACTACCTGCCATGAAGAGGAAACTCCACACCCAGATTCAAGCAGATGAGGTGACATACGTGTCTGTAATTTCTGTATGAGAAGCCTTTTCCTGTGCCCTACGCGTGTACTTTCCTATTTGCAACACTGAGAAGATTCCCACCGAACCTCTGTGGGATGTGTCAGCAGGCAGGTCAGCTACACAGTCCACAGACATTAGTGACACAGTAAACTTTTGGCTGTAGTGGAATGAGGTAAAAGTCTGCTGGTTTAATCTGTTCCTTTTGTGGCCAAAACTAGCCAAATGTAACTCGGGTATCTGTGTTGTTGGGCTGCAGGAACAAGCTGTAGGTGCTGTGAAGTTTTTTAGCAAAGTGACAGGTGTCCTTGAAAGTGAAGGAAGACAAATCTTTTAAAGGACTGATGTGGTCATAGATTTCTTTTTAAATTTCTGCTTACAGTCCTTACATTTCACATTTTGAGTTTCTTATGTAGCTCTCAAAATGAGCTAATATATATGCATTGAAATTCAGCATGTATACTGGTCTGTAGAAATAAGTTAATATCAACCTGTGGATATTCCCAGCTTCTGGCATTTGTGGCTGTTTGCCGAGTGGATGAAAAGGAGCTGAGTGAGCTACTAACTGGATAAGGCTTGGTGTCGTTTGAGGAAAATGGTAAAAGAATTACTTTCCTAGTCTGTTGAAAAACATGTACCCTAGTGCCATCATGTGTGGATTTTTTTTATCTTGTAATTCTTCTGGGTTGGTGGCTATTTCTATATGCATAAAAAACCCCTAAAGCATAAGGACTCATCACTTTTGGAGGAGGATTGAGTCACTTTTTCCCGTCAATGCTAGGCGCTTTTACTGGTACTACTACCTTTGTAAAGGGCTATGGCCGAATGCTATGTACAGAGTCCAGTCTGTGAGCAGCTTGCGTAAGGTAACCAGTGCTGCGTGTGATCAGTTTAGTGGCTTTGCTGCCACGTTCCGGATACCATGGAAGGTTTTTCAGTTAACATCTAGGTGTGCTTCAGTGTCATGGCTTTGCCTTGTCTTAGAGTGGGAAAAAGTTTGTAACTCATGTTGGTGATCTCCTGCTGAGTGATTAAATTTGTGCTGTATGGCAGCAATTAAACAAAGTGATTAAAGCAGATGTGAAGAAGACAGCTGTGTGAATGTTGTGCTCTGGGCAGTACTGTCTTTGAAGGACAGTGAACTCATGGTGTTCCCTGGCTTTGTCCTGCAAAGTCACAAATGTTTAATTTCCATTAATGATGCTTACAGGAGTGAATTGTTGTTTTCTGTTAAGTTTTTCTAGCTACGTTTTCAAATGTTTTTATGGTGCACTTCATTTGTTTAAGAAAATATGCACTTTAATTATTTTATTTTTGTTTATAATATTGTGTACTTAATGTAAGAAAGCTATTATTAGTATGTAGTGTAGTGTTAGTATCTCTTTTAATTGATGTGATAGTCACAGTAGCAGCTTTAGTGTGATTGCAGTCTTGTAAAAAGCCAGTTCCTTGATATGGATAATTAATTCTGAAGTTGGAGTGTATGTTAAATTATCTGTGAATTCAAGAGAGGTCATTAAAAATTTGAATAATAGAGATAAAACAATAATTTGAACCGTGTATTATTTTCAAATCCTTCTGTTTTTCTTATGGTCTGGGACAAGTTTTTTCTAGCTTTCCATTGGCTTGCTTGTAAAGTAGTTTCTCACATGTTGGCAGCACTCTGAAGTACCGTTACAATAGGTAAGACAGTTTAACTCCTTTGATATGTTTTAATTATTCTAAATCTCCTCAGTTGTACCCTTCTAAAGTTAATTTGGGACTCCTTGTTCTTTTCAAATAATTTGGAAAATGGAAACTGAAAGTGTTATGTAGAAGAAGTAGTGATGCTATTTTCATTTTCTGCATTGAATACTGCAGTTGGACATAAGCCAGCTGAGTAATGTTTTTTTTGAGCAAGAGGACAGAATTTTCCTTTGCACTGTACAAATTAAAACATTAACGTTAAGGATTGCAGAATGGGATGTTTGTTGGTGAGGGAGAATCTCAAAGACCAAGTTACAGTCTTACACTGGTACAGATTTTTATAACTGAGGAATATTCTCAGTTATTGCTGGTAGGCGTGAGGACCCTTGCATTTGGATGCTGCCTATGGCAATCTGAACTAGAGAGTCAGGAAGTTTTCAGGGTGGGGATATTTCATATCGGCAGTTTCATTTCTGTAAAAGGTTAATCCCTCCTAAAATAGCATGAATTGTAATACTTCTGGCAGTAGAAACAATGTTGATTTTAATTTTCACCCCTTGTTTTGGATAAGGGAACTTGAAGCAGGGAGAAGCCTGGTGGTGGTGGGACATTGTGCCTGTTTTATCAGGCAAATTTTTCTGCGTGGAATATCAAAAGCTTTAATAAAAATTGTTAAGTTACAGCCTCTTAAAGAATGGAGTTTCTTTTCAATCCTATTTTGCTATGTTTTTTTGCTCTGATTCAGTGAGCACGTTACCACCATTAGCCTGGGGCGGCTGTTTAATGGAACCTGCTTGATTAAACCTTGGTCTGTGCCGCTTGCTCCCTGCCCTCAGCAGCAGGACCCTCAGGTTGGTTGGCCTGCTCCCAAGCCAGTGTTTTACTGTGGACCAGATGAAAATGATGACGGACAAAGTCCTTGCTTCTGCTTGGCTGTCTCTAGCATGGGTGCCTTTTGTCTCATGCCAGAGCTGTGTAGTTTGTTGTTTGGATTTGGTTTTTAAACTTCATCATGCTTGCTCCGCTCTCTAGTGAGAAATGTACTGATAATAGGATCTGTCAGAAAAGGGTTTATGAAAACTTTCCTGCTGTATAACTATGCAAGTTCTTGAAATGTGTTCAGAGTTCACTAGAGTTTTTCTGTATATTCAGCATGAAGTAGAATTACTTCCCCCTGCCTCAAGTGTTTCGTAAGAGCATAGGTCTTCAGGGAGTTGAACAGTATACTTACCTATCACACACACCATTTGACATTATTTGTTGAATTCTTACGAGTGGGGAAATGGCTAATAAAGTTGTGGGTTTTTTCTTTTTTTTTTTTTTTGCCCCCCCCCCTCCCCCCTTGGCTATTTAATACCATTTTATTGAGTAACCAGAATTGTGTATTTCATCAGATTGCATTGGCTGACTTGGTATTGAAGTTTTAAATATATTTCTTTCTTTCTGAAATTATCTTGAGATTACTATTAAGTGGGAAATATTGCTAGTTAAAATACTAGTTGGTGGAGATCTCTTGGAAAGTGCTTTAAACAGCTATTATGTTTGCATAAAAATAGTTAACGTTGGAAAAGTGTTCATATAGACTTGCGTTTCTACCAAAGCAAATAAATGATATTTCTGTATTTGAAGGAGGCTATCTTTATGATTCTGAAGCTGTTGGTAAAAATACATTTTGTGATATCTAGAATATGGTATCTTTTGGAGTTCTTTATCCTTGATACCCATTTATTTTAGATAAGTATTTAATTATTCCGATTTTTGCTTGATGTTCACAAAACCTGGTGTCCTAGAAGTATGTTGTTTGCAGCTCAGTAAGACTGCTGTCTTTTCTCAGATGCGATAATATCTTAAGTTGTTGGGTTGTTTATTTTTTTTAAACATCTTTCATTGTTTCTCATTTGTATCTTAAAATCTTGTGTAGAGTGGCTGGCTGTTAAGTGATGACAGATTTGCAGTGGCCGCAGTGTTAGGCAATGCTGTTGAAGGGGGTGTGTGCCAAACGATGTACTGGATTGCTGCAGTGACCTTCAGTCCATGAAGGTCTGAGTAACTGAACGCAACGCTTGCATCTGTAGAACTAGTTCAAGGGTGGCCGTATCACTGGGGTGATGTGCCCGGTGAAGTAGACATGCCAAAGAAGGGTGTACTGCAGTGACTACGTTGGGTTGGGATTCAAGCTGGTATGTCTGCGTGGGATTGCTCTGTACTGCATAGTTTAAAAGCTATGACCAATTTTAATTGTCTGGAATTGGTTTTGGTTCTGCAAACAGTATAATTTTGTCTTCATGGTCTCAGTAAGCGAAGTTAATACTCAGTTGTGGAGTTAATACTTTGCAGTTTATGTAAATCTTCTGCATAGGTAGCAGAACCATGTATGAGAGGGGATGGGCATTTATCATTTACTCTTAAAAATTTGGACTAATTAATGAAGTCAAAAGCAATTTCTGTGAGATAAGGTATGCACTTTTTACCTGTAAAGTTACACATTTCTTGGTTCTGCATCTGTGTCTTGAGCCAAGTTCTTGTAAATGACTAATTCACGAAAATAAAGGGCTGCTCAGTGGGAAGCAAAGAAGGAATCTGAATTATGGTGTCAGTAGGTCCTGGTGAATCCTTCTGCTTAGGAAGCAGACATGTACACTTCTGAAGTTACTCCTGAAAGTGTACTTGGTGAGCAGGTCTTATGAGCTGTTAATGCAGTATTTGGCCTACTTTTAGTAATTGTAACTTCTTGGGCTTTCTTTTGCCCTTAGGAAGTTTTGGGTGTTCCCCCTCCTACCCCAAGTACAGACTTGGAAGTTATATGGTTAAAATACTGTGATATGAAGCTATTTCATTTTCATTAGCATACAGGAATAAAAGTTTGTTTTAGAGGAGGAGGGTCCAATCTTATGTTTGTTTGTCATGTGTGTTGGCTGTTAAGATTTGCATCTAAGTACCTGAATGGGTGAATATTTTGGGGATAGTTGCAAGGCACGTTGTAAGTTGCTGTCCTTCCCATTTCTCCACAGAAAATCTTTGCAGAACAAGAATGTGTTTCTCTATCTGTCAGTTCCAAAATAATTTAGATCACTGCAAAGTAACCCATTCCTTCAGTTTCAGCTGCAGGTAGGTTTGGAGTAACAGAAGACCTGGCTGGAGAAAGAGGACCTTCAAGCCTGTATCCTGACATGCTTGGTCTTGCTTCCTTAGAGGTCAATGTTGCACCAAATCCCAAACACAGTGAAACACTCTACAAGAAATAGAGCAGATTGTAATTCCATTACAATTTAATTTCTGGGTTTTTTTTTTGTTGTTGTTTGTTTTTTTTTTTTTTTTTTATTTGGAGGGAATATCTTTTCAAAGATTTCCTGGGTGTTCTTGTTTGAGAGAGGAATAACAACTATTTCTGAATTAAGGTGCAGCACCACAACTCAGGTTTCCCACTTGGAATCACTACTGAGTGACTCCAACTTCAAAAGTGGGCTTACTTTTTGCAAAACTTGTAGCACAATGAGTTCTCTTGTGTAGTCAGAATACACCTGTAATTTTTCTTGTCCTATTTTTACTTCAAAAAACATGATGCAAAATGGAAGCCAAGCACAATGTTAGCGATAGATATGCATTGTGGGTTTTAGTACTGAAAATTACTGAGAAAAATGATCACCTGTAGTTACTAATGTGTGTAGGCAGTTATAATTTATGGTTGATCTCATCCCCTCCCTGCATTCTTCCACTCAGCCACTTCTCATCTCATGAATTTCAGAGATGGGGGGTGGTCTAGAGGAGGGTGGGAAGCAGACTGGAGTTGGGCAGGACAGAGGCCTGGAATTAAAAGCCAGAGAAAAGAATTCAAGTTGATTTTTTTAGCATAGCAAACCAAAACGGTTTGGGACTGGAAGAGGGGGAAACTGAAGTTTACCAGATATGCGATTGGGAATTTGGATGGGGGCTTGTGGGTGGCTGAATTGTAGCTGGTGAGTCTACAGAAGTGTGTCAGCACTGTGGGTACTGGTGCTTATCAACAGCTGTCGATGATACCTGAATCCTGCAAAACCTCACCGTAGGCAGTAAGCCGGTTACGTTGTATGGCGAGGGCTTTGAGATACTACTTCATTTTCTGGTTCTGTTGGTCTTCCCTCTAAATAATTTCAAACTGTGATTATTTAAAAGGGTAGTACTGTGTTCAGGCTGAACATTTTCATATTCTTTGACTTTGTGCTTCAGAGTACACAGTTTCATATGCCGTGTAGGGGCCTGTCAGTAGCCAGCACTTATTATATAAGTACGATTAGTTTAAAATAATAGTATTTCAGAAGTAAAAGTGGATTGACAGTGACTCGTGAAATTGAGTAAGAATGTTGCGGTTCCTAGATGTTTCCAGGTGAGTTTTCCAGGTGTGGGATATGACTGTGCAGCTTTTTTTTTGTGATAGTAGACAGTATCCTGGAATTTCAGGAAAAATATCCTCCAAAATTCTCTGTAGGCATATTTGCAGTTACCTGTATGGTTTCAGAGGTGAACGGATGTAGGTTAACAAAGTTTCTCTATGCAGGAGTTTGGAATTTTTGAAGTCTGTGTAAAAAGGAACCTACTTCTAATATCGAAGTGTAATTTATGCATAAAAACAGATTGGCTTTTCAGCTTCGTAATCTATACCAACTTAAAATAAGCCATTATACTTGTATTAATTGGTGTAATGTAAGTCAGAGCTAAAAATATTCCTCTCTCTCTTTTTTTTTTTTTTTTTGTGTACAGAAAAGATGAAAAGGAGTATGCACTGAAGCAAATTGAAGGTACAGGGATATCCATGTCCGCCTGTAGAGAGATTGCAGTAAGTGTACATAAATGAAAGTACTTTTACTGACACTGTTATTCAACAGATAAGATATTATATTTTCTTGGGATTAAGTTAACACAAAGTTGATCTAAATGTTTTCCTTAAAGTGTGCAAACATGAAAGTTATTCAAACATAAAGTTTTCTTAAAATGTTTTCTAAATAATACTTTTTTTTTTTTAACTGGAAAGAGGTGTTCTTGCTAGGTAATGCTTTCTAGTATAGTTTTGTTTTATCTGCTTTTATGTGTTGAGAAGGAAATATACATGAACCCTTTAATGATGATTTATTTTAAAACTTTTTTTTTAAATTACTTGAAGGAAGAAGGTTCTAAAACATTACAACTGTCATAAGTCTGCTTGCTAATAATGTATTTTGTTTCAGATGAATGGTAGCTTACTCTTCTTTACCACCTGAGAACAATTTGTTCTCCTCATTCCTTATTTGCTTTACTAAGTACAGAGAAATTTCACAGCAAAATAAGCAGCTTTAATTGTGTTTTTATTACATGCATTTTAGGAGGAAAAAATGGATTCAGAAACTGCACACTTTTGAGCACAATAATGCCCATGCATATGTGTGTGTGTATCATTCTTTCAAACTTGGTAAGAATTAGGTTGGTTGTATGTGAAGATAGATTTTTATCTTTGAATGTTTGTTTTATGACTGAAAATGTGCATTACTGCCAAAATGTTGGATAGTGAGTAAAATTTTGTAATGCAAGAATTTCTTGCATTGCAAAAGTAGTGCACTTGCTTGATTAAATATTTACCTTGTTTGAATGCTGTCACTATGCTGAGGGCTGTTGAAATGTGCGATAGGATTTGTGCCTAGAGCTTTTTATAACCTAGTAGTGTTGAAATACAGCAATCAGGTGTGCAATGCAGTGTGAGGCATTAGAAACTCATGGTGTTTATGAACTGAATAAACCACTGTATTGTGTTTAGTGTAGTGCCTGTGGTAATTCTGCATGAAGAGACTTAGCAGATAAAACTACTCTCCTTTTAAAGTGCTTGTCACCGTAAGGTCAAGATCACTCGTGGATTTGAGAGGTGGCCACAGTTACTTTAGACAGGATCTACCCTGTGACCTTTTTGCTCATATTTCTGCGTTTGGAGGAGATAAAGTCTTCTTTTAACATTGGTACTAGATGATATTCTTGTTACCGTAAAGTCTGTTTTGACAGCAGTGAGTTGTTTTGTTTGTGTGTTTCTTTGATTCTTGTCTGTCTTTTTGTCTGTTTTAAATTGTACTACTGTGGAGGTGATGTGTGGAATAGTCCAAAGGAGACTTTCCTGTTGTCCTGAGAGCACTGTGGTATGGAGCTGATTCTGTCATACCTGGGTACACATCATGAGGAAGTAGAGAGTGTCAAATTATTTTTTTCCACTGATGATACATCTTGATTTTGTTTATTTATTTATTTATTTTTAAATTGATGAAGCTTTGTGCAAAGCTCAGTTACAGCCTGGGAAATTTCACAACTACTGTGTAAGTTGCTTAAATCCTCTCGATGGTTCTTCCTGTAATTCTTCCTCAAATAATATTTTATTCTTCTCCAGATTTTATTGCAAAACTCTATAAGCTGAGATAATGTAGAAAATCACTGTTTGCCTCAGTGAAATTTCAGGTTAGTCAAATATTAGAAATGTGAAAACAGTAAAGATGAAATAGCTGAAAACGAAATATGAACTTTTGGTCCTACAGAAACAAGCAAAATCAAGCACATTTTCCATGCAGAGAAGCAGACTTACAATTAATGCATTAATAGCTAATCTTGTATTTAAGGTTAACAAAGGTTTACTGACTAAATAAAGATTTATTAGCCTGGAAAGAGGCCATGTTAAAATATAATGAGTAATACTTTTGATGTCTTTAAACTCCTCTCCTCAACCAACCAAACCAAAAATACCCCTGAAACTCCACCCATATTCTATGGAAGAAGCACCAGTGTACTTGCTTCTCTGTGTGTTCAGAATTCTATAACCTGAAGATACTTGACAATGTGCCCAAGAAAAATATTGCTGAACTAAAAGGCATTCAGTTTTGCGGTCCAAGAACATTTTGTGTGTAGTATTGCCTAGACACTCAGAATAAGATCTACTGGCTAACTTTGAAAGAAAAGGTAGACTGTTCCTCTCTTCTGATGTTACAGATCGGATTAGTTTCAAAATATCTGAGTATGTAGCCTGACTGTGGAAGAACTTTGGTGCAATTGTTTGTGATATATAAGGCTTGCTAACAGTGTAAGAAAAGTACAATCTCATATTAATAAAGGATGGGCAGGAGAAAGCAGTAAAATATCTTTGCTTTAATTTCATTTTCTTATTCAGAGAAATAAATTAATTCCGTGACTGATTTGGACAGTGGATTTTAGGCTTATGCTGCTACACCCCAAACTTTTCACAGCTGTCTCCACTGGAACATATTTTAGTGGCTAAGTCCTCTCCGAGATTTGTGGTTATCGCTTTTCACGTGAGGAATTGCAGAAACCAAAGGATGAATAGTAGTAGAGGTTAATCTGGAAATCCTCAGAAAAATTGCAGTCTTGAACAACTTAGGGAGCTACAGTGTGATTATTGTTATTGGCTTATTTAGCTGAGATGGTGGAGTTCAGGATCCTAGGTGGAGGGAGCATGTCAAAAAGCAGAATCACAACCCTGAACTTCAGGAGAGCAGACTTAAACCTCTTCAGGTATCTGCTTGGAAGAATCCTATGAGATACAGCCCTGGGGAGAAGAGGGATCCAGGAGAGCTCACTGATATTCAAGGATCACCTTATCCAACCTCAAGAAAGTTCTATCCCAACAAGTAGGAAAGCAAGCAAGGGCAGCAGGAGGCCTGCATGGGTGAACAAGGAGCTCCTTATTGAACCCGGACATAAAAAGGAAGCATATATGAGGTGAAAGCAGGGTTTGGTAACACCAGAAGAGTATAGAGTTGCTGTTTGATCTTGCAAGGATGGGGTTGGAAAGCTAAGGCTGTCCTTGCGAGGGACCTGAATGGCAACAATAAAAGGACTCTACAAGGACAGCAAAAGGAAGATTAGGGAAAACGTGAGCCTACTGCTGAATGGAAATATATGATATGGAAAAGGCCAACATACTCAGTAACTTTTTTGTCTCAGTCTTTACTGAGGCATTTCCTTCAGGAATTTCATGCTCCTGAGACCAGAGGGAAAGTCGAGCAAGGAGGACTTACCTTTGGTGGAGGAGGACCAGATTAGGGAGCTCTTAAACTGGACGTACATAAGTCTGTAATGCCTGGTGGATGCTGAGGGAGCTGGTTAGATGTCATTATGAGACCACTCAATTACCTTTGAAAGACTGTGGTGATTTCCATTCCACAGGAACCTCTTGCAGAGAGAAAATATCACTCCTGTTTCCAAGGAGGATCAGGGGAACTACAGGTTGGTCAGCCGCACCTCAGTCCCTGGGAAGGTGATGAAGCAAATCCTTCTGGAAACCATTTCCAAACATATGAAGGACAAGAAGATGACTGGGAGTAGTCAACATGGATTTATGAGGGGGAAATGGTCCTTAACCAACCTAATAGTCTTCTACGATGAGATGGCTGGCTTGGTGAATTAAGTGGATGGAGTAGATGATGTTTATCTTGCATTTAGTAAGGCTTTCGATGCTATCTCCCATAACATCCTCATTGACAAGCTAGCAAAGTACAGGTGAGATAAGTGGAAAGTGAGGTGGACTGAAAACTGGCTGAGCAGCTGGGCCCAGAGGATTGTGATCAGTGGCACAAAGTCCAGTTGGAGACAAGTCACTAGTTGTGTACCCCAGAGGTTGATAATGGGGCTGGTACTGTTCAGTATCTTCACTGATGAGCTGGGTGCTGAGACAGAGTCCATCCACAGCAAGTTTGCAGTTAATACAAAACTGTAAGAAATGGCTGATACACTAGATGATCTATTGAGAGGGAACTCAACAGGCTGGTGAAATGGGCCGAGAGGAATCTCCTGAAGTTCAACAAAGGGAAATGCGAAGTAGTACATCTGGGATGGAATAACTCCAGGTATCAGTATGTGCTGGGAGCTGATTGTCTGGAAAACAACTCTACAGAGAAGGTCCTGGGGGTCCTGGTGGCCAGCAAGCTGATTGTGAGCCAGCAATGCACCCTCAGGGCAAAGACAGTCAAGGGAGGCAATGCTTCCCCTCTAATTTGGTACTAGTGAGGGCATACCTGGAGTGCTGGGTCCAGTCCTGAGCTCAGCAGGACAAGGGAGGCATAAAGCAACTGGGTGAGTCCGGAGTGAGACCATAAAGATGATGAAGGAACTGAAGCATCTGACGTATGAGGAGAGGCTGAGAGAGCTGCAACTGTTTAGCCTGGAGAAGAGAAGACTTGGGGGATCTTACCCAATGTATGTAAATACTTGATGGGAAGGAATGAAGATATGGGAACCAGACTTCTCTCAGTGGTGCCCAGCGATAGGGCAAGAGGCAGTGGGTACACATTGAAATACATGAAATTCCATCTGAATATGAGACGACACTCCTTTATTGTGAGGCTGACCGAGCACCGGAACAGGTTACCTGGAGAGGTTGTGAAGTCTCCATCCATGGAGATGCTTAGACGTCGACTGGACGCAGTTGTGGGCATCCTGCTGTAACTGAGCATGCCTGAACAGAAAGGTTGGGCTAGATGTCCAGAGGTCCCTTCCAACCTGAAAGATTCTGTGGTTCTGTAAGACAATCTTCTAGTATTTCTGTCTGTTTAGTAGAAATAGAGCCGTGCCTTTCAGATTTATTTCTAGTAAACAGATAAACATTTTGTGCTAATGAAATAGTATTATATACTACTTGGCAGTGGAACACGATGAAGAAACATTGGTTTGCGATGTTCCAAAAAAAGCTGCAAGTCCCTCTTGTATCCTGAGTTGGTCTTCTAAGGTTCCTGACTGGTCTCTGAAATTAGATCTCTCACGTAAAGTTATTGGAAAATTTTTGAAGGGTCTGAACCTTATTCCGAATTCTTTTTTTGGGTCTGCTTGTTACCAAAACACACATTTAATCTAGTACGTGTAACAGTTCCCTGGTAGGAGTTGCACATATTTTCAAAAAATTCAGTGACAAATGAAAAATAAGTTCAATTTTCCTCTGAAAAATAAGTTAAGTTTTCCTTTGAAAAACAGTCAGGTTTTTTTTTTAGTGTATTCTGGCTGTTCTCTTACTGAGATGGTTCCATGTAAGCATATTAAATATAGTAGTAAAAATGTCCAGGAAACCAATGAAGTGTTTGTAACAGTCGCTTGTACTGCAGTGAATACAGTCTTGCTCTGAAATTTTTCTTAACCCAGAAGAGGGTAGTTTAAGAATATCTTTTTATAAGATTGTTTTTTTTTCCTATAAAGCACAGCCTGCAGACAAAGATGACTACTACTAAAGGTTTCATGTGAACCAGTGACTTGAGTTAGGTCCTAGGAGGCTCTTCTATCAACTCCTTCTCCTTTCCAGCTTTTCTTCCCACCCCCCACCACTGAGAACTTCCCCCCTTCCAGGGATAAATTACCAACTCTAGCAGTCTTCTCTACAGCGATCTTAATTCTAAACTTCACTGGATTTTTCTATATCAAAGTGTTTTTGTTTGATTTTTTTTTCTTTTTTTTTTAATAGCTCAGTAGCCTTTTTTCTATGGGGAAAAAATTAGACTAGACTGTTACAGATGATTTAAATGGGAGAAGTAGAGCCACAAACCAGCCGCCTTTCTCTCTTAGCCTTTCTTAAGAGTGCTCTGAATTGCTGCAGCTTTGCCCTGCATGAATTTTGGGTCTAGGAGAGGTAACAGTTTCAGTTGCCACATCCTGTGCCTGTGTGTGCCAGTTGTTAGTGAAGCTGCTGAAGGCTGCTCCTTCTGGGAGGCCTTGAAAGGTTGCCAGGTACGCTGTGGGACACTAGCGGGATCATTAGTTAGCCTCTGTGTTCATACTGGCATTTATGGGGACAGGCTAAAATAATTCAGATTGTAATGTTAAATGAGTTATTGAAAGCTCATTTGAACAATTTATCATGCACAAATTATTCTCAGGCCTTTTGCCTACTGATGCAATGTATATTACAATATGCTAGAGGGTACAAAAGTTTTGGCACCCTCCATTTCTGAGGGTGGGGAAGGTTTTAGAAGCCTTACAGGTTAAATGATAGGTTTTTGCAACCTTTTTGCGTGTCCACCCTCTCTTGGACAAGGGTCTGTCCCGCTGTATTTCTGTTCTCCTTTTCTGCCTCCTTGTTGTCTGTGGCCTTCTTTGCACATAAGCAGCTATTCTGGGGCTGCGTCTCCCTCCTCTCAGCTTCGGGGGTCTGTGGTGGTGTAGCTGAGCCAGAGAGGTCCAGCTAGACTCACTGTCTCAGTCTTGAAGCACTTTGTGCCTTTGCCATGTGCTTCTTAGTGATGCTGCTGGCACCATGGCACAGGGACGCTCGAGGGGACGCTGGGGAAGTGTTATGCCTTGCTGGTAGAGTTAGTAAAGCTTCTTTCCTTTTGCCTCTGTTAGGTGCTGCCTGTCACTTACAAGCTGCTCTCACCTCCCTGGTTGGAAACCGCTTAGTCTAACGAACTACACGTGAAGCTACTTAATTTAAGACTGTGGACCAGGCTGGCCTTATAACCTCTCTGACCTGTCTCTGCGTCTCTTAGGAATGTAGAGAAGATCAGCTGTACAGGAATGATGATAACTTTTCAATATTAATGAATCACTTGGAAGATTTGTAATGCCAGTGGCTCTCTCAAATCACAGTTATGTAGAATTTCAAAATAGGTACAAGTCCTTTGCTTTGGCTATATTGACCCTTTCCTTGACCTTGACTGTCACAGCAGCTTGCACTATTCACTGCTGTGTAAATATGTAGATGTTTTGTAGAAAAATAGGTTTCTAAACCTTGGTCCCTGGCTTTGTTTAAGGCGAGGTTAGGTAAAACAAAGCTTTGAAAAAGTCTGTGTCTGTGAGTACATTTGCTGTAGGAGATTCCTTTTGAATGTCAGAACTTCTTTTCCCCTGCCAAGGTAATATATTTGCGTAGAATATTTGGCAGTGTAAAATCTCCCCACAAATTTTCTACTACCTAATTAGAAAAGATTGTTAGATTTGTGTTTGGAAACTTTGAAACTCCACTCCCTCTTTCAATAGCTGGAGGTAGTGAAGTAAGTACAAGTTAAAAAATATGATAATTTGAAGGGATTTTTATTAGAGAGTTAGGGCATGTGTTGGCTAGAAGTATCTGTGCCTCGTGATGTTTTAAGTATGAATCATCTGGAAGGAGGTTTTTTGGTTCAGCTACATGACAACTCATGTTTTGCGTTCCATAGGAAGAATAAGAGCTCTCTGTGTTACATGGCCTAATCTTGTATAATCTGTGTAATTTAAATGCTTTTTGTGTAAAGGAGTACTGAAAATCCTGCTTTGGTTTTTCTTCAAAAGGGTTCTGTGGACATTTTTTGTCTTTTTTATTTTATTGTATCTGAAAGAACAATTAACTTCATAAAATAAAGTACACAGGTAGTAAATCTGTTGAATAAAAATAGATTTTTGTTTTAATAAATTAAGTTTGCTTTTTTCTTATTGGCCCATAAATGCACTGTGATGCTTATGAAAATAAGTTTTACAGCCTGAAGTACAATTTTTTTTTTTTGTTAAGTAATTGTAACGAAACTAGAGGATCATCTGAAGCAGCTAGTCAGCTCCATTGTCTAACTACAGCCACCTCCTTCAGCAATTTAACAACAACAAAAAAAAAGCATGTAGAGGAGAAAGGAAAAGGGAAATACTGCTTGTAGCACACCATTGCTTTCTAAATACAAAATTTGAAACTTTATTTTTGTCTTCTGTTTCTCATTCTTTCTCACTCATTACATGTTTTCCTGATGTTTCTCCCTTTGTACATTCCCTGTAGTCAAGTAAAATTAGTTTATATATGTTTTCAGTTTATTCTAGGTGGAGTTGTAAAATTGTTTGAATGGTACTTTACATAACTCTAGAATGTGCCTTTCTCTGACTTAACATTATGTGTGACTATTTTTGATGCCTCAAACGGAGAGGTGATGGCATGGGTTTTCACATAGTGGATTCTTTTTAAGTTGGGACTTCTGTCTTTCAGAACTAAATTGCCCACTTCATTCAGCAACAGGCTCACATTTTCTTGTTCAACCTTTCACAGCTAATGTAGTAGCAGAAGCTCCTCTTTTTGCCCTCAACATTCCTTGCAAGTGTCAATTCTAGATGAGCTTTGGCTTTCCTGACACTGTCCCTACATGCCTGGGCAATGTTTATGAACTCCACCTGTGTAGCCTCTCGCTGTTTGTGCTCCTTTGTATACTACCCTTCTTGCATTGGAGCTCTGACAAGCTGTTCTCCTGGTACTTGTATTTTTGAGTAGACCTGCCAGCTTTCCTGAGCTCCTTTGCTGTTCAGAGGTGCTTCCCATGGCCACCTATCAGTTCCTTCAGTAAGTGAAAGTCTGTTCTCCTGAAGCTCCAGGTCTGTGCTCTGCTACTTGCCTTATCCACTCCACTCAGGATCTCAAACTGTATTAGCTGATGGTTGATACAGCCAAAGCTGCCTTTGATTGTCACATCTCCAACCAGTTCTTCATTGAGAACAGCTGTGTGCTACCATTGTTGCCCCATCTGGTATGTATATCAAGAATTTGTCCCTGATATCCTCCATAAATTACGTGGGTTGCTTGTACCCTGCTGCGTCGCTCTTCCAGTGGATGTCAGGGAGGTTAAGGTCTCCTGTAAGAACCAGGCTTTGTGGTTCAGAGACTTGAATTGTAGAGAAGACTTCATCTGATTCCCCATCCTTATCAGGTGGTTCTGTAATGTACTCCCGACACGATGTCATCCTAATTGGTCTCTATGATCCTGACCCACAAGCTATCTGAGGCCTCTCTCTGTCCATTGAGGCAGAAATAAAATGTTGTTAGTAGTGCCTGAACTGGGTAAATTAATACAGAACAGAGATGGCTGGATTGAAAATGGAACATCAGTGGAAAAATCCTTAAGCTTTGATCAAGTGTTAATCAGCTTTGTTATTGAAGGCAAGATGTCATGTTACCTTCTACTAAAACTTTATTCACTTCATTGAATTTCATTATGTTAAAAGTTTCAGCGTGGTATTTGTTTTCTTGTGAATCTCTGTGTCTATTTTTATGGTAAGTTGAAAAATAACTTTGTTTAAATACAGCTTCCATTGTATCTTGCTGAGATTTTTCTTGTCTTTATGATGACTTGATAAGTTATTGTATGGAGATTGAGACTTAGGGCCTTCCTGTTTCCGTCTGTAGTTGACAGCACAACAGTCACTAGATGGGTAGCTTGGATGTCGTTAATTCTGTGGTGCATCCTGTCCACGGGCTTACAGTGTGAGGTTGTTACTATGTCGAGTTTGCTTGGTTTTCATTTTAAAAAGAAAGGTATGAGTGTAAATGTGTTTTCTCTGCTTCATTTGGCCATCTGACTGGCAAAATGCTTCTGCATCATGCTCACCCTTCCCATCTCATTAGCAGCATCAGGATGTTTCCTTAAACCTGTATGTAGTGCATGTACTGAATTGTGGGTCTGTGTAGATGCTCAGTATACTTGACATTTAGCTTTTTCATATGCAACCACCCAAGGATACTGAAGTTAGGGTAGTTCTGGCAGGCTGTACTATTAGAAAAGTCATCTATTTTTTGAGTATGTGAACGGCCCATTGAAAGGAGCTATCAGTAGAATAATTTTGATTATAGATAGTTATGAAATATGAGATCTGCTGCCAGTTCTTGAAGACACTTGAGGAAACTTTTTCTTTCTGTGCTAATTAACTTATCCCATCCCATTGTCTCTGCAGAGTTTGTTTCTCAACTCTCATTGTCTTTTTGTATTTTCACTTGCTTATTAGATTACTCTAATTTATTTTTTACCTCAGTTGCCTTTTGTACTATTTTCCTTGCTTTATTCTCCCTTTATCTCCAGATGCCTTTAATATTTACAAACAATACAGTGGTTTCCTGTCCACTAGCTCTGTCTTACATCCATTCTGGTTTGACTTCTCTAAGCTTCTACTCTACAAAACTTCTTATTACCATGATTAATTATGTCTCTCTGACCGAATTCCAAGGTTTGTTCAGTATCCTCATCTGCCTTGGTATCTTTTGCACTTCAGATTAATAATCGTTCCTTCTTTGACGTGTTATTTTTGTTATGTATTAGTGATTTTTCTCTTGCCTAGGGTTTATTCAGTCTGTTTTATTTTTCTGAAGATAGCTGATCCTTGCAGCTTTACATTCTATCTCTACGTGTTTGTTTATTGTTACTAAATTGTCTTTTGTACTGTTCCATATGTGAAATTCACTGAACTTTCCTTGAAGCTTTTTAGTTTAAATAAGAAATTCTACTGTGATTTTAAGTTTTAATAGTTTTCAGCTCAATTGTTCAGATTTTCGATCTGAGGTCAGATGGATTATTTCATTTGAGATGCCTGGAAGAAGGGGAGACCATTTTCAAGCTCGTATTTTCTTTCTTCAATACTTCCAGAACTCATGTGGTTGTTTGTTTTGTGGTGTGGTTTTTTTTTTTTTTTCCAACACAGGCCTGAAAAACAGATCTATATTCCTATCCCTCTGGCATTATTTTAAATGTTGTCTTTCTCCTATGAAACTGCCATATAAGGTGCTATTGGAGAGCAAGGTGCCTTGGAGAGCAAGGAGGTGGTTGGTGACAGCCAACATGGCTTCACCAAGGGCAGATCGTGCCTGACCAATTTGGTGGCCTTCTATGACGGGGTGACGGCATCGGTGGACAAGGGACGAGCAACTGACATCATCTACCTGGACTTGTGCAAAGCTTTTGACACTGTCCCGAACGACATCCTTCTCTCTAAACTAGAGAGACATGGGTTTGATGGACGGACCACTCGGTGGATAAGGAGTTGGCTGGATGGCCGCAGTCAGAGAGTGGTGGTCAACGGCTCAATGTCCATGTGGAGACCGGTCACGAGTGGCGTCCCTCAGGGGTCCGTGCTGGGCCCGGCCCCGTTCAACATCTTTGTCAGCAACATGGACAGTGGGATAGAGTGCACCCTCAGCAAGTTTGCCGATGACACCACGTTGTGTGGTGCCGTCGACACGCTGGAAGGGAGGGATGCCATCCAGAGGGACCTTGACAGGCTGGAGAGGTGGGCCCGTGCTAACCTCATGAAGTTCAACCAGGCCAAGTGCAAGGTCCTGCACCTGGGTCATGGCAATCCCAGGCACAAATACAGGCTGGGCGGGGAATGGATTGAGAGCAGCCCTGAGGAGAAGGACTTGGGAGTGCTGGTGGACGAGAAGCTTAACATGAGCAGGCAATGCGCCCTTGCGGCCCAGAAGGCCAACCACATCCTGGGCTGCATCAAGAGGAACGTGGCCAGCAGGTCGAGGGAGGTGATTCTGCCCCTCTACTCTGCCCTGGTGAGACCCCACCTGGAGTACTGTGTCCAGTTCTGGACCCCCCAACACAAGAAGGACATGGACCAGTTGGAGAAGGTCCAGAGGAGGGCCACGAAGATGATAAAAGGGCTGGAGCACCTCTCCTATGAGGACAGGCTGAGAGAGTTGGGGCTGTTCAGCCTGGAGAAGAGGAGGCTCCGGGGAGACCTGATAGCGGTCTTCCGGTACCTCAAGGGGGCCTACAAGAAAGATGGGGAAAGGCTGTTTAGTAGGGCCTGTTGCGATAGGACGAGAGGTAATGGTTTTAAAATAGAGGGGGGTAGATTTAGATTAGAAATTAGGAAAAAATTTTTTACTATGCGAGTTACAGAACACTGGAACAGGTTGCCCAGAGAGGTGGTGGAGGCCCCATCCCTGGAAATGTTCAAGGCCAGGCTGGATGAGGCTCTGAGCAACCTGATCTAGTCAGGGATGTCCCTGCTCCTTGCAGGGGGGTTGGACTAGATGACCTTTGAAGGTCCCTTCCAACCCTAACCATTCTATGATTCTATTATAGAAGCCTTCCTTTAAACCATTCCCTTTGTGTCTTATCAAATTAAGTGGTCTTGAAATCCTGTCTGAAAATGCAGAATCTGCAAAACAAATAAACCCCCACACTCCTCTTCTATGGTTAAACTTTATACTCCTGTGCTCAAGACAACATCTACTTACTTATCAGATGTTCATATGATTATTTCTGTGTTGTTCTGCATACTAGTGGAAATATGAGGAAATATAACTTGTCAGAGCATTCCCATAAAAGTACCAGTCATGTTTGCATTGGTTAAGTCCTAACGTTTTCAGTTCTCTTGTGTGGTCTGTGGTGAACTGATTGCTTATATTTCAGTTTAATAGCCTTTTCTCTTTTTCTGGTTTGGCATTTTCTGGTGCTATTGACATGTACTGACTAACTTGAAGCTTTAAGTACATATCTAGGGCATGATTGCTTTTTTCTCCTACAGAAGTTTCTCCCCCACAACAGGGGCAACTGCAGCATAGCATTTGAGGATAGACAGTGCTGCTCCTCTTCTCACAGCCAAGAAGAAGGGAAGAAGGTGAAGGAGATGGGGAAGTTTAGGGTGTTGTCAGAAGGAGGATGAAGTGAGATTAATTTAGGGTGATAGCTGAGTGGTGGTGATTGTTTTGCAGCTTGTTTTGCCCCAGGGAGTTCTCTTTTCCTTTCCGAGTGCTTAATCCTTACGTTTCACATATCATTTGAGCTTTTGTGTTTGTTGGTCCTCCATCACATGCACACAGTAAAAAAAAAAAACAAACCCAAAACTAAAGCATGCAGAGGAATTTGTCATCTGGTGTGCTTCTTTGTTGTTAATATTTCATCAATATTTTTTAAATTGTGGTAAGCTTACTAAGGCAACAAAAAACGTATTCCAAAGGTTAATCTGCTGCTACTCTCTTTAATTTGGCTGGATGGCACTAGTGAGTGCCAATATGGGATGAGTCTCTGTAGCACTTGAATATCTCCAGTAAATCCAGAGGCATAGAAGTGAGGGTGACTGTTTCTGGACTGTGTCCAAGTGGACTGAGCTGAGACTTCTAGATTTGATAGGATTCGCTCTCAGAGTACTCATAAACTGCAGCATTTTCAGCTTTGCACCTTGTCAGTCCCAGTGGTGGAAACTGGCTGAATACAAAGCCTCAGAGTGGCTGCTGCTGGGCCAAAGGATGGTAACACAGCTGTTGCCTTTAATGTATGTGAAAGTAGGCCTGAGTTTGTGATCTGATAAGTATGAGCTTAATGTTAAAAAGTCACAGCATTCCATTGCGTTAATGGCAATAAGGGAGTGGTGGGGAGGACAAATATGAAGTGTGACTTAGGTTGAGATTGCCCTTCTGTAGTGTGATGCTCAGAAGGATTCTGTTGTCTAGGTAACAGGGTCTGCACTTTGTTTCTTAAGAAAGATGGAACAGATGTTCTTGCAAGAAGCAACCAATTATCACCAGTGAGAATATTGGCAGTATTTAAACTAATTGCTCTGTTGCTGCATACAGTCCAATTCATGTGCTTTGAATAGTAAAGGAAATTTAAAGGAAGGGATCTTGCTTGTATGGCTTTTCCTGAATGAAGTTTTAAAAAAATATTTGCGGTTTATAAAATAGCACTCATCAGTCTGTCTCTTCACTCTTCCATTTATCATTGTATTTTATTCAAGATAATTCAGTCTTTCTATTTGGTGTTTGTAATGTCTCTTCCGTGATTGTCGAGTCCTGTTGCTCCACCAAAGTGGTGTTGTTTCACATTAATTTATTTTGTTCATTTAAAATACCTGAAAATCTGAAGGCAATGGAGTGAAAGGATGCTCAGGGTGGAGTAAGAGACTGTGGGGCTTTTCCAAGTCATGTAAATCTCGTCTTGATTTTAATTTTTTTGTGTGTGTGTCAAAATCCAGGCACAGCTACTTGGATAGGGACTGTGCCATAAAAACCGGGGGCAAAAGGAAGCCACGTAGACATGTATATACATGAAACCTTGCTAGTGCTGCTTAGGTGGAGACATAGCATGTACGTGTGGTGGGATAAGCAGGTGGTGACAGTGGCAAGGAAGACCACAAGGAGGAGAGGTGGAAGGTACAGTGTGGAACAAGGGGTGCCCGCGTTCTCTCACTGCAGCACTCATCTGCAGTGTGTCTTGTTTATAACAAAGGTTGTGCTAAAGTAACTTCAGGTATCAATTAAAGTATTTAATGTGCTTGTGGATATAGAGTTGTCTTTTTGGGAGATTATTGTAGCCTTTACAGCATAGGATGTGCTCTTGCTTTTGTAAGAGATTGGAAGGGAGGTGTGTAAATCCATTATTATATCTTTGTAATAAAATCCGAAGCTGGCTGTTAAGTAACAAGAGAGAAGATATTGGAACAAGATTCTTAAGGCACTATTAATGGGTCCTCAGCAAAGCTAAGCCATACCATTATGCATTTCATCTGGCCCCTTGCCTGAAGTTTTCCATGCTTCTTGCCAAATATAAAAGGTCTACTTTGTGTTTTAGGTAGGGCATTGCAAAAACATGCTTTCTGTCTTGGCAATAATAGGATAAAGGAAGAATCCTTGACCTACTCTCTTTTTATCGGCTCTGATAAAAGATGTGCTGTTTTGATTTTTATCTAACTGTGGAAAATGTCATAATGAGTGGAAACAAAGTGCATGTTGCACTTCTTAGATTATTTGGCTGAGTTATCCTATTGTATAGTAGTGACATGTTGATTGGAACAAAATGTCTTATTACAGTCAGTTATTTCAATATCCATTGTGAAATATTTGTGGTCTGACTAGGAAAAAATATTATTTGTAGGGTTTTAAAATTCTCTTTACCAGGCTACTTGCATGTAACTTCTAATCTTTTGCTTGTCATCCTTCCTTTGGCTCTGGCTCCTGGCTCTCTTTCTGTGAACTTTTCTGCATTCATTTGCCGTAATTTAATGCAGATGATGCATCTGGTTGCAGAGCTGTATGTATTAGCTTTTGTTTGCCTCTTCAGTAAGGGGGCAACACTACTTAAATGTTCATGTTCACTAGCAGAGCTGCTCTTTTGTTGTCCTTGTCAAATGCTATTGTCTCTCAAATATGTATTCTAAACCTTTTATTTGACGTATAGTTTCTTCTTTGTACAGATTCCTTCATATATGTTGCTTAGACTTCCTTATGATACCTGGTGTGTAAGTATTCATAACTTCTCATATCTTCTTGTTCCTGCTTGCCTTTCTTCTGTTGGTACACTTTTTGATTCTCCTTATGTTTCCCTTTTCTATCACAGGGTCTGTCAGCAGCAATATTTACTATGTTTGTTGCTTTTTTTTCCCCGTACGGTAGAATGCTTATAATAAAAATCTTACAATCAGCTTCTGGGTTTTTCACCTGCTTTCATGAGTTTTCTCCATTTTTTACAGTTTAATTGTATCACATATCATCAGTCCGAGGTTCTTTTCACCACCCTTGACATGCTCTTTGAGCCCTCCTCTTTTTCTACCTTTCTTTTTCATACACATCTGTCTATCCTGAAAATGCAAGCTTCTTCCTTATGCCCCTTGTTTTCTCTGCAATGTCTCCATTCTCTTATGCCTCATTTTCTCCTTTCCCACCTTCTGCTCACGTCACAGACGTTAGCCTGCTGTCTTAAGAAACTTCACTGTCACTGGAACTAATGCTTAAAAGAGGAGAAGAGGAGGGCACGTCTGCCAGAGGGTTGGTGGGCCTCTGGCCTTTGTGCCAAGGTTAGGAGGGATTTTTACTCTGTTGGACACTTTTCTGTGCATCTCTTCCCCGTTGACATTTTCTGTATTTGCCCTTTGCTTTCCCTTCCACTAGTCTTTTTACCTCAGTCTTGTTTTTCTTACCTAGTTCATTCCTTCTTTCTACTCTTTGTCCCATTTCCCACTCCTTGCCCGACCGACAGAGTTTTTTGCCTCTTCAGCTGTGCTGGTGCCCCCTCTTTTTTTTTCCTCTTTCCTTCTGTTTCCATACATTCCTCAACACCGATACACTATTGTAGACCCTGTATCCTTCTCCTTTGGTCCAGTCTCTTTTCTAGTGTCCTTCTCCAAGATCTCGTGTGTCTCCTCACTCCTGATTCCAGCTCTGCTGTTCCTCCTCCTCCAGTGTTGCTGAGCAGGGCAGCTGATAAGCTGCAGCTGGTATCCCTTCCTCTTGCTGGCTGCCATGCCTTCCCTCCGGGATGGTTCTCCTGATGGACTTTTTTTTCACCTTCTTCCTACCTCTCCTGTTTCTGGAGTAAGTTTCATGGCCCTTGTCCCAGAAGGAGTCAACCTTCTCAGGGACTGAATTAAGTGGGAGAAAAATGGGGGAAAACTTTCTCCTTTGTCATAGTGCTAAAGCTGCCTCTGATATGTGTCATTTCATAGCTTTAAATATCTTGTACATCCATTTCTACAGAGTATGTGCAAATAACTTTTTTTTTTTCCCCCAAGGGAAAGTGAAGCATCAGATGGCAGTTTGATGATACAAAATTGCTTAGCCTGGTTTTGTTTCTTTGCTAACCTGTGCAGAAGTGCAAAATATCTCATAATACTGAGTAGCTTGTGTGTTAAAACTGTGTTTCCATCTATCAGCACTGAATTTTAATGTAGTGGAAATGGGAGAGAAACAACCCTAGCTATTTGCAGACAGTGATGGCTTCTTGAACAATCATTACTGTGATGCAGGTTGAGGGTAGGGGGACAATCTTTGACTCTTCATCACTGTTCTTCTGGAAACAGCTCCAAGTTCAGAAGCACTCAAAAAGGCAAATTCAGAGTCTCTAGAGTAACTTTGAAGTGAATTACTGAAGTCAAGACCTGAGAACAAACCACACTTGGTCAAGCTCCTAAAATTTCCAGTGCGTTCAGATGTTGAGGCTCTATATGCCCTCATGATCCATTTACACCTCAGAAAGGATACAGTAACATTCAAAAAAGTACGGAGAAGGGGTGTCAAAGTTAGTGTTTCAAAACTACTTCCATATGAACAGAGACAAAATAGACTAGGAATCTGAGCTGGAATGGGGGGAAGCTGAAGGAGGGTGTGGGGGGTCTAAGATCACAGGCTTAGAGGGCAAAGTTAATTAGGGAATTGGTATTCAGTGTCTATTGGAACAGAAGAACTAGGGCAACTGAAGGGAGATAACCAGTCTCCCCCCAGTACAACTTAATTTTGAAACACAGCTCCTCATCTTGTAGAGACCAGGGATAGGACTAAGCTGGGAAGGAGGAACATGGTTGGGAGCTAATGGAGCAAATGCACAGAAGCAATGAAGGGACTTGACTTAAACATTTAAACTGGTTCTCAAGTCCCTGATCTGGTGGCTTGCTGGAAGTAGACTGCACGTACCATGAGAGGCTTATGCTATCTATTTGCTGCTTTACATGTTCTTCTCCTTGGTGTTTGCCTCAGCTACGTTAGGGGTAGGGTAGTAAGTGGACTTAAAATGATTTTTGCATCTAAATCAAGTACAGCAGCTCTTACTTCTTTGAGTAGGAACATACACGTTGCACATTTTGTCCTTGGTGGCGTTCTTGTAAACGGCTAAATGGCTTATGTGAACAATTAGATGTTCATTAGTGCCCAGACTGGAACATCTCAGCTCAAACAATTAGTTTGGCAAAGTTAGGAGCCACAAACATGCAGGAGGCTTGCTGTAGTCTGGGGGATTCTTAGTAGTGGGTGATGGCATAATTGTGTAAGAATTTTTCCTGACTTCTGAAAACTGTGCTTCTTTTTCTCTAGGCAGTATGAAATTGTTATTCTAGAAAGAAGATGTATGTAAATTAACTCTGTCACTGGTTAGGATTATAAAAGTGTTATTTGCTACTGCTAAATAAGATATACCAGGGCTAGAAGAGCTCTGTTCTAGGACTTGAGAGTGACTTCCAGTTACTTATTTCTGCATAATGTCTAGGACAGTATCTGTACGCAGTTCCCAGGAAGAAAGTCTAAGGTGGTATGTTGTTTTCAGGGCCACATGGCTGTTGCTGCCTTGGGCAAAAAGTCAGTTCAGCACCCATTTGCTTGCAGTAAAAGTTACTTTAGAGAGATATTATATTCAGTGGAAAAGTAAATGCAGAATGCCACATGCCTAACCTCTCGTGGTGGTAAATATTAACCAGTTACTAGTTTCTACTAGTTAGTAGTTTCTTCATCTTATTATGTACTGTTGTTTCAAAACCCTCCTAGAAACCTGACATTGTTCTGAGTCCTTATGGGTTGCTATAAGAGCATATTTACTATGCCTTTTTTATATTTGCACCTCTTTGCTCACCAAATTTTGTTAATTATATTAAGCCACCTTTTGAGTCTTCCCAAACTGTGTCAGTCTTTACTGGGGGAAGATACTGGTTTTGCTGCATTCATCACCTTATTGAAGAATTTTTCATATTTAATGGAAGAATGAGGAAATAGCAGGCTTTAGGTTACAAACTGGCTTTTTTCATCCAGTTGCAGTCTGATCCTAAGAGTATGAGAGGAATCTTGTGGTAGGCGTTTAATGAGTTGGGAGACCGCCAATGAACATCTTGTTTTAGCTTGCTTCACACATTAGGTTTGTCTAACGTATGGCTAAAAGGATTGCAGAAAATTTGGGTAAAAAGTGAAAATCTATGAGCAAAAGCAGAACAAGTTTAGTGGATAATTGTGTTAATAAACACTAAGAACATTCTAGCGCTGTACCTCCAGAGTGAAATGCTGAGTTTGTTGTAAACAACTGTCAACAGACTAATTACCTCTGTAATTCTTGAGTAAAAGCTCTGAAAGAGTAATATTCTTAAATAAATCTTATCCTGAAACAGTATACAAGAAACTTGATTGCAAAACTATGTGCAAAACTTTTGCTATTTTAAACAGACCGAAGTTGATGAAAGGAAGTTAAGAGCCAAAAAATCCTTACATTCTCTCCTCCAATCTGCAGGCGCGTTTCTCACTTGGAGAGTGGTGTTAGACTCAATTTATACTTGCAGCTGTGGGCTTGTCTATTAGCTTGTTTAACTAGAGGTAAGACATTAAAGCAGATCAGTTGAAGTACATCAAACTTTAATGGATGCCGTCATTCAGAACTAAAGCGGCTTTAATTTGATTCCCATAAGGAACAGAGGTTTAATGTGCTTAATATGTTTTGAATTCATACCTCTGATTTGATTTAATTTTCCATTTAAAGCAGACCTGAACTATAAATTATATATCTAAACTCCTGCCTCCCAGTCTGGAGTAAGTAGAATGAATACCTATGAAGAATAAGAATTAGTTTTTCTTTTTTTTTTCTTTTTCTCTCTCTTTAACTGTAAGAAGGTAATTTTTTCTTTTAATCCTGAAATATGAAAATACATACAATCTATGACACATAATACTGTCACTGAAAACTTAGTGCAATGTGCCAGATGACATTATTCCTTCCTGGAAATTACACTATTTCTGTGATTAAGCATCGTGCAACCAGGACCTAAGAGAATTGTATCTTGACTGGAGGATGCTGTTGTGCTGGTGAATCAGCCATCAGTGTTTGATCCAGACTGGGGCATAGGCACGTCATTTAAAATTTCGTTACAGTTTTTTAGAGCATTTGCTTTATGTTGACTGCAGGATAGCTGATACTTGATCTTCTGCAAAACCAGTAGATGCAAAGTTAGCAATCATAGATTTTTTTTTTTTTTGTTTTCCACCAGTTTTGAATCACGGGAGAGTGTTGGATTAATTCTTTATATTATGAGATTAGTGCCTTTTTAATACGCTATTGGAAATTCTAAGTTATTGTTATACCGTTTCCTATTTATAACACTTGATTATATTCCTGTGTATTTTTATATCTGTGAAATAGTTGCAAGTTGAGGACTTGGATAAGACAGTACTCAGCAGCAGCATATTCAATACACAGAGTCCTTTACAAAGCAGGGGCAGAGTTAAATTCTGGAGTTGGATTTGTAGCATTCAGCATGCGAACTTGAAGTAGGGTTTAAGTTAAATGATGTGTGCAACATTTCTTGGCTGTTTCCAAGGCTGGGATACCTTCCTTCAAGCTGCAGGGAGTCACCTCGGTTTACTTGGAATATTGTAATGAAGTCTTACATAGCTGTGTCCTTTCAGGCACTGTGTCCCTTCCATTCAGCAGGTCAGAGCAGTAGAGAAGATGACTGAAGCCAGTTTTGCCACTTGATGGAAGTGCTTTGGTTGCTGACCTGTCAGACCAAGAGGAGATGCTAGCAATATCCCAGCCAATTTGTTACAGAGCTGAATCTGTGATGTATCCTCTGAGAGAAACCCTCACCGATTTGAATTTTACAGGTGGTTTTGGCAGAGGTTTTGAATCTTGGGTGTAGGTGCAAGAGGGGTGTTGAGCAGCTCAGCATTGTCACACTTGGTGTGCTCTGGGTCTATATAGAAGCAAAACTACGAAATTTTCATGTCATATGATAGCAAACTTTGGGATCAAAAGCAGAAGGATAGAGTTACATTTTTCTCTGACTCCAGTAGATATATTTACCAAGGTATTATCGCTAAAAAAGTATAGTATAAGAAGTCGTTGGAAGGAAGTTTTCAAGATCTAGATTTTACTTTCGTGGTAACTGAAATAATTTGTTCTGTAACTTGTGTAGCTTGCAATGTAAAAACTGGAAAATGGAAGAGTATCACAAAAATGAAATTTGACTTAATAACATTAAGTAGTCAAGTAGAGGAGATAATAAGTAAACTTCAGGAATAAAGGGAAATATAGATTGTAAAAGTATTTTTTTAATGGGAATTCTTTTCAGAATAGTGTTGCAACTACTGCCCAATCCCTTGCATAGTTTAGAAATTTATTACTTATTGAGAGATGCATTGCTGTAGTGCCGTAATTAATTATGTTAACGTTAGAAAAACATTTTTGGCCATTCTTTTGTTAAAACATAATTCCTCTTCCTCTGCTTCATATCACATTTATCTTTCTGAGAGGAAAATCTACTTTGAAAAATGGACAATTGATCAGAATTGATGTCTGGTCTTGTTATTTGCCCTTCTACAGGGGTTTTGGAAAAATCTCACTTGCTCTCACTGTTTAATCTCTGTGAGATGCTGTGCAAGAGCAAGGTGGCAACTGGTTGCCAGGAAATCAGAAGTTGCAGAAGGGTTAAAAGCAGCAGCACTGCAAGAGAAAACCAGTTGCAGTTTAAAAAGCCAGACTGAATGTGTAGATTTGTGGAATGATGTGATGCTGCTTCTGAATTTTAAAGGTATATTAGCCAAGTGGTATGTCGTCCTCCCTTCTCCCTCCCCCACAGTAAAGACTATTCTAATATAGTGTTAAGTTTAAAAATCTTTGTTAGTTTGATGGGAAATTTCTTTGTCTTCTCACTAGCAGAAGAAATTTATTTTCTAGTCAACTGAAAAGCAAATTCAGGGTATCTTAAAATCTTCAGAAATGACAAACGTTCCATGTTGCTTTTTAGCAGGTTACTTTCTATAGATGTTTTCAATTTAGTTGTTGGTGTTACCTGAGTGGATGAACGTTCCTTTATTTTTTTGTAGGCCAAATAATGAGAAAAATCTCTGTTGAGAGAGACAGAGCTTGAAATTCTCTATACCTTTCAATGGGAAGGAAAATGGTTATTGTTAAATCTCTGTTAGATTGACGAAATTTGGCTACAGAGCTGCCTTTAACAGAAGAGAGAGCATAGAATTTGATCACCCTAAAGGAAAAAAGGGTCCTTTGGGAATATGCAGAAATTCAATAATAATTCAGATGTATTTTTTAATGAAATATATGAAAATAAATGATATATTTAATATGTGCACTGGAGAGAAATTGATACTTTATGATCTTAATGTCAGCATTTCCTTATATAGTTATATTAAAAGTTAGCAATCTTCTTGTTCTGGAAGTAATTTTATGATAGTTTTTCTTTCTATTTGGAAGTCTATGCTGTGATGTACCATGTTGGTAACTAAGAAATGGAAAGAATCATTACAGTTGTATTTCTGCCTATGTTCTTCAAGAAAAATGCTGAAATTACTTGATTTTCTTTTACTGGTAATCTCAAGAATTAAAAATACAGTTACCCTAGTTTCTATTCCTTTATTGTCGTTAAAATGTAATACTTACGAAAAGTCTTTTGCCAAGCTTTTGTTTCAGAATAATAATGTTCTTTAGCAATGCCAGATCATTTTCAGCTCCTGAAATGAAAATATTTATAGAATAAATACTTTCTTAGTCCTTGTCATATGAGGAGGGTGGGGCGGGTTTTTGTCCTCTCCTGTCCTGACATTTAGCAGTTTACTGGCTAGATTCTGTTCAATGTCTTCCTACTTACTTACTTTTTTTTTTTTTTAAACATACTTTGTCTCGTGGGAGTTTGGAGCCCTCACAGTTTGGGGGCTGTGTGCTTTAGAGAGACGGGAAAGCATGAAGAGGGGAAAAGGTTGAAGGATGTGTAGAGCAGACTTGGAGGAATGTTTCAGTGTGAAGAACTGCTTGGGATAAAACTGATGAAAATTGGGTGCTTTTATAGGAGAATTAGAGGGAAGAGAGTCTGCTTGGACTCATGCTTTAAAATATTTTAACTTGTTGATTTTAATTTGGAGCATGCCTTGTAAACTGAGGCAGCACTCCTAGCAGCAGATGTAGGAATGCAGTTGTGAATTTTTGGCATTTCAGTCTACCTCCCCTACTTGGCTTTGCATGCCAAAGGCTGTCCAAGGACAGGGCTTGTCCAGACCAGTGTATGAAGAATATGTCCCCTCTGAAGCACAATTTAAGTCGCCACTTAAACTTTTTCCTTTCTTCTTAGGTTCTTCAGACAGTTTCTATTTTATTATTTTTTTTTTAATCTGTGTGTGTGTGTGTATATGTCACCGTGTCCATTTTGATGTTGCCTACATCTTTTTGAGACCTCTTACATGTGTGCCAGCCACAGACAGCTTGGAAGGACTGATAAATGAACCCTCTGTACCTGCTCAATTTGAAGCTCTTACTAGGTAAAGACAGTATTTTTTTTTTTTTCCCTCTTAAGTTATGCAGTAAGTCTGTAAGTGGAATTTCTACAACTAGAAAAGGGAATCCAAATTGGAAAATCCCAAACTTGAGAATCAATTGGATCACTAAACAAAGCTGAACTTTGAGTAGTTTTTTAATGTGGTACGCTGTTTTGGTTCCCCTCTCTTTTCTTTTTCCTGATAATGTCGAGACCTGTAGCACAGTTAGTGAAGAATTGTTCTTACAAGTTTAATAAATTTAATAGCTGCCTGTTCTTATTTTTTACTTTGAGGGCTCTATATATTTCCCTGAGGGAAAAGCTGCAGCATGAGCTCAATATAATAGTAATCAGAGGGCCTATGTGGAAAGGGCAATATTAATAACACGGAAGAGAGGATCTAGTCTTGATTAATAACATCTACATAAGTTGGAATTTTTAAGAGCTTCTGAAGGAGTAAAATGATGATCTTTAGGTTCCTTTGAACACGCCAGCTTCAATTTAAAACCAACTTCAGTGACCCTAGAGGCTTTGAATATATTCATCACACAAGAGGTGGCTTTAAAATTCCTCCCTGTAGAACTGCTTTTAGGAGCAATCAGACTCGTACTTTGGTCTTTCCTGTGACGACTTCTGATCCACATCTCTGCCAATTAAAGGTTTTGGTTCTAACCTTGAAAACTATTAAATGCATTACAGAGTGCATTTCTATCAAAGGAGCTACCAAGGTTGTTCCAGATCAGTTTAACTACGTAGATCATAAAACTGGAGTAAACTGCATGAAAGATCGGAACACCTCTTAGATGGGATTGACCTTGTAATAAAATTCTGAAGATGATTATGGGTTTTGTCATCGCTGACACAGAAAATACACTAGTAAATTTTGCAGTAAATGTGTAAGTAGTGAGAGCAGTGTTTGTCTTCCTGTTTTCTCAAATTTTTCTTATGTTTCCTTCATAGCCAGGTGAAAGCATCTGTCCTCACTGCTTTTGTAGGTAGTAGCTAGAAAGCATTATTCATTCTGTGGCGAAAAAGTGCAAGAGTTATTTCCTTGAGGAATGTACTGTCTGATTATTTTAAAATGTGCTAAACGCCTTCATAATTGATCATGTTGTTTACATTATGAACAGCATAACTCCCCTCCCTTCTGTCTTGCAGAAGTTGTCTTTTTATTGGGGTGGAGGGGCAGAAATTTCTATACCTCAAAAGAACAAGAGACTGCCTAGTTGCTAATCTACTTCACGTAAAAGTTGCTTGCATTATAGGGTGACAGACAATCTGTAGGCTAATTTCAAAGAGTTTAAAGCAAATTGCTGTAGGAGCTGGTTGTCAATAGGTAGTACGTGATCTTTTTCATCTGCTGGAGATGACCAGAAAAATTTCACCAAACCCACCTTTCATGAAGGCTTCTATAGAAACACATACTACATAGACTACTGCTGACTGTTATATCATAGAATAGTTTGGGTTGAAAGGGACCTTTAAAGGTGCTATTGCTGCAGACCCTGCTAAAAAGTTTTTCGCCATCTTTCTTATAAGCCCCTTGAGGTACTGGAAGGCTGCTATAAGGTCTCCCTGGAGCCTCCTCTTCTCCAGGCTGAACAGCCCCAACTCTCTCAGCCTGTCCTCATAGGAGAGGTGCTCCAGCCCTCTGATCATCTTTGTGGCCCTCCTCTGGACCCATTCCAACAGGTCCATGTCCTTCTTATGTTGGGGGCTCCAGAACTGGACACAGTACTCCAGGTGGGGTCTCACCAGGGCCGAGTAGAGGAGGAGAATCACCTCCCTCAACCTCAAATTCATCAAGTAATTTTTTAGTACAATGATGATCAAACTGCAAATTAGATATGCTGTTTTTCCTGCTATTGAAAAGCTATTCCTGAACCTTCCTGTTCATGAGATGCCATCTTGCAGGGTAAATTTGTCTGTTATCAGTTGTATCTGTTTGTTCTTGAACCATCATTGCCATTTAGTGTAATTATGTCTTTCATCTTTGGTGCTCATGCCTTTGTATTTTAGTGGATATCAATCTTATTTCCTTTCAGTGTTTGATTAGTTACAGTAATTGAGCAAGCTTTTCCTTCCCTGATGAGGGATACATTGTTTGCTCCTTTGATCACCCTTTGCCTCTTTCAGGGTGAGTTCATCTTTTTGTGCGGTGTGGAGGAGGAGATTTTGAGCATAAGTAAAGAAAATAATATATAGTATTTAATATATATATATAAAAGAAGCTGTTTATGTATTGATATTAATACATCGCTTTCTCTCCTGTAGATACCTCAACTAGTGCATCTAATAGCAGATTTACCCTCTTAATTTTCTTTGTCGGTTTAGATTAATCTGATTCTAGCTTTTTTGTCACTTGCACTTCTCAGTCTATAGTAGAAAGTCTTGGTTAGTTTCCAAGTGCATGAATTCAGACTTTGTGCTGTTAATTTCATCCCATTTCTATTACCCTTTGTTGATGCAGTCGTAGAATAAAGTATTGTAGAAGATGATGTATGACCACACTTCATTAGGAATGCCACCTTTATTAAATCAGATAATTTCATTCACACTTATGATTTTGATGCTAAGATGGGTTTATTAATAATTACAGTATGTATTTTTTGGTAACTCTCCAGATAATTGATATCTAGGACTGTTTTACCTTGAAATGTTTTCCATCAGCAGCTGCCTTTTTTAGGTAGTTTCTTACTCACCTCAAACTTCTTCCAGTTGTCATCTTTCCTATCTGACAAAGTACTTAACACACTTGCAAAGTTGAGATTTGAAGACAGATCTTCTACTTGTGTAGCAAATCACTCTTCAGAGAAGAAAATCAGTATAGTTTGTTTTTAATACATTACTCTTTATATTAATAATTTCCAAGTGTTTTTTGCATGATACTGTTCTTGGACTAACAGGTCTGCAAATGCCTTGTCTCCTTTCCCTGTCGCCTTTGTAAATGTGTGTGGTGTATTTGCTAATTGTATGATGCAGCTTCTGAGTTCTGCTTGTATCTGACTTGTGCTAATTTTCACTTTCTTAAATGTGAGACATTTCCTTTATGTGTGTGTTCTTTCTGTCCATGGTCAGTATCATAGCTGTCACTGAAGCCTGAGGGAAATTATTTTAAATCTTTATTTTTGTCTTTACATTATATGATATCCTACTTTTACTCTCTTATTTTTGTGCTTCACACTCTCTTGTGCTCCTTCTCTGGCTAGACATTTTTTTCTGTTTATTTTGAGTTTCCATGCAAAGTCTAACTCAGTTTGACTGCTGACACTTAACATTTCCGGTGCTTCAATCTTCTATACCAGTTCTGTTGCCAACTTAACTTTTTCTCAGGCGTCAGAGACTTTCCCATCATGACCTCCACCCCTCCTCTGCTATAAGAGACATTCATTTTTGAGGGAAATGCTCAGTGTCCCTCATAAAAGGACTCACCAGACAGCAGAAGAAATTACTAGCAATTCTGTATATGCTGTGTAGCTGCCTGGAATCCTACAAGCCGTTTCATGCTATTTAGGCTATCCAAATCCATCATTTTAAAATTTGAGACCGTGACATCAACTAAAAGCTGTGATGAACAAAGATGCTTGTACAATTCTCTTGACCAAAAGAATAATTAAAAAAAAATAAAAATCTGATATGTTTAGAAGAAAACCATTGTACAGGAGAGTCAAAGTTGCACAGATGTTGACAATTCAGAATGATGTCCTTCTCAATGACTTTCTGCCTAAACTGCTTTGTGTGCTGTTACCAAGAAAAAAATGTACTGTAACTCAGCTGAGACAGGTTTTTATTAGCATTTTACTGCAAGTTGGGTATAATGGAACTTAATTTTTGGAGGAACAATAAGCTAACGTACTGTTAAAATTCACTCAGTAGTAAATTCCAGCAGTTGTAGATCCTTTTTATGTTCTGGTGGTTGTCTTGCAATAAAATGTTGTTAGGTACCCTGAAATCTTTCAATTACTAGGACAGTATATGGATTTCTTCTTTCTAGCTTTAGGCTTGAATTAACCAAGTTTCCAAACTTATTTACTTCTGCACAAGACCTAAGAAAAATAGTGTTGGTATTATGTTTCATGCATCCGTTTTGTATGTTTAAAATTTATACAGCAATCTGTGGTACAGAAAAGCTGTAGACAATGATTTACCATGTTTTTGAAGTCATTCTTGGGATTCTAGGTATGGCTAAAATGCACATTTGTGAAACACGTTTATGGTGATGAATGGACATACAGCCATGTCAGAAAAAGGTGCATGACTTAACTCCCAGACGTACGTCCCAGGCATGTGACAGCTGATAAAGGGAGCACTGGAAAGGTGAAACTGCAAGGCAAGCCGTTAGACTAGATTAAAGTCTTACCTAAATGTAGTCTTAGGACTTTCTTTTTTCCCCTTCTGCCCTATATCTCCTATTTAAACAATATATTTTAAAATGAGTTCTTCTGCTCCCTTATTCAAAGAATTTGAAGTCAGATTTATTCTCAGCCTGCACAAAGGCAATAAGAACCCCCTTTCTGCCAGAAGCAGGCAGAAAAGCAGAAGTGGTGAATCTAACATAAGATGAGAGATGAGTTAGGTCTTTGTTTTCAAGACGAAGATTAGCTGAAGAGCTAGGTGCTACCCTTGGCATCTTATAAAGCAATACATAATTTTGAAGCTATTTAGACAAAAATTAATGACAATACAGTTGGTTGATGTAGAAGTTAAATATTGGCAAAATTCTAGTCAAACATAAAAGTCATTAGGGTAGATGGTTGATATAACTGTGATGCAAGTAGCTTCAAATACGTCCCTGTGTTTTCACACTATTGGCTTCCACCTGTTTGCTTTAATGAAAATATTGTTTTTGAAATATCTTATTTCTTTTTAGCTAAATCTTAGATCAATACCTGTCTTTGAAACAGTTGTCTGACATTTTCTGTATCTTGATGTCAATAGCTGCCATTTGGTAGCCATTTGGTATTTGGTTCTGCCATGTAGTCCTTTCTGATCACGTCTTTCCAGTGCTCTTTTAATGACTTTCCTCGTCTCTGCTCTTTTTGTACCTGCGAGTAACCTCACTTCGGTCCCTGTGGTCACCCTCTCTTCTACCGTAGTCCATCTATAGAGAAGATTATTTTTAGACATAAATCTGACCAACGTTTCTGTTCATGACACAAGCTAGTCACTGGTACCCTAAGGTATAGTTTTTGATCTTGTCTAATTGACGTCTAAGCACCGTTGCAAGCCCAGCATAGCTGGAGCTGAGCTCCCGTTCTTTTCTCGGAGCGTTGGACTCGAGAGCTGACGTTTCCTCGGTCTGGCTCCCGCTGCTGAAGCACCAGCTGCTGCGGCACTGGTAGTCTTGACAGCCAGAATGCAACAAAGCCTTTAAAACCGTTCTGGTTTGGATGCGTGCCACTTCTTTCCGCTTGAAGCTTTCTGTTTTACATTAAATTCCTTACGGTCTACTGCTGTATTAGGGTTGTGGCTCTGTAGAAGAAGAAGGAGTAGGTATAAAGATCCGTTATTTGCTGAAACTACAGAAGCGCTTACAAAATGACTATCCATGGTAATTGCAAAGCATTTGCTTAAGATAGACAAATGCAAATAACTCAAAGAATTGAGTTGTCTTCCTCCTTAATTAACAAATTTGCTCATCTGTTGGAGCATAGAAGAGACAACACAAAAGCTTATTTAAATATTCTTAATAATAACTTATCAGTATTTTCTATTACACACTGCTAGATGAAACGAGATACCTTGACAAGTTTTCAGTCTAGTTTTTTTAATATTAATTGGTGTCTAATACAACTACAGAATGACTTTAAGTTAGAGAATCAAGTCCTTAAATGTTGTGTGTAAATTATGAATATCCTCTTAAATAGAACTGTTAGAGAAGCTGTCTTTTGGTAAGTATTCATGTCTCTGAAATGTTTTACTTTGTAACTGCTCCTCTTGAGAGGAAAAAAAAAGCTGTTATTTATCAGGCTGCTTCAGCCCCTATGATTAAAGTATCAGGAACATCTCTAGATTGCAACCTAAAAAAATAACCTTACTGTTTTTAATATGTTTGTGTACAATATGATTTAGAAAAACTGCTGGCAGAACAGACTTGAGCAGCAGATGGGTAGAGAGTGCATCTGTAACCTTTGTGAACAGGCTTTGTTAGTTTGGTGGGAGTTCTTGCCCTCTGTGGCTGCAACTATAACTGCTTCGTCCGGCAGCTGAAAAATAGAGTGTCAGGACTTTACTGCAGGGACTGTTTGTTGGCCTCAGAGCGCTCTGTTCTTCAGCTTCAGGTCAGTTACAGAAATTGTTAGAAACTCAACACATGTAGTATAAAACTAACACAATGATTTCTTCCTCATGTTCTTGTGTTTTTTTTACAAAAATCAATGTTTAAGCTCTTGCCAATAACAGTTTGATGCCCTCCTGTGAAAAATACTGGGTTTGGAGTAAGGACGCTTCTTGTGTCATCTAGGTTGTCTCAAAAGAGGAGAACAATGCATTAGAAATAACTTAGTGGTAGTAAATGAGTGTATTGTAATTGTTATTTCGGATAAGAAATTTGCCACTTTCTTTAATATGAAAGTATCTTTCTTTCATGACCTGAGCGAAAAGGCAAGATTTCAGGTTTTATTTATTAATCATGCTGTTCCGATCGATGGTGACCATTGCTTTGTACAGGTTCTGTGTGTGAATTGGCATGAGCAGTGGTGTTTGAGAGCTGCGGAATACACACACATTCCTGCCTCATTTTCCTATAGCACCTTTCTGTTAATGCACAACACTTCAGGCATTCTTTCTGTTCTTATGCTCTACATAATATTCTGTTAACCTGTTTATCATACGCTAGCATTTGATACAGAGCTATGTTCTCTTTGACTGTTTCTTAGTGCAAAGTTCACTTATTTTGAGAGAATGCTTTATTTAATCTTTCTTTTTTAAAAACAGTTGGGAATTATTTAAAATTGCTATTGCTGCCAATATATCTTTAAGAAAAATACAATTAACATTTAAAAATTACACCTTCTATAATGGTTTTTTTCCCCCTCTCTCTAGTTTAAAAATTATCTTAAAATTAAAATAACTGTTTATTAAAAAAAGAAAAAAAAAAGCAGAGGCGTCACATCAAATCCCTACTGGATAATGGCTTTGAATATTATTAAAGACAAGGTATATAGCAACATAGCAACATCTTTTGATGCATGTCGAAGAGACAATTTTCATCTCTAGGGTTTTGTTAGTTTATATTTCTGCAAGTTGTTGCTACTTGCTAAGTGACAGAATTATTTTTGCTCTATCTTGTTAAGTGATACCTGGGTGTGACTATTGATCAGTTCATTAGGGAGGAATTTCTTTCTTTTACAGCTAGAAATGCTTAGTGTTAGGGAGAGGAAGAAACAAAAAGAAGAAAATACTTCCTGCAAGGTAGAAGAAGCATGTAAATGATTTCATTTGCTGGAAAACTGGAATAGATATAGGCAGTTGTAATATTCTTTAGAACATTTCTTGTCTTGACACATATCTATATAGCCAAAGGATGATATAACTTAAAATTAATCCTTTTCCTTATTTTCTCCCCCCCCTACCCTCCCTGCAATAAACATCTCAAGTATTTTTCTGTAAGGTGAAAACCAGGGAAGATTCATTTCTCTCAAGTGTGCCTTGGAACCTATTCCATTTACTGTTTTGCCATTATAAATTGATTCTTAGCAATTTATATACTAGTGCTGCAGATGCGAGCAATTTTCAGATAAAACAGAAGTGATCAATCATTCTTATGACTGCAGTATGGAGGAAAAAAAAATAGTGATTCCTTGGAAATTGTATTTTTGGGAGTACTGCTTCCAAGCTCCTCCTGAGGACTGATTTAATCTGGCAGAAGAGGGACTTCAGCAGTGGTGCCTGCTTTGATGTGCTGTCTAGTTAGTCATGAGACCTAGTTTTCTTTCTGGCAAGCAGTAAATAAGCTTGGGTTTATGTCTGCATTACAGGACAGTAGTTGAAACAATCGTTAGAAAAAAATTGTTTTGGTTAGCTTTTCTTTGAAAACACCCTTATGTTCTGAGATCAACAAGCCCATGGACTTCCAGGCAAGTCAGGCAGTGATCCAATGCCAAAGAAAATTATTGGTAACACAGTAATTGTGTGGTACTCAGGAACTGCACTGTCCACACAAGTAATTGGACCTGCTGCACAAGCTTCATTCTGGCATCCTTAAACCTGATGTTCACCTTGGATAACAGAACTGTTATGTCTGTGTGCAATAACATCCTTTAAGATAGAAGCCGAGAGTGAGTGGGATAAATAGGTAGGATGGGCCGCTGTGTGCTGAGTGTGGGACAGAAAGGTGGCCAGTGATGGTCAGCTCTGTTTGCAGAACAGCAACCTGTGCCGCAGAGGCTGTGTATATCCTGATTTTGACATTTTGAAGATAATGTGCTGAATTGGGGGCATCTTTTCTTCTACGGCCTATTTTAGGATTACTTGTTTGCTATTTGTGCTAAGACCTGTTTTGTTTTTTAGTTGTTTGCTTTTCTTAACAAGCACAGAAGTAACAAGAGCTTCTCTGTTTCTCTGCAGCTTTTACGAGAGTTGAAGCACCCTAATGTGATTGCATTGCAGAAGGTTTTCCTTTCTCACAGTGACAGAAAGGTTTGGCTGCTCTTTGACTATGCTGAACATGATTTGTGGGTAAGTACAGATTTTCCTGAGTGTTTGAGGTAGCGTAGTGTGAGCTTGTTCAAGCTGAAGTGTGCGTGGCATACCTTCGTATAGCGTAGAGATGCATAAATTTCTTGCTCTGTAATTAAGGGTCTAACTGGCATCCTGTTCTTTGTACACTTTAAAACCTGCAAAAGGTTATGTAGCATTTTTTTGAAAAGTCAGATTTCATTTTGAAGCTAAAATAATTTTCCTACAAGCTTTTAATTGGAGTTAAAAGAATCCATTCCTAAATTGAGACCTTCTAAAACAGAGTTTGGAAATGTATTTAATATGTTTTTTCCCTGCAGTTTACATCCCCAACCCACGCCCCCACCACCAAAAAAAAAAAAAAAAAAAAAAAAAAGAGAAAAGGAGATGGACTGCTTTACTGAGTCCTCTCTCTTAGATATGGTAGAAGTGACCAACATTCAATCATTTCATTCTAAACAATGAATTTGTGACAGTATTAGTGGAAAGAAAATAAGTAGTCGCAAGCATTGCTAACTGGGCCTACTACTGGACTATCACTATGTAGAAGAGGAGTAGAGACTTTGATGTCTGTTTTTAAGTTTTCAGCAAAATATGATATGATTTGATTTAGTCTGTTGTAGAGGTGGGCATCAATGACATCATGAGTTGAACTCGGATACGAATATTCAAGCTCCACACCTATTGATAAGATGTGAGTTGCTTGGACCTGGATTTATGTTTACACCCAAAAGACACCAAAGACTTTATAAGAGTAATCAATATGCTTGTAATTCTTTTGAAAATATTGGCAAGGAGAGGAAGGGGTAATATTAATTCCAGTATTACTTTTTAAGGCTTCAGTAATACAGAAGTTGCTATTACTAATGTTAGCAACAAATTGCCTTTTTTTTCTTTTTCTTTTTTTTTTTTTTGTTTTGTTTTTTGTTCTTAGCTCTTAAGAGTTAATGAATGTGTACTTGTAAGTGACACAAAATTGTAACCTGGAACGTAAACTTAGATCACGCAAAAAGGTACTTCTGTCTCAGAACAAGTAAAGTCATGATATTTCATTCCCCTTCATATGCTTAAAAAACATATAATTTGATTTGTCTTATAGGGTAGCAGCTTTGAATTTTAAAAACTTTCTTCATCAGAGTTCAGTGTACACTGCGAGTTTGTGTATTTGTCAGAGCTGGTGACAGAGATGGTGGATAGGAATGCAATAGCTAAAACCCTGTATGGACAGAATTTATTTGTGCATCAATTGAGTTTACTCATTTTATAGAACAACCACAACAAACACATTTTACTGCTACATTGAATGGCATGTTTAAAACACCCTTTTCCTAACCTTTTCCATTTGAATTTATTTTGGGCATGTGTTTTTTATACTAAGTGGTGATTTTTCACATGATTTAACAGCTGTAGATAAAGAATCCCTTCAGTCTAATGTTCTTGCCACTCCTCACATCTGGCTGAGTATTGGTCATAATCTCAGTGATGTTAATTCTTTTCTATTATTTGAGACTGAAATGTTTGTTACACTAGTTATTTGATGTGAACTGGTCTCCCACTTCTTAACTCTCCTACGCTTTTGTTTGGGTTTTTTTTGTTGTTGTGTTTTTTTTTTTTCTTATGGGACATGCTACACAAATCATTTCTCCTTTCCTGTATAATTGCCCATGTTTCCTTGCTTCTTAAGCCTTTGCCAGGAATTTTTTCCTCCCTTGCATAAAGTTAGCCATGTTCAAAGCACTCTTGGTTCTGGCTTAACCTTGGTCTTCATTTCCTTTACCGTCAGCACTTCCCAAGCATCGCTCTTTATTCCCCTTTTGTCTCTTTTGCTCACTCCCAACTTTGTGTCTTTTTCCACGCTGCCTCCTACACATGGAACAGCCTCCCAATTAACGTACGTAAAGATCCTTCACTATCCTCCTTCAAAAAACTCCTGAAAATCCACTTATTTTGTAACGCATTTCAGTAATAACAGCCACTTGTCATTCTGTCTGTGTTGTGTTGTGTTTTGCATTTCCTGTGCTTTACAGCTTGTGCCCTTTCAATTCTTTGGGGTAGAAATTGTAGTAGGGGACTGACACATTTGGTTATTGCTTAGCACCATGTGCTCCCCCAGCACTACATAAAACTAAAATAAATCTCTTTGTTGTGGGTGTCAGTTTAGAAGGATTTAAGTTTTGTAGTTGTACATGTGCTGTCACTAGAGAGGTGTAGATTCCCAGAGACCAATGGTTGCAAATGTAGGTAGCTTAGAGTTACTTGCCGAAATTTATCTGGAAGTGTGGGAATCGTCCTTCTGGTTGAAGCTGCCCAGCTTTAGTAACTCCTGTTGGCTTCAATGAGAAGAGTAAATGCTCATCACTTACAAACATCAGATTAATTAAAATCATTACATTTTTCAACTTCTGTACTGGAAACAGTTGGCAAGAGATGAATAAACTATATTAGATGCTATCTTATTCTGTTCATTTTGTAATACTGAAAAAAAAAATGGTCCCGTTCTAATTAGGAAAAGTGATGGTGCCGATTAAGCTTATTAAAAAGTTCTTTTATGGTGAGCAATAACTTTTTTTTTTTTACTTTGCATTTAATTCCCAAGGATTAGACTGTTCAAGTCTGAAATTGGAGTACAGATAACAGCATACTTCATAATTTCCTATAACTTCTGTAGATACCATTACCAAGAGATGAAGAAAGCCATGCTAATTTGAACTACTTTTGATAGGTATCGGTGAAGACTTATGTTGTCCTTGGCTACAAACATATTCACTGTTTAATAACTAGGACTATCAAAGATTTTTTTTTTTCCTTCATCACCTCTCAAGTTACATTATACAAAACAATGCAAAGCCATTAATGAGATTACAAAAAAGAATGTCTAAGAACCTAGGAATTATTTTGACCAGTTGATTTATTACTTTTGTTTGCTTTAATTACCAGAATTCTTAGTGTAATCCACAAATTATTTCCTTATCAATTTTTTCTTGGCTCTTAGACTCCGTCAACTGGTAAAGTTCTTAGGCTGCTGGATGTGCCACATGTATTAATTTATAGCATGCTGTATACACTGCCATCACTGCTTATATATGGTCATGCTATGAAGTAAATACAAGTTTTGTTAGCTTGTCCTTCAGCGTAAAAGGAGCATCTGATGCAAGGTTAAAAATGTGCATGTCCACAGATGCCATTGAATATCTCATATATCATAGGCCACGTCCTTTCTTAAGTCCTGGTAACTTGCTTCAGTCTCACACCTTTATATTCCAGTTGTCTGAAACTTTCAGCTTCAGATGTTCCTAGTCACAGAACCAACCATCTCCTGTTCCTTCTCCTGTGAGGGACATTCCTTTTCCAATATCTACTCGCAAAGTCTTGGATGCTTTTAATCCAAATTGTATCCAGGTTTTCTGCCTTGATTAATTTACGTTGGGATAAAAAAAAATGTAATTCAGTTAACACATAGCTGAGTTTATCCATCCCACTTGTGGATTTAAGATTCTATTTTTAAGCTATGTTTTCCAGTACACAGTTAGAACTTCATAGTCTTACAAAAGTATGCATGGATGAAAGCTTTCCAAGAAAAAGTTGAATTCCTTCCACTGATGTTTATTTTTCTGCTATGTTAATTTTTGACCTTTTAAAAAAAAAAAAAAGATTGTTTTAAATGCATGACTTTCCTATTCAGCTTTCATGTATGTTCTTATTTTACGTTAGTCTTAGGTTGTATGCTACTGTCCAGAACTTCCTATGTAAAGGAATTATTCAAATTTATATTAAATGTGTGATGTTTATTTAATTGGACTTCAGAAGACTTTGAAACAAATGAGGTGCACTCTGGAGGTGAATTCTATTTGTTGTCAGCACAGTTACTTTTAGCCATTGGAGAGGTTATAGAGGTTATAATTCTTAAAGCTTTTATTTTGTTCCCAGCTGCTCTCCTATACTTTTACAGCATCAGCTTTTTAGTATTGGAAAGATTTTCTAAAGTACGCATTTTTGGTTTTAGTATTGGAGATAAGCACACATTCCAAATCTTCAATTCCATAGTCTCTTTATTTTTAAATAGGATTTTTGATTCTAAGCAACATCTTTGTAACTCTTTTTTATATTCTGAGTTGATAGGGTATCTACTCTTCTAGCTATGGTACAGAGCTAATTCTCAGACTCATTTAATACATGCATGTAACTTCAAAGCTTTAAGATCCCCTTTTCTGGAAAAATCTATGTTGTAACTTAAAACAGAAGCTTCTGATTTTTTTTTTTTGTCTGATTCTGAAAACAGTGACATTTTTATCACAGTAAAATGTGTTGAATGTGTTTTATAGTATAAACCCATTGTTGGTTCTTAATAAGTGATTAAATAAATCATTAACTATGATTTGATAATACTGCCTGTGATGATACATTCACTCTCCAAGACCAGTTAAACCATGATCTGGGTATTTTTTAGGTTTGGTTTAATGTTTCTTTTATTATTAGATTCAAGTGGTCTCTGACAACTACCTACTTAGCAGCAAATACCGCTGAGAAACATTGAGTAGAATGAATCTTGAAATTATTGTTGATAATTTAAAAAAATATATGGACAAACTGGCTTTGTATTGTATGAAATACTTGTTATGTATATATTCTGCTTTTTAAAAATGTAGGCTAGAGATTATAAGCATAGTCATGTGTACCTAAAAATAATCAGCAAATAATGGAAAGGAGAAAGTATTCTTCTTGCATGTGACTTTCGTAACACTAGCCGACTCTTAATATACGAATAAATATGCTTGATTTCCGCTAACAACATTTTGAATAATGTTATTACATGCTAAATGAAATAGTGAGGGAGTTGCATACTGATTAATGCAATAAACCTGCACATTTGTTTAATCACCTGAATGTTTTCTAGTAGATCTGAGTTTTAAACTGTTCCTGAAATACGGTATAATCAGTTATAATTCTTTCTTCCACTAGGAAGAAAGTTATAGAGTTATTTTATTTAGAGTTACTTTAACATATTTAGGTCTGACAGATGTAGAAGACCCCAGCAAAACCTGGGAAAATTATATTGAATCTGTTTGTCTGCTCTGTGCTTCAAAGCTTAGGTATTTAAAGCAAGTTGGCATTAGCAAAAGTTAGTGTGTTAAAGCTCCTTTCATGGTACTTAGCATGGTGACCTCTTGTCACTTGGAAATGGATTTTTCGTTAGGTGGTTTGGTTAATCATGTTCTAAAGAAGACACCTGATGATGGCAGTCTACCAGCATTGTTTAGAGGGAGAGTGTTGAGGCATATTTTTTTCCCCTCCTCTTTTGAAGGACTAGTATGTTTCTTGGAGATGCATGTCATTCTGAAACAAGCATTGCCTTAGGCAGTAGAACTTAAGAAGTCAGGTTTTCTAGGGGGTTTTGTCTTTAGGTCTGTGGATCATCTCATGTCTGTTGAGGTGGGAACTCATACTGTAACTTCATTTAGTCAGACATGCATGAAATTTCTCCTTTCGCTGGCTTCTTACTTCCGTGAAAACTTTACAGGTCTGACGTGTTTGTTTTAACCTCTGTCATACTGAACGGCAGTGCTCAGAATCGGGAATGGGATGGCAGAAGGACAAAGAGAGTATGTTTGCATCAGCTTGACTTCCTTGGCAGCGGGCTAAAATGAGGATATTTTGAACGCTCATTTAGCTGCTGGGTAAATATTAGAGGTTTTCAACTAAACAAACTAAATGAGTTTGCTCTATATTGTTGTGTATTATGTTTACTTGATTTATGGTGGAGGATTTAGAAAACATACATAGTTCCTCATCAGCCAATTTTCAAACCAATTTCAACACACTAGGTAACATAAAGGCAGATGAACTACTAGATTGAATACTGTTTCGTGAGTCACCGCTGTATTTTCAAATGTTCAGCTCTGCTGCACTTTATTTATTATTGCTTATATGGTCTTGGCTTTGCTAAGGCTAAAATGATCTTGCTGAAATAAGCCAGTTCATCTGGTTTCCCCCTCAATCTTATTATGTTTTTTTGAAGTTAAAGATGGGGAATATGCAGTTAGTAAATAAAACCAATAGTTCCAGAGGTTGCAAATAGCAAATTATAGCAAGCCTCTAGAATCTCCATTGCTTTCTAGAATGTTAATAAATTTATACTTTAATGTTGGTCAATTAATGACTAATTTAAATTAGAATACAGACTTAAAGCCACTGCCATAAAGTTTATGCCTTGTTTTACATATTTTATTTTAAATTTAAAGCAATAGAAATATTTTTTTTATGTTTGTTTTCAAAAGTAAATATGTGATTGGCTAACAGTGTTTTTGGAATCTGATCAGTGGCAGTATGTTTTTAAGATTTAGAAATTTGAAAATACAGAAAGAAAAAGCAGCTTGGCAACTTTTGCTGAATAGATTTGCATATTGCTTGGAGTTTCATTTACCTTGTATGACATGCGTTCTTCTTTCATTTTGAAGCATCTTAGACATACCAGGAGAGCTTGCATCTGCAGTGTTCTAATGAACTAATTAAAGTGAAATTATGTCTGGATAATGTTGAGGATGGGTTTCTGTTCTGTAGCATGCAACTGATACAGTGCACTTTGACAATTAAGACTTCCCTAAACTTTTGCTGAATGTGTCTGGGTATTTTCTAGTTGTGGCCAGGGGAATTGTTAACTTTAGGGAGTGACAGTGAAAAAAGATGGGGAGAATGCTGAAGCTCTTTGACCCTGCTCAAGAGCTACAAAGGTGCCTTTTGGATTTGACTGGCATGTGGAAATCATCATGCTTTGTTCTTGGTGGTTATCCATTAGGGGGATTCAGCAAAGAACTTGAGCATACCTGAAAGCTAGAAGCTGTGATGTCTGAGAGCACCTGGTTCCCAGAGAGATGCAGAATGTCCTTCATGCCTGCCGGAACTGAAGTCTGTACTCCCAGCGCACGGGACAGTCTGGATGCTGTGCTATTCTGCAAAAAGATTTATTGAATTAGAGAAAGGAGGAGCGTGGTTTTGAAGCCTAGTAGTTAGCATGGTCATCTGGGGAAGAGAAATGTAGATTACAATTCCTGTAATTCCTGTAAATTATCCATCCCTTAATTAGGTTTTAAGATTATGGCTGTTACGCACTGTACTTGAGACTGCCCTTTGGGACTATCCAGGCACTGAAGAACCTAGCAGAGAGTGCCTCATTCACTCACAGGGTGCAGTTATGTATAACTGTGCTGGCACCTGCACCCACTTCTGCATCCAATCCAAAAAGGTTTTGGATTTAAACTATTCAATCTTAAATGTTTTGACACGGAAAGAGTACCTTTCCCTGCCATAGCTGAAGTCAGCAGAGTTCTCAAGTAAAAACATTCCTTTAGCATAGTTACGCTGGTTTGGCATCCTTTGCTTTGGAGCTAACAGCCTGGTCTGTCAGATTATGACTATTCATTTATTTCTGACTTGATGCTCTTTGTTATTTCTTAATTTTTTTTTTTTTTAATTTGAGAAGTATTTTCCCCCAACAGTGGTAGAGCCATATAGATATATTTCTAAGCGTATAAAGAAATAAGAAAAAGCTTGGGCTTGCTGCGTCCAATAGAAGAGATGCTGTTTGGCAGTGGCACCTGCTTGCCCTTTTCTTTCTTAGGTGGACACTGCCATTAAAATTGCTGTTTAGTGTTGGTTATGTGTGTTGGTTTTTCTTCATATGGCTAGTTGCATACAAGAGACTGGATGACCTGCCTTTTTTACAAAACTCTTGGGAGTAGGACTTGGTCACAAGCACTGTGGATTCATTCCAATGGCATGGGTTGAATTCAGCTTTTCAGTTCCCTGTACTATTTGGCCCCACAGTACATTTTTACTTTAATTTTTGTTCAGTTCTCTAATTTAAGCTGTGATGGAGTGAAATTTGTGATTTGGCAAATACAAACTTCTGTGGAGTAAGTTGGCAACAATGATTTTTACTTGCTTTTGTAGGAAATTGAATTTTATCTAACAGTGATAGTTTTGCTTTAAGCAAGCAGTATCGGTTTTAATTCACTTCTGCAATTCGATAACTCCTTCAAGAAAGGAGCTTGCTTTCTTAGCCTTTCTGACTGGGACAAGCAAGCGTCAGAGCAAGATGATTTAGAATGTGTCCAAGTGGTATTTCAGAGGCAGATAAGAGCAAGCTCTGCTGTCTTCTGGAGCAGGAGCCGGCTCTGGGAAGTGTGGTGGTGAGCCTCAGCTGGCAAGTCTGGCTGGGTAATTTAACTAAAACAGCACAATGCTCAGCTGTGCTAGCTCTGGTTTAGAGGTAACTTGCATGCCTAAAGCTCGGTATGAGGGCAGGTGATCTGCCTCCCAAGTTCACTTAGGCATTCGGATGGAACAAGAGGAAGGCAGAGGGATGCTGCTGCTTTGAGTTGCTGCAGGAAAATCCTTCCCCTCCTCTGCCCTGTTGTAAACTTTGCTTTGTTGATCTAGTGGATGGCCCTGGCATACTAATAGCCGCTTGATTAATAGCGTCTTGTTCCTGAACAGATTCTTGCATTGCTTTAAGCGTCTGCTCGGCCCTTTTAGTTTTTCACGGGGCAAAGCCTTTGGCAGGTTTCCCAATCTGTTGGAAGGAACTGGAGAGCCACAGGGGAGGGCAGGGGCAGAAGCCGGAGGGCACCAGCCTGGTGCTGTCGTGCACCCTTCCTCCAGAGGTACCAGAGGGGGCTGTGGTAGGGCCAGAGGCAGGGAATTCCTCCTCAACACATCCATGGCTCATTGTGTCCCGTGAGACCTTTTTTCAGTTTCGTTTTCTATATGCATTTATTATAAGAAGTAATGTTTTCTAAGGATCCTAGTCAGTTTTTCAATGGGTGTAGAAATCCCTTTTAATGATTACATGCACCTTGAAAAGCAACTGAGCTGGGGTTATGAGTTTCTGTGTTGTGACCTTTGCTCCTGTATTTTTTCATGCTGTGTATTAATAAAGAAATTAATTTGGAGGTTTATGGTATCGTTACTGCTTTGTCAGTCATGTTGTGACTACAAATGAAGCCCGTTATCTGGTGGGCATTCTGCGGTAGTGGAAGGTAGGGACTCTCCGTTGGAGACAAAATCTTTTTCTGACATGACAAGAAAAAAAAGCTTTTCTAAAGAAACTATCCCTTAAGGCTTTCTGGTGTAGTGTGAGGGATTGCACAATTAAAGGATCAGGGACTAAAAGCTTGTTTTGTTTGTTGATCTTCATTTGTATATTAAAAACTGATAATCCTGTAGATTTATACTGCATTTTAATATACAGCCATCACTGTTGTACATGTAGTAGTGGAAGGCTCAGTGGGAACATTGCCATTGATAGGCACTTAGCAGGCTCTTCTGATTAATTTGCGATTTTTTTCTTTTTTAAAATTTCTCTTTGAACAGTATTGTCTACACTTTTGCTAAGCACGATATGACAGTGGCTAAAGTACTGATGACAACCAGAGGTAGCATTTACCATGAGGAAACATTAACCTGTTTCCATTGTCATTGGGGACAGCAGTGAGCAGAGGTCTAACGTAGCATGGCCATTGGCTACCTCTGTAACCTGGGGGGGGGGATGAACTTGAACTAGATAAATCCTATTTAAAGACTGGGGTAATTAGTAGTCTTGTCACTATACAGATTAGCATTTTGAATCGCTTTCAGTAGAAATGCAAACTGCCTTTACTATTTCTGTCTTCCAAAAAGCACATAATTGAAAACTATTTTGGTATTTGAGATGCTTCTTTGAATTGCCTCAAAAAGGAGATATTTATTTTTTTATTTTATTATCTGAATGGTTTTAGTTGTTTGCTGAATGGCAATATGGCAAGGTTGGGTTTGTGCCTTGCATAGCCCCACCTTGTCTGAGGACTGAAAAGGCAGAACAGCCTCACCCCACTTGTTTTCTTGTACAGGGTAGTAAAACTAAACATAATCCATCATCTCCACATTGATCTTGCAAAAAATATTAATTAGTTTCTGAATATTTCATGGTCTCTTAGCAATCTTTTAATGATTTGTTTTTCATTTCTACAACTGACTAATGCTGGGATCCCTTTCTGCATTCCATGTTTTCAAGTGGTATTTGTCCTCTAGTGGGCTGACTGACTTCTGTGATCAAAGAACCACTAGCTTATCGTCATCGATGAAGTATGAAGCCAAAACTTGAAAGCAAGAATATAACAATTTTTAGATGTTTGAATATGATCTCACCCTAATGTTGTGATGTGGGGTTTTTGGAGTCATGCCCCCCCCCTCCCCCCCAAATATTTATTTGGATATTTATGTAATCTCTCTTTATTGGGATTCTGATTTAGAGGGAAACAGTAAAGTAGTTGAAAGCACTCTGTTCTGGGTATTTTTGGAGAGGAGAAGGGAAGATGTGAAGCAGAGAGGGTGATCCTCTTTCTGGTAGATACTGCTGCTTTGGAAGCTTCTGCTCTAGCAGCTGAGGATAAGGGGATCCCAAATGGGGAGGAGGGAGAGAGGAGGATGTCTAAGACCCTTTACTGGAGGTAAGTAGCCAGTCTTTAGATATTAACAAAAGCTTGATAGCCTTTTTTTTTTTTTTTAAAGCAACTCAAAGAATAAAAACAATTTAAGAAAATGTGAGCATATTACTATTGCTTTTAACTGCAAAGTTCAACAAACTTTGTATTTCATTCCATTGTTTAGTGTTAATAGTTTAAAAAGAACCCAAACAACAAAAAGCCTTTCTACTTATCTAACATGCTTCATGTTTCTACTTGTTTCGTTTCTAGCATATTATCAAGTTTCACCGTGCCTCAAAAGCCAATAAAAAGCCCATGCAGTTGCCAAGATCTATGGTTAAATCCCTTCTCTACCAGATCCTTGATGGAATCCATTACCTCCATGCAAACTGGGTGCTTCACAGGGATCTGGTAAGTGTTGCATGTGTTACCTGATGAGGGAAGTTCCACGTGCGGGTTAATGGGGAGGAGAAGAAAAGTCCCTATTACTAATCTTGCGTATCGATCCCTACAGCTCTTCCTGTTATTGTTGCAGGAGACCAATGGAGACTTTAAACATGAAAACAAACTATGTTTTCACATTGTTTTTATCTGAGTCATCTGAGCTCAGACAATGATGCTAGATCCGTTAAAAGGATTGCAGATACCAATATCCAAAAACAGCACATAAGCCAGCTGATATATGTTGGTTAAACATTCTTATAAGTTTGTGCATGACTTTGGAAAGACATTTAAGTAGGAAAGTGATTGATACCCTTGTACATTGTTTGGCTTACATGCAAGTTGCCATAAAAGCAAGTGAAAGAGTAGTTTTTTCATGGAGTATTTCTTTTCCATGTGGCCTTTTTTCTGACCGTGGGAAGAAAACTATGAAAGAGATGTCATCTTGAAATTTCTCATGACCTGAAGTGGCTCTTTAAGTTGACCGCAGATTACAAGGGCAGCGGGTTGCCTTGTCTTAGTTACCCTTTTCCCCTTACAGTTTCCCACCACTCCTCATACTCAAGTGCTACCAAGGGTTGCAAAAAGAATACTAACATGGGTATAGTTCTTGCTGCTACTTGCGACAAACAATATGATGCTTAATATGCCAAATCTGTTCTAATAGTTATGTTATTGTAACATCAGTAGTAGGTAAGGTAGGAGATGTTGTGTAATCTGTGTATAAAGCCACTGCTTTTATTTAGTTATTTTTTGTAGTTGCCCCAGTATGTCAAAATAGGGATGCATGTCCAGAAACTTATAATCACTAACTAAGTTTTGTGAGACACAGATTGTTCTTGAGTGTTTAATAGTAAATAGGAGCTTGAATTAATTTTTGGATGTAGAGCAAATGTTTTCTTAAAAGATATGCATAAACTAAGGCAGGCCTGGAATAGAAGTCAGTCATCTTCTGAAATAAATTTTATTTTATTTCTGTCATAATACCTAATAACAGTGGCCAGAAGTGGAGTTTCAGGTTTTTGTATGGATTTTTTTTTTTTTTTTTTTAACATCATTCCTTGGTATTTATTGTCGGTTTTTCTGTTAAATTCCAGATGTTAGTAGATTTGTGTGGTGGGTTTTTTTCACCTTTGGAATAGTAGCCATGAGCAAAAGCAGGAAGCAGGTACAACCCTGATTTTCATGCTGCAATTATTGCTTTCCTAAGGAGACAGCTGTTGCTTTGGCAGCGTGCTGAGATGTAATTAGATACAGCTTGAGAAGAGACACCTGAAAAGTCAGTATTCAGCTATGTTTAAGGGAAGTGTGTGTGTGTTCGTGGAACTATTAAATATATATACACACACTCCAGAGCTATACATGAACTTGATATCTTGATAGGAAATAAAAGATGGTATCTAAAATAATAATAACAAATACCCTAGAGAATTTTCTTGCTGGTATTGCTATTTCCAGCCTGCAGCACCAGGTGTTTTGCATGACTAGTGCTGATGCTTTACAGGTCTTATCTGTTGTTGATGAATTGCAGCAAAGCTGGTACGTAATGTCTCTGTCTTTTTCTCTTGGAACTTTGAGGTAATGGTTGCTGTTAATAAAAAGAAACTATTTTTCATGGCTCTGTAATGATAGTGCTTGACTGATGTTGGCATAATTGAGAGAGGAGAAGAACAGAAATATGAGAAGTTTTAATGTGTTCTTGGTATGTGAATAAATTTACACTAATGGATTTTGGGATACCTCTGAGAGAAGGGAAACCATTCAAAAAATTGCTTGATACACTGATGATTTAATGGTGTATTCATAATCTTTTGCCTTTTTAAAAATTATTGTGTATTTCTGAAGAATTCAGGTATTTCAAATAGTTATTTTATATCTTGAACACAGTAAGAAAAAACGGATGTTGTTCTGGATGTGTCCTGTCTGCTCTTGAAATTAGGAGTTAATGTTATAATTTAGTAACAAATTTAAATTCTCAGTTAACCAAAAATTTTTTATCTCTCTAATTTTTATTAATGCTCATACCTGTGATTTTTGCTTCTAAGAATGGTACCTCAGGCATAATTTCACTGGGCTCACTTTCTTGCATAATATGTGAATACCAACTCTTCAGTATTTTCTTAAGGTAGGGAGTAGTTTGTCTGTGTTTTTCTCATAGCTGTTTTAATTCACATCTGCTGGAAAAACATTTTTCTATTTTATGTAAGCGAAATTTCGCATCAAGACACCTTGTACTTTCCTGGTTTAATATAACTCTGTTCTTACTATTTTTAACATGCGTTTGGATGTAGACCAAAGATGGTGACAGCCATAAAAGTAATATTATGCTTTTTTTTTTTAAATTAGATTCTCCAAGAATATTTATCATAATACTAGTAAAATTTTTCTCAACCATGTAAATGACCTTTAGAATTTATTTAACAAATATTGAGATGAAAAAACAGAAACATGGGAGGCTAGGTATTTGTGAGAGTACTTGCTTGGAGGTATTTGAAGAACATTGTTTAAATCTTTGGTCCTGTCTTAAAGAATTTTAAAAGAAGCTAGAATAACAAATGTGCTTTTTAAAAAACCCTAGTTCTCAATGGATCTATATTTTTAGGTAGCTTAAAATTAAGTTATTTTTAAGATCAGCAGTAGCCACCAAAAACATAAGAGTAATAAAACTGGCTAACAATGTGAACTCGCAGACTTGCAATATGTGTCCTGTTGTTGGGCTGAGCTACTGGATGGTTTCTACCACAAGGAGACGATCTTGTTCCCCTCTTCACTACCACTAGACATTGTCACCCATTTTAATGGGCTGGCATGTGGCACTCGAGGGACTCATGGTGAACTCATTCATGGAGTTGAAACTGCAGAGAGTACTCAGTTTTCTTCTGCAGAGGCTGTTTCTGCAGGATTAGGTCCCTGAGGGATCTCACTGGGAGCTGAAGCGTGTGGGAGCTGGCACAGAAGCAGTGTGAGGCTGGAGAAGGTGGCAGAAATCTCAAGAGGTTGTTCTAGCATCATCTGCCATTAGATAAGATTATTTTATTGTTAAAACGCACTTTTTAAATTTTTAGATGAAAGTGCAAGTATTTTTTAAAGATTAAATACAATTGTGGTTCTAAATCGACATAATTTTTTTTTACCTTGACTCTCTTCTGATGTAAGACTTATGTCAGCTTAAACTGTCCCAACAGAAGTCCAAATTTAGGAAAGTGCCCAAACTGAGGCAAGTTATAACACCAAATACACTCACGTTCATACTTCTGTAGAAAGATGAAAATAGTTTAGTGTTATGTATCTTTCAGTTTCTTGTAATATTAGGGTTATTTTGTTTCTGGCTTTCTTATCCTGAAGGTATCTGAAAAGTACTAAGTGACTTTATAGGTATTGTTTTTTGGCTAAGCTATTAATTTCTGTCAGTTAAAAAATATTCTGCTGTAACTTTCTTTACGTCAAGATTCAAACCATTACAGAATATGGGAAAAGCAGCATTAGAGTTTTGATTTCTTTGAGTAGCATTGTGTCACTTCATACACCTTGGAGTTGACATAAGTCTGTAAAAATTCATACATTTGTTCTCCTATGAAACCATTTGGAGTTGAATTTTGTTGTTGGATTGCATCTTCTTGGGCAGTGATAATTTTGCCTTTTCAACATAGCAGCATTCCTGAAAGCCATGCATGAGAGGAGGGAGGCTTTGCTGGCTCTGCTAGTTGCTGGGGCATTTCATTGGGAACAAGAGGTTAATATAGATAGAGCGTAGGGAAAGAACCTTTTGGTACTAAGCATGTGTTTTTTGAAGTGCCCTGTGTACACTGTGGGCTGTCTGCTTGAAGCAGATCTAAAATTGTGCTCTATACCTTGAGTCAATAGCAAATTAGAAGATGCAGCATGTGGAGTACAGTATTTCAGGGTATTATGGTATCTTTGTCCTCTCCTCCCCCAAATGTGAATTATTTAGATTCTGCAGGAATGTTCAGCAGAGGCCTTACTTTGCAGAGATGTCTGAAAATGGAGATCTTCCATACACAGTTCACAGTGTGTGTTCATGTTAGCAGCAAAAAGGATTTTGGCACTTTTTCCTCTGCTAATAACCCTTCTGTAGTTGATATTAGTTGCTTAAGGACAAAAGCAGACAGAGACAATTTCCTTTAGAACTTGATAAAAGCAATTTCTATTTGTAATAGAATGTATTTTCCTGGAGGGAGGTATTATCTATAGATGTGTTAAGTGCACAGAAACCATACTGAGGAATTCATTTTAAATCCTACTTATGTCCTTGAGCGTTTCTTTAGAATACTGCTTAATGCTATTAAAACTACTGGTTGAAAATGAATGTTGGAGATCACACTCTCTAGAGAGTTGCAGATTTTTAATTTTTTTTTTTTTTTTTTGTCTGCCCCCCCTTCCCTCTAGGATTATGTTAAACGGTTGCTTTCAGCATTCTGAAATCGGAAACTTGCTCATTGCAGTAGTCGTATAAACTAACTTTGTAAAATAAGCCAAGTTTCTAAAGAGTTTTTATTATATTTTATATACTTGCTGACTAAGAATTTCCCAGTTTCTCTTGTATTGCCCCTCTACAGCTTTAGAATGTTTAAATTGACTGTGTGTGTCACATCAATGTTTTACAAATTAAAGAAATTAGGTTACAACAAAAGTCTTTTAGATGGAACAACAATGATATAGGTGAAAATACTCAATGTGTGACAAACCTTTGGACTCACAATTTAGATTTATGTACAGAAAGCAGAGTTAACATGTTCTGATGGAACAGAAGTCATCCATGAGTCTTAAAATTGCAGAGATTTAAAAAAAAATCCTTTTAACTCTAATAATTGCTTTGATTATTATGTTTAGGAAAAGATTTAGGTGTCTAAAGTATAAGTGAGACAGAGGCTAGATTCTAGACGAGGTGGTTGCCCAAGCAGGTTTGAGTATATAACTTCCTGTGGATACAGGAGGAGGCCATGTTGCCTCTACTCCTCTCTGCTCTGCTGTGCTGCTCCTCATCCTCTTCCAAGCTGGGGACTGGAAAACTAACATGTGAGTTAAAATTAGACTTACGAAGAAGAGGTTGATCTATATGTGAGTTCATTCCCTGATCTGATTCAGCGTGCAATTGCACAAATGCTTATGTAAGGTGAATATATGGGCAAGATGGAGATACATGTGGGAGCCAAGTGGACAGGGATAGGACATAAGGGGAGAGGAGACTTCAATTTTCAGTGTCATTGTCCTGTTCTGCTGGCAATGTCAAGTATATGATCCGTAATCCTCCTTCTCCTTAACCATTTTGGTACCTGTAGATTTGTTGGTGCCTAGCTTTTGGCCAGTAAAAATAAAGTGAGCACCTGACATTTCTGAACATCTTGATGTTACTGATAAGAAATCTGAGATTTGGGGTTTTGAGTTGTGTTTCTTGACAACTCTAGTTACAGTTGTTTGAAATAATATTTTTTTTTTCCAGTAGCAGAAAGCAGAGTGAGCTTGTACCTCAAGTCCTCCAGTTTACGGTCTATGATGTCCGATCTTTGGCATTTAAAGCAAATATGGACAGAGGTTGCAAGGAAAGGGTACTTTTACTGCTTTTGCTGTGGAAGAGAATGGATGGTAATGTGACGACCTCTGCAATGAAGCAACTAAATCTCGACACAAACTCTGGGCATAGGGTCCTTGTATACTCACTTTTCTCAGGATTTTTGTGATGTCTTACCTCATCATTACAGTCAAATCTTACTTGAGCTGGCCTTACCTTGTGCTGCTGAGCTGGTGATGCTTACATGTCCACGTGTGGTTTTCTCAGTGTAATAATTTCTCTCCAAATCAACCTTCTCACTCCCCTTCACTAAGAGTGGGAAGGAGGAGGAATCCAGCTGGGGCAAAGACTTTGCCCCTGATTTCCCATCTCCAGCTTTTTTACTACCATGCCCTTGTCTCTTACAGCGGGAGGAGATCATGTATGGGTTCTATAGTTTGCTTCACTATGTCATCTGTATTAGCAGTAGTTATTTTCACTGCATGCTTAAACTAATCAGTTTGTTTCTTCCTAGAGTGGATTATGGAGTGTCCGTGCACTTCTGCCACCTACAGAATGTATGAGTGCTAATCTGGGCATTTTTGGTGAAAGGACATAGCAGACAGCAGAGGTTTGATATAATCTTGACTCCGTGTGTCTGTCTGTATGGCAAATGTCTATAGACAGCCTTTAGGATGATCAGATATGTGAGGTTCCAGATTCCAGCTTCTTAACAGGTCCCCTGAGTGTCCAGCTGCTGCAGTAACAGTAAACCCTGTATCTTTCCAAGGGTAAATCTTTAGCAGAGCCAAGAGATGCCCGTGTGGTGACTGGTGCCAGCTCTGCCTGGCCATGGTTGCACTCAGGGCAAGCTGTCTCCTCTGGTTCTCCTGCTCCACATCTCTTGCGGAGCAGCGCGTAGTGGACAATGCAGTAGTTGTTGTTTCTCAGGGCTGTCTGGAAGCCTTAACCATCTGGAGACTGTGCAGTATGATATGTGTGGTTTATGTAGTTGTTTGATACTTTTCTTCTGCTGAGCTGGAAGTATTAACAAAGACTAAGAATTAAAGTAAATTGTCTATTGCATGAAGGCACAAGAAAATGTCTTAAAATTTTGTAAAGTGGATACTGACTTTTTACTTCTGCTTTCGTGCTTTGATGTCAAAGCCTGTGAGAAATGAGAGAAGTCTCTCAGTGCTTCCTATTACTGGTTTATAGTATTTAACTACTCCCTCCTCTTCCTCCCTGTGCCTTCCCAAGAAGATTGTCCAGGCCAATAAGGAAATTTACCTAAAAAGCAGCAGAACTTAAGTGCTTTTTAAATGTCCGACTTGCATTTTGCTAAGCAAGCAAACTCTGCGTTTGAAAGATGAAATGTAAAATGATGAGTGTGGGAAACTCCGCTTCACCAGCAATTCTAAAAAAGGAATTTTACATGCTGATATCAAAAGTAAATTTAGCTGTAGGTTCATGCATCCCTCTCTTGACAAGCAGCTGCTGTGCAGGAATGCAGAACTGTTGGGTCCTGCCTTCTGCCAGTAATTTTGCACTGGCTTGAAAAGTTTCTTGGCCCTGTTCACCTATTTGGGCATTCACACACCTCCTATAAATAAATACCAAGTCAACGTGTCTGCCAGTTTCTTTAAACTTTTTAAAAACACTCTAATTGTAATCCTGACTGTTCAGTGTTGTCGTGCGTGTGTTGTGTGCATGGGAAGGGTGCACGACTATGTACGGGCACGCACTCCTGGCTCGCGTTCTTCCCTAGTAGTGCATGGGTTTAGGCCTCTTAATCCTTTGTTATTCCATCTGCACAATTTCTTTGGGGTGAAGGGGATTTTCACAGTGTCAAAGAACCTTATGAACGATCATACTCAGCTTGCAGATTTTTCCAAAAGAAAGGAAATGCAAGCTAAACCTACGTATTTGGAGAGATTTACTTTAGAAAGTTATTTGAACTTATTAGCTGAAAGGTTAACACATTTTTCCTCTTTTGTATCTGGTCAAAAGAGAGAGAGGGTACCTTTTTAAAACAGTTATTTACTGTTGACGATCAACAGTATGTGGGTGCTCATACGTGTGTCTATATGGATAGATGCTTCTCAGCAGATAAATGAACCAGAAATGTTACATGCTGAATAGCAAACTGAGTTTTACCAGCATATACTTTTCTCTTTTTTTTTCTTTTTAAAGTTAGAAATATATTGCAAGACATCTATTAAAAAACAGAGTATTTTTCATTACTCAGAATATTGCTTTTTCTCCTTCAGTTGTAAAAACCGACCTTCATGTGATTTAGAGAGATTTATGAAGAGGTGCACAGAGTATTACCTCTATTGAGTACATGGAAACAGCAATTTTTCCAGGACTGACTAATGCATACCTTTGGTTTGTGGCAAGAGTATTAAGATGATGTTTGTAGATTAATTTTTACTAATAAAAATAATTGCAGTTGAAGAAAAATGTTTTACCCCAGGTTCTGAAACAAGCTTATGCCCATAAAAGCCTGACTGGATATAAATTCAGATGAGTCAGAAGAAACAAAGAGACTGATTTAATGTTCTTTTGGCTGCGTTTCGCTGCTAAAGTCAACAGATGACATATGGCTCCTGTGAGCTTCTTATCTCTTTTCCTGAAGTCGAAAAAGGGTGAGAAGGAAGTAAAAGTATTAAAGTAATTCTAGAATTTATTTGTTTTATTTCTCCCTGATATAGGAAATAAAAAAAAAAAGGAAGAAAATGCCATCATTTTCTAATGACCCCAATTCAGATACCATCTGCTATATGAAGGTTTCTGGTAAATATGTGGTGTGCTTGGCTTACTAGTGCAGCTGGCCAGTTGGAGTGAGCACACTGGGTTTTGCATTCTAAATGAAGAATGCAAAGTTTGGAAGAAGCTTTTAAAAGTTCTTCTTTTGTAGAAGACGTACGGCTTCTATTTGTTTTCCTTCTTTTTCTTCTGTTGGAGAAAGTACCCCTGGTGTAATGAGACTGGCTGCAAGTGTGTCTATCAGATTATTTCTGTTTGGACTTATTGCCCCTTCAGAATAAGGCTACAAAGGTTGGCACCATGTTCCTGATGTGTTGATATTTATAGTAGTAGAAATTAATAATGCTTGAAATAAGTATGTTTACATCAATGAAGACAACTAATGTAACAACAGTATGATTTTCAAGAAAAAATTAAAACACTGCATTTGTTCTTCATGTTGCTTGCCATTCACAAGCACTCCGCTCTTGTGAGACCCCACCTGTAGTACTGAGTCCAGTTCTGGAGCTTCCAGCATAAGAAGGACATGGACCTGCTGGAAAGGGTCCAGAGGAGGCCACAAAGATGATCAGAGGCCTGGAATACCCTTCCTATGAGGACAGGCTGGGAGAGTTAGGGCTTTTCAGCCTGGAGAAGAGAAGGCTCCAGGGAGACCTTATTGCAGTCTTCCAGTACCTAAAGGAGGCCTACAGGAAAGATGGGGAGAAACTCTTCGGTAGGGCCTGTTTTAGTAAAATGAGCGGTAATGGTTTTAAAATAGAGGGAGGTAGATTCAGATTAGACATTAGGAAAAAATTTTTTGCAATGAGGGTTGTAGAGCACTGGAACAAGTTGCCCAGAGAGGTGGTGGATGCCCCATCCCTGGAAACGTTCAAGGCCAGGTTGGACAGGGCTCTGAGCAGCCTGATCTGGTTGGAGATGTCCCTGCTCCTTGCAGGGCTGTTGGACTAGATGGCCTTTAAAGGTCCCTTCCAACCCAAACTATTCTATGATTCTATGATCTTGTGCTATCTCTTGTGCATTTCTCCTCATTTGCAGACATACTGTCGTTATTACTGCTCTACTGAGATGTTGCAGTGACATTGCAGGTTGTCTGGTGCTTAAATTAAGCATCTTTGATCAGTGATCACGGAAGCTGCAGTGACTAACAAAGGATCTTATTTTATTCCTTACTTTTGTTACGTGTGAACCTTGTCAAAGAAACTGGCTCTGCTGCAGAAAATGACTGATCAGCTGGTGTTTCACTGATGGCTTATCTCAGGGCTTCTTTCTCCATCCTTTCTGCTTTTTGGCTGATGTTTCAGAAATCATTGGCCTTACTGTAGCTGTAAGACCGCGTACCACCATTATGTCAGGTAAAGAAAATTAAGGAAATCCTTTATACAGTCTGTGAAGCAACCGGCTATGCGACGTGCTCCTCTCAGAAACTGGGCATTAGGTCAAATTCATCTTTAGGGAGGATTATGGTAGTCTTATACTTGCATTTCTGAATTCATGTAAAAACACCTTGGAATTAAATTTTCAAGCCCTTTTTAATAAATACAGGAGCAAACCTTCAGCGCATCTGGACCACTGGTAAAAGTTTTTATATTATTCTTTCACCTATTAACAGCAAAGCAGCAAAGATTTCCAGGCAAGAAAGGCCTGTTGTAGTGCAAGTGGTGGGTCTGTATGCATGCATACAGTTCTCTGTATACCAAACACCTGTACTAACAGGATTCTTTTCTTCTCTGTTGTTTACCTACCCTCTGGAAGCTAAAGCCCACAGGAATATATGAGACACATTTTGACAGACTCCCGTTGCGCTTGGTTCAGCGCCTTGGTGGTGTTAGAGCAAAACTCGCTGTTACCCTCTGGTTTCCTTTCAGTGCCTTATGGGTGCGCTTCCCCAAGAGTTCAGTAACCTTCTGGTGCTGTTTTGTGAAGTAGTAAAAAACAGTGTGGAAATTCTTGTATTCTACTTAAGTAAGCTGATGGCATCTGAAAAATGTTTTTTACATTGGCATTATGTTTTTTGCTTTCTCAAACAATTCCTTCCTCCCACCCGCAATCTAGCCTTGCTCTGTGATGCTTTGGTTCCTACTGATATTTTATTATTGATTATAGCTTTTGATTGGTTTTGTATTAGTTTATTTAACCACTTCTGGGGTTTTTTTGTTGTTGTTGTTGTTGAAGGATTTTACCTATAAAAAGAAAAAAATGAAAATAGTAATAAAAATTAAATAAGGTGGTACGAAGAGTTTACACTTGTTTACACTGCTAGCTTAAATGTTGTGCCCGAATCTCAAAACTTAGTATGATAATGTTCTATGTAGCTAGTGTTCTCAAATGTAACTCATATCTAAGGAAATAATTCTGTAGACAATATTTTGCATTCCTGAAATTCCCCTTGGAATGGGGGATTTCTGCTACTCATGCCATTTTGTCTTATGCTGTAATTGTTACCAAAGAGTGGGTTTTTCACAAATGTGTATTCTAGTCTACATTTTTACTTTGATTTATCTTTCATATAGTTACTTTTGATGTAACAGTTGTGGATGATGATTGTTAGAATTATGAATTAAGTGCAAACTCCAGTAGGTTACATTTTAATGAGCTGATATTGACTTCTAATGGTATGAAAATTACTTTTGTGGCTGTTGAACTACAAGTATGACTAGCTATTTGCCAGCTCAGCTGAAATGAAGTCTCTTAAATGGGATGTTAAAGTTGGGTTTGCTTCTTGGAATTCAGGATGTGAATTCCAATCTCAGCCCTAAAACTGATTGCTTATCATATTAATTTGAATTCTTGGTAGTTAAAACCAAGACAATTGCAGACACATTTAAGTTTTGGGTAATGTGTGTGCTTGAAATTCTGGTTATCTGGATAGTATAATAATTTTGCAGTAGCTTCTTATAATTTTACTATCAGCAAATACGCGTGCTGTGGCTGAGTGACTGCCACTGTTTGCTAGGATGCAGGATTTACTTGGAAGCTTACTTCTCTGTGCGTGTCTCTGCTCTGGTGGGGAGCCGCTGCTCTTTGATGCCACTTCTGTAGTGGGATGGGAAGGGCTTATGGTAGCAGTGAACCCTTTAGGGACCTAAAAGTAATTTTTTTTTTTTTTCTGTGTAACATGAAAATAACTGAGGGTATTTTGCAAGTGGTGTGTTAACTTTGAAAAAATGTTAAACAAACCAAGCTATTTTCTAGTTTATCTTATTTTCAAGCTATTTCTCCTCCTCCAATGTGGAAGTTTTGGTGCTTGTTTTATCCCTGTCTATAGGGATAAATATCCCTTTATAACCTGTAGTTTACTGAAGTGCCAATCTCCACAGTTCTGCTCACTTACAACTGTTCTTTTTGCTGCTTTGCTGGAAAAATGCTAGATGCTAATCTCTCTCTCTCCCAGGTGGTGTATGTGGAAACACTCAGGAAAGTCTGCATTAGCTGTTGAAATAGGTAACTAAATTGCAATAAACTTCTTTGTGGCTATTCTAAGTGGTCTGAAAACGGAGTGGTACTCAATTCAGCTTGTGCCAGTGTGAGGTGATGCCGTCTCAGACGGCCCAGCCCTCAGCTGCCTGGAGGTGATGCTGGATACCATGCCATCAGTGATGCGAGTGTGCTTCTCTGCTGTGGCTGTCCCACATAACTTTTGCCCTTGACAAAGGTGTATTTATTCCTGCCGAGATGCTAAAGTGGGCTGGAGGGCCGTGGCAGAGGAGCCCATTCACTGCAACCGTCTGCTGTCTGGGTGATTATCTCCAGCAGAGAGACGGTGTGGACTGCTAGAGGCAGTAACGTTTGAAACTGTACAGCTGTTTTTCTTGGTGCACACGACTTGGAACCTTTCTTCAGTATTTAGGTAGTTTTAATTTAATTCAGTTGAAAAACTTAAACTAAAGCAGAGGCTATGGCTAGATGAACAAGTTACAGCAAGGTAGTTTAGGGTGTGGATTTACTGTGAATTCAGTTGCTCTGTAGTAACTGCTCACCTGCATTTTTTATCCTGCAGAAAATGCATAGTCCTTTGATATCTCGCTCCTTAATGAGAGTGAGATAAAATTGCCTAACATACCATCATTATTACTGGACAGCTACTCCGTTAATTTCCAAGTGCCTTACGTTGTTTCTCATGATGATTTCATTACAATGCTGGTAACTAAAATGTCAGTATAATAATGACTATATGGTGTGTGTTTTGTTTTCTTTTTTTTTTCCTGACTGGTACCCATATGTTGAGCTTGTAGAACAATTCAACCTTTTGGGTACAGTCCTCCTCCTACAGTGCGTGTCTAGTTTAGTCTTTAGCATGCAAGAACCATTTCAGTCTTACAAAGAATTGTTCAGAATTGGAGGGAAGGGGATGGGGGTGAGTATCCCTTTTAATCATATCAATATCAGATTTCAAGTTGTCAAATGGATTGATAGGTTTTGGATTTTTGATAGTAGGGACATTAAGCCATTAAATTTGTACTGAAGCTATTATTGCCTCTAATAAAGCTTCCCTAGACTTTCACCCTGGTCCTAAGTTTGTAAAGTGACTATTATCAAAATAGATGCTGCAGATATGGGGAAGAATTTCAGCTGATGGGCATAGCATATACAAAGCATGAGACAGTAACAGGGAGTAGAAAGTGCTCTGATGGTTCTGAAAGCTAGGGGGTTTCTCAAAGGCATTTCATTGCACACTAGGCTTTTCAAAAGTAATAATCTGGCTTTGAGGAACAGGAGTAGAGCGCCTAGCCTATTTATGCATTTTGAAAAAAGAAAATAAAAATTCCCACAGGGAGTTTATTTGCATTTTAAGCACTTGATGTTTTGTGAGAATGTCCAAGGACTTTGGCAACATCAACAGTGAGGTAAATCATCAACCTCAAGCTCTAAAAACATTTTTAGACATTTTTCCTTGTAAATTGGGGCAAATTTTCTGTAGCAAGGACAATCGTGTTTCTTTGAAAGTGTATTATGTGTTTGAAGTTGTTTAATTTAAAAAAATTTAAAAAAAAAATAGGACAGCTTGACCTGCCACGCTTTAACATGTTCATGTTTTTGACATGAATCACAGAACATTTCTCAGGAATTGAAGGTATCTCTCAGCCATTGCATGTCTATGCAGGCTGTTTTTCATTTTTAAAAAGGGCATAATTGTTGAATAGAAAAATACTATAATTAGTTCTGAAGTATTTCAGATTTTGTTTTCAGCACGTAGAACCTCCTTCACAACTCTTCTTCTCTGTTTTCTTTCTTGATGCAAATCTTTTATTTGCTTCCAGCTTCCTGCTCCTCTGCCCACGTTCCCATATCTGTTGATCTGCCTTTTGCCACCTCTTTAACATTACTCATATAACCTTGACTCAGCTTTGACTTTCCTGAAATACTCCTCTTTCTTCATCTTCACAACCTTAATTATTACTCCTCCCTTTGGCCTTCACAACTTCGAGCTCTGCAGTGGCTGGTACAGGTAGAACACTGTTTCATGTCTTGACTGACACAGAGGGGAAAAGCTCACTCATTCCAGCAGGAGTGACCCTCCTTTATTTTAGAATCTCATCAAAAGTACCATACTCCTTCAAAACCTTCATCTTCGGAGATTATTGGAAAAATCCTTTATAAAGTAAAAAGAGGAGTTTTGCCTATCTTGGGTTTGGCAGGCTTTTTTTTTCTTTTCCTTTTTTTTTTTTTTTAACAGCAGATTACTTTTTGTCCTTACACTTTAAAAATAATAATAATAAAAAAACCAAACAAACAAAATTAACTTCCCAGAAATGTTTGTAGTGTTTATATTATTGGAAATATATGTATTGCTGACTGAGAGCTTTTTGGACATGTCAAGTTGATCCCGTATCATGATTGATTAACCTATAGTTACTTTGAACAGCAAGTTTGTAAATGTGTCTGAAAATCTTCAACCACAGACTTCAGTCCAGAATCTGCCTTGATTGGTGCTTGATTGAAAAGCTTTTTAATACTTGGTGCTGAAAACTGGCTGTAGACATCCCAAGTCAATAACTAATTAGCTCTCAACGTGGTGTTAGATACAGTATAGCAACTTCAATTCAATGTGTAAGAGGGGTCTTGATGCTTACTATAGAACTATTATAAAAGTGTTGCAAATAACTCCAGAGACATGAACAAGTCAATAAATAAATAATTGAGGACGTGTTAGGTTAAATTTTTCTAAGATGACTTAATGATTTTTTGGTTTTGTACTGTGCATGTTATTTGGAAAGAGCCTGATCTTCAAAAGCGGTTAATCATCAAGACTCCCATACCTTGTCTTAAGTTGGCTACCTAAAATATTTAAGCACCACCTGTTTATATGCTGCCAAGAACTGCTTTTTGATTTGCATTAATGAGGACAAGTAATACTAATACGTAATATATTTGTTCATGAAATCATCTGTTAACATAATTGCCTTTTGATGCATATTTATTAGGTAGTAAAATAAAAAAAATGAAGATTCTAGCAGATACTGCAGAAACAAACTTTTAGAATCTGAAATGCCATGTTGTAGCAGTAGATTATACTTTATATTGTAAAATAAATATATTGAATGTACTTATTTCCCCTCAAAATTATTGTACACATCTGAAGGAAATGAAAAAATTACTTGCTTCTTGTGTAAAGTATTCTGGCCTGGTTGCCTTCATTGCTTGTTCCAATGTGTTTTTTTCTTCCATTTAGATTCACAAATCAAGACAGTTCTAGGACAGAATATTAACATTTTACTAGCTACTGTGCAGCTTTTAATAAATTGTAGTAATTTCTATGAATGCTTCAAGTCACTACATCAAATATGCTCAATACAAACACTCTTCTTTATCTTACCTGGGTTATTTTAAATTTGAGGGCTGGAAAGATGTCATAAATATTATGGAAACCTTAATGGAATAATAATGAATTTGACAAAATGTCCTTGCCTCAATCTTGTGTTGACTTTATCAACACAGTCAGAAATGAGGGCAGGTGGATAAGCTCATTATTAACCTAGAGAGATTTCTCCACTACCCCACTACAGCTCAGTTATCACACATGCAATCTCCAAACTGAGGAGCATCTGAGACTTGCAGGTCAGAGTATAAGCCTGTTTTCTTGATGGAAACAACTTTGTTTTGAGTACAGGTGAGAATATGAACTCAAAACCCTTTAGCTGCTCTACCTGCCTGTGGGCACACTTTTACCAGCAGTATTCTGTGGTAAATAAAAGATACCTTTATTAGTTCATGAAAAGGAGCAAGCTGCTTAGCGTTTACTGTGAGATACCACAGGATAAGAGGGTGCCCATGGCAGTTACCCGCATGTTAGCAGAGGTGCTAGCAACTCAGACTTTCACTTAGCCTGATGAATTTGTTCATCTAGCTGCATGAATTTCTAAGACTGCTCCAAATGTGTTACTCTGCACGTGAAAATGCTGAGAATGTAACCATAACTGTTTAATGGATGTATAAACCATTTTTAAAGTGGGATCTTGCACCTCGTTTGTGCTGTTGAGAAGTACTAAGCCTCCTGCGTTCTGTTATTCAAGCAGCTCTATGAGGGGTCCGGGCATTTCCCATTAGCACCGACGTGCTGTGCGAGCTCTTTGTGGCCAGGAGTTTTAGGTTCAAGAAAACTTTCAAACACTGTCTCATTGCTAGTAGGAGATTCATAGATGGAAAGGAGGGAGCAGTGTTCACAGCTCTAAAGTGATGGTGTTGTGGAGTTATGAATTTTCCTTAGTTGTGTCCAGCATGCTTTGCCTCAGTATCTGCAGAATCTTTGAAATTTTGGAGGTGCTGGTTTGAAATGAACAGCTGCAAAGTATTCTACAGAAAGAAAGACTCTTCTGGATAAGGAAATATTATAATAAAAGCAGAGGTGATGTTTTTCCAGGTGAAGACCTGGAAACTGTAGAAACAGTACAAGTAGAGAAAAATACTTCTTGTGCTGAAAACGGCGTAGTACATAACAGTACTTGCAGCCTTTGCTTCCAGCTTGTCTTAGTCTGTGACTGCGGATACTAAAACACAAATTACAGATGCCATTCTACAAAGTAGAACTGTTTTATGTTAAAAAAACCCAACATTGAAAATCAATATTTATCAAGCTGTGTAAATACTATGGTATCTGAGAAACCAAAATACTGCTCTTTTCCAAGACAAGAAAACTTAACTGTCTTGGAGTATGCATACAGCAGCTGAGTAACTGGGATAAATGCTTGAGACTCTTAAAAGATAATTTGTGGTCTCCATTACTTTTTAATTGGCATATTAAATCTTAGCTTTAAATAGTTTTTCTTTTCTTGAACCAAGTTCAGGTTTTCAGTCTCTGTATTATGAGCCAATTTTTTTTTTTTGCTGTTGCTCATATCCCTTTCCCAGCCTCCACCAGCTATGCCTGTGGCTGCAGACGCTTTCCTTGGTCTCTGTCCCTTGCTTCTGCCGGCTCCATTGTTTTATGGGTCGCTCTTTGCTTGAAAGAACCTCTCTGGTTACTGTTGTCCAAGTTCTCTCCCTCCCTAACACCAAACCCCTGAGCCCTGTCTGTGCAGTTGCTGTTTCTTCCCTACGCAATGTGCACCACTCTGCATTTGCTCCAGTGCCCTGCTACTGTACTGGTCTCTGAATTGAGCTTTCCAAAGAAAGAGCCGTTTAGAATCATAGAATGGTTAGGGTTGGGAGGGACCTTTAAAGGTCATCTAGTCCAACCTCCCTGCAAGGTTCAGGGACGTCTTCAACCAGATCAGGTTGTTCAGTACTTTATCTGTTCTACTCTTTCTGTTCAAAAGACTTGCTTAAATAAACAATAAAAGACTTGAATTGGGTTGTTGGGTAGGTAGTGGCCACTCATGTTTGGAACAGTGCTATTCTAGAACTATAACTTTCAGTTGTTTATGGTTGTTGATGAAAATACATCCTTGGATTCAAATGGTTTATGCTTGTTCTCGTCTGACGTGTTAGAAAACTATTTTGAATTGGTGGAAAATCTGCTTAAGCACATATGTTCTTTCTTTTATCTGAACAATTCTCTCTTGATGAGGTTTCAAATTGTTTTGAGATACTGATAATTCTGAATTAGTGTTGATTTAAGCGTTAGGCCTTCAGTTCTTCAGTCTTCAGTCAGACCTAGACCGTATAGACCTTTATTGTCAGACTGGGCTTATGCTGTAGTGAAGATTGGAGCTCATACTACAGAAGAAATTTCATAAAAATTTGAATGTGAACTGAACATTAGGTTCCTTTCCATAGCATTTACTAATAAAATTAGCAGAAATGGAACGCAGTATTCTTCTAAATTTTACTGAGAGTGCATACATTAAAATCACTTTGTGTTGAGAAGCATTATATTCTGTATATATTATACAGCATTAACGCAAACGCATGCAGATATGCTACTTAATATCTCTTAATCTCTTATGTGTGGGAGTATTTAAAACTGGCAGGTAATCAATAAATCTTTCAGGCATCAGAAAACAAATAGAAACATTGTAATGTATGAGTCTATTTCTAAACAAGTCCTTTGTTACCTCTGCTGAACTTTTTAGGCTATTTTAATGTAGAACAAAAAGGCTTAAGCAGATCATCGTGTCATGTTGGTCTTTTACTGACTTTGTGGTACTGAAGTCTAACATTGAATACTGGTATGGCAGCATGTTAAAAAATGTTTTGCTATGTCTCCTGTTAGGTTCACCACCTCATAAAACCTCATTAATGCTGTTGCAGTCCTGGCCACGACGGAGCAGCTCAAGCACAAGAGCAAGCTGTGGGTGCAGGGGCAGAGCACCCCAGCTACTCGGGAGCCCTGCGTTAAGGGGCACCGTTACGCAACCGTGGTCCGTGCGATGCAGGACAGCTCTTGAGATGATGTGGGGATTCTGTTCTCCTGGTTAATGTTACAAAACAATCGCATTTCTCAATAGCAGTGGAAATGAGATCGAGCATTTGTTACCACAGTTGTAGCATGCCCCAGGCAGACCACATTTACTGATTACTTTTAAAACTCCGTAGCTGCTTGTTTAGGTGGAGACATCTTAGGACAACCTCCAAGGGGAAACTAGAGAATCAGTTTTCTCCAACTTTGTGATACAAGACTGGTTTTGAAATATAAGTGTTGCTGAAGAACCTGACCATTGGTGCTCAGCTCTTTAAAAATCAGAGCCTGAATTGGGCCTGAGAATCCCCAAAAAGTCAGGAGACTGAGGGTTGAGGAAATAGCTTCAGTGTGAACTGACTGGGATGGAGAGAAATTTTATCTGGGGCGCAGCATGACGGTGATAAACTAAGGAAAGAGTTTCTGTTAGGATGGATTTTAAAGGAAGTGTTTTGCTTAACTTTGTTTGTAATGAATGTGTCAGCTGAGCAGTGGTACTTTGTGCATCTGCTCACTTTGTTTGGGGTCCGTAGTTGCTTTTTTCCACTGCAAGCCACGTGATGTTGTGCTGCCTCAATTGATACACTAATAAATCACCTAGAACACGGTAACTGGATGGTGAGTCTGAGACCTTATGATTCACTGGACTGTTAAATCCTAATTAGTATTGCTATAGGCATCAAGGCTTGTATTAGGGTGGTAAAGTTTCCTGAAGCCTGAATGCTGATCTGCTGGGCAAACCATGGTGAGAAAGGGACATGCAACTTATCCTTGCAAGTATTGGAAGCCAAGAGCTTGCTTCAAGAAGATACTCTGAGAAGGATTATAGAAAGATTGGGGTTACGTTGCAAATTATTTCCATACAAAAGAGAAGTTGATGCTATAGTAATTATAGTATAACAGACATTTAAATCGATCATATAAGGATTAGGTTTTCTAGTCTTTAGACTCAGCATGAAAGAAGCAGGGTGGAGAGATGGCTCCTTACTTTTTTTTTTTTCCCTTGAGATTATAAGCATAGGAGAAGAGCATGTCTGAAAAGTGGTTAAATAATGTAGCTTAATGATGCAAAATAATTATATAATAAACTGTTGAGAGCTAGTTAAACAATATGGAATATTATTAGACATAAGCCTTTGGTTGTTAAAATCCTGTAAAATTTAATGTATTTATTACTTTTCTAAATCTTACCAAAAGTTTAGACCCTGTAATAATAAATGAAAGAAATGAATTCAGTAGTTCTGAGTCCCTTAAGCTGTATTCCCATGTCCATGCGCAGACAAAAAGGGATTCTTAAGACCCACTCAACATGGAAGTAACCTCTCTAGGTAACCATGCTACCTTTTTCTTATTCTTTTCCTCCTTTGAAATTTCCATTGAAGGATTTTTAATATTTCAACCTAATTCAGTCAATCTAGCTATCCAAGCAGAAGCTGGTTTGTAGTGTAAATGGATTACATTTATATCTATTTGTTTGATACTATATTATTTACTGCAGTCAGAAAAGCTTTGTTAATTCTTTGACTCTGCCAGACTCTTAGGGGCATGGAGGTATTAGAGTTTTACTGTCAAAGATACTTTGTGAAAGAAAATTTACAAAATGTTTTATGACAGTGTCAGCAGTCTCACTTTCAGTCATTTGTCCTTTGATTGGGTAGAGGCTGCGTCCTCCTGTCTTAATAACCCTACTAAACCGGAAGGAGTAGTCAGAATATTGTGTAAAACCAATACCAGAATTTGGCAATAATGGAATCATTTGGCATTGATGATCAGAGGGCTGGAGCACCTCTCCTGTGAGGACAGGCTGAGACAATTGGGGCTGTTCAGCTTGGAGAAGAGAAGGCTCTGGGGACACCTTGTAGCAGCTTTCCAGTACCTAAAGGGGGCTTACAGGAAAGATGGGGGAAAACTCTTCAGTAGGGCCTGTTGTGAAAGGACAAGGGCTAATGATTTCAAAATAGAGGGAGGGAGATATTAGGAAAAAAATTCTTACAATGAAGGTGGTAGAACACTGGAGCAGGTTGCCCAGAGAAGTGGTGGAAGCCCCATCCTTGGAAACGTTCAAGGCCAGGTTGGACGGGGCTCTGAGCAACCTGATCTGGTTGGAGATGTCCCTGCTCCTTGCATGGGGGTTGGACTAGATGGCCTTTAAGGGTCCCTTCCAACCCTAACCATTCTATGATTTTATTAATTTAGTGCTGCAACTGAAAGAATTGTCAGATATAGCAATTATGGTACCTAATTTTCACACTGCTGTAACAGAAAATAATGTAATGCAACTAAGCAAAGAGTTCCAACAGCAGGAACAGGTTAAAATCTCATTTCATTTCTCCTCTCAGATTCTAGTCCCAAGGTTAGTAGAGTCCTAGGCTTTCTCATGTTAGTGTTCTGCCAGACTTGCTGTCTCTTAGCTTTTGCCTTTAAAAAGGTAAAGAAAGTGGTGGTGTTTATAATGTTTCACATGTGCAAATATCGTCTCAGTTTATTTGCCTTTGGGTAGTTATTCTGAATAAAGATTGTGTGGAAAGAATATTTAATAACGACTTGACAGCAGAGATGCATAGACTTGGCTTGGCTGCAGTATTTTGGGGCATTCAGGGTCTCCTGAAGCCTCAACAGAGGAAGCATTTGACTGTGCTTTTATGGAATGAAATTTATTCCTCCATTTCCTCTATGTAATATATTAAAAAGCAGAACGTTCTTCCAAATTATTTCTAAGGTGAGTCTTTCTCCTGTTCCTGTCATGATGGGCCTTCATATCTGCACTGCTCAGAAATGGGGGTAGCAGAGGTTGAGCAATCTGTCTTTGTCCTGTGCTATCCTTGATGCTCCCAAAGAGCCCAGACAAGGTCTAAAGACAAGGCCCTAGATGGTTGCTGAGTGGCTTCGTGGGAATTTTACTGGAGTGTGTACTGCAATGTGTTGAAAATTCCAGGGCCAATGTGAATTCAGCGTACTATTTAAACATTTTCTTCATGACATTCTGTTTTTCATTGATAATTTATGATCATATTTTTCTCTTTGTTTCCATTTTCCCCTTCTTTGTCCTTCTCAAGGTTGCATGTAACATTTTAAGTTCAAGTATGCCATTGCTGCACTAGCACCAGCAGAATGCTTTGGATAATGTTGCATAGCAACGTAAGATTTAATTTGTGTCAAATGTTTTGGCATTCTCCTAATGTGAAGTTTTTTCATTCTTTTCTTTTTCACTTGAACTACATTGTCATTGATGGGGGTGAAACCAGTGGTACACGAGTATATTGTGAAGATTGTTATAATAGAAGCAGTACCCAGCATCCTAACTTGTCTGGAGTTTTCATTTTTATCTTGCAGTAATTTAATGCTCTGTCAGCCATAAGAAACCTTAAAGAAATGGTGTGTGAAAGGAAGATTGTTTCATTTCTGAACTTTTATGTAGCCCAAAATTAAATTCTCCTCTTGTGATTACTCTCATTTCATATTCCCCTTGTGTTTGCAGTCCATTTTCCGCTGACATAACTGCAACTGTGTTATCCGTTGATTAACCAGGGAATAGAGTTTGGTGAATAGTCTTTTCCTGTTTCAACAATGATCAAACACTCTGAGTTTATAAATTACATATATTTTCTGGCATTGGTTTTGAAGCCGAGCATGGATGTTTTGGCCATTTCTAGGGAGTGCCTGAGTAGGACTGCTGGGAGTGAATTTAAAGAATTAATGTCGGTTGAGGTATATCCTTAATTACATCTCAAGAGAACATCCAACCTATGAAAAATGGAGTAAAACAGAAATGAGTGCTTTGCCTGCCCGCCGTCTTCATTATCTTAAGGATGGTCCTATATGAGAGTAACTGAAGGCATAGCAACTTGAATAGAACATATGAGATAGTTTGTATGTGATTGTGAGTGATTTGATTAAAATGAAAGAGGGGAAAAAAAAGTCTGTCTTTTCCATGGTAAAATAGGTTTGTAGTGAGTGTGTTCCGGAGTCTGGACTTCTAGTCTGACTCTGTCATCTCAGATGTGTGTTTCCAGTATTAAATGTATAGCTATGTAACTGTTCAGCTGGAGGTGCAAAAGGAGTTTAACAGGACAAGGGAGACTGCTGTGCGTGCGTCAGCCTTACTGCCACTGCATTCGGGCACCAGCACACAGCGTTTTCAGACTGGACTTTAACTGCCTAATGGGAGCTTGTGGAGAAGATAAGGCCGTCTGAAGAGGTATGTAGAGGAAGGAGGAGGGGGAACAGGCACATATTTCAACAAGAGACATGCTTGCTTAGGTGATGAGAAACAATTTTTTGTTATAAGAGTGGTCAGATAGTGCAAGGAGTTGCCCACTGGAAAGGCTAAGGAACCTCTGTCCTTGGAAAATTGCAACTCCCTTGGTTAAGACACTCAGCAACCTGATGCAGCTTCAAAGCTCTAACTTTGAAGTTGGCCCTGTTTTGAGCAGGATGACCTCCCTGGTTTCAGCATCCGATGACCTCCAGAGATCCCATCCAGCCCAAAGCGTTCTGTGATTTTGACTGATTCTCCAGATAAGTATCCAGAGGCATGGGCTGGTTTAAATCAGCCTGTAATGAAGGCCTGCATAGTCACATCTTTGCTGTTGTTGCAGGCTAGATAATCTTATTTCAGGGACTTTTTTTTTTCTTTTTTTCTTTTAATATGTGCAGATCTGTGGTTGCACTGTGGTCATTGTTTTAGTATTTCAACTTTCCTTTACTTTTGCTTTCTGTGGATAGAGGAGTTCTACAAGAGTATATAGCCATGAAAAGATTTCTTTGATAGCTGGCTTTGATAAGAAAAGAGCACGTTTCCCCTCTAAACACGTAACGGATACAGGCAAGGAATGTGTTTAACCAAAATCTTTATCTAAGACATTCCAAATAAATATCTCAGATATCTTCTGTACACTTTGTTCCTACTTTTAGCTGTTTACCATCAGTCCCGGAGCTCGAGGTAAATTCTACACTTTAATGATTATTTTGACCATGTAAGTTCAGCAGCTATGTAATACATAAGTCCCTAACATAATCTAATACCATGGTTTATGTTGGAATATCCAGTTTCCATCTCTCAGAATAATGCAAAAGGTTTTTTCCTCCCAATGGCACATACTCCCATGTCTTTAGTAGTTCTGCGTATATTTTGTTTTTAAGTTATTTTTGTAAGAAACAAGAATGGAGATAAAAATAATTGTTACCATGTATGTATTATTATCATATTAATAAATAAGTTGATATGCATTAAATAAATTTTCTTACATGCTGCGTTTGAGAATGCTTTTGTTGTCACCGATGTTCCTCTGATGATAATCAAATACATTTTTGAATTTGAAGATAACAATCCGGTGACACTTAGCTGTAAAATTTTACATGTTCTCATTTGTTTGTATTTTCATTTTTTATTGCATAGTAACTTTTGGACTGATTTGTTTTGTTTTTAAATTTAGCTATAAAAGCCTTCTGTGGTACTGTTCGCTTCCTGTGTTGCCATGCATTTACTCAATGTGTTTGCCTCTGTTTTTTTTTTTTCTCCTTTCTAGATTTAAACAAGTTTTTATTTCATTTCAATGATGTACTATTTCAAAGCATTTTGCATTCTTTTTATTTTATTGCCTTTTTAGATCATATGCTGTAGTGACCAGCTTTATATTTGGCCTTGCTGAATTTGATTATATCTATAGAAACTTTATTGATTTGAACAAAATAAATATATTGATCAGATTTGTTAATGATATTGCTTTGCAAGGTCAATTATTTTAACAGAGTAGAGAAACAGTAGAAGAAAATCACATGGATTTACAAATCTAGGCAAAAATAATGATGAAGTAGGGTTTTTTGTAAACAATGATAACAGCTGGGAAAAAAAAGTTGGAAGTGTTGCTGTGTAGTCAGGGCAGGGACTCTTAATATGATTTTGCAGTATGTAAGGCTTGTAAAGTGAAACAGATGCGAAGACATTTTACTCTGTATGGTGTACTTCTGTCTAGTGCTTCAGTATCAGAAAAATGTTGACCAAATGGTTTTCTAAAAAAGGAGAGAGATGTGGTGATAACAAATTTTCTATACAGTTTTCAATATATGGAAGTAATGTGAATGGAAGTGATAATGATTTTGAGGTTTACAGTGCATAATAAAAAAAAATCTTTTTAGAACCATTTCTTTTTAAAATTCTGCATTGATTAGATCAATTGCTGTCAAAAGCATTGGTACCAGTACCGATCTGAAGACAATGTCTGAGCTTGAATAGCATTGACTTAAGGCAGGAGAGTGCCTACGTTTCATTGAGGGTCAGAAGAGCAAAAGCTTTGTTTGCAAATTTCTGTGAGCAATCTGCAGCTCTCTCTTAACCGTGAACTTAAAGGCTCAGCAGTCTTTTGAATAGTGCCCGCAGAGTGAAACACTGCTGTCTTGTTTAGGACCTTTGCCTTTTGTAGAGCAGTGTGCTGAAAACTAAGATGAAATCACCACTACTCTTGGTTTTGGCTTGTGAATTGAATATATCAACACTCTGCTGTTTACAATTGCTTTTTTAAATAATTCAGACTTGAAAAGACCTCATCACAAGCCAGTTTCTTTAATTGTGGGGAGAGCTTTTATCTAAAAGACTTGCAATATCTTTTACAATAGAAGCCTCTTAATTTCAGGTTATTCTTTGTCCAGTGATACATTCCAAAAGGGAAACACATTTGTTTGGATATAAACAATAAAGAATGGTGTATGGAAAGTGGTATGTCCCTATGGACATTTTCTCACAGGAATGTAATTCTGCACCAAATCTCTTAAGAATTGTGTCTTGAGGAGATAACAACAACAACCATTAAAACTAAAGTATTGCCATCTATTGTTAGGCTGTTGTTCCTGTTTTGAGTCATTATGCTCTTTCAAAACCATAGATGGTTTCTTTTCCTTCAACCTTTATTCTAATCTACTGCCTAAATATTTAAATAGGAAGCATATTGATTAAGAGAACATGGATGTCTGCATGCATCCCATTCATGACACTTCTATTATTTATGAAAACATACTTGTTAGCCCAACATTTTCATTTCTCTCCCACCAAGATCTGTTAATTCCTTTATTCCCACTCTCCCACTGATTTAGAAAAGTAAATACATTATCCATGGTTATTACTTGTAAAGAACCCATTAAATTATTGCCATCTACATCCCTTTTGGCCGATACTTCAGATTTTGCTCCAGTTGTTTGTTGCTGTTGTCCTTGCTCTTTTTGCAAATATTCTTTAGACAGTCAAACCTCAACTGCATTTCTCAGTAGGGATTTATCCGTTCATTTTTATAGCTGATCTTAAATGTGAGACTCCTAACTCTTACTGTTTCTGTTGTTTCTATAGCAACTAGAAAGGTGGAGATGCAGCAGCATCGCTTTGCTTCCCAGCTGGTGTTTTGTGTTCTCAGCAAGGCGAGACTTTGAGGAAAACACAGAGGATATTAATTGGAATGTTACCAGCTCAGAAGTGTAGTCCTTGTTGAGTTACCTCACCCTTTACTAAGGAGTTAGTTAATGACTTTAAGTAGGACCTTCCAAACTTTCTTGAATGAAATTCTGTCCTCTCGGAGACACGATTTACCCTAAATATGTGTCAGGTTTTGGTCTCCTAGCTGCTTGGGCCTTCATGTTTTCTTCTACTCCAAAACCCCATTTTCTTCATCCCATGGATGGCTGTAGGATTTGTTTCAGGAACTAGTCTGATGCTTATAACTTGCATGTAGCTTGAACATACATGAGGTATGGGGCTCTTTAATTTCTCTGTTTGCAGCTATCCAGTAACTATATTACAGTAGACTGTAGTTCTATGGTCTATAGTTCTATAGACTATTAAATTACTATCTTGGAGTAAAATGTTTTGATACTTAAATGGCTACATTTCCAGAGATTAGACTAGCACACATTCTCCCATCTCCAAAAAGCAAAAGTTGTTTGCATTCCCGTTAGCAGTCCTCTCTATTACCTCATGATGAAATGTTCTTTACTTTACTTGGATCTCTGGTGCCAAATTAATCTCCTTGAAATAACCCAAAATCTTTCCTCCATACCCGAGTGCCTGAAGTTCTGCTACTCTGCCTTGGTGCTGCTCCGTGAAGGTCAGGTTGCTCTCAGCGTGCCTTGTGTGTTGTGAGGACTCTGGGGAGGTGAGGAGTTTTACTTGACAGTGTTTAAGCCATTATTATATAAAACAACCACAAAACACATTACCCATGTTTCAAGCTCATCTGAAGCTGTTTATTTTTTATTAAAAAAAATTAATGGGCACAGCAGATGGATATCATTTGTCTCATCTCGGAAGGATGAGTCCTATCAGATTAGTGTTACTCTTTGACTGATTCAGCACACTTGCAGTTGAAAACGTTTTCCTAACCAGAACAGCTCTGATTAGCAAGAGGAACTTGGGAAGTTCTTATCTTTTTAGTAGCCGATAGTGCTTAATTTGCTCATGTGGGAAGTAAGAAGTTCAGATATATTCTCCTTCCTACTTAAGGAACAGGTTTGAACCAAGACTCCTCACCTTGCAGGAAGCTGCCATGATGCAAGCTGTTACTGAGACTGCAGATCAGTGGGGATCCAGGCAGGATCCTGATGTGGGCATCAGGATGCCATCCCTGAAATGCCTGTTGTCTCCACACTGATGGTGGTGCCTCAGGAGAAGCACTTGCTCTTTTGGAAACAAGACTAAGTTTTCAATTATTTCACACTTTATTCCTTCTGTTTTCCCTCTCTCTCCCTGCACCCCACAGCTCTTTCAGAGAGATTCACAGAAGTTAATGGATATGTAATCTGGTAAGTTCAGTGCGCTTCTCTGCTGGTTCTGACCCTCAGTGGATTAAATAGTAGTACAGATTTAAATTTTAAATAGAACAACATCTCTTACAATATTCTGACTTAAAAATACATGAATGGACAAGTCCTTTGCTTCCATAGATTCTAACCTAATGTATCCTGTGTGTATAGAGCCACTAAGTTGCTTAGGGGTTTGGGGTGTGTTTCTGAGGCTGAGACCTGGCACTGTTGAGCCTTAAGAAGAGAAAGCTCTGGGGTAAGGGGGGATCTTACCGATGTGTGCCCATACCTGATAAGCAGGAGTAAAGAAAACTGAGCCAGACTGCTCGGTGCTATTCAGTGACAGGACAAGAGGCAATGGGCATAAATTAAAGGTATGAAGAAACCTTTTCGTGCTGTGAGGGTGGTCAAATGCTGGAGCAGGTTTCACAGAGAGGCTGTGGAGCTTCCATCCCTGGAGATGTTTAAAACCCAACTGGACTCAGGCCTGAGCAATCTGCTGTAGTTGACCCTGCTTTCAGCAGGGGGATTGGCCTTGATGATCTCCAGAGGTCCTTGCAAATCTGAACTATTCTGTGAATACTGTGGTTTATGTCAGCAGATAAAATAGTACCTTTTTATTAAGAAATTGCTGCCTGAAAAATCTTGTAATGTTGCAGGTAAAATATGAGTCTTAGGAGATGTTTTATTTTGAGAATCTTGATGTATCTGCTTAGATTTTGAATTTTCTCTTAGTACATCTCCTGGTGTTATACAGTTTGTCTCTTACAGTATTATTCTTCTATAGAAAAAAAAAAACAAACCCTAACCTAGAAATCAGTGCAGTAATTACACTTTTATCAGCTCTGTTCATGTGACAAATACATGCATTTTATAGTGCCTAAAATCTAATCCTGAATGTAAAGGTCTATTGAAGTGTTTCTGATTCATACTCAACTCTCAATTAAAGTTGCTAGGCAGGGTTTTAGGGAAGAATTCTGACAAGGAAACTGGAATTTTGCTGTCTTGGCTGGGACAGTTTTAGCTATGTGATTTCTAACAGAGGTAAAGCTTAGTGCAAACTTGCATGCTTCCCTTGTTGCCTGGTTTCTGAATATGCAGAATGTGGTTATGTTCTCCAGAATATTCAATTCAGGGTACTACATAAGTGTAAAACCAGAGCTTGACCAGTTGCCTTGAAGTATTAATTTCATTATCATTAAATCTTTATCTTTCCTAGGTTTGCTGGTGAGTGTTTGCTCAAGATCAACTAAAATAGCTATTGCATTCTTCAAGAGGGGAGTGCATATTCCCTCTTGAAGAGGTCCAAATATATGTTGGGGAATGAGAAGTCAGGGATGGTGTTGAGAATTATCCTGAGATTAAAAAAGGGGGAGTAAAAGTGGCAGTGGCATCTGGAACAGAGTTGGACAGAGAGGCTGTGGCTGTAGCTGGGGAAGAAACAATGTCCAGCTCCGGGGGTGAGGTGGAAGGGAGAACAGCTTCCTGGGGGGAAGGAGAAAGAATAGGTGAACTAGTGTGTTTTTTGGGGTTGTTTTTTTGTTTTTTTTTTAACTTGGTTTTTTGTTTTTGTTTTTGTTTTTTTAAAGCTAGACGAGGGGTAATGGTTTTAAAATAGAGGGGGGTAGATTTAGATTAGAAATTAGGAAAAAATTTTTTTACGATGCGAGTTATAGAACACTGGAACAGGTTGCCCAGAAAGGTGGTGGAGGCCCCATCTCTGGAAACGTTCAAGGCCAGGCTGGATGAGGCTCTGAGCAACCTGACCTAGTCAGGGATGTCCCTGCTCCTTGCAGGGGGGTTGGACTAGATGACCTTTGAAGGTCCCTTCCAACCCTAACCATTCTATGATTCTATGATTCTATGATTTGCAATTTTGAGCCAAATTAGTAACCCTAGCTTGAGTGTCTCATTTCAGGTAAGTAGTGGCAAGCATTGGGAGCTGAGAAATTAAGTGAGATTCTGATCTTGGCTTTCTGGACATCTCTTTCAGATTCTTGAACAAATCCTGCTTGAACAGACCTCCTCAGCCATTAGGGATTTTAAATATAATTAATATTCGGATGAACCTTCCAAAAATCCTGCTTTAAAACTTTGTTATGCATCTCTTCATTCAAATCACTTAATGTTTTCAATCTTGTTTACTTCTTCACAGCTGTTAACACAATAGGGGAAAAGCTTCCAAGGAATGACTATTGATGTCCGAGGGAACCTAGATTCTAATTACAGAACAATTGCAGTGATGTAATGAGTGGTTTTTATATGGGGTTCACAAGGAGCTGGTTCTGAACAACTGCAGATTGGAGAAAATACCTATAAAGATTTTGTTCTACTTGTAAAGCTGCTGTCTACACTGTCAAAAGCTTGTGGATGTAGCTGGCTGTGTATACTCCTGTTTTAAGTGAATTCTCATTGCATGAAATCAACTTACTTTGTGGAAAAAAATGCTTTTACTGATGTGAATTTTCTTATTCATATACTAAAAACAAGCACATTTGTAAAAATATAGTTATATGTGATGAAAACAAAAGCAACTCTCATCTATGCGTTTGCATACCAAGCTTTGGCATCATTTTCATTAAGTTTTACTAGTATAAGTAGTTCTTGGTAGGTTATTGATATGTAGGATAAGTATTTGCCTGGTATAAAATTTTCCTGTAGAAGAAAATCTCACCGGTGAACGTGATAATTCTGGTAAAAATGGAAATGCAAATTTAATTAAAGATTGCATTTCTTACTGTAAAATGTCAAAGTACTTCACTATTTTTCTAAATGTGAAATTGGTAACTGGGGATAAAAACTAAATGTCAGGAAAACAAAAAGGTATCGTAATTTTAGACTTGTAAGGGTATTTATAGAAGTGTTTTCATTATAAAATAGATGTACATATTTTTGTTACTCTTGAAGATAATTGTCAAGGGCTGATCAACTCAATATTCTCCTTTTTGTTTTCCAGAAACCAGCAAACATTCTGGTAATGGGTGAAGGTCCCGAAAGAGGAAGAGTCAAAATAGGTAAACATTTTGAGAAAATTTCATTGCACAGCTAAGAAATTACTTTAAAAAATTGCATCTTCAGTGTAAAATAGAAACAAATAATCATTAGTCTTTGAGTGTATGTGTGCATAACATCTAGTTTAATTTTAAAACTCATTCACTGAATTCACAAGCTGAAGAGAGTCCAAACATATTATTAGACGTTTATAAAGCTTGCCAAGGATATCTGGTGAGATAAAAGCACCTGTAAGAAACAGGAAAGTAATAAGCACATAGAAAAATGGCTATGGCCAGGATTCTTTTGACTCCTTCTATGATTAGTTTGTATAACATTGTTGCTTACAAAATTTATTTATTCTTCATTATTTTTATATAAATAACATCAATGCACATGTTTGTAGAGAACCGAAGGTTTGCTATGCAAAAGGTTATTTGGCATCAAGTTGGGAAACACATGTCACTGTGATGGTCTTTATCCAAGATCTAATTACTTGTGCAGATCATAAGCCTTAGTCATGTGGATATAAACTTTGTTTTTAATAAAGCATGTGTCAGTCATCAAGTAAGAAGTAATATACTGGAACCTCTTTTCTGTTCATTGACTTTTATTGTATTTGAAAATGTTCAGCTAACCGTTTTTGTTTCATATGCTTGTATTAGTATGGGTAACTGCAAGAAAATTATACTTGACATTTCATAACTTTGGAAGAGGAAAGATTTAGGTGAAGTTGTGTGAAAGATAAATTTCAGACTTGGATTAAAATGTGTGGTTTTGAATATATACACCAATTTTGTACTTTCCCATCTAACATTTCTTAATGTTACTTACAAGGTTGTTTCTAGGGAAAATTTTTCAGTTACGTAAAAAGAAAGCTGACATTTAAAATACACCTCTGTAACAGTGTACACTCAATTATTTAATTAATTCTCAGTTAAAAACTTTTTCCTGATTATGGAGTTCATTCCTCCAAATCAAGTAGGAGGCATACTTTGAAAAATAGTGCGAAACAATCTACGCTGCAGTCGTTTTGGTTTTGCACTTTGAGTAAATACATAGGAGTCCCAAGGGCTCACAGTTTTGTAGACATATATAAAAATAATACAGACAATGTACACTGGAGACCTACTGCTATTGACTTTAGTTAACCAAGTTTCTATTACAGTTCTATTTAAATAAACAGGCATCTGTGTTATGTGAAGTTTTACAGTAACATGGTAAAACCAAAAGTCAAACGTCATCCTTCATAGTCTTATAAATGAAGTAAATGGAGTTTAGCTTCAGATAAATTTGGCCCAGTATTGTTATGAATAACTTGTTGCTTTCTTAGAAGCTTTGATTTGTACATTTTAATGGTTTTGAGCTTTTGTTGTAATTGCTTTTTGGCAATACTGCTAAATTCTGATTTATTTCTATTACAATTCTGAATGTTCTTTTCTTTTTTATTTTTTTTTTTCTTGAACACCCTTCACCCCCCAGCTGATATGGGTTTTGCAAGATTGTTCAACTCACCTTTGAAGCCATTGGCAGACCTGGATCCAGTTGTGGTGACATTCTGGTACAGAGCTCCAGAGCTGTTACTTGGAGCCAGACATTACACAAAGGCCATTGGTAAGTTCTATGTAAGAAAAAGGTTTACCTTTAAGTTTTGTAAAGAAGAGTAGCCTTGTAGGAGATATGAGGATCAACTGGCCAGCTAGGTTTTTTTTTCCTGAAGTAGCAGCAGATGGAGTGTGATCCAATCCATAAAAGATTAATCCAGATTGAAACTTTCTGAGGATTGTGCTTTTATATTTCAGTGTGAGTTAAGGTTAATGTTAGACTTTTTAAATGTGTTGTTTGTTTTGGTTTGTTTTTAAAATAAAAATATTCTTTGCATTGGTTTATATGTTTGTTTTTTTTTTAATATGGCTTCAGAAATCTTGTAATCTTGTAAACCTTCAAAAAGGAAAGAACTATGGCTGTTAAAGTGGCATTCTTCTAGAGTGCTTTATGTCCAGATGCTTCTGTGAAGTGTGTGGCTTGATAAGGAGAAGGGCGGTCTTGTGCACTGTACACAATCTGCAGATCATTCACTTCTGACAACTTAGGAAGCTCCATGTTCAGGAAATGCTGTTGGCCAGGCTCTTGTCTTCCTTCCCCCTTAGTAAGTTCCATCAGCCTTGGTGCCTAGCTGCTTAGAGAATAAAAACACTGAAATGCACAGGAGGTATCCTGTCTGCATGATTAGGTTATATATTGAAGAGAACTACACAGGAAACAGTGTCCCTCTGTTAACGTGGTTAAATTGCTCCTGTGTGTACAGAGGGGGGCTTTCTTGGGAGTTACAGGCATTTTCCTATTAGAGAAGTTTTCATGGATGCTCTGTGGGCATTTATTCAGAGAGTTACAAAACACTGTATTATGCTAGCACCCCAGTTCAATGTCCAGTCGGGTGGACCAACACTTTTAATTAAGTCTCACAGTCTGGCTTTTTCAAGTAACTCTTGTTTGTCAAACTGTCATATACAGCAAAAGGATTAAAAAATGAATGAACTGTCACCTGACTTCTTTGATGCGGATTTGCACTTCAGATTTATTTATGCTCTCCTCTCCCATTTGGAATCCTCCAGTGCAGGAGGATCCAAGTTGGGCAAAACGCTTCTTTGTTTGTTGCTCTTGCCTTGAATGTGCAGGAACTGTTAAGAAGGGCAAAAAGACTTCTGGATAGCTCTAGTGAGGATATATATGTTCAATCTTGCAGGCAGGTAACGTGCGTTCCTATCCTTGGACAAAATTTGTAAACACCCAAAAGCCAAAAAGTTGGGATTTTTATGCTAGTGTTCCTTTTCATCTGCCAGAATGACAAAACATAACTCTTCACATGGCAGCATCTACATTATCAAGTAGCGTGGCACAACAGAAGTGCATTCATAAAGCAAAATGGTACTGAGTACCCAGCATCCACATTATACATGTTCTGGAGAAAGGGGCTTTCTCTGGATGGGTCCAAGAAACTACTGCTTCTTAGTGACTGATGCACACCTTTTGGTTTCTTTTCATCCCGAAGGAATTTATTTTGTGTACTCTGAGAGAACTCTGCAATGCCAGCTGAATTGTCATAGGTGTGGAGAATCTGATCCATTTCAAAAGCAAATTCCTGGTCCAAAGTAAAATACTAATTGCAGAGAGATTCAATCAGGTTGAAAGGGACCTTGGGAGGTCTCTTGTCCATCCTCCTCTTCACAGCAGGAACCACTCAGAATTCAGACTGGGCTATTGAGGTATTTGTGCAGCCAGGTCTTGAAAACCGCTTAGAACAAAATTTCCACACTCTCTCTGAATGACCTGTTTCAGTGCTAAAGCATCCTCATAGTGAAGAATTTTTTCCTTATAGGTACTCAGAACTTCTTGTTTCAGTTTATGCCTGTAATCTCCCATTCTCCTGTCATATACCACTGTAAAGAGCCTGGCTCCGTTGTCTTGGTCATATCTCTGTAGATACTGAGGAGGCTGCTTGTAGGTCCCTCTTCAATCTGAACAATCCCATATCCCTCAGCCTCCTCTCCCAGAGCAGGTTCTCCAGCCGCTGACCACATCCTGGTGGCTCTCCACTGAACTTGCTCCAGGTTATCAAAGTCTGTCCTGAATTCAGGTCCCCACAGTGGCCCAAATGCGGTCCAACAAGTGCTAAGTACAGGAGTGTAATCACTGCTCCTGTTGATACAGCCAATACATCCTGTTAATGCAGTTAGTCTTCATCACTACCAAGGTATGCTGCTGGGTCATGTTTCACTTGATGTCCACTGGAAGCCCCACATCCTTTTCTGCAGAGATGTTCTCCAGCCAGCCAGTCCCTCACCAGAACCATTGCAGGGCTTTACTCCATCATGAGTACTGGACTTCGTATTTGTCCTCATTGAATTTCATGAGTTTCCTATGGCCCATTCCTCCTGCCTGTCTAGTTCCCTCCGAATGGCAGCTCTACCCTCTACCGTATCAACCATTTCCCCAGATGTCCTTCATCCACAGCTTGATGGGAGGGTGTTCCAGCTCCTCCTCCTTGCCATAAGCCTCTCATAAGCCTCTGTGGTACTTCACTTGTAATCAGCCTCCAGGTTAAAGTATAAATTGTTAACCACCATCCTCAGACTCTGATGATCCAGCCAACTTTTCCTGAAGCCCAGGGCCTGTGTTCTGCTACTTGCTTTCATTACTCCACTACTTCATGGTTTTTACAGCTAGGCCTGTCATTGGTTATCATATCCCCAACTAATTCTTCCTTCTTCCCAAGTAGCAGATCTGAAAGATGGATGACACATGTAGTATCTGTATGAAGAAATTTACCCCAACATCCTCCAGAAACCTGTGTAAGCTCCCTGAGGTCACACTGTCCATGTCCTGTTTATTCTCCGTGATGCTGCAGAGTCTGTTCACCTCCTCCCATGGCTCCTTTCGCTGGTGACTGAGTGCCCAAGCCTCCCACTGTGAGGCCAGTGTCACCCTGCAGCCTAAGTCTGGGGTGACAGCACCTTCCCTCTGGAGCTCTGTCTCAACTGAGGCCTCTGGTTTCCCAGGATATCTTCTCCAGTGGGTGCTGGGGAGGGAGCCTTTTAGTGGCCCTCCCCATGGTTGTGGCATAGTTCCTGTGTGGCATGTTCCATAGTTCCGTGTTGTCTGAAGCAGACTCTTAGGTCCTGCTTTGCATCCGGCACCATGAAGACTGGACTGCTAACTTCTAAAAATCTCCATTTGCTGCACCCTTTAGTGGGTGAAAACGGTTACTAGAAGTGTTTAAAGAAAATACCAACAGGATTACCTTAAACACCTGTAAATTAGATGCTTAAACTGCCTTGACTATGTTGATTTTTGTGAAACACGGATGTGAGCGGAGCGGATTACTGGGTGACCTGCATGCGTGGTACTGGGAAGTTACCTTAACTGACAGTTACCTGGTTTTGATAGATAGCCTATTGTTTGCAGATTTAGGTGAGTGATATGTACCATTATCTCAGGATATACCTTTGAAGAATGAATTAGTATCATGCTGTTGGGTTTTTTTTAATTATGTCATAAATTACTTGGTTCTTGCCCTGAGGGACCTGTAGTCTATACTAAAACACAGACGAGGAGTCCGTGTGAAACTTTAGAGGATGATGCTGCTTCCGAGAGATCTGGTTTTGCTAGTAGTTTATTCTTTCTGAGGCTTTTATGTCTTGTATCAGACCCATGCTGGTGAATCCCCAGGAGGGGCGTGAATGGGTCATGTAGTACCTGGTGTGCAGTGTGAGTGCCGAGGGCACTCAAAACGATTTGGGCAGCAAAGTAGAAAATATGGAAATGAAAACAAGGGAAGTTGCAAGGTGAGGTTTATAGGCTGACTGAAGGATTAGAGGAACACTTGACTCAAGAGAAAAGAATAAAGGTACCTGGAGGTGATCTGTGTGCAGCTTTAAGGCAAAGGGAAGAGTTGGGTAACAAAATGACAGTAGTGATACTCACGCAGTTTATGAGTCCAGACCTGTGTTTTGCTTCTAGCATTATATGCACTTAAAACACAGCGATCTTAATGAGCTAAGCACACGAGTGAGAGTTTGACTTGGACGCTAATGTTTTTGGCAAAGGATGCAACTCTCAAAGCTCTCTTAATTCTCTGTGCAGCAAATACAATTTTAACATCTCTTAATATTACATAATTCTCAGGAGCCCTAATGCATTGCTTTTACTAATAACTTATAAATTATATAAGATTCTCATGTAACTACACTTCAGTGGGAAATAATAGTTTAGAAGAAAGGTGATTAGACATAGCAATTTATGAAAAAGGAAGGGACAGGCTATTTGGTGTAGCTGCTTATTTTCCATAGCTACATTCTTATGCCTTTCATATAATATATAATTTTGTATAATTAGTAAATATCAATAAAATCAGGCTAAAAGCAATGTCATGCCAGCTTTAGTCTATTCTCTTCCTATTTTGTTATTGTGAGAAATATTTTTGTTTGAGTTTACTAAGAATGCATTGTCACCAGTTCTCTACTGCAACACATTGAACATTGTCCAACAGTTGCTACATAATTCAGATGTTTGCTTAGGTTTTTACTGTTTTAGTCTTGATTTCATTTTATTTTAAGTATATTTTCTCTATTCTGTATCTAATATTCTCTTCCTTATCTTAGCTTCACATATAATGTGAAGTATCGGGAGTGTATTCATAATATCCCGGACACTGTCTACTATAATGTCCAATTTTTTTTTTTTCTTGAAATAAAGCCTTTTAGGTATGCTTGATTGCCAAATAATTCTCATACATGATCAAAGAATTTTACCATTTGATTTTTGTCTCACTCAGGATTTTTGTCTTTGTTTTCTGGACCTGATCTTAGTTACATTTTTGTGGATTTAACTTTGGGAAAGCTAAATACAGTCTGTTTGTAAAGAACTATGCATTGCACAAACCAATATATAAACATATTCTGTTATTTTAGAACTACTTTTTCAGTGCCATTTTCCCCTTTATTTACTTTGTTCCTTCATAGCAGTGAAATATTCTACTTTTTATTTTCTTGCAGAACAAGTGGTTGTTCATCACATATATAGCATGATGTTTTAAGGAGATACAGGAGTCAGGAAAATACTGTTGCTGAAAAACAGAAATAGCTTTTCCTTTCTGCATGTTAGAAAGATAGTAAGAAGCTTGTATTAGAGTTTCATAGGGAATAATATTTAGTTTCCTGAACTGTGAACATTTATAATCTAAGCCCTACTTGTTAATAAAGTTTCCTATATAATCTGCTAGCATAGTTACAAGCAACTAACTTACCAGATGACTACAAATTGGAAAAATGGGGGTGTGGAAGCCAAAGGTCACTTTCTGTTCTGTTACCACAATATAAATCTGTACTAAATATATTGTAGCCTGTGGAAGTTGGTCTGCGTTTCCAGCACCATAATTTAAAAGCAGAATCTGTTCCCATGTGTTCATCAGATCCTAATATTCTAGCAAAGAAGTAAAATAAGCAAATGCAAGTAACTTGAACGAGCTTCAGGTTAAACCAAGTAACTGTGAAGATATAAAATGCTTGTGTCCATGGAAATGTTAAAAAAATTACTGAACTTATTGAAAAAAGTCTCCAGCACAACAGAAAATGCCTTTATAGTCAAAATACTAAAGAAACAATGCTGAAGTAAGTGGCGAGGTACAGTGTTCCTTTCACTGATGGGCAGAGACTTCTTCACTATGATTTTAAGGAAAGTAGAGGAAATGAGTGTGGCAAAAGGTAAGCTGGCTTTCAGCTTAAAAGGAGATATTAATCAGATTTTTTTTTTCACTCTGGGAACGTCAAAATAGAAAAGAATGTTTTAGTAAGTAAAGTAGTTAGAACTCTTTTTCATCATACATTTTTAAGAAATTTTGTGGCAGTCTCTGCTATGATTCATTCTAGGGCGTCTTGTAGCATACTATCAAGGAAATATCGTAATTAGGACTAGTTTTTATCAAGTTGCAGCTTGTACAGTTAGCAGTGCTATCAAACAGGAACATGTTATCTTACCTCTCTTCACCACTTGCTGAAATTAAAGAAAGAGTATATTTGATAAATGACATCAGATGGCTTATAGTATTTTAGACGGATTGGATTTTGTTGGCAAAAGAGTTCTTTAGAGTAATCATTCAACCACCCCATAAGCAAGGCTAAAACACTCTCCTGCACTGAAAAAGGATGGGATTACTTATTGTGAAAAAATAAATCTGAGAACCTGAGAAATCTCTATTGCTTAGTTACCTTTCCTTACGTGTCTAGCTTATAAGTCAGCAGGAATGTCAGAAATGGCCATGTGGCAACTGCATTTACCAACCCCGTCAAGATTCAGGTATAGAGAAACTGTCACTTAAAGCTTGGGCAGTGCACTGTCACCTCATTCTATTTCCAGGCTAACGTATGGCTGTGGAAGCTGGAAACGTGTGAAAGGTATAAGCAGATATCAAAATGCCTTTGAAAGCAAATGTCACAGGAAAATATTAGGTGTATCAAAGGGAATGAGTTTATAACGAATACTGGGATCCATCAGAGTTTCAACAACTCAATTTGACTTCATGCAAGAAAAAAAAAAAGAAAGGGAACTATATGGGGTGTATTACGTAGGATTTAGGATGGAAATATGTGCATATGTGTTCCATATTGCCTATGCAGCGAGTCCCACACGTTCCGAGCGCATCAGATGTCCTTACTGTGCGCGCACAGATTGTTGGCACGCTGGCCGGGCTGCGGGGCCTCTGGAAATCTTGGACGGATGCCTAAAGCTCTTCTGGTCTCTTGTTCTGGAAGGGCTGGGGGGAAGGAGGGAAAGTAAGACCTATCTGGAAAATGTGGCAAGCCAGACATTACAAACGGGGCCAGCCAGAAGACTGAAAAGTCCTTAGGAGAAATGCACAGGGGAGGTTCCTCAGATGTGTCCTGTGGAGCCGTTGGGAGCACGGGGACTGCTTTTAAATATCTGTGAGAGATAGTTAAGAAAAGCAAATCTGTAGTCAGTTAGCTTCTGTTTGCTGCATAGGGATCCATGTTCCTGTTTGTTGGAGATTTTGCTTTGAGGAGAAGAGGTTGTGGAAAAATACACAGAAAAGTAGAGAAGTTTGGAAAATATTCATTTATACATTCTGGAAAGAAAAACACCAGGAAGGCAGCCGTGTTCATGCCCTGGGCAATGCTACATGACATGGGAAGTAATTGGACTCAGATGATATTTTGTGGTAAACTTATTTTGGCATGTGATAAACTTTCTTCATTTTGATTATCACAGTTGTTCTCATGCTTTTTCTGAGAGGCAAAATATTTTAATACTGAAGATTAATTGTTGCTCTCTTATCTGGTTATTGCAGGTGCTGGATGATTTACTGCCGTTTTTTCCTCTTGCTTGACAGTGATCTCTAAAATACTATAAATGTTTCTTCTCCTAAAAAAAAAAAAAAAGGCATTTGCTGTGCACTGCACTCTTATCACTGCAATCACATAAGGATTGTAAAGATTAATAAAGGATTATTAGGTCATTTAAATAGAACCCTTTAAAGCTACATTAATTAGTATTTTGGGAAACTTGAGATGCTGACAGCAGCTCAAGGAATATCATCCACAGGATTGTTACTCACTTTAAAACATTAACTGTCTTGAGATCTAGCAAATGAGTTTCCTGCCTTCTTCTAACTGCTGTATTACTCTTGCTTCTCAAATATGGTGATGTCTGGAAGTCAGGTAGTAAAGCTGGTGGCCATTTTCAACTCTGAAAAGTCTGAGATGTGTGTTGGAGTGTGTGCTAGCGTAATAGGAGAATGAGAACAGTGCAGTGGGTCAAACTTCTCTGTGCTGCTGTAAATCCAATGGAAGTAATCTAACGTGGGGCAGACAGTGAAGTTTTGTGTCTCAGAACAGTAAGTTGGGTCTGATTCAGTCCCAAGTGTTGTCTGTAGCTTACAGCACATCATTTAATCCATCCTGTGGGTTGTTTCATTACCTATAAAGTGGGGTTGCTACTTAATGGTGTTGTCCTGAAGATAAAATCAGTTAATGATAATAGGGAGCTCCAGTACAAGTGTGTTAGGAATTGTTTTTGTTGACTCAGTGAATGGATTAATCTGAGAACCTGGGATGTCACCTAGCATCTGCAGTTAGCTTGAGAAATATGCATATTGTGGACATTAAAAAAGAAAAGGAAAACAAACCCACTGAATCTTCAATCACAACTAGAATCTGCTAATTGTCTTGATTTAGATTTCTCTGTAAATTAATCTGTAAACTTCCACTCTTGATCACCCAATACTTTTTTCGTATGCTTGTGATTCTCTCTTCTTGCAAAACATAAGAAGGGAAGAACCAGCTGTGTTTGCCTTTTTATTCAATATTTTGTCAGACTTGCTATTGCTTGATGATTACTGTGACTTAACTGTATATGGATTATTTTAAAGAAGGAAAAATAAAATAACATAAAAATACTCAGGAGGCAGAATATCCTCTATAGTAATAGCTTTGTGATTAAAAACCACTTGAACAAGAGGTGCCTTCAAAAATATATCTATGTTTAGCCTCGTGTACATCAAAAATAGTCAATTTTTTGTGGGGAAAAAAAACCCCTTCCCTACTGGTAATAGTTCCATGCCTTTTTCCTTCTGGTTATTTTTCCCTCAGAGCATCAATTGCTTGTTCTTCCCAACTGTTAATGACTCTTATATGGGCCTCTTATATGAGCAAGCTCTTCCTTCCCTGGTATCTCACTGACTTCTACCTGTACAAGGCAGGTGAGCTTTGCAGCAGCAGGATTGATTCTGTAACCTCCCTGAGCAACCTACCCTGCGAGCTCAGTTTAAAAAAAATTATTTAGGGAAGTAAGGCAGGAGGAGTTCTTGCAATGTCTGTCATAGCCGAGAGCAAATAATGGATCTTTGTGTGGAAATGGAACATGGATGATGATGTGAGAAAGCAAGACTCGGCATTTGGAGAAGGTTAGGAGACGCGTTTTGCTCACTTTCTCTTCATACTCAATTCCATTCTGTACGTGTCAGTCGGGATATATTGTGGTTCTTTGGCATGTACTGCAAATACATTGTTCCTTTTATATATGAGTAGGTAAATGGTTTGGTGCAGAGTTGGACTTGCATCTTAGAGATATTTGATTTGGATTTATTTTTTAAGGCTTCGTTTACAAAGCAATGGACTAAAGGCTGGTTTCATTTTCCTAAATGAAACATGAGGTTGCCATTTAAAGATCCAAAAGGTGATCTGTTACAAAGCCTAGTTCCATAAAGACCTCACCCTAACTAACTAGTGCAGTAATTAAGGCTTTTTAGTGTGCTCCATTTACTAACATACCTAAAATGTTCACTCACCGAAGTTGGGTTTGGCTTGAAATCCAAGTACCTGCTATCGTAACAAGGTGCGTGCTTTTGGTGCAGAGGAATTTTTCTAACTAATCCATCAGTTTGATCTTCAGGCACAATTATTTCAGCAATACCAACTGAAGCTTTCAACACTACAGCACTGATTCAGTGGAATGACTTGTTCTCAAGACAGGTGGGATTGCTTCGCAAGTTGACTTCTTGGCAATAGCCATGACTGACAGCAGAATTACATTTCACAGTACTATATTTCGTTGCCTATCCAATAGATTTGCTTATAATTATGTGAGAGCTATTCTGAGTGCTTTATTAGAAACAGCTGCAAGGCTAAACCCCTTAGTAACAGAAATTTTTAAACGTAAAGCACTCTGTTTAGAAGGACAAATAAGCCTCTCTGTGCTAAGACGCAAAATTTCTTCACATGCGTTCCTCTCTGTTGACTGAAATAAGGTAGACATCAAAAGTTTTAACTCCCAGAAAAGACTGTCATGGCTTGTGAATTGGAAAGGCCTCTTCACACATGTTCCTTGTTATAACTTAATCTACCAGATAGCAGGCCTTTTGCTCACCTTATGTTAGCTCTGAAGGTGTTGACATGTTGGACCTGGTAAAAAGTTGTAATAGTTAATGACACAAGCCAAGTGAGAGCACACAACAGATAATAAAGTTGTCATCTCTCTTCATTTAGCATGGAGTTAACCTCCAAAGAGCTCCATTGTGAACAGAAAAGCTGTTTTGTTAAAATATTTTGCATTTAATTAGGAAAAAAAGTGTATTTCCATTTCAGAGAATGTGTACTGTTCACTTCTCATTTGCTACAGTTCAGAGGAGCACAAAAAAATGGCAACAATTCTCTAATATTATGCTGTTTGCACAATCTAAATTGTGCTGTACTAGACATTTACCTGCAGTGATGGAACAAGATGGGGGAAAAAATTGAGGAGGGGGGCGGAAATTAATGATAAAGCACCATAATTAGTAATCAGGATTTCCTGGCTTTCCAGTCCTCGGATTAGATGATGCTGTCAGGTTTTGTTTTTAATACGATAAAGTGAAAATGTAAAGCTGTGGATGTTCCCCAAAAAGCTTTGTAAATACTATTTACCAAACAGCAGCCTATCTTGCCTGTTCATAATTCTTTCTTCATTACAGGAGGAAATTGTAACAATTTCTGTATTACACCTGTGTTACATACTTTGCGATGTAAGAGACCTGTGACGTCTGCAATTAGAAGGTTTCATACTTCCTTTGCTTGCTGCAGTTGTTCGATATTTGGTAGGGGCAAATAGCCCTGAGGCTACAAAGCTGCCTTTTGTGTCACCCATTACACTCTTTGTGCTTTTAATGAGTTGTCACTGAAAGTAGATTTTTCTTACTTTTGTTTCTGTGAAAAGCGTTGGCAGCTCGCCAGAGGACCTCTTGGACCCTCTGAGGTGTAAGCACTGCTGTCACCAGAACAAAAGTAGCAGTACGTGCTTTACTGCATCTTGGAGATACTGTAGTTGGCATGAAAATAATAGCCCTCTGCCATCTCTGAAGAATTAGGATTAGAGAGAAAACGAGGCTGTAACACACTTTCCTTGCCAGAACTTGGCTCTTGTCCCAGTGGCCTAATTCCCTGCCCTGAAGCGACATCACCTGAGACTGGAGCCCACCCCAGTTTCTGGAAGAACTGAGAGAAGAAAGAAGTGGAACCATCACCCTATTCTGCATTTATGCAACTATCACTCTGTGCTGTCTCTCAAGGATGTTAGCCTGCCCTGCTACTAGCTAATCTGGTTAATCTGTACTTTATACAGTAGTAGCCTTGGAGACACAAGTGAAGAGTTAAAGAATTGCTGATGAAAATGTGATATATGGGATTGGGGGTTTGGTGAGAGGGGAGTTTTGGGGAGATAGGCACTGAAAGTCCTTACAAAAGCAGTGTAATATTGGTAAAAGTTTAGTTATTGAGCTACTGATGTTGGTGAAAGCCAAATTCTCCTGCTCTACAGGACACTTGTTGGTAAGATTGCATTTTCCCTGCCTTGAGGATTCCTGTCTTCTTCAGTACATAGGCTGTACAAAGAAAACACAAGGTTGCGTGTAGAACTATAAGCTTTGAATTTCCAAATTTTTGAATGTCAAGTTCTATGTATTAAAGATTTCAGTTCTTTAACAGGGTTTCTTTGTTTGTAATTTTATTTTTGCTGCACGAGAGGACTACTTAGGGCCTCTGGTCTTACTGTCGCTCCCTGTATTAAATCTATTGCACCTGTGTTGTCAAGCTTACCACGGTAGTTTAAGTGTAATGTTGCAAGGTAGATAATGTGTCTAATGCAGAAGTCTGAAATCATATGATCCAGGATCTTAATTTCTTAATTTAATGCTGATATATGAGGAATAGAAATTTAAGTGCGAAAACAAATATTTTGACAACATAAAATAACTGTTTAGAGAGAAGGAAGAAATCCTGACCCACTGAAGCCCTGTAGAAAACTACAGTTTAATTCAGTGAACTTAGAATTTCAGTCAAGGTGTTTCAAATTTGTTAAGGTTGTAGTAATTTAATTAAATTCTTAGTACAAAGATGAAAAGAGAGCAGCTTAGTTCAAAAGGCTGGGATGGAGGCATACAGGTAAAAAAAAAGTATGAGGATAATAGGTTTCATTACTAATTTGAATTAGTATGGTTTTGCCTTTAAAAGTTTTGAATTATCTTGACTCTACATTGTGGCACAGGAAGTTATGTGCTTTTGAGATAAAACACTGCTCTTAGATATGCATTTGGCTGGGTGTGAGCATCCCTCAGATTGCTGAGGGTATTTTGTCTGCAGAACAGTCATTTTTTGTGGCTTTACAGTATACATTTCTGTTCTTCAGTCAAGTTCTGACGAGGTGTAGTTCATTAAAGATCGGTGAGCATTGCTTAACTTACCAGTGACTGATAGCAAATTTCTGACCTTTAGCCCACTGACACCATTTTTTACTTCCCCGTGAAAAGCCTGTCACATGTTGCTATTTGACCCCATTCTCAGTTCTTCATAGAAAGTGTCAAATTTAAAAGGCTAGTAACTGCTCTTTCCTCGGCTTTCTATTTTGCTGACTGAAGTTTAAATGAAACAGGAAAAACTGAGACCTCCACGTACAAAAGGAAGACCTTTCCCATGTGTGAGTGTGATAGCAACAGGTATGTTCTGTTCATGTTATTGGACCAAAGAAATGAGAAATTCCCCTTTAAAGGTATATTTTTCTTTTAAATCTAATTTATATGTATTTAAAGCCAGTATGAAATGTAATAAACTCTTTTTCTACAGTATCTCTGTGTTCCTAGGTCACTATGTATGAAGGTTCTGAATAAGTTTAGAAACTGCTGCTGCGCTCAGCATAGGAGATGCAAGGTTTTTATACAGAGGTTAAAACTTTTTCATTAGACCAATTGATATTTATTTGAAAAAATTAGGTATGTGTTTTCCTGCACAGCCCCCATTTGGGTTTCCAGTCTGGTGTATTTGTTGTTCTTGCCTTAATTTGCCAGTTTTGGTGAATTTTACATAAATGTTGTAACTCTTAGAGGTGACCTGGATTGCCGTGTTAGGGCTAAGCCTTGGTCAGTAGCTTTTGGTTACCCTAGTTTTGCGTTAGCCCTTGGTGGATGTAGAGAAGCTGTGTTCTGGCGTCCCTCCACTGTTTGCTTCCTTTCCCAGCATTCGGACGTGTCATAGAGTCTACACTTTGTGTTCAAAACAAAAAAAAAGCAGATTGGTTGAAGTACTGATAACTACTAAACCACTAATGATGAATTCCTCAGATGGATGGCAGCTAAATAGATGTTTTGCGATTCTTGACTTACTTCCTTTAACAGAATTTTATTAAAGAATTATATGAGACTAAGAGCTTGTTTATGTATTTATTTTCTTTGAAATAATTAAGAAACATAAAAGTATTTCATCTTGGACTCTGTCCTGTCTTCAGTGAAACATTTTAGTTAATATGCATGGGAAAAGATGTTTCATTTTGAGAATCAAGGCTATTGCTCAATAAATTGTCTTATTGTCTTAAATGATTGTACTATTCATAAAGAATGTTTCAAAAATATTGGAGCAAATGCAGAAATGATATTATTGTGACACAGAAAGGAAAGAATACACAAGCATTTGTCTGCTTAATCAGCCCTCTCATCAGAACAGCCATGTCAGCATCCTTTTGTACGCTTCTTGGCTACAGTGCTAAAGTAGAGCAGGGCACACAGGATTTTCTCAGCTTTAGTAGCTGACCTATAAAGCTTTAGAGTCACAGGTTTTAAAACTGGGACATGGTCAGCCACACAAATTTTCTAATAATTGCTGCACCCAGGTATAAACATGGAAAGTCTGTTTACCAACCACAAGTGACCGTCTTTAAAAGGCTATTTTTTTTTTCCTTTTGTAAAATTATGTAGCACTTGAGAAATATTGTTACAGTGGAAGAATAGGTTTGATATTGTGATAAATAGGTTTGAATGGAACCTGCACAAGCTGTTTGGTGAGGAGTCTAGGCAAAGGAGTATGCAACGAAGGCCTTCACTCCCACCCTGCTTTCCAGAGCAGGGACCAAAATTGGCTTGCACTCAGGTTTGGTGTAAACTTGGGGAAAGCAGGGAGTCTGGAAGTCTTGGAGGGCAAAGTAAAAAAAAAAAAAAAAACCCAAACAAACAAAAAACAAACACAAAAAAACACCAACAGCCCAAAAAACAGTGAAAACCTTTTACCACGAATTGTTCCTGAAACCTCATGATAGTAGAAGAGACTGTAGGAAACAGAACCACCCTTACAGGAATGGTTCTGTTATTCTGATAAATTTATTTGGATCCTCCTGGCACATCAAATGGGAAAACATTTAGTGTCCAGTGCAGCACTGTAGGACCTATGTGTCCCAGTTTTCAGTGGGTTTGGTACATAACAAGGTAAAGTGGATACAGTCCGTAGTTTATCTTTGGCTCAGGAGCAATGAGACAACTCACCCTCTTGATCATTAGTGGACGGGGGAGCAGAGAACCAATTACTGGATAATTTTTGCCACTTGTTTTTGGTGGTTGCTTTTTAAAAAAAAAATATAATTTATAATGAAATGATTATACAGCATTATAAGAAGTTCCTCTTGTGCTAGAAGCAGATGATATGCACTAGAGTAATAATGCAGTGTCCTTGAAAAATACTGCTTATGTGTTTTAAGCTTTGGCCCTGTAAATGCCCACTTCTGAGGGGTGGTACTCCTTACTTGGAATAGATGTAATAATCGTTAATCTCTTTTAGGAACCACAAACTGAAAACATATGAAATGGCACCGGATAGGAAAATTGCTAATTATTAACACATTTTTCCATAGTGAAAGCTGAAGTTTGTATTTGGTTGACTAATATGAACAGTGTAGGAGATAAATACCTATCAGGACTGTTTGTATTGATGAAGCTTTTAAACTTACCAGAATTTAATGAGGCATTCCTGCTGGAAAAAATGCCACATGTGGTAAATAATTACTGTAAATTCTGAATCTTATTAAAAAAAAAAAAACAAACAAAAACAACAAAAAAAACCAAACAGAGACTAGCCAAACTTGGCAGAAAGTCATTAACTGTGAGAACGATTTCAATATGTGCCAAGGATGTGTTCGAGGTCAGATTACATAAAAGTTAGATCCATACAGGGAAGACCCTGACCTGCTTGAGCTGCATGGCTATAAGGCCTTTTCCAGCTGTTTAATCTTCACTTATGGAAATTAAAGTTTCAGGTTTTCTGTGCTGAGTGTTTAGGGTTACTTTATATTACTTTGAAGCTGAAGAGTATCTGGCAAGAAACCTGAAGAGTTGAACCCCCACACTGTGAACTACTAGAGACTATGATGACTGATCAGAACAAAAGTGTTCTCATGCTTGACTTGTCTGGTAATGCCATCCCACAGAAAATACCACAGCAGCTTGGGAGTTACCAGTGTTTATTCAGATGTAACTTCCAGTTGGTGCAATGTCTGTCTTTCTGAATTCTCGAAAGGTTTAAAATGTGCTTTCTGCATTAATCACAGAGTCAGGAAGCAGGAATGTGTTGCCGCAGTGGCTCTGCTCTCACACAGCTCAGCTCATGAGGGAGGAACAGAGTTTTGAAGTTTATTGTCATGTCAAGGAGATTTCCCAGTTCAGCTCTGCTGTCAACAAGAATACTAGATTTTCTTTTTCTTTAAAAGGAAAAGGTCAGTCTGGATAGAGCAGTAATGAACAGAATAGTGAGCAGCGGCCCAGCCTCTCCCTCACTGTGCGATGGGCAGTGGGCACTGCAGAAAGCCCTGAAAACCAAGAGGGCTGTGTCTCCTTTGGCCTCTGGGTAAACCGTCTCCAAAAGGATTTGCCATCTAGGATGAAAATGAGGTAATAGATGCTGTTAAATGCAGATGCTGTTCTTCAAATCATAAGCAATTTCCATTCTGGAGTAGATAATTTATGCTTACTACCCAGGCAATAATTGTGATTAATATGCTGTATTAGCTGCTTGAGCAGATAAAATCTCAAGAGCTAAAGATCCTGTTTTCATGCAGATAAGGCTAATAAGAAAATCAAAGGAAGATGAAACCCTGCGAAAGTAACGCAATGCCCAGAGCAAGTTACATCCTGTCAAAACTGTAAAGTCTGAATGAAAGGTTATCAGATTTTCCTGTAAAGGAAGTAGGGAGAAAAGCTTATAAATTGGGACACCCCAAGCTCAACACCTGTAACATGATGGAAATGGAGCTGACCCATTTTGGCAAAGAGACATAAAGAGAGCAGGGTTTGTTTTTTTTTTTTCATTCTTCAGGAGACCATGTGTGTCTTAGGCGGCATGGGCCAACCACCACCATTGACAGCAAGTGGGGTTTTGAGTCTCAGAGTAGTTGGATGCAGGTAACAAACAAGAGACTTCTCTTGGTGTTCTCTTTAGTCTGAATCTAATAAACCAAACTTCAGTTAGGTAATTTTTTATATCTTAGACCTATAAAATAGGGATAAATTGTTTTCTGTATTTATGGGATTAAATTTGATAAAATCCAAAAGGTTTCCAGGGTCATCTAGTTTAACCTCAACTACAAAGCAAGTCTTACACTCTTGTATTCAGCTATCTATGTTCATTATTCTTCTAATCTCAACATCTTTTTTCCAGAGTTATATCCCAGACACGTATTTGTCAATGTAGCAAATCCATTTCTTTTCTGCTAGTAACCTTCTTCTCACTGACAAACTCACACTTTCATTTTAAGATGAAATAATAAAGCATTTGGGTCATACAGAACACTAAGATGGGTGGTGAACTAGAATGAATACATGTATCTAGAAATTTATTCTCCTCTAAATTAAACTAATGTTCTTGTCTACAATAGATTTAGTTTTGAAAAGTATAATAATGAGAAATTTATGAAATAGAGGTTGTTATTTTCTTTCCTTAAAACATCAGTATATTGTGCTGTTGTTTTCTGTTCTGTACATGAGGTGTAGATGACAGTTCCAGTATTGCTCCAGTGGGAGTCAGTTGACAAGTAGGATTTTTTTTTTTGAAGTTTAGTAATCACTCTTCTACTCTTGATTAAAATTAGAATCTTGTTTCTCTGTTCCAACTAGCTTGCGCTATTTGTCTAAACATATAAGTCATTAGTCTTTTCCTTCTTAGTATTTATTTGGTTATCAATTATCTCTTTGGAATGATTCTGAAATATGATTGTCGTAGTTCAGCCCCAACGGGGACCAGACTACGCAGTCTCTCTCTCACTCCCCCCACTCTCCGAGAGAATAGGAGGAGATTTGACAAACAAAAAAAAAAAAAAAAAAAAAAACAAACACGCGGGTTGAGATTAAACAAAAAGTAAATTTAACAGTAATGACAAGAAAACAATAGAGTGATGGAACACAAATACAGTATAATAGCTCACAACAGATCTCTACATCCAGTCTCTTCCAACTAGGAGAGCCTCCCTTCAGCACCCTCCTCACTTATATACTGAGCATGATGTCAGATGGGATGGAATAGCCCTTTGGCTAATTTGGGTAAATTAACCCCAGCTGTTAGCTAATTAGTTAACTATCCCAGCCATAGGGGCTACCAGCTTCAGTTCTCCACCCAGCTCAGGTAAATATTAACTCTATCCTGGCCAGAACCAGGACAGTGATAGAATTTTATTTCCATGTATCTTTATGGGCTGTTTATGGTTTGGTTTTGATGGTCAGTTGAATGCCCTTTAAGCTATGTCACCAGCAAATATTGTGTAGGTTTCTGCCATAATTGTGAACACGTTAAGTGCTGGACTGCCAGTGTACAACTTGGAACAGAATTTGGAAGCTAATTTTGATTGAAAAAAACCTATATCTCCAGATTTTACTCTTTTTAAGCTATTATATTAATGCACCTTTTTAAAAGTATGTAATTATATTGTGAGGCATTTTATCTTACTGTGGTTATACAGATTGTTGAGAAATTGTGCGGAAACAAAAAACAGAGTGATGAAGTACAGTAAATTTGCATGAATTATCCTTCTTCTTTCTTAGATATTTGGGCAATTGGCTGCATATTTGCTGAACTATTGACTTCGGAACCTATATTTCACTGTCGTCAGGAGGACATCAAAACAAGTAATCCTTTTCATCACGATCAACTGGATCGCATTTTCAGTGTAATGGGATTCCCTGCAGGTAATTTATTAAAGCATCAGACGTAATGAGACTGAGTTGATTCCCCCCCCCCAACCCCCCCCCAGGAGGTGACTGGTTTTTTGTATAGGTGTGAAGAAGATGTCAGCTTGATGAATTTGGAAATACTGGCAATTAGGGAACAATAGCACTGGCCGACAAACAAAGTCAAACAACTGCTGTAGTTATTTCTTCTTGTGTATTACTTAACCTACGCTTTCAAAATTGTAAATGCTTCTCTTTTTTCCCCCCCACTAAAGATAAAGATTGGGAAGACATAAGGAAGATGCCAGAATATCCAACTCTCCAGAAAGATTTTAGGAGAACAACGTAAGTGATGATAATGCTACAAGAGTTCAGTGAATATAGCACATAGGCAGAAATTGGCTCCTATCCTCTGACTTTTTGGGAAGGGGATTTTGAAGTGTTTGGGTTCTAACACTGTGAAACCTATCCTGTTTGAATTGGCTGTTTTGCTTAAATGGTGTTTTCTCCCTCAAGTGCTTGTTAAAAGCATCGGCTGAGTGGACTTCTCATTTCTTTATAAGGGGTTACAAGTGCTGTTTAATCCATGGCAGGCACAAATGAGCTTGCTTAAACCACTTGCGTTAGATGTTCAAGATAACTTCATTCATTTTGTGTAAGAAAGAATAGGAAAGGCCCTCCTTGGTCATTTTGACCAGCAGGTATGTGGAGATAGAATCATAGAATGGTTAGGGTTGGAAGGGACCTTCAAAGGTCATCTAGTCCAACCCCCCTGCAAGGAGCAGGGACATCCCTGACTAGGTCAGGTTGCTCAGAGCCTCATCCAGCCTGGCCTTGAAATAGTAGATAGTAAAGTAGTGGACAGGATTTCTATGGAAGGTAACGTGTTCAATAGGTTGTGATGCAAAGCCTGTCTGGGATCTGAGAATTTTCTGCTTTTAGTGTTTCCTGGTGCTTTGGCTAAATTAGTCAATTAGTCAATTAGGTGGTGACAGATCAGAGGGTGTAAGGAGCAACACAGATTCTGTTGTAAGGCAGAGGACATGGATTCAGGAGTTCTGGATTCTGTTTCCACCTCTGCCATGGATTCATTATGCTGGCTTTAGGCAAGATAATGAAGCTTATGCGTGCGTGAAGCTTCTTTCTTTTGAAAACCGCTGCAGATAACTTCTAGATTTGTAGATTAAAGGCAAGGCACGGGTTGTACATATCTGGGGCATTTTTGAGCTTGGGAACTATAAGGACTGTATGGTTTGCTGCAGGTTGGGGTCAGGGAGACGGTAAACTAACGAGACTGCCAAATTGCGACTAGAAACAATTGAATAGCTTCCCTGTTGTGCTGTTACAGACTGCTGTACACTGTCTGTGGCAGACTGGCTTTAGGAAATGAGAATATAAACTTCAAGTTGAGTTTCTGTCATATGCCCATGTCAACAGCTTATCCATACACTATGAAAGTTGCGTGTTCCATGGAAATAATCTGTACACAATTGATAGTACTCCTGTTAGTGAAAAGCACACTTTGTGTGTGCAACTGCTAGATAAATATCTGACATGTTTTCTGATAGCAGTTCTTTGTAGTTTGCTTTAATAAGGGCTGGTAAATGTTTTTGTGATCACTTGGTACAGTTCAATATTCATGATGCTGTATTATTTCAGAAATATCTTTCTTTAACTGTGTTTTTCAGATATGCCAATAGTAGCCTCATAAAATACATGGAGAAACACAAAGTCAAGCCTGACAGCAAAGTTTTTCTTTTGGTAGGTACAACTTGAAAACCAATGTGATGCTAGGAATGAAATGTATTTCTAATGGTAATATCTGTGTCTGTTCTTCTATCTCATTCTAATGAACACCAACATTAAAGAAAGCTATTTATCACTAACTGACCATTTTTGAGATGTGTTTTCGTCATATATGTTCATGCTGAGGGTGTGCTTAAACTGCTGGTATTGAAGATCTGAAGGTCTTCTCTAATTAAAGTTCTGCAAGGCACTCCTATAACCAGCCTTACCCTTACGACTGCTGGGCAAATAGGATAGAGAGTATTATCTATCCTTTTTGGTTCTGTGTTGTTTCGGAGAGCTAAAGAGCTCCCAAGAGCTAAAGAGCTTTGTGAAGAAAGAAGAGGAAAGGACAAATTTAATTATTTCCTGTAGTAATTTTCTTTATTTTCTTTCTTCTCTTTCTTCCCTCTGATGTCCACCTCTGTTCTGTGGGTGATTCCAAACAGTATCCTTAAGCATGTATTTGCTGGTTACCTAATTAAGTCATTCACTGTAGGTGAACACAGGGTTGCTCTGTCAAATACATATAATTTCTAGATGCCTCTGTGATGACTGTCTGTCTAAATTTAGGAATGAAGTTCAAAGTGACTTTGCTAGTGCTATGAACAAGGAGCCTCTGTCATGAGGCTGTTAGTGCAGCTTGAGTTCTAGTGATCTGTTTTCATCAGTGGCATCACGGTTTAACACAGATTCAGCATAGCTGTCTTCTCTCGAGGTCCTGGCAAAGACTCTTTGACTTCTTAGTAGTTACTGGATGATGACACAAATAGCTGTGGAAACAAAATAGGTTGATCCCAAGTGGGTGGAAGGGAAGTATTCACATAAGAAGTGTGAGACTTCAAGAAAAAATAATTAAAATTTCTTAAACTTAACTTACTGGGCACACATTGGAATAATCTGGAGGAGGAGTCTAACTGAAAGGATGACAATTGTAAGAAACATCATTAGTTAGCACCTGAATTTCCCTGTTTTCCTGCTAAAGGTGGAAGCCACCAGAAACCTGATGGAAAGGCAGAGAAGCAAATGGGTTGCTGTCAGCTTATATGGCTAATTCATCAAGGCTACGAACACTAAGTTTAGAGTCATCTTGGGTGGGCAGGCTACTTTTCCAGGGGGATATATTAACCAGATTTCTAAAGAGCACAAAACTAACCATATCTTGCCACGCTATGGCGTATTATATATGTTTTTATATTTTTATATATATATGTATAAAAGAAGGAACTTTTTGTGATGGAGAAGTAGTAAGACAAAGTTATTACAGGGTGACTAAATAAATAGATAGGTGTCTACCTATGTATTCCCCTATAGAATTGTTAGGATGGAATTGAGATTTTCAGAAGTCTAAGGGCTCTTTCTGAACATCATGAAGAAGACTTAGTTTGCTCAGCAAAGTAGGTTCTCTTAGTAAAATTCTTCTCACTGTTCATATTCAGGGATGACTAAGTGTGGTTTAGTGATCAACCATAGAGGCAGGGGCTGGTCTCAAATAGGCCAGCCTCCCAGAGCACTGCATAAGGATGCCCAGGAACACAAACAACCTCCTTGATACCTCATTGCTGCACTGAGGAGGTCCATGTACCTAAATTACCACAGCCATGCTACAACAAAGAGGCTCAGTACCTGCCTTATCTTGTGAAAGATCCTAAAAACCAGCAGATCTTAAAGGAAAGGTTGTTCTCCCAAATGTTGCTCTCCCAAAATCAAGAGATTAGAAATGTGTCTGCTAATGAGCTTGGAGGTACGTGTGTTCTGAAGCGGGGTCCCTGAAACTCCTTGTTATTTTTTGAGGTAACCTCTGTCTTGCAAGGTGACCTCTGAAGACATCTACTTTTTAACCTTCACTAGTCAAGACTTTGTGCTAACGAGTACAGAAAGTGTGGTGCGTAGAGAAAATATGGCCTCAAGTACATGAGTGCAGGATAGCAAGTGACTCTTGGCAAAGAGGAGGATACTGTGCCAGTCTGCTGATTGACAATGAATGATAGTATCTACATGAAGGGCAGAGTGTTTTCCATCCAGGAAGAGGCATTTGTTCTTGCTGTCCTGGAAAAGTTAGAAGCATAGTATTTATAGCTGTCATGTCAGGCCAGTAGAGCCTGACAGCAAGCAATCTTGAGAGCTGCTGAGAAGTATGAGGCTGTTGATGAAGTCCAGTCTCACAGGCTTCCTATACTGTGTTAACAGCCGCTACTCTGAAAGCAAATTGTGTCCAGGCATTTTCTATTCACTTTCCTAGAAGCAGCAGAAGCTACAGAAAACCAGACTTTGTCAAAGAAAGTTGGTTCACAGTAGCATCACTGATAGGCAGGATATCTCACTTGGAGTGATGTTGTGTGTGGTATCACCTGGAATGGGCAAACTGATTATATCCTCAGGGGTGGAGGGGCATTACTAAGGGAGTGAGCAGACCATTGAAAGGTCCAAGTTGCCTTTAGGTCTTCTCTTGTGGTATTAGCCTTACTTTTTAATGACATGGAATACAGGTCACGTTTGGAGGCAGCTTGTGATGACAGTGCTATATGGCAGAAAACTGGAGGAGCTTTCAAGTTTTCTCTTTAGTAGTACTGCAGCAACCAGTTCTGAGGAAGGAGTCCAGAGGGCAGACACTGATGTCCTGTGCTCTTCTGTCAATGATGACATCTGGTACCAAAGACCAGGAGTGGCCTTGTACAGAACATGAGTGTTTGTTTGTCCCTGCAGTCGCTGTGGAGGAACTGAGGACAAAAAACTTGCATCACCTGTAGTGGTGGCACAAGCCACTAAAACTGATGGAAATTTTGCATGTAGGGAGAGGTGATGATTTGAAATAAGGATACTGAATACCAGAACTGTTGCCTGTATTTATTGCATCGTGTGAGGTCGGTGTATAGAGAGCCAACAGCACATTAGAAGTTGAATTTGTTAAGATACGGAGGAGACGTAGGGTTAAGGGTTATCTGACAACACAAAACACAGTAAATAAATGTTCCATGTAAACTCTCCAGGTGTATGCAATGCAGGACCGTCCTGAGGTGTATTTCTGGACAAGCAGCAGGAATCAATTCAGGAGCTGGTTGCAAATGAACTGATAGCTGGGGGAACAGCCCAAGTGGCACTTTGTTGTGTTGTCAGTCTTTGAGGTCCATGGCCCATAAAGTACGGGAACAAGGAGAGGAGGGAAGGAAGTGGCAAAAATACAGAGAATTTTATAAGACATCATCTACAAAGTAGAGCTATTGAGAAAGGAAATGCAGGGGATCATCTTTCTTGATGAGGATGAGTGCTTTTACTGAGGCTGTGCACTGTAACATATATATAGAATATGGAATTGAATATCAGATTTTTTATTTTTTAGAACAAAAAGCCCCAAACACCCACGCCGAAATCACATCCTTTTGCTGAATATCGAGGGAATTTTTGTTTGAAGCCTGGAAGATAGAGTTTGAGCTAAGATGCCCTTTGCAGAAGGAATTTTATTTTCACTGTTGACTTAGATTAAGAGAGTATTGTATGACAGTGGGATACTGTGTGCTGTAATTTGAGCATCAGAATTTCCTACTGTGAGTTTATCAGACTATGATAAATAAGTAACTACTTAAAATGGTATGTTATCCCTATAATTCCTGTTTTATACTACTAATATATTGTAATCCTCTTTTATAGCCTGCTGCAGTCAACAGCATTCTAGCTAATAAATTTATTATTACTTTCCTTCTACCAAGGAAGAAAGGTTACTAGGAAGAGTCCAATCCTCCTCTTTCTCATTTCAATACCAATTAGAGTAAGATTGGGAGCTCTGTAAGTGGCAGAGTGCTCTCACTCTGGAATGTCGCCACTGCAAGAAATGAAGATTTACTGTTTCTGTGCCTAAAGCAATATGGAGAGTCCTGGTCATGTTCCGTCTCTTCTGACACATTTTTCCTGTTGTGTCAGCAGTACAGAACAGTTTACAAACTGTGAGTGTGCCACAACGAAATGCCATTATTTAGAAGTGATGCTTTATGAACCTGTAATAGCTGAATTTAGTGTCACTTTAGCACAGTGGTTCAGCCTGACCAATTAATATTGCCTGAGACACTTAGCTATATTTCTTACGTGAGAAGTGCTTCACGGCCATAGTGCTTTGATGGATGTGCATTCTAGTTCTTGGGAACTTCACTGAACAAGCAATGCTAACTTAGGCTTGTCTGGACAAGCCACAAATAATTTAACAGTCCACAATCCAAGACATATTAAGTCATAGTTTGAAAAATGATCATTTGATAAGCTTTTTGCTCTTGTTAATGTTATGTTTTGCAGCTTCAGAAGCTTCTTACTATGGACCCTACAAAGAGAATTACCTCAGAGCAGGCTTTGCAGGACCCCTACTTTCAAGAGGATCCTCTGCCTACATCAGAGTACGTACTCCCTCTTCTCTGCTCTTTAGATGTCTTCCTTCTGCTAAATGCTACCCTGAAACGAGACAACAGCTTAAAAATTTACAGATATCTGCCTGTATCCACAAGAAGCAGTAGCTCAGGCATGCTCAGTAGAAACTATTGGTGTAGTACTGAAGTATCACTGAATGGAACTGAGTGGTCGTGGACAGTAACACAGTACCGCACTAGTGCTGTAATACTGAATGCACTGCTAAAGCTAGAATGACGGTATTATTGCAGTATTTTGAGAAATTATCTGTGTGCTGTTCTATTCTGCCTTATGCAGCCTCACAGAGCCCTGTTCTCCATTACCTGGTTTTGTTGTGCCTCTCCCTAGGACTGGGACAGTGCTCTGACCTACAGCCCCTTCCCATGCCCTCTTGCACAGAGTAACAGTATGAGGAGATAAAAGTGAAGAGATCAATGACTGCTTAAAATCCCACAAGTTCCTTGTTCAGAAGGCTTGAGAGTGCAGATTTTTATATCTCTATATATTTTATTGTCATGAGAAATTCAAAAGATCTATTCAGTTCCTGCTGGCAGACTTTCCTCTTCCAGTTTCTCTTTCCAGTTTTCAGAAGTGTGGTGGTTCATAGCATTATGATCTGTAGGAGCTGGATGCAGGGAGACTTCCACCTTTGCTTTCACTGCTTCCTCAGGTAGCAGGCAACACTAAAAGGAGGGAACAGCCACTCGAGTGCCAAAGGAGTGTAGCTGAGACTAGTTGGGTTTTTTTTTTCTTTTTCTGTTTGGATAAGCCAAACACTACATAGCAGCTGGATTAGGAACTGTTTACACACTTTAAAAAAATATGTCACATTGGTTGTATTCTGATTGCTGGCATAGAAATCTAATAAATTGATACTGGTCAAGATCTATTAGTAATTTTCTATTTTGTGTTTATTTGATACTATCCTATGTAGAGCCATAGCTCCCCATGAATTCCAGGATAACATTATGATAAAGCCTCTGCCATAAACATTAAGGAATGTTCCAAATGCCATTAGCCAGCTGAATTTAAAAGCGATCTTTTTTTTTTTTTTTCTCTGAACAAAAAGCTAATTGAAAGTAACTCTGCAGTTGTGATTGGCAAATATATTTAAGCCCGCTGTAAGGCAAGGTGGGCCCGTAAGACATTGATACTCTTTAGATCAGGCCCTTTATTCAGTAACCCATGCATGTTCCAACTAGGTGTTGTGGAAACTCTGGCATGGTGTTTGTTCATTTTGCCATCTGGATCAACAAGTGGTCGTTCTGGCACTCGGGCGTGCTCAGCCATGCCGTGATTTCTAAATGACAACCTCATGCCAAGAGCAAAGAGATCTGACATTGATTGGCACCTAACTGCTGGTATCTGCTGCTGTCTTGGGTGCTCACAGTGCCACTCACGTATGGAAACAGGACTCATGAAATACAAGAAATTAAATTGTGTTATAGTAATTTGTTTTTAATAGCGTTAAGTAAATGTATGTCATGTGCACATATTTGTGGAGTGTTTACTGTTTACTGTGTTTCAGTGTATTTGCTGGCTGTCAGATTCCATATCCTAAAAGAGAATTCCTCAATGAAGATGAACCTGAAGAGAAAGGGGATAAGGTATAATAAACGCCTTTTTTTTTTTTTTTTTCTTTTTTTTTCTCCCCTGTTAAGAATGCAATAAAAGAGTCATGGTGCTACCAAATGAAAACTAATGAAATGTGAAGAGTTAACCAAAACTGTTTTTTCCAGGCAAGGCTCTCTTCGAACTGCTTCCAAGACAGAGTAAAAGTATCAGATGGCTGTGGGTGGTATCTCAGGCACTATCACCAGCACAGTTTGCCCTGACCTGTGGGGAATGAGCTGGATGGGTAGTTCTGTCAGCAGTAGCCTGCTTTCAGCTGCCATCATTCCAAGAGGACCTGGCTACGTCCTCCTTCATCACATGATGAAAATACATTGTGATCACATTAAAAGAATGGCATTTCTATTGTATGACTGGCATACGTCCAGCCATTTGAAAGTAGATGGCTGTCAGGTTCTCAAATAAATAGTGCAGCCTGCTTCTGGCACTACATCAGAACATTTCATCCTTCTGCACACAGTTTCCTGACCATGTTTTAAGGGCCCTCAGACAAAGGAGTAATAAGGAGCGTGAACTGTTCTGGTAGCGACAATCTGCTCTGAATGCTCTTTCCCATAGCCCCATAGACATGGGCAAGGACTTATTTGTGTGCATAGTAAGTTTTGGTGTGTTTGCAACATAACCCGACCTGCTTTGTGTGTGTAGCTCAGCTGTGCTACGTGACTGGAGTGATCATCCCATCATGCTGTGAAGGCTGGACAATACTGCTGTAATGTATGAAACAGCTTGTTCTTTTCGCTTAAAAGTGTACAGTGAGACACCAGCAGTAATGTATAGCTAGAAAAATGTGAGGAAAACAGCCTAAAACTGTAATTATCTGAGGTCTGCATGAGAAGTAGTGTTACTCTTTTGGAAGAACCTTTTGACTAGATGCATCTTCTGTTTTCAGATTTTCTGCGTAACATGAGCAACTAGCTAGGTTTAAGAGTATGTCTATCACAGTACATTTCAGACAGCAAATTTTTGGTTTGGAACAGATATTGTAGATTGTTCTGTACTGAGAACAAGTGCTAATGTCCTCGATTTTTGTCTCTAGATAGCTTTTTCGAAAAGAGGAAACAGACACCTAAGCAAAAATACTATGAAAGTCATGATCCTGATTTGATTGTAATTTAGTTAATAGCTTTGCTACAACTGTCACAGCTTCAAAAAAAAAGAACAAACCTCATGAATTAAAATTATTCTGGCTTTTGTTAGGTCAATGTATTTAAAAGTAATATCTGTCTTTTTCCTGGGAGTGTTGGGGGTGAAAACAATGGCATGTTTATATTCAAAACAGCCATTATATAAATGGTCTTTGAGATTGTTGGGGACAGTCACGTATTTATGCACACTCCGAATTAATATTTTTTCAGACCATTTAGGTAATTTAAGTCACATATTTCTCATTGACTGTGTTCCCACAGTGTAGAAAATGTGAAGAGTATTCTGAAAGTTGGGATCTGTGCCATGTTTTGTTTCTTTATGGTGCTGTTGCAAGTGAAAGGATTTTTTTTTTAATAGTGTTAGTTTCTGGTTTGTTTTTAAAACCATAGTCCTTTGGAAACCTAGAGGAGTTCTCTGTGTTTGTTTATTTGGAACTTGCATCTGAATTGAATAACCTTTAACATAAGCATCCATTCTTCAAAATTGTTAATTATTAGTCAGCAAAGCTAAAACAAGTGTTTGCAAAACAAAGTGAAAAGATTCTTTTCTCATTCAAATTCTGTTAGGCAAGTTTCTGCTGGGTTCCTTTCTAGGTAGGACCAAAATTTCATTTTGGTAATTTGTGCCTGAGACATGACACATGGTAATGGATTAGCTAGCTGTATACCTTTGACAACTTTATTCATCTAGGAATCACCATGAACTAGACTGACCTGAGGATGATGTTTCTGCTGGCATAAGCTGTTTTTGTGTGCTAAGGTGGTGCAGCTAGACCCCAGCCGGGGTCTGACAGAGCAGATCTCAGTCTCTGTGCAGGCAGTAGCAGCAGTAATAGCTGCAGAGAAGAGCAAACTCAGACTAGTCAGGTAAATGTGCTAATATCCAAAGTGCGAAACATGGGACCTATGACAAACTGTTGTCTTTAATTGTGAGAGTTCCTGCAGGATTTGATTACACATTAAAAAATTGCAAATTTTGGCTCTCACAGTAGCAACCACCTCACTTGCATCCAAATACCTCAATGAAAACACAAATTTCAGAATTCTGACACAAATACCACCTTAGTTATTGGTGTTTGTTTATATAAGTAAAGCTCAAACTGTTATGAGAAAAGAAATTGCTTCTTTTTTTTTTTTTTTACGAGCTAGCTTAATTATCTTTTAAAATTATTGAAGTTTAAATCTCCTGGGAAACAGAATCTGACTGAGATGGGATTTGAGGACTACGTGCAGGAGGATACCTTATTGGTTTTGCTAAATGTGAAATGGAAATGCAAGCCTCAAAGTCCTTGAAGAGGCAAGTCTTCTTTGTAATCCTAAATGCATACATCATTGCAAATTTCATCTGAATGTATCTTGGGAGACTGTTGTGATGAATGGCATATATACAGATCTTTTATGTCATTTATCCGAGACAACTAAATGCCTTTTGGTGATAGGGGGCATCAAGAATTTTCTGCTCGTGGCAACTGGTTGTCATGATTTCTGAGAAACTAATAAAGTGAGGTTTTATAAAGGGCTGCCCTGCTAAAGCTTTGATAATTATTTAAGCAGATATTCTAGGAAAAAAGACTGTCCCAAAATGTTGCATACAGTATATTGGAGAAGAAAGTAGTAAGGCCATGACGATTGCAGGTTATTTCCCATTGATGAACAAGTGACATATCTCACATTTGGAGCAAAATTGCTTTTCTTTGTGATTCTTTTATGTGCTCTGGTGCTCCAAAGCAGACAAATGAGTGGTCTTTCCTTGTAACTGTCTAACCATGGAGGGCAGAGTTGCACTCTGCTGGTTTTCTGACATTCCTTCCAGTTCCCTAATACTCTTTTTAGGCTGTAGCACTCTGAAACCAGAAAAGTACAATGTCTTTTGCTGTTGTGTTCCCCTTCTTAACTTTTTTCCTCCTTTTTGTGAAACTCTTCTCTTTGTCTGTCTTCCTGCTAGTTTCCAGTGTCATCTTGCTTGTCTGGCTTCTCTTGCTTTGCTAGTCTTCTCCTTCCCTTGCCAGATTCTTCCTTCAGCTGTTTCCTCCTCTCTTGTCTTCAACTATTGTCTTTGGTCCATTTTCAGTTTTCTTCTATTTCAATAAGATTTTCTGACCCTATACCTAGAGCACCGTGCTGGGCCGTATTCCCAGTATAGCACTCTTTACACATTACTTAAAAGCACAGGAGAGCAAAACGGTAGTAAAAGTCATTTCTGGTTCTGCCACGAAATTTCCATGCAACCTGGAAGAAATTATTTCATTTCTCTGGTCTCAATTTACTTACCTTTCTGGCAGTAGTGCTGCCAGCCTCCTTCGGGTTATTGTAACGTGTCATTTGTGAAAGTTTGAGAAGTGGTTTTGATTCTGAGTGAACAAGGCTGTTGAAGCACTTAGAATAATTTGCTGTGGTTCACCACGTCTGCCACTGAGCACTAGTGAAACTTTGGGGGTTTTGATTCAGTTCATTAGGCAATTACTGCTTTATAAAAGGTTCCTTCCTTCTCCTCTCTGAGCACTTGGCTAGCTGTAGGAGGCAGTAGACTGTCCTGGCTTGCTTTCTTAAAAACTTTCTTAAAAAAAGCCACTGTGACCTCAAATGGGATGGATGCCCTCACAGACTGTGCAAGAGCAAACCAAGGACGCGTTTCTCCCAACACGCAGCCTTGCTGTGTTTTTCCTATCAAGCAGGCAGACCTGCCTCCTTCTCCAGGGGCGCGGCGGCACTGTGGTTAAGGACTCCAAAAAAACCTCACAAACCAGTTCAGAGCAAGTGACTGTTGTGTCGTCGTGTCACTTCTTCCCCTAGAATCAACAGCAGCAGAATCAACATCAGCAGCAAACAGCACCTCAGCAGCAGCCGCAGGCAGCACCACAGCAGCCGCAGCCGCAGCAGCAGAACAGCACCCAGACCAACGGGACGGCCGGGGCCGCTGGCGCGGGAGGAGGGGGCGCAGGCGCGGGACTCCAGCACAGCCAGGACTCCAGCCTCAACCAGGTGCCTCCGAACAAGAAACCACGCATAGGGCCTTCAGGCGCTAACTCAGGCGGGCCTGTCATGCCTTCAGATTATCAGGTACCTCTTGAATTTTTGCTGCTTCTGATACTGTAGGACCAAAATGGTGTTTTTCCCCTTCCCCACTGCAAGAACAGATAATGTTTTAATGAATTTATCATGTAACCTGAGCAGGCGTGCTGTGATATATTAGATAAAAAATGTGGGTTTAAAGATTTCAAGTAAAAAGGTTTTGTTCTGTGGTTAGTAATTTTCAATAGGATATCACTACAAGTTGTATCTGCTGCACCCTGTAGTGTTGAGTACTAGGCCACTCCGGGAAAGCATGGAAATCTATGCTTAACTTTATGGATGAGAGTAATCTTACTGAAGCTAGTGGTACTATTTCATGCGTGTAAGTGCTGTGTTAGATCAAGTTCAGGATACTCAGCTCTTGGCAATATTAAATTCCGCATGAGAAGCAGATCTGAGAAGATCCTGAGAAGCACAAGCGAAGTTAGAACCAAGCTCTCTCATTTGATTCCTGCTTCGTTTTACCTCGTATCATCACATGTATGGAGCAGTTCTGTAGTTTATTCTAGCATCTTGCTAAGTCTACTTCTAATGTTAAAGAAAAAATGCATGTTAGCACAGGAATGATGTTTTGATTCATCAGTATGATTCATGCTGAAGTAGGGCACAAAGACACACATTGTTTCCAATGTGAGCAAAGTTGAATAGATTTCATGTTTTCCAGTACAGCATTCATAAGTAAAAGCAGTATCACTGAATTATTTTTTGATTTGCATACTCGTCTTTGCTTACTAGAATTGTATTTTCCACCGAAAAAAAAATGACTGACACTAAATAGGGAAAGCATTGAACTTATCAGAATCTTCAACACTTGTGAGTTTATGCTTGCTGGGACAGTAATGAGTTGAAAGCAGAATAAGAAAAAGATAGATGTTAAAAGTAGATTTAAAAAAGATGTTAGGGATTCTGTCTGCTGCTAGCCTTCAAGAGGATCCCCACCTTGGAGAATGGTCTTTTCAGGCTGCTTTAAACTTAAAATAAGTAGCTTTTAAAAAACCCAGCTCTGGAGTTGCCTTGTCTTAGCCTTCCAGACCTGCTCCACAGACAATTGATTTCTCAGTGCTAGACATTTTTCTTCCATTTCTGTTTTACTCTTAATTACAAATTATCATGAAGACATTGAGGGCAATTTAAGGGTAAAGACAACTAGGTTTCTTTTTTGAAAAGTTCCAGACAGGCTTGAGGTCTGGACAGATCACTACAGCTGTCTGACTACTCAGTATTTATGGCTGGCCTGTTTTGGTCTGTGTTTTGAGGACTGGTGTGCTGCATTTGATGATATCCATTATAGAATCCTTATACAGCTCTGAATTGTTGGCAAACCTCCCCCTTACAAGTTGCTAGCAGTCTAAATATCATTTTTTTCAGATAGTTGGATTTTTATTTTTTTTTTTTACCCCTTTTGACTCTCTTCTTCTGAACTTTAACAGCACAGGCATCAAAGTGATGATCTGCATGTTTCCTTTATGTCACTACCTAAATTGTATAGTCTTGATTATCCATTTTTACACTTGTGTTTGGCTATCTGCCCTTAAATTCTATCTGACTGTCTTCTGTTCCAGAAAGGAATGTCTGCAATTTGTCCAAGTCTGACTTCGTTAAAAACAAATTCTCTTCTGTGGAACAAAAATAAGCATGGGCAAGTTAATGCATTCTTTCAGTCTTATGGCATTAATTTTACTCCATTGGATTTTATTCAGAAGTAGGAAGAAGGTTCCCTTTGCTTTGAGTTTCATTTAGTTTGTGATCTAAAGCCTTCATTGAAATGTTTTTTTTTGTAGTTCACCAGCCTCAATATATGTTGCTTCCACAAATGACAGTGTGTATTCCATGTTTTACTGATCATTCCTTATGTGACCTTGAGTGTTTTGCTTAGCATGGTGAGCTGATGCTTTTCATCCAGAATGAGTTTCTATAAAGTCATAGCATTTATCATAAGTCTTTTTCTTCTGTGTTTGAAGGTGCAAAAGCTTTCAGAATTTTGAGACAAATTCCATATTTTGGACACTCTGATAACAATCTAACCGTGCAGGCCAAGCATAATCTGGTTATTAACCGCATGCATGCTGCTGGGAGACATCTCTTCCACAGCCAACATGCTGAGCTGTTATCTCCCAAACTGACCCTTACAAACAAGTGAAGTGACTCGGTACAACTATTAGCTATATTGATATTATATTGAGATACAGAGGTCTGCAAGATTGGACTATTTTCTGTCTCTTTAGTCTCACTGTGCTTCACCTTGAAAGCAACATTCATATTTCTACATTGGATAGAACACAGAAAAAGTAATGTGATATTTTTAGGGTTTAGTATGTTTTACAATTTATGTAAAATTAAAGGTATAAAGCTATGTAGAAAAACAAAGGGCAGAAGTGTTTTACACTCCCTGAACTTTAGGTTCCTGCTTTTCATCATCCAGCCAAGAAGTTGGCAGGAGGCTTTCACAGCTCTCCTGGTTCAGATCCAGTGGTTAGATGAGACCACTGACTGGGATGTTGCCTTCACTGAGCAGAGTCAGAGTGGAGCATGTGGTAGTCTTACAGACCCACTGTCTCCATAGGATTTCCATTCAGAACTTAAACTTCTCCAGAGGCTTTCTGTAACTCATAATCCTGATATTTAATCAGAATGTAGGTTCTTAACACTTTTCCTCATGACTGCTGTTGGCCACAGTCTTGCTGATGACCCTTGGACATAGCCAGGTGGAACCATCAACTAGACAGTGAACAGAACTCTATTGAATGGCTGCCTGGCCCTGCACGTAGCTTGGCTGGAAACAAACTGTTTGCTGACTGCAAATAGTTCTGGGCTTTTTTGTAGACTCTCCTTTTGTGTGGATTGAGGTGGGGTTTACTTTGCTAGAGAGCCTCCTATCCACTGAGCAGTGCTTTTCATGCAAAGTGATTTTGCAGCTTGCGTGATTTTGCAGCTTGTTGTTAATTCTGGACAGGGAATTAATATGGCAATAAAAGGGCAAATTCAGCAGGCTGGTTGCAAATGATCCATGAATTTGACTTGCCGAGATGGGGGTCCACTGAGCGAACATCCCAAACAGCAGAGGGGGAAAAGAAATTCAGGAAAATCAAGGTTAGGTTATTGCACTTACACATGCCCATCTTTAAGGAGTTGTCCTTACTTCCAGTAGATAAGGCAGCAGGTTGAAAGACTCACCTAAAATTGTATTGTTTTATCCTACTGAACATTTTAAAATTTAGATAAATTGAGTAACTCTTAGGTCATGGTTGACTTTTTCTCAGGAACGGAATAAGCTGTTTGTAACATTTAGTATTTCCTATCTCAAAATGGGTGTTTGTGGCTGTAGCAGTTTGGTTTTGCATTAATAGCACTTACAGTAATGATAGACATAAGTTTAAGAAACAGCTGAATTTTGAAATAGAGTCTGCTCTCTGTGTCTTGTGTATTTTTCCTTCAAAAAAATGAGTGTGTACGTGCTGTACTTCTAGGTGTCTGTCAGTGACCTTGCGTATTTTGTGTGCTTTGCTAAGGCTGATTGCAGATCAGACTGATTACTTGTTTTATGGTACCTTAAACAGTAACACTGTTTAGTCAGCTTCTCCGACAGCCACATTTTAATGAGCTTCAGAGCGGTTAAGAGTTTTCCTGAGCTGCATAGTCCTAACAGGTTGGTTTTCATTCCCCTGATCCCACTCTCTTTTCCTGCAGCACTCCAGCTCACGCCTGAGTTACCAAAGCAACATTCAGGGATCTTCTCAGTCCCAGACTACAATGGGCTATTCCACGTCATCTCAGCAGAGCTCCCAGTATCACCAATCTCATCAGTCTCACAGGTACTGAGAGAGCCAACGGACTGCACTCAGAAAGGAATGGACTAAAAGCCAGAAGACTCCAGCAATATGAAGTTCATAATGATGAGAAGAACCAAAAATACAAACTCTGATGCAGAATTAAAATTCACCATGACAAAAGGAAAACTTCAATCACTGAAGACTTTTTTTCTTTTTTCCCCTCCCCTGTCCCTTTATTGCCATAAAGGAGATTCTCGTGAAGTTTTCCTTCCTCCTTGCCCTTGCATGTGCTCCATTGTGGTTACTCTAATGAACCCTTCTGATCTGAACCCAGCACTTAACTTCTTTAACCTTTGGAATTTTGAAGGATTCCTGGTGCACCTTCCTTATGCTGTAGTGATTGCCATAAATCTGTCTTTTCAATCTCTTTGATGGGATTTTAAAGTTTTAAAATCTTGAACTCCCAGGCTTTCAAGCTTGTATATAGTTAGTTTTATACTAGGCAAACCAGTTTAGCTATACAGGTATATTGCACCTTTTTAAAGCACTATGTTATTTTCACAGGATATTACTGTTTTGCTTATGGATGTCAAGAACAGCAAAATTTTACTGTTCCAGAGTATTTTACTATTCTGTTTTTATTAGTCTAGTTTTCAGGCGAGGTCTTAAAAAAGAAAAAAAAAAATTAAAAAATAAAATTTAAAAAAGGAAAAAAGAAAGAACCCACCCAAGTCTCTGCAGCAACAAATATGCTTCATGCTACTGGACTGAACGCCAGACAGAAGATTGCTGATATTTCTTAACTCATTCACATTGAATTCTTGAAATCACAGTGATCATGCTCTGACTAGTTTTATTAAGCATTATTTTAAATGAAACCAGGACAGTCACGTAAAAAGAAGATGCATTCAGGATCTGTTGGAACAGAAGAATGGAATGTCTTCCCAGGCTGGACACCAAAATAGTCAGGAAAATGTATTTACTGCCCTCAAGTCTCAGTAGGAATGTGGATGACAGGCTTGTTTTTCTGTTAAGCAGCTGATTAATGTATGTGAAAGTTCTATAAATTTAGCTTTTTTTTTTTCACATTCCTGAGTCAGTTTTCTAAATATAAAGGTGACAAATACTAAGACTTGCAAAAACAAATGCATTTAAATCATTTTAAGTTAGAATTAGTAATTAAGAGAAATTATTGTGCAGTTTGAAAAGCATGTTGAAAAATGTTGCTTTTTCATGTTTATAATGCATATTCTGTGTCCCTCACATTGCTGTGATTAACCCAGATTAGTTACACCAGATGCGCTTGATTGCACTGAAATGTTTCTTTTTCCCTAGAGCAAACATGTTTTGATTGTGCCTAAGAACTGTAAGTGGATGGGTAGCGGGCAGAAAATCCCCAGTAAATAAGGAGGAGTTCAGAAGCATAATCAGAGTATCATTGTCCAGCTTCTGCAACCACAGTTATTCGGAGAGACACAACATGTAATTTGGGACAGCTTCATTTTTCCTTCAGCCTTCAGAAATAAGGCTGGCTCTTGTTGCAGAAAACCTGGAAAAATGCATTTATAAAGCTACTGGCAATGTAACCTCAGCGAGCTTCTACAACTGGTGTCCACAGAAGAGGTGAAGGGAGAAGAGTTTTATGTAACCGGTTAATGTTACAGGCTTTTGTACTGCAGTGTGTTCTCTTCTGTCCTGTGTCCATACGAAAAAAAAAATGTGTATACCCATACACATTCACACTGAAGTTGTGATCAGACCTAGCAGGATGAGTAAACTATTTGCTCTGAGGAGAATGCTTTTCACCACAGATAGACACATAGATGTTTCTACTGGATTTGATCTCCCTATCACCTTTAGTGCCCCCTTCCTTCTCAAGCACGTGTTGTTTTCCTACCTTTTGGGAGCAGTTGGCTTGCTTTGGCCATATCTGCGATCATGTGGTTTTGACAACACCCAGCTTCTCTGGCAAAGCAACTAAAACCTGCTTTGGTCATCAAATGGGTCAGAAGGTAGAGAAAATAAAATTAAGCATTTTGAAGGAAAAAAAATATTTCTGGGGAAAAATAATCTCCCAAAGGATACTTTTGATGTGTAACCCTTGAAATGCTACGTATTATATGTACCCTAGTAGCCTGTTTGAGAGAACATATTTTAATTGTTCCTTTATTTTATTTCAGTGAGTCTAGGGTTACATTATTTCCACAACTGGAATGTCTCACCTCTTACTGATGTTAGGATGAGATACCTTCAAGCTAATGGATATTTGGACAATGCCATAAAATAACATTCCTTTTATATTTTTGTGACTCGAATTTCACATTCTTGGAAATTAACCTTTGGCAGAGTAATTTTTCTCCCCTCCTGTTCTTTTCACGCTTCTGTTCTCTTAAAATCCTTTTGTCTTTTTCATTATAGTTATCTAACTTTTCTTCCCTCTACTGTGACCTGCAGCTGATTATCAAAATCCATATAATGTCAGGAGGTGCCAGGGAGACATGTTACTGTACGGTTAATTAAGGTTGGCTCTTGTGCAAATAAGGAAAAATCATGGTGTAGATTAGTCTGTATGTAGAGCGTGAAACTTCACAGCACTGTAAGGTGCTTTCATGAGTGAGCTTCCAGCTTCTAGGGTGACTGCCGTGACGTCTCTCTAAGCTGAACTGGCATTTCTACCTTGGTTAGGTCTGATAGGTGACCACATGCCAATCCTCTCTAGCTTCTGTGCGCACATGCAAAGCCCAGCTAATTTCCTCTGTTGCCTTCAAACTCACAACTGAGAGGAGAGTGAATAAAAGCAAAAGTGTTTGCTTTGAAGTGTAGGCCGTGCACACTCTAATGAGGGTGGTGGAACACTGGCACAGGTTGCCCAAAGAGGTGGTGGATGCCCCATCCCTGGAAACATTCAAAGCCAGGTTGAATGGTGCTCTGAGCAACCTGATCTGGTTGGAGATGTCCCTGCTCCTTGCAAGGGGGCTGGACTAGATGACCTTTAGAGGTCCCTCCCAACCCAGACCATTCTATGATTCTAGTTCCTTCTTGGTGGTGAAATAATTTGCCTTTTTTTGGGAGCTTGATGTACATTGCCAGGGTGGGTGAAATTCATAGTGGAAGAAGCTTTGCATTCCAGGGGTTATCCTGTGAGGTAAAAATGCTCTGCTTTCAGAAGTGAATCGTGCAGTGTGTCATGGGAAGCCAGGACCACTTAATTTTTATGTTATTTTTTGCCTGTGCAGTTTCATTAGTACTCATAGCTCTGTCTCTGCCCATAACCTTTACACCCTCACCAAAATGTTTCACACCGGTACGGAGAGAGGCAGGCAACCCCAGCGGAGGTGTCTTCTCCATCCTGGTCGCCTGGTGGGAGAACCGACCGCTGAGTGCAGCTTTTCCCATCACAGCTCAGAGGAAAGAAACACACAGGGAATGAATGGGATGAGCAGCCTGGTCCGCATTGGTGAAGTTTATGTAGCACAAACTGCACAATGAAGGAAAAATATAGGGAAAGCTGCGAGTCCTGCACTGTATCTGTGACACTGTATCTGGGGAGGGGGAGGGAAGAGCATTCGTAGCGGGAGGGGTGGCGGGAAGCTAGAAGTGTTCAAATATGTATGATATTTTATATAAACATAATAAGCTTAGTTCCCCTGCATAATCTTCAGGAATGGTACTTTAACACCATTAAGCAAAGAATTGTTTTAGGATTAAATAAATGTATTGTACATAAGGCCATACGTAATCTTCTAAAAATGTCGCCAGACAGGAGCGATGTGTATTACTATATGAAAAAAAAGCCCATAATGCACTGTTATCTCCTAAATATTTAGTAGTAAATTAATACTATTTAATTTTTTTAAAAATTTGTCTTGTGTAGACACTAAAAAGTATTACACAAAATGTGGACAGAATATGTCCTTTTTAACAGCAATTTAAAGAACTTTTTATATATGTAAGGTATAACTTTTCAAATAGTTCTAGTTGTATTTTCCCATGTTTACTATTTGTGGAAGTGTGCCTGTCTCTATTCAGTTATTTTTTTTCTAATAACTTCATGCACGCATCTTTCATTTTTGTAGTTTTCATTAGAAATTATTGTGTACGCGCCTCATGCTGCCACAAAACTTTGCCGCTCTGGATCTGTGGTGGCCACATTTGGCACTGCCTGTGCCAATGGGCTAGCAAAACCACAAAGCAAAATACTTTTCTCATTCTAGAGTTGAGAGTTTACTGCTTTTAAGTTGTCCTGATGTGACTCTTGAAATGACTGTTAAAACTAAACTATGAGTTCCTCGCATTTATTTTATATTCTTGGTTGTAATGAAATTGAATTGACTTTGCTTCAGTGTGAATTTTTTTAATAAAATAATATACATTTGTAATAATAATAAAAAGTTCAAATCAAATAAGCATGCTGAAAAGTTTTTGTAAACATTGGCTTTGGGCTACCAAGAGGGAAAATATAGCCCACAAAATTGCAGTTGTAATTGTATTCAGGATGTTTATGATATCATACACCACACACAACAAAGCTTGCAAAACCTCAGAGTTGAAATTGTAGCTTTTAAAATGCCCACGAGGATATTCATGGTTGTGTGTCTATCAAAATAGAATGAAGCCTTATGGAAAACAGAATCAATGGAGTGGTTCTCTTAGGTTTTGTCCTCTGCTTAAAAGTATTCTGGCCTGCAGACCAATGCCTCTTGTTGAAATTCATTATTACTTGTGTGACAATCCTATAGACGTGTCTTCTGAACAAAAGCTGGTTTACTGCATTCTGTAGCTAAATGCCCTCTTTCTACTCCCTCCTGCTGAACCTTGGAGGATTTCAAGTATTTCAGGTGGCAACATGGAAAGCATGAGCTAGAGCATATTGGTGGGTTTTCAAAGTGGGGTTTTGTGTGATTTGCTCTGGGGTCTGTGTGTTTCTCTTCCATCTAACCGTTGTTTCACAGGTGGATAGTGAACGTCTTCCAACAGTCGCACCTGTCTTCTCCATAACAGTTGCATGGGTAAGAATGGTTGGAATTTACTTGCGCTACCAAGAAAGGAGCTTCGTTTTCTGATGTGCTTTTTGCACAGGGGTGAGAATAGAAGTAGCCTTTTGCCAAAAAGCTTTGCCTGCATCTCTAACACCTCGTGGATAAAGACCTGTTGCTTCAGCCTCAACACAACTGAGCATCCCCGGCTCTATACGCCTCATGGTTTCCTTTCTGCTTCTGCTGTACTGTTTGTTGGTAAGATTGTGCTTAGACAGCAGCTTTGACTTGAATGTCCTTCTGAAAACCTCTTATGTTGGCTCTGTCCCAATCTTTGTTCTTTTACAGCATCTCTCACTGTTTTTCCTACCTGGTCATACAATTTACAGTCTAATCCAGCCTCATCATACTGATCTGAATTATAGCATCATCTCTTTTTCTGTCGTTGACAGCTAGACAACTTACATATCATAGCCGTTCAGAAAGTTGCAGAGTAGGTTGTTTATTACTAGTCTCTTGCTTTGACTTGTTGCTTCCTGCTTTGCGTTACGGCCCTGGCTCTGCCACCTCAGTTGCGTTAAATGTAAAGCTGCTCTCTTCACTTGCACATCACTGCCAAAGCCTGCTGTTACCCTATCCCTCTTACTCAAATCAAGAAGTTATCTAAGTTATCTCCTGGTCTGATTGTCCCACCAGATCAGCCTCTACACCTCCCATTTTTTATTTCCAAATAAGCATTTTTATTCTCTGTTTCCAGTTGCCCATTGCTCCTGAAGACTTGTTGCATAAATTTCTGAAAAGTTCCCTCCTACGTGTCTTCTGCGTCCTTCATTACAATCCTTTGGCTTTGATGTCTACAGAAGTTTAATATTTTAAGCTAGTGGTGGGCTGTGAGTCGTACCTATTGTGGTAAGCAAAACTGTCTCAGTGTTTCATTGCACCCTCCAGTCTATCTGCATCCATCCCTCACCTCCCTGTACACCCATTGTAAGCTCGCTGAGACAGGAACGGTCGTTTTGTCCTGCTACAGTAGCTTCATGACTGGCGCTTGCAGGCACTCTGTAATGGAAGTAATTATCACTCTGATATCATGGGGTTTTACTACTGGGCAGTACACAGTAGTAGTGTGAGGAGTAATTTCCATGTGCTGTTTGAACACAAAAACATCATATTGGTGCCAGGTATCAATTTGATCTGACTAAACATGGAACTTCAGCAAGCATTGTTCCAATACCCAGCAAAGGTTACTGATGGTTTACCTGTAATGGTTTTTTAACAGGTAGATACTGCTTTTTTACGTTCCAGAGAAATTCATGCCCTTGTTTAAGATCACAGAAAAAAACCAGAAGCCTTGGTTTATTTTGGTGTTTCTGTAGTAATATAGAAAAACATTACTGTGTGATTACCACAATGATTTTTTTTCATTTGCAAGAAATATTTATTGGAACAATAATTGTTTGAGGTAGATTAAAACTAGCACGGGGGTTATGAAAGATGTGTGTACAGTCATAGCCGAGCTGCTGAAATGTCTGTGGGAGTAGCCCAGTTGTTAAGTAACAGATGTCCAAGATAATCCAGAGTAGGTGTTTAAAAAAATAATGATTATTGTTTTTTGAAGTCTGAAAGTAATGCCAACCTACCTAATAATTTTTATATAATGTGCTTGCCTTGGAATACTGCTATAGGATCAGTTTTTCCAGCTTTGTATACTGGCATACTGGTAAGTGTATTGCATGGACCGTAACAGGCCATTATGTGATTATTTTGTAGTGTGTTCTTCAAAATGTCTTGAAGAGGACAGAGGACTTGAGAATATGTAACTTTGACACGTACATTGCATATGTTGAACTCATGGCTGAACGAAATACATTCCTTTAGCTAAAATGTCTTCTGATGATGTTTAGTTAGAAGTTAGGTGAAACCTCCAGCTGGTGTTTGAAATCATTGCAGAAAGGATACCTGTGCCCCAGTCCGTTGTCAGAATGGAGTTTTGCTTTGCTTATGCTAGCAGTAAATGTTATAAATAAATTAGTAAAGGAGAATCTGCATTTTTTTTAATATTACTTTTTAAAATGAGGAACAAAAAAAAAAAATCAAATATTTGTTACTGAGTCTTGGATGTTTCATGGTAGCCAGCAATAATGCATTTTATGCAATCTCCATTCCACAAGACTAATCCTATGTCTTAAGTAATAAAAAACCCAGTACGTGAAGCACTGAAGAAAGGAATTCTACATACCTATCATCAGCAGATGAAGTTTTAATCATGGACCAGGTCCTGCCGAATGATGTATGGCTCAGACGTCCTTTCCGTGGCCAGTAGTCGAGCCTGCATTGCTAAGATTCTTCCAGAAATAGGAATTCATTGGGATGTTAGAAGAAAAAAAAGAATGAAAGTCTGCAGCCTTTTGATTTTGTTACAAAATTCTAATGCTATCAAGTTGAGGCATCTGAAGTTCTCCAGAACATGATGAACTTTAAATACATTTAAATGTGTATTTTTTAACATTTACGTTGTTAAAAATATTTTCTACCATTATCTGGGCAGCATGGCACAGCCCTGCTCTGTACAGATGACCTGTAACTCTGTATGCTTGACCTGGTCAGGGGCACGGTTGTCAATTCGGAGTCTTGTAGACAATTTACACAAGTGGACACTGAACTTTAACCTGTAAGCTTAGGTCCCACAGGTCTATGGAAAAGCAATCAGCTTTTAAAGAAAACATACTTCTTTGGCTGAAAAGTGAGCCAGAGCACTGCAAAATGAAAGACTTAAAGTTTTACTGCAAAAGGCTCCTGTAGTCCTCCCGTTTCACAGAGAGCACTATGACAGGATTGTAAATTGTCAGATTGTAGTATTATTGATACACTGTACTGTTCAAAAACATCTGTTGTTGGTCATGCCATTATCTAATATGGTGTAGAATGTGTAGTTTGTGAAATTACTATTTTCTGTTTTCAACCTATTTTAATTCTTGCAGTGGTGCAGAAGAAAAGAAGGACAGTTTCCAACAGTTTGGTTTTGGCAGTAAAACTCAGAACGTTAACTTGCTAACAAAGAGGAACCAAAGGAGATGGGGCTTCTCCCTTGCTGGTGTCCTCCTTTCGCTGCATCAGAAGAAATTCAAGCAAGCAGATCATATCATGGCATTGAGTAGTAACTGCAGTTCTTGGGAAACATTTGAGTTTGAAAGAGAAATGTTTATCTTGTAAGTATAGCATCACAACTGTAGAAGGTATACCTAGCAAAGTTGACAGGAGTGAGTCACCTTTACAAAATTCTCTGCACAGAGCAAGCAGACTGACTCAATTGTGTCAAGAAGTTCATAGATTTTGGTCTTACCCACCCATAAATGCATGAAAATCTGCATAGTTTATGGTTTCAAAATACTCCCCCTGGTAACAATGGAGCTTTTGTTTAAACGTTTAAAAGTTTCTTGTCTCTTGGAGTGTCCCACAGGCATAGAAATAAATCCCTACCCATTTGAGGAACAATGGGAACATCTACTAAGACGCCCTGGTGGGTATGTCCCAATGGGGATTATCAAGAGTTGCTTCTACGTCATGCTGCTGCTGGATGAAAGATGGAAGTCCCCTGTGACATTGAGACAGTCAGTTCTGGGAAGCAGGAATGAAGTAACTTCTGTTGTCAACCAGAGCACTATTAGAGCTGTTTAAGTGTATTTGAGTCATCTGAGATTGTGCCATGTATCATATTTGCACAGTGGCCATACGCTTTCATCTCCAGGAACTCAATCTCACACGATAACATTTACATATATTGTCTATGGAGAAACGCTCAACTGTGGCTTGTTAATGTAAATCTCATCAAATACTTGTCAGTGGATCGTGTGTGCTGGAGGACATAAGAAGTGACCTGCCAGCTAGATCAGAAGCAGGTGTGTTCTTTCCCAGCCAACGTGCCAGACTCCTATATCAGTTGTAGTGCATCATACTTCTATTAATACACAGGGTTCATGCTATTACAAGAGCACGTTATCGCTGTGGCTTCTCGTGTATCAGAGCTGAGGTAATCCATTTGTGTTCTACCTAGCACCTTTGTGATGTTTTGCATGTGACTGTGGTGGGGGGACCAGCAACTCACTGGTCTGTGACTCTAGGCAGTCTACACACTACCTGGAAAATGGAATCAGAAGAGCACCTTAGCAGTATTCCGGCTTGACCTCACGTGGACTGAGATTCCAGTGCATGTGACATGGCATACTTGTGGAGAGGATGGGGAAAGACAGTGAGAAGGATCCCTACTTCTGTGGGATTAGAGGTGGTCTCTGGATGTGCTATACATGGATGTCAAAACAAAACACACATTTGCTTCTGGATTTCAGGATTTTGCCATACAGATGAACTCCAGCAGTACACTCATTTAAATTATTAGGATATGTCCTACGATTGTTTAGGCCAGCATGACTAATACAACCTTGTTGACATTGATAGTCATCTGTCACCTCTTAAATTTAAAAAAAAAAAAAAAGACTAACCAAGTTCCCTACGTCTTGCTTCTCTCATGCACATATCCAAGTGTGCAGCTAAGAAATAATTTATTTCCCAAAAATGCAGTGAGAAAACAGGATCCCCTGTGTAGCCAGCAGAGCTATGCACACTAAATATAACAGTGCTGAGCGTTCATAGAGCAGGTTTCAGGTTTACACCACGTACCACAGTTTTGGATGTTCAGGGCCAGACATCCCCACCGCGTAACGTGATTGCTTCCTTCAGCTGGGTGGGAGACCAGCTCCCAGCCCCACAGCTGCTGCTGAGGAATGCAGTTACCTGACCTGGACCCACCTCCCTCCCAGCCAGAACCATCCCTCCTGCAAGAGGAGGTGATCTGTGCCATGGGCAGATTTGTCAGCCCCTGCATGGACCATGGCACCCTTGTGGAGGTTTGCTACTGTGGGTGGTTGCAAACTGTTGAGTGAGTGGGTCCTCTGAGATGGTCTGGAAGTTGTCCCCTCTTGGGCTGCGGTGGTGGATGCAAGGGCTGGCGAATGTAACATGTCATCATGGGGCAGCTCCAACTGCAAGGCCTGTGTGCTGAGGTGGGAAGGGAGATGATCCAGCCCCCGGGAGCAATGGGCCCACTTCACACAAGCTGTCAGCATGTGCTGCAGGCAGTGGGTGTCTTGGGAGAGGGTAGCACTGCTGCTGCGCTGCTCTCTGATCTGGGACAGAGAAGTTCTGGCGTTGGGGTCTGCTTTCTCAAATGCTTTGCAAATACTGCAACACCTCAGAAAAACTCTCTGGACCTCCCGGAGCCCCATCGTGATTCCTGCCCTTGCAAAAGCAGCTGAAAATGTGAAAAAGACTGAAGTCAGAAGCAAGGTGCCAGCCAGCGCAGCAACAGGCGTGTTGCATGCCACCTCTCGTCCCCACACACGTGGCTCCTGCTGAGCAATCCCTCAGCTCCCGAAGGCCTGCAGGTGGGAGAGGCCGAGATGGAAGGTGCCACATGAGGACCAGCTCACTCTTGACTGTGAAAAGGTTGATGGACTGAGGTGCCACAGCTCCACTGTTGTGTGCCTCCATAGGGTGGGCCTGTGGTACCCATCTTCCAATGCATTTTAGGCCCTGAGGTTGCTCAGAGGGACTGTTGAGTCCCCACACGTAGGTGAGGGTAGGACTTCTGGAAGTTTTTTGAAGCACGTCCTTCTGCTTCTCTGCAGTGCCCCAGATCCAGACCTCATTTTACTATGTTTAAGGTCTGTCGTGAGCCAAGTCCTACTGATACAATCCTAAACAAACCCCCTTTTCTGCAGACCCCTGGTAGCCTGCACCTGGGGATACTGTTTTATGGCTAATGGTATATGCATCTAAAAGAAAGAGATTGAGAGCCCTTGGGTGGTTTGTCTCACTTTGGTTTTGCTGCTGGAGGAGATATTCTGCTGCCAGTGCTGCCTGGGTTCTGGCTGTCTTGGGGAGCTGCCTGACAGCTCTGCTGTTTGTCTGTCAGGATGTCTAAAATTACGGCATGTATTTCAGAGCACAGCCTGAACCCTCTTGAGATTATTGTCTTCAAATTTTCTTACACATTGTGCTGCTGTGGATGGAAGGATTGTGCACGTGGTGGGAGGCTACTGAGGAAGCTAGAAAGAGAAGAAAAACCCACGTTGGAGAGAGCCAGCAGCCCATTCAGCAGTGTGGCAGACAGCATCTGCTGTGAAGCTGGATCTTCTGCTTGGAGGACATGAGTCTTGCTGAGGAAATGCATCTCATTGACCTGCAAATCAAACAGAAAAGACTGAGGGAAACAGATTCCTTGGCCGTGGCAAGCAAAAGGAAGTCTGCAAAGGCCGTGCTCATGCAGGGCTCCTGCTGGTCCCCCCGAATTAGGTGAGGTGTGATTGGTGCAAGCCCTCCGCCGGCAGGAAGCCGCTGGAGTCTCCAGCATTGCGTGGCAGGGCTGCAGGATGACTTGCTGCCTCAAATGGCAAGGAGGCGCCTGGCTGCCCCTTAGCACCCCACTGGCATCATCTTCTTGGCCTCCTCCCTCTGCAGCCCTGCCTGCCCGCCCCAGAGTCCCAGGTGGCAGCTGCTTTGGGGGAAGACCTACTAAAGCTAAAGACCTACACTGATCCAAATGACTTCACTGCTCCAGGAGAGGGCAAGAGCTGGACCTTTCTGGGGAAGCCCTTGAAAATGAGTGCTTTTGCGTCCCTTTAGAGGTGCTGGCAGGGAATGAGTATGGGGCTGGGTTATTTAGGGAGGATGTGAGCAAACCCTGCCAGAGCCCATGAGAGGGACTGACGTCCTGGGAGGGGGAGAGAAGTGGGGGAGGCTGCCAGGCCTCAGAGGGTGCTCTTTCATACTTCATTTATGATCTGTTGATTTACATCTGGCTGGGATTTGAGCCCACATGATTCACGTTCACGCAGGTAGGTGGGAGCAGATCCATTGTTTTCTTTTGAGTCACGCCACATTTCTCTGGCACCAGAACATGCTTTAACAGCCACGTGTGTGTGTGCGTGCATGCGTGTGTGTGTGTGTACGCATGAGATCCAGTGAGCCTGGTGGGAACAGAGTGGGCTGACTGTGTCTCAGCTTGAACTGTGAGCAAGTGCCATTTGGCAGGAGTTTCTCCCGGCTTCTGTTTTTTGCATGAGATTCTCCGGTGAGGGGTGAGAAGCCCCTTTTTGACTCCTTAACTATGCTCTTGCAGCATCAGCGTGCTTATTCTCCTTGCTGCATAGCTGGGCAGTGTGAGCCTGTAGCAGTCACCGCTGTTGGAAATCAGCGGTGGTGGGGTCATCATGGACCCCTGGTTCCCATCCACTGTCCAGAGACACACAGACTAAAAATTTCATGCCTGTTGTGTTAGAAAGTGTAAAAGGATAAGTCAGTTGTGACCTATTTAATACAGAGTCTAACAATTTAGCTACATGTAAGCAGGGTCATGTTGGGCAGCAGCATGTCAGGAGAAGGATTCGGAGGCAGAAGATGCGATTGTCATTTCATGCTGCTGTGTTTACGGGAGCACAACTCCAAGGCAGCAATCCCCTGGGAGCACACCCAGGCCAAGAGACGAGTTCATGGTATGGCCCACAGCAGCAATAGGACAGTGTTCACCAGAAGCAGCTCCATGAATCTGCTGGTCCGAAGCACAACCGCCCTCTCAGAAGGGTAGTTGGAAGCTTCAGAAGCAACCTGAGTCTGGGAGTGAAGGGCCTGAAGTCTCTCTGAGCCACTGGTAGCCCAAAGGTGTAGGAGCATCCCATGGAGGCAAGGTGTAGGGCTGCCCGGGGCTGGGCTGTGACAAGTTCAGGCAGCAGGACAGAGCTGTCACTGTCCTAAATCCCAGCTCTGCTTGGAGGAAGAGTGCCCAGTGGGCACTGCTGCAGGGGTGATAGCCGTCCTGGCTCGGAGGAGTTGATGCAGCCCCTTGAGGGAACATGTGTAGAAGATGAGATGTGTGGGGTGGCACACACCCTGTGTGGGCAGAACTGGCCCCATGAGGGCTGTGCCATAGCTCTCACTGTGCTTGGAGGGGAGGGGAGCATGCCAGCCTGCATGTTGTGTGTGGACAGGGTGAAGGTGGCTGGGCTGGTGAGTGCTGTGGTCAGCAGTGACCCCACGCACAAGCCAGCGTCTGGCAGTGCCAATGTGTCATAGTTCAGCCCTGATTGGGACCAGACTATGCGGTCTCTCTCTCTCCCCCCCTACCCTCCGAGAGAATAGAGGGAGATAATATAAGAAAAAACAGCTCAAGCTTTGAGATAAGGACAGGGAGAAAATCCTTAAAGTTACCGTTACAGGCAAAACAGACTCGACTTGGGGAAAACCATTTATTACTACAAACAGCAGGATAATGAGACAGAGAATAAGATAACCTCCCTCCACCCCTCCCTCTTCCCAAGCTTAACATTATCTCTACTACCTTCCCCGCCCGAGCAGCACAGGGGGGAAGAGGGAATGGGGGTTGCGGTCACTTCATCATGCGTTGTCTTATGCCGCTGCTTCATGGTCGGGGGAGGAACTCCTCACGTTCCTCCCCTGCTCCAGCGTGGGGTCCCACCCATACGCCACAGTCCTTTGTCAAACTGCTCCGGTGTGGGTCATCTCTTTCATGGGGTGCAGTCTCTCCAGAACGGCTGTCCCAGCGGGCCCTCCACGGGCCACAGCCACCTTCAGGCATCCATCTCCCCCAATGTGGGGTCCTTCACGGGCTCCAAGTGGATCTCTGCTCCTCCATGGACCTCCGTGGGCTGCAGGGGGACAACCTGCTCCACCATGGTCGTCACCACAGGCTGCAGGGGAATCTTGGCCAGGAGCCGCATTACTCCTCCCCCTCCTTCTTCACTGACCTTGGCATCTGCAGCTGTTCCTCTCACAAGAAAAAGTTCTTCACAACAGGCTGGCAGACGCCTCTCAGAATCTCTTCACATCATCCATCTCATCTCCTCCACTTCTTGCAGCTGGGCCGGGCCGAGTCGGGCCCAGTCAGCCGCTTGGCGAGAGGCCAGAGGGTGAGGCCTGCAAGGCCCATGAGGCCTGCGCCTCCCCCTCTGTGCCTCTGCCCCTGCTCAGCTTCTTCACATCTTCTCTTCACTTGTTTTTTTTTCTGTTCTCCCCTTCTTAAATACGTTATCGCAGAGGCGTTATCACGGAACATTCTGCTACCAATCGGCTCAGCCTTGGCCAGCAGCGGGTCCGCCCTAGGCTTGTCCAAGTCCACTGAACAAAGAGGACCAACTTCTAGCAGTTTCCTACAGAAGAAGTTTTCCTATCTTAGGCCCCCCCTCACTAAACAAAACCACAACACAATGGGAAGGCGAAAACCCACTGGTCACACTGGTTAATCCAAGCCTGGGAGAGATGCTTCACTCCTCTGAGCTGCTCTGTGTTCATCTGCAAGGGGAGAGCCACGGTGAGAAACAGCTCGGGATGAGAGTGCCCAAGTCCTAAACATCTCAAGTGCCAGAGCATGGATAATGTACAGGCTACGTATGATGCCCTTTGGCAACTGGCAAGAGTATCTGCAGGCGGGAGGATGGGGAAGAGCCGTGAAGCCCTGCTGCCCAGCCCAGCAGCCTGCAGAGCTGGGGCTGCTTTAGCCAAGCCAAAGTGGCCACAGAGCCAGCGCCGTCCCACCAGTACCGGCCATGGCGCCGGGTAGGCCAGGACAGAGCCAGAGTTTGCAGCCCTGCAAACAGGGAAGCTGCTCTTTAGGGAACTGGTGCTGTTTATCAGTTAGGGGTTTTGTTTTGTGGGTTTTCCTCTCTTAACAGACAGCTGTGTACAAATGTTGAAATTCGCAGTTCTTGACAGGAGTTTGGCTAAATGCTTTCCATCACAGAAACCGCAAACAATCTGAGCGCAGGCCTGAGCCAATTCCTTCCCTAGAGCCTTTCCAAGCCAACTTGTCGCTGGTTTCACTGGGAGGCTTCAGAGCAAAACTGTTGCAGTCTGACTTTGCTTTTGCAAACAGCTTCTTGAGGCCTGAAAATTAAAAGTCTGTACCCAGCCATTGCCATTCTGCACTTGACAAGTCCCTCTGCCAGCAGCCTCCATGGTGTTATGATGGGGTTTGTAAACGTGGGTTTGTTTGCCTGTGTCCTGGGCAGAGAGCAATGCCCAACCAGGGCGAGGAGGTACACAGACGCCGAACCTGAAGTCTGTGGTGCAGTGTCTCTTTGCTACTTGGTGCTGACATGATGTTTTTGATAATGGGCCTTTTTTTTTTACTTAAATACAAAAAGATAATTTAATATCAAAGGTTGAGCCAAACAGATAACCCTGCAGGGGACCAGAGGCAATGAATGTGGTATCTGGCCTGCTCTTTCTTTCTTCTAAAATTTAGTGTTTCTCTGGGCTAAATGACGGTCAGATGGCTGAGTGTGGCTCCCTTCTGTGTGCTGCTGGTATTGAAACGGAACCCCTCCATTCACTCTTAGCTGAACACTGGGTCTTCCTCATCCGCTTCTTGAGGGCTGCAAACTCCCACAGGAGGTTACTGCACCGGCGCGTCCAGGTGTTTGGGCTCAGCGTGGGCCCAGGTGTGGGCATGACAGGGGAAGGGGCAGGAGAGCTAGGAGGAGACCTTTCTACTGTTTGGACGGGATCGAGGAGCTCAGTAGCCAAGTGTGGCTGGCCAGGACCTCTGCCAGGGGTTGCCTGCCATCTGCTGGCAAATCCCACGGGATGAATGGAGCCCAGGAGGGAGCTGGAAAAGGGAAGCTCCTTCTGATTTGGTGGTATCGCTCTGGCCAGAGACGAAGGTCCAGAGGAGGGCCACAAAGATGATAAGAGGGCTGGAGCACCTCTCTTTTGAGGACAGGCTGAGAGAGTTGGGGCTGTTCAGCCTGGAGAAGAGGAGGCTCTGGGGAGACCTGATAGTGGTCTTCCAGTACCTCAAGGGGGCCTACAAGAAAGATGGGGAAAGGCTGCTTAGTAGGGCCTGTTGCAATAGGACGAGGGGTAATGGTTTTAAAATAGAGGGGGGTAGATTTAGATTAGAAATTAGGAAAAAATTTTTTATGATGCGAGTTATAGAACACTGGAACAGGTTGCCCAGAAAGGTGGTGGAGGCCCCATCCCTGGAAACGTTCAAGGCCAGGCTGGATGAGGCTCTGAGCAACCTGATCTAGTTGGGGATGTCCCTGCTGCTTGCAGGGGGGTTGGACTAGATGACCTTTGAAGGTCCCTTCCAACCCTAACCATTCTATGATTCTATGATTCTATGATACTATGTATTTCTGATAGGACCGTGGGTCCGAGGCCCATCGGAGTCATGCTTCCAGCTGGCGAGGCTGAAGACTGCATTACCATCCAACCTGTTTCCATAACCCCATCGCTCTGGCCAGGCTGTGGAGGGTTGTGGGCCCAGCAAAGCTAAGCCTTGGCACGCCTGATCTGCCGTTCCCTGGCATCCACATACATCCTGACACCAACATCTTGCCTCTGTGTCCCACATTTGCCCACCTCCAACAGGGTCCGCCACCCCAGTGATCACTACCCCAGGGTCAGCTTGTCCTCTGCACAGTTTCATAGCCCCGAGCTCTGCTGGGTTCAGGGCTCTGGCACTTCCTTGCCAAGGCAGATGCCTTTCCCCTGGGACTGGAGGAGGACCAAGATGAGGGTGATCCCACAGTGGAGCATTGGCTGTGGGGTTAACGGTACAAAGCCACAAAGGGAAGCAGCCTCTGCGGTTGAGCCCGTCATTTGTGCACGCAGGGTCCAACGCCAGAGCTGAGGCTGATGTCTGGCAGGCTGGGAAGGAGCTGCCGAGCCACCCAGCTGAGGCACGCAGAGCACTGAGGTCTCTCTGGGCGAGGGGGAAGCAGGCAGCTGGGCACTTCAGTGATGCGATGCAGCAGACATCAGCGAGTTCAGAATGGCTGGCTGGGAGTTTTGTGCCTCTGGGCAGCAGTGCCTGAATCTCTTTACATACCTAAGTGCTCTTGTCGTCTGGGGCCTGGAAAACCAGGCAAAGAGGATCTGTATGTGTTCCTGGTGCAGGAAGAACAACGCTGTGGTTTACAGCAAGTGCCTCCCTCCCCTGTATCTCTGCTGTGGAGATAGGCAGTGTTTTGCCTGAGCCTTGTTGCTTGCACAGGGAACCCGTTTTCCAGATTACTGGGTGCATATTTTGGCTTCTTCACATCTGAGTTGTCAGATAATGCTGGAGACTAAGTTAATGCGCAGAGCAAAAGCACTCCAAGAGCCCAGCCTGCTGAGTCGAGCACCATTAGCACCATCAGCAGATTTGCCTACAGGGCTGGTGTAGCTGGGCTGGGATGCTCCATGCTCCCCACTGGCGGCTGGGGCTTTGTTCACCTCCTCTGCTGCGGAAGCCCATCGGAGCATTCTGCTGGCAGCCAGGACACCGGGCAGCCCCCAGGAAGCATGGAGTGGGCGTCAGCAGGAGAGCGAGAACCAACCCCTACCCCAGCAGGCACTGCTGCTTGCATGGTTGGCTCAGTCTTGCTTCTCTCTGCTCAGGATTTCTTCCCCCTCTGTGAAAAGCTGGGCTGGAATAAACTGCTCATGGCCATGGTTCTGATTTTTTTTTTTTCTTCCCTTTTGTTTTTTTCCCACTAGGACTGGATTAGGCTGAGTTTTGTGGCTGAGCAGTCTGTAGTACTGCCATACCCTGGTTGTGAGCAGTGGCAGTTGTGTGGCACAGAGAATTTGTTGAGTTTTTCCTGGAAGTTTTTGGCTTTCCAGCATATCTATCCATGCAAAATCAAGCAGTGTGTCTGCTCTGGCCTTCTGTACATTTTGAACCATCTCTGAATTAAAGCTATGTGTGAGCAGCTCAGAAATTAAGCTGGGAGTAGTTCTGGTACTGGGAGACAGGCAACCTCAGGTATCAACTCTGGCTGCTGTGACAGTGACTTCTTTAGCCCTGAGAGTCACAAGTGCAGGTACCTGAGATGCTTTTTAGAATCATAGAATATTTTGGATTGGAAGGGACCTTTAAAGGCCATCTAGTCCAACCCCCCTGCAAGGAGCAGGGACATCTCCAACCAGATCAGGTTGCTTAGAGCCCCGTCCAACCTGGCCTTGAATGTTTCCAGGGATGGGGCATCCACCACCTCTCTGGGCATTTTTGCTACATCTTAACTTTGATTTTTTTTATCCACAAATTATCCCAGTCTGTTTGACTCTCTTGTCTCTCTCAGGTGTGCTAGCTATGCCTCTTTTAAACTTTTAAACACTTGCAAAAAGCATTGCATCCCTAACCTGGGGAGGGGATTATTACTGGTCATGTAGAGTTGCCACCTGGCAGCAGCAAACCCCACTGCAATCGCTTTGTAACAGCACCTGGAGGCAGACACATGGCCTTTATGTAAGGCAGGTATTTGTAAGTGGGGTGGGTACCATGCCTGTAGAAAGAAGGAAGACCCTGTTTAATGTCTGTACTATGTATGTGTGCGACATTTGCTGTAAAGCTGTAAAAGCTGTCCATCTTTCTGTCCAGGCTAGTTTCTGGCCATGTTTCTGTGTCCCCTAAGATTCAGAGCTGTTGAAATAGCTCTAAATATTAGGGGTACTGCACAGCTTGAGATAACGCTGCCAGTCTTGCTCAATAGCAGAGGGATAATAATGGCAGGCTTTTACAAAAATACCTGCGGGGAGGGATCCTGGTTTCATTTGCTTGTTTGTTGTAAGCTGAACTGCTGTATTTGCATTCGTTGGTGCCAAATTCTTTTCCTCCCCCTGCCATATAACTGAGGGCTGGTTTCGTTACCTTAAAACACAGCCTGAAACAATTCCTTTGCTTCATCAGCTGCTGGAAATCAGGCAGCTGAGGAGAAGAGAATTCTGGCATTTTCAGGAGATGCTTGGGCAGTGAAAACGGAAGATGATGCTCAGGGGGCTGGCACCTCACGTGCAGCTCTCCAAGGGAACTTAGTGCAGGGGGAAGGGAGTGACAGCCCTGGCACGCTTGCAGAGCTGCAGCCTTTTATTCTGCTTTACCTGAGCCACCTCTTCATCTACCTTGCGTTAGCATTAAAACCCATATCGCTATCATGAAAAACGGAGTGTTTTCTCTCCTGTGCCAATAGAGAGGGTGTCTCTGCCCGGGGAGCAGAGCCCCTGAGCCCTTTGGCAGCGGTGCGAGGTCTCCCATTGACTCCGGCAGGTGCTGGCTCCTGGCCCGGGACAGCCGTCATTGCCAAGAGCCACGCTGCCACCCGCTCTCGGAGCGAGAACCCGATACCAGGGCAAAATTCAGGACAGCTGCAGCCGTCACACACCAGCGCGCCATTTGGAGACTTGCAGAGGGGCACAAAAATGAGCTGCGCCTTAATATAACTTGTCACAGCCAGCTAAGCCATGCTTTGCAGAAGAAAACTGCGTCCTCCACCATATACGCTCGAGCTGTTGCTGCACTGAGGCGTTCTGAAGGCACAATAAGATCTTAAAAATGCATCAGACAAAATGAAATGGTTTTCTTATAGTGTCACAGTAATCCCAATTAGGGCTATAATACATGAACGTGTGAGATACATGGTTTCTTAAACAGGGGCTGTTTATGCAAGCATTTCCTTGCTGTGCCTGCTGGGAATACAGCCTCAACAGGAAAACGGCATTTGCAAACAAATGAGCAGAGAGGCACCAGCAAGTTCTCATCTCAGAGGGAAATCAGCATTTTAATATTCTGCACAGGGCTTTACTCAATGGCCAGGGCTCATAGGTGCCGTGTAATAATGGCACCGATAATTAATAATAAATCTGACGCTGAAATGCCACGGAGTCGGGCTGTCTGCATCGCTGGCATGCGTCAGGGACCTGGGGCGAGAGCTGCTCGCCTGGCAGATCCCTTCCTGAGAGTGTTTTATAAAGTGGGATAGGATACTCATGGGTAAAATTTAGGGATAAGAGAAGTGGCTGGTAAGAGAGCTGAGCAGCATGGAAGTCAAGAGAAAACTTCGGTGCCGAGAGAAGGAAGGACAAAGGTATTGCGGGCCTGATCCTGCTCCTGATGTTGGGTTGGGATCAAGCATCCTTTGGCAGCGCTGGCCCAGGCTTTCCACCCCTCCCAAACAGCTGGTCCCCTTTGGGCAGAGACAGTGGGGATGTGGGGCTTGTGGGATGGGGAGTGGGATGAACTGGGGGCTGTGCAATGGTGTCCCTGCAGCTCACAGGTGACAAGTGACTTAGTGGGACAAGGGAAAGGCAGCAGGGATGGAGCCTGGCCAAGGGGACCAGTCCATCCTGGGACTGCAGGATCCAGGCTAACGGGGAGCGTTTATCCCATCAGCCAGCTCTAGGGGTTTTATTCCCAGCAAGCCGCTTGGAGGGATGCAGGGAGTGAAAGTTTTTCACAGGCAGGACACATCTCTCTGGCTGCGCTGAGGCATTTCTAGTGGCATCTGACACGATGGCAATTAATTAACAGTGTGCACAGCAGGTGCCTCTTTAGCCCGAAGCTGCAATTTCACCGCAGGCATTTTCCCATAACCTGCTTCTGATGTCATTTTTCTGTCAAACGTATCTGTTGCTCTCACTCTTTTTTTTTTTTTGTGTTTTAATGCCGGCTTTTACTGTTCTCACCAGAGCCATTTGCCAGCTGCCGCAGTCAGCTATTCCCCACACAGGCAGGAGAGGCTCAAAGCTGGACTTCATTTCACAGAAGGTGAGAAAGGCACAGGATGGGCTTTGCTGACCAGCACCGCTCCCTCGCCAGGGCGCTCTCGCAGCCCCGGCTGCTCTTTTCTCTCCCTCCTGGACCTGCCCAGCATAATCTCAGCCTTACCGCTCTGGGCGGGAGTTTCTGGGGACTGGATTGCACTTCATTGTTTTATCTCCTATTTCTGTATGTGTATTTTGGAGGTCTTTCTCTGAGGTCTGCCTGGGTGGTTTTTGACTCTTTTATGGGATTCTAAAATTATCAGCTGATGCTTATTCTCTTCATTGGGTGAAATGTTTTACAGCCTCTTGCTAAATCCGAACGGTTCCTCTTTAATTTGTGTTTCTGTCTTCTTCAAATCCTAAGGAGAGAGAGAGATATTTTGAGTCCAAATTAGTTGTCTGGAAATTGTACTCTAAGGGAAAAAAAACATACTGCTGACTGCTGCTAACTGTGCAGTAGGTAAGGCTGGAACTCTTCAGTAGGGGCTGTTGTGACAGGACTAGGGGTAATGGTTTCAAAATAGAGGGTGATAGATTTAGATTAGATATTAGGAAAAAAAAATTTTATAATGGGGGTGGTGGAACACTGGAACAGGTTGCCTGGAGAGGTGGTGGATGAGCCATCCCTGGAAACGTTCAAGGCCAGGTTGGACGGGGCTCTGAGCAACCTCATCTGGTTGGAGATGTCCCTGCTGCTTGCAGGGCAGTTAGACTAGATGGCCTTTGAAGGTCCCTTCCAACCCTAACTATTCTAAACCCAACCGATAGCTACATCCTCTATCTGGGGAGATTTGACTGAGGCTGCTTTCTTCTCCGGTGCCCATTTCACTGGGCTATGTGTTCTGTTCGTGTAAAAAGGAGAACTGATTTTAGATCCCTGTTTTCATAATAATGTTATGGGCCTCTATGGGTAGTATCTCAATGCCCCGTGCAAACTACTGAATTGAGCCCAGCCTCTTGCATCCGGAGTTGTGTCCTGCCCTCCCTACCACAAGCTGTCCACAGGTTTGGCATCTCCTGTCACCCTTTGTATGCCACCAGCTGGACACATCCCAAGTGGTGAAATGCCCGTACAGGCTGATGGCACTGAAGCCACAACCTGGAGCACCTGCGGAGTGGGTCCGGGCAAAAGAAGGATGAGTTGTTGAGGCTACAAAGTAATTTCTCCAGGCAATGGAGATGGGAATGTCTAAGAGATGCACTTGCCAAAAGATGGCTCCCAGCTGAATGGGTGAGAGTGTGTTAGCAATGGGTTTAAGACAGGCAAAATGATCACGCGTGTAACCCACAGAGCTCCTGGGAGAGGAAGATCAGGCCTGTAATTGGAGCAATAACAGGGGAAAGATCTGCTGTGGTCCGTATTTTTTCAGTCATTCCTAGCGTGCCTGCAAGGCTGCGGATCATGCGGCTCAGCGTTAGGCAGGGCTTTCTTATCCTGTCATCCTTCGCCTGTGCTTAGGACCACATCATTCATGACCACACCAGTCTTGCCCCAAAGTAAATGATATATCAGGAAATCAGGAATGACAAAAATGTTGCCATCGCAATTTCAGGCAGGATGTAGCCAGATCTGCTCTATTTTTTCTTACGATCAGGTTAGTTCTTGCACAAGTACAGCTCTGAAGGCAATTTGGAAGAGCTGGAAGTGTGAGAGACCATTTTCCACAGAAGAATATGTAGATCAGCGATTTACACCGCTGTGCAGATCGGCAATTTACAGCTTTTCACTTGCTGCAGGAAAAGAAGTCTGTAAAATAAAGAGAGTTTTTCAAGAGAATGTGATCACCAAACACACCTCCAGGATTTTGCATTCTCAGAAATAAACAAATTTTCTTCATCTCTCTGATGCTCAGACTGTGCAGCTTCCATGAAGAGCTGTGCCTTCAGGCCTCCTCTCATGGGCTTATTCAAACACACACAAAGGATCTATTCTATTATTCTATGATCACACCGGGAAGGAAATGATATAGTTGAAGTTTTTGCAGCTCTGGAAATCTAGTCAGGATCCCTGAGTGAGACTGGGAGCTAGACCTCCAAAATTAGCGTCTGCGCAAGCAGTGGGTTGTCTGAAGCCCGACTCTCGGATTCATGTATAGTTTTTATATTTCAGTCTCTTCTCAAACAGGCTGTCGTGCTGCCTCCCTGTCTCTCCAGCCTACACGTGCATCTTGGATGGAGATAAAGCATCACCATCTACTGGCGGCTGAAAGGATAACGGCAGAAAATTGTAGGAGGTAATGAAATAAAAGAATTGATTGTGCTTTTGCCAGCTACCCGTGTGAGATGCTGCAGAGAGCCCTGCTCCAAGGGAGGGGAAGGTGGCTCACAGGGCTGCTTTGCACCCCCTCACCCTGCAGGTCCTCCCTCCTGAAGCCTCCTTGGCTGCATTAGAGCAGCTGAAGTCTGGCAGGGTATTTCTGGATATTCACCCTTGCTGTGGTTGCACCTGCCCCTTGGTCTTCCGTGCAGGAAAGAGTGACGCTCCTGGCACTGTTTGCCCAGGGTCTGGATGACAGATTGGGTGACGCTTTGATGGGCTGGAGCAGTCATGACTTGCTTGCCCGGAATGGGAAATGAAGGCCGTGCCCACGAACCACGCTACCCGAGGAAGCAGCCGCTCCTTCCCCACAGGAGCTGGGCTCAGGTCGCTGGGGTGCAAAGGGCTGCGGCCAGCTGGGCAGCTTCCAGGCTGTCACAGCCAGGTGTCAAGTGCAGAAAAAAAGATCCGGTTTCTGCTATGCCCTTTGCAGAGAAGCGACCAGTGAACCCAGAGCAGGGGTGTGTGACGATAGGAAGATGCTATTTGCTGCTCTGATTCATACGTGTTGATGGGTTGTTGCGATCAGACAGGGACATGATGAGCTGCAGTGACCCAGAGGACAGGGAGGAGGTAGGGTCATCTCCTGGCCACAGGGAGGGTGCTCCACAGCCCACGACTTTGCTACTGTGCCCATTTAAAGAATGGAGGAAAGTATACCCATGCCACGTTGCACTCTCCAGAAATAGCCCAGCGGAGGTGTGAGGTCCCACAGCCCATGCACAGCCCTCAGCAGTGAGAGGCATGGGTGAGCATGGCTAGAGAAGTGATGGAGGGAACAGTGCTGGGGACGGGATCTCTTCACTTCAGGGCCCCCATAGCTATCAAGTCCCATCCGCTGAAAGCAGTGAGAGACAACGATGTATAGGCAGTGGTGCCGAGGTGGACCTTGTGGCATGGTCATACTTTTCTTGAGCTGAGAGAGTGGAAACCATAGAGCTGTCTATCGGCAGCGGCAATGAACCACCCACACCCGCCTGGGATAACTTCCCTAGGGGGATGCAGACAAGTCCTAGCCCATCTTTGCCAATGCTGACCAGCACCTGCGGAGTCTGAGGGAGATGGAGCAAAGAAGCAAGGGAGATGATGGGGAGGAAACAGAGTGAAGGGGTATCAGAAAGCAACTGGGAAACTGACAGAGGAGAACAGCCAAGGACTTCATAGCAGTGGTGGGAGATCTCCTTCAGCAACTGTAGCTCTTGCCCTGTTTCCCCAAGGTACTTGTGTGACTTGACCTTCTAATAAAACCTTGCCTTTGGTTTACATGTAGAGCATGTCAAGGTGGCAGCCACCCTGGAGGTTACAGTACAATGTAGGCAAACAACTTTATTCCCTACAAGGTCATTTCCCCTACTTGCTTGATAGGTTTTGAAGCCTGGACTGAGCTTTGTGTTGCTGCAGCTGCCAGCATCGAGGTTTTAGTGTGGACGTAGTCTCTGCTAAGACAGCAGGCCAGAAACAGTCTGCACATACTTTTGCGTCAGCTGTCAGTAAAGGTGCACAGGAGATGTGTCTCTTCTTCCCAAGCTACTTGGACCTGTTTTGCTGAATACTCTTAAGAGGCTGTCGTAGTTCAGCCCCGATCGGACCAGACTACGCAGTCTCTCTCTCACTCCCCCCACACTCCAAGAGAACAGGGAGAGAAAATATAAGGAAAAACGGCTCAAGGTTTGAGATAAGGACAGGGAGAAATCCTTAAAGTTACCGTCACGGGCAAAACAGACTCGACTTGGGGAAAACTATTCATTTATTACTACAAACAGCAGGATAATGAGACAGAGAACAAGATAACCTCCCCCCACCCCTCCCTCTTCCCGAGCTTAACATTATCTCTACTACCTTTCCCTCCTGAGCGGCACAGGGGGGAAGAGGGAATGGGGGTTGCGGTCAGTTCATCATACGTTGTTTCACGCCGCTTCTTCATGGTCGGGGGAAGAACTCCTCACATTCCTCCCCTGCTCCAGCGTGGGGTCCCTCCCACGGGCCACAGTCCTTCATGGAACTGCTCCAGCGTGGGTCATCTCTTCCACGGGTGCAGTCTCTCCAGAACAGCTGTCCCAGCGGGCCCTCCACGGGCCACAGCTGCCTTCAGGCATCCACCTCCCCCGGTACGGGGTCCTTCACGGGCTCCAGGTGGATCTCTGCTCCTCCGTGGACCTCCATGGGCTGCAGGGGGACAACCTGCTCCACCATGGTCGTCACCACAGGCTGCAGGGGAATCTTGGCCAGGAGCCGCATTGCTCCTCCCCCTCCTTCTGAACTGACCTTGGCATCTGCAGCCGTTCCTCACAACAGGCTGGTAGATGTCTCTCAGGATCTTTTAAACATCTTATTCACTTCTCATCTCCTTTCCACTTCTTGCAGCCGGGCTGGACCGAGTTGGGCCCAATCGGCTGCCTGGCGAGAGGCCAGAGGGTGAGGCCTACAAGGCCCATGAGGCCTGCGCCTCCCCCTCTGCGCCTCTGCCCCCGCTCAGCTTCTTCACATCTTCTCTTCTCTCTTTTTTTTTTCTGTTTTCCCATTCTTAAATACGTTATCGCAGAGGCGTCATCACGAGACATTCTGCTACCAATCGGCTCGGCCTTGGCCAGCAGTGGGTCCGCCCTAGGCCTGGCCAAGTCCCCTGAGCAAAGGGGAGCGACTTCTAGCAGTTTCCTACAGAAGCTGCCACCTTAGGCCCCCCCCACTAAACAAAACCACAACAGAGGAATTCCAAGCACAAACACAGGCTGGGCAGAGAATGGATCAAGAGCAGCCCTGAGAAGAAGGAATTGGGTGTGCTGGTGGATGAGAAGCTCAACATGAGCTGACAATGTGCGCTTGCAGACCAGAAAGCCAACCGCATCCTGGGCTGCATCAAAAGAAGTATGGTCAACAGGTTGAGGGGGGTGATTCTGCCCCTCTGCTCTGCTCTCATGAGACCCCACCTGGAGTACTGTGTCCAGCTTTGGAACCCCCAATATAAGAAGGATGTGGACCTGTTGGAGCGAGTCCAGAGGAGGCCATGAAGATGATCAGAGGGTTGGAGCACCTCTCCTATGAGGACAGGCTGAGAGAGGTGGGGCTGTTCAGCCTGGAGAAGAGAAGGCTCCGGGGAGACCTTATTGCAGTCTTCTAGTACCTAAAGGCAGCTTATAGGAAAGATGGGGAGAAACTCTTTAGCAGGTAGTGGTTTTAAAATAGAGGGAGGCAGATTCAGACTGGATATAAGGAAATAATTTTTTACAATGATGGTGGTGAAACCCTGGCACAGGTTGCCCAGAGAGGTGGTGGATGCCCCATCCCTGGAAACATTCAAGGCCAGGTAGGACGGGGCTCTGAGTGACCTGATCTAGTTGGAGTTGTCCCTGCTCCTTGCAGGGCGGCTGGACTAGATGGTTGTTAAAGTTCTCTTCCGACCCAAACCATTCAATGATTCTATGAGTTCCTAGGAACACCAGCATCCAGCAGATGGGTCATGTGGACTTCTAGGATAGACAGCACCAGGCTCTACTAAATTGTGACTTCACTTCTGATTGCCCATTAAAAGACAATCAGAGGGACTAAGAGTCACCCCATCTTTAGGTGTTTTATGCTTTTTCTTTCTGAGGACTTAATGACTTCTCTTTAAGCACCATCATCTCCCCCTTGTTTGCAAAAGGCTGTCAGAAGGCAACGAGAAATACCTCTGGGTTTCAAGAAAATACTGTTCAGAGTGACCCTCTCTGTCCATCCATCACTGCTGTTTCCCCCTCTTGAGTCTACTTCTACTGTTCTGGGCATTTGCAATGTGTGGCAGCAATCACAGCCTGCGTCCCTGCCCAAGCAATGCCGGTTGCTCACACCAGGCTGCAAGTGCCCAGCAGCCGGTGGAGCAATTGCTGAGTTAGGAGGAAGCAGGTTGTGCTGGGAGCCTCCTGTGATACCATCTCAGGGCCTTTTAATATTTTGGTTTTGTTTCACCTAACCACGAAACTCCAATATATCAGATTTTCTATGAAAGAGATTGCAGCCTTGGCTCTGGGGAAAGCAGCAAGTCTCAGACCTTGGAAACAGCAGAACTCTGGGATCCTGAGGAGCTGAAAATATAGCAACTTGTGTTGCTGGGTGCATGACTCCTTGTCAGGAGACCAGGGAATAGTGCTGAGGGACTGTTTAGGACATGTGTGGGCTCTGCTAGAACTTTGACAAAGTCACAACCTTTCCACAAAGTTTTTCAACATCACTGAATTGGCAAATTCTGGTCAAAGAAATGTTTCAGCTGATTTTTCTCTGCCTTTCTCCTGTGGGTCACACATGAAACAAAGAGGGTGTTAAAATTCAAATAAAAATCTATTTTTAATTTTAAAGAGGCAAGCCTTGCAAGAACACACTGTGCATTATGATACAGCATTTAACTGTATGACTCTGCTGTACAATCATTTCCCAGGAGAAGCATATAAAGGAGTAGGATTAAGGATGCAGGGGCTGCTGTAAATCTACTTTCTTATAATTTTCTGACTCTTAATTTTGCAAAAAAAAAAGAAGTGTCCCTTTTTCATTTAATGGTTTCGCATGCCAGTATACGTAATAACACAAAAGCAGTGTCGCTTGGAGCCAGTGCAAGAGGACAGCAGTCCAGCATAAGAAGCAATCATCTTTCTGGGACAGCAAAGAAGGAAATGTCAGGCAACGGGGCCATTCTTCAGGCTGGGAAGCGCAGCAAAACATTTCCTACCCCATGGCAAATGCAGCTGCCCGCCTCTCCCAGAAAGCAGAGGAGGACAGAAGTTCATTTTCGTAGGTCACTGCTGCTATAACCATTAAGATTTTTTGTTGTTCTCAGATTATTTTGCCTTGACTTATTTTCATTGGAGCCAGATGAAGACATTGGGAACTGCAAATGAGTAATGCCTGACCTCCAGGCTTGAGCTAAATGTCTTTACTATTTTTTCCCTGTACCACCATGAGATAGAAGGGAGAATTGGGTTCAGCTTTGCAGTCCTTATGTATTGACAATGTCCTTCAACATGCCAGTAACTGCACAGGGAATACTTGCGCGATTTTTGAGACATGTCCATCGACCATTTGTGCTGTTATTTTTTCCAATACTAGTGTTATTACAGTTTATTTTGGCTATCTCTTTAAAGAGAAAAAAAAATTGTTCAAGCATATCAGCAAATCAAGCATTATTTTGTGCACTGCGGTTGTCCTATGCTTCTCTGAATAGTTCTACAAAATAAAGAAACTTCTGAGAAGGGCATTGTGAAAATACTCCACAACTGAAAAAAAAAGTGTTTTTAATATCAAAATTTGTGCCTCAGCCATTTTTCACTGTTTTGTTGGCAACCATTGATGTTGGATCAGAGGGAAAATATGTTCCAAAATATATTTTGCAGTGACTATTTTGGATTCAGTTGCCCATTTGGTTGTGTCAAGCAGATCAACATTCAAAAGACCTTATTAATAAAACTTTCTTCTGCTTGTTTGCAAAAGCAAAATACAAGACCTATTTATGGAGAGAGACACTTAAAAAAAATATTCCATGCCCCCAAATCACATGCACTACAAACCCAGTTGTTTGATTAGTTCATTGTCACTTCCACACAGAGAATTCTGGGGGGTTTTTTTCTGTATTTTTTTCAGAGTTGCTTGCTGAAATCAGGGTACCAGCAGCCCTGAATCTCAGCTGATATTTTTGTTTTCATATTTTTGTCTCTGACACCTGTTGGAACCAAGTCCTCTCTGTCACAGGGGAGAAAACTCAGACTTTCCTTGGCAGTTAATGCTGCATTTACTGATGCAAATTGAGGTGTTCTTTTGTTATAACTTCCTGAGCAGGACACGTATTCCTCACGGCTTTTTTTTTAGCCTCTGCAAAAATCTATCAGAAGCACCTGAGCTAAGAGAGACTGGGTTTCTTTGTGGCTTTGTGCCAGAATTGCCTCTTCTCTATTTCTTCTTCCTTCGGTAAGGATTTGACACGGGGTGATGTTTTTTGTTGGTTTTTTTTTTTCACGTGTTTTTAAAGTACATCCCTCATTCTACAGCAAATTAGAGACACTTTGCTCAGTGACATTTGTGTCAACACACAGTGACCTCGTTTTGCTGCCTATTGCCAGGTAAACAGTGCCATGGCATTGAATAGGATCACTCACATGGGGACAGGTTGCAGGATCAAGCTCTTGATCTCGTTTCCAATGTATTTTGAAGCTAACCCAACAGAAAGCATTGATTTTACTATGTAAACTCGGTGGCTTTTGTATGAGCTGTGTAAAGGTTGTTTGCTTGCTTAGCTCTAGAGCTCCCCGGTAGCAGTAAAGCACTCAGTGCTTTACATCCAACCTCTGAGCTTTGAACGTCCCTGGGGTCCTTGGAATAAGCTAAGCCAAGAAGCTCAAGACCCAGCAGGTCTATCATGGAGGACAGGGCTTCGTTCCTGTTGCGTCTTTACTGAACACATAAATTCAAAAGGAATTTGAGGATAGGGGGAGTATGGAAACAAAATTACGTAATAGCAGTTGAATTTTTGCAGTAAAGAAGAAATTGAAAATGTAATAGAGAAACAGGATAATTTTGTCACAACTGAATAATTTGGAAACTACCAACTGGAATTTTACCATGTTTCTGAAAATGTTGCCTTTCAGGAAGCCAACTAATGAGTGTTGCAGTCTAGAAATTATTTTGACACAAAGTTTTTAACAACTCAACGAGGGAAGAGCCAGCAGTGCCTGCTGCCTCTGCTCTCTTTCCAGAGGAAGGAGTTGATCATTGCTTCCGTGCTGGGCATGACCACTTGGTTAAGGTTTACTTTGAAACTATGTTCTACAACTTTTGGACAAGGCTTCTCATAGTTTAATAGTTCAAACAGCCTTAAAATACTATTATCTGCCTCGCAGGACTCTATTCCTAATTTGATCTGATTTTTAATTCTTTTTTTTTTTTAATGTCAAAATGCAGGGAGGAAGAATACTCTGGAGAGCACTGTTGGGACATCTTTCTCATCTCAGGGCACAAGAGCATGTCTCACCTGAAGTCCTAACACTGAGCTGGTCAACTCCAAGAGTGCCCTTGTGTCCATCAAGCTATGGCTGGTGTTACTGTGACTTGTTATGTTTAGCCAAAGTATTATTTTCACTGTGAGGCAATGTCCCCAACACAAGGATATTTCTAAAATTTGTGACAGCTTTCAAGCCCCAAGAACATTTGGAGTGTTTTGGAGATGTGGATGCACTCCACTCAATGCATGAAAAGGAATCCAGGAAAAGCCTCTTTTTGGCAGCTCGCCAGTGATGTAGGATCCCGAGCCCCGACTGAAAAACAACGTAGGCTTTCCAGGACATACAAGTTTCATTAAATTTGACATAACATTGTTTCTCCAAACCCTGAAGTGCTTTTCCAAAAGCTGCCCTAAGAGTACATTTCTGCCGAGTCAGTGGTTAAATCAAGATTCAAGCCACAAATCACACTCTGGCAGAAGTATGTCAGGATTTCAGGATTTCATCTGCTATTTAAACAAATTTGCATCTGCAAGAAAATCTTCAGACGTGCTATAATCCTGCTACAGTAATCCTTAAATAAATATTTATCTACTTGAAACAGGAAAGCTGAAACAGCTGTAATATTATGAAGATAAATCCATGTGAAAGCTTGCTCTTTCACTTAACAGCATCAGGCTTTATGGCTAGCCTGGTGTCAATGACTGCACTAGATATGAGTAACCTCAATAAATATGAGGCTCTGATATGTTCACAGCTGCACCCTTATAAATCCAAACTATTTTCCTGCTAGCAGAGGAGTTATTCCATATTACTGTTCTAGTAAGATCCCTATAAGTAGCATTGATACCATTATGTCAAGTAGCTAGGATTAAAAATGGGCCTGCTATGGTTTAGGTTGCAATTATGTACTTGATTTCTGAAGTAAGATCTAGTTCCATAATTAAGAAGAGTAAGAAGATCTGAGTTATCTTACATAGTGTTTTGTTGCAGATTTTTTAGATACTTGGTAGACTTCCCTGAGGGATTTTCTCAAGAACTTGGAGACAGTTAGGCTTGCTATCTTTCTTACAGAGAGGAAAAATTGTGTTACCCAGTTTTAGCAAGAAAATACATTACTGGACTGTTTCAACACTCCCTGCCTCTACAGTTACCTGTTATCATCTCCACTGGAGCTGGGTAAACTGGTTAGCTCAGCCACCAAATGTGTTTCCTATCAAGTGGCCCCAGCATTTCCTATTAAGAGATTGCATTTGAAAAGGTACCTACGAATTGTCTATAGGCACATTAACTCTTTCTTAAGAAGAGGTAAATCTTGTCATCAAATGCAAATAGTGTGTCTGTTATTTTTACAGATCCTTCAAATGTGTAAACAAATTCTGAAGAGGACTTTATTTCAAGCAGTGTATGGGAATGCTGTTTCTTAGTGGTCTGTAAAACACTATATACACACTATAAATAACATGCAGTTAATAATCTTGGTAAGAATTAAAATTTATTTTACTTTCTTTGCAAACAGAGATTTTTTTTTTCTGGACAGGTCATTTTCTACCACTTCATTCAGATGCCATGACAGTGAAGGAGAAAATTCCTTTTCTAGACACGTCTCCTGGTCTGGTCAGAGAAGCCACGCTCTGCGGAGGCTCTCAGTGTCTGTCCGGCCCCACGTTTGAACAGTTTGCTTTAATATCGACATGGCATTTCTGAGTTCCTTTATTGGTGTCTCTTTTCCACTTGAAGTGAAATAGCTTCTCATCCTGTTTTAAACCTTTGGACACTTTCCTTGAGTGCATCTATTGAATGACACCATTCATGTACGCTGTAGTTTGAGAATCTGAGTCCTTCTGGGGATAATTGCAGACACAGTGCAGTGACTGCTCAGAGAAACAGATATTGAACTGGGAAAGAGTGCTGTCATGCAGGAAGAGAGGTACCATCTCCCTGAGACTCATGCTGTCTGGGTGCCTTGGTGCCTGGGGAGGCTAACAGCTACTTTACTCAACTTGTTACTCTACGGCCATGCTTAAGTGTCCTGCTTGACAGTGCTGCAGGGACTGGTGTGGTTCTGTCAGCCTGGAGCACATCTTTGTGGACACGTTCTTGGTGTGGTGTTGGGACCAAGGCCTTGGTCTTCCACTTTCCTGTAGCTGACATTGGCACCTGGTTATTCTCAGGTTGGTCTTTCTCCTCTTGGAGGTGTTGCATGCAGTATGGGTGTTCCTCAGATCAGGGACTAGGGTGCAAATATGCTATCCGTGCCCTCAGCAATGTGCCAAAATAACTCACTCACTGATTTTTTTCAAATATTTACCTATAGTAGCGACTGTTAGAGTCTTGGATACTTTCTTGAAAACAGGGCTAAGTGGAGATTTGTGCTTACGGCCATTGAGTCCCAAAGTGAGCAGGCAGCCACTAGGCACGTAATTATCTCAGAGTTTCTGCTTTTTAGTAAATAAAAAAAATAGATCTGTGCACTTTAGAAGCAGTGCTGAAGGCTGAGAGTCCAAAATAGAGCCTGTTTCCCACTGGTTAGCGGCTCATATATCTGTTTCCTTCTCACTTAAGCTGCTCTCTTTCTCATGTGGCATTAGCTGCTGAAAAAGAAACCTTCACGCATACTTGTAGAGACTGTCCTACCCGAGCCTGGAAATTCCCCTGCTTCATATGAGGGTGCAGAGTGGAGCGTGTCTCCAGCCATGCCTCCTTCTTACAGGGTCCCCACCAGGGAGCAGACAGGCTTCAGGCCCAGGGGCACTACCAGTATCAGCCCCCAGTTGTCAGCTTCCTCACTTCCAAATGCCCCATGTTCTCCAGCCAGGGGGGCCGGTTGTGTCAGGGAAGCCAGACTTGTGCCTTGAAGGGCTTCTCTAACCTCAACGTGGGTGGGTACGGTGTGGGGCCTGTAGGCTTGGGAAGTTCTCCTGCCTGGGGGACAATGAGCAGGGCTAGCATCAGTTTTTATTGCTGTTATTTTCCTTGTAGGTGGTAAAGAGCAGAAAATTCCTCTGAAGACCAGAACTCAGAGTTGAAGTGACTGATTTGCTCTTGACATTAAAAAAAAATGGATAAAGAAATCCCTGAGGTCAGTGTTTTTTATAATATATTTCATTTCTTTTGAACTCCATCTATATTTTCAACTGCAGCAGTGTTTTGTTATAGGAATGTATTCTTATTTTAAAACTGCAATTTAATTACACAAATAAGTATTTCCAGAACTTTGTTTTCAAACCTGATAGTTCTTACCCCATGTCCCTACTCTTGTGTGACAAAAATCTTGTTGCTTGTCCATCTTCTCTGTGCCATTCCTGATTTTATGGGCCTCTGTCATATCACGTGTCTTAGCTGGGGATCCATTCAAGTATTCATTTATGTAGTTTCCAATTGCATGGAAATTACTTTCTCCCTCTTGGCTTTCATTTTCCCTCTAGTTCTAGTATGTCTATGTTGGGATGGGAGGACAAAAACTATGCATGTGGAAGACAGGTGTGCCTCATGGATTGGCACAGGACTAGGAAGACTTTTTATTTTGTTCATTCCAAATGAATCACAAGGTCTCTGGTTGAGCACCTTGGCTCAGTGTAGGTCTGTGTGAAGGAAGAGATGAGGAAGTCACTCAAAAGCATATTGGGAAGGAGGATCGTCTCTCTCTGGAAGTGGTGTTGCCATCTGGAAGCTTTCCCTTAGCCAGTTAGTTGCCATCTTTCACAATGATTCATGGTTAGCCTAACTCTTTCTAAAAAAAAAATCTGATATGGTTTATAGCTTAATCTGGAATTTTAGAATAACAAAACCTACTATAACAGGGGAAACCCATGGGGAATCCCACAGAAACTCCCTCCTGTACAGCAGGAGTATGTCAGGCTGGAAAAGGGTGCAGGAGAAAGCTGGAACTTCACCTGCTTCTGCTGTTCAAACTGTTACTCACCCTCATACTCAAACACTGGCCTCCTCAACTCAACACTAGCAAACTCTCGCTTGTGGTATGACAGACAGATGACACAAAACAGCTCATGCACTGGTTCAGTCTTGTGTTTTGTCTTGACTTTCATTTTCAGATGAACTGGTTTTGCTGTGCATTTGCATAATCAGGAAATTATGTGGACACACAAAAGGAAGGGGAAGAAGAGGGCACTTCACCAGGGAAGGGACACAGCTTGTCAGAACAAGCACTTTGGTAACATATCCAAAGACACAGATTGGCTCTCTCCTCTGTCTTTTTCACATGTGCTTCAAATCAATCATAGTTTGATGTTTCTCAAATAAATGGAAGAAAATCCAGAGCCTCATTATTTTACTTCTTTCACAACTCTCTGCCCATTTCCTCCATCTGAATTGAAGCAGTAGTGGAGGATGGTAGACCTGATTTTTCCCTTTACTCAAATTTATGTCAGGAGTAACTGTCCTGGGATGATTTGCATTTGTGTGCTGGGGAATCTCAGAGAAGCATGAGATGTATAGGAAGTGCACAAAATCAATCTTTTAGGTTCCTGCGTTGCTGATATTACAGCTGTCAAAATACCGAGTGATGTCGTTTGGTTTTGCAACAAAGTGCTTATGTTAAGCCTTGCGTGTTTTAATGATAACCTTCAGAAAACTCCGTTGTGTATCCTATGTGACTTGTTCTGAACAGAAATAATGTTTTAAAATAATTGTCTTGAGAAGACTGGAAGACCTCGAGCATGTGCAGACTTAGTTCAGTCCCTCTTGAGTCAGCCAAGCAAATTCAAAAGTAACAGGAGCAGCATTCTGAGTAATCAGTGCTTTCTACTTGAAATCTCACATAGGCCAGCATGACAGGGTGCAGGAGGAATACTAAATAAACTGTTAATCCCAAAGGCTTGGCACGAACTCACTGAGCATACCTGCCTCACTGTGGTCTTTTAGCACATCAGCACATCCAGTAAAAGATAAACTGGGTCAACTGGGAGAAAAGCAACTGAAAAAAAAAAAACAAAAACAAAACAAAAAACAAAACCAAACCACAGTGTAATTCAGATCATTTCCACTGCAAGACTCAAGAGCCAAGTGTATCAAAGGGAAAGCAAAGCAGCAGAAATGCTGTAAAGATATTGGCTTTCCTAGTATATCACCGAAGTTCATGTTGTACTTTCATAGCAACATTTGTCCAAAGAACAACAGGACTCTACAAATTTTGAAGAATCACATGTATCAATTTCAGAAGTGAAAAGGAGGGACCTGACACCATGTTAAACTAGTGGTGGTTGTTGATATCTCACTGAAGTGAAGTGAGACACTGGAAATGCATAGGGTTTTCGGTGCAGGGTGTGTGCTGTAGAGCATGAAACGCCATCTGTGGTGGGACTGTCTACACAGATACAAATTACCCTGTATAGGAAACTGAAGAGTTACAGTTAAGTGCATAATACCCAAAATTGCCAGCAAGTTTTGTCAAAATGTCTAATTTTTCTTGCCTCTGTTGTCTAGGAGCAGTGGTGTGCCTGCGAGGAGAGACAAGGCCGTTGCTTGGTAGTGCTTCTCCTGGAAGGTCCTTGCTGTAGTGTCTGCCGTCTGTGCTGCTTGGCTTTGGCATTATCTTCACCCACTCCTGCTTCCCTTCCACTGCTTCTGTGTGGAAAAACCCATCTGGAGTACTGCTCCATACCTCTTAAGAAATGATGGATGTGGCAACAGGACTTGGTATGAGATTTTCTATGCTTGAAAAAGGTTGTAGAATTAGAGTTTGGATTTGCTTTCCGGACATTTGCAGATTTCACCTAGCCCAGCTTTGCAGTAATCTTTAAAACTTTGAAGTGTTTACATAGCCAACATCAGCCTGAGATTGGACTTTCTGAGTGAGGGATGCTTGCATGTGTCTTCAGAGGTTCAGCTAAACAAGCCTCTTTTTTCTTTGGCTCTTCATAGCCTAAATACAATCAGCCCAGTGAATGCAAACTCACCTGTGGCAGTTTGTATCCCTAACTGGTACGCAGAATAGGAATGATTCTATAATTGTGTGTAGCAATAGCTTTTGAATGTGTTGGCAAAGTTCCCTAATTTTTCTTTGCCATCAAATGAGACTTTTTGATGAGAGTATCTGAGATCAGCTGGCTGCTTATCCTGTGTAGTCTCCATCTGATTTTTGCCAAACACACACACAAAATATGCCTCTCATTTTTAGTACCTTTCTTACAAGAAGGAAGTCTTTTTTTTTTTTTCTCAAAAATCTCAGTAACACTTCATTGCTTTTCACTCTATGTTAAAGTCATCTTATATTAGGAAATAAGTAGCTCCTATTGACGTACAGAATGTAATTTCTGCTTGTCTGCTTTATTAGCCAGGGTGCTATTTTCCACTATACAGTACACACAGTATGTATTCCAGATCCCTGAGGCGCTTGTTCTTGGCGTCCTTCCTGCTCTGAAATCTGTGCTGCCACTTCATCATTGCTGAGACCACCAACAGACAGGATCTGGGAGTCCAAAATGCAGCGGTTTAAGACACTACAGGCACTCAGGTCCAACCCACCTTTCTGCCAGCATAGACAGGGCCAAATCACATGAAACCTGTACATCAGCCAGCCTGTTTCACAGGCTATATATTTGCTGAGGCATCAAGCAGAGGGCCATGGAGCAGACAGCTGGTATTGGGATCATCTTCAGTCACTCCATCTAAACCTGTCAGATCTCTCTTGACTGCGTCCTTAGTTATTCATGCTAAATAGCTTAAGCTAACATGATATGCTGCTGTTTTTTCTGCCCTGTTAAGCCACAATGCTTGTCTGTGAGGTCCTAAAGAAACTCCAGTTTTCAGAGAGAGCTCCATACATCAGCATGGCAGCAGCAAAAGTAATTCAGTCATTGCCAGCATGGTTTAACTGATCAAGTGCAGCAAAAATTTCATCTCATCAATTTTCTCTCTGAATACATTTATAAGCTAGAAGACACTACTTGCACGCCTGGTCACTTGCATAGCAAAGGATACAGACCTTCAACTTGGTTTATTACTAACTTATTTGATAAGCATCTCTAGATATGAGAATATCCCACATAAGAGAATATCTATCTATCTATAAAAGAGAAAAATATCTCATTTGATGACATTTAGAAAACTTCAAAGGGTGGAGAATCCACCAGTGCCTTTGGTTGATTGTTCCAATAATTATCTACTCTTTCTGCTATGGACATGGACTTTGTTTCTCATTTCAGTGAATCTGCCTTTAACTTTCAGCTTTTGACTTATATTATCTCTGTCTCTGCTAGTGTATAGGACCACTTGGTAATTGTATTTTTCCCTTCTTCAGGTTCTAACGCAGCATACATTCTAGTAACATCTTAATTTTACTTCTAACAAGATTACAAAATTAAACTGTGAGGTCCCTTCCTCCTCTTCAATGCTTTTTCTTCCCAATATGTTATTTCTGTCCTCCTGTATAGAAAACACTGTAAGAAATAAGAAACAGCAAATCATAACTAGAACAAAATGCAGGATATTCTAAATGAGGCATAGTCTAAAGATGCCTTGTCTGTTCCACAATTAAATACAGACTGACAGACAACAATTTTGTAACCCTGCTAACACTGCTGTTGCAATCATATGTGCTGCTGTTTTAGGAGCTCACAAGACCACGCTGTCACTCTCCTGGTCACGTTGATGGTGAGGAAGTTGTGCTGAAAACTATGGAGCAGGCAGAGCTTGAGACAAGATTGCTCAGACTTGGCCACTGAGCCCTGTGTCCCCCAGCAGGCTTTCTGATGCTGTGCCCTGGCTAATATGTGATCGTTGATCTTATTGGAAGGGATGAAGCATATTAAAAGAATAATAATTGAAACAAGATTAAACACTTTGGATTTTAAGTGTGCTATATTATGTTTAATTAGAGCACTCTCCTTGAAATTTCTCTTTAGACCAAACTTTTGCTAAAAGGTATTTTTAAGATGTTTATTGGATTTCTCTGACTTTTATAAGGCATGCCTGAAGAACTCTGTTGTAAAGATATCATAGAGTTTAGCTTCTGCTTTCCCTAGAAGGCAGTCTATGTGTACACCCTGTAGGTGTAGTCTAAAACTGAAACAATATTCAGATATATTCTCATTGCCATCTTCCTTATAGACCAATGGGCTTCCGTTAGAATTTAGGTGGAGTAATGACCTGCAAAGCTCCCATTTCCCTGCACATTCAACTCGCTTTTCTGATTTTCTGAATTATTTTTTAGATTCTTCAAGAAGAGTATTTATTCGTATTGGATCAGTAAAGAAAGCTTCCATGATTAAGTACTCTGTTCATATGCATTCATCATCCATATGGCTGGAATAACTCCAGACAAAAGGATACTGTGGAGGAAGAGCTCTTGAAAACATGAATCTGAAGTAGCCCACATTAAAGTATTGTGGTTAGATGTAACCTTGCAGATGTCCAGAGTACAACTAGGAGACACTCGCTAGCCTTCCAAAATCCTGTCTGGGCCTTTATTGCGCTGAATGTAAATCCTGAGCGAGTTCTCTAGAGCCGTCTCTTGTGATTATTTCAGAGTCCTATCCAGGAGACACTGGAAGAAAAAAAATAGCCAAAGCCATAGCAAATGGCTTCAGGCTGCTACGACTGCCTTGTGCCTGCCTGGCCTGCTGTTTGAGTAACAGCAGGGGGGGAATAAGGTATATTGAGCATATTTGTCTCATAGCAGCTGCTGACAAACCACTCTCCCATCAACCTTGCTATGGCTCTGGTTCTTTAAGGTTGATGAGAAAATACTTGGACTGCCATGAGAAAACAGGGAATTGCAGGGTTCCTTCCTTGTAGTTCAGGAGAATCCCAAAAGATTTCGTATAGCCGGGTGCACATGCTGATCTGCTTTATCAACATACCTGCTACACTACCATGTTTTAAAGTCTGTTAAATGTAGAATGATGCACAAACTATTGCAATCTAATTGCAAAACTCCCAAACCACCAAAGTAAAACTCATATAATGACTTATACTACTTTCCAGCAGACAAAAGCAACATCTGCATTACTTCCCCACTTTCTGTAAAGACAAGCTTTCTGCAAGCTTTTTTTCAACACCAGGAATTCAATGGGTGACAGATATTTATGCAAGTAAGACCCATTTTGGGCTTACTGTCTAGAAGCTTCCATTGTGTTTTCATTGATAAATGCATTTGCAATGGTCCTGCAGGTTTTCCTTGGAAGGGAACAGAAATTTGCAACTTCAAAGCAGGAGGAGAGGAGGTTACATTCAAGCTCTATTGTGGTTGATTTCAGTGAGGTTTTTTCACTAGTGTGATAAAAGCAGACATCAGAAACCACTCAGAGATGGACTCTACCGCATGCTTGACTTGAGTGCTGGTAGCAGCAGTTAGATCATCTGCGTGTCTTGCTTGACACAGCTGCAGTTCCTGCACTCCCTGTAACACTGCTCCTCATCTGTGGGTCACAAGCATTGTCAAAAGGTGTGGGGAAACAGATGGGTCAGAAATTGACCTATGTCCATGGAAAGGTGTTGGCAACACTCCAGTTATCTGCCACCCACACCACTTGTTGTGTTTAGGGTTCAGCTGTAATTTGAAGCCCAGCATGCATGTGTGAATGTATTAGAACCACATCACGGGCATGTTCGTGTTCCTCATAGACCTCTCATATTTTGGTGATGCTGTAATTTGACTTAAAAAAGGGGAGAACAGGAACTTACCAGAACTGGCCCTTACCAGTAGATGCCAGATTTTTCCTAGTGGGAACGACAAGTCGAAGGAGATTACTTTGTGAGCCGTCTCTTCTCGCATTACAAGTTGTTAAGATCACTTCTTCCTCAAGGATTGTGCAATATTGAGTGTCTCTGTTGAACAACAGCCTGCTTGTGAGTGCCAGAAATGAGGTTAAACCTCTAAATAAAGTTTTGGGTTTTTTTTTTTTTTTTTTGTGATGAGCCGCTGCATATTCCCCTTGCAGGATTAAAAGACCGACGTTTTAAACCTCTGGAATACCCTGGAGGGTGTTGCCTGTTGTGAACACCCTCAATCTTCCCATCCCACTGGTTTCCAAAGACATTACAGGAAAGGGATCACAACCTCCCTTCAGTTCCATCTGCTAATAAAATCTCTAAAATTCTGAAGTAAGTAGAGCTTGGATGTGGATGGTCTCATCTTGACACATTTTAATGATAGATATCTTTCATTTCTTCTTTAGATGTTCCCTGTATTTTCTGTAGCACAAGAGTTTATCACGCAGCACAATCCTTTGGAAGGAGAGCTGTGTACTGTATGTGAACAGTGCTACGACTATTTCTAGGCAACTCTGTTGAAATACTAGCCAGTGAGGAATAACAGCAGGTAAAAGCACAGTTATTATTTCATGTGGCACTGGTGTAACAGGGTAGGAAGAAGGAAGGCTCAAAGCATGTTATGCATCTTCTCAGGCTTGAAAGAAACAAAGCAAATCTGTGACCACCACACGTTTAAAAGAGCAGGCATTGCAGACATTACATTAATAACCTTTGGAAATGCAGACATGTGGGAGTTTGTTATCAGCTTTAATAGGAGTGAATGCAAATTTCCTTTCTTTACTCTGATACGGGCAGTAAAGTCATGATGTTATCAAAGAGGCAAGCACAGAGAGAAATGTGTGCAAGAATGCCTATGAGAGATTCCACAAAGAGAAAACTGTTTCTGAATCTTTTTAGGTTTAAAAAACGGTGCTGAAAGGGATTTATCTGTTTCTTTCCTGGTTGACTTTTACACCAAAAATAGCTACTCTTTATAGCATAATGCCATTGAAAACTGATTAATTTACTTGTTGTAGGAGGCAAGACTCTAAAAACATTCACAGGAGCAGCAATGCAATATTTAGCTGGAATGTTTACTATTCATTGGTGTTTGGCTTTGCAAATAACTGTTTAACTAGTGTGGCTCTTGGGAGAAAGAAATGCTTTGGTAAAGTACTAGTGCCGCATTCAAGCACGTACCATTTCAAACCTGAAAAACACTCTCCAGAAAAAAAACAGGACGATTAAATTTAATGCTGATATTTATAAGGTAAAACCCAAGCAATTCAAAAATTCTTACTTGAAAGCAAACAAATCTGTACCTAGACCTACTAGTTTACATAGCCTAAGAAAGTAACTGCAACAAACTCTAGACTCATTGTTAAAAATGTCCTTCTCAGATGCATAGAGACATATGGGAGCTTTGTCCAACATAGCAGTGCCTTCAAAACTGTTGGGTGAGGTGAGGGGCCTAACAACACACTAGTTGTGAGGAGCAATCCTCTGCTGAACCTATGATTTGGATTCCTAGTTGTGTAACGTGGTATTTGCTCATTTTGCTGGTCCGGTCAGGAGTCACTCGGAGCCAAGGAGCCTGACAAACATCTGCTTTTTCCAGGTCTACGCTGGAACAGATTGTCACCCTGAAGCCCCAACATCTGCTCTGTGCAGAGGAACAGTTGTGGTGCTTGCTTGGTGCCAGATTATCTTAAAGGCAAACTTCCCCGCAAAATTGTGGAGCCTGACCGGCTGCGTGGTAGCAGAAGTGCTTGGGTCAGTTTTGGAAAGGGAAGGTTGACTTCCAGCGATTTAACAGGGATTTACTTCTCAGCTTTGTCTGTGCTCCCTGAAAATGGAGAGTGTATATAATATGATTAAATTGACTTGGGTTTTTTTGTTTGTTTGTTTTGGTTTGGTTTTTTTTCTCTGTGTTTTTTAATAGAGCAGCCCAGAAGGCGCTCATGCAATCTGCTGGAAATGTGCCTTTCATCACAGAACCATAAAATAATTTAGGTTGGAAGGAGACTTGGGAGGGCATCCGGTCCATCTCCTCACCCAGAGCAGAGACAATTTGGACCTGTATCTACCTGAGAATGGAAATCAAGTGCTCTGGTGAGGAAAAACCTTAAACACGAGAGCTGCACCTGCAACAGTTTTTTTTTCTGTATCTTGCCTCATTCTCAGAGCCCAGAGTGGCTGGGCTGCTAGAGCGTATCTGTTCCAACAAAACCCACTGCTAAGTTAATTACAAAGGTCTCCTGTCGTAACTCGCTTTGCTAATCCTCAAACAAGCTCAAATTGATTATCTTGGCCTACTCTGGGTAAGACAGAAAAATAAGTCCAAACATAATTGAGGCTTGATTACAAATTGGAGTACTAATGACAGGCATGCAGATATGGGACAGATTACGTATTTTACCTTTATGAAATGATAATACTATTTTACATTGTGTGCTGAAGCTTTGGAAAAAAAAAACCCCATGTAATATTTCCAAATAACAGAGCTGATTATAAGGCTACTAAAAATGAGTCTTATTAACACTCAGATAACATCCTGGGAAAAAAAATGGCTTATGCCCTACTTTAATTGAAAACAACCATATGAAATACACGAGAGCCTCAATATATTAGATTATAAATGACTGTCACAGAAGGATTTAAGCACGTAATTGCCTCCTTTAATTTAATTTTAATGTGGAAAAAAAAAGAGCGCCCTGCAGGTGCTGCCCGCCGGGACAGGCAGAGACCCCTCTTTCAGAGGACAGCGTCCTCCGAAAACCCTTCGCTCAGGCACGCAAGCCCGAAAGCAGCGAGACAGGGATCACGAACCCCCGCTCCCGCTCGGCTCCCCCGGCTCGGCCGCTCTAAGGCAAACGCAGCCCTCGGCCTCGCCGGTTCCCCCTTCCCCGCCGGGGACCAGCCCCGGGCCGAGAGGGGGCGGTTGGCGGCGACCGTTAGGCCCGCGCCCGCCCCCCCGCCGGCCCGCCGAGGGGCCGCGTGCGCCGCCTGTGCCGCGGGCTGGCGGGCGGGGCCGGGCCGGCCGCAGGGGGCGGGCGAGGTGGGGGGGGGGGGGGGGGCAGGGGGGATGGGGCGGAGGGGGACGGGACGGGACGGTGGCTCTTCACCGCGCCGCCGGGACAGCGAGACGGAGGTTGCCGGCTTGCTGCCGCCCCGCCATGGCTCCCAGCTCCGAGCGGATCTTCGACTCCCTTGGACACTTCGGCAGGTACTGGGGGCAGCCCCGTCCCGTCCCGTCCTGAGCGGGTGCGGCCCGCTGCCCCCGCGCACTCGCATCCGCGGGAAGGCAGAGAGGCTGTCGGGCACGCACTCTCCCATCCCCATGCGGGGACAGCCGGTCACGCGCACGCACAGGCAGGGTGTCACAGCTACACACCCCCCCCCCCCCCCCAACTCGGGGAGTGACGGGCACACGGGGGCTGGCGCGGGGGAGACATCCCTGTGCATCGCGTGTGCCCGCCGCATCGCGTGTGTGCTGCCGGGGGAGCCACACGCACCCGCGCGGGCTCACACGCGCGCGCACACACGCAGGGGAGCTGACGCACGCACTCGCACGCACTGCAGCCCGGCGTGCTAGCTCACGCGGTACAGACGGGCACTGACAGGGCTATCCGCGGCGCTGCGCGCACCCCCGTATGGAGTCTTCCGCACACCGATAGCCTCACACGCACCGTGCACGCGCATCTGTATATATGCCCCGTTCACGCATGCACCCACGCACCACCCGTTTGCGCACAGGCTCGCACACCTGTAGACACCACCTGCACTCACATGCGCTATGTGTGCAGTCACACGCTTTCATCTACGCGCACTCTTAGACGCTTAACGTCCACGCGTTTCTTGCACATTTGAGCAGACACACACACGCACACACACACAGAGCCTGGGCCCTTTAGGGGTGACAGGAGGAGCAGTACGTATCAGAGTGTTGCGTGACGCACAGACAGGCTGTTTCTGCACAGGGGCACGGGCTTGTTGTCTGCAATAGATGGCATGTTTTTATTGAGGTTGGGCTTGTTGCATGTGATACAAGGATATGGAGTATATGTGTGTAGGACGAGAGGAAATGGCCTCAAGTTGCCACATGGGAGGTTTAGGTTGGGTATTAGGAAACACTTCTTTACTGAAAGAGTGTTCAGGCACTGGAACAGGCTGCCCAAGGAAGTGGTGGAGTCACCATCCCTGGAGGTGTTCAAAGAACATATAGACGTGGCACTTCAGGACATGGTTTAGTAGGCATGGTGGTGTTAGGTTGATGGTTGGACTTGATGATCTGGAGGTCTTTTCCGATCTTAAAGGTTCTATGATTCTATGATTCTATATATATTTATTGGCAAAGGATTATCTGTATGATAAATGGTGTGGTGCACTGTGGTGAGTTTTCTTCAGTGTGGTTTGTGGCTCTGATGTGTGTGTATACAGGCCTGGATCTGTTAGATGGGATACACAGATGTGGTATGTGTGCGTGTAGCTGTGGATGCAGGGCTAATGTGTGAGACTCTGCTTATAGCAGATAACGGAGAAAAAACATATGGTAAGGAAATGAAATTTTAGAGGGTATGAATTGTAAGAGTAAGAGGCACTGATCCTCACAGTGGGTTCTGTCATGTACTTTCACGATGTACTGCTCAGCGTGGATTTTGCAGGTGCATAGTCCTCAGAGTGGATTGTGACCCATGTGTCACAATTTGGTTACAAGTTTAAGCTGTTGAATTGCAGTGTTGCACTTTCTCGCTTGGTCACCAGTGGGCCTAACCTGCAGTGTTGATCTCCTCTCTGTCGGAAGCAATCAGGAGTGGCATTTTGCACAAAGCCTGGGAGTTCCTTTTGATGGTAGAAGTGCATACCTGCACTTCACAGCGGAATAGATTCTTAATGACATGTGCCAGCAGAAGTAGTGGGTATATCAGTAGCCTCTGTAGATGGTTAGGATGTCTTTGCTTAACTGGGAACTATGCTTGAAGTGCACCTTTGGCCAAGTTGTGACTAACATACATATCTATCCAAACAATATCTCATTCATTATGAGTTCTGGGTCAGCAACAAAAATACCTTGTTCTGTGTGAACTAGGAGAGAAATCCTAGCAATCAGTTTATTTTGCTCTTGCTGTTGCTCTTCTGTCTTGCATGCTTTTTGTGGAAAGCAGGCACTTGACACTGAATACCAAAATAACACAAAAGTAGTTATTCCTAACTACTGAAGTAGTTTTCCTGCTTAAGAATATTTATCAATACTTTTGATAAAGTTTTCACATCTACTTTTTGCAGTTAAGGGGAGAACAATTCTACAGAGATAGCCTCACATCTAGGGGCCAGATTATTTGAGATGCTGTTCAGTAGGGGTTGCTTTAGGTTTAGGACCTTTGAGATGAACCACAGACTACCAAAATTTATATAGTCATGTTAGACTCATGGCTGTTCAAGATTTCAAAGACCACATGCTAAAGATGTTGTAAAAAACTTTTGAATCCCTTGATACTTCTAAGATAAATGATCATACTTCATATAAAAAGTTGCTCTTAACTGTAACTATGAAGTTAGTTCTGATTAGCTTGTATTTATGCATCATCATGACACTGATATATAATCAATCATTTCTTTAGTTCTAGCAATTCTTATAAGGCCCATGTAACCTATGCACTACCTATAGATTCTCCAGATTTGCCACAGTCAGATTCTGAGCAATCCAAGCATGACTGTTAGTATTTTGAGACTGGTTTGATTTTCTTAAACTCTTGACAGATGCAGTAAAGAATGACCAGCTGTTTATGTGTATATAAATATAAGCATGGAGAGAGTATGTATCTATATATAAAATTTATTCATATACATATAATATATAAACCTTTCACTTTGATTAAGATTGTGAATTTTGCAGAATTGACATTCACCTGGATGCTAACAATATTTTGCTTTCCATGTGGACTCTCCTTCAGGAGTCTTAGTGATGCTATAATTCTTGCTGGGGTCTTGATATATGGATGAGCAGCCATAACAGCTTCTGTTTCCTTTGCCATTAAAGGAAGACTTTATACTTGCCTTTGAATTTGGGCATGGGTAGCATGGGCCCATAAATTCAAGAAAGTTGTTTTAAACATTGTTCTTGGGTCTGTTTTTGGAACACGAGATCAGTGCTTGGTATTACAGAGGTGAATGAAAGAAAGAAAATCCTGTCTGCCTTGAAAGAGCTCATCTCTAATAAGTTGCCATACCTTAAAGCTCCCAATTTACCTGCATCAAACTGCACCTTTCACCCACACAGCTGTTCCTGACAGACCCTGCCTGTGGGCTCTCCCTTTCTGTCCCCTTCCCCTTCCTCAGCCCCTTTCTGCCCAACCACTCCAACTGCAAAAACTCACCCAGGGGCCCATCAAGTAAAGAGGATACAGTCAGCCTTTTGCTGTCACTGGCAGCCCTGCTTCACTGTAAAAGCGGAAACGTTATTCACGGGTGTAATGCTGGTAGCACAGCTTGCTTGAGCTCTGTTAGATCTGTATGCCTACAGAGGTGATGTCTGCTGTATGGCCTGCAGCAAGGATGCTTCCCCTGTATCTGCTGGCTGACCAGCCAGCGTGTGCATATATCTGGGTGGGGAGGCATGCCGCAGGACCTGGCTGGCTGGCTCACGTTGCCTGCACATCTAGTTCCCATGTAAATTAAAGCACTTGTAATAACTTTAGTTATAACTTTAATCTACCAGCAGGACACAGAACTTACTTATCTGGTTGCCAGTGAGAAACAGGCTCTGTATTTTGCAGCTCTGATCTACACCATGACAGAGTGCTGAATGGAGACATGATCTAATCAGGAATAGCTGTCTAGAGGGAAATCTGGTAAGGTATCTCTTATCGTACGTGTGGATGAGAGTAAGGATTTGATTTCCCAGCTGGAATGTCTGGTAGCTATGAGATGCAGTTTGCATGGTATGTAGAGTTTTCCCTGTGATTTGCAGTTTTCAAATCTTGGCTTATACTTTAGCTAAAAGCAGGTGGTCAAAATTGTCAGGGAGAGGGGGAAAGACTGAGTGTCACTGACACTGTTTCCAGGTTTTGTAATGAAGTATTTCCAGAATCTTTTAAAAGACTGTCTTTTAAAGTATTCTGTCTCTACAAAATCGAGTAGGTTTTCCAGATTTTCAAATGTTGGTTTTATAAATAACGTATTTTACTAGCAGTTAGGCTATTTAGTAAATTAACAGTAACTACTCTTTATCTTTACTGAAATGTTTGTGTATTTATTCAGTTCTTAACATCTTTTCATTGTTGCTTTATATGAACCTGTTGCCTGGTCAGTGGAGTTGCTGCAATTTGGACTTCAGAAGCAACCAATATGAGGATTAGCAATGGATGCTAGGAGGAGAGAAGCATGACAGGCTGCCCTTTTGGATAGGATACTCACCTGTTGCAGCCAAACATGGAGTTTGGTAGAGATTGTTACACTTACCAACAGTTTCAACAGTTTCTGTTAATTTCATTGGTACTCTTCTGTTGTTCATAAATAGATCAGAGACTATGCTTAGCTTGTAAAGAAACTGGCTTGGCTTTTGTAGAGATTCTTTCAATGGATTTCTACAGTGCAGATCCTGCTGGTCAGTGTCATAGTAGCAATATTTGAGCATTCAGTGCTAGTGCCATTTCTCTTCTCCCTAGTTTGTAGGGCTCTTGGTTCACTTCTAAATTCCTATGTCAAACCATCTGTCTTCTTTTCACATCTCAGAACTTTTCCAGGCTCCTATTTTCATGCTGATGCCCTTATCCTCTCTCTTGTTCCATAGCTCACAGCTCTTGTTGTGATCACATTACATCTTCTGCAAATTGTGCTGTGTATGTGACACTTCCAGGAATTCTTGGGTTTGTATCAGATAACAAAGAGTCCCAAGTATCTCAAAGAACATGCTTACCATTTATTTTCACAACAAAAAAAAAAAAGAATATTTTCAAGCAATGATTTTTCAAACTCAGATATTTTACAGATGTCTTGAAAGATTTTTCCCCAACAAGAATACTTTTTTTTTTTTTAAGTGTGAACTGTAGGTGCTGGACATGCAAATAAATTTATTTTCCTTTTCCAAGTTAGTATGGATAAATAGGCAATCATATTTAGCATCTGAAGAGATGACTAGCGTTAACTTAGAAAATGTGTTTACTACATCCTGCACAAAATTAATATTTGTAAACATTATAATGTGAATTTCTGTTTAAGCTTTGGGTAGTTTCCTGAAGATGAACAAAATACTGTGGTCTAGAAATTGTTTTAAAAAAAACTTTTTTTCCCATATAATGGCTGCTTTTTTAAAGTGGGTGGGTTTATAGCAACATATCTGTCACTCAGGTTTCAAAATGCATCAGTGGACAGCTGTTTGTGTTTACTGGAATATGCCAGACAGAAGAATCTCAAATCTAAGTCCTCCTTTGGCTCCTCGTCAGCAGTGGCAGTTGAAGGAAATGCTTGATAAATGTTTGTTGTGGTTTTTTTTAGTGAGGGGGGCCTAAGGTGGCAGCTTCTGTAGGAAACTGCTAGAAGTCGCACCCACGCCAGAGCAGTTCCACAAAGGACTGTGGCGTATGGGTGGGACCCCACACTGGAGCAGGGGAGGAATGTGAGGAGTTCTTCCCCCGACCATGAAGCAGCAGCGTAAAACAATGTGTGATGAAGTGACCGCAACCCCCATTCCCTCTTACCCCCTGTGCCGCTCAGTGGGGGAAGGTAGTAGAGATAATGTTAAGCTTGGGAAGAGGGAGAGGTGGAGGGAGGTTATCTTGTTCTCTGTCTCATTATCCTGCTGTTTGTAGTAATAAATGAATAGCTTTCCCCAAGTCGAGTCTGTTTTGCCCGTAACAGTAACTTTAAGGATTTTCTCCCTGTCCTTATCTCAAACCTCGAATCGTTTTTCTTACATTATCTCTCCCTATTCTCTTGGAGGGTGGGGGGAGTGAGAGAGAGACTGTGTAGTCTGGTCCTGAACAGGGCTGAACTACGACAATGTTCTTCAGCTTTATAACTATGCTGTATTATAACATCTGAATCAGCCTGTGCTCATCTCAGATGTTCACAGGCTAAAACAAGTGCACTTGGCTGCATTTCATTTTTTTCCCTTCTTTTATTGGGAGAGGGGAGCGTCTGGATATTTTGAAAAGAGTACTTGATCCTGTTGGTTGAATAGCCTTGGAGAACTGAGACAAGCCATGTGTTTTTACAGAACAGACTCTAGCAGCTTAAACAAAGATCTTATTTTCTATGCCTGACTAGGCAAAAGTAGAAATACTCTCAAGGCTCAGAACCGAAATCGGGTGCTGGCAAGTGCTCCTGGATAATGGTGACAGCAGACTAGCAGCATGGTCTACAAGAAGTACTAACAGTATTTGCTGGGATCCAGGTCATATTGGAGGCAGTTTTGTCTGTATAGACAAAACTGTATTGCGTTAGAATGTGCTGGCAACCTCACCCTGCCTGCTTCTGGATTGAAAAAGTGGATTATAGTAATAGAAGTATATTAAAAAGTAGATCACAATAACAGGAAAAGAACTAAATAAAACCAGGATGAAAATGCACTTGTCTATAGTACTATCCATTACTTCTCTAAGGCTACAACCTGCAACACAAGCAACACTCAGACTTTAAGCTAGTAAATCAATTATGATTTGTAAACCAGCTGCTGAGATTTAGACTGGACCTCTGAAATGTTGGTGACCCACCAGGGTGGCTTCTAGACAGAGTTGTAGCATGGATATAGTTATGGTAGCATAAGGTAATTATCACGCACATCAAGGAGCTGATGATCTGCTGTTTCATCCCAAAATATTATGGTAGGAATGAAAAGGAAATATATAAGGCGCTGCACAGTGTGTTCCCTGTAATACAATGCCTGGGGCTGGGATATCACTCCTTTAAAAGAATTCAATAATTCTCTCATAATAGTCATAATTTTCAGCAGTACTAAAATAGCTCAAAGTTGGAAGGAAATGTTTTGTAAAGGGCCCAGAAACCTTCAGCAGATGCTCTGAAAATTTCTGTGCTACCATGTTGCTATACACAACAAGAGTGGAACTGAGATATTTACATAGCTAACATTTTATTTGAGGTAGCTTGAGGCATGAAGCTATAGCAGCTGAGCAAGAACATGAGATTCTCAAATTCTCAGAAATACAGAAAAAATAGCAAGTCAGAGAAAATATCAACTGAGGTAGCTATGTCTTGATTGCAAGGCCAAGACTGGAAAAAGTGTGATGACAAAGTGTACAAGACAGAGATTTACAAGTACAAATAATAGCTAGTTGATCTCTCAGATTGCCCATATCCTTGCAGAGAAATGTCAACTGTCTTTGAAAAATACTGAAATTACCCAGAGAGCTTAATGTATACCTTAATATCCTACATTGATAATTGAACTATAATGTTCACCTCACTCAGAGCAGATGTCCTCTGAAAACCCCATGCAGTGAAAATGTGGTTTGAAGAATCCAGAAGCATCAACCATTGGATCACAAACTAAACCCCTTCCTCAAGAAAATATTTTCATTAAGAGGTGAAATTGAGTTTCCTCTTCCTGTTATTTGGAGACATTACTATTAGGCAGCAACATCAGAGGTGCAGCCCCAGCAGCAGTGTTGAAGCAGGAATAGAGGCCAAGGCCTGGAGAATAGATGGAAAATGCCAATAAGGCAGCAGGAAGTATACAACAAGTGCCAAAAAGGTCCTTAAAAATACTAGGAATAATTTGCTGCTCTATAAAAAACAGTCAGCACCACACTTTGGATGGAGCTGAGTGCCATTTAAATATGTTGTATCCATGATGGCCTGGACTTTTAAAGTTATGTCACAACTTCCTTCTCCTCTCTAAGTTGTGAAAGAGATTTGGAAGGATCTAGGTTCCGACCTGATCCATCTGTAGAATCATAGAATCATAGAATCATAGAATGGTTAGGGTTGGAAGGGACCTTCAAAGGTCATCTAGTCCAACCCCCCTGCAAGGAGCAGGGACATCCCTGACTAGATCAGGTTGCTCAGAGCCCCATCCAGCCTGGCCTTGAACGTTTCCAGGGATGGGGCCTCCACCACCTTTCTGGGCAACCTGTTCCAGTGTTCTATAACTCGCATAGTAAAAAATTTTTTCCTAATTTCTAATCTAAATCTACCCCCCTCTATTTTAAAACCATTACCTCTCGTTCTATTGCAACAGGCCCTACTAAGCAGCCTTTCCCCATCTTTCCTGTAGGCCCCCTTGAGGTACTGGAAGACCGCTATAAGGTCTCCCAGGAGCCTCCTCTTCTCCAGGCTGAACAGCCCCAACTCTCTCAGCCTGTCCTCATAAGAGAGGTGCTCCAGCCCTTTTATCATCTTCGTGGCCCTCCTCTGGACCTTCTCCAACTGGTCCATGTCCTTCTTGTGTTGGGGGCTCCTGAACTGGACACAGTACTCCAGGTGGGGTCTCACCAGGGCAGAGTAGAGGAGGAGAATCACCTCCCTCGACCTGCTGGCCACGCTCCTCTTGATGCAGCCCAGGATGCGGTTGGCCTTCTGGGCCGCAAGGGCGCATTGCCGGCTCATGTTAAGCTTCTCGTCCACCAGCACTCCCAAAGAAGTCTATGCTAGCTGTGTGGGAAAATTAGATCAAGGTCCTAGTGAGCTCATCTCACTAACTTTACAGGCCTGTCCTATAAACTTCAGGGATCTGCCTTAGTTACCTTGTCAAGGGTGAGAAATTGACCCTCTAAGGGTCCCCCCATCCTCTAAGGGGATGATCCATTTGTGTTATTTTCATTGAGTTGTTTAGGACAAGATGAATGGTGCACATAGATTAGTCTCTGCTTGTTCACTGAGTGAAAAGGGATCTAGAGAAGCAGTATAGATGCATATGGATTGCATACTGCATAGAGTATATTGTATCCAAGTGTACAGTATACATGCTTTACTTTCAACCTAAATGAACTAATTAAGGCTTAACTAGAAGACTGGGATGTGAGAAATACTTCTGGCAGAACACTTTCTGTGTCACAGCATTAGCTAGCATCTTACTCTCAAGACAACATGAAGGAGATACCAAGATCCTTGCATTGCTCTGCTGTATGTCAGACATCAGAAAAACTGTCAGGTATGCAACAATGCTAGTGTTACAGTGCTTGCTACGTTATTGGCTTTACATCAGCAGTCCTTGCTGTCAGTTCCTTGAATACAAATAATTCCAGGAAAGGTTGTTTTACGCCAGCTATTGAATTGAGCATCAAGATCAGATAAGTAAGAGATCAAGCGTGTTCTGAGAACACAGAAGTCCTAAAGGTATGGACAGTGAGGGAATAAAACCTGCAACTGACTTTCTGAGGAGGAAAAAGGAAGATTAGTACAGTCATTTAGAACTTAGGAAGTACAAAAAAAGCGCAATTTTTTAGCCTTTAAATTGCAGGCATAGATTTGTGTCCATGATGAAAAATTAGAAAATATTAGTAATAATATTAATTTAGCCCTTGTTCTATTAAAAAATATTATCATATCTATGATGCAATATTTAATTTGGTGAATGTCTGTCTAGTGCTAGATATAAAGTCAAATACAAAAGGTGAAAAATAAGCAATAATAGATAAGCAATATCAAAAGCATTCTCTGACACAAAGTCACCGGATATATGCTGAAATTATACTGATGAGACCACATTTAATTTAAATAACTTACATTCCAGAAAAAAATTGTTGGTTGGATTTTTTTTCTCCATCTTTGTAAATGGCTTAGGTCAGCAGAACTGGGAAATACCATAAACTTGTTACAGCTCTACCCTTCTGAGAGAGGCAATTCTTGTTAGTCCCAGGGTCAGCGCAACTGGAACCTCATCTCTTCTGCACTTGTATTGTAGGCACTTTGGAGAACTGTCATCCTTTGTAGATCAGTATAGCTGACCTCAGTTCTGTCTCACTTAGCCATTGAGAACAGAGGGGGCAGTTGGAACAAAAAACAGATTTATGCAGAAAAATCCTCATAGGTCTCAGCAGAATCCAGCTTCTTTATTGGATTATTGTGGAGAATGGGACCCATATATTTCTTGTAAATATTTGTGTAAGATTAGAAAACAGCATTATTCCAGACCATTCCCTTTTACAAGCTACCACAAGAGAAAAATTCAAAGAACTTGACACTACTGTGGAAGTATAAAAACATAAAAGAGCATTACAGAATATATTTAATAAGTGATCAAAGTGCATTCTGAGCCTTGGAAACGGTCAAATCTGTAATTTTAATTTCTTTGTTTTTAATTCAAATTACTTCAAATTTTAACAGTTTAAAGAGAAAGGTAGTAGAATCATCTTCCTTGAATGACAGGAAATTAAAAAGTTGTCTGCTTTTGATTAAGAAATCAAGAACAACATAGAATAACTCGGTCTGTTGGTCGTGGAAGAGATAAATTACCAATAAAACTAATGAAAATGTACTTTCTTCGTAAAGATCAATAATACTGTTAAGATTTTGACCTGTATTCTTTAAAGATCTTGTAGAAAAGCTCTTTGTCTAATTAAAATCAAAGGCAGTATGTCACATATCCAAGATCTATTATATCAGCTTTCGGTATTTTATACAGTATTTTGTATACTCCATAATGTGTAAATCTCTCAAAGGAGAGAACAGAAATATTTTTTCTTGTCCTGTGAAGCCACAGGCTAGCCAAACCAATATCCAGCACTGAATCTGGAAAGGGATGTAAGTAAAACATTGGACAGAAGTTCATGACCAGGCTGCTAATCAAAAGAAAACAAACTGAAAAACTCTCCACTGAGAATTAATCATTTAGTAACATCTTATTATAGAACAGATTCCCATGACCATTTGGGGAGCAGGAGTTGAGGACTTCTCGGCAAAGAGTGGGATACACATTTGAAGTGAAGAGGGACAGTTTGGAGGGAAGGTGAGCTATGAACCTGCAAAAGAAGCTGAAAGTCCTCTTGAACTCAGTAATATTCTTTGATGTGATGTGATAACCTGCCTTGACGTGGAGAAGACAGCCTGTCAGGGATACTAACCTGAGTAGAAACATGGGTGGGACAGACTGGCTGACCTTGCAAGAGCCTCTGAACAGCCCTTGCAAGAGGTGATGAACTACTGGTGGATCATCAGTGTAGACTCCTGAAGAGAGAGGAAGAGGGGAGCTATGCCTTACTCTCCTTCCGTGTCCTAAATGAGCTTTAACAAAGTCTGTAGAAGATACAAGCTACTTAGTTATGCAAAGAGAGAAAAGCTATTGGTGGAGAGGCTGTTTTCCTTTTGAATGTAGAACAAAGTTGCTAAATATGGATATATTTAAACAATTCATACATAAACAAACTCAAGTTTCATAGAAGACACTACCTTGACCATACCAGATTGTGCATTAAATCTAATCTCTTTCTTCAAGTTGTAGAACTGTAAAATTTCAAGTGTAGAATTCCATACAGTTACAATTGCAACTTGCTGTATTGTCTTTGGCAGCAAAGAATCTCTGGCTGGTATTGAGTTGCCTTTCCTAAAGCCATGCCTTGATACAGATGTTGACTTTGTCTCAAATTTTAGAAGACACAGTATTATCTGACACTTCATTTCCTAAATGTAACATTTTGTTAAGTGATTCTTTTTTTTTGTGCAATATTCCTAAAAAGGTAATAAGACAAAGGTGTCTACTTCAGCTCTTCTGTTTTGCTCTTGATGAAGAGTCACTGTGGTGAAAGTCAAAATTAACAAAAGAATATTGTAAGATTTGCAAATGGAGCCAGGGAGAGTAAAATGACCCATTATCCTGGTAAGACAATTTTTTTACGTTGCCCACAGAAATAGACCAAAACATCTTGATCATATTCGAGGCTGCAAAATTAATGCTATGGTTACATTATTGCTTATATTAAGGAAGAAAGGAAGAAAGAGACAATGGAGCAACCCAAAATTCCACGACATTTCTGTCACACAATTATAGAAATTATTTAAACATAATTTGATCCACAGAGCTAATACCCATTATTTCTAATTGAAAACTCAGAAGATACTAGTATATGCAGGAATGGTTATAAACATGTGCTAGGAAAGCGATGTCCAGTATGCTTACATTAATTACATAGATTTCTTACTTGTTTTAACTTTTTCCATGATAACTTTCAAAAACCTATAAGAATGAGAAATTTTACAATCATTTTCCAAGCATGGAGGAATTAAATTTCTGATACAGAAATTTAAAGCCATGGGTAATATGCTTAGCAATAAGTGTGTCATGACATGAAGAGAATTTATGTAGACTTCAGACTAAAAATGAGCTGTCTGAATCCAATTCTTCTTAGGTGTTATTATGAACAGGAAACAACAACAACAAAAAAGTTATTTAAAAGTGTAATTTAATTATGACAACAGTAAGGCTTCATTATTTTGCAAAATAGTTTCTGAAGAATAGATTGCTAGTTGCTTCAGAATCGACAGGTTTCACCACTGTGAAGTAGATATTCAATCCATGTATTTGTACCTTCAGCTATACCAGGTGTAGAGTTTTGCAACAGAGATATGTAAATAGAGTAACAAATAAGTAAGAACATAATATGAAAATTGGTGAGTTTTATTTCAGGATTATAGACAGAAAAAAAAATTCAGATAAAATAATTGTAAACTTCCATAGTTTGAACAAAGTTAGTGCAATATGTCATCAAGGTAAACAGCAGAAAACATCTGGTTTCCTGAATGGGGAAGAAAGAATTAAATATAACAGTTTATATATGAAGGACTGCCTATGTCTATAATTAGATGGAATCTCAGTAAAAATATTTACATTCTATTAGACACTTTACAGATAATTATTTGCTTACATAAGCTGACGGAAATGCTATGTGGAAAAAGTATGGAAGGGAATTAAATACCTAATTTGGATTTGTCCCCAAAAAAGAGGCTGACAAAAAGAAAACAGTGTTACCAAAGATACTGGAGTTGTGTTTTCCGTGTGACAAGTAATGCTAGTAATATATCATGCAGACAGAGTATATGCTATTTTTCTAAATGGTAGATGTTTAGAAAAATACTATTCCTGGAATGGAAACATCCAAGTATAGAGCCTCAAGTATTACTACTGTTCAAGCGTAACCACTCTGCTGTGTTTATCACTAATCCAAATAATTCCAAAAGAAACCTAAATAACCTTAAAACTGCATGGTCATGCTCTTTTTCAATTAAATTACCTGGTATATACCCTTGACACACCTAAAGCAGGAAGGACAAGTGGATAACTAGAATGAAAGAGACGAACTCCAGCCCTGCTACTGGAAGGTGCTGAATTGCTGTTGCAACTGCAGTCTGTTCCAGCGTGCCTGCCCTGTTCCCAGTGTGATTGCAGCTCCACTGGTAACTGCTGTAGTCCCGCTTGGAGCTGTGACTTCAAGTTCGAGGACTGCTTTACTGGTACCTGTATGGGTGCAAATGTACCAGAATTTAAAAAAAAAAATATTTAATTCTCATCTTGATAATCAAAAAGAAGGCTGACCAGAAGAAGGTTAGAAATTAATGTGCACCATGTAATGTTTGACCGTTGTTTTCAGTAATAGTTTTAAACTTCCACTTTTTTTTCCCCTTTTATTGCTTTATTTCCACTAGTTATAAGATAGCTACTATAAGTATGTGAAGGAGAAAAACTGCAGTTGCTCCTCACAGCAAGCGAGATGTTTGGTTGGCATTTGTTGAGGCAGGTCTTGTAGATCTCTCTCCACTAGATAATCTATCTGTAGGTGTATCCCTCAATGGCAGGTTATGTAGCATTTATCTTCCTTTCACCTAAGGAGCCTAGAGTACAGTGCAAGAGCTGTTCTATCTTCTAACATTGCCAAACTGTCCTAAGTCCATTGTTGACTTTTCCAGAATCCCTTGTACTGTACGCATGCAGGAAAGCTACTGGATATAGCCCCAGAAATTAAAAAGTTACTGCTGCCGGTGATGTGTTCTCCCTCACCAGAAGTTACTTTCACATTAAAGTGAAGAGTGGAACATGTGGGTAGCTTGGTTGCTTGAGTGCAAATCCAGAGCCTTTGCTCCTAGTCCAGTTCCACTGTCAATTGAACCAGAATGCTGGGCATTACGCTGAAGCGGTCCAGGTGTGAACATACCTTCCTTGTGGCTCGCTCTCCCCTGGCGGCAATAACCCTTGGCAAAGGGACAGCAAGAAATAACAGGACATTTTAAGTGGCAACTGCCCTTTCTGCTGTGTGTCTGTTCATAGCTGAAAACTATGCTATTAAACTGATGAAACTCAGCAATATTTATCAACAGGATTATTTTGTCACAAGTGAGGACAGAAACCTAATGTGCCTGATTTAGATATCCAGAAATTTAAGTCTTGCATTAATTAAGTGTTAATTAATTAATTAATTAAGTGTTTAAGTGTTGCATTAATTAAAAAAAAAAAAATTAAAAGTATAGCCCTTAATTCTGTAGCACTAATTATTGATTTTTACACTGATGTGACTTTCTTCATCTAAGCTGTTATACCAAATGTGCAGTAGTGAGCAGCTGAACAAATTTTGGACTTGTCTTAATCAAAGGGAAACGTGCGTAAGTTTAATGGGATAGAAGTGTTACAGTTCTTCAGAGAATCAGTTTTAGACAATTGTAAGAATGATTTGGTAAGTGTCTGCTTTTGGTGACTGCATATTGATGCACACATTGTCACCAGTGAAGATATGTAATTCCTGGGGCCTTCCTGATCTCTATCTGCTTTCTTATTCCTGTTGCTTCTGTCCTGTTGGTATGTTTAAACTGGATATCCAACACAGTATCTTCTGGCTCTGAAAACAAATTCTGGAAATAACCATCTTGCTGATGTGGGCTGAGACCAAGTCTTAGCGTAGTTTAAACCACCCTTAGGAGGGAAGGAAGTTTACTTTTGACACTGTAGGTCAAATAAGGCCATGTCTGTTCTATATTTAAGGCTGCTTCCAAATCTACATCTCTGCACCATAGCAAAAATACTGCTCCTGAGTCCCATTCAGCTCCTTTTCTTGCAAAAAAATAAACATGTAAGTGCATCACAGCTTTTGGTTTAGAGTGGAAAGAATGATGAATGGCTTTTTTCACATAAAAAAAAAAAAACCAGGATGGAATAAAGAGGTGAAAGTGGTTCCTGAACACAAATTCTTTCAGAAATAGTAAATATCTGGAAATTTCTTTACACTGAAGCCATCCTGTTGAGTGTACACTGCACAACAAAAGCCTACTGTGTTTTCTGAATAAGCAATTTGCTAACAAGGTGGTTGAAAAGACAGACAGTAAAAATAGTTCTTATAAAACCTGTGGAATAGTACAAATCTTTTGCTAATCACAGAACAGCTTTGTGACTCTATCCTACACTAAAAGGATTTTTAAATTTTTATATTAGTTTTTGAGGGGTATCTAATAATTCCCCCTCTCCTCTTTTCAGTGGACAGACAAGGGAACAAATATTATCAGAAAAATATTTTATTTAACATAAAATTAGTGGGTAACAGGTTTTGTTCCATCTATACACTACAATAACTGACCATGGTAAAAGTACTTTGAGGCTGGGGATTTATCCTCTAACATATATGCAGCAATGTGCACTTTAGATGTTTTTGCATGCCAGATGTACCACCTTTCAAATAGACTGGTACAGATTGTTTGCATGGATGCAATATAAATTGGATCAAGCAACTGATGTGACTTGTTTGGTTTTTTAATCATCATCTATTTTGACTTTTTTTTTCAAGTTAGATCAGTCTCCCAGATAAAATTTACAGCCGATCCACATAAAATGTCCCATCGCAACTGAGAGCAGAGTGCACTATGTCTCAGGGGATGAATAAACAGTGGGAAAGGAGAAGGGAAGAACTATCTTACAGAGACAGTGCCACAGAGTGTGTTATGTCATGAGACTACAGCCAGAGCAACAGCGGTCTGAGATCTAGTTCATTGTCTTTAGGGAAGAATGTTTCTTCAATTCAGGTACTGACATTATGATATTACCAGTTGCTTTCCTTACTGGTGAGATCTTAAAACTTGTGCAGAAGAGTCAGAAAACATAAAAGTATTTTTTTACTGTAAGCTGTAAACTGAAAAAAAGAATAACTAGGGAGGAATTTCACTGAAATATTTTAAGAAAGACTGGAACATTTTCATGTTGTGTCTTGCTCAAGCTTTTGTGAACACAGTTTTATGCTCATTTGACTTCTGGCATTCATTAAGCGTCTCTATACTGGAGCAGTAACCTACAAAGTCTTCTCGACTTCTATATTTGACACTCCTGGCAAGAGTGACAAAATGTACTTGCCAAATAATTATCTCCCATGGCAAGTCACTGAAGGGATGGAAAAACACTGCGAGAGATTATCATACCTTTAGGACAGTCGTCATGTTCACAGATCTTAAAAACTGCAAAAAGCATGCTTTTTAAAAAGAAAAAAAAACAACTCTAAAAGAGGCATTGAAAACTACTACTTGCAGCATTATATATTACATAATCTGATGTGTGTATGTGAAGATAACTGGCTATAAAATACCCTTGCCAAAAACTGCCTTTTTTGAGATCAGTCCAGGAAAATAGATGATAGACTTTACTGAAAGAAGCCTTGCTTTTTTTGGTGAATTTCAGTTGTATTTATTGCTACTACAATTTTTTTTTTCTTAACATTTTGATGCATGAGCAGCAGTACATCTTTATTCAGGGAAATTTAACTTTTAAAATGCAATTTGGTGAGTTTGCTAAAAAGATTATATTACATGTTTGCCTTCAGTAGAGAGACTGAAGCTTTGTAATAAAAGAGTTTCTTATCAGTCCAGTGTTCTTAAATCAAGAATTCGGGAAAAAAAAGTTAATCATTTACAGCAGGCAGCAAGGACAGCACAGCCTTTAACCTGTGCCTCAGGGTCAGTGTATGACCTGTACACATCCTGCTGCAGGGGCTGCTCCAGGCTTCCCGAGGGGCACTGGCTGTGCTCCCCCAGCGTCGAGTTCTCCCGCAAAGAGGAGAAGCTGCTCAGCCATTGCGTGGGCTAAGAAGTAGCCCCAGGATTTTAAGACTGGGGAAGAGCATTGACATGGCCACAGCAAGAGGGCTGAGATAAAACTCATGCACCCAAAGGTCCAAAGGGAAGGATCCCAGGCTAGCGACAGAGCAGGCAGTAGCTTTATGTTCCTCCTTGCTCAGCACTGTCTGCTGCCCCAACTTCTGTTCTAGGAAACCTGTGTCTGCCATGAGGCTGGGCCTGTGTTTTTCTTGGTCTCTTTTCAGTTGTTCTGGCAAGCAAAGTTCAATGCATCTGTAGTATTCTCCCATCCCTCCCTCCTATCGTCTTCCCTCTGTACTTTTCATGTGTTGTCAGTAATGGCCTAATTAACTCCTTTTGGTAACTATGCAAGTTAATGAATTTCCTGACCTCTATGCAATTGGTCTTTCTAGAAGAAAAGCCCTTTCTACCCACAGGAGATTCTCAGCAGCTCATAAGGTTGGGCTTTTCAATCTAGCATCTGTGAGGATGCTGTTACAACACTAGAGTAGACAGCAATGAATTTTGCTTTCACAGCAAAAGACGGCTTTCAGGTTGTGTGTTTTTTTTTTTGTTTGTGTTTTATATAAATATATATATAAAGAGAGAGAAGCTTGGCCAGCCCATTGTGGAAATTTACTGGAGAGAGCAGTAGGTAGTTTTTACAGGCAGGGGGGGCAGACCGTGAGGGTGGTGGCAGGGCTGTGGGATTCCTTCAGCCACTGGTGCTGCCAAACTCTTTTCTAACTTCACATCAGGCCTTATTCTTCCCTATTCTTGCTTCCCCTGCCTGCTCCTTGGCTTTTTTTATTGAGAAGTTAGAGGTTAAAAACGGCAGTGCAATCCATCCTGCAGGATTCTGCAACAACATGGCCATTTTGCTGTAAAAACACGTCTGTTCTTAAATTAAGTCATAAACAGGATAAATTATGTCTATTAATTTATATCTGGCATTTTGTTTGACTTTTTGTGTTTGCTTAGCATAGGTGCTGCAAATTAGGTAAGAAAAATGATGATATCACAGAGCAGATTTCTTCCTTGGAACTGAGTAAGATTTTCATAACATTGAAAATGGAAAAACATTTTTACAAGAATCAGTTATATATAGTTCTAAGTTAAACCCTTGAAAGATGGGTAAAATACAGCATGACACAGATATTTCTTTAAAATAAATCCTTTATTGCTTTTTATAGAGGTGGAAACTGTTCTATAGGACACAAAGGAAAAATGAGGAAAGGGTAAGAGATTGTAATTTTATAGTTTTAGAAAGTAACTAGAGGCAGATAACTGATAATTCTGTACAACAAAATGATAAAAGACAAGGAAGATTTATTCAGGGTTGCACAAGGATGTTTTATAAGCTGTTAATAGTCTTACACTGAAAAAGGGGACATCGAGATTAGATTTAATGAGAAACTTTCCAACAGAAAGATTTGACAGTGGAGCAGTCTGTCAAAATGGTTATTGAAGTACAATCACAAGAAATGTTCAGGAAGAGATAAGATAAAACTCTCAAGGGAGCAGTTAGCCCAGAGGTTAGGTAGATCTGATCAAAATCATAGTCTTGGTGAGGCTCTTGGGATTTGAGTTTTTTAAAAAAATAATGTAATGCATTCGTTCATGCCATCTTCTCAGTCCATATCCTTACAAGTTGTTAATCTTCTTTCAAGCTTCTCCAACAAGAAAGGGCATAAATATATTTTTCATGCTCACTCTTACTGGGCAGAAGAACCTGATATTTGTCATACTGTGAGAGCTAAGTAGGAAACTCAAGATGAATGTATGGGAGTTTTAAATTATTTAATTCTTCCTCTGTCTGGGAAATACCAACTGGGCTATCTGATACTGCAATTTCCTGTTATATAATGACAGATATTGCAAATACTGGGGATTCTGATTCCAGTCATGCCACTTTGTACTAGCTAGTAGAAGATGTAACTGCACAGCTTCTGGGATTATATTTGCTAATTTGCTAGGGGTCTTCTAGTCCTGATTTCAGTCACTCTGCATACTGCAACAATAGCTCAAGTTGTTGGATTTGGTCTTGCTCTGCTATTTTTAAAATGAGTTTCTATCTTTTGATGGGAGCAGTTAAAATGAAACTAGAGAAGAGGAACTAAAAAATGTTGCTGACCATATTTTTCTGCACTATTATGAGGACAAAGGTTACATTTCAGAATAATCTTTGCTTTTTTTGTGGTCCAAGATAGTCCAAAAGCTTTTCAGAGGAGGTTTAGCCTTGCTTTGATTTATGGCTAGCTACTTAATCCTAAGAAGCTGTTCTCTTGAGAGGGGATTGATAGGCTTAAGGGATGCAATGGTTATGCTCAGTTTCTCTTGACCATTTCTCTCACAGTGTTTGCTGGGAAAAAGCAGCACCACACCTGTGTGAGGATTGCCTTGCTGAGTCTTCAAGAGAGAAGTAGAGTCAGCTTTTTAGCTGCCATGGTGGGTTTAGCAATTCAGCCCTCTCCTCGGACTGCTGTGAAAAAGTCAACAGAGCTGTTGTCAAGGGAAATGGGGATAAAAACTGCTCCATCTGAACAGCAACAATGCCATTGGAAGGACAGGATAGCAAACTGCATTTACATTTACTGAGGAAAGAAATAAGAATCACAAGATAAAAGGCAGAGGAGGATGAGGATGGTGAATGGAGTTAGGTTATACAAGAGAACTGGTTAACTGGAAAGGGTAATTGGACATTAAGACAATGTCCAGCAAATTCTATTTAAATACTTTGGTTATAGGTAGTTCAGAAATTAATTAGAAATTGTGATGATAGATGATTTACAAGTTGTAGGCTAGGTACTGTTTCAACCTTTGTTACCGGAATTCAAGGCTAGATTAGACACATTTCGGTGAGGAGTGATCTAGAGGTTGCATTTGTTACGGGGGTTGGAATTGCTCCACAACACATTTCAAGGCAATTGTTTTTTTAGGCATCATTTCCTATAACTTCAGCAGAGATAGCCCCGATCATTTAAAAAAAGCTGCTTTTTGTTTCATGCTACCAAGGCCCAGGGCATACTGAAGTAAGGATGTATGTATGTATACATAGGATGTATGCTCAGTGAATGCTTCTTCAATTAATGCAATTGATTGGCCTTCAGGATATAAAAAGTGGAGGAGAAACCAAAGCTATGTTGTTTTTTTTTCTGAACAGATGTTGTACTAATTATGTGCATAATTTCAACATTTAATTGAGGAGAAGACTCCTTATGCTTCGATTATCAGAAACTGTCTAGAATTTGCAGTCAGTGATACTAGAGTTCACGGCAAGTCTTTTGAAATTCAGAATACATGTGCAATTTATATACTAAGATATACTTGCATCTCAGGCGTGTTTTAAAAGCTGTTAAAATGCCAAAATTCAGGCTATGCATAACATTCTTTTACCATATTTCCTTTATCATACAATCTTTACTGGATAACTGCACACCCTATTGAAGCCAAAACCCAACCCAGTATACAGCTATGTTTTGGTACCAAACATTTAACATTGTTCAGATTCTATCTTCCTCTGCATGTGTCTACACGTATTCTCTCTCTGTCCTTCCAAGGCAATAGAGAGAGATGGACAATAGATGGAATACAGTTACATAGACACTGTTAGGTGAAATCAGGGGTGTAACGTGTCTGGTTTGTTTTATTTGATGCGCATGTCTCTATCCCTCAGAACCTGAGGTTGCAAGACTTTGTTTTTTCTAACTATTCCAGTAATTTAAGGCCTTATTTTGAGGGCATGTACTACATAGAATTGGAAGGTTGAAGGTTACTTCAAGTTAAGTGCTTAAGTTCAGAATTGTTTCTTTTTAAATGATCTTAATTGGGAGTAGTAACGGGCAAAACAGGGACTGAACGCGATAAAAACAGTGAAATGATTATGGGGAATTTATGTTCTAGTTGTGGGGAAGGGACAAGTGGTGAATTGTGTGTAAATTGTCTACCCACTGTTGGTGTTGTGAGGATATTATTTTGATTTTGGTGCAGGGAATTATTCTTTTTTTTTCTGTTGATGTGTGTGTATTTTAATTATAATTCTTAAACAGATGACTAAGATCAGCATTTATTTCCTGACACTGGATTGCTTCTACTGTGGATCTTTTCTCATCTTTGATCTCTTGCAGGGCTTAGCTGATACTGAAGCAGCAGTACATAACAAAACACTAGATACTTCAATGATATCTCCATTTAGTGATCCTAGCAAAATAATTATGCTGATTTTTTTTTTCATGTACAGCAGGCTTTTCTTCAGTAAACTTTTTTCTTTCCCTTTACAGATTTCAAGCATGTGTTTATTTTGCATCTGTCTTTCAAGCTATGTCATGTGGTATCCATTACTTAGCATCTGTGTTCATGGCTGTTACTCCTAACTTTGTATGTGGGATACCTGGAAATGTGAGTAGTGTTCTTTCCTTCAACTCCTCTGAATCAAGTATAGAAGACATCTGGACACTGTGGACATCAACAGAAAATTACATTGTAGTCCAGCTGGAAAATGGGGAAGTTTGGGAACTCAACCAATGCAGCAGGTCCAAACGAGAAGTCAGTTTGGATCTGGCATATGAATACAAAGGCAACAAGTCCGTATTTTCTTGTTCTGATGGATTTCTCTATGATGATACAAAGTGGAAGAGCACTGTTGTTACGCAGTGGGATCTGGTCTGTGACCGAGAATGGCTTGCAAAATTAATCCAACCTACATTCATGCTTGGAGTCTTGATTGGAGCAGTGGTTTTTGGTGACATTGCTGACAGGTAAAGTGCCATTCTCTGAAAATTGTAGCTTCAGACTGCAGTAGCTCCATATGTGTCTACCGATTTTGTTGTTTTCATTTGGGAGGTTTGGATAGTGTTTTACTCACAGAGATGTTTAACTCAATTTCTTTTTCCAATAGCAAGTACTAATTTTAAAATGTATTCGCAAATCATTTGCTTTTAGATTTTTTTTTCCCTACTTTATATCAGCCATTTTTCTAGACCTTGATCCCTCAAATTGCCCTGTGCAGCTAGTATTTGCACCTAAATTATTATTATTTTTTTAAACAGGAATAGCAATAGTTAGTAGTACTAGCAACAGTAAAACCTGGGAGTCAGTTTTCACCTCATTTTCTCTCCTCATGGAAACCAGATTTTTATTTCTGGCTATGATAAACCACTGAAGGGCTATTGGAAGGTTAAAAATAATATATTTTAAAATCACAAATTTCCTAACCTCTGTCATGATTACAGCTCTATGGGGCTGATGCAAAGGCTTTGAGGGTTTGATCAGACCCCACATTTTTAAAATAAACACCCATACAGTATTTTTCCTTGCTTTCCAATTTTAGTTTTTCTCTGAGTGGTTAGCTTAATCTTCAGTCTCTTGAAGGTTAGTCCAGAAAAATGGTTGTCAGTGAGCTGAGCTGTAGTTTCACTTATTTACCAGCATGTACAAAGTTCTCTTTGAGCATGAGAGTCAGTCCATAGAGGAACTCAACCTGAGCAGTCCCTTGCTCACAGTGCTGTCCTTCAGCCCACTCCCCTCTGACACTTCCTCCCTGGATATTTTCTCAAATCATGCACTGAGATCCAGCGTAGAAACTGGACTCAAAAACAGTAGTGAGATCCAGGATGTACATCTGTATCCTCCTGCTTCTCTTAGTTTTCTCTCTCAACACAAATACACGTATTCCTACCTGAGAAGAACACCAGGCTGCGCCCCTCTACCCATATGAGAGTCAATGCCTAAGCTACATTGTACTTGGTTTTAACTCAGACAGTTTATGCACCTGTGTTTTGATTTGAAGGCTGAGTTAGTGTTATTTATCTCTGTAAAGGAGCTTGTTGACCGACAGCTCTGTTAGGTGGAGGGTGAAGTTTCACCCCCCTCTATAAGCAGAAAAAGGAGACCAGGCATGTTGTTTTCTGGTTTTCCTTCATGCTATGGTGTTACAGCTACAACTTTACTTTACTATGCAAAAGTAAAGATTTTTTTTTTTTTAATTTGGCTTTTAGAACACATGGAATCAATCCTCCCTCCTAATTCAAGGCTTTGTATAACTGCATTTAATACAAAACCAGAATATAATGCCAACATTTGTTCTTGTTCCTTAAAATCATTCATAGCTTTATTAATTAATACTCAGACATGATTTATAAGGTTAGGATCATATTGTTCTCATTTCCATTAACTCAAGACATGGACAGCCAGTTAAGATAATACACACATTCTGAGTTGCTTATTTACAACCATAGATCTTGCAGCTGAAAGTTATTACTTTCTGACACATTCTGGCTGTTGGGAAATAAGCTAGTGGGTTCCTCCCATTCCTAATTAACAGATTTCCCAACAGAAGAACTCTGACAGCTGGGACTCACTGGGATCTCTTCTGGCAGGGATCAGAAACCCAATGTGCATGACTCCAGGTCAGGGTTGGAGAAAAATAGGAGGGCCCTGGAAAGAACTATGCTATGTGGCTGTTCGGACTGCACCTCCTATTTACAACATCACTTTCCAGGGTTGTTTTAATGTGGTACCGAATACGGAGAAAAACTGACAAATGAGCCCACAGCCCTGAAGGTCCTCAAACTCTATGTCTAAACGTGATTTGCACATCAGCGAAAAGCTGTTCACAGTGAAGCAGATAATAAAAGTCCAAGAGAATATTATCAGGGAAGAATAAATGATTCTGCGCATTTTGTATTACAGAACATTTGTAGACAGAATATAATGAATCCTCAGTAGAGGGTTGTATACCTGCTGCAGATTTCTAGGTTTTCTCCTCAGGTGAGCTTCTTATTGATAGCATATGCTAACTTGTTTAGGGACAGCTGACTCTGCTTGGTATGTTTTCTCCCTGAGATGTGGGAAGAAGATTAACAAATAGAAGTTCCTTTTTATTAAATGCCCTTCTTTTACACTGGAAATTACTATCTTGTTGATGGGCAGCTAGTATTTGACATGGGATTTTTTTGCTGTTAGTATACTGGCTTATTGGATTTCTGTGTTTGTATGTGCATGCATGTGTGCTGTGATGCAAACGGAAAATTTTATTACAGAATTCAACTTTAAATAACTGGACAAAGATATGTTACAAAAGCCTTGCATTACTATACAAATTGGTTGTTACTTTGGCAAGAGATAGCATGTGTTATCACAGCTAACATTTGTTAGAAATTATCAACTAGGCATTACTTAATATAAAATATATGAAAAGCAAGTCTTACCTACTGTAGTCAGAAATAAGGCAGAGTAAATTTGCAGATTAGGTATGTAGAAATTAAACTTGAGACTGGAGGTAGGCATATGTAATGCATGTTGCTTCCAGCCAAGAATAGTGGAATGGAAGTTCCTTCTATAGGAGCTTCCTTCTTCATGTGTTTAGTTGGAATTACTGAAAAAATAATCATTTTCTTTCTCATGTGGTGAGGAAAATACAGGTAACTAATCTACAGTTTCTGTGGTGAGTGAGAGCATTAAGTACAGTATTTTCAGACTCACTTTGAGATAAGGTCTCTGGAGTTGCAGATGTATTTTAATAAAATGTGTGTGGTTATTCATGATTGTATTACTTCTGTGATTTGCAGACTGGGAAGAAAGCGTGTTATATGGTTCACAAGTGCTGGTCAGTTTGTATTTGGCATCGCAGTGGCCTTCACATTTGACTACTACAGTTTCGTGATTGTTCGCTTTCTTCTTGCTATGGTAAGAAAGGCTGTTCACCCTGGCTCTTTTTATGTGTCATTTCCTACCCCTTCTCAGGAAAACCTCCTTTTTGTTCTTTCCTCTTCTACTTCACTATTCTAAAGCCCCCTCTGTTGCACTTATTTCAGCAGAGCAGGGAGAGTCTGAATGTTCTTGGACCACAGCACTTTTCCTCTTTGAATTAATAGAAAGCATCTGTATGAAGCAGTGTTTGGTACTTCCTCCATCCCAACCTCTGCTGGACTGGTAATTAAATACCAAGTGTGAGCAGCAAACTCTAGATTCTGCATTGCAGCTGCCATTGCATTTTTTTGTTATTGTCAGAAATGGAGTATAATTTTCTTAAAATAACAAATCTATAATAAGTATGATTTTTATCTCTACCATTTTGAGTGATGGAGGGGAGATGCATGTTTTCTCTTACATGCATCTCTTTGGTCTTTTAGACTACATCTGAAATACTGAATACATAGGTAGACATGTTTAATACCTAGATGTTATACTGTACTTAAGGGTATTCCAGTATATGTGTTTATGCATATCTAGACACATACCTTTATTTATATGTGTGACATATATCCAATATCTAATATATATTCAACATTTTTATATATAGTAACCAGTTTTAAGTTACTATTTTCCATCCAAAAGTATAATATTTGTAGTCTTTCACTATATAACGCATAAAGAAATTAGAAAGCTATCACAAGAAAAATTATGTAAGTAATTTAAAGTAGGTTCGAAATTTGAAAATAATCACAGAATTTATTTTATTCCTGCTGGCAGTGCACTAGTCAAGACAGGATCTTGCACCTGGAGATTCCTTTGCCTTATTAGAGCTCAGAAGGATTTCCTAGCAGGAAAAACTGCATGGGCATTTCGACCTTGAACAGTGAGATCAACAGGAGTCCCTCTACTGACTCCCTTGGCTGTTGATGCTAAAGGCTGTGGTAGTTTAGAAAAGCAAAGTGCTGTGACCAGAACGATGCTGTAGATTTTAACCCCCCACTGGGACTGATTTGTGAGATGGAAGTCTAAAGCTTTGACCCTGTGCTACTGAGATCAGTGCAGCTTTCCTATCAGGTTCAGTAGGTTCAGAATCAAAGTTAACTGGAATATTTTTAAACAGAAAATTGATTAATCAAAACAATATACTGGAATATTTTCTAGTCTAAATTTTCTAGCTGTGTTTTGAAATGTTTTGAGATACTAAGTGCTTGACTCTTACTAGAGAAACTGATATATATATATGCAATAATATGTATATTCAATGAAGAAATACTGTAATGTGGAACATGACAGTAATTACATTCCATTAATATAGCTACATAACGTATGAGAACCTATAACCATATAAATGAGATTATTTTCCAACATTGTAAAAATTTGATTTTATGAGATAATTTACAAGTTTGTGGAAGGTAACTTTCAGTAAATTTGCAGTTCCCTGACATTCAGATTATTAATAGTTTACTTAAAAGCTAAGGTCAAGGTTTTCCAAAGTGGTAATTACTTCAGGGGACCTCATTTTCCCTAGGGTCCAGTTTGCAATGTCATTAAGGGACCTGATTTTTGGAGGTGAAGGGCTTAGTGATATCAGCAAACTAGACTCTTTTTCAGGTGTCCCTTGCTGGCTCTCCCGCACTACAGAGAAGCATCCAAAATCACTTCACATTTTTAAATACAGTGTCTAATCAGTCTGAAGCTTTGAGTGAACTTTTTCCCCATCTGATTTGTTTTCAGGCTTCCCTTTTTTTCTGTCAGTGTGGGACATGCCAGTGTGGTGGCAATTAAGCATACACAAAGGTGGAACATGTTAGCTGTTTGTTTTTGCTGTTAGCTATTGCACAGGGACAGTAGATACAAACCTCTCTCTTTTTTTTTCCCCCTCCTCTCTCCCACCCCCTCCAGGTTTCAAGTGGCTATCTGGTTGTGGCTTTTGTTTATGTGACGGAATTTGTTGGCATTAAAGCACGAACCTGGGCTTCTATGCATGTCCATGCTTTTTTTGCTATGGGAATTATGATTGTGGCACTCGTGGGATTTTTGGTTCGGACCTGGTGGGTCTATCAGATATTTGTCTCCATTGCAACTCTTCCCTTTGTCTTGTGCTGCTGGATGCTCCCAGAAACACCTTTTTGGCTCCTGTCAGAGGAAAGATACGAAGATGCACAAAAAGTAATTAATATAATGGCAAGATGGAATAAAGTAAGCACTCCCTGCAAAGTTTCTGAACTGTGCTCAGTGCAACACGATGATCTAGTCAGTGGCAGAACGGGTGACAACGACACGTCCTCCACAAAGAAGCACAACATCTTAGACCTGTTTTGTAATTGGGACATTGCAAGAAGGACCATCACAGTCTGGCTTATCTGGTTCACTGGGAGCTTGGGGTACTATGTCTTCTCCCTCAGTTCTGTCAGTCTAGGAGGCAATGAATATTTAAATCTCTTTCTCATAGGTAAATATTTTTGTACCTTATTCTGTTTGTGATAGAACTAGAACATAACATTTAGAAATGCCTATAGATTTGGCAGCCATTTGTTTAACTTTGTTCATTCAGTTATGAACCTTGTTCAAAAAGTTTCTTACTAACTCTTTGTAAAGTCAATTAACACAGGAGGAGTATAATTCACTCCACATTTCACTGTTTCTGAAAAAAAAAAAAGAGACAATTTAAAATTTCTTGGTGTACACAATTCTTCTCTACTTGTTTCCTCTTTGCCTCCAAGCCTATAGCAGTTTCACACAAACACCAAGGGAAGCAGACCAGCAACAGAAAATTCACATGGCTATGTTATAGGCACAAACTGGGAAAATGAGAAAAAAAATAACTATTCCTTTCATCACTTACAGTCATGATACGTTGAGTCAGTCTATGTGGAAAATAGATTCATAATTCTCAGAAGCAAGAGCAATTTTAGTTTTCTCAAGAGTATATTTTTAATGTAGCTGTACTATTCTTTTGATTTTCCTGGTCTGACTATAGTCTTTCTCTGGTGTGTAGGTTGTTTACAAAGGCAGCTCAGTGCATTCAGGGCCTGATCCAAAGTTGATTAAAATCAGTGGAGATACTCCATTGACTTCAGAAGACTCTAGATCAGACACGCAGTTCGGAGCCAGAAAAGCAGCAAGAATTAAATCATGCGCTTTACTTTATGCAACTGAGCGCTCTCAGGAAAGTGAATGTGACTGTTCATGTACATAAGCACACAGAAGGACTGGGCTCTCATGAATTCAGTTTGTGTTGTCACATAGCGTATTGGTAGACTGACATGTTGAAGAGTGGATGCCAGTATTGCACAGATAACTACACTGTTACAGTGGAGTACAGTACATAAGTCACCATATCCACTTCCTCCGAAGTATTTTAGCAGACTAACAAACACTGAATAATTGCAACCTGCTTTTACCAATACAGGCCCAAAATATTGTTTCCCGGTATTTTAAGTGTATTGACATACTACACGTGCTTAGTAAAGGAACGCAGCGTATTTGTTCAGGGCTGTATCTTACATTCTTCCTTGATTTTACATTGGATATAGTAGCATTCTTCATGAGCAAGTTGGTTTAAAACATGTCTGGACTGGCTTAGGCGCAATGTAATTTGTCTAGGGGCAAATCGTGCTTAAACAGGGTTTGTGAACAGTCCTAGCCAAATGCCAGTTCCTTTGGCGCTGCAGAGGTTTTTCTCTGGAAATAGACACTAGGAAGATATTATCTGAGTAAGAGTGGGATATTGTAAGCAGCTGCCCTCTTTTTAATGGAGAAGAGAGAAAGCTGAAACCTCACTCTCTGTATTTGTGGAGCTGGCTCAGAAAAAAACTGGACCTGGAGAGACTTTGCTGGCCATTTACATGGAGGTGATTCGGGGCTGAAGCTGGGGGAGGCACCTGTGGCTGCGATTCAGTGTCCATATGGAAGCTGGCAAGTCCTGAGAGGTGTGTTGGTGTGACACCAGCAGTATTCCTTGTGGGCATGCTTAAGCTGTTGATGTGAAAAACCTGAAGCAAAAGAGCTGCAAATGGAGAGATTTCAGTCACAAGTGCCAGTGTCATGAAAGCAGGACTGCGGCCTTGCTGTTTTCTGTAATTTTCCACCCCAAAGAGAACTGGAGCTGCTCTGCACTGTGAAACCTGTTTCCTTTGCCCTTCTCCATCCCTCACTGCTATATTTTAGGCCATATTTTCTGCCTTCTATTGCAATTTCTGTTACGAAGTGAACTAGCTCAACACACTGGATATCTCTGGGTTTCACTTATTACCCCCTAGATTAAATTAACCCTCATAAAGAGGAAGTTAAAGTTATAATAGAAATATGTGTAATTATGACTTAAAACAAAATAATTTCATACTGACAGGTGCTGTGGAGTTGCCTTGCTATATCGTTGCTTGCATTGGGATGGACAAACTGGGAAGGAGAAACACACTCATTCCGTTCCTTATTTTAAGTGCATTGATCTGTGTTTTAATTATGGTCATACCTCAGGTTAGTCACGTATTGGTGAAAGTGTGCCTGTAGTAGAAATTGATTTTAAAGTCTGTCTGTAGATGCAGCTGCTCTTTCTAAATCATATAGTTGACTAAAGGCTGTTTTAAAAATGCAGCTGCCAGTCTAAGATTGATTTCTGTATTTTCAGTACAGACTTCACAGTTTCATTGCTGTAGTCACGTGTAAAATATTCTCAGGGCTTCAGTGAACCAGGACTGGTGAAAAGTTATATGGAAACTAGTTACTTATTGAGACCGATTTCAAAAAAAAACAAGCAACAAGCAGTGCTTATTGCTTAAAGAAAGGTCACAGCTTTCAAAGGATTTAAATTAAATTTGGAACAGTGTTATTGTCTGGTGATTTATTTTATTTGTGCTCTCTTTCAATAGGATTTCAATATATTAATTATCTTAGCAAACATGGCTGGAAAATTTTCAATAGGTGTGGCATTTGGCCTTATATATCTCTACACTGCAGAACTGTACCCAACAATTGTAAGGTAAGAACCAGTCATATATTTTTCATTATTTTCCTGTTATTTCGTCTTCTTTGTTATGCCCCTGGGCCAGATCCAGCAGCTCTTGGCATTAATAGCAGTGGTCTGAAAAACTTGGGATGGGATGAGTTCCCTCGCTGCTTCCAAATTGTCTAGTATTTTGCTACACAATAAATTTTTATTTATTTTTCATTTCCATTGCATTGATTGGTTTCACTGAGGAACCAGAAGAATACTCAGTACTTTCTTAAACATTATTTCTGCCTTTCTTAAAAATTCCTAGTTGTTCATCCTGTAATCTATGCTGAATTATGATTATATTTTTAATCGTAATTCTAGAAGCAGCTGAATTTCACTACAGTATAGATTTACACTGGTGTAGCAGTAGTTTCCTAGTATAATTGCATAAAGACACATAGAATCTTACTGATGTTTTAAGTGTCTTTGCGTTTCTAATTGTTTGCTTTATCTGCCAGAATTCTCATTGAATCTTTGTTTCATGTGTAGATCGCTTGCTGTTGGAAGTGGAAGCATGATGTGTCGTGTAGGAAGTGTAGTTGCTCCTTTCTGTGTATATCTGAGAAGTGTTTGGATTTTCATGCCACTCGTAAGTATTTATTTCAGTGGTTAATGTTTCTGGTTTAGAAACGGCGCATGTGTCACTTGTTTTCTCAGGGAAACTGAGCTGAACTTTATTTTGAAAATGAAACTGAATGAACCATTCTTGTTCTCAATTTTAAGTCTCAAGGATTAGTAAATTCATATTTTAAAAATATACAACTAAAGCAAAAGGGAGACTTTGAGTCACTGAAATCTTCTGAAATGTTTTTATGATAGAAGACATACAAATATTTATACACGGAATCTTAGTATAAAATTGATTTTAAAATTTCAATAAAAATATACTTCATCTGCCATGTAACATTTAGGAAGTGCCTTAGTCCATACTTCTTTACTCTGCAGGCCTAGCAGTTCTTGACCACGCTCCTGTTTTATTCTTACCCATTTTCAATGACACAGTTCTTCCATTCTTGGAATTCACCACGGGAGGGTCTTTTTTCTTATATTATTCCTTAGTCTTTTCCATGGCTTCCCTGGAACATTGCATCTTTGGAATAGCCTTCCAAAAGATCAAGAATGTTTTACGCTTACTATACTTGGTCTTCACAGCTGTCCCAAAGTTCCCTTTGTGTGTTTTTCATTTACAAGAACTGAACAAAACAATTGAAGAGATAGAAAAAGAGAAGCAAATGGTATATTGATGAGGTTCATGGTGACTTTGACAAACAACAGAACCTTGGGTTCATTAAGCACATCCTACTTGTAGGTGACTCCAGGTCATGCGACCTTTAGGTTTTGTCTTCTACCAGCAATTGCCCCAGCAAAAGAGAGGTGGGGCCATTCCTTCGTGGACTTCGGGAATTTTGTCTACATTATGTAGCTTCAGATCCATTTTTGACAAAATATTTCATGTATTTCACAGATGAGTCACATTTCTTCATTACATTTTTGTTATGAGGCATTTGCTGCTCAGAAATTTTACAGCTATTCAATTAATTTTTTTTCTCCTGAAAGATAATTTATGCCCATATATGTAAAAACATAAGGAATTACAAAGTTTATGTTAAGGGTTTAAGTAAAGAAGAGTTTATTAACAATTTAAAAATAGTTTGAGTTCTTTCAAAGCCCTTTAGCATTCACTCTAACTGGCACAGCAATGTTATATGTAGATTATACATGTCAGAAGGTGAAAATGTAATGAGATATGTGTTTAATCTAGATTCTTACTCTGATTTTGTCTACCACATTGGAATTTCCTGAAAAAAATGTCATTGTGTCCTTTTCATTTTGCAACTATAAAATCTTCAATTAGAGATGCTACAGATTGGTTTCAGAGAATTCTTGGGAACTTGTTTCATTATTTAAATTAATTACTTTCAGTTGTTTTGGATGAAAGTTAAAAGGATGAAGCAGACCACAAACTAATTTATTGCCTTAAGTTCCTAGAAAATGTTTTCTTTCTTAATAATGGCCCCGTACAAACCAAGATATCATCCCAGAAAAGACAAAGAAAAATTTGCACAACAGAATGGTCATGGGAGAACATTCTTTTTCTCTTGTCAATGTTTTGCCTTTACTGGCTGAGATAAAAGCTTTATCTGTGCAGAAGTGCTGCAGTTAAACCACACATGGGGAATGCTCAACCATGCTGGAGAGCAGTGCAAATGGCAGTATAAACAGAGGAATTATTTCAGCCATAAACAATTCTCAGTGTACAAAAAGTACCCAGAGGATTTGTAGAGTTGTGTAGTAGTTCACAGTGAGTATGTTTTCATTGTTAGCTCCTATTGTAAAACATTTGTCAGTTTAGTAAATAGGCTTGTCTTGAGTTGGAGCATAGCGTGCCAAGTCTCAGGTAATGTGTGTCTTTTGGAATAAAAGTGAGATGAAATGGATTACATTTTTAAATAAACTGATAGACATTGTGTTGATCCATTGTATACACCACACATTGTTAAGCAGTTACTGCTGCTATTTGTTTGATAGTCTGCCTCCCGTACAGTTATACCACCTGTGAGTAATGCAAGCATTGCATTTGTATGTCTATAAATCTTGAATAGCTCACCAAGTATGTTTTTCATGTGACAACTTTCTAGAAAACTTACAGTAAAGCAACTGCTTCATGTATAATCTATTTCTGTTTCTCAGCTGTTAAGAATTATGTTACAGTAGCCCTTTAAAAGACTTGATTTTTCTCTCAGATAAACCATCCATTATAAATTTAAAAAAAACTCTCCAATGAGGTCAGTAAAGTTAAATGAATGCAAATCCTTTGTCTAATACTAGTGGATTTTCAGGACAACCTTTAACCTTTTTTTGTTGAAGTAGGACTTTTGTAAATAAGATAACATTTTAGGTTGGTTCAAAGCCATCAGATGTGGATATAAAAAAAAATTGTTCTCAGAAGTAAAAGTATTCTGTTGTAGGGATATTTAATTCAAATTATCTTTTCTTCTAGATTAAGTCCTGGTCTTAGACTGCTGTGAAATTAAAATTGTTGCTCTAGGTAGGGAGGAAGACATATGAAAAATTATGGGAAATCTTTTTTTGAAGTTATTTATGGTAGCTGTTAGAAGCTGCTGGCTGTACTGAAGTGTTGAGAACACTTTGAGAGTACAGTTAAGCAGAAAGTCAGATTTCAAATTAAGACCCTGGAAAAGTAATTAATTTAAGCAGGTACTCCTGACAAATTAATTTCAATGGAGTTTAAACATAGTTAAATATTTTGTACAATAGTACATTTTAATCCATAAGCATTTATCTCATTGACTATATCAGAAGAACATTTTTTGATGCTGAATTATATATGTAAAATAGTAAATGTGTACAAAACATACACATTTGTTATAAGCAAGCAAAGAGCTAAATTATGTCAGATGTCTCATGAAGAAGTATGCCAAGATAAGACTGCAGAAGACTTGCTTAGACTAAATGTGAGTAACTTACTTGATAAGCATGGTTGCTGCCCCTGAAAAGGGAGGTGACATTTGGGAAGTCCTTTCATTAATATAGTGTGACTTAATTGTTTCATATTCTTTCATAGGAAATATTGGAAAATGTTTTGTAGGGTCAGGGAAAAGGAAAAGACACTGAATTAGTTGGTGTGCAGCAGCTTTCACATTAAAAAAAAAGAAAACTAACATGCGATGGAATAGAATTAAGAGCTGAGATGAAAAGGCAGGAACGGTGGTGGTGTGTATGCTTACAGAATAGTGAGAGTTTGCAGGAGAGTAGGAGGTAGGTTCATAAGGAAGGAAAACAGAAGAATGCAAAGTATCTAAAAGACTAACCGAAACAGAGGACACACACATACTCAAAGCACACAGTGTTGCTTTAACCTTGCTCTGTTGTGCATCGGGAGTGACTCTGTTCTCATAAACTCGAAGTGTGTGCGTGTCCCTAAGCTTTAATATCTTTTAAAGCCCTCAGTATCCTCAAATATAAACTTATGGCAGCCTAAAGGATGTGCATAAGAGAGGTTACTGTGGAATAGCTGCCATGTCTCAATTCATCCTGTCTTGCCATGGCAGAAAATCATGTTTTAATAGTGGAGAAGATTTTTGACACTCAGATATGAGACTTAATATTTTGTATTATATTTTTAAGTATCACTCATGCCACATATATGTATGTTTGCAAGGATTTCCCTCAGTTTGTCACTCAACTCCATTTCTTCTGATCCTATTAACTGCTAAGATTTTTTTTTTTAATTGTTCATTGTAAGACCATGACTATTTTATTTTCACTATTATTTTGTAGTATTCAACAGTATTTTGCTTAATTTTTTATTTTGTCAGCCTGTATATTTTATGCAAGTGCAAAAAGAGCAGTGTATGTAACAGTGTGAATTCTGCTTCTCAAAAGAGTGCTTGAGATAAGCTGTCCTCTTCTTTTGGAGGGGAGGGGAAGCAAAAGCAGCGAGATATATGTGCATGAAAATAGCACTGTTCAAGGTTACAATGGAGAATTCCAATTTTAAAGCATCTTCCTGACATAGAAGTCTGGCTTAGCTGCAGTTGGTAGCTGGCCAGTTCTTGTCTCAAGCTCTGTGTGAGAGACATAGGCATAGTAATTCCAAGTATTCTCTCTCACACTCTGGAAGAAAGTATTAAACAAACAGGACAGACTTGAGAATCTGCATAGGGCACGATAATGATAATACATTATCAAAGTGCAGTCATAAAATGGAAAAACACTGGGGCCAGGCATGATGTACTGTGTGGAAGCATTCCTATCAAGAGATTTGAGTAATTTATAATGTGGTGTTGGAAGAATGTCAGGGTTTAAAAGCTGTTCTGTACTTCAAAGAAGGAAAGTGTGAATTGTTCTCATTGAACAAGACACAGAAATGAAAGGAAAGAAAAGATACTCCTGAAGCATGTGTGTGCTTCTGTATCTACCCCACATGATCCTGATCCTTGCAGCACTCATGCTGAAGTAAGCTGTCATTATGGAACTGTGTACACCATGGACAAATCCAGGATATGATCCCAGTGCAAATGTCAGTAGATGCCTGCACCCCTAAGAGATCTTCGAAACTGCAGTTTAGCAAAGTATTCCTGTTGAGAGCTAGCTCTTTATCTACTGAAGAGCTCTCCTGAGCAGGGATGTGCACGTTCGTGACTCCAGGCCAGCAAGCCATACTGAGAAATTCTGATCTGGCTGAGTGCAGGAGGAACAGGCACACACGTACAGGGGGAATAGGTTCAGGAGTTGGACTGCAAACTGAGATTACAGATGGCAGGGAAATTGTAGCTCTATGAACATGCCTGTAAAAATAACTGTATGCAATCCTAGAATCAGTTCTTAAATACATACCTGATAGTAGAGATATCAAATGAAGATATAGGTATATCAAACAGAATTATTCCTGTTTGCACCGTACTGATCCTTTGTGAATAAAACACTTCACTTGCTCTTCATTAATTCTGCTGCATAATAAAAAAGGCAGATCTTTTTTACAGTCAATAATTAAGACTTACATGCTTTGTTTTACATTTCAGTTCCTTGTGCTTTATTTTAAATGTACTCTCAAGCAAGATCAAAGATATGCATAACTCGAAAGACATTTCTACCTTTACAACTACTCTTTATTTCTTCTAGTTGCTTGTTGGAATCATGGCTCTTCTGAGTGGAATATTAACAATAATGCTTCCAGAAACACTGGGAAAACCATTGACTAATACTTTGGTGGAAGCTACAGAACTTGGAAGGAACAAGAAAAGCTGTTCAGAAAAGACTCCTCCAGCACACAGTGGTGCAGCATTAGAAAAGATAGAGATGTTTGGTCAAGAAACAGTCAACACTGAGAAATAAAGCAACAGCAAAATGGGTGTTCCCAATTTTAATCATTATATAACTTCTAAGATCTTTTTATTCAAGAAATGTGACTGTTCTGTTATATCTGTGCCTTTTACTTTGTATCCAGTCTTGCCTTTTCAACAGAGCAAGTATATAAAACCTTTTCCACGTGACTGAGGTACTGCAGAAAATTTGATAGATTTTCTAAACTCTGGGTAAGTTTGACAAGGGACTTAGAAATCCTGTCTGACTTACTATGACCAGTTGGAATGATTGCTCTAAATGTTGGAACCTACCTGATTACACATATGTAAAAAATACACCAATTCTTTGCTTCATATTTTCTGCAGTTCGATTTGTAAACCCATCACAAAGTGCCCTGTCTGCTCTCAACCTGTTGCAGCTAACAGTTACAGACTTGAGACTTCAAAACACAGTAAGCTCAGTTATAATTCAAGACAGAAGCCTTAACATTGCATCAATTCATATCAATAATTTTAAAGTTAAACTAATATATTGGTTTTTTTTCAAGTATTCTACTAGAAAAGGTGCCATGGCTAACAAAGGAAAGTATTCTGTGGAACAACTTGCAACTGAAAAAATAATACTAAGTTTGCAAAATGTGCAAATAGTTTGTATACTATTCATTCTGTTGAATGGCAAATATATTTTTATTAGCGGTTTAGAAAAAAATGTTCACTGGATCTACTGCTGTCTTAGTAAGTTCTTTTTAGTTTAGGTAAAACTAAAATGTCTGATGCCTTTGAAAGTCATATTCATTCCAGACCATTATTTCAGAGCTCCCTTTCTTCAGTGCTCCCCTTCTCACTTATTTCAGCTAAGATCTAGCATCAGATTCTTCATACCTTCTAAGAGCTACACCAGCAACTTTGCCAAATGCCTCCATCAAGGCCTTTTCAGCCCTCAGTGGAAAAGAATAAACGGCATATGGGTTTTATTCAAGCTCTCTGCGCAGAGGTGGACTTAGTAATGAATGTGTAGTAGACGTGGTATCTACACACCAGATCAGCTGTCTGTAGCTCATTTTTTCCTTATACCACACAAAATCAGTTAGAAAAACATAATTTTAAAAATGGTAGCTGAAGTACACTGATCAATAGAAGAGTTAGCATTTACTCTAGTAGTTTTAGTCAAAGTGTCTGTAAATGTCCAACTGTTGTTACACCTCATGTGTGCATCAACACTTACTTGCTGTGCAGTAATTCTGCTTTATGACTGTGGACCACAGAAAACTGATAGATAGGAATGCATCATTCTGGCTGCTACTTTTATGGCTTTCTGTCCCACCTCTCCGCTTTCAGTCTACCTCCAGACTTGGGGGTTTCTTCCTTGACTGAGGATCTGTATCCTCTTTGCTTGGCCACCCTTCGTTTGAGGAGAGCAGCACAGGAACCTTCTGCATGTTGAGGTTCAGACAGCCCTTTCTTGCCCGGGCTGTGTGAACCCTGTCATCCCTGGCTTGAAATCAGAGTTTTTCTGATCTTAGGCATCTACTCTCATACTAGCTGGTACAATCCCATCAAAACAAGTCTTCCTTGTTTACTTCTCTGCCATGTACCCCAAAATAAGACATCTATGTTACTGTAGATCACCATTCTATATGCTGTAGATTAATGGTCACATTTTTTCAATTATATCTGCACAGTCATATTAGTTTCAATGACTTCTGAAACAAGAATAATGGTTTATATCCCGTTATAAAAGATTTTTTTTTTCTTCACTGCACTGTCCTAGAGTGTCAAGTAGCATTTTGGTCCTGGTATGATAACAAAATCATATCCTATATGAGGACTAACATGCTTCAAAGCCAAGCAAAATCAGTAAGCTTAAGTTCAGGGAATTTCTGTGTGATAATTACATGGAAAGCAGAAAGGGATCTTTACGTGTCCTTCAGTTCTGTGGGTGTTCCAGTATTTGCAGAGAAAACTTCCAAAGACAACTGCGTAGAATACTATGGCTTCTGTCCAGATGTATTAGTTCAGCAAAAGCATGTGCTTAACTTTACCCACATGAGTCATCCTATCATTATTCAGAGAATGACTTGAATACATACTTTAATGATTGAAGATATGATTACTCACATGCTGTGGCTTTTTTTTTTTTTGCTGAAGAGCCGACCTGGTATTCTTCCACTGCTTTCAGATCCCACTCCACTTCCCACAGCAGAACTCCCTTTATCTGCAAGATCTGTTGCCAAGCCCTGCATGCCTTGCCTTAAACAAGGGTTTAACCATGCCAAAAAAAGAACATGTCATGCAATACACCTAAGAAGGAACTGAACTGGCACTGTCTGACATTACAGCAACCCTCCCCCCACACAAAGGTCCAAGTAATTGCATTACTTTGGGGTGTTTTCACACCAATACTCCCTCTTATTAGTACAAAGTCCTCTTGAACTCCTTAGTCTTGAGTGCTGGGGACAGTACAGTCTGTTTCTAGCAAGGTACTAAAGAACAATAAAAAATATTTTTTCTGCTTCCTTTCCTGCTGAATAACTGCTGTGGGGGTTACCCTGCTAAGAACAGTGAATGCATGTTCTGTGTTCCTTTGACTTGAGGGATTCAGGACCTGATCATCTGTGATCAGTATACATAAGGTAAAGAAGGAAAGAAAAAAGCAAAAACTTAAAAGCACAATGATACTGAACAATGCTTACAGACTAAAATTTAACAATGTTTTTAAAACACAATGTAGCTTGATGGCTTTTAAACCCCAAAGCCAGGTCTTCCTGTTACTGAAGTTAGTTGGTATTTGGTCTTTGATTCAAACGGGACCTGAATTTCCCTGAAATAATGATGTTGCTTTTTTCCCTGGAAATAAAAAGTTTATTGATCTACAGGTACACTTTTTGTGATTTTATGCGTGAATAGCTTAGAGGATGCCTTGGGGTATCCTATCTTTTAACCCAAGGAAGCGTATTACTGTAGAAAATGAAATAGCACGTGTCTGTATGTCTCTAGCATTTCTGTTTGCGTGTTTTTTCCATATGGACAAAAACATGTTTAACGCTAGGCATACATTACCAACATAACATAGACAGGGTGAGTTGATTTCTTTCTCTTAAAAATTCATAGATTATCTAAATCTTCTTGCAAGAGAACACTGAGTTTGAGAACAAATGCTTCTGTTCCTGTGGGGCGTATTTTCCTCTCGTTGCTCATGAAAAGAATTCCTTTTCATAGTTTCTTATCTGAGTCCTTAAGTTCTTTTATGTTTATATTAGTCATCTCTATCTTAGTGCACATTTATTGTGCTGATCAATGTCTCTGGAGTTACATAATGGATTAGAATGCTTGTCTTTCTTAATTGCTGGTCACTGTTGCACAATGACAAATGGTTTTTATCCTAAACTTTATATCATATTTTATTAGACAGTCTTGCACTTTGTTAAGGACATAGTTTCTGGATTAAATATACGAATGAGAGTAATTATCATTAGTTTAATGGTAACTAAGGAAAAATACTAAGTAAACGTGTTTGATATTTTAAATCTGTATTTTAAAACTATGTGAAAGGATGTATTTTCTACTTTAACAGTTCACTTTGATTTCTTTGTGTAAATTTCTATAGTTTAAACAACTATGTAGGAAAAAAAAAGCTATGCAAACTATGTGCAGTCTGTCAAATGCTTTGGGTGCTACTCTGAATGTCTGAACAAGGCAGTGAATCCTGCCTGAAGGCTGAGGGCTTTTTTGGCATTATTTCACAGCTTATTTTTACCAGCTCCTTAGGTGCAGTCACTTGGGAAGCCTCCGCAGCATTGGGCTCAGCAACATGCAAGGCCTGTGAGTGCCTTTCACAAGGGCTTATAAAAAGGTGAGGTCACTTGTGCCATGGAGGCATGATGCCAGAAAGGCATTTGTGGCTGCAAAAAGGAGTGTCTGGATTCATTCTATGCCCTTTACAAACATCTTAAAGATGCTCGTCTGAATCCCAGAACAGATTCATAGGGGAGAAGTTAAACTCAAAGATGGGGAAAAAAAAAAAAAAAAAAAAAGATGACCGTTGAAAAAATAACAAGTTTATTCTATCAGGAAAAAATCTAGTAAGAGGTATCTGCATTGTTACAACTCTTATGAAGAAAGATTAAAGCATGTCTATGTACTGGTAACTTAATAATTTTGTACAAGATTCAGTACCAGGTGGAGTGTGCATTTTGGTAACATGGGGGAAGTATGTACTCATAGGAAGGAGTTTGTTTGCCCGGAATATGTGGATGTAATACAATATATGTTAATGGGTTTTTTAATGTTTATTTATTATCTGCAATTATGTGCAAGAATAAAGTCAAACACAGGTTATTTAATCTTTATGCTTTTATGAAATTTAATGAACTATGACCAACTCTGGGTTTGGTACATGCTTTCTTGTAGGAGCCAGGCTGGCGCTTCAGTGTTCGACAGAGATCCCATAGTTTAGGCTGGCAAGTATCATGTGTGTGTCTTTTCCCTTTTTGTGTTTGTAGGTGTAAAGCAAGATTTGGGTAATGTGTTAGGTGGTAACTCTGACAAAGTGTGCATTGAAAACATGACATGTTTTGCATTTCAGTTGCAGGAAGAATATGACCCTTTTTTGCCTTTATTCATATAAGCTGGGTGGGACAGTAGCCCCTCAGATGTTCAGTGGATGTGAAAACTAACTGCAACTTCCTCATGCAGGAATTGGAGTGGGTAGGCAGTGAAGGAAAATGAGAATTGCAGCAATTTATAGCCCTGTTCTTTGTGATTTGCCCCCTTCGCCCTTTTCAGGAACCTGTTTATTTTCTACTTCACTTAAATCTCTAGTTAGTGCAAATTACTCAATTTGCCATGCATATTTTATTAATCTTATGTTTTCTGATCAAGTTACACCCATCACTTGGCTTCATCATTCATGTTTTAATGGCTTTATATGTCCTTGCCAGGTGACTTAGGTTCCTCCCTGAAAGTAACCGTAGTGAATGGTTCAAATATTTGTTTGCTAAAGTTCAGAAATTTGAATCATCCCTGATATACTGATTTCAAGAGCACTGAGTTCAATCAAGAATCAAGCCTAAAAAGTATATACCTCAAATGGTGAACTGTCATTTTTTTTTAATATGACTGATGTATAAAAATGATTGCAGAAAGGTTTGTACACAAAACCAGCTCTTTCAAATAAATTACTAACCTAGGTTTATGAATAATCAGAAGTAATGTGGAATATATCATTTAGTGACAAATCATCCCTTCTCTCTCTCCATTCCTGTCTAACACACAGGCTTGGATACTGCTTGGGTGTTTGTTGCAGATGAGTAGGATCCAGCCATGGAGTGCTCCCAGGCATCTAGTTATTAACACAGCCTCCTAATGTTCCATGTGGAGATTAACTGACTTGCACAGGAATAAGAAGAAATGAGCACCAAGGGGTGATCCTTGTGAAGATTCTCTCCACAGTCTCATTGCCAGTGATGAGAATGAAAAGCAGTTTTGACTGAGGTGATCAGGAAGAGAGCAAAAGAACCAGGGATAAATGGGCAATCTCTCAGTAAATATTTTCACAAAGCTTTTCTATAGGAATGTCAGTACTGTCAATGCCTTCCTCATATTGAGAGAATTCTCCCAGAAGTAAGTAAATAACACAGGAAAACAGCAAAATGAGGAGCAGCTTAACCTCCTTGCTGAAATGATAACTTGTCTCGGACATTGATGCTTGACTGGTTAAAGAAGTGGCAGAGAAGTGATCCATGCCATTCATAAGATCAGAAACAGGTAAGCACTGGTGTCTTCACAGAGGTAATTTCTGCTTATTGTTACTGTTCTCTTCAAGAGAGTACACAAAACAAAGGGAATGCTGAGGGAAAGGGAAACACTTCTTAAGCACTGCTCAAGCTGGGTGGTGGTGTGATGGGATGCCACTGCCAGTCATTGTTCCCAAGCAGCTCCAAGTACAATCCAGGCTGTGTTTGTTCTGTGCTGGAAGCCTGGCACCCTTTTCCTGAGTGATCAAATTGTGACTTGCGCTCAGTCAAAGGATACAACAGCCAGTATCACTGAGTTTGTTAGGGGTGTTCTCGAAATACAAATAGGTGAATGTTGCACTTGGGATGCTATTAAGACAATTATTTGTGACAAAATGACATACTTCGCACAACATACAGGAAAATATATACACAAACATCCAGGGAGGTCTTCAGCAGTTGGACTGTTACGCAGAGCTTCTTGTCTCTTTTTGTGCTTTTTCCCATCTTTCACTAGAGAGCACCAACATCTGAAGCAAAAAAAACTTCTCATATCTTGAAGGCCTCAATACAGAATGACTGGTCTTCAGTTATTCAGGGCTCTGGGAGTTACCAAAGAGGCTCTATATTGTGGTGTTCATTTTAGGGAAGAGCAGAGGGAAGAAAAACAATGACAGCACTAAAGAGTTGAGATTCCCCTTATAGAAGCCTGCACGGATGAACAAACATTTGTAGTGGGAAGTCACACATCAAGACTACACAGAAAGGACAACCAAAGCTTTTTCTTCACCCTAAAATATGGTATACCTTAGTTATGGGCACTTTAGCCGTGTGTTCACCCTTCCCAAATACTTTAGCCCATAGAAGAGTAAGAGCTTCTCAATTAAATTACTGTAGAAGTTGGTATCCCAAACCAGCTTGCATTTCCTGAGTCTCATTCTCAGGAGAAGACACACGGAAAATTCCCTGAAACATTCAGCCTTGCACAAATATCTGACACAGAAAATTTCAATCCAATTCATTAGAATTTGGTGAAGTTACAAGCAATAAGAAGTAGAATCTCAGGAGAAGAAATAGCAGGCAATTTTAATCTTAGCTGGCACTGCGACCTCTGTTTCTATTTGAAGGAGATTTCCATATGTGAAAAGCTCCTCTCCAAAGCTATTGCAGATATCCTGAAATGACTTAGAACAGTGTACATTTTACAATCAATACACCAAGTCCATCAACAATTTCATTTCTAAACAAGCAAACCTTCTCCGTTCCTCTGCCTCCTTCCCTGTCTTATTCAATATTGTATTTTCAAACCACTGAGAAAAATCAAGCTATACTATAATCTTGGCAGAATTATTACTCGTTCCTTTCAGTGTTAGAGGGGAAAAAAAAAAAACCTAAAAATTATGCATCTAAAAAGGTCTGTGATTATGTATGTGTAATATATCATGGCTTTAGTTTTACCATTTAAGAACACGGCTAGATTGGGAGGCGAGAACAGCTGGTCGCATGTTGTGCTTTCTGTTGCTGCATGTATAGACGCCCTTTGGATGGCTGCCTGGTCTGTGTTTAAATGGCTACAAAGAAAAGGCATCTGCTTGCAACATCCATGGCAAATGTTGTTCGACAGGACTGGAGGGGAACGGTCTGCAAACACTGTCCTGCTGAGCCTGGTCAGGGACGAATGCTGTAGCAGTTGAATATTAGCCAAAATGTCCTGTCAATGGTAAATGCCCTGGAGCCAAGAATCCCTGGTATACAATTTCATCCTAGTGATCTTGCAAAGTGGTTTGTTTTTTGACAAACTTCTGTTTTTCTACTGAAAAAGATTAATCTGGACAGTCCCGCTTGGCTGTGCTTGTCAGGCATTTGCAGTTTAGGAGGGACTTGTTCTTCATCGACCTGCGATGACTGAAATGACCAGGTGCCCGGACACACTGCGTCACTATCACCCTGACTGCCAGCACAATTGTTCAAGCACTATGGCAATCTAAAGGCAGCTTCAGAAACATTCAGAAAACATCATTAATTGCTTGTAAGAGAGGAAAAAAGACAATATATTCTGGGCAGGACTGTGGGCCCCCTTGAGCCTCCTCTGGAGCGCACTGGGGAAATCAGCAAGGAAAAAATTTATCGGCAGTGCCAGCGCACGGCTGCCGGACTTTCCTGGGAGAGGTGCCAGCGCTGGAGGCGGCCTTTGCCTGGGGACAAACAGCTCCTTCATTAGCAGAGGGACGCGCAGCCAGGCACTCGGGGAGCAGCCTCAGGGAAGCGGAGCTGCCGGCAGCCCCTGCGGCCTCTTCCTGTGCAGCCACCTCTTCCAGGCAGGACCGGGGGCCTCCTTCTCACCAGGTACCGCCTGCTCTCCCCGCTTGTTCTCTTCTCAGACCATACTTTCAGTCGAACAGGGAAATGTTAGACGATGAGGCCTTTTGTTGCCGAGGGCCAGGGAAGGCACCCGCAGGGGCTGTGCAGGGACCTAGTGCTCCCCCAGGGACCTTCCACGGGGTACAAACCAGCTCCTTCAGCTCCTTCAGCTCAGGCAGGGAGGATTTAGGCCACACATAGAGGTGGCCGCACAGGCAAAGCGTGGTGGCTGTCACAGCTGGTTCTGGTGTGAGCAGGGAGCCGCAGGGTTTGGCCGGGGCTGTGAGATCCCAGCTATCCGGGCCATGCTAACCCTCACCTCCTTCCTGCTTCCCTCCTCTCCCGGCATGGAGAGGGAACGGGGTCAACGGCCCTTGTCCCACGGGGAATGGGCAGCACGGACCTCTGGGGTTCTGGAGAAGAGCAAGAAAATTGCTCGGCCCGTAGGTGTTGCTGGTGGAGGCTACTATTGTTGGTACCCTATAGGGTGGGTAAACCTACCTTCCTTTTGGAGGTGTTGCCTGTGCATGCATATGTGAACAGCTATCTGAAAGAGGAGCTGAGGCCTTTCTGTGAGGTTGGCTCAGAGTCACCTCCTTTCTGGCGGTCATGCTGTATTTATACCCAGCAGAGAGGCTGAGGGGGTCCCTGGGAGCCTCCAGGATCCCTTGTTCGGTGAAGAGCTAGCATCCTCGCCTTCCTCCCTTGGCAGCTCCCTAGTGTACTTCTCACAGAGCAGCCCAAATGACAGAATAGGGACCAGGCCAGAGTCAAAAGCCAAAATCAGGGGCCTCTCCTCAGCAAACCCCAGCAACAAGACCGAGCTTTATCAGCGTCTGTAACTACTTTTTGCAAAAAGCCTGGCAAATGCCCTCTCTGGGGTCAGGTGAAAGGAAGTGAAATCACGGGTGCTTGTAAACTGGGGAAGTGAATAAACAAAAGAGTGGTCTGCAAAAAAGGAAGGGAGAAAGCACTCCCTGTCAGGCAGGGACAAGGATGGTGGGTGTAGATGGACAAGGAGCCCCTCTGGGAGTTCAGAAGGGCTGGAGCCTTTGCTCCCTGGTACCACAGGCTTCAGGTGATCAAAAAAAAAAAAAGTTTCAGCACTTAGCTGTGGTGAGAATTCATTTAAAAAAAAAACCCCACAGGACTTCAAATGTAACAAGTTTTGGTTTTCTTTACTTCCTGTTGATCTGTTTTCTGGTTAACAGTTCCGTTGGGCTTTTTGAACTGTTCATTTGGGCGTGTAAATACGCTTGGTTTCATAGGACAGCCGGGTTGCAACACAGGCTAAGAGCAGCCAGCCTGGCGGGGACGCGCACTTACGGACTTGGGCCATAAGGGGAAAAGGGTAGGGCGCCAGGAGCTGTGCCTGTAACGCAAGGATGCCAGAGGAATAGCGTTCGTGCAAGGTCTTCCAGCTGAGCGATGCTGGTTTCCCAGGGTCCGTCGCAGCTGGAGGGGCAGCGTGGAGGGGCCGCGGGCCACGAGGCTACAGCTGCAGCTGGCAGTGGGTGTGCATGTTGCTGTGCGTGTGTGCGCATGTGTGTGCTGGGGACCAGGGTACTTATGCGTAGTGATGACTTTATCCACTGCTAGACTGGTGTTAGGACTGAGGGTTAGTGGTGATACACAACTCTGTGAGACAAGAAAGAATAAAAAATGGATGTAATTAAACCTCCAATTTAGACCCATTTACATCACATGAGGCTGACATTGTCTCCTCAGCTACAGGAGTTGGGAGATTAAGTCACATCACAAAATATCTCGATATTTTAAAAAATAATTCATTCTGGCCTGGGAGGAGCAGGAGGGTGGCAGGGGCACAAAGCACAAGTGAGGCAGCTGGTGTCCTCTCTGCTGGGTAATTACAGCTTCAGGTGGCTCTGTCTGGCTTCTGTCCCATTCTTCTGGCATTGAAAAACAACAGAGAGCTAAACAGTACCCAGGACCCTTCACCTCCCTCCCCAATAGCTACTGCAGCTGATTTGGCTTTTAAATGTTGATTTTTGCAAAACTCTCAGGACAAGCCAGTCTGAGGAGGCAAGAAGTGCCACAGCCCCCCCAGGATTAAGCTGGCCTGCCACACCAGCTGAAAATAGTTTCTCCTCCTGTGCCCTCCCAGCTGAGGCAGGCTGTGCTCCCAGGGTAGAGCTGCAGGTGAGCCTGCACTCATAGCACGATCAGCGGCTCTGCAAAGCCCGAGCTGCGCTTGCTGATACAAGCTGTGTGTAGCCTCTGCTTTTCACCCAGTTAGTTTTGGCACATTAGCACATTAAGACTTTATATGCTCCGGGATTGCAGCAGTAAGCGCTAGAAAAGTGGTGTGTTCAACAGGTGCCCATCGTGGCCTTCTGAGCCTTTCCCGCAGGCTCCAGCACGGCCAGCAGCCCCTTTCCACCCTCATTGGCTTTTGCAACATTGGGATCAGTTGATAACAAACCGGCTCATATGCAAAAATCCCATCCAAATTGGGAAAACTTGTGAAACCTGAACCTCTGCTGAGCCGCCGCTCCCCTTTCCTCCCCAGCAGCCGGGAGGTCAGTCAGGAAATTCAATCTCCATCACGGTCCAAGGGCTTCAGCAAACGAGAGTGGTGAGGGGCAACCGAGAGCTCATCTCTGACAGATGCAGAATGTACCTGGCACATATGTTCCAGCAGGACTGTGGTCATCCATGGACTGCTGAGGGGCTTTCTCATGTGCTGACAGCTACATGCGATTCCCACAGCTGCCAGAAGGTTTGTTAATAAAACTGTGTTGAGAGACCTTTCTCAGAACCAATTTTCCTAACAAAAGTAATTTCAGCATTATTAAAACTTCCCTAATTTCTTGCTATTCTTTTTTTTTCCCTTTTCTGTGTTGAGGTTTGTTGGTTTGTTTTTTTTTTTTTAAATAAAAACTACCAGAACAAAGTATGCTGGAGATTGTGATAAGGAAGCATATGCTGTCCACACTCTGACCCTCTGCACGCATTTCCAGTGCAGGTGGCTGAGGCAGCCAGGGGTGATGGTAGAGCTGAGCTCTTGTTCAAATCAGCGTTTTTACTGACTGGGTTTGAGGGTGGCAGTGATGCAGGTCAGCAGTTCTGGTTCAGAGTTCATCTTTACCCCTGCACTGGGTCCTCTTTCCCTGCTGTGTGGGCACTTCTATAGTCAACTTGTGAAAGAAGATGTAATAATTAACATGAAGAAACCTAAGCTTGTGCTGAGAACAAGAAGAAGAAGAACAAGAAGAAGAAGAACAAGAAGCAGCAGCTGCTGCTTTGGCTGCGATGCAGAAATAATGCAATGACGAGCAACAGCGTCTGGTCCTCTCTCCTTTGCTACATAGTAGGGACATCAGATTTTAAGTAGTGAAACCTCAGGGGTAAGTGAGAAGCTGTGTGAAGAGTTATGAACAAGGATCTCATAAATAAACCTGACCTATCATCATCCCACACAGTTTGTCTTGCCTGAAATTATATCAAAGATGCCAAAAGCCACAGGAAGATGGGAAATCAGCCCATCCTTAAAACTGCAGGCACTGTTTTCCAGAAAAGCTTCTCAGAAAGCAGTTAGTGGGGCTGGATTTCTACAGTCAAGGAAGAGCGAGTCCTGGAGGAGAAAGCAAGACTGCAAGGGAGTAAGACAAAAGGTCCATATCACCCAGCATCCTCTCCAGGAGTGAATATTGGTAGATACTCCAGGAAAACATAAGAGCCACAGGAAAAGGAGATTCTCCCCCTACATCCTGGCTCAGCCTTTGGCAGTGACCCCCCAGACAAGTGCCTGAGCCAGCAGGTGCACCCCGACTCACCTGTTTCAAAGCCACTGCAGGTTTTATCACCTCTGAGGTTGTCCAGTTTCTTTCAGGCCCATTTAGATGCTGGCTTTGCAGGGTGCACCAAGCTGCATGGTTCAGTTCTGCTTCATGCCTCTGCCAGTGTGAAACCTGTTAGCTGGCCGTGGCCAGGCACACAGACTGGCACCTCGCTGGGACAGGCAGCCAGGTGATTAGCAACCAGGAGCTGTGTGCCACTCACCAGGGCAGCTGCCAAGCTCTGAAACTTGGCCAGGACAAGGGAAAATAGAGACACGGCACCTCCTGGAGTAGCAATCAGCAGCTGAAGATGCTGAGGAGTGGAGTGGAGCTGCTTCAAGACATAAAGCAGATTATAAAGCAAGGCAGAGAGGTGAACATACAGACTTTCGGTGCTCCTAGGGACCACTGCATGCAGCCAGGAGAGCATGGCAGCTTCAGATGCCCACAAATCTGTCCAAGGCAGTGAGTCACACTGGCAGGTACAGGGGCCAAGGATAGGTTGGACACCTCATGTCACTAGGGGCACAAAATCCCCCAGGCTACAGGTAGCTTCTCTTCCCACACTTTTCCCACCGAGGCACTGCGGCCCAAAGAATTTTTGGATGTGGGGGTGTAAACAGCCAGACTGTACCCTGTGAAGCTAGGCATTGTGTGTAATAGTGAAAAGTCACGTTTGCTGGGACAGAGCTAAGCAAGTAACACAGTCCTCAGGGTCAGAGGGGGAGCCCTGCACAGCAGGGGAAGTGAGGTGTGCGTTAAGAAAAACATCTCTCACAGTGTGCAGGACACTTTGCTCTGCATAACCAATTTGCCTCCTGTGCGATTTGCTTTCGCTGCCCAGGCAGTGACAAACCTCATTGCTGGAGATCCTGATGGTCAAATAACCTTTTTGCTCACGGTGCCTAAAAGCCAGTTTCCCCAGATCTCCATAGACACTTTTGCCCCTGACACGATGGGAAACTTGAGGGGTGCCTCACTCCCTCAGGTTTAATTGAAAAAACTTTGCCCCCATTGCTACAGCCCCAACACCAGTGCTTTATGTACAGATTGCTCTCTTGCCCTTTGCTCTTGTGCTGAGGATGGGGTAGCAGCTGTTGAAATATTTTTCAAAAATCCGTTGTCATACCAAAGGCTGTGAGGATTTTTTTAATCCTCACCTCATTCTTGGTTCTCTGTGTGCAGGAGTTAGTCTTCAGTTAGCTGCCCCAGGGGGTTATGTTACATCTTGTGTGGGTATTTCATAGCCTGATGAGGGTATCTGGCCGGGATATTCAGGACACAGGATATTTATTTCCAAATTCATGTAGGTGCCTCTCTCCTCCAGCTCTCCACTCCAGAGATGGCAGCACCCAAGGTCGCAGTGGTTGGTGCTGGACTCATCGGCTTGTCCACAGCACTGTGCATCACGGAGACTTGCCCCAGCTGCTCCGTGACAGTCCTTTCAGACCAGTTCAGCCCCAATACAACGAGTGACGTCGCAGCTGGGATACTCATCCCTCACACCTACCCAGGTGCGTGCAACCCGGCATGGCATTGCCCATGGCACTCCATCTGGCTCCTACATGGCTGCATGCTCGGGTGTGCAGGAATGCTCAGAAGTTCAGGAAGAAAAGTGCCATGCCCTGCATTCCTCGTCCATCCCATCTCCTCAGCGCCGGCTTGTATGCTTCTCCTCTTTGCATCTTCCCTACCTGCATGTTTGGTTTTCTTTACACACAGACACACCAATCCATGTGCAGAAGCAGTGGTTCAAAGAGACTTTCTCTCACCTTTTTGCCATTAGCAACTCAGCTGAGGCGTCAGAGGCTGGCATCCACCTGGTCTCCGGGTAAGAACAGCCCTCTGGGGCAGCCTTTGGTACACGTGTGCCATGTGCTAGAGCAGGCAGAGATGTTTTCCTTGCTGGAGTTCAGGCGTATTCTCTTCATGGAGCAGCTCTTAGGACCATATTCCCAAGAAACTGCATTGTAGCTGCTCAGATATGATGTACTTTAAAAAAATATCCATGCCTAGGCGCGCACAGAGAAACCACTCAAGACTGGCCAGCATCAAATGTCTTTTAATAACTCGTGTTTTCCATACTGTCATCCACTAGATGCTTGCAGCAGGGGTTATCTCCGAAGGGATGGGACTGCAGGATCTCCCAGCTTCAGCAACTAGGTTTAGGGCTGCAACTGGGGTGTGTGTGCGCTGGGGGTGTTTTGTGCTGCCTAATATATATGCAGAAATTCACCTCTTGGAAGTGCTGAGGCTGGACACTCTGTAACTGTATGGGTACACAAAAAAAAGATGTGACCAAGTGGCCCTATATGAAGGTCCAGCCAGGGTGGCCGCAGCCACGGTGGGGACACTGTGCGAGCAGACTTTGTACTTCTACAGCTGGAATTACACACAGTATAGCTGGAAGAACTCCCTCCAGTTAATTTACCCCAGTGTGTCACTTGTAAGCTCGGCTGTGGCAGCCCCTCTGCCTGTTTGCAGCAGCAGGCAGCAACGTTTCCCCATTGCTGGTAACCTTGCAGAGCTGCACTGATGAGCAGGAACAGGTTCCTGAGTTCTTGGGTTTGTGCTAAGATTGCTATGACACGTGACATGGTGGACCAATACCAGCTACATTTTGCATCTTTTCCTCTGTGTCCTTTTAGCTGGCAGATCTTTAAAAACACTCCCAAGGAACAGTTACCTTTCTGGTCGGATGTTGTCCTGGGATTTCGACCAATGTCCCAAGCAGAACTCCAGAAGTTTCCGCAGCACCGCTTTGGTCAGGCCTTTACGACACTGAAGTGTGACTGTCCACCCTACATGCTGTGGCTGGAGAAAAGGTTGGTTTTGCTGCAGGCTGGGCATGCAGAGAGAAACCCGGGCAGAGGGACTGGGGGCAAGCTGGGGACTCCTTCAGAGCCTTAGGTTTGGACAAAACTGGCAAAGGGCTCTTTCTCACTAGGGAAAATGCAGCAAGCTCTTCCTTGGGGAGAAGCACAAGAAATAAATACCCAGTTTTTACAAAATGTGAAAGGCCTCATTTATGGAATGTCCACTTTCTACCACTGGGGCTGCACAGTGGGGCTTAGAGTGAGAGCGTCTCTGGGCATAGGACTGACATAGCCACAGGGGCCATGCTTGGCCAGCCAGACCTTGAAGCTACATCAGGAACCTGCCATGTCCTAAGAAAACATGTGAGTGCTCCTCATTTGTCAAACTTCCCAAATATATCCCTCTGTTCTTGAAGATACATCCAACCCCTGGGATAACAGGTATATCCGGGAAGATGTCTTATTTGTGAAGACTTTGCACTTAATAAGTAGCTGGACCAATTCATCTCAAATTTGGTCAACAATTGGAGTAATTTTTTAATCCAGTCAGATGAAACAAAAAGGTCAAATGGATTCACCTTGTAACAAATCTTTTGGAAACGTTTGCCTGCATAAGATGAGTGATATACTCATTCTGAGGAGTTGTGGCTTCAGAGTTCATGCCTGGATTGACATGAAAATTAGAAAATTTGCCAATTTCCAAGTTTCCCCAAAATACATGGATTTTGGAGAACTGTAGGAGAGTCAGGTTGCAGATCTAAAAAGGTTCTGACACCTGGGATGTGCATTTAATCTGTTTAAGTACCCCTAAAGTGAGCAAATAGCTGTCTGCACTTGAGAGAAAGCAGTAGGCTGCAAGCTGATTTGAGGTTAAGTGAAGAGATGTGTGCCAACACCATGGTACAAATTGCCAGCTCAGCTGGTTGCTTGGATGCTTTTCATCTCACTGCAAAATGTGAAAAAACATTTCTTGTTCTAGCAGCCAGCCAGGCTGGGAGTACTCCAGTGGCACCAGTGCCATGTGAGGTCTACATCGTCTCCTCAGTGTACATGCACTGTCATGTTTCATTGCCTAACCAAATTGGAAATTTCCACTGAAGCACAACTAAGTTGTTCAGCCCATTTAGCATCTGCCACGTGATTTCTGCTCTCTCCTTATTCCTGCTGTAGCCTTCTTATTTCTCAAAGGATGTAGTTTAATAAGATGACCAAGCTCCTTTTCTTTCTATTCTCTCTGGTGATGAGAAATGAGAGCATATTAAACATGTAACTAATTCTTAAACCCCCAGTGACCTGAGCAGTATTTATAGATTATTCTCTTGGCAGTCCACAAGGAAAATTGGTTTTGTGCCTGCCTTACTGGTCCAAAAATGGACTTCAAGAGTTTTGCCTGATTGCTTGCCTGAATTCAGTTTTCAGCAGGTTTTTTTAACTGGTGTATTTTTTATGGCATAATGGCAGAGTCCCAGTTACAATGCTTATGAGCTCTCCCAGCAATTTGCCCAGCCAGAGGTGCTGCACAGGACCTCCTCTCTCCTTCCCAGCCAGCCTCCGTGTCCTGCGGCGCCCAAACCCCAATCCCCAGAGCACCAGCCGTGCCCTGGATCCTCAGCTCACTCACTGCTTCGTGGGAAACCACTGCCTTTATAGTGGGGCTGGTCACTTTGCCAGCTGCTGGAGTATTGCAAAGGACAGGTTTTCCCACTTAGTGCTTCATCATGACAGACCTGTGTCCTGACTTGCTCGTGCTAAAACCTGCGCTAAAGACCCCCAGCAACTGAATCCAGGTGGCAGCATGCGGTGACTCCATCTCAAGCCAATGTTTTTCCACAGGGAAGGGCTTCAAGCTTCAGGCAAGTTCAGGGTGGAATTTGACTTGAAACTGAGCTCAGAGATGAACCTCAAGAAGAGGTGAATTTTGATGAAGACCAGACATGGACGTACAGTGCTCTGGGCTGTCCTGCATGACTTCTGGCTGCTGCTCTAGAAGGATATGGGTCTCCTGGGGGGGGGTCTCATGGCACATCTGCCCAGCCTGCGGGGACATCTTGGGTACCCCAGGGCTTTGCACGTGGTACTAGACGGCAAAGTGGCTCCTCCTGGTGTCAGGGAGGTGAGTTGGGAATGAATGTGATGATGTATAACAGGCACGTTTGTAGTACGATAGCACTGTCACTAGGAGAAGTGAGTTGGGGAATAAATCTGATGTTTTTCAGCTTGCTTGAGCTGTTAAAGCTTGGTACTGTTATAGAAACGAATCAATGAGACCATGAAGATCTGACTGTCTGCCTAGGGTCTTATGCCAGACCCTTCTCTAATATTGATCAACTTCCTGTATCTTTTCCAGCTCAAACAAGCCAAAAAATAGCTTTGATCAGAGCAAATCAGACAAATCACAAACAGAAACCTCATAGCATTTTCTTTGCTTTTTGTCCCATCTGTTGTCTGGTTTTGATGGGTATGTTAAAGGCAATCTATCTTATTTACTTAATGTGCACAACAATTACAAGAGGGCTTAGGGGTTTCTTTTTGCAGGTTGAAAGCAAGCGGCGTCCAGATCTACCCCAGAAAAGTTGCAGACTTGTGGGAGCTGCACAGAGAATATAACATCGTTGTCAACTGTGCGGGCATTGGAGCCCACCAGCTGGTGGGGGACAAGAAGCTCTTCCCCGTCAGGGGACAAGTACTCAAGGTTCAGGCTCCTTGGGTGAAAAACTTCATCCGGGAAGGGGATGGCTCAACTTACATCTACCCAGGGATAGACAGTGTAACTCTAGGCGGAACCAGGGAAAAGGACAACTGGAGTCTCTCCCCTGATCCTGACACTACCCAAGACATCTTTGACAGATGTTGCTCCCTTGAGCCCTCACTGCGGGGAGCTCAGGTTGTCAAGGTGAAGGTGGGCCTGAGGCCATCCAGGCAGTGCATCAGGATGCAGAGAGAGGTCTTGAGCCGAGGAGGAGTTAAGCTCCCGGTGGTTCACAACTATGGGCATGGTTCAGGTGGCTTTTCAGTGCACAGGGGCACAGCCAAAGATGCTGCTCACCTGGTGGGAGAGTGCATTGCTGCCCTGCAAGGCTCCTCATCAAGGGCCAAGCTTTGAATCCCAGAAGCTCCTCTTTAACATACCACAGGCTAGTGTTGCATCTCCTAGTAGCAACTTTGGGCTTTTATTCCATTACTGGATAGATGGAACCTAAGTCAACAGCTTGTGCCATTGCGGATGCGCAGTGGTATCTCACCTGGATTCCTGCTGCCACCTTGGAAAAGCACGATGGGTTGATCCAAAAATTAGTCCAGCTGTCCTCTTCTGTCTGGCATTGTTCCTGCCCTGGGCATTTCTCCCAGCTTCGTGTTGAGGAGGAGGCAAGATATGTAAATATCCTTCACATAACAAGGCTCAGATTGCTGCAGTATAATATAAATAACATCAATTTAGCATTTCTTCATCTGCGTCTAAACAGTATCAGATGCACTAGGTTCAGATTCAGCAAAAACTAGTTCTCACATTACACCTCAGGGAACTTGACACAAAGGAACTTTCCACAGGAGGAAGTTGCCCCATATGAGCTACAGTTTTGTGCATCTTTTCTCACACTTGCTTGCAAATGTGTTTTTTTTTTTTCCAAGCTCCTCAGGTTTTGCTCTCAGACACAGATGATTTTTTTTTTCCCCCAGTAGCAGCATTGACATGGCCTGTCAGAAGAGGATTTTTCAGGGTGGATTTGAGAGTGCAAACATCTCTTTTCTACTTTGCATCAGCACTGGCTGCTTTCCTTGCAACAGCTGATATGAATAAAACAGTGACAAACCAACAAGGATCTTAACACCAGCTTCAGTTTCATAAGGGAGGGAAGAGCCATTTAAGACTGGATAGACGCTCTAAAGACAAATTTGTCTGTAACTGGACATGAGTGACCTCCTTTGCCGTAAGGAAGCTGAGCCACCGGAGCCCAGACCCTCGCTCTGTGGCAGAAGCTGAGCTGGGCTTTACACTCCCCACAGCAATTCAGCCCCTTTGATGTGGCTGAAGATAGTCACTCCTCCAACCTGGAGCTTACCATCAAAGTACACGTCTGACTGTTAGTGATTAAACCACTCATTAGATCTTAAATGGCTCAATCAAGAGCATCAGCATCCACTTTTTTTTCTAGGTTTTTTTTTTTTGTCCTTACAGTTACAAAACAAAACAAAATCCTTAAAAAATTCACACGATTAAAATTAATTGATAAATAAAGTTCTAATAACAGAGCAACGGTCACTTCTGTAGTGTTTCCTTTCATAAACAAGGGGTTTTCTTTCATTTGGGAAGGCTTGACAGGGCCAAGAAAGGCCACATTCAGACAAGGCTGCCAACTCCTGCTGTTCTCAGGGGGTATGAGGACAGTTATCCTTCGCAAGGGACAGCTGTCAAAAGAGACATCACTGAATTAAATTATAGGTCTATTAGCACCTGGGATCCGCCTAAGCCAGCCCTGCTTTCAGCTGCCTTGCCCTCTTCTCAGCTCTGGAAGCTAATTTTGCACTCTCACCTCAGTAATTTGTCCTTTCCAGCGGTAAGAGAGAGCAGAGCTGCTGCTTTTGGCAGCAGCGTTGGCACAGGGTTGTCAAATTGCAGCTTTGTCCTCAGCTAACATGGAACATAAGAATATATGGGGAAAGAATATGAGAATGGGCTATTTTTTCTTAATCTTTATTTTAATCTTTAAAAAGTAACAAACAGTATAGCTTATCCTGGAGCAAGTAACACTGCTAATGCTACTGGGATGTTCATAGCCCCATGAGAGAAATCAGAGCTCCAGCTGTGCACTTTTGCTCTGCAGGGTGGTGAGGTTTCTTCTAATTTACTTCTAAAAGTTCTCTGGTTGATAAAAATGTTGGAATAGGTTCAGCTGCAAGGCCCATCAGTCTGGTGTCCTAGCTCTGGCCATGGCCAGTAGTGGAGAAGGCCACTTCTAGCCATTCCTGGCCCAGGGGCTTCCTCAGCCGAGAAGTATCTTAGTGTTCCATGGCCTCATCTTCCATGTATTTGTTGGAACCCTGCTCCTCTCTGCTCACTTACCCTCAGTCTCTATCTTGAAATGACTTTTTATCTTACTCTTTCTTGCAGAGGCTTTCCTCCCTGCTAAGGTCATGCCACACAAAGGCTGAGCATCCTACTCATGAGCCTCAGCTTTTTCACAGAATCATAGAATGGTTAGGGTTGGAAGGGACCTTCAACAGTCATCTAGTCCAACCCCCCTGCAAGAAGTAGGGACATCCCCGACTAGATCAGGTTGCTCAGAGCTTCATCCAGCCCGGCCTTGAACATTTCCAGAGATGGGTCATCCACCACCTCTCTGGGCAACCTGGTCCAGTGTTCTACAACTCGCATTGTAAAAATTTTTTTCCTAATATCCAATCTAAATCTACCTCCTTCTATTTTAAAACCATTACCCCTTGTCCTATCACAACAGGCCCTACTGAACAGCCTCTCCCCATCTTTCCTGTAGGCCCCCTTGAGGTACTGGAAGACCACAATAAGGTCTCCCCAGAGCCTCCTCTTCTCCAGGCTGAACAGCCCCAACTCTCTCAGCCCATCCTCATAGGAAAGGTGCTCCAGCCCTCTGATCATCTTTGTGGCCTCCTCTGGACTCACTCCAACTGGTCCATGTCCTTATGTTGGGGGCTCCAGAACTGGACACAGTACTCCAGGTGGGGTCTCACCAGGGCAGAGTGGAGGGGGAGAATCACCTCCCTCGACCTGCTGGCCACGCTCCTCTTGATGCAGCCCAGGACGCAGTTGGCCTTCTGGGCTGCAAGGGCGCATTGCTGGCTCATGTTGAGCTCATGTTGAGCTTCTCGTCCATTTTTGTTCCAGAAGCTTTCAATTTGTCAAGAATAGGTCCCAATATTTTGAGAATAATGGCACATCCCTCCCTCATTTTTCTCCCTAGGCATGGAAAATGTAAATATTCTAAAATGTATCCATAGATATATAGTGATGCTGCCCCATGCCAGCTATACACCTACCCACAAAGGGGAGTCACACTGTTTCAATGCCTGCAAGCCGGCTCACTGACACTGACCTCTCAGCTTTTAGGCAGCTGAAGTTTGGTGAGATGAGTCTGTACGTGCTTCAGCTGCCCAGCCTCTGGTGTCAGTCTCTGATAATGCCTCGTCAGTCATCCCTGAGCTTCTGCTCCTCACCCAAGACTCTTGCCAGGAGCTGAAGCAAAGATGGGGGTCTGTGTTAACTCTCCATCTCCAGCTGAAGCTGAGCTGGCAGCTGAGGAATTTGCAAAACCCCATTTTGAGCCTAAATCTCTTCATGCTGTGGCATCAGCTCCATAGCCTTCATCTGGAAACGCAGAGGAAGTGTCAGGGAAACACTCCCACGTGGGAAAGGGTTAACAGCGAAAGATCATTTCACCTCCAGGACTTTCCATGCTGATGAAAGATGCCCTTAAAGAAAGACTGAACTGCCACCTGCGCAAAGCACTTTATCCTTGTGCGGTTCCTCAAGCCAGTACGTGTCCAGACAAAAGTTAACCGGACCGTACTTGAGTATTTCCTTCTTACCCACACTTTCTGATCTACGTTGAATAGGCACTCCTGGCAGATGGCAACCGATCTGTCACACTCGCAGGGAACTTCAAAGGCGTAATTATGGCACAGAAAGGGAACGATTATATTTTGAGACATTCCTATCAATCCTTGTGATTGCAGACAGCAGATGGGCTGTATGATGGATTTTAGAGCTTGAGCACAAAATAATGGTTTTCTGCAACAGGGAATTTTGTTGATTTTCTTCACAGAAACAAATCCATAAAGACACCTTGTCTTGCTATTGGCTTTTGCCTATATTTAAAACAAATTTGCCAAATTTCTGAAAAAAATACAGGAAAATTGGCATTCACCATTAATTACAATTCTTTTCCAGTCGAATACTATTTGGGATAAACTTCAGTGTGATACATTCAAAATCATTAAGAATAAATGTAGTAATTAGAGAAAACATCATAGCCTGGACGGAGATTTGTATTGTTTTCACAGCTATCAAATAATTGTGTATGTTGTACGAGGTTTTATTTTATCCTGCGTCATTCCCTGTTTTCCACCAGAGGGAGATGTTGGATCAAGCGGTTACTGAACGACACCCACACACTCCATCTCAAAAAGCAATCGCAGTCGTGTTGAACTCAGTGGAAACGTGGGTGCCTGTAGGGCACATCCCTATCAGGCTTGTAGGACTTGGGTGCTGCAGTAGGGCTTAAGAAATCCTGAATCAATTAGGGCCATAAGATGTCATGGGGAATGCTTAAAAAAAAAAGTAGATTGAGGAAATAGAAACATGAGGGTAGCAGCACAGCAGAAGCTGTTGTTGATAAAAGTAAGGAATTATAACCCTAGACCAAGCTGTTGCTATTGCAGCATGTCTCAGAGCTTTTCACTCACCAAAAGGCTGTGGGGGAGGAAACCACTGTCTTGGGACAAGCGTCCTCAGTTCCTCATGTATCCCAGCCCCTTGAGCTGTGCTTGGGCTTGACATCCCATGGGGGGGTCCCTGCGGGGCTGCAGCCTGGCCCACGTGCCCACTGCCTGGCCTGGCTCCTGGCGAGCCTACACACTGCTCTCAGGTGCTCAGGTATCAGAAATGAATGCTGATTTAAGGCTGATCCAAAATGGTCTATTTTCTTTCTGGGAATTTCCCCCTCGTGTCTGTTTTTCTCAATGAAGTCAAAGTTACATAATTTGGAGAAGGAAAAGTGGACATGAGTCAGAACTCAGCCTTATGAGGAAAGAGAGCAGCTGGGGAGAAAAGAAAGTGGAAATAAACTTTTCTGAAAGTTGAGGGAGGTGATCTTCGCCCTCTACTCCACTCTTGTGAGACCCCACCTGTAGTACTGTGTCCAGCTCTGCAGCCCCCAGCATAAGAAGGACGTGGACCTGTTGGAGTGAGTCCAGAGGAGGCCACGAAGATGATCAGAGGGCTGGAGCACTTCTCCTATGAGGACAGGCTGAGAGAGTTGGGGCTGTTCAGCCTGGAGAAGAGGAGGCTCTGGGGAGACCTGATAGCAGCCTTCCAGTACCTCAAGGGGGCCTACAGGAAAGATGGGGAGAAACTCTTCAGCAGGGCCTGTAGCGATAGGACAAGGGATAATGGTTTTAAAATAGAAGGAGCTAGATTCAGACTGGATATAAGGAAGACATTTTTTATGATGAGGGTTGTGGAACACAGGGACAGGTTGCCCAGAGAGGTGGTGGATGCCCCATCCCTGGAAACATTCCAGGCCAGGTGGGATGGGACTCTGAGCAACCTGATCTGGTTGGAGATGACCCTGCTTCTTGCAGGGCGGTTGGACTACATGGCCTTCAAAGGTCCCTTCAAACCCAAACTATTCTGTGATTCTATGATTCTATAAAAATGGTATTTCCAAAAGTAAAAGAAGTTTCAAGGAAATCTTTTACCTGTGTTTTGTTTTTCCTCCTTTGAGACTGTCTCACGCCACTGACAGCAGCCAACACTAGAAGAGCACTGTCCCTCATTGCTTTCCTTCATTCCTGTTCATGTCCGCTATCTCCCACGGGGACAATCGATTTCTCACATTGTAAGAGGTGTGCACCATGCCCACCATATGCATCACACGCTGTGCTTCTGTCACTGTCACCTCTGCTGCCTTTTTATTTAACTTCTGCAAAGTCTCAATGGACCAGCTGACATCCAAGCTTTACATTAGCCTTTCCGTACACTTACGAGCCAAACAGGGGAGGGAAGGCTTATTTATTTTCTGTATTACTGGAAAATTAAGCAACTGAGCCTGCTGCAGGTGTTTCTCAAGCACCTGCATTTGCACCTCCAGTTGGTATTTTGGCTAAAGTGAAGGAAAACAACTCTTCCCTCAGAGAATGCACTAAAGCCAAGGAGAGGGCCTCGCACTTGCTTTCCTCCTCACCAAATGAGTGCAGGGTTGGACTTCAAGGAGATGAAGCCTCTCCTCCTCACATGGCTTGCAGCCTAGTGAGCCGAGCGGTCTCCTGGTCAGTGGGACAGCTGGTCTCCTTTGAGCATGCAAGGTACTGGATTTGGGCTTCTTACATCCCATATTGCTGAGACAGTGGCTACAAGAAGAGCAATCCCACTTTTAGGTGGGCTTTGAAAGAAAAAGCTCCTTTTGATTTTTGAAAGAAAAGGGCTGAGACACCTGAAGTCCAGGAAAAGACTCCAAGAAAAAACCTGCTTCTCCACAGAGGTAAAATGTAAGTTAAAAACTTTGAGAAGCATTGGCTACCTCACTTCTGAAAATCCCCTGTAAGCCTTGGTGGGTAAGGTCTGCACGTTTTTTTTTCCGTGCAGTGAGTGTATCTGCACAGTGTCAGCACTCCAGGAAAAATCATGGAGTGAATTGACACAGAGATTTGCAGCAGGATAATTGCCTCAAACAGAAGGATAAATAGCTTTTTTTTCCCTGACATTTAATGGGCCTCTTAAGTGAACAGCAATAAACTCTGTGCGAACAGATGTTTTCCCTCTTTTTTCGTCCTCTTACATCTCGTCCATAATTATGCACTAAAATGTTCTTGTCTGGGTTGCTGAGAGCAGTCTTGCCACTGTTTGTCTTCACAGTGTAAGGCTGAGCACTTCAGCAGAAAGACTGAGCAAAAAGCCCTCGATTCCTAAAGGCTCCCATCACTCTGTGTCAGTGATCACCTTCTTTCCTCCACTTTAAGCCTGAGGGAGGACTGAGAAGGTAGTGGGAAAACGTGCCTCTTCCAGCCACTGCTCCGCAAATCCCAGAGCTGAGTTCTCTCCCTGCCTTCGCCGGTGCACTGGGCTCCAGCCAGGAGGTTCCTGTGCTTGTCTGGCTTCAGGCATTGACCCAGCTATGGCTCAGAGCAGCTGCTTCTCCTTTGCCTTGTGAAGGAAATAAGTGCCCTCTGAGACAGTCCTCCCCACTCTGTGCCACCTCTACAATACTCACTGGGCTGCGGTGAAACAGCAGGGCAGGCTTTCCTCTGTAGCTGCTGGCTTTGCCTCCAGCCTTGTCACCAAGAGAGTAGCAGGCATCATGAAGGGTCTGCAAAGAGCCTTTATGCTTTCGGGAGCAGGTACTTTACCTCCCGATAGAGTACAGAGAAATTACCTTGATCCTGAATAAATTAAATGTATTCTGGCAAAGGGAAGTCCTCCTAACAAGGAGCCTTCAAGAGAGTTGGGAGCTGGGCACAACCACAAGCATGAGCCTAGCTAAGTGTTCATCGCCTGGAGGGATGCCTACAGAGGCTCCTGCATCTTCTCAAACCCACTTCATCCTTCCCAGCACATCTCCAAAGCATCTAGCTGGCCTCTGCTATCCGCGTCCATAGCTGAGGATGGAGGCAGACACGCTGCAGGAAGACGCGTGCTACAAGGATGCCCCCTGCAGTAACACCTAATTTATATACAAACTCTCAGCTACGGAGGTTATTCCACTTTGAATCGATACTGGTATCTCTGCATCACTGATGCTGCTCTACATGGCATTGAGGGCAAACTGCTTGAAAGGAGCCTGCGGGAAGAGCACGGAGTTTTATCCTCACTGTCTGCTCCCGGCCAGGCTGCTCGGCTGCAGGGGAGCCATGGCATCTTTTCTGCTGAGGGCAAGGCCATTTCTTTCCTCCTCGTTAGGATTTTGTTTAAGACATTTAAAATGCAGCCAGCTGGAGGAGAGGATTGGCTGACCACACAGTAATAGTTCAGCAAAGCAACCTTTTTATTACAGGTAAAAACAGTGACACGGAGTTTAGTGTCCTGCAAAAATAGGACGCTTTTCAAACACATGGATGAGATGTTTTTAAAAGATGGATGTTTACTACTAAATTGGTCTGCATACTGGTCCAGGACATTTTTGCACACCTCCTATCCTATAAAAGTTGCTTTTCACCTGTCGGGTCCATCAAGGATGCTGCCAGCCACTCCCAGCTTTTATTTTATCCTATTGCCTTTAACGAGGCAAAAACTGCCAGCAAATCAAACAACGTGGTGAGACAGACAGTCGGTTTGTGAAACTGCTACCTGGAAGAGGTTGCTGCTGTTCCTCTCCGTAGCAGCCCCGGCACTCTGGCTTGCATCTCTTCTCCCCTTGGAGAGCCCTTTTCCTTGAGCGCTTGCAGACGAAAGTCACTCTCTGTGCTCAAACTGTGACATCTGCTTGATTACTCCACCGCTGTTGCCATCCCCTGTATAAATACTTCGGCATTTTTACTGTACTATGTAAACCCATTAAAAACATGTAATAAAAAGGCTTATATAACTTCTTAAAGCCATAATTACTACTCCAGCTGTGGTGTTTTGTAGAATTCTGAGCATTATAGATTAATCTCTTTGCCAAATGACATTTTTTAATGAAGATATTCATCCTCGAGCTCAGAAGTGTAAAAATGCCAGTAAAATTGATTGCATCCAAAAAAAGGGGAAAATGCTGAGCCCAGAGTAACACCAAGATAATCTTTTAAAAATACAGAAAATAGGAATTTGTAGTACAAACTCAGGGTAACTTTTAAGCACTGCTGGGTATCTGTCTAGGATTGCAGTATAGATACAGAGGAAATAGAGATGACAAACTAATATCGCAAAAATCTTTGTGCAATAGCACATGGACCTGCATATGAGCTATGACTGCTTAATTCCTGTAAACTGGAATGTCTTTTTTTAAAAATCACAGATTCATAGAATAATATGGGTTGGAAGGGACCTTTAAAGGCCATCTAGTCCAACCCCCCTGCAAGAAGCAGGGACATCTCCAACCAGATCAGGTTGCTCAGAGCCCCGTCCAACCTGGCCTGGAATGTTTCCAGGGATGGGGCATCCACCACCTGACTGGGCAACCTGTCCCAGTGTTCCACCACCCTCATTGTAAAAAATGTCTTCCTTATATCCAGTCTGAATCTGGCTCCTTCTGTTTTAAAGCCATTACCCTTTGTCCTGTCACAACAGGTCCTGACAAAGAGTTTCTCCCCATCTTTCCCGTAGGCCCCCTTGAGGTACTGGAAGGCTGCTATAAGGTCTCCCCAGAGCCTTCTCCTCTCCAGGCTGAACAGCATCAACTCTCTTGGCCTGTCCTCATAGGAGAGGTGCTCCAGCCCTCTGATCATCTTCGTGGCCTCCTCTGGACCCTCTTCAATAGGTCCATGTCCTTCTTATGGCAATACATTTTCAGTTTTTATACCAGTATTTGCTCAATAAAATTTCCAGCCCTTACTTTAAACTGCAGGCAGAGTTTCGCCTGTTCAGAATGAGTAGACAATTTAAGTAAATTGCAGACCATAAAATCACTGTTGTTCCTCTCCAGGGGTGGAATACAGCTGCTGGAGGCAAGAATCACATTTGTAGATACCATGAAGATTAGGGTTAAATAAACACAGGTAAGGCCCAGGCACAGCAGAGGGCTGCAGAGCATCTTCTACCGAAGGGCAGTCTCATTCCCTTCTCATTCCTGCAGCGAATGTATGTGCACAGGTACAGGAATGTATGTGTGCGAATGCACAAGAGCGTGACTCAGAGGTAAATCTTGATCTATAATCCCCTCTTCAGGCCGTTAATCACTAGCTATCTCTTTCATCAAATTCTGAGCACGCGGCTAGGCTGTGGTGTTTGAATCTCTCCGTAGCTGGAGGGAAAAGAGAGCTTCTGCCCGTGCCTCGTGCTGAGCTGCCAAACAGCAAGATCAATCTTGTGTTAAGCTGCCTAAATAGCTCACGAGCTTGAGGAGAGCTAATGGGAGACTGCATGAACATGTTTTTTTTCTCAGCTGTTATCTTCAAACTGTACCAGTGGCGAGCTGAGGAGCGGTTTTAATGATCCATGTAGCTGAGCTTTAGCCTTTCGCAGCCGCTCAGACACGTATTTCTCAGCAGCAGTAAGTGGGTAATAGACCAATGTGGCCAATTTACTTCTCTGTAGCTGACATCTAAAAGGTAATAGGAAGATTTATTTCTCTGAGTTTTCAGTGGCACAGGAAGGAGTAAGGGCTGTACCTCCCTTGCAGAGCTGCTGGTTGCGTGCAGGCTCCAGGGAGGCTCCTGTCACTTGGGGCATAGAGAAATACTTCCAGGATTTCCAGATGCAGTTTTAAGGAACAGAAGTGAGACCACACTTACACCAAGAAGCCACCCGGGGAGCTATAAACACTTCATCCCATGTTTCTCAGGGCTACAGCAGAGCTTTGGCACATAAATGTGCAAGACAATAAAAGAGGTCTGGACCAAAGCTCTGACTCCTGCAGACCCAGGATCAGAGGCACAGGCATCTTCTGCGAGGAAGGACACACCACACTCCTCTTCACGCAGCTGCTTTTGAAATGACCTTGTGAAAGTTTCTACCCAAAATCTCTCTGTTTTCACATGCATGGACCAACATCACTTCGGTTTTCAAAGCACTAGCCAGGAGCGTAGGAGGGAGGAGAGGGGAAAAAAAGTCTTCCTTTGCTCTGTCCTGTAGATTTTGGCAGGTGGCTCATACCAAATCCAGCGGAGTTCTTAAGCAGAGTCAAAAGGAGCATTTTTATTCATTTACTCATTTTATAGGAGGAATGTTTTACTTCCATTAACAGCCCTTGGAGAATCCAGGGAATTCCCAGCGGTGTTTTTCCTGCCTGGTGTTTAATTTTGCACAGAGGTCTGCGCAGGCATTTTGACTAGCCAGAAGATAAACAGAAGGCCTGACAGTGGGTGGAGGCAGAAGATGGATGGTGGTAGGCAAGACGTTTGAACTGAAAATGGCCGTAAGAGAGATCAACATTAAATAACTGTTGCAAAGGAGAGATTTTGCTACCAACAACATCCCAGGCAATATGTAATTTATAAGCAGCAAAGACAGCACCAAAGCAATGAACTTCCATTGATGTTAAACTTTTTCCTTTCAGAGGTTTAGCACTGTGCTCTCGCCATGGACAAACTTGTAAATGCATGAGGAATTTTACATTTTTTTAAGACTTTTCCTGGAGAAACAAAGGGAGCTGTCAAAATCTGTGGCACCTACATAGAAAGTAGATACACAGGACCAATGTCGGACTTTGGTTATCATCAGGGCATAACGCTCGCTGCTCTCAGTAGAAATTGCACGCTCATATTCAGAGTCACCATTTCAGTTACTCTTTGCATTACGTGGCAGTACTTCGTGGTCTATTGGATCCGGTGTAATCTATTTTCCTCTAACACTGTCCATCATGGTTTGGGGACAACAGGGACAGGAGGCTATTTGCTGCCTGACTCAAAGAGTGAGCATATTTTGCAGAAGCTATGAAACTTCGCAGAAGCTGTATTTCCCAGCAATCATCCCAAAAAGGCCCATCCTCCAGTTGAACTGGAGCTGCATGTGTTATGCTGCAATTTTAATTTCCTTTTCTTCTTAACAGGAGTTGCTCACGTACAGGTGTCTTTGAAGCAGATTCCTGGGGGAAGAAATTAGTTTATAATTCACTTGTTAAAATGGAGAGGATGCTGGAGAGGCAAGAATGTTTAAGGTACTATCTTAATTCCTATTGATTCTCATGCTAATCCAGATAAGATTTCTCATTGTTCCTGAAATTTCTTGATATCCTTCTCTACCATTGTTCCCTTTTTCTTTATCATTAGAAACCTGTTCTGTTTTAAACATGCAGACTTACATTCAAAAGAGATGGGGGAGAAGCAGGAGAAATTCAATTGTTTGTTAAAATACAAAAGCAAAATGAAAACACCGAGTTAAATTCACGAACTATTCTTTATCGGGATCACTCCTAGCATGCTCACAAATTGGGGCTTTCTAAGGAAGGGAATGTCTCGTACAAGGTCAGCATTTACAGTTACAGCTCAGTGATAAGAACAGTGAGCAGATTCAAGTATCTGAGCTTTCTGTTGAAGCTATACAATGAGAGAAGAACAGCAAATGAACCTGTGATGCTAAAACCAAGACAGACCTTCTGGTTTTTATTCTGTTCAGTCAGACCTCTTTTATTTGAATATGCATTGTTCAAGCTTTTAGGAAAGCTTTCTCAAGGATTAAACTTCAAGAGAGTTTTAAAATGTATTTGGGCACTTTATACTTTTTGAGGCTTGAGCTTTATACTCCTGCCTTCAAGATTTTCTCCATAGCCATACAAACACAAACTTTTATTTTAATAGGACCTTCACACTCCATTATTTATTGACCAGACGCTGACAGTTTAAAACAACCTTGGTGCTAAGAATCCTGTGATATAATGATTTTGGCTAGCAGTCTTGCAAGTCTTGTGTCTTGTCACATTTATCCTTGCATTTAGTGTACTTGACGTACGTCTAAACCTCTCTTCCCTGAGCAGCGGCATTCCTTCTGTCCTCCAGATGAACCATGCCGTTTCACTTGGAGGAGCAAAGTGATGCACAGGCGGCCCCGTGCCAGCCCAAGTGAACTTCTATTGATGAACTCCAGGCGATGCTCATGGATGGAGCTGAGTGCTCATCTCTTAAGCTGATGTCAGTGATGATTGTTGTAGTCATGCTCTCCCTCTGCCCTCACAAATGTGTTCCTCCCTTGCGCTAGCACCAGGGCTTGTCTGATCCGCTCATGGGTCAACTAAGGGTGGTGCAAACAGAGGAAAAGTCAGACAGGTCAGCTGCCAGAGCCAACTCACTTCCCTGTGGCAAGCACCAGCACCTGCAACAAGGGAGCAATAGGGAACCCTGAGCAGGGGCAGAGGGAGAAGCGCTCTGATCTGCACTGCATTTCCCCGGAGGCATTAACCACACAGAGGCTGTCCCACGTTAGCTGTAGGCTGACCAAAAGACAGGATGGTACTGAAAAGGGTGTCCAGGTCTCTTAGGAAATTGCTCCAGATAAGAGTTTTTCTGGAGTTACTTTTCATCTGGCTCATTGCCCTGGTTCAGCTTAGCTTAGGACAAAGGAGTCCCCCTCCTGCTACAAGAACGGCAAGCAGGACTGCCACTTATCCCCTTCCAAGAGAAGCCTGCATTTAGGGCAATTTAAAACAACTATGGAATTGCTTTAACCTAATTTAGAAGAATATTTTACCTAGAAAAAGAGGACAGCAATGTTTAAATGGCAGGGAGCACGCAGCTGACCTGCCAGTGCATCTGTGCTTGGAGCCATGCCTGAAATCCCATTTCTGCAGGCAGATCACCGCTCCTTCCCTTCCCGCATGCAGCTCCTCCGTCCTGCTGCCAGCGGGTCTGGTTGCTCGGCTGCTGATGGGCTCCGCTTCTCCCAGTGCCCCTCTCTGACCTGCTTCCACAGCAATAGCAGCCAGATCCGGCTCTGCCCCAGGCTGTGAACAGAGAGGAGAGGTTAGAAAGGAGCCGGGGAGAGCAGCCGGGGAGAGGACAACAGAAAAGAGGGAGAAGGAGCTCAGCGCAGAAAGCCTCTCCCTTGCAGCAGACAAGGCAGCGGCGCTGGAAGCACAGTGCTGCATGCAGGGGACAAGAGTCACAACTTCCCTCCCCTACTTGGCAAAAAAAAAAAAAATGGGGATTAGGTGTGTGTCTATGTCCTGCACGTCCCGTCTGGGAACACATTTATTACTCCCCTGCCACCGACACGTCTCCTCACTTGCGGTTCCCGCTCCAGAAAATCCCACCAACCACCACCTGCTCATCGCTCAGCGATGGTTTAGCATTGCAGACTAAAACGCAAGCCAGCCCGTGCACTTCAATATTTCTGCGTAGCGTGTCCCTGTTTTGGGACAAAAGGCTTCATGTGCTCCCATGGAGGTGAGTGGGACCACCCATCCCCTGCACCGCCTCTTGGCTCTGCTCAGCTCAGCCTTTAGTTTGTCCTCTAGCTTGTTTTGCTTAACCCCGAACAATACCCCAGTCTACAGTAAAATTCCACTACCTCATGACATTACAGTGCATAATGTGAATTAATATAGATATAAAATCAACAAGTTAATACACTCCTGTACCACAAAGATGGGTTGATACAACAGCTAAGGAGAGCAGTTTTCGTAACAGACGTCCCCTGTCAGGCCCGGCCACGGAGGGCAGCGTGGCTGTGGCTCCGTGCACAAGCGACACGCGTGGGAGGCCACAAGGCAAGCACAGGCGCCAGCCCCACGAACCGCGCCGCCGTTCACCTCCACAACCCTCCTGCGCCGGGCCGGGACAGGGGCATGGCGGCCCCTCCCCGGCCGGCCCCGCTCGGGGCGGGGTCTCCCAACTTTCGGCGGCGGCCGCGGGGCCCGACCCGCCGGCGGCATGAGCCCTGCGGCGGGGCAGGGGGCGGCAGCGCCGGGCAGGGGGAGCCCCCGCCGCCATGCCCAAGGAGCGGCCGCTCTGGCGGGGCCCGGCCTTCCGCCTCTGCCTGCTCTCCGCCGCGCTCTTCCTCTGCCTCCAGCTGGGCATCAGGCGATCCTGGTGCCCGGAGGAGAAGCCCCGGGCGGCGGCGGCGGCGGCAGCGGGGCGGGCTCCCCCCCCGGCCCGCGGCACGGAGCGGCAGCCGGTGGCGGTGGCGGCGGGCAGGCGGCGGGTCACCTACGTGCGGAGCGGCCGGCGGGGCAGCGCCGCGCCCGCCTGCTGCTCCCTGCAGCCCCCGGGCGGCCGGCGCAGGAAGGTAGGGGTGGGCTGCGGGCTCGGGGGGCGGGGGGAAGCGGGCGGCGGGCGCTGCGCCGTTGCGCCCCCTTCTCCCCCCGAGGCGGAGATGCGGGAGCGGGCCAGTGCGGTGCCTGGGCCACCCCGGCCCGGGCTGGGCTCTGCGGGCGCTGGTGGACCAGGCCGGCTGCCCGCCGGTTCGCAGGTGTGGCCTCGTCCCGTTGCTGAGGTGTTGCTTCTGCCCGAGAGGAGGTGGCTGGAGGGGGCTGGTGAGGTAGGGCGGTGTGGTACTCTTGAAAAAGAGCAAGAAATGGCAGCACTATTCCCTCTTGGGAGACGTGTGACGGCGGGATGCCGCCTTCTTCAACCATCTCTGCGCCGTCTTTGGTTTTGGCGGATGCCAGTCTCTCAGGGATCGTGCATAACTCGGGAGAAGCAGATTCAGATGTGTGTTCTGTTGAGTTTTCTTTGCCATCTTTCAAGGGGAGAAGAGCCAGCATTCAAAGGCTGAGAAAGAGCAGTTTGTCACCTGTTTCGAGGCCCCGCTCTCCTGGTGCAGTAGTAATAGTCTGTGCGGAGATGTGCAGGTACTTAAAGAAGCTGGAATGACCGTGAAGAGGAGCAAATGGGGTTTTGTTAGAGATGGGACCACCTTCCTGGTCAAAGTAAATAACTGTTTCTGAGGTTTGCCATGACAAGAATAAAACCAGAGTTGTCTGTGGAATGGCTAAACCTTCTCCTGCCTTTAAACGGAAGCTTTACCAGGGCTTGCTCATTTTTTGGGGAACTGGGTACCCAGAACAGCAGACACCTTGTGATGTCCATGTGAATTATTACACACTGTGGACATGCAGGCGATATGGAAGGCCTTAGCTCAGATCAGGGTGGTCTTTGGACATTTTCATTTGGCCACTTTCAGCCCAGCTGCTTTCTTGCAGCTCATCACTGCAAGACGTGATCAGGGAGCCAGCCCAGATCCAGGTGCACGAAAGAGTGCCATGATGCCTGCAGTGTATGCGTCACCAGAGGTGTCTCTGATTGAGACCAAAGATATACCGAATGGAAAAAGAACCTCTGTCAGTCATCTGCATACATTAATGCATATGTAACATAGGTTTCATTGCATGAAAGTGCATTGCAGGCATCTTCATCCTGTTAAATTGGTTTGCGCTGCTCCTTTTTGCCCTGCAGCTTTCTGCACATACAGTGAACCAAGAGTCCCTTGATGAAGAAACCCCTTGCTGACATCCAAACCACCATCTGAGCAGTTGTCCTGTGATCATGGGCTCTCATTTGCAGATCTGCTTTCTTTTCCTTACCTGTGCACCCCCAGTAATTTATTTCTTGTTTAAAGATGAGGTGGACAATTAACTCATGTATAGTTTGAATTTTAATTTCTGTTGTTTCACCTTGTCTTTTACGGGGAGTGTGATGGAAATGTAAAACTGCTGGTTTCTGCCCCTGGCTTCCTGAAAGGTTTCGAAGGAGAAATGAGATAATCCCTTACTTCCTTCACCACTCTGGCCATCATGAGCATGACGTTGTCACATATTTCTTCAGCATAATGACTGTGTGGGGTCTTGATGTGCTCTGATGTTGATACCACGTTAAGCTATCTAGATCTTGCAGTGTCAGTTTTTGTGATTTTCGTTGTCAATGCCATGTTACTTGGTGTTCTCCCAAAGCCCAGCTTCTGAGAGATTGTAATTATGGCAGAATTTTAGCATTCGTGGGAGGAAAAAAAAATTATAATAATGTGGATTCAAGTAGTTTCTTGAGAACATGTGCTAAGCATGGCATCAAAAAACAGGAGGCAGAAGATATCCTAATTCAATTTCATGATTTTTGAGGAAATTCTAGTGGAGAACTAGCAGCAGGAGAGGGTGCTCATCGTAGCGGAGAACTAGCAGTGTCTTGCGATGTTGGAGAGCTCGAGCTTCTGGAAGGCCCACAGTATATTTTGGTGTGTCTCCAGGTGAAGTGTGTGAAACATCACTGCTGTGGTTTGTGGTGTTTGGCACATTGCTGCTGAGGTTTCATTTGAATCCCACTAATTAAGTCAAGGGAAAAATATTAGTAAATATAATATAGGGTGGAGTTGCCAGGTTAAGTTTGAGACCATCAGGTGTCTTCCATGTTCAGCTGTTTGAGTTGAACATGTTCCTTCGGGCTAGGAAAAATCTACTTAAAGTGAAGGTAAGGCTTTGAGGTTAGTGGGACTGAAATTCTGGGAATTACTGGTTTTGAAATAGAGTTGTTAAATAAATGTGTAGGAGGGGGGGGGAAGTGATGAGAAGATAAAGTAGAAGTGGTCTGAGTACCGCTGGTTTTTCTTGTGAAGCGGTGATCATGCATGATAGCTAAAAACACCCATTGTATTTCACTTCAGACTGTTTTAAGACAGTGTGGGGGCTCTTATCAGAAACACCTGCTTAAATTGATGGTCTGGCTTCTACCAGCAGCTTTGGAGAAAGGCAGCAGCGTGCAGCCACTGGCAGGGCGGTGTGCTGGTGTGTGTAAGCGCTGCTTGGGGGAGAGGGACGGGCTCCTTGCTGTACCAGGTTGGGGTGGCCTTTTGCTGCGGGTTTTATATGCTTTTGTGTCTGGTATCTGTCCGTCAACCATTATCAGTCCATTTTTGAAGCCTGCAGAAGCTTTCAGGTATGGTTTTTTTCCCCTTGCTGCTGATTTTGATGACAGTGTTGGAATATGTTGCGATATGTGAGCCAGCAGGCTGGCAGTAATGAAAAATTGGGGAGGCCAAACTTTGCTCTGTTTTCCTAGTGCCACTTGGTTATAGCTCTGCTCACACTTACATCACTGAATTAATGCAGGAGACTGATGAACAGAGTATTTGCGTGGGTCTAGTGGAATATCCTACTTTGCAGGGAAATTATTTTATGCCTACTTTGAATCACTGTAAAGTTTCCTGAAGCAGAGCTGTGTTATTTATTTCCCAAGCACAACCGCAAACAACCAACAGCACCAAAAGGGGGGGAAGGGTGGGGAAAGGACCCAGACAGGATGGGAAAGACGGAGACTCATCCATAAATGGCCCTTGCGTGTGCAGGGAACTGCCTGTGCAGTCGTGCGCTTTTCCTGACCGCGGGTAAATCTCTGTCAGCGGAGGGAGTGACCGTGTGGCAGATGGGAGGTTTTGACCACCAAGGTTAGAAGTGTCTGTTCGTGCCTTAAGATGCGTGCAAAAAAAAAAAAAAAATTTACTGACTGAAAGCAGCAGGGAGTAAAGTAACTGAGTTATGCGCCAGCTCTGGGAGCTGCCTGTTCTGCTGCCTTTGGGGACTGCGTTGCTCCCAGCTGTTTTACTCCCAGTGGAGCTTACCAAAGAGCAGATGCTGCCGCTCTTGCTGACAAATAATAAACAAAATTTGGCATTGTGAGAGCATACGATGGTCATCTGAAGAATGGGAAGAGTTACATGTGCTGCAAATGAAAAGCAAATGGAAGTTTTTACTCCCATTTGTATTTTGGTGGCAGTGCTTAGAATTGCGTTGTTGATAATAAAATGCACAACTAAGTTTATAAACTGTGATTCTAAGCTCTAGTTGTTACCGGTCTGGCAATGTGTGGAGCAGATAAGAACTCCAGCTACATGGAAACACAGAAATTTTACCACATGTACCTGCTCGTGAGATAAGTATTAGTGAGGTCTGCACCCACATAGCGCTACAGAACGTGTGAGGGGAGTTTTAAAATGTTATTGCAGGGTGTGATGGTAAAAAAAATAAATTTATTGCATTTGGAATTTGAAGCAACAGCAAATTCTTATCACAGTGATTGCAGTAACAAGGTTATGTTAGTTCTCGTGCTCTGAAATGGGGAGGAGCGCTCTCCCACAGTTGGCTTAAGAAAAGCTGGAGTCCTTTGCCTCATGGGCAGATTTATTTCCATGGAGGAGGAGGGGGAGAAAAAAAAAAGTAGTTTTATGTGGTTATGCATGAAAGAAAAAAGGCTAATGTTAGTCCAGGCAGGTGTGTTAAGTTCCTGGAGTTCTGCTTGCTCATGTAGCAAGGGCTGTGCCTGTTTCCACTAAAAAACGAGGTTCAGGGTCTTGCTTTCTGCATGGGTGTAGCAGAGCTGAGCGGTGGGGGCTCCTGGAAGGCAGGCTTGGAGGAACGCTGGAGGCTGCAGCCACAGGTGTGTCTTCTGAAAGTGTGCCTGCCGGAAGACAAGCAAATTACTTAAATTTAGTTTGAGAATTTTAATAGGTGCTGGAAATCGCTTCTTTTGTTGTTGTGGCTGTCCAAAGGTGGGGAGTGCGGTACGCTGCCAAAGTTAACCTGGTGTTATTTTGGATGCTTTTTCGTCTCATACCTAGGGATATGAAAATGTTTGCCTTCAGTGATTAAAAGCTAGGAGGTAGATTTTGATACTGGGCCCATTTGTATTTTTTCTCAAATTATAACAGGCTTTGAAACATGAAATATCACTGCCTAAACCAGAACAATCTTGTGAAAATGTATTTTTATAGGCATTACTTACACTTTTATACATTTATATTTTGTTTTTTCGTAAATACAGACTAATTGTCTTTTCCTGTTGCTTGTTGGATTGGATTGGGTTTTCTTTTTCTTCAAATAAGAACTGTTTCCAAAAGGTTGCTGCTTCTCTGCGGTAATGGCTGATAACAGTCTCATTTTTAATGTAATTGACATCTGCAAATTATTTCAGAGTGATATCTTCAAAGTTATGTGGAATAACTGGCGGTTAATAATAGGGCATGTTCAAAACAACCTCATGCAATTTAGCATTACATTATTGCTAAGATTTTACTTATAATTTTACATTTGAATTTTAATTTAAAAATTACAATACTATTTAGGTTTATGTCAGTGATATGTAGGGCTTCTGCAGAGTCCCTTTTAATTCTTCTACAAATCTGGTAAAAAAAAAGTGTCAGATGTTTTCATTGTCTATTGCTATGTGTAGTGTTTTCAGGCTGACTTCACATCTTTAAAAATCTCTTAAACTTTGGGCACTACTTGAATAGGAAGTTACTCTGCCTTTCTGATGAGCAGGAGCCAAAATTCTTGAAGAAACCTTGGTTGTTCTGAAGTCAAATGTATCCGTCTGTTTTTCCATATGCTGCGGTGTAGTAGCTGGCCCAGTTTGGATTGGGACTTAGCTTTTATAACAGTTTATTCACTATTTATGCCTGGAGCAATGTTTTAACATTACAGCAAAGTTTAACGTGATGGAGCTTTGGAAGTGGTGCAGCAAGTCACATCGGGCTGTGTTTACAGGAGCAGATTTGCCCAGGCTGAGGCAAAACAGGGGAGATGCTGGAGCAGCAGCATGGGTCGAAGCAGCCTTTTGGATCTCCTAGTGAAGTTAAATCCCGAGCTTGTTCCAGTCACCTCACTTGTGTACCAGGCAGGACAAGCTTTACAGCATCCAGTGCTGTTCTCTAAATGCTTTGGCAAAGAGTGAATAGCGCCCTGGCTTTGAACTTTGCAGCTGTGATTGTGTTGCAGAGGAGTGCAGTGCTGAAGAGCTGGATATCGGTAATTTTTTTGAGTGTGTATACTTCTGGGCACCTCCTTTGATGACAAGGAGAGAGCCTCAATGGGAGGGAAAAGGCATTAAGAGGTGCAGGAAGGCAGCGCTGCAGAGAAAACCTGGCAGAACTGGTACTTATTTTGAATAGAGAAAAGTAGGTTTTGAGAGGAATGTGCCAAGACTCTTCAAACTAAAAAAAAATAATTTTTTTGAAGGGCATAATGACCGATTGTTCCCTAGGTCCGCTGCAAGTAGGACAAGAAGCAACTGGCTTAATTTTCAGTCACGATATTAGGAAAATCTTTTAACTTGGTGGTTGAGTAAGCAGTGGAAAGGCTCCCTAGAAAAGATGTGAATTTTGGGTAGCCACACAGGGGAGGTCTAGGTGTATCCTTAGTTGTGCTTCACGGCAGGGAGGGAGAGTTCAGTCAGCCTCCTGAGGTCCATCCATCTACATTCATCTGCTCTGGAATTAGAGAAGCTGTCTGGCAGCTAGAATGTAATTAGCCAAACTGGAATTGAGCCCGAACAATGATCTAACATCAGTGTAATAAAAAGAGATAATGGGATCTTTAAAGACTATAGCTGATCCTTGCCCTGGCTTAATACCTCACTAGAGAGACCAGACCCCACCATAATTGTCCTGTGATGACATTGTGGACCCCAGAGGAAGGAACGTTAGGTGATGACTTTTTCCCTCCAGCACTTGGAGGTCTCTTACCGAATATAAACCAACCCCAAGTTGCTTAGCTTGTAAGATTAGCACAGGGTAAGAGCTTATGTCTTCAGGCCAGTAGTACCTGGGGAACAACCTTGGTTGGTTTTTGTTCAGATATTGGAGCTAATAGTGCATACTGAGAGAGGTTATTGTGTTTGGAAGAAAAGAACAAACTTTTATTGATAGCAGTTTTCAACAGCAACCAACCAAATCTGGGGAACACCAGCCAGCTCTGTCTCTAAATAGGAGGGAATCCTTCTTCCCAAGCATGGGAATGCTTGGAATTGCTTCTCCAAGTAGCCAAGCAAGGACAACACTGGCCTTTTGCTGTATTTTAACTGCAGATGAAATGTGTTTATGGTAGACCGTAAAGAGGAGACAGCAGTGTTGGTTCTGGCAACGATGTCATTCGCGAGCTTGTGGGGTAAATGATCACTCAGAATAACCTTTGTTCTTACACACTTTTTGTTACCTAAAATAGGTTCTTCCTTCATGAATTTTTGAGAAGCAGCTGGGGAGTATTATCCTTCAGAAAGTCATTACAGTTTTATGAGACTTAATTATATCCTATAATACAGATTTCTTTCAAATACCTAGTTGAGGCTTTCTTTCAGCATATAAAGTCAGGGGAATAATATTTTCAAGATAACTGTGGCACAGATAAAGTGTTTTTCAGGATATATAAGCTTTCTTGCATAAGGACATAACCCAGGAACTGAGATAGTAATTTCTTTTGCAGGTACCTTGCTCCATGATTGTCTGTTGCAGTTGTGCCGTCTTCTCCTCAGCCAGGCTAGATGGTCCATGAGCCTTATACAAAACATGAATCCTTTATGACTGCGGTAGCAGGTGCAGAAAAAAACCCCATATTTATCCAGTTTCTTTTGCTGTCTTCAGCTCATACTGTTGAATGAGACTGCAGTGCGGGGAAGCGACCCACACTACCCTCCTGCCCATGCAGTGATGCTCGAAGAGTGGCTGAGCAGCTCTGGTCATGGCTGCTTTGTCCCACTAAAGGGCAGAAATTCAGTAAACACATCCTCTGCTCTCACCTCTTTCTTCACCCCTCCACAGCTCACTGTGTTTGGGGTGCTGGGTTGTGTTGTCTGGCGTACTGGTGGTTATCAGACTTTAGCAGCAGCAAACAAGCAGGACCCCCCTTCGTGTGCTGTGTATGTGCTCGGAGGAGGAAGGATGTCTTCTGCATGAGAGCAGCTGTCGAACGGGGGGTAGGAGGAGGTGAGGGCTGATATGGGAGTCAGTTGTAGACCAAGTCACAGTCTTGGCATGGGAAAAGAGCAAGAGCCCCTGAAAGTCGGAAATTTTCACAGCCTTGAAGACAATGAGCACAGTTAGTATAAAAATGATCCTTTGTCGTGTTTCATGTTTTATACTAGAAATAAGAGAAGTGTGGATGGTTTTGAACATGCAGCTTTCCTTGCTCGAGCAGTTCTGAAGGTGGCCAAGTTTGCTTCATTCTTTTCTAAAACTTCCCTCTTTGGAGAGAGAAGAGGCCGGAAAGAGAGATCTGGGACAAGTAAAATTATCTTGGAAAGCCTTAGGGTTTTTCCTTTAAATCTCTGACCCTTAGCTGCCTTCTTACGAGATAAATATTTAACTTTGTTGCTAGTAAGGTTTTCATCCCAGTTTGTTCAGTCAGTTCACATCAGCATTTACCCATCCAGCCAGGCAGTTAACTGAGATGCGTGTCTGCTTCAAGGCTGCACGGTAGGTGCTAGCACACCAGACATCTCTCTCATGCTGCTCTTACTGAACTGTGGGCACGGTTCAGACTGAGATGCAGCTGGTGGATCTTAGGTATGAACGCAGCGCAAAACTCCAGTGGCCCGTGGCATGGGAAAATGAAATCCAGCAGTGAAGAACAAACCCCTTTAACAGCTACCTTGCAGACTCATACGGGCAATGTGACAAGTGCATCATCTCTCTTACAAAACAGACATACAATATGGAGGTTTAGATTGCATTAGTGGGGTACCTCTGGTCTTCATACAAGAAGTTTGGTTTGATTGTGGTAGACCACACTGTCCTCCTCCTGCAGCCTGGCAATGACGTCTGTCACTCATGGCACAGCTTAGATAAAAGATTTAACACGTAGGTGAGAAAGTCTGTGTGAACCACCGCTAATCTTTGATGGCATCCGCAGCAGCCCCCTCTTGTCGCTTGTTCTAATATTAACTTGGAGCTGTGTTTGTCTTGGACGGCTGTTCAGCTCTCCAGAGCTGCGTGCGGTGGATGTGAGTCATTTAATCAAGTCGAGTGACTTTGTAGCTAGCAGATACGCACCAAGATACTTTTGTGTATGATGAAACATTGTCCAGAGCCCTTTTGCACCATTGAAGTCTAAGATCAAACGATATTCAGTTCAGTGGAACAAGTAAAAAGGGTAAAAAAAAGTATTTGATCTAATTTTTCTTTTAGTTGTGGTATAGTATGTATATCATGGAATCTGTAACATACATTACTTATCCCAATGTTTTTTACATCAGTGTTTCTGTATACCGAAGTGGCAGTGAGTTAGCAAATCTCTAAAGGTAATGGAAACCATGTGTGCAAATGCACTGATGCCTTGGGTGACAGATAGATGAAGGCCATCGTTTTCAACTCGCTCTTATGGCAACAGCTCGGTCAATTTAAGCAGGAGACGATGGAAACGTTCCCAGCAGTGCTAAGCAGAAGAGTTTGGATCTTCAGTGAAATGTGTTTTCCCCTGCCTGATCTTCTGTCCTGTCTTCAGTAGTCTTGATTTTAGATGTCCCATCAAGAGGGGCGCTGTCTGTGAGGTGCTCATGGACTGCACTGTCAGGAAATGGGTGAATGGGGTGTCCTTGGGTGACTGCTGACCCCTGGAAGAGCGTAAGTCCTGGGCCTGGCTCTGGGAGAACCCTTTGGTGGTTATTTTGCTTTCTTTTTTTTTTTTTTTTTTTTTTTTTTTTAAAAACATTTAAAAACTAGCCCTGTAGTTTATGTCCTCCCTGACACATGTATAAATACGATAAATAAGCCTTTCCTTTTTGTCTTTGTATAATGATGAATGTAGTAGCTTCAGCAGCTGTTACCAGATACACAGAAATCTTGTTTCTTACCAAAGTAAATGCTCTGCAGCCAGGAGCAAAATGGCTTTTTTCTTCAGAAGTCAGTACTGCGGAACTGTTCTGGCTTTGCAAACCCCAAATAGGGGACCCTGGTGAAGAACGTCCTTCCTGCTGCCGCCTCTCCCCATCATACAATGGGGGCTTCTCTTGTCTCTGGGAATAGGACCAGGAGGACTTTTCAGTGGACTGTTGGCTTCTGAAGTTGCTTGGGATTTTCAGGTCAAGTCATCTGCCTTGGGTTTTAGCTGCCAAACCTCTAGCTTTATATGCTTGTTGCAGAAAGAGCTAACCAGCACCTCATTTGACAAGTGACCTGCTGAAATTTGCTTCAGGTTCCACTTTCTGATAGATTTAAGGTGCACTTGAGGTGCATTTGCTGTGGGTTTTTCTGGAAGTAACAAAATTCTGCATCGCTTCCAGGACTGACCTTGTGGTTCTTGCAAGGAATTGAACCCTCTCCCCTTCTTGGGGCGTGAAAAACAAACTTTGTAGGCCTTGAGAGCTTTATTAAGGAAAGGCCTGCAAAGAGCCAGTTAGGCAACTCGTCTCTCTTAGGGGTATTGCTAAAATAGTGGATGCTCTGTATTTGTGATCAATTTTGATGAGATAATAACTAACTTTTTTTTTTTTTTTTTTTTTTAATATATGTGTGTGACAGAGTGATCTGCTGGAGAAAACTAACCTAGGCAAAAAGTAAGCAAAGAAGCAAAAATCAGTGATGTGCCAAGGGACTGGTCCTGGTTGGGAAATGCATGCTGTTGAGAATGGTGTTTGTACCAGTGAACATCATATAGTTGCCGTCGCTGCTTTAACCTCCCCCCTTTGCTCTATCCATCCTCAGTCCTCTTCCTCATTTCTCTCCTAGCAGCTAGCTAAGTCAAATAATTAACTGGGACCTTCAAAGTCAGTGCCCTTTATTTATCATCCTCTTTCAGATTTTACAAAGAGGCAGTGTTTGAAATGCTAGGGGGAAGAGATGGTAATGTCTGTTTATATGGCATGTAATGTTAAATAATACTTACCACTTAGAAGCTTCAAAATTATAAGAATTGGTTTGAAGTCCTTCCTACTCCCTGCATAGTTGACGGCACTAGTGGAGGATTGAGATTTATCCCAGAGATGAGCGCTGCAGGGGAGGAGCTGCCTGAAAAAAACCCCAAAGGAACAATAAAATTTCTTGATACCGATGTCATGACTATCTTTGGGCTTTCCTCATGGCTGTTCTGCAGCTTTCAAAGAAGCAGCTTTCAAAGAAGTGAACTTTCTTTCATCCTGAACAGAGCAAAGCAATGGCATCTTGTTCCTTTTCCCTTGCTCTTTTGAGAAAATGAAACAAGAAGCAATTATGTGTCAATTGGCTGCTGCTAAGCTGCTGTGTTTCTTCTCAGTTAGATGTCTTGATTAACAGTTTGAATATTATTAATTATGAAACATGTGGAAATTCTAGGTATATCAGGAGTTCAGGGTCAAACCATGTAGCTGCTCAGTATTATATTCTGTATAATGCTCAGAATTAGTAATAAAACATTGGAAAATGCCGTTCATTAAAGAGGGTGGTGCATTTTTACCCAAGCCCATGGGCTTGTGATACTTGGGTCTATATTTGTCTTGAACAAAAAATATTTTAAAATTGTATTCTTTGAAACAAGCTTGATTTTCTTTAGAAACTGGGAAATAAATGTATCCTCTTGTACTTAAAATCCTAACAACTTGTAAGCCAGCTCTCGTTCCCTTTCTAGATATGGGGAGCTAGTTGCCCTACAGACTGTTTTATTTTGCTTGGAAGACTTTTACATAGCTGGAGACTAAGGGCAGCAATCTATAATCCTATTGAAAACAAGAAACTGAGTACATTTGTAGACATTTACAGCTAGTGTACATTTCATTCTGTGGAGCGCCATTACCTTGTTTTATTAAGTAATGCTTGTATGAAATAAGGATTTGAAGGAGAAAAAAAGTGAAGCTTGGCTTTTTAAGTCTTCCCTGAATGCCCAGTAAAGCCCAGTATGATCAAGTGAACTGATGGTGGGTTGGAGGGACGGAAGCCCCTAGGTACCTGTTGTGAATATTTTTTATCTTAACTTAGATTTTACGCTGCGAACTCTAACTACTACCCAGCCTTTCAGTTTACCCATGGATAAGAATTACTGTTTACTTGCTTTATGATACCATAGATGCCTGGTGACAAATACTGCCCTCTCCTGCTCCCTGGCCACAAAAGGTCCTCCTGGTCCTTGCCCAGGAGGGGCAGATGATGGGGAAGGGTTTTTCTGATGCTTCCTTAGGCTTGAAGGCGTGGTGAACCATTTCTCTTTGGATGTTTTCGCTCCATTTGGATGACAGAAAAAGCTTCCCAAGTCTGAGAAGGCTCTTATTTGTGTGAAAGCATTACATTTTACTTTAAAGCACCTTCTTTTTCTCCAGTTCTTAGCCTCAGGCAGAGCCTGCTGAGGTCAGTGGACAGGCTGCCAGAGGCGTCTCTATCTGTAAATCACAGTTAGAGTGCTGGAATTTGCACAAAATAAACTCAGTTTATCTGGCTAGCTGAGTATTTACTGATGAATTCTGTTTGTTGTGCGCTGTGGTTTGAATATTGCAATGAAGTCAACCTAGAGGAAAATAGCTTTTTCCCCCCTCTATTGTAGGAATTATGATACATTTTCTCAAACAAAGCGCTTCATTTAAAGCAGTTATGAATACAGGTTGAAACCGTGGTCTTGCCCCTGCTTAGCTAAGGTCTGAATTTGACAAGCAGTGACCAGTAGTTCTGTATCTGTTTCTTGCTGTTATCCTTAAGTGCTGGCAAAGGCATGCTGGCACTGGAAATAATTCAGCTGAGACTTGAGTGTTACAATGCTTAAGCAGTTTTGAGAATTTGCTTCTATAAATTTCAATCTGTTCTGACTCCTGGTTTTATCTCCATCAGATATAAATTATCACGCTGTCAGCCTCTGGAATGCTGCTGCCTGATTTATTTATTTTATTTTATTTTATTACCATAGCCAAGAAATTCCAGTTGAGTGTTTTTGAGGCCGTATGTCTCTCAGCAGAGTAAAATCAATCTCTTTTTAAAATAAATGTATATTTTTCTCTGATGTTGCTGGGATTTCCAACAGCAGAGTCAGTCTTTGGTGACCTTTGAAAGTCCAAGGAGGGGTTCCCCGGTGCAGCCCTGCCCTTTCCTGCCTGTGCTGCTCCCAGCTCTGTTGGTCGCAGTGGATTTATTCCTCAGAGGCAGCGAGGGGTGTGTATTTACAGTGTACATATACACGGACACTGTGTAAATTAGATGCAATGCTTTCCTACTTCTTAAGTACCTACAAATTAATATTTTGGCAAGTGTTCTCAAACACATGCTTTCTGTAAGTTGCAAACATGCACCCAGGGTGATGTATGTTGTACGTTAGTCGCTGAGGCCCAGCTCTACCCGTGAATTTATGGGGAGGGGTGTCCACCAATTTAAACCTGGTAAGCTGGTTCCCAGTACCCGTTTCCCAGTGCTGATTTGAACTCAATGGAGCATTAGCCACCTAAATTCCTCTACGGATCTGGCCGTGTCCTGTTAGTTTTGGAAGGTGCTCTTTGTTTTTCCAAAGCCATTTCTTAATTCTTAAAGTGATGGAAATTCTGTCACTTGAAGTCAGTGCCAAGCATCCTTCTTTTTCTGTGTGTACTTTTGTTATGAAACACTTTTTTGGGGGAAAAGACACAAAACTGAAAGGAGGGTTGGAGAGAACTTGAGTGTGGGCTTTGCATATGAAACACTGAACCTCCCAAGGCCTCAAAGTCGTCGGTGTTCTGCGTCGAGGTGGCTGGCATGGCTTCTGTGCCAGTTGGGCCAGCAGTTCCCCCACGAGCACCAGAGCTGTAATTTGTATGCGTGTGGCTCCATTTCACACTGTCAGATGGGAAATCAGAAGCAAAAGGAGCAGAAAATAAACATGAATATTAACAAAAGGAGAGCAGAGGTGAAACACTTGGTGATTGCTGCTGTTCCAGGGGTTGTTATGTATGCATGTTCAGGCTGATTTGCTCTACAAGGGTAAAGGCTTTTTTGGTTTCAATTACCATGCAGTGGCTCAAAGCTTTTCTAATGAGAACTGAAGTCAGGAAATTGTTTTCTTCATTTCAGTATAAAACTTTGCATTCAAAATGTATTTCTTTTTTTCCGTTTTCCTGCTAAGCCTAAGAGTTTTACTTATGGTGCAGACTGCAGCCTTGAGAAACAAGTGCCGATGAACCACGCTCAAGCAGAGCCCTCTGGGTGATGCTCAGACCTGTCTCAGTTGGCTCTCAGAGCAATTGCATCCTGCTCCCAGGCGGACAAATGTGTGCTGCACTGCAGAGGCTTGGAGGGGGTGACGCACAGTGAGCGAGGGGCTAGGGGAGAGTTAAGTACATCCTAGAAGTTCCCTCTCCAATACAATAGAACACTCATGTCCAGACATAGAAGCACTTCTAGTTATTAAAATTCTTCATGCACAAGTTGTGTCAAACTCATTTAAATTGAAGACACCCACTTATTGATGCAGAAAACCCTCTTATCACAGGAGTGGTTTCCATGGGCAGGGTTTACTCTGCTAAGTAGCCTTGCTGCATGGGAGAGCCTGACTGTATGTGTTACGTTGCTTGCTCATTTTGGCCCAAAGCTTTTGTTCCTCAGCCTAATGTTCTACCATCAAATCTTTGGATAAGATCATGGAGCAGATCCTCCTGAAAGATGTCATCTGCCTGGACTTCTGTAGGGCCTTTGACATGGTGCCCCACAACATTCTTACATCTAAATTGGAGAGATATGAGTTTGATGGGTGGACTGTTAGATGGATAAGGAATTGACTGGACGGCTCATTCAAAGAGTTGTAGTCAATGGCTCAATGTCCAAGTGGAAACCAGTAACGAGTGGTATCCCTCAGGGTTCCATACTGGGACCAGTGCCATTTACCTTGAGCAACCTGATCCAGTGGAAGGTGTCCCTGCCCATGGCAGGGGGGTTGGACTAGGTGATCTTTAAAGGTTTCTTCCAACCCAAACCATGCTGTGATTCTATAACAAACACGCTACACTTTTACAAGCACTGGAGTTCATCTGTGGGAAGAACCCCCTAAGTGCTGTGTGGTGGCTGGGTACGAAGAAGGCTGTGTGCTTGCGTGCAGTGTTGTCGGAGATGCCTCTGCTTTAGATAAACTCAGAAAAGTAAAAAATGGGGAAATAAAAAGATTTCCTGTATTTATTTTTTTTCACTTCATTACAGACTACATGCAGCATGTGAAAGTTTCACTGTTGGAGTGGAAATTCTCGGTTTAGGTGGCTGCAGGAGTAGGTGTCAGCTGCGTTTCCCTGTGATACTCAGCACCTGACACCTCAGCAGGAACCCACTGCTCGTCTCTCAATATCTGCACATGTACAGAGCAAGAGTGCATGTAACAATTTCTGCAATATGGTTTCTTAGGCAAAAAAAAAATACTGTGTTTAAGAAAGTCAAACGGCAAAGAAAAATAGAAAATAATAATAATAAAGAAAAAAAAAAGGAAAGAAGCAGTTCAGACATGTAGGAATGGGATACTTATAAAGCCAGCCACGATAAAAATTAATTCACTTGGAGCTTTAAATATGAGTCATAGTCACTTTGTAAGCCTGTATTTTAAATTACAGCTTACTGAGCCTGTGCATGTCCCCACTACTTCTAAATTATCGATGTAATGTAGCATGTTTTTATTGGCATACCTCTTGTGAGCCCTCTTTATAATGCTGGTTACATTTAGCTAAAGGGGAGCTTATAAACTGCCCTTTCTCAAGGAGATCTTTCCTGAGGCTGAGGCATACTTGTTCTTTCCTATTGACACCTCTGCTTTGAGGTGGAGTTTGTTTTACTTGTCTCATGAATTGCTGCTCCAAATGTAAAACATTTGGAGTTACTCAACCCTCCTGAAGAATAAAGTACAATTAAGTGTTGATTGAGGCTCATAACTAAAGAGTAGGCTCAGCCCTCTAAAATACAAGTTTTTCTGCAGCATGACAGGTATGGTCTGGGGTTCCTCTTCTGTGATGTTGAATGTCTACGGTTTAGATGTTTCTGAGCCCATATTCCAGGCTTCCTTTGCAGGTCATGGAGAGACACGGACATTTCCAGAGCGTGACTCATCTTACTTATTTTAGGCATCTACTCTGTAGTGAGATGAATCATTCCCTTAAAGAGCCTGTCTGCCTTGTCTGTCCTGTCAAATAACTTCACTCCCCAGCCCACTGTGGGAGCTTGGTCTCTGGTTGTCCTTACTGCAGGAACGTCTCTTCACTCCCGGCTCTCCCTTGGAGTCAGCCAGCTAATTGCCTCTGAAACTAAATGTGGGTATTCACAAGGGATCGTTGGCTGCTGGAGCAGCTCCGTGTCGTCAGCGAGAGGAGCAGCGTGCCAGTTTTGGCCGCCTCCATCCTCAGCAACCCTCCCACTCATCTCAGCAGGCTTTGCACTTGCTGTGTGTCCCTTGTGAGGCGTGCTGGCATGTTCCGTAAAGCCAGTACTTGGGTGGGCTGCAGCACGCTGTTTTCGCTATTTAAGGTACTTTTGAATTGGGGGAAAAAAACAAAACAAGAAGACCGCTACAAAATAATATCTTTAAGTCCACAGGTGCTTCAGAGGGAGCCCAAAGGAAATGATGGCTGAGCCCTGCAAATCATATCAAGGGGCAATCTACTCTCAGGAGGGCTAGCTTTCAGGAATGTGACCCAGTAAATATACATTTGCCTTGTAGATGTCTGAAATTTTGCAATTTGAATCCCACCCATTGTATTTTAAACTGATAAAACCCCTGCAAAATTTCAGCCACGAACAAACTCTGTTCCGCTGTGCCCTTCCAAAGGGGTGAGCGTGGTGCTACGCAGAGTGCAGCCAGAATGGTTGGAGGTGAAGACGTGTATGCCATTTGTTTCTATGGCTAGCAAATATTGATGATGATTGATGGAATTTATTGCCACAAGTGCTTTCACTCATATTTGGTCCTGCCTGAAATGTAAAGAAAATATTGTTGCACAGTTTAATCAGAGGATTTTGTATTTTTCTCTTGATTAAGATGTCTGTGTGTGTATTGACAAGACTTTTTTTTTTTTCTTCATTGGAAGCAACAGACTGCTTGGCAGAGCAATGGGATTCCCAAATTTTTATTTATAAATGTGGCTAATGTGTTTCTGTATTTGAATAGGCTGCTAAAAAGGGAGAAGTTTTAAAGGACAGAGAAAATCAGCTACTGAGTTAAAAAAGATGGAAGTATGAAAAACTCACTAATTCCCTTTCAAATGTAAACAAAAGGGAAGGGAGGGCTTGAGATGTTTGAAGTAGTGCACTGAAACTATGTGATTGATCTGTAAAGAATTTAATGATTTATACTTCTGTGTTCAAGTTTATGCTAGGAAAGCTAGAAATTTTGCAAACCTACAATTTTACACCTGCTAGTTTGTGAGCTTTTTGCACACATTTGTTTAAACTTTATATTATGATTTCAGATTTTCAGTACAAATGATACCGTATGTACACTACAGATTATTAAGGGATTATCAGATGACTATCACAGATCGCTAGTGAGGGAGAAAAATCTAGAAAGAAGTGGTTTCCAGAGAAAAGTCACTGTGGATTACTGTCAGATTGGTCTGATAGAAACATCAGTCCGTATGTGTGAAGTACTTGAAAAAAATAAAAATCAAAACTTCAGATGAGTCCTAGTTTTGCTAAGAAAGCAGTGGCATTGTCTTGATATTTTCTTTTTTTCTTTGCTCTGTGGTTATCTCCTGTAGTGAAAATCTAGACACCACTCTGGTTAAGCGTCTGGATCTGAGTAGTGCCTGTGATAAAGTCTTGCTGAAGACTGATTTTTCTTACAACACTCATTTCAGGTAATGTGTCTATAAGTGAAACAATGTAAATATAGGGATACTTCAAGATATTCAGTAGGATGTTTTTTTAAGTGATATTGTAACTTTCCAGGTACTGTCACCTCTTTATTTTGTGATATCAAGATATGCTGGTGTTTGGGAAACACAGTCATGGTGTCTTGTTGGATGTGTCAATACCATAGGGAGATAGCACAGCGATGGCGATAACCAGAGATGCAGGATGTGTGAAATGATTTTCTGGTTCCTCCTGGGCGACCTTGGCAAGGTCCATCTGAATTTCATATCCAAAGCTGGATAACATGGACTGCAGTACTTCCTCTGCTCCTCTTGTGTACTTGCTGTAGAAGCTCCCGGTGAAAGGAGCTGCTCCTCAGCCTGCTTTTGTACAGCAGCCACAGGAACCTGCTTTCTCTTACTCACTCTAGAGGTTTCGGTGAGACAAGTGAGAAAATCGAAATTGTGATGCCACAGTCAGGTTTGTTTTGAGGAAAGAAAATTTCTAAGTCTAGAGGGGAAAAAAAAAATCCTAAAAATAAGGAACATGTGTTTATCAGGAATAAACCAAATTTTCACAAAGCAGTGGGTTCGCAAGGACCGGGTGCATTTACCTGCAGAGTTTATTTGAAAAGGCTTACATGGAAGTACTATGGAACGGGCTGAAAATTACCTGAAAAACTATAAACAAAGACTACCGATGCACATAGGGAATGGCTCCTTCAGGAGGGTATTTTGTGAGTCCTGAACATACCCATGCTGCATCACTGACATCAGTGTGTCACCCGCTGGGAGGGTGCACCTCCTCCAAGAGATGTCCTAGATTTTCACCGCGTTTTGTTGTCCGTGAATCTTATTGTAATGTAGCCATTGAAGTGTCCGGTAGGGGTGTTTAGTTGGTGTTAGGAAGAGACCTCTCTAATGTATTCATTTGTGAATGGAAACGGGCTGCTGCTTAGTAAGGAGCCAGCGGCCAAGTGTGGAGTTTGAGAAGCCACTGAAAGCACTGCCATCAAACAGGAGCTCAGGTTTGATCTCTGTCGCAAAAGTAGCATTTATGTAGTGCTCCTAAATTTAAAGAACTGAATAAAAGATTGATCTCTTTCTGTTTTTTCCTTTTTTTTTTTTTTTTTTAATCTTCATGTGTTTATTGATACATTTTGGAGACAGTGGAAGGCAGTTGGTCATCTTTAAGATTTTTAAGGACCTGAGAGTAAGCTGCAGTGCCTCTTTAATACTGCACTCTGCTGAAAAAGAACCTCATTCACGTGGTTAATTATAAGGATTTTTTTTTTCTTTTTCTTCCCTGTCAACTCTGTGCAGAGGGAGTTCTTGCTGAATAGTGCCACAGAGGCCACCCTGCAATTCCTCTACTTAATGAGCTACTTCTCACACAAATAGATTTCAGAATAACTGGGCACAGATGCTTAGGTATCTCGGGTGGGGTTTTTTTTTTTTTCTTGAAAATGATTGTCAGTCTTCATTTTCATTTCAGCTTTCAAGCCTGTTGAAACGGCAACATTCCTGTCATTGCAGACATTATTCAGCCGTGTGAACTGTGACTCGATCTGAAAGAATACAGGCATTTTCCTCCCCGGCGTGCACCTATCCTCCTGCTGTTAGCTGTTTGCAGGCTGCCTTCCGCAGTCAGCGGGTCAGGGGTACGTGCTGCTGCAGAGCTTACTTGCTAGCTTGCTTCCAGCCTTGTGACGTGCAGGGTGTAGGACTCATGTCTGCTGCTGGCAGCAAGTTTCAGAGTGGGAAATGCTACTTTTGTCTGCTTCTCAGGGAAGAAAAAAGAAAAAAACCTCAAATGTCCTTTTCAGCATGTCTTTACAGTAAAAAAAAAGAAAAAAAAATCTAAAGAACAAACCCGAAGGGAACAATAAACCTGATACAGACCTCCTGGCTCACATTCACTCCAGCCTGTGTTTACTTAGGCTGCAAAAATACCAATTCATGGTATCAGCTCAAGGCAGACTCCATCTGGTCTGGTGATCTTCTTTAATCGTCTTTCTTACCTAGTTTCACCTTCTCTTTTTCTTTTCTGCGTTCCTCTCTAGCGTCCTCTCCCCACTGTCACCGCACTGGCTCTCCTGCACCACAGACCAGTTCTGTCCGGGGGCTCAGCACCTCGCCTCTCTGATCGGCCTCCATCGTTTCTGGTTAATTGCTATTTCCTACCCCCAGATGGGGTTCCTCTCTGGTATTTTATTGACTGTCAACATGAACCTATGAAAAAAAAACCCATCCTGTTCATTACGGAAGCTCAGTTAATTTGGGATGATTAAAGGCAAGCATGATACTACCTGCCGAGCCATAGAAGTGAGTTATGGCGCCTGAAGATGAAGAGTCATGAGAAATCAATCTTAATTTAGTACAACTTAACACTGTGCTTGTATTTATATCCACTTGAGGGCAAGGGATAACATGTCTAAACTTCCCAGTGTGACAAAAGCGGGCAGAATTTGGAGAAAGTGGCACAGATGGGAGCGCTGAGCCCTGTTGCTCTACAAGCACATGTCTGAAAGACCTCTTCTGTCCCACTGTGTCTCCGTGGGAAGTGTTGCTGGAAAAGCTGACAGGATCCCCAAGGTTCAGAGCTGAGGGGCCTTGCAGGGAGTGCGGAAAGGCAGAAAGCATCCACCAAAACTGCTTCCCTGGGGCTATGAAAATGAGGAGTGGAAGCAACCACATTAATGTTTTTTTTTCAGGAAAACACAGAATTCTGGTCTATCTTGTCAGGCAAGCGTGGGAGGGGAAAAGGACTTTTCTTAAAGACTGCAAGAAGCTTTCTTTTCTATTGAATCTAGATTTTAAAAAAAGAAAAAGATTGTTTGCAGAGGTTTCCTTTGGTGATTAGTGTTTGCAATCAAAGTTCTTGTTTCAGTGGACTTTCAAGCAGAGATACATGATAGATATAAAATTATTTCACTGTTTTCAGGTGTTTTGATAGAGGATTTAGTTATTCAGATCTTGATTTTCTTCATGGGTTTCTACAAGCCAGGGCTTACTTTGGTGTCCTAGAATGACTGTGTTGACACTTTTGTTCTGAATGAAGAGCCCTTTGTTTCTGAATTACCTACATCTTCTTTCAGAGCTGATCATGATAAATCATAGTTAGATGCTCTTTCACTGTAGTTCGGACTCTGCTTTATTCTGAAATTACTTTCACGTGTAGACAAGCCCTTAGGAAACTTTTTGTTTGACATGAAATCGTCTCAGTTTATTAGCCCTTGCATTGTGCGCTTGTACTGAGAAATTAATGCGGTTCTTTTAAGGAGCTTTTTTGTTTTGTTTTGCTTTGCAGACTGTAAGATGGCATATTGAACTACAGCCATGGGCGAGTCCAACTCCGTCCCTTGACTACGAGGCCTTGAGGTTCCTGAAGTACATCAGCACTTCTCAGGTAGGTTTTTCATTTCAGTCTTCATTTAGAAAACCATTTGCCTGGCACATACCGTTCCCTCTAGGATAAGGAATTAACCTCACACCAAATGTTTAAAAACTGCTTTATTTTTAAAGTTGCTTAACCTAGCAGTGATGGTCAACATGTATTTAAAGGTCAAAACACAGGGTAGAAAGAATGCATTATTTCCTTGCTTTTTATTTCTAGATGGGTTCGTATCCTGTCAGGAGTGCAGTACAGCTGAAATTCCAAATGTGGTTCCTCTCCCACTCTCTTTCACATTCTCTCTCAGACACAGCAAAATAGAGAACACTCTGTAGCCAGAGAACTATGTATTCGGCCACTCCACCTCTCAATGATAATGCGATGACCAGGCTCATTTTAGCTAAAAAGCAGACACTTGAGGTTCCCAGTAAAATGAGAACAAGGCATCATTCCCTAACTTGGACAAATTATCCCAATGGTACCAATAGAATCTTGATACTTTGAGGACAAAAATGATGATTTGGAAAATTAGTGGATTTATGTGCTTTTTCCCAAGTGACATTTCCACATCCAGATTGTGTTGACGGATACTTCCAGGGTTCAGCATGTGTGGAAATCGGGCCATCATGTCTTAATGGAGGCGTTGCTTCTGCACGATAACATTTACGCATGCATTTCCTGTAATAAAAAACTGAAAAGGTGCCGGACACCCACGGTTCTGACAAGGGTGGCTGCTTTCGGTACCCAGGTCTACCAGTGTCCTGGTTCTGGCTGGGATGGAGTTAATTTTCACCTGAGCTGGGAGAGGAGCTGGAGCTGGTGGCTCCTGTGGCTGGGGGACACAGCTGGGATAGGTTACTAGTTAGCCAACAGCTGGGGTAAGTTTACCCAAATTAGCCAAAGGGCTCTTCCATCCCTGTGATATCATGCTCAGTGTGTAAATGAGGGGGGTGCTGAGACGAGGTTCCTGCTACCTGGGAGAAAACTGGGTATCGGGACCCACTGGGAGCAATTGTATTGTAAATTATGTGCTTAAGTATTTTCTGTTATTGGGAATTTTTGTTTGTTTGTTTTCCATCTCTGTTTTCTTTTCTTCTGTTTTTCTCTTAATTTTTTTTTTTTTTCCATCTCAACCCACAAGTTTTGCCTTCTTCTCTTTGCCAGTTCTCCCTGCCCTGCTGGAGGGTGCAGGGAGTGAGTGAGAGACTGCGTAGCTTGGTCCTGAGCAGGGCTAAACTACGGCAATCTGCAACTGATCCTTGAATACAGTTTTAACTGCACCACCTCTTCCACTGGAAAACAGCAGGAAGCCTCAGGTGCTAGTGTCACGGAAGAGTCATTCACATATTAAATTACTTGTTAATGCCGTGCTTTCAAGGCTGAGACAGAAGATTCATTCGAAACACGTCTGAAAAGATGCTGCTGTGCTGATGGTGTGGTAACTGGGTGGGCAGCAGAGTGTTCACTTATCCTTCAGCTTGTGGGTACCCCTGGCTAAATGCTGAAGAAAGTGACGTCTCTGCCTCTACTCATGCCAGCACTAAGAGGACAGAATGCAAGATGATGCACGTAGAGACAGCAAGAGATGTGTGTAGAGCTGCTTGTTTTGTGGTACAGAAGTTTAGGCTGCGGCAGGCATATTAAGCTGAAAACATCCTTCATCTCAATGACTTAATAAATAGTGGCAGATGCTGCTAAACTCCACTAGTTGGGTCAAAGCCTACAAGGACATCAATTAGCAGAGAGTTTATTGCTTCTGACACACTAATCGAGAAGTTTCGTTCCCAGAGTAACTGACCCTAGTGGGGGGGCCAAGCATAAGTGAAAACAAAAGATCAGATAAATCGTTGTTCCTGACCTGGCAGATGTTACAGGATTAATAACTGATGGGATAACACCATGACTGGTATAAGCACTTCTGGAAATAGGATCCTGCTTACAGGGATGAGCATGGGATCTCATTTTCCTTGTTTGCTGAGCAAGTGTCTACTAATTACTGTGCCTGAGTTCAGCTCCCTGCCATTAGTGCGGAATGGCTCAAACCACTGCAGAGGGAAGATGCCATGTCAGCAGGGTCAAGGTGTGCCCAGAACAAGGTTTTTCATGCTGGTATCTAATGATCAGAAGGACCAGCATGTGCTGTTGTCTGTATGACAGCAGCGAGTAGAAGCCCGGAAGAGGATGTGAGCTCAGTGCATCAGGATCTGTAAATCACGCAACAGACTAGTGATGGTGCTAAAGGCAGAATTCGGGGGTTGGCTTTTATTTTTGATGACAAGAGCTGTTAAGTAGCAAGAGCTGTTAAAATTGCTCCAAATTCCAAGTGTTGTAATTGCTCATAATGCCATGAGTCAATTAAGTGGCAGCACTGCAGAATCTTACTTTTCTGTAGAGAGTATATTATTCTTCTGTGTCTTAAAATTAATGCTTGTTATTGCAATGCCATTTATTCCTTGTTTGTTATGTGACTGAAGGGAAATGGGTAGTGGGGTGCAGTGCCAATCATTGCTTAAAATTTAGTGAATACTGAGAGCAGCATGAAGAGATGCTATATTAGCTTTTATGAATTTTCCATGGGAATTATGAGCTGAGCAGGAGCAGGGAGGTGGTGATGCAGCATGCAGCTGTTTGGATGTAATGCTGCAGATAATGATCTTTCAGAGCTTAAGTTTCTTAAAGAATGAGAGGTTTATTTACTTATTATAAGGCCCATGGTGGAGAGTGCCTACCACAGCAAAGGGCTGGGTTCCAGCTTTTACTCTCACTCCTGTGTAAAATTGTTCTTGTTTGTGTAGTTCTGAGTGGGGCCAAACTTGTGCTTTTTAGTTTGCCTAAAACTGAGAGCTGGGCCTGGGCAGCCTGCTGTAGAGCAAGGAAAGAGCAAGACAAGAACAGTCAGTTCAGGACTGATGCTTAGACTAGTTTTGTCTCTATTACTGTTCTTTCTGTCTTTTTTTATTGTTGGCTTTCTGGCTGTGCCAGCTCCTGTCCCTGCAGCCAGAGTTGATACTGGGTCCAAAGAACAACTTTTTGTCGTGATAGCTCAGCTGGGTTCCTGCAACTCTTCTCAGTCTTTGCTTTCTCATCTGCACGTTAGCAGCTTGTGCCCTGCAACCCCTGAATTTAATGGCCAGGCTTGGTGGTTTGAAAAAACCCTTCAGCAACCAACTGTAAGCTAATGCTGGTGCAGCATGACACAGCCTCTCTTGGGCAGAAGTAGCCACAGCTTTGGTGCTTAATTCTGCTTCCCGTTACCTCCTTACCGCTGCTGCAGTGATAGCTGTGCAAATTGCACTGGCTTCCCATTGCCTGCTCTGGAATGCTGGAAAGGCTGCAGCACCCCCCGGCTCCGTGCCTGCCTTTTCCAGAGTGGATCTGGAGGAAGAGGATGGTGCAGAATGGTGTGGTAGAGGCAGGAGGTGAAGCGCTGACCCGAGCTGCTGGGTGGCCAGGCAGAGCTGGTGCTCCTCTGTAGGGTGTCACTCATGGGGCCGTGGCTTCTGTGGCTCAGTCACCGCTGTGTTTTGGCTGTTGCAGGCTGCTGCTCAGCTGCTGGCAAAGCTGACTTCACCTTTCAGTCATGAAGTGATTTTTGACACTTCTAAGTTTCTGATGAATGTAGTACTTTTTAGTCCTTGCTTTCTCGGTCTTTACAAGGACTTTGACTTACAATGTTCCTCCCTGCAAGGTCGCTATCTCCTCTTTTGCAGTGTTTTTGTCCTGGCTTTAGACTCTAGATGTCTAAGCCAGCGCCGCATAGACACACATGCTGTAATTCCTCTGTTTAGTTAAGCACTTGCTTAAATCCCTTTCTTGTTGGAGAGAGGATGTGTTGGGGTAATGATTAAATTAGTTTTAGAACTGAGATCCAGTACACTCTAGGTAAGGTATACAGTGTACATTGCAGTGACACTGCAGTTTGTGATTACAATCTTGAATCATGACGTGATTTTAACATTATTCAGGATGCAGAATCCACTCCAAGGTTTGAAAAGAAAGAAAATAAACATTTTAATGCCAAAATAACTTGTTCTCGGGAAAAATTATTTTTGGATTTAGTACTAATGCTTAATTATTTGCTTTTCAAACTGTGTTGCTCTCTGAGGGATTATGCAAGCCTTATAGTTCACCAAGCAGAACAGACGAACAGGAAAAAAAAATCATTAAAACTCCATAGCTGTGGATCAGATTGACAATCAGATTTAAATGAAACCAATTAACATTTTTCTTCTTTCCACTCTTTCCTCAGAAGGCAAATTAAAAGCAAATTAAAAGTCATGTCTTAAAATGAAACATCCTTTGATTTCAACAGATTTCATGTGAACACATGAACCTGAACAGCCTGAGAGAGTACTCCGAAACCACAAAGAAGCCCTGGTCAATCTGTCTTGACGAAAGGTTTAGCCTCATTCATCGAATCAGAAGCAAGCAATGCCGTCTCTATTCCCTTGGGTATGTGCTCTTTTTGAAAGACAGCAAATTGCTTCATGACACCTAGCTTCCAAAACCCCTATAAATGCAACACAGTTGTCTTTTAAAATACAGACTTTATTTGAATGTGTTTGTGTGCTTCTGTAAACTCTGTTTTTAGGAAAAACCTTTCTCCATGAGGGTCTTTGTTTTCCTTTGCTTTTCTAATATCAAAATGAAAACAAATTGCTTAATGGTGAGTAGTTCACATAGAGGAAGATGGAAATTAATGAAATAAACTGAGAGGCATACAGCATCTTCCCTGAGCAGAAATTACCTGTATGATTGCTAGGTACTTCAGCAGCATTACTTATAAAACTTCATTAACTATCCCTAGGTAAAAATAGTACATTTCCATATAAGAGTGTGTTTGCTAAGCACTTCAGGGGTGACATGTGCCAAAGTGATAATATTAAAGGCAGTTGCAGCTTTATTTTAAAATGTTTGTAGTGGTTTTGATGTTTACAGCACTTGAGATTGAAGTTTTCACTCTTCACAGAGCAAGTGCTTTCACAGGCAGTAAAGCCACAATTGCAGCCTGTTTCCCTGTTAATAAAACACTGCTTCACAGGAGGACAGGGGAGGTCATACCACTGGCCTTTTGCATTACCCATCAGCACACAGCTGCATTAGGAGAATGATCACTGAGATCTGGAGCTCATTTCACACCGATCATCACATGGCTGCTGCCTAATGAAACTGTCTTTGCTGTCCTGGAAACCAGATTTAGGTCAGAGAGACATTGAAAGGCTTCGTCTCCCTTGAGCCAGCACAGTTTATTTCAGTGATTTTGCTGCTGTGGATGTGGAAATGGTGGATAGCAAGGAACTATGTCTGGGTGGCATTACTCAGTGATTAGCATATAACAATTAACACCAGTAATTAACATAAAGAGGATGCAGAGTGCATCCATGTAAAGGGAGTATTTTTTTGTTTATTTGAATGAGCTTATGTTTGGCTCAAGCTTATACTGAGCTGTAAAGATCAAACTCCTCAGAGGGTGAGGGGCTCTCAGGACTTGTTCTGCCACAAAGCAGTGTAGCTCAACAACAGTAACGTGCCCCTTAGAGACAAGTCACATCTATACAGAGCAAACTCCTCTTGACTACTCTGGCTTCCTGTTTCTGAATGTTCCTTGCAATCTATTTCAAGTGATCCTTACATGTTTTTAATACAAAATATAGGTTTATATTATTTTTTTTTTCTCTCATTGTTTTACATTCCTGTGGAAGTTAGGAGAGATGCTGTATTATCCCATGCTTAGGTCTGGACAACAACCACCTGCTCAACTGTAGTGCTGGTGCATTGCCTGAGGCTCCTTCTAGTAGTCAGCAGGGAGAGGCAGGCACGTTTAGGTGGAAAATCTGCTACGCTAAATAACCTTCTGGAGGTAGGTGCATCTTTCCTTTGATTACAGAGGAAGTCTGCGATAAGCATGCTTGCTGACTTTAGGTGTTGTGGCAAAGTACCCGAAGTTCAGTGGAATTAATCTAGACTTTGCCCTTCAAGTTACATGATCATTAGCATTAGACCTGAGCTCCCATATTAATGCCCCTCTTCCCTTTTGAAACCGACCAAGTGTGGGCTGAGAATGCTATTTTTGTTAAATTGGCCAGTAGACACAAAGCAGAGTTGATTTCATCTGTGCTGGGAAATGCAGATTTGATGCAAAGCTGTCTAGCACAAAGATAACTTGCTGATGGTTTTGAACAAATCTGAGCTACTGCATGTATACCAGGGCTTTGTGTGTGGTGCTGTTTTGGGTATAGTACATATTTTCTGTATTGATGGAACAGTAGGGCTTAGCAGAGATTGATGTTGGCTCTCTCATCAATCATCAGATACACATGTGCAGTAAATACCTAGCCATAATGCATCTCATGAAAGAGCTGAAAAATAAGAGAGAAGTATTTGAGGTTAAGGAGGAGCAGTCTTCAGTCCTCCAGATTCCTTCTGCAACCTTTGGAGCTCGTTAGTGTATGATGCTTCTATCAGACTGTCTTCCTTTAGCTTATGAGAGGCAGAAAAGTAATTTTGTTCCAAGTAAGACAAAAAGCCCCTTCAAACATTTTTGTTATCTCATACAGTTTGTAAAGAGCAAAGGAGGAGTCACTGCTTCCAGTGAAGAACATTCTCTGTGGAGAGGATGGATGGAGGACAAATATGAAAGTTCAGCATGAGGATTACTGGGAATCCTGAATTAAATCCATGTATTGTTAAAAATGGAACAAAACATGCTGCTTAGGCTTTGCCTTCTTGAGTGTTATGGAAGAGGTTACTTGTGAACAGGAACGAGCAGCGTCTGAAATGTCTGGAGATCTTTTTAGATGGGTATTAGTTGCTTCCACTGCTGGGAGGTGGCAATGTTTGTGCTTGGGGGACAGGATTTCCCAGTATGATACGTAATTGCAATATGCATTAGTGAGCTCTGGTTATTAGCGCTAAATCTGCTTAGATTAAGCTAAGTCTGTTACAAACACCACAGGCAGGCACTCAAGCTGTGATAATAGAAATGAATAGGATTTCAGAAACTTAACGGTTGAGGTTTAGAGAGTGTCACTGCAACACTGTATAGAAGCCCCTTCAGGTGGATCTTAAAGCGTGGGGGCTTTAGGATCCAGGCAGGGGATGCTGCTTTTTCTCTCGAGCCCCAGAGCTCAGTTATTTTCCCCTGAGGAAGAAGGTTGAGGGGGGAAACACAGAAAGAGAAAGCTGGACCTTAACGTGTGTTTTTACAGCTCTGTCCTGTGGTCCCTGTGGGAGCTGGAGTACCTGCAGCTATCAGGCTGAACCAGCTGTGGTATCAGCTAGAGCTGTGCTGGGGGTGACAAAGCAGCTTTTGTGCCACCTTCGTGCTCCCTGCGCTCCTGCACGACACGGGGGCCGGGTGCGATGTCCCTTCAGTGCAAGCTGCAGCCCGCTGGTTATTCCGAGCGCGAGGCTCTGTGTGGCGTGACCCTCTGCAAACCCTGGGAGCAGGGGACAGCCAAGGGACACTGCTCCCTGCTGTGTTGTGCTCTGTCCTGGGTCAGCGTCCCTGCCCTGCTGCCGGTGGGGAGCAGCGCCAGCGAGTCCTCCCTTCCCACTCGCACGGAGGCTGGGAGAGCTCCTCTGCAGGGTACTGTACCTGCTGCTTTGGAAGCCCACCTCTACCCCCACTGCAGGGGCCTGCGTGCGACTGCCGACTCCGTAACCGAGCTCTCTTCACAATAAAAATAGGTCGGTGTCTTTAGCTTTTTTTAATTTTGCTGCTGTTGGAGGCAGCAGCTGCTCTCTCCTGATGGTGAGGAAGGACCTTTAGTCTTCTGTGACCTCCACACCTTTCTTTTAAAAACATGGTCCCTTTTTAAGTAATACAAAATCTTAGGGGACCTCATTTGTTTACCTTTTTTTGTGCTGCTTTATCCCTTAGCACGATCACATGTGAGCCAGGAATTTTTCAAGCCAGTTCTTTTGAAATGACCTTATTTTCTCTCCTACATATTTGTTGTTGGTTATATCTCCCTTCAGGCATAAATTTGAGCTGTTAGATAGAGTGCCAGAAGATATATAAACACCTTCCTCACTCTCATCTGTATATTTTTTTTTCTGTTTTCTACCACTGTGAACCTCCTTTTGCAGTCCTGATGAGTAGCGGTCTGTTTGGAGGCAGCCTGAGGTTTGTCTGTATCAAAAGCATCTGGCTCTGTGGATTGTACCATCTGGGACTGTTCGAATCATGTCATGCACACATGTGTCCGTCGGTCGCTGGTAGGCTCATCACTCTAATGCTGTAACTGTCCCAAACAATTCACATGTTGTTCATTTTCAGCCAGCTTCTCATTCCTAAGGGATTACACTGGCCTTTGTTCATCAGTGTCCCTTTTGTAGAAAGCCACATGCAAACAAGTATGTTGATTCACTTGGTTAACTTCTGAACTTTTTTCCTAATGTGTGCTGAATGTATTAAAAGAGAACTCCTCTCTTTTCCTCCTACGCGGCCGTACAGGCAGGACTCCTGTGAAATAGAGTTGTTCTTAAAAGCACACTGGGCTGTTTTTGCAAAGCCTGTTTCCTCCTACTTGCCCAGGATGCCTGAAGGGAAAGACGTCTGAGGAGAAGACCTTCTAATAGGGTATCGTTACACTGTGCTTAGCCAGTGTTACAGCAAGCATCATACTGTATTGGTAACTTCCGAAACACAGGCTCTTCCAAACACTGTTTCACAAGTTGGATTCATTTTAGTTTACCAGTGTGTCATCTATATCAAATGTTTAGTACTGCTTTAATGTCACACCATAGTGTGGCACGATTTACAATGCGTCGTGTTGCATATGGATGCAAATAGCCAGAATTACTTCGCACTCGCACTATTTTGAAGGATAATTGTGGTGTAGCGTAGCAGGTCCTCTGACAGTGCATGTAAGAGTACTGCCCTGTCATGGTTTGTGTGTGATAGATAAATGCAGTGCTGTTAGTACATAGTGGATATTCTCAATTAGTACAAATGAGTGAAGCGCTGATTTAAAAATCCTGATTCTCTTCCCATGTGTGTATATCCAACAACATAATTTTGATTAAGGTTTAGTGCATTATTTGAACCATGTTAGGAGCAAGCTCGAAGGAGTAGGAATGAAGAGGACATCCCATTTTGCACAGTAGGGAAGGCCTGTGGTCCAGACATGATTGCAATGGTAAATACCAGAATTTTGTAGTTTTACTGTACCCTGTGTGAACCAGTGGGCTGTAGGAGATGGAAATATGGCACAGCCTTGTAAAGTACATCTTCTCCTTGCAGAAACAGGGACTGAGACAACACTACTGTGTGATGAGGCTATTAGTTTTCCTTCTTCTTTGGGATCTTTTCCAAATAAGCAGCAATGTTCCTCTTAAGTCTGTGTAACAACTCTGCTACTGTTGTGAGGGGGTTATTTGGTTATTTTTAAATTTGCTTTTTTATCTGTGTCTTCCTGTGCGCAAAGACAGGCATTTGGTTCTTGTGTATTTTCTTTATTGGTGGTGCTTGTGACTCATCTTTGTAACACCAGATTATAGACACAGTGGGAAATATGTCTGATTTTTATGAACCAGTATTGCATACATTTTAAATGTATTTGCTCTTCTGCTTATAGCTTGGTTATTGGAAGTTTCTGCAGCGGAGACTAAGGAAAGTATTGTAATCTTGTCTACAAAAATCAAATTGAAAATAGAGAATTATATGTAAATATAAAATATAAACAGAGGAATAAAGACAGCACAGAGGTTCTAACGTTTGCTTTATATTCTTATAAATTGTATCATCTTCTGAATTAAGAAAAAGCTTTTTGGGATGATGATCAGTCTGGCTAAAAGTGGTTTAGTTCTTGCCTTGAAAGGAGCCCTCCATTCTAATAGTATGCAGTATATTACATTGAGCTTGAATTTTCTGGTGAGGTTAGTTCATCCAGTCCACTCCAGTAGTTTCATTCTCTAAAAGAAAAATGTCATTGAAGTTTCTTAAGGTCAATTACGAATGTGACTCTGGGAAAAAAACACATATTCCTTTACATTTCCTTTATCTAACTACTTAATTTAAATATTCAGTAGGTATTATTGCTGGCCCTTAGCTTTCTTTCTGGTTATCCCTTCAGAATTAGGGTTAGATTGTGCTCAGTGCTGTGAATGTATCCCAAGAAGGAGCACAACAGCTCCTCCACTTTGCTTCAGAAACAAATAGGTTGGATTGTACCTTCTTTTACTATGAATCCTCAGAGTGTCTTACTAATAATTCTTTTTGCAGGATTAATAGTTCTTTTTTGTTTCGTAGGCTAGGCAATGATGACAACCAGTTTGAGATCAGCATGGCCAACAGTGGATGTGAGGTGCATCGTTTTGACCCCAGCATCAAGTCAGCACACATTCAGGAGGGTCGACACCTCTGGTATCATCGCCTGTCCATTGACTGGAGGGATCCCAATCCAGCCATTGCTGCTCATAAACTTCACAGCAACACAAAGAAGCTGGGCACGATATTGAATGAATTTGGACATCAGAAGGTAAGGACTTAGGGTGATGTTTCTGACTGCAGGATTAGGTGTTGGGAAAGCTGGAGAACTTCCTCCTTGCTGTCTCAGGAGTTCTGGCACTTTCCAAGGTTATCTCATGACAATAGGTCTTTCTTCAGCAATATTTGTAATTCATTTCTTGTAGGGGTGCCTTGTCTGTCTTGCTTTTTTTTCTACGTGCTGATAAAAGCCACCTTGATTTTAAACCACTAGGCATGCATTAAATACTTTCCTCCTCCTCCCTTCCTTTTCCCTTCAGCTGGCTGGTGACATTGGGTGCTAGTATTTTCAATCCTGTTGAAGTTTTGGTCTTTGCCTGAGTACGAGTGCTAAACTAGTCATACAGCCAAGTTTATAAAGAGGAAAAAAAATATTTGCAACAATAATTAGATGAGAAGAGGTAATGGATGGGTTGTTTACGTTTTCAAGGTCACTGGTCCTAATTACAGTCATCAACAACAGAAACATCCTGTTTTGAAATTGGCAGCAATCTGTGTTTTTTTTTTAACATTTCCCAGTTTGTTTTTAAGAAACTGTGAGGACATCAGAAATCTTCAAGTCTCAAATAACTGTTGCCAGAATCCATTTGAGGAAATTCCTTAGGTTGCTTTTAAGAGAGTTTTTCCTTCAGAGGATATACAAGCATGAATTCAAATGCTAATATACTTCATTGCCTGCAGCTAGTTCTGCTTGTCTTTGTTTTTTAAGAAATAGGCAGCCTGAGCTAAGAAGGAGCTTTTCTGTAAGACTTACAAAGCAAGCAGTGCAATGTTGGTTTGGTTTGTTATTATAAAATGCAAGACAGCATTTTCAGTTAATTTCTAGCTTTTCTTTAGTATTTTGTTTTGGTTAAGCTCTAGTGATTAGGCCATTTTGAAGATAAGAGTAGAAAAAAATAAGCTTTTTCCTACTTCTTAATCATACGTAACTATACTAGGCTGTGTGTTAGTGAAACATCTGGGGAGAGCGAGCAGTGGCTTTCATTTGACGTGTGCCTTGACTGTTTTGATTTTAGAAGAGTTAGTCACAGAACAAATGATTAATGACCTGATCCAGAAAAAGCCTCCGAGTCTTGTGATATACCAGACCTGCTGAGAACAGTTAGTTCTCAGGTTATTGTGGTAATATGGAGTGATTGTAAGACCTTCTGTGAATGAGAAGGGTGTAGCTATGAATGCTGAGTATATAACTTTCTGGGCTAAAGTGTTATCTTCTATGAAAGCAGCCGACTGGAGGGCAGCCAAGGAGCATCATGCACATGTAACACATGCAATCAGGCTTTTGTCTAGTTGTATACACGCAGCCTGGGATTTGGTTAAGTGTGTCGGCGCATTATGAACAGTGTAGACAGCCTCTTACTCTATTACCATTCAGGTAGCTCCCCTGTGCAAAACTAAGGCATTAGTGAAGTCAGGAGCTGACTTTCTCCCGGTGAGGATAAAGCTGTTAAACACTCTGAAGTCTTCTGTTACTTCCTATTTGTGAAATACCTGAATGGGCTTACTCTTCTCACATTGTTCTGTTTAGTTTTCCTTTAATTTGGAAGGCAGCCTGAGAAGCTGTATGTTGCGTGAGGCACTATAAGCTCCAATTTATGAAAAGAACATCAAAGTGAATACTGTGACATTCAGGTTTTCATTCTTCCAGTGAAAGTGAGTGGCATGTTCCCTTAACTGAATAAATAAGTTAATCCAAAACAGTTTCACAGAATGCTTTTCCAAAACACTTTTTTTCAATTAGAAACTTAAAACATGTTCTTCGTCCCATTCTTTTTAATTTTAAAAATCCTTCCACCTACCCTCAAAGTCCTTCTGTTCCCACTTCAAGGCAGGATTTCCAAGCAGCTGCATTTGAAGTTAATGCCTCATTTTCTCCTTGCTTTTATTCTTTAAGATTTGGGACTTGATCCAAGACCCTCCAAGTGATTGAGACTATTTCCACTGACGTCAGGGACTTTGGATCAGGCTGACGAAGAAAGGACAGACAAGTCCTTCTGGAGTTCTTGCCGTTGTAGCCTTGAAAAGAAAACATTCGATTTGGGGGTTTTGTGTGTGAGGGAATCAAAGAACTTGGATGGGCACTCTGGCTCGGGTGAGAGCACACCTATTATTCTACAGTCAGTACTGGAACCTCATCCACAGAAAGGGAAACCCATCCTGGTATTATGGTAAGAAATACAAACAGGTTTGCAGTGTTAGAGTGGATTTGAGGAAAGATTAAAAGAACTTGATCTTTCTAATTGGCTATGTAGCGTAACAGTCCTCAGTTCTCTGGGGAGTGTAAATAGCCTGGAGGTAGAGGACTTATCTGGTACTATATTAGGATGAGACTGACAAAGGAAACGTAGTCAGAGTATTTTGGGGAACTATTAGAGTGTGAAATCTTTTAAGCCCTGGAATAATCTCCAAAGGATGTCATGAGAGTCCTATTTTCTGGTACACAAATCTAAACTGAAAATTTACTGGTGTATCTTCTGAGAAGAGCGGAATTTTATTGGCCACAGGAAAGGATAAAGATGTAAAAATTGATCTTGCTCATCTTCCCTCCCCTCTCCAATTTTTTTTTGCTGAACATGCACACTGTAGCACACTGCTGATAAACAGTGGAAAAAGGGAGAAAGCCACTGAATGCCCAAGATTTACTTTCTCATTGCAGTGGAGTTCAACTTTGTGAAAGCTTTCACTTTCATGTTCTCCAGCTACTTACTGGGGTGAGGATGCTATAGTGCTGGTGTTCTCTATGGATTAGTGATAGCTGGATGGGGAATTTCCTTCATACAGAGTCACTGGGTAATTCAAGTCAGAAGGGATCTTGAGAGGCCTGTAGTTCAATTCCCTGCTGAAGGCAAGGCCAGCTGTGCAGTCAGACCAGGTTTTCAAGGCTTTATCCACTCTGATCTTGAAAAGCATAGTTTTCTCCAAAATGGAGACTGCGCAGTGCCTCTGGCCCAGCTGTTGTCCTGCTTGACTGTCTTCATTGTGAAAAAGTCTGAAAGCCACCAATTTCAGTTTATGCCTGTTGTCTCTTGCCCTGATTTTATGCTCTGCTGAAGAGCCTGTTTCTGCTGTCTTGATGAACTCTTCGTAGGCTCTACAGGCTGATGTTACCCCTGACCCTACAAAGCCATCTCTTGCCTAGGTTGAACAAGCCCCATTCCCCTAGCCTGTCCTTGCAGGGCAAGTGTTCCAGTCCCCAGCCGTCTTGGTGGCTCCTAGCTGAGCTCATCTCAGTTTACATTCTGTCTTATGTTGTGGGGGCCAGAACTGGATGTAGTATCTAAATGCACTCTCACAAGTGCTGAGTACCAGGATCTTTCTGCAGAGCTGCTCCCCAGCCAGGCAGGCAGTCTCCAGCTTGTATCATTGCAGGGGGTCCTTCTTCCCCAGGTGCAGGACTTGGCATTTGTCCTCGTTGAATTTCATCAGGTTCCTGTTGGCTCATCCCTCAAGCCTGTCTGGGTTCTTCTGGAGGGCAGCTCTGCCCTTGAGTGTGTGTATTGACTGGTCCCACCAATTTGGTGTCATCCACAGACATGGCAAGAGTGTCATCTAATACCTCCTCTAGGTAACTGGTGAAGACGTTAAACAGGATGAATCCTAGTGTAGACCCTGTGGCACTCTACTTTGAACTGACCTCCAGGTAGAGTACAACCCGTTAACCACTGCCCTCTGAGCCCAACCATTCTGTGGTTGTCTTTTCATCCAGACTGTCCTGACTTGGATACAAAACTACTGTGGGAGACAGTGTCAAATATACATCCCAGTGCTCTTCTGGACTATTCACGGCTGGTTCCATGGTCTTGCAAGGGGTTCATCAGTCTGAATTTCAGCTACAAGGGGACCAATTGGGTGTCTAAATAAACCATTTGCCTAGTCCCAGCATAGACTTGCATTGTGTATGGTGTCAGTGTCCTCCTCGGAAGGCTGTGATATTCCCTGTAGCCCAGATTTTAGGATGCAGTAAAACTGTAAGAGGAAGACCATATTGAAATGTGAGCTCCTTCCCCCTACTCCAACATTATCCCCTCTACAAGAAGTCCTAACCCTTAACCAGAAATTCAGAGCAAGCTACTACATGTATTCTGTATGCCATAGGTTATGCTATAAAGTGAAATTAAAAACCTTTGACAGAAAGGCCCTGAGCAGCTGTCGCAGTTCAGCCCCGATTGGGACCAGACTATGCAGTCTCTCTCTCACTCCCCCCACCCTCCGAGAAGGCAGAAGCAAGCAAGAGTTCATTCTGTCCTGAATGGACGTGCGTGAGTAAATCATGCGTGCTCACACAACCAAACTCTTACTTCAGTAGTGGTCTTCCCTTTCTGGAGCTCTGTAGGACACATCCTGTATGATGCCATCAGTAAGTGCTGTGAATTTGCGTTATAGCTGTGGTATAGCTCAGCAGTGGGTGAGATGGTTTCTTGGAAAACAAATTAAGCTGGAAAGGAGAATCTGAGAATGCAAAGTAAAAGTTTCATTTAATTGGGAGGTGGTGTAACTTTCAGGGGACAGTAGAGTTGTGTTCAACTCCTGCCATTTAAGTCATCTTGAACAAATTGTGTAAGAGACAAAACTGTGTCATTGTTTATTATGAAAATAAATCCAAAGTAATCTTTTAAGTCCTGATCTTGATTTGAAGGCTTTAATTTACACTAGTCTTCATGAATATTATTTTTTTCTGTGACAATCTGGATAAAGGTTGTGTTCTTAATTTTATTGAAGAGGCTTAGATTTAGAGTTTCAAAGGGAAAAACATCCTCCCCTTCACCTGTTGTTTAATTCTCTACGTAACTTCAAAACGCTACACCCTGAAGCCATTTTGATTAATAACCTCATCTCCTCCTAGGCAAGTAATTCATCACTTGCTCCTCTCCTAAAGCAGATACTGTAGAGTGTATTTTGTGTTGTACTTTCAGTTTTGCGAAGACTTGTGTGAAAGAGCAAAGATTAAAGAAAATCAGTTTACCATTTTGGTTTAAAATTGGCTCTGTTGGCAGTACACAAATAAGTATAAAATAAAAGCCCTGGGAAAACTGTATAACATCTTAGTTGTGCATGGAGATTTGGTTAACAAAAAGAAAAATTAACTCCCCAGGTTGGGAAAAGTCCATGTTCAAGTTTTGGAGCAACCAAATCCATGCAAATTACTCTTTACTGTGCACACCTCAGGACTGCAGAGGCCAGAATAGTCTTTTGAATTCTTGACCCTGCCTAGATAAAATCATTTAACTTCGGTTATCCCTTACAAGGGTAGACTTAGGTATTGCATGGGGAGCCTGCGAGTTGGTGTGAGTTAAGTTCACTAAGGGGCTGCTGTGCCCAAGTTCAGTGTCTGGGTGCTACTGGTGTTTATAAACTGAGCTCAGCTGCCATCTTAACTCACAGAAGGTCCTCAGTGGCAGCTGATGAGCATCTGCAGACTGTACTGTGTACTGGTGTGTAAGCCTGAGCTCGGGATGAGAAGCCAGGAGCTCAGGAGCCCGCAAGCTCTTGCAGGGAGGTGAGTCCTTGTCACTGTTGCTCTGCAGCTGGGGAATCAGCCCTCTTCACCTTGGTAGAATGGGAGGTGCAAGTTGAGATCTGCACTCTACTCTGTTTGGCTTAGCATCAGAAACACCAAATGAGACCAGATCTCTTGAATTGTTGTATCATACAAATCCTTAAGTAAATGTTTGGAGTTCTGTCTTGAAAGGGCTTGATTTTTTTTTCTTTGTCTTATTATGCTTACTTGGGGCTTTTCCAGAATCTCATTTCTAAAAGGAAGAAACCCACCCTTCATCTGAGTTTTACCCTCAGAATTTTCACATCCAAGTTTTCTAGTGCAATCAATGGTCTTTAGGCTTAAGTGGCCCTTTTTCTGCAGCTGTTATGTACCATCCAGATATATTTGTGACGAAAAACCTTTGCTTTGGTAGGGTTATCGTACCAACCTCTCTAAGTCTCTTCTGACATGAGAGATCCTGTATTTCCCGTAACATTAGTGTTTTGCTGTCCCTCCTGCAGCTGGACCATCAGCAATCAGTACTGTTCAGAAGTCCCAATGAGGGCTCAGGCTGTGATGGCCTTATTCCCCTTTCTCCTTTGGAAATGTCTGCACTGCTACCACTTGCCATCTCATTTGCTTTTATGTGGAAACATCAGGCTGTCTCTTTGTTATATCAGTTTCTGCATGGCACAGTAGAAAGAGATTTGTCTCGGAGCACTGATTGTTTTAAAATGTAAATGGCTGGTCCTGGCCTATTTGTAGTAGGGGTAACTCTGCACAGCAAAGTCCCACATGAGCACTGGACCCTTTTGCACCAGACAGATATAGTACGGTAGCTGTAAGAGCTTACAGTCTAAATAAATGACCTGCCAGGGGATGGAGGAGCATGAAACTCATGTCCATTAACTTGAATTTCTACATTTGAGATAGCTGTTGAGTTCCTCATAAACTCAAAGGAAGCCATTAAGGTGCAGTTCATCTGATCCAAGGGCAGATGTTTAAAACAGGCTGAATGATGTGAACTGCACATCTCAAATTGTCCTTCAGAAGTTCCTCCTCTTCTCTCAGGTCTATAAAGGGAGCTTGGGACAGCTGGTTTGGGTTTAGGTGTCTAAGGCTGGGTGAGACACATACCACCTCGAGTGACCTGTCTCAGTATCACACAGGAACAGAACAGCTGCGACTGGTGGCCACCTCTTCATATTCTTTTATTTTTCTTAAATAACAACATGTTGGAACATCCTCAAACACCTGTATTGCTGCAGCGTAAGAAAATGCCATCAGTGGTGAACTGGAAGAGAAACACGTTCCCCAGACCTACAAGAAGCGTTGCCCCTCTCAGCAGTGCCGTAGGAAATTATTGGGACACCTGGAAAACTGATACATAATTCCGACTATTCTGTCTTGTTTGGCTGAGAACTATTTCAGCAGCTCTCAAATTGGATATTTGGAATTCTTTCTAATCGATTAGGAGAGCGATTTGCAATTTCATATTTACTGTTAGTTATTCCTTAAAGTCAAAGTTTGTCACCACTGTGAGCAGCATAGGTCTGTTGCAGTGATGTACCATATGTGTGTATTTGGGCTTTTGTTTTGTTTTTAACACGCAGTGGGAAAATGCTAGCAGATGTGGCCTGAGCCACGCTGATGAAGTGTGATTGTGCAAATAATCCACAAAAAAATCAGAAGGGATAAGAGGTGGAGACTGGGTAACGCACACTGCGGTTCCAGCGCGGGTGAGAGCAGTGTCGGTGGCTGGCGGTGGGCAGCCTGTGCAGCACAAGCAAATGCTGTGGGAATAGGAAAGAGGACCTGAGCAGTGGGGAGGACTGCACCCTTAATAATTCTGTGTATTAATTCCCCTTGTTTTGCTCCAGCTCCAGCCTCCTGTTTCTGTGTGGGACCAGGAAGATGTGAATAGATGTAGGAGGAGTTAGGCCTGCTTTGCAGGTGCACGGTGACCTCAAGGTGCGCACAGAGAAAAAACTACAGGATGTAAGGAGCTGTGGTGGTGACTCCAAACTCAGCTCTGTCTGTCCAAGATGCTGTCTGTGCTCAGCATCTGTCTGACGAATCCTGAGATCAGGACTTGAAAATTCTGCAAAGCTGTCTCACAGGCCTGATTTCCATGCTGGTTGTACGGAAAGGGAGAGCACCAGAGATAATAACATTGGGCAAGCTAGCCAGAAAGTGTAAAGTAATTTTTTTTTTTTTAAGCCATACCATTTTAAAGCAAAAGCTCAAAGTGCTGGAGAGCATGTTATTGTACAAGAAGCATCTGCCTCTAGCTCTGTAATTTGATTTATGAGTTCTTGTGAGACTTACTGTCCATAACACAGGCATTCGGTCCCTTTGAGGTTACGTTTGTACATGCTGGGCCGAATTCATTTTCTGTCTAACGCGACCAATTTCCTTGGAGTTACAGCAGAGCTGCAGTTTGACCATTAACCATTGCCATGCATGAACCTTTTGTCTGGGGATGCATCAGTGAGCTGGCGGATTTTAATCCAGTTGCTGAAAAGGGACAATTGAACTGGTGCAGATGTTTCCAGCTGCAGTTGGAAACACTGCCTTCTCGAACCTTGTAATGGTTGCCTTGCCCCTGAGTAACCTACAGGCTGCAAACACACAATGTTTCTTTCCTGGATGTATATATTTTTAAAATTTATCATGATAATGAAATCAAAGTGATAATTGCTCTGCGTTTGCTTAGTCAGCTAAGGCTGCTGCTGTGGAAAGCATTTTAATTGTAACTAGATTGAAGAGTTTGGCTGCAAGGAGAAGTGAGCTTGACAACCTCATTTTTCTAGAAGCAAAGGTCTTTGGACAGTGATTTACTGCTCAGCACCTCTCCCAGTGCCTGTGTTGTATGCAAGGAATGCCTCATGCACATTCCTTTACGGGGTTTTCTCTTGGTCCCTTACATCTCCTTTTGCCTCATTTAAATTCTTTCCACCAGGAGCGGTTCTGAAGATATTGTTAAGAATAGGGATGTTTCTAGGGAGCAACCTGAACGTGCTGTTCAGTAGGCGATTGTCAGGCATGGAGTGAAGATCTTTTTAATGATAATGTGGGCTAAATGTGGTGCGATCCATAGCTTTTTTTTCCCCTAGGAAAAAGGGCTAGTATAATGCCTGAATTATAATGAAAGTATTTCACTGTTAAAACAGAACTTACACAGGTCTCCTTTTTTAAAAAAAAGAAACACTTTCAAAGCATACTATTGTCTCCTAAAAACTGGAAAGGAAGGAGGATTTTTTAGGGATTTATTTTCCTTTTTTGTTGCCTTTGTTGTTATTAAGGAAGACCTTTCCAAAATTTCAGATGTTAATAATCTGCTTTCCTCAAGGGCTGCACAAGCTGTGTTACAATTCCCAGCACAGTTCAGTGCACTAATATGCTGTTCCACCTTCTTTTAGACAGCGGCAGCAGCATAACCACTGTTTCAGTGTCAAACAGTTGCATTCAGAAGAGCACGGCACTCGCTGCAGGCGCCGTGGAGTCATCATTGGTATGCCGCTGCTGTCCGGAGCCAGTCACTCCTGGTTCCTTTATTCCACTGAAACCAGAGTTCGGCAGGAGTCTCAGGAACCTGCCGTGTCTCACAAGGTCGTACCAGATGCAGGCCACCTGCTGAGCTCAGGCCTATATTCATTCTCCCTAGATCCTGCTGCATGCCATTAACACTGGCTTAAACTCAGTAACGTGAATCCGTGTGGTTTTAATTCACCAAGATGCTGAATATCTGCTCAGGGTGGTGGTCCATGACATGACACTCGTTTTATGAGAATTGAGAGCAACTGCCTTTCTGTAAGCATCCTGGTCTTTTTCCACTACCCATCTTTCTTACAATTTCCAGGGAGTAATTGACTTTTACAAGTTCTTTAGATAAACGCTCTATCTAAAGCACTTACAAGGTCTCTACAAAAAAAAAAAAACAAAAAAAAAAAGTCTTTTTTTTTTCCCTCATGTTTGTCCCTAGTAGCTCATCCCTCCTCCTGTCACTCTTTACAAATTCTTGTAATTGGAATTGGCCATCTTTTGTCTGAATAATTTCACCTTAGTGTCTGGATCCTTTCTGGTCTCGTTTTTGATCTGGCAATAATTTAAGTTATCCCTCCATTCTCAAAAAATTGAAATGCAGAGCTCAAAGCCACAGCAGATTTCCTTTCCCCTCCCCACTGCGCATCCCGGATGAAATCTGATTGTCGTGCAAGCAGTTCAGGGTGTTTCTTACTCACGTTTTCAGGAACGCACTGCTTTAAGCAAACAGCAGAGTGGACAGACAAACAGAGAAGCAGAAGAGAGGCAGCTTGACACCTTGGACTGGAAATGGAGTGAAACTAATAGATCCCCATGAAGGGATGTAATCTTAAAGGACTTTATTGCAGATGGGAATCAGGTCCTCCACCATATTTGATTAGAGCTACTCAGTTATACTGGAGCTGCATGTTCGCATGTTCTTTAAGATGTGGTGAACATTTTTTGAAGATGGAGCTCTGAGCCCTCTCTTCAATTGCTTACATTTTGAAGGCCCCTATGGGCACTGCATTAATAAACAATAATGGGTCTGTTAAAAAACAATAGCCGAAGTGCTGTTCGCTGTGCACAATCATTTTACGGTAGCCTAAGCCCTCTGTCCCTTGCACGTATGCACACACTCACAGGTCTTGCTTGCTTCTTGGGGCTTCAGGATAAATTTCTACTTAACTATTTGCCTTCTAATGCAAACCTCCCACACCGACTGTCCCCTCATAATGCGTTTGTTGTCCAGTTGCTGGCTTTCACTGCTAGCAAGACCAGGATAACATGGCCTTATGTAAGCATGGAGTCGGGTCGCTCTGCCCTCGCTTGATGCTGGGGCACCACAAACAGACTGCAAATGTTTGTTCCCCTTTAATGAAGAGACTTGAGGGTCCAGCATACAACATTTTTTCTTTTGAGTAAACATCCGTTCCCACAGGCATCCTGCAGCGTCTGGCAGAAAAGATCAAAAGAATAGAAATGAAAGGATTTTCCCCCTTTGCGGGGGGAGTGGGCAGCGGGACATCTCCTGTGAGATTAGATGGCCGAATGGTTTGCAAAGCAACTCATGTGCTTGGCCAGGGCTGCACGTGGAGCCACTGCGCTTCCAGCCTGGGCTGTTGGCTGCCGGTGGAATAAATGCAATATTTAAGATGTCTGTTTGTAGCACGGCCTTCGGCAGAGAGAGCCCTTGCTGATGATCAGGCTGTTAAATAATTTAAGATCAGGATTTCTGCAGCTCTCTTATGGGTTTTTTTCCCTCTCGGGCAATCTAGCCACCTGATTGAGGGACCTGGTGAGAGGATGTTGTTTTCATCTTTTTCTGTACAAGAGAAGAGCTGTGCAAACTGAAAAAGGTAGCACGGTGCAAATGGGAGCTGGGGCACAGTGTTTCTGAGCAGGGATGCACGCTCATGAGCTGCTGCCACTCTGAGCAGCTGAGGAGGTCACTGTTTGGGGGCTCATATCCTCATGGTAGCTCTTCACCCTGTTTCCTCTGAAAAGCATCACTTGAGTCCTCAGCTGGCAGTGAGGTTCCTGTTGCCTGCTCTGGAGACTAGTCTTGGTTTAAAGAGATGGGGAACCAAGATATTTGATGCTCAGGGTTTTTGTGAGGGGAAGGTCCTCACCCTCAGCATTGTTTGTGTGTAGGGCCGGCTCACCCCACGCTGAGGGTTTGTAGATCTGCTCTCTGGGTCACTATACAGGAGGAACCTTGGTCTTGCTGGGTAGCAAGCTGGACAAGATGTAAAGCGCAATGCCTCTAGCTTTAAGGTCATTGTAGTGTAATGCTAGCTGAACCCATCAAACCTGTCTGAAAATCAGTTCAGGCTTGGGGACTTGTATTGTTTTATGACCAGAAGATGATTAACGAGTGAGCTGCCGTCTCTGGCTGGTCCAGTGCCCAGAGTAAGTTAAGATGGGAAGATGCCAAGAACTAATCCCACAGCAAAGAAAGATTTTTGTGGTGGTAGGAAGGCCACAGGTGAAACCCTACAGCTTCCTGACCAAATGCAGCCAGGGAGAAAGGATTTCAGGTCAAGCTGATCTCGTAAGTCACCTGACAGTTGTCTGTCCAGAGATTATTTTATCCTCTGGTAAAGTGGCATTGAAAAAAATCTACTGTCAGACTCTTCTTCTCTGCCTGTCCACTGGAGTAAGTGGCATTGCTGGACTGGACTGGAAGTGGGGTGGGGGGTGAGTCTTTTTCTGTCTTCAGAGAGAAATTGCTTCCAGATGGAGGGAGTATGTGGGAAACATCTTGGCATCAGAGACCAAGGGAAGAAGCAGGGAATAAAAGTGCCAGGTGGCCCCCACACCTGGGCTCTGCAGCTGTGGGAGGGAGTCACTTGGGGTGCCTGCATGGGTCCTGGCTGGGAGCAGTCCTTGGTGGGACAGCATGGGCGAAGTGCTCATAGTGCTCCTGAGCAGCTGAGAGTGATGCCTCCTGCGTGCACCCGGTGGGCTTTCCAGATGGGTACGTTTGTCTGGGGCTGTTACTGCTTCTGGCAAGCTGTTGCTATGCTGACAGTTGGCCATCAGAGAAAGTTAAATAAGTTTTCTTAATATGATTTTGAAACATTTTCTCCAGCTTAAGTGGTAAATATAAAATGACTGTTAATATCTTGCCACTGCTGTGTAACACTTTCATGGAAACTAGGAGGGGAAATAGACTTCTCTGTCGCTTGAAAGGCTGTGAAGGATCAGCAGTGAGAGCAGAGGAACGAAGCTTGTCTGCACTCACTGCAGTTTTCTATTTCAGTGTTGTGTGACTTCAACTGGACCGTTGCCCTTTACTGTAAAAAAAAGACCAAAGACCATGTAAGCACCCAACTGCCACAAATTGGCTTTGTGGCTTTGATTCCTTGAGCAGATACTTGAAGAGGTGCCTGATCTTTCATGCTGGGAGTAAATGATCTCAGATGACACATTTGTCCCAGAGTCATTTTGAAGTTGGCCATACAGACCGTCGTGGAGGGGGCTGTAAATGTGAGTAGGAAGGAAGGGAGGTAATTTGAAGGAGAAGTGCTGCTGTTTGCAGCTGTACAGCACTGCAAACCAGTAGTGCTTGACTTTTCTCCCCATTTCAGTATCTGTATTGCTCAGACCGTGCCCACCTAGCAGTCCCCATCTCCCCGCTGGATGGCTCGGAGAGAGCTGGGATGGTTCCCACTGACCGCAGGGAGCATGGGGACAGGCAGTCGCAAGCTGCTGGGAGCGTAATTTGCTATTAGGCTACGTGGCATCCTGTCTGCCATCAATTACAGCCTCGGCTCGGAATAAAAGGGAATGAAAGGGACTTAACATCCAAGCCGTCGCCTGCTGGTGAGCAGAGGCTGTGGATGTGTTTTGAGAGGAAAGTTAAGTGAGGGAAGTATTGCAGATTGGAAAAAAGGGAAGCTATGTTTAAAAAAAACACACTCAAGAACGTATTTGTTACCTGCAATGTTGTGTGCTATCAAAATATGAAATAAACAGCTTTTTTTAGAGTTTTCTCTGCTGAAAATAGAGAATTGTACTTAGGTGAGCAAGCAGTTCATCTTGCTGTACAGTTGATGTCAAAATGATAACTTGGTATCGGGGAGCCGGAGCAGAGGACTACTTCTCATAGCCTCAAATCCCAAGTGCAGCACTGTGGTTCAGGAGGACGAGGTGGTTCTGAGCTCCACTCCTCTGCTTGAAAGCCCTAAACAGCTCTCCTTTCTGCTCCCACAGAAAGGGAAGGATCCTCCTTGCCTGACTTGTACTGCATTTGCTGTTTTTGCCTTTCCTGGCTGCCGCTTCCACATGCTGAGTGCATGCTGGAAGTAATACAGCAAAATTGCTTCCTCCAGCTACTCACTCTCAATTGACTTTTCTCCACAGGGAGCTTTAGATGGTGCCCATGGGGCAGCACGCAGCCTGAAATCCCTGTTAACCCCGGTAGTTCAAAAACGATCAAGGCAAACAGAGCTCTGATCTCTGCTTTAGGAAATGATGCACAGTTGTAACAAGTCATTACCCTAAAAAGAAGAAATGAGCCTTCATACAGTACGTGTTAACCTTCACTAACTAAAACCCATTCTTTTTCAGCTGTTTTATATGCTTAGTTGTGCATGAGGAAGGGATTTTTTTTTCTTTTTTTTTTCTCCTCTGAGTGTAACTGGTACAATGCTGCAGTGCTTTTTCAAGAGAGCTAAACACTGAGAAAACATAAAAAAAAATCCACGTTTTACTTTTCTGTGATAACCTTGTTAGTGTGTGGAAGATAAGAGGACTTGTGGAAGAGAAGAGGAACCAGCCTTAGTCTGTGAGTGCTGGAAACCAGCAGGCAATCGACTGCCATCCTTTACCGTCAGGCACTGTAAATCTTTGCCCTCTGGGATTTACTCTCAGCAGCAAACTCCAGCTGTGCTCCAGGTGACTTAAAGCTCTGAATTTATAGGTTTGTCCACTAATCCTTTCACTGGCAGTTTGAATCAAGGCATCTGGAAGGTGGTAGTGCATTTCTTATCAGTAGCGTGCTGCTTACCACTGCAGGAAAACATTTCCTGAGCCGTCTCATCATCACAAAACTTGCATTCAGTGTTAGCGGGATGCTTATTATTTGCTCAGATACTGTGACAGAAAGCTGTTCTGCTGTTTATTTTACTCTATCCGTGGCATAAAATGGAGACTCTGGGCTGAGATGGAGCCCTTGCCTGGAAGGCTGTCACAGCAGTTGGCAGGTAGAGACAGGTACCGTCCTCCCTTTGGTCTCTGAGCAGTGTGGGGCGCTACAGGTAACAAATAGGCTCTGGTTTCTGTATGCACATCCCCACTAGCACTTTGTTTCCTTCCTGGTCATTTCAGTATGTGTTTAAGCAGTTACTGCGGTAACTTATTTTATCCTACCACAACATCGGTTAGCAGCCACTTTTCGGATCAGTTTTGCAAATACAGCGCAGAGTATGCGGAGTGCCTGCTGAGCAGCTGGAGCAGTAGTTAGCGTCACAAGAGAAAAACAAACAAACCTGGGTGTTGACTGGAAACATTACCATGGGAAAAAGATGTCCTACTGTTGCCATAAAGCAAGATCATGGGAAAACAAAGGCAAACACTTAGAAACATTTCTCCCACTACCCCCCCCCAAAAAAAAATTTTTTTTGAATAATCTGTCTCCTTCCAAAGCTACAGAAGTCTCCCAAACATAAAAATCTGTGGTTGCTGAAGCACGGCAGCATGGTCCTATGGCGGTTGCACCCATGTGGAATCAAAACTACCTACAAAACTTCATTACAGGTAGAGCTGCAAACTGCTATCTGAAAAATAAGTAACCTATTTAAATGTATAAAGGGAAACAAGTGAGCTCAACTGTGAAGTAGTTCTCTGCTGAAATGTCACGAGCAGCAGCATTTACATTCAGCCTCCCCTTGAACCCAAAGGAGCGCTGTGTGAAACTGTTTCGCTGACCCACGGATGGACAGACTGACAGGCTCTTTGTTGCAGAGTCAAGTTAGGAAATACCAGAGCCAAGGTTGTCTGTGAAACCTTCCTCTTGCCTCCCCATGTGGACGTGCCACAATACGGGCTTTAATTCCATAATCCCTCAGTCATTTTCCACTGGCCCTCTGCCTCCCTCAGAGCAGAGGAGGCACAATGCTGCCTTAATGAGCAGACAGGCAGCGGCTTGGCTTGTCATTATTCAGTCTGTGACTGTGGACCTCATTCAAGTCCCACTCTCCAAGTCCTGCTCTGAAAACACAGCGTTTTGTTTTCAGCTGTTTTACAGCTTGTCCCAGGAAAGTCTCACAGCCCTTCAAGGACACAACCCTTGCACACTGCAGCAGGAGTTCAATGGTTAATACCTTCCATTTTCAGATGGAGACCAGAAATGGCAAGCATTTAACACCTACCAGTTCTTCCCATCCCATGGCCATCCATAGTGGTGGAGCACAGTTTTTGAGGAGGGCTGATGTGCTTGTGAGTGCTCTGCATCTCAGCAGGTCAGACCCTGGTGCCTCCAGTCAGCCAGCCAGAGAACAAGGGAAGGTAGACGCAGCCACCCCTCTGGAAACTAGAATGTCACCAAGCCCTCCATCACAAACTGCCTTGCACAGAGTCCTTGTATCTCGGTCCTGCCCTCCTAGCCAGTCCCCTGCTGATGCTTCACCCTGTTTGTCCCTAATGACCTCTGGTTTCCCACTGGTAGCAGTGTTATCCGGCCTATGGCATAGCTCCAGGTCGTAGTAAGAGAAGTGGGAGCAGCTGTACACTGTCTGAGCCTTTACCCCATTGGGAACAAGAACAGCCCAGGGCCCATTGCTCCTCTTGTCTCCCTTATGCATTTGCAGTTGGGAAGCACCGAGCTCTTCACCTTCCATTAGTTTCAGCCCTCTTTCAAAGACTCTCTTAAAACCAAGGAAGGAGAGCACTCTGCATTGCTGCTGCTGTGCTCTGTGTATGCCTCATTACTAGAATTTCCACTACCTCCACCTCTGCCTCTTAAATCTCTGCCCAAGCTCTCCATCATACTCCTTTTTCCTAATGTCTTTCACCCAAACTTCCAGTCTGAAGAGAACTCCTCTATCAGTCTCTAGTCCCAGCCTCTTGAACCTCTGTGCTTTTTGTGTTAATGTCTCTTCCCTCTGCTAACAGCCCTGGCTGCCTCTGTCTGTCTCTCAGGCAACCAGGAACCACAGACTGCAGAGCTTTGGGCGTCCAGGTGTGATCAGTGCAGGTACTCCAGGTCCAGGTAGACCTTTTGCCATGAAGCGAGAGCCTCTGTATGGGAAGCCCATGGAGTTACTGTCATTTATTTTTGATGTGTGGGGTTAAAATTTGAAATTAATTAACTTTTAAAACTTCTTGTCCAGTGTCTTCTGATGTTGTGGTTTTGGTCCCTAACCCCAGGTTAGGGATGAGGAAGAGTGTGGCAAGACAGCTGCATGAGGCAGCCTTCCTACTTGCAGCTGCACCTACCTATGGAAGTGGACGACCAAGTTATTGAGAGCCTGGGTTTTGGGGTTGGCTTTGTGTTTTTTTTTTTTTTTTTACTATTCTTGGCTCTGAGTAAAGTCTTCAATTTTCACTTCAAATGCGTCTTGAGTGTGAGCAGATGGGCAGAAGCAGCAGCTCAGGTGGAACCAGCACAGGCCAATCCCACTCTCACGGAGGGGAGTTTCCCTTGTTCAGCTCTGGGAAACCGGGCCCTTGAGCTCTGCAGCATGTGAGCACTACTGCAGTCATCATTTTCCACCAGGTGTGAATTTGTGATGAAATGCTCTTTTTTTTTTGTTAAAACATACAACTCTCCTCCTCTAGCTAATTGCCAAGCAAAATCAAACTGCAGTTGCGTTGGGCTGTGAGAAGTTGGTTTGCTGAATATCTAACGACAAAATTAAATAATGGCCTAAAATTAAAACAGGATGCTTGTTTATTAGTTGTGTTTTTCCCTTCAAGCAGTTTCATGGCTTCTTTCCTGCTTTCTCTTTTTCTTTGGAGGAGCTGCCCTAAAAACCCTGCAGAGTCTTTGCGTAAGTCTCCTTTGAAGTGGTCCTCCTCACTCAGCATCCTTCGAAAGCTTCAGACAGAAGTTTGGCCATGGGTAGCTGGTGACCTGAGCTGCTCATAGTCTTCATTTTCACTTTGGCCTTCTCTTGCACTTGTGTGGTGCGTGTAGCATCTGGCACACAAGGACCATGCTCTACTGTGGTGCAAGTAGTCACTGTTAGTGTGTTTTGTTCTGTCACAGGTTTTTGTGGTGGAGAAATAAGGAACAGTAATGCCTTAGTGTCTTTGTTTAGTGAGGTGGGTTTATTTCTTTCCATAGCTTTGATGCCACCACAAGATTGTGAAGCAACAATAACATGCTTTGGTTGTAGGATCAGGTGCATCGGGCACCTCGGGGTACAAAGCTTTTCAGCCCAGGAGTCAGAAGCAAGGAGAAGGGCTGTGAACAGGGAAATGTGAAACTTCACCTCCTGTCCATATTAGCCCTAGGATGTTTTGAGATTTTTGTAATTTTGCTTTTTTTTGAAACACTAAAGGAACTGTACATAAGGGCAATTGTGTATATTATGAAATGGACAAGCCTGGCCTCAGATGTTACTGACAATAATTGCAAAGCCTCTTATTTTCACATTTTTGTTGCAGATTGATGTCCTCAAGGCAGATGTGGAGAGCGCGGAGTGGAAAATTTTGGAGAACCTGATCCTGGAAGATGTTGTTGAGCAGATAGGACAGCTGGTCTTTGAGGTGCACATCCACTGGCCTGGGTTTGAGGTCAGTGGCAATGACAGCACTGTGGTGCGGTACTGGTACAGTCTGCTCCGAGAACTGGAGCTGAAGGACTTCAGGCTTTTCCATACCTACAAAGACTTATCAAAACCACAGATGTTTCTGAAAAAGGAAGCCTTCAACGCCAGTAGCTGTTACACACTGAGTTGGGTAAATACAAGATGGAAGTAGCAGAAAGGAATTTATGATGTGTGACTGTGAGCCATCTGGCCCTGTAGCGTTATTGAAGAGGACTTCGGTGTCACTGGCTAAAGTTGCTAAATGTGCACACAGTGATGGCTAACAAAACGGGCTACCTTTTATTTTTGTTTTCCTTGTCAAAAGAACTGGCGCTAGGAGAAGATACATGGTGCAGATTTGTACAGCAGTATATTTGCCAGCGGGTACAGTATCTGAGAGGACAGAGGTTTCTGTAAAGGTTTGTCTGGGGAGCCTAGCAGTGCAGCTTTCCCAGGCTGCTCCATGCCTGAGCGTGCCAGCACGGAGCGCATCCCTCTGGGGCTGCCCCAGGAAGCCCTGCTCACTGAGTTGCGCTGGCCCTTGGGCAGGAGAGTGCTCGTGAGGAGGTGCCTTTCTCAGGAAGGGTCAAATGTTACTGCTCTGTAAAGTTATAATCTTTGATTTACACCTTCTCTACTTTGGCCTTGTTTGCCATAGAACAAATTTTAGGCAAGAACAGTATGTTCTTCAACCCACTGGCAAATTTCAGCTGAATTTGGCAGAGGCAGAAATCACCACCAAATGTCATTCCTATCTGTTTTGTTGAGCAGCTTCTGAGTGCTCTGACTTTGGGTCTTTAAGGCAGTCTGGCTGCGGGAAGTGAGTTCAGCGTTTCTGACACAGGAGACAGTGGGACAGAGACACTCAGCTGCAGGAAGAGCTGCTACCAGCACTCCCTCTTCTCACCCTCCAGAGACTTCAGCCACAGAAGTCAGGGCTTCCCTAGTTCACGCCCTCAGAGAACGGCTTGTTTTAAATTACTCTTGCAATGGCCGTAGCAAATGGCTTTTCATCTACCGAGATGCTTATTTGAAAGAACCGAAACTGAAACCTGGTCTTTTTCCTTTGTCCAATTTTGGGGTTTAGCTGAATGTTTTGCCGCGTGCCTTCTCCAGCGCTGTGCCTGGACGCCTGCGACCGTCTCACCACCTCCCTGGCCTGGCCACCTGTCCCTGACTGAGCAGGCCAGACCCTGGCTCTGCACTGATCCTGGCAGAGGTGGTGGTGGAGGCAGGTGCCTTGGTCTGCGGCTGAGCTGGCATTCTGCAGGCTGGCCATCGGGTTGTCTGCCATGAACTTCCAGGAGCCAGCCTTGGCTGTTCCCTGAGGAGCTAAGGAATGGGGGAAGCTAATAATATATTGCAGGTTGGGTTTTTTCTTCTTTTTAAAAAAAATTTTCTATTAAACTTTGCATTAAAATACAAGATGACACCACTTCCATGGCTTCCATGTTGTTCCTTCTCTTGTAATCCTGGCATTTCCTTCTCTCATTTCTTACACTCCTTTCCTTTTTCACCCTCTCTGCTGCCTCAACTCCCTCATCCCCTCCTTCCCACAGCAAGGGCCCTGCGTTGGACCCAGCATACCTGCAGAATCTCAGCAAATAGACAGAGGGAGGGAAATTAAGTGTAGGATCTCTTCCTTCCAGCCAAGCAAGCCAGCTTTCTCCCAGAGCCACAGCTTTGCCGCACCAGTGGATTGAGCCATTCCCCTCCCCTTCCCCAGGCTTTGCCGCAAGGCAGGCACCTGCTTTCCTCCTCTCCCACCTCTCTGAGGGCTCCTGCTGCCCCAGGGCGGGCAGGGACCGCTCTCCCCAGCAGAAACTGTGTCAGCCCTTCAGCTCAGCTCCCCATATCCCAGAAGAGGCCGGCAGCCTTCCTCCCACTGCCCTTCCTCTGGGGCTGCGGGGTCTGCCCTGGCCCCAGCGCCCGCCTCCCACCAGGACCTGCAGAGCCCCTCATGGGGCGTGAAACTGCTGCAGTGAATCTGACTTTGCGCATCGGTGTTGGCCACAGAGGCCGCAGACCTCGAGCTGCTTTGGAGGATGCAGAAAAAATCCCCTCCCTGCTTCAGTGGTGAAGGACTAGGGTGGTGAGGGGCTGGTGGAAAGGGAAATTATTTTAATCTCTTCAGAGAAAGCCAGCTCTGTGCCCTCGTGTGTTCAGCTTTGTATCAGTCTTCCAAATCACGTTTGAAATTTTAACTTGTGGCTAAATGTCAAACCCTTTCTTCTTTAACAAATGCAGGCTGGTTTTCAATCTACTGCCTTTCAGTCACGCTGACAGTGCTTTGTGTTACGTGGAGTCTCTGATTTACTGCCTCCTCATTTTATTTTCCTCTTAAAAACAAATCCATCTACTTTTTTAGTTACACTTGGATTTTCTGGAGTTTAATGCTAAGAGGACTTAACGTGGGCCTCTGCACATCAAACACTTCAGGGAGAAAGAGGAGCCAGACCAGGACTGCTGAGCGGGTGCTGATCCCAGCTGTGCCTCTGCTGGAAATTAAGCAGTGGCAGGCAGAGTGCACAGGAATGGTTATCTGGCTAATTAATGAGATCCTTGGCATCATTTTGGCTCAGACCATCTAGGACTCTCCCAGATGATTCCTAGGCACAGCTGGGGAGTTAGCCCAAGCCAAGGAAAGCTTGGATGCAGCCACCTTGTTTGGGAAGCTGAGTTTAGTAAATGGACATGGCCAAGCCCAGTTTGCCACAAGGCTGGGGAATACCTGCTGGCACCGTTTTGTTTTCTGGTATAATTCAACAAGAGCAAGTGCCAGTTTCTCTACCTGGGACGAAGTAATCCTGGTTATATGTACAAACTGGGGCACGAGAGACTGGAGAGCAGCCCTGCAGAAAGAGATCTGGGGATTTGGGTTGGTGGCAAGTTGAATGTGAGTGAACAGTGTGCCCTGGCAGCCAACAGGGCCAACCATGTCCTGGGTTGCATCAAGCACAGCGTAGCCAGCTGGTCAAGGGAGGTGATTGTCCCCCTCTACACTGCACTGGTGTGGCCCCCACCTTGCGCACTGTGAGCAATTTTGGGTGCCTCACTACCAGAAGGGCATCCAGCTATTAGCGTGTGTCCAGAGGAGGGCAACCAAGATGGTGAAAGGCCTCGAGGGCAAGACTTATGAGGAGCGGCTGAGGTCCCTTGGCTTGTTCAGCCTGGAGAAGAGCACGCTGAGGGGTGCTTTCATTGCAGCCTACAGCTTCCTCAAGGTGGGCGGGGAGGTGGAGGTGCTTCTCTCCTCTCTCTGGTGACCAGTGACAGCATGTGAGGGAATGGAATAAAGCTGCGCCAGGGGAAGTTCAGACTGGATGTGAGGAAAAGGTTCTTCACTGAGAAGGTGGCTGGTCACTGGAACAGGCTCCCCAGGGCAGTGGTCACAACACCAAGCCTGTCAGAGTTCAAGGAGCGTCTGACGCTCTGGATGACGCTTTTAGTCACAGGGTTTAGTTTTAGGTAGTCCTGTAAGGAGCAGGGAGTTGGACTCGATGATCCTCATGGGTCCTTCCCAACTTGAGATATTCAGTGATTCTGTAAACGTAGTTTCTGTTTCTGCTCCTGCACATCCCGCCTGGACTGGAGGGCGAGGGGCTTTGCAGTCACCCAGAGCAGAGCGCAGTGGGGACCCACCATCTCCTCAGCTCTGCAGCGCTCAAAAGCAAGGTGACCTTTTGCAGATGCGTTGGGTTCCCCGTGTCCAAGAGGCTGGGCAAAGCGCTTTCCATGGGGCCAAGCTACATACTGCTGTCCCTCAGCCAGGTAATACACCACCCAAGAGAACTGCGGCCTCTGAGAATGGGTAGGAAATGCCTTCTCTGTGACAGCCATGCTGTCTTGTTGCTGGCTGCAACCCTCGCACATCAAGTACTGAAGTTGTTCAGCAATGCAGAGCCATGAGGAGATACATTACAATGCGAGGAAGTGCTAGGGTTTCCTAAACCGCTATCTAGCTTGTTGGAAGAATCACGCTTGCTGCACTGCAGAATGGCTCAACTCCCATTTTTCAAATAATGGGGTGGCAAAAGCCCAGCTGTGAGTCCTGATTTATTAATAAAGCGTAAAATTATGGGCTATAGCGCTGCACAGGGTTTTCCTCCTGATTAGTCTCAGAGAAACTAGCCTGCTAGCTTATTGTAGTTTGTTTAAGAAACCAATAGATAGAGGTTGAAAAACAAATTACATGATCTCTTTCGGACGTTAAAATTCCAAAGGGATGCATGTCTTCCAGCATGTAGTGCCCTGAAGAAAAAAATGGTGATGTGTATGTAAATTACAGAAATGGAGTGGAGGTCTATCCTAGTTCTTCTTCGCTTCAGAGTTTCGTAAACCCTCAGTTAATCTCTCACTCAGGATTGCCAGGTAGCGTCAGGAACAATTCAGGCTGTAGCAAATACATCTTCTGCAAGAAAAGATTCCAATAACTATGGTAATTTTTGAGGAGACCGTATCTCAGATACAGGATAGATAAAAGCCATTTATCATTCTGGAGGCAGTTATGTGATATTGTGGGAGAAAATGAACAGCTCTTATTTTACGCACTATCTGTGCCTTTCTACTTAGCATCTCTTAAAGCAGAGTTACAGCCTTCCTTTCTGAGGTCTTGCTTTTGTGCCCTTACCCCTCCTCTTTTATCCGTCGCTTTTACCTGAAGGAGAGCCTCTCAAATGAATTCAGTTCCCGTCTCCTAACAACTGGGTCTTACTTAAAAGAAATGCCAAGAGAGCACGAGCCCAACCTGCAGCAGAGCCAGCAGCAAGCTGCCGGGTGGGTGCACCGCGGCACAAGCCCGTGCTGGCTGGCTGGCGCAGCAGAGAGGTTGGCACCGAGGGATGCTGCGTGGGGCAAGTCTTGCACCCACTGCTCAGAGGGTATTGCCAGCCTGTTAGGGACTGCTGGGAGAGAAAGGCAGGATCCTGGACTGCAGGCATCCACAGGCTCTTGCCGCTTCAGCCGGAGCTGAAGTTCCACCAGCCAACCCCCTGCCCCAGTTTTACTGGTACGTACTCTCAACCACACCAACTTCTCTGGGGATATCCACACATTTTTGGCACCCATGTCTGAGCCTGCCTTGCTCGTGTAGGATGGCTCCTTGCAGGGAGCATTGCAGTGCCCAGGAGCAGCTCTGAAGGAGAGGGACAGTCGGAGAGGCCATGAAGCAGGTGAGGAGTTTGTTGACATGATCTGCCTGCAGGGAGCCCCGCAGCGACCGCGTGCCAGTGTCACACTCCGCACCTCTTCCCAGACCAGACCTGCGTAGAAACTGTGGTAGCTGCCCCCTTCTTCAAGTACAGAGCGCACCATTGTTTTAATGCCCAGCGTGGGCAGGGCATTCTCCCATTATAGCCACAACCTGGAAACTGGCCCTACCCAGACAGGAAGGAAGGGCCACTGGCCTGTCCTGGCATTGCTAAAATATTCCCGAGTGCGTGGTCTGGGCAACATCCAGCATTGGCACAGCAGTGCTAACCCCAGCTAATGAGGACATAATGACCAGGTCTTGTTCACGAAGTGGAGTCATTACGGCATTAGCTGGACACTCTACCAGCAGATATTTCAGCTGGGTCTAAAATGGATCTTTGCAGAGATGACCCGTGTGTAGAGACAGTTTCATTTACACAGATCCTTCTGGGAGGGTCAGGGCGTTCCCCTTTCAGAGAGGCCCACGGTGATTTATACATCGCACACATTTGTGACTCAGAACTTACAGGTGCTGCCCATCAGCTGATGAAAATGAAGAGCAGCAACAGATTGGAATCCTCCAAGCCATCGCTGTTAATACTGCAACACAGGCTTTCCACAGGGAATCCATGGCAGCACAGAGCTGGATGTGTTAGGGCACTAACACTCTTCTCCAGGGGAACTTGTCCCTTTCCAAATGCCATGCTGTCTTCCCTGGAGGCTCCAAAATTTGACCAAAAAAAGGTCTGACTTCCTGCCCCGCTCAAACACCTGATGTTTATCTGATGCACTTCTGGCCCCAGGCTTTGATCCCATCGGTGACTTGTGAAGGGTTGTTCTTCACTAGCGTCCCTCAACTGTGAAAGATCAAAGAAAGCATAAAGGGAACATATGTCTGGCCCTTCTTGGCAGATGCCAAGAAGACGTATCACCCAGTAGCACACCTGAAGAAACAGCATTCATTCTCTCTGGTGAATTATTCAGCAGCTGAGACCATCTGGTTCATTCAAAACCTTTGATTTCATGAGCTTCATTAGCCACTCCCTTGCCCTTGAAAAGATCCTCAGGTTTATTCAGTAGGAAATCACTCTTGATTTCTTCCTGCTTGTTAACACAATGTGACATTTAATTGCAGTCAGTAGAGACCTGGTTTAGTGCTGGTGGAAGTTCAGAGCTGACCTACATTCAGAGCTGTATTTATCCTTGCGTCCGTGCGCTGGCTTTCAGGGGCAGCATCTGCAGAGCGAGCCCAGCACTTGAAGGGAACCGGCCGTGATAACGAAAGGATCTCTTCCCTTAAGTACAAGTCCGTGTTCACAGCGTAGTTTGACCTGCCTGTTGTAAAGTGTTTCAGCTGGTTCAGAAAGAGAACTTTGCAGAGACAGCCCGTGCTGCATCCCTTATCCCCACAGGCAGGACCTTACACACGGAGAAAACAGGAGCCTGCCTTGTGCTGCCTAGAAATGACGGCTCAGAGGTGAATAACAATGCAAAGTCCCTGCTGGTTTTGGTGGATTACCGCCATACGTGCGTATTTATCAGCAGTTTCCCAAAAGAACGTTCAATGGTGTACACTGTACAAAACTCTGGCAAGTAATTAAAATGCTCCTGCCCCTCAACTGCTATTTCTCTCATTCCATTTCTGAACCAAAACCAAACAATAGGAATCCCACCTGTGCATCCACCTTCAGGTATCTAGAGCGGAGCCACCACCCCGGGTGCCACCACCCTCACAGGGAGGTGGGGATGGCCACCTGAACGCAGCAGCAGCCGCTGTGCCTTGGCAGAACCCACGTCTCTCTGCTGACACCAGCCAGGAGCAGCTGCAACGCAGGGGCTGGGAATTCATCAGACCCCACGCTGACCTCCCAAACTGACTTGCCAGGCAGGAGAGGCCCTCAAAACACCTTCTTGCATCTTCTTTATGAAGGGAAGGAAAACTGCCTTAGGATTATGACAAAAAGCAAACAAAAAACGAACTCGTCCTCCTGCCCCAAGGTACTCCCAAAGGGTCGGCACCGTGGGAGGGAAAGAGAGGAGCTTGGTGGAGAGAAGCTGCTCTGACCAAACTCAACGTGGTTTTGAAAACTCCGGGGCATGGAGCTACAATTTCTTTTTTTCCTGTAGATGTCTGGCCTGGCAACTGACTTAACTTGGAGCCCCATTTCCCTCTTCATTTCCTGAGGAAGGAATATTGGAAGGGATTATGTTTTACAGAGCATATACAGAGGAGCTGAAGGAGCAAGGTTGTGGATGTGGAAGCAAAACAAAACCAGCTAGCCTGGGGGAGCAACGTCACAGCTGCCTGGGGAAATTAGCCTGGCGCAAGCTAAGGTATGAAGCTAGAGTCTTACAGCTCATCTAGCACAGGTCATTTTTGCAATTTTTTTTTTTTTTTAAAATGTTGCTTTGCAAGAGTTTAAACTGCACTGAAAAGCCTCTTAGTCCACGATTCAGGTGTTTAGCTGGTGAATCAGAGACAGACACCAACTGTGGGGTAATTATGCTGGGAGAACTGGAAAGATTTGCAGCTCCCACAACCATGTCCAGGTAACTGTCAGTGGTCTTGAAGCTCCATAAAGTTCCTTAATAGGAACTCCTAGTCTGAGTTGGATGAGGACTAACATGATGCCTTAGACAATTTGTGGTGTTGTCTTCCTTTCCCAAATCAGAGGGGAAGCAGGCTCAGTTAGTCCTGACATCTTTCAGACTCACCAAAAAACCCCAAGGCCTAATGAGAACCTCTTATTCTGAACGAGAAACTCAACACATCTGCAGTAACATTTCATTTTGACAGTCTCCCACTGGCACGAGGCGCAGGAGGTTAAAAGGAGACTCAGAAAGGCTCAGTGCTTTAGCATTTAACACATTTTAAATGGTCTCTCATACAACAAGATTAAAAATGGGTCTGAGGTCAAACTTCCAGTGTACCTGGCAAATTTAGAGGTCCATGCCCTGCTGAAAGTCATTGCAACTTGTTTCTAAAAGCTTTAAACTCTGCAAGGAGCTTCTGTAAACATAACCCTGCCACAAGCAGTTTTCTCCAAGTGCTGCAAGACAGCCATAGTGTATCAGTGTTTTTTTTTTTTATCAGCAAGCCTGACAGAAAATACATGTTTTACTGCAAGAGATGAGACTTGAATTTTGAGCGTATGCTAGTGAAGTCAGCCTACAGTAGCAAATCCTTAAGTAGTCTCCAGAGGAACAACCTCCCTGGCAACTAATTTTTTTGGTGGATAGGTTCAACTGCTTAAAGTCTTCCAAGCAAAACTCTCCTTCCTCCTCCGCTCTCCGCGTGTTCCCCCTCGTGCTGGCTGCTTGTCATATGGAGTCCTCCTAGCAGATAGGAGCAGGATTTTGTACTCCCCAGCTGGCAGAAAGAAGGAAAGTACATTGTGTTCCCGGGCTGTCAGATCTGCAAGCCTCAGTGTTTAAATCAGCCTTTAAAGACCACAGTGTTAAATGGTATATTGAACACCTGCCTAGAATTGGCTTTTTACAAGACAATCTTGGAATTTCTGCATGTACAGTAATTTAGATATTTGTTCCTTGCAATGAGGGCAAAGACTGAGCAGCCCCATCTTACTGGGTACAGTTATAAACTCTGCGCAAGACAGATGCCAAGACCATCTGCTTCAAGACAGACAGCCTTCTTACCAGCAAGTTGCACAAGGATATGTGGGATACCTCCCCCTCTCACATACGAAAAAAAAGTCCAAGAAAAAGATGGCACAAGGCCAAAGGAACAATGAAGCTTCCCAGGCAGAACTCCAAGAATGATGGAGATAATTCACTTATCTGCAAAACCTTCACTGTAGAAGTAATTGGTATTAATAAAAGTGGCAACACATTGGCACATCATTTCTGAAAGTTGCAGATACAGCATCATAATTTTGTTCCCTTTGATTATGTAACAGCAGCCCTGCACTCCAGCTTGCACATATTCCTTCCCAGCAGCGCGACAGGCTCGCCTCCAGCCTTCCCAAGCAGCTCCTTTCGGCTTGAATCACTTTGTTGCACTCTCTGCCTAATGTTAGAGGAGAATAAATTAGCAGAACTGGAAACACACTCTTCTTCCCTTTTCTCCCAAGGCTGCCTTTTCCCTGGCTCTGTCTGCTCACATGCCAAGTTCAGCCTAGGGGTCTCAGTCTAGACTCGTTCTGACCAACATTTGTAACACACCGATTTCTGGTGAAACATGAAATTGGGAAGATAAGAGGAGGACATGATTCGAGTTAATTAGCCCAGCAAGAAATCTTTCCCCAAGTGGCTGCAGGAAAGACAAGTCTAGACTTGCACTACACAGACACACGCTGTCTATCCTTGTGCGCAAAGTAGCTGACAACGTGAGCTTTGGAGTTTGCAAGTCTCAAGCTGACAAGAGGGAATTATCCTCATAAAAATTCCCCCTGCAGGCTTCAAAGCAGATGTGAGAAATTCCACAAAAGATTAACATGGTGACCAACAGCGAGGGACAAAAGATTTTATCTGAAAGTTCCTAGGGGAATTTTGATTCAGGCATTATTGCAAACATTTAATCCCAGTTCATCAACTCCAGCAGAACTGATTGAGTCAACTTTTCTTTTTTTTTTTTCTTCCCTCCAAAGACAACACCCAGTATATTACTACAAAACATAAGTTGATACACTTATTTTTATACTTTGTACATACTATATATGAAGTTCTGCCTGGTAGGTGACACATGGAAAAACATAGTACCAACTACAGAGCCAAGCATTTTTTTCTATTATGATTTAAAGGCTTTTAAGCATTGAGGAAAGGTGTTCCTGATATGGAAGCTAATAGACATTCCTGCAAGAAGTTTTTGTATCTGCTGTATTCCTCCTCTCCTCCTCAATTCCCCGTACTTAGAAGCTGTTAACAGTCAGGGCACGCTGCCACATATCCATTTAGGAAATGTATTTGAAGGAAGAAAACCGTTCTAAATTATTTCAGCCCACTTTCTCCTGAAGCAGCACACAGCACACCAGAACTCAACTCCCAACTCAGGAGTCGAGTCTTCCCTGTGAGAAGAACCACATTGGAAATTCACCCTCTGTGACACGGCAGCAGCTCACTCCCACTCGCACCCTGAAGAGTCAAGAAACAAGAACAGCCCCTTCTCTCCCTGCAGAGGGAACAGTCCCCAGGACACACCAGAGCAGCTCTTTCCTCTCATTGCAGGCTCTACCATTTCCTACCTCAGCACTTGCATGGGTGTGAGGCTGGGCAATACCCAGTTACCACCAGTGCACCACTTGTGAAAACAGTCTGTGGAGTTTTTCAGGTGCACAGGGCTATTGCAATGGGAAAGTAAACAGAAACCTGTAAACGTGGGGCAGTTACGTCCATGTTTGCTCACAAGGGCCTAACTTTAGCAAGTACTCTTTGGAAGAACAGCGTTGTTTTGTTAATCAACCCAAAACCAACAAAAACCCCACAAAGCCACCAACCCATTTCCTTCCATCTACACAATCTGAGATTCTTTGCATCTCATCAACAGAAGTGCCTTACCACCTTCTATCCTGCTCTCAATTAAGGCAATTACTCCTTTGCTATTGTTTATAATTGATGAGCAGTGATTGGATTTATAGTAAACGATACAGCATAATTCAAAACTGTAATTAAAGACTGCTCAATGGGATAAATTTGTTACATGTTATTTCCATTATGTGCTCAAAAAGAGAGTGGAGCTGAAAGGATTGATCTTTTTTCTCTTGCTTCCAGCTTGCATGCGTTTTGTATAAGCAGTGCAAGAGAATGAATTTATCTGAATGCTGGTACAACTGCAAGTTAAAATACCAAATGATAAAAAATATTTTATATGGACACTACTAGGCAGAAAAAATTCAATGAAGATAAGCAGACTTTTTTTTTTATAAAAAGATTTATTAAAAATAAGTTCTTTAAAGAGAAAAAGTGTGACTTGTATATACATTGTCAAAAATTTTATGGGCCTTATAATACAATGTATTCCCAAACTGAGCAAGAGACATTCACTTTTTTTTTAATACGTCATGCTTATTGGAACTTAACTTATAGGAAGAGAAAAAACAACACTTAACACACAACCATTACAAGCAAAATCTTGAAACTGAGGAGTACTTGCAAAGATTAAATTCAGCGATCGGCATGATGTTACTGTTAAATACAGACAGAAACCAAGAGTTTATGAATACAGTCTTCACTTGATCCAGTTTATCTGATGACTGCTAGCTTCTGATTAGTTCTTAATTTCCACCGTGAATTAACAGATCTTAGGAAGTGGTTTTGTGTTCTAAAAGATAGAAGTATTTTGGGGACAACAAAATACCACCCAAAGCAGGTAAACAAATGCATCTTTTCCAGCTCAAAGATTTCTTCCTAGGAAAGACACACAATTGCTGGTTTTCTCCTTTAACTCCCCACATCTGACAGCCGGAACCACAAAAATAGTTTTAATTCAAATTAGTTTCTTTTACAAGAGTGTTTTGCACTAACAGTGACATGACAAACTAAAACTTGATTCTGCATGCTTCAGATGACCTCAGCTTCTCAATCTCTGATGTCACATTTAAAATGATATCTTTCAGCTGCGTCTTCTGAAGATTTCCCATCTTTAGTGCATATATACAGCTAGCTGAGAACTGCAGTATTACAAACACCTACCCATCCTTACAGCAGAATTCACTCTCATCTCAGATGTAGGCAGGACTTACATCTTTAGATCTGAGTAGCATCCTCGTTAGTCCCATAGTTTAATAAGACCATCCCAGCCGCATGTAATGACTTTAGATGTTTCGTGTGGATGCCACACTGCACCGATACAGACTTTATCATGTGCTTTTAATCTGCTGTAGAGTTTTGTTGTCTTCCAGTCCCAGATGTTAAGTTTTCCGTCTGCATCTCCAGATATCACATAGCTACATGAACAGGATTAAAATAAAAGCGGTATCATGTGTGAAGACTGCTTGAATTATAAGACTTTAACACTGAGCAATGGAAAAGAGCTTCACCCAGTGAGCTTCCTGTCTGACAGTCTGCAAACATACCTGCCAAAGAATTAGCATTCCTGCTGCGCTCTAAAGCACACAAGTCCTGCAGAAGGTGATTCATCAACTGCGAGGTAAATGTGCTAAGCAATGCAATTATACCATACACTTTGTTACTGGAACTAAAGAGAATACATCAGCAAAAGAGAAAGTGCCAGAAGTTTCTCTAAAATTTATAGACACCTCTCTCCACTTTTCCCTCCAGTTTTTATAGTAATGAATATCTTATGTACGTACAGTGGTAAATGTGTGGCTGTATTACTAAGCAGATAGGATGAAAAAGATGGTTCTCTGAACAACAAATTAACAACTGCTGAGTATAACTTAGTCCTATTGAATGACAAGAGTAAACTTTCCGTTCTGCTGCTTAGCTAGAGAACTCTGTCTGATGCCAAGTTAATAGGATGGCTGTGCATTAATTAATGTTGCAAAGGATTAAAAAATAAATTTAGTGTCTGTGCTGGCAAGTTTTAAGATGAAGCTTTTTCCCACAAAAACTTACCTCATGTCAGGTGAAAAATCCACTTGACAAGCGTAGCCAGCAACCATGTGACCTTTGAAAATTTTCTTTTTGTTTAATCTGAATCTGTTCTGAGCTCCAAAAATCAGAATTTGGTTATCCATCGACTGGCAAGCCAACCACTTCCCTAAAAAAGCAATAAACAAAAGTGGTATCAGAGTGCCACATCTGAAGAAACAGACTTAACTGGAAAGTTTTAAGAGGTTTTTAGAACTTTTCTTGCACTATCTTAATCCAGATTTTCATTATCAGGATTTCATTATCGGTATCAGGGTTCTAGGTAGCAGTTGATACTGCTTCTCCCTGGTGCAACTGCAAAGAGGCAAAATCTTATGTTTGACAGGATTTGGGATGTCTATTCCTACAAAATGCAGCAAGGACTCTAGAAAAGCTCTGGCTGTTATAATCATGTGCTGAATCAACCCCATTGACTTACTGATAAGTTTTTAAGCTACTGAGTAAACTTGCTCATAATCAAGTGCACATAGTCAAGTAATCCAGATGAGGTGAAAAAAAAATCTAATCTAGCTGCAATGTACTTGATTTTGTGGGTACTCTAAGATGGTCACCTTTTATGGGAAAAAGATGTCTAAGGTAGACTCAGGAGTTTGAAGGACCTTTAAATTTTTGAAAATGTTTAGTATTCTCTGTCCTAATGGAATACAATTTAATAAAGATATTTTAGTAAAACAAAACAAAACAAAACCCCAACAAAAATACCAAAACCAAACTCTATCTCATTTTGCATCTTGGCAGTGCATTAACTCCTGCCCGAGAATCCGATGAAAATGATGCGCTACAGAACACCATGGAACAGAGACTTCTGTCCTGAACTATGCATATCGTCACTGCCTTTACGGTGTTTTATGCAAAGAGCAATAACATAAAATGTGCTGACTTGACTATAAATCTGATCACATTTCCAGCTACTAGCTTGGAATTCGAGTATTTTCTTCAGCCTCTCAATGAAACAAATCAAGTGTGTCCCCCAAGTATGTCATTCTCCTCTTCTACCTTTTAAAAGGTCTGTTTCCTGCATCACTCATGAGGAAATTTTTAATTGATGAGATTAATAAATCAGTGTCCCTAAGCAGAAAAGTTCCACATCTGTAAAATTTTCAATTTACTTTTCTTTAAAGGACTCATTTGACTCCAAAATGATGCATGATGTGTCTGGCACAACCTGCAGCATCACTGTTCCAAAAGCACTTGTTTTGTGTGATAATGGACTACTGTAGGTCACAGTAATGTTAGTGTGACAGGTGATGAGCCGAAACGATGCTTCATCCCTAACATAATTTACTGTCTCATCTCAGCAATCAAATACTCAAATGCTCGCCAGTCATGGAAAAAGAATGAGAAATCCAGTATTTCAATGTGGAAGAATGAGATGAACTGAAAAACTGGATCAGAGTACAGCAAGTTGTGCAATTTCAGAAACAGGTTGAAATAGACTGTCCTGGTTTCAGCAGGGATGGAGCTTATTTTCTTCTCAGTAGCCGGTGTGTTTTGGATTTTGTGTGTGAAGAATGTTGATAAAAACACTCTGATGATATGAGTTGTTGTAAATAAGACCAAGGACACTGTCTGGCTTTCCAAGTCTCGTTAACATGCAGATGCGAGAAGCTGGGCGAAAGACAGACAGAATAATTGATCCAAACTGGCCAAAGAGAGTATTCCATGCCATAAACGTCATGCTCAGTATATAAGTGGGGGTTGCCCATGGGAGGGGGCATGCATCCATTCCATTCTGGCACCCATTTGGGCACCCTTGGCATCCTTTTCTTCTCTTTTGCTTGCTGGCATTGTTCCCTCTACCTTGCTAGCTTGCTCTCCCCGCTTTGCTTGCTGCTCAGTGTCGTTCCCGTGATCACTGCGTCAGTCATTCAGACATTGGGTAGTGAGAAATCATACATTGTTCATTTTGTATATATTAATATCCTTACATTCTGTTATCTTCGTAGTGTTCAGTATTTTCGTAAACTGTTTTTATCTCAACCCATGATTTTTCTTTTCTTCCCAATTTCTCTCCCCCGTCCTGCTGGGTAGGGGGAGGGCGAGTGAGAAACTGCGTGGTGATTCAGGCTAAACCACCACACAGGCTAACATTTTTAAATGCAACTCTCTCTTTCTCCAGATCTTCCTTTTTATAATAGAATCCCACTTCTGTTAAGAATAAAATATTTACACTGCAACGCAAATACAATTTGATGCTGATAGCTGGCTGAAAATGTTAGCTGTGCAATAAGTTGATCAGCCACTACTCAGCATAATGGGACTGTTAACTGTAAATCTGGCAACACTTGAATAATGTTGACACTAAAGCCATTTAATTTTGGCCAAAACAGATAACAGAGATTTTGTCCTGTGAGAAGGATTTTCACTGATTACTGGAGGCACTAAACCTTTATGCTCCTTCAGTTTGATTCTAATTGAAGAACATAAACACCAGTGAAACATTAACATACAGAAACTCTGAGATAATTTGGGATTTCTCTTATGCAAGAGTTATTTGGGCTATACTCTGAACAGAAAGGAACAGCATTACAGGATGATGTACAACATCACTCTCTGCTTTAATGGTGACAGCACCAAGACTGCTGAACTTGTTTAGTATTTTGCAGCCATTGTCAGTTCCCACCATTGTTTCTCTTAATTTAAAGACAACAAAGAGCACATCAAAGCTCTGTGAAAAAAAAAAGAGAGTCCTTTTGCCCTGTCTGGATGAAAGTCTAAATTTAAACTGATACAGTTATCCTGATATAACCCCTCATTTTGACTTACTTGTTCTTCTTAAGACTTTTAAATCAAAACCAGATCCAGTCCAATCTTAGAATAAATACACGTAAGTGATTTGGGGGGAGGTGGGGTGGCAGCAGGATGCAACACCGTGACATTACAGATATACAATCAGTAAGACATGCCTACGTAAACTAGGTCTAAGAAGGCAGTAAAGTGTTAACCTACCATTTGGAGACAAAGTCACGGCTGGCATTGAATGCATACTCGGCTCAGCTATGTACTTGAAGTCTACAGGAATGTCCCTGCAAAAGGAAGAAGTATGTGTTTTATGAAGACATGGAGATGTTCCAAAGGGCTGCCTCCAGTCAGCTGATATACTCACCCACTGAACCATGGAGAGCATATGGTGGTGTTCAAGGAAAGAATGTGCAAAAGCTCAAAAATATTATGAATGCCCACCTAGAGAGCTCCAGCTGCGGAACCATCTACAAGATAACCTCTGACAGAGCGAATTTACCCCAATTAAATAACCTAGAGTCTAAAGCAGAATCATAATTCCAATTGTTAAGAGTAAAACTGTAACACAAAGATACTCTACTGCCTCCACTTTAACATGTGTCTTATTGGAATATCTTACTGATTTGAGTTTTAACTAGAATATTTCTGTCTTTTTTTTGGGGGGGGAGGGGGAATGGAAAAGAAAACAGGAATCTCTCTCTGACAATGCCCTTTTCCTCCTGCTCTCTGCAAATGGGATGCCAAGTAATTCCCAATGTTCACAGCTGAACTGAACTGTGAGCTCCTTGGTCTTGATGCCATACAAGACTGTGCCAGTGTATGTTAAGAACATACACTGTCCTGTACAAAGGCATGTGGACCTAGGGAAAAAACAAGTCCAGTCTAATCCTTACTCCGCAGAACTGTTTGGTTTTGACTATATAAACTGTATTACTAACGGGCCGTGCATATTCACTGTATTCCTCATACCCTACGCTGGAATGCTGGTAAAAAGGGAAGGCACACATACGTCTCTCTCATTAAGCAAAAGAAATCTCCAGCAGAAAACAGAATTCAGTGGAAAACACATGCAAAACGTTCTGTAGCAACATTAATTAATACAAAGGGGATGGTTATGACTTCATTGTCTAATTTACACAGTAGAAGAGCTACTGGGATGCTACTGGAGCAGAAAGTGTGGGTGGCTGCCTTGTGCTCACTGACTGAGCCTTGGTAATTACAATTCTGTTTTCTTGTGGAGTAAGTTATTTTCTGTCATCTTGCGTTAAGCAACGTGCGCATGGGCAGCAGCGTGAGAAGCTGTTTCGTTGTCAGGAAGCAGTACAAATGCTCCTGTGAGTTAAATGTTAAAAATCATTTACCCCTCGGAATAAGGAGGGCAACCCACTTGATACACTCTGTGGATAAGAGCATGTGCAGGGATAACTGGCTTCCAAACAGGCAGACGTAAGACTACTGCTGGACAGTAAATCTGTAAAGGATTCACAAAAAGTAGACATAACCTCTGAGGCTGACCAACATGATAGCACAGGAAGCGCAGCCCCTTGTGCCCCATCCTACCCTTTTGCATCAATACTCAGCTTCAGACCCCACCTGCAACAGGACACAAGGCCATCGCTGCAGCAAGGGCCAGGTCTTGATCAACTCCCAACACCCAACACTCCCTCAGCCCACCAGTCTGGTGGGCTCAATGCCAGTTAAAAGCAATCCCATGGGAAGCTTCGTCAAAAAAAGTCTCATTGCAGAAGATGCATCTCCAATGCTGAATTGTACTGCAGTGAGAAATCTAAATGCAGCACAGGTTGTCCTGCCTTCTTCTCTCCGTTCACAAAGGCAGGCTCATCTACTGGAATTCATTACAGACAGCTCTGTTTTATGTTGAAACCTACCAGACACACAAAGGACAGCTGCAGGATGTGCTGTATTAAACTATTAGGCAGAATAAAGAGATAAATTTAGGTTTCACATTTGGTTCCAGTCAAATTGCTAAATAAGTAATATCAGTCTGCTCCCTTAAAAAAAAAAAAAACCACTTTTAAAAAAATTACTAAGAAAGATGCTGTCATGGTTGCCTGCCCTCAAAACTCACACGATATTGTTTATTCAAATTTTTAGATTTAAATATTTTTGAGTCCTTTTCCCACTTCATAGCATTTCAAAGGCTGAAAAGTTTTAAATATCAAAAGTAGTATCTGCTAGCCAAGATTTAGAAACGTGATACTCTGGGGTACCTTTTTCCTGAAGCAGGAGAGAGAAAAATCCTTTTAAAGAAAGGAGAAAAAACCCACAAATCCCAAAACAACTCAATCCAATTTTGAGATCTGCACATCACGAAGAACTCTCTCAGGAGACTACAGTATCTTTACCAGGAATAATGGAGAGAAAAGGCCTGCTGAGGGGCCTTTACAGAGACGACAAGCCTCCTAAGCCTGTCAGGATAATAACTAAGCTACCACTGTACAGTTCTTGCTTTGCTAGCTGACTTGAAGGTAAAGGAAAACAAGAAGCTCCAAGGTCAATTGCCCAAATCATTTAACTATTTATCCAAGTAGGATCACACATATGAAGCAGACAAAGACAAAATAACATTTTGCAGTTCTTTAAGAAAGAACACAGAATATGATACTGGGGAGAGGAGATTTAAATTCTCAGTACCTCACTGTGATGAAGTCTGACATGGCATCCCATCACCAGCTCTGGCCAAGCCAAAGTGTTTACAAAACATACTACAAAATTCCTCTAGACAATTGAAACTAAGCAATTAGAAGCTTTAATTACTGGCTTTTAAGGCCATACTCAGGTCATAATTATTTCTGCTTTTTTTCTGTAGGGTGCTGAAAAAATACTGTGCTGAAGAACATATGAAGAAACATGCCAAAAGGTTCAGTAAGCAAATCACCGCAAGTTGCAAATAATTTTCCTTGTGAACTTCGGCAAAAAAGAATTTGAGGTGCAGCATGAAATAGTTTGCCATGGAAGTTTCCAAGCTCCAAAAGCTTCTGCACTGAATACATTAACTTAGTTTTAATGCATTGTAAAAATCTGGATCTTGAAATTATAGAAATATGCCTACAGACCGATTAATATATATCATGGCAGGTTGTGAGAAAGGTTTTCAAGTCATGCCTAGGAAGATAGCATTACCTTTGCTTTTTACAAAGCCAAAAAAATCCCGACAACTCCATTACAGCATATTGCCTAGGTCTCTATTATCTGAACAAGGGAGTTCCTTCTTCAGCGTACAGCAAGCTCGTACACATTTTTTTCTTCAGAAGGAAAAACACTTCTGCTACTGGAACAATCAGGTTGCAATGTTCCCATGCCAGAACCTTTTTGCCTTTCCTGCTCTTCCCCACAGAGTGACTAAATCCACCCACTTCGCTGTTTATTTCAGCCATCAACACAAAGCTCACAAAACAAGGGCAATCCAATCTCAAGGAAGTAACAGATTTGTGCAAGTGAGATCCTCCTCCCACTCGCCATAGAGGAGACACTCCTTAGCAGGTATGATAAAGATTTTTCTTTAAGGAGCTCAGTAAATACATGGGTAATTATGAAATATTGCACAGAGGCTCTCCTGGAGTGACATATGGTGACAGCATTACATGTCTAGTCTAAGCCTGGGTTCCCAGACATTGGTCACTACCACTGCTGCTACTGGCAATTACAGCAGCTGATCACAGACATGCTGAGGTTTTTGCTGGCTGCTTGGGTAACATTCAAATACCATAGATTGTAGTCTTTTGTCTAGGACTTAAAAAAAAAAAAAAACAAACAAAACAACCAACCAACCAAAAACCCTAGGAAGGAACCCATTAGTCACAGAGCTGTCAAACTTGTGTCCATATTGTGCAACAGCTTTGCATGTCTGAGCAGCAAAATGAAACGGATACGTAAAGATAAGGGAGTGATTATTTCAAAAAGAAATTTGAAATCCTAGAGAAATCTTAAGAGTCCTAAGCTGAAAAAGTCTCAGTACCTAGAATCTTGTGGAAAACATTCCAGATAGGAAAGATCTGTTTTTTCCCCAGATGTGTTAAAAATTTGAAGTAATTTAAAATGATGTTTTAATAAGTTTTTCTTAGACTTTCACTTTTCAGTCATCTATTGTATTCATACTGTGGGTATGAATGATTGCCAAAAAACCCAGACTACCAGAAAACCAGAAATGAAACTACACTGAACAGCTATTTCATACATGGACCAAGTATTATATAATACTATGCACATCCAAAGTCAAAGCTTTCTAACCCGACACACACTGATGTAACAGAGCAGACATTTCTTTAAAAGGTTAATTTAAGGGCTAATACACCCTTGGGGAAAGGGGAGAGAACAGAGATCACTAATAGAGAGCAGTGTGCTTCAGGCTGACAGGGCTGTCTTACGCTTTCTTTGGGGGAGAAGGAAATCTGTGAAGTGTCTCAAGCATTAAGCCAGGATGGGATGGTTAATATTCAGGAACGAAATAAAGGGTTTTAAAAATTAAAAACTCTAGAGAAATTATTCTAAAACATACCATATTAAAATAAATTATTAATAATTAATAATTTATGTCAAAAATAAATACAGCCCAATGTAATAAAATCTGCACCAATAACACAGGCTAGTTAAGACATTTTACTTTGCATACAGTGATTTAAGTTTTGTAGGCTTTAAAAACAGTTTTCAAGGACTGCAGTACAGTAGGGCAGTAAGCTAAGGGCAATAATTCACTATTAGACATTAAGAATGATTTCGAAGATATTGAAAGTATTATACTAAGATTGTGGAAGGGATGTTGCCTTTCACTGGGCAAAAATGGTTAAGAACTATGACCCATACTAGACTGAGTAGCAGTCTGCAGAGTATATGCTTCAACAGTTACCAGAAATTAGCAACAAGAGCTGAGATTGTTCTGCTTCTACTTTATTGTGAAACATTTTAGCTACTGCATATGTAATTACATTAAAAATTGTAGAAATGTGAAGTCAGCTCTTCCTCAACTAGCTAGAACTCAGCACACTCCAGTGCCCCATGTGCTACGTATACTTTTAAAAATAAACTCTTTTCTCAGTTTGCTTATAATATACTTCAAGTTAAAATTCAAGTTTTTAAACTTACCATTCCCAGACTCTTAAACTCTTGTCATCAGATGTACTCACAAACCTTCTGTTTTCATCCACAAACACAATGGTGTTGACAGCTCCCAAATGCCTATCGTATTCCTGCACAATCTCACCACTTCGAATATCCCACTACAAATAAAAGAGTCAGAATAAGACGTTGTTTTTTACTAAATATCATATTTTTGGAGGAAGAGATATTAAGTAGACGTACCTGCACAATTTTCTTATCTGACATTCCTGCAACAAAGAGATTTTGTTTATCTTCGTCAGGATTGAACTTGACACAATAAGGAACTTTCCTGTTGGTGAATCTTGAAATACATTGCCCTGCAACAGAGAAGCCATTCCCAGTGCATCAGTTTGGAAGTTCTACGGGCTAATGAGTTCTTTGCAGAAAAACCATTCAGTTTACTTTTACTTTACTAACAGCAGGAAATACTTGTTTTAAAGCCTTTGAGATGATTAGAGGGTAGAATTTACCCTGCTCTTTGATTATACTTTCTTTCACATGTTTGTATGCACGCACCTGTACAAACACACACATACAAACTGCTCTGTACCTTTACTACAGCTTTCCAAACAATGTAACTGCCCAGTACTCTATGTCACCAGGACATATCAAGGCCATCAGGAGTTGTCAGGATATCACAAGCTGACCACTGTCTTTGCAAACCATCGCTTCCTTAGGATCAGAGGTCTTCTCGACAAGAGACTTAAACTCAGGCAAGAATATGTCAATCCTAAACCTAGAAAAGGGTAACAGTAATCCAACTGCAAAACAAACCACTGACCTCTTCTCGTAGCCTCAGCTATAAGTTATCTGTAACTTACAGGAGCCTGTTTTAATCCAAAAGCTCAATACATTTTTCAGGTGTCTAAATAACTGAGTTCAAACTCAAGTCTGGAGAATTTGACTCATACCTTTTTGGCTGTCACCTGTATGAGACTAGTGGTATTCCTAACCAAGAAGGCTAACATCTTCGTCAAACATGGCAACTTCCTGTCTTAAAAACAGACTTAAGTTTAAAAGAATATTGACAAAAATCTATCCTGTGTCTTTTTAGCTTAAGAAACTATTTGGAGCATCTCCCAGGCAGTTCTGTGAGAGCATCAGACCAACCCTCTGCTCCCTATACCAGCAGCTTCATTTCCACCACCTTTTCTTATTTGGAGCGCTCTTCACGTTCAGGCTCACCAAAAGATCAAGTGAAATAATTCTTCTAACTTAAGCATATTCAGGTTTAAAGTGTGATTTTATTACTTAATTTTATGCCTGCAAATGTAAACATGCAATTACCCGATTTGGTAAGATTTTGTCTTTTTGTTGAAAATTGTTGTAGCATTACAAATAACTATCAAACTTCTGAAATAAAAAGGTATTTGAAATACAGGTAGTGTCAATTGCATCGTTACAGATAACAAAACATTTAGTAAAAAAAGACCATTCATCCTGTAATGAAAATCTGAACACTGGACTACAAGATATTAAGGATAATTGGAAACCTGACTGACTGATAATATATCTTGATATTTACTATTAATTAAACAGTGTCAAATAACAGCATCTACAAATACAAGCCTACCTGTTTCAGTGTCCCAGAGTTTAAGATAGCGGTCATATGCAGCACTAAGAAACCGAGTGCCAGCATTATTAAAACAGATGTCTCGAACAGCTTTACCATGTCCTACAAGATTGAAAAAATGTGATGACAAACCAATCCATTCATGCTTAGAATTTTTTTTTTTAAAAAACACTATTCAAGTTAAATGCTCCAGTCTTTAACAGTGCAAAGAGAACACGGAAATAGCTTACTGAAATTTATCATGAGCACTAGTAAAGAATGATTCAACTGAGGAAGAAGAAGTTAACTCCTGAAGAACTATGAGAATAAAACCCCCCAAAATCCCACACCTCTAAAGCACTGGAGAGAGAAACAACAGCATTGCACAGAAGCAACCACTATGCATCATTCATAAATTGATATATAAGCAGAACTTTAAGTACTGTTGGCTTCAAAGATTGTTCTGGTCACAGTTAAGAGTTGCAAGAGAAGTTTAAAACACTAATAAATGTCAACATCTAATGAAAAAGAGGAGACAAACACTACAGGAGATACGTTTAAAGGAGAATAATTTAAAATCAGAAAACATGTAGAAAATATGGGAAATATTAGGTGAGAAAAATCAAGAGGCTTTCATCTGGTGTGAACCTTGCTACTTCTCAACCCCAACACTTTAATCTGACCACTGCATCAGATTTGTAGATCTCTTTAGTTAAAATATTGGCACAGTAACTTAAATATAGCAAAATTGCAGGTGAATCTGGTCAATAATAAGAACTTTCTGAGGAAAACAGTCAAACTGTTCAGAAAGTGCAGTCTATTGAGAGAACCTTTTTTGAGCCATCTTCTTCGCCACACTGCTGTCATCAGAAATATTAGGTGAAAAAAAGACTTCTTTGTTGTTACTCAAAATATAATCACTCAGTGTTCTAGAAATGTTCCCATTTCAAAGGCAGAATCAGCTGCTTTTGTTCTGCATTCAAGGCTGCTAAGAAGTTTGTATTTCTTTCTCTTTTTAAAGCTATCTATCTGCTTTAAAAAGCACCTGTTACTTGAACAAAGACATTCCCATGCTTTTGCACTACAAACTCAGCACAGAAGGACTACTTATTTAAGGTGGGATCACCAGACCATGAGAAGTCCTCACTGCATAAATACAGAGGGCTGCTCTTCTCAACGTGAAGATGGGGCAATTCAATTTCACAATTTTGCCTTTGGAAATGAATCTTGCATAAAGTATTGATGACTGCAGTACCCTAATGTTTTGTTTTAAGTGTCATAAGGTGTTATACATCAACATAAAATTGCTTGGAGTAACAACAAAGGTTCACTAAAAACTTGCACCTTTTTCAACTCTTATTGCCAAGAGTTGCCTTGGATGCCTGTAAGTCCTCTCTATGATAAGTTACTAAGCTAACCTAAATCATATCCTTCCATCCTTTTAAATACATATCAGTTTGGGCAAAAAAAAAAAAGACTATTACCAATAAATGTTCGTAGACATCTTCGGTCACCATATACTTCCCATAACTTGGGGAAAAAAAAAGGGATGGGGAGAAAAGACGTTAATTGTTATACAATAATGATGCTGAAATTAAGTGCAGATATATATGGCAACATCGTTTAAGAAATTAATTGCAAACATATGACATCTACTGATTAATCACAACTATCTGCCCAGGAATTCACAAGAATGCTCTGTCACCTTCTTCTTAGCAAAACCCCATACCATATTCCAACTTCAAAGCCCTAAGGTTCTGCTAGTTTAAAAAAAAAAAAAAAAAAAATAAAAAAAATAATCTTTCCAATATGATGTATGATACACACTAAAATGAGGTTAGTTCAAGACCACAAATGCTTCAGTAAAATACTTCAGCAGAAACCTATTGCTAGTTGTAAAACTAGGCTTCACAGAAAATGAATTATTATAATAACAAACCCGAGGAACTTGTGACCTTCTAAACACTATTACTAAATGATTAACACTACTCTAACACCCACAGTCTAGTGTATTATTTCTATCTTTGTTCCAAGGAATTTGTAATTTAAAAATCAAGTGAGAAAAATCAAAGTAACACAGACAAAAGGTATTTGGTAGAAGTACCAAATGTTTAAGTATTCTAAAATGCATTGTCTGTATTCAATAATGGTATAAAATATATACATGAAAACAGAAAAATAACTCACCTTAATTTTGCAATCCATAGAGCAAGACAACAGTATATGCCCAGAGAGAGGAAACAATCTGACTGCACTGACACCCTGTAAATAAGGACAGAATTAAACAGTAAGCGGAGCATCTGATTATTTCCTCCATTCACTTCTCCACTTTTCTAAGCAAAATGCTGAAGTTTATCTTCATAAAATACACAGATACTCTATCTTGAAAATAAATAACCCACCCACATTCTATTTTAGAAACAGCAATGTGTTTTGAACAATTGTTATTGGCAACAAATTGATTCACTTCAACAGCTGTATATACACTCTCCTTCAATACTCACACCATTACTGTGGTAAACACAGCAATGAAATACAAATTGTGGGTTTGGGTGACTGTTCCTGCATAACAAGCCTTTTCAGGTGGGGCAGGTGAGGAATTTTTCCACAAAAAAGGTTTCTGGTCAGCTCCATTTCTTACATATACTACTAATGGCTTCTACTCACTGAAATCAGATTCCCTGGGCACAGCATCTTTCCATCTATCTCTATTTCAGGTACTTCTTCCATAGGAAATCCAAAGAACCACCAAGTACTCATGGTTTGATGTTCCTTCTTTCCATTTCATGTCAACTACTCTATTCATATTCCATCCAGTTCCTCCCACCCTTGATTGGAGTTAGGTGCTTTATTCTCCCTATTATTACCTACTTATATCCCCCAGCTTTTCTAGATTTGTCAGCCTATTTTCTTTTGTTTCTCTCATTGATATCATTATTCATCTCTTGTTTGCAGGAAAAAATTATTTTATGTATCAGTCTGTTCTAACAGGATAATAGGCCGGGGAGTGACTAGAGCTTTGGGGAGGAGACATTATTCTGGAAAGCACTGATAGTTGTGGCTACAAGCTCTTTGATGCAGTAATCATTAAAGAAGAGTTCAGACCTGTGGCTTAACTGAAAAATGGTAAAAGCTAAAAGTATTCCCACAAGGACCGACCTTGTGTGAGCATGTAATGCAACCAATTACACGCATAATGTGGTAAAGATGAAAATACTTCTTCCTTCTACTGATACTTCAGTTTTATAGAAGATACTAGCTTCAGACACAAAATGAAGTGGGTTTTTACGATGTACACTCACAAACACGACTTCCTACCTTTGTATGTCCAGACCACACATGGATTTGTTTCTTTGGAAGATAGCACTTCTCAGGTGGCACTGTAGAACGGAGATTAACTCCAACATCTTGAGGGACATGAAGATAAGATCTTCCCTGATAGTCATACATTTCCTTAACTGAAAAAGGTAAACACAGAATTCTCAGAATCCAATCCTCCTTTTAAGAGGTTATAGTCTTTGAAAGGCTCAACAGCCACTCACAGATTAAGGTTTTTCTCAACACAGTAGCTCTGCTGTGAAGAGGGGTGACAGGGAGAAAAATCCACTTCATACGACACAGATGTGGAATCTTATTTCACATCAGTTGAGCTCAAATTAAGTAACTTCAGCAGAGTCTGCTTGGAATCTGAACATTAAGACAACCTCCCCCCTACACATCCTACTCAACATCAAACTGCAAGTGAGCTCCTCTGGCCAACAAGGGTTTGCTTACGCTAACTCTACATGGATGATAATGTACAACTCTAACCCTGGCATTTGCTTGCAATTCACATTCCAGCCAGCTCTGTGCTGTGTCAGTCAAGTCAAGAGAATTACAAACCAGAGAAAAATGATCCATTTGGCTAGTGTGAACCAATATTGGTCAGTGTGGCCAACAGTTGCTCTTTAACTAGATTTAAGAAGTCACTGGGCAGTCAGAGGTGCAGGGATGCACTGTGGATGGAAATGGCTATTTCAGAGTAGACTTGTGTTGGATAGCCATGATGTTAAGCTATGCACCGATTAAATTAATTTCTCTGTTTCTGGGATATTGTTATGGCAGTTTTGGTTGTACAAGTGACCTGTAGCACAGTATCAATGTTTACAGATGCCTGCAAAATGGCATATTTCTGGACTGTTTTTGTTTAAAAAGATTAAAGTTTATTTTGTAAGGTCTTTCACTGTGAAGCTTCAAGTAGAGACCGTGATGGATACAAAATCATTATTCTATAGAAGGCTAAATGGCTAAAATTTCAGGTTTGTTATGCTCATCACTATTCAAAACATATTGTCATGATCTACTACATACAAACAGAATGAAGTAAAAATGTCAGGAATACCCATCTCATAGCCACTTCTTTAATGCGTATAAGAAAGGATGCTCCAGCTTATGCATGTGAGCCTGGCTGTAGAAAGTGATAAACAAATACAGATCTGGTTTACCTAACTCTCTGTGCCAAGCAATATAAGACAAGACTGTTTTGCATTGCAGAGAGTTGAAATAACAGTTTCCAAAAAATCACTTAATTTTACTTACTTACCAAACCATTTTCTTTGAAGGAACCACATGCTAAAGGCTTCCATAGGGTAATTATTTGACTTGCAATTATTCATAGGATGACAGCAAGAATATTTACGTTAAGAATTGAGGAAGCATAAAGTCCAAGTGATTTTGTAAATTGTGTGCAAGCCATAACTCAAAGCACTACCTGCTGATGAAAGTACTGATGCATAAAACTGCAGTAATTCTGAAGCTGAAACCAAGGCAAACTCATAACTTTAAAACGTTTGCTCTCTAAAATAGGAAAGGGATATGTGCGTCTAAGTACCATTAAAAACAAATAAATTTAACCAGTATCCTGAAAGATAACATTTCCACACTGCTCTTCACAGTATGAAGTGGAATTAATCCAAGTTTCTCTCTTTCCCTGTCCTTTATGCTTATGCATGTGAGCACCATTATATAGCACAATACAGAAGCATCCAGATACCTCAGCAAAACTGCTGAGGCTGTCTGCCATCCTTACTAATTAACACAGCAGGCAAGAAAATACAGTGAGCAAGAAAATGAGCACAGGCAGGAAGATGCCATTACCATGTAATATAGTCTTCTCCTCTCCAGGTTTATCATCTTCTAGTTTTCCTCTCTTCTGCCTCTTAGCTGTTATTTCATCCAACTCTTTCTGTTCTTCCTGGAAAAATAAAACATGACTCTGACTTTTAAAAATTCAGCTTTCAAAACCACATCAAATGCACTAGCATTTACTAACTATTAACATATTTATTTGCTAAATTATATTAGAAATATTTCTAAGCATCAATAAAGATAATACCTTTACCAAAACCAGAATAATTTAAAAAGCTATGTACTATGTACATTGAAAATAATTAAATGCTACCTTTTTATTCATAGATTACAGCTAAGCATCGCTGACTAAACAAGAATGATGTCTGCTGGTTAGAGAGGGTTTTTTTTGAGGGAGAAGAAATTGCTTTTCTGTTTGTTTTCCTTCCGTAAACAAATTTTACTTTCTGTTCTTTTCAAGCTGCTTCTGTTTATAAACCTCTTTTAATCAGATTCTACACACTACACACAGATACCATTAATTTTATTTCCAAAGAGTCTTACAAATAATTGAATGGAGAATATTTGGAACACTTTATTTGGACATATCACCTGAAATGTTCATATCACTCTAAAGCACAGCATAGATCTGCTTAGAAAAAAAACTACTCATGCAGCTCAATCTCTGTTAAAACCAGTGCAACATACTAACAATTTGTATCTATTGTGTTAAAGTAGTACTTACTTCTGATGGTTTGGCTACCTCTTTTTCATCAACATACTTTGCCCACGGTCCCAGAAAACCATCAATATTAGATGCATCATTCTCCTTGAATTTCTTCCTTTTTTCAATTTTCCTTTGTCCCGTTTCAAACACTGTTAAACCTGAAGGAAGAAACAATGTGCTGCCCAGCCGCTAACACAGCATACAACATCATAGGTCACATCATATTCAGTTTAAAAGAAAAAAAAAAAAAAAAAACAAACCAAGAAGAAAAACAACAAACCACCACCACTCCTTCCAAAACACACAGGAAAATGGAAAAAGCATTTGAGCAAAATCAGTCAAAGCATTGCTAACTTTTCTAACTATGTACAGTAACAAAGGAACCACTTAAATTGTTTGTCATGATTTGCTAGAGTACTTAACCATGCATGTACCCATGCATTCTTAACAATAAGTCTGCAGACTGTATGAATACATCCATTTTCATACTTTAAACAGTGCTGTGTTTGAAAGAGCAGAGTCCTAACAATTGGACTTCTGATCCCCCTCACCTCTGTGTTTCTAAAAAAATCCCCCAAAGCCAAAATAAGTCAAGTCTCCCAAAATCACAAAAACTCTGTATTTTAATTTATTAAAAAGTCATAGAATGGTTTCGGTTGGAAGGGACCTTCAAAGGCCATCTAGTCCAACCCCCCTGCAAGGAGCAGGGACATCTCCAACCAGATCAGGTTGCTCAGAGCCCCGTCCAACCTGGCCTTGAATGTTTCCAAGGATGGTGCATCCACCACCTCTCTGGGCAACCTGTTCCAGTGTTTCACCACGTTCATTGTAAACTTGTCTTCATCATATCTAGTCTGAACTACCCTCTTTTAGTTTAAAACCACTACCCCTTGTCCTATCACTACAAGTGCTATGAAAAAAAGGCTGTCCCCATTGACATGGTCATCTACCTCCAACCACTACCTTGTTATTTCATATAAACGCTAGCTTTTCACAAATGCTGTCCCCTCAGAATTACATTTGTCAAAACCATTCACCAGCATAGATATGGGAGAAAAAAAAAAAGTTAAAAGATGTTAAAGTAGTGACTTAAAGCTTTTCAAAAGGTTGTATATACAATTATGTGCAGTTTTCAAACAGTATTTTCCTACAGCATCAGTAATACTTGTCTAGTGCAAAGGAGCCAAAAAGGCTTTGCATAAGCAAGAGGAAATAGGCAATGTAAAAATTAAAGTAATGATTGTAATTAAGAGTTTTCTTAAAATAAATTACTAAAATTCCATTATTTTTTTTAATTTTTGAAACTATTTAACCTTAGCCATTTCTGTCTAATGTCTGTAACTGCTACACCAAAGTAAGTCTATTTTCTTTATCTTATTTTGGAAGAAAAGACTGAAATAACCTTGGATACATTCCGTGGAAGAGGACACAGAAATAAAGAACCTTTGTATACACATGTGAATAAGATGTTAGAAGAAGACATGCAAGGGAAAGCATAACTGTAAAGTTTACACAGGTACAATTTTCCAATGCAAGTAAGTAACTTTGAGTGTTAAATATCTTGTACCAAAGTATTAATTACAAACTCCATGCCTCTGGTAGTCATCAATCCTCCCAGCAGCACGCTATGCCTTTACCATTTGGCAACCTTCCCATGGTTTTTCTTTTCCAAATAACCCAAACAGCTTAACTCTGCTAAGCAGAGATAACATGCAACTCCCAACAGAACGCTGGAAGATGCACACAGAGTCATCAGTCTGCTACTAAGTAGCACATTTAAGGTGATTACCCCAACATGTAAGTATCCTAATGCAGACATGTGACAATTTTAGCTAAAACAGAATTTAAGAGGACCAAAAAGCTCTGTTTCAAATCTACAGATCAATTCTATTCACATAATGGCACATGCTAGGCTTCAATTACAAATCCTAATTTGAAATTTGACATAATAATAGTTTGAAATGTTTATTACTTCAGCAAAACAAAGCCCCCCAATATTTCTCTTCTGTCTTCACATTACAATTAAAACACATCTTCATTTACTGTGTCTTTGGACATGCGTAAGTATCTCATAATTCCTTCCTTTGTCAATACCTATTCCATTCCTTAGTGAAGAAGAAATGAAAACTGTCATCAGTTGCAAGTAATTTATGAGATTCTGAATTATTTACCTTGATTTTTTTCAGCTTCTTCTACAGAACCAATATATTTGGTAGCAACTTCAGGGTTATCTATAGAGGGATCTAAAGCATAACCTAAAACAAGAAGTAAAATACTGTTATTCCAAGTTTTTTAGCTTTATACAACTTTTATTACTCTCTCTCCTCCTCTACATTCCATGATTTTTTTTCGTGTTGGCTCTCAAGGAGCTAGGGATGAAGAAATGTTGACACTTTGAAATCACATCCACTTTTCACTTGGCCTGGGTATTAGGAGTACTACAAAGTATTACCATGAGGTCCTCGAGTATGCATTGCTGGCAGAATGCTTAAATTTGCACAAGACAGAGAAGTAAATAAATATAACAGGCAACAGTTAACCTAAGACACAAAGGGAGGGTAGTCACAGGGAGCAAAATCACAGAATCCTTCTAATGGAAAGGGACCTCAGGAGGCCCCTGGCTCAACACCCTGTTCCAAGCGAGGTCAATGCTGAATTCAGATCAGTTTGCTGTAAAACAAACATTAGACTTTGAAATGCCATAGCAACAACTTCTTGTTGTAACATGGCATAAGGAAAAGACTAGCTCAGAATCTTATGTTAGCAATATGTGATGTCAAACAGGTGCTGCTTTAGTTCATGACATCATTCCTTGGTTTGCAAAGCCAGTAAGCCATGCTGAAACTAGCTCCTCGCCACTGCACAGAGAGCCCAGCACAGAGGCACACTGCACAGAGGCTTCAGCAGCAGCCTCTGGCCCCGCAGCCCCATTCCCTGCCTGATGCCTCCACCGTGTCCAAGTGAGTGCTGCTCATCTCTGGCAGTTCTTGGGACAGCAGCAGATGGAAGGAAAAGGACAGAGATGGGGGGAAAAAAAGGAAAGTAAATCAAGTTTGCTAGGGCTTTGCGCATATTCTGTCTCCCCCAGCAGAAATTACTTCATCCTCCTCCTGCTAGAGTTAGGAAAGCTTGTTCCTGCAACCTGAAAGTAGTTGCTTTAAGTAACAAAGATGGTATCAGAAGCAGCAGCAATGGCCTTTAATTTTTAAAAGAATTAAGTATTCATAACTTCATTTCCTGATTACAGCTATTGAGTCTTGTTAAAAAAACCCAACCAAACAAAAACTGAAAAACCTGCTGCATTTACTCTTATACATAATTTATAAAATGTATCAGCATTTCATAGATATTCAGGATATTTACAATTTTTGATACTGAGGTTCTCATTTTAATAAGCATATCTTAGTTTTTCTCCATTTCTCCTGAAGTGGATAGCATGATCTTATAAGAATAAGATAGACAAATGTAGTTTCCGAGGAACAGGTGCACTGAACAGTTATTGACCACCATGGCTTTTTTTTTGGAAAGACTGCACCCTGGTGGACATACCACCAATTTTTATTAAATATTACTCAAGTGACAAAATGTTCCTGGAGGACCCAATGAGAATTTCTCCGTACCAGGAAGGGAAAAAAAAAGAAAAAAGAGGCAATGAAGATATTAACCATCAGTAAAAGTAATCACACACACAAAATCAAAGACAGCATACAGTCTAATTCTCATATTTTTGTTGATTCACAGAGGTAGTCATGCACAGTGAGAGATTACCCAGCCCACCCCAGAGACTAATGGCCCATAAAAGCACTTGGGTGCATATAAGTTGAGAACCTATCAACATCATCCCAAAAGCCCAAGGAGATGATCTCCCCAGTCATTTCTCAGAAGACTACTGTCCCAAAAGATGGTCCAGTTAACTTCTTTTTAGGTGCTGGGGAGAAAAAAAAAAAAAAAAAAAATTGAAATTTGTAGAAGAGCCGTTGCAAGAACACAGTAAGTGCAATCCGTTTGCATGCAATCCAGCAGACCAATTCTTGAGCTTCAAACCTGGTAAGACCTCATCGTGGACCAACACTGGCCCAGATGTTATGTTCCAGGAGTACGATATAGGGAGAGAAATACATATAAATGCCCTTTTATGAAATATAAATTCCCACTATACCTAAACCAAACAATAAAAGCATTATTCTAAACTATTACTAGGATTTACTTTCACAAATAACAAAACTGAGCAGGCACTGCAATTAGACTTTTGCTAATTTAACTGCCTGCTTTTATTAAGCCACTATTTCAATGAGTTCTTTCCCAAGCTATAAGGTTTCTATTAACAGCAGAAAGATATTACTTTGGATTTATGTCAAAATCAATATAGTGGTTCACTTGTCCTCCAACTGTATTGACACAGTCTCTGAGACTCTATTTGCTCAGTACTTGTAAAAGAGGGACAGTATTCTAATGAATAGGGCCCCTGGGCCAAGCACAGCTTCCCATGGAAGCAGAGACTTCTTATAGCTGGGTTGAATTTGGTCCAGCATCATTCTCATAGAAAAGCTCTGAACAATTTCTACTTTCTAGTGGATATGTGAAAGAGAATATTTTCTTTCTGGCTGGGACTTCTAAACGCAGCTGCAAGAGACAGCTTGCTTTTATCCTACTCAGCTGGTGTGCCATACAATGTGCCCCGACTCCTACGTCTCCTTCAGATTTACTTAGGAGGTAGATATTTCACGCTACGTTTTAGCAAGGAAAGTACAATTCCACCTACATCCGTAATTTCAGAGCACCTGAAAATGGTTGGTTAAATAATCAGAGACTTTGATGCGCATTCCAGAAAGACAGCTAATTAAAGTTTGTTTACACCACACTGTGCAATGCAGCACACAGAGACCCAAGATAGCTCAGGGATGCAGAACAATACAGCCGGACGAACCTATTCTGACTATGCTGGCCTCTCCACAGAATCAAAGACCCCAGAGAATAAAGCGCCTACAATTCTAAGAGGTAACAGCAACAGTCGATGTTGCATGGAACATGAGCAGATTAAAAAAAAAAAAAAGGAAGTGTTATTTCCAAGTCAAAGTCATTTTAAGCTCTTAAAATATCAGTCTTACTGATTAGGTAATCCTGTTATAGCCAAGTTACTGAATACTCATAAAGAGCTTTGAGATTCATGGACAGAAGACTGGTTCTTATTAAATAAGAAATGAATATCTTGTGAAGGAGAGATTTAAAAATACTGAATGCTGCATGAATGAAGCAGTCACTTCTAGGATGAGCAGTGATGCTGAAATAGCTATGAAATTATTTTTTTTTACCATATTCATGAACAGTTTGTGTGCAGCACGTAAAAAAATCCATAATTCTGCTTCACACTGAAAATGTATATATGCCCACATAATTAAGGAGAGTATATTGCTTTTTTTTTTTTTTAAACAATGCTCAAAAGGGAGTTTTCAAGAAAAGAGACTGCTTTTGCTGGGGTTACAGATACAGAATAATAAACAAGTGCTCATATTTTAGGACTTCCTAGTCTTTTTAGCCATGCTCCAAGGACTACAACATTGGAAAAATGTTAGCTAAGCTTTTGGCCATTTATATCATAATGCCTTGTGAAGATAAATTTGTTTTTCTAGAGAGAAAGCCTTCTCTTTAATAGCTGAAATTATATAAGAAGGTTGCCTTACATCAACGGATTCAAAAGAGGATAGATCACTTATGACTGCAGATGCAAAACTGGTTACCAATTTAAAAAAGGTCAGCCCCTCACAGAGTAATTATTAACAGTTTTCCATCAAACTGGGAGAGGACCTTATACAAGATTATAAAATAGACTGCCTGGACTATTTTATTCAATATTTTAATGGATTGTGCCACCAGGAAAGGATCACATACCTGTAAAACCTGCAGCTGACACCAAAGACAAGTGTGAAATATATCACTTCAGCAAAGACATGCAGAATGACAAATCCCAAAACAGACAATAACAGATTAGTTATAGGGGGAAAAAACCAAAACAAAACAAAAAGCCAAACAGGCTGCAAGGGTAGTGGTGCTGATACCCTTAAGAAGTCTATCTGACACCAGCAAGGGGGGAAAAAAAAGAAAAAAGAAATCTGAGATCTATTGCAATGGAAAAACTATATAAAACATGAAACAGCACTGGCAAGATCTAATCTCAGTTGGTGTTTCCAGTTTTGAGTAATGTATTTTTAAAAAATCAGATTAAAATTGAGAGTAACAAGAATGATAAAACGTTGGGGTTGGCAGGAAGGCCTACAAAAGCTTAAAAAACCCATGCTTGTCAGTCTAAAGAAAGATGAAGGACAGAAGGCAAAAAACTGATGGACTCAAAGGTAGTTTCAATATGTGAAACATTAGAGACAACAATGACTCATGGCTTGATAGGGCTGCTGAACAGAATATGAGAAGTAGCGTAAATTTGCAGCACAGAAGATACCACACAGTGGTATCAATAAAATCTCAACTATTACACTTGTGAAAAAACTACAACTAGAATATTTATGCAGATTTTAAAACTATGCAAAACAGTATAAAAACATGAACAACCTTGAAGCAATTCTGACTCAACTCAAGAGATCTGACTAGATCACTGGTTTCAAGCTGTTGTCTATGGACACAAGACCTGAATATTCCCTGACTCCTTCTGAGGAGTCTGAAAGACAACAGAAGCAGGCTTGCATTCACAATAACAAGGGTTCAGAATCTCTTGGGCATCAAGGATGAAGTGACAGCTTAAGAATCCAGTGTAGAGGGAAAAAATGGAAAATCATAGAATAGTTCAGGTTGGAAGAGACCTTTAAAGATCATCTAGTCCAACCTCCCTGGAAGGAGCAGGGACATCTCCAACCAGATCAGGTTGCTCGGAGCCCCATCCAACCTGGCCTGGAATGTTTCCAAGGATGGGGCATCCATCACCCCTCTGGGCAACCTGGTCCAGTGTTCCATCACCCTCATCATAAATTTTTTTTCCTTATATGAAGTCTGAATCTACCTCCCTCTATCTTAAAACCATTACTCCTCGTCCTATCACAACAGGCCCTGCTAAAGCATTTCTCCCTGTCTTTCTTATAAGCCGCCTTTAGGTACTGGAAGACCTCTATAAGGTCTCCCTGGAGCCTCTTCTCCAGGCTGAACAGCCCCAACTCTCTCAGCCTGTCCTCACAGGAGAGGTGCTCCAGCCCTCTGGTCATCTTCGTGGCCTTGCTCTGGACTCTCTCCAACAGATCTATGTCCTTCTTATGCTCCAGGGCTCGATGCAGTACTCCAGGGGGGGTCTCAGGAGAGTAGTCTAAGATTTGGCTTTTCCTTTTGTGTATTATATTCCTGAATGACAATGTTTTGTATCCTAAAGAATACTTCCATGTGCTGGTATCACAGAGACATTCTTGATAAAGAGACTAAGGTCTGGTTGAGCTATCAGAGATCTGAGGTTTGCAATTGGCATGTTCTTCCTCAGTTTTACCATGGACCGAGGGATGGTACACAAGCGACTGAATTAAGCTATGGTATTTTTGAATTTGTATAAAATACATTCTGGAAGGGCAGCTCATTCTCAAGAGGTTGTTTAGTGCAAAGAGAAGCTGCAGATCTTAGCCCTAATGTGGAAAACATCTCCAATGCTTGTGTAAACTCTATCTTTCAACTTCTGCAATGAAGGCAACCTTACTGAGATGGGTAGGTCTCAACTAGATTTAAAAGGCTATTGGTACTGAGAAGGTTTAAAGAGTGCTTTCTGATTAAATAGCTGGAGATAGCCAATAGTTAAAGAAAAACAAGCAATTTGGAATGACGATCTAAAAAAGCCATATCCTCAAGCAAAAGGTAGCACAGAAATCTGAAACCTCAGATAACAGGGACAGCAATAGGCATAGAATCCTTTTTAAACTGAGGGCAGAGAAATGGAAAACCCAAGCACACATACAAAATGGATGTTGTGGTTTTGTTTAGTGAGGGGGGGCCTAAGGTGGTAGCTTCTGTAGGAAACTGGCTAAAAATAACACATAGAGAAATTTGAATATATTGCTTTAAATTCAGAAAACGAATGTAATTGTATGGACAATACTGACATAATCAGACAAAAGGCACTCTTTACCAGGAGGAAAGAATACAGAAATAAGATGGTCATACCAGTGGGGAAAAACATGCTCTGTACTACAGAAAGCTTAAAGACAAATCAGATTAACAAGTTAACAGTGTTAACAAGCATTAAAGGATCCTTTGGATTAAAATTCCAGGTTTAAGTCGTGGTAACTACAGTTGCCAGGACTGCCTTACTGACTGTTCAGCCAGAGGATGCAACAACCATGAAATGGTAATAGAGATTAAATAGGTGCTAGGGAAAGAAGCACAGTAAAAATGAGATATTTTAGTCACCTCCTTGCAGTAGATTGTGCAAATCTCACACCAAGATGTCATGAAACAGCATTTTTATATCATGTACTTGCACCCTGAAGCAGTCATGTTAGAGATTCACACGAAAAAAAGCCAATTGAGTAGTGCAGAAAACTTGATTTTAAGACTTTTTTCTAAGCATACACATTTTAACAATGATACAGTATAAATCAACATTTTTGAGGAAGCAAAGAAAGCCATAAAAACATTTACTCCAGTGATCTTAAATCTTAAAACAAGATTTATCAAGTAAAGAATATTTTAAAAAGGAAAAGAAAGTGAGCACCAAAGGGTAAATAAAGTCTTTTCCAAATACGGGGACACTTCAAAGACACCATGTAGGAGAAAAAGAACTCATGTCTGCCAGCTATTAAAAGGAAACTTTAAAGAGACCAGAAGGAAGTGAGCACAGCCGAACAGTATGTAAAGAGAAACCATTAGAAATAAGGAACCGTTCTTCAAAGAGCTGAAGTTGCATCCAAATGTGAAAAATACAAAGAACCAAACTCTAGCAGACAAAGTAAAAACTACAGTAAGGCAGCTTCCCTGCAAAATCGAGGAGCAAATCACATAAGGTATAAAAACTAACACTTGTCCTTTGTAAAAAAGTGCAGGGGCAGAAAGCATACCAGACAGCATGTAGGCCAACAGACGATCAAGGAATGAAAACAGAGCATCAGTGAGGTTTTTTTTTAAACACATGTTCATTATGGAGGAGCTTGGGAAGGCTTCTGTGCTAGAATCTTTCTGTATGGGTGATGCAACAAAATATCTACCTCAAAGTGAAATGTCAGGAGACTAAAGCGACAAATAAGTGGTAACAAAACACCAGGACCAGATGGTAGTCATCCAAGAGATCTTAAAGATGAACGACAATGCAAAAACTCTCGCCTAATATCAACTCAATATGACAGAAATGGAATGTATCAAACATGATGCCAACTTTCAAAAGATGCTTCAGAGGAGATCTGGGGAACTACAGGTCAACCAATCAGACATTTGTATGGTTAGAAGTTTCAGGCAGTAGAAACTACAATAAAGAAGACAAGTAGGCACTTGAATGAGCGCTATATATTGCAGCAGAGTAGACAACACAGCTGTCTGTACAGGTAAGTCACAATGACAATACCTCCAGAATATTTCTGAGGTGACAATCATCAACGAGCAAAGCTTGGTTGACGTTGGATACCTTTACAAAACCAAGTTAGATTGATTACAGGATGCCTCAAAGACACCTTAAAAAACCCACAGGTCTTTACATGGTCAATTGATTAAAAGTTAGTAAAACACTGGCAACAATAAATGGTCGGTTTCCACAGCACAGGAAAGCTGCCGGCAGATCCATGTTCAGGCCCATGTTGTTCAACATATTGATAAACGATCTGGAAAAGGGGAGCAAGTAGCTTATACAAAGTTACTCAGAGTCACAGAGAAAAATGCCACGTTAAGCATTCTTAGAAACTGAAGAGAAACAGCCTCTCACTTTATTAAGCCACAGAACAAATTCACAGGGAGATTACATGTTAAATGCCGTGCACAGCTTTGCTGTTCACCTCAGGAACGATACAGTGGAACTAGCAGAGACACAGCAGAGAATCAAGCACAGCCACTGGCACGGAAAGGCTGCAAAAGAGGAACAAGAAGATTGACTGGATCTTTTCAGGTGGAAAAAAAAGCAGACTGAAATTAAGTTATGGCCAAGATACGGACAAATACGGAATGACACAGAAATGGTGAGTAAGAAATGATTACTCATTGTGTCTTCAAACACAAAAGACTACAGGATATCAAGTCAAACTAGAAGGCTGTTAAGTTCCACAAATTCAAAACAGAGGTACTTCCTCACACAAGGTGCTGGTAAGCTGCAGAACTGCCTGCAATAGGTTATAACTACACAGGAAAATTATACAGGTACAAGAAGCAGCTGGACAAATTTGTCAAAAAGCAAAAACCAAACAAAACCAACAAATTCACTAAAAATTTGTAAATATAGAGACATCGCCCTCGGTTGAGAGACTGCATATTGAAAAAAAAAAAAAAAAAGTATTCAGATATATTCACTTGCTTCTTTCTTCTTCTCACTAGGTACCCATTGCTGGCCACCTGTGAATAGGATAAAGGGCTGGAAGGACCCTCACCCAATGACAGCACGGATGAATGAAGAAAAAGTACTTTTGACAGTAAATATTTACTGCAAGAGAAGTAAATGAAAAAGATTGTCAAAAAATACTTGAGTTTTGTTTGTGATTAATATATAGGTTTCTCATTGAATATGTATTAACTTTACAGATGATATATAAAATGCGGGGTTTTCCTTTATTTTTTAAGACTGCAGCAGTTCAGCTGTTTTGGATACCTGATCTCATTTACCACTCTCTCTGTCTTGTATCACACTTGTCCTTCATTTATAGTCACTGGCTTATCTACATGCTAGCCATTGCAGATTTGTTTGAGACCTCTTGCCTTAGGACAATGGTGCTACACAGCCACAGAGGCCAGAGGTCTCAAGATCTGCAGCTTTTAATTAAGAGGTTACTCTCTGGTTTTCCAATATGTTACAACTTAGTCATTAAAAACATGTATGACATAGATTTACGCCTAGCAATTATACTTGTGTTTTTACACTTGGTCTTTTCTGAGAAGATACTGAGCAGATATTTATTATCTCCTTCCAAATTCAACAGAATATTGAATTTTTTTAATAGACAACAGACCACTTTTTGACAATTTAAAGGAGTGCTGTTTTTAACAGATTTTCTAGTGAGCTAAGATATCGTGCTCATTTATTGCATCTTCTAGCTTGAACTTCAGCTTCTCAGTGCTTGCTTGTTCTTGCAGGATAAATTGCCTATCTCAGCCTTTTCATAGTTCCATTTTCAATGCACCCAGATCATTATCTACTGAACATTTCTAGAAAGCTGAATAGGATAATTACACAGTTGCCAATACTACCAGTCTTAAAAATATACTCTCACATGCTCTTGTTAACACAGCTTTCAAGGCAGTTGCTGTACACTGATGATCCAAACCAACAGCGGGAGCTTTGAGTAGACTTACTAGTTCCATCTTCCCTCAAGCTAAACTTCACAAACAGGAAATACCCCGAAACCAAACACCATATGCCTACAGACGCTTATTTTTCCAATATCTATTTTACACACACACACAAATGCAAAACCACACAACATGACATTTAATTTCACAGAACAAAATCTAATCTGTCCATTTAGATCCTGAACAGGCTCCTACCTACATTGTCTGTCAAGTTCTAACATCAGAATTGTAATCAAGTAAGTTAAAGTTATGCTACAGAACTACACATTCATTGCTTAATATTGGCATATATGACTTATATTCCACATGCTAAAAACTAGTGAAAAGTATCTATTAGCTAAAACTGTAAAAGAAAAAAAAAACTGTCTTAAATATATTTAAATTTTTAACATGTACAAGAAAACCTCTAAATAAAACTCAAATATGAAAAGAAACTAAGGGTGTTATTGTCTCTGATTTAACATAATTTTTTCTTACAAGTTTCATTGTAATGCACAGCTCCCACAGATGTTAGCAATAACGTCCCAGTCTCATCCATCACAGAACGCAATAAGTGAATTTATGCATGCATAAAGCCCTAGTGAAGGGGACTCGTCTGGAGGTGATTTTGAGGCATGACAGTCTGCAGAGAGTAGCCTCTTGAATGCAAATACAAATTTAAAAAGCCACATGTTTGTTGTGCCAAAAAAAAAAAAAAAAAAAAAAAAGAGTGCTGTGACACTAAGTTCACACAGGAAGTATCAGAACTTGCCTAACAGACTGCATTTGAAGAATATGAAGTGATAGTCCACCTGAAAACAAAGATTCATATTTGCAAGACAAGCACTTCCAGTCAAGTTTAAAACAGAAATGAAAGTTTACAACAAAACACAGAAGAAAAAATTAACCACTGTAATGTGTAAATACATGGCAGTTTCGTTCTTTCAAATGTGTCCAAAAGAATGCTTAGAATCCATAGTCTTTCCATACTTACCCTATTTAAAAAAAATATATTTTTCTTACAATCCATAAAAAGTCTATTTGAAACTCAAGCCTCTTCAAAAGGCAAATGTTTAATTTTTCAAATGCAACTACTTACAAGTGAAAAGGTTCTCCAAGGTAAGAAAGCAGCAACTATAATGACCACTGGCACAGAGATACACCTTTGGGAGTGTGTTTCCTAAGAATATTTTAGTAGACGTATTCCCACTTTCTTCAATTCTTGTTCATTCAGCTTGTATCTACAGAGGCAATCACTCTGAAGAACCTGACAACTCAGTAAAGCTTCCTTTCGGTTTTGAAAGCACTACCTTTAGTTAGAATCACATGAAAGAATCTATCTGCATAACAGATCTACAGTTATTTGTCATATTAAAAGTGTGAAATTTTGATTTGTTTTCTACACTGATGCAACTAACGGAAGGAGTAATTAAGAGGGGTTTGGTAGGAGGTCATGCACTTGATTACAGTTTCAAAGGGAATTACAAAATGAGACTTCCTAAATAAATACAATGATCTCTATGGATTCTCATTCAAAGACCTCACCCCATTTTAGTAAGTCTGTTAAAAAGTAATTTACAGAGCTTGCAGTCCTTTTAACTGTTCTATAGAGAATAACTTATTTTGTCCAATCTTAGCATAATAAAGGTGGAGGCAAATTCCACTGTTAAGGACTTACCATAGGTTGCAAATGTTCTTCTTTGTTGTTCAAACATGAAATCATTGATGTGAGCTGGTTCTGCATATCCAGAAAGCATATTTCTAGGTGCAGCCATTTGCTGAGTCCTAAATGGGTTTTCTGGTCCAAACTACATCAATAATGTTAAGAGAAAGTATATCAGAATTATTACTTTCTTATTTAGATGTGTTTATTTTTTAAGGAAAAAACACAGGGTGGGGAAAAAAAGATTTGTCTTTGAAAAACTGTAACACAAAATCACTTCAACTTTCTATTTCTTTATGACTACTGAGTAAGCTTCTTAGTCTGTTATTTTACACAGTGATCACTTGCACGGCTTCTTTGAACAGCTTCATGACTGAACAGTTTCATGATTGAACTTTCTAGCCTGTATCACTGGTACAGAGGACAAATCAATGCCAGCTACTTGACACAAAACACTGACATTCAGTATGTGATCCGTACAAGCATTCAGAAGACAAAACCACAGTACACCATCCTTTGTAAGGGGAGATATCAAGAAACAGGTATCAGGTCCTACTAAACTGCTGTACTTAATACAGAAATTACACTGCCAACAGTACTTTCATGCATTTTTCAACTGGGGACTTGCTGTATTATTCCAGGAAATCCACTTATGAAAGTCTGCCTTGCTTTTCTTCTTGCAAGATGACAAAAGTCAGTCTTGCTGGCCATACCATGATTAGGGAAAAGAACAGTGAATACAAACAAATGCAATACACTAATATCAAATAAATTTAATTGTAACCCCTGTGCCTGCCAGTCATATTTGCAGACACCTGAGACTGTCCCACATTAGGCTTCCCTAACTAAAACACTTAGACAAGGTAACACTGTAGAAAGTTTAAATCAGCATTTTTGCTCACATACTTCATGGTTTTGTTACATTGCAAAACACAAGCTTGCTATGAAAAGGCCAATTTATGTGGTTCCACAAAAGGTTTTCTAAACATAAAACATAACTAACGTAGACATTTCAGATTGACGCAGCCCTTGTCTACCCGGAATGCTAACCCCTGGTCTAACAGCAGACAAACTGTACGAAGAAGTTAAATACTGAAAAATGTTAAATGCTTGAATAGCTATTTTTATCTTTCAGATAGTCTGTCAGTTATAATAAAATAGATGGTGGCAGCAGGCAGTTCAAATTCAGCCTAAAATGGTTTTTAACTGTACATATTTACCATAGCTTAAGTTACTAAAATACTTAAGACAGATGTGAATAGTTATATTGAAAGTGTTTGGATTTTAAGTCCTCTTCTTAAAAGCCATATATCCACAAGACTTAAAACCATTCATTTTGCTCTAAGTAGCACAATAAGAAAATAGCAAAAATGTGAAAATAGCAAGAGACTACTTTAATGTAGTTCATGTTTTACTCAACATCTTTATAATGCCATTTTCCTAGCTTGATTTTTAATTTCCATAGCTATAATTCTGATAAACACTAAGATTCTTCTTAGAACAGCTTTATGCAGAGTATTAAAATTCAAGCACTAAAAATACCAACACATTTGTTGTGCTGGTTTTGGCTGGGACAGAGTTAATTTTGTTCACAGTAGCTGCTATGGGGCTGTGTTTTGGATTTGCACTGAAAATAGCGCTGATAACACAGGGATGTTTTCCTCACTGCTGGGCAGGGCTTACCAGAGCCAAGGCCTTTTCTGCCTCTCACACCACCCCACCAGTGAGTGGGCTGGGGGTGCACAAGAAGTTGGGAGGGGACACAGCTGGGACAGCTGACCCCAACTGACCAAAGGGATATCCCATACCATATGATGTCATGCTCAGCATATAAACTGGGCAAAGAAGGAGGAAGTGGGGGAGGATGTTTGGAGTGATGGCGTTTGTCTTCCCAAGTAACTGTTACGCATGACGAATGCTTTCCTGGAGATGGCCGAGCACCTGCCCGTGTATGGGAAGTAGTGAATGAATTCCTCCATTTGCTTTGCTTGCAAGAGTGGCTTTTGGTTTGCCTATTAAACTGTTTTTATTTCAACTTGCGAGTTTTCTCACTTTTACTCTTCCGATTCTCTCCCTTGTCCCACTGGAGGGAGCGAGCAAGTAGCTGTGTGGGGCTTAGTTCCCAGCTGGGGTTAAACCAAGGTACCTGTGTAGAATCTTTTTTCAATTTGCCCACCCTAGATTCCAAAACACAGCAAGTATCCAGAGAAGATATATCTTACAAGAATTTCACAGGAGATTTATAGAACCTCTACCCTGTAAGCCAAAGGCATTTCTGCTCTAAAGGTCAATATTGTTTCTTACCTCAGGTGCAAACATGGTATCGTACGTGGGATTGTATTGGACTTCTTTGATAGCAGGATCAAGGTGGACTCCTGTTTCCACATCTTCCTGAAATAAAACAGACATATTAATAAACAATTTTTTACATATAGACTTTTAAATATATGACATTACCTCATTTCAGACCAAATTAAGGCTATACATCAAGTTGACACTTTTAGCACTTAGAAAAGGCGAAAAGTAGCTGGGTCAAAGTTTCTATTTTAAAAAAAATATTGATTGTAAATCCAATGTCAGGCCCTTACTGAGAAATTCAGTCTAAGATAAACGTAGAATTTTGCATGTGTATTATTACATTTTTTTTTTAAAACAAAGACTTTCATGACATGCACACATTTTAAAAACAGTAGCAAGACTGGAGGCAAGCTCTTTTTTTTTTTTTTGAGAATATTTGAAAAACAGACCTTGTAAAGAAAAGCCAATTAAAACAGTCAACAATTCAATATAAAACTGCGAAAATTACATTTCTAGAAAAGGTAGAAGGCAGAAGTCTTAAGTAAATGTTTTGAAAGATAGCTGGGAAAAAATATTAGCCATCAGAGCAACAGTGAGTTTCAGAGAATCCAGTGATCCCTTATCTGCAGGTTTTCAACAAAAGGTATAAATGTAACTCAGCTTCAGTATTTAAATGCATTTCCAAGCCTGTTGTGACAAAAATTTAACTCAATAGACAAAGGGACAAGAAAGAGAGGCTAACCAAGAAGAATAACTTCTCAACCAACTCAAAGGCAAAAACTCAGAGGGGCACAGAAGGCTGATTGGGGGCAGTGCTAAAAAAGAGCTGGTTTCACAGAGCTCTACAAGGGCTCATTTACGCTGATCCTAAACTGACACTACCTCCCTCCTGCCCCCAGTTATGGGCTCAGTTAATGAAGGAGACTGTTATTTTGTGGTATGACTACTGGTATTGCTTCCTGCATCTTTATTCTAGAATAAATGCATTTGAAAGGGATTTACAATGTGCTAGGATACTGATAATATCCCTAGTCATCATAGTGAAAAAGCTATCTTCACAATCAGTGCTTACAGGATCCAAAAGCATTTGCAACTTACAGAAGGAAGTGGCACAATAGAGGATCGAATTTTAGCAGTCACTTCTTTAATAAAAAATTACCTCAAACAAACTCAATCTTGCTTTCTACTATAGTATCTTGAAAGAACAAAATAGCACGTTCTTCACTTACTTAACACTGTTAGCTATTCTCTGACATGCTGTGCCCAGAAGCTTTTTTTCTCCCCAGTGCAAAAGGAGGTCAATTACAAACAAATTTGTTTAGGCATGCAAGACTTAAAAGGTTTTAAATCCTGGTTTTCTAGAACACAGAAAAGAAAAACAGTACCTAAAGATCTTTGGTTTGTTACTTAATTATATTTGGTTAAAACCGTTCCAAAAAAACCCTCAACCTCAGAAAATAAGGTGTGGTTTTTTTAACAAAAAAAAAGAGAATGACATCTGCAATCCCATTAATTGTTTTTCTACTAAGACCATTGTCTGATTGTTAAATCCAACGAAAAAGCTTTACTCTCACCGTGTACCAACTATTTTAAGAGGCAGGTCCAGCCATTGCACTGCTCTTGCTTGAGCCCTTAGCACTGTCAATTCTTGGCCTGACCTCCTTTCTCTCATCACATGACCTTTCCAATTCACTGGGCATGGATGACAACAGCTACCGGTACATTCACAGCCCTGACTTTCCTACACTATGAACTTGCCTGGGAACAGCACAGCAGGCCTAATCCAGTCATTCAGCAACCAAAACAAACCCCCTTCCTCTCATCCTCAGATAGCATACGACCACACCAAAACCGCTTCCTAGCCTGTATTACCTATGCACTTACACTTCCTCTCACAGCACCGTGACCTGAGGACATTTTCCACAGACAACTTTTTCAAGACACATCATACAGCTTGCTCTGCCAGCTAGACTTCAAGCCTTATCCACCAACATTATAATTTGAGAAAATAAAAATTAATATAATTGATAATACGGCAAAATTTATCTGATCAACTGTCAGTGACACTTAAACAGCTATCAGCTTATTTGAAACCACAACACAGGGGTTTTTTTCCTGCTCTTTAAACGGCAAAAGTGAGGAAAATCCAGTTCTACAAAAATTCCAAGAATTTTTCAGCTTGCTATTTTTCTTCCTCTTTTCTCCCTGTTAAGTCCTATTACATGCCACTCAGTAACGGAGAAAAGAAACAGATTGCGCCATGAAAGCTGATCCTCTGCTGGGCGATTATAGCAATTCTGGTTCTGCTCTGCGGCTGGTGGAATAGTGCTGAGTCACTTGGAAGCCACACAATATGTTAGCTCCTAGACCACCACAGGCATTGTCTTTCTGTGTGAAAGCCACTGAGCCTTGAAATTGAAGCACACATTACATTTATCAGAGCTACACTCCCCAAGACCTCCAGCCTTATTCATGCTTTCACATATTTGGGCATCAAATGACAATCTGTTAATATGCTGCTGAAGCATATAATGGTTATCTTCTCATTATGCCATTTTGATTTAAACTATGTAACAATTTGAACGTGTCCCAACTTCCCACTTCAACTTCTCAGTATTCTAAATAATTGAAATCTTGATAGGAAAATAACATATTGACACACCATATTCCGAAATGTTAGTCTACGGAAAAAGTTTGAATTGCAGCAGACAAATCATCCTTTGGTCAATATGCAATAAATACCATTTTGTATAGCAGTACGAGGCTCTGGTAGGTAGCAGAAACATGAGAAATATTAACCCAGACCATCAATCATCTCACAAATTGGCATTTTGATTTTTGGGTTTTTTTTTTTTTTTTTTTTTTTTTTGAGAGAGGAAAGAACTCATCAGCAACCTCTGCACATGGTGAAGATCGCTGGTTACAATTGCATGCATCACCAGAAGATCGTTTCAGCACGACTCATCTTTCTAAGACCCAGAAAGCGAAAAATGTAAACTTACAGGTCTCATGATTCTGTCCCCTTATGTGGGCAACAACCGACACAACTTAGCCGCATGCATGCTAGATGCCTTTGCCATGGCTACAGCAAACAGGGAAGGGATCACAAGAGAAGCAATCTGGCAGAGCTGTGACTGAGATAAGGCGATCTAAAGGATCACATCCCTCTGCTGTGCTGTAGGTTTTTTCCTTTGGTCACACATGGCATGTCTTGATTTATCTAAAAGCTTAGAATGAGCAATTTGTCGTGTAGCTTATGTCCCAAGTGCGACACAAGTGGTTCTGTGGGATGGAAAACTACCAGTAGCTAGGCTGAAAGAGGGGGCAAATCTGTGAATTTAATGAGGGGCTAAGTATTACTCTATGTCTCTTCCCATTCAGAAAGACAGGTATCACTCTCGACACAAGGCAAAAGAGCAGCAGATGATGTCTTATCACTGAATTACCCGGTATGTTGATTGGGTTTTTTGCTTTGTTTGTTTTTTAGATGTGATTTCTATTTACTTGCAGTACCAGGTCGATTTACAGTTCGGATATGATTTGCTTAGCTAAGAAAATTCTTTGATACTTACATGCTCTCCTTTTGCCTATTGTGTGTTGTGTTTCACCCTACAACACAGCGTGACACTATCATAGGGGAATGGCACTCAGGGCTCTACTCTGGAGAATTAGAATTTCCTAAAAATCTGTCTTCAGACAGAAAGATGCTTTCCATGCAATGAGTAGATAAGCAAGTGCTTCATTATAACTCCCTAGAGATCACAGAATGTCTAGCTTCTACCTAGACTAAAGGTGTCCTCCTTTAGTCTTACGATGAAGGCACTTTGGCCAGTTAAAAGTCAGCATAGGAAAAAGCACAGGAAATAGAAGGGATTTTAGACTATCAATACAGTAAACTGTATTAGTTTTTCTTCTTACAGATTCCTTAAACATGCCACAGACCTGTTTTTCTTTGGAAAAACCCTACCTGAATGCAATAAAACAAAACTGTTACTGTTTATGAAAAGTACTTGACTTATAGAATACAAAATAGTTCAATAATTAAAAAAAAAAAATCTGAAAAAGCTTGCTAGAAGTCTTGCATACATATAAAAGAAGACAAAAACATCTTTGAATTAAACATAGGCCAAATCCCTGTAATGGGCATCGACGGAAAACCGTAAATAAAAGAAATAAGCTGCAGCATGGACTGCAACACTGGATGCTGATTCTGTTCCTTAGAAAGAATATAATGTTATGTTAAGGTAACTCACAATCCTTTTAATCCACAATATTTTTAAATTTCAGCCAAATTCTATAACCCCCACTGTGCTAATATGTAGCTACCTGTAAGTTTAATAAGAGTAATTTATGCCTTTAGAAGCAGAATTTGACACTTAAATCTCAAGTGTCTGTCTACACATGAAGTTTGTTAGAACAAAGAAAAGGTCAGAGTTTTCCAGTTTCATGTCATGCAAGCAAAGACTTGTGATGTCTATATGTTGTTTTTTTTTTTTTTCTGGACATTTTAGATAATAAACCTACAATGTTCCCTTCTCCCCAGGTAAATCCATTACTAACCAGCCAAATAGGGCAGCCTGCTTTGCATAAGATTTAATTAGTTTTAATTATTCATTAAATTAAAATGTGGTAAATTAAGACCCCATCCCATGAGCCGCAGAGGCTTAAGCACTTACCTATTCTTGCATAAACCACTTGGGCTATCAAATACACAGCATGATCTCATTCCAAAGATTTTTAGATTTATTACCAAGAGATGAATAGCATTTACAGTCAAGTCCCAACATTAAGATTTGGTTGTTACCAGCTTTTAGTCATTCTACCCATTCACATACTCTTAACAGTAAACGTCCATCTCACTAACTTCAATGGAGTAGGAATTAACCAGCAAGAAAAGCACATGTTTAACAGTTTTGTTGAACTAGGCTAGATTCCCAGCACCTTGCGTGATGGGGATCTGCACATCTATTCCGTACAAGACACTTTGTATCAAAGAAAGCAGGAAAACCCACCATATGAAAAGAAGCGAAAACATTCCTAACAAATAACACTCCTCAATCACTAATATTCATCATTGGTACAGAATGGTCACACACTGACTTGGTATCTTTCCTCTCCGTAGCTGGGCAGGGATTAGGTTTCAAAGAACATTAAGAAATGTGACCGAAATCTACTTCTTCCCCTGAAGTAGTATTTTTCTGGACACCTGCATAGTGCCAAAGGTAAACTAGATTAAACAGAAAAACAGATCCGAGACTTCCAACCCCTTCCCACATTAAAAACGATACAAACCCTCCAGCTCCTGTATTGGGCCAGGCCAGCCTAGTTGATTTCAACCCAGTTGAGTATCCTCTCCTCAAAACCAGTGCATGAGACACTGTAGATAAATATTGTAAAATCTGCTCCCATCCAAGTCTCACCCTGAACTGATGGACATCAAACAGCAAAGGTTCTCACCAAAAGCAAAGCTTGCAGCTGCAACATTTCCTGTGAAAATGATTTCTTCACAGAATGTGCAATTTCCCGAGTTTCCTTTAGCATTTTGAATTCACTAGCGAAGCAAGTGAATGAGCAATGTGAATGTGAGCAATCATACGGAGATTTCTTCATATCAGTAGAAGCTGCAGGAAAAGGAATTATAATTGTTTTTGGCAATGTCTAGCGTACTGTAACTTAGGCAGAACCCTAAAATAAGACATTTAGAGTGAAAAAAAGGAAATATCTATGTTACAGGACTTGAAACGCATCCTGGTCTCCGTTTCCAAATCACAGCCAGCATTATTAAAACATTTCACAAAAAAAATCATAAGGCACTGGCGTTAAGGGCCAAGCTTCTGTATTTGACTTGTTCAAGTTACATTCTTAATTAACATAATTCACTCCACACCTAAAAGCTACCACTAACAAACACACCTTACTTAGCCAGTTTCTGGATCTCTAACAGCAAAGGAGTTCTAGATCATCAGGCTCCCGTTAGTTAAACATATTCTGGGTTTCCCATCACTGTGTTAACCATAAATGCTTAAGAATTCAAGTTCACAAAACTAATTGCTTTAAGACAACAGAAGATGAAGAGCTTGCCTAGCCCAGTATTACGGGCACTGCCACGCTGGGGATGAGGTCTCTATGGCTGAGTCATATCTAGTGCCTCAAGTTCTCAATAGGTTCACACCCCACAATAACCAGAGTCAACACAACTGTCCCGGAGCTACCCATCCTGCAGCAAGATGCTCTTACAGAGCAGAAAGGCCTAAGGCCTTACTTCAGGTGGGCAATATTTCTCCTTAAAGTAGACTGGAGCAAGAGACAACAAGAGCATCCATCTGTGCGAGGCCTGACTAGCAGCAGGAAGCACTGGTGTTCCTATACAGGAGGGAGGTAAGCCCCGCTTCCTCTGGATCACTGGCAAGTGGATTCCCTTCCCTTTGTGGAACAACAAACTATCAACAACACTGTCATGCTTACCGGCTACCTTATGATGTATTTTGAGTAAGAAAATATCTTGATTAATCTATCCACTCTCCTCACAAAAGAAAACATCAGCCTTACAATAACTTGGCACCTAGGGGAGAATAAGAACAGGGCAAGTGTACACAATAATACTTCTGCACTCTCCCCAGAGTCTTCAGGTCAGAAGACTTTGTGAGCTAGAAGAAATCTGTGTATTTTACTGGCATCCCTTCCTTCAGTGGATCTCGTCCAAATACTTGTCCAGACTCTCCTTGTAACAGCGTACACTTCTGGCATACACAATGCGCCCTGGCATAGGAATAGCCCTACTACAAGTTGCATGAAGGACCACATCCTTGTGTTTGTTTTGAACCCAGCTCCTACTGATTAGCTTATAGTTCCTGTATTGGAAGAGCCAGGGAGTATTCAACCCTCTCTTCAAGCTACTTAATGATTTTATAGGTCTCTGTCATACTTTTCACCTCGGTCATCTCTTCTTCAGTTTTGGCCTCCTCAGTAATTCCTCCTACAGAAGCAGTACCTTTGTTCAGTCCCACTGCCCATCTCCGAACTTTCTGCAGTTCTAATGTATCCTCTTCTGGATGAAGGGACCAGAAATGCATACTTTCTTCCTCTGTTGCCTTCCCTTATTTTCTGTAACATTTTCAGCTCTTTAGTGGTACTCAAAATAGTAGTAGTAACATGTGCTTTCAACTAGTCGGCTTTCCAATTTAAAATTAGTTAAATTGGAAGTATCACTGGATTGAAGTAATCAATAATTATAACTCAGTGATATTTATTAGGAGTAATTTAACATCAAGATCAGCAACAGGCCTATTATAACATGCAGACTATAAGAAGAGGGTATAATAAAAGCCACTCCCTTAACTTTTAAAACACAGTTATGAATTGTCAGTATGGTTTTCAGTTATAGAAAAAATATTTTCACATCAATATGATCACATACATGTATGATGTACTTTGTGCAAGGGCTCAGTACATTTTTGTAGAATAAAGAAATACATCTTGGAGAAACATCTTTGGGCTATATTTCATCTGCACATTCAAGTAACAACAAAAAAAACCACAAATGCTGTGGCTGAGTGCGCTAACAATTATGCCTGACTAATAGAGAGAGCAAGAAACTTATTTCTCTTCTATGTATACATAAGTCTAACGCCTGTGCAAGTTAACGGGCTGAAATTCTGAACCAGAAACAGGTACAATGATTAGAACTAGTGTGCAGAGCACCAACCACTTGAGATCTACATTCTCACTTACAAATTGTGCAGCTGTCGTTTATATTTATCATATGATCAACCCTTCTAGCCTCCCTTCTTACCATCATCTTTCCTTATCCATTCCTGTTCCTTTGTGTAATACATACCCATGCACCTAAGAGTACTTGACCCTTATTCATGTCAAAACAACATTTGCACATGTGAAGTGATACTAATGAACTGTAACTCTGCTTTCCTCCTTATTCAGCTTGCTGTTTTTCCAACACTGTACTTAAATAATCTTGTGACCTACACTCAAATTATGTCTTTTACATTTGTTCATTAAAGGTTTTCTAATTCTAAAGAATCAGGATAAATTCCTGAGGGGGGTGACTGGCAAGCTTTTACTGCAGTTTGGTGGTCCGCTATCACTTTCAGACAGGGAAAGCGTTGACAGCATGTTGTCTATGAGACCGGCACATCTTTCTTGAACTGTAAAAGTCTGAAAAGAAGGCACGATCTCACTCTACAAGGAAATAATCTGTTACTCCTTAAAGAAGATTGTGGTGCTAAAAGAAGATCCAGTATGCTGTGTATTCAGAAAGCCTCAGCTTGAAGACGTTATCTTTTAATTTATACACATCTTATCTGTGATCTCAAGTAAAAATTACAGACAATATTTTAATGAAACATCTTGGTACTCAGAAACCTTGCTTCCATTCTATCTTGGTTAGCAGAATGCCTGCGGCAGAGACAGTCCTAGATGTACCAGCGAGCACAGCCTGGCAAACAGCTTTGAACAGAACATCCTGCTGACACCTAACTCCTCCAGCTGCTTGTTCCTACTCTGGCACTGGGCATTTAACCATGCCGGCACAGCATTTGTGCAGCTGCACTGCAAATCAGATTGAGGAGTGGATCCAAGGACAAATAACTCCACTAGAAATATATATATATATTTTTTTTTAATTCAAATCAGTTCTCTCATGTCAGCCACCAAGCAACTGCATAACCCTTTGTGCTGGCATGGCAAACAGAAAAAACTGTTGCTACAGCCTTAAGAGTGGCAAAGAGCACAGCCAATGCTACTTGCCACTCATGCTACTTGTCATTCATACTCAAAAGATATTACAGATGTCAACTAACACTCCTTTCAAAGCCTGTACATGACAGCCTACCAGAGGCTGCAAGTCAAGAAGTTAGAGATGTTTCTAAGACTCTAGAGGATAAGAAAATGCACATTTAGTCAGTATATACAACATGCAGATGCAAATACGGTCAGTTGTGACAGTGTATGAATTAACTAATGAAAACGAAGTGAAAGATTGCATCCACCTCTTTGTCACAAAGCAGGTAACTTTTCAGAACAATTAGAGGCAACACAATACTACAGTGACAGACACCATGGTGAGATGCCCACTTCTGATTAGAAATTAGTTGCCTATACTAAAGTCCCAAAACAAGCCAACACCATCCCCTCCCCCTCTTTCCCTTTCTGGAATCACAAAAGTGAACCAATATGACACAGAACTTGGAAAAGTAAGGCTTCCCAAGCAACACTGGAATAAAAACAGAAACACCGATCAGCTTTCAGGCTGTTCTTTAGAACAGGACTTAGCTGCACCCAGCGTACCAAGTACCGATTTCACTCCACCGCCCGGACCAACAGAGAAGCATCGTAAAGTCGGGGGAACAGAAGCTAAGAGCACCTGAGGAACCCCAAGCAAGGCACGGTTTTTAGACAAAAAACAATAATGCTTTCATAAGTTTAACGGCCACCGCGGGATCCACCGGCCGAGCTCCCGCCCTTCCCAGCTCTGGCCCCAACACCGCGGGGCAGGGTAGGGCCAGGCGACGGCAACGTCCCCCCTCCCGCCCCGCTCCCCGGCCCGGCCCGGGGCTGCCTCAAGGCTCTCCCCGGCGCCGAAGGCCGACGGTGCGGCTGCAGCGGCGGGAGGGCGCCGCGGGGCCCGGTCCCGGAGGTGGCGGAGAGTCGCCTACCTTCACGGCGACTTCCGGGGCCGCGTCGACAGCCAGGGCCGGGGGGGCGGCGGTCGGCGGCCGGAGGTGCAGTACGGCGTCGCGGCTGGCGAGGACGGCGGCGGGCTGAGAGCCGCCCTCGGCCTCAGGCTCCGAGTCGGGCTCTGAGTCGGAGCCGCCGTAGGAGGCGAGCGCGGCGATAGCCGCCGACATCTTGGCGCGAGGGATGACGGGAGGAACAGGTCCTGGCAGCTCCGCCGAGCTCGCGGCGTCCCTTCCCCCGCAGGACCAGTGGGGTGGGGCTGCACGTGCAACTGTAGCTCATTAAAACGGAAAATACGCTTTAAAGGATAAATTATGGTCTTCTGTAGGATATACAGGCATTTTGAGCGGGGATCATTTCCCTTTCTTGCTGTTGGTGCTTAACCTTTCAGGACTCCGGGGCGGAACTACAAGCTCCAGCATGCAACGCGACCCGGGCAGAGCATGGGGGTCAGCCGGCGGCCCGGGTGCCGTGGCTGCTGCCGCCCGGGCAGAGCAGCTTCATCGCGCCGCTCCTGCCGGGGAGACGAGCGGGCGGGGGAACTTCCCGCCGCCCGCGGAACCCGCGCTGGCCGATGACGGGGGCGCCAGCCTCACCGCTCGTCCGCACCCGGCGGCTCGGTCCCCCCCTCACCTTGCGGCGCGGGGGGGGAACGTTCCACAGGCGATGGGCGCTATAGCTCCTGGGCGCCCGCCTCCTCCTGCACATAAAGGGCTTTCGCCACGTCTCCGGGGGTGGGAGGCAGACTGGTACCGCCGGGTCTGCCGTGACCCCGACCCCGGCGCTCATCCCCGGCTCCTTCGGCCCGGGCAGCACCCCAGAGAGCCCCGCCCACTCCCACTGATTGGCCGCCAGCAGCCGGCTTTGCTTACGTCACGATGGCGGGCCCCGCCCCGCCCGTGCTGGGGAGAGGGAGCCGGCGGGCTGGACCGTACCACCTGCCGCCCGCGGGGTGGAGTGGGGCGAGGCGGGCTCACCTCCCTCACGTCTCCGGGTTGGAGCGGGGGGGGAGGTGGCGGCGGCGGCGGCAGGGCTTGGAGCAGCCGGAGCATCAGGCGGGGGGGCCAGGTCCGGCCGCCGGGTAAACAGCTCGCCCGCCCCCCGCCGCCTCGGCGCGCCGGGAGAGGCCCCGCCTCCCGCACGGACACACAGACACACACACACGCGCGCGCTGTCCTGTGCCTATTGTGAAGCCTTCGGGGGAAGCTCCGCGCCGCCGCCGGGGCCGCACGCGCTCCCGCCGCCGCCTTCCACCTCCCCCTCCGCCCCCCTTCCCTCCCCCCCCCATCGCCGCCGTCGCCGCCCCGGGAGCCGCCTGTGCCGGCCGCGGCGCGCGCGCGCGCGCGCGGCATGGCGGGCGCCGTTTGAAGTTCCAGCGCCCCAACGACCGCGGGGGCAGCGCGGAGGCGGAGGGAGGGGCTGAGGCTGAGCGGCGCGGAGGTGCGAGGCGAGGGGAGGCAGCGCACGGCAGCCCGGCCGGCCAGTAAGTGCCCCGCACCCTTCTATCCCTCGCGGCCCCCCGGGCCCGGCCCCCGCTCCCCTTCCCCACAAAGGCACCGGCCCCCGCCAGGTGTTGGCTCCCGCCCCTTTGTCCGTGCGGGGGGCGGTGGCGGGCGGGAGGGAGGGGGGGGCGGCCGCCGCGGAGCCGCTTTCCCCCGCGATCAGGGGCAGGAGGAGGAGGAGGGGGCGTGTTGTGCCGGAGCGCGGCGCGTTCCTTTTCCTTCTCCTCGCCGCCCGCCCCGTGGTGCCCGTAACCCGGCGAGGCGGCGGGATCGGCCGGCGGGAAAGGTGGGGCCGTGCGGGGCCGGGGTCGGCGGGTGAGGGGTGACGTCAACCGCCGCCAGGTGCGAGCGGCGGCCTCCGGTCTCCCCTCCCCTCTCCCCGTTGGGGTGACGGGGGCTCGGGAAGGGGAGAGGTGGGGGCAGGCGGGCGGGCGGGCGGTTTGGCGAAGGGGGATTCGATCCGGCGGACGCCGAGATCTGCCCGGCGGGGAACACTGCTCCCATTGTTAGGCTTGGCCGGGAAGATCTCTCTCGGCTGGCCGGGAGCAGGCAGGAGCACGTAGGGTTCCAACTTCTCCCAACCGGCAAAACGCCTTTCTCTGCCCTGTCTCCTCCACGCGTGGAGGGAACGAGCCGGGAGAGCTGGGAGGGCCGGCGTTCGTGCTGGGCAAATGCATTGCCCGCACCTGGAGCCGGGCACTGCCCCGGCTTCCTCTCGTCCTGCGTGTGCTTTCAGGATTGAAGCGAACGTACAGTGACATCTAATTGTGACACAGCGGCATGTAACCGGATTAAATGCTCTGGTGCGATTTCCACCCGTTTCGGCAGTCAGGCTTTTAAACCAGTACCTTAGCTAGAGAAGACTTAACTTGGATTCTTTTAAAAATGCTGACAGAATAAACGTAAGGACAAATAGAAAGTGTTCCTGGACTGGAGCAAGGTGCTGCATTTGGATCTCTCTTATTAAAAACAAACGTGCCTCTTCTTTTATGCTATAATCAGGATTTTGTGTAGAAGTCCCACATTTTCAACACCAAGACCCTTCTTTTGTTTGCGTCTCCAACAGCTGAAATAGCCTACCTTTTACTAGCATCTCATATGGTAATGAGCTTGCTTTTAAATATGTGGATGATGAATCTATAAGTAAGGAAAGCTATATGATGCTTCACATAAATCATTGCCAGTTAATATCAAATATGGATCTTCCACTGCGGTCGATTTATTGCCGGTAATTGTTAACTGATTCCATATGACTGCGTTCTTTTTTTTTTTTTTTTTTTTCTTGGCATGCAGACGCTGGGTGTTGTCTGAAGTTGAAAGGTGCGCTTCCTGACAAGTGAAATGTTTCAAGATCTATTTGTGCAACCAGTCTGTGGTATTTTATCCAGAGAATTGTGTTGAACATGATCAAAGTAATTTCGCTTTGTTATTCTCGAATCCGAAATGTTTGGTTGACAAAGCTTTGGTAGTTTGTTTAAGTATGTTCAGCTGCGTCATGTCCAAGCATCCTAGATTGCTTGCCAGTAAAATTCAGTCATCTGGGATTCTAGATGCTGTCATTGTAGAATCTAGAAAAATCACTTACTGGTTTAAATCAGTCCTTTCTGGTACCGTCAGGCTAGTGTATAAGCAAGCACGCAAGAAGGCATTCAGTGGAACACCATCTGAAGTTTGTCTTTGCTTGAATCGTAGCAAAGATAAATTTTTAGCAAGCATGCAGATGACGTTTTTGAATATGAAATACTGACTTGACTATGTGTTACAAGTGTAAATGGCTAATATACCTAATATATCTAAAATCTGATTTTATTGAAAAAGCTGAGGAATTATTGCTCACCATTTGTGTTGAGATAATGTTAACACATAGTGACTGTTAACTGAATATTTGTGAATTCAGCATGGGATTGATCAGTATAAAACAAATCAAAAGAGTGATACAGCTTTCAAAAAAGGTCTTCTCATTGATTATTGTATGCTGTAAGTATGTCCTGTTTTAATCGAGTTCCAGAAAACCTGTTATGTTATGCGTTGGGTGCTGCTGGTTCTGAAGGCAGACTGGAGTAGTGGGTGGAAGTGATCAGGGTTACTTGGCTTGGCTTTCCATCCAGCTTTTCCACTGCTGTTTTTCCTCACAGTCACTCTGCCTTTCTTGCTTTGATTTCTCCAAAGGAGGGTAAAAAGGGGCTTTTGGCATTTGTTTGTTACTACTCCCGATGGTGAATACCGTACCACGTATTACCACGTCTTCCTTTTTTTTCCCAGGTAAAAGACAAAGCAGTAGAAGCCTGACTTCTTACTCTTTTTATTTTTTTTTTCTTTTTTCTAAATCTCACGGATGATTGTAGGCTCTAATGTGTGTGTGGGTTTTTTTGTGTGGTTTTTTTTTTTTTTTTTTTTACCTGTTTGAAACATTTATAGTCCCATCCTTTCATGGATCATCTAATGTCTAATAAGGTCTTAGTGCATACTGCAGCCTTGCAGCCTTTCTCTCGGTCAGGACGCTCATAGCATCTTGATTTCATGAACTTAGCATTTTCTTATGTAATTATCTTTTGAGACCTCCACACTTCTGTCAAATTTGATTGAATTCATGCAGCCAGTTTCCAAGTGGAGGACACCCCCCCAAACACTTCCTGCATCAGACTAATTTCCTTAAAAAGCTGGGGTAAAATGTATTAAGTTTTAACACAACATTTTCCAATTTTTCATTCACATCAATCTTTTCCTGTCCTTTTAATGTGTTTTATCCTACTTTCCTTTCCCTTTATTTGCTTCTTCATAGGTTTGGGATTTTTTTTTTGTCACTTTCCTTGGTGGGTGTGCTTTGTCTTACACTTTGTATTTTCTGTTGGTTTTATTGCCCCACAGATAGTGATGCATATAACCCTACTTGTTCTATTTTTTTCTATATATATATTTTAACACTCTTAAACTGCTTTCAGCCCACTTGCATGTACACTCACTTCTCATCCACCAGGATCTGCAAGTCTGTAGTTTGGAGGGAAGGGAAAAAAAAAAAAAAGACAGATACTTGTTGTACAGAGGATTGAACTAAAATATGAGGCTCTGTTGTCTGTGGGAAATACAGAGTTTGAAAGAAAATGAGGTTTGGATTGTTTTTTTTCATTTGTTCCTATGCTTTTGGCTGCTGAGAAAAGGTGTCATGATGGAAGTCTTATCAGGTTGCTGTTACTGCGTTCGGACTGGGCCTTTTTATAATCTTCTGCGTGTATGTGTGATGCATCTTGATGTACTCTATTTAATTTAACTGCTTGGAGAGTGAAGCACCTTTTATAACTCATGCTCTGCTTTTTCTGCCACTTTCGAGCCTCTGACTGCTGCAAGGCTGATAATACTTCTTTTCGAGTTTTTGGTTTTTTGGACTATGTCCCGGATTCTCAGAGATATCAAGGCACCAGATTGCAATAGGAGTCCTGTGTTCCAGTACATCTGTGAATCAGTCTCTTAAGTTTTTTTGGGGAAGGATCTTGAGGTCGTCTGACACAGATTACAGGCTATATATTTCATGTTTACAAGACGTGGTTTCAAAGAAAAAAAGATAAGGGATAGGACTGGAACAACTTAGACTGTCAGACTTACTTCAAATGACTTTGCAAGCAAAATTATTTTTTTTTTGCAGAGCTGCCACCTCCACCCTAGAGGTCAGAAGCTGGATAACATCTTCGAACTACTCAAGTGCTTATGCAGTGCTGTGACCTGCGTCTTTATAAGAGAAGTTGAACAAAGAATGTGTCAGAGAGGCAGTAAAACATTAATTATAGACTTCCAGGAAAATAAACTAAGTAGCATAATGAGAATTTTTCATATCTTTAATATTGGATTTCTTAATTATCTGAAAAATGTTTTTTAATCAATTTCAGGACAGAAAATGTCACTGAAAGTATATACATTTCTAAGATTACATTTATGAATTATATTTTGGGAGGGACGGGAAGCTGAATTGAATGCTAGCTTATGCTGGTATGTTGATACAATAAGTTACCTTATACACGCAAAGAGCTACAGAATGACAAAGGTAGCTATGTTTTAACCAAACAATGAAAAGCAGAAATAATTGATAGTTTTCAATCTGTTTATTCCTTGCTGTTGGTTGGCTTTTTAGTTAGATGCTATGGTTGCAACATGAATTTAATCTTCCCATAGCAGACTTCATACAGAAGTAGATTATTATGAATGCCATAACTGTCTGACATTTAAAACTTACTAGAAAACAGGAATCTATTCTAAACCCAGGTGGGTTTTTTGGCATCTAATAAAAGGCGTTAAATTCTGTTGAAACATTTCTTATAGCTAGGGCATTTGTACTGTTGTTTTCCTTTTTCCTCTGCTCTGTGGTAAGCTGCATTCATTTACCGGGAGTATTAATGGAGTCTCTGTTCTCTATCTGGCTCTTGTTTTCACAAATTTGGAGAACCTCAATGTACTTGAGTCCAATTTGGTAGAAACTGGTCAATAGACTTTAAGTTGCTGAAGGGGAGCTTCCAACCAAAACTCTGCAAGTGATCTCATAAACTTTGCATAGGAAACGGGTCTGAAAATCGTTGTGCGCTCTTAAAAAACACGCACGTGTAGTTCTTATCTATTACAGTTGCAACTGCCTGTAGATAGAAGTGTACAACAGCAACAAAGACGGATGGTTACCTCAGTAATACTAACCGGCATTACTGTCATAGTTAGTGCTGCTTCTGCAAAGCCACTTGTGCCTCACTAATCTATTAGGGGTTTTGATTGCAGTAATAGTGTAGCAGATTAAATTTTAATGTAGTTGTAATTTACATATATTTTTAAAAGGTGTAATTGAAGGTTCTTCACACCAGCCTGTTAAATAAAGAAGCCATGATGTGAGAGGTAAAGGATTTTCATGGGTCACAAATATATCTGAAGGGAAATAGCAGAAATAAATGTTAAGTTACAGGAGGCTTAACATTTTGTCTTCAATCAGGAGCTGTTCAGTATTTTCTGTTAATCATCTGTAGAATCTGATTTATAAAATAACAGTATTTACTGAGTATTCAAAACTGTTTAATCAAATTTAGACATATTGGAAAGGTCACAGAGAAGTCTAAGCAAGCTGCATGAAAGGACAGCAGGATGACAGGTAAAACTGGTTGTCAGTATATGCAGAACAGTGTGTTTTGGAGGCAGAAAATAAGATCCCATTTATATGTCTTAAAAGTTCCTAAGTTAATGGTATTGATATAACAAGAAAATTTGGGCACCATCGCAGTTTGCTGAGGTATTGGTACCCAATTTTTAGGTGTAATCAGAAGTGGGGGAAAAAAGCACAGAGAAGGAAGTGCCATTCTTTATGAATTCCTTCATTCTTGTCTACTATTCGAAGTATGTTATTAACTTAGTTTTAAAAAGTTAAATTACAGTACTGTAGAGAGTTTGATAGGAAGGGTATGGCAGAGTTTTTCAAGGGATTAAAAATATTGGAGTTATTTACCCAAGGAAATGAAACACAGATCAAACAGGTGAGGAGTGGGAAGTTATAAAATAGATGTGAATTTATGCTCTCCAATAGCAGATGTAAAAGAAGCTGCAGTCAGTAAAAGACGATTTATTGAAGCCATACTTTTTTTTGCAAGGAGAGGGGAATTGAGAATTTTTTCCTGCTTCCACTCAGCATACCTGTATTTCTCTTCATGTATGTGTCTGTGTCTCATCAGTGTTAGCCTGTTTCTCTTGAATACACAGAACTAGCTTAAACTCCTTGCTTTATTTGCTTCAAACCAATAATTTGAACTTTGCTTTTTCTCATCGGAGATGACTGCTCACATAAATCAGTATTTATTGGAGTGAAGTGTTGTCAGTCTTCTATAGCTGAAATGAGTTTGTAATTTCTGGGCTTTGGAGTAATTTTTTGGGTGTTTGATGTAATGAACTGTTTGACACAAAATTAAACAGTCCAAATGAACGGGACACATCAATATGTTGAATATGGCAATGGCTTGTAGCGTGGAGGTGGCCAGTTTGAACACAAATCATGGATGAAAATTGATGTTTGAAGAGCAGCCGTTTAGGCCAATGCAGCAAGCAGTAGTGAAGGTATATGGAGTGTGAGGCTCCTTTTCGGGAGTGGAGTCTTCTTTCAGATTAACCCTTTTATCTAGTGTCAGCACTATATGATAGATCCATAGGTTATGAAAACTGGAAGAGTGATTGACACTGAGGTACTCTACCAGCAGTAAACCCCTTATGCTAAATACTGTCTTACAGCGGCTTGTCCAGCAGAACCCAGTTGCCTCCTCTAAAGTAATGGCTATGGAGTGGCCAAAATCAGAGTTGTCAGCTGTATTTCTACAACATGATACTGTTCATGGTTTGAGGGTCCAGAATCTTTTACCTTCAGGCACATTCAGGATGGTGATGTGGGTTCACATAGATTGTCTGCCAGATCAGCTGTACCAGATAAGTAGGGTCACTATTGAAGAGCCATTATTGGTAGCTGAGAGCAGTTTTCCACAAAAGATTCTCATTATCATAAGACAAAACACCACCTTTTGCAGTGATTTTGGCACAGACTTCCAAGTAATTAAAAAAAAAAATAGGAAAATAGCAAGTCATTTATAACAATGGTATGTGTGAACTTAAGTAGTTCAACCAGCTCTTGTAAAAATGGTGTGCAGAGTCAGCTTTTCAGTAAAAAAAGGAAATGCTTAACTTGTTAAATCTTGTTCAGCCACTAGCCACTGAATGTGTGTGCAGAAACGCTTAGAGAGGTCTTTTACGGTCAGCTGGTTCTGCCTTTTTGTTGATATTAAAGGAGAAGGCTGTGATTCACAACAGCACATGGAATCACAATTGGAGAAGTTTGTTAAACTTTTTAGGATTGAGAACACAACCACAAATACAAGCTGAGTTTGTCATAGGTGCTCTTTCTCTGGAAGTCTCTCCTCAGGAGCAAGGGCTTTACAAAAATGGTGTGGTCTGTGGGGAGAGAAGTCTTACTTCTGTGCCTCCCAGCTACCTGGCGTGGCAAATGTCAGTCTCTGGTAATACAAGACGGTGATAATTTATTACATCTTAATACCCTGAGCAACCTACTCTAGTTGGTCCTGCTTTGGGCAACCTGAAATGTTCTGTGATTATATGATCTTCGTAGCAGGAGGAAGAAACATCATACAAATAATTCAGGAGAAGTGATAGGTGGCCTAGACTCCCGAAGAGGTGGTAATGAAAGTTTCTGGCATTGCAGTCTGATCTGAACTTGCTCTTGTGAAAATATATCAAAATGATACAACAAGTATATGGTGTTGTAGGGATCTATGTTGATATGTCAGAATTCACGTGTATGTCATTCATGCACAGAATGAACTGGCTTTATTCCATAGTCCCAAAGATTCAAGACTATTGTGCTCTAGAAACTCAAGATGTGTCTACCCACTTGAAACAACACTGTCTGCATCCCTGGGCGAGACAACAGAATACATCCTGTGGCTGCAGCTAGCATGAGTGGTCTATTAAAAAAAAAAAAAAAAAAATCTGAGTTACAAAGGGTTTACAAGTTTTTGTTTCCCATGGGAATGAACTTCAAACAAGTCTACCTTCAGCAAGTTCCATGATACAGGGAGAGGTTCTGTACAATTCAGTCCAAAAAGAATATACTTTCTGCCAGCTATGATGTTTCCCATAATGGAAGTCAGATATTGGGGATTACCTGTGCCTAGCCTATCTAGCTAGACTTTTATCCATTCTACTTCTAGCTATAAAAAATATTTTATTTCTTTGTATATGAAATGATAAAAAGTTTTATTAACAAGGAGAAAAGATTTTGGTTCATACTATGTTTTCTTGTTGGAGGAGAATTGGACCTCTGTTCCACACCTGTGGATACTCTGCTGATAAACACATTATTTTATGGGGAGAAACTCTTCAGCAGAGCCTGTTGTGATAGGACAAAGAGTAATGGTTTTAAAATAGAAGGAGGCAGATTCCAACTTCATATAAGGAAAAAAAGTTTTACAATGAGGGTGGTGGAACACTGGCACAGGTTGCCCAGAGAGGTGATGGATGCCCCATCCCTGGAAACATTCAAGGCCAGGTTGGACGGGGCTCTGAGCAACCTGATCTGGTTGGAGATGTCCCTGCTTCTTGCAGGGGGGTTGGACTAGATGGCCTTTGAAGGTCTCTTCCAACCCAAACTCTTCTATTATTTTATTCCAGAGTGATAAACATACATATCTTTCAACTCTGGACAGGTTTGTATTCCTCCTGTACAATCATCCGTCCAGTCTGCAGGAGAGCTCAGAGTGGGACTTCATTACTCAAATCTTTACAAGTATTGGCGGTATTCATGAAAAAAAGTTGATAGTAGTGATTTTACATCAGAGAGGAAAAGGAGATCTTATGGCTCCTCAGTCCTTACCTGATGCCTTATATACCAAACTATTGCAGTTGAGGTAGATGGGATTGATTCTTAAGATCTACCATATTTGATAGATTGTTGAAGCAATAATGTATTTATATAGACTTTCATGTAGTAAAGTCTAGGTTCCTCACAAGTTTACTGTCTGCTTATTCATTAGAGATCTCATCAGTGTTGCCAGAAGATTATTCTCTTGAAACCTTGAAACTATCCCTTTGAGCGTTTCCTGGTTTGTTTAATACAGCATAGCATGCTGTACTTGAAATGACCTTCTTGTGGTGGATCAGTGTAGTTCACTACATGTATGCATGTATAGTATGTATATACTTTTGTGTCCTAACATTTTTCTTAACTCCAAGCTTCTGAAAGCAACTGAACGCGTGTTCTGCCTAGATGTTAGAGAGCTCCCATGGGAAACAGCCACTTAACGATTAGTGTTGTCCTAACGTAATTCTTGATAAGAGGTTTCATGTAGAATAACCTATTGGTAGAGAAAATCTTTGTTACTCTGAATACTTTAAGACTCTCACCCTGTCACATAAAATAGTCCCTTAATTCTGTCTTTCATTGTTCCTGGGAATACATTGAGAGGCAAAGCCGTTTGTGTATAGAAGCAATCTAAATGGGTCATCTTCTGTGTCTGAGCATTTTCAGACATGTAAGCACTTTCCCCCTAGCTTAGTGCTTGCCTATGGGGCACTGGCTACCAAAGCTGATTTTTGAGCGTCAATGTAGCACCCAATCCTTTGTATGTGGTAGGAAGCAAATGTTTCAGTTTTTCAGAATCCTAAACCATATGCTTGTTGTAGATATTCTAGTCCATCTTTGATTATAATGAGCTTCTTTACTCATAGTTAGTCATTTTTCCTTATTAGAGAAAGAATCCTTTTAGAAAAAAAGATTAACATTATTAAGCAAAGAGATAAGGATATGATTTTGAAATGAAAACAACTAGAAAACCATAGAAACTGTATGATGCAGTCATAAAACACGTTGGATGTTGATTTACTGTTCTGATTGTTCAGTTTTTCTTCTGAAGCGTGTTAGCTAGAGAGAGCTACAGATTCCGCTTGATAGTAACATTCTAGAAGGCAGAGAAAGACTTTGAAGGACAGATTATTCTCTACCTGTTTTTCAGGAATTCATAAGCTCACATTGCAACACTTTCAGAGGGGCACTGTAAGAGTTTTTAATCTTGTTTTCCTACCTTCCTCAAAAGTCTGACTTGCAACATGAGGCTTTTCCTGTTTTTTTTTCTGACTTGCGACTTGCCTTTATACCATTTTTGTAGGTTAGCAGTTTATGTTAATTTTCAAGACGTTAATGTCCATTTAGATCCCAAGACACATCTGTTAGCCTTATTTTTAGAATACTCAGCTATCTCTAAGCAGACAAAATGATAGATGGTTTTGGTTTCATGTTGGAACATGAGAAACCCTTTGGACATTGTTGTTGAAAGGATTCTGGAGAAGCCTGATTCACCTGTACTTGGTAATAGTATTTTAATTCAAAAGATACCCTTCAGAAAAATATATATTGTGTCAGGACCTTATTTCTGTAAGACTGTAGGAATGTTGTCATATCTGGAGTCTTACAGAAAGAAAATGCATGTTCAGTGCACTGAGTTACAGCACTTTAAAAAGTGCATACATTTTGGTATGCAGAAAACACAATGAAACATTTGAATATAATGATAATACTCATGTTGTTGTTCAGAGTGGTGGGGTGCTTTTTTTAACTTAATGAAAATTTATAACTGGTATATGGTGGTCTCACTGTAGCGCATGTGTTAATTTGAGGTAGAATTATGCAAGTTTTGGAGATAAGATTTACTAAGTGACACACAGATCTATTTATTTAAAAACTATGAAGTTGTAATTTAATTTCTAGATCTAAGTGAACAAAACTATGCTAATAACTGATACGTAATAATTTTTCTTTTGTTTCAAATGCTGTGGATTTCGTTATATAGATGTAATTACAATTAAGTGCTTCAAAATCACTTGTTATCCCAAGTTAGTGAAAGTTTATTAGTAAAAATGAACTACATTGTAACTACAACATATTTATAAAATAAAGTAGGATTTAAAAGATATATTCTGTAGTTAGTGGATACTTTAGGGAGAGAAATTTGGCTTTTAGCTATAGATATATATAGTTAGCTAGTGAGTGAATTGGGCATATGAGCAAATGGCATCTGGTTTGACTTTGGTGCAAGGCCAGTACAAGCCGAAACTTATTATTTTCAGTGGATGCACATTATAAAGCTCATCATCAGAACTAGCGTTACTAGTACCACAGATAAACAGGGAGTGAATGGATCTAAATGTGTATTAGTGTCTTCTTTTACATTGTTTAACTCTCCTGTAAACCAGCCCCACAAGTTCCAAACTTTCTGTGTCAAAATCTCTTCTCCCTGAATCAGGTATCAGTGCTCCAAACCTCTGCTGCTGTCAGGTGGCTAATAAGAACATAAACAGAACCTTTTCTTAAAGAAAGGAGGTGGTGGATTGCTAGGCTTTAATCAGGGAACTATAACTGAAAATCACTAGTGGTGGACCTTACTGTTTAAAAAAAGGTGTCAGCTGCTTGCTGCTTTGGACTCTGCCTAAAAATTGTCAGGCAAATCATCAGTCCTTGATATTTTTTTCCTGTTTAGTATCAGCCTACTTTTTTATAACAAATACAGTGAAAATAACAGTGTCAAACATCCCGAGGATATGCTTTTCTCCTGTATTCAGTTTTTGAGGATGTTGCCTGAGTTTGCAACATTTTTTTTCTTGTAATAACAGAGAATTTTAGAAAGTTATTAAATGAAATGTAGAAAGACTCTCTGGAGGATGTATTGTGTGTTGTAACTGCTGAGTCATACAGTAATGCTCGCTATTTTCTGCTATTGTGACTCTTGAATTGTTTTGTGGTTGATGGAACAACTGCAAAGGGAAGGTGAATAGTTTTTCTAATTTGTGTTTGCTTATAGTGTATCTTCAGTATAAGTACTCTCCCTCGTGGGAGGTAGGAGATACGCTTTGAACTCCCAGAAACCCAAGGAAGATGTTTCTGCTTTGTAGGGGACAGACCTAATATCAAAGATGGGCAACCCTCTCTCCTGGCCACATTTTGTAAGATAAAATAAGGACATCTTCATTCTTTGAAGGAATTAATGTAAACAGCTGTGTTCATCTTTAGTGGATAAAGAAGCTTGCCGATAGCTTTAAATCTGACAGATGAAATCTAGAACAGGGGTGGAATATAAAATTCAGCTGTCTTCACTGTCATCTGTAGATTTTTAGATTATACCCTCTCCACATCATACCATTTGTGGGTAGTCTAGAGGCTTAAATGAGGATTCTTTTTTGAAAGGCAGTCCATACTCCCAGGGGCCTAGGATGGGGCTGAGGCAGTGCTGGCTCTTTTCCAGACAACTTGATGGAGAGCTGTCTTCAGCCATCCAGGTAGACATACCCTAAATGTTTTATTAGATCTAGATCTTGGTGTAATCAGATTTGACTGAATGGTATATGATGCAAAGTTGCTTGACACAACACGTAAATAACATCAATTTGGGATTTTTTTTTTGTGTTGAGAATAAAGCTCTCTATGCAGTACTTAAAAATTGTGTCTGTTAAATGAAAGGTGACACACATCTGTGGAAACAGAGTCATAGTGTCTCTTTCTTAGTGCATTTCAAGTATGCTTGAAAATAAACACTGATTTTATTTTTTTTTTAGTAACTCTCCTCCTCCTGATATTTCAATATTGAGCTAGGCAAAGTTGTTAGATGCATTTTGGGTAATTTAAGTTTGCTTTATAGCATATTAGTAACCTTGAATGATGTTTGGGGACAGACAATAAAAATGAAGCTGACCAGTGACTGTCATATCGTGGTTTGGAAGGGAAATAAGAATTGTTAGAACATGGAATCATGTTTCATGTGTGATTACAAACTTCCCTCCCTCAGCCAAACTCTAGTCTCAGAAATATTGTGTTCTTTCCTGGATGTGTGAAGTTTAAAATCAAACCATTTTCCTCTCAGTCTTCTAAGTAGGATGCCTCCATAAAGTGCTGATTTATTATCAGCTTTTTTATTGCAATAGAGAATGAATTTATGAAGGTGAACCATTTCTATAGGCAGCAGAGAAATTTTGAGGAGAAAAACCAAAACCTGTCGAGTGTTATTCCACCATTTTCAGTGTTGATATCCTTAATCTCTTCTCCCTGAATCTCGTATTGTGCTCCAAACCTCTGCTGCTGTAAGGCAGCTAATAAGAATATAAACAGAACCTTATCTTAAACTAACAGTTTTCAAAACTTTTCCTTGAAACTGCTGAACTTCTGTTTACTGCATTTTGAGAAACATTGGCTTGCTGTGTCTATCCCTGCTCTGTTGTACCTCTGTGCAGCTGAGAATGAAGAATACATAGAGGCAAGAGGTTACGTGTCTGCCCTCAGTGGAGAAGGGAAGGTACCCAAAACTCTTGCTTTTCTAAAAGGCAGTGGTGAGCTTCCCTTAGAGAATGCCAGCTAATGCCTTTCTTTTCACCTCAGTGCTTTGCCAGCCATGGTCTGTCTCACCTACCCAAAGTGGCCCCAGAGGGAGTTGTATCTGTAAGGGGTCACCCCTTACAGTATGCTTCAGTCCAACATTAAAAGCTCATCAGATTGACAGCTGCGGTCATGGAGAAAGCGATCTCTGCAGATGTTGTGTGATTGCTGCTTTTTAAGAGCGGGAGAGCCTCCAGGCACTTAGACGTTCTGTTGTGATATGTAGATAATGGATATTCCATTAAGGAAAAAATGTTTTACAATGAGGGTGGTGGAACACTGGAACAGGTTGCCCAGAGAGGTGGTGGGTGCCCCATCCCTGGAAACATTCAAGGCCAGGTTGGACGGGGCTCTGAGCAACCTGATCTGATTGGAGATGTCCCTGCTCACTGCAGGGAGGTTGGACTAGATGGCCTTTGAAGGTATCTTCCAACCCAAATGATTCTACGATTCTGCAGAATTCATAAATTACTCTTTGTCAGAACATTTTGAACTTCAGGTATTACAAACTAATGGAAGTGAACACTTAACTTCATCCCTTGCTGACCTTTGCAATCAGCGTTACTGCTTGGGATAGTGGTTGCACTCACTCGGCTGTTAAACAACTTCTAAAGCTCCACTCTTTGATCTCAAGAGTGTAGTTCTCTTAATGGGATTTTTTTGGAGGTGGCCATAAAAGAAAGATAACAACAACTGTCAGAAGTATTAAGAAGTAGTGTGCAATGTGAACAGGCTAGTTTAACTTACTTCTAAATGTAATTCTTCTAGATTCTTATAAAAATCACTCTCCTCCAAACAATAAAAACTGACATAAGTTGACAGCATGTTTTAGCAGACATTGACAAAATGTTGATTTCTGCTTTTTGAGCTTTTAGATAAAAAAATGTAAGCAACACAATAATTTAAACTACTCTTAGTGGATGTTGTTGCTATATTACTCTCTCCTTGTCTGTTTTGTGTGTCATATGAACACTACATTTCATTTATCTTCTGATTTTTTTCCTCATGTCACCATTCTCCTCTATTCTACAAAACTGCTATATTTTACTTGCTGAGGTGGTATCTAGTTTGAGCAAGAGACAACAGCCTCAGTTGCGGAGTGTGTTACTGTTCACAGTTGGTGCCTTTTCATTCCTTGCTAAGTGAACTTGTGACTAAAATGCTTTGTTCTCTTCTTGTGGCGGAGGTAAGTCTTCTCTGTGTGGTAGAGCAGAATGGTGATGTGCAGGACTTGTTTTAATGTGTAGATGTCCCACGCAAGGCTAAGTAAAGTAAACGTATTCCAGTTACAAACTCTTACAGCAGGTGTCAAGCTATGCTTATTTACATTGGCAGGTCCCTTCAATATGAGTATGTGGAAGAAGACTTAATCGTTTTAACAGCCTAAATAATAAGCTGTAAATGAAACATACTGCTTGGAATTTTTTTTTTCCTATTGCTGTAAATTGTAATACATAATTTTCCTCCCATTGTTATTCTAGTTGTAAGGCTGGTCACTGTTTCTAATATTTTAAAGGTAAGAATGCTAATAAGATGTATTATACTGTGCTTAATTTTGTAAACCTCAGTTCATCATTATGTACCTAAGCAAAAAACTGCATTTAATAGCAGTTGCATTTTAAACTAGAAGCTATAAATTTTTAGCAAGATGAAGAGGATAGCAAAGGAATCGTGTTTTAACCAGTAAATTCTAGAATGTCAAGACAATAAACATTTTGTTCTCTTTATAATAACCAGTATAATTTAAAGAGCCAGGGATATGAAGAGAATGTAAAAATTACTGTCAGAATTCGGAATTCCTTCTTACATATTAAAAATATAATTTAAAAAATATTAACAGCCCATGCATGTGGGGTTTTTGGGGGAGGATGTTTGTTTTTATATTATGCTATGTAAAGCTTGCTGAGGAGAGAAATTTTTAACTAACTCAAGGCATTTGTGTATACTTAGGTCTTGAGAAAATACATTTCTAAACAATTTTACAGTTACTGTTAAAAATTTTATTTGTGCTTTCATTGTAGTTCTAGGCAGAACTGTACTTAGTGAGAACAAAATAAAGCCATAATCCTGAGAGGATTTTTTTTATTTTAACAGTTTACTAAAATAAAGGAACATACACAAGTTTGGAGAAACCAGTCATCTTTGGTGATAAGTGATGTGTGTGTGAAATCACTTTTTTGTGTGACCATTCACAACTATGATAAATATAAGTATCATGTAAGAGCTCATGACTTTTATAGTTGTTATAGTGAAAGCCTAACAGAATTTTTAGAGCTTCTCTGCTCTTTTCAAAGCCTGGGCAGCAGTGTTACTAAGGAAGAAAACTATTTGATTTCATCCTATTATTGTCTCAAAACTGGAAGAAACCAATAACTAGACATGAGATTTAACAGGTGAAAATGAGGATTTGGAAAAGAAGAGGAAATTACTACCATGAACATGGAGGTTTCAAAGTTCTTTTCCCAAGCCTGCTGTGATAGGTCTTTGGGAGGAAAATGCTTAACTACTGAAGAAGAAGAAAACCCAAAGAGGCCAGTGAAAACTTGTAGCTTAAAAAAAAAAAAAAAACCAACAAAAACTTCCTTCTCTTTCACCTGAAAGGCTGAAACAAGAACACAGACTAATCAGTCATGCTTTGAATTTGTTTATTAGACATTTGGTTTAATTTTCATCTAGTGTTTGATCCTCTTAATTTCTGTCTCTCCTTGGAGAGGAACTAAACCTGACAAATTATGAGAAGGCGAGTATGACAACTGTCATACTTACCAGTTTCTCCTGTTTGAAAACATGAGGAAACTCCTGTTGTGGTCAGCCTCCCATGTATGCAAAACAGGAAGATTTCTGGTTCTTTTCAGCATGGAACGAGAATGATAATGTTCATAGTTGTGTGTGATAACGTCCTGGTGTGATGGAGCTGCAAGACATGGATGAGTGGGATCTATAGAGATGGCATTATCTGTGAAGGCACGGAAGTTGATCACAAAGATAAGATGAGTGAAGCAGTGCGGCAAGACACTGTAAAGAGGAGTTAGATGGGATAGAAAGAAAGAAGCATTTGTGATTTTTTTAAATACATACTGAGTTTGAGGGGCACCAGAGGCTTCTCCGGTGATTTTCTCCTTTAGGAAAATTCACTTTAAAAACTGCCCATTTTTCTCTTAAATTATTTAAAACTCTGATCCTTTTGAAATTGGTAGTAATATTCTCGAGATTTTCTTTATTGATGTGTTGAATGTTGATAGAGCGCTTTAATTGTATACACTGGGAAGACTTGAAGTTAATGAGAGAGTGGAGAGGGATTAAAGGATAGATGTACTAGGAGGAGGAAGTGAATCTAAGAGCTAGAAAAGGGAGAAAAGGAAGATAAATTTGGTACGAAGATAAGCAATTTAGGAAAAAGTAAAAGGTGAAGGAGCTTTGGAGGAAAGCTCTAATGTGCTGGTATGTACATTTGAGAATAAATAGAGAACAGCAGTAAAGGAAAGGAAAATACCTTCTGGGAAACAAAATCCTGTATACGGATATAATTGGTGGAAAATGTGCCTGAAAACAAAGTGGAGAGAGAAGAGCAAGCAGAGAAAGATAACAAAAATACTAAGGATACAGAGGATCAAAGCACATATGCATTCTAAATCAGGGGCTCATTTAAGAAAAGAAAAACACCTGCATTTACAAACAGTCTTACAAAAATATGAGGGAGGAAGAGCAATATGGGATACAAAACTAAGTTAAACTACAGCTTGAGGTTAGAAACCCTATGCAGATCTGAAATATGTGTAGGTATTGGTAGAGCTTTTTTATGGACCGTATTTGTTTTCTTCAAAGGAACATACAGACAGTCAGACTAATACCTTGTTAGCCATTGTCACTCATCCTGTAATCTTAGAATACCAGTTAGGTTTTCATCTTACCTTCTGGCAGATGCTTTCTTCCTCAAAGATAGCAACACAAGCTATTGCGGAGCCAGTTATTTAAGTGTGGGTATGAGGCTTCAGTACCGTATGTTATGCTTGGCTGAACAAGCTAACAGTTTGCACAAGGCCTCAGCAATGTCTGTTTTAAGAACATTATACAATCTGCAACTTCATTACTAACTTAGGCTGATATTGTGTTTTATCAAATTCTTGCACTGTTGACTTGAGGCAGGAACCCTGTCTCTGTGTCTTTCCTATGTCTGTATTTTGAAAAGGTATGGATTTTATATGGATGTAGTATTTTAAGTAGGCACAGTGAGTTTCAGAAATGTGCTTCTAAGAATGTAGACTGTCAAGAAATTCTTGTGGTACCAATTTTGTTAGGCGGCCCCTGCTGATTGTTCTTGCATTCATGTCACCCTTCAGTTGTGTGGTTTTACAGTAAGCGGAATTTGGGTACTCATCCAGGGTCTTTTTTGTTTTGTTTTTGTTTTACTTGGATTAATTTTATTATATACTCAGACAATTTTACCTGCTGCTGGGGGAAGAAATATGGGAGAAGAAACTGCAGAATTTCTGTTTGTGCTGCTTAAAATGTGGCTATCAAATTATTACCTAAGCATTAATTGTAGATTTATGCAAAACTTTGCCAAAATCTGTTTCCGCAATTACTTCAAATATATTTTTGCAATTCTGAAATCATGGGAGCTTTGGAATTGATTTCAATAGAATTGGGCTCCTTATAAAAAGAAGTGGACTGGAAAAGCTGGGTGGCTGGAGGGAAATCTTGAGGTTTAGTTTCTGGACACAAGACTTTTTTTTCTTTTTCATTTTAATCACAGTTTGCTTAGTTTTAAACTAGCAGAGCAAGAAAATAAGGTATCCATGTATGTTTGGTATTGGACTTTGCGTATCAGTTGGGCTTTTGTCAGAAATAATGAGTATTCTACACAGTTATAACATTCTTCCTAAAATCATAGCTGTTAACTATCCTTATTCTTCTTAAACTTGGACTGGTTTTCAGAAGAAAATAATTCTGGCAAATACGTTATTCCAAATTAGAGGTGCCCTATTCTCCCTCAAACTATCTTTTTAATTGTAACATTATGGATGGGGAAGCTTTATTAATGAGCTTGAGGATGAGAGAGTGTGGAATAAAATACGCAATAAAGGTGACAGTTAAAATGAAATGAGATTTTTATGCTGTCAGTTCTGTAAGGCAAGAGAAAGAGATTGTTTTAAAATCGAATAAGCTATTTGCATGCGTAAGTTAGTTATCAGTAATCTGATGCCATGTCAGACAGACTTCTGCAATTGTTTGTTTTTCCAGAAGAAATAAATACATAGTTTATATTAGACAGTTAATGTGAGACTGGGGGCAGGGAGAAGTTTGTTTTGCATGGTGTTAGTCTTACAAAATAATCTTTTAATATAGCATCAGGACTAGTTTAGTTCAGACCATTTCTTTATATGTAATACACTTCAGGTGAAAGGACACATTTTATTTTAGTGGTGATTCCAAACTTCCTTCCCATTTCATTTTGTATTGAATACAACTACTTTAAGGGGAGATTGTCCTACAATTCTTAGATAATTATCATAGTGTTGGGAAAATTAGGTTTGTTTTTCCATGTCTGCCTCCACCTACTCTTTTAATCCCTTAGTAGTTTTTAAGTCTTTTAATGAGAGAAAACCACAGACGTGGTGACTGGGGACCTCACTTTATCTAGTCCAGACTCCTGCTCAACTCAGAACTGTGGCCAGCTAGACAAGGCCAGGTGCCTTTGGATGACTCTTGAACACTTGCAATGATGGAGCTTCCACAGGCTCCTCTACAACCTGTTCCCACCCTGCACCACCCTACTATTGAGGAATTTTCTCCAGAACTCCAGTCTGAACCTTCTGAGTCAGAGTCCACAGCCATTCACTTTTAACTCTCTGCTGCTACCAAGAAGAGTTTGGCTCTTTGTAACTCCTGCCCGGTAGTTGTCATTTGCTGTTATTAAATTGTTCCTGAGACCTTTTGGCCAGACTGAAATGATCTAGCTCCCCCAGTCTCCTTGGAGGCTGTGAGTTCTCAGTCCCTGACCATCTTGGGGGACACTCTCTCCAGTTTCCTAATAGTCTTTTTGAAAAGGGAACCCCCAAACCAAAACCAGTATTCCAAGTACTGCCTCACTAGTGCCAAGTTAGAAGGGAATGGTAACTTTCTTGTTCTTTTTGTTCTTGTTTCTATCTTGTTCTTTTTCTTTCTACTGTAGTGCAGTGTGCCATTTGCCTTATTTTTGATGAAAAGGCATCGTTAACTTGCCTTCAGCTTCGGGTTCGTTCTAACCCTCAGGTCCTTCTCAGCAGAGTTGCCTCTTGGCCTGTCTGCTGTGAGCCTGTGCTGATGTGCGGAGCAACTCTACCTCCTTGTACTTACTGAACTTCACAGTTTCAGATGACTCACTCCTCAAGTCTCTCCATGCCCCTGTTTTTACAGTTATGCAATGAGTTTGGTTGTGGGATGGGATTTTTTTTTTTTTGTTTTTGTTTCTATTTTTTACCATGTCAAAACAGGATCAAAGCTGTATGTTCTGTACAACTCTGAGTACAATCTGTGGTCATCTAAAGATGACTCAGGAATCAAGGACTCATCAAAGTGAAAAATAGCCCTGAACATCTTGGAGGCTCAGTCCTCAAAGAAAGGCTTTTTTAGACTTTTATCTTAGGAAAAAAAGGCTGAACTTCCAAACTTGTAAATTAAAGAGAAAAGGAACATTTATATTTTAATTTTAATCTTTGTAGTGATGAGAAGTTATTGCTACTGAACAGTTTTATAGTGGCGTGCCTGAAATTTCTTAGTAGTAGCTCTGGCAGTGGTTACACAATCACATTAACACAGTGATCCTTCAAGGATGTCAACCCAGCGGATGGTCCATCCATACACTACATGTGTTGAATCTGCTTTATAGATTAATAAATACCTCCTTTTTTGGGGATGTCAACACCAGCAGAAAAAAATGGGCAGATATTTCAAAAATAATGGTACAGTCACATTGTGAATATCTGCAGTAAAAGCTGCTTTGTACTGACATCATTTCAAATACAGTTGATTAATACAGTTAATATTTGGATTCTTTTTACATAAATACTGAGGTCAAACTAAGCCTCTTTCTTACCACTTTAAGTATTTTTTTTGAAGTTGTAATTTGAACAGGAAGTGTAGGAATGAGGTCTGATATATTTGTGTGTGAAAGAATTAATTGTCATTAATCTGTTCATTAAAATTTTAAAAGAAAAAAACTGGAAAGTTTTTTTGACAACCTAATCTAGTAGTTTGGTTTTTTTTAATATTACAGCTGAAATTAAAATAATCCATCATAGTGATGTGGATAAATAAATATAACAACTCTGTGAGGAATATTTTTACAGGCTAAAGTTCGTCTCGTAATAACATAGTTAATAGCAAATAATTTGAATAGTGAATGCCCAGGAAGTTAATGCGACTGAGAGGATTTCTGTCTGGAAAATAGATACTAAGATGTACACAAATACAACTTTCCTGTGATTCTGATGGTTTTGTTACTGCTTTACCAATTAAGACTGCAAGATTAAGACCTAAAGTGCTTATATTCAGTAGGCACACAACAAACACTGGTAGTAGCAATGAAAGCCTCCTGCCCACACACCAAATGCTATTACTTGCTTTAAATTCAAATTTAACATAGTTGCTTTAAGGATGTGAAAGAAAGCTGTATGTTACTTTCCTTCTCCAAACTCAAAAGTTATTTTCCACCTTTGCCAGCACTTTATTTTATGTTTTAAATTGAAGGTGCACAGGTATGAATGGTTTCTTCCATTCTGAAAATCTGTCTTTCTGAATTTGTAGTGCGTGTAAATTGGAAGACAGAGTCCTGTCGTGATTTCTCTGCACTTCTGACTGAAATCCGCATTCAATTTTAGGTCTCTATGTGCTTTGGTACAGTAGCAGTGTATCACAACCAAAAGGCTGGGAAGTGTGGTGCTTCTGATTTCTGGGCAGGGGAGCATTTTAGATTGATACTGAAGGTTGGTTTTGTTCAGTTGTTTTTCTCAGCTGGAAATGTAGTGCCTGTGTGTGTAAAGTCTTGGAAGAGAGTGCTGAATTCCCAATACGCCAGTAGATTTCAGACAGAGAGCCCCAGGTGGAGTTACTTATCCATCTTATGTTTGTCTTACCTATTAATTTGCTACAAGCTGGCTAATTTAGGCAAAATTGTAATCCCTGTAGATATCATGACAATACAGACAATAGTAACTCTAGAAATAGATTATAGGACATCATGTTCTTTGTATTTCCTCATTTTTACTGCAGGGCAAACAAATGTGTATTATTCTGGTTACAATTAGTATACCTGCTGAAGTACAGGACCTTTCCTCAACACTATTGCTCTGTGACAAGAGCATTATTATAACTGTATTTTTTTCAGTCAGGAGAGCAGTAGGAGGAATAATGCATTTAAATATACCAAATTATATTTAATTTGTTGCTTAGCAGCCAAAGCAAATTATGGAAATCTCTGAGATAGATCAAATATTGCTGTAGTAAAGAGATTTCAGGTCAGTTTGTCCATTTTTGTTGTTGTTTAATATTACACCAAATTTCAGAGTTTGAGGGAGGGAGGTGTCTTTTCTCAGTTACTGATGTTCTCATTAGCCCAGATAATTTTCATTAAACCTGAAAGGGCATCGGGAGAAAAGCAGAAGTAAATATTAAAACAAAAAAGGGGTGGGGATAAGAAAAGAGGCAAAAAAAGAAAAACAACTCTGCCTTTTGAAATCTCACTAGATGAGTGCTTTAATTAGGTACACAGATGAGAAAATGTAACATGTATCCCTAGTCGGGATGTTTAGGGAATTCCCTGGATGGTGATTTCATTTATAAGTTTTTTCACCACCTAAGTTCAAGCGTATGGAAAATACACTGGTCTTTGCTATTTTGAAGATACAGGTGATTCAGTTTCCCCTTGTGCATAGGAGAAGTTATATTATGTGTGAAATTTTAATCATTTGGTCTTAATTTAGTTCTACTGCGTGTAGTTGGATATAAAGGATAGTAATTACCACAGCAAAAGCAAACAAAGAACACATGCAATTCTTTCTCTGTTTTTCTGTCTGCAATGTCTTGCGCAGAATGGAATTGCTATGAATTGATGTTTGGGGGTTGGAGGTATGGAACGTAAAATCTGTGTAAAGATGAAAGTTCCTCCAGATTGATTCAACAGTAAGATAGATATATAAATACACATAGAATAAAAATTTAAGAAAAAAGATACTTTAATACACAAGGTAAGCATTAAGGTTTATGCAAACAGAGCCAAACTGCTATGGGTTGACTAAGGAGCAGACTGAGCTGAGCAGAGGATGTTCATATGTGACTAATCATCTGAGGGGCCTGGTATAGCTGTCTAAAAACCACCAAACCTCATGTAGTGAAGGGCAGGGATTGGGAAATACTGGTGTGGTGGGTGTTTGAGTTTTTTGGGGGTTTGTTTGATGGTTTGGTTGGGTTTTTTTTTTTTTTCATCTGCAGTGCAGTCTGATGGCCTCTCCTGTGCTCCGTGACCCCAAGCAGCTGGCAGTGCTGGTAGGGCTAATCAGGCAGCCAACGGCATCTGAATCTGGGGTCTTGGAGCACGAAGGAAGCAGCTGCTGCAGCCCATGGGAGCTGGGCACTGTAATGGGAGGTGTGCGTGGATGTACGAACCGAGGGAATTCCTAAGCTTAAAGCATGAAAATGGACCAATAGTGAGTCAGTGTTTTGTGATCGTGAACCTGTTGCTGTCATGAATTATTCTTCATAGAAACTTAAAACCTTTTGGAAAGAAAAATCCTTTTGGTTGGAAGCTTAATGTACACTAATCTCTTTGTTACCCAGCACACAGGACACAGTCTGTTTTCTTTGATTGTCAGTAAGGAAATAGAAGCTGAAGTTCTTGAGCTATGACCACAAGTGTGATTTTTGACTTTTACATCCTCTAACTCTTTGAGGTTTTTTTTTTTTACATTTCTTTTGGTATAAAGATTGTGTTCACCTTCTTTTACAACTTCTCTTTCTGATTTAAATGAGTAATCATTATGTGTGGGTAGCATCATTTTGAGGGTAGCTTTTGATGCATAAACAGCTGCTGCAGAGAGATACTGGATATTTATGGAAGCTTTTTTGTGGTGGGATTTTTTTTTTTTTTCCAATGAGCAAAATATTTCTTATCCTAAGATAGGGAAGGAAATATATCCATTTCGAAATAAGATACAGAAAATGTGAGCAACTTTTATATCACAAATACTTATTTTATAAAGAAAAACTCAAACACAGTACAACCTGATTGTTTAGTTTCTTCTTTACTGTGAAATATTTCTGCAGTCCGTATGGTCTTCCAAGAATTCTGTTTATGCAGCGTCTTTTGTTTAAAGGTATTTATATACTTCAAGACTTAATTTGATTTAGTAAAACATGTGAGAAGCATGGGAACTATCTGTTTCCTTTCATATCAAAAAGCTAAAGGGATGGAGAATCCTTGTGGAGTGCTTAAAATTAACACAATGTGAGAAGCTTGGAAGAAGAGCCGATTCCTCAGTCTCCTTATGGCCTAATCTCCAAATTATTGGTTTTCACTTTTTTGGCATTCAGAATTTAATCTCAAAATTTAATTTTAGAGAGTTGCAAAATTCCAGGCTACAGAACAAGGCTGACATAAACATCATATTTCTCAGAAGATACTTAGAGTCTAAAGCTGAAATTTGACAATCTATTTTAGGTGTAATTGAGGGAAGGAGCTCCTTACTGTGTTGCGTTTGTGCAGTTTTTTATAGAATCATAGAATGGTTTGGGTTGGAAGGGACCTTCAAAGGTCATCTAGTCCAACTCCCCTGCAAGGAGCAGGGACATTTGTTTTGGTTTTCCTGCCAGAAACAGATTCTGTTATTGTAGTCTACAGTTTCAATGGGAAGCAAGACTGAAAAGCATGCAGGGAGCATCACTTTTGTGTTTCACTGCTGAAATTCGAAGACAGTGTTACCAGTCAGCAGTGGACATCTAATGGACAGTTTGCTTACTGACAGAAGCCTTAAAGGAGGTAGTCTACAAATTAGCAATGACATCGTCAGAAGTGATCCCTTTCTGTAAGGTAGAAGTTTTTAGTTTGAATTGTAAGACAAATTCCTTTAGTTGTACAGGACCTCTGTTTTTTTTGGTTTTTTTTTTTTAAACTTACCATGGATAAGCTTTTCTCCATGTCTTCCGTATGAGCCATGTAGCTTCAGCTATAGGCACTTAGGGGATGTTTCTCACAGGCACTTTCTTGTCATATGCTCACTTCTAGGACATATGTGATCTGTATACTTCTGACAGGACCAGTGCTTATTGCACGTGTGCCAGTATAGCAAAAGCTCTGACATAGATTCCTGCTTGTGTCTGTTGGAAAGACAGGATCCAGAAATGGCACCACAACAACTTGTGTAGTATTTTCCCAAACATATTCTTTCCTGAGGACCATCACTAATATGTTGGTGATGAGTTAGGCAGCTGCAGTCTGTTTCCATCTTATCTCTGTCTTCTGGAGTCTCTACAGTGTTGTAGGACTGAATGTGCATCTCACATGGATGGAGTGAAAGACAAGTGTCAGAAGCAGACTGCAGCTACAGAGCAGTTTGGTTCATCTGCAGCCCTTTTTCCCCTGCTATGTTTGAAAAGTCCTAAATAGAGAACATGGACTTCATGTCAGGTGAATTGGGATGGCAGGTTGCATGTGTATCTGGAACACCACCATTTCTGAATGTCATAATTCAAAAGAGGCTGAAAGTATCTGGTGATTTTCACTCAGTGTTTGGAGCTAACCAATCACATACTAGGTCTGCTGAGTTGAGAATTATTTGGCAAGAACAATGTTGAATCTGTTTTTCAAGCCCATGATTCTGTAGTCAGGGCCGAGACTTGGGATTTGTGGGATTTTTGTGTGCACGTGCTGATATTTGGAATATAAACTTATAAGGAATTGTTTTATCTTGATTTGCATTCAAATGCATTTGAAGATTACATCATCTTGCAGTATTGGACCATTAATCTTTATTGCCAAGTACCTTCATTTATGAGCTTGGATAGCATCTATATCCCTGATGCAGATAGAGTGAATTTGTCTGCCTGCCTGCATTTATATTCTTAAAGTAATAATTTCTGAGCAAGCAGAAGATACTGTGATGGCTGATGTTATTCAGAGCTGCAAAGCTCTGGTTGTAGCAAATACATGAAATTCTGTAGTTTGTACAGAGAGCTTAATCATAGAATCATAGAATGGTTAGGGTTGGAAGGGACCTTCAAAGGTCATCTAGTCCAACCCCCCTGCAAGGAGCAGGGACATCCCCAACTAGATCAGGTTGCTCAGAGCCTCATCCAGCCTGGCCTTTAATGTTTCCAGGGATGGGGCCTCCACCACCTCTCTGGGCAACCTGTTCCAGTGTTCTATAACTCGCATTGTAAAAAAATTTTTCCTAATTTCCAATCTAAATCTACCCCCCTCTATTTGAAAACCATTACTCCTTGTCTTATTGCAACAGGCCCTACTAAACAGCCTCTCCCCATCTTTCCTGCAGGCCCCCTTGAGGTACTGGAAGACCGCTATCAGGTCTCCCCAGAGCCTCCTCTTCTCCAGGCTGAACAGCCCCAACTCTCTCAGCCTGTCCTCATAAGAGAGGTGCTCCAGCCCTTTTATCATCTTCGTGGCCCTCCTCTGGACCTTCTCCAACTGGTCCATGTCCTTCTTGTGTTGGGGGCTCCAGAACTGGACACAGTACTCCAGGTGGGGTCTCACCAGGGCAGAGTAGAGGGGCAGAATCACCTCCCTCGACCTGCTGGCCACACTTCTCTTGATGCAGCCCAGGATGCGGTTGGCCTTCTGGGCCGCAAGGGCGCATTGCCTGCTCATGTTAAGCTTCTCGTCCACCAGCACTCCCAAGTCCTTCTCCTCAGGGCTGCTCTCAATCCATTCCCCGCCCAGCCTGTATTTGTGCCTGGGATTGCCATGACCCAGGTGCAGGACCTTGCACTTGGTCTGGTTGAACTTCATGAGGTTGGCACGGGCCCACCTCTCCAGCCTGTCAAGGTCCCTCTGGATGGCATCCCTCCCTTCCAGCGTGTCGACGGCACCACACAACTTGGTGTCGTCGGCGAACTTGCTGAGGGTGCACTGTATCCCACTGTCCATGTCGCCGACAAAGATGTTGAACAGGGCCGGGCCCAGCACGGACCCCTGAGGGACGCCACTCGTGACCGGTCTCCACATGGACACTGAGCCGTTAACCACCACTCTCTGAGTGTGGCCATCCAGCCAACTCCTTATCCACCGAGTGGTCCGTCCATCAAACCCATGTCTCTCTAGAGAGAAGGATGTCGTGCGGGACAGTGTCAAAAGCTTTGTACAGGTCCAGGTAGATGATGTCAGTTGCTAGTCCCTTGTCCACCGATGCCATCACCCCGTCATAGAAGGCCACCAAATTGGTCAGGCACGATCTGCTCTTGGTGAAGCCATGTTGGCTGTCACCAACCACCTCCTTGCTCTCCATGTGCCTTAGCATGGTTTCCAAGAGAATCTGCTCCATGACCTTGCCAGGCACAGAGGTGAGGCTGACCGGCCTGTAGTTACCCGGGTCTTCCTTATTCCCCTTTTTAAAAATGGGGGTTATGTTCCCTCTCTTCCAGTCATCGGGGACCTCACCAGACCGCCACGACTTCTCAAATACGATAGCCAGTGGCTTGACAACTTCATCCGCCAGTTCCCTCAGGACCCGCGGATGGATCTCATCAGGTCCCATGGACTTGTGCACCTTCAAGTTCCTCAGATGATCCCGAACCTGCTCTTCGAGTACAATGGGCGGTTCTTCATTCTCGCAGTCCCTGCTTGCACCTTCTACAGCTTGGGTGGTGGGACAGGAACTCTTGTTGGTGAAGACTAAGGCAAAAAAGTCATTGAGTACCTCAGCCTTCTCCATGTCCTGGGAGGGGGGCCTACATTTTCTGGAGGGGGCCTACATTTTCCCTGGACTTTTTTTTGTCCCCTACGTACCTATAAAAGCTCTTCTTGTTGCATTTTATATCTCTGGCCAGATTCAGTTCTGCCAGGGCTTTGGCCTTCCTTACCTTATCCCTGGCCACTCCACAGCCTCTTTGTAGACCTCCCAGGCTACCTGTCTCCGTTTCCACCCTCTATAGGCCTCCTTTTTTACTCTCAGTTGGTCCAGGAGCTCCTTGCTCATCCACACGGGCCTCCTGGCCTTTTTGCCCGACTTGTTCTTCGTCGGGATGCACCTCTGCTGAGCTTGGAGCAGGTGCTCCTTGAATATTGACCAACTTTCCTGGGCCCCTCTTCCCTCCAGGGCCGCCTCCCATGGCACTTGGCCCACCAGGTCCCTGAAGAGGCCGAAGTCCCCCTTCCTGAAGTCTAAGGCAGAGAGCTTGCCATGTAGTTTCCTCGCTGCCCTGTGGATCTTGAACTCCACCATGTCTTGGTCACTGCAGCCAAGACTGTCCTTCAGTTTCACGTCCCCCACCAGCCCCTCCCTGTTGGTGAGCACAAGGTCGAGCATGGCACCCCTCCTTGTCGGCTCCTCTATCACCTGCAGGAGGAGGTTATCGTCCACGCATTCCAGGAACCTCCTGGACTGCCTGTGCCCTGCCGTGTTGTCTCTCCAACAGATATCAGTGTGGTTGAAGCCCCCCATGAGGACCAGGGCCTGTGACTGTGACTGTGCTTATAGAACAAAAAAGTGCACGCGTTTTGTGTGTTTTGTGAGTTTGGGTGTTTTTTGGTTTTTTTTTTGTTTTTGTTTTGTTTTTTTTCCCTTAATGTACAACGGAAGTTTACTTGAAATTACCAAAGATAGATCTCTTTCCTGCCACTTCTCTGGGTAAATTCATTGTAACTGCTGTTCAGGAATGTAAAAAAAAATTACTGAAGACTTTCTGTGGAATCACAAAGAATGCACTACACTAGCTTGGCATATGCACCATTAACAATATTCGTTCAATGTGCATTAGGTTAGTATTATGATGTCATTAGAAATCTCTGAATATTGTAGTAAATTTAGACGTGCGTTTTCATTCTGATGTCGAGAAAAGTTTCTGGAAATGTGGACTGTGTGAGGGTGACAAATTTTGGCAGATTTGGTTTTTTTTCTTGTGCAATCATTTAGATGCCTTTTTATTCTTTCATTTATTTTAACACTTGGATATAAATAAGAATGCTACCGCCACATTCAGCTGTCTTCCAACATGAATACTTTTCCAGCATTATTAGTACTCTGATGTGAGAAATTCCTCTATACATTTAGATTAGGAAGAACATCATATTATGATAAGATAGACCATATTATATCACAGAATAGTGGAGGTTGGAAAGGACCTCTGGAAGTCATCTGGTCCAACCACCCTGCTCAAGCAGGGCCACCTAGAGCGAGTTGCCCAGGACAGTGTCCAGGCAGCTTTTGATCTCCAAACATGGAGACTCCACAACCTCTCTGGGCAACCAGTGCCGGTACTTGGTCACCCTGACAGTGAAAAAGTTTCATGACATTCAGAGGGAGCCTCCTGTGCTTCAGTTTGTGCCCATTGCCTCTGGTTCTGGCACTGAGCACCACTGAGAAGAGCCTGGCTCTGTCCTCTTTGCACCTTCCCTTTGGATATCCATATTACATTGGTAAGATTGCCCCCGTGAGCCTTCTCTTCTCCAGGCTGAATGGTCCCAGCTTTCTTGGCATTTCATACCTCATACATGAGGTGCTGTCCTTCACGTTCTTGGACTTCATTAGGTTCCATAATGTAATGCTTTTTCTACAGTCTTGTGTCTTCTTCTTCTGGTTTTCCATGCGAATTCTCAATATGTAAATGGAAATGACTTTCTGAATGTATTTATGTTCTTTAATTGAGTGCTCTCCAAATTGAAGGAGGAAAAATAGTTGTTCTTTCTGCATTGTGACTGTGTTTCTGTTATAGTTGTGAAAAAGCTAATGTAGATGCATTACAAGTGACTCAGAAAGTGTCAGTAGCAGTTTAAATGTTGTAAATACAGTTATAACATGTATACAAATTTTGAACTTTTATCTTTAAGTAAATGAAAAGCAAGAAGTAAGATGCTAGGCTCTCTTTAGACTTTAATGTATCATTTTGTTGAAAGTTATGGGTTCTTTAACTTAATGATTTTATATTTATTTGATATCTTTATTTTTTAAATGGCAGTCTTAAAAAAATAGCAGTAATGGTTGACCTTCCTTTTTACAGAGCAGACCATTTAATGTTTTTTTATTATATGTTCTTTTAAATTTTATTGAATTATTATTGGTGTGTGCATAAAAAACGCTTACTGAAAAGTATACTTGCTAGAAAGGAGTGGTTCCTGAAAGGGGAAAAACGTGAAGAATTGAAACAAATACGTTGTTTTAAGCAAACAGTTCTGTAATCTAGCATAATCTGCCTTTTCTCCACGCCCTAGATTTGAAGAAGTACAACTTGACCTACACTGAAAGGACAAGGTTTGCACTTTTTACTTGTCTTCATCCTGGAGGCCTACACACGAAGGTGACAGGGAGAATTCTTTTGAGGGAGCCCAATGCTTTCTCATCACATGATGCCCTTAGCAATCTGGAGGCATTCAGGGGAAAAAGGGAGAGCTGTCATAACATCAGGAATCTTCTGATAACGCTTGAATTTACCAGCTCTGAATTTTTATCTTGGAATTGATAAAAATTATCATCCCATTGAGCCACATGTTAGAACTCTCTTATGTTCTTCTTCTGCTGTTTCTTCTCACCTGATCTCGTAACCTACCTGTTACATCTCAGATTTTTTTTCTGCTCTTATTGCTGGCATCTTTATCATAATCTCATTCCTTTTTTGAGATATCATTATTCTCTCCACTGCCCAGAGATGACATCTACAACTTTGCATGTGCATGTCTTGAGGTATCACCTCCGTGAAGGTATCTGAATGAACTGATCAGATTTTGTTGTATTGTACTGGGTTTATGTGGCAGGATTTTTGTAGTGGGGACACTGCAGGGGTTGCTTCTGTGGGAAGGCACCAGGAGCTACCCCCCATGTCAGACAGTTTCAACCAGCTCCAAGGTGGGCTTCTTCATTTGCTGTCACATTTTAAGGGTTTTGGAACAAGGAGTAAGCCACTTATAAGTACCAGGTGAAAATTGGAGGATGTATACATTGTAGGGTGAGACGAGGTGATGAGACACTGGAATAGGTTTCCCAGAGAAATTTTGGCTGCTCCATCCCTGGAAGTGTTCAGAGTCAGATTGGATGGGGCTTTGAGCAACCCAATCTAGTGGAAGGTGTCCCTGCCCGTGGCAGGGAGGTTGTACTAGATGATCTTTAAAAGTCCCTTCTGATCCAAACCATTCTGTGATTCTAAGAACCAGAGAGGTTTATGGTAGATGTACACAGCAGAAGAAACAGAGCAGTCAAAGTACGTTTGTTGACTGAAGGGTCTTATCTTAATCTCACCTTAAAAATGCAGATAAAGAGTTTTTAACTGCAGTGAGAACTAATAAAAGCTATAATCTAGTCTGTGAATGTATTGTAATGACTAAAATGCTGTAGTATGGTCACAAGGAAGACACTGAATTTAATAATACTGCCTGATGCTCATACATTAAAAACATGAAACTTTCAAAATCATTCTTTAATAGCATTTACCAATTGCTGTGTTACTATTGGGAATATGCATTACTGTAGGCATAATTGAGCCTATAATAAGATGTATATAAGAATCAAGTTGACTTTAATTTAACAAAACACTTGGTGCTTTGATGTTTTATGTTCAGAAAGAAAATAGCTCCAAAATTACTTTAAAATAAGTTTATTTAAAAAAAAAATAAACACATAAAAAAAATAAAGGTATATGTGCGTCTGATGTCCATGTTGTGGGTTTTTTTAATTATTTTTTCCTGGGCAGTGAGGAGAATAGGGAGGGACAGGGAGCACCTGCAGACAAACAAACCATACTCCAAACCCAGGAAGCTTCCCAGAAGTGTCTCTGCTCCTTCAGCTCCCTTCAACTGAGGAAATACTTTAAGAACCCTGCTTTTTCCTACCTAACAAGACTGTTGAGATATTTGGAGACCATAGTGCTAGAGACTTTGAAGATTAAAGTCACTATCTTTATAAGTGGGTCAGGGAAACAACTGGTGGATTTGTAGAGAGAACAAAAGCTATATTATGATTGCCTCACAATAAAATTTATGTAGAAATAGATGCAGTTTTGTTAGTTCCTGTCTTTTGGCCTAGTGCCATCTGGACATGGCAACAGAGGAACCACCAGAGTATGTTCACACATCTGTCCAGCAGGCTGTAACCATTTAATAAAGAATAAACACTAGGAAAAAAATCTGGAGATCATATGATTAGTTTGATACAATATATAAAGCTATTTCTGTTCTGTACTCAAGCATGTGGTAAAGTACCTGTGCTTTCTAATGATGGTTATTGTTTGCATTTTATTTAATGGATGGAAAGAAATGACAATCATAAAGCTCAGCCAGATGCTGATCAAAGCCGAATGTCCTGGTGTTAGTTCGTAATATTTTATTTTTGTTTCTTTGCTGTGATTCATACACACCTCAATATATCTGCTTCAAAAGATCTTGACAAAACATTTGATGGTCTTAACAAAATATATAAAACTAGGAGGAGTTGCTGATACACAAGGCGGTTGTGCTGCTGTTCAGAGGGACCTGGACAGGCTGACAGGAATCTCATGAAGTTCCACAAAGAGAAGTGCAAAGTCCTGCACCTGAGGAGGAACAATCCCAGGTGCCAGTACGTGCAGGGGGCAGACTAGCTGGAAAACAGCTTGGTGGAAAAGGACCTGGGGCTGCTGGCTGAACATGAGCCAGCAAGGTGCTTTTGCAGCGAAGGAGGACAACAGTGTCTGGAGCTGCATTAGGCAGAGGGTCACCAGCGAGTCAAGAAGGGTGATCATGCCCCTCTACTCAGCAAGAGCAAGATGACATCTGGAGTGATGGGTCCAATTGTGGGTTCCCCAGTATAGGAGAGACATGGATGTACTGGAGTGAAAGGTCACAAAAAATGGTTAAGGTATTGGAGCATCTGTAACATGGGGAGAATCTCGGCAAGCTGAGGTTGTTTAGTCTAGGGAAGGCTTAGGGGAATCTCATCAATATGTATAAATGCCTCACAGAAGGAATTAAAGCAGATGGAGACAGGCTCTTCTTGGCAGTGCCCAGTGACAAGATGGGGCATGTGGCACAAACTGAAGCACAGGAGATTCCATTTAAACATAATAAAAAACTGTCTGTGGATCTAGTCAAACACTGGAGAACAGGTGGTCTAAACATTGTGGACTCTATCTGTGGAGATACTCAAAACCTGACAGGGAAAAGCCTGGAGCAACTGCTCTAGCTGACTTTGCTTTAAGAAGGATATTAGTCTAGATGATCTTCAGAGATCTTTTTGAATTATAGAATGGTTTGGGTTGGAAGGGACCTTAAAAGGTCATCTAGTCCAACCCCCCTGCAGTGAGCAAGAACATCTTCAACTACATCGGGTTGCTCAGAACTCCATCCAGCCTGACCTATTTCTGTGATTTATTGTCCAAAGTTCTTCTGACTTTTTTACTGAGCTGAACTTCTCTGACTTCAAATGTGTGGACTTCTAAAAACTTTCTGAAAACATTCTACAAGAATAGTACAGCAGGCACTTTCAGGCCTCTAGATCATGATGAATCAAAGCCAAGGCTTCACGGGTTTGGTGCTGGCAATAGTCCTCATTTGAGTGGGAGGCTGGCCTAAGTGACCTCCAGAGGTCCCTCCAACCACATGTCTATGTGATGCTGTGTCTCCCTGTGAATTTTAGAACACTGTGTTCATCAGACTTGATATAGAAAATGAGTAAGGATTCTTGCTAATCACTGTGAATGGGGTCAGTGTGATGAATCGATTCAAGCAACTTAACCTCCTGTAGCTGCAGTTCTTTGAGGGGCTGATATTATGCACATGGTGACCTAGTTTTTATCCCTGCTGTTTGGAATTTCTGCAGCTGTGAGGATTCCTGTCACTGCACATGCAAAAAAGGACAACTTCGTCTGTTGTACCTGCAGGTGTAGTAGCATAGAGAGTGCAGGAAAAGAAAATGCTTCTAGTTAAAAAGAAGCCCAAGCTTACCAGGGTGCTTGCAAACTAGCGATGAAAGGTCAGTGGTCAACACATCTGGAGTAACGAAGTTTGCTTCTAGATCAGTAACTGTTTTTTGCTTATAAAACAGGTGTAAGTTTATGCAACAGAAGTATATAAGTTCCACTCCTCTCTTCCTCAGCAATAGCATGGAGATGTTGTTACTGAGGTAAGGATACCAAGGCCAGGTTGGACGGGACTCTGAGCAACCTGCTCTGGTTGGAGATGTCCCTGCTCCTTGCAAGGGGGCTGGACTAGATGGCCTTTAAAGGTCCCTTCCAGCCCAAACCATTCTATGATTCTATGATAGTTTGCCTCTATGCTGATCCATTTTGATGACCCTCTGCAGTAAATGAACTGTATTGAATAATCAAATCCCTTCATGTTAGCTGCTAACTAGTTTTCACTTTAGGTAGTGTCATATAGGCTATACTATTAGGTAATGGTAGATTTTAATGTCTTTTCATACCTATGCTAGTTAGAGCATGTGGACTTGTTTTGATTGCTTTTAGTGGTGATTATGAAATGGAAGACTGTCCTCGCTATTCTTTTCTCCTTTTCCTCCTTTAGGAAATGAGCGGGAGGTGGGGGAAGGAAGGAGGAATGAGGCAACACTGCAAATTGTATTGCAATGTGTCGTCTTCTAGAATGGTAGGCAACTTCAGGTTGTGTGCATCTTATGAGAGATGTTTTCAGAAGTTAACCCAAAATTATGCAGCTCATGAAATTATGCTTACTTCCCTCAGCGCTCTAGTTGCGTAGCTGTGCACACACTTGCACATAGATCTAAATTTACTTGTTCTTTTGTAATAAGTGTACCATATCAGTATATATGCGTTTAAAGTAAAATACCTAAAACATCTTTTTCATGTTTACAGCTAATTATAGCTAAGTGTACTTTAGTTTCAATTATTCTCAGTGGCTTGATTGGAAACTTGAAAAGCAGGGTTTGTATGTGTTAGCAGGTGTTCCTCTAAATATAATAAATAGTCCTGTCTGCCCATGTTCTATATTTTGTGCAATGGCAGCAACAGTTGTTAAAATACATTTGAAATATCAGAAGTTTTGGAGGATTCTGTCAGGTTATGTAAATTCAAGACTTGCTTCCCCCCCCCTGCATATCCCTGAAAATAATTTAGTAGTTACTCATCTCTTTATTTCCTCAAACAAAAAAAAAAAAAAAGGTGTCATAAAGTATATTCAGTACAATAATGAGGAACATTTAAATATGAAAAGCACTTCAGTAAACACAAGTTTAGGTAGTTTACATTGTGCTAATCTTAAGGTTCTCAGGCTAGTTTAAACAGGTACAGGACATGGGAAAAATTGAGTGTTGAAAAATTGAGTTTAGAAAGTTTAGATCTATGTGTATATACACAGAAAACGTTGCCAGCAGGAAAGCAACAGGTGTCTTTAAAAAAGTGGTCTTGTTTTCCTCTCCACTTTTGTATTAGTCCTAACATTGGCTACAGAAGCTCTGACAAGAGATCACAGACCTAAGCCTCTCTTCTGCTCCTTTGGCACTCTGAGTGAGGTAATACATTCTCTTCACCCAGCAACATGTAGCTTTTTTGGTGACTGGAAGAAGGAACAGTCGGAGATCCAAGCTGCCAAAACAGAATTGAAATGCAGAGGAGAGACAGTTACTCAACTGAAGGGGGGGGGGGGGGGCGGGGAGAAAGGAGAGAATACATGAGGAAATAAGGTGAAGAGAGAAATAAGTATAAGGATATGGACAAAGCAAAATTAAATAATTTGATTTTAGGTAAGATTTATCATTCTCAAGACAAATTAACACAAGCTGTTGGATTTAAAAAAACAAAACAAAAAAAAAAAAAACCAACCCCCAATACCAGCAAATAACAGCCCTCTTTCCTCCTTGTTGTCTGTACCCATGAAAGATGTCCCTGATACTTCTCGTTCTGACTGTGGGTTATATAACTCTTTGAAAATGAAAAGGAAAAACAAAAACTGACATAATGAACTATTGTTTAAAAAGATTGTAAATAGATTCTCTCCCTTTTGATAATATCAAATAAAATACTGAGAAACTGGTTTGATGTCATCCGAAAAGAAACTTGCCAATTGTGCTTGAAAACATAGTTTATGCTCTAGTAAAAGTTATTTCACTTTCATCTTCATTTAAATATAGTAACAGAGGCGTCAGGAAACTAAATTAACTTTTAAATCAGTGTTGTCTGAGTTATTTTGAAAAATCAGCAAATTAGTTGCATAGTTAAAGACCTGAAGTGGGCAAATTGTATGTACAAGGAAGCTATTGTTTTGAGTTGCACAAAGCACTTCAGTTGCATTTATGTGCAATAGTAGATTTGGAAGGCAGAGGAAGACTAGGACTTATGTGCTTTGGCACAATAAAATGTGAATAGTTGTATGTAATTTACGTGCAGGTATGTTTTTTAATCAGTTTTTCAAAACAGGCACAAATATGGAAACTTAGAATTTTTATAATGTCCCTGTACTGACAAGACTAAAGTTTTCAACAGGAGGGAACCTCCTGCAAAAAAGCTAAACTCCTGTGTAGTCCAAAAGGCAAAAGTTGTTTCTGATTTTTATACTCACAAAATATAGAAACAATTAATGAAGGACCATGCTTTTCGGCCTGAATTACTTATTTAATTCTAGGTGAATGGCTGGATTTTTAGTTGTTCGAAAAATGCTAGAGAAGCATAATGACTTGAAATACATGCATTTTGTCTTTATTTACAGAGGGGTGTTTTATTTATGGGTTGGTTTTGGTTTTCTTTCAGTTCTAATTTTCAATTTACTGTGCTCAAAGACTGGAAAAAAGAAGGGAGAGATGAGCAGCTGTGAGTGATGCATAGTAGGAAGAAGATGGCATTGTACCATGTAAGAAATACCCATGATTCGATTTGGACCACTTGTGGAAAAGACAGCATGCTTCCTTTTATCTTGCTTCTAGTGTTTTAATAAAATTATGTATTATGTACAGAAATGTACAGACTCACTGAGGCATAATGGAGTAAAGAAGTTAGGATGGTCCGTTAAGCAACTCCCCACCCACCCAAGCATACGTTATTTTAGTGAAGGAAAAAAACCAACAGATTTCAGACTGAATGTGTGATGGGATTATATGTTCTGCCTATTCCGTGATCTTGACTAGGCCCTATGACTGTACATTCAAGTGATCATTAAAATGGTCACAATATTGATAGAGTTCCCAATTACAGAACTGTAGCTTTGACTTTTAATTTTTCTAAGGTAATTCTGTTAGAACTGAACAGCCTTTCCCTTAGCTTCTACAGAAAAGATTGAATAGCTTGGGATTTTTTAGTTTGGAAAAAAGATATTCAGAAGCTTAAAGAATGTGAATGAGAAGCTGCTTCCTGAAGCAGGCTAGTGTATAGTGGAATGGCGTAGATGCTTTAAAACAAGGGAGTAGGTTTTCACGTAATGCTTACGTTTTGACATTAATTGCTTCTGGATGTGTATGCTGACAGTATGATTGGTCCTAAGCCTTAGAAAAATTGTTAGATAGATACCCAGTTAGGAGTCGCTAATGTGAATACAATGTATGATTTGGGGAGTGCCTAAATTCCTGGTGGTGAAAAGTTACTACGCTATGTAATGAAGTCTGGTTTTACTTGTACTGTTCTTAGACAATCATAAGTAGCCACTCTCAGAAACATGATCCTGAGCTGGGTGTTTTGAGAGTGTATGACTGTTTTTCTGTAAAAGGCCTTAAAATAATGGAAGGAAATGTTCTGCACAATAGATAGTGATATTTAAAAGCCTCTATAAGCTTTTTTTGGAAAAGAAAAAACAACCAAAGAAAAAACAAACCCACCACCAAACAAAACAAAACCCCTCCAACCAACCTATCTGTGGATGCTTGTCATAATTGTGATAAAATACAGCAAAAATGCAAACTACTCATCCTGCAGATAGAAGGGATAAATTAGATACAGAGGGGAGAATTAGCACTACCTAGGAACTGTGGACCCCTGAACATAATCTTCCCCCACCCTTCTCCCTCTTTTTTTTTTTTTTTTTTTTTAAACCAGAGCAAAACCCATTGTCATTTATGCCGTGTGTGGACAAAATAAGGACTGCGTCTGTCTTGACCACTGTATTACTTCTTTTTTAATTCCTTCTGTCTTTAATAAGTTTATGCCTGTTTGACTTTTAGTCTCATTCCTACGAATTATTTTGACTGAGTAGAACTAGAAAAGCATTCTTTTTAGATCAGTTTGTAGGACTGGGATTTCCACGGGCTTTTGGAATAGAGACTTTGTGATCTCTTTCTTTCTAATTGAGAGGCTTCCTTTCAGACATTGTAGTGGAGCTCAGGTTTTACTTTAATATGACAGTTGGGATCTTATGCATTCTTTTTCTTTTTGTATTTAAATCATATTCAAGTTAGCTATCTGAAGTCTTCAGCTCTCCTTTGCTAAAAGGAGAACAGGAAGAAAAAGCCAGGTAATCATCTACAAAGGTGCCAAAAGCAAACTTCAGCTTTTATTCTCTGAAATACATATCTTGTACATACATTCTCATGGAGTGAGTGTTTAAAAAATTGTATGTTATACATTTTTTGTTTCTTGATGATTTTCATCATGACTTTGTCTGAAGAGAATTGAGCTCATAACATTGCGCTAGACCAGTTTGGGGTCTGTGTTACAACACTGAATAACTGCATTACATAACGATTTCAAAAAAGGTACATACGGCCTTCACATCTTTTATTCTTTGCATGGTATGTCCTATGGCAAGCTTATTATTCTAATTGAATTTTTAAAAAGTAGTAATTTTAAAAGCAGTTTTATATCTGCTGATTTAGCTATGACATTTTAAGCTTTTTTTTTAATGTATATTTCCTTGGCTTTTTAAAAAATACGATGTAATAATTTTACATGCTTCTAGTCTATCTCCCTGGCGTGATCACAGTCATCTCATAACACTAAGGACTTTATGTACTTATTTATATCTACAGTTCTGGTGTGTATGCCTTGTTTTTTTTTAATTTTGATTAGCAGAATTGACATCTAGGCTATGAAACAATCTGTGAGCCTACCACCCAAGTTATGCCAGCAAATACTAGTGTCTTAGAAAAATTTTAGCTAAGCATGGATATCAGTAACAAAAGAGAGTAATTGATATGTCTCTTTGATGCTGGTGCCTTCTACTGATAGGAGTAACTTTCAAACAGAAGGAAATGTTACTTTTCCCAAGGCTTTTCATTTCAGGAAGCTTTATTAACAGTAGTGTTTCCTTTTCCTCACAAATTCTTGTCTTTGTTTGCGTTTAAGACTACATAAATACAACTCAGTTCTTTAGGATTGGCTTGTAATGGTGTTCTATCTTGGAAACATCACCCAAGGAAAGGATGACATGTCGTTTTATAATTAGATTTGTTATGATCTACATGGAAGAAGAAAAATTAAAAGTGGATTTTTTTCTATGAGTTAATCTGTAATCAACTAGTTGAGGTAGGATGACTGTGATCTTTTGGTGTCAGTTTTCAGAATCCATATTCTAAGATACTGTTTCCCAAGCTGGTTTGTTGTGTTCTTTTTTAACGTTGAGTACATCACTGGCAATGGAAACCACGATCTAAAACTTCAGCTCTGTGTTGGACTCTGTATAGTTCTCAAGAACTGAAGGCACTGTAAGAGGTACAGGCACCATTACATGGGAATCCTTGTTCTTGAAGAGACTCCTTCCACTGGAGGCAGGTTGAAGAGCACCCTGCAAAATCGATAGAGAGGGAGATACATTGTTTATGTTGGGGGAAAAAACCCATTATCACTAGTTCACTATGTATTCTGTTTCTGGTATTAGCTGCTAATCAGAGGTATATACCTGAGTCCAGAATTTCTATAAAACTCTTTCCAAATACTTACGTTGCCCAGGGTTGCTGGAATGGTTTGATTTAGGATTCTGAGTTTGTCTGAAGTAAAGATAAATTCACTTTTTGTGTTAGCCATGAGATCATCCTGTGTTCTCAGTTGTTCACAGGTCTGACCAAATGCTGCTTTCATAGTCTCAAATTAACTATCTGTTCTTTTGCAAACTGTGTCCCTTGGTTCCCTCTTCTAGGGAAGACAAGCTTCAAAATTTGCCCTTTCTTTCCTCCTCTGAGTCAGCTGGTGTTTCTTTGCCAGAACTATTGGGAAAGTTGCTCCACAGAAGGCTCCCAGGATGTTTGTGGAAGGAGAAGCACTGCTTCCTAAACAAATGTTAACTTTATCCATGGAAACAGCTTATCAGATGTGCATATTTATTCCTTTTTCATTAATCTAGTAGATATACAACAAATTTTTAAAACAGGTTGGTTGAAATGTTCATTCCGTAGTGCTACTTTCGCTGCTAAAGCTTATTAAAGAGAAACTGCATTTTTAAAGTGTTTGAAAATAACTTTCAGATCTTTTTTCAGGCAAGAGGATTAAGCCAGATTTATTTTCACAGGGTATGCATGCGCAAGTCATAGATAAAAAATATTTTCTCTATGCCTTCATCTACACTTACTTGATGGGTTCTGTTTGTTTGTTTGTTTGTTTCAAATCTACTACTACTTCCACCAGGAAATGGTGTTAATAGGTGGAGTGATAAAAGTGAACGATAGAAGCCATTTTTGCTTCTTAACAGTAAATAAAATGCGTTAACATACACCTGTAGAAAACCTTCTAACCACTAACAGAGCTGCACTTCGGCAAGTAAAGTGGAGAATAATTTGTGGTTTGCTTGTTTTGAGGTGTGAGGTTTTGTTCTTTTTATAATTCAAATGTAGATACAAATCTCTAGAATTTTGGATTAGTAGAGGTGGCAAAAAATTTACCAACAAGACTCACAAAAATACCTTGTATATTAAGGGCTTCCATTCACAAGCATATTATCATATTGTGGCAAGAAATCTTCTCTGCAGCTGGTTTTGCTTGTGTTGTGTGTGTACACTTGCAACTATATGCTTATATATATTCTGTGTTGTGGAACTGGAGAATGCTCTACAGTTGTAATAGAACAGCCTTTATTACCCTGAAGTAATTTATTTTCATAAGCTTTAAAAATTCCTTTACGGTGTAAAGTTGCTTTTGCCTGTTGATAGTAAGCTCCAAATATTTCTCTTGACAAGGAGGAAGAGGAATGGAAGAAATCTTTTCATATGCAGCTGTACATACAATACACGTGCAGCCTTGACCTATGATAGAAGTAGCCACAGAAACTGTCAGAAGCCTTGAAAACATATGATTTTGTTGAGATATGCCTTACAGTGAGATAATCCACTATGGCAGGGGGGATTAGAGAATAAGTATATTAAAAATAAATTACGCTTTACAATTTGAGACTGTGTTTGAGCACAGGTATATAAAATTTTGTGTGTTCATCATATGTTAAAAGAGTATTAAAGCATGGTGCTGATTAAATTATTATTGACATTTCCTATTATCACATATATTTAATTATCATGGCAAATGGCAGCTTGTTTTTGAGGTGATAAATAGATTTGTCTTTTATAGTTGAAATGTTTCCTGAACTAGAAAATATCATATTTCCAGACAAAGGTTTCATTTTGAGATTGTTAATGTAGAGTAACCGTAATGTTAGGGGAAAAAAAATCACTAATATTAGGAAAAATACATGTAAAATATCAAAGTTAAATAAATTCACAGAACTGAAGGTGGAATTTGCGGAAACACACAGCTGTGTGAAGTGCTACTTAAGAGCTGAAGAGCTATATAGAGCCAAGCCAAAATAGAGGAAACAAATCTCATGCTCCGTCCATGGCACTGGCAAAGAATAAGAACAGGGAAGGCATCTATGCAGGTATTCTCCTCTAAAATACCTTCCCGGCTTTGATTCTGCATGGGATAAAGATTTCCAAGGTCAAGAGAGTGATCTGAATAACTGAAAAATCTGAAAAAGCTAATTAACTATCACCAGTGTGTAACGTTTCTAGTGAAAACTTTCATGAACTTTGAAGACTGTGCTGAGCCCAGGTCTGGAGGTGCGGCCAGCAGCAAGGGCTGTTTAGAAACCATTGCTGGACATTCATACTGCTGCTTTTTTCCGGGAGTGCAAATCAGGAGGAATGATCTGAGCACATTTCATGCACATAGACAGTAGGGAGTTAAGCCCAAATCACAGCTCTTTTTTCTTTGCCAGATTTCAGAAACATATAGGGTACCAGTGCTGGTATCCTGGTGCTTAAGGCATTCTCCTAGAAAGTGAGAAGGATGGAACTGAATAGATGGAGGGTTTCTGCTTAGTGAATCAGTATTTCCCTTCAGCATTCTAGCGCCTGGGCTGTTGTGTGACAAATGGGCAATAACATCAATTAATCCAGTTGTCTGGATACAGATAATGTGGTTGAGAAAGCTAAATGCAGGAAATGTTTAATGTAATTTGAGGTGCTTACTTCAAGTGTAGCTTAGGTATCTAAATCCATGAAAGAAGTAAAATTTCAGAAACACGTTTCTCTTGTGCATTTAGTTTTGGTGGCTGTAGGTATTTCCTCTACACAGGATACTGAGTATGGTGAAGACTATTTTTCTATACCTCAGGCTGCACATTAAGTGTGTAGAGAATGAAGGTGCTTAATGGAGCCTGTGAATTCCATCCCTAGAGCCAACTGGCTAATTTCTCATGCTCTCGCCTTTAGTGCTCAGTCTTATTTTGGATCTGATTCTTGGATACATTTTAACAAGAATAATTAAAACTGGTACAGTGAATTCAGTGAGATCACTTAGGGCATATTTGTTGATTTGGGTAGTTCTGTACACAAAGAATAAAAGATTCCGTTTTTCACTTATATAAAAAATTCATTTTAAACATTCTGAAAGCAGCCTTATCTCTGATTCTCAATGAGTGTATCTTTCATGGAAAAGAAACAAGCAATGAAAAGAAAAATTGAAAAGGTTTTCAGTGCACAAAACTGTATTTGTATGTTACAAAGTGGATAGTGTGTATGTAAAGAAAACTTTCCAGGTGCAATTTGCATGCATAGTCATACAGAACTGTGCTGCTTGTCATGCTTGTGTTAATGGTATTCACTATTTAATATCTGTAAAAATACTTCATTATAGTCAATCAAAACACTCTAAACAGGCGTAGGCAATACTAATGCCAATATTTGTCTCTATGTTCTTCTGTCTCTTACTTTCTTGTCTCCTGCTTCATATTTAAATTGCAAGTTTCTTGAAAGAGATACCCATCTTAATCAGTACGCAGAAAGTGGGAAGATGTTGATGAAGTCTGTAGATGAGGCAATGGGAAAGCATCATTAAATAGTGAAAGATCATTATATTATAGAAGAAAGATTGAATAATTCTGAAAACTGAATTGATTAGGGTGAAATGTAATAGAAAGTGGAAATGGCAAAAGAAGCATTTTTACATTTATCAGTAGGAGAGTGCTTGAGAAAACCTGAGAAGTGCTAGCTGACCCAGATGGTAATTGCTGAGCAAAAATGAATCTGAGTTCTGTAAAAAGGCACATTTGATATTAGGCTGTATTAGATGAAGTATTTCTGAAATAGCTAGAAATAAAATATTGACATTTTACAAAGCACTGGAAAGATCTAACATAAAAGTTTGTATTCAGGAATGATTTATTATGATTGTAATATATGCAGCTAAAGACTAGGAGAGTTAATTATTTGACGTACAAAATTAAAGTTTAAAAGACTTGTGATCTTCCCCCCATGTAAGTACATCAGAGGGTAAACACCGAAGGAAGAAGAGTTACTTGAGATAAACAATGGTTCTGGCAAAAGATCAAATATCTGTAAGGTGGGGCATTACTATGTTTAGGCTGGAAATTGGAAAGTGTTTAACTATGCAGATTTTTGTGGTTCTGACATAGCTTTCAATTAAAGCTTTATCTTTTATAGACCTGCAGTATCTATTACTCAAACGGAACTTGGTTAAAGAAAAATCGTATGAGAGGATTGGCCATGTTGGACTTTCTCACCTAGGTCTGGCTGTATGCTGCTGTTTGAGCAACACAGAGCTGCACAACAGAGCCTTGGTCTACAGCTGTGGCTCCAAAGCACTGTAGTAACAGAAGGAATGCTGAACATCACCCATGTTCTATAAATTCTTCCATCTGAGAGGCTCACTTAAAAGTAAGCTGACTTTCTGTGTATAACCTGAGAGAAGCTCAAGTTCTGGTTAAGATATTCTCTTCTGCAGAATGGTATGTCAAGTTTTTCAGTGCCAGTATAATGGTTTAGACTTCAGTACTTTTTGTAAAAAAAAAAAACTTTAAAAAACTACTTCATTTAAAAGAGGAACAGGCACAAGCTTCATGCAATATTAAAAGTATACAACAAAAATAAGTTTATAGAATTATATAGAACGACCTTTTTTTTTCTATTTTATACTCTTTTTCCTTTCCCAGTGTTTCCCAGTAATTCATAATGCTTCTTGAAATTTCCTAATTTCCTTTATTAGTATGACCAAGCACTGAGCGGATGTTTTCATCGACTTACTTAGCACAACCACACTCTTTGCCCCTTAGTGTTACTGGTCCACTCAGAGCCTCTTGTTAAGCTAGGATTAGTTTTCCATACATGTATCATTTTACATGAATCTAAATTTCACCAGCCGTTTTATTACCTGGTCACTCAGACTGATAAGGTGTTTTGGCTGTTTTTTAAGGCACTCGTCCTTACTATGTTGAACAAGTATGTACGATCCGTAGATTGTCTCACTTTGCTGATCTGCTGCCATCCCTTTCTCCTTCTCCCTTGCCGTGTTACTTACGCGTGTGTTAAGCAGGACAGTTCCCAGTACAGCTCCTGCGCAAGTGACTTCCCCCTGTTGTGAGAACTGAGTCTGAACTCGCATCATCTGGTTCCTCTGTTTTAATCAGTTATTTTTCTATGCCACAATCTTTGCTTTTATGTCTTGGCAGCTTAGTTTCCTTAAAAGCCTTTAGTGAGGAATTTTGTTTCAAGTCTTTTTGAAAAACTGAGGAGGCTTTGTGAGCTCAGTCACCCTTGTGCACGAGGTTGTAACCCCTGCAGAGGACTAAAGCAGGTTTCTAAGGTAGGACTTGCATTTACAGAAGCTATACTGGCTCTTCACAGATGGACTGTATTTTGTGAGATGTCCACTAATTCTGTCCTTTATTATAATTCCTATTATCAAATCTCAAGCTTAGTCAAATGTATTCCAGAGAACTTTTTAGTTTCTCAAGCTTGGCTCCAGTGTTCAGGTACCAAAGAAGTTGCAGGATTTGGCCACTCCATCCTGTGTTTCATTAGAACCTGTCGGTGAATACCATGGAGCCTAGGCAGTATGTTCATTTGTGTGTTTGTACCATTGCTGCTTCTCCATGGTTACTTTCATTTTGAACTGAATCTCTGCTTAGTGACTTAATGACTTTGTTATTTAGTCAGCTGATTATTACACTTTACCCTGTACCAGCATTTGCTTTAGTGAGTTGTGTACTCGGGCACTGCCCTTCCAGTGTGATATCCTTCAGTAGGCTCTGCTTCTGCCTGTGAGGATTCCTTTGTTTTAGGAGCCCATTCTGGATTTTTAAAGTCATTCTCTTTTTTACATACTTCCACCTTGCGAAGATTAGCACATCTGTGGTGATTTTTCTTGGTCTTTGTTGCTCATGCAGTGATACTGATTTTAAGTACGTTGTAGTCACTGCTTCAGTGGCGCTTTCACGGTGAGGTCTTGGACCTGCTCTACACATTCCTCAGTGCAAGCACGTCATGGGGTTGTATTTCCTGCTTTGTGATGCTAACCATGAAACAAACTCTGATCTAAATAATCAGTGGGATCTAAAAAATCTCATATTCATATTTGTTCTGTGTACATAACGTCTAATACCATTGAATGCTCTGCCTTTTCTACATCTCTGATGTCTGTTAGCAGGTGATGCCTCTGGTGCAATTGTTGTCACTGTCATGGCTGGGCAAGTAGCAATATGCAGCAAAACTTTTTATTTTTATCTGAAACTTCCATCTGTGCAGCTTCTCTGCTAGTCACTGAAATGGTAGTTTGATACTTAGCTTTGATTTTAAACTTTTTTTCTTTAATAGATAGTTCTGTTGTACACCTAGCACAGTTTACTGTTGTCTTTATATTTTGTGTGCCCGGTCTTTCTTTCACAAAGCTTCCAATATGCTTGATGTATTAATGTTGATTAATGTTTTTATTTAGGACAAGAAATTGATCTAAAATGGTTCTCCAAATTTTCAATTTTGTTCTAATGCTGAAAGTATAAATACTGTATTCTGAATGATTAATGCATTCCATAAATACTGAGACATAGGCATTAATAATTTGATAAAACTAAGCATTTAAAACATAGTTTAAGGTGTAATTGTATATAAAATGAAAGTTAGAGAAGGACATGGACCAGTTGGAGAGGGTCCAGAGGAGGGCCACGAAGATGACCAGAGGGCTGGAGCACCTCTCCTGTGAGGACAGGCTGAGAGAGTTGGGGCTGTTCAGCCTGGAGAAGAGGAGGCTCCAGGGAGACCTGATAGCAGCCTTCCAGTGCCTAAAGGGGGCCTACGGGAAAGATGGGGAGAGGCTGTTCAGTAGGGCCTGTTGTGACACAGGACGAGGGGTAATGGTTTTAAAATAGAGGGAGGTAGATTTAGATTGGATGTTAGGAAAAAAATTTTTCCTAATGCGAGTTGTAGAACACTGGAACAGGTTGCCCAGAGAGGTGGTGGAAGCCCCATCCCTGGAAACATTCAAGGCCAGGCTGGATGAGGCTCTGAGCAACCTGATCTAGTTGGGGATGTCCCTGCTCCTTGCAGGGGGTTGGACTAGATGACCTTTGAAGGTCCCTTCCAACTCTAACCATTCTATGATTCTATGAAGAAAAAATGGCACAGCAAAGAACAAAATGTCTTAAGTGCTATGCATGCAGTATGCATAGTATGCATGCTAGTACATGCTTTTAATGTAGAAATATGCAAATGTGTACTTTTTCCAGCTCTTCTGTTGAAAACCAAGAGTAATAAAATGGAACAAATAGCTGAACAGTATCAGAATAGTAATATTAGAAATATATACTTGGCAGAACATTTTTGTGTTAAAGGTATATCACTCTCATTTTAAGGGGAAAAGAATTTATTTTGCTAAAAAAAAAAGGGAAATGGCATTTTCTCTTAATTTGGAAAAAAAAACCCCACCCAAACAACTAAGTCACATAATCAGCATTTCTTCCTTCTGATTGCTTGTGTTAGGTGAGTCTGGTACCAGTAGGTCAAGATTCCACAGTTATTTGGGATTTGACCTCTAAAATTAAATAAGATCTTTAGGACAGGAGTAATGTCTTTATTCAGAGTCTAGCGCTAAACATAGTCTCAGCATGATACCACAGTAAAAATAGTAATAAGCACAAAAATAAAACCTTTGCCATTTTTACGATCACTTCTTTGCCCTTTGTTCACTGTGTTCTACTATGAGAACCCACACAAAAAATTGGACTTTTTTTTTTAATAATTAATTTTATCTAAATTTAAGACCCTGAAGAATTTAGAATTATCCTAGCAGAATTTGTAGGGAGTGTTCTCTACCTGTACAGATTTAGTACACCGTGTTTTGAAGCAGTTATCCAAGCATGAACTAGGGATGCCTGGTGAAAGTTCTTTAATCCATGCCACAGAAGACTTTTCAGCTGATCTGTGGAATTTACTGAATACTTAAGATTAACCATCCTCATTTCAGTGAATAAGTTCCAGGAAGCTTGCAGTTTAAATAATGAGAATAATGTAAGTAAGTACTCTCTGTGTTCCCCTTTCCACCCCCTAAATTATTTGTTTGAGTTTCAGGAACCCTTCAGAGCTGTACAATGAAGTCCTTCAATTTTCTTTCTATTTCTGTATTGTCAGTTGGAATTAAAACTAGAATTATGAATGCAGCAAATAAGCTGCCAAAATATGTAACAAACTGTTTCAAGGCTTTTCAATTGTCTTATTTTATATATATGTTCCATTAATGCATGAGGAAATCTTCTGTAGTGCATAGGAACAAGCAGTTACTTCAGGCTTAATTTATATAGCAACTTGAAAGAGTCTATTTTAATACTAAAAAAGTGAAATGCTTTTTTTAACACAGAAATGTGGCAAATGTAGTATGCACCCAGCCAAAGATGATAATTTAAAATGTATTAAATACTGAATGTAGTGTTTACTTCATATACTTTCTGGTAACAACTTTAGCTTGAATTTCTCAGAACATTTATACAGCTTTAGCACTTGCTCTTGGATTTACTGTGAATTTTGCCCATTCTTTGTTCTTTTCAACAGGAAAATGTAAGTGAAGAATCCAGTAGCATTACCCGTTGAAGTTTAGAATTACATTTTTGTGTGTGTACAATATCTGTAACTACTGAAACTTGCTTCCCAGGTGGCGCATATGTTTATTTTTGAAATAATTTAGTAGATGCAAGATTTAATTTTTTGTTGATATACTGATTTCTCTGTTTTGAATTATTTTAATTAGTCCCTGAAAAATACTTTGAATATTTTTACCATCATTGTTTATTACTCGGAATTGGTCTCATTACAATTACAAGAACTATCAGGGCCCTCTTTAGGGGGGAGAATCCAGACATAGACTAGCAGTCCAAGACATTTCTACTTATTCTCTGCCCTCCTTCATGAGATTCTTTATTTGGAAATTATTAGGAATGTTTCTTCTCTGTGTGCCTTTCAAGGATTCTTACAGACTCATCTGAACTCCACATCTTGAGATGCTGTTGCCACAGTGGCAGAAGAGCAGCTGAGTGATAGGGTTGTTCATTATAATGTCAGGAGGAGAACTGAGGACCTTGCTGCCAGGACAGCCGTGCCAGACAGTGTTAGCATGTTCAGTCAGAAATAAGCACGTTCCCACTTCACAGGATACTGCACAGCGCATAATTATGCTTGACTATAGTCTCTTTCTCTCCCTGTTTCAGTTTGCAGAGGTGGATAAAAAGCATGTTGGTATGGGGTATGGTGATTACATGCAGTTCTTTACAGCGCTGCTTTAAAAACATTCACTCTTAAAGTGATAAATCAGCATCTGATCGTACTCTGAATTCTGGTAATTGAGGGCAGCACACACCTGGAAGCTGATACTAACACTGGAATCTGGCATGTAGGAAGGGGTCTCAAAAACAGAAATCCTCACCATAAAAAGACAGGCCCAGTTTGTTCATCTGTTAGCGTTTCTTTTTCAGGCTAAGGTTCGTATTTCCATATAATAGGTGTTTAGGAGGTATAGTATTTGGTAAAGGCAAACATTCTTTTTAAGTAGCTGTCCTCATTGCCTTAAGGTTGTTGCAGCAACACAGAGAGACAGCATAACTGAGTTCCTGAACAGTGTCCTTGGTCTGTGTCTGAAAACATAATTCATAAGGCAGTTACCTGGAGTCAGTACAAGTGCTAGAATGAGTGGCATTTATGCTCCCAACATAGATGACTGAGACTCTTGACAAATGAATTCTGTTAGAGTTTGTTACAGAGGTTTAAGATGCTGCTGTCTGCCATCTGTCCCACCTATCTGATGCCCCTTTGCAAAGGTGGAAGAAGATTTGTCTGCTTTTCATGTGTTCTTCGTTTAGTACACTAGCAGGCATGACAGATAGCTTAAGCTAAATTTGCCAGAGCTTGTGTGGCTGAAGCTTTGAGATAGGCAGAAAAACAAGGTACAGTTTTCTGGGGTTAGAGTGTTTCCTTAGATGAGCTATTTTTGCTGTGAGAACTCTTCCCTCCACACGTCCTTCTTTTCTTCTGTGTTTTCCCAGTGTTTTTATTTGGGACAAATAAGATTTATTCCCAGGTACAATAAAAGATACTGGTTCTCAAGTACGCAGATGACCTGTGGTTTTTGTGAGGTATTGCAGCAACTTTCTTTCTTTGGGAGTTTGCCAGACTTGAGACATTGGTGGATGTTTTTAAGGAGAGGTTAACTAATCATTTGCTAACAACAACTTGCGTATAATTGATCCTTTCTTAGAATGGGAGGGTGGGCTGCAGATGACCTGAAGCTTTCCCTGCTATTGTGCTCAGCTTTGTGATTCTTAGAGTTTTTTAAAACTCCCGCAGGAGCACCCTTGGGATTTGCTCATTGTGGATTCCTGCAGTGTTCAGTCTCCTGAGCACCTGAATGGGGTTCAACACAGAGACAAATCTTCCCGAGTGGCCTCTGCAGGGTGGCAGGCTGAAGAGAGGAGCGCTTTGGCAGAAGGTGCCTTTGCTGCCTACCTCCCCCTCAGAAAGCCTGGAGGAGTTAGGAAATAAACAGAGACACAAAAGATGCTCTGCTGAACATGGCTGGTTAGAGAGTCCAACTGTTAAGCTGAGGTCTCTCCAAAGTCTCTCAAAGCAGCAGGAAAATCTGCCAACTGTCCCTAGGGGAGACTCTTTTGGGAAGCCCTGGCAGAGCTCCTTATGATTTCCACAGTGGAGTGTCTTTATCTTGCAGGAGATGTCAGGGCTTCCTGAAGTGGAGATGGAGTCTCTGGGTAAAAGCGCTTCCTTGCCAAGGAACTCGCCCTGTGGAGCTCTTTCAAGTAGACTTCGTGGTCTTTGTATACACCTTATGTCCAATATCATGTTTTCAGTACCATTTCAGCAATCCTCACCGGAAGCTGAAAGGGGATTTTTGAAGTTGGTTTTCTTCATCTACAGTTATGTTTAGAACAAGCAGGTGACCTTTAAGCAAGTTGGAAGTGGCAGGTGGGAAACTGAGGCCTCTTGAAGACATAAAATATATCAGTCTCATGCAAACTTCTGAGAACTTTGGAAACGTATTTTCTTCACATTCTGCTCATTCAATATTGGCTATTAGAAATCACTAAAAAATATAGCAGTGATTGAAAGCTTAGATTTAAAGGAAACATTCTCAGCAACGTACATTCAAAGTGAAATTTTCTACTTTTGTCATGAGAAAAGCCTGACCCTAAAGCTATTTTGTTTCAATTTAATTGTTACTGTGCTGTTTTGTTGACTGGATCTACAAAGAACAAGAACCTCGTCTTCTTATTCTTGGTCTCAAAGTTAACAGTTTAACAGCTTTAACTGTTGTGTAATCATTTGGTTATTTTCCCTAATTATGTGACGAGATTCTTCTCTTTCTTCAATAAGTAGTAATATTTTTGAGTTACAGCAATAGTAGGGAATAATTTCTTTATGGGGAATAATTATGGCTCGGTAAACTTAAAGCCTTCATTATGAATGACTGTATGACTACACGTGCTGGACAATCACTTTCAGCCATATTATTTATTGATAACGTCTAAATATTTACACAATGGTAATTTAATGGTGTTACTGTTAACTCTTGTACAAGGTTGCTTTTTGTTATTTTTTTTTCTTATTTCCTCTTATATTAACAAAATATTTTCCCAGTATTGGTTCCTGATGTACACTGGGTATTGGAAGAATATGCTTTGGACTTGTAACGTAGCTTAATAGCAAAACAGAAGGTTTTCCTTTATGTCTGGTTAGTTCTCTGGAGGGAAAGTGGGTTCAGTGTATGATTGCGACATAAATTTTGAAATATCTCCTTTCTTGTTGCATTAATCATGGAATCATAGAATGTTTTGGGTTGGAAGGGACCTTTAAAGGCCATCTAGTCCAGCCCCCCTGCAAGAAGCAGGGACATTTCAACCAGATGAGGTTGCTCAGAGCCTCATCCAACCTGGCCTTGAACGTTTCCAGGGATGGGGCATCTGCCTCCTCTCTGGGCAACCTGTTCCAGTATTCTACCACCCTCATCATAAAAAATGTCTTCCTTATGTCCAGTCTGAATCTACCTCCCTCTATTTTAAAACCATTACCCCTCGTCCTATCACAACAGGCCCTGCTAAAGAGTTTCTCCCCATCTTTCTTGCAGGCCCCCTTTAGGCACTGGAAGACCGCTGTTAGGTCTCCCCGGAGCCTCCTCTTCTCCGGACTGAACAGCCCCAACTCTCTCAGCCTGTCCTCATAGGAGAGGTGCTCCAGCCCTCTGATCATCTTTGTGGCCTCCTCTGGACCTTCTCCAACTGGTCCATGTCCTTCTTATGTTGGGGGCTCCAGAACTGGACACAGTACTCCAGGTGGGGTCTCATGAGAGCAGAGGGTCAGAATCACCTCCCTCAACCTGCTGGCCGTGTTTCTTTTCATGCAGCCCAGTTTACGGTTGTCTTTCTGGTCTGCAGGTGCACATTGCCGGCTCATGTTGAGCTTCCCGTCTACCAGCACTCCCAAGTCCTCCTCCTCAGGGCTGCTCTCAATCCATTCTCCTCCCAGCCTGTATTTGTGCCTGGGATTGCCATGACCCAGGTGCAGCACCTTGCACTTGGCCTGGTTGAACTTCATGAGGTTGGCACGGACCCACCTCTCCAGCCTGTCAAGGTCCCTCTGGATGGCAAATAATACTCAGGTTACTGTGCCTCTCCCTCCCCCTGTCTCATGTACATTGGCATGGATCATCTGTTGTGATAGGATGAGATGTAATGGTTTTAAAATACAGAGAGGTAATTCAGATTAGACATAATTCTTGCTTTTGGAGGTTCCTGCATTTTTAGCTTTTGTTCATTGCATTCTCTTTTGTGTTGTAATTGTTATTGTTTGTTTTTTGGTCCCTGCCCCGGTCTGTTTAGTTTTGGACCTTCTACTCATAGTATGGTTTTCTTCAGGGTTCACCCTTTACTTTACTGCTGTGCAGTAATCTTCAGCTAAGTCTGTGAGCTTTGGAGTTTGAACTTTGAGTGACTGCTGTACTTCATTATTGGAACAGACGTTTCCGTGTCTGTACCATGTCTTTGGGCAAATGCATTTGCAGATGTTTTGAGCCAGATGCAAGAAGAGGGTTCAAAGAGAAGCTCTAGATAGAATCTTCTGAGAAAACCCATAGTTATGGGCTTAGATCCTAGACCTAACTGTTCAAAGTTTTCTCACTTCAGCCAGACTTTTCATCAAGGACAAATAAGACTGCTTTCGATTGTAAGACCACCATGCATTTCAGGGACAAGTTCTCAGCCAAGCTGTTTCTGTTAGTACTTTAGCTATTTTCTACTAAGTATGATGGATTTGCTTTCCCCATTCCATTAAAAACTACTTTAAAACTTGTTAGCTTGCAGAGAGCCAAGGAGGTACAGCAGGGCATTTCGTGACTTCCAAAAATTTTGATCGATGCTCTGATATACAAGACAAAGAAGGCAAAACTTTGGGTTGCTCTTGCTCAGTGGATACAGGTGATAGTTTTGGTGGCCCTGTTACTTGCTCTAAAGTTCTTAGTATTACGTCTCACTGCTTTACAGACCTTGGCGTGGTACTATACTGGCGATACTTAGGGCCACTCTTTTGGTTGCTCATACTTTTTCCAGTTCAGTAGTTACCCTCAGTTGTGAGAGTTGCCTTTCTGCTGAGACTTCAAAGCCTCCAGTGACATACTGTGAAGAATGTTGCATGCTGGCTGTCTCAGACATCTTTAAGTCAGACACATAGAGTATGTTTCATTTCCTGGTGGTACTAAGGCAAGGACACTAGAAGAACTTGTGTAGCTACCCAAATCCCTAATCTGCTCCTCAAATTATGTTTATTTTCATCTCTCTTGAAAGCTTTGGCCTACATAGTTGTCACAGTGTGAAGGAAATCTTATGACATGAGACTACAGCACTATAGGAGTGATTCCACACAGCGAGTGAGCTCAAATGGCAACTGTTCTTCTGTTCTCACATGGATATCTGACTCTCTGTCTTATCTCAGGGATATGAGAGCTAGTGTAAGCAAAGACTAACCCTTCTTAAAATTCTTTGGCTTCAAATATAACTCAAAAGTCAATCAGTTCTCAGAAATAGCTGAACTGGGAGGTCAGGAGATTCCTTTCCAATCACTGTTTTTTGTCTGCTTGTTGTCTTTCACGTTCTTTTTGGTTCTTTTCCTTCTATTGGTTTTCAGGACACTTTACTTCTGTATCCTCTGTCTTGCAGAAAATGCCTTGCAGTCTGTAGTGATCTGAGCATTGTTGTTGTGTGCTGTTGGGGTTGATATGTTCTTATGCATAAAGTACCCCTTTAGTGGTGTAAAAAGAATAGCTCTTTTCTCTTTATTAGTTAAAGACTCCCTGCAAATTAGTTTGAGATATTAGTAAATATAGAAAGTCTCTACTAACCCTTATGCAAACCCCTGGAGAATAGCAGAGCCATTCTGGACTTGGTTTCCACCTGTGCTTACTCTCTCCAAGCTGTGATCTGTACAAAGGGTTTTTCCTAGTGCTTCCTTACATCCTCTTCCCATACCCTGATGAGCTTCTTAGGTATTCTGGGCCATATAGCATCCTGCCCTTATGCTGAATCCCAGGCTAAATTCCACATCCACTCCTTTTCAGGCATGTCTCCGGATTATGTGGATTCCTGACTGGTGTTTCATCAACGTACTGATTACAGTCTACTGGACAGTCTTGTTGTCTGTAAGTTAATAAAATAACCTGAATCAGTATCTGAAGAGCACCTCTGATAATCAAGGTATTCTTGTCAACTTCCTTGGCAACGCAACTTGTACTTTCATCAGAAAGGCACGTTGTTGCTTGATTTTAATTATCTTAAATTTAATTATAGTATGTTTTAGTTATGTAAGACTGGAAAGACAGTAAAGGACAGAAGTACAGTTGGAGAGACAGAATTTTCTAAAGAAAATGGGCAGTGAAGAACACTTTCAGAATGGGATGAAACTAATGTTAATTGTAAATCTAGACTTGAATTGACATAGTCTCCTGTCATCTAAGGAGTGAATTGCGCTTAAATTTAATATTGGGGCAAGGATCTAACTAGATTTAAGATGGAACTTGATTAGTTTAGTTCATGAATAGGATTATACAGTGTTGTCGTCCGCATTGCATAGGATTAGATTTGTAGTTTAAGGATGGCATATCCTAATCAAATTGCAATTTAGCCACTCAAAATATATATATCTCAGATAGTCAAATCTATTTATTTTCCAAGATTGCTTAACACTGTGTATAAATACATTAGGCTCCTCCCTGCCTAGCTGAGACATTTGAGTCACCCACACATGCTTAGAGGTGCTTAATTTGTCTAGATATCTGGACAGCCTCCTAAATTCTCTATCACTCCCAGGAGAAGCTTGAAAAGGTGAGCTGGGGATTAGATCTATGACTGATTTCATCTCGTGTAAGAGTGGTCATTACTGTCTCTGACTGATAGAGCATTCAATTGGTTATGCCGTATTAGAGCACTGAAAAATATGAGTGTAACACTCAAGTTAGGTGATTTAAACCTATGTCTTCCATCTTCTAGGGAAAAAGGGCTAGGCAGTAGAGGAAAAATGCCTTTCAAGTAACAGGGACATTGAACTGGAAAGACACATATCTAATTTTCTAATATATAATTCTGGAGATTATTTTATCTAATTACAGTATATATATATTTTAAATGCATAATTCTTTCCTGGGATTAAGAGCTGGAAACTTAGTTCTGCCATTTGCCCCTAATATTACAATTTCTGGATAAGATTTGGCTTCCTTATTTGCTTGCTCAGTTTCAAGTGCTTTCACACAAAGTGTTCTATGACTTAATGCTTTTGATTACTGCAATAGGGGGGGCATGAATTAATTCCTCTTAATCTGGCTTCCATTCTTTAAGCAGTCTTTCCATTTCTTGGGTGAGTTCTCCAAACAGCAGGTGGTTGTTCAGGAGGCAAGAACCATCCTTCCTTTCATGCCTATACTTCAAAGAGGGTTGATAGAGTTAATCTGAAGTACCTGGAGGCCTTTTAGGTTTCCTGTTGGTTCCATACATCCTTGGTTGAAAAGAAAAAAAAAAAGTAAATGGACTGGATTGCTTTTTGTGTTTTCTTTGCATTCTGTGGAAACACAAACGTTTACCTAGGTATGATGATTTCCCACTGCTGGCCTTGGAGACAGCTAAAGTGACTATGTTGCTGTTTTTCCAGCCATGCCCATTTCCTCCCTTTTTCTGTGCTTGAAATCAGCATTTTAATGACAGCACCAACATTTGATAACTAGAATTTTATACAGGTTTATTCCAATACTGGGTCCTAAATTCTCTGAATATCTACAGGTAACATATCTTAAATTACTGAAATTTTTTAGTTCCTTGGTTCTTGTGTTATCTACCTCTGAGGCAAACAAGTATCTTTATTACTTGATAATTATATGTAGTAGTTCAAAGTCTGACAATTCCAGGCTATCTTTTCAGGGCTCCCTGTAGAGACAGCTAAAGATAATCTCATTTCTCCATCCCTATTCAAGCACTATCTACGCTTTGCTAAATACTTGTTAAGAAAGAAGGAGCTGACTTCATTAACTCCCTCACTAGGTTTGCGCTTCCTCTTGGCTGACTGGGCTAATCTTTTTGCTCTGTTGTAGGGAATAAACAGATTCACCATCTTTTCTTTTCCTTTTCATGTCTGTAGTCCCTCAACGCCCTCAAAGGAGCCAGCAGAGATCCATGTTTACTCAGTGTTTCCCTTATCACAGAATATATTACGATTTTCACATGTAATATGAAAATTACATGTGAATTGTCATTCAGGGCCATGGATGTTTTCACTGCAGACTGAGAACGCCTTATTTTCCCTGATAAGTATGTACATGCAGGTTTTTTGGTCATAGTGATTTAATAATGCTGATGCCATAAGTCTTGTGGGGGTACATTTACTGTCTCTTTATTAAGAAACCTCATGTAAGAGGAATGTTCAGCTGAAAACAGTCTTCTGAGTTCCCTTGAAAAGCTTCCAAATGTGAACAGTTTGCTTGAAACTGAGATGGCATCTCTAGTTTAATGACTGTAGTTTTCATTCCCATGGATTTTGTATTTCCAAGCCCAAATCAGAAAGCACAAGACTGTGAATTTCAAAATGTTCTTATTTCCTATTTGTGCCTCCAGTTATTTAAGCTAGTAACTCTAAATAATTGTTGTTTGAAGCATAGCACAAAACCCGGTTATTTTAACAATCAAGTTTCCAAACCTGGGTTCAAGAAAAGGAGGTGAATGCAGTCATTCTTTGTCTGTTTGTTTATAGTTCCTATTTCAGCCCAGTCATTCCTAAACTACTCTCTGATTTGAGGCAAATTTCATAGGGGAGTGGATATTTGAAACACTGTTAAATCCTGCACATATTATGAAAATGTATGTCTTTGCAAATGTTATAGGCAATGGAAAGGTGACAGTGTTAGTTTACATGTAAATAGATACAGGAAACCAGAGAGGAAAGGCATCTTACAGATATCCCAATTATGGGAACAGCTTTAGTTAAGGCTCACCATCAACCATGACACAAAAGCCTTGAGAGGACTAACTTTAATTAGTTCCAGTGTTCACAAAAAAAAAAAAAAAATAGTTTTCTCTGCAATATTTATTCCTTTCCTGGCAAGAATATTTCTCAAACTTGGATACGGATGGTGAAAGTAAATGCTGGTTAGGATTAATCTTAGTATTTAAATTTAGGGGAAAATACTTATGGAAGTATAAGGTCTTTAAATGCTGCTTATGAAATTACGAGGAGATATAATTTTGTCTGTAAAATAAGTTTTTCCTTGTGATATATTTTAAGGTGTTTAAATTATGGCTTCCAGAAATGATGAAATATGAGAAATAGTTTCCTAAAATATAACAAGTTTAAAAACTTTCATGCAGGTAATCCCTACTTGCTACATAAATTTGCTAAATGAATACTGATTCTTTTATAGACCAAAGGATGCAGCCTTATTTATTTTTCATCAGAGTATTATAACAAGGGCAAATAGCATCACGTTACTTGTTAATAAATATCGGCTTGAGTAGTTTCTTTGATTTTCTGTAAAAGATGATTTATTCTTTGGAAGTCATATAAATTTGGCTAATAGAAAACACTTCCTATTGCAACTCCTAAATGTGGTTCTACAAAGAATCTGATTTAACTTGAGAATAGCTACTTAAAGGACCAAGAATTTGAGAGTCTGGACCTCAGACCTCAATTTTCAAAGGACATCCAATCTAGAAACTTAATGGGGGGGGGGCGGGGGGGGATTTGCAAAATTGAATTTATGCAGGTGCAAATTTAGAGTAGGTGATAGCAAAAAAATAATGGTGTAAGTGACAGAATTCATAGAAACATAGAATGATTTGAGGTGGAGGGGACCTTAAAGATCACCTAGTCCAACTCCCCTGCCATGGGCTGCGGCACCTTCCACTAGACCAGGTTACTCAGAGCCCTGTCCAACCTGGCCTTGAACACTTTCAGGGATGGAGCATCCACCACCTCTCTGGGCAACCTGTGCCAGTGCTTCACCACCCTCACAGTAAAGAGTTTCTTCCTTATGTCTAATCTAAATGTACACTCTTTCAGTTTAAAGCCGTTACCACTTGTCTGTCACTACAGGCCCTGGTAAAAGAAATCACTCTCCATCTTTTGTATAAGCCCACTTTAGGTACTGGAAGGCTGCTATTAGGTCTCCCTGGGGCCTCCTCTTCTCCGGACTGAACAGCCCCAACTCTCTCAGCCTGTCCTCATAGGAGAGGTCCTCCAGCCTTCTGATCATCTTTGTGGCCTCCTCTAGACCCTCTCCAACTGGTCCATGTCCTTCTTATGTTGGGGGCTCCAGAGCTGGATCCAGTACTCCAGATGGGGTCTCACAAGACCGGAGTAGAGGAGGAGAATCACCTCCCTCGATCTGCTGGCCATGCTCCTCTTGATGCAGCCCAGGATGTGGTTGGCTTTCAGGGCTGCAGGTACACACAGCCGGCTGAACACCATCCAGATGTTTAGACTTGTTGCTCATGTAACACAAATGCATCTGGAATAGTCTTTTCAATTTTGGATACCACATTGCTAGAATAATGCTGATAAATTAGATGATATTTAAGTAAGAGTAATAAATATTACTGGATTTAGTGACACTTTAAATTTTTTAATACTGCTAAATGAGAACAGAAATGTATAAATTGGTAGAATTGCTAGCAAAGAAAGGATACACCACCTATAGATACCTTGTTACAAACAACAAGAAATAAGAACTAATATGTGTAATCTGAAAGTACAGAGGAACAAAACTGAGAGGGAAAGAGGGAGAACTGACACATTTTCCCGTGTATGAAATGTAGTTGGTTGTAGAAGAGTTTACCTAAGAATTTACTGGAAACCCCCTGCCTAAAACAGCAAAAATTGAATGGGAAAAATACTGGAAAAAATATTGTCCTAACCAGCACTTGTACTGAGTAGGAAACAGGCACATCTAGGTCCTCCAGTCTTTCCTTAACAAATCTTGTATTCACTTCAGTGGGGAGTTTTGATGTTATACTGAGTGAAGGGTGGAATGATCAGTTTCTAGCCTTCAACAATATAAATCATCAGTGTTTCTGGACTGTTGAATATTTAATAAGATTTCTGTTGAAAAGTAAACAACTTCTCTGTGAATGTTAATACCTTTTTCCCTGCAGCGTGTCTCTTCAAACATGTTAAGTAGTATAAATGGCAGTAGACAGCAAAATGTTGTTTATGCACATTCGTATTTTTTGCAACAAATCCTCTTCTGAGGAGTTTTATTTGTTCACAAGGGGGGAAAATTCATCTACAAAGAAGCTCAGCTAGTAATAACAAGGCGATTATTACACATCTCTACATCCCACTTGATAGCTGGTGTATCTTAATTCTTCCTTTAAGACTGTGGAAAAGAAAATCAAAACCAATAATCTGTCATTTGTGGTTTTTGGTATCCTGGCATAAAATGCATTTAGGCATTTTTTATCATAGCATAAAGTGCAGTGAAAATTTCACGGCTTATCCCTGACTCTTGCAGTGCTAACATCACTTCTTCAAATCTCTAGTAATGTTTTGAGGCATTAAAAGCTTCTGGTAGTCACTGCTGACACCTGTTACTGAGTTTAGCGAGTACTAGTTCATACGGTGTGTATCAGTGGTGGATTAACACATGGGAACTGCTTAAGTAGCTCCTGCCTTGTGTGAGGTTTCTTCGTCACAGCCCTCTGTGCATTGGTCTCATTACTGCTGTAGATTCCCGACATTATTTATTATTTCATTAGCATCCAGTTTCCTTCTCGGATTCAGCAGTATGGTCAACACGGTGAAAGGCCCAGGCTGTCGTATTCCCCTTCCTTCCTTTTCTCACCTAGCACAGCCACTCATTTCATTCATTTTTGGCCTGCCATAATTTAATATTTACCAGTTGTGGCTTGATACCAAAGGAATAATTATTTCTTAATCGCTCTGCTTTCAGGGGGTTCTCCACTTGTGTCTGGGGAAAAAGGGCAGGCTTTGGTCAGCGGGGGTGAGTGCTTCTGTGTTTCCTTTGTAAGGACAGCTCTGTTGTTAAGGCAGAGCCCTGTGTGTTGAATTCTAATGCCTTTGTGCGAGGGCCAGCCGGTTTCCAAGCCGGCCGGCGTGGGAGGTGTTGGCCGCGATTAATGGTGCCGCAGCCTGCGGGCTCCCTCGGTGTGGGGAGTTGTGGAAGTTGGCGATGCACCGCTGATGGGGAAGCTAGCAGTTCAGTGCCGTGGCCAGGGTGGAACACCTTATCTTCCCGGTACCCACCAGGTTACTTTTCATAGCAGATGGGAAGTTCAGGTACCTTTTCTTTAAATATTTATTATTTACTGCCACAAAATACCGTCCCTTCAGAAGCAGGTTGTTGTATCCATGCAATAGAAGTATATTGGCATTCATTTTATATGCATTTGGTAAATTTTATAAAACTAAAAAAAAAATGATGTGTGCATTTAATAGGTCTTACCATGAACTGGTAAAGGGCCATGTAACAAAGGTTAATATGTAGAAAATATTCAAAGGTATTGTTTTATGACAAATACACTAAAACCACAGGATCTGTACCCTTAGTTCTGGTACTAAGGTTTAGATTTTAAATTAACACTGGATTAGTTATCTGTCTCTGTCAAGACTGTAATAAAGAGCTTTTGTTGCAATCCATCATAGGGCTTTTGTGTTCTACACCATACGTAGAAACTGTTAACAGGAACACTAGATTAATGCTGAGAGAACATATGTCGTCAGATAAAAACACAGGTCTCAAAAAGCTATTTCAAATCACGTCCTATGTTATGCATTAATACATTTTTAGCCTTTGGGGAATGGAGGAAAACTTGTAATCAAAAATTAATTTGCGCATTCTTGGCTGTACCTAAATTAGAACCCAGGATACTTCCAAAGTTGTTTTTAATCAGATGACCTGACAGGAGCTGACTAGGAGAAAAATGATGAGTACAGGGTAACCTGAATAATATTTAGTAATGCTGATAGGAAATGTTGCAGCTCTTTTTTCAAATCTTAATGTGATAATTGAAAAGATTTCTGTTTAGAGGTAACAGTGTATGTGTGCGCGTACATATAATGCAAATACATTGTGCATATACGTCCTATTTTTTTAAGTTAACTAACTTCTTCAGAAAGCTTAACAGAAGTAAAAGTGCAACAAATTGCTGGTTTTTTTTTTTTTCTTTATTAATATCCTAACAATAAAGTGCAATGTGGTTCCACATGACTAAAAATTTCTGCATTACTATATGGACACGTATGAGGAATTTCATTAATCTTTCTTTTTGTAGTAAGATATCCTTAGAGCTCGTGCCTGTTTGGGGACCATGCTTCTCATCTTTTCTGTGAACTATTCACGAGATTGGTTTTGTAAGTCTTCACTGCAGTTTAATATTGTAGTTTCAATATTGGAAGGAAAATAATTGGTGGTTAGTATTTTGTGCATTTAAGATTTGTATTTGGATTTGAAGAATGCAATTATATTCTGTTCAGTTTCTGATTATTTACTGTTTTGTAAACGTATAATTGTGAAGAACTTAGAATTGTGAAGAAAAAAACAGATATACCAATTAATTCTAATCTAACGCCTGGAAATCTTTAATGTTATTATTATTTTTTTAATATGCTTAGGGAATCACAAATTTTATTCTTTCTTTGTTCTATAGTTTTTATGTTCTGTATATTTTGGAAGTAAGTTGTTGTATCAAAAAAAGTTCATTATCTTTTTAAGTGTCCATTTTAGCTTGAAATAGTTAACGTGAAGGAAATTTTAATGTCTAAATGTTTCTTGCTGTTGACATGCTAAGGTGTCCTGTCTAACTCCGTTCATTGAATTTTGTCCATGAGCCAGAAATGCAGCTAGCTTAGTGCCTTATTGACCTCAGGGTAGGTAGTGTTGAACCCCAATTTTTTTTTTTTAAGTTCGTTTGGTTGCTTGTTTTTTTTTTTTTTAGTTTTTTAATAAAAGCAATTTGATTTAAATAGTTTCTTTATTAAGATGAACAGAAATGTTTTTACAGTTATTAGCAAGGCACAACTAACTGCACTTATGGTGGTTGGATTATCTTTTTTTTTGCTTTTGCTGTAGATTTGTTAAATTTGATAGAAACAACTCACATTTAAAAGATTATTACCACAGTAAGATGGAGGCTGTTGGTAGTGGGGAAAAATAAAGGAAGCGACATGGTTAAAAGAATTGATGCTTAACAAATTGGCAAATCAGTAGGTACTTGTTTATATTCCGGAAAATTAGAGGTGAAAACAAAGGAAAAAACTTCAGTTACATAAAATCAAGCTGAGCTTAGCCTTGTAGAAAGAAACTATCTAAAAAAGACACAGTTTGTAAGCTGCTGTGCTCTGACTTGCTTGTGTTTGAATTCCACTTCATTAATAGGAATTCTGCTTAACGAAAGGGAAGAGATTTGAAAAATCTGCATGCTGTTTCTTTAATCCTATTGTATTTTACACCTTTATTGAGAAAAATAAACCAATAATGAGCTGAATATTTTCTCCTTGTATTTAGGATACGTTCGGTTTTTGCTCTGTAGACATGATCGGAGTGTAATCTTTAATTAAGGCTGGTGGGGAGGAGAGGACTGGTGACAGCCTCCATCATCTGCGCGCTGGGACAAGAGGGGCCAGCGATCGTGCAAAGAAAACACAGGTGGGGGAAATTTCAGACAAGTGTGTAAGGACCCTGACGAAGCCCAAACCCATACAATGGGTTGTAGCTGGAGTCAAGCTCTAAAGATCTTCTTCAGGAAAATTGGAAGTGGTATGGAAGCCCTGAGGGCTGGACTCGCTTGGTAGAAACTGATTGCTGCATGCCATGATGCTGTATTTTGTTACACGTAGCTCGTTGACTCCACCCAGGTTGTGTCGTCTCGCTTCCTGAAGATATGATGTTGCTTCCTCTAAAATGTGAGGTAGGCCCTGTAGTTATGAACTGGTGTGTCAGCTTTCTCCCCTGAAGTACTGCTGCTGTTTCCATTAATGAAGTTTTATACCTGCTGCATTAGCAGCCCTGCTGTCCAGTTACTAGGGAGTCGTATTTTGCAGTGTTACGTATGCTGGGAATTCTGCTCTTGCTGCCATTCATTGGAGTTATCTCAGTGACAGTAACTATTTAAGGTTTTTTTTTTGGAAAAAAAATAATTTAGCACAGATAAAGCTCGTAAAAGTCAGCATACAAATAATTCATCACTCCATTAGTTCTCACCCAAAACTCTGAAATTGCCTTCATTTTCATTATACTGTTTCATGATAGTTGCAACCAATATAGAGCTAAAAATATGAACTTGTTTTTTTCAATATAAAAAATTATTGCCATTTTTTTCACTTGTTTAGCTGAATAAAGGTGAGACTTAGACATTTTGGCAAGGAAGTAGATGTAGCTGTGGTTTGTGTCTATAATCAAAGCCATAATTTTCAAATGTTTTTTCCATGTGCTTTGAAAGTGAGTGTGCCTGTGTGTGTGCAGGTGTGCATGCATGCACGGGGGAGAGATTGTAGTCTTATGATACACATCCGGGAGAAAATTGACTGCATGAAAAGTAATTTTTTAGCACTGTCTGTTATTATGCCTTAGAGATTGAGTACAACTCAAGTCCTACCCGTTTTTGTGACTGTGTTGTCTGTTTTCTGCTTATCTGACATGACAGATGTACTGAGATGGCTACAGATTGTTCTACAGGAAGAAAATAATAATTGTCACAGACAATTAAGAAGTCAGTCAGTATTAAATACAGAATAAAAATTACAAGTGCATTTTAAAATACAATTTTAAATATAATTTTATGAGTTGGAAATCTGTTCATTATTATCTTGCAAATCAAATACTTTCCCATATAACATTACTGAGATAAAGACTTCAGTGGCCCATCGACATATTAATCCATCCCTGCATAATGTTATCTTCAGTTCAGCAACAGAATATTAAGAGAACGTTTGAGAGACTGTTACTGTTATTACTTCAGGAACAGTATTTTTTATATTTGTGGCTACAAGTAAAATAAATATTTTATTAATGACTCTGTGGTTTAATAAAACAAGAAATTATTAATTTCATTTATATACCTTCTGTAGTCGTAGCTCCTTACATTGACCAAGTATGTAACAACCTTTTTGAATACACAATCTAGTATAGGAGGTATTTAAAATGTAAGCAATTCATTTTATACTCATTCTTAAAAAGCAGTGATGTCAGCATCACATTCTAGTAATATTTTCTGACATTACTTTTTAGTTACAGTAAAGTAATCTTTTCCTAGTCATCTGCAGTTAGAAAAATTTTTGAGAGCAAGTTGCAGAAGACTGAGATTTGAGGGAAGTGTTCCAAGGAGATCTTTCATTCTGTGACATGGTTCATAACAGAAAGGATTGCAAAACTGTAGTTTTAACAGATTTCTGTTGAGTTGTCAATTTAAGATGTCAGTTGTCATCTTGTCGGTTCCAAGATGTATCTTCTATGGGATGTTAATTGCCTTTAGAGTTTTAAATCGTTATGTTGACTCAGCAGTAGGTGGTAGTGGCCTACTTTACTGAAGGGCATCCTACTCTTGGTGTCTCTTTTTTCTCAAGCTTTTACCTGGACCTTGGTCTTGCAGTGGGAGCTGCAGAGAAACAGGCTGCATGAAGTCTTTGCACATTTACTTGTTCATAGTAGAGGTGTGTATTATAAGATCTTTGGCTTTTGTTTTTTCTGCAACTAGTACAACTTGATGTCTGGTAGTATAATTAAAAGAAAATTTGACAAGAAAATGAGCTTGTTTTGTTCACTGGTACAATTCTGATTTTACCAGATTCACTAATACATTTGAGGATTTTTTTGTTAGCTACTTTCATTCTGTCCCAAAATCTGTATAGTGTAGATGCAGTTAGTACATGACTACATAAGCTAATACAAGAACTATTGTATATTCTATTTCTGTTTCTAAGGGTGGGTGTTAAATTGATTGTTGCATTTCAAAACTGTGGTCTGTTCTGCCAGCAGCTAGAACGTGATCGATTAAATGAGGCATGTGAAAGGCACTGCTGTTACACATTGTTAAAGGAAAATTACAAGAAGTATGGTAATATTAAGGCATAAAGATGTGCTATAGAAATGGTAGGAATTAAATTTAACCCCGTGAAAGCAAGGGCGCTCAGTGCTGCATTATTGGTATATTATATAAAAGCTGTAGATGAATGTCTTTCATTAAGGCTAAGAAAATGTCAGGTTGAGTAAGGATGAAATGTAACCCAATGAGAAGTAAACTTTCATTTAAAAAGACATGTGATCATGAAATTTCATTAGTCTTCTGAAAGTGAAACTGAAGTATAATTACCAGTTCAACTGTTAGTTAGTTTTCCCCACCTTAATGTTGTGCTTTCATTCCTACTTGTCTTGCCGTACTTGCTACGAAACTTGAATCGTTACTGTGACAACTGACATTTCGAATTTTTCACAAGCTCCTAGTAGTGTAACATTTCTCCACGCATCTTGCAATTCCAAAATATTTCTCCAGGAGTGTGTTGAAAGGAAAATGGTAGCTGTTTCCTACACTGGTGCTCCCCAGGCACCTGGCTTCTCCTGGCACCAGCAGCAGGGTGGAACCGTTGCGGCGGGAGCAGGGGCTGCAGTGTGGGTATGGAGGTGGATGTCCCAAGAGCAGGTTTCTCAGCTGCTGCCAGCAGTGTTTCAGAAGTGTGAGACAAAGATAGAAGAGTGTCGCCCCTAATAGTTGGACAGGGCTGTGCGGCACACGATACAACTTGCCTTTTGAAAAGACGTGCAGTCAAACTTCATTAAGACTGCTTTTCTAAAAAGATAGTAATTAACTTTCATTAGTGCCATTGTTCTGCAGCTCTTTAAGCAATAGGCATTAATTGAAAAAGCAACTGGAGTATTTTACCTAATTCCTGGAAAATCGTGTATTAAAGCATGAGCGATTGGTAGAAACATGAGATACTCGGTACGGATGCATATTCGTATTCTGTGCTCATACTGGCAGCGTATGTCTGGGGGCTGAGGTTGTGCCAGCCGTTGTGCAACTGAAGTAGCGGAGGGGTTTGTAAAGAAGATGAGAGTTGGCTTCTCAAGTGGATTCAGAGTGCTTCAAAGGATGCATAGGAAGTGAGGGAGAAGAGTTTTTGATAGTGGCTCTGCCAAGGAGATCGGTGTCGCTTCGTAAAGAGGAGTTTCAGTTTAAGATGGCTATAGAGTAAAGCACTTCCAGTTAACCTGAGTGTGAACTGGTGCCACAAATCAAAGATTTGTATGGGACAGTGGGGAAGCGGAGATACTTGTGCAGGCAAGAGGATTGCCTTCCCTCCCTCCCCCTGAGTTTTGAGCTGGGGAGCAGCAGGGCACAGGGGAGGGAGAGCTCTGGGACCTGTGAGACAGGAGGAGGACTGTAATCCTCTGAGGAGGTGTCGTGTCACCTTTCTTTCAGACTGGGGATGCTCTTACGCACTGACGAGCTGCTTCTCTCTTCTGCCTGTTTGGGGTTACGAACGGTTTTCAGGACTTACTTGGGAGCAACATGGTAATAGGATTTTATGATCTAGGAATGAATTTTTCCTTTGCTGCCCGCGTGGCTTGGGTAACGTATGGTTTGGGAGTGGGAATGTGTGTATGTATTTTACTTTTAATATACTAAATATACTAGATTGTAACATTTACTTTTTTGGTTTTTCCTCTTTCACAGCTCTAAAGCTACATAATAAATATAGTGATTTTGAAATTTTTCAAGTTTCTTTATAAGAACAGCATTAGGAAAGACATTTTTAGTAGGAGTGGAGAAATTGTTTGGGTACAGTGAAGTTCAGTTTGCTGTTGCAGACCCGTTTAATAAGCGACGGCTCCTTGTGCTGGGATCACTAAATATGACTGGGGAGGAATCATCAAGATCCTTTAGTGGTTACAACAACCTGCAAAGAATACGTGGTCCATGGTGGACAAATTACTGGCAGGTATTTTTGTTGCATACGGCATCCTGTGGCAATGAGTTCCACCATTTATTAAGCATTGTGTGAAATGCCTTTTCCTTTGTTTTAAGCATATTTGAGGGATATTTTCTTTGGTTGCATCCTTGTTCTTGTTTCTGTGGGAAATGGGGAAATAGTCTTTATTCAGACTTTGCATATTTTTCAAATGTGATGCATAATTTGGGAAGTGTCAGTTATATCTTCTGTTGTTTGTTTCCTTTCCAAGTTTATTCTTGGTTTAAAACTGTACATTTTACCATACTTACTGTTCCCCCTGCTACCTTTTCTTCTTACACAATACCTGTGGGTAGGGCAGCCACAACTGCATTATTCAGATATTAGAAAATGGTACTTGTGGGGTTTTGGGGAGGAAAAAAAGGACAAAGAGTAGATTTTCTGCAAATTCTTGAGAGGTCAATGCAAGAAAATTTCCATGGACCTTTATACAGGTTCAGAGTTGTACACTTTGAGGTCCAGGGAGTTCAGGCTTAATCTCTGCTTGTGCAGCATCTTTTTATGCCTGTTGGAGAAAATGTTTGGGTCAGTACTGCGTCTTTTCAGCTATTTTGTTAAGTGTTCTGTCCTAGGGACAAATGAAACCGGTAAAGGGCAGTACACACTCAAATGTTGTTACTTAAAATCTAGCTAGCAGTTGGCTGCAATTACTTTAAAGGTTTTGTTTTGTTTTTTTTTAAATTGCTATTACACACAGTTTTCTAAAGAATCTGTCACCTGAGCATCTGAAGCTTTATGATCTATACATGCTATAAATTTTGCACATTTTATGAAATAAGGAGAGAGAGCAGTATCATCACTTACTATCATATTGATTATATAAGATTAAACAAAAGAAAAAGTCCAGTAGCCATCAATTGGTTTTATACCTGTTATTTACTGATTTTTTTTTAAACTTTTATAACCCAGATCTATATTAGATGGATAGGAATAAGGACTATTTCAGTTTCTTTCATATGTAGATATTTACTACTTCTATGAAAATGTTTCTTTACATACTTACTTGGACCTCTTTTTAAGACTTGCCTGCTGTGCTGTTTATACAACAGTATCATTAAAGCAGTAATCAAGAAAGGGCTTAACTCTGGGATAATTAATATTTAATTGCTTCTGTAGAACACTGCTCACATATCATTTCTTGAGTTTCTTTGACAGTGATAGAATGATTCCTTTATTTTCTGTTGGGGAACGGTGATAATGAAGCAGTAGTTAAGGATTTTTTCAAGGGCTTGTGACTGGGTGCAGAGGGATTGCATGGGATTGCATGCTCCTAAGACAGCAGAAGCTCTGATGGTGGGGCCCATTTGTTCTCTCTTGCTTCATGCTATACCCGTGTCTTGTACCGGCAGGTATAAAGTGTCACTTGAACTATAAACACTTTGTCATTGCTTCTGCCTGAGACAATGTTAATATTTGCACTTTTTATTTCATTTAGCTTGTATGTAGCACCTAGCTTTTTAGTACTTGGGTATTTAGAGTCTAGAAAAATTTGGGATATTCGTAGAAAAGAAAAATAAAAAAGTGTTCTTATAATTTATCTCTGCCCCATGCACACTTCCATAATTTTTACTGTTAGTACTGAGAAACTAAATTACATGATTTTAAGAACTATACAATCTTTCCCTTAAGCCACTGACTAGAAGAATTACTTTCACTGGTTTTTATCCCCAAAAGCATAAATTATTTTTGACTGTTCTCTCAAGAAAATAAGGGCAGTAGACATGGTGTTAAAATGCAATGAATGAAGTCTAATCAGATCCTGGAAACACAGAGACGTTTCTTAGGTAGACTTAAGGATCCTGCCTGGGTCTCTCAGCTATGAACTTTGGCTTCAGTGAAAGAAAATACTCCCAGGAAAAGTGTCACAGAGAAATCTAAGCAGTCTGCGAGAGGAAAATACTCCATTAGAGTTGTCTTTGAATCTTTTCATTCCCTATGCCTTTATAGGTCAGCAAAATTTCAACTCTACCATCATGGTGTTATGTTATTCTTATCCAAAAAGTCTTTTTCGACTAAGTAAAGCTGACAGTGGCTAAATATGTACTGTAGGGAAGATGTGTTGTGTGGCTGCATTCTGGGAACATTTCAGGATAAGGCTTCCAAGCAGAGGATGGATGAAGCTGTGGCAGGCTGTCTAGCTGAGTGACTGGGACCTCAGGTTGCATTGTGGAAAACTTGTCTGCCTTGCTGTCTGGATAATGTGTGGTCTCTTCTGCAATGGGAAGGGAGACTAAGTTATACCGGTACCAAGTGTATCCATTCTCTGCATATCTGACATATCTGATGGGAGCTTTGCACTGGTCATTCAGAGTTTTACATGACAGATGATGAAAAAAACACAGAATTTTAGAGAATCCATTTTTCATGAAGAAAAATTTTAGTAGACAGATCTTAATAAGCAGCACTATTAAGATGAGAGGCATAACTTGCCCCCTGGGAAACGCCTTCCAATCAGTGCTGTGGGTGCAGAAAATTACAAGCCTGGGATTCCCAGCCTGAGATGATTTGTGTGCTGTCTGCAGAACTAGTAAAGATTCTTGATTAATTATTTAACGTATTTGGAAAGGTGTGGAGGGGTAGGCTTTCTGACTCATGGAGGACTTTTCACTACAAGTTCACTGAGGAGACTTTTGTATTTGGAAGATGCATTCTTAGCTGTCTTTATTGCCAGTAGCAGTGTAGGTGGAGTGGAAACATCTTCTCTTTTCTTACCTTGATGGGGTATGATTTAGAAGTGATGTTTAGACTTGAAGGGTGACTCGTGTTCATAACATGACATTGCACAATGAATAGATCATATCTAACCTTTCAGGTGGAATAGGCAATTAGTTTGACTTTGACCTCTTAATAAAGGGAATTTGTTGTTGGACTTTCTCTGGCCTGAATAAGGAAGTAGTTCATCAAGAAGGAAATAATTCTTTAATGGTTTTGTACTGCAAAGATTTTCCTGTATAAAAGAAAAAAGTATGAACTGTAAAAAATTATTTGTCACTTCACGGGCATCTGAGTCAGGTAAAGGTTTAAAGACAAAGAGTGAAATGGTCTTTCATTGGGCAAAGAAGAAAAGATTTATATACTTACAGAGCAATGAATTCCATCAGTACTATGGAGGTATTTTTATCTCATTAGGATTAGTCAATTTGACTTTGGACATAATCTGAATTTAAAATATAATTAAACTTACAACAGTATTTTGTCTCCTTTCTTTACAGGTTTGCTGGTCCTCTGATATATTTCAGAATGCCGCTGGTAAAAAGAAACATAGACCCCAGGCACCTGTGCCACACAGCTCTGCCCCGAGGTATCAAGAATGAATTGGAATGTGTCACCAATATCTCCTTGGCAAACATAATCAGACAACTGAGTAGTCTAAGTAAGTACTTTGTCCTAATAGCTGTATTTAAAACTAATACATTTTACAGTCATAGTTTTTGTGGTTGAAGTAGGAACACCTTTTCAAATTCTCTGAGCCTTGAATGTACTCCTTTTGTGGCTACTGACTAGCATGGACCTCTTTGAAAGAAAGCTAGGAATTTTTCCAGCAGCATGTCTTAAAACTATTCAACTCTGTATTTCTGTTACCAGTGAAACATGACAGGAAAAGATATCTGGTAGTTAATGAAGTCAGTAATTGCTAACCTTAGAGCAAATCTTGAGTAGGGAATATGACATAATGAGGAATATATATCACTGGCTGCTTAATTCTCTTAACTTAAACCTTTGGTCATGTTGTGGTCATTCCGGAAAAAAAAAAACAAAAAAAAAGCAGTTGTCTTTTAAAATAATAAACCCAGAAGTGTAATTATCACATACTATTTCAAACAGCTAAAGATTTTTCTTCTTTCTTCTCCCTTCTGTCAACAGTTTTTCCCTCAGTGCATTTGAGAGGAGTGAATACTTCTCAAGCTGTGCAACTCTGAAGGAGTTTTTCTGAAAAGGCTGGTTTCTGGGTGGTTTTTTTCTTTAAGTTATGGCAACTTTAAAAAGTTGTCAGATGAAGCAGCATGATAACATTTGGAATTTCCAACACTACAGGTGCTTTTTAACCACTAGGACATTAGTATTTTACAGACTACCAACACATTAAATATTAACATGTGCATGTATATACATCTAAAATGCTAAAAGCCTTTCAGCTCCGTCAGTATCTTAGGGTCATAGGTGATGTAGCCTCATTTGTTAATTAGATTGATTTAGTTATTGGTTTGATGGTATACAGCATGGTGACTCCATTTTGGCAGCTCTTCAAAGCTGTTAGGGTGCTATTAGGTTGAAGACTGTAATTGAGGACACTGAATTATGCAATCGAGACAGGGATGCTTACAGCACATAAATATGAACTCAATTAAGGGAGGAAAAAAGTATCGAAGAATATCCATTGAATCCTCCCACATTTGTTATATGGCTTGCCTAATGTATAGCAGAGATATGCTCCCTTGAAAGTGACTAACTGTAATTATATATATATATATTATATAATTATATAAACTCCTTTGCTGTGAAATGATTGTGGTTCTACATGAAGCGTGCACACATAGGGATGAGCCCTAAATTAGCTGTTTTTACGGGAGAGGAATTTCTGTCACCAACTTGTGACTTACTAGTGGTCAAAAAGGCACACAATGCTGGAAATGACAAGGAAGGTAAAAGAGGAGGAAAATGCAGTAGTTTACTCTGCAACAGCAAGTCCGGAATAGGTCACTCGGAATTTTTTATAAATAAGTTAAACACTGATGAACAGGACCTGTTACTTCAATCTTTTGTTCTTCCCTTGAAATGGCATCATGGTGTTTGTAGGTTTTCTATGGGCAGTGTTTATACTGAATGACAAACGTTCCTTTTCTGAGTTTCCTGCAATCAACTTATTTAGTTGTTCAGCCTGGAAGTTTGTGGTTTATACTGTGTATGTTTTCAATAAAAATCCCTTTTTTCCCCCTACAATTAAATAGAACATGTTTTGCAAAATAATACTTATTTTTCAGCAACATAAAGGATTGTTCTGTAGAAGTGTAACTTGTGTTACAAAGGTATGAGCACCTGTAAAAGTATTTTATTCCAGAATTCTTTTAGCTTTTCTGCCTGTTTGTGCTAGTAGCAATACAAATTCAAAAGATTTTGGAGTTCTGGCTTAAGAATTTTGTCTCCTATGTTCTTAAACCCAAACAACCAGTCTTCACTTGGTGTGTCACTGTTACCGGTGTGCAGCGAGGCCTGCTGACGTGAAGATAAATTTTAGTAGTTGCCTGTGAGTCACAGCCAGCAGGCATGGTTTCGCAGCAGTCCCCTGGCAACCAGCTTCTCTGCAGTCTTTTCCTTTTTGTTTTCTGTGGATAATGTGTATGTTTGAGAATCAGCCTTTAAGTTGTAGATGAAACACGGCTTCACTCTGAGAGCAGAAACCAAGTGTTCTGGTAGGGTTTCATTTCCTTTAAACTAAAGCTGCTTTTGCTTGTAAAGTTAAGCAAATTTAAATGAATGGTCTTTGACCTGATTAGCATTTAGTCATTTCTGCCTGTTAAGATTTTTCAGTTACCGGCCCTCAAATAGAGGATTAATCTCCTGCCATTATGACTCTCAAGACCAACCATTCCTAACCTTTCTTCTGATATTATATGGACAAAGCGCACTGTGATGCAATTAGAGCCTCTAGTACTTTAAATGATACTGAAAAACATTATTTAGAAAAGATAAGTGTAGAGTTTTGTGATGTACATGGTTAGATCTCCATTCTTGGAGATATTTATAACTCAACTGGATTAGTCAAGCAACTGGATCTAATTGGATCTGCTTTGAGCAGAGTGTTGGACTAGATGGCTTCTGGGGGTCCTTTCAACCTGAACAGGACTGTGTTTCTATGATTTTGGATACCCTGTGTAAGTAGGACATGCCTGCAGAAACAATACCTATGAAATTACAAGAATTCTGTTTTCCTGTGTTTTGATATAAAATGAAAACAGCTTTACATCAGTATGTCAGCAATAGCTGCTCTGTGTCTCTGTACAAATTCTCAGTCATTTCGTAGTTTATTTGATGTGCTGCTTTTAATTGTTCAATTTGAGAAATTTTTTGACCTTTAAAAGAAGTAGAGATGAAAGGATGAAATATTTATTTTTGCTTTGAGTGGTAGTCCTTGCCTTTCTCCCTGGAGCATGAAAACACATCAGTCTGTCTTGATAAAACATGCAAAATTGCCAGTAAGTAATTTTTTTTCCGCTGTCTATTCACAGTCTTCTCTAACTTCATAAAACAATGTCTTCTGACAGCTTTTCTTAGCACTGTGGGAACAGAAACTTTCTGGACAACAGCAACAGCTGTTTTAGTTTCCTAGCTATTCTTCCCTGTATTTCTTTTTTTCTGACTGTATCTGCTTTGGAGATGTGCTTACCTGCTTTTTTCAGCAATATTGCAGATACATTAGTACTCGAATACTGCCTGGGTTGGTATATGTTGGTGTATGTCAGGCTATAGCACTCCACCATACATGAAACACAATGATAGCGCTGTGCAGCTGTGCCATTGTTAGAAGACGGATAAATAGTTCTCTTCTGTGCTGTAACCTCCTCATTTTGTCCAAAGCTGTTGACCAATCTTGTTTTTCCTTGTATTCAGCTGTTCCCTGTACACAGAATCTCAGTAGCACATAAGAAGCCTATACTGTTGTGGTTTGTTCTTAGCCTTGGTCTCTGACACCTCTGTCTCCTTTTGAGTGTGTTCCTTTAATGAATATTTATATTGCAAGCATTCAGACCAGAACTTTTATTCAATTGTAGCAAGATGTAATTTCCCTTTTTTTCTTTTATATCTATATAAAGAAAGAGAACACTGAGTAACTCTGCTAAGCTGGAGTGCCTTTTAAGTTAGTGAAAACAATTTTCCATTAATGTTGGACCTTCAGTAACCTTTCCCCTCTTTCTGTCCTTTCTGTGTACTATTTCCTGATTTTACTGTGTTCTCCTAGTTAGTTACTTCTTCTCCTCACCCCTTATTTGTTAGTTTTTAGGAGGTAAATCCTGACTTTCAAGCATATTATTTATTCTCCATTTTTCCCCCTCTCAGACACTTTTTACATTTTTCTTCCTTACTTTTTACTTACCATGACATTCCCTAGAGGATCTTAAACGCTACTTGTCTTGTAAGAAACATTTTCTCCCCCCAGGAGAACCTTCAGTTTGCTATGGCTTAAGGTGTTAACATCCAATAAGAGGGAAATACTTACTTGCAGTCCAGACACCTTGCTGCTAATCTGTAGAACCAGGCCTCTTCCGCTCAAAGACCAACCTCTCGCTTTCTCCATCCTGCCTGGACACCATCTTCAGCATATGGCGAGGCCCCTGGATGTTGTGTGATTGGAGGTCGGTCTCTGCAGATCTGCAGCTTCAGTCAGTATTCCTGAACCAGCAGAATCCCTGTGGCACGTCCTGCCCTGCGAATCCTCCTTCTCATTGTGCTCACAAGGATATTCAATATTCTCTGTGAATTTTCTTCATTAGTCACTCCTCTTCCTTCATTATTCCTGTGATTGCCAGGGAACACTAGAGAAGGTGTTCTCATGCACAAGGGACAAGGGAACTGATGGACTTGAAAACGAGGGGCTTACTCTGTTTTTCAGAGTCCCCCATCCTCTCAAAGACTTCTCTCTGATTTTTTTATGTTGTTTCCCCAGCAGTGGCAGTACTGTCAATGTGATGCTGTTTCATCTCCACCTCAAATGATGAGAGGATGAACAAATGGTCAGTAATTTCTCATTGCAAACCACTGTGTGCTAGCAGAACAGTCTTGCGTGTTGTTAATTCCTTGCCTACATAGAGCAGTGAATTCAGGTGATATTAAAGAAGAAAAGGAAGAACAAGACTTCCCTGTGAAATGATATTTAGGACCGGTGCCCCTTCAACATCAGATTCAGCTTTCAGCAGTCTCTTTCACAGATTTCTGAATACTTAGTGGATAATCTCAGCACACTTGATGGTGTCCTCAGTGGGAGATAAGAAATATCTCAGACCTCCACGACTGGAGATTTTTGAAGGCTGACTTTTTCTTCTGGGATATCAACCAGAGCTGGCCTTTACCAGAGTTGATTTGATACTTTTGGTATCCTGGTCAGCTTGTCTGATAAATGCCTTTTGCTGACTAAAGGAACAAAGTTGTCTCTTCAATACTCTAATGTTCTTGTTACAGTCCCTGAATCCAGTCCTTGTGGGCTGCCCTTACACCTTCATAATGATAATTACCATCGCTGAACTATATTTAGTACATTGTTTTTCAGTGCTCACTCAGCCATAGCCACTAAAGTTCTCAAGGATCTACCAAGGTTCTTATCTCCAAGCCTGGGAGACAGTTCAGTCTCCTACCTTTTAGTCCATCTCCTAGCCACTGAGCTGTGAGATTGAAATGATCCTGATGAGAAACAAGCATGGTATTTCAAATAGAACTCTGATACACCTTGATTTTTGCTAAAGCATTCAATTAAGTAAAATTAATGTAGTGAAGATCTGAAGCTGGATCAAGGGGCAATGGATACATTAAATTATGTGTCAGAATTGATGGAGGAGGGAAAATGTATTAATAGACTTAGAATAACTTTCTTATTTTGCTTTATTAAGGGACCTTGGCTATATATTGTTGGTGGCTTATGTAACTAATTATCCTGAAAGATATTTTCTAATCTATGCACTATATTGTGTAGGAAGAAACAGTGAATAATGTAATTTTGCAAAGTGTAAGTATATTGGGAAGGGATTGTGCTGTAGGACTTAAGGCAGGTTTTATGGCTGCTTTTGTTCTATGCTTTTATTTTTTAGAAAATGTACTGGACAAAAATATTGTTTACTGTGTGAACAGGATTGAAAGAGTAGAAATCAAGCAATGATAGCGGGTAGGTGGATAACAGACTGAATTCTTAGCTTATTCTTTCTGATATTTTTTTTACACACTGGAGGAGAGGGATGCCATCCAGAGAGACCTTGACAAGCTGGAGAGGTGGGCCCATACAAACCTCATGAAGTTCAACCAGGCCAAGTGCAAGGTCCTGCACCTGGGTCATGGCAATCCCAGGCACAAATATAGATTGGGCGGAGAATGGATCGAGACCAACCCTGAGGAGAGGGACTTGGGAGTGCTGGTGGACAAGAAGCTCAACATGAGCAGGCAATGCGTCCTTGCGGCCCAGAAGGCCAACCGCATCCTGGGCTGCATCAAGAGGAGTGTGGCCAGCAGGTCGAGGGAGGTGATTCTGCCCCTCTACTCTGCCCTGGTGAGACCCCACCTGGAGTACTGTGTCCAGTTCTGGAGCCCCCAATATAAGAAGGACATGGACCAGTTGGAGAGGGTCCAGAGGAGTCCACGAAGACGATCAGAGGGCTGGAGCACCTCTCCTTTGAAGACAGGCTGAGAGAGTTGGGGCTGTTCAGCCTGGAGAAGAGGAGGCTCCGGGGAGACCTAATAGGAGCCTTCCAGTACCTCAAGGGGGCCTGCAAGAAAGATGTGGAGAGGCTGTTCAGCAGGGCCTGTTGTGATAGGACAAGGGTTAATGGTTTTAAAATAGAGGGAGGTAGATTTAGAGTGGATATTAGGAAGAAAATGTAATAATGTCATGACATATTTAATATATTATAATTTAATTCCACTTATAAATATGTTGGATTAGATGTTGTTTCTGCACATGTTAATCCCACCACCTCCCCCCTCTGCTGAGCTCCAGACGTTTGACAGAGTAGTTAATGACAAATTAGTTAAGATTAATACTTTTGCCAACTTTGTCCCATTTTGATTGTCCCACTTGATGCATCTTTCATTGGCCTGAGATTTACCAGTTGCCATCTTCAATTTCCAAAAATGATGTTGTTTTATGGCTTTGAGCACTTTAGGTGCTAATTTTCTTTATTCAGATAGCTACTTAAATTTTAGGCTGTGGTTCCTAGAGGCTGCTGATGCCATAGCTGATCTGTAGGATGCGGTGCAGTTGAAGGATTTGTAACTCTTTTTCTTTGAAAATTGAAAAGATAGTAAAGAAGTGGTTTCTTCCACAAGTCCTGCTTCAGGACTCATGTCCTAGTCCTTGTCTGAGAGCCTGTAACTAAATCTCTTGGTAACTGATCTAGTGTTATAAATTTTGTGTACAGAAACCAATGCTGGAGAAATGTTTAAGAAATTATGAAGGAAAATTAGGAGATAAATTGAGAGAAACAAATTATGAAAGAGAAGAACTGGAAAGCTGTTAAGTTGCTTTTTCAGATTTTATAAGCCATTGTACACTTACTGGCATGGTATTGAACAGGAGTGGATGATACATGTTTTGATTGTTTTAATTTAAAAAATGAGGACTGTGAATAGTGTTATTTTTATTCTATTTTCAGCTAATAGCTACTAGCTAGTATTCTATTTTAAGCTCATAGATCTGTTTGAAATGTCAGGAAAATAATTGTTCAGAAAAGGCTATCAAAATACATGCACGTTCTTGGGGTGGAAGGACGACAGCGTTGCTTCCAAGAGGTTTTATTTGGCTGTCACAAAAAAGGACATTGACACCAGAGGGAGCTGCATTCCTGAATCCCTTTCTTACTGAAGGGTTAATTGTGAGTAGAGCCCTTTGAGACAAGAGAAAAAGCTGTGAAAATAATAATAAAGTGAATAATACATTCATTAATTAAAAATAAATAGTAACATAATCATATTTAAATTTAAAAAAAAACGTTGTGCTGTGTTAATAAAAATAAATGCCAGTATGATGGACTGAGAAGAACAGCTAGCAATATTGGAGGGAATATAACTTGCCTTTTGAAAATTACAAATTTTTGTGTATTTCTGGTCAATTAAGCAAGTTTTGCAAAGACAGTAAAATAAACTTTTCACAGATGTTAAAATAATTTATTTGCAGAAGTCGATATTGTCATTTAATTTAATAGGCAAACAAGATCACTGATCTTTCTAATCTGGTATTACATATCCAGCTGTGACCAAGATTCTAAGGCGCTGTTATTTTGATTGTCAGAGTCATCTGTCATTCTCTTCCTTGTACTGCATGAAACAAGAGTGGAGATTTCATCAAGCAGTCCCATAATGATTTAAATTTTCTGAAGTGTTAATAATATTTTGGAATATTCATTTTATATAATGGAATTAATATTGATTCTGTACTCTTCTAATGAAATACCCATAAATTAAATGGAATTAGATCGGTTTTGTTTACTAATTTATTTTTTTCTCATACATTTTTCATTTATTTGCGTTTGTGACACTTTGTTCAGTGCTGTCACCTGTAATCGTATCTTTTGTGACCAGTTCAGAATTGAAGATACATTCGTACAGAACACACATGGAGACAGCACCATAAACAAATACTGGATTATAAGTGTTGTATACATATATGCATTCACACATAGTATTCTTTTGAATGGAACTTGTACCTTCCACTAAAAACAGACATTTTGCTTTGCTTGAAAAAGCATTCCGTTAAATATGCTTCAGCCTAAATAAAGAGGCTGCCAACAGGCACGTAGAAAGAGGCATTATGGTTGGCGTACCACTTCAAACACGACAGGTTGGTTTTAATGTATTTCCCATTTGAGGATTAGTGTTCATAAGCATAGGCAAATTATTCCGTGCAATATGTTTGTGGCTGTATGCAACATAATGAAAAGATTTTTGAGACAGATTATTTGCCTTTGCAGCTCATTAAGGAGGTGGATGAATTGTAAGCCTGATGAAATGATAGAGATAAAACAAACTTAGCCTTAAATTCACCTATAAAAGGGAAGTTGCTGGATTTTAGAGCCCTGCAATTTACTTTTTATTCTGTACATGAAATTTTACACTTGATTTTAATTTTATGTCTCTGAATATTATGTGAGTTGTCTAATTGTGTTGACTAATATACCTGAATATATTATCTGAAATGTATTGAATTTGTCGTAAATGTATATTAAAAGTTTAGTAATCTTGCTTTTAGTGGATCACATTTTAAAGTAATTTCTGTTGCTTCAGATACAGGTTAAAGAGCATACATTTTTCAGAGTTTCACAACATATGTTATAAAGTCTTATGTTAGGTGAGTTGACAGCTAGGTAGACTTTACTAACTTTCCATCTCTATTTGACTGTGGACTGGTACTTAAAGGTTGTAAGAATGGCTGCACTTTTGATCTGTTTCTCACTGCAGCTAACAGCAGATGCTCCAAGAGTGAGAGCAAGGCAAGCATGTACAATACTCCTGCTCATCTCCCAGCCTCCAGCTCTTCCAGCGTGGAAGCCTCTTTAACCAGCTGGGGTTTCTGTGTATTTACTAGTGCTCAGTGTGTTTCTTTTCCATGACTTAGTGTTGTTTGCAAATTTAATCTCATTTTTTTCAGGTCGTTTATGGATATCTTGAAAGGATAGGTCCCAGTACAGAAACCTGTGAAAACTCGCCTTTCTCAACTGTGGCAACCAGTTTTTTATGTCTGTCCTGTTTTGTACCTTTTGAGGAATTATTATCCATTCCGTGTCTTTTTTATGCCTCCGCTGTTAAGTTTTCCTGAAAAGCTTTGATGAGGGACTTTTAAAACACTCTTGAAAATCTAACTAGATCATAGCTCTCCGTCCATATGCTTATAAACGCTTCAGAGATTTCACTTTACAAAAGCTGTGTTGTCTCGTCTCCAACAAGTCATCCAGGTGTCCGCTAATTCAGTTCTTCTTAACAGTTTATACTAATTTGTCTGGATGTCAGGCTTACAAGGGTGTAGCTCTCAAGATGTTCTATGAAAAAAAATTTTGAACTTATTTTTGTGCTTGCCACCTTTCAGTGTGTATTAAGGAGACTTACAAATTGTTACTGATATTTTACTGGTCATTGTGTTGATTTAGTTTTGTAATTTTTATATAATCCCTTCAGTTTCTTTGAGCCTCGCACAAAGACTTCTGGCATAAGGGTCTCTCCACTTCCTTTCACTGAACACAAGTGGAAAGTGTTAATTTGTCTTGTCCATATTGATCTTCTCTTCTCTGAGTACTCCTTTATATCTTCATTACCAGTTGGCTCTACAGACTCCCTGTCAGGCTTTCTCGCTGCTCGTGTCTTTGAAGGAATATTTATTATTAGTTTGCTAGTTGTTCCTCAGGCTAGTTTATTTTGTTTTATGTTTAATATGCCAGAATTTATGATCCTGTTTTCTTCATTTATGCATTTCTTCTGATATCCCCTTTTGTATTGTTGTTTATAATTGTGCTGATTTTCTGTTGCCATCACCAAAGTCTTAATAAATTGTATGTGCTGGCCCTGTGCTTACTACGTGGTATCTTTAAGTAGTTTCCACAATACCTGTAGGGATTTCATTTTTGTCCTTTTGATGTCTCTATTTAAAAGTGTCCTCATTTTTATGTGTACTTCCAGATTTATTGTGCACCAAAGGCAAAGTTTTCATAAATATACTTTCCTATTGTACCTGTTTGTGTGTGAACCAGATAGAAATTTGTGAGCCAACATAAGTGCGCAAACAGCACGCAAATTACATATGTACAGTATGGTAGAAAGTTTTAAAAGGTATCACTTGGTATTTCAGAAATATGGCTACAAATTTTGTTAGGCAGTCTGGTGGGTTTTTTTCAGTGGCATTGTCAGACTACTCAAGCTGAGTCCGGGCTGCTTTAGAAGTGCTATATGGAGTACTCTGTCTGTAGAAGAGAAACTTGTTACTGATCATTTTCTCATGATATCTGCATCTCCTGCTCTTTTGGGCTAATTGTGTGATGCCCATTGAAGTAAACAAAGGAGATTCTTATTTTATTTCAGTATAAATTAGTCAGTTACTAGAATTTTGATACTTCAGAGTAGAATTTACTATTTTGGTGTGTATTTTTTAATAGGCTGGTTCTAATTAACCTAGGTGTAAATATCTGATTTTCCATTTTTTAAAGGTGCTCTGAACAGTAGGAGTTGAAACTATACTTCATTTTGAGAAATGTTGAGAAAAATTACACTTGGAGAGATTAGTTACTGCTCATACAGGAGCAGCTTCAGATCCTGGAAATCATCCTGTTCTACATATCCAAGAAACTAAACAGTCTAGTTCCTTGCATATCAGCTTAGTTAAATCAATTTATACCAGCTGAATATCTGTCCTGTTATGTATCAAATAATTTCATTTCTGATAAATAAATTACAAATAATAATAATAGTGGAGCCCGGCTAGCTCAGTCGGTAGAGCATGAGACTCTTAATCTCAGGGTCGTGGGTTCGAGCCCCACGTTGGGCGCATCGTGTTTTCTCCTCCTTTCTCTCCTGGGGATGTAGGAGGAGCGGACAGAGAGCTTATGGGTCAAGATTAGAGGATGGGGATGGACAGGGGACGTTACGGTGGGGGTCTGTTACAGGCCACCTGGCCAGGAGGACAGAGCAGATGAAGTGCTCTATAGGCAGATAGGAGCAGCCTCACAGTCACAGTCCCTGATCCTCATGGGGGACTTCAACCACCCTGACATCTGTTGGAGAGACAACACGGCAAGGCACAGGCAGTCCAGGAGGTTCCTGGAATGCGTGGATGACAACTTCCTCCTGCAGGCGATAGAGGAGCCGACAAGGAGGGGTGCCATGCTCGACCTTGTGCTCACCAACAGGGAGGGACTGGTGGGGGATGTGAAACTAAAGGACAGCCTTGGCTGCAGCGACCAAGACATGGTGGAGTTCAAGATCCACGGGGCAGCAAGCTCTCTGCCTTAGACTTCAGGAAGGCGGACTTTGGCCTCTTCAGGGACCTGGTGGGCCAAGTGCCATGGGAGGCGGCCCTGGAGGGAAGAGGGGCCCAGGAAAGTTGGTCTGTATTCAAGGAGCACCTCCTCCAAGCTCAGCAGAAGTGCATCCTGGTGAAAAACAAGTCGGGCAAAAAAGCCAAGAGGCCGGCGTGGATGAGCAAGGAGCTCCTGGACCAACTGAAAGTAAAAAAGGAAGGTGGAAGCAGGGACAGGTAGCCTGGGAGGTCTACAAAAAGGCTACGCAAGTGGCCAGGGATAAGGTAAGGAAGGCCAAGGCCCTGGCAGAACTGAATCTGGCCAGGGATATAAAATGCAACAAGAAGAGCTTTTATAGGTACGTAAGGGACAAAAGAAAGTCCAGAGAAAATGTAGGCCCCCTCCAGAAGGGAACTGGTGTCCTGGTTACCCAGGACATGGAGAAGGCTGAGGTACTCAATGACTTTTTTGCCTTAGTCTTCACCAACAAGAGTTCCTGTCCCACCACCCAAGCTGTAGAAGGTGCAAGCAGGGACTGCGAGAATGAAGAACCGCCCATTGTACTTGAAGAGCAGGTTCGGGATCGTCTGAGGAACTTGAAGGTGCACAAGTCTGTGGGACCTGATGAGATCCATCCGCGGGTCCTGAGGGAACTGGCGGATGAAGTTGTCAAGCCACTGGCTATCGTATTTGAGAAGTCGTGGCGGTGGTGAGGTCCCCGATGACTGGAAGAGGGGGAACATAACCCCAATTTTTAAAAAGGGGAATAAGGAAGACCCGGGTAACTACAGGCCGGTCAGCCTCACCTCCGTGCCTGGCAAGGTCATGGAGCAGATTCTCCAGGAAACCATGCTAAGGCACATGGAGAGCAAGGAGGTGGTTGGTGACAGCCAACATGGCTTCCCCAAGGGCAGATCGTGTCTGACCAATTTGGTGGCCTTCTATGACGGGGTGACGGCATCGGTGGACAAGGGATGAGCAACTGACATCATCTACCTGGACTTGTGCAAAGCTTTTGACACTGTCCCGCATGACATCCTTCTCTCTAGAGAAGACATGGGTTTGATGGATGGACCACTCGGTGGATAAGGAGTTGGCTGGATGGCCGCCCTCAGAGAGTGGTGGTCAACGGCTCAATGTCCATGTGGAGACCGGTCACGAGTGGCGTCCCTCAGGGGTCCGTGCTGGGCCCGGCCCTGTTCAACATCTTTGTTGGCGACATGGACAGTGGGATAGAGTGCACCCTCAGCAAGTTCGCCGACAACACCAAGTTGTGTGGTGCTGTCGACACGCTGGAAGGGAGGGATGCCATCCAGAGGGACCTTGACAGGCTGGAGAGGTGGGCCCGTGCCAACCTCATGAAGTTCAACCAGGCCAAGTGCAAGGTCCTGCACCTGGGTCATGGCAATCCCAGGCACAAATACAGGCTGGGCGGGGAATGGATTGAGAGCAGCCCTGAGGAGAAGGACTTGGGAGTGCTGGTGGACGAGAAGCTCAACATGAGCCGGCAATGCGCCCTTGCGGCCCAGAAGGCCAACCACATCCTGGGCTGCATCAAGAGGAGCGTGGCCAGCAGGTCAAGGGAGGTGATTCTCCCCCTCTACTCTGCCCTGGTGAGACCCCACCTGGAGTACTGTGTCCAGTTCTGGAGCCCCCAACACAAGAAGAACATGGACCAGTTGGAGAGGGTCCAGAGGAGGGCCACGAAGATGATAAGAGGGCTGGAGCACCTCTCTTATGAGGCCAGGCTGAGAGAGTTGGGGCTGTTCAGCCTGGAGAAGAGGAGGCTCCGGGGAGACCTGATAGTGGTCTTCCAGTACCTCAAGGGGGCCTACAAGAAAGATGGGGAGAGGCTGTTTAGTAGGGCCTGTTGCAATAGGACGAGGGATAATGGTTTTCAAATAGAGGGGGGTAGATTTAGATTAGAAATTAGGAAAAAATTTTTTATGATGCGAGTTATAGAACACTGGAGCAGGTTGCCCAGAAAGGTCGTGGAGGCCCCATCCCTGGAAACGTTCAAGGCCAGGCTGGATGAGGCTCTGAGCAACCTGACCTAGTCAGGGATGTCCCTGCTCCTTGCAGGGGGGTTGGACTAGATGACCTTTGAAGGTCCCTTCCAACCCTAACCATTCTATGATTCTATGATTCTAAAATTTATTTACTTTTCTGAACCATTCTTAATGAGCTCAGAAAGTAGAGGTTGTTACAAGTGGTACTCATGCATCTTAGATTAACTTAAAATAGTTAGAAATCTTTTTCAAGGCTAATTCATTTGGCTGTTTTGTGATATGCTTGACTTTTTTTTTTTTCCTATTTCAGGTAAATATGCTGAAGATATATTTGGTGAACTTTTCAATGAAGCACACAGTTTCTCATTTAGAGTCAACTCCTTACAAGAACGTGTAGATCGCTTATCTGTCAGTGTTACACAGCTCGATCCAAAGGAAGAGGAATGTAAGTTAACTCCTCCATTGAAGATTTCTTATTTTGTCACCCAGATGCCACTGATACGTGAAATGGAAATAACAGTAGTTTAAATTATATTTATAAGAATACAGAGCAAAGCATCATGAGGAAGAGGTCCATTTCTATTTTGTGCTGCAGGTTTCTTTTATAGCCTTGAGCAGCTTTCTGAGCTCAGCATTTTCGTGGTTACTGAACAGTACTGTTACCAATGAATTTACATTAAAACAGCTACAGGAGTATGTGTCACTTCAGTAGTATTCTATATTAATATTAATAATATGTAATACTATGTGAATGCTTGGGGAGAAGTCTTTACTCATTTTTTAACCTTCCTATTAATTCCTATTTGTCCAGGTAGGGCTTTTGCATTTAACTTGTTACCATCTTACTTTCTGTATGAAGTTACAGTTGTATAGCTCCATTTATTGATGCTATATATCTCCTTGGAGTCTTACTAAATAGCTTTAAATATTGGTTAGCACTGAGAAAACAAGTACTTCCAAAAGTCAATAGGGTATGGCTCGTGCTTATAGGATAGAATTTGTATGAGATTTAAATGATGCACAGGCTTTGTGATGACTATAGGAATGCTGATCACCTAATATGTAAATGCCACGAAGCTTTTTTGACTTCCTGAGTGTCTGTTGGTTAAAGGTGAAACCGTGAAAGTTCTTGTAACCCAGAATGGTTTTACAGTGTTCTAGTCTATCTGAATAAAATGTGGAAAGTACAGCAACATCCTAGCATGAAAAATAACTTCAAAATTGGATCCTGCAAGCAATCTGAAATACAAAAGCTGTTTCAGTTCTGAATGTCTAGGTATAATAGTGTGTCATTCAGGAAAAATGAAGTATCAAACCAGGAGCATGGTCTTCAGGCTGTGTTTACTTACCGATGTTGAAATTTCACTAATAGCAAAACTAAGCTGATTTGTGCTTTGCGTGACGTTAATTCTAGAGCAGGTTTCAAAAGACAGCTGTTTGCAGCTAGTAGCAGATTTTCCATGGAATCATGACTTGCCTAGGGGAATCCTTACATTAATGGGGTTTTCCAAGTCTCTTGACAACTGAGGATAAATCATACACATACACATCTTTTTCCAATAAAATACCATGTTTACTATGATTGGATAATGATAAAAATCCTTTCTGTGTACAGTAACAAATTGTCAGCAGTCGTAATCTTGTAAGAGCTGTAATACTCCAGACCGTTAATGTCATTTCTGCGTTTACCCTTGACAGCCTAGGTTTTGGTTTAAATCAGTGGGATATATGTGGATATGGCATATCTAGTATGGCAACCATTCACATTCCAGGAAAATGGAGACACCATTTTAAGTCACTGAGTTAAAGCATCTAAGGATGTTACAGGAGAGCAAAATGCAAAATTGTACTTTCCTTTGTAAATTGCTTTGACAAGTTTGGCTGTGGGTTTCAGTACTGAATATCCATAACTGCTTGATGTTAGAAAACTGCTAGAAATATTTTTAAATAGTCTGTAGTCCTAAATGCACCAGATCAATAACCTTTCACAGTGCTGTGTGTACTGTAGCATTTGCTGAAGAAGGGGACAGACGCTGCAGTTAAACAGGGCTGAAAGGAGGTCTGCTTGATCAAGTCCAGAGTGGCTAAGTGTTATTCAGATCTAATAGCCTAGATTTGTCTCTCATGCCATAGAATAGCAGTGACTCCTAGCACTTCAGAGGAACACATGCAGTCCTCAGTGTCAGGAACTATTAAATTACTGTTTTTATTAACCTAGAATATCCAGTTCTTGAGCCATACCCAGTGTTCCTTACTCACAAACGTCTGCCCAGAATGAGTCACCAGATGAGAACAAAGAAGATGAGAGGAAATTCAATGTTGTATTTCCGTAAAAATTATGAATCAGGAAACTGTTTCTCCTTCTGTATTCTGTTCTGGACTTGAAACTTAGAAATTCATCACAAATAGTTTTGTTTTAGTCCTAATCCTGGCTAAAATAGCTGGAGGATATTAATGCAAGAAAGTGTGGGGAAGAAACTTAAACTTGCCTTTCCTGCCTTTCTTAACCATCTGTGCACCAAGAATTAAGCAAATTTCAATGCTTCTGCGCAGCTAACAGCATATGTAAAATGGGCTGTGCTTGTAAAATGAGTCTCATTTGCGAAGTCTTTGCCAGCAGGCAGCAATGGAAGATTTAATGTGTTCCTTTGGGCCCATGCTATTACACAAGAGGAAGAAATTAAGATTCATTTAAAGCTAAGTGGCATGAACAAAACCAGCCCAAGTCGTTCGTTGAACGAGGTGCAGATACTTAACAAAGTGTTTCTGGTAGAGTCAGAGTAATAAAAAGCTCTATTTTTTTTTTTTTTACTAGTCTGTATGTTTTCTCATTTTGTATTATTACAATATCTCTGTGAAAGAATAAAACCAAAGGAGACCAAGTTTAGGATTGTATCCTGAAGGAACTAACTCCTGGTGCACAATCTTTCTGTCACAGAAGAATTGCTGTGAACTTGGTTTGGTTTGAATTGTTACACTGTTTTCAAATTCTTGATTTAGCAGAATTACTAAGTTCATATTGTAATTGATTTTTGTACATACTTTATTCTTTTTACATACATGTGGGTTTTTTTTCTCCTGGGAAGGAGAAAAACTAAACTTCCATACGGACAAAAATAAATCCTCTGCTTTCCTTCAGAAAACTGAAGTTTATTTCAATTGTATGGGAAACTAGCACACGTGTATTTTCTAGAGTTATCATAGCTTGGGTCTTTTTAAGGCTGGGAAAACCCGTTCTTGTTACGGAGGGTGAACTAAGGTTGACTGTTGCAGTTGCCATGCCAATATAAGGTATCCTCATAGGTCAGAAAATAAACCCTAAGAGTATAGTGTCTTTGCAACTGTTTTTAATTTCAGTATTAACTTTATAAATAACAGTACTAACTCTCTCTGTATATGTGGAAATTTTGTAAGTATAATAATAGATTTTTGTTATTTTACCATGTTTCTGAGAATTTATTTGTGCCATTAATCTTGAAGTACTACTACAAGTAAATAATTTCATATCTGAAGAAATCTGACAGTTTTTAAAGAATATTCATTTTAGCTTTTATGTTCTTTTTTGAAATGCTGATACACAGCACAGCTCTGATGTACAATGTAATCGTAGAATCATAGAACCTGTGCCGATAATGAAGCTTTAGGAAATTGTTGTGTATCACTCAGAAATGAATGGTATCATGGAAGAAGAGGAATTCAGAAACTAAGAGTTCGTCTACATATCTTGGTATTGATTTAGTGGTGCTTTAATATGAACTGCCTAATTCTATTTAAATCTCAAACTGGAGAGCATTGAGACTGCAGAGTCTCAAAGGCAGTGTATCAAACTCTTTATTTCTTAAAATTGTGACAAGCAACTTCAAAGACTTACTGGCGGAAGTCTATGGGCGAGCAGCCTGGCATGCTTCAGGAAAGGAATCAAACAATGTCTTGAATTGTATTTCAGTAGGCTTTGAATACATGTGCTTGGTTTTTTTTCCTAAACATTCTAGAAATATTGCCCTGTCATGAAAAGGATAGTAGTTCAGAAGTTTTGCTGGATTAATGCTAAAGAGATTTGAGCTTTTGCTGTGGACAAAAAAAAAGGTGGCATCTTGTGGGGAGACACCTAAAAAGCTTGGGGCCTAATTGTGGTCTGTATGCTTCTGAAAATGGAAGATTTGGTCAACTTTCAAATCAGGATACTCAGCACATTGTGAAACTTAGAAGAAAGGGTGGTAAATCCCATTTTAAGGGGCAGCTCACTTTTACTGTCTCTAGCCTCTTAAGAGGAATTTGGTGACTGGTGTATAAATGTAATCAAAGTTAAGAACAAGGAGCACATGAAAATTGGGTCATGACCTCCATGTGTAATATGTTAATGTGGAGAATTGCACTATTGTCCATTCATTAATAAGAATTTTCACCTCCAAACTCATATAAAGAAAAAGACTGTTAGATAAATTAAAGCACGCCGGTTCTCCTGGCACATCTGTGGTTAACTGAATGCTGGATTTGAATGTGTCTCCCTCTTAAAGATCTTTGTAGATGGGCTGAGCTCCAACTGCTCTCCGTGCTTTTTCTTCCAATTTTTTTAGCCTTCAATTCAACTTATGGGTTATTTAGTAAGTAAATCAGTTTTAAACTAGTGTGTCCAAGGCTTAATAGTTCAGTGGTAAAGCCATGATATTGCATAATTTGTATTTTGTGTATAAAAAGAAGAATCTGGACAAAATGCCATTTGCTAAGTAATGTGGCAGTTTTGTTGAGACTCACCAGCAGATTTACTGCTTGATGCAGCTGGGTGATTCACATCTTGCTGAACGGGCTGCTAGGGGCTGCCCGATTCTATACACTGCATCCAAAGCAGCTTCTGACTCCTCTTAAAATGGTTGCTCTAACATTTACGTCTTCTCTTCGTTTACCTGTAGTAGTTAAGCTACAAACATTCTCTGTCCAAAGAGTGCTTGAGCTGTTTGGATTTTTTTAAAAATCAGTGTTTCAGAAAATTGTATTTCTTGTGTTTGGGACAAGCCCAAAGGAGAGTAGTTTCTGTTCTGCAGAAGTAGTCACTCATGCTTAGCAACTATTAAACCTGCAGTGAGCAGTCAGAAGTATTCTGATGACAGAGAAACCTAATGTGTGTGCAATTCTAGGCATTGTTGAAGTGGATAATCATTAAAAAAAAATAAAATACATAAAGTAGAGATCCGGCTTCAAGATTGCAGCTTTTTTAAGAACTTCATCGCACAAATTTTCACCACCACCTCCCAATTAATTGCCTTTAATTGGAATTTTATGACTAAGTTGTTCATTCAGTGTTTTCAAATTGCTGCATAAGATTTTGAACAAAGGAAGGGAACTGAGGGGAACTTGAGTCCATTGATTTGTATATAATTTCCCAGAGCCATTCAGTTCTGGAAGGAGTCATAGCTGTTGCATTCAGGAGTTTATGGTCTTAAAAGTTGTCAGGATGAAATTCTACAGAAAGTGTTGAGAGAGTAAGCTTTTAAAAGGAATGTATATTATTTATTTATTTACAGCTTTAGGACAGTGATATTTTTTGGCCTAGAACCTCTTAATAAATTGTACATTTGAGCAATTTGAAAGGAATTATTAAAAATATCTAGTAACGGGGTTTTATTTCTTTTGTTGAGGTAAAATAAAATGTAATATTTAATATCTTTGAAATGTAAAAGTAGCAACTTTCTGTCAGTACGCTGATGTGCTCCATACCTGACTTTTACTACAAATTGAGGATTGCAGTTTCCTGAGAGGCTTAACAGAAGGTGGAATGTTACTATGTGTATATACTACCGATGTGTTCTTTTATTTAATTTGTAGTTCAGCCCAGAAGAAACCCAGTTATTATATCTTATTAGAGTGCAATTTAAGTACCTTTTTTTTCCCCAGTTCATTGTTGATTATGAATAAAATGGACTGACATCTCTCTTTCAAAACCAAATGTAGAAAAGGTTGGGAGTTTAGCTTTCTGACAGAGATAATTTTTAATTATGTGGTGTACAGAAAGTTAGACTGGCTGATATAATAGATCTTTTCATACAATCCAAACACAGTAACAATAAACTGGCATTTGTTCAGATTGTTGAATTAATGTTTAGCTGAAATTACGGACATGTCAACATTTTGCGAAACTGTTCAAGACCCCATTTTTTGTTCATTGCAGTAAACGCCAGTGGTGTAGCAGATGGACTTCCAGGAAAATTTATTTGTATTAAATTTAGGATCTTAGGCTATAGGAAAGTTGTGGTGCTAGTTAGTAATTAGGCAACTGGAAGCTTAAATTTATCAGCGTCGAGTCAAATCCCTGCAGCATTTCCAACTCCTCCTTCAGTGTCTCCTCTCTTCTCACACCTGATTTTGTAGATCCGATTTGTTTGACCTGTCCTCTTGCTGTGCCAGTTTGTCAACCAGCCAGCGCTAAGTGGCTGGATGACCAGCCAGGTTTTCGCATAGCCTACCCCCCTGAGGTGGCATGCCACACAGGGTTTCTGTTCCTTAGCCAGCTGGCAAGCCAAACAAACAGCTTTGTGAGCCAAACCGTGCCCAGCCCAGGATTACGCTGTGCTAACACCATGGGATTTACCTGATCCCTGTCCGCAGGCGAGTTGTATCAGCGTCATGATTCTCAGTATTTTGTGTGTGCCCCTTCCTTTCATTTCCTTAGTAATGCTGGCCTGTGTTTTGAGTAGTGGCATGCTTTTTAGTGAATGCCGGTCATTGGATATCAGCGCAGGAAATCCTGTTTAAAATTGTGCAGGGTATGTTTTCTATGAACACCTTTCCTATATAATTTTGTTTTAGAAAGCAAGTAATCTATGCTTATTGTTGAAGATTGATTGGTTATCCTCAAGTGAGTTGTCCCCTTGTACATGTTTACAAAAGTGGAGATTTGAACAAGAAAATGGAGATTATGGATTAGATCAGCTGTATTTGCTGATTAAAGAATGCTAATGAAGGGTTTATAGAACAATGTATATCTCAATAATATGGTGTCACGTACTCTGTGAGCATTTTAGTATTAAAACAAAGAACTGTATTTATTGGAATAAATCAATGTACTTCATTGCCTTCAGATTGTACACAGGTTCAAAGAAAGGTGTGCTAACTTCTATTTTTGTTGGCTTAGTCTCCCAATAAGTGACAGACAGTTTGAAGACTTGCAAGGTTGCCAAACAACTCTGAACAAGTACATTTGGTGAGATTTGTAAAACCAACAACCCAAACAAAAACCAGCTGAATTGTAAAAGAATCTAAGACTAGGTTTTTGGATCTGATAAACCCCAGTTCTTCTAACTGTGACGTTTTGCCAGCAAATAACAACCTGTGCTTCGTGATAGGTACAAAATACATATGGTTATTTACGAGTGCAAAAATACCTGCAGTAATTGAGTCTCCTAGCTGACATTCATACGTTGTGATACTTCTTTCACACACTTAAAAAGGCTTCTGAGCAGCTATTTAAAGGTATTAAAAAGAATAAAAACACTGTAATGAAATAGACCCTAAGGGAAAACAAGGGGAAGCTTCTCCAGGAACACACAACCTTGCTGTAATAAACTTCAAAAGCCAAACTGAAAATCAAATAAATCCCATCTCTAGCCTCACAAAGGATGCTGCCAGTACACTTAGGGAAGAAGAGAGAACATTCCAGGAATTGCAAGCCCTTTGGAAAAAATCCTGCGTTCTGCCCCTTTGTGATCATACAATAGAAATCCAGCTCTGTGTGTGTGTACATACATACCTGTACACTTGTATGTGTCGCAGGAACCAGAGTAAAATGCAGCTTGCAGCTTAAGCAGATGCAATCTTTTTAAAAAAATGTTGCTGAAGGCCGTGGTGATATGGGGGAGGGGGTGTCCTCTCATCTTGAGTAAAGGGGCACTACTGTCAACCTGCTTGTATAAAATCAACATAATTATTTATAGATAAAATGCGTGTGCTTAAAATACTGTCTTTGCTAGTATGTTTTAAAGCTGCATGTTTTCAGTATTGTTTGTGACTAAAAAAGAAAAGCCCAAACCAATGGAAAGGACTTCTGCTTTATGTAGCGAAAGGCTGGCTGCCGGGTCAGCCTTGAGACACACCTGGACTTCACAGATGTGGGAACTGAGGATCAGGGAGGGAGAGAAATGTGAGACTGAACAGGTGCGCTGTTTCCAGGATTAAAAGTGCAAGTTTCATCAGTTTTGGTCACTTTTCCATTAATCTTTTTCTAAATTTTAATGATTGCGAAATAGAAAAAGACGTATGGGCCAGTAAGTCAGTATATTTCGAATCACTGTTTAATCTATTGTGTTCCCCTAGTGTTATTTTCCTTTTAATCTTACATAAAGATAATTGATTATTCCTAACTACTGTGCTTAAAAATTCAAGGTATCTCACCTGCGTTAAACAGAGAAGTCTCATCTTGATTAAACAGTATGATTAAAAAAGAGCAATTGACTAGTTTCATATGTATCACCCCCCACTAAAACTCACTCATATCAGTAACAAACATAAGTGATTTGCTGATAGTATACAGGTAAAATCCGTACTTCAAGATAGAGAGTAAATTTTTTTAGTACCAAAAACGTTGTGAAATTGAGTTGTTAAATGCTATTAGATACTTCTGAACTACAGAATGATGTTTTATAGCTACAGTAAGTAATTTGTTGAACTACTCTAGAGAGACAGAGTTCTGGTGTCTATCCAGGTGAGCAAAAATTTCCTGTGAAGCTAAATAGAAGATAATGTACCAGAACATTACAAGCATGTTCTTCACATAATCTGACAATATCTTGCTGTGGCAGTAGTGCTAGATGAATTCATATTTGCTGTAAAATGCGTAAGATACTAGTAGGAATGCTTAATATTTGTATTCTAATCCAGCATAAAGCAATTCCAGATTAATTCAAATAAACTATTATTGGTGGTGTGGTTTTTTTGGTTTGTTTTTTTTTAACAGCCATATCCCCTTTCAGTGTCACTGCAGGACATTACGATGAGGAAAGCTTTCCGGAGTTCCACAATTCAAGATCAACAGCTGTTTGACCGCAAAACTCTGCCTATTCCTTTGCAAGAAACTTATGACATTTGTGAGCAGCCTCCTCCGCTTAACATTCTCACCCCTTACAGGTTAGTAAAATAAAGTTAATCAAAAGCAATTTGTAGATTATTTTATATAATAGAGATGCTATATCCAGGCACCTTGCTCATGTTGAGTAGGACTTGAATATTTAAGGAGCCAGGCTAGAAAGCAGTAAAGCTGCTGGAGGAATACTGGCAGCAGGAGACATAAGTGTTAAAACTTTACTCCACTTTACTCAAATTTCACCCCAGCGTAACAATGGTAAGAAAAAGCCATTTTTACTCTGTATTTATTAAACTGTCCAATGCTCTTGGATGCAAAGTGAAGAAAATAAGCAGTTTAAGTACGTAGAAAGAAAGTTCTTTAATGGAAATGAATGTTGTTTGCTGTCCCAAAGCCAATTTGAGTCCGTAGTTGAACACGAGCAGCCACATGAATTTGCTCATTATTCTGAGAGCAAGATTTGAGTCACTGGAATGGGAGTTCTGTGATTTATGATACTCTTTTTTTATCTACAGCTTGCGTTAAAGTTACTTTTCTAAAATCAGGACCCTGAATACAAGGAAAGATAGTAAAGAATGATGACACAGGAGGTCAATGTTCATCTTTTTAATGTTCTTCAGTAAAATATTTCAGGGTCTGAGATACTAGGTATTCCTCAATATGTCTTTCCTTTGCCTTAGCATTTGGATTTACGTGTTGTCAAATAAATAGTATGCCCTATTTGCGCCATTGTGTTCCAGGGATGACGGAAAAGAGGGTTTGAAGTTTTATACCAATCCTTCATACTTCTTTGATCTGTGGAAGGAAAAAATGTTGCAGGACACCGAGGACAAAAGAAAAGAAAAGAGGAAGCAGAAGGTACATACGTTAGCTTTATGTAGCTTCTGGTTGCTTTATCCTGGGAAGGGTTTACTTGCAGATACAGTACTTTTTTGGTTATGCAATTATTAACAATCCAAACTTTACAGAGTCATCTTCATTCAACTAAAACTAGTTGTGTTCATTCAGTTCCATCAACTTTAACAAATAAGAGATCATAATAAGAATATTATAATATGGAGGGGCCTAGAGCTTTCGTGCCGTCTTGATGTAACTAGCAGCAGGCTTGCCAAAATTTCTGTCTTCTAGCAATGACTCAAAAAGGAGAAAAAGGAGGAATTTAGCAAGAATAAAGAATTTCACTGGAACGCTTTTTTATAATACAAAAATCTGATAATTTTGGAGGTGAAAAAGCTTGAATGACATTCTAATAGATACGTTTCCTCTAAACTGGAAGAAATTAGTAGCACTAGAGCCCTTTGTTTATATTTTCTTAACAGTAAACACACACTTTTTCAAAGGTAATGCTACTTTTTTGTTTCACCATTATTCTGTATATTTCATACGTAAAGACAGTAAATATAAGTGTCAGATTCATAATTTCATTGCGTACTTAGAGTAAAAAGCTACTTACACAGTTATTTTTGTCTATATTATTCAGCTAATTATCCAATAGACTGAAGTTTCTGCCTCTGGCAAGTTTTTTTTTGTTTAGTCGGCTTTTTCAGTCATATTTAGACTGAAAGTAAATTTTTCTCGCGGTTGAATTGGGATTGGTTTTCCTTATTTTGTGGCTAATGTTTAAGTGCAACTGATTAAAAACCACTGTCTTAGTTGTCAGCTTTGTTTTGCACAACTCTCCTACAGCAGAAAAATCTAGATCGCCCTCATGAACCAGAAAAAGTGCCAAGGGCACCTCATGACAGACGGAGAGAGTGGCAGAAGTTAGCCCAAGGTCCAGAGCTCGCAGAAGATGATGCTAACCTCTTACATAAGCACATTGAAGTTGCTAATGGCCCAGCTTCACATTTTGAATCAAGGTTTCTTTTTATTTTTTCTATCTTTTGTTAAGTAGTGATATTCATGCTGCATAGTGAACATGCTTGAGAAATGGTACTTGATGAGATGCTACTGCTGTTCCTGAAATGCACTGGAAATAATTGATTTAGCTCAGTCAAAACTCAGTTTTAAAATACTTAGTCAGTGTGTCCTTAAGGGAGTAGTTACTGTCCTGTTATTTTTAAGAGTAGTGTGTATCCTTGAAATTCATTTTATCCTCGAGGATGTGTTGTTGTCTGCAGATTGAAGAAGGTGTAGTGTCACTGTTGCAAGCTTGTGTGTCACTACAGGTGTGTCACTACATCCCAGTGTTGACCCCCAAAATCCCTATTATTCCAGTCTCTTCATTTTTCTTAAGCAGACACTGCCAAGACTATATGGAGGGTGTGATGTGAACAAATGTCCACTTGGAACTCAGATATCTGAGATCACTGAGCTTCTCTTTACTCTTGAGCAGACCTAAGATTTGATTGACATTTCTGGTAATAGTCTATTACAAAATCCAACCTGTTGGATTCTCATTTCACAGCACGTATTTGCTGGTGGCTAAAAGTAGCATTTCACATGGTAAACACCTGCTGTGTTTATGCTTCTGGTGTTTGTGTGAAACCAGCTGAGAAACTTTTGATAGGACAGAGGGCTGGCAACTAGCACTAGGAGTTTTGGTGGTGTGCTTTTGAGAGGTTGTTTGTTTCTTAATTAGAAAGCATTCCTTGTCCACCAAAACTAGCTATTTTTTTTCCCTTATCTGTCACTGGCCAAAAGCACCATAAGAGAGTATTTTGTTTAGCTTTGTAAGGCCTTCAAACAAACTGCATAGTGACAGTGGGTAATTATAACAACTCTAGGAGACAGTGTTTTCTGTCTGAAAAATGGAAAAACCTGTTTGTAGAAAACTTAGCTCTCTGAATTTAGAAACTAAAAATGGTCTCAGTGCATTTCAATCAGTGGAATACAACTCAAGTTATGGTAATTAGCATTTTTCTAGGAACAACTTTATAATATCTTAACTTTGTTGTTTCAAGTTGTTGGCAGAAACATCTCCTTTCCTGCTGTCCTTCTGTTGTGTTGTACAGCAGATTCCGCACTAGACACACTTGTTGCAGGACTCCTTTTGTATCCAGGACCCCAGCCTAAATATTTATTATCTCAGTACCATTAATGCAATTATGAATAATGCTGTAGTGCTTGGTAGCACTGCATGTGCAGGTCATGTCAGTCAGATACAGAACAGCACCATGCTTTTCAATAACGGAGTAAGACTTCACCCCCAAGTAATTTAACACGTAGATACTACAGTGGTGGCAGTATGTGGACGATGTAAAGTGCTGCTTTACTTGTTGGAAAGTGATCTGCAAACACGTTTCCTCTGAATTTAATGGAGAATTTTTTAAAAAAGCTTTAATTGAGTAGTTAATTAAAATTTCCTAACTGATCAGGTCCTTGAGATGTTTCTCAAGTTGTCGTTAACAAGGAAGGTGAATAATTTTAAGACAGTTATCTTTATGTACTGCTACTACTCAGTAGTAATATTTAGATTATCTTCCCTGTATTTGTTGTATAGCTACAAAGTATTAAGTCTAAATTAGTAGGTTCTCTCTGTATTGGAATATAGATCCTCTGACAGAATTTCAACTAAATTATTCAGTTGTAAGTTCTACCATTCTAATGTTGATGGATGTTTAATGAATGTTATAAAAGAATATGGTTGCATGTATGTAGGGATTGAGGAGCAGAAACGACGATGAGTATAATGTCTGTTTCGTAATACACTCTGGTGTATATGTATTTCTGATTGTATTGCGATGTTTACTTAACTCAAAATAATGTGACTAATAAACACTAAGATCACACACATACTGTAGAAATTGTCTGATCTGTTTGTCAAAAGCATTAAACCCTTGAGCTGCTAGAAGCAATGCATGGAAAGTGAGATAAATTATTAAAAAGCCATCAAGTACAATATGAAACATTGGTGCAGAGAAGATACTTGAATTCAGAAATCAAAGTAGAGAACATTATAGGACATGAAGTATAGAATATTAACTGAGGGCATTAAAAGTTACTTTTACTGAAGCTTACGCTGGGTCATTTTTCACTCTTTTCCTGCAGATCTCAGGCGTATGTGGACCATATGGATGGGTCATATTCACTTTCTGCATTACCCTATAGCCAGATGTCAGAACTTCTGAACAGAGCTGAGGAGCGAGTGTTGGTCAGACCACATGAACCACCACCGCCACCTCCGATGCATGGAGCAGGAGATGCGAAACCTGTGCCTCCTTGTGTTAGGTACGGAGTGGTCAAGCCACATGCAGATTTACTGGGGAGTTTTAGTTTTCCACCATGCCCCTAGTAGTCCATTAGTGTTATTTTCATGCAGCCCAGGCAGTACACACATAGTAGGGGCTGTGTCAGTCCACAGCCCTGACGCGTCTGCAGCTGCAGGGCCATGCAGGAGTTGGAGACAAAGGTCAGAATCTAACCCTGATAGGGTGCCATTGTGGAGACATACCTCACTTTGCCATTAATATTTAAATTAATATTGTCTCTTGAAAAAGCACATCTTTTTACTCTTCAGGGGATTATACACAGAAATACATAACTCTTTTGATTAGTTTTCCACAACAGCTGAAATAAATCCTTCAGTCGTTTTCTAGGAAAATAATTTTACTGTTCCCTTTTGTTTTCTTCAGTTCACCTATTCATTGCACTATAATGACTATCTAGCACATAAATATACCTCTCTGTACATAGAATTGATGACCTTTGATATTATCTCACTCACCCTGTCATCAAACCTTAAATACTTACTTTAAATGTTACTCATCCTCATTGCTTTACTGGTTTTTGTTTTGTTTTCTTTGTATAAGAGCTGAAACTCAGTTAATAGCAAAGGTCTGTTGGAAGACTGATGCATACTCCATACTGAGAATTAGATTTCCTTGTATATGAGATATGACTACCTTGCAATCATCATAGTACATAAAGTTCTTTAATGCCCAATGTTCAATATTCTTAAGTTGCAGAAATGAATCTGTTGCTATTTTTCCCACTCTCCAGCTCTACTAACTTTGTCCTGTTATTGGATATTTCAGTTCTACTACCGGCTTGGTAGAAAATCATCCTCAATCACCAGCAACAGGCAGAACACCAGTGTTTGTGAGCCCCACTCCTCCACCACCGCCACCACCACCTCTTCCATCTGCTTTGTCAACTTCATCATTAAGAGCTGCTATGACTTCCACTCCTCCACCCCCAGTCCCACCACCCCCACCCCCTCCCACAGCTGCTCTGCAGGCCCCAGCTGTCCCACCTCCACCAGCTCCTCTCCAGATAGCTCCTGGAGTCCTACATCCAGCTCCACCTCCAATTGCTCCTCCCCTAGCACAACCTTCTCCTCCTGTCACTAGAGCTGCCCAAGTGTGCGAAGCTGTACCTGTTCACCCAGTTCCTCCTCAAGCTGAAGTACAGGGACTTCCTCCACCACCTCCACCTCCTCCCTTGCCTCCTCCTGGCATCCGACCCTCCTCTCCTGTCACAGTTGCAGCCCTTTCTCACCCTCCTCCTGTTCTGCACCCACCTTCCACAACCATTGTCCCTGGCCCTCATGCTCCCCTGATGCCTCCATCTCCACCATCCCAAGTGATTCCTGCTCCTGAACCCAAACGCCATCCTTCAACTCTTCCTGTAATCAGTGATGCTAGAAGTGTTCTGCTGGAAGCAATACGGAAAGGTAATGTTTGGCTATTAAGGGGCAAAAAGAATTGTCTCAGAAATTTGCTAAATACACATTAGCTTTGAGAGATGGAATATTTCACATGCATAAGAAGTTGGTTTAGAGGAATGCATCTTAAGTCTGTTTCTGCTTTATATTCTCTACAGCATATGCATTGCCAAATAGACAGATTTTTGTCAATTTGTAACTGCACTTGCCAGATGTTTAGTTTGGATGGCAAAACGGGTTCTCTGTGGAAGTTAGTTTTTTTTAAAAGTACGTGCGTTTATAGATGATCTATGGAGGTTGTATCTTCATTTATGTTTACCTGAAAATGTAGCTATTTCTGATAATCTGCGGATTGTGTAGAAGACAAAAACGTTGTTTTTTACAGGCTGTTAGATAAAAGCAGAACAGATCAATTGGCATTGGAATTTTGATTATGTATCAATGTATTACAAGAACATATAAATGACATTCAGAAATCACTGCTTAAGACTTAAAGCTGTTAAGTGTCTGGTCTTGACAAGTCCCAGCGCAGTAGTGGAGCAGTCTTTACGTTGCAAGGTGCCCCGCTGGCCGAGTGGCAGTGAATGGCGGAGGTGCAGGGCACTGTTTTCCGGATGACGAAGCGAGGAGCTGTGTGTACAAGCTGTACCTTTCAGCTTACGTGCCTAGGGCCAGAAAAGCCCCCACTGCACTGAGTGCTGCTGTGTGACTGTGTGGTGTCTTTGAACAGTTAGTCTTTCTCAAGTGTTCAGAGTGCTGCATTCTGCTTTTCCCTTGAAAATATACAGAACATACAGAATCTGTGTGATACTGTAATATAAGCAGGTAGGCTATAATGCTAGTTCAGGATACTCTTAAAGTATCTATATGCACATGAATTGATAACATCATTCAATCTAAAGAAGTATCTACGGCAGCTGAGTACAACAGTGGTGCATGAACATTAGCAGGGAATGTCAGGGAAAAACCTAATAAAGGAGAGCCTACTGGTATAGTTTAGGTGATTCCTGAAAACACTTTGGACCAAGTCTTGCACAAGAAACAAACAGCTTAAATTCCACGTGAGGACCTGCGCTTGTGTTGCCTGTCAGTTGACAACAGAGAGTTAAGTACAGGATGTAGGTCGTGTTCAGACTCTGTCAGTCTGTGGTGTCATGAGTATAAAATCAAAATATATAATCACTGTCATGTTTCTAACCAAGTTACTGGATTTAACTTCCTCACACTATTGGTATGTGTTATTTCTCCTTTGTGTTTAATCGTTAAGTAATACTTTATACCAAAACAGATCATTACACGATCAAAACTGTGTTACAATAAATCCTGTCTTGTTAGGATACTCAAATAGCTATAACTTTTAATTGAGACCATGAAGAGAGAGCATAAAAATTCTTTGGAAATGCAAATAATAAAATGGCTTAATCACTACAATGGTACTAAAAATGGAGGTGTGTAGTAGAAGGGCTGGTGATCTAGTCTGGCATTGCCATTCTGACATTCCTGTCTTTAAAAACTTGCTGGAGAACTTCCGTCTGAGAAGGCCAGTGCCATCAACCTTAATTTTTGCTTAGAAAGCATTTTGTGAATCGTGAGCTAAGTACTCTGTATAATGATAAAGGAGAGTAACATGTTTGTGATTTGGTGTTCTTTAGGCATTCAGCTACGCAAAGTTGAAGAGCAACGTGAACAAGAAGCAAAGCATGAGCGCATTGAGAATGATGTTGCTACTATACTTTCTCGTCGCATCGCTGTGGAGTACAGTGATTCAGAAGACGATTCAGAATTTGATGAAGTGGATTGGTTAGAGTAAAATTATTACATTGCTGTACACTGCAAAATCGAATGCTAATGTCCATTGTGGTGCTTGTTCTTTGAAAGTTTGATGGTCATTTCTAGTGTTTTTTGTATTCTTTTCTTGACATAATTAATCCATGTTTTTCTACTTTTCGGTTGACAAAAAGCTCCTAGTGCATCTTTGAAACTAAATGTTTTACAGTGGCTTTTCTTACACATCTTTTTTGAAAGAACATACTTTGTTCCAATAGACCACTAAGTATTACGCATGGGCAGCTGTTGATAGAGTAGCAGTTTCAATTTTTTGGCATATCTTAACTGTGCACTTTGTGAATTTTAAGTTAATGAAGGTGACTGAGATTGACATTCCAAGGGCAGCTGTATGTACTAATGAGCCTTACTCCACTTCTGATAGTGTTTTAGAACATTAAACTTAGCTATCAAGAGGTCACTGCCTCGATTACATCTGTACACTGAAAGTACATATAGTTAGCAGCACTGAACACACTGAAAGGAAAATGGATCTTTGGGGGGTTTTATTATTGTTTTATTGTTGTTTTTAAATAATTATGGCCTTATTTGAATGTTTAGAGATTCCCTTTCCCTTCTTCCCTCCCAGGTACATATTGTGTGGTACTATTTTTGCCTGCATAATGAAAGTTTAAGTTTTTTTTTTTTCCTTGTGAAATCTTTTGACTTAAACATGCTGTGTAACTTATGTAACTGTTAAAATAACAGTTTGATTTAATAAATGGTTCATTTTAAATGTTCCTGGCTGTTGCTTTTTCAGTGAAGCCTGCTTTTCACTGGTATGCCTGAGGGATCCTTGGATTTCAAAGATTTAATCTGTGGTCTACAGAGTTACAATAAATATTCTACACTTGACCTAAGGACCCATGTTAAACAAGAAAACATGTTATCATCAAACGATATCTATATGCATATCTACAAAAAACCTGAAATCTTACTGTGATCCATTAGTTTAAAAAAAAAAAAATGGGAGTTTGTAGCTTATATGATTATGGACTTTTTTTAAAAAAAAATCTTGATCATCAATGTATCTTGAGAAGACGAGATGCCACAGTTAAAGTCATGGTTAATGAAAGATGACAAAGGACACAGGTGATATTGCAAAGTCATTTTTTAATTTCTAGCTAGTAGTGTACTATGTGTTGCACAGGGCTTTTGTTTCCCTTCTCTGGAATAACTCCTTCAAGTCTGAGCACATAGTCAAAAGCCTATTGAGAAGGGAAGCGTGAGAGTGCAGGAGCACTCTTACCTTGCGAACTTGTTGCTGGAAGATGGAATTGTATAATAGAGGAAAACAAGTGTCAGAAGAACAAGATTTCTGAAGGTGGAACATGAAATGTTCTACAGGCTACAGAACAATTTAGAGAGGTTATTAACCTGCTCTTGGAACTGGGCAAAACTCCAGAGGTATAGACTGGAGTCGGAATACTGTACAGCAACCCTTCCAAACTTACTGTCACTATCTCAGCCGCTGCTATGGTTTGGTACATGGCCTACTATAGTGAAGACTTTTCCCACTGCAACAGTGATGCCTTTTGTTGTGTTTGTGGCAGAAAAATCCTTGTCACAATTTGTGAACCTGCATCTTTATAACTAGGGATGCAGTTCCTCTCTATGTGCTGTTCTCTTTGATAGCTGTCTTCACAGTAACGCCGTCTGGTTTATTCTGCCATTCTCAGTTAACTTTTAACATACATGTCCTTAATAGCTCCTCGTAATCTTAAAGATGTCAGAAGCACCACTACGTGAATACTTGGTAGTGTTTAACCTAGGTGTTTCCTTGGGTCTCAGTAATCCTAAATTGCCAAATCTGGCCCCATAACTAAATGTGAGAAATCTCATTTACACAGCTGAAAAGGATTGATATTTTCAAGTAAAAGTGCAGTATACACACCTGCAGCTACCCGTTAACCAGGGAGCCAGGCCTGTGCTTTAGACAGCTGGAAGCTAAGCTTGTGCCCAAATTCCATGTGTAGGTAGTTCTGCCCTTCACAAAATTACTTTTCAGCTGATGTTTATACCTGTTCCTTGCTGAAGTCTCTACACTCCTGATTTTCCTGGTGGATATTACAGACAGCCACTTACATTGTCACTTCAGCCGTATGTCTGTGCCCAGGCTGCACCTGTGCAAAGCAGAGGATCTCGTCGCGCCATCACACCTGCTGCCCTGACTGGAGGTGTGCTCCGAGTGCATGCAGGCACGGAGAACTGGGTATAACTTCTCTAAAGCAAGGAGATGGGATAGCAAAAAGAAAATAAAATAAAGAAAATAAATAAAAAATAAAAGTAAAATGAAAGAAAAAAAGGCCCTTACATGACTGCAGCTATCAGGTACTGGACTTGAAGGTATAAAAAATGTCCTTATTGACAGACGGTTGTTATTGACCTGCTTCGCTGTCCCGGCGATTAATAGTATCCCTTCCCAACCAGTACCCAGGGCAGACAAAGCACTCATTTAATATGACACAGTCACACAAAGTAATGAACCTTGTCTGAGAAAAGCCAAGAGTTAAATTCAGTTAACATTTCAAAGGCAGGATTCTTGGCCTTCTGCCATCGCTACAGCTTCCTGCCATAGCAACTAGTCTCCAGATAGCAATAGTGTGATTCACTGGGAGCGAGAGGTGATTGTTGAATTTGAATATTTGCATTTCCAGATCTACTCCAAGCGATGCATTTGGCATCTCAGTGATTTGTGTCCCTCTTACTGTGGTCTCCAACTGCCCTTCTGATCTGGCAGAAGGCTCTTCAGAGGGCTGCCGGGCTATTCATGCCCGTGATTAAATGTCTAATAGATTATCGATTGTTTTGTCTTGTATGGTACTAAATCAAGTCTTCTGTATTGAACTGTTTATAGATTCCGTTGTTTACTTCTGTACATTTACAGCAGCTGGTTAAAATCAAAGACTCAAAGTCTGCCACAGAAATAACGTCTCAGTAACGCTCAGTAAAAGTGAAGAGAAACCTTTGTTCAACTTCACGCCTTTCTTGAAGTGTAATCTGGGACAGTTAAAAATGATCTAGCTCTCCTACTGTAAAATGGGGGGGAAAGAATAAAATAAAAAGCCCAGAAAAAAGAAACAAAAGGTACACGGTGACAGAACTGGAACAAAAGACTAGGGAGGTGCAAAATTGGTCACTAAGGGTTTTTATGAAAAGATAAAAGTAGGAACAATGACACAGCCATCATGGACAAACCAAAAATAAATAGATAAATGGAAGAGAACAGGTACTGAAGAAACAAAAGTGACAATGAGACATAATTCTAGTTCTTTTTTTAGCGTTACTTTGTGAGCGGCAGCCATTAGATAGCAACAGTACCAAGAGGAGCGGGGCCAGCAGGTCGAGGGAGGTGATTCTGCCCCTCTACTCTGCCCTGGTGAGACCCCACCTGGAGTACTGTGTCCAGTTCTGGAGCCCCCAACATAAGAAGGACATGGACCAGTTGGAGAGGGTCCAGAGGAGGCCACGAAGATGATCAGAGGGCTGGAGCACCTCTCCTATGAGGACAGGCTGAGAGAGTTGGGGCTGTTCAGCCTGGAGAAGAGGAGGCTCCAGGGAGACCTGATAGCGGTCTTCCAGTACCTCAAGGGGGCCTGCAAGAAAGACAGGGAGAGACTGTTCAGCAGGACCTGTTCTGATAGGGCGAGGGGTAATGGTTTTAAAATAGAGGGAGGTAGATTTAGATTAGATAATTAGGAAGAAATTTTTTTACAATGAGAGTGGTGAAACACTGACACAGGTTGCCCAGCGAGGTGATGGATGCCCCATCCCTGGAAACATTCAAGGCCAGGTTGGATGGGGCTCTGAGCAACCTGGTCTGGTTGGAGATGTCCCTGCTCCTTGCAGGGGGGTTGGACTAGATGGCCTTTAAAGGTCCCTTCAAACCCAACCAATTCTGTGATTAAATATTAGATATCATTAAGGGATTATGTAATTGGGGTTAAACAAGCAGGAGGCATTTTTAAAAGACCTTTAGTCAATAAAATCATGCTTCTCTGCACAGGGATGTGCTCCCCAGCATTCAGGTGGATGCTGACATACCATTACCTATCTGATGAACACACAGACTAACGCAGAGTCAGCTTCCAAAGGTGTTGTGGGACCTGAGTGTGCAAACAGGTACTGACGACCCTGGTTTTACTGTGACAGGCATTCTCCACCATGCTGGGACCATCTTGGCTTGGGTGCAGCTGCCAGCCCCAAAATGCATCACCTCTTGCTTTACATGGCAGCTGTGAGCCCTCGGCCTGCTCTGAGGACGCAGACAGAAGCGTGGCCTCCATAGTGGGCTGCCACATCTCAGGTTCCTCAGCCCATGGATCGCCACAGGGAACGAGGGGTCTACATCAGCTTCGGAGCGTGGTGCAGAAACCCCTGCAAAGCTGCCAGCTGGAAGCAGCGTACCCATAGCAGTACGGTACTGTGTCAGCAGTCCAAGTTCCCAAACCTGGGTTTGGCTATGGGTACAATGCTTCAAGCCAGACCAGTCCCAGGAGGAGATGCGGAAGCAGAGTCTCCCCACAGCCTCTGCAGCCAAGGCCTGCATCAGCAAAAGATCTGACAGAAATTTGACTTGAGCTCCATCAAGTGTCTGCTCTGTCTCCTCAGCTACAGGGAGAGTTTTACTCTCTCTCAGTCTCTGTTCTAGGTGGCAACATTAAATATCAGGAGAGGACTCACAACCGGAGGCTGGAGGCAGGAATAGCCATCTCCCTTTTCGGGGCCACTCAGACGCTTTTTCCCCCTCTGCTTTCCACTCCTGACTACTTTTCCCGCTGGAACAATTCTTGGGTGCTGTAGCCTGCCTGTGGAAGACATTTCACACACCCTTTGTGGCTGCAGCGGGGATGGACCTTACCGATCCCAACTGCTTCTCAGCTCCATCATCAACCCTTGGCAGATGTTAGTGCACCCCGCAAGGAGCTGGGGCAGGTTTAAGTGCTTAAAAAGCAGTTCCTGGCAGGCCGTGAGCGACTTGGCTGTCAGCTCTGAGGACCTAATGGAGGTCTGGCAGCACACAGCCCGGCAGCTGTGGAGGACCAGGCAGGGGACGGCTGCTTCCAGAAAAGGACACATGGACAAGCCCTGGGAAACGGGCACTGGGATACGGAGCACCTTCTGCGAGACTGGAGGCTGCGCACCACATCCCATTCCCCTTGGAGAGACAAAGCCTCTCCTTTTCCTTTGATCCCTGCCATGCTGTGAGCAGATGTGTTTCCCCTCCACCCCCCCACTCCAAACCCCTTTGCCTGGGGAATGGATTCTGCCCCATCAGTCATCGGCTGCGCTCCCCGACCGCCAACAGCCCCTGACAGCAGCAGCCTCTAAAGAAAATTGCATCTGTCCCACTTTGAAATTTTTAGAGCATTCGCAAGCTCTGGGCAGTTGCTCCAGCTCCCTTCTGTTTGGCAGCTGGAAACATCTGGGTACAGATCCTAGCAGATATGAAGTGTCTCTCGCCGAACAGGGCTGAATATTCCCCTCCTTATGTTTCTTTCTTTGACGGTTCAAGAGCTTCACTTCCAGACACAGGACAGCTGAGGGCCCCCAACAGACGTGTTTCCGATTTCCGCCTTCCTAATTTTAATGCCTTTAATGACAGAGTGTTTGTTACTGCAAACCCTCCGTCATTCCGTCATTTTAACGCAGATTTAATGGCAATATCACTCCAATAAAAGCTTCAAAAATGGTCTCCTTTCAGTGCGGTTTCATACTGTCTTTTAGCCACTTCCACTTCTCTGCAAGGCATTTTCTTCACCACAGTTAAAATCTCAGAACAGGACTCCTCAAGGCCCCCCGCATCACTCCCGTTGGGCAAGAACCCACGCTCAGTGGCATTTTACCACAGCTTTGTTTTGCACTTCAGTACCAGCCAGAAATAACTCCAGCAAACTGCCCGAGACTTCCAACCTCAGGAAGAAGCAGGGTGCAGTCCGGGTGCCAGCGTGCTGGGGTGGCTTTGGCTCTGGTCTTTCATGCCAAGCAAACGGCACAGGGTGAATTTTCCTGGCTGCACTTGGGCAAAGCCAAAAACAATTTGTAAGCATTGCCAGCAGGACTCGTGGCCAACACAGCCCTGTGCAGGGTTGGGGAGGGCTGTCAAACAGCCCAATCTGGGGGCTGCCCTCCCTCACTGGACCCCACAGAGGGATGCATCTTCTGGGTTTTAAAAGCACAAATAAGTGACCGATACCCCCCAACAGGACAGGTGTTGCCCATTGGCCAGCATTGTTTTCTGGCCAGCAGGATTCCTGGCAGCAATTCAGCAGTGATTAATTGGAGGAAAACATTAGGAGAGTTCCTCTGCTGCCATATACTTTATTCTCTGCACAGTTGCTGTGCCCCAGCACCTGCCGGGAGGAGTTTCGGTGCCGATGATTCATCTTCGGATGAATCAGAGCAGAAAGCAGCGGCTCAGCCCTTCTTTGCCCCGCAACACCTGCAGAGAGAGCCCAGCTCTGGGAGCAACCAAAGGTACCTGGACTTCCTCTCTCCAATGAAGATCTCCAAGGCCCCATGGAAACACTGCCACCCTAAATCCCAGGGACTTTTCAGGCGACGCTTGGATGCCTCTTTGGTTTTTGAAACCTTCCGCTGACTTGCCACCTCTCTGCAGCTTGCAAAGTCCCAGGGTGTGTGGGTCTCCAGAGGACCCCACAGGTGCAGGATACAGCCTGCTCGGCTCCCACAGCCATGACAATGTTGACTTCACGCTCCTTGTAACCAGGAGGCGTTTTCGGGAAAGCTGGGGCCGAGGCCCTGCCCCAGCAAGGCCATGGTGCCCTCTGCTACGAGGCCACAGCAGGTCCCAGGGGGCAAACCAAAGGGGCTCACATGGCTGTACCCACATGTGGCCATCGCCCCATGTACCAAAAACCCTGCCGGAGCACCCTGCCGTCATCCGGGTCAACGCCCAGTGTTGAGAGAGACCGTGACACCCATAAGGAGGTGTCTAGCAGAAGTCTGCTGGCAAAAATAGCTTCCCAACATGTGTAGGAGCAATCACTTTCGCATTTTTCCCCTCAATTTTAATAGTCCCTATACTCTACATAAACTTCATTAGCTGGATTTCTGTGGCCACTAAACTGCTTGATACAACATCATATTCACAGCAGGAAATTATTTGCCGTTCTGGTGAAAATGAGCATTTCCTAGTTTTGTCAGCGCAGAGAATTACATTATCAGGGAAATAATAACCAGCTGAACTGAAGGAGGGTTTGATTCATGGTAATTACTGATTATATGCAGATTACTTTATGGCTTTAATTCTTTGGTCCCCCACTGTTTGCTTGCTAAACCACTGGAAAAAAAAAAAAAAGAGAGAGAACGAGTGTATGAGCGTCTTGTTTGTAAGGTAAATTACAGAGCCTAATTTGTTGATAGATGAAAGGACGCAGAGCCCTGCACAAACCGAGGCAGCAGCAGGAAGGAGCGGGCAGCGAGCCACGCTTGCCTCCATCACCGGCCGCTGCCACTTCTGTGTGGCTCATGAGCAACTGGTTCACATCCCCACGTCTGCAGCCTCCAGACCTGCCCTTGTGGTGGCTTTCACTGGGGCCACAGTGGGGCTGACCCCCCATAAAACACCCACAAGCAGAAGCAAAGGCCTGTGCTCATTGCTCCCCCAGCCCACAGCCTCCCCCCGTCTGTCCCTTTTCTGCTTTTACCCTCCATTCATCAGGTGGAGGCAAGAGGATGTATTGATTCATTTGGGGTGCTCAAAATGCCCCTAAAAAACATTTGTGCTGGTTTTAGCTGGGGCAGAATTAATTTTGTTCACAGTAGCTGCTATGGGGCTGTGTTTTTGATTTGTACTGAAAACAGCGCTGATAACACAGGGATGTTTTCCTCACTGCTGGGCAGGGCTTACACAGAGCCAAGGCCTCTTCTGCCTCTCACACCACCCCACCAGCGAGGGGGCTGGGGGTGCACAAGAAGTTGGGAGGGGACACAGCTGGGACAGCTGACCCCAACTGACCAAAGGGATATCCCATACCATTTGATGTCATGCTCAGCATATAAACTGGGCAAAGAAGGAGGAAGTGGGGCATATTTGGAGTGATGGTGTTTGTTTTCCCAAGTAACTGTTACGTGTGATGGAGCCCTGCTTTCCTGGAGGTGGCTGAGCACCCGCCTGCTGATGGGAAGTAGCGAGTGAATTCCTCGGTTTGTTTTGCTTGCATGCACAGCTTTTACTTTCCTTATTAAACTGGTTTTATCTCTACTCATGAGTTTTCTTTTGCTCTTCCTATTCTCTCCCCCATCCCACCAGAGGAGAGTGAGTGAGCGGCTGTGTGGGGCTTAGTTGCCAGCTGGGGTTAAACCACGACAACATTCTTCCATTTAAGTGCAACAAAAAGACCCTTGCAAACCTTCACTTTTAACTAGCACCATGCTTTAAAACATTGGAAGCTGATTAGCAAACTACAGGCTGCCTTTGACAGAAAGATATCAAAAAATAGAGCAGCGCATGGCCGCCGTTTCTCAGCCACTCCAGCCTTTCCAAAACAGCTTTTCTCTTATTTCCTACAGCAAACCTTCAGCAGACTCACAATCCCCAGAGACGAAACAGGCCTTTTGATCTATATGTTATTCTTAGCATCGCTGGAGCGAAATTTGGATCCAAAAATATTGTGCCGCTTCGGAGCAGGCTCAGAAGCACGACCGACAGCTGGGTGCTCCGCAAAGCTCAGTGCGTTTGTTCACAGCCTCTCCCGTGCGTGCTGGCTGGGATTTTCCAGCTTCCAGGGCTTTATCTAACAGATGAAAGGGAGAGAGAGGGAAAGGGCTGTAATTACCAGCACAACCGACAGCCCTCTGCGCCAGCCCTGCCTGCCCGTGCCCCTGGGGAAGGCAGCACAGAGGAGGGGGCTGGGGGGGGGGCAAGCAGCACCCACCAAACCCATCAAGGATGGTCCAGAGCAGCACTTGCATTCTGGTATGAGCACTGTCACCACCATGGCACTGCGCAGGGCCAGATCCAGGCTCTGGGATGGAGGGTTGGCACCACGAGCATCCCCACGGAACCTCCAGGAAATGACTCAATTCCCTTGGTTGGCACCAGCCATGATGTCTCCCCAGCCCCACTGTAGGGTGATGCTGTTCCTTCGGTCCATGTTATTGCCCTGGTTTGTAGAGATCCTCCTCCTGGGTGCAAAGTGGGATCCTCAGCTGTTCTGCTGAGTGCCCCAGCAGACAAAATGCCCTGACTCCGTGTCTCACTCGCTGAAAGGAGCAGCCCAGCTCCTGGGATGATGTCTTCACATGTGGCCCCTGTTCCTGCCAAAATGCCAATGGGGATGTTTTAGCCTTTCTGTTTTGTGCAGGGAGAGCTGAAAGCAGGCGGGTGAACCCACCAGCAGACTTCTATCCACCTGTGCAGGATGGCCACCCTTTGGATTTCTGAACTTTTCCTTCTCCCTTTGCAGGTCATAAGCCTTTAGAAGAACGATATACACCACCCTGAGCTGATCAGTAAGAGCTATTAATCCCCACATCTTATTTGTCTGCCTTCCTTCAGTGCAAGGATAATAATTAAAGTGTAATCAGAATGAAATAAATATAATTACAAGAGAGCTGCTTTCCTTTTGGCTCTTTGCTAGGGAAAGGCTGCTTCTTCCCTGCCTGCCCCCGTTGTTTCGCTCACACCCACCATCAGACAATGTTTGATCAACCACCACGAATTAGCAGATCACCGATCCATCTATCATTTCTGTGTTGTCGGTGCCTAGGGACGGCCTGCGTGGTTTTTTTGCTTCCCCCCTGAGCTGGCTGCCCCCCCGGGACCAACCATAAACCACTTCAGGCTGTGCTGGCTCTGGCCAATGCTGAACCCCAAAGCCTCAGGACCTCTCCCCTCCCCAAAAAATCTTGCCAGGTGGGCCCCTCGGCCTGGCTGGCGGTGGGCATCGGGAGGTGGCAGCATTTCCCCGCTTGCAGAGCCTCTCAGGCAGCCAAGGTGCTCTTTTCAAGGGAAAAGAAGCAATTTTTATTGCTTTTGCTTATCCTGCCTTTTCTTTTTCCTTTATATTCTTTGCCATTTTTTTCTTCTCTTTCTCTTTTTCTCTCTTTTTTAAGACATGGGAAGGAGATTTAAAAGGCAGCAAACTTTTTTTTTTTTTTTCCTGCAGCCAGAGCAGCATCCCAGGGTCTCACCCCAGTCCCCAGTGAGGATGGGCAGTGAGGGGGGGGGGGCTCTGGGGCACCTGTGTCACCCATGGGATGCTCGCTGCAGGGCCAGGGCCCCCACCTGCTCACAGGGATGGCAGCTGGATGTCCCCAGCATTGGGCTGTGGCAGGGGTCTCCCTCAGCCCCCTGTTTGCCCAGGGATGGGGAGGGGAAGTCTTGTGAAAGCCCCCAAAGCGAGTGAGAAATTCCTCTCCTCTGGCCATCTGGGAAAGGGAAGAACAAACTGCTACCTGTTCCTGAGCGGCTCCACTGCAGGGGTGGCACGAATCCGAGGGGACCCCCAAGAAGGGACCCACGGGGGCTCAGAACAGCAGCCAGACCCACAAGGACCCCTCTGTGCCCCTGGGCCTGCTGCAATGTGGACTGGGATGGATGTCACAGCCCCACCGTCCCAGGCTCCTTCAAGCTACCAGGAAGGTCAGTAACCACAGGAAAACCAGTGAGAATGTAAACTGGGGCTGGTTCGTGTAGCAAGAGCTCTGCAACCCCTGTCCTTCACGGGAGGCAGCAGGAGTGATGCTCATCTGCTCCTCCCTGCTATTGCTCCTTGGGGGATTTAATCGATCAGCCCACGTGTACTATCAGCTGCAGAAAATGCTCCTAAACCCCCAAGCATTTCCTTGCCCTCAGTGTGGAAGCTTCAGCCTCCTGCAGACCGCAGACCAGTTCAGATCCAGGGGAGCTTGAAAGTACATTAAAAAAAAAGACTTCAGATAACCTGAGATCTCTTTTCCAAAAGCAGCCACAGGTCATTTGGAAACGCCTGTGCTGTTCCTGCAGATGGGGCACAGGTTGTTCGAGAATATTCCCCCTCTGTTTGTAGAAAGATCCTGAGCGGAAAAACACCCAGCTCTGCCACGGGAAGGGGCACAAGCAGCCACGGCTGCTAACCCAAAGCCGAAGTCCAGTGTTGGTGGGCACTGGCTGAAGATACTTGCCTCAAGCAACACCAAAAAACTAGAAAACAGCCTCCTCTCTTCTTTCAAGAATCTCTTGGGACATTTCTAAAGGTCCTTCTGAAAAATTGCGACTGGGGCTTTTTTTGTAGACATGGCCCATCACCATTCATCTTTAGGGTTCAGATATAAGAAGGCAGGTGGGACAGTGAGGGCATTTAAACACAGAGGAGCAGCAGAGCCAGAGGCCACACCTTGACGTAAACTGGTTGTAAACTGGTGGGAGGGATGCTGGTCCCAGCAGAGCAGCAGCACAGCCCTCGGGTGCAGGAAAAGGCACCGGGAATTTGCAGAAGTGCTAATCACCTCTGCACTGCAATGGTGTTTCTGCAGAGGCTCTTACCTGCTGGAAAGCTGTGATCTTCACAGCACAGGCAGGGAAACACAGGGGTGTTAAGGAAGCTTTAAATCCTAACAGGCTGGCATCATCTTTTATAAATCCCATCCATACTTAATGATGGAGGGGTTTCCATCTCATTAAGTTTCACTTTTACCTGTCAAGTAACGTAATTGCCAGTCGGGCGTTTGTGAACTCATTATGTCATGGCCCTGCTGTGCGCAGCTTTACGGACTTTACTCACCTCTGCTTCCTTCCAGACCACGGCCTCAGGTCTGGGGTGATGCCCCTGTGGGACTTGCCGCTGCAAAGACGTGTTTGTGGGGTGCCAGGGGGTGCTGGAGCCCTGCTGCTGGGGTGCCCTGTTTCTCTGCACCCCTCCCAGATCGATGACATCCTTCCAAACCCGACCCTCTCCCCAGGGCTGACCCGGGAGAAGGGGCTGAGGGGAAACCTCTGTGTTCCCTCTCCCTTTTCTGCTCCCTCTCCCTTCCCACTGCCAGGCACTGCATGGCAGTACTGATCCCTGGGGCTCAGAAAAGTTCTTTTTTTTTTTTTTTTCCAAGGAGTTTCCCTACGCTTCTTCCATCCTGCATGACCCTCGAGCGTGACCTGGGGTTGCACAGCCAATGCCACCACCACAGGCCATGGCTGCTACGCTAAAGCGCTGTGACAGAGGCTTTAGCATCGACCTCTTCATTTGCACAAAGATAGCAGAGAGGCTCCTACCCTCCTGTGCTCACTGGATATAAGAGCAGGCGGGGGCTGCCCGTGGGTTTCAGTGTCTGTATCCACCAAGAAACTAAAGCAGGCGCTTGGTGTGGTGCCTTCATGCCCCAGCATCTCCTTGGGGAACAGGGGTGAGTGAGCCTGCCCGCCGGTGCTGGGCTTGGCCATCTCACCTGCTGTGGCAGTTTGTCTGCTCCTGGCAATTTCTCAGGTCGGGCAGCACGGGCAGTCCCACACCAAGTCCCCCAGAGCTACCTCCCGCAGCGGCCCCCTACCCTGGGGCAGAGCCAGCCCTCTCCCCAGGGTGGCTGGTGGCCATCACCGCTCACCTCCAAGCGTTCATCTCCGCTAGGTATCAGGTCTTACGTATAACATACCTGCTCTGGGCACACTTACACACTCCCATCAATGACAAGATGTTTTACAGTGTGCACGATCATTACCATCACGTAAGTGTTTGTACTGGGGGGTGGAAACTGGGTCCTGGCCCCTGCTGCATTAGGCACAACACAGCCATGAAAAAAAAATAGTCCTGCCTGGAGCTGGCCAAAGCTGAGCTCCTAGGTCCCAGTTTAAGTGTATAAATAGAGGAGCTGATGATATGGCAAGCTGAATGCTGGCATCTCACAGAGATTTAGGAGGAGCAGCCTGGGGAAAGGCTTTTACTCTTCTGTGGAAATGCTGAAAATCAGGAAAGCATAGTTTAGCTGAACACACTTGCAGTACTAAAATCTACACATTATTTTTTTCCTATTTCATTCATAGGCGTGAGACATTGCAAGAAAACATATCTTTTAAATCAGGTCTTTGAGGACAGGTGGGCTGCCACAGGGACATTTCCCAAGAACATCACTCAGCTAGCATCCTACAGGCAAGCACACCGAGAAATCCCCAGGCTTTTACTCATTGCTGCTGTACCCGTCCCCTAACATGAGCCCAGGGTAGAGAAGGAGCAGCCCACATGGAGTTGCTCTTTCCACCCTTGCGAAGTAGAATGGGAACAGCAGGGACAATGCCAAGAACTCTCCGTGTCTCAGATTTGCAGGACAAGCCCCGACTTCCATCTGGGAAAGGTGCTTGTCCATAGTGACCGGCTCACAGAGGTGTTTCTTTGTGTGGAGCTGGGCAAAGGATACTTCATAAAAAGAAGCCAGTGAGTATGGATGAATTTGGAGCCTGCTGCCCCGCAAGACCACCTGTAGGCACGTGAGGTAGTGCTGCCCCCTGTTTTGCGCCTGTCCTGCCCCTTTCAGTGAACCCAGGCAAGCGGCAGCAGGGCTGAGCTGCGGCGCGAGGCAGCGTGGCTTCGGCTGAGAGGCCAGTCTGCCCAGAAACAAACGTGGCTGGCAAGGCAAACAGCCCCCTGAGTCCTTTTAAATGAAATAACTGATCGCTCTTTTGTAAACGTTTTCATGCAAACAGCAGCGGCCGTGTCATTATCAGCGACCGGATATTAAGCTATCGCTACCTGTGATTTTGACAGCTTGTTTAAGGGCAGATTTTCCTTTTACGGGCTGCAATAAATCGGGCTGATGATGTTGGCTAAATTACTAGTTTTCTTCTGGCTAGTTGTCTGCGGATTAGAGTTTTACTGTCGCTGATAACTGCACATATTCCTGTGTCACATACCTTTCTAACAAGAACATTTTCAATAGCACAGAAAGAAAATGCTGTAAGAGTCTCCCCTCCCCTTCTCCTCAAGGCAAAGCCAACACACAGAGCCGTCTATAAAACAGTATGAACTCTTATTGCAGTCATGTGGCTGCGCTAAACATCTTTATTAACCTGATGTTCACTGAAAAGTAAATCCTCTGGCAAAATATCAATGGGGGCAACTTATTTTATTTGGCAGTTGGTGGCACATGACTGCTGCGCGCTCTGCTATGACCACTTTAAAGCCGGTTGCCAGTAGCACTGGGTACGTGCAGCAGAGGTAGTACAGAGAGAGTGCGTTACAGATGTGCGCTGCCAAAAATGAAAGACCAATGAGCCAAGTCCATAACTCCAACCCAAGCCCCAGCCATGGAGCAGGACTACATATGAGGGATTTGGCCAACGTAGCCATTGCTGGGGACACAGCACTTGGAGCCCTGCGGCAAACCCAGTGCTGTGCGTCTTGTATCCAGCCATACCTGTGGCAGAAATGTCCTGTTTGGGTAACACCCTTGTCTGCACAGGCACTCACTGCCTGCCCCAGAAACAAGTGTCTGCATGACCCCTTCACATCATTTCCACTGCCCAAGGAGCCTTGTGCCTTTTCTTACTACATTCAGTTCTTGCATCTCTTTGCACAGTGTGTCCATGGGACAGTCCTGGGGCTCACATGTCCTTGGAAAGATGCACCTGAGTGACACTGGTAGTAGTGAACTTGCTCTGTGACACAGATCATCTGAACTATATAAAGGCTTTCAGCCAACAATAATTAAGTGTAGGGAATGAGTAGGGTTTCTGCATGGGGTGATCAGTGCACCATGCAGCTCTATGGGTGTTGGATGGCATCTGGCCACTTATCCTTATTCAAAATGTGTCCTGTCAGCATCCCTCAGAGGGTCCTGAAAACTCCATTCTTGCCTTTTTTTTTCCACTAACAAAGTTCGACTAATTCAAACTCAACAGGATGAGCATCTGAACAGATTGCCTCCTCTCAGGTTTTCTACAAGGTTCTTTGTTGAAAGTGACTATATTTTAGATAAATGTCCACTGTTGTCACCAAGCCTATAGCTTTGACAAAGGCAGCTATTGATTTTATCTGATGTGATCTATCCCATATGAATATACACAGCTTCTCGCTCATCAGCTTGCTATCTCCTACATTATTATGTATTGATTCCCTTATTTGCTTTGTATTTGCCAGCTGTGGAAGTCAGTGGAGTTGTTTTGGCAATTTTGAGGACCAACCTTCACAAAGACTCTTTGCTTTACTCCAGTTTTCTCAGTAAAGCTTGGTCAATTTTTGCCAGAGGGATGGCATTATTTTCTGCTAGTTTCCCCAGGTTCCCTGAATGGTTTAAGTAGAAAGGGAACCAGGTGATCCCTTAAGATCCCACCTGCACTGACCTTTCTATCAAAGCCATAAGGTCTGTCCTCTGAGGGTGCAGACACTGACTTGTGCACGTATGCACACGCGCACCTACCTTAATTCTTCTGTCAGACACTATTACATTACGACTGCCATTAATTAAAATTAATGGCTGCATCCTAATGCCACCGACTAAAATTTGACCCCATTTGTTCATCCACATCGTTATGATCTAATTTGCAGTCTCTATAATGCTATGCCCGTTGCTACAGAGCACGTACCACAGACCTGAGCATCTCAAGGAGATTTTCTTCCACCCCCTGCTATTTTTGGTAGCACCAGCCCCTGCTCACTGGAGGCCTTTCACTCTGCCCGGTGAGGGGTCGCTCACACCACATCGATGGGAAGGGCTCAGACCAGCGGCAGTGAACGGGGGCTGGCAGTCTGGTATTAGGAGCTCACAGTGATTCAATAACCCTTCCCTCTCATCAGTTGTAGATAAGCTAGAGTAAAGAACATCTCCATGGAAATGACTTTACTCGGGACATTTTTCCTAGACTGTTATTCATTTGTCACCAGTTTCCAAACACAGCTTTAGCTAAAGAGGAAAGATGGTTTACTCCATAACCTTTTTGCACGGCATCTCTGAGAAAAAGACCGCTTCAGCTTGTACCTGCAGGTACAGCTGTCCTCAGATGACTTCTGTCGTTTCTCTATAACAACCTGGAAGCCAGCTGGTTGTAATCGTTCTAGGAAATGTACCAACGCACCTCCTACCACGAGGGATGATTTGTAGAACTCCCGCCTAGCAATGGGCTCACACGCAAGGAAGTCCAACCAAAGAAAACTTGATTTAAAAAGATGTGTATACACACACACACATGCAAACTCAGAGTTCACTGCTTGATTAAGAAGATGCTGACACTGTGCAGGAAGTATTTTGGGGGAAAAAGCACGGAGTATTTATTTATAAACAATTCTGCTTGTACAGGCTCCATTCTGGGGTCCAGACATTGTATGAACGGGGAGAAGAATTGCTGACCCTGGGAGGCCAGCAATACATAGCTAAGTAATCGCAAAATCTGGCCTAAACAGAAGGCAGAGGACTGTAGCACCTGTGCTATCTGACTACCTGCTGCTCAAGTATTTGCAAACAATAAATTAAAGAAGAACACATGGCTGTAACAGCGACATACTGAAACAGCACTGGAAGAAACCTGACAAGTTTATTCAACCTGTCGCTCTGTCATGATATTCCTCCATGGGTTTGCCACATGTCTGGCTGCTCCCCATCCTGGATTTGCTCGGCTGATTTTCCTGCTGAGTTGCTGTTCTTGCCCCTAATAGACTATCTTATTTTTTTTCCCCAAGACTCTCTTTCAGACTTAATAAGACCGTGTTGAACACCAAGTTGTCCTTCAAGGTAACTGCAGCCCCTCCCAGCTGTCTGATGGCTGCACACAAAGTAAGTATTGTCCCTGCTCCATCACCCAACTCATTGATGAAAAAAATTGAATCACACTTTGGCTGTAACAGACACCTGTGAAACATGACTCAGTACATCCTCCTGCTCTGGCTGCACATCCCCAGTGATTACTCTCATGGGGGGTTTTACAGAGAAATTTCACCCTTTTTCTCCTCCCTTGCTTGCTCTCAATATTCTTGAGAGGTTGCACAGAAGAATCAAGGTTTGCATCAGGCTTTCTTCCTCCACTTCCTCCTCTCCCCTCCCTGGTTAAGAGGGACATTTGTATAAAGCAGTTGTCATACTTGTGGAAAGAAAACCATATCAGCAATGGGAGAATAGGCACAAGCAAGGAATAAAATGGCTCTCGGGATCTGCAGGTTCACCGTAATGGTTTCCACTGTTTCTCTCTACAAAGGAACATTTTCAAAAGTTAGAAACAACCAATGTCAGGTCACAGCATAAAGGAGCTGGCGGAAAGATAGCATCTCTGTGACGGATGAAGCGTGCAAGCAGCTCTTGAGAAAGGCAGCTTGATGGGAAACCGTGCCGAGCAACAGCTCTTCCCTCTCCTTTGCTTCGGGTGAACCAGGGGGATGGACCCAGTTCACCACAGCACAGCGAGCGCATCACAGCTGATCGATCGCCCAAAGTGCTGGAACAGCCGAGAAATTGTTGCCATGGATTTATATAGGGTTATAAATTTTAAAGGGAGGTCACCTGAGAGTAATCTTGAGAAGCAGGAACAGCAACTTCTCTTCCATGTGGAAGCAAAGGGAGGTGACGCCGGGACAAATAAAGTTGTAAACCTCATATTAAGGCATTTGGGAATGGAGCAAAGGCAAAATAATGTAAGAGCTGGCTTAGGCTGTTTGAAAGATGTTTTTATTGCCTGCGGGTAATACATTCAAGGACATAAACGTGGATTTCTCAATCTCAGTTTCTGATTAAGACAGCCAACAAATTACAGACCACAATGGAGCCTCTCTGAGAGGCAGCAAGACAGAGTAATCCACCCTCCACCACCACTGTCTGCCCGTGCCAGTGCGGGGCTCAGTGGGGAGGGACAGGGCCCCGAGCGGCACCGCACCACCACCGCCCTAGGCTCAGGGTTTGCACAACCCAAGGGGGAAAGAGAAGGCCCTCACCTCCCTGAGGGAGCTGTGGAGGGGCTTGTGGTGGAGCTGGCTGCTGCAGCTCCCCTGACCTGGGTTGTCCTCCCCATCTTGCCTGATTTTCCTCCTTCCCTCTGCCTTCTGCCCGCAGGCGGGTGACTGGGGTTGTGTGTCCACATTAAAAGGGAACTGTCAGCAGAAGCACTGCCAGGGGGAAAGAGTGTTTACCTTCATCAAAGGGTCCAACTGACCTCTTTAATACGTGCAAAGGCAACTCATGCCATGTTTTTAGATCAACCTGAAAGTGCCTGCGCATTGGCTGTGCTCTGTAAGTAGGACTCCACCACTACACCCACATTAAACTGTTCTGTTCCTACCCTGACACCTCAAAAAAATTATCCACAAGGCATTGTGCTGCCTATCACACCCCAGAGGCAGGTCTTGAAGACGTCCTTCAAGTAGCCTGATGGCACGACATGACCTTTAGGATTATCCTGGCCACAAACCAGCACATAATGCTGAGGCAAGCTAAGCCTTTCATGTTTGCTCTGAAGACCTTAGGAATGTAACATGCTGGATATCCTGAAGAATATCACTCCTATTGTGTCTTTTTCACCGCTGGTGGTAGATGATCTTCAAGGCACAGCTCCACCAATAGCTTCCAGATCCTTCTGAGGACCACAAGGAGACAAAGCAAGCTGCAGATCTCATAGAACCAGGCATTTTTTGTTTGTGTCTTCACCAGACTGGCCCACAGATCCCTCTCAGGTGTAGCAAGAGCAGAAGTGGTATACAAATGTTAGAGGGAACAGTCCTCTCTGAGGTGACATCCACCCAACTCCTCACATGTGAAAACCCTCTGACAGAAGAGGTAGCGTTGTCTGAAAAGACAGGAAAATAGATATGGGTTTGAGGAAAGGCAGTTCATGCCCAGAGCAGGAAATACGACATTTTCACAGTGCCTTCAGGGAAGAGAGAAGGAAAGACAACCTCTGGGGCAGAAATGAAGGCAAATGGGGGCGTCAGCGCAAGAAGTGAGATAAATAGGAACAACAGACCCATATAGATGTTCCCAAAATGGAAATAGAAGACATACATCCTGTGTTTTATATGCAAACACCTTGTTCCAGGAGCAAAATTACTTTTCTGATGTTTTTCAGCAGCTCCTAAGCAAGTTTCACTGCTACCTCGTTTTCCAATATCGTCATTTTCTGCCCTGCAGAAGAGGAGCATAACAAAGCACAGACTTTCATGCAGGTATCCAACTCCCACTTGTTACTACATAGGGATGCTCTGCCAACTAGGATAAGACACTTGCCGTGTCTTGATCTGTCCAGTGGTATGCTGTGCCCGTGAGAAGTACCCACAGCACTGAGTGCCACCAACACACTCCTCAGTTTGTGGTAGGGATAAGATGGGGAGGGAGTGTCAGAGGGACTCGTGCCCTGTTCATCACTGGCTGAGGCACCAGGGAGTTGCTGGAGAGAAGGAAACACAGCCACATAGCTTGGCAGGCAAATGGGATAAGCAACTGGTTGGTCAGAAAGCCAGTTCTGCTGCCTGTGTGATAGAGAAGCTGGATTGACATCATCAAGTCAAGGATCAGACACAGTCAGCATGTTTCTGCCTGCTCAGATAAAGCAACAAGTGCTTGTTTCAGACCAAGCATGGCCAGATAGAAGAGTATTATTAGGAAGCTCTTATGGATCTGACCAATACTACAGATAAGCTATGGTTAGACAAAAGGTCCCAGTTTTAATAATGATGAAGGCAGAGCTAGAGCCTTTCCTAACTTCTAAAGATGTCTTATGAAAGAAGAAAGTCAGAGATGTTCTGGTTGGCACAGTAAGTGCCGTGTGCTGCTAATGCAGTGGTGGGTTTCAGCAGACAAGCAAGCAGCCGTGGCATTTACCCAAATAAATATGGGAGAGCTGTGGTGCTGCAAAGCATCTTCGTTTCCCGCAAACGTGTCTCCTGTGGAACTGACACTGTCTGACAGCACAGTGAAGTATGCTAATCTTTCCAATTTAGTTTCAAAAGAAAATAATGCAATTAGCTGTTCCTGTTCACAAATAGGCAGCATCTGATCACTCTTAGGGCTCACTATTCCAGCACTGTGAGCCAGGCCTCATACAACAGATTGCTCTGCAAATGCCTGCCTCCCACGTGGCTGTCTTTGACCATCATGGAGCAGCTCACATCCCTGGAAGAAAGGAGTCCATCTTCAGCTGCATCAAGGTGGAGAGCTGCACAAAGTCTTGGGTTTATGCTCAGCGTACAGATCACACTTCAGCCCCAAACTCTCCCTGAAAAAGGCTTTCTGATGTGTTCACTTTGAACGTAATTCCATCAACCTTATTATTTTCTTTGAGCCATTTCTAGAAGAGCAAGTGTACAGAAAGTTGGAGCCCTTAACTTACTTGTCTCCCATTTTCCTTACTGCACAACAACACTTAAAACAGAATACACCACCGCTTGGAAAAATTATAAACACTTTAAGAAAACCTAACTTCTTACCAATTAAGAAAAATTAGTACAGTATCAAAAGTCAGAGGCTGATATTGGGAAGAAGCAGCAAGGTCCCCATATTTACTGATACATTCAATTTCCAACAGAAGAGACTTCTTTTGATGACATCTTAATATTACCTAGATTCACTTCTTTCTATAAAAAGCAGCAACAACTAGAAGTGACAAATTATATTTGCCTGCAGGTATACAATCACATTATCTCACTGTGGTGCAAAGGATAACGTGTCACTGAAGGTGATGATTAAAAAAAAAAAAAAAGAATCAGTCATTCAAAGTGTGTCATAGATTTAATTACATTTTATAGAAGACTCAACCTTTATTTTAAAAATCTACATCTCGGAGAATGTTTCCAGAGCCTCTCCTTCTGCCTTGGTTTCAAATGTAATTATTAATTTTCATGCCATCATCTTGTCAGTGATAAAATGAGTGCTGAGCCATACAAAATACACTTTATCTCAAAAGAGACAGAAGGTTCAAGCTCATTTTTAGAACCCTTTTCCAAATCTTCCCTGAAAAACCTCTTTCAATTAAGCTACAAACTGAAAAAACTACACATCAAGCAGGCCGCTTGGAGAAACTCCCTCCCAGGAAAGACAACTTTGTTTTAAACCAGCCAGGAGCTAGATGGTGAGTAGCAGGGAAAAAAAAATAGGATAAATAACAGAAGAAAACAAAACAGAGATGGAAAACAAATATAGTACACTAGCTCACAGAAAATCCCAATGTCCAGTTTCCTCCCAAGTCACAGGAGACTCCTTTGAGCACCCTCCTCACCTACACACTGAGCATGATGTCACAGGGGTGGAAGAGCCCTTTGGCTAATTCGGGTAAACCTACCCCAGCTGTTGGCTAATTAGGAAACTCTCCCAGCTGGGTGCCCCAGCCACAGGGGCCACCAGCTCCAGTTCTCCTCCCAGCTCAGGTGAAAATTAACTCCATCCTAGCCAGAACCAGGGCACCAAGGAAAATAAGGAATCCTCTTTCCTTTCCAAGTATGCTGGAGAGGTAGATAGAATCAGGAGCTCAATTCACACAGTGTTGTTTCTTTTTCTTGACTACAGAACTGTAAGTCCTATTTACTTAGCTATAAAAAAAAATGCAGATGTAGAGAGATACAGCTTGACTCAGAAAAAAAGTTCCCTTAACAGTTACTCAGATTTACTGGTTCCACTCAACACCTCCCGTAATGCCTGGGGGCACCAGCAATGGGCAAAAGCTGGGAAGCAAAGCGCAGTCAAAACATTGGCAGATATTTTCCCAGGTATTTTCTTCATCAGCCAAATTCTGACACTGTGCCCAGCTGTGAGCGAGATTGAGAGCAAGCTCGTGTCATCTCATGGTGCTGTAGGAAACAGCATCTTCAGGAGATGCTCCAGTAACTGAAAGACCAGTTACAAGGCGCAGGTTTTTGGAAATGCGGAGGCATGAATCAGAGCTCATGTCAGGTAACACAGTGGCCTGTTGGTGTGGGTGGCATAAGGTACATGGAAAGACAAGGGAAAAACAGCAAATACGAATAGGATGTAGTGAAGATGCTGAGGATACCTCTTGGTTTCTATATCGTTGAGACATTGTAATTTTTGTTTCTTTTTTTTTTATGGTTTTGGTGTTTTTCATGCATTTAATGCACTGTAATGGATGCTAAGTGTTCCGTCTCTGGATCCAAAGATGCATGATAGAAACATAGGCCTCCTTTTTTTAAAAAAAAAACCTAAGGAAAACCTCTGTTTTTTAAGGAAAGCAGCAAGGAGCTGCCCTTGTTAATGCCCTTGATAAGCGAAACTGCCTCTGGAGGAATGTTTTCCTTGGGAGAGCTTTCTGTAGCCAGAGGAAAGAGTTTAAACTTCGAAAGGCAATGAAGGGCATGTTGATTTTCCACCCAGGGGGAGTTTTGTGTGGCATTCCAGGGCAAAATGCAGCAGCTCAGAAGCTGCTCCGTGAGCTTTCACCTCCAGCACGTCCCAGGGAGGGCTTCACTCAGTGAGGACCAGGCAATGGGGAGATACCTCACAACTCAGAGTCTCCCCGAAAAAAGCAAGCCCAGCAGGGGTTAAGGTGACCTTCAGATGTGCTCATCCCCTGTGCAGAGCTGGATGCCACCTGCTTGGTCACTCCTTGCCCTCCGAGCCGCATGTCTCTGTCATGAAGCAATGAGACGCAGAAAACATGTTTTTTTGTTTTCCCCTTTGTCCTTTTTTCTTTCTAAAGCTAGCTGAAGAGCTTAGGAGCAGCTGCACTATCAGAAATTATTTTTACCTCATTAAAAAAATTTGTCTTGTGAAAATGAGAGCAGCAGAATGGAGATTGGAGCTTCTAGTGCTTTGCCGGGTGTTACTTAGTACCTGCGGATCATTACATTGATAAAAATATGTACAGACGCACTTTTCAGGTTTGAAAGTGTTTTGTCCTTTTGTTTGCTTAGCTAAATAAAGAGGTTTTGTTTGACCTGTGATTTTGAATCCAGCTGGCTTTTTAATATACAGTGACTCACACAAAGCAGCCTGCAGAGTCGGTCTCCTTTCCACTGCTACACCGCTGATTTCGGCAGAAGCCCCACAGAAAATCAAGCGGTGGGGAGAGGCTTTCGGCCCAGCTCTTGCCCAGGCCTTCCTCACCAGACCTCTGGTCCTCTTTCTGTAATTGCTCCATGAGGGGGCTAATCATGGAGAGAGCTGCTTCGCGCAAGCCAAATTGCCAGGATCTGGCCTTTTGAGGCACTGCAAGTCTCGTAAGATTTTCAAGGTTAGCGATAAACCATTAGTTTCTAATGAAAATTGGAGCTGAGGCTGAGGGCTTCCTGCCTCAAAATGGTAATCTTTTATAATGAGATACTGCCATTATCCTGGCTGATGTGCAATAGCGCATCACTGGTTTTAGTGGGAGCAGGCTGGGAGCTCTTTAGACCAGGACTGACGTTATTTCATATCTACTTCAGGATAAGCCAAAGAGTTTTTAAGGGCGGTAAAGCAGGAAATCTCATTTTCATTTTCAAAAAAGGCTACTTATAACATATAATTACCAAACACTGGGCCTGATCCTTCCACCTAGCTCAGTGTGTGTTTTCTCCCCTTGCAACCTTCACCATTGACGCGAGAACGTAAAAACCATTGAGCAGGCACAAGGAATGATCCGTGCTCACCAGTGGCAATGGCAGTTTCTGTTGCAATTCTGCAGTCTCTGTGCAGGCAAAGTTGCCCATTGACTTTTGGAAATACAAGATCAGACACAGTACATGGTTGCTCCCCTAGCTGGCTCCCTGTCAGGGCTGGGGGAGGGTGGGTCACGTCAATGCACTGCCCAGCGACTGCGAGGGGGGCTTCAGGAATTTTTGTCTTCAAATCATTTCATGACCAAGGTAAAAGTGCCACTGCTTGACAACACAAGGAGTTTACGGGTCCAGACACTGCAAATGTAACACCGTTTTCTCAAATGAATATCTGCCCTTGTGACAAAAAACTCAGCAAAGAAGATACAGGCATTGTGCTATACACAATTCCTGGACTTCCTCCGTCAGGAATTGCAGTCCTTCTTTTTCTAAAGTGAGATGTTATTTGGGGGGACAGGAGATCACGCAGCCTGCTTTAGGTTATTCTGCTCAGGTATCCCTGCAGATCGGGACTCGCTCTGCAAATGAAAGGCCGTATTTTACTGCAAGTGGCTTGACGTCAATCCCACTCCCAGGGCTAACCAAAAGCCATCAAAATACTCTCTCCTCTTTTGCTTTAGTCTTTCCCAGAAATGATGAGTCAGCAAAAGCTTTCTGAATGTGGTATATAGAAAAAAAACTCCACGTTTGTATTGTCCCAGCAAAATGAATTGCTGAGAGCACTGTAACCCAAACTTGCTTCCTTGAAGAGGGGAACAATGCTTGGGGAAATAACTTCAAAGTGTTGCATTTTTAACAGGAGGAATCCAGCTTTCTTTTGTAGGTACAGTAAATCATTGGGAAAAGTGCTAAAGGGAAAATGTGGTCACATAGTAAAAACATGAAACAAAGCAAATAACATGTTGGGCTAAAAGTGGAAATGTAACTCACCTAAGTCCTTTTCACTCCTGGATTCACTGAAGCAGGATTCTATCCATCTAAGCTTTCTATATCTAATTTTTGTACAGGTTGTCACTGCTTAATGACTATGGTCAAAATCCCTGATGCTCAGTTCCTGACAGAGTTAATGAAGGGAGGTGGCATCAGGGGTGGTCTCTAGCAGATTCTGTCTTCCTAAATCCAGGGTGTAAAAGTACGCATAAGACATTTCTCCTAGGGGCTTTTAGAGCCAATACTGGTCTTTGGAGCCTACACAGGGCTCCCAGAAGCCTGCTCAGGTCCTACTCAGCATCTCACACCTGGGTGCAGGTTCAGTGCTGGGGCGTGAGGACCCGCATCCCAGCGGGGAGTGCTGCCTTCAGGAAACACTCGGTCAGGGAACCGATGGCAACCCTGCCCAGCAGTTATACTGCAGTCCATGCAGGAATGACAAGGATTTATGACACTAAAGCCTAGCACATGGCAAATTTTGCAGTGTTACCAGAAAGTTTTGCCAGATTTCACCAGTCCAAGGCACTCACTGGTCTTTTCTCTCAGCCGTCACTACTGTGGCTGATGCAGCATCTTTAGCAGGTTGCTAGAGCAGGGCCGGGATGCTCCAGCCAGCAGTTTGGCCCCTGGCTTTGCAGGGGGAAAGGCGCTCAGGCATCCTCTGTGCCACCTGGCCTCAGGGCTAGAGGGCAGGCCTTGCCCTCTTTTAGTTACTAGCTTAGGCGTAGCCTATGAGATGAGGGCTTAAAAGAGGGGGGAAAAAATAATCTTTCTCACTAGCAACTTTAGAGTTCTTAATCCAAGTAGCATTTTGACCTGTCGCAAGATCTGGTTTAGATCATATTTGTAATGCACAGCAACGGTGCCCTGATTAATACTTGCATGCCTGGAGGTGTCAATCAATTACAATGTCACGTTTGTGATTATTCGAGTTGATAAAAATAATGGAGCTAGTAGCGTCTGGAACACAGTTTTCTGATCAGATCACACTTAAAATGAATTATCTTTATATTATCAGTGAAATCATGCTGGTTTTCATAATACTTGCCTTGACTTGAATACAATATTACTGATTCACAGCTTCGCTGGGGCTTGTTGGATCCTCATGGCCCCAGCAGGCAAATGCTTGATGCTTTGTCCAGTCATAAGCTGTGAAACACATTAGTCCAAGCTTTTTACATAGCACATGAAAGTAATCTGTTTCAGCCTTTAAATATAAATTGAAATTATAGTGATAAATTACAACATAACCAGGATGTAAATGCAGCGTAACTATAAATAAATAAGCAGCAACACTGCTTCTGAAATTTGCCACACGTGTTATTGCTCTAAATAAATCAGTCGCCAGTGACTTTGAACCTGAGTGAAGAAGTGTTTCCAAACTCTGAACAACATTGACCTGTGATGGGCTCTCTGAAGCCACTAAGCTGTGGGATTATCAGAAAACTGTATACTGTTCGGAGACAGGCAGACAGCAAAGATGCACTTAAATGATTTTTCCACAGCATGTAGTCCAAAAAAAGAAGCAAGAGAAACAATTCAGGGTCCCCTCAGAACTGCAGATGATAAGGAAAGTTGATTTATTCTGGCATTTTACAGGCTTTTAGGCAAGAAGACTGTGATTTTTTTCTTTTTTTCCTTTTTTTTTTTCCCTCTAGTGTTAAACTAAAAGAGAAAAGAAAGAGTCTAGCTTAGAGTCCAGTTTTTCCCCAGAATTTGATAACTTTTTAATGGAGCGTTATCATAAAAGGCTAACTTATAACGGGAAGATGAAAGCTCCTGGAAACCTGGCAAGTAGCTGTAATTAGCAGCCTGTGTGACTGGGCTTTTTGTTTCTTTGGTTGCTGCAGAATGAGCCTGTGCTCTTCGTTACTCTCTCTTTGCCGGAGTAAAGAAGAGATCAAATAAACAAGCAAGCAGGAAGGTGCCTTTCTTGATGCAGTATTTCATCTCTGTAGTGAACGACGATCCCTTTAGGCAGAATTACATGGGGAGCTTTCAAAAGTAAACACAGGGACTTTGCTCAACTGGCAAATTTGCCAGCTCTCTTATTTCTTAAAAGCATCTAAACACACAAACTTATATTACATCTTAAATGTTTTTTATTTGTATACAAAATGTTATAATTTATCAATATTGTGCAGCAAAGTGTAGATACACACATACGTACATACATACAGCCCTCCCCACCCCGCCAGCACACACACATACAAATACAACACAAATACCACTTTCTTTCTCTCTGCCCTTCAGAAAGGCAACACTGTTTTGGCAGGTCAGCAGCTAGAAATAAGGTGCTATAATTAAGCTGTTTCGGAATGTCTTCACTTTACAAATGTGATGTGCAAATTTATGTACAACCACATTTTTTTTTTTTTTTTTCACGGAACCCAAATCTCCGTACCCCCAACCACTCTCAGAGATGCAAACATGTATAAAGTGCTAATACTTAAGCATGTTTCCAACGACTTCACAACGTAGTTTGAAGTTTAGAGCAGGCACTGTGATAGTTCACTGGGTCAATTGTCACTCGGTGCGGTACGACAGAGAGAAAAGTCACTCAGACATCGCTGGGGGACCGGGAGCGGAAGGACACTTTAGCCTGCAAGCAGCCGCAGAGGAGCATCCACATGGACCTCTGGATTTCCTGGTTTCTGTAGGCGTAAATGATGGGGTTGATCATGGAGTTATAGGTAGCGGGGAGAAGCGTGGCATAGGTGTAGACAGAAGGGTAGTCAGGGTCCCCCACCACGCAGTAGATGGCAAAAGGCAGCCAGCTGGCTCCGAAAGTCCCGAGGATTATAGCAAGGGTAGAGACGCCTTTTTTGGTGGCGACGTAGTGTGAAGCAGTCAGAAAGTGCTGCTGGAGAGCTATCTGGTGGGCATGCCTGCAAACAATCTGGCAGATCTTGATGTAGAGATGGAGCATGACGAGGAAGATGAGAAAGAAAGAGGCAGACAGCAGTGTCACGTTACTCTTGGTCAAGGGTCTGACGACGCTGCAGGCGGCACGGTCACGCAGGCAGTTCCAGCCCAGGACAGGGAGCAGCCCCAGGCAGAGGGAGACACCCCAGGCGCCCGCCAGCATGGTGTGGACGCAGAGCACCGTCCTTTCTGAATAGTAGGTGAGGGCGTTGTAGAGGGAGAGGTAGCGATCGACCGTGATGGCCAGCAAGCTACTCACCGAGGCGGCGAAGGAGGCGACGAGGAAGCCCACTGTCAGCAGGCTGACCGTTTCCGAGCGGATCACGTACTGGAAAACGAAGTTGAGGATGAGGCCGAGGCCGGCCAGCAGGTCCGCCGTGGCCAGGCTGCCCACCAGCACGAACATGGGGGTGCGCAGGGCGGGCGAGTAGCAGATGATGGCCACCACCAGGGCGTTCTCGCAAGCGATGGCGGTGCCGGAGACGCAGAGCATCACGTCCCAGGGGTTGAGGGCGGCGGGCGCGGGGGGCCGCGACGACAGCTCCAGCGAGACGTTCCCGCCGCCGCTGCCCGCCGCCGGCAGCCGGGGAGCGGCCGCCCCGCTCTGGTTCAGGGCCGCCGCTGCCTCCTCCATCGCCGCCCGGGCCGCCTCGGCTGTGCGGGGGCAGAGGGGGTGAGCGCGGTGGCGGCGGGGGCGCGCATGCCGGGCGGCGGGGCCGCGCCCGCCCTGTCTGTGGTGCTGAAGCCGCAGAAGTTTCCCGCCGGACCGGTCGCCTCCGGCGCTCCTCCTTCCTGGGCCCCGCCCACCTCCTGGGCCACGCCCCGCCCGGCCCTGGGCCACGCCCACCACTGGCCTCTGGCCCGCCCACCCCCTGCGCTGGCCGGGGCCGGCCCCTGGGAGCCGGGTGGCGTTTGCCGGGGGGCAGCGCTTGTCCCCTCTCCCGCTGCTGCTGTTCCCTCGCTTGGCAGCAGGGTTTCCCCCGCTTCGACCGCCGCCCGCCGCGCGTTCGTGGGGAGAACACGCGAGTTTTGTGTCCGGGCTCTAACGGCTCTGAAGCCAGTGGGGAGCTCCGGGCAGCGCCGAATGTCATCGATTCCAAATAGCAGCGCTGAAAATCCCTGTGAAAAAGCCTGCTTCACGCCCGTCCTCTCGGAACGATGCGCACTCCAAGATTAACAATCCCTGTAGCAGTGAAAGGATCCCCACTGTTTCCTGAGGTCCCCTAGGCCGAACCAGAGAAGACCCAATTCCATGGGCACAAAAAATAGCGGCTCTCCCGTCACCTCACCCTTTGCGTCTCACAATGAACCAGCAACCAATGTGTTTCCTCTCTAAAGCCATAAATCAACAGGGACAACTGTCTCGTGCCAACAGCTACCAAACCCGGCATCAAACCAGCGCGGGCAGCAGGTAGTTCCCTCCTGCAGCAACGTGGCTTTCCTGGCGCTAAGCGGACAGGCCAAAAGGTGCCCCCCCCACCCCCCGAAACTCTGGCAGATTGTGTTTGTTCTGTAACTGCTGATCAAAAGAATGTGGAAATAAAATGGCCTCTCTGTTATGGGAACTGCATGTGAACCATTCAGACACAATTTTGAAAAATTCCTTAGAAGAAAATGTGTTTGCTGCCTTGGACAGTCCAAAGGAGGACGTCATGCAAGCCATGCCACAGTAAAATGCAGGCACATCCAGAGGGAATTACGAGTGTCAGCATTCATTACATCCATCCCCATCCACACCATCCTGCAGGCTAAATGCCATTATCAAGACGAGCTGCGGATTCCTTGTATCTCTGTAAACAACCGAAGACATTGTTTCCCAGGATTTCCGAAACACCAATCTCAGCACAGTTGAATTTGGAAGGGACCTGTGGAGGTCAGGTCTGGAGCATCTCGCTGATCCCAACACCTGCTCAGAGCAGGGACAGCGTCCACCGTGCAAAAGTTTTTCCTCAGGATCTCGTTCAGTCAAGTCTGGATACCTCCAAGGAAGGAGATTGTACAACCTCTCTGTGCAACCTGCGCCTGGACTTTGCCCTCAACTATGCAGATTTTTCCCTTCTATCTAGCTGGACTTAACTTCACTGCAACTTGTGCCCCTAGCCCCTTGTCCTGCATGGTGTCCTGCTGCCTGTATATTCTCCCGTGCTCATCCAGGCATTACAACAGCATTTGTAACCGCAGCAAAACCAGCTGTAAGTTCTGTGGTATTGGTGTGGCATCTATAAAGCATAGAGAGAAACATGTCACTTATCCACTTTTCAGTAACTAAATGCAGTGTGGAAGGTCTCCATTGTGTATGATTTGTCACTTCTTTGACGAACCTATTACCTCTGGGAAACAAGTATGTGGCTGACCTCTGTAACAGCGTATATATCATAAGACAGCATACGCCATTTATACACTGGACATACATAATTTTGAACATCTATGTTCTCAAATACTTTTTCCTTAATTGAAAACCCTGAGACCCCGTGCTATCAAGGCAGAAGTCATTTCATGTGTGGTGAAACCTCGTGAGAGCGTTAGGATCTCAGAGTGAGATGCCGGAACAGTTTTTAACCTAGGAGCCAGTCCAGCCTGCCAGCCCTTACCTGTTGTCACGTATTTCGCTCAGTGAAAGAACTGCTCAAGCATCGCAATGTGTCTCTGAAAGGGAGATGCATGTGTCCAGCTTGACTTCGCTCCTTGTTGTCAGGTGTTTTCTGAGTTCTTCCGGCTCTTTATTCCCTGCATTTCTCTGGACTTTTACCCTTTCAAGAGGAGGATGCTTTTAGCGTCCACGTCAGGTTCATACTGAGCTCAGCGAGCAGCACTCTGCATCTCCCCCGTCTCCCTCACGTTGCCGAGTATCAGTTGTCAGGGTTAGTGACCAACTCCACACTTATTAAAATGGTTACATCTCCTTGGGAACTGTTTATATTTCCAGAGCTATCGTTAAAGGCCTTTTATCTTCTTAGTACAGCTTCTTGCATCAGTCATGCCAGCAAAAGGTGAGCCATCTGTATTGCTCTTAATTTTAACTGGTTGTGGGAAAAAGAGGATTCAAAGATGAGATAAAGCTGGCATCTAACAGCCATGCTCGTTTATCACACACCGTAAGGGGCAGCGGAGAGAGAAATCTGGCCAGACCTCCTGCACTGCCATCAAGATGTTTTCATATTGGCTTCCTAGCTGAGACTGGATCCACAGATCTCACAGGAGAATATAAAAACAAAAAGCCGTGTTTCAGCAGTGCAGACCTAAGCACAGCATATCATATAACTCAGTAATTATCTTACGCAAATTTCTGAAAATTAAGCAGCCACAAAATTTAAAAGTTGCTGAAATAAATGATCTAAAAACTCTCCGCTTGACTTCCCCATCTGTTCTGAGAGCTGAGCAATATTGCCGTGTAATTTTAATATGTGATTACTTAATTTTGGTTAAATATGAATTATTTTGATAGCTGGTATTCTTTAATGATTAATAAGTAGGCTGAGTAAATGTTAAGTATTATTAAATGCGCTTTACATAGCATGAGTTGGAACCAAAAAAAAAAAAGCACTTTGAAATTTTTCTTTCCAATAACAAGCCGAAAATATTGGAGAGTCATTTTTCTTCTGGCAACATAAAGAAGCCTTAAAATAAAGGGGGGAGGAGGGGAAGAGCGAGGGGGTTAACACAGATGGTGAGCTAACCAGCGCTGACATTTCAGAGATTTCTATGCAGCTGGCATTAAAAGATGTTTTAAACACTTAGCAATCCATTTAGGCACCACTTCAAGTTTATCATTTTCCTGACTTGGTGAACTCAGCCTCGTCACTTGGTGTCACCGATGACTAGGTCCTCATTGACGATACCCCCTGCCTGATCCTTCAGATTTAGACAGGTGCCCACCTGCAAACGTGCTGTGTTGCAAAATTTACTGATGAAATAAACTGCAGAGGCCTTCAGGTGCCATGTAGAATTTAAATCACATCTTACACAGTCCTGTTTCTCCGCCACACATCATGTTTCCCACACAGTCCTTGACTTGTGCTTCTTGGTGGAGCACTCATGGTTCCATCAGTGCCCTTTGATGAGTCTTCAGCTGCTTGGCTGCTCTGTCCCTCATGCAGATACAGTCCAGAAAACAGCCTGCATGTCTATAAAATCTCTTTTCCTTGCACAGCAAGGCTGTATGGGATTGCAGAAACACATGAACAGAACTACCAGGCTTTTTCTGGCACATGCTTGGGATGGAAATCCCGGTTTACTCTGTTGCATTCACAAAGCTGCATTTCTCCAATGGATTTTAGAGGTGTTTGGAAAGCAGTACTGTATCTTGTGTGGTCTCTGAATTGCTAACAGAAAGCACAGGGATAAAATTCACATAAGCATGTGAAAAATCTGCTTTAAATAGTGTAACAAATACTTATTGATAGGGATGAATTCAGACTGAACCTCAGGTTGAAACCCGTAGAGTCTGAAGTATCACACAGTTCTTTTGCAATGAGAAGAAAATGTGAATGTGGATATGTGCAGAAGACTGGACAAAAGCATAGCTAACTACTTTGAGCTTCCACTAATGGCTCTAAAAGGGCTTTGCAGCAATTTAAAGCTAAATAAAGAGACAGGTCAACATGTGACAGCAATAGTGTCCTGGAAGCATCATAGATCCCCGCTGAAATCTACAGGAAAATAAAATATGAATCTCTGAAATTTAGTCTTCTGCAAGGTAGTCTCCAGCTGAAAATTCTGTCACAGAGTGACCTAAGGGTTAGAAATGATGAGTTTGGATCTAGGTAGCACTGATGGAAAGGAGAAAGGATGGACTTCTTAGGCATTCTTCCTGATGGACTCTTTTTGGAGCCCTGCAAGTGCCCAAGCCAACCTGACTCTTTCAAATGCATTATTTTCTCTGATCCATGCACAAGCCGAAAGCTCACACATTCACTCACTCTTTTTTCTTGGACAGAGAGCAAACACTGAAATACAAAACTTGTCCTTTCACTCTTTTCTATCTCTGCTAACCCACCAAGTGAGAGCCTTCCTCTGTCCCCTTTCTTTCTTGGAGTAGGATCCCCACCCAGCCTCCCTTCTCCCTGCTCTATTCCACCAGTTTTGGCAGCTGCTGGTTCTGCCTGTGGCTGATGGTGGCACGGTCCCAGGCTATGAGCCCTTCTCCTTCTACCACTCCCGTTTCAGACAGGGTGAGTTTTGGATGCAGCTTTGACCTCTTAAGCTGAGTCAGGCAGGGGCTCTCCCCTGGGAGATGCCTCTTAGTGCTCACCACCCAGAGAAGTTTATTTTTTTCAGGTGCTTGGGCTGTCATATCATCTTTTGATAGGGATCCAGCAACTACAAGAGCGACTTGCACTTGTGCTCAGCAATCTCCACATCTGTCAGCCTGCTTCCACCAGCCAGTCAGGCTGAGGGAGAGGACTTGGCTGAGCTTCCGAAGGAAAGAACGTTTGCCAGTGATATTTGGATGCTGAAAGAGCTGCACGTGGGTTTGTATAGAGTTTATTAGAAAAGGCATGGTCATTGCTTACCTTTGTTTAAAAAGCTAGCCTCTGGTCCACTCTGCTTATTTCCAGAGATTGGTGATGAACATACTGAAGCTAAAGACATGACTTTTGCCACTTTTCCTTTCTTGCCCTGCTTGTTCTATAGATGGAAAGAAATCATCATCAGCAAAGGTCATTTATCGTTTGATGTGTCATCAAGTGCAATGCAACAAGGTCTTTTATTGTTTTCATTCTTTTAAACTTTTCCGAAACCTTTTTGCTTAAGTTTTTAAATGGCTTCAAACTACCTTGTACATTGTTCAAGGGCTTTTCTGCACATCTGAGTGAGGAAGACCTGAGTTTACCTCACTAATGTCTTTTTGCAGCTTTGTAAAAAGAAGCTGCTAATTTATTTCACTAAAATGTTTATGTTTTTTCATGTGATCCTGTAAGTTACTGATTAGTTACTACACAGGAGGGTGTAGGTGTATTTTTTTTCATTAAAGCTAATAGCGAGTTTGAGAACAATTTTTCCAGATACTAGAATGCAGGCTAAAAATAAATTTCATTGTGGAAAAAGTACAGCACTCATCTTCCACTCTGAAATTGCTCTCTCAGAAACTGCAAGAAGACAGCCCCATCATCACTCAGCAATAATTTCCCTGCCCACAGTACAGAACCACCTCTGCAGGCCAATCCCTATAAAGGGCTTTGGGAACTGCAATAAGGTATGTGCCTCCCACACAATAGGAAAAAAATGTATTTTTTTAAGCCAGGAATCCCAATCCTGAGGATCCTTTGAGCAGGTAGAGCTCAGAATAGGATCCAAATGGAAAAGGAATAAGCTCAGCCTTGACGTCTGAGGAGCCGGCCAGAGGGATGTGCTAAGGAAGCAGAGGTGCACAGGAAGCAGGCATCACATTGACCAAGAAGGATCTGCACTAGAACTTTCTCCCCACAAAACTGGTAGCCATGTCCTGGCTTTTAGAGACCTGAGCAGGGCTTATTAATCCTTTTTTTTTTTTTTAAATCTAGGAGGTAACATTTGTCCAGGCACAGCCCTCTAGGGACTCACCTAGTGACTGTGGAAATGGAGGGGGAGGTCTGATTCTTTGCTCCACATCTCCCACAGGAATGAATTAACTACGTGCCCTGTGAAAAAATCTGGGCCAACAACGATATGGCATTAAGCAGTCACTGCAGGTAAGACAGAAACATCCCCTTTGAGACAGGACCAAAATCCCCATCTTCACTCACCCTACGAGGCTGTAGTCAGGCTTTGTTTCCTGTGCTTGCTGCACAGGTACATCTCCACACAACCTCCCTACAAAATCAACTATGCCCAAGCTATCCCTGATAGATGGGTTTCCATTTTGCCCTTAAAAAAATCCCTTAAAATTGCCCTTAAAACTCCAGTGATGGAGTTTGTCTCATCTCCATAGGCAATCTCTTCTAGTGCTCAACTAGCCTCCTAAATTACGAGGTGGTAGCCAAGAAACACTGGATGGGCTTGGCTCACTAAACTACGAGAAATCCTAGACATCAGAGAAGATTGCGTATTTAAAAGATGTAGAAGAAAAGACAGGGTCTTGTTTGTTAATGGCGAGAAAGTGAACGAAGAGCTAATGCAGAGAGGAAGGCCGTACCTTCAGGAGTGGGGAGAAAGCAAGGTCCCTGCCCACCAGTGGGAATGTTGTCCTGTGGGGCTTGGCCTGGGAGTTCGGCAATCACAGGCACAAATCCATACATCCCAAGCAAATGTATTATATGTCAAATTAGACATTACCCAGAGACATTAATGATGCAGGTTTAAACCAATAGCATCTACAAATATATACCCTTATTATTGTAATGTTTAGTGCTTTACCTATTTTGTTTGAGTCTTCCAGATATGAATATAGTTTCATATTTCTTTACACGTCAGCTTGGCAACACTTAGCAAAGACATTTCTCCAAAGAGAACAAATTAAAGAAACTTCAAAACAAGTCTGTTATTGCTCAACAGCCTGGGTCCCTGCCAGCAAGGAATGAATTGATGATTATTTAGCTGCAGCAGTAAAAGAGAATTGTAAATTCTCAGAAAACTTTTTTTTTTCTCCTGGTGGCGTCAACTTTAATATAAAAGCAAACCAAAGGTAAAGGTGGCAAGGTTGAAGTTATTAGCATCGCAGGGTGCTTGTAGGGCAAAGCGTAGGGGCCAGGATGGTTACATCTCCCAAAGCAGCAGGAAAGGCTGGGAAAAATATACGGACAAAGCAACAGTGCTGCCAACAAGCAAAGCCCATGGTTCTTCTGCAGGCACCCACCCCGCTCCCCTCCTCCTAGCCTCGCAGGTGAGCAGAGCCCAGTGGTGTAATATCCACAGGTCTGGACCCCTCCAAAGGAGTCCTCATACTGATGTAGGTCACAAATGAGTCGTTTTCCAGGCAGAAGGATGATGGCTTAATCCCTGTAATCCCTGCAGAGGGGACTGTTTCATGAGGTGACCACTAGAATGACCTTTTAATATACACTATCAGATTTTCACTATTATTTCCAAAAAGCTCTATGAGATAGCAGAATGGGTTTGAAACTCAGTGCTAGAATATAGAGAGCGTTAAACAAAATTATGGATTGAGCCACTAGCTGGAAGTTAATGAAAAAATGAGGGAATTTGAAGAGCTGAAGGCAGCAAAGTGCTCTGGAGAGGGAGGGAAGGAGCAAAATACAACTTGAGCTTTGATACTTTACTAAGCTGTTGATATATGTGCTAACTGGTAGCATCCACTTTTTATCTAATCGAGGAAGTGTGTATATGTGCCATAAAAAACGTAAAAATCAATTGCTCCCTGCTATGGCCACAAATACAGCGGCACGGTGTGCAGTGGCTGAGTTGAGCCTTCGGTTCCTCTTCTTGGGAATCCTGGGGTAGGGGGGCAGCCTTCCTGAGAGCCTTCTCCCCTCATGAACATCAGTATTTCAACTAGGAGAAAATGCAGCAAATATCTCTTGCCACCAATAATAATGGCTTTCAGTGTCTAAAAACAGCAAGAAGGCCTTTTTTAATCCAGAAGGTGCTATATTCAGCTAGAGATAATTTGATGGTAAATTACGTTCTGACAAAGAAGAGTTAATCACTGACCTCAAAATTAGCTGTTGCCTAGGTACCCCTGGCCAGGTTCTGTTGACATTTACGTTGTGCAAACAGAATGCAATACCAACCACTCAGATGTATATTTAGGGCTTTGAAATGGTCGCTTTTCCAAAGTGTAATACAATGGCTGGTGAATCTGATTTCAATGGTGGAAATGCTGGTGTCACCTGGACATCATTCAGATAATTCTGTGGGTGCTCTTGCAGATACAGTTCCAAAAATGTAAAAAGTTCCAACCCGCGCCCCCCCCCCCGCCCCCCGCCCCCAACATGCTCTGTTGGGGAGAAGCCATCCTGGCTAAAAGAAGACGCACAGGTAGCTCCATCAGGTAAGTATTATATGGTGCAAACATCACTAATATGGCTAGCATGGCTTCTCAGAAGACAGATCACCTTACATAAGCTTTTCTTTCCCTCTGTGGTGGGATTAGACACCTCCTTTGATGGGATAAACCCCTCTATGCAGAAAAATACACTAGGGTTTCTCCACCGCGTGTGACCTGGTACTGCATGACATGGTGACGTTAGAGATTTGTGTGGCATGGTGTTAACAAGGCATACAGCGTAGGGGTCAAAACTTGACTTGCAAGAAGTGCAAAGTGGGGGTAGGGTAGGTAGAATCAAAGGCTCTTGCCTTCACTGGTGTCTCCCAGTAATTTTTTTTTTCCTAAATCTTAGTATTGTCAAACAAAAAAAAAAGATAAAAAACCCCCATGATTGGTAAAGTTCAGAGCCAGCACAGAGATTAGTGGTGTTGTAAGGAGCAAGAAGAAGACGAGCTACCACTCTGTGTCAGAGCCTTTATAATCTTCAATAAGGTTGTAATAAAGAGATTGTAAAGACAGTAGCAAACCCAATGTGATGAAACATGATTTTGAAAAGCAAGTGATAAAGAACGTTAAAACCCCTAAAAGCCCCAAGCCTCTTCTGAGCACCCTGACTAATACCTTCCCAATGTGCTGTAGCGGGGACAGGTGGAGCAGGGAAAACCCTTCAAAATGAAGTCATCCTTGTAGATATCCTGCAGCTGGCAGAATGGTCATTGGTGTCCCTGGCTCCAGCTCAGGCTGCGTGTCTGGGGCGAGGGGCTGCTTGCTGGACGTGAGTTGCACCGTGCTCAGATTTGGACTACAAATCAAAAGAAAGGAAAAAAGGTCCTTCCCCATAGATGGCTGTTAATCCTGCCATGGCCATGGAAAGGAAGAATATGTACCTGAGGTGACCTGCCGCTCTCAACAAGAGGGCCGAAACCTGTGTGCATCACAGGGAGACAGCTTAGTATAACCCTGCCAGTGAAGTTATGGGTAAATACCATTCTCTGTGCTGCAAGCGGGGCAGGAGGAGGCTGAGGTTGCTGCTGTGAGACCTCCCAGCCCCTCAGCACAGGTAATGGCGGTGGTGGTCAGGGCAAAGGGTCCCTCACCACCAGACCTTTTGGACTGTGATGCCTCTGAAATGGTGCCCATTGGTGGGGGATGGTTGTGTGCACATTTGCCAACCAGCATGGTGACACTGGTTTGAGAACACCAGTAGTCCAGGAGCAAACCCCAGGTTGCGTGGAGGAGCGTGACTTTGGGATCCTCAGCTGCCCTGCAAGCCTCTGCTTCTCGGGTGGGTTTTGGGGATGGGTTTTTTTTCTCCCTCACCCTGATTAATAACCGAGAGATGTTGAAAGGGAGGATGCTTTCCACTGCTTGCTCCTGCCACCATGCTCATCTCCTTGGGAGGTAGCCCCAGGTGCAGGCTGGCATGCCAGGTGAGGCATACTAATATTAGGTGTGAAGACTGGTTCATCTGCAAGTTGGAAAAGGATCGCCAATTCCTCATTTCCACCTCCAGGCTTCAGGCACTCTGGTCTGAGTTTTCCCGGTCTGCTTTGAAAAAGGAAATGTGCTAGAAGATAAGCCCAAAGATCCACTCTGATATTGGCCTTGTCACCTACCTCTGCTGCACACACTTGATGCAATAGTAAATGTGTGTTCCCATAGCAACAAGAATAATTAATTTAATGATATTATTAGGCTCTATTTAGATGCATGCACACACACTCCCACATCTGTGCACACACACAGAGGAAAGTGAACAAGTCCTGCTCTTCAGGAAGATCCCTGTGAGAAGTCAGTCCTGTACATGAGGTTCATGATGACTGTAAGGTCCTGATTTTTCACTATACAGGCGAAAACCCAAAAGCTGACTGACTAGCCAAAACAAATTCAGCAGCACAGCCCTCCAGCAGTGGGGTCCAACCTTGTGGCAGTGCTATAGCTGGGAGCGGGAATCCTGACAGCCGGAGCCTGGAGGATCCCCCTCCCATTGCCCACCCCACGGTGCCACCTCTCGCCATGCAGGCAGAGCCCCACTCTGCGTGTGCTGTCGGCAGAGGAACAGGTTAGCAGCAGCATTTCAGTCTTGTCCTAGTTCCTTTTTCTCTGTGGGAGGACGCTGAGTGCTGAGCTTCATAGTGTTTTCTCTACTTCACCCCAGGTCGGGTGGCTTTTGGACAACCTTTGTATCATCAAACATGAGATTTCCATAAGCCCCAAAGCACTTCTTGTTTATTGCCCTTCTGCTATTCACAGTCTGTGTTACACCTTAGCCAAATAAATCTCAGGTAAAGCCTAGCCTCTTTTTCCATGTTAAAACACTGGTTCTATACATTATGATATCTCACAAAGAGCTATTCGTTGACGCTGAGGACAACACCATTGTCACGTTTCTTTGAACAAATTGTTTAGTAACTTCAGTGTCTAAACTAAATTGTTCAGAAAGCCTTGTTGTGCATTCCTAGTGGGAGTCAAGATACGAAAACCAGCTACTTTGTAAGAGCTCTCCAAAAATGATGCTCACCTATCTTTTTGACATTTAAAATGCTAGCGTGGCTTTGTTTGCATTCATTACCTAAGGATGTACAAATGTTTATATTAAAATGTCCAGAAGGTCAGAGTTCATCTCTAATTAAAGGCATTTGTAGATCATCAAAATCAGACAACTTCCTAAATCAGTTTGCACTCTCATATCACATTGCTTTTGTATGTGCCAGAGGAGAGAAAAGAGCAACAGGGGCCGCTGGTTTTCTCCCCCTCCTCGCTCGCCATGGCGGGGAGCCTGTGCTGTGCTGCCCCTGCGTTTTCAAAAAATTGCCTGAATTCCTGTATGGGAATGACTTGACCTTCATCCTGGCAGCAGCGAATTGAAAGACAGCAAACCTCCATGGCCCACAGCTCTTGGCAGAGCAGAGGCAAGTAGATAATAAAAATTCCAGTGACAGATAGAAATGCAGTGAGTGGGAGGGCAAGAGAAGATGGGACAGGTGTCGGAGGGCGCACGCCCTTTGCAAGCCTCTGGACCAGTGGCTGAGATCTGGCATAAGTAAGTCTGGGATTTTATTTGCAGGGTGTAGCGTCATGGATAGACAGGAGCACAGGGTTTTCCCAAGTGGAAGTTGATTTTACATTGAAATATGTCTAGGTAGGGCCTTTCTCTGGAGAGCAGCCCCAGATTAGAGCTGGCATGTTTGTGGCTCGCAGGGAGCCTCGGTGCCCAGCGACAGTAATGAGTGATACCAAGAGGGATCTTAAATAAAGGGGATTTAACTGAGATCTGGGCATTTCAGTGGACAAGATGTGCCTGGGAGGCTGTAGATCCTGGCAAACGGCACTAGCAAGCCAAAAATCCCTCGGCACTGGGCTGAGCAGAGACAGACAGGGCTGTGTGCCGGCCACAGCAGGCCTTCCGCCTGCGGAGGCGCATGGTGGGAACAACAAGGAACAACTCGCTCCTGCCCATGGAAAGCAACAGCCTGAGAAGAAAATGTGAGAGAACCACCTCTCTGCACCTGTTTCACTGGGAGGATTGTGAAGGAGGCTCTACGGATGTCAGGTGCCCTACAAGCTCTTTAAGACCATGCTTACCTGCAGCAGGGAGCTGCCCCCAGGCCCCTGTGTCCCCAAGCTCCCGAGTGTCACCGAGTTCCCATGGATGACACCTCAGCTGTTCACAAAGCTCTGCAGAAAAGTAAACTTTGGAAGCTTTGCAGCTCAAGAAATCCAGATTATTTCTGATCATTTGAGGATGGTGGGGAAGGAAAAAGAGATGGGGGATGAATTTGAACACCCAAGGGACTTCACAGGTTAATTCTCCACCATTCCAATAGGATCCCACACAGATACCACTGACGTCATACTGTGGTGGTGTGACCTCCCGATCTCTGAACCACTTAGGGTTTAAAACTTCAATCCCCAGATTGCAGACCAAGAAGCATTAATAAACCATTTGTCCCTGCTGAGTGGAAATAATGGTCATATATTTTTAAACACAGAAGTAGACATGGGATCATCAGTCTTGCAGGTCTGCACCATGGATGCCAGCTATCCAAGCAATGATACAAAGGCACAGGGAACAGAGATGTGGGGGTGTAGCTATCCCAGTACAGCTTTCCAGTGGGCTTTAGTCTTCCTGCATGACATGGTCACTGAGTAGGGTAGCACAGGCTGCACCAGGAGGAGAGAGCCGCAAATCCTGATTTAACAGCACATGAGAAAAAGCAGCCTGTCCCAGCCATGGCTGCTAGACCCTCGTCTCACAAGAGCAGGGAGTCAAGATGTTGAAGCAGAAAAGAAGGAACCATCTTCATCAAAGCAGCTGATATAAATTTGCCTTTATTTTGGTTGCTTCCCCAACCTGCTGTTATCTCTTTTGTCCTGTCTAAATTGAGATTTCGTGCTTGGAATTCATCCATGCTCCAAAAATATCCAGATACAGAGAGAAAGGCACTGGGTGAGTCACCAAAAATCCAAGCTGGAGAATTTAAGAATGCATTTTAATTATGGTTAGCATTAATTGAATTCTACCTACAATGCCTTTCCTTATGCAGTCATTTATTTTTAGCACCAAAATACAACAAAATATAATTTATTTTGGAGTACTTGAATGTTAGCATATGGAAGATTCAAAAGGGAGACCCAACTGCAACCATCATGATGTACTTTATGACATTATCATTTCCTAAATACAGTTGGGTCTCACAAGGTCACAGGTGGGACACCTGAAAAACCCAAACAATGCATTTGCTGGATGTCCAGAATTGATGACTTCGGTGCTCAGAAATTAATTCGGTTCCTGCTGAATATGAGGCAGCATACAGCAAACAGGCAAAGCTACTGAGTTTTAAACAGCTTGCAGGTCACTTTTAAAAGACAGCTCTGGTCATGCCTATTTCCAAAAATCTACTTTTGAACTTGATGGCTTAGCAAATAATCATCTCGTATTAAATATCCCTTTCAAAGCCTTAATGCTGGAACATGCAGTGCTGATACGGCTGAATATAAGCACTTAAGTGAAGGTTATTATTATTTCCAGGTCTGTGGAAAAAAAAATGCAGCAATAGGGCAGCTGTGTTCAAAAGATGCTGAATAAACTTATTAAATGCTAATTCTGGTCATCTGTTCCCCTCTATTAGATTGCTGCAAGCCCATGAATCACTCCCTGCACCAACGGTGCTGACAGCATCTTCTTCAACGGCCCTTCCAGGGCAACTATGCCCTGTGCCCAGGGATGCCAGTGCAACCCCTTTGTGGCATACAGTACCAGTATGGCACTTTAAGCACCTGATGTCAAATCCCATTCACATAGTTAGCTCAGAGAAATCAGGATTTTGTGGTCTAGTCCCTCAATTCAATGCAGATGAAATTTTGATCTGTTGTTTGATCCTCTGTCAGGAAATTAAAAAAAAAAAATAATTCCTGATCTTGTGTTCACTGCAGCCAGAAGCAGCTGCAGAGGGTTTTGGATGCTCCTGTAGTTTCAAGCTATTGCTGTACACTGTACATTGCATTAAATGCCTTTGAGGTCTGCACATGGTAGTGCTCTTGCCCCTTTATCTGGGAAATCACCCCCAGAAATACATGCGTGGTGTGTAGGGAACCCAACCCATGCCAAACACAACTGCTGTGCGGCCTGGATAAATAGTCAAGTTCCCTTCTTCCATCTAAACCAGGATTCAAGGCAGAGTATCAAGAAAAAGATACCTCCACTGGCCTGGCAGGCCTGTAGTCCGGATCTTCAGATGGATTTTGGACTTCTTTGTAGTCACCTTCAAGTTACTTTGAATTAGTTCATACCATGGCTCTTTACCTACCCTATGAATAATCTATGAGCGTAGACACTGCTTTTAGTCATGGCCACAGTCTGCTAAATATATGCCGCAGAGCAGCCTACTCCATCGAAATCAATATAACTTCTAGGCCTTAAAGATGGTCAGAAGAGGATAAAGGTGACAGAAGGCACCTTCAAGGTGTTCCCATTGCCTGTTCGTTGGTTTGGTTTCATTCTCTCACCTCCCTTGCAGTTTTTTAAATAGTTATGACTGAAGGACATAGCTGAGCTCCTTCCCTCCCGGTGCTGTGCCTGGCAGAGAGGAGAAGGAGAGGGCTCAGCCTAACAAGCTGCCGAGTGCTCTGGCCCTCCATCAGCAAAGCACTTAAACACACACTTGTTTGTAAGTATTTCAGCAGCGCCATTGATAGAAAGTCCATAGTACAGAGCCCTCAGGATCCTAATCAAGGCCAAACGGCACGCATGAGATCTGAAAAATACGTTACTTTTTTTTCTTCTCAGCAGTGAGGCAAGAATTGCCCAAATGAACAAACAGAATTGTCCTATTGAAAAGCTGCCTGTCTGGCTCCTCTCCCAGGTGTGCTGGGGCAAACAATACGGCTTATCTAGTTTGGGTGGCAATTATATAAATTATAATATAACATAACATTATATTATATTAATAGCATATTATATATATACAATAGATATAAAGAGTGTCTTCTTTATAGCAGACAGTAACATACATTGAAGGGAGGGCATGAGAACAACAGCTCTAAGTTTCTGGCTGCTCTGCCATGAAAAATTTTAGCCAGAAAAATGAAGTCCAGCAAAGGCGTAGCAACCAAAACCAGGGTTCTCGAAATGGTCAGGGAAGTGTAGTTGATGTCACTGCCTCTTGTGCTGCCACTGAAAAGCAAAGCTGGGACACAGGAAGAATCTGAGACGCACGCGCCTCTAAGTGTTTCATAAACATGCAGGATTCCTGAGATACATTTCAGAGCATACAGGTTGTGACAGGTTGCATGCTCTGGTAGTTATTATGCCTTTGTGCACCATGTATGATGTATGATGGATAGTGTGTCACAGATTCTGCAGGATAAACACTCTAAATTAGGCACATTTTCAGCTCAAAATAAGTGAAAGGTAAGCCAAACCACTCAAAATTCAAACCAAATGCAAGTCAGTGCTTTCCTATTAAGTAATCTTAAAAATAAATGTCTTTTCTGTCATTAACTCTTGATGATTCATCTTTAACCTGGACTGTTTCATCCTAGGTTTTACTAACATTTTCCACAATGGCCTTTGTCTGGTTGTGGCTAGGTCAACAATGCCTGCATTCCTTGAAACTATTTGGTAAACTATTGACTAGACCCTATCTGTCCTATCTGTCATTTCAAAGTCACTTGATATCCATTTATCTAAGCAGACTTTCAGTGATAATGGAACTAACTCCACTTCAGAAAAATATACCCCTTCTTTTCCTGAAGTTAATGATTTTCTTCTCAGATCAATGTGTGATTTATTGAACTCTCTGCTTTGAAAGTAAGTTAAGTTCCTTATTACTGAAGCAGAAAGTTATTTGTTTCATGCCTGATAAGACTGAGCCTCGACTCATTTGACTCAAAAAATACAGTGTTCCTGCAATGTTATAGTTAATGATTGGGTGGGGAGAAAGTGGAAATTTCTCTTGCAAATCCATCCCAGAGTCTCCATCAATCTAAATACACAAGCCATCAGCAATGGCCACCTAAACCTACACCACCTAACTATGAACCAGAGACCACTCCTTTCCCTGTGCTCTTTTACAGTCCCGATACATCAGTATACCCCAAGTTCTGCCAGCCCCGCTAGCATACCCCGGGTGGGGGCTCGCAAGGGGCCGGCATCACTTGGCAGAGATGCAGAGAACAGGAGGGAGATGTTAGGACAGAAGGTTGTAAATATGTGAGTGAAAGGAAGTGGGTTGTTAGGACCAGGCAGATGAGAGGAAGCTGTGGTGAAAAGAGGATGGGGAGAACAACTAGACCACATTCCCACCAGAAACTGAAACAAATGCAGGATTCCCCAGACTTGGTGCCCCTGTGCCAGAGGTTATGAGGGAAACATCTATTTCACGCTCTTCTTGTGGTTAGTTGGTGCAGAAGGTCACAACTTGCAGCACTGTTGGTTGCCATGTGGTCTGAAGTGGTAAAGGCTGAGGCCACCAATCTACTGACCCAGTTCTGGGCATGGCCCACCTGAACAGCATGTCAAAATGGCACGGTTTGTGAGGCAACAAAATTGTCAATTGAGGGAGAATGTGAGCAAAAGCACAGAACAAGAGCTGACATATTTACAGGAGAAGCAGCAGGTAGGACTTTGATGCTTCTTTTCTATACGTCAAAAGACTATTTGTTTACAAATGTTGAAATTGATACAAAGCAATTTTATCGACCCTTGTGAATCAGCCAGCATGAGCACTGGGAACCAGAGAGAAGATCCTCATGTCCTACCCTGGAACCATCACTGGACTACACTGTACCCAACAGAAATCCCAGCCTACTGACATTAAAATAAAATACTGGCTGAACATCTAAGAGATGCTAGAGCACTTATCACATCAATACGTAAGCAATAGTTCAGGTTTCCTTTCATCCCCCGTGAAACGCAGTACCTGGAACACAGCACTGGGACTCTGGGCAATTGCTTTTGCTTCCTTCTGGTTCCCACATCGGCTTTTTTCCCTGCCTACATCTTCACCTAGAAATGGTGGTTTTGTTATCTAGTCACTGTGCTTTGCCCACAGGTGAGCATACCAAAGAAATTGTTTTCAGATGGCGAGGCAGGAACAGAGGAAGAGCAAGGCGGGAAAGCAAAGTGCGCAGAAAGCAATTACCAGGGAGCCAGAAGTCTGGCCAGGGAAGAGGCCACTTCTTTTACAAAGACCTTTCTAGGAGAAATTGATTTTGCTGGTTGTATTTTCTAGAGGACTAAGTAAATGAAAGACAGGATTCACACTGTATTCTTTCAGTTATTCTTGCCTAACACAAGGTTGAAAAATCAATGCTTTTACAGTTGACAAAAGATGTCTATAGTCTGGGGAATCTTCAGGATGTTGCTGGAATGTTGCCCCTGGTTAAACTATAACCTCACTGCTGTTAAACGTGGTGCTGCTGGACCACTGGGAGGCAAACACTACCTGTATACAGTATGACATCATTCTACCCATGTACCACAGGTTTTAGAAGGTTATGCTCACATTTTAGGGCTGACGCTCTTCCCACTGAACTCAAAGCAGTATTCCCACACAGCTCCATGTGAGAAACACTTAGCCCCAGATATCAATGTCCTTAAAAATGAGTTCTTGTCAATGAAGGGAGACAAAGCTATGTGCACAACTCCCTTCTACCGTGCTGTTTCCACCGTTGAAACTCCACCGTAGTCTCTGTAAGCTGAAGCAACAAGCACCTCCCTTCATGTTGGTATCATTTGAAATGAAGGATGTTCCACCTGGACTGAAGTGTGAATAACAGCTTTTAGGCACGTTAAAGCGAGTAGCAAATCTCCAACAACCACTTGAGGTTACTGGAAGACTCTCTGAGATGGAGCCCATGGAGCGTGGCATACCAGCATGAACAAACCACAGCAAGGGAGAGGAGGGAAATGGGAGTGAGAGAGTGAGGAAGAGCGCCTGAGTGCAAGGAAGCTTACCAGCTGTGATGGCAAAAAAGCAGGCTGTCAGCAAAGAGGATGTTTACAGTCTTGAAGTCAGGATTCAAAGAGAAAGTGTCTGCACGACAGCCCCTTGAAGGAGGGTAAGGCTGAGAATACAAAACCCTGGGACCAGTTCTCACCATAGAGGAGAACTGGAGACTTCCTACTTGTGCTCCCGGCTGCACAGTTGAGTTACAAACAGGTCAACGTGCAAAATGACTCTAAGCTGAGTGCAAACATACACTCTAAAATCACAGCACTTACAAGAAGAGCATTGGCCAATCTTTTTCTTGGACAGTGAAAATAAAGGAACTGAGAAACAAAGAAATATTAATTATGTTCAAATATCAAAGCATGTTAATTTCTTTATAGGGATGCTTGTGATTGCTCCATAATTAGAAGCTGAAAAGCATCTTACGCTTATGAAGAAGGCGTGTGTATCCTTCCCAAAGTCATAGCACTTCCATTAAGGATAAACATTGTTCAGAGGATTTACAGACTGATCTAACAATCAGCTCAAGTTCCTTTGAGAAAATTCATACGGTACGAAGCACTTTGTAGTACTGACAGCGCTTTAATGATATTTTTATTTTGTACTGGAAAGCTTATCCTCTATCAAAAAATAAAACTGTTCAGCTTCAGGGGATTCTGTGGAAAAAGCTATGGTCTTTCAAAATGCCTCCCGCCTCCAGACAGGGGAGGTTTAGGTTGGATATAAGGAAACACTTATTTACTGAAAGAGTGATCAGGCACAGGAACAGGCTGCCAAAGGAAGTGGTGGAGTCACCATCCCTGGAGGTGTTCAAAGAACATGTAGATGTGGCACTTCAGGACATGGTTTAGTAGGCATGGTGGTGTTAGGTTTCATGGTTGGACTTGATGATCATGGAGGTCTTTTCCAACCTTAAAGATTCTATGATTCTATGATTCCTGCTGTGACCAAAAGAGAAGCCAGCCTGAGCTGGCCCATCTCCTTTGCCTGTGCCCGCATGTTGACACTCAGCCATGCAGAGACCCAGCGATGCTCAATCTGAAACACATTCATGCAGTTGAGAAGACGGGTGAGATCTGGGAACGTTTTTCCATTTTATGCAGGAGCAGACAGCTGAATGTGGCCAGGGGGTGAAGAGCTGCCGGAAATTTCGGGTGGCAGTAGGAGAGAGCTGAGGCAATTGCAAGAGAAGAGTCTTTGATGAAGTTCAAGAGGGAGAAGAGATGTTTTTTTGCGTTTATGGCTCCTCAGGCCTTTTCTGAATAGAGCTTTCTCTTACACAGCTGAGATGAAGTGTCCCTAGAAGGGTATTTTGGGACCACACTCTCAGCGCTCAGACAGTGCTGCAATTTCAGTCAGTGACAACCTGTTGAGAACACAGAAAGGATGTTAACTGCCTTTATGAACTGCAGCCTCTATTTCTACAGGCACAGCTAATAGCCAAATCACTGAGCCTCTGCTGAGGAAAAGAAAAAATTAAACAGAAGGAAAATATGAGGGGATATAAACAGAGACATCTAGTTCCAAGTCAGTCCAAATCTGCAGTCCAGAAAAAAAAAAAACAACGGAGAAGCAAACTAATGCCTAGAGGAAGAATTAGCAAGGAACACATCCTTGGCTAAGCTTCCCAGCTTCATGTCTGCAACTACAGGGCTGGAAAGGTGAAGGGCAGTTTTGTGATTGCTCGGAGCAGGAATCGTGACCCTATGCTCAGACCCAGGCTACTCGACATGTGCAGAAGGATTTATAAAATCAGCAATGGCAAAGATATGTAGAATGAAAGCAGGCAAAAAAAAAAAGATATCTGTAAGTTAGAAGCTGTAAGGAAAAAAATGTAAAGGGCCCATCTAGGAAAGAACTAAACCAATGCATTATTTGTTGTACCACAGTATGCTCTGCGGCCAGTGTTTAATAAATAGGAGCATGGAGGAGATGAGTGGTGGTGACTAAAATAGAACAGCAGATTCAGTGATCTCTTGGATACGTACAGTATTGAACATCGGAAAGCTGGATACGTGGGGTAGATAATGGGTCAGGTAGTATTCATACAGCAGATAAGTGAAGATTCCCAATTGTGACCAATTACTTCTGACCAAAAAAGCAGGTAGTCTCATCTTCAGGCTGTGCACACTTTCCTGTGCCTTGGGCAGCGCAGAGCTCCCTCAGGTAAACGTGTGGCTTTTGCTCAGCAGACTGCAGTGCAAACTAAGACTATCCAAACCCAGCCTTTGAAAGAAAAACATTTGATGAGTGGGAAGTGGATGGCTCTGTGGACTCTTTAATGGTATAAATGTTACTGGAAAAGTCACTCCATAGCCTAATGTTCATCAGAGATCCAAGCCAAGGCAGCAGATGGAGAACATGCTGGCAGCAGGCAGAGGAGAAGCAGAGCTAAGCTTTGCGAGTCTCAGGGGAGTCAGGGAGAGCCGGTCCCCGAACAAGGCTCCTGACACGGGTAGAGAGGTGGCCACAACCCCTCAGCGATGCGGACACAGGTAAGTCCTGTTTTGGTCAGAGCCACTGATGATTGACAAGCTTTGCTGACCGTGAGCAGCCCATTCTCTGCCCTGGCTGGCGATAAATCAGAAGTCCGATCTACTCCTGACAACGTGGGGTAGCTCTGAAGTGGCATATGCCCTTATTTCAGAGAAGCATTGTACCAGAGGTGTACCTATCTGTGTCTGGAGTGCTGAGACAGAGGTAAAGCCATAAAATCTTTTTGTAAGGGACCTATTGTCGACTATAATGTTACAGCTGTGGTCACTTATCTCACAGCTCTGCCAGGTTTAATAAAGACTACCAAGGGACTCATATATTTTTAGTTTTTTAAATGCAGGTGTCTTGGCTAAGCCCGTTGTGTAGGTTCCTGCAAGATGGCACAATGGGGAGAAATAAGCACCTGCAGAGGGGTAACTCATCCCATCCTAAGATAGGTGAGCTGACTCGCCTCTGGAAGCCCTCCTCTCAGTTTATAGCCTACCTGGCTTTGGTGCCACTGCCGATGGACTTCAGTCAGGTGGCCCTACAACCCAGCTTACACCTCCAGAAAGCTGCTGTATCGGTTTTATGCAACACCCAGCAAGACATGCCTGCTAGGTCAAAATTTGGTTACCTACGTAGGACGGCCGGTACACATCCCCCTCTCCTACGACACCCCTTAAGCAGAGAGCAGGGTAGACAAGCCTGAAGCCTTGGTGGTAGCCCTGTGCCGCACTGCTTGGTTACAACAGCACGTCCTGGGGCCACTGCACAGCTGGAGACACTTGTTAATGAGAACGCTGGTACACCGAGAATGACAAATGTGACCTTTGGAAATTCAAATTACGCTTGGCACATGTATCTTCCAAATGACTGCTATAACTCTCCTCAGGGTTGATGTGGATACGGGGTATGTCTCAACTGCAGGCTTGCTGCTTGTTTTACACGTGCTGTGACCCAGCCTCCTCCCCACCACGGCAGCACAAGCTCCTCGCTCCACATGTCTCTGTGCGTGTTGGACCCACGCTCACACGCTCAGCTGGGGCTCTGCGACACCCTGTGCTCTGGCTTCGTAATGTCAACCTATCCACTTGCCTGACAACGTGAAAGCAAACGATGTGCGTGCGCCCGGGCTCGTGCACAGCTCTTCTGCAGTTCCTAGCAACTAAATGACAGCCTTCCCACCAATCTGCTCTTCCCTGTGCATCAGCTTGGTTGTACAAATACACCTCACGGAGGTCCAACCCTCTGTTTTCACCCAGACGACTCGAGCTCTTCCCTTTTTTGCCTTTTTCCTTTTCCCCTTGCCTCACTGAGACGTGTGCTAGCTCTTGCTCACTCCTGGTATTAAGTCCGCTGAAAGGGACTGTGATATATGGGGGGAAAAGGGAGAGTAAAAGGAAAAATGCCTAAAAAGCTCATTTAGGCCATGCTGCGGAAAGGTTGTGAGAGTTTTGGGGAAGAAGGACTCTCTACCAGATGACAGGACTAACTCCTTAAAATCCTGCCTCTGCTAGGAGAGGTTTCACTGAGTTGTCCCTCTCTGGCTGAGCAGAGAGTTCATAATCCTAAAAAATGCCCTTGTAAGCTGTGGAGGAGGAAACAAAACATCTCAAAACAGAGCACAGAGCCTTAAGCCCAGCATCAGGGTTCATCGTGTGGACTTGTGAGCATCTGAGTCTATTATCCTGTAATTTGATCAGAGAAAAACCTGGGAAGAGAGTGGCACAGAACATTTATTGCTATTACGGGAGAAGTTATTAGGGGATTTCTGGGCTGTGGAGAATGTCTGCATACAGTGAGATGGGTTTGATTGACAGTCGAAATCTTACCGTTCTCCTTAGTTTCTCCTTTTCATTTCCTTCCTTCTTACAAGGTCCACACTGTATTTCCAGGGAAGTATGTGGAAAATGAAACAACTTAAGAAAAATTAAACTGACTCATTGATGGCAACTCTAAATACATCAGTAATAAAACAAGCAATACAAAGTATTAGAAATACAGACTAGACAAAAATTGTGTGTGTACTGCTCTCTTAGCATCTTTGTCATACCATTAGAATAACATTGAGTTAGGTTTTTACCAGAGTTAAATTGTGATATGTAAATAATATTGTGTTGGGACACCTGAATCAGAAATCCCAGGAAAAGTGGAAAGGGCCTTTCTGGAACTTCAGATACCATCCGTTCCTAGGCTGGTGATAAACGGAAGCAGGTCTGCTGTCAGAAACCTGCACCTCTGTGCCCAGCATCCTGACACTGCCCATCTAAGCTTTCTCCCATTCTGGGCTGCTGATGCTTCGGTCTTTTGATTTTTGGTGGTGGTGGTGGTGTGATTTTTTTTTTAATCATGCAAAGAAAAAAATGCAAGATGGGCGAATCTTCACTAGGTGCTTCAAGAACTGCTTGGTCAGTAAACGATAACTTGCCGGGATAGTTGGAATTCAACAGTATTAGATGATGATCACAGTATCGGCCGGGGGGGTTAGTGTTATGTACCCGTAGTCCCACCAACTGCTGTACAGCTGCCAGTGGGACAGTGCCCTTCAAACTCTGCTTAGTCACCCTACTTTCCATAGGCACCATTAAGGGTTTCAATGCAATTTAGGAACCCTGTTCTCTCAGAGTTGACTATTACTGAGGCAGAAAATCTCCAACTTAAATACGCAACTAGCGATTCATATAGTCTGATTTTGAATGTATTAGTGACAGGCAAACAAAACCCCCAAAGGGAAACTTGGATTGCAGATTTAGCAAAAAGCAAAAATTTACCTTCATACCGGAGGTTTCCACTAATCACAGGAAAAACTACAGTTTTACACACCCCAAAAGTCTCTGTTAGTGGAGTAACACCACTTGCATGTGCCAGTGTGGTTGGTCACAAGCTTGCAGAGTCTGAATCAGACGGCTTGCAGGCAGTAGTTACAGCCATGGGCTGGACTCAATTTGGCCTCCATTGCTTGCATATTTGGGGAGAGGATAATGCTTAGGGCAGGCGTCTCACAAAGTTTCATGAAAGGCTCTTTGCTCCTGCAAAAGGTGAGGAGGTGCTGCTGGTGTTACCCTCTTGGCAGGGCAAGGCAGCTCTGTTGTTCTGAGCCAGATTAAGTCAGCAGTGAGGGATCCCAGAGCAAAAGACGCAAGGGATTGGTATCTGCTGTGAGTTCAACTGCATCTCGTCTTCCCGGCTAGCCTGGGAACAGCAGAGGACTGGTAATCTCCAGCATTTAGCACAGTGCCTTCCTCAGAGCAGCAATACAACAGCCAAAGGCAGAAAGGCTCATAACAGGCTGGTGGACGGGCGGGCCAGCACAGGCTGGAAGGGGCAGAAGCATGAAAATGCCCCACCGGAACATCCTGGCAGGGCAAAACTGCTTCTGAAGTAAATCCCTTGCTAAGCACAGCAAACAATGTCAAACAAGGACAGCAAACGGGCCCACAGACACACAGGGGCCGGGATGCAGGTATCCCCCATAGCACAGTCCTACATGTAGGGTGTGCATAATAATTTCGGACTGCTGTTTTGACCTGTAAAGTTTATAGTAAGTACCTACTAGGCTAATTGTCTCATAGGTTTGTTAGCAATCATACGAAACAGGATAAATACCAAGCAAACCTGCAGTAATGGCTTCTCCCATGGTTTGCAATAAATTCAGGTTTTCACTTAGGGAGTACAGTAACGCTTACACATTAAAAATGATAACAGAAATGGGAAGGACAAGGTAAACGTAGCAGTCATAAAAGTGGCAAAATTAAGAGATGCCTTTCCATATTTTCTAATTTATTTTACGTTTTTATTTTTCTTCCCAAGTCTAAAGGATCTTCCACCAAATGTCCTGGTCTGAATTCTTCAGGATCTGGGGTATAAAGTGACTGTATGTTTGGGTTTGGAGAATATTTGCACTTCAGTGGGATTTTGAGTACCAGCACTTCTGCAAAACCAGGTCAACACATGATGTTGATAACTACATCTGGGTGCTTGAATTTTGAAGGGAACATTTGCAGCAGACTTAAGATAGTGCCACCTCTGCGAACCTGACACAGCATAAGCTTGTAACAGTGTCACCTGTCCCCTTAGTGCTAGAGGTGTGGGCAGGCGATGACCGAATTCCACCTTGCACAGGAAGGTCTGTGTCACAGAAAAAATGACCCCAAATGCAGTGTTAAAATAAAGTGTTGCTTATCTTAAAAATAAATAACACAGCCTGTAAGCTGCATTTCTTATATCTTAGAGACATTTTAACACTTTTCAGTCAAGATATCTGAGATATGGTAACGCATATTTAAGCAATGGATGCAGATAAGTATTTTCTGAAAGCACTCAGACGAAAGTCACCAGACACTGATTTTAAGTGTGTGAAGCTGCTTTTCAATGTGATCTTTTACTCACACAAGTCAATGTGGTGTACCACCCATCCTCCCAAAGCCAACAAAATGCATTCCAAGTATATTCCATGATAGGATGAGGGGTAATGGTTTTAAAATAGAGGGAGGTAGATTCAGACTGGATATCAGGAAAAAAAAGTTTTACAGTGAGGGTGGTGGAACACTGGCACAGGTTGCCCAGAAAGGTGGTGGATGCCCCATCCCTGGAAACATTCCAGGCCAGGTTGGACGGGGCTCTGAGCAACCTGATCTGGTTGGAGATGTCTCTGCTCCTTGCAGGGGGGGTGGATGGATGGCCTTTAAAGGTCCCTTCCAACCCTAATGATTCTATGTTTAAGAGATTGGGCATAATTAGGTGAGAACATAATTGGCATTCGTTATTTTCCGTCTTTTGAGAAACAATGGAATCCCGTGGGCCCCGCCCACCGGGAGCTGTCCATGGTACTCGGGGCTTCCTGCGGGAGGAGCGCCTGCACTCCAACTTAACCCTGCGGCACGGTTAATACCGGTTTTAGCACGGGTAACAGCCATAAAAGGCGGCGACGTGAGTTCCAGCCCTCTGCATGTGTGACACCACTGTTAATGTCGAGGAAGAGGCACTGGGAGGGAACAGATGCATCAGAACTGAAAGGATAAAAAACCCGCAGGGGCCTGAGCCAGGTTGGTCGCTGCACAATCTCACACATCGGTGAACTTTGACATGTGCCAACACCGGCTTATTCAAACAGGCAGAATCTCCCTCCCCTTTAGACAACTCCACGCCATAGGACGCAGAGTGCTGCTATAGCAGGACTAGAGACAATCAAAGGGGACCACTTTGAACACTCTCTTACTTTCTTAATCAGAGCAGCACTTGGCTATCTCTAGACGAAGAGATTTTAAGTGATGTCTACAACTTCTTCAAGCACTAACATCCTGTACCCAAGCAAAGCACTTCTCGAGAATATGTTACCAAGACACAGGGAACCCAAGAGAGACATGCATCTGTCACCACCACAGGAGGCAGGAAATCAGGTAGGGCAGATGATGGCACAGCCTGCGTTTAAAAAGGAGAGATACAAGTTGCTGAAGAAAGCATTAAGGTTTTTCAATAAAAGGATAAAAGTTACAGAGTGTTCCTTCAAGAAGTGAAAGCTCCAAAAGGAGGAGATGGATATCATGGGAAAACTGAAACTTGTGGCACAGTTCTAGGTAAAAGAAAGGATTCTGAACCATTCTTCTGGTGAAGAAAAGGGAAGGGAAATCAAACAAAAAATGATCAAAAAATCAGCAGAAAAAGAAGGGAAATAGGATAACAAAAGGTAATCATTATAAAAAAGGAGTATCTGAGCTGACAGGGAATACAAAATAGGGTTCTTGAGCGGACTGGGAGGTTGCAGCGTGCACACCATCTTATACGTGCTGCATACTAAAAATGGGACGACGACCACAAATGCGTACTCTGCAGCTATTGTAATGCCTAAAAGCTGCACCGGGCTTTAGCACCAGCAGCACAGCTACACCTAGGATGGAAAAACGCATGTGGACTATCAGAGATGGTTTATTACATGCTGCTTGCCTGTTCTACCTTTATTACACTATGTCTTTGTTCTTCATGGACTAATATATTCAAAAGAACAGAATTTACATGTTATATTCAGACATGATATGGCAAAAAGCATGTATTGCTCCTCCAGAAATATATACTAATGCTAAACATTGGTTTTCGCGCCTTTTCTCAGTGCTTTTTTACTTGATTCTAGTAGACAGATTAGCAGCTGTAACAGTTTTCTTTGTAGCATATAGATTTAAGAACTCCAGTGGGGAACTGCTGAGTATCAATACTGGCAAGGGTTACAATTTCAATGTATGATCTTTTCTCATTAATATTTTGTAACATATTGCACTAGTTCCATATTACTTTTAAATCACCACCCAAAGTGACAACTTTAATTAGATTTTTTAAATAGACAGAAGACAGAGGGAGGCTTTTAGGAGCCGAGCACATTATATCTTTTCCATATCAGGCTACAGGTGATCAATCTGATTCAATCTATGCCAGCAAATGAAACGATAATTTATACATAACTCAACACTCCAGAAACTATTAAAGTATGGCATATTCACCATTTTAACCTTAGTGAACTGTACTTGTATGTGTAATTATTCAGGGAGTACTGGTAAGGTGAAACTCCTATGGAGAAAGAAATTATCTCCTGAGTGAAGCTGGTATTTCCTCGTCCTGTAAAACATGACTATTTGACGGGTCACACGCTCTGGAGTTTATACAAGCGAAGGCTGGCCTCAGTCTGTGAAAGCCAACAGAACCTTCCTGGGATCCTGTGCAAAAATCCCAAACTCAGTAACAAAACAAATGACCTGCCACAAATGTCATCCCAGAACTATGTACAGCTCTTTCACTTCTGCTGGTGGCTGCAGCTGTGTGCACACTGAAAGGACCCCGTTTTAGGGCCACAGCTGAGTCACTCTGGAAAGGAATGAGGGTGGGAGAACAAAAAGTCAGTGGGCTTCGCAAGCAGAAGCAAAACGCACAAGGAGGGTATGCTACCAATGAAAGCGTTGTGGACACAAGTATCAATCTGAACAGGGTCACAGAATGAAGCTTAAACTGTTGGACTGGCATCAAAGAATCATTGGTTTACAAATGGCAGAGTCCTAATCCAATGTCTGTGCTTCTCAATTCCACAAGAAAAGAACCCAAAGTCATTATTCTCCAGGTGTACATTTTGGTATTGTGTTTCAATGTAACCTTCAAACACAAAGTAAATACACTTTGGAGGAAAACCAACATATTTCTCAAATATTTTTTTTTGTCCACACAGTTTAATGTTAAAGATTATAATTATCACTTAAGAGTCAAAAAGACTAGTTAGTCTTCAGAGCCAACATAGCTCATTCTTCTTGTGCTTACACGTATTCTCCACACCTTTTCCTCAGCTTCTGAAAGGAAAAGACACACATATATTCAGAACTTCTAACACAACTGAGAACTGAACTTTGTTATCAGAAGAACAGAATGAAGTAGGTAGATACAGAGGAAACATCTCTGGAGTCCTTCGTACAACTGAACTTATTCTATGGGTGATGAGTGTATTTTCATTTTAAATTAACCTTTTACATTAACCCTCAGGCAGCAGATCTATTCAGACACACAGACACATCACTCAGGCAGTGTTAAGCTGGGAGTCTTGGTTTGTGCATTGCTTTATTTTTAAAAAAAAACAAACTCTAGTAAACAGTTGACATTAGCACCCTGAAACATTCTTAGCAGCTGCTAAGAGTACACTGATGGCACATCATAGAAGCTGTCACCTGAATATTAATATCCAAGCATAATAAGTAATGCACGTGGCTTGAACCCTTACAAGCAGCTAGGAGAAACAAGCAGCAGTTACACACTAAAAGATTCAAGGGGATGCCATGACAGGACTGTCACGGCACACATTTAGAGAGACACTGAAAAGCCTGGCATTATATTGCAGAGAATGGACTGAGATGTCATTCATCTCTCAAAACTTTGTGAAAACAAAACCTCTTATCCTGAGGAGTGTTTGTATTGCTGAAGTGTGAACATATTTTCTCTCAGAGCTGTAAAATTATTACACTTCCTGTATTTTGCAACATCAGATGTTGAAAAAGAAAGCATCCTCTTTTGCCTTACCTGTAGTTAAGTGGTACAACTTCAAGAGCAACTTTTATGAATTGCCAGTATCTATGAACAACAGAAGTACAAGGATTGTGACAGGCTAGAAAACATTATTTGAAATAGTTTAAGTGCAGTAAGAAAAGCATGCATTTGCCTCATTAGGATAAAAACTCCAGCTCTACATTTTTCCAAAGCAAGCATTTATTCCTTCAAATTATTTTTCACATAATTCAGTACAGTTTTTTTTCCCAGAGAAAAAAGAACATTGACAGTTCCAATGAAGTAGTATCTAAAGTGATATTTCATTCTTGCATCTCCTAGAATACATTAATTTCTCTCAAAACAATATTAATAAAGTAACAAAAAAGAATGGACACCAAAATTTTTCAGTAGCTTGAGGTACCACGTTCTCTCCCTGACTGCATACAAGTCATTCCCTGAAACACACAGACTTCTATCACAAGAAACGTCAATCTTTTCCCTTTACCCACTGCATCTTTTCTTTGATTGAATTACTGAAGAAAGTGCAGCTTACTGCATAAAATATTCAAACACATTCAGAATATGTTTGCAGCATGCAGCCAAGAATCTGCAGTAGCTGCCTGCAAGCAATTTACTAGGAACACAAACATATTCACTACATCTAGTACATGTAGTTGGCTGACATCCCTATAACAGTTACTCAGATATTCCAGAAAATCCTGAAATACGGTCTGTACAAGCTTGCGGAATAACATGGCTTGTCAAGGATACTGTCAGTATTCTTCAAGGCAAAGGGCTAGAAAGCAGTGCTGGGAATTTTAGCTTGTAACTGAAAATAACAGGTGCTTTTTAAAAAAAAAAATTAAAATTGAGAAATATTTTAATCAAAAGTCTGAATTAAACTACCTATTTCAGACACCTCCTGCCTCTCCACTTCTTACCTAGCACTGGGCATGATGTTCAATCTTGCCTAACCCAACTATTGCTTCTGCCTGCATGAACACCCCAGCTGATCCACTCTGTATACCTCACTTACTGATCCCAATTTCTTGGGAGGCTGCAGGCTCGAATCTGAAAGCATTTTGCTGGAGCACAAATATAGGGATGGAGAGAGTATGCTGCAAAAAGGATAATGCCTGTCATACACAAAAAAAAACCCTCTAAGGGCCTAAACCCAGTAAAGTGTAGAGCATTCCTTCATTTGCAGACACAGTCAGTAAGTGCAGTTCCTACTACAAGCCCATGATAATTAGTCGCAAGCCGCTTTCACCCTGCATGTGGCACAGATTCTGTAGCTACTAGCATCAGTGAGATCAGTTTTAACACAAATGAGGGTTACAAAGTTTGTTAGTCTTGATGCAAATTTTGATTTTGACATAAGCCACTTATTTTTCACTTTTGCTTAAGAAAGTAGCAAATTACAAGCAGTCATTTTAGCACTCAGTTCGCTAAAAATCTCAAGAAATACCAGAAAACATTCTCCTGTAAAAGACTCTTCACTGTCATCGAACAAAGAGGAAGAAAAGCATTCTCTTCTGATTCTTATGTATGAATCACTTCAGCTTTACTAGCAAACAAAACAATGTAAGAAATTAACATAAAAACCTAAAGATGCAATATTTTCTTTGCCATAAATTGCTACACACTCTTCAGTGACTGTAGGTACTCCGATTATTCACTTAGTCTCTTAAGATACGCTTTCCCTCTCAGCTGAAGAGCAGATACTAAATCACTAGATATTAAATTACTACCCTGTAAAGCATGATAGTGTAAATGTATAATAGTAAAGCATAATAAATAGAAATGTTAGATAATAAATTTATTACTGCAAAATAACAAAACTAGATTTCCTTTCCAAAATTATTTTCATGACCTATTAGTATAACAGACTTGGCAGGAGAATCCAGCTCATATTTACAGGTATCTGTTTCGAATGTACTCTCTGTACATGAGGAAGTCATCTTTTCCCAGTGGCTGCATATTTCCTCTTCCAGCCTGAATGTGCGCATGAAAAATCTCTATTGATTTCCTATCAGCTCTTGGAGGTTGGACTTCGTAAATATTGTCTTGAGAAAAGGAAGAGATGGGTATCCTGGGAAAAAAAAAAAAAAAAAAAACACATAGAATATTTTGAAGTTTAGGTAAACTTTTTCCACAGAGAAAGAAGAGTATTTACTTTCCATGAAATATATATGAGAGGCAATGAAAAGGTAACTTTCCACTAGATAATTCATTTACCTAGATTTTTATCACTACTGCAGACCTGATAAGACCCAGCTTTCCAAGTAGGGTAATTAGGTAAGTTGTCACTAATCACATTACAGAATACTTTCTCACTTCCCTCCACTCTGTCCTCATTTCTTCATCCTTCCTCAGATCTGCTACGGTCAGTAAGGAGCCAAGTGGAAACAGATCTGTGCCATGCATTATAGCAGATAACAGAAAAACTTTATTGAGCTATCAACTTAGAACCAATTATAACAAGCAAGTGATTATACTCTGAACCAACATATAGAAAGGATTTATCAGATAAGAAATTTACATCTAATTATCAGGAAACAGACAACCTATACCGACAACAGCACTCTGTACACTGGGACAGCTAATATTTTATGAAAATATTTTTTCAATAGCTTTGTACCATAAATGCTATCTTTGAATCCTAATATTTAAACCTACTTACCTTATGAGAAGAACATGTAGTTTAAAGTTTACAGGAACTTGAGCATGTCAGACTTTTTCTAAGCACTATTGTAATTCAGGCTCACTCCTAAGGTAGAAGCTGATCTTAACCGCAACTCTGGGAAACTGCATAGCCAGCAGGTCAAGTAAAGCGATTGTTTCCCTCTATTCAGGGCTTGAGCAACCACATTTGGAGAACTGTGCCCACTCTTGGGCTCTCCCATACAAGACAGACAGTCAAATACTTGCATGAACGCAGCAAAGGTCACCAAGACAATTAGAGAGCTGGAGCACGTTGCATATGAAGAGAGGGCCTGTGTTGGGTTTTGGTGGCAGGGGTGCTACAGGGGTGGCTTCTGCAAGAAGCTGCTAGAAGCGTCCCTGTTGTTCAGGGGACCCACACTGGAGCAGTCTGTTCCTGAAGGACTGCACCCTGTGGAAGGGACCCATGCTGGAGCAGCTCGTGAAGAAGCGTAGCCTGTGGGAGGGACTCACATTGGAGAAGTTCATGGAAGACTGTCTCCCATGGGAGGGACTCCGTGCTGGAGCAGGGGAAGAGTGTGAGGAGTCCTCCCCCTGAGGAGGTCAGAATGGCAGAAACAACACGTGATGGACTGACCGCAACCCCCGTTCTCCATCCCCCTGCACTGCTGGTGGGAAGGAGGTAGAGAAAATCAGCAGTAAAGTTAAGCCTGGGAAGAGGGGAGGGGTGGGGGGAAAGTGTTCTTAAGATTTGTTTCTCACTATCCTACTCTGGTTTGATTGATAATAAATTAAGTTAATTTTCCCCAAGTTGAATCTTTTTTGCCTGTGATAGTAACTGCTGAATGATCTCTCCCTGTCCTTATCTTGACCCATGAGCCTTTTGTCATATTTTCTCTCCTTCGTTCCCGTGGGGAGGGGGAGTGAGCAGCCACATGATGCTTAGCTCCCAGCTGGCGCTAAACCACAACAGGCTGCAAGCACTGGGTTTGTGCAGCCCAGAGAAGAGAAGCTAAGAGGGACCTTACTGCGGTCAGCAACTACCTAATGGCAGGGTATAGATATCGTAAAGCCAGACTCTTCTTGGAGTGCATGGTTAAAAAACAAAGTTCAAAAAAGGGAATGCAAATTGCAACATGGGACATTCTGATTAGATAGAAGGGAACTTTTTTTCTCCTGTGAGGGTGGTAGAACACTGGAACATGTTGCTCAGAGAGGCTGTCGAACCTCCCTGCTTAAGGACAATCAAAATGCAAGTGTATGTGACCCTGAGCTACCTCATCTAATTTGGTTCTCCTCTGAGCAGGGGATTGGATCAGATGACCTCCAGGGTCCTTTCCAATTTATAATATTCTACAATTCTGGGCCAAACTCTTCAGTAGTAATGCGTTCTCCATAATCAGCTGCAAGGTAGCAACAAAACTATTACACTCAATACATAATGAATTAATGAAGACTAAAAGTATTGTGTAGTACATCACTTTAATTTTAAAGCACTTTAGCTATTGTGACGGCTGTATTCATAAATAGACGATGTACATTTCCCAGCAGTATTTTAGTAATTTATTTATAAAATACTCCCAGGGTTGAACAGTATAGATGTTCAACCTACATGATAGCAGATCAGTTTGGATTCCACAACAGAACATTCAATGACTAACAAATTGCCACCTGAAGGTAACCTATGCATTAACTTCTCCTTCTGTCAATATTGTTTGATTTAGAGGAAATAAAAGTTTGAAATTAACTCCAAGGAAAAACAATCTGACAGAACTACCATTATCTAGAACAGTGGATGCAGTGCACCTATAAATGCTAAACAGGAGAAATAAATTAGTTTTCAGTTAAGGAAAAAAAAGGGCGTTTTAAAGAATTATCTAAATCATCGGTTTCATATAACTCCTATTTCAGCTGGAAAAGCTAATTTACTTTCTAGCTAGCTACTAAAATACTGCTGCTTTATAAATACTCTATATAGCGAAAGCTGCCCAAGTATTCAGTACCACACAGATTTCAATTATAGAGACTCACTTTCCTACCACCACATACACTGAACACCGCTCTAAAGCTGATCTTTCCTTCTAGGTTGAACCAAAATTTCACGGGGCCAATTAGCCTGTCTCATGAAGTAGTGAGCAGCAATTTTTGAGGACAGATTATTAAAACAGAACAGTTTTAATAATTCCTTCCTAACAATCCCTTCTCTGGTATATCCTCCTGTATTTGAGAAACCAGGACTTAGGACCTACCTCAGGCAAAATTTGAAAATTTGAAACTGTTTCATGAAAAGTCATTTCCACAGGTTTTCACAGTTTTTTCTTCTAGTATCTGATACTTACAGAATCCTGTGGGAGTAAGTTCCATTACTTGTGTCTGATGTGACATTCTTTTTATTTGTTATCATGGACACGGATTTGTTATCATTAATTCTTACATGAAGAAAAATGGTGAACTTCCGTTCTCTGTTTGCCTCCTCTACATCACTATCGTACAACCAAATGCATTTCATCTCTCCACATACATTAGTTATTTTCTGATCAACCTTGTCACCTCGCGATTTATGCAGAGTTCCAAGGTCTACTCCATCCTCTTTGATAATACAAGTGAACAAAATCGTGTTTAATACCTGAGATTTATTTTTTTTAAACAGCTTTTCATTTGTCATCTACTATTTTAGCAAATTTTCAAAATACTTTACATAACAGCACATTGGAACAGTAGCCAGTGCCTAAAAAACAGTCAGAATGCTATTGTTAAATATTGTATTAGCAGATGCACATATTTTGGGGTACAAGACTTCTCAGGTAAGAAATTACAGCAGCAACTTCCTGTCAAAGCTTACTATTTCCAAAAGTGAACATCGACCAGCCCAAATGCAATGAAGATGCATTGATATTAGCATCGTTGCCATGTTCCACAGAAGCCACAGTCACGACTCGCTATCTGGGTGCTCTTCAAGAGACAAGAAGTTATTTTTGCGTGTATTATCTCCTTTTCTAAAGGGAAAAAACAAGGAATGATACCTTTGAAGAACTGGAATGATGTCAGAGCCCTTCTATAAATGAAATGCAGTAATAGTCTTCTAGTTGCATTATGAGTATAAACTAATGTTTGGCAGTTTCTAAACTCTCTATTAAAACTGCCCCAAAACTTGCTCCATTATTTTATAGCCTTTTATTTTATTAAAATATGTCAGATTTTGGATGTTTCATCATGTGATGGCTTGTTAGTCTTATAAAACAACTGCAATGTGTCATGTAATATAGTATGTCAAATATTTCACTACAACTGGAATATGGCATAGAAAATAAAAATGTTTCCATGTTAAAAATATTTTTAATTTAGTATTTAAATTTGTATTTTTCCATTTTACATAGTAATGAATTCAGTTGATTGCACCTTGACTGCAATGATATAATTACTTATGCTTTCAATAAAATACAGGTAGACTATTGAATTTGAGACAATAAAATCACTGGTCTCCCACGGAGTTTGGCTGCATACTTAAAGCCAAGTTACATTTTACCAGGATGTAGGCAGAATTTGCTAGGTTGTGTGGTAGAAACATGGCTATTCTAGAATTATAGAAAAAAAGTAAAGCTAAAGCATTTGCAAAAAAAAAAAAAAAATGAAGCCTTACTGCATAGAATACATTTTTATTTTTCCTTATTTAAATTGTATTACAATTCCTGTTTAGGTTTCTTAGTCTTAGAAGTCTGTGGCGCTACAGTGGAATGTAAACAAACACCAGAAGTGTAAGCAAGTTACTAGATGGTAGGAATAGGATAAGATTTCCAAAATGCTTGCCATTTTTATGCTTTTCTTAAGCAAGACAAAACTCTTATTTCAAAAGAGCTGAAACTCTTCTGAAGAATTTAACCTCTGCTGTTATGCAATCAACAAATGAGTATTTTATTTTATTTTTTGTTGGTAAACTGTATGAAAAATACTGTGGAAATTCCATCACACTTTACCTTTTCTTTCTATTTTATTCCCAATAGTGATAGTTTCTTCTTGTTAGCACTATCACGTTCTTTTTATTATAAAACATTAAGGTGGGTGTTTTCAGAACTGGTACCAAACATTAGTCTATCTAGATTTATATCTAGAGGCCTAAAAAGTAGATTGCTTTTCAAAGCACCCACAGCTTCTGCAGATACTGATTTAGTTTAAGCACTCAAGATGAGACCCTAGCAACAGCAGCTGAGATCAGCACACTGTACTCACTTACCGATGTCACTAACACAAAAAGATGTCACTCAAATGTAGCTGGCCCATCTAGTCCACTAGCAAGTGAACAGTTAAGTAAAAAAACAAAACAAAGCCATAAGACTAATTTGATGTCTTCTCTATTTATTGATTTGTTTCTAAAGACATGACATTTCTGAAGCACTAATGAGTCAAAAGTCATCTCAGGCACAATGGAAGGTGGACAGCAAAGTGTATTTCATTTTGAGCATTTAGTAACTGTATCTCAATTTTCCACCTACTTGCTTCAACATGATAAAAATATATTGAAAGAACTGCATGTTCATGCATGCCAATTTTGATTAATAACCCTGTATTAAGCTGTAACTATTTGTAGAGTGCCTGTATTATCCAGTCGCTTAATTAAAGTAATTTCTCTAACAACATTCATGTAAAAATCTAATCTACTGATTAAGTCTAATATCTTACAATAGAGCCATGAAGGAGAGCATGTTATTTATGACCTGGCTATCAGATCTCCCTGAGAGACCTGTAGCTCTACGGCCTCCCAATGAAAATTACACAGACAGGAACCTAAACACCATGTCATGAAGGACAGCACCCTTGACATGCAAAGTACAGTTAATTTCATCCTACTTGTGAACGGGCTTCATGGTGTTACGGTTTTGTAGAGTAGCATTTACTCTACCATAAAAAGAAGATACAGCTCAAATCTTCAGTTACAACAAAGATGTTCCACACTTCGAAGGAAAAGTGCATGGTGATGCACTTAGCTCTCAGAAATACAGCAGTTGCCAGAAAGCCACCACATTTGTTTCAACATTGATTAGTTCTCCTCAGGTCTGTAAAGTATATCTAAAGAAGGAGACAAAATGTACTCTGTTGCCTTGCCTGAATCCTAAGCCAATATACCTGACCTACAAAACTCTGGCAAATCTAGAGTTTTTGTTTGGATTTCTTTTCCCCTCATAAATGGTATCCCTTTGAATTGCTTGCTGTGCCCTTCAACAGATTTTTTTCTTCCTTGGACACCAACATCTCCATACAACAAAGTTTCAGTCACATTATTTGTGAGTGGAGAGGACTGAAAACCAGGAAACCTTCTCTGTCCAGTAATACTACAACTTATATCTTACAGAATCGACCAACAGCAAAACCTGGACTGCAGCCAGGTCCCACAACAATCACCTGAAATTTCAATAGCATGTACAATTTCAAAGGTTAGAGAAAGAAGAGACTCTCTTTACACAGGTATACAGCTAAATGAGCATTTTACAATCCAAATTAGAAGCAGCTTCTCTGCAGTGCAGACAGAAGGAATGTGAGAGAAGGTCAGAACATCTGATACAGAAAGGTGATCTCTGAGGAAAGATAAATCTTTTAAGTAGGGATGGTTTACACTGACCACAAACTAATTTAAAATTTAAAGACCGAACACACAAAGGACTCTAGGGGTAGTACAGGACACACAAAAAAAAACAAACCAAACCCCAAGTATCAAAAGAACTCACACATACAAAAAAAGAAATAGGAATATTGTGTTTCTTCTTGGAAAATAAAACCTTAGACTTACTTTTTCAAGTACGATTACTTGAGTAAGACAGTTCTTCTAAATTGATGAATAGAAAATCTATCAATTCACAGAGCAAGCAGAGCAATAGGTTGAAGGAGGGTCCTGAAAATTTGAATTTGAAAGTTTAAAAGTAGATGGGGCTAAGGTGGCATATAGTTTAGTACTTTCTGGATTCTGCTAGAGACTGTTAATACTACAAAATCCCAAATTCAACAAAACCAGAATATGCAATGTAGAAATAACTAGATTTACTGTCATATTTCACAGGCATTTGTTACAGTCACATTTTTAGAAGATATTATTTCAATGCTCCTGACATCAGGATCAAAATGAGACTTCATAAGCAAAAGTGAGAAACTTTTGCCCACTAACCCCAAAATAAAATGAAAAAAAAAACAAGCGTCAAGCCACAGAATTTCTGAAGCACTTTAACAGTCATCACTGTACTAAAAGATATGGTAGCTCTTTATTTAAAATTTGGAAAAAGGCAAATTTAATACAATAACAGAACAGAATGTATTTTGACACATTAAAAAAAGAACAATCTAAGACCAGTTAGAAAACTTTAAATGTTTTTTCCTAGTCTTGTGTGACTACTGCATTGTTCTTTTAATACATGACATACGGAAATGCTAAACTAGGTGAACAGCAGATACAAACTAAATTTTTAGGTGTTTTGCAGTAACAAAGTCCCTGTCAAGTCACAATTGTACTAAACTATTGTTTTATAGATCAGAGTATTTTTTCATTTTAAAAAAAAAAGCCTTGTGTTTTGAAAAATGGTGGCTAAATTTCATCACAATTCACTTATTCTGAAGGTATGCATGCCACTGTTGGAGGCTTTTTTTACATCAATGGACAGTATGAGATTTGACATGTAGATTTTTATTCAGGATTCAGTAGAGACAGGAAGGAAATACAGAGGACCCAGAGATCAAGTGTGAACATTAAGGTATTAAAAATGTATTTAATTCTTTTAATTTGAAACAGACCTCAATATATTAAAATTATTATCTAAATCAGTATGAGGCAGAAAAATGCTATTTTATTGTTAAAATAATATTGGGCATCTCAATTGACAACTCTACCAAAAGTGCTAGGCACGTAAGCTTTTTCATCTGAAAAGCTCAGAGTTCAATATTGACAGAAAATATGAAAGGGAAAAAGATAATTCTGAATCACAAGGAGCTCAAATAATTTTCCTGGATCTTAGGATGAGCTGCTCATGCTCTGCTTACCGATCTGTCATAACCAATCTAACAAATTGCCACCAGCCACATAAGAAAGTGCTGTTGCATTTGACCCTGTGGCTCTGTCTTTTCTGGCCCTGGTGATAACTGGGACCTTCACTGGTCTAAACAATCACATTAATTTACCAGAAAACTATTTGCTTTTTTTTGCTGAGTAAGTTTGCTGCAGACTGATGAGGTGAACTGATTTATGGAGCACTGTAACAAGTAGCAAAGCTTGCACAAGTAGCTGAAGAAGTACGTGATAAGGGAGGAGGGAAAGAGCAGGACCTCCCCCTTTTGGTGGCAAGGAGCTGTTGGAATTGGCTCAGCTATTTTGTTAACTTCTCCCATCAAATCCAGTCATGCTGTGACTTAAACCATCAGACCAAATCATTTCACCAGTCAAACTTTACTAGAGCATTTTATAAACCATCACAACATGGACTTACTTATTTCCTTCTGTCCCCAGCCCACTCTTTTCTGGAGAATCCTCCAACTCTGATCATACTATTGCTTTTCCACAGACCTTTCCCAGTAGTATTCTTTTTGAGATGCGTGACTAAAAATGAACAGAGCATTCAAGCCCAAAATGACAAAATTATTCTTTTAATGTTCCTTTTGTCCTTTCTATCCAACATGAAGTACAAAGTACTTTCAGGGAAAGTGCCCACAATGACTTTAGACTTCCCCAGAATATAAAATGAAGATCCTCTCAGTAGCAGTCAGCTTCATAGACAGTGCTAAAGCCATTCAGAATCCCAGCGAAGGGCCATCTTTCATAGTCAAACAGAAGACAAAATCCAGGTAATTTACGAACAGCCTGACCAGTAAATTTCAAGAGAATTCTCACAGGCAATAAATGCTGGAGAATCACAGAAGTGTTTTGCTTAAAACGCTTAAAACACTTGTCAGGAAGAGAAAAGATTCACATTAAGTGGGGAAGACTAATCCATAAAGCTATTTTTAGAATACCAGAACAATGGATATACGTAAGTCAAAAGAACAAGAGAAATTAAAGTTGTTTTGATGCATAAACATTGGATCAGTTAACTCAAAGTGGTTAATTATCCTCATGTCTGCTCTGAATCAAGAGCTAATAGAGAGCTACATACTTTTATTTTATTTAGAGGTATACAGGGGTTTAGAAAATTCGTGCTTCTTAATATGCAGCTGTTAAAGAATATAAGATCCAGTACAGGACGTTTCAAAGTAAAATGAATCAAAATAATCACCAGTCAGGAAAGAATTTAATCTATCACAGAGGCAAATAGTTTTTAGTTAAGGATGGAAGTCAGCTAGATTACTCCCAATTTACCACAGATAATGATATCTCCAAGCAGCTGAAGCACTGCTTGTTTTAATTATGAGGCATAGCTATCCTGTTTCCAAGAAAAGGAAGAAATAAAACGAGTTGTATGTAAAAATACAGCATCTATTCAGACTCTTCTGGGAGATTTCAGAGGGCAGACTAAGGATAAAAAACTTCTCTGAAGACTAGATGTTGCTGTGACAAAGAGTTATCTAGCAAGAAGGTGCTCTACTGAAGTGCAGAATATGTGTTGTTGTTATAAAAAAGGAAACCTTGAGCACCACTTTATCAGGAGAAGACAGCAACTAGATAAGAGACCTTGATGATTCAAGTTTAGTGTAAACAGATGACAATATAATACATGAAGGAACATATTGAGGTGCATATTTGAAGCAGAGAGCATGCAATACAGCACTGTACCGCAAAACTATCAACATGCTTGAGAATCCAAGATAACTTGTAATTTCCAAAGTCCCATGTTGTCTAATTATGAACACCTTTTGACTCATTGTTTCCACAGTAGTGTTAAGAATCTATTTAGATATTTTGCATGGGTTTAATGTGCATTTTTTAATAGACAATTAATAAATACACTTAACACCGTATACATAATTTATTGATTTACTTCTGCCTTTCAACATAAGGAGTCCCCCAAGAACTCCTAGGATGTGAACACACAAAAAGATGACAAGTTCAACATCAACCTTTTCTATAGTACTTTTATAAAGGAGTGGTAATGCCATGTTTACAAATATAAAGTTGTTTTTAATCTACACTTCCAAAAAACAGACCTTACAGCAACAAAGTAACATGGAAGTACTGAATGAACAAGAGACTTGCTCTACACTGAGGGGACAGCTTTCAAAAGTAACTAGGGCTGTAAAACACTTCATTAAAATTAGAAAATATACCGCTGTATTTTTACTTTTATATTTTAAAGTGGTATTCTATATTAAAAATATTATAGATTTAAAAAGCATTTCCAAACTCTTCTCTAAAAGTGCTGCAGTCAATCAAAACACTCAATTACCTGTTCAGGAGGGAATCAAATTTCTCATACTCCTAGAAAAATGCAAGAAGTACATTTGGAAAGTGATTGAGAATATATTTTTCAACAGTATTATTTATACCACATCGCAAAGAGTACTGGGGAACTAGGAACAGGTGCACTATGTCATCCAACAGTAATTATACTACAGTACGCAAAGTCTCTCTTCACATACGTGATAATAGATTGTGCTAAAAGTAGTCCAGCTCTGTTTAGTTCTATATAGCTCTAAAATTCTCCCCTTTTTTCCTTAGTGGAATTTCTATGAACAAGAAGAACTGTAATATCCTTCCATATTCTCCTCTCCTCTTCAGTATTATTGCACTGCATCACTGTAGTCCCTGTTCAAGTATCTATTTTTCCTTCTAATCTATACTTACGGTTTCTAAATTTAAGCCAGAAGTTTCTCTTCAGTATTTCTACAAAGCATATTTGAGAGTTCATAAATATCACTGAAGTGACATTGTAAAAATAAGAAATATTTCTATTGGCTTTATATATTTGATAAAAATGGCCACAAGGTTCAATGTTTTGAGGCTGGGGTTTTTTTTAAGATCAAAAAAGGATATAAAAAAAGATTTTCTTGAAAAGTGTGGAAATGACAGCAACTAACCTAAGACTAAATTAGGTCTAAGTCACTGCTGATGAGAAACCAAAGTTTTAGACAGAGTACTTGACTTACAAAGGACTGGCGTTTAATTGAATTTGTATCTAGAATGAACTACTGGAAAATCAAATTTGCCAGATTTTTTTTCAATTTAAAATACACCTAACATCAAATTATTATAAGTAATAATAATTTTTCAATTTCTTCCAGTGCTCCTTGAGAAACAAGGAAATACACAGTTCAACAAGTGCAAGATGTGCCTCAGCTGCTATTATTGAAAACCCTCTCTCGAGTATAGTACGTTCATGCTATTTTATCTCTAAAAAGTTAGCAATCTCCAAGGAAATTCTTGATTCAGAGCAGCAATTCAAATTCTGTAAGACAAAGCTTCCTTGTTGCAGAACAAAGTATCCTTAAAGAATGGCTACATTTATGACTTTTCTTGAAAGCACAATCTGTCACCGTCCAAACAGCATTTAAACATTTTTTAAAAGCTGCAGAACAAAAGCTGAAGAAAATTTTTAAGTTGTATGAAGATATACATTCAGAAAAAAATATTACCAACTATAAGATACCCTGTTTCCTCTCAGATCTGTACAGAAGAGCATGTTTGGTAGAACTGGCAGAGAAAGATGATCTACATGACTTCAAGAGAAGTGACAGGAGGCACAGATTTGTGTGTTCTATGACTTTTATGCCTTTTACACTTCCACTATTCAGAAACACATGGAAATTACACTTGAGAAAGAAGAAAAATTAACGTCTGACTACCCAAAACCAAAAAGAATTATGTGTATAGACTCTCTAATGTGTTCATTTTACAGCAGCATAGCATGGGGAATAATTTACTCTACTTTAAGTGAGCAAGAAAGAAATTATTATCTCCTACACTGTCAAACATGCTGGGAGATTTTACAATTACACAAAAGGAATTGTCTTTGTTCATAGCAAAAATATTCCTATTATTATAAAATAATTTCTTAATAACCATTTCCCTTCAAAACATTCAGGGTTGTTCCTTAATTTTTAAAAACAGTTTTACAGTTTGCCAACCTAACTTACTATTTTAATACCCATCAGTTATATTTTGTTATAAAACTACATTCATCTACAAAGTGTAAGCTTACTAATGATGAACCATGCACAGTTCACTTTAAACTTACATAATACCAAATGACTAAGGACTGATATTAGGCAGTATTGTCTCGTACACAATATTAAGTCTGTTTCATGTTATCCTGCTCCCTCAGTCCCACTGAAACATCCCCAGTCTCTAACCCTACTTGAGTAAGCGCTGTGTTCAAGCTTCCCTCACTCCATCAGCACAGAGGGAATGAACTAGAGCCAGTGCAGGAAACAAAGCTGAGGCCTCTGTAAATCAACGGATTGCAGTAAAGGTCTGCAGTTCTATGGAGCGGCCATGCTGTTAGGTAAGAGATCATGTACCCCAGACACAAAAGTAAATAAAAACTTGCCTTGGTGAAACTTGGTGAAGCTGCCTACAGTACAGGAAGATGTCAACTAGGAAGTTAGTAGCTGATCATCTAAATTCCAAAACCTATTTCAATAATAGTTTATTTGGATAATATCATGACCCTTTTTTATACTAGTACCAAGAAAATATTCAAATTGTCTGTCCTATCACTAGAGGCTATTCTTGTAGAGCAGTAATTAATCCATAATCATAAACAGTTAAATTCCTTATTTCAATATAAATTAAACATGTGCACCTGTTGTAATTTTAATGTTAGAGTTATTTTTCATAGTAATGGAAAGTTACTCTATCCGCAACAGAATACACAGAAGTTACTCCACACGGCAGATATCCCTGGAGACCAATCCTCCTACTATCCCACCACAATTGGCTTTGTTGAATATGGCTCCCATACTAATCTTTTGAGGTTAAAGTATTCAGGTGTTTCATTGACAAAAAGCACTCAGAGCTTAATCTTCCCTTATAAACTACCATCAACTGCTTACCTGTTTGGAACAAGATGCAAAATGTATTTGTTGTAACAAATGAACTGTTTAAAAAAACTGCCTCATTAGCTTAAAGAATCACTGACAAATGCATAGAACCAGTATTTAACAAAGAGCAGACAAACAAAAAAACCCAAGGAGATACTTCTCAGGAAAATGTAGCAGACTAATTGTTAAAGTAACATCTATGTCAGATTCAAGAAGCTCTTTTCTTCAGTTAAAACACTCTGCATACTGATTAAAGTTAGTATAGGTCCTCTGACTTCAGTGACAGAGATGGGCATTGAGTGCACAAAACTAAGCAGGAATCAATTCCCACTTTACCCTACTCTATCCAGCACCTAGCCGCTCAGTAGAAAAATAAAAATACAAAAATATCCCATTTGACCTCCTAAGACTCCTCCAATGTCCACTAAAACAAACACAGGGCACTCATAGCCTTCTCAGAACAAATAAATTCAGATAACAGCACACTAAAGACTGAGTTGCAACTCCAAATATTTTTTTAATGACATATACACAGGCCAACCAATCTCTTTCAAAAGCAGTCACATTAAGAAGAAATTGCCTTTTAAACTCAGTAGCTTCACCACTTTGCGTTGTGATAACTCAGAAATGCTAAGAATTTTGAACAGAAAAATCTCAGCACTACAAAAATAAAAAAAAAACAAACACCCCCCCAAAAAACCAAACAAAAAACCCAAAACAAACCAAACAAAAAAAAAACCCACACAAAAAAGCCACCCCAAAACCAAACCACAAAAACCAATGCACTTTTTTTTTTTTTAAGTTACAAGGGAGAAGTAGGAACCTAATTCTTCATGTTAAGCATTGAATCCTCTTATGCAGTAAAAGCAACAGAAGTATGACTCTCAAACAATTGAACATCAAATTTACCTGATGATTTTTTAGGTCTAATGACAAAAGCAAAAAGAAATAGGCTAAAAGGAAAAAGTAAAAGAGTACTTACAAATTTATAACCCTATCCAAGTGGTGTTTTGAGCAAAATTGCTGACTGCTCTTGTCTTGTTTATGCTGACTCTGTCCCAGCTGAACAAACCTGGGAAAAGCAGTAGATAGAATAAATCAAAGAAAGTAAAAGGACTATCCCCCCAAATTCAGCAAATGAAAGAAAATGACACAAAAAATTAGTCTCTAAATAATGTTATGTAAGTCACTGATCATGCACTACCTCTCTGGTAAACAAGAGATTTAAAACTTTGCAGGGGATGCATGTGAGAACTCAGTGGCTTCTTTTAGCTTGAAAAAGATTTGCCTATTCATTGGTGTCACCTAGTATGTCATGGGACAAAAACGGGCCTCTGCTCCTACGATATAGGCAGCCTGCTATAGTCAACTTCCTATGTCTTTTTCAAAGCTTTTTCAAAGCCGTCAGTCAGATGAATAGCATATGGGAAAAGTCAACAGAACAGATAGAAAGTCTCAGACTTAAGTCAGTCCTCAGCCAAACTCAGTCTAGTTTATTCAGCTGAAACATTGTCAGTCCAGCTCACTTATTTCGAAGAACAACCTTTTGGGAGAATTACCCCATCTCCAAATACTTGCTAGAAGACACTGAAGATGCAAAATACTGTTATGGCTTTTTTCTTGAAATTGAATTGCAAGAAAAAAAATTAAAAGATAGTTAATCACTGATCTTATTTACTCAGTCTAAGAGGAAAAGTCAGAAGGTTTCACATATATGTATATGCAGTTATCTCACACAAACTGAATTTGCTCAAACACATCTGTGCTACTGAAAACAGAATTAAACATTAGTTGTGATGTTAACACTTTAATTTTCTGACACAGTGAGGTTTTTTTAATAGTTAGCTTCCACTAAGCTTAAAAATAGTCTTATTGGTCTACTTCAGAAATATTTACTACACTGTAACAGGGGACAATTAACAGTGCAAAAGCAATTGCATGGAAGAGTGTACAGAAGACAAAGAAACAACACACTCCTAAATAACTTATTGTGACTTCTCTTTCTGCTCTATTCAGATTCTCTACTGTAGAAACAAGAGCCTCAGAAACATGTGGCATCACTTTGGATGTTGAAGGAAAAAATACTTAAATTTCTAAATAAGATAATTATAAGTGGAAATAAAGATAATTAAGATCTTCTAATGCAGGAGCTTGCTATTGAAACAAGCTTTAAAAAAAAACAAATAAAAGCAAACTAGAGGTGTAAGTATTTTTATTAATGGCTTCAAATTATCCAATATTCTGACACAAACAAGGCCTAAATTAACACAAACAAGTTACCTGGCATCAGTAAGACACCATGCACAGCTGATCTGTAGTATACATCCTCAAATTATTTAAGGGATCTCCTGTCCCTCCCAACCTCAACCAATCCATGGTTTTGTGATTTCTATTTTGACAAGAATTAACACAAATTATCTCAGCCATTAGTGAAAATGGGCTGAACAGATGCCTATTACTTTTAATTTGCATTGGCACGTATACTTAATATGGATCAGCTGACATAAAGTAACTTAACCTGAGGTATTTTAAATCTGTGAGTCCCTGATACTAACAAAGAAAACAATACATAACATGTCCAAGGATGTCAAGTAGAGTCAGGATCTTACATCTCCATTTCCCTTATTACAATAATAGAAAAAGACCTGAAGGGAGAACTATAATCATGCTGTAAAATAAATTGCTCCTATTCTCAAATGATGTACATTGTAATAAAGGATGTCAGTAAAATCTAAACTTTCCACATAAATCAGCACATTGGACCATAAATAGCACTATATCTTGTTAGCTAAAAGAAGTAAGGAATTTGTAATTGTTATATTTTTAAAACTTGCATTTCTTGAGGAAAATGAAATAAAAACGAGGGTTTTTTTTTTTTTGTCTTGAAAAGGATATGAATAGAAAGCAGGTTCAAAGCCTCCATGGAGTTTACAATACTACTGTAACAAAAGACTGAATATTAGTCCAGCCTGAAAACTGATAAAATGGGAAGTAGCTGTAATTCTGGATGTTATCACAGAGCTGTTCATCTGCACAAACTGACTTGTAGCAGACACCAGCTCACACTGGGCCATTTGTAGAACAACAATAACTATGCAGTATACCAAAGGGTAATTGTCAAGTTGGCATCCATGGTTAAAATAAAGAACCAAAGTTAGAGGCACAGGTGAAGTTAAAATTTTCAGAGATAATGAGAAACATCCTCCTTAACTCTTTTCAGGTGTATTATCTTCAAATTACTCAGCATGTAGGAAATAGGTATAAATAGGAATTTCAAAGAACTAAAGAGTGCAAGAGTAGCTACCCCAAAAGAAAAATTAACAGAAAAAGACTTTTAAATAAAAAGAAAAAAAAAAAGCTTAGAGAGGATTAATGCACTAAGTCAGGATTAATTATCACGTATCACCAAATGAAAAGATACCATAGTGAATTAAAATTTCCCTCACAAATTGAAGAAGTTTCAAGGTATGTAACAAGGTAATCCCTGCTATTACACATTAGAAAATAAAAACAAATGCACACAAACCCATTTCAATGCATGCCTCACAGGTATTCGCTTCAATATACACACAGTGTTTTTTCTAAGATGACATGTAGTTTTCTTACCACTTTTCTCAAACTCCATTACCTCTACATTCTATGCAGGTGTTTGAAACATTGGTTTATTAAGCAAATATAATAGGTTTGACTGGTGTCTTACATAAGCAATCGCTCTCTCGGCCACAGCATTGTAAGCCTTTGGGAATAAGAGAGTCTTCAATTTGGATCTAAATTTCTCCAACTGATCTCCAGTACTGAATTTCCATTATTCTGACTAGTTTTCAGATAGAAAGATTGCAATTTAGGAAAGAACCTCTTTCACCAGGGAACTGAATAAGCAACTTTTCAATTCAGTTCTAGTTCATCTATAACTGTAATGATTCTGGTTCAGTTTCGGTTTGAGGTACCAGAATCTCAAAAGGTTGAAATTAATTTCTGATTTAAGAAAAAAAAAATTAAAAAAAAAGAAGAAGATTTGTATCCGTTTATTTTTGGCATCACTGTTATTCTGTGAAACTGAGGAGTGAATTTGAGAACACTAGTGTAAATACACATTTTTTTAAAAATGGCAACACACGGCCAGTGCTCTATGTGGGGTTACGGCAATTCAGAGAGAGCATTCCTGGTACAATGGGAGTCACTGCCTTTTGCTGGAGAACCACACTATTAATTTGCTGATCACTGTTGGGGAGCTGGCAGTTCAAGGCTCCTGCAGGAGTTGTGACAGCTGTCTTGTACAGGGATAAAAGTCCAAGTTACACTTGAATAAAAGCAAAAGTTTTTGTGTAGTTGGAGCTGGGTGGGAGGTGATAGCTTGCCCACCAACTCTTACCTCCAACTGCTCACAGTAAGCCAGCAGCTCCGACCTCCTGAGGAGAGCCTGCAGACACCATGCAGCACACTGCATCTCATTTTAACAGGTTACCACAAAGTGCAGGAATTGAGTGAGAACTTGCTGGATCATTTAAGAAGCTGTATTTTGTATTGCACCATGCTGTATCTTACCAATTTCCTGTATGTATGGTTTGAATTCACAAAATCATGTATTAAGAACAAGTGGTAGTATGTTGCCGTTCAAAATGCAGTGTGTAAGAGCATATTATTACACACACTGTGCATATATATATACACACACATGTAAATCCACACACCACATATATTTGCATGCTGTTTCATTTCATGAAACTCCAATAATTGTGTGGGCCAAACTGAGTTCTCCCTCTCCCGAAATTTATGGTACAAATTTCTGTCACTTAGATATCCATGCTTCTACAGCGTGAGTTGTTCTGATCACTTTTCTTGAAACCAGATTTAGTAATGGTCTCAAGGTCTCCCTATAAAATCCACATTTTTTTATTTCAAGCTCAAAAGGCCAAGATGTTTCAAGAGAAAGACTGAAAATTATTCAGAAAAGTAATTTTCCTTGAACACCAAAAGTCACACAACTATTTAAATTTGAGTAAAAGGTAACAGTTAACACATTACTCTACAAATAAGACACCACTGGAAATTTATCTCACCTAGAGTATATTGTGAGATCATCTTCTGAAGGAACATCTGAAAGATTGACTCCATACACATCTTTTGTTGATTGCACTATATTCTGGAACACCAGGAGAAAGATTCAGACTGAGGATATCGCAACAACATCCAAAGAAAAGTTTGCTTTCAAGCAAAGAATTCTTTCTAAACCTGAAAATAATTTTGAAAGTGCAGGCAAAACCAAACTTTTTTTTCATCTACACAGTAATCTTATCTTGTGCATGTTTGGTTTTTTTAATAAATAAAATTTACTTATTAAAAAATATTATTCAATACATTTGTTCAACAAGTAAAGGATCTGTGAAAGATAACATCAGATAAAACAACATATTACTAGTATAAATTATATTTATAAGACTTATAATGATGTAGGTATCAAATTCTGTTCTGTGTTGAAACTTAATATAGAATAAATCATATTCATTCAGAACAAGCTCCCACATTTGCCTCCACATTTCCTGCTGTCAATTCTGAAATAATTACAAACTTCAGGTTGAACAAAACTATTTTTATATTATACATTACATAATCATGTCAGTCAGCTATAAGAAGGATCCAATTCACATGCAATACTTCACTAACTAGATCTAATGATTCAGTGTTAAACTGAAGGAGTTTATGGACAAGACACTAAGCGTGTAAACCATAAAAATAGTTTTCTTTTAGTTCTAAAAGATCCAAAGTCAAAGAAGAACTTTGTAAAGATATGTCCTGACCAGAAGTATAAAAGCATTTTATTATCAACTTCTGTCAGATGTGAATAGAAAGGAACTAGCTGTTTGTCTGTGCCCCTATCCCATGCCATCCCACCCCTCTCCCCCCTCAGAATGATACAATTTTTCTCTACTCTACAGTTGCTGATGTAAAAAATGCCAAAATTCAAGCCCCTGACCAAATATTCAATCATTCTGGAATAACCGTATTTACTCAAGAAAGCACCCAAAAATACAAATATCAAGTCTTTTACAAACAAAAGTACCCACACTACTATCACACTTAGCGTATCATTTTGCTAAGACATTTTAAGTGGTACCCAAAATGGATATCTACAAGACAGAATTTGAAGAAATGTTACATGAATTAATAATATAGATATTTCCATAATACTTCACACAAATTAATATTTTCATTAAATTAGCACCCAAGGGATTCCAACAGAATAGGAGTTATGGTAGCAAAAAAAAGATTAATAGCCCACAACTGAGAACAGATATTTTCTTCATAGGACTGTGCATACATGATTTCACTATTATCCTGCCATTATCCTCAACCTTAGTAGTAGCAATAGCATAGGACCAATGTGACAAAATCATCATAAACATTTTAGTATTTAGTTTAATTTCATTTTTTTTTAAGTGTCAGCTCATGTAATTACAAAACAGCAATTTAAAAATCTCCACACAGATCAGGTGGAAATTTAGCCAGGTTGAACATTAATGTTCCAGTTATATCCACCTAAGCACGTTGCATCATTTAAAAGGAATGGATTTGTAATTGAAAGAAGTGGTGCTCAGGACCTCAGATCCATACTACATGTCCTTCAGGGGAGTTTGCTCCACATTAGCTGCCATGGACAAAATGATTAGGTACGTAGACCAGGTACAGTCCTGGGGAAGCATCTCCCAGTTTAGTTCCATCCAAAAGGAATCCCATTTGCATGCTTCAAGACCACCTCATGATATGAGCCAGAGCAAGGTAAAGGACAATGATCAGAAGTGCACTACTGCTCTGAATTTACACACTAACATAGATATATTTATGCTTTATATTACGGACTACACCTGGCCTGAGTACCTTTCAAATGCCATACCTATGGCATTTGAAATATCCAACCGTAATTTTCATTTTTTGAAAATGTTATTTTCCATTTTGTTTCACTATTACATGACAAGAATAATAGCAAAGTTTTATAACCAATTCTGCACAAAAAAAAAATACACTGGAGACCTTTTTAATTTAATTTCTCAGTGCTTTACTACTGACTATAACATTTATTGTTTGTTTTTTTTTTAAGGAAACGTGAATTTTAAGTCCATGATTAGCCTTCTTGCCTGCCACAATCATTTCTTACCTCTGTGACTTTTGTATTATCTCCTGTATCAGTCACCTTTACTGGAGTTGAACGCTGAGAAACAGCACCTTCATCTTCTTTGTCTGTCCCAGAATCATCTTCAGAACTACTTGACACTGCTTCCTCACTTGGGGGTGGAGGAGCACTAGCAGCTGTTTTGCGCTGCAGCACAGTTTCTTCTCTATTACTTTTGTTCCTATTATGAAAAGCAGTGCATGTTTATGAAATCAGCGAGATATTAACAACAAGTATTTAAAATTCCTAATTTTGGTTACAGTCTTAGTGGGGGAAATGAGTTCTAACCTCTGGAGCAACTTGTTGCTTATCTTTTGAATCTCCCAATTGTACTTTTCTTCAATCTCTTCTTATTTTAGAGCATTTAAAGAGAGCTCAAAAGATTATGTTGGCTTTTCTCCACCAATTCTCTGACTCTTTACTTAAATCCCTCCCCTAGACTGAATGAATAAAAATGAATAAAAATTCACCGAGACATATCATCTTTGGTTTTGACATGGGAAAAAGTTTCACTTTCTGATTAACAACATTATCTGCTCTACTAACTTTTTTATTCTTGGACCCAAAAATCTTAATCATAATGTCACTTCTTTCCCTTCCTTTTCCACACTTCTCCCCTCAATTTAGTTCTTTAATCAGCAACGTTTCTTTATGCAGCACTTATTTCTCACTCTAGAAATTCTAGTCAATATAAAGAGGTGCCTTATTTGTAAGAATTGTTTAAGATACAGCATCTATTAGTAAGCTAATTCTGGGTTTAACTCTACAAGCTCTGAAAGGTTTATGTTACTTTACCCATCAGAAATGGTATCACCCTTACAACCTCTACATCCTTTCCTACTGGCCATAGAACAGCAAGTGGTTGCACTTTTCTCTCAGACACTATCACAATCTTTCAGGGACTCTGGAGGAAGAGGAACTGGACAAATCAGTTCTGGAAACAGGGAAGCAACATCTTGCTCAGGTTACTGTCAGTGCATGTATGGACATTGCGCATGACTTCCCCTCAATGAGGCCCTAAAGGAAGACAGCAGCATGCTAAGAGGCTTTGACAGCAGCATGCAGTTCGGTGCAAATGCTATTTTGAGTTTCAGCTTTAGTGTTCTCATCAGCAAAGGCAGGGAGGTGTCCAGTATCACCTGAGTTCTAGTGGAGCACATCACAACTGTCACAAAGAGTTCTGCCTTTTGCAGTCAAGCTCCTACCGGAATTTATCCCTGTAGTGAATTAGCTAAACTTGATATGCTTTAGGTACATATAAACAAGTAGGAGAGTCCTCCCCAAAGTTCTTGATCTGAGAGTGCTCCTCACCCCCAAGGTCATTAATATATCAGAAGAATTTTTACAGCTGGAACAAAATGCCTTAAGGGAAAAAACAACAGAGGTAAGTTTAATTTCTGAGTAAGCAGAAACTGACGTTCCTTAGACTGAAATATACAGAAGGTTATGAAGACATACTGCATTCCTTTTAGAGAAAATTAAGGTTATCTTCTCTACTTTTCTAAACAAGGTGAAGGTCACAAGAAAATCAGTCCTTTCTGAAAGCTGAAGAACGGAGCAAGTAGCCAAACACTGGTAAGAGTGATATCCCCAACTCATACTCTAGGTGGCCAAGATCTAATTCTCCTAGGAGACCAGGACACTTACAGATAAAAACAGAACACCAAATCCTCTAGAAATACTATAGTAGATCAAAAGATGACGACAAATGTGCAAGGCAAATATACCACCTCTACCAAGGGTTAAATATGGGTAAGGTGGAACACTTAAGTCACCTTTTACCTCACTACACAGCCAATGCATGGGAACCCTTATGAGCAATACCCTGGAACATGGCTTTGATCCTGCTGATTCTCTATCTCATAACAATCCATAAAAGTCACAGCGGAGAGACTGAAGCAAAGCACCAGAGAAAAATGCATAATGGTCAAGTATTTAATGGAATATCTGGACAGAAAATAGTCCAAAATCTGACATTATACTAAAGCAGAAGAATAAAGCTTATCCTCAAAAGCACCCAAATTCATAATTATTAGCAGAGGTAAACTCTATAACTGTTGACCACTCTTTCTGCTTATTTGCAGGGAACATCAGTAGCAGGAAATCAGGTTCTACTAGTGATAAGCACAGTCTGCTCTCAACATTTATTGACAGTGCGTCCCTCAGGGTCAAGGCACAATGGATGTTATTTATGAGACAGTCAAATTTTGTAGTTTTTAACAGAACGGCCAGTTTTCAGAAGAACTTATAATGTTGTGACAGCATGGGTTTAGTCATTATTGACAAAAGGCTTCCTTAATATGCAGTATCAAAGAGAGAATGAAGTGATTCAGGAAACGTCCCTATAGCCCTTGTGTGATACAACAGATCAAACACAACAATGGAATAAAGTAACAAAGCAGGTCCAGGATGCAAAAGTAGCTAAATGAAACATTCATTTGTTCCAATAACTGTTGCTGAACTATTTTACAGAATTTTATCTATAAATATTCCAAATATTTTTTTAAATCAAAAACTGTGCTGAAATTAGCATTTATTGTTGTTTCAGGATATGTTCTATTTATTCAAAATTTACTCAATTTTTTTTAAAAGACAACAATAACATATGCATTTCCTGTAATCTCCAATAAAGAATACAGTTGCCACTAGTACGAAGAGATGATGATATTTTAACAATCTCTGTATCTTTATCCTAGATAAAATTTTCTCATCGGTTTCACTTAAAGAAGTAGGAAAAAAAAACATAAAAGATTAAACAAGCCTGAATAAAGAATTCCCAGTGTCAAATAAAAATCTCAAATTAGATATGATTTTCAAAGTGTACAATTCTACAGCATGATTTTTTTCATTTCCCATGTAACAAAGAATATGCTACACAGATACACACTTAAGAGTATTTATATATTTGCATTACAATTTCACTATTATTAAATCAGAAATAAATTTCCTATTTCAGACTTACCCCAGTACTGATTTTCCAGTTTCATCAGGTTTACGAACAGTAAATGGACTTGGATCAATTCCCATATTCTTAGGCATAAAATCTCTGGCAAAACAGAAAGGAAAAACTGTTCATGAGCAAAGTTCAACACATAAAAATTTTAAGTTTTCTGGAAAAGCCACCTCTATCATCCACCTTTGAATTAAAAAAAATATATATACAAAAAGAAATACTAAGTTCTAACTTCATCATTACACATTAAAGTCATGTAAATACAACCTCCTTAGGTATTTAAAAAGCTTTCAATTGCATTATTTAGTCCCATAAAACAGCTGTAAACGTTACCATTTGCCAAGGAGACTACAGCAATGTGCTCCATTCCTGCGCTGAAGAAGCCCTATAACTCAGCTACATTGTTTTCAAAATGCTGTCAACACTCCAATTGTGTCCAAAAGCTACAAAAAACATAAATCTGCCTGGAAGTCTTTAAAGCATGATTAATATTATGCTTAGAATATCCAGCTGATTGCTGCCAACAAAAAAAAAAAAAAACAACAAAAAAAAAATTATCTGGACAGCTGTGAGAACCTGATGAACTGAAAAAAAACCAATTGTAAAATGAAAGCAGAACAACTAGAAAACAATTGCTTTGAATTGCTGTGATCAAATTAATCTACAGAGAAAAGCCCATTTCTCAACCTTCAAGCACTCAAATATTTGGCACCCCATAATGGAAAATAATTGGAAATTTAAGTGCTATCTTAACAGAATTTCTTAGAGTAGCATTTCTATTCCAATATTGTGATTTAGTTTCTAGAAGTTTGCTAAATCTGAAGCTTAAAAAATTTAAAAACATCCCTCCCCAAAACCTATCATGTTACTCAGATTTAACCAAATAAATCAAATGTACATTTAATTCACACCAAATCAACTTCCAGTTAAGGATTTATAGTCCCAAAACATTCCAATATACCGTGCAGAATTTGTCATTGCCAAGCAGAAGGTCTCATCAAAACTGCTCAACTCATACGGCCGAAAAAACTCATTGTGGATATCAATTTCTTCCTCATACTTCTGGAATTTCTTCACTGTCAACTTGCGTCTGTTTTCAGCACATGTTACTGGGAGAAAAAAAAATTGTAATGCTGACTCTGGAAAAATCTAAACAAACATACAGCCATATCCTCTCTAAGACAAGAAAATACGATATGAAGAAGGAGATTCACAGCATATCTTTGATAAATATGCATTGTCAATCACCATAATTTGATTTCCCTTCATTATAAGAATTCCTAATAAAATCTGCTCCACAGTATCCCACAGAAATAAGACAAACTAGCTATACCCTGTCATCTGCAACAGGAATGTAACTACCAGTACAGACACTAAATATAGGTTAATAGGCAAGGGGAGGGAAAAAAATAAAAAAAAAAAAAGAATGAAGCGTGCCCTGGCACACAAACAAATGGAAGTCAAGTTTTAGCCAGTTAGGTATCTCTCACATCCTGCAGTTGAAAAATCACAGCTCATTGAGAGGGGAAGTATTTAGCAGTCATTACCGAATTTTTTTTTTTTTCCAGATCTGGGATCTAAAACAATTTAAAAGCATTTTTGACGAAAACTTCTTTTTCAAGATACTCTGTAAGGCAAGGAGTAAATATAGTTCCTACCTTCATCAAAAGGAAGTGGTAAATGCTTTAGCACACCTGTGGTCCACCAGTAGGTATAGCTGTACAGGAAAAGCAGACATACAATTGACACAGCAGATTTGATCTTGTAGCCAGTCTAAATATTTCCATGTAACAGTTACCCAACCACATTAGTAAACATTTATTTATAATTCAAATGTGGAAGAAAATAAAGAATTATCCTTGGGTGGAGGTTGTCAACAGGCCCCTACCCTACTACATTGCTCTGATGACATGAAATTTAAACACACGAAGCTCAATACAGGTATGGAGGGCAGAGTCACTTTGTTCCATTAAACAAAATACATTTCGGGTCCCTACCCAAAGTACTGAAAATTAAGCTTTTAGTACAAATAGAAGGTATTTATGCATTTCTCTTGTTCTGGCCTAAAAAAAAAAAAAAACAAGCTCATCAACCTGCACCCACCACTTGTTATTCAGACTCTAAAAATTTAGAAAAAGAGTATGAAGAAATTAAGGTTAATGACAATAAAATTGGAAGATTGTCAAAGCAGCTGACTTCTACATATAGAAACACATTTTGATGTGACAGTTGTCTCAAGTCTAGAACTGGATGTTGGTATAGTTAACAGCAAAAAACAGGGTCTGCTGGAAGCTATTCAGGAATTCTGAAAAACAACAAAGGAAGTCAAGCAACATTCATAAAATAAAGCATGTTTCGTCTTTCATTCATGTTTAATTTTGGTTTTCTCTTCTCAAATACACTTTACATTTTTCTCTAGATTATTCCGATAGTTCTTACCATTTCTTTACTTGGGATGAAAAGATACTTATCTTAATTGATTTTTATTTCTAGTATCTGTGTATTCACAATACTGTAAGGGTTGTAATCAGAGTATTAATGCGGTTATCTCATACTCATGTCAATGTAGCCATCTGGAGCAGAAACAATGGGTGTATTCCCATGCCCAGAGACAAACTTGTTATTGGGACTTAGCAAATGGTGCAGAACAGGCAGGGCTCAGACATCAGTTCCCAGAACTGTGAATGTCCTTGAGAGAAATGAATGAGCTAGGCCTGATAGTCCCATCTCTTCTTGAAGCACTGTATCAGGCCATGCTAGCTAGCCAGTTCTCCAGTGCCTTCAGAAATGATGCACACATACCCAGTTTTCCTGCTTGCACAAATGATAAGTAATGTGGCAGCACAAACTCTCCTTTTCCATATTCACTGTCCTTTCACGTGAATCAGAAATTATATAAAAATAATACATGAAACTCATTATGAAATCTCTTCTTTCTGATGGAAAGGCAAATACAATATAGGAAAAAAAACAGTCAAAAGAATTTTCAATTACAGGAAACATCATCCTCATTCTCTTCCTAGATCCTTGATTTTTTTTTAACGAGTTTTCATTATTTCTTTCGCTGCTGTGCCCAAGGAATCCAACAGAGGCACTGCACAGGGAGGTATGAAGAAGTTCTATGAAGAACATGTCCAATACTTGGTAGAAACAAACAAAAGTTACTTGGAAGAGCTTTTTTAACCCATCCACTTACTACATGGAAGTGTCATTTTGTTCACATGAAAAAACGATCTTGGTTGTATATTATAAATGCTCAGAAGAAATTCTGGCCAGAATGAAAGGTAAAACTAATTAACAACTAAATTAGTAACACTAATACATTTTTTTAAAAATGTTCCACCTTAGGTGAAAACAATATCTGTGACAAATAACAGTCAGTTGTTTAACAGGGAAACAGATGAAAGGGAGACTAGGACATTCGTATATTTGCGTATATCAGCTGCATACATAAAATAACATTTGGAACCAGTAGGCAATAAAATTATGTTGCATGTTTCACGTGTGCCTGAAATAGCACTTTGTTGTACAGCTGCTATGAGCTAGCATCAAGAGAAAGCTCAGGAGACAGAAGGATTGAAATTTAGAAATTTTGGGGTTTTTACACAGTATTTATAATCCTTCACAACATCATTCCACATTGTGAAGCACTCTAAAACTTCTTTAAAGTTTTTACACTTTAGTTCTATTATTTCTCTATATTACCATGCAATTCCAATGGAATGTAAAGGCAGAAAAATAGTCTTCACAATACGCTAGACATGGCTGAAAGAAAGGTAGTAAGAAGCTTCTTGGTATGCACAGCTGCAGATTAGTGCAATACACACAAAAAAATAAATAAACAAATGTTGTCCTCATCATCTTACCTCAGATAGAACATTGACTTACTAAATCTGACCATCAAAAATACACCTGTATATTCCTTAATGAGAGAGCGGCACCTGTACTTCAGTAAAACAGTGAAGCATTTCACACTGCAGGCTAGAATTTCATATGAAATTAAACTTCTTTTTTTTCAGTACAACAGGAAAATAACATACTAAAGCAAATCCTTCAAAACATCAACAACCAACTTTTTTGGTAATCTCTTGCAGGTTATTTTTTGAGAAGTTTTTGTAAAAACTTAAAAAACAGTAAGCAAGTTTTTGACAAGCTGACCAAGTTATTTGGTTAACAGCATGCATTTTTAAAACTTATTAGAGCAACAGCAAACAAAAAAAACCACACCAGCAAAATACCTTCGCCTGGTCTGTGACAGATGGAAAGTATTCCTGTGATGCAAATAAAAATCAGTGGGAAGTTCCCAGAGATGAGGTTTTCCTTCCATAGGCTTGAATACTCCCAGAAAGAGATTGATAGAATCTTGCCTGTCTGCATCTGTTAGACAAGAGGTACACTTAATGCCAGGAACATTGCAGAGCTCAAGCCTATTCAGACATTTCCTTGTTTGTTATGTTTCCTGGCCACAGACAGAGTGTGTATGTTCTATGACTTCCACAGGGACATCTGGGCTTCAACCACCATAATGAAACTTCATTTAAACCTGACCTTCTGCCACACTGCAGCGCACAGGGGGCTGGTACCAGTGCTGCCTCCTTCCCTGGCTTCTCTCCCACGAGCTGAGGCAGAAGCTCTGCTTAGAGGCTTTGCAGAAGTAAGATCTCATCCTGCAGCTCCATCCCCCACCTCTGCATATACATGTATGCATGAAGCATGTGCATGTATTTATGCATGTGTCAGGGAGTATGACATATGATTAATTTACTGCAGTCTAAATAGAAGAATGATTTAATGAAACTAAACAGTATCAATACAACACAGAAGTTTTACACACCACATGTGAATTATGAATTCTTCAGGTTTTTCTAGCCAAAACATAGTCAGTAAAATGATTAAACTTCACAAACCCCTTTTAATAATTTCAACCTTTTTTCTGTCAGCTTAAATTACCAATTTCTCTTGCCATATTCCAAGCTTCATCAAACTAAGTAAGGCAAGTGCTAAAATCTGCAGATGAAGCATGTGTTCACTTTACAGATCTTTAAAATCTCTCTTGCTACCTCGCTGAAGATAGGATGAGTTACAACAGATATCAAGAAAAGGTGGAGTCAGATGAGGGCTTCAGGATGGTGAACAGTGACAAAGACAGGTTTGCAAGCAGAGTCATAGAGGCAGGGAAAGGCTTATATGCAAAGAATCTTCAGATATGGGGGAATATGTGGGGAATTGAGCTCTATCTGTGCCCTGAGGAATTAGCATGTGGAAAGCTCTCATCTCTACTCGTTTGCACTTCAGGAAGCATCAGACAACGAATAGTTCACACTAGTTTAATAGATAGTGTTACTTCTTCAGTCCTCTCCACATTTCAAGAGTATTATTATAAGAGCTGAGTGTCCCTTTAACAACACACTGCATCAAAAAGTCAAACTGAAGTATCGGTGTACCATGAAGCAGGTAAAAAAATAGGCAGAATCCACAAAGCAGTGGTATGACAGCATGGAAAAAGTTGATTCCTGGCCGCCACCAAAGTTTCAGTCAACAACTCCTCCCCAAAATTCAAACATCTCTTCCCTTTGTGCAACACATAATATTTTTTTTACAGGAAATAAAGACATACAAGAAGCTGACAAAGTGCTATGTAGAAATTTGGTTAACAACAGGATTATAGAAAAGTACAGTACTTCACAGAAGAGTGCACGTGTGGAGGTCAGTATGTGGAAGTGGGATCTTCAGTATAAACAATCACATGGTGTAACAGGGCAAAGCACCATGAAAACAGAAAGAAAAGGAAAACTTCTTGATGTTGCCTTGCTCCTCTTCCCTACTTAGAGGGACTTTCATTTGGAATCTGGCTTTTCTCTGTGTTTTCTCTCCACTCACACTCCCTTCCACATACTTTTACTGTCCCTCCAGAGCACTATTCCAAAAAGGTACTTATTTTACCTTCTTTCTTGCTCCTCACCTTCCTAATTTTCTTAAGAGGACCAACTTATAAACACTAACTCTTCTACACAGTAATATTCAAAGCATATGTAGGTCCTTATGGACATATTGTCCTTATGTGCATATCGTTTCTGCAAAATAGCGTCACAGTTTAACCAAGACATAAGGAAAGAACAGTGCAAGAAGCTAGTAAAAAGGTCTGAAAGAAATCAAAAAAGAAAAACCTTGTTGAGGACACTGAGAATTAAAAAGAAAGAAAAAATCGCAAGCAATAATGTATTCTTTTCTTCCTGATATGTTATTTAGTTAGTGTTTTAAAGAAAATGCTGCACAAAACCTTGGAAAGCTCTCTAGAGGAGCCCTAAAGACAAAATTAATTAACATGAGCAAACAGGTTAAAATTGGTGGTAATTTCTGAAAGCTAAAGGTAGAGATGAGCCTCCTTTGTTCAGTTACCACTATTTCACCTGCCAGGAGCAGAAGGTATACTGAAATTGTTAACTAAAACACTGTAAAATAATTAGAATAAAACAAGATATTCAGTTAACAAACTATGTCACTATTCATATCACAGATGCTAAAATGAAATAAAACTAAATGAAATTTGTTCCGTGAAAAACAGCTTGAATTTAAATCCATACCAACTGAATTAACCAATTCATTGTCTGAAATGGTCTGTAGCAGCAGTTCATTAAAGTAGTCTTACCTTCCATAGCAAAAAGATGACTGTGCCATTAAATGTTACATTGGAAAAGGTCTCAAACTCTTTGCATTTATTGTTTCAGTTGTACAGTTGTGTTTTAAACTTTACAGAAATACAAGACATTTATCAGAAAATGTCTTCCTATTGTCTTACTTCTCAACTCATAATTTAAAAGTACGTAAAAAAGGTAACATTAAAGATTTCCTATAAGTCTTCAAGTAGGCACAAACATACATATATATACACACGTATATGTGACTGAGGAAGCAGATAGTTAACTTGAAAGGTGACAATCCTCTCCCTCGCCTTACTTTAAGGGTTGAACAATTTTATGGCTTAATTTTGAACAGAAATAATGAAAGCTTTTGTCTTTCTTTGAAACGCTGGCCAGATAAAACAGGATATTGAGCTTTTCAGATCAATTTTCTAGACAAGAAAATATCTTTTCAAAAATAAATAAATAAGAACGTGTCAATGTACTGTGGAGCACAGACAAAAGCGTAAACAGGTTTTCTCCCTTCATTGTTAGCACTGAATGTTATCATTATGTACAAGCAAGTAGAAAGACTGCATTGATTTTTTCAAAAGATACCACAATGTACGTGTACACTAGCACATTTTTAAGACCATTTGAGAAAACAGGAACTCAAGGGGCCATTTAACTGAATTAGCCTAAAATAATCTACTGCTCTCAATCTGAATTTGCAACTGCACTACATGACAAATTACTAAATCATGAGAGATTCAACACAATTGAGACTATAACATCCCATGACTAAAAGGTTATAGTAATTAAGTTTACTTTCATACAACACTAAAAGGTCGATTAGTATGCCCAGTCCTGTTTGTGGATAAATAGATTATTCCAGATTCCAGAAGCTTATTATGCATGTTGCAACTCTAGCGCTGAAGTCTGCAAGTCACATTACTTTCTAAAAGGCATAAAAGCTAGAAGACTATAATCTGGAATACTATTTCCCAATTTCTCTGGCAATCACAAACAAAAGAAATATGTTAGAATTCAACTAATTAGAATGCTTGCCAGAAGGATGCTGGAGGAACATCTAATTCTTAGCTGAATTACGCTCTTTTTTCTGGTCCAACTAATTTGCCTATAACCAGTGTACTTCAAACAGTTGACTTCCCAAACTATACCATACCCTCTACTTTTTTCAAACGCTAGAATTAAAAACATGCATGAAAAAGTCAAATTTTTGGTCTAAACCCATAAGATTTTTTTTCAAGTTACCATAAAATTAATTGTCCCATATTTTTAGGAAGATACCTTGGTTTTCTTCTAAGCTTCAGTCACTAACTTGATCCTGAGAACATTTGTAAAATTATTCTCTCTTCTACTATATAGGCAAAGTATTACAAATTTATAGGTACAGAAAAATCTACAGGAAAGCTAAGCCACATATAATGAACTACAGTGAAACTGCATTCAAAGTTATCTTTCTTACAAGTGCAAGTATTATCTACTGGATCAGCATCTCCAGGCAAATCACTTAACTGCTACGTGTCTTACTTTTTCTCATCTGTACAACTTAATTAGTAGTGATTATCCTGAGAGCTTTGAGGTCAACAGATAAAACTATTTTCTTAGAAGTGTAAATTATTTTTAGAATATTTTTTTAATGATAGATAAAAAGAACAAGTGTAGCTAAGTGATTTATTTAGGAGGCAGAGTTAGCAGGTCACTTGTATTCTTGTTCTGAATCTGATATATTGCATGACTTCAAGCAAACGACTAAGATTTTCGGTGTCTGTTTACTATGGGTACATAAAATTTATAAACTTTTAAAAAAAGCTTCTCAGATCAGAAACACAAGGAAATACTGGTTCATGAACTGGCTAGCCCTAAGATTTTTATTTGTATTTTAAAGGATATGTGATGGATAATAACAGTAATGAGAGCAGTACAGCAAACGAGAATCTTGTTCTAAAAATGCTTCCTTTATCTCCGCTTTTTGAGAAAACTTCAAGAATAAAATGACCTCTCTCAATGTGTCACATTAACAGGCTTGCAGATGTGACCTGAACAAGCAATGTTGGACAGTGAACCTGAAATGAATCTTTTAAATTACACTGAAATGAATCTTTTAAGATGTCATACTAAAAATGCAGTAAGTACAACACTGAATGCTAAGTTTCAAGTATGCCATCTTCAAACACAAGGAACGCATAAAGCACCAAAAGTATAGAGATGGTAGATGCCCCATCCCTGGAAACGTTCGAGGCCAGGTTGGATGAGGCTCTGAGCAACCTGATTTAGTTGGAGATGTCCCTGCAGGGGGATTGGACTAGATGACCTTTAAAGGTCCCTTCCAACCCTAACCATTCTATGATTCTATGATTCAAATACCAAAATCCTAAGTAAATTGATGAAAGCATGCAGCAGCTTTATGAAAGTCGCAGTTTTTTGTATTGACGTCAGTAAAGACTATCATCTGTCTGCGTACTCAGCTACAAGTTTGCCCAGGTAGAAAGATGGACATTTTTCATTCAGTATTCTTTCTTCTTTTTGCAACACCTTTTTCAGAACAAATTCTTTTATTACTAAAACACATGCACATCTTGACTATCTTTGCAACCTCAAATGAGGATCTAGAACTTTGCTCAAGCTTCCACCTAACCATTTAAGTGGCTGGTATAGAAGTGAACAGCTTCCACCTTGTACTACAGGAACTGATGAAGCCATACCTTACTGCCACCGCAAACAATAAGAGACTGTATTACTGAAATAAACAAGCTCTCATTTTCTCATTTAATTTGGGGAAATGCAATATACAGATTACATTAATTACATTCAGAAACAGTTCTTTAAATGCTGTGCTATTACATTTTGTTACATACACAGAATTGTTACTAACAAGAGCAATAACTTCAGCCAAAGAAACCAGAGATTACTGAAGTATTTCTAGCCAGTGACCAACTCACTGTTTTAAAGTTCACATAGTTCCTAAATAATTTTTTTTCTTTCTATTAGAAAGAAAAAAAAAAAAAAAAAAAAAAGAACAAACAACTTCCTTCCCTGGCTAGGCAGCTTTTGTGAAAGAAAGTAATAGTGGACTGACACAATATTTAGAACACAGCAGCACTCAATGTTTGTCATCTTGACATGTCTTAGATTGTCCTTTGATCATTCTTTTAGAGCTTTCTCATGACTTCTAAAAATACTACGCTGCTTTTTTTTTTTAGTTATTTTGCATAAGGCTTGGCATTTTTTAAAGAGGTTTTCTCTTAGCAACATCATCCAGAACAATGTACAACAGTATCAGTGACTGATATGAGCTAGTAAACAAGTAAGCTAATACTTTACAACTTACTTAACTAAAAAAATAGTTTATTTACTTGGTGGATCTTGTTTTTTTAATTGAATATTGTCTTTCGACCACAGATTCAACACTTGCTACCTTCTATTCATAGAAAACAATTATATGCATCAGAGCTTGCTTTTTGTTTGAAGTCCTCAGGAATGTCACAAGAAATACTCCACTTGAAGTCTTCTACTTGTGTTTAGATTTAGATTTACCAGTTTCCTTATATTTGCTGAAGGCATTCTGTTCCTCATTTTCACAGCTCTATAACAGCTACGTGCTTCTCTATTGATCTACAGATGTCACTTGCAGTTTCAGTGCTACACAGGTATATTTTCTAACATCAGTTCACCAGCTTTCATCAAATAGGGCTGGATGCAACAACAGATATTTGCATAAAATATAAATACTTCATCAAATCAGAATATCCATTTGATATCCATCATATTTTACTGAATTATTTGGAAATTAGAGTATACAGGATCTCTGTCATAAGATCATAGTATGGATTATTGAAACATCACAAGTAAGATCCTTTTAAAAGAATGGTTTAAAGAAAGCATGTAAATTTACCTGAAAAAGCATTACTATAATATCTTGAGAGTGTCTGCATAATATCTTTGGAATGTTGAGTCCATGGAGCTATCTTTCTGTAGGTTTTTACTCTGTGGACAAGCTGAGAACCTCCGTATTGCAGAGAAAGAGTGTCTCCATGATCTTCATATAATTCTTCAAATAACCTGAAGGAAAAGCAACATGTGTCATCTACTAAACTGTTGACAAGAGGTTTTTAAGAGAAAAAAACAATAAAGTATTGTAATAATAAAGCCTTTCTGTTTAACAAGCAATACATTTTCTTCCAAGTACTTCTGCCAGTTTACTAAAACAAGTAATGCATTAAAATATGCTAATAATTTACAAACATTGAAATTTAAAGCTATGTCTCTATTCTTTATTTGGAGAAGTATGTGGAAATTTTATTCAGATATAACAATTACCAAGAAGGAGTAGACTGTAAAATTTTCACTAATTTATAATAAATCAGAATGCATTCACACTACAGAATATGCATTTCTGTAGATTCAAGGAGAAGATTAACATGTCCTACTAGTCCGTGGGGAGAAAATAAACCATATAACTTTACAAACTAAGGTATTTTAAATACACTACATTGGACAGAATATGTCAATATATCAAGGCTATGCTTTCTGTCAAGTCCATAGGAAATGAAGTTAGCATAACTTTACAAAAATCTCCCTAGCTACAATAATGTAGGCTCAACAGTACAACCTGAATAAACATTACTTTTAAGAAACATGAATGGCAGTCAGATACCATTTGCTGGAGTTCGAAAACCATGACATAAGAAGAAGCCAAAAAGAGCTGGCTGCTAAAATGAACACGGAGAGCTGGCTAAAAGCAATGCAGACCTCTAGCATCAACAAGTTGAGCCTGGAGAAGAGGAGGCTCCAGGGAGACCTTATAGGGGCATTCCAGTACCTAAAGGGGGCCTGCAGGAGAGACAGGGAGAGACTCTTCAGCAGGGCCTGTTGTGACAGGACGAGGGGTAATGGTTTTAAAACAGAAGGAGGTAGATTCAGATTAGATATTAGGAAAAAATGTTTTACAATGAGGGTGGTAGCACACTGGAACAGGTTTTCCAGAAAGGTGGTGGATGCCGCATCCCTGGAAACATTCAAGGCCAGGTTGGACAGGGCTTTGAGCAATTGGAGATGTCCCTGCTCCTTGCAGGGGGGTTGGACTAGATGACCTTTAAAGGTCCCTTCCAACCCTAACGATTATATGATTCTAAATTTGGGCTCCCAAAATAGAGGTGGGAAGGGAGGAGGTAGTGAAGCCAAAGGAAAGATAGTAAAATGCAGCCTGAGGTGCTGAAGTGGTAGCTGTAGAGGATACCACAAAGAGTGGATATTCTCAGAGACCTGTCCACCTCCTGGTCCCCTCTAGTTAGAACCCAAGAGTGTCAATTGTTGAGTCCCCAGGAGGCTGCCCAGCAACTAGTATTTGCAGCAGCAGTGGCTTGTTTCCAGAAGTAAGCATGCAGCACCTAGCAGCTGGGACATGGTGGATGAGAGGTATTGCAAGCAGACAGCAGGTGCTCTCCCTGGTCATCTGGCAGAGGCCAGAAGCCACCACTTGCACAGTAAGCCAACATGCTGCAGGTGACATTGTTTCTGTGGCACATACCAGCTCCCGGCACCAAGCAAGTGCCCAAGGCTAATGGCAGAAAGGAGAGGAGTTGGAGGTATGTCTCGAGTAAACAGGAGATTGAGTACTTTGTCTTTTCTGAAATGAGTTACATCTCCATGTTCTACAATGAGCAAACCACTAGACAAACCCAGCAATGAACCCGTAAGTTTCAGAGTCACAACAATAGCTATAAGGAATAAAAACACACCACCTCAAGGACTCTTACATTAATTTCTGAAGCATATTCATAAGTTAAGTAGCTTAGTTCCCATGACCCCCACAGCTTTTCAATTTAAATGCTGAGTTTTCTTAAATGGTTTAAGGATGCTTGAATAAGTATCACTGATACTTGATCTGAAAGAACAACTTTGCTGAAAACTTTTCTTCAATAAATCAAAAAGCACAGATTTTTTCCAAAGAAAAAGTAGGAAATAGCAAGGTAAAAATGTACTTCTATACAAATATCAGTTTAGCATTCTTCATAAAAGCATGTACTTATTTCAATTTTCATTTTTTAATCTGCATTTTGCTTCAAGCCAATGAAGTAAGTGTAAAAGTTTTGGGTGTTTTTTTTTTATTTATTTAAAAGGGAAACTCTTTGCTTTATGTTTAGGCATACAAAGAGAATGAAGTGAAGCAGTCATATTGTAAGAAGCCTGATTATCATATTCTTCTAGAAGAAAACATAGAATCATAGAATCATAGAATAGTTAGAGTTGGAAGGGACCTTCAACGGTCATCTAGTCCAACCCCCCTGCAAGAAGCAGGGACATCCCTGACTAGATCAGGTTGCTCAGAGCCCCATCCAGCCTGGCCTTGAACGATTCCAGGGATGGGGCATCCACCACCTCTCTGGGCAACCTGTTCCAGTGCTCTACAACTCTCATTGTAAAAAATTTTTTTCTCATATCTAATCTAAACCTACCTCCTTCTAATTTAAACCCATTACCCCTTGTTCTATCACAACAGGCCCTACTGAACAGCTTCTCCCCATCTTACCTGTAGGCCCCCTTGAGGTATTGGAAGACCGCTATCAGGTCTCCCAGCAGCCTCCTCTTCTCCAGGCTGAACAGCCCCAACTCTCTCAGCCTGTCCTCATAAGAGAGGTGCTCCAGCCCTCTGATCATCTTTGTGGCCCTCCTCTGGACCCTTTCCAACTGGTCCATGTCTTTCTTGTGTTGGGGACTCCAGAACTGGACGCAGTACTCCAGGTGGGGTCTCACCAGGGCAGAGTAGAGGGGCAGAATCACCTCCCTCGACCTGCTGGCCACGCTCCTCTTGATGCAGCCCAGGATGCGGTTGGCCTTCTGGGCCGCAAGGGCGCATTGCCCACTCATGTTGAACCTCTCGTCTACCAACACTCCCAGGTCTTTCTCCTCAGGGCTGCTCTCGATCCATTCTCCACCCAGCCTGTATTTGTGCTTGGGATTGCCACGACCCAGATGCAGGACCTTGCACTTGGCATTTTCAGTGTGACTGGATTTTCTCAAGAAAATTTCAAGTATGAATGATTTTTTAATCTTGCATGAATAAACACCGTTAAATCACTCCAAAATAAAGAATTGTACTCTTCTTCTGTATCGACTTTTCCTAAATCTCGACACTTTATTAAAAAACCAAAAACCGTGACACACTTTATTAATATATCTTACCTAACAGCATCCGTATCAAATTGTAAATTGGGTTTATCAATCAATCCCAACGAATAGAGCTGGTATGCCAAAGCACATTTTCCCACCATAAATTGAGCTGTGTTAGTGCGATCCAAACAGTCCACACAATTGGTTCGGAGAACTCCAGTCTGGTAAAGCAATCCAAATAAGGGACTTTTCTTAATTAACAAATTACTACACTTGTGATGAGTTTTTCGTGCCTGTTTTCAAAATGTTCCTGCTTCTATCATCACACAAACTGCATCTCTCCTCCAACTTATAAACAACCCTATGGATTTACCTTAAAAAAAAAAGACTGTGTTATTTGAGTGAAGGTCATCTTATTTTTGAATATTCTGTAACTACTGCAAAAAATAAAGCACACTTTCAGCCTGCTGTGGTTCTACTGTGATGGTGCTTTCATTTTAAGCTTTCCATATCTGGAGCATACCTGAACATTTTGTTGAAGGTTGCAGTCATGCACATATTATTCTATGCTGTTTGCACCACCATTTTCTAATTCCATAATGGATACAGAAAGTTATTTTATAATATAAAAAGCTGCAATAAGTATTTTAATATAACATTATGTTGAGCAGAGATTCTTCTGCTTAAATATGCCTCAACAAACATATCCTAGTGATCAGATAGTAAAGGAATGGTCACATGCTTTCCAACTTACACGAACCACAAAATTATGAATGGTAAGTCAAAAGCAACTAATGCTTCTCAAGAATACAACCTGTGCTCAGAATATACAATCATAACACTCAGGTGTAAACCTATTACTCTATAGTTTAGTCAGCACTTTTCTGACACTAAAGAAAGCAGTGTTTCTAGTTGTATTTTCTTTTAGTGATGGAAATTACAACAATGTACAGAATATTCAGCCGCGGTGAAAATGCTTTTAATAACCCATTTGCATGTGTATGAATACATCACCAGATTTAAGTATGTTTATTACTCATCTCTTCAATCTAACATTGTATTATGCAGTTTGTTAAAAGGCTGCTGCTGTTAGCTGTAGTACTACCAGTGTAGCAGCTTCGGTAGCACTATAGACTAAGGAGTAATGGAAATTAGTTTAAAGTATGAGCATTTCTCTAACTACCTCCAGCAAAAACATAATTCCAACAGCATAAGCTTTTGCAGTACCACCCAAGAACTTTAAGGTCTATTTCCCAGCTGGGTTTCTAGGACGGACTGCTATAATGCTTTTTACTACAAATATTAATTTAAGAGCAATCTATGAATCACCAATTGAGTATTTCAGTGAAACAGCTTACTGGTGCTTTGGGAGTGCTGATCTACATCACTACAACTATGAGTTAGTAAAGCATATTATTTCACTACCTGCAAGCGTCCAGTGGAAACAACACAACCTCCCAGTTCATTCCACCTGAAAGAGACACAAAGCAGAATGACTTACAAATAATAATAAAAAAAACCAGATCATATCCATCTACTGATCTTCTCAGTGAAAAAGAGTAGCATTTAAAAACCTGCCACAAATAAAAACCCTGATATCTCTGAACAGCAGAAACCATTGAAAGGTCTACACTGTAGTAAGGTTTTGTATTTAAACTGCACTGCAAAAAAATCTAGCCTTAAAGCAGAAATATTCCAAAGCCATAGAAAATATTTCCTTTGCACCCTATAAAATGAAGTATGAGTGACATGAGCCTTGCTAGATTGCGTCTTGAGTGCACAAAAATTGCAGTAGGTACAATGCCAATGACTGGAAGGCAGAGGCACAACATACCCTGTAGTAAAAGCTGGTTCATTTAAATCTACCCCTCATACTGATTCTAGGCATACATGCTATTTATTCTCTAGGTCTTGCAATTCTATACAGGCCTTAGCTGTACCCCAGAGGCAGAGAACATGACTCAAAAGTGAATGACATTTTGAGGTAGAAGAGCAGCTGTGCTCAGCGCAAGTAATCCCTGAACTACTGAATATTTACAAGTTAGTAGGGTTACCTAGCCTGACTGCAGCAGTGCTATGGCAAGCCTATATACTACTTTTGAGACTCACCAGGCTATCTCTATAGAACACAGCATTACACAGATGTATTTATCTTGTTTGTGCTAGCTTACAGTCGTCGCATTTGCTGCACTGCATGGCAGAGAAAAAGTCTATGAGAGTTTTAGTTCAGATTGTTTCTAAACGAAGTTAGGCTAAAAAGGCAAGGGTGTTCTTAAGGTAAAATATGAATGCCCATTTGAGTAGTGATGAATTAGATCCCTAACATGAAAACTTGGAATCAAAAACTTATTTACTTCTGGATTTTCAGGGACTTGAGAGAATTCAGCTGATTAAGTCATTGTACTTCTGCAGCAGTCTAAGCAAGTACATCCTCTATTTTAAAAAGAAAATTTAAATTTTGTATGTATGAATACCATAAAATCCATTGGAAAACACTTTGCTCGGTAACATTTAGATAGGTAGCTTATTAGTATGCCTCAAAACAAGCCACTTACTAAATTCCAAATGTTGTTTGCTTTGTAAATTTAACAAAGGGGTAAATTTAACCCTTAAATTTAGGATTCCTTCGGTTAAGGTGAAAAAAAAGCTTTACATAAACATACATGGCACAGATTACAAGTTACAATTTCAAATAAGAATTCATTGTAAGTAGAACAACAGCTGCACAATTACACTCTCTATGGATTTTTCATTTTATTAGTATTTCTTAGCATGTGCCTCTGACTGCAATCCTTTTAGCCATAACTTAATAACAAATTATATTTTTTCATAGTTATTGAAGCCTTAAAATAAGAAATCATGTAATAGGCATAGACATTCCAGATGACTCTCCAAGCAACAGATGTAATTCATTACGCATCAATTAAATTATACACACTTTTCATCTGGTCGCAAGATACTGCAGTAGGAATCAGGTCGATTTACAAAAAATCCAGTTTTCTTCACTACACTTTCTGCAATCACATTCAGTCTATCAAGGACATTGCAAAGTTTGCTGAGGAGAGGAAAAAAAATACACAGTCAAGATAATTAATACTAAAAAAATAATGGCTTGGAAAGTCTTTTAAAAACAAAAATTATTTAAAGGAAGACTCATATAACTGCTTTATTTATCTAACAGTAATTATGTTGATAGTTTTCTTGCATTTTACAGACTCAGAAAACAGATACTGATGGTATCTGAACAATTTTGTTTACTTATTAATAAAACATATTACATAAACTAGAACTGTGAGACTAAAATCTAAAATTCCTTGACTTTCATATTGCACTAACACTAATTTTCCTCCAACAAACTTTCTGCAATTCAAAATATAAGAATGAGACAGAAAAAGATACATGATTATGCTACACCATATTTCCTCATATTGTTTGCAAGGTGCTGTTTTGTTTAGTAACATTTGCTTCCGTGTGTGACCTTCACGATGTCCTACACCTCCCGCTCAGATCAGGGCATCCATCCATTCATTGTTGGGCACTTTAGCTTCTCTTTACTCACAATTTTATTTTCAAAGTTTTTATTCCAGTGTTTACACTTCAAGTAACAAAAACAATGGCTTATTTTTTAAAGATTGCTTACACTGAGATGGAAGTATTATTTAGGAACGTTTTCACTGGTCCTACTTTCCAGCAAACTTACTTCAAAGCTACATGTTGAAACAAAAACGTTCTCAGCATTCCTGAAACTGTCAATTCTTTAGGTAGACATATACATTATCTTCCATTCTTAAACACCACTTGCTCGCATAAAGAATTAATCTTGTTCAAGCCCTCACATATTTTTTAATATCTGTACTAGGGTGGATATGTATAAATACACATCCAGCCTACAGCTAGAAGGGGAATCTTTTGATCACTTGGTATCATTTTTCATACAGGACAGGCCATTAAGCTTCATCAGCACCACTCCATACAAAACCCAAGGGTGTGCACCTAGCATATCTTGTGAAAGGCAATGCAGCTTTATTTTGAAATTTGCCATTTAATCATAACACAAACAATTTAATATACACCTAACTGTACACAATGCCATTTGGAATAAAATGTAGTGGGAAACCACATCAAACTTTAAAGTAACAGTTTCACACCTACAACAATCAACCACATCAACCAACTTGTAATCTCAAATAATGAATAAGGATTGTCTCCCAAAGCTTTTTTTCATATAATTTTACACACAAACATTAACTATATTCCTGCCCTTTGAACTATACCAGTTTTTCAATTGTTATGCTCAGAGTGATGTAGTAACAGATACCTAGAAGCTGATCCAACAACTCTTGCCATTCTTCTACAATTTTTGGCATTATAAGATACATTAGACATATCCAGGCTAGAGAACTTTACAGCTGAATCATGTGTTACTTAAGAATAGCAATTCACACCTACAGATTTAAAAGGTTTGTTCCTTGTAAATATTTATACATTTAGGAAAACATTTATCCTTTTCACATGACAGTAGTAGAGCATTTTATTATCCAAAATTACAGAACAAGAAGCTACAGAATGTATTTGCCTTTCTAAGATATGTGTTTCTAATAATCTAAATATTTTAACATTGAAATTAACATTCTTATTTCTTTTTGGAAAAGGAAATGGAAGAGACCGATACAAAATCCCTTGTTTTCCAAAGTTTCATAATTCAATAAATTCAATGACTGAAATGGAACACCTAACAAAATGCAGTGTTTTGACTAACTCAAAATAAAAATTGAATGCTGACGGCTTTTTTGTGGCTTTTCTCTAAAATTTTCCTTTGCAGAGAATTTCAAGGTTTTCAGGCCCTGCTCCACTTGGGAGGAAACAAGAGAAAATATTAAAAATCCTTCAAAAAACCAAGGTTTTATTTTGTCCATAAATCTTAACAAAGTTCTCCCATCACTCCTAAGCCACATTCAACTGAAAAGAGCGACACTCAGTACCATACAGTTATTTGTATTGTGGCTAAGAGTACTAGCACAAAGAAGGATCTTTTCTACCTTTTTGTGTATTTGGCCATATCCCAGGGTATATATATAATTGTATGCTCTGGGGGTAAAAACTGGTTGAGATATGTCACAGCAGCAACAAGTTCTTCACTAAGAATCCTTTCATGCTTTCTTTTTTCACGTTCCTTCAGTAAGAAGAAAAAGAAGTTAACATTACAATTTTCATTAACAAATGTATGTAACCTGTATTCATATACATGTATGCATGTATAACAGAAATCAAAAGCAGAAGCTGTAACAGTGGGCAGTTCTTCATAACTAGTATAATTAAACTAAAAAACAGAAAAGACAAAAACCTAAACATTCTGGGGATCCATATTCGTAGTAAAAGTCACCCATCTTAACTGTGCATAATCATTGGCTGGAAAACTGAACCCTATACAAGCAAAGAAGAGCACAAGGAAACAAAAGTGGCAATTAGAGGAAATGGACGAAGACAAAAGAGAAGAAAAAGGGCAGAAAGGAAAGTATCCCATTGAATTCTGGAGTAAAAGAGAACCCAGGCAAATTCTTCTCCATTACTGAGAGGAGAAGGGGAACAACAGCTCCCGTCTCCCAGTCTTGCAATAATTTTTTAAATATTAAATTATCTTGCCATTCTTTCAATATACCATATGTTTTGGCATTCTATATATTTGTATGGCTTTCCTCTCAACTTCATCCATGCTAAAACCTATACTGAACTTATGTTATAGAAACTGCTTTAAACATACAATAGCAGTCATAAATAAACAAATCTAAAGGAAGTCTAATATATTCACTACCAGTTAACAAGTTTCTAGAATAGACAAATAAAGAAGGACATAAATTTATGTTTCATCAGCATTTAAAAAATCAAATAGTAAAAGTACTGGAGGTAGAAACACTTAGCATTTGTGTAAAAGCACCAGCAACATCCAAAATAAGGTGTTCAGGTTTGAAGGCTCTCCCTGCCCTCTCTTTTTTTTTTTAAGCAGTACATAAAGTAATAAGGGAACATGAATTTTAGCATCTTAATATTGAGCATCTACAAAGAGGGGAAGAAACAGATGCATTTTCAGCCAATGTATCAAAAGCCTTGTGAAGAAAAAGTCTATAATAATTCATGTGTCAAGGTCATGTGAGCCTAGACTTACACTGTAACAATGGCTTTTGAAAGCTATGGCTGCAGGAGATAAAATCACTTTCTTGTCAACAAATGTTATCCTAAGTTGACCCACAGACTACTGGAGAGTTTTAAAACCACTCTTACACTGGAAAGCTTCTGGAAGTAGGAAACAGGTTACCTACTTGCTATTCATTACAACTTCAGAGTTTTAAAAGCCTTCCTTCTGTATTTTCCCTATTTTTTATATTACAAATGCATCCTACATGCACATAAAAGATCCTTTTTTCTACTGAATACAGTTCTACAACATGATAAATTAGATCTTTCGTAAAAGATAAAAGAGAAATAAGATATGATTCAAGCAAAACAAATCAATATATTAATTAAACTCAACTATAAACTATATTATATTAAACTCAAATGTGGAAACAGACACCAGAACAGGAAAAAAAAAAAAGAAAACCCGACACAAATACAAGACATAATAATAAAAATTACAGTGTCATGCAGAATCCAGGCTTTGTAACTCAGCCTCACACAGCAGTGAACTGAATTCCTGCAGTGTGGTGGACTGACCCTGGCAGGACACCAGGTGCCCACCAAAGCCACTCTATCACTCCCCTCCTCAGCTGGACAGGGGAGAGAAAAATATAATGAAAAGCTCATGAGTTGAGATAAGATCAGCAACAGATCATTCACTAATTACTGTCACAGTGTGCTGGTCTTGGGTGGGACAGGGCTAATTTTCTTCACAGTAGCTAGTATGGAGCTATGTTTTGGATTTGTGCTGATAACACAGGGATGTTTTCCTCACTGCTGGGCAGGGCTTACACAGAGCAAAGGCCTTTTCTGCCTCTCACACCACCCCACCAGCGAGTGGGCTGGGGGTGCACAAGAAGCTGGGAGGGGACACAGCTGGGACAGCTGACCCCAACTGACCAAAGGGATATCCCATACCATTTGATGTCATGCTCAGCATATAAAGCTGGGGGAAGAAGAGGAAGGTGGGGGAAGTTTGGGGCAACAGCATTTTGTCTTCCCAAGCAACCATTACACGTAAGGAAGCCCTGCTCTCCTGGAGATGGCTGAACACCTGCCTGTGTATGGTATACTATTTTAACATTTTTTAGTGCTAAATGTATTTGGACTTACTCGCATCTAAGGAGTAATAGCAAAAACCTGAAAGCAACAGTGAAAGGATACTAGAAAAAGTCTATCAACACCGGAAACTTCTTTTTTTTGTAGGGCTGTAGGGGAAGCAGTTATAGAGTTATGTACTGTCCCATGTAGGATGAGATTTATGAAGAAAATACTCCATTTCTAAGCTAGTGTTAGTTTAGAGCACAAGCAACATTACAGAGACTGTAGAGAAATAAGTATCATATCAGAAATTAGAAAACATATAGAACATATTCAAAATATTGTACCTTCACAAGATTCAAAATAATAATGGGAGAGCCAAATCTCTGAAGCATTTGGTCAAAGTGAAGAGCAGCAACATGTGCAAAAGGATCTGCTTGGTCCACTGCAACAAATACATATATTCAGGACTATATTAAGCAAGCTGTAGTCACTTAAATAATTTTCCCTTAAAAGTACTCTTCACAAAATACATACTAATTCTCTAATAGTAACGATACAATCACACACTCTCCCCTCCTTTCATACAAAAGCTGCAAAAAAAAAAAAAAATCTTCCCTTTTCCAATTGGAAGTGACTTCTTAACCAAAAGTTTCATGAGATGCTTAAAAATCACAATTATTGCCCCATTAAACTTAGCCCAGATGACTTCCACCATTTTCAACAGGTTCAAAACTGTATCCACAATACTAAGATAAATGTAGCTAACTTTGTATACAAAATAATAAGTACAAAGAAAGTGGACATCTTCAAACAGAAGTTTTTTATATTCCATTTCTGAATGTGAAGTCTAAGATGGACACTTTTTTTTCTATTCAATTTATTCAAATGCAGCTTTTTATATGGTTGAATGTTTATATGCCATAATGTTTATTATGAAGAACATTGGTTTAGCTTAAGCTCTGGCTTCCCAAAGAACAAATGCATAGACAATTTGTTCATTTTTGCAAATTTAGTTCTCACTTACTCTCCTGTTCCTTTAGGACACAGAGCTAACCATAAACTACCACAAAGAATAATTTGTACATACACGTTATGGGTGGCTTAGGCATCATGGTTGAAATATCTTGAGACCAATACAGAGGGACAGATCCTCGAACCTGAACATAGGAAGAATAACTCCCTGCAGAAAATGACATAACTGAAGCATCATAAAGTATTTGTTCAGTCTCCACTTCATTAGCAACATCTCCCTAAAACAAAAATACACATATGATGTAGACATGACACTTCACAGCTGCATGCATTATAGAGAACTGATAATTACAGAGTAAAATTAAACTGTAAAACACCAAATCATAGTAGTGAGAACATCACTGAAGGTTAAATTCCCATTTGTCCCTAAATATGTATTATTAGATTTTTTTTTCTCTATTTGGGAAATAACATCTCTAAGTGTAAAACAAAAAAAATAACTGCCAGTTAAGACATATTATTTTAAGAACAGTTTTTTTATCTGAATTAAAAACGTAATGATAGGTGCAGTAACATTATCTAATGGCATAATTTACAACCAAATCCCTAACAACCCTCTAAAAGATTTCAGTTCTCCAGTCAGTCAAGCTCAAGCTTTTGTATTGTTGGAGGAGGCGCAGAAAGGAACCCCTAAAATCACATTTAATTTACCTCACAGTTTGCTCCTCGTTTCAAAAAACGTGTTCCAGCAAATTTGCTTGATCTTCTGGCTATCAGAGTGACATATATAGGGCGACCATATATTAACAGTTCTTGAAAGAGAAGTTAAGGATTATGTCACATGCAATTTTTCCGTTCACTTACTTCGTAGAAATAAATTTTTAAAAAAAGATGTATGAAACATTCTGATTTACTAAAATCTCCTTATAAAAGATGAATATAACTTCCAAATTTCTTTTGCAATGCTCTGGGAGAGAGCATTGTCCTTTCCAATGATCATTTTGAAGAACTCTGAAAACAGAATCTACATTACAATACATCAACCACTTTTCACAACATATGGAAGAGAAGTATTTCTATTTTAGGAAGTGACAATGGAAGTGAAATAGGTACAATATTCACACTGGGCCATGAACACTGCTTTTGTGAATACCTGGATTAAAACTTGGGAGCTTCTGTTTTCATATCAGATATTTTAGTCACCCTCTAATTATTTGTCTGGAAAAGTAAATAAATTTGCAACCACTTAAGTAACAATAACTGAAAGTCAGAGGCAAACAACTATGGATGCAGCGTTGGCTTTCTTTTAGGCTTTTTATTTTTTACTAAAAACAAAAAAGATAGAATCATACGTCTACCATGACTATCACTGCTTCCCTAGTGTAAGGGAGGCACAAGAAAGAGGGAAAAGACATTTGCTCACCAAGTATCTAGAGCAAAGACTATTGTCACTCACAAAGCAGCTGCAGGCAAAATGCTGGTGGTCAGATCCACAGCTACCACTTTGATTAAGTAAGACCCCAAAGGAAATAGAGATACTTAAAAACAGATCTAGGTTTGCATCTAGGGACCAAGCCAATGACCAGTAGCCTTATAATCATGAAAAAGCAAAATTAAAATTTGCAAAGACACTACTAACCTTAACTTCATAATTGCATTTGCTTCTCTAGATATTTTCTTGATAAGCTTTGAACAAACATGACAGTGTTGATGATTAAAGTATAATATCTCTGTAATATACTAAATTCTTACCAAGTAAGATGCTGAGATGTCATTCTTTGGAGTGTAGCATGCATTTGGGCTTTTTCTCCTGCTACTACAATGTACATAGACCCATTTACCCATTTTAAATAATATATAGTCGGGAAAAAAGATTTTCAGATGTGCTAGTGTTTACTTAACTCTCTTCACATAGCAGTCATGAAGTTCTATCATCATCTTCAACAGAAACAGAATTTCCACAAATTTCAGTTACTAAAAAAATGTTTTAAAGGAGATCAGTAAGAGAACACTTCTATGTTAGCAACGAAATTCAGTTTAGCTTTTCTCCCCGTCATCAAATACCAGTGAAAAATACAGTTGAGCCTTAAAGTCGGCTCAAGTTCTTTATTGCTAAATCCCATGCTTATAAACAGTGCCTGACCAAGAATGCTGTCTACCTGTCTCAGGACCCTGTAATAAGAACATAACGTATTTCCTGTGTAGCCACAAAACACAGAAAAGTTATGAAAATAAAAGCCAACAAATCATTCTAAAATTGAAAAGTATTTACATGACAAAGAAATAATTCAATGCATTTCACAGCTTCAAATTTCTTAAAAATGGATAAACCAACATTTGTTCCAACAGTAAAAGGATACTCGATTGCCCACAGAATCCGTGTATAATATACAGGAGCCAGTCCCGATGAACAGTATTTTTCACTGCCTCCAGAAGCTTGCCATTCCACACATACTTTTCGTAAGGCTTACTGCAAATCCCAAATATGCCTAGGAAGTTGTTACAATTAAAATGCATTAGAATTTAAGGAACAAGCTTACCTGCATTGGACTGTTTTAAAACCCAGGTCACTGGACCTTTATTTTGACTTTCCCTTGATGGCAACTTAGCTTATCATTTACTCACATCCCTGAAGTCAGCCAAACACAGATAACTTCAGGCACAGGCTGAAGTTTAGCACTCACGCAGATTTCTAATTTTCCTACGGTTGCCAGTCACTGCAGTAAGTTTCTGAAACTTCCAGTACTGAAAAGAGATCTCTGCATGGCAGCGGTAGAGGATTTGATAATAGGGGAAATAAATCAAGTTGTGAATTCTGGTTAAGGCAAAAATGCACTTCATAAGCTTTTCAATTCTGGGTCACCTCTGGAATTACCTGTCAGGCTCTAGAAGATCATGCATAGCCCTGGCCCCCTTTACAAAAAGCACGTCAATCCCCTTCTCATCTAATTTAGCCTGGTTTTCCTAATTTGCACTGGCACCAAGAAATGCAGCTATTGTAGACCTGCAAACGGAAATTCAATTTCTCATATATCTGGAACCTGACTCTTTTTCTGTTTCAAAAATCAAGATCAAGATGACAACTGGCAATAAAAGGTGGTGAAGGGAACTGAATGAGTCTGAGTCTTAAAGAGAAGGAATAGGACAAGAATTCTATTAGCTACATTTTTAATGTAGTTTTTTCATATGAAGCTTCTGACAGGATGAGTTCTCAAAAGTAAACTTAAGTAGAATATATTCTAAATACACTCATGACCAACAACATTAGTTTAATTAAGCATATTGGCTTACCACTTCCACCCTGTGTTGAAAGTCCTTCATCTTCAAATATATCAAAACTCTCTTGTCGGGTCTGAGCTGTTTCAGTTTTTAATGTCTCAAGTGGCATTCTCAGGACAGTAAGATTATACTGAAGGGAGTGAGATAGATCATAGCTGTAACTGATAGACAGTTATCATTTATTAATAATTGTAGATGCACACACTTTTCTGAAAGCCTTTATCCCCCATCTGTACTTATATTTAACACAGTAGTATTTTATCCATTTAAAAAAAGACTTTTAAACAAGATACACAGATTCTGATTCTGTAATGGCAAATGATACAAATTATTTCCAAAAGAAGCTTTACAAACATAGAAACTGTTTACAATACAATAGCTGAAATATCCATATACATGGACAACTTGATTTTTCTGAGATTTAAGTACTACTCTCTAGCTACTACCTGAACTCAAAACAGCCAAAAATTTGGTCCACAAAAACTGTATCTGTCTTCAAATTTGTCACTGCAGTATAGATGCATCCTAAGACTAAGCTGCTGCTGAATAAACAAAAGGTGAGTTTTTTCATTAGTTCCTTAACAGTAACAAATTCTGCATTTCATGTCTTTTCTACTGACAACACTGCACTAATTGCTAAATTTTATAAGCCACTAGAATTCACTTCCCCAGGGAGAACCCAATTTATACAACACTTGAAATCAGAAATACAAACAGATTTCCTAAGATGGCATGAATGATCACTGCTCCCCCAGTAAGTTCTAGATATTCATTAATGATCTAAAAAAATTATTTACATATTGGACATTTAGATTTATTGCTTATGATAACAGAGTCTAATTCATGTATTCACCACATTTCCATAATAATGACCTGATGCGCTTATCTGTTGGAAAAAAAAAAAAAAACACAAAGTCTGTTACATGCTCAGTTTGCATACAACAGAACTTTAAATCGAATCCCAGTAAAAAACTGGTTCAGGCTATTCCTCCATTTCCCCCTTAGATCAAATGTTTTCTTTTAACTAACTTCTGATTCTGTTCAGGATTTATATGAAAACAATGCAGAAAAACACACTATGATTTCAGCCAAGAATTAAGCTGTTAAATGTGTTTATCAGAGTCTTATAAGAACTACCTCCTTTCTCCTCTATGCACAATCACAGAAACACTATACACTTACCATCTCCAAGCAGAAAAAAAACCCCAAAGTTGTATAATGTTAGGGTCAAGAGACAAAGCATGGAAGAAAAACGCAGGTTTTATACTGTGAAAAAAGTCGTTCCATGCAAAAACCACAAAACAGACAAACTTTGGTAGGTTTTGTCTTCACAGATACAGTTGTAACAAAAAGCCTTTATTTTCCAAGAAGGAGTACGTTCTAGACTGATACACCTTTTGGTACTTGCAAGAGGGTTTTTTTTGTTTTGTTTTTTTAAGTCTTGAAGTCCTCTACCTACTACTGGCCAGGTTATCACTACATTTCCCCCATTTTTCTGCTGTTCCCAAAATCTCATGTGTAGCTATAACATAGAAACTTGTCTCAGGTATGAAATTTATGAAGCAGTAAGCAAGAGAACGGGTAATGCCTAGAAGGCTCTATGAAAGATGTACTCTACACAGACTGTATCTTAGATAAGGATTTAATTCTGTATCTTTGTTTCTGAATCAACGCAAAGCTTTATTTCTGGAAAATTAGATCAAGAAAAAAAAACTGACAAGACAAGCAAAGCCCCTGAAATATACTACTTTTCCAAAGAAAGAACTTCTGCATAATCTGACAAAGGTGAACAGTCAGTGGAAACAGTAATTTCAGTGTCTACCATGTCGCTAATGTTTCTATAGTTTTTCAGCTTCATGGAGACTGCATTCCTAATCCATTCGTTGAAGGAGAAAGTAGGTTCAAAAGACACAGATTAAAATGGTCAAGGAGTGTGATCACATGTCTTATTTCCCCAGAACACCAATAGAATCTTATAGCAAGCATAAGTAGACAATTTTTTAAAAGAATTTGTAATTAATACTCACCTAAAATAGAAGTTGCTGGAAAGGTCCACATTTTGAAAGATTCTCAGATACCTAGAAAAATAATTCAAGTTAAAAGGGAAATTATAACTTTAAACAGATAGACCCCAAGAAGTCATTCAGAGAATCTCAGAAATTAAACTACATATAAATAATGACTCTTGCTATAAATTCTCTAGCTGTTCTTACTGTAATTGTTTTGATGGGTAATTCCACTAGAAGATCAGCATTTGGATTAAATAAATCAAATAGCCTTTTTTAAAATCCAGTTTCTACTCATGTACATACTCTGTTTCTTTAAGCAATTGTGGATACAGCTGTAGTTCTATTTTCCACATATGTGTGTCAAATTCTCTAAGGACTTACACAAGTAAACTCCAACAGTACTATAAAATAATTAAATATATTCACAGTTATTCTCAAATAAATGAACAAGAAAAGAAACGTCTACTTCAACATGCCATAGACTTGCAAATTCTCAGAAGAAACCATAACACTGTCTATGAAAGATAAAATGGCTAACACCATAAATATACAGGCAAGATAATATGGCCTGCTGCATTTTAAGAGGAAAGACTGAGTTTTACAATTAGTCAGATCTTAAAGTGAAAACTTTTTAAAACTTCCCATGGCTTAACTTCCCATGGGTGACCTGACATCAGTTTATCATAATCCATCACAACTTGTAGACTATTGACACTGGGTGCAGACTGAAAAGCAGTTTATCAATATCATTTGCCTGGTATTTCATAGCAGTAATTACCCTACTCTGACAAAAACACCACCAGGATGTACTTGCACATTTCATACAAGATTCCCTGCTGATCAAGGGCCTAAATTTCTTTCAATAGAAAGAAGTCACGGAAAGGAAACAAGCTAAATTTAGCAGTGGGTCAGTTTATTACCCTTTACAACACCAACACTCACAAGATTCTGACTGCACAGAATGACTAAATTAAGTAATCTTCTCAGCGCTACTTGAAGGGCACAAGATGTCTTCAGGTGAGATTAACATGATGCTAGAGCTACTAACAAAAGAACAGTACCCCAAACAATAGTACTATTAGCAGTACTTTGCCCTTGTAAGAACAACATTTATATTGGATGCTTCCTGGTGCACACTTGCTAGGATGTAGCTTTGACATGTAGGTGACATGGAGATGTGGACAAAAAGCTACAGAAGACTAACAGTTGTATTTATGCTTCAGGTTAGAGGCCACAGAACTTTTGGCCCACTCTCCATTCTTCCACACTAATTTATCAACTACGATAAAATGGCTTGAATGAGATACTAACAGAAAGAATTCTATGGCTGAAATTTCTAGTTGCAGTTCACCATTGCTTAGAAAATACTCAAAAAGTACACAATGTTTACCACCATTATTTACCTGGCTTCATCAGGATGAGTGACCCTTACAGAGTCATTTGGAATGTAAATCATATTTGTATCTTCTATTTTATATATTGCATGACCTCCAATATCTGCCATTTTTCTTCTTTTTGTTATCAACACAATGTAGTAGCCTTCTAAAAACCTGACAAAACCTGTTAAAACAGCATTAAAATGTCATTAGTTGGATGTTCGCATTGATTTGATCAAATATATTTAGAAAACCTGTCAGAATTGTTTCAAGATTTCATAGAATTTGTTTGTTCTTAATGTTATATGTATAATGTGCATATATACATACAAAAATATACATATACATAGACAGAGTCTTACAATTCACCCCCAGTAAGTGTTAATCAATGAAGTACATAGTTTTGGTTTTTTTTTCCCCTTCCACTGTGCATATTTCTAATATTAGGTAGCAGAGTCAACACTGAAAATTCAGAATAACTTGCTGCCTGAAGATACTTGTATTTGCTTTTTATAGGACTCTCATTGTTCAGAGCGAGGCATACTCTAATTACTTCAGACACCAAAAGGTTAATTTTCCAGGGCAAGGAAGAGTCCCAATCTCCAATTTTCTTTTTGAGTTTATGTATTCTCTACTGGGTATGAGGACAGCAGAGCAAAAGGAGTTCAGGGTATTACAACGCCTTTGTGCTTTTTCTCCATATTAGCAAGGAATTAAATTCCCTGTCTCCAGTAGCATCTTCCCCAGATTAGTCAGAGCAACAGGGGTAACCCTTTCTTTCTATTTCCTCTCTCAGACACCAACACACGACCCTGCTGAAGTCCAGAGAGCTAAGAAGGCAGAACAGGCAGTATCTGGCTTTATTGCCTATAAAAAGAAGGCTTCTGAAGCCTCCACCTTCATTCCTTAACGCTACAGGGCACAGCCATGCTTCTTCACCGAGTTGCTGCTTTGGATGTCTCTATTACATATCATTAGGAGAATGTGTAGCAAACCTTTAAATACAATACAAATGAAAAAAATCAAATTGAAAATAGAAATAGATAACCATCCCTGAACTCAAATTTGTTTCTAACACAGTATAGGCAGTGATACAGCAGTACTAAGCTTTTATAAGTAATAAATTACATTAATTAGGTTTTGGAGGTAGTTGCTTTGACAGGTTGCTACTAGTAAAGAGCTTGAAACTCAGTCACTGCTGCACTGTCAACAAATACACTAATTGGAGGGGAAAAAACACCCTTACAATTCACATTTCCACTTGTATTTATATTCAGTTCTTTTAGCTTTGCATATAAATTAAAGAAGGATGAGCAAAGCATTCATTTTCTTCCCTGTCACTGCTGGAGACTGCAATGTGATTGAATGAACTGCAATTCCTTTCTTCTGCTTTATTAGCCTCCCTCAGAAAAATACTCTTACCTGCACAAGGAGAGGAGACCCTGCTGGCAATAAGAAACAAAGTCTTCCATTTGAAGCAGCCAGACTACTGAATTTTAGTTGTTAAATAGTACTCAAGGTCCTTTCTATATCCCCCAGTACTGAAATCACTTATGTGAACAGTCTCTCTCCTTTTAATTTCACCAAATGTTACATCAAAGTCTGATAAGGAGCCCAGCCTTTCCCCTTGGCCTGGTTCTCTCCATTTAAAAGTGATTTCTACTTTTAAAACTTTATAGTGAACCAGAACTTAGCCTACCAGCACCCCTATTCTGAGTGCGCTGAATGCACTGTCTCTGGATAATGAAATAACCAGAGAACAGAACAAAGCTGTCCTTTCCAATTCTACAAAAAGCAGCCCTGTCCTCCTGACCTGAGACAGAAGGCAGAAATAAATGACCAGCTGCATTCTCTCAAATCACGTTTTTACAGGTATGATTAGATAGGATCAAGATGGAAGACATCTAAAGTATATACTTTAAAAGTGCAAGATAATATAAAGATCACTAAGGGAGCATGTTACTTCTAAACCACATCTCATAACCAATACATTTGTCCAGTTACAGAACAGAAACTCTTCTGTTATGAAGAGTATAAACAAACTTACAATTGGGATGCAAAATTTTCATTGAACACAACCACTTTCCAACTGAATATATTATCATATATTTAGATAGTGAGAACTGATGGCTTGTGCAAAATAAGTCAATGCTGTAAGACTGTTAGAAGCTTCTCTAGGTTTACCCATACTATTAATACTCTTAAATTAATAAGGAACATAAACCTCAGCTGATGAATTTCTGAAAAGTGGATCCATTGACAGGTTCCAAAATGTTTCATAGGCCAAAATAATATAGAAGAAAATTTGCTTAATCTGACACTTCAGATTAAAATACTATGCATATTTTCTTATGTTGTGGTTGATATGCAAAATTTATACTTGTAAAGTAATTGCATTCCCCACCTTCTCTGCAGCTTTGGATTTAGATGTTCAGGTGTATATTGAAGCAAAAAAAGTATTCTTGGGGGCTGTCAGAGCACACATTAACATTTACTCTTGAGATATCACCCATCAGTATTATTGACCTCAGTATTTGACAACAGGGAGGAAAACAGTAACTTTCAGATTAAGTTAGAAGCTATTAAATCCTTGAAGTAATTCTCCAGGACCACGGACAGCTGATCAGTATTTAAGTCAGTTATATGGACGTATGTCACTGAAAAAAGTTAACCAAAAAGAAAATTAAGTCATCTTTCTGACTAGTGTGTGAGGAATAAATACAACCTAACAAAGGATGTCAACTTTTGTTTACTTTTAAAAAAGCATTATACGAGCTCTGGAATTCAGGCCATGTTCCATGCAATTTGTACCCTGCAATCAGTTGAGTTTGGTGAGGTCTTCAACCAAGCTTCTAGAGTTTGGCCATTTCCTAAATCTCTCCCTTAGTGACGAAGAACAGCGTAGTTACAGCATAACTCTCATAAGTCTCATCCCCATACTGGCTACTTGTTTTCACAAAATACATAGAAACTTATTTATCTTCAAGAATGAAATTTCTCAGTCCTCTTCAGTTTAAAAAAATAAAATCAAGGGGAGACAGAAAGATATACAGTGTGACACAGTAAGCCTAATCTCCTTAAGAAATAATAATTTTATAAAGCCAAACAAAACACTTACCTACTACACCAAAAGCAGAGACAGCTCGAGACAATCCAGAAGAACCCTTCTGCCCAATCTTTGTTCTGTTTCCCAGGTCTAAACGGCCAAGAAGTTCCCTCACCTCTTGTTGCGTATACACATGCTTTAAAACAAGAAGTCACTTAAGTTACTGCTTTGGTAGTTAAATGTTATTTCATGTCAGAGAATAGAAGAATTTACTTAATATACAATAAGCCAAATGTCTGCTTTGCATCCTCTGTCTCCCGTTTCATTCCTACCAACAAGTTTTTTATGCACAAAACTCACCATTCACTGCAATAGAAATATTCATGGTTATATATGAATTCAAACATTGATGTGTCTGAAGTGCTAACATTTTAAACCATAAACTTCTTGGAAAAGAATCAAGTCTTATTCTATTGTGTATATTAAAACTCTTATTGCTGCTGCTTATTTTCCTTCAGATATGATACATCAGAAACAAAAAAATTGTCTAGATAGTAATTAAATGTATTTTGCACTTAAAACAGCATAGCTGAACATAAGAAAAAACATTGGGAGCATATACATAATAAATTGAAAAAACTTGGGAAAACTTCATTAAAGTGAATGTGCTGTTTGGAGATCTTGTGGCCACTCCTGTACTGTAACTAGTCATTATCATGCTAATACTGTATGCATCTGACACACGAGGAGAGGCTGAGAGTGTTGGGATTGATCAGCTTGCTGAGGAGAAAGCTCAGAGGAGATCTCATTAATGTGTATAAATACCTGGTAGAAGGGAATAAAGAAGTCTGAGGCAGACTCCTCTCAATAATATCCAATGAAAAGACAAGAGGCAATGGGCACAAACTGAAATACATGAAATTCCATTTGAACATAAGAAAAAGCTTTTTACTGTGAGGAAGGTTGAACACTAGAACAGGTTACCCAGAGACGTGGCATCTCCATTCATATCCAAAATGGAACTGGGACAGCCCCGAACAACCTGATCTAGTTGACATGGCTCTGAGCATGAGTATAGGACTAGAGATCCCTTCCAACCTCAGTTGTTGCATGACTCTACAAATCTGTGACATATCTTTGTTGAAATAGATTGATTTAATCTCAATATAGACAGTATTATTTGGAATAGCTGAAAAAAGTTGAAATAGAGAGGCACTCACCTTATCATCAATTACAACCAAATCCTTTGGCTCAGTGCGATCTATTTTCAAAACACGGTATTTGGTTTCTGCAGGATTACTTCCAACAAGAAAATACCGCTACATTTAAAAAAAAAAAAAATTCAATTATTATACAAGATAAAGCAACCAAAGCCCATTGTAACCTAAGTCATCAACAATGCCATTTACATAGTTTCTAAACTAGATCAATTTAAATTAACATCAAATATGTAATATTCCATGTGGACTGTGAATAAATGGTTTTAGACATCAGTACCTTACATAGTATACAGTCAACCTTTACTACTTAAAATACTTCTGTCCACTGTACAAGAAGGAAAAAAATTAAAAACTGAAGAAAAGTGAAAATCTGTTTAGAGTGGAAAAAAATGTAACTTACACCTGGCACTGTCCAACTATGCCGTGCCCCAGCCATTACTGCCTTCCTATTCGCTTTGTAAAATTTAGCATAACTTATACACAACAGTGTGTAACTTTTTATGATCTAAACCTACTGTTGCTATACTGTAGTCCATTGCTATTTCTGCCAACTAGCTTTTCCTAGTCCATACTAAACACAGAAAAATTTTAAGTACTTCCATACTGCAAGTTTTCTTTACTTTTATTTATATTTGCTATGATAAGTTTTTTTCTTAAAGACTAGCTTTATTTCTAATTTAAAATATTAAAGAAAGACCACCAATAAACATGTACTAAGTCCATTTCCCATTTAAGGGAATCAAACTATAAATTAATTTTTACATTTTGAGGAACTAAGTGTAAGCACAGGTTGCAGGACTGACTTGCTATAAGCAGGTCTCATTTTACTAATTCACTTAATCATTGTGGTGCTACCACACAGCGAGGTGTAACTCATTAATAATGCTCAGCCTAGTAGGAAAGCGTGGCAAATTCATGCGGATCTATGCAGCCAGCTCTTAACTTTAAGTCACATGGATTTAAGATGTGAGAGAGGAAATCAATAATAATATTCACACAAAACTCAGAATTTCATTATTTATACCAATTAGATATGAAGACATTTATGTCAAAATATTTATGGTGAAAGAACTTAAAGCCCTCTTCAGCTTCCTTAAAATCACAAAAACATCTAGATAGTCAGTAAGCTCTAAAAAATAAAATAAAATACTTCAAGAGCTATAAAAGGAAACACCACAAACGCCAGTCTCTGTCTTGTACACTGACATTACAGTGCTTACTGAGCAGCAATTTCTGCTCTTTGCTCCTAAATGAGAGCAAAGAAGGCCCTTCAAAGTCACATGCTACGCAGCATCCCCTCACTGAAGCCTTTGAGGCAGCACTTCGGCACAGTAAACTGTTTCCTACTGGTTTTTTACCAGCGATGTACTACTGTGCACAGCCCAGGCTCCCCAGCCTGCCCCCCTCAGAGTATCTTCTGCAGGAGATCCCTTAGTGCCAAGATCTGCGCTTCCAAGAAGGGAAATCATAATGACAGGGAGTGGGTCAGAGCCCCCACTGCGTGGCACTCAACGGCACAAAACTGGAGCATGGAGCTTTTCTGCTGGTATCGCCCACCAGCAAGAAACACCAAAACACAGAGACAGATACTTGCTTAGACCAAGCCATCATACCACCTTTTTCCTCATGCGGTAGGAGGTGAACACAGGAGAGAAATACCATATTCATTTGTAATACACAGATTATAAATTAGTTTGCATTTTGAGTGCTGTTTCTCCATTTGTAGAAAATTGTTAATTAATTAAAGCTAAGCAATTTTTAGTAGTCCATAATACTGCGATATGGCTCAGTGATCTCTCCCCATGTCAGGCTCATTAAATGAGCTTAATTTCTTCCCAAAGACACCTACAGTTACTGACAAATCATCCTGAAAAGAAACAGAACAGTGTAACTTTAAGATGCTTGTCCAAACAGTAGCTTGAACCAAAGACTACATTTAAAGTTGGAACAGGGCACATGACACACAGGAAGAGAGAGAGAGAGAAAGATGGATGGATACAGAGTTCCAAATGCTATTACAAAGGAAGTTCAGCTGGATACTTCTCCATTTCTATTTTAATAGACCAATAAAACAGAAGGAAGTGCTATGAGGAATGCATCCCTCGCACCGCCTCGGCAGCTGCTGTAGTGAGCTATCCACAGCTACAGCGTCAGCTTTAAGCGCTGCTCCTGCTTAGAACAGCAGCAGAGTTTAGGTTAGATGAGAAGTAATTTTATCTACAGACTACAGTAGCAACCACCATAATAAATGGTACTTAACAAGCTTTCTTTGAAGTCCTTTAAGGACTAATTTAGGAGGGGGTTGTTCTAAGTTAGAAAGCTAGGCTGTGTAATGTATTAAAGAAGGGCAGTTGAGAACAGCGTCAAAACCCAGCATCAATGGACTTAAAGAAGACACCTTCTTAAAAAGCCAAGCTATGGGAAATCTCTGTTTAGCAAATGGGAATCCTACCCACTGTATGGTAGAGGATATTCTTCTCCAAGTAATAAAGAAGAAACACCTGCAAAAACTTTTTAACATGGACCAGTTCATAAAACTAGGAATGCAAACTTAGACTTCTGCTTGGAAAGTTTTCAGGACTGGCTAACAATCAACAACCCAAGAATTACTTGAAAAATGGCATGACACGCCAGCTCATATTCAACCTTCAATGTCTGAAATAAAAACAAAGATAATATGGAAACTAACAATGAAAAAAATTAAAGAAACAAACAAAAAAGACATTTCAGCATTAGCTACTTCTGCTACCTAACTTATGCACCTAATGAATAAATATATCTCTTATTGGATGATATGGAACACAAATAAAACTGTATCAGTGACATGTATTGCAATTAAATTTGCCATCACACAAATACTAGGAAAACATAAATAAAATATACCAAATCAATACAACACTGAGCATGTAACATCAAATAAATTCATTTCAGAGTTTGTAATATAATTGTAAAATTAATCAAAACCAAAATGTGCTGTACTGTTTACAACTACTTTGATTAACAGAAATCATTTCAGTAAAAGAAATGAGAATCCACAAGTAAGCTACAGAAACCTTTCTGGGAGTTTCTATCCTTATTCTCTTATTCAATTTATTACTAAGTTGAATTTAATAAATTGAAGCATTTTCCAAATGTCTCAGACAATTCCACTCCACAGCAAAGCCACTGCATTTAGATAAATTGACAACCTTGACCAACAAAGTACCCTCTCAACAGAACAGTACACAACAAGAAACCATATAGACTTCTTCACACTACTCTGCCAAAGCTCTTTAACCATCACCTGAGATGAAACGTGCTGTTTCCAGGTTTAGCCTGCCCTTGGCCTCACTGAAACTTGTTAACAAGCGCACTTTAGCAACCACAGCAGTGCACCAGGCAGGTACTTGCCTATCAGCTCCAGACTGAAGCTTAATTTATTGCACAATTATCACTAAGCAACCACAAGATAGGAACAATCATTAGTCACTTCCACCTGGGAATGAGTTTTAACCAAAGCAATCTAATTGAAAGGCTTTACACCCTCTTTTATCAATCTTTTGATTCAGCCAAACCAATACAAATAGCTTCTTCAAAAAGAAGTCTAAACAAAATAAAAAACTTCTTACTGCAAATTCTTGTTTATAATGGCAGAATAATAGTTCTGAAAGCAAACATTCTGCCCATTTTTTTTCTTTCAGAAGATTACTTCTTAGAACACCTGGTCTAAAAAACCTATTATTTGCTTCTTTATATAGACTAATTATCATTAAGAAATGCTAGCACTGTAAAGAACTTATTTCACTCATCAGTTAAAAAGCAACATACAGCTTAATCAGCAGAAAAAAAAAAAAGAAAGAAGTGAAAATACACTAAAAGTTACTTGAAAAATACAGCAGTGCACTAATACAGCCAATTTTTAAACTTGCAAATAGCATAAAGAAAATACTTAAGGACTTATATATAACACTTGCAAAAAAATTCCTGTTGAGCCCACAGACATGTCTAAAAACACAAGCCCTAGGGAAGTGTGGGGTCTTGACCCTGGCCAGTAGCAAGACCCCCACCCAGCTGCTCTCTCACACGCTCTCCTCCGCAGAATAGGAGGAGAAAGTAAGATGTAAAAGGTGATGGGTTGAGGTAAGGACAGGAAGACCACCTACCATTTACCATCACAGGCAAAACAAATTTGACTTAGGGAAAATGAATGCAATTTACTGACAATTAAAATAGGTTCTGACAGTGAGAAACAAATTAAAACAACACCTTTCCACCCACCCTTCCTTCTTCCCAGGCACAGCCTCACTCCTGACTCCTCTACCTTCCCCCCTGCCCCAAGCAGCGCAGGAGGGTAGAAAACAGGGTTTGTGGTCAGTCCATAACTGTTCCTCACCACTACTCCTTCCACCTCACATTTCTCCCCGCTCCAGCCCAGGTCCTTTCCACAGGATGCAGCTCCTTCAGGACATATCCCCCTGCTCCAGCACAGTCCTCCTCAGGGGCTGCAGGGGGTCTCTGCTCTCGTGCCTGGAGCATCTCCTCTTTCACTCACCGTGTTGTCTACAGGGCTGCTTCTCTCACATTTTTCCTCACTCCTCTCCCACACAGCTGCGTTTTTTCACTCTTTCTGAAATACGTTAGCACAGAGGTGCTGCCATTTTGGCTGCTGGGCTCAGCTGTACCCTGGCTGGAGGCAGCTGGAGCCAGCTGTGTCCAGCGCGGGGCAGCTCCAACTTCTCAGAGGCCACCCTGCAGCTCCCCAGCACCTGGGCAGGAAGGTATTTCCATGGTAGTCCCACTTTCTGTCAGACTAAAGAAACACACTGGACTGCCAGATGAGAAGCCTTCATGTGAACACTGACTTTGGATCAGCACACGGTTATCTCTCTGCTATAATTTATGTTTAACTGGGCACTGCAATGGTAGCTGTCACCCGCCATCAAACCTTCACCCTCCACAACAACAGGCATAGTTATGCAAGGAAAAGTTTCTTCCTCTATTTTTTTGTGGTAATTTTAATACATGCTGAACTTGATTGTAGATCAGAGATCTTCAAGGCATAAACAAGATATTAAACAAGGTTTAAAAAGGTACAGGTTGAGCCTTTTTTCTCTACTATGCCAAAGACGGGGAGAAAAATAATTACACCTAGATGTAAGGTACAGCAAAAACTCTACTATGTTTTTTCTTTCTGTGGAGAAAGCTGGAAGAATGACATGAATAAAGAAAGAGATGATATGGGGCAAAGAGAAGTATTGGAAAATCGCAAAAATTCAGTTGGCATGCTGTCAGCTTCCCATAATTTGTTAAAACTCTTCAAAAAAAGCTCTTTCAAGATGAGAAATTTTAATAACACACCTTGCCAAGCACCACTCTTAGGGCACACAGCAATGGCTACCCACTCCACATCCTACAGCCACAGCATTCAGTATTTCGCTTTTGTCCCAAAGAGGACTTTGCTCGTGGTGCTCTACTGACAGGTTCTTCAAGACTCCTCCTTCTAATTTTCAGCTAAATCTATTAATTATCGATGTATATATTTTAATTTAGCCCAACACTTCCCCCTCTTTCGCATTTATTCTGCTGGAATGCTTTCAGAAACATAAGTAACAGGATCCCTTTTCAGCACTCACTTCAACAGACTAAAGAAATCTTGCTGTTCCTTTGCTCCTCCCAAGGTATCTCTAATATCTATGTTACCTCACTGGACCTGTCCTGGTTGAATTCTTATTTCTTAAATGAATATGGACAGAAAGTGTACACAATATACCATACAAGGTCTCATTATAGAGATACATCAGTATTTCTCATTAATGACCATACCACAAAAGACCACATCTGCCTTTTTCAGAGTTCTACTTCATCTGCGGCTCAACCTCCCGTCCCTTCTTCATAAAAAACACCCAGATCACCCTCTTCCTCTGCTGCTCCTGAACTGCTAAACTCTCAATAAACTTATTGGTGTGTAATCTATCCTAAGGTGCATGAAGTTTCATAGTATAACATTCTATTTCAAATTATTTATTTTATCTACTCCTGAGGGTTGTTGTCATAATTTCTTGCTATCTTGTGCCTAATTATTGGTAATATTTCAAAACTCTCATCAGAGCTGACTCACATTTTGGGCAAGTAACATTACTGAAAATGCTGAAGTATATTGCTTCTAAAACCATTACCTGAAAAAAATCAACCCTATGAGACGATTCCTTATTCACTTCACACTAAGTTCTTAACTAACCTCTCTTCTTCTATTAGCAAAGCTAGAGATTTTTCTTGTGGCACTACACCTCCATAGATTTGGTTTAAATACATAAGGCCATATGATTTTTAGATGAAGATGTGCAAAACAACCATGTTAATCTGACAGCATCTTTTTAAGTCTAGACTGCATTTTATGTAATTTACCTTGATTTTCAATTACTTTCCTACAGAAAATCACGTACAGGACTTCAGAATGGATTACATATTCTATGCATCATGTTCCAGTCACAGCACCACCCTTGACTTGAACAACCTGAAAATACTAACAGTCATTCCACTGTTTAGTATGCCTATGCCTTCAAATTTCCAGGATGGAGATAATATTACCTTTCAACTTTATTTTTGTTGTCCCTGAATAGTATATGCACTTCAAAACTTGTGGTGTTCTCATCACTGCTATTCCATCAAGTATCTGCTGTACTTACAAATCGTCTCAGACCCCATATACATGAGTTGATTAAGTTATCTACTTTATTGCCCATTTATCCGGCAGTATATCAATACATTTAAGACAGAAACAGTGCTTTCCTGAGTTCCACAAAACTCCTCCTCCCGCCCCAACTCCATCCTTGGCTCCATTACATCACCGCCATTCCTGGAATGCCGTTACAGAGGGAATGGGACAGTCAGCTGAGAGGGCTTGTCTTCTGCTCATGAAATCACTCCAGAGAGACCAAGTTTCACAGGCATGTCCAGCTAGAAAATTATGATAGCTAACAGTTGCCCAGTAGATTGTTCACTACTTTGAACATTTTTAAAACGCGTCAGATAACCATTTATACAAATCAGTGCACTTTATAATTCAGTAAAAATTCTGTAACTTTTTCTGTGAAACCATCTTCCACATTAAAGTTTCTCCAATTTGGCCATTGACTGACTTCAGCATTAAATAAGCAAACCTTGGTTTTGTTAATAAAAAAGCATTCAAATTCTTTTTAGAAGAAATGAAATTAAAAAAGAAAAAATGAAACCCATAGGGAAAAGGGCAGAAAAATCAACAGGTAATTATGCTAGTCACATCGCTTAATAAGCTTGTGCAAGTCATTTGGATACTGTGGAGATGGAGACTGTAGAACAACCTGATTAGAATGAAAAAATATTAATTAAGCCTCATAATATCCTGAAAGATAGCCAAGTGATATGCCTTCATAGAGACAGCACAAATTGACTTGTTCAATGTCACACCACCTCAGAGGAATGCTAATTTCCAATGAACTAACCTACAGTTTTCAGGTAAGCTTCATTTGGGGGATACACAAAAGTTCCATCTTCTCCTGGAGAGGAAAATATCTTTTGTTTCTTATTAGTCATATTGCTGAAATATCTTTACTGCCCTCTGGCGTGCATTTCAGCAGTAAATATATGCATCAAAGGAAAGATAATTGGCATTGATCTGAATACAACTGTTTCAGCTCATTTTTCTGACTACTTCTAAACAAGCCTCCAACTTCCCAGGACAAACAAGAGACATAATTCACATCTCCATGGTATTTATTGACCCAAAGCATCAGTTTAAAAGGTAGGTCTCAGCAACTACCCTAAATATAAATGTTAACAGAAAATACAGAATTTTGCTCTCTGTTGCTTCAGTTGACACTGTGAATTCAGTTCTCCTCACCTCTAGGAGTCTTTCTTTTCTGACTCAAATAATGCTACCAGAGCCTTTCCTGTTTTGACTTAAATAACGCTACTGTATTCTTAACTCAAAAAAAAAATCAACGAGAAAAACCTCCCTAACCATTTCCACTTTCTCATCCATTTCATCTCTTCCTCCTTTAACACAGAGCGGTTTTACAGGAATAAGCAGTATGATTACTGTAAACTCCACTGTGTTTCTCCCAATGTGGACAACTCAAGACATCCTTTCCTTGCCCACTCAACGCCTCCACAAGGAATATTTGGATACAGTTTCATGTAACCCCATATCAGATAAAACTCTTAGTCCTACAAGTTTACATTGTATCTAGCAAGTATATGGCCTTAGGGAAATCAGAAGAGTAACCTGAATCAGGAGAAAGCTATTCAATTTTACGTTTGGGTGATGCGTCCATCATACCAGTGACTAACTGTCACAGCTGGCGACTGCATGATTGTGAGATTTTATGCAAAGGAGGCTGCATGAGCGGTACCCCGGGGAGAAGAAGTGGGAACTTTTGTCAGCAGCCCAATGTGACACTGAATCAGCCATAACAGCAAATTACCCTCTAAAGTTCTCTGATCTGATCAAGTCTGAAGTCCAGTTTTGAGCTCCCCAGTACAAGACAGGCATTGACATAACAGAGTGAGTCCAGCAGAGAGCTGTCAAGATGATGAGGAGGACAGAGCACATAATGCATTGGGAGAGATTGAGAGAACTGGGTTTGCTCAGCATTCAGAAAGCTTCGCAGGATCTTACTGCTGTCTAAAACTATCTAACAAGAAGGTGTAGATAAGACAGAGCCAAACTCTTCCGAGGGGTGAACAGTGGATGGACAAGATGCAATGGATAAAAGTTGAAACATCCAAAATTCCAACTTAAAATGAGGAATTTCTTTCCCACCTCACCACTCTTTTTTTTTTTTTTTTTTTTTTTAAACCATGAGGGTGGTCAAGCACTAGAACATGCTGTCTGCAGAGACTGCAGAATCTCCATACTTGGAGATATCAAAAACTCAACTAGAAACAGCCCTGACATCATGCTGTTGTTGAAGCTGCTTTGAGCAGGAGGCTGGACTAGATGATGTCCAGAAGTTGCTTCTAAACTACATTAAACTGTGATTTTACTAAGTGCATCTGAGAGAAGGAGTTAAAGAAATTTTAGTAGATATGGCATTGATTAATTATTGCTGTGCATACTAAGGAATCAGGTTGATAAATAGTGCTTAATGTTTTGCCAACTGCTTGCTTAACAATTTGCTAAACATTGTGCAAAGTATCTGAAGCAGAAAGTCTTGCAATTCTTCACGAAAGACAGCTCCTGATAAGGACTAGGGGGTTACTTCAAGAACCAGCTAAAACCGACTCTGCAGCTTGAATAAAAGCTAAGGGATAACTGAGTTTGCGCAAGGACAAAAGGTTAACTAGCGGTGACGAAGAGGAGTCACCTAACTTCATCCCCACGACTCCCAATGACCACCACCAGGAGGCACTGCGCAAGCGCAGCCGGGAGGAGTTTATGAAAATGACCCCTTGGGACTAATTTTAATACGAAGCGGGATAGGTCATGCATATGTATAGGCGTATTGCGAAACTTCATGTATATGTAACACTTGGTTGTATAAATTTAAAGTGAGTTGCTGCATGAGGCGTGCACGGTTTTGGTGGGACTACCCCCCCATGCTGCCCAGCACTGAATAAACATACCTACTTTACAATCCTACAGATTGTGGAGTCCTTTTTCCGCACGTCGCATCAACCCTTTTCAAAGAGTTACTCAAAAAAGACTCATATAGCATTTTTGCTTTGGAAAAAAAGAGGACTAGAACTTGAATTCCAAAACTCAAAGCACTGCAACTCATGGTAGTATAACATACTTTTTTATTTTTTAAGTAAGAACATATAACGACATTCTGAGAAAATACTCCATTTATATCCCCCACAAGAAGTGACTGAATAAACAGCTCTGAGACTCCATTACTCAGCTGAGACACTTCAAGTGGCTGATCAAAGCCCTCTTGCCTTCTTGAGTGACCAAGAGTGCTGGATCTACCCCTTACTGAATTCTGAACAGAGAAAAGCATAGGCAAACCCACCCATTCAGGCAGATACTGCCAGCTACCACTAGCCAGATGTGAAAGACTGTGGTTCCTGAACTAACAGGATCAACTTGAGCGGCCTAGGGAATTTGAGTTATCTGACAGAACCCTACAGCGTAATACTGTCTCTGTAAATAGTAGGCTGTCTCTCAGCAACTGAGCCCTAAAGCTCAGAGAGAATAAGTCACATATCTGTGCGTGCCAGTCACAAAAAGCCAGATGTCAACTAAAGGAAAAGTACAACCAAGACCAACTAAATTCAGCCATTCAGGACCTGATTCGGGAACCATATTTCCCCATTGCCCTCCCCCCATATAGCAATAATTTAGCTCAAAATAAAACAACAAACAGTGTTTTCCAGCAATGCTGAGAAAATGCTTTAATCTGTCATTTTGGTATGTTTTCAAGAGGTTACACTAACTTTAGTGTAAAAAGTATCTTTCTATTAACACTAGAGGTAACACTTGAACTTAGAACTAGAGCTACCTGTTGCACTTAAAGCCATCACACCTAACTCTATGCAAAACTACCTCAAGTGAAAAAACTGACATACTATGAAACAAGAGAAATTACACAAATACATTTGATTGGGAGCTAAAGTATTATAAACACAGTGGTATCACCTCGGGTTAATTACACCAAGAACCAGATTCTGACTCACACCCCGTGGCATGCTCATCACATGGCTAATGAAGCAACTGCCACTCAAACCTCCAATCCCCTTTGCCCATGGTAAACAGTACAGTGAATAGAAGATCCCTACAGTTTCTGCAACAGAATACTGAGGAACGCTAAAAATCCTCAACAGCTTACTTCCAGAGGTCAGAATGAAAACTCTGGAAGCTGCTCCACAAGCCATTCCACTGATGACAACTAAACTCTCGGAAGAAGTAAACAGACAGGCATCCTGTGGTGGTAACCACTTCAGGCATCCTGTTCGGATTCTTAATTCAAATCTTAATTCTTTAATTCTGGACAATTTCAGCTGTCCAGCCCTAGTTCCCCACGGCACCAGTCAGCACTGTCAGCCCGGCTGCGGGAGGCCAGCCACACAGCAAAACCCGCAGGCAGCTGCGCACACACCAACAGCAGCAGAGAGGCGGGGGCCGTCCGGCGGGGCTCTTCCCGCCTCCCCCGGGAGCGGCGGCGGCGGCGGGACAGACGCTACTTACAGCCCTGGTCTCGTACAGCACCAGCTTCTGCACTGAGCTGATCATGGGGACGGCAGCCACCACCGCCACAGCCGGCATGGCGGCCGCGTAGGGCTCGGGCCTTGCCCCAGCCCCAAGGCACGGCAGAGGCAGGAGGGGCAGGGGACTGCCCGCCCGCCAGCAGCAGCAGCAGCAGAAGGAGGAGAAGCCGAGCTCCCCCTGGGAACGGGGCTGGGGGGGAAACGCAAGGACACTGGAGACCGAAAACCGGACCCAGCCTGCCGCGGCCGTGACAGACGGAAGCCGGAAGTGCGGACACGCCACCGCGCAGGCGCGCCCACGGGCGGGAGAGAGAGCACCGCCTGCCCTGCAGTTGCCTTGGTTACGGGGGTACACAAGCCGGAGGCGGCGGGGCGCGCGCGGCGGCCGTTGCGCCCTCACTCTGCTCCCTCCCCCCGCACCTCCCTCAAGGTAAGTGCCCCCTCCCTCCCCCCCCCCACCGGCGTGCTGGCGGGGGGCGCTGCGTTATTCCTTTGGTTTGGTTTTCGTGCTTAGGAAATCGCCCTTTCATTGTAAAGGTTCGGGAAGGAGTGAAGCCGCTGGAAACGCCAGGTAAAGTTCAGCCCGTGAGTCTCCGTGAGAGAAATGGAGGGTTGGTTGGTTTGTTAGTGGTGTTTTTTTTTTAATATCAAAATACCGTCCCTATCGTTCAGAAGGTCTTACTCTGAAAGTGTCATGAACGTTTCAGTTCGATGTTTCAAAACAAACTTTTCAGATTTTCATCCTGAAGTAGAATTTTTTAATTTAAAAATTACTGGGGTGGGGGGAGATGGGGACTTAAGTGGTCCTTAAAGAAAGCGAGGTTTTATTTTGCCTTCTTCACACCATGCTTCATCAAACCCCTCATGTTTTTGGACTCCATTTGTTCGGCCCACACATATTTTGCTCCAGCTTACCTTAATTAGAAACTTGTTTCTATGTCACTTTCTTGCATAGTGCTGGATGTGCTGCATAGTGCAGTTCTGGCAGACCTGGGATTTATGAGAGGATTACAGAACAGATCATGAGCCATGATTTTATTCGACAAAGCCTTGTTCGTGTACCTAGCTGTGGACACAGCAAGTAGTTCCATCAGCTGTGATGGGGCTCTTCTGTGTCTGAAGCTCACAAGCGAAGGCCTTAGCAGGGCCATGGTCCATTTCAGGGACCAGAGAGAAGTTACAGCTGTGTGATAATTGGAACAGGAAGGAAAAGGCAATGAAGCAACTACATACTCTTTAGAAAAAGACCTACAGGCAGTTTGAGAGTCAGGAAGAAGTCATTATCAACATCCATATCATTGCAGTTGGGGACTGGGAGTGGTTCCAACAATCCCTTATTTTTCAGAAGCAATTCTTCTCCTAGTAATGGGTGCATTATGTATGTTCTCTAAATGCTTTTTTTTCTTCTTATAACAGCTTTTGTTACAAAGCAAATCATCTTCTATCACATTATTATTCAGTTCCATTTTTAAGTATGTGTCATTTTACACATATAAGCTACTGCATTTTAAAATAAGCTTTTTTTTTTCTCTAGTCTTAGATAAATTATGGCTTCACAAGAGGAAAAACAAGCTCAACCCTTTGCAGACATCTTTGATGAACATGAAGCTGAAAAATCCTTTCTGTTGTCCAAGCCCACTTGCTTAGTTGTCCTTGGAAAGCCAGTAAGATGTCTGATAGAAGTTTTTTCTTCAGATCTTCTGCTAACAATTTGACTTTTCCTTTCAAAACATTAGTTTAGTGACACTGCCAGAAAGATCAAAGACCTGTGTTTTAATCTTTTTCTCTTTGCAAATCCTGCGGAGTGTGGTAAAGATTCTGATCTCATTTAATGAGGCCAATTTTTGGCCAGAGTGACAAGTCAATTACAATTAGAAGTGTTATTATTGTAATTAAAAGTCACATGTTGCTTAAAAAGTTTCTTCTCTTTTCACATTGGCAACTGGATTGTTTTTACGTTATTTCACTATTCTAACTTTTGAAAAACTTGACAGATTAAAGACATAAATAGGCATAAAAGAACCTTCAGGTTAATGCACTGATATGCAATGAGATATTAATATTTAAATGACCTGAATGATGTAATTATATGTCATATATTTGGGAATAACTGAAATCCACCACGGTGTCCTGATAAGGAGATTTGTACTATATTTTAACTATAATTCAAGGTCTCTATTTTTCTCAAATAATTTGTGGCCTCCTTTACTTAGGAAAATTTGATGTTTTCTAATCACAGACTTCTCAGATTTCTTCTTCCCAAATGTAGGAGACTCTATGGGTGGTTTTACCCACAGTTTGCTGAAGGGGGTTCTTTTTTGGTGTGAGTTTGCCTTATGTCTATACTGAATCTGGTATGCACTTAAACACGCCATTGGTGCCCTGAAAGCTGCTTTCCTCTTTAATATTGCAGTTGCTGATGAAAGGTGCCTTTCGAGCACCCCACTTCCAGTGTGAACACAAGTTCCTCTAGCAGCTTGCCCTCTACATTTGCCTGTGATTCCATTAGGTACAGCAACAGAGCCTGAAATGACCATACAGAAATCTGCTTTGTGCTGCCTAGTGCGTAGAGAGATGGAATCACAGAATGGTTTGGGTCAGAAGGGACCTTTAAAGGCCATCTAGTCCAACCTCCCTGCAAGAAGCAGGGACATCTCCAATTGCTCAAAGCCCCGTCCAACCTGGCCTTGACTATTTCCAGGGATGGGGCATCCACCACCTCTCTGGGCAACCTGTTCCACCACCCTCATTGTAAAAAATTTTTTCCTTAGATCCAGTCTGAATCTACCTCCCTCTATTTTAAAACCATTACCCCTTGTCCTATCACAACAGGCCCTGCTGAAGAGTTTCTCCCTGACTTTCCTGTAGGCCTCCTTTAGGTACTGCAAGGCCAGTATAAGGTCTTGAAATTGCACAGGCCTGGCCAAGAGGGCAGGGAATTAAATATTCTATTTTTATGATAATATATTTTATTTATATGGATGATGTGTAGAACATTTATCTTATTTAAGGTAAATTTATCTTATTTAAAATAAATGTGCTAAGTTAAAAACCTAGTGCCATTAAAGCAAAACCAAATACGTATATTCTCATCATGCCTCTAAGATGTAAGGTATGAGTAGACTGGAGTGTTTGCTGATATGTTGTTAACTGGGAATGTGATTTATTTGTGTTTTTTTACTATTTTTTAATCACACAAAAATTATTTAGGGCAAACAGACATCAAAAAGGTCTTGTACACCCTTGAAAAAAGGGCATAATCCTAAGGGTGGAAGCTGGTGAGTTTTGCAAAATCCCATTCAGGTAGCTGTACTCTTAGAGGCCTCATTACTCTTGGTTATGTTAGTTCCTCAGGATTCATGTAAGTGATAAAATAAATATTTTGTCAGTATCTAAATGAGATTTGTGGACTAACAAGGGCAATTTTTACCTATTTGTTGTTTTAATCAAATAATACTATCCCTATGTATCTTAGAAATGGCTGAACAGGTTTGCTTTATAATTTGCTTTGAGACTAAAGATAATAAGAGTTTCTCATAGGAATCTATGGGCAAATCCTAGTTGAGTTTGAGTTGCTCAGAAACAAAGTCAGTATAATTACTTTGAAGGTAATTAACTGCAAAGGATAGTAACAATATATTAGCAATGCTAGGCAGTATAAAATAGAGGATAGTAGAGTGTTTGTGTATGCTCAGTGCATGACTCAGAGCCCCTAATTCTGATAGTAGCTTTTAATTGTTAATTTGTGTAATATGTTTGTGGGTTTTTTAAAATTTCTGCCTGTTTTTCTTTTAAATGTGTATTTTTTATTTTAAGGGTTCTGGAAAGAAAACATTAGCTAGAAAACTAGCACAAATGTGGAAATGCATTTTCATAGAAGGTAAACATACACTATATTTGGAACATTGCATTGACTTCATAATATCTTTTGGTTTAGAATATCTCTCTCTGTTCCCTGAAATTCAAATTGTTGTGTTTCTGATTGCAGTAAAAACTAGTGATAAGGACCAAGTAGCCATTTTGCCAGAAATGCAATTGCTGAAAAACAGCCTTCTAGTTATAGAGAGGCTTAGAAAATAACTTAGGGGTTTTTTGGGGGGTTTTTTGTTTTTTGTTTTTTTTTCTGAAGGCGATATACGTAACACATAATAAAATTCTATTCCCAGTCTTGTAAGGTGATTCATGTGACCCTTCTTGTTTGCATGGAGGCAACTCCTTCAATTCCAGAGAGCACAGAGGTTTTCCAATACAGACCATGAAAAAATAGAAGGATGTGTCCTTTCTGTTTGTGCAGTGCCTAATACAAGGAAGGATGTACTCCAGGAAACAGAAGCATAGCTTTTGCATCAGTATAAGTAATAATGGAAGGAATGGGAGCTGGCACTTTCAAATTTCTAAAACAAAATTATTTGATGGCTTATTTCAAAAGATGCAGTTAATTTCTCCTACTGTGCATTTACCAGAATACAAAATATCATTTCATTTTGTGAGCTATCCAGCTGCATTTCTGACAGTCCCTCTCATCAGAGATTTTTTAAGACCTATAGAGTAAAACCTGTTGCTTACAACATTATCTTATACCTTATCAACACATCACTAGAGATTTTTTTTTTTCATTTTGAGGCATCTCAGCAAGAAAGTAGGTTCCTACAAAAAATAATTAATTCTCTGGCAGTTTTCTTTTATATTAATTTTGCCAGCAGTAACTAAAAAAAAAAAAAATCTGTAATTTTGTTAAAGCCATGGTAATATTTTTGTATCCATGACATAATTCACAAATCTTGACTCATTCACTTAAGTTTTACGAAAAAAAAGAAAACTTTTCCACCAGATTCGCCCTACCAGTTTGAAGGCTAATATAATCTTTATAAGTAGAAGAAAAGAAGGCACATAATAACTGTTACTATGAAGCAATTTATTGAGTGCCTTTTTGGGGACACCAAATTATAAATCTCATTTTATGGTATAAATGTTCACAGTTGTTCTAATTATGAACTAACTATATATCAATTTTCATTACATTTTTTCTTTTAAATGTGCCCCCTAGTATTTTTTATTGTTCTAATGAAAGCCTCATAGCGGATGCTGTACCACTTCATATTCGTGTGAATACAGAGGCTTATTTATCAAATGGAGTATCTTTATCTTTTTTGAAGATTTGGAATTATAATATGGTAAAATTTAGTTTTAATAAAGTGCTTTTATGACTTATGTAAAGATATAGTTTTTACTTCATAGGATTGTCTAACAGAAAAATTAATACCTGGTCCAAAACATAGATCAGACCAAAATCAGAAGGGACGTTAGGGATGTACTTAAGCTAATCCATATTATTTGAATTTATTTAAAGCATTACTGACAAATGTCACACTTGTTTTTAAAAATCTCTAGGCAGTCTCTCTCTGTAACATAGACTCTGCCATTAGAAAATTTTTCTCAATGCCTGATATAAATCTTGCTGAGCTTTTTTTATGCCTTATTTCTAGTAGATTCAGATAATTATTCTTTTCTTCTTTTGCTCATGATATTTCTTTTAATCTTCTTTCATCTAGTGTACCCATACATGTGTGCACACACATTCCTTCAGCTTTTGCTTTTTTTTTTTAATTTTTCACATCAAAAAAGAAAGAAACAAAGAAATTCAGCATACAGAAATATTAATAATGTAGCTCAGAAAGGACCTCCAGAGGTCATCAACTCCAACCTTCCACTCAAAACTGTGTCAACTAGAGAAGGTTGCTCAGGGCTGTGTCCAGTTGAGTGTGGAGTATCTTCAAGGATGGAGACTCCATCAGCTCTCTGGATGACACTTTCCAATGTTTGACAACCTTCATGATGAAAAATTACTTCCTAATTACCCCACTGGAATTTCTCATGTTCCTAGTTTTGTCTTGCTTCCTGATCTAGCTGCACTTCTGTGAAGACAGCATTTCTGTCTTTGTGCCTTCACAGTAAGTCATTTTAGATGGCAATAAGAGCTGTCATTTTCTCCAGGCTGAACAAGGCCAGTTCTTTTGGCTTCTCCTAGTACGTTCAACACTTTTAATCATCTTGGTGCCCTCCACTGGACTCACTCTAGTGTATCAATATCTGTCCTGCACTGTGTTATTTATTAAAAAAATAATCAAAGTTAGAGAATTTTTAAATAGGAAATGTGTTCACAGTTTTTTTAATTTGACAAAAAAAAAATCCATTTATCCAATGAATAGGTCAATACTCATAAATAAAACAGGGCCAGGGTACATGTACAGTGCTGATTTTCAGTTGTCTCTGTTGTTTGTTAGTATATTCCCTCTCTCAGTTTGGGCCCATGTCAAATAATGCCCTCCAAACACACCCATTCATAGTATGAAGGATAGTGTGCCTGCCAGTCATCATTACTAGTAGGAGCAGTTTGGAAACAGCCTCTGTGTTCTGGCATGAGCCACCTGGCTTCAGGGCCTTTCTCTGGCCTGGTTTATTAATAATATAGATGTAGCCTTAAGGCTACATTCTTGAAAAAATTATTGAGTGACTGCTTATTTCAATGGTATAGAAGTGTGAAAGACTTTCAGGATCATTCAGCTATGATGTCACTGTCCACAGAGACAGAGGCCAGGCCTTTCAATTTGATGGGTGTCAAATTTAGTATTTATTTAATTTTAGATACTTAGAATATATAAGAAGTAGATTTTTTAAGGGCTTTTTAAAAAGCCCTTAAAGCCCCTTTTTAAGAGCTCTTTAGACACACAACTGATTTTGTGTGTCTAAACAGTTCTTTTTCTAAAACTTGCTTTTAAAATTTGAGGTTTGAGCTCAGTTACTCATCTCTGGATTAACCATCAGTAATGCTAATTTGATATAAATCAGTAGTTAAAATAATCTTGTTGTAGATTTGTCTGTATTATATATAGGGCTAAATTGTGGGAAAAACATCTACCCAGACATTACAAGAAGGTACCAAGTTCTGGATGGACTAAATATAGTAATCACCCTAATTATAATGGCTGATTGCTTGGAGCACACATACATCCTCATGTGTGTACGTGTGTGAATGTATGTATCTCTGCATGTACGTGTCTGCATATAAAATATTTTAATTAATTATTTTAATTTTATTCTGTCTGATGTGTTTTCTCAGCTTTGGAAGTAATTCAAACCAATATTCGTGAAGAAACAGAATATGGGCTTAAGGTAAAGGTCTAATCTTCTACCAAGTTTTGTCATATTCTTGACAAATACCTATTATATAAGACTATGTTTTGCATTTTACCTTAGTGTCAAGAATTGCTTTTTAAAGGTCAAAGTATTTCTGAAGAACTGGTTACAGAAATGATTCTGAAAAAGATTGAGTCACCAGAAGTTGCTCATTTTGGTAAGTATATTTATAGCCTAAACTTCTTAGAATGAGCTACCTATAATTTTTACACACTTTGCATCCATTACTGCTCAAATATAATTTATTTTGTATAAGATGGTAGGATCTTTTCATATGCTCCTTGGGTTGTGGAATATCCATAAACTGAGAGTGTATTTAGGGATTAATTTACTAATATGGGAGATAAGCAAGTGTCATACCAATCCTACCTTGTGCTAATTTTGAGGAAATGAATTTGCCCCAGATTTGAAGTGTTGCTGTGATTCTCATTTGACATTATTATCTGGTTAGAAAAGTTTTAGTATGTAAAATACAGATTTGTTTGTTTGTTTGAGTATTTCTATAACAACAACAACAACAAAAACCCACCAGCAAAAATATTTTGAACTTTTAAAATAATGAAAAAGAAGGAAAACAGATTATTTAAAATACAAAGTATTACGATCTCTTTTTTTTCTTACATTGTTTATTCCCTTTGCATTTTGTCACTAAGAGTAAGTTAGATGAGAATCGTATTGGTAGTGGTAATATTTCTTCTTTTTGAGGAAAGATTATGTTAATTGAGGCTGTTAAGACTAGGGCTGCAGATCTTGCTAGAGTCTGAACCTGCTTAACAGAAGAGAAAACAAATACATTGCTAAGTGGAAAGAAAGTAAAAGAAAGAGTAGTTTCTTTTTCTAGTGCTGACTTTCATTTGAAATTTCTATTATAGGACAGAGATGGGTATAGTGCCGAGAAAATATTAAGTATCTACTGCTCTGAAAACTAGCACGCTTCTATCAGCTTTCAGTTGCAATGGTTTTTGTTGCTACTGTAGTCCAAGACTAAACAGTTTTGCAAAAGATGCAGCCTTACTTGGTGAAACTAGGCTTTTAAAACAGTAGGCAAAAGACAGAGAAATAGGGAAGAAATTTTAAAGAAGGAGATTATAAAGAAAGAAAAATTTGAGAGAAGAAGTAGCAGCAGAAGTGCCAGTCTCTTAATCCATACGTCAGGACTTTAATAAAAGCCTGAAGAGATGTCTGTGGCTTCTGAGTTCCCCTCTTTGAGTCAGTCTGATGATTAATGCCTAAAACGTGTGTATCCCATAGGAGCACAGAGATCCTAGAGACTGTAAACATGACTATAAAGTTGATAAAAATTTGGTTCTTGTAGCCAAAACATTTGCTATATTACAGATGGCTCAAAGTAACAAGGAATAGAATAACCTACATCCTCACTATTCTTCCTACAACTAGAACTTACTTAACAAAAATTGGTTTTGGAAATATTTTCTAGTTCTAATAACTTTTTGTTTAGCAACTGTCTTAATCTAATCCTTGGAAAGCTTAAGTAGGCTTTCAGCAAGAACTAATCAGTCAATTTGCTATAATTATTCATTAAAGATTTTATAAAGTGTTGTATGAGAGGCTGAGCTTTTTACTTTTAACTTTTGTTTTTAATATTGTAAACCACAAGTTTCTAAACAGTACACACAATAAGGGATTATTTTCAATTATATTCTTCTGACTCAAATAATAAAAACGTATTATGTTGGAGAGTGATATGTCAGAGGTATTCAGAAGTACTAGAACAAATGATAATATTTAAAAATTGTAAGTCACTAAAAACAGATTATTTTTTTTTTTGGCTTCTGAAGGAAGTCCCATAAGAAGCTTATAAGCTATGTCTTGAAATAAGCAATGTCTCTTTTTAAAATAACATAGATACTGAAGCATTGGAAAATAAAAAGCATTTTCTGTATTTTAGGGAATTGCAGGTAAGAAAATACAGAAAATGCTTTTTTTTTTTTTTTTTTTTTTAAATAGAACAAGAAAACAACCAGAATTTCATATCATGTTAACCTGAATAATATTTGTAAAGGAGAAATCTATGTAATTGTCACAGTGGAAAACTGCTCAATTAGCATGATTTAAATCAAATCAGGACCAAAGTTGTTTATTGATCTATTAATGGCAAGTAATTAACTGGCAATCAGTGTACTGGCAGTCAGTGAAGAGGTTCAGTATCAGCCACACAACAGACAAACCACAGCACTAGGCACTTCCCAAATACCAATAAACGCCTACAAATTTCTAAATACCCTCCTAAAACTAATTCCAAAGAGTATAGTTCAACTTGCATGGTTATGCATGCAAACCCTCTATCAAAAGATGAGTGGAAGTTACAAGCACACATTTCCTTTTCTGAGAATGCATGTTCACCTATTTAAGCACACTTTCTGTTGGAAACGTGGGTTCTATAGCTTTGTCTGTCTGTGCCATTTCCTACAGTCTCCTAATCGACACACCAGTGAGAAAGCTCCCCATGAGCCCACACACACACACTCGAGGTATGGGTCACTGTGTGTTTAACCCTGTTCTGTCAGTCCAGTAGCCAAAGTACTGTTTAAAGCAGATGAGTATAACTAGTCCTATATTTGACATAACTTTCTAAAAGTTGTATTTAATAAAATGTATTCGGCAGGTTATGTTCTCAGTGGATTTCCTTCTCTCTCAGAGGAATACATGACTGTTTCACAGCAAATAGAGAAAATAAAGAATCTAAAATTAAAACCGGATTTCCTGATTAACATTAAGGTAGTGTCATCTTCAGTAACTTGCTAGTCATTTTCCTAGTTAGTAGACTCATATGCTGCATAACTCAAATGATAATATTTTCCCCTGTGCAATTCAGTATAGTATTTATTGAGGAATAATAAATTGTTCTCTTTTAAATTGGAATGGAATTACACTGGTTTGTTTCATTATAAATATTGCTCACGTAAAATAATGAACATTGCCTAAAACTTCAGTAGCAGTTACAGTCTTTCTTTACACCTCTACCAATTAGAAGAGATACCTTTTCAAGAAAAGAAAACTTTGAATAACATTATTATTATTATGGGATTTTTGGATACATGTACACCTGCCATTCATGTATTTTGGGAAGAAGCCTTCCACATATGGAAGTTAGAAAGCAAATTGTTTTATTTTTTACTCACTAATTGTGAAACTGCTTCTTAGTTACTATTAATTCATCTTGTTTACAAATCTCAACTTCTTCATGAGTAGTAATGTGACATACCAAATACTTTACAAAAGTGACTCTGATATAACCAGAGAAACATAAACCATTGTTAGCGTAGGATTAAGAGGACTTTCTCAATGTAACTTGGAATGGGCTCGCTGGCTACATCCAGGTTACTAAATAAAAGAAGGCAAGAGTGACTCTTCAAACATCAGCCCAACTAGTTTGTCAGAACACAGCTAACCTGTCTTGTTAGTCAGAATGGGGCGGCCGTGTCCAAGCTGCCTGCTGGAAAAGGCCCTTGGCCTGTGCCATTCTCCAGATTGTGCCCAGCTGCTCACCAGGGAGAATACTAGCTGGCCCGCACCAAACCTTGCCAAACTCCATGCAGATAAACTGATAGTATGTATTATAATGAACAAGGGTTCAAGCCCTTCCTCTTGCAATGTTTTATTTATTATCAACTAGATTATTTCCATCTTTTACTCTGAATGTGCAGAATGAGCTGCCAAGGCAACTGAATAGTCAGCCTCTGGCTCTGTGCTCCATTCTCATTGGGATTTTAATTCTAGTTGTCACATCTATGTGGTTTGTCAGATGCTAAGCTTCAGTGCACGGACCTAGTCTATCACTTTGTCAGATTTAAGTCCTTGTTTCTTTTTAATTCCATGCTTTTGAGACTTAATTTGTTTGACCATGCATTAAAGAAAATTTGTAAATGCCTACATCAAACCTTTTTTCCTGTGTTCATGGAAAGATCTTAAAACATCAGAGAAACATATTTTTGTGCTGCTTTTTGGGCAGTTTTAATTTTTCAAGCTACAAAAAGTCAATCCTTGTATTAATACCAGATAATGAGAAATCCTGTGGATGGAGCCTATAGGAGTGGCACATCCAATATCATCTTAGCTCAGAAGTGAGGAGGTGCAAACAGCCACAAACTGTTAGAATCACAGAAAAGGTTGGAAAATACCTTTAACATCACCAACTCACGTTGGCTTTTCCTTGAAAGGAATGTTCTTTTAGTTAGGATAAACTTCTTAGCCAGACCTCTCAAATCTTAATTATTACTAATTTTACCACCACAGACCACATCCAGATTTATCTGTGTTTAATGTTAAACTAAATTGTGTTTGCAGCGCTTTTTATAGAAAGACCATTGCTTACTCTTCCAGAGCTCCAAACTGCTGAACTCCTTTAGCCTCTGAGACAATGGCACTATGCTTTTGGGTAATAGTAGAGCTCTAAGAAGTCAGAGGCACCTAGTAAAATTGACTGAATCTTAGAATTATAGAATCATTTAGGTTGAAAAAGACCCTTAAGATCATCAGGCCCTACCATAAACCTAACACTGCCAAGTCCACCACTAAACCATGTTCCTAAGTGCCCCACCTACACATCTTTTAAATACCTCCAGGGATCATGACTCAACCACTTCCCTGGGCAGCCTGTTCCAGCGCTTGATAACCCTTTCGGTGAATAAATTTTTCCTAATATCCAATCTAAACCTCCCCTGGCACAACTTGAGGCTATTTCCTCTCATCCTATTACTTGGGGAAAAAGAGACCAACATCCACTTCACTGTAACTTCTTTTCAGGTAGTTGTAGAGAGTTATAAGGTCTGCTGTGACCCTCCTTTTCTACAGGCTAAACAACCACAGTTCCCTGAGCCACTTCTCATAGGACTTGTGCTCTAGACCCTTCACCAGCTTCGTTGCCCTTTTCTGGACATGCTTCCAGCACCTCAACGTCTTTCTTGTAGTGAGGGGGCCAAAACTGAATATAGTATTCAAAGTGCAGCCTCACCAGTGCAGAGTACAGGGGGATGGTCACTTCCCTACTCCTGCTGGCCACACTGTTTCTGATACAAGCCAGGATGCTATTTGCCTTCTTGGCCACCTGGGCACACTGCTGGCTCATATTCAGCCAGCTGTCGACCAACACCCCCAGATCCTTTTCCACTGGGCAGCTTTCCACCCACTGTTCCCCAAGCCTGTAGCATTGCATGGGGTTCTTGTGACCCAAGTGGCCTTGACCCATCCATCCAGCCTGTCCAGATCCTTCTGCAGAGCTTCCTACCCTCAAGCTGATCAACACTCCTGTCCAATTTGGTGTCATTTGTAAACTTACTGAGGGTGCACTCGATCCTCTCATCCATGATAAAGATATTAAACAGAACTGGACCCAAAACTGAGCCCTGGGGGACTCCGCTTGTGACCGGCTGCTAACTGGATTTAACTCCATTCACCACAACTCTCTGGGCTCAGCCATCCAGCCAGTTTTTTACCCAGTGAGGAGTACGCCTGTCTAAGTCATGAGCCACCAGCTTCTCTAGGAGACTGACAAAGGCTTTACTAAAGTCCAGGTAGACATCATCCACAGCCTTTCCCTCATCCATTAAGAAGGTCACCTTGTCACAGAAGGAGATCAGGTTAGGCAAGCAGGACTTGCCTTTCATGAACCCACGCTGACTGGCCCTGATCATCTAATTGTCCTGTACGTGCTGTGTGATGGCACTCAAGATGATATGCTCCATAACCTTCTCTGGCATCAAGGTCAAACTGACAGGCTTGTTGTTCCCCGGATCCTCCTTGTGGCCCTTCTTGTAGATAGGCATCACATTTGCTAAACTCCAGTCAACTGGGACCTCTTGCTCAAGTCCAAACCACTTTGGCATTAATTGCTATGGCAATCACAAGCCTGTCTGCAAAATACTTGTATCCATAAACTACACTTACACTTGTTATACCACAAGGTATAACTTGCATGGTAAAATGTGCTCAAGTAGTGGCTACACTCCTGATATGGAATGTTAAATACTGATGCGGAAAAACTAAGTCTTTCTTTAATACTTGCTGCTTTTGAAAATTTTGTGTTTACTCAGAATGTTATTGGAGAAGTTGTTTATGACTTTGAATATTTGCCAGACTCCTACTCTCTATTCTGCAGTTTCAGAAAAAATAACATTGTTATAGCAGTACAATAAACACATTTTCCTTTTAATTATTCCTTCGTAGTGTTCAGACTATGACTTATGCCGAAGAATATCAGGACAAAGGCAACACCCTGATTCAGGGCAGGTATATCAGAGGAACCAGTGGGATCCTAACATTATTGAAAAGCATAAGAAAGAGAAAGATCAGCATGAAAAGGAGAATGAAGATGATGAAGAGCAGGAAAAAGAGGTAAATATTGCTAACTTCTAAACAGTGCAAAGTATTATAATGTACTCTAGACACAGCAGAGCAAATTCTAATATTCTAAAATATGACTATACTACATTATTAATTGATTTTGATGAACTCTAATCTTAACTCAGTTTCTGTTCTGCCTGAAGAGATGTGGGATCTCTACATAATGATAGGTTTAAATGACAGCAAATGGTGATTATTACATAGCTCAATCTTGATTCAGTCTCTAACTCAGAAGCTACTGAACTCTTTCTTACCATAAGTTAAAAGGGTGTATCAAGAGAATGGGTCTATACTGTCTGTTTGTTGCTCTACGCAAATAAGAGAGTTCTTAATTTTTGTTTACTGTAGCAAGTTTTACTTGTATTTGCAGGATACTAGCTTGTTGTCTCGTTTTTGTGTTGACTACTACAAATGGATTTTCTTTTTTCTTCATGAAGGTATTAATTTTGAATCCAGGTTATATTGTTCTGGTTTATAGTGCTGGCCAGAGACTTATCAATGCAAGTTCTAGGCACATTCCTCTCAATTTGCAGAAACTACACTACATCAGGATATGATCACAGTCAACAATCACTGGGCTAATACTCATTGCAATACTCTGGAAAGCTACTTTACTTAACTTTGATTAAAGATTAAAATTAGTTTAGTACATTATTTTATTTCTGTATCTTGAAATATTTAACTTTTCATTCTGCAGACTGCCAAAGATGCACTTATGATGTCAGAATTTTTGCATCAATTAGTGCAGAGGCCTGAAGATATTCTTGAAAATGCAGAGGAAAGAGTCAGAACATATAAGGATATAATGCTTCATCCTTTAGAAGTAAGACAAAGCAAAATAATATGATTATGCATAACAAAATACTTTTTAAAATATCTTGTACTTTTTTTTTTTTTTTTTTTTTACACTTGAGATGTATTGTATGGAGGCAGGCATCAGGCATGCTACAACGTATCCCCAAGTTCTGAAATTCATACTGAAATCAATGATACAAAGTTGTAATCTCTAAGTGTTGTTTCTATTCTGGAATCAAGATAAAGCAAACCACTTAGAGTTTATAAAGTGAAATCATACCTGCCATGAGACACTTCCATAATCTAGGAAGTGAAGTATTTGAAGAGCCCAGCATATCATCACCACTACCAGAGTTCTTTTAACATGCAATCCCATAAGAAATCTGCTCTTTGCACCCATTGCCCTCTACCCCAACAGATTCCCTTCCCCACCTGCTACACTGCCTGCAAATTTATATACCAAATAATTAGCCCATGAGTTTCTTTATCACCTATTTAATTTCTGCAGCTGTGACATTGTTTTTTTCTTTCCTTGTGTTCAGGGAAGTTGGATTTACTATCTTTTCTTTTAAAAAACAAAAAAAAAACCAAAAAAAAACCAAACCCCCAAAAAAAAACAAACCAAAAAAACCAGAAGAGGTCCAAAAATAATTAATTATTTTCTTCTTTTTTTTTTAATCTCCTAGTACAAGCAACTGCAAAAGCCTCAAGTTTACCGTGCACTTGACAATTACTCTTTTTTTTATGCCCTTCAGTTTCCCTATGGATTAGATAAACCTATGGATAAAATTGTGTAAAACTGGTATAGTGTTCTTTGCTAGAGTAAAAAACTTGTTATTGCTGTGAAGGAGAAAGCAAAATATGTGATATCTGTAATCATTATACAATCTCACATGGATTTCTCATAAGCAAACTAATGGAAAGCTGTTTAGATTAAATTACTTTAGGATGTACACCAAACTTCAACACTTTCAATACATTCCACTAGTTGGTAGGTCTTACTTATGCTTCACTAATGATTAATGTATTAGTGAACATGCTTAGTGGTCCACTAATACATTAAAAGAACATAGAGGTCTATCATTGTCCCAGAAGGAGGTTGAGATGATGAAACTGGAAAAAAGCTTGTAAGATGTGCAGTTTGCACTGAACTGGGATAGGTAGAAAGAACTTGATAAGTTGTTAGGGTGAAACTGAGTAGAAATAAGTGTGAACTGCAACAATTATGGAGGAAACCTAATGAGCAACTGTAACGTGAAATGCTTGGCTAGACCTCAGTATTGCAGACAATCTGGAATCTGTGGGGTTTTACTTATAAATTGAGTCAATAAATGTGATGCTGTTGTACAAAAGGAAATATTATGGATGTACTAATAAGACCATTGTATATAAGAGAAACACAAACTATTATTCTGTAGAAAAGTATTAGTAAGAAGTAATTAGTTATTATCTATGCCTACCAAAGATAGGACAAATAATTTAATTTATAATGTAGAAGACAGACTAGATGCAAGGAAATGGACTCTGACTGTAAGTGTGGGGAAGAACTGGAACAGATTACCTAGAAAGTTGCAAAGTCACCTTCACTGGGCTTTTTCAGGGCTAAGGTTAGACCAACATCTGTCAGGAACGGAGGGAGTGTTCTCAGTCCTCAGACAGAGACATTAACAGTGGACGTGAGATGACTATTTTAGTTGACTTCCTTATTTACCAATGGGAAAATTGAAAATAAGAAAAAAATGAATTTTACTGAAATTGAGAGTCAGGATCAAAACAAAAACATTCATCTCATGGCTGATAGTTCCAAGAAATCTGTTAATTGATATTGTCACTATTTTCCAGCAGAGAATTAAGGCAATTAGACAATTAAAAGTTGAATTTATACACAAAACATTACTGTATCTTGACTGTTTGTAGCTCTCTTGCATTTGAGCTAGGATACCTAACCTGTTTTCTGAACCCACAGTAACTCCAGTTTTAGAACTCTGTATTTATCCATCACCAAATAAGAGTTTTTCTCCAGAAGATTTTATAAGTCATCAGCACAATGAATCTTGGTTTTGCTGAAGCCCACGAGTCCAGCCTTTGATATGTATAGGAACAGAATGGGCTTCAATGTTGTTATCTGGTTAACTATACTCAGTTGATGAATGTGTCTTTGTTCTTAAACAGAATTTGATGGCTGAACAGGATTGTCAGTATCTTATTGAACTGGATGGAAATCAGCAGCCAGATGATCTCTTTGTAGTAAGTAAGCTATGCATCAACTTAACTTCCACTGGAAAATAATTTCTCAATTCTGTGGATTGTTTTCTTTATTAAGGTGTTGGCAAAATTTTAAGTTGTGTATAAAACTCATTTAATTACTGTTAGAAGATATGACCTTTGAAACGCTTGTTTATCTTGTCCTATTAAGACAATTAGATTCACTGCACTTCCCCCAGGCTTACATATATGTTACATGAGAATCTTTTCAGGCAGGCTACAAGCTCTTTTGTATTGCATCCATCCGTTTTCAGCGCTTTATTTTGTGTATTAGTGTAAAATATCTTTATTAACATGAGAAATTAAAACATTTTCAGTATGATATATTTACAGAATTGGTTTATTTTGTGGTGATGTCTAAAATAATTGTTATGAACTTTGATACTGTTTTACAGTGTAATAGAAGACACTTCATTCTTTTCCATTTGACAGTTCTGTGGAGAGCTTGTGTCTAGATTATTAGCTCATAACATAGAAACTTATTCTCCCTATTAAAAAAACTACAATGATAAAATTTGAAGAGAAATAATCTTATCACTTGCCTCAGAAATAAGAGTTGCTTCAAATCAGAACCTAAAGTATGGGGTTGAAAGTAAAGTGAGAGATTGTCTTTGACAATGTAGGAAGTGAGCTGCTCCTGCAGCTTCCCCTCTGTTGTTTGAAACAAATTGAATCAATTATAATTAAGTAAATATTATTTCAATTTATGCTTAACTTTACTACCAAGAGTAGTCCTGTGGGAAAAAAAAAACACTAATTTGCAAAGCTGGAACATAAAATTTCCTCATTTATGATCTGTTTGTGAACATTAAAACAGAAGATATATAGTAAAGGCAACCAAGTTCTGTAACGATTCCAACCATTTTACCTATGTGTAAGGCAAAGACCTATTATTGAACTAGTCCAAACATAACAAAATTTGCTTTTTCATTTAAAGAACACTTGCATTCAAGCAAAATTACATCCAGTAAATACCTCAATTAAATTTAATATAGTCTTATTCTCATTGGCAGACATCTGGTTTAAGTATCTTTTTAAATAAATTACCCAAAGCTGTATTACTTTCAAGTGTGCATAATCTGATCTCCTAAAGAGATTTTCCTCCTTTCTTAATCTAAATACTTTTAGTGCTTTGTGAAAAAGAATCCTTTACAGCCTATTCCTTTAGAAGGCCTGGGATTCATGCATAAAGAGGAGATATAAAGGCTGTGATTCAGCATTTTGCACTGCCTGTATCTACCAAATACCTTGTTAAAACTCAGTTCAATAAGTAGCTTGACTCCAAGCTAGAAATTTGGCCTTAGTGTATATGTAGCTAATTATATAAATAATAAGTTACAGTTTAAAAAATACGTTAGGGGTCCTTTCAGATCACAAAAGCAGTTTTGATTGGTACTAAATCAAAAGTTATTTTCTCTTCAGTCGGTGGTACTTCGACTTCAGTCTCTGGGTATTCAAAATGGAGCTCCTATAATTAGACTTCAAAGTCAGCCAGAAGAAGCACTGGAGGGATTGGAAAATGTAAGTGTGCTTTTCTAGAATGTGATTAACTGTAACAATTATTAAAATATTTTTTATTTTCTGCTGTAAGCTTATATTATACTTCTTTGTTTCACAGCAACCAGGTTTTTTTTACCATGCAATAGGGACATTTTTTGAGCCTTGATTTTCAGAAATGTGAATTTAAGATAATTCTGGGATTGAAATCCACTTAAGAGAATACAAAAAGAAAAAAGTCTGTTGTTAGAAAAAAAAAGTGAAGTGATTTATAATAAAATTTTGAACAAATTGTTTGTTTTAGCAATAGAGGAAGAATTAATTCCTTCCAAGAAAATAAAGAAACTTTAGCCAAAGGATAACAACCTCAGCAGCTGACTCTTAGCTCAGTCTTTACTCTTTTTCTGAATGACAAATGGCATGCTAATACAAATTTAGCAACTTCCTACACAGCTGAAATTACATACGTTATATTTCCTCTAATTAATTAGAACATTACAAGTTAGTGCTGAATTTCTCTGAATCATTACAATTGTAATTTGTGTCCCTTCCAAATAAAACCGAAAAACAGAAGTCTTTGCATAAATGTCTTCACCTGTATTCACTTGCAGTCATCTTTCCTATTTCTTAAACAAAACTTTGAATATATGAATGATACTGTAACTGGGAGACTCTGCTATACATTTTCAGAGAAACATTTCTCCTTTCCCTTTTCTATTTCCTCAGTGTCGTAGCTCAGCCCTGATCGGGACCAGACTACGCAGTCTCTTTCTCACTCCCCCCACCCTCCAAGAGAACAGGGGGAGCTGTTATAAGAAAAACGGCTCGAGGTTTGAGATAAGGACAGGGAGAAATCCTTAAAGCTACCATCATGGGCAAAACAGACTCAACTTGGGGAAAAATACTCATTTATTTCTAAAACTAGCAGAAGAATGAGACAGGAAACAAGATAACCTCCCCCCTACTCCTCCCTCTTCCCGGGCTTAACATTATCTCTACTACCTTCCCCTCCTGAGCGGCACAGGGGGGAAGAGGGAATGGGGGTCACAGTCAGTTCATCACACATTGTTTTACGCTGCTGCTTCATCGTCAGGGGAAGAACTCACATTCCTCCCCTGCTCCTTCGTGGGGTCCCTCCCATGGGCCACAGTCCTTTGTGAAACTGCTCCGGCGTGGGTCATCTCTTCCACGGGGTGCAGTCCCTCCAGAACAGCTGCCCCAGCAGGCCCTCCATGGGCCACAGCCTCCTTCAGGCCTCCACCTGCTCCAGCATGGGGTCCTCCACGGGCTGCAGGTGAATCTCTGCTCCTCCGTGGACCTCCATGGGCTGCAGGGGGACAACCTGCTCCACCATGGTTATCACCACAGGCTGCAGGGGAATCTTGGCCAGAAGCCGCATTACTCCTCCCCCTCCTTCTTCACTGACCTTGACGTCTGCAGCCGTTCCTCACAACAGGCTGGTAGATGTCTCTCAGGATCCTTTTTACATCTTATTCACTTCCCATCTCCTCTCCACTTCTTGCAGCCAGGCTGGGCCGAGTTGGGCCCAGTCGGCTGCCCGGCGGGAGGCCGGAGGGTGAGGCCTGCAAGGGCCACAAGGCTCGCGCCTCCCCCTCTCTGCCCCTGCTCAGCTCCTTCACATCTTCTTTTCCTGTTTTCCCCTTCTTTAATACGTTATCGCAGAGGCGTTATCACGGGACATTCTGCTACCAATTGGCTCAGCCTTGGCCAGCAGTGGGTCCGCCCTAGGCCCAGCCGAGTCCCCTGAACAAAGGGGAGCGACTTCTAGCACTTTCCTACAGAAGCTACCACCTTAGGGCCCCCCTCACCAAATAAAACCAGAACACTCAGTCTCTGACAAATTCACAAGTGAAGGACTTCCTGTGTCAGAGGTCATCTGTATTTATTATTTAGTTAGTCTGTGTGTTTGTGTTAGTCTGTGTGTAAGCTTTCAGCATCCACAGTATTTGAGGCAAGGAGTTCTGCTGCTTAACTGGACATTACATACAGAATTGCTTCCCTATGTGTTGCACCTCCCACCTTCTAGCTCAGTGTCCTCTAGTTGTTGATATGCAAAAGTCAGTAAATAGTTTTGTTCTCTGTATCTGCCCTCTAATAACTCATGGTTTCAGACTTCTATCCTGTTCTTATGCTGCTGTCTTGTTCCTGGACCGAAGAGTTCTAGCCTACTTAATCTTATTTCTTCTTACATGAAAATATTTTTGTGTCATTGATCAGTCATATTACCTTTTTCTGAACATTTTCCAGTTATACTGCATTTTTTTTTGAGATTAGGATAGCAAGAATGCACGTAGCAGTAAGGCTGAGGGCGGGATTTATACAACAAAAAAAATAAACCTTTATCTTCTGTTTTCTCTTTCCTAACATTCCTAACATTCAGGCTGGTTTTCTGACTGCTCTTGGGCATTGACCAGATATTTTCATGATATTATAATTCCAAGATCAATTCCTGAGTAGTGACAGTCAGTGACAACTCATCATTTCCTGTGTAAAACTGCTATTTTGATGCCTGGTTTCCTTGATTCGGAAGGTCCTTCTGTAGTTCTTCACAGCCAGCACTTGTCTGTACTATTCTGAATAATTTAGAGTCACAGTAAACGTTAGAATTCACTCACTAGTCACCTTCTGTAAAAAATGTATTAAACTTACTCCGGTCATGTGACATTTCTGCATGCCTAAAAGAGATATTTTGGCCTTGCTATTCCTCCCCACAGACCGTGGTCCTTTCTTCATCCTCTTTAAAAGAAATCTTGGCCATTTTGTGTCATCCTTAATAATGGCTGATTTGTACCTCTTTATAATTTTAAACTTCTGAAAATAATAAATGAACCCTAATAAATGAACACTAAAAAAGACCTATTTTAAGTACTATTTTTATTAAATAAAATTGAAAACCTAAATAGTTTCTCCTTAAAGTTATCCTATAATTCTGAAATATCTAATTTAAAAAAAAATATTCTAAAAAGTGTGATGTGGGTTTCTTTTTAGATTTGCTTTTTTCCAAAAAAATATTTCAAAAAAGGCTAACAACAAGGCATATGTAGTTTCAGACAAAAATTACATATGCTGTTATTACTGTTTTAATAAACAGGATGAACTTTTCCGAGTTCTATCATCTTACAAACTAATAGCACACAGATATCGATGGCGTAGAAGCAGGTGGGGGCAAGTATGTCCTGTGGCTCTAAAGAAAGGTGATATTGTAATGGGAAAACCAGACTTGGCTGTCAGGTTAGTGGAATTTGACACTTTAATTTTTATTTCTAAGGTAACTATCTATACCTGTTAGCTTCTCTTCTGTTTTAAGTTTTCTAGGTAAAATGTACATACTGTCATCCCCAGAGGCATTGAAAACATTTATGTTGAACCCACGACCTTACCTGTTACCACCAATGCCACTTCCTCCTTGTAAAGTACTAGTATTTGGTCCTCCGTTCTCTGGAAGAACAACTATTTGTAACCTAATTGCACACAAATATAAAGGAAAGGTAGGTTTATAAATGTCTTATTTAACAAGGGTATCAGGTGAGGCTTGGGAATCAGTTAAACATATTCATATTCCTGTTGTGTTACATACACATTGCAAACACATGGATAACAGAGGAAACATAGTGATTTAGTTAAATTAATTTATATAAAAGTAGCTAAATTTCTTTTTTTTTTTATTTACCCTTTATATAAGAGAAATATTTGTGTCCATTATTTGTCTTAGCTTAAGAATATGATTAAAAACTTTTATATCAAATATAATTAAATTTAAATGCAAATTATAAATTATTTCTTCCACAAAAAAATCCACTGCACTTGAATTATATGTAATTTATTTCAAAATTTGCAGAGCTTTTACAAATTCATTTCATTGTATAGAATTTGGATCAGATGCTATATTTCTCTTTTGTGATTTTTTTTTTTTTTCAAATCATTTCACTAGGTTCTTGATATGGCCAAACTCACTCAAGTCCATATGGAAGAATCAAGAGAAGAAAACATTGAGCAAGTGCGAAGGGATACAATAGAAAAGGCTATAACAGCAGTGAAAAATAGGTTGGAATTAGAAAAACAGTCAGAAGAATCAGGTGAATAAGGTGTTCCATGGTCTTTGACACTATCTTATTTGCTTTAGGTTATTTAACTGAAGCAACTGCTATCACTTCAACTTACAAAATATTACAGAAGGTGTTATGGTTGTTGGGCAGTAAATATGAACTAAAAGAACATGCAGTGAAGGGAATAGCTGAGTAGAATGCAGTATTTTTTACATTATATATAAATCCTCTGAAACTGAGGGTCACAAGTATATAAGAAAGAGTTATCTGAGCTCTTTTTGAAAGAAGAAAATGGTTCTGACTGATACTGGTTGGAAACTTCCCATTTGAATGACCTTCTGACAAGTTAACTCTCTGCAAAATTGAATTTTTCTTCAAGAAAACAGCTTGTCAGCTAGGCTGATGTGAACCCACAATCTACAGATTCTCCACTTTGGAGCAGCCTTCCAAGTATACTGTCTCAGTTGGCACATTCACAAGACTCTCTAGCTCTGGTCACATTTAGACTTCTTAAGCTGCCCAGATTTTCACAGCTTGATGAATTCAGAAAATATTATGAAAGGGTGAAAATAACATGTTCTTTTAATATGTGTTAAACAAAATCTGGATTTTCTTTTTGCAGGATTTTTTTGGAATTTTTTTTTCAAAATTATTTATTTTGAAATGAAAAATTTCCATTGAACGGGAATTGCCTTTTCCAGTTAGCTCTAGTCATAATTTACATGGACAATCAGGCCATTTTACCTTATTCAACTAAGCAAGGAATCACCACATTTGACTTACTTATGGGTAGATACATATCTAATAAGAAGTCAATATATTCCTTTGGTGCTGCAAAACATAGAAGCTGACAGCGATACAAAAACCATTGGTGTTGCAGTAAGAATAATATTGAACTATAACACCAAAATTAAAACCACTAAACAGTGTTAGGTTCCAGATTCCTGGCTACGTAAATACTTTTGAGGACAGGTTTGTGAAATTTTATTAGAACTAATGAGAACTTAATCCTAATTAATAACCTTGGAGAGTTCTGTGCATCTTAGGGAATGCAAGCTTCTTTATTATTGACAATATACTGTCTTGATCTATTTGTATTGATTTTTAAATTAATCTAGTCAACCTTTAGATTTATGAATCAAAAAGAAATCGAATCAAAAAGAAATCAAATCAAAGGAAATTCTCACATGCTGCAGGTGCCTGATTGTTCTAGCACACAAATGTAATTCCACTCATATTGCAATAATATTTCACTTAGTGGTAGAAAATATTGTACAGTTAAAAAAGGTGTTGGATTTTTTTTAATGAGAAAGCAAAAAAGATCTTAAAACTTATCTTTATGAAATATCCTCTAGAACTGCATTCAGAAGAACTGGTATTTGATTCTTTCTCAGTATGATTGTGTAATATTTCTTAAAATGACTGCTGCATTATAATTATGAAATTGCTGGATTTAATTCCCTAGCAGTTATTCCTGACCAAAAGAAATAAGTATTTCAGAATTTTGTGAAGCGCTTCTAAAAATCTATGTTGTTAGGAATGTCAGAGATAAATACTGACCACCCAGAAGTTCAAGCTATGGTAGAAGAAGCCATGAAAAGTGCATCAGACTCTGAAGTTACACTGTCACCTGAAGTGTATGCTGAAGTACTGGAAAAAGCTATCACAGAGGTAAAACTATAAGTACCGTATTGCAAAGCACTATCTTTCTAAGAGCAACCTGTAACAGTTTATACATTATTGGTGTATGTTCTTAATTTTTCCATTTGAAAGATCAGTTTAGTTTATATCACATAGTCTGAAAGCCTTCATAGGATTGAGGAAAGATAGCAAAATCAAGAAAGACAAATCTATTGAGGACTAATATATATATACACAAATTATTTATGTCATGCAAAGTACCTGGCCTAAAAATTGTTAAAGTCTGGGAGAACTATCTGAAGAAAGTATCACTGCATACTTGCCCTATTCTTATACTCTTAGTTACTGTTACAGAGCTCAACACGAGATACAAGTGTTTGAAAAGAATTGTATATGAAGGTTTATCTTGAATTGTTTTAAATTTGTTCAATGGTTTGTAACTATTGAAACTAGAATCTAAATTCTTTATAGGCAACCTTAAAAAATCACTGGCACATTAATATATTTTTGTTTACAATGTTTGTATTTCATTCATACATATAAAGTTATAAATGTCTTACTTTTCATTGACCTGAAATGACAATAGGGAAAAATTATAACATTTAGATAATCAGTTTGTATTGTGCAGTCTTTTTTAACAGCTCACAGATTATTTTAGTCTTTTTATGTTACTGACATTTTATAACAGCTTATGAAGAAGAACAAAGACAGGTTTCCTGGTGCTCCAGAAAAAGGAGGATGGGTAGTGGATAACTTCCCTCTGTCAGTAGATCACTGGTCAGCCTTATCAGAAAAAGGACTTTTACCTGACATTGTTGTCTGTCTGAAGGATACAGAAAAAGACGGTTAGTAAATGCACACTAATGAAAATTAATATTTTCTTTTTCTGTGTTGGTATCTGTACATAAAGCACACTTATAAGAAAAACTAGTAGTTATGTCCCATTTATAAAGTTTCAAGGGTCTAGAGAAGGAAGAATCCAGTGAATCAACAAAGGTACCCTAAATTTCTTAGTGTTTGGATTAGGGGAATTACATAGAATTGAAAACAGGAATGCTTTACAAAAGCAGTAAAGAAAATTCCTCCTTTATAATCCTGTTTAGAATTCCTTCCTATTTACAATCAGCAGTAAATACCACTTGCAGATTTAGACTTTTGTATTGTGTATCTGGTTGTCCGTCAGCTTACAATATGGCTCTCAGTCAAATTTCCCTGCCTGCACATTGGTTTCCTCACTTGCAAAATCAGGTTATAGAGATGAACTTCCTCTGCTTGAGAGAAAAGGGTGGGAGGAGAAATACCTATATGCAGATGTATCCTGTTCCCCATCCTGGGGTCAAAAAATGGTGAGCAACTTCTTACCCAGATTGATACAATTGCTTAGTACCAATGAATTTAGAGGAAGGGATTTTTACTTTATTATTTCAAGCAGGAAGAAAGGTTGGTACTAGACATGAAAAACTGAACAGTTTCATACACTGTTAAGAGTTTTGCCTGCCAAATCATGCCTTAATGGATTATGCCTGCTTGATTCATACCACACCCCAAGTTTCGTTGCCTTGTGGTAATGTTTGATCATCATCTCTTCAACCGAGTCCATTATCAAAAGGTCTTTCAATAGTAGAAACTTCCCTTCAATAAAGGAATGATAGGTCTGTTCATACTTAGTTCAAGAAAGCTCAGTAACTGCCCGATGTTAGAATCAGTCCAGAGAGCTTTTCAAACCCTTGTCACTAAATAAAAAAATCAACCAGATCAGACACTTTGGGAAGAGATAATTCTTCATGTGAACTATGTTACAATAAGGGTGATGGAACACTGGTACAGGTTGCCCAGCAAGGTGGTGGATGCCCCATCTCTGGAAACATTCAAGGCCAGCCTGGATGGAGCTCTGAGCAACTTGATCTAGTGGAAGATGTGCCTGCTTCTTGCAGGGGGGTTAGACTAGATGGCCTTTAAAGGTCTCTTCCAACCCAGTCTATTCCATGACTCAGTGCTGAAAACTGGCCAGTAGTAACTGCCTCATTTTTTTTCTTTTGGGAAAGGAAGAACTTGGCAGTCTATAGCAGAGCCTGTCAAATTATGTGCTTCCCTCCTGCAATGTACACCTTTCTGCTATTCTCTCTACTTCTCAAAACCTAGCTCTCGATTACTTGTTCTAATCTGAACAATCTGTTTTATATTCTTGGTAGCCATCTCTTCCATGCAGTCACCTGCTGTTTCTCTAGTCTGGTGGCAGATTCTTTAAAACATAAATGTAACACTTTCATATCGGTTAGTGAGGTCCTTCGTGAAACTTTGTGCTCACAACCCTGATGGGGTTTAAACTACCCCTGTTTGAACTAACACTGTATAGTCTTTATATCACATAGCAAAAAAAGACTGCTTTCTTAATTACAACCCATTTGGCCCTATGAATAAGGAGATTTCAGGCTTGGAAGGAAATCCACCATTCCCATTTTTAATGTATTTGAGATGATAACGAGTCTATACCCTAATTTCATCCCTGTAGCTGTACCAGGCTTTCATATAAATCAATGACAAATTATTTTTCTTAAAGTTTCATTCATTGGTGGGAGGAAATGAATTAACATACTTTAAATAATAAAGCATATATTTTTACTGTCTCAGCTTGAAACAAGTCATGCACAAATTGAATACAAATCATAGTACTTGTAGCCTATCATAACAAATCAAAGTGAAACATAATACTGGCATAGAGATTTCCTCAACAGACTTCCAGTTACACTAAAACAGAACATTGCAAGAACATTGTTCTTTCAATCAGAATCAGCTGAGCTACCTATAACTGCTCCATTAGCAAGCTAGCTTTTTTTCTGGTTAATACTGGTAGCAGATATTCTCAGGTCAGCTACTTAAGACTTTGCTAATTTATTATCCATTCTAAAGTCTTATATGTCACTTGCTCAATTGGGTCAAGTAATAGTGAAATCCTTCATCAGATGAAACAATACTGAATCCTTTGAGTGAGCAACACGTGCTGATACCCATGGAAGAAAGAATGGTCAGTTATAGTATAGTAATTGTGATTCTTCTGGATGCTCTGCATATGATAATTCTGAAATTAAAGATGCTTTACTTCAGTTCAATGTCATTTGGACTCTGAATAATGAGGTAAATGAATGCTCTTTGGCATTGCTTCTTTTCATAATACTATGAGAAAACACAAAGATGGGAAAGTACATGCCTGGGTCACTAGGCAAAGCCACTGAAAACTCTCACAAGTTTTTTTTTCCAGAAGAATATTGAGACAGATGAGTTTACGAAGTGCATTTTTTTTAAATTCCCTTCATTCACCCTCCCTTTTTAAAAAAAAAAAAACATTAAATTGAAAATATTGTTTTAAAACATAAACCATTCACACAAAATTATTATCTGCTTCAAATCAACACCAATGTTCCCAACAGTTAAGTAACAAGTTTCTCACAGTTCAAATTTAGATAAAAATGCATTTTACATCAATTGATGATATTGATCATGTGAGATATGAGAGGAACAAGTATAAGTAAAATGAGGTGAAAGAGGCAAGATCATAATGTCTGCTATAAGGTTTGGCTAAAAATGTAGCTTTTTACTTACGGCTATGTTTCCTTGAATTTAGCTATTTTGTTTCATTTTGTGCTTTTTTTTTTTCATTTAGGCAATTGTATTAACTCATTCACACTTATTTCTGTCATTTAAATAATAATGTAGTTGTGGAGTTTACATTTTCACAGCATTTTGGGTCATTACTTGGTAAGCTATTCCCTGAATTAGTCTAAACTGGGATAACTCCACTGATGGAAACGGATTTCAGTCACACAGCCATATATCATAAATCTATTTGTCAAACAAGTAAGTTAGTAGAGTTCCTAGTAGGAACAGCATATCCTTCATTTCTGTCAACCAGCTGTAGTAGTATAAGTATGTACATTCTTTGTATTTTTATTTGAATGTTTTTGATTTGTTTCTTCATAGTTTTCTTCACAAACATACAAACAAAATAAACACCAGAGTAATGCATGATATACAGATATAGAAGGCAAATTCTTTCAGTGCTGTCTCCCCTTACAGCCTTCATCATAACCTTCCCATATCCCAGACTCAATTTATTAGGTGCTTGAAATCGAAAACAAAGCTCTAAAATCTTAGAAAGAAACAGTATAATAATATTTCAGTGGTAGGAAAGTAGGAAAGTTGTCTATCATTTATTAAATAATTTTCCTAAGTCAAATAACTTTCGTTTTATACCAATGCATAAAAGTCATTCCTGTTGTGTAATTGTACTGCAGGACTCTGTATACTACGCAGAACATACTTAGCAAATAAAGATGAAATTAATTCTAAGATTTTGAAAAGACTAACAGAAGAAGCATTAGAAAAGAAAAAAGAAGAAGAAGAAGAAGAAGAAAGGTAAAATATTCCAAATATCTGAATATATAAAATGAGCATAAATATAGAAAAAGAAAATTCTAGCCTTACTTTCTGTTAAAGGTATCAGTACATTTCTCAACACAAATGTACTAAAAAAGTACAGTAACACTAGTTGTGATGTATAGGAAATAATATGTGTTAACTTTGAGGAATATCTAATTTAGATCAGTAAATATGGTGTCAGAAGATTCTCTTGCTAAATGCATTTTCATTAGCCTTTCCTTAGTCCAACCTTTTGATGCAATGAGATAATAACATTTTAGATGATAAATTTTTTTTTTATTTTGTACAACCTAAATTATATTTCAATTCCCAACAGTATTTTTCCACATGTTTACTTTACATTTAATATATCTGCAACTTGCTTCAGATATTAATCTTTTACTTACAGAAGAAAAATGCAAGAAATACTGACATCAGAAGAACAGCAATCTCTAGAGGGTGCCGAGGAGGCAGGTGAAAGTGTGTATCGTTTGACTTCTATTTTATCTAATTATGTGTTTGAAATAATTTAGCAATGTAGATTTTACATTTTTTATTTCTTTTTTACATTCAGTATCCAGAAAAATGACTTTATATTACTATCTTTGCTTCCTTCATTGATTCAGGCACTCATTTCTATGTGTCATTCTTAATGGATGTTACCAAATAGACATGTATTAAATCTGCCAGCACAGTTATGGTTTTCAATAAATCCAAAGAACAGGTCTCTCTGTCTCCTCTAGTAACTTTTCTAAGTGAGCTATTAATGGTATTGAACCTTCCTACTCATCAAAAAATCTGTATCCCCTTACAAGTTAGAAAACAATGTTAGAGCTTAGCCAGCAATAAAATTGCAAAACTGTCTGATTTTCTGTTCTTCCTCCAAGAAGCTCAGCCTGAAGCAATTAAAGGGGAATGGAAATTATTTCAGTGGTCGCTCTCTTAACATGCATTAAGAATTGCTGAATCTGGTAGCAACATACATTATGAATTGCTGAATCCAGTAGCCCAGTAGAGGTGAGGCTGCTGCAGCTCCATGTCCCCAGGACCACGCAGTAATGAGTCTGAGCACATATTCTCATTTCCCCTGTCATCCTCTTCTTATTCAGTTATCTGTGCTTGTTCCTTCCCAATCCACTTTGATCCCTTCTTCTCCTTGCCTTTGATCCTTCTCAGAAATGCCTCATAATATTATAAGTCTCTCACAATCCCAACTGCTTTTCCTGGCATCCCCTAATGAATCTCATACCCTATAGGCAGTAATGCCTCTCAGCCAGGAAAAGCCTCTCTGGTTGACTCATCTCAATAGATCTCACACCTAGAGAATGCCTTCATCATCCTCCTTTAATGACCCTGAGGGGAGCCAAGTCAAGGTTATGTTTGTTCTGATTAGGTTACTGAGGTTCTTACGGAATTATGCATATTACATGAGGTTTCCACTCTAATGAGTAGAGACTTTCTTACTTTGCTTCTTTCCGTATTGACAGAACTACATATTATTTTTGTTTAGCTGCCCTTTATTTCCTGTAAAGATCCTACTTTTATATCAGAATTGTGCTATACTTTGCTTCCAGCAATGAAAATATAATTGTCCTGGGCAATAGTGAATAATCTGTGAGGAGTGAGATTTTTTCACAAATAGGCTGAATTTTTGCACCTCAAACAATTCTGTCAGTTGGGTTGAGGTTTAGAATTAATTACAGTTACTTTCAACATTTATAAAGCTCAACTGTCAAAAAATTTGCAGGATTGTACTTTCCTTTTTACCTTCTTTAATCACTGACTACTTTCTTAGAAGAATGTTGCTGTCTGATTTGTATCTGCTGTCAAGATCAAGTACCATGCATAAGTATCTGTCTCTACATTAAGAAATAGTTTGCAGACTTTAGAGGATTCTCTTTCTCTGCTGTGGGATCTCAAGATTTCCCCATCAAAACCTAAATTATCATGTTAGGCCTGGAGCTGAAAGCCAAAATTGAAGTACATGAATTCCCACTTTTTTTGTTCTCTCAACAGCGGAGGCCTAGACTCACATTACTGTCTTCCTTTCAAACATAACATACTGGTTTCTGTAGAAAAATATTATGGCCAAACTTAAGTTCTGTACTGTTAATATGCTTCACATAAACTTTCTTTCATTATCCAATCTACCATTTATTTTATTTACATATAACAAGGGCTAAGTTGTAATGGTAGGATAAGATAGACTGAATATGATAACATGCTTTTAATTTTTGATTAGGTAACATTTCACCTACTCTCTGAAAAAAATAGTTTAGCTTGGTGGAGCTCCTTAAATTACATATAGACTTAAAAAATTCTGCATTATAACTTTTTATAGTTTCTAATAAAACATATAGCTCTTCTCCAAAGTGAGTGAGTTCTAAAGTATTAAATATAAATAATTCTAGACAGATACTCTATTATCTTTATCTCAAACAACAAACTTCATCTTAGTTTTGAATAGCTAATTCATTTTGATCTGAGTACATCAAAACAACAATTACTAATGAAAGAAGTAATAATGTCATATACACACTTGTGCTCTTAACACGTGGTAAGTCCTTGTTCTGAGAAAATCATGTTTTCCTACGCCTACATTTGATTTCAATAACCAAATACTGACTCACCAAAACACTTCAGTCATGCTGCTCTTAGCCTGATTTATTTCACATGTAGTGCCATCAGCACATTGACTGCAGCTTTTCTCCCATGTGATATGTCTTTACAAAAATATAAAAGAATCATATGTTCACAGTTTTGAGGTTTTTAATATAGCAGTTATGGTATAAAAATGAAAACTCAAAATAATACTCCAGAGCCCCAATCATGCTCTTTTGATGCCTCATATAAATGAATGGGCATTTCAATAATTGCGATTTTTGTAACCTCAGTGGGACATTGAAGTAATTGGGATTGCTTCAGGACTGAACATATTCAAATTTACAGTACTGTTTGTGTTTAAAAGGAAAAAAATTGTTCCAGTAATAAGCAAGGTATTTACACGTGTCTTAATGAGAATGAAAGTAAAGGGAAAAGGAGCCTTTGGGTAAATTTAGCAAATATATTTAAGTGAGTTAGGAAGCTAAGTTCAACGCTGAAAATGTCTGTGAAGGTACAAAAAACACTTTATGTGGTTACTCTTGCTTATGTCTAGCTGAAAATTATAGCCCCACATCTTTTTTTCATGTCCTTTGACACAATTATTCTAGGCTTAAATTATTTTCAGGAATTTCTTACTTTACTTAAGCATTTTTGCAGCAGCTTTGTATGAGTATGGACTTATTTATACTAGTGTGTTGGTTTTGTTTAGTGAAGGGAGGCTATGGTGGGAGCTTCTGCAAGAAGCTGCTAGAAGTTTCTCCTGTGTCCAGTGGACTCGGCCGGGCCTAGGGTGGACCTGCTGCTGGCCAGGGCCGAGCCAATTGGTGATGGCATGTTCCCTGATAATGGCTGTGTGACAATGTATTTAAGAAGGGGAAAAATAATTATAAAAGAAAAAAAAAAAGAAGAAGGAGATGTGAAGAAGCAGAAGCACAGGCAGAGAGGGGGAGGCACGAGCCTCCTGCTAGGCGGCCATCTGGGCCTGACTCGGCCCAGCCCGGCTGCAAGAAGTGGAGAGGAGATGTGAAGAGAACCTGAGAGGCATCTGCCTGCCTGTTGTGAAGAATTTCTTGTGAGAGGAACGGCTGCAGACGCCAAGGTCAGTTCAGAAGGAGGGGGAGGACTAATACTGCTCCTGGCCAGAATTCCCCTGCAGCCCATGGTGAGGCAGGCTGTCCCCCTGCAGCCCATGGAGGCCCACAGAGGAGCAGAGATTCACCTGCAGCCCGTGGAGGGCCCGCACTGGGGCAGGCAGATGCCTGAAGGAGGCTGTGGCCTGTGGAGGGCCCACGCTGGGGCTGCCTGTTCCTGTTGTTTTGCACCCCATGGAAAAATGACCCACGCCAGAGCAGTTCATGAAGGACTGTAGCCCATGGGAGGGACCCCACGCTGGAGCAGGGGAGGAATGTGAGGAGTTCATCCCCTGAGGAGGAAGGAGCAGCGTAAAGCAACAAGTGATGAACTGACCATAACTCCCATTCCCTATCTCCCCCTGTGCCCCTTGGGAGGGGGAAGGAGGCAGAGACAATTGAAATTAGTTAAGCCCAGGAAGAGGGAGGGGTGGGGGGAAGTTACTTTGTTCTCTTTCTCATTATCCTGCTTTGGTTTTAATAATAAATAAGTAGTTTTCCCCAGGTCAAGGCTGTTTTGCCTCTAACAGTAACTTTAAGGATCTCTCCCTGTCCTTAGCTAAAACCTTGAGCCTTTTTTGTTATATTATCTCCCCTTGTTCCCTTGGAGGGTGGGGGGACTGAGCAAGAGACTGCATAGCTTGGTCCTGAGCAGGGCTCAACTACAACAACTGCGAAACAGCTATATGACTTCATGAGAATATATTTCAGGCGTTGTAGAAGAGTTACACAGCTTCGGGTAGATCTGTGGGTTCATTCCAATCTTCTTGAGTAAAACGTGGCATATTTATTTCCTACCACGTTTCAGCAATAAAAAAAAAAATCCCCTACAATTGATCTTATCCACTGAAGCAAACAGATGTCATAGTTTAAGACTTTATTTTCTGTACTTTGTTTGTCAGCTCTGCTTTTCTGACAGAGATTACCCCCTTCCTATAGCAGACTCAACTGGAACACACATAGGCCTATGCCTTAGTCACTGTAGCTCAGGGTGGTGTGCTAGTACAACCCCATCTTCAGTCACATGCCTTCTGCTGCTCTTGCTATTTGGGTAGAAATAAATTTCTTGAAAGAAATAAATGGGTAGCTGGAGCTGATAATTCCAGACATCGCCTGCCATGCTTGTCCTTCACAGCTGTTAATATCAATATTTGTTATAAATTCTTTAATATTGATCTACCCCCCCTTCTCTTATTACAGATGGTGGAGAGTTGAATCAATGCCCATCTCTTTAGCTTTTATGTTCTTGCTTTTTTATTTTTATCATTGTGTTAAAATAGGTAAAATATTTTAAACAACAACAAAAATTACATATAATAATAATTAAACCTGTACATGTTAGGACATTTCCCCTGTAGTCTTTGAAGATAAAGGCTTTTTGGAATCAATTGTAATTCTAACATTTACCAGGCAGTTGATGTGTGCCCAATCATACAGCCTCTAAATATATTTCCTTTGTTTTTCTTGGCTGGCTTGCATTCTGATTTGGTTTTTTTTCTACCTCTAACTGGAGGCTTTTCAGTGAGAGAGTTTGAACAAGGATGGTTTATTAATCTGCAAATTACTTGTACCACAAACTTCAAAGCAAGCTGTAGTGATATTAACTTGACAATTTGTTCAGTCTTTGAGCAAAGTTGCATGATCTTCAAAGCCACTCTGGCCTCCTTCGTAAGGCACATATGATAATTATATTCTAATATGCATAATCATAGCATTTTAGGCAGAGAAATTTCAAAATTTGAAACAGAAAGGTAATAAACATCTTTCTCAATTAGATCCCAAATACCTTCAGTTCTTCAATACTTTTTGTCTCTCAGTCAGAGAAATAAAGGCGAGGGGATATTGGTTTAGTACAGCTATGCATAACTTTGCAGGAAAAAAAAGAGCAAAAGCCTATGATTAGAGCTATCAAACTCTCCAAAAGCTCTTGTCGCTTTCTGAACATTTATAAGAAAAAGGACATCTTCTTAATTTACTTTGTTTAATGTCCATCCATCTGTCTTCCTTGACCCTATCCAGCACCAATCTTGTAAAAGAAATCTCTCAAGTGTTTAGATACACTGTAAAAATATAGACACACTTAGCTTCTATGCCACAGCTATTTCTATTGAAGTCTCTAGGACTATCTGTGATCAAGTTATGTATGCATGTGCAAATTTGCAACCTGACAGTCTTAACAGAGCATCTTCCATTTTGCACATTTTCCAGCGTGTCATTTTCCTCTTTGCATCTTGATGTATTTATTAAAGAGCATCAAACCTAATTTTGCTTGACTGCATTCCTGTATATATCAAAAGGAAATAAAGAATTAGAATAAGTGAAGAATTTTCCCAATTTGACACATGCTGAGGGTTGTGGGGATTTATCTGCTAATCATATAAGAAGCAGATACTTGTTTACAAGATAAAGTTTCCTGATTTTACATAAATCGGAAATTCAGTGTTTCCAGCCTGTTTTTCATGATGTTTGTGGTTTCTTTGCCAAAAAAAAAAAAGAGATGTAAGTGAAAACAAATGCCATAATTTCAGATTTTAAAATACATTCCTGTTTAATATGATTTGAGTTTTGGGTAATCATAACATGTTGAGATGTACAAGTGGTGTTTTATTACTCTCACAGTGGTCTAAGGACATAAGCAAAACAAGGCTTGTAGGAAAAAGTAATATGCTTTATTGACCAGCTGTGATGCAGTCAGAAAAACTGCACCAGCCTTCAGGTGCACAAGCCCTTCTTCAAGTCAGTCTTCTTCTGCCCAACAGGACCTGTCCTGTAGAACACCAAGTGCACTTTTTGGCAAGGTCTTGGTTTTGAGCATAGTTTGTGCACTGAACACATAGATTATAATGAATGAAAAATATTATAACCTAAAAGTAATAAATTAAACAAATTACTTCTCCACTTTATTCATAGTCATGTGGCATCTGATAGATATTCTGCCTTTCTCCACAGAGCAGGCAGCTGATCTGAAAATGTTTTGGTGAGAGTGCAATTCCTGAGCATTAAAGTAACTAATTCCTTTGGGGTTTTTTGTAGGTGATTAAATATGTTTTGCAGTGTGATCCAAAAATATCTTTATTTCTGTAGTGCCTCCATCACCTCTCAATGGCTTTGTTGAAGTTACTCATTATTTTATTTGTGCCCACAGAATTTGAGGACAATGATGAGCAGCTTCCACCTGAAACTGAACAAATGTCCCAGAAACAGTCCAGTGACTCTGCAGCTTATAAAGAAGAATCTAAACCTACAGGTTGGCATTGTAGCACATATACTCTCTCTTACTTGCTAGTATGAAGAATTGTATGCCTTAATTTTATGCTAACTTTTACTATATTTGAAAATTGGCTGTAAATATCATTCCTTACCTTAACTTTTTTTCTTTTAAAGTAGTTTACAATGGAACTGTCAGGTTCAAGATATTTAAACACTTACAAATGCAATTAAAGGCATATTGGTACTTCCTGTTAAAAATAATGCACCAGCTATTTGCACTTTGAAAAACAACAAAATCTCACTATTGCCTCTACTGCCTAAATATCAAATCAATAAATTTGCACAGGGATCTGTGGAAATAAGAAATAAAGTGAGTGTTGCTGAAATTGCAGGTTGACATAGCCTCTTGTAATCAAAAATCCATGAGCTCTCTCTACAGGATGAAGTCATAAGGGAGGGAAATCAGACAAAAAAAAAAAACTTTAGAAAGTCACTCTCATGGATTGTGACCATCCAAAAAAGAAAGAAGAAAATACTAGGAAAAAAAACCCCATGAAATAATCAAATTGCAGTATTTGCAAATGCCTGAATGTGGTTTTAACAGATCCTGGTTCTACAGACCATTTCCAAATTAATATTATATCAACATTAATCAGAAATTACTAGTCCATTCCCTGTGGCAAGTGATTTTGGGAAAAAAATAGGAATGCATGAATTTTAACTTCGGATGTGAATGATCAAAATAAGTCCTGCATTTTCCTTAGCTGACCATTGTCCTGCTAACAGCTTGCTAGATTTCACATGGAGTCATGTTTTCTTCTTTTCAGTATAAGGTAAAATTCTGCAGCACATGGAAATACATAGAACCATAAGCTAATTAAAAGATACATGAAATCTTGTAGTAGCCTTCTCTCAAAAAACACTTTGAAGGCAACTCATCTTCAATGGAGATGATCTGCTTTAGTTTTTAAAATATACATTTTAGCTTTTATCTACTAGAATTTTTAGAATATGTTAAAGTCCAAAAGAGAAAAAAATAAAAAATAAAACATTTTATTTTAACTAGCAAGTTGTTGAATATACACATTTTTATTCATTAGAAAGAATCAATTTAATCTGTAAACTGAACTGTGGTTTTTTTTTCCAAACACCATAAATCAGTATACACCATATAAGTTTAAGTACATTTTTCTGTAATATTCTGAAAATTATTTGGCAGCATATATTTAGAAATAAGTAATGAAAAGTCTGTATAAACAAACTACACGGTCTGTTTCAAAAAGACAAATGAATATATGTTCATAATGAAATATATATCAGTTCCAAGGGATGGAAGTGTCACTGATATCCGACATTTTACCTTTCTATTTATTTTGGTAGTTAAACACTGATGAAGACATGCTGGCTTCTCTTGTCTCTGTCTCAGCTTTGGCAAGGTTTGAGAGGGGACAAAAGAAGGATTTTTTTCATCCTTTTTGTTGCTGAATATGGACTGAGGGCAGAACAAATCATATCTAATACCATCAGAATACTGGAAAAAAAAATATTAAAGCCTTTCCTTCCCCAGCAACTCACTTGGAGAACATGGGGACAGAAAGCCTTTGAGGATTGTTTGTCTCTATGGTAACTATGCTCAGTAAAAGCAAAGAAGACACAGAGCAGAAGAATATGAGAGATTGCCATATAGTCATTCCCTGTGAAAGCTCCAGATTTAGGGCTAGGGAGGATTGTTTCCTATCACCTCTGTGATAAGGAAAAGAATTAAGAATAGCACTGTTAGATAAACCGCCACCTCCTCTGAAGGAAACTCATTTGCATTTTTAGATCTATTTATTTTTAAACCATTACTGTGTTTTCAAGTATTTATGTTGACTATGTTTCTTATTTCTTTAAAAATATCTTCTCACCATATATCAGCTCTGCAAGCAGAATTATTATAGCATATCTAATAGCAATAGTACAGCTGCCTTACTTACTTAAAAGTATTTTCAGTATTTTTGGTCCCCAAGACCCAGTTTGAAACAAAGCAAATGTCAGGGAGGCAACATTTTTGTTATAATAAGGTTCAAATATCTGAACAAAAATCAAATAATGTTTGTGTTGTTCAATTTTTGAGTTGTCCCTTTTCCCTAGGAATGTAATCCTTTTTTCTTTTGTTACTTGTCCTGTCTTTCTAGCAAAAAGTTTCTCCAGGACATTCAGGCCTGAGTAATCTATTTAAAAGTTCCATAAGTATGCAATAATTGCTGCTGGATACGTTTCCTTAAGCAATAAAACTCTCAGAGGTAACCTGACGGAATTATGTGCCTTGAGTAGAGAATCAAAGCTGGAACACACGCTGGTCCATCATTTGCTAAATACAGCCTATCAGAAGAGGCATAACATGAATTGTGTTTCTGAGATTAAGGTTCATACGGGAAGCACTCTATTGAGTGGATTTGTTACCATGTTCAATATTCTGTCTCAGATGCTGTCAAATATTCATTTAAATCCATATTCTGCCTGTATATTTCCAAAGCTTCATGACCTACTCAGAACTGAGAGGTTTTTAAAGGGCAGGACTATAAAAGATGATCTGTTGAAAGTGAGATCCAAACAGCACACGTTACCATCTTCCATACGTTGTTGCTTTGAATAGGGCTGTGCTTCACAAGGCAGCGCATGTGATTTCTGCAGCGTGAATGTGCCAGGGATGACACGTGCAAAAAGCTGTTAGCGTAGCCTAGTTATTAATGTATCCTTTGCTTGTTTTCTTAAAATCTGTGTTCTTAATGGAATCGTTGTTACATAATGCATTAGTGCTGCCCAAATTTAAGCAAGTTTTACCTGGCTACATCTCTGCCTCATTTGGAATACATCACTACAGAATGCAACATAATTAATTGTGACATTTACACAACATCTTTTTATGTACATAAAAAGCAAGGTATTTTCATGTTCCTATTTAGAATCACAGCAAGAGACAGAAATGTCATTGCAGGGCAGAACTAGTGTAACGACGTGTATAGAATGAATGTGTAGGTTGGTAAAATGCAAATGTTTATAAACATATATAGAAAAAAATAATTTCTAATTCATGATCAGACTATTTGAAATCTGAAAGATGTTATCTGCTTAATGATATGCTGTCTTGCACTTTTGGTTTCTGTTTGGACTAATAATTGTTCAGCTACAGGGAAGGTTAGCCACTGAGGTGTCAGTAGCTGTAAAAAGAAGAGGGGAAATGCGTTAAGTATTCTTTGTTATAAAAGATCACTAAAATACTTGCCAAAATACTTATTTGTTAATCTATTATTTAAAAGTGGGTCAGTTAAAATAATTTTTTGCATTTCATCTTGGGGACAGCATGTCAGGACACTGTGAGGGCCAACTGCTCCCAAACGAACAGGGAGCTGGGAGCAGAGTGTGGCAATGTGGCCATCAAGACAGTGCCTGGCAGCCAGAGCCGGTCCCACCGCCCCAGGCAGGAACAGGCCAGCTCCGGCCTTGGGCATTGGGCACCTCCCTGGGGACAGGGATGAGCTGAGGCCAGGATGGGATGTCGGCCCATGGGCGGGCCCAGCTCGGCGGAGCCCATGGCTGGGCAGGGCTGTGGGGAGCTGGAGATGGGCCCTGCTGCAGCATTGCTGGGGCAGAGGCTGACGGCCTTAGGAGCTGACATGGGATCCTGGGCCATGGGCAGGTGAGGGGAGGCCCAGGGGCCTGGGCAGGGACAGCCAGGCCCAGGGGAATCCTCGGGTCCCCAAGCCAGCATATGAATTGCCATAGAGGGCCTGATTTATTTCAAATCTCAGAGTATCATATATATAGTAGAGGTAAATGGATGTACTGAAAAATAAAATCCTTAAAAGTACCTAAGTATCTAGTAATTTACTATATTTCTAAAGGACTACACATTAAGACCCATAAGTAAATACAGACATTGCAGTGCCCAAAACTGCCATACAAACTGCCTGGCTTCATATATGGAATTAAGGGTTGTAGAAACAGGCCGAAGTAGCAAACTAGCAAAGGGCCAACCACAGTGAGCAATGAAGGTATGTCAAAAGGAGGCATGTATTTGAAACCCTTTATCTTTTTAAATTTGCCAACAGCAAAAGAACAGGAGTCCCTAAATCTAGCTCTTTCGTGTTTAACTCACTGGAGGCAAGGCACTGGCTCGCTTTCTTCTAGAAGACAGCAGTGGCATGGACCTTTGATATAATAACTTTGTAGGCAGCTTAGCCATCCAAGTCAGAAATATTTGTTAGATGTGTTCCTTGTCCTGCAGGTGCTCACATATCCCAGCTGTAACTGACACTTCCAGGTGATGCTTTAGTTGGTAGCATGTTAGACAAAAGTCAGGCAGGACCTCTACTCTGACCATTTTGTTTAGTGTTGTTTCCTGCCAAATCTTACTGATACGTAATAACTGAAATGCACCTACATTTTACTTAGTAATAGCTTTTTTTGACCTGGCTCTATTTTGGAAAATTAAATGTGATATTTGTGGATTTCTTTAACAATCCTCAAGAGAAGATTGAGAGACGTTCAGTTCTGGGAGGAAATACTTGCTTTCTTAAAGAATAAAATGGTAACAGGGCAGTCTAACTCTTCATGAGCCAGAACAATTGTTTGGCTTTTTCAGGTTGAGGCAAACTGAAAATGAACGTTACAGTGGCTGCAATTTCACATAGTGAGCACTGGCCTGCTTACTGCCAGGGAGTAACCATAAAACTCCAGGTTTTTAAGGTTTTGGGGTTTTGTATTTAAAAAAAAAATGGTCAAAGCTTTTAACTTACAAGGCATTAAGAAAGGCTTTCATTTTTAGTAATACCTCTCGTTTTTATGTATAGGAAGCAATATAAGGGAAAATAGTCATAATGGTCCTTTTTTGTAAAAATCAGTAAAAGTTCATTGGAGTCGGAAGAACCTGCTGTTGTTTGTGTCAAAATCTCTTCCTGCTTTTTCAACTGAAAACAAGACAGAAACAAAAAAAGGATGGGAAAATTATAGCAAAGTAGAAAATCGCCCCATCTGCTGTTCAAGCTCTTTCTGGCAGCTTCATTTCTGGCAAGAGACAAACACGGCATACACTGTAAGCCCCAGCAAACTTACAGTAATGTCAGACCATTTAAGTCATTGCTCTCAACTACTTTTCTGTCTGTTAGCTGAAGGCACTGATATCAGACTTATTAAACAGAACGCAGAAGAAAAAAAATACAAGAAAAATAAGAAAATCAGTGTTGAAAATTATACAAGTGCAGGGAACGGGAATAGCAGCAACACCATATTGCTGCTGCCGGAGACTGTTCATAATTTAGCAAGAACAAGGTGGTGATGGTGTCATCGAGGCACCTCTTTATCTTCTTCTAGCTGAGGCAGAAATTTACCTCAGGACTTTCAGGGCCTAAAAATGTCTGAATAGATGTTAACTGCAGCCCTAGGAACCAATGAATATCTTTCTCCTTTTCTGTTAATGTGTCAATATCAAGTCTTTAATTCAATATCTTCCAATCATAATCTGTCAATATCAAGTTTTTAATTCCCTCTGGCTTTTTCAGCAAAATGGATGGCAGTGGAAGCATCTATGACTTTGTTATTTTGCTCACCAAGTGTAACATATTTGATATAGTTTTGTCATGTTTACCATGAGTAGTACTTCTGAATTTCTTATCTATGCATTCTTTCAATCTCTAACTTTTGTTTACTTTTCATGAGACAGTTTTAGGAGACAGGCTTGGAATTCTCTGATCTTAAACAATTGACACTACAAATTTATACACAATGTATCTTAAGAGATTAAAGTCTTTTCTTTCCCATACTCATTAAACAAGTTATTGTATGCAGACATGGCTTCATTAAAGCCAAAATTTTTGTGAGCATTTCTCAGTCCACGTATCCACAGAGGGAAGCTATGATATAATTTTTTAAAAATAATTTTCATTTATTTATCCATTCATATTTGTATTACTACTATTATAATCATTGATATACTCCTTGTCTTGGAGTGTATTGACTGGCAGATGGGATTTACATCCACAATCCTTTTCCTTGTATGACTATGGATGACTTCTAGCCTCCAGAGAAATGGGTTACACTTTTGCATCTCATTGTTGGTACTTCTTAGAGTTACTCCACATATACATACGTCTGTATTTCTTCATAGCACCAGTATTTCAGTTCTATAGGTCATAACTATAACAGGCCTTTGTGTGCAAAAGCAAGTATATTCTTAAGATCCCTATAAGCATATACCTGAGAAAGTGCAGAGGGAACAGCACACAAAGTCATGCTCCAAGAAGGTGGTAAACCTAGGCTGCTGCTGCTTTGCAGTGGCTTTGCCATTAGTGTAAGAGAAGCTGTTCCTGAGAATCCTGTGAATAATACAGTGAGTTTCAATTATTATGATACTCTTCTATTTTTTTGGGGGAGGATCTTCAGCCTTCAACACCTGTATGTTTTCCCCGCACTCAGCAGGATAAATAGAGGCGTTATCTGTTTCTTCCAGGACAATGTGTTATCACAGTAATTTTAGCTTGCTGATCCATTTTGCTGGGAAGAGCCAAAATGTATCAACAGATAACTTATTCTAAATGGGAATTCTCAGTACTTGAAAACAACTTGTAAGATTGAAGAAGTACAAATACATTCTTCAAGCATTATTTTGTTTGCAGTTTTTAAAGTTATTATCAGTCATATCATGAGGATAAAACTATGTTTTCTTTGAAATTGGCAACAGTTCTTTTATGATATTTGGTATATTTTTAATGCAGTTATAGTGCATAATGTTTGCCATTCTCTGCTGTAAACTATATTTTTACATTACAGATATATGACCAAATTGTCTCTGAATATGTAACAGATAACCTCTTTGTTAATTTCTGTACATTTATAACAATGCATAATTGGAAAGATGCATTCATAACTCTTAAGAGGCCTTGTTTAGTGGTTAAATTACATGAACGAGGCTTGAAAGTCAAAAGAAATTAATTCCCTCTTTCTATTCTGCTACAGACTGGGTTGTGAAATTGAGATATTCCAGTTCTCTGAACAAATAGATCTAAATTTCAAGCTGTTTAACACCCACAGTTTCTGTTTCATGTAACAGGCAAAAGTGTGTTCAGCATCTCTGCAAAGATTAAACATTAGGTATCCAAGAATCAAAACACTCCCATTACAGATCACTTTTAAAAGATGGATCATAATCTCTGTGTACCTGTCTTGCCTCATCTGTTAATTATAGTTAGAGGCATCAGTTGTAACTTATTTAAGAACTCTGAAAGTGCATGGTTTAGTGTTGTAGCTCACAGCCTTTATCAATTTAGGATTTCAGTCTTTGATACCATCTCATATCCTTGATATTTACACTGAAGTGGACTTCTCTGTTTAGTCCCTTCTTTTTTCTTTCTCCTCTAAATCTTCTATTTTCTATGCAATTTTCCAATGTTAATCTTCACATGTGTGCCTTTGAGTAAATGCAGGTTTAATCCATTAACATCTGTAAACAGAGATCTTGTGCTCTTGTGCTGGCAAGGAAAAACACCTAGTAGTATGCATTATATTTCTGTTGACATAAAGAGTACATACTCCACTGGAAAAAGAACAGAAACCTAACACATAACCTGAACGCTCCACAACAGCTTCAGTAACTGAACCTGAAACAGGTCAGAACATGAAGTTGCTTCTTTGCAGTGTATGCTATTTTTCCTACTCTCTTTATTTTTTCCTATACTGGCATGTTCCATATGAGGCATGACCAGATGGATAGCCCATCAAAACCTCTTCAGCATTAAATCATAATTTAAAAATTCATACATATTCTTTATATTTCTTTGCAAAAAGAGACATTACATATATTTGTGTGCTGAGTGAAATAATGGTTTCATATGATACAAATTTAGTTAAGTAATTGGAGCTTGTTTATTTTCCTGGAGAAGCATCAGTATGTCAACATAATGAATTTGTCATTTTCAAAGTGTCTTTGTAAACAAGCAATATAATAATTCATAATTACAAGGGAGGGAGGAGGAAGTGACATTTAAAAAAAAAAAGCCACTATGTTTGAGGAAAATTAAAATAATCCTAAAGGATAATGATGATTTTTTAAATGCAGAATATTTTAGAGGAGCATTGCCTTCTATCTACTATTTGATTTTCAGAAATCATACTGCCTGAGTTTGCAGAGGATGATTTTCCAGATATACCAGAAATGGCAATAATTAAAAGGAATATTGACCTTTTCATGCATGACTGGCAAACAGTGGAGTCAGAAATCAAGCAGTCATCTCTAGTCCAGGTTGTTGTTTTAGAGATTGCTGAGCAAACTCCAGAAAATCTGCTTAATCAAATTGTGCTGGTTATGGAAAGTAAGTAATAATGTTTATGTGATTTATACTTAACCCACTAAGAGGGATTTTTGGAGAGCTTGTATGATGAAGACATTGAGGGGGGAGCTTACACTGAGTTCTGTATAACTCACATGAAGTGGGAACAGGACATATTGTGTTCTAGGGGTAAACTGAAAAGCAGACTAACCTTTAAGACATAGGAAGAGTGGCGAATATATATATTTGAAATATGTATATATGGCTGTACAAATATGTACATAATAGCTCCCTAAACATTCTGACAGCACATTTCCCCAGTTACTTGCTCTGTCTGTTCATGTCAGGACACTGGTTTGAGAAATGGACAGATAACAAGCTTCACTGATGTCCAGTATTCATTTAAGTCAATGAGACTTTCAGGGTGTGTAATAATCTCATCTACTCACCTGCACAGATTGTATTTCAAGATTGGATTGTTACAGTATTGATATATTTTTGGCAAATTACCTTTCTTCACTTGTGTGCTCAAATCTCTAAGAATTTGGAGTACTGGATAAACAATACTACGTTTTTTCTATGATTACTACAATGCAAGTGTTTTATTAACCAAAACATCTATTTTGCTAGCTTCATAATAAAACAAAATTTAACTGATTATTTTCCCCATTGAACAACAGGAAAAAAAAAACCTGTTGCAAACAGTAATGGCACTATCTGCATATGCTTGTATAATACTTTTTACTACAAGTTCCCATCAAAAATACCAATTTAAATTCAACCAAAAAACAACCGGTAGAATTTCTATTTTTAGAGGAAGCAATATATTAATTCTTACATCTGGGGAGAACAATTTGTTCTATGAGTATGAGAAATGCAATATACAGTTGGGATGATTTGCTTTCACATATGTGCTTACTTTTATGGCCAAAAAGGACATGTTCTGGCATAGACAAATGAAAAATATTGAAACAGAAAAAAAAAAACCCAAACCTTTTCAGAACCTTTTAAATATCGTGGCTGGGAATTATCTGCTGAAGACTTAGATGAGGAAGCAGAAGATCTAGCTGCTGAAGGGGAAGATGAAGAAGTAGCTGAAGAAGAGGAAAATGAAGATGAAGAAGTAAGCATGCTGGCTTTGTCCACTTATGCTTTTATTTTAACTCATCTATTTTCAGTTTAAACATAACCCCAGAGAAGTGAGATTTTGCAGCTGATTTTGTATGATCCAGTTTCAACCTTCTCATGGAATAAATATCAGCATATGCTTCAAGAACACTTTCATTGTATTCCTGTGTTCTAATAGTACTTCTGCTCCACCAAACAGCATAAAACCCCCATGTTAATAGAGAGAATAAACATAACTAGGTTTGCCAGATGGCAAAGAGAAGTTTTATTAAAGAAACAAATGTGAACTTTGATTTCTGTTGACTAACAATGATTCTGTGAGCCATCATGTAAACATCAGCATCCAACTGTGCAATCCTCTATTTCACCTCAGCTATTGATAATTTTCAAACACCCACTTCAATGAAATTAAAGGTCTAGTTTTGCCTTTCTTTTATTTGCAACCTATATTGGAAGCTGCTGATCCCCAAATTTAACAATACAGAATATCCATATACTGTACTGGAGCAGTAGTAAATAGATTTTTTTAGAAATTAATTTTATTGGATAAGTAGTCTGACTTTATAATTGTCAGATTAAAATTGTCAGATTTAAATTGAAATAATTTATAATTAACTCATTGCCTTTTCTGAAGAGGTCTACTGCATGTATAGAAGCAACAGAAAGTGAGTTTCAAGAACAAAGCAGGAAAATATTTTATCATAGATACTTCTAGTCTATTTTTTTCTTCAACATCTAAGTATGATATTATAATTTCAAATTTAAAATGTTCATTCTTTTCGCAATAATTGTCTCACCAGATTGGACAGGTTTTTTTCCTGACTCTGAATCTAAAAACTGTGTATTTTTATAGACATATTCAGCTTACAAATTATTTTGAGAATACCATTCTCATTCAATGTTCAGTTGATGTACTTGACATTACTTAATCTCTTCTACTTGATCTACTTAATCTAAGTGAACTACTGAATTCAAATAGTTTTTGAAAATTCTCATAATATTTTCAGGATGAAGAAAAATCTAAGGAAAAGAAAAGGCACATGGGAGACACAAAACACTTTTGTCCAGTCAGTCTGAAAGAGAATTTTGTCCTTTACCCAGGACTCCATGAACATGCAGCTAAATATCAAGACAAGATTTATTACTTTTCAACTTCTGCGTACAGAGATAAATTTTTGAAGAACCCTGAGGAGTATGTGGCTCACAATGAACCAATACAAGTGAGAAGCTTCAAAACTGTTTAAAGCAGATAATAACAGATTAAAGTCACTATTTTTCATTCCCAATTATAGTTGTTTATTATTCATAGACTCATAGAATAGTTTGGGAAGGGACATTATTGCTGATTTTTTCTAGGTAACAATAAATATATCAGGCAAGTCCTTGAAACAAATAAAACACATTGCTTCACTAGTGACTTTTTAGTATGTATCTAAATTAATACATTGAATTAATGATGCAAATAAAGCTGAAAAGAGAGGAAGATTATAAAGGTTTACAGTAATCATAAGACGTTATTAACAAATCACACATACCAGGGTTTTTTACTATCTTTTGAGTCTTTTTTTGTAAGTGGAAGAAGGGTGAAAGAAGGGAATCTAATGAAGTTTCGTTTTACCTACTGGCATCAGCTGCCATAGTGTATTTGTTCAGTATTCCCAGGGAGCAGGTAGTCTGTTTGGAACAGCAGTAGAAAGCCTGGCAAAATTAAAATGCAAAGTTATGTGACTGGTCTCGATGCAATTTTTGTAATGATATTTTGGAAGTGAAAAACAGTGGAGGGTGCACTGTAGACTCTAACGTGTTACAAAATATTCCATTTTTTTTCCTATAGGCTCCTCCCTTACGGGTGTGCTTAATTGGGACTCATGGAGCAGGTAAAACTACATGTGCACGACAGATAGCAGACAAATTAGGCATTTTCCATATTCAGTTTGAAGAATATCTACAGGAATTGATCTTACCCAAAACTAAAGAGAAAGTTAGGCGCCATTTTGATGAAGAACCTGAAGAAGATGATAATAAAATGACAATTCTATCACAGGAATTGGAAGACTTCTCTCAGACCATGACTAAAACTGAGACTGAAAAAAGCAAACAGGTAATAATCTGATCTTTTTTTCTGTCCATACACAAAATAATCATTTTAAGACCAGAACAGGAATTTCCTATAAAATTCTAGTTTGATAAAAATAATTTATGTTATATTATTTACTGATGAAATTTGGAAATAATAGTTCTTGATAACGTTTTCTTGTGAATGCCACAAACATTCTTCAAAACATTTGAATTATGTATAGGTTTTTTTTTTCTAAATAGTAGAGATGATAGATGCTAAATGGGGCAAAGGAAGACAAACTGAGAAAAAAAAATGAAGGTCAGAATAATAATGAGAAGGTATGGTTTCCTTCAAGTATTTGTAATATGCAGGTTCAGTCTGGTGCATGTGCTCCAATCGCACAGGAGTTTTGAAATGTTCACCAGCAGTGCTCTCTGCACTTTTTTGGGGCGAAATAATAGAATGCCTCTACCAGCCCTTCAGTCTGGCCATCCCTTGTCAAAAAAATCAGAAATACTTTTGGGTAAGCCCCAAGGTAAGCCAGTATTTTTAAAATAGGTTTTGTAATCTAGATTTTAGCGTTGTCTTTCCTATTGGCAACAGAGTTTCAAAACAGTAAAAACTCTTAGGTAGCATAAAATAGGCCTTGTAGTTAAAAAACTGTTTCAAATAGCTGGATATTCATCATACTAGTAAAAAAATTCATGAACAATAGTTTTCAGAAAATTAGGTCTTAATCAGGTTGAATACTGGTTCAAAATTGTTATAAATATACATTCTAAAACCTGTTTCTTACAGGGTGTCATTTCCCTGAACAATAAACATTTACACAAATGTTTATCAGGAGAGAGTTATTTCTTTTATTAGTGATATTTTGGGAAAAATAGACAAAGTTTCAACACAAATTAATTCCTCTTTAGGCAGCAATGCATATGATAAAAGCCTTTATTGTGAGGAGAAGTCTCAACACAGGTACACAGCATATAAATCTTTAAAAAAATGCATAGTACAAAGAAATTTAAGATCTACCTCCTAGATAATACAAATTAGGCTTTATCCAACTTTCAAAGCTTCAGGAAGAAATAAGCTTCTGCATCACATTCTGAGAACTGGGTTTTCTTGTGCTCCTGATACCTGCCATGTTCCTTCAAGTTATTAGTCATCAAAGACCTTCAAAGACTTCCTGCTACAGGATCTAAGGAAGCACGCAGGAGAGGAAGCAGGCTACAGAAGAGGCATACAGAAGCAGCATCCAGGTGCAGTATTAGGAAGATGAGCGCTCCATGGAAATGGAAACTAGTGAGAGATTCAAAGAGTAGCAAGAAGAATTTCTACAAGAACAACAGTAGCAAAAGGAAGACACAGAAAATATGAGTCTGCCACTGAGTGGGGCAAGTGACCTTTTGATGAAGGTCACTTGAAAAGGCAGAGAAGCTCAATGCCTTCTTTACCATGACCTTTACAACTACAGTGGCCACAAGTCTGTGGCCTTCTAGGTCTCTGTGCCTAGGAAAGCATGGATAAAGAGTGGTACTGCTCACCACAGAACAGGATCAAATTTTGGATCGTTTATGTAATCTGGACATACACAAGTCAATGGGGTGCATTCACAGCTGCCAAGGAAGCTGCCAAAGGCACATTCCAGGGCACTCTCTATTGTCTTGAAAAGCAGGGGAGGTCCCTGATAGCTAGAAGGTACTGTTCCTGATTAAGTAATACAAGAGCAGGTAATATTGGAAGCAAATGCTTCAACATAGATGGAGTACAGATCAAAACCATGGGTGTCAGAACAAAAATCCAGGTTTTCATCAGTTTAATCTAAGAGGAGGTTCTTTTGGCAAGTCAGTTTACAACTTGGTCATCACAGCTTAAAATATGGCAAATGTTCCTGGCACCGGTGGTTATAGCTGGCTCTCACTCAGCTTTATTTTTTTGGCATCAATACGTCTTACACAAAGGCAATGCTGTTACTAGTTTTTCCTCATCATAAATTTATCTGCCGGTAAACAATCATCTTCTACATTACTATTTTTTTCTTGCAGTTCTTATAAAGCGCTTTATCTGATAACATGACCAAAGCACAGCTAATGCAATTGCTCAATTTAGAAACCCATTAGTTAGTCCATGCACAAAACTCTAGAGGATAAGGTGATGGACTCCCTAAGCACTTCTCTGAGTATTACTACCACCAGACTGACTATCCTGTTTTTCACTGACGCACTACCTCTCCAAAATAATTTAAATTCACTTCATTTGTATAATTCTCTTTCACTTTGGCACAAGACAGTAGAAGCATATCTATCAAAACTCAAGGTAAAGAGCAGCTACAATATTCAAAGCAAAAACACTAAAGGAAAATAAAACATACCACGCAGTCTCGGAAGTTTAGCAAAAAGGTACCATCTTGGTTGTTTTAGTATGTGTCAACCACACCTCTTGCAGCATTGACAGGTCTGGGGAGCAACCTTGTCCTTTGAACCACCGCTATGCGGGGTGTTCTCTTTTCTGTACCCAGAATACACATCTCGTGTTTCTTTTCTTTTATCAAATACAAATGCTGTGCAACAGTTCATCTGCAGTGATGTCAGTGATACATTTTTATAGGGGTTTTACTGTTCTCTCCCATTTCACACATTGCTTTCAAGATGCCTTTGTGATACAGATCTGGCTACCACTTTACCTTCTTAGGTATCCATTATACCATACTAATATCTTTTAATATATATGCTGTGTCAGGCACTAGAGAAAATATTACTCACATACACACTACATTAGAACTGTATCTTCCAGCATATTCTCAAGTTCTTTTGGCTACATTATCAGAATAGATGTCAGGCATAGGAATTCTTATTCAGATATGTCCCTGCAGCAAGCAGCTCCCTACCATATTTTGAGGGTTCCTGGATCACTTTGGATCCTTTTGTTAAAAAGCATTATTCCTTTATTTTCTGACAGATTACGGTAACAAATTCTTCAGCAATTTGGGTTCATATGACTACTACATGAGGAAGAGACAGCAGAACATTGTAATGAATTCACAGAAGAATCTCAGGAGACAACTTAATTCCGTTTCCTGAGAGGGACAGGCCAACACATAGCTACATAATAAGTTTTCTCTTCAAGTGACTTTGGATGCACCTTAGGTGCATGTTTGGTGGCCACTGATATTTAAAAAAACACACTATTTTGGTAGTGTATATCTAGTCTTCTTAAACAAGTATAGATGACTTTTTACAAATTAGACCCTTACAAGGTATGGCAGAAAAAGTATTGAACTCTTTACAGGACACCAGATACATTTCTCTTGTGATCTTTGCCATTCTTTTTTCAGGAAAAAAATAAACCAACTAACTAGAAAATAATATTTTCTTCTGTAAATATTATAATGAAAAAATAACACAGCAGGTCAGGAACAGTGATATTTTCTGACTTCCAGTGTTGTGTTTTATCTGGTATACTTGTAAAAACATATATTTTGATACTGCAACTGATGTAAACTAATCCAGAATCACCAATCTATACCCTTTTTTCATTCTCTTTTACTGCAGTTTGTGTCAGGAAGCCATTGTGTGAGAAGTGCATCCTCAGCCATATCAATCTTAACAGTGTTACATATTCTGAAAAAAACAGTTTTTCACAAGAACTTAACAGTTAGATTTGGTATTTGAATGCTCTGCATTTGACTAGTCAATAATACTGCTCTGCTCTGTAGAACAATGCTGTCTTTCTGATTTCTGGTCATGTGCCTATACCCAGTAAACTCAGACATCTTTGACATCTTTCTTTGGATTGCATCAAAAGATAAAAGTTGCTTTTAAAAAGTAAAAAAAACCATTCTGATGTAGAGCAGACAGTCTTCCAGCAGCAGAACATGTATAACTAAGTGGGAAACTTCTTGTAGGCAATTAGGAGAAACTGTGATCATTTCAGTTTCTATTCCTCTGAATTGAGCATATGTATAATTAAATCCTTAACAATTGTGCTTGGGTTTAGGTTTCACTAAAACTCATACAAATTGCCTCAACTCTAGGGAATTACCCAACACCAAGACATGGAAAGTATCACAAGATGTATAATGTAGTACAGTGAAGTGTGGCAAATGAGTTTACTTTGTTTCCGTTGGTTTAAATCAAATGAAGACAGTACCTTACTTAGCCAAAAAAAACCAACAAATGTGTCAGGTAGATCTTTCTTTCCGTTTTGTTTATTATTTTTTGTGGATTTTCTTTATATAAAGGAAGTGAAGTTAACTGATGAGGAAGAAGCAATCAAAGCAAATCTAATGGATAACAAGGCACTGCCTCCAGAAGTCCTTGATAAAATTGTTCTTGACTGGTGGATGAAAGAACCATTCCGGTAACTGTAATTAGATTCTCTTTTTCTTTAATTAATCTTAGGAATTAGCTCATTCATTGTGTCCACAATTACAAATAACTACTGTAGACATTATTTCAATGTTCTTGTACTTGTTATGAATCATGACCTACCTCTCAGTCTTACTTTTGTTGCTCTGCTTCGATTGATATTTTGACAGTAATATAATGCGTCATGTGCTCTACACAGTGCTCTTGAATTGGATTAATCTCCTGAATAGCCAGGTAGTTTTTGTGAGCTTACAGGATAGATATGTAAATAAAACTTTTATATTTTCATGTAATTAATAAACATAGAGAGCTGGAATCCAGCTGTAACTATTGATTTCCATATATTGTAAATATCATATGGAAAGCAAAGACAAAGTATCAATGGTCTCCAAAACCACACAGAATCAGGTTATCTTTTGCATTCATCACAATTTCTACTCCAGTGATGTATCTACAACAGACTTCCTTTCATATTAGAAAGTACCTCCCTAACACTGTGATAAATGTGGACTATTGTTGCATAAATAAATATGATCATCAACTCCAAGAAATCAGACTGGCTTTTTAGGATGTAATTTCAGTAGGGAAAAATCCCCTTTTGCATGTCCTATCTATTCCATTCATTTCCATCCAGATCATAGCTGCTGGCAGCTTGCCCATTAGGTTTCAATGCCTAACAGTATTTAATGCCTTAAAAAGAATAAACAAGGTCCTCAAATAAACTTCTGTCCTGTCAGCCCACAAATAGGAGACAATATTCTCTTAATGGTGTAAAAATAGGGAGATCAGTTTTAGGGAAAAAAAGAATGCATCAAGACAAAATATATGCAGCATGACACATCATGTTGTGATATTATATTATATCAATTCAGTTTCATCAGGGACTGTACAGCAGAAGAGAACCTTCATAATGATATATATAATGATCAATATCCTCCCCCCAACTTTTTCCCATAGCACCCAGGACCACCTCTTCTTTCATCCACTCCCACTCCTTGTAGCTTCTTTGGTTTTCTGCAGTTTTACAATGTTTCTCTCTTAAGGTAATAAAGAGAAATAGTAACATCTTAGTAACACAACATTCAGCTTTACAGAATTACTCATCTAATCTGAGACTGTAAGAGCTCCAACAAAACATCTTATTTTCCAATTAGGTCTACAGGATTTATACTGGATGGTTTCCCTCGTACTTCAGATGAAGCCCAGTATTTGTCAGAACGAGGACTCTGTCCTGATGTTGCAGTTTATATTAAAGTAGAAGAAAGTGACATTCTTGACCATCTTTTTCCTCCACGTCTAAAAAAATGGAAAGAAAGACAGTATAAAAAAATGGAAAATAAAAAGAAACTGAAAGACCTGAAAGCAAAAATAAGGGTAAGTTTTCAGCCCTGTCTAACTTTTTGTAATGTCAGCAGCACAGATCTGAACACAGATTGTAAGACTTCCACAGCAGTGAAGAGCACACAGAAAAACAGTAATGGGAGCCAGGAGACAAAACACCACACCTTCACAGCATTTCTAGATTTACCATAGGAACCAAAAAGAATTTAGGGCTTCTTTCCTCCTGCAATTAATTTGTGCAGGAGTTCAGATATCTCACAGCCCAAGAAAAGTAGCTGTGCTGCCAGACAACTGGCAATCTGACAGAATGCCAGACATCTGGAAAGTCCTGGACAAAAGGCAACTAGATGGAGAGAGTGAATATGGCCATAAAAAAAATCAAATACACAGCTAATGTATGGTACTGTTGTTCCATCCTGGATTCCCTGTGCATGGGCTGTTGAGTTGATCTTCATCTCCCATAGACTAACTCCACAGGTACTGTATGGTGTACATGTCTGTGTTTCCAACTATGATACTCTGCACAGAAATGTAACAGCACTAATCCATGTTCTCGGTGCTGCTGCTGCTGCACAGTCTCCCATTTGAACAAAGCTGTGCCTACTACTGAGACTACACAGTCTCTCTCTCACTCCCTCCACCCTCCAAGGGAATAGGGAGAGATAATATAAGAGATAATATAACACACTGGCTACTGAGAGGAAAATTAACTCCATCCCTGCCGAAACCAGGACACTGCGCAGACAGTATTTTTTAACATTAGAAGCAACTAGAAACAGAGGTTTAAGGTGGAAAGAACAACATCAGTTCTAGGTCACATACCAATTCTTAGAGGAGCGCTTTTATTAGCAAATATCATTGTCTTCTTACTTTTTTTTTTCACTAACAGAATGAGAAGATTGCTAGAAGAAGGGAAGAACTTTTAGCAGAACAAAAAAAAAAGAAACAGGAGGTAAGAAAACAAGCTAATAAAAAGATTTTAAATAGAAGTGTTTGCATTCATATCTTAGAAATTTCTAGAGCCTTTAGTCACAGAGTTTTCAGGGCAATGTACAATAGTAAAAATGTGATAGACTTTCAGAAACTTCTACTTTCAAAAACAATTTGACATGATGTTTAAATTGTTTTAGAAACTATTGACTCATGAACACTAAAAACAATTTAAACAATTCTCAATATATGCTAGAATTCAGCAAAGTACTTACGAATGTGTTTAATGTATCTAATTTGTAAGCATAAGAGCAGCCCCTCCAATTGCAATTAGGCATGTATTTTAAGTACCCTGTCTAATCCATGGTTAATCCAGAATAGGATTGTACCAGGATTTCTGCCCAAACTCAATTACAACGTATATTTACAAATGCATAAATGTACCACTTGGCTGATCAGGAAATTCTGCCAACTACACTTTCAGCTAACAAGGTTGTTTATAACAAAGTCCTGCCAAACTACAATACCATGTATGAAAAAAGACTCCATCTACCAAAACTGCATGTAGCACTTCATTTTTTTAAGCACTTTTGGAACGGGTACAATGCTTCACGGTACGCACTATGCAATACCTCTGTATTTTCTTCTGAAATATGATTCTAGAATTTACTAGATTTTTGCTTATGATAAAGGATACCCCAAAATGAGGTTTTGCTGAATTAATGATTTTTCAAATTAAAAAAGAGACAAAAATACCACATGTTCTTTCAAAACATGTGTATCATAGACATGAAACAACAAAATATTTTACCTTTATAGGCTTTAGCAAATAAGGAGCATTATGAAGCCACTGAGGAGGAAGATAAAAATGAAAATGGAGATGTTGAAGCTATACTTGAAGAAGAGTTTTTAGAAGAAGAAGAAGAAGAGGCTGAAGAAGAACAGGAGAGTGATGCTGTTGACCGCATACAAAATGAAATTACAGAAAACTTTGATTCAGAAGTAGACAGCTTACAAGGTGTACAGGTATCTATGCCACTGCTTATTTTTTTTTAAATTATATGATCACATGATACAAGAAGAATTTTCAGTTTTATTTTAGTTTTCAAATTCAAAAGTTATAGTGCTTAAACAGTCATGCTGCTGTACTCATGATCTAAATATGTGAGCATGATGAAGTCTGTAGTGTAAAGGCATACACTTTTAAAAGTATATAATTTATAAGACTGATATTGTAGGGAAAAAACAGAGGAAAGAGTAGATCTACCTAGTCTTGGGGTCCTTATTTCCTTTTTGATAGGTCAGTTGATGCAGGCAGCCAAACTAGAGAGTCATAAATATATGAACAACATTTCAAAATAATTTTAAAGGCAAAATTCTTATTAGACAACTCTGGCTTTTTTATACAGTTCTTAGTAACATAATTTTCTTGAAATCGGTGCAATTACTTATGGTGAGGTAACCTCATCTAACTTTAGATATCTGCAATGTTAATGCCCACATATAAAGTAGTAAGTAGATTGGTGCCATTTGTTTACTGTATACTAAGTATCTTACTTCAGGAGGAAACTAATAATGATTTAGAAGAAACTCTATCCACTGACCAGAGAGAAAGTTTACAGAAGTAGATAGCAAAGACACAGATGTAAGATTTGCAAAATTAATCCAACCTGTACCAACACCATCACACCAAGTGTGATTGATTCAAGGTTCACTTTATTTTAATAGTTAATGGATTAAATGCCAGATGAACCAAGAATAAAGCATAAGCTGTGTGGAAAAGATGAATGTTTTGTGCTCAGAGATTCACCTTTCCATTAATTTTGGAAGAACATTAATTGAAAGTACATTCAACTTTCAAAAATGATCATAAAATGTCACAGTTTTATTGAAATATTCGATGCGTATCATCATGTATCCCAATGATAATCACAAAAATAATTTTAGGGGTTCTAAATGAAGCTGGTTGCTAATTTCACTTTTCTGAGTATAAAATGAATTTGCAAAATAGAATTGTAAAGAATTTAGCATAAGGCCCATGAGAGACAATAAAAAAGAAATCCTGGTAACAGCCTTAGCTCTTTATGTAAACAATACAACGTTTCAAGTTAAAGCTAGTGTAAGGCTACAGTTCTTGGAGCCTTTTCCTCTCTGTCATTTGGGAACATATTGTTTGTTGCGTTAGTAAACCCATGAAAAATGTGATCAGAAAAGGAACAGACAATTAAGAAAGTCAGCAACTTTTGTTTCTCTCAAAAGTACCTAAATCTCAGTGACAAGAAAGGTGACTAGTGTTTTAGAATTCATTATTTTATTGAGTTCTGCTTATGACAGTAAGTGAAAAGATCCAAGACTGTGGATGTATATAGATATTACATATATATTGAGGAATTACGCAGAGGTAGTATCATGCAATAGAGTTACGTATTGGGACTAGATACTACTAATATCCCCTTTTTACAGCTTACTCAATATTTACCCATTATTTTTTTTTAATTCCAATAACATTACACCTTTATAAATTACTTTAAATAACTTACTATTTCTTATTCATTGTTCAAGATTCTTCTTTATTGTTTTATGATTCTTTAACTGTTGGTCCTCTTTGACATTGTGGAATCTTGATCTTTCACGGAAAACTAAATGATGGCATTAAAACACAGTAGCACTTGTAAAAGTATTACATTGCTAGAAAATTGATTGGTTTTATATTTTAACTGAATATGCTAGGGAATAATAACTTACTAGAAAGCAATGATATTTTTAGAGAGTCACTAAATAAGCCATCCTAAATTGTCTGGAGTAGGGAAAGAATGATATTTGATTATTTTTTTAATAAAATATACTTCTCAAGCTTTAGCTTTATCATAGTAGATTTCTCAAAGTTAACTATCAGATTGTCCTCTTTTAAAAAAAAAAATTGGCAGGAAGACCAATTCTCGTCTCAAGTAAAATTTTGCTGATTTACAGTGACTGAGAACATGCTCAAGAAATCCTCGATACTTCACAGTCATTATTAAAAATCTGATTATGTTTATGATTTTAATATTTCATTGTGTTTTCATTAACCAGGAAGAATTTGAAAAATTGTTAATACCACAAATTGAGATCAATGGAGGACGGAAACTTCACATCGTACGCTACCAAATATATAGCAAGCTGAATTCTCTAATGGAAAATCGTGGAAGCATTTTAGAGAAATGTTACCCAATAAGTTTGCCACTTGCACATAAGATGCTAGTTTTCTCATATAAATTTCCAAGTTCTTTTGGTCAGTGGGATCCAGTCAAGGTAATGTTCTCAAATAGCTGAAGAATATTTTCAAGAAGTAATACTTTTTTAAAATATATTTCACATTAAAAATATTATCAGACAGTAGCATCTAATACGAGAAACATTTAATGACAACTACATTACTGAATCAAAACTACACCACTGAATATACACAAAATACAGCAAGCATTGATAATAAAGAGTGTTAGTATTTTCAGTGTTGCAGCTAAATTACAGCTGAGAGGCATTTAGTAAAATCTGTTACATTAGAATTACTGACACAATCAAAGATGGCACCAAATCAGAAATAAAAGCCTAATTCTTAACGATCCACAAAGCACAGGACAAGAGAGACAGTCTTAAAACCTTCCAGAAGCAGAGAAAACAAACTGAAAGGATTTGGCGTTTCAATTTGTAAGAAGCCACATGGGTGGCCACCAAACCTAGCAGTGGCAAAAGAGTAAACCAACAAATGTTAAATGCGTGTAATTAATCAGCAATAGTTCTTTGTTGTCAAAATTTACAAATCTAATTCCATAGTATTTTACTAGACATCTGGAAAGCTGAGGTCAGAAAGTACTCATGTCTATCCCCAAAAGTGGGCTGATACAGTTTTATAGGTAGCAAGTGAAATGTTAGCAGGTAAATTTTTGGTTTTAATGCTGGAAATAAAAACAAGTTGGATTGTGAGTAAATAATAAATAAAAAGAAAGATTGATTAAAAAAAAAAATCCCAGTGAACAAGATACAGAAAACACAAAGTTCCTGAAGGGAACATACTTTGGCCTCCATTTTACGATGCTAATTAATCAAGTAACTTTTAATCCCTTTTGTATAGTCACGTTGTTGGGTTTTCACCTATTGCAGATCATGTTTATCTTTCTTTAACCTTGGCAATCAGAATTTTATACAGATCAGCTCTTATTACGGCTTTATATAATCAAAATACTTACTTAAAGTGCTTTAGGATTAGAATTGCCTTTCCCGTGGCTGCATCAAAGTGGCATCTAATAATGTAGGGACATATTAATAGAAGTAGATATTTCTTCTCTTCTGTCATTTCCACGTACTGAACCCCAGCTTATATGTGAGTTCTTGTTAGTTGCTACACACTAGACCTTGCAGTTTGTTCTATTAGATTTCACCACATTTTTGTCATTCCATTTCTCCAATTCATTCATTTATGCTGTACAGCAGTTTTTTTTGCCAGCCAAAAAGTACAATTCAGTTAGAAGAAAGAAATCACAGAAAGCTATTAGATAAAATCAGAGTGGTGTGCAGACAGTGGGAATGTACATGCTGACAATAATGAAAGGGAAATAGGATCATTTTGAGGGTATTTTAGGATATAATTGAAATTATAAAATTGATTAAGGAACAGAGGTTTTTTTTTTTAGAAAAGCAGATAGAGTATATGCCAATTACTTTTAGAATAAATTTAGGGGGGAGTGAAGTAGTTATGCAACTGATTAGATAAGCAAAGAATAAAAATTATAAGCTGAGGGAGAAACAGGAGTAGATAAACAGCAGAACAAACTCCTGACATCTTATAAATTGGGGGCAAACACCCTGACATGACTTGATGCAAGAATAGGAACCTAAGAATCAGAGAATGGTCTGGCAAGGTAATGCCGTGCAGTAAAACAGTCCCATCTCTCACTGTAAAAACTAGATCAACTTACCTGTATATTTACTGATTCCTTCAAAGAATACTGATAGATTTGTGAGGTAGGATTTCCCTCTACAAGAAGCTGAGTTGGCTCTTCCCCATTATTTCATATGTATGCCTGTAACTACTGGTTTTTTCCTTAGTATGTTGCAGTTTGCTCAATAGAGGGTCAGATTTACTGGACTACATTTGCCAGGATCCATCCTGGAGGCCTTTTCAAAAAACAGTCACTTTCTCAACCTTCCTTTTTTGTGGAAGGAAGGCCAACGCAAGCAATAGGTTACACGTTATCCAGTAACAATTTCACTTCTGAATCCCTTTAGAACTGTAAGGTGAATGGAATCTGGTCTGGGCAATTTTTTTCTACAGATGTCAACAGCTTGTTCTAAAACATCTTTTATTGACACTTTAAGGTCGTTCCTCCAAGAAGGGTTACAACAGGGACATGACTAAGTTCTTCCATAGTGCTGCAAGGAATTCATTTAGCATTTCTGCAATGACCATTTCTGCCATTAGTGCTCCTCTTAGATCTCAATGATCCGTCAACCCTACAGACTTTCTAGTTGGCTGTCTGATGTGTCTGAAAAGTTTTCATCAGCAGTGCATGTATTTTACCAAAAGCTTTTTTGACTTGCCTTGTTGTGGTTTTACACTTCACCGTAATGTAAGTATTGATACTATTTTCTGTTTTCTTCACTTGTACATGACTTCTGCTGAATACAATATTAGAATCATAGAATCATAGAATGGTTAAGGTTGGAAGGGACCTTCAAAGGTCATCTAGTCCAACCCCCCTGCAAGGAGCAGGGACATCCCTGACTAGGTCAGGTTGCTCAGAGCCTCATCCAGCCTAGCCTTGAACGTTTCCAGAGATGGGGCCTCCACCACCTTTCTGGGCAACCTGTTCCAGTGTTCTATAACTCGCATTGTAAAAAATTTTTTCCTAATTTCTAATCTAAATCTACTCCCCACTATTTTAAAACCATTATTCCTTGTCCTATTGCAACAGGCCCTACTAAACAGCCTTTCCCCATCTTTCTTGTAGGTCCCCTTGAGGTACTGGAAGACCGCTATCAGGTCTCCCCGGAGCCTCCTCTTCTCCAGGCTGAACAGCCCCAACTCTCTCAGCCTGTCCTCATAAGAGAGGTGCTCCAGCCCTCTGATCATCTTCGTGGCCCTCCTCTGGACCTTCTCCAACTGGTCCATGTCCTTCTTGTGTTGGGGGCTCCAGAACTGGACACAGTACTCCAGGTGGGGTCTCACCAGGGCAGAGTAGAGGGGGAGAATCACCTCCCTCGACCTGCTGGCCATGCTTCTCTTGATGCAGCCCAGGATGCAGTTGGCCTTCTGGGCCACAAGGGCGCATTGCCTGCTCATGTTAAGCTTCTCATCCACTAGCACTCCCAAGTCCTTCTCCTCAGGGCTGCTCTCAATCCATTCCCCGCCCAGCCTGTATTTGTGCCTGGGATTGCCATGACCCAGGTGCAGGACCTTGCACTTGGCCTGGTTGAACTTCATGAGGTTGGCACGGGCCCACGTCTCCAGCCTGTCAAGGTCCCTCTGGATGGCATCCCTCCCTTCCAGCGTGTCGACAGCACCACACAACTTGGTGTCGTCGGCGAACTTGCTGAGGGTGCACTCTATCCCACTGTCCATGTCGCCAACAAAGATGTTGAACAGGGCCGGGCCCAGCACGGACCCCTGAGGGACGCCAGTTGTGACCGGTCTCCACATGGACATTGAGCCGTTGACCACCACTCTCTGAGTGCGGCCATCCAGCCAACTCCTTATCCACCGAGTGGTCCGTCCATCAAACCCATGTCTCTCTAGTTTAGAGAGAAGGATGTCGTGCAGGACAGTGTCAAAATTCTCAGTGTTTCTTCTACTGTTAGGCAGATAAGTGGAACAGAGGAATAAAATTATTTTATTTATTCTTTGAAAATTAAAAAAAAAGTATTAAGTTATATCTCTCTGACTACATTCTCTTGATGAAAGTGTTATGGTACCACCTACTGGAAATAGTGAATATTCTTTCTTTCCAATGTTTACTTCACGTTTTTGTGCAAGAATTGCATATGTATAGAAGTTCTTCAGACTTGGACAAAATATTATGTCTGTATGAATGAATTTCAGAATGCTTTGATAGTTTGTTTCATACAGTTGGTACTCCTCTACTTGCCTATAAAGCCACTTCTGTAGGATGGAGGGAGAAGAGGTTTTGTCAAATCTAATTAAATGCTTCCCATTTTGTATATGCTACAGCTAAGTGAAGGAGATGTAATCAAGCCACAACAAAGTCATGAAAATGCAGTCTTTCCTGTAATCCATCGACAATATATTTATTTCCTTTCAAGTAAAGAAAATAAAGAAACATTTATGAAAAATCCCATCAAATATATTCGTCAGCCAAAGCCTAAACCAGCTGTGCCAGTTAAGATTGCAATCGTGGGACCTCCAAAATCTGGAAAGACTACAGGTAGGAGCCACTATTATCTATAAAGCCAAACCTTATCTAATGACTGATGCTGCATCTGTCATTACTGCTATTAAAAAATCATAAACCATTAATATTGTTGATCTTCTTGCTTTTCTTGCTGGGCATAGAATCTTTCAGTTTCATTCTCTGGTGTCTCATTTGACAGTCAGATATTTATTCATTGTCCATCTGAATTTTATCTCAGCTTCTCAAGGAGTTAGTGATGATCTCGACTGGCACTTAGAAAATCTGGACTTACATTATTTATACCCCTCATATTATTTCTGATTATTTTCTAACTGTTTCTGATTTCTTTCAGTCAATATGATCTAATATAAAATGAAGAAATATTCCTAGGATCAAGGACCAGAATCCAGAACTCCACATTACCCAGTCTGTTTCCAAACTTCCAGATTACAAAAAAAACAAAAAAAACCAAACAAATTTGGTCTTTCTCCCCTCTCCTTCCTCCATAACTCTTTCAATCCACAGGTCTCTGACTTTAACTGGACACGGAGAAAACTCAGCTTATACTATAGCCTAATTATTAGAATAGGGTGTTAGAAAAAGAAGAGACAGGTTCCAATTATCTCATGTTACAGAGGAAATTTTTACCATACTTCCCATTTCCTGGATAAATGATCTAACTGCTAGGCTGTTCTGTAAAAGGGGAAGCAGTGGAGGCATATTTTCTATGATATTTTGTAATAATATTGACTATTGCTGCTGAGGTTTTTGCTGAATTGAACACTGTTAGTGCGTTGGGCATGCTCTGCAAATATGCAAACATCTGGCCCCTTTAGGGACCTAAGCAGTGTTAGGTACCCACTTACCAAGATAGTGCATTGCAGATGACCCAAGGAGTGAGCTGAGTTTCTAAGACTGAGGACATACTTTAACAGACTGCTAGGTTGTGATGTTGCTTATGTAAAAGTTGTGTGTTGAAATCAAAATATTTTGCAGTTGCCAAGAAATTTGCAAGTGTATATGGGTTACTGCGCCTGAGTATGGGAGACGCCATACGGCTAGTGTTAAACAATCAGCCAGAGAGTGAGTTGGCACTTATGTTAAAGCAGCATCTTCACAAAGGACTGACCGTACCTGATGAACTGGCCATCCAGGCTCTAGATGTGGCTCTGATGAATCACATGTGCAATATCACTGGGTAAGAGTCTTGTTTGGGTTTTGGGGTTTTTTCAAGACATGCTAGTCCCTTCATAGCTAGAAACTCCCATGCTATCCCCATAAAACAATTTCACTAAAACACATCAGTGGATTATGCATTAAGAAAATAATCTGTACAAAATTAGGTTTTTCACATTACTCTGGGAAACCAGACTGAAGCATAATTTTCTGCAATTTTCAAGTAAGTTTATTCCAGTAAATACAAGTAATATGCTTTATGAAAGTTACCTTTTTTTCATTTAATAAGCCAGTATTTTCTATTATCCTTTGAGAACTAACATTTTCTCTCTCTTACACCAACTTGGACACATCTGATTCTCTTTGTCATGCAGACTGGTTCAGTACTCTAGGTTTCTTCTGGTTTTGTTAACAACTGTATTAAGGAGGAAGTGAAACCAGTGAGTCTTCCGCCTCATTCATATGTGATCCTGATTTCCTAGGCTCTTTCTCCACCACTGAAACACCTTCCAAATTGGGCAGATTTAACAAGCTTCATGATCATGATTTCATGACATCCAACTCCTCTCCCCAAAAAGGAGAACAGTTACAGGGAAAGGCAATTCTGGAATAATCTCTGAAAAATATTTGAACTTGAGGTTAGAATTCTTTCAACTTCCCTTTCATGTTAAATACTGGAGCATTGTTTCAGAATATTTTGCCCCAGTATTGCCTAATACGTGAAAACATTACTTCTTCAATACGATTTGAAAACTCCTCAATACTGTAAATAATTTTACTTTTCACTTTGAAAACTACTCCTCTCAAACCGTATAGAGATTTCCCATTATTAAAATTATGTTTCTCAATGATTGATGTGCCAGAATTTTGAAGTCCACCATTTTTATAATGGAGCCATCCACTTACATAGAATCATAGAATCATATAATATTTTGGGTCATCTAGTCCAAGCCTCTTGCAAGGAGCAGGGACATCTCCAACCAGATCAGGTTGCTCAGAGCCCCATCCAACCTGGCCTTGAATGTTCCAGGCATGGGACATCTACCACCTCTCTGCGCCACCTGTTCCAGTGCTTCACAACACTTATTGTAAAAAATTTTTTCCTTATATCCAGTCTGAGTCTACCTCCCTCTATTTTAAAACCATTACCCCTTGTCCTATCACAACAGGCCCTGCTAAAGCCCCCTTTAGGTACTGAAAGGCTGCTATAAGGTCTCCCTGGAGCCTCCTCCTCTCCAGGCTGAACAGCCCCAACTCTCTCAGCCTGTCCTCATAGGAGAGGTGCTCCAGCCCTCTGATCATCTTCGTCGCCCTCTTCTGGACTCACTCCAAAGAGTCCACATCTTTCTTGTGTTGGGGGCTCCAGAGCTGGATGCAGTACTCCAGGTGGGGTCTCACAAGAGCGAAGCAGAGGGGCAGAATCACCTCCCTTGACCTGCTGGCCACGCTTCTTTTGATGCAGCCCAGGATGCGGTTGGCTTTCTCAGCTGAATATACATTCCTATACCTTTTGCCCTTTATGCTTTGCTATTTCTTATTCCATCTACATGATTTTTTTTTAAATTTCATTGTAAATTCTTAGGAGTGAAGACCGTGTCTATCAAGTCAGGGTAGCACTGACTTCATGGCGTGGGTGTAGACTTTTGTCTCTACTGAGAATGTACTAGGGGTATACATAGTCTTAATGGTTAATTAGAAACTGACTTCTTAGGAAAACTATCTTTCTATTTCTGTTTGTATGCAGAGTTGTAATTGATGGATATCCTGTAACAAGAAAACAAGTAAACCTCTTGGAATCAGCTAGGATAATTCCAGTGAAAATATTCGAATTAGAAATGGATGCAAAGGAAGTGTTCAGAAGAGCACTGTTGGATAAGAAAAGCACACATAGGTAGTTATGATCCCTGATAGCAACATTTTTATCCACATGACACTGTCATTTCTCTGTTTATGTGCCTCAGTGCTTTCCCCAGAGAGGCTGTATCTAAGCTGGTGCATAACGCAGCTGTCTCTGAACTCTACATGTGAAAAGACATGGGCACCACTCCCTCTACATTCTAATGCTTTGATTTCCATAGACCAGAAATAGAGACATCAGAGGCCAGAGGAATTTGTGGCATGCTCTGGCCAGATTCCCCAGTTGCATGACTGAGGTCACAGATGTGCAGTGCTCTGCACCCACTACTTAGCTTAATTGGTTTTTATGAAACTGTACATCAGAAATGTTACTAGTTCACTCTGCTGGTGAAGTTTATTATTCATCAATTCAATTATTATAATCATAAGAAAAATTGATATTTCATCTAATAAGCTCTCTTTAAGTCTTAATTGGAGTTATTTTTAAAAGATGGAAACAATGTATATTTTAATAATGTATACAATTCATTAGTTACTCATCTAAACCTTTAAATTCAGCTAGCTCCTTTCTTCTTTGTTTCTCTAAGGAGATAAATATTCTGATGGTTGTTTTTGAGGAACAGCAGTAAGCAGTTTATAAACAGACAGAGAATGAAAAAGAACAGAACATTCACCTTAAAATTAAATTGTATAAGAACCTGGTTCTCATTAGAGGAAGTGTTTCTAAGAAGTTCCAGATAGTGTAGAGCATTATTGCATGTCTCTTTCATTTTGTCTCTTTATCAAGTAATCAGTACAATGCTTAATTGTTTACTGAAAGCCTAAAGACAATTTGCATTGCAAAAAAAAATTAAATTAATGCTGTCTTTTTGAAAGTATTTACTTTAAACTTCATTTTAAGTACCAAACTAATTACACTTCATAGGCTTAAATGCAAATCAAATGTGCAATATCAGATATTTCTGAAAGGTACAACTTACAGAGAAATTAATCCTATTAAAGCAGAAGAGTTTGGGGTTTTTATTTAGTATCATTTAAATTAAGAACCAGAACAGGAAATTGTGTTCTAGTCAAAATATATCTTCTGGTCTTGCCTAATATTTTTAGAGGTCAGATGGATTATTTTAATTTATGTATATGTATATATGACAGACAGTTTTCAAAATATATCTAAGGATTATGGCTACTTCTTGATCTCAAACAACAGCATAATTCAGAATTAAGCCTTTTTTCAATAAACAATTTATTTCCATTTTAAAAGTTTCATAGCATTTTGTTTAGGGTACTATTAAATGATGTATTGGTAGTGTGTGTCAGTTCATACATGCTGACACATTCCAAATCTATTACAAAATTATTGAGTTATGTTTGGGACATAAATAGCAAAAGTTTTTTAAATGATCTAGTCTTCAGATTCATATTAAATCAGTGTTATTTTTCATTGTCTTCAGACCTCCCTACCCTCAACATGACAGCTCACAGATTCTAGCTATTAAAAATTGCTGCTATAAACAGCACATTGATGCAATTAGGACTTACTATAAGAAGGAGCATCAGAACTGGTGTGTGATTGATGCCTTTCAGAGCAAGTGGTGCATCTGGAACAAAGTACTGCAGGAAGTTCAAGTGGTTGTTAAAGAAATCCAGATATACCTGGAAAGAATAAAAGAAGGTAAAAGAAAAAGTTTCTCAGAATAATATTTGTTTCTTTAAGAAGCTGCAATGTAATGAATGCATTTCAACTGCAACTTGCTTTGGATTAAGCTAATTCTTGGGAACATACATACCCTCAAATTCTTCAATCTCATCTGCAGAGATCTTGAAGAGATCTCTTGAAGAGAGCAAGGCAAAACCAACTACAGGACAGTCTGAGGCCATCTTCCAAAGAACTGAGTATACAGCTGAAAGAAGTCAGAGGTCTCATGGTCCATGGCATATTCCTCAACACTGGGTGATAAATCACAAAGGGTACCCCAAAGTATACAAGGGGAACTATGACTTGCAGCTTCACTTAAGTGTCAGAGGAGGAAGAGGGAAGATGGGGGAAAATGTTAATTATAAATTCAGAATTAAGGTTAAATATGCCATTTGAGCTAATTTCTGTGCTGTGAGAGGAAAACCACTGTAGTCTAAAATGGCACAATTCTCACTTGAATTTTGCTTGTCAGCATTGGTCAGGATTAAATATGCATTTTAAATATGACTGTACAGTTTAACTATAATTCCTCCGACGAGCAAACAGACTTCCTTATCTTATATCCACCTTTTGGTTTTAACTTTTACAGCTCTATGGCTGCACTCTTCTTAAAAACTGCAGTCAGAAGCCAAAAAGTATTTTTAAAATATTTAACTTTCTCATATCAAGCTTAAAAAGCAAAATTTTTAAATAGTTTCAGGTTTATAGGACATTTTATTAAAGATTTTGAATATATTTAATCCAGATAGACTGTAGCATTTGCAAGATGTGGATGAATAAATGGGAGGCTTTGATCACACCTTGTAGTCTTTTTCACCAATGTAAAGAAATAAAAGAATAGCTGAAATGTTCTTTAGCAACACAAAGGAGTAAAACAATAAATCACAAATAAAACTGTCCCAGGGAAAACAGATTAATAAGTTAAGCAAGCAGAGTAGAGTATCTCACATCATTAGTAATTATTGTATTTCTTAAGTGCTAAAAAAAATGTTATTAAAATTAATTGGTAAAATGGGTTGCAACTTCATTTTACTATCAATCTACAAAATCTGCTGGTTTAATTCTCATTATTTCATATCATTTTGACATGATTAATTATAACATCTTCTAAATTGTAACATTTCTGAATAGAAATGTTTGATGTTTCTATGTCTTTCATTAATAAAACGTTATCATTAATTGCTTTTATTAACAGGAAAAGCAGCCAGCATTGCTGATTTATGTATCACTCCCAAAGAGCTGCAGTATCGGCTGGGGGAGTTTGGACAGTACTGTCCTGTCAGCCTTGCAGAAAAAGGTGAATTAGTTGACTGCTCTGAAATGTCATCATTGAGGTTTGCTGCCGAATTTCGAGGACACTATTACAAAATGGCTTCACAGGAAGAACTGGATGTAAGTGTCAAAGAGTGAGTCAGGAGGGGATTATGGGAAGAGGGAACACTGTTGTTTAAATTCCTGATTCCATATAGAAGCAAGCAATATGTAACCTGAATTAGACTAGTAGTAGTAGTATTCAAGCTTTTGTTCTGTATACTTCTGCTATCAAACATCTAGGCAGACAAAATGCAGCAGAGAGTCCATTCAAACCAAAGCTCCTCTTACAAATTGTCATAGATCAAACATTCATTTTAAAACAACCATTTCCTTCTTTCTCCGTCTGTTTGGGGAGACTGAGGGCAGAGAGTGGCTAATGATAGCAATGGATAGTGATGGACAGTGGGCAGATAGCGATGACTTCAACTGAGAGTGGGTTGGAAAAGAATTTACTTACCGAGAGCAGCAGCAGCACCAGCACACTAAGAGAGGTGTTGTAGAGGAAACAAATATCTACATCGCGTGAGTGAGTCTTCTGGAGTTCGACTAACAGTCTCACAGTGCTTCTTTCATTATGAAAACATTTAATTTCTTTTTCTACAGAAATTCTTGAGCAGACCAGAGGCTTATGTGCCACCACTGGCACCTCACCCTCTCCCATCCCCAGATATGCTACCAAAGAAACTCACTGCAGCGGAAGTGAAGGCCTTATTCCCTATAAGTGCTGAAATGCAGGGATACTGTCCAGTTACTTATCTAGAAGGAAAACAGAGGTACATCACTGCAGTTTTCACAATCTGAATTACAGACTATGTGTCCTGTATTAACTCATTAATGAGGAAATACTTTAAAAGTACTTTTTAAGAGTGTTCAGGGCTTGGACTGGAAAAGCAATTACATTTCTCTATATTGTGCCTGTGGCTTTGGAAATCAATATAAAATCACCTTTTGAAACTCATGGCTAAGGTTCTACAAGACTCTGTGTTAGGTTACTGTCTTTTGTGACGAAGACTGCTTGGAGATAGTTTGAGTTTCCTCTATCATAATCTTTCAAAAGTTCAAACAAATCTCACAAAACCTTATTAGATGCAAAACCAGCTATTACAATTTTTATAAGAGATCTATAAAGCTCCACCATAAAGTCCCACTGATTTCCTCAGTGTGAAGGAATTTCTCATTAAGGTAGAACCATAATAGTAAATTCTCTGCTGTCCCTTCTTAATCTCCTGAACAACCATGATTGGCATTTTAACTAGAGAAGCTCTAAAGAAGCACTATAAAAGCCCCTTAATAAGCAGATTTTGAGGCAGAGACTCTCAGATTTTGAGCCTTGTAACTGTCAGTCATGCGGTAGAAGCCTTGATGATCCAATTGCTACTTTTTTGTAGTTCCTATACTTGCTAAATTACCAGAAGGCTCCCAGTAGCTCATGAATTTACAGCACACAAATGATGTTTTACATTTCTTGTGAATTAATAGTCTTTCTTGCTCTGTCTCATCAGATATGAAGCTTTGGTGCCTGGAAACATCGAGTATGCAGCAAAGTATCAAGATAAGGTATATATTTTTGAAAGTGAAGAAAAACTTCTGAAATTCACGAGGTGAATATACTAACTGCATTTTCATCTTCAATCATGTCACAGTGTACAAATCTTAAACGTGCTTACTTTTTATCTGGTTAGGTTACCAGAGAAGTACTGGAATCTGAAGCTTCCACATAAACTCCCTCCAATAAAGGAGCCGATACTACGCACTGCACTTCCTTTGGCTGGATATCTTGAGCAGGCCAGTTTTTGCTTTTCTATTTTAAAACATGATTTTGCAATGTATAGTATATTCTACTCAGTTTATTTCATTTTTAATGCAATATGAGTCTTACGTATATTAATGGCATTACATTAAATTAAAAACTGTGTACTTACAATTGAGAGGAAATTTTTTAAAGCTTTAAAATAATAGATATTTGTAGCTTTAATGGAAAAAAATACAAGTAAGGCCATCAGAGGGGAATAATAAACTGCAATATAATATGATGGATTTTCTCACTTTTTTGTTTATCGTATCTTGTAAGATTATATTTTGCTTTGATTTTTAACACTAGGATAGACGCAAGTCTATCTGGAATCATTTAAGGATAGTTGGTTACATTTTGAAACATGAATATGAAATAAAAAATGATTCATGGTCACTTCCCTCCCTGTTTTATACTATTTATCTTCTACAATTCACCAACTTAGATATCATCCTATATTGTTAGACTTGCATGACAACAGGATCAGGCTTTGAATACATTTTTGTTTTAGATTTCTGTATCAGTCTTCTAAAACTGTTTTATTTCTTTAGGGAGTAGCAACTTCTCTAATAAAAGCTCTGAATGAAGTAGGCTGCTTAAAGCCAAAGTTTCCATTCCTAAGTGTAAAAAGAACTGCTCTGCTGTTTGTCGCCTGCTATTTAAAAGGTAATGTATGAAATAATATGCTATAAACTTTCTGATTATACATGTCTCTAACAACACATCCGCTAAATATGTAAGTGAAAAGTTTAATTGTATTGAAAAAAAAATGCTTAACTGCACGGAGAACACTTGACATTTTCAAGAAAAGCCCTTCTTTTGCACAGGCTTGGTAACAATACACTAAATTACACAGTATGGAAGAACAGATATCCATGCAGATCTAATTAGACTTTTACGTTTTTAGCACAGAGAAACTGAATGCTATTTATGAGTCTGTTTATTTGTGAAATTATGTGGGAAGATCTCAATATTAAAATGATTCGGAGTATTGGTATGTTGATTACTTTTAACTTATTTTTTTATTTAATCAACAGCCCAATCAACCACCTTACTTTCCATAACAAAGATAAAGAGTCAAAAATTAAAGTTAGGCGGTTTGTACTCAGCCCACAAAATAATGATGAAGTAAAACATCTAATGGAGCTACCAGACCTTCGGACTGCTCTGTCACTGAGGAAAGCTGCTCGAGCTTTGTTCCCTGTGTTTGCATCTGCTATTTTTTAGAATTTTTGTTTGGTTGTTTTTTGTCCAAGATAATAGTGGCAGCTAATAATCTTTAATAGTTTGCAATCAGCCTAAATAGTGCCAGCTTTCAGGATTTCAACAGCCTAGTTTGCACCTATGCGGTAGCTTTGGTCTGGTTTCCAGTACTGCTGGAGATTTCTGGAGCAAGACTGCCACTTCTTCAGCTCACCTGTTTTGCCTTTTATAAGCCAGCCTGTTCAGAGGGTGAACTTCACCTAGACTTTTGTTAGTTTGAATTTTTACTTATTGCTTTAGATAATGGCAATCTTTATTATTTGTCTAAAGTTCTTCACGTCCTGTGTTTCCTCATGCAGTTTCCAGAGCTCTCCAGAATTTTCTCGTATTATCACAGATTTTTTGCTAGCATAGCTTTGTTAAGGAAGACCACCGAACAGTGTGGGCACATGATAAGCCCCTGTATAAATGTACAGTTCTTAAGCCAGCAAAAGTGCTTTTATACTGTAGTTTGTTTCATCCACAAAGACTGTTTTCATTCTATTGTTAGCACAGCTTTGCTAACATAACAATCTCCATGCTTTGCTCCTATATTGCATCATTAAATCATTATCAGCACTGGATGATGAACTTGAAGGGTTACGCAAGTGCACACATCTCTTTTCCTCATGAAGTGACAATTTGACCACAGGATTCCAGGAAAACAAGTTATCTTCTTCTAACATTGGGCAGAACTGCTTCCAACTTTAAGATACAGCATTCCAGTACAATGAAAAATTTCCTTTACAAATACAGCATTATTTATTATTGTGTAACTCTTCAGAGTAGTCATGCCGTCCTTGACAAAAAGCCTGATCAAAGTGCTTCACCTTGTGGTCTCCTGGAAATTTTTTACATCCAATTTCTATCTGGAGTAAGACTTTCTCATCTTCAACTTATGTCACTCTAATCTCACGTTTAAATAGGGGACAAGAAACTGGTTTAGTTGCTTCTGCAGCTTTTTTAACAACAGTACTGGATTGCTTTTGGTATCCAAGAAGAGAAGGTACAATCATAGATGATTGTATAATCACAGATGAATGTACAATCACAGATGCAATCAATCATAGATGCAGACAGATTTACTCCTGGAAAAAAAGTAGTAGGAAACCAAACAACACAAGAGTGATTTAGTGCCCCTCAAACTTGACTCTTGCAAGACCTCTATGTACAGCTATGCCTGAAAAATCACTCAGGGGCTGTTAAATGCAGTTGTCTACAATTTAAAGCTAGTGGGCTGAAGTGTCTCATAGCATAGCTCTTCACGCTGTCCAGGTTTTATAATGAGGTACAAAGTACCATCTACAGGGGAAAAAATGGTTATGACTTGGCCGTCCTAAATAATTCCTGCCCCTTTGCCTCAGTGTAACAGTTAAAATAAACACGAATACTCAGAGGATTGGCATTCAATACTAATGTATACCAATAGGACAGAGAGGGAAGAAAGAAAAGAAACAATACATCTTCTTTGTAAAGTTCTTGGCCTTGGCACGTCCGTCCTCCTCTGAAACACGAGTCAGCTCTGGATTTCATATGGGCAAAGGTCACAGAACAGCTGTGCCAAGGAGGCAGCAGCCCAGGGCCAGTCAGGCCGCGCCCAGGCTATCCCCACACAGTGCCATTTCAGGGTATGTGCTGCCGTACCCAAATTTGTCACTGCCTGGAGCATCACCAGCCCCTTACAGCCCAAGGAATGGGACGCTGATGGCAGCCGATCACGTCTGTCGTTTCCTTGTTTAAAAAAGCCTTCATCTTTCTCAATATCGTTACTCGTTTGGAGTTGGGAACTTTTGAAATACCAGAGTCGATTTTTTTTGTTTGTTTGTTTGGTGTCTGTATTAAGGATCAAAACATCAGGTGTAGACTTGATCCATTTTAATGTTTCTGTAACGTAATTCCACAAAGTTAACAGGGGGCACTAAGACACCGCGTAACTTTTTGCAGCGCACAACCCGCGGAGCTCGGCGCCTGCGCGGCGGCGGTACCAGCGGCAGCTGGAGCTGTTCATGGAGCACTGCCAGCTCCTCCCCTACCTGGGGGCCGCCATGGCCGGCCCCTACCGAGAGCCGGGGCGCAGGCCCCTCGGTTTTGACGGCAAACTGCGGACTTTTCTCTCCCTGAAAGACGCCAGCCCCAGCTTCGCGTAGCGTGGGGCTGCCTGTTCGCCCCACGCCACCCCACGCGAGTGCTTCGCTGGATTAACTCGAGCGCCGCCATCAGCCGCCCGCCCGGCTGGACCGCGGCTGGTGAACAACGCCACCCCTCCCAGGGCCAGCTTCTTATCCACGAAATGGGGACATTAAAGTGATGTTTGTCTTAAGTCACGCCTCGCCTAACGCTTATTCCCGCACGCGCGGGCCAAAGGGCGGGGCCGGCGTCGCCTTGTCCGCCGCGCTGACGTCAAGACGCAAGACGCGCCGCTGCCGCCCGGGCCGGACGTGCGGCGGCGGTTGCGCAGAGAGGGGTTGGCGGCGGAGCGGTGAGTGCCGGGCGTCCCTCCCGCCCCCGACTCCACTCGCCACCGGGCCCGGGGGAGGGCGGCAGCCGGGCCAGGGGGAAGGCGGGCCGGCGGCTCACGCCAGGCAGCGCCCGCCCCGCCCCGGCACCGCGGAGTTGGGCCGCGGGCACCGCTCCCTCGCCCGGCACTGCCTCGCCCCGCTGCGGGAGCGAGCGGCCTTCCCCGGGCGGCGGGCGGAACCTGCGGGAGCAAGTCACGGAGCTCGGGGCTCAAGTTGGGCGCCGGGGGCGGCGGGGTTTTTCTGGCTTTTTTGCCGTGTCCCGGGGCGTGCTGCTGCGCGGCCGCCTCCTGCCCACCACCGCCCCCCACCCCCCCGGCCGTGTCGAGGAGCGGTCCGGGGCCGGGCGCTGTTGGTCGGGGTCAGCCCCCCCCCCCCCCCCCCGCCCCAAAACGCGCGTGGAGCCAGCGCTTCCACAGTTCAGCAGCAGATGGGCTGGAGCGTGTCTGAGCACGCCGCTGGCAGTGCGGGTGCCTTCCCCCCGTATACAGCCCTACTGTAGAGACATTATTAATTTATTTTTTTTTTAGGTGAGCATGCAGTTTGGATTTTGCAGTCAGAATGCTAATAATGCCACCACGTGATCGAATACCAACGTCCTTCAAAACCCGCAAAACACCTACTGGCCCTGTCTGAGGCACGCGTGGATGTTCGGGAATGCCTGCAGGCAGAGTTGGCAGCAGTTCTTCAGCTGTTCCAACTCTCAGGGTTGGGTCAAACCTGCAGCCGTGCTTTAGGGTGTTCCAGCAACATCAGGCTTGCATCCTCCAGGAACTAAAGCTCCCAAGTAAAACACTTTGGGTCCAGCATAAACTGTTTGCTAGCTGAATGGGGCTAAAAAGTCACTGGTTGGCCACCTCAGTAGCACTTGGGTGTGATCTGTATGTAGTCTGGGTTGTTTCTTACAGCGTTCCTTCAGCTGATTGGAGCTGTTGCGCTCAGTAACTACAATATGAATATGTAATTGTATTTAATATGACAGTTTTATAAATTAGGATGGCAGGTAGCTAATCTATTTCACCTTTGGCTCAGTGGATCCTCCCAAAATGGACATTTTTGGCTCATCTCTTCCATAGTATTCTCATTTGGTGGATTCTTCTGAAATTGCTGGATATATATATTTTTTTTTCACTCGTTTTTAATTTTGGCATATTTACAATGGAAGAAGCTTGGCAAGACAAATTAGTAGTTGGCATAGGTTAATAGTTAGCATCGCCAATCCTATGAAACTTTTCTTAGAAAAAGCTGCTGATTTTCTGCTTTTATTGCTCATCTCCAGCTAAGCCGAAGCTTAGCTGGTAAGCGTTCTGAAAGAGACGTTTTCAGAAGGATAGAAGTGGGTAAAAGAAGGCGTGGAGTCCTGCCACACTGATGTCAGTGAAGTTTTATCATTGATTACAGGTTTTCATAGCTTTGTCTCTGAATAATCTGAAATGTGGCATCTGCAGTGATAAAGCTGTAGTTTACCTTTTTTTTTAATTACTATTATTTATTTCCACTCAGGAGCTGTGAACAAAGAGTTCTTTTTATTCGATTGTTTTACTTGTGAAAGGAGTTTTCAGAAGGGGTAGCCATTTTTTTAGATGCTATACAGTTCACAGTACATCAGAGACAAACAAGTGAAATAATAGGCAGTAATTCTGATCTAAGAAGAAACTGTTTGTAGCCATTTCTTAGGATTTAAAAATACTTTTTGAAGAAGATCTTGTGTCAGCATCAGTGTTGATTTTTTTTTTTTTAAAGAAAGTTCAGAGGCTTCAGAATTGCTTCAGCAACTGTTGAATTCTATTGACTGCTAAACCAAATGATGTTTGGTGTGTTATAATGCAGACTTCTGAAATAGTTCTTTATTAAAGCTGTTCTGTTCTTGTAGGCACCTCCTTCCATAATCACAATAAAAATGGCAGAAACGACTCCCGATGCCTCGGAGAAACTGGTTGTCATTCACTCCAAAGCTCACAAAGATACTATTCTGGCTAATTTTGAAGAACAAAGGAAAAAGGATTTTCTCTGTGACATTACCCTAATAGTGGAGAATGTGCAATTCAGAGCCCATAAAGCTTTGCTTGCTGCCAGCAGTGAATACTTCTCAATGATGTTTGTAGATGAGGGTGAAATAGGGCAGTCAATTTACATGTTAGAGGGGATGGTTGCAGACACCTTTGGAGCACTCCTGGAATTTATCTACACTGGTTGCCTCCGTGCCAGTGAAAAAAGCACAGAACAAATTCTGGCTACTGCACAGCTGCTGAAAGTAAATGACTTGGTATGGGCCTGTACAGACTATCAGGCCAGCCACAGCCCGAGTAATGCGTTAGCAGCTCCAGCTAACAGCGGAGCCTCTGTAGCTGTTACTGCAAGCGACAAGAAAAATGAAGATCCACCAAAGCGAAAACGAGGGCGACCAAGGAAAGTCAAGAATGTCCAAGAAGAAAAATCAGCTGCAAATTCTACTGATGATGTGCAGCTGAGAGAGAACAACTCCATGCAAAATAAGCAAAATTTTATGAAAAAAGACACTGCAGCAGAAGAAACAGTTGTCAGCGAACAGACTCCAGCGAGGAAAGATACAGAAGAAACTGAACCTGCTTGTGGCTCAGAAGCTACGGTTGATCTATCAGCTGAGAAAGATGAGAATTATGATCCCAAATCTGAAGCAATACAGAGCACTCAAAGCCGTTATAGCAAACGTAGAATAAGAAGATCAATCAAACTAAAAGATTATAAACTTCTTGGTGATGAGGATGAAAAAGGACTGACGAAGAGAACTGATGGAAAAAGAAAACGTGCAGGTTCTGAAGCCCGCTGTAAGGACTGTGGCAAAGTATTTAAATATAATCACTTCTTAGCTATTCATCAGCGGAGTCATACAGGTAGGCGTTAAGAGACTGCTGATTTTGGGTTAGGGTTTAGTGACTTGTTGTTAAATGTGAGCTATTTGAAGTGTGGTCTCTTGTCTACAGCAAGAACTATCCAAAATAACACGCTGATCCAAATTAATATGGTGTGTCTGTGTTTGCTGGGTTTTTTTTCTTATCAGCAGGTCTCATAGCCTTTATGTCTTATCTCGATTGTGGTTTAGTTAATCATTTCTCTGTTTAAATTACGTGGTAATACTTAAATAATTATTTTATTGCTATGTGGAACTTGTCTTTTAAATCACCTTATAATTATCATTTTTTGAAGCTACTACATTGCAATGCATGTCACTATCAGCTTAGAATAAGTAGTGAGAAATAATGCATCTATACTTAAAAATGCCATGTTTTGCTTTTAGGGGAGCGCCCTTTTAAGTGCAGCGAGTGTGGCAAGGGCTTTTCCCAGAAGCATTCTCTTCAAGTCCATGAGCGAATGCATACTGGAGAACGGCCATACACGTGCACTGTCTGCAGTAAGGCTCTGACAACAAAGCATTCTCTTCTGGAGCATATGAGCCTACATACAGGTAAATATTTCAAGGCAAACATAACCTCTCTTTCCCCAAGAATCTGCCTTTCTGAAAAAAGCCATTTCCGCTGTCTCTCGGGTGTGCTGTTTTATTTATCTATTTGTTTTCTTATGCTTGCTTTGGATGTGACTTACGTTTTAATAGGTGATTTTCTTTACAGGGCAGAAGGCTTTTACATGCGATCAGTGTGGGAAGTACTTCAGCCAAAAGAGGCAGCTGAAGAGCCATTATCGAGTACACACAGGTATAACGCGTTTGGGTCGAGAAGCTGGCTGGCAGCCCGTGTTGATTTGTCCTCCTAAAGATTGACTAAGGCTGAAAACTCTTCTCCAGTGATGTATTTAGTCTCTGCTACCCTGGTATGTGGTACGTTGATAAAACAATGAACAGGGTGAAAAAGACAAAATGGTGTCTAATAAAGAATGTTTAGAAAAAATAGTTAATTGAGAAGGACTCTTACGATCATTGAAAATTAGTTATGCTGTATTTGACATACAACTTTGTTATTTTAGCCCTGTTGTCTGTCTTACATAGAAGCTAGAAATTGTATAGACAATTGTGCAAATTATGCAGATTGTCTTGTAGTTTCGCACTACTTTGGACTAGTAACAGCAAACAAGTTTTAAGAATTGTCTTCTTCACTTCTGGAGCAGGATGGAGATTAAGCTACACACACAGGGAGTGCTGGAAGAAATCAGAATTTACAAAGCTTCAAGAGAAAGTCCGTTTAGCAGGGAGCAGGTGTCAGTCCCCTCTTTTTTCCCCTGATAATAAAAAATAGAGAAATAGAAGCGTGACAATTAAGATGGGGAGGATGCAGTGAATCACATTCTGTTTTATCTCTGTATTATATCAAAGTGGTTATTTTACAGGAAAGTGCTTTAACAAAGATCACTGAAGAGATACAGGGGATCACTTATGCACTGACACTTTTTTTATTATTGCGACAAGGCCATTCACTGCCGGAATGTAACCAGTGTCGTCGCAAATTCATGGATGCAGCTCAGTTAAAGAAACATCTAAGAACACATACAGGTAATATTGTCCATCGTGTTTTGTGGGCTTTGTTGTTTTTTTTTTCTTGAAGTAACACAGACAAAACATCATTAGGCAAATGACACTTGTCTCTGTGGCATGAACTTCTGCTCTACTTGTACATAATGATGCTTGTGTGGCTGATGAAGAGATTAGACATCAAGAATGCAGGAGCACAAAAAAGCTTGTATTACAACAGCACAGAAGCACTGCCTATTATAGAAAGAGAGGGTTTTTTCGCCATTTTTATAAAGCCTGCTGTGGAAAATGCTAGTTGGATCTCCTGTGATGGAATCCTGGGCTGGGAATTCAGTTTGTCAGTATCCAGCATGTACGGGCCTTGAAGTGAGCTAACTAGTGACAGAAAGTGTATGTCCTAAATGAGTTGGACACTCCTCTCTGTGAGGGGTGGGTGCTTATGAAAAATGCTGCTGACCAGAAAAATAATTATTTCCATTTACCTTTTTATTGCGCTGTAATAAACCAGATGTTGGCAGGAAATGGGCTGGGAGGGATGATTTAATGCAAGTGCTTTAGAGGGTGTTTTAAGAGATTTAGAAGGCAAGGTGATACTTGAATGGCTGGATAACAAAGAGAAAAATGTTGATCTGCCCTCTCATGATAACAAAGCATAAGCTCCTTAAAATAGTTTTCTTTGAAGGGTAAGGTCATAAAATGACGTGTGAGTAATTTTTTATTTTACAATAGCTATAAACAGTGGCCTTTGTTTGTTCCCAAAGTCAAATTATTCTTAAGCAAGTTGCCTGCGGTTTTAATACAGCATGCATGAGATTGAGTTACGTATTTCATTAATTTCCTTCTCTTTCTCAGTGAATATAACACAGCTTTAAATTCCCTGGTATATGATGAGTCAGAACTTGTGCTTTTGTGAGTTTTTGGTGTATCCAGAGTAGTGTATCCAATACTTAAAAATACTGCATTTTCTATTGAGGAGGACATAGTGTTTGTTGACACACGCAACAGTTTTGCATCTGAAGCTGATGCAGTTCTATAAATTTAGTGGGAAACTAGTTTGGTGGTAGGAAATGAGAAGAGGAAGCATACCAGCAAGGTAAGTTGCAAAAATAGGTGAACTAAAATGTGTTGTATGAGGAACTGGCTTGCAGTGTATATTGCTTCCAGAACAGACAGGCCAGATAATGGTATTAATGTGTAGAAGTAACAATTGATCTATCCCATCTCAAAAGCAAGAAATAAAATTCTAAGGAGTTTAGGGGACTGGTGTTAACACTGATGTGACTGTTCTGCTTCGGCAGCGGTTTTGTAACACTGTGTCATAAGAACGCAGTCTACTTAGAAAGTTACTCCAGTTTTCAGTGGGAGGCTGGGACTAGACAACTAGCAGTCCCTTCTGACAAATGTTTCTTGTTCTCTGATCCGTTGCACCTGCCTTCCAAAACCATATGCAAGCTGACGAGCATTGCAGTTCTATGCTAAATGTGAAACTTCCTTGGAAACTGGCTGCTGCCCCATCATCAGTTTCATTGTGCTTTGATGGTGTGAATTACCACAGCGGTGATCCAGATTCACATGTCTAGTGTCCTAAAGAAGCTCAGTGCAACGAGGATATCTTCGAGTGTGAATTAGGATTCACTTTGGTTGGATAGTGTCTGTTTCTTGTGAACCTTTTTGTTATTTAATTTGGCTCCTCTGCTTCTACTCAATTAGACACAAGAATTCCAAATGCAGTTTAAAAAAAAAAAAAAAAAATCCACAATTTATTCAACCCACCATAATTTGATTTTTCTCTGACTGGTGTTCCCAGGATATCATAGGCCTAGGATGATGGAGCCTTATAAGAAGCCAACCAGCTTGTTAAGGTAACAAATTCACTTTTCAGGTTTGGAAACAGGAGCTTACTCATCTGCATGGTGCTGGACGTGAGCCTAGCATTAATGCCTACCAGTTCAGGGTCAGCCTTTTTCACACTTGTCTGTTCCATGTGGAATGCCCACATCTGTATCATAGGTACGTTTTTTGTTGCTCCTAGGGCTTGGATCACCTAATTCTTTCTCTTCAAAGGGGAGAAACGTCAGAGATGCAAGTTTAAAATACTATACCGTTATTTAACTAGTGAGTTCATTCAGTTGCAGATATCTGTCCTGACCCACGACAGAAGCATGAGGATTTGACTGGACACACTTGATACTGTCTGGTAAAATACAAAATGGTTTTTAATATATTGATGTGAAGTGCTATGTAGAAAGTGATGTCAAATTTCTTTTTGATAGGTGAGAAGCCCTTCACTTGTGAAATTTGTGGCAAATCATTTACAGCTAAAAGTTCTCTCCAGACTCACATTAGAATTCACAGGTAAAGTATGTCTAATTTTCATTACATTCTTTAAAAGTGTAACTTCTAGTCTGATACCTACTATGTAGCGCGTGTTCAATTGTAGAATGGTCAGGGCTTGTTTGCATTTTGGATGGATGGTTGAAGACTAACACTTTCCCTTAATCATTTTAAAGAAATAATTGTTAATGGAAAGTACTGCACTATTAAATACTAGTGTGCCAAGACATTGTAAGATTCTTCTTTGGTGTATTGTTGCTGTTTAATGATAATGTACTTACTGCTATATTATTCATGTGAAAATTGTACTGTGAATTTTTGATTGCCAGCACAAAAAGTAGCCATGGTGTAACAAGGTTATTGGAGCATTATCCTGTTTCTCTGTAGTCTATCATGTCTCTTTAATAGCATTAGTTATCTCTTACCCGTGTCAGTGTGAGGTATTGCATAAAAGCATGTCAGATTTTAAAATAATTTGGAGAACTGTTGTGGGCCTTATGTAAAAGAAACCGTTTCCAGTAAAATTTCTCATCCCTTTGAGTCAGGCAGCAAGTTAGGATTTGACACTTCTTTTTGTTTTAAAGCCCACAATGTTAATAAACATTCTTAAAACAGTCAGTGCTTACAGTTGTGCAAAGTAACTTGTTGCATTCTTGTCAAGGTCTAGCAGCACGGAGTTTGTACCTCTGGCGTCACGTCAGGGGGGCAGTTATGTAGTATCTCTGGCTCTTGAGTATATACTAACTGGTGTTGTACAGTTTACTTCATGTAAAATATAAATAATTAGGAAGTCAAATAGAGAAGATTTTTAATGTAGTTAAGTGCTTATGATTTAGCAAAACAAAATAATCACTTAAATTGTTTATTCTATAGTAAGTTGCAGAAAGCAGCACTGTCAAAGTGAATATTTTAATAATATGAAGTACATTCTTTTGCAGAGGAGAAAAGCCATATTCTTGTGGTATATGTGGAAAATCCTTCTCTGATTCCAGTGCTAAGAGAAGACACTGTATCTTACACACAGGCAAAAAGCCTTTCTCCTGCCCAGAATGCAGTTTGCAGTTTGCTCGTCTGGACAACCTGAAGTCTCATTTGAAAATTCACAGTAAGGAAAAGCAGTTTCAGGAAGCCAGTCCTGCCCCAAGCACCAACACTAATTCAGAAGTGAGAAACATTCTTCAGCTGCAGCAGTATCAACTTGCCACCTCTGGAGGGCAGGAAATTCAACTACTGGTTACAGATGCGGTACATAACATAAACTTCATGCCTAGTCATAATCAAGGCATTAGTATTGTTACTGCAGAAAATGCCCCAAATATGACAACAGAGCAGGCTGCTGCTAACCTCACGCTGCTTGCTCAGCCACCACAGCAGTTGCAAAACTTGTTGCTTTCAGCTCAGCAGGAGCAAGCGGAACAAATCCAAAGCATCAATATGATTACAAACCAAATAGAGACTGCCCAGCCTGAACAAATGCACGTCATCACTCTTTCCAAGGAAGCGCTGGAACACCTCCATGCTCATCAAGGACAAAATGAAGAAATCCACTTAGCAGGATCTTCACATCCAGCTCAGCACATGCAGCTGACTCAGGAATCAAGTCAACAGTCTCACTCTAGCCAAGATACGGTTTCTTCTCATCAAATCAGTGAAGAACAGAATCAAAGTGTACACGTTTCTGAGTCCCATCAGCACTCCCTGTCAGTACATGAGTCATCTCGTGAGCATCCTGTTGAAGGACAGGCTTTTTGAAATGCTTATTTGTCATCAGAAGGCTAGACTATAGCATGCTTCTCGTCCAAGCAGTGATTACACGTATTGCACTTTCTTTCTTGCAGCATAATCTATCTGAAGATGCATTTCTTAGTGATTTTGATGGGTGATGTTCAGTTTTCTTAATCTTATTTATTTTAGAGTTTTTAAATTTTTCCAGATTGGTATTTCTCTACCACTTAGTCCGTACCTCACAAGCGATTAATGTGGGGTTTTTTTGTGCCTCGTACACATCCATGCCTACTGAGGAGATATTTGGCCCCTTATTTGCATTTCTGTGTGACTCTCCAGAGAAGTGTACCTTGCTGTTAGAAGAATAGTGTTAAGGTGTCTGCTGATCAGAAAGTATGACTTCTCTGATTAAGTCAACGTTACTTTTGAACTACTGTCAAGCTTAAGATAACCAGTACTTTTTGCAAAGCTGACACCATGTGTCTTATGTTTAATGACCTTTTTCTGTGCAGATTAATGTATACTTTTCTATGTGATCATTCCCTGAAGTGCATTTTGATTTATTGACTACCAAATTTGTTTAGTTTGAGTTTATATTGTTGCAGCCTTTGACAGGCCCTGGATCGTTGCTTGTTTACTGTATGCTGTACAAGTTTTGCTCCTCAGAAATGTTTAAGCCATTGCACTTGAATCGTGGCAATGCATTGGTTACACTGGACAACTGAAAAGCCCAAATTCTGCTCTGTTAGTTCTACCACTCACTCACTCTGTGTGACTGTGGGCAAGGTAGTTGACCTACGTGCCTTATTTCATCATCTACTAAGTAGGGATAGCGTTCACATGCTCTGCCAAGCACTTTGAAGAGCTCTTGATGTTGAAGGCACTGTCTATTGAAGTGCAAAACTCTATTCCTGACAGGGTTCAGTCTAAGCTTAGGAGCCAGTGTATATTTAAAGTGTTATTTTTTGTACTTTTGAGAGCAGAATGTAATGTTACTTTTAATATATCTTGAAGCTGGTAATTGTTTTGGTTTTTTTTTTTTTTTTTTTGTGAGGACTTAATGAATAGAATCACTTCAGAGCATAATAAGTTATATAAATGGGGCATATCTCACTACAGTCATACAGCTATTTTCGCTGACTACGTTAGGTGTGTACAGATTGTTTTCAATGACTGCTAACAAAAAGAATTTGACGTCTTAATAAAATACTATACCAGAACGCATGCTTTGCATTTTCAAGTTTGGCTACTGGTAACATCTCACATGGTGTACTATTGTGCTAAAATCCAGATAAAATGCCACTGGTACTTAAAGCAATGTGCTCGATTGTCACTTCAGTTTTTACATGTCATACTTGTGATTTACGTTCATATTTTGTGTTTTAGCAAATGAAAAATGTAAAGATTAAGGTGAATTTAAAAGCAAACCAAAAGATCTGCATACATCCTTGGCTTATATGACTACCCAGAGAGAGTCACTGTCATAAAAGCCCAGAATGATAGAATCATAGAATAATTTAAGGTGGAAGGGACTTTTAGAGGCCATCTGGTCTATCGCCTTCCTCAAAGATCATGTCGCTGTTGTCTGGTTGAGTTTTGAATGCTTTTAGGGATGGAGATCCACAACCTGTCCAGGCCACCAGTTCCAGTGTTTGACCATATTCACAGTGAAAAAAAAAATGTTTCCTATATTTAGGAACATGTTCCAGTTTGTGTCCACTGCCTCCTACCGGTGTGCCTCCAAGAAGTGTCTTCTCCACACCCTCCCATTAGGTAGTTGAAGACAGCTGTTGGTTTTGGAATTTTCATATGCTTTTCTACCCCATTGCCAGTGAAGAAACGAGCTGCTGAGAATAGCACAGCTGTGACTCATCTTGCACCCTGTGTTGCTTAAGCTGTTAGCACACATTGTAGCTTGCACTTGGGAGGCTCACATGGCTTCTCATACCACAAATGTTGATTTTTTGACACCATTTGCTTCCTTTCTAGTGAAGGCATTTCTATTAAAGATGAAAATAAATCAGTCTTCTGTGTGTGCATTTTTAAGGGATGCAGCTGAAGCCAAGGATTGCTTTGAATTTGAAAGGAAACCCCTTCAGCTTTCCTGTTTAGTCAGGCTGCCACTAAGAACTATATAGCAAAAAAAATGCATGCCTTAAAACTACGTTTCAAAGCAGCACTCTAAATATCATTGCTCCGTAGCCAGTAAACACCTTAACTTCTCATTTTCTCACATAGAGTAATCTTCTTAGCAAATCTGTCTCACTGCTTACTGTGTTAAAATGAGATTAGGATTTTAGACATAAACGCAGAAAAATAAGTAGACTACAGAAAGATCCATTTATGTGAGTAATTAACACCATTGTGTCTTTCTTTTAGTCCGTTTTTAAGTTACCCCATATAGTTGAACTCTAAAAGGATTTTTTTTTGCTTTTTCTCTGAATATTTTAGCTGTTTCTCCAGGTGAAAGTTGAAACAAATCCCTGAGGGGTAGAGCAAACACACTGCGTTAAGCATATATTTGATTATTGTGTGCACACTTACACTTACATTGATGGTTTAGCTGCAAATAGCATTTCATGACCTCAGCGCTCTGAAGTTCAAGACAGTTTGCTGTTCTGTGCGTGGAAGCCAAGGCGCTGGCAGTGTGAATTACACCAGTGGGCCTTCCAGTCCAGCATCTCATTTTTGAAAGATGAATATCAGATTATTGCATGTGGACTGTGAAAGCAAATTACCCTGCCAGTAGGAGAAGCTTCATCCTAGCATGTGTTACTTTGCAAGATTGTGGTGATGGTTTTTTTTTTTTAATAGTTGTTTTATGCTCTCCTTTCTGCTCAGAGGGACTAAAAAAGCACTTCAAGGGGTTTTACAGCAATTACCCCTAATGTCTAACTGGAAGAGGAGGTGACTGCTTCACCATGAACTCTTCCAAACTGCACGCGTATTCACAGGTTACGTTAGGGGTGTTGAGCCTGGCGTCAGTCTTACCAGTCATTCAGTAAAGAGTTTTGCTTGCATGTCTTTATTTGTAAAACGCTTGTTTTACTATCTTAGTTGGTTAGTCATCGTGATCAAGCATAAACTTGTTGGTGTTTGCCAAGACCTATCCTAATGTGCTGAGGTGGTTTGTATTTTTTTTTAGTCTTTTCCCTCTTCACCTTAAATGAAAGCTAATATGGGATTCATTCCTAATCATTGACCAAATGCTTATGTGAGCATAGCAGCCTGGTACATTTTCTGTCTCCCCCTGTCTTCCACCTCTGCAGCAGACTGTCTCACTGACTAAGCGTCCATATCCAGTCCAGGAGAAGCTGAGCATGACTTGGGAGAGGCTGGGAGGAGGCCGGTTTGCTGCCCAGAGTCCAGGCAGCAGTCAAGGGTTCTTCCTGGATATGCTTACCTTCCCATGCTCAGAAGTCTGTCTGTGCAGGCTTTTTCCCAATACTACTGCTATTGCAGATTCTCTTCAAGAGCGGAAAAGGAACAGGTAATGCCATTCTTTCCATAGCTATGATTTCAGGACCTCTTTTATCTGTTCATTAGAGGCATTAAAGAGCCTGCTTCTTGCAGACACACAGTCCTGTGAGCTACAACAGTCTTACATGCGCCATCCCTTTTCAGATCCTCCATAAAACATGGTGAACAATTAATGGTTTTCTACAACAGGTGCACCACTGTTCATCTCCGGCCCAAGCAATTCTGAATGGAAAAAAAATCCAGGCATGTTCTAGGTGAACCAGCATCTCACTGCAGTATGCTTACTGCTCTTTCTGGCTAATATTTTAATCCTACCTAATTGAATATATCTTTGGAATAGCAGGATGCAGAGCTTTGCTTTAGTTCGCAACTCCCTACTTTCTGTCCTGTAAGTTTTTCTAACAACCGCAATTGTAGCCTGCTGTCTGTGCATTCCTGAAGGGACCAAGTCTCACACGCGTTCATGGGTCTTCCCTTCGGACCACTGATCCTCCTTGCCCTTGAAGGCAGCCTGCCTCCTGGCTATTACAGCGGTGACCTGGAGAACTTCAGGTTGTTGTGGACAGCCCCATTAGTATATTGCCATCTTCAAAATCAGGTTATCCCTTTGGCTTTGCTTTAAATATTTTGATAAAGTGATGCCAGTTTCTGCCTTCCACCTGGAAGACTAAATTTATGGAGGTCTTCCTTCTTTCTGGAGCTGAATCTGTCCTTCCTTTCCTGGCAGTACGAAGACCTTTTTTGAAGTCTCCTGCATTGTTTGCTTCAACTGGTGGGCAATTTAACAGCTGCATAGTATCTGTCAGAAAGGACTTGTGGCAGCCCAAGGACCTGGAGTCATCACAGCACGCTATTGTGGTTCAGCAGCTTCAGCAGCTAAGCTGTGCAATATTTCCTCCCCAGGTATTTGCTGTGAAGTTATTTAGCATTTGCGTTTTCAACAAGCACAGCATTATCCTTTATGCGGCTTTCAGCAGGGCGATGCTGTCGTCATTTGACTCACCCTTCACCAAAATGCCACTGGGTGACCTCTATCAGCTCTCCTGCCAGAGTACCTTCACATGCGGCTCTCTTGCCAATGTTTGGTTTATTTAATTAATCCAATCTCCCTTTCTGTTCTCTTTCTCAGTCTCTTTCAGATGCTATCTTGGACTGAAAGGAACTGAAATGGCCGTGGCTGTGGTAGCCACAGCAGGTGGAGAGGTTTGGAGCAAGGAAATCCTCAGAATCTTGCAGAAGCAAAACTCGCAGGTCTCGTGTCAGGGCACAAGTGCGCGTTTCAGAGAACTTTATGTTTCCAAGAGCATTAGCTGCCTGGTCTTTGAAAAGGTTTCAGTATCATCATTTAAATGTACTGCACAACCTCTTGTGCTTTCCTTGTTCTTCTTCACAGTAATTGTTTTTCTCTCCAAACTGAATGCAGCACGGCACGTCTGCCGCAGCTGGCGAGCAGAGCAGTACCAGAAAACCCCCGTCTAACTCTTACCACCAGCAAAACATTTATGCTTCTCTAAGTACTATGGATAAGCTTGCAGAACAATATCATGTTGTCATAAACAGGCCACAGAAAGAGGCTGAAATGAATAATAGTCATCCAGTTCAAGATTTTAATATTTATAATCTTAATAACTGACAACCCGTTGAATAGATTTTAATGTACCTGAATTACAAAGTGATGTGAAAAGAAGAGGAGAAATAAAAACAAGAATGGATAGACAGCCAGTAATCAGTGGCTCTTGGCTTGCTATTTTTTTTTAAAAAGCTTATAATAAATTTTCCGAAAACAGTCTTGTCCAGTTGGCTAATAATATTATGTTTGTTTGGCTAATTGTCGCTTTTTTCTTGACTCTGACTATTAGTTGACTATTAGCAGCAAGTTTGTAGTTAATTCCCTTTCTTGCCCACAATAACATTAAGAATTTTCATGCCTAGAAATTATCAGTAAAAAAAAAAACACCAGCTTTTTTTTTTTTTTTTTAAGAAAAAGGAATAACAGGTTTTTGTAAAATAATATGCAGTGGGTTGCTCTGGTTTTAATACTTAGGTTTTGTAGTACAAAAAGGAGGAAAGAGGCATTTTAGAAGGCTAAATAAACTTCAGTTGTATTAATCTGTATCAAGCTAAACATATGGATGTAGAGAAAAATAGATAGCAAAGAAAGTATTTTCTGAAGCGTTACTGGTTTTATATTTCACTCTGGGTTTGCTACTTCTCTTGACTGCTTAATACAGTTTTTTTTTTTACTGTAGTACAAGCCATATGGTCTGGCTTCTAAAATTAGGTTCTGTTTGTCGTAACTTGCAGAGGCTCCGGCAGTCAGCGTGCCGGCCCTCGGGAGGAGGAAGGAAAGGGCTTTCCTTTGCATTGCTCAGTCACAGACTGCAAAACGTCGCTGCAGTTGCGCACACTGCATGCTGCGGTTAGCTGCTGTCACGCCTCGGCTTGTCTGCTGCCACCCCGTGCCTGTGTGTAAATCAAAACTGCCTTGTCTGCCGTAGGATTGTAGTATGTCCCCCTGTCCAAACTGTTTCATCTCCCTCAGTTTTCTGCTTTTTTTTTTTAGCAGGACAACATCCTAACATGACATGATAACATGTTGTGCACAGATCTTTCAGGCAAGCGAGCAGCTGTGGTAGCCAAACCTTCAGAATCTGATCTTCACAGTCTTTGATACTTGTGAGGATGGACCTTTCAAATCCAACATTGCTGCAAGTACCAACAAAACAGCTACGAAAGTGTAACCCTGATGAATCCCTGTAAGAAAATATCACTGAGCCACAGATGGACCAGAGAAACTTTGGGGCTACATGGGGGACCCCTTCTGCAACCTGTGATTTCTTTCTCAATCTGATTTTTTTACAGGCATGGGTAGTTCAGAAACATCTAGCTGAGAGACTGCAGGCTTTTTCGTTCTGCCTTTGTGATTATGTACAAATTTAGCACTTTATAAAGCCATTTGGATATACAATTGCAAAAAAAAAGAGTGTACATTCTTATTAAGATGATAAATTAATATAATTTTTACTGTATTTAACATTCGTTTGTTCTGCAGAACGTATTTTTCACAGGACAATAAAAACTGTCTCGTCTGCAATGTATTTTTGACATGCTGATGTGTTTTTCCTAGGGATGTGACGGTTGTTGCGTCGCTCCATGATGTCATAAAAAATTAGGCAAACTTTTGACATGACATACAATTCAGTTTTGTCACTTCTAGCACCAGTGTCTCCTAAAATTCATCTTGCCCAGAGGTGAAAACTGTCCTGACCCAGCCGTGCTGGCAGGAGGCCACACTGAACCTACAGCTGTCCCACAAACCCGCTTTTGCACGTGCTGCATTAGCCGAAAGGGAGCAAAGCTGCCGCAGTGGCACAAAGCTTTGCTGTGAGAGCCGCGACCCCTCTGGAACTGCTCCGTCCATGCCCTGTGCTGCTCTGCCCAGGCTGCCGGCGGGAATGATGTCTCAGCAGCGCCCAGCGAATGCAGCTGTGGGTAGGAGTTTCCGCATCAAAAGGAGATGCAGACTTTACAGAGTATAATTAAGCTATAAATCTCATTGCCATGGGATTTTGTGGGTGTCAGATTTTTACATTAGTCTGAAAAGCAAAGAAATTCACATGAAAAAGAGCCACCAAGGGGAATTAATCACAAAGATACCAGGAAATCCTTGAGCAGAGGCTCAGTGGAGGCGGGGAGAGTAATGGGGAAGCACTGCTGTTGTGTTTGCTCATTCTTAGCACTTTTTGCTGGCCATCTGCTATCAGACACTGTTAGCAACAGGACCTTCATCCTTTCTTTCAAATGATCCCATGCTGACAGCATACGTTGTGAGCTCTGGAAAGAGCCAGCTTCATTCCTCTGCTCTGCCACACGCTTTCTGTGTAACCTCATTTTCCTTCCTTCAGAGGAAAATAGAAATCAGAGCATTTTTCACCCTCCAACAGGGTTGAAACCTGCTTACGTTAGGCATGGGAAGCGCTTAGAAATGCAAAAGTAGAGGGATGTGTTGGTGTCTGGCATTGCCGTGGGGCTGGGCTCTGTTGATGGACTTGGACTCGTGGTGGCCAGGGTGCCATGGGCCCATGGAGACTGCCGGTGGCAGTGACAGTGGTGGGGCTGCTCTGGGACCTGGCTTTCCATGTAGCCAAGCGCATGGCAGAGGTAACCTCTGAGCTTCAACCCTGGAGCTAGGCTGGGAGCAACAGGGAGCGGTGCGGGCTGGAAGTAAATAATCAGAGGTATGTCTGCACCTGGCAGCAGCTCTTAGGAAGAAATATTTTGATTTTTGGGTTTCTGCTCTTCTTCAGCGCTGGCAGGTGCAGGCAATGAGGCTTTACAGGCCTCAAGCACTGCTTGGAGCAGGGAGTCTCTGTTGCAGTATCCTCACCTCCTTGTTACTACACCTCCAAGAAATTTTACAGCTGTGTAGTACTGTATGAGACGTCAGGTACATCTCAGCTCTGCCTGTCTTGCTCGGCAGCTTATGACAAGTCCCTTAACACAGCTCCATTGGTGCAGATGAGAAAGAAAAGAGCTGCAAATCTCACAAGGTTTCGCAGACTTTTCATGAGAAGTTCAGCTGTGCAGCAGATGCACAACACGCAGCCCACCGCGGGGGTGCACAGTGCTGACCTTTATGCCCTCCCTGCCTGTAAGAGCAGGCTTGTTCCCCAGCATCTGCCAGGCTTGTTCCCCAGCATTACTTACAGCTGACGAAGCTCTGCCATCTATCAGCAGCCCTAAGGACAAGCCAAGCAGATAGCTGCGGGGCGTGTGTACCTCTTGGCTTTTTTCCTTTTTTTTTTTTTCCAGCCACTGTCCCAACAATAGCAACAGTGACTGGGACCCAAATAGAAAGTCACTTCTTCATTTTATTCTTTTTAAGACCAACTAGGCTGGCTTTAAGCCCCAGCTTCTGGCACCTGTGTACAGCCCACATGGACGTGAGGCTAAATCCATGGACAGGAGTGTCCCGTATCTAAATAACAGTGTGCTCCTGAGGCAATACTACAAGCACAAAAATAGGAAAGGCATAAAAATATTATACGTGTGGTGGGTCATTACTAATGGCTTCTTCACTACAGGTGTAAACAATCCCTGGAGGCTTTATGTTGTCCCTCTGAAAAAGCAGGAACTGAGAGGTCAGGTGTGGGCATATGCCTCCTCTGCGATGGGCTTTGTTGGTGGCCAGCTGCTGGGGGACGAGAAGGAGCTGCTCAGGTGGTCTTACTGTGAGTGGGACTATCGCAACTTTAAACCGGAGGCACTTTACCAAGCGATTGCTGGGGATTTCTACACCAGATATCTGAAAAACAGCCAGGCAAGTAGCACTGTTTTACAAGAAGAGTACAAGGTCTGCAAGTGGCTGGAGAGGTTGTCAGACGAAAGAGCAAGAACCATGAAGAGGAAGGAGAGCGAGCACAGCAGTGGCAGTTTCTTGGTTTCTGCCCTGCCATGGCAGGGCCAGAGCTGGGGATGGAAAGGCTGGCAGAGAGCATCCCCTGCTGAGGATGAGGATGGCAGAGCCTCCGTGCCTCTTGGCAGCCAGGAAAGGGCAAACACTAGCCCAGACGCCCAACATGTATTAACTGTTTCAGGGCTGAAGAGTCTGACAAAAGCGCATTGCTGACCATGCTGCAATTGTGCTGCTCAAAAATCCCAAACGGCCCAGCCGTTGGGTACCAAAATTCTTGGGTACCATTATTCTTGGGTACTAAAAGCCCAACTGCCAAACCTCTGCTTTCCTAGCCAAGACCCCCTGAAATGCCATGGTGGTGAGGTGTGTGCTGCTGGCACACAGAAAAAAATAAAATGTCATCCCAAAGTGAATACCACAGAAGATGCAGCATCGATTGCACACAGATTTGAGGCTGGCTGGGAAAAGCGAGAAGTGTCCATTTTGGTGGGGTGGCTGTTATTCCTGCAAATTTCATTTATTCCTGCCTGTATTGTATGGGCCGCAATAGGCATGTAAATAAATGCGAGATGAAGAAGCAGACCCTGCCCAGTAGTTTGCTTTTAACACACTTGGGATTATTTCTGCCCAATATTAAACCAAATATCTTGGTTTTGCTTAAATAAACAAAATAGTAGGAATGCTGTTGTGCATTGACAATCCCATGGATGTTTTCTGAGACCATTCCTGCCAGGCAGCTGGACTGCAGCCTGCATTAGGAAGTGAGTGCAGCACAGAGAGCAGGCCTTTCCCTCACTGCATTTATTTTTCTGCTTTAAAAGGCATTGTGTTTGTCTACCTGGAGATAGCCATTGAGGAACAGCCCATCAGGAGGCTGCTCTTTGAGGTATGTCACAGAGGAGAAAAGCAAAAGTGAGGAAGTCCACCCAGTGTGGTGGTTTCACCTGCTGAAGGAGGGGGGACGAAAAACTGGCCAGTGGACGTCAGCTAGAAATTTCAACATTGTCAGCTGTGAATTTCACACGTCTTTTCCTCTTCTCGCTTTTGCAGCTCTTTTTGGACACATGTCCCAGGACCTGTGAGAATTTCCACGCCTTGTGCGCCGGAGGAGCAAAGTCTCCCCGCGACAGCCAATAGCTCACCTGCAAAAACTCCCTTTTTCGTCACCTCCTGAAAAATGCGTGGATCCAAGGAGGACATGCGTTTCCAGGTGTCCTGAGTAAAACTGAGTTACAGCACAAAGAGGGGGGATGATCTACCTGAATAACAGTCTTCATCCACAGAGACATAACTGAACTCCAGGACAAAGCTAATTTCTTAATTTTATATATATATACACACACGCACACATAAAAACCAGAAAACATTTTCTCTTTTAGCCATCTCACTTTCTAAACATAGGAAGAGTTTGGATAAATTGTGTTTTGATTATCCAAGACCTTTTCAAAAGAATTTAGGAAACTAATTGAAAACATTAAAACTCTTTTCCATGAAGCTCTTTGGTAAGTAATTAGGAAACTAATTGGAAACATGAAAACAGTAAGAACATCCTATTTCTTTTATAGAGAGGTTAATTTACAGAAGCATTTAGGCAAGTGTCAGAGCACTTGCAAACATGCTGGTGAATTGTCTGAACACCAAGGAGAAAGGCACCATGAATGATGGGTCACACAGCCTGCCTGACTGACATCTCCAGGGAAGTCAAGATAGTTAGGTGTGTCAAAAGGCACTTCCTTTGTTATTCCCTTTTGGTCCATCATACATCTTACCTACCTGTATTTCTCACCTGTCTTTGCTTTGTTCCAAATGTGAGTGCCTAAATACATTCAAAGTCTATACTTTGAAGATGTACCTGATACTTTTAATGAATAACTATACAGATATCTATGTAATCCATAAAAGCAACCTAAAATTCCAAGCTTGCTACTGTAAAGAACTAACCATAACCTGACTGGTATAAGACAACGTCTAAATAAAGTAACAAAACCAGACATCTTAAAAAAAAAAAAAAAATCGATGCATCATGTTTCTTTAGTGCCTTAGTCATCAGGAATCTGATTCAATAGGAATTTCTCTCTTATCAAATCTTTTTTCTTAGACAAGCTAGTGGTCTTAACTCACCATAATACGCAGTGGCATTTTCATCCTTCCTTCTTCTAACCCTACTGCATCTGAAAGACGTTCTTCTCCAGGGTGCCCGTTCCTTGGCTGGCCGCTGCCACTGCAGGAGCTCTCCCAGCAGGAGATCCTGGACATTCTCAGAGGGGCAGAGATTAAATGCCCTATGTGAAACAGTCCTCCATAGAAAGATCATCTCTTTGGATCGAAGCAGAGTTCTTCCCAAAGGTCTGATAAAATTTCAGTAGTAAAACAGAAAGAGGGATGCAGTTGTTCCCCCAGGCTAATGCAGAACCCACGTCTTTGACCTCAGCCGAGCTGCTCACTGACAACCCGCAGTAACACCTGTGATAAAGCTAGCCTCTGATGGTTACTTTTATTTACCCTGTAGACATCATAACTGGAAGGGGAGATGGAGGAGAGTCAATTTATGGTCCCACCTTTGAAGGGATGGTTCCCCAGCTATCTTACTGCGCAAATGGCAAATTTCTGCAAAAATCAAGATGTTTACTTAATCTTACTCACAGAATAACCTGGGAATTTCCTTTCATCTCTCTAAAGCAAAAGGGTTGCTTTTCAGTCAAAATTATTATCTGCTTGTATTAGCATGAGCGGACTGCTTCAGTGAGGTCACTTTTTGATCTGTAACCTTGCCCCCCATCTTCTTATGACCCCTGCCTGAGGCTCTGCTCCACCAGCCCCTTCTCCCTGCCTAAATGAGGGCTGATGGTCACCCACTCTCCGACCTCAAACTGCGAATACTCACCTTGTAGATAGGTCCTCAGAAAGGCAGAAGTGGATTGGCTACAGATCTCCAGGTGCCCGATACCACTTGTTTAAATGCATTTAAATAATGGAAGTAAGTTGGCTTTAACTCTAGATTTCCTGGACCTCAGGCAGCTTTTCAGGCTTGGGCACACTGCGAGCATCGCTGCCAGCAGGTACGTGACCCTACGGATGTAAGGGGAGTTACTTCTCAGTCTCACATAAAACCGTGAAAGTCGAGTAATGACGGACATGAGCTAAGTTTAACAAAAAATGTTCCCCCACGCTGGTATAAAGCAATAAAATGTAAAGAAAAGAGAACAATGTAACTTGCAATATTTAAGAAAAACAACGCATGTAATTGACATAGACATTTGAGATCCTCTGTTTAGATTAAATGCTATCCATAAAGATGTTTTATGATACTTAAAGCACTTTTGAAACTGATTTATGTTCCCTTATAGAAAAGCTTTCCCACTGCCAACGGCGCAAACGATGTGACATTTGAGCAGGCTGGCCTGCAGCCAACACTGAGATCAGAGATGCAAAGTGTAGCTGAAAACTTTATTTCCCAAGATGCTGAAGAGCCCGTTCGTGAGGAGAAGCTGCTCTCACCTCGAGGCCCTGGGACGGAGGGAGCAAAACCCAGCTGGAGGCAGTTCACTAGCCCGCTCTGCCCCACTGAGTCACAGCACTGGTGGGCAGGAAAGCTGCTGGAAGTGGAAGTCCAGCATGCAGGATTTAAAGCAGGAAATGCTATGCCCTGCCTAGAGTGGGCAGAAAGAGGCAAAAGTCATAGAATCATAGAATAGTTTGAGTTGAACGGGTCATCTAGTCCAACCTCCCTGCAAGAAGCAGGGACATCTCCAACCAGACCAGGTTGCTCTGAGCCCCATCCAACCTGGCCTGGAATGTTTCCAGGGATGGCGCATCCGCCACCTCTCTGGGCAACCTGTTCCAGTGTTCCACCACCCTCATTGTAAAAAATGTTTTCGTGCTGTCTAGTCTGAATCTACCTCCCTCTATTTTAAAACCATTTCCCCTTATCCTATCACAACAGACCCTGCTAAAGGCTTGTTTTCTTATAAGCCCCCTTGAGGTACTGGAAGACGACTATAAAGTCTCCCCAGAGCCTCCTCCTCTCCAGGCTGAACAGCCCCAACTCTCTCAGCCTGTCCTCTTAAGAGAGGTGCTCCAGCCCTCTGATCATCTTTGTGGCCTCCTCTGAACTTGGTCCAATAGATCCATGTCCTTCTTATGTTGGGGGCTCCAGAACTGGATGCAGTACTCCAGGTGGGGTCTCACAAGACCGGAGTAAAGGGGGAGAATCACCTTCCTCGACCTGCTGGCCACGCTCCTCTTGATGCAGCCCAGAATGCGGTTGGCCTTGTGGGCTGCAAGAGTGCATTGCCAGCTCATGTTGAGCTTCTCATCCACCAGCGCACCTAAGTCCTTCTCCTCAGGGCTGCCTGTCAGGGTCCCTCTGGATGGCACTCCTTTCCTCCAGCATGTCAACTGCACCACACAATTTGGCGTCATCAGTGAACTTGCTGAGAGTACACTCTATCCCACTGTCCACGTGCCAACAAAGATGTTAAACAGAGCCAGTCCCAATATTGACCCTTGAGGAACACCACTCATCACCAGGCTTCACTTGGATATAGAGTTGTTGACCACAATTCTTTGAGTGCGGCCATACAGCCAATTCCTTATCCACTGAGTGATCCATCCGTCAAATCCATGTCTCTCCAGTTTAGTGAGAAAGATGTAATGCAGCACAGTGTCACATACTTTGCACAAGTCCAGGTAGACGACATCAGTTGCTTGTCCCTTGTCCACTGATGCTGTAACCCCATCACAGAAGGCCACAAAATCGTGGTCAGGTGCAATTTGCCCTTAGTGAAGCCGTGTTGGCTGTCACCAATCACCTCCTTGTATTCCATGTGCCTTAGCATGGTTTCCAGGAGAATTTGCTCCATGAGCCTCCAAGTCACTTATTTGATACTGGAGGTCCTGAAATAGCAGCCAGCCTAGACTCTCAGGACATGCACATCTCAGAAAGAACATAAGCTGGCATTGGAAAAGCTAGGACTCGCTGTTAAATCGTTTGCAAAGAGGATGTCACACAAGATTTAAAAGTTTGTGAATCCTCTTCTCCAGAAATGCTACTCAACAGATTTGGGCTAGTGCACATCTTGCACCCTTCACACTTTCTGTTTGGGTAGAAATCGTCCACAGAAGAAAATGAGTTTGAGTGTGTGTAAGCATCTCTGCATACGGGAGAGCCATGGTCCCATGCATGCAGCATTTTGCTGCCGGCTCCATCCTCCTCCTCCTCCACGCAAAGCTTGTGCTTTCCCTGTGCTACCCAGGAAAGAAGCTGCCACATCATGTGGGAAGGTGACAAGGCTTCAAAAATTGCTTAAGTCATTTTAAGGGGGATTTAATTTGGAATCTGTCAACCTTGAAAGTGTCCCTGGAAGAGTTTTATTACCCATATTGCACGTACTCCACATGCTGATGTATTAAAGGAGAGGACTGATAATTCTTCCCCTCCCCCTTTTTAATTAAAAGTTGCTTTTCATCCTTGAGAAAGGTGTTCCCTTCGGTATGCCCTTCTACTTTAGAGCTTAGATTGCTTTCCCAGTACTTCCCGCCAAATTATTTTACGCTGAGGGCAGAGGACAAATATCTTCGATATCTGAAAAGGGTGAGAGATGCCTTTGTCAGCCGGTAATGTTCGGTGAGACTCTGCGCTTGGCACATGTCCGGGCATTGCATCGCCTGCTGAAATTAATGGGACGCAACCGCATTTTACTGTAATGAGCTGAAAGGACTGAGGTAATTACAGAGAATCACTCAGACTGGAGCATCCGATCATAGGACAAAGCATCCTACTCCAAAATTACTCTGCTGAAGTCATTTTGCAAACCACAAGGTAGCAGTCAGGGAGTAACTGTTCAGTTAAAATTTAAATACCATTTTTATGAATCAGTTTCTGAGAAGGGCACTCAAATTGGGTAAAAAGAATTTTTAAAAATCAGATAACAATAAGATCTTAACATTTCTACAATTTCTTTCAAGCTTGTTGAGAGCTTGATGGGGCTCTTGACCTCTTAGTGTGATCAGGTCAGAGACAGGTGACAGAGGAGGCCAGGATCCCCTGCTCCCCACCTCGTAGCCAGGCTCCCCTCCACAGTGGAGAAGGAATCAAGTCCTTGCCATCATCCCCCAAACCCAAACACCCCTTACACCTATCCTTCCCCAGTCACCTCTCTTGAGAGACATTTCTTTTCTCCCTCACCAGTCCTTCCTCAGCTTGCACGGGGGACTCCTTTTACCTCCTCATGGCTCTCGCTTGCTTTTGACTTGCATGTCCCATTGCCTGCCTCCTCTCCTCGCCCTGCAACAAAGCTTCCACTCTTGGAGCACCCCAGTCTGCGTAACTAAATATGCGCTCTCCATTTATTCAGCTCTGTCATTTTATTTAGCTAAAGCAGTATCCTGCTGGCCCTCCCGCCTGAGTGGCTGAGCAATGGGAGCAGCTGGGCATCCCACCCCAGTCAGGCACATTCTGCCCTCATAGCCCTGTCTGTGCTTATGGGGGCTCTTGTCCTCTTCACTGCAGGCAGTGGCATGAGAGGAGCCTGCAGCACCCACTCTGCTTCCCGCCCTCCTCATTCACACAGTGGGAATAATCCCAAGAAGCCATGGTGAAATGCCATGCTAAGTACCCCGAGCTCCTTCAGCAAGAGGCATTACAGACTGATAATGGGAGCTGGAGGCATCGTTGCTGTCACTGTAATATTCAGAAATATCTAAAGCACTTTTTCATTAATATTTTGCATTAGCTTCTTTACTGGCTTAAGCGCTAGGCAGTAGTGGGATGCTCTTTCTAGGAAGGACATTGATTCAAACCAGACTTTGCTCACATGGGACTCGATGAGACCTTTGAGGGAAAAGGAGAAGAGAAAGGCAGAGGAGGGAAGGAAGAAAGGGGAGCATGCAGGAGTTGGTAAAAGGAGCTGTAACGGTGAATAGCAGCAAAGGGAGCAACACAACTGCAGCCCTTCTTTCCCAAACTCTTTCCCTAGACAAAAGCTTCTCTGTCCATCACAAGGAAAGAGGGGTCTTCGGGATGGCCAACAAGGGCCGCCACAGCAACAGCTCGCAATTCTACATCTCCCTCCAGCCAGCTCCCTACCTGGACAAAAAATATGTGGCTTTTGGGTAGGCACACACAAGCTTAGCACCACTGCAGTGTGCGGGAGGTCGCCCTGGCCCCACAGGACATTGCTGCCCGGGAGGAGGCATCCATGAAATCCCAACAGCAGCCACAATGCAGGTGTGCCTCTGGCCAGGGGGAAGATGGATAAGTCAGATTTGACACCATCCCTCCCTTTCTCTGCGCTGGCCTGGCTTGCTCAAGCTGGAAAACCCTATGGCAAAGCTAAAGCAGATGCTGGGACTTCTCCAGGACGAAGCCTACAAATCCGTGCCCACATAGCTCAGTGCCAGCCAAAGGCGGGCCATGACGGACAGGGCACTGTTGAGCAAAGCCTCCGGGCTCTGCTCTGCCCTTGCAAACTAAATGAAATTATTTTAGTGAATGTGTGCTGAGAGTTTGTTCTCAGTAGGTCAACGTATCGGGCTGGCCCTCTTAAGATTTTTAGATTTTCAGGAGTGTAATAAGGAAGATTATTGCTCTGAGCAGTTTGCTTGATGCAAAAGAATAAAATATGTATGTATTACCAGAGCAAGAAATTCACAGTGCAGTTTCCATGTAACCACATCATGGAGAAAGACAGCATTTTTAAAGGAAGCGAAAAGCACAACTGTCTAACCTACAGAGAACAAACCAAAAGTGATGGCTGGCTGGATATATTTATAACAAGCAGTGTTCACCTCAAGTTTTGTCCTTGCCACCAGCTCTGTGTAAACTGAAAGATGCAGGATCCATGATCTTATAGCCAAGCCCACCTAAATCTGAGTGGGACTTTAATCATGAGGGAGCAAAAAGCAGCCACAGCATACGACAAGGACAGCTGGGCACCTTCCAGCCCTGTACTGTCCTTCTGACACCCCTGCTTGGGCCAGGGCCGCCTGCAATGTCCTCCTTGCTTGGTACCACTGTGCTGGATGGAATGCGATGGGGTGGGATGGGATATGGTACAAAGCTTTCCGGAGCACTGCTGGCATCCATTGCCGTGCTGGGGCCTGCAGGAGGCACGGCTTGTGCTCCTGCAGTAGGACAGGCTGAAAAAAAAATTGTAAAGATTACAAAATACTGGACTGTTTTCAGGATTCATATTGGTGCTGTGAAGGACGGAAAGGAAAGATATGTCTCAGGGAGTCACTTCTAATACTGTCATTTCTGACAGGGTGTCCCTTGGCTTCTTTCTCCTCAAAAGTAATGGTCATCTGTAACTGGGGCACATGGTACAATTCTTATTTCTTCAAATAAATGTAGCTGCATAAAGCCATAGTATTTTCATCTCTCCTAAAATGCTAACTAGCAGCTACTTAATCAAGAACTGATGGCATTTGTCACTCTGTTGTGAAGAATGACTCTTAAGGGCAGAGTGGGAAACCTGCGCCTGGGTTTGTTAAGGCCTCGTGCAAGCCAGAGGTTGCGGACCTGGCTCCGGATGGAGATGGATCATATGTGCCCTTTCTCCCTCCCATAGGCAAATGAACAAGGGCATGGAGGTCCTCCAGAGACTGGAAGCTATACCTACGTATAACGAAAGGCCTACGGGAGACTCCAAGATTATTAACTGTGGGACTTTTGAGCCATGCTCGCCAGCTGGTTTCCCTGCCTGCTGTAAGGCAGAGCACTATTTCCCACTCAGCTTTTTACAGACTTTGATGGCTTTCATTTAAGGCAAAAATAAAAGCATGTCTTGCACATGTTAATGGCTTGGAAACGTTCTTTTGGCTTAAAAAAAATGTGAAAAAGCATTTTTACAGGAATATAGAAAAAGACTTGTGAACATATCTCAGTACTAGCCTACAGTTTATGGGAAATTGTGTTAATACGATTATATAGTGACAAGCAGGTATGATCAAATACACATATGGCTAAAGCATATGGAGGAGATGGACACAGACCTGTAGGGATAAAGCTAACTGTTCCTGGCTAAATTTTGCCTCTGCCACAACCTCCACAGCACAATTGCCTTGCCAGGTTCACCCCATATAGCTCAGACACCAGGTGTAGTCTGCATATGGTAACTGGGACACCTTAGAGGAAAGGAGAAAAAAAAGTTTGCAGGACTGCAGCGTCTCTGAATGCCATACATTTGATCCTGCACTGACCACTAGAAACTAAAAGTAAGGCCTTGGAAATCAAGTTTGGCTGCATCAGGCCAAAACCACAAAATGGCAGAGCAAGCATAAGCTTGAAGTAATTACTTTTGGCAGACAGTCTCAAATAACAAAAATGTGACTATTGCGACTAAACCAGAGAAAAATATTGTTTATAAAGTTACTGCAAAACAGGAAATGTTAAGGTTACTTGTGGATGCAAATATATAATGCACAATGATTGCTACTGTCCGTGATCTCTTATACGCATGATCTCTGATGTATAGCGCAGAGGTTGGGCACAGACGGCTTACGCCTTAAAAGAAGATGTGTGGAAAATCAAAATGCAGCCTGGAAAGAGAGGCCATAAGCAAGTGCACTGGAAGTTCAAAGGAAAGAGCGTTCATTTGTTGGGCTCGGATGCAGATAACAAGGCTAAACCAGCCCTGCTGTGCCCGGGCTACACGGACACCATCAGTGTGTACAGGCTCTTTCACCTCTACTCCCAGCGCTGCGAAGAGGGCTGGGCTGAGCGACCTTTGCTCCTCGGCTCACCCTGTGAGCCACTAAACCCCACAGAACAGCACCAGGGTAAGATGGGAAAGGCTGAATTAGAGAAGTATTAGGAGAGACCTAATTTTGTCTGAGCTTAAGCCCACGGATTTAATGAAAAGTAATGATCTTAAGTTTATTTGCTAAATGGGAATGAATTTAACAATCAGCAAATGTTTAACTGAATGCCTGAAGAGGGCACAGACCTAGAGTGATCTCCGCATGCTCTGAGTGGGTATAGAGCTCATCTTAATTTTAGCAAGGGGATTTAGGTTTTTCCTTCACTTATAATATAAAATAAAAAGATTCTTTAACCTAAAATACCTTTATATGTCTGTAGCTAGCTAAGGAGCCTTTAACACATTTTACCCTATTTTCTAAAGCATTCTACAATCTATACATAGCCTGTTATATATGAACTAAGTCTTCTGTAGGAACATTTCAAATCAATTAAACTGCCTAGAGAGCAATTATTTTCACTTCATAGCTCTGAGGCAAAGATGAAAATACAGTGTTGTATTTTCTTCATAAAATACACATTTCCTGACAAATTACTTTTCATGAGTAATAGAGACTATTGCTGTGAAAGGATATGGCTTCCAAACTTAGTATTGGGAGGGAGGTTAGCAGCTCTTACTTCTTGCAAGGATTTTAAATTATATTCACATGTTTAAAGATAAAAGTCAGAAAAGTTATTTTAGTTCTGCATGTTACAGAGGACAATGCTAAAAGAGCAATTAATTTATTTTTTTATTTGCTATTGGCTTGGTCACTCACACCAAGTCTGCTCTGTAGCGTTGCTGCACCCTGGTGTCCCCAGTGTCCCCACAAGGGACAGAGCCAGAGCACAGCGTGTGTTTTGAGTCCAAACAACCTGATCTGAGCAGCAGTCAGAGCACCGAAACTCATGCTCTGGCAATGGGCAGTGTTCAGGATCCCTCAGGGCAGACGAACGCATGATCGAGTCAAGTATCAGAAAGCTGATCCCGTGCCAAACTCACAGACCTGGTAACAAGTGTGATGTCTGGATGTACAACATACAGGGTGTCGTACACTCGGGATCGAGGAGAGCCACACAGGGTGACTGGGCAGGGGACAACTGGTTGAAGTTATGCCACATGGAAAATGCTATAACGAGAAGAGGAGAGTACAACCAGGAAATAGTTTGAATTTCAGGCATAATGATCCCTCAGGCAAGCCACAATTACTGTATTTGCATTGGTCATGACAAGACACTCTGCCAGAAAAAAAAATGTGGTAAAATCTTTCATCCAGTATTAAGGAGGTCACCTAAAAGAAAGAGCATGTCTCTCAACTCCGGTTCCTAGTGCCTGCAAGTTGGATATGCTTAAGGAGCCCAAGGTGATGAACAATGAAACAGGAAAAGAAGAATCACCTTAGCCTCAATCCAAAACGATGGTTTGTGCCATATTTTCTTTTGTAACCTACATCTCTGATCAAGTCACTACTAGGAATTCATTGCCTCCTCTGGGAGAGCCAAAACCAAGAAGTGGTGTGCACAAGCATCCAGAGGACGCGCAAGCCCAGAGGGAAGCCACAGAGTCTCCAAAAAGCCGGGAAATTCACGGGCAGTCTGCAGATGGGGAGGTGATGTTGGCTTCCATTGACAGCTTCTGGTTCTGGAGAAGTTCCCTTTCCCAGCAACCATATACAAAAAGTCCCTTCTATAAAGTGCAGATGGCAGCAACCAGCATCCTGAGAAAACTATTATCTTACCAGATTACACAGTGTTTTATTTACATAATGTGTCAGGAAAAACTGGTATCTTTCAAGTTTTGCTTTATTAGAGTTTTATGCTGAGCTTCTTACTCCAGCAAAACACTCTCTTAGAAACTGCTCTAAATGAAAAGTGACAAATGAAAAGTGATGAAAGAAGCCGTCAGACTACATACAAAGTTATGTTCTTTGTACAGGCGTATGTGTTAAAATTGCAAGGACAATGTGCTAATAAACCACGGACAGTAGGCTTCAGTCATTACCCCTTCCTAATTCAAGCACTGATCAGATGAAAGTTGGAGTGTGACGTCATTAACGACAATGTATTTTACCTTGTCTGAGATAAGAAGGTTTCTGAATCTGTCCCAGGAGGGGTGCTAAGGTCAACAGAAACTGTTAGGTGGCCCCTCAGCTATGTAGGTACTCCACACTGATCAGGGGAAGCCCTGGGATCTCTGAAGTATATGTTTACTTTAATTTCATCTGGTGGGCCTTAGACAACATATTTCATCTTCCTACAGACCAATTTCACTCACCTTTTTAGACCATCATGGCTACAGCACTCTCCTATTGTCCTTCGTATTATTTACTGCCTCAGATACACTTACTAAAATACTGTTGACCCTCAGCTGTAAGTCAGATACAAGAGTTCCTGCCACCAATTCGAGGGAGAAAACCAGTACTCCAAAGGACTGGGTTTGGAAGAACTTTACTGAAAATATCAACTATGCAGCATATCAAATGGATCAACAATGTGGGGTAGAGGAAAATGGTTAAGTGGAATGATTTGACAAAATTTATAGGAAGAATCTTGGTATTTGTGGGTGACTAAGCCAACAGCAAACAAAAAATCAATTAATTGGTCTTTTAGCGTTGTCCTCTGTAACCTGCAGAACTAAAATTACTTTTCTGACTTTTATCTTTAAACACCTTAATACAATTTAAAATCCATTGAAGCAATATGAGCCGCTAATCTCCGTCCCAATACTGAATATCCAGTTCTGATAAGGTTTAGGATGTTAAGCACTATGGGTGGCCAGCTCACCAGAGTTCATTCGTGCCTGTGCCTCAGATGCTGTGAGGGGAGAAGCACTGGTCTGGGCTGTCGGGACACAGCAAGAGCCAGAGGCTGAGTCAGTGGTCCCCAGGGCCAGGCACAGGCAGGGATGGTCAGTGGTCCCTAGGGCCAGGCACAGAAACGGCTGTGACAGCCCTAGGATTGCAGCTCAGGTGGGGGCCAGATGCAAGAGCCTCGGCCTGAAAGCATCCCTCCTGAGAAAAAGTTGGGGAGCCCCCACTGGTGTTCCTTCTCTTTTTATAAGTTCCCAAGCTGGCCAAGGCATCTTTTATCAGCCAGCCAGCCTTACACACACAGCTAAATTCCTAGGAGCAGAGGGCATGCTCCGGCCCTGACACAGGCCAGAGCCCACTGCTCTGTTACACCATCACCAACAGAAAAGTGCATGTTACAAATATGGTAAATGGATGTACTTAATTTATCATCCTGTTGCAGAGAGACTCTGTCTAAACACTAGCCTTATTTTTCTTTGGTTACCTAAACAGCCTGACCTTGTTCTGTGATTGATCCCAGCTGCGCAGGTGAAATGTTTATTCCTTCCGCCCGATCTCGCCTCTCACTGTTGCCTTCCATCCTTCTTCTCAAGATATCTCTTTGTTTTCCCTTAGGCTAAAAGCATTGGCCTGTACTGCTATTTCTAAAAGAGCTAAGAAAACTCTTTTAGCATTATTACATCCTCATTACCACTCTGCATATCTCTATTTTTACCTGCTCTTTATCTTAAAAGGAGCCTTTCCACCCCACCTGGTGGGGCTGAGCAAGTGCCCGTACCACAGCATGCATGAGAGGGTACCAGACACAGCTCCACCTTGCCTGCCTCAGGCAGGTGCCAGTGTCCTCACACAGAATTTCTGCTGGGGACAGACACATGGGCACCTTGCACGCTCACTTGATCGTCAGACAGCACAGCATGCACAACCCTGTTCGTACCTTGGGGCTGCATCCAGCCCGGATCAGACACACCTCTACAGCGGGATTTACTATCATAACCATCTCATGATGCAAGGATTTACTAAGGTTACGAGGCTCCAAGCACAGGAATCGATGCATTATTTCTGAACAATTACAAAGACGGTGAATGGCACCAGAATCCAGTAACTCATCATTATGTAATGGTAGGAAATACCCCAAAACCTCTCTGCATGGTGTATTTCCCTTGTTAAAACACCCACCATGTATTTACACTTCACACACACTTCTCTTTCCATGCAGGTGAAATGACAATTTTAAAATGAACACAAATGTTTACAAATTGGATCAAATATGTTTCCTTGTTTATCTACTAATCTCTTTTTTGTCATTCATTGCCACCACCCCGAACTGCAGTATGCTCCTCTAGAACCTCTTCAAAAGGCCCATTATCACATCTTGCCCAGCACCAATTGAGACAACACATCTGCTGTGATTCCTGGGCATTTATTACATTTAAAACGTGCTTCCCTAAAATGGACATCTGCAGACCCTTAGCTTTTACTCACTTGCCAAGGACTTTACAGTAATGCAGTGCTTGGAATTCCTTATAGATTCAAAACAGAGGTAAATGCCTTACTAACCACTAAGTATATAACAGCACAATGAAGAACAAGTACAGAGATGAATGTGATATTTTAAATCCAACAGCAACAACCCAGACTGCCATGATGCTGCTGACTGTATGCTACAACAAAGTCCCAAGATGCTGACTTTAAGAAAAAACAGACAAACCACATTTATCATTCACTTGGATTTCCACCAGCCCCCAGGATTACATGATAGACATGTTTTCACTTGCTTGTGGAGACAAGCTGTAGCTGTAATTCTTACCCTGCTGGTAATCTTAGTTCTCTTTTATTTTGTACTTCATTTTCTCCCAGTTTTTCCATATATACACACTGACTAGAGTCTCATCTTTTATCAGTCACATTCAACATATGTCCTATTTGTTTTCCTTCTCAAAAAGAGAGATCTTTAGTATATAGCTCTCATGAAATGCAGATTGCAGCAACCACAACACTTCATGAGTCCAGCACACCAATTGAACTGCCACTGCATCCCTCATAAAACACTGATATTTCATATCATAACCCACACAAACTGCAAAAAGGAAAACCTGAGTCCAAATAATGCCACATATCTAGTGAAATCACAAGAGATCCTGTGAATCAAGCTCTGATCCCAGAAGACATAAAAATCTCTGCAGGCATGGCCAGGAGGGATGAGTGGAAGCCACAGGAAACTCCCATATACAGTGTTCACTGCAGTTTCGGTTACGTTGCAGTATCTATTTATGCTGCTCCTCGATTTATTTTACATGCTGCTTATTCAAAGTTAGGACAGAAACACAGTATTTTCATAATAAATATGAAAATTATTTCTTCTCATTAAAGAGACAGCAACTCCAATCATATTGCTGGAACAACAGAACTATTTTACACTAACACTCCAGTGAAAAGTACATGCAGAATGCGTGTACTAAATATAACTAAAGTGAATGTGTGACTTAGTCATCTTACCACTTTTCAGAACCAAATTCAGATGTCACTGATATTTACATCCAACAAAACATGTTCGATAATTTCACTGCAGCTGCCACAACGTTCCTGTTCATATTGCAAAATTGATTTTCTCTGCTGTTTTCTTTGCAGCCTTTTTTTTATATTTTCACGCTAAGACTCCTTTGCAAGAAGGCGCAGCATTAGCCATCCTGCCCGCTACAGAAGCACCACAATATATGACCGTACAGAAGCCTGTCAGAAAGCCCTACACCCAAATTATGTATCACCAGCAGTCCTACAGACCTTTGCGGAGCTCACATGATAGGTAGCTTGTCTTAAAGTTTCTGAATTTGTATTGGTCTCTTGGCTTTTGGTAATAAAATACCTTCAGGAAAGAAAGTAAAATGGAAGATTAAGCGAAGAGATTTATTTGGCAGTTTCCTCTTTACTGCCCAAGTAGGAGCTCACACTCAGGAGAAGCAGGGGAAAATTTTCCTGATTATAACTCCTCTCTTTCATCTGTCCTTTTGTTCAGATGGTGCCTTTCTCAAATCAGAACCCTACTAAAATTTGTTTTACAGCTCTAGCTTGGTTCTCCTTGATTACAAGCAGACATTGAATGTTTGTCTTGGTTTCCCAACATTTGCCTGTGTTGGCATTGTACAAAATGTTGAGGCAGATTTACACAAACGAATTCTTATTTGCAGAGTCGACTGTTGGCAGTATACATTGACTCCATTTGCCTTAGGGAAAAACAAAGCAGAGACAGGGTCAAAAATGGGCATGGGGGTACACTCTGTGATGGGATCCCCAAACAGCTTTCTCCAGGTGTTGTCCACAGCAGAGCTGGAGGTGACGTGAGTGAAGATGAAGGTTACAGGTTTTTGCCATGCTTCCTCTGCAGCACCACAGCCCATGAGGAAATCATGGACTCCTGGTGTGCTGTTCCCCTCTGTGAAGGCACTAGCAGTGACTGGAGCATAGCTGGGCAACAGTGCACAACCGTTGCTCGCTGCTAAGCTCCCTGTGTGATTATTACCGAGTAATATTTACTTAACACTACTGTTGTGTACTATCCAGCAAGTTTTTTCAGGGCAGAAAAGGGGTGGGGGAAGGTGAACCAGTGAAAATTGCTGTGAGAGAAATTCACTGCAAAAAAAAACCAAAACTGTCCTGGAGTTGGCAGGGGCACAAATGCTGGTGCCTGAGGTGCTATGAGAGCAGAGTGAGAAGGCAGGAGCAGCTCTGCCTCAGCACCCTCAGGGCCAGGCAGAGCAGCGCAGGCCGCAGGCCCGCAAGCCAGGGCCGGGCCGAGGCTCCTAGCGGAGCGGGATGGGACCAACGGCCACCAACAGCCGCTAACGGCTGCTAACGGCCGCTAACTGCCGCCTCACTCGAACTCCTCGCCTCACGCACGGCTCCTGCCACAGTGAGGGGACGGCCGCAGCTGCCTGTCCCCGCCCCCCGCCTCGCTTCCAGCCAATGAGTGGCCGCCGCTCTGCGACCCCCCCCAGCGGAGGGTGGGGCCTCCATGGGGATAGGGAGGTGCTCGGGCAGAGCGTGACGTGCGGGAAGCTCTCCCCATGGGGTCACGTGGGGGAGCGACGTCGCGGCACAGTGGGGACCGTTCCATTCCTCGTCGAATGGGGGGGGAAGGAGGTTGGACGGAACCACGCCAGCGTCCCTGTCGCTGCGGCCGGCCCGCGCAGGGGAGGGGGCGGGGCGAGCTCGAGGCGGTGCCGCTCACGTGACGCCGGGGGGGCGAGGCTCAGAGGGTGCACGGAGGCAGCGGCAGCGGAGCGAGAAGGAGCGCTGACGATTGGGATCTGCTACTTCTCGCTTCACCGCCATGGGCCGGGCACCCGCGCTCCCCCTCACCGCCCTCTGCCTGGCCTGCCTCTGCGGGCTGGCCGCGGGGGCCGCGCAGAGCCGCCAGGATCTGCTGGCCAATGACGACGCCGCGGCCGTTGGTGAGTGCCTCACGACTCCCCCGCCCCCCCCACCCCGGCAGTTGCTGGCGGGGCGGCCTCTCCCGCGCTCGCGCCCGCCTGTTGTCCGGCGGTGTGGGGGGGAGCGGGGCGGGCTCCGCGTACCGAGTCCGGCGGGGCAGGTGGCCGGCGGCCCTCCGCTCCCCGGCGGGGAGACCCGGGGAAGGGGAACCGCCCCGCGCTCCCTCCATCTCGGGCGCCTTGGCCGCAGCCCGCCGAGCTTTTTGGCCGCTTCTCTCTAGTTCCGTCTCTTCTTGCTTTCGTTTTTCCCCCTGGCTGTTGGGGTGTTTGGGTGCGTGCGGTGTGAAATCCGTTAGCGCGGTTTGGCACCACCTCCCGTGTGTCCCCCTGCGTATGCAGCAGATGACTCGTAGCGGGCAGCTTCGCGCCCGGTGAAATGTACCCGGCGTGGTTTTTTGGTTTTTTTTTTTGTTTGTTTTGTTTTGTTTTTTGTAGGGGTCGAATTGCGGCAGTTCCGTATGTAAGCAGTTCTGTCACTGCTGACGGATGTTCGTGATCCTGATGTTAGCCTCGTTATTCCTCCTGCGGGTTTGTCTAATCTTTCTGGCACTGTGAGCTATTTGCTAAAGTGCTTACGTGGCCAAAAGCCACAAAATGTGCTGTATGCCCCAAAAAGCTAAGGGAAGAAGTTGTTCTGGAAGTACTCTAATGTTCTCTGACCGTATTGCATAATGGCACTGGGTGCAGTTAAGTGTGAAGTAACCTCTGCTTCAGCCTCTTTCGATTTCCTCGTCAGCCCTAGCACCGACTACATGATGTAGGTCAGGATCAGGCACTGTGTTGGAACCGAGAACTGCTTGAGGACTGGTCGGTCAAAGATTAACAACCTCTCCGGTGTAGCGGGAGAGGGCAGTGTTGGTCCAGCAGGACAAACTTCCGTTAGTGTTTCCAGGTTTCCCCCTCAAGTGTAAGGGGCATATCCCAATTTATCCTGTACAACAAGAGCCAGTACAACAAACAGGTTTATCTTGGGAGAAAACGTGAACTTAAGAGCTGAGTTCATGGTACTAGAATTTTTTCTTTTATTATTTTATTTTTTTTTCCACTTGAAGGGCAGGCATGTGCTGATAGGGAGAGCTGAGGAGCTTGCTGTTAACCTATATAGAGACCCTAAGAGGTCCTTTCACAGAAGGAGTAGCATTGGGAGAACGTCTGGTACCCTGCTGCCGATTCTGAAGTTACAAGTTCGTTCTTGAAACCTTTTGCTGTCATAAAAACGTCTCCTGATCTTTTACTCTTTTACTCTTGCAAATCTGTTCCTCCCCCATGCTGGTCTGGGGAAGCTGTTTTGAAAGTAAACTAAAAGTCTTAGTGCACCTGCAATTAGCTGGTTGCTCTGACTGTCCTCCGGTCTCTACAGATGCACTGTGCTAAATTTTCTGTGTACCAGTAAGGAATTTACAAAAGTGAATGTTGGTCACTCCTCAGAAGTGAGTGTTCTTTGGATGTATACCCAGAATAATAAGTGACTTTTTTTTTCCTGAAATCTGTTGTCCAGAAACTTATATAGCTCTCGGAAGTGGTTTAAGTGCCTTATTTCTGAAGGGAACAGAGCAAGTCTGTTGCATACCTCACTGATGCAAACCAACAAAGGTCTTTTCATATCTTCTTATATTTCTTGAACATTAATAAATAGTACCAGTATTTTTAGCCTAATCCTACCATAACCAAGAGAAAGGCCAGGTGGATTCAGGCTTAATTCAAATTACGAGACTACTGAAGTTAGTTAATGCATTTGTAGTTGTTATTTTGAGATGTAAATTATCGTGGTGATTGCCAGAGATCTGGGAATAGCAGCATTCCGTCATCCAAAGGTGCCTGGAGTACCTGAATGTGATGTGAAGTGTGCTGGAGAGTGTGTGGCTTAGGGAGTTGTGGGTTGTACGTGGGTTTTCTGAGTATGATGACTGTATGAGTAAGTCTTAATTAAAACTAATACAGTAAAATTGTAGATTGGGAGATCTTATTTGAACCAAGTGGTGGATGTGTTGTCATTGTGGTTTTAAGGCAACAATGTTTGGCTGAGATTGACATAAAAAAAGCAGCTGGGCTGGTTATGTTGCTCGCTTCTGCTGTAATCAAATCATGAATAGATTGACTTTCTGGTCTCCTTTATATGCATTTGTATGTGACGTCCTCTAGGTTCTTGTCTTTATTTCTCATACTTTGCTTGCTTTCTACTGTAGGGTTATTTATAACTGGCTGTATTACCTAAAGGAAAAATGTAATTGAAAGGAACAAAGCTCTTGCCACCTGAGGTTCCAATGAACTTGTGCAAAATTGATTTGGTGGACTTTAATTTTGCTAGAGAAGTACATTCTCTATTATCTGAGTTTACTGTAGTTAGAGGTTGCATGAGGTGTACATCTTGGTGTACGTGTGGGGTCTGGTTTCTGAGCATCAGTAGTATCTGGAGGGAAATGCTTTTGTGCCTTGTCAAATGCTTTCCAAAGTTGTAGCTTTCAGTTGTAGCTACTTCAGTGAGAAGGATTGTGCCTTAACCTGGGAGATGTACATATGGGAAGGTGCAGACCCAAGAGTTGTTTCTATGGGTGAAGTTGTTGTCTTGATGGTGGTAATTTTGTCCTAATCAATTTATTTCTTTTTTTTTTTTCTTTTTTAGGCAACTGTGAAAGCCTTTCTAACTGCAGTTCGTGTATTGGTAATGACACAAATGTAGCAGGCTGCAAGTGGATCAGATGTGAAAGTAAGGAGGACTACACAGTGCAGATCCTTACTATGCTGTGCGGAACCTTAAACCCAACTAGACCTACTTTGTCTGTACTAATGTTCATTACCCAAACATACTGTTCTGTTTGATAACCTAATGGAGGATTAACTCATAAGTTGTGTCTGTTAAACATTTCAAGTTCTTATGTGGAGACAGCTGAACGTGTTCAAAATAATTCCAGATTTCTAAGGCTTCTGACTTAAATCTGTGCTGTTAGTAAGCTAATGTTTTCCAGATGGTTCAGAATGTTTTTAGAACAAGCTAGTCATTTGTGTTTGCTGTTAAGGAGTCATGAGTGGATTCTGACATGCAGGCACATCCCTGTGCTTCAGTCCCTTTTGAGAGTTTTTTCACAGATGTGATCACAACCACTATTCCTGAACTGAAGTGCGATAAGGCAGAGGGGTCCATTAAATAAGGTTAGCTAAGAGTAGTGTGCTTAAAACTAAGAATTGCAACCTGCCGAAGGGAACCTAACAGAGCCAAAGAAGCATTAGCTGGTCTCATTCAGAGCTTTGTTTTTCCCATCGTAGGAGAGTTGGATGTAAATATATCTGTGACCTCTGGTACTCAGTCTTGGAGGAGATGAAGTTGCTGTTGACAAAGACTACATAAATGGTCCTTGAGTGGATTATTTGTACTTCTTATGTGATGTAGAAACAGAATAACATAAGAGAATGGCTTGACTGTAATAGTGATTTTGTAGCACTTGATTGTAGATGACCAGTGAACATCACATATGAAGGCTAAGATGCTTTGGAACTAATGGAAAGAATTTTGGATGTTACTTGCCCAGTACAAGAGTCTCCTTCAAGAAGCTCTTTTTCTGAATTTTGCATGTGTTATCTCACCAACAGGCACATACTGCAAACATCAAGAGATCTGTGTAACTTCTTTGACAGAAAGGTTGAAATCTGAGTTGAGGGAGAAGGGTGTGCAGGCAAAGAATAAAAAAACTGACGTCTTCAGCAGTTTTATGGTCAAGGGTCTGTTTGAAAAGCTGGAACTAAGTTTTGCTTGCATGCAGAATTTCTTAAGACAGTAGGATTTTTTTTAATGATGCTACCATAGAGATGCAAAATGTTTAGCTTGAAAAATGCCACAAATAGTAGAAACGCAGGCTGTGAAGAAAAAAATATGAAGCTACACTGTTACTGCAAAACGGTGCATAACCATATATAAGTATTGCCTAAGTGATTTGAGTGGTAGAGTAACTACAGTGAAAGAAACTAAAAATTTTGTAAATTCTAGTTATTAATGTAATACTGAAGTCCTGCATGTTGAAGTGGCTTTAATGTTTTCCTGGCTAGAAGCTCGTGTTTGTCCTAAGAAGAGTTTATTAGTATTTAGGAACAATGTGTCAAACACTTTAATGTTCTGCTGCTGTAAATATTCTTGTCTCTTTTCTGACAGAATACATGTGTGTAAATGCAACTGAAATACATATGAACTGCACAGTTGAAGAAGAGTGTTCTTGTAAGTATTTAGATATTCAGCTTTCACACTGTTTAATGTGAAGCAGTTGCATTTACGACTCCATCTATTTACCTTTGTAAATTGTAGAAGACATTAACATGAGCATATACAAGTACGTAAATAAGCCGTTCCAGCTTAAACCTATGATAAGTGATACGAAACCATACATGAATATGTGTGTACGAAATTGAGTACATGTGTATTCAGTTAACTGCTTACTGTTGCTGTTTCAAGATTCCTGACATTTTACTACACATGTGTCTCTGGCTACTGCCTTGGTATCTTAAATTAAAATGTGTGATGTTTCGTATTAGATATAGAATATCCTAAAGAACTTGAACAGCATCCTAAACACTGTAAGTTTCATGTTTAACAAAAAGAAGTTTCATCTGTAAAATCCATTGCTTTATTTGAGTGTTCTAGTTCAGCCCCGATTGGGACCAGACTATACAGTCTCTCTCTTGCTCCCCCCACCCTCCAAGACAGTAGGGAGAGATAATATAAGAAAAACGGCTTGAGGTTTGAGATAAGGACAGGGAGAAATCCTTAAAGTCACTGTTACAGGCAAAACAGACTTGACTTGTGGAAAACTATTCATTTATTACTAAAACTAGCAGGATAATGAGACAGAGAACAAGATAACCTCCTCCCACCCCTCCCTCTTCCCCGGTTTAACATTATCTCTACTACCTTCCCGCCCCCAAGCAGCACAGGGAGGAAGAGGGAATGGGGATTATGGTCAGTCCATCACACGTTGTTTTACACTGCTGCTTCATCATCAGGGGAAGAACTCCTCACATTCCTCCCCTGCTCCTTTGTGGGGTCCCTCCCACGGGCCACAGCCTTTTGTGAAACTGCTCCAGCATGGGTCATCACCAGAACAGCTGTCCCAGCGGGCCCTCCGCAGGCCACAGCCTCCTTCAGGCATCTGCCTGCCCCGGTGGGGGGTCCTCCACAGGCTGCAGGTGGATCTCTGCCCCCTCACTGGAGCTTCATGGGCTGCAGGGGGACAACCTGCTCCACCATGGTTATCACCACAGGCTGCAGGGGAGTCTTGGCCAGGAGCCGCATTACTCCTCCCCCTCCTTCTGAACTGACCTTGGCATCTGCAGCCGTTCCTCTCACAATAAAAATTCTTCACAACAGGCAAGCAGATGCCTCTCAGGATCTTTTCACATCTCATTCATTTCTCATCTCCTCTCCACTTCTTGCAGCTGGGCCGAGTTGGGCCTGGTTGGCTGCCCAGCGGGAGGCCAGAGGGTGAGGCCTACAAGGCTCACGCCTCCCCCTCTCTGCTCCTGCTCAGCTCCTTCACATCTTCTCTTCTTTTTTTCTTTTTTTTTCTTCCCCCCCCCCCCCCCCCCCGTTTTCCCCTTTTTAAATACGTTATCACAGAGGTGTTATCACAGAACATTCTGCTACCAATTGGCTTGGCCTTGGCCAGCAGCGGGTCTGCCCTAGGCCCGGCCGAGTCCACTGAACAAAGGGGAGCGACTTCTAGCACTTTCCTATAGAAGCTACCACCTTAGGGCCCCCCTCACTAAACAAAACCAGAACACTGAGATACAGTGAATAAGAAAAACTTATAAACCTTTCAGTTCTAGTAGTTAACTACCACAGCTTCATTTAGTCCTGAAGTGCAGGGCCTGGGTAGAGCTGCATAAGGTAAATCCCTCATGCTAGGAACATGCTCAGTTGCATATCGACTTCTGTCTTTGTTAATTTGTGCTTGCTGTGCAAAGTGGATTTGCAGGACACTAATAATTTAGATTAATTCTTTGATTTCAGTTTTGTGAAAGCCCACTAATTTTAGTTTTTCTGAAAGCTGACAAGAAATAGACTTTAAAATATAATTTTCTGATTTTAGGATCTAGAACAGCAAATGAAAATTCTTAATACTCTTGGTCTAGATGAGTTCAACAGTGCTGCTAAAGTGGCTGGCTCACACCAAATTCCATGTTGTTGTGGGCTGTCTTGTGGTGGTGGCAGTCAGAAATAATTCTGCTTGACTTGAACTTCTGTGTTGTTTCTAAAACTGTAACACTTCTCATTAAGAGGTGATTGTTAAAAGTACCATTTTTCAGTACTTTCTGAAGAGAGCATGCTGTTACAATGCCTTGTTCTGTATCTTAGCAGCAGAATTTTTACAACCTGTTCCTGTTAAACTTGTAGTGACATTATCAGGTGGTTGTGTTTTAGCTTCTGCATATTCAAGGAAACTTAATTCTCACCTTTAGTAGAGAGACAGGAACCTGTATGCCTTATCAGCTCTTAGTGTCATGGCTCAGCACCACATTCAGGGATTGACATGCAAAAACATTAAGGTGGACCTAAACTGACTTTTGATGCAAGTGAGAGAATGTAGATTCTGGTATATCCAGCCTGTCACTGTAGAAACAGTCAGCTTTAGTTTTCCACCATGCTGAGTTGTTTCAAAATGTAAGTAACCACATTTAAATGACCCTGAGCATTAAAGGCTTCTGGACTTAACGGTATTTCAGCAGGAGACTTGCTGATGTATTGGTGTATGATTAAGCAACAGTTTGGATAAGCTGTCCATGTCCATACAGTTAATACAGTAAGTTGCAGAAGGCTTCACCATTTGTTTTTCTTTACTACATGCTGAAGCTGAGAGTACCTGCAACCAGCAAGAGCTCGTAAATCAGAAAGCTTTAGCTAAAATTTCAAATTCTTAAAGATGCCTTCATTTTCCCCCATACCACTTCAGCTGTCTAACCACTCTGATTTCTAGTTGAACTTGATAGATCAGGTTCAATTTTAGTTACTGTATACCTAGTTTCCTATTGTGTAAATAAAGCATGCACAGCTTATGCTTGTACAATAGGACTCTTCTCCTTTCTGTTTGCTTTGAGGATTCTTGTGTTGCCAGTTGAACACAGGTTTGATTGGGCTGCCTGACAAGGTTTTTCATGTATTCACTCATACAACTTTTGCTGTTAGTGTGGTGGATTGAACATTCATCTGCTTTGTAATTTCAGACCAAAACTACAATAGAACTCGGTGCTGTACAAATTCCCTAAAACTCAGCGTACTGCTCAGCTTTGTTTTTGGTTTTGTTTTTAGTTAAATACTGTCATTAATCTCTTTAATGTAACTCTTTGTCCTTTCATAGCTACTACAGTTGTTCCTCTTCCCAGTGCTACTACGCCGTCTTCCAATACTACCGCAGCACCTTCCAATACTACCGCAGCACCTTCCAATACTACCGCAGCGCCTTCCAATACTACCACAGCCAGTTCTGCTACTACAGCTCATACTACTATAGGTAATGTAGTGCCACTGAACATAGAATGGCAGTAAACTAGGAACAGGCGAATAAAATGAAGGACAGGAGCTTTTTCCACAGATCGCTCTAATAGCATGACTACCAAATATCTGGTGTATGGAATACATAAATGGTTCCAAGATTTGGAAGAAGTGGATTTTATAAAACACTAACAAGAAATGCTTATTTCCAATATGATGAACAACTCATCGTAATTGTTTGAATTAGACTAGTCATTTCCACTAATCATACTTTCTTATGAGTTGGATTTTTTCGTCGCTGTTGTCCAGTTCAAAAATTTCTATTCTTACAAGTGCTGCCATCTTAACAGTGAAGTTCTTAAAAAAATTTTTAAAAAATTTCTTTTAAAGCATTTAAGGGAGCTGTGAGGTAACGAGTTGGTACTTGATTAGGCTCAGAACAGCCTAATGTACAGTAGGGTGATGTTTAGCTTTGAGTAAACCTACAAATGTTGGCATTTGTCCCAGGCACATAGTAGAATACTGATTAGTTTTTAGTAATACTAATCTGAGGGGGTTGGGTAGTCAGAGACCCAGTGTTCTGGCTTGATGAGGGAAGAGCTTTGAGGAAACAGTCTCCTACAGGTGAGTGATTCCAATGATGTCATTCACAGTTAGTGTTTTGGGGACAAGAGGTGGAAGGGGAGGTTTTGCTATCCTGTCAGTGTTTGTCTCCTGTCTAGTGATATCACATTAAGTATTTTTTAGTACCTTAACTGATTCTAAGGGCTGTTTAATGAAAGTCCTTTGCCTTGATGCAGATTCTCAGTTGTCTTGAAGCAGGTGTCTTGATTCTTGTTCAAATATCAGCATTTATATTAAGTGCTTGAAAGAAAAGTGGTTTTATCTGAACAAAGAATCACTGTCTGATCTGTGGAAATAGCAATGGTATGCAAGTTAAAAAAAAAAAATCCTTATTGCAGAAGCTTGGCTTAATGCCATGCAGCTGAACATCTAAATTGTGTGGGGTATAGTCTGAGGTCAAAGCTTATCCTTGTTTAAGCAAAACAAGACAAATCATTTACATAAGAACTTCAGTGCTTGCAAACTTTACTCTTTAAGCTTATGGTATGTACATACTGTCTTCTCTCAAACAGCTAATGTCACCAATGTAACTACACATGCTCCTCTGCCTACAACTGCCATTACTTCAGCTGCCAAAACAACCAGTATTCCAGGTAATTGCTACTACTAGTATAATTAAAGCATAAAAGACTTGGAAATTAATGTAATTTTAAAAGTGTTATCTTGAAAGATTTACCAAGTGACAACATTAAAATAGTATTGGTATATCTGCTGTTGTCACTTATACCTTTATGACACACCTAACTTTGTTAAGGTAGCAAGGTAATACCCTGAGAAACAGAGCTAGTTGGCGAGATATTAGAAGTCAGAAACACATTGGTCACACCAAATCAGCTGACTGCTTTCAATAGTGTGGCTGGAAGTCACTTGTTAACTCACTGTTTTTCACTTGCAGCATAATAATGGGATACCTATTGAAAAAAAAAATGGGCTACAGTGGTGGGAATAAGTTGAAGTATTTTATTTCAGCATCTGTCCTGAATACGCTATTTCAGGCAAAGCTCTCATGAAGTAGGCTTCTTTAAAACCAGCTGTCAGCAGATAGCTGTTACTTCCAGGTTCATGTGTTGTGGCTTCAGCTGATTTCTTTAAGCATAACTCTTGGGGTAAAGTACAGTAGATGGCAGATAATAATTTAATTTTAATTCAAGCAAAAAACTGGAGCAAGCAGTAGAGATTGAAAAATGTATTTTGAATTTGAATGTATCAATAAGATATTTCTATGCAAAGGAGGAAAGCTTTAGCTTTTTGAAGTACAAATAAAGTCCAGCTGGGACTTGCTCAATATCAAGGTCTAGAGCAGTTTGGCTATAAATAGCTCTAGCCTTGTACCAGTAGTATTTAATCAGAATTTCAGTATCGCTAATCTAAATGCAGCTGCTGATGTGTCTTTACTTTTGATTATTTTTTGTTTTCTTATTGGTGTTTGGATGTTTTAAGTAATCTTAATATAGTGAAGTCAATACTAAAATCTGTAAAACTACTGTGAGCGTTGTGCACTCACAAACTCTAATGTGGTGTTTAACAGGTACAAACGCTACTGTGACTCCTGCACCTTCTCCACGCAAATCGACATTTGATGCTGCAAGTTTCATAGGTGGAATTGTCCTCGTTCTGGGTCTGCAGGCTGTTGTTTTCTTTCTGTACAAATTCTGCAAGTCAAAAGACCGAAACTATCATACACTTTAGGACCTGCCACTTTATAATGGACTAGTAGCCCAACACCTGTAGTTCACTGAACCAAAATATTTTCTGTTGCTCATGGAAGACAGCAGTTCATGATATCCTTTAAATCTCTAAAAGAAGACTTTAAAAGAATATTTTTGCAACATTATACTTGGCAAGAGGTGATTATGAATCTCTTCAACAGGATTACTTGCAATATGCTGCATGGGTTCTCATGGCTGTCTTATTTTCCTTTAGTGGCTGCTGCTGTGGGACTTCTTTTTTTTTTTTTTTTTTTTTTTGATATGCCAAATGTAGATGTTCAGAAATTCTTATTCAGTGGCAACACTGTCGTGAGTAGACAATCTCATTATGACTTATTGTGAAGGCTGACTTAATCCACATTTGATACAGTATCCCTTCAGTTTTATCAAGATGTTTATTATTGGTGACTGACTTCAGGGAGTGAAATACCATTTTTACTAGCTTGTGGCTCTTACAGCATGCTGCTGGAAAGATGAACAAAATTGTAGAAGTAGATAATGTCTTAACAGAATAACATAACCCCCACAGGAATAAAGGTTGCCCAACAAAATACTGTATTCCAGACAGAAATCCTATGGCCTTTCCAATTAGTGTTCAAGGTGGAGAAGGGATGTAGGGATAATCCTTCTAAAGAGGAAATGAAGATTAGTGCCTTAAAAGACTAAAAATCAGTAGACTGCAAAAGTGTCCCACCTATCTTAAAGACAAGTAAAACTATTAAGTATAGCTTTATATAGGAGAATGGAATATATGTGACTTGAGCATTCCAGTTTTAAAACTTTTTACACTAAATAACTGTCCCTTATTGACCTTGCTTAAGGGTGAGGGAGCATGGTACAGTAATGTTCAGCTACAAACAAACCTTTAAGTTGTTTACCTTTTCTATTCTGACCTACAAAGACCAACCATAAAACTAGTGATAAAATTTAATTCACTCCCTGTATAAAAAGGCAACAACTTACATTTATACTTGAAATATTGGTGTTTGGGAAATCCTGAGGTTTTCCTTATTCAAATGGTTCTTAAACTCACTGCAATTAATTTCAGGGTTTGAGGTTTTTTCTTTTTTAACCTCCTTTATGTCTGCTTACTGAAGGAGCAGTTAAGGGTAGTTCAGAGATCTGCTGATTTGATCCTAGTCAGGACTGCTGTAGTCCTGGGGCTGCAAGGGCTACAGCTCTTTTCTTCTCCCCGCCTCTCCCTCCTGACATAAGGTTTGTGTCACCCTGCAGTGAACTGGTTAAGGAAATCTATTTGGCCAAGTTATTATTTTATTTTATTTTTTTCCTTGGCTGGATCAGCCATATGATCTGAGTATCAAAGGTACACCTATCCCATGTAGATTGACTTGAGCACCTGTGAAAATAAACCCACAGGAAAAGCAGAAGTAAAGATAAAATCAAGTGGTGGGTGTAGCACATAATCCATAGCTTTTGGTGATACTCCTTATCATCAATTTCAGGATAATCTGTAGTACTGCCTTACTAGCTCTGACTTGACTGGAATTTGTCACCCAATACAAAATGATAGCATTAATGCAGACCATAGTCATGGCAGTGGAACTTAAATGTGAAGCAAATCAAGTGCACTTCAGTAGGAAACTTTAAAGTGCACAGTATTGCTTTCTTGTGTTTTTCTGGTTTGAATGGCATTGGTTCTATTGTGCTCTATAGAAAACTCAAATTGCTACAAAATATGGAAGTTACTCACCAGTACTGTATCTTTGAGCTTATTAGCTTTTGGTTTTCTAAACAAAACTAAGACAATCAGCTCAGGTTTATTAAAGCAGAGTGAGCAGCCAGTTTCCAGCAACAGTATGTGTGAGTTAGATGGTACATCCTTGGCCTTATTGTGAAATCATTTAATCTGCCCTTTCCCTATCTCTGACCTATTTTATTACATTTATTTGTTTAAAAAGATATCCATGAGCTTGTATTCTGTGCTTTGAAGTGAGCAAAATACTTTTCTAAAAAGTGTGACAGAGTTTTTCAGCTCAGCAGAGCAAACGGTCTGCCTGGTATATAATTTTTGGGGGCCTCCAAGGGCTATCTTTTGGGAAACTTGCAGAAAAGTGCTACAGAACACTTCATAGCATGGAAGACATTGCCACAAAAAAAGTTGTTGCTCTGTAAAGTGTTGCTAAAGTGCTTGTTGATGAGCTATGCTGATCCTGATTTAGGTTGCTGATAAAGTATGCTGGTAAAGCAAACTAAAAATAATTTTTAAAGTGCCTTAAAATTGCTTAATCTTTTGCCTCAGATTTTGTTTAAAAGGGTAGAAGGGATACCTTGCCTTAGTTACTAAAATTTTCTTGGTGCCAGCAATTGCTACTTTCCAAGACTTTAGGAAACCCAGGATCTCTGACATGTACAGATGCCAATCAGAAAAACTCAAGCTTGTGCTGTATCAGTTTAGTCACATTCTGGAAGGCCTGCACTATGCACTGCTTGCTCATTAGCCTTGCCAACAAGGTATAATCCAGTTTGCAGTAGAGTTCTGGCTTGGATTGTTTCCCTTTCAGTTGTTTGGGGGGAGGGGAGGCTGGGTTATACATTTTCACCATGTGCTTGGCTGCCTCACTATAGAAAGTAATTACTCCTCTGTGAAATGGTAGTATCAGCTGATCTGTGCTGCGTACTAGCAAAAACATGAAGTAACAACTTGCAGTTTTTCTTGGCCTTGTGTTTTGAAGTGGAAGGTAGCTCATAGATCTGTAGTTGTACTTGCCCCTAAATCAATTTTAGGCACTGAACTGTAGTGACTCTTCAAGTTACCTGGCTTTTTCGTGAAGCCAATTTGTGCAAATATCAAGCTGTTATCTTATGAATGTTCTCTGCAAGTGTTGCTGTAAAAGTTTGTATTTTGTCTTCAGTGGAAGAAAACTGAAACTGTTGTAATCACAAAACCAAATTGATAAATAAAATCTGTTGAATGGAATTTCACTTGTAAGTTTTCTTTTATGTGAGCAATCACAGAGGGAACTGTCTGCCTTCCTGTTTTCAATGAGAATTGAGAAACACTGTAGGGAAAGAAGGAGCATGAAAGGCTTGAAGAGTTAAGTTAACTCTCCTGAATAGAGTATTAACTTTGCATTTGTTATGTGCAACAATACAGATTCAGATTTAGAGTTGTCTCCAAAAGAATTTTCATTTACGTCATGTTTTCCATATTTGTTTAACCCTGTTTCCCCTTAAATGTCTTGCTGTTCTTTGGCTCTAAGTGTTCCACTTGCAACAGCCTGTAAGGCTTAATGTTCTCCTTCCAGTAGCAAAGGTTCTAATACTGGATGTCAGCCTTTAAGGTGAAGAGGTACCGCAGCCTCTGGTCTCAGGGAGGCTGATAAGAACTCCTGCATTGTAGCATCTTTTCCTATTGAGATCATTGACCTTCATGAAAAAGGCATTGCTATAAGCCGCCTTGATTGCATGAGGAGGATATTTGCTATGGAATAACTGTCAGTATGCTTGAGCAAGAGACTAGAGGGTGTGCAGGTCTGTAGTTACAGGCTGACTAGAATGGTAACCAGCTCTGAGTGAAGTAACATCAGTAGTTCCACATCATGACTTTGCTCTTGTGGGTAGTGAATGAAGTGTGGATGCGTCACTGGGTAGTATTGACATGACTCAGTCTTGTATTATGGGAAATTGCAAGAATTTTAGTAGTGTTTCTCAAAAGGCTGTATGGAAATGGAGGAAATGTAGAGCTTCCTCATGTGCTTAAAATTGCTATGCATTCCAGAAAGTCATCCATTTACTGCACCCAGTCAAGGACTGAATTAAGTTTTTGTTACAATGCAGCACTGAAAGCTTACGTACAATTGTTAATCCCTACAGTGCCAGGCTTGTGTTACTGCTGTTCTTTGAAGTTAGTCTTCTGCAGGCATAGCATTAATTCAGAAGTTATGTTTGAATTTTGCTGTAAGTTAGTTAAATAATACTTGTAGTATTTTATCAAGAAGCTGTAATTAGTCTGAGACAGCCCTTTCCTTTTTACTGCTGCAGTGGCATGTAAGTGCTTCATACTGATGATATTGTTCTACTTCCAAATTGGCATCTGGTTCCTAGAATGTGCTAGAATCACATTTGATAGCTCTGTAGTGACAGCTGACCTTGGAGAGTTATCAGTCACCTTTTCATTCATTTGAGGCATACCTTAAAAAGAACTCATTATTTGATAATGGATTCCACAGCATTCTGAGTATACTGTGACTTGTTTTGAGGTAGCGACAAGCATGATTGAAGTAAAGCTTGTTCCAGTAGCAGTGAAAGATGTCAGCCTTATTCTAAGAATCCTCGATCTCTAAATAGTGCAGCATTTCCAGCAGAAGTTAAGAGTTCCTTGTCTCACTGTTTAACCAATGCAGTGCTGTTAAAGGGTTGCCTGAATTTAATTCTAGGTCTTAGTTATTTATAAAAAGAGTACTGAGGTATTTGATTATTCATGTTCACAAGCATCCAAGGAGGTGGATGGTGCTAAAAGGCACATAGGTTAGTATTCTAACTCATCAAAAGTTGCAATACCATTTGATGTATTTCTGAAAGACGATTTTGAGTCCTTTATTGGCTAGGCTATAAACTTTTCCATGCAAAAGAAATGTGGATAAATTTATGCACTTTTTTTGTTTGTTTCTTCTAGTTAGTGTAGCATTGTGCAAGGAGCTGCTTTTTCCCCTTCCTAGGGTGAGGGAGGGTGCTAGAAAAGTTAAATATTGCAACACTTCTATCAGTCATCTTTAAACGGGCATGAAAGATTCAGTGGACAGACACCAACTTCTGGGGGTGAGAGCACTGCATTGGGCAGGATGTGGTGGTTAGGGGTTGCAATAGGAAGGCAGTTAAAAAAAACTCTCAACCAACCAGCAAAAAACTCCCCCAGACACCAGACCCAATGCTTTTGGTGTAAGTGCTTAGATGCGCTTTGCTCTACCATATTCCAAGGTTACCACAATAAAAGGAAGCGTTTTTGTTTTGACTGATATCCTTGCCTTTCTGTACTGTGCCACATTGTCTGTGAAGGAGGGACATGCAGTGCTGCTTACGCTTAGAAGGAGAATCTGGAATCTGCATCACCCAGTGCCTAAACCAGATTAGCAGATTAACTGACTGGAACTTGTATTGAACACTGCATTCAAATATGTTGATGTGCATATGCACAGCACTAAGTATTACTGCCTCCCTTTGGTTTGTATCTAAATTGTTCTCTTATTTCAAGGTTGCAGTTAAGTAGCATTATCTAAAATTAAGAAAAAAAAAGACATCTGGTTTACTTCTGGACCAGCCTTTGTTTCTATAGCTGCATGAAGACAGTAGGAAGAGACTTTTCATTTAGATGTGGTAATAGGTTATCTGCCCTTCTCTCCTTCCATCTGCTAGGCACCTGAAAGCATAAGTAACATAAAAAAGAGTCACCAACCATGGCAAGGTACTCAAAAAAAAAAAAAACTCTGGACCATTGCTAACTAAATAACTCCCTCCTACCCCCTTTCCTTAGTCAATTTCTGGATCATTTGGAGCATTTTTTTTTTCCTATTTGCTAGCTATACATACTGGTCACCTTGTACTTAAAGATAAATCTTCAAAAGGATTTAACTTTATTGTCCAGATGAAGCTTGCCTGGGTATATGTACAGAATCACAGCTTGCAAAGTAGTTGCTCATTTTGCCACCATATCAGCTTATTACCCATGCCACTATTACTGTCTGTGAGTGTTTCTTCCTGTTCCATGGCTGCTGCTTGGGTCAGTATTCAAAGGATGCTGCTGGATCCACTCCATGCTGAGTGGATGTCGAAAGCTTGTCATTCTGGACCTGAGCTGCAGAACCTGGAGTGTTAATCCACAACACAGAATTAAAGCAGAACTCAAGTAAATGCAGAAGCTGTTTGTTTCTGACCTCTAAGCAGAATGTTAGGGGAAAAATAGAAGAAAAATTAGAAAAAAAAAAAAAACCAACCTAAACTAAGTTGTGAACAGTCAGCATAGTACTAGTAGAATAATAGATTGCTTAGTCTGGAAAAAAGGGGTTCATGTATGATCTTGACACAAAGTAGAACAAGAACTATTTGCAGATAGTTGCAACTATTTGCAAAAACTATTTGCATCTATCTGCAATTTTTGTAGCTCACCCCACACCCTTTTCATTCATAGTAATGAATGTATCAGCATTCATTCCTCCAGCAGGAGACATCTCAGTGAAGCAGAAAATTCTTGCTGCCCCAAGTCTACTTAATTATATGTGACTTTTCCCCACAACTCTGTCTTTCCTAGTACTGTTGAAAGCCAAGATTAAAAGGGTTGGGGAGGTGTTAATGAACTGTTCCCAGTGACACCAAGTTCCCCAGTGAATTCTGGTCTTCATCTTTGTAGATTTCTGAAAAGCAGAGATGCAGATACTTAATGCCAACCCTTCAGCCACTAAAAAAAACCAAACAAAATAAATCCCCACTGACTCAAATGCTATGCTTGCTATCAGCCATAATGTTATTTAGCTCTGATTTGTTTCTATGTATGATGTGGTGTTGCTGTACCACTTCTTAACTCCATGTTAACTTTTCCCACTACCTTTAGGTAAAAAAAAAAAAAAAAAGGTATTTTTGCTGTGTAGCTGTAATCCTGCACTTGTTAATTGAGACAGTGTTCCTCCTTCTTCTCAGATATGATCCAAGATATTTCAGACCGCATTGGTTAGCTGCTCCTGGCATTGTTCCAGGGTGCCCGTCTAAGGGACTCTGGCCTTCTGCTGCAGCAGCAGGGGAGCAGCTGGCAGCTGCCCAGAGTGCTCAGCTACGCAGTCTGGTCAGACTGGTTTCAGCATCCATGCATCCTGAAGCAGAAGCTTGAGAGGACTGACTACACAAGCATCACATGAACCCAGAAAGAAGTGCAGCAACTGTTGTACACTACTGAGACAAGCCATGGCTCACTGCATTTGAGAGGGAAGAAGAAGATGTGAAGATGGAGGAGAAGGAATAGAGAAAAAGCTAGAGGACATGGCTCAGACTGCTAATCTACAGATTATTCCTATAAATTGGCTAAAGTCTTAAGTCTATGCAGGCAGTTCCTGGAATTGACGTGACCTATTTCAAAAACACCTCCTTCTTTACAGTTGAAATAGGGCTATTGCAAGTAATAGGTGCCACCCCTATACAAATAAATCTGTCCAAATGCTATAGGTCTGAAGTCAGGTTAGTGACGCAGTGCAACTCTGATTAATAGAAAAGACAAATCTTACACAACGCAAATCTGGATTGCCTTATGAGTAGTACTAGTATTAATGCATAAAAAAAAATGACAGCTATTTATTATTGACTTACTACCTGGAAAACAGCTTCTTATACTGCTTGTACTATGGGACAGTAGCTCTGCAGTCTTCCTTCGACCTTTTTGAAAGAAAAAAAAAAAAACGAAACCTTACAACATCTATCTACTATTACAGACGTAGGACTAATAATAAAAAAGAAAACACAGGTAAGAAGGTAGCTACAATACATGCAGAGTTTTAACACATTTCAAACCAGGTGTTTGATGGAGCTTCTATGTTGAGCGTAGAGAAATCCAAGCTCCTCAGCACCATGTTTAACAATGGTAACTCACTGCAAGAAAGAAAAAAAAAAAAAGATTCATCTCCATTCTGTCTCAGATGCTACTGAGTACAAAGAAAGCAGCAATGTTATAAGTTTTGCACCAGCTTTTCCCCTGAACTTGGGGGCATTGGTTTAAAGCCAGAGAAACCAGGCATAGTTGTGCATTAATTAAAGATACCTCCCTGTTCATTATTTCCCCACATTTGGTTCATGTCTTGTCTTCAGCAGTGTGCTAACGAGCATTTTTCAGTTTCCTTTGGCAGGAATAAGTAACATTTTCCTGCAGAAGGAAACTATAATTAAATGTGTAGTACTTTATATTATTCATGGCATAAACATGCACCTTGAAAGATCATGGGAGTTTTTTTCCTGTTTACTTAATTTACTGGTAACTTAGGTATCACTCATCAATTTTTTCTGCATGAGTTTGTCAGACTGACAGTAGGATTTTGAGATCACAGAGAAAAGTAGCAACTTCAAGCAGACAGGAGTAGAAATCCCTAATCAAGCTTTTTAAGCTAAACATAACATGTAAAAGTTACCTAACAAACAACTGAGAAGAAAGATATTTGTTAATGGTTTAAGTTCCAGGTTAATTCAGAAAGCTCTCACTGCTGTTTGGAGATCCTCTAAAGATACCTGCAACCACAGGCATGTATCTAGTCGAATTACAAGGGTACAGTCTTGTTTGGCTGCCCCAGATGATTTGTAAGCAAGCTGTTCTAGGATCAGAACCACTGATATGGCCTGATTTCCTACCACTTGGGATCCTTTGTTTCCTAATTGCCTCCTTTCCTAAAAGCAACTCCCCTCATATTTCCCATGATAGTCCTACAAAGCAAGAGACAATCCAAGTTACAGTTTGAAGTTTTTATCTTAGGAGTCAGTGTTTCTCTTGCTGCTTCAGCAGCTGCAGTGTCTGCAGTGTAAGAAGGCATATGGCTTTTGAGTTGTCTGACTTTTCCTCAAGATTGTTTTAGGTCTTTCTCCTCTCCCTAGTGCTTTCATTAACTACTGAGGAAGTCTTCTCCTCTTTCGTATTTCACTTAAGTTGCCTATTGTTTCAAAGGTTAAGGAGAGATTCAAAGATATGGACACATAGCTCAACTTAATTCCACAAGAAAGTGAGTTACAACACACGACCTGTCTTTACCTGCAGTTGCGTTGCTCTGGGAAACTACAGCTTCCAGGTCATAAACTTGACACTGCAGTTCATCAACCTGCTAGAAAGCCTCCATCTTTAAATTGCTCTCTTGGGTTAACTGTCTTCTTATCTAAAAGGTGGTAAAAGGATTAATGGCAGCAACAAGAATTCATCATCTGACAGCTGTGCCTCAAAGCAGTGGCCTAGATTTAAAGGAAAAGATATTGTTGCCCTGGGTGCTCCTGTGAATGAGAGGCCATCACTTCTTACTGGTTGCAATAATCCATAATTACAGCTTTGCTAAACATATCCATAATCCCTCTGAATGCAAAATACAGCACAAATAGTGCAAATTGACATTCTCATAATTGTTTAATAGGAATCTGCATTTCAGGCATTGCTGGAGGAAGACAAAAGCGATATAAAGGCATTTTCTCACGGTTCTCTGCATGTAACCCTAATTAGGCAAGGCCCTACCTCCATTTTCAGGGCAGAGATATGTGGAAAACCCACAGCTCTTCCAGACTCTGTAATTTGCTAGCTGAGTTTAAATACGGAGTTTGTTAGTGTTAATGACTACGTAGGTGCTCGCTGCAGCTGGGACTGTTGTGTAGCAATAAAAGCCTGTGCACTGCAGTTGTCATTTTCCTTTCTGTTCTCCTCAAAGGCTGATCCAGCTGTTGACATCTCTGATCTCTTGGAAGGGTTATTTTGTAAATACAACAAAACAGTTTAGAGCTCCATCAAAGACAGAAACCAGTTAAATCAGTAGTTTTGTGTGTCTGCACTAACTCCTTTGGCTGTGTAAAAGTCTCTCATATGATTTTGGTTAGACAGTGTGCCAGCAGCCTGAGAAATTACTCCCGGCAAAATGGCATTTGTCATCCTGACACGAGGGAAAAAAGAAAAACAGCCCACGCTTTCACCTTGATGCTCTGGAAGCTTGAAGACAGAATATCCTTCGCTTGGTTTACAGGAGAGGCATTCAGATACATGTATAAAGCTTTTTTCTCTCTAAACCAAGAAAGCAAGGGCAGGGAGACTCAGTGGCAGCAAAATTGTCAGTTGGTAGATTGATTCCTCTAGTTAAAGTCTAATCAAGTGGTTGCCAAACAACTTTTTGTTCTGCAGGCTACACTACAAAAGAAGTACTGCCCTCTTCATAGCCAAGAGTCCACTCTACCAGCTGTGGTAAACACAGAGATTTTATTTACTTGGCCAAATCAGTTTTTAAATTGAAGTAGTTAAAGCTCCACAGCCCCTTTTACAGAGAGAGAATCTTAAAAGTAGATCTGGTTACTCAGTTACACTACATCAATGACTACCAATGCAGTAACAGATTTAAACTCAGTACATCGGTTTAGTGTGATGGCATCTGTTTAGTGAAAACTAATGCCCTTTCTGTGGCCAGAGTGGATTAAAGCAGTTCCCTTCCCAATATGTTCATTTGGTAGTCCAGAATTTGCAAAACAGTGGAGTAATGTGTGTGAAAAAGAGGTAAGGGCAGAGAGTTTATGTCATCTGCAGAGGAGATAAAGCAAAAAGACAGCAGTTTGTCAGCTCTGCAGCACTGGTGTCTAGCAAAGCCCTGCCTGGGAAATGTCACAGGGAGAGCCAGGAAAGCAACAGGCACTGCAGGCCCAGGAGCACAGCCCCGGCAGGGAGGCAGAGCCCGAGTGAGGCTCCAGAGCTCCACATTTAGTCCGGTGACAAGGACAATGGTTACAGCAGAGGCCCGGGATACACTACTGGGAGACATCCTAACAGGGGATACGTGGCTGCCCAAAGCCTCCAGAGCCACTGAGCCCAGCCATTTCTGCTATAGCTGCTGCATCCCCTGATCCTCTCAGGGATGCAAGAGTGTCCCGTCTGGCACCGCACACCATTCCCACTGCACCAGCGACTCACACAAACTCTCAGGCAGTTTACTGCTAAAATAAGGAGAATAATACTCACTTTCTAGAACAAAGATACTGAACCAGGCTCAATAGGAAGCCCCTGAGAAGTGTCAAAAACACAAGATGCCACCAAAACATGACACCAGAACATGACCCTAAGCCTCCAGCAGGCAGGGCCCAGCACAGTGCCAAGGCTCATGCTGTAAGACCCTCATCCAGAGCACTTGGAGGGCTGAAGTGAAGTTCAGACACTTAAAGGGATACACTTAGATGTGGTCAGACAGCATTAAAACTTGAGACATCTCTCCAAAAATGCTACTGTTTCTATTTTTCAAGTCTGCGTTTTAAGTTTACCTGCTGCATTTCTTTTTTGACCCCTTTTTGTTAAAGATGGAATATTTTAAAATATTTTTTCAGCTTCCCTAGTTAAACATTTCACTCTGCTCTTCTTCCACCTCTTCAGCTTTCATCACACTATTTGCCTCTTCTTGTGTCTTCCTCTGTGCTACTTCCAACAGCATCTGTTTCTACAACACACAATCACAACTTGATTACTCTCCCTCAGTTTCCATTCACACCTTTTTAGATTTCCTTTTAAACCCTGATGACCAGTCCTGCATGTCATACCCAGCTGAGGTGAATGAGGAGAGACCAAATCCCACATGGCTTGGTACTGAAGATAATGAAATGTTGGTAAACAAATCTAGTTATCCTATGATCTTATGAAAGGACCATAGTCAGACCTAAACCCAAAAGAAAATCTGGGTTGCAGGATTGAGGAGCACAAGGGAAGGGTAAGGGGGAATGGGAACAGAATGCTGTATTTACATCACTGCTTGTTAGCAGGAGAAGCCTCAGAACAACGTTCATGTGTAGAACTCATTCAATTGCAAATAAACAACAAGGCAGTTGCTTCCAATTTCCTCAGTCTGCTGTAATTTGCTTCCTGCAACCAGCCTCTGGTCTGCATGTGCAACTTGTTTTTAAAGCAACGTATAAACGTGGAAAGAGAGGGGGAAAATAAGCACAGCTTTTTCAAACATTGCAGTTTATATCTGGTTTGTAGAGAGAGACAGTTAAGTAGGACTACATTTTAGAATCTGTCACCACAATTCAATGCAATGGTATAACAAGCTATGCATATCAGGTCAAACCCTCCTGTACAGCCAAGGGTTGTGGAATGGAGTCTGCTGTTTGTAAACACCATCATCACAATCTGTACTAAGGGAAGAAATCAGGAAGAAGAGAAAGAACCAGAAACTGATGTCAGAAACCAAAGAAAAACAAAAACAACAACAAAAACAGCTGCTAGAAAGAAGGTAGATGCAGTGGGTCTTTTGGAAGTAAATTGACAGCTTGTCAGTGAAGAAAACCAATTTATCAGCGGAAGGCAACTCCCAAGCTGGTTAAGTTACAGCTCAAACATTTTCCATTAGGAGCTCTTACTAAGATTGGAGTTTCATAGACTCACAATGGAGCAATCAAGCCATCAAATTTGACTTTTCATTATCACATTTACCTCAATTACCTTTGTACTGCAATGAGCAAGTAGGTTTGCCTAAACTGTATTTCCCAGAAAGGCATCAGGTCTTGAGTTGAAGATACGCGGTCACACACTTGGCATTTCCACGGTTAATCACATTTTGAAAATATTGTTTCTAATTTCCCGTTTTCAGTTTATCTGGCTTCAACTTCTAGGCACCACTTCTTGTTATACCTTTCCCTAAGAACCCTTTAATATCTGCCATTCTCTCCCAAACGAAAACATCTGTAGACTGTAATCAAGTCACTCTTCTTTCAGATAGGCTAAACAGACTGAGCCTTTGAAGAGCCCTCTGCTAGAAAGCATTTCCTGCAGCTCTCAGATAATTTTCATAACTCTTCTCTGCACTCTGTCTTTTTTTTCCTTAATCTTTTTTAAGTAATACACCCTAGAACCAGCAGCACTACTTCATTGTGTTGAGCTACAAACCTATTTTTAATGTCTCTATCTGCATTATTGCCCTTTTTATAAACTAGAAGATGGGAGCATCCATCCTTTCCAGTACCACACTACACGGCCAGTCGTCTGTCTGTTACAATCCCTGTCCTGCCCAGGGATGCTTTCACCCCGTTCTGTAGGAGTCCTGTTTTCTTCTCATTCATCTACTCTGGCACTGAAATACTGCTCAGAGGGATAACCAAGTTACCAAGCTATCTGTATGATTCTGTACTCCTGCTCTGCCCACTTCTTTATTCGCTAAATGTGCGTTATCAAATTCGCTAACATTCCTTCCTAAATATGTCATGGGTAAATTTTATAATCTATAATTTTATGTTTATTTCCAAGCCGCTGACAAAAATGTTGAATACTGATAGTTCTGCTACCAGCCCCTGTAGAAATCCATCAGAAGCTATCTTCATTTAATAAAAAGAACACGTTTTATATGTAAAAAAATCTAGCTCTCAATCCATTTAGCAATTTTATTGATATTGTGTAATACTAAAAATTAAAATACAAAGGTTATGTGCTGCTAGCCCAAGCGTTACAAGGCTCTTCCAAGTATGCATTACATCTCTAGCATTATGTTTATCTCTCTTACTTGTAATCTTATCAGGAGAATGAAATGAGATCGGTTTGACAAGACTTACTTTCCATACAGTGATGTTGCTTGGCGTTAAGCATATTGCAAGTGAAGGGTTCAGTTTGACTTTGAGGAATGGACCGTTTCAGCACATGTAGCCAAGTGTAGAAGTGAAAGGGAGCTTGCAGTGGCAGTGATATATCCACGAAAAAAAATGTTTACATGGAAAAAACTATGAGATTAATTCAGTCTGGATTTAATGACAACATCTCTGAATGTTTCCTTGAAATTTAATGATTGGATGGAGGACTAATAACCTCAAGATCCGTATTTTTTTTTTTTAATCTGTGGAATAAAATATTAATAGTGTCTTCTCCTCTACTAAAACATACATCCAGCACTGTTGATGGCATGTATAAATTTAGTGCCTGTAGCTGTCATTTTGGTATGTGACCCAAACTTGATCCACAATGCTACGTTTTTTTTTCCCCTGGTTCTTTCTGCTTGCCATGGTGAAAACACTCAGGTGAACACATTGTTTCAATGCCATAAAATACACATCCAGCTTAAGTAACTGTATTATGCAGTTGGTTTTGCATATGGTTCTCTCCTAGAAAGACAGTAGGCAAAATCCTTATTAAAGCAAGTGAGAGGGAGAGGAGACTGCAACTGGTTGCGCTGCTGAATCAGGACCTGTTGAATTGAGATACCTGTTTACGTCCCTCTTTCTTTAGCTTGTCCTTGTCTGCTTGAGATTTTACAAGAGCTTTCCTTACAGACATGAGCTGACCCTGAAACAAAGTCAGCTCTTGTTCTGCCATCATCTTTGCATTCAGACACCGTTTTTTTTTTTTAAGAGCTTCCTGTAAACAGAAAGTACATAACAGAAATAATGATGACGGCAGTAATTTTCTCTCTTTTATACAGCAGTGGGTTTCTTGAAAGGTAAATCTCTTGGAGATGTTTAGTAAACTGGGATTGAATTGTTCCTGTTTTCTAATAAAGGATGGACTTTTTTCTAAGGCAAAGTGGGAAACAGGGTGGGCATGAGGAATTGTCTACAGGGGAAAACGTAAAATAATCTTTTGTATGGGTACAACTGCACATCTTTAATTGTATTCACATGTAAACAATTCGAGTTCTTGTATGCAAACAAGCTCAGAGCCATGCAAAGCTTGATCTTTCTTATGCATTAGAAAGACCTGTCCATCTACTAATCTGATTATTCCTTCATTATCTCTAAAGTAAAAACATGTGTGATTAAGCTTGTTTTCCTTCTGGGCAGGGTCTTTTTGTTTTAAACACAAACATAACTGTGTATATATATACATGTTACCATGGCAGGCACAGATTTAGCAGTTCTCTCTCCCAGCCCTTAAAACTGGGAAAAGCAAGGTCCAGAATCCTCTGCAGTGGAGGACAGTGGGATACAAGTTCTTAGATCTTCAGGATCATTCCCTAGTTTCTAATTGTAAAAAGCCAAGTTTTCCCATTTGTTTTTCTCAGTTTTAGACTTTTCTTTTAAATCCTGTGAAGATAGCTCTTATTTCTTATTTAAATGCACAAATTTGCAATAATTCAATCCATCTTTGACTAATCTGTTTAATAAAATATTCTAATGATTTAGCATCTCCCTGATATAACTGAACAAACTGTATGCACACCCAGTTTTTGGTTTAAAATTAACAAGCACACAAAAATAATTTTGTTTTCACTCCTTTAAAGTTAACAAATAAGATCCATTCTGCCTTTCCTTTGCTTGACATGTGCGGCTAATTAACCTATATAACAATCAATAACCTGTTTGTTCCACTCTAATCAGCCTCATTTAAAGCAGTGAGGCACTTTTCTTTCCATGCATCTTCACTTTAGTTTAATTCAGTCATTTTTGTGCTTCATCTTGTATTTCTGTAATTAAATTTATGAACTGCGTGCTGTGTTCTGCTTTGTTTAAGCAGATACCAATTAAAAAAAAAAAAAAAAAAAAACCTCAGCCACCTCCCAAGCCAACAATCTAATTCATTTTCAGTTCATGTCTGCTTGTCTTCTTTTTCATGCATTTTAGTTAGTTGTGAAATAGTTGATTTTGATACAATGTCATAATTAGTTTTCTGAGTCAGCAACAGAATACTACAGGCTGCTCATACTTCCTAAGCTCCTGCTTCAAGCGAGCATCAGGGATTAGTTTCATACTCTTTACATTTGAAGACCACCATTATAGCCATAATATAGAGGGGGGTAAAGTTTAAATTTTTTGCCAAAAATCTACAGTTACCATGAGCTCCTATAGGCTCACTGAATAATAGTGAGCCTGCCCAATTTTACCATTAGTTTTGCAGAAAACCAGATGCTAATAACAGATGAAATGGTAAGGAAATATCACCTTCTCAGCATCTCTAAGCTTCACAGAGAGCTGTGCCTTCTGAGTGGTTTCCTTCCGACAGCTGAGAGCCTTTAGCTTACACACCAACTTGCTTAGCCTGATCTTTTCATCCCACAAGAGCTGCAGCTGTTCCTGCTAGAGAAGACATCAGTAAGAGTGGACCCACAAAGATTACTTTCCCCAGGAAGAAATGTGTGGTTTGGGAGTAAATACAATTGTAAAAGCATGCAGCTATTTGTATCTCATTTTAATTTCCAAATGCTCAAACTTTGCAGTTTGAAACAGCACGGCCTTTGGCAATAAATTTATATTACTGTGTCTCCAGGGAAATAGGAAATGTGAACATTGCCCAGAAAATGGGAAAAAAATATGGAAGAAATTTAATCCAAAACAGCAAGCAGGTAAACCTCTCCGCAATGAAGCACTGTTAATGGTGATAAACACTATTATGCCAAATGGGGGTTCTGGTTCGTACCATATTCAGTAACCTGGTTCATCCTAATTACAGTGTTCTTAGTAAGAACAAAATTAGGGGATTCATGAAAAGTATAGTCATCAGGTTTTCTTCTTCTCTGTTCAAAATAGCAGACTGCCTCCTGAAAACTGTTCTTAAGGGGAAAGCAGTTTAATTATGCAAAAAGAATACAAACAACAGTTACAGAGGATGGGTGGAGGTCTTGGCTCTCCTGACAGAGGTATCTCTGCACAGAAGCTCTACCATTCAGTGTCAACTCACCTTCCTATCCTTTGTGTCCCATATCAGTTTTATCTGCAGCCGGGCTTTGGCCGTCCTAATTTCATCGCTATGGATCTGACCTCTGATACTCTACCTTTGTTGCCTGTCCATGTTTCCACTACTTGCAATCTTTCTTTTTGTTTTTCAGTCCTTTAAGAATCTCCTTGCTAAGGCAAGCAAGGACAAGTTTCTCCCTGGTCTTCTTGCCCAACAGGATAGTCGGTTTTGAAATCTCTTTAGATTTTCTTTAAAAACCAACCAGCTTTCCTGGGCACTTTTCCCCTCTGGGCTGTTTCCAGGGATTCTGCCTAGCAATTCCCTAACTAAGTCACAGTCTACCTTCCTGAAGTCCCAAGTCCAAGCCCTGCAGCATAATTTTGCAACCTTTCTTCTGATCCTGAAATAATTTCTTAGTCACTGCAGCCTCAGATGACATCTATGATGATATTCACCACTTGTTTTTCCCTGTTTGTGAGCAGCAGAAGTAGGGATTTACTATGGCTGGGTCCTCTAGCATTTGCTTTTAGGATATTATCACTAATGCTCTCTAGGAACTGCCTAGACTTTCGCAATGCTGTATTCCCCTTCCAGTAGATTTCCAGATGGATAAAACCTCCATGAACACCAAGGCCTCAAATCAAAACCACTTTTCTTAGCCGTCTATAGACAGTAACATCCAATTTATTCTCTTGACCAGACAGTCTGTAACAGATTCTCCACCACAGTCATGAATCATCACTAATGTTCCTCCCTCCTCTGACCTTGACTCATAGGCTTTCAGTAGTACATCTCCACATTCGTACATGAGCTCTGTGCAGGGAATGAACACCTTACACAGAGTGCAATTCTCGCTCCTCTTCTTCCCTGGTGATCCTTTTTAAACATCCTGTAACTACCCATGACCATGGTGCACACTAGCCCACCAAGTTCCCGTGACTCTGCCCAAACCACAGCCCTTTGACTGCACATGAGCTCCCCACACTCTGTTCGTTGCCTCGCCACAATGTGCTTTCCAAGTGGGGATGTGGGACTCTAGCTGCAGCCTTCTCACACATGGACCTCTTCCATTTCCACTGGTTCCTCGTTTACCTCTGAGTGTCCCTATCTCCCAGGTTCACTGTGGGTCTTGAAAGCCCTTCTCACTCTGTGGGCATTACAGTTATATCCTGCTTCACAGGCTTCTCTACTTGAGAGATCTGCAGGCATATTTGCCAAAGTATTTAGGCATCATCCATTTGATCTCATTTGTATTCTCTGACTGACTACTGTAATTTTAGTACAAATTGAACTTTGCTGAGGAGGGATATGTTGAATATAAAGGGATTGATTTGGAAATTGTAGCCTGGAAATTACTCTCCAGGCTTTAGGCTATAACTCCCAGAACATCAGTTCTGGGAACACTTTTTCAAAACATAAAGCTGAATATATTTTTTATTCTAAGTAACCCCAAGTGGAAAAAAGGATTCTGTCCCTGTTCTTTTATGTGACTAGCTCGCACGATGAGAAGATAAAACTCCCCATCAACACATTTATCAGGGTCACTGAAACATCACATTCTTTTTCTGCCGCCCAAAAAACAGGATAATAACAACACATGGCGATTCTGACATATGATTGAATGGGAGTTCACATTTCTACTTCTTCAGATCCAAGTTCAACCTCTCTGATGTTCACTTGTGTGGAATTCATGGTGTTAGTGTCACTCAGAACAGACTGAAAGCAGAGTTCCTAAGTTTAGAACCAAATTCAATTCAGATACATGCAGATATTCAGGGTCTAAGGGCTGAGTTTGGCCCCAAATTTCTGCACTTGGAGCATAAGCACAGTCAGAGATGATTGATTCATGACAACCTGACAAACAAGTAGCCATTAACTCCATGCTTTTCACCTAACCAATGTCCCAGATAGATAGAATGCAATAATTTAAGCCATCTTCAGCAAGCTTAACCAGGCTATTATCCTTGTGTTCCTTTACTGACACACATATGTGTTTCCATACTTTAGATAAATGTTCTTTCAAGTCATCATTATTTTTAGTAGAGCCAAACTTTTTCTTCAGATCGATCATATTGTCAACTCCTTCTCTTCTCACTTCGCTGATGATTTCAAACACTCTTTGCTCAGTGCTAAGGCGATAGACATCCAACTTTCCCTGCAATTACAAACAGAACCCATAAGAGATGAAGTGTGCACATACGGGAAAGTGACATTCAGAAGATTTTAGAAGTCTCTCAGCTACCACCAGATGGTCTTTCTTCATAATTATTTTCCTAGAATCAATGTAACAGGAATATAGAGACATATCCTTCTCGCATCCAGGCACTACAAGAAGTGGAATTTCAATTGTATCATTTGCAAGCAACCTATTGGGGGATGTATGTATTAAATAGAAGTAGCGGCACTATGGTGAACAAATAGGCTTTCTGGTGAAAACTGGACTCTCTCTCATGATTACAAAATAAATCATAATATTCCTCAAGTTACTATTACCCTGGCCACAGACCCACCTTTTAATGGGTTTGTGGACCATCAGTCAAAACCCTGGGGATCTGATGCAAGTAGTTGCTCTATAATATACATGGTCACAATCAGGTCAGTTTTTCCGGGCTGGATCAGGGTATCTTTTTTTTGTAAGTAATGCTCTATGTCTCCCCAAAGATATCACTGGACTGCTTGAAAACAAAGGCATTGTTAGAGTAAGCAATACAATTACACAGTGGACATAAAGTTTCCAAGAAAAATAATGCCAAATATTACAAACTGAAGTCTTATATCCCAAAAGTTGCCTGCACTGTGACTAAAAAGAGCTTCCATCATTCCCTCTAATGTGGTACGTGTTCCATCGAGAATACGCCTCCTCTCTTGGAAAAGGTACACTATTTTTCTACCAGACGTTTTTACAAGATGCTTCTAGCAGCAGGAGATAAATGATTCACCCATTCATCCACCTGGCACACTGCAGCAATTTATTCCGTTGAGTGCTACACTTGTCGGCAAATTATACAGCAGTACAAAAAAAAGACTGATTGAGTAGCCCCTCTTATTCTGTACCTACTTAAATGGACACAAGTCACAAATAGGCTCTGCTTTAACGATTCATATTCATCCTGTACTTCTTTTCTAATCTTCTCTTTGAGACCAAGATTTTCTTCCTCTAAGTCAGCAAGCTGTGCTTTGAGAACAATTATTTCCATCATCATCCCATGGCACAGCCTCACAATCTATCACAGCAGAGAAGGTGAATGAGCAAAGCTAGGGATGAGCAGACTCCATAGCCTAGGAGTAAATGATCCAGAGTTCTGGATATGTTCTGTGATACCTAATGAAGTAGAGCAAGAATATCTTCCTAACTGAGTGGCTTAATGAGAAGAATCCATTGATGATATGGAATAATCAATTTTGTACATTTGTGTTGGTTTTAGAAATGTTTCTTTCTTGGAAACAATAGGAAGAATTGCGGCCATTCAAGACCAATATTTAAAGGTCTCATAAACAAATGCGTAAGTTTCATATAAAACCTTAAAATTTCTGTTTCTGATCATCAGGAAAGAAAGATCTCCTCACTAATGTGTATGAAAACTGACAGAAGGAAATGTGTGCAGACAACAGAGGAGCAGAAAGATTAGGTAGCAGGATTAGGGAATCTGATTTTAGGAGGAGATCCTGCACATGGCTCTGTTGGTGAGCCTGGCCTCCCATAATCTCCTCTGCCTCCAGAGAGAAAGTCAGAAGAATTGTGACCAGGTTTCGTTCAATAAGATGTGAGGTAATGCATTTATCGGAGCAAATATGCCGTTTGCTGATAAGCTTGTACATACAGGCCATTTAATAGATGATAAGAACAATTATGTGTTCCATTTGTTGATATTTGACAACTAGCGTACCCTCAGAAAAGGCACACAGGTTAGCACAAATAGGAAGGCACGTGGTAGAACTTAAACTGATTTAAATGACAGATTTTAAATTTCACATAGGTAGATAGTTGCTAGGTATAAATGTTTCATCATTTTCATACTGCCAAACAGCATTTGCAACCAGATGAACACCATGTAGGAAAGCTAAAAATCATTCTTAGCTTATTACATTATTCAGATAAGAAATAGGCCCAACTGCAGACTGCAGGCACAGCCAACAGCACAGCCTGCTTTCAGGGTTGCCTGGCACCTCCACATGCCAGATCTAAGTAGTAAATGATAATAACTTCACTGGGTTCTCACTGAATTTTTCTGTCTCAATTTTTTTTTTTTGTCTTACAGTAAACATTATTGAGAGACTTCTGAAAATGAATGTTAGGGAAAAATATGTGCATTTTAGCCCTGCTGAAAAATTCTGGTGATCTCTATTCAAAGCAGCACTAGTTTTCCTCTGTTTTGGATGTCTTTTTTGTAAAATCAGCAAAAGGTTGGAAAAATCCTAAGACTTGGGGAAAAAAAACCCAGCCCACGTGGTTCATGTATGTTCTTTAAAGATTTTTTAGATTTTAAACTATCTGCCATCCCATTTTGTCTGATCATGCCTGAACCTTTCTCACACTTTCTACCACCTCCACTGAGCAACTGAGCTTGCTCTCCTCAGACTTGCAATCACCTCTGTTAATCGCTTTAGGCTAGCGGGAGGTGGAAGTGGAGCAGGAAGTCTCTTCTGAGGTTGAAGCAGAGCCCAGAGACAGTAGGCAGCTAGCTGCCCACAGTGGCCAGTCACAAGGGATGAGCTGTGTTGTACTTAAGGGAAGTGGCAGATGAGATGGGGATTTAGTGGCAATGAGCTACCAAGAGGGAGGGGAAGACAGACTCCACTGCCCACAGGCTCCAGAAAAGTCCTACCAACTCCGCTTGTGTCTTTCCACCCAGTTGAAACTTCATACATATGCCTTATTTTCTCTCTCACTCCAGCCTTCCCAAACATATGGACAGGACAGTGAAATCAGGGAAGGGAGATTGCTGACAAGACACTGTACAGAAAAGGTTGTAGGGGCAAAAAACTGGAAAAAGCACGAGGAAGTGGGGCAAGAAACCGATAAGAAGCCCAGAGAAGAACTGAAAACTTGTAGTCAGTGATGAGGACAGATGAGAAAGGGGCTTAGGAATTAAATAAACAATGCAGGTGTTCCAACATTGCTGTGCAAACATCTCCGAAACCCAAGTAGTCTTCTCCTTAGTGTAGGTTTCTGTAGAAGCTGACATGCTTCTAGCAGTGGGATTTTGTGTCGATGGAGCCAAGCCTCCAAGTCAGATAATAGATTACACAGGTATCACATGATTCCACAAGATGGCATTTCTGATTTATTGGCTGGGTTTACTTCTTTAAAAAATTCTACCCACACATACCAGCTATCCCAAAAAACACAGCTGAAGCTGCAAAGTCAAGTGCTCAGAATTTAAGAGGTTGCTTATGCAGCCATGATGTAGCATGCCTGGTACCTACACTGCAGTACGGCCAATGTGCCTGATTCACTTCTATTTTCTGTCTCAGTCAAGGCACAGGATTAGATTGTCCTGGGACAACGCCTTGTGAAGGAAGAGACCCATCAGTAGAAGTTTAAGTTAGAAGGTCACCAGTATATCCATTGAGAGCAAGAACCACCGAACGGGAGGCCACTACCTTTGCCTTCAGGTTGTCTTTGTTTTACATGTCCTTCTGGCATGACTTCTGGCATTGAGCACAGAAACAGCAGCCCCAGAGCCCTCCCACCTTTCTTCTCAAAGACTGTCACGATGTGTCTGCACAGTGGAACTCTGTCCCAAATGTGACCGCTAAGTACTACCATAGATAGACCACCATCACCAACCCGTCTCAGAGCCATATCGCTTCGGTTGCCACCTTCTTCCACTGTGTGCAGTTCCTAAAACAAAGCACAAAGATGCATGGTAACTACGCTGTGTAGCCCAACTCTACTTCAACAACTTCCCAGCCTGACAGCTTGACATTATTTTTAACTTAGCAGCTGACTCCCACCCGGAGAAACCACCTTCCTCTGTTCTCAAAGAGTAGAGTCAATGCTCTGAGTATACTTGTTCTTTTTGGTAAAGCAAAGAATGCTGCTGCTGGAGAGTATTTTCATCAAACATGGAGTATGTCTCAAAGTTGCTGTGCTCTTTGGCCATGATGTCACAGCCCAGTATGGTGAGACACTGTCGTAAATGGCTTTTTTAAAAAAGTAACCTAGGAAAACAAAATAAGAAACCTTGCAGGTGATCTGAGTCACCAGAGTTGCTATATACAGCATACATCAAAATGAGACATGGTCACCTTATTGTAAATAAAATGCTTCTGCGATATCAAAATGAAGCAAAAATAAAATTCTTCAATGTAAATGTTTTTCCCCATCTACAATTTCACTGAACTAATGGAAAACAGATTTGTCAGGTTTTTGACTGATTCTAGCTGCAACTATATAGTGTGGGGGGTTTTTGCATCTGAAGGTAAAAGTGAATTTTGAATAGATGAATTAAATCACCAGCTTAGAAACTGCCTGGATTGCAGCTGGGCTCCAACATCCCTTCTCTCAAAAAAATGTTTTGTGTTTTTTAACCAGAAATGGTCATATTTTCAGAAATATTTGCTTTACATTTCACTGGAAAAAAAAACGCTAAAACTGCTTCCTAACGTTGTGCTTGGACCCCTAATTTAGCAATGACTCAGGACGAAGAGTTCCCATTCCCGAATCTGTGAATAAAGTCCTGCAATCCTGCATTGCGGTTGCATATAAACCTCCAACCCTAACTCATCCTCACATTATTACAGTCCTGAGAGCTGAAATAAACCTGTCAGAAGGCAGTAGGGCAATACACAGGTTTGCTGCCAATGCTGCTATTACAAACCGACATAATCTGAATCAAAGCTCATAAGCTTAAGAAATGTGTTTCGCTTTCAGGTCACTGATTGATAAGAGCTTTAATAAATAAAGCTGTAAACATTATTTAGCTGTTGCTTAGCCAGAAATTCAGAATATGTACCTCTGTATCTGATTCTTGGTAGTTTCCCATCAGCCTTTGAACAAAGGTTTCAACTATCTATGGTCATACAACTGAGAAATTTTCTTGCATTACCCTGTGTTTCCAGAGCTCTGCAGAAGAAGAAAAAAAACCAAAACACCACAACAGAATAAAACCACACATCAGTGGGTATCACTGTCATAAAATATTGGTCCTTCAGTAATCCCTGGGATTTGACACTGGGTGTGCTTTGTAGTTTAATGTCTCTCAGCTTTGCTAAAATGTTTACAACAAAAAGTAAATGTCATTGAAAAGAGATTGCAAAGCCTGTGTTGAGCAATACCAAATTCATTCTGGTATCAAAGCCAAAATGCAGTTTTATTATAGACCAGTTCTGTCAATAATGACCTGGCCCACAATTGTGAATTGGAGTTTTCTGTAAATGTTGAGTAAAGAGCATGGCTTTTATATTAAATGGAACATTGCTTTGCACTAATTATTGCCGCCTGCAACCACAACCAGTGACAGTAGGGCACTTTTCTTCCCTTTTATTTCCACTTTTTCTTTGTTTTACTATTTGTTCCTGTGAATACCCAAATTGCCCACACCCATGCAATAATGGCACCAAGTAAACACCCAACATACTGAAAAGTCTGGCACTGTATCTTGGTTCTGGCTACGATAGAGTTAATTTTCTCAGGAAGCTGGGAAAGGACACTGCTAGGTGTAAAATATAAACCACTCCAACACAGAGGAGTAGGGAAGTAATTTCCTATCAGTCTGTTTGAGGCTGCCTGCAAACTCCAGGATAATTAGTCTTCAGCCTTGTTTGCACAATTGTCTTTGAAAGGTTATGGCCAAATATTCACTTTACAAAAGAGAAAGTGAACTCTTATATTTAGGGAATCTGAATCTGTTGAACAGGCAGAATAAATAGATCTATGCAGAAAGGAGTACGGTATCTTGGTACACCGATCTTCATGACTTCTGCTAGATGTGTTTCTGGATTTCTCACAATGGGCTTTCCAAAACAGAAGTTTCCTGAGGGTAAGCCGTTGTTCATCAGTGACACCTTCCCCACGGTTCAGCTGGTCCCTGGCCTCCAAGTGGATGCAGAGGGAAGTGGAGAGCTGAGAGCAAATGTGCTCTCTTATTCACATGCAGGACAACTCTTTGCTGCCTTTATGCATCAAGGCTACTTTTCCCACTCAAATTCAGGGCTCCTGTATTTCCCAGGAAAGGTATTTTAATTCTTCTTACAGTGGGGAGGCTGCTCTCTTGCCTGGCTCTTCCAGATGTCACTGGAGTCATCTCCTCGTTAATTTCATAGAATCATAGAATGGTTTGGGTTGGAAGGGACCTTCAAAGGTCATCTAGTCCAACCCCCTGCAAGGAGCAGGGACATCTCCAACCAGATCAGGTTGCTCAGAGCCCCATCCAACCTGGCCTTGAACGTTTCCAGGGATGAGGCATCCACCACCTCTCTGGGCAACCTGTTCCAGTGTTCTACCACCCTCAGTGTAAATTTTTTTTTCTTAATATCTAATCTAAATCTACCTCCCTCTATTTTAAAATCATTACCCCTGCACATTTTCTTCTGCACATCATGGATCATGTGGATTTCTAGGCTTTCCAGAAGCTTTTGAAGCTAGAATCAAGTTTAATACTTAGCTCTTACTAGATCTCTATAGCTCTTACTAAATCTCTTATAAAGCAACTTGCCAACTAGCAAAAACTAGCAGACTAAACCAAAGCAATTCTCTTTCCATTCTTCACTAAAACGCAGTACTTCCAGATGTGGTACCAAGGTTAATATCATTTGGGGGTGACACTATGCCTAACGTTGTGCCACAAATATCCTGGATAGAGGCAGGTTCCCCTGTTGCTTTGGGCTCTCCAGGACCCACACCTGGCTCCACGCAGCAGAGGTGCCGTTGCAGAGCTTCTCAGGTCATCCACATCTGCCAGACTTCCCCCCGTGACAGCATCTAGCAGACCCCGCTGGACTTCACTTCTCAGAAATTGCAGGAAAGAGTGACATTGTGCGGTCCCCCACTAATAACCCTCCCCTTAACTGGTACACTTTCATTTCGATTTCTGATGCTCCTCTGGGGGAAATGACATGCTGAGTGCCTGTCATGGGCTCTCCAAACTCCTTGGTGCCCGTTTGTCTGACTACGGCTTTCATGGCCAGGTACAGGATAGCTGCACTAGAGTCACCAAGACATGGCTATTTCACACATTCTCTCTCAAAATTACTGTGTTTGCATTTACTGACCTTGGACCTTAACTTTCCTTCTTCCTCCCCTGCCCCTGTACCTAACCCGTGCAGAATACGATTGAGTCTCAGGTCACTGCCTTAGCCCCACTCGCCCTACAAGCAGGGCAGGACAGTCTCTTCTTCACTGGTCCTGCCTTATTACATAGCTCGGTAATTTCTCCAAATCTGTAATAATACAAAAGCAAAACTGAAGGGAAGGAACAAGGGGTCGACCAGATAAAGAAGGGAAATCTGGTCACCAGTAAGAATTTGTCTATCACTGTTGTTCACATAGACCAAGGAACTCCCTCCACCTCCTCCCTCTGCTCTCCTTCCTATCTGATCATGGGTTTGCTAAGAGCTTCCAAGAGCTAACTGCCAACACAGACATGCACTTTGCTCTCAGAAGCAGAGGAGCCATTAGCAAGGCATATATCCCTCGTTATGTTTTATTGCTTTAATCACGCTGCCTTTTAAACCCTCAATGGCATGACACAAATGTTAGCACAGAGCTCAGAGAGGGAAGCAGGGAGCTCTCATCTGTGGGAGGAGATGAGTGGGGACATGGAGGAGGGAACCACAGTGGGATTTTTGGGTATAGTACATTTGGCAGATTGCGTGCTACGAAAGAGCTGTTGCAGGTGCTGTACGGAATCTCCTCCTGCTCGAAGGGCAGTGTAAGCAAAGCCGGGGCAGGGAGCTCACCTCTCCTCCCAGGAGGCAATAAGTGCTAAGCCTAATCTCAGGCATCATGGCAAGAAAACTCTGGGTGCAGAGGGGCTGGGAGACGCTGAGGCCGGGGCTTTCCCGCAGCTGCCCAGCCCCATGGTGGAAGCACAAGCTGCTGCTCACGCTGCATGGAGAACTTGCACCCCTGACTCCCAGCCCTCCTGCAACCCAGTCCTACTCTGCCCCGGAGCTGCTCCCTCATCAGAGTTTATAAATTAGTTCTAGAGAAAGACCGTGGGCCCCCAGCATTGAACTGTGCCCCCTCCAATCTGTTGGAAATGCATGGGAGGTAACACTGGGATACAGATAAATGGGGACCAGAATGGAGCAAATTTGATACCAGCTTTTCACACATACAAATTTGCTGTAACGGAATCAGCCTTGTCGAGCTAAAATGCCTTGGCCTTGAGAGACAGGCCCACTGAGCATTGCTTCCTCCATGCTCCTTTGCATGACAATGGTATTTTCCAGTGCCTTTATGCATGGATTTCACCCTTACAGTGTCATCTTGCCCTTTCACTTCCTTTCTTGTGGTTTCCAGGGACGAGGCTTTTTAAAAAGCCATGTTCCATTTTCTGCTTTCAGAAGGGCCTCTCTGATGGAAATCTTCCAGTTTTCTATTCTTGACTGCTCAAAGTTGAGCCAAGTGGGAGGGATAGGAAGAATTCTGCTACAATTAATCTAACAGGCTTCCAAAATTTCCATTTATGCAAGTACTGTATTTAACATTGTTTATGGAGCCTGAAATACAGAGGCAGGTCACACGGCTGAGAAGAATGCACTTGGAAAACATCATCAGCAAACAGTCTGAATAGACATTGAAAGAGGGGAAAAAACAACTGCACTGAAACAAAGGGTAGCTCTCAAGCCTTTAGAGAAAAACGAAAGTACTAGGTTAATTATAAGCAAAAATAAATACAGGTAGAAATTTTTTTAAAAGGCAAGTGAAAGAGAGGGACAGGAGGAAAATGGATGGAGAAGGCAGAGACTTTTCTCGTTTTTTGTCTTTTCAGTTACTCTGGAATATTCTTGCATCCAAGGTAACTTAAGAATATTGCTCTCAAAACTCTTTGTAGAGAGGAACTGTGTGGATATCCTCAGTCCCCAGTTTCATTCTACCTTTAATATTTCAAGTTACTTCCACAGTATGAGAAAAGATCTCAGCAAGTTACATGATATGACCGGATCATGATGCCTCAGCAAAAGTTTGCATGTCTTTTTAATGTTCTGCAGCCAGTTAGCACCATTTCTGCCAAATTCTGCTGGAAGTCACAGAGAAATGTTTTGCTCCAAGAAGCTATGGCAAGCTTTTCACATGATTCTCTTTGTTTAATAGCATCTTGTGAAATACACAGTGGGATGAGACATGCGACAGACCATTGCACAATAAGAACTTGCAACGGGGCCTTACACCAGTGTCCTTCAGAGCATGGTACAGGAAAAAAAAAAAAAAGGGGCTACTTCTGATTGCAATGAGTACTTACATACAGCAGAGATGGGGATAAAATTGCACAAAAGTTAAATCTTTTGTTTTACTGCTGCTTTCCTCAAGTGAATAGCTTCAACAGCGTAACTCTCTTCTTGGTCTTTACTCAAAATACTGTTACAGAAATCAAATTCTTAGGTCAGATCTTGAAGGAAGCAGATCTTAAACTAACAAAATTTGTCCTTTCCACTCATTTTACCTTACAAATTGATCAATGTATATCTGTTTTCCATTACAAACAGTTTGAATCTGTCCTCATTCCTTGAACCAAATCTGTGTAGTTTCTGGAAGGCTTTAGGTGCCCCCGGCAATCATTCCTCACATACACGCACCTCTCTTTGCCTAGATTCAGTTTTAGTCAGTGGCCAGGCTGTTCCTTTCCCTTTTGCACTGAGTAACTCTTGATAAAGAAAGAGCTGGACCTTCAGTGGGGTGTAGGGAGAAGTCAGAACAGTCTTCACTTTCTCCAGAAGTCTGATGATACCAGTGGGCCCTCAAGGGACTTTTATCACTAGGGCTTCTCTTGAGACCACTCAGGATTTACAGGAGACAACATTATTCCCTTTGCTTCTTACCAGATGGCCAGGAGTAGGTGAGGTTATTACAGCATCCCTCAGGTCTAAGTTGCTTATGTTCACAAAGATTTGGTTGCAAAAACTGAAGGGAGTCCTACATAGAAGCCACAAAGTCCCAAGCAAACTGAGTTGTCGGAGGTACCTGCTTGCTTTCCACTAATGAGGCTTGACAGTCAGTGTGATCTTCCACAGTGCAGCTGTAGCTGTTCTGCAGTGCATCGTCCGTTAGAAACTGCATTGCCACCAGCTCCTCATGAGCAACTCTTCCATCTCCATCACTCAGGCTGCACAGGCACGGCTGGAGAGGAAGGGAAAGTCTCTGCAGGTCTGCTGCTCAGAGCTTAACCAGCAACAGCAAATCTCAGATAACTGGCAGCACAAGGTTCTTTTGTGTTATAAACACAAATGGATTTCAAGCTTTTAGCACCACAGTCCTAAAACACATATGCCTGTGCATAAAAAAAAAAAAAAGATTTGATTCTGTAGTTCTAGCACACCAGGAAAGTGGTAAGTATCGTTTCATTCTCAATATAAATGTTCTGTTCCACTTGAGGAAAAATCAAATGGGAAGTAAATGGTAACATGGGCTTTTGGACAGAAAAGGAGATTTTTTTTTTTGTTCTCTTCTGCTCTTTAAAAAACAAAGACAGGAAATGAGATCCTATTAGTTTGTTTTCTTCCTGCATCATCGATTCATCTTGTCTTTATGTCTTTAGACATCAGCACAAGGCTGCTGTCTCACTGTACCTGCAAGTTGTAATTTATATTAATTGTGTTGTTGAAAGTGACTGGAAACAATCCTCCATCCATTAGGAATGTCCTCCAAGGAATGTCTAAAAGAATAGAGATGACTCTATTCTTCTGTCATTCATGAATAGGAAAGACATTCAATTAGTTATGAATGTTCCATCTAATTTGATCAGGAAAAGGCAACTCAGAGGCCAAGCTGCTATTTGATACGTGATACTCTCTGCTCTGACTCTGAAAGTAGGCCATGTACTAGAAAAAAGAGAAGCATCTGTTATCACTGCTTGGGAAAGAAGCAGTAAGATTCATTCCAGGCTACATTTCCTACCAAGATGCTGTGCTACTTCTGCCTCCCCAGTGATTTTCACAAGACCTGGTCTCACCTCGCAAATGCACCTGGTCTCACACAGCAATGCAGGTGACTGCAGAGCCCAGCTAAGCCAGCAGAGTGCTATTCCAACGCAGGTACATAGCGCTTCTGGGACCCAGCTGGCTCCTCATGCTTGGATTGCATCGTGCTGTGCAATCTCACACATAAAGCTACTTTTTACTACACTCTATGCATCACGTCAATATGCTACTCAACCAAGCTTGGACATGTCTTTGCCATTTCATTGCATCCTCTTTGTCACATTCAGTTCTCCTGTACTTCATTCACATGCTTTTGAAACAAAGAGCCCCTGTTGAACCAGTTCTTGCAATAAAAGAAACAATCTAGACTGCAACTCTGTCTGTAGCTGCTTATCCTCCTTTGAATGGCACCTCTAAGACAAGTACCTTGTTCTTTTGTTTTTGTCAAACACGCACGAGTGATTTTAAAAATGACATGGAGTTTGTATCAGTTGTGAGACTAACACAGGAATTACAGGGACAAATAACAGCTTCCAGGATCAAACTTGGCAGAGAAGTTCATAAAGATTAAAAGTGATTTAGTGTCACACTTTAAGCCCTGGTGTGGAGAAAATGGAAACTAATTGCCCTGGCAATAAGGAACAAGAAAGATGAAGCATCTGATATACTGCATTTCTTACTTCCTGCTAACGCACAATTTCTTATCTGAGGAAAATGTTCCTTCACCAATTGCCCCTACAGCATTTCAAGGAAGAAAAATTAGAAATAAAAGCACAAGGCCGTTTTATCTTCTCATGAGTCTCCAGAAAAATCTTTAGTCTACAAATATGTACAATCACAGCTCCACTGGATAGCACAAGCGTGGTCATATTGGGTCAGAGCAAAGGTCCATCCAGCTCAGAGTCCTGTCTCCCACAGTGATCAAAAGTGGATTCATGAGAAGATTACAAAAATCTCCAGAACAAGCACATGCTGATATTTCCCACAGCTATTCTCATGGCCTCCAAGAATTTGTAGCTCAGGCATTTCCTCAGACAGAGGTGATTACTAAATGTTTAATAACCCTTGGCAGATTTGTCTTCCATGAGCCTGTGCAGTCTCCCTCAGAGCCCTTTGAACTTTTACCACTCACCGCATCCCACAGGAAGAAATCTCACAGCCTAATTACAAGCCATGTGCAAGAACCACCTTTATTTTTTTTTGTTCTGAGCCGGCTACCTGCTCTTGACCTGAGATGCACCTTGTGCTGGAAAAGACTGAGCAGACACTTCTTGTTTATCCCCTGCATTCGACTGACAGTTTTACAGAGCTTTCCCCTGGCTGTACTACCTGTTCCACCCAGCAACCTTTCATCATCCGTGTGGCTCCTTTGGGAACCTTTCTGAGTTCTCTGTTCTTTCTCAGGTGGGGACCAGAACTGTGTAGGCTTGTCAACATGGATTTATTCAGTGGTATATTGGTATTCTTGCTTTTGCTCTCCTAAAGGGAATCAATTTGCCTTTTTTTTTTTTAATCTGTCATAACTCTGAGATTTTATTACTACATAGTAATGGTCAAATCAGAGGCTGTCATTTTTTATACATTGGGATTGCTTTTTTTTTTCCCCAGGTGCATCATTTTACTGACACACCAAATTCCATCTGCTGTTTTATGTTGCAGTCACTTTGTTTTGTAAGGTCTTTCTCCAGCCCTTGCCCTTGGTGTCCTGGATGTCTCAGTATCACCTACACACTGTGCCACTTCAGCTTCCGTCCCTTTTCAATGTAATCTGTGAGCACCTCAACAGCTCAGGAGAAAGCTTAAACTCCCGTGGGAAGCCACTGGTAACCTCTCCTATCCACTGCAAAAGCTGCCCATTTACAGCCTTCTCCTTCCTTAATCTCAACAAATTACTTACAAATGTGACCATCTCCTCACATATTCAGTGGCTGTTTACACTCCTCAAGAGCCTCTCTTCCAGGAATCCAGACAAACTGCATCAACTCCTTATCCATGTTCGTTAACACCTTCAGAGAACCCCAATGTGTTTATAAGGCACAAATGCACTTTCCAAAAGCAGTGCTGACTCTTCCCAAATATATCGTATTTGTCCATATTACAATTTCTGCTGATTTGAACACTCTGCATATCGGGTTTATCAGCCTGTGATTAGCCGCATCACCCTTGCAATGCTTTTCAAAAACTGGCAGCATATCAGCCACTGCCAGTCTTTGGGCATCAAGGCCCAAGCAAGAAGCTACACACCATAGCTAATACTTTGACTTCTTTTTTAAAAAAGTAATCTTTGAGTTCTTTCAGAATTCTTGAATGTTACGTAGTCTTGGAAATTTCTTCATCTTCATTTCAGTCCGCTTGTCCCATAACTTTCCCTTGCAACAGTTCCACTTGCAGCAGCTCCTCTAATGCATCTCTCGTAAAGAAAGGTTTCAGTATGGGAACCTCCTCAAGCTCTTCCACAGGGAATATAGAAAAAAACAAATCACTTTTTAAAATGTGTGACTTATCTTCACTGAACACTCCTGATCACCTACCGGCTCTTCGGACTCTCCGGCAGGTTTCCTGCTCCTGGTATATTTGAAACAAGATTTATTACTGGTCTCGATGCCTCCGGTAAAATTGTTCCTCAAAATCTTTACCAGGCTGTCTTGAATCCTTTTACATTTATCCTGTCACAGTTTATAGTCTTTTCTGTTTTCTTTATCTGAATGAAAGTTCAGCTTTTTGAAGGATGCCTTCTTGCTTTAATAATCTGTTTAATCCTGCTGTTTAGCCACGCCAGCATCCTCTTACCCTTTCTTAAGTCTTTCTTCACATGTAGTATGCATTTATTGAGTGCCTCCAGTATATCCCCAAAGAGTCTCCATGCCATCTGTAAGGATTTACCGCCACTAGCTAATCCTTCTAGGTTTTTTCAGCAAGTATTCTCATTTTTATGTAGTTTCCTATTTCAAAGCTGAGCTCAGCTATGGTGATATTTATTTGGCTTTCACTATTCTTTCAAGAATGTTTTGTGCAAGCACATCATAGCTGCTCTTAGAGAACAGCTCTGCAGCATTTTGAACTCAGTCCTGTGTGTTACTTAAAAGCAAGTCGAGGAGTTGTTTCTCTTCTGGTGGACTCCATGGCCTGCTTGCCCCACGCAGGCTACACCTACAGATCTGGTCTTGTATCATGCCACCACATGGCATCTACAGAAAGGAGGACAGTTGAAATTTCCTTTACTTTTGCATGTCCTGCCCTTGTTTTGCTTCTGTCAAGGTTATTCTGTTGAGGACATTCAAACCACGCTGTGACCATTTTTGGCAGACAACATATGGGAGGAGAGCGGGGGAAAAAAGAAAGACAGTTACTTTCTAAAAAGACCTGAAAAATATATCTTAGTTGGGTTTCTGTGATGGAGGAAATAACAACATTTTACAGGAAGGTAAGCCTAGGTCTTGGTATAAGTAGGTAAGTCCTGTACCAGCTTATTAAGCATTATTTGACAGAGGAAAATATAAAATTGAATGTAGATCCTGCAGGAAAACAAAAAAAAAAACCTAACTCATAAGCCTACCTCTGTAACAGATACCAGCCTCCCTGATTTAGCAACCTATGAAGCACAACATAAAGGTGATAAAACGCTCAGATAATAGGACAGCTGTACTTGGACATGATGTGTTGAGATCCCTCAATGAAGCAGATAAGGACTCTCATCACTTTTAGTTAAATGAAAATTGGCACTTTTAATGAAAGGAAAATTTCTACACTTACAGGGAAAAAAAAAATTAAATTTACCTTTTCTACATTTTTTTCTTTCTTTGTGAACAAAAAAAAAAAAGCCTCTTTATAAAAAAGGTGTTACTGTCATCCCTAATAAGCTGTAATTCCTACTGTAGTTGATGCCTGATTGCTGCATCAAAGTGTAGAAAGATCACTTTTCCGTGAACAGCTAGCAGCTGGACTACTTTGCTGGGATCCACTGGATTCTGGAGGCTGTCAATCATTTCCCATATGTCTTGAAGTTCAGCTCCTGGAGTCTCAAGAACAGTAAGTTTATCAGGTAAGGTGTCAGGAAATGCACATAAAAATAGCACAGTTCTATAAACTCATTTTCCCTCCAGGAGTTATGCACTTCAGGTCTTTCTCCATTCTCCTCCCAGAGGAGGCAGAAGAATGTGTTTACATCCCCCTCAACATTACAAAACCAGGCTTTATGAAAAGAGATTGTGGCAAGTGGAGAACTATGAGAATGTAGTAAGGTCAGGGAGGAAAAGGCATAGGAATGAAAAGTTACAAGCATCTCAAAAAAATGGTTCTTTTATTAGCCATTCCCATTAAAAAGTTGATTATTATAAAATGCTAACAAGGATGGTGGTATATCTTACTAATTGTCATTTTGAGATTAGATTTGTCAGACAGGAGCAGAATCAGTTCCTGAGATGGCATTTTATTTACTCCAAAGACCTAAACTAGTTACCACCTGATAAGGAACGACAGGGACAACTTTTTCAACTATTTTTAATAAAATACTGCTGGGGCTCAGTTCTGCAAGCTAATGAATATTTTTCTACTGAGACTTTAAAGTTTCTTTATTCCCTTTAAGCCTAGCAAAAAACTTCTGAAAGCAATGGATCTCTACAAGCCATTACCCTTACAAGAGCGCCTGCACTTACTTGGTGTCTGTAGGAAATGTGCGCACAGGACTTGACTGCCTCCCAAGCCACAGCCACCGCAGAGGTGATTTAACGTGAAAGCACTTGTTACAGAAACCAAATGTTCCCTCTCTCAGGCTGCAGGGGCTGCCATCGTTCAAGGAAGTTAAATGGTCCGATTTGGGGGAGAGGGAAATTATTCCTCAGCGGCAGCAACAAAAAAAAAAGATCTCTTGGTCAGGAGCAATGGAGTTAAGTTGTCTGTACCAAATGTGTTACAGAGACAGCCGAGTACTGAGGGCTCCATCATTGTCTGTATTTTCTGTTTTAAAAGTGTGGTAGCTAGGCACACATTAGATATGTCTGAAATTGAAATACATCGCACATAATATTCGTCCTACAGCTGGTTATGTGGTTTCTCACTGATCACTGAGCTCAGTCTTCTTGATTGTTTCAAAGCTCATTAAACGTGCTAATTTACATGAGCTTTCTCAGCCATATACAAATGAAGTTACTAATACGCAGTTGATGGTACAATGAGCGCACACCATGGAACAGGCTGTGCTTTTTGTTAGAGAAAATAAACCCACTTCAAAATCCAACACTCACAAGCACACTATTGAAATAAAAGCTGTAACAAGTATTTATGATTCACTGAGTTCTTTCTTCCCTTCCAAAATGAAATTTCAGGAAGATAAATTCAGAATTGATAATAAAAATCTTACTCACATAAAATGAAAAATACATAAGGGATAAAATCTGGAGACATTAAAAGACAAAGCTAGTCTGTTATATATTTTTTCCCAATTCTTGAAGAATTTAATGTTTTTACCCAATTGCCATAACCAATTTTTCATTTTTTAAAAGATGCCATGACAGAAGGGAAGCTGTGCAGGTAAAGTTTTTATTCCTGAGTTGAATCTGAGCCGCACCAAATGCAGAGATGTATGAAGGTAGGCATTTCTTGGTGGCGTGAAAACAGTCCAGCCATGCAGCACACACACCTGCAGAGGAGGAGGTATGCATAACGTGCCATGTTTTGTCACTCCTGCTCACTATACTGCAGGAATAATCCAGTGGCTGAAAAACCAAATGCCAAGAGCAGTTCAACACTTGGGACAGGATTATCTCCTGTGACTTTAGCTGCCTGATTATCAGGCAGCAAGTTTAACTGAGCTCCTACAACCTTAGGCACCTCCGAAGACGGTTTTACGCCATTCACTCTGAACACATTTTAGCTTGGAATAAACAACTTTTCTGAAGGTGTCTTTGTAATGGTGTCCAGCAAAGGTGTCCAGTAACCGCAGAGGTACTCAACTGGTGGTCAGATACCAGTGGCTACATACGTCACTGCTAACCAGTGAAGTAAAGGCAGACACATCCCATTCCTGCAGTACAGGTCAACATGAACAACAGGTCAAAGCTATTAGGTGAACCACTACTGATTCTCCACAAATACACGTTCATGCGGGACAACAGACACCTCAGCTGTTTTACCCTTTAGAAAGAGATTCAAGCAACAGATTTACTAGAGAAACCCAAGCCTGCCTTTTTAAATCTTCTGGTAAAGATAAAATCATCGTAGGCTGACCAGATGGCTTAACAGACACTTGCTAGAGGCAGAAGAGTAATTTTTGGACCATGTTCCCTGTTCCCTGCCGGACCAGACCTCCTGAGCTCGGTAGGTACGTTTCTTTTCTGTGAGATTGCGACAGATCTGTGATGCTGTGGGCATGCTCCTGAAACACATCAGTCTTTCATTAATAAAATGGAGCAGAAAAAGAAAAAAATAAGACTGAAATTTTGTATTTACTTTATTCTTCAGTTAACATGGATCACACCTTCATGCTCCCTTTGCCCCTTCCTCACCATCAGCATTTGACACTCTTTTGCACCTGGAACCACCTACCTTAAGCACGCAGTACTTGTTACTTACCAATCCTCTCAGTCCCTTCCCAGTCTGGGATCAGTGGCTCTGGGTTTACGGCACAAAAGCAGTTTGGGGAATTTCCTAGTGGAGCAAAAGCCAGGAGATACGAAACCATGCCATTCAGTGCACCAACAATATCTAGGCTTAGGTTAAGAGCTCTGAGAGCAGCCTGCAGACAAGACAAATGCACAAATAAAACCATTCAGATGATCATCCCTGGACAAACACACCACAGTAGCAAATATTTTTGCTTCCCGGGCCACAATTGCTCCTGGGCACCAAACAAGACCTCCCTGAGAGGGCACCAGGGTTTCCAGAGCAAGGTAAAGCACTGAATTTCATTCATGTTCAGGATATCACTCCTGGCTGTCACCATCCCTTCTGTTGTCACACCTTCTGGTTTAGAAACTGCTTCCCCAGTACAACCACTTTTTTCAGTGTTTACATCTATCGAAATAGACAGACACGGCCAGGCAGCCTTCCCCTCGTGGTTTCTCGCTGAGCTGCACTATCTCCAGCTCCTGCACTGCCAGGGTCAGCCCAGGTACCTCCTGCCTCCTGTCCTCTCTCCTCCTTATTTCAGCAGAAATAAGTCAGAGGACATAAAGGTCCCAGTCTGTTGCTTCTGTGTACATGGGGACAATACTTGATAAACTGGTGGGATGGGGAGTACTGTCACAAATAGAAAAAGACAACACAGCATGGCTGGGTTTTGGTTTAATTACTTTTGATGTTTAAAGATCTTAGATATTTAACTAAAGGATCCTTCCTTTCCTTTTACTATTATTTCTACCTCTAAACCCAGAGGACTGAAGCTCTCTCCTTCCTGACTTTTCATCAACACCCTTCATCAGTGGCACACGCTGGCCTCATCCAGCTTAAAACCACTCATGTTTATTTTCCCATCTCCAATGACAAGCAAAATTGTAATGCACGTGAAAAGATGTGCATAGCTTAGTGCCTGGAAGAAACTATCTTTTAGCATTAGCAAATATTGACCTTCTCTGGAAACATTATGAACATGATCAGCACTTTGGTAGGGTGAGGGATGAACCACAAGTTAAGGAAGGTGCATCCATCTGGAGACAGCAAAAAGCATGGTTGAGGATGGAAGGATCTGAGTTATAGGAACAAGTGAGAGGTTTAGCATTTTGAGGCTTCTTTTTTCCACCTGCCACTTCCCAGAAAGGCTTTTTTTTTTTTAAAGTTTGATAAAACTGTTACTTGGACATAGGATTTGCCTCTAAGATTTGGAGCAAGAGTATTTTAGACAGAACAAGATCTAGCTTTGATGTGTAGAATACAAGGTAAAGGTTTGACCTCCAGAGCCTCTGCATTTGAGAGAAACTTGAAAGAATTTTTCTTAAAGCATCTGATTTATAAAGCAGGGAGGTGAGCTGCTGTGCTGAGGGCATTCGGGGTTTCTTCCCCAAGGAAAATGCTTTTGCTGGCTAGAACAGGAGATAGGCAGGGCAAAGCAGCAGACAGGCATTAAAAATATATACCATTATTTTAAAATATGATGTGCAATTACTAGCAGGCAGGCCACTTTTTTTTTTTGCCAGAATATATGAAAATACAACATTTATTACATGAATAATGTATTTTCCTGTTTTTATATACAATGTGCCATTTCTTGTCTTCACATACATGAAGATGAAGTACATTATGTAGCTAGTACATTCTGAAATAAGATATAAATTCAGCTTGGAGATTAAGTTCAGCTCTTTCTGAAGTAAGTTTCGTAGAGCTTTTAATCTTTTTTTTTCTTTTGTCTGAAAAAAAATCAAGGCTGAATGCAAAAAATAGACCTTTGGTTTGGGTGGGATGGAGTAATGAAAGGTTAAATACTCTGCGTTGTAAGCACGGAAATTATATTTGGGCAGGGTTTGTTTAACCAGCTGTGCCCTGCTCACTTTTGCACAAGAACGATAAGCACAAATTGTACCTAAGGAAACCAGAGAAGTGACGCTTTTCAGAGTGAGATTAGTATTCACACTCTCCATTTCCTCTGCTTTGCATCACAGCCCGTAAACGATACCAGCAGAGAGAGAGCAAACCAGGTGACCAGGGTTTCCTCCAAAGGCAGGAGCACACACTCCAGATGTGCTTCGTCTTTACAGACTTTGGCGGACAAGAACTGGGGGCAGCCTGCCAGAGATGCTGCACTTCCCCACCTCACCACAGGATGTTAAGGGTGCCATCTCCGTAGCTGCATTCGCAAATTAGTCCTAGTGCTGTGTCACCCTGCTATGACGTGGCACCTAACTTCTTCAGCAAGAAAACAAGGACAGTCCACTGCATCCAGAAAAGCCCAGGTGCTGCCCACCCCAGCAACACATGAACCATTTGCAGTGCCATCCCCCAAGAAACAAATAAAACAGATTTTCTACATTATGTAAAAAAACCCTAAAAACCTCCAAAAATTCCCAGAGATGCTATCTCATGCTCACAGAGTGACTAGTACTTTTAAAACATGTATGGTGAAGAGCTATGACCTAGTTTCATACGCCAAATCTGAGAATAAAGGAAAAGGCTGGGGGAAGGGAAGAACGGGACGGCACCACTACACAGAAACCACAGTCCTACATTTTCTTCTTTCTTCCTGCTTCTAACATTTAAGACAGCAGTTGCTGAGGGAATCTTTTGCTGTCTTCTGTAAGGTAACATTTCTGCTGCACCCAAGCGCTTCTGCCTTTTTCTATGGGATATTGCTGAGGCTTAGGTAAGCCAGCAAGGGTGGGCGCAGGGTACAGATCCACAGCTCTCCCTTCGTCCTGCTGCAGCTGCACTCTGTATAACGCAAAGACAGCAAAATCAGGAAGGACAAGGGGCTCATCCAACCAAATGTGGATGTTGACAACATAAGCATCTCCCTTGAGTTGCTAGAGAGAGAAGGAGGCACTTCCAGGACACAACTCATCTCATCCAAAAGCCAGAGTCCGAAAGGGGTCGTCCCTTTGAAGCACCTAGCAGTCAGATACAGGTGTCTGAAGTTAGGTGAGCTATTCTCAAACATTTCCCATGGATGTTAATGAATTACAGGCTTATGACAGCTTTTCATTATAACTATTCCCATTTGCATTTTTTCTGCTCCTTCCCAAGAGTCTCTTCTTTCCTTTCTTCCTTTCTTCTTTAGCCCATATTATTTTTTCTCCTTTTCCCCCTCTTCACTCCACATCTATCCTGTTTCCTTCCTGCATTTTGTCTGCCGTAACTAGCCACCTTCTCTCCCGTTCACCACACAGACTATTTCTTCCACCCAGCTGCAGATCTTTCTCGGAGGGAGGGAGGCAGGGACAGGGAAGGCAGGGCCTGCTCACCCGCCAAGCGCCTGGCAACCACAAATGAAGGCAACGAGATTAGTTCAGAAGATAAGAAAGCAATTGAATTAATGCCCTGCTATAACCCTCTACATGCAGGCAAGATGGAAGCTAAATTTCTGCTTTCATCATAACTAATTGACAGTTGCTGTCTACAAGGTGCTTCTTAGCTTCAGTTAAACAACAGCAGAAATGAAACATTAACTGGCAATAACTGATAAAGCAGGGACAAGAGAAGGGCAGCGGGGCTGAAAGGGCAGGAGCCATTTTTAATGCAAGCCTTTTCTCCAGCTGCCTGCAGCTCTCGTTCCAACATGAACGCCAGTTTCCATGCTGGCCCACACAGGGGGCAGGTCGACGCGGGTGTGAAGGGTCTGCTGCAGTGGTCCCCACGCTCGCTACTCTCCGGACACCTTCACGTCTGCCTCCCTCCGGTAGGTAAGGATTTGCTCTTGGCTTCCTTTGTACTTCAAGCACAGAAAAGCAGCACGCTGTGGCGAAAAATGTGAACGTGAGCGTGGCTGGGCCGCAAGCTGCTGGAGAGAAACAGACAAGTGTCAAAAGGAGGAGAAAAGGCAACCTTAGAAGATTCAGGACTACTTAAGAAATAAAAGGGCATACATATGTATACATGCTTATTTTCTAGGAAGCTTCATTGTTTTAGATGTTTCATTTTAAAGTGTAAAAGGACAATGTGTAACTGCTTCTAAGTTAATATGCGTATATTAACATTTTTTTAAGAAGTGTAATAATATGGCTCTGTAAGGTATTATAGAGTATTGACATATTTTCTTGCTGTTGAAAAGTTACAGGTCCAAAAGGCAGAAGCCAATATCTGACTAGGGTGCACAATGCTAGCACTTGCTGATCTGTTTGTTGAATATCCCAACAGAGGCAACGCTCTGGAAGACCTTCTCTGTCACAAGATGGGTACTCCTGAAACGCAATATGGCTTTATTCTTTGCTCGACATCCCCGTGACACCAAGAGTAGCAGGTAGTGCACAGCTTGAACTACAGTATAGGTTCTGCAGCAGAACTCAGCTCCTCTGTGCAAATAAATCATGTTTGATTTAGTCCTTGCTAATAAACTAGGATGGTAACCAAAACAATTGCTATGACAAGCAACCACTCTTGATCCTAACTCTGAAATGAATTCAGGGCAGAAGATGGACGCTGTGTGACCTATGAACCACCCCAGACTGAAAGAACCTGGGGTGGGGGGTAGCTTGAGCTTGAAAGGTAAGTCTAGTAAAATATTTTGCTCTAGGATTACTATTATCTCTTCTGTTACTGTGTCCAGAGAAGGGTCCTTCTAAAGCTAAGAGCAAATGTGTTACAAATGGCCCGTGTACAACTTTTTATGCTAATATGCAAAATACCAGAGAGCTTAAAAGCTTCGCAGGGCATCTGAGATGGCAGTACAAAATGCAGTGCCTGAGACAGCACCCAATAAAAGCAGGTAGATAAAGGAAGAAAAACGGCCGGTGCCATGGGCCTGTGATGGGGTTACTCACCAGCAGCTACTAGGAAGAGAAGAGCTAGCCCAAGACCCATGTTTCTCCAAAAGCCTGCAGCTGGTATGCAGTTAAACAACAGGTAAGGGGTGACAATCACCTTCTCAAGTGTCTTGTTGAACCACATTTTATCATTTGTTGGGCTTGTAACCACACTCCCAACCTTTGTTATTAGAATTAAAACTTTTGCCTGAGCCTTAATGAGTGGATTTTTCTGTGTTTGCTGCTGAGCCTCTCTATTGCTGGGGAACAAGGTGATCAAGAGCAAAACCAGTGTGCTGGGTGACTACTATCACATCTAAAACAATTTGCATGCTGGTACTAACATGGCGAGCTCAGAGACTTACAGAGACTCAACAGAAGGGCTCACTTTGCTATCCACAAGTTTTGAGGAAGGAGATCCTTGTGACATGGCTAAAAAAATGTCCCTTCTGAAAGGAGCAGATGATATAGGGTCATGCCCTAGTCTGTTGTGTGCTCTTCCTCTCCTTTCCTAACTTCTGGCAAGTCACATGCCTGAAATTTATTAACAGGTTTAAATCTTGAATAAATAAGGTTTTAAGGGTAAGACAACCCTCACTACCTAGGCTTCATCATTAAAGCAGAAGATTTACATCCTGAAAATGAGATTATCCATTTCTTTCTCCCTTACATGCAGCACTGGGATTAGAAACAAGCAGGTTTCTAAAGTTTTCCTTCTTCCTATGCCAGCTTTTACAGGTGACTCTGACTGTGCACATTCTCCATCCATCAAAATTGCCTGAAGACTGGCAGAACACACTGCTCAGGGCACTTTCAGACTATCATTCCCCTTACAAACAAGTGTTCACCTTTACTTATTAATATGCATTGACTGAGGACTCTGGCCCCCAGGAACATGCTTGCAAACGTGATACAAACCTGGGATCAGCTGCAAGGTTTTTCTTTAAGTCTTGCTCCTCTTTTTTATCTTGAGATAGTCCAGTTATGAGATACTTGTCTGTGATGACAGGGAAATCATCTAAGAGGCTTCTTAGGCTACTGTAGTATCCAATGAGCTGACCTCTCCGGGTGTGCTGGGCTAGATGCTGATTCAGCCTAAAAAAGTATAATTAAAACATGTAGTGCTGTGCAGGGCACCAGCTTGCTCAGCATGAATAGGCAATGTGCCCTTGTGGCCCAGAAGGCCAACCGCATCCTGGGCTGCATCAAGAGGAGCGTGGCCAGCAGGTTGAGGGAGGTGATTCTGCCCCTCTACTCTGCTCTGGTGAGACCCCACCTGGAGTACTGCGTCCAGTTCTGGAGCCCCCAACATAAGAAGGACATGGACCAGCTGGAGAACGTCCAGAGGAGGGCCACAAAGATGATCAGAGAGCTGGATCACCTCTCCTATGAGGCCAGGCTGAGAGAGTTGGGGCTGTTCAGCCTGGAGAAGAGGAGGCTCCAGGGAGACCTGATAGCGGTCTTCCAGTACCTCAAGGGGGCCTACAAGAAAGATGGGGAGAAATTGTACAGTGGGGCCTCTTGTGACAGAACTAGGAGTAATGGTTTTAAAACAGAGGGAGGCAGATTTAGATTAGATACTAGGAAAAAATTTTTTACACTGAGGGTTGTAGAACACTGGAACAGGTTGCCCAGAGAAGTGGTGGATGCCCCATCTCTGGAAACATTCAAGGCCAGGCTGGATGAGGCTCTGAGCAACCTGATCTAGTCAAAGATGTCCCTGCTCCTTGCAGGGGGGTTGGACTAGATGACCTTTGAAGGTCCCTTCCAACTCTAACCATTCTATAATTCTATGATTCTATCTGTCTAGATAAGCTCTACCTCTGCTGAGCTTAATCTCTTTCTCTATGAACATCTTTGGTGTCTTCTACAGCAGAATTAACAAGCTTTGATTCTTCTGTACTGTGAAAGCCAGTGGGATAAAAATTGCAAAAGTGGCATTTAAGAACCAAGGTAAATTTAAGATGTAATGCTTTTCATCACACAGATGTCTTTACAATGCCTTAGAAATATCTGCAAGTTAATACAGCAACCGCTTTGTGGTAGCTATTGATGCTTACATTACAATAAGGAAGCAGAAGCAGGAAGGAGCTAAGTGAGTTTATGAGTTAATTGCAGAACTGGGAATTAGGCAGCGTGACCCTGAGTCAGATTTAATCGTCACTGAGCTGCGCTGAAACTTCACTCCAGCCCCTGGCTGCAAGCTCATCAGTCTGGCCTTACCTACACACTTGATAAACTGTACCTGGGTACAGCATTTGCAAGACATGGCTTACTGAAACAGCTTACTTGCAGCTTATTGCCTTACTTGCAGCTTGCTCCTCTTTCCCAAGGCTGCTTGGATGTGCCTCTGCAGACCTAGGCATATGAGAAGACAGACCTGGATGGTGGCCACATGCCAGGTTCTTGCCCACTCTTTTGACAGAGAGGATCTGGAACATACAGCCCTTAGGTGGCTTCATAACAGGCTATGCACTCCAGCAGAAAGGTAATGCATAAGCCAGTCAGGTGCAGTACATCAAGTATGGTCTGTTTCTCAGTGAAAGTAGACTAGAAATAGCCCGTTCCCTTTTTTTTTTTTCCTTCTTTATTGGCATGTGCGCTCAATCTCATTATATTGCGTGCAAGACAAAGGTCCCAGAAATGTAAACTTATCTGGGCATAAAAACTATAAAATACTGAACATTGACGTATGAACATATGTTTTTAAAAAAATAAAATCAAGTTCAACTCTGGTTGAAACTCTGATTTCTCCCAAGTTGTCTTACAAACTAGAGTGAATTCACAGGATAGTCCATCTCACTCAGGCATTCTCGGATCTACTGCAGATTTATTGCTCATGTTGATGACATTTATCTGGCATTTCTACTGAAATACCAACAAAGTATTTCTGTTTTGTGCGTCTAATTAGCATCCCATCATCAATCCTTTATCCTCATAAACAAATCAAGTGGCATATGTCCTACTCATCCAGTAACATGGCTTGTACTACCTGTGATGCTATCCCACTAAACCACTGAAAAGGTTCTTTTCCTCAGCTTGCAAAATGGCTTACAGATATATCCATAATGTTCTAAACAGAAAGTCTGTAAGTTCATACGATCTGCATGAAAAAGATGCCCTCAGAACAAGGGTTATGTTTAAAACATGATGTGTTTGCATGGAAATGTCTATAGTAGATCTATATTAAACATACATTAGACATATAGTAAATGTCTATATTAGATATACTTACTTATGGCAGTATTCTACAAGAATGTCTCTCTTCAGTGTCAGAACTTCATCCTATAATGAGACAATATTTTCTTCTTAGTCTCATGGAGCACTTACATGTACTGTGAATCTAACAAAGCCAAAACACTTGTAACATTTTCTATTAATATAATGTTTTTAAACCCTCCAGATTATGTACAGTATTACAAATATCTAAACTATGGCATTCCAAAAATTTTAGGAGGATAAACATCTGGAAAGGTTTCAATCAGTATGCCAGACCCAGTAGCCAGTTACAGCAGTCTTGTAAATACATTCAGAATTATTTAATTCAAGTCTGGTTCATATAATTTTGCTCACAAATTCTGTAATATTTCCCCACAGAGTCTGCAGCTAGCAGTTATTTCCGCACGCACTCAGATAGCCTCCTGAGCTGGCGAGAAGTTTCTGAGTACATTAAACTAAATAATTTAAGCTGACTATTTCAAAAACAGAATAGCCATTAAGGGTTTGTGTAGAAGGAGTTTGCATTTTACTACCTCGTAAGTTCTTAAAGGCCTTGCCTTACTCGTAATGTATTCAGCACAAGATACAGAGATACAAGCAGTTTAATACTGGATCCATATTCTCACCTTTATCCAGATGCTCGATAAAGAGGAAATTTGCGAAAGGCAAAATCTATATCCATCATGATATCTTTGCAATTATTATTTTTTATGATTCTCTCACCTTCTTATAAAATTAAAAAAAACCCCACCTGCTAGAAATATTTATTCAAGGACCTTTCCTCCCATAGCATCCGTCTCTACCTAGGACCACTGCTGGATGCTTCATATGTAAAAGCCCAGAACAGTTCTGCCTCTAATAGAACAACTACAGTCAGAATGTACTTCCTTGCCTAAGCTGGAAATAGTTTAGGAGCAATGCCTGTTAGCATCCTCAACCTTTAGTTAGCCACCTACCTGCAGACTGCTGCTGTTTTCCATGCATCTCTCTGTCACGAGCCTTGCAGCCATGCCCATGGGAAACCATGGGGAGACAGCGCGGTGGAAGAAGGTTCACTTGAATCTCCTACAGCTGCCGGTGGAGCTGGGCCACCGCTTGCAGCCCCGTGCCTGACCTGCACACCCTGGTCATGTCCCTGACCTGAGCCTCCTGCCCTCCACTGAGGTTTCCACAGGGGCCACCGACTTACCTTTCTCCCTAAAGTAACCACGGAGTAAGTACAATGCTAACTCAAAGCTAGCACTTTGCCTACATGGCAAAAGCCAACAGTCCCTCTTGAAAACGCCGAGGAGCCTCCTGACATACTTACAGGGTTTTGCAGCCTGCAGCCCAGTGCTTCTCTCTTTCGAGTGAAAGTGTTCAGCATCCTATCTTGGGGTCCCCATTTCTCCAGCTGAATGGAAACGAAAGCTTCTGGAGGCCTAATGAGGGAAAAAAAGCATGAGAGCTGAGAAAAGTCATGTCTCAAAAGGTAAACAGATAACCTCCTTCTGAACTACCCAAATAACTTATTTAGATCAGACACAGCTTGTCCAACACATTCATTTTACTCATTCTTTTTATCTAACAGGTACAAATACACTGGATCCTGTGGATCAGCTACCAGCGATGAGATGAGCTCTGGGGAAAGTCTCCTAGTCTACATATTTTTTTAAATTTCAATGCAAGTGAAATAAATAGTGACAAATTAAAAAAAAAAAAAGGTACATCCTCATACTGGCATTATGGTAGTAACAGGAACTGTGAGGTTGCCTGGTCTAGGCTGGATGCATTGAATGCCTTTTTATTTATGTCTTCAAACTACATGTTGTTCAATTATCAAAGAGTTTTCAGTGCTTGACTTCCAGCTGATCAGCACTGAGTATTATAAAAAAATTGCTCTAACTGGGTCTCAGCAGTACTCTTTTAGTACACAGTACCCCAGGTAGAAGCCAAGAAACTGGGCCAAGGAACTAGGAAGTGGGCATACTACCACTAAGACCGAGCTTTGTTCTATAGGAGGAGCAAAATTGTATTTAATGGCTGTATCTTGGCCTACTTACTATTTCTCATAATTTTGAAATGTTTTCACCTGTAAACTCACTGATGTTTAGAAACTCCTACAAGATGCCTGGATTTCCTCCTTTACACAACAGGTTATCTCCGTGGGATTTGGCCACTCTCAGACCTTCAATTCACATCAAGAACCAGGGCATCTGGGAATGTGCCCTTAAAATCAAGAGCCCATCACTATGTTTTGTCATGGTGGAGGCCCAGTGCAACGCAAAGCAGACAGTGCTCGGGATTCACATGTGTACCAGACAGACCTCTACCCCGTGGAGGGCAGGGTCTGTAACAAATACCTTTTAAAGGTAGTAAACCTGGAGAACGCCCAGGAGAGAATGAAGTGGCTGGTGTGGTTTTTTGCAGCAGCTGATCCTTTGTTTCACTCCCAGATGCCGAATTTCTTCCACTTGCCGAACTGCTCCAACTTGTTAGACATACATTTCCTTCCTAAAATATCATGAATTTCAATTCTGTTCTTGCTCTCGTAAAGACTGGCAGCTCTTCCTACTAAATCAATGCAAATTTGCAATTCTGTATGCTTTAATTTACCCTAGCTTTATGATGTAATAATTCACTAGGATCATTGAAAGTCACAGAAGAAAAACATTTCTCATTGAGCACAGGCATAATAAAACTGCAGTGGCAGCAGATTCAGAGGCAGCACCCAACTTATAAATCAGACAACATTTTTGACATTCATTCAGCTGCAAATAAAATATCCATATTCCCAGATATTCACATTTTCAAACGTGTACAAATAATTGTATATCTAGCTCACTTGTCTGGGAAATCAGTTTGCCTCCCCACGAGTACAAAAAACTACACTCATGCCCCCACACCGCCTATGTAAGTCTTAGTGGCTCCTGGTAGAAAGGAACCTCAGAAATTTCTGCTTACTGATATAAAAATAATCCTAATTTTCAAATAGGAACAAGTGGTACTTTTCTAAGTTCTTGAAGCTGTATTTCAAAAGCAGTGCAGGCATTTTGCAGTCCAACTTTCCCTGGTTTTCCACATTGATTGTAAAGGAGCTAAGAAAGCACACTAACTCCCGAGCAAACCAAGGAGAACTATTGTCTTCTGCACATAGTGGGAAAGGGGAAGACAAAAATGGGGGGAAAAAAATGTTTCAAGAGCTGAGTTCCTTCTCCTAAGCACTAGCTTGGCTTGGGTTAGTGCTAGTTTGCAGATGGGTCTACCAAAGAACATCTTTGCTCAGCTGTAGTAGAAAATGGACTTACTGCCCAGAGAACAATTCTTCCACTTTTAATACAATGTGTATTAAAAAAAAAACAGTGGTCAGCAACTGGCTTAGAAGTAAATGAGCAGACGCGAGCAGTGTCATTTCTGACAGGAGGCCATCATTCCTGAGAAATAGTTCAGTGTGTAAACAAAGTCAGTATGGAAAACTTGGGCTCTGAGGTTACAAATACATGGGAGTTTCCATTCGGAAGGTCCTAGACCAGTATCAAACAGGCTGGTCTGCATGAGGGCTTATTGCTTGGTGAGATTGGGTTGGTTAAGCCTGTGCTCTTCATGGCACAGCCCATGGGTCTTGACTATCAACCATCCAGACCAGGGTGGATGTTGCAAAGCACACAGCTCCCTCGGCATCACACAACCAGCTCTCCTTCACGTGGGCTGAAGGCAGATGCTGCAGGCCTTGGCCTGTGTTAGGTGGGCAACAATACCACCCACAGTGCTGATGGGTCCCTCAGTGCAGACACAGCCTGTGCCATCCTGCTACTATCTCCCTCTGCTATGTAAGGAGGTTATACGAGACTTTTTTTCCAGTTTTACATGTTAATCTGGAATAACAGATGCATGACCTCCTTATCATTGACTCTGTTGTTTGTATTAATTGTCCTCTGTATTTGAGTTTGACTACTTAGCTAACATCCACTAACCGTAAATCAGCAAAAACTGATCCAGAATGGATGCAGCAGCCATTAAATGATTTACAGAGGAGAGGAGACATCTGAAAATGAGAAATACAGTCCCTGCCGTTCTGTGGCAAATAAACCATTCAGCATTAAGACAGTAAAAGAGTGCCAAATGTTTGGATGATCAATGCTTTTCAACTGGGGGATGAAGAGCTCTTTCCAGAGTAAGACGACTCATGGTTATCAGCAGAAACACACAACAGCAGTGCTTTGTATGGCAGCGCAGAGGAAAGAAACCAAGGTTGCTCAGTTCCAACGAGGATTTCAGTGTTGCAGGAATGATTAGAAAAAAAAGACAGGGAATCTCAAGATTCTCAGTGAGAGGGAATGGAAACCAGCCTCCAGGATGAACTCGACCATGGCTTCTCTGGTGCTTGCTGGTCCAGCCAGCCAGCGGAGGCTGCACAGCTGCCCACCCAGCTGCCAACAAGTAGATGCAGAGTGCAGCAGCTCTCTGGGATGTGGCCTGGGTGCTGCCAAAAGTGGCACGAGATCAGTGGTGTGAAGAGTTTCTGCTCAGCAGCAAACAGGCGGCTCTGAATGCACGACACTGGGCCTTCTTCTGGTGGGCCATTTGGGCCTGTGGATCTCAGCTGTACGGTGCAGAATCACTGTCCTCCTCGTGTTGGGACAGGATGCAAACCATGCAGTGGTGAAGCAGGTTTGTTCTGGTGCAGTTGATGGTCTCTGGGGTGAGTGTTGGCCCTAGGAGCTCCGTTACATTCACCTCCGGTGTAAGGAAACACAGTGTATAGGACACTGAAATATAGGAACAGCAATCCGTGCTCAGGAGCTTGCAAGTCACAGCTGCATGAGACATCTTTCCCTCTCCTCTCCACACTGCAGTTCTGAGTGACCCAAAATGAGACAATGGGAAGTCATGATAACATCTACTTTTTATTTTTAAACTCAGAAAGTGGTGTCACACAGGAAATGTTTTAGCCTCATTCCCTCAGCTGGTTCAACCCATGTCTAACAACTTTTGAAGCCTCAGACTAATTTAAAATACATTTGACATAAGAACAGAGGTCTCAAGGGTATAAAGCTTCTTCCAGTTTTGCAACATCAACATTCAGCTAGAGAGGAGAAACCCCTGCTCAGGGAAAAGGCAAGGAGAGTTTGATCCCTAGGCATTTTGCTTGGCGTGCTCAGCTCCCAGGAGGCAGTGGCCACTGGGCTCCCAGCATGATGGCCAGGCAGTCAGTACATGTGTGGCTACAAACCTGCCACTGAGCACCACATCTTAAACAGGGGATGAAAAACAAACAAACAAACAAACAAATATAAGATGAGAAACCGTAATGGCTTTGTGACCCTGGCAGATAGCTTTTGAACCAACATTGCACCATTGTGACATCAGGCTGACGTGAATGTTTCCCACTGGAAGTATTGTTTACCATACTTCTATTTTCAGAAGACAGGACAAATGAAAGCAGCAGGAACTGATGGCTTCGCCATCCCAGAAGAATGCATATTTTAAGGTCAGGTTGTGATTGCTAGCCTTACTGCATACCATGGGCTATAAGACTTCACCCGTGCCTTTTGAATCCAATTAATCTCCAAACTCTTTCAGTCCTCTCATAAGGTATATTTTTAGCTATGCTCCATCACTTACCCAGCTCAAAGACTTTAAATAAATCACTGATGACTTTAAATAAATCACCATTTATTTTTATGTCATATGCTAATACACAATCACTGCAGTCATCGGTGACGCTGTTCCAAGTGTTGCACAGGACCATCGTCCAGTTGATTATAGGCACAATTAACAGATACCCTCTTTGGGCTAAGTCTGACAAAACCCATTACTAGTGCAATGTGAGGAAGGAGATGCTGCTTACCTTTATGTCCAGAGTATGGGGTGGCTGGACCAAGTAACAAAAGGAGGCTTGCTGAGCAGCTGCCAAAAGAGTATTTTTTTTGAATGAACTGACAGATCAGAATAAGCTGCCTGTTCCTTATTCCAGACAGACACAAGAGCTAAAGTGAGGGAAAACAACGTGTTAGGCATTTCCCCTGCCATTTGAAAGGCAGGTTGCTTTACAGACATCACTCTCTGTCTTGTACTACTTTAGCAGCTTAATTTAATTAAAGGAGGGGTAAAGGAGATCATTCTATCATATTTGTATACCTGTTATCATTGAAACGTGACTGAATGTAGAGATCAAGGAAACATTCTAACCATTCTATGATTCTATGATTTCACTCATTTGTATTTAGTGAGTTGTATTCCCAGCTCTACTCTGTAGAGCAGGACGGTGCCAGACTGTGCAGCCAAGTGCAAACAGGCTGGGAAGGAAGTAGACACCAAATAAAATATATTTGTTTCTCCTTGGCAATTTTTTTAATTGCATGCCACCCTGCTGCAGAGTACAGATCATGACTGAGTTGATGGCAAGAAGGAGACTTTGCAGAGAGCTTTAAAGAAGAAACCTCCATGGCCTGGCACTTTGTGATACCGCATTTATACATTCATACAAAGAGGAAAGGACTAAGTATGCAAAATAGCATTGAAGACTAAGGTCATTTTCTTTCATTACAGAACTCTCCACACCCAAATGTTGTTACTATGTGTGCATACAGACACATACAGGAATCCTGCTTTATTTTAAAAAGTTCCTCAGACTAAACTCTGCTGACTTTTTAAAGAGTTTCACCCCAGTAAGGATTCCTGGGTTAGGTCAGATTAACAATCAAATTTTCAGTGCAATTTTATGAAATTTATTATAAAACAGTAGACTAAATCATATTATCTCTCAGAGAAAGGCAAACTATAGAGAATTTTATAGTGTTTAGTAAACACATCACTGAGAACCTTTCATGCTCTAGAAATAAGTAATAACATAATACACATTTTTTGCTTACTCTGCACATTAAATAATTCATGTGCGTAACACCATCTCTTGTATGGAAACTAAACTTTCCAATACGACTGTCAGTTTCTTGGATGCTTAATGGTAAGCTAGATGGAATATATCTGCAATGAAAGCAACATTATCTATAAATATGGACTATGACAGAGAAAGAAGCCAAACTGAGGATGAAAGGAAAAGAGTGATAAATTCAGAAATAATTTTCATGTCTTTTCTCCTTTAAATTTAGAACACATAATGGAATTGGTCACTCTAATCCCTAATTTAGTGACCTTAGGATGTTACTTTAGCTTTCAGAAGTAGTTTTTTAAGAAAAATAATATATCCCGTGATGTTTTGCGGTTGATGTTACAGTGACTCATTAGCTCCTCCTACGTGAGCTTGGTCTACAGCAGTGAAAAGTCTGCTTGTTCAGTTTAATCATGCCTTGTTTCAAGTATTGGTTCCTAATGTGGGGTTTTTTTTGTGCTGCTGTACTGTCTTCTGGGCTCCAATATCCATCACTGCCCCAATTAAATTAGGAGCTGAAGATTCATTCCAGGTTGCTTGGAATTGCTAAACTGGTTTGGAACAGCCCAATTTTCACAGCAGCCGAGAGTGTACACAAGTGAATAGGATGCAAACAACAGCATGGGACTGCAGGTGCTACATGTACAGGTCGGAAGGGAGCCCTACCACCTGTCTTAGCCATAGGGAACGACTGACATGATGCCTTCCCTGAATTTAGTAAGATAATTTACAGATTATTTCCTTTCTTCCCCCTAAGCCTTGATCTAAAATACACACAAACACATACACAAACCATTGTATTTATGTGTGTGTACATACACACGTATTTACCAACTCTTTAAAGAGTAAATCAAGGCAACTGTAAAATCTGCTTGTTCCAGTCACTTTCCCCAGGGTAAGAGGAAAGATAATAAAAAGCTTTTTCCTTGTGCAGAGATGGGATCTACTAGTCATTTAGTTGAAAAACAAAGATCAAAGAATCCACTTCATGACGTGTAGTATAGCTCCAGGAGAAAAAGCTTTCTTCTTGCACAGAATAAGGACTTTATTCACAACAGTTTTTGAGGTCTCATTTTGCTACCTATGGGGTTTGGGGCGATCACTTTCAGGCCAGCCCCATTAGGCAGCCCTCGCTCTGAAAGAAAATGCACTTTAGCTCCAAAATTGACAGCATTCCACACAAACTTGGAGTGTCTGCACTTTCACTGCTAAATAGCTTTAAATTAGCATTATTCAATCCCAGACTCTATACAAAAAGGAAACAAATCATGCAGCATTTTACTTTTTCTGCCTGAACAAATTTGTGTATTTTACACACCACAGTTTCTGTGGCTTATATGCAACTCTAAGCAGACTAAAGGCTTGGTCCCATCCAATCTAAAGAGAAACACAGAAAAGTTCAGTCTACCTGTAGACATTGCTGTCATCTTCCAAAGAGATATAACAAATATTGGTGAGAGGTGATCTGCTTTCTCCCTGTGAGAGGTAGATTCGAAGTGCACGGGCATCAGGTACAAATGGAACTCCCCAAAATCTTCTTCCATTGCATAAGGCTTATATAACCTAGAAACAAGAAAAATTAACTTTCTTTCTGCAACACACATCTAGAAACTTACATCCATCAGGTTCACTTCAACGAGATATCTGCATTAAACTTAAAACATTTGTTGGCATCTGAAATAGTATGATGGATATGAAGCAAACAGTGTCATACCCAGAGAGCTGATGGTTGCTTAGTATCACCCATTTGATTGACACAGCCAGCACTTACAAACTAAGGACAGCAAGTTGCGAGTCTACAATGTCATAGGAGAAAATGAAGGGAAATATTCTAAATGTTCCTATTTAGAAAGGACTGCATTTGGCAGAGAGATGAAGAATATTATTTTAGACTAGAATTGGGAAGAGGACTAACTGCCAGAGAGGAAGCTTCAATAGACAAGCAGAGCTCATATGCATTATTGCTGTTAAAACAGTAATTTTAATAACTTAAGAAACCTTTATTGTAGAAGCCTCCAGTATGACACAACTCCAGTACAGCCTCCCCAGTATAACATATTATGAGGGCAGTCCATCAGCAGACAGTAAATACATGGTCTAGATACAACCACTAGTGCAGGAAATCTCTAAATCACCAAGCGTCAGAAGTAGGGCACTGTCCTGCTTTTTGCATTCCCTCCCTACGGATCCATCACTGCGCTCTTTCAGATGTAAGACCACAGAAACGCTGATCTGGCCTGTGATGGTTCTTCTCATGTACTGTAAGAAGAAGGTAAAAAAGAAAAACTTTGACTTTTTGATACAAACTGCAAAGGAATAAGATATTCCCTTGCTTCTTCCTAAGATCTAAGGAAATCAGGTCACAGAAGCTATGTTGTGAGAATGCGATAAAGACACAAACAGGACCTAGAAGTCTTAGTTCTTTAAAATCAGGCAGCATTCCCTGCCTGCAAAGTAAGGGAAAGAAAAGGGGAGGAGACAAAATAATATATGAAAGACACCACAAGCATCAATTGATAATCATATGGAGTGCAGCCAAAGTCAACTCTAAGGTCTTAAAACAAAGAGCTCTGTGTAATTATTATAAACGCTGCTCTGAGTTGGCCAGTATAGACATTTGAATAGCCTGTACAGAACAGACATCAGCACCCAAATCAGCTTATTAGTCCTGTGTAAATGGGAAAAACAGAGAAAAAGAAAATATATTAAAGAGGTGACTGTGTCAAACAATCAGAAAGAAGCAAAATTCAGACTAAAGCTGCACTATCTCTACTATTCTACCAAAGGATCTCCCTTTTCAAAAGATGGTAGAAGACAAATACTGAGGAAACGAGGTCTGAGGAACACAGAGAAGCAACAGGGGCTGTAAGGAACAGTACATAAAACACAAATGTGTACTTTTAGATGTGAATGACCTTCCACTCCAGGAATGGAGAGTAAGGCAAGTAATGGGAGTAATTGTGGGAGGTGGCCCCCCTCCACAAAAGTCTGGCAGAAGCTATGGTATGAGGTAGAGGAACCCACAAATGTAGGTGCACTCACATCATTTTACTCTGCATAACAGGAAGAAAGATTACTAACCTTTCTGATGTTTCAGTCTGAATCTGAGTGAACTGTGAACTTTATCACATCAAAAGAAGATGTAAAAATAGCACCTCAAAATGTCACATTAAATAAAATATACGGGTTTATACTGGTATTTAGACTGACTTAACCATCTTCTGTTAAATGAAGATAATGTTATGCTTAATGGCCTTACATATGCATCATGAAGTCTTACTTTTTGTCATAACTTTCCACTGAATTCCCATCCTGGGAAATTACAATCTACTGCTGTGGGATTTCTAAGTATGTCATCTCAGATGAGTATGTCCTCTTAGCTCTGTTCCCAAAAGAAATGCAACAAGGTGATGATCTGGTCTGCTCATCTGTCTCCTCTGGATAACTTTTAAATCAGTTGGTAAATATTGATGAAATCTGACACAGAGACAGGGCTTTCAAGATATTATATTTCATGAAAAAAAAAAGTGATTGGATATTGATTTTTCAGCTGAGTGAAAAGTTGCAGTGTAACTTTACCCCTTATTAATTACCAGAAAATATGTGTGTGTGTGTGTATGTCTGTATATGAGTGAAGGAACACAGAGATAACTCAACCAGTGAAAATTTAACTAGAATTTGTATTTTATTAGAAAAATTAGAAAGCTGAGTATCTGAACACAAAATGCCAAGAAAGGAGACCTTCTTGCATCATGGAATTGCTTGGGCTGAAGTAAATTAACCTGTTTCTTAGTTTGCCCAAGAAAGTTCCAGATACCAGATTAGAGTTCAAGAAGGTCTTATTTTAATGGAAAAGAGTTGTAATGGAAAATTAGGTTTTGCACCAAACCAAGTTGAATGGTTATGGCTCACATATCTTAAAGATGTCTAGTTTTTCAGCTGCTGAAAATACATGCTGCTGACTTTTTGATACAGACTCTAAATTTTCAAGAAGAAAGCTAGAGAAAGGGTTAAGACAAAGGAAAACCACGACTGGAATGTCATCTGTCCCACACACCCAACTTTGCTTTTGCAGGCAATCATGTCCCACAAATCCTTTTCACAAATGAATCAAGCCTCATTTTAAAACTTAGTTTCCTACCCTTTGCTCTTTCCCTTTCAAAACTTGTAGTCTGATTCTTAGAAAACTCCTTTTAATTTCCAGATTAAATTTATTCACAGTGATTAAATCCATTTGTTCTGCTGCCAAAACTGGCCTTTAGCTTAAATAGCTCCTCTCCATTCCCAGTGCTTATCTTCCTGGTGTATTTATAGAGAACAATCTTATCTTCTCTCAGCCTTCATTTTGCTAGGATAAACAAGCCAAGATAATTCATTTGCTTTTCTAAAATGCATTCTCTGTTTCCCTTCAGCTTGCTATTAGATCATCTTTGCTCCCATTCCAATCTGAATTTATCTTGCCTGAACACAAATCTCCAAATTATACTTAATAATCCAGGTGAGGCCTCACCAGAATCACGTACATGCTATCGACTCTCCCTCTCTTTACTGGTTACAAAACTCATTGCCTGATTCACAGTAAGATATAATGGCTTTCCCCTCACCTCGGTTGTGATGTTGGCCAATCTTCCCATGGCCAGCTAAACACCCAATTCCTTTTGCTCCTCTGTTGATTCCAACTATTAAGCTCAAAGTTCACAGGAGAATTTCCTATTATTATTCATAACCTTAAACTTTGCATTATTGATGCTTATCTCCTTTCTACCACTCCAGTCCTTAGAACTGTGAGTTCTTCCTGTAAAATATTCAGTTTATTTTCCATATCAGTTTTATCTGCCAGCACTACAATGCCCTGAATTTAATAACACCCTCTTATGTTTTCTACTGAGATCATTAATAAAAATGTCAAGCAATATGGAGCAGAACAATAGGAATTTCACCAATAACCTGCCTCCAAGCCAGTAGTTCAGCACTGCCCTTTGTAGTCTCCCCATTAGCTCAGTCCTTATCTTCTTTGTCCTCCTGTACAACTTGTCATCTCCTCCAGCTGATAACTCCATAAATGCATGACACTGACTTCCTTGTGTAGATTATTATCATTATAAGGATCAGCATGGCCAGAACAATTTTTGTGCTTTCCTACCTCTGGTGGAGAATAAAGCTTGTACTTCTTGTGTACCTTTTCTTATATTGCACTAATCTTCATAAGAAGGCAGTTAAAATAATTGTCTGTGTAAAACTCTTTAGAAGATGGCACCTTTGTGTTCATTTGATCAGCGAATTCCTTCTGCTCCTCCTCCTTCTGGCAAAACTTCAGTATTTTCACTGGGAAAGGGCCTCTCCTGTTAAGCTTTGAGGAGCAGCATGGCCTTAACTTTTGAAACTAATGAACACCTGCAAACCCCAGATAGACTCCATCACCACGTAACAAGCAAACATAACTCCCACAACACAAACGCAGGCGCCCTCTCGTTGTGGTTTTTTTTTTTCCAAACTGTAGTAGGTGGCCTATTTAAAAGAATTTACTTCTTCCCTACAAACCACACCTCTTTGACATCACCATAGTTAAGACAGCACTACTGAGCCACTAACCCGGCTAACTGCACACATCTCTGTCGCCTCCTCCATCAGCCGACTGTGGAGCGTGGCAAGCTCCAGGAGCGTGGAGGAGGAATCCAGGATAAAGAGCTGTTTTTCTCCACCTGTCTTTTTTCCTTCATCTGCTCCCACCTCTAATAGTGACCAAGCAATCTCTTGCACCAGCACAGGGTCTTCTATCAGTACTTTGGCAAACAACTACAAGGAAAGGGGAAAAAAAAAGAAAAAAACTAAACAGAGAAATCATTATATACAGATGACAAAGGTCTTTAAATAATCTAGGGAACTGTTCTCCTTTTTCTTTTTCTGGAGTAAATCATCACTGGCACTGCTTCTGACATGCAACCTATGCAAGGTTACAATTGTGCCCACCCTGACCTATCCTGACCCCTAAAAATATACTGGTGTTTCACCACTTGCTTCGAAGGTAAAGACACTGAATCTATAAACCTGGCTTTACGCAAAGGACTTAACAAAGTTGTTCGAGTTGTTTGGGTTCTTTTTTGTATCTACACAAGATATTTGTCTTTTTTATTATAATCAAAATTCAGAAGGCTTCCAGATGTATATAGTTCTCTAAACCAGGGGCTCTGTAACTTGGTTTATTTATTACAAGCTGAGGCCATTACTCCTCTAAAGAGTGTGCAGATCCCAGCACATGAACGTATGATGCTCGCAAAAGAGGGACAGCAAACTCATACGGTCAGCTAACTCAGCAGAGCTGGACCCCTTTTCTGTGGGGATGGTGGAAGCCTCCAAAAAAGCAGAGATCCCAGGAAAGAAAAATTATCAAAAGCTGTAGCTTGATAATGTGGAGAGCTGAAAAGACGACAATGGTCCATTGGCTGTTGTGCTGTGGAAGTGGTGGCAAGAACAGCTCCTGGCCCTGTGTGTGGGAGAAGATGCTCCTTGTCTCTAGCTGTCACAGCTTGTGCCACTCTCCTCATTTCAGACAGGAGAGATTTAGCCACTGCTATAGCTGAGTGGCTTCACACTTTGCTCCTTATGACCAATGAATCATAGATTATGAGGAAATCTGAACCCAGCCATGCAGCTATTAGTAACAACAATCCAGATTTCAACACCTGCCATTCGCTACACCTTCCCAGCCCCACTGGGAAAAAAAAAAAAAAAAAAAAAGACAACACCCCAAAGCTGAGTGTCAGAAGTTGTGCAACTTTATTTTGTCCCCCTTCCCTGATACTTTTGTAATTCTATGACTCTGGACAATGGGTGGGACAGGACAACCCATCTTTATGTGCTTCTTCACAAAGCTGCTACAAGAAGAAGAGGTAATATGCTTAGACTGTAGCACATCTGTGCTAGACTTTAAGGAGCACTTGCTAAAGGTGAACCTGCTGAAGCACTATAACAGACTGATTGAAAAAGTCTGTCACATGATGTGTTTAAGAACAGAACAGCTATTTATCTCATGGGAATAACATGTGTATAGCTGATCCTGGCTTGGACTGAGCAAGAATGATCCAGCTTGTGATTGTCTTGTAATTCTAGAATTCACTTTTCTTTTTAGATGGCCTCTCCAATATTTTGACACAGGAAAAGCACTTGTTCCTAGGCTGGCAGCATCTGTACCTCACCCCTGGGTAATTTCTTTGTTAGGAAGTCAGATGGGGAATAAAAGTTGGATCTTGTAAAAAAGTCCTTAGTGAAGGGTTTGAAAAACATGAAAGAATGAGATTCAGGGTCACAAAAGGAGCAGTCCAGGAAGGACACAAAAGTTTATTTTAGCACACCAAGTCATAAAGAAAAACAATATATGATCATGTAAAGAATGCATCATCATGCCTATGCAAAAGGAAATCAAATTAAATCTGCTCCAGCAGAACTAAATTTCCTAAAATTTAAATCCTAGGCTTTTGCAATTTTAGTGCCTTCTAAACATTGCCTGCTTGCATGTGTTTGTCTCATCTGCAGCTTCTGTTGGAGGGACAGGAATAGGCAAGAAGTAAACACAGCAAACCCCCTCCCTTCCCCCCTTGGCAACAGCAGTGTGGTAACTTTAAGATCCATCACAGAACTCTGCCACCGACTTCTAGGATTTAAAGCTAAAAAGGCAAAGAATTGTTTGTCATCTGCTTTGGACAAAAGAGTAGTGAGACACTGCCAGTGGATTTTATTGGCAGCAGAGAGATGCTGGATAAGTAGTTCCTGAGATTTGCGCTAGGCCAGGGAGGGGAGAACCCTAGGTGGCTGTGCTCTTCTGCCTTTACTTTGCCTCTATACTTTCTTACCCATCACTGCCTTCACAGTCTCTTCATCTAACCAGTTCTGTCTCCATGTCTCAAACTTTTCATTTTCATCCCCACTCCCTTGATAAGCAAGTCCTGCTATCACTGGTTTTGGGTAGCTTCAGTCAATATCTTTACCAAACCATTCTCAACCCTCCACTCCCAGCCGAGGTGCTTTCTTGCCCCAGTTCGAGTTTGCAGCACACTTTTTTCCCTGTATCTTTTCCTTCCAAAAGGGAGGAATCCACTGAGTCTTAGTCCTATTCTCTGTCTCCCAGCTTTTCATCTACCTCAACCTTCATTCCCATTTACTGGCTGCCACCTCACTTACCAAGCCAGCTGCATTTTCTCCATGCTCCTGCCCAGCTCCTGCTCCACTAACAGAGCTGCTGTGTCTCCTGTGCCATCTGCTCAGCCAGCTTCCTCCACAGCCGCCGGTGAAGGCAATGTGAGTGACAGTGCAGGTGTACTCACTTTCAGTGTTCAGACCCAAATCAAATATAGATCACTTACACCAGAGCTATTATTGTACTGGAAAGTCCTGATTTGCCTCAGGTTATAGATGTACCAGGGCACACAGAAACTTCAGACAATATCTTCCTACTGACCGTGTGGCAATAGCGTATTTTAGTTTAGTTTATGCTGGCCAAACTAGGCAGGAATGAAAGCATAGCATATCACTACCTAATGAGCCTTCCCAAACTTGAAATGTATGCTCCAAAGTACAGCTGTATTACAATCTTGTAGAGAAAACAGGTAAAAAAAAATATTTTCCATTTCTTGCTCTCAGCAACAACTAAGCTGACTACTTAAAAAAAAAATCAGCTTGGCAGGGACATCCAGCATTGATAATTTCATTCACAATAATTAGTATTTAGCAAAATTATAAACAACCAAATTCAGAGTTCTGCACCAGGAAATGGTGGACATTACAGTAATAACTGGCTCCACCTATAACAATATTTGCTTTAATGTCCAATCTTTTTTTTTTTTCCAGACTGTACACACACAAAAACGCAAAACCTGGAGACTTACCATGATGTCACGTCAGTTTTAAGTGTGTGTATCTTCCTTCTTGTTAAGCTGATTGGTCCTACTTTACACTGGCATGAGATCAAGAGCTCTACCTTTCTGTGTTCATTTACAAAAAAAAATATTGTTTAAAGATAGGCAGAATGGATCTTCACCAATCATAAGCAAATAATTGAATTAAGAATTGCATAGCTAGACCTTTAACCAGCAAGCGTAAATGAACTAGCAAGATCACACTCTTGGGCATTCTGCTTTAAAGAGTCATTACTAACACAAAAATGGAACTTACATCTTTTTGAATCTGAGAGCTGTTCCATAGTTAGTTGTTCATCAACTACTAGCTGAAATACTTGTTTTTCTAGGTTACTTGCTTTACTGGCTGTTTTTGGTCTGCAGATGCTGTAGAATTCCTGGTAGATACAGTCAAGAGTTTTGGGGATCAAGCACACCAGATCAAGAGAAGGGTGAAACTCCAGCAAGTAAATAGTCTTCAAAGTAGGACTTAAAAACAACAAAAACAAAGAAAGAATAAATAGGTCTTAAATAAGGTTTCTATAAATTGTATATATAAAGAAACCTTGCAATTGCTTAATTTGCAAGAATAAATTGTGTTGGCTTTAGTGCACATCAGAAATCAATCATCAAATTTGAAAACAGAACTGAAGCCTTAATAAATGTAATTATGTTGGAACACATCTAAGTAGTCTCATTTGCTAATGAAAACAGAAAATGTTTAAAATTCTCTTTCGTTAGCTGACATGTTTTATGAACTGCATTTTCACGTCTATTATACCCACCCATTAAAACTGCCTGCACTTGAAAATAAGCCCTCAAATAACCAACACAAAATTAAAATGTGTGTAGGGGCAAAGGGCTTGAGACAGAGGCAGGAAACCAGATAGGACCAGAGAGAAGGGGCTCTTGACTTCTTGGTGTGTATTAGCCGCTGTGTAAACCCTTTGCATGACCCACAGTGCGGCACAGCTGCAGGATGGGGAACACAGAGGAGGTGATGTGATGGGGAACTGCAGGTGATGCCTGGATTCCATGTGTGAAAACACAGTACGTGCACACCCAACCAGGCAGTTGGGCTTGGAAGAGTAATAGACAGTGGCCAAAGGGCAGTGAAGGTTGTCAAGCCATGTCAGAATACTGACACAGCGAGCCTAAAGTGAGGCTAACCTCAGTACACACTTCCATCATTACTGTTTAATAGTCTGTACCCATGGGAATATTAACATTCCAGTGCACCGCAAGATGCAATTATCAGATCCATTGTCACGAAAGTGCTGCCAACAGTCCCTTTTTATTGCTAGCAATATGGTAGTGCTAGTGGCAACAGCAGCATAACAGTAGCCTCTTGTACCGAAAACCAAACTTCAGTTTGTGGACTAAAAGTCAAGTTACTAATTAAACTTCCCAAGCTGCCCAACTTGCAGCCTCTGAAATCAAAGCTCAGAGGAAGGAACTATCTTGTGGTAGGATACAGAGGAAAGCTGAAGCAGATTTTTAAACTGGAGGAAAAATGTGAGGATTTCAAATGTCGTGCTTTAATTATTAGCACAGGAATTCACAGCTATCTAAAATATGCTGCTTTTCAAAGTGAACTTTGTTTATATGCTCTTTAAAGTATCTTCTCGCTTACTCTAAACAGGACTAGTTTCTTACCCACTGTGAAACAGAAAAAAAAAATAGTTTATAATTTTATTTAGCTTCCATACCTCAAAATTACTATTTCTAATTGTCTCAAACAATAACAGATGTGGCTTTAACATGACATATGAAGCTCTGCAATCTTTCCAACATTTTATTTCTGATATTGAGGAAATGATAGCTTTCTGCTCTTGAGTTTCAGTCCTTCAATTTACAAAGCATCAACAGATTTTATTTTCAAATCAGCATTGACCCATCTTAACACCATAAACCCATCCAGGCTATAATAAAAGTTTCCTATTCTGGATTTCACTTCCTACTTGCCCAAGACAGATATACTGTAAATTCACTACTTGATGGTTTACTATGTCCCTCAGCAGTTGCAGGTTAAGTTGCAAACAGAAGCATTTGTCTTTGTGGCTGTTGACAAAATATTCAAGCTTGAGGTCAAATCAAGCTTATGCGTGATGTCGGTTATAGCTTGGTCCAAAGAAAATCTTTCCTCTGGATCCAAAGCATGCTGGTAAGCTTCAAAGTAAACATCTAGAAGCTGAAGAGATATTCAGAAGCACATTTAGAAAGGTTTATTCACCTAAATATTCGTTCTTTGTTGGGAAGAGATTTCTGAACACAGAGTTTGCCGCCTGTATCAAACCAAGAGTGAGCTGGTATGGCATCTTGTTTCAGGCACAGGCTATTACTGGATGCTTCACCAGAAAGCTCAAGCACAGAACATACAATAAGCTGCTCACAGGAGAAATTTCTTCCAAATTTTGCATAGTTTTCACTGAAGAATGAGGATTTTTTATTCTACACATTTTTCCTTTAAAAAATTAACAAGGCAATGTACTTACTACTTTAAAAACATCTACTTCTTTCCACATCTAATCCATTCTCTGTTTCGTTTCCAGTACACACGCTGGTTTTGTGACTTTGAAAACCTCCGTTTCCCACAACCTGAAACCTGCAGACTCATCCAAGCCTCTCCGTTATCTTGTTTGGCAATGACTGCCACAGTTATTTTACACTACTTTTTTTTGGAGAAACTCCAAATTAATTGAAGATGTAAAGATGTACAAAGGCATATGTCCTCTTCAGGCTCCTCTACCAAGAATAACTGTAAAGTCTTATTTAAATAAAGATTTTAATTACACATACTCACAGCTTAGGACAGAAAAAGAAATGTGCCAACCACGGCAACACGTGAACACTTGAGATGACACTGTAGTACTTTTTGGTCAGATGACAATTTGGGGATTGAAAACATGAACATCCAGTGCTCTTTATTCCGGAAAAATCGGTCATATCAATATGAAATTATCGAGATCCAGCTGTGTCTGGCATTGACACAGAAGTAGAAAAGCATCCACATTACTTTCCATACTGAGACCAGAAGACTGTGGAATAGTAAGATGCAGAAGGGCTTACGAGGTAACTCAGTAGCTGAGGATTCAGATCTCAAGAGTCAAGTTCTCTTATTTAGACCTGCCTGACCCGAACTGTTCTGGAGGAAGCTAAGGCACTGCTTGAGCAACAGGTCATTACAAAGTTTTATATTGGCAAAGCTAAGCTGTCTCAGCTGCTGGACAAAGTGTTATTGTTTCCTCATTCAGAAAGAACTCTGTTCCAGCTGGAAACAAAGCTAGTGAGACCCACTTCCATTTCATTTCAGCTAAAAGCAAAAGAACTCCAGCTACAGCACATCTGCGCATTTAATCCTGCCTAGAGAGTTGGGTTGTGAGAGTAGTTCTAGAATATACCCTTTGATGATTTTGGAAGAGGATTAGTGCATTGCTGCTGCAGAGGTTTCATTCTTCTCTAGTGGGACTTTTTGTTCCAAAAAGAAAGCAAGTTTCCTTATATGGAAGGCTTGTGATAAAAATAAAAGGTAGGTTCACAGAGGTAGCATGATCAGCAATAGAAAGCAAAGCCTATTGGGATGAGAGCAGAACCTTAGTGAACTAGGCCGTTCAATAGTATTTTATATGGCTCTGTAACATACTCCTCTATGAAAACAGGAGAGTGGCCTTAGGAGATTTCCTAAACTACAAACAGCTAGTTTAGTTTAAAAGGTTTTCTATTTAAAGCCTCTCCAATGGTACGCAGGAGATTCCCTAACACCCTCTAGCATTCCTATTTTGAGAGCTGCCCTGGGTTACACCAGGACTGAGAACAAAACTTTTCAAGCGTATGGAGGTGACCTCAATTAGTGCTATTTCTCCCTGCTTCTGAAGTGGACTGTCTGCTCCTTTCCGCTTCCTGACACTCACAGCATTGTCCTTGGGACTGGTGAGGCCCACAGACAGCAACGCACTTCCAAGGTCCTCTGTGTCCCTTCCTCTGAACTTGTCTACTCTTCATCTTTCAAGAATGGAGTCTTTGAGCAGAAACCCTATATGCTTTTATGTGCCACGGCAAAATAGAGACACATGACTAGATTCAGAGAGAGGAAGGGGAACGCCCGCAGGATATGCAGCAGCCGTTGTGAATGGCAAAGCTGCAAATTACTTAATGCACATTTTTAGTGTTTGTTTGTTTGTGGGCTTTTTAACTTCATATTAAATCATAGCATTTTTTTTTTTCTCAAATAGATGAACAAAGAAGAAACAAATTTATAATATATATAGAACAACATATATAGGTTTTATTAATAAATGGATTGGGGTTTATGCTGTAACATACAAAATACATCTCTGGTTCCCTCTGACACAGGGTAATCCAAATGATGGGCCTAGTCAGCTGCAGACTGAGCCTCTCCTCCCTGGGCTTCACAAAGATGCAATGATTACAGTTCTAATGACAGTCATAAAAAGTTTCTTGCACCAGCCCCAGAAAGCAGGGACAGGCAGGACCACAGAAAAAAATTTGCATCGTGGACTTCCTGGTGGCCCAGAATCCCCAGGGTTGGACCTGATTCTTCCTAGTCTGCATTTGCTCCATCCCCTGGCATGGAAGGAGGAACACAACATGCTCTGCAGTTTTGCTCTGGAGTTGGCCTTGTCCTTCCTGATTATCTTCCCCAATTATCCAGTGGCGGGTGACTCTCCCTAATGCCTTGCAGAAGCACTTTCAGCCCCTGGCACAGCAGCTATGGGTGCTGATGTCTGACAACAAAAGCATTTCTGCTCTCTTGTTCCAAAAGCCATTACATGTGGTCCTTTAGACCCAACACACAGCATCCAGCAGCTCCAACCCTCTGTGCCCAGCCCAGCACCAGGTTCCCAATGCATCTGAAACTTGTACCACCACTCATGGTAGCTGGCTCTGGCATCCATGTGTAAACACAATGGGAAATGCTGTTGAAAGGGAACCTTACACAACTTGAAGTGAACTGATTGCAAATCACTGTTTTTAGACCAATAAAAGGTTTGGTACCTGGCATTTTTTTTCCAAGACAGCAGTTTCACAGGTCCAGAGGTCAAGCAGCATAGCACGTCGATTCACAGAGGCATGTACCCAGCCAAGAATGTTGCTGCCACTGAATTGCTCACAAGTTACGTTGCCTAAGAGAAAAAAAATTAAGTAGAAAACAAGCAGATGCCAGTATCAGAGGAATTTCCACATGCCTAGAGTCCCAGGGCTTGTGGACTTTTTATTTATAGCACAGGATTGTGGTTTTTGCTTGCCAGGGAACCTTAGGCCAGGAAAAGATTTCAAGTTCCACAAGCTTTGGAGGGCCCCAGAGTATTCAGCAAGGCAAAGAACAAGCACACCAGGCATTTGATTAAACATGTCTCTTCCATCATCTTTTAACAATCTTTTATTCCCTGAGATAAAGGGCAATGGCTGGAGTTCAAAAGACCCACATCAAGAGATAAAGTCAGAAAAAGCCAGAGAAAACTAGGGAAGGAAAGTTAAGAGAAGCTTAATTTTTCACTGCACCAAATCATATTGGGATCATCTTCGCCTCCTCACCTTCAGTCTCAGATCAAAGAAAAGCCGCATGGACTACTCAAAGATAAATTTTACAAAGAGATATAGCAGGGCAGAGCACAGACCTAGGGGAGAGCTTTCTTTTCAGATGGCTTGGTATCAGAAAAGTCAGTCTTCATAATTTAAAAATTACTGTGAAGGAAGGAAAAAAAATTACTACAAATGTTTCTACACTAGCAGCCCATGAGAAATCCTTAAAGAAATCACACTTTTGGTTTCTTGGTTGTCATACTATCTAATTTAGAGCTAATTTTGACAATAAATGATAGATCAACTTGAGTGAATCTGAAATGTTTAGAGCTGCAGAGTTAAAAATCAGCCATGGAGTAAATAGAAGAGACTTCAACAGCTACTCTTCAGCTCCAGACTTTAAGTGTGTTATTTTTCAAAAGCTGAACAAGAGAGTCATTTGAAGTCCATGATCACTGATGAAGGTAGCATTAAAGGCATTTGTGTCCATGGCATACAGAAAGAAACCATAATGAGAAGGAGCATAAGGAGCTAGGACAGGTTGCACGTGACCAGTCCTCAAGTCTACTGTGTGCAGGTGATAATGAAGTGACATATAAACACAGGAACTGCTATACCAGCCTACCAGAGTACCCTGCCTCATTCAATAGTCGGCCTCCTGTCATGACAGAATCACAGAATGGTTGAGGTTGGAAGGGACCTCAGGAGGTAATCCGGCCCAGCCCCCTGCTCCCAAACAGAGTCACCTAGGGTGAGTTGCCCATGTGTTTGGTCAGGTTTTGACTGTCTCCACAGATGAAGACTCCACAATCTCTCTGGGCAACCTGTGCCAGTGTTTGACCACTCTCACTGTAAAAATATGTTTTCTTGTGATCAGATGGAATGTCATGTGTTTCAGTTTGTGCCCTTTGCCGCTGGTCCTGTCAGCGGGGACCACTGAGAAGAGTTTGGCTCCCTCTTCTTCATTCCCTCCCATCAGGTGTTTGCACACACTGATTAGATCCCTCCTGAGCCTTCTCCAGGGAGAATAGTCTCAGATCTCTCAGCATCTTCTCATATGAAAGATGCTCCAGAAAAAAAGTCCACAATGAGGACCTTCAGGTGACTTCAAAGGAGGTCCTAGCAGGCCTTTAGGCATTCACAGGTTTGTAAAGGTTTTTGATCATCTTAATCCTCAGGTCTGCCCTGCATTCTCTGTCAGAACATTCAATTTCAAGGAAGCATACTAAAACATCAAAACATCATCCTATCAATACAGAAAGTAATTCCAGTGATTTAAGATATATTTTGTGCAATTCTCTGAATATCATACGTGTTTGTTGCATTTATTCACTGTTTTCTAATGGTGCTCTCCCCATACTTTCTACAATTACAAACTGCTTCCTCCTCACTATTCTAGAAGTACAACTGTTATTTTTAGAAATCTGTAGTACAGTCTGCCTCAAGTCGGTTCCTACTACTAAGAAAAAAAGCAGCAAGAAAAAAGGAAGTCAAATATTTTGCAGCTTCTTACTTACAGCTGAGAAAAGTTTAAAAGTGGTAGGAGGTGAATTCAATTCTGCAGAAAAGCAATCCAATACATTAATTAAAAGACATTCAGAAACAATTAACATTTTTCTTTTCTGACTCTCTTTCTGTGCCTTGAAGATGTGCTTGCTCATTATATTACTTAGCTATATCAGTAAACGTCCCTTCTGTGTAATTTTCACTTCCAGGATGACTTTGATGTCTATGACCCTGAATAAGTGCAAAACTGTGACTTTAACAACATGTGACAAGCAATTTCACATGCTCTGTTAGGTCTTTGTAATACATTCATCACTTAGCTAACTAGGAGGATAAAGAAAGGACCCAAAAATCCAGTTAGAATGTGGTCCTGTGGAAGTACAGCAATGATTCAAGAAGTCATAGGATCGGCCTACCTCAAAAACAGCAAACCAAATTGTCATAGGTGTTTTGGACCTGTAGATAACTTACTTTTATCTTTCTCAATGTACTGGCTGCCCATAAGCAGCAGCTGGCTCTCAAGCTCCTTCAGGTCCTGTAAAGCCACATCATATATGATGTAAGCCCCTTACTGGTCCTGTGTGTGAATGTATCCATCTTCACTAGTGTGGAAGTTGTCATGGCTTTCCGCCTCTGCAAACTTCATGAGCGCTGTGGACCTATGCCGTGAAAGAGACACACAGAGATACAAGCAGTCACCTCTGCAAGGATTGCAGTTCTGTATAATCACCATATCTAAGGGTGGATCTGGCCTATGAACACAGTATTTTGTCACTAGCAAAGATCAAGAAAATGAAATACTGCCAAAATATTATTTTTTACAGGTAACACCTACACTGTGGCTTCATTTATACTACCATGGAGCAAGACAAACTGTACAAGATTTCTGTTGTACCTGGTTTTTCTTTCAGGCATATAAATCCACAAAAAAAAAAAAAAAAGCACCAAGAAGGCATCAAAATGAGAAGATTAGCTCTTGAACTAAGGTAGAACTCTTTTGCCTTTTTCTAGTTTAGCTCAAATTCGGGAAAAAGGTTTCTTAAATTCTGATATTCAAATACAAAGTCAACATATTTTTTAAAGCCTTCTTGGGTAAGTTACACTTGCAAGATTTGGAGATAAGCCCACAGCCACAAAGACTTTAGCACTAATTAAAAGGACCGCCCATCGACTGATGTTTCAAATTGCTGTGACATCAGCACTTGTTCAGTATAATAGTTTAACACTGACTTTACTTTTCTAAAAAAAAAACCATCAGCATCTTTAAAAGAATCATCTACCTCGGCAGTGAGTCACTAGTTAGCTTGGTAACACCCCAGGCAAGAATCCAGTACTGTAGTCAGCAGTTAGCTTTCAAAATATTGTTTCTTGACTAGGAGTGCCACAAAGGGAATTACACACATCTACGTCTAGGTGTATAATTACAGAAGTTATTCTCCCAGTGTAAATAAACACTTGGTGCAGGGGTATAGCCATAGAAGCCTTTAAAAACGGTTCTTCTTGCAAGAAGCTAGCAAGCAAATACAAGCTCCTTGTTTTCCACTGTTTGTTTTTACTGTTTCCTGGTATGTGATGCACCTTTGTTCTCAATTCAGTGCCAAAACGATGCACTGGCTCTCCTAACATCTGCCTTTACAAGATCCCCAATGGTACTGAAACTTTACCTGCTAGCACCTGGATCACTCAAATTCTACTAAAAGAAAGGATGGAGAAAAGGAAAATGTATTTGCTTTAGTCTTGGAACTCTTAGCCAAATTTAAACATACTGTGAAGAACAGCTTGCCAGCATCACAGATCTATGCTGGATCAGAATTCATTCTTTGCCGTAAAGTTAATGAGGCAGCCCTGTAAAATATATGCCTGATTTGAACATAATGTTGCATCAGCGCGGTCAGATTCCTTTCCTTTTTTTGATACGGTGTTCTGCACACTCTGTTCTTTCCTTATTCTTCCGAACAGACTATGTGTTTCACTGCTCTTAATGATGGGGTGCAGAATTTTCTAAAGGTTAAATCAAAGCCCTTATAGAAGAATTAAATAGAACTTGATTTAGGTAAATAACTGAACAAATACTGAGCTGACCTCACTGTAGCAGGTAGAAGGGGGTTTTAGCTGTGTTTTTAAACATCCTCATGGAGAACATTAATTGAAATATCTCCACTTTCAAGCTCTTGATTTTTTTACCAGTGATTCCTGCCCTGTCCCACTCCTAAAAATCTCAGTCAAGACTCCTGCATTCTGCAAAAGGGGCATATGACTATAAAACTAGAGAGTTCTTACAAAACAAAACTAAAGATAAATGAAGACTTTCTCCCTGTTATGTTTGTTTTGAAAAACATATTTTAGAGAGACTGCTCAAGCCTTCTAAACACTACTTATGCCTATAAAAAACGTTAATACCCAGTTATATGTCTATAGCAACAAATCAAGTAACTGGATATTTGTGTGATGTTTTTTGCCTGCAGGTTTTGGCTTTCCTCCTCTAGCTCTGCTCAGGTTTACTGGGGCTTAACAAATCCCTTTTGAGTTATAAAGCAACACTCATGCACCTCCATATATTTTATCTACTTTCTTCCAAGCTGAATCTCAACAGGGGATAGAAAAGAGTTTTAATTTAATGCAATGCCTTGTTTTGCAGGGCCTTCTGAAACTGAAACTCACACCTCTGATGATCTCCATCCCAAGCAGCCTGCTAGAAAGGGTGCAAAACTGCATCAGAATCTCAGTTTCAGATACATTGTGAGCTAAGCCATCACATGGCTCACAGCTTACCATGCGGAGGGATTCATAACCCAAGTACTCCTCCAATTTTGGACATAGATTACATGCTAAAAGTATTTTTTAAACAATGCCATACAATTTGGCATTTACAGCACACACCAGAAGTATGTTAGATAGGTCTCATTTAGTTTGCCAGTAAAATGGCTCTATTATTGTTTCAGTTCTTAAGAGATAGTCTGTGCAGTATACTAAAAAAAAAACAAAAACCACATTAGAGACTGTTGTTAAGGAAATACTGTTGCCCCTGCTTCTAAATTTGTTGCCAATTAAACTGTAACAGGATTAGTAAATATTTATCTAGGCTTCAGTTGAAGTTCAAGCGTATGTATCTCGATCCATGTATTCGTTCAGGGGCAAGAGAGGCCACTGTGAAATAATGTCTCTTTCATTGCTAGGAGCTCTCTGAAGTATTTCATAGCTCATCTCCAGATCAGAGAGAGCTTAGATGGAAGGTCAGGATTGATCTTTGCATCACTTCTTCTGCAAGAGAAAAAAAAGGAATGAAAATAAAGGTGTATTATGCAGAGATCAGAAGAAGGCTTTGTCACAATGCTTGCTTCTCAGAAAACTGACACCTCTCATTGGAAAAGTTTTAAATTACTTTTTCTGACTTGAAAATTCGAAGATGCTGGACCACCCAGTTCAACATTTCTTAAGTGGAAAATCACAATTTTCTAGTTCGAAGTAGCTTTTCATTTAGGAATTTTAATTGATTAGAACTTTAAAGGATAAATGTCACCATATTAGAAATAAAACTAAAGATACCTTTAAAATGTCATCAACTCCATTTGCTCCCACACATTTTATTTTCAAAGAGGTTTAGACTTTTTATGTTTAGGGACACAAAGTTATTTCTGGTTTGCTTTTTTTTTTTGTAGCTGAGGGCTGAGTTTTTAACATAAGCAACAAATGGAGTGGAAGTCTATTTCCTTTTTGGTTGTAGCCACAATTCTTCCACGAAGTGGCTTGTGTGTTTGATTCTCTGTGTTTCCACAGCAAAAAAAAAACACCCAGACAAACAAGTTTTCAGTAAATGAGAAATAAATGTGAGCTAAAAATGTTGAAAAAAACTCCTACTAGTACTATTGTGTTTCTTCAGGCTTTCTACATGAGAACTTCGGGATGAGTGTTACGTAGCAGAGCTGCAAGGAAATTCCACAGCTCAGAAGTCAAAATACTATATCACATCAAACCACTAAAGTCAGCATGACATATTAATTCTGTTCAGTATATTTTACCAAAAAAAAAGTTTGGGAAACCAATGTTTGATGAGCCCTAGGAATTTAATTAGAATTATTATTTTTCCAATCTGTGAAGCTAAATGTGCTAATTATATCACTTCAGTCACATGCCTTAACCCAAAATTAAAAAACAGTAAGTCCTAAACTCTACCTAAATCTAAGTAATAAATTTTTAAAGTCTTCAGGAGTCACATAAACAAGCATTTCCATGAATTGCAAAATGCCTCAGATTTCTCAGAAACATCTACTCTGTGTGATAATCTCACGTTTACAAAGGTCCTAGTTAAAACACAGCCAGCAGCACCAGTCTAAGGACATGATTATCTGGCAGGCAGTATTGACATTACACCTCTACATGCCTGGAGTTTCTTAGAGGTTTGATACAGACTGCTGGCAGATACAGGTCTTTAGCGTGCTAAGGCGAGACGGGTGGTTCTGAGGAATAAGCTACACTGAATCCCTCAGATGACTCAGCAATTGATCACGACATAGCTCACATGGAAGAGAGAATTGGATTAGGTAATCTTGTCGAAGCACATGTTTTGGAGGACTAAAGACTAGGTGGTTCCTCACCTTGCAGTCAGCTGGCATGTAGTGAGTACATGGCTGTGAACTCAAGCCACCAAAACCATCTTTAGCTCCTGGAGTCTCAGGTGATGTAAGAAAAGAAGGGACAAGTAGGCTGTTCTCCTCACCACGTGCTTCCTGGTGGCCATCGCTGTGCCCTCTTCTAATCCTAGCAGCTGCAAGCTACTCGTATAACTACACCTTTTTCAGACAGGAAAAATGTAATTACATTTTTGCTACTCAAGGAGATTTCTAAACCTTTCTAAAGTAGACAATTTTGCTAGGTCTGTTGTCTAACAGAAGGCTGCTGCTGCCTACAGCACTGACTGTCATGGAAACCTGCGGTATGGAATAATGGAAAAGGATGGCACTACTGCTTCTGTCAGAGAAACAATAGGTTAACATAATTTTTCTTCCTTCTTTCAGGTTTTATTAAATACATACATGCATACATATATATGCACAGATAAACAATTTTTTACCCTCTTTCATTCTTCTTTCTGAAGGATGCCAGAGGCTTACCAGAGCTGATACTTCCTACATCCTCCCCACTGTGAGCCACAGCTCTGTTGTTATCCTCAGTAGTTAGTTCCTAGTTCCAGCACATGTAGCTAAAAATTGGTGTGGTAAGTACGCATATGATTCTTATTTGACAGCTTTATGCACAGGCTCTATCATAACAAAAGGAAAAGAAAAGGAAAGGAATTGCCATACTGGATGAAATTAATAATCCAGACAGCAGTGAAATTATCATGGCACATAACTCCACAATATTTGATTGCTTTCCAGTCCTTAGTGTTTTATCCTTATAAAGTCTCTGGGCTATGAAAGAGCTATTCCCATTCCAAAGACAAGACTGCAGCAAGGGTCAGGTCAAGGAACTTTTCCAAAGAAATTCAGAACATCTGTTTGATCAAAACCTCAACCCAGCTACATCTGACCTCCTAGTCCATCCTTTGGCCTCCTGCCATAAAAGAGAAATTGGTTCTTAGGCTCCAGCAGATCATACGCTGAGCATGGCACAAAATCATAGTGTGGCAACAAAGAAGTAACATCAGACCAACCTGTAGAGAAGTTTTACTGTGGCGTATACACAATATCCCCAACACAAACATATATGAAATGCTCTGGCTAACATTCTGCAAAATTAAGGGTAGCAGAAGAGTAGCAAGCAGGAAAACAGCTCTACCTGCTATACCAGCTATACCTCAACTCCATCAGGGCCGCCTTCTCACATGCATCAGGAGTTACTCCACCAACATCAGTGAAACTAAACTGGCATTAGTACCAGTGTAAATGAGAAGATCACTATGAGTCACATAGTATTTATTAATTGTGGGACATTATGGTCAGTGATTTACTAGGCATTATCCAATTGATTTCCTCAGACAATCAGGTATATAACAAAAGTTCGTCCTCTTTAACCCACTTTTCTAAACCAATTTATTTTACCACTTCATTTGAACTTGGATGGCCTATGTTGGAATTCTTTACAGTGTGTTAAGGGTTTTAGAGCATTGATTTTGGCATTGTTTTTTCTGACTAGAGAAAATCCTGTTAATGTATCTTCACAAATTGGTGCTTGTTAAATGTATCCTACTCAACATGAGACATCCTAACAAAGTTACTCATAGAAGTGACACAGATAAACCCAGGACTATATTGGCTGTTCTACAAATTTGCAAGTTGACATGAGTGTATTGTCTTCAAAAATTCTTTCAAGCCAAACAAATCTTGATGTCAAACTGTCAAACAATTAATTCTTTCCATAATCCTTGTAATGACAGATTATCTGTTAACTGATTTCTCTGTCCTTAATAAGAGTGATCATCCTCACTCATCCTGTCCTTGTTGACTACAAAGGTCTAATTTCTTAAATTTTAGAAAAAACAAGTCCTTCAATCTCTATTACTTAAAATAATGTGAGATCAAATAGAATTAAAATGTATTTTCCTGAATCAATAACATCAATTGTACATAACTATTAAATATCAAAACAAGTATATGGACTAAGCATGGGATGAAGCATTTCCACTTAATATTTCCACTTTGAAAAGATACAGACAATGCCGTCTGAAAAATGCCAGTAAAATGAGGAAAAAAGGGTAGCACCTGAATTTTTATTTAAAAAACAGAGACGTGGACAGCACTTTTTTTTTTGGTGAATTCTAGCTTTGCTATACCATCATGATTAGACTGTTTCCAAGTTAGGTTTTGAATTAACCTAATGCTGCTGAGATCAGTCATGTTCCTTGCATTGTCCCCAAACAGGTACTCTTTCCCAACCCAGTCATGGACTCAGTGCACTTCATAGATGCACAGTGCAATCATGTTTTCTTTCTTTTTTTTCTTCATTAATCATCATGTAGCTGGCATGAGTCAACTCAATGTTTTGTTTTTTTTTTTCCCCGAAGTTTTCATTAAGTAATCAAATATTTCCTGGTCAAGGTCAGCTTAAGGTAGGAAGAACTGTATGTTTTTACATGTGGGAGCTTTTCCTGATAGAAAAATGTGGGTTTATTTTTGAACATGGAGTTCATATCAGGCTTGGGGTCAACTGATCAGCAGGAAAGAGGGAATGGGGAGGGACTAAACGCTATCTCTCTCCCTCTGTTCCCTTTCCTACATGTTTTGTTGCATAGCTTCTGTATCACTGTCCTGCTTAGTCCTGGACAAGAGCAAGGGTGCTTATTAACATTGGGGCTGCATCCAGCCTTAGTAGCTGAGACCTTTCCTCTTTAAAAAAAACAGCAGCAGAGCAAGGAGATTGTGTAGTCCTTTCTTAGCTTGCCACCAGGGCTCACTGGTGCGAGTAGGCAGGCATGGGTAGAACCATCCAAATGAAGCACTGGGCTGCAGATACAGGAACTCTGAGTACTGCTTTTATAGCGAGTCCAGATGAGACCACAAAGAGGATCAGAAGGCTGAAGCACCTCTCCTATGAGGACAGGCTGAGAGAGTTGGGGCTGTTCAGAAGAGAAGGCTCCGGGGAGACCTTATAGCGGCCTTCCAGTATCTAAAGGGGGCCTACAGGAAAGACTGGGAGAAACTCTTCAGCAGGGCCTGTTGTGAAAGGATGAGGGCTAATGGCTTTAAAATAGAAGGAGGTAGATTCAGACAGGATATAAGGAAGAAATTTTTTACAATGAGGGTGGTGGAACACTGGAACAGGTTGCCCAGAGAGGCGGTGGATGCCCCATCCCTGGAAACATTCCAGGCCACGTTGGATGGGGCTCTGAGCAACCTGATCTGGTTGGAGAAGTCCCTGCTTCTTGCAGGGAGGTTGGACTAGATGGCCTTTAAAGGTCTTTTCCAATCCTAACGATTCTATGATTCTGTACTTGTCAAAGCAGCAGCTGTGAACAACTTCTGAGTTAGAAGGACAATAAAGAAATAGGGAATCAAAGCCCATCAAAGGGATACCTTCAAATTCAGAGGATTAGTCACAGAGCTCTTCATGTAAGGCATAGCATAGTTCCTACAAATTCCCCAGATACCAGAGAGGTAGGTCCTACTTCTCATTCACTACCCTGCCAGTTAGGCCATTTGTGAGGGTTTTTTTTCCCTCTCCAAAACCTGATGAGCTCTCACAGCTTCTGCTCTCACAGCTTCTGAACCTCCATGAGGCTGTTGCCCACAGATACCACTTCCTTCACGAGAGAAGGAACTTGCTGTCACACCTGCCCCTGCACAAAGCAGTCATCTGCTGTCCGGTTCACAAGTGCTCAGCTGCTGGATGACCTCCAGCAACCAAGACATCCCACCATCTTTCCTCCCTTCTCCTCTCTACAGGCATCCTAACCCATTCCCTACTACTACACTCTTCAGTAAATACTATGGCACACTTCTATTTGTTGTGGCCCTAGCTCTGCTACAGGCACGTATGCATGTTATTTTTAGGTAGGTGCCATCTCACACCACTTGGGTGAGACTGCACAGCAGCTAGAGAGCCCCAAGGATGAAAGGATATCATGTCTCCTTTTACTGCTGCTAAACAGGACCTGCCCAGCTGCAATGTAGGGTTGCAAGCCCAAGCCACATACATTGAATCATCTATGCAGCCCTACATTGCAGTTGGGCAGGTCCTGTTTAGCAGCAATAGCAGGAGGCTGAATTTTGAAAAAGGGAAACATTGGTATCCAAACAGAAATCTCTCAGGGGAGCCCTCTATCAGAGCTGACAAAAGCCTGCTAGACATATTAATTGACCATTATTCATAATTTCTCCTTCTAAGTACCTGGTGGAGCTCAGTGCAAGCATAGATCTCCTTCCAGACATGATCGTAGCTCTGTTGTCCTGAGGCATGAGAAGTAGCAGCAAAACTTGGCCGTGCAGGATGTGGTTTGAACACCGCTGCCATGTGTTCCTGGAGATCTTCCATCACCCTCCCTGCATCTGAGACTTTTTTTGGAACCATGTCAAATACAGATAAAAGATTCGCAAGGCAAATGAGTCAGCGTGCCAGCCTCCATTCCACAGTGAGTCAGGGTCACTTCAGAGCATCTAGTGAGGGACCACCTGTAGCACCGCTCGTTAATGCTGCTCCTTTATTTGGGAAAGTTGTCTGCTGCTCCCTCGTAGAAAACATAGAAACGGGTTTGTCTGTCACAGCATACAGAAGGAATGCACTGGAGAAGAAAGAATACAAAAGCACTTTTTTTCTAACTGAGATCTATGGAGGGGAGGGACTACTGGGTAACCTCCTCTCTCCTTTCCTGTCACTTCTCACCCTTAAGAAGGTGTACATGTTTCTTGACCAAAACCAAACCTATCATATTTGTTGAGCAAGCCATTATGGAAAAACAAAAGAGAATGATCTTTTTTTCATTGTCTCAGTGAGCTGCAAAGCCTTTTTAACTTTCATTAGTAGTGATGATAGCTTTTGCCCAAGCTTTCTGGGAAAATTATGTGTTGTAGCAAGATATGAAAGAATGTTTTCTTTGTGAAATATCAGGCATGGGGAAAAGGTCTGAAAACAGGTATCATAAAATAAAGCTTATTCCAGTCCTAAATTTAAAAAAGAAAAAAAAAAAGACCATAAATGGCTAATCTGAGTATCATCAAAATCAAAACCATTCAATTATTTAAAATACTATAAGCCAACTTCAGCTGCAAAGTCTACACATCCACGTTCTGATTCCTGCAATTTAAAAAGAGTTCTCTCTCAAATCCTTTGTGAGACTCACAAAAATAAATAATGAATGTTAAATGGGAACCAGGGAGATTAAATATATACAGAGTACTGCCAAAAAAAACAGGTTAAACAAAATCAGAAGTAGTACAAAAGTAATTTTTTAAAAATATATCTAATCTTGTGGTTTTTTTTTTTATTGCCACTTGTATCAGAAGTATAATTTGAAGAACATGATCATGCTTTAGAAATTATTGGCATCAGTAGAATTCCATTGATATGAATTCTAGCAAAGAATTGACAGGAATTCTAAGGGGATTAAGACCAAGAGTTTTATAGGACTCTTCTTTACCACGTTTTGAACAAAGATCCTGAAAAGTCAAAACAAATGGAACCTCGCTTAACAGAGGAGAGAAAAAAATAATGATCATTAAAAGTGGAGGGGGCATGGGAGCAAGCAGCCTTTAATTAAAATGTAAATTAGGTATCAAACCCCACAGAAATTATTTTTCCACTCATTTCCCAAGCATTTCCTTCATTGACTTCCTTATTTATTGGAAACAACTTCCGATCTATTACTGCTTCTCTACTAAACACCGTTACCATCCAGTGTTTCACCATCAAGCACCTTTGCTTCCTTAGAGTTATATTTATTTTTAGGCTTGTTAGACACTGAAACACAAAATCAGAAGTCAGGCAGTAGGAAGAGGCTTGAGGAAGGTGAGCAGGGTGGGAAGCCAGCAGCCTCCATTTTCCCTTTCCCAGGTCACAGGGCAGTTTGCTACAGCACAGCCTTATTGTTCTCCTACCTCCAGTCCAAGAGAAGCTGCTTACAAAAGCTCCCTGCTGTCATTTCAGTGAGGTCATCTTCAGATGCAGGCAAAGCAAGTAGCCATCTAAAGAGGATACAGGAGGCTGATGAGATCCTAAGCAATCCTGAGACAGCTGGGCAGCAAAGCAGGCACCATCCCCGCATGCAGTCCATGGCTACAGCATCATGGGCTCTACTCTGCTGACCTGGCACTGTCTGTTTCGGCCAGTTTCTAGGTGTTTTCATGTTGCTTTTGTTGGTTTTTTGACATCCTCTCACTCTTCTGCCCCATGCCATCCACAGTTCCCATGCAGATTGGAAGCCCTATCCTCTCATCTCTGGCTAGCACTCTCCAAGGAAGGTAGCAACCCCACAAGGGTCCCAAATCAAGGCTTGCCCACAACTCAAACACATACATAGCATCATCTAGGGCTCTGTGCCAAGCCCACTACCCTGTTTCTAGGCAGCAAGGGATCTTCAAGCCTGAGGACAGAGGTATTTGGAGGGACTCCAGCAGTGGTTCCTTGGGGAGAGAAGACCAAGGAGCCCAGTGACATTTCAGGGCTGAAATAGCTTCACATGAGCTGGACACACAGCTTTGGCTGCTCTGGTGTACCCAACACTGCCCGGGTACTAAAGGAAGAAAGAGATGGCTCACCAAGGACTTTCCATTTGGCAGGAAAGGAATGTGATTACTGATAGAAGAGGGCACATAGCGGCACGACTCCTCCACAGCTTTAGAGAAGGAATTTATTTTCTGGTTCCTGTGCAAAACCAAGAGCTGAACTACAAGGTGTTCTTCTCAGTCATAGTGCTTCAGGCTCACCTGGGGGACGAGAGGCTGTAATCTCATCCTCTGATTGTCAGATCAGTATGGCTGGCTGAGATATTTATACAGATCCAGCTCTACAGCAGCAGTTCATCTTAATTGCATTAGTTCTCCTCACTCTTGAGAGGCATAGAACTCCTGTTAGACCAGTTTTACAAAGGAGGAAACCAGACCTGCTAAAATTTCACTGGAAAAACGAGGCAACAGTCCAGTGCACCCGACCAGGCTGTCATCCACGCATCTGCAGGAGGCATGAATGAGCAGAGCTTACTGGGCATATGAAAAAGTCAGCCCTGCAGGGTACATTCAGTGAATATGATGCAATTAGGACAAATGAATACTACTCTACACAGATGACCACTATTTGCAAGACAATGATGTGAGGTCTTAAGGGTGCCTTAGGCTCATTGTGGATGCAAAGTAGGCCTGATCTGTGAATGCAGGTGGCCATTTTTCCAGGGAGGCTGGATGACAGACAGCCTAGACACGGCTGTCCTGCAGGACATCCTCAAAATGGCCAAAAATGGCAACGTATCACCAGAATCAAGAGAATCTGTGAAGCTAAAATCAAAACAGAGACAATCAGTAACTCCTCCCTGGGGCACAGGCAATCTGTACATCGTGCCATGCCAAGTTTTAGACTCGTACCTCACTACCGGAGCATCTCCACCTGTCTTTTGAGCACAGGTCTGAACTTCAGTCACATTAAAAAACAGCTGTTCTGAGCAATCCCTTTGACATAAATTCCAAGGCTGATTTTGACCTGACTTAACTGAACTTCAGAGCTTTTGAATATTTATGCAAGTGTTCAAGCGGCCTTTTGAAACCACTGACTGAGGAAAAGGGGGAAAATATCTCTATAGCACTTTAGTAATGGGTCTTTAAGGAATTTGGGCATATACACATGATACATTAAACCTGAGGCAATCTTTCTTTAGACATTTCAATTTCCCTGGAAGTTTCCAATAAATAAATTAAATTAACTTTAAATTAAATCACTTTAAGTTATATTACCTCTACAAATTTTGAGGGAATGTCCATCAGCTTTTCCACTTTTTTTTTCCACTGTTTCAGTTTTATCAAAAGCTTTTGCTGCCAGGGATCTACTTTAAGCTTAATCTAGTTGATACAAAAGTAACAACAAAACTTCCGATATCGCTACATGGTTTTGGTATACGAGATAATATTTAGTAAAGAAAGTGCAATACATTCACTTCTTATTTTCAACATACATAAAAGGGGCTTTTGACTATACAGAAAGATAGTAGTTTGATAATGTCGTGGTTTTGTTTAGTGAGGGGGGGCCTAAGGTGGTAGCTTCTGTAGGAAACTGCTAGAAGTCGCTCCCCTTTGCTCAGGGGACTTGGCCAGGCCTAGGGCGGACCTGCTGCTGGCCAAGGCCAAGCCAATTGGTAGCAGAATGTCCCGTGATAACGCCTCTGCGATAACGTATTTAAGAATGGGAAAGCAGAAAAAAAAAAAGAAAAGAGAAGATGTGAAGAAGCTGAGCGGGGGCAGAGGCGCAGAGGGGGAGGCGCAGGCCTCATGGGCCTTGCAGGCCTCACCCTCTGGCTTCTTGCCAGGCGGCCGACTGGGCCCGACTCAGTCCAGCCCGGCTGCAAGAAGTGGAAAGGAGATGAGAAGTGAATAAGATGATGTAAAAAAAGATCCTGAGAGACATCTACCAGCCTGTTGTGAGGAATGGCTGCAGACGCCAAGGTCAGTTCAGAAGGAGGGGGAGGAGTAATGCGGCTCCTGGCCAAAATTCCCCTGCAGCCTGTGGTGACGACCATGGTGGAGCAGGTTGTCCCCCTGCAGTCCATGGAGATCCACGGAGGAGCAGAGATGCACTTGGAGCCCGTGAAGGACCCCACACCGGGGGAGGTGGATGCCTGAAGGAGGCTGTGGCCCATGGAGGGCCCGCTGGGACAGCTGTTCTAGAGGGACTGCACCCCTGGAAGAGATGACCCACGCCGGAGCAGTTCCACGAAGGACTGTGGCCCATGGGAGGGACCCCACGCTGGAGCAGGGGAGGAATGTGAGGAGTTCTTCCCCCAACCATGAAGCAGCGGCGTAAAACAACGTATGATGAACTGACTGCAACCCCCATTCTCTCTTCCCCCCTATGCCGCTCGGGAGGGGAAGGTAGTAGAGATAATGTTAAGCTCGGGAAGAGGGAGGGGTGGGGGGAGGTTATCTTGTTCTCTGTCTCATTATCCTGCCGTTTGTAGTAATAAATGAATAGTTTTCCCCAAGTCGAGTCTGTTTTGCCCATGATGGTAACTTTAAGGATTTCTCCCTGTCCTTATCTCAAACCTCGAGCCGTTTTTCCTTATATTTTCTCTCCCTGTTCTCTCGGAGTGTGGGGGGAGTGAGAGAGAGACTGCGTAGTCTGGTCCGATCGGGGCTGAACTACGACAGTTAAGGCCTGAACTATTAAAAAATCATCACTATTTGTCAAAATAAACATTTCAGACTTTAAATGCTGAAATGTATCTTGGTACATCCTGAAAACTTGTTAGGACTAACACAACTGAAAAAGGAAAGTTCCTCATAATTATAATTACCTTTAAAAAAGGCATCCAGTTGGGTCTCTTTTTCAAAGCCCTGGCTGGATCTAGCATGCCCCAGTTCTCTGACGTAGAAACCTCTGCATCAAAACTGGAAATGTTCTCATTGTCTGCTGTTTGCAGAAGACACTTCTAAATTTTTGGATAACCTGAAACATAAAAGGACATGGTATGGTATTGTTACAAATTTCCCAAGCCAGATATTAAATTCTATAGCAAAGTAATACTGCATAATATCAGACAAAATAAATAAATAAATGGAGTGATAAAGTGACAAGGGAGACATTCTGGTCCTATGTTTTCTTTCCTTTCCAGCAGACACAATGAAACTCCTCGCTATTAACTCCAGAGCCTCCAAAAAGAAGACCAGGATTTTCAAAATCACTGTGTTTCCGTCAAAGTCAATGGCAAATTTATTAGCGCTGGCTTTGATAGGAATAGCATTGTCCTAGAAGATGTTTTTTGACAGTCCTGTTCAAAAATGAGTAAGCTACTGCCAGCCTACAAGGGAGGCAATTCACATCATTGCCTAGTTGTGTAAACACTTCTGCCTGTGCTTATCTTGGATAGCTCAGGGAGTTCAGCTGGACTAGTCAAATGTTAATTTGATGAAAGACTCGCAGACCAGTTTATGCAACCAAACCTTTGTCCTTTTCAGCTTTACCACCTGTTCTCATACAAGGTGAGATCTGTAAGGCAAGCCATGTATTTAAAAGCAGTATGCTGTTCCTGTTTAACAGTTATGCATCTCTTTTGGACCCTGGACACACGGTGGAGATTTTTGGTTGGTTTTGCCTTTTGAATGACAGAAAAGATGAAAACCAGAGTCTTCCTGCTGGTAACCCCATCGCTGGGGAGGCTGGGCGAGGTCCTGGGCCATGGCGCATGGCAGCCAACCTCTAGTGGAAGTGCCACAGCTCAGGGAGACACCAGACAAGAGCAGGAAAACTCCAGAAAAATGCACAAAAAGCACGAGTGAGAGCTGGGAGAACAAAGGTAGGGACTCAGAGCCAGGATGCTGAAAATACGAACGTCAGCAGTTACTATAGCTTAGTGAGAGCGAGCCGGGCCTTTCTGCTGCTTCCTGTCAAGAGTGAAAACGCCCACAATGTTACTTTTCCGTGACGTAAAACACTGACTTATAATAAATGGAACTTCCTTACATACTTTTAAAGATTTACTTTTCTTTTTTTTTTCTTTTTTTTTTTTTTAACTATTGAGAAGTACATTTCTGTTGCCAGGGAAAAGAGCTCCTTCTCATCAGCTGAGTTCATAAGAACCTTAAGGTTATAGTCAATACCAAAGTGAGAAAGCAGAAGCTGGAGCTGAGGTTTCAGCTCCTTGGCTTCAGTGCTATGCCAGGGCAAAGTGAATCCAGTGTCCTTGTCGCAGGACTCTGCAAAAAGGCATAATTCGATCAGCTGGAGAACATAAACACTTTAAGCAACATAACTATAAGATGACTGTAAGCAATGCTGTCAGTGCCCTTTGCTTTGCATCCATGCAATGATGTAATTCCCCTTTTTTGGTCCTGAAGCAGATGTCAGAGAGTGAAATGTGATGATGAGTGGGAACTCATATTGTATGGATTTTTATTATTTTCATCTCTCTTTTAAGAAATGGCCTTCTGCCAGATCCTGAAAGTGTAACAGCTGTTGCAGGTCAGGGCACCTGCATGGTCTTCAGAGGAGTGCCTGTCTTCCAGCACGGAAAGGACACCAACTAACAAATCCTACTGCCTGAACAGAGTCATGGTTCAGGGGTGTAGAACATTCTTCTCACACACACACCTCCCAAATCTTCACATGCCACAAGAACTTCAAGTATGTTACTATTTCAGGGTTATCACTCCTCCGGTATTTGATTCTGTCATGATGCTGCTATTGCAAACTTCTGAAACAAGGGTGTACTGGGGATGGCTGAGTTTGGCCTGGTGTCAGTGTTGAAGAGTCTGTGTCAACTTAGCATCCATTTTTAGAAGAACTGAAATGTTTTCTCCTCTTTCTTTAATTCATCTCAGGCTTGCTCCAGGCTTTGTAGGATATTGGTATTCCTTCATCCTTGAACAGCCAAAACAACTGTGTTCCTCTAAGTTTTGTCTTTTTTTTTTTTCCTCTTTTTTCAGCTCTTTAACAAGTATGTTTAACACTGTTTTTTTTTTACCATCACAGGACATTATTCCAATAGCTTTTGTTCTTGTTGTTGTCTCAGGCCAAGACATAACAAACAGCAGCAATTTATCTGCTACTTCTTTTCCAAAGATTTATGAAAGTCCAAATAAGTATCAACTGATTCTCCTTTACCCAGTGCTGATGGGTACTGCTGATACACACAAAGACGCTAATAGGTGAGTTACAGTTTGCTGAAGTTCAGCAAAACTCTTGGGGTTTAGTGGAACTACATGTAATCTAATTTATTATCTCATTATTTCAGCAACAAAAGGCCATCTGCATTTCTATTTCATGCTTTACTTCAGCTTTGTTTTTAATGTCTTGTTTAATCATGCTGTTGTTTCATCTATGAAGCTCAGATCTAGATAGCAGATGAATGAAGCTTATGATGGTAATATGATACTGTTCCTCAAATATTAGATAACTAGATACTGAAGATTAAAATGAGCTACAGCACTTCTGAGTTGCTTTCTAATACCAATAAGGGTCTAGTCCATGGCAAAATTAATGGCCCAGGTGAACTCTGTAACATCAGGCCTTGCGCCCTTCTCCGTACATTATTAGCCCACTGTATCCAAGATCATGAATCATCCCTCCATCTCCTATCCCGCTCATAACAGAGAAAGGTTGGCTTGTTTAAGAGGGCTTCGTTTGGAGAGAAGACTTTAACTCTCTGCTCCTTGCACCGTAACACTGGTAGCGCTGTACTCCTGGGGCAGTGCTGCCGTATCTCCCCAGCATGTGGTACGGGCAACTCCCTTGGGCCTAAGGAGTGAAAGAGGCCTGCACCAGTACAGCCAGCTAGACCTGTTAGACCTTAGTTAGACCACTAACTATGGGTTAAAGGTCCCTTACTTGTCCCAGGTAAATCTGCACTTCCCTTAACACTGTTCTCAATCGTCACGGGTTGGGCAGTTCTACTCCAGGCCAGGGCTGTGCCTTGCTCCCCTGTGCGGACCCATAGGTACCTTATGGTAAAGGTTTTCAGTGAAGAAAGGAGACAGAGAGGAGAAGTCACAGCCCCTTTTTGTTCCTCCACCCTGGCCAGCCCACTTCCCAACAGCAAGGAGGAGGAGTACACCCTGCCTGGTCCCGAGGAGAGAGGGGTTGTGCTTTTCCAGAGACAACCCTGTGAGCTCCTACAGTTCCACACCATTCCCACTCTGTCCATAAAAGCATGAGTTAAATCACAGGGTTTAAACACTCTGCAAAGGAATGCTGCTCTGCTTGCTAAGTACCACTCACAGGGGTAACTCTACATAAACAACATCACTCCCTCCCTTCCTTCAAAAGTCAAGAGAACTTGAAAATAACTACAAGGAGATTTTTCTAGAGATATTTCAGTATAAGTCTTAAAACAATTGCTCTCTTTTCTTAGTTTCTCCAGAAACAGATCACCCACAGAAATATTTAAAATCATATTCTTGCAGAAAGTTGGAAGGGTGAGTGTCAGGGTTTGGCATATTTGGGACTACATCCCGGATTCTCCACCGAGTTGATCCCACAAATATCCTTCTGAACCACCTGTTTCTGCAGCCCAGGGCACAGTAAGGCCAGAGGAGCAACCACTGCAGATTCAGGGCTCCACACTCTGGAATTTGGATACCAGATTTCCAGGATTCTTGCTGACTTTCAAAGCCATGCTCCAAATTTCTCAAGCATAAAAACCAAGGATGGCAACATTTGCACTGATGACCTTTCTCAAATAATATACATCAAGAAATGCATTATCTGTAGGACTTGTGCTTTTAAAGGAAAGCTGATAATTTCTCACCATTTCTTCTTGGAACTCTTGAAGAGGGAAACACACCAATATTAAAAATATCTGAGTTCTTGTCAAAAGCACTTTCTAATTTGTCCCAGTTGTCTTGGACCACATCAGGACATTTCTCATCAGCCACATTCATTCTGTCAGAAATAGGCAAATGCTGGAGAACCTGGAGTTAAGAACATATCTGTTGTTATTCTCAGTCATTTAGAAAGCATAAAAACTATTCAGTTGCAAATTTAGTGATAAAATAAAACGAAAAAGAGAAAAAAACAAACCATAGTTATCCATTGTGTATAATTCCAGAAATTTATTCACTGCCATGACTTGTAGCACTCATATAATAAAATCATTACAGAAACTAGATACAATAAGTATTCAGATTTGGTTTTGAAAAGTGACACTTAAACAAACAAATACTCCTCAAGTCTACAGACTATTCGTTGACATGACTCAACCCCTTGAGGTTGTCCTGCTCTGTTAAAACATAATCACAGTAACAATACAGAAAAAAAGTCTCTCCAAGCTTTCTCCTTTTCATCTTGGTTCTCAGCCCAACACTATCTACACTGCACCCTGGGAGCTCATTATTCCACTTATCTAAATTCAGGTTGATCATTGGAGTATTTCCTTTCTAGTAAAATAAATCTGCTGAAAGAATTGAAAGTCGTATGTGTGCAGTCTAGCTCACTACCTACAAACCTCTAGATTTCTTTTACATTGAATCTGATCTTCCTCAGTTTACTTTCTTATCCAAATACTTGAATGTTTCATAATTATATTTCCCGGTTCAAAAAATGCTCACCTTACCTGGAAAAAATGGTGAATGCCCTTCAGAGAGTGAAAATCATCAGATCTTCCTGTGTCACCACATTCACCGGATTTTTCTTTCCTGTCAGGAAACTTTCCCTTGTCGCTGAAAGTCTTGCAGCCCTCTGAATTGCATTGTTGTATTCCTCCATAATGTGACTAACTAGCTTCTGTTTATGCATATAAAAGGGATGCTGTCATTTTTGCATTTCTGCATCTTCTTTCCTTATCAGCTAGAAGACCATAGCACTTCCACTGCATGAGGAATCCTAGTTTGAGAGTAATCTCAAAGGTTTATTTCCTTCCTAGATGCTTACAAATGGTATTTACAATCCAACAAGGAAAAGGGAATTTCAGTCCAGTGAATCCCTCTGAGCAGCTAATACTGATCACAAGCAGACAGCTGAAAGTGAATGTCCAGAGACAAATTCCAGAGATAAATTACCCTTAACGTTAATAGCTTTTTATTTGGGTGGGAAAAAAAAAGCCATTGCTTACACTTTGTTTTTCATGAGCAGCTAATGAGCTAGATACCTAGGTGCTGGATCCTAGATTTTGGTTCCTACCTGACAGACACGATAAAGCTGTTCAATGAAACTACTGTGTGTACAAAATCTCTTCTACGTAAGCACATGAAAATATTTACTCTGGACTAGGTGAGTAATTCTGTCTGTAGAAAACTTGAATAAAATCAGAAATAACCAACAAATCACACGTTTGTATGCAACAGCAGCTTAACGTTACAGCAAACTTAAGCAGTGTACAGGTCATCCTTGGCACTGGAGACTAACACCGAAACAACAGCTACCACCAAAGACCCCTGTGCTGTTCTATTTATCCAGCAAAGGCACTCCCCCTAAGTTGTCCCAGTGGAAATATGATTGTGGGGATCACAAGGAAAATGGCAGAATTCAGTCCACTGGACCTAGAAATTTGAACTCCACTTTAAAAATGAAAATAAATTTAGCATCAGGGAACGAGGAGAACCGTGCCCCAGCCCAGCTGAGCTGGCTTCGATTGCCGGTCTTCAAAAGAACAGAAGACATTTCCACACCGTGCAAGGAAACTGCAAGCACTAGCTCTTTCGTGCTTGTTTTCAGGAAGGGGTTTCGTACCGGTTTTGTTTTAAAATGAGCAGAGTGCAACCTGCTGGGCCTGAGGAAAGCTGCTGGGTGCCGGCAGCGAGCGGGGGAGCCCTGCCCGGCCGCTGCCCTCTCCGGCAGCTCTCTGACTCCCTCTGCACGACACCAGCCCGAATAACAGGAGGGTTTGCTTCTGCCACCTGCAAACGGAGCACATGTTGAATAGATCTCTTTTTCAGGACTAAAAAAAAAAAAAAAAAAAAAAGAAGTGGTAAGTATAGAAGAATGCTTAGGCTTTGAATTTAATTGGGAATTGCCACATAAGCAAACGCTGCAGAGCCAGGTTCACATTATTATTCGAATTAAAGAAAGGTTATGCTGTTTTACTACTGTGCAAATAACGTTATAACCCTTCCCATTCTGTCTTTACAGACTGTTCTTAATTAAAAAAAAAAAAATCACTTTGAGATTTTAATTTTCACTTACTACTTGGTAAAGAGCAAAGAGATTTTTTTTTAAGCCAGTGTATGTCAGAGCTACCTTCCTGTAAGCCTTTCTTTAGTATTACCTCCCTTTCTTTTCTGAAAAAAAAAAAGATGCATAGTTTGGAACTGGAAGAGAACTGCAGAAAAAAAATCCTGTTTAACAGGATGTTACATACAAGCTGGTACAAACCAAACATTTGCAGGCACAACATGACTCAGATGGTGAAGTTAACAGTAAGCCAGTTTAATGGTATGAAAACCCTATATTAAAGCAGTAGAATTTATTTCATTAGCAGGCATTTCTTGGCAAACTGTTCTCTTCCACCTCCATTTTATTTCATCAAAACCCTTTAAAAGTCCATCTGGATGCCTGTCAGTTCTATGGGCACGTATCTCCACCCACAACGACGCAGTGGAGCTCCTTGACAAGCATCCTTCACAATTTAGACAACTCCATAATATGCCCGTGTCACAGAAGGAGGGGCTTAGAAAGCTTCTGAAGGAGAACTAGTTTTTCATTCTCATGTATCCATACACTTACAGAAAGCATATATTACAAAATTTTTATTTAATTGAATAAAATGAATGCATGCAAATTAAAAACATAGAGGGAAATTGGACCATTAAAAAAAAAGGGCTCCTGAATCTTGTCCAAAAGCAATACATGAGAAATTGCTGGAACACTTTAGAGCCCTAAAGAGGTGGGACCAGGAGGGGTTTTGTGATCACCTACAGCTTCCACTGCTGTAAGGCAGGACAAAGTAAATCTGTTCCTTAAAGGTGTTTGTCTATCCTGTTCTTAAAGACAGATGGTCAACACGGATGGTCAGCAACTACTTAGACTAGATAACTTACACTGTATTTGGAAAGCATGAATTTTAGCCCATTATTTTCTGTCCTATTTATAAGTGCAAACAGAAGTTGATTCCCTTCATCTTTATAGCAATCTCCCACGTGTCTGAAGACTTATAATCTAGAGAAAATTGAGTGGAGACGTAAGTGCAGCTCTTTTCCCTTTTGTCTCAAGTGTTCTAGTCAAGTGTTCTCAACCTGTTTTCCTCCAAATATTCTCCAGGTGATCTACAGATTCCTTGAAGCATAATGCCAGACCTGAGTACATTGTCATAGCTTGCATCTCATCGTTGCTGAGGAAATAAGAGCAGCCATCTCATATGTGACCATTCTGTTTGTATATCCTAGTGTTAAGTTTGAAGCTACTTCCTCTTCACTGTAAGAAGGAAATACTTGACATGCTACAGAGATTTAAAGTTTTGTTTGGATACACACATTAAATCAATTTAGGTTATGTTTTGACATTCTCTTCCATTTCAACTCCAATTCTGTGGTAGATATGCAATGAAAAATCTGCTATTCCTGGCTCCCATGTGTGTATTCAGGTCTTGAAATTGAAGTTGTATGGACACACAACTTTTGTATCATGATCAAAACAAACCCCAAAAGAGATCTAATGCATTGCTATAATATAGAGTGCACCCTCAGCAAGTTTGCCGATGACACCAAGTTGTGTGGTGCCGTCGACACGCTGGAAGGGAGGGACGCCATCCAGAGGGACCTTGACAGGCTGGAGAGGTGGGCCCGTGCCAACCTCATGAAGTTCAACCAGGCCAAGTGCAAGGTCCTGCACCTGGGTCATGGCAATCCCAGGCACAAATACAGGCTGGGTGGAGAATGGATTGAGAGCAGCCCTGAGGAGAAGGACTTGGGAGTGCTGGTGGATGAGAAGTTTAACATGAGCTGGCAATGCGCCCTTGCGGCCCAGAAGGCCAACCGCGTCCTGGGCTGCATCAAGAGAAGCGTGGCCAGCAGGTCGAGGGAGGTTATTCTCCCCCTCTACTCTGCCCTGGTGAGACCCCACCTGGAGTACTGTGTCCAGTTCTGGAGCCCCCAACACAAGAAGGACATGGACCAGTTGGAGAAGGTCCAGAGGAGGGCCACGAAGATGATAAAAGGGCTGGAGCACCTCTCTTATGAGGACAGGCTGAGAGAGTTGGGGCTGTTCAGCCTGGAGAAGAGGAGGCTCCGGGGAGACCTTATAGCGGTCTTCCAGTACCTCAAGGGGGCCTACAAGAAAGATGGGGAGAGGCTGTTTAGTAGGGCCTGTTGCAATAGGACAAGGAGTAATGGTTTTAAAATAGTGGGGAGTAGATTTAGATTGGAAATTAGGAAAAAATTTTTTACAATGCGAGTTATAGAACACTGGAACAGGTTGCCCAGAGAGGTGGTGGAGGCCCCATCCCTGGAAACGTTCAAGGCCAGGCTGGATGAGGCTCTGAGCAACCTGATCTGGTGGGAGATGTCCCTGCTCCTTGCAGGGGGGTTGGACTAGATGACCTTTGAAGGTCCCTTCCAACCCTAACCATTCTATGATTCTATGATTCTATAATCTCACTCTCTCCCGATCCTTATCCCTGAATGAGTTGCGAGACATACGAAAAGATTTTGGTGCCCAACGTGGGGCTGGAGGGTTGAGGTAAGGACAGATCTGACTAGAGTGTGTTAAAGTTGTTACAAGTGCTCATTATTTTATTTGAGTCCCTGGTCACAATGTTGTACTACGTGTTCACATGGTTGTGTTATGTCTGTCCTAAGTTGCATCACATATTTCCTTTGATGCTGTTTATCACTTCTCGGAAATGGATGAGAATTCTCATTTTGATTTACTGGGCACTACTGACTTATGATACGGTATCATCACTGGTCATGAAATTAATCTGGTCCTTGTTTTCGGCATTGCTGGCAACTCCGTACGTTGGATGCCATTTGGTAAGAATTATTAATAATCACACATTTTTCTTTTTCTCCCCGAGAACCAATCTATGGGGAAGTCAGAGGAGGGTACCTTCCCATACTCCTTTACCTTCCCTTTTTCTTTTGAGCTAGTCACATCAGCTCTTGAGAATTTTGAATATCCTTGGGATGTGCAAGCCAGCGTACTCCTGTTGCTCTGTGTCCTAAATGGGTTTCAGATGTTGTTTAGGATTAAACAATTATTTACAAAATTCACCCGGAGATCTACCTTGAGGTTGGAGGGGCAGGGGTGGCATGGTATGTGGGAGAAGACAGGCAGGTACCTAGAGAACTTCTCACCTCCAATGGTCTGGAACTTCACTCCCGAACAACTACAGAATCCAGATGAAGTGATCGAATATTTGAAAGAAAAATGCCACAGCTATTCTAAAGAGGCAAAGCTTACCGCTTTGTGCTGGGCACTGGCTAGTATCTACCAAACACTGCTCAACGTGCAGCACCCTCAGGAAGAAGGGAGAAAAAATCAACCGACCGATACCGCGGCTACTTCAGCCCCAGCTACCGGCACCGCAGCTACTCCAGCCCCGGCTACCGGCCCTGCGGCTACTCCAGCCCCGGCTACCGGCCCTGTGGTTACTCCAGCCCTGGCTACCGGCCCTGTGGCTACTCCAGCCCCACGTTGGGCGCCAAAATGACTGTGATGGTTTAGCCCAAATCACCACACAGTTTCTCGCTCACTCTCCCCCTCCCCAGGGGGATGGGGGAGAGAATTGGGAAGGAAGGAGAACTCGTGGGTTGAGATGAAGACAATTTACTAAAATAAAAGGGAAAACTACAATAATAACAGAATATAAGGATATTTAAAATATACAAAGTGAACAATATATGTTTTCTCACCACCCGATGTCCCAATGACTGATACAGCCCGTCCCGAGCAGTGATCACAGAAACAAAACAGAGCAGCAAGCAAAGGAGCAAAAGGGAGCCAGCAAGGTAGGGGGAACGATGCCAGCAAAAACAAGCAGGGAGGATGGATGCCAGGAAGGCAGATACCCACCCTCGCCTGCCCCCACTTATATACTGAGCATGACGTTTATGGCATGGAATACTCTCTTTGGCCAGTTTGGATCAATTATGCTGTCTGTCTTTCTCCCAGCTTCCTGCATCTGCAAATTAGCGAGACTTGGAAAGCAGGACAGTGTCCTTGGTCTCATTCGCAACAACTGGTATCATCAGGGTGTTTATGAACATTCTTCACACACAAAATCCAAAACATACCAGCTACTGAGAGGAAAAATTAACTCCATCCCTGCCAAAACCAGGACACTCCCTCATTCCCCAGGAAATTCTTGTTACCTGTGTGCCCTACTGGGTATTCCCTGGAGTATCCTGTTGTCTTCTATTTCTGCCTTCAGCTTTGCCAGCTGTGCTGCTAGTTCTTGTTCCAGCTGCTGGACCTTCTCAGTAGAAGAGATCTAGTATGCTTCATTCATTTTGCCTATTTCAGTTTGGCAGACCAAAAGACAAAACAGACAAGAAGCAGCTCCTTTCTCAAGACCAAATAACTTGTGAACTCCGGACCTGGATAACTGTCCATGTAAACCGCACAAATTCCCACTCCTATACAGACAATATATGATATGTAGCAACTTCATTAAAGAATTGTTTATTCAGCATCTCCTTTAACAAGAAGACTTTTAATATCAGGAACAGAACTTGGTGAATGTGATTTTTCCCATTTTGATTGCCAGCCTGAGGAAAATAGGAGAGAAACTGTTTTGGGCCAAAAATTTTCACTCACCACCCTTCATCCCACAAAAAAAAACCCCACCATCTCCTCCCTCCTTTACCAAGTGTCTTAAGGATATTTCAGAAAGTTTAGGTAATTAAATATGAGATTTGATGTGCTGAGTAAAATATTTTTCAAAAGAAGAATTGAAACTTCTTGCTCTCATTTAAAAAAAAAATATGCTGACATGCAAAATCTATTTTCTCCCTATTTCTCTAATCTGAAACTATTACTTGAGGTTGACCAGGATAAAAGGAATGAAAGAATTTGCAAGAAATGCCACTTTTTGATGAAAGTACTGTCTGCAAATAACCTGCTAATATGAAAGTCACTCAATTCTAACAGGAAACACTTGATTTGTGAGAATTTCTAAGGTAGCTATGCTCTCTTCCCAACATCTGGAATTGCAGTTATTCTATTCACTTGTCAGTGAGGGGCATAATCAATTAGAAAGAAAAAAAAAAAAGAGGAAGTTGACTTTTTAAGGGAAGAAGCAAGTCATTACGGAAAGATTTGGGTTCTCTTTCTTGGGGGCAAAGGGGAAGAAGAGGCTAGGTCGTTTGTAATCAATCCCAGAGCAACAATCTGTAGCATGTATTTCTCAATAGTTTGCAGAATCTGTTTGGCTGCTCTGGGCACATAGTTTCTCATTTTTTTCTTTCGTGACAGACCACTGAAAGATAACAGGTGTTGGTCTAGTCACAGATTTAACTTGACAAACACAGGAGATGGTCAAGAGGCTGAATACAGCAGTGTAGGATGTACCTTTTGAGGGTTCTTCTTGGACAAATCCCTGTCTTTTGTTATGGAACTGGCCTCGCTGATCTTAAGAGCTGCAAACTAAGCAACAGTGGGAAGGAATCAGAGAATTCAAATCTCTGCACCTGAATTTCACATCTGAGAGAAGAGGAAATTCAAGTAAAAAGGGATACAAAGAAACACCAGGGGACAGGATGACTAAAATGAGGAAGGAAGTGTTATCTCAAAAATCAGACTAAAAGATTTCACTGAACCCAGCGAGGGATCTGGGTGAAATCAAAGAGAAGTAGCCAGTATATTCATGCACTACAAACAGATGCCTATGTGAGAGCTTGAAGTAACAACATAAGACATGAAAGCTGACACTATAAGCATAATACAAACAAAGTAGAACAGCAACCACTCCTTGGCAGCAGGATATGAGAAGCTTTGGAAAGACTGAATTTATGGTAAAGGTGATGGGATAATCTGGTATTTTAATAACTTGGTATTTATGAATGGCTAGTACCGTTCAAAGGTCAAAGGGAATCTGTGTGCATTAGATTTACTTACTTTAAGGAACGAAGATAAATATTTTTACTAGGTTACTACTGAAAAAAAAAAAAGCCCATGCTCAACAAATGCCTTCATTTAGTCACTGAACTCAGATGATATTTCACATAGGTTTGGTAAGTGGTGAAAACATTAGAGAAGCGGTTATAATCTGGGTTAGAACGAAAGAGCAAAACCAGACCTGAATGTAAAAGTGTTAACATCCAAAAGAGTCTAATTTAGAGAAATTAATAAAAGTAATTAGAAAACTCAAATGCAACTAAAACCTTAAGTATTTTAACACTGGAGAAGCTGGACAATCTTTAAATCAATGTTAAAAAGCTAACTGGAACTTGCCCTCCAAACAAAAGCAGAGGGAAGAGATTGGAAGCAAGGATGCTGGAGCTGACCAAAAAGTCATCAAGACTAGGCAGAGAACCACAACAGGAAAAAAAAACCTTAAAAAAAATAAAAAAAAATAAATAAAATAAAATCAAAGGGCTGGGAAGCCCAGAACTAAGACAAAAAATACCAGCTAAATTAAAAATTGCTAAGGAAAATAAAGAGCAAGCAGTTCTTCCGCTATATAAATAAAAAAGAATCAAGAGAAAAGAATTGATGCCATTATGCAGGCAGTGGAGTTCAGATGAAAACAACTCGGATATGGCTGTAAAAATAATGGGAATTACTTAGCTCAGCTTTTTCAGAACAAGGAAGTAAAGTTAGGGTAGCAGAGTGATGCAACAGGAATATAAATTACCATTTCTGGGTATAAAGGAAAACTTTTGGCACAATAGTAAAGCTGTCCATAAATAAATTCAGGTTGCAAAAAGAAGCAAAATTAAATCCTATAGTAGTGCCTGTCTTCCTGACCTCAGGGCACCGAGCCTCCCGTTTCCTAGTTTCAGATCAGTGAGGCTGCTCATCACAGAGAAGTTACAGAAGCGTGTTCTCACGACAGGCACCCGCCTTTAGGCCAATGCACGAGAGGCTGACATGAAAACAGGAGGAAAAGTGGTTGTATGCAGGGCAATGGACAGGATTCGCAGGCTGTCAGCAGCCCAAGACTTACCCAGTACTTCTGAAGGTTTTTAAGAGCTAGTCCAGGATCCCCTGGTATCAGAGGAAAGAGCTCCACATTTCATAAAAATTTACCTTGTTGAACTCTTTGTGCAACACAAATACCTTCATTTAAGCTCACCAATCACCCCAGACTCCCTTTGTAGTCGGCAGAGAAAACTGGGCATTTGGGACAAGATTCATCTGACCTGGTTTAGCTGTTACCTCAGGGTACAATACATCACACTTTCAGAAATGCTTGCTTCTCTCTGCTGACGGAAGAGAGATTATGGGACCCACATGGGGAGCCTGTGGAGACCTTCAGGTAAGCACCAGAGCTCCAAAATAAGCGATTTGCAGAAGTTTTAACAGGCTCTGGCAGGGGATACTGCAGAGGCAGCCTTGCTCACTTCAGTACAGGCAGGCTGACAAAACCAGAAAATGCTTAATCAGAAATAAGAGCGTGTGTTTTATTATCCCCACTTCCTTGGGGTTTGGTTTTTTTTTCTGTAAAAATCATCATGTGTTTGTGCAGTATTCTTAGTCTGGGAATGTCTTTTGGTCCACATAAACATCTGCACTTTGTTACGTTAGCCAGTATCCAAATCCCAGCGAGACCCTGCCCTGCTTATTTTGCTAGGAGTGTTTTTGCCAGCTTCTATTCCCAGAACACTGGATTTATAGCTATGTCCAATCTCCAGCTTTCCTGGTTAGAAGATTGTAACACGCATGCTCAAACTGAATGCCTTTTGTACCAGGACAAAGTCTTTCCAGCAGGATTAAGTAACAAGCCATTAATTTGTCCTAGCATATTTCATCAGCAGCAGGAAAGTGAACTATTGTTGGATACACTTTGCTGGCCTGTATTTTCAATTACACTGTTTGACCTACATCTTTTGTCCAATTTCCTTAATGTCTAGCCATAAAATATGACGCTAGATTTGAATACTAACAAAACCTGTTGTGGCAATTTTGCATAACTCAGCGTAAAAGAACCCAGATTTTGAGTAAATAAACCAATTAGCCTCTTTTGGGATTACTGCATGGTTTTGTTTGCTCTTGTTTATAGCTAAATTCAAAACATTCATAAAAAAAAGAAATATACAGTTTTTTCTGAGAAGACAAACAAAAACAGGCAAGATATAAATCAAAACAAGATCTGTAGAAGTGCTGAGCAAGCACTTATTCAGCCAAAACATACTGTTCTTGTGAAGAAGCCTGCTCTGACCACTGTGCTTTCTTCAAATGTACGTTTATGGAGTTCCAGGCCAGAACTTTTCTGAAGCAAAAGATGTGAAGCATTCAGATCCCAGCAAAACTCACTGCAATCTGCGTGCTTAATTCTCGTGCAGCTGAACCTTGCCAGCACTTGTGCACAAGCTTAACTTCACCACTGTGGCTTCTGCAGAATTATTCATATCTTTCTTTGAAGACTCATGTGACTGATAATTTGCCTCAAATTGTGAATATGCTAATAAATAAATACATAAGCTGATCTCCTACCCTACCCCCTACACTATACTGAGATACAGTCTGAAAACAAATTTTCTGTGTTTCTTTAAACAAGAAAACTTGTTTGGGATACAATTCCTTTGTATCTGGTTTGACTCTCAGCCCATGCTGAAGTGCATCTGCTTTGCTTTAGTGTGTGAAAACACACGCACTAGAGAAATAACAATTCCAGAAAAAAAAGCAGAGCAAAGGAATTATTAAAATATAACTAAATCTTATGAGTTGAAATACAAGGGATGTACCCCTGTCAACTAGGGTAAGCTCACATATCATCCATTCCTATTTTCCCCTCTCAAATCCCAGCTCCTGGCTCTGAGCAAGACAGCTTTTTTCAGCTCCCTGTCCCCCCTCCAAAGTAGGCAGAGATGCGAAATGCCCTGCTGCCTACGGGACTCTGGGTTCGGCTGTTTCCCTTTCCCTCCAGCCACTCATTCCACAGAAAGACAAAGAGAGCAGTTTTATTCTGGGACTGGACAGCCCCTGTGGGCAGGCACATTTTGAAGACTGGCTACTCAATGCTTCCATCATCCAAGTGCTGCCTCATCCAGTACCTGTTTGACGGATTCAAAGCTGCCGAACTCCAATGCAGGCCCTTGTTCAAAAGAAGAGCCAGAGTCCTCCTCCTACAGTTCCAGCACCAAAATGGCTCCCTCTCCATGGGATTCTATAGTCAACAAAAATACCAGGTCAAGGCACAGAGGGAGCAGGTGACTGATGTGCCGGCTCCCTGCCTGGACAGGCTTTCAGATGAAATATAATGCTTTAGGCTCATTAGGGTTTGATATGGCCCTTCTTGCTTGCTCTCTCTCACATGGGTACACAGCTTCAGAGATTTATTTCACTACCCCCAGGAACTGCAAAGGCTTATCTTGTGGCAGCAGAATACATAAAATCTAAAAATATTAATAGCAAAAATGCTTTTCTTTTGTCTCCAGTATCAGCAGTTCCAGTGTCCAGAAACACATAAACCTACCTCAGAAGCGTTATCTATACCAGGAAAACACCATGCTTAGAACTGTCTTTAAGTGTTTTTAAGCATACAACATGCTTTTCCAAGCCATAAGTAAGAAGGATGTCTATACAACTTAAGAGAGTGCAGGAAACCCATCCTCTAGTATCAGTTGAACAACCTGGTCTTCCACAGCCCTGATAAAGATGTTTAGGGCATATAAACTCCTCCTCTTACCCCTAAAAGCTCACACATACAACTCCTGTCACAGATTGTAACCGTTTATTCTAAATTTAAATTAATTGTCTGAAAATTTTGCAAGTCCTTTCTCATGAAGGGTGCCAGAGCAAAACTTATTGATCCAAAGACCAAACTTTCCATTAGGACCATACATCGTTACTAGCCTTTATTCAAAACCCTTGACAACACAGCATGCCTCCAATTTTTATTCATACCTGCACAGGGGCTTGAGAAGACCACTATGTTCTCTTTATATCAGAGATTTACAGCAGAACTTCACTGATACATCCCGATGAAGCTATTTTTTTTCTGACATATGCAAACACCCAGGAAAATCAGTATCAAGACAAGAATTTATTGCAGCTACATAACCGGTGTCCATTCTAAGTCACTGTTACGTCTTTTACCATACACACATACTGGGGGTTGGAAAAGAGCAGACTTACTAATAGCATAAAGACCCATCTTGCATTTGTATGAGTACGAAAAACTGCTGTACATACAAAAACTGTACAGCTCTGGTAGAAAAGACCACAAATTGCACAACATGTACTGGTACGCAGTTCAATGTCTCCTCTGTAACAGCTCAATTATTTTATACTGTAGTACAAGCAGGTTCTGTTGAGAAGACAAGCACTCAGGCTTTCGGCAGTGGCCCCCTCCCCGCACTTAACAAGAACACCCTCATGTTGTTGTGGTTTAACCAAGTCAAGGGTTGTGCTTCCAGTCCCTAGCTGTCCCTAGTACTAAGGCTGTCAATAAAGCTTATAGAGTAATAATATTTATAATAATGAAAATTTACAGAAATACAATACCTCCTCCTCTGCCTCAGTTGCAATGATCTGAATCTTCAGTTATTAGAGAAAAGGAAAATCACTGTTTTTATTTGAACAGAAGCACCAGACCAAGTCATCCTGGAAAAGCAAACTCTAAGTATCTCCTTGGCAGCAGGGGGAACAGGACATCAAAGACTGCATACTATTTTAAGTGTAAAAAAGACACAAAATTTTATTTGACAAGTTAAAACATAAACATTACATTAACCCATGAAAACACTTTATTACAAGTCAGTGCAGATGAATTATAGCTACCCTACGTGAAAGTTAACTCTGAGGTGAACAAACTGACCTACTAGTGAGTAGACAGCTTAGAATGTAAAATGCTATATTTATTTATCTTTAAAAGGTATTTTGTGGGATTAAAAATTTACTAGCTGTCAGACAACTTCAAAAACTTCTAACAGTAAACTTCAGAACTGTTGTTCCCACACGAAATCACTTTTTTTTCAGTGTTGACTGAAGTTTCTGCACATTTTTTAGCAACTGAAGAGAACTTCTACTTTTTTGCCCAGGACAAGATTTAGACATACTTTCCCTCACAGTGATGGTAATCTCCTTTACTTCCTTTTGGTCATCACACTTCAGTTTGACATGAGCTGCCCCTTGCTTCAATTTCCAAGTTCTTCTCTTTAATTTCTGCACCTAGGAAGAAAGATTACTAATTAAATGTTACATACTCAGAAGACCTAGAACTATAGAGCTATAGAGCTTACTGGACTTCTACCAAACTCCAACCTAAAGACATCTAAGGGACACTTTAAAAAGAGTTAAAACCTACTAATCATGCATACCATTGCCTTGCTGTAACAGAAAGCAATACAGAGAACTGACCTCACCCACACAGACAGCATTACAGAAAACATCGCCCACACACAATAGGTTACTGAACTCCATCACTCCCTAAGGTAAAAATGCCTGCTTGGGAGAGACTCGATATCATCTGCTACCAATTTATACTTACAATGGTCTTCTTCCATTTCAGATTCTACTACCTTAACAAAAAAAATCCCCAACACACCTATAAACTGTATACCGTTTATTACCGGTTACTGTATCTAAACAGATTACTATAAAGCCTCATAACAAAATTGGAAAACAGAGTAAATTGCTAAAGAATGCTTTTTTAAATGTCAAATAATAAGTCTTGACTTGCACTTAGCATGACAAGGTCACTTCTAAAGATAAAATTAGGCTGGAAGCATTCCATATGCCAATTTAGACTTTAAGTCCGACTCTAAAAATAATTAACTTTAATTCATTCCAGAACATATTATTAACTGTGAAACACAGAGAGGACCACACCATTTTTAGTGTGACAGGTTCTAAAAGAAGAAATATGCATCAGAAATATTAAGATTGGTCTGTACAAAACACAAATAGAAATGGCTGTGTGCAAAAGCACCAGAAAAAAAAAGATATAGGCCAAGGTTTACAGGAGTCATCTGTCTTGATAACCAGGACATGATGGACAGTAATCAAACAGACACGAAGAATGTGCTATTTACATCATGACCCTAAGGCATGTGCTCTGATAAGGCTGTACCAGAGTGCAGATGAATTGCCAGTAGATCTGCACCCTGATAATAGGCAAGGCTAACAACAACGTTGCACCGCATTGTATGTGCTATTCCTTTTCTCATCATCCCAAAATGAAGGCAGACTGTAGCCATAAAGATATGCAAAAGGAAGAAACAAAGGTGCAGTTGTTGTCCATTGTCTCAGTTTCCTGGAGGATGAAGTTAGCAAGATTCTGAGGCAAGGAATAACACCATAATTGCTGGCTCCTCAAGAATGTAAGAGATTTATCCAAAAAACAGTCAACATTACCAAGAGAGGCAGTGAGGATTCAACAGCCAATGTCCTTTGTCCATATTTCTAACATGCAACTCTGACAAGTCTATGCTGACATAAGCACCTTTGTGCTTGCAAATACATGGACAATAAAATATTTGAGTGAGAAAAAGCTATCAAAGAATGAATGTAAATTAAATTGGTCAGATTTAAATTAACCATCTCCCCTCCCTTTCATAAGGTCTCATACTGAGTTTTGGTTCATTTCCTATATAAGTGAAGTTCTTAGGTGAGTCTATTTATCCTGAAACCTAAGATGGAAGAACAGGAAACTATCAGACAGAAGTATGGACTGCATTTTTTATCATATATTCCAAACCAAATTGCTACAAAGGGGTTAAGCTGTTAATCTACAGAACAGTGATTTTATATGGGCATGTATGAAAAGCTGTTATCTATGGCTCCGAAACAAATATTGACAGAATGTGTAGAGGTTAGGGATTAAATGAAACTGAAAGGCTTGTTTGGCTTTGGAGAAGCTGTGGCCAACAGACTATTCGGTTAATAAAAAGCTTCACTATTTCAGTAATACAAAAAACATTTAATCCAGTCTGTACAGGAATTATAGCTTCTTTCTCCTTCCCCAGAGGGACAGGACACACAGAAATGTAATCTCAACAGTTTGTCTTAATGCAGTGAGCAGAAGTGACAGACTGAACAACCCAGCTCTGTACTGCAGAGCTGCCACAGGGCAGGAAGTTTTCACACTAGCATAGATACCTAGCTGCCAGCTGTGAGTGCTTTTTCTTGATCACAAGAAGGAGTTGGAGGTACAAGAACAACAAGCTAGCAGCCTAATTACAATCACCCATACTGGAACATCCTGGCTTAAGCATTCCAGTGACATTCTACTTAATGGCAACAGGAGGCAGAGTTGTGGCAGCCTTTAACTAGAGTGCTACTAGCTAGAGAGTTTACATCTCATTCTTACAGTAGCCTGATGCTTTTTCAGCTTGAGTATTTGTTCTCCTTTAATCTCCATTTGTTTTACAAGGCAATTCAGCTCCTGTTCTAGGTCTTGACGAACTTTGGAGTCTTGAGTCTCCTGTATCTGCTTCAGAAGTTCTTGATGCTCACTATTAAAGACAAGAATGGCACACTAAGAATTCATGATATAGTGTCTAGGATTTCTTCCAATACTTTCAGTGTATTGCAGGAGTTGCTAGCCATTTTGTCCAGAGTACAGCAATTTAGCACTATTTACCCACTCACATAATAAACATTAATCTAGAACATACTCACAGTAGAAAACAAGTTTTTCCAGTGGGTCTGATTTTCTCATTTCAAATTTGTAGCTGATGTGCATCTTAATCCTCCCCCTTGCCACAGTCGTAACAATTATATGTGTAATAGAGTGCAAAATGAGAATCTGGAAAGTGAACAGCAGCTATGCAGCATGGTATTTTCACTTCCTGTTCAATTTAGTGCAGACTTTGAAAGCTTAGTGTAATATAGAAAAGTATTGATTAAATTAGTACATTAAATTTATACATTTTCTGACAGATAATTCAAATTAAAAGACTACTCAAAAATATTTGTAGTGAGGTGTGCTGGTTAACCAAATTAACCAGCTTAATTAAATGAAATTGTGTACATCTACTCAATCCCTAGATATCTGAACTAGTCAAAAACAGAGACCCTCTCTTATATAAAGGTCATGGCTTCTTTTCTGACTTCTGAGTAACCGCTGCTTCTTGGCAGTTTAATTGAAGCAATTGGTTGTTGCTATTAAAAAAAAAAAGCAAGCCTATCCTTGAATTGCCATGAGTAAGCCAAAGCTTTTTGAAGAAGAGATTGGTTGCCAGTTTAAATTTTGCCACATCAAGCACTTCAAACCTGTGTCAACATCCTAACTGGTTTAACCAAGACATCCTCCTCTGTTCAAACCACAGCTCATCATGTTGATGTCTACTATGACCAGCTACATAGCTCTGCCCCACAATTGTACAAGCTTGCATTAATGGGAAGATACCTAAGAACATGAGAAGTTGTAATCCACATTTACTTGCATGGCTAGAAAGATACATATGCTCCCATTTAACACATTAGCTTCTTACATACCCTGTCCATTTTCTGGCAGGAGACTGCCCCTCTTTCACAACCCCCTTACAGGACTGTCAAGTTCTCCTGCTAACAACAAGGAATGGGAATGAACAGCAGACAGTCTCAGCACAAAGACCCACCAGGTACGCACATACAGAGAGAATACAGAAAGAGTGAGGACAAAGTAATAGGCTAGATGTTGTGACAGGACTATTCCAGCCACAGCTGTACTAATCTATTCTACCACCTGGACTGACTGCATGCTGCAGACCTACTCAACATTAACACCACCTATGCAGCCTTCTCCAGGAGAATATTCTTGGTCTACTCTGTAGATCTCAGAATATATTTAAAATCTCTAAAAACCACAGGCCTGAAAGATTTTTCTTTTGCTGCAGGTGTTACTTCAGTAGCAGCTCAGTTAAGTACAGGATGTGGAAGCAGAAAAACCCAGCTGAAGAGTATGTTGCTTGCCCACAAGATCAGCTGAACACCAGGATAGAAAGAATTCTTTGAATGAGGAAAATCCAGCCAGTCAGGCCTGCTCAGGCCATTCTGTCAACAAGTAGTCGTACACTTAAAACAGGCTAGGTTTGACTGCAGCATACCTGTAGCTTCACAGGGCTACCACTGAAGTCACTTTTACTCGTAACACCAGGGATGAGTACTCACAAGCTCATTTGGCGCAGATCATCTTGTATGGTCCACAGAAGGTCTGAAAGACTTGTGGCAGTAGGTGATGTGGAACAAGAGGATACAGGTTTTGAAAGTGCACTGCATCCTGAAATCCCATATGTAGCTCCTCCTTGGCTTCGTGATGGACTGCGATGCTTCATCATATGCAACACACTTTGTACGTTTGCACTAACAGAATGGCTGGAACTGACAGACTTAAAGAAGAATTATTAAGTGGTTTACAGAAGTGATTAACAATTACAGTAAAGAGACTTACTCAAACTGTAGATGCCAGTTTAGCTAGAACATTTGGTTTCACTCACCTTCCCAGCCACAAAAGGTAGTTCACCAGCCCTTACATGTAAGTGTGAAAGGCGTATTTTCTTCATTGCAGGATTTCTCTGCCATAAGATAGACAAGAAAAGTAAGACAAGAAATTTAATTCTGTTGACCCAATAGCACAATATTAAACTTTTTTCTTTTAGTAAGTAAAATTCAAATAAACAAGCAGTGAAATGCATCAACTCAGTTTCCCTGTGGCTTAAAAAAATAATTTCCCTCCTGTATGTGGAAGGAGTAGGACTTTCCAATAGGTGAGACAAGTAAATTCCAGATGCATTTAGCAGATAGCTTGACAAATAGCTTGACATTAAAGAAACTGAACATTGCTTACTTAAATTTGAAAAACTACAGTTGCAAAATTTTGACTGACCTGTAACATTTGTTGCAAAATGAATTCTCTTGATTTCAGCAGTCCCCCCCAAAACACACCATCTTAAGATGCCTAGCTGTCGTGGTTTTGTTTAGTGAGGGGGGGCCTAAGGTGGTAGCTTCTGTAGGAAACTGCTAGAAGTTGCTCCCCTTTGTTCAGGGGACTTGGCCAGGCCTAGGGCGGACCCACTGCTGGCCAAGGCCGAGCCGATTGGTAGCAGAATGTCTCGTGATAACGCCTCTGCGATAACGTATTTAAGAATGGGAAAACAGAAAAAAAAAGAGAGAGGAGAGAAGATGTGAAGAAGCTGAGTAGGGGCAGAGGCGCAGAGGGGGAGGTGCAGGCCTCATGGGCCTTGCAGGCCTCACCCTCTGGCCTCTCGCCAGGCAGCCGACTGGGCCCGACTCGGTCCAGCCCGGCTGCAAGAAGTGCAGAGGAGATGAGAAGTGCTTTGGAAACTAATTTTGCCAGATAAGCTGAAAAGCTGCTAAGACAGGACATGGTGGGTGGCAGAGGTTATTGTCATAGAATCATACAACCATTTAGGTTGGAAAAGACCTTTAAGATCATCAAGTCCCACCAATAACCTAAGACTGCCAAGACCACCACTAAACCATGTCCCTAAGCACCACATCTACACATCTTTTAAATACCTTCAGGGGTAGTGACTCAACCACTTCCCCGGGCAGCCTGTTCCAACGCTCGGCAATCCTTTCAGTGAAGAAATTTTTCCTAATATCCAATCTAAACCTCCCCTGGCACAACTTGAGGCCATTTCCTCTTGTCCTATCGCTTGTTACTTGGGAGAAGAGATCAACACCCACCTCACTACAAGCTCCTTTCAGGTAATTATAGAAAGCAATAAAGCCTCTCTTGAGCCTCCTTTTCTCCAGACTAAACAATCCCAGCACCCTCAGCCACTCCTCATGGGACTCGTGCTCTAGACCCTTCACCAACTTTTTTGCCCTTTTCTGGACACGCTCCAGCACCTCAATGTCTGTCTGTAGTGAGGAGGCCAAAATTGAATTCAAGGTGCAGCTTCACTAGTGCAGAATACAGGGGGATGGTCACTTCCCTACTCCACTGTTTCTGATACAAGGCAGGATGCTATTGGCCTTCTTGGCCACCTGGGCACACTGCTGGTTCATATTCAGCCAGCTGTCGACCAACACCCCCCCGCCCCGAGTCCTCTTCCACTGGGCAGCTTTCCAGGCACTCTTCCCCAAGCCTGTAGTGTTGCAAGGGGTTCTTGTGACCCAAGTGGCCTCAGGCCATCCATCCAGCCTGTCCAGATCCCTCCATAGAGCCTTCCTACCCTCAAGCAGATCAACACTCCCACCCAGCTTGGTGTCGTCCGTAAACTCACTGAGAACACACTTTAGCCCCCTGACCAGATCATTGATAAACACATTAAACAGAACTGGCCCCAATACTGAGCCCTGGGGAACACCACTTGTGACTGGCCACCAACTGGATATGACTCTGTTCACCACCACTCTTTGAGCTCAGCCATCCAGCCAGTTTTTTCACCCATTGAAGAGTACACCTGTTTAAGCCATGAGCAGCCAGTTTCTCCAGGAGAATGCTGAGGGAAATGGTGTCAAAGGCTTTACTAAAGTCCAGGTAGACAACATCCACAGCCTTTCCCTCATCCACTATGTGGGTCACCTTGTCATAGAAGGAAATCAGGTTAGTCAAGCAGGACCTGGCCTTTCACAAACACATGCTGGCTGGGCCTGATCCCCTGGTTATCCTGCACATGGACAAGGTGCCAGGTGAGCGCACTCAAGATTAATCGCTCCATAATCTTCCCTGGCACCGAGGTCAGGCTGACAGGCCTGTAGTCCCCCAGATCCTCCTGCTGGCCCTTCGTAGATGGGCATCAGATTTGATAACTTGCAGTCAACTGGCACTTGCCTGGTTAGCCAGGACTGCCAGTAAATGACGGAAAGTGGCTTGGTAAGCACTTCTGTCGGCTCCCTCAGTACCCTTGGGTGGCTCCCATCTGACCCCCTAGACTTGTGCGTGTCTTAAGTGGTGTAGTAGGTTGCTAACCATTTCCCCTTGGATTATGGGGGCTTCAATCTGCTTTCTGTCCCTGTCTTCCAGCTCAGGAGACTAGGTACCCAGAGAACAATTGGTCATGCTGGTAATGGAAACTTTTCCAGTGAGGCACTACCAGCCCTAGCCCAGTTTTAATTACCAAAGGGAAAAAAAAAAAAAAAAAAAAAAAGAGATATTCAGCACTGTTCTTCACTTTGGAAAGGGAGTAAAGTGTAGCAGACAAATCAAGTGCCTCTTACATCACCATTTTTCATAAATTCCTATCTTTGTGCGAGTCAGATGCTATCAGCAACAGTATGCTAATAAAAATTTTCATGTTACCTTCTTAGTTTTTTTCTTCTGACCATTTTCCTTTTTAGGTTCGTTTTGAGAGGTTACTGAAGACATCAAAATTCTGTTTATCTCAAATCCTGTTTGAAGCTGTAGGAATAAGCAAAAAAGAGAACAACCATTTAATGTAATATTAGAAGTATGAAATCACATGATCTAATTAATTCTTTCTTTCACGCATGGAAAAGAACCAATTAAGGGCAGTATTAACTATCCTGCTTGGAAGATATAAGCTACACTTAAAAGCTGAACAGACTACTAGGATGGCAGGGTATGAAGCAGATATTGCAGCTCTGCCTTAGAAGTCCTCATTTTCATATTCAGCTGCAGCAGCTGTATTTTTCCACTGTGCAATCAGCAACTGAGATAAGCCAATCCTGCTGCACGCTAGGGATCTGATCATAAAATCCAAAGAATATTAACATTTGGATTTTACAGTCTGGGGGCAGAGAGAACTTAGCCTGTCTGTTACACTGAGGTCAAACCTGCTGGACAATCCTCGGATTGCTCTGTAGTTCAAAGTTCATATAAAGGCCCATGATAAACAAGATAATAGCCATTCTCAATTAAACATAGGACAAGGACTTTGTTTTGGCATGTGTAACAGTTTCGGATAAACAATGCCAGAGGTCCACCACGGAAGTGAGATTATTCTGGTTTTTCTGTCATCAAAAGGAAGTGAACCACCCCGCACCCTGTGTTTCCCAACCCAGATTCAACAGATCTAAATTGATCCTGCAGTGAACTAAGATGGTACCAGTTTAGGACTCAGTTTACTACACCTAAGTCCTTTTTTGAGCAGATGTTTATACTACTGCTAAAGTCAGACTATCTGCTCTGGGAAAGTAACCCTTACTATATTTTTCAGAAGATAAAATCTCTGCAGTGGCAAGCAGTTTAAGCAACAAACCCAAAAACCTGGAAGTTTTCAACTGTGTCATTCTGCCAGATTCTGGAGGTGGTCAGATACCTGGACTGATGAAAGCCCATCATCTTTGGATGAGGTATAAAAACTGATAACAGTGATGAATTAATTTAAGCTATCAGCTTCGCTTAGGCTAGGTTCTTTCAATATTATTCTTCAGCTCTGCACCCCCCCACCCTGCCCAAAGGGAATGCCACCACAACTGCTCTCTTTCAAAATGGCTGCTATTTCTCAGTGAAGTAAGGTTTGGAATACTACTATTTTGCCACTTTAACAAAAGATTTCTCTGATTTTGCTCTCTTCAGCAAATACTCATCTCTCAGATGGATCTGAGATGGCCCAACGAACTGCCTATGGCTTTACAGAATAATGAATTATTCAAGCTTTCACTTAATGAACAATCTAACTACCCCTGATTAAAGATTTTTTCAAGTATAGTCCAGTATACTAGATTTCAGCAAATCTTAACAAAAAGAGGAAAACAAACAGAATAACCACCCTTACTTGGGGTATAAGGTTTCTTACACGACCACTTTTTAGTTACTGTTAGTTATCTGATTTACTTGCAGATTCTCTAGAAATTCATTTTCTACCCAGATCACTTAGAGCAGCTTTGAGGCTGATGAACTGTATCATTAATACAAAACCAAGTAGAATCTTCCTTGATTGAGATATGCAAAATACTTGGCAAGCTTTCTACTACGTGGTTTATAACTGGTCTAGGTAGTGTTCCAGGAGTTCTCCCTGGGTAATAAACATGTGGAGTTTAAATGTAATTTTAAAAAAGGCTATTTTGGACAGAGAGAATAGCTTTCCTTAGTAATATAAAATAAGATAAAATAAAACCTTTTCAGTCTACCTGAGCAGTTTTGTCTTCTATTAGCTTACGCTGATGCTCTTCTTTACAAAGCTTTTCTTCTAAGTGTTTGATCTTGTCCTGAATTTGAAGACAAGAATAATTAGTCACACTTCAGTTTGTCATGCTGAATACGAAGTCTGAAGTAGCTTGCAATTGTAATCTGAGACAAAACAGGACTGTAGGAATTTTTAAATCCCAGACTGAAAAAAAGACTCATGCAAACGAAGCCAAGGTGGCATTCAGTCAGGCATGCTTTATGATCTTAGCTTAACAGAGGAAACTTTTGCAAAACTTAGCACTATTAACAGTATGCCATACAAATTATATTAAATGAATTACTTTCAGTCTGCCATTCCATGCATGCTTACTTCTGCAACTCTCTGAGTAGCAGTAAGTTTAAGACACTCTTTTTCTAGCACTTCAAGCTTTTCAAGTTTTGCATGCAGTTCCAACCGGTTCTGATCTTCCTCTTGCTGAAGCTGGGCCTGGAAAAAAAGTAGAGCAAGAATGGAGCTGGCAGCTAACTGAAATTGTTTCAGACTCAAAAAACCAAACACACTGCAATAAAGGTGTTTAACTAGTTTAAATTTTGTATTTTTTAAATTGCAAAGTGATGAAAAACACCAGGCAGACAAAGAAGACTTAGTTTCCAGCAGCCTTTTTGTCTACCAAATGTGCAAGTATTAGCATGGTTTTGCTCATTAGGAGTTCCACCTAGGGAGTCTTTTCATACAATTCATTGTATGGTTGTCATCAGCCAGTCAGACAGTAAATTGCTTCTGTTTGCTACCACCCTGAGCAGAGCTGAGGAAGAGTGATGGCAACAAAAACTTCAGATCTTACATATTTCTATACTTTTTAGCTATATCACTACTGTTTTAGTATGCTAAAAGGCTTCACCTGTTGTTCTAAAAACATTTTCTTTTCCACTTCCACACTAGAAACCATTTTCCTCATGTAATCCAGCTGTTTCTCCAGCAGGGAGCAGCGGGACTGTGCTGCACTTAACTGCACGCTTACATCTACAGAGAGAAACAAAGATATTCAGTACAGCAATGGGGGCCACACATTTAGCCATCTTATTGAGGAATTCTCTGTCTTCAAAACATGCAAGAAAAGTTTTGTTAGTCTGAACAAGTCATGTGGTTAAAATATATTTTATATGTAAGACATGAGAATCAAAATGTTTTTCCAGAGCTAGTCCCTAATATGAATTCCAAAGGTGTAAGCACTGCAGTTACTTTGATTTGTATCAGCAGATATCTAATCAGAATCTGGTTTCTTCTCTTCTCCTCACTTTTCTCATTAGCAGTGTTCTACATGTAAGCAGTTGCTTGCTTATTGTAGAAGTTAAACATACCACCTGAAATCTGCTTGTTCTTTAAAATAGCTTCATGGGTTATGCAATACTTGGTTAATAGATGTTAAAACAAGACCTCAACTCGATTCACAATGATCAGGCTCCTGCCCCTCCCCAATTCTGAATTAAAAAAAAAGAAAGGCGGGGTGCATTAATTAGCCATTTATCAAAACAAAAAAACCACTCCCTGGATTATGCAGTCTTGGAGTTGCTGTGGCTACACCTTATCACTCACAAGAAATACCTTTCCTCTGTTGCATCAGTTCTTGATGTGCTATGTCCTTTTTGCAGGATTCATGCTCTAAGGCTTTTTTATACTGAGCAGCTGCTACGGAGAGGCTGCACAGTTTATCTTCAGCCTGTGACTTCTCCAACTCTAGACAGCGGATCTTTTCTTGAAGAGTTTTCAGAGCTGCCACCACAGCTAGGAAACAATGCAACAGTTATACATTAAGTAACAGTTCCTATTATTATTATTATTATCATCATCATCATTATCATTATTATTACAAAACACTTAAACCAGCAAAACACTACCTACATGTTCTTCCTAGGATCACTCCTGAAATGAATTATATTCCCCAGCAGTACGCTAACACACTCAGAACATTTCTGGGACAAAAAGAACAGGTTTACTGCACACTGGGGTATAAAGCACATGTCCTATGAGCAAAGCTATTTTCACTCCAAATGGTAGCAAGTACAAAGAAATCACAGCAAATTAAGTGTAACAAACCCTGGGACTTCAGTTTACATAGAAGTAGGGAACACAGGTATCCAAGCTAGGTCACAAGTTTTGGCATAATGCAACTGGTGTAGACAGATTTTAAAAAAAAGACATGAGGCTGGGGGAAATTAGACACAAAGGGACACTTTAGTAGAGGATGCATTTAAAAAACTTTATTGTTTCAAAAGGTAATGATTCAATGTCTAGTTTCTTGTACTGAATTACTTTTTGTTTAAACCATAGAAACAATTGTGCAATATTTTGCTTTTAGCCTCAAATCAGTATGAGCCAAAATTATGCCAAAAATAGAAGTTGCAATTTCAGCCACAAGGAAAAGTCTACTAGCTTTCCAAAACCTGTACACACTTGTGGAAGTTTAAGAAATATTCTACAACAAGTCAAGCTTCTTTTTTGACATTTCATAAGCCTTGGTAATTTCCCTATACAAAGTCTCTCAGTAGAGGAACACCCAGCAAATACTGCTAGCTCCATAACAACTCTCATCAGCTTCCCATAGCCCCAATGAATTATAAATCTATCAATCATCAATCAATCAATCAGACACCAAAGAGTAGAAAGATTAAGTGAGACCACTTCTTCCATCTTTCTACCAGCATGTCAAACACTTCCTTACTTAAACACTTAGCTGCATAACAATAAACCGAACATTTTAATCCAAAAACCCAAACTCTGTACAACAGAAGGTTATTACAGAAGCCACAGATTCTCGATAAGGGGAAAACAGTGAAAGAACACGGATCACACACACAGCCTATCTCTGTGCAATATTGCAAAGTTGTCCATAATCATAAAAGCAAGTATGGTCTCCTTGTGATTCACTGACCTCTCCAGACATGCTAAAGCCACTGAGCATTTGTGCTGTGAGCTCCAGAGAGTAATCACCCATTAAGGCACAGGACAACCATAGTGGAGCCACATTTCACACAGACAAATATGCTACTAACTTTCCTGGGAGTCTGCTTTATTCACACGTTCTCCTGAGGAATCATACCATACAAAAAACCTTAGAAGTTATTTTAAGCTAGAGGGAGTTGAATAGCACTATGCAAAGCTGATTTCAAGTCAGTGTACCATACGAATGATCTTTTTTTTACTATATTTGAAGTCATGAACTGCTTCTGCTGAGTTTGAAGCATTCTCCTTTGCTTTTAGAGGAAGTCTGACGATTTTAAATTAAACAACTTTCAAAGCCAAAGTTTATAAGGATGTTAGAAGACTTGCAGCAGTTTCCATTCCAGACGTATGACTTCAGGGAGACTACTCCCTCAGGACACATATACATCCTGTCTCAGTGTCAGTCTGATAATTGCAGCAAGTCATTGAACTGAGTAAAACAGAATGGGGAGTTTGCTCAAGAGATTTCACAAAGAACAATTAAAAAGATCACTTTAAGGACATATTTTGGCTTTACCTTGGTTATTGGGGATAGAAGGCCTGTCACCACCAACAGCTGCCAACTTCTTTGATTCTCTATAACCAAAGGATGCAGGAAGCATCTTATCTGGTAGCTGAAGAAAGCTTCCTTTGAAACTGTTCTTTGATCCAGAATCCATAGCCTGTGAAAAGAGAGCTATTTAATGCCATTAGCTCTTTAAAGGACTATGTAACAGCTTTCAAAATATGTCACTGGGCAGTCCCTGGCTCTGTTTAGATCAAATCAGATTTTCTGCACCAAAATAATAATTAAAAAAAAAAAAACCAAACATACATCCCCAGATTAATCCTGTATTTTAATGCAATTCCAAAATAATGCCTTTCGTAACACTATACATAGCTCTCCTCAAATACTCAAAATTTTCTAAGATTTTTCTTGGTGCTTTCTAATGACTTATGTTGATTTTTGTCCTTTTAAAAGCCAAGGATTATCAATATTTTATATTATCTATTTTATAGACTTTAGTGACTACCTCTCACTGCTCCCTCCAAGTTTTACAGCCTGTTTTCATTTGCAGGCTCCTTAGTGCTCTAACACCTATCTTTTTACGTATGGCTTTATTATGTAATACAGTTCCCCACCTTTAGTGTTGAGATAACAAAAGGATATTTAACATGCAATACTCCTAGCATTCTCCCCATTACTAAGTGTATGTATTAAGTCCTGTTTCACCATTCCCTTTCTTTCCCACCCATTCCCATTCTTTATTTTATCAGAAGCACGCTTGAAGACAGTTTACACCCTGTCAAATAGTGACTTTCCTTCATACTCAAGACATGCAGAGTGAAACTTGCAGAAAGTGCCTTGTCTAATACAACCTCTAGGAGAGCAGATCCTTAAAAGATCAGCCCGTACGCACTCGGGCTGATGACAAACAAGTAATTCAAGCCTTGTTTGGCTCTTTACATCGGGAATGCCACAACAACCAAGCATGGGCCATAGGTCCATGCTTTGTCCTTTTTCTGAAGGAAAAAGGTGGAAAAGGTACTAACACTAAAGAGGTCTTTAATAACTTTGGACTTACTGGTACTGTAAAAAACATGTTTATTAAGCTTTTTCATTGTATTATTTGCGCTTCTACTCATCTACCTGTCCTATATATACAGGAACAGCAAATGCTTCCCTCAAAAATATACACTTCAGTCCATTTTAATAAGGGTCTTATTAAACTACACTTCAAAAATTGAAAGAGTTGCTGAGTTCTGAAAGCTGTTACCAGGTTTTGCTACTCGTAGCAAGTGTAAACACCACACGGAGACAAGGAAGTTAAAAGCACATTTTAAATGACACGGCAGCTACCTAGCAAAGCAACACCAAGAATTTCACTTGATACAGTGTAAGAAGTTAAGAATATATAAAGCTTCAGTTGACAGAAAACCAGATCATTTGAAGGCTCAAATGATACAACAATTACGGTATCACTGGAGTTTAAGATAAGGGCACACAACTGGAACGGGCTTCCCACTTGGGCAGGGCTATTTACAGACACTAGTTCCCAAGAAAGTCACCCAAACGAGGTATCTAGTAACAGGAGGAAGAAATCCTAACCAAGACTGGAACCTGCTGATGAAGCACACCCCAGGAAAAGCCTTTCATTCTGGGTGGGTGGGGAAGAAAGTTTTCAACAAAGGAATGAGTTTCCAGGAACAGCTCCTCCAGCACCGTTTCAGAGGCCATGTAAAACAGAAAAATCAGTATCCATCCACATCGCCTCTTCATCTGAACCAAAGGTAGATGGAAATACTTCCTTCTCCCTCCAAGTTTTCATCATGGAGATGTCAACAGAAGCACATTTTTGCCAGGGCTTGCTTGACCTGAGGCTTCCCAGACACCACTGCTATTGTGTGCGAACACCCTCGGGGCAATTCCACAGCTCAGGGCAACCCCCCAGGGACCACCATGGCCTCCCCAGCACCAGCATGGCTCCCCAGAACTGCAAGAGGGGCGCTGACCAGGCTACTCTGGCACCATAGGCCTCTTCCAGAGAGTTCCCCTGGGGCCTCACCACCATCCTGCCCACGCCAATGGGCCACCCTGAGCCCAGGCCGCAAGCTCTCAGCATTGGTAGGCAGCTGTGGGCAGCCAGGCATGCCACCACCTCTGGCAAGAGGTCCCACCTGGTGACTGTCACATTTATGGCCACAGAGGCCATTTATGGGCCTCCACATCTCTCTCCTAGAGGACCAGGAAACACCATGCAAGGACATCCAATTGACTCTTAACAGCTGGACAGGCCGGTCAAGCATATCCGCCATTTCCAACAGCACAAGGGGCAGTGGCAGTGAAGGACACGAAGCAGGGAGCAGCAGAAATCTCAGGATATGGATGGGAAAGTCCTGTGGCCACAGGAAGGGTCAGGGCCCAGACAGGAGAGGAGATGGGCTCAGCATGGCATGGTGCACCAGCATGGTATTCCACAAAATAAGAAATAAGCAAGACTTACAAATTTTCCCATTGCTTCTCAACTTCTACACGATGGTGATGAAAAAGCCTAGCAAAAAAGGTCCATAAAAATACACGTATGTGCAAGCAACAAGCTTCCTACCGCTGCTTGAACAAGGGAAGGCAACTTCAGAAAGTCCAGAGGAAGAAGGTGGGTTTTGTTCACACCATCTAACCTTTTGGCAGTCAGCATAAGCGGAGACTTGCTTTTCCAATGTCCTCCAGTGGAACATGGCTTCCTCGCATGCCTGCAGCTGCTACGCACCAATTAGTTTCCTTATTGCTTTCACATAAACAAGTTTTGCTGTTTCCAAGGAGATGGGCCTGTGGACAGTTGTAAGGAGGGCAGTGATCCGAAGCAAATAATGAATAAGAGAGGGAGGGAACAAAGCACCAGAGAATCGGAGAGTTTGTGGCCAAGCTCAGTAACACAAAGGTAGGACACAGGGGACACCTGTTTGTGAGAAAGGGAAGTAAAAACCTTTTAGTGCTGCAAGTGAAGCCAGAGGAAAGTGAAAGAGAAGAGGCCAGCTCACCAGCCTAGCGATAGCGATTCGGCTAATCCAGTGTGGGCTTCAGCATGAAACCCCACTATTTTGCCAGCACAGTAGTGGGTAACACCCTGCAGCTGGAGCGGGGAGCTCCCCAACCTACTTCTAAGAGCACAGGCTCAGCAAGGAGTGTGAAGGACTACAACACCGCATGACTAAGACACCCGTGTTTACAGAACCCCTGCTGTGGACATAGTTAAGGATGACTTGCTTTGCCACAGCTTTCTCAGGCTGTGTGGAGGTTGCTAAGTGCTTGGAGGCTCTGTCAGTGTAATTACTCCAGTAGAGGTGCTCTGGTGTAGAGGAGTCCTCTCACATCTTAGGAGGTAAATATGTTTTAGAACAACCATGCTGCACAGGAGTAATGTCTACAACCCTGCAGACCTCAGGCAAGGATGTGGGCCAGGAAAAGGACCAAGTCACTTTATACCAGCGAGACATCACCAAACATCCTGACCACTTTCAGCACACTAGGACAAGAAAACTCTCCGGAAATAATTAAACAGCTTGACGTATGTTTGGACGTCAACTGTCCTACCATCAACTTTCTTCCTTGCAAGTATTTAAGTTTCTATAAAACCATCACAGATGGGTTTGCTTTTTAAAAAGTGTTACACAGTCCACATCCATTGCAAGCTTAACCTACCACTCTTTTACTTCATGCTACCATGGACCCTGGTACACAGCCCTAGAGAGGTGTTTTAAAGCAGATACTGCTTCCCAAATGGCATGTTTGTACTCATGTAACTTCAGGACGCTTAGGGGGTTTTAGCCCTTGAACAACACTCGTTAAAGCAGCCAAAACACCGTTGTTTAGACAAGCCCTTTGCTGAGGAAATTAGTTCACTCCTTCGAGTCTGGGGAACAGCCAAGGGAGAAGTATGCCTATTAAACAGAGGCTGACAAAATACCCAGGTTACAGGCGGAGGGGAAGGAAAGGGGGGAAGAAATGCCCCACTCCCACCCCAGCTGCCTGCACCGTGGGGCAGGGAGGGGTGAGGGGGAAGCACTGGCATTGTGCAGGTTGCATCTGGACTCACTGCCAGCCCTTTGGGTTTTTTAACCAAAACAGACCTAGCCTGTACTGGCAGATGCAGTGGTGATACTCAGAAGCCCTGTGCTATTTTACACAGAAAAAAAACACACAGGAGCCCGTTCATACATACCCTGCATCAAGCATGGGGTAATTTAGGGCTGCCCATTAACCATCAGCCCAGCCAAGCTACCTGTGTTGTCTGAGCTAGCAGGCTTCTGCAGTGCAGTGCTACACGGTTGCAACCCTGTGCATCGGTGCCAAGCACAGCAAATTCCCCCTGGGACAGGACTGCACTAATGCAACTACACTGCCTACCTCCTTCCTACCTTGCTGCAGCTGGTGTGCTCCTCCCTGGGGTGTGAGGATGAGCAGAGCTGGTCCCTTCAAGTGGGACCACTTCGGTCTGTTGGCTTACCATCACAGGTGGGCTGGGAGTGAGCTTGCACAAAGGCTGTTGGGGAGCAATCCTGTCATCAGGTCCCTAACTATACGTGGGGCTTTCGTACCTCAGAGGACAGCAAGCAAGCTGGAGTTTGATACCTTAAGACAAAGAGTGGATTTCCCATTTCATCATGGTCATGTGAGTACTAAGGTGATTTACCTTTACACTGTTTGTAGTTATTTTTGCTGCATGTGGCCTGCATTAACTGCCAGAGCACTGGATCGGATTGCCATATAAATCAATGGACATTTTAGTTCCTGCTGTCTAGCACAGGTAAGCATGCCAAGAGTGGAGAGTTACTGAACACCACTGAAATCCTGAATGTTACAGAAAGACCAGTTGAGACTTCCTCATCCTCCTCCTCCCCTGCTTTCTGTTTCTCTCCTCCATTGCTAGCTACATCATTTAAAAAGTTTTTAAAAAAATTCTTCTGAAGATAAAAGTCCAAAAAGGTTTTGCCACGTATACAATTATGTTCCATACTATAAAGCAGAATATGGAAAAGCTTTTTCCACATGTGAAGTATAGCAGATTCAGGGAACAATGCTGGCTGAACAGTTTCCCAAAAGATACACACTAAAGGAATAATGCGATCATGTAAGGGATACTTCCATTAAATTCTCCAATGTTTGTTATCTCACAGAGATCCTGGTTCACTCAAATCGCAGTGAGGATAACCTTTTAGAACCAAAGAAAGAGGTGCTGTCAGAGCACCTTCAAAGAGGAACAAGAAAAACAGATCAAAGCATTTTTCAGAAAGAAATACAAATATCTATCTTCTAACCTGACCTACTGGGCATGCACAATTTATAGTGGGTTTTTTTCGTAACTGAAAACAAAGTCTCAGATGAATCAAGGAATGATTCACTGTTTATCTGACATAAGAGAAATTTTAAAGAATTGCCCCAACGCAGACTATACCAAGAAACTCTCAGAACGCTGGCTGCCGCCTTGTCTGTTTGAGCCAAGCCTTGCCGGCAAAAGGTTATGTGAGAGGCCATTTTCGTCACACAATTCAAATTGGTCTATTTTTTCCCCCTTTCACTTTCCTTCAAGAACCAGGGGAAAAAAGCTTGGTCAGCTGTACTAGCTGTGCTGCAGTGCTCTTTCAGCCTTACTCCTGACAGACAAAGAACAGCCCTTCCACTGACAAAAAGAAATAAATAATGGTGTAGGCAAACGGCATTGTTGTTTTGGGAACACCCAGTCTCTAGCATCCTGACACAACCGCTTTAATCAGCCTGAAACATATGACCTTGCTCAGGACATATCTAAGTAATTGGTACTTGTGCGCCTACTTTAATCTAAGTGGGTTAGAAATGAAGCGGTGACAGCTGCATAACTCATAGGAAGTGAACCCTCATTGAATCAATGAGGCATTTCAACACGTTTTTAAGTTCTGTTGAGTCCCATTTTATAAGAATTTAGAACAACTGACTAAAATTTGTTAGAGCAATTAAGAAACTTATTTAAAAAAAAAAATCACACAGGCAAATCCATGGGAGTTAGCTTGTCATACAAACTGTGAGATACAAAACTGACAGTCTCAGAATTGGATATATAAAGGTTAAGTGGCCAGTTTCTATTTTGATACTACTGAAGCAAAACCTATTTACTCCTGAATTTCAAGTCTTATGCAGAACTTGTGTAACTTTCATACAATCTTTGGTTTTTTGGTCTTGGAAGAAAAGGAAAAGAAATTACATTCTGTTTTTTCTCATGACACTGTATCTACTGTGCAGTATGGTAAACCCTGGTATTTTATTGAAAAAAAAACCCATCTCCTAAGCCTTTTATTTCATTGTGTCAGACCTCCTAAACATGCATATTGCTATTTCTCTGGTTGCTGTTTGCTAGTGATAAGAGAGAGAGATCCGAAAAGAGGAAGAAACAAAATTGGATGAGTTACACAAGCACTTTGGGAACAAGGAAAAGAAATAACCAGGTGGGGAAAAAACAGAGACTTTTAAAGAAAATTTTTTCAGGAATGGGTTTAGGAATGGTTTCTGACAGTGTATCAAGCAAACCCGGGTCATAATGTCATTAGTTTTGGTTTTCTTCCATGAGCACAGCAGACTCAATTCCCCATTAAATTTGGCCTTCGTTCATAAGTGCATAAAATAATATTCAGTACTTTGTGGGGAAACTGAGTTGGTGCAAGCTCTTTGACCTGTATCAGAAGATAACTGAACTTAGCATTCAGAAGAGCAAGACTGCAAATTCCTATCTAGTAACAACTGCTATGTTAGCATGAAAGTATCTGGCCTGGAACATAATGTTATCAAAATAATTACATTTCTAAGTCTTTAATCAGTCCAAAGTAATTAAATATAACCTTTTTGTAATAAGCATCAAACACAAAATCAGATACTATAGATGGTCACTAATATACTTCCTCACTTTCTTTGTAGTTTTGTTCCTCTTATCTTCTCCTTTCATCCACCCTCATGTTATACAGTTGCTTTTTCTCCCTCATCTCCTCTCTTTGCCTTGTATTTACATCATTCTATAGCTTTGTTCCTTGCTCTTCTCCCTTCAGTCTTCTTTTTCTCTCGCTCCCTCTTCTAGCATAAAAAGTTAGGGTTTTTTATACAGTAAAAAGAGCCTTTTTTTTTTTCCCCCACATGAGAATAACTATAAAATATCTTCCCTTCATACTTAGGATCCAGTTCCAACAGATGCTGTTTGTTCTTAGTACACTGACTGATGTGGAAATTCAAGGTGCTCTTCTCAGTACTCTACATGAAGAATGTAAAAATTTACTTTTTCTCCTCACCATTATTATCTGCTGATGATGTCATCACACTGTCTTCCCTACGTAGTTTGCTTAGCTTGGTAACTTCTCTTCACCCTCAAAAATCTGCTTTTGCTCATTAGAATGGAAGCAGCTCTCATAGCTTTCTAATGAGCAAATCAGAGCATGTGTGTCCCGAGAGATGGGAAGGCAGGAGGAAACTACTGGCTCTGGCTACTGACCCTTGATTAAAAAGAGGAAGACTTTGCTTTTGTGGAAAGGGAAGATTTTCAAGGGCAACTGTCTCCGGTATAGAAGACTGTGTATCTGTGCACAGGCAAAATAATTACAGATTAGAAGGGCAAATGCAAAAAGAAAAAGACATATTAGGGTAGGGTGGGGCAAATGTAAGAGTGGGTTGACATGACAATCACAGTGAAGAAATAGAACAAGGTAGGGGATAGTTATTGCAGGTACTGACTCATTCACAGTAAACACTTTTACTGCATGGTAATTTTCACACTTTATGTCTCAAATATTTAATGGGATCATTGAAAGACGGTTCCGATCATTGCAACTTGCCCTCTAGGCAGATGAAACCCACAGATTTTGTCCCCACCTTTGCCTTGGAATTTATTTTCAAAGTAAACATCTGTTTTTACCAATACTTTCTCAGGGAAAGTGTCAGTCTCTTCATCCAACATCCTTTAACCTACCTTAGAGATGGAGTAGGAGGTAGATTTTTAGCCAGATAACTAGAAGATCGTGACATGGATGAGCAGAGAAACACAAAGAGGGTAATTGTTCATAGGATTTGTCTCATTTTACCTGCTACCATCCCTACTTTTTTTTTTTCCACATATTCCTGTGCTGCTGATAACTAGGCACCTGGCAGGGAACAAGAACTCCATTCTGCACTTGTACATCAGGCAACCGAAGATAAAGAACAAAACCGAAGATAAAGAACAAAAAACACCCCCAAAACCTAATAAGGAAAAGGTAAGTTTCATTCCTAGTGAGAAATCATTCTCAAAGTCATCTTTTGTCAGCAACAGTTATCTTTAAAGAAGCAGAAAAACTGCAAGCAGATCTGACTTAGAACACCTCCTCGGTCTGATTTTGGAGACCTATTTTCTTGAAGAATAATTTTAAATAATATCATCTGTTTACATGACTCAGAATATTCATAGCAACTCCAACACATCTACATTGTGCATCCTGAACAGACACAATATCCTAAGTATTAATGGTACATAATATAGTATAATGAGTACTCAAAAATGCAAAAATTGTCTATCCCTACTTCTGGCCTGAGTTGTCTGGAAAAACTTAAAACATTCAAAGCCATGCCACAGAATACTTGTTTCATACAGTCAGGATACCTAAACTTGCATGACCTCAGAGATGTAGGAAAAATCTGAGTAAGATGCTGCAAAATTCTGCACAACGTTGCATATATAAAACTAACTTCAGTTGATTATAAATTGTTTATGAGACATTTCTCCCCTATTAACTGGACACACAGGTTCTGACTGCAAGGTAATTTAGTGGATCTCCAGGGACTTGACTTAAATTCTTGTTATTCTGTGTGACCTTAATAATCACAGAGGGATGGGACTGATAAGGGACTGATGTTTCAGGATACCGTACCTTCCAGCCTCAGGGCTGAATCCCAAGCTTGGTAATGATAGGCTTACATGCCCTGCATGTAAAAGAAATGCAGGTATATAAATGCAAGTCCTGCTAAAACAAGCAGCATGCTTAGTCAGGAGCTAACAAAAGCTGTGCGTGGGGAAACTCTGTGAACATAGATGTGTGCGAAGTCCCACCCTGGTGCTTGGCACCTTTGTCCTCTTGGGGCTCAGAATTTGGAGTCCTCTTCTAGCGGTCAGTGCCAAAATCTGTTCTTTAAAACAATGAATAAAGAGTCCCTGTAGCTTCTCTGGTCTGTGACTTCATTTCATATGGCTGCTGGCCACAGTATTTTTCTTTGTGTTATCACTGGAAAACACCAAGGTCTGTGTTAACAGACAGCCTGCCAAAGGTGTTTAAAAGGCCTATTGGGCTGCCAGCAGATAAAAAAAAATTCCCAACAAGCAATGCTCATTTTCTTTTAAAATGTAGCTGGAGGAAATAGTGTCCATCTTCTCCATGCTTTTACCCAGTGGTTAGAGCATTGGCCGGGAAGTGGGAGTTCCTGTGGAGCATTCATGCCGCATCTCTGACCACCATGCTAGACTGGCAGGAGGAAGAGCAGGAAGGAAACAGGGTGTCACCACCTTTTCGTTTGAAGTTATGACCCTGTTCAGAAAGGCACACAACAGTCTAGGACAAGGAGAAGGCAGCTGAGGCAAAAGGCAAGAGTAAAACGAGGATGTGTCTCTCTCATCTAGTTTAATTGTAGGAAGAGAGTCCTGGGTTTTATGTATGCATTTTTGTAGTAAATAGTGCCTGGATAAAACACAGCACTAGCTTGGGAATAGCTACCAGAAACCAGGAGTAAGTGTCTACAGCTCCCTGTGTTTCCTTCCTTCTAGCTCACACCAGTGCAACATTTGCCATCCTTTCCGACAGGGACACAACTTCAACAGGTGAGGTGAAGGATGCTTCCCTTCCACTCTGCAGGCCTTCCAAGCACCTGGGACACTCTCCTGGGAGTAACAAGATGTTGACTTAAATCCCTTTGAGCTAAAAGCCAGTTCTCTCACCACTGGGTTACTGCACTGAAGGTGAGCACTCTACCAAATGTGGCCAGGCACTGAAGCCAGCTGTGGCTGTAACAGAAGACCCTGACTTGTTTGGCTTGGAGAAGTTCCTCTCAGCTGGACCTCTCTTTGAGCTGCCCTACTTAATTCCGAGACCACAAGTGGGCACAAAGGGGAGAGAGGTGCCAGATGCCCAGCTCAGGGCAATTCTGGATATTTCTATCCTGAAACAGACTAATAGATTTCAAGTGGCTGCTCAGTGGAGTTTTTCAGATCTGACTGTTTAGTTTACCCATGTGCTTTTCCAGGGTCTAGCCCTTAGTCCTTCAAGCTACATTTAGACAGTTAAACAAAGTAAAATTGGAGAACTGGCAAAATACAACAGGACTTACTGGCCTGTAGTTCTGGTATGTCATAGCCCAGCTTTTCTCAAAGCAACCCATGCTTCACCATAAAACCATTCCACAGTCTTTCTGCCAGAAAGATCTGGTCTCCTAAGACGAAGCCGGTGGCTAACCCATCCCTGCTGCATTTGTGACCTCTAAGGAGGCAGGATGCAAGTTTGGTGCAATTGTACACACGCAACACACAGTAGGCCAGAGCGCATGGTAAATGTATACACTCAGAAGTAAAACAAGGCCATATTTTCTCCCACATCTTACACTGTAGCTTGCTCAGTCATTGAGGCCAGTCTGTTTGGATGATACATGGTCTTGGCTTGACACCAAGCTTGGGCCTGGATTCAAAGACAGTAGAGGAGTAGCCTCCAGCTTTCTGGTGTCTCTCTGCAAAACAGGAGTCACAGAGTTTTGCTTCCTCAGAGGGCTGCTGTGATGAAAACCACATTAAATATTGTGGAGTAACCACTTATTGCAGCAACCTGCCAAAACCCAGATCTAGAAGGGGAAGGTGAGCTTTTAGAAGAAGCAATCCCATCCTAGGTATTTACTAGTTGGAATGATATAAGCCTCAGCAAAACCAGGTGTAAATAAAAGCAGTTCCTTCTAAGTTGCACAAGTTTTACTGTGTTATTACAAGTTCTCCAATAATTGACTAAGTGTATGCTGCAGAAACTGGAAAACACTTCTAAAAGTAAATATAATATAATTTAGCTCTTATATCATAGAAAGGACATGAATACAACTACCATATATTGTATTTTTAAAAAATAATTCTGCTGTTGGATATCATTTGCATATAGCTATAGAAGTCCTTACTTATCTACTTAAAAAAAGAGGGAAGTTGATAAATCATCAAGGAAGGAAATACTGAGGTTTAAACAGCCACAAATTTGTTTTTCTTCAGCTTATCATTTTAAAAACTCAAATGCCGTAATTCTGGATGAGTTGCCAGATTGTTTCCTTCATAATTCTGCCTTTCTCCTATCCATTCATTAGGGATCAAAAACAAGCATATTAACTTCAGTCAGTGAACACGCAAATCAGACAAACACATTCCCCTAACTTCAGGCTCTGATTAATTCCACTGGTAGCCTTTGACCTTGATTTCCACAATGTCTTGCAGTACATACAGAAGCTTGACCCGGTATCGGAAAACTGCAGCGATTTGGTTTGGAAAAAATAAAGGCACCTTCATCTCCATTACCAAAGTGCTACATTAAAATCTATAAAACAAAGGGCTGAAATCTGAAGTTTAGGCCTTGGAGCCAGTTTCACAATCTGTTTCCTGTAGCCAGAGTTCATTTGCAGCCAGTGGAAAAAACAACTTCTAAAAGATAAAAGGCAGTGCTGTGACTTTCAATCAATCTTAGCATTCGGTGTGGGAACACAGCTGTACTAAAGTCTAACGCCAATGCGTCAGTTCTGATTCTGGTTCACCTTATGATCTTGCAGCCATTGCCAGAGACACCTAGCAAACACAAACTTATCACGGGAAAAATGAGATCTATCCAACCTCCAAAGATCAAAATTTAGATAGAAATAAAGCAAGCATACGTGACATGCCTATTCACAGGAAAACTGGGAGACCATAACGACTGACGACAGAAGGGGATGGGAAGCTGAAGTGGTAGCTAATGTGAAAAAAAAAAAAAAAAAAAAAGAAGAAAACATAAAAGGCATTGGCAGAATTCTTTTCTTTGAACCCATCAGTTATGATGGGTGGAGGCCTTAAGTGCTTAGAGAAGTCAAGACTCACATTTATTACAGGTAGTGATGATTTCAGTAGATATATTGTTGACACGGGTGCCAAAGGCCTAGAGGAAGCAGCTGCACGAAGCAGTCCAGGCCTGTCCACATTGCTGAACAATGGCAACGCCGACTCCTTGGAGAAGGGATTTCATGGGAAAAAGAGATCGGTCTTCCTTGAAAGGTACAGGTAACGATAGAATGACATTTATTTTGCAACCTTTAAAGAAAGAGTGCTAGAAAACAAAGGAATGTCAGATGAAGAAACAAGAGTCTTTACAAATAAAAGAGCTGTTGATGGCTGGTGTTGGTGAGCCAGCCCAATTTCTGTTCCTGGGCTCAGACGCAGTTTGTGTGCCTTTCTGTGGTATACAAGTAGCTTGTTCTGCATTTAACTTCAGTTTTGAGAGTGGGAAACGTGTAGATGAGAAACATAAAATAATTATGCAAGACCCTATAGGCCCAATGTCCTGTTTCTGATTTATTTGCAAACATTCTTTTGCTTTTTCTTATACTCCAAATTGTAGTTTTATAATTGCTTAAGGAACAGCTGCAAACGGGTGGTTCTGCCCTTACTTTCCTCTCCTTTTCTCTGCCAAGAGGTGAATTGGATCAAGGAACTGACATGGCTGAAAATTGACTGTATCAAAAAGGCACCTTTTTTTTTTTTCTTCCCCTGCAGGAAAAGCAAAGGAAACAGAAATACCAGCCCATTTGGTGGCAGATTACACTTAATCACAGAATGGTTGAGGCTGGCAGGCATCTCTGGAAGGCATCTGGTCCAGCTCCTCGCTCAAGCAGGGCCGGCTGAAGCCAGTTGCCCAGGACCACGATCAGATGGCTTTTGAAGATCTCCAAACACGGAGACTCCACAACCTCCCTGGGCAACCTGTGCGAGGGCTTGGTCACCCTGACAGTGAAAAAGTTTCCTGACGTTCAGAGGGAGCCTCCTGTGCTTCAGTTTGTGCCCGTCGCCTGTGGTCCAGGCACTGGGCACCACTGAGAAGAGCCTGGCTCTGTCCTCTTTCCGCCCTCCCTTCAGGTGTTTGTGGTGGCACACACACACAAAGAAAAAAAAAAACCAAAAAGCCAACATTATGAGAAAAAAAACCTCTGCAGAACAGCTGCCCGCGCTCTCCCTTACCCTTCCGCCGCGGCGTCCGGCGGCACCTACACGCAAGCGCCCCGCGGCCTCACCCCGTCCCGCCCCGGGCGCTGCCTGCCGGGATAGGTAGTTCTCCCCCGCGGACGCGGGGCCGCCCTCCGGCCGGACTACACATACCAGCAACCCTTCCCCGGCGCTGCCGCTGTCCGCTGCCATTGGACCACCGGCAGCGAGTGCTGAAAAGCGATTGGCTGCTTTGAGTGTCCGTCATGTGGTTTCCCGTGGTTGGGCGGGGCTAGCTCCTGCCCGTCCCTGTGTATCCCCCCCCACCACTAACGCACCGGTGAGGGGTCTGTGGCTGCTCGGCCCGGCTCTGTCGCGGCGGGGAGGGCTGAGGGGGTCGTTCCGCGCCGCGGCGGAAAGGCAGGGCCGCGAGCGTCTCCTCCCCTCCATGCCCGGGGCGGGGAGGAGGAGGAGCCGCCGGCGCCGCCGCGGGGTGGTGGCCGCCGCCGCCAGCCGAGGCGAAGCCGCAGCGGCGCTGCTCGCTCGGCAGCCCCGGCGGCGGTGGTGGGCGGCGGTTACCGGGGTCGCCCACCGGGGCTGAGGGAGCTCCCGCCCGCCCTGCCCCCTCCATGCGGCGCGGGCAGCGGTCTCTCCGCTGCTCACCGCCGCGTTCGTCGTCTTTGTGGGCGGGCTGGCGGCTGCCGGGAGCCCGCCATGGGGCGGCCCCTCCGGGGCTGCTGAAGCGGCGGTGGGGAAGCAGCCGGACGGCCCCATGGAGGAACGGGAAGGCGAAATGCGCTGGGACGGGCTGTGCAGCCGGGACGCTGCCACCCGCTCCGCCGCCTTGGACACCATCGGGCAAAGCGTTCTCCGCCGGAGCGAAACCATCGCTCCCGTAGCTGCGGTGTCGCCTACCCGGGCCGCCGACGGGCTCCTGGTTCCCGCCGCCCGCGAAGGCTTGAACGAGGTGCTGGCCCGTCTGCTGATGCTCTCCAAGCGCTGCCCTTTCCCCGACGTGAGAGAGAAGAGCGATGCGATCCTCAGCAGGGTGCAGGTAAGCACGGCAGACCCCACCTTCTGCGTGGGACGGGACCGGGAGAGCCCCGCGGGGCGGCCGCGGGGCTCTCCCGGTCCCGTCCCACGCAGGGCATCCTCAATCCGGCAGAGAGGATTTAGCCATGAATTGCTGGAAAGGAGCTGATCGTTGGGGCATCCCTAGTTTGAGTCTGTATGACCGGTGCTGCGGTATTACCAGTTTGGTTTAATACAAAAGCAGGAAAGATTTGAGTATAAACAGTCAGGGCTGCCAATTAAAAGTAGAAATTGGTTTGGGAAGTTTTTGAGCTTTTAAAAGCTGCATGAGCTTCAGGACTGTTAAAGCACGGCCTGTCAAAATTCCCTTTTTGTTGTTTATTGGTAAATAGTTTCTCCCTGGCATGGGTAAGATCCAAACTATTTTTTTTTTTTTTTTTTTTTTTGCTCATAGGCGGTCTAGCCAATAGAGGATTACATTTACTGACCTTTCATACTAACAGAAATAAATGTTACTTTGTACTCTTCCACTGTTACAGTCTAATTATAGTTTCTCGCATTGCAATTCTCTTGCTCGCGTAAAGTTTTTGCACAGGTCTTGAAATTCTGATGCAGGGCTTGTATCAACGGGTCCAGCAGCGCTGCTAAAAATACTGCTTGCTGCAGAGTAGGAAAAGGAAATTAAGGTATTTCATCACAAGTGAATAGATAGAGCTATGCTTGGAGTTAGCTGCCTGATCCCCACTACTGTGCTTTTTCTCCCTGGACATTAACAAGTTTAAGATAAGGGAATCTAGGGGCTGAAAAATATATTTAAACATTATTGCATCTATTATTTTTATATATATACACACACATATATGTATTACATATAAAACATTTTATATATAAAAATACACATATCTGTATTTTAAAGGAACTTGTATATAGGTCAATTTTTGCTCTGTCCTACTTTGAAGTGGTTCAGAGAAATTCTGGGTTTGTATTACTGAAGCTGAGAGAGTCTCTGTTTACTTTGTCTAACTAACGCAATAGTATGATAAGTACAGTATAATGTAATTTATTCTATACAGTTTGAGCTTTATGAGACATTTTCCTCAAACCAGATTTGTCAGTAAAAGCTATAAATACAACATACAGACTATGTGAAAGGCTTGACAGCTATACTGCTTTTCCTTAAAAACCCAAACAAACAAAAAACTCCTCCCAACTTAAATATTAAGTTGAAAACTTAATCTGGCATCTTTGCATCAGCATCTTCCCTGTTCAAGACTCAAATGAGAACGGAGCAGGTTACCAGTGAGGATGATGAGTCACTGGAACAGACTGGGAAGGGAAGACTTGCTTTTATCAGGTACAAGTTATCAGAGTCTATTCAAAGGCCAGTCAGGTGGTGATCTCTCACCTAAGTCTTGGAGGAGGTCAGAATATATGATCTGATGACTCTCTTCTAGGTTTTTATATATGAAGTTACTGGCATGTTCAACTATTCATCTTTGTTAGAAACTTCGTTACTAGCTTTTTTAAATAGGCCAAAAAGTTCTGGCAGAAAATAAATCCATCTTGATACAGCAAGTGCGAGTCCAAATCCCAGGCTCATAGCTGGCTTGATTAATAATAATAGATGTGAAAGATAAAATAGATATGAAACCAACTGTATACACATAAGCTGCAGTAAAGGTTTAATGACAAGTTAACCAAAATAAAATAAAATACAACATTACTTTAAGAAAATCTTTAAAAGCTGCTATTCTTTTTAGGGAGTAGATCTAAGAGAGGAGTATTCTGTATTATCTGAATATACAGTGGCAAGTCTTAGTTCTTATGGCTGTACTCATAAATGAAAATGCTCACTGTAAGCTTTCGGTCTGCATTTGTGGAAGAAATAATCCAATCCAAGTATTCCATTTTGGATGCTGTGGACTATTGTGAGGTGTGAAATGGTTTTGTCTTGATTTCGTGGCCAAGAGGATTATATTCAAATCTCTGCAATGAAGATGGCAGATAAAGCAAACTATTAAATTAAATATAATTATCCCACAGAACTCGTGGCTTTCAGCAGTGATTCTAAAGGTAAATAGCTTAGTAACATTATGAAAATGTGAAATCCTATTTGGAACAGTATCAGTACTTAAAGCACTCACTTGTATTACTTTATCTCCCTGTTTTAGAATATGAAACAACCTTTAAGTCCACAGCAATATGTACCATTATGCTGTCTAAACCATATTCTTTGACAAGTTATTGAATGACAGACCCCGGGGCAAGAGAGGCAACTTTGGACCCAAAGATTCTCCTGGGAACTGGTGTGCTGCCCTCCTTCTCTTTCCTGTGGCATAGTCCAACTCAGACTATTGGTCTAAGCCTGGATTGATTTCCCCTCCCCCCCCCCCCCCTTTCTCCCTCTCCAAAATGTAGAATTATAAAATGTACTTTCTTCATCCTTCTGCCCTGCAACCAGGATAGGTCAGTGAGGAAATCAAAGATTGAATCTTCCATGTAGTCCGATAGCTTTTTCTGGGGCTAGTGTCCTCTTGCCTGTTGGGGTAATCAACAAATATCTGGGCATGAGCAGCTGTGCTGCTGGTATTTTTGCAGCTCTGTGTCTGGAGCAAGTTGGTAGAATGCATTATATAGTTGGTGTAAGCTGCAGGCTTGGCAGCAGCCTGTGTCAGCATGGCATCCCTCTGAGTCTGCCTTTGTTATGGTCTTCTCTTTTCTCCAAGGGGCGGAGGTAAAAAGAAAAAAAAAATTATCTGAAATATGGTGGAATCTTAAGTGTGCAACTTTCTTCTTTGCTATTAATAAATATTAATAAATGGTATTAATGATACTATTATTAATAAATAGTATTATCTGTATCAGAATCTATAAAAATAAATTATTGCTTAATGTAAATTCCTGTTGATTTGACTTATATTCAGGACAGTGAATTTCTTATTGTAGGCTATATATATATATTTATGTATATAATAACAAATATTTTTTAGCCTAAGAGAATATCTCTTAATTTCTCATTGAAGTTTGACACGTTGTTTTTGTAAGAATTATTACAAAGATGGTATCAGCAAACTACCCTTCTTTTTTTCTAATTAAGATTTTCTTGCTTTTATTAATAAAAGGTTGCTAAAGTCACTTTGACTATATATATATATTATTTTTTAAAATATTTTAAATGTATTTCAATTGCACTGCTTCAACCAAGTGAGGAGTTTGAATGTTTGTGTATGAAAGTATTTGATGAGTGGTTTTTGAGATCAAAGCCCAAATATATCACAGCTTTTTGATAGCCGTGGATGCAGTATTTTGCATGTATTTATAGCATATTGCTTATGACCTTGAATAGTGGGTCATTCCACCTAGTAGGCTAGTCTGCACACCAATGTAAATATATGGGGAACAAACAGCAGTGGAAGGTCTTAACATGTGATTGTTAAAAGTATTCTGCCCAGCCTCCATCAGATCAATTAGATGTGACTAGACTGACTAGACTAGATTAGACACAAGGTGTACATCACAGCTGGAGAAGAAAAATTGAAAGTATGAGATCAGCTAATTAAAAATCTCTCATAACCATCCAATGTCTTTGGAAAAGACCGAGCAGTGCATACTGCTGTGCTGAGGAATATAAATTCATAAAAATAGTCTCTTAGATTAACAAAGCGAATGCCTAGAGGGGAGGCAGGTTCTGCAGGAGTAACCACAAGATGTTAGCCTACATAGATAAAAGATGATGGACAGCAGAATAAAATCCACAAATGTCAAAAAAGCTTAGAATTGGCATGTAAAGCTTAATTGGGGGGGTAAATCTAAGGAAGAAAGTAAGTGGTCTCAACCTCTTTGAGAAGTAATAGTACCAAACACTTTAACTGAAGGGGAAAATTAATTTAAAAAGAACTTTGCTCTGTATTGATCTCTGCATTGACGTAAACAGAAGAAACGTACAGAAAATGAGAAGCTGTATGTTGCTGAAGATGCACACAAAGTGCATGCAGACGCATGAGTGAAAGTGGGACAGTCAAATACATGATGAGGTGTGGCTGAAAGGGATATTGGAAGAAAGCAAGGAAGAAATAAAAGATCCACAGATTAATGGATTAACAGATAATGCTGAGGTGATTGAAATGTTCTCTGAAATGGTTAATCCAGCCCGTGTAGTTAATAGCCATGATAAAAGCATAAACAGTACTTGTCCTAGACTAAGGGGAAAAAAAAAACTGTAGGCTGCTTGGATAAGCAACAGATACCCAATCTGGTAGAGCCTGATAAAATTCATTCTGAGGTGCTTAAAAATAAAACTAGCTGAAGCAATCTCAGACCTGATAGTGGAGGGAAACAGTAGACTCAAAGAGTAACAGTGCATACTTCTTCAGGATGGGCTAAGTGGGATGGGATGAAGAGGAAGCTGGTGGATTTTAATTTCAGCTCAAACAAAAAATACTGGAGCAGTGATGAAACACATTTTTAGTGCCTAGAAAAAGAAGCTGAGCAACAGCCAAAACAGACATCCAGGATAAATTATTTTAAATTCAGCATTTCTGCTTCTTCTCTAATGCAGTAACAGGCCTTGTGGTGCAGAAAGATGATTGATATATTGGAGTCCTCAATATTCACATGATATTCTCATTAACAAGCTAGGGAATTACGATCTAGAAACTACTGTGCAATGAGTAAAATTAGCTGGAAGACCATCCCCAGAAGGTAAGCAAGGTCAGGTAGCAAGTACTTGGTACAGATTCTACAAGGTCCTATCCAGCACCATCTTTATTAACACAGTTTTGCGCTTGATGAACTGCAGATTAGAAGCTGGGAGGAAGAATAAGAATATTGCAGAGCATCCACATAATTTAAAATTATGTTAATAGTTAATAGGAGCTTGTATCATATCTTCTAGACCTCTGATTTTTTTGTGAAGAAGGTTTGAAGAAATTGGTGGTGGTCAGCTCAGATAAAAGGAAGGCTAAGATAATATGTTCCTAAATAAATGGGGGGTGGAGGGGAGGAAAAGACTGCTGCAAAAAGGAAGGAAACTTCAGCAAGAGTGAATGATCAGTTAATCTAAATTACAGCAAGACTTGGGTTAGACATTTTGGGAGAAAATTTCAAAGATTAGGATAATAAAGCAGTGGCATAAACCATCCAGTCCTGCTCATCCCTAGAACTCTTTAAACTGTTCTTAAACACCAGGTAAGAGTGATATGCTTTTTTTTGATCTCTCCCTGGGAAAGGCAGAACATTACTAATGGGATGATTTTTCCTTCTTCCTTTTTCTGTGTTTTGTGTTGGTAACTACCTGGAGGGATTTACTCTCTAAGTGTTTTCCCTTTGATCTCCAAGACCGTATTTACCAGATATGTAGCAGTGGAACTTGTGGTCTGGAACCTCTGTCTCTTACTGAAAAGCAGCAGGTGAGCTTGGGAGGACTTTGAGTACCTCCTTGCTTTCTTAGGCCTGCTGCTCCAGTGGATAACTGTAACAGAATCCCGCAGTTTGCGGAGGGCTGTACGGCACATAACAAAGAGGGGTCATGGCAGCAGCTAAATACATATCCTCTCGAATTATAACCTTTGGGCGCACTGCCTGTGACCTAGGCTTGCTTGGCAGGGGACATGGAATGGAATACCCTCACCTTTCCAAATCCTGGAAAAATACTTTTATGGATTTAAATTAAATGAGCATCCAGAAAGGATGGGAAGACTTCTAGTCAGAGCCAGAGCAGACATCCTGTCCTCTTCCTCTGCCACAGTGTGTGGGACAAATAAAGCCTCTGCCAGGAGAGGAGGCAGTAGTTCCCCAGGGTATGTTCATAAAGGATAAAATAGGAGCTACTTTTCTGTTTCATTGCTAGATTTTTCTCACAATAGAGTTCACTGTCTCTTTGCTTTGTGTGTGCACCTTGCCTGAGCTCTGTGGTGCATGCTTGTTAGAGTAACAAGAGTGAAACTCAGATATGCTCCTCAAATGGTTTATCCTGATGATTCTGGTATTACAGGAGACTAGCTAACTTTCAAAATCTTTAATCTGCTTTTGGTGTAATCTTTGATAACTGACTTCATAACTTTGTCTTCAGTCTTCTTAGCCTTCCTGCATGACAGAAGTAACTTTCTTTAGTGAACTTTGAAATCTGTAGGTAGGTAGATCTGTTAGGTTGTGGCTTGTTTTTTTTTGTCTGAGTTAATTTGACTGTGTCCTAATGCATGATAGGGATGTTCCCCTGTGATGCTTACTGTTGGTCAGTCAGCCTGGAAAGGTGTCTCAGATGAAATGTATAGTCTGTTCAAGCCCTTGAATTTAAATATAGTAACCTCACTGGTGGTGATGAATCTGATGCATCTGGAAGCTGACTAGTCTCCTTGCACAATGTCAATACCCAAATTGGTTTCTGTTTCCCATAGTACTCTTATGTAAAATGAATGAAAATATCCTTTTTTTGTGAGTTCACTTCGGAGCAAAAGTTATGTTCTGTCTTTTCCAGTCATTAAGTGGAATGGGTTTAATTATGTATTGTAGGGTCCTCCCTTCAAAAGCCACATGTCACTCTGACAGATTGCTAGTTTAGAAAACATTTGTCTGTTAGGAGTTTTTTTGTGGTGTTCAGATACTCTTGCTCTTCTCAATGTTGGGAGAGATATCAAAGTAATAACATGATGCACTGAAATGATTAGTCTTATTTACAGTTTCTGCTGGCCTACAAAAATAACTGTACCTCCGCAGTATTTATTGTAAGCATGTTCTGACGATGGGTCTGTATCGCATGTGAGTGGCGAGACTGGCTGGAGAAGTTAAGGGAGAAGACTTAATCTTGACATGTCAGGGAATGTTCTGAGCAGGGGTGTGAACGTACTTCTTTAAAAGCTTAAATTGTCAGTAGCCCTTAGATTGCCTTGTCTGACTCCTCCCTCCTTCAGCCTACTTGCCTGGTTTCTGAAGCCTTTCAGTCTATTTGTCGAGAAAGACGAAGGGAAATTTTCTTTTGTCGAGCTTGTCAACTGCAGAATTGCCTGACCCCGAGAATGTCTTTGGTTGAAATAAAGAGTTGCTTGAAAACAGTGGAGGTTCTCAAAGTGATGAAAAGTAGGATATCTGGGTCACTTCTAATGCTGTTTCTGTGTTTGGAGCCCTTCCATAATTTTCCATGCTAGCTGTATGCCATTCTCCTTGCATGGAAATGAGCTTTGCTTAGTCAACTTTTTCTTATAATTGTTGGGAATAACTTGATCTGTAAATTTATGAGTTTATATTGTTTTCCTGAATTGATTTTTCAGGACATCATAATTAGAATTTTTATTTTCAAAAGAAGTGAAGAGCGAAGCACACATTTGGTAATATTGGCTTAGTTGATTTTTATTTTTCTGACTGCATTGAAATACTTTAAACTGAAGAAATCAAACATAAACATTTCCTCATCTCTTATTGTTTGCTAATGGGGTAAGCAACTGTAGGGTGTGCATTGGTGGCTCACATAAAAAAAGGTTTGTTCCCTGATTTTTTTCACAGGTGCTAATATCTAGAGATCTGTAGAAACCAGAAATGCTTCAGCTTGAATGCATTTTGTAAATAACAGCATTTATTCTCCTGATCTAGCCGTTGCTAAGTCACATGAGCTTTGTTTTAGATTTTGTTTTTTTTTTTTTTTTTCTTTCTGATCCACTTTGAGAGGTAATTCTAGAAGTTGTCTGTTCTTTTCACCTCATAGCTGGAGATGATCCTTTCCAGTCTCCACACATGTATTCTAGTGTCAACTTAGTCTCTTGTCTTAAACTATTTTTCTCACTCTGATACTAAAGATGTATGGGTAGCGGTGATCCATCCTTCCCCCCCCCCCCGCATTGATTTTGCTAAAAGTTCTGCAGTGCTTTACGTTGCTTTAAAAAGCCAACTTCTTTTTTTTTTTTTTTTTAAATACTGATAATTTGTCTTCTCCATTTGATATGTAAATAACTGTTTTCATTTTGGGGTGCTGGCATGCATTTGGATCCTTTTTGCTCACATACAGAGAGATTTTATGCATCTGAGGAGATGTTCAAAGTGAAAAGCACAAAGAATTTAGAAGAGTTTAGAAATTAGCATATGATATGCAAAGTATTAACAAAAAAAAAAGTATGATCCTCAAGGTTATGTAAAATAATATACCGTCCATTAGCTTGACCAAAACACATTGTTTAAAAGAAAATTACATTGTCTCCCTGTGACAAGTCCAAAGTGAGCACTGAAGAAATACTTGCTGTTTTGTCATCTTACTCCTCACTTTTTCTTCAGGTAAGGGTTTCTCCTTTTAAAACAAATATAGTGGAAAAGTACTGAATATACCACTGTGGGACAGAAAAATAGTTTTGAAAGCTTGAATATATTTTCCTGTGGATACTGAGTGTTTAAATTTCCAAAAATATGGTTTGCTGTCAGTATGGTTTTCTATTTCAGTAAGTTGTTTACAGTGTAAAGGGGTTGGGGGTGGGGAGAGCTTAGCACTCTCTCCAGAAATTGAGTGAAACATGGAAATCTTCACTTGGCCCTACATACATGAATTAAATCCAAAAAGCTAAGTGGTGGTTTTTCTCTTGTTTACCACTTTCTTGATGTTTTCAATGACTTTGACTTTTTTTTTTCTGTTTTCTTCTGGAAAGCTTAGGTTAGATTGCTGCCAAAAGTTGAGTTGGGAAGGTGAACTGGTTTAGTTCTATTTAAACCTAGTAAACCATTAACCATTTTCCTTACTCCAGCTTTATGCAGAAACCACACTTGTTCTTTCAAGTCATTTGGGATCAAAAGTATCACCTAGTGTTGTGTACTAGTGCCTGATTGTTACCTCAAAATACATTGGTCTGGGATTTTAAAAATAGAAGTGATACTAGAATGCATACTGCTGCTTATGTCATGTCATCTGATACAAGTCTTCCTGCTGTGCAACAAGAACTGACTTGCAATCCAGGTATTGTGCTAAAGGAGAGCACCGTGCTTCTGAAAACATGTAGTTGTTTTTTACTGTAACTTTTCTTCACTTTTCTATGCTTTCCAGAGTCAGCAATAAGACTTTTTCAGTTGCAGGTCTTTCCTGGCCAAGTACTTTGTCTAATTAAATACCTGACTGGCTCTGTGAGCCTAAGTTTTTCAGACTCAAGGTGTAACAACCTCTTAGTAAAATTTTGCTCCCTGGGATATTCTCACTTGCTATTTAATTGTTTTAAACAGTTGTTTTTCTGAAATAGATATTTTAGTTAAGGATTCCTTAACTCCTAGAGAATAAACATGGAATAATGTGATATTTGTTCAAAGGAGGAACAAACTTGAAAATGGAAACTTATTTAAAGTTCTGAAACCTTTCCTGTGCACTTTTTTTTTTTTCAAAGATGAGGGGAACTCTTTTCTGGAAGATTTTTTTCCATTGCAGCTTGTTGCTGAGCCTTCACTGTTTCTGGTGTTTTGGTGCAACAAAACTTTTAGCTTTAAAATGCAGCCTGTTTGCCAACAGCACATTCCACTCAGATTAAACTGCTTGTTTGGATTTTCCATTTATTTAAATTTTAGTTCTAATCTGGATTTCAACTGATTTCCACATAGAAGAAGACTGGAGAGAGGAAAAAGCTTTTCTTTAATTGGTAGCTACTATGCTCTTAATGTTTTCTGGAGCTCATCATGTTGTGAAGATAAGTCCTTATCAGGACAAGATTGCTTTCGATGTTTGCCCTAATTTCATGTGTCCATTCTGTCCTTCTCACTTGTGTTACAGGAAAGATTTTTGGAAGCATTGTAACTTTACCTAGATTACTTTTTTTTTTTTTTTTTCCTAAACAGGTATATTTATAACGGTTGGTTATATTTACCTAGAAATTAATGTATAAAGTCTTCTATAAGACAAGTTAAATTCTGGCAGTTTTATTGTTACTGTTCTGTTCCAGGACACAGGAAAAGAAGCCAAATGGAAATGTTTTTGTCTGGCTTTTAGAAGGCATATTGGTGTCTTGGCTTCCAGTGTTCTGCTTGTCTAACTATTTGGAACATGGCAACTCTGCCTGGCTGATGTCTGGCATCTATCAGAAGAAGAGCATGTGTAAATTGGGAAGGTCAAATGTTGCTTTTCTTTCTTCCATTACTTGGTGTCAGGTCTTTCTATTAAAGGATTCAAGTATTTGGGTAAGGTTTCACTAGGAATGAAAGCTGTGGGTTTTTTTAATGTAAAAGACATTTTACATTGCGCACTACAAAAAGTATCTGGAAATTTTGGATTCTAAAGTAGCAGCTAACTCTTTATAGCTTATGCATTGAGAGGGTGGTAGGACACTGGCACAGGTTGCCCAGAGAAGCTGTGGATGCCCCATCCCTGGAAGTGTTCAAGGCCAGGTTGGATGGGGCTGTGAGCCGACCTGGTCTAGTGGAAGGTGTCCCTGGCCTGGGCAGGGGGACTGGAACTAGATGATCTTTAAGGTCCCTTTCAACCCAAACCATTCTACGATTAAGTGCATACCTGATACTGAAGCACAGACTGTTTTTTGTTTTATCTACCTTTTAGAGTTAGCTAGTATGTTTGCTCACCCTGGTAAAAGAGACTTGGGCGAAGCAGAGTCTTCATACATTCTGAATTCAGGGTACAAATCATTACTGCTAAGGGCAGTGGAAAATATGGCTGCTTTGCAATGCTTCCAGTGCAAAAATTAATTTTATAGTGATAGGCTGCGATGTGCTTCCCATGCATGTGACTTAAAATCTATGTTCCTCCTCGTGGAGCCAGAGGTCTGCATTAGATGGTTCAGCAGTACAATGTGTGTCACAGATTTGCATGTTTGGGGGGAGGTACAGTTCCTGTATCTCAGATCTTTGGTAGGGTAACCATGTGGCTCCAAAGTAGTTCCCAGTAGTAATAAATCTTCATGCATGTGCATAAAAACATGCTAAGATGATTAAGAATATTCTGAAAAATCTAATGTGGAAGCTGAATAACTTGCTGTTCCCTCAAAAAATAGTTGCTAAAAAATACTTGTGAAAATGTTCTGAGGTTAAAAAAACCAAAAGCACTTTACAAAGAATAAATTCAGATTTTTAGTACCATCTTCTAAACCAGTTCTTGATGGGATTGGGAAACTAAGGATTTCTTTAGATGTACACTCACAAATTGTCTGTTTAAAGATGACTTCAGGAATAAACACGTCTTCTGAGATGCAGTATCAGATTTTATGTAGGGGGCAGACCAGATGGAGGAACTGTTCTGTCTTAAGAAATAACTTGCATATGAAGCAAGGCAAGAAGTCCTTCCTTCTAGTTAGTGTGTTCAGTCAGGAAGGAAAGATTCTTGGATTTTAATTTTTAGTACTGATAGACTTCCAAATAGATCTGTAGTGACATGTGTACATCAGTAACAGAGTTATTTAAATAAACAGAAATTGCATTGAAGTCAAATACTGGTCAAAAATACAAGATTTTTTCCTCCTGAAAACTTAATAGTTAACTGTAAATGATAAATTTACTTTAACTGTACACTTGCATGACTATGTAGAAGAATTTGGACAAAATGGGCCTTTGAAGCGGACTGTTCAGTCCCAGAAATAAGACTTGTACTTTTTCGTGTTGGTTCAGACAGACAGCTCATCTCAGTTTAGCTCATCATGAGAGTCCTTGTAAAAGATAGAAAGATATTCTTCTGGGTTACTGCAAAACATTTTCTAGATCTGCCAAGTAAATATGCTGTGAGTTAGCCCATTGGATGTAACAGTCTTCCCTTGGCTGCACTAGTGCTGAACTGAATGGAACTATATAGGGTCGAGCATAGGATTTCACACTGGGCTTTGCTCTACCTTGTTGTTTAGAGCTGGGCAAATCTGGAACCAAGACTGTCACTTGTGGATGGTGAAAGTATTTCATTTGATGCCAGTTCTGTTTAGGACACTAACTGAATATGCTAATCTTTTTTTACCAAAGACTTGAATTATATTGCAAAAAAAAAAAACCTCAGATTTTTTTTTTTCTTTAAATGTAGTTGGTTTAGGCACTATAAGGAGATACCATCTTGATTCTATAACAGAAACAAACATACAAATCTGTATCATCATGTAAGTGTTTTCATAACTTCGGCAGAAAAATGAATACTAATCTTTAAATATTTCCTCTATATAATACTTTAATATTTGTTTACAAATAACGGAGTAGACAATCCAACTAGGTAGGATGTGTAAAAAGCATTGAGTTCCTTGTTGTCCAAAACTTCCAAGAAATGTAAATGGAAATCAAATTGGAAAGAGCATATATGGTAAGTTTTTATTAAGTATGTACAATATGGTAAGAAGCAGGCAATCTAACAAAGAAATAACTCTGAATTCTTAAGCTAAGCATTATTTATTTAATTTTAAAATACTATGGAGGGATTTTAGTAGGGATAAAATTATGCAAAATATCTTATCCTTCTATAAGTAACAGAAGGCAGGAATAATATAATTTAGCCTCATTTGAGACACGATTCCTTTATGGGGTGCATAGATTCTGATGTTCATTAAAATTAAGCACTCCATCTCTTAGAGGTTTAAGACAGTCTTAATGTGGATAATAGAATCTGTGAACTACTTTATCTTCAAAATGAGTGATACTTCTTATGTAGTTTGTGCTTCTGAATATTGAGCTCTGTTTGGGAAGTGCTGAACCCTGAGACTTTGGGATGGCAAGGGGAAGTTCTAAGAAGTTACTGGAATTCTTAACAATTCTAAAGGTTAGAATGAACCAAGAATTGAGCCAGCAAGCTGCATAATGTTATGCTACAACAATCTGATTATTACAAGCAAGCACAGAGGAGAAACAGCTATTATGTCCTTGTGGCAGTTGCTTTCCTTCTCTTAATTAGACAGGATAATGACTCTTCACAGAGTATGCTCCGAGTTGGAAACCCAGAGTCATCTGCAGGAGAGTATCCTGAAGGGGATACTGTCATTATTGAAGCAAATTATAAAGCTCTAGAAATATCTTACAACAATCTTCTTTATTTCTCTCTTGTAGTGAAAATAAGTCTAGGAAATGTGTGGGGCAGGTTATTTAATAAATAGTGGATTCTGCCCTCCCTTGGCTCTGTATTTCAGCCATGGTTCTTTGCTGTGTTTTTACAGAGTGAAGTTTAGAATTTGCTGTGATACTAGTGTTTACTTGGTTGTTTCAAAGATGATTGTTGTATCAAAAGAAAAACTTTTTGTGAAAACGTTCTGCTTTTGACAAAGTGCTTGCAGGGAAGGGCTTCCTCAGTAACGAGTGAAAGTATCATGAAGACTAGAAAGAAGAATAGCCTTAGAATAGCCAAAACCTATAAGCATTAAGGTCTCACATTCCAGTCTGTGCTTTGCCCCTCTTGGATCAGTGACCTGCTGTGAAAATCATTTGCCTCAGTGCAAAAATGCTTTATATTAAAACCAAAGCAGTGAGGAAGTTTCTAAGGCCCTCTGACGTGGGGTGAAGGATTTTACCCAACTAAGTAGCTGCAATACAGTTTTTAGATTAATGAGGTGAGCTGAACAAGGATTTTGGTGAAGACAGAAACATGCTAAAATAATTTTGCCAATAATAATATTCAGTATTTATCTCCCGTTTCTTTTTTAGAACACTTCTAAATATGTTAAGAAAACTGGGATGAAGTACATGTTTGTATGGCTTGTTTAAAGTTCAGCTACTGGGATCGTTTTTTGGGAGAGAGGAAAAAAAATACATTATGCTACAGAAATAGGTCAGAATTTTATTGTACCACAAGGGCAAAGCATTTTTTCTTTATTCAGATGAAAGATTTGTATCCCTACGTCACTTATCGTGGTATTAAACAAATCTGTTTAATTTGAATATTCTTGTGGATGGCTTTTTAGTTTTGTTTTTTTTTTTTTCTGAAGATTTTAATTTTGAACTGGAGTATTTGTTGTCTTAGCAATAGTATTCTGGCCACCTATTGTCATATTTGCAGTGGGAACTATTTACTGTGGGTAGTTACATTATTGCCATCTGATTATCAAAGAATTATGGATGAAAAATAAACCAGCAGGTACTTCCTAAAAAAAAATTTTGACATTGTTCTGAAAAAAAATTCACAACTGCTTAATGTTATTACTGGGAGCAGCCCTGAATTAACAGAACTGCTTATGCGTGGTAAAGTGAAGCATACACATTTGCAGGCTTGAGGCTGTGTGCTGCTTGGTTTGTCCAAAAGCATCTTTACACCTTGCTGCAAGATTCCATTTCAAAACATTATTAGTACTTTTATTAACTTTTGCACGTTTCCTGGACCTTTTGTGGCCATAAAGTTTGTGATCACTGTGCCAAGCTGACAGTCACGGTTGTCTTTAAATCTGAGACGTTGCATTGTCAGTAGAGAGATGCAGGTTCTGGACATGCCATACTGACTCTAGAAGCACGGTGTCTCTGTTTGTGTGGTGGCGTACCTCTTAGCAGGGCCTAGGAGGTTAAATGTAATGTCGTATGAATGCAGCTGCAGTGTTTTCAGGACTGTATTGGCTCACTGTTTGTGGGCTACCAGGTGTGCCAGTTACCATGGCAGTAAATAGATAAACTCCATGCCAGTGCTCCAGTACAGTTACATTAGCTTAAGCAAACTCTTGCTTACTTGAGCACGCTGCACAGAATTCCACATGGAAAGAGTTTGGTAGCAGGTCGCAGTCTTGAGATGACAACCTGCTACAGTTCAGCTCTGCTAGGCTTCCTGGAGACAGGAATAGCAGTTTCTTTTAGATGTCTAGCTGTACTGGAGCAAACCATTTTATTTGGTTAGTATCTATATCCTTTTGTTCCTTACACAGATTTGTTTTAACGTGTAGGTGATCTAAATGAATTGAAGCTGATGCAATCGCTGCAGGAAGATGTAATGAATTTGAAGGAACACTTGGGGGAGACTTCATGTCTCATGTTTTATTTCCAGTTTTTCATTTGTTTGAAGTAACATCACTGTGAATTGAGATCTGTTATTCTAAAACTCCTGAAAAATGAAACTTGTCCTTAACTTACTGTCTTGCACTATTTCTGGTTATAGAATAGTAACCTGAAAGCTTCTTGAGATGGGGCATATTTTTAGCTACTTTTTGTTGGTGGTGATATATCTTACTAGTTTTCTTTAAAAATTATATAACTGTAACTGACTGACTTTTCTACTTAAATATGAAAGCAATGATGAGTGATACAGCTGTGGGGAAGGGCAAAGAGGAACCCGCATGAATAACAAGTTTGTGAGAGCAGGTGAACCAAATCATTGTAGGACTTCATATTATTAGTGAATGTAGTGGTGAGTGTTCAAGTTGCATGTGCATTTCTTTTTTGATTTCTTATTTTCAGTATCTCAGTTTTATAAGGAATTTATCTTCAACTGACACTTCCCAAATTTGATCTCTGTAGTGTCAATCAAGACTTTGCATCAATATGTCTTTAAGAAACAAAAATGAAAAAACGCACATAGAGCAAGAATTTACCTCTTCTAAACATAGGATACATGCATTCCCACAAATTAAAAACAAAACAAAGAACGAAAAACCCTACCCAACTATAGTGATGTTTTAATAGTTGAAACAGTTGAGGTCAAAAAGCTGAGGCTTGTGAAGGAAATCAGTCTTCTGAGTATGTATGATGGTGTCTTCTGTTGCTGGCCATGGCATAGATTTTCCCTGATCTAATTAGAAAATACTAGTCATAGGTACTAGCAGAAAATAATAGCCGTAATCAGTCTGTTTTCTTTTTCTGAAGGATCTAGCAAGAGAGGGAAATAAAATTATCAGAGAACTTAGGTGATTAACTCCTAACTTTAATTACAAGCTTAACAATGAAGAATTTTAAATTAACATATGGTAGCTAACTAACTTTCTAAGTTGAGAGAGCACAAAAGAGTAGATTCTAGTTGGGGACAGAGGGCTGGCATTTAATATTTTGGCACTTTTTAGCTCATATTAAACAAAAATTAACCAATGAATGTGTTTAACCTATCTCTAGAATAAAATCAATTCTTCTGCTAAACTATATTATCTGTAAAGTAAAATAACGCATTGCATGGTAGTGTTGCTGTTTGCTGCTACTTTTTTTTTTATTATTATAAGCAGTGTAAAACTACTGCATTGGCTGGGTTGAGTTTTGGAAAAATCTGTTTAAATACTGTTAATTGTCCACTATTAAAAAGAAGGATATGGAAAAGATAATTCTTTGTCACTGGCAGTCCACACTTGCTAGAAGAAACTTGATTATTTGCTCTGTAACTGTGGTTTATTACAAAGACTTGCTCAGGCGTGCTAAGAGGGACCATGCACGGTGAAACTTCCTGGCTCCTGAGCCGCATTTTAGCTTCTCTCCTGATGTATGACTTGATGGTAAGGCCTCCTCCAGCTGGAAGGGTGCTCTACTTAGTTCAGCTCTGGCTGTAGCAGTGACCCAGCAGGCCGAACACATGGATCTCCAAAATTTTACTACCAGGCTCTAATTCATCAGAACACAGGTGGTATTTCTAACTAAAGAAAAAGGAGTAAAAAAGAAGTGTTGGAGCTTACAGCAAACATCAACTTAAAAGTTGAAAGTTGGAATAATCTAGGTAGAGTCAGCTTCTGGTAGTTCCTGGGATCAGAATGCTTTTCTTTTCAAACCTGATGTTTTTATACTGTAGGGTTTTTGGTTTTCTGTTTTTTTTCGTTTGTTTGTTTTAAATGGAATAAGATATCTTAAGATTTGTGGCACTTACATGCATCAACATGGAGATTCCTCTGTCCTGTATGATAATTATTCAGCAAGACAGAGGTGCTGGTTTTCACTAAGTCACTGAAAGACAATTTTGCAGCCCAAAGACTGTAGCTAAGTTCAGAAATCTTGTGTTTATGCCCCAACTCAGAGCTTCAAAACTCAGGATCATTCCAACCCTGTAGGTGAAGTCAGTGAGCAGCTAGGCAGAACCTCATCAGATGTTCAGCCATGCGTACCAGCGTTTCAGTTTTGCAAGTGGGCAATAGTTCCACGCCTATGCTGACTCTGGATCCTGAGATTAAATGTTTCCCTCTCTGTCTCCTCTCAGAGCTCACAGAACATGGTGTTCTCAGAGCATGTTTATTGAAGACCTATCAGATGGGCTTTGTACAAAACAAAGCAGAGCTACCCCTCCCACTCCTGAGTAATAGCTTAGTGGTTAGAGCATTCCCAAAGAGTGAGGGCTTTAGGTTCAGCACCTTTTCTGCCTGAGGTGATTAAAAGTCATGCCTCTTACATGCCTGGGCTCCCAAGATGAGAGAACTGGACTAGCTTTTGCTCTCATTTCTAGGCCAGTGAACACCTGAGGGATTGCATGGAAAGGAGGACTAGCACAGTTGGAAGTGCTGACAGTGTTGCCATCATTAAATAGCTTAACTTTGCTCTTTAGCAAGCAGAAGCTGAAATCACCTCAGGCTTATTATTGACTTGAACTTGGCTTCTATCTTGTTTCAGTGATCTAACCTCTGAGTTATGAGAGCTAGTCTCTGGCCTTGAGGTCTGTGGTCTTGAAGAGATGTAGGTGCCTTTTGGTGGTGGACAGAAAGCTCTAGCACCGTGCGAGATGAGACTGAAGATGCACTCTTGTTGTTTAATTTAGGTGGCTTCTGGCTTGACTTGCAGGTTTTTTTTTGGAATGCTAGGTAAGGTGTATTACCCTCCTCAATTTTTATATAACTATAATAAATATAACTTTTGTGTTCCTTGGTTACAGACTGAAGTGTGATCTTTGCTATGAGATCCAGGCACTGAGGAAGTGCTGTTGTCTTAAGTATCACTGGACTTGTCTCTACAGTGTAAAATTTGACCTTCCACTAAGATACTTCTTCCTTTAAATACCATTTAAACGCTTCTACACGGGATAACTACTAGACTGCCTTTGTTATGCTTCTGTGGTAAGAGTGAACATGAAACTTCCAGCTCACAAGCATTTGAAGAGCCAGTTGAAAGTGTAGATGTTTCATAATTTGTTTCTTGCACCTGTTTATAGTATAGAGTCTGTCCATCATGCATAAGGACTTTTTTTTTTTTTTTCCTGGTACAAGTAAGCATGTTTTTCTTCAGTGAGGGTCCTTTACAAAAGCCTGAGAGCTTTTTTTTTTTTTTTCCCCAGTACATCTCCAGACTTCTTCCACTTCACATCCCCTCGCACTTGAGGGCACTGTAGGTTCATTCTTCCTTTATTCTTGAATGGCTCTACAAGCTCTTAGTGGAGGTCTGAACCAGAACTGGGTGTCTCTTGAATATTTTTTGAGAGTTTTCTCTCTATCTTTAGTTTTGGAGAAAAATGGCACAATCTAGAAGTTTCAATTCAAGGAAAAGAACAGTTCTTTAAAATATCAGTGTTGTTTACATAAGACTTCATAGTACAGTTTGGCACTTGGAAAGGAAATAATTGCTCTCAGGTGGACTTGCAACTTTCTTTCAAAGCCCAGGTGCAACAAGATGTGTTTAACCTGCACTGCTGCAGCAAAGTGGCTGAGTTAGACCTAGAGGACCAGCAGGACAGTCTGGAGAAGAGCAAAACAATGTCAACAGGTACTGTACACTGTGCTGAGTTTAATACAGGATGAAGCTTAAATTCTTCTTGAAGAGAAATGTCTACTTCTGTTGCTATTTAAGTTTTCCCATGCCAAGCTTTTTCACTTGACTGTACTATACAGGAACTAGATCATTACCATTAAAAGAACCTGAAGTTCTTCCAAGTTTATATTCAGGCCAAATGAAGTAAGCCTCTAGCAAACGTGCAGCTAGATGACATAATGGCATATATTAAATGTGCAGAGGCCTTTTTCTTTCCCCATCCCCTAATTATATTAAACAATAGGAGATTAAATACGTGCCTCTTTAGTGACACTGCGCTTCAACTCTGTATAATAGAACTTCATTCAAACATAAATCCGTATGCAGCTGAATCTTGTTCATGGTGGATGGCCGCAAGCATCCTGAAATGCCAGAGGTTCTGTGAACAGTACTGTGAAAATCTGCAACCTGAAGAGCAAATGAGTCTTTCTCTGTGACTGATCTCACAGGGTATGCTGCAACACTTCCCTTCATACTCAGGCTTTCCACTTTTAGGGTAACTTCACATGACTGCAGGTGAACTAAATTGCCATGAATTTCTGAGTAGCTCATCTATAAAAGTGACTTGTCTGATTTGCTATGTAAAACATGTCAAACGGGGAGTGTACTGTCACTTGCTGTGGCTGAAGTGACAGCGTTTACTCAAAGGTTTAACTCACAAGACTGTGGTAAATTGATTGTTTGCAGGTTGTGTGAACTTACTCTGGTAAGAGCTCCATTAATGTTTACTTTGCCTTCTGTGTTAAAGTATGCTATGTTCAAGTATGCTAAGGCATATATTCCATCATCTTCAAAAATTTTGCTTAAAAGATTTTGGAAAGGAAGGAAATGTAGCAAATGCCAATACCAAGTGGTGCTGTAGACAATTATTGGTTTAATCTGTTGGCAGTAGATTAAAGAAGATGGCAGATGATGGCCACTTCTCTCCACGTTTTCCCACAAGAGTGGACTAATGGTTTTTCCCCCACCTCCCCCAAGTGACCTGAATTAGTTACACAATTCCTGGGGTGACTGTTTAGTGACCTCCTAGTTGTAAAAGCTTTTATGAACGTCAGAAGCCTAGAGTTATAAATATGGAACTTCAGAATTGTGTGGGGTGTTTTGTTTGTTTGTTCTTTGCTTCTTGGAATAGCTAGCATAAAACTGAAGGTTGGCCCATTGTCAGGTTAGCAGGCTTCCTTTGTGGTGATTCCTTCCCTCTTCTGTGAAGTTTTAATCTTCAAAATATCAAATGGAGAAACAAACAACGAAAAGGAAAACAAAAAAAAACCCAGTAGCTTTCCTTTAAGATTAAATTATCAGTGTCCTTGAAAGGAGGGACAGACTCCATTTGGTCCTTTACTGTAGACTGTTACACCCAGTGCGTGGAACCAGGGAAAGCAGCAGTTTGCGCAAAGTGGAATCTTGTGAGACTGTGCTTGTGTAATGATCACCTGCTACTGCTTGATTTCTCCCTGCTGGAAATATGGGAATCTCCCCAGCCTAAACTATGTATATTTATTAAATTAATTTTTCCCATAGTGGCTTGTTCCATTGTGGGCCTAAGATCTTGCTCAGCCGGGCCTTCTGGGTTATTAGACCCAGTTGGTTGAGAAAGGGGTGATTTATAGAGGCTTGAATGAGTATAGTTAAGACCTGCACGTGGACCAAATAAGAGTCCAGTAATGGCAGAGATCTAAAGAAAGAGTAACAAGCTCTTTAGGCTCCTACAGTTTACATTGTCCAAATGCTGGTTTGTGAGCTTTAACTTTTAGAATTACATTGTAAACTGAAGGGGAAAACAGACATTTAACTTTGGCATTAGGCTTTCATAAAATGAGGAGATGGTCCAAGCTCTAACAATCCCACTGCTTCTAGTAATTTATCTTTTTCCTTCTTAGGGTAGAAGAATTTGAGATGTGGTTTTCAGTTAATGACAGTCTATCAGTTTGCATTTCTTAGTCAAGATCCAGCCTCTTGGAGGACTGAGGCTTTTAGGCTTGCTGCTTCATGTGGGCTTGGAGCCAGGCAGAGCCTTGTCCAGTGGTGCTGGTGGAGCCGTGCTTGGAACTGAGCAGGGGTTGTAATGCATGCTATTTGCTGCTTTCTGTGAAAGATAGTGCTCAAGCATGAGATGAAGTCTAGTTACCATTTCTGGAGTGGGAAAGAGAGGTTGGTGAGGGGGTTCAATACAGTAGCTTGTGAAGTTAGGAAGATTTTTCTGAAGCTTTGTCAGTGTTATCTCCCTTTCACTGGTACACTTAGGGAAAGGAAAATTCTGTACGCTGTAAAGGTTGTCAGAGCATTAAGCTTTGAGAATATATTCCAAACTAAGCAGTAGTTTTCAGTAAGAGCTTTGTGGGCCAGCAGGGAAACATAAGAGGAAAAAGTATAGTGAATAGTAATGTAATAAATATTCTTGTAGAATTTAGGCACCTCTGGGTAACTGATGTTCTTGTCCTTGAAAAGTGCCCTGTGGAATATGCAGATTTCTGTAGAAAAAGTTTCTGAAACCTTTTTGCCTGTTTTAGCCTTCTAATAGTCTGACCAAATGGCAGGGAGAAAGAAGTTAATTCAGGGTTAGATTGTTGAGACCACCAAGTAATGAATCATAACCCTAATGCCTATTTTGTACCAACTGCTAAATAAAATCATATTATTGAGATGAAGTAGCATATATCCTGCTAAGGCACAAGACTACCTGGTAGTTAGCAATTAATCTTTTCACCAAGCTCTACAGCCGGCGATTGTAAGGGAAGAGTGGAGCTTGCAAATGTTAGATGGGCGGAATCTGGAAGTGAAAGCAACGTGAATGGTAAAATCCACTCAATAAATGTCTTTATGCCTAGGCTAACTACGGATTTTTAACTGTAGCATTTTGTGCAAACTCTCTATGTCCATGTTAATTAAACTTGCAGTGTATTATTGTTGTAGCCTTTTTTACACTTCTTCTACACCATTAAGCTCATCAATGTTTTCCCTATTAATTTTCTTTGAGGTAGACCATCTCTGGTGTCTGATCTGCAAATTCCTCTTTCTGTTTCAGGTGTCTGTGCAGAGATCAAATTGATGTCTGCACTTGATGACTATCATAGTTAGCATATCCTAAACTCAACTCCTTTCAGCCTTTCCCTTCTCTAGGGTCTCATCAAGTTTTCTTGTTGCTCTTGCTTACAACTTTGCCATCATCTTACTATTTTCCTACAGTATCTCATGCTGCCAACTGATGTGTCATGAAAACAATACATTGTTTTTTAAACATTTGTTCAGTTTCACTGGTACTTACCACATGAAACTATTGATTTCTGTATTGACTGTACAGACAGCATCTAACTTTGTGTGCCTATGAAGCACATACCCTCCTGGGCCTATATCAATAACAGTCCTTCCAGATTGCACATTCTTGCATCATGCAGAATGCGGGGTGCAGTAATGCATCCCTCTGACGCACGATAGCATGATAGGAGAAGGTACTGCTGAGGCAGGACACGGTGGGGGGGAGTGGCGGTGTGAGGAAATAAAGCAAACAATGTTTTAACTGTCTGAAATCCCAAATGAAAGAAAAACTGTCAGCCTGTGGGAAGTCACAATGTAGTGTTGCAGCTGCTTGACAGAGTATGACAACTAAAAAGCATCTGCATAAATCTAAGATGCAGTTCAAAGAGCTGAAAGCAGCTAAGTGTAGTAGTATTTTTTTTTTTTTTCCTTCTAGGTTACTTTGACATATCTTTTTCAAGATGCTTGTGCAGAGGCTTTTTGCACTATTTTCCCAGTGCTTACTGGTGAACCAAAAGAAAACTCCTTGGTAGCGTGACTGAACTGTGTATTGTATTGTCGTGAGAGTATTATTAAAAATTTCCAGTTTGAGTCTGTCTCAACACAGAAGATGACAGTCCCTGTCTTGGAATTCTTAAAGGTGCTTAAAAATCTTAAAATTAATTCAAAGTTTAAAATCTCTAAAGAAGAGGGGAGGAAAAAAACCACAACTTCAAATTCTGCTCATCAGAGCTATCGTAGGTAGCCTTTAAGATCATATCTTAACTTCTGAAGCCGTTGCCAACTTGGTATTACGTTCACATTCTTGTGTCCTTCTGTTGAAAGGTACTTATATGTTGGTTTGTTGTAAGGAGGGGATGGAAATATAATCAAGACTTTGATCTCTCAAGGACTTGGCATATGAGTGTTCTCTCTGACTCCTTACTAAGAAATCTTCCTCTGGCACTTCTCCCCAAAATGTACATTCTGCTTCTTTAGCAACATTGAAACGGGCATAACAGTTCTGGGACTAGCCTAGGAGCAGAGATGAGTTCTGTTCCTGGCCCTGCCACTCTCTGATTTGCTGTGTGATCTCGGATAAGTTACAGCCTCTTTTCAGTTTGCTCATCTGTAAAATAGAAATAACGCTTGTGGAACTGTACAGTAACTTTAAGTTATGTGAAAAGCTGCTAGCATAAAGTTACAGATATGTTTATTTGAAGTTGCAGTACTTCCAGTTAACTTTTACACACTACTGCACTTTAGAAAACTCCTACAGCATAACATATTAATATGAAGAAAATTATATATAGATGGAATATGGTGGAAGTTCTCTCACCTAAGAGAGGTAATTTCTTTTGATACTGCAAACGGGCAACCTCCAGTGCTGCTATTTGCCTTTTCATTTAATTTTATTGCCATTTTACTTCACTTTTAATTTGCTTTCATTCAGAAGTGGCTAAACACACTCAAACTTTCAAAGAAACTGAATTTAAGTTGGGGGAGAGAAATAGAGTAATGAGTAATACAAGGAGGTGAAAATAACCATTTTGCAGTCTTTGCATCCACAGGTGCTTGCATTTTCTTTCCTTAGAATCCTGAAACACTTGAATTTGAGGGTAGGGTAGATATTCTCATCAAGACACTGAGCTTTTTTTTTTTTTTTTTTCTGGCCATTGAAATGTAGCTAGCTTTGAGAAATGAGGAAGCCATTTGGTAGAAGGCAGCACTGCTGCACAGCATGGCAGGACACAAAGAACAACATACTGAAAGTGTAAGGGAAAGCAGGATTCGGCCAAACTGGCATCTGGCCAGAAAGCTTGGGCTTAATTTAAGTCAAGAATGGTGTTTTGAAAACAAAACAAAAAAAACCCCATTGCTTGTCTCAGTATGTTTGCCAGTCTCTTCAGCATAGAAATCGGTAATGAGCTTTATTGTAAAGCGTTCCTTTAAAATGGTGACCTTTGGAGCCAGGCTGGATTGGCGTACCTTATGCTAGCACAACCCCAGCACAACTGCTAGATAAGCAAGGCTTGTGTATATTTGAAGGGCATATTCTAATAAACACACACTGCTTGCGTAGTACTTCTCCTGCCATCTTGTACCCGTATTGCAAAGCGGGGCTAGCAGGAGGAAGGAAGGTGGAGAACGCCATCATCCTGAAACCTGCTCTGACTGCAAAGCTGACCTTCTAAAAGCTATAAATTCAAGCTGTGTTAGGCCGTACTTTTTCTGGAAGGTAGATGTAAAATAATGGTAAATTTCCACAGCTGCTTGCAGAAGTTCTAGTGTTCGGTTTGAGAAGGGGAGGGCAAATCTAAGCTATGTTTTCACTTACATGAATGTTTTCCCTTATGAAATTCACATGTACTTAACGTAGGGTGCCAGGCTGATCACTGCAGCTGTTTAAAATAGAAAAGCAGATGGAACAAATACAAAGATTTACCACACAGCTTGATCCCGTCCCCCGACACAGCCATTCATCATCGGCACAAGGAGACAAACAGCCAGAGGAGTTTCCTTGCGGAGCTGCCATTGGGCTTGGAGAGGTGGCAGAGCTGCGCAACAGCCTCGGGATTGGCCAGCCGGGAACACACCTCTGGAATCTGTTTATTTCCTAAAAATAAGATACAATCTCTTACATTTCATCTAGAGATCTTTCTGTCTTGCGTTTAAGATCCAGATAAACTTGAGCAAACCCAGTTAACCTCTTTGGAGCAGCTGCAGTACTTGAGCTAAATGAGTGGAATGAATTCAGGTTTTTTAGGTGTTCTGTTTTTTTTTTTTGTGGTTTTTGGTGTGTTGTTTGTTTTGTTTTGTTTTTTTTTCCCCTTCTGAGTACAAGGAGGCCTGTGTGAGTTCTCTAGATCTGCTGTTTTTCTTTTTCTGGATGGGTATATATGATATTGGAGAACTTTCTTGCATCTTAACTAGAGCTGAAAGTTGTTTTTCAGATTTTATAATGTACTGACTTGAGCTTATACTGAAAGCAGTTATTCTTTTAAAGCTATTTTTATGTCAAATTTTGTTTACACTTGCAATAATGTCTTTCATTGTTTTTGTAAATGTCAAATTACTGTTCCTGATCATGTTTTAGTGAGCTACGGCTACTTTTTAAAATTTAAATAAATTTAATTAGATCTGAAATTTTATTAAGTTTTTTTTTTCAAATTTAATGACTTAAAACATTGTGAAGTCCTATGTAAAATAACTTCAGACCATAACTGAATGAGAGATTTGATCAGCTGCAGTGCGTGTTCCAGCTGAGTAAGTATCTGGCATAACTGAATACATCAGAACTCATTAACCTACTTCCTCTCCAAGAAAAAAAAAAAAATACAAGGGAAGAAAATTTTATGGAAAATACATATGACTTTTCTTGTGGTTCAAATAAGATGCATACAGAACCTGTGAAAAGCTAGTTTGTGAAGCAAGAACTCATGTCTCATGTTTTTTAATCAAGTAACCATGGTTTGGACAAGCACTAAATAAGGAGTGTTGACTATAGGGGTTATGGCCTCCGGGAAGAAGAGGCAAAGATACATAGGAGATGAGAAGGGAAATGGATCGGGGGAAGGTTAAAGGCAAGAGAAACTGACTACTAGAAAGCTCTTTAAAGCCAAGTTCAGCTGCTTTTTTTTATTTATTTCTTTTTTTTTTTTCCCCTGAATAATTGTTTTTGCTTCTGGTGTATTTCAGTATAGATAAAGTCAGTAGTTGGGAAAACTTAAATTGCCAATCAGCTTTTGAATAAGCACCTGTATTTTCCTTATTTATGCAGAACTCAAGTTTTGAGATTTTTCAAAAGACTAACCTTGCTACATTATTGGTGTTGCTTAACCAACATTAAACATTCCATTCTTAAATCTGTGCACCCTCAGTGATGGTTTTATAAGCTACCTACATTATCCCATTAAAATTCCTTGCTCTTTGGAGTGAAGTGATGAGGAAATAACACCTGCAGTTACGGAGGAATTACCAGCAAAAGATATTTTAAATTCTGTGATGCACAAGTATCTTCATTTTGTTTGTTTAAATTTTTAACCCAGAAAAGTGCTTGAGAAAAGCCTTTCTCAGAAGATTAAAAAAAAAAATTGTCATTCAGCAGCTGCAAATGGAGAGTGAAGTGGGAATGGTATTGTTGATATCTTTTTGTTTGTTTGTTTGTTTGTTTTTGTTTTGTTAGTTATAAGCTATGTAACAAGTAAAGGTGACTTATACCATAGAGAAGACCTTTCTCCTGTTGGATAGGAATGGGAGAGCTAACAACTTCATTTCTTATGTTGACTTTAATAATAATGATTTGCAATATTTTTAAGTAGGTGTAGTTAAGGAGATAGCTATGTGAAGGAGGGAAGCTTGCTCACTGATGCAGAGGTTACTGAAGAACTGCTTAAACACAGGGGCTTCTCTGTCTGCTTCCCCCACCCCTAGTTTTCTTTTGTAAACTGTAGGAAGTCCTATGCCTTGGGGCTGATATAACAACTTAGGGTTTTCTTGATTTACCAGCATCATGCTGGTAAATCCTGGGAGTTCTTATTTTATTATCGTAAGTGACATTCTCTTAACCCGCTAAAATACTTGCTGATACTTAAGTTTGTTACTAAAACTGGAAGCTGGTAGCAGAGAGCTTCAAAAAGTGTGGCTGGATAGCAGATGGCGTTCCGTACTGACAAGCGCAAGACGTTGCCTGCCTGTTAGGGGAAACAAGTTCTCATTTTACATACTGTGGTGGGCTGTGCTCTATGTGTTTACTAGTCAGAAAACAGTGAAACTACAATAGATTTGTCTGTTCCATTCTTGGTCAAATAGCAGACAAAGAATGAAATAAAGAAACATCATAACAATCCAAGGTGTATTCTAGTTTAAAAAAAAAAAAGTATAGAATAACAAGAAGAGCGAATGGAGGTGTGGGGTGGGAATGACCAGAAGGATGGAAAATATTTAAGCTGAACAGACTGAGAGTCAGATTGGAATAGAATTGAAGAGTGGTATGGCACAGTATTAAAATCAATAGTGTAGAGAATGGGAACAGTATTTCTCTGTTTCCTCCTCATGTGAAAGAATAAAGAGCTTTCAATGTCATTGTTGGGTGGTAGGTTGCAAGCAAAATGAGATGGTGCTTTTTTTTTTTCTTAAATAAGGCACAGCTAAACTTTGAAACTTTATTCCTGCAGGTTAGTATGGCTACCAGTAGCTTATACTGTTTCTGACAACTAGATACACTTTCAAAAACTCTCCCAAGTTGTATTAAATGCACTGCCCCGTGTCTGGCTCAGTCTGAGTGGCAGATTGCTGGAGACCAGCAAGGAGCACATTAGCAAGGCAAGTGGGCTGTGAAACTTCCACCTTATGCTGTTCTCTGGGCCTTTAGTATTGGCTGCTGTTCCTCTTAGCCCTAACCAAGGGATGTCTGTGCCTTTGTCCCCAGTGCTGGGCAACCAGCACTGTGAAGACCTTAATTTTCCTGTGTAGCTTAAGTTAAAATCTTACTGAGAGTTAAGACTTACATATTGTTTCTCACTGAGAAAGCAGATCAGTCTTGTACACTTGATTAAATACTATATGTTCATGTTTGCTGCAGTAGCTGCTGTAGTGACAAGGTATATGCAAAAGGAACAAGGCAGGAAAATATTGATAGATAATGCTTTGGTTTGAACCTACCAATTTCCTTTTGTGGATCTTGTCCACTAGAAAGGAGTAGCTCTTGTTGGAGAGTTTGTTGACTTATCTCTGTGCAGTTGTGGTTTTACTCTTTGAAGATGCTGCTGTTTCCCTAAATTTGACCTAAGTGCAAAATTGTCCCACAAAACTCCAGCCAACTCAAATTAATGACTCTGATATCAGAGAAATTATGCTAATTTTATAGCCAGAAGTGGAAGTCTGTGTTAAATTACTTGATTTTGTTTACCTTTGGTGAGACTTTAAGAAATTTCATTGCTAGATTTGGTTTCTGTTCCTATCTCAATGTCAGAAAGTCTGGACTCATTTTCATCTCAAAGATTAATATGTTACTAAAATAATATTTTACAATTCTTGGAAGAATTGGTAAGGGAAGAGGTTAGATGCTGATAGGAAACAACTTAGTGTTGGTTTGTTTTTTATTCTTTCTCAGGGAGGCTGTCACGTCACAATTTGACCTAAACAGTGTAACATCTGTCTCTTTTTAACAACTAAACTTGGTCATTTTTTTCTTTTTGATTTGTATAGCATTCCTGGATTTTGTTAGATCACCAGTTATTTCCAATATTTACAAGATGCACAAGGCTTAGCACTGTAAAAGGAGTCCTTAGATTGCAAAAGGCTCAAAACCCAAGACTATGAATGAAAACCGTATTCCTGAGGCATAGTGGGGACTTGGGAAGCATAGAGTTACTCATTTTGCAGGTGAGTGTTTCTAGATTATGATTTAAATACCCTTGGGGAAACAAGTGTGTTCAAGACATTTCCACCTGTTCTTTTTCCCCCGTAAGTGTAAAAAAGTACACTTCAAGCTTGCTACTTCTAATTTAAAAAATAAATCAAAAGTTATATGAAAAGAAAATATTACACGTGCAGTCCTCATCCTGGGAGAAGGGTTAGAGAGAACTACTAGTAGATAATTTTCATGACACTTTGCATACTGCTGAAAGGCACTGATGTGCTGGTAATGGCAAAAGAAGATCCTACACAAAGCAGAACTGAAAGTCTGTGTAGAAATGGTTCAACACCTTTGGTTGAGTCAGGTCAATCTGGAATTAACCATTGGTATGAGATTTATAGTTCCATTTGCATGCACACTATTCAAATAATAAAAAATTACCAAGAATTGCACTTCAGGTTTTAGCCATGTCCATTAGATGCAAGGAAACCAGGAATTATTTAAATTTGGTTTACTGTGGTCTAAAAAAAAATAATTTTAAGTCTTACATTTTAATGTAGATCAATATGATAAAATGGTAATGTGGTTTGATTTTGAAGGCATTGAGTGTACTGTGGAGAAAGTTCTGTCCCTCAGTCTGATCCGTTAGTCCGTTCTCAGCTCCCAACACCGCCCCCCCCCCGAAACAGTGAGACTTAGAGAAATAAGTTGTAGGTTTTATTTATTGCCTTCTGGATTTTCAGCCTGTAGGATTCATGTACTACAGATTTGTTTTATTTTTCAGTTAAGATTCTTACATTTACAGGTTTTTATAACCTGGGTAATACCTATGTGACTAAAATATGTCACAAATTGACAACATTGGGTACTGTAGTATCTCATCACATTTACTTTATTAGATAAAATGGAAATGGCCAATTGGGTAGCTCTGCACACAGGCAAAAACAAATAAATGTTTAACAATGGTTACAGTGGTTTGTAGGAATGTATTCACGTTGCTTGTAAATGGCCACCTCTCTGGTCTGCTTTAGAGCAGATGTAGCATGTTGGGTTTTTTTATATATATACACATATTTGGACTCCCATGCTCTTGGCTTGTCTTTGCATTTGTCTTGCTGTTCTTTTTTAATATCTTAATTTTAATCTTGGAAAAACTAGTATGTATGAGTTTCCCAGAATTAAACAGAAGAGATTTCTCTTTTTAAGCAGAGAAAATGAGCCTCTGCTCGTTGTTTCATCTTATCACCTCAGTTTAGTGACAGGGAAAAGATGGAGTGATAGAAAAGACAGAAGGCATCTGCACTTAGGAAAGCACCGATCTTGTCTAGTGAAACTGAAAAGGAAGTTGCAGTGATTGAGATGGTAAACTAACTCCCAAGAACAGCAGATGTGGGAGGGCAAGTACAGATGTTTGGCTGGGAAAATGGAAAGTGGATTGGTTGGGTGGCTCAAAGAAAAACTGATTAATTCCTTATGCTGAGAGGATGCAGTAGTTTACAAATAATAAAGATAAATTTAGGAGGAAAAAACAAAGCTCTCTTGTGTGCATGTTTTTTATTTTAAATCTTCAAGGAAAAGGTGAAGTTTTTTTTTTTTTAAGTTTTGATTTATTTTAGAAGATAGAGGCCAAATTTTTATCCTTGAATGAGGGAAATGTCTAGCTTCAATTATGCTCTCTCATCCAGGATCTTTCGTCATACAGCCCAGGGAATAGGCAGAGCACAAACATTTAATGAATTCTGGAATTAAATTACATGTCCCCTGGAGGAAGTAGGAACATATCTATTGTATCAGCAACTAAAAACTAAATAAAGAAGTAGGTTTTATCAAATCTGTAGAGACTTCAGAGTTAATGTGAACTTAGTACCAATTTCAAAGTTCAACCAAAGTATTAACTTCATCAGCTGGTGCTGTTTCTTACAATGATGAATCTTGAGCTAGAAATGGAGGTGGAAGCCGTATAGGAGTTAATCTCTTCAAGCGAGTTTTTGGAACTGCATGTATGCACCTGTTTGAAGGTGAGACTTGACAGAAAAAAATCCAGAGTTTTAGTAGCATGGTGTGGAGTGTTTGTGTGTCTGTCTGTCTGACTCTCTCTCTCTCTCTCTCTGTCTGTATAAAAACCTATCAGTTATCTCTGTGGGGTTAGATGTAGCTTGTTCATAATACTGCAAACAGCCTAATTGGGAATGGGGAGGGGACAGTAATTCCTGAATATACCAGCAGTCTGTACAGTGCTGTGCCTAAACATGCATTAACAGCGCTTGCTTTGACAGGAGAATATTGAGCGTTGGAACTCTGTTTGGGTGGCTGCTAGAATTATATTCCCTGTAGTATGGGGCATTATGCTTTCTGTGATATCCTTTTTATCTTGTGTTTCTTGTTAAAATAAATCATAAGCCTGCTGTGATAAATGGCTGAGCAGGAAACACCTTGGTACCCTCAGTGCCGTAAAATAAGAGGTGAAAGAAACCTTTGCCAAAAGGAAGCTGATAAATAATTGCCTCCTACACAGAGGTATTGGACTGAGTTACACTGTTCTGCTTCAAGTGGAAACTAAGCCAAAAATATGTAAACAGTTTCTTCAGTCACTGTAAAAGCTCCTGATACTGTAGCTTAAACCCCCTCCATTTTATCTTTACTTACACAGACTGTAACCTCTCAGTATTAAAAAACTGAAGGAAAAGAATGAGATCCCCCAAAGTAAGTGTACTTAAGAGTAAAGAAAGACTTGAAACAAAAAGATAGAGTAGAAGTGACTAATCTAATGTTTGAGGTCACTAAATCAGAGCTGGAGAAAACACTGAATATGGTTTGATTTGGGAGGAAGAAGTGCATGATTCAATAATTCAGGTTAGTTTGTTGGCTTATAGATCAAACAGAACATGGAAATCACCATGCATCAAAATAAGTTCTGATATTTTTATACCTTCTAGGACTTGTTTTTTTCTAATTTATAATGCTACTGTTCAGGGAGGTTTATAGCTATTTCTTTCTAAATTAGTATTGTTTTATATTACTGAGGCAATATGTGCAAAACCTGCATAAATATGTCCTAATGTTTCCTTGGAAAGGATTGTTACGACCTTTTCTTTGAGAGAGTCTATCCATTTTTTTGCAGCAGATCTTTTGATATGTGGCAGGAGCAGTTGAACTACACAAGAGACCTTTTCTTTTTTTCCGTGACTACCACTCAGATTTGTCAGGGATGTAGGTATTAAAGAGAAGCGTGTCCCTTTGTGCAGTTATGTGCTTCTCAAAACTTTGCAGCAGTTGCAAGCATTGCCTAGGAATAGGAGGGAGCTGTCAGATTCAGTTGTGAGGGTGGAAGTGTAAGAGGGTAAAACTGGGCTCTGTCCACGGGTCTGCAGTGTAGTCACGTAGTCATGGTAGATTTTCCTTTACCCTGGAGCTGAAATAAGGGAAGAATATTCCAGTTGGAAAATGGATATAAATGTTGCTATTCACTAGAATTTCTGAAGCCTAAGAGCCTATGATGTTTAAAGAAACTTCCACTTGTGAGTAAAGTCATCCCTGCACGCCAGGGCGCCAGCAGCAGCGTTGTGCTGCAGTGCCAGAGTTTTCAGGATTGAAGCTTAGTGGGAGTTTATGCAGAGTGCTGTTTGTGTTTTAAATCATTTATGCAACCTAAATTCTGTCCCCTTGAGTACTGATATTCTCTTCAATTACATAGTAAATGTGATCCTTGCCAGAGTCACTGTCCAATTAATTCTGAGAATATAAACTAAAATTTTAGTCAAGGGCAAGTTTAGAGTTTTTCTGTGTCCAAGTTACATCTAAACTTTTTGCTGTAGGATATTATATGAATTGGGGACTATCGAGAATTGAAAAAGGGAAGTTCCTGTATTTGGGTACATTGTCTCAGATCTCTGGTGGAGCTCTGTTTCATTGTTGTAGTCTATTTATGCCTTCCTGCAAGTTCTGGAAATGCTGAAACTGCAGAAAACAGGAGTGTGGTTCTGAGCAACTGTACAGCAAGTTCTATTTTAATCACTTTCATCAGCTTTATCCGACAGTGAAAGCTATGTACTGTATCTCTTCATCATGGGAGGAGGAGGGGGAATTTGTAATTCAGGCCTATTTTAATATGTTATTTACATATGAAAATCATAAATATGTTAAACCTTTCCTAGGACTGTCAGAGCATTATGAATCAATGAATGGTAGGCTGAACAGTTTTGCATCAGCAATTAATATGCAAGCCTGTTGATACTGCTTCTTTATCCACGGACTCAGAATTAGGAAAAAGGATAGGAAATATCACTTTGCTTCCTAGAATAACAGCATCGTAACATGAATTTGATGTTAAGTAGAAAACTCAAACCTCCTCTTGAGTCTGGAGAACTGAGTATCTGATCTCCCAGGTACTGGCTGGATGAGGTAGTTTCACTAGGAAACAGCTATGCACTGTCAGTATTGGTACAGATGCTGGGGTGGAAAATAACCTGGTAGCCTGACTGTTTTGCAATGTTTAGAGGTGTTCTTCCTAGATAGGTTGCATATTTTTGTTTAACTTCCATAAGAAAATTAACTATTGATCGAAGCAGACAACTCCTAGTTGGCCTGTTCATCTGAGAAATATTTTCCTGTAATATGGGTACATCCTAGCTCAGTAAGGAGATACTGCTGCTAATACATCTCTTGGGTAATAAATTAGCAAGGATTTTAAATTTCACTTTTAGCTTAAAAAAGAAAAAAAATACAACATTTAATTGGAGCTCAGTAAATATGAACTAATATTAAGTATCTACATTAAAAGCAGTTCTTCAAAATACTTCAGAAAGTGATGCTTCTGTTTTAATGTCATTGGCTGTACTGTCACTCAGGCTTCTGCTTTAGTGATACTGCATTGTTCTCCATAGGAAGCACTGCTTATAAGACATTTGAAGTTTAATTCAAATGTTATGAATTTTTAAAGTCAGAATTTTAGAGGTTTTGATAGTCTTGGCAGTTTTAGAAGATCATAGTATTAAATTGCCAGTCATTTAAGTGCCTGTAAAGTAACCAAAATACTGAAAAGAGGAGCAGAACCTGCCTTACAATACTGTGAAAAATCCCCCATCTGCTGAACAAACACTGTCTCAGTGTGCTTTGTGGAGCATTTTATCTCTCACTGTTTCCCATGTTTGTTAGATGGCTCCGCTCCAGAAGTGTTTTAACATAGTCAGCTTGTTCTTTTCTTGTATGCCTCGCTGATGACATTTTCCTTCTCTTTATTCAGGTCTGTAATGTGTACCATCTTATAATTTCTTCTTCCCTGCACATCTCTGATATGTTTATTTATTTATGTATTCACATATCTAAACTCTTCCATGTTCTGTTGTTTCATATCACATATAGAACAGGGTTTTATCTTTCTGTCCCATGAACTCAAAATTTCATTCAGGCAGAAATGGGACTTCAGGATTGAGCTGCTCTAGGACTGTTTTTTAAAGGGCACTTTTCCGTATCACCTTCTGTTCCATGAGGGCATGGACATAACAGCACTCCTATAGAAACATGGGGTAGGTACATATAAGATTCCAAATCCTACTTATTTTATTACTGAGATTAATGTAAGAAAACCATAGGCCTACCTGGTCTTATGAAATTGCATTTTCACTCTGAAAAAAAATTCAGGATCTCCTGTTGTTTTCCTGCACGTGACTTCAGCCCCAGTCACAAAGTTCTTTCTGTAGCTGGTTTCTTGTCTAACATGCCACACTTAACCCTGTCTGTGGCTGCTTTTCTTTGCATGTCCCTCCTGCATTCCCCAGCATCTCTTAGCAGTCTCCGAAAGCTTGATAACCCTGTAATACAGCATCCTTTCAGTTTGGGGACTTTCCAATCACCCGGTCATCATCCCTTGGGAGGACTCCTTTCTGAGTGTTCCTGTCCAAGCTCTAGTATTCATCTAATCTAACCACAATTTAATTTAAGTATATATTTCTTCTCATGTCACTAATACATTTATTCAGGGCTATAGAGCATGAGTGTATTCTGTATCTCTTTTAATGTAACTTACTCTTACATATCTTACAAAACAGCAAGAGAGTCCTAAGATTCCCTCTGTTTTATTATGAGTAAATATCTTCTCTTGGCTACTCTGGAGTCATAAACGTGTTTGCAGCATAATAAATCTTTCTCATAATTAGATTTTTATGAATTCTTTCTAAAGTAATGTTTTAATTTGAAAAACTAGTTATATTTAAGTTCTGTTTTCCAACCACTTCATAATTTATTTTGAAGTATGTAATTTCATCATTACTAATTTTTTTTGCGACAGCATTGTGACAAAGAGATTGAGACCTTAAGCCTGGGAGCTGTAAGTTATAAGCATGTCAAATATGCTATTTTGCTATCACAGAAAATATCTAGCAATCTTAAATTTACTTTAGCAGACAGGTAGCATGAATTAGTTACATTGCTGAAGTCTTCTGCTGAGCATCCAGTAGCAGCCTTGACAGTGTTTTGGAGTACAACTTGATGCATTGCTGGCCAAAGGGAGAATTTGTTCTAGCAGTAGTTGTTAGGATGGGCTGAAGGTTAAATTGTTACGACAGTAACCACACTTGGAAACATAATCTAGTATTGGAAAATTCTCTCCTGGTTGTTAGTATAGGGGATGGAAAGGTTCCTTTGGAACAACTTGTACAGTAATTAAAATGTAAACACTGACTATATGTAGTGTACAGAGTAGGTTTAGACATGGATTAATTAGTACAGCGATAACAATAAAATGCATCCTTGGTTGTTGTGGCATCCCTGAAAGCAAAGTGACTTTGGAACTGCTTTGTGAGGCAAGCCTGAGCCTATGGAGGAACAATAGAAAGCCTCAGCTACAATTAACCTAAAAGATGTCAGGCAGCCTTTAGAACTGGTGAATGGTTTTTGTTTTGTTTTTCTTTTTTTTTTTTTTTTTCTCCTCTCCTTCTCAGTGTCTTCAGGAGCAGATCAGTTTCATTTCTCTTTGCACTTTATTTCATGCCCAGAGCCTTTTAAAGAAGCAATTCACCAGTTCTTCCCTGATGGATCTTCCATCTGCTACCTTAATTTTTCTCCTTACTTCTTTCCTCTCCTTATGGCCCTTTGAGTTTTCTACTTGCCAAGTCTTAAAGCTCCTTTCTTGCTTTATGGAATTTAAGGAATTATTTTTATATGGCTATTGCCTTTGAGGTACCTGAAACAGTATTCTCTCTGCCTATTTCTGCATCAGGTCATTTTTGTATTCAGCCCCTTTGGCTCACTTCTGCTGCAAAATGCATAGACTAGGAAGCATCTAATAGAACAGCTGAGGGAAAGAAGTGTTTAGGCTGCTAAGCCAGGTTAGAGAATTGTGATAATCTGATTCTGTCTCTGTTATACGTAGGTCATGGAGTTTTTTTTTCTCCCAGAAGCTGAATATAAGTATATCTTTCTGAAAGTTCTCTAATCTCGCTTAAAAAATTGAAGCAGTGGTGTCCATTTCCTATAGTAAGAGCTTTCAGGGTTTTATTGTTCTTGCTGCTAGGAAGTTAATATTGCTGCAAGATAGATTTGTGTGATGTCGATTTCCATTCATTGTTGTCTTCTGTGAGTTAACTTATGAATCTGAAAAATCTTGCTTTTTTTTTTTCCAATCTTTTTCTCCATTTCAGACATCTTAATGAGTCTTAGCGGTGGATATGTATACAAATATATATGTATGTATGTATGCAAAAAAATCACACTCTCAACTTTCTCATAATTTGGCTAGACTGAGGTTTTTAAGCTGTGTACTAAGAGGCCCCATTTCTTTATCAAGTTAAACAGGAGCCATAAAAATCCTTCCAGTATTTCCAAATAATTTTTGACACCGGGAAAGTCATCATCATTCTTAAGCAGTCAGCTTAGCATAGTGTATACAGGAGAGGCTGTCATTTGTGCTATCTGGTATTCATACTTTTATACATTTTAGGTCAAATTAGCCTTCTAGGCAGCTGAACCACAATATAAATGCACAGTGGACCCTGATCTGTAGTTCCCAATGTTCTTTTTGGAGACAGTGCTTTCCAAATTACTTTCCCACATGTACATGTTGATTATTTTCTTTGTTCTTATGTGTGGGATAGCTAGCTATATTACAATGTGTTTTGATAGAACCACAGAATACGGAAGGTAAGGAAGGACCTGAAGAGATCTGTTAGATCTATCAAGATGTCCCAGGGAAGAACCAATTATTATATCTAAGCTGTGCATGAGAGGTTTATCTGCCAGTTTTAAAGACTACCAGCAGTCAAAACTCTGCAGAATCTCCTTTCTCTTCTCAGTCTCCTCTTCCTTATGTCAGATGTCTTTATGACATGTTTTGGCTTCACTCCCTGTTCCCAAAAAGTCTTTCTTTCGCAGCCATTTTTTCTAGGCATCTGATGGCTTTTGTGGTGAGAGTACAGAGGACAGCATTCAGTTCACATCTTTGATATGAGTTGACCAAAACAACGGGGTATTCCTGCGGAGTAGAACAGAGAGATTTGCTTCCTCTCTCCTGGAAGCTGAATTATTCTGTATGAATCACATTAAGGTTTTGTTGGTTGTTTTCATGTTGACCTTATGATGCCATAATCCTTTGTAACCTTAACTCTTTTCAAGCAGAGTGTCTCTAGCATCTTGGTTTCCTTTTCCTGTCTTTGTATAGCTGATCATTTCTGTTACGGAGTGATAATTTAAGTCTCTTCCCTAAGATTTGTATTCCCTTTTTCAGATGATTCTGGACCACTTCTCCAATTTGTCAAGAATGTTTAGAAGTTCAAGTTTGTCCCCTCAGGTTCCATCCGTCCATATAAGCTTTGTATTATCAGTTCATTACAAGCTGTGCATTGTCAGTTCATTAATATAAGCATTCTCTCAATTCCATAATTCATATCACCATTCTGGGTGGAACCAGATTTAGGACACATTTGCTATGGAATCCCATGTGCTACATCTTTTCATGCTGGCAGTGAGCCACTGATGGCTGCTCTTCCAGCATAAGACAGTTTTGTGTTCATATTGTTGTAGTCTCATCGAGAGAGTGTTTCCTTAGCTTAAAGTCACAATTGTAACATGTACAAGCGTCTTCCCGTCTTCAAACCTACTATCCTGTTGTGAAAGGCAAGTTAGATTTGTTGAGGATCTGTCCTTAACATACATGTCAAACTGATTTTTGGCTTTCACACAGTCACATATCATCATTTAGGCACTTAGAAACCATTTGCTGAATTTTTGTTTGTTTGGTTTTTTTTTCCTATTCCAGTTTTTTCCGGAACTGAAATTCAGCTGGCTGAACTGGTTCCTTTTTTATTTCCTCCTTTAAATAAAAGCACTATGTTTCTTGTTTCTTTGTTTTTTGATACTTTGCCTGTTCTCCATAAATTCTTGAAAATAATGCTAGCCATTTCAGTTCATTTTTTATATATTTAAGGTGAAATGAAAGAAGCTCATTGAATTTCAAAAGTAACTTAAATTCTCTCTAGCCTGACTTTCTGTCTTTTAGTCTGACAATTTGTGTTTATGTTGAGTTCTGAGGGTAAAAAGGAAATTTAGATGGCTTTCTCTGAGTAATAGTACCTTTTTGTTGTTTTCCTTTCCACTTATTATCTCATCTCCAAATTTGAAAATTTTTGCTTTTAATTCCAGGTTAGGAGGACAATAGATGCTGAAATACTGGACCTTCTGAATTTCTGAGTTTTTGGCAGTCTTTTCACCTTTCAGGGCTATGTAAGTGTGTTCCATGATACAGCCATATGTCCATGTGTTGCCTATGTCACAACATCTTGTTAGGTCCTAATTGCATATGTTAGAGGAAAAAGCACTGTAGCAAAGAATTCAAGTTATTTTTGACCATTAATAATATAGACTAAAATACCATAAGACTCAAGTAAGTTGGTATACTTAAGCTTCAGACCTTCAGTTTTCATATTTAAAGCCCAAAGTTACTTGCATGTGTGTCACAGAGCTTTTGTTATACCAGTGAATTTATTAGGATAAATAATTTAAATAGAATTTCTGTCTTTATTATAATATACTCCTACAGTGTCTCTTATCAGATCTTAAAGTGCTTACACTTTCACAAGGAAACCACAGCAGTAGCTGTTCCCAGGCTGACTTGACAGTACTGCAAGAACGACAGCATACGTTTACATAGATTTGTCAGTAGTCTGTTTTGCAAATGTTGTTCCATGCATAACCCAGCTCATCAGTAAAATATAAGCTGTTTTGAGCCCTGATGTAAATAAATGCACACTAGCTTATAAAAGCTTCTTATTGATTTGGTTTTCTCTCTTTCTTGTTTAAGCCATTTGTAAACAGTGTTTAAAAAGATACACACGTAGTTTGTGACAGTTTAACCAAACTAATTTTAAACAATCAGTAGCAGTTTAACTACAAATAGTGCATATAGCTAAGGCTGTGAAAAGACTGCTTTCTCAATGGATCTAGCCTCCTCTCACAATATAGTTATCTGCTGAGCGTAGCAACTTGCATGAATGCTCACTGCTTTGACTCCTGTTAGTTTGGTGAACTCTCTGGTAGAGTAAGAATGAATGCAGTGGTCGTCTAGGATTGAGCAGCATCAGCAAAGCCATTTTAGCTGCTTGTAATCCCATACCGTTTCCAGTTTTATGTGATTGTTAATGATCTGAACAGAGTGACATTGCAAGTATGTATCTAGAATATAACTTGACATTTATTATGGTTGAGTGTCTTCCAGGAGGCGTAGAGCTGGTTTTTTGCATTAAGAGGCCGAGTTTATTAGCTTTGACATGGTGACAACAGTGTCACGGTTATACAGTTTCTGCACTGACGCTGGCTTGCGTTCAGACACCTTCTCTTGCACTGGCACAGTAAGTGTAGGACTGCACTCTGTAGATGTGCACTTCAGACTTTTGGACCCAGATGAATTTGCAAGCCCAGCTGTACAACTGTATAAAACTTTTTTAAAAAAGCTTTTATGAGCTAAGTGTATCTCATATGGAATCACTGAGATACAGTGCAAGGGCAACTAAATAATGCTGCTTGAACACGACTGCATTTTAAAGCAGAGGTAAAAGAACTCTTTCTGACGTAAACTGTGGAAAAATAATTGCCTCTCTTGATGATAAAGCAAGCTTTCAGTTTCAGATAAGTAGAGTGCTTGGGTAAATAAGATCAACATATTTAAAGGGGACAATAATAATACATCTATCAGCTATCTGTAGAATGAGATTTTACATTTAATTTGATCACATATGTAGGCTTTTTTTCCTTGGTGGATTAGTATACTAATTCATATTACCATTTTACAAACAACAGATTTCAGTCTTTTCCCCTAAGTATTCATTTATTGTTGTTATGTTATGGCAGTTCCTAGAAATCGTAGTCACTGACTGGGTTCCCACTGTGGTAACTGCTTTAACATGGTCTTTTCTTTTGCTGCTCTCCAATGAGATTGTAAGCTTTTAGGTAGGAAAAAAAAAATCTCTTTCTAAGACTTTATCTGCATGGGAAATTATTCTGTGTAGACTGAAGTGCCTAAGCATTGCCTCAAATTGAGCCATAATGATGAATAAGCAGCCACTGTAACAGAGAAGAAAACCTAGCACTGATTGACAAATGAAGGTGGAAGTAGGGCTTATGTGCATGACTACAGCAGCACAGGCACAATGTTTTTATTCAAGGAGTTCTTGAAAGGAAGCAGGAAAGGGCTAGTAAAATTGGGTATGAAGAAATCTCCAGTTTTCCAACAATCTTCTATTCTTGTCTTTACTGTGGCTTTGTACATGTATCCTCTCTCTGGAGCAAATGTTCACAAATTAGTCCAAGGCTTCAGTGGAGGGAGAGGTACTCAGCTACACCACTGTCTGTCAGAGCTGCACTCGGCATTGTTTCCTCCTTTTTTCGCTGTGGGATTGACTTTTGTTGTCATGTACGTTCAAAGGCGAGCAACCAGTGCTGTCCTGGAGCTACTGTAGGCAGGTGCAGAGCATGCAAGGTTCCATGGCTGCACATGCTGAATGGTGTCCTACTTGGCTTTCCTAAAACAGCCACGGCATTTTGGAAGATCCATGTAAATGAGCATACCAACCGTGACATGTATCAAGTTTCTGCCAGTTTAGATTCCTTCCTTGGGAACAGACTTGGAGGTAACAGCTAAAACAAATGGAACTTCTGGAACATTTAAAAGGTCTTTCCTTAATGTCACAGCAGAATGTTCTGTAGAGCCACGTGTTGAAACAAACTGCAGTAAAGAGAGCTAGTGGCCTCTCTGGGGACTTGGTGTGCATCTCTTATTTTCCTTTGGATCAGACTGTGCTCAAGTTGACCCTTTTTAAGGCAGCACTGGCTGTCTTGATAGACAAGAAGTGCTGCTTCTGTCAAGTTGAATCACCTTCAGTTTCCTTCCCTTAGCTGTCTGTCTTGTCTCTTTCCTTATGGCCTGCATTCATTTTCATAAATTCAAGTGCTTGGAATCTTTTATAGATGCTTACATCTAACCACCTGGCTCAGCTCTAACTAGAGACCTTTTTTTCTTCCCTATCTCATCCTCTTCTTTCTGTCTTTTCATCCAGAAGGTGGTTGAGATCCTCTTCACTTTCCTATCCATTCAGGTTCAGTGAAAGCTCTTTCCCTTCTACGCTGCATTTCCTCTGTAATAGAGTTAGTTAGAAATATCGTTTCACATTGACTGTGTAAGACTTCTGCAAAAACCTACTACCATCCATCCATCACCTACATCTCACCCTAGCTAGGGTCTGTACTTCTGTTTCTCCTCTGTTCCTGAGAACTTGAAAAAACATCCCACACATTCCTTCCCTTATTCAAGTGTGACAAGTGTTTTGAAATCTGAACATCGTGCGCTTGTGTAAAGTCTTGCTTGGAAACTCATTGGTCCTGCTTGTGTTTGAATTTTTGTAAGTATATTGGAGGTCCTCAACAAGACTTTAGTAAAACAGCTATGTATTTTTGTTTCATTTTGTTGCGTGCATTGAGAGGCTTGCTGATAATCATCTCTATTCTTTGATGAGATGACAGAGCTACTACTGCTGGGTGAAGAAAAAAAAATATTTGAGTCTTCCAGGGTGTAGGACAGGATTGCTTTCTATTTCCAGAGTTGATGTAAGCAGGGAATAGGGATATAAATTGTAGTAAATTGCCAGCCAAAGAAACAACGTAAGAGAGCGTAAGTGAAAAGTTGTCTCTGAACTTCAGCTACTGTTAAGGAAGCACAGCGATGGACATCTCACTAGGCTTTTCTTACTGCTGTTTTTCAGTGTGGCTTTAAAGGTCTAGTCTCTGGCTTGCGAATGGAGAATAAGATATGAAATGTTAGGAGCTGATTCTCCAATGGCTAACCTGTGGATTTATTGGATCAGCTAGAACTGGACATCCAAAAAAATTACTTGGAGAAGACTTTCTGCCTCCAGTGATGCCAGAGTGAGGGGAATGTAATTCCTCCCTCTTTAAGAGTGTTCATTGCAGCAGTAGTTTTCAGCAGTATGTTAGCTACTGTTTGTTCTCTTCTTCAGTAGCAGAGTGTTGCATAGAAGTAGAACACCTTGTTCCCATCATCTGAGGCAAACATGAAGTAACTAACTTGTTGTCTGAGGTAGTTACCTATCTGTCTCTGAAGAAGTAACTTCTCTCCCTGTTAGTGTAGCTAATAGTGGAGGAGAGCAAGAAATGCTCAAAAATTACCAAGAACTGGTGCTAAAGTGGAAATCAATGGAGATGGCATCTGAGCTTTTTGAAGTGTCCTTCCCAATGGTGTAATGCAACTGATATTATTAGGGAGTAGGAAGAACACTCTCTTAATTTTCTTTCCCCTCCTTATCCTCTGCAAAGCATTGTTCTCAGGTTCAGCAGCAGTGAGATTGTGTGCTGCTGCTTTTTCTAGCAGCTTCATCCCCCCCAGTCTGAAAAGTTTATCACAAAGAGATTGTTCTTTAGAAATTTTAAATCACTCCTTTATCCTTGTCCCCGTGCTTCTCGGTTCACAAATCCACTGTGGCCATAAAAGAATTGAGAACAATAATGCTTTGAGCCACACTGAAGTTGAAATACCTGCTGTCAGCTGTAGTCTTGCCATGCATTATATTTGATGCTGTTTGCTCCTAGACTTGCATTTGTTTCACTTTATATCTGGGTGAAAAGACAGTTGTAGACACACAGCAGCAGCATAATAAAAGTCTCTTAGCAATATATTTTGTGAGAACTAGCAGTTCTGGATTTTAATAATAAGGATACTTGAGCACTGTTTAGCTTGGGAGTCATGGCATGTCTGTCATTAGAGGCCTTCGAACAGGTTAGGCAAACATCTGTCAGGATGACAAAGCTGTGGTTGATTCTGCTGAAGCAGGAGTTCAGTCTTGAACTCAAGGGTCCCATCTGTCCTTTTTCTACAGCTGAGATAATTTTGTCATTTCCTTGTGACTATTTTGTAAGGATTCTGTGGTGGTATGCTGTACAAATTTTTCACATGTATTTCTCTTAGTGATCACGGAGATTAAATCCTTGAAGAAAATATAATAATTTTCTATCACTTTCCATTAGACCTTTCTGTACCTATCAGATAAGTCAGGCAGAGTTCAGTAGCTATATACTGGAACTGAAGAGCCTCTCACTTACAAAGTTAGCTCTAAATCAGCCAAGCTGTTGGCTAAACCTTTTTATCCCTTGGCTAGCACAGAGGTTTTTTTTTTCTCTGAAATCTCGCTTAATCCAGAGCATCTATCTCTAACATAAGTTCTCTGACCAGTATTTCTTCTCCTCCTCTGGTATTTGTAGCAGTGGAGCCTTTAAGGAAAGAATTGATTGTTATTTTGATGGGGAGAAAAAACAACTAAAAACTTTAGCAAATGTTCTGAGCTTGTTCTTTCTTTTTTGAATAAAAAAAATAAAGAATAAAATAGCTGTGATAACAGCAAATCTCCCAAACTTGTGGGGAGAGGTAGTGGCTTTTCTTAGATGAGCTTATACAATTGATAAAAGTATATAAGTTTTTAAGCCTGATCTGACATAGAGCTTGCCCACTGTAGTTTTCCAACTACATTAGCTGATTTAATGAAATACATTATTTAAAAATAAACCTTATTTTCTTAGAGGATTATTCGGTAAATATTCCGCAAATCAGAAATTTCGTATTCAGTGATCTTCATATTTACTCCTATGGGATTTCTGTTCTATAATGCTGCTGCACTTTAAATAATTTCTGATCTAAGTATTACTAATGGAAAACACAGTATAGGGGAGACTAAATGCAGGTAAATAGGATTTACCCTCTTCCAACTTGAGCAGAACTGAGGTTTAGCTGTTTCTCTGTGAGACCACTAGGCAGGTGAATCTACCAAGTCTTGGTCTTCAGTGACTTTCTGGTAGACCTTGTGAATAACCAAAGGCTTAATTTTCCTGTCAGTTTGACAAGAAGTAAGTAACATCTATTGGTTTAAGCAAGAAGGTACACAAATATTATAACTTATATCAAAGGGTTTGACCTTTTTTTCTTTCAGAATGCAAATTTAGTTTCACTGTCATGTGCAGGGCACTTTAAATAGTATTTCTCTAAAATGCATTTGCAGGGAGAATCTGTCCCGTTCCAGCAGTGTACATTTGTTCAAACAGGGCATCTGAAGTGCCATCAGTTCTTGCCTATGGAAGCAGAACACTTCCTAAGGGAAATGAGTACTCAGAAAGGAAGATTGCTAGGTTTAGGAATAATGTTTAGAAATGTTATTCTTCAGAGTAGGGTATGCTAAATTACCACAATAGCAAACCCCTTCTTTGAAAGAATCCTTGTGCTTTCCATAAATTTTCTTTATGGCAAATCTGTGGGGGAAGAAAACCCCCAAAAGACCTATTTGTGTTTCCAGGCAACACAGTAAATGTTCTTCATAGAACAACCTTAAGTCCCTCAGAAGCTTGTCATATTTGTGTGGCTGTGCTGTGTTTACACAAGCTGCCTAGGTGAGATCACTTGCTTTGCAGTGTGAGTGGTACATGCCATGCTATTAGCAGCTCTGCTGCACGGAGATCTAGCTATTCATAAATGCCCAAATAACATCATGAGGTTACAGTGAGGGAGCCAAACTGCACTTTTTTAGATCATAGTCCTCTAACTACGTGCACTGAAGCAGGGGGCCTGTGACTAATGCTCTTAAGGAGTTTCAGTGAGGCAGCAGTCTGAGCGCGTTCAGATGCAAGGTGTTCTTTCCCTTTTTAAGGTTCACCTCATCTTTTGTAGCCCTGTAGAATAGCAAACCAGTCCATTTGGTTATCATATAAACAGGAAAGGGCATTAATAAATAGGGAGACTAAGCTATCTTATCTATGTTGATTTTGCAGCCCAAACAGAAATAAGTACCAATAAACCTTCCTTTTTTTTTCAGCAGTAGGAACTGCCTAAAAGAGTCATGAGCTTTAAGGAGGGATTGGTTTTGCTATGTTTATTTCCATTTCCTTAATTTGGATTCCCTGGGTATGTCGTCCAGAGTAAGGACTGCAAAATTAATAGTCACAAATGCCATTTGAATGACAATATCAGTCTTACTCTGCAGGATATAAAACCATACTTAGAAAATGCAAGGAATAATACTCATGAATACAGAGAATATACAGTAACCAGGTAACAACTGTATGACGAAATCTGATGAAGGAGGCATTCATCGAACAGTATTTGTGCTAGGGCTTTAGCTTCCTCACCTACATGAAGGTAAGCCAGAGTGAGCAGACTGCTGCTATCATGGTAGTTTGATGCTCTAGCAGACCAGTGGAAATGGAGTTGTGTTGACTTAGAGTAAAACTACATTTAAAAGATTAACTTTGCAGCCATAAGAGTTAGGAAGGTATAACTCCTACATAATTTGGGTGTTTTGCTGTGTTTGTGTAAACCGCACAAGTAAGCCGATTAGCTATTTGAATCCTCCTAGGGCTATTGTATATCGATACAATATTGTATTGTATATTTCCGCCCTAATTTTGCACAGAGGTAATGTACTCCCAAATATCTGTGGTTTCTTTGTTTGTTTCTTAAATGTAACTCAACTTCCCAGTGGAATAGCTGTCCCCTTCTGGAAGTAATATTCTGGCTATGTTTATGTAATGCTTTGTGTAATCCTTCAGAAAAAGCATAGGCTGATAAACATCACAGATAAGTGATCGGAATACATTTACAACATGTTTTGTGGTGCTGTGTTTGGACACACCTGAATTAACTCTGGCAGGCTGGTACAGTGAGGTTAAAGACTGCGCCAAGAGATAACCCCAGGTCCCAGAAGCCGTCCAGCTTTGCTGCCTAGCACTGCGCTACTGTTAGAGCCCTGCGCTGAAATGGCAATACTGCTTCCAGGGCTAGCTTGCTGAGCAGTTCTCTTTGGTGCTGTGTGTCATGGCTAAATAGTCCTTGTTCAAATCAGTGGCCCAGATTCTTGCAGGGCTTTTTCATAAAGCTCTTATTGTATCCTGGATGAGACCAAAGGAAGCAAATCAAATGTTACGCTAATGTTACGCTATGTTACAGGCTAGGGAAAACAAGACAAGACATGGTATTGTACATTTTCACCTTGAATGCTCTTTAGCTTTGGCTGTCTTACAAAAGACACAACAGAAATAGGCAACTTAGGTTACCAGAATAGGCTGGGTTTTGGATGAGATGAGAAGATGAGAAAGGATAGGGGAGGGATTAACGAATGAAAAGAGCTAGTTGTATGTTCCTGTTTGTCGTCTTATTCTAAGAAGAGATATATAAATTAAAAGCCATAATAACTTTTGTGTAAACCAGAATGTTACAAGATACTTTGGAGGCAAAAGGGAAAAAACCTTAAAGCCTAGTTCTCATCTCCCACCCACTTTTCCTCCTCCTCCCAGAAGTCCCCATTTGCCTCCCCAGTGTCAATATTTACACTAGTTATATTGAAGGTGTACAGTTATAAAAGTCTAACAGATCATCAGTTACATAAAGGAGGGGAAACACCTAATCATTATAGCATGCCTGGACAGGCTCTTGCAATGTGTGTCTCTGGTATCTGCTAGCTGTACCTGATGGGGATGGTAAACGATGACTTTTAATGTACAGCTTTAAAAGAGGCAGAGGGGAGGGAGAGTGGGGGGACAATGGAGCTCAAAGCACTGTACAAGCATTAAATAGCCCTATCACAGAGCCCACCTCACCAGCTCTGTGTAAGGCAGCCTGTTTTACCCCCGCTGTGTGCCAGGAGACCGAAGTTTAAACAGTATGTACAGAATTCAAGGGCACCGTTTCTTTTTGCTTTCTTGTCTGTACAGACTTTTCAATTTACTTTTAATTCTTTGTACGCAGGCTGTTTAAATCCCATCAACAGTGTTTATAAATTGGGGTTTTTTTTTAATAACTCAGCCTTACCCAAGCAGTTTTCAAATTGCTGCTGAATGCTACTGTATTCATTAAATCTCTTAGTGTTGCCAGCTGTCCACTATTTCTTGCCTGTTGAAAGGCTTTGAGTCCTTCTTTATTTTGGGACTTAATTGTTTTTGTTAAATTGTGTTAACAGGTACTCCTACATCTTTGGTCACTGGCCTGTAGTGTTAATTGCAAAGTCAATTATAATTTGATATGTCTGAAAACCTGTGTGATAATTAGATGCTCTTTGTAAGTGTGATTTACTCTATTTGTTCTAAAGAGGACAATTAAAGAAAGGCATTTGGATTTTGTCGGATGCTATATATTTAATAATGTACAAAGTTGGCTCTAAATAATGCTGCTGATTTGGGGAAGAAACTTTAACAAAGTCTATAGAGTTACACTGAAGACGAGTTTTTATATCTAACCATTGCAGTATGAACCCCTGATATAACCAGCTGGAATTGTCCCAAGCTTGGGTGAGTATTTGTCCAAAGAGAGAAAACAAATACAGGAGCTGCAGTGGAAGGAATAGATAGGCTATCCTTTTTTTTTTTCCACATTGATTTTGTGTGTTTCTGTTTGCTAGCAACTCTGCTTCATAATAAAACTTGAAAGTTCAATTCTAAGAATTGAATCTATCTGCAGAGGTTATACAGCAAAGCTCTCGGGCCTTTGGGAAGGATCTGGTTGCAGTTTGGTCACAAACTTGGGTAAACCCATGTTTTCTGTGAAGTGCCTGCCCTATCTTAAACCTTCACTGTTTGAAACTTCAGTGAAGTAGAATCACATACCAAACCTCATCTCCCAAAAACTGCTTTTAGAAGTGCAATATATGAAGGTGCTGTCCTGGATGAGTCCCTGTCGTAAGGAGGGCTGTCCCTAAGCCAGACAAGTGGAGGGATGCTTTTCCCTAGGAGTCCTTGGCCCCAGAAGCTGTTTCTTACCCTCCCTACCTAAGCCTCTGGTTTGACATCCTTCAGTTCCAGAAACTGCTTTTTCTGGCTTTGCACTCTCCCCTGTCCTTAATGACCAGTGGATCCAGCTGCCAGGCACTGGGGAGGAGTGCAGCCTGTTTTCTTCTACTTTTACACATTTATAATGTACAGGGAGAGTTTTCAACCTCTGCCTTCCACATTCTTCCGAGGCAGAAGGAAGTTATGGTGTGAAATTCAGCCTGCATTTAGTGAACTCATGTGAGTTTCAGGTTCATAACAACAAGCTCAAACGCAGATAAATTCTGCCAGACTTCGTGTTTCCTGGGGGAGTTCAGACACTTTCAGTCTGCGAGTGGCTTTTATAATGAGCTGTCAGCGAAGTAATAACTTGCTCTTGCAGAGCTAGAGGTCTTTTGGAAATAGCAGCAACCTCTAGCATAGCAAAAATCAGGCTCTTACTTTGAAAAAAAGTCTTTGCAGGTGAAGGTTTAGAGGAGTACTGAGGGCTTATTTTGCTTGCAGGGCATTGTCTTGAAGCTTTAGTACACCACTGTGACCCTTTTACAGTTCTAGTTCTCGTGTCATGGAAGAGCTGAGCTGTCCTAGTTTGGGAAGCAGTGTGGGCAAGAGAGACTGAAAACAATAAAAGCGTAGAAAAAGGTTGTCCTGATTTCTGCCTGTATGACCTGGTTTTGTATGACCAAGCGACCAGTATGTGGCACGTATCTGCTTCCTGGAACCAGCATATGCTCTGAAGGGAGAACATCCTCAGTTCTGCACGTGGCACCACTAAGCAATCACTGCTGCTTATAGCAGTAGTGTCTGGAGTCTGGCAAGCAAGTGTACAACTCAGTTAATTGCAGACCAACCAAGGTAACCGTAAGCAGTTCAAGATAGGGTCGTAAGAAAAGGAAAAACAGATATATTCTACGGTAATTTCTTATTATTTGACGTTAAGTAGAGAAATAACTGTGGGGAAGGTGGGAAATGGACTCGGGCTGAGAAGAGGGAAGTCAGCTTGAGACTGAACTGTGATTAGTGTGAACTGATCTGAATCTTAAAGCCCAGCTGTTCTGTACATTCTAATCTCTTAGGTATCTTACTCAGTAACTGGCTTCTGTGTTCTGAATTTTGTGATTGTATTTGCTGAAGTGGCTTCCTACCAGGGAAGAACTTGGTGTACAAGCCTTACTGGTACATGTGTATTAAGGGATAAACATGTAGGTTGATACCATCTAAATATAAAGAGTTTCGGTATCTACATTTGATTCATATTTAAGCAGATTTCCGTTACATAAAATAGGTCATGAACCCAGGGTCTTGCCAAAATGCCTTTCAGTGTGCACTCTTCTGAGTCTCCTGTTTGTGTTTGGCTGTACTAGTCAGTTTGCAAAAATACTGGGCAAAGGAAAAAGCTGGAAAATAATTTAACAGTATGGAACAGATGTGCTGATTCTCAGAAGTGTCACTTACAAGTTAATTGAAAACCTTGGAAGCTTGGTTTCTGGGTCTTTCCCCACCCACCTTTCACATAACTGCAACACTGCTTTAATAAGTTTTCAAGTTGGTTTAAGAGCACCTAAGATGGGGTCTTCTGCTTGATGTAAATTGTTGTTTATAAGCAGCAAACCGTGGAGACTGAGCACCCTTCCACCACCTGAACTGTCTGCTTTCCAGGGTAACATACATGATACGCTTATGTAGTGTTCAGGGTTGTTAACAGACTACAAATATGTGTTGTTTTTCTAAGCAGTTTGCTTAAATCTTCAAATCTAATTTGTTGACTCTAGTTCCCTTCATATTCCTTTCACAATGTACTGTTAGTTACAAACTTTCTGAGCAGCTGCCCACTCCCTTTGCCCCCTGAGACAACTGGGAACGTGGTCTAAAGGTTGTAGATGGTCGGATCAGGAAGTTCACGTTCGTGTCAAATGCAGTTGCATAGCTTCTCCAACAGTTGGTGGAAGTTTTGTGTGAGGAGAAGAGGAAAACATAGTTAGGGAGAGACTTGTATAAAACATGTGGGAAGAATGGATGCAGCTGTATTCCTTCAAATCTGATGGTGACCAAAATAGCAGGATAAATGCCATTAACATTTAGTTGATACTGTGCTAGTTGACAGAAGAAACATGAAATAAATTTACTTTTAGAGGTTTTATTTACTGTTTGAAAACTATAATGTAAAGTGTTGTTGCTCTATTCTGTCAACAAATTGTTCATTAAGAAATCATTATATTCTTGTACTTTATTTTTAAAAAATGTTTCAACCATGCATAGCACAATTGAGAATTTAGTAGGATACTCAAATGCAAAATTCGATTACTTTAAAATAGACAATTTTCATCAAGAGAGTTTGCTCTAAAAAGGAGCAGAAAAGGCATTTACTTGCAAAGTTCAGATTTCTGCTTCTGCTGCAGTTCTTGGATAGCCCTCACTTTTAAACAGGCTGCAGTCCTTCCCATGCTCTGGGTGCTTGGGACTGAGCATGTTTTCAGCTACTGTTGACTGAAGATTGTTATCCAGTAACTCTCAACATGAAGCTGCTTGTTCTAAGATTGGCTTGGACACCTCTGTCACCAATGTTCCTTAGCGCTGTACTTTTAGAAAAAAAAAGTTTTTGCATGGTAGCTTGTTTGTGGTTGTTCTATCTTTTTTTAATAGCTGCATAAATGTCAGCAAGCTGGCACGCAAAGCAGCATAGCAGGGTTGTAGGATAACTATGGCCAGTACCTTTCTGTCATTCTTGTCTCCAGATGCCTTCTTAACTTACTCTCTCTCTCGGAGAGTGTTCTTGTCATTCCTCTATACTCAGCCCTGGATTTGTGCCATCTATCCCATACATGCTGGTTGCTTATTACCGGGCAGGCCTGTCAGTGCTGGAGAATGTAGTGTCCCTCTCTTGGGAAACTTGTGGCCGGTAAAGCTTTCTTAAAACAAAGGATCATTTGTTGATATGTGGAGCAACAATTCAGAGACAGGAGTATTGAGCCAAAAATCTAAATGTATGTTTTGTTTTATGTGAACGTCTGTCTTGTTATGCAACAGAGCAGGCAGTTGTGTTGATTTTTTTTTTCATCAGCAAAGTACCCATGCAGAGAGTTAGTCTGTTTTTAGGACCACATAAATAGCGTTGTCATTACCCACACACATTCCTGTCCCTTCCACCCCTGCACTGCCCTCCTCTCCCCTCCTGGAAGATTGTATAGACGGGGGGAAAAAAAAAGAATTTGGTCATTTGGGGCTTCTGGTAGCTGGTTACATAGTCTCTGTAAAATGACTACTGGGTATCTAATATGTTTGGGGCACGTTCAGACCTGTTATACATGGGATACTTGGATGGCCAGGCAGTGCCCAGTGAGCTAGATGTGTTCTGGCACTGTGCACTGCAGTTACTTTTCATGTTTTTTATCTATTTTCAAAATTTGTTGAGCTAACGTGTGATGTATGCTGACCATCTGGGCTCTGCCCACATTCCCATCCAGAAATGTGGGACCCCTATCCAGTGATTTATTGAGTTTCTCCCTGAGAACCAGCTCCCCAGCTTGCCTCCAGCCTTCTTCCCTCTGCCCCTCGGAGCAGCTGTGTTTAAGAAAGGTTCAGAGCCGTTAGGAGAATTTGTCCAGTTGCTGTATTATGTGAAAGAGGGCGAAGTCCTCCACTCCTAACATATTTGCTGTACAAGTTTATGTGGGGGTTATCTTTCTTTCCTGTTCAGGTCAGCTTAGGCGTGGTCAGACCATGAATTTTGATTTGCTTGTAGAAGACCATTTCCCTCAGCCAGGGCAATGTCTGCCAGAAACAACCTGAAGTCTCGAGTGACCCTAGTATAAAACATCCCCTCCCAGCAATGCCTTGACTGTATTTCAACAAAAGAAATAATGCAGGACAGCTATTAAGAAAGCACCTGCCTTTGTGTGTAATGCTGCATAAATCTTCTATAGCCCTGAAAATGAATTTACTATAGAAAATGTGGCCCTTGCACAAGAAAGAAAAAATATAGATGATACTGCAATATGAATTCAGGGATGCAGGATTTTATTTATGTATTCTTGCAGAGCAGAGAATCAGCCTGTTGGAAGCAACAAGAGGGGCCCAGGGACCCCTCTAATTTACCACAGCTGAACCTCCCTTTCTGGATCCTGGTTAGTGCAAGCTCTAAACTTCAACTGCTGGATGTGGACATTCAAACACCTTGCCTTAGCAAAATGCGTCTCACCAGGCTTAACTTTAAATCTAGACGGATGATGCTCAGGAGTCCTCTCTTTCCATAGCCCAGTGCTTAAATTTTGCCCTGCCGGTCTTCTCTGGTTCAAATCCTCATGCAGATCTGGCTCTGGTTTCCCTGTGAGCCCCAGGTGTAAGCTCACCAAAATGAGTTCTCCTGGACTCATCCCTGTCTTGTTTGTTTTAGCCATCCTGCAGTGATCCTTGACAACTCCAGATCTACACTTTGCCAAGTAATTTGTTACTTGCTACAGCTCTAGGAGCTGGTCTCTGGCCCTCGTTGGCTACAATCCAAAGTTGGTTTAGCCTCAGCCCTACCACCTTTGGAAGAGTGGTATGGTACATGTAAATTTCTTTTAAGTCACATTTTGCATTAAGTTATATAAATGACATTTTACTCTTATGAAGTGTATCTTTACATTTACAAAAATAATAGAATGAATTATTTTTGTGGTAGTCTCTCTCAAGAGGATGTAGTAGATGCCCCATCCCTGGAAACATTCAAGGCCAGGTTGGACAGGGCTCTGAGCAACCTGATCTGGTTGGAGATATCCCTGCTTCGTGCAGGGGGGTTGGACTAGATGGCCTTGAAAGGTCCCTTCCAACCCAAACTATTCTGTGACTTCTGAGGAGGACTACAAATGAACCCTAATAAACGAGAAATCCTCCTCTCCGTTGTTGTTAATAATACAGGCATGTCAGCAAATGAACCAGAGTTTTTCGCTAGTAGTTTAGTTTACAGGCTTCAGTGGTCATTGTTGCATCTTCATCAGCAGTGAAAATGTGGTCCAGTTCTGCCCAAGTTTTCATTTGCCGCATTGTTTTGCTGACATGGAATCCTTGCTGAGCAGTTAAAGGGAAGCTGTCACGCTGCTGAGAAACAGAGGGACAGGTATAGATTTGTAACCTTACTGACAAAGTGAGAAGGTGTTTGAATGCTGTAGCTTCATATCCAGTAAAACAGATTTATAAGCTCAAATGTCAACTGTAAACACAAAAAGCCCTTATTTGAGGACATTATCTCTATTTTAATACTAAGTAAAATTAATGTGTGTTTAGTATAAGTGTGCATTTTTATTTCTTTGCTTGTACTTTGTTTATTTACTTTACATTTGAAAGCTGCTATAAATCAGGCTTTTTGTGCTTGATTGCAAAATACTGATTCTGCTATGGAAATCTGAGAGCATTGTATCTTCTGTGGCACGTCTGCTGTAGGTATTTTGTGTGTGGTTTCAGCCTGTTTGAATCTGAGGGGCTACACATACGGTGCTGGCCTTTCCCAGGGCTTTAAAAGTACGGCATGTTTAAAATACTGTATAGTAAGTAGTCAGGGTGGTCCAACAACAGTAGGTGGTCTTTCCTCTCTCACAATAGTGATTGATTTAAAATTATGATTGTTAACAAACAGTGGATTTAAGGATAAGTTCCAATATTGTGCTTAACTTAAAATAAAAAAAAAAAAGACCGAAAAACCAACCCGAAACCAAACAACCAAACAAAAACCAACAAAAACTCCACAAATAAAGACACTTAACCGTGTTTGAACAGTGCTAGAATTGGTCTCAGATCTATTTTGACTTAGTTCCCCTAGGAAATATGCATTTGAGAAGTTAAGTGGGGGAAGGTATTAACAGTTCCACTGTTGGGATGTCATCATTGCACACAGCAGCATTGCAAAGCCCAGAAAAGTTTGTGGTTTTACTGAGATCCCAAGCAGCTCAGTTGCAGAAATCTCCCTGTGATTTTACAGTTATCCTGCAGGGACCCAAAGCCGCTGTGGCCAGTGGAAAAGCTACTGCTGCCAAGGTAGCAATGGGGGTAGCCAGGGTAAGGAGATGGTCCTGGAGGCTAGCTTGTCCCAGGGGCCTTGAGGGAGCTCTCCAAGCTCCAGAGAAATCCAAAATTTAGGAGGACGCAGAAGTTGTGCTGTGTTAAACATGTACAATGTCCTTCAAGCACATGCTGGTAGTGGCATTGCAGCTTGCTGCACCAGCGCTGGGGCTCGTCAGAGCGGGCGTTGGCTGCTGCTGTTGCTGGTCACAGGGCAGGGGTGGTCCCTAATGGGCCAGGGGGTTTCTGCTCCCTGCTGTACCACCCGGATGGGTGTCAGTGTCCTTTTAACTTACAGGAATAGAAAGAAACAGCATATTAATGCAAGTGTCAAAATAGTAAAACCCATTGTAGGAAATAGTCTTGATTGCTGAGTAGTAGACAGACCCGGTCTTTTAGGATTTGTATCGGCAGGAAAGCAGTGCTTTTTTCAGTTCTTCTGTTTTAGAAAGCAAAGGCCAATAAACTGATTTGAGTCAAAATGTCTTAGCCACATCACCCTCTCAAATAGAAAAGAATGAGGAATACAGTGGTGTCTGACTTTAAACAAAACACCAATAATAACTGCCAAAAATGGCAAGAAATACATGATTCATCTGTTTTTTATTTCCATGATTCTCAGCAAGCAGAGGTCTTCATAGGTTTGTCTTTGAGTATAAAAGTACAAGAAACAGATTTGGTATGAAAATGGCAGATCTGGTATTATCTCCTTAACTTATAAAAATCAGATATCGAATAGTACCTAGAGGATGATCTGTTTTCTTAACTGCTATCATTAAATCAGTGATGCGGCTTACTTTTCTAGGATGATGTTACTTACTTTTGTACTTAAGTTTTGCCAAGATAATGTTCTAAAGGGCTGATAAATCCTATAATATCATTGTACTTGGCTCTATATATTAAACAAACATGGAGAGAAATTCATTCTCCAGGAACTTTTGCAACCTTGCCTTCAAGACAGGTCGTTACAGAAAACGCAAGGGGAATGCAGCTTTTTAGGTATTTGGATTTTTATCCTAATAAAAAACCCGATGGTTTTCCAGAACTCTCAAGCTCAGATGAATAACGTATATTATTTGAGTCACAGCTAGACTGTGGAAACTAAAAATAAAGTAACTGATCTTTAATTTTTTTTTTCCTGTCTGCTGCTCTGAGGCACGCTGACCATATGCCTGAAAGTGGCAAGTGTAAGAAGAAAGCCATAAAAGAGTTCCTCAAACTGCAGTCACTGATATAAGGGTTCCTGAATCTCTAGCAGTACTTCCCATATTCATTTAGTACTATTTCAGTTGATTTTATCTCATTGTAACAATCGAGCTATCGAAAAATAGCTGAGTGTCTTATTGAGCCACATTAAATAACGACATGCTTTTGTTGCCTTCCGTTCTTCCTACTTGTCTTTTTGTGGGGAAAACATTGAATTTATTTTTTTAAAAAAAGAGGGGGGGGGAAAAAGAAAATAATTTAGATTTTGACTGTAGGATGGATGTATGTGAGATTAAGGGTTGACTCGAAGTCTAACAAAGCATTTTATAAATTGCTAGTTTGTTCCTTGGTAAAGGCTCTGCAGAAATAAGCTTTTTGTTTGTTGTACTAGTAAAATCAAGTCAGGCATGAGCCCCAGGTCAGAGTTTCAGGCAATTTCCTAGAAATAGACCTGAGCCCCTAAGAGTAAAGATGACAAAAAGCTTCTGATGAGAAGAGCTTCTGGGTTGCATGTCTGTATGTACCAGAGCATGAAAGTAGGCTTTTGTTGCAGCTTCTTCACAGGATACTTGCACAGCATTTCCTGCGACGCTGGCTGTAACCTCACAGCAGTGCAGCTCTGGCTCCCTTGCTGTCATGGTCTCACCCAGTTCCAGTAAGCCAGGTATAACACTCCAGTACTCCTAAAGGCCTTTTTCCCCCATGTGCTTGCTTGCTGTTGTGTTGGATTTCTGTCAGGAGGTAATAATGTGCTGCATTTCATTGCTTTTTCTTCTGTTTTCATATAAAGACTATTTCTGAGCTCAAATGCAGTTTAAAAACCTCAGAAGCCTTAAACTCACACAGAGATGATTCAGCTGGCCTTCCTTTGCTTTGAAGGCACACATTGCATTGTGTGAAAGGTCTTGTTTGCAGTGGATTGCCCAGAATGATAAGGCAACTTCCATTTGCGTAGGGCAGGCCTTCCAACAGCATCTTTACACGACAGTGGTGAAGCACCGTCAAGCAGCATTCCAGGTAGCACAACAAGTAAGGTATTGCATTGTCTCACTGCTCTTAACTGAATCAATTACGAGGACTAGGAGTTGCAGGAGGTTCCCAAGGGTGAATTTTCACTCATCCCTTTTCAGTTTCATCTTGGAGAGAGAGGGCCTGAGAAAAAGATGGTAAAATGGATCCCAGGTCCAAGGAGCTGTGCAAAATGTCTTGTGCGTTGGCGTGACCCAGCAGTTTTGCTAAGTGAAGGGAAGAGGGGAGACCTCTTTTGGCCAAACCAGTTCTAGACAGCTGTGAGCTATGTTAAATTTTATTTTTCTTGATTGAACTCCAAATACACTCTCTTCTCAAGGTTAAACTTAGAGGTTTTTTTAACCTCAATGTTTATTTAGAACTGAGAGAGACTGCAGAGTGGCTGGCAGCCTGCAGATGTTCTTTTCCCCAGAGAGGCAATCTGCAGCTGGACAACTGATCCCGTCTCCATACATCGTCTAGCCACCAAAAGATCAGAAGTTACCTGTGAGGTAGCAAGGTCAGTTTTGAAACTAGTTAACGTGGACTTTCATTATGGGAGAGCTGGGTCTAGGGGGAGCTGTTAACCAGAGTATTCTTGCGTAGCACATGAGCCTGGACCCACCTCGTAACAGTACAGAAGAACCCATTTCTCTAACCCTGAATATTCACAGCAAGCCAGACAAACAACTGTTACAGTTCAGTTGCTGTTTTTCAGCCTAGGAGGAGCCGTGTGCCCTCATAAAAAGGTGGAAGAATAATCTGGTAAAACATTCTTTCAATCTACTTAGCTTTAGATATGCATCTTTAATCTACCTGTTTGCAGTGATGTTGGAAACCGTAAGTCTGTTTTCGTGTCTGTGCCAAAGCATGAATAATCTCAAGATCTCAACTTCTTATAGCTCCATAAATTAAACTTTGTACTTCTGCTACCTAATAACTGCAGAAGGGAATGTTAAATTTGGACAAGCTTTGGGGAGAGAAAAAAACAAAACAACTTGTGGTTTAGAGGTAGGGGCGAGCTGTAGAAATCTTAAAGGCAGAAATTATCAGAAGAATTACTGTTTCGGGGGAATAAGAGTCCTGAGTGATGAACCAAATAGTTCAGGGAATACATAAAGCCACTGGAGTTCTTGGAGCCTGGTAAGTTGAAGTCAGTCAGTTGTGAAAACAGCTCAGGTGTTTAACAACAGAGTCTCACAGCCTCTTGTAGCTCTGAGAGAAAAAGATGCCGTGTCTTTTGGTGGGGATACAGTGGGCTAGGAATGACTTGATTTGTAATTACTCAAAACTCCTCAATTACTTGCTAAGTCATTTTCCCATTAAAGCTGAAGATGTAGCCATTAAGAAAGCAGCATGTAAGAAAGAGCTAGAAATAGAAAAAGAGCATTTCAAGGATGGATAGGTTCGAAGAACAGATGATAAATGTAAGCTCTGAATATTGTAAAATGTTTAGTCTTAGCCAGCCTTGCAATCCTAAAGACTACAAAAGGAAAGCTTCTGTATTTTGGTCTAAACTTATTTCCTGATGTGGCCAATTGTCAGCCCTCCATCCTTCTAAACAATTTCTTTTTCTTATTATAAAAGATATCAGGTGCAATACCATTCCAAAGGGCTGGTCCTTTTTGACACACACAGCAAGAATTTAGATTGTACAAATAATACAGTTTATCCTCCTCCCTAGAGTTATGTCCTGATTCTAATAATAGAGTGATTTTTGTGAAGACTGACAAATCAGATTGTTAAGGTTAAGTAAAGAAAAATGCTTTGAAATACTGATCATTTTTTCTTGACTCGCATGTTCGGATGTATTCTATTTAATTTGAATGATTTCATCACTGTAATGAATGGTTCAATTGCTGTGCCTCCCATATTGTTATCATGATAAAGATTTTTGCTATTTTAAAAACAACAAATATATAATGAAGGGATAGAAAAGATCAGGAGATACATTTGAAATTTGTTATGAAAAGGGTAGTGGCTGCGGACAGCGAGGAACGAGAAGAATCCACACGGAAATGTTCAGAGCGGCCGGTGTGGGACTGCTTAGTCATTGCTGAAACACCTGGTGACTTCATTAAGGCGCCAGATGAGGTGGAGCTGCTGGAGCTGTTCTGGTTGGAGAGACTCTTCCCACCATGCTTTTGTTGCTGCTGCTTCGCTAGGAGTTACATCTCCTGAGATCTGTTCGTTGTTAGTAATGCCTAACCTCTGTCAGTCAAAATGAGCTAAGCCGATTAAATTGACACACACACCACCCCCCCCCCCCCCAATACAAAATAGTTCTCTGATCGCTGACTTTGGCTGTATGCAGCAGAGACACCCGGGAAGTTGGGTGCAGTGACACCCTGGTTAGTGCAGTAACCTCTTCAGCTGGTGTAGCTGCAGATGGGAGAGACACCATGCGTCTGCGGCCGTTAGCCGGCTCGGGAGCTTCAGAGACACTCGGACGTGAATGCTGGTATTTATATCCATCCTGCTAGGCTTCCTACACCTTGCCAGAGCTGGCGCTACCTTACGAAAGCACTAGAGAGAGAAATCTAGTCCTAACACCTCATATAAATCAGGTAGCTCAGAGCCCCAAAGAATTATCTGTTTTTACTTGTAAACGTTCCTGGGAAAGAATCATCTATCATCATCCTCCGAAATACTAATTTGATGTCCAGGGCATTGCAGGAACAGGCTTTTTGAGTGCTTCTGCTTGGATAGCTTTTCTACGGAAAGAATTTAAGATCTTGGTTTGCCAGTTCTTTGGAGTCATCTGTTTGTGCTGAACTTGACTCAGAAAAGTCGCCCCGTTGGACTACAGTGGAACTGTGCCAAGTTAGAGCGGCTAAGTGCAGACATATGTGTTTGCAGAATCTGGCTTTCCACGTTGTAATTGGTTGGTCTCCTTGTAGCTTCACCAGGACATTTCTTTAACTGTAGCAATAAGGAAGAATTACATTTCTGATGACTTCACCTGAAGAGCACAGATGTTAATTGCCATCCTTCTATGCAAGCAGCTTTTATGGAAGTGCTTCCATGCTTTAGGTGGTGTTTGCTTTAGGTGACTTCATGTGTGTCTATCATACCCTCTTTCTGGGTGAAAGGAAACTTGCTATCGATATTTTCATGTTAAACATTTGTTGTTGTTGTTGTTGTTTCTTCCCTTATGAGCATTTTGCTCAACCTCTATTTACTTGTATCGATAGATGGTCAAACATACTGCTGTGTTTCCCCAGGAGAAGGCTCAAGTTATGCAAACTGTACCAGAGATCTGTCCCCGCATCCCCTGGCTGCGCTGGGTTCTGCACTCGTTAGTACCCAAGTGAGCTTTGTGCTGGTGTCAAACAATATTCCCTCATGAAATTGCTCGTGTAACGTGGGATAGCTTGTCTTACTAGCTCCTAAATGGAAATAATTTCAGTCTGCAGTTGCATACTGATTTATAGATGAGCACGTGGCTCAGTTTTGTGTGTTTTTCAGTGTGGGGGAGTTGCATTTTGGAAGTGCTTGTGTGAGGGCTGGGGTGGAGAAAGCACTGGCAGCAGACTAGGGTGATGAGATTCTGCTAAGGCAGACACATACCTGGGGGCTGAGCAGAGCTTGTGTACTCGGGCCATATGGGAGAGCTTTTAAGACCATTATTATTTGTTTGCCACGGCTGTGCAACTTCCTTTTCCCCTTTGTACATGCTTCTTCTGACAGACGTGCTGTCACCGCCTTCATCTGTCCTGATGAACAGAAAGCAAAGAACGAGGTAGAATTTGCTGCTTTCTGCTGCTGTTGTTGGCTGTTTAATGAGAGACAATTTCCCTTTCACAATGTCATAGAAAAATCTGTATCTGCCAAGTTTCTCTGTATAGGAACAAGTGTTTACATGAACAGGCTCCCTCACAAATATCCAGTGATATCCACGGGGGGGGCACGGGACGGACGGGGACACACGACACACCAAACAACGCTTCAGGGAACTGAGGAGTGCTGCCCTTTTTTCTTTTTTCTTTTTTTTTCTTTTAAAAAACAAAACAAAACAAAACATTTTCCCCTCTGTCTTTTCTTCCAAGGGTGTTAAATTAATTGAAGGGCATGACCTTTCATCTGGCACCCAGGAAGGCTTCTTATGGTGAGGCACCTTCTTGCATTTCAGCTTTTCAGGTAATTACTCTCTTTTCTGACAGTTTTTCTGAGCATAAGCCAGTTCTTTGCCTGTGTTGCAAGAGGAGCCCATTCCTTCTTTTTTTTTTTTGTTATGTTTTGGCTTGAAGTAAGGAAATAGCCAGTGGGAATTAAGCAATGTTCTTCATTAGTTTATTTTATTAGCTTACAAAATGCAACCTTCCTTGCCAGTATTGCATTCTTCTTCTTTTTCCATGCTTCTGTGGAGCATTTTATGAAGTGCAAGTAGGTAAGAAGCACACTTTGTTTCTTCTGGAGGAACTTACCAGCTTAAAGCCAAGGCCCCAGGTAAGGAGCTGTGGTACTTGGGCGTCTCTAGGCAATTTAACTTTGTACCTGCTGCTAAGCCTTCAGGGGCAGACTAACCCTTGGCTCTCCAGAGTTAATTGCCTAGACCAGAGGGGTGGTGGTATTTGGAAAGCGGAGAGGAAAGGAAACTTTTAAAGCTTTAGCATTAGAAATGTGCAGAACTTCTGCCTTAAGTCATGTTGCCATGTTTCCCTGACAGCACTGGCCTCGGTGTTTTCTGCGTTTTGCTGCAAGATCCGTACGCCCATAACAGGAACAGCCTGTGAACAGGTTTTCAGAGTTCAGTTTTACATTTAACAGAAGTGTAAAGTTCAGTGTCATGGAATTTCCCTGGCTGATTGTTAGATAGCTTGGTGGGACTCAAAACCAGGTCTGCAGCAGCCTGAATTGCAGGCAGAAGCCTTCCTCCCTCAGATGAGTATGTTCAGGGGTTCAGAGCTGTCCTGGCCTCCTCCCGTCGAAGCTGCAGTAGAAGTTCTCCTCTTGGGGTTTGTTATATTTTATTTTAATTCAAATTTTTTTAAAAGGAAAATGATTTAACATATTTTAGTTTATGAATCTTAGATTGCTTTGGAACACAAGAAAAAAAAATAAATATGTGGGCCAGCCCAGGGACTTGTTGCTTTTGAAATAATTGATGCCATAAAAATCGCGAACCAAGAGAGGTGGGAGATGTAAGGCATCTGGCAGAGTGTACAGCCCTGGGGGGTCGATGAGAGAAGTACAGCCTGCTGCAAACAAAGGCTGAGTGTTTTGCTGATGTGATTGCAAAACATATGTTTGCCCAGGACTGTTATGATCTTGGGAATAGGCAGGAGGCCAAATTTCTGCAGCAGCATACTTAGTCACACAAATATCTGCAAAATGTTAACCTCCTGCGATTTCTCAGTTTAAAAGCCGTAATTACTTTGTTGCTTAAAGAGAAGGTAGAAACTCTTGCACAAGGACCGAGGAGGGGGGGCGTGGGGGAGGGAATTGTCCAAAGAGCCGCTTCTCCGTGCCGAAGAAGGGAGCGGAGGAGGCCGGGGCTCAGGGGGAGAGAAAGGGGCCGTTGCGCCCCGGCCGGGGGCAGCACGGAGGAGCGGGGCGGGGTGGGTTGGGGGCCCTGGGGCTCAGCACTTGCTCCGGGCCGGGACTTCTCCCGCGGCAGCGCCTGCTGCCTCTCCATTTGTTGGCACTCCCGGGGGCTGACAGGCACCGGGGGGAAGGGGCCGCGGCCAGCAGCTGTCCCCCGCCCGCCGCTCTGCTCCGCCCCTTCAGGGAGGGAGGGAGGCCGGGCCGCGGGGAGGGCCCGCCCCGGCGGCGCCGGGCGCTGCGGCAGAGCCGCGGCGGGGCTGCGAGGGGAACGCGGCTGGCCCGGGCCCCGCAGAGCTGGCATGAGGGTGGCGAAGCCGGGCCCTCAGCAGCAGGTACCCGGTGGGTGGCGAGGGCCTGGGGCCGCGGCGGGCGCCCCGGCAGGGCTGAGCGTCTCCGGGGGCGGCCATCTTGCCCCCCGGGGCGAGATCCCTGCCGGGAGGCGGGGCGGGGGCCCGGGCAGTCCCCCGGCAGCGAGCGGGTCCGGTTCGGCTGCGGGGCCGGGCGGGCTCCTCGCTCGGGACTGCTGCCTGCAGTGGCAGTGCAGGTGCTGTCGTTAGCCTCCCCCCGCCCCGGCCGCAGAAGGGCTGTGTACTGCTTGTCGGTGTGCTGGTGGGGTGTCTGCTGGGTTTTTAGGCTCATCCAAGGAGGTTTTGCTTCAGAATTGCTCGGTATTTATTCCGTTCTTGCACAGAGTTGGATTGCCTTTTGAAACAGTGAGGCTGGTCTTCTGCTTCTGGTAGAGAAGAGCTTGCTCCGATCTTAAACAACTGCAAGTCAGTAGCATTATTTCGGTCAGGAGTTAAAATGCTGCTTCAGATCTCTTTTGTAAGTTTCTTAGTGTCACCACGTTAAATTTTTTTCTTTAAAAGGAAACTTTAAAATCCTCAAACTGCTGCAGGTTGCCACAGAAACTATTTTGTATTTTTCTGGTTTGTACAGATCTAATACCTGTTGGATAGAAATTGCTTTACTTTGACATAATCCAGCAGTACAGTAATGCAAACAGTAACTGTAATGCTTAAACTTGTTTCCTTCTGTGTCACTGATTTATTGGTATTTAAACAGTGTTTACAGCATGGAAATTGCAGACGTTCCTTCCAAATCTTTTGCCCTTTAATACTTTTTGTTTCATTGTACACATTACAGAGCTGGCGTGTAGCAAAGCTAGGCAGTAGTCATTGAAATTCAGCCTCTTGGTTTCAGTGAGCTCATATCAAAAGTAAATTGGGTTGTGGTCTCTCTAGACAGTTGTGTCACAAAACCGCTTCAGGAAGAGCTGTTGCTGCTTAGGAAGAATAGATAATGCTTAGGTGCCTTGAGACTGCTCCAGTTGGACCTGCTCTTACTGCTCAGTACTAGAAGATGACCAGAGAAGAGGTGTTAGAGCTTGAGACTGAGGAGCCTAGGCTTTGCTTTTATTCCTCCGTTGATGAACAAGACATGTAACCTTGGGCACACACTCATCTTGATGTCTGTCTTGGATCAAGTCACATAAGCTAGTTGGAGATGTTTTTAAAATCTGACATTTCAAAGGACTTTGAGACATTCAGAGAAAATACACTTACTGATATTTAAAGTAATTTAAGTATTTAAATTCATATGAGAAGGTATTCTGTGTGAAATAGGAACAGTTCAACATTTACTGTGCTCTTAATTACAGTGAAGAGCGGTAGGTCTGTGGAGCAAAGTACTTTGTAGCAGAGGGGGAGTACTTGCATGGATTTAAAGAACTAAGAGCAAGTGCAGACATGTTTAGTGCTTCACTTGAGTGACAGTCTGAGATACCCTGGAAATGGAACCAGTGCAAAAATGTAGAGTACATGAGCATTTTTGAGATAATTTAAATTTTTCTATCATTGTAACATGAATCATGGTTTGTTTGAGAAAGCCACAATAATTGCAACTACTTTTGAATTAAGTAAATGAATAAAATCGGAAAAACTGCCAGTTCTGCTTAGTCTCACATTTAGAAAAGGTGTAGGATTTGTGTGATTATTTTTTTTTTAATTTTTTTTTTTTAGTGTTTGTAGGAAAATAATTGTATTTAATCACTACTCTTTGTTTCTTAATCCCTTCATTTCCAAAACCTACCCATCTGGTAAGGAAACTCCAGCAGCTACTGCATTTAGCGGAACTGAAAATACGGCTCTTAAGCTGAGTGTGTATCAGTTTAGTGATAAATAACTTGTCCTGTGAGGCCAGTTGTGCCAGTTATGGTCGTTAAGATCCTAAACAAGGAAACTCCAAATCTGTAGCCTGTTAGTGTCACCACCAGTGAGGTTTTGCTGTCAGTGACCTTTTAAAGGGGAAGTAGGAACCAGACACAGTGAGCGAAGCAGCAGTGGCCCCTTAGACTGGTAAGTGCCGAAGTCTCCCTTGGACACTTAGATGCTTTGGGGCATGTTAGCCTGTAAGAGTATAAAGGTCTAAATGCACATCTTTAATGTCAGCTTCAAATGTATACCATAGTGTATGAAGCTGAATTTTCAGCACTGAGGCTGTGGGGGGTTAATTCTACTAGCGTTGAAGAGTTTTTTTAACCCACAGCTCATTGTGCCTTTCTTAACCCTAAGCTTGGATACAAATGGACTTAGATTATGTAAAATGATCACTGGTTTTCTAGGAAAATGTTACCTCCAGAAAAGGTCACCACACACTCATTTCCCTTCCCTGGTTCCTTGCTTTAGTTTCTTTTATATTGCATTACAGTGTGCGATTTTCATATGATTTTATTTGAATCTAGCAGTATTTAGTGCTTAATCAGGACACAGATGATTCAGATGAAGATCTTAATGCAAATGTGGTTCAGTGAAGTAAATTGATAATTATATTTTCATTTTGCCAGTGGCTTGTCTGTGGTAAAATGTTCTTTTTGTCATTTAGAGGAGGCTTAACTAAGTATGAAAATAAGTCTGTCTGGGAGATACAACATTTGATACTTGGTACTGACTGTACTTGAGGGGAGCAAAATGACTCACTGTGCTAACACCAGGGAAGCAGTCTGAAGATTGTGGTGGTAGCTTAGTGCCCAGCTCATGAATCCTGAATGACTGAAAATTAACAGTTTGGTAACAGTCCCCATACTCATCTGACAAAAGTATAACTGAGTTTTGGGAGAAGTTTTGTGGTAAGAGGCAGAGCTCTAGCTGCCAGGAGCCAGTAGTAGGGGAGCAACAGGGATCTGAAAAAGCATTTTAGGTGCACGATGGAGCAAGACCTGTAGTTAAGGTTAGGTTCCTTAGCTAACCTTAGGTTCCTGTTCTAGGGGGAGGCCCTGTGTCTCAGCTTGTAACTTTGCTTCAGTGTTTCTAGACGGAATTTCTGATATTGGGTGTCTTGTTAGAACTTACTCTTTTTTTTTTTTTTTTTCTTCACTTATATTTTAAAGATGTTCAGAACCAAAGTAGTTGATGCTCTGTTACCAACAGAGGTGATGCACATTATACTTTAATTATTAAAAGTTCTAAGCATTTGCCATTCAATTTTACATCTCAAGCTTTTACTTAAATTTGATAGGAATGCTGTTCTTGACAAGACACTTAAAAAAAAATTAACTAAAAGTGGGCTTTGATTGACAGAGTCTTAAGATACAGGAAAGCCATAAACAGAGTGAGTTTATCTGTACTTGCGATTTTAGAGTGATCTTCTCTCCACATGTGTGTACATGCAGTACGAATTTTTGGTCCAGTTTGCAATGTGGAGTTGGATGTACTAAATGGGCCAGACTGGTGAGAGAGAATGGTAGCTGGGAAGTATATAATTAAGTTTGCAGTCTTGTCTCATTAACTCTTCTGTCTCAGCTCTGAAGAGCTGTTTCATGGTGCATATTTGCATAAAACATGTTTCCTGGTTGAGAAGTCTCTGAAAAGGCACACAGTCTGATGGTTAGGGCACTAGCCCATGACTTGAGAGATCTCAGCTCAAGGCACCAGTCTCCTCTAGCAGCCTCTGTTAGACATGTAGCTTTTCTGTTTCTCAGGTTTTTTTCCTAAGTGGTAGGTAATACACTTGCCCTACCTCACAGGAGTGTTGCATGAATTAAATACATCAGATGAGATCTCAGATGTGGCAGTGATGAGGGACATACAGATTCAGAAATGGTAGGTATCTGGTGAACACAGTTCCCATGGAAATAAATAGTAGTGGCTGTGCAGAAGTACAAGTTACATTACGTAAGGGGAAAGAGGAGGCTTTTCTGTGATTTCTGAGGTTGTCTCCGCCAGCATGGCGATGCGGCATTTATGTGCCTGAGGTCTTGCTTCTCTATCAAGGTGCACCTGGAAAATGAGCAGTGGAGTGGATTGTCACCTGGCGAGGCCCACCTCCCTCCATTACCTGTGAGCTTCTGGGTGTTGAAGGTGACATGTGTTCCACCTGTCATCCTCAGCTTTGCAGCCATCTGAGTCTTATGTTGTGACTTTGAAGCTAGAGTGCCTCTGATGCATTATTATGATGATGATGTATTATTTGCACCTAAAGCCTCAGTTGTGGTTGGCTTTCTGCTGAGCTTGGAGCTGTATTCAGCTGCAGAGTTTCTGGACTGAATGGAAGTGGTGCGGCAAGGTTAACAAAGAGAAGGAAAGAAGCCAGATGCAGAACACACAGCACTAACTAGGTCACTTTGGTGTGCAACTTGGTGGTCTGGATAGTTACTTATACTTTTGTAATAACCAAAATAAATATCAGTTGCTTGCAACTGCTGCTCATCCTAGCCCTGGCTGCTTCGCCGAGTGCTTGTCAGTGCTCCAGGTGAGGAGCTTCTTTAAGAGGAAGGTGCAGGAGAGGGATGTGGTGGTAGTGTGGCTCATTATGATGCAGGTCTTGCCTTTGAGGGGGAAAGCTGGAGAGCGGCGCTCCATGAGTTGAGCGTATTTGAAAGATGGAGGGTTAGTGAAGGGCATCGTGGAGCATAGAAATATGTTCAAAATGAAGGGAAGATACTCTAGGACTGCTTTGAGAATTATTACTGTGTTGTCTATATAGTGTTTGAAATGTTGAGATACTGGGAGCACCTGGAGATGCCTGCTATTTGTCAAGTACTAGGAGAACTTGATTAAATGCCTTTTCTGAAAAAAGAGGGGAAATCAGTTTTTAAAAGGTCTGCCATAGCTTGAAACTGAAGAGTAACAATTTTCAGAAGATTTCCAGTGGGTCAGAATTTATACAACTCTCATGACTGTGGTAACCACACACCTTACGACAACAAGCTTATTTCTGTTCTCAGCACCCTCTGGAAGAAACATACTTACTTACATTTTGTGGGTGGAAAACTGAGGTTCACCTTCACAAATCCTTTGCAATGTCTCTGTCAGAACAGAGACTTGAACTCAAGCTTCTCAAGTACGAGGCTGGTGCCATGATTTCAGGGAGATGCTTTCTCTCCAGAGGGAAAACAAAGCAATTTCTTCAATTCCTGAAAAACCCCTAAGTCACTTTGCAGAGAGGGTTTGGTTTTTACTCAGGTATTGTAACTTCTTTTATGCCACGTAATCATAGTAGTTTGACCTCTGCATGCTTTAAAAAAATGCTAAGTGTATTGATACTGATGTATTTTAAATTATGAGGCAAAATATGTTAGCAGCTTGCTGATCTCAGGTTCAGAAATCTTTGGGTTTTTTTTCTTTCTGTAACTGTTCTGGGAAAGGGGAAGACTGCAACATATTTGTTCAAGAATTAAACTTCAAGGTATTTCTCTTGTAGTGCTTGAGTTGGCAGACAACTGCAGACACCTGCAAAGTTAAATAAAGTGTACTGGCTTTTTTTTTCTTGCTGTCATTTGGATGTAAGATGTTTCTCTAATTTGCTAGGGTAGTTGTAGCTGAGATAAGAAGCTGTGCTAGAGCTTTGAGGAGAGGGGGTGTTTTTAAGGTATAAATTACAAGTGGCATTGCTAGAGACTTGGCTGACGCAAAATTTGTTCGTGAATGTTGGGACCCTCAGCAGGAAAAACCTACATGGCAAACGTTACTGTCACAGGGAAAATGTGAAGACTGGTGTCAGAGCTGCGCTTTGATCTCGCTTTATCCAAATAAGACTTGAGAAATGAAGGCTTAGGGTTTAAAGAGACCGTCAGAGTCTGAGGGGCCTTGGTAGTTCTGACTTAGACCTGCGCTGGTTGTATCTGGCTCCCTGAAGCTGGTTTTTAATCTTAGGGGAAAGTTCAGGGAACAGTAACTGATTAATAAAATTGCTTCTCGTGCAAATAGAAACCTCAACTAAAGACAGAAAAAGTGCCATAGTGAGTGAGACCAGTATTGCTTGTTTGTAACAACCTTTATCTATGTGGGGAAAATGTAGCAAAGTTTAAAACTGAATTTGGCAAGCAGCTTTTAGGGGCTCCATTTGCTTTTGAGACCTAAAGCAGCTAAAGGTGCCCCTCTGCTCTGTCTAGCCTGAACCGACTCCATACACAGTATTTATTTATTTATCTAAACCCTGCTGAGAACTTGGGATGGTATCATTAGAAAAGGAGTGGTTTGGGCTATGGAACGGAGGCAATGGATGTGCTTTAAAAGCAGAGTAGAGGGAACAGATAAGAGCCCAAACCGTTAGTTAATACACAGCCTGGTGTTTAACACTCAGCTTTAATCCCCGGTCTCCCTCCATCCGTAAGAGAACCGTGTGGTCAGCTGCCCCGTTGGGAGCTGCTTCAAGTGCTTCCCATCTTTCCTGGGGAAGCCGTGCCAGTGGCCACGGAGTAATCCTCTCAGGAGAGCTGGTTTGCAGGGAGTGCCGCTCACTCGAAGGAGTCGTCAGCCTCTGTAGCGACGTGCTTCCCATCCAGGAAGATGGGCACGTGCGAGTGTGCGAGGTGCGGCGGCGTCCCGCGTTGGTACGTGCCCCATAGACCCTGCTGTCCCCTCTCTGAGGGCTGCTTTATGCCAAACGCAGAAACTACCCTTGAACCCATGGCTCCCACCCTTCCCAAGCGAACGGTTTAACAGGGAGGACATGCATTCGTTAAAGTCTCTTACGCAACTTGCAGCTTGGCTGCACAAAGGGCCCAGGGTGCTGTAGGTCTGGCAGGAAGGCACACCTAGCTGAGGGAGAAGGCAAGCAGTGAACTGCTGGGGGGGCATCCAGCCTCCCGCTTACCTGCAAGGCACCAAAAAAAAAAAAATCATCTGTCAGGATGTGGCTGCTGCTGTTCTGATTGAGCAAAATCCCTTCCCTCCCTCCCTCCCAACATGAATAGCTATTTATTCTGTCTTGAAAAGAAAGCAGATGCAAATGTAGATCAGGTACTTTCAGCATTTTAAGAGCTCTTTGAGGTTGGGAAAAAGAAATCTGATTAGGGTTACAGCTGTTTCATTTCCTGACAGATGCACAGTGTGTTACGTGCTGGCGTACTGCGGATGTACACACACACACACACACCAGTCTCGTTTTGTATCAGTGGCATAACCACACGGCAGCCGGCTATGTACTGAACTCCTTGTCCTGGACACCCTGCCAAAATATGCTTTATGCAGAATTTGCTGTGAACCAGGTTGTAGTGTGTGTGTATGTGTGCGCATATAAATTTGTATGTGTTTTCTTCAGCTGGCAGGGCCTTTGTTGTTGCCTTTTTCTTGCTGGACTGGAGTCAGGCAGTACACTGTAAACAAGAGTGGCTAATTATAAAGCACTTCTATAAAAAATGATTTGCATTTGTACAAATGGTACTAGTAGAAGTACCCGTGTAAGAGTACCACGGGTACCCAAATAAGCCCAGCTCTGAATGGATAATTCTTTTCTTTCTTGCAACCACAGCTAAAAAGCTGTTTGTAACTAAATGCTGAGATGGTGTAATTTTCTTTTCTAGGAACTTGGAATAAGAATTCCTAGACCACTGGGACACGGACCAAGCAGATTCATCCCCGAGAAGGAGGTGTGGTAGTGTTTTCAAGTACACAGTGAACTTTATGCTTTTAAGGAACATCCTTTTAGTAGTAACCCACATTTGGTTTCAGGACAGCTGCTGAGCTGCAAAACATTTTCAGTCGTGATCACATTCAGTCCTGGTGAGGCTTTGGCCACAGTTCCAGTGTACAAAAGCAGTGCAAGCCCTGGGGAGCTTTGGAATAGTTATGACCCCTTCTGTACTGCTATCTTGTATAAGAGAAACCCAATACTCTTTGCTCTAAGAGTGGCTGTTTCCTTGTGAACATCCGGATGTAGTTTCCTAGTGGTCCGCAAGGCACCTGCCCCCTTGCTCTGGGGTTATTTTTTTTTTGAGCTGCCTCTACTGTTCTGAATAATCTGAGAACCTTCAAAGTGCTGTGGCTGAACATTTCTGGTGCTTCTCTCCTGATTGTCTGGTAAGAGAATTTGGAGCAGAGGAAAAGTTAGCAATATGCCTGTGGTTTTCTAGGAATTTTAGAGCCTTAAGCCTCAGTTTCCTTTTATTTCTCTCTCTTGTCATCTTAGAAAGCTTTTTACTTCTTTCTCTCTTTTTTTTTTTCCTCAGTGAAAATAATTATTCAATTACCTTGTTGTTGTTAGAATAAACTAAGTTAGGTCAGTTTGGGGCATCAAGAAAGTGAAGGTCAAACAGTTAAAAATGAGAAGTCAGTTTTGCACAAGAGAAAGTGTAAAGGCAAAAATCTCTTTTTGCTCTTGTAACCATTTGTCATCTCATAAATGAGAGGTATTAAAGGGATTTTATAAGCCTTGCCTTATGTGCACTGATTTAATGCCATTAATAGATTTATAATGTAATTCCTTTCACTGGGGCTTCTGGGTGCTGTGGTAAAATATTTATTTACTATTTCATTGGTGCTCCTTAGACAATATTGCTAACTGCTCTTTCTGTTCAATCAGATGATCCAGGTGGGAAACGAAGACGCCATGATGCACACACTGTTTGCAGATTCTTTTGCTACACTGGGCCGGTTGGACAATGTTACCTTGGTGATGGTTTTCCACCCGCAGTACCTTGAAAGCTTTCTAAAAACTCAGCACTATCTCCTGCAAATGGACGGTCCACTCCCGCTTCATTACCGACACTACATCGGGATAATGGTATGCTGGAGCATAAAGCGGCAAGCAGAAACAGCCACTTTGGCAACGATCTCTGGCCTTGTTTAATAGCGGTTATTACTGTGTTTTGCAGTTCCTAGTTGGAAAGGCATTTCATCAGGAGCTAAGGGAACAAGCAGAGTAGGTTTGTTTGTCTGGTTTACAGATTGTTTCATCAGACCAGTACTTGATGTTCATAGTTTTAGTAGGATTTTGAGAAAGAGAGGGGAAAAGTCTGCTATAAAAAGAAGACAGTTGTTTATTTTTTGTTTCCTTAGTATCTCAGAAACTGTTTTCCAAGAAATCTTATTTGTGTGTATGTCCTGTTCAATACATCTCCCTCTAATTCAGTAGTCCCATCATTCATTTCTGAATCTGAATTCTAAGCAAGTTTTCTGCCAGAAGTGGTTGATTTCATAATTTTCAGCCTGCCAGCGCGATAATCTTTGCCTGCTGAAGTTGAATTAAAATTTTGGACTGTGCCTTAATTTGATGGGGAAAGTATTGCTGTTTGAATAAATGATACTGGGTCTTTTCTTTGCTGAAAAGCTGCCCTTGCTGTGTGTGATCTAAAACCTGCTTTTGTTTTAGCTGGTAAAAGTTCTCCTGAAGGCAGCCCTGCTTCTTCCTTGCTGGAGAGTACTATGCAGTATGGGTTACTTGCTTCAGGACATAAAATAAATCCATGTCCGTACTTCTGCAGGCCTGTTGCACCTGTAGCCAGCATAGTTATAATGTACATGAATGAGGAATATTTATGTTGTGAGAACAATAATCAAAACAGGCTGATGTGTTAATCGCCCCCCCCCCCTTTTTTTTTTTCCTTTAGCCTTTGATGATCACTGCAAGTCTCAGTCTAGAATATTTTGAGGAAATGATGACTTACGGTATTTGTCATAAAGCACTAACTTACTGTAATTGTTTTCTGTATCACAATTGTGTTTTCCTTTCTAGGCTGCAGCACGGCATCAGTGCTCTTATCTTGTTAACCTCCATGTGAATGACTTCCTTCATGTCGGTGGAGACCCTAAATGGTTGAATGGTCTGGAAAATGCACCTCAAAAACTGCAAAATTTAGGAGAACTGAACAAAATGTTGGCACACCGACCCTGGCTTATCACCAAGGAACATATCGAGGTAAATCTGTCATGGAGTATTGTGGATGTACCTTTAGTTTTCAGTAGATGCGATCACACATTCTTAGGGTTAAGAGCTAGACACGCAGAGAGATGTTCTGTGTTACCGACTTTCATTTCAGTGTTAAATCCCTGTCGTACTGGTGATACTTCGAGAGTGCGTGCAGCAGCAGCTCTTACGGAGCCTGCCTGTGGTTACTGGAGCAACTCCTCCTCCTCTGCTCTTCCCTTTATCCTTAGCAAGGAGGAAGCGGGTGCTGGGACTCTCTCGGTGCTGTCTGCCAGGTGGAGAGGCGGTGGCAGGTCTTGCTGGGAGGCAGGACGCTGGGCTGTGGGGGAGGGCGTGCGCTCTGCCAGAAGGCCCCAAACCTCCCACACTTTCCTGCCTGAAGGGGAAGTTGGGGTTTGAAGTTTCTTGTCAAATGTAGAGCATTCCACCCACAGGGACAAGATGGAGGGAGCCTGGCCTTGACGCCAGGTTTTTACACAGCTGATCCGTGAGGAGTTGCTGGGGTTTTCTGAGACTGTAAAGACCAGCTGAAGAAACATGTGACTTGTGGTCGCATCTTTATCAGAGGTGTGAAATTTCAATGCAAGTCGGTCTGGCCTCAATACAAACCATATGATGCAAAATGGAAACCTCAACTGATTCAATAGCTGAGGGCCAAACTGGGGAGAGAACTCGTCTCCTGTGTGGCTGAACCACACGAGTCTGTGGCTGGCAAGTAACCTGGTAACAGGACACTGAGCATGCCGATGGCAGCAGAGTGTTAGGAAGCAATTGTGGTCATCAGAAAAACAATTTTATCTGGTAAAGAAATGTGTTGATAAACTACACGAAGGTAGAATCATTTAACCAAGTTTTGTAAATAATACTTTTATCTTGTATTATTTTTAAAGCAACTTTTGAAGACTGAAGAGAACAGCTGGTCCCTGGCAGAGCTGATCCATGCGGTCGTTCTCCTTACACACTACCACTCCCTTGCTTCCTTCACGTTTGGTTGTGGAATCAGCCCAGAGATCGACTGTGAAGGGGGTCACACCTTCAGGCCCCCTTCTGTCAGCAACTATTGCATATGTGACATTACAAATGGTTACCACGGGGTGGATGAAATCCATGCCAGCCCAACTGGAAGTACTCCAGTGAGTATCTGTCTGCACAATCAATCTCTTTCAATAGTAGTAGTTTCTTTCTAAACTTAATACATGGAGGGTGCCCGTCTCCTCTCACTCAGCAAGAATGGCACCGATTAGACTAGTCCATATGAGGGCTGACCACTTGAAAAGATACATTTAGGAGAAGCTGAAATGACACTGGTAAGCTGGGGGAAGCTACCAAAGGGAGAGGCAAAGATACAATCTCGTAGTTGTCTATTTTTTTGGTCTCTTGTCATTCATATAGGCAAACTGAGACAACTCCTGGCCTCACCTAGTTTGTGATACATATCCTGAGCGGCAGTGGCCAGGAACGCTTTTTTTTCATGGATGCAGTGGAAAGTTGGCTTTTCCTTTGATTCCAGATTTTGACTTTGTTGCCTTGAGTTGTTTGTGGTACATCACACAACAGATTATTCTCAGTTTTCTGATTCTGTTTCTAAAACAGCATTTCCTGCCTGCAGCACTTTATGCTCACCGATCTGTACTTTTTTTTTCCACTTAGTGAAAAGTGTGATGTGAACTAAGCATTGGTTTAAGAATAATGGTAACAGGATATTTTCAATGCGAGTTCCTTGCCTGTGAGACTTTACTGCAGTGGTGCGGGTGGCATTTAAATTCTCTGTAATGGAGCTTGCTGGTTCTCTGAAGGAGTAAACCGACTGCAAAATGCAGAGAGGAAAGGGGCAGAACTGTGTAAATTGAAGATAACTTTATTTTGCTTTGTGCTGATGGATTTTTACAAGACCAGATATTGAATGAATAGTATATTGTGATATTAAAACAGCTTTTGTGAAATAAGGTTATCTTGCACTAGCTTTCCTTTGAGGCTTCATTAAATCTGCATTTACACTCACTCTTCCTTTTTCCTTCAATATGTTTTTCTTCTCTGAGCAGAAAAGGGGAAAAATACAGTTGGGTAGTAAATTGTGGTTACTTCCTCTATCAGAATTTCTGTTAGAGCTCCGTGTTTTCAGTTGTTAAACATTTAGATTAAGCAAGAGAAATTACTTTTAGTGTTAGAACCACTTGTTCCAAAAAGCTATGATTCTTAAAATATGCCAAAAATACCAGGGATCTAATTGAGACAAGGTGATGATTAAATGTGAACTGTTGGGTCAGTACAGATTTCTTCACTTCTTTCAGGAACTGTTTTCCTTGAAAAATCAGTATTTAAACATGTAAATGAAGGACATAGCTTGCGTTTCATTTTTCTGGCTTGACGATTTCTGCTGTCGTTAGTTCTTGTTACATGGAAAAGAAATGTTTTTCTCTCCTGTTCAAGTCTACAGAATCTGTCTGTGAAGTTGAAGCTCTTATGGAGAAAATGAAGCAGCTACAGGAGTGCAGAGATGAAGAGGAAGCCAGCCAAGAAGAGATGGCTACACGTTTTGAAAGAGAGAAGAGAGAAAGCATGTTCGTGTGTTCTTCAGGTAGAACCGATGCAGTGTGTATATATATTTATTTAGACTTTTCCTAATCACTTGAAGAAATACTTACTACCGCAAAGGGAAAAAAAAAAGTGTTGTTAGATGTCCCAAAAGCATTCCCATTTCTTTGAAGAGATCAAGTTTAGGGGTGCCTTGTTTTCTTACAGGAACACTTAAAGTAGTGCCAAGATTTGTGCCTTCTCTCAAACGCACCATAACACATGCTGATCAGTAATACATATAACAGAAATTTGCAACAGAAATGGAATCTCTCTCTTGAGAGCTTGAAAAGTTTCACAAGAGATGTAAGCATCTCACAAGATGTTGCAAAAAGAAGTCCTTAACACACTTAGCTATTTAAGATGACCGTGAGATCATCTGTTACAAGCTTAGGGTTGTTGTGAGCTCTTCCAGCAGAGTTTCCTCTAAAATAAACTTGGCATGGCAGACTTAGAGGTCTCTCTTTTTTTTAATAAGCTCTCTGTTCCAAAACAAAATTTTTCCTTGACAGTTTTGCAGACCCGTTCAGTTAGAAGCAAAGTGTCCCATAAACTTTAGAGGACACGGACTGTTAGACAAAAGAAGGGAGAAGATGATGTTTGTCGTAAGAAAGAATCTGAGTGTTTTTCATGGAGTTGCCTCTAAAAATCATAGATGCAGTCACACTGAGCTATACCAAAGAGATTTAATGCAGGTGGTCTAGTGAACCTGTGTGTTTATTTAAAAAGCACAAAGACTCCCATTCTTTTGTAATGTTCCACTAGCACATTTCTAGTTTGCTCTTACTGAAATTGTGTGAAATTCTGTTTGAAATTAACAGAAGATGAAGAATCGACACCAACAAGAGATGTGTCTCGTCACTTTGAGGATACCAGCTATGGTTACAAAGACTTCTCCAGACATGGAATGCATGTGCCCACCTTTCGTGTTCAGGTAACAAGGAGGGGGGCTGTGGGGAGGCTTAGTGTGCGATTTGTTTGTTGTGCAAAATGCCACACCTGGAAATTGCTGTGCTGTACCTTACTGCCCCATGGGTGAGAAGGCTTAAAGCAAGCAAATTAACACACCCCCCCTACCCCGCCCCAGATTATCTGCCCTTAGGTAAATAACATTAAAGTGCTAGGCCTTTACAAGTTCATTTCTGAAATGCTCCACTCTGCATTTTTACTTATTCTAAGGATTATTCCTGGGAAGACCATGGCTATTCCTTGGTTAATCGTCTTTACCCAGATGTGGGACAACTACTTGATGAGAAGTTCCATATTGCTTATAATCTGACTTACAACACAATGGCCATGCACAAAGATGTGGATACCTCAATGCTAAGACGAGCTATTTGGAACTATATTCATTGTATGTTTGGAATAAGGTCAGTTTTACTATTTTTGTTCCACACACATCAGACTTGTTAGCATTGGCTGGCTTTCTCCTTTCTCAAATTGAAGCAAAGCTATTTATTAAGTAAACATGGATGTATTTTTAAACATATTTTTATTTATGGGGAAGGGTCAGTAGTGGTACAAATTACACAATAATTTATTTTGCCATAGGAACTTAGAAACAATGCAAGTGAAATAACTGGTTCTTGAAAATGAAAGTGTTTTTCTTTCAATTCCGAACAGATACGACGATTATGACTATGGTGAAATTAATCAGTTGCTGGACCGCAGCTTTAAAGTTTATATCAAGACTGTGGTTTGCACTCCTGAAAAGACCACAAAAAGAATGTATGATAGCTTCTGGAGGCAGTTTGAACACTCTGAGAAGGTACCGTTTGCCCGCGTGCTGGGGAACACGGGCGGGAGATCCGTTTGCCATGCTGACAGCCACAGCTACCCAGCTTAGCGTTTCAGCTTTAGCTGATGTTACTGGGGTTCTGCTCGCATTCAGTAGATCCTTCAGGAGGTGTAGTACTTTCCAGGCTGAAATAATTTTTTTTTTTTCCTACTGCATGTTTGCTGACTAACAGCTGACACGGACTGTGCAAGCTCTGAACTGTATAGGGAGGTTAGACATGTACATGGTACAGCTTCACCTCCCTGCAGCTTCCTCCTCCGCTGTCGGTTGGTACTGCCTGCAGCCCAGAGAGACAGGGCAGCCATATGAGATTCATCCCTTGGCCTCAGAGCAGCTTGCCTGCTGGCCCAAGGTCTCTGCGGTCCTACGGTCATTTTTTAGTGTGAACGGTTCCAAAGCGGTTACTTCGTGTTAAAGCCTGAAGTCCTGCTGCTGGGTTACACTGTGATTTGCATGTCTCAGTAATATTTCTTGTCATTAACTATCAGATGCCTGTCCCATCAAGTTCACATCCTCCAGTTTTTCTTTGGAAAAAATATTTCTAGGCTCCACTTAAAATGAATGCTGACACAGTGCTGAAACAAAACGTGCCTTAATCAATGTTCCTATCACCAGAGGCTCTATTTCTTGCTTAACTCCTTGTGCAGGTAGTTTAGAGATACCCAGTTCTAATAGGGGTACTGTAACTACAACGATTTAAGGTTGTTTAAGTAAAACTCTACATATGTTTGTTTTGGTTAGACTGATAGAGATGAGCTTTTCAAGCGCACAGACCCTTCTTTAAAGCTCAAAACTTTGCATCTCCATAGCCGTCAAAATCCAAGCATCATACATGCTCATGTCACTGAATGCAATCACCATCCACCCTCATGGAAATCATGCAAATGAAACCAAACACAGCCGTAACATGCCAGAACAAACTCGCAGCCAACCTGCTATCACGGGGAGAACACTTCACCCCCTATCCCCACGTGGTTTCTGCTCTCATCCTCAAAGAAATACAGGAAAGACATTGAGGAGATGAGCTGGGGAACAAAAATGCTTACCTATCTACTAAACACCTCTGTCTCAAGAAAGAGAATAGTTCTGATGGCATGTCAGAATTTTTCTTGTGCTTCACCTCAGCTAACCACTCCATGTTGTTCAGGTGATAATTACCTGTGTGTTTCTCTCTCTGTCCCACAGGGGCAAAAGATCTTATCACCTCTTCCTTTGCTAACAACCCTCTCTGCTCCACAGGTACCAACCACCCTTTTGCCTTTAACTAACTGATTAGCTTAGTCAAGCTAAATTTGAGCAATTATTTTCAAGCTGCGCATAGCCTGCTGCTGAAGAAGGGCTTGTGTGCTTGAAGGCTTGTCTGTTTTTTCCAGCTAAACCAGCTGGTCTGCTAAAGGATGACTGCCTCTTCTATGAACCTGGCCCTGCTTAGGTGTACCTGTGCCCCGCTGCGGCACTGCGCTGCAGTACTGCGTACCATGCTCCTTCAGTCCTTCCTCCCTCAGCAAGCTGCACTGATAGAACACGTTATCGGGGTAGCTGAAACGCAAAGTGCTCTCCCACTGGTATTGCAAACACTAATACAAAAATTACAGACCCACAGACTTCCTTTCACTGGAGCACGTCGTGAGCAAGCCGTTAGAGCATAACTTCTTTTCTTTCCCAAAGGTCCATGTAAATTTGCTTCTGGTAGAAGCTCGGATGCAAGCCGAACTACTTTATGCTCTGAGAGCTATTACTCGCTATATGACCTGATGTCTCCAGCTGCCTGTCGACGTTGGAATGTTCTGCAGCTGCAGTCTGGCAGAGGAAGATACAAAGCCTCAGGACCAACGGTAGCTCTAAGTTAAGATGCCCATTGTGCCATAACTCCTTTAGTTTCAGCTATTTCCATGTTTGGAATATCACTGCTGCCCCTCGGCAGTGAACGCTTGGCAGTTGAAAAGACAGGGTTGTGCAGAAGTGCTGCCTGCTCATGGTATTGTGGCTTTAGACAGCACGGGACCCTCTACGAACTTGTTGCAATATAGCAAATGATAGATATATAGATCTTGTGTTAAGGTAAATACTGCGGGAGTTGGAGCGTGAAAAGAAGTGGGACTTGATGCCATTTGCTTTCCCTTATGAGAATAATTTTAGAAAATCTTGATGCTGCTATTTGTGCTGGTGGAGTGAACAGACACAGGCTGTTCCAGTTAAGCTAAAAGTGAAAGTGAGCACTGCTATTGTCTGAGCCTTTATTGTGTGTGGTTTCAAAAAAGCCTTGTTATTTAGATTTCTTTTTTAATCAGAACTAAATCTTTTCTGTCCACACTGATACTTTGAAAGATAGCAGTCAATTTTCTCAAATAGTTTAGCCTTAAAATGCTGCAGTACACTTGTTCAGCATTATTTGGTGAGCTCCAAAGTGCAATGGTCTTCCTATGGAAAGAAGAGGACTTCGGTCCTCAGAGCTTTTTAGAGATCCAACTACGTGAAGTGTCGAGTAGCTTCTTGTCCTGTTTTTCAAGGATGAACCAATACCTGTTCAGGAGCAGCTAGGACAAGGTGTGGGAATGTTGTTCTAGACTGCCAAACAGTCCTACTGTATTACGTGCCCAATGCTGGTCTTACTGATTTTTGCAGTTGCTTAAATAACTAGGCTAAAAACCATCTATTTTTAGAGAATCAAAACATGATTAAAATGCTGACGTTTAATATACAGTGGTTTTGGAGAACACATGAATACTTTTGTATGAGTGTGAATTGCTTTTTAAATTTGTCAGTATTATTGGTATTTTTTAAATAAAGGTAACAACTTTTTCTCTTGGTGTTTTTGTGTGGTTTAACTTTATGCTTCTGTTCTTACTGGTTCAAAGACCCATTTTAAAATGTTTGAAATGGTAACTGAGCAAACATACTTAACATGACAAACCATGAAATTTTCAACTGAGTCTAAAAAGATGGGAGGAAAAAGAAGTTGAAAAGTGTGTTTTGATCTTCACTAAAACTATAGCCACATTTAAGTTACAGCTGTAGAACACCTCTCATACACTCCTGATGTCTTCATCCTTCCCCTATCCTTTGCCCTCTGTGCAGCTATACTCTGTTGTATAGGGCTTCCTCTTCCCTTACAGGTAACAGGTGTGATAGGAGATTCCAGCTGTATTGTTTATCTAATCACTCCTTTTCAATAACTAGGTCTAAATGCTACTTTGAGAGTTAAATTGATTTAAAAAGCCTTCAGTAGTGAACTTGGTTCCAGATTAGGCTGGTAATGTTCAGAACCTTGTGCCACAAGGGTATCTGGCAGCAGAACGAGGGTCAGGTCTGTGCTGGCAGACTGAGGAACATATGACAAGAAGCAACAGGAGGGGCATTTGCTATAAGGGAGTGACAAACTCCTTTGGACACACTCCTACAGCTGGCTGTAATGGGGATAATAGGGCAATCCTGCTGATGGAAAGGTAGGAATTGTAAGGCAGGAAAGAAATGGATTTTTCCCAAGCCCACAGCTAGAATTAAGATTTCTGTCCCCTGGCCTGGTTCTCAATTAGCTCAGAATGGTTTCTCTTACTACAGAACATTCTGAGAACAGTTTTAAGCTTACAAGTCCAAGAAGCTAAAATATCTAGGGGAGAAAGATTAATAAACTGTCAAAAAACTGTGACTAACAGGAAGCATCTGCTATTTCCTCTTAACTAAAAATACAGGATTTTTTAATGCTCCAAAAACAGAGCAAAACTTTCCTGTCAAAGGACATCATAAAGGTAAGCTGTGCCTGAGGACACAGAAGTAGTGTCTTTCCAGTCTGTAAATGGAGTTTCTGCAGCATCTGATTCTCCTGCTGCTTTTTTTTGAGGGGGAGAAATCAAAGGTAGACATGAAATTTTCTGAGTAGCCTGAACTGGCCGTTTCCGTCCTACACTCTCTAGCTACATGCAGGTACCTGCAGGCACTCTCGCCCTTATCAAGCAGTAAACATTGTGTGTGTCAGTGGCTTCTTACTGTCTTATTTTCAAACAGAGCACTAACCACAATGTGCAGACAAGCCTGACTACACAGAAAAGGAGCAAAGACCTGACACTGTGTGGGGATTTTCCACTTAAAATGCTGAGGTGTTTGTGTTCCAAAGTAGAAGAGAGTGAGCAATGCTGTTAAGCAGAGTGGGTTGGTCTTTAAAACAAGAAAATAGTTAAGTAAGTCCCCAGATGCTCCATGACAGTGGCAACAGCTGACAGAGCATGAGAAGCAAGCTGCAGCCCTGCCTTGTCACTCATGGGTGTGAACTGCCCTCCTCTGCTGCAGGCTGTAAGGCCAATAGTGCCCCAGGAGCTCCTGCAAAGCCTTGGTCTGTGGCTGTGAAGTGCAGCAGCCTACATATCCACCTTGACTTCAGCAAAGCACCAGTTTCAGGCTGCTTTCTGACAGATAAGCCAGCGGTTGTCAATTCTGGTCAGACCTGCTGACAGGGCTTGGCCACAAGGCCTTTTCCATTGCATCCCCACCCTGCATTACACAGCCTGCTGTTTGCCGGCCTTGTGCCTTGATGCGAATGCCAAGAACAAAAGCCTCTGGTCCCTCCCCACAGGGGAGTACTTACCCACCAGCCTTTCTTTAACACACCCCCAGAAAACAAATCCATTATTTTTTCCAAGAAACAAATGGGGTAGTGAAGCCATTTATCTTCCCCTCAACTTCAACTAAAATTAAAAATGGCAAAAGAAGGAATGATAATGGAGACTTTTTTTTTGAACTCTGCAGAGCTGCTGTTGGAGCCAAACCACACTGAACTGCCGAGCAGTTCTCTCCTGCCAATTGCAGTGATAGGACGTGTGTGTGGCAGCCTCCAAGCAATTCACTGTGGGGCTGAGCCTTGCTGGTCACAAGAAATACCCAAACTCCCAAGACAAAAGGAACATTTCAAATTTCATTACTTTCATTGAAGGTAATACCAGCAGCAGTCAGAAGGAATGTGAAGGACATATAGAGCCATTTTTTGCCCTGTGGATGGAGACATAAGCTCATGGGAGGTGACTGGCCACAACGGTCTGAGAAGTACAGGCACACAGGTGGCTCCTGGGTACATGGGAACAACACACGAGACTCGCTAAAATCTTCTCTTACATTGGAGATATGGGTGTTTCGCCTTAGGACATGAAGTCCCAATTCAGAAAAACCTCTTTCCAGCACAGCCGGACCTGTATCCCATGATACACCAGCCACACGGTGTCAGGTGAAGAAAGGGGGATCTCCAAAGGAAAAGGGAGCAACTTTCCCCCGACCATTGACAACATTCCATCTGAAGCTTATCATACAACACAGTAGAATGCCCCAGTAGCATTTGGGTTACTGTCACAGAATTTCATAGAATCTCAGAATAGTCTGGGTTGGAAGGGACCTTTAAAGGCCATCTGGTCCAACCCCCCCTTGCAAGGAGCAGAGACATCTCCAACCAGATCAGGTTGCTCAGAGCCCCATCCAACCTGGCCTTGAATGTTTCCAGGGATGGGGCATCCACCACCTCTCTGGGCAACCTGTGCCAGTGTTCCATCACTCTCATCACAAAATATTTCTTCCTTACATCTGGTCTAAATGCCCCTGCTTCTAAGTGTGTCAAAGTCTGTAGGTAAGACCTGGCTTCTCTTATGTAACATTCTTTTATAGTGCACAGCATTATTTGGTACCACAGAGGTCCAGGCACTCAGTGGTAATTTATCATCTTTTAAAAATTAGAAGTTCAGCAAATAGTTTTGTTTCATTTTCCCAGTCAAGAAACTATGTGATTAATAGCCAAATCACACCCAACAGCTGCTTGATCAGCTCAAATACATTGTAAAAAGTAATTACACATGCAAAAATTTCATACAAACTTCTCAAAAGATAGTATCCAATATATAAATGCCAGGCTTTACTGACTTTAAAAAAAATTAAATTACTGCGCTCTCCAACATGCTTACCAGTAGCAATGTACAGAGATATTAGAAATGCAAAGCTGTACAATCCACAACACAAAGAAAAAAAGAAAGGATTAAAACGGAGTCATAGTCACAGTGGGAAGAAAGGAGTGATGGCTTTGAATTCTGTCAAGAAGTTTTTCTGCCACAGGTTTGAACTCTCTTTCCCAACAGAGTTTGTGGTAGTCCCTTAAATCTCTGTTGAGGCTGTAATCTGACACCAGCTCTTCATCTGTAAGCAAGGAAAATACCATAATCAGTTCTGAATAAAAATATACCTGATCGTGCATTTTTTCCCCACAGCTCATATGACTTATCCGTTGTGTACGCTGACAGCTTAAAAACGACTCCATGTTTAACTAAGCATCGCTGTCTGAGGGACTTGGCTTTAATTGAAAATAAAGGAAGTTAAGATCAGTATCACAGTCAAAAGGGTACACCAGGCTCTACTGTGCCTACACCTCACAGATGTAGCTAAACTGTGCCTCAGATCAAGCATATACTGTGACTGCCAGCCTGGAAACTACTCAGGTTTTAACATTCTCCACAGCAGGTTTCCTAATGTAAGTAATCATATCCATCTAACTGCAACCATGTTTTTCCTGTCACAAATTGCTCTGCTAATCTGGTTCATGAAGACTCTTTCGAACTGAGCTACTATCACACTTAAAGAACACGAATCACACTGGTTACTGTATTACTGATGCCTTCCCTTCCTCACAAACTTCATAAATAATGGGATGCTCTTAACAGAGACAAGCAATGTTAAGAATCACTTGTCCTCACAAAAGGAAGTCATCACTTGTATTCCCCCTCCATTTAGCCTGGCATTGGATGCGGAAAAGATACAAACCCTTACAGAAAAAAGCAAGCAGTCTGCAAGCAGAAGCATGCTCCTGCAAACACAACTGAGAATGCTGAACACAAATGTTTTCATACAGTTTAACAGAAGGATATTTGACAGCCTTTAGGCCATAAACGGACCTAAAAATGAATCCTGCACCCAATGGGCAGCGTGACTTATCTTTGTCCTAGGCTATGAAAGAGCACCAGATTCACAATCTGTTAAATAACTTACTGAGGTCAGGAATTCCAGCCTACAAGAACAAGGGTCACAACTAGTTCAAAAGCTGAAGTGTTGAACCAAAACAGTAAATTTCCCAAAGCAGAATGTGAGTAACACTGGGCATCAGCGAGGATCAGTGTCCCACATGCAAGCTGTGCATCCTCAGATAATTTAATTTTCCCACGACCCTCCTCAAAACTAGCAAAATTGGGTACTGGCCAAACAGCACATGAACTGGCTGCAAGCCCAGGAACACGACAAGCACACTGGGTCTGCATGCTGTGGGGGAAGCTGAAAACAGAGTACAGACTCTAGTCTGCAAGGGCTACCTATCCCTATAACTCCAGCAAGAGAGGGGCCGGGAGCCCTGGAAGCTACTATCATGCCATGTAAGAGTCCACATGCAGTGAGATTCCAAAATAACCTCCTCGAAATGATAGTGGAGGTAAAGGTGAGCAGAAGAAAAGTCTGGAAAAGGAGAGGAAGAAAGGAGATTTCCCATTCTGTTTGGAATAACTAAACAGAAGAATATTCTCAAGACAGAGGCTCATCTCCACTGCTGCTCCTAAGGGACTGGGGCAGGGCAAAACTGCTGCCAGGGACCTGGAAACACCAGCTGCCAGGAGCTCTGAGCCAATAAAGTGACATGAGAGTTAAGAGCAGCTGAAAGATGGCAAATGACAGTGCCATTGGAAAGCACCATCATTGCCTCTCAGGCTGCTGGGATCAGGCAGGGTAAAAGAAAAACAAATGGTGCCTTTTGTCCAGCCTTTCTCAGGCCCAACATCTTTTCAGGCTATTTCCACTCCCTTTTGACTCCTTTGCATCCTCTGTCATCTTGTGCCAGGTAGGGGAAAGAAAAATAAAGGGGAAGAGGCCAAGCACAGCAGGTGAAGTGAGGTGTCTGCTGTGCCATGTTGCACTTTTTCTGCTTCCTGAGGGCATGCTGATGCTTAAGTACAGTCCACTGACTGTCAGCAGTTGCCTCCTGCTTCCTGAATGATAGAATCAGAGCAATGATGGTTCAAGGCTGTTACTGGATACAATGGGAGGAGGAAGATGTAGGACAATATTAACCAGTTGCTATTACTAAAACTTGTTGGCACTTAACACACAGAGAAACCATATCTGATGAACAGGATGTGCTTTTTCCACAGCTACTCTTCTGACTACAGTGTGAAGAAAGGCTAGCCTGCTGATTTAATTCTGACCTATTTTTCATTAATTGTCTTTACAGTTGTATTACAATTGCAATTGTACATGAACTTCTGGTTCACTAAAGTAGTTAATGAGAGTCCTAATTACCACCCAGCCTGGACTGTGCAGTCAAATTAATTGCTGGAATAAGCAGTGTTAACTGCAGAGAAAAAAATAAGTAAGAATTTTCCAAAGAAAGGATACATATTCCTTGCTGCATGCCAGAAAATTCAAGCACAATTGTGCCTGTAAAGTTTGCAGTTCTGTTGCAGAATGTTAAAAGTGCGCTAATGATCCTGAAACACTGAGTACTTTCAGATAAATAGATGGAATTACTGCCTACATTAAGATATGCTCTGTCATAGCAAGGAATGTAATGCAAGGAATGATTGCAACAATGAATAACAGTAACTCTGCTGTAACTGGAAAAAAAAAAATCCTCACAAACCCACCCACTTTTCTGATTGTCTAAAAAACAAAAGAGACCATGGGGATCTTACTTTCTATCTGGGTCTGACTAACATGCAGCCTTCTCCACAGCAAGCACACATCTTTAGTAAATTTCCAATTAAAACCAAATAAAAATTAGTTAAATTTTGCTTCAATTTTATTTACATTTTAAAAAAGTTTAAATATGACCTACCCACAACAACATCACAACCAAAGCAGTGCTCATAAAATAAAGGAGAAAAATTAAATATAGTGACTGTAGGACTACTGCATAGCAATTCAACTCTAAAATTTGAAGCAATGTAAATATGCAGACAAAAAGATCCAAGTGGTTAAGTGAATCAGGGTCTTAACAGTCACTCATAGACAACTTCCAGCCTGTATTTGTGGAGGAGCACACCCTCCCATAAGGAGATCGTGGTGAGACAAGAAGGGCAGCCAAGGGACTCTTGTCACAAGCAGCCAGCTCAGCCCGTTGCACCACAAAGCCCTCCGAGAAAGGGGAAAAGCCAGACTGCCCAGTGTGTGCTGTACAGTAACCGGGTGCGTCAGAGCTGAGCCCTCGTTTCTGTCCATACCTGCAATGACCTCTAGGGCCAGAAGTGCCCACATCCAGTGAGAAGTATGCTTTGCGCTGAAGGTCTATGGGATAGTTGGCTCAAGCTGGCAAAGAGGCAGCTGGTGAAAAGCATTAGCAGCATGCTAACTAGACAAACTAGAGCAGGGAGTGACAGTGGGCCAGTTCCACCTTGGCAGTCTGTAAGATCTGAGGGAACGTGCTGAATGGCAAGAGATCACTGTCTTGCTGGATCGTCTGTACTGCCCAACCACTTAAAGCTGCAAGACAGACTTGCCACCCAAACTAATACTGCTTTCATTTTGCTTCTTCTAATTTCTCTCACTAAGGAAAAGAGACCAAGATTAGGAATCTCACCTAAGAGCGATGTGAGCAGCACCAGCAATGTGTCGGTGTCTTCTCCAAAGCATGAGGCCGCACTTGTGATGTTTTCACTGTAGTTCCACAGGGTTTTGCATATCAAACAAGCCAGCTGCCAGTCTGCTGGCCCAAAGTCTTGTAAACAGTCAACTAACCTGTCAGTATCAAACAAAACCAGTGGTTTGTTCCATGTTTTCTCCTGGGCCCTTCAAAAGCTGGCAGTCTAGAAATGTATGCAGGCTCCAAGAAAGTTCACAGGAAACTTCTACTTTCTTCCTGAGTAACTTCCCCCTTTCATTTAGTCTGGTTCCCTAAGGATGTGAACATACCTTTTGTCGACACATATGTGTATATCCCTGACTGCATCTGTCCATCCCCTGTAACTTTTTAACCCAGCTGACCAATTTCAATCACATATGTCAAAAATGTAACCATCTCAAAGACACTAAAATTCTAGATTTCATTACACTCTGTGACTGTCCCAAATATGTGGCTACCACTACAGCAGAGATCCCAGTGAATGACAAACCTTATCAGGCACCGAGAATTCATCTGGAAAAGTCGGTATGAATTAAGAAAAAGCTTCAGTCAGAATATACAGCTTATTACACATCAGAGGATCTAACCAGAAGACAAATCCTAAGGAATTTGCTACTTCCATGACTTACAGAACTGCTTTTTACATTCAGTACATCTGACTGTTTTGCAGATCTCATATCTTCTTGTATTTCCCCAGCTAGCACTCCCAATGGACTACTCTCAGAAATGCCAGTCATATTAAGGACCATTAGGCTCTTAACCGTCCTCCCAGTCTCATAGAATCGTAGAATGGTTTGCGTTGGAAGAGACCTTAAAGATCATCTAGTTCCAAGCCCTGTGCCATAGGCAGGGACACCTTCCACTAGACCAGGTCACTCAAAGCGCCATCCAATCCGTCCATGAACACTTCCAGGGACGGGGCATTCCACAGCTTCCCTGAGCAACCTGTTCCAGTGCCTCACCACCCTCACAGTAAAGAATTTCTTCTTTATATCTGATCTAAATCTATCTCACTTCCTTGCAGATACGAAATGCAGGCTACAATCATAAGCAGGACTCTGAAATTAAGCTATAAAACTTTTCTGTATGCACCAGCTTACATACAGTAGCTACCCAGAGGTCACAAGACCTGAGGCAGTAGAAGTAAACACTGTTTTTCACCTCTCCCTAGTGAGCTTTCTAACAGCAATCCTTCACTGCTGTTCTCTTCCCCAGCTCTACAACCTCCTCTTTTCCTCTCTTCTCTCCTTCACTGTGAAATTCATTATCTGGTGATTAGTAAAAGGAACATGGGATAACTATTACATTCAGGTATGGCTGAAAATAGTAACTAAAAAGCAACTAAAAGGAGGTTTGCTTTTTCTTTCCTCTCTGAAGGCTGTTATTGTGGAAGACTGGGAGGCATCTAATGAAAAGCCAAAAGACCTTGCCCTAATTTTTTGAAGTTTAACTCTCTGATGAGACTAATTCCGTGTTTTATTAGGGCCACTATATATTGGTACAATAACCTCATTTCCAAAATCCACAGAGCTGATCTGGCACAGTCAGGACGACCTCCTTAACAATCACTTCCAAATTATCTAGATTTATTCCATATTGATACTGTTTTTCTTTCCTTCTTCACAAATTTTCAGATAGAGTATAGAAAATTCTATGTTCTATATTATACAGAATATTCTGTATTCTATATAAAAGAAATTCTATATAATAGAAATTTCTCACATTTATTACCCAATTTGCCTGTAAATTATTTTTATTCTTTTTCAGATTTATATTTGGTAAGTTAACTAGAACATGGGAAGGAAGGATAAGCAGACTATGCATTGTTCACACTATATAAAAAAGTATGATGTATGAACAGGAAAGCATTTCAAAGCTTGGCGTATTGTTTCACAAACATGGGTTGTATCAACTGCTTTACAAGCACAGGAACATGATCTTTCATGTTGCTCCAATTAAGCTGGATCCGCTATTATCTGAACATCAAAGCCACAAGTGTTGCATCCACAGTGGTTTTTCAAGATCTAAAACCACTTACAGTACACGTGCCTTAAACCTGAACTCTCGGAGAGAGGAATCTCAGGAGCTATTTATTTTCTGCCGAGCACAGCTACATCAGATAGCTCTCCCTGCAGCAGGAAGTAGGTACAAAAATTGCAAGAGACCATATAGGGTATCATAATTCTTGAAGTAATCTTCACACTTACAACAGAAACACATTAATGGTGCCAATTAACAGAGGATCCAGTTAAGTCAAGCTCAAGCACCTATCGCAAAGCCATGCTTCAGCTGCTTTCTTGTACTGTACTCCCCTCTGCTGTGTGTATCAGGAGGGTCTTTGTGAAATTATTCTATGGTTCTTGGCTCTGCAGTAGACTAAACCACTGTAATGCTTTTGCAAAAAAAAAAAAAAACAACAAAAAAAACCCAAAAAAACCACCCCAAAAATATGAAAGGCTTTCTCTTAAAGAACATTAGATGCTGAATATCTATTGAGTATGTATCCTTATTACAAGTTATTGGCTCCAATAAAAAAGAATCTGATTGAAACTTTGGCCAAACTACTGGAACTTGCATTTTTCATAATCATAATCAGAAACTTACTTTCCAATTCCTCCTTCTTCCATCAGAAGAGCTCGTTTGTTCTTATCTACTGTGAGATTGAGTAGAACTCCACAGGCAGAAAAACAGACATCTTTATTCTTGGCATCAAGTAAAGCAATCATGAACTTGTATACTGGATTGCGAAGGAAAAAATATTACTCAGAAAATGGACTTACTATACAAGTGGCATTACAACATAATTATTAAACATGTATGCTCAGAAAGCAGTCAAATGCAGGATACTCTACCCAAAAACTTAACCTTGTAGCCTATTACTGTGACATGTAAAATAGGCATATAAGCCAGAGTAACAGCCATTTTTGTATCATGTTGAACATCAGCTTTCTTCAAAGCAACACATAAAATTATAGTTACAAAAATACACCAAAGTAATGTGAAAATCCAATCAGAAGAGGTTAAGTTCACCAAACTAAATTACAGCTTATTTCTCAAAAGTAGCATCCCTCCTTTCAATCAGTCATCAGAAACTGCTAGGATTTGGCATTTGGCACCCAGAGAAGGAAGTTCTTACCCCTGTGAGTGGCAGGGTTGCCCTAGAGCATACCAAGTCCAGCTGGGACTGCTGCAGCCTGGGGCTCCTGCGGGAGACAGGACGAGCAGCATCTCGCAGCACTTGCTGACGCTGAACTCAGTCGGCAGTGGAAGGCAAACTCCAGCAAGGGAGTCAGTCTTGCCTAGTGGAGAGGCAGCCTCTCAGCTCTTCCTGAGCTCGGCGCACCAACACCACCGTCTCTCCAAGGTGGAAAATTCAGTTCTTTAACTGAGACAGCTCATCAGCAACCAGCTATTAAGTGTCAGTTCTCCCTTTGCAGATACTTGCTCCTCCAAAAGTGGCGATATGTCCACCCTTGAAAGAAGGGGTTGTATATTGTGGCATATCACCTCACTTTGAGCACTGACAGGCAGATACAAAAAATTAATTAAACACCAGTTCAGTAAAACCTATCTTACACCTTCTGTGGCGAGCAAGGAGTTGCCATTTTTCCCAACGCTTGTTAGACACCCAAAGAAAAAGGACTTGAGAAGACTTGCATCCAACCTCACCCAGAGGCAAATAGGTCTCTGTTGAGGCAGTCAGACATCTCAAATGCATGTTACAAAATGCTAACAAGCTGTCAAACATGGGAATCAAAAACTCATAATTATAAACCTAAATGAGAATTAAGTTGGATTTTCATTTTATATCATATCACTACCAACCTGTAGGATTTAAGAAATTGAAGGAGAGAAGGGAAGTTTCAAAATTATAATCTTTAGGGAAAAAAGAGGTTTTATGGTATTTACCTTTGTGAAGGCACACCATGGCACATTTTTCCTACTGCAATATTTCCATTTAAATGAAATTGAAATAAAATGGTGTTTACAATGACTACTATTGGATCCTGACATTTGCCTAATTCGCTAAACATCAGAGAAGATTGCTTCTACCCTTTAACTGAGACAGCTTATTAACAGTCTGTCTTTTTTACAACTACGGAGATTTAAAAACAGGACTCCTACAAGTGCAAAAGTAACTCACTCTTCTTCTGTATGATGAAGTCACAGATCTCATGACACTGGGAAAGATTGCCAAAGACTCTGACAGCCTCCACAACTCCATCCATGTTGTTGCTCATTAACAGCTTTAAAAGCACTATTGGTTTGCAAAGAAATGAAATAAAAACAATTACTTGTGTATCACAAACATGTGCTTGGCTTTTTATCAATAAATATCATAATGCAAGCAGCAACAGGAATAAAAGTAATAAATGGGAACAGTTATCTAACTGTCTGGTTGCAGGGAAGGGGGTGAGCAGATGGCAGAACAAGAGCTAAATTGTGTAGGGCTTTGAAGATGAGACAAAGAGCTCCAATACGGGGCTAAATGCAAAGGAACAGATGAGGAGTTATGAAGATAGCCTAAGCACAGTTGTAGTAACGGGAGCTAGTTTTGCTGTACAGTTTTGAGTGGCCTTGTGTGAAAATCCAGGAAGACAAAGAAGAAAAAAAATTTGTAACACAAAGAGAACTGATTTAGATCCTGAGCAGATGGTTTTATAGTGGGATGCCTCCTAAAACTCAAATTATTTTCTGACATTAGCTCTACTTTCTCTCAGTGCAAACCCACTTTTTCTGAACAACTACTTAATATTGCCCCTTGTCTGAAACATTTACTTGTTTGCCGCTTTCCTGCTTAGCGGTTTCACATCTGATTAGCATGTAACTTCAGTAGACAGAATGAGACCTTCAGCATTTCCTAGGAAGAGCTACCACCATGTAGGTTTTTGATGCATGGTAAAGGAGTGATGTTACAGAAGCTACATTTATCAGACTCCTGTGAGCATGAAGTGAACCAGTGAAATCAGTCAATCATATAAAGGATTAATATGAGTGAACTCTTAACCCTTCCCACAGAAAAAGTGACAGAAAAAGCACAGAAAAGAGGTTGGCTTCATTCCCATTACTTGTCTTTGAATGTTACAATACTGACCATGCCTTGAACTTGTCTTAAAGAGACATCTGAAATGACTATTTTTTGTCTTTGGGATCCACCACTTGTATCAAACAGCAAGTATTCTCAAAGTGTCTCCTGGAGGAGGAAGCCTGCTAGTCTTCCATCAAAAGATCTCTCTCCTCAGTTCAGGCAAAGGAAAGGTGATGGGACTGGTTTCACATGCTAACAATAAAAACAGCAGAGGGAGAGCAAATGGGACAGGCAGGGAAGTAATTTGTTTCCACTTTTCTCTGACTAGCAACAGCTGGCTTATGGGTGACAAAAATGACTCATGAGAGAACAGCAGAACTGTTACCTAGACGGAATACGATGTCTGCCAGTCAGGGCACTAAGTTGACAGTCAGAATATTTTTTCCTACTCCTCATTCTACCCGTTGTACAAACTTTAGGCTCCATCTCTCCCCCATGCCTTGTTTATTTAGAGAGTAAGGTATGCGAGATACCCACTCTCTACCTCTGCACACATCACTAAAGTATGACTATCATCCATAACATGAGAGGTGAGAGAATCACAACTTTTTTTTTCTACAACTCCTATACCATCAATGGATTTTTAAGCCAGAAACAGACATAAATCAGATTTTGCAGGTCTAGGAGGTACTAAGAAAAAAACAACCAACCAACCAAACTTTCTTACCATACTCTGATTAGAAATAAAAAGCAAAAAGATTATTTTGGTTCAGGCATATGAATTTTGAACAAGTCTGGCAAAAATTGCCAGAAAACAATATGGCAAATTCCTTTAGGGAAGAAGTGATTTTGTCAACAACCTAACTATTTTCACACAAGTCAAAGAATTATATTCCAAAAGAATGAGAAATCATTATGGCAAGAATTTAGCCCTGTGAACTTTATAGTCCTACAATACGGTACCACAAAACACTCTCAGTGCCTTTTATTTTCTGTAGTGTCAAAATATAGCATGAATAACTTCCACTTTCAAAAAGCTATATAAAAATACTAGTTTAAAAGTCCTTACTTTCAGCAATGTGTAGCTTCTTGTCCTGAACAGCAGAACTCTTCACTTTGTAGTAGGATAAATTGTTGATTGTTGTTGCAGTATTGATGACCAACTCCTCACAGTCATCAACTGATTTGTATTCTGATAGATTAAAAAAAAAAAAAAAGCATATGTAGATAGAGTCATGCACATGAGTCTCACTTAGCAGTGCATTATATCTCACAAGCAAACCAAATAATAGTTTACAGGGCCACTGTTAGACAACTATTCTGTTTTTCAGTAACATAGCAGAAGCTAACAGAAACAGCTGATCCAAAAATGGCAATACAAAGTCACTCTTTCCAAGTCTTCATCTACATAAATCATTGTGACTAAGGCAACATGGTTTAAAATCTAGTTAGTTAACACATGTTACAGATCCTCTTTGCTGTTTTAAGATGGAACTGAGGAAAACCCACATGCAGAAAATAGGCCTGTGAGACAGACACCGAGAAATACCAAGGACTATAATACTGAAATGTCAGGTACCATGAAAAATTTGGGGGGGGGATGGAGGGGGGCGGGGCACGGGAAGGACTTCTTGAACAATATTTGAAAGATTCTCTCTCAGAGTTCCTGACAGAATGGTAACCAGTGCAAAATTAAACCAGCAAGTCTGAAAGTTGTGTATACTGATTTAGATCACAATTAAGACAGTTCCAACCCAGGAAGCTCCTATAGGGCTTAATACAGAACAGACAAAGTTGCAAGTCTGATCTCTCTAATCCCCCATAGCTGGTGGGTAAAACTAGTAAACTTGCATATAATCCAGTTGCTAGTCTTTACATAATATGTAATGTTCTCATCACACACTAAAATATACTGAGTTCTTTGACATGTATCTTGTCACTGTTAAACTGTCAACGGGGAAAACAGACTGCCGAGTCCTAGTGTGTAATTAGATTTACAAAGAGATCAGTAAGTGGAAAAGGAACTGTAGTCCTAAGCCTCTGTTTGGAGGGAAAGGGACACTCCCTTCCACCTGAAAGAGATAAAGATTGAAAATCTGAAAAAGAAGAAAAAATAAGAGGAAATTTTTTGAGAAGGCTGAAAGTTACTTAAGTAGGGAACAACAACAACAAAAAAACCACATAATCCAGAGCAGTCACAAAACCTGCAAGCCTTAAAAAACACAGCACCAAACACATGTATGCAGCACCTGATAAGAACAGACTTCCCTTATGTATGAACTCTCAGTGAGATGTATTTAAAATAAAATTTGTTTCCTTATCTTTAATGATCAAATCTGCAAATCTTAATGAATCACTGAATGAAACACTGCTACAATGTCTTTCCCCAGACATTAAAATGTCAGTACCAAAGAAGCAATGCTTCCACTGTCTCAAACAGGCTTTCTACATAAAACAATTTATGAATATCAGCAGATTGACTTTGTTATTTTAGAAAATGAATCGCTTTAGTTATGGCTCAACCTAGATAAGAAGGTCAAGTAGAAAAATTCTAAACTCTCCTTACGCACTGAACAAAGACAAAACACACAACAGATTTTATTACCTAGTACTGTAACAAGTAATTCTACAATACGATGGGTAGCTGCCAGAGCTGCTCCTACACTGGGATGAATGGAGAGATTGGCCAGGACTCTTATCACTTTTATCAGAACATCTTCTGCTTCTGAAGGATGCTTTGGATGGCTTTTTTCTTCCTCTCCTCTTTCATGGTACCATTTCTGTGCATTCAAATCAAGTTCATAGTAGGTTTGGAATAATGATATCAAGGTGTTAACACTTCCTCTTTCTTTAAAAAATTCCTCACGGGCCTTGTTACTCTTTTCTGTTAAATTACCAAGAATGAAGATGATACGGATAACCAAATCCTGCAATAAAATAAACAAACCCTATTACACTGAAAACATCAGAAGCTATTAGCTGCTTAAAAGGAAGATAATACACAATTGCTTCACAATTCAGTTAATAGCAGGTCAAGAACAGCTGAAGGAATGCCAAATACAGAAACTAGAAATAATTTTTATGCTACTATTTTTCATAACCCTGTTTACAGAAGAAAGCAAAAACATCTGACAGAACTAGTATAGCATTGGGGTAATTAGTAACAGGATATACTTAGTATAGGTCATCTATTTTTACCAAGCCCACAGTAATCTTAAAACATCTTAAAACAGCTCCTTATATAACCAGAATATAGTTATTTACTTTATATAACTAGAATATGGGTCAAAGCTTACTAATCTTTCAAGTAAGCAAATGTCAGTTGTGATGGCCAAACACCACCACGTTCTCTTCTTCTCTAGGCCTGTTATCCATCGTAGAGGTTAAACCCCTTCCCCTTGATTTGTTACTGTTAAATCCATGTTAGCTCTTACTCACTTCCTTGTTAAGTCCAATTGCTTATAGACAGCTGAACTATTTGTTCCAGATTTTTACCAGGAATACAATCTGAACTGACTGGTCTGTTATTGCCCAGTTCCTCCTCTTTCCCCTTTCAAAGAAAGGTGCCCTACAGCATTGCCACCCTACATAACTTTTCAAGAATCCCAGAGACATTACCCTGTTCTGTCCTTTTGTCAATACCAAAGGGTAAATTTCATCAGGCCTATCTGGTTTGAAGACACTTAAATATGCTCCAGGTCATTTTCAAGTGATAAAAGAGCTCAAGCTGAAGTAGATTAATCATTTAATTATACTTAACCCTTTCAAAAAAGGAAGAAAAAAAAAAAAAAGGCATTTGACACTTCACTATTCATAGTGGCATCTGCCAATAATTCTCATTTTCTTCTGAACACTGCAGCAATTATTTCCTTATTGTCTTCTCATTATTAACGTACTACAGAAAGTTTTCCTGGTCCTTTTTATGTCCCTTTCTAGTTGTATTTCATTTTGAGCTTTTTTTTTTCCTGATTTTGATTTTGTGTTCTTGCTACCCATTTATTCTTATCATTGCTAAATGAGACCAACTTTCTATTTTTATACGGTATCTTGAGATCTTATGATTTAACAAAGTTGCTCTCTTAAAGCAGTTTCTATCCCTGCCCTTTAGTGGGATGTAGAATTAAATCTCTCATTGTTTCATTTTGCACATACTGACATATAGTCATCTTTTGGCAAGATTAGTGGATCTTAACTGAACAGCGTTCAACAACACTCTCATTTTTTCTTGCCCACCTGTATGGAAGAAGAAATAAATAATTCTGAAAGTCTGAACTAACTCAAGTATAAACTAATTAAAACAATTCCCTCTGTCATTTGCATCAAATCCTACTAATTTCCAAAAATAAAAGTCCATAGCTTTATCTCAACAGCACAGTTAAAGTAACAGCATTTCTTCAAGTACAGCACAGCCACCTACCCTTAGCTGCTAAACTGCTGTACGTGCACTAACCAAACATTTTGCTAAACAACTGAGATGGTGTTTTTCTTCACATATAATAGTTACATTCACAGATATTCTAATCCTCTGTGGTATTAATAATGCAGTTAACCAGGCACAGCCCAACTTGTTGAAGTATAGATACTAATGCTAAAGGAAAAAGATGTGTAAGCAGTGAATCCTTTCACACATGCCTTCACCAGCAAGTTTCAGGTCTTAAGCCTCTGCCACAAGACATTGGCAATAACATCCTCTTAGGGTCAAGAACATGAATGCTATCCCTGAATACAAGAAGCAGGCAGTCTCCCAAGTGAGGGAGGAATAGGTTCTCGCATCGACGTATTTAATATTATCATAGGACCCGCTCCCATTTTTTTTTTAACCAGGCTTCATATTTTTGCTAGCATCTAAATGTCATCAAGACAAATCTTTATGAACATTCTTTCTGACTAACCACTAAGAGCTTTCACCTTTGCTGGCACAACCCCCAATTCACAAAGGCTGTAAGAATTTGAAACAAACAACTGATGAATCAGATGAGAGAACTGAAAAAAAAAAAGCAGGCAGTCTAGTTTGACTCGTTTATATTGACTTTCTAATTTTGGTCAAAACAGTATCAGCCCAGCAACAGCTCTACCCAATCAGAAAACAGACAAACAGGTACTGTACAGCAATCAACTGATATTTTGAGAAGTGTGATCTCAACTGTGCTTTCCACCTACAGGCTAGCAAAACAAACTTAGAAAATACTTTGTTTTACCTAAGCACATCCGGTTTTAATAGCATACTACCAAAGTCTCGTTACCTTCCAGTGAAAATTTAACTAGCAGAGTCGAAGAGAAAAGCTAGTACAACTTCTCCGGAGCAGCATAATACTCAAGGGTTCATAATTTTTTTGGCTGTATTTTTTTCAAATGCTCATGAGGTAAGCACTGCAAGAGTAAGAAACACCTGCTTAGAATTGCTGTGTAAAGAACTACATGTAAAGATGAATGGTATCTTGAAACTGCTTGCAAGATTAAACCTGTAGAAGGCCCATGGGCCTTTCTGTACATAATGAAAAGAATCAGTATAATAAATGTGATTATTATGCATCTCCAAAAGTTTGAGTATTAACTGCACGTGGAATTTCAGACATTCTTGCACACTTAGAGAAAAAAATAGATTTATCAGATTAATTTATATAATATGGAGGCTTTAACATGTATGGCACTAAAGACAAATTAGATGAAAGATAGGATTTAACTCAGTTAGTTCATGTTTTTATAACAAGGCATTCATGTGAGACATGCTATCCACAAAGTGTACCCAAACCTGATTGGAAGGTTCCATATGAGACCACACAGCCTGACTTACATAAACAAATTTGAAGAAACATCAAGAAAAGCTCGAGAAGGAGAACTGACTTTTTTCTTTGCTTCCAATCTGTGAAGAAACTGCAATATTTTTGTTTTTAAAGCTGTAATGGCATCACATACTCCAACATTTATCTCTTATTTTTTCTGACAACTGGAGCTATACATACATTTCACCACTGATAGGAAAGACTTTGCTTATCTACTTCTAAAAATCTATGCCTTTCACTGCCCTAGTAGCAAAGGTACCCAGTGTACTTGCTGAGTCACAGAACTTGACAGCAGTTTATCTTGGCAATTAAAATGTACCTGCCTTTCAGCATAAAGCATGATGATCAGAGGTACAAATAGTACAGGTTTACTTATCAGCAAGAAAGGAAAGCCAATTATGTCAGTAATTTCTAACTAAAACAAGATAAATAAGGGAGGAGAGTTCTTTCTAGAGTTTGTACACGTCAGCCAAGTACCTGTAGTTAGTCTACTTGGTGTCTGGATCCTCAGAAGGGAAGGAGTAGTATGAAACAAAAATTCAGGTTCCAGCAGCTGGGTTCCTACTGAATCTCCAGCTGTAAATTAAATCTGCTTTCCATGTTACACAAACTTCAATGGAGGTGGTCAAAATTCTACGACCAGCTCAGCAGTATGAACTGCTTCTCATTCAAATCTAATTGACACTTAATTTCCAAATTTGTATTTCTGCTTCATAATATACCTTAGAAAGAAAATTTGAAACTTTTATTTGCAGGGTCTGATAGTCTATAGACAAAATAACAGTCATCATGCCATTCTGGAGCTAATACCTTCCAAACACAGTAAGGATTCAATCTTCAAGGGATGTTCTGTTTGTGAAAATTCCTGGTCAAACCCAAAAACAACAACTGACTCAAAATAAAACTCAATTTAAAGAAGAAAAGGGGGAAGGGGGAGAGGAAATATCCTGAAGTATCAAAAGCAAATTAAGTTCTTGACTGAGGGACCTGAAATAAGGACCAGAGAGGAGCAGCTTTGCCACAGTGACTGCAGGGAGTACTTTGCCAGAACCTCCTTCCCCTGCAAATATGAATGCATTTGAGAAGGAGAGGTTATTAGAAAAATGTAGTTATATTTTGGTGTGTCATACACCACAGCACCCTACCCAATAATTTCTATACCAAAAAATGTGATCTGTTTAGGTAAACTTTTCAGAAAAGGGTTCATTTGCAGTTAGTGACTTAGCAACGAAAACCTCATGTCCTTAGGTTTGCTTGTGGACATCTGGAGATCTGGGAAAGGTAATGAAAAAAAGCAAGTACATTGTCACTAAAACAACATTTGATGAAAAGCAGTGTACACTCTCTAACAAAAAACATTTCAGAAATAATGAACTGAAAAAAAAAAAAGTTGAAAACCATATCCCCCATGGTATTGCTCCAATGATTACTAATCTCCCTGGTTAAAATCTTCATTCTTATTACTAGTTTAAATTTGTACAGTTTCAGCCTGTTCTATTTCTTATTATCACTTTTTTCCTAGATTAAAGGATGGTCCACTAACAGAAGTTTTTTCCTTGTGAAGATTCTATAAACAGGCAACTTGCTAATGGTCTGACCTTTGTAATGCATTAATTAATTTACTTACTCCCGAGTTGTTTTATTTTAACTCTACTCATTCTTTTAGCTCTTTTCAGAGCCGTTCCCAAGCTTTTAGCATCTTTCAACAAAATGAATACCAAAAAATAAGGCAAAATACTCCAGTGACAGCACCCACTCTCCTCTCCAGTCACAGTTTGGTTCCTCTACCATATTGTTTTCTCAGTATGTGTGAACAAGGAATCATTTGTGTGGCTGTTCAACAAACTAGACTGGAAAGCAATACAGGAGACAACCCAGCAAAGGACTAGGGTTCTTTTTTTCAGTTTTAAGGTTACTGGAAGCTGGATCAGTTCTGTGACCTGGTGCATCATGCAGTCACACAAACAGCTATCCTCAGCCCAAATGGAGGGATGGCACAGAGGGGAAAAGTGAGTAACTGAAACACAAAAAACACTTAGGTCAGCACTGATAACCATTTCTTTAGATGCAACTATGGATACAGAAATACAGCCCCCCCAGCCCCCTCAAGAATAATAAAAAAGTATCTTCTGTGTCTCCTAAGACTACGATGCCACTGAGCAGAGTAACAATAATACTCTCAAAGCATTTAAGAGGCCAACATGTACATCTGAATTAAACACAGCTGCAGCATTAGACTCTATTGTTAAGACCCTGTGGTTGCTTCGGGGTATTACATGACTTATGTTTTATGACTGACTGAAATAAGCAGATAGTGGGTTCCTGGGAGCTCACCACAGAATTCTCCATAAGCCAGCCAAAAAAAACCAGCCAGGAAGCCCAGTCACTGCATGCAGGTAAGTCTTCATCTAATAAATAAAACCAGAAACAAACCAGAGAAATTCCCTGCATTTACAGGCCCAGGCCTCATCTGCAACAACCTTCCCCACTGCAGCAATCCTCAGAGCAAAAATGACATTCAACTGCCCTAAAAATGAGTCTTTTTCTTGGAGGAAGACAAGTAGTAATCTCACAATCAGAAGCCTGCTTGCTCACAGAAGACTGTAAACTGATTTGGGACCCACTACCTGGAGATGCATTTGGGAAGAAAGCTGGGCAGATCAACTCAATAAATATGGATATCTCCTTAGAGAGGATTACAAGGCAACATCAGTCTATGCTTCATTTAATAGACTGTTTCTGAAAAACTGATTGTTAAATCAAACAGGTAAAGCAGCATGCAAATTGCAATTGTAAACTAGTGCAGTTCTACTAGCTGATGCGAGAGACGCAAAAATAACAACAAATCTTTTCAAACATATCAGGGCTAGGAAGTTTGCCAGAATATGCAGAACTAATTGATGATCAGGCTAAAATAGGAGCATTCAGAGAAGAAAACGTAATTGCCGAGAAGCTAAATGAGTTCTTGCCCACTGTGATAGCAATTGGGCAGATCTCAATGCTCTCATCAGGGGATTTGTCCAAAACGGAAGTGATCACAAAATTTTAAGGAGCTAACTGACAAGACAAACACTAACAGGACTAGATAATCAGTCAATAGTTCTAAAAGAACTAATTAATTAAATAGCTTAATTACTAACAGTGCTGTGCAACCTCTCAAAACTGCCTTGATGCCGAAGGAGTGCAAGGGTAACAAACACAAAATCTATTACTAGAAAAAGATCCAAGTGAGATTCAAGCCTGGTGTCTGGACTGGATAAATTGGAAGGAATCATAAAAAAGAACAATAAAATGAGTAGATAGTCAGATAAATACAATCAGTTTTAAGACTCAAGTCCTGACTTACCCAGTTCTGGAGTCATTTGAAGGGATGAACAAACCTGTGTAAAGGAGACCCATCTGATATCACTTATGTGGCTTTCCAGGAGACTTCTGACAAAGTCAGTCACCAAAATTCTAACGAAACTAAGCAGTCAAGCAGGGAGAATGTCCTGGTATATGTAAATGATTAGACAATGCAAAATAGACTAACTTAGCAGTTCCTGCAATGGTGGAAGATGACCAGTGGAGTTCCACAGGGTTCTATGCTGGGACCTGTTGCATTCTACTTGTCCATAAACAACATGGTAAAGTGAGTGACACCTGTGACATGGAAGAGTTTGCTGATGACACTAAGATACTCAAAGTAGTAAAGATGAAGGCTGACTGAAGAGCAGAAAAAGGATTTGTAATCAACTGATAATAAAATAGCAGATTAAATTTAAATGCAGATAAACATGAAAAGACGCATGTGGAAAAACACGGAACAGTCATACCTTCATGTACAGAATTACAGCCTTTGAACTAACCATAAGCACTTGGAGGGCAATCTTGAGATTAATGACAGATTCCTCACAGGGGTTTAATGCTTACAGGAGGTCAAGAAAGCAAATAAAATTTGGGGAATTCCTGGGAAATAAACTCATGCAGGCTTCAAATCTACGATATGCCAACATCTTAACTATCATGTTCTGTTTTCTTCATCTCAAAAAAAGATACAGGACATCAGACTGTAAAAAGTTCTGAGAAAAGCAACACGGATGCACAATGGTATGGAATAGCCTCTATATCAGAAAGGATTGAGTAAGCAAGGACTCTTCATTGTGGAAAACACACAACTCAAAGAAGATATGATAAAGGTCTAGAAAATCAGAAGTCATGTGAAATGAATGACTAGAGATTAAATATTCACTGACTTTTCAATATAAGAACTGGAGGGAATCAAATAAAGACAGTAAAGGCCAAATTCAAAACAAGCAAAAGGAATTAGTTGTGCAATGGGTGGTTGCTATGGCAACATCTTGTCACTGGATGTTTAAGGTGTTAGCAGTTTATATGAAGTAGAAGGGACACTGTAGAATTTCATGGAGAAGCAGCCCACTGAGGTTTATTTCATACACAGAGAAACACAGCTAGCTGAGGAAGTTTCCAAAATGGAAAGAACTGGAATTATGGTAAGTATACACAGGAAATATCTTATACGCTTGCTCTGTTTTAGTGTTCTCTAGGCATCTGATTTTCACCACTACCAAGTATGGATAGTAGACTCAATGAAACTTTCATGTGAACGAAAGTGATTATTCTTTTGCTGAAGGGGCAATTGCTGTCAGATACTTAACAAATGTTTCCTAACTTAAAAAGTAGGCTACACTGAAGTATAAAGGGACTTTTCTATTCAACAGCCACAAAATTTCTTCTGTGCAAATTTTAGTATCATACTCCGTGTTTGTGCACTTAGGATTGAAAACAGACTCCTAACTACACAGTGTTAAAAGATTACATGGAAGCTGGCAGACCACCTAAGCTCAGGTAGTGCCTGACTTACTGACAGAAGCTACTGCCCTATTTAGGCAATCTCCCTGTTCCAAAAGCACAGCCCCGTCGTGACTTATGACATTACCCACAGCCTGAGAAAGTCATCCTTCATATAGCTTATCTGAAAAGCTGAGATGATCTTTCCCAGATGATGATCTCAGAAAAAGGAACAGTACCTTGCTAAAAGATTTCTGAAGATGGGCAAAAGTCTACAATGCTGACTAGAAACAGAAGCATGCAAAGCTCATCTTGCAAGGTGGCTCTGCAAGAACACTTCTGACAGATTTCATGGCATCTGGCAGCCACAAGGACTTGTTATTCCACCAAGTAAGCTTCAAAACCAACCACAAGTGAAGTCTAACAGAACATGTACTTCAGACGTGTAGAAAAGCACTGCTGAATTCACCAGTCCTACCTTGCAGATCCAGCTCTTCCTACCTTGCAGATCCAGCTCTTCCAATCTTCTGTACTCCTCTCCTTACCTAAGACTATGACACATGGAATTTAGCACGTGTTGCCAACTCAATTTCCCCAAAAGTCTTTCTCACAGAGTTCAATTACTACTGTCCCACCCAAGAAAGAAAATGAGCTGAGGGAAGGAAAAAAAAAAAAAAGAAGAGTTGAAACTGCAGTGTGGTGAGAAGAACAGAGACTATTTGGGCGGCACCTGCGGAATTCAGTGTGTGGTATGGGAGCAAGTCATTAATCCTATTTCCAGTGCTCACATTTTTATTTTCACAATATTTAATGCTTATTTTTTTTACAGTCACAGTTATGAAAGCACTTGAGAAAGTCTGAATGCTGGTTTTCTTTTATTTTTTTTTTCCCCAGTATGTTTCTAGCTGCCATGACTATCAATAAAAAAAAAAAAATCTGATTCCACAAACTCCACAACCTGAAAATTCAGAAAACACACACACTTCCTTTCTTAACTTATCAGTCCTTAGTCCTGAAGATTTTTGATGCTTTGAGTTAATACCAATATCCACCTCTTTGCTGCTTCTTCCCACAGCAGACAATTTTACTCGCACTGCTGTTACTTGTTTTCTTTTCAACACATACCAACTCACTCTGTAACTCACGAGCTGTCAGTATTTTAAAAGAAAGATTAGCAGTGCCAACTACACCTCAGGAAAAACATTTGCACTCCTCACAGCTCAAATGTTTATTACATACTACAGAAAAAGTGGTGCATTACATTATCCATGTCCCCCTTCTTGTTCCCACAGGCTTCACTAAGCTGACAACTGACAGTTGCATGCTTGTTTAAAAACTGCAGTAAGAAACAATTATTCTGAAGACACTGTAATGTAATCATCATAACATAATAACTAAGTTTTTTTTTAATACACAAGCTATTTCTTTACTAATTTGTATTTTGATAAAACAACTGACAGTTTAACACAAGAAGCAATGCTAATATAGTTGAAGATATGTTTTAGGACCACTTAAAGTAGAGAAATAAGAAGCTAAATTCTGAAGACTACCTGACAACAATTTGAATTTATATATGAGCCTACAATTCATTATGACACAAAGCTATTATCTCAGGAACCTAGAAAAATTCCCCTTAAAATTATAGATGAAGACTGAGAGGAAGATGTTACTCAATTTAAGCTCCTTATTCCCAGTCCCATAATTTGTTGAGTTTTTAATACAGTACTCACAAGGGAAAATAACTATAAATCTACTAAAATATCATGCCTTTGATATTTTGTCTATTATTTACACAGCATTCACATAGCTTTTTACTGAAGTGTCTTCAAACACTACACAATGCAACAGCAGCCTGAACCTAGAAATACTCAGATATGCTGCAAAAATGGTAATCAACAGACATTTAGAAGAATAGAAACAAATTAATCTCTGTTCCTCTTCCATGTGTATTATCATAGAAAACAGGGAGGCAAGTAAACAGGAAAGGGAGAAGTTATATTTGTATTTGGCAAGAGAAAGAATAGATGGTTCAGCATAGTCAATCTGGTTACTTTCATTAACTGCCTTTAACAACAGCAGCACAGACGACCTCCTTTCAACAATTCTCCAGGAATTACTAACCCCAAAACGTGCTCTACCTCTTGCCCTTTTGCAGCCCCATTTTCAACCAAAGTTTCCTAGCTACAAACAAAAAGGATATTGACATCCAAGTGCCTGTAAGAACTAGAACTGTCCTGTCATTGTCCTGTCCAGCCTGTCTTGATTTTATCTTCTACTAGTGATACAGTCTTTGCAGAAAGTGAAAATATTCTAACAGAACTCTAAACTTGACTGTAAGGCTGTAAGAGTTGGTCATTTAAAAAAAAAAAAAAATGTGTGTCCCTTCAATATACTTCCTGGGCAAGACATGTTTTTAGTCTTTTTTTTTGATACATTTTATTGTCAGAAACACTTTGCAGGTCTTAAGTCCTAGTGAGAAATCAGTTCCAGTGGAGTAATGAGAGTTTATAGCAGCTGAGGATCTGACATAATACTGACTTGAGAGCTTGGTCCTGCTAATGTAACATCCAGTGAAATCAGATTTCACAGCTAGCATGTTATGGTAAGGAAAATTGGACACTGATTTTTCATAGATAGCATGTTATGGTAAGGAAAATCAAGACAGGCTGGACAGGATAAATTGTATAGGGTAACTAAATGTCCTTAAACTAGTTTAGATGCTGGAGTAGGTAAGAAAGTTCCTTACTTTTAAGAATAACCTTAATGTGATTCAATGTTCTATATTTCAAAACCTTGTCCCACTTTTGAACATCTATACTATATATAAAATTATTTTCTTCTTAAATCTTACCTAGCAGTAGAGCCGAGTAATTTGCTATACATGGGACACTCCATTCCTAACAACATGGCAATCTTTAAAATCATGATCCTGCACCAAAATCCCACAGCCTGGTGCCCCAGTAAATATAGGAAAGATGACTATGATGTGGCAGGACAATACAGCAACACCTGACCCTTGGTATTCTAATGAAGTATACTCATATAACTTCACCTTGTAATATGAGGGATTTTGATAAACTCTAAACACTTATTTCTAGACGAACATTCCAAATATGGTATTCTAGGCATATGGTTTTCTCTGGTAAAGCAGAGAGACATTCTGATACCTTATGCAGTTATCAAGGGCAGATTTTCCACCTGCTTACACATTGCTCAACTCTGGAAAATTCATAATTCTTTTGCAGGAGAGGAGAGCAGGAGAAATCTCAACAATTTCCTAGTATTAAATATTCAAATAAACTATTTGCTTTAAAAAGTGGGGTGTTTTTAAAAAAACCTAAGAAAAACAATTAATCTGTTTCTACACATGCAAAGGATTGATAAGTTAACTGTCAATATTATCTGTCCTCTGTATTGCTTTGGATTTTTAATCTAAATTATTTCATTTCAATTATTTACTACTTAGAAATGCTGTCAATCATTTAAAATTTTTATTTGGCAAATGCATAGAAGTAGGTCACTGAAAACAAGCTTATAGTTAATAATACACAGACGCATCAGAGGATTAATATATAAAAATCAAGAGATTAAAAAAACTGACCTGCTGCTTCTGGTGTTTGTTTAGTAGGGCTAAAAATAAGACATAACATCTGGAGCAGTCTGCTAAAGCTGCACAGAAGTCATCATAGGAAGAAAGTTTGCTACAAAGGTACAAAAATAAAATATATATGAATGAAAGCACTTTTTTTCCACAAAAGATTTTTTTTTTTAAAAAATCATTCTGCTTTTGACTCTGCATAAGCAGTTACATAAGAGCACAGCAGAAGTCTAACTATCCTTGCCACAGTGAATTACGGGTAGAAGTGAACACAAGGATCTTCCCAACCTGCCTGCCATATGGGCACAGTATGCCAACACTAGCACTTCTTCACATTAAATGGGAGAACCATTAAGTTCAAGATTACACGGGAAGTCAGGAGAGGAAATAAAGGGTCCCTTGCTAATGTATGTCTAGTTGAGCCCAGCAACAGCACTAACAGAACATGTCTCTCACCAGCAAATATAGAGAACACTCCTTCTTGCAGTCATGATTTTATCTCCATGTATTCCCTAACAGTTGCTCCAGTCCTACACTGCTCACCTTAACAATTACAAAAATAGAGAATTGGACATGCTTTGGTGGTACCAGAAATACTGCAGTAACAGAACAAACTAGGATAACCTCTTACTTCTCATGTAGTCAAAACCAGCAAATATCTGTGTCAATTTTCAATTACAACAAGACTTACAGACTTAGAGAAATGAACCATCTGAATAGATTGAACATACTCTCTACAAAGAAGCTGCCTAAAGTTACTGACTGAGAGAAAATAATAATCCTGTATTACTAGAAGATAAAACAAAATTCAAATCTGTGCTCTGTACTGCATAGGATTTTTTTTTTTTTTTTTGGTGACTGCAATTTCCAGGGAGCTAATTAAATTGATTTTATGGCTAATTTGTATCCTTGGAGCATGCAGTTCACTAAATTTAAGAAAAAAAATTTAAGCAGTAGGAAGCTTTAAATAAGACAAATTACTTTTGCTCCATATTGAATTCTAGATCACGTAAGTGTCCTTGTCAGAATTACAGTGTAAGTATTGATCACGTTTAATTACAAACCCATTACCTCACTTTTCATGGCATTTTCCAAGTAAAATGCACACTCTCTCCTTAGAAGAAGTAAATATCCTCAAAGTGCTGTAATCATGGCTAGAAGTCAACTTATTTTTAGGACGAAAATTAGAGACACAGATTTGGATAAGATGGCATGGAATTGGGGAAGCAATTCACATGCTTTACAGGTAGCACAAATGGCAAAGGACCAGATTCGCTTGTTTTCAGCCGTGGAGAAGGAAAGACAGTCCCTTATGTAGCTGCTCTTCAAAGCACAACACAGTCTCATCTGTGATGGATAATTTGTAAGGGCTGAACAAGAGAAGTCCACAGCAGAATGACTTCTCAATGAAGATGGCGCCACAGGCAACATGACTCAATACAATAACAAAGCAGCAATGGCAAATACTTCATCCAGAACAGCATTCATAAATTGTGCTTATAACTTAACTTCTCCTGAAATTACCAACAGTTAATTTCATAACTTCTTCGGAATCCTTAAATTTTGTTCATTTAGCCTTGGATATTGCAAGCTGGTGCTTGCTAACTGGAAGATTTTTGACTGAGAAACTATTCAGACTACAAAAGGATCTTTTAGGGTGACTCACTCATGTTGATCTCCCTCTAAAAAGCACATCTTGGGAAGCAGCCACTGAGCTGCTCATAAAACTGAGATTCTTTCAGCGCTTCCATCTGCACGCTCAAGCCCTGATTCCACAGATTAATCTACTCAAACACTCTATGACAGCTCAACACGATGAACACTGATCACATTTTCTCTTTTGTATTTTATTTCACAATACATAGTCCCAGATATACCTTAAGCTTGTGTAATTTCTCTCATTCATTTTTTAAAACATGGCCTAAAATAAGATTAATAAATATTTAATAATTTATGCAGCTTTAAAATATAAGAAATGGTACTTTAAAAAATCTCAATCAGAATCCGTGGGATCAAAGGACGACACAATATAACAAAATATTTCTTACAGAGACAATGAGTCCAAGTTTGCATGGCTACAATTAAACAATTCTATCGCTATTAATAAAGACACAATTATAATACAAAATCATTTAAAACTACACAGAGCCTTAAAAAAACCAATTCAAAGTAAGTCTTCCAATTTTAGTGCTTGATCCTGCCCTCTTTGAGCTCATTTGAAGTAGCAACACTGACTTGACTGCCTGCAGAAATACCACTGCGTTCTACACGTACCTGAATATCCTGACAATATAGGTGCATACGTCCTTATCATTCATACGCTGCTCTAGCACCACAGAGAGCTCAGAGACCGCACCACTGCACATGAGCTGGCATCTTGCCGGAGGTAAGTCAGCCAAGTTTCGCAAAGTAGCTGTCAGCTGCATATAGGATATTTAAAGATTTATTAACCACAGCCGTTTACAACAGAATCCACACTAATTTGAAAATTTAATAAAACTCAGATCCCATTTACAATGTCTAAGGCAATCTGAATGCCCTGTTAACACTCTGCTGGTATGTACCTACCAATAAATTATAACAGGAAACGTATAAGTAACAAAATTGTGTATATTGAAATAATTGTTTGAAAATGAAATATTGATACTGGTCTTTGCCTGCATGTAACCTCCTTCTTTGAGGGAAACATTACCTTGCATATGTTTTTAAGTCTCGCATGCATGCATACAACCATATATCAACTGGAAATTAGGTGAAATGTTGTGGATAAAGTGATTTTTTGCATAATGTCTGATTTTGCACATTTACAAGTTTTACAAGTAATTTTTGCAAAATTACAAGTCTTGCAAATTGATACTGATATATAATATATTTTTGAGAATAACTATAAGTTGAAAATGAAGATTAATTTATTTTAAAAGACAATAAAATTTATTTTGATTTAAAAAATTTAAAAGTTAATCAAGATCAAGAGAAATCCACTATTTGAACAGTATAAAAATGAAAAGCTTAAGTCCTCAAGTTTACTTTAAAGAAACCAAAATATTTTCGGAAGATACTGTTCTATTTCAAGGAGTTTTAAGCATAAAATATCCATCACTTGTAGATATGCAAAATGAATCAGTTATTGCATATTTTGAAATGCTCTGGTTCTCTTCCAAGATAAGGGTATTCAAATGCCAAGGTCAACAGGCAATGACACGTAAGTTAACTGTGGATCTAAACCAGAACTTACTATAAAATTAATGTCAAGTCTTTTAATCTAATATGCATATGGAAATTTTTCAAATTTTCCTTATTCTAAGAGCAAGGTATTTCACTTCAATTTAGTTTTAAATGTAGTTTGATAAGGCACGAAGATTATCTGTTCAAATTGTTTGTAATCACAAAAACCTCTAGAAATTAAGTATTTTATCACTCAATTGGATGGCTTGTCCAGTGATACATAATTGCTACTTTTAAAGGAAAAATCTGACAAACAACAGGCTAAGTTGTTGTGTTTGAGGAGTTTTTGCTCATCAGATTCTGTGCACTACTCTATCCATTCTCCAGCAGCTGTCAAATTTGCTGTCCTACTTCAACAAATTTGACAAATTTGTACATGTCTTCAGTTACTACATGAATGAAGTATGAAAATGCAGTTCAAGATGTTCCGCAATGGAACAAGAGGAGAAGGAACAATGTAAAAATGGAGAAGCAAGGTATAGAGGGAAAAAAAATATGTGATACGTGAATGGATTTAACTAAATCAGCACTAAATATGAAATGCATACTATACTCAGAATAAACAGAAACTGAACCTGTGGAAGCCGTTTGCTTTTACCTCTTTTTTTAAGAAGACACCTAAAGTCCTTTGTTATTTTAACTAAACAACTGCATAAAAATACATTTCCAGATATGCATTCAAAAATCAACACAACACTGGAGAAATATTTTAAAATAAAAATATTCTGATCAAATACTTTACTATTCAAAAGTTTTGGTGGAAAAAGTCCTGCCAGATGGAATAGACACAGAAGACTCCATTCAGTGCTCACATACAAGAGGCTCACAGCCAGCCTAGGATGATGATATTTGTTAAGCCCTAGCTAAACTTCACAATAAAGAAAATAAAGGATAACCACATATTACAAGTGTTGTTCAAAGGCAGACCAGGGCTTTCACTGCAAAGAGACTTACATATTAGAAGATTAAAAAAAAAAAAAAAATGTTTATCAATATAATGGTGTGGGGGTCTCCAAAAAGAGACTAAAATTTTTCGCTGCCCAAGACAGATAGACGGTTCAAAATCCTCCAGCAGTAAATTCTATCAAGAGACATCCTCACACAGAGACAGGTTGGAAAGGAAAAGCAATGCAAAATATATACCCTTAAATGTGCAATGTACAATGAAATTCAGAAGTTCATAAAAATATATATCCACCAAAGAACAGCTAGTATGCAAGTGAAATTTGAATAGTACATATTAAAAAGTAATAGACACTACCCAGACAGCAGATGAATTCAACAGATACTTGGATATTAGGAAAAAATTTTTTACAATGAGGATTGTAGAACACTGGCACAGGTTGCCCTGAGAGGTGGTGGAAGCCCCATCCCTGGAAACGTTGAAGGCCAGGCTGGATGAGGCTCTGAACAACCTGATCTAGTCAGGGATGTCCCTGCTCCTTGCAGGGGGGTTGGACTAGATGACCTTTGAAGGTCCCTTCCAACTCTAACCATTCTATGATTCTATGATTGCTTCAAGCAGACTACATGATTCAGGGAGAAATGCCTAACAATTGGCTCTAGCAATCCTCACCAGCCCTAATCCTTATGTTGCCATGTGAAAGATCAAATTCACCCAAACAGAAAATTTAACAGCACACAAATGCTATTTTTAAAGTAGAAGACATTTAAGTGCTTTTCAATTAAGGAACGTAGAGTACTTGTTAAGTCTTGTCAGTGACACTTCAAAAGCCTTGGCTTTGAATAAGCATTACCATATCTCACATAAATCTGATGAGACTATTAGGTGAAGCAACATAAAATGAGTCAAAGATTATCTTTGTTTCATATCCTCTATTAAGGAAAAATAATTATTATTACAAACATTTTTTTTCTTGTATTCTCGGACTTCTGTATAAAATCCTTTATGTAACAATTAAGAAATCAGAGGACTTTATTCCCACAAAAAGGACCTGGCAAGATCATGTATAACACTGCCATCTGGTGATTGTGCAATTATACGATTAAAGAATGAAGAGCTGGTCCCAGTGATCTCAGGTATTTCAGTTATCTGGATTTAAAGATGACAGAGCCTCCCTCAGAGACCACTGTGACTATATAAGGTGGTTTTCTCCTCCAATATAATTTGCTCTCTTTTCCTGAAGACTTGTATTTATTCATTATTACTGTATGTAATTTAATCTTTTGCTACAAGTTTAAGCATGCCACAAAAACTTCCTTTATTCTGAAGACATGAATCACCGACAAAACTTTCTTCAATACTATATCCCTGAAAACAGAAATATTCCTATATTTCTGTATGGTGACTGAACAATTAACTCACATGAAAAAAAATGGTGCACATTAATGTAGATTTTTTTGGAGAAACTGATATAAGAAAGTCGCACAGGAATTCCATAGCAGCAGGAATCACTACTTTTCTCACAAAATAGGAAGAAAAATTAAGTATCTGTACTACAATAAAAGAGAATATAGACAAATGAAACAGCAACCTCAATAAGAAACACTTAGTATTGTCTTTTCCACAAAATTCTTGAGCCCTTCTTAGAAATAGCCAGTCTATTCAAACTGTACAGAACAGTTTTGCTACCCTTCCAATCATACTGAAACAGCAGAGGCAATAATGGAAAAAAAAAAAGTGTAAATTGTAACATTTTCCTTCTACATATTTGCATATTAAACTCTTGATTTAAAAAAACCCCTAAATTTATCCACATACAAATAACTGAAGAGAACACATTTCCGCAAAGTTGTGGGGAAGCTCAGACAGCTAGTCAAACAGCTGAAAATAATCTGATTCATTAGTTTTATTACTTGGACATCATTTGTTATTTTTAAATGCCCCAACTGGCAAAAATTTATTTTTATATCTACTTAACATAAATTTCCATCTCTTTCTACTCAACAAGATTCCTATTATATGTGTTATGTGATTAATGCCAACAGTAGCCAGCAAACATTTGTTTCATTTTCCTATGAAGTCCCAAAAGCTTACAGTTATACATTCACTAATCTTTACATCAATGATTTCTAAGACAAATGCCAGGAATCTATCTGGCAAATCCTTAACAAACAAAAAACCCACAACCTATGTTTAACTTAAGATTTAGCTACATAGCCATTTGTTTTTTTTTCTAAAACACTACGGTTTTAGGGGAAAAGATTAATTTTCATAGCCATCACTCATCACAGTACCTCCTATATGAAAAGATAGTTTTGAGTCTGTTGCCTTCAAAAAGCTTTACAACTACTTTTTCCTTAAATTATAGTTGTTCAGAAACACTTTGTCAAAGAAATATAGCTATGTTTTCCTGTGCATTTTTTAAAATTCATTTTTCTTGTAATAAAAAGATTTTTGTAATCTCTTAGAATATTGCAAAACCGGTTTGTATTTATTGTCCTGAATAACTACACGTAAACTTCTTAAAAATAAGTCTATTCAAGTATAGGTACAACTCTGTCAGTAGCACGTGGGGTTAGCTTATCTCCTCTAACTAAATTTTTTAATTTGCCCTTGAAGTGTGTACTTTTAGAAATAAAAGTAAATGCTAACCTGGACTAATAGGTGGCCCAAGTTGGAGAAATATGTGTCATTTTCTTTTATATTATTAATCTGCTTCATTAATTGCAGCAACATTTCAATCGCTCCTTTGTTGACCATTTCATTAAGAAGTACCGCATTTCCAGACATGAATTTTATAGCTCCCATGCAATATAAGAAAGCTTCATTGTTTTTTTGTAGATCTTCAGTTCTCAGGACCTCCAACAAACAATCTAAAAGGAAAATCATTATTCAGAAAGCCTAATATTAACATTTATATTTGATACAGTCCAGTCACTGAAGAGATTAACAACGGGGGAAAAAAAACCCCAGACTGAACTCTTTAGAATACATTTCTAACAAGTAGGCTAGAAAAAACTGAGTATTTGGATTGAAACCAAGAAACAATTTTTGATCAATAAGAGAATAGGCCTGACTCTTGTTCTCCCTGTCTTCAAAAACCAGCACTAGTTGTAAATATATAGCAGTAATGATTGAAATCCTAAATCAAGATTTGCAAAAGTGATTCTGTACTGGAATTTTGTGTACTAAACATGTGACATTCTTAAGAGGTTTATTCCCACTACTTCTTTAATAATCAAATATCTTAAAAGTATCTCAAATGGAGCACTAAAAAGCAGAGGCGTCTAATCCCAATTTCACATTTGAAGTCTGTTTGCAACAGTTTTAGACTTTTCATAGAGGTAAAGTTACTGTAGCGCTTTTGCTTTGTGCTACCACTGTCATTATCTGAAGTGTTAAAACTAACAGTTGTTAGCACAAGCTTAATGTATCTTTCACAGTCAAATTGAGACATTCTGAATTTGGTAGGTGTATCCTAAATAAATAAGTAATCCTAACCAATTTTATACTTCTGCATTTCTAGTAACTGATTGAAATTGATATTTGCTTCTGCTTCCTGGATTCCACCCAGTTGAATAAAAACATTTTCCCATCTTATTAAACTTAAGAGATTTCTAAAGTTTTTTCTGTCTCATCTCAAGCTGAAACTCTGTCCAAGTATATGGGTGTTTATGGATGAAGTACACACACCCCCAGCTCTTGCCCAAACTCTCACTCTCACCCATTGCCTGGTGATCAGCTAAATCGCTTGGGTTACGGCAATGTGAAAAATCAGTTTCAGGTCCCTGCTCTGCTTAGTATCAAACAGGGTCTTGAACAGTAGCTGTCTATTATGGGATCAACCGTTAATTTATTTCTTCTAGTTGGGCTGCTACACTGCACATATACAGTTCACAGGGCCAGAGGAAGAAAGAGAAATTAAATCTATAACCCAGTGGTTGCAAAAGGGATCTGAGTGATTATGATGACGGCCCAGGTTTATGCCTTTGGCCTGGATAAGGTGGGTCCAAAACATAAAGACTGAATAAACAAACAAACAAACAAAAGCCTACCAAAAACTTTCTTTCCTTCATGAGTATTTAAAATACAGGGAAAGAAAAGCAAGTGAAAGAAAAGTAAGTGAAGATGGAAATAAGAGCAAAAAAACCAAATGGTTACACATAGCCACTCAGCTTGTCCAGATTTTTGTATGATACTAATCTCTAAAAACTAGTTTTCAGTATCCACTCAAGTTGAGCAATCTGAGCTGTTCTCTTTTCTCTGAGTCCTTTCCTGCTAAACTTACTGCTGGAAAGGCTTATCTGGTCTTTATTTCTGACAACACTCACATACTAAACTTTAACATGAATACTCTCATTTATTTAAGCAGATACACACATGTTTTAACTTACGCACATGTAATAAATGCTTGCAAGATCAAGGTCTACATTAATAAAAGATAATGAAGTTTTAAGACCATCAATTGATACTGAGTATCATTCATACATTGTCATTTTCTTCATATTTCTCCTATTGCATGGTGTAACTAACAAACAGTTACAATTACAAAAGAGATCTTAGAGCCATAGCTGACAATTCTCCAAAACTTTGCTCAATGTGCAGCAGCAGTTAAAAAATGCCAAGAGTTGTTCTCAGTATCCTTCCTGATGATGGCCAAGAACATAGACAGCATTATTTTGCTTCTATAAAATTCGGTGCAGACACATTTTGACTTCTATATACAGTTTTGTTCTGTGTATCTCAAGAAGGATCTACTGGAGTTGAAGAAGGTACAGAGAAGGGCTACTAAAACAACCGAGAGAATGACACAATATCCTTTCAAAGAGAGCTAGAAGGCTGAGATGCCTCAGCCTGAAGAGAAGGCAGAGATACGTGATATGACTGTGATTTAGAAAATCATGAAGGTGGAGGGTAAGCTGATTGTAGAAACTCTTATAAATCCTGCAAAACTACAAGCAGAGGCATGATGAAAAGTAGACAGGTTTAAAACAGCAGACAGAACTTCTGGAACTTATTGTTCTACGATACTGTAGAGGTAGACAGAATCAAAAAGTTCAAATGGGAATTAAGCAAATTAATGAACAAAAAAATCTATAAACAGAGACTAAAAAGGCAGGGATGCATCATCTGATCTCTCTAATAGAATGTAACCATTCTGGATGCCAGGGAAGCACAGGGGAAATGGGTCACAGAAAACACGTAGGCTTCCACGCTTCTCAGAAATAGCATTCCCTATCATCATCGTTAGACACAGAATACTGGACTAGGTGGACCATTAGTTTGACCTAGCAGGCAATGTTTAGTGTGTGACAAGGTTAACTCTGAGAATGTTTCCTGAAAATTCATCAATGTACCCACTGATTTTCAACATCTAACTTCTATGCAAAAACAGAATACATACCCAATAATCTATCATTTTGAACGATGTAATCATTTTTTTCATTCCTGCAGATTTTAAATGCAAGCTTGCAAACACCAAGAAGATTTTTTCCATCCACTTTCATCTACAAAGAAAGTAAAAGACATACATAAAAATGACACCTAAAATCTACATACAAAAATGCACCATAACATTTTAAAAGTTTAGACATCATGACAAACTTGTATTCTCACAGAACTATTAAATTCCAGCTGAAACCCTGACAATACACTGAAACAAACTGAAAAGTTTGCAGAATGAAAGGACTCTGAAACCTAGTTATTTTAAGCTCTATTTAGCAAACTGTGCTGACTGACTTTAAAATAACAGATGATATATAAACTTTTAATATATTTTCTGCAGGCAGTATATAAATAATTTGCACATTTTCTTCTCTAACTTACTTTTACAAAGAAATTCTGCACATGATTCACTGGTATGGCCATAGATGCCAAAACAGGGAGAACTCCAGTACAACAGCACATGTCACAATGAAAGTTATTCTCAAATATCAGAAAACAAAGATCTTATGATGTACAATAGTTATTGAGAGATTATAAAACTGAAGTAAAAGTGTTAAAAATACAATGAGAAATCCCTTCCTCTCCTCTGCATTTCAAGGGCAATTTCTTCTTTTGTTCATGAGTTTTAAAAAAGATTCCACGGAAAAATGTCTGTAACAGAACTGTTTGGGTTTTTGGGTGTTTTTTGTTTTTTTTTTTTTTTTTTAAAGAAAAAGCACCACTTAACATCTAGGTAGTACCTAAATATATATAATTATATCTTCTGATTAAAATAACATATGTTACCTTAAAGGAAAAGCCCCCCCAGCACACACACTAATTACTAAAATGTCTACAACACAATGCTGGTATCCTGTCACCAGTGACTGTCCATACATACTTCGTGGAAGCTGAACTAATAGGTTCAAAAGCACCAACTTAATTGAGAGTTTTAACCAGAAATACTAGAGGAAGAGGTAATTACACTTACTCACTTTCCAAAAAAAACCAAAACAAAACAAAACAAACTGTTTTGGTATTTTCAGATAAAGGTGTTTAATAAGGTCAAGATATTGTTCAAAAACTAAACTTCACTTCTATGCGTAATTGTTTAAGTTATTGTGTTGTTTAAATCCCTGCATGTGTATCCCAGCTTAGGACACTGTCTCTTTTCCATGCCTAAGCAATATTCCTGCCACCATACACCAGTTATCCTGTTTTGTGTCCCTCTTTCCTCCCCCAGAGGTAATTTCTCGGCAAAGATAGGCTCCAACAAGTGCCAATCTCGATAAATGGGAAACCAATATCCATATGGCAAGAAATTGTGCTTAGAAAGGGTTAGTTTAAATACAGTTTAAAAGTATGACATTAAAAATTAAATGTAAGTTGCAATTCACGATTTTGAGCTTCACATTCTACAAAACAGCATTTTAAAACACTTACAGCCAGAATAATCTTTGCCAGCTTCAAGCAAAGTAGATCTGAATCAATGTCTACAAGCTTATATAATGTCTTCAGAAGCACGCTTCTTCTTGTAAATCTTTTTCCAAGCATATTTCCTTCATTCAAGGCTTGATAGAGCTTGGTGCAAGCCAGACAAAGATTTTCTATATTGTCTTCTACTTGAAGGGCATAGGAAGAGAGAGAATAAAAAATAATTATCAGTGTAACCTTTTCCAGAGGACCTCAATGGAGAAAGACACAGGAGAACAAAATAAAGAATGGGTTGCACAACAACAAAAGTAAGGCACCCAATAAATCTCTTTAAAATGACAACGTGATCCTCAGAAACAGTTTTATGCTGCTCTTTCAAGAAGAGACTCAAGCCAAGCAATCACAGAGCCAAAATAATTCCTGAAGCTAAAGAGAAACTCACCTTTAATGTTTAATAATCAGATTGACCAAATGCCTACCAGGAAACTGTGAAACCAAATATACTCTTTAAAGAGCTCCACCAAACATTACATGCAAAAAAAGAGACAGGTATGGAGTATTTTTCTGCCCATACACATAACCTAATATATGAAAACTTGCTAGGATTGAGAACAAGTGAACGTAAAAACTCCTTAGAACTCTCTAATGCATAGCAGAGCTGCAAGATATATTTGAGTGGACTGTTTGCCTATTGACAAAAAAAAAAAAAAAAAAAAGTCATCTACCTCCTATCCTGAGTCCCTCAGGCACCACTTAAAAAATACAAAAACAAAACCTACATTCAACTATTACAAAATCTGCATCTCAACACAACGGAACCATGTACAGGTTTAGTTTAGAGGGCAAAGGAAAAGTTTTGTCTATTTTTAAAATTCAGGGTGGGTTTTTTCTTTTTTCCTTTTCTTACATTTGCTTTTGTCTATAAGGTGACACTAATAAAGCAGTGTATAAATGCACCTGAACTGTCTGTATAAACTCTGCATGTACTCAGGATGTACTTCACAGCTGAAACAGTCATATTCAAGGAGGCAAAACACTTGTGATGAAATATATATTGACAGGAAATTACGACAAAAACTATGATATCTTAAGCCCTCAAACCTGTAGATAGATTTAAGGACTCACCTCATGCTGAGTAGTGCCTGGAAGCTCTCAGTTTGGATCATCATACTCAAGGAACAACAATGACTACTCCATTTCTACTCCCATCATGACAGAAAATTTAACAAAATTTACCATGATTCTAAACTCTCTGCTCCAATAAGCAGTGAAACAAGAGTGGCAAGGAACCAAAAGGTCTCCATTTTTATCAAAATTAACGACAACAATAAAAATAATTCATCACTCATCCCATGGGGTAGTTTTGAAGCTTATGCACCCTTGAATACTGGAATGTAACAAAATTCAGTATTTGCTCCTCTAGAAAAACAGACTTTTGTGTTCTATTTGCTTTTGTCACATAACAATCAAGCACATGATATTCATAATATTTTAGACAATAATTAAGTTCCAGATTAAACTTCAGATTCGTTTTTGAATTGAAAGTTTTATGCAAATATTTGTGAGGCAGAAAGGGGAAGAAAAAGTATTTTCTATTAATATATAAAAAAACTAAATGCATTCTCAATATACGTGCAAGGAATTAGCTGAAAGATATGAAGTATGTGACTGCACACAAAACTGAAAAATACTGAATTCCCAACAGACCCACTCAAAACATTAAAATTATGGAATTCTAATATTCATTTTTATAGGAAAAACTGCAATTTTGCAGTAAACAGTCTAAATGAAGCAATATAACATGCAGCTGCAGGAGGCAATGGTGCAATTCAGTTACAATCTGTGTGAATATTCAAGAAGCAGCAAAACTCAACTTCAAGGTTTCTGTAGTACTACATTCAATCAATTGGTGAGAAAGTATCATTAGATAATTTCATCTATTATTAGAAAAACTAAGCCATAATGAAGTTTAAAAACAAAAACAACCCAACACACTAACCAAATCAAGTAAAGACTGCAGAACAGGGGCATGAAAATTGATTTTCCTTAGTTACATTCATGACAAGGGAAAGACATTATTAGATCTTAGCTCTAAATAATATTTTGCTTACCTATAAAGAACATCTCACTATGCAAAACTTTAACTCAGTGGCTCATATTCTACAATCTCAGCATTAAGGAAGGAAAATGTGAAGCTGCATAGCTGTTTTCAAATTTCCTGATCACTGTTTTTCCACACATCAGTGACAGACGTGGGAATGAGAATCCTGTCTTTTAAAAATAATTATATGTTTTGGGAATCACTCAGTACTGTACAGGTGTTTCATACTCATCAACATCTGCAAAATTACGCAAAAAAAAATTTCTAATCTCTACCATGCTATAATGAACACTGAAGAGATCCTGTAAAACAGAACAGTCGCCTAATTCGACACTCACTCTTAGCCACTTGTAAAAACCAATCTACTTTCTATATTCCCACCATTCAAATAAATATAATGTCTACAGAAGTTACCGAAACAATCTTTTGAATGCAATGTTAAAATGTATTTCAGAGTTCAGTCCTTGAAACCATACTTAATTTACTCAATTTTGCTTCAGTATTCTGGGTCATTACATACTTTCTGAGATACCTAACACTTTAGGAACAAATGGAAATTTTCATTAAAATTTCCTTAGTTTTCTAAAATTAATTGAGACCTTCAATACAGTCTATGCTTAAAACAGTGAATCTGTGCAGTACTTCATTCTTAAAATTATTACCTCATCACTGATTGCTAAGCTAGCAGAGCTGTCTAAGATAAGGTAATTTAATCAGACAAGATCTTCTCTAAACCAGTATTTTTTTTTTACAGAACCACAGAATGGCTGAGAGTGGAAGGGACCTCTGGAGGTCATCTGGTCCAACCGCCCTGGGCCACCTAGAGACACTGCAAAGTCACTGAACATATGAAAGCATAAAAGGCTACATAGTCCAAATACTATTATTCTTTTGTAGTAAATGCAAAAAAGTCCCATGTTTCCTGCAGGGAATGGTACAGAAAAACCCTTTCAAGAACCGTGTTACCCACCTTTTTCCAGTTCAGGCAGAATTGGTAGAATCTTCATACGCCAAAAGATTTCTTCCTCTTCTGCTTCATGTGTTCTTGTTTCATCCTCTAAGCCTTCAAAATACATTAAAAACAAAAGCACATATTCAGTGAAGGTTTCGACTTCTACACAAATAACTAACTACAAATACATTTTGCTATATTCCGGGTTGTTCTACTTATTCAAGCTTTTGTTTCTATTTACATTTTCTCAAAAACAAAAGTTTCAAGAAAAACTAGATAGATAAATGTTTTGATATGTAAAGCTGTACTGTAAAGCAAGATCTGTTTTTGTTTGCTGACATTAATGTTTCATTTGATCACTGAACTGGAAATTAATGACTACTTTTACATCAACATGTCCTACTATTTTTCAGCTCTGTGTCCATGTGAAAGCTTATTCTGTGTTAAAAAATATCCATACTACAGACAATCCTCCAGGATTCTACAACCATATCTAGTGTATATGCACAATATTATATTAAGCATGGTAACTGACTCCTTTGTCAGTTAGAGAAAAATAGTCTTGTTAGTCATCCCATCCTGTTAGCAATTCTAACCACTTCATGCAATTAATTTGGAGAACTTCTCACCTGAATTTTTGTAAAATGCATGCTTCCCTCTTATCCTCTGTTATGTTAAACAATTTCTCACACAGCATCTTGGGAAATGAATAGGAAACTACAGATATCTGAAAGATGTTCTACCTCCAATAAAAATATCAGAAATCTTAAAGGCAACCAACTCCCAGTTTTCTTGTTAACCTCAACCAATTTCCTCCACAGTGACTGAGAAAGAGCTACTGTTCATCATCAGAAACCTTGTCCATTTCACAAACACACATTTTCAAAAAACATTTCAGCTTTTTTTTTTTTATACTTTGCTTCAAAAAGAAAAGACAAAAAAAGTCTACCAGGAGACATCAAGTTAGAACTTGGTAGACTGAAAAATTCGTGGTCTAAAATTCTTCTGGAAACAAGACTGGAAGTGTGAATCTGTTTTCAGATTCGACAATTTGGTGAAACATGGTTTATTACAAAATGGATTCCAGAATTGACCTTGTATCACTAGGAATCACTAGTAGTGATTCCTACTACTACTACTGTAGTATCACTGGGAATTATTCCGACTTGCTGAACATACTTTTCACATTCACCTGGCACTACAAGAAGTAAAAGAATTCTAGTCTTGACCATTGGCCTACTACAGCTGGAGAGCCAAAGCTTCTGTGCAACTTGTGTTTTAAAGGAGCTAACAATTGCTTACAAGGTGTACGTAGGCCTATTTTTGGAGTTCAAGATTAGGTTAAGCTCCTTATCTTGCAGGCAATCAAAGTTGTTATTATAAAGATGAGGTTTGCTTTGTTGATTTTTTTTTTTTAAATAAGGAAATAAAAGTCACACAACTCCACTATATAAAATTAAGAAAGCCATTAAGAATATATACATTTTTAAGTGACAGATTTGTCAGAAAGTGTCTCCTAGTTTCATTACTAGCTCTTGCATTTAAATAACAATGTAAATTCTTAACATAATCATTATCAAACACAAAAAATACTGTACTACATGATAACACTGATATTTAGATATTTTAATAATGAGAACAGTATCTCAAGAACTTCAAAAAATTACTGTCTACTGAGCATTACTTGGAACAATGAAACAATTAAAAACTTCCTGACTATTTTAAAAGCTTGCTCTTTAAAAAAAAAAAAAAAGCAGATGCTTTTTGTTTATCTGTATTAACTTTTAACTGTCTACCTATATTTTACACAGAATGAATCTATCAATTATATCTGTTTCAACAGATTATACAAAAATGCTGCTGTTTCTTAAGTAATAGACTGGCAAGTGTGTTTTTACAATAACTATATATTGTTAGTGTGTGCATATATACATATTAGTATAAGTACATGTTATTATGTAATATTACTTACTTTGTAGACCTTTTTTATGTTCTAGATCAAATGAGTTAATAGTCTTATTTAGATTGATGAGTAGTTTAATTAATAGCAAAGCATTCGCAATGAAATGAAAGTTCTGCTATGGATAATGTAAGAGCGCAGTTGAAATGAGAACACTAGAATAGCGTGCGCTGTTCCTTCCTGCCACAAAACCCACATATTGACTCTATTATTTCTTCTCTTTCCAATTTGTAGCTACCTCTCAAACTAAAAGATGGACCTGACTTTCTAACTACACACATGCTTAACTTTATTAAGCAAGAAATAGAATAGTTCATATATGCTTTTGCAGATATGACCAAACTTCTTACTAGGAAAAAAAATTACAAAGCCATCCAATTTTTAGGTAAGAACAAAAAGAACTGGTTTTTGTGCCACTCTGCTGCAGTTGTCTCACATTCATCAGAAAAATGTAAGAACCTAAAAGTCATAATGCCATAATTTTTTAATGCAATATTTTTTAAACAAATATCTCTTGTAACTAGGGGGAAAAAGAAGATAATCAGCTTTTACTAAACAATATTAATCCTAGCAATAGGAACAAACAGGAAAAACGTTACTATAAAGAAAAGCAACATTAATAAATTGTAAACTTGCATGTCTCTGTCCTGGGAGATTTTTAAGGAGCTGATGAAAAGTTATGGCACTAGTTGTATGTAAAATATTACAGAAGCTGTACTGAACCTTGTCATTGAGTGAAACACAACTCAACAGCAAAAATACTCAAGCAAAGGAATTCAGCAAGTCAAAGTTCGTTGTCTCAGTTTTTCATAGGTCTTAACCACAGCTTTGCATTCTGGTCAAAAAATATCCCTAATCAGTCTACATTTATTGGTTGCTGTTTTTAGCATGTAAATACAAGAGCCTTAGCAACACTGAGCTTTCAAAAGCTGTGTACTGCCTGACTTATCACATTTAGCCTTTTCATGGAATACTGAGCAGCTACAAATATATCAATATTAAAACAGTATACCTCCTCTTTAAAATGTGAAAGTATAAACATAAATCACACCAGAAAACAGAAATAATCTCTAAGTGAACACTCCCCCCTGGACCCCACGATAGAGAAGAAATGATTGAGAATTCCTACTGCTATCCCACTGCTTATTCTGGGATTAAAGATAAAGTATGCACAAACTAAGGAAGCTACATGTTTTAAAAGTGGATATAAAAAGAAACCATCCTAGTAACACAAATGATTTTTTCAGTAGCACAAATAAAAGCTTATAAACAGAAAATACAGCCCCATAGAATACTAACTCCCATGACATGGTAAATTCTCTCAACTCCTCTGAAGGAAATGAAAGCAGAGCACATTACAGCTTTCGCTGGAATGATCCAGAATAATGCAACTTCTTAGTTCTAGAAAAATACTAATAAAGCACAATAATAGCAGAGTAGGAACTTCAGGTTTCCATATCAGACTCTCAAGCATGCACTTGTCATGTATGAAATGTGCCAGCTATGAGGAAAAATTAATTAAAATCTTTCAGGTAAAATTAGAAAAATACATCCCTACAGGGCAATCCAGAATCTGTATCTTCAGCTAATATAGCTTGGCATAACTTTATTAGTTTCTGTGCAACTATGCCAGCTTATAAAAAGTGATGGGCAAACAAGGTGTTAATGAATTGGCAAATTCTTAAGCCTACATATGGGAAAAACAAGAGAAAATATCAACAGATTTTTAGAGTGAAGATCTCTTGAAGATTACTTCTCTTTACCAACAACAGTAAAAAAAATCTAATACATCTAGAAAACAAAAAATATTATTCAGTGAAAAAAGAAGAAAAAGATCTTCAAATTCCCCAAATTAGATTATTTCTGTTTGACTGTATTTCACTTTTTTTGACTGGAGATTGAAATGCCTTATGAAGTACCTGTTACTCTTCTTTTCCAGTCTGTAGTCCTTGGCCACGATGAACTTGTGCCAGGCTTTTTCATCTGGTCACTAAAAGATACAGTATAGAAACACACAAATAATTGTATATTAGAATACAGTGCTCAAAATACTCCTTTCTTCACACGCATTCAGTACAAGATCTGCATATTAACAACTAATTGGAAAGGTAGTAAGTTATTTTACTAAGTTAGTAGGCTATCTGCTCATTAAAAATGACATATAAATACAACTTTCTCCAGTATGTATTACAGAAAGCTCCTTCAGAAACACTGACATATTTACACCACAAGAGGTCACCATTACGGAACACAAAATCTAAAACATTTCCACTTGTACAATAAAATTGAACCAAACTAAACTCAGAAAGATCCAATTTTTGTTTTATCATCAGTTTAATTAACTGAATATAAACTAGCCAAAAACCATAAGTTCATCCATTCACAAGGATAGTGATTTCTTCTGATAGAATTAATACTTTTAAAAGATTTAATGAGAAGAATTTTCAAAGAAACAAACACTTCAGTAACCTTCAACATAAATATTAGTATTTCCAGGTCTGCCAGTGAATTATTGCTAACTGTGTAGAGGTCACTAGTTCTGTTAGTACAAGAAACACACGTGTTGTCATTTCTTTGTAAAGCAACAGTGAATAACGTCAGAATTCCTGCTGATTGTATGGTAGTCTTTCTTCGGCCAGAGGAAACTACAACGTGTGATAAATTTATTGTTTGCCTAGCTACACACTCAAGCAGCACTGATCTAAAAGAAATATACAAGATATAGACTCTCTTTGCTATTAAACAAGAATCTTTCCTCCTTTAAATTCTGTACTAAAGACAAAGGTCTTAATCTATGTTTTCTATTCTCAGTGTATGTTTAATTTAACACTTATTGCATTTATAGTTCATGAACCAGTACCACCTAATCTCCTAAATTTCCTTCTAAAGATAACAGCAGCATGTTAGCAATGTTATTCCAATTTTTTTAACCTGATAATTTAGTTGCTATGAGGCTTAAGGCTGAACTGTTGTTTAAGTGGTTTGCTGGATTGGCGCCTAAATCCTGTCTGCCAGTCCAGACAGAAGATGTAAGTCATCCTATCAACAGATGGAGACAGAATAAAAGAGAAAGCTCTTTTAAGATCACTTCCCTACAAAAGGGACTGGATAGCTCACTGTGGTCAGTCAAAAATTTCCCAAGCAATCATGTTACAGAGGAACACTTGCTTCATTATGGCTAATAGTGAATAATGTTTTCTTTTTACAGCATGAGCATTTAAGTGCTCCAAAATCCAAATGCTTACACAAACTATCTTGAAATTGTATCAGCTCATATACGGCAACTCCTACTCCTCTGGAGAAGCAATGCTTAAAAAAAACCAACCAAACAAACAAACAAAAAAAAAACAAACAAAAAAATAGACAAGTGCTTGCATCTTTACTCTAAAATAAACTGACATCAGTAAGAAAGAGAGTTTCTACAGCACACATTAAATACAGTTCAGTGTATTAATAGAAATAAAAATCTGGTTAACATTTATGTGAATACTTTGTCCTACAAATGTTAAAAATTTAAGAAATGATTCTACGAGATTCAGCTATCCCTAAAATCAAGACTATAACCTGAAAGGACACTGGATAAGCAAGAGAATAAGAACTTCAGTCACCTAACACTAATCCAGCCATATTCAGAAATCAGTATCTTCAGAATTATGTGTAGGCATGATGATACTATCCGCCTATATGAATATGGATGGTTGAGTTTGCTTTCCTCAGAAAAAGAGTTTTGTAACTATATCCTGTCCGTGCCTCTTCCCCTAAAATGTAAATCCACAGGATTAATCCAAGAAACCTCAACAAAGACAATCCTACAACTTCTGTAGGAAACAAAAGCAGTTGAATAGAAAAGACACTGAAGCAAAGGATGTGGTAACTTGAACACTTATCACATGGAAACACCACATATGTAACGTGAAGGGTAAGACCATGTCAAAGTCTGAACTGTGTCAAAAAAAAAAAAAAAAAGTTTGGTTGCAACGTATGATTTCTTAAACATCAGTATCAACCAGTTTAGAGACCTATGCAAACAGGAAAGCGGATTGCTGTACTGCTGGTATTCACGGAACAATCTGTACTTCTGGGAAACATCCCCATAAGTTAAACAGCTCAAATAGAACTCCCAGTATTTTCAGAAAAAGAATACACTGAACACATACATAAATGAGAATGACTCGTAGGAAGGCTTATCTTTAGGGAATATGCACAATATATGCATTTTGTGAAAGATTATAAAATCCCTTTATGTGTTTTTACCATGCTGCCAACTCCATTTTAGTTAGAGACTTTTGCTGCTTTGTTATCTTTTCACTTTCACGTAGGGCTGAAACTTAAGCAGCAATATAGTGTTAAGAACTATGCAGTTAAAATGTAATCAACCTACTCTAAAAAATAAGTTACCTCCTATTGAAGGGAACTGGCTTGTCGAGAGAGTGGTTGCCTTAGAAACAAAGTCAATTGGCACAAATGTGATCATCTGATAAGGGACTCATCAAGAAACCAACTGACAGAGGCTCTGATGATTTACAGCGGAAAAAGAACTTGGCAACTGGATCATCTCTATCCTTTTCATATAAAGGAGATCATAGTAGTCCCTATGAAGAAAACTGCTTTTTTTAATGTATGCAGACTATGAGGGCTTCCAAAAGGAAGGTGAGCCAGCACTGCAGTAGTGTGTTCAGTATTTTTTCCCTGAAAGAATACATAATTAAGTGAAAGCAGCATTTATGCAGAAACTCTACATGTTCAGATGTTTACTTGCTTGTTCTTGCCATGAACCTCTTGTTAATGCTAAGTCTGAAAACTCTCATCTTCAGTGGTATTCCAGGGAAAACTACATTTCTAAGAACTGCATCCCAGAGGCAAAGAATTGGGCTAGTTCTCTCCAAAGAAGCTGCACACAACACCATAGTCTGAGTCACAAACCTGAGTGTAAAATCCAAACAGGGGAACAGCGCTTGGGCTCTTTCCTTATACTGCAGAGCCTTAAACATCTGAGCACCTGGCTACCTCTTTACTTCTAAAACAGAATCTGGCAGTGGGCTTGAATTTTGGGGCACATCTTTCCATACAGTTACACCCTTAGCATGGTCTCTGCAACATTTTTGGTCCAAGAAAGGTAGTACTTTCCTTGACAAATGCCTGGGCACAGACAAGCAGAGGTAAGGACACTCTCAGCCAATATCTTGTGTGTGGTAGGCAGGTGATTAAGAGTACTTTTACTGTATTAACATAACCAAAACAAAGCAGTCGGCCACCAAGCCAGAGACTAACTCCTTTGTTTAATTTTTACTAATTATTAGTACAGATGTAGCCCTGGTGCTCCATAAATTATTTAATTACCAGTTAAGAGGGACACATAGCACAATACTAGCAAGTTAATAGTTCTCTACAGAATTGGCTCTAAGAAGCACATTTGATCAGTGAGGTAGCAAAGCTTAACTAGAAAGAATATTATCATCTTTTCTGAATTGTCAAACTTGAAGGCATTCTCTCCAGACACTACCCTCTCCTCTCCTCATGGTAAGGCTCTTGTAACATCTACATACTGTTAAAACTTCTTTAAGAGGCAAACCTAGAAAATATGGAAGCAGGACAAGAATAGAGAAACACAGTAACTGAGATAATGCAATAAAGAATATAAGAGTTAGTTTTCAAGGAGAAGAGAAAGAATAATGGGGAATGAGCAAAAGATAAGGGCAGTGGATATGGAAAAGGCCATAAGCCCCATACTATCTGCTCCTGCAAGTGCCAAGATCTCACATGACTTTGCTCCTCCAGAGATTATGAGCCTCTTCTCTCGTGCCCATGTGAACTGAATCTATGGACTCTCTCTCGAAGTAGAGAAAGGAACTTGGACCATCTCACGTAAACTGGAATCTGAACGCAGTCTCACAAACACAGAGAGCTACTCAAAAGCAGATAGTGCATAGCACACCCTGAGTAAACGTGAGGAAGCCATACACAGTAGACACTAGCTGGTGTTTGGAAATAAATTTATTTTTCATTTTTAAACAAGGAAATGAAAATGAACTATCAACTTTATGATCCAGAAGATGACAAGATTCTGCAGAGCACCCTTCAGTTTGTATTTATAAGTAGCTTCTGTTGGCGAATTGTACATGACTGCTTAAGGCAACTTCTTTGGGGTGGGGGGATGGTTGAAGACATCAGAACCACCAAACTGGTTTCCATTGACAGAAATAGAAGGAATATTAGGCTTAACATCCAAGGAGTTTATGGAGACTAACTAACAAAACATAATTTTCACTCAATCAGCTCCACCCAAAACTTTCCAAATACTAGTAAATCTCAAGCATCAGCAACTTTTTAACCAGAAAAAGTAACTTGGAAGATACCTGGAAAAAACACACAGCACACTACCTTCTGAAAGCACCACCTGTATAAACTAAAATAATACTAAAATTCACAGAATATACATTTACATACATTTTATAAAAATACTACACAGAATATGATCTAGTTAGTCCAAAAGCTTGTCTTCAACTACCTCTTTTCAGTGTATCAGAAGACATAAAACTGATAAGTACAAACACTGACAGAAAAACCTCTTCAGAAGTTCCTTTCTGATAAGAAGCTTTAGTCTGTGTTGCTGCCATGTGAAAGATCTCTTATCATCCATGTGCTCTTGATAAAACGTCAGCATCATTGCTAACTTACAGTAGCATTTTCTAAAGTAAAGTAATATTTAGTTGGGGGGTGAGATTCAGTTTATTTTAAGATAAATTTCTATGTCTTTTGAGTTTATTGCCTCTCAATTTCCTTTTATTTCTTTTAATTAAGACTTTTTTATTAAGTCAGAAAACTGTAATTACAAGCATACAATTTCTACACATCTGAATCTGCAGAGCATTTTCTGTATCTATAGAACCACAATTCTCATCTTCTTAATTCCTTCCTCGTAAGCAAATCTAAGCCCTGGATAGTTTCCTTGTTTGTCCTTAGAACCCTTCTATTTTTTTTGTCTTTATTTTGATAAGGTAAACAAAACCAGTCATACTTAATCTAGAAGTACACTAGCCATTTATGTAACAAAAATATACAAAAGTCATAATAGGTCACACTGAAAGTTCACCTTGCTCAGTGTCTTCTAACAGTAACCAGAAAGCTTCTCAGATGCCCCTAGCAAAGAGAAGGTGGTGTTGGGGTGTCCTGCCTGCAGTTCTCCTTCAGTTTCTGTTTTACACCCTGATGCATTCCCTCCTTCTTATTTTTTTTTCCATTTTCCTCCAATAGTCACTCAATTTCTCCCCAATGTATTTTCCTTCATTCCACCCGCTTCAGCCCCCACAAACTTCCTTTCTTCTAGTTAATTTAAACCCCAAAAACGTGAGTCACATTTTTACAAATTTTATTTTGGATCCTTGATATATTGATGTTTTCAGGTCTTCAAACATCTACGAGAGCAATTTCTAACTTTTCACAAGGCTCTAAAACAGCCTAGGCACTGCAACAAGTAAAAGATGCAGACTGTTTATACATAAATACAAGCACTGAACATCTGACTTTACAAACATATGTCGTGTGCATTGGAAAGCCAGACATGATGTATCTACACCCAAAAATCAAGGCATTTCACTAAGTAGTAAGAAGAATAGATTTAGAGCAATGCTAAGCAGACCCTGGGGGCCTGTTCAGGCAAGCCAGATGTATCAAAAGGACTACTAGGCACAAAGGTGTTCTTTCAGACTAGATCAGAGCTCAGTCCCCTGATTGTGGATAATCCTGAAACAGATACGCTATTTAGAAAGACTGCTGAGATGTTACTGACACATATATTCAGAGTGTGACTACATCTACACTGTAATCTGGGTTTATTTTTAACACTAGTAGTACCCAGGATGGCATGCCTTCTACTGATAAGGATCATTTGGCTATTTAAGCAGTTGTGTATTTTCCTTTCAACCAAAGATTCCCAAATCCTATAAGGACTACAAAGGGAAAAGGTGCAAGGATGTGTTGTGAAAGTATATACAACCAAAAAGTCTCTAAAAAGAACAGTCACAGGTAAATAACTATTTTTTCCTCTTTCAAGTGCCTGCCATGGGGGAGAAGGAAGAGCTCTTGTCACACAACCAATGAGGGTGTCACAATACACCCTCCTCTTTCAGGTATTTATATACATTGGTAAGACCGCTTCTGAGCCTTCTCTTTTCCAGGCTAAACAGTCCCAGCCCGCAGCCTCTCCTCATATGAGGGACTCCCTTCATCATCATAGTAGCTTATAACTCTGTCCACCTGCTCCATATCTCTATTGCACTGGGGAGCCCAGAACTGGACCCAGCACTCCAGGTTTGGTGGAGGTTTTCAAGATGCAAATGAACAGGGTGCTAAATAGCCCCATCTAGGCTTCCTTTTCCACAACAGATGATCTTTTGAGGTCCCTTTCAACCTGATCCGTTCTATGGACATGCTGTCGATCAGGATTCCCTTTTTCCACAAAGCTGCCTCACAGCTGGATGGCTCCCAGTATATACTGGTGCCTGGGATTCTTCCTCCTCAGATACAGGACTTTGTACTTGCCTTTGTTAAACTGCATGAGGTTCCTGTCAAACCATTTCTCCAGTCTGTCAAGGTCCCCCTGGACAGCTGCACAACCCTCTGTTCTATCAACTAATGGGTTGCTTATAAACTGACTGGCAGTTATAATTTTTCTAAATTATTCAGAACTGTGGCCTCATGAGCTCTCCTTCAGGTCTCTTGGCAAGAGCACTGGGGAGCAGGGTGCAAAGATACCTAAGGGGCTCTAGACCAAGTTTATCAGGGCACAGCCAAACTTGGCTGCTTCATCTCAAAAAGAAGGACGGCGGCTCCCGGGAAAGTTAAGAGGAACTAACGGTGATCCTGAGAATCAGGGCAAGAAGGATGATGCAGCAGACCCCGAGCCAGCAGTGAGGTACAAGGTGGTGCATGAATCCCAAGGCAGAGCAGAAGTCAGATGTGGAGCTGGAGCCAGTGAGAGAGACTGTGACTGATTTTCTCAGACAACGTTCAGTTACACAATGCTTAGCAAGCACCGCTTTGGAACATAAGCCCTCTGCTACCATGATTCTTCCACCGTAAGCATTTAGTGATCAGGAAACAAGAGTTCTAACTCTAAACCATAGTTACTGATTTTAATAACGAGACATTGCTGTGTAGACTTTGAAAGGAGGCATAAATAACATCCTAGTATTTTTGCCAATGCAACTAACAGGAATTGGTTTTAGCTTTTTGCCCAAATGAGAAAAATGAGTATTTTGCTTTATCATTCCCTCTCATAGAAATCAGTTTTTCCATATGCCAATTAACATTTGCATTTCTCATTAATCCATTTATTCCTATTTAATTATACTATCCTGACCTTTTATGTTGTGAAAAGAATATCAGAATTAGTTTTCTGTATTGTCCTTAATTGGTTGAATGGTAGGGAATATGTTTTTGCAGGTTTTGTTTTGTTTTAAAACAAGTTATTTCTTCCTTACCCATAACTTAGCACTTGAAAGACACTCTGTCTTTTCAGACAAAGAATTGATCTTCACTGAGCCACTTAAGAGAATGTGTCCCTATTTCGTTCAACTACCACTGAATTTCCCTTTCTATTATGTCATCTCAGGGACAAACAAGATAGATACAAACACAATGTCAAATAAGTAATAGGTCTGCCCCAAAGAAAAAAGAATTAGTATAATAGCTCAATTTTTAAAGACTATTTTCCTTTTAGAAAACATAGTGGAGACATCCTAAATTACTTGCAGATAGTTAAAAGAAATATAAATTAAAGTATTAAACCAATTACACAAATCTCTAGTCAGTCTGTTTCTCAGCTACAAAGTTTTTCAAAAGCATGCAAATAATTGAAAAACTGATAATACAGATGTCCAGCAATTATTTCAGGAATTGTTGAGGATTATATAATAAGTAACATCACCAGAAAAGACAAAAACAAGGGGAGTTAAAACTATAATTGAGACTATAACTGATACCATTGATATGAGAAAGAAAAAAAAGTAGAAAGGCAAGATAATTTGCAAAAATACATTGACAAATAGGCCAAATACACTCTGAGTCATCCTAAAGATGAGCAAATAACAATTCCTCTATAAACACGATCACGGGCACAGTCCATTACTCATGACAGCTCCAACGATAAAAGAATATAGTATTCTATTTATACAGGCTGTTGATTAAGAACTTCATGCACATGTTAAATAGCATGGCTTAAAAGAATAATAGAGGTTGATGAAAAACCTATATCCTTATTCTTTTTATTCTTCACAGTCTTTGCATCTTCTGCCTAATACAGAGAATATTAACAATATCTATTTGTGGTAGGTATTTTTCAGCAAGCAGACAACTGACAGCCTAATTCTAACTATAAAAACCACCTAAAATACTAGCCTAAAAATATTTCAGTCAGAAAACCACAGCATCTTCATCTTCCTAACTTGAATCTTGCATAAGCATTCTAATTCTAAACAAAAAATTAATCTAAATTCATTCTTACTATAACCCTACCTAGACTGAATTGCCATTCCTTCTTTACCCCTTGGCACACTTTTAGCATTCAATTGGTAATAAGGACTCACAAGACCTAGGTCTCCCAGATTTGGAGACCAATGACCTTATCCTGAAACTAATGACTAGACTGGAAAGACTCCCTCTGGAATAGGCAGTAAAAATTAGCCTGAACTCCACTGTCTTCCAGAATTGATGGGATCACAGGCAACAGCTACTTGTTGCTCTTTTCTTCAGAAGCCTACAAGAAGTTCTGAAAAAAGAATTCCTCATTCTCAATTTTTTCCTCAGTACTCCCTAACCATATATAAAACCAGGCATCTTTGAAGGTTAGATGTCATACTTTCTCTGGAAAACATGGTAAAAGCTCTACCTGTGAAAGCTTTCCCACCACTCAATTGTTTCTTTCTTAAATTAGTGGTCTCAACAGCTAGTGGAACTGAGGCAGAAATACAGAAAGAGTAGATTAATTTCCTGTTTCCATGTCTTTATGAGAACTCTAAAAGTTACGTATATACATAACAAGAAAAGACAATTCCTGAAAGAAGTCTGGAGAATCTGCAGCCATATCAGCTAAACCATACAACAAACTAATATCATAGAATCATAGAATCGTTAGGGTTGGAAGGATCATCTAGTCCAACCCCCTTGCAAGGAGCAGGGACATGTCATTCATTTCAAAAATTCATCCAGAGCAAAACAGAATGGGCATTCCCTTGAGGAAAGAAATCTATCTCCTCTGCAGGAATCCTTTTCTTTGAGGAGAAAAGGAACAAATATTTTGGAAGCAGATGTGAAGCTAGTTTAAGCAATCAGACAGAAGTGATTTCCAGTATTCACTCATCCCCTGCTTTTATCATTTTTCTATTGAAGCATTCCAAAACACTAAAAAGCACAAGAAAGAGAAAACAGTCTTATGGAAGCCATTGATGAATACCTCTCAAGGATTCTGTCAAACAGGCATTTAATTAGGACAGCAACGGTGAGGGGAAAAAAGGGCATAGTGTATCTTCTTTACAGCACTTTCTAATTCTTCTGTAGCCATTTATAGAAATTACTTATTAAAGAAGTGTAGAGCAGGCCACTTGGGAATCAACTGTTTGCCACCAAGCTTTTCCTTATTGAAGGAATCTATGTTTCTAACGAGTCCTGGAATGACATCTAAGCTTTCAGAATTTTCAAAATTTGAAGGAGAGAAAAAAAAAAAAAAAATTCATCTTTTCTCACCAGGGAAACTGTTGCTTTTCATCAGCAAATCTGCCATCACTGTTGACACTTCTGTTGAAATATATGAATGCAGAAAACATTTTAGAAGTTTCATTTCTATAGCAATCACAATAGATGGTAAAGCACAATGGCTGGATGAAGATGTAAACAAACCTTAGCTTCCTTATGGTTGTCAGAAATTGCTCCTTGCTTTCCTGAGGCAACATGTCAATAAATTCAATCTGCTTCAATTAATATACCTATTCTACTATAACTAGATGGTTATTTGAAAAATAGAATTGTAAACAAAATGACAAATAACTCTTCCCCTCAAAAAGTCTTTTTCTCTTTTTCCCCCTCAGCATCTTTAAAAGCAGTAGTGATTTCATTAGCGCTATTCATTCTTTTCATCAGTCCTTGGGACAACAAAAGAATTTGAGATGGAAAGTGAGCAAGTCTCTTGCTGGAATAAAATACTTCCCTTCTGTTCTCTTTGAAATAAATGTAATAGCATTAATGGCAGGTATCTGCCATGTTATTTTGGCATGCTTTACAGTTTTACCATTAACAGAAAAACAGCTTTATTAGAAAAGGTATTTTGGTACATATATAGGAACTGTGGGGAAAGGAGAGTATGGAGTCTTGTGCACCTTCCCCTGTATGAAGTGTACTATTTCTATAATCCTCTTGCTTAATTCCTGCAAGAATTTTAAATCACTGGGATACAGAATTGAGGCTCACACAAGTGCTTCATATGGAGAATGACAGGACTCTACGTAATGAATTTTTCACATTCCTTTAAGCCTTTATCCTATTACTCCTGAATACAACGTACTTTAAATAAAAAGTATCTTTTAACTTCATACAAGATGCCTCAAGCATTTATGACATAGAAAAACATGCAATCTAATCACAGCAATTGCCTAGTACCTGCAAACATGTTCCATTGAGAAAGAATGCCAAAACTCTTTTACTGCAATGATGGCTTTATGGTACTGGAACCTTTTATACACAACTCCTGTCAAGACCAAACTCAACAAACTATACTGAAAGAAAAGTTTGTGATACTTTTCAACCACCTTGTCAGATGAAGAATGACACCTCTGAACTGCAAAAAGGATATAGATTCCTGACTTGTATAGCATCACATGTGAATACTGAACCGAAGTGTTTATTGGCATAAGTCTTAGCAATGAGATAGAACGCATGAGAGCAGCTGAGATCACCTGAGTCATTCCATTATATGATGGCACAAACTGCTTGGGTTGATATAGAGGAGGGATCTTTGTCCTTTACTAAAGGGAAAGCATTTTGTATTATTCTTGTGTATATTGCAGGTATGCCTGACACTCTAAGCCACATGAGCACCTAGATGTTGTTAGTGATCCTTGGTGCAAGGGTATAAAGCAGCACAGGTGGCATCTCTTAGGCAGAAGTGGCATAGATCATCTCTGTCTCAAGCACAAAGCAAGCAACCACAACCCACAAGAGAAGGTAAAGATGTACCGTCCAAAAATACAGATCTTGTACTCAACAGAGAAAGAGAAAGAAATATTATGTTAGTCTTCTATTTTAGAGAAAACCAGTCAGAACAAGATTGGAAAATATTTTTTTGTACTATCTTAAAGTCAGTAATTTGAGATCTAATTTAAGTGCTGAATGAGATTCAACTACCTCTAGTATTATTCTCCTTAGTTCAGACATGGATATGACAAGCTACATGCATTAACATTCCATCTTTTATGGTTAGAGTCATTAGTATCTTAGCTATCATGTTAAGAATCAGAAAAGAAAGTAACAGGTCCTAAAGAAATTAAGCCAGCAGAGCTTATGCAAAATGAACCTTGACAACCTATTCTTCAAATATGCATAATGATATTTGAAAAATATAAAATTGAAAAGACATAATTTTCCTCTTTCAACTTTTAATATTTTCTAAAATGCCTCTTACACTAAGAAACTGAACTGAAAACGTCCTATAATACTTCATGCTGCAATGAGCAACCTTTTTGGCAATAGGCTTTTTTCACCTATTCCTAAGAATACTTCAACAGAGAAGCCAGTCATTCTGTGGTTCAGGCTAGCAGAAAATTCAGTAATTATTGTACACAACGCCATATGAATGTGTTATCGTAAAAAGCACCAGTAACAAAAACCCAAAATCAAAGACTTGTGGAGCTCTCAAGCTTATGATTTTGAACAAATAGCAAGGATGTCTAAGTTTACTGTTCAATCTATCACTCAGAATGAAGATCATTCTTTCTAATTAGTAAAAGCATCAACTGACCTTTTCTTATTAGAGACACTTGGACACCATTAACTAATCACCCCTTTCAACTGCAACACTGAAGTACTTTACACCACAGCTTTATTAAATAAGAGTCAAATGACAGTAATTCATGTACTATGATAATCCCTACAATCTTTACCTAAAAAGTCTTTGGGATCACCGATTTTAATGGGAGAATGCTTCAGTGCAAAATTATCGTCATTCTCCTTGGTGCTGTACTTTCATTGACCCACATTTTTTCATCACTGTGCTTATTTTATTTTCTCTTTTCCCTCTCTCCATACTCATGAAACAACTTCTTCACTCCCACAAGTTTCCAGTCTTTCAGAATCAGTCTTTTTTTTTTCATTTTAATCCTGCTTTCAGTTTAATATAAAAGAGTGCTATGATAGCTCTGCTATGTATCATTTGCTGTAACAGCCTCAATGGACAAGATTCTCTAAACTATTCAGTACTATCATCAAGTTAGTAAATGAAAGGCATTTAATTTTATAAAATTACGAATATACTCCTTAATCATTAATAGTGACTGAAGTGTTTATAGGATGTGATTTGAAAATAAGAAGGAAAAAAAAAATTGTGAATTACAGAATGGATGTGATAATCTAGGTTCAGTAAACAGTCTGTATGTACATAAGTCTTATTAATCTCTTACACCTACTTGGTCATCAAAAAAAAATGAACTGAAAAAAACTCAAAGCTACAAGAAAAAAAAAATCTGCCTCTATTGCCAGTGAGTTTAAGCCTGGCTTTTGTGTCTGAACACATATTTACTCAATATCAGAACTGAAGATACGGCTCTACTCATCTAGACTGTATAGCACCTTAAAACAACAGGCTTGAACTGCAAAAACAAGCACATTGAAATTGAACTTGAATATTCTATATGCAATTGTTAGAAGACTTAGTTTTGAAACGTTAATGATCACACAAAATTAAAGTTATTTTCTATCAAGGAACTTTCTACCAACAATTTTTGGACAAATGAGTCTTTTAAGTGTAGAAACTTCCTAAGAACAGAAGTGTAAAAATTTTTGTTTCCTAATAATCTAAACAAAGTTTTGTTTTAATGCATAAATAGTGCTTCAAATTCCATCAATTTTAAACATTTTGATAGTTGCACAATTGAATATCTAGGAGAGCTGTGTGGAAGGTGCACATTACCATACTCAGGCAATACCGACCTTTCTCCTCTCAGCTGAAATAAGAATTTTCCTGCTGTTCCTTTCAGGAAGTCTTCCCTCTCCAGTCTGCTGCTCTGCTCATTACAAATTAATTGTCTACTTTCATCATTAAATGGTGTGTATGGCCTTTGCTCCGCTAAGCAGTTATCACTCCTTCTGCAAAGATTACTCATCATAGCTGGTTCTTCAGAATCTAGCTTCTCTTCATCTGAAATAACCAAAGACAACATATTTTGTAGAAGCATTCTTACACAATAAATACACACAATGGAGCTCAAAATGAACTACTGTTTGTCATGTTACATTATAAAAAACTACTTTTACCAATTTAAAAGGTAAGAAAGCTTAATGCTATTTAGAGGAAAGTAGCCAAAGTCTTCTTATGGACATAAATTCTTAAAAGTCTTTTGGTTTTGTGTTTTAACATTTTAATCTTTCATTGACTTTTTTTTCATTTCCCTTTTATAGATAGGTGGATTGTACTTTGTCAAAGAAGTGATTATATTTCAGGATCTGAATATTATGAAAGAATTCAAGAAAAAGGTAGTTGTTAATCTTGTATCTTGGTATGTACATGTAATAAGAACCTGCACAAAAAACTTACATAAATATTTGCATGATCCCCAAAGAGAAGACTCAGGCTATAACTACATTAAGTTCTCAACTTCTCCAATCAGTAACACCATCTTATTAAGGCTAATGGATTAAACTACATATAGGGGTACATTATGTAAATATTTCTAGAATATGTACATAATAAAGTAAATGTAAGTACTTTTTTTTTTATAAGACTTATTTTGCAATAAGGTAAAAAGTGAGATACTCAGTTTATCATATAAAGTAAAAATCCGAGCCAACGTAAGCATTGTCACTATCACAAATGAGTCTTCATTAAAGATAGAGTTCCAGCATGTTTTATTATGAGACAATGTGTAGGAAACCAAGATGTCAAGTCATTCCCCAGTTTCAAGTAAGTTACTTTTAAAGTCCCACATTTAGTGACCTTTATTAAGTCTCCACTAATGAAACTCTTAACAAATACAACGTAGTCGGAGGTCTGTCAAGACCTATCATTCCTTTTTACTCCTTTTATGCTCAATAATCCATCAGGAAATCTCCTTAGCTGATGCCATCTCATTATCTCTCTAAACATCTCAGCATTTAATGTTGATTTTGCTCACTGAAGTAAACTTTTAGTAAAAATTCCATTACTTGGAAACTAATAGGAAAAAAGGCACCTGAGTAGCTTTCAAAACACTTTCAGAAGTGAAACCCAGTATCACTTTTGGAAATCACATTTTCAAAACTGCCTTAAAGTTATTTAGATATTTTTAAAATTAACTCTGACATGATATGTAGGTCCTTTAATATAATAATTCATGTAACTAGTGATATTAAAACCCATCACGCAGTTATTTTTCTAGGCAATAATACGTATCAAAACATTCTTACTCTCATCAGGAGAAACAGTTTTAGCAGAAAGAAAATTTCCCTGAGAAGTTCTAAATAAGCGTGCCCGAGCATTGCTGACTTTTCTAACCTCTGCAGCATCAGCAGGAGGCTTTGGAAGGGAAATGGAAGAAAATTCATCTTTTTCAGAAGCAACTAGGATTGGTTTCTGTGACAAAGATAAAGACAACGTTTTAATAAAAGCACAGATAATTTCATTTTCATATAAGCAAAAAAAAAAACCAAACTAAAACCCAGATGATTTATACAAAGGGTTAAGTTAAGAATAGAATAGATAAAAGTTACATAGGTTTGCTTATCAAGAAATTTTCATGTCCAGAATCTAATGATACCATTCCACTGAAGCAACCAGATATCCATACCATTATCACTGCAGAAAGTCATTTAAAAGCAAACATTCAGGATGCAGAAAACAAAAACTAGCCTGCATAGAGCAACTGAAACTCAGAACAATTTATTTCCCTCCTTTAACATCATCTGCAGTATGCTTATTTGTCAAAAAAACAAATGTTGTGCCAAAGACTTGCACTAACAATTCTAGAGGCACATCTATTCTTTACGATTTGTTTTTGAGGTCTAAAATAGTATTTCCAAAACCCTTCAAACAAGTTAATATCATATGTACTACTTCCTATCACGCCAAGACAAGTCACGCAGATGCAGAAACACGCAAGTTCTAGTTTTATTCACATCAGTATCTTGCACCTTAAAGATGCACCAAATCCCTGAACCTCTGGTACAAAACATTTGTTGTGCCCTACATAAAGGCATTGCCCTCTAAGATCAAGGTTCTCTCCAATTTCCTTACTATAAAGAATCCATTAGAAAGTTTCCTGTCTGATCCTTCAGAGCTCTCTGGTATTAGTTTAAAACAGCCAAGAGGTGAGACCCACTCCCCACAACCACGGTGACTAATACAAGCTCTACATTTACAGGGTACTCACTTATCTCAATCGGTAAAGCAGAAAAGGCAGGTTTTGTATTGGTCTTAACAGTAGTTTTGTCTAGTTTCTTTCCACTGTCACACACAAGACAAATGAAAATTTAACACCAGTATTTAAATCCAACTGTTCAACATCTTTGTCGGTAATGTGGACAGTGAGATAGAATGCACCCTCAACAATTTGACACCAAGCTGTGGTGTGGTTGACACGCTGGAGGGGAGGGATGCCATCCAGAGGGACCTTGACAGGCCTGAGAGGTGGGCCCAAGCCAACCTCATGAAGTTCAACCAGGCAACGTGCAAGGTCCTGCACCTGGGTCATGGCAATCCCAGGCACAAATACAGGCTGGGCGGGGAATGGATTGAGAGCAGCCCTGAGGAGAAGGACTTGGGAGTGCTGGTGGATGAAAAGCTCAACATGAGCAGGCAATGCGTCCTTGCGGCCCAGAAGGCCAATCACATCCTGGGCTGCATCAAGAGAAGCGTGGCCAGCAGGTCGAGGGAGGTGATTCTCCCCCTCTACTCTGCCCTGGTGAGACCCCACCTGGAGTACTGCGTCCAGTTCTGGAGCCCCCAACATAAGAAGGACATGGACCAGTTGGAGAGGGTCCAGAGGAGGCCACGAAAATGATCAAAGGGCTGGAGCAGCTTTCCTATGAAGACAGGCTGAGAGAGTTGGGGCTGTTCAGCCTGGAGAAGAGAAGGCTCCGGCGAGACCTTATAGCGGCCTTCCAGAACCTAAAGGGGGCCTACAAGAAAGATGGGGAGAGACTGTTCAGCAGGGCCTGTTGTGACAGGATGAGGGGTAATGGTTTTAAAATAGAGGGACGTAGATTTAGATTAGATATTATGAAAAAAATTTTTACACTGAGGATTGTTTACAATTTACACTGGATTTACACTAAATTTACACTGGAACAGGTTGCCCAGAGAGGTGGTAGATGCCCCATCCCTGGAAACATTAAAGGCCAGGCTGGATGAGGCTCTGAGAAACCTGATCTAGTCGGGCATGTCCCTGCTCCTTGCAGGGGGGTTGGACTAGATGACCTTTGAAGGTCCCTTCCAACCCTAACCATTCTATGATTCTATATATTTAATCTAATTTAAGTATGGTCAGAATTTCTTATTTTGATTAATATAAATAAATAAATATAAATACATAACCTTATTGAAAATACTGAAGTATAGCATTTCTTGGAATTTTTTTCCATAGCTTCCTAAAGAATGCTACATTCAGATTACTGTCTTCAAGAAACAATATATACAGCAAGTGTAATTATCCATTTTAGCATGCTCTGTTCTCTCAGGTACTAAACAAACGATTGTGATTTAATCTTGTATTTAAAGATTAAATATAAAATACCTGAAAGAGCAGATACTTACAAATTGAAAATAGTTCAACATTTTCACAGCGGGGGAAATGGGGTTTTTACAAGTACTTCTATCTGTTTTATAGATATGTAGTTTATCTAAAAAGGTGTAATGATTGTAAGTCAAATAGAAAGCACGATCAACCTAGTTACTTTCAAGTTACTGATCACAGAACAGCATAATGGTTGAAGTTGGAAGGAACCTCTGGAGGTCATCTTGCCCAACGCTCCTACTCAAGCAGGGCCACCTAAAGCCAGTTGCCTAGGACCATGTCCAGGCAGTTTTTGAAGATCTCCAAGGATGGAGACTCCACAAACTCTCTAGGCAACCTGTGCCAGGGCTTCATCACCCTCACAGTGGAAGTGTTTCCTGAAGTTCAGAGGGAATCTCCTCTGCTTCAGCTCACATGCTCACTTCCTCTGAAAAGAGCCTGGAACCGTCCTCTTAGCACTCTCCCTTCAGGTATTTATATATACTTATAAGATCCCCCTGAGCCTTCTATTCTCTAGGCTGAACAGTCCCAGCTCTCACAGCCTTTCCTTGCAGAGAGATGCTCCAGTCCTTTCATCACCTTTGTGGTCCTTCATTGGACTCTCCAGTTGCTTCATGTCTCTTGTACTGGGGAGCCCAGAACAGGACCTAGCACTCCACGTATGGCTTCACAAGTGCTGAATAGAGGGAAAGGATCACTTCCCTCAACCTGCTGGCAACACACCTGCTAATACAGTCCAGGATACCATTAGCCACCTTCTTAGCAGCAAGGGCACATTGCTGGCTCATGTTGAGGCTCTCATGACCTTTTTTTATTTTAGTAATCCTACACAAGAAAGCTGACTCAAGTATCTGTCTTCTGATTCTTATTAAAGTCACTTAGAAATATAATGCAATATATCAATATTTAAATAGTTAAAATTATTTTCAGGTTTAGTTGGGGAAAAAAAAAAAAAAAAGACAAAATTGACTTTATAAGTCTCAGACTAACATTATGACAGGCTTCCATTTCTCCCCAATCTATTTAAACCACATATTTTCCTAGCACTACTGATACATATATTTTTATGTCAGTATTGTATAGTTATTTCCAGAGTACTCACATGATTCAGTGGGCTAAGACGAACACCAGACACTGGTCTTGATTCAGCCAAATCAAAACTGGATGCATGAAGACTAGCATAAAGAAATTAAACATAATATGAATAAAGCAGACTGTGTTTCGTGGTGGATTTTTTTTTTAAATTGCATGCTTCTTCCCTATGCCAATCAATATGAGGAAAAATAGGAAGAAAGGAAGAGTGAAAGAGCACTTTTATACTATCACACTTCTTCTGTGAATGCTATTTAGCTTTGATATCTGGGAAACCAGCAGCATCAAGGAAGAAGAATTAAAAGAATGCCTGCACACCTGCCATGATACACTTTATTTCATACACATCTATAACAATTCTCTAATACAAGCCTAAATTCCTGCACAAATCCAACTGTGGTTAGTGCCCAAGCTATCTGACACAAGCTGCAGAAGACTGCAGGGCAGAAAACCCAGGTTTGTGCAGGCATGAGCATGCTCCTTCCCATACACAGGAGAAGCACAGACAGAACAAGCATGAATGTCAGCCAGAGTGACGTCATTACCTGGTCATCAGCAAACAGCCAAGCCACTCTCAGGCTCTTGCCTTCTGTAAGGGCACAACAGTACACAGTAAGGAATACTGAATACACTGAGTGCCTGAAGTCATGCTGCCACGAAAACAGCACGGACACTGACTTGTATGGCCATTCAAGCATTTTTCAGCATCCTTTCCGGCATGCGTGACACCTAACAAATACAGGTCACATCTCCTCCCTACAGTCACTACAGAATTGGTAGATAAGGAGAACTAAAAAATGCCTGGGAAAATGGATGTAAAAAGCCAAATATATGTGTTTGGGTTTTGTCACAAGAATTAGATCTATTGAGCTCTGTGAATTATGCTGTGCAATAAAACTCCACACAGAAGTAATTTTGAAGTAGTATAAATTTTGTTTAAAAATGAGCATTTCAAACTTCAAGACCTACAACTATATATTTAAAAAGATCTCAGAAAGCTCTGAAAAAATATCTAGCATATAGTTTATGTGGAAACGAGCAAGCTTTCACAGTTTCTAGAGAAAAGTTGAAGACTATATCAATTAAAAGCATACATTGTCTTAAGAAAAAGGTGAATTACAGACCATTTTGCAATACTATTTTCCACGTATAAAACTAGCGTAATGACTGCCTCTGGTAGCTCTAATCCACAGGAACTTCCTGGACATGTAGATTAACACCAACAGTAAGGATCATTAGAAGAAGGCAAAGGATGTGATTAGGAACACAGATTAACACCAGAGAAAAAAAAAAAAAAAAAAAACCGGAAACATAATTACAGAATCAAATCTCTTGCTGTTGAAGGATATTTGAAAAAAAAAAAAATCTTAAAGCCACAGTACCTAAAAACTGAAGGGGGTCTATTTTGAGGAGCTCGTGAGGATCCAGATCCAAAAAGTTTCCTTTGATCCTCTGTAGGTGTAAACGGTCTCCGAGTTCTTAGTGTTCGTAGGACATTTCTGGCTTCATTTATAATCTCAGAACTGGTCTTCTGCTTTGGCACTGAAAGCCTGTAGAATGGTTCTGCCTTTTCCATATTTTTATTCTTTGAAGCTTGCATTCCTCTGGAAAGTAGTGCAAAAGAACACTGTGTAATATAATGCAAGGCACAGAATATAAAGCTAGTTTTAAATTATAAACTATTAATTCACCAAAGTTTTAATAATTAACGTTGCAAAGAGAACCTATGACTTAGTCTGAATGATTGACTGAGCTCACTGCTGCGTTGCTACTTTAGTGGCGAAAGGAAAGGATGGCACTTCCCTACCACCGGAGCGGCAAGGGTGGCGGGCGGCAGCCTCGGCTTCCAGGCGCTAAGGCAGAGACAGGAGCGCGCCGGGAACTGTCACGGTGGGGCGGCAGTGAGCAGAACGTAAAACTATCAAACGAATCGATGACAGCATTAACACTTCGTCATTTTGGCATAAGGTTGTATTGTACACATTCAGAATTGCGGTAGTGACACAATCCCAATATATTATTAACTGATATCACATAATTATTAGCCAGAAAATGTAACAGAACACAGAGAAACAAGTAAGCAGTGACATAAAATACGAGATATGCATATAGAGAGATATATAAGATAGGACAAGAAAGCTTACTTTTTCTTGCAAGCATTTAAGAACCACGAGTAACTCTTCATCTGAAGGAGTCTGGCCACGGTGCCATCAGAATACAACCACCGCCTCTTTCTCAAAAGAGAGATGATTTGTACTCTCCATTTTATAATGCCTAAGGCTGAAACATTTAAGCATCAAGCAATTGCTCTGCTGCAGCAGCACTCAAGAAAGAAGTTTCATCTGCTCTCCGGCGTCCCACATGCTACAAGCTTTGAGGAAGCACCTTCAGCTATATTATGCCAATTCTCTTCCTAGAAAACTACAACCTAAATCCATACATAAGGGAAAAACCCTCCCAGCCACCAGAAGCTTTCTTGACTTTGGTGAGAATAAGGTACCTGAATCATTCAATTGCAGTGCCAGAGACTAATTTATTCTGCTTGTTGCAAAAAAAAAAAAAAAAAAAACGCAACAAGCAGAAAGTGGAAATATAGGGCGAAGGAGTAGCACAAGAGTGGAAGAGGAATGACTGCACCGGCTGCCTAGGGTACAATCTGGTTTTACCCTTGGTTTTCATTGTTTATATAACACTAGTTCTGTCTGGTTTTTATTTATTTGTAAGAATTTCTCTTTTTCCACAAACTGTGCTCTATATCCTTTTTAAAATACAGTATCTTAGTTGCAAATAAGAAATCATTCTAATAGTTACTGTTTCTTTTTGAAAATCCAGCAGCATTCCCATTTTGCTCCCCTATCCCAGCACAGGACAGATAAAGGGAACATTGCAGTGTCAATGGGGACAGCATAATCGGTACGCAAAATATGTATACCAATATGTACGGCTGAAAAGCCATACTTGTGCTGTCTTTTTCCCCCAAGTGTTTACTCCAGAGGTCTGGTCTTTGCTGTACATGAAGATCTGAAAGCAGTAGATAGCAGTACAGGATCAGAGAATCCCAGATTAGTCATAGCTATCTCCACAAGCAAGATAGCTGCACTCTTGCAGCACTTACCCTGGGTCAACCAGCATACGAGAGAAGCACAGCTGACTACATCAAATCTGGCACCACACTGACTCTGCCATCCTATCTCCCATCTCAAAGCCAGTGTTATTTAATTGCTAGCGTACAGAGTGGGTACTCTTGCAATCATCAGGTACACTGAGGAGAAACCCTGTACTCAAGTCATGAACACCGCTCACCACCATTTGAGTCCAGATTCTATCTTCCCAAGCAAACCTCTAAAATAATTAGAATTCAAATATAGGTTTAGCAAGAGTGAACTTATAATGTGTGTCATTAGATATAATTTTAAACATTTATCAATCACAACTGGTACACGTTCAGCTTGGTGAAATTTTGAAGCAGAGAAATCACTATCAAAAAGAAATGAGAGCAAAGTTACAAGAAATTGAGGCTGCAACCCTCAACAGAGCAAAATTTTCAGTGTGGCCCTCAGACGACATATGCAAGAGGAACTCCCCAAACAAGCAGCACCTGTGGAGCAAAAGCTGACCAAAGCTTTCCCCAGTAACCAACCCAAACCTGGCAGACAAGACTCTCCCCTGGACACGGTGGGCCCCAAACTGCCGCGAAACCGACCGGAGGGTCTTCCTCTCCGGCCACTTTTGCAAAGCCGCCTCCCCGCCCCCCCGACTCACCGCACACCCCAGCACGGGCAGAGAGGCGGCAGGCCCCGAGGAGGAGAGTTATGGCCCCGCGGGGCACGGCTGCCGCTGACACCGGGCGCTGGCCGAGGCGTTTTGCCGGCGTAACAGACATAACGGCCCCGCCGACCGACCCCACCCCCCTCGCCCAGCCGCGGAGGGTCGGGACCTGCCACTGCCTCCGCGGGGCCCGGCCCCCCTCGCCCTTCCCGCCCCAAGCAGCCTCCGTTGCCCGCTGTTCCCATGGCAACCGGGAACACCACCACAACCGTCGGACGGCGGGGAAGGTGCAGCCGCCCGGCAGCAGGCCGGAGCCGGGAGGCCCCGCACTCACCTCCGCCGAGGCAGACAGCGGCCCCGCCGCCCTTACCGGTACCGTTACGCCCCGCGCGCTCCCCTCAGCCGCACCTGCTGGGGCGCGGGGAGCCGGGAGGCACTGACGCGCCTGCGCGGCACCTGCAGGCGCATGCGCAGTGTGGCTCAGGCCGGTTGCCCCGCGGCTGTCATGGCTGCTGCCTGCCGGGGTCGGCGTGCCGGCACTGCGGGGGCAGGGACGGGGGCAGTGGGGCAGTCCTGCCGCACCGTTGTCCCGGAGGATGGTAGTTTTCTGGTGGCAGGCGCTTTCCTCATCCAGTCCTGGCCCACATGTATGGCATAGCATCTGGTAAAAGCCCAGATGAGTGGCGGCAAAAGTTACTCGTTTTGGAAATGCTGGATGTGTCCTCTTACAGTACCTTGTCTCTGAGCTCAGATTTACAGATTGGAAAGTTGAGACACTGAAAGTTTTCCACAGTAAAATAAAACCGGGGGACCCTGGTGCAGTGTAGCAGTAGCCACAAAACCCCTTCTCGGGGTCACGCTTGTCACGCACATCGCTCCTCTCGGCGGCTGCCTAGCAGGCCAGATGCACCATTGCATCTCCTGCTCGCCTCCTGCTCTCTGGGAGGCCAAAAGAGAGCTGTTCTCACGCTGTCCGTAGCAGACCGTCACACAAATTGGTCCCACAGGCCGGAGATCTCTGTTGGAGTGGCACAAGGGGGTCACTCACAGTGTCTTCCCCCAAAGCTGCCTCCTGGGCAAGGCCCTACCAAAGATGCATCCACCTCTGGGTTTCGGGACCCCGTAAACCAGGTGCACCAGGTACTCACTGAACAGTTCCCTTGCGTGCCACCTGCTGCCGGGATGGGTGATCAGGGCCCATATCGGAAAATCTCCAGACATGGAACAACAACAGACAGGGCTGTTGCGGCAAGTGGGTTCTTCATGACTGACAAGGACAATCTTTGTTAGCTATCTCTGAATGCATTTTGAAATTTATCTAAAAACTGCTCCAGAAGGGTGGTTATTATCTCTTTGTGAATAGTAGAAAAATGCAACAAATACAGCTCCGTCTGACCAAGCTTCTTCCTTGGTTCCTTTATAACATACTTCAGATATATCTGAAAGCACTCTCCAAATAAGTTCATCTTGTGTATATATTTATATGTAAATATACATATATCTTACTGACTTAAAAGTTCCTTTTACTAATTGCTTACTAACATAATAACTTTTACTTCCTCATGTTTGTTAGACAAGAACCCTGTGGATATTTTAAATGTAATTTGTCTTTCTGAATATTATTATAAGCCTGTTATGCCCCTTTCTTCTAGAAAAACGTCCTCTTCCAGTTCTTCTTTTGACTCTGACAGGCATTATGATAGCAGTAAAAAGATTCCATGTGTAACCCCACCTGGTTTACATAACTCATGACATTATCTCTCCTAGCTTCTACTTTATCTCTAATTATTAGACATCTAGTCCTCTTTCTTCTGCAGCCAAATTCAACACCTCAGAAGTAATGAAAACCTTGTTGGTATTGTACTTGCTTTTCTTTGTATTTTCTTCCTTAAAAGCCAAAAGAATGTATGTGTGTGTATGCATGTGCGTGCACACTATTTTCAGATCATTCACAGTTAGCTCATTCTCTGTTATTTTCTTCTGAACCTTTCTTTTATTGAGATAATACAAGTGAAGTTTCACACAAAAATGTGTAGATCGGTTTCCTGGTAAAGCCAGTTTGAATCTCTTTTTACTGTTATCATCTCATCATTCTTTAAACAATTTTTAAATCCACCCAGTTAAACTCACTAAGTCTTCCTTCTTGGCTGCTTCTTTAATCCTTTTCATATGCACATTATTTCTCCTCTCTTTATTTTCTAAGTCATCAAATTGGAGAGTTAATTTTTATTCATTTTCTGAGCTTTGGCACTTATAGCATATATTTATTTTGTGATGTCTCTCTGATATGTCTCAACTGTTACAACTTTCTCACTTAAATCCCTTTCTTACGTGCTTTTTATTGAATGAACTCTCTCAGCACCTATTTTAAATGCAGGTACTTAATTAAATCTTGTTTGCAATAACACTTTAGGATGGAAGTATCATCAAAACATATAAGCTGACTAGGTCTAGGCAAGCCAGTATTTGCTCAAAAGATTGCTGAGGTAAAAGAAATGTGTTCTGAGCAGTTCTGCCTAGCTAACAAAAAATTACAAAGTATTCAATTATGTCATATTCATTCAAATTACTTTACCTTTTAAATTTGAAAATCATGAAAGGGATTTTGTGCTGGTATCCAGTCTCAATTTCCAGTTTGGCTAACTTAAATTTGTGTAGAAATGAAACTTACCTGGATATCCAAGCATACAAGACCTATACTTCAATGCAATTCAGAATTAGTTAACAGTGTTAAACACTTTGCCTGCCAAGTGTTCATTGATCATACTCACTGCTTCTTGTTGCTGACCTGTAAGAGCAGCCTTCAGTGCGATTTCAGCAACACAAGTGGCAATGCAATCCCCATTTTCTCCTATTTCTTTCCTCTTTTCTCAAAACAAAACAACAGTCCCACCTCCAATCTGGACAAAAATTTCCCTGTCATATTCAACTTTGCATAGACCATCTGGTATGTGCTGTCAAGTCAGCTCTGTGTTTTATATCACTTGTAGCTCATTACAAAGGCAGGTGAAGCAGTTCATTTTACGGTGGTTAAAAACAACCTCTGTAATAGGTGGCCTAATAAGTTTTAATCAAGCAGGTTTATGAAGATCTCCATTAAATGCAGCAGGGAAATCTGTCACAGGGAAAGAGTGCTGGGTATATGATGAGACGACTGGTTGGTGGATAAGGGGAGAACAGTGTATGCTGTTTATCTTAAGTAAGGCTTTTGGTTATCTCCTATTATACCCTCACAGACAAACTGTTGAAGTATGGACCATTTAAGTGGATAGTGAGATGGACTGAAATTTGGCAGAACTGCAGAGCTCAAAAAGTTGAGATCAGCAGCAAGAATGCAGCTGGAGGCCAGTCATCAGCAGTGTGCACCCTCAGCAAGTTTGCTGACGATGCAAAACTGGGAGGAGTAGCTGATACACCAGATGGTTGTGCTGCCATTCAGAGGGACCTTGACAGGCTTGAGAAATGGGCTGAGAGTGATCTCAAGAAGTTTAAAAAAGGGAAATGTAAAGTCCTGCACCTGAAGAGGAACAACCTCGTGCACCAGTAGGACCTGAGGATCCCAGTTGACACCAAGTTGAACATGAGCCAGCAATGTCCTGTTGCTGCAAAGGTGGCCAATAGCTTCCTGGGCTGCATTAGGAAGAGCATGGCCAGCAGCTGGAGGGAGGTGATCCTTTTCTTCTGCACAGCACTGATGAGGTTGCAACTGGAGTGCTGGGTCCAATCATGGACTCCTCAGTACAACAGAGACATGGACATACTGGACTAAGTCCAGCGAAGAGATGCTAAGATGACTAATGGACTGGAGCATCTTTTGTATGAAGAAAGGCTGAGAGAGCTGGGACTGTTTAGGCTGGAGAAGAGAAGGCTCTGGGTGGGTATAAATATCTGAAGGAAGGGTGCCAAGAAGGTGGAGCCAGACTTCTTGTCATGTCCACTGAAAGGACAAGAGGCAGTAGGCACAAATTGAAATACAGCAAAGTCCATTTAAACATAAGAACAGATTGCTATGGTGAGGGTGGTCAAACACCAGAACAGATTGCTCATAGAGGTTGTGTGGTTTCCATCCTTGGAGGTATTTAAGATCTGATTGAAAAAGTTGCTCTAGCTGACTGCTCTAATTGACAGCTTTTAGCAGGGGTATTGGACTAGATGATCTCTAGAGGTCACTTCCAATCTTAAATATTCTGTGATATATTTATTTTTTAAAATTCCTTAAAATCTTATTCAGATTGGGCTGAAATTTAAGACTTTAAAAATTGCAATGATCAATCTCTAGCTTGCATTGCTCAGTGTGATTTGGTCACTGTGTCAGTGTCCTGCAAACTCTGCACCTTACCCTCACTCTGGCCAGCACTTGATTCCCTCCATGCTCACTGTTCAGTCCCGTCAATAAAAACTTGAGCTTTCCTGGTGAAGTTATGCTAGCTTTCCAAGTGGAATACCCTTTAGTTGGTGTGTTTCTGTTGACACATGGCATGCAAGGACTTCTTGTAGCAGCTAAGTATTGTGAGCCATCTGCTAGCCACACACCCACTATGCAACTGTCCCTACATCAATGACTGCTTTCATTGATTTCCCGTTAATTCTGCTGCCTCTACCAGTGACTGGAAATCTCTGGCATGTTAGCGAAATGAATGCTTTTCTTCTAGTTTGCCTTTTGACCCAACTAGAGAGACAGGACTCCATATGACTTTGGTGCTGCTACTCAGTTTAAGACCAGAATTTCTACAACTAGAGCAGGAAGGGATACTTCTTTCAAGAATCAATAGATATGGAAGGAAAATGTGAAGATCACAGAGGCCACAATCCAATGTAAAGCCTAAAAGCCAAGAAAAGAGCCAGTAATGGGTGAAGAAGAACAAAAGGCAGTTTGTTTTCTCACAAGACACAGCCTTAAGTTCAGTGGTCCAAGGTGTTCCTTTTATAACCAGCTTGTGCACTCCTTGCAATGATTGTGCACTCACTACAGACAGTATACTGAGCTGGGATACTACTCTTGTCATTCACATAAGCCTGTGGTGAATGATACCAAGAACTGGCTGCATCAAAAGAGATTTTTTGGAAACACAGACATGGATAGAGTCAAAACTACTGACATACAGAACCCCTTAGGGAGCTCACTGAACATATGTAGCTAATTTAGAAAGGGAACTCACTGTAATAGGGCTGGTGCATTAACACAGTGCTCTTGTTTACTTTCTGAAGATTTCTACATCAGCATTCCTTGCCTTTCCTCCTAACGCATTCTCCTGTCAAAATTGTATCTACCAGCTGCTGGTGGGAGGGAATACTAAGAGTATGTTAAGAGTACTGAAATGTCAGTATTCAGCAAAAGTCCAAAAAGTCAAGCCCAAAACTTTTACAGAGCAGAAACAAAGCTATTGCAAAGCAGTGAGTGAGCACATTCATCATTTACAAAACACACTTGCTTTAAACCAATAATATGCAGTATGATTGGAACAAAACCAAATTACTTTAGATTATTTTTAGTGACAGTGGAACCAAATGAGTGAGTATATACTTTCAATAAATCATTCTATAGAACTTAGTCTTCCTGATTTTCATCCAGGAAATCTAAAACAGCCGTCTCAGTCCATGTGCAGCACAGTCACACCAGACCTTCTGTGCATGTGTTAAGCAGAATATCTGTGAGTACATAATAAACTGGACATGTCTAGAACCCATGGCACTTACTACATGTATACAGGCTGTCCGCAGACCACAGGTGCTGCATGTCCATAACATGTCAGACTCATTGTTTCAGAACTGATGTTACACATGTGGTTATCTATGCAGAGGTCCAGCAGGTTCTGTGCGCATATAGAGTCTCTAAGCTCTATATATTTTCTATCCATCTATATATTCTACATGCTATCTAAGAAAAGCACTTGTCTCTAATATCTGGAAATGTCATGGAAAAAACCAAAGCACTGCCACTGACTTTGTGCTGAATTCAGGAAACAGGATAAAACTTCGCTCAGCAAATGAAGGGATACTATGAGACCCTTCATGGTTTTTTGCAGGAGACTGCTAAATTAGAATTTTGTGGTTTGATGGACATTTCTGTTTTTTTTTTTTTTCCAGTTACAGTGGTTTTGTTTTTACAAACACCCTTCCAATCAGAGCTGCCTTGTCTCTGTTGCTTTGTTACCTCCATTAATGGCAACAGGATAGATGGGGAGGCAAGCATCATCTTTCTCCCAAACAATATTGATGTAAAATGCTGTCTGGAGAGATCACCATAGAGAAGCACTGCTTTCATTTTATGTATTCAAAACAAGATGGGACCGAATTGGACATAAACCTTATTTACTGTTCCACCACAGTTAGTAAAGCCCATTGTATCAGGTTCATCTCTTATTTCCAGTACATTACCCAGCATGAAGAGACTGTACAGCAGGAAATACTTATTTTTGTGTAGCTCACTGCAGACTAAGCACCCCAAATAATGCCAATATGCTCAAATCGGCACAGCTTTCCAGAAAGCTGACACCACCTATTTCTCCACTGTCACCTCTTTTAAGCAGCTCTTATCTCAGAGTGAATGTTCTATGAGGTTGGCACAAACTTGACATCCAACTCTGAAACGTTCTCTCATCCAGTGTTCACAGTATGACTCAAAACTACAATTTGTTCTCGTAGTTTAGCGAATACTTACTGCAAATAGTTAGCTGCCATTCATTGTCTCTATGTTCCACTTGTCTCCAGTACCCAATATTTTAGTCTGCTCTTTCGATATGAAAGAATCTTTTCATCTGCCCTAAATGAACAAGAGAGCTCTGCTGTTTGATACAATCTGGGTTTCTGGCAGTGAGAAATCTGCAATATGGAGAAACAACACATAGAAAAATAGGTTATTGCACAAGATAGATAGAAGAATTTTTGAAAATCTGACCCAATATTTACACAGATTTTATGATGTGATATTGTACCTTACAGTATACAATGGCAGCTCCACAATATGCTGCAAAAAATGACCAGAAGGCAATCTACCAAAAGCAGCACCAGGTATGCTGGGTGAGCCTCCCACAATGCCAGACTTCTTTTGCTGATAACAGCCTGATGCTCTGAGGACATACTGCATCTTTAAAAAAATAGCCAAATGTGAACCCATCCTGCCAAAACAGCTGTGTCAGTAGTACATGCCAGCAGAACTTCTGCCAGTAAAACTTTCTAGTTCAGACAAGGCCAGCGGCAGCAGCAGCAGTGGCCCACATGGCCTCAGGGCGCCCGTCAGCTGGCATCCAGTGGCTGCTCCCACAGCGGCAGCAGTGCAAGAGGTGAGGGGAGAGCCCAGCAGCCCTTTTCCTCACCAACACCCAGGCCAACGTGCGTCCCCAGAAACCTGTAGCTCCTCTTCTGTACGCTCCTCTTGCGTAGTTTTACTGGCAGAAAGCTGCTAGCATGAACTCTTGATGTTCAACAGTTTCTGGAAAAAAAAAGAGGAAGAAGTAGGGAAGGGCTAAGAAGGTGTGAGTCTAGGCCCAGTGTTTCCTGCAGGAAGAATGGTATGGCAGCCCACAGTGGGAAAAGGAGGCAATTTGAACTTTCAGACCCACAGAGAACAGGAATTCACAGTGAATGTGGTCTCAGGCACAGGCATCATCTTCTCTAGGGAACCTGTGATTTGCTGGAATAGTATGAAAGTGAAAACAAATTAAATATAAGACTGGCTAAAGAGTAAAATTGACTGCTAGGGTAAAAATTACTTTAAAACAAGTATTTTAACTACCAGAGTCAAATGCCTAGAAATAATCAAAGTGGCCACCACGCCATGAGTACAATTCTTCCACTCCTCATTTTTATAGCTGTAAAGAGGTGTGTAAGTGGAATTATGCAAATCTTTATTCTAATATTTTAAGTAGATGTTATTAAATTTTAGGTAATTTCAGGTATGGAATAGTTCAGATTTTCAAAGACAAGCATTTGGACAGTTTATGTCCACTACGATCTGAAATTTCACTGAACTGAACTGATCTGTATTTCCTGCAAATGTGAAATCGAAGAATTCAGTTCCTGCTATTGTGATACCTGGCTTTGAATGGTATTTTACTAACAGAGTTCCTCAAGGATACATCTTCCGTCATATTTTTAGTCATTACCTTAAAGTAGGAAGATGGAGTTTGTAAATGAAATTTGCTGATGGCACAGAAGTGGGAGACATAATTAGTATGGAACAGGATGGCAATACGATACGTGAAGACCTGAATAACCTTGAGAACTAAAGTATTAGAAATTGAATGAAACTTAATAGTGCAAATTGCAAGCTTGTGCCCTTGCGAACTAATACAAATTTCTGTCATAAGTTGCAAGGTCATCAGTTCAGAAACAGAAATATGCAAGTTGTGCCTGAAAGTGCAAGTTAACCACCAGCTTTGAATGTTAAGGGGAGATGAAAAAGGCAAATTTGGTCCAAATTTGGTATAGCAGGCGAGATATTTCCAGGAGACACTGTGAGTGAGGGTGGCTGGAGAAGGCAGTGCTGAGACTCTCTCTGGAGCTCCATGCCATCCAGACCATCTGCGTTCAGGAGAGAGGGATTGAGACAGGGATGGGTGCAGAGAAGGGTGGCGAGACTGATGAAGGAACAAGCCTAACATGGCATAAGACTACAACAGCACAGCTCATTTATTCTGCAGAAGTGAAGGGTCAGAGGCTCTCCATATCATATGTTTAAAGAAGATAAAGAGGAATTTTTGCTAAAAGACAATGTTGATTCAAGAACAAATGGGCATTATCTGACCTGCAAAATTCAGAATGCAAATTTTGTAAAAGGTTTAAAACCCCTGGAGAGGTAAGATTCTGAAACAGCCTCCCAGGAAGACTGGAGGAGGCAAAAATGGAACTATATTAAGAGCTATATTGAAGCTGTATAACAAGAATGGGGTGAGGTAGTTGGCCTAAATAACTGCAGCTGAAACCCAGCTGTCTCATGCAGTATTCCTGTGAAAAACTTTAAAGTGATTTAGTAACCATTCACAAAAAAAAAAGCAAAAGTAAAGAGCCTTCATTTCTAAATGAGCTCTGCATGAGCACAAATTAGGTAATTTTTCAATTGGCGAGTCAATTCTTTGTCTTGGTAATACGAATAGCAGTACCATTTCTAAGGACAAGATGAGTAAATGTGGAATTTTGTATTTCTAGCTACAGAACTAAAAAACCAAATATTATTTCTCTCTCAGATAACACTGAAGTTCTTAGAGCATTACTTTTTTCAGGAGATCACTTGCTGCAAGGCCAGTCACCTGCCTTAGTCAGAGATTGCCGCTTGAAAGCTCAGGGAAAAGGCAGCGTAGCACTGCGAGCCTTGAAAAGAAAACAACTGTTTTCTCTCTGTGTGTTTGTGTGTGTCTGTGTGCCTGTGTGTTTTCTCTGTTATGGTTTGTTGTGCAACAGCAATAATCTCTATTGCTTTGTAGTATACTCACAATAAATGGCTTTTTAGATTGATTACATGCCTCAACTTTGCTTTGGCTATTAATCAATCTCAGCAGCTGTTTATTGCTTTGTACATTACAAAGCAATAAAGATTATCCCTTAAAGAGCTGTTAATGCCTCATGGAAAAGTTTGAAAACCATTATTTTTAGAAATAGTACTGCTGATATATAATTTTCTGGCTTTTCTTTCTTCCTTCCGTGTTATTTTAAGAGAGCTCAGTGCTTGTGAAACGCAAAACCATGTGTCTAACCATCTTTGTTGCTTGTTTGGATTCCTTTCTATTGCCTTACATATCTTTCCTTAAATTGCTAAACACGGTGCTCCATTGCCGACAGTGTTTTGTGTAATGGTCTAGATTCGTCCTGAGTCAGCAATGGATTTTGCATACAATGATAACATCCCCAGGATATCCCAGCATCAACACTATTCTTGTTGTTCCTCAGGTTTTTTTTTTATTGATAGTAGGTTTAGGACGTGTCTACACTGAAAAATGAACCAGTAAAAATCTAGCAATATATTTATGAATGTAAGGCTCCCTGTATGGACACTTTCATTCCATGATAAATAAACTCAGGAAAAAAGGCATTCTTTGTTATTTTGGAACAAGAACCTCCATGTGGGGAGTGATACTATCCTACATAAAAAAACCCAAACAATTCTACCTGTAGAATTACTTTGGCAAAAACCAACTTTAATTTCTGGCAGTAGCTGCAGCTCAAATATTCGTAGATACTTTAGTGATATCTGTGTGACCTTGCAACTGTTGTGGATGTACTCTCTCCGTACTTGTGCCAAGCCCACCTACTTTTGCAAGCCTGCTGGCCTGCTCAGCACCACCTCCGAAGAAAGGTTGGGCTCTTCTGTATTTTTGCAAGCTGCTGTTTGTCATCACTTCTTGTATTCTACAACCTGCTCCTGAGCACAGAAAGGAAGGAATGGGTGAAAGAATTATTTTTCCTTCTCTCCTTGTCCCTATGCATATCTGCCCAGCAAACTACAATCTGGCCCATCCTGTCTGTCTTAGTGCAGAGGAGATTTATTCAATGTTAAACCACAAGCTCAGGTTTTGCAAGCTTTTCTGTGGTCTGCTGTCAGTGCAGTATTCAGTCATGATGTAAGCAAACCATTTCTGGTGGGGAGAAGCTAGGTTACGTTCAGTCATTTACTTTTTCTACTGAAAGTATCAACAGAAGCCCAGGGTGTGCAAAAAAAAATTTTAATAGTTAGCCTCTCCTTCAAAAATTTGACTGTTATCTGCCCATTCTTACGCATAGACTAAGACCAATAATAAGCCATTGGTTGATGCTGAACTTGGTTTCAATCATACTAATGATGAGTAGGTTTAAATAATCATTTAAATATCAATGTGTATGTAATAGGTACATGCTTATTAATAATAAAAATACAGAAAATGCCTAGAAATAAGTAGAAATATTCTCTTATATAGTTGTATTGTAACTTAGAATATGCAAAAGTAAAGAAGAGGAAAAAAAGACATACAAAATGGCAAAATTAATTTGGAGACAAAGCTTATCTGAGAATAGAAACAATAAAATTGAAGCACAGTGAAGAAGAGGAGGAAATAAGCATGAAAGGGTGGGTGAAATCCCTCCCCTTTATTTTTCCTTTTAATTGACATCTGTCCTAAGGATTTTTTAAATCATCAGATATTCTTAGGGGATGCAGTTTCACATTTCGTTAGCAGGTAAATGCAGCCCATTCATCTTATGAGTCTTCAGTTTTGTAAAATTCGTTACAGAATTAGATCCTGCAGACTGACACATGCAAGAGGGGAAGACTCACTCATCCAAACTCAGCTATTTTTAGTAGCTATAGCAAGTGGAACGGATAAATAAGGTAGGTAGGATGCCATGATGGATCTTCCTGGTGACCCTTATGGATGACATCTAGAGAACTTACTGTAGGCAGAGGGTATGCAGTGAAAGATTACTTATCTTTTGAGACATCATCTGTCATCATCCCTGCTTCTGAGGAGAAGACATAGAATACAGGCAGTGCAAAGAATTGCTCTTAAATGATACAAGAATTCCTGTTCAGCAAGGTTCAATCTAATCAGAAAAGCCAGCGTTGCCAGGTACTGTGAAATTTAAGTAGTCGATGTTGCATACAAACAGCCCTAAAAATAGCCCCATTCTAGATTAAGTAAGACTTTTTTCAGCTACATTTAAGTCTAAATATGATGGAAGTAGAGTAAGTGCAAGTTGCTAAAACCAACACTACAATATGATCTAATTTACTTTAATTTCCACTACGTAAATACTTAAAAAGTAAATCTCTTATTTTGAAAGCTAAGGTTATGCTTCTGATGGTAAGCCCTGGACCCAGGTAACATGTTTTCATCATGCACGGTAGTATGGCTGTAGTACTGCTGGCTGCTGCAGCATCACTCAGCCTGGTCCAAACAGGACGTACCTAGCAGTCAGATAAGACTATCAACAAAGATCTGCACAGATACATTTTCTTTTGCTATCCTCACAGTTGTGATGAATTTCTGTTTCTTTACTGCAAAATTCAAGCAGGCCCCTTGGCATCAAATGACTGAGCCTTGTTTGCTCTACACCACTGGTTTAAAAGTGATCAAGTCCTTCACGCATTAAAAGGATTTGGCACAGATTCAAGCAATGAAAATTTGTCCAAGATGTTTAATCTCTGTAGGTACAAGAGGTCAGTCAGTAACAAGACTATAATTAAGTGTACTCCAGAGTCATGCTAGAAAACTGACCTTTCCAGTTTGCCGTATGTTTAAACATAGTCGACAGGCAGGAAATAAGATAATCACACCCTACGGGGTCTTACAGCTGCTGACACCTTCATTCCAAAGCCGGGGTAATTGTGAAAGGCGGGTTGGGTAGGATAGACTGTGAAAAGCAGATGAAACTGAAGGTGCAAGAAACAGCATTCCTAGGTGGGAGGGGTTTAAAAAACCCAGTATTTCTTTTAGCTGTCTTCTTTTATCACACACATCTTTTTTAGATGGTTCTTTCCTACCCTTCAGCTATCTACTCACTGCTCCTGGAGCAAGCCTGCACAGGGGAAAACACAAGTTGTGTTCAGTAGGCTCCCAAATACCTTCTAACAGTCTCCAGCTGTGATACAAGCAGAAAAACATAATATTAATAAATGTGAGAAGCAAATAAGGATGTCTTAGCATACAGCTCCAACCTTAAGACTACAAACATGGCAAAAGATAACTTACCGTCAAGCTAAAGCCAGCCTGTCACATTTTATAGTAGTGTATTGACCAATAATCCTCCTGCTTCCCTGGGTGCCTAGTGGTCTTTAGGATTGTGTTCCACAGTTCTAGGTTGTCTCTGGGGTGGAGCATCATTTTGCTAGTGTGTTTATACAGTATCTCACATTATGAAGACCTGGCCATGACTGGACTCCAGGGTTTTATGAGTCTGCAAGAGACAGATGAACCAAACAAATGAAGTTGAACCACAGAGAATGGGTTCAAAGTGAAAAATAAGAATGTATTTGTCACTCAAAGCAGATTTTTGAATTTTATGGTTTTTAGAAGGCAATTGTTGTAAACTTCTCAGATATTGAGGTTTCACCTTATGTCAGGGGATATGAAAGGAAAGACATTTATGAAGAACTGGTAGATTTCACTTCTGAAACAGGTGTGCCCTTCCCTTGGAAATTTGACTACTGGCTAGCTAATCAAAAGGGAATATTGGAGCCATCAAATTCAATACAAAAATTCTCTCTTCATACTCTGGCAGCAATGTCAAATGCAAATAAGAAAATACTTTTTCTAGTCCCAGGAAGTTCTGTGGGGACCCTGATCCCTGAAGGAGATAAGAATTCACTTTGCTAAGGGCATATGTTTCCAGGAAAAGGACACATTTTAACTGCAAATTACATGTGAAATCTAACTAAAATAAATGTACAGGAATTAAAAAAAAACAACAAAAACAAATAAACCAATCCTCCCATCTTATTCTTACACAGCACTACAAAAAAATAAAAAGAAAGATGCTTTACATACTTTAAATTCGTTTTATAAGAACTGATAGTAGAAAAGAGATTCTGTGTCCCATCTCTTGAAGGCCAATACAATAATTCAAAGCCAAAAGTGGGGTGCACAACAGCAGTTTTGATTCCCCACTGTGTCACCTGCCTTCCAGTTGAACATGAGGACTGAAACCTTCCTCCAGCAAAGGCTGGCAGATGGAGATGCTCTGGGTTATGGCAGACCATGCAGGCAGCAAAGCTGTTCCTCCTCCATTTCATTGTGCAAAATGCCATGATTTCTACACCATGCTTCCAACACTGAGCCTGTGTGAAGCCCTTTACAGGATACTCAGAGATGGAACAGGCAACGCTGGCAACAAAAGACTTCTGCCCAGCTAGGAAGTGATGCAGTGCTTGCACAAAGCTGCAGCTGGGCCAAGTGTGAAAATCTTCCCTGAAGAGTTCTCACACTCAGTCTAATGCTTCAACAAAACTCTTTTCTTTCTTACTGTTAGATCTTACTGCTGTTATATGTGTGCTTCATAGCAGTTGGAAGCTTGCTAAACTATTGTACTTTTTGTTCCAGCATTTCACTATTCTGAACAAATACTAATCGAAACAGTATTTCAGGCCTGGCTATTGTTAATCGTCCCGTAACAAACTGTAGTCAGCAGAATCCTACCATATTTCCTGTAAAATCTGGTTTCATTTTAAAAATAAAATTAAACATATTTAACTGATTGGCAGGAGGCGCCAGCCCTCGAGCAGGTCTTGAGGCCCTTGTGGAAGAGAAATTCTGTGCTAGATGAGCAGATGTGCCTTTTGTGGATCTACTTTGCAGCAACAGGGGTCAGGTTTTTGGTTAGTAACACTCCGACTGACTAAAGTGAGATAACAGCTAGAAAGATCATAGCCTACAACACCTCATGGATTCTTCATCTTGCATTGACTTGATATAGTCGGGGTTTTTCTGTAAGTAGCAAAAAAAAAAAAAATCATCTCATGTTTTAAACACATGGCAACAGCTCTTTAAATAACCAATATTTTGGAAGATACCTCCACCCCTTTTTCTATTGTCTGTCCTAATCTTTCCTATCCCTGACATTCAAAAATCATTAATTCATCCCCCAGATCATAGCATCAGATCAAAAATTCATGTTTATTGTGTCTTTTAATAATTTTTTTAAGTATCCTTGTACTTCTTAAGCCTTTGTACACTTATATTTTCATCTTTTCTCCAGAAGTACAAGGCTAGAGACTCATTTTTCCTCAAATGAAAACTTGACCTTTTGAGCTGGTGCATTAGTAACTATGATAAATATCACAAGAATCAAACACAGTCCCTGATAATGGACTTACCTTGGGAGACTACATCCTCCCAGGCCAGACACAGCCCCTAACACAGGTCTTCGGTGACATTCCCCGCTTGACCTTGCACATTGCTCCACCATGGAGCAACTCAAGAAAGTCCTGCTGAAAAGCCACAAGCAAGTGACAGAACTGGAACCTGGCCTCAGAGCTCTACTGTCATGCTATCAGTAACCTCCCTAATGCATGTTAATGTCAACTAATGAATAACGATCCAAACTCCAATTTTCAGTGTAGCTTATATTTATTTTTCATATAGAATTTACGACTTCCATTTTCCCCCTGCAAAAATTAGGAGTTTGCACTTAAAGAGAGTTATTTCATTTATATCAAAATACAAACTAGTCCACAGTGGTAATTAGTAGTGTTTGAAAAATAGTCTGACCTGGAACAAGCCCAAATCAAAACTGCAGAGCAGACATGCCTGTCCTTCAGGGTACTTAGACTGTGTCACTTTGTAAGATGAAGAGAAAACAAACATCACCAGACAGGTTTTCCCTCTAAACAGAAGGGGTGAACACCATTACCATGTCTCTCACTGCCATGAATATTCATGGTTAAAAGCAAAGGAAAGAAAGAGCATGCAGTCTGGGAAAATGAAAATAAGCTCTTATCTTCGGAATAAAACATTCTAAATATTTTGTGTCAAATTATGTTTTGTCATCCCTAGTGCACAGGACAGATGCAATATAAAAAAAAAAAAAAAAAAAAAGAAAGAAAGACAACTAATTACAATAACATTGTGAGGCTTAGGAATTTTATTTTAGGGGCTCCTGGGGCTCACCTGGGATGTGCTACTTAATTACCTGCATGATTGCAGGAGTACATGGTAAAAGGTATTCACCTGCTATAAAACTTTTAAGGAAATGGTCAGACTGGTCAATCTTAGATCTCCCATTACAGTGTCCACCAAGATGTGGCTAAACATCTGGAGATGACACTGGGCTCATATACTTCCTGAGAATGGGCATAATTGCTTCCCTTGCTTATTCTCATCTAACAGTATAAAGTTACAAACTTTACAGTGGTACCTGATTGTTGTTCACTGAAAGGAAGGAGGGGTACAGCCAAAGGCCTAGTGTCTGCCCAAATTTTGCTCCACATTTATGAAGGTGAGTAGTATTGCAATTTATAGGTGGTTGTTATTTCTGAGATAGTACTGATATGAGGAGTAATACAGAAAATCTTGTATAAAGGAGACTTCATATGCAATTAAAAAATGACCTTTTTAAAAAAGTTCTGGGTTCTTAAAATTACCACTGGACAGTATATATGCAAGGCTGGGGTTTTTTGACTGTATCCTGTGCTTTTTTTCCCCCTGTATTTGAAGTATAAAAATTGTCTACAAACATTTTTTCATGAAGATTTTTTATGATTTAACTTGTGCTGGACATCATCAGGTACAGCCAATGCAGCAGCAGCAGCTGCCATTTATTATGATCTTGGCTCGCCCTTGTTGGGGTCACACAATCTTGTCTACATGAAACTCTGGCCACCTCTTAGCCAACTGGGCCATGAGAAGTGTTGAATAAAAAAAACCAGGAGCCTGATGTAAATGATGTTCTAGTTCTGGCTACGGTCAAGGGGGAGAGATGTGCAGTACAGCAGCACTCAGAGGTGACTATATTGGGCTGAAATACCTTTTGCTGAAATATATATTGATAAATGTATATGTATATGCTGATAGGTATTGATATTTTTGTTAAGGTTTAAAATCTTTTCCTCTTCTGTTATGTTTTTATTCCAGTTGTTAGAGGTTAAATAGCATTTTACGTGAACTGGGTTTACCAGTCAGCAAACACTGCTAAGTGACAGGCTCCCAAAGAGGCTGCCAAACCAGCTGGCTCTGTGGGACAATTTCTATAGCGGTAGACTAATCAGGAATAGGGCATTTAGTCTGGACTCTGGCTTGCCACTGTTCATACTGTTAAATTGTTAGACTGATACCTGCCATGACTTTGGCTCAGGCACACCTGAGACCCCAGCACTGACCAGGAAGGATTCCCACTGGGCGCTTTGGCTGGTTCTTCCTGTAAGACACACAAAATGCAGCCATGCAGCACAGTTAGAGGCATCCATGAGCAGATATTACAAAGCTAATCACCCAATGCAACTTTTTGGTGAGTTTTGCTTGCATTTACCCAAAATACTTGGGATGAAATTGTGACTTCACTAGCCTGAAAGACTTGTGAGAGATTTCAGTGAGACCAGGATTCAGCTGATGAACCTGGAGACATTTTAACCCACGGTTACAACATCCTCCGTGTTTCCTAAGTGCCTGTGCAGCATGAAACTTCTGCAGTGTTTGATACTGGCTATCATCTGCCCTGCAGCATAAAGATTTGACTGAAGATGACCAAGCCTCAGACACAATAAAAAAATGTTTCTTCTATTCCTCTGATCTTTTTGCATTTCAAAAGAATTTCTGATATTTTTCATTTCCTACCCCCAGAGGAATAAGGCTTGCTGAGCAATAATTCCATTTCAGTAACTCATCCTAGCAATTTCCAGTAGCAGCATTTCTTATATTGAAGTAAAAAAAAATATCTAAATGCACTATATTTTAAATAATTTCAATTATGGTGCTGTCACTTTTTATAATGGATGGTAGCACAGAAAAACAATAGTCCATCAGTGTACCAATGTAAAAAAAATTAGTTGTGATTGGGTGAAAAATTGAGCATTTTTTTCTATGATTTAAGATGTCAGAGACAAGGGTTTTCATATAAAAAGTAAAATTTCACCAATAAATCAGTAAGAGCAGCTTTTAGACATGTGCTCTATACTTTCATTAAAACGCTTTTTTAGATTGGTTGAGTCTCTTTCTTTTTTGTAATTAACTTATCAAGGAGTAATGGTCTAATTTTAAAAAGCCAACTGGATGACAGAAATACTGTTTTTTTTAAATTGAAAATATTTCAGCATCTGCCAAGATTATATTTCTTTAAATTACCCTTTAAAAACATTTATTTCTAATACCGTATTTCCTTTTCTCAATAAAATAGAAATATGTGTTCAGAGGAAGCTGTTTTTAAGGAGGCACTGCTGAGAAACAAAGCAATTCCAGTAATATTAATCCCTCTCCGATGAGCTGCCAAAAATATAGTCTTCATTTAATGCTACAAGTTTGGTGAGTAGTCATTTTTTATTATCCACCAGACTGAGATTCTGAAATTAAATGTTCAGCAATATTTGTATAAATGAAGAAGCCCCCAGCTCTATACTTTGACATAACTAGGACACTCTAATGTAATAACTTTATAAAGATTAATTCTCCCCAAAATTAGTGCCTGATAAAAACATATGGCATAATGTTTACCAGGAGAAAGAGTTCTGGTCCCATATATAGGCTTGTTGCATTCATGGCATATAACCAACGCCACTTGAATGACGCCCTTTGGATATTTCATTGCTGTTATCGACGCAATACTGAACTAAATGTAATATTTAAAATATCCTTTACCTGTGCTAACCCTCACATGTGGTTGATATTAGAAGCCTCATTAAAGTCATTAACTCTGTTTGGAAAGTAGAAGTTAAAATGTCTGTACTTGGGCAGGCCAAAGGTCTTTGTAGCTTGGTTTCCTTTTCCCCACAGTGGCCAATTGTGGGTGCTTAGAAAAGCTCATTAGACATACAAATTGATTCTTTCCAGGGCATATCCCATAGCTCCCATTAATCCCAAGCTGGAGATCTCTTTCTAGACCACTGTATAATAGTCTTCAATGGGCCTGTCTCTCAGATCACTCCATCTCCTTTTTTAACCCATTACTGGTTTTGTTACCATAACAGTGTGTGCACTCTACATTGAATTCTACATTATGGGAAAAATAACTTCCTTATGTTTGAACTTGCCAAATGAGAATTTTATAGACTCCCATTCAGTTCTCTTACTGTGAGAAGCCGTACATGATTGCTTCCTATGTGCCCTTCTCCATACCAGTCACCATTTTCAAAGACTTCTTTCATAGTATCCCCTCTGTTATCCTTGCTCCAAACAGAAATGTCTTAAGTCTGTTTACTTTTCATTTGCTCTCTCCTCACATGGAAATGTTCTATACCTTTGATCATTCTTCTTGCTTTCCCTTGTAACCTAGAGAAATACGAGATACAGAAAAGTAGAGTGCTATACCAATGTTGTCCATTTGTTCTCAGTTTCTTTCCTTGAGGTTTGCATTTCAACTATGATTGAGTATTTTCATCAAACTGGTCAAAATTATTCCATGGCCACTTTTCTTGAATGGTAGCAATGTTAGTTGAGAAACCATTAGTCTGCATTGAAAAATTAAAATTAACCTACTTTTATCACCCCTTTTCTCATTCAGCTATTCATGGGACCTTTCAGCTGGCTTTTGATTTTTGTATCCTAAAGAACTATGTATCATCAGTAAACCTCATCACTGTATTCTTCACCTTTTCAACATCACCTAGTAATAAAAGACCAGCACGGATCGCCAGTAAACTTGTAACAAGTCCCTGTTGTGAAAAACTTTGTATTTTTATCCATTGCTGCATAGCTTTTAAACAGTTACTGACCTACAGAACATTTTGTCTCTACTTCATCAGAAACTCTCCAGCTAGAAGTTGGGCTGTGACTTGTGGGCTTGCAGAATACTGGAAAGTCATAGTTTAGTAGAAAGAAGTGTGATGAGAAAGCTCATTGTTATCATCAGATCTACTGCTAGTAACAGTCCTAATTTGGGAAAGCACTAAACAGAGTGGGACTTGGTCACAAGTAAGTAAGTAATTTCTGTATCCTGTCGTGTTATTCCCATGGTACATCCAGAGATCTGTATTATGATTTTTGTCACTAGTGCAGGAAGAATGGTGCTCCTGAGCGGATGGAAAAAAGAACAAACATCACTCAAATTCCACATTCCCATCAGGTCTGGGAGTTTCAAGGATTTCTAGGGAGGGGAGTCACACAATCTGCTTTGTTAGTTTTGTTGATGCTCTTTCGTCTTCAAATACATTGTTCAATTTGTTTAATTGTAAAAATACATTTAACAGTTATGCTTCAAAACAGCTTTGCATTTTTGGGGAGGGGGAGGGAATACTTGGACTTCTGTGATGGTACAGCCAGATGGTGTCCTTTAAGAATCTGGTGAGATGACACAGCTTAGAAAATCTATTACTCTAAGTATCTGAAAGAATACACAGTGGCTGCGGTTTTGAAACTGCTCTGTCTTCATATCACAGCACTCCTGCAGTGAAGGTTCATCCAGTTTGTGGTCTTGTGATGAGGGTCCGGATGAACACTAAAAGTGCTGAATATTGGTTTTACAGACAAGGTAAGAAGAAGGACTCCATGGCAATCTGAGTGATGGAGAAACCATTTTGTGGATAGAATCCTGAATCACTGAGTTTGTACTTTCTCTCAGGAATATTCCCCAAAAATCTCTTAAAATTAATACTCCCTAAAATCACATGCTATTTTTAAATGAATACATGAATAAAATAAAAAAAATACCTGCATTTCTCTAATACTTAGGAATTCCAGTCATGAATGACAAGCCAATTGTATTAGATGTTTCTCTAAACAGAGAGCAAAATGATGACATTCTTGGCCACAAAGATTTTGCTATCTAATCATCAGAAAAAACCAGAGGTGGATGCAGAGAGAGAGAGAGATGGTATTTACAAAGGAGTGGCTACGATGCAGAGAGAGAGAGAGAGAGAGAGAGAGAGATGGTATTTACGAAGGAGTGGCTATGATGGTGAGTGTAAATCCCAGAATGTCTGCAACTAGATTCTGGCCATGTTTATGTGCTTATCGTGACAGACAGTTTTGGAGAGTGACTGGAAGAAGGATAACATTTAAAATGGTCTACCATGTATGTTTGTAAAAGACTACTCTTCTCAGACTTCAAGACCAGTGAGGAAGAAAATACTTTGAAGTGTGAATTAAAACTCAGGTGGGCAAAGCAGTATGGAAGCATTGGCCGAGCAAAGATAGGAAGCAGCTCCCTTGAAAATCAGGAGAGAGAGCAAAGGGCTAGGAAAACAATCTCCTCAGAGCACTGAAACTCATCTTTCATTAATGAAGCTATGAGATGAAGAAAGTCCAGATAAATTTCAATTGTTCGAGAAGACTGAACTATTTTAGGGATAACTTAGGGGAAGAATCAGCCAGTTTTACACACTGGATGGATATGAGGACCCTGAGGAGACCAAAGGTGACACCTGAATGAAGGGAAAATGGATAGTCATCTAAGTCAGGATAGCTTGCAAGGAACACATAGAGCTGTGTTTTATTTATGCTAGGAGACAGAGGACAATATCAATGATGTGGCTAGGTCAATTGGCCAAGATTTTAATTTGCATAGAAAACAAATCTGGGGTGAAGAGGAAAATGTTTTACTCCATCCACGCATATTCAGTTAGCATTAATTCAGTTGCTCATTTAAGCTGGACACAAAGCTGCACAGATGTAGCCTCTACATACACTTGAAGGTATAGAGATAAAAGAGGCTACTGTGCCCATCAGGTCTCTTCCCACTGATCTGTGATCCTGATGTGTCCTATAATCACTCTCTCCTGACTATCATTGCACTGGGAAACAGACTTTGAAGGGAAGGGCAGAAACTGTGCAAGGAACTTGGAGAGAGTGGGTAGAAATACCTACCACTGATTGATCCTGGTTTGGAAATCTACGAGGCAGGCTTCAGCTGAGTCAAGAGACTTCAGCATCTTGTGGTTTAGGTCAGGATGGGCTAAATGCACACATTAATTATTATGCAATAATTGGGTCTTTGTGAAGGACTGTGGATATTCATTACCTCTGTGAAAGAGTGATTAATAATGCAAAGAACACTACAAAGGTACGGAAGAGTGGTTCTCTCTGCTTCCTCTTTCCTTGCTGACAGGACCAGCAGTTGTCAGTAGTCAGGAGGAGTAGTGTTAAGTGTGCTGGTTCCAGCTACACAAGCTTGGTCCCAGATGTTCCTGAAGGTCCTCCACAGTCAGATGTCCCTGAAGATGGCACAGATGGCACTGTGTTACTGCCCTTAGGCTGAGGTAGATGAGTTTGATAAGGTGGAGAGCACCTTTACTGGTTGGTGGTCCACTCCGAGATGTTGCTTCATGATGGGTGTAGCAAGTCGCTGGGCACATATTCTTGTATTAGGTCAGTTCTGCTGCTTCTACCAATTATGTTTTCTTCATAACACTTGCCTGATTGTGCTTTACCTAACGAAAGTTACATCCCTAACAACTACATAGCAACATAATGAAGGTCAAACTGTGGGTCTCTGATATCAGTGTAACTACTCAAGTGACATCAGCTCAGTAGGCCAAGAAAAGGCAGAGGCAGCTGAAGACTTTAAGGGACTTTGCCTATGCCTTGGAAGGCAGACTCTGCTGTTCTAGCCTAAATAACCTCATAAACACCTTCTGCTCCTTCTTTGCTTTTTAAGGAGTCACCCTAGTATCCTCTTCTTTTCAGTAGAGAAGAATTAGAGGCTACAGCAAAGCCACAAGGAGGTTTTTTTCTGGGCAGACTTGAGTTGATAGAGGAAGGCAGCTATAAAGCGTGAAGAAGACAGTTGTGGGCTTTGGAAACAAGCTGGGAACTCCAAGAACATAAGGAGCCATCCCTGGGGAGGAAGAAATGGGGGCAGGCTGAGAGAGGGGAAACAGACTGAGTACAGCCTTCCCCTTGCCAGGTCTGCCACAGACCCAGGACATCCTGCTGGCTTCTCCCACATTCCCTCCCCATCCTTACACACATCTCCCAGGTATCTCACAAATACCCTCCGAGATATCCCCTCCCACTCCCAGGAACCTGCTCGGCTGCCACAAAAGCTGGAAAATGGCAACTGCTGCCAAGGAGCTTTAAGCTGCAAATTCCTAACAGCATTCCAGCCTGGAGGCTTGCCCCTGGCAAGTAGATCTGAAGAGCTTTAACGCAAGCTAACTCCCAAACAAGCAATACTATTGTTTGACAGCTATAGTTGTTTGAATCACGGAACCAAGTGTATGTGGCTCTCCTTCACTAAGCCTCCTCTACTCCTGCTAGCCACATACCAGATTATGAGGGACCATAAGCATCAGCATCTGCAGATCCCAGCAGATGAACTGCCTGTAGTACTTGTCTCCATGTTGCAGTACATCTCGCACATGGCTTGTATTCTAGAAACACTACAGATAAAAATAATTAGATAAGCAGGTCTGCCATGCTAAGCAAACAGCACTGATAAAACTCTTCATCTTCCCACGGGTCCTAGCATCCCTAGGTAGGGTCTTAAACCCTAGGGTCTTAAGACCCTACCCTAGGTAGGGTCTTAAACTATACCATAATGGTACACCTCTATTCCATCTTTGCACTCCATGCTTGTTCACTTCTCCTTCTCTCCATTGCCCTCTCCTCTTCTCCTCCTCTATGAATCCTCTTGCATCTTCCAGCTGTTGCTGTGTCCCCTCCAATGCTGTATGCCATTCAGACTCCCCTCCCCAGAGTCCTTCAAATAACCTTAAAATTGCCATGAAACAGTACTATGTAGTCATAACAACCTGAAAGTAGAAGTTAAGATGATAATAAGTGGTCCACATTGGGCTGTTTGGCCATCACACAAAGCCAGAGACTCTGCCACAGCTCAATCTCTTCAGCACTTAAATTCTGCCTGATCAACAGCATGTGACATGAGTTTATATAAAATACTGCAGCTAGTATGAAGTGTCTCACTAGATTTTCCAGCAACATGCTTCTCCACATACCCAACCAGCTTGTTTTGCTGTGCGTATTATCTCCACCCACACCTAAAACACGGTTATCTCTCTGCAACATCTTATCATAGCTGATTTACTGGTAAATTAAATTTACCTAAATTAATTTAAAGAGTAACATGCACCCTCAGCTCTCTGCAGCAGATCACAACTTCTTGGCTTTTTTTCAGGACGCCATGCAGAGTTTCACCCCTTTTCCTGAGCAGCAGCTGACTTGCCACCAGACACAGTTTCTGCTTAACAGTCCTTGCTTTTCTTACCCTGAAAACAGCCATGTAAGATTCAGGCAAATGATTAAGTGGGACCATGGTTTTTTTTTTACCTTCTCCTGCAGCCTAGACTGTCACGTTTTTTAATGACGTCTTTATAAACGCTGTGCACTTTGATGCTGTATGTTACCCATCAGATATTGAATGTAATGTACAAAAGCACTTATGACATCAGTGTGCCCATAAATACCTGTTTTCTCTCTTTGTTTTCCTTTTTTTTGATGTGAGTATTTGGATAACTTAGAAATTAAAATTATATTCTGCTCTCAGTGATGATTCTTGTCAGACAGAAGGGTACTTCTTTTCCTTTCTACCACTGCATGCTTTGCTGTCTCATGAGCACATCTCCTTTAACTTATGTTATAAATCCTGGTATGTGTATTCATTATGGACTAGGGATTGTTTGTGCAAATGAGTTATGATTCCCTTGGAAAAACAAAACCAAAACAAGACACCAATCAAACACACGGATGCAGCCCTCGAACAGATAAGTAATGCTGGATTTACTCCAGGGGCTTTTGCTCTGTGTTAGGACAAGTTAACCCAGTAGCTGCTCGGTATTCTGTACTGCTCAGGACAAGAAGCTGTGAGTGCTCCTTGCAGGTGTTGCCTCGTGAATGGCTGATGATGCCATTTCAGCCCATAAATTTGATAAACACTTCTCCTGCATGCTGAATTGTATAAATTGAAAAGCACTGTGTGACTTACAACTCCTAACAGAATAATTACTCAAAGGATGCAAGAGAAGTTGAGGTAGAGAGTATGTGTACCAGAGCGAAGACGTACATATTTCATCTCAGAAATTAAAGAAAACCTAAGGAAATAGCACTACAGACATTTTCTTCCTTCTTTCTACTTAGGAGTCGGACACGATTTCAGTTCTTGTGTTAAAATTATCCCTTTCCTTACTCCAAACCATGAATTTCATAGAAACCAGAGTAATATAGCATTTTAAGTGGTTATAGAAAGGAAAACAGTGCCATGGCTGCATGGCAGAGAATATAAATCAATTCTCAAAACCATGGAGAAGGCTGTGTCATGATTCCACTCATGTCACCAAGGTGAGATCTCTCATCTAGTAAATGGGAGTTGTTGTCTGAAGGTGCTGAAGGTCTGATTTCCTTGGCAAATCCTCTAATGGCTGACAAGAAGTGGACAAGTGGACCTTTGCTGTTTTGCATTCATGACTGGAAATAGCTCTGTGCTGAACTTGGTAAGCTCCATGTGTGCTAAAGATGCAGCTGGCATCCACATAGGATTAAAACAGTGTCACAAAGATGGTAGGTGTCTGCATATGCTCAGATGATTAAGAAGTGATGACTGGTTTACATGGATTTGCTTTTTTGGAACATGGTGCTTAAACCCCGCCTAGATCACACTCTAGGACCAATATATACATATGCATACCTATAGTATCTAGGCTTTATCGCAGATATTTTAGGCAAGAATTTAGATTAAATGTCATGCTGGTATTTACTGCAACAGTCATCTCTAGATTTAAATTCTAGGCTAACTATTGAATAGGCTGTTCTTCTGGATTGTGGAGAGAATGAAGACAACACTGAAATGTGAGAGCTAACTTTAAAAACAAAAACAATCTACATACTGGGAAATTCAGCCTACAAGCTTCCCCCATCATTATATGGGGTCGTAAAAGGACATTCTTCTTAAGTTCCCTGCAGAGATTAATATTATGGAAATTTATGGAAAATTATGCAGAGATTACTATTACCTACTGATGTGATATCACATCACACTAAACTTTGTCCCAAATCCAAGAGTAGTCGCCCAAACAGACCAATACTTAAGAAATAGACTTTGTTATAAGTTTAATTAAAGAATAGGGTAAAATTTTATACTGCCTCAGCAACATTGTACTTAGGAAATACTGCATAAAATTCCTCCTTATGCTATTCTGAACACATTCTTATAGCCTTTTTTCACATCCCCACTTTTTAATCTGTGGTCCTAAGCTTCTAACAAACAAAATAGCAGAATACTAGTCATATAGCTTTACTGCAACAGGAAAGCTACAATTCAACACTGTTTTAGAAATACTAATCAATAAAACTAAAGAATTCTCTAAATCTCAGTGATGGCAAATAACCCCTCCAGTCTTCATAGATTGATTGGTCTGTTGGGGTGCATCAAACAGTACAAACAGCCGGTCAAAAGAGGTGATTATCCCGCTGTATTCAGCATTGGTGCAGCCTCACTTTGAGTACTGTGTGCAGTTCCGGGCCCTACAATTTAAGAAGGATGTGAAGGTCCATGAACATATCAGAGGAGAGCAACAAAGCTGGTGAAAGGGCTGGAAGGAATGTCCTGTGTGGAGCAGCTGAGGACTTTGGGTTTGGCTAGCTCAGAGAAAAGGAGACCGAGGAGTGACCTCATTGCTCTCTTCAGCTTCCTGAGGACAGGAAGTGGAGAAGGAGGTGCCAATCTGTTCTCCCTGGTATCCAGGACACATGGGAATGGTTCACAGCTGTGTCAGGACATGGGAATGGTTCAAACCTGGAGGTTTAGACTGGACATTAGGAAGCATTTTTCTACTGAGAGGGTGGTCAGACACTGGAACAGCCTTCCTAGAGAGGTGGTAGGTGCCTCAAGCCTGTCAGTGTTCAAGACACATTTGGACAATGCCCTTAATAACATGCTTTAACTTTTGGTCAGCCCTGAACTGGTCAGGCAGTTGGACTAGATCATCATTGTATGTCCCTTCCAACAGAAAATGTTCTATTCTATGGTCTTCTGTTCTACTCCCTGCACTTCAGCACACAAGAGTTCACTATACTCAATTGCAAAGGAGAGGCATAAATGTTAAAAATGTTTCTGCACATTATTTTCATTGGCATCAGTCTCAGCAATGTTTTGGAGATGGAAGAGCTTTTGCAAGTCCCTCAGCGGGACTGCAAGAAAATACACATTTCCCCAGTTTGATTGCCAGAATTGAGAATTAGCTTTACTCAACTCCTTGATCTTTTCCCCGCAATCCTAGTTGCCTGACTAGGGATCTGGCCCTTAACAGACCATAGAGTACCACTGCAACCATCCTCCCAGACAGTCACCAGCATCCCACATGTTTGTCTCTGGCAAGCCAGAAGAGACTTTTCTAAAGGCTTCAGAAGACACTTGTTGCAAGTGCTAACAACATTATGTAAGAAAATGATGTGGGCAAAATATACAACTGAGCCTCAGTGCATGCAGAGATAGTGTGCACAGGTAATGGTCTTCTGTATAACATAGCTTCGAAAACAAAGTGCATCAGCTACCTAAGCAGTGGCTGTGAAATTAAGCAGAGGATTGCTTAGAGCTCTGAGCTACTACTGGTGCTACACCTGAGGAGAAATCCTGGAAGTTAGCTTATACTCTAAGAGTTTCGTGTGTTGTATCCATGTTTGGTTAATCAACATTTGTCTGTACTCTCTAATCTAGGGCAATTCCTTCTGGCTGAGGAGCCCATGTCTGCATTTTTTGGCATATTAAAGCTTCTCAATGACTGCCAGGAGGGCTATTAGGTCCAACACACATGGAGATTGAAGCATTTCATTCCTTCAGGAATGGTGCTGCCAATTGCAGTGCTAGGAATAGAAAGCCATCTCAGAATTCAAAGTTTGTCCTGAAGACAGGACAACTTTCCAGGAAAACAGATGTGGCAGTTACCATTCTGTGTTGCTTTCCAAGGCCTGCTGGTGTGGCCTGCTAACAGCACCAACATGTACAGAATTGCCCACAGCAGAGCCAGGGACACACTTCTAACGCAACCTACTATTCAAAGAGCCTCAGGAACAAAGACCTGATCATCAAAATCAATTAAAAGGTGATCTTATCCTTCATTCCATTAAAAAAAAAAAATCATTAGTAACTCAGTTTCTGTGAAGAGAAGGTTAAATCTGAACAGCTTTTGGTGCCAAATTCTTCATTTTAAACACAATTAGTGTCCATTGGTACCCAAGACTAATTCATACAACAGCAGCTGCAGTGATTATTTTTTTATTTTTTGCTGCCTGAGAAAAATTTAGCCTTATTCCACATTTCAGGGTATGTCAAAAGTAAAATAAGCAAACCATTATAGCAGTGCTGGCCAAGAAAATAAGATCCAGCACTGTAATCCTTTGTACTGTTGAACCACTCTGGTTTTCCCATTTTCAGCTTGTGTAGATTTTTTTTCTTTGTAAACTCAAAGGTCTGCTGGGACTGGGAGTAGAAGAAAAGTTGTGGTTAAATCCTTCTTCTGTCCAGCTCCATTCCTTGAATAATCAGATGAAAAACTATGAAGTCACTCTTCCAGCAGTCAGAGTATCACAAAATAAACTGCGATAGCAACAGAACTGTCCATTTCTTCTAGGCAGATGAAATATAAAATATGCAGTAATGCTTAGAGCACTTGCTAATTATTTAACAGAGGGATTTGCCACACAAAACACATTAAAAAATTTAAAAGCTTCACTATTCCTGACCAGAACATTTAAAATAAATTTTAATCAATGATATTTTAAAACAGAGGACTGCAACTGACCCCATCTTGCAGCCTGAATTCAGCTGAATCCTACACAGTATTATACACCCTCCTGCAAAATGTGTTCTTAACAAGAAAAAAATACGGTATCATGTATCACTAGCCTAAAGCAGGAATGATTTCTAAAGACTGGCCAAGAAGAAGCAGTGTCAAGAGTAGGAGGAGATTTCCAGTTCTGCCTTGTCTGAACTTCAGTTAATGTGTGTCCTAGTTTCTCCATGCCTCAGTTTATTCAGCCTTAGCTGCAGTCTTTATACACCCTGTGAAACTCCAGATGTGAGGTGCTACAACACACAGCAATATCCAGTGATCATCATTTACAGAGCACAGAGTTCATCATTCAGCATTCTCTTTCCTTAAGCATCCTAAAATTTGCCTTCCCCCCCCCAATGGGGCTGCACATTTAGTTGGGTTATCAGCTTGCTGTCCCTATGTCCCTCTTTTGAGCTGGTATCACCACTTCAGCACTGTCCATCCATCCATCCACCCTCCCCTACAGCATATGCTTCTTTCCCAGGGACTGCACATTTCACCTGCCATTCATTTTGTTCATTCACCATGGTTGTTTAGGGGAAAAAAGGACTATAAGGAAATGTTGACATTGCTACTTTCTTAAACAGGTACATAAGACTGCAAAGTGAAGATAGGTCAGGGTCACATGAAGCAAACTAAAAAAAAAAGTATTGGTCATCAAAAATTGAACAGCTTAAGAGTTTGTTTAGCCTAAAAAATGAGAAGACTGAAGGTATGCATGCTGACAGTCTTCAAAATATGTAAATACTATGGTAAAAAGGAAGGGAACACCCTGTTCTCTAGATGGACAAGAAGTAATGGGGTTAAATGGCATCTAATTGGAAGCAACAGAAAACTGTCCTAAGCTAAGGGAAGTGGAGCACTGGAAGAGATGCCTGGGGAGGTTATAAAGTCCCATCCCTGAAGATCTTTGTATAATTTGCATACTCACCAGGAAATAGATGGTGAGATTGGATCCTGCTTTGTAGCAATGAAATCATGGGATGGACAGATGAACTCCTCACATTCCTTTCTGTCCCAGTAAGTTTATGCTATAGCTGTGAAATCCAGAAAGATCTATTCATCTTCCCCTCTTCCACTCATATATATTAACACCTAGCCCCAACTCCCCACAACAAACTTAAGGTTTATACTACTCTAGGCCAAGGGCTTTGTCCATTCCAGCAGTTCCTGCCCCCAAAATACCCAAGTTCATTTTACAAAGCAAGCCACATTCTATCTTGCAAAGGAGAGTGAATGTTTCCTCCTTCCCTTTTTCGCCTAAAATGCAATAGCCTGTGTTAGAGAAAATTTTTTTCTCAATTCAAATCTGATCATAAGATTAGTTCCAAGCATGTGAGCAAGATGCATGAGTCAGGAACAGGACCACCACAAACACCTCTGCCCAGCTTTTCATCTCTTGCTAATGCTGATCTGGTATTTCAAAGGAAGATGACACTTCTCACCCTAGAAGTAATACAGCCAGGGACCATGGGGAGAAAGGTCAGTCAAAACAGCAAAGAATATTATTTCCTGAGCTTTGCAGGCAACTCACAGAAAATCTGGAGTGTGGGATTAATGGACAAATACAATATATAAACAACACACTGACTGTTGTGAGTTAATCTTTTTTTCCAAGCAGCTTTCCAAATAGGGAAAAAGCAAGGAAATGCCAAGAGGACTGAAAAGGGACACTGAGTCAGTTCCTGAAAGGAGCTTTCATATCCTTCCATCTGACTCTCAGTGAAAGAGCATCGTAAAAAGATAATCAGAGTCACCTTGAGGACCTCAAATTATGACAAGCCTTCCCCTCCCCTCACAGAAGCTGCCTCCATGGTCAGCCTTCCCCTGCTGTCTCCTACTTCTCTTGTCATATCCTGCCACAGTGAAGAAGTGTCATTTCAATGACAGCTCCCTCACACCTAACAGTAAGGGCTTTGCATCCTTCCTTGGGAGTAACAACTACCCATTTAATCTCTAATTACTAAGCCCTAGGTCAAACCTGCCCTCTCATACTAATGGTGACTGAATTTATGAAGCTCCACCATGAAATAGCACAGGCTGTTTGCTCCCACTGTCCTGTTTGGGAGGCTGTTGAGACCTTCAGTCACCTGGTTGTCAGCAACCTCCTTCCTTCTCATTTCCAGTCCCAATTTCCTCATGATAAATCTTGTCTGGCACCAGCAACGTTCAGCTCATCACACCCCTTTTAAGGCATCACTTCCTTCTGCAGCCATATAGCTGAACACATATCTTAAGGCAAAGAAAATGCCTGTTGTTCGTTACAGGCCAAAATCTATAGTCACAGCGCACATCCATCCGCAAACTGAGAAAAGCTTGCAGTCTGTTACTTGATGTTTATGTGTGCTCCCATCACAAGTGACACACCATCGTACGATGGGAGATGCCTGCATTTTGGTCACATCACAGGTAAGTTTGAGTCACACAAGAGGGGAAAGAGCTGTGCAGCCATCAGGGTATGGGGCATCAGGCAGGATGATCACATGCCTCAGGTCAAACAATTCTACTCCAGTCTCACTTTTCAGCCCTTATTAGGCTAAACAAGACGAGCTCCAGGACAGGTCTCCGGCATTTTGAAGCACTGAAAAATTTACAAGACATTTTCTGCCAAGACAGACCAGTGCATTTGGATTTTGTTTTTGCTTTTCTTCTTCTGTTGTAACATAATACCATTTCAACTCCACCTGTGATTGCTGTGCTGGGGAGACAATAGGAAACAGAACACAGGCAGCTAAAAGCATCTATCAAGTTTCCACATGTAAAAATCCTCCCTGTGACCAGAAGAACAGCATCTGCCCTAACAGGAATCAGAAACGCAAAAGGAAAACGAGCCAGGTGGCTGTACCTACTGTCGCTATGCTTTACGGCCCAAACACACACCTTTAAACCTGCGTCATCAGCTGGGGATTTCCCGCCTGTGGCATTCCCTCAGGATCCAAACCAGGCAACCCTGGCACACCGAGGAGTCAGGCGCGTCCACGGCCCAAGGGATGCAATTCCACGCGCTCCGTTGCTTTTGCAGCATCGCTGAGGCCATCGGGAGGCACCGGACGCCAATCAGAGCGGCGTCGAAAGGTAACGTGAGGTGAGCCCTGCCCCTGCACAGTTGCAGAAGTATTTTTTTTTTTTTTTTTAATGCGGGAAGCGGCGCTTTTGCCTTCTCTTTAAGGAACGGCTTAGCGCGAAACTCGCACAACTAGGGAGCCCGCCGGACTGCGCTCAAGTCTCAGCGTGCGCCATGCCGACACCGCGAAACGAACCCCCATTTTCCCGCACCGCCACCAGGATAAGCGCGGCGCTCCGATGAGAGGGGAAGGAGCGGGAGGGGGCTAACGGGTCCCCTAAGGCGGGGGGGGGGGGCGAGGGGGTGGTGTTTCGGCAGGACGCGCAGGTGCTCCGGGCCGCTCCCGCTCACCTCCCTTCGGAGGCAGCGGCCGCCCGATGATTAACGCGGCCTGACAGGCGCGCCCACCAACGCTCACCCCACCACCAACCGCCCCTCTCTCCCCCGCGCCACCCCCGCCAACCGCCACCCCCGCTGACATCACCGAGCTGGATTTAAATAGCTCCACAGCCCCCTGCCTCCCGGATACAGCGCGCCCCATTGGCGGCGGCGCCAGCCTATGGCCGCGCGGCGCCGCTCGCCTCCGCCAATGGTAAGGCCGCCGCCGCCGCGCCCCTCCCCTGTCGCTAAGGGAGGGAAATACAGCGCGGCGCGGCGGGCTGTCAGGTGCGCTGGGCCCCTCCACGCCGGGGACGGGGAGCAGCCGCGGGGCTGGGTGGGTTTTCTTTCCTTAACCCCCCCTCCCCGTATTTTTTTATCTCCGCGGCTTAACGTACCTGGCAGTGGTGTTGGGGGAGGCGGGGGGAAGGAGACGGAGAGGGGCCGGGTGCCCCCGCGAGTCGCCGGAGCCCGTGGATGTCTGCACCCCACCGGGCTGCGATGGACGCTGCCGCCCCGCCGCCGCCACAGCTGCCGAGGAGCCGGCCCGCAGCGCGCCCCTGGCCCGGCGCCGAAGAGGGACGGGGTGGTGTTTGGTTTTGTTTTTTTTTTTTTTTTTCCTCTCTGGCGACGCTCCGCTGAACGTGGGCTCTGCCTCGGCTGGGTTGCATGGCAGCCAGGGCTCGAGCGAAGAGGTAAACGCCGCTGTGTCGATGTGCTGTCTGGTTGAAAAGAAAAAAAAAATATTAAAAAGAAAAATAGGAGGATGCGGATACTGTGCCTGGCGCTGCACGGGGAGATGTAAAAGCCTCTCCTCCTCTGCCTGGCGAAATGTAGAGTAAGGGAAAGGCCGTCCTTCGTCAGGCGGGCTGGGTCCCCGCTGGGCCGTGCAGCGCCAGGGGCTGCCCCGCCAGAATCGCCCGCGCCTCTCCCTGCCGTGCCGCGGCCCTTCCCTGCGGGGCCTGTCCGAAAAGCGGACCTTCATCTCTGAGAGCTCTTGTACCCAGGAGCTGCACGGCGTTGTGGAACAAACAAAAAATCAGTTACATTTCAGACTGAGGAAATCTAACTCGTTTCACTTGTTACCAAGCTTACAGGTTTGAAAGGAGAATGTAGAAATGTACTTTGCTGTCCAGCTGTAATAACATTGCTTAAAACATTTCTACTTAGTTACTGTTTACTGCTTCACACCCTCCAAATATTTCTGATTTATTTCTTTCCCTTACCCACAATGTGTTAATACATTGCCTGAATATCCTAAAGATGTCGGTGTGCATACTCAGAAGGCAAATGTGTGTCTAAGAACTGTAGGCACAACACAGACCAGGGTTGAGACATTTCTTGGATTTAATCTCGGTTTCTGGCTCTGCCTATGGTTTAGAGGAAGGTGATGGAACTTTCTGCCTTTCTGCTTTTATTCCCCTCTTCCCCATTCATACCCAAATTGAGAATAAAACATGTCTCAGTTTTGCTGGGGAGATTATTTTTTTTTTAAGATATGAAATTCCTATGCAACATTAAATATTAATTATTGTAGGAGAAGCTGCAAATACTTACTATAGAGGCCCCGGTGAAAGTAAAAATAAAAATCAAAAGAATGCTTTATCTTTCCATGAAACAAAACCACCGAGGAATCGGAAGTCTGAGGTGCATGCCTGTTTATGGTTTTATGATATGATGAAGTTTGTGTCAAGCTTTCTTTCCCTTTGGGAAAGGAGAGCCTGTAATGAGAAATCCTTCCCCCCCCCAATGTTTGTGTTTCCTCCTTTTCCTTACCTGGTATCCCTGTCTGTGAAGGACGAGGACTGTGAAGGCTTGTTTCCCCTTCTGTTGTTGCAGGACGCCTTGGATGAATCGGAAGTAAGCACCAGGAGCATTCGGTGATGTCTGTGGGAGGAAGGCACAAGCTACCAAGACCCCTTTCCCTCCATCTTGAGCCTTCCGTGATGATTTGCAGCAGCACAGGGAAGTATGAAGCACTGAGGAACTGAAGTCAGTGTTTAAATCTGACTTCACTTCAGCGTAAATGACCATGCAAGGTTCAAATCAATGCAGGACCAGGGGTAAAATAGCAGAAGGACTTAAGGTGCCTGTTTTAAAAGTTGTCTTTGGAGTATTTAAGGAGCTATTTAGAAAAGATGACTCTCCACATGTGTTTATGTTTACGTGTCCTAATAGAAGATGACAGTCTGCAGTATCTTACATGCTAGATACATCTTGAGTTCATCTATATCACCTTACTGATTTCAAGGGAGCTGTATTGATTTAAGTTAGTTAAGGAACTAACCCATCTAAGTTTTAAATAATTGGAATAATATTCTTCCTCTCTTTCAGGCAGATTTGCCCTTCATGTTAACTTGTGTTTCATAATCCTCCTAGCTCTCCATTTCATCATTACAAGCCCAGCATCTCTGCTGTAAAAAAAAAAAAAAAGGACAGGAAAAAAAAGCCCTGAAAAGATAGTATTTTTACAATCTGATCTTTGTTTTCATGTTTAGATAAATTTAGGGCATAAGCTCATCCTGGGTTTTTTAGTCGGCAATTTTGGTTCATTTATTTACACTGGTATTGTTTAAAGCCAGAAGCTCTCAAGAAGAGAATGTGTTCGATGCACCAGAACCCTTTAGGGTTTTGATAAAAGACATGATATAATGAGTAACATCTCCACTTCTGTTATTCTTCTTATATAGTAGCGACAAGATTGAATCACCATTTTTAGCTATTCTTCAGCATAACTCGTAATCTATCAATGTGTCAGCTCAACAGCAGTTTTCTCTTCACACTAATGTGAACCAGAAGGTCCAGCTATCACTGATTTTGACAATTTTATTTTATCTGAGATTGCATGTGTTGCAGAAGTTTGAAGAAAATGAATTATAGGACCTATTACATTTTCCTAAAGATGTCCAAAACATAAAATATGTCATCTGAAACACTTAAAACTCATTTGTACTGGATAACATTCCTAAGTTAGGTGTTTCATAAGCCTTAAGCAATAAGCACTGTAAAATATTTGTATGATAAATACCAAATATAAGATCAAATGTGGGTCCTGTATTTTTTTGAATGCCTCAGATTGCCCTCTCTGTTGTTACATAATGCATCATAAAGAAATACGTGCCTTCATTCTCTTTAAATCACTCCGGCATGGATAGTACTAAGCCTTCCTTCAAGTCCTCGTTATGCAAGTCCTTGCTACTGTTAATAGCTGTCAGCTTGGCATGGTTACTTAAAAAACAAGGTAACCGCAGACTTTTTGTGAAGCTCCTTGCATTTCTGGAATTTACGATGAGTCAGTTCCAGGTGCTTTGCTCCCTTTTTCAACTCTGAACTAAATTATTATGAACAAACAGGTTTTTCCCCATTAGAAGAAAGTCCCATTCATTCCACTGTATAAGAAGGTAATCTGTTTTTTTCTTTAGTTGTGTCTGTAAGCACATTATATTGTGAGCATCCGAATGTGCTTCTCCAGTGTCAAAATACAGTGGAATAGACCAGAATACAATAATATTTGGAATGTCTATTGAAAAATGCAGGCATATAACTAAGCACTGAAAAAATACGTAGCATAGTAAAAATCTATGACCAGTCCAGCAAAGCTATTAGATAACAAAAAAATCCATATAGGCATTAAGTACTATTATTTAAAGTAAAATCAGTGTTATACAGTATAAGCAGCGTTCCAGGGAAATTGATGAGAATCTGTGTAGAATAGAACGAATCATTTTTTAAAGCTGTGATGTTACGACGTTCTGTATTTCTTTACTTGGGAATTGGAATTTTCCTTGTCTTTTTGTAGAGGCATAAAATTAACAACAAGCCCTTCAGAGAATTAGGTACACTGCCTCATTTGTGTGGTTTTTTTTCCCCTCTATCAAACATAGACATCATTGGTGGAAAAAAAATGAGGAGAAACCTATCTGGTTTTTTTCCAATATCGTGGAGGTCTTTCCAAGTAGCCTGTCCTTTAATAAGGCCTCAGTTTTAAAGATACTGAAATAGGAATATCTCAAAATTCATAATACTGACTAGATAAAGAAAAATTTTGCTCTTTTGCTCTCAGTTTATACTTTTAGAATTATACAAGTAGTAACTCAGTGATGTGTCACCAGGGAAGGAGGGTTGGAGGGTTTTGTTTCATATTCTATTAATAGATGTATTAGTTTAACAAACCTTTGCTGCATTTTTACTTTTTATTTTGCCATTTTGTTGCTGTTGTAAATTTTGGGGTGCTAGCTTATTAATTTATTTCTCTTCTTCTACTAGTAATTATTTTTAAAGGTTCAACTATATTCAGTTCAGGTTTTGGTATGACACATGGAAAATATTTTTTAATTCTTTTTTGCGAGCAGTAGGTTGGTGGGAGGGGGTCTGCACTGTAAAAGAGTATACTTACTAAATTGTACTCCAGGGGGAGATTAAATAAGAAAGAGTAGAATAGCTGAGACAAGTCATTTGTCACAGATGTTCGTGCAGTTCTGTGTTTTGTTTTAAGCTGGATTCATCAAACACACTAAGGAGTAATTTCTGTCTGATATGAAGTTCCCATCTAAGGAGACAGAGTGGGTTAAGTTTAAACTGTGGTTTGAAAATACAGGGGAATGTTACTGGACAGTTGACAGCTTGGTGCGATAGCCAAAGTGGACGCAAGGAAGTAAATTGGAGAATGTTATTTTTGCAGTGTCTAAAATATATCAGTTCAGAAGTAAGAAGGAAAATGTGTAACAAATATATTACTGTGGAGCACAGTTACTTTAGCTACAAGATGCTTTTTTTCTATGAAGCACAAAGATTTTATCATAAACGTCTGAATTACGTAGATTTTAAAGCGTACTGACGCTGTCGGAGAGCAAGCATGAAATGTTGATGTGATAACGTCTGATACGTAAGTGGCATTTTCTGACTGCTTATATAGTATTTCATAAGTTTTTAACATACATTTAGTAATAAAACTAAATGTGTGAAAATGCACAAGGTAAGCACTAGTGTAATATTTATTTCAGGTTTTTTAGACAGGCTAATTATCATAGTTAATAAACTAGAATAGGACTGAGATTACTTTAAAAGGGGGATTTTAATACATGACTATCAGACTGATTCTTAGTTTATATTAGTTGCTGTCTCTTTTAATATAATTTTTCCTTTTGTAAGTTCCTTTCTGTGTCTCTTCCTTCAGAAATACTATGCCCCTGCCCCAAAAGGGAGAAGTATAATGGCTACAATTAGCTTCTGTTTACTGGAGCAAAATATTTTTTTCCAAAACTGAAATATATGCGTTAATACACTTCCAGCTATTTTTACCTATGATATTTCTGAGGGGTGGATAGTGATGTCCATTTTAATGCAGCTTACTACAGTATAGCAGCTGTAATGTAGCGTTTTTTCTCTTTAGTAGTGAGATATACAGAATTGTCAGCCCGTTTGCTTTTAAGTACCCCAAAGCTGAATTGGAAAAATATTTTTGACACAATAAGTTCGGCTTTTCAATCCGTACTTCCTTTTGAGTTTTCTAAGTAAACGCTACATAGACTGATTATCAGAAAAATCAAGGCTTACGTAATCAAGCCATACATTTTTTTCTGCTGCCTCCCTTCCTCCACTAGCTTTCGTTTTACTCTGAAAAATGAAAAATTTTGAATAGAAAATTACTATGACATACTGCTTATATGCACATTTTCATGAGACTGCATAGCTAAGCTGTTTGTATGTGTTTAGTAAAAGAAAGCAGTAAGCAAAATATAAAAACCTTGAGATGGCTAAACTTCAAAATTGTAGTAATCATTAAATACAGAATTATTTAATATGATGTACCTAGGTGTGTGGCATTGAGTCTTTTTTTCTTTGCATGGGGAATTAAGGTACTTCTATGTATTCCTTATTCAGAAGAAGAAAAATAAGAACGTCATACCCCATTTTTTTTACTCGTCGTAAAGCTGATGCTCCTTTGTAAGGGAGTTGGTTTTAATACCCAACTTTCACAGGATGAGCAGTGATTGTTGTTGACAAAATATATAGCAAATGAATCAAAACTCTGTCCTGCTAGATAATTAGAAATTGAATTAATTACAAAGAATTCTATTAAAATTTTATCTAAATATGTTAGCATGAACTCTTACCCATAGGTGGCAGTCAGCTTTCATTGTAGTAGGGATGCCAAACTTTTGGTTCATGGTATTCATACTTCTGCTGAAATAATTTTGATAAGGTATGCATATGTACGCGTACATCAGTGTATACATATCTGTGTATTGGGAGAGGGGGAAGCAGGTAAAATTAACCCTAAAATTAATTGACAATTAGGAGGAATCTGAATAGCTATATGTAAGGAAAAGAAATGATCATATTCTGCAGAAAAGATCCAGGTATTTTTAAAAGCACACAAACAATTTTTTATCTGTCCATTGCTGACACTCATCTAAATGAAGCAGTGATAATTCAGAAATGAGCAGATGCCCCTAGAAATTGAGTGGAAGGGCAAGTATCTCACCAGCCTTAGAGAACATGACCTCGTACCGTGCCGAGAAACTGCATTTCTCCTTCATCGCCCATTAGCTGTAAATTACAGAAATGTTGCAGTGACGACACTCTTCCCTTGAAATCTCAGCAATAAGCTCCCCTAAACGTCGAGCAAATACAGAAAAGGTGCTCAGGGCGAGGGTGTCCTCTCAGACTTGGAGAGCGAGCAAAACCTGTGGGCTGCAGTTCTCTGCAGAGCTGCCATTGACATCCATAGCAGCGCTGTGCAAGGCAGGGACACTGCCTGCAAGAGCAGACATCCGCTCATTTTTGCCCTCAGCTTTTTTAGAGCTTTGTGAGGTTTATGGGGATTTCCTTTTGCAATATTGCTAAGGAGGCACTTGGGACCTCACCAAAACTGGAAGGGATAGAAGGAGCTAATAAGGCCAAGTCATCTCAGTCTAAAACAAACAGAACTTGTGAAACTAGACACGTGACGTACTAAGACGACAGAGCTCTCATGAGAAAAGAAGACTGAAAACTGAAATTCATGAGTAGGTAAAGTCATATTCTTTTTACCATTACGAGGACTCTTTTCAGTTAAGATTAATATGATACTGTGTCAAGGTAGGCCACTCTACACGTTTAGCAGAGGTCAGGAACTAGCATTGTACAAAATGGAAAATTGGAAAAATACATGATTATGTGTTGCTACTACAATGTTTTACTGTGATGCAAGATTAAGGGCTCAGAATAGAGCGGAATGGTGCAGTATTATTAAAACAGAAGGCCTAATTCTCCTTATGCAAGAGTCACAGCATCATGCATCGTTGTATAAGCCAAAGCAGTCAGTATGATTTCGTAGTCAAACAGGGTATTTCCACATATGTCCAACCACGATGTGACTAATTAGATACTTGCATATGCACAGACCCATTGTTCCCCAACTGAATTAACAGGAGGATTGCACTCCATGGTGATTTACACTCTTGTGTAACACTACTGAATACAGGATAGCAGGTGGTGATAAACTGGTTGGTGACAAATGTGTAAATTTGATATGCATTTTGGAAATCAAAGTTTGCATAGTCAGCTCTGACCTTGATGCAGGCAAGACTGGAGAAGACCTCCTCAGCCCTCGGGCCCAATCCCAGCTATTGCAGGCAGCCATGTTGCACTGTTCAACTTGCAGAGATACCAGACTCCATCTTGAAGCTACCCTTGTCATGAGATTGCTCCTCATTTTCTATTCCTCTGAGTGGTTAAAGATTTCAGATAATGTGTATTCAGCACCAGCTGACCCCCTTGTGTTCTGTGGGGTCTTTGACTTCAGTTTAAAGAGCATTTCTCTCTCTTGGTATAAAGTCACTTCCAGTCTGTCACCCCTTGAACTTTCTTAGGTTACTGCCACAATCTGACCAGCCTCAGTTCAGCCAAAACAGCTGTGCCATACCTGTTGTAGAGGAGGATGCCTTTCCCCCATTGTTCTTCTTACCCTCCTTTACACCTTTTCGACTTTCAGTAGATCTCTTCTAGCATGCAGGGTTAGAGGTAGACACAGTACTTCAGATAAGATGTCATCAGAGCCTCTCACGGTGGCATTAATACCTTCCTATTCCTGCTAGATACACAGCAACTAATATTTTGATCTCTTTTATATTCAGAGCTACCTGCTATCAACATCTCACAGGCCTTGAGGACTGAGCAAAGCACGCAGCTTACCTTTTTTTATGGATGCTGATAGCAAAAGTTCTTGTTATTGATTTCTAGTTTATGACCTTGAACTTTGCACTATTATACAGGTATTGCATGACAAGGGTGTCAAAAGGCTTTTTATAAGGAGAGTGTCATCAGTGTCATCCAAGCCACGGGCTTCCCGTGAATTTTCTGGCGTGTCCAGATTTGTTCAGGAACATCTACATTTTGCATGATTATAGACGTGAGCCGGCACATGCACGTGATACAGTGCAGAGCTTTACAGGTGAGCTAGCTTGGCTCATGAAACAGAGTTGTCTCTAGTATTACGTTACCTTGGGCACATCCTGGTGTGTTATTTCACGTGAGCTTTCAGAAAGTCGTCCAGTACTTCTGACTCGGTGTCCTGCGCTGGCTTCACTTGACAGCTCTGGGAGCAAGAGACCAAATTCTGAAATATTTTTCCAGGATCAACAGAGAAGATTGACTGAATGTCACATTATATTGTTTCTATTGATCTTGTAGGTTAATCTCCAGTTTACAGGTTATGCCTGTGAGAGTGAAGGGAGAGCAGGATGTGCAAGAGTTGTGTGGCACTCTTAAATAACATGTAAAAATCAGAATTCTTTTTTTTTTTCTAGAAGAATCTGGAGGATTTTGGTAGTTGTGCTTCTGGAAGTTAAGCAACATTATGACTGTCTCTCATTAAACAAGCAAAAATCTATTTTACTTTCTTCTCTTTGTCTTCCCTTGGAACTTGCTGCATGAAATTTGTATTATGACACTTTTATATAGCGATTTAATTTGGTATATTTTACTTCTATGCCTGTGGGACAACTAAGAAACTTGACCACTGTGGTTTATCTTTATAGTGAAAGTACCATATTGGAGAACTTTCGCTAGGTTTGGTGTATGCCGAGTTCCAGGATCCTGAGTCAAGCCCATCATCTAACATTACTTTTGTGCCCTGTGTTATATCATATTCCAGTCCCCTTTTGTGCAAACAGTGCCCCAGCTTTGTGTCATCAGCTGATCATACATTTAATTCCTAGATTAGAGTAGTCAGTGAAAATTAATAGTAAGATCTGTCTAGGATCGTTCTTGAAGGAAGTCTGCTAGCAACTTTTCTCTAGCCTGAGACTTCCCCTTCAAAAGTACTTACCAGCTTTCATTCATATTAAGAGTTAATTTAGTAATTGCTATCTTCCTTAGTTTTCAAATAGCATACTAACAAATGTTTTCCTGAAATCCAGTCAGATTAGGTCAACTCATTTCCTTCACGTAGGAAAGTACGGTTTGGTGTCTTGTTTTGTTTTTTTTTAAATGTCTGGCTAGTGTGTCATAAACTATTTTTAGGAAAGCTTTGTGGAGTTTTTCATGTTTTCTATTTATCCAATTTTATCCTACACTTCCTTTCATCCACGTTTTTGGTGGGCAGTCTCAATTTTCCCCCCTTTTAGTCTGATTACTTCTAAAATCCTGTTTGAGGTGGCTGCTATTCTCCTTGGATTCAAGGACCAATCTGTACAAATTTTCCCACCGAGACATTAAGAAAGCCAGAACGAAACTAATTTTTTTTTTTGCCATTTCACCTTCATTTAAGGGATTAATGGAGAAGCTCATTTACAGAGATGGTGGTGAAACGTGGATTTTCTTGGAGTCTTTAGCATGTAACTGAGAAGACCTTAGTCATAAGAGCCTCTAAGTCCTGCAATTTAATGCTTGAAGACTTTCACACTTTGCTTCTACACCAGCCAAGGGCTGGTCATATCTTAGATGTTTTATAAAGCCTTAAAAATAAACTGAGCATAGCTAAACAACTTAGTTAAGGTTGCTACAAGTTAAAAGGCATCCTTTAAAAACCTGAAGTTATATCCAAATGAAGAAAAATGAAGAAAACAGAAGAGAATGTCTATCTGGCAGGTTATATATGTAAGAACACTATTAAGTGTATCAAAAAATGTATTTGAGGAAAAACTCACTGGCTCACATGGTGCTAAGTTTTAGCAATGGCTCTAGAGAAAGATACAGGTAACTACAAACATTAGGCCTGATGACCAAGCCAGGTGAACTAGTTAAAGAAAAGAATTAGTGAACAAATGGGTAAGTAAGTGTGACTTAGGGAAAGAAACCTTGTGAAGGGAAGCAGTGCCTCGCAAGTCCCTCTGTATATGGAAAGGAGATCTGGTCGATACACCTACAAGGAATTGAAAAAAGACATTTGGCATCTTTTACCAAAGGCTCTTGAAGAATTTAAGCTGCATGGGCAAAGAGGCAGCTTCTCCTGTGGACAGATAACACATGGAACGATGGGAAGCTGAGTGACTGAGCAACAAACCAGCAGATGAGCCTTGGCATAGGTAACTGCAGTGTGATATTCGGGGGGAAATGATGGGGTCTCACTCAGCTGGCTGTTACCCTCCGGAGCAGTCTTGTGGGGCTGTAATAGACACTTCCACAAAGACATCAGTGCACTTGGCTGTGGTTCAAAAAGCAACCAAAATGTTAGGCATTATAAACAAAAGGGCAGGGAACAAAATTTACAAAAAAAAAATCCATTATTATGGTGCTGTGTAAAACTTCTCTACCACTTTCCAAGTCTTGCACATGTTTCTTTGGCCTGGCTGCCTTTAGTATAAACACGTAGCAACGCGCATGTTTAAAAAACATTGCAAAATCAAAGCTGGAAAGCCAATACCAGACAAACAAACAAACCCCACTGTACTAAAAGAAAACAACAGTTTGGTTCACGGCCTTCTCCCCCACCTTCAGAAAGGCTAAGAGGAAAAAAAACAACCTAACAGAGTAGCCGTGGCACTGCTGGAAGCATGCTAAGGAGTGATGAAAGTGAGTATGTAGAATATCTGATTATACTTTGACCCTTATTTGCACATCTCTTCCCCTATTTTATCCCCCTAGATCAAATCTGTTAATAAAGGTAAAGCTCTTGTTAAAATGCCCTGCTAAAAATCGTTAGTAAGCAGGAGAGACTGTTTTGGCCAGGACCGTAACACACACACACAAAAAAAAACCACTGGGCCAAGGAGATGTGACAGCAGACTCCGTTGACATGGTTTCCTAGATGAGGCAAGCCGGGAGTACCTCAGAGATCAGGGTTAGTTAATATTTTCATTAATGACCCTGTACCAACAACTCAACCCATGTATCGACTGTACTGGTGAAACCTGCTAACAAGGCAAGAGCTGGCAGTCGCTGTCGGTACAGAAGAGGACTGGGCTGTTACAGTGGAAGTGAACGGCTGTGTCCACTGCCTTAGTAAAAGCAGGTAAAAATGTAATTAAAAACCATGCCTGCACACTAAGCAGGAACTAGTAGGAGTTTCAACTACAGATAGGAGCTTACAAGTTAGACTCCGGGTGACCCATGGGGCACTTGGGTGATGCAGCTGGGAAAGAAGCAAAGGCAGGTGTAGGGAGTAACAAGTGCATATGAGGGATTTCCAGTATCGGTACCACTTTGCAGACCAGATTGCATCTGCGGTACCGTTCGTGATTCATGTCACCTACGCTCAGGAAGTGTGAAATGTTACCACGTGCAGAAGGCTGTTCAGGGCAAGATGGAGCTTGTTTTACAAGAGCTGATTAAAAAGCATTGTGTTCATTAACCAAAGATGGACAGGGAGGGGATATTTTTTTGAAGGGCTTTTGTTCTTTGACTCCCACAGCCTTCCTCGTCCATGCTGCTCAGGTGTGTGTGGAAAACCAAAGGCAAGGAGGAAGCAGGGCTGGATGCACTTACCAGCTCCTCCTCAGGGCATGGAGAATGATTGCGGGAACTGTTGTTCAGCCAACAGGTCTGCGATATCCATGATGGATGGTAACATTTTTCAGCACTGTAAGGTGGCAGCAAACATTTTTGAGCATGGTGATCAATTTTGTTCTCTAGCATCTAATGGAACATCAGTAAATATGTTATTAAGATGCTTGACAGTGCGCTCTTTTGCAATCAAGGCCAAGATGTAGCCTGATACTCATCTTAATATCTCCAGACACATTTCTAATGAATTTTTACAGTGCCTAGAGGAAAGGTCCCTGGTCTGAAGTGGGACACCTGAATTATAAAAGCAAATTATAATTAAAAATATATTGTGTTTATGATGTCAGATTGTCATCTAAAGACAGTAGTAAAACCTTGTAGTATAGGCTACTGCTAGAATCTATTAATAAAATTGCTGACTTTAAGTCACTCCTGAGGCGTAAGTAGGATGTTCGTTTGTTGACAGTGCTTTCTTTTGAATATTTATATTTAACTCTGTATTTATGGTCTATCAAGAACCCACCCAATCCTGAGAGAAACTGTATTTTGAAATAACTCCATTGTATTGCAGTGTTTTTGTTGTCATTCTGACCTGTCAAGATATGGATAAACTTCCTTTCTACTTAACAGCAATATGGCACAAAGTCGAGGCTCTATACCTGTTGCAGAGTGCAAGTAGGGAAGAAAGCTATACCTATACCTAGGATTAGTACACTGTCTCCTTGACTACTCAGTCCTCTATGTCTTTGAGTAGTAAACCCACACTTTTACAATGGCAACTCTTTGCTCTCCTGTTTTCTGCTGGGCTGGGGGAACTTTTTACTCCAATTTTTTGGAGTAAAATTTACAAATTTCACTTAAAAAGCTGACGAGTTCTGCCATATGTGAAAGCTAATCACAGCAGCGTATGCCACAGAAATGGATTCTAGTTCTCATTGAAATTCACATTTCTAGTCAACATAATTTTACTACGAAAGCATTTTGTTTTTCTTTGACCCCTAGTTTTTCTTACTCTTTTTGAACCATTGAAACGGGAAGGATGACATCCCAGTCCCATTGCAGCACTGGAAAACACGCAGAGAACTACATTAAAATGGGGGCCCAAGGCATTCAAAGCTCAGAGGAAAACTGTTTGCGTAGCGCAGTTGGCTTCAAGCAGTCTTCTCAACATTTTAGTTCAGAAAACTACATAGCCAATCTAGAAAAAAAAAAATCCATTTATCACCTTATGCAGCGTAACCACAAAGGGTTTGAGTAATAATTTTTAAAGACTGTATTATGAAGACTGTATTATGAATTCTAATGGTCTGCCTTTTTTTTTTTCATTTTATATTTGTTAGCATTGTTAGTTGACTCTTACATGTGTGAAAGCATACATATGTTTTAGTTTGGGGGGTTATGACGTCACTTCTGGAAAAAAAAATGCAACAGATTTGCAGACAATTATCTAATATTTCACAAACTCCAAATAGCTCCTGAACAGCAGACCTGAGTTAGAAGACATAAAAATTTACTATATTAAGGTATATATCAGGAAAGCCTGAAGTGACATACCATGGACTAATTTCCAGTAAATCATCATTATCATATATGAAGTAAATTTTCCATTAATTAATTACTACAGTCTTTGGACATTCTTCTTTGACCTATAGATTATTTTACTTTTTTTTTTTTAGGAGACAGCAGAATCTGAAACTTATTATTGTAATAACATGACAAAAAAAAAAAAGGACCAAGTTAAGCAACTGTAATCAAGGTGGTAATACGACAAGTCTGTTTGAGCAGCGAATACTCAGAAGAGCACATCTTCTGTGCCGTAAACCCAGGCAGAGATCAAGAGCACAAAATCAGTTGTTGGACTGAAGCACATAGACTGAGATTCCTGTGGTTCCTACCTGTGCCACAGGCCTTTTTCTTCCAGAGGGCTCTCAGAGAAATTGTCCACTGTCACTCAGCAGGACGCGTGTCCCCTGAGCCCTGTCCTGCCAACCGGGAGAAGACAGTGCCTGGCTTTTTTTCCCAGGTGAAGGTGGGTGGGTGCGACATGACTTGACTTCAAACTAGGTGTGATGCAAGCTGAAGGAAAAATGCTCGCAACATCCCTGTTCTGTCAGGGAGCTTAATGAACCTCCCACTGCCAACTGCAAAATCTGGAGGCCTGATTTGAAGAGTGCCACTTTTTAACCTTGGGGCACGGCCGTAGAGATAAAAGCAGTGTGGCAGAGCACAGTAATCTTCAGAATGTGTGGCATCATTATCCTCAGACGCTGCATAAGCCTGGTACAATAGCTTCTACTGTGTCTTGTTTGAACTTGCACTATACCTTCTTTAGGGTAGAGAAACGTTTTCAAAATTGCCTGAGCATCATAGCATTTTTTAAAGGTGTAATTTTCAGTTCTTCCATTGAGTACGTTTGGGGCACGTCAGTAGTTCACTTTCCTCTGATTTATTTGTCTGCATCGTAGGGATAACTCTGTTTACATGCTAGCATGAAATGCTGGAGTGTCCTGCAATTTCTGTAGTTTCAGATTGTGGTTTTATCTTGATGGGGAACAGTATCCTCGGATAAAAATATATTAATTTCCTTCCTGGAGCAGGAGGTTTTCAGGAAATAAAAGCCCATTCCTAGTCATGCAGGGAAATGAGGGCAGCATGGCATATCCAAAGTGAGACAAAATGTTTGCAATTTTAATGTAAGATGCACATGTAAATGTGTTGACTTTGCTTTTTGGAGGATGAGGAAATATGACAAATGCTAGTATTATTTGACTCAAATTATACAAAATTATATTTTGTGTAAGAGTTAAACCAGTCCCACTGGGTATGGATAGCCAGGATTTAAGAAGAGGCAAAGGCCACTTAGAACCAAGATTCATCTGGGGGGGTCACTCAAGGACTATTCAGTTAAAACCTTTCTGTTTTCAATGGTGTTTTCTGAAACCAGGCCTCAGCCGGCACAGCCCGGGACTGGACAAACTCTGCCATCCTTTGCACTCCTTCACACCTGCACAACTCTTGGGTTTCCAAACCAAACACGTTGGGTTTTTGTTGGTTTTTTTTATATAAATGAATAGCCTAGCAGTAAGAACTACCTCCCAGACTAACCACGGTCTGTTGGAAATCCCAACAGATAGATCCTTGTTTTGAGCGACCTCTCAGTATGACTCTCAATTTTATTTAAGTATTCATCCAAGGCTACAGCTGCTGCTAAAAGCTGTTCATACAGATCCGTTAACAAAATCTTTGGCTTCACCTCACCCGTCTTTAGACATCCGCAGCCCATGCTGCTTCTTCTCTGAACTTCCCTTGTAGTATTTGTGAGAGATAAGTAAGTACCAGGTCATCTCAGTCTGAAGTAGATCATGGGAGCTGTGCTCCAGAAAGCTCATTTTTTTCCCATTGACTAAAGGGACGTTGTACAATTTGTTGGGATTGTAAGTGTTTCGATGTGATACATCACATGAAGGGTTGTTTTTTTTTTTATTTGATGGTTGAATTGTGCCTCATTTACACCCATTCTTTCTCACTAATAACAGTGGAGCTGCGCAGGTATACTTAAAGACAAGTTGTGGTCTGTTATCTCGGTATGTTAATGAAGTCTGATTTTTTTTCTGCATGTCATGCCAAAAAAGCTGGATATGGGGACAAATACAAAAGAATCTTGTTTATCAGATTTTCCTTCTGCTCAGGGATACAAGGCAGCTTTCACTGGGTGCAGAACATATTTTATTAATTTCATAGTATTTTTTTTTTTTTGCATGTGATACAAGTATTTGTTTTGCTGGAGTCAAAACTTCTGGAGAAAAAAAAAAAAGAAGAAACATTGCCGCGTGAATGTCTTTCCAGAAAACAAGCAAACAAACTGAAGAGCCAAGATCTCCAAGTCGGCACCGCTCAGCTGACATCAGCCACTTTACACAGGGAGGGAACGCAGCCTCGACTCGCTGTAGCTGTATTGCCACAGATGAAAAGCAAAGGCAAGATTTCCACCGACCAGGGTTTTGTCCGAAAAGGATGTCTGCTTTCTGTAGCAGCACCTGAGGGAGGGATGGGGCAAGTTTTATTTCCCACTGACATGTATGAAACACCCTTTAGGTGCAAGAAAACAGGCTAAGTCTGGGAGAAATAAGAAGAAGAGGAAAGCAGGGAGTATTCACTACAAATGAACAGGACAGTCCTTAGGAGGATAATTTTCTCCTTTTAAATCTGTTGCCCATATTAAAATTTCTCCCAGCAGCACGTGCGTGACCAATACTTACTCAGCTGATAGCACAAAGCAACAGTGACCCTGGCACCAATGCTGAGGCAATATTTACAAAAGGATGAACTATTTTCGAACAATGTCTCCAATGTACTAAGCACAAACAGGCTTTTCTTCAACATCAGGCATGCATGTTGTCTCGTTCCAACGATTTTGTTCATGTACAAATGTATTCATTGTGGACAATGCAAGGAAAATGTCATTCTCTATTTATATCCCAGTTTCCCTTTGTCCTCTTTACAGTATCTCGGGGCAGTGATGCACAGCAGAGGCTTGCTCTAAACTCATGCTATTTTCCTCCCCATCTTCTTCCAAAGCTCTTGCAGTCGCAGAGCAGCAGAGTTTAAAAGCTCCCTACAGCAGATTTTTTTTTTTTTTTTTTTGAGACACAAAGATCAGTCTCTCTCTCTCTCTCGACTTCCCAGCAGAGAAGATCTAAGTCCTGCCTCTTGCTCCATCACTCAGAGTACATAATGGTCTTGGCAGCAGAGGATGTGGTGGTGGCAGCGTTTTGAGCCGTGTAAGTGGATGCACCTGGCACATCTGTGTGAATAGGCGATGTTAAGGCAATTCTTCCACAGTAATGTATGAAACCATCCACTTCATGAACAGCCTCTCTGTGAGAAAGCCTGCCTTTCTGTTGACTTGGATAAGTTCCCCAGTATGGTCAAAACAGAATAATGGAGGACTTTGAAAGAAGGGCCCTTGCATGGAAAATAATTAATCTGGCAGCAGAGGGACAGGGAGAAAGATTTAGTGACACTTGGAAACAAAAAAGAACCCCTCAAGTCCTAGGACTAAACGAAAAGCATGGGTGCAGACTTGCACTGTGTTTTTGTTGTGGAACAAATTATCTGTCCCGAAAGCATCGTTCTGGGGCAAGTTGGCCATCTTTTTGCGTAGGAGCTACAAACATTAATTTAAGCGACATTTCAGGGAAACGCTCTTTTGCCTTTCAAGTATCATCTGATTTTTCTCCAAGGTGGAAATTTCCGCTGCTCTCAAGTGTGGCATTCCACTCTGATAAGCTTCAGTTTATTGGTAAACTGATAAGCATCATTTAAGTACATTTAAGCACATCTTAAAAAAATCAATTGAGAAAACTCCTTCCTTCTACTCAGTTAAAATCACTTTGAATTGGAAGCTCAACCTTAAGCAGAGTTTAGCTTTAACAGATTTCTGCAATTTTTCAAACTATGTGTATACAAAGAAAATATTCATACATGCCTCAGATGCAACAGTGAAATGAATGTAACACATTCCACATGTTCTAAGAAATTGAAAAGCTCGCATTTCTAAAGAAAGAATATGTAACTGTTTCCCAGTGTGAGACTCGGGAGGCCTGTACCCTCACTTGACTGGATCTCCCAGTAAAGAACATCCTTTATACACAGGATTCATATCCAAGTCACTGTCAACCGTCAAAACGTTCACTGACACTTACAGACTTTGTAGAAGATTCACTCTTTTTTTCCCAGATAAAATATCTCAATCAGGTTGAAGCAATTTTGTTCTCTGAAAGAAAAGTTTGAGACTTAATGAATGTTACTAAATGAAATTTTTTAAACCACAACGTGCATTTTAGATAAAGGTTATATATAACACGAAATAAATGAACTCTTCTTGTAATTCGTACTTCTAATAACGCGTGATTTCATATGCTTTAGCACATAAAAGATTAGATAGCTTTAAAATTAGAGCAGTCAAACTTCTAGCACAGCATGAGATGGAGATAAGGATTATTCAGTCACTGAAAACATCTTCCCTTCATCACCATCTTTCTCATCCTTAAGGAATTTTAAAATTGCAATTGAGCAATTCTTAACTACTGGACAAAAATAACTTTTATTAGCTCGAAAATATTTTAAGATCTTTTGACTTTAGAGTGTAGAGATAAACTGTCATGTAAGGACATGCCTTATCGTTCCCATGAATTGAAGTTTGACAAGAGCTGGTAATTCTGACATTTGGAGAGATGATTAAACCCCCTAAATGACTGAAAACTATGCAGAACCCTCAAGATTAAATGAAGATTAAATGATCATCTATTATGGATGTATGCGATATATATGGTTTCAACAGTTAACTGGCAGCAATCATTCATTCTCATTTTTCATTAGTTTTTTAAAAGGTAGCACGTCCCAAAGTTACTACTGGCATCTCCAAGTAAGGACAGAATTGAAATTAAAATAATTTAGTTGTAATCTAGTTGTTTGGTTTGGTTGGTTTTTTTTTTCCAAAATTCCTAACATTGATTCATTATCATACTGAAAACACTCAGACAAACAACTGATTAGTCGCTTTTCAGACAATGAAAAACATTTGTAAGTCTTTTAATATGATTTGAGTCTCTGGTGAGCAGAGGGGAAAATATGCTTTTTTCAGCAAAGTTTTTAAAACTGTTTTCTCAATTTGCAAAGAGCTTCACTATGTACGTGTGAATACAGAAGACCTTTTCTGCCAAAACGTATCATTTTATCTAAGGGCAAGTCTTGGAAACTGCTACTTGGCAAGTTCCTTTAATCAGACGATACATAATGAATGATTGCAGCTGACAATATTGTGTGCTTTTGTTGGTTCTGCAGCAACTGGTATTACCATTTTTTTGTAATTTCACATTTCTTAGCAACAAAAAAGTTTAACTTCTGTTGTTGGAAGCTATGCTAGGATTATTTTCACAATCTGCTCAATTTGTCTGCTCTTACATCTGACAATCCACCATAAGCAATTGAGAAACATTTTCTGCACAAGCTACGTTAAGCCTCATGGTAATTATTGCTATCTTGGCTGAGCCATTCAAAACCATTTCTCCACTTAATCTGAAAGCCTAAAGCTCTTTCTTTTCAGGCTGCATATCTTGCCTCGTGGAAGGCATGTTACCAATATAGTCATGGTCAGAATCCAGGTACAGATGCAACGTGATCGATTAAAGGTACGTAGACTCAATGTTAGCTTATAATCCCTCTGGTTATTCCAGAGTGACTCTCTGGTGGGTCAGTGCCCCTCTGGATACTGTGCTAGACTTAAAGACAGTAGTGAATCTCTTATAAAAGCATGTGATCACCACTCGTAGAGACCAAAACGTTGAGTATGAGATGACCCTAACTGTAGTTCTAGTGTGACCACGTCTAGTCTGGGCACACATTTAAAAATGTATTTTTTACATTTTGGTCATGGTTCAATTTGCAAAGACATTGAGGACCTGTTGGGTTTTATGGTACCGTATAGATGTAACGCCTGAAATAAGAAGAGGGTTTGGGAAATAACAGCAATTGCCCTTCCGGTCCCATGTAGGGCAGAGGAGCCTTCCCAACCTGGCTGGAAGCAGGCAGCCAGCACGGCAAACCTGGCCCCGTACGCAGCCAGCCTGCGCCTGTGCAGTCCTCGCCCATGGCACTTAAATAAATGGATGCTCTTTATTTCTTGGCCTTCACTGAATGGAAGACACCCTGAATCTAGTTAGCTGTTATTTGTATCTCCTTGCAGCGCGAGTAGTCTGTGTTATGCACGTGGGCCACTGTGATGTGTAAGTGTATTGCTAAAGCTGGACATTGCGAGAAAGAGGATGTTTGAGCTCTTGGACAGGTGAAATATTCGATGCTGTGGAAGGGGTGCAAACTCCTGTAATACAAATTAAGTGGCTGTTTTTACTGGGGTAATGAAGTGCAAATATTTGTTACTTATTTCGTAATTCAACTTGTATTTTATACTCCAAAGTTAGCAGATTACTTCAGATAACCACAATGATTTTGCCAGAAAGAAATCTACTCTCTGAGCTGGCTGGCTGTGCAGACGAATGCGCAACTGAATTCTCCCTTCATAAACTGAAGCTTTTCTTCTCCAGCTGTAAGCATGAGAAGTGTTGTCTGGGATATGTGGGAGAGGCTGCATGACCCCAGCAAGGTCCATAGCTCAGTGGCCGAGGAGTTGGGAAGCTCCTGACCAGGCTGGCTCTGCATGAGAGCTAGATGCCTGCATGCTGCAGTCCCACCACTTGACAAGCACTGCGTCTTCTTGGGCTTTTAACACCCTGACACACACTCACAGACCTGGGCTAAGTATTTCTTAGACACAGAGGGATTGAGATGGGGCCAGACAGACCTCAGTCCTGAAACCGTTTGGGAGCATGTTCATGGAGTGGAACAGAAACATTCCACCCTCCTTCTAGTCTGGCAGAGGTTGAGTAGCATCACTGACCCTCTGCTCAAGTCTTCAGGTGAACACTCCCACTCTCTCCAGGCAAAATGTTTTAAGAAGATGCTGGGTGAATTTTAAGTTTTGCTTGCACCTGAGAAGCTAATAAAACAGAGTAGGGTTTAGTTGTCATTTCAGCTTTAAGTGAAGCTTTAAAGACCAGGTAATTTTTAAGCAGTGATAAACAAATAGCTGGAAGGGAGGAAAAAAAATGCTTGTACAAATTTTGGCAGCTGATAGTTTTCAGAAATTTGGCAGCCACCTTCAATATTTACCTATACCTTCAATATTATCTAGTGTGGGTCTAAGGGACTTAATGGACCTAACCTCTTTCACCATGTCTGGGATATCCAAACATCTAAAAGAGGATCAAATGTCATCATGCAGATCACTTTTTTTTTCTTTCCCCTGTAGCCAATTGCTCTTCCTAATGAAGAGGATGATTTGTTGATTAAATTGCTACTTACTTAAATGTATTCCTGGGAAATCAAGTCTCTAGTCCGTAATAGTGACAGGTCACTGAAGGGTGGCTTTCATGCACTCGAGCACGTCACACCTTCTAGGTTGGGCAGTCTTGATGCGCATCCGTGTGCAAAAGCTTCTTCAGGATGTTTTACTTCATTCCTTAGACAGTGCCATTGAATTTGCTAGCAAAACTGCTTCTACCCTCTTTATATCAGTAACTACATAAAGGTAGGTTAGAGCACATGGTTTTAATTTAGCCTTTAGTGGTTTTATTTGGCATGGAAAAAAAAAAACTGTTGAGCAGTAACCTTGAATTAGAAGCTGACCTTCGAATTAGTCAGCCTTTTTCTTGTAAATGCATTTTGTAGAGTATAAACATGAACCATCTATTTACATAACATTAGTGACAGCCAAATGATTTCTTACAAGCATTAATGCTGGAAATCCCAAACACTCCTTCCTTGCTGGAGAATGGTTTATAGCTCCTGAGAATAATCTCTCCACCAAGTAACTGCAAACAAAGGCTGATCATTTTCCAACCAAATTTAGGATTTCTCCAGTATTTCACTGAGAAACCCTTCTACAGTAACTGGATAATAATTATAAGCTACTGTTAAATGAAATGCAGGCCACCTCCCAGAGTCTACATGGAAAGCTCTGACTTGACTATGCTGGTGGTGGTGGTGGTGGTGCAGGCTGCTCCTGTACCACCGTGGTTTTATCCACTGTACTACAGGAGATGCCACAAAAGAGCAAAGAGCAGCCTGCACCCAGCTTGGCAGGGGAGCGAGCCCTGGTGCTGACAGAGTACCAGTGATAACCCTCAGAGATGCTGGTCAACCCCATGGTACACCTAAGCTCCTCCACCTCCTCCATTCCTGGTCTGCCAGGAAGCCGAGGGCAACGAGGAGCAAGGGATTTCAGTCCTTCTGAAGCTGAGATCCTCCTTCAACCAAGGGAGCCTCCAGTGGGTCTGCAGCCCACCTCTGCTTTCCCAGCTGAGGCGGCACAAGAAGGCAGTCAAGCAGACTGGCAGACCCTGCGCGTCTGCTGCTGCCGCTGGTACACGTGGGCAAGCACTGCCTCCTAACCGAGCGCGCTGCAACCTCTTAAAGGTTTTTAGCTCTTTTTTTTCTCATATCCGGGGAAAATGAGAGCCACGGAGTGTCACCAGGCTTCTGAAGTGCCTGTGTTTCTTTGGCTGAGAGCTTTGTTATTTTTAAGTGTGAAACTCAATAAAATGAAAATACTAAGTATAATCAAAAACAAATCTGAAAAAGATACAAGGGACTTGTGTGGAGTATTCTGCACGCCACGGGGGCACTTAACAGAAAAATAACTTTCTGAGCCTTGGTTCATTTTAGGTTTATTTTTGCCCACTTTAAAGAGAGAATATTTTGTCGCTGTCATATCTTTTTTTGTTGTTTTTATTGGTGAATAAACAGTAGAACATCCTTTCTTTTTTTTTGAAACGGTATTTCCAGAAGGTAATTTTTTTAATTATTGCAATAAGAGTACATACTGTAGCATAGTACTTTTACCTAGCTCCGCATTTATTGGCACGCGCTGCGTAATACGCCATAATAAGACTCTAAATGAAGATGGTACTTCTCATGCTTTCAGCGACAGCAGCGAAGTACTCTGCTCTTTGCTGTGTGTTGTTATTATTAGCTCCCCCTGATCGAATTCCAGCCCCAGGCACCGGTTGTATGACAGGCCGAGCTCTGATGGCAGGTCTCAGCCCTTGTTTTGTCTGGCTGCGGTTGCCCTACCTAATTCACGGTAGGAAGCACAAAGGCTCAGCTGAAGAGGAGGGAAGTGCACAGCCACTTTAGCCATCCTGGAATTATGGCTTACGACTTGTCCTCAAATGAGGGTAAAGTTACTTCTGTTTAACATAAGGGATGGGAAGAGTTTGCTTCAGGCAGAGGTCCATCAGCCCCAGCACCATCTACAGGAGGTGGGAGTAAGAAACAAAGCATCCAAAGGCTTCTTAGAAAACCAGCAGCAGAACGCTTTCCACTGGCCATCACCGTTTTGCTCACTGGCATCCTCCACGGGATGGACAGCAGGCCTGTGGTGCTGGAAGGCATTTGGGGGGGAGCTTGCAGGGAGCACGGATGGTGTTTCTTCATTCTTTAGCGTTGCTGAAAACATGGTTCAGAGCAACCCTGTTGCCATCTTGGGCAGCATGGAACCTTTCCCGAAGGTTTGGGACAAATAGGTGTCACTTGTTGCTAATATAATAATGCAAACACCTTCCCCTCCCATCGGGGGAGCGGTTGGTGAGTCCCAGCTGAGGATGCGGTCCATTCTTTCTGACAAATGGCAAGAGATGTCCAGCAATGTCCATATAATGGCTCGTAGCAAGACGGCAGGAGCATTGACTCCTGTGGGTGTATCTCCTGCTTCTTCAGCAAGGCTGGCGCTGATGAAGCTTGGCCTTTCTCAGACCCCCTTCCTCTGGTGGTTTTGCTGTGTAGCAGAAAGGTTGTCCTGTAAATAAACCAGCTCCCTCCAGGAGCAGAAGCTAGACCGAGGAGTTGCATGCATTCAACTACGGTTATTTATATTAATTCTGCTCATTTTACTTGTCATTGGATATGAAAACAGTGTCACTCCACAGGTGGAAAAAGCAATTCCTCCATCTCACTTTAGGATGACTTTCTGGGAACATAGCGCTGTGAGACTGAGGTACGTGTCCTTCTGAGGAAGGGGAAGATTTCTGATCTTCACCAAAGCCTGTAGAAGTTCCCTGGATGCCTTCTGAAATTCCTGATCCTGGGCTCAGACACACCTGGGAAATCGAGTATTGCTGCGTATTTCTCTTCAGTCTGCCACTCTTAAACTATGCATACTGGCTGCGTACTCCTCTTCTGTTAAAAGAGCTTCTTCTCCAAAGAAAAAGAGTTGAATGGAAATTTTAATGTGATTAAAACACAGTGCTCTTGGAAAAAGCCTTTGCCTGGCCCATCAAGAACATAAATTACAGATCACAGAAAAAAAAACCCTGTTCTAGGTATTTAATAATATAGACAACAGGAAAAGTTCTCTTCCTTTGTCTGGCTTGCTTTGTGTCCAAAATTGAAGTGTTCTGCTTGCTCTGGTTTCCAGTGGTAAGATTTTTTGAACCAGATATGTTCTTATGCAGGAGGAGAACAAGAAGCCTTGGCAAGAATCTCTCAATCTGTCTCACCAGCACCATCATTAATAGAGCATTTTTGATAGGGGATCTGTTTTTCCTAAGCTGAGAAAGTGAGACATCTTCTTTGTGGCAGCTTTTCAGCCTACACAAAGAGCAGGAGCACGGCACAGTGGGGATCAGGTGAGCTGGAGCATCTGCTGCCACGTTTCTTCTCTGCAGCTTTGGAGGGCAATGGTTCCTCCCAGAGATCTCCACACCCAGCACATGGCTTCCACCAAGCTCCCCTTCACTTCTCTTTTGCTCCTTCAGGTTACAGAGATTTGAATTGTCTTCCAGCTCTGCGATGGGCAACAGTGATGGGAACTTATTTATGCTCCTGTTGTCTCTAGAAACCCCCGATTGGGTTCCTCCTGACGTAGTTTAACACGACCTACTGCCTGCCAAATACTTTTTTTTTTTTAAAATCCTAAAAGCCTTTCTGTTGCTAGGTGGAAATTTTTCTGCCTTTCAGATATGAAGTGACTAATGGGATACATTTCATAATACATCAGCAGGCATAGTACTTGTTACTATCAGCTTGCAGTGCCCTTTAAATACAACCAGCCTGCACTGGAAGGATGGGGTAGTGTGTAAATTGTACATAATAAAGAAAGCAGGGAGAATTCTTTGTTCTTTGATAATCACATCTTATAAGGTTAAGAAGGTTTATTGCCTTAGGGAGATGAGGTTAAAAATGTTGGTGTTTTCTTTAAAAACATTTTTTTTCAGGAGATGAACGGATGTCCAACAGCAAATGGCTGTCGGGACTGAGGTGGAATTTAGATGCTGTACACCTCGTCCCGCTCTGATGCAGATCTTCTCTCACATTGGACATCTTGGGATAGTATCAAGTGTACATGAAGGAAAACAGTGATGATGCCATTTAAATTCGTAAATTGCAATTTTTGTCCTTTAAGCTTCTGCTAACAAGTCTTTGTTCTACTGACAGCCACTCTCGGTCACCAGACTCACAATTTCACAGGTGGACAGTGCCAGTTTCTAAAAACCCGTAGTGACCATGCTAAGAGAAACAGGCTTGGAAGAGTCATCTGTGGCTTAACAAAATAAACTAACCATTTCCACCTGTGCAGGTTCATGGATTCTGAATAAAGAAGCCTTACATCCTTCTTGGCTACTCTACACACTGTGTCTGAGGAATGCCATGTTCTTGAAGTTACTGCAAGAGAGAGGGTCCAGCTCCATACCAGGGAGCCCATCACGACCCATACTGCTACGCTTCACCCGTTTTCATAGTCTTAAATGCTCCATTGACTGATAATTTCAGGGCATATATGTGAGAAACTTGTATCCTAGAGATATGTCTGTAAAAGTGCATTTAAAACACCAGGCAATTTAAGTTAGATACAGTGCAATGGGTTTTGGTAATAAAGACATAAGGTTTTTGTTAGTATATTGAAGCTGTTACAGAGTAAAGCTCAGTCATGATATGATAACAGTTATCTTGCTGGTTCTGTTATGCCTTCTCACACAGTATTTGTAAGTGAATTAGCAAAATGGCTTGTGAAGATTCCTCCTGAGCATTTGTTCACTCTTGTTAAAGAGATACCAAGAGATCTCTCTGCAATTTTTAATCATGCCCTAGCCTTCTGGTTGAAGGTAACAGATTTATTTATTGTAACTGATAATCATAGACTCATAGAAAGGTTAGGGTTGGAAGGGCCATCTAGTCCAGCCCCCCTGCAAGGAGCAGGGACATCTCCAACCAGATCAGGTTGCTCAGAGCCCCATCCGATCTGGCCTTGAATGTTTCCAGGAATGGGACATCCACCACCTCTCTGGGCAACCGGCTCCAGTGTTCCACCACCCTCATTGTAAAAAATTTTTCGTAATGTCTAATCTGAATCTACCTCCCTCTATTTTAAAACCATTACCCCTCATTCTATTGCAGCAGGCCCTACTGCAGAGATAAATGAACTCAGACTTAGGTTTTGATTTTTAAAAAGTGTTCCAATCTGGAAGAACTCTAGATTAAAATATAAGTGCAATATACTAAAAATTGTGAAGGAAGAAAATTCAATTTTTCATATTGTGGAATAGTTTGGGTTGGAAGGGACCTCTGGAGCTCTTGCAGTCCAACGTCCTGCTCAGGGCTGGACCAGCTTCTACATTTGTTGAGGTTCCTCACCGCCTTGTGCAACTGAGTTTTGAATACCTCCAAAAATTGAGATTTTTTTTTTAATGCATTCTTTTATTCAAATAATTTGCAAAGAAACTATTCACTGCTGATGTTTAAAACAAGAGTTGCCTGACAGTGTAGGAATCTTGTTTTCAATGGAAAAAAAATTTGTTTTTCTTTGAAATTCCTTGACACATCTGAAAAGCAAAAAGAAATAAAAATTTCACCATTTATACTCCTGTAGAAATGAAAGCATAGAAAAAGTCAAGTCTCATCATTATATTTAACAGACAAAAATGAAGTTATGCTGACACTCTTAGCTGTAGAAAATACATTTCTAGGTATGAATTTGGATGAAAAAACTTCAATGCCAGTCATTGGAAAAACTCAAACAGAAGTCCTTAAAATATATTAAACATACTGAGTACTTTCACAGCTTTTTAATTTTTAACCTTATGCGTCCTTGGCAAAACTGAGTGCCTATCAATGCACACATTATAATGACTCAAACTTGCATCAGGAAGAAAAGGACTACACAGAAGAAAGGTTTCTTTTCTCTATGCTTTGAAAAATTTTGACAAACTTATTAAAAAAAAAAATTGAAAATTATTGTTGAAAGTTTGAGAATTTCTATAAGAAACCAATAATCTCAGACCACTCTTAAATGCTATTTCAAACTAAAGTATCTGGATTCGATTTTGCCAGCTCTTTCATTTGTTTTTATTCAAGTTCTACAACTGTTAATATAAACTTTTTTTTTCTTTTTTAACTGAAACAGTTTTGTGTTAGCCGAGTGCCCAGCTTCGTCTCCAAAGCTCACTGTATCAATGAAGTGATATTTAACAGCCAGATTGCACGTTCTGGTCAAGGATGGGGTGGTCTGCAGGCATGGAGGTCTTGTCCGATGCCGTGGTCTTAAAACTCTCACTCTCACATTCTTCCTTCCTCTTTCCTTCCCACCCTTGGTCTTTTAACTGTCATCTTTTATGCCATAGAAAATGTGAAGTAAGTAATGTAAGGGAGAGTCTGCATTTTCGTCTGTACCAGGTTGTGTTGCCCACACACGTTTGGAAGGACAAATAAGTAGAAAATGTTTCAACTGTCCAAGCTTCTCATCACATTTACATTTAGAGTATTGCCAAAAAACCAGCTAACTTGCATTTAACCTCTGAAAAAAAGCAAAATTATGCAGTTTGAATCACCTTTCCCAACAACTTTTCCATACAAGTCACCTCTTCCAAACTCATCCTACTCAAAAAACCACGGAGGAATGGATAGGTCTTGAATTGAATGTTTTGTCCAAAATGTTTTGAAGGCTAAAAAGAGAGAAACAAGGCATGGGACCAGGGCCATGGCGTGTGAGAGCTGAAGCTCAGTGCTGGACACAACTGCTATACGTTGTCCCAGCTCCACTGACTGTTCAAGCACGGCAGTTTCCACAGACTGAGAGTGCCAGTCGCAGCACTCCAGTTTGGGGGCTGCTAACCAAAGAGCAGGCTCTCGGCCAGATCTTTCCTGTGAATTCAGACACACAGCTCTCGGTACAGCCAGAAAGGTCTGCGTGCCGTTGGCAGAAGCAACAAAATAGGGTTTGTGTGTGCGTCTGTATGCATTGCATAATTCACGATCCAAATTTAATCCAAAATATTTGGATGGTGGCCCGCCCCACGCTTGTTTGGTGGAGCTGGGGAGGTGTGCCAAGAGCAGCACCAACAGCTGGGCAGCCCGGCGCGGTCCGGCTCCCAGGCTGAAGGCCCTGCACCTGCACACAGGCACAATCCAGAGACTGTGCAAGGAAGAAGGGTCCTGGTTTTTTTTCAATCAGCTCTGGAGGCAGCTGAGGTTTGACTCAGTGAAAGCAAAGCAGGGGATGACTTTCAGCCCATACGCCAGTTCCAGACCACCTCTCCTACCAGGGCTCTCCAGGTCATTCCTTTCTTGCAGCGTTTTATCCCTGTGGCTTCCGGGAAGCATTTGGCAAGGCACTGCTGTTTTATGGGTGGGAGCTCAGCTTAACCACACCTAACAGCAGCGAGGTAGGGACCTGTAGCATTTTAACGTACAACCGTTAACGTTTGTTTGCCTTTCAGCGCTGCTTGCAACCCAAGATTTCATTTTAGCCGGTATAATGCGCTTGCATCATTAACAACAATTACCAGTCATTGTTCCATTCGGATTTCTCTTGCTAATTAGATTCACTTCAGCAATCTGTATGGCCCATAAACCTAACCCCAAAAGGAGTATCTTCCCACAGTGAACAGAATGGAGTATGAATAATCAGTTTAATAATTGTATTTGACTTCACGTCTCCACAGCAATGTGTTTATCAACAGGCTGCCAGGGTTCCCCGGTGGGAGCATCCCGCTCTGCTCCTGGTTGCTCTCGCGAGAGGAGCAGGAGCCCTCCTGGCTGCTTTGCCAAACCTGCAAATGCAATGCGGGTCTTACACAACCTTTAAGAGCCTCCGCTTTTAATTCTTGAGGTTTTGCATCCTGGGCATCCAGTTCTTCTCCTTCTTATTTACTCTTCTTTCACACTCTGCCTTTCCCTCTCCCCACCTCTCTTTAGAAAGGCAACCGTGACGGAGGCAATCCTAGGAGAAGCTAAAGAAATTTGGAAATGTAACCCCGCAGTCCCTTCATAAAGGGCAGAGCCCTGCAGCCCAGTTTTGAGAGTCCCAAGCACCTCTGCATCCCTTGCTGACCTGAGCATTTAGGTGACAAACCTGGGCTGGAAACCATTTTTAGCAACTTGCTGGGCCTTATCAGACAGCCCCTTTCCAACAGCATCTCCAGTAAAGGTGGCAATGCAGCTTCCGGACCTGGGTTTCTCCATGTCTGGCTGGCTGGAGGCATGACCAGAGGGTTGGACTCTGTTAATAATTATTTGTTTAGGCTTCATCTGGGGCTCTCCTGCAAATCCCCTTCTCCACAACACATGCAGAAAAACTTCTGGTAATTGCAAGGCAGAGCGATCTGTAGTTTATCAATCTGGCTGTGAATCGTGCAGACAGGCAGTTGGTTTTATTCATTTTTTCAGTTGCTTTTCCAAGCTTTGAGGAAAAGTATTAAAACAAATGTAGTTGCACACAACTGCAACTGCTCCTCATTGCACACCATCCTTGGAGTCAGACCTCTGATGCTGCGGCACGGTTGAGCCTGGCTGGGACGTAAGGTGCTGGTGGAAGGCCTGGTAACTCCCAGGACGGAGGGCGAAACGTTGCACCAGGGCTTCATTTGGTACCAAAGCACTGGGAGACACCACTGAGCTGGTCCAGTCTGGCCTTTTCTCCCTCCTCTACCTTACTCTGCCTCCACCATTTGCCCCAAGGATTGATTTTGCCCCTAATACAGAGGAAATAAATGTGAGTGTGCTAGCAGCTGGCAGCCATGAGGGCTGGCCTTAGGTTAGAGCAGCCCCGCATGGGCAGCGTTTGGATACTCGAGCTTAAGGCTGCTCACCTGCTCCACCAAACTCCATCCCAGCCACTACGTGTATGTGCTTCAGGACCTTCCCATGTCCTCTATGGAGACAAGATCTCCAGTCCTCTGGTCTGCCTTGCAGCTCTTCTCTACAGTTGCTCTGCTGTTAATGCATCTTTCCCAAAGGAGGGGTGGGAAGGGAGGCAAGTTGACCTGGGCCATGTATGTTGGCACTAACATTTCCTCATCTGAACTGGAAGCAGATGCAACACAAGAATCAAGCTGGCAGCACACAACTTTTCTATGACTATCTAATGCTGATTTTTCTTTCTCCTCAGTTATTTTCTCAACTGATTCACTCCCTGTTAACAGCAAAAGCTGCCTCTGACATTGGTTTTCACCTGCATGGCTCTTTGTCTTTTACTTGAATGTCATCCTCCTTTTATTACAGCCATTCCTGAGGTGCCCCGCTCATCCTGCCTGGCCTCCAAATCACCTCTGTAGCAGCGATGCGTCACGGCTTTGTGCAGCACATTTCATTATCACAATGCTTGCATGGTCAAGGAGCATGCCATTAATGAAAACATTGAAACAAAATTGGTCCCAAACCTCCTATTTGAAGAACTCTGCCAGGTAACTCCTCTTGGATGGAGATCTCCACCCTCAGCACTCATTACCTCCTCTTCGTACCAGCGATGCAATTCCTCTGCTAATCTATTTTGTCTGTAGCAACATCAGTTGTTTCACACTTGACATCATAGCAAATACATTAAAGTAGCCAAGATAAAGGAAATCTGGCAGATATCACCTGTCTGGAAAAATAATTGTTTTATCAAAGAGAACCATCGGGTTAGTCTGGCAGGATGTACTTTTAGTTGCATTTCATCCCATTTTTGATGTGCCTTTGCATTTTTAATTAACCTTCAAGGCATGTTCCAAAGCCTCACAAGCCAGTGAGGTCAGAGTTACAAGGACAAGGGTTGGCTGGATTGTTTTTTAACCCTGCGCAACCAAACCCTTTGTAATGGATATGCTGCAGTCACATGGACCCTCACTGACTTGACAGATGTATAAAACCAGTTGCTATCAGACGTGCCACCTCACATGCTGGTCCTGCCCATGACCTGTGCATGACCTGCCCCTCCAAAAGGAATGCAGCCTGCTCTTTAGGCTTTGCTTCCCCCCAGTAGTGATTCCATTTCCATATCCTCGTTCCCATTAACCAGCCTGCTTTTGCCCCTAGGATTTGTCTTCCTTAAACGAGAACAGAGGTAAAATATTCCTTTGATTTTAGGCCATGCCTAGATTATCTTTAATCTCATTTACTGCACAGCAGCCTGACTCTGCTTTTCTTCCTCTCTCACATTGAGATTTGAAGAAAAGTTTTTCCCATTTTTTTTTTCCTGGAATACTTTGCAAATTTCAGCTCAGGTTTGCTTTTAATAGTTATACTGCCATTTCTTGACCTCTGAATGATCAGGTCCTCTTTCTGCAGCCTGTGAACCCTTGTGTTCCCAACAGCCTTCCCAAGGCTCCCCAGCACTCACCAGAGCACCGAGTGCCCCCAACACGTGGAGTGAGCTGGCAGGGTGCGGGATCCCTCACTTCCACACTTCTGCCTGTGCCTCCCCTGCACTCAAGCCTCCACCTTCTCCACTCAACCCCACTTCATCAGTTTGCCATTGGCAAACTGAGTCTCAGATGCACACGTATTTATGTTTTTCCCCCCATTTGCTTCAAACAGTGAGAGCTATTCAGTTCAAAGCTCTGCTCTGTGACTAGAACCCTCATAACTTAATTGCTCATCAAAACAACATCACTTTGTACGAGTTCACTGATGAAGACATTTGTTAGTTTTCAAATCCAAGAATATCTGGGCCCTACCAGTGCTATCTGGAAGCATCATTGAGTAATGCAGTCTCCTGAGATTGCCAAAGCACTGAAAGATGATAACAAATAATTTCCAAAAGAGTTTTTATCTCAGTCAAAAACATGAGCATCAGCTAAAGGAACAAAGACAAAGCATATTTCTGACCTCACAGCTTTGTTCCTGCTGAGTTTCAGAGGCCATGTGTGACTATCAGAAGTGCAAAAGCTTCTCAGGAAAATGTTACCAGAAACTTTTATGCTGGGAAGCGTGTGGTTATCACCCTGAGGTGTTCTAAGGCATAGCGGAAAATGCTCCTCGCTACCTGGAGGACAGAAGAAGGCCAAGTCCAAATGGTGTCAGAGAAGATTTCCCTTGACCGATCTCTCCAGTGCAGACATGTGCATGTTGCACATGGACTATCTGGCCTTGTCTGCACGAGGCTGGGATAAGTGTCAGGAATGATTCTCTCAAGATCTGCTCTTCATTTCATCTAACTTCATCAATTACCTCTGCCCTCCAAATCCTGCTGGATGTGTCAGCTTAGTAGCTAAAGAAAAATAATTTCTCCTCCCAAGAGCAGCCACACCACAAGTGCTGTCATGAAGGAGAATTTATAGGTTTTTGTTTTCTATTTGGCTACACTTTTGAAAATACTCTTGACAGCAACAGCAGTTATTTTGTGCCCGAGATGGGAAGCTGCGCTGTTAGGGTGGCCGCTGATGTTTCGGGTCGCCAACAACTCAACAGACCATCCCTGCTCAATTTGCCGAGGAGACGCACAGAAAAACGCTACGGGCAGCTCCCTGCCTGGCGCAGCACTTGCAGGGCGAGGGGAGTGAGAGAAAGAGTTCTGCAATAGAAAAAAACCCAGGTTTTTAGGCAAAAACACAAGCAGGGTGTTGTTTTCAGACAGACTAGTGGGTAGCCCCAGACTGCCCCAGGCCAAGGGGTTTGGTGGCAAAAGTACACGTGGGAGCTAAACATCCCCGTCCCTTCAGAGCGGGTGTTTTTTCTCCTCTTTCAGCCTCTTTTCTACAATTTTGAGACCAAGCCACATGTTAGAGGACTGGATCGCAATTTCAGCCCAAAGGGGTCACAGATGCACCCTGCAAACGTACAAGGAGTGAAGAGGCTGGGACGTCAGTCCGTGCACCATACAGCCCGATGCCCAATAGGATGCTCTGGGACAGCAGTCAAATAAAACATGTAAGAGGTCGTCGTTGTGCTGAATCCTGGCCTTAGCAGAGAAACCTTAGCAGGGCCAGGTCCACCTCTCTGCGCTTGGCGGCCAGATGCAAAACAACAACTACATTGCGAAACATCATGGGTCTACTGAGTAGCTCCAAATATGTCAATATCGTCTTTTGGTTCACCAAGTTGTGACGATTTTGCTTGACTGCATGCCTGGATGAAACAATAGACAACAAAAACAGAGACGAGGCCTAAGCTTGCCTGCAAACTACTTTTATCTTCCCGCCTTTCCAGCGCACCCATGGCAGCGGTGTCTAGGTGATAAGTCCGTCTCTTTACAAAACAGGAAGACCGTGGGCTGTTTGGCGTCTCTGATGAGCTATAAATTATACGGGCTTTACCTGGCTCCCAGCCGGCGCACTACACTAGGTAAGGCAGGCGCTAATGCAGGGTGCTCTATGGCCGCGATAGGATAATTACTGTTATTGCATTAGGAGAGAATAGCTGAGACTTAAAAGCCGGGGGAGGGGGGAAGAGTCCCAGGAAATGGAGCACCACAAGCATCGCTAGCTGCACGCACAAAAAGGCGACCGACCTATAAATAATCTGACCTCTTTGTTCTGGTAAAATGGCACAAGAATTAAGATCTGGGTTCAGGAAGAGACTTAAAATGCATGACTAAACTCGGCATAGCTGAGCAGACCTGTTGGCACCCCTGGGGCCCAAAGGCGTTTCTGCTTTGTGAGCCTTTGTGCTCACCTGGAAGAGCGGCTGCTGGAGGTGTCCCGCTGGCCCAGCTGCTTACCGGGGGCTGCGGGGGGCGAGCTTAATTACTGCAGGTAAATGAGTGAATGCACCCTGCAAAATTTTGAGTGGGACTTGTCAAGAACACTTGGAATTCAGTGAAGTACTCTTTCTCTGCTAAGTCAGTTACCACGGAAGAAAGAAACCTTTTTTAACCTCACTTATCTGATAGTGGTTAGTGACTTGAAAACGAAAAGCTGACATGTAAAGCAAAAATATTAGGTGTTAGAACGTAAGCCTAACAAATGTAGCCCAGAAATTTGCTGGTAAAACAAACCCAAAACAAAACAGGAAAAAAAAAAAAAAGAGATGAGCCAGCAGCAGGGCAGTTCATCTCTAGGTTAGCTTCATGCTGCGTGTGTATCGTCTCTCACCTTTTGGGAGAAAACCCACCCAAAAATGTGCTTGTTCAAATGAAAAGGCTTGTCATCAGGCTCTGAAGGTCCTTGGCAGCCTTGATAAAGGAAAACTGGAGCTACTTGTGAAAAAAAATAAAGGCTTTGACGGTTGTCTGGGGTGGGGAGTGGAGCACCATTTACAAATATTTTTTTTTTCCTAGCTCTTGATCACAGAGACTTACAAAAACTATATCTGAAAAATTATTTGTAAATATAAATAGATCATAGAGATTTCCTAGCTTTTGCTTTTTATCTTTGTGGTAGAGAAAGAAAAGAACTATGTTCCTCGTGCTGGAGGTGGGGAGCAAACCTGAAGAGGGTACATGACTGACCCAGCATTGCCCACTCCGCTGGCAGCCGTGGCTCCCCATGATTGGGATCCGCAGCGAATACATGTGGCGCATACAGGGTGGGTTTGAGATCCATTTTGTTGCTGTGGGGATGAGTAACAGGACTTGGTAAACATCTTTGAGCATGGTGGACTGTCAGACTTGTTAGCGTCCTACTTGGGTTAGCAGCTGGCTGGCTGGAAAAGCAATCGATTACCACTTTTTCCCAGGTGAGAGAGAAAGAGTAGGAAGCAAAGTAGTCTGCCAGAAAGTTTGCAACGGCCGTTTGGGCAACCGCAGGAGGCCCAGCCACTCTCATTTGGGCTGTGAACACCTGGAAAGCGAGGAGCACTCAGGCATGTACTCGTCCCTTTTGCCTGCGCTGGTTTTCCATGTATCCTGGGACACTGAGGGTGCGTAGAGACACATTGTCATCAGATAACTACTTATCCCGACCCAAAGCACCTTTCCGCTTCACCAGCCTTCCCCATGTCGCGCACGTATACACAGCCCCTAAAGCAAGCAGAGTAAAAAGACTAGGAAGCATAATCCAAGTCTGCATTATAACTCTTCCTATGCAGCTTAGTCATTAGTTACCACGGAGCAATTAGGAATGAGCGGGTCTAGCAGAGACAGACAATGTTTTCTGGTTGCTTTCTCCAAGCTGCCAGGACCATTTCAGCTGATCTCCTGGATGGGGCTCTCAGCCCCATCGCAGAGTATTATGTGGCAGAAACTCGGTGGCCAACTATTCTGCAGTCAGACATTGTGTACGCCCTTGTTTATGCTCTTTCACGCTACAACGTTAAAAGCCGTACCACTTCTCATGCTCCTTCTGTGTGCGTCAGCCCAGTGTCCCAAAGAGCCATGAGGCCACTGAAGAAGCCAAGCGGCAAAGTTCATCTTTTTGCTCTGAGGTAGCGCAGCGCCTGGCACAGCTATTCCTGGTCCCTGACTCAGGGCACAACCATGTTAGAAATAAATAAAATGAAGACGGAGAACATCTTTGGGCCCATATTTGACACTTGTATTCCAACACCACTTGACATTACATAAACCATAAGGATTGGTATGGTAGTTATTTTTGACTCATCTGTTTAACAATCATTTTCTTTTAATCAATATTTATTTAACTTACCGGCTAGACAAAAGCTCCCTAATTTCTTCATCCGATTTAATTGATGTTCCCTGACAGAATGAAGCTAGACTGGATAAGACAGTACAAACTGTGCCGGTCGGCTTAATCTTCAGTTTGCATCTCTTAACAAGTCCTGTGACTGTCGCAGAGCCAAGGCACATCTTACATCTCGCAGACGAACAAGGACTGTAGGTGGCTGTATAGCCCGGGACAAGAAGCCAAGAAACACGCCAAAACAATAAGTGTTGACACAATAATTAGCATATTGATTCTCAATGCAAATTACCTCTTCATACATTGTGAAATGCTTCACAATTTCAGAGGACTTCAGAGAAGCCTGTAGGTTCTTATAGGCACCACAACAATTAAATACCTGTCTCGAGTTGCAATATTAAAATACAATTCTGGGTGAAGGATCAGAGACAGAGCCATGTACGTTGCACATGGGATACATCTGCCTGATATTCTCCCGCCACGCAGGCACCATAAATTATGTTCCTGAAGGAGCTTTCAGGCTATGGGTGTCTCAGGCCTTCTTAGAAGAACTTTCTTCTTTTTCTTTGAAGGAAATGGTCTTACCTTGTGTCACCTCAGCCTCGTGTGAAGGCAGAGAAGTGACTGCAAGTTGAAGGACTGAATCACAAAGTTTAATCTTAGCCCAGTACTCCACTTGTCTGGAAAGAAAAGTTCACTTTAGCAAAACCTAAAATAGACTGACTTTCAGAGGAACTGATTTTTCAAGTTCAGTCACAACAAAGGCAGGGGAAAAAAATGAACTCTCACATTTACATACGGTGGAGTCACGTAGAGACTCTGATCCTGAAGTCAACACGTGGAAAAGCTTAAGTGAAGTAACACTGTAATTTGCTGCCCAGACTAATTCATATCCAGCTCTCACTGCCAACATTTAAAGCCGCCGTGAAATGCTAAAGTGTAAAGGGTAGCACTGGCTCTCAAGTCCAAAGTCAACTGATATTAGGAAAGGGTGCAATAATTTTATGACTGTTAACAACATTAACGACCCTGTGAACCAAGGCAAAAAGCTGCCAGCCCTTGTGCCGCAGAAAGCCCCAGAATCACCTCTGCAAGGAGGAAAAATCCCCCTGCCTCCACAAACATACTGCAGTGTTGTAAAAATTAGCTACCTACTTAAATCACAGGCTGAGGGGGCAGAGCTGCCCGCAGTGCCAGAGGCAGATCCCATCCGGAGACAAATCTGACATGGTGAAGCACCCACTGGCACACTTGGATTTAAATGCAGATCCAGGTACATCAGAGCAGAGTGAGGAGTCCTACAAAAGGGAGCTGCCTCATCACAATAAAATTTTAGGAACAAGTCTAATGGAAGACCCTGAGGTTCCCCAAGAAGACCAAAGCTCACACATGGTGCCTTTGCCCTTTTCTCCAGAGCAATGCCCTTTGTATGCTATTCACCTAGATGTTGCCACACACTAATGCTGCTACCATAGCCTCTTGATGAAAAAACACCAGCTTGCAAGCATATTCAAGGGCTTCAAGTAAGGCTTCTGAGGGGGAGCCAGAGCAACACTTGGAAAAGTCCATGGAAAGATCCAGACACCCTCTGAAGAGCTCCAGGGACAAGTAAAGAAATTTCATCTTCTGCAAAGGCAGTCAGGTCAGCTCAGGATTTGTTCGAGCTTGATTTTCTACAGAAACAAGTTGTATAAGGTCAGACACTCCCCATACAGAAGCTCTTGAAACCATTGGCTGGTTTTGGTCAAGCGTGGCAGGACATGAGAACCTCTGTGACCACCCAGTTCCTGTGAGCTTTCATGCAAACCTTACCCTTTCCTGGTTTGCACAGGGAGGCATGACCAGAGGGGGGTCAGGGACACCAGTAGAGGACAATGGCACTGTGTAGGTTCACTGGATATTTGTTCCCCACGGCAGAGGGCAGAGGAGCAGCTGGCTACAATCCGAATGATGGGCTACACCTTCTCCAAGGCCAAATCCTGGCCTCTGAGTGTGCACATCCAGAAATGAGGAGAGGTCCCAGCCCCGGGGGGGTTGAGTGGCACCATTTGAAATGGCTTTCGTTCTGGTCCAAGTGCAATTCAGCTCCGTCACTCTGCACCCAAACAAGTCCCGGCTGTCAGCAAGAGCCACCAGCTTTGAAAGCTGCCCGTAATTGCAGGCTTTCTGTGCTCTGAGGGAAAGGGGAGGAACTGGATAAAAAACACAGAAAAGGTGTCCATGTCGGTTCAATAGCCTTTCGCGGACTCAATACAAGGTTAATCAAATCATCTGCAATGAAAGCAAGTTTGGCATCCCTGTCCCTGAATTAGCAGTAACACAGAATCCTCAGTTTCCACAGTTTCTTAAAATTTATGCTGTTATTTGTGAAAGGCCTCCAGTATCACCCTCGGGGGAGAGTGGGGGAGCATGTTATTAAAAACCCACCCAAACCCCAAAGTCTACGTGGGAAGAATTATGACAGATACGTACACTTTTCCTGCCTGTGAACATAATCCACGTAGTTAGCACTTTATCAGAACTAATTTAACCCACTTTCTCATTTAAACTACAGGAAAGTGAGTTCAAGTAGGCTCCTTTAACATAAAGAACATCTTTTAACCCAACTTTTGCTCCTGTTCACCCCACCCAATGCTATTAAATGTCTTGAAACTTGACACAAAAAAACATGCCTTATCATGTCGGTTGGTTTCTTTCAATATAGCGGCCCTTATCAGCGTTCAGCAGCCCTATTAACGCAGTCCCCCGCAATCAGCAAGAAGAAGTAGCCCTCACAGATCTCTGATCCGTCCCTCCTCAATGTCAGAGGCCGTTTCTGGATGCTGAATAAAGAGCAGGAGTCCTTTTTATGCCAGCAGTTTGCTCTGTGACATCTGGTCCACAGGCCCGTGATCTGTAGCTCTCGCGGCTCTCCCCGCGGCAGACCCTCGAGCGGCCGATCTACCACGGAGCTGCCCTTCTCTGGGGCGTGGCTGCTGGCCGCCGTCGCTGTCACACTGGGTATCTTCCTGCAGCGAGACTGGGAGAGCCCTGTGCTTGTGCCCTGTGTCTAGCACGTACATTTAGGGGAAGGTTTACCTGTAGAAGTGTTACACGTATCATACAGCTAAGTATAAACTGCTCCACAGAGATAGCGCAGATTTGTCTTCATCATATACTGCATTCTTGGGAGGTGTGGTGGGAAAAAAAAGTGCTGGCAAACATTTCCTCATGAACTGCCAGATTTTTTGTAAAAAAAAAAACCAAAAACCTGCAGACACCCAAAACCTACAGACACCCAAAACCTACAGAGCCTACTGCAAGGCACAGGGCTTCAGGAGTCAAGCTGTTCAGGAAATGGGAGCTGGACATCCTCGCTGGGCACTAATTTTGATTTACAAAGAAGAGAAACCCAGACCCCAGCAGCTCTATCTCCATTCTTTCTAGCAGAGTTATGTTTGCCATGTTTCAGTCCTCATTGCATATATGGACAATACCTTTACTAACTGCTTTCCTCGGGTTATTTTCAGATCATGGGTTGCTGTACTTCATTTAAGCTTCCCAGTAAATTCCAAAATAATGTAAACAAGTGTTTTCACAACTGTTTGCATCTCCCCTTGTTCCCTCCTGAGGAACAGAGGAGGATGGGACTGGGGTGTCCTTGAGATACCATACTTGATCTTAGCCAACAGACTGAGATCAGGGTCGGCAAAAACAGAGAGAGGAAGGATATTGCAAAACACCAGTGAAATATTTTCCCTTGGGATTCTGAGTTTGGTTGGGCAGGCGATGCTGGCAGAAGGTGAAGGGAACAACCTCTCCACTTTTGCTCCACATGAAGGCAGGCTTGCGAGGAGGAGGCCTGTGTTCTGCAAATGCCTCTAGGGCAGAGTTTACACTGGGCACAAGAGGTTACAGGTGGTTTTCGAGGCACCCACAGCACCTCTGCAATGCTGGGCTGTCCATGGCGATGCTGCATCTGGTGTCTCTGCCAGGTCAGGGTGCCCAGCTGAGCTCAGGATCGAGCCCTGGTCCATGCTGCAGGGGCTCCAGCCCAGACAAGCCCCACTGCTGTTCCTCTGGTGACCCTGTCTCAAATCCAGCCTCAACAGTCACCCCCACTTGTGCAGCCCCATCAGTCATGGTCTGTGGGAGACAAGAGGCAGGCAAGGAGGTGTCAGCAGGCATCCCCAGGGGTTGGGTTTTTCCCCTGAGGCTTCATGGCCCTCTTGCAGGGCAGACAGGTCAGGTAGGGAGACAAAATCTCCGCGTACAACTTCTGTTACAAGACAGAAGCTGCAAAGCATGGTTGCTAGCTACGAAAAAAATTATCCAGGGAGAAGGTTTCTCTCTTACGAAATGCACCTCCTGGTCACCCTGCAGAAATCGTCCTTGCCCTCATTCGGGCTGCCACCCGTCAGCTTTTTGGTTCTGCCTTTGACTTCCTTACAAGCTGTTAGGAATTGTATTTATGCAAATAGTTTAGGTTTTATTGGGGCTTATCAGGCATAATTTTGGCTAATCTAGGGTCAATTTTTATACTCATTGTTGGATTATTATTCTTTAAGGTACTGTTTGGAGGAGTTATTGACACAGAAGATGGTGAAATGTAGCAGATCTTCCTTTTAAGTATTTAATCCTCATGTGCACAAAAGCAGAGAAGTTCGTGCTTCCCTGACCATTTCATTTCTCCATTTCCAATATCATTCTCCAATGCCTGCAGAGTTATTACAGATAAGAAAGAGTCATTCCACGGTTAAATAAAAGTACATGTGCTTTCTGTAGAAAAGAAGGAAAAAAAAAGTAGGTATTTTCATATTGCCTTTAAGAACTTTTATCAGTGCAGGAATGGGCTAAATTCGGACCAGTGAGCTAGAGCTCAAAAACACGTATTGCCAAATCCGTTCCCTTCTTCTAGACTCTAGTTTGCATCAAGTTGAACATGAAGGCAATTTCTTAAGATTAAACTCCCCCACTTGGTACAACTGCAATTTGAAAGAGTTAAATTGCTAAACAAGTTTGCGGGGAGGCACATACGTAGCTATGAATTTAGGTAACCACAGGTTCTCAGTGCCCTCTGTGTGAAACTGTTCTGTTCCTTACCATCCATTCACATCGGCATCGTCAGGGCAGCGAGCAGTGATAAAGAAAACTGGAGAAGAAAACTTCTTTCAAAACTTTTGGCTTGGATGTATACAAGCCACTGTGTTTGTCGCATGAGCATTCAGTCCACAAAAATACACATTTGCTTGTGGTGAATATCATTTTCCTGAGGAAAAGGAACAAACCCCTCCAGCCAGTCAGACTATTAGGATTTTATTGTTGTTTTCAAGGAGTGATTTAGCCGTGACTGGGGAGCAGGCTCTTCAGGAGCCATGCACACATCACCGATTACACAACGCACATAAGGCGCGATAGTGTCATTACCACACCTCTGTTTTTTTAAATACACTTCCTTCTGCTTTAAGGTTGGGTCCAGTTATTCATGGGGAGCACCCAGCTCTGTATGAGGAAGCGGTGAATCCTTCTCCAAAGCACGCAGCCAGCAAGGAAGGCCAAGTTTTACTCAGGGATTTCCCGCCAGATCTTCTCAGTAAAATGTGGTGCGTCTTTTTTTGCATGTTCAACTGTGGAGGAAAGGCCTTGATTAAACCGGTGAAGCTAAACCACCTCCCCGCTAAGACATAGCAGCATAAAATTCAGAATTATGTACCACGGAGCAAGTAATCCCAGTCAACCCCAGCAGCCCTGACAGTCCCTTACGGCGCAGGGCGAGAAGATGCCAGCCATCTCCTGGGGTCACTGACCATCCCAACAGCCCGAGGACTTGCCCTGCGGCCAGGTACGGCGCCTCATCCTCAGGGGGGTACAGGGGATAGGGCGCAGGGTCTGTGGTCCCATGGCATGTCAGGACTCCTCCGCACCCCACCAGTCCAGCCAAGGGAGAAGTCAACCACAGGGAAGTTGAGGGCAGCCCTTTGCGCCATATTTGTTTGCTCTTGTTTTCTTCAAGAGACCCTGAACCACTCAACCCTCAAAATACCAATGCGAGCAACAAGGGAGCAAGAGACTAATTTATCGCAGTTGGTAAGATACTGCTCTAATTTAACTCACAGGTCAGGGCAGTTGTAGACGAAAGAGCAAGAAGGACAAGGAGAGACCCCTGGCAAGTTTTTCTCCAAGTCCATGCTCTGGGTGGGGCAGGCAGATAAGATCTGCAGCACCATCAATCAACTCACAGCAAAGGGAGAAGAGAAACGGATTGTGAAACGAACTATAAAATAAACATCTAATGTAAACATTGAAAAAGCAGTCCTTTGTTCTTTCTGTCTGGGAGCCCAAGTCTGGTACAAGTTACTGGCTGATTATGCTGGGACCCTGTTTGGAGGGGTTACTGCTGGCCACATTGCAGGGCAAGGAGGCAGCGGCTGCTCTTCCCTATTGGCAGGAGATGAGGCTGATCCCACCATGAGCATCCCTGCTGTCCTCTGGCACAGCCCATCATGCGCTGGCTTGGGTGCCTGAGCTTTGCCCATGATTGCTGGGCTCCTCCTGACCCAGAGGGATGCCCTCCCAGACACCAGCCTTGGTGGCCTGGCAGCAGTGACGGAGACACCCCAAAAGGCTTCAGGCTATGTCATTCTCCAAGGCTGGGGTTTTCTGATAAGCAAGTGCTCACCCAAAGCTGCCTCTCCCTGCCCTGCCTCCCATGTCTCTGCCCATGCCAGCCCTGCTGCTCATGGTCGGTGGGGCTTTGCTGCTTGCATCTCCTGGTCCAGCCCATCGACCCTGCTGGGAGAGCCAACGTGTGCCCTCCACCAGAGGTGCTGGCCACATCTGAAACCAACCTGACCCACAGCAGGAACATCTGCCTTTTTACCTGTAGTTATAGAATCATAGAATGGTTAGAGTTGGAAGGGACCTTCAAAGGTCCTTCTGATTTCCAGGCATCCAGCCATGAGAGGGGTCAATAGATGCTGGAGCACGGCTTGCCCCAGGAGGAGCACTTCCTGCACTGCTTTTCATCAGGAAAAGGAAACCTATGGGGCAGCGCATCTTCTCAGAGCTTTGAGTCTCACCAGGAACAGGAGAGGGCAACTTCTGTTTGCAGCGAGATGTGCCTGGAGAATGAACAGGGACAACATGCACCTTCTTCGGGGGCAAAGGGAGACACTAGAGAGCAGAAGGAAACTAAATACCAGATTTTTAGCAGGCGGTTGTGCTACATCAATACCTCTCTGGGGTCTGGGGCACACCCTGGTTCATGTGTCAACACACCAGGACAGCATTACTCAACACCTGTTACACTCAAATCAGGAGAAAAGATAACAATTTGCTGCTATACACAGAGACCTGTGCCTCAGGTAGGAAAGGGCAGAAGCCTCTGTGTTCTTTTTGTTTGTTTTGTTTTTAAAGTTATTTTAACTCTTTAAGGCAAGCCATAGCAGAATGGGGTTAGAAGGGACCTCAGGAAATCATCAACCTGCTCTAAGGCAGGGACAATGAAAATCCAGGCAAACACTTTGCTCCCCAAAACACCCTTAATGAAGAGAGTTCCACACCTCTAGGAAATGTATTAATTCTCCTCGTAGCTACAACATAACCTATATTTTGCTACAGGTGAAACACAGCTATGTTGTCTCCTTAGTGGGCAGAAGGGGGTTTTTAGTAGTCTTCAATGTAAAGGGCAGTTTGTGTCCCTGTTCTAACAAATAAAATCAGGCTTAGAATCATAGAATCACAGAATAGTTTGGGTTGGAAGGGACCTTTAAAGGTCATCTAGTCCAACCCCCCTGCAAGGAGCAGGGACATCTCCAACCAGATCAGGTTGCTCAGAGCCCAGTCCAACCTGGCCTTGAACGTTTCCAGGGACAGGGCATCCACCACCTCTCTGGGCAACCTGTGCCAGTGTTCCACCACCCTCAATGTAAATTTTTTTTCCCTAATGTCTAATCTGAATCTACTTCCCTATATTTAAAAACCATTACCCCTCGTTCTATGGCAACAGACCCTGCTGAACAGTCTCTCCCCAACTTTACTGTAGGCCCCCTTGAGGTACTGGAAGGCCACTGTAAGGTCTCCCTGGAGCCTCCTTTTCTCCAGGCTGAACAGACCCAGCTCTCTCAGCCTGTCCTGATAGGAGAGGTGCTCCAGCACCTTGGAGTTTTCTCATAGGTTCTCATTCTCACTGACTCTGCTCATTCTTCTTGCTTTTCTTCAGGTTGGCTCCAGCATCCAGGACTGCCCCAGTGCCACAACACCACAGCAGGAGCTCAGACAGTTTCTAGCTCATTATTGCCCACAGCACCTATTTTCCGGTGCTGCTGCTCACGCCCCACTTGGCGTATGTGTAGTGCATCTCTCCTTCCTTAGTGCAGTGCATCTCTGTCTACTGAACTTCATCAAGTTGATTTTCCCTCCCAGTTGCTCATGGTGGCACGTGGTGGCACTCCTCATTCTGCACGAGGGCCTTGCTTAGGGTGTGGGACATGTGTCCTCCAGTGGCTGGGCTGGCTGAGATGCCAGCAATCAGAGGTTGCTGCCAACTTTCGGGTGTCCAGGCCCCCACGGCCACAGGCATCCAGCCAAGGCTGGGTGGGGCAGGCGGCATGGGGACTCAGGGACAAGTGTGGCATGCGATTAGGCTCAGAGGAGGAGGATGGGACAGGTGGGAGGGGAGATAGCGTGCAGGCCCTGCTTTGGAAACGCACATGTAATAGCTGATAGTTGTCGAAGTGTCCAGTCAAGCACTGCTTTCTACCTCCAAATTCCCCTCTACAGCCACCACCTGTGGTTCTGCCAGGAGGAGGGGGGAGAGGCTGAAAACTGACACTTGGCCAAAAAGCCTGTGGGGTACAGCAGAGAAACCCCCGGGGGAAAGGGACTTAAGCTGATCACCATTTCCCAACAGAAGTGTCTGTGTCCCATAACGCCCTACCAAATGGGGCAGAGGGGATGCTGCTGAAGATACTGATTTTAGTTGGGGGAAGTTATCCGCCTTCCCCACTCAGTTCACACTGTCAGCCGTACCTACAGTTTTATTATATTTTGAGTTTCATACATTCATTTTGTGTGAAGAAGCCGAGCACAGGCAGCACTTTCACTGGGAGCTGTACTCTGAGCAAGGCTCAGCACGTGCCCAGGGTGCGTGGCGTTACGAGCCATCGCTTGCGGATAACTGTCCCGTGTGCAGGGTACGAAGGTCCCCAGGGTTTGCTTCAGGTATCGTTAGTGGCTGTTGCAGCACCTGTGCTGAACACTGACCTGTGCAGTGAGATGGAGGGGTCTGTACACTTTCTCTGGTGCAGCACAGACCGATGCTTGGATAAACAAAATTTGGGAGTAAACTGCTTAAAACACAAACAAGGTACTTCAGCAGTTTGGTGTAAGCAAGATTTCAGTTAAGAGGGGTCAGAAGAATGAAATTCCGCTCTATCCATTTCCGAATACATCTCCTTTGTTCAGACTCTTATTATCTTGTATTCCAGGTGCCAGATTCAACCCACATTTAACATTTCTAGTACAGCTTTGTCCCGAGACTCTTGTCACAGGGGTGATGTCTGAGACAAGGCTAGGCCAAGAAGAAAGGTGTGTGGGGTCTACATGTCTGTGTACAGAAATGTTAGACAAGGCACTTTTAGATGGTCCTTCCTCAACCATGAGCTCCTCCAATCTGCCTGTATGATAAATTTGACCTTTAAGTTAGTCTTGACATGCTGAACATGTGTCTACAGAGGACTGTCAATTATAATGGAAAAGAAACAGATAAGCCTTTTGTTAGCTCATGGATGAGGCGATCAGCATAAAATGTTCAAATTCTGTTCACCTTCAAGAAGAAGAGTTGGCAGGATTCTCAACTCACTGAAACAGAGAGAATCAGAGTTTGTAAATTTTATTTTGCAGATTACAGCCCAGGGAAGTATTACTGGTCACAAGTGCCAGCGCTGCTGTTAGGCAGGCACCATGGCCACAGCAGGCACCAACAACCAAGATGGTTGTTCTAGGCTGTATGAAACTGCTTCACAATATCCATTTCTCACAGAAAGACTTGGCAGAGCACAAAAAAAGCGAGACACTTCTAAAAAGAGCAAGACATTCATTTTTTTCCCCATTCCTTTGTGTGCAGCGGTTTGCTCCGAAGCAGTGTGCTCGTGTCCCTTTGAGAAGCCACGCCTGGTAAGAGGTCTACAAACCATTTGTACTTACTCTCAGCTCTGCATCTCCTGACCTTAGCAGACCTTTGGATACAGCCACCAGTTCACATGGGCTGCAAACTTGCTATTCCACGTGAAGCAATGCTCAAGGTTTAGCCTATGATGTTAGGAGAAGGTGGCTGACATAGCTAGACCAGCAAACTGTCTTCGGACTCAGACGTAGCTGGAAGCAGCAAACAAGAGAGCGCTTCTTGCCAGCGCAGCTAGAATGCAGCGAGTCATTCTGGTAACAAGTTCTTGCCAGGTGACTGTGTTACCTGCACTTCTTGCTTGTATAAAAACATCATGAAAAATAATCATATCCACAACTGACATTAGTGACCCCACAAATGTTTTAAGCATTTTTAGAAAAACAGAGAATGTAAAAATGTCAGAGAATGAAAAAAAAGAAAAAAAAAGAACTTTTTTTTTTCAAAGAAAGGCTCATGGTGATCAAAAGTTAGGAAGACCATTGCTGATAGCAATGGGAAACACTGTGACTTCAGACATGAAGAATGATTGAAGAGCATGAAGGAGTGGTTCAGGTGCCCCCATGGCACCCATATCACTTAAAGGGTAGGATTTCATTAGGCCCTTTTCATGTGCTGCCTTATTTGCCATTCCTGTATGCTCACATCTCTTGTGTTTTTCTCTGCACACACAGAAAAGCCCACTTGGAGGCACAGTCCATGAGACAGGTAAGGTGGGAGCAAGCCCCCCTGCTCCTCACACATGCAGTTGTGAGGGAAAGCCAAACTGAGAGAGGTTCCTGCTAAAAGCCACAGCATGTCATTGTCCCTAGGGCCCACTCTCAAGAAGGGAACAAAGTTTTGGTGAGGTAAGGTGAAGAGACTGTGGCAAAGTGAAGATATTCAGGCAGGAGCGTTAAGAAGCTGGAAATGTACCGACATAGTCTCAGCCAAGTCCTCCAAGATCCAGCAATTCAGGGCACTTTCTGCAGACAGCTTGTCACCTTGATGTCCTCAGGTGAAAAACAGTGAAACGGGTTCACCTCAAATGCTAGCTATGGATGAGACAGAGAAAGGGGAAGCGAGACTTTGGGTTTACCTGTATTAGCTCTCCAGAACAACTTCCCACATACCTGCTTTTACTCCGTGGTGAGCTAGCTTCCACTGACCCTTTGGTGACAACAAGGTAGCCCACCTTACCCCGGCCACAGAGCAAACACAACTTCACTGCAAAGACCCCCTGTACATCCACATCTAACCTTCCCCTGTGCTACCTTCTCCTTCTAGCTGTAGTCCTAGAAGAAGCAGTTTCCAAGCAGACACCTGACGGGGAGATGGCTTCACCAGGAAAAGACTCCTAGCTCTGAAAGCCACTATAATTTTATAACCACTCAGGCACAGTAGAGTTTTGACTTAAATTGTGGATTTCCATAGGAGTCTGCTAGGCTGAGTGACAGTGCATAGCGAAAACTTCTGTATAAAAGAGACAGCCTCACCATCCATTTTACTTAACAGATGCACGCTGAGGTTGATAACACAGTTTGTTATTGCAAGTATGACTCTCAAGAGAAGTGTGAATGACAATGGGGTTCATTTAATGAATAAAATAACTACTTAAAAAAAAATTATGTCTTTTATGAGTTGCTTTCTAACGACTGACTTTTCTACGGGACATTCATCCATGAATTAGTCAATGGTGTAGAAGCCTGGATAGCCTAAGTAAGAGAAGCCTATAGAGATTTAAAATAAAGTGCTGCTGAAGTGTGAATTTTCTACTGAAACAACAAACACAATGTGAGAGGCTGCCCAGACACTAACCCCGTTGTTCACAGCAAGGGCTTGGAAAGGCTGGACCTTGCCCTTCTGAAGGGGAAAGTGTCAGAAAGCAGCATCCTCTGCTGCCCCCCAGGGAGGACCTCTGAGATGGCCATGTCGATGCAGAGTTTTGCTCCATCTTTTGCTCTGGAGGTCAGAAGTCAGAGTACAATCATATTTCTTAATTAGCACTTTCTAACCGACGCTGTCCTTTTCCAAGGTGGTTACAAACAGAAGAAGGAGTCATTGTCCATGTAGCAGATGAAGCTTCAGAGAGGTCCCATGTGACACATGAATACCAGACCAGGGTGCTGGCATCTCCCATGCTTCGCTTCCACTGACATTCCTCCCCATCCTCCTGCCTCAGCACGGAGGTCTTACAGGGCTTACGGTGGCCCCCAGGGTGTGAAACAGAGCCCAAGTCTGACATCCATGCGGTGCCGTGCACCACGGGTGCCGGCAGCAGCCTCAACGCCCATCAGGGTGTGCAAAGCAGGGCGGCGTGCCGCAACGCTGGTCCCCAGGGAAAGGCAGCACTTGGGAATTGCCTTATGCTCTGAATTTCAGCAAAGCTGAAGTTTTAAGGTAGCAACTAAAAAAAGGTGATAATTAGAGGTGGAGGGAGGAAGAATCATGATCAGGATCGTACTTGCCTTGGAAATTGGAAAGATTTTATGAGATGTCATATATTCCTACTGTTTTTCCCCATTTCACCACATCATTCACAGGATATAGGTATCTTTAAATCTGCACGGCATAATGTAACACTAAAAGAATGTTACAACAGCTGCCCTCATTTAGGCCAATTGTTCCTATTGAATTGAGACACTCTGTCTTGTTTCCTAGATTAAATCGGTTCCTTGGTATGTCATCAAAGCATCAAACAATAAAAGCAGGAGACGCTTTGTTCTAATAAGTAAATGCTGCGGCACATGCAAAGCTACCGGTGTCATTAGTATGAACAGAAAATCCAAGTGTGGAAATAAAAAATCTGAAACTGAGTTTCTGAATTTTGTCAGACAATTCCAAAGTTTTCTGCAGTAAAACAGCAGAAAAAAAAAAAAAGTTTGTTGTTGTTGTTCTAATGGAATTTTCTATGTTTCGTGTTTACATGATAAAATTATTTTCATTTTAAAAAATTCCACAGGCAGAGCCAGTGGGAAAAAAGCTCTGTGGGCTGGGTCACGCAAACAGAGAAGCGATGAGACACTGCAGGAGCCGCTGGCAGGGGGATGAATCTGTGCGCCGGCCAGAGTGGTATCTACTCCATCTGGCTTGGGCTCTGCTTCACCCAAGAAGTCCTCCTTTTGAACAGGGAGATACCAGTCATGATGACTCCACCAGAAAAAGAGGCAGCCTCCCAGATTTGCTTATCTCAACCTTCTTGCAAGCACCCCTAACTTCCTCGGCAGCGGTAGCCAAACAAGAGCTGTAAAACACTGTTTTCCCTGCTCTGGTCAAACTCGCAACTCAGCATATGTGGTGGGGAGCTCCCAAAATAGCTCTCGGTTGCCTCACCAGTCTCAGCAGCAGCTCGAAAAGCCTTTTGTCTTCTGGGACAACTTGGAGAAGTTTAAAATGTTTGGACTTATTTTGAAAGTACTCTGAAAGATAAGAATGATCTATTCCAAGGCTGGATGAACCCAAGGTCACAGCTAAGGCGTTGCACAACACAACCAAGTAGGTTCAGCACAAAATTTGCACAGGATTTGATCAGCTCATCATCGCTACCTAAATTCAGGCCAAAGCTGAAGCCCTTCCACCTGGCACCTCACCAGGCCAAATGCTCGCATCATTTGTCTCAAATACCAGTGGGGCGATGCCAACGAGGCAGAGGACACAGGTCCTTCCCTGCAGAGCACTCCTGGAGGAGCCTTCAGAAAAATCAAGCAAAACAGCTCCATTTTTGAGAAGAAGCTGCAATTGCTGCAGGACAAGCATGCTCTCACTCTGGGAAGACCAATGCATGCTTCATCCTGGTCAAAGGCTATTTTCTAACCAGATCTTGTAATCTTTCAGGCTAGTTAGGGCAAAGCCTGAAGAGCTCTTGCTATGTTAAACAAGGGACATCCCCAAGCTACTTTTTACACTGCAAGGCGTCAACACAATGCTCCCGTGGGCTTTACACGGACAACACGGCCATCGTCCCCCCAGAGTCATGCAAAACCCCTCCCTGCCCTGTGTAAAGGCTCCTCTTTCTTGAAAATCTCACTTGCTCTTGAAAAATGACTCCAGAAAACCATATACATCTGTGGCTTCCCGTCAGGGTGGGAGAAGAGTTTTTTGTCAACGTGTCTCATGTTTCTCAGCACGTTCCCCTGTGCCTTGGCCAGAGCCCTCGGTGTAACTTTCTGCTGAGTCAGGCTGCTGGTTTTCTTATCCCAAATCCCCAATGCGTGGTTTCAAGTACTCCAGACATTTTTCAAAGACAGTTTGAAACCCAGCCAAGCCCACAGAGGGTGTAACTCTTCTCCTGATCGACTTGCAGTCGGGCTGGTTGTCTCCCAGGATGGGTGAGCTGGGCTGCAGCCACCATCCCAGGGGACAATCGCCCCTGCCCCACAAAATCAAGCGATCTCTGTGATTTTTAGCAGCAGTAAATGATCTCATTGGGGCTTACCTGACCACCAAAACTATGCTGGCTTGGCTGAAGAGTTGAAGTGTAGAGGCCCATGTAAATAAACGTTTACAGACTCCAGATCAGGCCCCCTCCCCAGCCCCAAACATCTCCCCAGCCGGTTTCACCCACTGCTTAGAAAGTCACCCCTTTTCCACGTCCCGCATTTAGATGTCCATCCATGACACAATGAAACAGAGCGAAGACAAATATGCAATGTAGAGATCCATTATGCTTTATTTACATGCGTCACCATCTCTTTTACAAACTAGATTACAATTTAAAATGGAATACACAAGGCAATATCTACTAACACCAAGTGGAGTAAGCACTGCGTCTCTACTTCGTTTGGAAAGGGGCAGGTTTTGCTCCAAAACAAACTTCCTTCCAACCTCTGTGTAGTAAAGGTAGTATATTCCTCCAGGGCAGCATCTTTTTTTTTTTTTTTTTTTTAAAATATAAAATCCTCAGTAAGACTGCAACATGAGAGTGTCTGCTTTCAAATGAAAGTACAAGATAGCCCAAATGAAAAGTATAAACTGTTTAGCTCTTCGGTATGTAAAGACGGCCATGCGCGATAAGGCTGTGGATTTAATATTCTTCCAATTTACATGGCTTGAAACAAAAACAGATAAAACAGTTTTACAGATACTGTATACATATTTTTTCCAATCATGCAACTTTTTTTAAAAAAAAAGTTAAACATGTGAAGCCAAATGTACAATCCATTTTCTTCCAACCCATAGTAACGAAATGTATCTGGTCCCCCTTCACATCTGTTGGCAATTCCTAATGTAGATTGTGTACTAGAAACAATTACAGGACACCAATTGCCAAGCAATGACATAATTTTAGAGAAATACATGACCTAAAAGGTAACTTTTTGAAGCGGTGGCACAAAATTTCCGGAGTTAGGCAGTGGTCAACTACCCAATTATTCTCAAGAGAATTTTTTTTACACAATTATTAAATCAAGCCCCAAACCTGTGACTAGGAACTGCATAAATGTCACTCTTTTAGACCAAGTTTTTGAACAGTACCTACGTAATTGTTCTGGACCTTTATCTGTTTTACATAGTTTCAGAAGGAAAACTTCTACACATAAACATGTTTAAAGACTCAAAGGCCAAAGTTTTCAAAAGGTTGGTTCCCAAAATTGGAAATTAAAATTCATATTTTGACACCTACATAAGTGGCTCTTTGAATTCAGCGAGATTTATTTAGCACCTCTGGAGAGGAGGGCATTTGCTGGGCACCTCAGCAGGCATAGAGGATGGTGACCTTCCCCTGGGCCTGGGGGACCTGACATCCCTCCTTCCTTTGAGAAGCGACAAGGACAGAGCAGCTCACCCCCTGTGACCATGCTGGAGTCCCCCATGCCTGATACCAGGCACTTCTGTTTGAAAATTTTGGCCATGAAAAAAAGAGCAACGGAAACCAAACCAAAGCTGAAGAGGTTGGCCAAGTCCACTCCTCTTCGGTGAGTACCAGGATGTTCTCAAAAGCAGAGGCCCAATGTGTCCCAGACATGCCAATGGAAATGCCCTCCTTGGCATTGCTGGGAGGCAGGTTAAGCCTTTCAGCTGCTAATGCTTTGATTTTTATTTTTTTTTAAATTATTTTCCATTGACAGGCTGTCTCTGAATCTGTCCTGGTCTTCCTCCATTTTCTGAACAGAGCAGACCATAGTTTTCTCTCTTATTTCTGCCAGCAGGAGCTAGCTCCATCGAACTGCCGTAGCAGAGCAGAAGTTGCCCCCGTTTGGTTTAAGCTAACAGGCCTTCCCTTGCCTTTGACAAGAACTGCATCTGTACCAAGAAAAACATTAAAATGATGGATTTTGGTCACCACGGCCATACCATCAAGTCAGGCCTTACTGGTGCTGTCAGTGACTTGGTTGGTGGTCTTCGGGCAGCCACCTGGGGTCTCACCGGAAGCTCACCCGTGCAGGGGCCAAATGCTGTAGCCTGGCACGGGGCACTGCCGAGTGAGCTCTGCTGGTGACCAAAACCACGGGGCAGGGGAACGAGCCCAGCTGCAGGGCAGCAGTCACAGACGAGCTCAGGTAAGTCCTTCAGTGTACACTCGCATTTTGGGGTGTACTGGGAACCGGGGAGCTAATGCTAGACGGTCAGAGGAGGCCGGAGATAAAGCTCTCGACCAATTTTGGTAAAAGGTGCCTGCAACTGGATCCCAATAAGCAGAGACTCCTAGCCCAGGCAACTGCTGTGCCACACCAGCATCCTGGGTAGCTGGCTGCTGACAGAGATGGGCAATGAGCATCAGCTGACTCCAACAAAGTCAATAAACTAGTCCCCACGCTGACAAATACACCACCTCAGTGTAAAAAGAAAAGGGAAGGTTTTTTAAAAGGTGAATGATAAAACCTTGGCTGCTTGGAAGAGTTGATATGCTACAGGGCTACAATAACCACAACTGCACAGAGCCTACACTGTCATAACTGCGGGGGGAAACCAAGAGGTGCATCGTTACAAGAGAACAGCGTGGGGGCTACGATACAAAACCAAAACTTCCATCACACTAGGAGCTGTTGTTTCACCAATATCACCTCAGGGACCTGGAAAGTAAGGGGCGAGGAAGGGCCCATGAATGCTTGTGTGTGTGTGTGTGTGTGTGTGTGTGTGCGCGCGTGTGCGTGCATGACTGTGTGCGTGCGGTGGCAGTGGCGAGGGGGAGTCACTCCACATTGCATGGAACACGTGTCGGTGGGAACTCATGCACTGCGACCTTGGGTTAAAATGCTAGTTTGTTTTCCTAACATCCATGCATAATGATCCATTTCTGTACATAATAAAATATATTTATATATTTATATGCATAATGCTTTTATGCAAAGAAAAAAAAACTTCATATATCGCTCTGGAGAATTATGTATACACTGTCCTATTCAGAACCTCTTCATACTGAGTTCCTATGTACCATTGGTGTTTTCCCCTCTTTTTTTTATCCCTCCCCCCTCAAGATACTAACAAAAAGTAATCAAACATTCCAGATTATAGAGAGGATCTATACAGCACCATACCTTTTATTCATTATTATTATTAATTATTATTCATTTTACAAAAGAAAATCTTAGAAGCAAAATATATAAAACTGCCTTTTCTTTCAGTGTCATTTATCCTGTTACAATCTATGCTCATATGAAAAGCCATTTGTATGATACTGTCACCTTGCCATTCCCTCTCCTGCTTCTCCTGCCGCAACAGATTATACATAATGAGAAGGAAAAAAATAATCAAGAATATGTTCAAAACAAACAAACAAAAAGGATCACTGATGCAGTAACATACCGTGCAACAACCTGTGCCTCAACTCCCGGCATTGTCACTGCAAGTCACCTGCCGATGCCCAGCCTCTACGCTTAGCTTTTCTGCAAAGCGGCATATTTCCCTTCATCTTCGCTTTTTCAAACACATCTTTACAGGTGGCTATGTTCAGCTTGTCTGGCAGCTCAGCTTATAACTCCTCACCAGCTCACTGCGGCAGTAGGGGCGGCCCTGCTAACATAAGGCAGGAGGGGAGCCTGCTCCGGCGTGCGGCAAACAGCTCCCGCCTCGGTGCACGTGTGGGCAACGGCACCCGCTGTCAGTCCGTCCTCACGAGCCAAGAGGCAAACACACCGGTTTCCCTTGTTTTGCAATCAACCCTGGTTTGACGCTTAAGGAAAAAGAGGGGTGTACCATTAAATTTAAGGAAAGAACTAAGAAAGAAACAATCAAACCAACCCAACAAACAAAGAGACCACACATATCACCCCTCTCTGGATTTCAGCTGGTTGATGGGTATAACAAATGCTTATGTCTGAGCAGCGTTGGGTTATGATCATTTCCTTACGCGCGCGCAGTACTTCAGATTCCCCAGGGTAAGAAAGCAAAAATGGTCAAAAAAATCTACGGAAATCAAACTGGAGGTTGTGCGGGAGGAGGGTGGACAGAAGGGGAAAAACCTCCAAAAAGAAAAGCCAACTTAAAACATCCCATAAACCATTAATATATTGAAACACCACATACTCATTGACAAGTAACTACTGCAAAGGCTACACAGTGTGTTCTCAACAGGATGGTGCTGAACATTGGCTCCACAGCAGGTGCTTGGCCATCCCAGAAAAGGAAGATTTTGCATACTTCAGAACAAGTTCAATTCCCAAAAAAAAATAAAAAGAGAGAGAAAAAAAAACCAAAAACAAAACAACAACAAAAAAAAACCCAAAGAGGATCTTCACTCAGGTAAGGGGCCTATTAACAGTCTGCTTCGTTAGGAAAATAATGCAGGGTTCACAAAGGTCTCAAGCTGTAAACAGTATCACTGTCCACTTGCTGACAGCAGATTTGGCAAAGGGTTCTCTCTCTACATCTCGTGTCAGTTTGAGGGCCTGGAGAGGAAGAAGAAAAAGAAGAGAAGACAGTGAGACTGCTGCATGTAGAATAAAAACCACAACAAAAAAAGCAACCAAGCAAACCTTCAAACCCAACAACAGCTTACACTGACAAGCAATTTTGATTTATTTGCACCCAGAAGCTTCAAACTTACAGCAAAGAATAAATTGCACTGTGACCCTGCCTGAGAACGCTTCTCCCTTGTTAAGGTCTGAGTGTGCTTCTTTGCTGGCTTAGCTGCTCCCAAGCAGGAAAGAAAAAACCCTCTGTTCAAAGAAAAACAACGGCCAAGTCTGATTTACAGAAACCCAGTGTGTTGTCTATTTGTTAAGCACATTTCCAGGTGAAGTATGGAAGGATCCTCCAGCTTTTCTCCATTTTTCACGATCACCCTTTCCCATCGTCACCGAAAAGCTGGACAAATCTTAGGTCAGCGTTTGATATCAACTACCACTCTTGAAGGACAGGCAAAGGAGGCTGCTCAAGAGAAGCAGCGAGGAACCATGAATTTTGGTTCAGACTTTGGAGTTCTCCATTTTCCTGCTCATACAACACATTGTCAACAGACAGGGTCCACTTGGCTCTAAAAACAGAGTTAGGGTCCAGCTGATAGTGTAGCCATGAAACTTCTCTGCAGAGGGAGACTGGAAAGACACCTTGGATGCAGCACGGAGATGACTACAAAGGGACACACTAAGTAGGTTAAATGCTGAAACGAACTTTTCAACCAAGGCGGCTAAGAGGCCAGGTTTTAAAGGTACCCAAAGGCTTAAAGACATAGTCAGGCACCAAGTAGGGTTTTGGACAGTGTGTACATTGAAACACACCCATGAAAACTTTTCACATCTTCAGAAAGCTCACTTGGTAGCCATCCACATTGCTGAGCATGTAACTTCTGGCTCTGAAATGGCTTCTGAAACCAGGGCTTAGTCCCCCACACCACTTCACTTACAACTTGCTGAGGATTTCCCCCAAGATGAATGATCGGTGATTTTTTTTTATACAGTGCAAGAACAAGGGAAATTTGCTAAAACCAAAAAGCCACTTGAGTTGATTACAGGAATGTCTTTACTCTCAAAAGATCCTGGTATCAGGCACCCTCATGAAAAATGGTGGATTTAGGGGGACCGCTGGTTTAATCTAGACCAACATCTCCTGCAAGGGAGATCACCAAAAGGCTGTCACGAGATGACTCTCCATCTCTGCCCCTCTCCTGTCTAAGGTGCTAGACACTGATCCTATGATAACATCTTATTAAAATGACCTATTCTGATAATGCAAAATGATTGATGGAAATTTAATCATTCTGTCTCATGGTTATTAGAGCAACAGCGTGACAGCTGCTCCCTGCGCCATTAGGGGAGAACTTCATTCAGCAAAGCTTAGGCAGCAGACAGATTGCGCGTTTCACCCAAACAAAATTTGGCTTTAGCCTTAATTACATGGAGGGGTTTGGGGTAGACTGTTTTGTGAGTAAAGGGATTTCCAACTGGATCAACATATTGATTTCTTCATTTTCAAAGGGCAAATTAACGCTAGCCGTTCGTTAATGTGACTGCCTGGCAACGACTCCATTTGGTAAGTGTGTCCTGATGGCCATAACAAGGTCAGCAGAAGATACCCAGATAGGCCTGGCAGCCCCCAGTAAAACCTGGCTGGGGGCTTGTATGCTGCTCAAACGAGTGCATGCCCTTTTCTCTACTTCTCCTTAAAGCCTCTGCGTCAGGAGGGCTGGAAACGGGTGACTTCCCAAAGCGTAACCTCATCCAAAAGCAAGGCTCAGGTCCTGCACGCCGCAGCCCGGCAAGTCGGCTCGCTCTCACGCAGCAGAGCGGGGGCTTAACTTCAGCACAAGCGAGAAGTCTTGCTGACTTTGAATGAAGCTATTTAATTAAAAGTAAATGACTACAGAAACTCCTAATGAAGCACTAGAGTAGTGTTTAACATTTAAATTAAAAATGTACGTAAAATATTATACTATGAAACAAAGTGACGACAGAAAAAATGGAGGATGGATGATGATGAGCATAATTTGTGGAAGTGGAACTGCCCGATATTTTTTCCTATCTGTCCTTCAGACAGTGCCAATGTTTAAGAGACGGACACACAGCCAAGGTGAAATTTGCTCATAGCAGAACCAAACCACACTCCATTTTCACAGCTCTGTTTACACAGACTTTGCAAATGGATTAAAAAATGAAAAGAAGTAGATCAAAGTCTTAACGTGCCTGCCTTCAAATTACCCTATTAAAGTCTGTAATAGACCCACACACTCTCGCTTTCTGTCTCACCACAAAAAGCCTCTGTTAACCCTGAGTTAGCGGCCTGCTGCTTCATAGCAATGAAAACCGTACCAGGCAGAGAAGCAAGCACCCCAGTTACATCTCCATTTATCAGTGGTCTTCAACCACTACTCCCCAGCGTTCCTCTCTCCCTGCCTCCAAATATCTACAGCTGCATCCCAAGCCGCTACGAGGTTTTCTCCCATTCCTGACAGCCATGGGAAAAGCTCGTCCTCCGGAGTGCCACCCTGAATTTGCAGAGGCAGACAAGGCTTCTCCTCTGATGAGCCAGAACAATGCTGTCCTCTAAGGGCAACGTGCAGCTTTCCAGGTAAAGTACTCCAGTCCTCACTTACTGGGTCCTGTTTTGGGGGATAAGAGCAGCAGAAGTATGAGCACAGGGAGTGATGAAGAAAAATACACAGAACAGAGGTCAAGGAGGGATACAAGAAAGGTGAAGTCTAGCAGGGCTAGTGGGTTAGAGCAGCGTTTGCTAACCTGCCACAGCAATGGCACAGAGCCCCCTCTTATGTGTGGCATGGTTTCTTGTTTCTTAGGCTGGGAGGAACTTCCAAAAAGGGCACTACTGGAAAACAGTAGTTTTCATCTGCCTGTACTTCTTTAGCTACTCCCTGGAAAATTCAGTTCTCCCTTGAAAAGCTCCTCTGCCAAACCTGAAGCCCATTTTAAATCATCAGCAGGTGGAACGGAAGGATTAATTTTAGACTTTCTCCCGAAGTTTCTTAGACTTCCTTTCCTTAGACCTTCTCCTGAAGAAAGTGAAGGCTTCTTTTGGAGTGCAGTCTTCACAACCACATTGATACCTGGGCTCTGTCACGCACATACACATTGAAAGTAGAGGCAATTCCGCTACAGCTGGTTTGACCCCCTGGTTACAGAAGGCTGGAACAAGATACTTCTGCTGGACATCAGAGGAATCCATAGTACTATACTAAGCTATAGCTTATGCAAGCATAAATGTGTGTGGTCGGTGAAAATAATGACTTTAAAACAGAAACAGAAAAAGCATTAAGTGAGGGGTGATGACGAACTCCTGCTTTGTCGTGTCCCACAGGCATTTTGAACCCTAGATGCTAAATCTGTTTATCCTATTTGGTGGAAGAGTGTAAAACAAAAAGCAAGTATTTCTGTATTTTTTAACTCTTCAGCTTGCAAGCCTTTATGTGGGAGATTAGATGTCCCTTTCTTCTGTCCTTTTCTCTGCTCTCCCATCCTCTACCTTGCTACTGACCAGTTACAAATGCTACTCTTGCTTTACCCTGTGGCCGAGCTGTTGGTTGTGATTTCCCTCCAGCAACATTTCCTCACCTCAGTCTCACATCATTCCACCACTTAACCAGATGGCCGTCTCCCAAGCCCCACGCCAGCTCATGCACCGTCAGAGCAGCTCTGAAAGATCATCTGCTGCCTGTTGCTTTTTCCCTTTGATTCCCAACAGTGCCAATTACACAGCACTGGAAATTTCTTCAGAATAGAAAGGTGATGCATCGATGCTCCCCAGGAGCGAGGCAAAGAATACGTGCACTGGTGGTAAGTTTATCAGTAAGCTAACATAACAATCAGCACATATAGTCTTCTGTTAAAAGAAAAGTTATGTGCTTCTTTACGTAATTATGGTGTGAGAAACCGCACTACCAACACACAGCTCCTCTGTACGGCAGCCTACCAAGGACCTTCTGATTTGGCTGGAAGGCTTCTTCAGCGGATCGCATCTTGAAAATTATCACCTCTTAGAGGTCTGTAAAACAAGTGTTTTCCCTTAGTACCACTCTGTGATGACTCTACAGGGACAGGAAATCCCGGTGACTACTTTTACTGTGCAGAGACTTGAGATGCAAACGTTTTTGAAGGAAACTGGTGTCCTTTAGTGACAGATGTGCAATCATTCTGGTGCCTCTGCCCCTTGATTTGTCATCGTCGCCAGCAGCACAGCTTCTATTCCAAATGGGGGTAGGCTCAAAAAGCAAGACTTGATTACGTGTGTTTACAAGTTAATACTCTGCTTGAAGTTTCACAGCTCAGGACCGAAGAACACACAGTATTTGTTTACAAACAAGTAAGGAAGTTAACTACTATCATCCATCTTTCCCTAGTAACAAAATTGCAGCATGAGATTTTTGTTCAAGCAGAATAAAAATTAGGAATCTCCATGCCATGGCAGGCATGCCATCCTGACACCGTACAGGTTTAGCGTACACTGGATGGCTCTGTGCTCAGAGACAACGCTCAGGTCAGGGTGTGAAGCCCAAGGGGAAAAAAAAGAGAGTTGGCAACTTCATGCGCCTTCTTTCCTGAACTTTTAGGCATGTTGCAACTTCACTTTTTCTCTTTAAGTTCTACTCATAAAAACAGATCTTTTCCAGTTCAGAACTGGGGGCAGAGAGTGAGGGAGAAGGGTGGAAAGAGGAAGAACACCAACACAGAACTAAAGCTTATGGGAGCTAAAAAGTTGCTGTGCTGGTACTTGTGCAGGCACGTAAAGCACGGAAGTGTCTCTTTTCCTTCTGTGGCTGCTCTTCCACTCCAAGAAACACTGCAAACCATAGCAGACAACCAAGTATTTTGGAAGTAAATGTAACTAAAGACAGCAGATCATTCTCTCACGCTGGATCAGCTCCCTGGGACAAAAGGCTTGCCCAGAACTGTAGTGAGGTGCCATGACTATTGATACGCATGTTATTCTGATATCCCAGTTGTCTACAGAATCATAGAAAAGTCCAGGCCGAGAGAGACTCAGCATCATCTTGTCCAACCTTCTGTTGAAGGCAGGGCCTTAGGTTAGGTTATTCGGGGCCCTGTCAAGCCAAGTCTGGAATATTCCCAGCAAGGGAGAGTCCACCACTCCTCTGGACAGTTCATTTTACCCTCAAAGGTGGGTACGGTCCCTTCTAACAATTTTACAGATTAAAAGGACACACCCAGAGAGAAACTGGTCCACCCATCCTCACACACTTAAAAGGAGAAGTAGATCAGGTTTTCAGAAGAGTTTAGATTCAGGACACCATCTCTCTACAAGGTCTCCAGGCTTCTTACTTGGCAACTTGGTAAATTTTATCCCCTGCCTTTTGTTCAGAGGCCTGAGGAGGCGGTTGAAAATCCTGGTGGTTATGGGCGACACTACCATTGATTGAGAGACATCAGCCTCGGTGTTCAACAGAGCACCTTTTAGGCAAGATGCTGCTGAACTAGTACAGGTTTTGCATGGAAGAAGAAATGCTTGCAAAATACAACTTTTGTTAGGGGTATAGTACATTGGCTAAAATAATGGCACTTTATTTAGGCACTTGAGAGCACTGGGAGGAGCTCTATCGTAGATCCAAAAAGGATGGGTAACTACTGCACTCTCTGCAAACACAGAGAAGGATGTTGCTTGCACTTTTGAATCTGAACAATAAGAGTTGCTCTTTAGAGTAAAAGGTACCTGCATGGCTGGAAACATCCTGAATTATGGGTTTATAGTGCTATGGAAACATGCTATCTACTTATTCTGAACATCCTCATAGAAAGTTTCCTTTCCTTTGCCAGGTACCAAGCCTATTTTAAAAAATGTCCTCCCTGCTATGGAGTCTTCTCATTTTCCTCTGCAGTAAGTTGAAAATGACAGGCCAACAATGATCACACAGGTCACACAAAAGGATTGCCACCGTGTTGATATAAGGCAGGACTTCCTCTATCATGGCTTACAAATAGCAGAAAAGACAAGAGATGGAAGGTCCTTCCTCAAAACCACATTTTCTCTACATTTGCATGAAATAAATTACCCATGAAAGCCAGTGGAAGCAGTTTGCAAAAGCAGGCAGTACAAGGGAAAAATAATGGGCAAGATATTCAGCTCAGCTGAAAAGTACATTAATGCAACTCATTCTCCACATGGCATCATCCGGGAAAAGTGGCTTTTTTCCTGGAGCAACCACAGACAACCATGGCTACGCAGTGGCCTCCATTAGCCGAGCCACATCTCCGTCTGATTACCGCTCAGCAGATGTCCGCTCTGTCAGACTCCAACAACTTGCCACCCTGCGTGGTAATCTGAGTGGAAAAGCTGATTAAATAGCCCCTCTAGACTGGACCAGAGTGGAGCGTTCCCACCACTCAGCCACAGGTACCCAATCTAATGGGGTCACTGTCCCCATGGACAGTGTGGGACTTGATCAGGGGCAGCACTGATGGGAGCATCCCGCTGAAGACTCTCCACCAACAGCACCGGGAGCCCAGGGTGGGCAGCGTGTGAGCATCCTTCATGCATTCTCCTTCCCCAGGCCAGAAGTGAAAAGTTGGCTATTTACACATGGTGCTACTCAAACACATCCACTCCTGCTGCCTACGCTATACCTGTGCTTTTTGGCTATCATCAAGACAAGATGTAAACCTCTGTGGCTGTCAATTCATCACCTCAGCTGAGCATTGAACTGCTACGAAAATAGATCTCGACCTTTCCTCAGCCGCATGAAGCTATGTTTCTAAAAATGATCTCTTATTACGCATTTCTTCAAGAAAATACATTTTTTAGGGGGGCTATTTAAAAGTCTGGCTCAAAAGAAGGAAAGAAAAAAAGAAAAAACACCTGTAACCATCCCAGCTATCAAGCAACAGCCTGTCTAGGGACCAACACTCATCTGTAGCTCTAAACAATCTTTACAGCTCATTCACATGAAAAAGACGATTTGCAAAGACTCATTCTGTAATAAAACCTACGTGCTGCTGATCCAGGGAGGAAAGCACTGGGGAGACCAGTTGATGCGGGCTATTCTAAAAATATCAGTTTGTGCTGTCATCTGGTGAGAGTATGTCATCCTATAATCTTGGCATCTGCAGGGGCAGCAAGTTTCTGCCTAACTATTGCTGCTGAATCACATGACAAAGCATGAGGTACTAAAAAATATCTCTATACAAAACATCAAGAGAAGAACACCCAAACCACAGGATCAGACCACTGTCTTGGCTTCAGCTGCTGTACACTCACAACACAAGCCTGCGGATGCAATCCCGGGTTTTAAAGACCTTTTTCCTGGGTTAATAAAACCCCAAAACATAAACCCAGATTAAAAAAACATCAAAACTAAAAAGCCCTACTCCCAGAAGGAGTGAGCAATTCATCACGTTTGTGTGTCAGCTCCCGCTGCCTTCAAGCAGCAAAAGCCACAGCATCCCTGCAAGCGTAGGATTGGCCCCTGCGTGGTGTGCAAGGGGCTTCGAGGGGCACTGAGGCCAGTGGGACTGCACTGGTGATAGCCCCAGTGGTCTTTGTCTGGCTCTGTCTTCTCCTCTTCCCCAGTGGCCACAAGTGCTGGGTTTGCTCCTGTGCCGCTGGTGTGTGCCCGGGGAGCAAGGAGCCTGCTCAGGGCAAAGCCTCCTTGGATCCCTGTTCCCAGTGAAATACATTTTCTACATAGAACTTTTTGTTTAAAGATTAAACTTGGGGCGTGTGATTTTCAGCTAGTCACAAAACCACCTTTCAAAACTTGGGCTGGCTGAAACAACGCTTAAATGTTAGAAGCGCACCACCGCCTTAACCACTAACCTGTTAGAAATGGAGCAGAAGAATTTGCTGCTCCTGAATTTCCTTTAGAAGTTTTAAAGGCAGCCAGCCCCATCTTGGCTCTGTGTAAGAAACCTGCCAGCCTTACTCCTAAGACCTCATTTTTGAAAATAAGAGGAGGAAGTGTAGCTATGGTCCTGAGGCAGTCAGCATCCTGAGGCAAGAGGTCCATCAACTCTGGTTTCCACATTTCAGCTTTCCTCAGCAGAAAACAAACTTTCTGGTAAAGAATAAAAATCACCTTCCTCATGGCATATTGTCCAGAGGTCTCTGATTCAAAACTCCACCCAAATTGAGACCTTTTCACTACCTATTCCAACTTCTAAGATGGTGTTGTAGTGAATAATAAGTCATCCTCAGACTATGCATTCAACTTTGTTACAAATTTCACTCAGAAACAGGTTGAATGTAAATTAACAAACAGATACGGACTAATGAAACACCAACAGGCATTTCATTAAGTTTCCTAGGATTTTGCTTTATCAGAGATGTTAATCATCAAATTCTGTGAACTAATACATGATGTTGCTACTAATAGCTTGTGCGCTCTACTGCTACAGCAAGACGACGTGGGACCTAGATGATGCTAGGGCTAAATGTGTGAGTAACTGATCTGTGAAGTATTTTACTTGTAATTTTTGAACAAGTTAACATGACTCCAGCACAGCTCTGTTACAGAGCCCAGAGCCATCCTGCTAAACAGCACATTGAAATCTCTCTCAGAAGATACAGCTAGGTGAGTTTTACAGATGGTGAAACCAGCTTAAGAAGTTCCTGCCCTGCTTGCACTGAGCCATCCTCCACCCCCTGCCCAAGCCCTGCCAGCATCGCCGCCTGCGCAGCGCCGTTGTGAACTGGATCACTGAAACAACTGAGGTAAAAAAAAGACTTCTTGTATGGATTTCGATGCCAGAGGAAATGTTTGCCCAAGTAGTAGCTGATCACTGGCTCTTGACCTTCCAGGCAGCTGTAAATGTCCCAGTCTCCCCTACCAGTCTGTTTGGGACTACTCTTTGGCAAATGCCAAGTCCCTTGGGACTTGTTGGCTGAGAAGGACCATGGAGCAAAGTGCAGAGCTGTGGGTACCCCAGGCTGAGAGAAAACCCAGTAATTTCAAAATAAAAGGTATTCTAGAGATAGGCGAGGGAATTGTGATATCTTTATTGATAAACAAGCTGAAAAAAAAAAGTTATGATTATCTGAGTCAGCGGAGGGCATATTCAGTGCCTTTGGGAAGCAGGCAGAGAAAGAGGAACAGAGGCTCCAGCCAGCTTAAGAGGGGAAAATTATGGCTGAGTGAATAAAGTAAGAATGAAGCGTATTGATTTTCTCCTTTCCTTCTTGTAAGAGAAAAAGAACAACAAACCAAACCCAAATTCATTTATACACTTCAATGAGGGCCCTCTGAAAGGCAGGGCAGGGCCAGCCTCACAGGCACGGGGCCAGCCCAGTGGGACCAGGCGAGGCTCTCTCCAGGGACCGTGCAGAGGCTTACGGGCAGCAAACGTGCACAGCCACTGAACCCACAATGGTGGCGTCTCCTGCACAGGCATTTTCACTTCCCCTGTGAAGAAACTGTAGTTGATTTTCTTCCAAAGTAAACCATCCTCTATACAGAGAGTATGTATAAACTAAATACATTCAGTTTAGCCAGCATTTGGCGTCTTTCTTTTCTTCCCAAAAATGGACTCCAGTATTTCTCCTCTTCTTCACCAAAAACACAGCACTCACTATTCCCAGGTATGCCAATAACCCATTGGAACTGCTTCTGCCTGCCTGTAAAATGCACCTGCCTGCCCTTGTGAAACAGATTTAGCATGAGCAAGCGCCAGGCTGCTCTGCTGAAAGTGTTCCCCAGTCTTCAAGCCTGTAAAGATTCATTATCTGGATCATGAATACTGCAGAGAGATTTTAATTCAGAGGTCCCTATTGCTGCAGTGAAAAGGAGAAGTAACCAAGAAAGCAACTCAGAACGATTGCATCCGATGTCATGCAAAGAACCCCTATCCAAATATGAGATGCTCGTAGGGAGGTGAACTCTCAAACAGCGCTGCTTAACAGGCAAGGAAGGGTGCATGATGAACCAGCTCAGCAGAAATCATCTGCGCTTGCACCTGATACCAGAGGCACCCCGCAGCAGCCGGTCCACTTGTCAGAGAGAGGGAAAGAGGCTTCCACAGATGACTGGACAGTAATCCGCCGAGGAGGGCTGTCTCGTTAATAAATCTGTCCTCTGCAATGAGACTCCGCTCACACAGATGTGTCAGTTCCTTTATTCGGAGAGAGCAGCCTGAAAAAGATCACGGTGGCTACGCTTTCCGTGAATGGCACAGGCCGGGGGGAAGAGGCAGCGGCAAGCATCAGCGAGGAGGTGGCGTGGTCTGCCTCCTCCGTGCTGCCTAGGCAGGTCTCCCTGCAGGCATCTTCCACCTATACACAGCAAATGAAGACATGAAAACCGAGGGCTGCCCTATTTGCCTGTGTCAAGCAAAGCTGCCAATAACATTTATTTTTTAGGCCCCATTTGGCAGATTGCACTGTTGGATGTTTCACAGCGATAAAGTTCCTATAGCTTTTTTTTTTTTTTTTTCACCTCATGCAAAAAGGATTTTAAATCCAAACAGCTCATGAACCTGGAAGAAGAGAGAATTGGCCAGCATGATCTTCTGCAAGTTACTGCTTCCTGGTTCATGAGTCCACTCTTTGGTTCCCCCTTTCCTTTTATAATTCTTCAGCACTGGAACTGAAGGAAAACCAGAATTCAGCTGCGGCCGTGGCGTTGCCAAGCTGCCGTCTCATGTAGGGTCAGTGGGACACAGTGTCACACAGTCCACCTCTACAGCACATCTCCTGGCCATGCACTGCCACATGCTCACTTTGAGCGAGAAGATACAAAAGAACGGGAGGAAATCTTCCCACCAACAGAGAAAGGACTGCGCAAAGCAACTGCTCCACCGGAGCAAGGCAGCTTTGCGGAACGACTGAAGGGAGGACTCCTGTGCAGTTTTGTTCTCCCTCACAGACATGGGATCACAGCAGACGTTTCCTGTGGCACTCCATACACACAGGAAGACATTCAGGAGGTTCACCACTGCTGTTCACCTACTACAAAGCTTCCCCTTGAACACCTAACTGTGAAATAGAGAATGAAAACTCAACTAAAGATGAAAGGGGCAAAATTATGCACCATGAAGTCAAACACCACCGACTCCTTCTTTCCATCCTTCATCCAGAAAAGAAGAAATTTGGAAGTAAGCTGCAAATTGAATGAAGGCCTCGTTTAACCTCGCCACTAGGATACTCTACATATCATTCTGAAGTTAATAGAACACTTTCAATAATTTATAGCTAACCTTTTATCCTACTATATTTTGAAATCTACTCCCTTACACTAATAAATAAACAAAGGAGAAAGGGCATTTTGTGTGACACCTACCCTATGAGTCAGTGAATATGTACGTGACAGCAGGCAGAGGTATGGGCAGGAGCCTGCAGAATCACAAAGGGATGACAGAAACAATGTTTACAAGTTCAAATGCCCCCAGCTGTGGAAAAGAAGCAATGGAAAAAAACCACATAAATCTGGAAAAAAATAATCTGAAGAGGCTAATATTTGAAAAGCATCTATGTCAGGACCCAGACCTACAGATATTCTCTGGGTGGAGTCCAAAAGAAAATGGTACCCACTCCAATCCTGAGGAGGACCAATAATTTTTGCATATTTAAAACACCAAATCCAGGACATTCCTGGGACCAGGATCTCACCTTTGCCATTTCAATATATAATTCTTCCATTTGCTGAATTTTTTTTTTGGCCAAGAAAAACAATTTAAAAAAAACCCAAACAACTTCGCTAGTGCTGCTGTTCCACAGCAGCAGTACAACTCTAATTCAGTCCAGATCTGTCCCACACACTTGACCCTCAGTGCGTGCTCTGATCTTGCAAAGATGCCCTTCCTCCTCCTCTGCAGTACTATTGCTCCACTGACTGCAAAGTCCCTTGCCCTGTCCCTACGTAACACAGCTTGGCTACATGCCACATCGGCTGCAGAGAAGAATCCATCTGTTGCGACTTCAAAGAAGACAAGCTGGAGCTCTGTGATTCCTAAAACCCACAAATATTCCACCTTGGTTTGCCCGATTTGTCATTAACATTTCTCATGCCTAAATTAAGGAGGACACGTAGCATCAGATGTGAGCTGTTGCAGCTGAACGGCTTTTATAGCTTAGCCCCATTTCCCACCACACCTCCAAACGTGTCTTGGTTGTGCCTGTTGCATACCAACACATAGCAAGCCATCACAAGCCAAATTAATATTATTAGTGTGCACTAGCTACTAAGGGTTTGGTACAAACTCCAGTAAAACTAAGGAACCAAGTATTTTACCACATCTACAGGGCACTGACCTGTTTGCCCATTTTCCCTGTTCTCAAAGATCCTTCAGCCTGGTACCCAACTCTGTGATGAAGCCTGTTTAGCACCAGTGAAGTTCCCCACATTCAGACTGACAACGTTCTGAGCTGAGATGAGGGAATCAAAGTTAAAATCCAGCCCATCTGCATCCATGAGTTCACTGCGGATAATGGACTCCATGTCACACTCCAAGCTCCCATTGAAAATATCCAGGTCCAAGTCACTTGGGAATTTCTCGTGTCCCATGACCGGAAGGTTCACGCTAGAGGAGTACAAAGAGGAGCCTGAGAGTGGGTCAGAAAGTGTTTGCATAGACTGATTGACAGGTGACTGCTGATGTTTGGTGGATCCCAAGCTGTTCGAGTCACTCAAGCCTATGTTACTGATGGAATTGGACAAGGCACGGCTGCCACTAAGAGAGGAGTTGTGGGACTGGTGCTGGTGATGAGGCAGGCTCTGATTGACCAGACCGCCCTGGCTGGACTGCGCGGCAAACGACATCATGGGGTCGTTGCGGAGCATTATATTCCTGCGAGAATTCTGGGCGGACACAGCTGTGCTGGCTTGTGACATGAGTGGGTCAGACTGTGTCATCATGACATCGCTGTGACTAAGTGCATCAGAGGCGAGGAGATCCTGCAGCGTCTGGTTGTTGTAATGAGAAATGGAAGAGAAGGTGGCCTGCTTGTTCTCCTGAATGGTCTGCATGGGCGACTGGCGGAGGGAATTCAGGGACGACGGCCCGAACACGGCATTGTTGAAACTACTCGATGGGGAACCCAGCCCCGAACCTTTGGAACTATATGGAAAACTGGAGCTTCTCTGCATTATCCCTCCTGTGGGTGACTGCTGGGAGGGAGGCAGTGTTATATTGTCCAGGAGATCATCCATGAGGTTATCTGTCAGTCCATCGTTCAAATTCATTGTCCCAGCCATATCAGTCAACCTGGGCAACTCCACAGTACACGGTTTGTTTACCGATGGGGACAAGCTCGATGGACTACTGTACAGCATGGGAGAAAGTGGAGCATCGTCATCTTGAACGTCATCTAGTTCGGTGCTTGCCAAAATCGGTGACAAGCGGCCACTGATCGTACTGGCATTTGAATTGGTACGGGAGCGAAAATCTGTCCATGCATCCAACTCGTCACTGCTGCGAGAGGTGGGACTCCCTGGCCACTTGGAGAGCTGAGAAGGGCTGTCCTCGCTTGTCTCCTGGGCAGTCTGCAGGGCTGCCTTTTTCTTAGCCGCCCGCCCTCTGCTCTTCGTGTACTTGTTGCTGTTGTCCATTGACACAGCGCGTCTCCGGGGCGCCTTGCCGCCTTTTCCACCATCTGGATTGATCATCCACCAAGAGCTTTTCCCGGTGCCTTCATTCTGCACCCTGACGAATCGGCTGTGGAGCGACAAGTTGTGCCGGATCGAATTCTGCAGGAAAGGAACAAAACAAAACATCAAGACCAGCACCCATCTTCTTTTGCTACCCAAATCTCAATCACAAGACCAACACCACATTAAAACAACAACATGAATAAAAGCATTGGGTCCTTTTGGACATCACCACGGGTTTCTTGGGTGGTGGATACGGGAAGGCTGGAGCATGACTACAGTGTGCTGCTGCAAAGCAAGCCCCATGCTTGCACTAGCTGTGCATTCCTGGTGCCCATCTCTACACCCCCAAAAGTTGCATCCTAAGAAAAGGAGTGTGACACAACTCCATTCCCGCTAGCAAGGAGCTCAACGTTTCTCCCTTACTTTTGACTCAGGACAAACCTCTAGGCAATCAGCAACCTTGCCATCAGTTCCTCGGAAAAAAAAAAAAAACTGCAAAGACACTGCAAAAATCTGACTGGAGGGGTAGTCACACTCATCACAGCCTCTGCAAATGTCTTTTTAAGTCTTCATTGGCATGTGTGTTGTGTATTTGTTATACTAATTCTTGAGAAAACGGCAAGTGCTGTTGCTCCTCTCCCACGGGCACTCTGTGCATGACTAAGCTACACTTTCGCTCTTCATTAGAGGCACCAGAACTACGCCTGTGCTGCAGTAGCTGGCCAGCTGCCCCCTCACTATAGTATCCTCACAGTCCTCAAAACACGATGTGACACAGTACACAATGACAGCCCTGTCCCTGTGAGCTGCTAGATACAGAGCTGTATGCAGTGGCTGTACAGCTGGATACCCCGTGCTGTACGGGATGCTGGGAAATACGGTACTTTTAGGGGAGCCCATGCACAGTCTGCCCTTGCATACCACCCGCTTGCACTACTCAGTAACATCTACCGTCCAAAAACCATGTTGGCTCAAACCGAGATAATCCCCCCAGAGAGAGAAAGAGGCAGAGAAAACCAGCCCACGGCAGCCCTAGTGAAATGACTCCAGATTTAAACCAAAATAACTCAGATTAAAATCCCACTCCACTCATCCTGCTCATCTTGCATTTAGAAGATGGCTCAAACGACGGTCAAGCAAGTAGTATTTGTTAGTGAGAATGCTTCCAGGTTTGGTTGTTTGGTATTTTTTCCATGTGCAAGTCAAAAGATTTTTGGAGCTATCCCATATTCCTTTGACAAAAACAGTTGTGCTACTCCTCCAGGTTAAAAGTGATCAAGTTTAAAACACTGCACAAGTTCTTTTTTTCTTACATTTTGGCAATTACCAGGTATGTCTACAAAGAAGATAATATCATATTTGTTCTACCAGCATGCTCTAAAAACACAAAGTCAACAGGATCATAGAAAAATCAACCATCCAGGATAAGTGTCCTTCACTTACAAAGCACTGAAGAAATTCCAGATTCAAACGGGCAAAGAATGAATCAATCAAAAAATCATCCACAAGCATCTCGACATTTGCATCCTTAGGATAAATGGATGTTTGACATAAGTGAACTGGAGATACATCTGATGTTTAAAGAAATACAGCCCAACTTTTAAAAAACAATTCTTTTCAGTATAAAATGCCTTTTTTTTTTTCCCCTGTTAAGTGTTGTGGTTTTTGTCAGATTGTGAAATGGAAAACATGCCTGAAGTTCTTTCTCAGACACAGACAGCAGACGCGGTTGTGATTATCACTTAATGAAAAGAGAAATCATATGGACCATGGTTCAAAATAGCAACTGTTATGTTTTAAACAATATGAACAAAACAGGAGACATAGACTTTGCAGACATAGTGAAGAGAAGTTTGGGTCAGTGCCTCAGCTATAAACTTCTCCATTTCTAAGGGACTATCAATGCCATCAGAATATGGTGGATTGAGTTGCAGCATAATAGTTCTTCAATCTATGGAAGGTAAGAGCTTTTTATTATTTAACTGATGACATTTTAACTGTATTTTGAGTCTGGCAACAGTCTGTTTCTAACTTCTAATAACTAGGCACCACTACTTTCTTCCTCAAGTTTCTCCCAATTGACTGAGAATTGCTAGTACTTTGAAAAAAAAAAAAAAAAACCAACCCTTTTTTGATATTGCAGGTTGTACTGCATCAATGCAGGCAGCTCTCACGTTCATCCTCTGTGACTTTCATTGACAACCACTGGTGAGACCATCTGCAAGGGGATCTCTTCTCGCAAAGAGCCAGCGGCAGGACAAGGATGACCATTACTCTTGTAAATTAAAAAAAAATTAGAAAATACAGAAAAAAAACATCCAAGGTAGTATACGCAGCATGTCACATAGCTTCAGATACGAAAACACTCAGCCAAAGTGCCAGCAGCTAAGTTTTCAACTTATGGCGGTGTCATAAAACAACTTATTTCTGCTGATGGTAGCCATACTATGAAACTATCTGTCCTAAAACCATGAAAAATCCTAAATGGTAAAATTGTGAGACTGAGGCACCTTTCAGGATGAGGGTTCCTGCATGTGTGGACATGTGTGTGCACCTGTGTAATTTTCTTCTTATTGTATCTTTTGCTGGCATTACATAAATAATAATAAAAGAATGTAATAATACTTTTGCATTGAAAATTGGTGGTTATAAAAAATCCAAGCAGTTTGTTTTCCTTTACATTACACAATATGCCACTTATGCTCTGGCTTCTGCTTCTCTTTACTTTTCTTCTGTAGGAAGATTGTTTTCTTAAGCATAATTATGGGTCAATGTATTTTTGTGTACCCCATCTCCACCCTCTGTTCAAACACTGCCTTAAAACCCACTTCTTTCATGTAACTTCCCCTGCTAACCTCTTCAGCAACAGAATCTGAGTTTCTTGGTTTCTCCTTGTATTGGATGCTCTACCAAATCTAATCAGGGCTGGATCTTATTATCCTTTCACATGCAAGTTTTGTTACAGAAGTCACTGGGATTGACAACTCACATCACTAAAGGCTGTTGTGCTGTGCTACCAGGCTGTGATCTGGATGGAAATAACTGTATTTTCTACCTGGTTTCTGAGCTGTCAAAGAATGTTCCCATCTTCTTAAAATACAGGAAAATACCATGGGACAACCTTTGCTCACAACCATGTGCATTAGTAACATATGACCATGCGACAAACCACAAGGAAGGTGCGGAAGCAAAGAAGGTAGAGTTTATCATTTAAACCCGATACTGATCAAATTAATGGGGATTTGTCTTTGACTTATTTGTGAGATGGATTAGACCATGATGATGGAAACAGAACACATTTTTCCATGCCAAAATGTAATGAGAAACTTTAAAATATCTATAAAGGAACTTCCATCAATCTGTCCTGGAGACCATATGTAGACGGGACATATGCTAGCCAGGCTGCAGACACCTTGGAAAGAGCTCAGATACCACCGATGGGTACAACACACAGACTGTACAAGAGCAGAGCAGAAAGGAAATACGATGAGCTCCTCCCTTTATTAGTGTTACTATTTATACTGGACTTGAAGAACGCCATGCACTCTGCTAAGAGCCAGAAGACTGAGGTTCCTGCAGATAAGATCAAGAGCATCCCGTACGGCATTGAGCCCAGCCCAGTTGCGTCCCAGTTCTCCGACCGACTGGTCCTGCAGGGAAGAATCACCGGCCCTGGAGACGAGGAAGACCCAGGGCAGAGGCACATACAAGGCAGGGCAGATGTGGTGTAAGCAGAGGGTGGTGCAGTGCTGCTACCCTACCTCGGCTTAGGCTGATGGCATTGGGAGGAGGAGTGCAACCGGGTGCCCACTAGCAGCCAGGGCAGCAACATGCGGGGTGACAGCACTGTCCCCAAACCCAGGGCCACTCTCTCAGCTTGTATAAATCTCAATCCACCACGTCATATTTTGTTCAGTTAATATTCCTTGAGGGAATCAGCCACATTTTGCTTGCCAAAAAAAAATGGCATCAGCTACCATGTGGTAATTACACGTGTTTCTCTTGATACCTTAAGAGGACTGCAAACGGGTAAGCTCTCAGAGAGGACACTCAAATATTTCCAAAGTGCTATATAGCTGATTTGATACAAACAACTGAATGACTCTCTCAGAAAGGCTGGACTGCGCATGATTTCAACACTCCGTCCTGGTCAGGCAACAGCAGCAAATGCTCAAGCCTTTAACGGAGAAAATTCCCCCTCCCTGTGCCTGTTTCGGCCTCTTCCAACCCATGTTTACCTTGTGGAGCCCGTCCATTAACTCAGACACCAGCTGCAAGTGCTTCCACTGCAGTACAGAGTCTTTTTTGTCTGGAAGCAACATGTGGTATCAATTTATCATCCTCAACAACGCAACAAGGAATCCACTCACTTTAAAAATAAAAAGGGAGTTGTGTAACTTAACTCTTAAAAGCCTCTGCTTTAAAAAAAAAAAAAAAAAAAAGCCTAAAGATTAGCAAGATGAGGTGCAGCTGGTGGCCGCCGAGTCCAAGTTACACACTGGTCTGTTTTTATTTCAGTGTTTTGTAGCGAGTGGCTAATTCGTTATTTCAGATACAGGCCCCTAAACTGCAAAGTTACGGCTACAAATCAAAAGCAGTTGTTTACTTTAACAAATGGGATACTAGGACATGATGGAAGAAAAACAAATGCTATTTGCAGACCCATAAATGCTGCTAATGCTCACTTGGGAGTCTTATACTTTATTTTATACTGTATTAACATATTTAATGTTCTACCTTCACCATATGAAGTTGTCTGGTAGCCACACAGTAGGGAAAGGCACCAGATCTAATACCACTGAAAAGGAGCCATGAAAATAACTCCAGCTTATCAGCCTCCAGCTGACCGGAGGGAGCCCTGTTTCTCCTTCCAAACCTGAATTTCAGTTTCCAGCCTGTGTCACCTTACTCAAAATGCTGTAGCATGAATGTCCCTTGGGATGAACACCCCTACAGAGGGCCTCCACCAAAAATTAAACAGAAAAATGAATCAAACTACTTTCTCTGCGGCCAGTTGTCGCTGAAACAGGAGGCTGCGAATAATCAACACATTTTGCCCATCCATCCAGACCAGTGTCTGTGCCTTCTCATGAAGTAACTCAAAATTTGCTTAAACTAACAGTTTTACATTTTGTTTGCTTTAAAGTCCCCAATAAGATTCAATTGTAAGTAAACAAGACGACAGATACAGTGGCTTCAAAACTAGGAATAATTAAAGTTGCCAGTTGTGTGCATCTATGTAGGAATTTCTGGCAAAAGGGATTTGTGAGTCTAGGCAAGGAGATCTTCAGGAAGTATCAATTTGTTGGTTCCCTACAGTCATTTTCTGCATCGCCCTGTAAGGCTGCAGTGCTGCTCTTCTCAAGTAACTTAGAAAGCCCCAACCCAAAGAGGTCTCAAAATTTCTGCCTCTTTCCCATGAGCTTTTGCAAACCAGAAAAATATATGTAATTTAGTAAAATACTCAGGGGGCTCTGAAGATGCAGAAAAGCAAGAACTAAAACATAAGGGAAGTCCTCCCACAACATCTGTCCAGCCATGTTGTACCGATATACATCTTTTTCCATAGAAAATAAAATATTATGTATTCTGGATTGTTACATTTCCCTAAATTATGGAAGTTGCAGGTGGAAAAACAAGCATTAAGCAAATTACACACAGAAAGATAAATCTTTCCTGACACCCAAACGTTTTCAATGCTCGATGTTTGGTATCATCTGCAAGCTCCTAAGGCAGCTCCAGCAAGTCCCACCAGCAGAGGCAGGCGGCGAGAGCGCACCAGGGTCCCACAGGGGACACCTCAGCAGCCCATCGCACCTGGCTGGCAAACGACACTGTCCTCACAGCCCTGGACAGGATAAGTGGCGTGACAGGGGCTCGAGCCCTGCCACCCAAGCATGCCCTCCTGCAGGAAAAAGGAGGGGAGGAAAAGCCAACACAGATTTAGCTCAGCATCTGAAGGGTGGCTTTGTGGATTCCCCTCCTCATCCTCTCTTCAAAGGAGTATTTCTGACCTTGGCAGTAGGGGAACAGCTAGAAGAGGCCCCTGCTGTAACTAGCTCTCTGCCTGCGCCTCCGCCTGTCGTCCCCCACCCCTGGGAAGAGCAGAAAGCCTGGAGGGATATAAAAGCTCCTTGGGAGAGCATGAGAACATTAAGTCCGGTGAAGACTTATCCTCTGAAATGTGCTGGCTCAGATAGGAGAGCAGGACGCGGATCTGCCTCCGTCCTGCACGCAGGGCGCCGCGTTGTGCCAAATTATGACAGGAGAAGGTGATTAGCGCAGGGAAAACAAACCCTCCCTAACGACGCACGCCTCGCTCCCCCTCGCCCCAGCTGCTCCTTGCCACAAGGGCAGGCGGCCAGCGACATCCCCGCCAAGGAGGTTTATGGCCTCCCTTTTGCAAAGAAAAGGATCTCAATTCATGGAGCTAAGGGAACTGAGTCGTGACTTAATCAAGTTTTTCCTTAAAAAAATAAAAAAAATTAATTCTAGCTAAAACAACTGCTGCCTCCCTCTTTGCAAACAGTGATATTGCAAATCACTACACTGGCATAAATAAAAGTTAGCTGAAAATACACACTGCCTGGAAATTGTCTCAGAGCATCACGCTTCCAGTTAGCAGAAAAATCTCCAGCTATTTTACAGTCAGATGTCCTCTGACCACAGGAGGACTCTAATAAATAACATTCGTTTTGCTGTGAGTAGAGCATGCCAGTTGCTGTTTATTTTTTTCCACTGGGTGTTGGGAGATGGGAGGCAGAGAGTGAGAAAAATGCTCAAAGTTGGGCTCTCCAGCAACTCCTCCCAGCATTAGGAGCCACGTACCCTGGCACCCATTCCTATAGGAAATCCCCTAAAAAATAAAGCGTTAGCCTCTGCATGCTATGCCAATGCTTTTCCATGTGAAAATGGGATTTGGGCATCTGGAGACAGGCATCGTCATCAGGAGGCTGCTAAATGCGCCTTGTCAAGAGCCGCCTTTTTCACTCCCTTCCATGCGCTTCGTATTGCGGCTGCTCAGAATTCAAGAATACAATTAATTTAAATCAAAGGACTTAACTTAATTAAGAGTAGGAATTTACTTCAAGGCATTGATCTTGCAAGGTGCTGCATTCATGAGAGTCCCAAGGCACCTCAGCGCAGGCCTGACGGAGACAGGAATGCAGTCAGCGAGAGAACGGAAGATGCTGTCCCTCAGTGAACTTAAGTACAAGGAGTTGCATACAAAAAAGCTGCAATGGACACACACAGCTGGGTCTTTGCAGAGCCAGATCAAAACAGTTGTAATTTCTGTTCAGGAGCAGTGTCACCAGCAGGTAACATCCTCTTTTTTTTTTCCTCCATTTTTCCTTAATGGTGAACCCCAGCACTTAAAGCGTTTCCACTGTAAGAACTTGGAAACGACAGCACCATGTATTTGTGCAGTCCCTTCAGCAGGGCATTGCTGCATTTCTCCTCCTCTGTGCCACGGAGCCCTGAGAGAAGTGCAAGAACACAAAACTAATCAACCTGAATATTATATGTACAGTAACACTCAAAAATAGTTACCACTGTCAGCACAGCCCAGATCCACCAGCCGCTGAAACTACTGGAAGAGTCCTCACAAACCTCAATGGTCACCCAGTTAGACCTCAATGAAAACAATGCAATCTTACTGCGAGGCAGGCTTTCACCCTGAAGGCTTTGGCTTTGTCTTGCTAGAAAGAAGAACTAGAAGAAAAAAAAAAATCCCTCTGTTTTCAATTTCTTAGATACAAAGATCCCAGCACAACCCTCATGCAGCGTTGTGAAACCAGAGTGCTCAATTCTGTTTTCGCCCATTCTCTGCATTAGGCCATTACTACAGATCAGCTACTTAGAAACACGTATGGGTGTTCATTCATGTCTTTATAAATAAATGTGAGTGATGCTACTGCTCATAATAATTTACTAAAAGTAGCAGCTTCCCATGGAAGACCACAAAAGCCTCTCATTGCTGAATCACCTATTGCACAGCTTTATTTTTTGCGGTCATGTGTTGATTTCTTTTAACACTTCCTAAGCCTGTGAAGAGCAACTAAACCAGCAATAACTTCCACTGCACAGTGGCAGGGAAAGAGTAAAATCCACGTGAATGAAGAAAGCCTTCCAGGACTTCTGCCTTACCAAAGTGCAAGGCTGCCTTGCACGCGGCTCTGTAAAGTGCCATCTCTGAAATGATACGATGGTTAAATACCCAGGCTGGATTAATAGGAAGTGTTGAGCCGCACACATTAAATTGCGAATCTGGTGACAGTTACGGTTGACATGTGACTAGTGAGAGGAATAGATCTGATACGCCGTCGCCTGACTGAGTTTGATCGGGCCTGAGCAAGCCCTTCAGAAGCCGGCACAGGCACCCGAGACCTTCTCATGAGAAAGCTTTCAAGCAACCCCCAAAACAGCCCCCGGCATCTCTGCTGTGGAGACTAATCTGAAACAAGACCCCTCTCCTGTGCTATTTTAAGCACATAATTAGTTTATTATTGAACCATAAGATACTATCTGATTTTTTTTTTTAAGTGCATTTTAAAATATGATGCACTTCAGTCAGCAGCTGACGTGGCAAAGGGAATGGTTCTGCTCCACAGACACAAGCACTGAGGGAAGCTGAGGACGCATCTAAGCGTGACTCTCAGTGGGTCTGACCCAGTGGTTTTTAGGGGCAAAAAAGCCTTGGGAGCCTCATGGGAAGGGCAGCCAGTGTAGGAATGCACAACCATGACTCCAGGTATTCACTGAGTTACTGCAGTGCTGGTGTGGATGGGGTGTGAATTAGGAGATGAGCAAACAGAACAACTTGAAAAACAAGTATCTCTTCCTTCACGACTAGGGACTGCATAGCTATGGCACCACCAATAAATACCTGCACGCTCTTCAAAATGTAATGGCAGCTGTAAAATATTAATGCCTTTTGGAAGTAGAAAGTGATCAGTTTTCCCTTCAGTGTATTCTGATGTGCATTCTGCTTTCGTCATAAGTCCTCCCTAGCCTCTTGGTTTCTTAGGGTTTCCTACATTTGCCCTCTGCCTTGGGGAACATACTTTAAACACTACATTTAGGAACACATTTGAAAAATGATACAGACTTGCTTTCTGTGTATATAAACCGAGCTCAGGCTGTGCCTGGGCCATGACATGATGGACAAAAACATCCACCTCCTCACCGTTTTCACACAAACGGCAGTGAAGTGGGATTATTCTTTAATCTGACTTCCATGGGTGCACTGCATCAGGACACTCAACCCCAAAACCAGCCCTGCTCACAAACTCACCACCAAGGCACATGGGTTTAGCTTCCACGCTGTGATGCCTTGTCCACAGTCTCCAAGTTCACAGCATTTTGGTTTTTCTACCTATGGTAAAGGCTTTATAGAGCCTTAAAATTCAACTCTGCTCACCGAGCCTGAGCAGCTCCAAGTCAGTCCTTAACATCCAAGCTAGCAATGCCAGCCCCTTCTTGGCAGAAAGGGGTGCCTCCAGCAAATGAGCCTTCCTGTTTTCCTCTGCCAAGTGCCTGACTGTCTCTGCTAGCGGAGAGGGATCTCGCCCTTCAGCACAGGGAGGCTTTGGGATTGCGGCTGCTTTGGGATAGTCGCTCCCAGCATCTCCCAGGGCATGGTGGCCCCACTGGGACTCACCAAACTCCCCCTCTGCCCCTTTGGATGAATCTCAGCCTCACCTAACCCCATTTAGAAATTGTTGTAGTTTTCATCAAACCGCACCTCACTAGGATGACTTGGATGTTACTGGTTTTACTGGATTTTTTAAAATTTATTTTCTGTTCATTGCAGGGGTAAAATATACCTGAGGAGCTGACAAAAGGGAAGATGACACCTATTACGCTGTCAATGAATCAGCCCTTTGCTACAATAAGCAGGACATTCCTGTTTCACATGCCATTGGCAGCAGCACCATCCCAGAAACCTCACAACCCAGCTAAATGCACAACTATGAAAGTATTAATTTTTTTTCTTAACTATTTACCTAATCTGAGAAACTAAGATCACTGTCATTGATACAATCACAACCACAGGTGCTAAATGTTGAGCCTAAAGGTAGACCGCGTCTTGCACTTCCTGGTGCTTTGCTAGTGCCCCACCCCGACACTGGAGCCTGAATAGCAGAATGATGAGTGGAGGAGCCCTTTCATGTTCCCAGTTTGAACCCGTACACATGAGTAATCCCTCCTGAAGACAACACTTGTGACATGGTGGGGCCCTTGTATTGCTCAGTACATAGAGTAGGACATATTTCAGCGGCAGCTGCAGAGCCACAACAGTGATGGGCTTCCAGAGCTTGATTGTGCCAACAGCCAAGGTCACCACCATGTACTAGGACAAGAATTACTCACTCTGTAGTTGCAGTCTGGTTGAGCTCCCATTGTGGGAAGGACTGCACAAGTAGGAGACACTTGCATCGGAAAGCTTACAGCCTCAATAGGCAGATAAAGTAGCCTTAACTCAATAAAGATGCTACAGAACGTAAAATCAAGAGGCTTGCTTTGGTTTCATTTGCTAGCACAAGCTGGCCTTTCCTTACCTGCCCTTCCGGACAAGCACTGAGGCAACCTCTCAGTACCCTGAGATGGTGTCACTTCACAAACACCATCCCCTCCTCTGCAAAATTATAAGTATCGACTTGCTGAACCAAAATCTACGTGCCGTAGGGCTGCAGCAGCTGTCTGTACTCTGAGATGGCCCCACAATCCCTGCACATAGGTGCTCTCCTACAGTGCTGGACAGGTAGATGAATTTCTGCTTCTCAGAGAAACTGGTCCCAGACCCCAGGTGGGCTGGGTGAACACATGTCACATCCTGCTTTTAGGGGGAAAACAGTGAATTATAAAAGTGGAACTACACTGCTTGAAATAAGGCCTTTTTCAACACCTATGTTCAAGACACTTGGGAAATTTTATAAGGACAATCCTAAGAATGGTTGTGCCTCTGCACATCATCATTTTTTCATGACACTGTTCACAGTATTCATAGCTCAAGAATGCCAGGCCTCCCGAGCATGCCAAGTATCATTTTCACAACAAAGGTAAACAAGAAACAAGCACCTTCAAGCTGCAGCTGAACAGAGGAGGACACAAAGAAAGGAGCCTTGGCAAATGCTCGTGGGGATACTTACTCTCCTTCTGGGAACAGAAGGGGATCCACTACCAAGCACCCTGAGCAACGTGCATGAGTATACATTATGACAGGTCTGCTAATACTTTTATAACATGAGCTGATACGCAAAATATAAAACGGGCTAACACAAACTAGCCGTATGCTTTTTTTCTTCTGCTTTTTTAATTTTTCTCCTGTGATTAAAGTTTAGAGGAGATGGGATATCCAGAAAAACAGAAATGAACTAGGGTACTTTTGGTTAAGATTAGCAAAATGAGATTGAAGAGTCCACATTCGTCTCTAGTCAGACTTTTTTCAGAGCTTGTGGAAACGTATTTTGTTTGTAGAATCTGACCGCGTGCCCTGTTGCAAGGTGGCTTTTGCATGTATCTAAATGCACACCCTGTGATCTGCGTTGTGGACTTGAACAGGAATACCCTCAACGTGCAGGGTTACACATGCGCCCGTCTTTGCTAGACTTTGCCTTGTTGACAAGGATAAACAAGAGGAAACACAAAGAAATTTCCAATTTTGTTCACAGGCAAATTTCAAAGCTTGCAAAAGTTAATGACAGCCTTCTAGTAGTTTTGTATCAGGCTCTTTTTGAGGTGAAAATGCACCATATTAATTATTTTCAGCAGAAATGGGTTCTTGGTGCCATCCAATCACAGCTATAACCCCAGTGCCCCTTCTGAAGCAGAGTGACAGCTGAGTCACTAATGTTAAAAAAGGGATGAGAAAATGAAAATGAAAAAGAAACTAGGCTGCTTCCCCCGAGGAGCTAAATACAGTATTTAATGGCATCTTTTTATAAGGTTAACAAATCAAATGCTTCAGCTATGAATTGTTGCCATCATCATAAGTACAACAGGATGACCCTGGACAACCTCTCTCTGTCTAGGATTTTTCCTCCTGTGACACATAAATAAGGAGGAAGAGGCTGGGAGGCAGTCCAGCCTTTCAGCACACTCTGGGCGGTTGGGGAGATGGGTAGCGACAGCCACACAAGGATTCAGCAGGACAAACAGCAATGCTGTCCAGCGAGGGGGAAGACAGTGGGAGGGAGGGAGCAGATGGGGTACTTTTCTCTCCCTGCATCTGCAGCAGCTGCCCTCTTCGTCAGCTGTTGCCCCCTGGCACTCTGCCTGCACGGGCAGGAGCAGGCAGCACTTGGGTTCCTCTGGTTTAACTCAGGCTGAAGAGTTGTTCCCCCTGCCTCACTGTCCTTCAATGAGTGTGTCAAAAGCAATCAAAGTCAGGATGGTGAGAAATCTTAAAGCTATATGCACAGAGAGGAGCATCTTTTTCCCAATGCTGTGTAAGTGTTGAGCACTTTGGACTCCATGTTGCTCATAAGTAAGTTGTATTTTAATAAGTTGCACTTTAGTGGAGTAGCTTAACGTAGGCATATGCCAGAAAATATCTGTCCAGCAGAACAGTAAGGACTGAAGTTGATTTTCCATTAAACCAACTGTGGCTACCTGACAGGCCTGTACTAGAATCACAGAATTATGGAATCTTTAAGGTTGGAAAAGACCTCCAAGACCAAGTCCAACCATCAACCTAACACCACCATGTCCACTAAACCATGTCCTGAAGTGCCACATCTACACGTTCTTTGAACACCTCCAGGGATGGTGACTCCATCACTTCCTTGGGCAGCCTGTTCCAGTGCCTGGTCACTCTTTCAGTAAAGAAGTGTTTCCCAATATCCAACCTAAACCACCCCTGCCATAACTTGATGCCATTTCCTCTCGTCCTATCACTATTTACTTAAGAGAAGAGACCAAATGTACTCATAAGGCATTATGGCACAACAGAGTGAAATTTTTGCTCATTTTCACACCCCAGTGCCATGCTCATAAGGAATGGCCCTAGCTTGGGCCTGTCCTGGGTGAGCTGCTCTGCAGCTCCAGGAGCCAACAAATGGTTCCTGCTGTAAGAGCCAACAGTGTAATCACAAACACAACACGAGTATGGGGTGGTTCGAAACGCTGCCTCCTCATTTGATAGCAGTGCCATACAGGGGAGTGCACAAGATACTGGCACGCAGGGAACTGGGCCACCTGGGCAGATCATTCCTGGAATGATGACGTGTGCTTGGACTAACTTTCCTCCTTGGGGCTGATGCCAGAGAGTGCATGTTGGACACCGGTGGTATTGTATTTATATGTGCTTTTTAGGGAGTCCCTTTCCCAGAGTTCCAGAGTTTGGCCTAACTCGGCCCTGCTTGCCAAACACACAAAAATTCTATTTAATTAAGCCCACACATGTCTTCAGCAGCCTCTTGCTTCAATTGGCTTAAAGCACCCCATCCATGTCTTATCACAAACTCTGGCCATGTTATTATGATTACTTTCAGCATAATCCGAGCATGATGCTGAATAGCAAGTAATCGCCGTTCGTGCAAGAAGTCTGGCTGACCTCTGCAAGACTCTTCGCGGGAGAAAAAGTTAGCAGGATTAGGACAGAAGCCTGAGGACAGGGTCATCTCTTCCCTCTGCCCACCCCCTCTCCCTTGGCTCTAGCATCCAGTACATGCTGTCCTCTTTGCTACTTAAACATCCTTAAGGCTTTAGACCTGAATGAAGAAAAGCAGAATGAGCAAGCTCTGTGATTCAGGGGTATTTAAAAGAGGAAAAAAAAAAAGGGCAACTGTTAGGCAGAATCTGCCAGGAGAAGGAACCGGTCTGTGAGCCAAGAGGCAAGAGTCCGCAGTCTTTGAATTTCAAAGGCTTTCAGGAAAGACGACCTCAAGATACTTTCACAAGCTACTTTGAACGAGTCACAGTTAGGTACTCTGCCAGTTTTTTCCCCTCCTCTCCTTTTTTCCACCTAGATAACTTTGTTTTTTTCACTTGGTAAAAGGCAAAACAACTCTAATAACTTCTAATAACTTTACTGAACCATTTATGGGCACTGGTATGTCAATTAGCTCTGTGTTGCTGTTATATATTGGGACAGTGTACATGCTTGGAAAAGAATCCCTGGGAATTATAATGTCCTAAAATGCCTCAGTGCTTCAGCCGGTCAGTGAACTTGGAGGGCTTTCTTCTGCCGTGCCCCTTTCTCCATCCCTTGCTCCCTCACGAGAGTTAGGGCTCTGCTGGAACCAGGTACAATGCTGTTTGCAACCACGCATGTTTAAAACAAAAAATGAAGTCATGCACAAAGCCAGGATCCTGTCTCAGATTGCCTGGGATACAGCACCCTTACACTGCCCAAAAACACAAAGTTGGAGTTTGCACATTTAGATAACAACTGTAGCAAAATTAAGACAAAAACTGTAAGAAATCCTTTTTAAATGCAAACAGGGCAGGGAGCGGCTGCCAAGACGTGCTGGCGCTAAGCAGAGATTGATGTTTTTTGCTACCAGGTTTCCACTCTGAGTCCCAGGTGGGTGGGAGTCATCCGGGGACACGGGTGGGCACAGGAGAGCCCTGCACCTGGGAAGGTGCCAGCTGGCACAGTCAGTGGAGGCCACAAAGTTCGGTGACTCCAGGCAAATGACCCAGCAGACGCAGAGGGAATAAGACCAGGCTACTCTGGTCGGTCCCAGGCACAGACCAAGAGAGGTCAGCAGGCTGCTGGGCATGTTGGAGAGGTCCCTGCAAACCCGGGGCTCTGCCTTGCAGAGAACAGCGCTGGCAGGGAGGTCATAACAGCGCTGGAGCCTAACTCTTGTGAGTATTAATAGTCATCACATGCTCGTCAGGAGGGGCATCTACCCTTTCATGAGCACACGCAGCCTATAAAAAGTCTTATCAGCAGCAGATCTGGGACACCCCAACAGCACTTTTTGCTAGGAGAGCATGGGACAAAAAACAATCCACAACTCTAGTCTTGTTGATGACCAGTCCCTGCGACATGCTGAACGTCGTCTGCCGGGTACTGAATCCTCCAGTTCATGCTGACTCTTCCTGGAGAGAAAAGCAACCTGCCACATCACCTACCCACTGCTGACAGCAGGATTGGGTTCGCTACTGAAGAACTTCTGCAGTCCCATTTGTCAAATGACAATGAGCCTTGCTGGTTTGTTGGAGGCTTTGATCTTTTGGAGCTACTCAGAGAAAAGCTAGGGGGAGAGTCCTATCATCAGTCAAGTTTACAGAGTTGCTACTGAGAAAAGGAAATTAATTGGCTGGGAAATGTCATGGTGTCATGCCGTTGTCCTGACGCATGGATTTTTGGACATCATCACACATGTTGCAGCAAGGTCTCCACCTCAGAGCCCAAGCACTGCGATACAGGCACTTCACAGGCTAAATCACACCAGTTCTCCAGACTGGCAGCAGTTTTGGGAAATGCTCTTCTTCAGGAACAGGAAAAATTCACAGGATCCAACAGGACATGATCCATTTTCCTCCACAGCTATCCCAACAAGTAAGAGTAAAATGAAAAGCCTGGGACAGACGTCAGCAGCTCTCAGGGGCCTGACGAGCACTGGGAAGGAGTGCTTTCCAGCACCAGGAAAAGGCTGGGAGTATCACCTTCCCCTGGGTACATAGCAACAGTTGCTAGTATTGGCAAGCAGCGAGATGCAGCGCAAGACGAGAGGGTGACATCATCTGATTATCACCTCGCTTCCCTCAGATTCAATTGGGTTCCAATAAGAAATTATTTTTAGAATCGCTACAGACAAAAGCCTCGAAAACTAATTTATTACAGATTTGGGTAGAGGAGGCTGGGGACTGTATTTCTACCAGAAAAAGCCTTAACAAGGCCCAAATATTTGGAAATCGAAAACACAGCAGAAATAACATGTACGTATTAGCAGTGAAGGTAATTAACCTTCTGAAAAACACACACACTTAAAGGCAGGGTGGATTCTCCATTGCCTTAAGTTTTTGCATTTAAGGCTAGATATTCTTCTGAAAGGTGGGATGCAGCTGAAACTGAATTTGGAATTTGATGTTGGAAGAACTGATGTGAGCTCTGAAGCTTTTATTCAGAAGGCCTGTCCTTAAAACCTTAAGGTTGCCTGCTCATTATACTTGGGAAGTTCAATTCCACTTGGCTAATACAGGCATTTGCAGTAACAAAGAAAGTTAAGAATTACTAGATGGTATCATGACATATCATGTAAACATTCCAGGGAAAGCAGCACAGAACTAAAAAAACAAAACCTCTCCAAAATGTTAAGCAAGAGGTCCATTGCTTTTGTCCCGGATACAAGAAACAAGTAACATCATGTCCTGTTACTCCATGCCACGGAGAGCTTGAAAGTAATTGATCTTGCCTCCGATTTCAAGTTAGCTGTGGTGTTTGTTTAGGAGAAGAGGTTCACATGACAGGCTGGAGGTTTTGAAGGAGACCTTTTGCTGACGCGGTAGCAGCTCTCCAGAGATAAATAACTGCAGGGATTCTCAGGCAGCCATGGGTTTGTCAGCAGCGGTCCGCTGCTTGGTGGTGCACGCCATTTCTTCATTACGTTTATGCAACTACAGGTATTAGTATTTACAGCAAACATCATCTTTTTACAGCCCTTACTCTGAATATTTGATATCCTTTATGAATTTTAATGGACTGTTGTACTGTCTTGTGTTTTTTAGCTTGTCATTTAATATGCTTGTGCAGCGACAGACTAATGAACTACTGAGTGATGTGAGGAACCGTGCAGTATGTCACAACAACTTGTTCTATAAAATAACAGGGCAAAGCTTTCTCTACTTTTGTAGCAAGGACAGATTCTCTGCTCTGCTTGCCCCAAGTGACGGCGAGAAAAAAATGTTCTGAGCAAGAAAGAAGGCGGGGGGGGGGGCAAGACAGAAACAAAACTGCACTGTCAGGTTTTCATTTTGCTACAGCCCTTGTAATCAAACCCAGGAATACGACCCAGCAAGGGGCCCTGGACTATCACATCATCCCCAGTGCAAAACTTCTGACTGACGTAAGCAATTGACTTGTCTGCTAATTTGATTTCTACAACTCACTGCGTCGGGACGTGACCGATAAGAGCTGACTAGCAATTCCCACAGATAGGGATTTTGCAGAGCCTTGCAGGCCGTACAGTGCGGCCAACTCCACCCATTTCTTTCTGCACATGCCACCGCCATCCGCAAATCTGAGGCAGACACACAGGACTCTCTATCAGCAGGACCATATGCGTCTGCAGAGATAGCAAAAGCCAGAGACTGCCATCGCCTAGCCAAATAAACAACTTCACATACAAGAAATGACATGTGGCAGGAGAGATCCAGGAAAGGACACAGTTTAAGCCTCCTAAATTCAGAGGCTGTTGCTTCAGCTAACGCCTCTAGCGGATGCCTGAGGCAACCCAATAGCTACAGATTCCTCCACAACCCAGGTTCCTATCAAGGAGAAGTCAAAGTCAAGAGGGACAAACCATAACCAAAGCAGAGGAGATGGACTTCCTCAGAACTGATGCACCTAAACTGAAGATTCGTACGTGTGTGAAAGGCCTCAGATAAATACTTTGCTAGAAGGAAGAGAAGGGGAAAATGGACGGTAAAAGGCAGGCCAGCAAGCAACACAAGTAATTTGAAAATATTTGGTGGGGTAGGTGGGCAATAAATAACAAACCATCCAGCCTGCGGAGATTTATGAGAGGCTGTCCACCAGAGAGGCCTCACGACTCCTTTTTCTGGAGTGGGATAAGCGAGGAAGCCCAAAGGGAAAGACTGACACTTGTTTACTGGAAAAGTAGATTTTTAAAACCCTCAAAGAAGACAGGACAGACTGAAAATGAGACTGCTCAAAAAGCTCAGGCCTCCTGGAGCTCTGCTCCTTGAGCTGAAGGCTGTGCTGGTACCCGTGCCCATGACTGCCTCCCGCAAAGGATGCGGAACCGCTGCTGGAGGTGCCTGACCTTCCCTGCCCAAGTCCCATCACATCCTCCTCCTCAAAGGCCAGCAAGGATTTACCACTTCCCCTGGGGCATGCAAGGGTCAGTGCACAACAGAGTGGCAAGCAGTGACGGACAGGCTCCCCAGCACAGCTGCATCCCTTCTCCTTCTCCAAAAGCGACCATCAGGGCTCAGGGACCACAGGTCTGCAGGGTGGCACTTGGGGACCCCCGAAGCCCATTGGCCGCTGGCACCAGCAGCCCCACGAAACAGCTTTCTCAAATCAGAATACAGTTTACTACTAACAGAAGGTAGGCAGCATAATGTTTTCTAAAACTGATACAAAAGGGGACATATGTCTCTCCTAGCTTGGTCCCACGTCACCACATGTTTCGGGAGCCGCTCAGAAGCCTAGATTCCTGCAAACTCACAGGCAGGTGTCTGCTCCCAGTGAGCAGCTCCCAAACAACTGCCTCCTTTCTGCCTGGAGAGGTTAACTGTTTATAGTTCCTTTGATCTGTTCCTTCTTAACATTGGCAAAACAAACTGGAGCTAAGGAGGTAGGATCTTCCCAGTTAACAGCTTCAGCATAGAATCTTAATCCCCCCTGAGGCATCTTCCCAGAATCATTTTACCAGCAGCCACTGTCTTGCCTGCCTGTTTTTTTTTTAAAACTACTTTGATACAGCACTACAGTAAACATCCCAATACTGTGGTGTATACCCTTTCCATCCTTGTCAGGAGACGCATGCCACACTGGGAACAGAGAGCAAGGAAGAGTGGGATAAGTCCTGTTGCCCAGCTTTAGGCATCTTGGATGTCCGAGCTGGGAGTTGAGGCTCTTGAGGCATCCTGAGATCTGAGGCTTGTTTTAGAGTAAGCGAGATCAAAACTGTCCTGCCGTGCATGTGCAGCACAGAGGCACCTGAAGTTAGATCATTACTTTTTTCTCCTCTTCTCTTTCCCTGAAGTTAGTTTTTACTTTAGCCGCTCTCTCTTCATCATTAAGATTGCAAGCTCTGTGCAAGCTGTTCTCATCTTTGCATGCCCAGAGAAATAAACCAAAAGATAATAATAGGATACGAAAAAGGGAAAATTTGTCTCAAGACCATAGTATTTCTATCAAAGTGACTGCAGGCACAACACTCATGCCCCAGACAAGGAGGAGGCAGGCAGGGAGGTAGGGGAAGAGGAATTAGTACTAGCAACACACGCGATAATTCATCCAAACTAACAAGAAAGGGGCTACAGGCTTTCTTCCTGTCCTTCTCAAGTAAACGTCTTGTAACAACAAGGGTTTCTCTGCCAATAAAACAGACAAAGCACTTAATATCTGTAATTTTAGCCTCAGAGAGTAAACTATTTAATCCTTCATTTTTAAAATTTCTTTTACTTCTGAAAAGATCACTAGCTCCTCACTCTGGTGCTTCCATAGCAATTTAACAGGCATCAAACGACAAGATAACTGATAAACCTCAATCCAAAGGAGACATCTCTCTACCCTCATTCAGAGCAGAAACTTTCCTCTTCTGCTCCAAGAAAATACAGCAAAAATAAATAAATACAGTGCTTTTCTTTCCTCTCTTCATTTAGAAAAAAAAAACACCTCCACCTCCATGTGATGCAGCCTCAAGGCCACGGCTTTCTAGAAAGAAAGGCCAAATGAAACAGTTGTTCCTAAAGAGTCTGTCTGACTGCAGAAATAGGGTCACACCAAGCAATGAGCAGCCGGACAAGTGCCTTAAACCACAGAATCTTTAAGACCTCCAAGATCATCAAGTCCAACTGTCAACCTAGCACCACCATGCCTACTAAACCATGTCCTGAAATGTGGTTTAGTTTAGAATCACACACCACAGATGCTTCTCAGTCCTCCATGAAGCTAACACAAGGAAGTTCAACCACCGTGGCCAGCGAAAGAAAGTGGGGAGGTGGTGAGAAATACAGGGGTATTGCTACCTTTTTTACGCTGACTGAACTTCTGCCTGACAGCTCCTTGAAAAGGCAAGACAGCTTGGCCACCAACAACAGCCAGGCGATGGGTCAGGCAAGCAAAAGTCCTGTATCTCTGTTCCGCAGAGGTAGAGGCGTGACTGGGTGGCAGATCAGGCAGGAAGAAATGTATCAACTGGAAAACTACCAGGAACAAAAATCCAAGCATTACCACAAAAATATGAAAACCCAGGGGGGAAAAAAAAAAAAAAAAATTTATGTGAAAATACTGTAATAGGTTACCTTTATGTGGATGACTCTTCACGCTCGTCTAGACTGAGTCACTCTGTGAACCGCCTCACGGTCCATCTGTCTGCCAACTCCTGGCTTAACTTGAACATCCTGTGACTGAAGTGAATGCATCAAAGGCTGAAGTCCCGCAAGGTAACAACGTTTTCTTTGTGCCACACCACCAGCATTCCCCTTACGCTAGCTCTTATGTATCCTCTGGGTCTATATTTGATACGTTTCTGAATTTCAGAGCCTGTAAAAAACTGGTAGACTCAGTCTTTGCCTCTCACTCTGCTTCTACAGACCTCCTCAACCTATCCCTCTCCACGTACCGGCAACATCCTCCCGCAGCCTGCACATCCCCAGCATCGCACCACCGCCATTCACAGAACACGTAGGGCCAAAACAGCACTTTTGATGCTGACCTTACCCAAGCACAGCTGACAAAACCTGCCCTCTTCACTTGCAGAGCATCACTACAACAGCAGCACCCTCACCTTCGGGTGCAATTTAACCAGGACCAAGTCTCTCTGGAGAGAGGCTTGCAACATTTCATACAAGAGATATTAGGGGAGGGGGGGGGGAAGTTTCAGATGTAGATCTGTGTGCAATTTTTCATTGCTTTGGATAGAAAATCTTGCTGCCACCTGTGTAAACAGTTTTCAAATACTGGAGGACACAACTGCTGCAAACAAATGCGGGCAGAGAAACCACTCCAACACCATCTCTTACAGAAAGCCATCCCGCATTACTGGATTCTGCACTTCCACCGTCTGCTTTTCAATCTGCTTGCAGTTGTAGTGGAATGAAAGAAAAAAAAAAAAAAAAAAAAAAAAAAAAGTAGTATTACTTACTTTCCCAGCTTTCCTCCCCAAATCAGGAACACCCTCCTATCTCTTAGGTGACAATATAAACTTAAATTATTTTTCCTGTCCTCACTAACACCATTTTTAAACCAGTAGTCAGGAACAAAACAAACGTCCCAGCTAATGTAATGTATTACTCAGTGATGATAAACACTATACACCCACCTAGACTTTTCACTTGATGTGGTTGGAAACTGCTACGCAAGGTGGAAAAAGTAAGGTAGGCTGCTTTTATTTTTGGCATTTGTTTAAGAGTTTAGCCTCACTGCAGCACTAGACTGACTCTGGCTCCTTGTACTGCTTGCAGCCAACTGTGTAAAGGCATTTTGTGGCTGTTTATCGGGGGGAAGAAGCAGGTATCACCCTCGCTGTGTCTCCTACTCCACCACCCCGCCAGGCTGCAAGAGGGGAGCACTGATGGGAGGGGACCTTCTCTTCCTCACCCGCCAGAGCAGAGCTCGGCAAGGTAAAGCTCTGTCTAGCCAACAAAGCTCTTTACCATGAATATCCTTATTAAATACAGCCTTATCAGAGACCAGTTTCTGCAGGCTGAAGCAGTCAGGAATTAACTCTGTCAATATTTAAAATTTCAAGCCAGGATTAGTGCCCAGACCCAAGGGGATGCAAGCAAGTGTGCGAGCCACAACACGCACCTGACTGCGCTCATGCCGTGCTGGGTGCTGGGCTCAGGCTCTGTACCTACCACGCTGGTGGTACCCTGGCCCCTCAAAGGGCTCGCTCCCTGCTGCGGCAGGAGGAGGAGGACGCTGAAACTTGCCTCTCTCGTAGGATGCAGGGAAAAGGCCATGGCAACACTTGGCATAAAGCGTCAGGTTGGGGAAAGACCCCAGGTCCAGTAGCACCAGCTGTGTGCAGAGGGCAGGGAAAGCCTGCCTGGGGTGGGGGCGGAGACAGCACCCCACAAGCATAGCGCAGGCCTGTCAGGATGGGAGGCTCACCAGCGCTTCCCAAAAGGGTGCCACTGGCCAGCAAGGTGCACGGACAGGATATAAACTCATTCAGCACGCTCCTTCGGCAGCCTCTAGCTGTAGTTCCCACCCACAGAACCAGGCTATGTCTCCTGCCTTATCCACAAGATGAAGCCATCTGCCCAACGACACAGCCCTTGGGGCAGGGTTGGTGGGACCAACACCGCCTGCCCTCCCTCCAAGGTGAGCCTCCGCTGGCACAGCATGGCCGCCCAGCAAGGAGAAGGCGTGAGCTTCACCCCACCACCCCGTGAGTCAAGGTAGCAGCGGAGACCTTGCTCCTCCTGCTTCATATTGAAAGCTGACAATGCTCTTAATAGAGACTCCATGAAGCACGTTCGTAATGCTGCGCTAATAAGGCAGCAGAGAGGCTATTGTGCCCTGTCGTTAATGAACCCGGTGAAGGGCAGCCCTCACGCTGCCCTTTCCTACAGAAAGAAATCTCTGTAAAAAAATCAACGTTGCTGTACTGTTTTTGTCAGACCTACCAAACTCGGCACGCAGTCCTCAGGTGTAGGTGCTGGGCTTTTGCCAGAAAAAGTCAGCCTGGGTAAGCAGTGAAAATAAACAGTATGTTACAGGAAACGCTGCAGTCTGCATTTTTTTTCCCCCTCAGATAATCTATTGTCCCAACCCAATACGCTTCTCCATACATTTAAGTGCAACAGAGGATGCTTGCAGTGACTGGCACTGCAAAATAATTCACATGTCATGACATTTATCTTATTACTCAGGATTGTAATAAGGGATATTCCAAGCCTGTAATACACTCTGTAGTATTGCATTGCCCTCTCAACTGAAAAATGGAAGCACCTTTCCTGGGACTCACAGTATGGCTGCTAGCTCCTTTCCACCAAAGATATACAGAAATGGTGAAAAAAACATATATAAATAGGTAGAATGACTTGAAAATCAGAAGTTATGCTCACTAGTCTTTCTTATTTTTCCACTGGCATGGTTAGAGAGCCCAACAAAGAACTGCAAGAAAGGTTAGAAAAGTTGTAGGAATACAGGAGAGAGTTAGCTTTCAGCTTACCTTCATGTGTACTATAGCAAGCCTCTTAGCTGAATTACAGCTTTGCCTCAAAAACCAGAACATGTATTTTTTGTTGTATATTAATCTACATATCAAAATCATCCACACTAATGATTGCCTAAGATTTCACTCTAAGTTCCCCTGTATTTCTTACAGCCTGTAATATCTGTGCACCTCCCAGTAAAGCTGAAGTAAATGTATTTCAGTATATGCCTGAGCTACACTGATTTTTAAACCCTTCCCCTGAGCTTACTTTACAACCGGTACTAAACGGTTAAGCTCATTACTGAGTCCAATTACAAATATGGGGAAAATATTTCCATCGCTTTTGGCATAAAGTAAGTGCAAAAAGTTGCCTTTCTGCTTGACTAAAAGCCTGAAAAACAAACAATGCACGCAGTACACATTGTTTAAGAACTAAGTGCAAATAAGCTCGCAAGGAGACGAGCTTTGTAGGTGTCGCGCAGGAGCAAAGCCAGCAGAACCTACTGTTCCCACCCCACCACCCGGGGCAGTGGGTGGAGAAGTGGCTGCACAGCGCCTGTTGGGATCCTGACCATTAACCTTCATGCCAGCACTGGGAAATCCAAACTTGTACCGAGGAAAAGAAGCAGCTGTTAAAAAAAAAAAAAAAAAAAAAGTCCAATCCTGGTCTCTCCTGTGCCTCTGACAGGAAGTCTGCTGAACGTCAGTGGGAGTTCAGCAAGTGGAGCGAGAGCAGAACGTGCCCCATGATGTGGAGGACTCTTGTAAATGCCTGGGTGCTAAACTCAGCCACAGACAGCAACGCAGAAATGCAATTATACTGCACGTGCAATTTTAAACTATTAAATGTTTTCATTTACTCTGATTTAAACATAACATCATCTAGGGAAAAATTTTTATGGTGCTTATGCTATATCAAAGACTGGCTACTATAAAGAGACAGGAAAAAAACTGAGATAGAAAGGGCAGACTGCACTACGTGAGATGTTTTTGGTTTCCTTCAAAGTGGTTCCCTGTTTAAAAACAGGCTTCGGTGTGAGCTTTTGAAACCTCCTAACTATGCAAAACCTGCTGTTACCTCTCCTGCACTAGCAAACTCCTCATGCATCTAACAGTCTGTGCCCCCCAATAAATACAGTAACCAGGTTTAACTTTGTTAATCAAAACAAAAATTAACTAAGAAATTGCACTTTGGCACTGCAGGAGACAACACGGGAACAAGTACGAGGCTCAGAAAGTGATCCCAAATCCAGCCATCACACACGGAGCACCGGTACCACCCAGCTTTAAAAGTCCCCATACGCAAGCTCCTGCCCGCAAGCCTCACTCTCCAGGCTCAGGCAAACGCTACCGGCTCTAGAAGCCAGGCTGGTGTAGCAGCCCCATGGTGACATGGTCCACCATGACCACATCTGACAAAAGAAGGACCCTGGCAGGGCAGCAGAAAGTCCTGGGCATCTTCCTCACTCCCTGCAGTGGAAATACGTGACTAAAAAAATCTCGTAACGAAGCTGCTACTAGCCCTAGCATTTAAGGCTTCATTTTATTTAGCTTGCATACTAAGAGCTTTAACAAGACAAGGCCTTCATCCCCAAAGAGCACGTAGTCCTTATTCAAAGCCTTATTCATCCTTTTCCAAACGAAATGAAGAAGCTTTCAGTGAGCCAAAACCCGTGGGGAGATTTTCAGTCACCAGAGGCAGTAGTCAAGTGTCTCGGTTCCTACTCAAGTCAGCAGAAATCAGGTGCCTAACCCATCCGCACCTCCGAAATCCCCTCAGTAACAGCTTAATGCAACGAAAGGGAGAAGCAAACGGGTTGTGTCTATAGGCTGCTTCTCAAACAAAGAAAACAAATTGCATGTGACAGGCTGGCTGCGCAAGTTCGACTGTACGTGCCTACGTGCAAGTGGAAGAGCAAATGGAGAAGCATGCCAGCTTCGGAAGGGCATATTGCTGCCAATCATTTTTAAGGAGAAAAAAAAAAAAAAGAAGGTATCTCAGAGATCCTGTAAAAATACCCTTGCTTTTCACCTGGTGTATCATTTTCCACCCTTCGTAGTTCCCCAGCCTGGAGAGCTGCCTGCCTACATACAGCTCCGCCACTACGACGTGGGTGGCACTGGTCCAAACAGGGCTCCCACCGTCCTCTTGGTTTTCTTCCTTCTTCCTGAAAGACTTTGGCCAGATCAGCTCTCTGAACCGGCCTGCTAAAGAGCTGAAGAACTGATGTTGGTGGAAAAAGGGAGGAAATAGGAAACTATGGGGGATGCAGGGAGAACAGGGAGGACGCAGAACAAGCAAAGTCCTTCGTAGGGTCAGCTCACATTGCCGTGGAAGATGCGGCTGTCAGAAATAGCACTCCTCTCTGTGCCCCGAGACGAAACCAGCCTCAGTGAGCATGGGAACATCCCCTGGGAAGTTGCAGCCATTGCTTCAGATGGAATCAGTCTGACCAAACAACCCAAATTCAAGGATTTGTTTTAAGTTTTGGTTCATCTTCCAAAAGTGGAGAAAAGGGACAATACAAAATTTAGATCCAAATCTTCCTGTTTAGGAGGTCTGGACTAAGGGAGGGGGCCAGGTCAGGTACATACTAATTAAAAATCTCACCTCGACCTTGCTAGCTTCCAAAAGGCTCTTCTGGTGCTAACTTCATAGCACTGCAATGGAATCGTCATTTCCCTCCCCATCCCACCATCGCCCTTCAGCTTCTGCAGTTCTCCCTGGGTGAAAAATACTAAAGTCTGTAAACACACTGGGATTTTGATGTGGTTTTCTAGTTCACAAAAATACTCAAAGCGATACCAGTATTTGGCAATACCAGAGAAACCATAGGCAGATAATTACTTTCTCACACCGACCATGTGGGGAGAAACATCCAGCAAGGTGTTGGTGTGCAAACCTGAAATCAGTTCATAAGAGCCAGCCCCTTGGTTGTTAGCATTTTAAAGAAGTCGAGGCTTTCAGAGGGACCCAAGACAATTAGATGCTCCAGACTCATCGAATTCAATTAGGTTTGTGCACTTACTTCCTTCAGGTTCTTCTAAAAATCAAACCCATCACTTATACCTATAATCATACTTAAGTTTTGAAGTGCCCTTCTCCCTTTGTGTGTATGCAAGTCTTTATTGGGGACAGTCTTTTGTGTGGATGATTAACTTCAAACGTGCTTAAGTATTTCTTGAAGTAAACACAGCTTAAGCACATTTAGATTTAAGCAGGTGCTTGCCTGCTTTTCTGAAGGAAGATGAACTTAATTACATGTCTACCTACTTCTCTAAATAGAGGCCCTTTACACATCTCGTATTACTTTTTGCATGTTTATTTTTCTTTTAAACAAGATGTTCACACCACGCTACAGAGTTTATAAACTCAGTTATTTTTAGATCCCTATAATACTCTCAGACTAGGATACATAAGTACAGAATATACTTATTTTGAATATATTAATTTTCATCTGAAGAAAACAATTTACACGTATCCAGTTTCTCTACAAATTTAAGCAGTATACGATTAGCACTAATTGTTGGATATGCCGTATTACTGCATAATATGCTGATCTTCTAAAACCTTGAGTTGTAATCTTTAATAATCTGTCCATAAACAGTGGTCTAAACTCAGCTTCTCCACATAGCTTGCCTTACCATATTGGACTTGTTAATAAGCTTCCCAAAAGCTGCGCTCAAAGGGCAGTAAAATGTAAAGATTTACATTAAGATAGACATATTTGGATTCATCTCGTTAGAAATCAGTAATGCTAACTTTCATATTCTAAATAATGCTTAGATGAAAGAAAGGCACTAACGTACTTCCCAATGAGAAGTGAGCAAGTCCTACACAGCAGCTTAAGCAGGGTTAAAAAAAAAAAACAAAAAACATGCACAAGCGCAGCAGACATTGAATGACCACCCTCATACACATCTATGTCTAACTTCTAGCCTGAGGAACTTGGACCTTGAATTTTTCCAAGCATGGAGCTTGGGCAGAGCACTGTTGGGAGAACACAGGATGGGGGTAAGGCAGGGACAGCAGCTGAGGTCAGCTCACCTGATAGAACACACCATGAAAATTTCAGCTGCACCAGAGCGGAGGTTTTACACAGAAAGTGAAGCGACTCTGCCCTTTGCACATCTGCGACACAGTGCGCTATTAAGCAAAATTAACTGATTATGTAGCAAACACGGCAAAATGAAGCACTGACTCCTCTGACAGTGTTATCTCCTTTTTAATGAGGCACAGAACAATCTGTTACCAGGGCTAGTGCTGCAGACAGTGTTTATGGTAATGGGTCCCAGCTCATCCATTTTTTTATAGTTGAGTATGTACCTCAGATGGTAGAGGTATCATACATTAACTGCTGTGCTTACAGGGGCACAATATCTGGCCATGTCACTGGAGTTTTAACAAACCTGTACAAAAGACCTCCAACAATTTAATATGTTTAATGACATCTATTCTAATCTTCCCAATCTGTTCCAAAGCCCTCCACCTTGCCTTATAAACACTCAGTCCAACCCATTCACACCTGTACGGCTCATCCTCCTCTGTTACCTTGACCTTTCCTTGCCTCCAGTATGTCGTGCTGGCGATACCTAACTTACCAGGCTTTTGTAAGCCAAGGAGTGACTGAAGAACATTGCTAGGAAACCCTACAGGCAACTGCAGAATCAGCTAAACTGTGCACAAAATAGGTCAATTCTGCATTATCGAATGTACTTGGTGCAATTACAATCACAGAGAATCATTCTGAACTGAAAAAAATATGGTAAGGAACAGAGAAAAAGTGAAAGACAGCAACAGCAAATGTGAAGTCCTGTTTCTTTGCCAGAGAGTGTCTCCCACTCACTCTGTGTGGAAAAACAATAGGCTTTAAAATGGACATGCCTTTTATCACGTAATTAAAGGCTGCAAGAGGATACATTTAGCTTTTCTTGTACTGTGATGAACATCAGAAGCAAGAGCATGGAATGAAGCATTAAAAATCTGTAACAGCAGCCTCTAGAAAGGAACAAGATGGACACTGCTACCCAACCAGATGGGAGCTGCTACCCATGCAAGAACCTGGGTGGGAAGCCCATTCCTCCAGCAACCCCACTCTCTTTCCACAAAGCCTCCTCATCACTTGAAACTTCTCAGAGGAGCATGTTGGAACGGGGAAGAATGCGCTTTGCAGGGCTTTTAGGTTGTAAGACAGAGTACAAAACATTTTTCAATTCCCAGTTCTTGAGGAGAAGGGAAGGTCTCTGGAATCTGCTCCCCAGAGACCATCAACACCAAATCTTCTGCCTAGATATTCTGTATAAAATTCACACCCAACTACCTCTAGTGAATGACTCTCGCTGAAGAGAGGCTCTTCCCCAAAGGAGTTCAAAAGTCTTGTATTAAACATATCCTGACATGTGAATGTCTTGCATTAATGAAGCAGGTTGGCACAGAACGCAAAGACGACAAACAGCAGTAGTGAGCATCCCTTCTTGCACAAAGCAGTCCACAGGCTGCATTTCTTCCCCTTCCAGACAAAATCCCTTGCAATCCATTACAAGCTTGAGTGTTTCCTTATGTGAAAACACAAATGCAACTTAATACCTTTAAAAGTAGTAAGAGCTGACAGTGGAAGTTGGAATTCAAACCATTTTGAATGAGACATCCAAGGCAAGGTGTGCAATGATGAGCCCAACTCTTACTGTGTAGCATGCAGACTGACAGGAAAGCACTATGATGTATGAGGTGTTTCATGTCAATCAAATTTTTGCATGTCAATTATAAAATTATTTCATGTCAATCAAGATCAGTCTCGACTCCGTTCTTAAGACACTCTCCAAACAGGCTATAAAGCACTACTGAAAACAAGACAACTCAGAATCATAGAATGGTTAGGGTTGGAAGGGACCTTCAAAGGTCATCTAGTCCAACCCCCCTGCAAGAAGCAGGGACATCCCTGACAAGATCAGGTTGCTCAGAGCCCCATCCAGCCTGGCCTTGAACGTTTTCAGGGATGGGGTATCCACCACCTCTCTGGGCAACCTGTTCCACCACCCTCATTGTAAAAATTTTTTTCCTAATACCTAATCTGAATCTACATCCCTCTATTTTAAAACCATTACCCCTCGTCCTATCGCAACAGGCCCTGCTGAACAGTCTCTCCCCATCCTTCCTGTAGGCCCCCTTTAGGTACTGGAAGACCGCTATAAGGTCTCCCCGGACCCTCCTCTCTTCTCCAGGCTGAACAGATCCAAGTCTCTCAGCCTGTCCAGATAGGAAAGGTGCTCCAGCCCTCTGATCATCTCCTTCATTTTCTCTGCAGCGTGGTTTCTCGTGTAAGGTGAATGTTTTCATCATGTAAACAAATAGGTTTTGTAAATGAAAAAATATGTGAAAATAAAACTATTCTGATGTCTTGTTTGGTTTTAGTACTTCACTTGACAAATACAGTTCTAAAGATTTCACACAGGATAGCACTGATGAAGAAAGGGCCTGTGACAACACACAAAACCATAACGAGACTAGTTCTTCCATCTCCTCCTAATCCCTCTGAGAATGCATGATATTTACATTTATCATCACCATCGTTCAACTTCCCAGCCCTGACTGCCACTTACAGTAGTACAGTATGTACTGTTCGGAGTTGCTGAGTCAAGGAAAAAAATAGCTCAAGTAATTAGAAAACAAACAAACAAAAATAGACTTTTCTTTCTTTCCCTCCCCTCCTCCTCAAATAAAGCAACATCACAGACTGTGAATCACACCGTGGCCATCGTATGTCCCTATCAAAAGCCTCTTACTTGCTATTTTTTTTGCTGTGTGTGTAGACACGAGAAAATGTTTCACTGAGAGTTAGTAGTCACAAAATACCTGCTGAGTCAATCATTTATCTTTGCAGTGTAGGGGATGTCTAGACGTACATTGCTCTTCATGGACTGCAGATCTTTGGAGGAGGGACTGTTAACTTGGGAGAGGGCACATTGTACGTTTGATCCAAATGCTTGTTGGCTTAGGAGCAGCATGGATTTGTGTGACTTGTTTTTACAATGTACCTGCCAACACTGAAAGCTACTTTATTTTTACAGGAAAATAAAGAAATATAATATACTATGTTTTATACACACTCTTTCTCTCTTTGTGCCTCAGTTTGGACCATATATATTGCTAACACATAAACTGGACCCCTAAAAGCTTCTCTCAGACTGAAACTGAAAATTAACAACGTGGAAGCATCCCAAGCAGTAGGTGAACAACAGTCATGGTTTAAATAACACCAGAAAAATTGAAATCAATTTACAGTAAGTTCTCAAAATCAAATTTGACATAGCCATAAAGTCTCTAAGCGACACAAAGATGACTACTTCCAGGCGGAGATATGTTATGGCTGCATTGAAAGGCACGGGCAGAATGGAAAATGTACTCACTTCACCCAACCACTGCCAGTGTATTTCTCTCTAAAGAAAGCAAACGGCTGAATAATCAACTGCAACTGACTTCTGGGTCATGGAAGGAGGCGGAGAGGTTGAAACCTTGAACTACTGCTGCTGATGTACAGTATCTTTATCTCCCCGCTCCCTATGGCCTGTAGTTGCTGGTTATCTCAAAGGATGAATGACCTGCCTGCAATGAATTATGCCTGCTTATCTTCCAGACAAAGTATACACTAAGTCATTAAGTCATCTAAGAGCATAACCCCAAGGGTATTACTAAATGAATGTAAAATCCTATCCTGCTCTTAGCCCTGTGTCAGACTTGTGCGCACTGCTGGTGCAGGCACCAGGCCGGGGGGGTGGGGAAGAGGGGGCAAGAACAGCTCTCACCTGTTCGCTACCTGTTTTCCCACTATCGACCTTTTCTGCTTCTAACCCTGCAAAGTTCGATGATGACAGAGTCATAACAGCAGCCATTTCCTTCAGAGGAAGGGAAAAACACAGCCCCCTCTGACCACCAAGATTTCCGAACCCAACTGCACCAGCTGAAACAGCCAGCCAGCGCGAGACTCACAGAGAGCTCACGGTTGTCGTATTTGTGATGGGATATAATGGGTTTTGTCCAGATGAAAGGGTGCGCTTCTTCTGAAGAGCGGCATGTTTTTTAATTAAAAGAAATTGATTTAGTGACAGGATTTACAACAGGGTATCTGACAAGCCCGCTGACCTTCACACATACATACCAATGACTGAGGCTTGGTGCATTCAGAGAAGCACATCCTCGTTTGAAAAAAATTAAAGTGTTAAACATAGAGATCACCAACTCTCGTAGAAACAGAGGTACTCCTCCTAAGCAAAGTGTATCAAAGCAGGCTTAGGGTAAAGATTGATCTGCCCAGCAAGCCTTTCCAGATAACACTTTGTGAAGTTTGGTGGATAAATAACAACTTTAAATAGAGAAGAAAGAGTATGCCTGGCAAAGGGTCACCCATGCTTTGTTACAGCCTGGCAAAGCTGTAGCTCACCATTTCCCTGGGACGCTCTATTCACCATCCCTACTCCCACTGCTCCTCCTCCCAAGTTTCGCAGGAGTTAAATATCTCCTTTCAAGTATTCTCAGCGCCCACAAAAGAAAGCAGCTCAGTAGCATCCTTAATGAGAAGGGATCACACCAGCACCTCCAGACAGCACTAAACTGTTTGACACCCAACCTCTAAAGCTGCTTTCAAGGGGCTGTTGCTCAGGTTGGGTTTCAGTTTCCCATTATCTGCAGCCAGGCTGTTGAGCACCCTCAGAGGTGTTTCCTTGGAAGTGGTGGTGCGGCAGCCTCCGTGCTCCACCCTGCCTGAGCAGTAACTAAACCTGAGCTTTACCACGAAGGAAAATAGAGAGGCATCTCTGGGAAAGAAAGCAAGCCTGTTTGAATGGAAATCTGTGCCTTTAAAAAAGAGCAACAACAATCTCTAACCTTCTGCCTGCCAATACCTACATCATACATGAAGAAATGATGCTTAGCATCATTTCAGCATCCCCTCCTAAATTTAAAATGAGGGAATAAAAAATAAGAGTTAACAAAAAAAAAAACAAACCTCCCAGTTTTCTTCTTGAACTTTACTAAATGAACATCCCTCCCAGCCTGGTCACACTGATAGGTTTCCCTGAATGTTACCAGATAAAAAATAAAACCTAATCCTTGCTAGAACGTTCCTGGGACGGGGCCAGGATATTTATATCTTTCCATGGCAAAACTGAAACTAGGCCTTGTGCTGTCACTTGTGCCAAGAAAAGTCTTGCTAGGACACGGAAAGCGGAAATTGCTCCCGCTTCCACGTGGACATCAGAAAACTTTGTCTGGAAACCCAAGATGCCACACAGACAGTCAGACAGCAACCAGATTTCCTTTAGAAAGCTCCACACACCACACTACTCAAAACTTTTTGTGGGACAGCTCAGGCTTGTTGCTCTTCTGTGCCTGTGTTTTGCTCTGTTTTTCTTTTTTAACCAGGACCTTCTACATAAATAAAAACCCTTAAGTAACCCACATTTCTTTTTCAGACAGTACTTCACACCCAGAGATGTACCGAGCACCTCCAGAAACGTGATTTTAATCTTATCTTCCTATGCATAGTGGTTTATATAAGGACTTAATTTTTGTTCTCTTATATAACACCTATTTTTTCACACTGCCTCCAGCCAATACCATCAACGAGGAGTTAAACTACACGACGGTGAAAAGATTTCATTAACAGACTAGCTTCTAAGCTTGCAAGCAGTCTGCTAAAGGAAAAATAAAAGCAACAGATTTTCAGTTTTAGTAGACAAGGACAGCAAGGGCTCCCCTTGTTAGCTTCTATTTATGGTCCCACAGCAGATGACCTGAATCTCCTCCATACTCATCCCCCTCTACAGAGCCTATAGCTTAGATTATTCACTTCTTAATGAAAACACCACCTGCCAGATGGACAAGGGAATAATTACATTACCCTTACATTAATAAAATACATACAAGTCCCATTTGCCGTGCGCAGAGCGGTGCTTCGGTGCTTTACATCTGGATCTTGTACAGTAGAAAGTCATCCAGAAATGGGATTTTCCTTGCTGTATTTTACAGTAATGAAGATCAAGATCTGATTCATGCAATTGCCTAATGCAAATCTACTTGATGTGGGAAAGGCAGCTCTTGGAGTAATAAACTGCCTTTCCTTATCATCTGAGCTCGCTGGGTTTTGTAGGCCAGAGTTCAAGTATTGCATCCACGACGCGCTGCCATTCCCACCTGAAACCCCAAGCAGACGGAACGAGACACAGAAGGACGGTGCTCTAATGTGAGTCAAATAGAGGCAGGGACCTTATCTGAACTTGATAAAAAAGCTTTGGATTTAATTTTAGGGGTGAGCAAAAGTTCAAGCCAATTATGCCCCCATATCCCTAATACTATCCACAGCATCAACCAACAGCATGTCCTACCCTGGCAGCGTGTCTCGGAGCATTTCCACCTCTCTGCTAAAAGCCTCATTATTCATGTTTCTGGGAACCAAGGGGAGAGAATTAAAAAACAAAATGCCTGAATGGGCGATGTAGCACATAATAGTTTCATCATTAAAAAGACGGCCACAGAATGAGTCACTTACTTTACGGCCACGGCTCCATCTGTGTTGAACTGAGGAGTGCAGAAAATTGATTTCCCCTCCCCAGGAATGTCCTGAACCTTTATGGCTTTTATCCAGGAGGGCGAGAAGACCAGCATGTGCTTTCTGATGGTTGAATCCATTTCTCTCTTCCTCCAAGAGAGGCTACATCTTTAACAAAAAAAGGCTACGCTTTTTAAGTTTAACTTCTAGAAATTCTGCTAACATAGAAATTTTGGTGATACCATTTTTTTTCCACCTGTTCCGCTACTCCGAACAGAAGTGCTTCTCTGGGGCTAGTGAGACTTTTCCAACCTATTCCTACTTTCTTGGCTCTTGTTCCCTAGATGAAGTAAAACTGTGAAAGACCCTTTGGGGACTTATCAATCCATGTTTACAGACACTTTTAGGAAACCACTGGTTGCTCTGACTGAAAACTTCAATTCTGCCATTCAATTCAATGGTACCAGACACACATGACGTTTGCATCTCCTGGATGGCAGTTGTCCTTGCAGGGTGAAGGAAGAGGAGTACAGCTTTCTGTTTACACTTGGTCCACTCCCTCTGCTACTGGGAAAAACAGTAAAGTTTCTCCTTAAAAGGACTATCATGATTTGGCGAAGTAAAGAAGATGGAAGTAGCCCAGAGCTAACAATAAGCAATGCTGCAAAAGTCTTGCACACAAGCCATCCTGTTTTTCTGGCTGATAACTAAACACATATTTCCTTGAGGGAAGAAAACATCTCCATGAGTTTGCCTGTGACCCGAACGTCAGTTCTAGCCAGACAGCAGTCCTAGTTTCACCAGAAGCCAGACTCCAGCCCTGGATGGTTTCCATCAGGATCCCATTAAGCCTGTGCATGTGCAGCTCTCAGAATTTGCAAGAGCCACGTGTCTATTCAAGAGCAGATTTCGATGTTGTTTTTGTTTCTGGCTTCATAATAATTCTCGTGTCCCTTAAATAACAGTAGTTTTTCTGGAAATTCAGTAATTTCTTAAACATGTTCACAAGTTTACCCCTCTTATCTGGCAAACAATATTGAAGCTATCAAATGTCTGTAGCTTTTGTTTTCACTACTGAAGACAAAAGACTGTTTTTCTGAAGGATGATGTTGGTTAGACCACATACTTTGGTGCTCAGGAATCTTTTTCCCTTACCGTACAACAATGCCTGCAGAGGTCCTGCTACGTATGACTCCTGGTTTGTCTCCTGGGTTCCACCAAGTTAGTCTAAGCAGATGCGAGGTGTCACAGAACTTGTGTCACGAAACCAATAATTACCGCAGAATACAAAATATGCAAAAAAAGAAAAATCTTTACACGGGGCATGATACAGGTAGCCTGTGTCGCAGATCATCCACAATCCCAAGCAATTCCCAATGTTCTTGGCAAAAGCAGGGTATAGATCTAAATTCCCGAACACAGCAATGTTTATTGCACTAGCTCGGTGATTCACTAAGTACAGGATGTGCCCAATTATTCTGTGTATTTTTCCAATCCTATTTCATAAACTTCAGTTGCACAAGTACAGCAATACATTCTTTCTTGCTTGTCCATTAAAATTCATTTTAAGAAAGGCCATCCGACTCAAACAATAAAATCACCAACTGGCTATATGTGCTGGTTTTTTTGTTTTGTTGTTGTAACCATGGAATCAAAACCCTCAGCTGCTAAGTGTATATATTCTGTGATATAATCACTTTCTTTTTTGTCTCAACCTGCTGAGAAAAGTTTTGCTTTTAACTTAGGATGCTGGGTTTGTTCCAAACCCAAAAATTAAAAACAGCACTTCTGAGGGACACAGATATCTAAGCCAACAACATTTGGCTGCCTAACATAAAAATTAGCAGAATTGTTATTACTAAAAACAAACCATTAGATCTTTCCAAGATAAATAAAAACTTAGAATTCTGACTATCAGTCCACAAAAAAAGCTTCTCACTTAGTTTGTTTGAACACGACATCATGGATAAAATAGATACAACTTTAATTTCTGTATCTCTAAAGCTAATTTCACTACCTTAAGCAAGCTGGCTGCAAAGTCAAATTTCACCTCTTTTTTCTTCTAAGATTACTACAAGTAAAAATAAATCTTTTTATTGCCGTTGAAATATTATCAAGGTAACATGGCTGACAAGCATGTCCCATGCTCAGGGCTACACGTCCAAGACGATTTTATGAATGAAGTGTGGGTTTTGTTGCAAAAGTAGCAAAGATGACAATGTGGAAGATGAATGCTGTGCGAGGTGCCCATCTCCCACCACAACACACATGCAATGTTTACAAAAACCCCAGCAGCAATGAAGCAGGTTTCACCAGGAGAGCTCACACCACCCTACTTGAAGCAGACAGGGCAGCTTGAGGTGCAGCGGCTTCCCGCCAACCACACAGCACCCACTGGTACCAGAGATGGAAAGGAAATCTGGACTTCCTGAACCTACAGCCAGGATCACCTCGGCTGTGTCCACAAATGTGGGTGGTCTGGAGCAGTTTTGAAGCAACCCTCCTGGCCATCCTTCCACATTGCAAGCTGGCTTCATTCACAGGGCGGCTCTGCTGGGCCCAAACTAGATTCCTTTCAGAGAAAACTAAATGGGAAACTCAGGTCCAGGGATGCACCAAATGCCCTTCCATCTTTTAATGGAGATTGAAGGATCTGAAACAAATGGTCGCTTGGACAGATGCTGTGGGGACATTTGGTCCAAAGGACCAGACTAAATCTAGTCTGGAATAAAATGCCCAGTTTGAATATAGCGTAGATACAGGAGTCTCTACCCCTGCTGCTTTGATCTACTCATCCTCTCCCACTGTGCCAAACAGCACAACAAAGCTCCTGTCTCCCTAGCACGGAGAGCTGCCAGACCAGCCAGTGCCTCTTCTTATGTGTGCAGAACAGATGCCTGCCATATTTTTCCTGGACAGCCATGTATTGCACTTACAAATCATTTTATGCACTAAATTTCATGAAGAAGGTACATCCTTCAAATTCCAGACGACAAATTTGCAAGGCAGATTGGACCTCTGCTTTAACAGTGTTGACAATGCAGGGAGGCTTGTATCCCCTGGTCCAGTTGGTATGTGCTCTTCTTTGACAGTACCTGCACATCTGTTGAACCCCACCACAGCAAGTACACTGGGAGCAAAACCTGCAGTTACAAACCTGCAGCACGTACACCACTCCACAAGGCCAAGCAACACCTGAAAAGGAACTGCCACTGTTTGATGTGACCGGTTAACTAGACCACCCACTCTCTCCACTCAGCTCAGAGACTGAGCTGCTTCAAGACACCAGGATATGACAAAACAATGCCACCTAAACCAGGCTGGCCAGTTTGAAGCAAGCATCCTCCTTTCAGCAGAGGTGTACCTCCGGCAGCAGCCCAGCACTTCAAGGAAATTAGTGTCACCTAATGCGTGTGCACCCCGCAGTCACTGGTCAGGCTTTGCAACCTCACTGGAAAGAGACACAAGAGTAAGACAGGCCAAATTAAAACCCTAAGCCCATTAATCACACCCTCATGACTTCAGATAATGCAACATGCACCATATGCTTATGTAGGTCTTGCCTTTGGCCATAATCTAGATTACGGAATAAACTAGGAGCCGGGCTGTGGTGAAAAAAGGAAACAACACAAGTGAGGAGGGACAGGCAAGGGTCACGTGAATTCACTCCCTCGACAAAAGGCAGTTATGAAAAGAGTTCATACCTGAACTCAAATGGCTCAATTAACATTCCTGAAATGAAACTCATCAATTCTCCATGCAAAATGAGGCCAAAACTGATGGCACGTACCCACTCTTTGACACGCTCAACACTTGAAGTGGAGTTCAAATGGATCACTGCAGCTTCACAAAGTTCTCTGTGAAGAACTGCCAAAGGAGCAAAATTATGTGAAATACCACTTTATCATTCCTATGGTGGAAGCAATGCGCAATCACAGAAATGGCAGCAGAAGAATGCAGCTGAAGTAGTCCCCTGACCTGCTGCAAGGCACTGAGAAGGCTCTTTAGCCTTGCCGGCAAATTGCAGGGAGCTCAGCAGCACAGTCATTCCACGCCTGCATTTGTAGACAATGTTGCGTGGCATTTTAAGATCTGCGTTAACAGAAATCCTTTAAATAAAAAAAAAAATCAAATGAAAATTGGACATACTCAAATTATATTATTTCCATGCTATGTTAAATATGAATTCTGTTTGGTATAACCATGGAATATTTCACATGAAAAAAAAATAATTTTGAGGGGGAAATGAGCCATGTGGAGACTTACAAAGATTTAAAATCAAACACATCAGAAAATGAGTAATTCTATTAGACCAATTGTTTAAAGTCAATGTCTTTCTAAAAAACACGCTGTTTTTCCAACAAATTTCAATCAGATATAGGAAGTTTTGGATCAATTGATGCGGTACATGGCTACGTGGTTCTTTCTGATCCTAAAATCTGTCTGTGCTAACAGCTAAACTAGAAAACATCTAGCTTATTTTCACCTCCCTTGCACCAACAGAGAGCTTTCTGAGGGAGTTTCATGAACACGAGTTGCTGAAGGAGCTTGTTACCTCCCACGGCAGTGGCTCCAATGAAACACCAGTGGGCCCTGTTAGGGTCAGGGCAATGCTGCAGGCTGCCCATCGTGCCAGGTCTGGGATGGAGAAGTGTCAGGAGAGGGATCTATTTCTAACTTCGCTTCAATGGCTGCTGTGACCTTCAATCCTATTACTCAGTGGAAGAAACATCAAAAGACAGATACGCACTTGAAGAAATTACAAAATTTGTTCCACTTACATGTGGAAACAAATGCGCCACAGACCCAGATCACTCTGAAGGTCCTGACAATGGACATGAACCGAAGGCAAGGCGGAAGAGAGATCAGATCTCAAATATACCTGTTTTCTGGATACATGGTTCCCCCCAGCTCCCTCAACTGATTCACAGACACCTATGCCCAAGTCTTTGCAGAACAGGGTTTACACTGGGGAAAGAACAAGCCCCAGAGGGAAGCTGTCCCTGTGATCCTTTAACGCTTAACATGTTCTCTCAACAGCCATAGTCTCGACATACAAAGCACCTGAGTATTTATTCTGTCTTCCAGAATCTTTGTCTTGCCTCTGTATAGTGAAAGATGGTTCTAGGTGATAAAACTGTGTTAATTCCTGCAACTCCACCTGGCAGAAACAGCAGGACACTTCAAAAAAATGTGGTTTGCATGGAAGGCATTTACCTTACAGGGGGCTCTAATGCACACAATAGAAAATGTCTCTATCCTCATCAAAGACCTGCTATCAGCTCAAAATCCCATTAGCTTAATAAAACAGAAAAAAAAAAAAAAATGAGAAAGCGGGGTTGTGGGGGGCAGGGAACTGCCCAGAACCTCTTGTGTATTTACAGTTGCATTCAGCCCATCTGAAAGGGCTTGTTTATACCCAGGTAGAAAGCCCAGACTGATGCTAGGATTGGGAGTCTTTTTCTGAGACCAAAGAGATCAGATTCAGATACCTGTGGTGGCTATGTGGTACTTAAGTGCCATAATGAGAAAGACATGGAGTGGAGCAAGTTTCCTCGAGAGCACGATTCAACCCAGCAGAGACGTGAGCTACGATGCGGAGGACGCTCTCCTCCCTTGGGCACACAGAGCCCTTGTTGGGTGCCCACAGATCAGGGGATACAGCAGTGCCCGGAGGAGCTGATGGGGAGAAGGCAGCTCCAGGTAACACCGCTTCCCCCAAAGAGGCCCGGAATTACAGTAAGGAAACCTGCAGAGGCGACTGTTTTGCCTGAGCTTTCAGTTACAGTAATCTTAGATAATGTGAGTGACAATAGTAGGTAATAAACAAATGCATAAATATCCAACCCTAAGCCTCCTGAGCTCCTTTGATTCCAGTGAGCCGCACCATCAAACACTTGCAATGCTGCAAACCTTGCCAGGAGGCTGGGGAGAGACACCAAAAACACACCACCAAACGTACCACGCTGTATCTCAGCGATAACTGACCTGCGCTAGCTGCTCTGCTGAAAAGCAGTCCACAGAGCAGGGAAAGGAGAACTCGCCCTCCAGAGCCAGGGCTCTGCCTGGGGACAAACACCGGCTGGCCAGCATTCCCACCCCATGCACAGCCTAGCTGCCACCACACAGTGTGGGCAGGTGTCCCACCTGCCCAGCTGGCAGGGGCAAGCCATGTTCACCTGTGCTGAGAGCAGAGAGGACTCAAAGGCTAAATATCCTTCTCAGACAGGAACTACAAGCACAAACCATGATTTTCATTAGCAATTTCTCTGCTGCAGTGATGCTTTCTCAAAACATACCAACGCGCACCATTAGAAGCGTACGTACGATGCTTCTACCCCTCCCCAACCAGGCTTGTTAATAAAACACAAAGGCATCCTCTTAAGCAACCTTCCTCGCGTAACTCCCCCTCAAGCCAACAGTAGCCAACCACTAAAAACAGTTAAAGGTAAAAGCTGCTCCGTGAAGGTCCTAAAGATGACAGGAGTGCTGCGTGCCTCAAAGGAATCATTTGTCCCTAACATCTCAAGCATTCAGAGATGGACAGAGAGACACTTGGCTTAATGCTCCTTCCCCTCTCCCCTCCCTTCCTTTTTGGAAAGGGTATTGTGGTTGAACACTTTGCTCCAAAGTACCCATAACTACCCCAGCTTTAAATGCCTCTTTCCTCCAGGAATCATTTTGATGTAGGCCACTCTATTTACACTGCTCTTCTGTAATCGGGGATGAAAGAACACCGCTCGCAAGACACGCCTGCTTGGTTCGAAACCCATCTCCAGGCACTGCCAACAATAGGACTGCTTACGGCTAATCCATTTACTCGGCTTACCTGTTAGACTCCCATCCCCTTAATAAGTGCCACACAGCAGCTTCACCGAACTTGGAAAACTGCTAAGTGACCCGTAGTAACCTCCCCTGTGCCACGTACTTGGAAAGCTGTGGATTTGGATTAAGACAGAAGCAAACCAAAATTGTCGTGGAGGTTGCGGTGGCCTGCCAGTGAGAGAAGGCGCCTACGCCTTGCCCTGCACGGAGACAGCGCTGTAACCATTGGTGGATGCAAGCACGTCCCTCTCCATGGCCAACCTTCTTCTCTTCAAGAGCTTCAGCGCTACTTCCCGGTGCAAACGGCAACGCAAAGTAACAGGCAAACAAAAAGCAGCAGAAAATGGATGCTGGAGCTTCAGTGCTTTTAGAAGAGCTGCAGCTCCTGCATCTACAAAAAAGCTAAATACTTCATCATGTGCACAGCAGATAGGAAAATGGATCAAGAATATAGAAAAAGGAATGGAAGACCCACATTATTTCCACTTAAAACAAAATACTTAGCATATCAGGACTAGATGCCTTTCAAGTAACCTCAAGCTCAGTCAGAATTTATGGGCTTGATGCAGGAATTATTAGATGAAATTTGATGTCCTGTATGTCACAAAGACCTCAGACAATGACCATAATGGGTCCCTCCAGCTTTAAAAACTATTAATTCTACTTGGTATGTGCTATGAACTCAATCACATTTTGTAGCTAGCAAAATATACACAAATATTATCACATTGCTGCAAAACACAAGCTAAAGAAGAAACAGTTTAAAAGTCACAAAAGCATTGCAAAAGGAGGCTTCTTAGTGCATCTTAAGACAAAAGTGCACTAACAAATTAAAAACAAAATAAAATAGACACTTCATAAAACTCATCTAGATCTAAGGCAGTTTCTCCTCACATTACCCCAGTGGCAACACACAGTATTTTTAATAACAATTCTTGGTTAACAATTAGTATAAATAATTATAACAAAATGCATTCACCTATTTTCTGCACATGAATGGAAAAAAAGAATAAAGGGAAGAGAATTCTCTTTTCAAATCCACCACCTGGACCTTAGTTGATAACAAATGCTCTTTACACATGCTGTATTTCAGCATGGAGAAAAAAAATTCCTAGAGAATAAAATACTTTGACTCGAAACAGCTATTTCCATTATTAGCACTAGCAGACATTAGCAGTTAACATCTTTTTCATAAGGATGCATCCTACTTTGTGCCTAGCCTGGATGAGGGACTCGTAGTTATATGAACAGAAAGTACCAAGAGATGCTTGCTCTCTCCTAAAGCTTATTTAGAGCAAGATGCCTCTTTTCCACGTCTTGGGGAAATGTAGGTAGGTGAGAGAAACATACTTTTCAGAAACTACAGTGGCACTTCGCATCCCTCCAACATCTCTCCCTTCCCCTTCATGCCATCACCTCCCATCCCGACTCCCTATGAGGCTGAAGGGTACATGCTTACTTACACTTGTGAGTTGATTAATCAAGGCTGCCACTACATAAAATGAAGTAGATTGGTCTCCAGCATATTTCTACATTAATGTCACTTCACTTAATCCAATCTCTTTATTATACTCAATCATCACGCATAGTTTTCAAATTTGCAGCTAATTATTAATAGAAAGAATTTTCTGGAGATTTTTTTCCCCTAACAGAACAGAAAAAAAAAAAAAGACTAGTCTGTCTTTTTTTTTTTAGAACTGGCTTTTTCTTAGTATTAAAAAGGATCATATGACAACAGTTTTGCAGTGTATCGTGCAAGGTCTGTTGGAGTCAATCCAATTTCTATACAAGTGCTGCCATTTGGACAACAAAGCTGCCTTATTGAAACGGGCAGGCTTCATCTTAATTCTGGCACTACTGAATGGAGAGCACACACTAGCTGGGGAACAATGAACCAAGAAAAGAGTTACAAATCTCTCGTGACAACTGCATGCCAAGGAAGAGAAGATGCATTATGATAGCGTTGTTTGCTCTGCTCCTTCCCAAGATCACTTTCAAACAAAAACGGCTTTTTTTATGCCCCAAACTGAAAGTCCTTTCCAGATTTTGCACATGTATTTTCCAACTCTCATCACCCATCCAGTGAGACCATCCATTACAGCTCTGCTCCTTGGACAAAGGTAAGAAAAAAAGAAGGTCCCACATTCCCACTCCCTTCCCTTTCCTCCCATCCTCACCTGTCACCCCTGTTACTTGGAGCTTCCCCTGCCATTTTCATGTTTAAAGCACATACAACTGGACTATTGTATTGTTCTGGGGGGGGGGGGGGGAAAAAAACAAAAAACAAAAACAAAGGGCAAATGGTTTTTGATTTACATGACTTAGTTCTCAGTGAAACTTAACTTTCAAATTCCTGAGATTTCTTGAGGTTTAGCTTAGTGCAAGAATGCCTGCCTTGACTTTGGTTCCTGCAAGAAATGTGGGTAACTGGGCTGACACTGGTCCCCAACCCATCTGGGGACACAAGCTGAAACTCCATACATGACGTGTTTTGATGCACCATTTCATATGGCTGCAGGAATATATGCTAAATATACGCTAAAGCGTACAGGTAATGAAATATCTTATTCAATAGCGTGCATTAAATCCCTTACAGAACAGGTTAAAAAATTCAGTCTCCTACCTAGTGCTTCCTTCTGTGGTATATTTTCAAGTGGGAGCAGAAACAACCAATATAAGCCCACTAAAAAAAAAAATTCAAGATAGCAGAAGATGACCTATGTGACATAATCGAGGGGAATACACACTCCTAGGCAGAAAGAGTTGGTGACTCCAGGGCAAAGCTTTTCCATTTTGCTTTAGCTTGCACTGAAAAGAGACTCAGACTGCCTATATGGGAGAAAACCAAAATTTTTCTTCCATTTCAGACAATTTCACCAGTGTTTGCAGTAATTCTAGAAAACACAGCAATGTGTATTTATCCCGACCAAGGATGATTACAGCTCTTCAGGCTGCTTGCTTTTTGGTAGGATAAATGCAAGGACACATAGACAACCACAGAAACATGCATACACATAGGAAGATAGGACAAAACCTTGTGAAACCTGAGAAACAGGCCAGCTGAGTCCATGAGCTTCAACGTAATGAGTTTCTTAAAACCTTTCAGGTATTTACTCTGGCAAATACAACCTGATAATACAAGTATTTGTAATATAAATCAAATACAGGTGCGTGCATGTTTTTTTAATTAAAGCAATTACAATCTTTTAAATATTTGAATATAAAGCTTTGCTTGGTAATTCTGGTAAGAAGTTCAGGAAAACACCAGCTTCAAAGACTCCTGGAAAGAAACACCAGCTCATCACAAAATGCTAGGCATTTTCAGAGAGATTTTTCAAGGACAGCTGCAACAGCTTTTTCTTCATATCCCAGTAAAAGGCAACAGGAGTTGAGAGACCAACTCTTCTACTAGACCTGAAAGTCTCCTCCTGGCTATTCAAATAGAAACACCAGAAAGCATGAAAGCATCTACATTAAAGCCATTTCTGTCACATCTGGCTTCAGAAACCAGCTAATTCTGATTTATATTAAATGTCTCTTGGAAAGGGAGGACGCAGGGTCAAAAGCAGGACTGGCACCCTTCACATGCCCGTACATACAGGAAGGAGAAAGATCTGGCACTTTCTTTTCCTTATTAATAAATAACTTTGAATTCTCACTCAGCAAAAAGGAATCAATTTTTTTTCCTTTGGTGAACTGTAGCATCTTGGCAGCAAACACAGAACCCAAGTTTAATCTTTCCAGATCAAGTCCTCAAGCTTGGATGATGTGAATGAAAATATGCAAAGAGAGCTCTTCTCTCTGTGAATAATTGCATGGGAGGGAGATGAAGCAAGTCACAGATCTAATGAGTAGATTTGCTCAGCTCAGACATTTTGCTGTCCGGAGAGGGAAGCACAGCTTTTGTTTTCTTTGACGAAAAAAGATTACTGCTCAAGTTTCTTTTGAGAGAAGGAACCTGAGTCCACAGCCTACAACTGCTGCTCACTTGCCTCTAATGTGAATTACTCAAAGATGGGCAAAATTAAAAGCCCTGGAAGCTGGGAAATTTTGAGAACATCACAAGTAGGTAAAAAAGTAAAAAGCCCAGTCATTCAAAGTACTCGGAGAAGCCCCTGGAACTATAAGGGCTGTGCAGGGGTCCAGGCCAGGGGATGTCCTCCAGTATTGCTAGAGGAATGGGCACAGTGAGACAACAGCAGACTCAGGCTGTGCCTAATGGGTCCTCCCACCAAAAATAAATTACAAAATACAGTGCGAAAGGTACTCTAAGGCAATAATCACCAATCTGCTAATAAAGGCAAAGGTCGTTAAAAAAACTGCTAGACCAGCTAACATGAAGATCTCAACTCTCCACTGACCACTTTGCTTGAAGACCATAGCTAAAGCTGGCTGACACAAATCCATCAAGAGTTCACCTTTCCATTTATCGGAACCAGTGCTCACAGTGCTTAGTAACCTATCAACATGGGTACAACACACTGCACAAGGAGACATCAAAAAGACAACTGAGGTCTCCAGCAGCTCTTAGGGATGCTGAAAGCTCTGCAAGACCTCGCCTTTGACCCCCAGAAAGTACAGGAGTACCGAGATGATTTGGGTCCAAAGGCTCAGACTGCTCTGGGAAAAACCTCCAAGCAGCTCTCATCTCAACTGTGTCAACCTCGTTAGAGAAAAATAGGCAATTATCCAAAGCAGCCATCACAAGTTCTAACCAAGAAAAGCTGCTGATGAGAGAAGATACCAAGTTCTTCAATTTTAGAAATAAACAGAAAATGTGCTTTTGGTAAGAAAAATCTACTAACTTGCTCCCTAAAACTTTTGACCCAAGCTCTGAGAGAGGCAACTGAGTGCTGAACACAAGCATCTCCCTTGTCATTGTTCAATACATTTAAATCCATAGGTAATCACTCTGATAAAATATACCAGATCTTGGACTCAGTCTACTCCATTGCATGTAATTTCTAAAGAAAACCCCAGTAAATAAATAACACCTAGCAAACTTATCATAACAAGTCCCTAGAAAAGAGGGTTCAGGGTATAAGGCTGCAACTATCACCCGTCCTTCAAGCAAAGGAAGATGGAAGGCGAGTGCTGTGGAGTCAGCTCTACTGTCCTTCATTCAGGTGCCAGTGATTGAGAAATGCAATGCAATTCAAAAAATTCAAAAATGAGAGTTTTTATGCTCTATCTGATTATCAAGTGTTTTAAGATTACACTTATGTAATCAGACTAACAATGCAAAAAGAAAGAAATCCAGCTTTGGCATAGGGGTTGCTTTTTTTTTTTGTGACCTTTTTCGTTAAAGTATCATGGAAAGCACAGATAAATTTCCAGCAGAGTAATACTGGAAATTGTTTTCATTTGATTCAGAAATTCCAGAAAGGAAAAGGAAAAAAAAACAACCCAAACTTAAAAGCTGTAAATAAGGAGACATTTAGAAGTGCCTAGTCTATTCAAGGGAATTTTTAAAGTTCAAGAACCAGCTCTTTTAAATCTTCTTCATTTGACTTTGTTTTCAGCCTTATAAATTCAGCCCAACCAAGGGGAAATGAACATAGATTTAGAAAGAAGTGCTGAGGAAATAAGATGAGCTCCTTTATGTTTCCCAAGTGAGGAGAGGTCACTCTCTAAAACAACGTAAAATATGGTATTAATTTCAGTCAGCTTGTCATAACACACTGAAGGTCTGAGCTACTTTCTAGCAACACGCTGAGCCAGACTGAAAACAATAATAATAACAGTCCAACTCCCAAATGACATTATTCTCAAGCGCAGAGGCTCCCGACACAGAGAAGTGGGCAGCAGAGCCTTTCAACACCAAATAAGCCAGCTTTTGTGCTGCCTTAACGTCCTCGCACAGACATGTCCTGCTTGACTGCAGAACCATCCTAAGTCACAGCGATGTCCTCTTCTCTTGTCCTTTCCCGTCTTGAGACGAGGATGCTTCTGGGAAAGTGCTCGACTTCTTGGACAGAACTTGTTTAAGCACAGCCTAAAAACCCTCCCCATACCCAGCTGCACTGATGCTGAAGGCGCAAATGTCATGCTAAAGTAAGAGTTTGGAACATGATCCCTAAACGTGGTAACTGAAAAAAAATAAATATTTCTCAGTATGTTCTTTTATTGTCTGGGAAAGTTGTTCACACTGTTCCTTAACAGTCTGTGGAAAAACAGAATTGTATTCCAAAACTAATGTCACATTATGACATTAACTCAATTTTCATTCCCTTCTTTTTGAGTCAGAAGATACAGAAGAACATCCCAGATTAAACAAAAAATATATGGAATATTAGGAATATGTAAGAGTTGTCTGGCATAATCTTGGATCTGCATTTGGATAAAATCAAAATGACAAGTAGGCAATTGCAAATTAATTTTCTCTTTTTCCTGCTTAGAATTCAATTAACTCCTTTTGAGCAGCAAATTATGACCACCACGTGCACAGGGCTAATGAAACAACCCCCCAAAAAAATAATTCCTGGAGACAAAGAAAAGGGAGAAGTTACTGAAGGGCAAATAACCCTAACCACTGAGAAGTACCCAAAAGATGCAAGGGATTTACAAAGCAGTCAAGCCCATTCGATTAAATCTGAATTCTGAAATGATTTCTGCTGAGGAGGAACCATTTCACCTAGCATATTATGCACTGATATAATTATTAATACGTCTTCATTCTGGCAGGGAGAAGTAGCTCCTGACCAAAACGGTGAGCCAATTATAGCAGCAACCTACTAACATTTGCTATAGGAAAATGATGCACAAATAATGGCCACAAAAAATGGCCCGTTTTATGTTTGCTCTGAATACACCTAATTGCCTACAACAGAATGAAATTTTAAAGATATTGCAAAGGAAATGTTTGGGGTTTTGAGTCACCTGCCTGGACTCTAAGCAATGAACGGAGCCTTTTGGTCTCCTGGCTCGGACTGATCCCAGCACCTCCTGCCTGAGGGAAGACAGCTGTAAATCACACCCCGCGAGACCGTGTCAACATCCTCCATCTTCAAATGGCCTGGTAGGATCACCCCATACCTGGCAACGCTTGCAAGATCACGTAGGCAGTTGCCTCTCAACCTTTAGGATTTAAATTTTGCTGGCCCAACATGCAAGGAACTCAGAAAACCTCTTGAAACGCGTGGCCTCTGAGTGAAACGGCTTGCACAACGTGCAAGAGGATGGGAGGAGAGAGGAACGTTTTCAGATTTTGCCCATCTTGCAGAACAATCTTAATTGCGTCATGTATTAGAGACAATAACGAAGGATCTGAGTTGACATTGTGTGGAGGCACAGCACCAATTTGAAACAAAATCTCAGTCTAAAAAGAATAAACACAAGTTCCTCAATAAAGTACTGACTGGAGTCAGCAAAGGTGGGAAGACTGAACAACTGTGTCCCAGCATCATGAAGAAATATTTATTCCTAAAGAAAGAGGTTTGCTTAACACAGGTGATTGGGGAAAAAGAGGCAGAAGGTTCCTAAAAGACAGGTTGCTTTTGATCCTCTTAATATACTAGATTAAAAACAATTTAATTTCTTCTTGACAGAGGTCTTGGGAGCATCTATATCTTGGCTAGCTTTAAAATACTTTATAAACAATTCAGTCCCATCTCTTGCTATTTATTCCTTTAAAGGAGAGTGTTAGGTAGGAGAAGCTAGTTCCTGCAGCCAAAAATGTATTTAAATGCAGAGATGCTACCTGATTGAAGCATCACAAACTTCCCTTTACGACTTTCCAGTCTCTAACTTGGACATCTCCCCATGGGAAGCAGGGAATCCTGAGGATGATGGGAATTGCTCACATCTGGGTTTCCCAAAAGGCTGCAGATGTCCTGGTGGACACAGCACTCGTGTCCTAAGCATTCAGCCTGACTCCAGCATACCAGCACTGATACGTCTTACACACTGAGACCAGGTTGTCCTAGCAGCTCAGGGTGGAGGGGCCTTCCCCCATGAGAAGGAAAGAGATAGCAGCCACTGACTACCACCTTGCCATCATAAACCTTCTGGCATCGATATGGCCGATTTTCACATTAATTTATGCCGTTTTTAACAGGGAAGGACTCAATTTCACTGAGGTGAGCAGCAAGGACAGGGTGAAACATTTCTTTGGCTTTAACTGGTAACGTGTAGAGCCAACATCTGGAGAAGAAGCCTGGCCTCGCAAGAAACTGCCTGGGTAGCGTGCCAGGAGTGGATATTTCATACACCACCACAACAGAGCAGTACGTACAGGAGTGAGCATGTGCTGGCCCTTTGCGTGCCCCTATTTGTGTTTGCAACAGTGTGCTGGGCAGTACAGGCCCTCTTCCTTTGGCTGCCCCTAGAAGGAGTGGGGAGACCCCAGTAGAAGGGATGGAAAGCTGTCAGCATCCCAGCTAAAGCTGCTCTGCCGTGTCTGCCAGCATCCTCCCCAACAGCCCCTGGGCAGCAGGAACACCCCCGAGGTACAACACCTGCTCCAGAACAGGAAAAAAAGTCTCTTATCTGGTGCAGCATCGCCTCGGCAAAGGAGCCTGTGAGAGGCGTGCAATAAAAACATCGCTGGGACGGTTGTGGCTGTGGGGAGCCCTTTCAGAGTCATAAGGCAAGGCAAGGCCGCTGCCCCAAGGGACTTGGAACCGCATTTGAGCTGATAACCACACAAGCACACACACACAAATGGGCGCAGAACTAAAAAAGCCAGAGGCGAAGGGGAATCACATTTAAGGAATAAAAACAACAGCAGCAAAAAAACTTTCTTTCCTCCCCACAGAATCTTTAGAGGGTTTTGAGTCCATTCAGTCATGGCATTTTCACACAGGGTTTGTTTAGGTAAACAAATTGCTTTTAATCAACTTTGTTAGCCCTCCTAAGCCATTTGTTAAATGCAGGGTAATTGCAGGATGTGGAGGTGACAGTTTTACCAAGAACCTTTTTCCTCTAAAAAGCTCCTTCACTTGCTGCTAAGAAGCAATCTGCACTTTGTACCAAGACCACCCTTAAAAAAACACTTCCCTCTTTTGGGGGAAAAAGAACACAAGCTCTGAACCGTGTCTCTTTCAGAACGAATTTCAAAAATACTAAAACTTGCTGGCTAACACCCAAAAGGACTTATACTCATCAGCAAGATAATTGAGGCTGCCTTTTCTAACTATCCAAGCCAAATTCAGCCTGTGCAGCACTGGCCCAATCCCTCTGCCTTCCAACAGATGGACAAACCGAATCCTCGGATGTGGCACCAACCCCTCCTGAAACCCATGGATGGCACAGGGGCTCACACCCTCCCCAAAGCACATCCTGAGTTTTCTGTTTTTCTACTATAAATTAAAAAAAAAAAAAAAAAAAAAAACAACAAAAAACTGCAGCACACTTCAACACTATTTGAAAACAGTATCGAACTCCTCAAGACATATGCCACCAGTCTCAAGTATAAGGTCTCAGAAATGTTCTTTTAGTGGTTTTAATGGCCCCTGTCCCCACTACACTAATTGAAAAAAAGACAAAAAGCAAAGCCTTGCCCCTTTGCAGCTCAGCCTTGCCATGCTGCATGGGCTTCGGGCATAGAGTGGTATTTAAGATGACCTGGGAAGGCGCCAGATTAAACAAAGCCGGGCGCGGGCCGGCGCAGCGGCCGAGCCCAGGTTCTGTCCTGACCTATATTCACGCCCCGGCAGCTGAGCAGGCCTCAAATCATCTGGCCAGCACAGGATGGGGGAAGTGGCCAACAAAAATCTGCAGGCAAGGAGGCCGTGCAGCCCAACCCAAATTTCTTCAGAGATACAAATAAAAGATCACATTCACTGCTGAACTAATAGATGTTACACCTGTGGCATAGCTTGGCTTCACATGGCAGACCATACATCTTCAGCCCTTCAGAAGACCTCAGATGCCAGGGGAAATGCTTGGGTTGGGTTTGCTTTTGTCAGAAACCGCAGAGTGCAGCAACGGGACCAGTGACGGAGAAGGACCTTTCATTTCCTCAGCACCAGATTGAAATCCCACCTGGGTCAGCTTCTGCTTCCTGCCTGATAGCTGTTAAAAAGCCTCCATAAAACGAGTTGGCTGTTTTAATCCAGTTTCAAGTGGATTGTGCTTAGATCCCAAAGTGGTAAAAGCTTTAGCAATCAAGTGGACATGCACATACCCTCCACGTAAAGCTCAGTACAACCAGTACTAATCAGCAGCAGCCATGCAGGAGAGAAGCCAAGGACAGAGAGGAGGCTGGAAATCCAGTTACCCACTCCATTCCTAGAAATGATTCAGCTAGATTGGACTTACAGCAAATGGGCAGAAGCACAACAAGCAGCTTGTCTTTGCTCCCTACGTTTTATGAATAAGTGTTTCAGCTCCTGAACCCTTGATCTTTCTTCCCATAAAATGCTATTGCAAAAGCCAACTCATATTTTCCACACACATGGAAAAGTATTTGCTACCCATTCAATTCCTTAAACAAACACATGCACTTACTAACCAGCTTTCTCCCTCACCCTCTTTGCACTTTTTGCTTAGAAAATGCTTAGGCTTCTTCTTTTCAGGTCTTTTCATTTCAATATTATAGTATTCTTTCTGCCTGCTCCATCTCTAACTTTCAGAGGGTAGCAGACTACTTCAGGATGATGAAGTAATTTTAAACCATTAAAATGTTTGGGTTTTTTTTTATTTTATTTTAAACCATTAAAATGAATACTAGGATTTCTGCTTTCTGTTTACAACCTTAGAATACAGTGTTTTCCTGTGAGATTTTTCACTCTTGTAGAGCAGCTGATGAATGAGAAACTAGTAAACGCCTTTTCTGCATTGTAATAAAATAATTATTTTTAAAAAGTCTTAAACTCCCTAAAGCAGAGCAAATAGGAGAGGCGAAGGGGGTGTTTGGGAAGTTGTACACGTGCAGTAACTATGTGTTACTTCCAAAAACATGCTTCCAGCTGTTATCTATAAATATTGGCTTGAAAATGAAGCCCTGGACCAAGTGCCAGCACAAGTCGAAGCCGTCAGCCACTCGGCTGACATCGTGTACATGCCGTGCTGTCACAGAGTGTGCTGGTCCCTCCCGTCCCGGTGTGTCACGGACATTGCATCGCTGTCAGTGAAATAACGCAGCCGCCCCACTGCTTTTTTTTTTTTTTTTCCAAATGACAGCTAATTTCAACACAATAAATCTCTGAGCCTAGGCCCAGCTCTATCGCTCACGCAGGCCAATGGTACACTGCTTGTTAGGACCTTTCTTTTTCCTCCACCATGGCTTTATTTGGGAAAAATAACCCTCTTGCCACCTGAGAGATGTCATGATTAAGCTCAAAGATTGGCAGCCATGTTATTGCCTGTCGTTATCCCCTTAGGCCTCTGGGATTACTGCTTTCACTGACCATTATCGGCACTCTCCCAGGAGCCATGCGCCACGTTAAATGGCCTCTCCGACAGCCCCTGCAATCCACCACAAACCCTGAACACTCCTAAAAGGCCCCAGCAGCCGCTGACAAATCCCAGCAGCAAAACACATGAAACTTTTCTGGGCACTAACGTGGAAGCAGCAATAGGTGTGATAAGTACCATCTCGCTAGGCTTCTGCCCTTCATTGCTGTTCGGCAGGCCGACAGCCATGGCCAGCCTGCCCACACGGCTTTCAAAGAGCATCTCGATGCCGTGGTCACAAGGCAGAAAAGTTCGTTTTTCCAGCTTTATCCACTATTTACCTGTGGCAAACCTGCCGAGTGCCGCTCTTTATAATGGCAGAGCTGTCTGTGGCCACTGCTTGTCATTTTAGCGAGACACTAGAGTCCATCAAAACATCTTACAGTATGGTTCAACCACAATTTTACAAAAACACTGCAGTTTCCTTAAAAAAAAAAAAAAATTGTCAAGAAAAAAAATCCCTTTTTTCTGTATTCTGACAGCACAGGAAAAATGCACTTTGGGAGAGCTTTCAAGAGGGTATCCCAAATGATGGACACACAGAAACCACTGCCGATCTCTCCGGAGTACTCTCTTCTCATTTTGACAATTAAATGTATTAGCGTAAGGTTCAGCATCAGCTGCAGCTGTGAATGCTCTAGCTGAAACCTGCAAGCTACATACTTGTTCAACCAGATTCATGTTATTATCTTTTCCCTTTCCCTTCGTTGTGGCAAGAGTAACAATTTAATTAGATAGGGGAAGAAAAAAAAAAAAAAAGCCCGTATTATTTATAACTATCACGCAAGACATTATTTTTAGCCAAAGAACTCCTAAGAAAGAAGCAGTGCCCAGACTGATTTTCGTGTACAACTTCCTGAATTTGTGATTCAGAGCCAAATTTCAGGGACAAGTTTAATTTAGGTTTTGATCCTTTCGACCTCGGTGCATTAGCAAGAGCTCTGGTTTTACTGCCTGCAGCTTCACTGCTTCCGAGCTCTACAGATCTAAAACTCAACAGGTCCATCAGCTGCAAAACCAGCAACGCTTCAGAAAAGGCAGCCTTCGGAGAAATAAAGCAGTCAGCCTCCTGCAGTTCTCAGGGAAATTTGCGAGGCGGGGGAACGTGTACCCGGGCGCAACACCACACTGATAGGAGTGGGACATATCCCGTTACAGGAACTGCGCATTCGCAAACAAGTGCTGGAGTCACAGGCTGTTCTGTGCCGTGCGGTGGAGATAACACCGACAGGCTTCACGCTGCAAATTCACCCGACCCAGCAACCTTGCTTTTTTTTGTTTTTTTAACCTGAACTATATTTGACTTCGCTGTCAAGTATTTCAGCACAGCTGCTATTCTCAGGTTCTCCTAAAATACACACAGTAGATACTGTACTACTGCACATATAAACATCCACCTTCCTACCGCAGCTATTTATGATTAAAATAACTTTTCTCCATTTCTGATTTCATTTCCTCTCTCCAGGCCCCCTTCTACATTGCATAGGACGTGCTTTCAAGACTGCACCCAGGACCAACCTCCAGTGTGAAATAAAGCAATAAAATGTTAGCCTAGTTAAAAGTTTAGAATTTAATGTCCAGGTTCCCTTGTGAGTGACCTGTAAAGAGGATTGATCTCCAGTGCCTCAGGGTTTAGGTAAAAGAAAGGACTGAAAGTCAGCAACGGGCTACAGGGGTGGTAGAGGGGAGCTGCCTGTCATCTGCTATCCCCTCAGATATGACCAGTGTCAGTTCCAGTCTCTGCTGGGCTTATTCCATATCTTACTGGGGATTGCACAGGACAACTGCTCTCTAAAATTCTGACCCAACTGCAGCTATCAGGGTCAAAAATTGTGCAGTTGCACAACAGCTGCACTCAGCAGTGGTGAATGTTACTCTGTCTAAAAACAAACTCCTTGGGTGAAGAAGAACATACATGCTTTTTGGCTGCACTGGAAGAGGACAAAACAGCAGTGTGCACTTTAACAGGCTCTTCCACTCTTCTGGGACACTTTCACAGTTCAGGGGTCCTCCACTGACATGATGCACGACAAGGAGCCAGTGGCTCCTCTGCACTGAAACCCGCACCATCACCTCCTGAACTCACCCGTCCAGCTTGGCAAAGGGTGTTCCTCATGCAAATAAATCTTGTTTCCATCCACCCTCGCACCAGACAAGTGTGGAGGTAAAAGCATTAACACTGCAGTTACAGAGCTGAGGAGGCCATACACAGGAACAGACACTTCGATCCACCCGGTCACCCTGTTTTTAGCTGAGCTCCGAGCAGCAGCTCTCTACCACACTCAGCCAGCAAGTGGTAAGGATGTTCAGACATATGTTCCCAGCACCTGGTCCTTATCCAAAACCTCCCTTAGAGGTTCCCGTTCAACGCAAGAGGATCTTGCTCTAATCTAACGGATCTATTCTTCCATACTTGAATATGTTCAAGCACAAAGCTTCTTTTCCTCTCCAAGCTATTGCACAATGTGCAACTTCAGCATGACATTAGCTTTGACGCTTCTGGAGGGCTAAGAAAACCCCTCCTCACCCTCAGAAACGTTACTCTGGACATAGCTGAGCCTATGGCATAGCCTCATGCCCTGTCCACTGATCATCCTGCCTACTCAGCCAACTATTAAGAAATAATTAACCCACACTGAGGCACAGGCTTCTTTCTGCCTGATGGGATGGGGCCTCAAGTTTTCAGCGTGAAGTTCCTTTGCACTGAACCCAGTATGTCCTAGAAATCTTTCTGTGGGCAGCTGTACTCTGCATGAACAGTGATATAAACAACAGAGATTAATGGGGTTCATCTCTCACTGTTAGAGGAAAACAAATACAACTGTTGCAGACCATTTTTACACGATAAAGGATTTCAGGGAGTGTTGTTGAACCCAGACTCTGTGACCCCGGGGCACGCATCCAAGCACAGCAAGAGGAAGCACCCACCGCAGGGCACTGGATAGGAATTACTCAGTTCCTGAATCTGAGCCACAAGGCACCCTTGCAGGTCCCAGCTGTGGGCATGGACACTAGCATCGCAAGGCTGTGTTTCAGCAGCACTGCACTCTGCGCTGCCTCCTGCACGGAGTCGCTTCTACTCATTTACCCGTGCTTAGAATCCGCTGCACAACTGAAGGCTCATCGGGAAACAAGCAGCAGCTCTATTTGGTTTTGGTGGAATGCAGAGCACGAGAAGTGGTTGGCACCAGCTTGTGTAATTTCAGTCTTTCTTGGATGCTAAGAAAGGTTGCATATTGCTAAGATTCTTGCTGTTGCCACTAATTCACAAATGCAGAAAAATGTTATTTAGCTGTCTTAAACACGATCTAATCAGAGGTCTTATCCCACTGGAGTGGAGATGGTGCAAATTCACAATCCCAAGCAGCACATTTCCCTCCAACAACCACAGGACAGCTACCTTAATCCTACAGTTAAGCCCAACCAAGTAGCTGGATACCTCAATAAATACACACACTCTGAACCTCTCACTTGCTTACATAATTCGGTAGGTTTCCTAAAGAGCTGTTGTTTCACACAAACCTTAGTCTTCCTTCTCCTTGCTTTTAGGTTTCCCTTTATTTATAATTAAGGAATTTGCATGAGGACTTTATAGCAACTTGTGCTTCTAGGATGGAGAAGTGAAATTTGTGATCAGATGCTCCAGATACCTCTGTATGTCAGTAAATAAGGGGATAGGGGTTAAAACAAAAATACCGTGTCGCTACTTGTCTGTGCTGCCTGTTCTCCCCGCTCCAAAGCCCACTGCTGGAGACATGAGGCTGGTGCTTCTCCTGGCCCAGCACTCTCAGGTCCCTGAAACCAGTCAGAGGAAATCCCCCTCCTTTGCCCTGCCTTGCCCTCAAGATCAGACTGACAGGGAAGGCTGTTGGAAGATTTTTTTTGTCCCGACTTCCGGCATTGGATCCTCTGGACAGCTCATTTAACAGACATTCTGCACCTGCAACGCCCTCAGTTCTCCCTGGTCTCTGTACATAGTACATCATGTTGTGGCTTCTGTCTTTTAACAATGGGGCTTTTGTTTGTCATAAGGTGATACAAAAGTGTTTTGTCTGACATGGTGTGTAGGCCAGATCTCTGAGACTCTTTGGAACAAGATCCTCATTGGCATGGGTGACTGGTCCAGACCCACCGGACTTCAGGCACATTAAAAACTCTTTCTTTGTAGGAGAGAAAGGTGCACATATATTGCAAAAATAAACCTACCAGCATGTCAGAACCCAAAGTCGTATGTTTTTCCTTGAATTTTTTTTACCTACTTTTCACACCTTTTTACTAAAAGAAGTGGTTTACAGCTTGGACACATGTATCAAACAAAACTCTGCTTGATAGCCTTATCTCAACCCACAGCATGTTAACTCAAGGTTGTTACCTCTCCTGCCTCCTTTCCTCGCACACTGGAAAAGGTGGAAAATAAATTAAAACAACAAAGGGCACATGGAAGAGCTTGATGTAGTATACACAGGACATATTTTCCAACTCACCTTCAATCTCTTAACTTTTCTGTTTTTCTTAGACACTAGGTGGTATGTGCAGGTTCTTCTATCTACATAGGCTGCTAATTTCTAACTGGTGTAGGCTTCAATACACGATATGCAGCACGGAAAACAAAAGTTTTTTAAACTCCCCCACCCTCCACAAATGCATAGGAAAACCTCAGCTGGCAGCCAGCATGCTGCAGTACTGACACTCTTTCTAAAAAAGACAAACCAGCCCCCAGCATGTATTGCTGCAGAGATACTTACCTGCACTTTAAATACGTATACTTGAATTTTTTTTGAACGCGCAGAAAGCATGCAATGTAAAAAGAAAACAGTTTTAACACGACACAGAGCTGCACGGTAATGCTCCCTCCGCATTTCGCAGCTAAAGCTTCAGCCGACAGCGCCGGCTACATGACAGAAATACTCCATCAAGTCAGTGCTACAGCTCTGCAAAACTGTAAATGATTACAGAATAATGCCCTGCAATCAAAGAACAAAATGTGTGCTGCAGATTAATCACTTTCCAAGACGGGAAAGGAAAGATAGGCTTGAGAGATAAATCTGGCCGGGGTGTTTATGCAAGCGTATCATGCTCCTTAGTACTGAATGTCCCAGAACTTACAGAGGAAGTAAACAATGTGCTGGGGGGGCGTGCGGGGGGTGTGTGTGTGTGCCCATGCCCGCGCTCGCAACCCGAAATAGGACAGCTTGTGAAAAATGCCTAACTTTCAGTTATGAAACACTAGCGTCAGAGGTTCCTCGATTGCCGGCTGTATTGCTAGGGTCCGGGAAAATCTAAAACAAGGACCTGTCTAGATACAGCTAATGCTTCGCCTCGGCACTTCAAACTTTGCTGCAAAACTCCACGAGGACGCCCAGGGACTCCCGAGCCCTCCCCCCCAGGTCCCCTCAGCAGCCGTAGCAGACAAACAGTGCGCTGGAAGGCAGCTCCTGGTTGGGATTTACTCCTGGAAGCGCGCTCCAGCAACCTACATTTCCAGTGTCCCTCTAGCATATGATCACGCTGCTTTTGGCTGCTTAAGCAATGCCAGCTTTCATGCGTTCCTCGTTTCCGTGTAAACATATTTACATTTGTAACTCCTAACTGGCTTAACGCTACACAGGCCTTTTGAGGAAAACCCTACCAGCACTTGAATTAAATGCAACACTTTGACAGTCAATTACGAACACAGTAAACAACGAACTGACGGAATTAGGGGGGTTGCGTTTCCACAGAGGTGACTTCAGCTACTGTGCGAGCATGGGCTAACCCACGCGGGGCTCCAGCTGAGCAGGCCTGCAAAAAACACCAGGCTGCACTGAAAACCAAAAAGCCAAAGAGGGAAACAGCCCTCTGAAAAAGCCTGACCTCAATCTCGCAGAGTGAAACCGTGCAGCTCAAAACCTGTGCTGGTGAAGTGGGGTCAGAGCACCTTTGTCACCTGCAAAGAGGGACATTCGCAATCTGCTGGGTCATAAATTAAAGGCGTCTGAGCACACTGCATCATGACCGCTCCCTGTCAATCGACTGCGACGGGTGCGGGAGAGGCCGGTGACCCGAATTTACACTGGAGTCTGCACATAAAACCTGACAGGTTTGCTGGGCAGCCCCTCTACAAAAGCTCACTGGGTGCTTATGTTCCAGCAGCCCAAGTTACAAAGGTACTTTATCATGATTCAACACATTACAAAAAAGTTACAAAATCTCCATGCAGAGAGTTTCAGTTGTCACCACTGGCTTTGGAAGAGGTTGGGGCACTGTGCAGCAATTCCTTGCCTAAGGACAACAATTCTACACCAAGTGTATATTTCCACACAGGAGTTGATAAAAATTTCCTGAAAACAAAAGTGAGATGCAGTGCCAGGATATGCCCTGCAACAGTGCTGGATATAGGGAAAATACTTCACAGAAACCAACTATTAAAGGTCCCTCCTCCCTGCAAATATCTAGCTCTGCATTAAAACCAATTAACAATAATCTACTAATAACAAGACTGTGATGTAGCTGCGAGATTCCCCTAAAGCAAAATCCTGCCAATGCTAGTAATTGATTCGGCAATGCGCACCAGCTCAATGGCACAGGCATCTCCAATTCTTGGAAACATTACATCCAGTCTAATTCCCCCCCAAGGTCACCATAGCCAACAGAAAATCCCCGTACATTGTGACCCAGAGAGCTCTGACTGAACAGCTGTTATCAATGGCCTGGGAAACTGAAGCGCGGTATCTGAAAGGCCGACCGAGCTGCTTCTTGGGGAGCCACGGCAGAGAATAAACCACAAATTTCTCTTGCGGGAGAGGAAGCAGGGCATGCCAGATTTGCCTTTGCGCTATTTGTTGCAACGTGTGTTTGCATGTACTTTATTGCAATGGAAAGAGGAGAGGTCATCCTGTTACCTGATTAAAGTTTTGAATTTTATCACAAAGGAACAAGGGACCCATCAACTGCACGCTCTATGCAGAAGCTCTTTAAAAGGTCAATATAAGGTTATTCACACCAGTAAACTACTTGATTGAGCACCAAGCCCACTGGAAGCTGCTTACTGACTATGACAGAAGCTACGCTGCACCCAGCAAAAGCAGCAAAGGTGTCCATCCTCCCACATTCCAAGGGAATTCCATTCTTGCAGTTTTAAGCAACAATTCAGCATGAGTTTCTCAGTCTAATTCTGATAAGAAAAAAACTCTGATCGGCTTCCTGCCTAGGTATGGAGGCATTTACCAGAATCAATAAAGACCAGGCACGAAGTTAGCAGCAGAGGCAGAAGATACAAGAAAACCAGGGAGCTACGTAACGAAAAGGCTGTTTATATTTTCTAGACTAAATACACCAAGTCAGAGAGCACCTATTAGAGGATGCAGAATATGGTGTGATTACGGACTGTATACTTTCATGTCTTATACATTATCAGCAAGGAACTTGTATGTCTCCTTAGCGATAGGGAAGGAAAAAGGAACAATCCCTCACCATGGAAGCAAGAGCACTTACTACACATCCCATTAAATACTTTAGGGACAGCTCAGCAGCCCTATGAGCTGCATAATCTCCGACACTGTTTGCTCTCTAGCTCAGGCCACATCAAAACAGAGATCGAAGTCTCTCTAAGGCTGGATCCTCTGCCTCTTACACCAATGAGCAATCCCTTTATACACAGTATCAGCAGAGGGAACAGGACGACCCAAATGACTAAGGATTTGCACACCGACAGTACCAGGACTGGTTACCTAAGGGTGGATTAGTTAAAAAAATAAACAATGCTGTAAATTATAGGTGGTACTACGAGCCCCACCTACACCTCGTATTGTCCAACACTTCCTACTATAAAACCCTGTTCCCTGTTGCTAATAGCTTTGCAAACCTGAACTGCAACTGGGATTAGAAACAGAGTAAGTGGCCAGGCATAGGCAAGACACAGGAAACAAGGAAGCCCAAGCAGGAGGAAAAATGTGCAATGGAGAGCTGGAGAGAAAAAAATGGCAAGCTGGACAAGGAGAGCAAATCTGAAAACCAGAGGAGGTGGGCAGAGGGATGGGAGATTACAGGAAAAGGAAGGAGGGATGAATGGAGCAGGACTGGAAATCATAAGGAAGGAGTCTGGGATAAGAGACCACAGGGGTCGAGGCGCCTCGGGAGAGAAGAGGACTCAGAGCTGGGACAGTGCCCATTGGGGAATTCCACGGGTACTGGGCAGGTGACTGTCACAGACGAGCACACCGGGAAGGGCGTATTCCTTTACTCAGAGCTGAGTGCAACAAATATGGCACAGGGCCCACAGAGAGATCACGGGGGATGAGCCGAAACCCTGAATACCCCATGAAGCATCCAGCCCAACAAGGAGACTGGGTGAGTATGTGAGCATGTTACTAACAACAGTGTCATAGCCAGCATGAGAAGTAATTTCAAGTGTTAGAGGCAACTTTATTTCTGACATTTTGTACTTCCTGAGCACTTGGCTTTTATATTGAAACATTTTTTCAGTGTAGATTTTCGTATAAATGAAGCACACTCTTCTTTAGTACTTCTGCTCGGCACATCACTGAACAGCAAGAACTATCCAGAGACACTCCAGCAATCTCCAATTAATGGTCAAAGACATGCAAAATCCAACTTTCCTACTCCCTGTCTGCTCCTGGAAAACAGGAAAGGCTCATCACTGGTGTGGCTCAAACCCACCCACTGTTTCGTAGTGCTTCTAGGGAGAACATTGCTGGCCCCCGCACGCCTGTATCCACCTGGAAGAACTGGTGGCTTGATACCTGATACAGTTTCCTGTAGAAAATAAGGAAAAGATCATCTCTCAGCCCATGCACAACTTTTTTTTTAAAAAAAAAAAAAAAAACAAAACAACCCTAACCATCCAATTAAAATGTCAAACCAGAAACCAAGCACTCAAGACTGGATAAATTTAGTAAGATGTCATGATTCAACTACAATTGAAGGAAATGCATACTCAATTTCTCAAACAACTGCTACCATACCGTTCTAGCAAATTGGTTTTTCTTCAGGCTGAGGGGAGACCAAATCCACACTATTTCTCAGTTTACTACTTTTTTATTTTCCTTTATTTTTTTCCTTCAATTAGAGAACATTGTCATTCCACATGCTTAGTACGAGCCTGAATAAAAAATGACACGTGAGAAGCTTTTGCCAGGGTTAAGTCCCGACACAGCTGTTGGAAAAACCCAAAATGAACATTTTATCCTGGCCAAATCAGTGTTCTTTTCACTACTTATACTCTTGGATCCAGCAGCTGCAAGTGACGCTACAGGTCATCTTGTCCTAAATGGACAAAGAATCTGAGGATCCTCTCAAGTTTTGGAGGCTTGTTTGTAATTCTGTTCTCCCTCTCACTACTTCGCAGCACTGCTGCACCGATGCCAAGTTGCTGTGAGTTTAAGTAGGGTACCAAACTCTAGTCAGCACAGATTTTTCAGCTAAGATTTTCCATGTTAAAAAAAAAAAAAAAAAAGACTATTTTTCCCAGTTCAATTTTTCAGCACCACAGGATCAACACTGGCTGCTCAGCTGATAATACCCCTCTTTATTTGAAGTTATTTTTCTCCTTTCACCACCCACGTTCATCTGGGACTTATTCAGTATTATTCTGCCTAACACCAGTCCAAAACAGCAAACAATTTCTGTAACGGCACAACAAGCAGAGCGGACCCTAACAGAGGCACTTTGTTGTCTAAGAATCCCCTTACGTAACATCCAGTTACATACCAAAAATAATGTTGAAAAACCTGTGAGGAGTTTAGGTACAGCTATACCTTTAACAGAACAACTTCTCTGGTATGAGGACCAGCGTTTTACAAGCAGGGAAATGTTTCTGCTGTACTTTGGCTTTCTGTCATCAGAGAGAGGTGGAGATTTATAACCTTTCTCCTTCCAAATTAGACTCCTTCAGTGCTCTATTTTATATTCTTCCTGACAGGTCCCTATTTTGTATTAAAAAAAACCCGCTGTCTCTGTGTTGCATAGCAAAAGTCCTTTCCAGCCAAAAGAGAAAACTCCTGCCAGTGAGCCAAACGGCCAGAGGTAACTCTGCTGTTAAAACTGCAAGGATAAAATACTTTGCCCAGTAACATATTCATTTCCAGCAGGATTTGATAAAATTATAATTCACTGTCCAGAAAAAGACTAAAACATTAAACATATTATACTGAGAAAGTCAAAATAGGTCATTCAATCAGCGTTATTCCCCCTTCATTTCAAACATAATACAAAGCAGTTAAGTAGTTTCTCTTGCAATTAGCATCATCTTTGTCTCCTCTGTGCCTAAAATACACTGGAGATATGGAGCTGCTCTGACTGTACAGCAGCCCAGGCCCTGCTCCCCACCACTACCAACTTCTCCATAAATACACAGAGGTGAAATCCTATCTTCAGTGACTTCAACTATGATCACTTTCTCTGTTTTTTTCCAATTCTCTGGTCTATCATCTCAAATGACAGACCTTTTCCTACTGATTGAAGAGGAGTATGGATGCGCTCAGGAAGAACCCCAACATGCCCAACTGCTCATGCACATCCTGCTCCATCCCATGGCCAGGAGGACTTGCTACCTGGCAGAGCCCTGAAGAAGGTGGGCTAGGAACAGCCTCCCTGGGAAACAGCAGGGTTTCAGAGATCTTCCTGGATGTGAGAAGTCTGACATATGCTTCAAATGCATTTTAATTTAGAAAAAAAAAGTTGGAAAGATTTTATTTATGTTTCTAACTAGGTAAACAGTATGCTTCCTTCCACCTGCTCCAAGCTATCCCACTAGGTCCAGTAGACATTAGATGTCTACGAACATATATCAGGTTGATTTACTCCCCACTGCTACTTCACGGAATCCTTCCTCCTCCCAGTCCAGTACGCCACTATCTCACGGCCTACATATTTCCCGTCTTTTTTGTATGTAAAATGGCCTCACTATTGATTTTTAAATACCTTCTTAAGCACACAGCTCCCTTCCCCAGAGCTTTCTGAAAAGCAGCTCCTCATAAAAGGTTTCTCTCCTACCCCAAGTGTGCAAACCTTCTACTACATTTTAATCAGAACTATTTTTGCCATGCATGAACCAGGTTGAAAGGGCAAGGGGGCAAAAAAACAAATCTCAACATGCTATGGGAAGTGAGAATTACACCGTCAATATAATGATAAAAATAACAGTATTAGGTTAAGAGTTTTTGTCTGCTACACAAACTAGGCTGGAAACCTCTGGCCCAATCCATGCAGAGTTCCAGCATGATTTCCATTTGAAAATCAAAGATTTTACACGTGGCCCATTTATGTGGGCCCCATATATGGCTCAGGCTACGCAAATGCAGAAGCTGCTTGCACAAGATTCACAAAAGGCTGTGGAGTTTTTACAGCTCTTCAGTGGCAGCATCATTCTTGGTGCCAACACTGTCCTCCTACAAAGGCATCGTAGGACCAGCAGCCTCCCATTGTAGGTCTTGATGAATAGTTAAAGAAGCACCATTCACTCTGAAACCTGACATCTCAGACAAATGGTTTTGAGTTCCCCCACACAGTGAAACTTTTAAACACAACAGATCGTGTTGCACAAAAACAGGGACAGCAGCTCTACGTGTCTCAGCTTACAAGCATCTCAGGACACAACTTGAACTGGCATCACCTTCTCCTATGAATTCCTGGGGGAAAAAAAAAAAAAAAAAAAAAAAACATTCTCTGAAAATTAGTTAAGGTCCAGAGTAGTTTTGCAGAACAAACAGTAGGTTATAGGTTTTCAGGAAACCACATCACTGCTCTCAGCACAAAACCAATCAGCAAAAAAGGTGATAATGTGGGAGCCTGTGAGAGCCTCACACAAAGACATTCTTTGTTGAGTGCTGTTCTCACTTATCAGACGCCAAATTTTATGTACTAAGCATATCTAGAACTTTCTATATGAAACTGATAAATCCTCCATGAAATACTAGCAAATATATTTACACAAGATAGGGGTTCACTGGCTAACTTCACAAATACCTGCAAAGGCAGAAACTTTTGAGACCTGTCTTGCATTTGAAGGTATGTTTACACTGCAAATTTCATGTGAGAAAGTAGGGCTAGCTTTGGTCTTAACATGTCTTTGGAGAGCTGAAATAGCTGCTTGAAGAGCTAGCGTGGAGAGTGGATAGACAAAAAAAAAAAAACAAATACAGCAGGTTTTAAGAGCGCTGACACATAACTGGCACATATATCAAGATAATTCAGGTCACATACTAGATAAAACAAGTATGGCCATGGAAGTCATGTCCTTAAATGATTTCTTTAGAATATATTTCTTCTTCTTCATCCTATTTTGGAAAAAATGCAGACAGCAACATGGTACAGCATGAGAAAACACTAAGTTATAAGGGCAAACCATCTGCAGAGATGCTGGCTGCCTGGACTAGGAGAGTAGTTTGTATTTGAATATTAGGTAATTAATACATTTTTAAAAAAAGCTTTGTTTACTGAAGTGCAACACTATTACTAACATTCCCTGGTCATGCTCAGTCCTCACCAGGAGGCCAGGCCCAGCTGCAACCAGGACTTCAAGCGCTGCTGGCCTGAGTCTTACTTACATTAATGCAAACGCACAGTGCTGCGGCAGCGCAGGAGAGCCCTGCTCTGCTGCTTTAACGTGGCCTTTAGCCGGGACAAGAGTCAGACCCTGCTCTCTTTACTTCATCTGCACCGTCATAAACCGGGCTGCATGCACGCAAACCCGTTTTCATTCCCAGTATGAACTGCTTTGGACTTAGCAGTCGCAGCAGCCGGGAGGCAGAGGGAAGGCCAAGCGGACACGTGACGACGTGTTTGGGTGCCCCTCTATCTGTCCCTCCCCCAGCAGACCCCACTCCCTCCTCACCAGACTTATCTGCTGCCTCCCACTCCTCTGGGGTCGGGATAAGCAGACGTTACCGCCCTGTTCCAGGGCTGGCATCCAGCCTGAACCTGCCCATTTCTGCTCACAAAACTCAGGAGCCTGCAAATCTACCAAAAACTTTTTTTCCTAGGACTGAATCCCACCTGCTAGTCATAATCCCGGGCATCCCAGTGGCCTCCACTGCTCCCCAGGGAAAGCAGAAGGAAGGTCTAAGGAAAGCAGGCTGGCCTGAAGGCAGACCCACAGCACAAGACAAAGTGTGAAGACAGCCTCAGAGGCAGGTAAAAGGAGAAAACCAGCACCATTGGCAGTGCTCCTGCCTCCTGCCCTCATTCCGGAGCTCTCGACAGGATTCTGGCAAGGAGACGTTGGCGCAGACCTACCCTTCACCTCTGCATGGGCAGTGGGTGAAGGGACACAGAAGTGGCACGATCCAGTGACTCACCCCATGGAAAGGCACCTGACCACCAGCAGCACACAGGCATAGAGCAGATGCAGATGACACAGGCAGAGCCCCACACCCACCACAAGCAGCCTCCTGCCCCCCAAAAGTGGCAGGCAGCGCTCTCCAGGAGACCTGGAGGTACAAGCTGCAAAGGCCCTGGCGACAAGCTGTCAGTGCCACACATCGTCCTCTTCCTCGCTTCAAGGGGACCTTCCTCCAGCCCTCTGGCAATGATCCTCAGGCTGCCTCTCTCCCCTCCCGTCCCAGCGCACAGGTCCCTCACACATCCCCTTTAATGGAGCAAGCGGCTACTCCACCAGTAGGGGAAAAATAATAAAGAAAAGCAAAAGAATATCTTGCCAAACAAACATGCTCAAGTGACAACCTAGCATTTCGTACTTCAGCTCTTAAGTACATAGCATGTTGCAATCCAGCAAGCAACCCATTCAATTCGTTAGGACAAGTCTGCTATAAGAATTAATTTTCACAAGGCTTTACTTTAACAGTACAAATCCCCAGAAAAGCATTTCTCTGTCAGTGAAATCTTACATAGGTGGTTTTTTTTATCAGTAGAAGCATTTAAATAGCCTTTATTTTTAACAGGTACCAGTGTACAGACAAAGAAAATTGCCTCAATAAGCAAACTCCAGGTAGGACACACACATACAGAGTTACACAAGACTTGGATGCTGTTAACTCCTGACCTGCCTCAAATTCCTGGCAAAGCAGCGTTATGAGCATGTCAGTCCTTGAGCAAAGGTGCTAGGGAGGTGGCCCAGAAAAAGGACTCTGGTTCTGCAGGGCAAGAGTGGCTCCTCCTGGACCTCACAACTAGGTGCAGTGTTGGGAAGAACCACTCTGGCAAAAAAGCAATGGCAACACAGCGATGCTCTTCTCCTCCAGCCGCAGTGAAAGGCAGCTCTGTTGCTATTTCACCAAGGGGATGAGGCAGAGTGCTAACGCAATCGCCCGCTTGTTCCCAAACTCTTACAGCACCCTGCAATTGCTGTTTGTCAGTCCTGCAGCTCCATGCTTCATTCCCAACCAAAACGCAGTGATATCGTGAAACATGCCCTCCATTTCCCACAGAGGCACCCCCTGCAACCCCCCCACCTGGTGTTACGAAGGGAAGGATGGAGAAGGTGAAGCAGAACATAATGTCCCTGGAGTCTCCCAAGACAAGAATGAGGAACTGGGGAATGGAGAATTGAGGAATGGAATTTTATTTTATTTTTTTTTAATATTGGTATTCGGAAATTGAATGAGTGCTGTCTGCTTGTTACTCCCCTCATCTCACAGGTTTTAGGGCAATGACCTGTAACAACCTTTGCCCAATGCACTGCCCAGGAGATAATGTAGATATCGTAGTTGATGAACAAAGCAAAACATAATCTGCTGTTGTTGGAGACGATGCTCCGCTCCAGTAGTGGCCTGCTCAACGGCTGTGGGAACCTCAAGGTCCACCATCCTTGGCCATCTAGAGCTGAAGATGCTCTCCCTGCAGGGCACCACAGCACGCCCCAGCAACTCTTACATATCTCCTCCAGCCTTGCACACCTGAGCTCTTCCAACCCCTCCACCACAAACAGGGGCTAGGGACACATCACCTCAGGCCTCTAGATCTCCTTGCAGTTCCTGGCAGGCTGAAAAGCATGCCTCTTTCTCCAGCTGCCTCAATCTGAGAAGCAAGAGCTTTACCCACCACTAGCAAAAAACAGTTGAAAACAGGCTGGTTTGCTTGGGGAAGCTAAGTTGATGTCAAATAAACATAAAATACACATTGGTACAGAGCTGGTGCCTGGCAGTGGTATCCCACATACACAACTGGAACATCAGGAAATTGGTACAGCCATGCAGAGGAGCACGGGATGCCCCATCCTGACTTTGTCTGAAGCAAGTTAGAACAAAACATCTCACTCTGAAGGAAAATCCCCTTCTGTAGACAAGCCACTTTTTAATAATAAGTGCTAAATAGACTATTCAAGCAGGTAATTAATGTTAATTAACATATGTCAGGCCATAAATTGGCTAAATGCACCTCATTTTCCAAGCTTAGTGTGTGGCAATGCTCAGGAAATTGTAACAGAAAAGAACAGTCTAAGTTTGTAGAAGCAAAAAAAAGAGTGAATAAAATGTTAAGCTTAATCTTCACTTAACTTGTGGTGTGCTGAGCCAGCACTACCAAAAACTGAATGACTGTGCACATTACTTGAACGCTTTATTTTGCTCCTGAACCACTGCACTACACACGTATTGTCAACCCCAAGAAAAGCCACATCAAAAAAAACCCTGCAGCTCCCCGAGCGCTGTGCTATCAGGCAGGCCTTTATCAGGATGCTTGCTACGTGCTGTGGGACCTGGATGAGCCTGCTGCCCTGGGGACCTGGCAAGGCTGTGGTCCCTTCCCGGCGCCGACTTGGGAACCACAGGTTTTCGTGGCAAGGGGAACGAAGCAGTGAGAGGATGCTCAGATCTCACTCTCCATCAGAGAGAGTCTGCCTCAAAACGGAGGGCCTCATGCCTTTAAAAGAAACCAACACTGCCATTTTATAACCCTGCCCTTGGGCATGTTTTCTGTGGCGAAGATAGTAGGAACGCTTTTTAAAACCTGGGAGAGAAACAAGAACACACAAAGATTTTAGTCTAAGTAACAACTTGCATTAGGAAACACTTTCAGTTTCTCCCTTGGCAAGCCGCCACTACACTAAGACCCACTGTAATTGCATTGCAAATAAGAAACAATCCTCACAAAAGATTTTTCCATACTTTCACGCAAAATAGCTGGCTGCCAAAATCTCACAGGGCACCTTTAGGAGGCTGCCACCTAGAGAAATGCTTTGGCTGCTTATTCTCAGTTTTCCCTTATCTCCAAGGCAATCCCTTTGGCCTCCCTTTGAACCTAGCACACCCACCATAATTTTCTGGGGGGATTTCACACTTGTTCTCCCCATCCACCACCCCACACAAGCCGGCTGAGAAGAGCCCGGCTGCTACAGGAGTGAGGGGTGGTGAGGGGCTGCACCCACCCCAGCGCTGCCTGCCTTCTGCAAGGGACCCCACCGACTCCATGTTTCTACTTTGCGCATGTCAGCACAAAGAGCTTTCACAAAACCACCGGGCTAACCCTAATCACTCGCCTTTCTAAATGCACCAGCACGTGCCCAGCCTCCCCTAATCTCCCCGGATTACAGCAAAGTGGTGTAGCACCACCAAAATGACCCAAATACAAAATGGCCTCACATGTAAGACACTGCTTGCTTTACCAGGACAAAACCAAGCAGAGGCAGGACGTCCCAGGGCAGGAGCACTAGAATCCCTCTCCTCCTCAGCCTGATAGTCTCAGACAGCGTTTGTTCAAGCCAACACAATACCGCGGATAGAAAAGCCACTAAGGCGATTTAATTTTTATTAGCATTAACCATGTCCTTTCAAACACACAGGAAAGTGTAGGAGCCAACCTCTGACTCCCAGGCTTCCTATTTTAAATATGCCCAAATATTGACACTAATAACTTATTACAGACAACGTTGATGTTGCATGCCTGTTTCAGGTAACCCTCTGTCTCTAAAGAACTGAGGAACACCGATTCCGGTATTTACCATGCAAGTCTACCTGACAGCGTACTATCTGGCATCATTCACTGGAGATTCCCCGTTCACATCAAAAGTTAAGTTTATCAGAGCCTGTGACTCTCTGCAGCTGATGACATTCACCAAGGTGATGTGTTTATATCTACATTTACCAAGTCCTCGGTGCTCCTCATTGTCACACCATGGATCAAACAATGTCAATGATTCTGGTCTCTCCCTCTCTCTCCTCTAATAGCTGTCGCCTGCCTGCAGGAGCTGGGGAAAAGTGAGATCTTTGATGTACGTTACAGATATAAAATAATAATGCGTGCTAATATCTACATATGGTTTCTACTGGAAAGTTTAAAAAGTCATTTGTTACTTTGATACTAAAGTATACTCTTCTTTGATGACAGAAGCTTGTTATCTAGCAGTTTTGACTTTGGGGCTGGAACCGTACATGTCTCTACGTTGCTTAGCACAAAATTCACTTACAAATGTTCCCGAGTATTTTGTTAAAGCACAACATAGTAAGGCTTTGATCAGGTAAGATGCTTAAGCAGTAAGTTTAAGCACACAAGTAATCCCAGTGAAGTCCCATGGATCCATTCACGTGGTGAAACCCGTGCTTGCTTCGGTAGATCAAAACTTAAAATAATCAGACGACGGTTTGTAAGCCTAACCCTTCTGTACAGATGAACAAGACAGTTCAAAATTAGAAAAAAAAAAAAAGTAAGAATATCATAGAAAACTGGAAAAAATACTCATGCTAGCAGTTAACTGGAAAACACCATCTTATAAGAAAAAAAAAAAAAAAGAAAAAAAAAGACAGCAGAGAAAAAAATGAAACTGATGCAAACTCCTGCCACTCGTGATCAAGACACCACGTTGGTGTGTGCTGCTCGGAGAAAGGAGAAATAAGAAGAGCAGAAAGTGGTGTTGCCTGCTTCCCACATCCTTTGCAAAAAGATTATTAAAAAAGTCCAACACATTTTGTGTATCAGCATCTGGCTAACAGATTTAGACATCTGTCTACATCGCTGGCAAATTTCTCGAGTCTTTTCAAGTCTCAATAACTAGAGAAGAGACTTGTGTGCTTGCTACGCTGAAGGGACTGCAGCCCTTCGGTACATATTGGTCAACAAAACATGGTAAGGAATGATGAAATGTCCATGTACAAAGTTTACAAAAATCTCCCCTCCAAAGTAAATATCGCAGCCGCCAGTATTTATCTTTCATGAGGAAGATGATTGCAACAGGTGTAAAACAAATAGGCTTCTGATATAAAAAACAAATCAAAGCAAATCAGCTGCATTTAAATTTGGGACTTGCCGGTATCTGTGTATAAAGGACCAGATTCATAGTCTTGCGATACCGCTCGACAAAGAGGAAAATAGTCCCCCTAGTGTACTCTTCTTGTAGAAAAGACTGTTTCACAAGATAGTGCTGCAAGAAATTACAAAATAACATTATAGGAAGAGATATGGAAGTACTTAAGCTATAGTGAAACCAGGTGCCTCTACACAGACACTCAAGTGTTTCGGTTTTGTGGTTCAAGATTATTGAGTGAAGTGAGTTACTGCATCCTAAATACTTGGAGGGGAAAAAAATTGGTTTTTTTTAAGTCAGTAGCTTAGTTTTGTGTCTGCATGACATTGATAAAATAATGGATACTTGAATTTAGAAAGACGAGTAGATCTGGTCACGGAGGAGCTCTGTGGAAGTACCCGCAACAGCCGCCTGGCACAGTACATTTCACAAGGGTGAAACCAGCTCACCCTCAGACCATTTCCCCCCCTCCAGTGACAATAAATATAAATACTGACCCTCCATAAGTATCCAAGACAGTAAGCGGATACTGAAACATGCACCTAAACCCTTCCTGGTGATTGGGAAGCGTATGAGATTGTATCAAACCAGGCTGCCTGTGGCATACGACAGCGTCCGCAGCATGCCGGCTCTATAGCAATGCGCCGTACACTACTGCCCTAGTTAGCAGCCAGGCAGTGTTAGATTAGCTAACGTCCCACAGGGGCTGGGGAAAAGCAAAGAAGATTGTTCGGGGGGGGGCCAGGAGGGGGTGTTGGGAAAACTTTATCTGAATTAGTGGAAACGTAATATATGTCTTCCTAACCACATCTGAAATATTCACTTCTGCTTTAGTGCCCCAGGAAAAAAAAAAAGTGATAGTTGTAACTTTAATTTATAGCTCTTAAAATAATTGTTTTGAGGAGTATAATCCCAGCTATGTTTACGGATTATGGTATTCAGCACATCTCACTGAAAATGGTATTAATATTTCATGTATCATAATATATAAGATCATAAAAACAAGTTCTCCTCTTCCTTTTGTTTAAAATGACAATTTTCCCAATCAATGCCAGAGCAGAATATTGTTAAATGGGCTTGCTGCTTTCAAAGACAAACTTAACTGTGTAAAAATATTCTAAATTAAGATAAAAGCCTTCAGATATGGAAGTATCTTTTGTTCATTTAAAATCTCCGCATAACGAGCAATCTGAAAAAGTCTGATGTGAAAAGCTGACATTAGTTCCTGAAAAGTTGCATTCACTACCTGTGAGGGAAACAAAGATCATAATAACATATAATGTGTTTTAGCATCGGGAGACGAAGATGCAGTCTCTATTCAAGAGTGTTGCCTCCGCACAAACTAATTCATGTTTCAGCCAAGAAATAGCCCTATTCTAAATGTATACGCATACATTAAAAGAAACTCTAGTCCTGCTAAGGAATTACATTTTACAGTTTTGGATGCCTGGCAAATTATTAGCTCCTGACCTCTCTTTTGCCCCTTTCGGTCTGCCCCTACCACCCACGCACAACTGCACCCGCTGTTAACACGATCGCACGCCTTACCCTAACTTCCAGAGACAGCTCGCAGTCATTAGAGGCAGAATTTTCTGCTCCCAGTGTGCTTGTGTCTCCTGAGAAAGGTCATCTTAAAGGCTTGTGAGAAACTTCTGAACTAAATTATATCCAAGGAATCTCAAGGGATCCAAGTTTTTAACAGTTTAATTAGCTCCAAGTACCAGTTAATGCTGCTCAGCAATGGAATCAATATCAAATTAACAGTATAAATTGTCAGAAAAATTGTGACTGTATTAAGCATACTAATCAATGTAAGCACTTTGCTTTATGGCCCAGATCCTGCTTCTGCTGAAGCGGATGGGAGTTTTGCCACCAAATTAAGCCGTAACAGTATCAGCCCCATTGTTCACTAAGTCTTCCTTTGAATTGAGTATCGAGAATGTACTGAAAATTCAAAGTATCAGATAAAAAGGCTGGATTTGTCATAGTGGCTGACACCTAAAGCCACTGCTTCTGCATGAAACTAAACAACTTATGAAGGCGCAGGCTGTCATCGGAAGATGCAACCCTTTATCACACTCCGCGTCGCACTTGTAAAGTCAGATCAAAATTCAACACCTAATACAGAGGCAAAAGCTATAAAAAAGATCTGCATTTTTAAAAGCCTTGTCTTCAGTTAGCTATGCCACCAGTAAACTTTGCGTTTATATTTTCCCCAGCCTGAGACAAGTCTGTCAGTGAAACGCTTCCTCTACAGTGCTCCATTTGGAAGGTAAAAATCATACAGCTGCACTTCAATTCCTAGCAGCAAGTGCTACTCAGGCACCAAAATATGAGACAGGGCTGCTAATATAAAAACTGCCAGAAATGTTTCATCCATACAGCATTTCCGACTTCTTTGTATAATGTAAGTTATCCCCTGATCCAAAGCTAGAGAGATTCAAAGACGAAATCCAATTTCTCTGGAGCACAATAAAACTTCCCAGCAAATTCACCTTCAGCCATCCATTGAAAAACTCAGTCTCGGATGCTGCCAGTATCGGCCCTCCGCAGCAACTGAACCGTACTGGGACTTCCCTCTGCAAACAGTATCGACATCAAGCAGCACCTGCATTTCTGTACAGCTGCAAGTACGCAACGTTTCGGCGTCCGACAGACACTAATGGATGGCCACAGAAAATGAGGAGAAAAAAAAGCAGTTCTGGAAACCACTTCACATGTGCTCTACGTGCAGCACCGGCTCCAGGCGGCCTTCTTATGAGACTCTGTCTTTGCGAGCAAAACCCTGCCTTACTGCAACGTGCTTTTGCACACACCAAGTAAACAAGCCACAAAACCAGATATTTTTTCCCCCCTCACTTACTAAAACAGTAGTAATCTTAGCTACTAACTGTCGCAACGCTGGACAGAAAATGCTCAGATATTCGGGATTTATCAGTGGACGGTGCCCTCATACGCTGGCACCGCAGGAATCGCAAACCAAACGTTCCTGTGGCTGAGCAGCCAATAACTCCACGCTTTGATTAACTTTATGAAGAAATGTCAAGACCCGAATTTCCCTCTATTGCCTCTGAGGAACGTGTGAGAAACCACTGGGGTTTCTTCTTGACAAAAACAAGAAAGTCGTTCTGCATTTGAGATTTCAGACTCAGGCTGACCCTGCATAAAAGCAACTCCGCTTACTTCCAGCACGAGTTACACCTAAAGTACCTATAACTTAAAAATAAATAAATAAAATTAAAAAAAAACCCACACACTCTTAAAAATATTTTTCCTTTCTTTCTTTTTTCCTTCTTTTTCTCTGCCTGCTTATGTCTCTGTGCACCAGAGAAGCCAGCTCCGCTCCAGCCTGTCCCCGGCTCCCTGAGTTAGGAGCCCTCACCGCTTGCACACAGCAACAGGAAAGAGCCAAAACTTTTCTTACCCTCCTCCCTTAAAAAATAAAAAATAAGTGAAGGCGACAGCGCGACCATCACCAGCAGCAGGAGGGCCAGCCGCAGCGCCCGGCCGGCTGCCGTCGGGGCCGGCCGCCGGCACCCCCACCCCGGCGGTGGGTCCGCTGGGACCCCCTACCCCCCCGCCTCTCACCTTCCAGCCGGCCGAGCTGTTGCTGTCGCCCTTGTCCTTGAAGTAGGGGACGCAGCGGACCATCCAGTCGTAGATCTGGGAGAGGGTGAGGCGCTTCTCCGGGGAGCTCTCGATGGCGCGGGTGATGAGGTCGGCGTAGGAGAGGTTGCCCCACGCGTTGCGCCGCGACGAACACTTCCTCGGCGCCGCCGCTGCCGCCGGACCCCCGCTCAGTCCCCCGCCGCCCGCCGCTCCCCCGGGCGAGAGGCTCGGCCCCTCCGGGCCGCCCCCGGGCAGCGGGGCCAGCAGCCGCGCCGCCTCCTCCGGGACGGCGGTGGTGGCCGCCGCCGCCGCTTCTCCGCCCTCGGGGGCCGCGCTGCCGACGGCCATGGCCGAGCCGCCCCCCTCCTCCTCATCGTCCTCCTCCTCGGGGATCATGGAGGCGGCGTCGGCGGGCGGCTCGCCGGCGGGCTTGGCGGGGCTGGCCTGCAGCTCGGGCCTCTGCAGGGGCCAGGTGCAGGAGCGGGGGCGGCTCTGCGGCTCGAACTCGGGGTCCAGTTCCACGTCCAGGGGAGAGAGCGGGGCGGGGGGCGACGCCTCTGCCATCTTGGCCTCCCCCGCGGGCGGCTGCGGGGCGCTGCGACGGGGCGGGCGGGCGGGCGGCCGCCGACCCCGCTCCTCCTCCGTCGCCTCCTCCTCGGTACCGACGAGAGCCTAGCAGGCGGGGACCCGCCGGGCGGGCATGCCGCTCTCCGGTACGGGCTGGCAGGCTCTCCGCTGCACCCGGAGCCCCGCTCCCCGCGGGCAATGCGCACGCCGGAGCGGGGGGGGGGGGGGGGGGGGGGAGGGGAGGGGAAAAAAAAAAAAAATCAGATTAGGAGCCGGAGCGGCAGCGCGGGGCCGGGCGGTGCCGAGGGTGCCCGCGGCGCTGCCCTCCGCGGCGGCGGAGCGGCGGCCGCTCCCGCGGTGCGTGTGTGCGTTTGTTTATGTTTCACTCCATGCGGATGCAGAAGTCGCTCCAGCGGGAACCGCGCTGTATCCAGTCGGGAGAAGAGCTCTCACCCCCCCCACCCCCCTCCGAGCTCGCTCCTCGTCGCTTCCGCAGATATCTTCCCTTAATTTTTTTGGAGGGGTGGTAGTGGCGGCCCTTCGCCCCCTCCCTCGGCAGGAGGGCAGGGAGTGGGGTCCTTCAGATTATGCCGAAGACTTTTTCCTTCTTCAAAGCGCCCTAAAGGGAGCCGAAGTCTAAGCATACATCCAACTGCACGCTAGCGTCAGCCTGTCACTTTGCGGTGCCCCCCGCAAGCCACACGCAAGCAGCCCCCCAAAATCTCACAGCCGACGGAGCAAAGGGCGGCAGAAGGCCACCTCGGGGGCTGGTTGGTTAGAGAAAAAAAAAATAAAAAATACGATAAATCCTTGTTCTCGCAGGGAAAAAGCGAACACAACGGGAACAAATCAAATCGCCAGTCTTCCAACAGGTCCAGAAGCTTTAAGCCCTCCCTAGGGCTGCCGAAGAGAATAGGTTTTGTTCCAGCATCAACACCACATTCATAACCTCCTTGCTCCTGCTGCTGCCATCTTGACAGTTTTTTTTTTTTTCCCCCTCTTCACTCAAGTCATGTAAAAAGCGCAAGCAGAAGAGGCAGGGAGAGCCACACCGGGAGGGGAAGGGAGAATCAACAGCCACCTCCACACCGCCAGAAATCGAGATCCGAATTCACCGGAGGAAGAAGCAGCACTGCTGCACGGTTCCTGCTGCTGCTCCTGCGCCTTCAGCTCCGAGGAGCCTTCCCTTTAAAGGCGGAGGGGAAAGCGGCAAAACCCCCGCTTCCCCTGCGAGCAGCCGGCGAGAGGCGAGCGATCCGCCCGCGCCCAGCCAGCCTGCCGCAGCCCGCCCGAGCAGCCCGCCGCCCTGCTCGCCGCCGACGTCCACATCCCCCTCCTCCTAACAACCACCGGCAGCAACACAAAGTTATAGACACACGCAGGGAGCCTCAACCTAACCGCACGGCACGCCACGGCCCGCCCACGGGCGGGGAGGGAGAGAAGGCGGGCGGTGCTGCGCAAGGGGCCGCCCCGACGGGGCGGGAGCAGCGGGACGGGGCCTGCCGGGGCTGGAGGGGCTGCGGGGATCCGGCGCGGAAAGCGACTGCCCGCTTCACCTTCCCTTCGCTCCGGAGCGGAGCCTCCTGTCCGCCGGTTTTGCCGCGGGAAGGCGGCGGCGGGAAGCGCTCAGGCCTCTCAGCGCAGACGGTGACTTTTTGCAGGGGTCACCCCAGCCCTGGCTCTCTGCCCTTGCTAGAATTGAAACGGCAAAACCAGACGCAACCGTCTCGCTTTTCCAGAGCTCTGATCTTTGTCCGGCCACCTGACCAGGAGTGCAGGCCGCTGAATACGTGTAAAAACTCGCTGCCCGCGCTTCAGCATCAAACCAGCTCTGGCTGCCAGTCACGGTGGAGGAGGAATAGCGTGTTGTTTCTTTCCTGACTTGTTTCCACTGGTCATAAATTGTTCTGCTTATACAAAGTTATCCTGGTAAACTTTAAATCTGACGTCCATTTTAGTCTTTTTTTTTTTTTTTTTTTGAAAACTTGCATTCTGCCTGCAGGTGACAGGAGAGCACGTTCAGACGTGTCCATGGGTGAACGTAATCCCGCTGTCTTTCCTCCGCAGAGGCCGTGCCCTGGCAGAAAACCCACCAAAGCAGCTCACTTGAAGACACAGTTAATTATGGGTTGGATAAAGGGGTGACCCACAAAGCCCAGGAATACAGAGCTATTAATATAGATGTAGTTATAAATACATTACATAGCAATGGATATGCATCAGTTCTCACCTAACTTTGTATCGACCTAAACGACAGACTAGATTCAGCACAAAAATAGTATTCTCTCCAATACCAGATACAGACCACCACGTGCATTGAGATGTAGGGGTGCTGCTGCAGCATCGCTAGGTAGAATTAGCAGACAAATTAAATTATGCCTGGTGTATTTAGCATTATAGACAAGCAATGAGATTTGAAAACCATTTGGTTGGATTAGAAAACAGCAAGGCCCCATTCTGCATGCCTTACACATCCTGCTAAGTAAGGGCTAAGGCCCTCAGGGTCTAGTTAGGTTTCGAATTCAAGTGGTGCTCAAGTTAGGAATAGTTCGGCATGATTTTATTACAAGGGACAGCATTTCAGCATGCATACAATTAATCCTCGGTTATCTAAATATAGCAGGAGACACTGAATTAATCAGAATGAATGTAGGTTCGAGTAATGGAAATAATTTTCACTGCAGCTCCATTTTGGGTCACGACGTTGTGTGCCCTGCCACGGCTTTTGTTGTAACATGGCCCCTTACGGGAATGCGAGGCAGGTCAAAAGGACACCAGCTACTCCGCAATTGTGATACTGGCATTCGTGTGTATGATTTAGCAGTTGGTAGGGGAGGAGAACCACAGTAGCACTGAAGAGCCAAGAACCAAGATCAGAGAAGGCCTTGCACGATGAGAGGACGCTTAGTCCAACACTGCATCTCTGAAGAGCCTCTACTTGTGGCTTTCAGCAGTTAGCCAGAGATGGCCGGCCGGCTGTGAAGCTGTGACTGATGCTCTTTCCCAAAACCTGCTACTGCTGGGGGCTGATTTTGACCAGCGCAGAAACCTCCCTGTGGAGAGCTTCCTTAGGTGCTGGCATTCCAGGGAAGCGTAGCACTTTGACCTTGGGCTGGATTACAAGCTGCAAATCTAGTCCTAAAGGATATTATCATCTTCATGTATTTATTTAATTGGCATTGCATTACTGTGCAGGCATTGCCATTAGGTCTCATTGTACTGGGTGAAGGCCCTGCACGTGGTAAGAAATGCTCCACTCCCTGGCAGAATTGCCAGGCCAGGGCGGGAGAAAGGAAATAAGTAAGTAGTAACCCTATTAACGAGATGATGGACAGAGGCACCGAGCAATTACATGACTGTGCTGAGGTCATACAGGAAGCCCATGTCAGAACTGAGAAATAAAACTAGACCTCCTGAGTGCCAGCCCTGGGCCTTTACTGCAAGATTATCTGCCCTTTTCAGAATTCACTGGTACCTCACCCATACAGCCTTTAGCACGTAAGTCACGGTACCACTTCTTCACAGCTCCACACAGCACGGGTGTGCCCATGATTTTGCAGTTTAGAAGCGGAATTAAAACCACAGTGTAATTGTTCCGACACATTTTACTTAACAAATGTGCATGCCCAAAACAGAAGAAGATAGAGGAGCCCTTCTTATTGCCATTCTGTGACTGGGCCCACTGAAATACGTATAAAAACTGATCAAAATTGAATCTAAAGCCTGCACGATTTCCAGTCTCTTCCTTTAAGTACTTTGATGCCCCAAGGGTGGGATTTTCAAAAAGGCTCTGTTTATGGGAATTTTATCGCTGACTTCAACAGGAATAAAGTTAGGCCAGCCCTGAGGCCATTTGAAAGCCTGGCTCACTTATTGTGCCTACTTAGACTGCGAGTGTTTCGGGGCAGTGCTGCATCTTCCTCTGCATCTCCTTTTATCTGCTATCCCCGCTCAAGTTTATATAGAGAAGGTACCCAATTATATGGATCTGGCAGGGTCACAGTTACTTTGCAGCTCCAAGTCGTCTCTGTGGGTGATATCAGCCACACATGGATGGTGCGAGAGCCATGAGACGTGGGGCCTGTGGCATACCACTTCGGGGAAAGTAACGTTTGTATGACAGCAGCCTGGGTGGGAATCCTCCTCAGTGGTTTTTGTGTTGAGATTAACTCCTTCAAGCTTCCGCATTCAACTACAGCAGGCTATCATCAGCTCAGTTTCCATTCTCATTCATCCATTTTGTCGATTCAGAGCATCAGCTTCCCGTAAGGTAAGAGTGTACCAGTTCGCGGTGGTAACCCAGATATGATCACTCCTTCATTCTCCCATAACCCACATTGTCCTGGGCTGGTAGCTAGAGAAGCACAGTTCGCATTTCCGGCTTTACCTCTCTTACCTTACTGCAGAAGCGTGGTTGGAGCTGAAGTTGCATAGGGGGTGGGAGACCTGGAACTTAACCTTGTCGTTACATCATTATAGAAATGTACCGTAAAGTGCACTGCCGTTCAATGAAACAATGTTATATTGCAGTTATACCAAACAATGGCTGCATTGTCTTTGTGGACTTCACACATGTATATGACGGGTTGTTTTGGAAGCCACCTGCAGCCCTGTCTCCAAGAGGTTTGTGACCACTGCAATAACCCTGTCCGCCCCTCCCATCCACCCTGTGAGAGAGCGGCTCCCTTGGCGCACTTTTTGTTCTTCCCACAGTCCCCTGCTAAGTCCTTTAGACACAGACTGGGCAAAGGGCAGTAGGTTTTGTGGCTGGTTGAGAGCAACCTGTGTGCTGATTAGGAAAAAAAAAGTCTATAAGCCAGCCAATTACGCTTTCTGTCCAATTTGGCTAAAACTGGCTGATGGGTTCCACAGTTATTAAGGGGAGATTGGCTGACTGGCAGATAGACTCAGAGCAAGCGTCCAAATTGAGCCATGGAGAGATAAAGGGTTTGCCAAAGATGGCTACAGAGTTCTGACTGTAAAATTTTCCTCAAGGTGATGAACAGCAATTTAAAGATCAATTGAAGTTGGACTTCAGCCTGTGACCTGGCTGGCTGACCGCTGTAATGGAGGGGAGGGGAAGGAAGAGAAGCGCAGTAGCAGAAGGAAACAGTGACATTACTGCTGTGGAGAGGAGAACTCTTTCCTCAAGTGATCTTGACAAGTTGGGGACCATAAGGCTGGAAGCATTCAGCTCTGCATGCACCTAAACTTAAGCACCCACTACTGAATAATTCTTGACCCATGTCTGGACTGTGTAGAGTATGGTGACTACAGTCATCCACATTAAAAAACAGCATTACCTTTCTGGAAGAAAGTGTTTACAATTAAACCTCAAAAAAAAAAAAAACTGGTCAAGTGAGGAGCTGTGAAGCTGAGGAAGTGGGAAGATTCAACCCTAGAGCTTCAAATTGTCATTAAAGTGCCCTCATGTCTGCTTGAAGCTGCATTGCTGAAGCCCACTGAAACGTTGCATCTTGTAGGTGAGCAAAGACTCTCAGCTTCTTGTGGTTGGAAGTAGTAGGTTTCTAACAGTGTTTTGTACACTTAATAACAACCACAAATAGGACATAGCGGTATTGCCAGCTTTCTTAGCTTTATTTATGAGTCCTGTAATACCGGTGTTTTCCTGAAATCCCTGTTCTTAAAGTCCCATTAAAGAAGGATCTCAGCTTCCATTTTAAACCAATAGCCAAGTTCCTGATGCTCCATGGATGTGACCCAAGTATACTTTCAGGGCCAGGAAGAAAGCGGGATGCGGGGGGGAAACATAATTGCACATTTAAAATCTTTTTAAACCTGATTTTTAAGCTGACGTTATGCTACTCAAAAGCTTGCATCATAATTTTTTAATACTTGGGAGTACCTGCAATTACTGAGTTTGTATCGTTAGGTGAAATGAGTCAAACTGCTAAGATCTGGCAAGAAACGCCACCTTTTTTTTTTTTTTTTTTTTTTTTTACGTTCAGCTTAGATGATAGGAAAGTGTTTCATCCTCACAACAGCAGTTTCTGTTATTGATTCAAGGAGACATTTAATCATCTCCCCTTGCCTTCTGCCCCATCAGGACACCTCCACCAACCGACCTCTCTGACAGCTGTGAAGGCAGACGGACAGACAGACGGACAGCTCTCCCGCCCGGCTCGGGCTGGTCCGAGAGGCCAGATGCCGTTCTGCCCCGCCACTGACTCGTTGTGCAACCCCGGGCGTGTCACTTAACCCGTCTCGGTTACCCCATAGGGGCTCAATTATACCCACTTATCGCTTCATTACGCCATTATTACAATTTAACACCTTCCTTTGCCCACACACCGGGGGGCAGCGGCCCTGCCCGAGGACCGGGGCGCCGGGGTTACCTCAGCGCGGGGTAGAGGCGGGGGTTTAACCGCCGGCTGGGCGCCCGCCAGGGAGAGCCGCCTCCCAGGCGCCGCGAGCCCAACGGCCGGCAGCGACTCCCCGCCGCGCGGGACGCGGCGCCTGCCCCTCGGAGGGCCGCGCGGCCGGCCGTTGGGCAACGAGGGCGGGGGGGATGTCACGCACACCCTGCGCCCCACCGGAGGAGTCCCCGGCCGCCCCGCAACCGCCCTCCCGCCCCCCGAAGCCGAACGACGGGGACTGCCCCCTGCCGCCGCCCCGCCCTCTCGCAGCGGCCCCGCCCCCGGGCGGCGCCCCGCCCCCTCCCCGCCGCCCCGCCCGTACCAAGCTAGGCTGCGCCGTGCAAACAGATGATGTCATTCTGTAGAGCCGCGCGTGACCGCTGGGGCCCGCCCTCGCCGCCCATTGGCCGGTGACCGTCGCCCGTCAGGGCAGCGACGCTTCCCATTGGTCCGTGCCGCCACCCCGCCACCGCCCCTTGGAAAATAATAAACAATCGAGTAAAATGCGGTGCGGGGAGGGGGGTGTTAGGTTGGGGGAGGGGTGGTGGGGGTCCCGGCATGGAGTGTGTGGGTGCCGGCGCCCCCCTTTCCGTGAGGGCCTGGGGCGGGCCTGGCCGGGGCCGCTCCCGCTCGGCGGTGGCGCCGGGCTGCGCCGCGCCTGCTGCGCGACCGGCTGCCAGCCTGGCCCGGGCCCGGGGCGAGCGGCGGTCGCCAGGCCCTGGCCGGCGTGAGGCCGGCGGTGCGCGGTGTGGAGCGGGGGCTGCGGCGGGGACTCTGCAAACCCTTCCCGGGCCCCGTCGGGTGAAGCTGCCCCCTTGATTCAAGCGTGGGGAGGCTGCGGGCGCTGCCTGCACCGGCGCTGGGAGCAAAGCCTTCCCTGGACGTATCACGGCGCTAAAAATTACCGTCAGCCGGGAGCTACAGCTGCACCGAGGATCAGGCAAAGCGGTCTCTCGGTTTTCCCCTTCCCCTTGTCTCCAGGCTGAGTGGAAGCCCACGTTTGGAGGGGACTTGCAACCCTGCGCGGGGCAGAGGAGGCCTGTGCGAGGGAAAGGGCTGGGGTACGCGTCTGGCAGCGGGATCCAGCGTGCTCAGGGCCCAGAGGTAGGGCACTGATAGGGAGGCCTGAAAGCTACTCCTCCGAAACCTGGTTGCCTTTATGGGACAAAAAATGTCTCCAAGGTGGCTGTCCTGTCCGCACGGTGCTGTGCGGAGGTGTAGCCTCAGTCCTTGCTTCCTTGTAGTCATGCTTCTGTAGCCCTAAAATAACCACCTTTCACAGCCCTGCTTCCCCCTGCCTACAAGCCCAAGGTGTGCTTATATAGCAAAGGCTTTGATCGGGGATCAGGTGAAGAGAATGAGGGTTGCAGGACAGGATTTCCCATTGCTGAGGCTGGCAGCCTGGTCTCTCCTTGTGAGAGCAGGTGCCTACATACAGCCTATTTCAATTCCTTCAGAGAAGTAATTGTTTCCTCCTGTATATGGCCTCTGGAGGAAGCAGTCCAAGCACCTCCCTCCCTCTGTCATTCTGTATCTCCAGCAATGACAGCACTTGCTGAAGAACTGGAGATGTGGCTCATGGTCCTTTTCCCTGAACTTTGTGTTTTGTCCTCTGACAAAGGACATAGGGCAGACTTGGAAGAGGGGACTGAAATCCAAGGTTGTTCCCCTGCCTCCCTTCCCCATGGCAATGTTGTTATTGCTAGGTCATGGCCTCTCCTTGATTGCTCCCATGAATCCTGAATCCTCACCCCTCTCCCCCCAGGCAGCAGTACGGGTTCAACAGGCTGGTTGAAAATGGAGCGTGTGTTAGGCTGGCCTACCTCCCTGGTAAGATACCCTTCAGGCACGTCAGAGGGAGGCATCTGAACCCCATTGGTCTGAAGCGGGGAGATGTTGACCTTGGATCTCCTGGCATGGGGGACACTGCAAGGCACACAGTGGGAAGGAAGTCCCCCCCTGAGGAGCTGAGAAAGGGTTCAAAGGAGCTGGTGAAGTGTTAAGCAAAAGCAGTCAGCGGCTCAGCACATGGTGGGGAAGTCGATGATAAGCATTTGCAGCTGGTTCTCTCTCTTCCCCCACCCTGGAGGAACTGGGTGGCTGCTGACTCAGGGGCTGTGTCAAGTCGGAGGAATGGGAAGGGGGTCACATTTCCTGAGTGCCTGAGACATGCTGCAGCCGGTGATGGGATAGACGGGCACCTCCTACCTGCCGCCCCGTCTTGGAAGAGCGATCACAGCAGCCTGCTGTAGGGAGCTGGAGCCTGCTGGTATGCGTTGGATGCGCTCTGAGCAGTGTGTGCAGCCGGGGCTGTGGGTCTCATCTTGCGTGGAGACGTGTCTGAGCTCCGAATTCCAGCGCTTGGGCTTGGGAGGAAGAGAGGCACAGAGCTGCCCAACGTGGGGTGGTTCTGGGTATGCGAAAGGCAGAATGTCCTGTATCTTGGTATGCTGACAGCCTAAAAATAGGACTTCAGAGCCTCCAGGATTAGGCGTTGGTTGAGCAGGGGCTTTTGGGAGGGCAGTTCTGAACTTTAATGCCTCAGTTCTGCCCCGGTCCTGCTTCTGGTATTAAAGGCCTTACATTCCTTGTCGCTCATGTGAATATCACTTAAACGTGCTCAGAGCATGCAATTACAGCTAAGTGCCTTGCAAAGTCCTCCTGGAATCTGAAGAGTTGAATTCTTCCATTCATATGCACCCTCTCCTGCCCTGTAAAATAATTTCCTTCAGTCCAGGAGACCACTGTGTTAAAGGTGTGCATCTGAAAGTCGTTCACTGCTGGTTTACCTGTGGAGAGCCAATAACAGCAAGAGTGAGACCTGTTTTTTGGTGTTTGTTTGGTTTTTTTTTTTAATTATTTTTGGGGATATTTTAAGTCAGCACACGTAATTGAATACACACTGAGAACTGATCTGCTGAAGAGCCTGCTGTTTCTAAACACAGTAGCTACTCTTCATATTAGGCATGTTAAGCTTAAAATATATCTAGGTAGGGGTATTGTAAGTCTTGTTTTATAAAAATTGATTTTTTTTCCTTGGAAGTAAACAGGGAAAACTAGGGAGGAACTGTAGCTGAGGTCTGACAGATGTTCAAGTACGTGAAGCTTAAAGAGGAACGTATGCTATTCAGTTTGCTCACAGAGGCTTTGTGACCTGTGTCTTTGCAGTAATGATGACACAAGCTTTTTTGAATAAAAGGAAGAAATTAACTGCCTTGGCTAATTGTACCCTTGCTAGCTAGCTAACCAAGGACACCATTTGACTGTGAAAATTGTTGGTGCACCCAAATCTCTCATCTGGTGAGAATATCTGAAGTGAGAGTGTTCCCATATCTGTGGGTTAGAAGGGCTATTTAAAAAATCTTCCTAATTGGAAAATTAAACCCTATTGCTTTAAAACAGTGGTGCACTGCTTTGAAAAATTAAGGCCATATGGAATCATTTATTACTTTTCAATATGTATTCAGTCTCTGGTGCAATTTTATGTACCCGCTAATGCATAAAGTCTTTTGGAGCAGGAAAAAAGCACCACAAAGCATGATTTAATGCTATAGGGTCACCAAATCTGTTTCAGATTACTGGATGTTTCAGTCTGCTGAAAAGAAGGGGATGTCCCTGAACCAGTGAAACAATGGCAAGGCGGGGGGGGGGGGGGGAAGCCCATAAATCTGAAACACTTTGGAAATATAGTGCATATATCAACAAAAACTTTTAAAGGATTCAGTGAGGATTTGGCCATGTAAGAGATACAGTTACGGAACAAATTATACTAAGTAACAGGAAAGTTAAAGTCAGTATTAATAGTACAATAACTTGGTTGCAATTTAAGACGTCTTAATGAATCATGTTTTCAAACAGTACAGGCCCACATAAGCATGTGACACTGAGAGAAAATAAGAGCAAGTAATCTGGGAGTGCACAAAAGTGCTTTTGTTTACAGTCCTGTGGTCACTGGAAGTGCCTATTCTTGTGCTTATTCACAAACACCTCTGGCTCTTTCTTCCACAAACCCTATCCAAACATTTTTGTTCTGACTTGGTTAGAAGAGGACTTTATGCTTTGGTTCTTTTCAAACAACTATGAGGTTCAGTTTTCCGGTGCCCTTCCTCTGGCAAGGGGCTGAGGTGGGTCCAATGCCTCAGATGCGCTTTTTCTTTTTTTTTTTTTTTTTTTTCTTCTTTCTTTCTTTTCCCCTGCATGAGAAGCCATGGGGCAATCTGGGCTTTTTTTCTTTCACTGGTTCAGCAGGGACCAACAAGAAGAAGCCAAGGCTGACAAGTTAACCATGCATGGTTTGTGCCACCTGGCAAAGAGCTCTGCAGGCATGGGAGGCAGTCTTTATGCCTTTATCATGAACCTGAGAGCAGTATAACCGTCTGGCTAGTTATAGTTTAACTGAAAACTAATTTTTCATCTTGCTGTGGTCTTGTGCTTTCTTTTAAATGTCATCTGTAGAGTCTCACAGTGAGTGGGAGCTTCAGTTTTGCTTTGTATTTCTTAACAGATACTGACAAAAACTTTTTCATGTGAACATGATCCACTAAGTTACTGAAGAATAACCAGATTCTTTCTTAGAGGCATAAGCAAGCTGAGGAGTTTGAAATAACATTCATACTTCAGTCAAACTATTTTGTCGGTATATATTAATCATTTATAACCAGTAAGTTAATTGACTGGTGCTTTTATTATAGTTGAAATAATAAATTTTTAAAAGAGTTAATAAGCAAGTAAGTTAACCTTCAGCTTTCCTGTAGCATTGAAGCTTGTTTGTCACTATTGTGCTTTCCATCATTCTTTAAATATTTGGTAATTGATAGGAGTCATTTCAAATAAATTCAGATCTTTTGTTTAAAATAAACAGAGTATGCATAGTCCTTCTGGATCAACACCTTAACATGACCTCTCCCACCTGCTCAAATTGTAGCATTCTTCAGGCAAAATGAAGCCAGCTGAATGAATACATAATTAGGAATAAGACAAATACCATGAGAAGTAATTGCTATTTGTAAATAACTTTTATCCAGATCCTGTATCTCAGCATTGGAAAATCTTAAATAAAACTCTCTTTAAGGTCCTTTAAAACTTTCCTGAGAGTAGTTGTCAGTTTAGGTCTGTATTCCGACATTAACTTACAAGTATGACTGGTTAAGACTATTACTTGCCCATAGATGGCAATAGCATTACGCTGCTGTAGTAGCCCCCAACCTATAAAATGAGGCTGTGATGGTGGTGAATATTAACTTGGGGAATGGAAAGGGAAAAAAAAAAAAACATCCTTATTTTGCTTTTTTTTTTTTTTGGCAGCGGCAGTGGTGATGGGGACTGTTCTACTTGCAGGAATGTTGGGACTAATCATGTGAGAAAAGATCCTGGAGTGATGAGGCAGCATATTTCCCGTGTCTGAGGTCAGGATTTGTTCTGTGAAGCTGACCTTTAAAACAGCCTGAAAATGAGGAACGTGGCACCAGAAAGCAGAGCAGGAAGCATGAAATGATGTAAGATATGTTTCTTCTGTTTCTTCTGCATGTGAAATACTTTTTTTTTTTTTTAAAGCTCCAGGTTTGTGATTCAGCACTTTCTACCACTGACAGAATATAAGAAAGGGGAAAATTCTGTGGAAAAAGAAAGTTCCTGTTGTTCTAGTAAAAAACTAATAAAATACTAGCCATCAAGTGTTTTTGTTCCCTTCTGTTTAGATGGGGGGAAGAGAGAAATTATCTTTTCCCAAAATCATGTTTCCCTCAACCTCCTGATGTGAGAGCCCTGGAAATGTAGAAAAAGCAGTATTTAGGCTCAGCCTAGACACCTCAGCTGCTCACCTACCTATATTGGGTGTGAAGTGCCACCAGCTTTGTTGGTGTTGGATACCTGGGCAACTGCTGTTTCAACTCTGACAAGTGACAGCAAGACAGGCCTGCCATGAGAAGGCTTCAGGCTGCTGCTGCTGCTGGGCAGATGTTTGACACAGGATGGGCAGCAGCTCAGTGACCCCCCCAGGGCTAAAGCATCAGCCTGGGTGAAGTTGCCAGCCTGGGTTTTGTCCCAGCTGCATGGTGAGGCCAGATTTCAGACACAAGCTCTTCTCTCTGAACTTCTGCAAAAGTACTTTTACTGCCTTTTCTTCCTTATTTCTTGCCTTTTCTTCCCATGTCCTTTCTCTTGCTGAGACACGTGAGGCTGCAGTGAGAGTCCTGGTGCACCTGCTGGAGGCGCTGAACTCTTGTCTCTCCAGTGTCAGTGTGAGCCCTTACACCACCACTGGGCAGGAAAAGGATGCCCCAGCTTTTTGCCACCTCTCTGATCTGAAGCCCTGCAGACCTGTCAGGAAAGAGGGTTTGGAAGGAGAAGGTGAGGGACTCTATTCATCCTTCTTCATTGGAGCCTGGTTCTGTGTTAAGGTGGTGTTAATCTCCCTCAGTAAAGGGGGTGGCAGAGGTGGGGAGCACTCCCAGGTACTGCATTTGAGCCAGGTCCATGATGAAGCTTGCAAAATGGTCCTTGGCACAGTGTTGGCCCAGGCTGCTAGCGCTTTCCCAAACAATTCCCAGGCACGGATGTAAAAAGTCCGTCTGCAGGCACTCTGCTTCAATGGGTAAGAGGTTTTAATAGCCTGAACATGACTGCTCTGAGCGGTTGGCTAGTTTATCCCTATGGAGGTGGTGTGGGTGTGCCTGGGGCAATCTGTGCTGAGAGCAGTACCCTGCGCAGGGGCAGCCTTGCTTTCCAATGTTGAATCACGTCACAGTGAACAAGCAGGGAGAAAGCTTTACCATGCTTTCTCTTTACCTGCTGAGGTGGCAGCACCAGTGAAGGTGACTGATGGCTGATTTTCGGTTGCTTCAAATGCCAGCCAGAAGAAAGCCAGCTTGCATCTGCCTAAAACTCTATATGTATTTTAAAAATCCTAAGGGACAAGCAACTGGATATAAGCATGTACTGTATTCGTGAGACTGGCACTGGGATGGCTTGCATTTTTTAAATTGATGTTGAAAAATGGGTAGTGGAACATTAGAGCCACACAAAATGATTCAGAGCCTGAAGAAAATGCTTTGCAATGGGAGACGTGAAGCATTCACTCTCTCTAGCTTATCAAAAAAGACTGAGCAGGGAATTGATTATGATGGCGAAGGAACTTTCCTGGGAGAAAAATATCAGGTACTGAAAGGCTCTTTAATCTAGTAAATTATGGGAATGTGTAGCAGCAAGCTGAAACCAGATAAATTCATATGAAAAACTGAGCACAAATTTATTGGAATGAAGGTGATTAATCACTGTAACAAGCTGTCAGGGTGGTTGGCGCGTTTTCCAGATGTGTTTGAGCCAAGACGGGCATGTTTCTGATGGATGTGCTCTAACCGCAGTTAAAAGCGTGACACTGTAGTCAAGTCTCAGGCAAGGTAAGCAGGTGAGGTTTGAAGGGCTGTGATATACAAGAGGTCTGACTAAGAGTTCCCAAAGGAGCTGTGAAGATCTAATGGTTCCCATCTGTCCTTAACCTCTGAGAGACTGAGAGAAACAGCACTGAGCAGAAAGCAGAAGGGAAGAATCAAAATGACAGCCCTGTTGCTGACACACTGATGTGCCCTCTGTTTCTGCATGGATTGTATCTTTCACCTGCTCGAGGCTTTACTAATGTATTCTCAATGCCCATCGCAAGACTGATTTTTCTCCAATTCACAAGCGCTCTGTAGAGATCTCTTTCATCTGAGGAGAGCTTGAGTAAAAATCCATGATTCTCAGCAGCTCACGTGATAGCTCAGATAAGTAGTTTCCTTTCTGGCTGTTGTTATTTCGTCTTGAGCTTTGGACTTGCCTGTTCTCTGTGCCTCCTAGTTTCCCTTGTACCCATTTCCTTTGCCCCTGGGCTCGGTGCACTGTGCTGCATTGATAATCTGGTGCAGTAGATCCTGGATCTTACTTGTTCTGAGGCCATTTGTTCCTCATAATTTGACAAAATGAACCCTCTCTTGCACAGATTTCACACGGGATGTGTACATCAGTGATGTGCTGTATAGTTAAGAGCTTGTCAGGAACTTTTTGCTAAAGTGCCTTTCATCCAGAAGTATAAAATTGTAGATGCTTTAGCTATTGACAGGAACACACTAAGGCATCTTTGCAAAATACTTGCAATCTGTAGCTACAAAAGTGCTCTGATCTCACTTTAAAAATAAGACTTCTCTCCTGGAAAACCAGTTGATGATGGAAATGAAGAATTTCTCATTCCCTGTTGCTTTTTCTAGGGTTCCAGTGCTTCACTGCTTCCTCCTCATTTGCTTGCCATTAATTTTATTCTCTCAAGCCCTAAGTAAAGTCTGCTGGCTTCTCCTTGCTCTAGAGGCTAGTTTTGTACAAAGTCAGAGCTGAAACAAGGCAAATGAAGGGATGGACTAGTCCACCAGCTGTGATCCAGTTGTCATCAACACCCACAAGCCATTAACCTGGTGCATGGACTCTGTGGAACATAGGAAGTTAGAGGTAAAGCAGGGGTTTGAACTGAGATCTCCAAATATTAAGTGAGAGTCCTGAGCTTATTTTTAAGTGAGAGGAAAAAAAAAACTTTTTAAGAATAAGAAATGTTTTAAAATATTTTAATGGAGGATATGCAAGCAGTCTTCTATGCAGTCTTCCAGAGGCCCACATGCCTCTGGAAAGCAGTAGAAATACCTGCATGAGCAAAAAGCTCCAGCCTAGGAAAGTACAGAGGGTGTAAGAAGAGTAAGACTGTGGCTGGAGAGTTGGAAATGGTGTAGTTGGGGAAATGGTGTAGTTCAGTACAGACTGAACTGTAAAGCATTTGTCTCAAATGATTGCTTGGTCAAGTGAGAAATGCTGGATAAGACAAGGACAATTCTATGTAACAATTATATGAAGAGCAGGGCCAGAGTCCTGAAGTTTGTGTGAACGTACAGAAATGTGGAGATGTGCAGGTGATCAGAAACCGCAGCCCTTGAGCAGGGATAAAAGGACTGTTGGGACAAACGCTGGTGCGACTGCCAAAACACTGAGAGATTTGGACCCCCAGGACAGCAACGTGATCTCCCACCGCCGAAGCACCGAGAGATTTGGACCCCTGGGACGCCGCAGATCCACGGTGATGACTATTCTTGCAACTCTATCCTGATTGCTTGCTTGATTTACGTCCTGTTATTTCATCCTATCCTGTCGCTATTTTCTACTTTTGATAATAAAAGCTGTTTCAGGTATATGGCATTTGACCTCATTTGTGTCTCAGTCTCACTCAAGGTGATCAAACCTGCAGTGAGAGGTTGGCCTAGCTGTCCCTAGCCTCCCAGACTTGTCTGAGGTTGGATAGCTTGCAAGGGTGCCTTCCTCTCACCTGAAATCGGATCGTAACACTGGTCTTACTTGCAAAAACTGCAGTTGAAAACAGACCCAGGCAGGAGCTGATCTACACTATCCCCAGCCTTTGGGGAACATTCAGTTTTGGATCTGAACGATCCATGATTTAGGCTGAACTGAACCCAGGGGTCTAAAACTTCTTCGAAACTGTGGGGAGATGTTGCTTTTGACCTCGCTCTAGCTTGGATCCATTTGCTTAGTTACAAGCCAGATAAGGGTTATTCTCCGTGTCAGGAAAAGATCTTTTGCTTTCTAGCTCATATTAGCTTGCCGTTGCCCTCCAGTTTATCTGCTTTTATATGCACGTCCTGCTGGTAAATATGGGTAAAGTAAGTGGCTAGTCCTTTTACTCGCTTTCCTTTCAGCTTGTTGATCACAGGATTCAGTCATATGCATAGTAATGGGTAATTGAAGGATGGAGGCTTAGCCCAGCTGGCTTAGATCTCATTTCTGAGCCCGTACTCAAAAAGACCTACCTATTCTGAGCAGTGTTAGGAAGCTCTCCAGGACCCAGAATGTGAGAAATAATAAATTCTTGTAGAAATGTTTCTGCGATGTCGTGGAACCCAGCCAAGAGACATGATGAAAGTGAAAACTGTTTTCTAGGACATCCAGTTTCATTTGATTTTGTCATGCCCATAGAACTCCTCAGCAAATGTCTGTACCCTTCCATGTGTTGATTGTGTCCGGGGTCCTTTTGTGATTTGGTTACCCTGGCAATCCAGCTAATTTTCCAGAAAAGTCAGCTCCATCAAAGTTCATTGACCTGTTACATTAATGGCCTGCTTGCTCCTTCAGTAGACTTCAGCATCCATTGATTGCAGGTTTTTTCATGGGCTTGAACCCTTATAAGAAGAGATCTGCAGAGAGGGTTATGCCCTGGCATACTTGATTGGAGCTGATTTTTTTTTTTCCTTGTTTCTTCTTCACTATAGCTGGACTGATCATCTTTCTTGTTTCTTGAAACGCTAGGGCAGCTTTTCTACATATTAGCAGGTTTCTGTTCCAGCAGGTTCTCTATAGGAGTGAAGTTTTCCGGTAAAAGTCTCTTCTTATATGCCTCCCTTCAACACAGTTGTACAATAGTTTGACTTGAAAAAGTCTCAACATCATTTTTGCCTCTAGGCAAGCCACAGAGGCATAGCAAGTTCATCTATATTTTCCACTTGAATTTAGCATTTTTTAGAGCTTGATGATTAAGACATATAGCCTAAAACATAATTAAATATGCTACAACACTGAGCATTCAAATGCCTGGCTCACTGAATGTCATGTGGGGTGCTTGCACTCTGTATGGGGAGTCAGGTGCCTCCAAAGAACAAAACCTGACTGCACAAGGAGCTGCTTGCACCAGATGATATGACCCTGGAAGGGGAAGTCATATGGGGAAGCCCATGCAGTCAAGAGCTGCTCACATTTAAAAAAAAAAAAAAATTAAAAATAAAAAGCCCTCTAAACATGAAATGTTAACTAGAGGTTGACCCGTCTCATTTGCTATCTTCCTCACTTCTTTGCCCATGTTTTGGAGAGGATACAGCCTGCATGTTCTCCTCAGGACACTGCCAATAGAGAGGACTGCTGCAAGCTGAACCATGTGGGAAGAGGAGGAGGAGTGGAGAGCCTGTGGTGATGAAGGAGTGGCAGAACAGGACTGGGGAGCTTCCTGAAGCTCTTAGTGCAGCAAGCCCAAGCAAGGGCCATCTCTTTTTATAGAGGCAGAGTCCTGGGGTTTTCCTTGAGAAGTCCACTGTAAGCCAAATCCTATGAGTGCTCTGGATTTCAGAGCATCGGGGTTCAGGCTTGTTCAAAAGCCAGGCTCCTCCCGTCTGGAAGGGCATTGGCTTGTACTATCGGGGAAGAAATGAGGCTGTATCAACTCCAAATCTGTCCCAGGTGTCGTGATTTTTTGAGAGCAATGTGAAGATCCCAGCAGATGAAGGAGAAGACACATGGCAGTAAGATTTCTTCACTGAGATAGAGAGCAACTTCTCATTGCAGCTGTCCTTGAAGTTGGGTAATTCACAGCTGCACGTGAAGTTGGGCAATTCTCCCTTTCTCATAAGGCTGTTTGTATGTGCAATGAGCACCCTAGAATTAAATAAAATCCCAGGCATGGATGGCACTACTCACCAGCTCTGCTTGCCAAAAAGTCTCCACGTGCAGGAGCAGCAATGACTCCTCCAAAGAGCTTCTGCACCCCAGGGTGGAGAAGGCCTCCCAGCGCCAAGCCAATGTGGTGCCAACACATGCTAAAAAGGGTGAGCTGAGGACAGCGATCCGGGCGGGGATTTGCCTGTCCAAGACGTCACAAAGGCGCCACGTAGAAGCCCCGGGCTTTCCAAACAGTTTCGGGGGCCTGCCTGTTGCTTCACTCAGGAGCACGCATGCCCTGTAACCCACACCGAGGGGTCCTGCATGGTGCTGCGGCTGGGAAGATTTTGCTGGAGCCATCGCAAGGCAGAATCTCTCCATGGGGAGAAGCCTGAGGTGTATTAAAAACATAAATCTTCTGTGTCCTGGTGGGGGTCAAGTCATCCCAGTTCTGCATGAGGCTCCACTGCCCACCTGCCCTGCACTGCCCCGTACAGCAGCCTCCCCATAGCCCTATGCTATCCCCTGCCCCCCTTTTTTTTGTGATTGCCCTGCCTGACACGGATACAGGGTGTCCCCAAAGCACCCGGTGTGACTACACATGTGGCTTGTGCCTCCAGGCAGCTGCCCGGCACGCCCCAGAGCTGCTGCCAAGGGGCCCTGCCGAGGCCCACCTGACATTTTATTCCGCGCCAGGTGTGGGTGTTTGGAGTCTCCGTTTTTTCCAGCACTTTCTGAAAGGAGTCTCCACTCACGCTAGTAGTGTGTATTTATTTCACTTCTCTCTCAGCCTGACGGCAAGATGGAAGTGGGCATATTTTAGCCATTTCTTTTCAGAACTACTTTTAGAAGCCGCTAACGGCCTGTGCAGTGACCCCCGTTGCCGGCTGTGTGCCGCGGTGCGGGCCTGCCATCTTGTGGGCCCGGCCTTCCTTGCAGGGCCCTCGCTGCAAGCTTCACGGCTCAGAGCACAATGCCGTGTGCACACGCAGTGTAGTTTGTTTCTTCTTCTTTTTTTTTTTTTTTAATGAGTTTTCCAAAGCAGTTTTAAAATTTTAAAGGTATTTTACGAATAAGAGTGGGAGAAAGCCTGAGGCACCGCCCTGGGGCACACAGCTGATTGTATCATTAGAGAAATGACTGACTACAGAGCAAGTGGACATGTTTTCACAGCCCCAGTAGCTGCAAGTTTTGTGGGGGTCATGGACTGTCCAGATGTCTCCTTCCATTGTCCTGAGGACAGGTATCTCATTATATCTTTGCCAATCTAGACTATAAATTCCCAGCTCACTATTTTTTTTTACGATACGAGCATATGCGTGCTCTGGAGAAGACGAGCAAAAGAGAACAGGGAATGAATGCTACTGAACCGCACAAATAATGAGCGTGATTTACGTGAAATTGCCTGCTTGCTACTGTTGGAACACCACAGTGAAGAGCGAGCATTGCTAATGCTTGTACGTTGGCATGGGAAAGGCTGAGGAAAAAAAAATTTTCTCCCCCATGGCAAGAGGAGAGATCCCAACGCACGGTGGAGCTAGATGATGGCATATGACATGCCCAAGTACAAAGGTAGTCCTACAAAACAGGATTAGGGACTAGCTTTCTCTTCTCAAAATCAGCCTTTTCGTGCTCATTTACTGCTTATCCTGTCTTAGCCCAGGTTCTCCATTTTGCCTAGGTTATGGAACAGTGGTGCCTCAAGTCATTTAAAATAGAGCATTGAACCTGTCTGTTGCCACTGATGGTGAATGCACCAAAGTTAGAGGAGAGGCAGCCACAAAACCTGATGGCATGTATAGCCTCTCCCTTCATCAGGAGCATCTCGGCCCAAGTGAGCAGAGCTTTGTGCATTCCACCTTGCATGACCTTGGGAGAATTGTGGAGTGAAGGCAATGGGAAGAGGTGAGCTTGTGTCTGGTTTTAAGCAAAGAAATGGGAAACTACTGAAACCCTCTTGCCCTTGCTTTTAGCCTCTGCTTACCTTGTTATACGCAAGACACGTGAATTCAATCATCTTCCTATTTAAGAGACAGGTACTCAAGTACCTGTCTTTTAGGTACTAGATATAAGGAAGAAATTTTTTAACAATGAGGGTGGTGAAACACTGGCACAGGTTGCCAAGGGAGGTGGTAGATGCCTCATCCCTGGAAACATTCCAGGCCAGGTTGGATGAGGCTCTGAGCAACCTGATCTGGTTGGAGATGTCCCTGCTCCTCGCAAGGGGGTTGGACTGGATGGCCTTTAACGGTCCCTTCCAACCCAAAGCATTCTATGATTCTAAGTACACTGGAGGATTTCGCCCCAAGGGCTGAGGCTTTTGCAGCTCATTTCTCACTTGGCACATAGGCAAGAGTGTGTGGCATTAACAGCTCAATGGCTTCAGCTCCAAGTGAGCTGGCAAAGGCGGTCTCAGCCCAGAAAGCTTTTCTGTTTTCTTTCCAGCTGTAGCAGTTGGTCAGAGAAACAAGTGGTTTACCAGTTGCTCTCCTTGCAAACCTTGTTTGTCTTCCACACCAAGTTGCTTATAACAGCCTTTGATGCATTGCCACCTTCTCATTTTGGAGAACTTTAAGTTAAATAAACCCTGGACCAAACAGAGGAGAAACGCAGGGCTGCCTGGATGCTAAACTGTGGAGATAGATGCTTAAACAAGAGGCGGCTGGCTACTGAGCCTTTGAGTTTCACAGAAGCAATAGATGAGGCGGAGGAGTGGCACTGAGGGAAGAGGGACAGAGGGTCTCCGAGCAGCACCGTACAGCCCACCAAGGGCAAGCAAAGGGTTGGCAGGTGGGTCCCCATTCGATGAGGGGACACTAGTTCTCAGGCTGAACAGGAAAAGGCAATCTGTCAAGGACAAGGGCACAGCTTTGTAATGGTACAGGGGACCCCTGGAAAGACCGTAAAATGAGAGCAATCAATTAACAAGCTGCTGTGGCTTCAGGAAAGCCATTATAGACATACTAGTGTAATGAGCACATCTGATGCACAGAAGGTATTTAACCTTCAGCCTTATGCCTTATAAAGTACCTCTGGGACACTGGGTAAGGCTGTTAATTATTAGGGTCAGCCTTAGCAGACAGAGGTGTCCTCAAGTATGGGTTGCTGTGATACACTCAGATAATTTCTCCATTATGTGAAAAACTAATTTCTTAAATTGTTCAAGAATTGACAGATTGGCGTCCATTAACCAAGCCTTAACTCATGGCTGTGGGAGCAGTTAGAGGCCACAAGGACTGCAAAACCTATTCACAGGTCCTTGAGTACATTGTGTACACTCACACACACACACACACAGAGGCTACTGTAACAGCTTGGTGCTAGCCATTAGTGAAACAGATAACCAATGCATCTGAAAAGCCTAAGCAGACAATGACAGACGCTGGCTTGAGCAGATGTCCTGATGCTTGAACACTGTTTTCAGGTGCTCTGAGAGCAGAGGATGAAGTCAGTTTGACTTTAAAAAAAAACATATATTGAAAAACTGTAAATTAACAGGATGACAATCAGACCAAAATACCAATTACATTTACTACCAAAGGTGCATAATTTTTTTTTCTGAAAAAATGTGCCATATATCGAACATTTCATGGATTTGATAAACCATGACTTGTTACATTGTTCACCCTTACACTGCAAGACAAATCTCATTGCTCATGTTAATACAGGCCATATAATTTTTTGTACTTAAATGCAAATATTCTTCCCAAGCACAGCCTATGAAGAACCGGTATATTTGGAGTATAGGTAAGTAGGAAAATTCCATTGAGTCACGAAAAGGTTTTATTGTTTTGTCTCAAAGCCAAGCACGACTGGAAAAGCAACTGTCCTAAGCGGAGCTGTTGTACAGGGGCACAGCGCTGAAGGCTTTGCTGCCCAAGCTGGCAAAAACTTGTGGGATTTTGTGCCTGCATTTTGTGGAGGAGAGGGGAAATGGCCGTGTTCCTGTGTCAGAGCATTAGATGTGTCTGAGCTTACCTGCCTGAGCCTCCTCTGGCTGACTGCCTGTGTTGAATCAGAGGAGGCCAAGGAGAGACAGGAGAGAGGAGGAAACGAAACAATGATGGCAATAAAGCCTAATAATACTAACAGTCCTTCAGAGGATCTGTGGGGAGCGAGGTACTGGAATAACTGCTGCCAGCCTTCTGCCAGAAGGGTGACAGAAAGATATGAAACCCTCCCCCAGCATAGATGAAAGGACCAGGGAGTGGGAGTGTGGAAAGAGGGAAGAGCAGCCTCTTTAGGAGAGACTGGAGTTGCAGATGCACCTGCGTGTGCAACCAGAGCCAGGGACCGATGGGCTGCAGTGTGGGTTGCAGGGGCTTGTCCATGGTGCTATAGAGGTAACGGGGGGAAGCCCTGAGCGCTGAGACCTCCCGCAGGCTTAGGCCTTTCTCCTGGTTTGCAGCAGGCTTTCGGCTGTACCGCCAGCTGGTCGTCCAGAACATGTCATCTTCATCTGTCCATCGCGGACTGTTTGGAGGGGAAGGGGCTGGGAGGCAATGCATTCAAAGAGAGCAGTCCTGTTTTGTATCAACACAGGGAGTGGGCGCATGGGCGGACAAAATGAGGGTGCCAGCCACACCAGGCAGAGGGAGGTGAATGTGGCAGCAGCCCTTATCTGCTGAGCTTGTACCCTGGGAGAGATGGCAAAGCCGGGGTGGGGAGGGACATTGCTCTTCCACCTGGAAGGATGTCTGGCTTCTTTTTTTCCCCACAGACATCCTTTATTAGGCTGGCTGCTCCACCTCTCCCCACAAACCTCATCTTAACTGTGTCCTTAGACTGCCATAGCCACAGCATCACCACTGCAGCACCACTGCCGTACCTGTGAGCAGGGGGCAAGCGTCCGCTGGAGAGGCCGTGGGGGTAGAGTGAGCCCAGGTGCACCACATGCCACAGCCATCTTCCCACTGAAACTGGCCAGGCGGCTGTGACTGAAATTTAATTTGCCTGGTGCGTTCAGTGGATATTTTAATCAGCATTTCCTACAATCTACTTGGCAAAGAGGCTCAACTGGCAGCTGCCTGACTGAATGGGCTTTGCACCCAGTCTAACCTTCTCCATTCGCAATTTCCAGTGCTGGAAAACCTCTCTGTCTCACTCTCAGAAGTTTCTATAGCAATCACAGCCGACCTAGCGAAGCATTGAAAATGGCATCCCATTCAGATTGTAATTTTGCCGGACAGTAATTGCTCTTCTCTCCATTGGCCTCTGAAATGTTACTTTTTGGGAGATATCAACCACAACTGGAGGAGACTGGTCCTCTGCCTGTGTTTTCAACAAACTTCGCCTCCCCCACCCCAACTAACTTTGCTAGCAATTTGCAGCGTGTTTGAGCCTAACAGGGAAGCGTTGCTGGGCACACGGTACCTCAGCTACAGGAAAGACTTGATGTGAGCAATGCTTTTACCAAGCCTGCAGGAGAAAACCTCGCTGCCCAACATGTCATGTTGTGACCTGAACATTATCCATCACTGTAGACAGAAAAAGTTACACAAGTGTGTTTGGCTTTACTAATTGTAAAAGACCAGAGGATACAAAGCAAGCTTTTTCTTCATGTCATTGAGCTTACTTTTCCTGGTTCAGTTAACTTCAGCTTAAACAATCACTCCATCTTTTGTTCCGTGCTTCATCTTTCAGCAGCTGTGATGGCTCTTAATTACTGTGACACTGAAGAACTGCACGCTAAAAATATATTAAGTAACAGAACGAAAGGTTTTGCTTCTTGCAAGAAGAGGATGTGGTGGCATTATACCTCAGCTTGTGAAGGAATCAATCAACCATTCCTCAAGCTCTTCTAATAATCTTTCCCTATACTTTTATGGCTTTTGTTGCCTGGTGGAAAAATTAGCTTAAAGCTGAGTAAGGGGAATTGTGGATAAGTGTTTGCAGTTTGGCTTTGGACAGACACAGTGTGATTGCACTCAAAGAATTTGAAGTCTTTGCACTGGCAGCAGTACTTGAATCTGGGAATATAGGATTCACATTGGAAAAGAGTGGATTTTTATAATGATTTAAATGAACAATTTCAGCTAGAGAGTGGATTAACAGAGCCAACTAAACTCTTCACCCTGACAAAGAACTGGCGGGAGGACTATAGAAACTCATCCAAAATTTTACCAACATGAATGCAGAGTAATAGGTCAGCGAGAAGCATTTCTGTATTTTAATGGTGCTCTTAGAATTCAATTCAATTTAAAACAAAAGTTGTTTTACAAATACATGGAGAATGCAGAAGGCTGGAGAGGGAGCAAGTGGCCTGCATCCTCCATCTGCTCCATCCTCCCTCTACTCTTCCATAAGGGACTGCCACTGCAAGTTACTTTTCTCAGCAGACAGAAAGGTAAATGCAGGCACTGCCTCAACCCACGGGTCAGAAATGTCTCCCATTCTGCAGGGGCATGGATGCACCCCAGACCCCACACCCCATATTTCAAATGTGCCAGAGCATCAGGAAACTCCAAGCCCAGGGGCCCTGGGGAAGCTGAGCCCCCGCAGACCTGTGCTCTGACCTCAGAAATGAGGTCGTAGAACAACAGAAGAAAGATGAAGTATCCCAAGATGAGCAGCGCTCTTCTGTGACAAGAGATGGACACGTTGGAGATTGCTCATCTCCGAGAGGAAATGGCTCAGGGGGAAACAAGAGAAACATCCATTGGGCAAACAGAGCTGCAAAGGCAGATTGGCTGCATCTGTTCCCAAAGTATCTTGGAAGAGTCAGCAAAACATGCAAGGGGACTTTCTTTTGAGCAAAATTTCTAATTAGACCCTGATGGCTGACCACTGCAGGATGCTGGAGGCCAAAAAAAAAGAAAGGAACTTAAATCAGTCTGGAGAAGGATCCAATGTTTACATGATTAACAAGGCATACAACTTTTGGCAAGGATGCAGCCTCCTGTTTCACAAACCTGTGTGAATCTCTAACGGGATATTAGGAAGTTTTCTGAATGCTCTTCTCAAACATTGGATACTGTACTGCTACAAGAAAGATAGTGGAGCAAGTTGGTCACAGCTTGATATTCAATACGACGATCTCTCTCTTTGGAAGAAATGAGGAGGTTGATTGTTTCCAGTGGAAGGATAGAAATAGCCTCAAAATTTAACTTCTAAAAAAATTTTACACCACTGGTTTCTGAAGTCTGAATGTAAAACACTGCTGGCTGGCTGTCAGCAAGAACTGTCTGACTATCTGCCGCTAGCATCCATGGGGAAGTGTCATGCTACGGCCTCACTCTCCCATTCTCAACAAAAATAGCTGCTGCATGAGGGCACCTGCACCGGGGTTCTCCAGTTACCTTCAGACCCTCCCCACCCATCAGTTCAAGGACTTCTCTCCCTGCCTAAATGTTAACTAACTGCTTCCCAAGGGGAATTTTCCAGGCTGCATAAAACCTGTTACAACTAACTGCGCAACTAATTGGCCAACAGCAAAAGCAGATCTTAAACATCAAGAATCTCAAATTAACAGAAAAAAAAAGAGCACTTTGATTGTAGTTTGCACTCAGCTGGAGTGTCCCCACCCTCAAGTTGCTAGAGAAAAGAGTCAGAGAAGTGTAAAAAAGGTTCTGAAAACAAAGATTAGGGCTGCTGGCAGCAGTAACTGAGAAGGACAAGTCTGAACTGCCTCTGGAGGAGGACCTTGCTGAGAAGCCCTGCGTACATCTACCAAAAGCTGAGCCATGTGTAGGGCAATGGCCTGCGGTGCTACGGCTCATCCAGGCAACCAACTGCCCAGAAACTGCCAGTCTGGGGTTGCCCCCTGAATACAAAAAAATAATAAAAAAAAAATCTCACTAAGTAACTATCTATTCAGAAAAACATACTTTAAAATAGTGTGAGTAATAAGTGAAATATTTATAAAATCTGTATTTATTAATTTTTATTTATTACAACACAAATTATTCTCAAATAACAGAAGGATTTAACAGTGTTCGGCTTGTTACATATTAAACTCAAAATTATATACTTAAAAATAAAATCTCACAATATAATAGAAGCAAAATCCCAACAGAACTTACAAAGCCACTGTAGTTCACAAGTACATGAACGAAGGTTGTAATGAATCATATAGGAAATTTGTCATTACAAGTAGAAGAAAAATTACATTAATTCATTAGGATTTTAATCAGAAACCCCAGGATTCATTTCCTTTAAAATAGATGCATTATAAAAAAAAACCCAAAGCATCACTACAAACAGGCACGTGGTGTTTAGTTGACGGCATTAATTCTGTAACCCAAACAATCTATTTTGAGTAGTTAAATTATTTTTTGCACTATTTACATACTTTACTGAAGTATTTGCATCCCAGAGCCTCAGCAAGCATCTTAGAATATTATTGCGTGAAGCCTGGCAGCACTCCAATGTCAGCAAATAAGAAAATAACATCATTCCCATTTTAGCAATAGGGAAACCGAGGCACTAGGATTATTCAGATCCAGGTAACTGGAGACAGAAAACGCCTGGATCTTGATCCTCTTAGATAGGTCTTGACAGAGAGACTAGTCTTCCTCCCTGTTAGATGGCTGGTGACCGTGCTGAGCACTGCTGGAAACCTGGTCAAGATTTTTCATGTTTAAATTGCTGCAAAATAGGTGACATCTATCCAGCTATAGTGTCATTATGATCACCTTTACTCAAAAAAAAGCCATTAATGGTTTTCCTTTTCAGATCAAAAAGCAGCAACCCCAAGAAGTGTATCTTCAATCCCTCCAAAGACCTTTGGAAGGCTGGCTCATTATTCCCAAAATACTGCAATTGTTCCCTCAATGTGCGCAAAGGTAAATACAGAAACCCAGTAGCTTGAAAGACAGACTAGCATTATTTATAAAAAAATGTAAGTAAGAGCTACTGCACAAGAATTTGAAATGAAAATACAGCTTAAAAGATAAAACGTCTTTAGGGACGGAGCAACTACGCTCACAGAAGCTGCAATTTAAATTTTCGGGCATTGGGAACGTTCCTCCATCAATCAAGTATTTGAAATAAGTTAGCTGAGAGATTCTCAGGCAGGACATGGCCTTTATAAATCAACATGAAAGGTTTCACATGGTCCATAATCACAAGGATTTTACTTCCTGTGACAGCAAAATATCATACCGCATCAGTTAGGTTACTCGAAAAGACCTTTAAAAATAACTTGGCAATAATGTTTGCTGAATGACTAAAAGGGAAATAAAAACATGTTGCAGATCTGAGATGACGTGAATTTGCCAAGTTAAGAAAAACCTAACAAGCCCATACTCAACCTTAGGATCCAGCATAAATCCAGCAATTTTAAGGCCATTAAGGAGTATGCATAATTTATTCACAGGCATCTCATGGTTCACATTTTGGCAACTAACACATCTTACTGTGGGAACAAGAAGTCACAGATTGCTGCTGTGTCACAGCAGTGGGGACCAGGCCAGGCAGCGGGGGACAGGACTGCTGGGAGCGTAGGTGACCCAGTGCAGAACTTACCCAGTGTTGTCCATTGTGCCTCAATGCCAGATTCTGGCCAGCGCCAGTTGCCTGGAAGTTGTTTGGCCTCAGAAGAAGCCTCCCCCAAATTCGCTATTAGAAAGAGATTATGTATGCTACAGCATTATTAGCAGCATTGAAAAATAAGCATGTAGGGCCTCACTTTCTTCAGGGAAGTGGACAGACATAAATATGCTGCTTCTGTGGTTACTGTGGGGATCTCTGCCCCGGCATCTGGCCTGGCTGACAAATTGGTCCCATCAATCTCCTTGTGGTCCTGGCCTAAAAGTGCCCATCCACACTTTGCAGTGCAACCACAAATACTGCACAGTGATTTAAGTACTTTTTCTTGCTTATAGCCTCTATCACCCCCCAAACCCTTCTGGAACATTCCCCATTTTTTTCTCATTGATTACTGCGGGCGCCCACCAATGACTCCCAAGAGATGGCTTCCTTGCTGGCCAAGGAAAGACTGCACTGTGGTTTTATTTAGGAATATGCCCTGGAAGCAGCGCTCGCTCAGGAAGCTTTTGGGAACTTCCCTCCTGTGGTTTGACAGAGCTCACCTACATCCCAGGAGGCTTTTAGTGATACCTGAGTCCCACCGCATTTAGGAGCTTCCAAAAACCTGGGGTATCTGGGTTTGGGATGGGTGCTCAGATTGCAGAAAAGCCTCAAATACCGGTAGGCAAAGCTGCACCAGTTGGTGCACAAGCACATCTGCCCAGGGGGCTCCAGGGAGCCCCTGGTTAAATGACGTTGGTCATCACCCACGCAGACTGTGAAGAAACGCTTCACTTCCCTGGCCCGAGACAGCCTCCGTGGAAATGCAGAACCTGCCAGAACCTCCTCTCTCTCTCACACATCCCAAGCATCTCACCTGTGTTCTGCAAGATTATGCATTTGCCCTGAACCACATGAGGGAGGAGGACATACAGGCTAAATATAGAAACCGTTTTTAAAATAATGTAAATAAATATCCAGATGCAAGATGCTTTAGGGTCTCTAGCACCACCTCCCACTTTCCCACAATACATTCTGGTACAAACAAGGCAGGAGGTATTTGAATGCCACTGGAAGAAAAGTCAAGGCTGACGCTTCAGGAGAGTTCTCAGTGCAGGCCCAGGCTGATGCGTATAGACTGCCACATATAAATACAGAACCACGCACACTTAAATTAGATATATTAGTTATATCTATATTTATATATACGTATAAATAAGTATACATATGTGTGTGTATAAACAGACACACACGCATGAATCTCAATAGCCCCTCTGTTGAGAAACCTAATAAAAATCTCTGAAAATATCCAATTATTTGGATATTCTTAAGTATAAGCAATGTATTATGATTGGGTTTTTCATAAATATGCATTAAAATTCTCCATGGTAGTCACCCTTGTGGGAGTAACAACATAGTTGCATAAGTTGTAAACTATAAATATAGGCTTTAAACATTCTTTGAAGAACAGGTATAGCCAGAATAGGTAACTTTCAGGGCAAACAGAAGTGATCAGAACAGAAAATCAGACTTGAGCACATGGCTCCATCTGTATTGCCATAGCACATGCAAGTGTACAGCACCTCTCCAGTCCTCCCCAGAAGTCCCTTTTAAAAGCTTTCTGTAATTGTGATGGAGGTTACAACTGAAGCAATGTAATCAAGCTTAACAAAGGCAGAGAAGAATATTTTTTATAATAGATACAGTACAAGAAAAAGGTCATGTTACAAAATCCAAGAAAACCTCTCAAATTTGGGGAGAGTATGTTATATATCTCCTCCCTAAGAAATAAGGGCAATCTTTTCAGTCCATTTGCATAATATTTTTCCCTATTCAGAGTTTCTAAAAAATGCTCTTAAAATGCCTTTTTATAAAAATACACTATAGGCCAATATGTGCAATACCATATTTTGTTTCAGCTAGATTAAAGCCAAGAATGACACAATGTCATTTTTAACTAAAAGAAAGTTTCCAGCCACAAACACGAGGATGGGTGATATGTTTTGGGGAACCAGTTAATATCCCATCTTTTCCACAAAACACATTCCTATTGTAACACGATAAATTGCCTTGGCAGTACTCTCTACCCCTCTCCCCAGATCAGAGCAGGTGTGCTAACCAGCAATGGAAGATTTGGTATAGATGAAGCCTGAGAAAATTCAGGGTCGAGGTATGTCACTGGTGTAGAGGCAGCATATCCAGGCTTGCAAGAACTGCAAAATTGAGGAAGAATATTAACTTGCACTTCCATGTTGCACTATACCCGGTCTTATCATAGTTTCTTTTACCATACATGATCCTTAGATCTTAATCTTGTACAGTTTCAAGTGCCTTCAAGCTCCTCCTCAGGCTTCTCTCTTGGTTCACACTGTCAGTTTTCAATGAACCAGATGGAGCAACAGTCTGATTACAAGAAAATCCTAGGAGCCTGAAAGCCAGCAGGTGGCTACACACAGAAAACAGGGAAAAAAACCCACCCCAGAATACACTACAGAGGAGTTCCAGGGCTCTAAGCAGGGACCTATACAACATCAGAGGTTCATAAAGAAAGCATTTGATTTTTCTTTTGTGCAAACTGCACTGTACATGACAGAAGCAGTGCATAAACTATGAAGTGCCCTCTTTGTGTGACATTGTAAACCTACTGTTGAACCCTCCATGGGCCATTAACTTTGTCTCTAGACCAATTCTCCAGAAAAATTCTAATCCCATTAAACTTCCTGAACATCCAAGTTATGTTTTACAGAAAAGAAAACGAAAGCAAAATTTCATATGTCCACCCACTGCTGGTAAAGAAAAATAACCAAGTCCTCATGTCTTAGGCACAAAAACACACTGATGAAAGAAAACATGGTCCAGATGATAAAGTGCAATTATTAATTCAGTTGTGCTAAAAACCTTTCCAATTCTGTAGTTTTACTTCTTGGTCATTTTATTCAACTTTTAATTATAATGCTTTTTTGCTTCTGTCCCCATCTTTCCAGTACTGTTCAGTTTGCATTTCTGTAAGCCGTGAGACAGTACGCTGAAAGGCAAAGATTTCCTCTTCTCCTGTAAACATGGAGAGTCCTTTGGCAGATTCCTACATTAATACACAAAAATAGTACCAAAAATTGTGAGAGACAGCTGTACTGAAGCGCATCCTAGCTAACTCCTAAGGCTGAGTGCTTTACAGGCTTGGACAATACAAGATAGCAGCATGGCAAGGCAAAATAAAATTAACCTCCAGAAATTAAAGAAAAGCACCTATTTCAGCTAGATAACCCTCTGAAGAAACACAGCAAAGCAATAATTTGGATTTAAAACAACATGACGACATGCTAACCATCTATTTTCACTTGCCTGATGACTAATTGTATACTAATTTAGACAAATAATTTAAAAATTCATTAACAATAACTAAGTAATAGAGAAAAGGGGAAACAGAATAAGCAGCATGCAAAATAGTACTGATGGTGAGGATTTGTGAGGCAGTCCTCTATAGTCTACAAAGAGATAGAACAGACCATCTTTTATTTCTGCATTTTAAATGTAGGAGCTAAACTTAAATCAGTATTTTCATACATGGTTGAACAGATATAATGGTTAACAATCAAAACGACCCCAAAACTTATGCAAAATGCTTCTAGATATTGTGACATTTTCTTTGGCTATGAGTAAATAACATAACATGCAATTATAAGAGTGACAGATCCACTGCAGAAAAAGCAGCAAATCACTAGTTAAATGTTTACTTGATTCCTCTTCCTAAAATGCTGCTTTAATTATGAGACTAAAACCAATTTTGTTACAAAAGGAAGAGGATGTTAATATCATGTACCTGGCTCAAGTCCAAATCATCCATCAACACTCTGTTGTCCTCTAGCTCACCATTGTCATGTTCTACCAGGAACAAGCTTTGGAGAGGAGTCACTGCAGAACAGATAATACGCACCTGCGAGAAGGGAAACAGGCAACAATACCATCACTTGGGCTTTACAAAAAAGAGATAAAATACACGTTTTATGAAAAGCAAACTTCAAATTATGACCTTGGTTTTTTCCGAGGTATTCTCCCTTTCTCTTATTAGCACTGCTGTTAACAGCTTTACCTGACTTAGTCATTGGGAATATTAACCTTACAGGATCTTTTTCTCAATAACAACTCATGTAACTTTTACTTACAGAACAGCATAACTGCTATTAAATGCTCAGAATATCTGCTATACAGGCAATGAGGTCACAATCAAGTTTACTTTCTAAAAAAACAGCTATAAAGTGTTAGTAAACAATGCTTGCTTTCCCCTCATAGTTAGATTTCTCTGCATAGGCAAGTGCACTGCACACTTATTCCCATCTAAAGAATGTTTAAATTCTAAATTTCCCAGAACACTGAGTTGAGCCACTCTTGCTTTCACCTACGCTACTCAAATGCACATTATTTGCTAATAACAATAACCATGCTGTTTTCATGTCTGCTGGCAGGAGATACAACGTGGTGCGAGATACAGGATCTCTGGGGGGCTGCAATGAAGGCAGATTGAAATATTATTACAGAAGGAGACACTTATTGAGAGCACGCAGGCAAAATGTCTGCATTGTGGACAGGTCTCCACAAATATGCTCTCTCAGAAATTTTTTTCCAAACAACTACTTGTGACAGGAGTTTAACACTTGTGTTTTTCCTGTGCAGGAAGTAATAGAAAGTGGCTGTTTGTTTACAGTTCTTAATGACAGCACATAGATAGAGCAGATCATACCCTCTCCTAATTGTAACACTCTATTATTAATTTATAAATATTAACATATCCTCTTAGAAACTGTCCACTTCCAAATCATAAAGCACAAAGGATCTGGCTGACTTAAATGAGACTACTCATATGCTTAGTTAGTTCAATACCTTGCTGAATCAGTGCCTTTCTGATCATCTCACCAGGACATTCTTGAAAAAAAATCTCAATCGATATTTCCTGATTGCATAAATATTTAAGTGTCTGCATATATAATCACACATAAGATAGGGTTTCATATCTTGTATTACTCTTAAAAAATAATCTTAAACATGAACTTTCCTTTGTTTTACTAGTGCTGATTTTGCTTCCATGATTGAAACCTCTATAAATTCACACGAAGTGCTGCATTTATCAGTACTATTCCATTAGCAGTTCTGCAACCTAATGTAAAGCCTACAGTGATTGTTTCCTTTAAACTCAATAATGTAACTATACTATTAACTCCTCAGTACTCTGTTCAGGAAGGCACTGATTCCTGACCAACTGCCCGTACGGATTAAAATTTAAAAAATTTAAATTTACTTCAGCACAGTTGGCAGCACAATCTTTCATTATTACAATGATGACATGGCTTCTGTGGTTTTCCTGGGTTAGGAAAGAAATAACATCCCTATTCAAGAAAAGCAAATAAGCTCAGGCTTATATTTACAGTCAAGTATAATACTCACAGAAATAAAAAAAAAAAAACAAACCTGCTTATTTGCTTTTATTGTGATAGGGCCTTTTTTGTGAAGCTGGAATGATATTTCTTTGCAGTGCTAGTTCATTCTGCTTATGTTTTCCAAATCATTACTACAGAAAGCCTTACCTCAAACCAACTGTAATAGCCAGGTTTTAGTGTGCCAAATGTTATTCCTATACATACAGGAAAGGCTTGGCTCTCACCTTATGCTCATAAAAGGTATCAATAAGAGTAATGAAACGACGAGCTTGTGTCCTTTTTGCCATTGTAAGAAGCGGTATGTCACGAACAAAGACTGTGTCAAAATGCTTCGATATTTCCAAATAGTCACTGGCGCCAAGAGGCTGAAACAAAACAAACCATAAGAAATGGAAACCCAATATAGAATTATACATAAACACTGTATCTTGAAATACTACAATTACAGAAGAGAGGGTGTAAAGTCTTGACCATACTCTTATTTTTGTTTCTTCATATCTTGCTTCAGGAATGCTTGTTTGCCCTTACTGACATAGGTATATACAGATGCTCATTCATACCGTTGACTTTACCTGAACAGTGTTCGATAGTTAAAAATGTGGCTCTTTTGCATCCTGACGATGTTATGATCTCTCTGACAACCTCAAACAAAATAATCACTATAAACCATAATCCATAGAAGAAAAGAAAAAACATAGTTAAGCTATGAAGTCAACCTAAAGCATAAATAATCTGAACAGCTATTAGGATGCTTTCCAGCAGCAAATTTTAAAAATGCAAATACATAGGCTGGTTACTGAATCATAGGTAGACCTGCATTTAGTTCACCCAAGACAAACCTAGATTGAATAAAAATCTTATGTTCTAAGTACTGAAAGCAACAGGAAACAGACAAAAATACAATTTTGTAGCAGTTCCTTTGTTCATGGTTGCACCTGTGATGATGAAATAAAAATCTATAGTAAGAACTTATTAGTTTCTATTAGTTTCTCTAAACCATCAACAGAAGAGATGTACAAATAGTAGCAGCTCATTCAAGGGCATATTCAACTACATTAATTTAAAATTACTTTTTAATTACATGGAAGGTAATTTTTCCTGCAAGATCTACCCTATTAGTACTGCAGGCAGAACTTTATCTTGAGTTATTAAGTCATTGTATTTAGGAGGAAAACTTCATACTCCTGAAACTCATCCCATTAGTTCTACTTGTGCGAGTACTTCAGTATCTTGGACACAACTACTCCATAGAGCAAGACCAGCAGCATTTTGCAGGATGCTGGTCACAACTCCCTTCCCAGCTAATGAAATGTGCTGTACCAACAGTATAATATGGTTATAAAGCACTGCAAGACTTTAAAACCAGGAAATAAAAAAATATTTTCTCTAACTGAAATTGCTAGACAAATTTGCCATAGGCCAAACATCTTAACTAACCGCTTAACCAGAACCCTTCTGCAAGAAGTTATTTTGAGCAGTTATTAATGACTGTCCATGAGCAGGACTTCTGGTTTTACTTAGGCACAAGAGTGAAAAACCCATAGAAATGGTCTACACGTAAGCACAGGAGAGTGAAGCCCTGATGGCATTCCAAAAATTCTTCTGAAAATTAATGGGAATAAGCTACAGCTTCTCACCAGCTAACCCCCAGGTAGGTACTAAAGCCTCTGACTTCGTCAGTTCTCATTTGCAGTCTCATGAATCACCCTGCTTCCCCACTCACAACCACACAACTTCCCTGTGGCACCTATGGAAAAGAATTATTACAAAACTTCCAAGTGTTTTTAGCAGTGTTTAAGAGCAGTATATACTATATCCTCTCCTCAAAGTTATATATACTCTTTATTTTCTCCCTCCGTTTCAGTCCCACCGCCACTATTATGGACTTCTTAACCAGAAACCAAGAAACTAATCATGAGGGCCACTGGCAACAGCTTCATGCATCACCTCTGAAAAGATCTCATCTGGACAAAGAGTAGCTGAACGTGAGAGGTTTTGATGAAATAAAGCATGAAAAGGTTACAGAAAGAGAAAGGAACTGGCAGATGGAAACATTACAGAGCTAGCCCACTGCATACCTCACTGTCAGACACAAGTAATAGCCAGTTGCACAAGTCATACCAAGTGCAAAACAAAACAATGGAAGCACTAAAAGCAACACATACTAGGATGTTGCTGGAGATTTTTAAGATTGGTGGTAAGCAAACAGTTTAGGTAACAGTAATTTTTATGGCACGCGTAGGACTGAAGCACTGTTAAGTACAGAGAAGATAAAGTATGCCTGTTTGCTGAGTACCTGAAAGGGACATCAGCAGTGATCTAATTGCATGTGAGAAAAGCAATAATTTCTTATGTCTTTCTTTAGGTAAGAAATTACAGACATCATTGCTGAATATTCAGGTTCATTCTTTTATCACATGAAGAGCCTAAACACTCTTCTGCCAAAGCCCAAAACCCTGAGGATTTATTCTGTCTTGTCCCAATGCGATATACTTTCTCACTCGAACCATATGAATACACCCTCCTCATTTCAAAGTATCAAATATTAAAGGCTGATTCCTAAAATAAATAAATAAATAGAAATTAAAAGCTTTGAACTTTCGCAAAATCTGCAAACTGAGGCACCCGACTGCTGAGCTATGCATCTAAGAACTTGGTGGGCACCTTGGTGGATATCCAGATAGGGAAATGAAAAACCTGGGGAGTAAGAGGGAGGAAACAGGTGGAGGAAAAAAACAGGGCTAATGCATTTCAAATAGGAAAAAGAAAGATAGAATACTTCTTTTGCTTTTTATACAGACATAAAACCACAGTTCACAGAGGGTTACAATATGCATCTTTATCACAGCCAAACAAGAATTCAATCTACTTCAGCAGTGCAAAAAGCAGGCAATTCAAAAATTCCTCTAATTAAGGACATAAAAGGCAGACCATTTCGAGTTGTTTAACAAGAACTTCTGAAACACCTAGCCCAGCACTAAGTGATAATATTCTGCAAATGTTGGCAGAAATGTCCCTCTGGAGACTCCAAAATCTTATGATCAGAAAGATCTGAGCCTAGCAGCCATGAGTAAGTTTGTACCTCCCTTCCAAGACTCAAGTCTGGTGAGACACAACTGAAACTCCAAGTCAGCCAGTCTGTTGTTCTACATGACTCAGCAGGCATCAGCTGTAGTTCTTTGCATAGAAAAGTTCTCAAACCCTCTCCTTTTAGGGTTTAGGAGGACATAACCTTGGAGATGAAGCCAAAGCTTTTAATCTTCTTCTCAACATGACTTACCTTCATACTGGACAAGTCCTTTAATTTCTTTCTGCCTTAGTCTACTTACTGTAAAAAGGAACAACCAGCAAATTTGCAAATGCTCCGGGGACAGTCTAAAGCCCTTTTTGTATTATTCTAACCTCGGTACTGGCCCACTTTCCATGCTGCCTGCAACTGCTTTGAAGCTTTTCTAACTCACCAGCTACATTCAAAATGCTCCAAATGCCGGCGACCACAATGTAGGGGCACCCTGACAGCTTCCTAGGTCACACTCTCACTGGCCTGTTGCCCTTGCAAAACTGGCATGAGGCTGGCACGAGCACCCATGTACCAACTCTGTGCCACACAGGAAAGAGGGTTCAAGGCCACATTGCACCACTGCTAGAGATTCTGGCTGTACATTCCATTACAGAAACTCTACTGAGGAGTAGATTTCTGCTGTTTCAGCAGCCAGCTGCCCTCCCCTCGCCTTCACAGTATTGCCTACAGGCTCTTTTTTCCTCACCTTGCAGCAAGTACTGGCTGGGTCCTGACTGCCAACGATACAGGCTTGGGACAAGATGACAAGATTACTGGCAAATGATTTTAGACACTTACCGTTGTCCTCTGGATAACCCTCCAGGGCTGAAATTTATTTTACAAACCTCACCCAGTCACAGAAAGTATTCCATTTTAGTCAGTAGCATACATGAAGGTATTACTTCCTCTGAAGTTGCTAATGAAGCTACAAATCCTCCTAATATTGACACATATATATTAAATCCTCTTATTAAAAGTTTAGCCTGATTAATCTGGTCCTCTGAACAACATCCTAAAAATAACAGCTTGATTTGGTGTGCGTTTCTGGCATTGTCTGATCTTTTTTGTTTCATCAAATGATGAAACAAAAAAAAGTTGATGTATCGATCAAAATTCAACTTCAGAACCATAACGCATTTATGTAACAATTGTCACTTACCGTTTGTTACCAGTTCTTTCACATGCTGCAATATTATTGTATTATTGTTCCTGCCATGTGTATACAAGGTAAAACTGTTGTAGATTTTTGTCATTAACTCTGATGCCAGGAGTCTGTACTGTTTTATGGTCAGTATTTATTTTATGGTTGACAGAGTCCCTTGGGAGGCACTCTTGAAGGAGTCCAGGAAGGCTGGACATTCTTCAAGAAGGAAATCTTAAAAGGTGCAGGAGGAGGTTGTCCTCATGTGCTGAAAGACAGGCTGTCGAGGAAGAAGACCAGCCTGGCTAACAGAGAGCTTTGGCTGGAACTCAGAAAAAAAAGAGTTTATGACCTTTGGAAGAAGATGCAGACAACTCAGGAGTACTACAAGGATGTTGTGAGGTTATGCAGTGAGAAAATTAGAAGGGCCAAGGCCCAGCTAGAACTTAATCTGGCTACTGTCATAAAAGACAATAAAAATGTTTCATTAGCAAAAAAAAGGAGGCCTAAGGAGAATCTCCATCCTTTCCTGGATGCCAGGGGGGAGAAATACTGACAAAGAATGAGGAAAACACTGAGGTATTTAATGTCTTCTTTGCCTCAGTCTAACAGTAAGACCAGTTGTTCTCCAGGTACCCAGCCCCCTGAGCTGGAAGCCAGGGACAGAGAGCAGACTGAAGCCCCCATAATCCAAGGGGAAATGGTTAGTGACCTGCTACGCTGCTTAGACACACACAAGGAGTCAGATGAGATCCACCCAAGGGTACTGAGGGAGCTGGTGGAAATGCTCACCAAGCCACTTTCCGTCATTTACTGGCAGTCCTGGCTAACCAGGGAAGTCCCAGTTGACTGGAGGTTAGCAAACCTGACACCCATCTACAAGAAGGGCCAGCAGGAGGATCTGGGGAACTACAGGCCTGTCAATCTGATCTCAGTGTCAGAGAATGTTATGGAGCAAATCATCCTGAGTGCCATCACATGGCACATACAGGACAACCAGGGGATCAGGCCCAGCCAGCATGTGTTTGCGAAAGGCAGGTCCTGCTTGACTAACCTCATCTCCTTCTATGACAAGGTGACCTGCTTAATGGATGAGGGAAAGGCTGTGGATGTTGCCTACCTGGACTTTAGTAAAGCCTTTGACACTTTCCTACAGAATTCTCCTGGAGAAACTGGCTGCTCATGGCTTAGACAGGTGTACTCTTTGTGGGTAAAAAAACTGGCTGGATGGCCGAGCTCAAAGAGTGGTGGTGAAAGGAGTCAAATTCAGTTGGTGGCCTCTCACAAACGGTGTTCCCCAAGGTTCAGTTTTGGGGCCAGTTCTGTTTAATATCTTTATCAATGATCTGGACAAGGGGATTGAGTGCACTCTCAGTGAGTTTGTGGACAACACCAAGTTGGGTGGGAATGTTGATCTGCTTGAGGGTAGGAATGCTTTACAGAGCGATCTGGACTGGCTGGATTGATGGGCCAAGGCCACCTGTATGAGGTTCAACAAGGCCAAGTGCTGCATCCTGCACTTGTGTCACAACAACCCCATGCACTGCTACAGGCTTGGGGAAGAGCAGCTGGAAAGCTGCCCAGCAGAAAAGGACCTGGGGGTGTTGGTCAACAGCCAGCTGAACGTGAGCCAGCAGTGTGCCCAAGTGGCCAAAAGGGCCAATAGCATCCTGGGCTGTATCAGAAACAGTGTGGCCAGCAGGAGTAGGGAAGTAATCGTCCTCCTTTACTTGGCATCAGTGTATCATGTTCAGATTTGGCCCCCTCACTACAAGAAAGACATTGAGGAGCTGGATTATGTCCAGAAAGGGGCAACAAAGCTGCTGAAGGGTCTGGAGCGCAAGTCCTGTGAGGAGTGGCTGAGGGAACTGGGGTTGTTTAGTCTGGAGAAAAGGAAGCTGCGTGGAGACTTTATCACTCTCTACAACTACCTGAAAGGAGACTGTAGCGAGGTCGGTGTTGATCTCTTCTCCCAAGTAACAAGCCATAGGACGAGAGGAAATGATCTCAAGTTGCACCAGCGGAGGTTTAGACTGGATATTAGGAAAATTTTCTTTACTGAGAGTGGTCAAGCATTTGAACAGGCTGCCCAGGGAGGTGGTGGAGTCACCATCCCTAGAAATGGTTAAAAGACATGTGGATGTGGTGCTTAGGGACATGGTTTAGTGGTGGACTTGGCAGTGCTGAGTTAACTGTTGGGCCTGATGATCTTAAAGGTCTCTTCCAACCTAAACGAATCCCTGATGCTATGACTGGCATCACACTAATGCAAAATGCATTAGCACTAACATGGGCTATGCTCCTGACAAAGTGTTTACTCCACTTCAGCCTGCTTGACAGAGTTCTCACCTTCATTTGTTTTTGTTTCTCTGCCTACTTAATGCATTTTCAGCTATCATCATCTCAGTTCAAGTAGGATGTTTATTATTTGGAGCTCTCTGTGGACTGTTTTAAGAGTTAGTCTTCTCCTGTTCCTATTATATATTCCATTTAATTAAAGTATAAAGCATCCTTCTTTGTTGACTCATCAGTGACAAAGTAGCTCATCTTTTAGAGATTGTCTGAAGAATACAGAACACTTTACACACGTTAGAAAAAGATATTTCATCTCAAGAGAAAATTTATTTTTGTTTGTGTTGGAAGATATTCCAGGGCCTGTTCCAATAACATCCTGAAGAGTTCTGATTGACAATAACTACAATTTAGTGCAGATAATCCAACACTCCAAAACTTCCTAAAACCAAAATACAGTTTAAAACCAGATAATATTTACAACTTAGACATTAAGCAATAACAACAACAACAAAAAATTATAAAGCTCTTTCTGTTGTTTCCAAAGGAGCCACATTCTATCACTAGTAGGGCTGATAAAACAGAGCACTGAGGTAGCATTTCAAGACCATAATTCAGGAAAGGAGTAGAAAAACCTAAGGCATGATCTGTGATGCAGCTGCATGCTGAAGTTTAAATAAAAATGTAAGATAGTTAGGGCACAGCTAACCTGGTTAAAGACACTGATGGCAGTGCAAATCTACTGGAAAGCTGTGTAAGTTACAGGCAAAGATGAGAACATAATTTGAAGCATTATTAATAAACTGAGAATTTAATAAAGAAGGCAATTTCTTATCAAGTTTTACTGAAGGTTTTTGGTGGGAAAAAAAAAAGGCATGTCGTTGTGTAATTAAAGATCACATCAGACAGTATACTGAGGAAAGATTAAAGCAACATGCACTTTTGTTTTGGAGTTGCCTAACTAAGCATTATGAATTGGTCTACAACTTTAAAATAATTATTTTAACTTGTTTGAACACTACTTGACATGAGGCTATACAGTCTTTTTGTTAAAATATTCACTAATTAATTCATTATTCTTTCTTTTAAAATATTCTGGTTTAGTTACTAAGAAGGAAGACACCAAAAATAAGAGCTTCCCTCTCTCGCAGGACCCTTGACCCACCAGTACGCAGAACAGTGGTTCTCATATAACGCACACTTGGCAGTAAGTATTTTGTCCTCCCTTCTTGTGTGCCACAAGATCTCATTTTTCATGGACTTTTCAGATGCTTGTGTGGAAGAAGAATTATGCATTTCTTTGGCTTTTGTTACCACAACAGCTAGGTACTTCACCTGCAGTAATTAATTTATCTCCACAACTATGGTTGTAAAATCAGGAAAGTGATACTATCTCAATTTTACAATCAGAGGACAGAGAAATTAAAGTTAAAAGCATATGCAAGCTCTTGATGCCAGGGTAAAGACCTCTGAAAGTTGATTTTTCAGGTTTCATGGAACACTACCAGTTAAAAGTTCAATGCCCACTGACTTCAGTTAGAGCCATGACTACGGCAATCTAGGCCTGAGTGTCTCAAACAGAATGTCCAGAAAATTAAGATTACAATTGCCAACAGTGAAAATATGGAGGTTTGGTTGGGTTTTCTGGTTTGTTTGTTTGATTTTTTTTAAATAAGAATAGCATAATGCACTAACTCTGGTGAAGACTATGACAGAAACCAATTATGCAAGGCAACACTCAGCTGTATGTGATAATGTAATTACAATATCACATGACAATGATTATTACTCTAGTGCCCATGCGGAACGAGGGATAAACACAAATAATAGAAGCAACAGTCATTCTGGAATTTCCTAACTTCATTATAAGGTGCTATCAACATCACCTTATACCTACTGCACATCATTCTTTGTGTAAGTTGTTTCGCAGCTTTGCCACTCACACAGATGATCAGTAGAACAGGAATCTGAGATCTATAAAGCCTGGGGTAGAACGTATGTCTCTGGATCAAGTACAGCCCCCTGCTATCTCAGGTTACCTCATCACAGAATTCTGATAAGAACTGATTTTGCTTGATCTTACAGCATAAGTTTTTTAGTCACATTTCTCATAGTGGAAAGTTGTTTCAGATCTTTGCTCTTCTGTTGATTAAGAAGATGCTTGTAACTTCCAGCTTTTTTTTTTTTGCCTTTTTTTTTTGTATTCATGAACAATTTTATATTCATGTACGACAGTGCTATCTACTGACTTTGCGGATGCCCCGTTCCTGGAAGTGTTCAAGGCCAGGTTGGATGGGGCTTTGAGCAACCTGATCTAGTGGAAGGTGTCCCTGCCCATGGTGGAGGGGGTTGGAACTAGATGATCTTCAAGGGCCCTTCCAACTCAAATCATTCTATGATTCTATGAAATAAACCTACATACATCAAAGTTACATGTAAGTTCCCCTTAAATAAGCTACTGGATCACAAGTCAAGTGCTCTTGTGATTTTTTCAGTTTTCAAAAGAACCTAGAAACTATGGGAATTAGGTTTATAGGTCATTCTGGTTTTAGGTCTATTTAAATATTGGCACTTACTGTTAAGATTTCTAAATCCCAGTCAACAAAGCTTTTTTTTTTTAAAAAAAAAAAAAAGTACATCCAGGCATTTAAGAAACAAAAAATTGAATTAAAAAGGTAAACTCGTAAAACTAGAATCATAGAATAGTTCAGGTTGGAAGGGAACTTTAAAGGCCATCTAGTCCAACCTTCCCTGCAAGGAGCAGGGACACCTTCAACCAGATCAGCTTCAAAAATTTTGTCTTTGTTTATTCCCTGGTCTATAAAGTATAGGACCTAAAACCTCAAGGTTCATGCAGCTTTAACTGAAGGGAGTGCTTTCTAAAATTAAGCCCTGATAGACATAAAATAAGGTATAAAACAGAAAGGAGGTTTAACTAACAGTGTTACTACATTACAGTATTTCCACCTGAAATAAGTTTCTTAATAAGTTTTAGTAAGTTTCTTTCTTTATAAAACATGCTTATGAGTTAGGTAAGGCAACTTTTTTTAGGCATGTAGAAAGTTATTATATTTTTAAAGCAAATGTGGCTAATGAAAGACAGACTCTCAGTCCAGTGCTTAAGCTGCAAAAGCTAATGTCCAGCTGGGAATAAACCTAAGATCAAAATCAAACTAAGGAAAACTATGATTCGAAAAAGTTACTGAAAATAGTGCTCACTCCTGAACAACTCCATGGTACGTTTATTTACAACTACACCCAACAATCTTACAATCCTAAAGATGACATCAAATTATACAGTGGATACATTTAGCAGTTTTTAATGAATGTAATTCCCTCAAAATGATTCAGAATCATTAATCTGCAAATGCAGCTGAGTTGTGTCATCATGTAGAGGAGATATTCAATTGACTTAAAGACAGACACTTGCATTCCTAAATCACTTGTTTCCTTTGATAATGGTGACTTTTTTCTTTCATTCTTTCTTTTTTTTTTTTTTAAAGCTTAGTTACATCCTTCATTTTGAAGCGTAAGCTATTCATGTTAAGGAAACGCATCTTTGTCCTGGTCTGTACAATGCGCTTATTGCAATGGAACAACTTAACAGAAACTATTTGCCACTTCTCTGTTGTGTTAATCTACACAAATACTGTATTTTGCCAGTTACAGAAACGCTAAGCAACTTTTAGAAAAAAAAAAAAACACCACAGTAAGATAAGCTTTTACAACGTAGATATTTAATTTATTTTCTTAGCTTTGTTATACTGTAGTATGTTTGCTAGTGGTTAGTAACTCAAATTCTCTTGCTCTGTTTTCCAGCTCAAACTGAAAACATGACATTATTTAAATTACTTAAAAAATAATATACTCTACAGATTCCTTTAGCCCCATATCCTCTATTAGGGGCCAGAAGCAGTTGTCTAGGGTGAATCTAAGAATAGGATATGCATCTGGCAATACTTTGCTGATAGCCCAGGTACCAGTGACCTGCTGTTCATGAACTTGCATGAATTTCTGTATTAAATCTTTTCATTTAACTTGACAGTTGGTCCTTTAGTTTACCCATTCTCAAAATCAGTTTTATAGATACACTTTCCTATCGTGTTAAGACACTATGTTCATTGACACTCACCAGTTGGATGAGACGATATATTTAATTACCCATTGAAAAGACTACAGGATCCATGAAACACAGTTACTCAACTTTTGTGGAGAAAAGGCTAAAACGTGTTTGCGTGCACTCCGAAGTCCGTGTTCCCAGCAGAGGGCAGTAGTTGCTATGCACAAGGGAGAGGAAGACTTTAAAAGATAATATTGTGAGGAAGACTGTACCTGCTTACTTCCTTAGGACCCTGTAAAATTACATACAAGGTACACTGTTATCTAAATTATTTATACCAGATAAAGATTCAAAACAAACCGTCACAATTTTTAAGCAAAATTTTTAAAAAGGGAAGTGAAGAAAGAGGACTGGTAGAGGGTGATTTTTCTAAGGCATAATGAATGCTGACCTTTATGTGCAAACACAGAGAAATGAAACGCCGATGGGGCAGTACGACTGACATTTGCAGGATTGCTAGTTTAGGATATTGAGATTTTAAAATCAAGTTAATACATACATTTTATTTTTAAAAGTATTTTCATCTGAACTTTGGATATACATACAACTGCTGAGAAAAGGGATAAGAAAAAAAAGGGGGTTTTTATAAACACATTGTTGACTTAAAGTTATCAGATCTAATCATCCAAAAAGCCTTCTAGAATTTGTCAGGGACAATTATAAACACTATTTGCTTGTCAAGAAACAGCTCCTTCAAATCCACTTTCGTGGTGATCTTTTATTCACATGCTAACTCAATGAAAAAAATTCACCAATTATGTTTTTGCAACAATCTGACTCCATTGGTAAATGTATCCCTCATTGTATAGAAGGATAAACTAACAGGAAGAAATTAATTAAAGGCCACAAAGAATGGGGGAAGTTAATGTTAGCATTAGTCGGTGTTCTGCTTGGTGTGTCTCCTAGCCTTTGCTGGCTACATGAGTTCATTTCATGAGGCCTCAGAAAGATGGTATGATACGAAACATTCTGATAAAAACCAAGCATAGTTCTCCTGGATGATTACACCGGAGCAGCACATTTACAGGACTTCATTCTAGTGAGCAGGTAATCACTTTCAAACCGCAACAAAAGCTACCGTGTGCCATACTGCCACATAAACCCTGGTGTGTCAGATCTGAAAAACTACTTCTCATTCTGCTCTAAAGCAACTAAAATAGACCAATATCCTCTCACTCAGCATTTTTTAGTTTTTCACATATTCAAATAAGATAGTAAAGCAAAAAAGCTAAGTGTATGGATTTGATCTAAACTAAATCAGCTAAAACTTGGAATTTTCGAATGGAAAACTATGATACAAAAATTTGATGCACACAATAATGTAACAATATGTTTTCTACCAAAACAGCATGTCACATCAGCATTGCATATAGTATATTCTCTGTATTTTGTTTCTATAAACATTAATGGACAACTGATAATTAGCAGTATCTGATGCATTATTTTAGACATAAATAACTCCTTATCTTCTTGACATGAAAAAAATTGATGCTAACACATGAAAAAAGAAAAGAAAGACTATAATACTACAAGGGCACCAACTCTATCTCCCAGGGTCTTCAAGTATTAATTGCAAAAGCAGTTATTTTGAAAATTCCACTTAAAGCTAGAAGATGTTTCAGGTAGTATAAAGTTACCAGTTGCTGATGTGCTATTTTCATCTATTATGTATTGGTAAACATTTAATGAAACCATGTGATATCAAAGTGAAAAAAAGTTTTAATATTTTCTTTAAAACAGAATTTTGATTTTATTTCAAAGGGAAACATCACTGAATTTGAAAAAGTTTTACAGACTGTTCAGACAAAATATCGTATTACGAAAGTTACTATCTAAAAAAAGTTACTATCTAAATAGAGAAATTTCAAACACATCTCCTTAATCCTACACCAACAAGTACAAATAGAGTTTTTAGATCTGGACATTTATCCCTCTGGACTGCACTGCAACAGTTATCCAAGACCAGAGCAGAAGACACACTCTCCCAACGATGTGAACGCGAAGTCATTTGGGCGATAAGCTATTTCTCTAACATAACAAAAGCATCCATCCTTTCACACATTGACTCACGCAAAACTTAAATTCTTTTTTTTTTTTTCCTGGAACCATTAAGGGCTACAGACAGCCAAAGGAACCAATTTACCAAGTTTTGAGAAGAATGTTGTCTTCTCATGCTGCAATGATTATCAAGAACCACATTAGCATTGAAATATGCCAGTTTCAGAAGACTCAAAAAAAACCACCTTCCAAGATAATATTGCAACAATTCAGCGTAATAAAAAATAACTTCACAAAACAATTTATTCCCTTCATTACACTCACTTATCCCTCTACCTTAGATAAAATAATGTTTTTTGAATTATGAACCAAATTTAACAGAGGAAATAAGTTTAACCAAAGTTAATTGCATTAACTAAATAAAATTATATTATGTTTTAAGTTGTTCTGTCAGAAGATGTTGACAATGTAAACTTTTTCAAACATAGAAAAAATGTTGCCATCTTGTATTTACTAGATGGGAAACATGCAAACAAAAGTCTAAACAGAGTTGATATCCACCTTCCATTATAAAACCAGTTTCCATCTTAAAAACTTTCCCATTCTGAATGGATGCCTCACACTGACTTCATATGAACATGCGTCTGTGTGTGAATGGATATTTATTTGTAAAAGTTTAAGTCAATTATTGTATTTCTGAAAGGGAGTCTATTATAGACCTTCCTCATCAAGTTAGACTTTTCTTCAGCAGTGGCTCAGTGAGAAGTTGTAGTGCTTCCATGCTGTGGGCCAGGAATGTCAAATTTGGAAGCAAGGTTGCTTGGTATCACGGAAAATGTCTTACACACGTCCTGTGAAACCCCACTCAAATCCAAGGAAGTTACAAGCCTTGGAAAAACGCAGGCTGAACTCACTGCACAGACTGAGAGTAGAGCAAGCATTATCTGCTCCCAAAAGCATGAGGGGGCTGAGTGCGGGTTATCCCCTTGAGCTGGACTGGCCACCTTCCCCTGCTGGCTGCTGAACTCTTACTGCGTGTGCAGATGCAGTGAGATAGTTGCCAACAGGCAGCAGGGACCCTGTCTCTCTCGTGTCCCTATTTTCAGACAATTTAAGACCAGATGAGATCACCAGATAGTCCAGCTTCCTGAGTTTTAGAGACAGTTAAGCCTAAGAACTAGTACTTAGCTCAAACACCTCTTCCTCAAATGACACCCAGTTTTGGCCCAAAACACAGTACAAGGAGCCTCTACTAGGCCTAAGAGACTTCCTTCACTGTTTCAAATGTGTGAATGGGTGTGGGGTTTTAGGGTTGTTTTTGTTTTGGTTTGGTTTTTTTAGTCTGAATGTCTCTGGTTTTCATTATACCTTCTTCTACCAGATTTAGGAGCCCATTAATAACTTTTTTTTTTCCTGTGAAAATGGCTGTATGTTATAAAACCATCTTCCAGTTCTCTTTTTGATAAGCTGAACAAATTGAAGTCTGTCATCTGAGGGCACATGTTCTCCAGCTCAAATGATTTGTGGCTTTTTCAACAGTCTTGTCAGGTTTTTCAATGTCTTTTCTAAAATTCTGATGTCAAAACCATACCTAACATTCTGCCATCCATATGAGATGTTTTCAATATTAAAACAATCTTTCTACTCTCCTCTTTATTTCTACTCAACCTATCCCAGATGAAATGAGGTCTAAATGCTCTAGCACTGGACCAGAAGCTCCTTTTCAGCTGCCTGCCCATTACAACGCTTACATCTATTTCCAAGTCACTGCGCTGAGGACACAGTCTCCTCCTCCTGTAGGTATGACTTGCGTTCCCAATTTCTAGATGTAAAAATCTGTGTTTGCTTAGATTGAAAAAAGCCAAAACAAAACATATCCAAAATCCTCCCCAAAAATCTCAGTTCTGCTGAGAAATAAGTTGCACACAGCATCCTCATTTTCATTGCTCCTCCCTCCCCTACAGACATCACTTTGTATTTACAGAAAATTTGTATTAGCATTTATGTTATATTCAAAACTGCTGGGGAAAAAACTATTGTACTGGGCTTAGTATAAAAATGTGCTCATTAGAAATGCTACACGCTCAGCAACAATCCTTCAGTAATAATTCTTTTTATATGCTAGTTAACTAACTTACCAATCCATTTAACAAATACTTTCTTGACACTGCATAATGCTGATTTCTCAGTAAGAACAGCATCTACAAAACTCAATGTTTTCCACAAAATCACGGAGACTGGAATTCACTTCACTTCCATTCTTTATTTATCCACTGTGTGAATCCAGAACCAGCTCCTCCATTACCCTTTCTGGACGAAAATCTGACTAACAGCCTGCAGTTATACTGGTCACCACGTGTGTGAATTTCGCTTGTTTATTTTTTAATATTGCCATATGCAGCATTCTTCCAGTACTGTGGAATTTTTCTTGCACTCCAACATTTATCAAAAAATAAAAAGCTAGTCAGATGTCAGCCTAGTTTTCCAGGACTTCAACGAAGCAAAATGTATCTGCAGGCTATTTTTAATACATGCTGACTATGAACAGGCTGGAAGTTATTTTATTACCCTTTAGTGAAACAAATATTTCACTCTGCTTCACCTAGAACACGCATTTTTGCAAAACCTTTTCCTTCTTCCACATCATTACTAAAAGTTCAGCCATCTCCATCTAAGTCAATAATGTTCAGATAATATAAACCATATCAAAACTCCCATTTTACTTAACAACAGCAACAAAAAGTCTTAGAGCTGATATTTGCTCATGATCTTTAGTTTCTCTTTAATTTTGTCACACTTCATAACTAGTTGCCATTCATTCCATCCTCTTTGATTTTGTCTTGACAGTGACACAGGATACACTTTTACTATCTTCTTCCTCAAGAAGTACTTGTTCTTTTTTGTTGTTGTTTACACTTCCCTTTCCAGTTAGTTTTGGTCATATTTCCCCTTTTGCTTTTGAAAATTACTCTTCCTGAACACTCAAATACATAATTTCACTGTTTGGAAGTATCTTTTGGTTACACTGAATGTTAGAAAATTATGGAGAAGATAGTCCCTATGCAACACAAATTCCTAGATGAATTGATCACTAAGCTCCCATAAAGCTGCTCAAACCAAACGACCTTGTACTGGATGTAGTACATTTTATGTTAGAAAATTATCATTTGCAATTTTCAGGCTAATTACATTTCACCGTTTTCTGCATTTCATCTACAGCATAAGCTTCCCATACAACGGTATTTTTTCTTTATATGCTTTTTATAGTCAAGTGCTCAAGAAGCAATGCACCTCATTCTCTATCTGCAACAGACCTCTATGAGTACTACCCTCTTGGGTTTGTTAATTAGTAGAGTGATTGATATGTATTCAAGATCCTTGTATTAATTAACTTTAAGGCAGGTACCAGTGTCTTTAACGTTACATGCTGTCCTCCACCTCTTTTAGCCCTTCTGTCCTTAAGTAGGCTGTAAGCACTGATTTCACATACTTATTTTACGTATTGTCCCACGAGGTTTCATTTTTCCCCATTAATGAGAATTTCTCATTTTATCATGCTTGTCACCAGGTCTTATAGCTGATACAAAACCAACTGCAAATCTTGTTTTCAATTCTGTTATAAGTTTAATTGGCTCCTATGACATCAACTTTAAATCGCATTTGTCTACCCAGGATGTGTTGCTTGGGCTGTCACTTAAGCCCCTTCCTGATTGCTACAGGCTCCAGCTAGGAAGATTCCCCACTCTATGTCCCTTCACACAATCTGCCTTCCCATGGGACTTGATCTGTACGTTCTGCACAAAGAAACCTGTATAGTCACTCTAGCCAAATCCAACAAATTCCCCTCCAGCATTTTCTTTTGTGGATCTTCCTTTCCATTACATCTTTCTCAGCCTCCTAGTTTCCTTTTTCTTAATAGTTGCAAGTCATGATGCCTGTCAACTTACCTACCATCTGGTACCACAAGCAGTACCAAATACCTTGCAGCTATGTCTCCTATAGCTTTCTGCTTTATCCCTCCAGAAACAGTATCCAGCATACTTGAATATATATCAATAACTTTATACTTCCTGTCATGTTGAATGTCTCCTGACTTTGGAGGGGTTTTTAGGCTATAAACCACTAGTGCACTCTACTGGATCCTACCTATTTTTCCTTTTCTTCTGTGGCATCAGTGGGAATGACTTCTCATTCTGACTGGTAAAAAGAGATACTGCATGTATAAATTTTTCCATCAAACAGTTGAAAGATTTAATGAAAAAAAGGAACATGGTTTCATGGTTGACAACTGAATTTTTCTTTTGCTTTTTTGCAAGATTTTAAAGGCAACAGGGTGGGCAAACTGAACAACGCGGCAGGCAATGTCTTAAATGCGGCTTATCCCTATAGGAATTTTTTATTATTGCTATGAAGACCTACAAAAGTTTATATTAATGAAAAAAAAATCATATTAGAGGCAACTCAAGCCATTCATCCAAATTTAATGGACAGTTCATTACTACACTTCTCTACCTACGAAGTGAGCACAATGATACCCCTTACCAATAGGCTAATGTAATATTTATGAAGGTACATCAATGACCTGAAGAGAAAAATAATGGCAAAATAAGTAATTATATATAACAATTAAAGGTAGAAACAAAGGGAGGCATACGCAAAGAAAATAAGCGATGACTGAGGAAACTGTTAAAGAAAAGCATTTATTGTCTGCTGTGTTGTTTTACGATTAAAGCATGTGATTATTTCACTAGAGGAAATACCATTAAGTTATGTTTAACTTTTCATAAGGATTCTCGTTGCTTTTTCTGACCACAAACCAAGCACCTCAGCTCTGTTACGCCAAGATGGTCTGAACCCCACATAATTCTTCAACAGGATCAGAACCTTCAGACCCAAACTAAAGGCCGCTGTCATGTGAGCTACCAGAGCACTTCTCCTTAGAAGCAATTTATCATCCCATTTAAGTACACAAGACATTTACTGGACTAAAGAATGTTACAAGTGTTCGCTGGCAGCATAGCTTCTTGATACACAGAGAGGCACAATGAAGAAAAAGTCTCAAACCTTTTAGTGAAAAGTAAGCTGGTCTACCCATGACATACCTCTATTCTCACAAATGGCTAATTGGTTTTGTCTGAAACTAAAAACCAACAAAGCCAAAAACCCACAGTCTGAAACATAACCAGTGAAATTTATGTTCAAACAGTTTTCAACTTGGTAGCTACAAAAAAGTGAAAACGAAATGTTATAACCAAAGATGGTCAGCATCTGAATCAAAGGTGCTATAGCCTAGTTTAGAGTTGTGATCATTTAACAACAACTTCAGGTGTCAGCAGAGATGTCACCGAAGTACAATGCAACTTCTGTCAGACTGTCTTCAAACCCACTGGCGGTCATATACAAAGAGAGCTTTTCAGGAATCACACTCCACATGTTTAGCAGAGAATCTGGCAGTATTTAGAAAAATTTGGCAAAGTTTGAGAAGGCCTGGGACTAAGCAGCCCTTGTACAGCTAGTCACAACTAAGGCATGCAACAACAGCTTTACCCTACTGGTGCCACGATTACTACTCCTTTGCTTGAGTATCAGCTTAAACTCCAGATTTTAAAAACAGTATTTGAATGCTATTTACATATTGACATGCTGTGACTGCTAATATACGAGCAATGATGTTAGCCCAGGCACATACTGTATTAGGATTTTTGAAGATAACCTGTGATATACTTAAGGGTGAATTTACTGTATCATTAAAAAGAAAATTCTTCTTCTTCTTTTGCAGAATTATTATTTTTTCCTGTTATATCCAAATTTTTTCCAAGTTATACTCTTAATTTAGTAAGACTTGGGAAAAAAAGCAAGGTATGTGTTTGGGGTTTGTTTTCTTTTTTTTCCCCTTAAACTGTGAAAAGTCTGAGTGTTAACTGATCTAGATTTGACTGGGTACTCACTCTGTCGCACAGCTCTTCAAACGTGAAGTCTGCAATGGTTCCACACGCTTTATTCAGCCTCAGCTCTCTGCCTTGCACTTTTAGAATCCTTGGTCTAGTTACTATGGGAACATGAACAAAGACTCAATCTTCTCTGGATAATTACTATAAAATTCATCTCTTACAGATAGGAAATGCATAGCTTGATGAATAATAGCACATGATTCAACACATAAATTAGACAAAATGCTGATACAATGACTGCCACTTGAGTGTGGCATCAACCCATATACAGCAATGGAACTTATTAATTGGTCAGTGGAGATTGGGCATTGTGTTCTAAATGTATTCTCTTTCAAGAGAAATTAACTTACGTACAATCATTTTGTTTCTGAGCCAGCTCATCAAACAACTTATCCATGACAGCCTCCACATCAGCTTCACTTGTGCTACAGTGAAAAGAATAATAGAATATGAAATTAATAACACTTGAAGCCAACATGAAACAGCTGCCTGAGCTTGCTTAGCTTTTTGCCCACAAAAAAGAGAACAGGATGTTATGCTCTAAATACAAACATTAGATTTAGAATACACTTAAAAGTAGAGAATATTAACTCTCAGGTAGATGATTCTGCCTTATTTGCATACACTGAAAGACTTCTGTGTTTTGAGCTGCTTCCAGTAATGAGGCAATACATGCAGAGCAGATCCATTAACACTATGTGTACACAATGAGAAAAAAGGCTTCTGGCTCTATCTTGCATGCAAAATAAGAGCAAATAGACAAGGCAAGGCAGTCAAGCACCTAAAGAAGTATCGTTTGAAATTTCTGAGAGGGGACTTTGTGAAATCAAATATTGGAGCAGCTTTTGGCGTGGGGGGGTGGGGGCTGGAAATCAAGTTAACTGATTGTATTGATCAGACAATTTGCAAGATTAAACTACGAAATTCAAAATACTGGCATGATCTCCACATTAGTAATTTTCAGTTTTCCCCCTCTGTCCCAAATACTATTTGGGAAAAGACCAACCACAGACAGTGAAAATGCAAAATATCTGTGCTGAGAGTTGAACTAAAAGTTTATATTCACCTTCTGGTTGCAGCAAGAATTATAAATCAGTCTGAGCAGATAATATTTTTTGTCACTGAATGGGTTACAGGGCCAGCCTTTTTGTGTTTCATTCTTAAAGAAGATAGATAATATTTCTAGCTGTTTGTTTTTTCTCAGCTAGGTGGAAGCTGAGAATAGCAAATTAATGCTACAGTAGACAATAAACTAGAACTAGGATGTAGAAGACTTCACTGAAGTTTGTATTATCTCATTTGGTGTGAAAAGTCTACTTTTATAGATTGTGGATGCACTCAAGTTGCACTGCTTCACACAGTTCTAGATCTCCTCTAAATGACAAGTGATGATCAGCATGTTACACAATTACTTTCCTGTTCATTAGGCCTTAAGCACCTTAAAAATGTTAACAGCAGAACTGAAATAACTACTTTTTAGCTCAAGCTTAACAATAGCAAACCTTGTAGGTACAAAGAATTTGGAAAAAACTCACAAACTTCTGCAAGTGCCATTTCAAACACTTTAAAAAACCTTTTCTGAATAGAGATTACATAAAATTGTAACTTAAAAAAAAAGTTTCTCTCAACACTGATATTTGTGTGCTGCTTCCTTATCACACGACAAATGAAAAAGAACAGACAAAACAAGGGAAAAAAAGCCAGAAAAGGGGAAAAAAGAGTGCAAATATATTGAAGACTATGCACACGTGTATGCACAGAACTATCAAAACGTTTGATGTAAAGGCTACAAGAAGTTAAGAGCCGAATATGATGCCTAGGTGGATATCTGCACCTAACTGCCAATAAAGTTTGTTTTGAAAATAGACACCTGAAACTGAGATCAAGGAAGTTGCTTTGATCAGGAATCTTCTAATTGTGTTACACTGATTGCTTTCAGATGAGTATGAAACAGCTTTAAATAACCCTTAGTTGCATATTTTAAATGAAGAAAAGACTACACAAATTATGAAGCATCAAGAGGACCTTAAAAAATGCCATGATGACACAATAACCATTAATAGGGGAATGCAGACATACTGGCAAGAACATTTTGTTTTGGGGGCAAGACTGCTAACAAAATTTCAAAAATCTGTAGCAAAATAATGCATAGTACCTAATTTTAAAACAAAGTAAAAGAAAAAAAAATCCTCACATACTATGCTAGTTCTGCAGGACTGAAAGCTCCAATGAACAGGTTTGAACAGAAGAATGAATGAGATTCCCTCAGAAAAAGAAAGGACGACGAAATAAGTATCTTATTTCCATTGGCAGCTACAGGATTATTTTTTATTATATCCCACCCCCCCCCCCCGCTTCCTAATGATTTACATGGCAAGTTCTAGAAGTAACCAACATCCTTCCAATGAGAGAATATGAGATAGACTTATCACTTATCTCTGTCATTCACTTGATCACAACTTTTACACCAGAACACCATGAAATACTTTGGCTGCGTACTGCTCCTGGGGCTTGTTCGTATTTCTTTTTCTCTGAGAGCTGATGCCACAGGCACCATGTTTAGCCTATTACTTGCTAGAAACCACATACATGCTCTTCCTGTCTTCAGAGTATGAGCAGTGAGAAAAGAATATAGTAGGTGCTCTCCAGAATAATCAAATGGAAAGTCACAAAGTGCAACGGGTGCAATAAGCAGAGCCACAAGCAAGGACAGCTGTATAGACATTGGAACAAGAGCCACAATGAGCAATGCTGAGCTAACAGTACTTCCGAGCAGACACCACAAAACTTAAAGACAGTGGAGTCAGGCAAGAATATAGAACAAGAGTTACTTTTCTTGAGTACAAATACAGAACCTGCATTTGACCTGTTTTTCATATATAAAATTCCGTCATTTCCTTCCAGAAGCAGAAAGAGCTACCCGTTGTAATTCTGCTAGGGAGTACTCCTCCTTCCAGACAAACACTACAGTTTCTAACTTTATAAAGCGATATAGACATACTTCACTTGAAATATCTGTCAAATTGATGACAATACTGCACCTTTCTTAATGGAAACATGACATTTAAATCAATATTGTATGTTGGGTTGAAAGAGATAAAGAGATAACGGCTATAAATCTCATTTTAAGTTACTGTTGTCTGCCTTGCTCAGGTTGTCATGGCTTAAATATTATAAGAGCAAATACGAGACAGAAAAATGTCTGCAATGCAAAGGTTTCAAAATATTAAAAAAAAAAAAGAAGATATTTCTATTAGGCAGATATATGCTGCAACCATCAGCACAACTGTGAATGTACTTTAAAATATATTTATTTGCAAATACAGAACAAAGTGCTAACAAAATTTTGTCATGAAACAATCTGTCAAAATAGGAGAGTGTTGGGTTTTTTTAATCCACAGCACTGGAAACACCCAACATTAAATGAATCCTTGTCATTGGATTTCTATAAATACTTAATTACTTAAATACAATAAGGATGTTCTTCTATTATAAGAGAATTGTGTAATCTCTTACAAGAGGATATTCATTACTTTCTAACCATCTGTCACTTCAGTTCTCCAAACACCACACCTCCCCAAAAAATCTAATTAGTTTTTATTCAGTCACACATTATAAATGATGCTAGTGTGGATACTGAAAATGTAGTTTAATGAAGTTAATATCAAGGCATAATGGAAGGCGGTTTGCTGAACAAAATGGACCAGAAGGCAAAGAAAGGAAAAGTCACACTCTGCTAATTCTACTATACATTTTTCATTTCCCATTGACTAGGAAATTATTGGCTAATAAGAAGGAAAAAGAGTAAAAATACTGTATCATAGATAAACTTACAGGTAGTAGAGTTTTCCAGCAGCAGGAAGCACTCGTTTTCTGTAGTCTATTCCAGAATCAAGCTGGACTGTGCTGCAGTATTTCTACAGAGACAAAAAAGAAAAAAAAAAAAAAAAGAAAAAAAAAAAAGAAAAAAAAAGCTTTCCTCAAGCCAAAGCTATATTTATTATTGCCTGTGTTACAGAGAAGACATACTGCTGTAACAAACCATCAGCATGAATATAATCTGCAAAACTGAAATCAAGAACACTAAATTGAAGTCGTCTTTACAATTATGAAAGCAAAGAAATAAGCTGGAAATCATTCACATATCCAAAACAAAAAGTAATCATTTTCAGAAGTCCATCAACTAGAAAATTAATATAGATTGGAAGCACAGGAAATTAAATGAGAGTGGATATTACTCGTTCTCTCTGGGTAGTGCTTTGTTGGGGGTGTATGTAAAAATAATTACTTTCACATTAAAGAACATATATTTAGAAATAGAAGATTAGGAGCAATAAGAGTTTAACAGATCTAGCAACAGAGACAACTGAAACTACTTCTACTTTACAAGCTAAAAATATTTATTTCTTTTCCTTCTACTAAGATTAAAAAAATTATGAGTCAAATATCAAACATATGAACCATGCCAAGTCTTGCTGCAAAATGGACTGAAGCATAAAGGGGAATAAACAAAGCTCTAAATCAAAAAGATCTTGCTTCATTTTTGTAATGTCTGAACTGACTCAGAAAAGGTTCATTTTTTTTCCCTCCCTTCAAACAACCTGTAAGATTCCAAGTGTGATATAAATGTCGCTGAGTAGCCACAATAATTGCTTCTGTTAGAAAACTCAAAATCAGCTGCATTTATTCAAGGCCTGAGACTGAGAGCAAAATTCTCACTAACCTCAGTGGCATCAAGATTTTACACCCTCTGGCAAAGAGAATAGCTCTGCTTATCTGTTATTACTACTGCCAACATACACAACTTCTGGATGTTATATAGCTAGAAGCAAATGAAGTTATAAAAGAAAGGGAGCAAAAGTTCTAATATTTTAGAAAATATACCTCTATCAACAATGTAATTAAAGTAATAAAACATTTTTGTAGGTAATTTAACACTACTGAAATTCTTTGGATTGCTAGAATCTACTAAATTACTCTGCTGCTTTGCTGCACTATGAACCATTAGTTTATCTTTAATACTCTCATTAAGTATTTCACATTCTGTGTGTCAAATTTTTCAAAGCCTCCTTGAGGTCACTGAAATACCAAAATTGGAAATGTCAAATCTCATTTATAGCAACTACATTGCAGGGAAAAATAAAATCCCTTAAATTTTAGAAGAACGATCATCAGTGATTTAAGGAACAATGGTCCTTTTGAACAAACGCATGCACAGGACTTACAGCTTACAAATATCTGCAGTAGTGACTGCGATGACTCATTGCACTAATTTTTTGTCCTTGACTATTACTGAAAACTCTATACCTATTTTAAACCGCCAACTTCTCTGCAAAGATAGAGAGTTGAAGAAGAAGGTGAAAAAAAAAAAATCATCCTGAAAGCACAGAATCCCAGGAAAATCCATGTATCTTTAATTCCGGTAAGTAAAAAAGCCATGCTAATCAAATCGTTATCTTGGGCTAAGGCTATTGCAAACACAATAGCATTGGTACTACAATATTGTTATAATCTAGTCTCTTTATTTTAGTGAAAGCTTACAAAGAAAGAGAATAACAAAGAAAAAAGTTCCAGAGGCATGTAATAATGTGCACAAGGGAGGGAGGACGTTTAAGCTTTTCTTCAGCATCAGTCTGGCAGTCAAGGCTAGGAGGAAGATTCCTGAAATTTCACAGCAAAGCTGGTGTACTTCACTTTTCTTTGCCAGGCACTGATGCTCAGCATCTTTACACTTAATGTTTTATTTTTCCAAAGTAGTAGATTAGCTCAAGTATTATTTTCTTCATGTTAGTACGGAAAAAAACCACAAACACATTACTATAGCTATGTGGACTATGAAATTATTTAGATTAACTTCAGATACTTGAACATTTAGTAAGACTGTTTATAATTTTGGAGGTTTTTTCCTGGAAGCAGTGGAGAGGAAATTTTGCATCAGTTCAGCCTCTTCTCTTTGGCCTTCAAGATGGGTTTACAAACTCTGCTGCTCTCTCAGCATTGTGTTGCATATAGAGTGAAGAGTGACCACTGAACTGCATACACTTAAGAGCATGGCATGGTTATGGTACGGCTGAAAGAAAAAAAAGTGCACCTGAACACTGTAGCTGGTGTAAATTTATTGTGCTGATATTTACAGCAGCTGCTAACAACTGCTGAGTAGGGCAGACATTCTGTGCACTCAGATACAGACTGATACGGGCTGGGCTCTGCAGGTCACTGTGGCTTGCTGAAACATGTATCAGCAGCTGGTGCTACGGTACTCTAGTCCACTCGTGTTCTGCTTACAAACTTATCACTCCTTAAATGCACTGACAGTCTTCCATGACTTCATGATTTAACGTCACAGTGAATGAATTCTGGAGGTAAGAACTGCACATGTAAATACTACTGAAAGAGCTATGAAGTAGATGCATTTCTTCTGTTTTCCCTCTTCTCTTTCTTCAAAAATAATTAGTATTATCACTATTCAGGAAAAATTGCTATCATTAGTTACACTAGTTAAGAACAGCTTATGTGCTCGAAAGCTTATTTATGGTTTTGGGCCCTTTTAAAGCTACAAACAGTTACATAAATGAAAGATATTTCTTTTCCCTGTGAACTTTGTATTGTATGTCTACAATAATGTACCACTACTGATTCCATGTGATATAACATTACATAGTTTATTTTTAAAATAGCTGTTGGATATTCTGGGCTATATACAGGCTATTCTATAGGACCTTTCAGACAGAAAGGCAATAGCAGCATTCCATTCAGAGATCTATGAAATACAGTTATTACAATTCTACCAATTTTTTTTCTTCCTTAGGAGGTGAAAATCAACTGAACCAAACATCAACAAAATGGAAAACCAGAACTGATACCCAACAGTTTTCTGTTACAGACAATATAAGTACAGAAGTAGGGCCCAGTTAATGGGAACAGAGAGATACTTAGTCCTTTTGAAAACATTTATCATTTTGCTATCCTACTTTTGGATGTTCCTAATTCATTTTCAGTTTTAGTTTGGGGTGGTTTTTTGCCTTAATTCTGTCCTATCTTTCAAATACAGTTGTCCCCTATTTTTCAAACCAGCATTCTCAGTCAAATTCTGGTTTATATTCTACTTTGAATCCCTAGCATATTTTTCATTCATTACTGTCTGAAGAACGACTAACTTGGACCTCGAAGCCAGTTTCTTCCCTCTGTTGGTGGGTTGGGGTTTTTTGTTTGGTTGTTTTTTTTGTTTTGGTTTTTGGTTTTTTTTTTGGTTTTTTTTGTCCTCTCCAGACTGATGCTATGTTCAGGAAGGTACTCCAGCCATTTAAAGCCCATGTTCTAAATAAAATTAAAACAGACACAAGGATTTCCTAACCTTTCTACAGGTTCATGTAAGTATCTACCACTGTTCGTCACTGATTATTTTTACTGAGACACTTCAAAGCTCACTCACACCTATTCTGTTAGGCACTGTATAAATACACATAACATGGATAGCCTCTGCTATTAAAACAAAATATTACAATCTGTGTAACAACATGCTTTCAGAAAACATTCCTTTAAAACATGATTGCTTTTTTTAGATTATAAGCTTTGTAGGGTAGGAACATCCTTCTCCCTACGTGAATTTATGACAGTAAAGTACAGATCTGTAGGTGCTACTGGAAAATAACATAACACAAAAAAAAAAAAAAAAAAAAATCAAACAGCAGTGTGAATAAATAAACTGATCCTTAAATGACAACGTGGAAGAAATTAATGCCAACAAAACAGCACATAAACATGTACTGGTGTGGGCAATGCTATTTACACAAACTGAGCTCTACACAGCAGAGAAGAGAAAGGATGTGATGGCAGTACCAGGGAACTGAAGGGTGGTAACGGGAGGACTGCTTGCACTGCCAGGCAGTAACAACAGCATTTCGCCTCCAAGATAAGAATGTACCAGTGGAGATGGTTCTAAAGGGGGATTCAGCACGTGGTCACCTTTACTCAAAGCCAGAGTCATGAAGGTCACAGAGAAGCTACGCACTGAGCAGAAATACAAAAGTTTTTCCTTTTGGGGTTTCCTTTCCAGACAAGGATACCCATCGCAGTTCTTTGTTTCTACACATGTAAAATTCACTTATCTGCTTCACAGGACTGCAGAGGAAAAAAATGCTCATATTTGTAAATATTTTTTTTTCAAGATAAATGCTTTAAATGTTAAAGAAATAGCATGTAATCAGAATGTATACTGAAGGAAAATAAACCACACCAAAATATTGTATACATCCAAGCTAAACACTTAAAATACTAGATTTACAAAAATGAAAGCCAGATATACATGGTTGCACAGTATGGAAAAACAAATACTGCTCACAACTGCAAGAATTAAATACTGAACCTCGAAGAAGGTGCATATGTGAGTACCACCATGCATCATCTCTCCCCCTCACAGGTGTTAATGACATTATGCTCCCGCATCACAGAACTAGAAAATCTATACTATCACTTACAAACCCTGCAAACTCCAGAGGGGGAAAGAAAAAAATAAATGGCAGGCTTCTCTAATTTTACGCTTCATCATCTTGCAACATGGGGAAAAACCCTACTAGGATTACATACAGAAGTTCTAGTTTCTCTCTCCATCTTTAGACTAATTTCTCCAGCACCGGACTGATTAAACTCTACAGATGTGATTGCATCCTCACACTCACTAATCACCACCACAGAATCCTAATCAACCGCCAAAGAACTAACGGGATTGCTCACAGATTGTTAGTACTCAATTGTCAAAGCCATAACTGTAACTATTGGTTTACATTTTTTAAAATAGATATTTAAACTTTCACATTTCATTTACTTGGGACAAACTTCTACTTTGATTTTGAAATAAATACTCAGAATTGAAGCTACAGCTATTCTAGTCTGTTCTTGTGAAACCATCTTGAGTTTCCAAAAGATGTTCTATTCTGTTCGGATATTTCAAGTCTGACTTACCCTATTCAATTCAAATGCACAAAATTAATTAGTCATACAATTTATTTTGAAGTCATTTATGTATTTATGTATACAAAGAACAAATACAATTACAGAATTGAAAATGCAATTAGTAAGTTAAAAATCCAGCATGATCATGCACTCATTTCCACTTAAGTGGCAGAAAAACTTTTTATTCCAGAAGGAAAAAAGACAAAGCCTCAAGACTCAAGTCGAGGCAGAACAACTAAAACTACAATCTTCAGATAGAATAGATAAAATTAGACTTTCAGCATACCTACTGTAGAAAGTTATTAAATATAGACCAATATAAAGACATTTTTCTTCCTTAAGCACCTCTAATATTTCTTTGTTGATGCAGTCAAGGATGGTAGATATTAAAATGTTTAAGTGCTCAAGAAATTAAGGTACATGACATGATAGATTGTTAAGTACAGGAACAAAGGTTTCAGAAAATTTCAAAAGGTAGTCAAAGTTAACTAGATAACATGCAAGTTCTCAAGACGTGTTTCCCATGTGCCACAAACACCCTGAAATGCTAATAGATGGCCTATGGTCCACTGTACTAAATACAATGTGTCTCTGTGAGCTCAAATATTGTGAACAGCTCATGACCCTTGATAATGCAGGTGAGTTGGTATTTCTTGACCTTATTGAAGGCCCCCATAAGTCAACCCAATTGTGATTCCCTGCTATGAATTTCAATGGCATTTTTTAAAAAAGAACCAACAAAACCAAACTACCAACATACAAAATCATCCCATCAGCCCACAGGATCAGACAAACACTATCTGAGGATCTCCAAGAGAAGGTGTAGGGGGACAGAGATGTGAGAGTGCTTCACCTTCAGATGATTATTACCTTTATTCTCACACCTGCTGAGTTCCCTCAGCCTTTCACACTCAGGTCAAACTAGACACCTGCAAATGTAGCAGTAGCACTGCATCTGCAGTATCAAATACACATTCCATATGAGCAAAGAAGAGTACAGTCCAACACTCAGGCATGCAAAGCTGCACAGTTAATACTCTTGGCCTCTGGTGTAGTTCTTAACAACCACATTAGAATATCTACTATTAATAACCAAGCCATGCCTACCTGAGAAGTACAACTTCTAACCACTCTTTCTGAGCAAAGGTATCGTAATTTCCACGCAGGTATTCTCTTCCCCTTTCAAATGCATTCCCAGCATCTAACTCTTTGTATTAGCTTATATCCAAAAAACTCCCTACCCCACTAAAAAACACTCCACACCTGTCCTGCTGATTTGGTCTCCATTAACAATACATAGGATCACTAATATCCCTTTCCTCCAGTAAATCAGAAGATAATGAGATTGTTCATTGCCAATAATTCTTCTTGTATATTTACATCCAGTCTAAGAGAGAAAAATTAGCTCGCATCATACAACATACAGACACGTGATGAGAACCCTCAGCCAGCAACAGAGGAAGAATTCCTCAGCTAAACAGAGCTCACTAGACTTAACCATTTTTATTTTTCATTACTTGACTCCACATAGAGTTATATTATCAACTAGAATTTTAATTCTTTTTTCTTAAAATCCTTTCTTAAGTGATTTCAAGAAAAGGTTTCTCCATTCAAAGGATACCATTACAATTGGCGTTTTCCAAATAATTCATAACTGTGGTAGAACAAGAGTCCTCTCAAGCAAAAACAGTGTGTCATGAAAAAAAAAAATTCTCACCTACAAAGGTTACCCACGGGTTTTAACTTTGGTGTACTCTCAAAGTCATCAGCAAGTGAAATCGGCAGTATGTTTCAGAACGTGAAACTGGTCTAACTGGGACTGTCCACAGCCTGGACAGTCTGGGCAGGTCTGTTCACAGCCTGCCGAGAGAAGTGCATGAAGTTAAGCGCTGTGTTTCTTCTCTGATGCAGCTCTAAAAGGAGATCAATCAGACTATTAAGTCATGAGCAAGCATGGCACAGGTGCAAGACCTTCAAAGGGCTGCTCCTTTTATCCATGCTTAAAATTGGCCTTGTTAAAAAAAAAAATTAAAATACATTTTAAAAAGAGTAAATCAAGTTTGTAACACTCCTAACTTTCTGCTACACAAATCCAGGGGAATGCAATGTACTCAAGAGGAGGGGGAAGGAGAAAGGGAATAATCAGGTATTTGGTGGTGGATAAAAACTTGGTCCAAGCATTGTTAGGTGTGCATACAGTTTTTGTCTCCCTGTTCAGATGTTGTTGAAACAGTAGACTTTTAAAGAAAATGTCAATGAATCCTCATAAGTACTATACATGACCTCTGGGGTAATTAGCAATCATTCAAAAGCAACAAGACTAAAATGTTCTATTCTTTATTACTGTCAGCTCTTGTCTTGATCAGCATTTTAATAAAGATGGTTCATTGCTAAGACAGTTTCATGAATCAGTCATAATTACATTCTGACACGCAGTGAATAGTAAAGCAAAACTAAATATCACTTCATCAACCTTTCTAACCTTTATGCAAGTATTAACTGTAAATAATTTTTATACAATCTTACAACAGAAAATCTGCATATTTCTTAGCTTTGTACATACTCTACCCTAACTGAATTTCCTGTGACCTATACCTGAAAAAAAACCCTTACAATCAGGCCTAATTACTTAGTCTTGCATGATATTCAGGTGTTGCCTTTCAGAGATAAATCAACTTCAAGTACAAAAGGATATTTGTTCTACAAAACAGTGTAATGCTTTAAGGGGTTAACTAATTTTTTGCAGTCTTTTCCCCCATATTCTTCTGCAATAACAAAATATGGGAAATTGCTACAATAGCCTTAGTCACTTCATGCTTGTTCCAATTGTAAACACTAGAACAAAATAAACCACAAAGAAAACCCCTCAAACCCCCAAAAAACCTCACAAACAAGTTTTGAGTTAAACTTTCAAAATGTCATCTGCGAATACTGTACAATATTCACGAAACTAACTATCCTCAGGTTAATTTTGGAGGACAGACATTTTATTTGTGAATTATTTTTAAATGGACTTAGAGAACAAAGATCTGGGAAGTGAAACACTGCCAGATATAATTTTTTTAATTAATCTTTTTCTCACACTTGTGACAAGAACATTTAAACTTCAGACTGAAGAGTTTAGCAGAGATAAATTTAGAGGTGAAATTAATTCAATGGAAGTTGCACAAGTTTACATTACAGCCTTCAAAACTCTAATAACTGAGAAACCCCACTATTCTTGCCACCACAAGGAACATACGATCTATTGTACAACTTTTCAATAACTTATTTTAATGTCTAGCTACAAATCAGCTACCCCCTAAGAAGAGGAAAAATAGACAATTAACTTGTAAAATAATGGTGCATGAATAAAGACAGAGACTCTTAAAATGTACTGTTCTGTGAATAGTATTTCAGATATTCAGGCAAAAGTGAAAGAATTCAGGAGGTACAGATGTCGCTGTGCTGAGTAGAAGACAAGTAGCCTCTTCTTTTTCCAGTCAGAGAGCAAAAGAATGGCAGAGTAAACTTCCATGCAGTAAGAATTATACTGAACAGCTCTCCCCATTTTACATCTCTTAGGGAAAAAAAAAAAAAAAAAAAAAAAAAAAATCTTCCCCACAGAGTAGCTATCAATACAAAAAAAAAAACAAAACCAAAACCAAAAACCACCTCCAACCCCAAACCAACCCACAAACCATGGTATAAACATTCAGTTTTGCTAAAGAACCAGTAATGACTGTAGCTCTCAATCTCCTAATAAACAAGTTGTGGTGTTCTGTGAAAAATAAATGCCAAGAGTTCACTCCAAATTTACAACACGATGTTTCGTAAGCTAAGGGTCAAATTCACCCCTAATACATCTACTTCATTGAAATTATACCCTGGATGGAGTTATTTGTCTAGATTTCTTTTTTTGCTGTTGTTTTTCTTTTTAACATTTGATTTGTATTTCTTTTCCCAGTATTAGCCTTTGCTCCTGCCAGAACTGTTGGCAGGCAGGAAAAAAAAAAAGAAAAAAAGAAAAAAAAAAAAGTAGTATTGATTTACGAAACTAGATTTCCCAGAATAAAAAAAAAAAATGCGATTAAGATCTAAACAAAGGCTAAAGATGGCTTACGCTTAGCTCTGATGAGGTCCACTACCTCATTACCAACAACTGAAAACTTCTGATGCATTTTGTTTCAAGGGAATCCAAAAGTCCTTGCTGTAAAGCAGGCTGGGGGGTGCGGGGTCCATTCACTCTTTCTGTATCACAACCATTATGTAAGAAGCATAAAACACTGCCTTTATGCTGCCAAACCACAATGACTCTTCTTACATCAAAGCGTTTTCACCACTAGGGTTTTTTTTCTCCGAAATTTATTCAAGCCAAGGGCAGGGAGACAACAATTCATACACGCTAATTACACCTAATTATCTATTCCTTTTTTTTTTTTTCCACCAGCTTCGGCCAGTGTTATTTGCTATCTGGGTTTCTCACAACCTCCCCTTGCCCTGTCCATCCAGCTTAACAGTAAAGTCTTTGAAGAAAACAGTTGTGGCTTCTTAGAATTTTAACAATATAAGGTTCAACTCAAATTAAATTATTCTATTATTAGTTTTGACACATTTATGTGTTAAATATGAAGGCCTCTTGGTTAATTTGGCAAATTCCTCACATCTCTTCATGGCTAGAACTGCTGGTAACACCCTCTCTTGTAGGAGCTTCTCCTCATGCTTTCTTTTCATGATCTAAATGAAATGTTTATTGGATTAAAGTTCTTCTCTGCAGACCTCCACGGTGGCCTGTGACAAAGAGCTTAAAAGCTTTATTAATTGGCTCGGGCTTTTTGGGGGGAGGCAGGACCTCATTTCACATTACATCACAAGCAAATAAAACTGCCACGTGTAATTAGACTAATTTACCCTGATACACCAGGAATCAACTATTCCATATCTGTGATATGCTTTGATTTACTCATTTTAATAAAGGAGTAAACTAACAAAGCAAGAACTCAGAAGGAAGTGAGAAGGCAGGAAGCCTGACACTGAGCTACAGTAGCAACTATTTCATCCTTAGATAAAGTTTTGATCTGCATCTAAACAGTCTAGGAGCAAGCGTGCGTAAGCCAGACGTAGAAGGTAAACAAACTGAACAGCTTAATATCTAGAGAACACAATAGGTACATTACAAGCAATAGGTACATTACAAAATATTGTAACAGTTAAGTGCTCTGAACTACAGAATTCAAGTAATCCTTGTGTTTAAATTTAACCCATACACAGAGGCTTTAGAAGGCTGAATGCAGAAAGAGCTGGTAACTTCTTATCTGACACCTTGCTTTCTAAATACAACATTTTGTTAGTTAACAGTCTTACAAATTTGTCACACTAAAATTAAACAGAAATGATACTTATGCTCAGCACAGAAATACTTGCAATCATGCTATATTTTCTATTCTAAATTTTTTCTATGTTTAATTAGGTATGCTTCACAAAAGATGAGTACTTCTATTACTTGCAGAGAGAGAACAAGAACAAATGCTCCTTCTACTTAGGAGTTTGCTTGGTTACATACTAAGAAGGGAAACAAAAGGCTCAACATCTTCGGTAATGAAAAAGTCAATTGATAGGCAAAGCCATCACAATATCAAAGGCCTAATCCCTGCAATTCTGACTCAGGTGACAGTTCACAGGGGTCAGAGTGGCTGACACTGACCTCAAAAGCAGGTTTTAACTATTCAACATACTGAAAGCTGCTGGGCTATCACACCATTAGACTGGAACAAACTGACAAATCAATTTCATCAAGGAGATGACTTTTTTTTTGGGGGGGGGGAGTAAAAGAGGCAGATCCGCCAATCAACAAATCCCTGCATTTCTCACACAGGTGGTTGGACAAAAGCTGAGTGCACCATCAAAGACATTTTATATCTACCAAATGCCTTTGTAGAAAATTAACTCCCACAATTTCCTTAGGGACAGCTCTAGATGCTTTAAACCAAGTATTTTTTTGGCATATTCAAACTAAGTTACTGAAAAGTAAAAAAACTTAAATTCCTCCATTTCTTGCTTTGTAAGAAAGGGTATATTTTAATTAAAACCAGAGTAGGCAACAATGTCAATAAATATTCATTGACCAATTTTGAGAAAGATAGTGAACAATACAGCATATAAAAATATGCCGCTTTCTATTTGAGAGGAGTGTACAATGCTTACTGTTAAGAGTTATTTTAACCAAACAGTTTTAGAACAAATAATTATTTGATCCCTAATAGCAGAAGAAAAAAAGTTCACTATAGGAAGCTTACCATAATTTCATGTCCTACTGACAACAGGCTTCTCGTTGACTCTTTCTCTTTAGTTAAAGCAAAATGCATGTAGCCAAAGCCAAACCTTTTATTTTAAAACTGTACCTTTTACAGGTACGCTCAGGCTATGAAAGGCCCTGACTTTCAGTTAGAATTTAGTGCTGTGCAGGCCTACTGTATGAAGAAAACCTGGCACAATGTAGAAGTTATGTATTTGGTATTTCGATTCAGCTTGACATTTTAAAACTTCATGCTACAGTTCCAGGAAAACTTTGGAAGCTCAAGAACTGCTCATTTACCTTATAGACTCTACACAACAAACTACTGGAGGAACTTTCCTTCCTGATTGTCCAGAGAACGAAGCACTGAACTGAATTAGAATTCTAGAACAGTGGAGGGTTGATGTAAATGTCTTTATAAAATGTGTGCAAAAAATAAATTGTTGCCATAGTTACTGCCAAACCATTAAATTAAAGCATGCTTTCTCTTTTTTTTTGAGGAGTCTCACTTCAGATCTCACAACAAGTTGGTAAAGATACATAGCTTTATTTGTAAATCAGTTTTTAAATGTTTAGAAAATGTTTATATTTCATGTTGGTTTATTTTAACAATTTCTGGAGTATTTCTGCTCTAAGCATTTGAACCAAGTAACTGTGAGCAATGACTGGTTTTCTTTTCAAAAATTGCCTTTGTGAAAAAAAAAAAAAAAATCTCACTTAGAAGTTCCACTTTAAAACGTTTGGTAAGAGATGCTACAAGATTCAAAGCTCAGTCAGAAGGGACTGAATCTAATTGCAGTTACAGAATTAAAAGATTTTCCTTCATAATATTTCTTATCTCTGTAAAGCTCTATCTTTGTAAAACTTCATGGACTGAAGAAGCACTCTTATCTGTTGCAGAAACTAAGCCCTTCCATAAAGAATATTGTGTCCCAAAGAATTTTAGCCACAACAATGAACTGATCAATTGAGAGTTTTTCCCCGTTCATGAAAACTACCTCTAAGTTACAGGCTTAAAGAATCACTGAAAAACTTGATCTCAAGCTAAGACTTCAAAAGATCAGAACACTGGGACAGGTTCAGAACTAGGCAGGGGACACATGTAAGGCAGGAAGAGCTGCCAGTAGTCTTACTGGCCTCCCCAGCTACACAGACCTGGAGCTTTTATGCAGCCACTGGCTGTAGTATCTGAAGCTTTTATGTGGCCGTAAGAAACAGAACTTACCAATCGCATTTCCCACTGCCGGCACTCAGCAATCACTTGTCCCTAGTAATTTACCACCTAGAAAAGCAATACAGACAAACTTTGCAACATGACTATATCTTCCCTAGAGCACTGTTTCACCTTTTTGTTTATTCCACAGAAGTTAGTTCGTAATTATCTTTGTAAGAAATAGGAACCCCAAACCAGATACTGGAATTATACAACCCGAAGAAAACAAAAATAACAAAATCAAGGATGAATATGCGTAATTCTAGATCTAGGAAAGAAACAGTTTCTTTTGATCATTTGAAGGGAAAAATTTTTGTATAACAGTTACCAGGGTATCTAGGACCTACGTATTCCATTTATGAGGAATGGAAACAGCCTGAAACGTATTTCAAGTGAAGCATCTCTTCACAGAAATGTATTGTCGATACCTTTCACTTATCCCATCTTTCCAAGAATATTAAAAGGAATTTGAAGCTCCTGTGTAGAACTTGAACTACTTTTAGTGCTAGAGCCTTATTTTAAGATATATGATCACAAAAGTTAATCTCCCAAACAAACAAAACCAACCCACCCATTCACCAAACCCCAAACAAAAGCCCTACAGGATGCTCTGAATCCAGAGAAAACTAAGACAGAAGTTAGTCCAAGCTGTCAAAGCCAAGGCCAGGGAACAGGTTAGATGAGAATGACACACATGGCTCTTGGAATGAGGTGAAGGTACAGAAGATAGTGGAAAAACATTACACTGGATGCTTGCAAATGTGATTTACTATGTTTCCATGCAAAACTCTGGAAGATATTTTTTTTTTACATTTCCTCAAGTCACATATGGAACTATAAGCAGCTGATGCAGAACCTATTCCATCCGTTAACACCACTGCCATGAGAAAAAGATACACAGATGCCACGGTACAGATTATACACATGCCAGGGACGCCTAAATCTGCATTTCTCAAACCACCACAGCCAGAATATCCATTTAGTTCTATCCATGCTTTTGTAATGTAAAGGTCACTTGTTAAAATCTTACTTTAAAATACATTCCTGTGTGTTTTTTTAATGCCTACTTCTGATGCACTGAATTTAAAAAATGCAGACTTGCAATTCTTTTAATTATTATTTTTAATACTTTGCTATTACCCTTCCATTTTCCAACTAAGATCAGAGAAGCATTTGTTGATAAGCTTCATCTGATCCACCTTTTAGGCATTATGTTTTTGGGAATTAATCATTTTATATCAGTAACATCTATTAAAGTGACATTAAAGGCAGATATATATAAAGCAGCATTGAAACTTAAAGATGTAGATGAAAAATCAACGACATGTAATCCATGATTTTAGAAAGTTTTAGAAAGGGTCTTGTGAATAGTGTTAAGTGAAACCTTTTTTCTCCCTTCATCTTTATTATGGTAATGTTTGTCTAACTCTAGTCTGGGTTGTGCTACTTGTCGCAGTTCTAACCCCAATCTACCTTTAGGGCTTCTCTCTGTATTCTATCCACAAGGTCCCTTCTAAAAATTTAGATTATTTTTTTAGTCCTGATGAGGTGTTCTATATGTATAAACTACATTTCATTTTTTTTCTTCAGTTAGTCAAAAAGAGAAAAAAGGAAACTACAAATAAGCATATGTGATAGATATTCTTTAAGTTTGATCATCATTGAAATTAAAGAGCCTTATGTTTATCAAGGAAGAAAAATAAGAGTCAAACAAGGAAAGACATACAGAAAATAAAGATTTGCCGTGGATGCCACATTTCAAAAAGCAAATGCATAGGAAAGTACTATTATTCTTTAAAATGCTCTATGATGCATGCAATGCAGTCAACTGCAGAATAAATCCTTATCAGGAATCTATAGTGGAAGTGGTTATTCATCTATTTTTACATTTCTTACTTTCCTAAAGCTATCCAGGTAAGAACCACTTTCACTGGTAACCTCCCTGACTCGATACACAGCCATACCGAGGTACATAGGAGTGCCACATTCACGTCAATGGCATATGAACTTTGAAACTTGCTAATTGCTCAAATATCAACATTAGATGGGATTTTCAAAGGTGCCTAGGCAATTAAGCAATCTTATGATTCCAAAATGCCCCACTGAAAATCCAAGACACTGTCAACTGCTTTACTGTTGACCACCTTAACAGAAACACCCAACCAATATATCTACTCAGCAATCCCAAATTTCTTCTCACTAAGCCAAACCTACCCTAAACTCTACCTTACCTTTTTTTTTTTATCTTAGATATTGATACAGTTAACATTGTTTATGTATTTATGCCGGCAATGCTATTGTGAGGTAGGAAAGTGCTGTTATTTCCATTTAACGTGCCTTGTCAATCCAGGTGGAGCAGGACACAGGAGCTGTATGCTAGCCCTCAGTAACATAACAATACAATCACAGCTTGTGAATTAAAAATATCTGCAACTTGCCCAGAACTTTAAAAGTGTGATTTTAGCATATACTCTTTTTAATAGTAAAACAAGCACTGATTGTATTATTCATACCGAGAAAGGATGTTCCATTTTTTAATCTAAATGAAGCAATTATAAAGTTTATGGCCTGCCACACCACAACATGCAGATTCCAGAAAGCTTGCTTCAGAACTGCTGTTTGTTGAACATTATGTGAAGCCTCACAAATACCCATTCAGAAAACCACTTACACACAAGAAAGACCCCCCAGAAACAAGGTAATTGAGGGGTACATACCGAACACTACTTTCCTTACACCAAAGGAACAACAAGTTTTTGTAGCAAAATAAATGTAAATGTCCACAAGTACAACACAGTGTACCTGTTAGAGGAATACTATGTTGCACAGCAGATACACACCAGTAAGAAAAATCCTACCCAAACAAACAAATTCTCCTACTTCAGTCAAAAAGGTAACTTTTTGTCATACTAAAAATGTCCAGCTTTCAAGACACGTTAATTTAGAGAGGAAGAGTTCCTTTTTGCCTTACCTTCAATTACTTTTGCCACAAACAATTAAAGCATATACATCTTATCTGGAAACTAGTATCAAAGCAATCCCGTACAGATCTCTGATTTATTAACAGAACAGGCGAAATTGAAAAGCATTTAACAAGTGACTCTCCTTACCTTCAGCACAGCAATGAATGGTACAAAATTAGCTCTCTGAAGACCATTTTTATAGAGATCTGAAAGAAAAGAAATCAGTACCATTTTGTTACTTAGTCTTAATAACAATGTCAGCTTGTCTTTTAGTGTGGCAAATAAAACTCGGTGTTGCTAGAGAGAGGAAGAACAAAAGGCAGAAAAGGAGAGCTGAAATTGAGTCTTCTGCTGTATGAAAATTCAATACATTCTTAAGGAAGAAAGGAACATCCTGAAAAAGGCAGGGAGTGAAAGATGACTTAAATCTCTAGTGATAAATAACTAATTTTAGCAGAAGAAATAAAACCAGCATCTGTTTTAAAGTAAGGATCTAAAAAAGGATTTGTAATTCTGGTATACATTGGCATGATTATAAGGCCAAAACTATGCAACAGCTAAGTCTCAAGGATTTGGCAGAGGGCAAAAACCCAATGTAAACTAAAAATAAGCTGAGTTTACAAAGTTGTATCATTGTATGTACAAAGTATCATTCTTATTCAGTGTACTGTGGTACACTTTATCTTCCAGGAATTCTACCAGGTACATTCCCTTTTCCAAAGGCAAAAAAGGGATCATCCCTAAAGAAAAAAAAAAAAAAAAAAGAAAAAAAAACAACCAACCAAAAACCCCACAACAAATAAACCAATCAAATGAATATGTAAACTTATGCAAAATTACTAAAAATACAACTGAATTGAAAAAAAATATTAGAATGTTATGTAACACAAATCTACGCTCAAAGAAAAGACAAATGATAAAAACAAACTGCAAAGTACCACCTTACATCTTATTAATCTCTGTATTTTACACAGCATAAAGTTCTCTTCTCTGAAAACTACCCAACTGCTCAATATATTCATTGAAAATGTTATCACTTAAACTGTACAATGGGCTGCTCTTTTTCATTAATATCAGGAAGCCTAATAAAAAGGCAGTTCAGCACCTATGACTAACAGGAGGAAAAAATAAGAGAATTCAGACAATTTGCAGAGATGTCACCAGAATTCCCTGGGAAGATAATGCCAGATTATCAGTGCCACCTACATTCCCCATAATGCCTGAAGGCCACCACTAGGCTAAAGCTTTTATACTTTACCAAGACCTCATGATGGACAGAAGATACAGTATGCATGAGAAACCAACAGGACATCTATAAAATGGTATCCACAAAATTGGGTATGCACAGAGAAACATTTAGGAAAATTATCAGTGAAGGTGATTCTGCACCCTAATTACTAACAAAGTTGTATGAAGCCATTTATCATTCTCAATCTTAACTCTGCAAATCACGATAGCTATACATTTGTTAAAACGGCAATCAGCTGTGTATTTACTTGGAAAAATTAGTGAACATGTAACAGTACTATAAGACAGCTACTTCTGTTAGTTCTTTTAGCTAATAAGGCCGTGTGTTTTGTATTATGTCTCTAGTTTGTCAGGATGAGAAAAATAAACAGTAATGTTGGTGGAGAAACGAAGCCAGGATTCCTCAAACACTGCACCTCAGTCTTTCCCCTCATATTTCCCCAGAGCAGAAGTTTAGCATGGTTAAGTGCATCACTAATGGTCAGTAGCTGAGTACACCTCCTCTCTAATGAAAAAGCCGCTTTTCCTCTTTGAATCCACAAGGAATGAATCTCTCAAATCAGTCTTAACCTTGATGCAGCTTACTACACTAACCCAAGTCTTCTCTTTTCTGCGGGATTATTTCACACACACACAGTGAGCATGCAGGAGCAGTGAGAAGGGAAGAAGAGACAAGCATTGACCAAGGTCTGAACTGCAACACAGCTCAGTTCTGGAGACGCTGTTCTTGACATTCTCTATTGGGTAGCTAGTACAAGTGGATGCCTTTCAGGCTGACAGTGACTTAACATGCATTTAAAAAATCCATATGATGATAATGGTCACAAATTGACATCTCAATTTAAGATGTGGGATACAATCCCCAAGTTACGATGAAAATTTCTCCTGAACTTTAAAGAGCAGTGCTTCAAAAAATACAAGGATGTTTCCCAACTGAGTAAGGCACCAGCATCCAGTTTATCTGTAGTTAACCCAACTACAGAAGTTACAATTTCATCTCATTTGTGCAAACAAAGAAAATAAACCAACAAGAAATTATTTCCCCCTGTAGTAAAAACATTTGAATACTTACTTTTTTTTTTTTTTTTTTTTTAAGACAAAGTGCATTGTAAATCTTCAGTAATTCTCTTTTACTCAATTAATTTGGATAGAAAAGTTAACTGGTAGTTACAGTTCAGTATTTTTTGCAAACGTGAAATTTAAAAGTTGCATAGAAATTATGCATTATGGTAACTGCTAATGCTACACATTTTTCTCCTCTACAAAAAAAAATTATAATTACTGCTTGGTTAAAACCCATACAGATTCGAGGACTTCATGGAAGGATCTACTTGGCTAGTCACTCTATATCCACAAAATAGTGTTAGAAATGGAAACAACTCTCCACCTAAGAAATTGAGTGACCTCAAACCAGGCTGTGAGAATGGCATCTTGATAAAGGTGTTCTCCTTTGAGCTGGCAGATCAGGTCTGCAAGCTTCCAAGTTAGAAACCGGCAAGGGATGTACTCTCATTTTCCCTTTTTTCTGCAGAATATTATATTTGCCTACCCTGGAATACATCCAAAACAGAGGCAATATTTCACCCCTCCTCAACTCTCCTGTACCCAAATATCTTCCCACTGGTTTGGATAGAGTGGAGAAGATCAGAAAACACAGAAGGATTTGGGGGGAGATGCAGGGAGGAACATCTTGAGTTTGAGAGAAAAGAGGATTAAGACTTAGTGAAAAACCTTTCTTCCTTCAGAATACAGAAAAGCAGGAGACAAACTGGAATATCTCAGATTCCTGAAGACTAGAGTTTATTAGTATTAAATACTATATGATTTTACTACGATTCTTTTGTAAGACCCTGAGATGCATTATATTTGGACTATACTAGTAGCATGTTTGTTTTTACCTTCCGGCGGCCTGTTAGATGTTGCCACAACGACAACTCCATTTTGGAACAGATTTTCAAAAAGCTGCTTCAGAATCATGGCATCAGCAATGTCAGTGACCTGTAGAAGACAACACATTTGTTTTATCTTGCTTTCAGCTTCTGCCGCAATAGATCTGCAAGTGGCTTTGTAGCTAGGAAAAATGCTTGTTAGTGAAAGCCATGGAGAAAGATTCTAATTACTGCTTGGTGAAAAAAAAATAAAAGGGATAATTAATAAGCAGTGAATGTACCACAGTCTTTCAAAACTTGCCCACTCTTTATTGCGGAACTCCACTATTTCTTCACCAATTGCTAAATGATTCCATGTTAACTTCTATTATAAAACTACAGGTGGGAGACACAGAAAACAGACCCAAACATTTAAGAGGCCTAATTAATTAGAAACAACATGAAAAAACAACAGAAGATAGAAAGAAAATTCACACCAGCTGTTTTACATTTCTATTACCTTTGAGGCAAAGGTTTGCAGAGGTGAATTTAAATGGTCATGGGACTTCAGAAATAAAGACAAGTAGCCAACTATACATAATCAGCTGCTGTTGAAAATAGAATGATATGACATAGATACTATTGTGTGATTGTTGCAAAAAACAATTCAACAGATGGCCCATCACAAAAATAAGCAATTTCATTGTTCTTTTTAAGTGCCTTCTATTACTGTCCATGAATAATCAAAAGGCACGACAGTCACTTCCAGCACAGTCAGCCTCTTCTAACCTTCAGGCACAAAACACTAACAAAAAATAAAAATGGGTGGGACAAGTGATAAGGCGGGGGGGGGGGGGGGAGAGAAAAAAAAAGACTAAAAAATAAACCATAAAGTAAAATTTCTTTCTTTAAATATCTAAGTTTAGCTCAACTAACTTGCTTTACAGTACCAAGAAATAAGAGGAATGCAAAACAGCAACCACTGTACAAATGAAAAAAAGTAATAATTTTTTCTGAACAAAAAGCTCCCATTGTTACAACAGCAACTTGTACTTCACAGGAGTTCACCAGCTGAGATCAGCAATCCTAATAAGTAATCCTGCATTCCCTTTGATTATTATACAGTCACTTGTTGCATTTTGACTTACCAAAATAGACCCCAATTCTGAGGCAATAAAAAAGTGGTGGCATGCTGAGACTCATACACACTCATTACACAACAAATTGACAGACTGCTAAACTTTGCCAGTTTTGATGTGTACATTGTGAATACATCTACAGAAATACTTTAACCAATACGATTACTTTTTTTCCTATTCCACCACCACTCCACTCCCCACTACACTAGAGACTGTAAAAGACTTAGGTTACATTTCTGTAGTTTGGAAGCAATAATGTTCATAAGGAACCATATGTAAACACTAGTTTCTTTCCTTCCAAAGATTTCTTCTCATTAGGCATGCACTAATATGGATTTTTTTTCCTTTTTCAAAAACAGACTTTTACACAATCGGTAACACATCTTTCAGATTTGCACACCTCTGATCACTAAGATCCAATATTCCAAAAAGCATATACTAATTCAATATTGTACTATACGTCCAATATATCTGCTTACGCACCCATCTATCAGTAATTTATTTATTTTCAATACTAAAATTTAGGAACTTTCGCTGTTCCTACAAAACAAGACACATAAGGAATCAGTATATATGTGCATTTTAGGGGTAACTGAATTTCGTGTTCACAAAGCAAACCTAATAGCCAAGTTTTTAAAATCTATTATATAAATCATTTTGATACACACTTTTTTGTTTAAAAATATTATAAGGCATGCTACCTTTAGAAAACAGGGAGTGAAAGAGTACTAACACTCACACAGAAGAAAATAATTAATAACATTCTCTTATTAGTGAGAACTGTTATCCGATGTGGAATTTTGATGTTTTCAACTCCATTACAAAAAAAAAAAAACAAAAAAACCAAACCAAAAAAAAACCCAACAAACAAAACTCAAAAGTTCTGCCAAAAAGCAAGAGACATTTTGAGCACTGGGATGCAAACATGGGCTCTTTTTATCTAAAATAGCTTGGGGACGTGAAAATTTCTGCAAGGTAAAGCAGGTAGAAGACAGTAACTAAAGCATTGTAATTTCTCACTTTTTTTATGGTATCCACCATTCATTGCAACAGGGAACAAAAGCAAAGGCTACAAATTACCAGTAAGGACAGTACGCTAAAGGAAAGAATGGAGAAATTTCATTAGCATTTAAAAGAAAAGATTTTTTATGATCTAGTGCTGCTTTCCATTATGATTCACATAAAAAAAAAAAAAGAAGAAGAAAAAAAAAGAAAAAACACTAGACTAATAGTTAATTTACATGTGTAAGTGTCTGAGACTCAGTCCTCCACTGACTGGTACAGTTCCACGTAATGAATGACAAACATAAGCATGTATTATCAGTAATTACTATTAGCACAAAAATAAGAGCCTAATTTTTATTAGAGGCTTTTAATAGTACGTAGGTTAGTAAAAACTCCCTAAATTGTAGTTTGCTTTAAGTCCAAAATGGTACCCATGGTATATATAAAGACTAAAACTGTATGATCATTCAGCTTACCAAAAAGTAGGGATACTGTTTTCACTATCAATACCAACTAACACAGGTTACAGCAACACATCAAAATTAGAGCTCCTAATTACCCGTGTACAGTTACTGGATTGCTAAACAATAAATAGTCTCTTTCTATTGGCCAACCTTTGTGTTCTGAAATACCAAAATGATAATTACAAATGGCTTTATTCTAAGGTTTTTCTTCAAAATAAGGACACATTTTTAGAACGGCTTAAGACTTTTGTGGTTTTTTTTTAAAAAAAAGACTTAAATATTTACAGTAAACTGTATGTCAAACATCAGAAAGAGTAGCAATGCTTTAATAATCTGAAAGCCTATGGCTCAGGCAAATGCTGATGAAAAACTTGCTTCAGAATGGACAAACTGAGAAGCTTAGTGCCATCACTAAGGTCCAGCTATTACAAAATATTTGCAAAAAGAAATATTTAAGATACGTGAATTTTTTTCAATACAATATTTTGGAACACAGAAAACTACTTTTAAAAGTACTGAAATATTTTGCTACATCAATCAGCCAACTCTCCACTTGTTCGACAGTTCTCCAAGCTTTCTAAGAAGATTCACTTCAGCGTACTTCTGTTTTGCTTTGGCCCACTGTCAAAGACAAATGTGCAACCAGAGCAATACTTTTGTCTTTTGAAGCTCTGCATTTGGTTTCTTCTGAAATACAAGCATTAACAACACTTTTCGCTGTCCCTGTAACAATATCACTCATCCATGTGCCTGATCTTAAGATAAATAAATTAATTAATTAATTAATTAAGCTGATTCTCCTTTTTTTTTCCAAGAGGTATTTGAAAGCAACTTGAAGTGCTTAAAGCAAATATCAATAGTTTTCCGACGTTTCCTCCACAGACAAGTATTTTGCCAAAGTAGCGTTGTCTGCAAGTCAAGGAGGTAAATGTTCTGAGTCTCCAGCTCTTTCCAGTTTCATTTTAATCTAGCAATTCTTTAAATATGACTGAATCAGACTGCAGTGAAATCTAGCCATTATCTCCACTGCAGAAATGAGTTGAAAATATGCTGAATTATACATGGCTCCTTATTGTCAATGTTAATTGTGTAACCATATGAGCTCCTTCAGTCACTGTACTCTTTTATGACTATTTAAGCAGAAGGTTTCTTATCCCAAATTCAGTGCCTCCTGCAAAATTTCAGAAAGCTGGGACTCCTCTTCAGTAGGCGAAGCCTGCATAGCATTCCATGCTACAGAAAATCAGTCAAGGAATCCAGCTGCTCAGAACTGTGTAAATTTAGAATATTAGTACACCCAGAACAAGTAGATTTTTAGAATTAACTTAAGAATGTAAAGTCTTAGCTACACATTTTAAAGTATAGTTCTTGTATTACTTTCCAAACTGTGACCCCCGGACAAAACCAGGTGATTTTTACAACTGAAGTGAATGATGTACCTCAAGCAAGTCAGCAGGGGGAGCAGGCAATCAATTTGGAAACAAAAAATACCAGTCTCTCCCATTAAAACGTGGAAACATGACAGACAGTCTGGAAACACAGCAACACTAGGATACAGAAGCAGTGGGCATTTATACAGAAAAGCAAGTTTTTATACTAGTATATGGTATAGCAAAGATGCCTCTTTCCACCATTTGAGCATTTGATGACATTACAATTCATACTCCTCCCTGCCCTCTCCAAATCTTCCCATTTCTTCATAGTGTAGATACAATTGTTCCTGTATTTAGATTTTATACTGCAAGTTTTGGAAGCCCAGCATTCTTATTCATTAGATAAAGTACATTTTAAATTATCAAACAGCAGCAATTGCAATGAGCCCACACACTCTGAAACCATAGATCAAAGGACTACCTCTTGTCGAAAAACACAAGAGTAACTTAAAGCAACACCTACTATTTTACAGCTACAAAAACCCCCTCCACGGGAGCTGATCATAAACCAATTATTTTCTCAGGTGCACAGGCTTGTAAAATAACAGCTATGAGATATAAATTGCTCTATCCATTTCAGTAATGTATTAAAGAGCATAACACAGACAATTTACAGTTAATACATTATTCTTTTACTCTTGGGGATTTGAGAACTAACAGATCTGTTCTTATTTTGCTCTGCATTTTCTCTCTGAATTAAAAAAATCTCAGCTGATTAGAGCTGCAAAATACCTCTAACCTCTCTCCAAAAAATTCTTATAAAGCAATTCTACACTTAAATTTGTGATATGACCTTAAAACAAAATCCACAAGCTACATAAAACAAATGAAACAAAGTCATTTTATGAAGTTTCCTTGAAGTGAAGGAGTAACCTCTAACTTCTTACCTGAAATTCATCAAAACATAAGAGAGCAGCCTCTTCGCTTATCTCCTCTGCTACTGGTGCAATTGGGTCATACGATTTGGCCATAAATCCTGCCTTTCTTTTTGGCAAGCTCTGCTTAAGGCGATGTATTCCTCAATTGATAAAACAGAAAAGAACAAATATTTCCTTTTTCTATGACAGGGAGAACAAAATTATTTAGCTATCAAATAAAAAGCAGCCCAGTTCAGTAAATACAAGAATGCTTCAAATTTAGTAAAATTTCAAGAAGTTTTCAACACCATCCAGGTAACTATTAAAAGCTCAGAGATTCTGCAATTTCTATTTTCTTGTTTAGAAATATCTAAAACAAAAATCAAAGAACCCTTCAATGCTATGCAGCTATACTTTATCTTTTAAAAGCTGATATAAATCACAGTTTCTTTTGCTCCAATTCATTACCTAAGTTTCAGTTTCACTTTGTTCACTTCAGTTTAATTTTCTGTCTTAATCTTCTCTGAGTATGAAAAACTCTTACCCTTACAAATCAATGGCAAAGCTCTGTGCATTGCATGCTCTGAAGGCATACTTAGAATGCATTTAGTTAAAAGAACTCAGACGTAGCAACACAGTTACATTTTAAAATGTAAAGACGATTATACTGGTACAAAGTAAGATTATTACATCCCTACTTTACTGTACCATGGATTATATTCCATGTGACTACAAACAAACATTTGGAAAAGAAAAATCCTGCAGTAAGAAGCTACCTTTGTTAAGATTAAGCACAAATGACAAGAAACGGAAACAGAAAATTTCATCAATAATAGAAAAGAGGACACTGCAAGTGGCAGAAATTGTTTACACCAATGAAAGCTTCCCAAGAAAAATGCAGCTGTCACAATACTTGTAAATTACAACATGATTTAACAACTTCACAGTATTTTAAGGTCACAGAATTTAGAAACAGAAGCAAGTTTTAAATATCTAAAACAGTATCTCCATCAAAATGAAATGCCTTATTCACCCTGTCAGAAAAATTTCTGAAACTTAGGATGAATTTCCTTCCATTATTTTTTCTTCTAAGTCACTGACAGTATTACAAAGTTTGACAGCCAGAACAGTTCTCATTCTCCTTGGCGTTTATACCTGATTTAGTTATTGCTTATTCAAAATGCAGACTGAATTTGACCTTTACTGTTTCAGTTTGAGCAACTGCCTTCTTCTGATTGCATATAAGCTAACTGGTAACTTGAAAACATTTAGTTAAGGATTTAATCCTAAATATACACCCAAGTTTTCTATATAATCAGGTACACAAAATCTTTGAGAAAAGACACTTGAGAAATAATATGGAATTGATATCTACTCTGGTATGACAGAAAATGCTGAAATCCTTTAACTTCTCTCCTGTTTTATACTTTTTTTTTGCTTAAATATTTAAGGATGCACTGACTAACATGAATATGAGAACAAGACAGACTTTACTTACAGTATTTCATAAAATTCTTGTAAATACCTGTGTCTGCACTTACTCTGGTGTACATCTAGCATGAAGCCATGAAAATGGACTCTCTTTTTCCTTTCTACTTCTAAGTGAGAATAGAACATGTCCATCACCATTGTCTTTCCTGTGCCTTCAAATAAAAAAAAGAAAAACAAAAAAAAAAACCCACCCAACAGGCAGTTAATTTAAGAACAGTATGTACTGATTTCAGTAATGATTGTTCATTAGCTTTGAACTAATGAAAAGACTCTTGCAAAGAACAAGATCACACTGTTTGTGAAGAACAGTTATATTTTCTGTTCAAAAACTTCAAACAACTGCATTTTTATTTTTCTGGTTTAAAATTCTGATCCACACAAGGACGGCCCAAAAGCTGCACAAATGGCTCCATATGCATCCAGAAAACATCCTTAGTATTTCCTTTTGAAAAACAATTATGTTTTCATGCTGCATTGTTGTAATTATAATATATAATTTCTCTCCGTAGCCCTCTCAATTATTTCCCAAATTCCTAAATTGCATTCTTAACTATTAGTGAGTGCATAACATTGAAAAAAAAAAACAACCTATCCATAATAATGTAGTCCAATCCAACAGCTTCCAGAATTTGGAGTGTAATTGTATTAAATAACATCATAATGCAGAAGAAAACTAATCCTGGAAAATTCATTAAAGCAATAATGCTACATAAACACAGAGATTTTGAACACTTCAGAATTTGAATAAACATGCATTTAGAGAAAATTCCACTGGAACTGATGCAACTGAAACTTACCAACATCTCCATAGACATAAAGACCTTTTGGGGTTTTTTTTTTTGCAAAAAGCTGCAAATCAAGAGAAAAAGAATCAATATAGGGTAAAATAAAAGCAAGCACATTGCTGTGGTAAAGTAAGAAAGTAGCTACACTTAACCACCAAAGTAGCACCAGCTAGTAAAGTGTAATCTTGAATAAACCATTATCTCAAAATTGGTAAGCAACCCTGATGTTGCATTTGTGCAAATTCTATAAAAGAGCCCAAATACACATGCAGGGTTTGGTTTTGTTTTTTGTATCATTGTGAAAACATCCCCTTCCTCAGTCCTAGCACACGTCTTTTTACCAGAACACACATGAAATTATTAAATGTTTCCCAATCCATCATCATCAGAACAAATCCTTTTCCTCATTAAGCCATTTAAGCAAACAGTTCTAGGAAAAAGGATATAAAATCAAGCAGTATTGTAGTATCCATAGATATATGCACTATATACCTATTAAAGCAGCTCTGCTTAAGATACAAACCATTAGGACTTAGAAAATCAGTATTGCAAAGCTAGTGAGCATTGTAGGTCCTCTTTCTCTGCACTTTGAATCTTAAATGCAGAATAATCTCTGGTTTAAACATAACTAAAGTCAATGGAGTCACAGTAAAAATATGTACCTATATATGTGTGTGTGTGTGCGCGCACATAGACATATATAAAAGGTTGTTTTCAAAGTATGCCTTCTATTAATAATTTTCTCAAGTGACTTATGTTTATCTCAAATGAATACCGCTTAAGAATTTTTAATCTCAACATTATTCAGGACATATGTTACGACGCCTAATGGTTTATTCCATCTTACTCAAAGACATATTTTTATGGAAAAACTTGCAATAACATAAAGACATTCCATTTGAAACAGTCCTCCCTCCCCAGTATTGTGCATAGGCACTTCCAAGCGTAACTCTAAAAAGAAACAATTTCTAAAAAACTGGAAATCTTAACAAAATTCTCATCAAATCCATGAAACTGAATTAACATCCACAAAACCACGGCAGAAGAGTATCTGGTTATTTTAAAGTGCTCCACTTTCAGAGTTCTATGAGCTGAGCCAAAACAGAGGAAAATTAAAATTGCAACCCTGTGGTCTCATTTGGAGCTGGGTAATTGCTAAAAAACTTGAATTTGAAGCACTTTTCAAAATACAGTGCCATGTTAAAGAAATAGGGGAGTCGGTAGCAAAACACTAATTAAATATGAAAGAAAAACATATGACCGAAAGGTAGAAATCTCTATAGTACCAGCTTATTCAGAAAATATGCAAGCATAGCTCTTATATAAGGCCCACTTATAGATTTAATTTAGAGCTATATTAATAGGATAATAAAAAATTTGTATCATCAATCTGTGACTGAACAGGGTTTCAAATGTTTCAGAAATAGTTCCATTAATAGACAAGGCTGCAGCTATTTGCTAGTGCTTTGAAAGCACTGCAAGACAATTTAATTGACAAACACTTTTCAGTGTGTATTTTAAGAGGTTGCACTCATTAAAATTACTGATGCTCAAAGTTACACAGTGAAGAAAGGAGAAAATGGAATAAATCCGAATGAGCGAGACATTCCTAAGAATTTCTTTATTTTTAATTTCACATTAACAACAGTCATGTTAACAAGATTAAAGACTATCACATTAAATTCATCAGATTAAAGGACTGGAATAATGTGATTTGCAGATTCACAAGGAATGACACAAAGCTAGAAACACAAACCTATGTTTATAGCACCACTTTACCTGCCCTTGTAAAGGTTATATAACCAGAACAACTAGCAATGCCTACATTTTTATACATTTTTTTTCATTGTAAAGTGCTTATCAATTACATTTAATCATCTTGAGGTTTGTCTTTTTAAGCATATTTTATTCTTACTCCAGTACTTACCATTTCTAGAAAACATGTTACAGAAGACGTTTTTGCTTAAAGAAAACAAATATAGCGGTTTGGGCTCCACAGAAGTTTAAATCAACTTCTGGTTGATTTAAAAAATGATTTTTTTTTTTGTGAAGACAGTGTTTTTGAGTGATATCTTATTGCTTAAAAAAAAAAAAAAAAAGTATGGCTACTGTGGCAGATCCAAACACATTTGCTGAAGCTGATCATCTCTAAAAGTAAATTGAATGCTAGAAAAACTTACTGTCTTTGAGCAATTAAAGAAGTTTGTAGGAAATACTTTATGTACATTTCTGCCAAAAGTGACACTATCTACACTTTTGGGATACTTATTTCCTCAATCAATATAACACTAAGAATTTATTTTTATATTCTTGGGTTGGTTTTTTTAACATATATTTTATTTTTAAAAAGTAAACTCGATCAGTAGACTTTTAATACTGAAACTCAGACATCCTACCAATCTCAAACTATTCTGCATTATCATAAAGGGTTTTTTTAAATTATTTTTTTAAATTATTCTCATGCATCTTCTTAAGCCTGGAAGCTGCATAAGAAAAAGAGCAGCCTCCACTAGGATTTCTGATAAAATCCGATCAATGCTGTTGATTAGAGCACAGCAAGCAGTCAAGAAAGTCAGTGGTACATGGGGGCAAAGAAAGCAGAAGACATATCTTGGTTCTATTGAAACACACACTCCAAAAGAAGGAGGTGGGAGATCTAATGCAGAAGATCCTTCAGTTACTCTAAAACAAGGGTAATCTTGTTTATTTCAGGGAGGGAAGGGAGAAAAGTGGGAGATGTAGGAAGAAACTAAATGAATGAGCTTCTCCTTGCTCCTCACTTCCATATTATCCTGAGGTATATTTGGGGTCTCAGTATAACAACGTTCAACTGGTTAACAATAAATTTGCTTTTGCAACAATTGTAAGATTTAAGGATGTTAAAGCTAATATTTAAAAAATGTACAAAACCAAAGATACTAAGAGATGTACAGAATTTGAAGGGGAGAATTTTGAAATCCTTAGACGTATGTTTCAAATGCTCACTGCATCCTTTCAAACGAGGACATCACCACAAATGTGTCAAATCATAGAATCATAGAATCATGTGAGTCCTCCAAGTTTCATAATTTCCATAACGTTCTTCACAATAATGTCAGAAAGCATAACTTACATGCTTCACCAACTTTCATTATTATCGGGACACGCTACAGCAGAAGCCTTTTTTTCCTTTTATAGATCAGTTGATTTTCAGACTTTTCTTTGAAAACCATCATATGCTAAAATATTTACAGTTCCACAAGCGGACACACACATTATTGTCCCCAGTTTACAGAATACTCTTTTCTACTACCAAAATGTTTTACACATTTCTGTTTCAAAACCACACGCCTTGCTTTGATTCTATCACATCAGATTTTTCGGTTTTGTTCAAACTTCACTTTAATCAATCAATATCCTACCTCATCTAAGGAATTATATTGGTCAAAACATCTTCTTCATTCTGACAACTTCCTATTCTTTCTTAAATATCTTTAATAATGTGCAATATCTTCCTGCCTTCTCCCATGCTCCCTATCCTAGACGCTAGAAGCAAGCAACTCCTTTCCTGGGAATACTTACACTCTGATTTGAAAAAGTTTTAAGTGAAAATGCAGGTCAATACAAAGGTGGTTAATTAATACATGCAAAACTCAAGAGACAAGTCTCCAAAGAGTAGTTTTGTTTTTTATTTTTTAAACACTAACAAAACTGCCTCTTTCTCACACTCTTTCAGGCCTCCTTTTTGGTTGCTGTTGTAGCTGAAGACATTTTCAGGGTCTTGAATGGTCTTTACTATTGTTCATACCTCTTTTCAAAACATGACCTCACTTATAATTGAGCTTATTTCAAGTCATTAGTACAGCAACTCAAGAACTCTTACGATGTCCCAATTGGTATTATTTTGAAAAGCCAGAGATCTGAAACGTCTACGCAAACTCTTACGGTCTTGAACTGCAATTCAGAGCATCTCAAAATATCTCAACACACAAGGCCATGCTTTCACCAAGTTGAAGATCAAAGTCATTGTTCAAATTTCAGTAATAATTTTGAAAAACAGAAGCCTACTTGGTTTGCAGCAGGACTAATTGTTTTTTCCCCTCAAACTAATTCCAGGCTGATGCCCCCCAAAATCTAAATTCTAAAAAAATTAAGAGTTTTATTATCATAAAGGAAACAGTTGATGTTATGTCCACCCCCCTAGACAACTCATTTCAGAAAGCTTTGACCTGTGAGGTACTGCAAGTCTCTTGGATAAACACTGAAATGCTTCTATTGTATCTGATATAAATATTTGTTCCCTAATCCTACTATTACCATATTTTTAGTGAACAAAACTATTTAGATAAAAACTGACAAATGAAGAACAAAACTAAAACCAAAGCAGACCATACTTGTAATGGTTCAGAAGTGCAAGAAGTTTCTATTTCTGGAATAACTATTATTTTAGAAGAGGCTTCTGCAATTCTACCACTGAAGAAATCAAGCAATAAAACTACAGAAGAGGCTGACAAAGAGAGGCTTCTGTCTCTCTCTTCCTCCTTTTCTTCACTGCAACCTCTCAAACACATTCTCTTCAATGACAGAACCAGGAAAAATGACTATGCTTGAAATGCCGAGCACCACTATTTTTTATTTCTAAAAAGCTACCAGTAGATTCCTTTCAATGCAAGAGATTTCATACTAGAAGTAGGTTAGTCAAGTTGCCAGAAACCTCCTGAAAAAGCAAATGTCAAACTACTATGTGTAACTGATTAAAGTGTTTGAGTTACTTCCAAAAAGTCCTTAAGCAATTTAAAATACATCAACTTGTTTAATTTACATCTATTAAAACTCATTAAGTACAAAATGGTAAGTAAAACCAATGCCAATCATTTTACCATTAAAAAAAACAATTGAACATCTATAGCATAAGTTTTGTCATAGAATCTTTAAGGTTGGAAAAGACCTCCAAAATCCATCAAGTCCAACCACCAACCTAACACCACCATGTCCACTAAAACCATGTCCTGAAGTGCCATGTCTACACGTTTTTTGAACACCTCCAGGGATGGTGACTCCACCACTTCCTTGGGCAGCCTGTTCCAGTGCCTGACCACTCCTTCAGTAAAGAAATGTTTCCGAATATCCAACCTAAACCTCCCCTGCCACAACTCGAGTCCACTTCCATCTTTTACTTCCTAGCATATTCAAAGTTACAAAGTACCATGCCTTCACAGGAGGAGAGTGCCTACAAGCCATTAATGAAAACAGGATTTACCTGCACCCTATATCATTAGTACTTCCTGGAGACACTTTAGGTACTTACGGGAACTACTTCCACTCATAAGCCTACACAAATCCTATTAAATCCAGGCAAATTACAGAGAGCAGTACTCACCCCATCTTCTTGGCATAAAAAGCCTTAGTTCTGCTCTTCAGAACTGAACCAACTCTGCAACAGCATCCATATCCTGAAAGTCCATCATAGAAAAACATATCTTTTGCTTACTTAGAAAACTCCTCAACAGATGCAGACATATGACAAGTATATGATGCCACTGTCTACAGCTGATACAGTGCTTGATGGCCACGACTTTACCAACTACCTATTCACAGCTGTGAGTCTTATTCTGGGAAAAACTTTTATTAAGGATGTTGATTACAACTTTGCTGAAGCAAAACCTGGTCTGCACTAGAATTTAAACTGTACTTTAATTCGTCTTGATTTTAGCTGTTTGAACTAGCAACTAACTTCCTCAAAGACAGAAGAAGAGAAACAAAGTTGTTGCAACGACTTCTCCACCATGAATCAAGGTTTGATTTAATTACACAACCTATTAGGCTATAACGGACTTACACAAAACTCAGTGCTCTCCTCCTTTTCTGGAGTTTTGATATATGGCACAGCACTACAGTGCTCAACCTGGTTAACAATCTCCTAAAGATTTCCACAGAGATATCAAGCTCTAGAAGAAAAATCTCAAACTGCAATAATACTTATCCCAATAGCAAGTAGTTCAACAGCTGCTTCTCACTGACTCTGTTCCCAGGTATCAGTTAGCTATGCAACAATTTTTAAAAGCTGGTTTAAAATTAAAACATGGAATTGAAGCAATGTGAAATAAAAGGAGATGAGCGCTTTAAAAGAACTACTGAAAACCACATTCTCAACCTAAAAAATGGCATTTGACTTTTTCCTTTTAAGAAAGTGTCAGTCAGGCTGGCTTTACTGCGATTAGCTCTGTTATACAGGGACAAAGTAGCATCACAATTTCCTAATTGGAATAAGATTAGTATTTGTTCTCTGCAATAGAGACTTTCTGTGCTATTCATGCTTCCCAATCAAAGAAACAGTAAATAACAAACCCACATAATGCTTGATCTACAAAACCATTACAAGACACCTGCTCTAACAACTATAATGACTCAGGGCACTCCAGTTAATACAAGTCAGCTCTCAAAACTATTCTCAAAGGCAGTGCTTTTAGAACAGAATATCTAAATGTCCAAAACAGTTTACCAGAAGAGATCAAAATGCTCCAGCCTACTGATCCTCAGGTTTAACAGTAAGACCAACACCTTCATCATAACATTTTTTCTAAAGAATGAAAATGAATAAAAGTCCAGCAGTATGTCTAAAAGATAATGCAGGAGCAAGCAAGATAACTGCTTTCCTTTTGAGTGACTTCCTCTTTTACAGTCCAGGTACAGCGCATAAAGACAATTTTGAGATAGGCAATTTAAAAGATTTTAAGCGTTACTGATGGGCTTGTAAAGAGGCCCAGACAGATAAAAAAAAAAAAAAAAAACACAACAAAAACCAACCAACTTTTCTACATCGAGCATCCTCTAGATATAAAACTCTGGCCTGCTCGATCATATTTATAGAAGTAGTTTGGCAGGCTGAATCCAGGTTGATCTCCTTACACTTAGGCAAAACCAGTTCTCATTCAGGCATGCTACCATATTGCTTTGGATACCAAAGATAAGCAATAACCATTTTTTAAAGAGGATACTTCTATTTTTCGTTTGCCCAAATTGAATAGGAGGCTGGTTTAGACTCAAGAGTTAGCCTACAAAGCCATCGAGACAACACGGATCCAGAGGCAAACAATCACATACAATGTAAGTGTTTTAAAATACCATAAACATACAGTTTTCAGACTACATCTATCATTTTTACACTGTTTTTATGTTTTTAATAATTTTAATTAAAGAAATCTCAAAAGTAAAAAGGTAAGTAAGTAATGTGATGAGCTGACCCACCAGCTGGAGCAGGCAAAAATACGTCCCAAACCATTGTTTGGCTTCAATTTCCAAATCAGAGTTAGAATCATTGAATAATCTAGGTTGGCAGGGACTTCAGGGGATCACGCAGCGAAACTCCCTGTTTAAAGCTCGGTCATAAAATATCTCAAGCTGGAAGGCACCCATAAGGATGACTGGGTCAACTGCTTCCAGAACACACTCATTGCCATCTCGGAGCAGTCTTGCCCTAGCACTTCACTTCCTGTGCTTTTGAGTTTTCCACTTCCACTTTTGAGTTTTTCCTTCCAGAGTGGCTGATTTCTGCTCCAATTAATTATTTCCCATTCAGCTTTCTTCTCACTGTGTCTCAGTTTAAAGAAAGCTCCTTCCTAGGTGTTTAGGCTGCTTCCTTTCACCAGGAGGCAGGAAGACATTTATAGCATTTCCAGTCAAGCATATGATCGGCAAAGAGATGATCTCCAGCTACACATATGAGTTTAAAGTATTTAAGAGATGTTGGAGGAACTCTGATAGGTGAGCATGCATCCCAACGCTCTGCATCTTGCTATATATACATGTGCCTATTTGAAACAGGTACATTTACAGGTATAACACAGGCTGTTTACAGGTATCGTACTTGTTCTAGTACCAATGTTCTCTTCTCTGCTTTTTTCATGCCTTGAAGCAAATATACATCGCAAGGACAAGTGGCAACTTGTCATTTGGTGCCTAAACAGCAGAGGATAGCGTGTCACTTAGAGGCACTTTAGCCCTGTAGGCTTTGACTCCCCTGATCTCATGCTACATCATTTAGGCTTGCCACACAAACAAAATACAGTACTTATGCCAGGTAATAGGAGAATTTGCAGTTGTAATGGGGAGTATATGGTTAGGTAACAAGTTCGATAGTTAGATATTCAGAAGGGATTAGGTGTGTTGCATAACAGATACAGAGAAAGGCTGACATGGAGCTTTATTAGCAAGGTCTGCAGCTGACAGCATACATTGACTATAAATGCAGACGTTACCTCCGCTGAGAAACAAAAACAGAAGCGGTACACTGCTTCCAGACATCCTCCTCTTAAAGGTAGGGAGGTGTCTCTCCATTGCAGGCAGGGAAAGTGAAAATTATTATGGCAATGAATATTTTGCCATGCTTTTTTACCAGCACTATGCTTTTATCATCAGACTCAGTCAAACATCCTATCCTTACTGTTTCCCTTCACCATGTTTATGACTAGTTGTGCTGACTGGAGTGTGTTAATCAGATGCAAACAAAAAATATTCACTGGCTGTTCAGCTTCTGTGCACATCTGTGACAGTCTAATATTTACTAAGTAGTTAAACGTCTTATTTGCTTTGCTGGGCACTATGTTTGGTTTTCTGGGATATAAGCTCAAATTTACAAAAAAAGAGGCAAGGAAAGCTGAGGGGAGATTCTCACACCAGTTCTAGTTGCTTCCCACGAGAAGCCATAACAACACTATCAAGATTTGCAGGTGCAAGGCCATAAGAGCAACAATCTGAGAATAACAGCATGAGAACAAGACATGAAAAATACTGCCACAGAGGCTCTGGAAAACACTGCCTCAACAGCTTCAGGGAAAAGTCAGAGCTGCAACAGAAGGCTCTTAGCATTACTAACACTAAGGTACTATGGTTGCTAAGACACTATGCAACAGGGATATGTCTAAAATTTTTGTTAACAATTTGAAAAGGAGCTGTAATGCCCCCCAAAAACACAACTAGGGTGCAGATCACACCTCTGCCTTCTTTCCTTACCTCAGCTGGAGACCAACAACACTGTGAAGAATGGACATTTCTTTTAAAAAGTCATGTCTGATCTACATATAATGTTTTGCAAAGCCAAATTATTTAGCTTTGATTATTTAGACTCTGCTGGCTAATTTCACTGATATTAATGGAAGACCTGTTTGAACAGAAAACATAAGTGTTCAGCATGCAAAACCCAGATATACATGTGCTATACCAGTGCTTGAGAGTTAAAACCTAGTCTAGGCCCCTCTCCCCTATAGCCAACTAACAATTTGGGAAAGGCAGACAGTGGACACAACCAAAATTATATCAGATTTTCTTACAGAAATTTCAATAATATTTAATTTGGTTGCTTCTAGAGTGCCACTGGAATTTTACAAACCAAAAAAAGAAAGAACAGAGATCCAAACACAAAAAAAATATCTGTAAATACCTAGCTGCAAGAATAAGACTTGTGTTAATTACAGAAACTTATATATTTTAAAGTACATTCTTATGAGCAAATACAAATGAAAAAAAAAATATCATTATAAACCTCACCTTTGAGAGAAGATTTTTTGAACTAATGCTGTAGCCTTTAAGGCTCTCATGCAACTTCTGGAGGTGCTGCACAACTCTTCTTTGTTGATCATCATTCCTCAACTCTTCTTGCTTAATCAGAAATTCATAATGTTCTAAAGGTCCACTGCAAACCAATAAGGCTCTGGCATTAGCATCTGTACGAGTACTGGGGACTGTCTTCCCATCTGCCTGAGCTGTATATGCTGTAAATTGAAAATCAGATTATTAATAGAGAAGTTTGAAAACACATTCTCTTATATTCACAAACACACTTTCTTAACAGTTTACTCAGAGACAGATATACATTACTTCCTATACAACCACTGTAATATGTTACCTCATTGTTTTTCATTAAAACAACTTCTAACTTCAGGAGTAAATACCTTTATTGGTATGTTTTAACATTTATTTTTATCATTAACAAACACACACAGTAAAAAGCCCAGCTGAAGAGCAGGTAAGATTTGGATGAGCTGTTGCAAGGGAAGTTTTGACTTTTTTTTTTTTCTTTTTTTGCAAACTGGGGCAAAGTCAAAGTCCATTCCTCTGAACAGATGAGCCCTTTCGAGAGAGGTGGGCTGAACTAAATAGAATTAATTTAAAGGCCAGATAACAGGAGACCAGAACAGAAGTTTTGTAAGCAAGTTTAAAGAGTCAAAGACCACAGTAAGCAAGGCAATAGCTGCAAAGCCCTGCAACGCCATAGCCTGCTCTGCTGGCATTATCTTCTGCCTAGAAGAGACAAGGCTACGCCCAAGCAGGAATTCTGTTTAAATTATATTAAAAACAAACAAACAAAAAGCCAGTATTGCCAGACATAAAATGAGATACAGCTAGGAAAGAAAAGATCATAAAGATGACAAAGAAGGTTTGCTAAATTGGTAAGATCAGAAATCTAACAATGGAATATATTGAAAAGGTGTTTAATATCCTCATTGCTTGCATTGTCATATAAAAGACTCAGTATAATAATGTGTAATACAATTTGTAGCAACAATAAAAGAAACAGATTTGAGTAGGAAAACTTCATATCACAGACTACATAGTTAGATATTTTGAACATTGTGAGATCTAAGGAAATTCATCTGTAAATGCTTTAACTTAGTTTCCTAACTAACACAATGGCCTCTAACAGCTTTATTTGAGGCCTCATTGAAGGCAGATGAGGTTCCAAAATACTAAGAAAATGAAACAATTTTTGTCTTCAAAAAGCAGAGAAAGGCAAATCCAGAAATCCATAAGTCAGTCAACACAACTTCAAAACATTCAAAAATACTGGAACAAATACAAGCAGGTAGGTTTTGGTTCTGGTGTTTGTTTTTTTTTTATTATTTTTAATAAAGCAGTTAACAAGATAACAATATAACAAATAAAAGGCAACACCAGCTACTTGGCAATAGCATGAGATCATCAAGTTTATGTCTCTGACTAGGTAACATGCTTGATGGGCAGAGGAAAAATACCTTAATTGCAGTAACAGCTTTGTCATTGGGTCACGCTGCATTCTCATATATAAAGTAGGGAAGTAAGTTGCAAAATAAACTACTTTTGAGCAAGTACAAAAACATCTAGAAAAAAACTATACGTAATGAATAATTACTACAGTTAAACTAGGTGCATATTTTCAGTAGAGTTTCAGAGAGGGCTCAGAATCTCAGCTTGGTGCAATCCAAAATTTCCATTCATGACCTGTATATGACAAAATAAAGTACATGGACTGGGAACACAGGTAACAGCAGATCAGGAGGGGGATGCACACATCCTGGAAGGCAAACTCATTCTGACAAACTGGACAAAGAATCTAATACAAATAGGATGCAATTCAACAGGTACAAAGCTCAGGGGAAATAAATAACTGAACTTAAAAGAGGGGGAATGACCAGCTAAAGAGTAGCTCTGCAGAAAAGAATCCTGGGGCTACACCGGATCACAAACTGACAGCGAGACATCATCCTAACACCATTAGGAGAAAAAAAAAGAAAAAAAGAAAAAAAGAATGCATATATATATATATATATGAGTTGCAATATAAGCACACATGAAAAAAACCTCATTCTGTTCAATACTGGTATAGCCTGCCCTAGAACATACTTTTCAATTTTCACACCATATTTCATGACAGGTATGAACTAAATGGAAAAGTAGATGACTTAAAGGACTATTTCTCAAACTATGGGTCACAACCCACAGAGAAGCTGTAACAGACACAAGAAAAGTTTTGAATTGTTATATGACACACTACATAAATATAGTTATAAAAGAAAAGGATAAAACTGAACAATTAGATCATTTTCTGTTTATTTATTGCAAGTAACACCTTAGTTTCTCCAGAGCAAGGCAGTCACTGTTTACATCTGCAGCCAGAAATTACACCAAATTATCTTGCCCTGAAGGAACTGAGTTACTGCTATGAATTAAAAGTAATTAGCTCATCCCTAGCTAAAGAGAGTCGAGTTCCAAGTCTGTTATTGCAAAAATTTGAGTAGAACCTTTAGAGAAGACTAAAGCAAAGCACATAGCCATCTCCAGATACACACAGGGTACTGAGAAAAAAAAAATAAACTGTATTTAAGTTATATTAATAACTGTAATTAAAACAGTGAAATCGATTAATAGTCTAGAAGTTTCTTTTGATGAAAAAGCTGTTAAAAAAAAAAAAACTCTCATTGATGGCAAGTGAATTTTTAAAGCGTTTGACAAAAATCTGTCAGGAACAGGTTAGCGATACCTGACCCGCCTCCAAAGGGAATTGGAAAAGGCACAGGTGATCTCTCAAAGTTTTTTATCTTGTTTTAAACCATTCCACTCCCACACAAAGTCAACCTCAATCTTGTGATCTGTACCTCTGAACTATCCATGCCTTTGCAACTTTTCAATTTGAGACAGAGTTTGATGGCTCTGAGAGCTCCAACGTGAAACAGCCAGTGCCCCATTATACCTATAAAGCCACCAGTCCCTACTGCTTACTCCAAGATTGGAGGGGAAAAAAAAAAAAAAAAAGCAGCTGAGAGATAAGAAAGGGTTTGTGGCTCATGACCTTCCCAGCCGTGGACAAAGCACACAAGTTGAACTGCTAAGAAGTGTGTTTTTTGTCTCAGATTACACGTACCTACAGCTCACCATTCTGGGAGTGGAAGAAGATACTTCGTCATTAACAGATGACGCAGATGGAGAGTATGTGCAAGTCATGACAGAGGGTGTCACGGGACAAATTACTCACTGTTTTCCTCACTCCTGATTTAAGTAGGATGAGGATATAACTATAACACACTACCAGGAGATATCCAGTAACTGCTAAGTGATAAACTCAAACTTGTAGCTGCAAAACAAAGGCATACAGTCTTAAAAAGACAAGAATGTGTATGGGTTTTGGAGGTAAGTTGACAGAAGACAGCTCTTCAAGTGTTAAACTATCCTAAGAGACAGAAAAAAAAGTGGGACTTCCCTTCTAACCTTCATTTTGAGAGAGAAATTACAAAATCATTCCCACAACTATGCTTCTTTAGTAATCTATTCCTGGACTGAAAGAAAAGGAAACTTTAGAAATTTTAATACACGGTAGAGGAATACCAGGCAACTACCTCCATAATTTTACATCAAGGAAAGTACTGTTAGAACAGGAATCACCTATGATTCAGCGCATTAACTGTAGTCCTACAGACTTCTCCTCCATATTGCAAAATACGGGTTTTTATTTATCTCTTCCCGTTCCATTATCTAGTCTTTGCATTACATAAACTGTTACTTGACTTTTATAAGCTTTTATACTCTTTAAGTGTCACACTCAGAAAAAATATCTTCTACCTCTAAATAGTGTTCTAGATATGACTATAAAAAAAGCACAGCATCAATTCATTATTCACCTGGTTTTACATAAAACAGTGTGAAACGAGAGACATGCGTTTTATCCATAACCTATCTTTCCCACTTCTGGGGTGCATGACAACGTTGGGCGTTATCACATTTAGCCTGACACTCCCTGCTTCTTTAAGAGTTGCCACTAGATTGCAACTTTTTATTAAATTCCTTTTTCTAAAATATACATACTTAAGTGTAATCTTGCTTTACTTCAAAAAATAAAATTAGCTGCTTGCATTTGGCTTTCTCCTTGCCTATCCAAGAATCATAGACCAAGCTGCAGTGAAGATCTACTGTGATAAACACAAAAAAAAAAAAAAAAGTCCTGCCTTGGAGAAAAACTCACCAAAGCAAAAAAATAACAACCAACCAACCAAGCAACCAACCAAAAAAACAACAAAAAAAAACCCCCAACTTATTAATGTATAATTAATCTCTAATGAAAATGCCAATCAGAAATTATAAAAAATTCCTTTAAAGTGGGGAACTTAACACACCATCAGTAAACTGGCATTAATTTATCACTATAAAGACAAGTGCCTACATAAAAATATACAAAGAAAAAGTGTTTTTAACTCCAGGGACCTTCTGCTCTGGAAGAGAGCAGCAAATTGAAAAACTAATCAGTATGTTGTCGAGTTTTCCTACTGCTACTTATAACTGATGTCTGAGATGACACAGGAAAAAGGCATGCAAGTTTCAATGACACCGCTTATGAAAGCAACAGTCACAGCTGAGGCAAGCACTAGAGTTATTTATGTAAGAAGACAATCTGAAATGGAAGCTAGGTTGTGGCATATCAAAAACTGATCTTGACAGCAGCCAGGAGGTTGAGAGTACAGAAGGGTAACCGAGGTAAACACCACTCACCACCCTAGTAATCCTTATTTTTTCCTAGTAATTGGATTTCATAATGTAAAGTTTTGAACTATGATGTTTAAAATCTGCCTGAAGAGAATTTCCATTACAAAAGTCCTAGCAGGTGCTTGTTTCCCCTGTATTTCCGGGCCTAGGAAAAGAACCTGGGCTTCCCTGATGTGAATTTCATCTTTGCCATCTTTCCATGACTGCTGAAACTGACACTTTTGAATTTATTAATCCGTGAGTTTTCAAGTAACACGAAAAGATTTCATGTGAATTTAAGATGATTATTCACTTCTGAGAGAGAAAAAGTATTGTACTTCCACAGATTAATTCAAATTTGGTCTGCAAGATCTCTTACTGCCCTTGAACTAAACATCTTTTAAACACATGATTAGAATTGTAGACCTTTAACGGGACAGAAAACTCTGACAGACAGGTAATATCCAGCTAAAGATGTAAAGATCAAACGAATGGAACTGAACTCCTTCTATTGCAAAAGGTAAGCCATGCTTCAGATCACCTCACCTCACCGGAGGGTCACTCACATACCACTCCCTTATGGGAATGACCAGACATAGTTTTCATTCACGGAGATTAAGGCTGGAAGACAACATTGACCTTTCTAAGTATAAGGGAAGTTAAATTTATCTAATTACCCCTGAATTACACACAAGAATTGCATTTGATTACAGCGTATTTTGAAGAAAATATACTCTGAAGACATAAGAGACAGAGAATTAACCATTTCCTGTAACATTTTGCTGTAATGGATAACTACTACTTGTCTTAGAGATAAAAAATATTTCCAACTAATAATTATTCAAGAACTGCATCTAAATCAAACTCACAGAGGTTACAACTGCACGAAAGACTCCAAAATCACCCAACTGCCACCTTTGCTGACAGTCACAATTAAGCAGCTGGAACAGCTTCTGCTAAACCAGTTGTAAGCCAACATACAGGAATCGTACAGGCACCTGTTTCACTACTGCCCAGCAGACAGAATTCTGCCTTCAGAGCTTTTTACAAACACTGGAATATGTGTGTGGAGAGAAAAAAAAACAAGGTAATAGAAAGCAACTTTTAAGAACCGTCCTGTTTTCAACTAGCCAAACTGAAGCTCAGAATATTAATTTGTGTCACAATGAAGCCAAACTGCTGCAAACCCCCAAACCCTGAATGTAAAGCTGCTAAAATTGCCTATGAAACACAGCTGCCATGGTAGAAGAGGACTGTGAAGCTAGAGGGCACTTTTATCAACAGGCAGATGGTGGTATCAGAGACCTTGCTAAACTCGTAATTAAATTGATAGCAGAACTGCTGCAAAATCTTTCTTTCTTAGATGATACCACAGTGAAGGGCCACAGTACAGTTTTACAGTTCCAAAGGTTATTTTCCTGGTACTTATTTGAACTCAACCAAATTCCCACACTTTTGTAAGACTGCCAGAGGACGAAGAGCTCTCACTAAAGACAAAAAAAACCTAGGCATCTAACCTGAGACCTAGTTCCCCACAAATTTGTGTATTACACTGACTGTTAGGCTGTCAGATGGAGTTCACTCCTATACATCGGAGGATCCTTAAGGGAAAAAAAAAAGTCCCCGAGACTAAAGCGCAGTGAAAGCTCTGGCAGGCACCGGCACGCTCGCCGCCCCCGGCGCTCCCGAGGCAGTCGCAGCGAACCCAAGCCCTCTTCACCGGGGACAGCGCCACCGTTAATTCGGGAAGCCGCGGGGCCCTTCACGGATCCCCCGCGGCTCCAGCGGGCCGGGGTTGACTGTCGGCGCCAGCCCCCGGGCCGTGCCGCCCAGGGCCGCGGGGACCCTCCAGGACTGGGTCACCGGGCAGGACGGGGCGACATGAGGACACGGACAGGGCACGGCTGCGCGGCCCGCCGGCTGCCGCCCGCCACCGGAGAGGGACGCGCCGGCTCCCGCCGCCGCTCCACGGTGCCCTCCCTTCCCTCAGCCCAGCGGGGTGCCCCGGCAGCCTGTCGCCCACCCTCCCTTCGCTCAGCTGCGGGTAGGGGAGGGCAGGCCAGGTACTGACCTCTCCGCAGGGCTGCGGCCCGCACCGAAGCCCGCAGCAGGCAGCGCGCAGTAACCAAGGGCGACACGGGCACCGCCATTTTCGCGGCCCGGCCTCTGCGGCGGGGGCGCGGGGCGCGCTGGGAAATGGAGTCCCACCGCCCTCCGGGGCAAGGGCCGCTGTCCTCCGGAGCAGCCGGGGCGCTGGCACAGCCCGCCGAGCACGGGCCGAGGCCTGCTTCGTCTCCCTCCCCTTGTCACCTAAACCGAACCGCAGGTTGTGGGGTAGTCCCTGGGGAGCCGAGGGGGGCTCCCCACGCAGTCGCTCCAGGCACTTGGCGCGAACCGCACTGTACGGACCAACCAAGTGACACCCCGGAGCCATGTATAGTATCTTGCCCGTACCCACGCACTCAAATTTTCCAAATAACTTGCTTGACGCCTGTAATTTGCATCACGTTGCACCGTGGCTGTATCCAACATAGCAGCTTTCAGGCCAGCGGCACCTGGTCACAGCCTGGCTGTCACTGAGGAGTGCTGGCACTGAACTTGTGTTTGTGAATTACTTCCAGCTTGTGTTGCTTGTTTACCTTTAAATGCATGGACTGTAAAATAGTAAGGACAAATACTGGTGAAATATTTAAGGACAAATATTCCTGTCCAGTGTCAGAGCTCATTGACGCATTAGCAGCACAACCACTTTTATGCCTATGAACAAATATTTAAACTGCAACAGCAAGATATGTTCATGTAAAAGCAGATTTCCCTGAGGAAAATGCAAAACTGAGAGCCTGATTCAGCCCCGTATGTCCAGTGTGTGCTTAGCACACAGTCCTCGGCAGTATCAGTTCAGATACCCATGTGGGGCCCTGAGTGCTCCTCAGGAAAATGCTGATCACCTGCCTCATTTGGTAGGTACCTGACTGTCTTACCCAACCACCTCCACTGTGACTGTGAAGCTCTTTTGAGAGAAAGGCACCATGCAAAAAGCCTGCGGTCCAAGGGAAAGGCACCGGTGCTTGGGAATCGCTGGCCCTGTTTGCTGGCTGGCCCTTCAATCCTGCCAAAAATGCACCCAAAGGTCAGGATGGGGCTTCAAAAGATGTTGCTTACAGAGTACATTGTGCAAGACACCTGGTAAAGCACAAAGGAAATGCTTTAACTGACTTTTGGTTCTGCAACATCAGAATTCCTGTGCAACATGAGAAAGTGAGCAAGTCATTTTCATAGACTGTTAATCAACTTTTTTTTTATAAGAGTACAGCAAAATGTTGCATCAGGGCATTACAGAATGGCTTGCAAACAAAAGTTGATTATATCCTGAACAGTATTGCTAATTTTAAAAATAATGTTTATGATCTTGAAAATATTAACAGTAATTGAAATCATGTTCTAACACATCCAGCTGTTTTAAAATATATAGTTGCTCCAGACACATCTTCAGTGCTATATACCTAAGTAAGTAGTGAACTGGAGCGCCAATTTACCGCATCTTAAAAGAGCTGTTTTCAGAGCATTTTCTTTCCTCTTTCCTTTATTGAGCATTTATTGATTTTGACTCATTCTAGCACGTTATAGCTAGCAACACCTGTGCCCATTTAGGATTGAATTCCAGTGCAAATCATAGTGAATTGAATAGACGTCTCAAAGATGCATCGCAATTGTTGCAATATTTTTAGAAACTCAAACAAGGAAACAAACAACTTCAGTAAAAGTGATTTAAATAACAAATAACTTATCTTTATAAACAGCTTATCTCCTTGAGAACAAAGAATAAACAAGGCAACAAGAGACGTTTTTTCTTCCATTATTAACTCAGATCACAATACGAATGGGTGAAATGTCAAGAATAATTGGAGAAAATGGCAGCATAATCTTCAGCAAAAACATCTGATTTATTTAAATTGTCACTGTTTTTTCTTAACCTTGTTATCCAAGGCAGCATAGAAAAACTTCCCATTTGGGTCTATTCTGACATATTCTACCTAAGTGAATAAACTCTCTGCAATGCTATCAGTCTTCTATACACTTGCAAACTCTGAAATGCCACCGTACACTGTATTGCACACCCCTGCATCAGCTGTAAGCACTTGGCAAAACCATATTTTGGTGTTAACCTAAACAAACAGGACTTTCAAGTACACTTCTGCAGATTAGGATGGTTAATGCCCTGTAATAGATACAGATCCATTCCGTGCTCCATTTGTATACTGCATTCCCTGTACCTGTCCCTTTGCTCATCTCCAAAAATGTGACATTGCAACTGTGTAGAAATTAAATTGATGCTTCTTCAATCCAGCTGCACTACTAGTCTACTAGCTAGCCAAAAGTATAGGTGGTTTTTAACAGGAATAAAAGTCAGGGGTATAATAAAACCTCTCCAGAGGGCCCCTCTAGCCTCTAGTGGTGTAAACTGCACTCCTTTTAGTAATTCTGATGTGCTGAACCCCGTGGGGTTGTATGTGTCCAAGGGTCTTTGGGTCTCTGCCAGATCCTCTCTAAGTTTCTGCAGAAGGAGAGCAGGGTTTACCTGCCTGCAAGGCTCCAAGATACTTCCACCATGGGAAACCAAATGTACTTTTGATCTAGAACTGGTCATTCAGCCTGCTCTCTGAGAACTGATTTTGTGTGTGGCTAGTTTTCATCAACACAGTTTCTATCAAAAGCCATCTTCCTGGGATTATGTCAAAACACTCTGGAGTAAACTTTGTATTAACTTCATCTATTTTGAGACAATCAAATACACTATTAATAGTCTACATTGCTTACAAAGCCTCAGATTAATAAAGCTGCAGAAATGTTCCCAAACTTATGCACTTAACAGCCATTTTCACCGTTTACAGAATGCATTTCAGACAGCTCAAACAGCTCAATCTGCTAGAAATTCATTGCACAGTTTTCCAGTTACATGGACACTACTCAGCTTCTCTCAGAAATGAATGCCGTGAGATGGTGGATGACATTTTAAACATTAAGGAATCTAGAAGTGTATATGAGAATCATCCCTTGTTGAAAGGGATAATATTGTGTAAAAAGGGAGAAGATTAATTGAATACAATAGTTAAATCTGAATATAAATACATACATATAATATAAAAATATGTGAATATTACAAATTATGTTTATATGTGTAATATTTTTATCTGGATGATGAGTATACAAGGCAGACATTTAAATACCATGCTTCAAATCCCTGGCAGCTAATGCAGGAATTGGGAAGTCATTTTTCCACATAAAGCATTGCACAATTAGTTCAATGCCTTGTGGGTTTTGCCATATCCTGAGTCAGCATTCCCAACAAGTTTTGACAAAATGTGCCTGTGTTGACTAAAATGTTTTAACCTGGGCACTTGTCAGAAGGCTGGAGAATCCTAACCGAACAACTGAGAGATTTGGGATTTGGTTTCCTCACCAGTTAACTGTGACTTTTTATTTTAAAAAGAAAGAAAGAAACAAAAAACTACTCGAGAGGTATTACTATACCAAATTTAAGAATTAGTCATCTATCTGTTAATACCTGCTTTTGTGGGTATGTGCTATGAAACTCTGGTATTCATATTGCCACTTGAAGTTATGCCAGAAAATCTTTGTGTTGTAGTTGAATAAATAATGTGTAGTAACAAATCTATGAGTACCTAATCTCTTGGTTTTACTCTAAATGCTTGGTTTCCTCAAATCTAACCTTTGCACCTACAAACACAGCTGACCTCTCTCCCTCCAGATTTGAAATTTGGCCCAAAGTTCATGTCAGAAACAGAACTGAAACTTTCTTTTCTGAATTTATGCTCACCTTCATCCTGAGAGAAGAACCTTTCTAGCAAGGAGAAACAACTACAGATAATGTAACTCCAGTCTCATGGATCACAAAAAAAACAACCAAACCACAATTCAACATAAACAAATGCATTTCCTGAGGGCTGGAAGGAAAGAAGGAGGCTCACGGGACTCTGATTTTCCCTCACCTTCCTTCCTTCTCTTTGCCTTATCAGCCAGTGTGGCACGCATGCTTTCACGTGATGTAAGGAGGGGCTACTCATGAAGCAGGGCTTCTTCCCCTTTGTCTCCCCAGGTCAGAGGATTTGTATCTGACCTCAACGGAAAAAACAGAGATGGGAGACCTCACCAAATAACTGTAACCTCCTTACTTACCAATGCTATTGACACACGGGCACTAAAACATTCACTCCCTGTAGCTTGCCTCCATACAGCTCTCTTATCTCTGTTAGGAAAAGCAGATAGAACAATGGCACTAAGACGGTACGTCATGAGAAAAGCATTCAACTTAAGCCTCACTTTTAGTATTTACCCAGCATGAGAACAAATTTTATTCTTGATTCATCATAGGCTCACCAGCTTCCCAAATGTACAGTATTAGGCACTTTTTGTTGTTGCTTTGAAATAGATAATGAAACCAGGCTTGGCTAGGAAGCAGACAATACATTATACTTAAGACAATACCAGTGCTCTGCCATATTTTCACATTTGCAGTCCGATGTGGTAGCATAGGTTGTGTAACAAACAAAAGCTTATCCAGATGCGTGCATATATAATCTCAGTAGGACTAATTAGTTTTTTCTTGCCTTGCTGGAAGACCAGTTTAATAACTAGTATAATTCAGGTAAGGCTCCCTTTCACTCCCTCTTGGTAAAACTGTCAGCTTCATTTCTGTATATAAATATAAATTGGATGGTTGGCAGCTATTAGCAGAAAGGATGTAAGGAAAGTGCACTACTAAGGGGGAGAAAGAATACTTCAGTGATGAACTACCTACAGCATACTGGTTATGTGGAAGGGCTATTTTTGTACCCTGGGTTCATCTCTGCTTTCTGATTATCTTTTTATTAACATAGATAACTGCTAACCAAACTTGATAGATGTTAACTTTTAATGTCTCAGATGTCATTTATGGGCAGTCTGCTATTTTGCCTACTGCCTAGACACAGATTTTTAGAAAAAAAAATGTAACTAGTTTTCCTATTGTCTCATTCTACCTGGATAGAGTGTTGTGACATGTTTAGACATAGAATTTAGTGTCACCAAAACACTATCATAAGGAGCTAAAATGATATACGCTTTTAATCATCGGAGGGGTACTGTTCTCAGATATAAAAAAAAATTCTAGAAGATCTCCAAGATGATAGAACCATTTAGAAATATTAGCCATGGGTTAATATAATGTCCATTCACCGATGTCTTAGGTGCACCAAAAAGGCAAACATTCCACTTCTTTTGGCAACATTTATTTTATCGTAGCACACCATCTACTTGAGTCTGGTACAGAAGAATCAAAGACCCAACGTCTTAGGAGGGAACAATCCCATCAGCCCCACTTCGCCATTCTCTCATTCTTTTTTCTTTCTATATTTCTTCAATGTCCTAAACCACCCTTTTTTTTGTCCCCTTCTGGAAACACAATTTACCTTTCCTATGATTTGTAAAAGAAATGTGAACAAACTCTTACCTGTGTAAGCTGTGAGGATATAAAATTTTGGCCAGTTTGTTTCACTGTTATTAAATGCATATTATTTATGAAAATTCAAGAACTTTCTATTTTTTAAAAGCTTTAGGGCCACTATGGACAATATTGCCACCTCGCTTGCCAGTTGGGTCAATAACCTAGACTTTGTTTTCAACACAGATGTTTTAGTAGGCATCTCCTCCAGCCTACATTTGTACCTGGCTGATTCCTTTTTGTCCAACAGCTTGCATATACATCATTTCCTATACAGCCCTTTCATCCTGGCCCTCACCATTTCATATCTTGACTACGGCATTGCCTTTTTCCCAGATCTCTATAGGTATAGTTTTGTTCATGTCCACTGACAATGCTGTTGCAAAAATAATTTCTTATTTTCTTACACTGAGATATAGGTTATGTTTCTGGCTAATACACCAACCTAACCTACCTGGGATTCCTCATCTGTACCAGCAATCCTCCCTTTCTGTGCTCTTTAAGGGCTGCCGGTGAAAAGTCGCAGCCAGGAGTTATACGCTATTACTGCTGTGTGTTGTTAAAACCTCGTTTGGTTTAAAAAATATCAGTTAGGTTGCCGCTGCGCTGACTGAATCGCATGGCCGTTGTGTCTATGTTCCTCAACCTTGCTACCACATCAACAGAGGCCCCCGCCTCGGCCTCACCGCGGGCCGGGCCCAGCCGGGGTCCACCCCACTGCGCGGCCTCCCGGACCGCCCGCACCGCACAAGCCTCCTTCCCCCCAAAACCCGCCCCGCACAGGAGCTCCTTCCCTTGGACGGGAGAAGGGGACTCACTGCGGGCCCCAAGGCGAGGAGCGCGAATTAGCGGGAAGACTTGAGCCGCCCCCACCATGGAGGCCCCGCGCCGCCGGCTGGAGCGGGGCCGAGCCCCGCAGCCAGCGCCGGGCAGGCCCCAGCTGTCACGGCCTCCGCGCCGCTCCTCCGGCGCACGCCGGGATCTGTAGTTCGGAAGCCGGGCGGCAGCGTGGACCCTAGCGAAGGAGGTGGCCCTGAGGACTACAAAGACCAGCGTGCCTTGCGCGAGGGCGGTGGGCGCGTCGCTGGCGGCGGCGGCGTGGGTGCGCGTTGCCGGGCAGTCAGCTGGCCGCGGGGCGATAAGAGGGCGGGCGGCGCGGGGCGGCGGCGCTCGGTGCTCGCTCCTCGCTAACGTCCTGCCGCGCTCCCGGGAGGAGGAGGGGGAAAGGCGCCCGCTCCGCCATGGCCGAGACGATCGCGGACACCCGGCGGCTGATCAGCAAACCGCAGAACCTGAACGACGCCTACGGGCCGCCCAGCAACTTCCTGGAGATCGACGTGGGCAACCCGCAGACGGTGGGGGTGGGCCGCGGCCGCTTCACCACCTACGAGATCCGCGTCAAGGTGAGAGGGCCCGGCCCGGTGGCGGGGTGTGCTGGAACCGGCCCCGCTCCTGCTCGCCGAGGGGCTGAACTGGGCCCAGGCGGGTGACCAGAGGCGGCAGCTCCGCCGAGTACCTGCCCGTAACGGCGGGGCCCGGCGCCTCGGGCGCGGGTAGGAGGCTTGAGAAGGCGACTGCGGGACCCGTGTGTCGGTGTTTGGCTCCGGCCCGGCTTATGGAAGCGGGAGGGGTGTCCCCGGGGCCGCGGTGGCGGTGAGGGACTGCTGCCGTGTCTCCCAGGGCCCGTGTCGCAGCCGGTGCGGTGAGTACTGCGGGGGAGGTGAGGGCTGAGCAGCGGTGGACTTCATCCTCGGCAGGAGAGCAGGCCCCAGCTTCTGCAGGCGGCCGGAGCTGATAACTCTCAAGTGGTAGCTAAGGCAACACATCTCGGTTAAGATAACCAAAGGACAGAACGCTCTTTTGGCACTGCTGTGCACAGTTGCTGTTAGACTGAAATATTGCTGTCCTGTCAGCAATTGCTTCTCTGTTTCTAAGTAAATAGAAGAGGGCAAACTCTTAGCTCTCTGAGATGTAGTATGATGGGTGGATCTGCCCTGAGAAGGAGGTCAAGTTCAGCATTCCAGCAGCCTCAGAAACCTGTGGAGAATGTGTAAATAAGTACAGTGGGCACACATGCCAGATCAAAGGCAGCTGAAGTGGTAAGGTGAGTGTAAATGGGGGAAGGGTTCCTGTTTTATTTCATACCTGAAATATAAATTGAATGCCTTGTAAGTTGGGCTGTCCATTGCTGTGTGCTATGAAATACTTTTTCTTTGTAGCATTAAACTTGTTCCTTTCTGGCTGGAAGGGCTGTGTTCACTGACTTGCCCCAAAGGCTAGTAGTCTGGAGCTTGGGAAAAGCTATGTGAAATCACTGCTATGTTCCTCGGTCTTTCTAGTTTCATAAACACAGCCTGGAGGAGTGGACAGAAAAATGCAATATCTATGGCATGGTCCTTGCCTGTAGCTGGTATGTCTTTTAGACAGGGTACCCTTTTAAGTCTACGCTGCAAGGTATAAGCTGGATTGAGAAAGATGACCTCTCACCATTTTATCTTTCTTTGTAGCTTGTGGTTGAGTCTACTACACTGTATATCTTTACTCTCTCACAGCTGATTGAACTTGGTCGGTTATTACAGGCAGTAATGGAGGGGGGATGAACTCATTGACCCCCTGCACATGTTCTCTGCAATATGTGTTCTACTTTCAATGGATGCAATAGAGTGCGCATGCCTTCATGGCAGGGAAGGTTTCAGCTGAGGGCTGCATTTGTCACTAAAATTCCTTAGGCAAGACTAAAACCTTGTGTAGATTTTCTGGTGCTAAAGGTCTAAGTTCTCAGCTTAGTGTAACTTTGCTTAAAAAGTGGTGTCAGCTGAGAGTTAAAGCTGCTAGGGAGGATACTTCTTTAATTTTGATGTTCCTGATGAAGATCATGCTCCAGTAACTATTCTCAGGTTTCAGGATGTGCCCATAGGGCAGGAAGAATAAACTAAAGCAATTGTAGCCTGTATTTGACCTCTACGTGAGGAAAAACTAGGACTTGTGTTGCATTATACTGCCATTATCAGGACCCTAGCTATCCACTTAGTGGAAAGAAGGATGTAATTCTTTACCTTGCTGGGAAGAATTTGTGCCTTAAGTTCCTGATAGCTTTTTCTTCCATGAGACTGAGCGTTTGGAATTGCTGGATCCAGGGAAGATGATACAGAAGGGACCTAGCCATGATAGGGCCTTGGGAATGAGACCAAGTCTGCTGAGATTAAAAAATAATAATATTTGTAAATCCCCAACTAAAGTTCTTTGGCAGAAGAACAGATTTCAAGACAGCACATGGGCTAAGATTAACCTGTTTGAGGTAGAAAATTCTGGATTCCTGTTATAATGAAGACCTAGAAATGACTTGAACAAACATACACTGTGATAATACTGTGACCTTCCTCTATTCTTCCTCCCAGCCTGACTACTATATAAACATTGCATCCTCCACCCTCCTTACTTGCATCTGTGCATGTCTGTATACACGACTATCTCTTATCATTCCTGATAATTCAGAATCATTCAACTAGACCTGATCATTCCCTTTCCAGTTGTGCATTACTGTACATGTATAGTGCATCCATGCTGTGTACATTCATAGCTATCACAAACTGCAAATTTGACTTGTATGTCTCTATGCTGGAAGGCTACAGAGCAGGTAATACTAGTCATGCAGAATTACATTCACTGTCTAAACTTGTATCAATTAACTGCTTCTCAGCAGAATACAGACCATGTTGCTAATATGCAAGTTTTGGCATGGGAGAAGAGGTTGAACTTGAATTGCTACAGTATTGTATTTCTAAATTTCTGCTTATTTGGAGTGTGGCAGACAATAGCTATCAGCTAGCCCCTGTGGTTTGACAACTGCTTGTGGTCACAGAAAGTAGCAGCTGATGTTTGCAGTTTTCCGCAGAAGTGCTAGCAGTGTCAGCAAACCAAACCTGAGAAGATGGAGTGACTTACTTGTGTTGTATCTGGAAAGTTATGCCTTTAACTAACACCAGCGTTAAAATGTTAAGTGATGCAGAAATGGATGACTTAACTGCTGCCAAGTTCTGGTAAAAGCTATTGGATAGTCTCATGTTAGAGCTGGAGATCATGCTAAGCCAGAAAAGTTGTCAGAGAGGACACTGAGATTCAAGTTTCTGTTGAAGCAATTAAACTTGTACTGTTATCATGGTGTTTACAAACTTGGTCCAAGGGTACTTCTATCTTTATTGCTTTGTCTGAATCTCAAAGCTTAACTTTATTGGGAAGACTGAGTTTGTTAGCAGGCTCTTGAACTGATGTCTGATAACTGATAACTTGCAAAAAGTACTTGTGTGAAATACTGCAGTTTCAACAAAGCTTTTGTTGTCAAGCTTTCTACTGGTATTGCAGCAGAAGCGTATCTGTTGATTTGAAAGTAACAAGTGGAACAACCTCATGCTTTAGTTCTTGTATTGCTGTACTCATCAACTTCTGGTGGAAGTTGGAAAGCCTAATGGGGAACTCAAAAGTTCTGGGTAGACTACTTAGCAATATGCTACTGGATAAGCCAGTCAGTTTTCTTTCGGTACTTAGGAAAGTGTTCTATAGCGTGTGTCTCTGTGCAGGCTAGTGGGAGGGCTGTGCATTGTGGTAAATGTATGGTACTTCCACAAGCAGTTAAGCTCCCTAGGAGTGCTGCAGGAAGAATCTATACAACACTTCCAGTGGGGCAGCTTACTTCACAGATAGTTGTTTGGCCGATGTATTGACTTTCTGAGCCTGAACTTGCATTAAATAACGTTCTATTCTTGACAAACTGGACAAGGTGATGACAGAAAGCTTTCCACTGTAGCAGCCAGTATAAGGCACACAATGTGGCGGTATGCCACTATGGTGCAGCTTGGCAATGAAAGTCAAATGTCTTGTTCAGAAATGGGAAATACAGTGCTGCAGTACTAAAATAGCAAATTTGAGTGGGTCGTGCTCTTGACAGGGTACTTGAGAATTTACTTTCCATCAGCAGCATTAGGCAGTGAGTTTCTACCATTCTAACATATCCTTTGTGTAAAGGCTCAGGGTCAGCTAAAAAGAATGATGCAGTAGGCTGTAAAGGTCCAAGTGCTTTTTCTAGTAAAATAAAAATAAAGTAGTCATGTAATCTAAATGTGTGCAGTGGTTAAAACTAGTATAATCAACTAGACTGCTTGCTAAAGTAACACAACAAACTATTTCACTGCCCTTACCTCTTCAGGAAAAGTGTGAACCAAAAGTTAAGTTTTCAGTGTAAATACCCTTATGTGCCATATGCTGTTTCTCATGAGTCTTTACTAGCTGTTCACTCTGGAACCACCACCAGAAGGGTGCTGGTTCCCTTCTATTTATTACGCCTTTTGAGGGTGGGCTTGTGCATGTCAACACTCTTCAGCAAGCGCATGTTAATACCTGTTACTTTTTATGGGCTGTAAGCCAGTCCTCTCTCTGAATTCCAGGACGCAAACGTAGAACAAATGACAGTTGTCATATTATCATCCTATAGCATGTCTGCCATCCTCAATCCAGTTCCAGGTATCATTTGACTTCTACTGTAGTTGAGACAGTTTCCCTGGTAAGTGGGTCAACAGGAGCATCTTTGCTCAAACAGATTCTGTGCAGCAGCTTCAGTTGCTAAACCCTTTAAGGAGACAAGACTTAAGATTTACAAGCTAACTCTGACTCAGTAACTGGTGACACGCTTCAGAGCTGTATACCCACTGTAAAAGCAGTGTCATAGGAGATAAGCACATTGGTTAGAATACTGTCAACAAAGCATATGTATATCCAGGAACTTGCTACATTTAGAAAAATATCCCTTTAACACCATTTTGCCTATTTTTTTTTTCTGTAAAAATGACTTCTGTGCTGCCCATTTTAGTTGAGTTTGTCACCTAGGCAAAAAAAAGGTTAAATTATCTGTTTATGGTTAATGAGAACTTGCAGAGAAATCATTAATATTCAAACTAACAGTTAGCACTAATTAAATACCTGTTACAGGAGCTAGTAGTCCAAGTAGTTAAAGAATTCTATTTAGTCAAACCAAAGTTTAAACAAAAAGCCTTTGTCTTCTTAATTCTGCTCTTTAATGTTGAATGGCCTGTTGCCTCTAATCAGTATGATTAATTCAGCAGTAAGGCACACCTTAGCTTGAAGTTCCACAGCTCAGTGCCTTGTCTTGAGGTGTAGAAAGGTAACACCTTGCTGCTGTGCTTCCAGATGTTGTGAAATGCATCGCTTGGGTGGCACCAATGCTCTTTAAGACAGCAATCACCTTTTTGTATCTTTTGCAGAAAGCCTTTCGTAGACCTGCAGAGGTACTGGACTACGTAGGCTCGGTGTGGGGAAGGAAATGAACATGCAGGCAGCGAAGTGCCTGTGGTGTTAAGAATAGTATTGTTCTCAAAGGATTGGGGAAGTGTATCAAAGTGCTGCTAAACTTGAGCTACTTTTGAAAGTCTGTTCTCAAGCATTTTTTTTTTTCCAGACCTAGCTTGGATACAATATTTGGATTTTGGCCTATTTGTAGTAGTCTGACTTCTGTGATGAAATCAAGTCAGAGTAAGGTGGTAAATGAACTGTAAGCATAACTTGCTCAGAAAGCACTTATTTTATGCCACAGTTTTGCAAAGTGGCACTCTTTATCTGGTGAATGTGTATTTGAAGTATTCTGTCCTTGAACAGTACTGAATTTCATGTCCTTCATGTGTTTGGCAGAGTTTGAAGTTGCAGACTCTCCTCCTGCCACAAGAAGAATCAAATCTGCTGGTATATGTAGTTGACTTCAGCATTGTTCAGTTTCACAGTCAGTAAAGCTTGTGGCAGAGTAATGACTAAACACTGACTCAGTGTGGATATGTTTAGGGATGCATAATCAGCACTAATTCTTTATTTCTCTGCTACTGTAAATCTTGCATCATGCTGCAAGTCTGCTCTAACTGTATTTAATTACTCTTTTAGTACTCTATTCTAGATACTGCTACCAGTTAGATATTTTTAGACTCCTCTTCAAAGAATAAAAGTTCACTGGTTCAGGTGACTTGGTCTTTCTGTTGTACAGCCCAAGTACTACACTTCTATGAACATTAACTGTTCCCTCCAGCGGTAATTCAGAAAATATAACTGGAAGGCTAAGAGCTTCCCAGGATGCTGACTAGGGAGACATAGAAGTGGAATGGCTTGGATGAAAAACTTCCAAAGCAAGGAGAGTGGATTTACAAGTCTATTGCATGTATTTGCTCTGAGCAACTGATTTTGCTGTAGAGGTTTTTGATTAAACTAGGTTCAAGAACCTAGTCCAAAGGTACAGAACTAGTTTGGTGTTGGCATCTGTTACTGTGTAAATAAAATAACCAAGTCTCTGAATAGCACTTCTTATTAGTATATTAGTTTAACTGGTGGCTCGACTCTTTTTATTTCTGCACATACAATGCAGGCCTTGATTGTTGTATATTAAGAGTGCAGTCTAGTACAGTGCTGAACAGACCAAATCAAATGGAACAGTAACTAATCTTTGTAGGACAAATGGCTGTGATCCAGGTAGACATGTGATGCCAGAGTATTTTGATACATCTTTCTAGAGGGCTTGCCAAAAGTTGTCAGCTTGAACTTTAAAGCAGTCAGGTCTCTACTGTTTTTTTGGGGTTTTTTTTGTTTTTTTTTTCATCTGGGGAAATAAATAATGCAGTGTGGATTTATGGGCTTCTAACTGTAGGGGAAGTATTTTCTTTAGTTTTTTCACTTGGTAAATGCAATGCCAGTTGCACTGCTGGAGGCTGTTTTAGCAAATACATCATCTGAATGCTCTAGAAGCTGTAGCACTGAAAGAAAGGTCTGTAGTTAGTGCTGCTGTTTAACTTTTTTGATGTGAGAAGGATGGAGAAGTTCTAGCCTTCTAGCCAAGATATAAACCGAAATATTTTACCACCTGAAAACAGGTTGATGAACAGATGCCTTCTGTGGCTATTTCTTGAGAATCCAGCTCAAAACTGTTGCCATGGGAGGATCTTCTGGGGCACATAGCAGTATAGTTTGTGTTGGCTTTGTGGCCTATAACTATAAGCTAGTGTATAGCAACTTTACTCTAAAATCCAGAAGAAAATGAAGCTTCATCTTTAGTGGTTTAAAGCCACTTTTATATATGGAAATAAAGCTTCAGGGACTATTACTATGGGCCTAAGCTGCAGAGTCCCCATAGCATTAAGATGTGCTACAAATTAATGAACAGGAGCTGTCAGCCCCATCTGTTAGATGACTGCCTAAGAATGTGAATGTTACTGCTCCAATAAACCTGGAAATATGAAGAGGAAAATTTTGCTACCTAGTGTTTTTCTATACTATTAATTGTCTCTTTCTTGCATGTCTGAAGTGTTTGGATACTGCCTCTAGCTCATGAAGCACACTAAAACTTTTGTTGCTCGTAAAAACTATCAATTGTAGCAATTAACTGCAGTTTTGTCAGCCCTATTTGACTGTAGCTACTAGATGTCACCTAATTGATAAAGCATCAATTTAACATGGTCCCTTTTCAGTCATTCTCAATGAGAAATGAATGGTAACCTTACAGTAGGCCAAACCAGAGCATGTGGCAGTGACACCTTGCAATTGTGTAAAAGTGGCAATCTCTTCTCTTTAAATGGAATATTTGCTATTTCAAAGGATGCTTATGCTTGCTAACCCTGAAATGATGATCTAGCGTTACTAATTCTGTCTGGGTGTGTTCTTTGCCTGAATGTGGTGTTCTTAAAGTGAGCCCCTGTTTTTACTCTGAGCTTCTAAGGATGCAACTTGAAGAAAAATAAACCACTAAACATTCTGTTGTTCCAGGCTTGTCTTAGGTTTTTATCCTGTAGTGAGCATTTTGTCCATGACACATCATAGTTCATCTGTTCATGATGTTGGTAAACTTCATCAGATGGGTGATAGATGCTGCTTGGCAAAAGCCCAAACAGCTCTACACTGATTTTCATAGAGCAGCTCAGGGCATTGAACATGGCAAAGGCTGACTCTTGTCTAAAGTTAAGACTAATAGTCTTCATGGCTGTGTTGCTATTAGGTTTTTACTGCCTTACTTTTTGAGAAGATCCTAGCTCCATGTCTCAGTACTGTGGAGTGGGGAAGTTCTATAGTTCTTGGTATAAATTAAGTCAGCATTGTTTAAAACTTGAGTGTATAGACATGGTCACATTTTTCAGTGTTCCATTAACTTTAGGGTTTTTTGCATGTAATATATCTGCAGTAGACCTGGACACGAAGTGGCAGTAAGGGAAGGCAGTAGAATTTGGCTGTGATCAAAAGGACAAACTTAAAAAAATAACCTATTACCTGACTTTTTGCAGTAGAGAAAGAGGTTTTCCTTCAGTCAAGTACACAGCAAAAATCTAATCTTCTAGGACTGAAGTTTAGAGCATGTTTGCCTTCTTTCTTGCTTGCTTTTTGTAATTGTAGGAAACAGGGAGGTAGCTGCTTATGTCAAGTCGGGAAGGAAACAAACTACTGGCAAGCTTTCTGAGTAACAGTAGACTGTTGGAGCCAGGGCTTGGGGTTTTTTGTGCTGAAGGACAGCAGGTTTTTTTTTGCTTTTTTTTAAGAAAGCAATAATACTTTGTTATCCACCTTGAATTCTTCTTACTGTAATACTCTGGAGCTCTTAGCTTACTGTAAAAGTAGCCAAAGGGTGTGGTCTCTTGACAAAGATTACAGCTTGGATTAAGAGAAAGTAAAAAAAACCCTTGAATTTAGCTTCTGAGAGCCAAGGCCACAAACTTGTATCAAAAGTGAGCTGAGTGCTTTTTTTTCCACTCTATTTTAATGGAAATAGAGTTGTATGAAGGCTACCATAACCTACTTGAAAGGACAACATCAAAGTAGGTGCTATGGCAACAGTGCAGCTTTATCCTCACTCCATTAAGAGTGGGAGTCATGGGCAATGCAGTGCTACTGGTGAGTGTTACATTGGCAGATGGGGAAATTAATCAAATTTACCACAAACTGTCCTGGACAACTACAGCTGTGGAGTTTCTGCAGTTGTGGGGGTGGACTGGGCTGCAGTGACATTAAGAGTCAATCTTGTGGTGTGTCAGCATGCTCTTTGAAGGAACCCAAACGCTATTTGTGCTCAATTTATGTCTGGAAACAAATTTGTATGAGCAAGTCTGGCTATTTGCAAGGCTTTTTGCTCTTTAGTCTAAATAACAGAACACTTTATAATTCTAAGTAATTTTAAGTACTCTTTTTTTTATTTTTTTTATTCTGTGTTTAAGGTAACTTGTGTAACAGAATGGCTGTATTGGAGAGCTGTGTATCTGAAGCTGAATGGACAGTATTGACTAGTACTCAAACTGCTTGCATTCTGCCCATAAAAGTCTCCTCACTTGTATGCATAAACAATTTTCACACTTCTAACTGGGCATAGCTTGGGATTGACCATAGTAACAGCTAGGAGACTTTTATCTGGTTATTCAGGCTACTGTCTTAGGACTGTCATTTGCTTCTAAGGTGAATTGGGAACCTCCTGAGCTTGGAGTTGGGCTTGTAGTTTGAACATGTTATGATGATGTAAATATAGCTGAAGGAACATGCTTGCTGTGAATACAGGTTTTGCTTTGAAATCTATTAGCAAGCAACCATTGCTTCCCACTACCAGTTTGTTGAACACTAGTCAAACAACTGTAGAAACTTGTTTGGCATCTGAGTGGAGGAATGCAGGAGAGACTTAAGGGTCTGATTTTGTGATCTACTGTTTAAATATGTAATTTAGTTTGGCACCAGTTCTGACAGTGTTTATTCCAGTGCACTGGCTTGGCCATTAACTCAACCCAGCAGGATGCAGCTAGTTTAACTGTAGTCAGAGAAAGCCTGATGAGTGTCTATATATAGTTTGATACAGAAACAGTGCTAGAGAGAATCTGTCTTGTCTTAGCATCTTTCTATGCTTAGGATTTTGGGCTGTGTGGGAGTTCTGCAGAGCTGGTTTATTAGTCCTGCTGGAATAGGGCTTTACCTGCAGTTCTTGCTGGTGACTTTTGGTTGTCTAATGTCTTAAATAATGCATGATCCTTTCAGGTTGCATTCAGACTGCTAAGAGGCATGATTTTGTACTGGGAAGTTGTTGAAAATGTTTTTGATAAAATGAAACTTAAATATTACACTGCAGAAGAAGCAATTGCTGCAGTAATTATGCGGAATTTATCAGGAATGAGCTATGCTGCAGGGGTTGTGCCAAACTAGGTCATGAGTTTCATGACAGTAAACTTTGCAGGCCAGCCGGCCAGCAAGCCTACGCTATAAAGCTGAATGTGCATAGGGAGAAATGTGTGGAAAAAAACAAAACTAGCCTGACTTCAAGTTTTGTGCCTTACTCTTATCTCTGTTCTAGCAGGCAAACAAAGCACTAATAGTGTTCAGAACAGCTACTGGCACCTCAGTGACTAAACAAGGATAACTCTCAACATAAACTGTGAAGCTGAGACTAACTTTTTTTATATCCTATATGGTAGATGGAGGCAGTGGGACATGCAGAAACCCTTCCTACTGAAGGAAAAAGGGGTCTGCTCAAACAGGGTAGTAATCCTTAATGAGAGAGGCACATATAGTAACTTTAGATATGAATATATCCCGAGTTAAAAATAGGGACCTAAGATGTAAATAGATTAAGCAGTATAAAACAGGACTCTCAAATTGCCTTTTTTAAAATAGATCCTTTCTAACAGCTGCATATCTGAAGAACATTGCTCTGTCAGTACTAATTTCTAGAGGAAGAAGAATTGCTGCAGTTTCTGGGTCTTAAGAAACATGAGATTTAGAAGTTGATCTCAACAGATAGCTCTAAGTCATATCCAGACCAAAGGACAGGGGTCACATACTTTCCTTTAGCGTGTAGTTGTCAAGTTGTGATTTGTAAGCCACTTAATGTGAGCCTTCTAGTGTGCTCTACAGTCAGAACATTTGTAGTGGTTATGGTCAAAATTGGAGATTATTTTCAACTAGAAGGGAAAACAAGTACTCTAAATGTCCTTTTCTACAACTTGCTGGCTGGGCTAGCATGTCAGAAGTTCAAAAGGAAATGTAGAAGGTAAAATGAGCTCAACTGGCACTTCTACCCACACATTGTACCTGTAAGCTTGAGATGTTGTTTAGAGATTAACTTTATAGACTTCATGCCCAGAAGCATGAAAAGAGTTCCTGAAGACCTGGGAACTTATTCTTTTATAGCCACTTTCATTCTGTTCTAATCCCTCTTGTAAGTAACTTGAGAGGAGAATGGAATATTCTGCAGGTGAGAGCCTATGTTAAATATCATAAAGGACTTTCTACCCAAGACACTGACAAAGGGTTGATGTTGTAATGTGGAAGGCTGAACTTGCTTGGAAAGCCAATAGCTGAAATCAGAGAAAAATAATCCAGTACTTCTGGGAATCTCCATCATGCACTCTGGGGAATCTAGCTTTATTCACTCTTGAATAGAGTATTCTTATCCTCAGGATGAGAGTGTTTGTTTATAAAGCCTGACTTCTGACGTAATAGTCTTAAGTGCAATTTATTATTAGTCACCAGTACAATCAACAATGTTTTACCTGGGAAGGAAAGCTTGGAAACGTAAACATTTAGCAATAAGAGATTTCATAACAGAATACTGTTCTGTACTTTATAATCTGTAAATTATGGACTAAGTAGCATAATGTGAAAGAACACAACTAACTTTTCAAGTACTTCTGAACTGTGACGGTCAAAAAACTCGTTATTAGCTGGCAGTAATACAATGGCGCATAGTCACAGGCCTACCTAGTGCAGCAAAGTATCTCTGCAGTTAAACCTATTTTGAGCAGCAAAAAATATCACTCAATGATAGCTTAAGCATAACAGTCTGTGAATGGTATTGTACAGGGATATCCACTCAAACTGGGACTAGAAGCTGACTGAAATAGCTTACAACTTAAAAAATAAACCAGCAAAAAACAAAAGACACTAGCTGAGAATGGCTGGCTCAAAAGTAGTCAAACTTGGCAGCTGGTACTAGCAAATCTTCAGCTTCATCTGGTGTGAACGAATTAACTATAGGACTCACTGGTTTTGGTTTTTAAAGATGTTGGAGGCTGTGTTGTAACAGGTAGCAGAAGAGCACAGGAAGCCTGGTTGGTGTCTTATACTGGTACCTGAAATGCTCCCTTGAATGCAATAAGAGGAGCCTGTGTGAATTAAGACAACTTCTCTCACACCCCCTGATTTTGTACATATGCTGGCATTGGGAACCCAGCTCGTGAGACGGTAAGAATAGCGGATGCTTCTGCAACCTTGGGAACATCTGAAGTGACCAGCAAATCTGCTATTCTGCTAGGTAATATGATGGCAAAATACCAGTTATTACAATGCCATATTAATGAGGCTCACAGTTCTGCAGTTTGAGGCACAACTTACACATGTAGGTTACAGCTTTATCTGTATTTCTGTATCTTGAGTGTTGCTGCATAAGTGGAACTACCTCGTAATTTAACACAGCTTGCTTCTGCTTATCAAAACTTCTAATTTGTCTAATTAATAGCTTATGTTATTGTTTTCAGACAAATCTACCTATCTTCAAATTGAAAGAATCTACAGTAAGAAGAAGATACAGTGACTTTGAGTGGCTAAGGAATGAACTAGAAAGAGAAAGCAAGGTGAGTAAAATGAAAGGTAAATGCATGTCTTCATAGACATACTAAGAGTACTGATACTGAAATGTTATCTTTGTTATAAAACATATTGTGTAGAGCAGATACTGTGGTTTAAAATGTCCGGAACTAAAATACTGTGGCAGTCTTTCAGCAAACTTCAGATATACGATGCTAGAGGCAGTTTAATGATTTTGAGTTAATTTAAAGTTGGACTACTTGAATTCAGCTTACCTCTATGAGCAGTCATTGTTTTTCTCTGGTCATGTTTTATTACTTGACTGGAGGTGTGATTGAGTTGGGTTCTGTAGGAGGAAGAGTTGGCATGGGAGGTGTATAAACTTGCTTACAGGCTGCGCTTACACACATTTTTCAATCTTTCAGGTTGTGGTACCACCTCTACCAGGAAAAGCTCTTCTCCGTCAGCTCCCCTTCCGAGGAGATGATGGCATATTTGATGATTCCTTTATAGAGGAAAGGAAGCAGGCTCTTGAACAATTCATAAACAAGTAAGTGTTGAGTCTAGTTGTTTGGGGACAAACCCAGAACTCAGCTCTGGAAAATAGAATTAGAGCTGCTAATTCTCTAACTATGGTAGCTGCACTAGGTTCAGAATAGTAACTTCCACATAATCTTGCAGTAAGACATAATAACATTGCTTATTCAGTGTTTGATTTGGATATCTTAGTCCTTACCTGAACAGCTGAAATGAATGTTAGTGTTGTAGTTAACTTATGCAAATTACTACTAAAATTATAGCATTTAAAATAGTTCTACTTTTTCATTTCTGAAAAGGTGTCCTCTATTGGGTGAACAATGGAGCCTACAATGGGCTTATAGCAGTTTACTTTGATTGCAGCTGTGAGGTATTATAAGCTTGTGTAATGATGCATATTTTCTCTAATCATCATAAGAATCTTTCTGAAGATGTAAAAACACTACCTGAGGTATGCACATATATAGTTTGAGATAAACACTTTAGGTTTTGTCACTGCCTTTCAAAGGGTGAGCAGGAATTATAGTGACAAAGTCTTAAAATTCTTTTTCTACCATCTGACACTACTAACCACTATCCATATATTGATCTGAAGAGCTACTTTCAACTCTTTAACAATGTGGATCCAAACAGTGCATAAGAACAGCCACTGTCAGTTAACCATCTCTTCTGATCTTCAGTGCCAACCCTGTTCAGATCAACTGGATTTGGGACCGCTTGCTTTAAAAGTTCAAGCTTGTCAGTTCCACCAGCATTTCATCTTGTTCAATAGTAATGCTGTTTAACAGCAACAGAAGATGTCTGAGTTAAGCCAAAGCTTCATCTGCTTGACAGTTATTGTTAGTCAGTTCAGGCTCATGGCTTGGGAGTTGCAAGTGACTAGTTCACTAGCACCATGTCTTGTACAAGTAAGCTAAGTGTGACTGTGTGCAATTTCTTAAGCTTTTCTTCACATAGTAGCTTGTTAGCTCAATTTAGAGGTATTGCTAATGATTCTGAGCAGGTGAAGTGCTTCAGACTGCTCTTTCCTCTCTTCAAAGGCAAGTGGAATGAGTTTCCAAGGCATCTACTTTTGCATTTACACCACATGAAGGCAGATGTGCTTATAGTAAGATGGAATGTGAGTGTTTTAAGGCTGTAGAATAAGGCAGTCATGACTGTACAGTACAGCTTTCATTCATGCAGGCTTGGGACTCTACATTAAATGTGGAAGAAGTGCACCTAGTGGAAGTTTGTATGCTGAGTCTAGCAATATGTGGGGAAAGAGGGCTGTTTATGTTCTGAAGCAGCTAGTAGTGAAACAGTCATCTTTACTGGAATCTCTGAACAATTCAGTATAGCTAACAGAAATGGAGTGGCCAGTTTACTGGTATCACTTCTTCAGTCCTGATCTTGTAGAAATCTAGAACTTCTTGGTCATTTTTTCCTCCTTTGAAACATAAAAGCAGGCTCTTAATGTAGATATTGATGCAGCGGCAGACTTGAGTACAACTGGAACAAGACTCTTCAGGCACAACTCCTAGTTATTCAGCCTCATCAATTTTTTCTAATAGTATTATATGCTTGATGAATTGGTCATGCTAATTTAAGTTTTGAACCATGTAGAAGCTTTAAGGCTTCTACAAAGTACTCTGAGTACTAGTGAACTTAGACCTGAAGGTAATTTGTATAATACATTCATATTACTGCATTCTCAAAGCTGGTATCAGCTCTTAGAACTGGAGAAGAGTCCCTCAGTTAACTGATACCACTGTATTCAAAAAAGATCTTGGTGCACCAATGGCAGTTCTTGATATCGGGAGTGTTAACAACATCTAGGATGTAGTTGAGAAGCTCTAGGTGTAAAACCTAGAGAGACTAAACCACAGTAGTGCAGCTTATGTGAGTCGGCTCTCTTCTGTCAGCTTGCTGGCACCACCATCAGTGCCACCTAGAATGACAGTTACAGGGAGTAGCTATATTGCAACACTCTTGTCTGCCTGGATCTGACTTTGGGATATGTGAAAATTGTTGAAGTTCAGCAGCTGCTGTGTGTAAGGGTCACCTTACTGAAGAATATTGAGGAGAAGCCAATGAAGAGCGAGGTATTTGTGAAACTAAGAGTGGAATCTGAGACATCTGACCTAGTCTTGCAATTTAGCCACCAATCTGCAAGCATTCCTGAAAGGGAGAAGAAATATACTGCTGCCTCATCTTCTTCTGTATATCTTTCTTTTGAAGTTCAAGGCCAGAAACTTCAGTCTGATGGGGGTAAGAAATTCAAACTAGTTATTCCAGGCTGTCTTCCTTGTGAACTAGTGCCTGAGACTGCTGCCTATTTACTAGAATCTGGCAAGGTTGATAAGTTTTGTGGCTGCACTTGAAATAATCTATCAATGATGATAGGAGAGCTCAGCTTCCTCATTAAAGGACACTCTCTGTGACAAATGAGTAGTGACAGGTGAGTCTGTCCTGTGGTTAAATAAGCACTAATGATACATTTGGGGAAGAAGCACAAAAGTGCTTGGAAGTACTGATGCTGAGCAGTTGACAATGTATTATACGTGTTCAACTAAACTTCCATTTAGACTAGAAATGTTCTGACAGATATGGAGGCCGTAAGGCTGACACAGGTTGTCCTAGGGAGCATGGAGGGCTTTCTCTCTTAAAGGGACAAGCTTGTCTTGATTAACCCAATGGGATGAAGCTTTTTCAAACAAAACTGGTGTAGGTTTTCGTATCTGTAAGTAATCAACTTCTAGAGATTCAGATTATCTTGGATTTTTTACCTATACAGAAGGCTGCTTTTTTAAGACTTTAAATGCAATACCTTGTGGCTTTCTTCCAAGCTTGGGAGTGTCTTCCAATTCAATTTTGGCTACTTTACTATTAAAAGGATGGTGACTTAGTCTACATGTGGAACAAAACTAGATCTACAGTAGAGGTGCTGGTCACTTCTGGAGGAGACAAGCTCTGTCTCCTGTGTTTCCTGTGTAAAGAAATCTGCAGTTAACAGCATGCCCAGTGCCCTCTGGCTGTGCATCAGTGCTGCCTGCATGTGCTAGGAATAGTGACCATGGTAAGTCACTGCTCTGAACAGTGTCAGAGCCTTCAGAAGACCTTCACACCCCCTGGTGGAGCACGACTTGAACTCTGTGTGGACTAACAGCTCTTGAATTACACTGAGAACTGAGGGGTTAAACTGCCTTTAGAAAGGAGTCCTGTGTCAAAGGCATTGAGACCTGTAAAAATCTACTTTGCTTAGCTCCAGATTTCTGAGTGCTAGGGTAGGCACTTTGATAGTGCTTTCAGTTGCAGGTGACAAATGATGACATAACACACTTCCAAAGAATCAGAGGTAGTTCAGGGTTCCCATGGACTAAATTAATCCAGGGTAGAGTGACATATCTTGCTGCCAGATGTCATTCAAGTCACCAACAGTGAACTGAAAGTGAGATCTATGCTTAAGTGCAGAACTATAGGTTACTGGTATAAAACCTTTCTCTGCTGGCTAGCTGTAAGTAGACTTGATTTGCTAGCACTAATGTTTATTTTTTTTCCCTCTCCAGGGTTGCAGGCCACCCACTGGCACAGAACGAGCGTTGTCTTCACATGTTCTTACAAGATGAAGTAATAGACAAAAACTACACACCATCCAAAATAAGACATACTTGAGTTCTGAAACCTTCTTCTCAAGCATTAGTGGTTCTTACACTTGGTTTTAAGAGGTTGTAGTTTGTCTTAGCATGCTGAGGATAAACAGACACGAAGTCTTCACTAATATCAGTACACTGCTTGGTCTTTGCATATGCTTTATAGCATTAAAGAACTCACTTGTCTTCTAGGTAAATCCCTCTGAATCCTTGATTTAAGAGTATTATACTATGAGACCATCCACCCCTTGCAATGTCTCACAAACCTTTCCACTCTTATTTGCAATGACTTAACAATGTTTACTGACTTGGCCTTACTTGAACTTGCACAGTTGTAGTGTCACATGTTCACTTGTATTTGACTAAACTGCTCTGCTGTCTCTGAGGTAGTCATCTGTCTGAACTTCTGTAGAAAGACTGCTTTATTTCTGATACCCTGTGTGAAAAACACTTATGCAATTGTCTTCAAGCTTGTAAAACACTTTATACTGAAGTAATGAGGGAATTATCTTTATATTCTGTAAGAGGAAAACAAATCAAATTTATATACAAAGGTAACTTGTCTAATGTTTTGAAATAAAAGTGAAAATGCACTTCAAATGTTTTGTCACTCTTCGGCTTGTGTGGGTTATCTCATACTTTCTGAGGAGCAGGGATTTGACTATGCTAAGTGAACTGGTGTTTCAGCCTTGCTGCAATGCTCTTCTGCAATGTAGTCTTGTGTTACCAGCAGCCAGCACTTAGATGCTGGCACTCACTGCTCAAGCATTAAAGAAAATATAAAGGTATTGAAGGCTGTTTCTGTATTGTGGAAACAAAGCTGGATCCTGTTCATGGTAGACAGTCACCAGATCTGTGGCTTCAGTAAGTCTGGGGAAAGAGTACCTTTCTGCTTGGTATGAGAAGCATCAGTCTAGCTTCAACTAGCAAGAAAAAATTGTACCATCCCACAGAGAAAGGAATGTTGGCATAACCTGTAATATACTATAGCTTCAGTCTTAGATTAAAGTAGCTCTGCTTTACAAATTCAACTAGGGATATGAAGTATCATACAAGCCTGCTGTAAGATGTGATCATAGACCACTTCCCTGAACGCTAAAGGAGGGGAAGCTGTAGCAGTGTGCTTGTATGACCACTGGTCAAATGCAGGTGCTTGATGCCTGAGCTGCAGTTCACAAGCAACACTTCTGCAGTCTTCTTTATCACTAGATGTTTCTATGGCTGGAGAAGCTCCCTTAGTGCATTCAAATGTGTCATGGAAGTTACATATCCAGATGCTCTTGAAAACAGATTCAAGAACACTCTAGTAGCAATCTGAGCCGGTGTTTTGTGCTACTTGGTAACAGTACATGTTGGCTTAGACTTGGCTCTGCTGCTTTTTACTTTTTTTTTTAGTACTTCTTATCACTGCTGGTAGGTTTGTAGGATGTTCTCAACAAAGTTATTAGTTTCCTTTAAATAAGACCATTAACCTCACTTTATGGAAATCTGGATGTAAAAGATTGAACTGACAAAACAATGGTGGCTGACTGGATTATATGTATTACTGGTGATTAGCTAGATTGCATAGTTAGATGCTCAAATAATTGCTCTTTCTCCCTCATACTTAACAAAGACTATTGAATCTCTCCAATGGTCCTATTAATGAAACCAGGGACCAAAACTGACACAACCCCCTTGTAGCCAAGAGCTGTCTAGCTTTTCAAGAAGTTTTGATAATGTAAAATCAATTTAAATTTCCCTGTGCTAGTTAGATCACACTTAAAAGCTGAGTTACTTTTGGAAATGGAGAAAGAAGGGCTAAATGTAGATGAAGTTTTAGTATTTAGGTTTAGATACATAGTAAGGGGTTCTTTTTCTTTTCTGAGAGAAGCTTCTTTCAGAAATCAAAGTAAATGCTCTATTCTGTCCTGAAAAGATATCACAATGTGTATAATCTACTGGGGGGGGGGGGGGCGGGAAGCTGAAGAGGGAAAAGCTGCATGCTTGATATCAAAAGTATTCTTATTTCCACAGTGGAGACTTTTGAGTGTTAACCTCTGCTTCGACGGGACATCTGCACTGGATACTAGGAGTTTGAAAACCTGGGCTTCAGTCCTTCAAGGCTAAATAGAGACACTAATTCTGGTGTAATGTAACTGGTTCTGCTTCTGTGCAATCTGCAGTACTGGGAGGAAGACCTGGTCTGAGATCAGCTCTGCCCAAACCACAGAGGCCTAGGCATTGTTCACAGCTTGCGAATCTGCTCTGCAGCTGGGCTAGGTCCTGCAGATAAGAGGATGAGATATGGGTGTGCACTCATTGCCCTGCCTTTCTTGCCAGCCAGGAGAAAGCCGGTACCACTCTCTTGCATCCTCTAACTTGGGTGATGTAGGGACTGGGACTGCAGCACACTGCAGAGTGCAGTTGCCTTGCAGCCTGGATGCAGTTCATGTTTATTGCTGCTCCAGGACAGCAGCATGAATCTTACTGAAACGAGTGTTTTGTCATTAATTTTGCACAGCAGTGTTCTCAACTTCTTTAGCTTGTAGACTGAATTGTCACAGAGTGGAGTGCCACACTTGATTTTCTGCTCTCCAGTTCTTTTTAGTGTAGAGAGCAGAAAATGGTTGAAGGTTATTACAGGTGCAGTAAGAACACTTCATAAAGTGTTTGTTTGTTTCTTTCTAAGAATGTGCTATGCCCTGTGGGAAACACATTCTCAAGAGCTCCATGCTAGTTTGTATAGAAGATGTTTCGAAGTCCTGTAGTCCATGCTTTGTCTCACTCGACTCATCAAAAGACTGATCTTGTATACTTTGTGGTCTGGCTATCTTGGAAAGGGCAGAATGTGAGACCTAGCAAACTGCACAAATGGAAGAGAGGCGGGGTGGAAACTTTGACCTCTGAAACTTGTGAAATTTTTGTGCTTTGAGTCAGTGGAGCTAAGATTTCACTTGTGATCTGTATTCCTTGACACTGAAAAACAGTGAGCCATTGATATACACTGTACATTTCCACCTGTCATTTTAGTGTGCGTGGCTCTTCGGTCACTCATTGCCACATGAACAAAATGTTATATTTCCCTTCTCCTATTGCCAACTTGTTCACGTGCACTGAGAGTTGCTTTCCTCTTTCTTTGGTGTGATGACACAACTGGACACCTTAGTAAAACCTCAGAATCTTTTTAATTGAAGCAGTGTTTTTGTACACATCACCCTTTGTTAGCTGCACAATTCACTGATATTAAAAATTGTAATAATGTGAAATGGAAGAGGTTAGACTCTGATCCATTTAGTATTGTGTCCTGGAAAAACCTCTGTGTCAGCTCCCTGAGAAGGAAACCTTGCAGCAGGTGTTTATTGGATTACAGAAAACAGCTCTATGCAGGACCTCAAAGTCCCTTTGCTGCAAGGCAGGATCACCTAAGCTATTACTTTAGGATTTATCTAACATGTTTTTTTAAAATCTCTCCACAGCATTCAAGGCAATCCATTTTAGTAGAGAATGTTTATTTTCCCTGGTAAGTAGGGTACAGTGGAAGAAACTAATCCAGAAATAGAAGGACAAGCATTAAAAGAACAGTGGAAAGTAATTTAAATTCAATATATTTTTATTCTTTGTAAATACAATGAGTACAACTTTTTAACTTCACAAATCAGTTAATCCACTTTGTACAGGAAAAGTTTTACTCATTCTATGATAGTCCAAGTGCTGATTTTTCTCAGTGCTAGTTCCTAATAACAAATCAAATTTTGAAAAGTACAGCAGCTATCTTATATGTTTTTTCTACATTTTTCATACATCAAATAAGCAGCTTATAATGTTTTTGTTTGTGAGAGGGTGTAGGCGAACAAGGCTTCAAAATTAGAACCTGGAGTTTTCTAAAAAGGCATTGGAGACTTTTGGAAATTGTTAGCATTGTATCAGTCAACAACCTTTATTTCTTTGAAATAAAATTCCTTCCATTGATTTTTTTTTTTTTAATAGTCATTTCACTTCTCTGCATATCTCATTGACAAAGAGTTTGGCCACCGTTGCCTTTGGTTTCAGCACTGTGCCAACAGGACAGCCAGCAGGTCACTGAAGCGGTCATCTCCATTGTATTTGGTTTTGCTGTTTTAGTCTTCCTTTCTTGACTTGTATCTTTTCAGGTGTGTGTGTGAATGTGTGTCTGTGTGTGTGGAAGAAGAAGGAGGGAAGGTCGGGGAAGAAGTGTATAAAGCTCTTCTGTCTTTGAGATGTTAACCGAACAAATTGTGGTGACATCCACATCAAAGATCACCTGTTCATTTTGCAGGAAGAATGGAGCTGCCGTCATAAGCTACTTTTTAATCAGTTCTGAAGGCCACTTCATGATGTATTATAGCAGAAGCAATGTTTTGGTAACCTGGTCTTAAATGTTGCCTATCATATTCAAAACATTTTCCCAACATAGGCTACTTTTAAAACAGTTCTGAAGGCCACCACATCTTGTGTTACAACAGAAGCCAAGTTTGGTCACCCGGTTCCAAATACTGAACAAACTAAAGTACCTTCTTTCACATTTTGTCTCAGATCTGCCAGTTAAATGAGAGAATAGCAGAGTCTTTGTTGACTATGACTGGCATCTGAATTGCCTCCATCCTGTAGTAACAGGAATAGCAGCCAAATTCCAACTGCTTTCACTTTTTCTGTAGAACAAAGCATTCTCTCCATGATCTAAATCACTCTGTTCAGAGCAGCAGAATCATATCTACTGGGGTACTTTTTGTCAATGGGTTTAAAGGCTAAACATTCCCAGGCTTATGCTTCCTGTAGATTTTGTTAGTTGAGGCTTATTCTCCATAGATAAAAGTTCTTCTCAAACTGTCCATCTTGATTATTTATTTTAAGGTAATTTATATGTCACTGGATTTGTACATATCTGAAAGCAGTCTTGTAATTGGTACATTCCCAATGGTCTTTTTGAAAAACACTTCTTCTATTGTAGATGGACTAATCGAACGTAAAGCTGGTAAAAGCAATAAAAGTTTTCCAAAACGACAGGGTTGTGTGGGATACCTGGCAGACAGAGAGAGAGAAAAACATGTTGTTGAAGTTTTTAGGTGGTTTTCCAAATAAAATCTTTCACTTTACCGAAAAGACCAACAGCCAGCAAATTGTATAGATGGGTGCTACCTGTGCTAAAAGCCTGTGTTGACCCCAAGGAAAACTCTCTTAATGGAGGTTAGCAAAATATCAACCAATGACTCTGCATTTTTATTAACTCCTTGTTTATTCCTTAAACTCCTTTGTTTATTCTCTCAGAACAGTAGCGATACAGAGACAGGATCTGCTTGGACTGTGGTCCCTCAGACCACAACTATATTCTTGATGCAGTTCAGGAAAGAGCTTGACCTATAATAAATACTCTGTCGTTTAAAATGCAATTTAAACCTGGCTGGATTGTCATGGTAATCATTTTGCTCCCTCCCTTTTGGTTGCCTTATACATTACCAATTGACATTTAGAATTTGTTGTTGTTGTTAAAGAAGCTGTGTTTTATACCCAGGTAACGTATTTGTGTAATAGGATATTTTCCATGCTTTTTTCCGGCTTTTGAAGCCAGCACAACATAGGATATATATTCTAGCTGCGTTTACGCTGACTTTGCACCAGTGAGTCTCAAGCCTCTGCTTACAGTGGTCTCACTAAAAGAAAGAGGACGTCGTTCAGAGAAACATTCTACTTCTCCAGTCTGCCCTCCCTTGCGTCCTGTCAAGAGCAACTCCACTGAAATCAAAGGGCTGATGCTGCTGTAACACTGGCAGGAGAGTAATTTCAAACCTGAGTACAAAACACAAGCTGAAAGCCCTATCCTGTTGGAGTCAATGTGACCGTCTTGTCAGTGGACTGCACTTTTTTTTTTTGTAAAAGGATGTATTTTACAACAGTTGTTTAGCCTGGTAGTTAAATATTTCCAGCAACACAGAAATGCAGTGGAAAAGTCACCATGCGTGGAATGAAAATCATGGCCATGTAAAACTGTTGATCCCTGGCTTCTCTCTCCAACAGGCACTGGCTCACTCAGAGTCTTAAGGGAGCAATGTTCAAGAGAAAGGCTTTCCGTAAGAACAGGAAGAGATTGCTCTGCAGTGGTTGTTCTTTTTGCTCTGAACTAGCCATAACTGGATGCTATTTGCAATTCTGCTCCCATCCCCAGGGCCAGCCGTTCCCTTTATACTAAACAGAAGTGCTTCAGAGACTGAAGCAGCCATCTGATCTCTGACACCGAGTGGACTTCTGCTAGACAGAGCTATTATGAGAGCAGATCAAGGTTTCAGAAGGGAAAAATTATATAAAAGTTCCTCTTCCACTGCTCTGTCTCCCACTGTGCTAGTCTCATGGAGCTCCACTGCAGCCACAGGACTGAGACATGGACTTTACAAGTTGTGTCACAGCTCTGGGAGGTTACTGGTCTGTTCACCGCCAGCTGTTCTAGAGTGTGGGGCTGTATTTTGCATAGCACATTTTGTGGGCTTCTACCACTTTTACAGCAAGTTTTAAGATTTCTGTGTCCCATGAGACTTATCCTGAATGCGACAGGGAGGGAATGTTTTCTTCTTGAAAAATGATTCTTATTACTTTGCTGTGGCACCAAAATGGGGTTCACAAGTTCTGGGTTTTCCATTTCAACCTGAGAACAGACTCAGGGTAGAGTCTTGGAAAAGCCATTTCACTTCCTTGTGTCCCAAATTCCGTGTCTGCAAAATGAGGGAAATGACTTGGGGAAGTGTATTGGAGATTGTGAATCAAAAGTGCTCATACTGCTGTGAGATGTGATGTTGTTTCGAGCATCGTTATTAGCAGTATTTAACTGAATAAAATGTAGAGGAAAATGTAGCCTTCTGAACTGCAAAGTGTTCCACAGCAGGTATCACTTCCTGGGGGAAGATCTCTCCTTTTACCATTTTTCCATTTGTCTGAATAAATTGAGGCCCTGGAATGTGTCCAAAGAACAGCAACAAAGCTGGTGAAGGGTCTGGAGCACAAGTCCTGTGAGGAGTGGTGAGGGAACTGGGTTTGTTTAGTCTGGAGAAAACGAGGCTGAGGGGAGACCTTGTCACCTTGTTGCTCTCTACAACTGCCTGAAAGGAGGTTGTAGCGAGGTGGGTGTTGGTCTCTCCCTCCCAAGTAACAAGCGATAGGATGAGAGGAAATGGCCTCAAGCTGCACCAGGGAAAGTTTAGATTGGATATTAGGAAAAAATTCTCCAGTATTGGAACAGGCTGCCCAGAGGATGGTTGAGTCACCATCCCTGGAGACTTGTAGATGCGGTGCTTAGGGACATGGTTTAGTGGTGGACTTGGCAGTTAACAATTGGACTTGATGATCTTAAGGGTCTTATCCAACCTTTTCTATGATTCTCTTTCATCAGGAAATGCCAAATCCCAGCAGGGTGACAGCCACTGTATGCTTGCTGTAACAGCCTGGTCCCCGTTTCAGTCGGTGCAAATGTCACCTTTGCTAGAGTGAGAGCAGGACTTTACTCCTACACCTGCAAAAATAATTGAGAGAAGACACCACTCACCTGGTGTGAATGTAGCTGTTCAGAGTGAGCTGGGCTTCATCTTGAAGGGCTGCTATGGCGGCAGCATTTCGAAAACTTCTCAGTTCAGAACCACTGTGTGTAGGCACTGGAAAGCAGATCAGTTACAAGTTCAGCTTGACTCTTGGGTGGGTTGAAACAGTTCAGCTAGTGCTATCAGTGGCAATCAAATGTTCCCATTAGTTCCCCAGCACTCCACTGTCAGCCTTTCAAAATGCAACACTCACTATTGGAATTCAGTACTGGGAAACCTGTTGGGTGATACAGAGCTAGATCTGGTTTAAAACATCATTTTTGCTTTAAAGCAGCAACCTCATAGTTATCAGACCAAACGAGCATGAGATTCTTTCTGCTTACCAGCTTTGAAAGTGACAATGCATTTGAGACAGGCAAATTCAGTAGCATCTAGCCGAAGTTGTCGAAATCTAGCCACAACCTCCTGTAAAGCCTGTATTTCTGAAATAATTTTATTCAGCTTCTGAGAATCTGTATTGTCACCGTTCATGCCTAAAACAGAAAGAGATGAAATAAATAATATTAAAGGCATTTGCCTTATTTTATATTGATTTCTGACAAAATTCTGTGTATCAATATCCACTCTATTGTCACACTTGTCTATCTGGTTCCATGTAAACTGACTATATTGTATGAAAGTTAATATAAAATCTTCTCTTGGATGATAACAAACACAGTAATTTGCATTTAAATGACAATGCAAGCAGTCATGAATACAACAAAACAACATTATTTGCATTTAAATATAGATTTATAAATGACAGGTATGCTCTATTGTTCAGTAGGAATTTGTTATTCTTTACATGTTGTTCTTTTTTCAGTAATGTATTTTTATGGTAATTTTTGTAACAAAGTCATTAAATTGTGCAATTCTTACCAGATACAGCCAGTAGAGTGTTAGCATCAACTGGAATGGCCCATTGTGCTATTCCTAGAACAAACAGTTCTCTCCAAGCATCTTCCAAAAGCATCAGCTGTCATACAATAGATGTACAATATAACATAGTGTATAATTTATAGATTTATAAACAATTTAAGTATGTAAATTTCTGTTATTTTAAAAGCTACTTTAAATGCCTGTCATGGTATTTTCCCCACAGCATTCGTTAGCTCTTCTCTTAGCTTTTTGAGAAGGTGTCTAGAAATAAGTCTGTGCATTGTAGAAAAACACTGAGGGTTGGCTTACTGTGCGCCCTGTTGTAGACCACGACATGAACACTCGCCTGTGTTTCTCAGCACAGCATGGGCTCTCTTCTCCGCTTCCTCAACACATACAGCTGTCCTAGGAGAAGTGGGAGAGTGCCCTCCTATTGCTCCTTAGGGATGACCCTCCTCTCCCTCGGGAAGGCAGGATTTGTGAAGAAAAGCCTGGACCAGGCTGGGTAGGGAGCACTGCTTTAGAGCACATATGTATTTTTAACCCCTTCCTTACAAGCAAGGCTTTAGCTCTCTTAACCACAGCACCTGGACACACATACAGTTTCTCAGTGTCACCTGTTTCCTTGCTTTTTGCTTAAAATCACTCAGAAATTCCAGGTACTGAGGTGCTTCCTTTCAGAGAACCGACTATCCAAACACCTAAGCGGACAGCTTTGCTAGTTCTCTGCAATTTTTGTACCTTGCCTGGTTGTATAGAGGGTGTGTTTTTCTCTATTTGGAGGCAATGCCTTTGATTTCCATGGAGAGGCAGTGGTGCATCTGAAGAGGAGACATGACCCCTGGTCATGCAGACTTCCAAAGCCAGAACAGACATGTTTAATCTTGAGGGCATCTTTGGATTTTTAGCCCAGACCAGCTCTTAAGAGGGGTTTGGAGGGCCCTCAGTTTGGCTGAAGTTCATGGCCGAAAGGACATGCTGTGCTCTGTACAAATTGCTGGGACCTCATGTCTCTCAATAGAGTGGGAGAGATTTGGAAGGGTCAGGATTGTGGTGGACTCAGGCAGGATCTTCTGGTGGCCCCATGCAGTGAAACAGGTTGCTCAAAAGTAATGCAGAAGAAAAAGCAAACTGCAAGTATTAACATTGCTATGGTCTCTGAATGTATCAGCAGTTCAGCCTCTTAGGAAAATAGAAAGGAGGGTATTTTAAGTCTGTAAAGATTCTGTAAAAGCAAGAAGAAAGTAAAAAAAAAAAAAAGCCTTACCAACTGAATCATGATTTCCTTGGAATTAGATATATGAAAGTAATAGACGATACAGAAAGCATGCAGTAAGAGTGAATCCTTTATCTATGCACTAACTCTTAACGGCATTATGGGTTTTAAACCACCCTGTTCTGATCGGAACGGGAAGAAGAGCTCTCAGAGTCTCTGCTCTCAGCTTGTCACTGCAGGCTTATGCCCATTTTGTGCCTCTTTGTGCTATGTGCTTTGCAGAACTTCTATACAACTTCACTAAGGAAATCGTGATGGGAAGGTATTTCTGTCTCTCTTTGCATATAGTTACTGTTTGAAATAATTGCATTGGATTTTACAGTACTGGAAGCCGCCCAAATCAGTGTGTGAAATATGGAGGGGAAAGGGGGTCTAGGCTGCAGTGCTCATCTCAGCCCTGATATGAGAGCAGCCGAACTTGCTCCTAAGTCTCCTAACTGCTGCTGCCTGCGAATTCAGCCCGTCCTCCAGATAATCTTGCCTGATGGATGTGCAGCTTTCTGTCTGACACAGGAAATGATTCGCCAGCCTTTCATTTGCTTTTGTAAAACTTTTTTTGTCATTCATTCATGCAGATACAATGGTAATGAATGGTGGTTCCTGGAAGATATCAGTTTCGTGTGTTCTTTCACACTAAGTCTTTAAAGTCAGAAGACTTTAGAAATAAGAGACTATTCCAATAGCTGAAGCTTTCTTCATGCCTATGCATAAGTCTGTAAAACCACCAATTAAAATAATTCATGTTGAAGTCATACTCAGGCCTCCTTCTTCAAAGAAACAAGAAATACCAGGCTTTCTGAAGGACTGGTTTTTGCTTCTTAATCAGCCCCATCCTGTTATTTCAACCTTTTGTTGGTGACCTGCATCGTGCCAACCTGTCTTACGGTCAAGCTGGGCAGGTGTGCAGGCCAGCAGAACTTAAAGCATGGCTTTTTTTTTTTGTTGTGGGGCTTCAAATCCATGATGGGATTAGCTCTATGGAGCTGGGGAAGGGATACAGCCTCTGTTTTATGGAGGGTAGTAACACACCAGTCCTTTGTTTTGTCAGGAAATTGGTTTCTACTTATTTCCTTGCCTTTGAGATGAAACTGTCACAGTCCTGGAATCACGATGCATTTGCCTTTTTGGAAGAGCACAGCAAAAGCAAAATCCAGGAGAAGGTTTTAGACTTTCCTTGGGCAGATGTCAGGGATACAAAAAGAGAAATGCGGACATTTACAGCTGGGCCATTGTCAAATTAAACAATGCAATGGCACTACTATAAAAATCAACCATCTGATTATTCATAAAATAAGATTATTAAAATCAGAGTTATTTTTTGTCCAGCTCTCCTGAATATGACAAGGGAATCATGCAGAAAGAGGCCCAGGTCAAAGCTGTAGAGCTGAACACCTCTGAGTTTTAAGGAAGCTGGCTTGCATTGATGTACAGCAAGTCAAGGTGATGTTAAGGAAAGGCTTGGATTTTAATATGTAATTAACTAATGTCAGTCCCTGGTGCAAAAGTGAAAGAGGCAGTGGGTTATTTAAAGATAACGGGAACACTCTGGTATCTATGCTGTCTCAGCCATGCTTAGTCATGTACAATGGAGGCTTCCCTTGCTCCCAAATCCTGCTGCCCCAGCTCCACACACTAACAGAATGTGTTTCCTTATGGGAAACGCATCTCTTTTTATGTCAGATGAAGCCTTCACCTAAGGACCCTCCTGTGGACCTCTCTGGTCTAGAGAAGCACCCAGCCTCTTCCCGCACTCTGAGGCTCCTGCTGAAGAGGCACGCTTCCTGTTGTCCCTGATATTTGGGCCTGTTTCTTTGGTTGCATAGTATGACAAAGCCGGTGCTCTGCAAGAGTCACGGCAGCAGAAGGTAGCACTAGAGCACAGCATGCTGCACTGGGACCGCTGTCTTCCTGATGGTGTGTGTAACCTCCCAGACTCTATCTCATCGCTCCCCTCACGCTCACTCCGTAGCAGTACTGCAGCCAGAGCTGAGCAACGTCCCAGACATTGAGTCTGTTGCTAGAACAGCAACATTTCAATGTGTCTTAGCTTTATATCACATTGCGGCTGTTATGATTTACCTTTAGGTAGAAAGCACCTTTCCTAAAAAAGCTCCTCTCTTTCAGTTCAAAATACATATTTGCATATCAACTGCAACACTTCCAACATGCACCCATGAAAGGGAACTTGTTCCTCTGCTGACTGCTATGTAACATCGAAGGCACAATGTTTCTAGTTATCATTTTGGGAAATCAGCTGAATCATATCAAAGTATTAGATGTCTTCTATGATTGGAGCTTTGTGTAGCTTCCTCCCCTTCCATTTTACAATTATCTGATTACTTTTTTTAAAAATTAGTGCATTGTACAAAGCACAGTAAGCCCTCATCAAGACTCAAGTCATTAAGAAATTGCTTCAGCTCATGTGGTTCACCCATGATTTACCTGAGGCAAAGGCAAATTGTCATAGAGAAAAACAAGACAAATTAAGGAAGATTTTAACTGATGGTGAAAAAATATTGGGGGCTGGCTAAATTCTGCTTCCGCCGTATTGCTGTAGTAGTAATGTACATTAACTGAAGCCAACATGAATAAGAAAAAACATTGGCTGTGTAAAGAGAGGTTCAGAGAGGAGAGGTTCGGAGAGGAGAGGTTCGGAGAGGTTCGGAGAGGTTCGAAGAGGAGAGGTTCGGAGAGGTTCGGAGAGGAGAGGTTCGGAGAGGAGGGGAGGGGAGAGGAGAGGTTCGGTTCGGAGAGGTTCGGTTCGGTTCGGAGAGGAGAGATTCGGAGAGGAGAGGTTCGGAGAGGTTCGGAGAGGAGAGGAGAGGAGAGGAGAGGAGAGGAGAGGAGAGGAGAAATGGTCTTCAGAAATCACCTCAGTCATATCCTGAGGCCATACGCTTAACTAAGCACGTCTCATCCCAAAATAGCAAAATAGGATGCTGTTCCCCATTTTATGGAGGGGAAAGTAGAGAAGCAGTTTTGACACAATGAGCTTAGTTTTCCTCTATAACTTGTCCTCCCATAGTATTCACTTTATATTAGAATTTTTTTTCTGGCTTGGTTTTCATTTGCTTCATGAAATAACAGTTGGAGGACAGGAATTTCTAAATGTGTTTTTTGGGGACAGACCAAAACTCTGGCCTGAACTTCAGAACTGCTGAAGTCCATTACAGATTTAAAGATCTAGGGCTGAAGGTTCAGGATCCAACCTGAGCCTTCTTTAACAGGCAGGCCAGGCTGATGCTATTCCCACCACAGGTGCCTTACCTGGTCTTGTAAGGACAAGGTGGAGAAGGCTGGGACACTCTTGGCCCACTTGATACTCATGAACAGAAGTCTGGCTGCTGACTCACAGACGGATTCGGTGGCCACTTCATAGAGATACATAGGAGTACCGTTGACTTCATGTGGGTACTAATGTCAAAAATAAAATAAAGCAACTTCACACGATGTCGCCAAGGCAGCCTGATCTTCCTCTCCCCTAGAGCTGCAGTTCAGTGCATCATGCTCATGCCCACTACAGAGCGTGCACTCTCTTATTCTGCAAGCAGAGGGCATTGCTTTCAGTGGGCCCACTCCAAACCGCTCCCTGCTGTTCATCCATGTGAATGAACTGTACTACAGAAAAACTTCTCCGAAGGAGGCTGAAGGGAGAATAAAATTATTACGTCAGGGGAAAAAAATTATCAAAATGCAGTGTCATCCTTTACCCTCCCTGTTACACAATAGCACACCTCTGGTAGCAGAATTAGAAGAATACAAATTTGATTAAGAATTTGTGGTTTGTAACCTGTGCTTCAGAAGCTGGTTTAGCCTTGCTCAGCAAAGCAGAGTACTCATTTAGCCTTAACCTTCATCTGGCTCCCTGACTGCTTGTATTTTCAAGCATATGCCATGTTTTCTTGCTAAATAATTTCTGATCCAGTATTTTGCAAAATTATAATCTAAAACTACATGTTGTCATCATATGCATGATGGATTCTCCCAAGCTATCAACTCTGGAAATTGAGAACTATTTAAGTTGTCTCTTCTTTGAGTTTCTAGGTGCTGTAAATACACAAAATGCCATTGCAAGTGGGTTACTGAAAAATATTGCCTTACAGCTAATTCCTGTGCAGTTAAGGCTGCAGCAGTGCTTCCACTGGGCTGCTTAGGAAATGGCCCAGCCAAGAAGCGCAGAGCCAGCTTAGACGCATTTGTGTCTGTGTGGACGAGCTGCACGCTTTGGTTGGTACAGATAGTACTTTCTGGACTATACCGCTATGGAGATGGGCATTTTGCTGAAGAAAACTCAATGATTGCAGCTCATCCTCATGAAACAAGGTTTAAAATTGACTCATGGATGGGCTCCAGACAGGAGGAGCACCTCTGCAACCAGGAGGGTGTAAGGATGTAGGAGAGACAGGGTTTGTACAGAGCAGTCAGTCTTTTTGCATGCCCCTTCTGCAGAGGGCATCTTACCCCTTGCAGCTTGTATCTTCAGAGCTTTTAGGGACAAGATTCCCCACCACAACGCTCAAGGCCTCAAGCCTTGCTCTTTGCCTGGTCTACCCCAGAAGCAGAAAGGAGCTGGCAGGTTGCAGGCAGCCCGGCAGTGAGGTGTGCAGGCCCGCTGGGGGCCAGGGAGATGGCTGACCTTTGGGGTGGGCTGTGCCAGGCCCACCAGAGTCTGCCTCTCAGGGGTGCCGGCGACAGTGGCTAGCTCCAGGCCATGGGGCTCCAGCTGGGAGACGGCAGTGAAGAAAGCAGGCGCTGGCAGGGCGGCAGCAGGGAAGTGCGGTGCTCCGCCACTCTCCTCCTTGTGCCCACGGAAGTAGAGGGCCACCTGCTTCCGTATCGTAGATGTTCGAGGTCCCCGCTCATGCTGCACTGCTGCAGGGCACCAAGGAAAGGCGAGGTGGTCACAATGGGGTCCCACAGCAGGTACCCCACAGTGCTTGACTGAGTTTCCCTCCTTCCCCACAGTTTTTTGGGGCTGACCCCTCACACCCTACCCAGGGGGTATCTGGAGAGAAATGGGTGAGGCTGCCCAGCCTGGATGGGGAGTCATTAGGGGCCCAGCTGGGAAGACCCTACAGCAAGACACCGCTCCCCCGTTCAGAGTAAGGCCCGGCTCCCTCGTGCCCCCCCGCCCCGTTCCCCGCCACCCCGGTCCCAGGAGATGGTGAGCTGGTACCGTCTTTGTTCATGTTGACCTCCAGGCACTTCTTCAGCCGGCAGGCCCGGCACTGGTTCCTGTGCGTCTTGTCCACCGGGCAGCCCCCCTGCAACACAGACGGACGTCGGGCCGGGGGGAGGCACAGAGGGGGCTGCCTCCGGGTGCACCGGGTGTGCCGTGCCGGGCCGGGCCGAGGTGCCGGGCCATGCTGGGGTGCGGTGCCGGGCGGTGCGGGCCAGGCCGCCTTCAGCACCCGAGACAGCGCCGGCGGCGGCGGCCCCTCGAGGCCCCCCGGTCCCCCACGCCCCCGCCGCCGCTTCCTCAGCCCCGCATGCCCGTGGGGACGGTCCACGGGTGGAAACGAGCACGGAAGGGGGAAAAGCGGAGCTTGCTCCCCGTGTCGGTTGTCCATCGACCGGCTATGAACGGCGGCTTACCGAGGGGCTGCCCCGCCCCGCGCCCCCCTCCCAAATCCCCCCACCCCGCGCCCTCATTCCCGCTCCCTCCTTGCGCATCCCCACCACATGCGGCCCCGGGGCGGGGGGATGCGCCGGGGGGCAGCGGGCTGGGGTACCCCACGCCTGGCCTCGGCCCGGACCCCTCCCCGCAACCGAAAAGGGAGTAGGGGAGACTGCGCGGCAGCTGGATCGTCCCGCTGCGGGTGTTTCTGTTTTCTGCGGGTGTTTCTGCTGGTACCTGATTTCCCGATTTGCAAACATAGGTCCTGTTCCTCCTGATGCTTCGCTTGAAAAATCCCGAGCACCCATCGCAGGCGTAAACCCCGTAGTGTTTCCCGGAGCTGCGGTCCCCACAGACTTTGCACGGGATGTCTAAAATGCGACCTGAAAGCAGAGGAGGGAGGGAGAGAGGGAGCGCTCAGCAACCTGACCCCCGGGGGGATTAAGCCCCAGAGCCGCAGTACAAGCAAATAATGAAGTGATTTTATAGCCAACTTTCTTTTCCTTGAGCAAGTGTCAGGTTTTTACAATGAGCATTATTCATGCCCCGCTACGTTTATTTGGATCTTCTATAATCGCCAAGACCCATTTTGGGAGGGAAGATTACAGCAGCGGGACTTGCCTGAGAGAAGTGGGGATGCGGAGACGGGGGGAGACCGGGGGTGGGGTGGGGTGGGGCGTTTCCCTAGCTTTCCGGAGCTCGGCAAACAGAGGACGGCACTTTCCCTGCGCAGGAGAGCGAATCACAGAATAAACCAAAACAAAATCAAATGACCGGGAAGCCGAGTAACCTCCTCTCCCCGCTCGCAGCCCCAGCGGAAGGGGGTTAGTTCCCGCCGCAGGCGAGCCGTGCCGTTCCCTTTGCCCCAAAACCCGCAGCAAAACTTTCCGCCTCGCCTTTGTGCACGGACGCGGCTGAGGCGCGGAGCTGGTGGGAGGGCAGGCACCGCTCCGCTCCCCCTCGCTCCCTGCCGCTCCGCCGGGCGCTGCTTGCGCGCCGAACTGGAATTGCAAACGCTCTGAGGGGATGTAAAAACTTGAACAGAGATTATTGCAGCCCGGTTCAAGAAACCCGCCAAAACCCCGCTCGGCTTCTGCCTTTTCTCTGGCTTTTTCTTTTTTTTTTTCTTTTTCCTTTTCTTTTTATTTTAATTTTTTCTTTTTCGTTTTCTTTTTCTTTTCCTTTTTCTTCTTGTTTTTATTTTTATTTTATTTTTTCTTTTTTCCCTTTCTTTTTCTTTTTTTTCCCTTTTCTCCTTTTATTCTCTTTTTCTTCTGCTTTCCCTTTTCTTTTTATTCTTCTTTTCCTTTTTTCTTTTTTTTCTTATTTTCCTTTTTCTTTACTTTTATTCTTCTTTTGTTTTTCTTTTCTTTTTCTTTTTCCTTTTCCATGTCTTTTTCTTTTTCTTTTTCTTTTTCTTTTTCTTTTTCTTTTTCCTTTTCTTTTTCTTTTTCTTTTTCTTTTTCTTTTTCTTTTTCTTTTTCTTTCTTTTTCTTCTTTTTCTTTTTCTCCTTCTCATTTTTCTTTTTCTTCTTTTTCTTCTTTCTTCTTTTTTTCTTTTTTGTTTTTGTTTTTCTTCTTCTTTTCCTTATTTTTGTTTTCCTTTCGCTTGCCTCAAAAATCCGTCTTTCCTCCTACCAGAACTTAACGCTGGAGATCCAGTCCCTCTCACCAAACCTTGGTCCCCACACTCCGAGAGCCTCGGAGAGCCTCCGAGAGCCCTCGGAGCCGCTATCTTTGTTTGGAAGTAGTTCAAGGAGACCCCCGGCTGCGGGTGGGTGGGTGGGTGGGGGTCAGGCTGAAAGGGGGAAGGTGGCAGCGTGAGGAGCGGAGCGCTGCTGGGGAGGGGGGAAGAGGGGGGTTGGAAACAGGCCGCAGGGGCTCCTTTCGCTCCCTAGAGAATTTCGGAGCCCGAGATACTTTCAGACATGTCTACGCTAAAGCTCTAAGACAATGCCTGCTGGCAGACAATAGGGACATTAGATAAAGTGTTAACTTAATGATTTTGCCCATTGAAACTCGTTTGACTGCCTCCAATGAGCACAAGCTGCCAGCTTCTCCCCTAAATGAAACCCGACAGCTGCTATACACAACACGGCGAGAGGGACGGGGATTAGGTTAGGGACGGCGAGAGGGAGGGGTGGCGGAGGGAGGGAGGGAAGGAGAGAGGTTAAAGAATATAAAACTTTTGCGCAATTAATAAGGAGCGCAGCTAAAGGGACACCCCACCCCCCCGCCCCACTGCCTGCGAGCAAGCAGGAGCTGCAGGTAGGCGCCCGTGGAGGGGGGCTGAGGCCAAGGCACGGTTTCTGGGAGTGTGTAATTACAAGCCCTCCTTGCCACCTGCCTATTGGGGCACCAGTGACCCGTCAAAAAGTGTAGCATGGGAATTCGGATATCGCACAATGCCAACGGGGGGAAGGCGCTCGACTTCCCCCTGCAGCCCTTCGCATCCACGGGAAGAGAGAGGGTCCACACGCACGCACACAAAGGAGGCGGGGGGGAGGTGGGCAGGCCGGGGGTGGGGGCAGAGACACCGAAGCCATTCGCACAGCGCCGGTGCATCCCGGTGCGAAGCCCAGGACCTCGGCCCCCCACACCCCAGCTCCCCCCTCCCTCGGTGCCCCGGGGCACCCGGCCGGCCTGGGGCGAGGGGCGTCCGGCCCGGCTTCTGCAGCGCACAAAGGGAAGAAACTTGGGGTGGTTTTACCAAACGGTTTTCCCCAGAAGGATTTTAAGCTTGAGAGCCGCTTTAAAAACTAAAAAATCATGTGCATTACATAGGCACATATCCACACCATGCGTGGAAGCGTGTGTTCCACACATTCTTTATACGTCCGCGTATTCCATCGATAAAACCCGAGCACCTGGACCATCTCGCCAAACACAAACGACCACGTTACCAGCCGCCGGAGCCTGTCAGCCCCCCGACCCCCGAGAAGGAGGCAGACGGGGACTGGGGGGGGGGGGCGGACCTGGAGGAGAGGAGCGGCTGGAGCCGCCACCATCCCGCCCCAGGCGGCTGCTGGGCCGCCCTGTCCCGCAATCCCTAACACCCCCCACCACCACCCCGCGGAGCCTGTTATGAGCAAACTTTGTTGCGGAGCAAAATATGAAATAAGTAGACAGGGAAGAGCCAGGGCGAGGGAGGGGTGGGAAGAGAAAAAAGCGAGCTTGACACGGGGTCGTGAGATAACTGATTAACTCTGTTTAAAAGCGCTCCTGTTCCCCGAGGTACCGCTTCGTTTCCGAAGTTTAGCGCTAAGAAAATGGGATTTCTCTTCAGCTGGGAAACCGTTTTGAACATCCCACGACAGGGGGTCCTTGGGGGCTCTTTTTGTGTGTCATAATTGCTTAAAGGATATATGGCAGCCCCGATTACTGTAATTACCATCAGAGGCTGTTGAAAGAAGTTAGTCTGGGCTCGGGGAACGGCGGGATGGGGTCCTGTTACCACCCAGGCAGACATCGTTGGGCGGAAAAGCGGCGGGCAGCAAAGCCAGGCCGGGACCCCCTCACCCCACGAGACCCCCGGGCCCTTGTTCAGAGCGGGTCGGGTTTTTGCAAGCGCGACCGAGGCCAGGGCACTCCCCGCGTGTCCCCATCCCCTCGGGGCCTAGCCGAGTCGGGCCTGGGGGTCCCCTTCGGGCGATTCCCGGAGGTCTGGGGGGGAGGGGGGAGAGGTAATCAGCGAAAGTGGCGGCAGTGGCCGGTGTTTTCTCCTCTGTGAAATGTCCGCAGTAGCAACCCCCGCCGTCCAGAGGGGACGAGGCTTCTTCCCCGACGCTCATAAATCTACCGGGAGCCCCGACAAGGTCGCGGCGCGGCCGCCCACGGGCCCGATCCCGCACCGACTCCCCTCGCACTCCCCGGGTGGTTTGGGAGGGGGGAAGCAGCCCCGGCCGCCGCAGCCTTTTTTTTTCTTTTTTCTTTTTTTTTTTTTTTTTTTGGCTGCTGACCCCTTCGCCCCTCCATGGAGAGGCCACGCTACTATTTTTTGTTTTGTTTTGGTTTTTTTCCCCCACGGGGAATGAAGGCGAGCCAGCCCACGCCGAAACGGCGGCAGCTCGGCTACATCGCCGGGACCCCGCGAGGCTCCGCGACCTCCGCCACTTCCACGTCGCGACCCACGCCTGCACCCCGGACCCTCCGGTTTCCCGGCCCCCCGCCGACAAAGGGCGGACCGGGGTCAAAATAACGGAGGGCAGCGGCAAGGAGGAGGCCGCGGGCCTCGGGTTGGGGAGGGGGGCGGCCGGTGGCCGGTACCGCGGCCGGTCCCTCCCGGCCCTGCCTCCCCTTTTTCCGCCGCTCTGCGACCCCGGGAGCGCAGAGGAAATAACTGTCCGATCCATCACTTGTCAGACATTAAATTGGATTGGGTATTTTCCCCCCTCCCGCTTTGTTACTGACTCCATCCATATTACAAACTCCGAAAGTCCCATTGGGATTATACGGATCGGGGCGTTCTGTAAGAGCGGTTAGTCATGCTTTAAATTCCCCAGTTATGAGGTGCATGGATTTAGGATTAAGGGAAATGTGACTTTTAAGTTGTTTCTGCTTTCCTCGTTGCGGGATTATTCGTTGTGACTGGAAATGGTGTGCAAAGTATTGCATTTAAATCCGCCTTCAGCAGAGTTGCTTACGCGATTCCGTGTCATCGAGTGACCGGACTTTCAAACTCTTAAAAAGAAATTATTATGCCGCCGAAGGTTGCATAAAGCCCGCGAGGAAAGCAGCCCGTTTCACCTCCCTAACGCCCCTAAAACCCAAACCTTCCCCCCTCCGCCGCCAGTACCGGAGACCTGCAGACCCGCAGCGAACACCCCCCCCCGCCCCCCGTGCCCCGGCGGGACGAGCCCCCTCCCCACCGCCGGAGCTGCCGTTCCGGGGGCTCGCTGCCCCCGGTTCCCGGTGCGGAAAGCCGGGGCGGGCAGCCGGAAAGCGGCTTTTGGCAAGCCCCGGGCCCAAAGTCGACAGGGGCAACTCCGAGCCTGTATATTCGTTGCCATCCCGGATGGAAATATGGACTTATTTTTTTAATTGCGAGGGTGGGGGTGCAAACCCAAGTCGCAACCCCCCCCCCTTCCTCTTCCTCTCCTCCGCATCCCCCCCCTCCCCTCCCCAGGCCAGGCTGCACCCTGGCAAAGCTGCTCGAAACCTCCGCCGCGTTATTACCCACTTGTTGATCCCGCCGGCTTGCTCATGCTCGAAGCCCCCGGGAGCCGTTAAAGTCGGGGTGAAGTCTCGGCGTCGGGGCGAGGCGGTAGCCCCCCTTCTTCCTCCCTTTCTCCCCCACCCCCCCGCCCCCCCCCCCCGTCCCCGGCCGCCTCCCCTCTCCCCGCCCGCCTTGCGCGGCGGCTCCGCAGGGCAGGTGCCTCCCTCGGGGGTTTCACTGCGGGCTCCGCCGCCGGGGCCGGCACATCCTCGCCGTCTGCCCCGCTCCCCGCGGCACAGGGACACAGAAAGGGGAAAGAAAAAAAAAAAAGGAGCAAAAAGGGGGCCAAAAAAAAAGGAGCAAAAACAACAAAAAAAAAAGGGGGGGGGAGGAAAAAAAAAAAAGAAACGAAGTGACCCAAAGTCAGCGGCCGCTCCGTGCCCCCCTGAGAGCAGATGCTCTCGGGACCCCAGGAGGGTGCCGGGGGGTGCGAGTGGGCTCGCCACCGCGCTCCTGGAAGGCGAGCGGGAGCCACAGCAGCCAGGACAACAATGAGAAGGGAGGAGAAGGTAGGATGGGGAGCGGGGCTCGGCGCCGAGCGCCTCGGCGCAGCGAGCAGGGAGATCAGAGCCTGGAAAAATAATGGAAGGGGGGGGGGGGGATAAGGCGTCAGAGGAGGCTGTCTTTGCCCCTCGGAAACTGAATGGTACGAAAAGGGAAAGGTTTCCAGAAGTTCATTACACTGGCTGACTTTGCGCTTTGAGCTCCGGGCTTCGGCCCCTATAATATCGGCGGAGAGGCTGTGACAGGCAGCGGCGGGGAGGGGAGGGGGACGCCCCTCGCCCACTGAGCTTCCCTTGCTTTCCCCCCCAATTCCTGCCGCCGCGTGACGTCACCCCGCGCGGGGAAGAAGAGGGGGCAGGGAGGGGGTTAAATGCTAATGATATTAATGAACACCCCCCTCCCCACCACCTCAACCACCGCCACTTCCTCGAGCGGCTCCCACACAAAATGCAGCGGCTGCCGAAATGATTCCGCCTCCTCGCTCGCCTTGCGCCCTCGCTGTCATAAAACGCGCCCCCCCCCCCCCAAAAAAGAAGATTAAAAAAAAAAAAAAGAAAATAAAAAAAAAGAGGAGACAAAAGAAAACCAGAAAGAACGGATCAAGATCTCGTTTCTTTCGCATTCTCCCGTGGCGAGGTGGGACCCGGCTGCCGTTCGCCCCTGCCCTTGCCCTTGCCCCGGCCCGGGCAACGGCGGTGCTGGAGCCGAGCCGAACCGAACCCAGCCAAACTGAGCCGAGCCGGGCCGCGGGACCCAGAGGCTGGCTCCTGGAGGGGCACGGCGGGATGCACAGGGCGGGAGGAGCCGGGAGCGCTCTGGAAAAAATCCCGCATCTCCCCGTGCCCGGAGCCGGAGTCACCTCTGCTTCCCGCCCGCACAGCCGGCGGAGACCTGGCCCGGCCGGGCAGGGGGGCACCGGGGGGCACCGCCAAGCTGAGCCCCGCGGCCGGCGGCTCCCAGCTCCCCGCTTCCTGGCGCCGGGACTTGTTGCACGGGCACCGCCGGCCTCGCTGCACCCCGAGGGTCCCAGCAGCGCTGCCAGGGCCGGGGTGCAGGGTGGGGAGGGGGGGTGTGGGGAAGGGCTGGAGGTGGGACCCCTTCCCAACATGGCATCTCTGGTTTCACCGAGAGGCTGGAGAGCTCTCCTGCTCGCTTTAGGTCACTGCTTTCTCGACCCTGCCACCAAGTGCGACGTGTTCGTGAACCACAACTGACTTTTCATTTGCGGGTTGCGATCTCAGGGGAATGTAGTACTCAGCCCAGCCCAAACAAGCCGTCCCTGTCCTTCCGCACTTCATCTTTCATCCTTCTGTCCCAGGGCGATCCCTCTTGTGCTTGTACCATACCTGTGTCACAGGGCTGCACGACTCTGGACAGCACAGAGATCCTCCTGACTTTCTGCTCTTTGCTCTCCGTGGGATCAGTGCATCCATGGCACGGAGGGAAGGAAGCTTTCAGTCAGGACAAGCCTGGTCCTGCCTAACAGTGAGTGACGCTGTCCAGAGGGATGGGAAGTTGCTCAGGGAGATCCCAAAAAGCAAAGAAACCCGTGGATCAGGGAACAGAGACAATTTGTAACTCCCAATCTGCTTCCAGGGTGGCAGGGAAAGGTTCATCTCCTTGAGCAATGTCCAAAGCAACAGAGAAGGAGAGGACCAGGATACATTAGTAGGGCCTGGGGCCAAAACAGAGAGGATTAAATGGCAGCAGGGCCCAAATCTGGCCCTGGGCACTTGCACTAGTGAGGCAGACCTCTGGCCCTACAGCAGCCACAATTCTTTGCCCTATAAACTTGAAGTCACCTGAAAAACTCCACAAAGGCTGGTCAAACTGCATCCACAGGTTCCAGCCACACCTGAGACAGACTGCTCTGAATGCGAGCAGGGTTCTCCCATGTACAGCATCAGGCTCTGCCACAAGAGAGAAAAAGAAGCAGCGCTCAAACTACTTTCCTCTCTGCCCAAAACTCCACTATCATAACCCAGACACCCAAAGCTGGCTCTGCACATGGGCTGGGGCTGGGGGTCGCTGAGGATGGAGCAAACCATCAGCCCTTCCCTGTGCCCCGGGCTATGCCTGGTGTTGCTTTGCAATCCTGCACCAGCTGAGGTTTGTCCTCTCTCTCTTCAGAGCCTTTCCTGTGGTTTCTATCATAGGCAGAGATATGTGAGCCCTGCAAGTGAAGGCAGGGTGCATCCTCCAAAAGTATGGGAAAGAACCCTCTCTCCACTCTGGCTTTTCATTGCAGCTTCTGTCAAAGCTGTTTCCATGGTCATTTGGTGGAAAAGTAGTCCAGCTCCAACAAGGCAGGGTATTTATTTATTGCCATTATCATCATTTAGCATTTACCATTATATCTAGTGTTTTGTTTATTAGGTAGTCCTTCATAAACAGAAGAGGCTAAAACAGTAAAGAAATTTACTGTCATGCCTTGGAAGTATAAATCATTACTAGTTCTGCTACAGAAGCTGGTGTATGTTCCCTTTTCACTCTCCTTCAGGACTCTGGACTATGACTACAATTACGTGGTGACATTTCTCAGCATTGTGCCATAGTCTCTTGCTAGGTATTTTTCCCTTTGTTGGGAGTCTTAGCAGCAAGAAAAATCCAACATGCAACCCATCCTTAAGTACGGCACTCCTTCTGCCTTTTACTTTGCATGTCTTCTCTGCTCTTTGGATGTGGAGCCAAAAGATTGTCAGTGAACAAAAAAAAAAAAAAAAAAAAGAAAAAAGAAAAAGTGAAGGAGGTCAGATGAGGATGAAATTTAAGCTGCCAGAGGTGTATGGATGTAGCAGAAGAGCAGGCAGATGTGCTGTTTTCATCCATTTCTCTCAATGGGAAGCAAGTGGGTAAGATCAGGCGAACTTTACACATCCTTTTTCTGTGAAAGAAGATAAGGAAGGAAAGGACAGAGCTATTTTTTCCTGGGATGAGGAGCTGCTGTTTCTTTGGGGTGCACAAGAAGCTACCTCCAGTTCCCTCCTTCACTGCACATGCGAAGGAAAAGCCAGGGCCTTTGCTTGGTGACCCAGCCGGCCCCACGCAGGTAGATGAGCATGGCAACACCCTTGCAGAGTAAATACCTGCTGGGTTTAGTTCTTCTGGGTTGCTAAACCCCCCCTGAAGTCTGAAGCGCCTTCCCTTTGCAGGTCACAGTCCACATTTTTGTGGCACTGCCACAAACCCCCTTCTGCATCCAGCTGCAGGCACCGCAAAGGCCGCTGAAGGGACCATGCTGCTCCTCGGCTGCCCTGCCACGCTCCTGGCCTGTGACATGGCTGTGCTTGACATCCAGCTCGGGCTGCTCCCCAGGCAGGCGGTGGAAATGCACCTAATGAGGTGGTTTGAAGTGTTGAGTCTTCCTTGCAAAGCCCCTGCCTTACAGACCCTTTCCCTAGAGAGCCCCACACTGCACACTCTGCGATGGCAGCCTTGGCCCTGCCCACGTTCTGCCTGGGCCCTCGCACCCAACATGGCGGAACCCAGAGCCTCTGGACGCTGCCTGCCAACCACCCTGGTGGCCATCTTGGCGCCACCTCATGGCTGCCCTGGGGCTCGGCGCCTTCTGGGGCTGCAGGGCCACGCTGATTTCCCTAATTAATTTTTGAAAAAACCCCAAACACCACAGCTTTGTGCTGTGGGTTTTCTCCAGACAGGACAGGACAAGGCCTTTTTCCAAAAAGTGGAATCCTAGACACAGAAAGATGATCAAGTGAAAAGATTATCCTGTGAATGCTCCCTCTCTCCTGGCACAAGAGAGATTTCCTCTTTTTATGCATTCTCTGTAAAGCAAAGTCACACTCTTGCTTCAGCCAGGGATAGCCTTCTCTGCGCCGGTGGTGTCCTGCGTCCCATCTCTTCATACCAACGCGTCCCAGTGAAGGTACTGGTCACCTCTGGCGGCTTTTGGGCTTGAGTTGCTCTCAGCCCATCCTCCATCTTGAGTTTCCCATCCAGCAAAAAGTTGGGGAAGACTTGTGTTCCTTGCAGATGCCAGTGAAAAAGCGGTGAGTTTCTCCCTTGTGTGTGTGTGCGTGCTTGGTTAAATAAGTTAATGACGGCATGAAACAATGACCATATATCTCTATTTCCACATGTCCACTAGGCAAAGCCACTTTGTGCAGAGCAGCGAGGAAAATTGTACCTAAGTGAGATACTGAGAAAAGAGTATCTCCCTAAGTCACGGCACTTCTCTTCAATACTCGTATTCAGGGGTGGAACAAGCCTGACTTCACTTGCAGCAATGAAATGCCCCATTAATCACATATGCCTTTGAAAGGGATATGTCAGGCTTGGCTTATACGCCTACATCGGTACCTGATCCCATCTAGACAATGCGAGACAAGCGCTTAACAAAGCGGCTCTAGTTAGTAACTTGACTTATTTGTTAGTTTGCTAGTTAGATATAAATCAAAGTCTCGTAATAAGGCAATGATGTAGCAGCAGCTGCAACCTAATTTAGAGAGAAACACCCTCGTTTTAGTTTTCCTGACATGAACACAAAAGACAGTATCAATACTGAAGCCGGTAGAGTCACAGCTGTATAAAACTCATGAAAGGTCCAAATAAGAGGGCAAATATATTATTATCTCAATAAAGGAAAATTTAAAATACGATTGGGTCTATAGTTTAACAGTTTTAAATCGCCAACAAAAGAATGCTGACTACAAGGAATAAGTACATCTTGGAGCTATGCCGTGACATTTAAAAATTATTTTATCAACCTGTTAAACGAATAGCTCCATTTACGTTCTAAGCACTTGAGTGTGCGTAGGAAAGGGTTGCCTCAGCTGTGACCCTGATTGATCGCACTTTGAATGTAATAATTTCTGTGGTAGAGTAGCCTCCCAAATTTTGCTGTAGAAGCCTATTAACAAGTTGACCTTTGAGGCAATTGCACAAAATACTGTGTAGTGGTAGCAAAGAATGCTCTTAGGAAGGGCTGTATTTCTGGCTGGCAATACAATGGCTCAGCTCCATTGACTTCAATTCGGCTATATCTCTTTATACTGGCTGGAGACCAGATCTGTGGTATCTATTTTGGGAAATGAATTTAGAACCAACAAAAATAAATACTTCCAGATGCAGCATTGAATCAGCATATCGCATTCAGTGCTGCTTGAAAGTATTGAGTCAGTTGGTGCAGATAGATTTTTAAGAAGAGATGAATAGTTTTATGACTCTCTAAGACATTTATAGACATGTTTTATCTCTTGCTTCATAAAATACAGGTCACAGAATCTTTGCAGGTAGAGCAATTACTGTCAAGTCCAAGCAGAGAAGAGCATGGTATGCGTCACTCTGCAATTGGCTAGATGTATTATGAGTTTGGTTGGGGTTTTCTGCCTTTTGAGATTTCAGACATTGACAAAGCCAGGGTGGTGAGCTTGAGAAACCAGCGGCCTGAGCCTATGTAACAAAATCTAGCACTCTTACCTCTAAGAAAAGAGGAAAGCAGAGGTCTGCTGTGTTCCTCTGTAAAATGTTTTAATTCCTGCAGCTATTGGCACTTGTTCTACCTGGACAGAAAATGCAATCCAGTGAAAAAATACCACTGAGGTAGATTCTGATCCTGTGGTCTTCCATCATAAATATGAAGTAGGTAGTAGTTTAATGGGCTTTGACAGGATTGCTGGTGTGCACCAGATCTGCAGAATTTGGCATGAACAATCAAAGTTTTAGGCAGCCAGACTCTTTAGACCTGAAGAGTCCTGTCAGTCTTCAACTAAGATTTCACCATTCAAATACAATGAATGTCCTTGAAGTTGCAATGTATTGTGGCAGTTCACAAACCCTGGTGCCTGGAGTGCTTTCTGCAGTGTGGGGCAATCACATGCTACCAAACCAAGGAATCCAAGCTTTCAGTGCTCTTAAAAGAGACTTCAGATATTTTCACTCATGTCCTCATGTGATTTTTCCAGATGCAATTTTGATGCAATTGTCACAAGAACCTCGTATCACCGTAAATATTAGGGATCTACAGGTGCGTGGATATGGGAGAGGGTATCTCTTTGGTGAGATGTGATCCACTAACTGTACATCTTTCTTTTCCATGAGGAATGGTTCTTATAAAGAAATATAAATGAGGGGAGTGTGTGCTGGGAATCCTAAGACAGAACTTTATCTTGTGACTTAGTTCTTTGCGCTGTAATGCAGAGCATTGAATCTAAAACTCTGAGGACTGGCATGGATGGCAATTCAGTGTGGAAGGGTGCATGTGGAGTAACAACATCTAGTGATGCTTGCGTTAACTGCTTTTCGTAATAACTCAGTTCTGTGGCAGTGCTGATACTCGTAAGCAAAGTTGTGTGGCAGATTGCTTAGTTAAAGCAGTGGAAATCCAATGTGCAGATTATTGCTTAAAAATGCTTTTATTCCAATTACAAGTGCAGAGACTGTACCACATGTCAAATCGCAATGTTTAGGAAACCCCAAGACTGATCCAAATACTGTAATTTGGCTGCAAATACACATGGGAAGTTTTAAAAAATGTACTATACTGTTGATTACCCAGTTTTGTAATGTCAGGAGCATTTGTTTGATTATTATTGACATTTTCTGTGTATTGTCATTGCAGTCAGTGTTGACTGATGCTGCTCAAATCCATCTAGCACTTTTGTTAGCATGAGGTTGATGTGATTCAGCACCTGACAGACAAACAGAGGAAATGGCTTCTTCTGTTCATTTTTCTGTGCACATGGTAACCACACTGTAGCTGCTAGAATATTTGCTGTCATATCCAGTAGCTGGATTTTTTCTTCTGTTGGAAATCACAAGCAAAATCACTACTCTAGGAGGAAGAAGAGTTTTGGTCTTGGGAACTCTGTTGATTTGATTGCCCAGGGCCAGTCATGCTGAGGGAATAAAGAGTGGGACAATTAAGCTTCCTAGGGAGTACCATTGTCCCTGGTACCAGTGCTCTTCCCATGCCAGGCAAGAATACTCTGAATTTACTTGCGCATTTCCAGGAGAGTTGAATGAGCGAGGCCTCCACAGGAGAGATGCCACGTGGGCGTCTGTCTCTCCTGGACTCCTGGAGAAAACTGTTTGAACACATATGCAATTACACCGCTTGACTTTTAGCCTGTCTCCGTACCTTGCACCATTGCAAGATGCGTCCATCCTTACTTACGGGCCCTTATGGTCTCTTAAAACTCCCCTGCAGATGGGGAAGATCTTAGGTCTCACACCTGTCTGCTGCAACTGAGGACACTGCTGCTCTGTGACTGTTTGTTGAACTCTTTCTCCCCTGTGTTGAAGGCCACCTAGAACATATGACAGCCACTGGTGTCTTCAAGCATGGAGTCTGATGTTTCGGTTTTAGCTCAGTGTGTTCTAGTTTTGCTGAAAAACACTTCACTTGGAATAGCCCTAACTAATTTTAAATGACCCCTGCTTCTGGCTGGTTGTAATTAGGTTGCAGCCACTTGTACCCTTTTCCCTTTCCAAGAGCAGGTGTAAGAAGGCTTAGGTGAACTTGGCTATTAAGCAGGCTAGTGACCTTTTTCATGCCAGCTTGAACTTGGCCATCATTTTTCTTGTGTCTCTCAGGAAATGCCTTGGAAAAGCCACCAAATAAACACCAGCAGGCTGGGCAGTACTCAAACAATGAGGTTCTTTGAGTAATGTAGATCAAACCCATTTAAGATACAGCGAGACAAAGTAGTTTGACAGAAGAGCTGGACCCGCTGTCACCCAGCAATGGAGTTTCCAGAGTTCATTGCAAAGTTTTAGAGCTGTATAGCTGCCTTGCATCCATTTCTCATGCCCCTCCTTTTCGTTAGATAGCTGCAGCAGATCTACTTCAGTGAACTGGGTTCCTTCAGTTTTGTTTGGGAGGCCAGATTACCTGAATAGTAGTAGATAAACACCGTGACTATAGGAGAGCTACTTGTGCTGTGGAATTAGCTTCTTTGCTCTGCAAAGGCTTCTGAGGCATGGCAGGCTATACTTGCTGTCTAGGTGATGAGATGATATTTTTTTGTATGCAAAGGACAACCTATGTTGGGCTGAACAACCTCTTACAGCCTTTCCTAGGAAAAAACAGGGCTCCAGTTTTCAGCACCAGGGTGCTCACAGAAACCTGCTAGCCACCTCCTTGCCACTCACCCAGTGAGTGTAACAGAAAGTGGAGTCACAGGTCAGATTAGGCATATTTTTTTCCATTTTCCCCAAAATTTGTGCTATTAAGAAAGATTAGTCTGGCAGGGTTGAGGACTTAGCAGTTGCTTTACTCCAGTATGAGAGCAGGGCTGTCTCCCTGACTCTGGGAGAGGCTGTGTGTATACGGACCTGGATCTGTTGGAGTCCATGCTGGGGAGAGAGCTTCCTGCGCTTTCTCCCCTTCTGGATTTGGAGTATGTTGGCAGGTGTTGTGGGGAACGACAGCTCCCATGTGCGAGCCAAGGATATCAGGCAGCGCTACGATTTGAGGGTGGGAGCAACAGCAGTGCATGTGAATAGCCGCAGTTTGCAACAGAGCGGGTTCGACCCTCAGTTCACGCAAACAGTCCTTGAAGTCCAAAGGGGAGTGTGCCCGTAAGGAGCGTAGCAGCATTGGTGTAGGGGCAGGAAATACCTGTGGGTTTGTTTCACCTTTTTCTTCCTGGGATATGGGCCCCAGTGAGCTGTGCATAGGAAAAGCTACACCAGCCTGTTTACAAAACACCGCTTGTGTTGGTTTAAACGTAGGCAAGGCCACAGAGTGTGAGGTCTGTTGCTCTCAGAGTTGAGCTGCCGGTGGAGTATTTGAGGCTGGGAAACCCTGACCAGCCTAGCACAGTGCTGTGTAGCAGGCATGACAATGCCATGTAAAAGAAGTCCCCTGAAAGGCTTTCAGAAGTCAGAGCAGCTATACAACAGCCTGGGAGCTTGTTAGCTCCCTTGCTACATCTGCCTTGAGATGAACAAGAGCCCCCATCAATGCCATTTCGCCCTTCTGTACCTCAGGCCCTGCGCCCATCCCACCTGCTCAGGACAGACCCCAGGACAGATACACAGACAGACAGTGATGCACTTGCTTTTCCCCCCACACTTCTTTTTCTCCCCTTTTTCCTCCATGGCTTTTTGCTTTTAAAGGTTGCTGCTGACAAATCTATCTATTTGGGGCAAATTGTCAGTGAGAAACTTCCGCTCGAACTCTTTGGGACAAAACTGCCTCTTTGAAAGGGTAAATCCCGTTGCATGAAGGTCTGAACAATGGCCAAATGTGTTGCTGCTACTGCTGCCGCTGCTGCTGAGGCTGGGGCTGTGACAAAGAGCGGATTAATTGGTGCCGCGGCTGACTGGTTCGAGATGGCTCCACTCAGCCCGCGCTGCAGGGAGCCCCATTGACTGGGCCCCGAGTCCCACTTTTCACAAACTCCAAACAAAAGTCAATTTCTTTTTTATAAGGCGAGGGAAGAAAAAAAAAAAATCAGTTCATGTTTGAGCTCGGGAAGTTGACTTGTTGGATTATAGGGCGTCATGCTCTCTCTGTCTGTCTCTCCGATGCTTTTAAGTTGCTTCTCCCTCTAAGAGAAGAGTGAGGGGGAAAACATGGAAGCAAAAGTGAGCCATCCCCATCAACATATGAACATGAGAGTGGGCTCTGGGGATAAAAAGCTACCGAACAGCCCACACTTTGTAACTGTGCTGGGGACTCAGCTGAAGCTCTTATTTAGTGGAGATAAACTTCTGTAGCTGTCTGATGCTGTTCTCAAAGGTGTCTGCAGCACATTCTGTCCTTAGGTAGCTAGCGCTATCAGGCAATGAGACTGAATTGGTGTGATCAAAGTCATCATATCCATACAGGATTTCATGACTGGCAAGGTCTTGTGCCCTCTTCTAACAATGATGGTTTTCTCATGTGAAAGCAGGCAACACAACTAGATGTCTTGTGTCCTCATTGAATTGACTTTGACTTCCGCTGACTGTAAGCAGGTCCCACCAGGGAACACAGAGTGAGATTCCCAAGTGATACGTCCCATGCACTCAGAAAAACTATAATAGAGATAGGCGCAATCAGAGAGAGAGAGTGGAAAAAAGAAACAAAAACAGGGGATTACTCTTGTGCATACGGATGTTAATAGCCATTACCAAGTTGGCACAGTTTCTGCAGCTGAGGTTATACTGGAGCATTTTAGGAAGTTAATCCTTGTAATTGCTTTGATAATCTCATGGTATTTGAGATATCACTTAATCAATATTTAGCTTTTATTTTGGAAAATAGTGATCCCCAAGTGAAAGAGAGGCTATTATCAGATGTAACTGCTGACCCTCTCCTCCTGGCGGTGGTATAGTATCAGATCTCCTCATTACCTGCAATTTATTTGCGTATATTTTGTCTTTGCAGGGGGAACATTTCACAGTGAATTCTATTTCTCCCTTTTCTGCAGAGTGAATACTTTGATCTGGCTCTCACTAATTGCTTTGACACACTGGGGAGGGAGTACTGCATCTAACAGTTAAAGTTACTTCCCCTGATTTTTTAAACATAATTTTCTGCAACCTATTTCAACTTCAACAGGAAACACAGTGTGTTTTATCATCCACAACTTTGCTACAGACTATATGGCAAGCAAACAGAACTTGAAACTAAGGTAGAAGGGGACAGAGTGCAGCAGTTACAATTTCTCAGTTTAAGTCGAAGTTCATGATAATTTTTACATGTTATGTCTCTGTGCACTCTGTGCACAAACTTGTTTTTCTTAAGGTCCACATAAAGTGATTGCAGATTTTATTCCATTCAGTTTTCAAGTGGAACTAACTTTGTAAAAATGGGTACAGTGAGAGCCGAACAGTAGGAACATCTGTTCATGTTATCCATGTAGCTCTTCAAGTATAGTCTAACTTGAAAAGAGCCTCTGGCTTCATTGCTGAGCTGTAGGATTGAACCCCCAACCCGAACCTTTGGCTGTGACCTTCACTATGCCACAGCATTTGCTTTTACCCTATACGATATTCTTTAGCTGTCGGCTAACCTGATACTGGAAAGCCTCTGCTATTTTCTCAGCCTGATCCTCTTTCTATCTCTATTGTGTATCTCTCTATCCTTCAGAATTAATCCATCTCTGATTTTATCAGGAAACAGAGAGAGCCATGAAGCAATCAATCTGTAGAAAGGTAAATTATTGATTTCATTGTTCTCCCTTTTCTTCCTCCTTGCAAGGATCCTTCAAGGAAACTATGAAGATACGAAAGGTGAAATCTCTCTTATTTTACGTTAAGTCTGGCATAGAGGCCTACAGGAAGCAGGGACATTCTGTGCTGGGATTTTCCTTTCTCTTGGGTTTGCCTCTAAAATCTTCTTCGTTTCCTAAGAGGAGCTTCATTAGCGTACAGAAAACAATACAAAGAATTATCCTTTCCATTGTGCCCTTGTTCTTACTCTTCTGACTGGCTGGTACGGAGCTCTCCTAAAACTCAAGATGGCAATTTTCAGCAGAGCAGCCGAGTTGTGGGGAACTCCAAGGGAAGGAATGGTCTGATATGTCAAAGGTGTTGGAAAAATCAAAAGGAAAGAGGCTGGAGAAGAGGCGGTTAGAAGGACATCATTAGTGATTTTAGAGAGAGCAATTCCTGCAGAGTGAAGTGGCTGAAAACCAGTCTGCTGAGTGTCAGAGAGGTGAGTTCAAGAGAATGGGAGTAAACTAGTCATTTGAAAGGATAAGAGGTAAAGGAGATGAGAAAGGCATAATGGTATGTAGAGGAGGGTTGTTTCTGCAGGGACTTCAGAGGCTTATTTGAAAACCGATGAAGAGGGCCATCCATATAAAGAGTGTGCAGGGGAGTCTGGAGAAGGAAAGTGCTAATCAAAGAATGAGTAGGGATGGGAGGAGGCTGAAGAAAGTGTTTTTTTTTTTCCAAGGATAAATGCAGAGATGCAGAGGATGAACACAAGGCTCCAGAGGCATTCACCAGACCATGAGCCTGGATGAAATAAGGCAGTGTAGAGGATGGCAGAGTTAGCAGTTAGTGGGTGTGTAAAGGCAACAAGGGAAGCTGCGAGGATGGTTATGGGTAACTATCATCAGATTGATGGGCTCAAGGGAGGACAAAGCAAGACAAAGAAGGAGCCAAAAGGTAACTGGAAAATGCACAAGGTGTAAAAGGCACAAACAGCCATGCAGAGAGGGTTGAGCTGTCAGCTGAAACTTGAATCTTTTAAAATAGGACTCGAGCTGCAAAAATCAACAAGAGAAACCCAATCAGCAACAGCAACAGTGAGGAGGAGGAATGGTTACCAGGAACACACTACAAGGCAGCAGAGAAGAAAAGAAAGGGAGAAAGGGACCAGCACCACAGCTGGCAGATGTGACAGAATTCACAGTGAGGCAAAGACAACTGGGGAGAAGGCAGTGCCATTACGTACCAGAGATTTTGACACATTAATCTAGTTTTAGGTGTGGCCATAAGGGTTTCCAAAGCCCATAGTCTTGCCTCAGTTGACATAGTCGGGAAATATAAAGGAGACTCTTCAAATAAAACAACAACAGCCAGGGAGGAATCTATGAATTCTCTTATTTTCTTTTTCATCCAGCTTCTCAGATACCAGGATTTGCGTCTTGGACAGATAGACTTGCCTCCTGAGCCTGTCATAGTTGTTCCCTAGGTAGGCAGTCTAGTGTTCAGCAAAGCGCTCTCCTGTTAGGGGTGAGCAAAGTACTTTCATTTCACTCCATGTTTTCCCTTTGGTGCCTAACATACAGATACCTATATCAGCCTGGAGGCACTTAAAGTACCTGATTTTGGAGAGAAATCCTTTTCTTTCCCTACATCTCTGCTATTGCGCAATGCTCAGTAGCTCAGCTAACTTTCCTGTGTCTGACTGCTTCGTAAGTCTAGTCTAGCTCATGCACAAAGCTCTGGCCATGTGAAGGGGTCTGAAGAGACATAAGAATATGAATTGTGCTTTTTTATATCATGTGGATGGCTCTTGGCTTGCAAGAGAAGCAGGCCTGTTGCACTGAAACTTTACTAAAGTGATCCTTGCATTGGGCACTCTTTGCTGGCATAAGTTAGGCAATTGAGTAGAGTTGATTTTTAATGATTTTTTGATGTCTGACAGATACGCAGATGTTACAGTACCTACCAGGATGCCAGCTGCACTAGTTGCACTGTGTTCACCCCAAGTGGAGCCACCTTCTCAGCCCCATTGGGTAAACGTGCAACCTCGGTGTGGGGACAGTTAGGTATTGCTGAGTGTAAAGACAAGACTGCTGCAGAGCGTCAAGGTGATCAGAGGTGTTCAAGCCTTCTGCTTCTCAGAGCCCAGGCTGCCTCTGCCAGGCTGCCAGGCAGGGCAAGAGGCACCATCTTTTTTCATGTAAGTCAAACACATCTGGTATGCAAACCACCAAGAGGCAACAACTGTGCAGCATTGCTCTGCTTTGTATAAGGTCACATTTGAGAATTGAGTTCACTCTAAAGCTGCAAAGGACAATGACTGACATCTCTGTTTCTGTTGAGTTCTTGGCTTCTCCTCTACAGAAAAGTTCAGAGGATGGAGAAAGCTCATCCTCATATGAGCCTCCAGGGCTGGGAAGTCAGCTCATCCCACCCCTCAAGGCTGAGAAAGTGGCAAAATGGATTTTCTAGTCCAGGTGATAAAACTGGAGTTGGAGCGTTTGTAGTTCTTGAGGTCCAACTCCAGTCCTGCTAAGGCAGTTGGATTCAGTGAGCTATGTGCCCAGGACTTCACTACCAGTTTGACCTAGAAAAGATCATTTTTGTGTTGTGAGAAGATGAATTTGATGCATTCCAGGACCCCTGGTTTACACTCTCTGCCTGTAACTTCTTTTTATAGTTATTTGTGTGAAATTGTTGTTGTTTCTGAATGACAACTGAGCATAACTTAATCTAAGTGCACACTACCAGGTTCTGCAAGGCTAACTGGCAAAAATAACTGATTTTCTCTAGAAAAAGTGAGCCAGGTGAGCTGGAGGGACACATCAGCCTCTAGCTGCTGCCTCCTTCACAGGCCGTGAAATATGACTTTAATGTCAGAGTTGGAAAGTTAAGTCCAGCTTTGGGTACACACAACTCTGTGAGTTGTGTCAAGAAGAGAGATAACGAATCTCGGTTGCTGTGAAGTGTTTCCACAGATCACTTATTTGGTTTGAAATAACAAGATCTAAAGTGTCTGTTATGTTCATTACCAAGCAAAATGTCTCATGCTTTATTCTACTGAGTGTTAACCAGGTTTTCCCAATTAATTTGTCATTGTATTATTTAAGATGCAAAGGCAGTTAAAACAGTATCACAAGATATCTAAACTATTTTCATCAGAGCCCTCTGTAGTGCTTGGTAATGTATAAACAAACAGGAGATTAATTTTACTTGACTTTAGTAATCTGAATTGTGGAATTGGTTATCTCCATCTCCTTTTATGCTGAGAAAAAGGCATTTTTATGATGCAATCCTCAGATATATTTTAGATTTTGAATTTAGGATGAGATTAATTGTATCATAAAAGTACCGGTTTAGTAGATGCCCTGAAAGTAGCTGTCGACTTCTCGTCAGGTGAATCCCAGACGAGATCTTTAAGGATCTTACTGCTTAAGAGGGCAAAAAGGACAAAAGGTAGAAGAATGTAAATATCATTGTCTTCTTCTCACAAACGGAGAAGAGAAGTGCAGGGCGACTGAAGGTGGGATTCATCTGACCACAAACCAGACATTTGCAGTACTAACTGTAGATGTTCAGGTTTGGTATGTGGATTCTTCATAGTCAATTGGGAGAAAATTCTTCTGGGACGCAGCACTTCTGGGTTAGTAGTTGCACGACATCCTTCATTCCACTGACTCTCAAGGCATCCAGTCTCACAGGGTTCAGAGGCAGATATCTTCACGTGGATATTAAAAGTCAGGTGAGATTAATCTGGGAGATTCATCATGGGACATTTGTGTTGGTGCCTGAGAATGAGCCCAGTTTTCCTAAGAAAATGGTGATTTCCTAAGAGAATGGTGAAGCCATTAGCTGAAGACCTCTTGCTTTAGTACAAATATTCTTTCTGAGGCAGAGCCTGACACTGGGGATCCTGAAAGCTTTCATCATGAAGGACAGTACCTAACCATTGGTGTGGGATCACTTGTCTACCAACGTGTCTGTCCTCTGAATGGTCGGGTAAAACGTTGCCTGGTTGCAGTGTTCAGTTGGAGCAGGGTAGAGCTCTCAGCCTGTATTCACTCTCCAGCTGTCCAGTGGCAGTGACTTCCAGAGGGAAGGAAGGTGTACTTCTTCTGTTCTGCATCTTGATCCCATACAAGTAATTTGATTGTCTTTCCTCAGCAATCAAACTCACATGCCGCCAAACCTCCTTGGAGACCTTGCAGGCAGAAATGTAGAAGACATGTTTAACTGAAGATATTTTTTGAAAGTGGCATGGTTCAAATTTCCTCAGTTATGTATCCAACGTATACACGGCATGCTTGGGAGGATGGTTAATATACTTTGCACCACTTGATTGGAGAATGGAGCAAAGCAGTAGACACCATCTTACACACCAATTATTCTGTTAGAAAATGTGTACATGCTGGCAAAATGAAACCACCAAAAAAAAAAAAAATTGGCTATTTGAAAACTCAGACTTTTGGTTTCGCCTGTTGCATTTTGCATGTCTACAGCTTTCATACCCAATTGGTTCAAGGCCTTTTTTTTTTTTTTGGTGATGTAAATTTTAAGCACAGTACATTCTGTCCAGGAATATGGTTTGCACAGTCAGATATTTGTGCAGTGATGTACATCTGGTTGTTTATAGTAGGGAGCAATTATTACTCTCTTCTACCCTGCTCTGTTGTTCTCTGCTGAGTAGAGAAAACTACGAACAATTAATTTCATGTCTATTCCATACGCCAAAGAAGCACTCTCAATCTTTACTTTCAAGAAGCAATTAACTTCAGGTTTATTAGTCAAGTTGTGCTATGAAGTTTCAATCTTTCATTGTACACTCTGAATTTTAATTACAATTTATTAAAATAATTTAATTGACTTCAGTCAATGGGCGTGAATGAGGGCAGAATTTCCCTGAGAAAGCTGTAGACAGAAGAAAAGGCCACCCATCCTAAATGCCTTCTGCCTGCCCTTTTTTGGGTTGCATCAGACTGTTTGAAAGAAGGCTGCATTTATCATCTTTGATGCCTCCAGCTCAATGGTCAATTCATATTAGATTCCACAAAAGGCAGTGAACCAAATTCATCTCTGATACAATTCCATTGACTTCAATGGTCTTACCACAGGGATTAATCTGGCCTAATATTATAGTATTAGAATGCGTGTGTGTGTACTATTAGCCCAGACTCTTTGCTGAAGATCATGCCGTGTAAAAGCTGATAGCTGCTGCAGTTGCAATTTGCTCAAGAAATCCCATTCCTTTTGTTGACCCACTGAAGTTCACATTCCAGAAAAAAAAAAAAAAAGAAAAAAAAGGAGAGAGACCAGAACCCCCTCCAAATCCCTAACCAATTTGAAACCACAGCTGAATTTAGATGCATATTTGCTAATTTGGTTTATTATGCATGCAAATATTGGTATAAAAGGTGTTTCAATTATTTTCTAAGGCAGAGACCTATGCATTATCCGCAGCCACAAAGAGTTTAAATGGAGTTATTTTTCCCTGCCTATAATCGTTCTCCCTTTTAAGTACCCAGGCAGAAAAAGTAAGTTTACTGCTTCTAGCACAATGGCTCTCTTCACTTTTAGGTTTGGGAGACCTGGGTGACCTACGAAAGTTAATTAGAAGGTTAACAAAGACTAAGGCAGAGTAGAATACAGCGCCTCTCCTCCAGCCAAAGATGTCATCCATTAATTAGGGAAATCGTTAAGGTGGCCTTTATTGAGTCCATAGAAAATCGGCAGTTGGCGGTCGACAGTTTTGATCAGATTTTCCTCTCCCCAGTAATACTACCCTTAATGGTAGGAGACGCGGAGGGTTCAGGGTGGGATGGGAGGGGTACAGGGGAAAGTGTGTGTGCGCGTAGCGGGAGTATGTGTTTCAGCGACATTACAGTTAAACAGCCGCCAATTGTGACGGCTTTGATTCTCAGGCTTACATGGCATACTTTTTCCATGATGTAATCTTTATTGAACCTGGAAGCTTGGGGGTGGGGGGCAGGGGGCAAGTGAAACTTGCTGCTGCCGCTGCCGCTGCTGCCTCTCAGCCGCAGGAAGCCCTGGGAGTTAATATTGCAGTCATCATAGGCAGAGCTTGCCGCTTTCGCATAGTAATATGCTATCTGACTCCCCTTCCCTCCTAACCCAAGACTGTCTGCTTCTAGCAATGAGAGCAAACAACCATCTGCACAACAGACCCTTCATTTGTCCGTGAATACATTCACTTTAAAGTTGAAGGGCCTTTTTGAAGACCTTAGATTTTTTTTTTTTAATACTGGTTTTTCCCACTACAGTACCAAAGTGGTGTTGCTATGGAGAATTTCAAGTGAAACGTTAGACAGTCCTGGCATTTTAACATGTATATATTTTAACCTACTGGGAGAATTGGCTGGTGGAGGTCTTTACCAGTTCAGTTTTGACATTTTTCCCTACACGTTGAATAAGCTATGTCAAGGACAGTGATTACAGCAAGTCCAGCCTGTTCAGTGTTGTAACCAAGTGACCTAGCATTGAAGAACTGTTTTGTTTGAACATAGGAAGCCATCACCTTCCAGAGGAGGAAGGCAAAAACAAAGGCTACTGCAATCTAGGGTGTTTATGTTAAAGTAATGCTGTCCCAGCCCTGACGTCCTGGAACCTATTGCCTGGAGCCATTATTTTGAGGGTTTTAGAAAATGTGGAATCATGAGCTGTTTGGATATCTGCAGGACTATACCCTGTGCAACACATGATACAAAATGTCTTAGGAAGATTTAAATAAATAGAACAATTGGATGAATAATACTTTAATTGACTGTTCTTCTTCAGGATAAATCATACATAGTTCCTGGCCACTAAAGACCAACAAGCTACTAAAAAAAAACTTGTACTTGTTCTTGCACCTCATATTCTGGTAAAAAGCTTCTTCACGTTAGCAGGAATTTGTCTACCAGAAAGAATTCAAATGTGAAATACCAAGGAAAAAAGTCTACATTTTAGAAACAGGTTTTAATATGCACAGGGCAACATCTGCCTTATTGCCTATATCTTTCTGCACACTGCAGTAGATAGCACTTTATTTTGTATGTAGCCTATAATTCAAGATCTCCCATAAAGTAATTCAAGCTTACTTGGATTTTTAATATGCAAAATATGTCATTTTGAAAGCAAGTATCAGCACAGCAAGAGTAGCAAAGAAATGCCAAGCTGCTTCCGATGTGCTCCATGTGGCCCTCGGCTTTTCTGCGTCCTTCTTCTTCTGTCAAAAGGGAGATGGAGTAAGGTATACTCCAAGAGTAAGGCTTTCTCCATGCTTTGAAGAGCTCCCGGAGAATTGTGATTTGACCTGGAGAGGTGTTGTGTTCCCACAGCTCTGTTTTGGACCTTTTTCTCCTTTAGGCTAAGAGACAAACTAACTCACCCATTGTGTAACCACTGAGATCCCCACATAAAGTGCTATAAGAGGGCTGCACACTATTATTCTTTTATTATGGAGCAGCAGTGGCTGTTCAAGAGTTACTGTGGATTTTTATATGTTTTCCTACTGCCTTTTGTCTTCTAGTAGCAGTCCTGTGGCTTTGAGAGCTTTGGTCTCCGACTAGAGGAGGGTTCCTAAATTTAAGGTGGCATCTTTATGAGGCTTTGGAAATAATTCTGGGTAGGTGAATGCAGGATTTCTGTTGCTTAGACATATTTTTGTCTCACTGTAGCTTCCATATTAAAAGCCATGTGAGGGAGGAGAGCTGCTGTCAGTGTTAACTTCAGTACTCCTGCGGTGAATTTCCTGGAAATATTGAATAAAGCCCCTTGTAAGCAGTGCATTAGTAATGGAGATGTTCTCGAGGGTATGGACAGGCTGAAATCTCAAGGGTGGGAGGGGATTCTTGTAGCTATAGCTATAGGAAGCATGTGAATGATGAGAAGGTGACTTACACATGTTTGGTTTTTTTTTCTCAGCTGATGTTCCTCGAGTTGCAGCCCAAATTAATAACCTTAGTATGGAACTTTACTGGATTTTTCACAAGATTTTTTTTTCCCTTGGTCGCTGTGATTGGGAGCAAAGCAGACACAAATCATTGCAAACACAATTTGACAGTGACATAGTTAGTACAGCTTTGAGAAGGCTGATAAAGGGTGCACAGCAATATTACTTTTTAACTGTATTTAATATAGCAGCACTAAGTGACTGAGAAAGGGGCAAAGTGGTTTGGGTTGGTTGTTTTGTTTTTTTTTTTTTAATCCACTTATTTTTAGATTTCCTAAAACAGTACAGGAAGGAATCAGTACAGCAGAAAAGGAAAAAGAAGTCCAGTCAAAACTGCAGGAAGTTCTCTGGATGTCTAGGAGCCTGGTTTTGGCTGCTTGTGCAGCTTCTCCCCCTGCAGTCTTCTCTAAAAGAATAGTGGAAATGGATATCTGGGAAAGCCTGGATATCTAGAAAGCAGATAATTCCACCTAGCTTTAGGCACCTGCTCCTACTTTAGTGTCCTAAGTGTCTTTTTTCTATTCAAGTAGGACAGAGCAACACTTGTAAAGCTTGTTTTTTTGACCTGTTTCAGACTCCCATGTCAAGATGAGATGAACTGTGCCCTCAACATGCCTATTCCCCTCCTTGGAGTATAAAGGGAATGTGAACAACAGCTTCATCTGAGTTAGGCTCAGCCTTAAAATTGAGCACTGTAGCTAAACCAGAAGCATTTTCTAGTGAAGGAACATCAGCATATCTAGATTGCAGTGTAATACCTTGTGGGATGTTGTGAGCTAAACAGGAGGAATGGAGAATCACAGGAGAGTTATGAGATGGAAAAGGAGCTCGCTAGAGAAAATAGGTGCCCAATTTATACTTTTAATAAATATCTGGGTGCAAAACATAGCGGCATCAGCTACACAGAGAAGGATGGGAATATCCAACAGGGAGAGCTGACAGCCTTTACAAATAGAATGGAAATGATTTGTAGTCACGTAAAATGCCCTTATGGATGAATCGGAAGGATTTCTGCTTGAAGCCAGAAGTTCATTACACAGAAATACAAAAGGGAAAAAAAAGTCCTCCTTCTGTCACTGACAACACTCTGACCATGAGACACTAAAGTTATAAGGTTGCCAAGTAGGCAAATGCAATTCTAGGTTATGTCAAATGAGCTGTTTCTAGTAGAGAAAGAAAATCAGGAATGCTGTGCTCTGCCATGCACTGAAACTTCCTGTGAAATCCTGTGAACAAAACCCACAGAAATGGAGGATATCACAAGTGACTAAAATAAGGTCTAAAGACCCTAGAAAAGAGCATGAGACTTTGCAGAAGGGATTAAAGCAACATCTGAAGGCTTTGCTGAAAGGCTTGGGAGATGGCCTGAGACTGGAGGTAATATTTTTGGGGGGCAGCAGAGGCTGGAATGAGTTCAAAATAGATGAATAAGGAACCAGTAACCAGATGGCTGAGGACCAGCAGCTTTTCCGGGGACAGGGGAGGCCAAGGAATCTTTGGCAAGCTTGGAGGTTGCTAACTGAGCAGGATGGCAGTGAGGATTTAAAAAGCTAAAAATATCAACAGCACAAGGAAATCAGAAAGTTGCAAAAGTCAGAATTGGTGGAATTGATGTGGAATTAAGGCTGTCAGAGGACTTCTATTGCCTAGCCTTACCTAACACTGTCACAACTGCAGAAAACAGAAGGGAAGAAGTCAAACAAACTGTCCCAATATATAAGAAACTGCCAAAAAAAATTGCAGTGAATGATCTGAGGAGGTAAACACAGAATCTTTTTGTCACCTTTTAACATCTAGACCAAATCAGTGGCAGAGAAGATGGACAGCAGAAGTGTTTCCCAGGAACCAAACAGGTCTGAAGCACTACATGCAGCAAAAAAAGGACTCAGTTTTTCACTCCAGTCCAGAACTGGGGCACGCCATCCGAAGCCTGAAACCAACCCGCTAGGCTGGAACTCAGCAAGGATCTCAGAGAAAAGAAGGGAAGAATCTACCTAAGCTGGCGGGGAACCTGAGGAGCCTTCCCTCTTGGCACCTCTCCAGCAAGGGCTGCCAAGATGCTTTGGCAACGGCCCAGTTTAGAGGGACTCAGCTGGGCTTGGCCTGGCCTGCAAAGATAAGTGAAAGGAGTCCAGAGGTGTTCTGAGAGGTGCTGGAATTTGCCACGGGGCTCGGGTGCAGCTGTACGCTGAAAGGTGACATTGCTGTGGGAGAGAGACAGGAGCCCAGCAGTGGACAGAGTATGGGCCAGAGTGTGATACACAGGATGGGAATCCTCCTGATGGCACTTCTAAGTGATTAGAAGAAACAATACAATCAGTTTGTGTGATGAGGAAAATGGTTGCTATGGGAAGCAGCCCTGTTAACTGGTGGTTTAAGGGGGGCAAGTAGGGAAATATTGCATTAAGGACAGTGAGGAGTGTGGCCAAACCAGAGTAACTGGTGGTATGCACTGAAAGCCCTTGCCCAGCTTTGAAGGGGAAAAATAGCAGCTTATTAACCTGGAAGTCAAAGTGTGAAAGTACAAGGGGCAGAGCTGCTGACCCAGCCTTGTTAGGCAGGTGCATTGGCTGTGGCCAAATGTGTGAGGGGTTACCAGCTCAGGGGAGCAGTGGGCATCAGCTGAGCATCCAGGTCGTTGTGTGAGCATGGGCTGAAGTGAGAAGAGACCGTGGTAGGGACCCTGCAGCCTGCTCTGCAGCTTGTTATGAAAGGCTGGTTTCTGAATGCTGGCACCTAGACTGGCACCCTTGCAGATGCTGCATGGATGAAGCAGATGAGCTGAAAGCATCTGATCTGTAAGGCATGAGTGACCTTGCTTATAGGAGAAGAAGGTATTATAACACAGTCTGTGCTCTGCTAGTAAAAGAAAGCTGGGGAGGATCCAAGATTTGCCTTGGGATCAGGGAAATCTTGGCAGTGAATGCTCCTGTGCATCAGAGATGGCACCTGCATAAGCAGGTTGCTTTGGAGCAGTGCTGAAACTTTGAAGCTAATCCCATGATGACCCTCACTTGCTGCAGGTTGGTTTAGTGATAGAGCACCTGTAGCACGTATAAGCTCATCTCCTGTAAGAGAACACTACTTGGGAAGCTCAGATGCACACCAAACATGCTCCAAGAATCCCACCCGCTTGGTGTGGTGGGGTGTTTGGTCCAGAGAAGCTGACTAAATGTTATATGAAGGAAACCCCACAGGTTGCATGCAGTGTAGATTTGAGGGCCAATAATTTTTTCAGTCCTCTCTGGAGCCAAAGTACTTGCTAACACGATCACAGCCAGAGGATATGGTAACTGTGTGGTTGCGAGTTATGGCAGCAAACAGAGAAAAGGTGAGCACTGGGTCAGGAAGTCTTTTAGTGGCTCTAGTTAATGAAAAAGACTATGAAGCTGTGCCTCTGGTAAGAGTTCAAGAATGGTTCCTCTGAGACCTGAAGTCACTGGTTTTACTTCATAATGAAGACTCAAGACTCATTGTTAGAGGCACTGACCCATTAAACTGCCCCACATTGTCTGAGGAGAAGGCATTGTACAGACCACTGAAGACCTAAAGGTGCCTTCAGCGGTAACTTGGATGTCATCCACAGGTCTGGTTAAGGGAGGCTATAGTGTGTGCCTCAGTACAAAGTAGAATATGCTGAATAAAGGAATCCCATAGTAGGCGCAGTTGCTGTCATGGAAGGATACCACCCTGGATATCGCAGCTTTTCAGTCTGGTTTCCATACTCAGTTTTAAGAAGAATTGGCAAGTGGCAGTGGAAGCAAAGAGCAGGGGTGAAGGGCGGGAGACAGCATTTCTACTGCGTCAGTAAGCAGCACTTGAAAGTGCCGGCTTCTGGCTGACACTGAGTGATCTTGGAAGCGGTCACTGCAAAACAGGTCACTCTTAGCCTGTCCGCTGTGCCGAGATGGCTCTGGGCACACTTGGAGACTGCTGGTAAGAAAGACTGCATTTACAACCAGCCTGGGATCAGATCAAGGCAGCCACTGATCTTCAGCTTCCTGAAATGAAAGTTGCTCTGAAAAGAGGTACCTTCTTATGGACACGCAACCCGACGAGAGAGTTTTCTCTAACAAAAAAGAAAAGTACAACTGTGCACAGGGCTGGGCAATTTCCCAGGCAGTCACAGATGTGCAGAGTTTTGTGGGACTCTGAATTTACTACGAAGGGCTTATTTGTGGATTTGCCAGTGTTGCAGAGACACGACATAAACTGTGTGAGAGAGAGATACCAACTGCAGTGGCATGTGAGACTTAACCACTTTCAGAATTAGATTTGGTTTTGTCTTGGCAGATCCAGTGTTAAAACTCTTTCATGCAGGACCAGATGCCCTGTAGACCCCAGGCTGCTCTGAAACAAGAACACAAGGGATTTGTGAAGTTCAAGATTTAATACTTAATTTATAATGTTGAAGATCTAGTATCAACAGTAGTCTAACTAATCCAGAGACATTGAAAACAGGAGTTCAGAGAGGCAGTTTGCCTGGAAATGGGAGCAGTGGTGGGGTTTTGTACTCACACCCATGTCTCAGAATAAGTCCGAGCTGCCTGGTAGAAGTGAGTTGCAAACGTTGCCCCAAGCCAGATTGCTTGGAAAAGGTAATATAGAAGAGAAGATTGTCTCTCCACTCCCATAACATGTTTGGGTGCAAAGGTTTCTGGTGGGTGCCCTGAATGTTACTAGACATGAGATATGCAAAAGAAATTTAGATACTTCCCAAAGACTCTGCCTTGGATGTAGCACACTGGGTAATGTGCAATTGGTAACTGGCAAATGTACTCATCTATGAGTACTGCAGAACTGTCATTGCAACAAAGAGATGAAAGAGAAAATTGTGTAAAATGTAGGAAAACCTATCCAGTGATGGTTCTGGTACAAACTGATGATCCTAAATACCTCATTGCTCAGTCCTGAGCTATACTAGAGTTTTGAAACTGCCAGATATTTGGAGAATGTAAAAAATCTTAGGCAAACTATTAGAGGATTTGTGCTGAGTAAAGCACCAGAAAAAAAAAAAAAGCAAATTTGGCAAGAAATGTACTCTTTGTCTAGTCTTGGGGTAGACTAGACATTCAGGAGTAAGGAAGGAGCTGAATAGGATTTATTAGAGAAGGGATGTAAAAAGGAAGCCCAAGGCTTTTCTTTTGGTTTCCTGAACTCCTGCAATCAGGAACATCCGCAATGAGGGACACTGCCACATAGTTGTACACGGCACAAATATACAGCACATTCTATACAGCTAAGGACTGTAGGTCATGTCATCAGCTGGGAAAAATCAGCATAGCTTCATTTACTCTCACAGAACAACACCCATTCCCCCCAGCTGCACATTTGGCTCCTCAGTGCTCTTCTGCTCCACTAAGCGAGCTGTTTTTCCCAGCAAGTTGGTTTTCTGGACGATGCTTTTTGCTGTGGAGGTTGGGAGAAGACCAAGACCTGTTCTCCAAGACCAGACCTTGGGAATAGCCAGGAAAACAACTCCTTACACAGCCACCCTTTGCCACTTTCTTCTCCACCTAAGGTCAACTCAGCAGGCTCGGTTAGGGCAGGTCTCACTCTCTGCTGCAGAGAGGAGCCACTTTCCTGACTGCCAGTTCTGTGGCATGTGTAAGTCCTTAAACTCAGTTTTGGAAAGAAGGAGATTTTGTTTACCTTTTCAAAAAGCTGAGATGGATCCTCAAAGTTTGCCTTTGTCTGATCACTATAAGTCCCTGTTTACATGTCCAGAATACCCAGACAAAATGCATAGTTATGTCAGAGTGAATATAAAATGTAACCTCACCTGCTGCAGTGGGAATGGATAAGGGGAAAGACTGGGAGGGGACAGGATAAACTGAGAACATGATCTAGGAGGCAGTGAAGGGCAGAGACCAGTTTTCACCCTGCATCCTGTACAGTACCTCACCCAATAACTCTGACTGCTGAGGGACTGTGAGGCTTTTCTATGGCATTCAGAACTGAGGAGGGGGGTTTAGTAGAACCAAAGATACGGAGCTGTGTCCTATGAGCTGGAGGGATCTGGGAAGGGCAGAGGCACCCACAGGGGTGGGAACAGAGGTTGGCAGGTACAGACTGAGACGGGGTGGGAGGTATGAAGGAAGTGGGGGTATGTCAGGTTTGCAGCAATAAGAGACCATGCTGGGGACAGCAGGGTGTGGAGAGGAGAAATCTCCCCTTGGAAGAAACATCTGCAAGTCAGCAGCTCCCTGCTCTGTATTTGTTCAACAATGCCACCTGGCATGTCCAGATGAAGGGAGAGGTGGCCCTGGGGTATCTTCTCCTTACCTAGCCCTGCAGGAGTCACCACCTCAGCTCCTAGTCCTTGCACTGGCAGTGCCTGGAGGTCCTAGGTGAGCTGGAAGACCCTCTGTGCTTAACACTCTCAAATCCAGTGGTAGGGAGGGAATAGAGTTGCGTTGCCTGTGGGAGCTCTCCTACTCCAGGGAGACCCTTCAGAGATGCAGGCTGGCAACGAGAATGTGCTACTACTTAATCAGTAGACCTTGCTCTAACAGCCTGTGGAACAAAAGCTTCTTCCTACCATGCTATATTGCTTACAAAGTTGCCACATTGCAAATAAACTGAAAATCCAAACTTCCCAGGTCGTGAACTCCAGGCTGTCGCAGGCTGTGCCAGCGCATGCCAAAGCTCAGAGCACAGCATCCCTCCCAGCACCAGCAATCGCACCCCAGTGTACCGCCCCGTCGAGAGCCTGCAGCCCAAGAAGGCGGCTCAATCCTCCCTCTGCCGGGGTGGTTATCCAGGGAAGCTGAGGAGGATCTGTTCTTTAACTCTGGTGGGCTTGGGATCAGGTTTTCCTTTTGAAATCCTCACCACATGTGCAAACAAGTTGCACTGGGTGGTGTAATTCGAGAGCAAAATTAAATGAAGAGGTGACACACCAACAGTGTACACAAAACAAGGGAAGCGTTTCCAAATCGCGAGCTGCCACGGAGCGAGGAGTTTTTACATAATAGCAAAATTAGGGTTTGGATGACTGGTGTTCTTCAACAAACTTTTCAGAAATATTTCCTGGAGCACACCCAAAGAGAGAATCCTCATTTACCCTATTCCTTTCAGAAGTAATTGAATTCACTTGTTTAGGGTTTCTGCCTCCTCCACCTTTCATTCAGCGGCGATGTGAATTCTGCTAATCTCTCTACAAAACAGTCAATCTCCTCTAGTCTCACTAACCATCATTCAGCCACCCAGTAATGAAAAATTGCTTTGATCCTCTCCATTTACTTCATCTCCAAAAAATATCTCCATTTAAGAAAATGTTAAAAAAATCTTTAATAAACTCTGCCACCAAAAGGAATGTGTATGATTAGTTCAGTAGAATTTTATTTTTCCCCTGCAGTGCCTTGTTTGAGAAACCCTGGGAGTTAAGATAACTGCAAAAGTGGCTTGTAGCTTTGGGAATGGGTATACAGCGTTCATGTGAGTGTTCAAATGGTTGTACAAACTGTGGAAAATCACACAGAGGAAAAGAGGGAAAATGCAGGGAGCGGATTAGTAGGCACTGTTTCTGGATAATGCATTTATGAGTAAATCTCAGTTACCAATTTTTCAAACTGTAGCCATCCTGCTGCATGTGCCTACCAGTGCTGTGTTCACATTGTATTAACTTGGCTAAGGAGGACAGTGCTTTCAACATCTATTCAGGGAGAAGATCTGAAAAACACCTCCCCAGGAGATTACATTACTTGTCAATTGTCTATCTACTGGCCAGAACACTCTCCCTGCATTTTGAGGGGGCAGCTGACTGCGACCTGTCCACCTTCATTGAGTTTACACTTTTTTACTGGTCCATTTTCAAGTGTGAATTTTCACAGCAATTGGCAAAGAATAGAACCTGTTCTAAGAAAACACATCCACAGTCCTTCTTCTCTCTTCTCCTTGGGAAAAGTTCAGAATTGTGGGAAGTGTAAAAAATACCATACTTCTGTCTGAGAGGGGATACATAAAAAGGAAACCTTCCTGGTCCTCATTTTCTCAGGTTCTGTTCTGTGGAAGCCACAAACACAGCCATTTCTTCACTGGTAAAAGTGGATGCCTTTTCTTATTCCTCTTGCCTTTTCTCATTCCTCTACATGCCTTGGAAGAGAGTACAGCCAGCCTGATACAGCACAAATCTCCGCTATTTCTGTGATTAATTTACGGGCTATTTTCCTTATGCCTGCTATTCCGAGTCATCATATGATGAGATCTGCTGCTGTGTAATACTCTGTAACACCTGGAAAAAAGTTACCGCTCTTTGAAGTCATGTAGCACTCTTCAGGAGAGAATCGCAAGGCGCACTGCAAACACTTGGAGCCAGATCAAGGGAACGGTGCGAGTGAGTCATTTTACTTGAATGAAATACACTTCCATTCCTCACACAAATATGCGTCTATATGTGTGCTTTTATTTTCCTGGACACATTAGTTTTAGTTATTTACCCATTTGTGCTCCAGATAATTACATGCTGCGGATTCAATTGGATGCAGATTTATTCTTCACTTCCTGTCCTAAATTCTCTGCAATTAAACAGCTGCTGTGTGCTTGGTGTAATAAATTTACACAAAATCTGGGATGGTTTGGCATAGCAGAAAGGTTGTTTGGCACGGGCTTAGGACGGCTACATTACGTACAACTGGCAACCCCTGCATGGGTTATGCCTTCTCTCCCAAATGAGAATCGCCCTACCGCTATATGCAACCGGAACGGGCCGTTTGCATGACAGAAATGTTTACAAATTTACAACTTGTTTTACTTGGCAGTTTTGAATATTCTCTCCCAACCTGAAAAAGATAATTTCCTTAGCTTTCCTGGGCCAAGTCTTTTGGGAAGACCTAGTTGGAAAGCAGTAATAAGAAGAAATTCTTCAGGAAGCCTCTGTCTGCAGAAATACCTCCACATCATTTTACCAAGTGGAGCTTTCTCCCTCTGCTGCTGAGAAGGGTAAGAATTAGAGGAGGGACCTCTTTTATGGGCTTCTGTGCATATTGCAGCATTTTACACTGTTATTAAATAAATGCGGATCAGATGGTGATTTTGTCCTTTGCAAGGGTACACAGTGTGCAGCATTTCTCAGTCCTCGCTGACCTGCGCCCATCCGCCTCCCTGGGGAGCAGATTTTACAGCCCCCAGTCAGACAGCTCCCCTTTGATATCTGCCTGCCCTCCACAGCCCCAGATGACTGCAGTTGGTGTGCCAGCGTGAACGGCACACAACCCTTTTAGGGGAGCAGATGTAAAGTGGGGCCTGCAGACTGGAACTAGCGATGTGCTTCTGTTTATGAGTTAGCACATGTGTCTTTTTGTTTCCTGATACCTTCTGCATAATGAAGTCAATGAGAGTTAAACTCCTCAGCTGTGATTCACATATTCATTAATCTCCTGCAGTAACAAGTACAAATTTTATAGCGCCTACAGTACGCTTATTACCAATGTAAACAACTTGCTGCATCCAAAAAAAAAAAAAGTGTTGCAGGAATTAGGTCCCATTGTATTGAACTGAAGGGAGGAAGAGTTAGAAGAATTTGCTATGCGCTGCTTCCTGGGCCCAGGCGGCTGCGATCTGGTTATTGCACGGCAGTAGTTCTGGATCTTCGAGAGAGAGCTAACCCCATTGTCTCCACAAGTGTCATCGGGGTTTGCTGGGGCCACGCAAGGAATTAGCAGGGATTTAGCAAACCCTGGGAGTCCCTAAAAAGTGCCTAGAGAAACAGCACATCTGAAAGCAAGACAGATTATTTATTTAACTTGTCAATTCAGGGGTGAAATGATGCCCAGGCAAACGCAGAGAGCAGATCACATTGGGTTTCTTCAGCAGGAGCTCCCGAGGTAGCTTCTGTCCCAGAGACCGCCCCACAGGCTGGCTTTTGGGGTCGCATGCTAAGTCATACCCCTCTCCCAAAGGGCTCTGAAGGCATTTCTGTGCTGTATCTGCTCCCACCCTGTCTCGACAGAGTTGCACTATTGTGGTTCCCTTCAGACACCCGCACGTGGTACCCGTGCAGCTGCAGGACCGCAGATGCCTCTGGGATTAAAGAGAATGTGACGTGCCCAGGATAATCTTCGTAGGAAATGCTGAAGGCACTCACTTCTTTTCAAGAAGAAACATCCATGTCTTTCTTCCCACTCTTTCCACAGCCTGTGCCTACCCCTTCCCTGGGAATATCCAGGTTGCTTTGACTTAAATAAATGACAAGCCCAGCCCTTGCTCCTTGGGCATTTGGGGAAATTTAATTTTCTATTTCCCAAACACCAACTCCTGTTCAAGTTATGGAGGATTTTCCCCCTTTTATTTTCCTCCACTGAGTGGGACAGAATCAGGCCCATGATACGATACTGTTATATTTTTTGTGCTTTCTGCTCCTCAAAGATTCAACTCTAATCTAGATTTTCTTCCTCCTGTGAAATGAAGTCAGAATTACCAAGGCTTCTGGTCCAGCTACAAGGGAGATCTGGGTGAGATAAAAATACTGCGTGGATGGGAGCGGATAGCGGGTTATTAGCTCAAGGCTGCCTATAAAGATGTACGGAGAGGAGCATCTCTGCAAAGGAGGCTGACATGTTTAGTGACATAAAGTGGCTTGACTGTTAGCTTCTTTTTTTTTTCTTTCTAAATGACAAGACAAAGCCATCTCTGCTCTCCTCCAACTCCTCTCACTCTCCCAGCCATCCCCTTCCCCCTAGATGCTTGGTGTTTCTTCTTTTTAGAGGAGAAAAAAAAAAAAAAAAAAAGAAAAAAAAAGAAAAAAAAAAGAAAGGGAGAGACATTTTCTTTCACACAAGCCCTCAGAATTACAGTTCATGAACTATTCAGTAAACTGACCGGCATGAACCTCCCTTCAACGGCCTAATCTAAGGGGTGGATCTATGTGTTTTGTTGCTTGTCAAAAACAATCACTGCTCGGCCCATTACATTTACAGCACGTCGTCCTTTAATTGGTGTAACACACTGAGGGCTGAAAGGAAGAAAGTCCTACAAAAGCCCCCGAGTGAATGAACCCTGACTCACACAAAAATACTCTTCAGAAGTTCAGAGCTGGGCACTAACAAGGGAGGTAGAGAGTTAGTTTGAAAAGGGGTTAAGTTCAGAAATGTGCCACCTTGAAGACCCTCCCATCAAAGCCATGATAGCATTGACAAGATGCGAGGGGAAAAAAGTTAATATTCCAGCCTTGCGGCTTGGGAGGGAAGGGCTGGAGACTCCTCCCGGCTCCCCTTCCCGGTCCAAGCCTTCTGATTGTCACCTTCGACTGCTTAAGAAAAATATGAAAGAAAAAAAAAAAAAAAAAAAAGAAGAAAAAAGCCGCACGAAAAGCTAAGCGCATCTCGGGCCGGCGGAGCGCTGACCCAGCCCGGGACAAAGCCTTCCCGCCCCGCCGAAGGCCACCGTCCGCCCAGGCCGCTCTCCCGGGCCCTTAATGACTGCAGTAATTAACAACATCGATGTTTAAACGCCCGAAGCCACACTTCGGGGAGGGGGCGCTGCCAGGGCACCGGGTCCTGGGCCCCGCTGTCGCTCCCCGACGTCCCGCGGCGGCAGCGGCAGCGGCACCGGCACTGGCCCCGTCTCGGGGAAATCGGCGGCAGCGGGGCCAAGGGGCTCGGCGGGGCCCGGGATGGAGATTGGGCCGGGGCCGCCGCGCCCCTGCCCCTTCCCGCCAGCCCGGTACCTCCGCTGGCACCTCCTTCCCTCTCCTCCTTCCTCTTCTCCTTCTTCTCCTTCCCCTTCTCCCTCTTCTTGTTCCCCTCCTTCTCCTTCTCCTTCTCCTTCTTCTTCTTCTCCTTCCCCTTCTTCTTCTTCTCCTTCCCCTTCTTCTCTTCTCTTCTCTTCTCTTCTCTTCTCTTCTCTTCTCTTCTCTTCTCTTCTCTTCTCTTCTCTTCTCTTCTCTTCTCTTCTCTTCTCTTCTCTTCTCTTCTCTTCTCTTCTCTTCTCTTCTCTTCTCTTCTCTTCTCTTCTCCTTCTCCTTCTCCTTCTCCTTCTCCTTCTCCTTCTCCTTCTCCTTCTCCTTCTCCTTCTTTCTTCTTCTCTCCTTTGTCCTCTCCTCTCCTGTCCGAACCTCTTTTCTTATCTTTTCTATTCTCTTTTTCTCCTGTCCACCTCTTACACAGACTGTTGCTGCTGCAAGATTTTTTTTTCCCCTCTCTCTCTCTCTCTAAAGATACAATAACTATTTTGATGTAAATGGCGAGCCTTGGGTGGGTCCCTGGGGTAGAGAGTTAATGATTCCCCTAACACCGGGCTGTTCTTTCACTTTTCCTGCGCGCACCATGTTAATAAATTAATGCACCTTTCATTACTCCTACACGCATCAAACCTCAGCTTTGTGTTTTGCGGCCTGACCCTCGTTCCTACACTTTTGTGAGCCAGTTGCCCCCATGCTAAGGCTGGGGCACTTGTAAATGCAGCCCCATAGTCCTACCCAGGTTTGTAATCCGTCAAAAAGCCGTTGATTGCTGCAAGCGTTACTTTTCATTAAGAAAACTTAGAAGCAATTTGGAAGAACCCTTCTCAATGAATACATTTACCCCCAAATGCTTTTTATTCTTCGCCTATACTTGATGAGTTTCTCTGGCACAAATCAGTTCTTACAGGCACAGAATGGGCAATCCCCTGATCCCCATCAATTGTCATCCAGAGTTTGGGCCACTTTGACCGCCAATAGTGGGGAAGTCAGAGCTAATCCTCAGAAGGAATCACGGGAAAAGAAAAGCAACAATAACCAAGTCAAGCGTAAAAAATGAAAGAGAAATCTCTATTATCACTCACTACATTTCCCAGCGATGTACTGAAAAAATCAGCTCGTTTGTCATTCGAGTCAGACACCCGGAGAAGAATATGGGGTCGTGGTGGGTTGGTAGACTCACACGACGTAAGGAACAATATTTTAGAGCAAAAGGCCTCTTCATTTGCCAAATCCTCCTCACATCCGCCATAACCATTAAATACAGACTGACTTTATTCTCTATGGGAAGAACAAGGGGAAAGGAGCCTTCAGCCCCCACAGCCAGACAAAAGTCCAAAGAAGCCGGGGACCGGGGAGGCGAGGCGGGAGCGGAGCCTCCGCCGCCCTCCTCCGCACCGGCCCCGGGCCCTGCTTCGGGGCTCTGCGGGGGAACCGGGGGTTGCGGGAGGGGCGGGGGGGAGGGTCACTTGGGATGAGGGGTGTCTGTCTCCCTTAGCAGGTGAGCTTGCGGGGAAGGTGGAGGGTGGGGGAGTGCCTACGAGTGTGCAAAGGAGGAGAGAGGAGAACCCACGCGTGAGTGCGGGGCGTGTGCGTGTGCAGGAGGGGTGTGCACCGTGGGGCGGGGAGCGGGGGGCGGTGAGAAAGGACACGTGTGGAGAGAGGAAAGCATGAACACGGGAGAAAGCGAGGAGGTGGCTGTAGGGCACCTGGTCCCGCCTGTGCCGGGAGCCGGGGGGCGAGAGGGACGGCGTGAGGCGGACATCGCCGCTTCCCACGCTGACACCTTCCGTTAGCCGAAAGTAGGCCCCGGATCCTTCACTCCCCGGCCAAGCGGGGGGCAAAGTTAGGGCCGGTAGCCAGCGGTCAAGCCCCCCGCCGCTGATGCCTTTCGGGCGAGTGAACAACTTTACAGCCACCGTCCCGCTGCTGCTCGCCCCGGCTTTTGCGAGGAGCTTCCCGAAAGCCCCACGGGTGTCTTTCCTCCCCGGAGGGCTGCCAGAAGCTGAGGGGCTTTGCCTGGGTTTGGGCAGAGAAGGGCGCGAGACAAGAGGGGGATAAGAGGGAGGTCAGTAGCCACTGTAAGAGAAGGGGGCGCTGGCCCCACTCGTGCTCAGTGGGGAGGGAGGTGTCTGGGTGCCGTTTTTTTTTTTTCATTTTTCGTTGGTGTGAGGCTTATTTTTCTCTCTGCTTTCTTAAAACCCGAGGAATAAAACTTAAGGCAAAGCTACGATTTTTTTTCTTTCTTTCTTTTAATCCCCCCCCCCCCGCCCCACTTCTTGTAATGTCCCCCCACCCCGCAGATTTCCCTTGCTGGGACCGTGATGCCCGGGCTGCCCGGAGCAGCCGGTGCCCTTCAAGACTCGGGACGGCGGAGGCCGCGCACAACGGGGGTCCCGCCCCGGCCACCAACCCCGGGGACCCCGTCACTGGGGGGACCCCGCTCGGCAAAGCCCGGCCTGCCGAGGAGCAGCACCGCCCCGGTGGCGGTGTCCTGCCCTGGATTTCCATGAAAGTGCGGTCTCTCTGCATCATCCCTCATCTCGAAAGGGTGCTTGAAGAACTCGAGACACTCTGCAGTCCTAATTAGTGATTTTTGTCCTCTTGTTACGGGGCTCAGCATCTCATGCAAATGAACTCTTCATCGCCGGCACCATTACCCCTGCGCCAGAATTAACTGACTCTTATCTTTAATGATATGCCGCTGAACTTCTCGGAGCCCGGCTAGCTTTTTATCTTGATTAGTCTAATCAATAAGAAATGATAGAGTAGAATTATAAACTCTATTGGCTTTTGAATGTTGCCGACAAGCCCTCTAGATGCGCTCCCCTTTCATTGTTATTTATTAAAATGATCTTCAGCTAACGGCGGATGCAAATAGGGAAATGAGCTAGCGAGGGGGCCCGGCTCGGAGGGATCCCCCCTCCCCTTCTCCCGTTTTAGGGAGCTCTGCCGGGGGTGGGCTCGGATGGGGGGAGCGGGGCTTTGTAAACAAACGGCTCTTTTTTTTTTTTTTCACGAGAAGAGCGAGTGAAAAAAACAAAACAAAACAAACAAAAAAACCAAACCAAAAAACCAACAAACACACACAACGAACTACAAACCCTAAGCGCTCACCCTTCGCAATAAATTAGGACATAACCTTCCCCCTCCTCCCCGAAGCCCAGCGCCCCTGGGAGCTGCCCCGGGGGTGAGGGGTGCTGCCCCTGATCCCCTCCCCCAGAGGGCCCGATCCTGACCAGCCTCCCTCTCCACCCCAAAGGAGCCGCGGGCCAGGGGTGCAGGATCCAGCCCGACCCCCTTCCTTCTTCAAGGCAAGCGAAGACTCCGTCTCCTTCATAAGAGGGGATCGATTTTGGACCAGCAGCAGCCCAAATCGCCGTGGCGGGGACTTTTCCCCCGCCTCATCTGTGCGGGGCTGGCCGGGAACGCGCCCCGCACCTCGCCGCCCCCCGCTCCAGCCCCCTCGGTCCCCAGGAAAAAGTCTTTTCTGATCTGTCAGCACTGATTAGCTATCCCCGCCGTGACAGGGAGATGCACAGCACCGCCACTTTGTCCCGGGGGGCAAGGAACACCCGGCTACGGCACAAACAGCCAGCGACAATTTTGCCGCTGCTTTTTTTTTTACTTTCTCTCTCTCTTTTTTTTTTTTTTTTTTTAACCTAAAAGAGTGGAACTGAGCCCCGCTCCTTTCCTAAATTGCTAGGTGGGTGCGAGGAGCAGGTTTTACATGCAAATTTGTCGAGGCTGTCGAACAGAGAACGAACGGTGCGTTGAGTTATCTGCATGAAAATGAAACCTCTCTTTAACGAATTTCTAGGGAAGAAACGCGTTGACTAAAATAACATTTGTCTGGGGGCCGGCATTTAGTCCCTCTGCGAGAGGAGAATTTCACCACATTTCCAACCCGCGAAGTTATTGCAAATCCCCGGCTCTTCGCCGTCACCCGTCGGAGAAACTCTCCGTGTTTATTTCCCTCCGGAGTCTTGATGCCTGTTCGTAACCTACCAACTCCTGCGGCAAATATATATGTATTTTTCTTAACAGTTTAATTACTTTTAATACTTTCAGCACAAACCTGCGGTTATCTCTTAGGGAGATAATTAATCCGAGAAGAGAGACAGTCGCAAGCTTCAAGATGAGTTGGACAGAAAAAATAAAATTAGAAATCCACGAGGGACAAAATTATTTTACTATCCTTATATCAAGCGAGCGTGGGGTTTTTAAAAATATAATCAGACAACATAAAATATATAATTGGCGTATAACGGAGCAGTATACAGGGTAAGACTAACAAAGTAATCGCAGGCATGAAAATTGAAGTTGGTGTGCCACAAAGGCAGACCCTATCATGGGGGAAGGGCTGAATGTGGCAAAATCATGTAAAATCTCCGTTCTCAGTAACATCTCGTTATTAGGAATGATGACTAAACCTCCAGGATTATTCTGGACTGTAAGTTATCAAGAGCCCACTAATTTCACATTAAAACCCATTGACTGCAACAGCGTGATTGAAGGGTTTTTAACAATTAACATAATCAGAAAATGAGCGGAGATAATTTTTATTCAACTCATTACTTTTTAATCATGTATTTCTTTTAATTAATATCTGCTCCGTGAAAATAACAAAAAGCCGAGTCCCAGCGCGGCCCCGGGCAGGGGAGGCGACCTCGGTGGCGGGGCCGGGGCCAGGGGGGGTTGGAGGGGGTCCGGAGGGCCGGGGGGGGGAGGCCAGCATCGCTCCCAAAGCCACCGCAGGGGCTGTAAGCGCTGCCGCTCCTCAATATAACCCCCTCCCCATGAAAGAAAAAAAAAAAAAGAAGAAGAAAGAAAGAAAGAAAAAAAACAACAAACCCATCAAACAAATCCAACCAAAAAAACCAACACCACAAAAAAAAAAAATAAATAGCCCAAAACCCAAACCAAAACAAACTCAATCCAACCAAAAACCCTCACCACCCTCCCACCGGGGCTGACCCGGGGGGTGAACACGGCTTGTGTCCGGCTCTCAGACCCCCGGCCCCCCCCAGCCACTCCCCACAAGGGGTGCAGGAGTGAGCCCTCCCCAGCCCCCTCCAGCGGCCCTGCCCTGCCCAGGAGAAAAGGGAGGGGGTGAGAAGACGCCGTGAGAAGCTTTTCTGGAGGGGGTGAGAAGCCGCCCTCAGCCCCGGGCAGGCTGCCCCCTGCCAACAGGTTGCTGCTGCCCCTATTTTCTGGCTGCCTCGCTCCCCTAGGATTTGGGCAGGGCGCCGGGTTCTCGCGTGCGGAACGCTCTGAGCTCCCCACCAGTGTGAGTGGGGGTGTGCGTGCCCCTGCGCGTGTGCGCGCTGAGTTTCCTGGGCTCTCGTCCTTTCGTCTGCAGAGTGGTTTAAGTCACCCCCGTGGCAAGTTCGGGGCTTGTGGCGACGAGGGGAGTACCTGGCTTGGAAAACCTCCAAGATCTGCTCTCCATGTTTCCGCGCTGCTAGGGGAAAGAAAAATAAATCACGGCAGCTCTCTAAAGGTCTGCGGGGTAGTGAGTCCCGTAGGGGGTGGGGGGACTGCCCCCCTCGTCGAGACAGAGCCCTGAGTGAGAGGAAGGGCACACCTGAAGCCTGTCCATCCATCTGTCCTTCCGTTCGGGCACTCATCCACCCCCCACCCGGGCGAGCGGGAGGGCTCCCACGGGTGGGTGCCTTCACCCGCGACCCCGAGGCCCGGCGCCTCGTAGCCAGGCTCTGGGGAGGGAGGGCTCTAGGGGTCTCGCCGATCGTGTCCGGCTGTCGGATGGAGCTCAGGGAAAGCAGGGGCTGGCCCCAGTCGATGTTGGGGACTCACCAGTCCACCCCCTACTCCGTGCCCCCGTGCTTTCATTGGGAGCAAAGATGTTGGAAAACTCGGTAGGGAATTCCCGGGATCACCCGTTTCCTTTTTTTTTTAGGTTTGTTTGTTGTTTTGTTTTGGTTTGGTTTGTTTTTAATCATTTGTGGACAAAGATACACAGTCTCTGAGTAGCTGGAAGATGGTAGGACATCCATTCCTGTCAGACGGCCCAAGCCATTGGCAAACCCAGTCCTTTGCTGCTGAGAAAGGCTTCCTGAAGCTGGTGAAGAATTTCTAGGTTCGTGTTAGAATCACAGAATCATAGAATGGTTAGGGTTGGAAGGGACCTTTAAAGGCCATCTAGTCCAACCCCCCAGCAAGGAGCAGGGACATCTGCAACCAGATCAGGTTGCTCAGAGCCCCGTCCAACCTGGCCTTGAATGTTTCCAGGGATGGGGCATCCACCACCTCCGTGGGCAACCTGTTCCACTATTTCACCACCCTCACTGGAAAATTTTTTTTCCTGACGTCTAATCTAAATCTACCTCCCTCTATTTTAAAACCATTACCCCTTGTCCTTTCACAACAGGCCCTGTTGTGGTGTTGAATGAGTATCTCTTCTCTTCCAAACACTTAAATTAATACAGTCTAGGAAAAGCAGGAAAATAAAATATTATTTTCTCAACTCCTGCAGCCTGGCCTCTTCTCTGCGGCTGCAACTTCCCTTCTCGATAGAATGATTTCCTTGGGGTCCCTCAGCCCTGGAAAGAGACAGTGTGACTGTCCCCTTGGATGTGGAATAGGGCTAAATCCTGCCAGCCAGAGACTGCAGGGGCGTGTTGTGACCAGCGTGGCTAGGTCGCCTGCCCTGGCTCTGCAGGGAGGCTTGTACAGCTCCTCCCAGCAAAGAAAGATTGAGTACGCAGTATCAGATCAGTTTTAAGACTGGGAACAGGTTGTGCAGGTTTTTTTTCTGTTGTTGTTGGTTGGGGTTGCCTTTTACAGGGAAAGTAACATAGTTGTTTTTTTTTTTTTTAATGAAAACATTATAAGTGGAAAAAATAAGCTACTACAACCAAAATATCCATACATATAATCCCAGCAGTATAAGGTGCATTCACTACTTGTGATATTTACTTCTGAGATACTATTTGTAGAGTTTTAAAATAAATTCCATGTGAATCCTTGGAAGAGGGGTGGTGGCTGTCAGGTCACAGCAGAGGGCCCAGGACTGAAACACGGCAATGAACACTATGAGGTGCGATGGCAACTTCTTCTAAAATTACACCAAGAGTCTTCAACTGCCTGTAGCCCTTTGGAAGTGCCTGTTGGCTCTCACGAGTGTAAGGAAAGCCATCTGCTATTCAATATTGTGTTTATATCCCCTTGACCAGAGCGTGTTCCCTTTCTTCTACACATCCATCCTTGGTGAACTCGCTTGAGCAGATTTGCAAATTCACAGCTGAGAAAGTTAGGCCCTTTGGGGAAACCACAATGGACCAATGCTGGTGATGAACCCTAGGCAGTAACAACCCTTGGCTCTTCCCAAGTCCCTCACAGGTCCCAATAGCCCCAGCCCGGCCAGCCCACAGCTTTCCTGAGGCATGGGGCTTGGAGCCTCTGGCCTGTTTTGGGGTGTGGTGGCTGCAGCTGGCCCAGGCCAGGTGGAAAGCAGCCATGCCCCAGGCTGTCCCCTCCGGTGCTGCCTCTGCTGACTCCTCACTAGCAGGCACCTTGCTGTTATAATAACCTGAAATGGAGTGAAACCTGACGGGTGCAGAAGGGAACCCAACGTCTGCTGAAGCCTGGCCCGTCACTCCCCCTGTGAGCTGTGTTTTAGGCCTGTGCTTTGGGAACTCGATGACACTCAGTGGGGATATAAAGGTAGCAAGAAACAATCTGTGCAAAAGAGAAGAAGGGTTTTGGGTTGCTTCCTTCTGAAGAGGAGCCTGGGATGATACCACACCCACACCAGGCTACCTAAAGGCAGAATTTGGCTCACTGGGTATTTCTGACTGTGGACAGCCATCCATGCTTCAGTGAGCTATAAAAAGAAAGTACCTTTCATAATATTTGTGTTGATCAAGAAGTTACTTGTGGTAATTTCACGATTATGCTGCTTCTTATGTTTCTGCTGTGTTCTAAACATCATTATATTCAAAAGTCCATTTTTTTCCCCAACATACCTTCATTCTTTTTCGATATGTTAGCTATTTAATCGGTATCATCCTGTCTTACTGTCACGAAAGATATCCAGTCTAACAGCTCTTCTTTAATTTCATGACAAATGGCATAATTAAGACTTAATTGGATGCTTATGAGTAAGAAAATGGCATGCCATGCAGGACCTTAAATGTGGTACTATTCAATTGCTCAAGTGCAGCATCCTGAAGAAAAAAAAAAAAAAAAGAAGTAAAACCACCCCCATAAACTTATTTCAAGCCGGATCTTTTCAAACTGGCATGCTTGCCTACTGACAGTGAATTGTTTTCTAGTCACGAGTCTAAATATATAATGCACTTTTTTTTTTCCCCCACAGCAAAAATTCAGACAGGTGTGTGGAAATGACATCTCTGTACATTGGCTTTATAGACAATATTATATGCAAATATCTAAGGTCTAAGCAAAAATCATATGGAACTATCTAGAATTTCTCAAGCTATTGCAGTGTTATACACTTAGAGAAAATAAAAACCTTCAAACGAAGATGTGGGGTTGTTTTCCCTCTTCAGAAGTGCAATGGTGCTAAATAGGGAAGAGAGTTAGCTAATGGATGGCCTGTCTTGGTGTTCTCTGTGTATCTGTTTGGAAAGGGTGACTTTGGTTCCTTCTGACACCTTAGCCCCAGGAACAGGAGTGTCCAGGACTCCTCCACCCAGTTGCTTTGGCTGAGGTGGCCTGGGTGCCCATCAGAGGTTACAAAAGCCACAGGCTCTAGGAGCAGGTGGCTATGCAGAAATGCAGCCGAGCCCTGGAGAGGTCTCCACGGACAGTGGCAGGCAGAAAAGTAACCTCTGATCCCTTCAGGATGTCAGCTGGAGGTTCAGCCTCCCCTCAAGTGAACCAGCCATGCCGGAAGGAGGAGTTGGATGGACTAGGTGGCATTTAACTCCAATTAAACCTTACTTTGTCAAGGAGGAGGTTCACGATTCTTCAAGGCGAGAACGTGCCGGTTTGGATTAGGGTGGGAAAATTTTCTCCTCACAAATTGCCGTATAATTGACCAATTCAAACACATTGCAGATCCTTGTCGAATTGGTCAGTCAGGCACGGTAAATCTAGTCAACAGCTCTTTGGAAAACCTCGCTGCTGTTAGTCCTTCCCCATTTCATTCGGTAATTTCAGGAAACAAGCCCTGAGTTTGCAGGGCGTTCCTAAAAAAAGCATGCTGTATGAGGCACTGATACCCATTTTCTGTAAGTCTAAAATGCCTGAAGTTTTAGCTGGTAATGGCAGTTTCTTGTACTCACCCAGAGAATGATGTGTGTCTCCACATTTCTGGTGTCTGATCTTTCTTGATTCCGAAGTAGCCGTTGCAGTGTCATTGCTCCGGAATGCTCGAGGCTGAAGGACAGGATTTGGGATCAGATTTGCAAAGCCACTGACAAATTTTGGAGGTTCTTCTGAATTAAAGACTGAAATGATTGCAAATCAACTGCTTTTTTTTTTTAATGGACTTGTTATTTTGCTCGTTCTCCGTGATTTAGTGCAGACTTGACTCTGTCTTCTTGCTCTGAGTGAAAATGCTTTCATGCTTTGCTATGTATGTGGAAAAATAATGCTCCCACAGGACTGTGCTAACAGGCACAGTGGCTCCGGCTGGTCAGAAATAGCACAGCTAGACAAGCATTTGTCAATCATTTTTAAACAAAGCTCCCATAATCTTTTGAAAATAAGAATTGTTTCAGATCATTACACAACATTGCTGGGATGATTGTCACTTGCAATTAACCAAAACTGAGTCTATATGCCAATAATTTATTTAATAGACTTATTTCCTCACAAGTTCATTTTCTTGGGTGCAATGAGGATGTGTGCACGACATTAATTTATTACTTTTGTGCAACTGTCTTCTTGACTGCCTTCTGATGCTCTGCGGAGTCTGGAAAATGGTCACTGAATCGGGTGACCCACTGTTAGGCTTCGGCATCAGCCACGAGCAGCACACGACAGAGCCAATGCTGGCCTGTGAATTAAGAGGGGACATGCAGGGCTGCAATGGAGACAGGGAAGAAAATCTCTCCACAGGCAGGGGATGGTTGTGCAAAGAAGATGTAATAAGCTGATCCTTTGCTCATGTCGAGCTTTGCCATCTTTGAAACAAAATTAGTGAAGATTAAAAAAATAAAAATATTTCCATTTTCACAACCTCAGAGAGGAGAACTTGGTTGATGGCTTCAAACTGCTCATTTTCCCTGGTTGATACTGCTGGCTCCACAGATCCAGCAAGACGGCACAGGAAATCAATATTCATTTGCTGTGCTCTGTTTCTTCGTCGTGAAGGTAAGACTCTTCCTTCTGCTGAACGATGCCTACGTTTTCCTGTAGTCAGGGCAGGTGTTGAAATACTTGGATGTGTTGTCAAGAATAACTGGGACTAGATAACCACACAAGACGTCTGATATTCTTAGAGTTATTTCTGAGATTTCCTGGCCAGGGCCAAATCCCACTTGCTTTAGTTGTGAGTAAAACCCCTTTGAAGAGGCTGAGCAGAAAGGTGATGGCACCACTCGTGTAGGAAAACCAACCAAGTTTGCTCAACAGCTGAGTTGTCAGTTAGGGTGAAGACTGATTTCTGCCTGGTTACAGAATTCATCTGTTATCAGAGAAGAGGCCCATGACTTCCTCAGGCCCTGTTTCTGAACCACAGCTGAAAAAGTTAGTGACACAGTTGTTATTATAAAAATGAGAAGTACATAATGACCAGATGTCTTCCTTACAGGTCTGCAGCAATGCATTTATTAATACTAGAAATATTTATATTCTGGTCATGTCTTAGAGATTTCATCTGAAACTCTTAAGTGATTTTTTTTTCTTTTTTTCCCTCCTTTTTCTCTTTTTTTTTCTTTTCTTTTTTTTTTCTCCTTTGTTTTCTCTTATCCTTTATATATTTCTCTTTTTTCTTTTATCTTTTTCTTCTTCTTTTTCTTTCCTCCATTTTTTCTTCTTTTTTCTTTTTGCTCTTTCTTCTTTTTTCTTTTTCGTTTTTTCTTTTTTTTTTCTATTTCTTTTTTTTTCCTATTTCTTTCTTCTTCTTTTTCTTTTTTTTTATTGTCTTCTTTTTTGTTTTTCTTCTTTTTATTTTTTCTTTTAAATATTTTTCTTTTATTTTTTTCTTTTTTCCTTTTCTCCCTCCCTTTCCTTTTTTCCTTTTAAAATTTTTTTTTAATTTTTTTTTTTTTTCCCCTGAGACCAGTTTTCCACGCACGGGAAGAACACATTCTCCCGAAGAAGAATATTTAACTCGCTCCAGACGCGGGAAAATGCATCCCCCTTGACCCGCGAAGACGAAGGCACAGCTCTGCCGTCGTCCCCGCCCTCCCCTCCCCCCCCCCAATACCCGTGCAGCCCCAGTGAGGAGGCCGAGGGGCTGCCCCGGGGGGGATTTTACCGTCGCTCCCCGGGGGGATGCGGGTGCTGTCGGGGCGGCGTGGGACGACCCTCGGCTGGGCGATGCGCCCGGGTGCTGCTGCCCTCTCCTGGGGGGACGTGGCCGGGCCAGACCCTGCCCACGGCCCAGCCCCAGGGGGCTACAGTGCGGGACCACCCTGTCCCCTGCGGGGAAGGCGGTCGCCTTGCCAAACTCCATCCCCAAACCCGCAAGGGAGGGCATGGCCTGGCCTCGGCCAAAACCTCGCTGGGAGGCGGGTCAGTGGGGCGCAGCAAAGGGCCGGCACCCAAACCGGGACCCTCACCCTAATCAGTTTGTGAGTACAGGCAACCCGGTACATTTTTGCCCGCGTGCTGTCATTTCTCTGTGTCACACCTGTGACGCGGTTTTTGTTTGTTGTCACCCATCTGTTGGGCGGTTTGCCTGCCCGATGGCATCTTTATTGTCACCTTCGCAGTCGTCTTTTCACCTGACAGCACAAATCCATCCGGGACGTTTCCACGCTGTGATGTTTTACCGCGTGACTGGCACACATTTAAGGCCACCTGGGCCAGGTGTCACGGAGCTGGCCCAGCTGGGTACAGCTGGGCGCACAGGCAGCCAATTCAAGCAGCGCTGAACTCCTGACAGCTGCCACAGCCGTCACACCACCACCAGCCAGCGCTGCCTCCCATCACTGGTGCCACACGTACGCTAACGAGTCATCTGCACAAAATATCGTAGCCAAAAGGAAAAACTTTTCACGCTGAAGGTACAGTGGGACAGGTTGCCCAGAGAGGCGGTAGATGTCCCTGGAAACATTCAAGGCCAGGTTGGACAGGGCTCTGAGCAACCTGATCTGGTTGGAGATGTCCCTGCTCCTTGCAGGGGGGTTGGACTAGGTGACCTTTGAAGGTCCCTTCCGACCCTTTCTCTGGTTTGGGGATTCCCTAGTTGTTCCCGTACTGTCGGTGTATTTCAAAGCCACTTCCCACGCTCCAGATACTTTAAAATCCCCTTTTCGGACTAAAAGGGTGTGACCTGGTTGAAACACAGGGCTCGGAAGTTGCCCTCCCCACAGGCCGCGCGGCCCCTCCCCACGCCGGGGCCCGCACACGGCCCAGCCCCACGCCCCGGGAGGAGCCCACGCCGCGCCCTGCCGCGGCCCCGCCTCTTTCCCCGCCCCCTCCCCGCCTCGGCCAATGAGCGGCTGCTCTCCGCGGCGGAGGCGGGCCGTTTCCCGACGCGGCGCTTCCGCTTCCTCGGCGCGGCCGCCATGGCGCCGCTGTCTTGCCGGTTGCTGCCGTCGCCGCTGCTGCTGCTTCTGCCCTTCCTGGCGCTTGCCCTCGGCCCCGCCACCGAGGAGCCGCGCTGGCCCCTGGCGCTGGGCGAGGCGGAGGAGCTGGCGGAGGAGCTGTGGGGCGCGGGGCTGCCCGGCGACCTGCCCGAGCTGGAGCCGGAGTGCCGCCGTCTCCTCGCCGCCTTCGCGGAGAGCAGCGCGGCGCTGACCGGCTGCCTGGCCCGCCGAGCCCGCCCGGTGCGGCTCTGCCAGGGCTGCCACCGCCACTACCGCCTGCTCCTCGCGCAGTACCGCACCATCGACCGCGCCGTCGGGGTGCGTCCGCGGGACCGGGGAGGGCGAAGGCGGCGGGGGGGTGGGGAGAGGGCGGGTGGCGAGGCTGCCCGGGGCGGGGGCCCGGCGTGCGGCCTTTCCCGCACCGGCGCCGGGTTGTGTGGGGCCTGGGCTGTTTCCTTGAGGCCTCCAGTCGTGCGAGTCGGGCCTTCCTCCCGAAGGCGGGTGGGTTCCCCCCAACTCGGGGCACCTTCGCCCTTCCCTGCGGCCTGGCAGCGGGTGTCACCCGTGGGGAGGGTGAAGAGAGGCAGCGTGGCCTTAGGCTGGGCCTGGGCGCAGCTGGCGGGGTGACTGGTGACTCCAAGGCCGTGTTTTGGGTTAAGCCTGTGAAGGTCGGTTCCCACCCTCTAAGCCCTACCGGGTGGGTGCGGAAGGTGGTTTGGTGGAGGCTGGGAATGTTTGGGAAGCGTCACTGCTGGCGATGGCTGCCTTCCTGCCTGGTGGTGCAGCCAGCTCCCGCCAGCGTGGTTAGGGGTGAGTAGCTCCACCTGCAGAATAAAAGCTTTGCTCCTCTGTGCAAGTGGAAAAACTTGAGTTGTTCTTGCTGATGTAGCAACAAGTAAAGCAGTGCCCTGGCTTGCAGGTTGTTGTTGTACAGCGCTAAGGAGAAACACCACCAGCACTTAGTTGCCCGGCACTTCTTGGAAAATTGATGATCTCTGAAGTTGTGGCGAGTGATGCACGTTGTCTGTGGGGAGCCATGTCACAGCGTTCTTGGCTCCAAAGCTGGGGGGAGTGTGTGGCAGCAAACTAGAAGTCCTGAGCACTGGCTGGAGTTCATGGATCCCACCAGTGGGAAAGCCTGACTGAAGCTGGGTCTTCTGTTTACATCCTCTAGACTCTTATTAATTTTTGTTTGTTTGTTTGTTTTGTTCTGTTTTCTCATTTCTTAGTGTTGGAGGTGGTTCGTGAGTAGTGTTGCATGTTCTCATCCAGTTTATCCATTTGTAAAAGTTAGTCCCTGGGATGGTACGAGGATGACAATAGTGGATCAGACTAAAGGACCTTTGTCTGTTCTCTGATGATGGCTAGAAGTGGGTGCCCTGGTAAGAGTGCAAACAGAGAGCAAGCTTAGACCAGTGTGTTCTCTGAATTGTTGTTCCAGTCCTGGTATTTCTGAACCTATTTAGAATCGCCGTTGACAAGAAGAACCTGTTGCTCTTTAAACCCAAGTAAACTTTTGGTGACCTGTTGTGAACTATTTCACAGTTTTCTTACCTGTTGTATGAAGAAAAATCACTTTCTGGTTTTGATGCATTGTCTGCCAGTTTCCCCTCACCACCCCAGTGCTTGTATTGGAAAAGCACATGGATTTTCCTTTGGTAATTGTCTTCTCCAGAGCAAATATCTAGCCAGTGGTCTCTTGTTTTAGTTTAAAAACCTCTAGTCTGTTTGTTTATTTCTCATATGAAAACTGTTCTGTACCAGTGACCAGGTAACGTGAAAGCAAGAAATTAAGTATGTGATTCTCTTTGATGCTTTCAGCATGATGGTTTGGCTAGGATTAGGTTGCCAAATGTATCCCAGTACTTAGAAGATGTATGAACTTATTGCAGCTGCTGTTCTTGAGTACTGGGAGGACTGGTCCAGTATGTGATCTGGAAGGCACATCTGTGTTAGAGAGCGTTTGGCTTTCCTTCTGTGTGTGGATGAATTAACCAAGTGAGGTGACCTTTTGCAACCTCAGTCCATCTCAAGTAGTCAGATATCTGATGGTTTTTATCTTTGCTGTCCTACAATAGTTAGAGCGCAACATGAAAGAAGCAGCCAAGTTAAGTTTTGGACATCTCTGAAATGTAAAACTCTCCTCAGTAGACTAAGTAAAGAATAAATTGGGCAAACATATTTAAGGAATGATACAGGTCTACTTGATTCAGTTTTGTATTTGAAGTGCTTTTTTCCCCACTCATAAGTCCAGCTGGTGAGGAAGTTTCACAGTTAGAGGCCTTCATGAAGCAACCAGAGAGTTTCCCACAGAAATAGCTTGCTGGCATATCTGTTTGTAATTTAGTAGAAATGAAAGCAGGTGCATGTAAGAATTACCAGATGCGGCAATATTAAACTTCTGCAGCTGAGTCTTAAAGGGAAACTTCTTATTTAAAAAATAAACCTGTTTTAACAAAGAGAGGTGGAAACTGGATCTCTTGTAAAGCTCTTTAAGGAGCATGTTTCTCGTTAAAGAGATTATTTTCTCGTATGTCCCATGTCACTTATCAAAGAGGCTTTTGACCATTTTGAGAAGTGCTTAAGTCAATTTAGCAGCCAGAAACCAGGAGCTAGAGCACAGGAGTCAGCTGACTGGAGATCATGGTTTTGTATCAATGATTTGAGGGAGAAAATAAAGCTTTGAAGGAGAAAAGCATTCTTCTGAATTCTGTTAGTGATACTTCCTGTTTGTTCTGTAACTGCTTTTATAGTTGCTTTGTATTTTTTTTTTATTAACTTGGTCCAGAGAATAAGCTGCCATAAGAGTTGTGCCAGTGCCTGCTTTGACGATGGGGTGTGTTGGGTGGCTTGCTAAGACCAGGTGAGTTTGGTACCTATGTCAGGAGTGGACAAGAGCCTGGCCTGGTCATAGACGTGGGGGGGGAGTGGCCGTAGGCGCTGCTTGGCAGAGAACTGTGTTCCTGGTATTGCTGCATCACGGGGAAGTTTGCTGCTGATACAGTACGTTGGTACAGTGGTTTTGGATGTTGTCTTCTGCTGGTTGGGTTTGTTTTGTTTTGAGGCCAGTCTGTTGGTTCAGCTCCTTCAAATATTCCTGCAGTCTGACAACTGTCTCTCTGACTGCTTGTACTTTAGGGCAGCAGCCCAGAAATGGATGCATATGAGCTTCCTGGCAGAGGCGGCCCTGTTTCTCTGCTTGCCTTTTTTTTTTTTTTTTTTCCCTCCCTTGTGTCACATATTTTTGAATAACTTGCATGCAGTCCTAGTAGGTTTTCAAAGACTGTATGCAATAAGCTATGTTGCACATAGTATGAATTGGAGGATCAAAATATTTTTATTGTTCCATCAAGTCTACTCTGTCTATTCTAGAAATATCAATGTGATGAGATGTGATTGTTTAGCTGTCCTTGTCTAAAATATGTTTCAAAATTTTCCCTTTGTATTTTTTACCACTTGATTTCTTTTTTTGTTGTTTCCTTTTTACTTCTAGAATTCTTCTGAGAGCCATAATTGTGCCAAAAGCATCTTGACCTCAGACAGACTGCAGATAGTTGTGACCCTTTCGCAGTTCTTTAACGAAACCTGGGAAGCAGCCAACTGTGCAAGTATGTGACTCGTTCTGTAGCTTTCATGCTGCTGTTATGACTTGGCCTCTAAAATTTGCACAGATCAGAATTGTATGTATTTATTTAAATACAGACAGTATATAACATAAAAATCCTGAACTGGAGCCACTCCAGTGAGGGGTGCAGGAGCTTTTTATTTTGTAAGGGACACTGCAAAATCTGAAGGCGCTAGTCTAGAAATATATAAATATTTCTTTTAGGCTATTCTTTCAAAAGGTAGTCATGTTAGTTTTCTTTGTGATCTACAGACTGTGCTGGAGACTTTCCTTAGCTTCATTGCAGTTTCTTCTGTTTTTTTTTTTCAGTCTTCCCATTTAAAAAAAAAACTCACATAAGAAACTTTTCCTTGTTTGTTAATAAAGTCAGTAACTCTGGACTGCTTACCCATTGAGCAGTATCTCCCTCCACAGCAATGCTTTTAATTTCTTTTTGTGGGTGGAGAGTGTCCAAGTCTGTCACTGTATCTCGCTGTCCCCATGCTGATGGTGCTGTGCCACGCTTACAGTAAAACTTTGGCTTTTTGCCATTCCCCTGGTGTGGGAAGTGGGACCCTGTGCTAATAGGTGCACTAGAAAACAGTGGGAATAGCGCTATGGAGTTGTGTTGGAGACGCTGGGTTTGCTGCAGAGTCCCTTGAGAGCCTGGAAGAGTTTATTTTCATTTGTGAGTCTGGGCTGTGGGAGGGCTGGAAAGGCAGTACCGGAGCAGCTCTGTGGTCTGTGCTGTCCTGCCGTGCTTAGCCTGGGACCTGCGTGCTGCCTGCCCAGTGTCCAGCCGAGTGCTTGCTCTCTGTACTGATGGTGCTTCCTTCTTTCAGGAGAATTTTCCTAGGATGTTGACGTGCTCTCACGGTGCTGATGCTGGACATCTAAATTCCTAAACCACTGTTGTTCTCAAGGGTCTGTCTGGTTAGAGCACTTGAAGTGGGGTGAGATGGATAGAAGCAGTAACATGGTAGGGTTGAGCCTGTGACTGAGAGGAAAGCCCCAGGGCTCCCCTCAAAGTTGGTGAAATGGTCAGCTCTTTTCTTAAACAATGATAACCTACACTCTGATTTCTACTCTTGTGTTCATGGTCTAGCTGTTTCTGGGGTGCTCTCTGTTTCATCTCCACTGCAGGTGCTTTTGCTTTCATGTAATGGCTGTTACTGGGCGAAGCCAGATTTGCAGGCTAGAAAATAAAAGTAATGTCTTGTTTTGTCTTAAAGTCCAAAGATAATTCAGACCCCCTCTTCAGAAAGCTCTTGATGATAGTCTTCATCTTTCACTTAATCAAGGCCAATTAATTCTGAAATATCTTCTCGATGAAGAGTTAGGTCAGCAGGTCTGAGACATCAATGGTAGGCAGATAAGGAAACTGCAGTGTTGACTAGAGCCATCTTTTATAGTCGAGAGCTCTTTTTGCAGGAGTGGAGTGTCTGGGGCTTGTCGGCTATGGAAATGTTAGAAATTACAATATCCTGATTTTTTTTTTTTTTTCCTCTCTTTGACAGATTGTTTAAAGAACAACAGTGAGGGATTATCAAATTCTACTGTAGAATTCCTGGATTTGTTCAATAAATCTCTGACATGTTTTGAACATAACCTTCAGGTATTTATGTTGTGTACTTAAGAGAACTGCTAAATCCTCTAATTGCTAGCAAAATTTTATTTATGCTGAATAAACTGCAGATATGTATTAGGCAGACAAACTGCTGGTGGGTTTGTGAATTTTACGCAGATAAAGCAGTGATCTGTAAAATACAGATGTTTACAAATTGAGAGCCTAAAATTAATTCTAGTTCATATTCACCTTGACTTCATTTTGTATGTAATTGCAATGCTACTTCACATCAGAATTTCTGAATTGACAATAGTTGATAATTATACAGTGGGAAATGGCATGTCTGCATGCTGTAAGTCTTTTTTTCTACCTCTTCGGAAAACCGTTGTCTTCTGACTTAACGAGTCAATCTTTAAATAGCCTTTTGATAATATAGACTAGTTCAGAAAGGCCAGTACCTTAAATCACTATAAGAATTCTTCTGACTAGTAAAATTATGGGTAGACAAAGTTTGTCCATATTGCAAAGGCAGCATAATTCACTTATTGAAATAAATGTGGTAATTGTCCTCAAAGCAAATGCCCTAAATAGGCTAAGAAACTGCACGTATTCAATCAGAAACTGGCCGAGTTCTGGGATCGTTCAATGGTAAAAGTGGGAAATTCTGAGTATGAAACAATCTCTGAGGAGACTCTCTGCTATTTTATTATTAATGGCTTCTAGGAAGTGTGCCTTTATAGGCCTTGGCCAGGAGCAGTGTGGACTGGCCTATTGATCAGTTCAAGTGTCTGAACTAGAACTTAACCTGGTGGTTGGTGGCTGGCCGATACAACGATTATTGTGTTGGAATATCTTTAGACACTGTAGTTTTGTTTTCAAGTGTGTTGTATTGCATTCAGGGGTGGTGAAGGCCACAGATGAAAGGATTTCTTACTATGGCACAGTCTGTCCCTGTCAATATAGCTCAGCAGTAACAACAGTTACTTGTTAGGTATGGGGAAATGAAAAACAAAGCACAGTATTAAGAAACCTGATCTCTGGCTCCCGAATAACATTTAATTCCTAGTAATTTTTATTTTTTCCTTCTGGGAACTGATACTTTAAAAATGAAGTGCTAGTTCAGGGAGCAGTTTGAGATGCATAATCTGCAGGAGATGGATGCTGTCCCTAGTGAATTACAGTTTTCCTCCCGCGTTCTAATGTGAGTTGTCTGACTGGGACTCTACTTGATCTAGGATGCTAGAAATCTGGGTTTTGGTTCAAATTTGCCTCTGGTTTTTGAGGTTTTTTTTTTTTTTTTTTATTTATAATGTCTTAAAACTCTGTATGAATGCTGGTTTATAACCCTAGGGACAAACCTTCTATCTGTCACCAAATAACTACACAGAAGTCTGTAGAAATTGCAACGAAACCTACAGAATGTTGAATGACCTGTATAACAACTTGCAAAGAATGAACAGGCAAGGTGGTGAGTCTGGGCATTCTGCGCATTTGTGTATCGATGTGGAAGACGCAGTAAGTATTTATTAATACTCAACAGGGAGAGCTTGTTGGGGAGGTCTTTATTAATTGGAGCTCTTTGCACTTGTCTTGCAAGAGGTTGCCTTTTCCCTTTCAGTGTGGGACAGTATGGGCATCAGTGCCTTTGGTAGGCTGATGTCCTGTGGGGGAAGCCGGCTTGGTGGGGCTGTCTTGCTAGGTCCTGTCCTCAGTTAGTGCAGCAGGAGAGTGACTGAAGCTCCTGATCACCTGAGTGCGTTCCAGTTTGAGTAGCTGCACTATAATTTTTTGTTACTGTGAAGGGGATGGATTTAAAAAAAAATGCATCTCTTGATTTTCTGCCTTTTAATGTGAAGCTTTACTGCTATTGTTCTAGCCAACGTAATAATTGATTCCTTATTACAGCAGCTGTTTCCAGGGGTCCTCAGCATTGGTGACATATGTTTGGAAAAAGCTTTATATTGTGGGGTTTTAAGTGGTTGGGCAAAAGAAGTGCCGTCTAAAGTACGGGATTAGCTCTGTCCCCGCAGGCTGTCAGTGAGTTCTCTGGGAAACAGTCATGTGGCAATGTCTACAGCATATCTGAGAATAGTCTGTTTTTGAAGCTTGTAAAAGTTTTGATGTGAAATATTGGCTCCCTTTAAATTGTCAGTTTCTACATTTCTAGGAATTTGCTTGCTTTTGGGGGTGAGATCAGTTAAAGTGTTGTTTTCTGAGGTTATATTTGACTACTTAAGGCCTGAGTGTTTGCCGTGCTGCACAGCAATAATGCATGTGCTCGCTTTCATGACTTGCTTATGTTTTTCTTTTAGATGAACATCACTCGGAAGCTCTGGAGCAGGACCTTCAACTGTTCTGTTCCCTGCAGTGATACAGTCCCAGTGATTGCAGTTTCATCCTTTATTCTCTTCCTACCTATTGTTTTTTATCTTAGTAGCTTCCTTCACTCGAAGCAGAAGAAACGGATACTCATTTTGCGTAAGTGATGGTGCTGTCATTTCACTGTTAGAGTTGGGTGGTGCCAGAGACTCGCTTGGCTCTTGGAGAGGGGACCCAGATCTGCCTGCAGCTGTGCTGACGGCGCTAATAGCGACTATTAGTCTGCTGCTGTCCCCTGAAGAAGGGTAGTGAAGAGCTTCAGCCATATCTTTTCATTAAAGTTTCTGGACGTGAACAGAAAGCTGTTTGCAAGTCTGTGTCAGACAAATAGAGGGAGTGGAGAGACTAGTTTTGTGGAATTCTTTGTGTTTAATTTTCATATAATTTTTCCCTTTCCAGCCAAGCGCATCCAGTCAAATGCCAGTCTTGTGAACATCCAAGAAAAATACAGCTGAGCTGCAAAACAAAACCTGAGAACTGCTGCTGGTATACAGTGGGTACAATTGTGTTGGAATGAGGCCGGCACAAAAGAGGAGTTAATTATGGTTTAGTGTAATGATACAGAGCAACACAAGTTAAACAAAATGCTGTCTGACTTCTAAGCGAGGATATTAACAAACATGACAAGGCAGGGCTGTGTGACACTGTATGGACTCTGGTTTTGAAAAATCTGTGGATTTTTTCAGTCTTGGGCTGAAGCTGTTGTTTTTCTGTTTCTAAGCTTTTGTACTTTTCATCAGCAGAATAGCTACACTTTCCTTGCATGGTTTTTTTGTATATTTATCATATTTGTTTCACAGAAACCTGAGATTCTTAATCTTTTTGAGGTGATTTTCTTAGACAGACAAAACTTGACATAATATTTGATATTCCTACTTGAAACATTGTTTAATTCCACGTAATATTCAGTCTTGACAGACTTGGGATGGACAGGAAACCTTTAAAAAAAGAAAAAAGTTCCAATCTTTCTGATACCTTTCTCTAAAGTCATGCTGCTGGTCTCTGTTTAAAAAAAAAAGGCATGAAATATGCAGAGAAAGGGATGATATAATGTCCAAAGCCAGCAACAAAAGCAACAGAACTGCCAGTGCTAGACGTGAATAATAATCATTGATGACTGCAGTATTCATTTATCCCTGAAACAGGCGATGTATTTAGTCATTTGCACACTTTAACCACTAAAATAATTGCTTTTCAAATGTTAAATATTCAGAGGCTTATTTTAGATGTCTGCTTGGGTAACTGAATGCTTCACTGTTTGTCTGTTTGTGTTATTTCCTTTCCTTTTTAATTATCAAGGGTTAGTTTTTTTTTTTTTGTGGGGGAGAGGGGTTTGGTTTTGCAAAAGAGAAGTGAGGTAAAGTCGAGTCACTGGAGATGCTGAATTTCCTGGTCTATAGCTTGCTATGGATTAATACAGAGGTGTTTACAGGAACTTTGTAGGGGAAAAGTTACCTTTTCTAGATAATATGTATTTTAGTGGTAAATGATCCTGGCGATTCTCTAACTTAAAAACTGTCCTGAAGGACAGTGAAGATACTGTGTTGGGAATTGATGACTTTGAAGAAATAGTTTCAAAAATTAGACCAGTGAAATAAATGAGCGTACACAAATTCAAGCTTGCAGGATTCTAAAGCTGGTGGAGAAATTTGTACAGTAGCTGCGGGGATGGGTAGTGCTGCTGCCAGGCTGTGGGTACAATTCAACAGCTGCAGCAGCACCGACGGTTCAGTTTGGTTATCACAGCCATGATTTGGGAGAGTGCTGGGGCTGAAACGATTTATAGCTGTACTTGAGGTTAATGAGTGCCAGAGTCTTTGCTCCCATTTAAAAAGATGTTTTCTAACCTTGAGAATGAATGGCCGTTACAACAGAAAAATTGAATTTGTCTTGGAATCTGTGTGTCTGATGTCTGTCAAAAACCCCTATGAAAGTCTTATGTGTTTGACTTGCTTTGGAGCCTAGAATGTTAGATTTTTCCTTTGCACTAAGGCTCAAATAAATACATAACAATGTAACAAAACAGTCCTGAAGCTCTTCAAGTCATTGTTTTTCTTGTTATTTTTTGTGGTTTTTTGAGTTAGGACGTATTGTCAGTTTTAAAGTCAAGTTGACAGTATGTTTAAAATTAAGTAAAATACTGTGTTAGTGATTGGTCCCACCCCCATGATTGCCTTTTGTTTTTTTTTATCAGTAAGAAGTATTTATCTCTCTCTGTTAAACATGTCAATGGTCAGTTTGTTCTAGGTAGTTTACAACAATAACACAAAAATGTGTTTATCTTTCTTGTTACATAAAGTTACCTTCTTGCGGCTGGGAGAGGCATGCTGCCTTTGGAAAAAAAAAAAGTTTTTGTTTTTTTAAATATCTTTATTCTTAAACTTCAACTTCTCTGGGACTTATTCAGCTGCCGGCTCTAATAGCATTACATTGATTTGGGACATCATATGATTGAGAGCTGTTCAAAGCAATCTTTCATTTGTGCAGATAAAGCCAGTTTGTGTGTGCAGCGTTTCAGAATGACAGCTTTTATACTGTAAGCAGTGGCTTTTTGAGCACATTCATGTTAAGTGGGTCTCAAAGTCATTACTTTTGGATATGGTGGTAAAGCACTTTAAAAAAAAAATCAGCTTTTCTTATTTTTCTGGCTGCTGAGCCAAACGGAAATACTCATGTGACTTTTGTTTTTTATTTTAAAGCAGCAGTAAAGTTTACACTTGAGATCTTAATATTACATCTGCTATTTTCTCCTTTTTATTTTTTTTTCCAAAATTTGTACTACTAACTTTCTTTACAGTGTTATATTTTTGGTAGAATATTTCATAAATAAATGATTGAATTCTCTTTATACTCTGTTTCCTAGAGAAATGTGGAAGCACACAGATGGTGTTGAAGGAAAACTAGAATTCTTTTTGCTGCTAGTCTTTCATCTTGGTTTATTTTTGCCTTTTTGGTATTACGTGTACTAACTAGGATGAACTTTGAAATAATAGTTGTTTGTATCTTTTTGTGCAAATAAAGATTTCTTACTGTGGGGTAGCACTTTGATTAATATTTATACTTACTAGAAAACCTCTGAACACAAAGTCAGCTCTAATAAAGACTGTCAATAAACAGCGAACAGTGTGGTTACTTAATTGCTTCATTTATAGTAGTTTTATACTCCTGCTGTTTGGGGTTTGTGTTCAGTAGCACCTGCTTATTATTCCTCATTATGCCATTTGCAGGAAAACAGCATCAGAAAGATGTTTTCAAAGCAGTGCTGTGCTGAATGACAGAACAAATGAACTGCGACTGCTGAGAGAGGGTGGAGTTTCAGCTCAGGCAAAGCCTCCTGAACTATATGGAAAGGCTCCTGTAGGTTGCATTGGAGTTTCTTGGATGGGTGTGCGTGGGTAAGGCTAGTGGGGATGACCTGCTGTCTTTGTGGGAAGGCTTTTGGTTGCCTGCACTGGCCACTCTTTCAGTCTCAGCAGGCACAGTGTTGGATTGCTGTTGAGCTAGAAGATTCCTTTGAAAATGGCAGTGCAGTGCCTCATCATGGAGAGAGCCAGGTGTCTCACCTGATGCATGTAGCCTTGTGCACTAGTGGTAGGTTTTGGAGGGAGAGGATGCTAAAGTTCCCAGGTGGTTGAAAGACCCTTAGAAAAGAGGGTACAAATAAAGCCTTGATTGCAGCTGAGCTGGAAAGGGGAGGCTCTGGCTTTTAGGTGGCTGTGAGGTTGGGGACTAGTAGCAGGGAGACAGAGGAGGTGAGCCCATGTTCCCCACTGGTCTGTGATGGGACATGCATGCGGGCTGCTTGTGCAGGTTGGGAACAGGAGCAAACGGAGGCAACAGGGACTTACTTGAGAGCTACTTAAAAGCAACTGCTTTTTTTGGAAGGCTACCTGAATTGTGTGATGCTGTGGGTGGTGTTGAGGTAATCCTGATTCAAAGGCTCTTTACAAAGCTCCTGTTTTATTCCAGACTGAGTGAGGGCTCCTATTTAGTACTAAACAGGGGACTTTTTTTTCTTTAAAATGAACAGAAAATACTTGGGTTTTGTGTAATGGCTGTTCTTTTCCCTCATTTTTATTAAGTGCCTGCTACAATCACAAAATGGCTTCTGTTTCGAAGTGTTTTACGTCTGGTGCTTACTGTCCGGTTAATCAAGTACCATCAAATCTACTTGCATTTCTGCTAATTTATACATTAGCTTTCATGCCCTGAATACAGTTTCTCTGGAATGATAAGCTGCATGATCAGCAAAGTCACCGCACTCCTAATCAGAGTGTGTGGGTAACTTACCAATTTTTGTTCATATTTTAGTGTAAATTTTCCTTCTGGGACTGATGTAAGCATTTTCAGCTTGATCTTCGTTAAGTCTGTGCAGGATGCACCGTCTGTATTTTTCCCAGTGTGAAAACTTACACGTTGGAAGAGCGGAGCCAATAAATTCTGCAGCTTCTTTGAAGCGTTGCTTCTCCCAGCATTGCGATCAGTGTCTGTTGCTACTTGCTGGAGCCAGCCAGGATGATTCATGTGTAACTAGTGGCCCTGTGTTGTGCCGAGAGTTGAAATGCAGTTGCTGTCTTGGAGACCCTGGTCTAATCCAAGGCAAAAATAACATGTAAAGGAAGAAAACAGGAGGTGAGGTGGTTGATGACCAGAGTCGATTGTGTGATAACCTCTTTCCAAGTGCAGGTTTTTAATACAGAGATACCAGCATTTCTGCTGGCCATCAGGAAGGTTTCTGGCATGATCCGTACCTGGGACCGGGTGTGGGCTTGAGGAGCTGTCTGACCAGTGCCTTCTGGTATGGCACACAGCTTCAAGCCCTTGCAACTGCTCTGCTTGAAAGGTGGGGCTGGTCCAAACTGGTTTCCCCTACCATCTGCTTTGGGGCCTGAAGAGCTGCATGGGGCACTTCTCATTTGTGCTGGCTAACATGAGTGTGTGGGAGCACACACACTTCTCTGGAGGCGCAGTGTATGAACGTGGCCCTTCATACCTTGCACAGGTTAGAGGTGAAGGAAGAGGGAGGTTTTTGTTTTGCAACGAGTTTTTGTTACTTTCAGCCTTATACAGAGAAGAAAAAACTGTAGCTTTCCCCCCATATAAAACATCTTCCCCACGCCTGTTTCCTGCTGGATCCTTGCTTTGGTGTGTTTGTGTGTGGTGTGCAGGATGGGAGCTTGCTTACTGCAAATGTCATTGATATCTCTACTCTACGTGGACATAGACAAATTGCTGAGGGGAGGCTGTCTAGCATAGGGGGACACTTGGCTTTTGCCTAAACCTTAACTGTGTTTCTTCTCCTCCTGTTAGCCCTACTTTGAGATGTCTAGAGGTCACCTAGTCCAAGTCCCTGCTGGAGCAGGGCCATCTCCAAAGTTGGATCAAGTTGCTCCTACTCATTTTTCTGAGCTGTGGCAAGGCTAGGGCCAGGGAACTGGTACTGTGGGAAAGGAATATGGGAATACAGTATAGTATGGCTTTGAAAGGACACTGCTGCTTGAAGCATGACCTGGGTTTGGGCTTTTCCACTTCTGTGTCTCTTTCTTGCAAATGGGACTGGGCAGAGTAGGGCTGGCCGGGTGGCAGGACAGTAGGGATGCTGCTGCAGTGTTTCGCAGAGTCAGAAACACAAAGTTGCATCGAGAAAACTGCTAATTATTTTTTAAAAATAACTTAATGAGTTGTGATGGAAAGAAGTTAAATAGTTAAATGAACTCTGAATCTTCCCCTACTCCCATCTGAGGTGAAAGTACTGGAAAGCTCTTTCAGATATTTAATAAAAGAGAGGCAGTCGCTTAGTAGCTCTTGAAGTAGCTGGTTGAAGTTTTAACTTCTAATACTGAAAATTCCCCTCTGGTGCCAGCACAGTAAGTATCATGGATTGCTGCAATTAAACCAGTGCCTTAAGTTATTCATAATACTCTTCCTGGGCAGCGTTCCCACCTGCTTAATCTGTGCTATACAAGCGTTTATTAGAACTGACTGTTGAAAAACGCCAAGCTAAATCAGACACTAAAAAAAAAAAAAAAAAAATCAATATGATGCCCTAAACTGGTTTAATATGTCTTTCCTCTTCAATAATCCTACACGTTACTGATTTATTTGCTGTAATGAACATGCCATTCAACCGAAACAAGATTAGCTGCTTAAACCGCAGCATTAAGCACAGAGCAACTTTAATGCTGCTTTATGTTTCATTGTAATGCTCAGCACTTATGGTGTTGTCTCTTTCTCTCCTCTGCATTAAAGAGTTTGTGTGAGGATCACAAAGGGCTCTGGAGTGGTGTTTTGTTAAAGCATTCGAAGCAGTAAATTTGAGTCAGGGTTGCAACGTGGCACCTCCTTCATCCAAACCTAAGTGGAACCTAACTGGTGAGCAGGATTAATGCATGAATTTATATTCCCTGCAGGATTTTTCCGGGGTTAACCATGAAGTAAATGGCTTATGTCAAACTGATCTAGGTTAAGACAGTGAGAACAGCCACCGGCAATCAGAGTATTCCTTTGGACTTCATTCAAAAATTTTTTTTCAAGCATTTGAAACAGTAGCAATTTACTGTGCTGCAGAAAAAATAGACTGCAAGCAGTGGGTGTCTTGGTTTTGCAAGGAAACGTTCTAAGATAGCTGTGGTAAAGGCTCCTTTTTCCAAGGAGCGTATAGAAGGGGGCAGAGAAATATGAGTGATAAAGATATTTTACACTTGGCCAGTGTTGTATAATGTATAATAGAAAGTCTGTTCTACTCTATAATACTGGCCAGGTCTGAAAAGTTTAAGCTCTCCAGTTTCCAGGTAAAACTCTGTGTTCTTCTCTTCCTGCTACAGGGACAAGCCTCAACTGGGATTCTCTAAAGTCAGTGGGTTTCAGTTACTGTTTTATTCTTTCCCTCTGTTGTGAAAGACTGCTTTAGATAATTACCTTCCCTTCTGGTTGATTAAGAAGCAAGTTGTATTTGTTAGGGCATCCATATATTCTCCATAGTTCTAAAAATTGCAATTAATTTTCTCTTTGCAGTACGATGTTATATTTCTTTTTCTTTGGAAGACTGTGATGAGTTGCCAGTATATATTTCAGCAGCTTTTTGGGGGCTTGGAGTCAAACTTAGAACATTAAAGCCAGAGAGATAAGCTTCGAAGTATTGCAGAAGTGTGTTGAGCTGAGAGCAATTACTCAAAACATATAAAAATGAGAAAAAAAATGTCAAAAGTACTGTGTTTGCACTGTGCTGGAGTAGGTTTTCAAATGGAGGTTGTGGTTCTGGCTCTGGAAAGCACATGTTTCTTCTGGTGAATGCTGCTTTTCTCCAGTTGATCAGAAGAGAGAATCGGAAGTGATTTGGCAAAGGGAGAGTTGAAGGATTGAAAGCAGCTATTTCAGCAGGAGGGAGTGCACTCTGGAAGTCTGTTAGGAAGAGCAGCCCTACTTTGCATTGCTCCATTGGGAAAAAAAAATAAAAAACCACAACCTAAAGATGCTTTCTAAACATCTGAAGAGTGAGAGCTGGGGTGCAAAGAGAGGGCCAGTGAGCATTGGCAAAGATATTAATTTGCCACTGTTAGGACACTTTTTCCATGGAAAAACAGAATCTCAGTCTGAATGGGAGGAGAGGAGTGTCCTGAGAGGAGCATGCATGCTTCAAGGGGAGAATAATATCCTGAACAGCTGGTTTAAAGTTGGTCAGGGGATAAATCATAACAGTCATGGTATTTCTGTGAAATATGCATATATATCAGGAGCCCCCCCACCAGCACCGTTTGCTGTTGTTGTCCAGACTGCACAGGTCTAATTGATGCTTGCATCTAGCCCCTGGGGTTTGCTTGATGCTTGCATCTAGCCCCGACATTATAGCAGGTTTTTTTTTTGCTGTGTTACACAGATAAGCAGCATATAAGGAGCTGTCTTTATTGCAGCCACGTATGTGAGTTACTTTAGGTCCACTCATAAGCTCCCACACTCATATTTTATTTAAAGACCAAGTGATTTGTTTGGTCTCCTAAATCATACCGATGCAAGCACTGGGACTGACCTGTTTGATGTCTGAGCAAACATCAGGAGGAGGGACAGTGAGAAAGACTGAATGAGGGAGCAACAGAAAGCAGGACTGAATAGTCCTGGGAAAGCCTCTGCCCTGCCTTGGCTTGTATAATGGGGGCTTATACAACACGTAACCCAATCTGACCCTGACCCTGCCAGTGCTCAGGGACTATATTTTTACTGAGATTAAGCTTTGCTTTTCTTTCTTTTTCCTGCAACAATTTCCTTGGCTTTCAGCTTGCCTGTTGGCTGGCTGGCATGGCCAAAGCAACCTCACCCGTTTATTTCTACGATATTCAGCCGGCTGTACTCTGTAAAAGGCAGCCCAGCATGTGCCCGGCTTCCCCCATGGAGTCCCACAGCAGCATCGCGCCAGAGAATGCCATTGGCAAGGGGTTCACCGTCCACCAGAAATGGTGACTGTTCTCTGCTGGTAACAGCACTGTTGGGGAGGGAAAGAAAAAATGTGATAAATATAACAACACCTTTCAGTTTAGCAAAGCAACTGTAAGCTCCCTAAATAAAATGGATCTCTCACTGCTTGAAAGGCTACAGGACTTACCAGAGCTCAGTTTCTCCAGGAACTTCAGAGCTTTCTGTCTTCTGGATTTTCATTCGTGGTAAGGTGAGGTCTCTGGCCTCTGCCTGCCATCAGCAGCGCTGCCGCACCTTTGTGCACTGGGCAGCTGCTGGAGTCTGACTCGCTGGCGGGCCTGCCAAAGCCCAGCAACCTGGTTTTACACCTGCAGCTTTAAGGCATCTTTCCCTCTGTCAGCTGTCCCCACCTCTATCGTATTCACCGAGGAACAGGTAGGACAATAACTGTTTTCCCCATTACTGACTTGGGAGTCCAAATCCAGCCTTCAGAAGTGTGGTCAAAGCCGTGGTCCAGTGTAGCATCCCAATAGCCAAGCCACTGTGAAAGCAGGACTTGAGCTCCTATGAGACTTATTATTTCTGGAGAATATTCCTCTTTTTCAGCTGTAAGGTATGTTTGAAAATACTTGGTCAAGTTCAGCATTCAAATGGTCTTTATTTCATGTTTGTCAACCTTATTTCAATTGATAGTCTCCTGTTTTTTCACTAGTTGTGCTTTGAACTTGCTTTACTCAGGGTTTGCTGTACAGATGATGTGAACTTGCTTTTGCTGGTCACCTCTCTCGGAGCCCTTCTGCACAATGTGTGGCACCCTTAAGGTTGAAAACCACAACTCCAACTCAACCGCAGGCTGTTAGGGTCAATGTAAGGGTGAGCATCCTGACCTCCCTGACCGGTGCTCTGCACCAGACCATCCTCAGCTTCTCTGACTGTTTCCTCTGGCTTAAAAATCCACAATCAACACCTTTCTGGTGTTCTCCTGTTCTCCCAGGCCTTGGTGTCAACTCTCCCAGCTCTAAAGCCCATGATGTTTGCTGGTTCTTCTGGCTCCATAATACTGCAAGGTGATGGAGTAACATTTGCCATCTCTGAAATGGTTTCTGTACCCTGTGGTTGCTCCTTTATCTTTAATATTTGCAATCCTGATTCAGGCAGGGTGGGTGCAGCTTCCTGCGGTTTCACCAAATGGGAGCTGGGTTCTCACGATAGTGCAAATGACCATGGCAGCTTTCCTGAGGAAGTGTTCGGCTGACTGCGAGGGACAGCAGAGATTCACAATCACTAGGGTCAGAAAGCAAAGAGAAGTCCATAGCCTTAGAGGGCAAGAGAGACTACTGGAAATGAGAGCAAGTTTACATAGATTGTGTCCCAAAGTGCTGAGCAAAGATGATCTTGCAGCACTTGGTGTCTTGCAGCACAAGCAGATGATGGCTTGTTCCTAGGTACCCAGACACTTCAAAAAGAGCTTTACACCTGAACACTGGGATTTTCTCCAGCATGTAAAAGCGAAGCATTTACGGATGTGCTCTGCCTCTCATTCAACAGTAACTCCAAGTTGCCAGTGACTGATTGCTACAAATCAGTGCAGAGCGCTGCGGGGAACTGTGGTCCTTAGCAGGCAGAGGCTGTTCCTACGCGTTCTTGTGGCACAGGGCTGAACGAAAAGCTGCCCACAAATCTGGGAAGCAAACTTTAACGTGGGGCTAGACATCCACTTACTTTAGCTCAAGGAAAAGCACCCCCACAGTAAGAGGTAAGAAGTAAAGCCACTTGTTCTTCACTTTCCGCCAGCGATGCAGAGGGACGACAGCTCTGGGAGGGGGCCCAGGCTTCTGCCTCAGACTGGGGGTTTATCCCCAGGCAGGGTGACCGCCCCGCAGCACACACTGCGCTGTACAGCAGCCAGTGGTCTTGCATATGTGTAGGTAACCTCAAGAAAAAAGCAAAGCATTTACAGATGTGCTCTGCCTCTGCCTGATCTCTCACCTTGTCAAGGTTTTTGCTGCTGCCATGTCTAGAAGACTGTGAGCAAAATGGCCACATCACAGGGATTTGGATGCACAGACGTTCAGTATGATGATGCCAGGATGTGACCCATGTGCTCCATGTTTGACCTAACTATTCTGAATCAGCTCGAAGATCTTGAAGGCACTTAAGCTGGGCAAAACCATGTTTTCTTCTCTGCTATGGTTTGTATTTGCGAATGTTTCAATTCAAGATCTGCACATTTTTTTTCCCAAACATATGTTGACCTGCCCGCGAGTGTTGAGTAAAGGAACAGCATCATCCTTTATGTAATTGGGGCAGAAATTAAGCTGTATGTTATCTTAATGGTCTGACACTATGAAACTGTCATATCTTTACACTGGAAACTTATTCCAAGGGGACCATAAGCTTAAGACAACATGGACAGGTATAGAAGTGACAGATAAAAATGTCTAAAATAGATTGAAAAAAATGTATGTATGCTGTTTTCTGCTAAGGGCATCTTCTTGATTTCAGAGAGCATTACTTCTTAGCTCCTGTACCATAAGTCAGACGATCTGTGAAATAGGAGTGCACAGACTGTACTCACTTCCACCATCTGAGGGAAAAGGAAAAAAAAGGTAGAGATTGTTAGACCTAAGACTAAGAGACCTCGTCTTACTCACTGGTAGAAAAAAATGTGTGTGCTGCTAAAAGGGGATGAAAAGACCATAAATTCCAGTCAGATGTGCCTCTTGTGAAAAATGACTAATTAAATGATATTGGTAGCTTAAAAATAGACCTTGCTTTAATGGGAAAATATTTTTTGGGTCATTTAAAAAGAAATCAAAAACCCAGGAAAGATGAAGAGAGACTGCCTGCCTGGGTTTTGTTATTTCTTAGAAGTAAATCTCATTTTGGGGGCAGCTTTCAAGAACAGCAGTGAAGTCCAGCACGTGTACAATAGCCGTGCTCATACAAACAAGTGCTATCGGGGGCTCCCAAAGGGGCTGCAGAGGTCAGAAAACAAATGCTGAGCGGTGGGTAAATTAATTCAGCCTCTCCCGACCCTCAGGCAAACCCTCCTGTGCCCACCAGTTTCAGAGGCACCCACTCCAGATTTGCCCCTGTGGAAGCAGGAGCGCTTCTGCCCTCGCCCCACGCCAGGAGGGGTGCTCCGGGAGGAGGAGAGCTGCTGGGTCTGCACATGCACCGGCAAACCCATGCCTGCCCAAGCCTGGGCTGGTGAGCTTGGGAGCAGCCAGGCAGGGTCCCGGCTGCCTGAGCAGCCTGACACTGCTCATACGCTACCTAATTGGGGCCACTTGGATATGTTCCTCGTTTTGTTGAAATGCATGTCCTGGGCATTTGTAGCTTTACAGGAATGAGCTTTAGGGTGGCAACTGTGTAAGAGCTGCCGAGTGGGTCATCTCTCGTCCAGGAGCCCGTCTCCACCATGCCTGCCAGTTCTAGTGTGACGGGTAGGACTCATCATTTTTGGTTCACATTCTCCATGATTTCATAAACCTCTGCCACTTCTCTTCTGCAGTCGCCTCGGTTGGCATATGCCCCAAATATCGATTTCTCCAACCACGTGCCTGAACACCTGCAGGATGAGGATTTTTAAAAATTAGTTTACATACTGAAAACATGAAAAGGATTAATGCAAAGGGGAAACGTTTGATCTCTTTCACCAAATACCCATATCAAAAGCTCTTTTCAACAGCTTTTGTTGGAACATATAAAAGTCATGAACTCCTCAGCTGCTAGCCAGATACATCAGAGCGTATGAACCAAATTGTTGCCCAGTGTAAGCTGGTGTCCCTCTGCTGTTCTCCAGAGACATGAACTGACTTTCGCCATGACTGGATTTAGCCTCTGGGGATTAACAAGGTTTTTGTAAGACCAGTAATGCTGTACATTCTGCAAAGAAATGGCAAAAATGTGTTTGAAAAGTCTGTGAATGTATTTGAGAAGGACAGCTAGCTCCTGAAATACAACAGATACTACCTCCAAGATAAAGAGCATGACAGGCTGTTTTATCTTTGAGATGATTCCGAGGAAAAAAAAAAACAAAAAACAAACAAATCTGTCTAAAAACCTGCTAAGTTTTATTCAAAACTTCACTTTGCTCCGAATACTCTGATTTTGACTTCCTGGTGCTTGCCAGGGAAGGCTGCTCCCTGGTAAAGAAGTTTCCTTCAGGTGTCATTGTAATAACAGCAAAGATCGATTACTGGAAATTCTCACCCACCTCACCTGAGCTGATGGTTAAAAGAGAAAGGAAGAGGTTTCCTACTTTGATTTTTCACCCTGTGTTTTACTTCAGAGCTTTCCAGCTAATTTGGAGGGGTACTGAAAAGGGCAACATTAAAGCCACAAGGATGTTTTGCAGCTGCAGTGAAGTTTATTAGCAGGAGCAGGGCTGGCGTGAATGCTTGGTGAACGCTGAGCAAGCCAAGGAAGCTCCAGGGTGCAGCCAGGAGGAGTCGGTGGGAGAGGTTAACATTGGGGTCCCCAGAACAACCACAGCCACTTACCATGGGCTGCCAGCTGCAGGCTTGCTGACTGTGGGCCACCAGGGAGCCACCATGCTGAGGAAATCGCTGCCAAACCGTGCAGGCACATGGAGGGGAAGCGAGAGCTCGGAGCAGTGCGTGGGTTGCTCAGGGTTGGGTGTCTCAGCAGTGGTCCACCTCTTCACAGATGTGTGTGCTCAGGGCAGGACAGCTGGCACAGCTCCTGAAGTAAGAAGAAACCCCTCACCGTGTCCTGTAAGCGGCTTCTTCTACCCACCTTTGACACAAGTCCTTGGTTCTTCCCTCGAATGCTTCCTTGCAGCATTTCAGCCATGTCCACAAGCAGCCCTCCAGTTCCTGCTGCTGTGTGAGCCCTCAGAGGTGACTTTGAAGCTTCATCCACCATAGCTCCAACGGTGGTTTGATTCTAGAATCATAGCCCTTCATGCAAGCTATGAAATGAATCCACATCTCAGTATTGTTATATATGTCAAAGATATGCTGGTCTTCCTCACAGTATCACAGGACCACAGAATGGTTGAGGGTGGAAGGGACCTCTGGAAGTCATCTGGTCCAACTTCCCCTGCTCAGGTAGGGCCACCTAGAGACAGTTGCCCCAAGGTGAGTCTGTGCTGAACTTCCCAGTTACCCATATTTGCAGAGGCACCTCTGAAAGTGAACCCAGTGGCTCCAGGAAAGTGCTGAGAAGGGGCCACTGGGTGTCAGACCCTGTGCTTGTCTCCTTGCTGGGGCAGGATGGTGTCCAACATCATCCTACAAAAATCTCTTCTTGGTTACCCCACTTCCTCCAGGGGCTATGGCTCCTTCTGATGGCTATGGCTCCTGACAGCGCAGCTGTCCTGCGCTGTATTTCTGATGGCATCTGGCTCCAAACACAGGTGTCTCCTGGAGGGATGTTGTGTGGGTTTGGTGTTGAAGCACCTGCTGTGGTCCCTGGAGGTCTGGGTGGTTCATCATGCAGCAGCCAGGAGCCCTGTGTCTGCTTCAGGGTGAGCCCAACAGCTCCTTAAATGCTTGGGTGAATCCAGGGTGAACGCAGGGGCACCTGCATGGCGGCAGTCCTCCGTTTTGGGGCCAGCCCTAACCCAGGTCCCTTTTTAACTATGACAGAAGCTGCTGCCACTATTGCTGCTCCTGCTGTGTGACCCTCAGGGCCTGTTGTAAACATCAGATGGTTAAAAGTGTGTTCTCAACATGGTATTTCAACAAAAAAAAAGCCTTCAATGAGTAACAGGGAGAGCACATGCCTGAGCTTGGCTTTCTGGGGAAACCCAGCTTGCGTGCTCACAGTGTGAATGCAGATTACACGCTCCTAGCTTCTGAATCTCTTGGCAAATCTTCATCAGCTGGACTCGGGGGAGAAGATGCAAAGAGAAATGAGTTCCTGTGAGTTTCATGACAAGGGCAGCTGAGAAGGGGAAAGGAAGTACCTAGAAATTGCCCCTCAGAAAGGCTGCAGCCTGACCTCGCTGTTGGTTAGACGTGACAAAGTCCCACACGACGGAGCCTGTACAAGTCCCAGCTGCAGGGAAGGCCTCAGTCAGATTTTGCATCTTCCTGGGCACCACAGTCAATTGACCACGGGGCAGAGATGTGGTTTGCTGGTTCCAGTCCTCAGAGGACCACCTAAGCCAGTGTGCTGGTTCTGGTTTACCCCCAGTTTTTCTGTGTGCTGGGGCCCTCCTGGCCCCAGTGCAGCTGCCAGACTGAGGGCGAAATAACCAGCCTGAGGCAGTGGTGGAACCACCCATCTTCAGTAGGATCTCAGAAAGGTGCAGTCCATCAGAAACATAATGTGCCCACAGCGCTGACTACTGCTGTGTTTCTCAAATACAAGAGGATTTTCTTTCCCCTTGGTACCGAGGAATTTTATGCTGAGTTGACTGGATAAGACCACAGAATAATTTCCCAGAAAGATTAGGAAAGTCAAATATTTCTTAGGATCTCTATCATGTCTGAAATCTCTTTATCCCACATACGAATTACTTTTTTTTCCTTTTAAACTGGCAAATGAACTAAAGCTGAACCAAATGCTTTCCCTCCCAGCTGTTGCTTTCTGCTTAAAAACTTTTTTATTTTTATTTTTATTTTTTTTTTTTTTTAAGGCAGGAGCCTGAGAGAGGTCAGCTGGAGCATAAGTTCTCCCCTTTTCTCTTTCATTAGCGCAAGTGATGGCTACCCATGGATTTCAACTTTGTTTCAGCTCTTATTGGGAGTTCTTTGCAACCTGAAGCAGAGACGGATTGTCGGTGAAGAGGCTCTGCAATAACAAAGGCAGAAGTCAGGCAGGGAAGGTCTGACATGTGAGCTGTCAGAGGTGGTGTCACCACCAGCTGACCCATCATAAGACCTCCGGGGAAAGCCAACGGGCGCCCTGCTCAGGAGGTTCTAGTGCCCTGCTCCCCACTAGTTTGTGCTTGGAAACAGATTGACTAACATAATAGAGTGATTTTGTAATCTGTCATAATACCATAAGCTACAGATCCACAGACTTTGACCCCTCGCAGGTATAATGAGCTCCTTTATTCAAGCTGCACATGCTCTCTTGATGGGGGAGAGAGAGGGGGGCTTTTTCTAATTATATATCCAAAGCATATGTTTTGCCCAGAAACAAAGCATTATATTCATTAGTAAAATCCTATAAGCTAGGCTCTTTTTATTAGCCAGTTAACTAATTGACAGTTAAGAACGTGTATTAGTATCACGGTGTAACCATGCAGTCACTTAATCTGACAGCTTTATTAAAATCATAGCATTGCTCCTCTAAGTGAATGGCTGGAGCATTTGCATTAGAAGCCCTGCTGTTTGGAAATATATAGCTCAGCTGTGAAAAAAAATCAATATAACCCCACAAAAAGTCTCAGCCTCGTGGCAGTCGCTGTTAATCCTTTGACAGAGTTGGAGAAGAGCACTAAAGGTCCTTTAAAAATCTGCTCAATCAATTTTAAGTAGGTTGTAAGGAGCGCACAGAACCATACGTCAGTACATTTTCCTTTTTCCACACTAAATCAGAAAATGATCTCATTGTAGCAAAACGCAGAGCAGCAGGCATTTGAAAGAACAACGTGAAACGCTCGGCGCAGTTTGGGCAGGGGGTGTGTGCTACACCGGTGAGCCCAAGTACAGCTGCAGATGTGGCACTTCCATTTGCAATGGTAGTTTAAAAAGGTAAATGACTTGTATAAGGAAAAGCTTAGAAAATAAATACCGGTAATGGAGTCATATAATGACATTGTACAGATCAACCTTACATACTCACCTCACCTAAGTAATAACCCTCTACAGAAGCCCATGCTTGAAAAGGTTGTGGTCGCAGACTTGTGTCACTGAGTACAGCGCTTTCATGAGGAGTGATAATAAAAGTTCTACAGAATTACATTATTCCCTTCATTATGCTTGCACAGCCTCTGCATTTGGTTAACAGATCTTTATCACCTGGTGCCTGACATAGAAGATGGAGAATACAATACAGCTTCGAATTTGTCAGCCTGACAGCTGAAGAAGGAAAAAAAAAAAGGTGAACTGGAAATCAGTGAAGGGAAAATAAATATGAAAACACATAATGGTGTTTTTACAGGTCTTTACCTCACACAGATTGGCAGACATCAAGGCTGTTCTCTGGGTATTCTGTCCCCATTGAAGCTGTGAGAGTTGTGTTTAGCTGGGCTGAGGCTACTGTGTATCTGCTGACCCAGCATGAATCACTCAGTGGCCAGGACCTCCTGGTGTGGTGGCCTGGCCCTTTCCGTAGCAAAGACGTGCTTGCCCCTAACCCCTCGGTTAGGCTAAATCCCTCTGATTCAAACATTTACCTGCACTCCCTGCCTCCTGCGCCTGACTCTCCCATGATCATTATTTTAGCTCACTGAGGAGAAGATCAGAGTCTGGCACCAAAGGCCGTCTTGCTCCTGATGCTCTGGGTACACAACTCAGGCAGGCACTCAGCGTGCCCAGAGGTGCCCAGCTATCAGTTGCTGGTGTTCTGTTTTATCACAAGTTTTCTCAGCTCCTCACCAGCAAATCTTACTGCTGCAGCTGCCCCATACCAGGAGTGTGACAGCTTGGGCTGCTGCTGTGATGGACCAGGATGGTTTCAGAGCACTCCCTGGCTCCACTGCTTACAAAAGAGGCTTCATCCCATCTTCGTCTACTGTAGACTCCCACCTCTTACTGTGAGCAGCAGTGAAGGACATGTGGCCAGGCTGATCCTGCAGCCAATTCTTTTTGCAGGAAAGGTCTCAGCTGGGATGGTTGGAACCAAGTGGAAATCACCTTGGGCTGGGCACTTCTGACACAGAAGCAGAAAAGTCATTGTGTCCTCAGGAGTCTTTTGATTACCCTGCAGACAAGAAGGCTGTTAATGGAAAAAAAAAAGGTTTTTTTTTTGAAGCAAAGAAACCTTTATATGAGAAGAAGTGGGCTGAAGTCAGTGGGTATGCATGAATATAAGCACACATGTTGCTGTTTGCACTGGACAGAGGCAATAGGAGAGGCAAACAGGAGGGAGCATAGGAACCTAGCCACCTTGCCCCTTTTCTGTGCTGCATCTAGCGCTGCTGTGCTAGCGAGGTTCAGAAGTATGTCCTGGCCTAGTCCTTTTCGTATCCATCCATGGATCTATGGTCCATCTGATCCCTTTATCAACTTGCTGACACTGTTGGACCCCCTCAGCCTCATGTAGCTGCCAGTAACAAAAGTCCAGTACCATCTGTACAAAGAACGTCTGTTTTAAACCATTATTCTACTAGTTTCTTCCAGTTTTCCCCAGGACGATGTTGCGATATTTGCGAGCTGCTCTTCTGCTTGGCTGTTGTTGCCCAAGCTGTGTAACCTCCAACACCTCCTTTCTCGGTCACTTCCTCCGCAGAGTCCCAGCCAGCCTCCTCATCCAGTAAGATGACGTAAGATCTCCTTGACCAGTTCAGTTGCCGTTCCCTGTGCCTCCTCTAGCTCCGCTTTCTATATCAAGGGTACACACCAATGAGTGTCTGCTTTAGCCACAAACGTGAGGTGTAGATCAGTTCAGCCAGTAGGTACTGTTTTAAATGTCCCTTTTATTTTTCCCGTGACTTCTCTTTCATATTAATTGCTTTCTAATCTTAACAAAAACCAATTTTTATCCTTTGCCTTCTGACACTTTAATCTAAACCCAGACACTCTTGCCCCTTAAAAATAAGCAGAGGACAAAGTAAACCAGAGAACTGTAGTTAACTGCAAATCATTAAAGCTGATAAAAACTCTCTGGAAGCCAGCGCAAGCCCCTGTGTGTAACATTGCAGTCATGGTTTTGTGACGATTTCTTGGGCAAACCTTGCACCGGCAGCAGCCAGGCAATGGTGTCAATGCGAATTTCGCCTGATCACTGCAGGCATGCTTGAGATTATTGAGGAATAAATAAAATGTCAGGGAAAGCCCTTCTTAAACATTCAAACGATACTCGTTCGCAAAGCCCAGCCGTGGCGAACAGACGGCAGCGTTGTGCTGTGCTAAGCTGCTGTACCTTGGAGCGGGCTTGCGGGGTAGACCATAATATCACACTTCCTGAGCATTTTCTGGGCAGCAGAGGAGTAAACAATACCTCTAATGCGAAATCAGAGGTAAAGTGAATTAGGTGGTGATAACCCTTTAAAAAGAAAAGGTATTTTGTGAGTTTCTGTGCAAAGACCATTTGAGCTCTAAGCTTCATAATCAGCTTGGAAAATAGTTTAACCCCCAGGAATCTCTGTGACTTACTTCTGTCTTCCCCAGTTTGCAAGGTCAACTATCAAAATGGATATTGTTTGAAGAGCGCTGAGTGCCAAGTAGTAAGCATAATTTACTAATGATTTTCTGTTTCTAAAGGCAGTGCTACTGCATCATTTTTAGGCCATGTTCAAAATGATGACGTAAAGTAGCTAATTTAAACAAAAATGGGAAACTCTGAGGAAAAAAGTGGGGGGAGGACTTTTCAGATAATCTACTTACTGCATCTTTGTTGTGCCTATCCTCGTAATACCCCTGAGTCCCAGTTGCTGGATTTAACCATAACACTTAATAATTTCCAGAGAAGCAGCAGCTGCGCTACAGCTTTCATCGTTAGTATTCCCAGCATTAGTGCCTTGCTCTGCTGCCTGTGAAGCCCTGTGGCAAAGCTTGCACCTCCTCAAGGGCAAAACCCTCACTGCTGCTCCCTGTGTGAAGCTGAAGGAAAGGTAGAGAAAAGGAGAGAGAGAAAGAAGAGAAGGAGAGAAAAAAAGAGAGGAAGAGAGAAAGATGAGAAAAGAGAAAGAAGCAAGAGGAGAAAGAGGAGAAAGACAGAAAGAAGGAGAGAAAGAAAAGCAAGAGAGAAGGGGTTTATCTTCACCAAGGGCCTAGAAAGACTGGAGAGAGACCTCCCTTGGACAATGTGCTACAGCTTAGCATTTTGGACCTAGGTCAGTGGAAACCCTCAACCCCTAAAGCACTGCTCAGCTTCAGTACTGCATCCCCACAGTTACTCCCTTGCGCCCAACAGGAAAGAAGAAAGTAGGACAAAATGCCAACTGAACTGATTCCTGATGTAACTCAATCGTTGGATTTTCTGCTAAGGGTAAGACTCCAGGGAGTCACAGCTCAAATGCCACAGATGAGCCTACGAGGCGCAGAAGCTCTCATCTTCCCACTCTTCTGGCTCTTCTGGTACTGTGCTCTGTTCAGGAGCACTGTGGGGTTTTGGGTTGCCATTAACCTCTACACAACTGAGATACAAACTGCCAGTACCTTATTCCTCAATTTGTCACCTCTCAACAGGAAAAACTCCCAGTTTCCTGTCATCTGTAACTCCCCACTGCATGAAGTTCTGCAGTACTCAGCGTGCTGCCCAGGAAAGCTCTGTCTCCCTATCCTACCGATTTCCACACCACTGCACTGCTGTCTCCCCCATCCAATCATTATTGGTCTGGCCTAATCCTTATGCCAGGAAGAATTGTGGCTGTGGAAGCATGCCAAAGAGAATACGACACATATCTGTTCTCACCCCTGTTTGGAAGTAAATCGGACTTTGGGGGATGCAGGAATGTGGTAATCCCAACCAGAGGGAGTTACACTCTTGTGGGCACCCCAAGAAGAGGTTAAAACATGAGACCTTTCTTCTTTGTATGGCCATGTTAGATGTGTTGAACAGCTCAACAAAGCTGTGGTCCGGGCAACTGCCAGTTTTCTTCCCATCAAAACCACCATGCAAATATGAAGAAGAGAGGTCCACTGTGGTCCCAGGCTGGATCACTGGGCCATCAATTTGAATTTGGCTTCTCTGCCAGAAATAAGTAAAACAGCAGCAATAAGAAGTGCCAGTGACAAGGGCAGTGATGTTTGCACGGACGTGGATGCACGCACTCACCTGCCACAGTGGAACTCACTGCAGGCATCTTCCCTGCCACAGCCTATTTCTCTTCATGAGAGGCTCTTTTTTTTTGGTTCACGACTCTTCAGGTTGGTCACAAGCAACTTTTACTAACTGGAACTAATTGAATGGACCATCTTGTGTCACAAGACGCCCTCAGAGGAAGAACATTTCTGAAACAGCTAGGCCAAACACAATGACTCCTGTGTGACACTGCCTGCAGAGCGGACCAGGAGCAGAGCAAAGGCAGGGATCTGCCTGGCCACCCAGTGCTGCCAGACAGCCTGAGGTGGATCCCAGCTACTCGTGCAGTGCAGATCTTGCTGCCTTTCTCCTGCCTGTAGCTTTTCCACAGCTACAGGTGCTTCTGAAGCTCTTACAAAGACCTATTTTGTTAGCAATGCCCATTTCAATGAAATACGCCATGCAAACCTGTTATCTTCTCTCTCTCTCACCTACACACACTAAAAGCCTTCTTCCTTTGTTGATTTAATGGGCCAGATATGCTAGACTTTATGTAATGTCACATTGCATTTTGCTGGAAACTAATACACCTATAAAACTGGCAAACCGTTGGAAATTTGTCACCTTCTTATCAGACTTGTTTGGCAATGGCGTGAGCTGGAGAACTTCCCAGTGCTGTGTTGGATTGCTGTTTTTGTAGAAAAAGTTAGCAGAAACTTAGGACTAGCAGCTTAAACATGAATAGCTAAAGTAGACAAAGCCTATAGATTGTGGTATATGAACTGTAACAATTGTACAACATGCCGGATAGCTAACTACAGAACTGTCCGAAACTGACCTCAGAAGATGTGAAATGGGGTACAGAACCACTGCATAGTGTATAAGAAGATGACCACTTAGCAACCGCTTAGTAACAAAACAGCAAGCAAATCAAACCAATAAAGAACAAGAAGATGCCAGACCTTAATATTACCATTGGTGCAAACTGCCGCGTGAGGAGTGAGGAATTGAGATTGTAAGGGTATGATTTGGGATTTCTTTGTTCGGGGTCCTTCTTTGGAGGCACCCAGCTCAAGCTGTAGCACCATTAATAAAAATGAGTTTATAGAAGAATCTTTTTTTTGCTTATTGATTCAGTGGCTGGCATGTGTAATATCCACAACAGTTTGGTGCCCCAGCTGGGACTCTAGGCAACCACCACTAGATGTCGGATCCTTTCGTCCCCAAATGTCCAACTGCTGGCATTGGGTGAGTTAACCTGGGAACTTTGGCCAATGATGAGCGAATAACAGGTGGGTGGCCCCTGAAGGATCCTTCAACCAAAATAAATTAACTTTACTATGACATATTCTAGAAGGTGAAAAACCTTATCAAATGCATTTTTGGTATGTATGGGACAACTGGGCATATGAACGCCATAAAGAAGGTGGTCGGAAAAGTTCATAGAGAACCCAGGTTATGACTTAAGCTGCAGCAGTTGTGAGTGATCCAACAGACATGCTTGTGGAATCTGCTTCGCCCTGTGCACTCTCCTCTCTGCTTTCTTCTAACCCATCTTTTGCTGCTGCTTCCACCACTCCTCCAGCTACTGCTTCTGCCAACGTTCTTCCAAATCCAGCTGCGATGCAGCCTGTAGCAGAGTGAGCTAATGCTCCTCCTCCAGTATTGCATGTATTTACTAATCAACCCTGGAATCCAGGAGATTTAGCTGTGTGGGGGAGTAAAATGCCCAGATTGAGGGAAGATGCAGATTGGTGTGCCCAATTATTTTCACTGGATATAATCCATCATGAGGGGATACTAAAATATTATTGATGGAGTTATTTTGACCTGATGGAAGGGATAAAATAATTGAAAATTACACAGAATTGATGCGACAGGCTGGGGAAAACTGGAATCCTTGTCCGGCAAATTATCGAAATTGGGATTATAACAATGCAGGAGACAGAACCAACTGACAAACAGCGATTTGGAATTTAGTGGAAGCTATTAGACCTTGTGGAGAATTGGGAGTGAACTGGATGAAAGTACAGGAATGTAGGCAGAGGCTAGATGAACACCCTAGTGACTACTGGGGACGACTACGGTGAGCTTTATTACAATATGGAGGAATGACTGTGCAGAACTTTAACAATGAGCTAGCGGCAAGTGTATTTGTTGATCAAGCCACCATGGATATATGGAAATATTTTAAAGAACATAGGACTGGGTGGCAAAAGGAGAAATTGCAAAAGACCCTAAGTGTGGCAGTATTTATGTTCGATGGGCAAGAGGAAAAACATAGAGCTGAACTTGCCAAGGAAAAATAAAGAGGAAAAGCAACAAGAAGCCAGTCTTTTAGCGGCAGCACCAGCTCGGAGTTTACAACTAAGAGGGTGAGGGAGGGAATTTCCCCATCCAAGAGAACAAAACAGGGGACGAGGTAGGTCAGACCAGAGATTTGAAAGAGGAATGGTAAGACTTGGAAATAACTGGGAGGAAAGGTGTTGTTACTGTGAGAAACTTAATTGCTGGCAAAGAGTGGCTGCTTTATTCGAGGGGGCCTTGAAGGGAGCTGGACACGGGACATGTGAGACAGCAATCAAGAAGTAATACACAATGACTGAAGGCAGGGGAGTCTGAAGTCTCTGTGGAAATTGGAGTCTATGGGATGTGGAAAGCTCAGCTGAATCGTAAGAGGCATATAATTGGGAAAATAAAAGGAAAGGAAGTTGAATTTTTAGTCGACACAGACGCAACACTGTAACTTTAAAATTTAGTACCAAAGGGATTTGTATCATAGGACAAAGTTTTAGTTCAAGGGGGAATGGGAAAAAGGAGAACACGTTTTAAGTAAACCATTAATTACGACTAACAGCAGGAAATAAAGGGGTGTGGGGAAGATTTGTCGCAGCAGGGGAGTACCCAGTTTGTTTATTAGGAAGAGATCTCCTCCAAACCCTGGATGCACAACTACATCTATCACTCAGGGGTACTGATTTGATAGGGGTACGCGTGATATCCGAACTCAGGATCCCGACCTAGAGACACCAAAACCCCTGGGAGCAGTGCCCAGGGAATGGTGGAGTGAATTGAGAACTGCTGCGGGACTGCTGAAACCGGCACAAGCGGTACAGGCGAAAGCAAGGGGAGGCACGCCATCTGCTGAAAAGTGGTCTCCTGTCCCCGGGAAGCAGAGAAAAATCTTCAAAACCCAAACAGATCATCAGTACCTTGCCCAAGGAATCTTGAAAGTGTGTGAATCCCCATATAATAAATACCTCAATGTCACCAGTAAGAAAAAAGAGGTTGGATAAAGATGGGGATCCTGAGTTCCAATTTGTTCAAGATTTGAAAGCAATTAACCTAAGATGAAGTGTTTTACTGTGATTGAATTGACCGCAGCATTCTTCAGTATTCCCATAGATGAAGAAAGCCAACACTTGTTTGCTTTCACTTGGGAGAGGCAACAGTTGACGTGGACTTGCCTTCCACGGGGCTTTACTGGGTTTCCCACCATGTTTTCTTGGGTATTAAAAGAAGATTTAAAGGATGCTGAGTTACCTGGTGGATCAGTTTTAGTGCAATATGTTCATGACTTACTAATAGCTAGTAGAAATCATAGTGACTGTTTAAAAAGTACTATACATTTAGGTACCGCCTTAGCAACCACGGGACATCACGCCTCTCCATCCAAGCTCCAGCTGTGTCAAAAGGACGTAAAATATCTGGGATTCATCTGAAAGGAACAACAGCGGGTACTAGATCCAGAAAGAGTAAAAGCTATAATTGACATTCCTCAACCAGTTACGAAAAAACAGCTATGAGGGCTTTAGGTGCAGTTAGGTTTTGCTGACCATGGATACTAGGATTAGGGGAACTAACCAAACCTCTGACAAAGACAACAAAAAACTATGAAATAGAACCCATTACATGGGGGCCAGAACAGGGAAAAACCTTTAGAGCTTTAACAGGGGCTTTGGCTTCAGCTTTAGGACTTCCAGACTGTGCAAAACCTTTTGATCTCTACATACATGAACAAAAAATGGGTGGCTAGTGTTTACACAGAAATTAGGACCTCATCAAAAACCTGTGGCATATTATTCTATTCAACCGTATCAGGTGGCAGCTGAACTTCAACATGGCATCAGATCAGTGGTCAGTGACTGCTACAATAGTTGAAAAACCTGATCTTTAGTATTAGGGCACCCAATTACAATCCGTATGCCACACAAAGTTGATTTACTTCTCACGCAATATGTGATGCAAGCCTTGTCTCCCCACTGTGCACATAAATACAAACTAGCTCTTTCAAATGCAGATAATGTGACTCTGAATAGGTGTGATATGTTGAACACAGCAACATTACTACCAATACCTGGAGAAGGGGAAGAACATCACCGATGTGACATGGCAATCCAGACTATTAGTAAGCCACAAGCAGATCTCACCAACCTCCCCTTACAAAACCCAGATCTTGTTTTATTCACAAATGGATTGTCCTACTCTTTACGCAGGCAACGGAAGATTGGCTACGCAATTGCGGACCAATGGCAGGTTGTAGATACCTGACCGCTTCCAGCAAGTTTGTGTTCAAGAGGTAGAGTTAATTGTGTTAGCCTGAGCAGCTTGCCTGGGAAGTGGAAAGTGAGTAACCATCTAGACAGATTCAAAGTATGCTTTTTGGCATATGCCATGGAATAGGCATATTGTGGAAAGAATGGGAGTTTCTAACCTCCTTGGGAAAAGCTGTGGCTAATGGAATAGAAATTCAGGATTTGTTGGATGCAATTCAGCTTCCCAAAGAGACTGTTGTGGTTCACCATTCAGCCCATACAAGGGACACTACTGTAATCCACAAAGGGAATGCCTTAGCTGACATAGCAGTGAAAGCCCTGGCTCATCAACTCGCAGTGAAGTTAGTTTTAAGATGACCACTTAGCAACTGCTTAGTAACAAAACAGCAAGCAAATCAAACCATTAAAAACCAAGAAGACCTCAGAGCTTACTACTACTATTGGTGTGAACTGTTGTGTGGGGGGTGGGGAACTGAAATTGTAAGGCTACGATTTGGGATTTCTGTGTTTGAGGTCCTTCTTTGGAGGCACCCAGCTTGAGCTGTAGTGCTGTTAATAAAAAAGACTATAAAAGAGTCTCTTTTCGGCTTATTGATTCAGCAGAAATCTAGAGTTGAACCCTGTTATGGTGCCTGGCATATGTAATTTCTATAACACCATCTGCCAGCCAGTCCCTGCCTCTGGAAATGCCTGCTCTGCAGACTCCATCGGCTGTGGAAGGCTGTGCACCAGCTCAGAGAAGATTAGGAAGGTCATGACATCTGGGATACAAGTTTCCACAGCGGTAGGTGCATGTGCTAGATTGTAATCTCAGTTTCACAATCATAAAGTCTTCCATTCCATTTGGAAACTATTAACCATTTTGGAAACTATAACCATCTGTTACACCTGAAATGTTCTAAATTTCACCATTCCTACTTGCTAAACCAGTCTGACCATCATCTGTGGCTCCTCACCAGGTTTGTCACTGCTTTTCTTCCACAGAGGTTATGGGATCTTGTCAAAGCACTCTTCCTCCTGCCAGCAATTTGGGTCTCTGGTTTGTGTGGTTAGGAATTAAGGCAGGATTGAACTGAGTAGGATACATTTTTGTAACGTTCTCTTGATAAAAGCTTGAAGGTGCACACTTGGTAGAGGTGATCAGCAGCTGACAATCTCCCATGAGATTGGAAACATTACAAGTGGATGTGCAAGAGAGATGCTAGTGACTGCATTGGCAGGCTGAGAGAGCTGGGGCTGTTCAGCTTGGAGAAGAGAAGGCTCCAGGAAGACTAAAAGGCTGTAAGTAGCTGCCTTCCAGTACCTGAAGGGGGCTTTTAAGAAAGACTGGGAGAAATGCTTTAGCAGGGTCTGTTGTGATAGGACAGGGGTAATGGTTTTAAAATAGAAAGAGGTAGATTCAGACTGGACATAAGGAAAAAATGTTTTACAATGAGGGTGGTGGAACACTGGCACAGGTTGCCCAAAGAGGTGGTGGATGCCCCATCCCTGGAAACATTCAAGGCCAGGTTGGACGAGGCTCTGAGCAACCTGATCTGGTTGGAGATGTCCCTGCTCCTTGCAGGGGGGTTGGACTAGATGGCCTTTGAAGGTCCTTTTCCAACCCAAACCATTCTATGATTCTATGTATGTCAAACCACTGTGCAAATGACCATGTGCATAACACTGAGCAATTTGAAGCTGGTGCAGGGTGCTGAAGGGAAGCCAGGCAAGCCGCAGAAGTGTGCTGGGAGATGCTGGGGGCAGCCCCCCTGGCCACAGTAACCCATTTGCACAGACTCTGCCATGTGGAAGGGTCCACTGTGACTGCTAGTAGCACGACTGTGCTGCGTCGTGACAAAGAGTGCTTTTCTGAGTAGACACAATAGGTGCTTAAAGTATACTGAAAGCATTTTGGGAAGATCAAATTCCTGTAGTTTAGAAACAGTTATCTACTGGGGAGCTCCAATAATGCTGTCTTCGCTCCCAGCAGCCCCAGCAGCCCCTGAAATCCAAGCAAGTGCATTTTTTTTTTTTACCTCAGATTACCTTCCAGACAGGCCATGAGTGGAAAAAGCAACATTGCTTCTCCTTTTCCCCTGAGAAGCAAGGGATCACCATCACTGTTCATAGGGAAATTTTGTACGTAAGGAGTGGCACTCAAGCAAACCATTGAGGTTTACGTTAGAATGGCATTCAATTCCCTGCTGTTCAATTACTGGGCACCTTCTGCCTGGGGAGCCCTGCACTACCAGAGCCAGCAGGAATTATTTTTCTTTGGTTCTCCTTTCCAGTGGCTCCTAGCTACTAGCTGGAACAGGCTGGCAGGGGGAAAGCAGAAACAAGATGAGGCCGAGAGAAGCCCTCTAGGATCCCCTCACTGCGTCAGTTAATGCCACAGGCAACCCCCTCACAAGCCAAATGGGCAGAGGAGTGATGTTGCCAACAACTGACAGAAAGTCCATAGCTGGGCTCCAAAACAATGGCATTAAGAAGCAGTTTTATGATCTGCAACATGAGTGATGCCTGCTTTCCTCCTGATCTGGCTCCTGTGATCAGCTGAACACATCGACCAGAGATTTTCTAGGGGTACTTAGCCAGACTGTCTCCCACGTGGATTTTACAGTGTCTAGTATCTTAGCTCACCCACTGCTGGGCCTTCAAGCTGGTCCACCCATGAGCCTTCCTCATCTAACAGGTTGCTTTCACAAAACCTGTAGGAACGTTATCGTCTTTGAGAGCTCTGCCTCTTTACCTGACTGAAGTAACAGACAGCAGCTGAATACAGTTGCAGAAAGAGCATTTTGTCTGCTTACGAAACTGGGCTCAGCACACGTGCAGGTTTTTAGCTGTCTTGCATCTCTTTTACTGTACAGCAGCTTTTAACTGCCTCGCTGTGAAATATTAAGGACTAGAAACCTACAGAGCAAGGCGAGTTTCATGCATTTGAGTATCTTCCAAAACAGCTACTGCAAGAGTTGTCGTCACTGCAGAGGGTGTACAATAATCAAAAGCAGTGTATGTACCATAGGACATAAAAGGAAATATCTTAAAATCCGCCTGTGAACTTTACAAGGATCTAACTGGTAACAATCCTTTACAAGGATCTAACTGGTAACAAAAAATATTTAAAAAAACTTTTTAATTCACACAAAATCATTCCCCAGAAAATTTAGAGATTTCTTCCATCTATGGACTAATGTATCATGGCACCAGGACATGTGGTGCCACTCATTGGCTGTGGCATTATTACCTTTCTCTCTACTTCCCACCTCAGTCTTACTTAACGCTGGGACAGCACTGCTTTCCCACCAAGGTCTGCCTAGTGCCTCCCTTGCATGTGATGCCGTCACAACTTCTGTGTCATGTCTTCCCATACTCTGAACTTACAAGTACTGAAACTCTGAGACATTTACGAGATGACATTTATGAGTGGCCGTACACTTGACTGTGAAGCTGTAGAGCTTCTCATGAATGGACATTATTAGCAGCCCTCATGAATGGACATTATTAGCAGCCCTTTCTGCTTCAAAAAGGTAACCTGCCATTAATGTGACGAATGCTAACACAGTATCTGACTTTCGATTTCACACCTCTAGGGTCACATCCTCTTGTAGAGTATGATCAGTCCTGCAATTAAACTCAGAATTAGACACATTTTAAATGTTTGCCCTCACACGATTCTTGAGGGTCCACCCTCCAAATCCAGAGGGATTGGAGGGCTACTTTCCTTAGCCAAGTTCTTACACATCTGAAGAAAACTGTGCCTTCTGGGCCTTTGTTTACCCCCTGAATGCTGCTTCCAGGCTTCTACTCCCATTGCCTTTCTCCCTTCCCTTGCCCTATTCCTGCCGCCGTCCCTGCTCCCGTCGCAGACCTCACTGCCCGACGCCCAGCGCAAACCTCCAGAACAGCCCGGCTTCAGTCCCACCGGGGATAACACCCTCGGCAAGCCGCAAAACGCCAGCGGCGGCCCTCCCCGGCCCCCAGCAACGCCCGGGGACACCTATTTCGGGCGGGGAACGACAGGAGGCGGCCTACGCCGGGGCAGGGGCGCCATCTTGCGGGGAAGCGGTGGCGGCCCGGGGGCCAGCTCCCCGTTGGCCATCGCTTTCCGCCACCCACCCGCGGAAGCCGGACGGGGGTCACGGCGCCCTTCGGGATGGGGATGGGGACGGGGACGGGGACGGGGACAGGGACAGGGACGGGGACGTGAGGAAACAGCACTCACACCGCCCCCCACACCGTGCCCCTCCTCAGGCGGCTTTCGCTGGGCGGTGGAAAGCGAGGGGCGGGGCTTTCGGCGGGCCAAGCAGCCGCCGGGAGAGGGTGTGGGCGGGGGCGCGCTTGCGCGCCGCCGGTGACGCCGGGACGCCTATGGTGGCTGCACAGTGACACGTCTCCTTCCGCGGCGGCGAAGGGGGCGGGGGAGTGCCCGTTCTCGCGGGATCGCGGAGGGGCTGGCTCGGCCCCGCGCGTAGCCGGGAGGGAGAGACCGGGCCGCCGGCGGGGGCGCCAGCGGCGCGGGGGCGGCACGGTCGGTCGGCGCGGCGCTGAGAGGCCATGGCGGGGCAGCAGTTCCAGTACGACGACAGCGGCAACACGTTCTTCTACTTCCTCACCAGCTTCGTGGGGCTCATCGTCATCCCCGCCACCTACTACCTGTGGCCGCGGGACCAGCACGCCGGTGAGCGGCCCTGCCCCGGGCCCGGGCCCGGCCTCCGCCTGCCGCCACGGGCCTCCGCCTCCCCCGCTCCTCCGCCGCCCCCGCGCCGCGGCAAAGCGGGGCCGGGCCGGGCCTCCCGCCGTGCCGGGCCCGCACCGTCGCCGCTCCGCCTCGCCTGCGGCGCCCGGCCGGCCCTGCGGGGAGCCCGGCGGAGCGCGGGCCCGGGGGCTGCCGCTCCCGAGGGGCGGGCGGTGCGGTCGCTGTCAGGCGGTGAGCGGTGCCCGGCGGGGGACAGGCGGCAAACGGGAGGGTCTCAGCCCCCATCCTCGAAAGCCCGCTCAGCTCCGCGCCTCTGCTCCTGCAGAGTCATTGCTGCGCCGGGGCTGATGCTTTGTTTTGGTTTTTTTTTTGTGGGTGTGGTTTTGTTGTTTGGGGTTTTTTTTTTGGGTTTTTTTTTTGGTTTTTTTTTTGTTTTTCTTTCCCGCCGTGTTTCAGGGTGGATGACCTAAATTTTCGTTGTGGGAAAAGGGTAAACTATTGAACGTTGCTTTGGAGTTGAGGCCAGAGAGGAAAAGTTACCAGGCTCTGCTTTTGTACGCTGTAAGGTCATAGCGAGTGTGAAAATGGGGCTTGAATTTTTTCCCCATTGCAAGTCATGCAGTGTCCTAAGCGCTGAATTTCTGTTCCTCTTAGGTGATGTCTTCTGGTCCAGGTGGTGTTAGAAAGTTTCTGTGAATACTTCTAAATTTCTTTTCCACAGTCACTTCTCACTCTGTCTTTCCTACGTCCCTTTATTCTTGGAGGGAGAAGGCATTTTGGTATATGGGCTGCCAGGAACATGCTTTTAACTGTGGTTTTGAGATGGAAAAAGGCTGTAGAAATTGTGCTTAAAGGCAGGATAGTAAATGTTCGGTAGTACAGGGATGCTCGATGCTGATTCCTGTCACCGAAGCTACTGACCTTTTAAGAACACTTGTGCTTTGCAACCTGAGAAAAATCTGTGTTGTTCACTGCATCTTTTTACGTTCAGTGTCTAGTGGTTATTTAGTGTTTCTGGATGCCATTTGAAATGGCTTGTGTGGTTCAGTTTAACTCAGTTTCATATGTGAAAGAAATACTCAACAATCTTACTCCTGTACCTTCCTAGTAAGGAGTAGGTAGAACAAAAGTGATAGAACAAATGTTAGTCTGGTGTTAAATCACAGCTGTTTATAATCAATCTTGGTTGTTGACAAACATGCCTGTGCGTTCTGATGGGGCACTGACTAGGTATAACCTCTTTAGAAGATTGATCTCTGCCCTCCAGATTACTACCTGTTGTATGGATGTGGAGTTAGTTCTTTCTGTTGGCAAGAAAGGTTTCTCTGCGTTGTCTTGCCGAGTCCTGATTGTTGCAAGAGGGAGGCGTTACTGTTGCTGAAGACATCTTGTAATCTCTGGGTTGTTTTTAAGGAGTGAATTACTTCTGTAACCTTTCTCCAAAACTCAAGATTTTTGTTTTATTTTTGTTCTGGTGAGGAGTGGGAGGCAGTGGGGGAAGCAAATCCCTCTGTCTCTTGAATAGTGTTTTACTTCCTCTGTAGTTCTTAGCAGCTGCTTCTTAGGAAAACTGCTGTGACTTAGTTGAGATGCTGTGCAAAATGGTATGGCCAGCAGTGACACTCAGTGCTGTTAACTTCACAGTTTCAAGGGGCTGACAGCAGCAGTAAAAGCCGCAGAAGTGTTGTCAAACTTTGAAACACTTTACTAGTCTTATATTTGATCTTCAGTTATTCTTACAGAATGGCAAAAGATGAAAACCGAACTTTGGAATATGGCTATATGGATTGTTCCTAGTTTCCAAATAGGCTTGCCATTAAACATTACTCATTTCTTTCCCTCTAGCCAGCATTGTCATGTGTGTGGAGGGCCTGCTGCATAGCATTCTGCAGTTAGTGCTGGATTCTTACAAAGCCCTATCAAACCATGCTTTCCAAAACACAAGGTAAATTTTATTATTCTGTTGCTACAAAAATGAGTCAACTAAGTCAAAATCACCAGGCATGGCAATGAATGGAAATGGAAGAATTATTTCTGCCTCGTAATTGTCTTAATGGATTTTAACATGTGAGTATAGTCCAATTCTCAGCATATGGTTTATTAGCATGCCTACCATCTCCTGGTTGGGTTCTATTCTGCAGACTCTTTTCAAATAAAGAGTTGAGCCGTTGCACAGATGACATTCAGGACTACTGGAGCGCTCCCGTGCTTCATTGTGGTGTTCTAGTTGTTTAAGTGCATGGCTCTTGTGCGACTCACTTCCAGCAAAATCCTCTGAATAGTCTTCACATAGCTTCATATGTATTCAACCATACCTGTTCCAGCATTTGAAACGGATTTCAGGAATGACTTAAAACCTTGTGATAATGCAAAGTACTGATTGTTTAGCCGTGACTTCTTGTGTTCTGAATAGTTCATTAAAAAAACCCCAACAAACTAAAACACATGTGTAATTTTGGAAGCTAAGAGAAGACCTCTGTCTTCAGAAGAGAAGTTTTCCAGCACTGCTAGCTTCTGATTCTTGTAATGAGCAGGAATATCTGGACTTTGGTAAGAGATGTTAATTTTGATACTAATTTAGAGCAGGTTTCCCAACCAGTGAAGCACAGTAGTGGACCAAACGGAGTAAGCTGTGCTGAAATCTCTGGTCTCTCTGTGTAGGACCAACTAACGCTTTTCATCTGAAATAGGATTTTGTGCTACCTGTGCTAGGGAGTCCAGCATAGAGATCCCTTTGTGGCCCTGGGCGTGCAGTTGGTGAGGTCCAGGTGGACTAGCTAGGTGTTTTGGCTCCAGCTGCAGCAGAGCCTGCCAGGAGTGAGAAGACTGGATCAGAGGGAAATTTTGAAGCAAATCACATGCCTGCCTTCCTCATTTCAAGACCTGTTCCCTGAGCGAACCAGAGCACCCAAAAGACACAGAGCGGATTCCTTTTTTGGTAAAAATTAGGTTGGAGGATGTGTTTCGGCCACATTGTTTTGTGAGAGCAGACTAGAGCTAGTCTGGAGCAAGAGTGAAATGCTTATAGCGGGGAGATTGAGCCTTTGGTGCCTGATGCTTCCTTCTACGAGTGCTCTGCCGTAGATTGCTGGTACTTGATACAATAGAGTGTGCCAGCAGAGGGGGAGAAGTGAGAGTGCAAAATGTTCACAGCTCTCTTCAAGTAATGATGGTCTGTAACATTTTAGGATTTGTTCTGTGCTGTGGTTTTGTAGTAAGTGCCCACAGAATAAATTAAAGAAAAAAAAAAAACCTCAGTGTTTGTTTTTCACCATAGTGAAGATTGGAAATTAAGAATATATCTATATTGCTTTACTACTTAGAGAAAACTCAAAATGTGTTACCTATTGTCAGTTTTTTGGTAGGGTAGCTTTTTGGCAAGCCATGAAGAGTTTGCTCTTGGTTATTTTTAAAATAAACTTTGAAAGGCCTTTTTGATACTAGTGTATTGAAAAAAGGGTGATTTAACTTTTTGTGTCTGTCAAGTCTTGAGTAAAATTTGAAGTGCTTTTATTTCCTGGATGCCTAAACCAGCTTCCTGAAGGCATTCTGAGAAAGTCCCTATAAAGTATTGCTGCAGCCTGCAGTGGGGATCAATATTTATATTTGGGAGGATTTTGCTGTGGTATGAACGGTCCTATAATTTCATTACCTCAGCTTTGGTAAACTAAACAAGCAGGTAACTAACTTTGTAAAAGGGATTTGTCCCAATGACTTTATCTTCTTGGTGTTCACTGTAGAGCTAATAAGGCTTTTGTAAAAGGTTAATTGTTCAGCTTTGTGTCTTGGGCTGCAGTTTCATAATTGCTTCAAGGCAGCAGTGCGCTATCAGAGCAAGTCTGGTATTTCTCCTCCTCCCTTGTGCCAAATAGAGCACCTGGGCGGTGTGGAGCACTGGAAGAAACTCATTTGAGCTAAACCAAATTTTTTTTTTTTTGGGGGGGTCTTTCTTCTAATGTGCATTAGTTTTTGGGTAGGACTCGCTTTGTGAATGCCTGGGATGGTGCAGGATGTGACTGTTAGCTGGAAGGGGAGAAGACTGGTTCTTTTGGTGCTGCTGATGGATCAGGTGATGGTGAAACTACCATGTTGTTTATCTTTGACTTGTATATTTAAAACATATGTGTGTTTCACTATTAAAAAAACAAACCAGTTCATACTTTTGTGGATTATTTGTATTTTCAATAAATGTTGGTATAACTAACATAATGACTGTGAGGAAAACTATTGCAAGAATTGTTCTTCATTTGGAACAAAAAATACAGTTGCTAAAGATATGGTTATTCTGGTGCAGATTGACTTAACTAAAAACTGTTTTCTGAAATGGTAATTTTCAACTTGATTTTCAAAAAGTTGATTGTGAGAGTTGAAGCAAAGATGTTTTTTTTCTCAGCAATTAGGGATGGATAAATGCCCATCAAAGTGTCTTAGTGTTGTTGAATTTGCTTTGAACCAGTTTCACTGTAGGCTTGTGTGGATTAAATATCAGCATCTAAAAAGGAAATGGAGAGCAAAAGGTGAGTGAATTTAGTTGGATAATGTGCCAGTTGTTACACAATGCTTATGTATTTGCTGAACTTTGTGTACTTGTTGACTTAGACCTGTGCTGCTGAATTGAGACACATAATTATAAGGCTGTACTGAAACAGGTGGTCATAGACTGTGATGTACTTTGTAGTTAAGTACGTGTATGTGTGAAAGCTTGTAGTTCTGTCCAATTTTTGAGTTTATTTAGGTCTACATTAGCTAAATTATCGTGTTTTAGAGCACTGGGTATTCATAATGTGTTACAAAGCTGCTGGGAAGAATAAAAGTCTCTATCCTGAGTCCTTTACAGTAACTTGAACAAAACAAGATGTTGACAACAGTTCAGAAATTCTAAAGAATAATAGCTATGAATGCAGGGATAACATTAATGGAAGTTTTCTCTTGCAATCTCGTCTGAAAGAAAAGCGGTTGTAGGAGCTATTCTGCTTGGAACAGTTCTTGTGGAAGTGTAAGAACAGAAAAACCTACTGTAGGAATGGAAAAAAAAATAGCTGCTGCATTTTGATATCTGTGAAAAAGTATTGATATAAAATGAATAAAAGCTGTTCAGTTTACTTTAATTGTGATGGAAATCCATATTAAAGGGGTGGGGTGTTTTTTTTTTTTTTTTTGATAGTTCCCCCCAGCTGTATTTTGTCACTAACCTGTTGCTCACTAACCTTTTTCCCCTTCACTGTCCCGTCTCAAGTGTTTCTGTTTGAGATGTAGCAAAAGTTTTCTTGAAGAACACTGGGTTAATACAAATAAAAACTTTTAAAAATATCCTTTAGGAGGCTGTTCCCTGCTAATCTTTGATGCCATGCCGCTAGGAAGTAGCATAGGCAGTTTGGGAATCCCTGTTCTAGTCTGGCCTTTTTGCATTGAGGCTGGGCAAAGTACAGAAATACTTTAAAAATATAGCTTATTAGGTGACTGTTAAAAGGGATAATAGAGTATAAGAGTGACACTTAATGCTATTTTGTTAATTGTTTTACTATATTGCTATTTTGAAGCAGTAGGGTTTTTTGCCTACTGCTATAGATAGGTAGTAAGTGGCACCAGCGTTCAAAACCTTGAACAGAAGTCCTGAGAAAGTCCTTCTGTCAAGGTTTACTGTGTTAGCAACCATACATCTCTGTGTATCTGCCCACTCTACTGGATATCCATATGTAGTAGTGTAAATATGAAGGTTTCTCTGTGATTTTTTTGGTGCATTTTTCGTCTGTAGATCTCGAAGCTATCTTCAGAGATCTGTATGAATCCCATCCTTTAAGATGGAAGTAGAGGAACTGAGGATATAAAATTTATTTGGCTGTTTAAGGACAAACAGTGAATCTGCAACTTGGATGTGACTCAAGCCAATGTAGAAAGTGCAGGCAGCATTTCTTCCGTTTTATCTGTAATGGAGTAGTAAGCGCTTGTACGTTACAGCAGCTGAGGGAGAGGAAGGGCATCTTGGTACTACCTAATACTGCTGCTCCCACTCCCTGGTAAAATTCTTCGGTGCTGCTTCTAATCTGCTGGTGAGATAAGACTGGTTGAAGTGGGTCGGCTGTGACCTCTGTCCTTGCTCACAGCTTATTGAAATCTCATTAACCTTACCTCAGAAGTATTTCAGTGTTTTGGTATCTGGTAGTACAAGATGAAAGTACAGGATGCTGGTAAAGGACAGGGTGCCATGCTCATTGCTAATGCTTATGGTGGATGAGCATGGATGTGAAAACTTGATGTCTGTGAATATAAGCATTTTGTGCCCATATGTGCATGTGCTTATCCTTTCCTGTTAATATAACCTTTGAGCATTGTGTCAGGAAATGGGAGGAGAGTCAGTGGAACTCATTCATTTAGAACTGTTACTACAAAGAAATTATTTTTTTTAGGTATTGAGAGATTGAGTGTAGTATGGTTAACTTAAACTATTTCAAATTCATAAAAATACAGCTTATTAAAAGGGGAGAACAAGAGCATGATGGTGATACTTAATGTTATTTTGTTAATTTTTGACTGTATTTCTATTTTGAAGCAGTAGGGTTTTTTCAGAAACATTTGAAGAAAGGGCAAACATCATGAGCTGTCATTAGTAATGCCTAGCAATTATAGCTAAAAATACTTTTCAAAACAAAACGTTTGGACAGAGTTTTCTAAACGGCTCTGTTATTATGAAAAAAAGGCATGTCTTTTCATGAAATTTTTTTGAAGTATTTTAATCTTATGATAAGCATCATAGCCTCCTAGCAGTAAAATAAAATTAATAACCTTGTATTATAGATTAGTTGAGTAGCTCCAAGACTGTCCAGAACACTTAATTCTGAGGAGCTTTTTGTTGCAAGATAAAGATCAAGCTATTACAAGAACTTTATCTCTCATTGTATGTACATGAAAATAAAGCTGTTTCTATTTTTTTAAAAGTCAACCTTTGTTATGGAAGCTTATGAAAATAGCATTGTAAAAGTTGCATTATATACCTTGTTCTTCATTTTGTACTTCCTGCAGGGATATCTCGACTGCTCATGTAGATGCTGCTGAACTACAAGGATGTACAGGCTAGGTATTATAGAATGCAAGTTAGTGCTCTTTAAACTGATACATTCAAGGGCAAAGTGTGATGGTTCAGTTATAGTTTCATGAGCGGCTCAACTGTTCTTGCAGTAAGAGCAGGAACTTGAGAGAGAAGTGAGGTAAATTGTGAGGAACAAGATCAATGGTGATTCTAAATTGAGTAGGTTTGGTGGTTTTGATGTGGTGTTTAGTGGTGTGTTGTGTGGGTGTGGTTTGGTTTTTTTCCCTTCATATTCATGCCTGTGAAGAAGGGTGCAGATCTGCAGCGTTTTGCACAAATCTAGACCGGGGCTGCTGCCGCATCCTTTCGTCCTGCGGTGCTGCCTTCTCCCACTGAGGGAGTGGTAGTCCTTTCCCTCAGTTAGTCAGGACCTGGCACACATGTGCCTTCATTTCACGGTGAGGGAGGTCATGCTGCCTGGCCCACATCAAGAGTAGGGAGAAGCCCAAAATAGGTACTTAATTTCTTTCTTGAGGAAAAAGATTTGTGTCTGCACCAGGTTTTAAATAAGTGTACTACTGAGAAGACTGAAGAGGTGATTTCAGATTTTCACTTAATGTTTCCCTTGTACAGAAAATAACTTAGAAGCATTCTAAATACATATCTATTGGAGGAGATGTATTTTGGATTCAAAAGATGCCTTTATCTTGGTTGGCTGGTTGAACTATTTGAAACTAGGATATTTGCTAGCATTGTGACTTCTACGAAGGCTTGCCAATAAAGTTTCAAATACCAATTATATATATATTTTTTAAAAATTTTATTTATTTAATTATTATTATTATTATTATTTTTAAACAAAAGAGTGGATATACTAGGTCAGGTCAGATGTCTTATATACATGGTATTACAAGGGTGTATACCTTAAGAAGGGAATAACAGGACAAGCATAAATGATGCTTCCTTTCCATATTCTCCTAGTTTCCAATGCCTTTCAGTTCAATGACTCTCTTTTAGTGTATCATCTATACCATCCTATAGGAAGGAGTTCGCCAGCTCTGTTGCCTTCACTGCATATAATCACCTTTGGTTTGCATCTGCTTCTGATTTTATTTGATGATCCTTATTTGCTCTACTGGAAGCGGCAGTAAACATTCAATCCCGTCTGTCCAGACTGTCACTTCGTTTTTTTACAGCTTTCCGTTACCTCTCCTTGCACTTCTGTCTCTCCCAGCCGAAAGATTTGTAGCTTCTGTTTTGGACATAAATTCTCTGATACGTTCGATGGCCCTTGTTCACCTTAATTGAATGTTTTCTAGTTGCCCCTCTTTGAAAAGTGGCCACTAGGACAGTGCATCATACTCAAGGTTGTACATAGCTTAAGCTTATGTGGTGGAATAATGTTCTTTTCCTTTCCTCAGAGGAATGCTGTAAATACTTGCTTTGCTTTTTATAACTAATAAGCATTCAGCTGAGGAAGAACAATTTCTCACAGCACCAAGATCGCATTCCTGAGAAGTAAAGGTCAGCCCCAAGCTCATCCTTATATATATATAATTATATATAAATAAAATTAGTATAGTCTCCATTACTCTTTACATGTTCATACCCTGAATTCCACGTGCCTTTCTGTAGTCCACTTGCTTGAATTTGCAGTTCTTCATGATACCCTTGCCCTTGTTACACAGAATAGGTTAATATTATCCAGAAGCTTTATTTTACTGCTCACTCCTTTACCCAGGTTACTTGTTAGTGAAATGTGAGTATCGTAGTTTCAACACAGATTCCTGCAGAACTCCTTCTGTTATGAGAACTGGCCATTCACTCTGTCTTCTAGTCACATACTTATTTTTGCAATAATTAAATGGTTGTCCTGAAGGACTTTTAGGCAGAATCTTTCAAAAGCCTTTTGGAAACCACACACTACCTTTAAGGAAGCAAAAGTCTAAAATACTTGTTAATAACTTTATTTTTGTCTAAAAGTAGTAAGCAGATTAGTGTACAAATGAACTTTTCCCCCCTTTAGTTATTAAAAGCCTAGCTGTACTAGGATCTTGATTTTTTTTTTTCTTTTTTTTCCTTTCATTTGCTTAAAAGCTTTAGACAATGTTGGATTAAAATACTAGTATCACTGGAGGGCCTGACTAGCTCTTTCAGAGTAATTGAAAAAGATGGCACTCGAAGTTTCCTTTTGTACCAGTAGTTGTTCTATTTCTTGAGAACTTGAAGGATGTGTTAAGATGTAGTTTTGACTGGATATTCACATACATTTGTTAAGATGTTATAATAGGCATTGGTGAGAACTCTCTGAAAGTAAGAGTTATATTGATGAAAAATTGCTTTTGAATCTCGGGAACTTTGGATGCATCCCTAACATTTAGGAGGAAATGGAGGAAGCATGGGATTCTTCCCCAGATTATTTACAGAAATGAACTCTCTACATCCTCCTCTGATAGGGGTGCTTTAACAATACTTTGATACATGGATTATTGTTTGTGAGATTAATTCAAAAGCCCACAGATGCATTACGCCTTTCAAGGGTGTTTAATACCTATTTTTGAAGCCATAGAAGAGATTCACTATTGTTAAGGGTTTTATCTGTCAAATGAGAAGTCAGTTTGACTAGAAGAAAAGCATTTTTCCCCCACCTTGTCTCCCTGTAATCCCGTATCAAAGGATGGTGTCTGAAGTGCTCTTATGCTTTAATGGGAAGCCATGATCTGAAGTGAGAAGAAACAGAGAAGTCTTATCTGCTTTTCAGACTCTGGACCTCTTTCCCTGACAGAGTAAGTATTCCAGACCTGAAATCCAAAGAAGGTACAATTCCCATTTCACTGCAAAGCTTTACCCTGAGCACCATGTAATGTATTTACTCCTGCGTGCCCAGGGTCTGCAGGATATTGCAGGGGCAGAGTGCCAGTTCTGTGGCACGGCAAATCCACTTGTGTGAAAGAAAGCTCCTTGGGAGAGGACAGAAAATCAAAAAAGGACCTGATTTATCCACAACTTGCTCATTAGGAATACATTGCTGCTTTTGTTAAGCACAGTAATTATCTGATATTCTGGCTCTTGATAGCCTTTTTTCTTTTTTTTTTTTTTTTTTTTTCCCCTCCCGCTTCAACCAATTTCTTCCTAACAAGATAAGTATTTTCTTTGATGCAATCACAATACGTTGTCTGTAAATAAACAGGAAATCTGTTTTTCCTGAACACAACAGGAATATAACTTTCTTACTCAGGGTGATGTTTTGCCAGTGGCTTTCTGCCTAAGCTGGGAGTGATGCTGTCTGTACTCTCCTTCTTTCTCCCAAGTAGCTGCCTGTTTTTGAATTCCACAAGTTAATGTGTGTTAATGATGACATGTGACAGAGGAAGTGCCTCAGGATAGCTCTGAATAGTCAGGACTTCAACTTCGGAAGGATTTGATTCTCTGTCTATGTTCCAGACAGATAATTATAAACAATCATTCATCTTTTTAGTGTCCTGTTTCCTTTTGGGATTGTTAATCAAATAAGACCATTGCCCTCCAAAGATCAGAAAGAAATTAATGAGATGCTTTTGCTTTGATATGGTTTAATCAACTGTAATTAGATTTGATCTAGACTTGTTCATATGCATGTGTAAAATGCAATGGCTGCTTAGCATCATGTCTTAATTCAGTATTTATCTGAGGAGGTCTCCCCGTACAGCACAGCTGTTCCAGGATGTCATTGCCATGGGTGCTTTAACTGGCTTAGGTGTGTGGTGTTTATTTATCCAAAGGGCTTAATTTTTGCTCATACCACTTGGCTTGGTGTGAGCCCTTTTGGGGTTTTTTTTTGGTTGTTTTTTTTTTTTTTTTTTGTTGGTGGTTTGTTTGGTGTTTTGTTCCCCCCCCGCCCCCGCACCTCATGTCAGACTGTTCATAAAATGTGACTCCTGCAGCTGTTACTGGAAGGCTGTACGAAAACTTTGGTTCTCTGGTTTTTATAAAACACATTTAGTTTCTAGCCTCGTTTTCCCCTGTGGTCAGTATTTATTTGATCTTATGCCAGCTCTTTAATTTACCTTGCACAAGTGCGTTTCTTTTCTCCACGGTGCCTTCCCCTAAGGGCCTTTTGGAAGCTTTTTGGCGTCTTCATGGTAAGATGAAGGGTATTGACTGTTCGTGTGGAGAGGATGTAGAGGGGAGAATGGAGAGGGTAATCTGGTGCTCGCAGGGCTGGACAGTCAACAGGTTTGAGAACTGGGATATTGTGTCACACGGTGGTACAGATTTTTAAAGACAAGGCACAGAAGCTTGTTAAAAACATCCCAGCAAAAACACTGAAAGGAGTCATATCCTGTTAGACTTAATTTTACAGGATTAAGTAAACAAAGTTCTCTTACTCGCCTTCTGTTTCTCCAAGAGGACTGGTAATCTGTTTTCACATTAGTTGTAGGTATTTCTGCGAGCAGCATAGTCGGTTAATGTCTCGGTTGTGCTGCAGAAATGTCTGTGGGACGTGATACGGAATGGATCAAGTAGCTGATCTGGGTCAGTGTGGTTGAAGTGAATAGTTGGCTTCATCTTGCTTCAGCACTGCACAATTGAATTTATCAATAATATTTGAAATAACTGATTTATACTTAACATAAGCACGTCTTTTATGAAGATTGTGATGCTTGATTTGTTTAAAGTATCATCTGTGACCTTTTCATAAAAGGTCACACTATAGCTCATAGTTGTGCGGTGACTGACTCTCAGAACGTTTTCTTCCCTGTTTCTGTAGCAGAGCTCTTTAGCCCTTGTAACTTAATCATCTGTCTAGTCTTTAATGCCATCAGCTTTTTTTGAAATGCTGGTTCTATGTACTGGTAATGTTTCTCAGTTTTGCATTAAAAATTGTAGTTAAATTTTAAGCAACAATTAGCTCACTTCTAGTTGTGGTTGATCCAGTTCTGAACCAATAGAGATCTCTCCCAATTTTTGTCTTAAAAGAAAAAAAAATGCAAAGAGAAAATGCCAAATTAATTTGCAGTCTACCAGTATGGAGTCAGTGTTGCATTTTAACTCTGTTTTCATTAGCTTCTGATTTTTTCCTTCACAGTGCTTTCTAAAGCCTTAGACAAGTGAAACTAAGTGGGCAGGTGCTTAACCAAATATTAGTCATATCCTTTTTGTTTAGAAAGTTTCTTGTTTAGTACCTGTTTTAAGTATGTGAACAATCTTTGCAGATCAGAGGAACTGCAAAATACTTGTGTGGTTTGCCTCTTGCAGAAAATTGTGAGACAAGTTTGGAAGCTTATTTTGAAGCCGTGCAAGAGCTGGATGAGATGCAAGGGAGAGAATGATCCTCCCTTATTGCCATCTCTCCCTCTTTGGGGGTGATGGGACTACTAATCTGATCTTCTCAAGGAATCCCATCAAACTTAATGACTTAATGCCATATTGAGTTTTGGGGAAGATATACTTTATAGAATTAAGCAGTTCAGAATAAGCTGATACACTTGTTCTAGTAGCTTGTCTCTGCAAGCTTTAGTATTTGTCTGCTTTACTAATTTGTGGGTGGCCAGGTATCATCTGTGTTTCCACTCTACTTCTGCCAAATCAGTCAGCATTTAAAATACCATCCTGTCCCTACATCTGATTGGGTTAAGTCTGAACTTGTGGTTGGTCTGGTGCACAGTATTGTCATTTATGGTCACCTCAGATAGGTGACTGTAAATTGAAGTTCTAGATGTTTCATCTGAATTGCATGCTTACTTAGAAATTCAAGTAGATCACTGGGCACCATATCCCACCTCCCAGTGTTCAGAATAGTTAGTTCAGAATAACTAAATAGAGGTTGTCACTGTCTTCCACAATCACCTTTTGGAAATTTGCAAAGAAAAATGTTTCCATGTATCATAACTGCTATTTTAGTTAAGATGAGGACATCGCTTTGTTAAAAGTGCAAAGTGGAGATTTAAGACTTTAAGATATGATTGACACATGCTTTGGATCAAAGTTGTTAATATAATTCCTGCATTTAGATAATTCACAAACTTCTTTTGACTTGGCAAATTTAGTCACTTTGTTCATCAGCGCTATCTAAATGTGACAGGTTGATCCCCCCTCTCCCCCCCACCAATGTTTTCTCCTTTAGTCTGAAAAGGGCCAATTGGTCTTACTGTTTTGTGGGTAAGGTCATTACAGTGACCTCCTCACTTCAGAAGTGTTGCATGTCAGACAGCATAGTCTATGGATAGACAAGTTACTTAAAAGATAAACAGGGTGGAAGTAACTTTATAAAATATAATTTCAGTCCTTACGAAATTCTGTACAAGCTGTTTGCTTTCCACTGTATTTTTCTTAGCATAAAACACTTTGACTAAGTTGGTCTTAATTAACTCTGAAATACAACTAAAACTCTCTTGAGAGAGCTTCCATGCCTTATCATGGTGATGCTGACAGTAAAAATACAGTTTCCTTCCAGCCTAATCCTGTCCTGAAAGGACATGGGAGGAAATCTTCTTGGTTAGTTTGTCATTAGTGCATATACTGTCTTGCCAGGGGCCTGTATTACTGAGCTACGTGGTTTACAAATAGCTGTTATCGTACTCTTCCTTCCTTTCCCCTTCAACAGGAGAAGCCTAAATGAAGGCAACTTCTAAAAAGCAGATATTGCAAAGAGGAGGAAAATGCATCATTTTTGAATTCAGGAAGTAGCTATCGCTCCAGCCGCATCCTTTGGTTGTATACAGACACTGTTTTGCGTGTGGGTTAGGTGGTTGGTTGGTTGTTTTTCCTGCACACGGTAGCTGACATAGCAAAATGAGTGACTTGTTGGAGTTAAAATGGCAGAAGTACAATTTACAGGGGTACATTAGCCAGGCGAAAGCTGGGTTCATAAGCGTTGCTGGGTTCACAATGGTAGCTATGTGGCATCCTGAAGATAGAGTGGATTCCTTTTAGGTAGCAGAGAGTAATTTGAGCAACTTCCTGTGTTTAAGGATGTGCAGTGTCACTTAAATGGATAAAAAAACATTCTTTACTCCAATATCGCTGGGCCTTTGTTAGTCTTCCAACTGACCTTGTACTACCTGCTCCGGGATGAAGTGAGCATGTTTATCATTCTGTTTTTTGTCAAATTGGTTAATCACACTCTTTCTCTTTATTTTTATAGAGCAAATTCGATTAAAGAATATAAGAAACGTATATGGAAGATGCTTGTGGTATCGTTTGCGACTGTTGAAACCACAACAAAACATAATTCCTACAGTAAAGTAAGTATGTTTCATTTGCATGACTTTCCATTTAAGCAATTCCTACATTGTTGTTTTTATAAAAATACTTTTTTCTTTGTAATCAAAGTAGCTGGAATTAGTTATATAATAGTGGGTTTTGTGTCAGAGAAGAGACATTTGCAGTCTGTTATATTTAAATAGTTAATAATTTATCATTATTATCTAGTAGGACTTGAAATCAAGATGGGTACTGTTTGTCCTTCATAAAATACCTGCTAAATGAAACCAGTGAACCTCAGCACTAATAAATTAGTAAACAATGCATTTATTTGTTTAAAAAAATAATCCTCCCTCACTGAAATTATCAGTGCTAGCGATGTCTTTTCATTTAAATATTTAATATGTAAACATATGCATTCAAATATACAGTAGTAATAATCTGTATGTTCAAAGTTTATGGTTTTATGTGCTTCAGTTCTTTGTTTAGTAAAGCTACCCTTAAAATATTTTGCTGTCTTTTATGTATCTGTTGCAGCTTTTTTTTTTTTAACATTGACTTTGTCTATGATCAGGTTAAAGTCATCCTTTAAAAACAGGAAATACTGTTGTATACCTGCTGAGGACAGACAGTTAAAAAATGAAAAGAGTCTGTGTTGGTAGTGACTTGCCTGTGTTTAAAAAAAAAAAAAGAGAGAAAAGAAATTAATTAGATGTTAGAGCAGCTGTCTCATCTGTGTAAAAGATGGTGTTATAACTGAAATACTCGTACTTGCTTTAAAAGGGCTTTAATATTTCTTACTATTTTAATATTGTGTCTTGAAGACTGATATCAAATGGCTTCTTATGTTGTTTGTAGAATTATACTAGAGCTAGTGGATTTGTACATTTAAACAATTCTTTCTTCCAAACAGGAAGATAGTCCTCCTTGCTGGCTGGGCATTATTTTTGTTTCTTGCTTACAAAGTTTCCAAAACAGACCGAGAATATCAAGAGTACAACCCTTATGAGGTTTTACATTTGGATCCTGTAAGTAATAACACATTTCACTGGTCTGTACTAATATAACTGTGTATTCTATGTCTAGATCTCAAATTTAAGACTTGTTTTTTTAAACAAAATAAGTTAACTTTTGGAATGTATCTAGTAGTTTCTTTTTTTTTTGGTGTCTGAAAGTTGCTGCTGCTTATTGTGAAGTCAGTCATTAGATATTTATTGCCTATATCTGTACTGATTTATAACTTCTGTGTCTAACTCCTTCAAAATTCTAATGATTTTCTTAATAGTGAGACGGATTTTTTAAAATATGTTTTGAATCTTAGTGTGTTGTTTTCCTCACTTGGTATAGGAAAAAGTCATGTTGCCTTGTATGGCCTGTGAAAATCCTCTCCACAGCCATTTTTAGGGATGCTGCTGAATAATCTGTGTAAACAAGAACGTGGATTCATTTGATTTACAGTTGTCATATGGCAATATTTCTCTTGTAAATGAAAGGTTTCACTAAAAGGTGTTGGTGATGCCCAGTTTGCTGTAGTAAAGGTTACCTGGGATCTCAGTTGCATCTGTGAATGCAAACAACAAATTCTAAGTAACAATACCAGCCAATTGGTTTGTTAAACTGGGAAAAAAAAGAGGACATAGTGTTTATCTAGAAAACAGATGCTGTGTTTTATATTGAAGGTCTGATTCAAAATGGATATAAAAAGTTCTATATGCTGAGGAGACAGACGTTCTGGACATCTCTTAAACTCTTATTTAGTTTTGTCAAACTCTTCTTCATCTTAACCACAATACCTCAAGCAAATTCTATACTTAACGGTAATTATTTCCTGATACAAAACTCCTCTTTTGAGTAATAGTAGTCTTTTCAGTTCTGAAGTCTGATGTATATTTTACTCTGCAGTCTAAGGAAATAACACTGTAGATGCAGCTCAACAGAAGAATATGGAAGAACTCTGAATTCACTCATTTTGATTAAACTTGATGTGTGTGCTAGTGTGGGAGAGCTTAATATGTACATGAACACTAACAAATACATCACTTGCTGTTAGTGGCTTGTTAGCATAGGGATAGGTGTCACTGATACTACTTTTCTATGCTCAGAAAGCCATTATAGCAGGTGAGTAGACACCAGCCTGTTTCTAGTGAGGCAGGTAGAACAAGACCTGCCTGTCATATGCGGAGGCAAGTTATTTAAATTCAACCTCTGCTGAGTTTATTCCTCTGTGAATAACTGCTTGTTGACTTGCGTTCTCTCACTGACACACAGGAACAAGGTAAATTTTTACTATTGAATGGCATCGGTTGGCACTGTGCAGTTTAAATGTTCATGTATCTGAGTTAACTTTGGTTAAGCAAATCGGGCAAGGGATTAAGTCATCAGAGGATTTTCTTTTATTGTCTTTGGCCATTTCTACAAGAAACAACTCTGAGTGGGGAAAAAGTATGTGTATAGTGAATTGTAACTTCATGTTATTGATGAAGACTTGTATGTATGCTCAAGACACATGCAGCTTATCCAGGCAAAGAAACCAATACTGGAATGCCCTGAGAACAGATAGAGGGATGGAGCATATTGTCATAAGTACAAGTTGAATTAAAACCGGAGATGTTACAAGGGGTGTGAAGAGATGGGTGTGAAGATAGATCAGTTGAAGTAGGACTCAAGATAGTCTGAGATTCCAGAGTGTGTGTGTTTTTTGTATTTCTGTGCTGTCAGAGGATTTCTGTTAAATCCCCTTGAAAAACTTCTAGTTCAGACTAAATGGAAGTTAGCAGCTTTCTTCTGTTACCATTCAAGTGGAACTTCTAGTTATTGGCAGCTCTGCTGATATTGAAGTGATACAGATGTTAAAGTGTTGTTAGATAATGGAAATGTTGCTGTTAAAATAAAAACAGTACGCCTCAAACTTAAAAAAAAGAGAGGAGGGGTTGCAGACACAAGCACTTGAAAGTTTTGGTACACAGTAATTCTTTTGCTCATTTACATTCACACTGTGTCCAAGATTTTTTCTTTTTAGTCTTATGTTAGCATATTAGCTTATAATAAGAAACTTTTTTCCTCCAGAGGAGAACCACAACATGAACAAAGTCCAGATAATGGACATGCACCTTATTTTACATAAAATATCAGCACCTTGTTTTGAACACAGGATAACTCTTTTTGGAGAGCATCACTTAAATTCACTGATACATAAGGCACTCAGATTTGTTGAAAAAGTGTCCTTACTGCCATTTTACAGGTGGGATCCAAGACAGAAAGATGAAGCTCAAAGCTGATTATAATTTTGGTTTCTTAATGTAAGACAATCAGCACCTTCGTTTTTTTTTGGTTTTTTTTTTTTTTTTTGTAAGTAGTTATTACAGGGAAGCTCTGTGTTCCGAGCAGAGTGCTGACTGATACTAACTGTCCTAGGCTGCGAAGCATTTCTGTAAGTCAGGTCTAACCTCTGTAGCCTAGCTTTTGAAAAATGAGAAGTAAGCAATTAATGATAGATAGAAAACTTGTCATCAGTTTGTCAGGGATCATGTGCAACCTCTGTGACAGAGGGAGAAAAAAAGTAGGATTTTTCTTTTTTCTTTTTTTTTTTTTTTTTGGCAGCATTTATGTGAGCCATGAAAGCCCATCTCTTCTCCAGCAACCTGATTTTTTTTTTTTCTACTTTCCAGCTTCTGCTACTCAACTGGTGTTCTTCATCTAGTCTTGAAATGGCTGTTTTTATTTGAAGTCTGGTTTATTATGGAGTAAATTCATACTGAGCATTAAATGAGGCAGGCATGTTTTTGAAAAGAAGTGTTGGAAAATGATAGACACATTGTATAAAGAGAGATAAAGTAAGAGCAAATGAAGCATCAGGGTAGTTTAATTTTTGGTTTGAATTTATTGAAACAGTACCATCATTTTAAACTTCTTTTGTGTTTATTATACAGTTAAAGTCAGCGTGCTAGGCCACTCTACCACAAAATGTTGAAAAGCCCTATGGTAATGGTTCTGTCAAACTTAGCAGGTAGTTTACTAGAAGAACTTTATCTGCACTTACTGTAAAGTTTTGTGAGTTTTCTTGAGTAGTAGAGCTCACAGTCCAACCTGAAAGTTAATGCACAAAGGGCTGTGTTGCTGGCATTTAACAGCGTGCTGCAGTAGAATAAAAATTGATCTCTTTCTCAGGTACAGGTAATGTATTCTCTTTGTTCAGGAAGTTTGAAATAATTTGTGGGTAGGATGATTCTAGTCAAAGGCACTGTTATGCGGCAGGGCAAACTACTGTTCCTGGTGACTGACAGATTTATTTCTGCCTACAAGCTGCAGGTGAACCATCATAGTTGATCTATGAATTCTTTGCTTAAAAAGAAGAATACTGCAAGTGAGAATTCCTTGTATTTATGAATATGTTTAAGAGTTTAAGGAAAGATAAGATTTGTCAAACACATAAAGCGGCCTTACATTTTTTTTTTCTGTGGATGGATAAACAAAATAATCTAGAAAAAAACCAATACTCAGCCATCTGAATGTCTTTTTGTTAGACTATGACTTCTAATTGTTTTAAAAATATAACTGTTATAAAAATGTTATTAGAAAAATAATAATCATGTTTCCAGGAAATTCATATGTAGTTTTGTGATAATATTATATTAGAACATAATTCTTTAGTTCAATGAATGGTTCAGAGAAACATTGCACAATATACTTTAGAATATAGATATAGAAGAATGGATTTAATTTGAGGTATTCATTAATAACTCAAAACTTTCCTTTTTAAGGGTGCAAGTATATCGGAAATTAAGAAACAATACCGTGCACTATCACTAAAATACCATCCAGATAAAGGAGGAGATGAGGTTATGTTCATGAGGATTGCTAAGGCCTATGCAGCGTAAGTTTCTTTTTTGCCTACAAAAAATGGGAACTTGATATTATTGGGAGGGAGATGTCTAAGGTAATAGCAGGGATAACCTAAGTGGCCAGGGAAAATGTGTTTGGATATGTAATGAAAGTAAAAACATGTCTCAGTTCAGTGCATACTTGTTCTTTACAAGTTAGGAAGGATAACTTAGTTGTTTAGCAACTGTCAGAATATTGTAAGGTGTTAGGTCTTTGTAGTAAACTTCCATGTCGAAAGTGTTTCCAGTGCGATACATATTAAATCTCCAGGGTGACAAAGAACAAAATGGGTGTTGCAGTTTTCAGCCAACCAACCCTGTTGCAGCAATTCTGAAGCATTGTTTAGAGAATAGATACGCTGTTCATTTTACTTGGTAATAAAGCCAAAGAGTATGAGACAGTATTTTAACTCTGTTCCCATCTAATGACAAACATATTTTTTTCTGGTTCTGACTCAGTTTTCTCACAGCTCCCTGTTTCATTTGCGCTTGCCTTGCAGTCCTGTTTTTTCACTCTCTGACTGTTTCATATTACCTGTGTAGTTCTTAAAAGCTGAATCCTCTTTTCCTCCAGTGTGTTTTTTGGCCTTAGCTCTGCTTTTAGGTTTTTTTTTTTTTTTTAATCTGAGAGATAATGTCTAGTCTAATGTCTAATGTGGCGTCCCTCAGGGGTCTGTGCTGGGCCTGGCCCTGTTCAACATCTTTGTCGGTGACATGGACAGTGGGATAGAGTGCACCCTCAGCAAGTTCGCCGACGACACCAAGTTGTGTGATGCCGTCGACACGCTGGAAGGGAGGGATGCCATCCAGAGGGACCTTGACAGGCTGGAGAGGTGGGCCCGTGCCAACCTCATGAAGTTCAACCAGGCCAAGTGCAAGGTCCTGCACCTGGGTCATGGCAATCCCAGGCACAAATACAGGCTGGGCAGGGAATGGATTGAGAGCAGCCCTGAGGAGAAGGACTTGGGAGTGCTGGTGGATGAGAAGCTTAACATGAGCAGGCAATGCGCCCTTGCGGCCCAGAAGGCCAACCGCATCCTGGGCTGCATCAAGAGGAGCGTGGCCAGCAGGTCGAGGGAGGTGATTCTCCCCCTCTACTCTGCCGTGGTGAGACCCCACCTGGAGTACTGTGTCCAGTTCTGGAGCCCCCAACACAAGAAGGACATGGACCAGTTGGAGAAGGTCCAGAGGAGGGCCACGAAGATTATAAAAGGGCTGGAGCACCTCTCTTATGAGGACAGGCTGAGAGAGTTGGGGCTGCTCAGCCTGGAGAAGAGGAGGCTCCGGGGAGACCCGATAGCGGTCTTCCAGTACCTCAAGGGGGCTTATAAGAAAGACGGGGAAAGGCTGTTTAGTAGGGCCTGTTGCGATAGGACAAGAGGTAATGGTTTTAAAATAGAGGGGGGTAGATTTAGATTGGAAATTAGGAAAAAATTTTTTACGATGCGAGTTATAGAACACTGGAACAGGTTGCCCAGAGAGGTGGTGGAGGCCCCATCCCTGGAAACGTTCAAGGCCAGGCTGGATGAGGCTCTGAGCAACCTGATCTGGTCAGGGATGTCCCTGCTCCTTGCAGGGGGGTTGGACTAGATGACCTTTGAAGGTCCCTTCCAACCCTAACCATTCTACGATTCTATGATTCTAATATTAGGTTGAGGCCAGCTCGAGCCAATTATCTTCAAAATTCTTTTGCTAGTTGTCTAGTTTTTATACTGTATGCTGGACTGAGCCAAGTGTGCACTCCCCCCGTCCTGGTCTGGCAGACCTGGGGAGATATTGATACTTTTTGATGAACTCAAACGAGAAATGTTTACACCACCAGTTGATCCCATCAACTGTTGATAGGTGTTTATCCAAAACAAAGGCCACTCTCTGGTTCCCTCTGTGATAGTCAGCTTCTTTGCAGCAGGTGTGGTGAGTCACTGTGGTCAGTCTGAGCTTCATGGCACATCACCCTTGCTAATCCCCTCTGAGCCTTTTTCCATTGTAGGGTCACATCATTGGAGAACCTATCAAGTTGGTGATTTCTGCTTTTAAGTCAATTGTTTTAAAAGTCAGTTGTCTTGGTTGACTTAACTGCTTGAGAGTCTTTTTTGGGGTGAGGTGAGAAGGAGAACCAGCACCATGCTCACTTGACCAATTTTGAAATCATACTTTCTGCTTAAACGCCTCTGCATCACTGTGAAAGTCTCTTCAGGAGGATATTCTGGTATTGCTTTCTGAACTCCTGAAACATCTCACTTCTTTGCAAACTAGCACTCAAATGCTTGGTAATAGTTTGATACTTCAAACACTAGTGCAAGGGCTGTAGCAGAGGCATATCTTGAAGTAAATCACTATGAAGTTCCTTAGCCATGCTGTCTTGAATATAAAAGCTACCCATTCAATGAGTCTAACAAGTGTGAGACTTAAAAATGATCAGGAGATGTCTGACTCACTGATTTTCTTCTGTGAGACAAAATCTTCCATATAGTGAATGTGTGATGTTCTATTTCCTAAAGCAATGTTCTTCTCTGTAGTAACAGGGATTCTGTTTGAGATGGTATATTATTGCTGAGAAACTCATTACAGAACAGGCATAGAAACTGTAAGATTTAAGAGGTGATGTCTTAATTTCATAGAATCATAAATTTATTTCTCTCTTCTTAAATATGAAACTAGGGAGTTCCAGGAGAGAACAACAGCCAAACAAATGTGCTATCAAAGGCTAAAAATCTAGGGTAAGAGAGTAACAGCCTGTATGGACAACTTCTGCTGTATGAACTCATCTTGCATATTTACCTTACTTCCAAAAAAATAATGTTTTCAGCCTTTGTTGTCTTTCAAAATTTGCTGTACGGTAACCAGGCATTGAAAAATGCTTTATGCTGATATGCAGTATGTTATGGGTATGCAGTCACTGTCATGAAAGGGAGATGTGATTCTTCCATCTCCAGTATGAGGGTGCACCTTTGGTGTCTGATTTCTCTTGCTGTCAGAGTGCTAAAAGAATTTGCCGGTGTATCATGGAGTACAGCAGTATTGTTTTATATGAGATTTCATACAAACAACAGCAGAAGCTGTTTAGCTTGTCAAACCATCTCTGAAGGACAGCATAAGTGCCACATTTCTGTGGCATTCTGTTTCTGTTTGTTAGGGATTTAGAGAAATTTTTTACTTCTGTTTTAATTTAATGTCTTTTCTTGAAACTAGCTTAACTGATGAAGAATCACGAAAAAATTGGGAAGAATTTGGTAATCCAGATGGACCACAAGGTAACAATAGTGAATGATGGAAGTCTTGTAATTTCTGTGTATTGAGCTGTGTAATAGCTGATAATTTGAGAAGCAGTCAGGTCTTAATGTATATAAAATATGTTTTTTCCTTTGATTAGGAGAAACGCATTGGATCAATTCTTTACTTGTGAAACTGACTCTGAGGTGGCAGTGGGAGGGCAAGACAGGAAAGAGTTTACTTTCACATTTCTCAAACTTCTCACTGGGGAAAAAGAAGAGTATTTTTTTTTTTTTTTATTAGTCCGCTTCAGTAAGTATTGGGAGAGACTGGCCAATATTAAAGGAGGTATAAACAAAAAATAGAATATTACTCATCAGGAACTTGCCAATTTTAAACATTTCTTGATATTTATAATCAGATACTACAAATGTATGTTTAAAAATTAACAACTAGCTGTAATGCAATAAACACACTTTTCAAAGGGATGTATGTGAGAATACGTATATATTTAAATAAATACTGTATACACATCTGCATTCAGATTGCTGGAAGCAGTACTGTTTGAGTGTAGCTCTATGACACCTTCATCTTGAGGAGTCCTGGTGATTATCCTGGTCCTGGTAGATTGTTCCTGAGCAGGTAGCTACATGGGAATTATCCTGATGAAAGTGTGTTAAAGTTTTACAGTAGATGATAAAAACGAAAACAATTTAAGACTGAAAGTTAATAGATTTTTCTTTTCCCCCCCTCTCCTGTTTGCAGTTGCATGAGCCACTTGTATAACATCTTTATGACCATTGTTTAAGTGGACTAGTTGTGAGGAAGAATATTGTATATTTCTAGCTGTGCTCATTACAAGCCAAAAGGAAAGCCGCCATCTGTTAGGACAGGCCTCCATAGATATCTGCTTGTTGATGCCCTGCACTTTGCGGGAGTAAGTTACACTGCATATCTACATGGAATGAGTTAAGACCAGCTTGTAAGTAGTAAATGGAATTTGTAACTTCATAATTAAGTTACAGGATGATGTAAGAGAACTCGCTGCTGGAAATTCTTCTGAATTATAACCATCCAACATGGGTAATTGATTTTAAAAGGCGGGGGGGAACCCCCAGCCCCTGAAACAGTGTTTCAAATAAATTATCTTCCCTCTCCCTTCAAAAAAATAACTGTGCCAACTAAATCGTAGTCTGACAAAGGCATTTCTGATGGTGAAATGCCACCTTAGTAGGTGGTGGTTCAGTTTCTTTAACCACTGTGTTTTATAGCATAGCGCATTTCTTTCAGCCCCTAGCTTCTCTTTGGTTTCCTAGCCAGGTAAGTAGGAGGACACTGTCCCTCTTGCTGCAAAATACAAATAAGATCTTGCTTCAGAAATGCTGTCACAGTATTGGCAAAATGGCATTCTAAATCTTAGCCTGGTATATGCACAAATAGCTTTCCTAGGACCTTTCCTGATGCTGAATTGTTTTTTGCATCCATGAGCTACTAACTTAGTATTGCTAAATTATAGGATTTCAAGTTAGTCAGTATGTCAGCATCCTTGAACGGACCCGAAGCTGACTTCAAAAGAAAACACGGCCAAAAGCTGAGGATTTAAAAGCTTGAAGATCCTTTTGCAGTTGGCTCAGAGTTCGCCTTCACAAACTTCAGGGACTCTAGATTCGCAAAGGGCAAAGTTAAATGATTTTTTGGTGGGGCAGCAGTTCGTAATTTGAGTGTGAAGCTTCCAGCTCTTCTGAAACCCTAACTCATAGTACAGTGGAGTTGGAGTTCTCTGCTTTGCTTCTAGGTCTCTCATTGTTGCTTCATCTGAAGGGTGGGAAGAAGCCTGAAATTTTCACTCTCTTCCTGTTCTGTAACCTTGTCCCACATTGAAGTGCGAGGAGCTTTCTAATTTAGTGAAATTTGTCTTCTCTTCGTTTATGCACCTGTAGAGTAAAAATCTGTATCCAGGCTATGCGTTCTAGTTTTTTTACTTCTGTGTAGTCAAAGAATGGAGACAGTCCCTTTCAGAGGTGTATTCTGGGATGAGACGAAACACATTTGGTGCTAGACATCTAACCAAGTTAGATGAGGTACATCTCGCCGTCTGTGCTCAGCACAAAGGAGCAACAAGCAGTGTTCCTCTCTGTCCAACTGAAGCAGCATGGAGGTTAGAAGCAGGCAAACAGATCTTGTCTTCAACATGACTTGCTCCTTTACTAAAAATAAAATACTGAATGTGCAAAATCTTTTGAAGAGTGTTTAAAAGCAGGTGAGGAGACCTGGAGAGTAAGAAGATATGCTTTTAGTAATGTAAGGCAGTTTTAGTAGACTGTTTCCCCTTGATATTTGCTAGTGCTTCAGCTCAGCAAGCATGGATTGGGGAAGGAGACTCTCGGATCAGAAGAGAAAGAGCTTTATACTGAATACTTCTGTTCCTGGAACACTTTGAAGCTACAGTCCTAAAGGTCAAAAATATTGTGGGAAACTGAAATTGATACCACCAGTAAAAGACACATTACGTTTTTAACAGATTGTTCTAAAAAATCCATAACCATTAACAGATAGGGAAGTGTCTCCAGACTCTTCTCCAGAGCAGGGCATTTCCTATAACTTAATGTGGTACATCTACTGCATGTTATTCTCTTGAAATCCTAAGCTTGAGGCATGGCTGTGTTGGTCAGATGTTTAACTTGAGTCCTAACAAATCGTGGTTTCCAACTTAACTACACAGAAGTCACATTAGGTTTGTGTGTAACAACTGATTGTCTTCTGAAGTGATGACTGTCACAGCCTGTTGGTGACAGTATCAGAATAGTATCTAAGTACGTAGGGGATCCTAGTCTGTCTTTATTATAAGGCAATACTCTTCATCGATACCTGCTAGTACTGAGGAAAGCATCGGTTTTGCTGTGGTGTTGGGGGTTTTTTTTGGTTGGTTGTTTTGTTTTGGGTTTTTTTTTTTTGTGAGCAGGCCCTAGAAATTGGTAAAGGTGGGTAGGTTTTTTTTTTCTTTATTTTCTTGGTTTCCTAGTGTTGAGATAGGTAGCGTTTGTGAAGTTCAATATATTACTGCTAAAGTGTCTGAAGACAAGCTGTTTTGTGCTATTCTGTATTCAGATCTGTGTACTGTAGATGTTGTTGTTAGAGAATCATGTCTTCTCTTTTCTGCGGCCTAACTCCTTTTGATTTGGAAAGTGTTCCCTTCTCTTTCTACCAGTCGCACTGAAATTTGAACTGGCAGAGGGTTTTGTTTTTACAATTTGCAGCTTAGAACACTCTTCCGAAGTTACAAACTAATAAAACGCTTTCCATAGAACTCATTTGCTCAGACAGCTTTCTTGCATGTCGTGTATTTACTGAACTGTATGTATTTAAACTGCTGAAAACTCTACAAGGCAAAGCTCATAAATCTTCCCATCTGTGAAATCTTTCTCTCTTTTTTTAATATATTAATAAATCTTGCATATCTATTTCGCTGCAATATGTTAAGCTAAAATCTTTGGTATTTCTGATGTTGCATTTAAGTCTTGTTATTTTATTGCATACTTGAGTGTATTTCTCATTTTTTTAGAATTTTACTGAATTTGTTAGAATTTGGCTTATTGAAATGATAAACATGAGAGTTTTTTGGCAGGTTGGTGGTTTTGTTGGGGTTTGTTTGTTAGACTTAATGTGATTTTTAAACAGTTTTTTAATGTTTTATAGTAAATTTATTTTCTTTGATCCTACAGCTACAAGCTTCGGTATAGCTTTGCCAGCTTGGATTGTGGATCAGAAAAATTCAATTTTGGTGAGTCAGCTTACTTAGGTCGAGTGTTTACCTTAAAATGTTTGTGCTTAATACTGTGCATTTTAGTCAAAACACATAGTTAATAATAGTTTGGTCCAAATGCACGTGTTTGAAATAAATTTCAGGAGTCAAAAGTGTTAGAGTAGCTTAAATCTAACCTTTGAGATTAAAGTGTTAGTATGCTTGGAAGGATCTCATTGCAATGATAATGACATGGTACTGTACTCACCCATGCTACAACGTGTGTCTGCGTGCTGTTGCAAGGAAGCATATGTAGAACTCTTTCCTGGATTTCCATTTGGTTTGTTAGTGATGCTGTAATCATACGGTGTCTGCATGTTCTTTCCGTTGGTTTGTTGCTGCAAGGTATTTGGCCTACCCGTTTGATTTCTTTTAATGTGGTAATCATCTCTGTCCACTGAATCATAGTTTAGCTGCCAACTCTAAATTATTAAAGAAACTCACCTGAGACAATTTGTGGATGATTTAAAAGATTACTTACACTAAACTGATACTCCTTACTTAAACCTTACCTAACTGATTAGATTACTTTTTAATTGTTCTTCAGAAATAATGACAGTTATTATGCAATAAGCTTACCTTAATTTGTAGTAGGCTTATTGTAATACTACTTGACTGTGTTTTAGAATAAAGATTAAACAAGAGTGGTATTAAGTAACTGAAGTATCTCATGCAGTATGTTTCATAATTTCTCTTCAGGTTTTGCTTGTGTATGGATTAGCATTTATGGTTATTCTTCCAGTTGTTGTGGTAAGTATTTTCTAATTAGTATTCTACCCTCTGTAAACAAAGCTGGCCTAAACAGAGAGTGCTGTATGGAAAATACTAGCTATGACAAGAGTTAGAGACTGAGTTACGTGATTTGTCTTGTACCTTCCATCATTCACCATGTGAAAATGAATATGATGTGATGAACTCAAGAGTATATTCAGTGGTGTTACTGTAGAGCTAAGACTGAGATGTCTATCGCTGGTGGTACTAGAATGATTACGGCATGTGTAACAGGTTGTTGCTTTGGTTTCTCCTGGCTGCCTTTGTTTTCCTAATTTCAATTTTTATTGCTCTTCTGTACATCACGAGATGTCTGCCCTTGAGATTTTTTTTGTGTGAGGAATCAATTGCTAGGTGAATGGTATTTCAGGGCTCAGGCTTGCCCTATAGTATTGCTTTTGAACTATGTCCGTTGTCCCGTGATTTGAGGTATGACATGAAGAAAGACTCAGAAAATTGACACCCAGAACCTTCATGGTCTTGGGAAGAAGGTGTTTCATTTGAGAAGGTGTCCTGGGGTCTTGGCAACTGCTTGCATCTCTCTGTGCAGAGGCTCAGCCAGGCATCCCTTCTCTTTTGAGAGTCTTTCTGCATACTTGAAGATTTAGTATAGAAAATTAGATATGGGGATTTCAACAAGTTGTTGAATACGTGTGAAATCTAGGGTACAATGTCTACATTTTTTTTTTTTCCATCTTTCCTTTTAGGTTTCAGTTGCTGTCTGTTGATGCTTTTTTATATACATGTAATTTTAGTGATTTATACCAGGTTTATCATAGCTCAAGTGAAAGTAAACATCCTTTCTGTTGTTATGAAGAAATGTCCTGAGCAGAGAAAAAAATAATCTGCCTTTTCTTGCCCTTATGCCGGATGTAGACTTCTGTGTTCAGGCTTGTCGCTGTAAATTTCTTTTATAGTCAGTGAAGAGGAATAGTCATTTTTATGGGGCAAGTTATTTTGTCATTTCATTCTAAGGTATACTTACAAGATGATTCATGCCTTTTATGGGTCTGTTTCTCTTTTGTGAATCAATAAAGAAGCTGAAGTTAACTACAATGTAGTCATCTGCATCTGAGATAGGCATCTAAAATAAAGTAAGGCTAGTTCCACCCTTTGAATCCCGATCAACAAAAAAGGAAAATACTGATATGTAGTTCTTCCTAGACCTGCACTGACCTAAATGTTCTGTATGTGAGCAGAGAGAGACGAGCTGTATCTGCAAAAGCAGCCTCTTTGATGTAGATTTGGACTGGCTATAGTTATATTTTTCTTCCAGTACCTCTATTTAGATAAAAACTTGATAGCTATGGGGTTATAATCTAAATAAACCAAAAGCAGTTTGTATGTGTGTGCATGTGTGTTGAGGGGAATTCTGTAGGCTAGATATAATCTAAAAATTTTTAGCATTATATCCTCTCCGATTAATATATTGGTGTGCCTTTAAAATTTGTATTGGCAAAAATTTTTTTTGTTTCCTTCTCCTTTCTGAAATTCAGTTGACCTTAACATAGATAGAATCAATTGGGCTGAGTTACCTGGTTGTGAACAGACATGAGGTGATCCAGCACAACTGTTTCAATGCTTCATTGCAGCTGATGTAATTTTGTTCTTGTTAAATGTCTCAGGGTTCTTGGTGGTACCGATCAATACGATACAGTGGAGATCAGATTCTCATTCGGACAACTCAAATATATACATATTTTGTCTATAAAACACGGAACATGGACATGAAACGTAAGTAAAAGGCTTCTTGAAATGTTGATGTGTTCATCTGGAAATGTCGATTAACTGATGTTTAAATGCTTCTGCTTTATAAGCCCTTGTTAGGTTAAAATAATGTTTCTGATTCTTTTAAAGTGTTTTTAAAAACTTCATTTTATTGCAGATGAAGAGTACTCTGTAAGAAGACTTAAGTATTTGGGAGAGGGAATTGTATATATATATATCTATCTATCTATATTTATGTCTGTCTACGTTGGGAAAAACCTGCCTGTAGTCCTGAGTTACTATGTGGCCACTAGGAGTGCAGCCTCTATCTGTGTATTTCTTCTGTTAGTGTAACAAAATAGGCTTTGGGAATTTTCTAAGGGCTGTCATAAAATTTTTATATTGCCAAAGAATGAAGTAGCATTTTTGGTTCTCCATTGTTATTTGTTATGTTATAGCTAAATTTCTGTTTAGAAATTTTGCTTCCTATCAATTTCACGTTACTTTGTTACTCACTTACAGTTTTTGATATGCTTATTTTTCTTGTCTGCTTACTTTTAAAGGAATAAAACTCCCTTTTTTCTGGGGAAATCTGTAGATGTGTTACATTGGTGCAGAATTGGATCTTTCAGTTTGGAGGCTGGCATGAGCTTGAAAAATTAGCCTGGTACTAATTAGTTCTAGATTAGATTTTTACTGGATCACATGCTCAGAGCAATTTGAAAGCACAGTTTAAAAAAAACAAAACAAAACAAAAACCAAAACCTCTGAAAGGGATTCATCAATATATATTCTCTTGCTCCTTTAAATTGCGCTGTTATTCAGCTTTAGATTTGCTGGAAAATTGGTGGAAGCATCCACACTTGATACATCCCCTTGCTACTGAACAGGAATGCCTCACAGATAATCCAAGAGGTCTAGGAGATAAAGAGTATAGAAATATGTTCACTTTCAGTCATAGCACATGTGGGTTTAAGTGTGTGGGTTTAATTCAGACCAGTTTAATCTTTCCACCTTGTCACACTGATGCTTTTTCCCCGACTCCAAACAGCTAGGTGAGAAAGGAGAAATGGGAGTAGGTGAGACTTCTTTGAAGTTCAGGGAGGTCGCTGCAAAAGTGTTATCTTCTTTCTCCCAACTTGTCAACAGTAAATTATTTCATGTTGAACCCTGCTCAGAACCATAGCTTTGAGGCTTACCTTGGCTCTCCTACAGACTGGTTAAAAAGTTAACCCAAAGTTTAAGTGGCCTTATTTAAGGACTTAACGCTTTCAGGGAGTCCTGGGGTCAGAGGCAGGTCAGGTTTTTCCACAGAGGTCTGTTGTGCTGTCTGAATGAAAAACGAGGTGCCTTAGACAAACCACACAGTGATCAGGTAGAGCTTTTGCTTGGTTGTGAATTCCACAGTGGTGTAAGGTACCAGTGCCAAAACTCAAGCCTTAAGCCTGGGCAGACGTAATCAAACTGGGCTAGGGAAATGGTGAGACAGATCTGTGTGGCTTGCCTTGTGTTAGATATTTTTTTTAGGTTTCAATACAAATGAGTTTTTAAAACTTCCTTTCTTGAGGATCCACAGTTGTGATCTTAAATAACAGAAAATAATTTATAGTTGTCTGAAAATCTTCCATATGCTCCGCTCAGGAAATAAATAGATAATTAAGAACGGAAATAAAAATTGATGCTCAGGGAGCTTGACTAATAGTTAGTAGGTGGAATTCACTGCACTGCAAGTAGGCAAAAATAACTTTGTCTTGCTCAAAATTTTAGAATTAAACTTGAGTAACTATTGCTGGAAAAGTTAAAATTAACTGGAGCAAATGATGAGATGAGCTTTCTCTTACTGTCTATGGCTGAGGAGTCTGATATGTTCATGAGCAGAAATCTCATAATAGGGCTAAAATACTCCATGATATAGTCTTTAATCTTAATTACACAACAGAATATTTCGAGGTAGTATGGATTTTCCTAATTGCATTAGGAAAGAGCAGCCCATCATATTCATGGGATTTGTTTGCAGGGGTATTTGTTGAACTGCTTTCCTAATAATTAAAAGAATATTTTTGTGAATTTTCAATGCTGGCTGAACAGAAAATTGAGTTGAAATTTTATCCTTCCTGCCTTCCACTCCAGTACACACATTGTGGTGTTGCCACAGGCCAGGAATTGCTGAGAATGGTTCTGTGAGCATGCAGAAGCAGTCAAAGTGCTGTGCAGTGACGTCTACCAGTCCTAAATAAGCCTAACTTTGTTTTTGTGAAGAGATTTAGACTCAAATGCTGGACTTAATGCCAGGGAAAATGGAGCCTTGAGGGATCTCTTCTGTCTTGTGCCAGGCATTGGTTCTTGTCTCCTCTGCCCTGTGGCAGTAGTATCTGATCCACTAAACAGAGGACATGGATATTCATAGTTGTTGGGGGAAGACTGAGAATAAGTTTTATGGTTGAGGGTTCTGAAGAAATCACTCAGTGGCACGGGATGTTGCTGACACTTTCTCTGCCTGCCTCCAATTATTTTTGCAGGGCTTATCATGGTTTTAGCAGGGGCATCTGAATTTGATCCTCAGTACAACAAAGATGCTACAAGCAGACCGGCAGACAACATTCAGATACCACAGGTTAGTTAAATCAAGAGATGTTTTATAAATAATTGACACTTTCAAGGGAAGAGGGAGATGGTGCTTCTAGGTGACCAGCTGTCAGAATTCAAGCTCTCAAGACATTAGTTTTGTTGACATGCAACTGTATCTCTAGGAATTAGAAGCTAGACTTGATTTAATTTTTTTTAAAAAGGAAAGTTAACATTAATTCGTGATAATGCTTGGCTTAAATGGAATTAGTTTAGTTTATAGACTACTAGGTTGCATTTTTGGGGAGGGGTGAACTAAATAGGGAATAAGAGTGTCAGTCCTTACAAATTTTCAGTATTGATATAAGGACGTGATTGGTGTTTGATAAAGTTCTTTTAAATCATTAACACAGATCTGGTTAAATATGTTAATACTGAAATAAAATTATTATCTCATGTCTGAGTTAATAATCTTTTAAAAATATTATAAAGATTCCTCCATAAATGTCAGTTGCCTTCTGGTTGCCTTTTATTTTCATTTCCACTCAGTCTTCCCAACAGAGATACCATAATGCATACTGTGGCAAGTAAATATTGCTAGCAGAGTTTTAGGAAGTTTTATTTGTCAGAAATTAACATTTTTGTTTTAAGAAGTTTAAAGAACAGTATACAAAATGCTCCAGTGACAATATTTTGAGTTTGCAAAATGAGGAGGGGTGGGTAGTCTCACAGATGTAACCTGTGCATGCACAGAATTGAATTTTCAAGTCGTAAACATACTTTCATGTACTAAACATAAAGAAAGTAGACTGAGATACCTCTTTACTTAATTGTCTTTGTCTCTTTTACAAATTCTTTATTGTCTTGTGAACTTTAAGAGAAGGAGCCGGAATTGCGGTTAGGAGAGATTTTTCAGCAGTGAGAGCACGTGGCCGGGAAAGGTCGCCTTGATCATCAGTTCTTCTCTTGTGCTGTTGCAAGCATTGGCGTTGTGCAAGCCCTTTAAATTTAATCATTCTTTATTTAAAAGGCAGTGAAGCCTCCTGTAACCATATCCTACTGAGAAGCTGTTCCAGAACGTGCTGTTCTCGTGGTTAGGAGTCTCATTTGTGACCAATTTATATCCGTGTTTTTTGTGATCATTATTCTTGAGTCTAAATGATTCTTGCTGTGTGTATCTTTAATGCATTTACAGACAGGAGCAATAGCCCATTTATTCTCTTTCTGTCTTTATTTTGCTAAACTGGAAAAGCTACTGTCTTTTAATCCTGTGTTTCCCAAAATGGTCTTAATTTCCCTCATTCTGCTACGTGCTGAATGGAGTACTGTTCCCAGTTGATATATTTCTAAATTTTACATTATTTTTTTTATTTTATCTGCTCAGAATTATCCACAATATTGCCTTAGTTGGTGGCACTGCTATTCCTGTATTTCTTCAGGGAATCACTTTTAGCATACTGTTTTTTACTACTGTTTCATGGGGTTGTTTAATACAACTAGTGTGGGATTGCTACGTTTTTGGGATTTCTCTTGTCTTATATACCTCCATTTTTCAGCTAACAAGCTCCCATCTTCGAGCTGCAGTTCTTGTTAGTATGCAAGTGCATGACCTTGCATTTCATGCTATTGGATTTTGTGCTATTTCTAAAGCTACAGTAATCAATGTCATCTGTGTTCTTTTTTTCTGAGTATGTGGCAGTACAAGTCTCTGAAGCATCAATACAGAAGGGTTTTGTTAATGATTTTGTTAGTGTATTCTGCTTTTGAGGCCATGATCATTGTTCCCATTTCTATTCCACAGTTTTGTCATAAACCTAGTATTGATACTTTTTATAAAAGTTTTCTTACTAAAGTTTTAGTTGTCTTGGTGTGGTGTTATACTAGGATGTGCTTATAAGAAGCGTCTTGTTAGGAGATCTTGTTTTTCAAGTGTGGGGAAAGACTGGTCAAAGGTCAGTGTAGCCTGGCTGTTGATATCCTAACTTCCCTTTGTGGCTGGAGATTTTGGAAGCTCAGTCTCTCCTCAGGTAACTTGTTGACCTAAAGCGAAACTTCTGGGCTGTGTATTGATTCTTATAAACTATGAGCTTCTGTTGCTCAGCTTTGCAGTCTCTCCCTCCAGGGTCTTCAACAAGTTCAGATGAGACACACCTGTTTGAACGGTGCATCTTGATCTAGTCAGGAGCAAGATAGGTCATCCTTAATAAAGAACACCATGCTTTTTTTCAAGTTGGTGCTGTTTATAAATAAGTTAAAATCCTTGATCTTCAGCCTACCAGGGAGTTCAGGCTTATAACCCTTGTTCCTGTGATACCTGAGACTATTTCTAAGGAACTTGGCTGGGTCTTAGATTGGGGAGAGGTCTCAAGATGATGCTGTTACTGGTGCATATTGAGTTTAATATAAATACCTTAGAAGTATGATTGAATCTAGTAAACCTTGGCGATAAAATCAGATTTTAAAAATATTTATCTATCAATACAAACTTACCCAAAGCTATTCAAGACAAGTTTCTTGGGTGCAGATCTTTACTTCCCCACTCAATCCCACATTGAAACAAAGTACTTAAAGACACTTTTTGGAGCAGGATTATGAATAATAATGGCTAATGTTCATCTCTACAGAACTTTCTAGGAAAAAGTTACTTAAGACTTGCTTTTATGAATGTAGCTTTTTTACCTTGTAAACTGTTCTCCTGTATTTGTTTCTCTTTAGCACCAAAATAGCTATTTGTGTTTAACTATTTTATTTTAGCTAATCAGAGAAATTGGTGGCATAAATTTAAAGAAGAATGAGCCTCCACTCACCTGCCCTTACAGCCTGAAAGCCAGAGTTCTGCTGTTGACTCATCTTGCCAGGATGAAAGTTCCTGAGGTCCTTGAAGAAGGTAATGGCTTCTCCCCTAATCGGATATTATTGGCAACAGACCAACACCTTGCATGCTACTCTACTCATAATTCTTGTCCGTTAAAGAGTTTGTATAGATCTCTGCTCAGTAATCTCTATGCAGTGTACTCAGTTTTTCAACTTTAATGACTCTTTAAAACATTTACTTAGCATTTACTCATTCTCTTGACAGCTGTGTAATACTGGTATCCTACTTTTTAGTGCTTTTTGGCTGGAAATAGGACTTTGATAATATTTTTTTTTTCTCTTTGTAATAGAATAAAAAGATAAACATGTGAAGTATATATTTGCTTTTCAGAGTAAGGAAATCCAAGATAAGCATAGTATTGCTCTCTATAACATTTCCATGCATGGTTATTTTTGGAATCTTTTAGCCCACTATGTGGAGGAAAGATGTTAAAATTAGAACTTTAAATACCAGTTATATATGAGCTTCAGTTTGTGCTTTACAATTTTTCATACTTGTAAATATACAAACTGAAATGTTTCTAAATGCGGTTCTAAAGTTTCAGTTGTGAAACTCATAGTTTCTTAGGCTGATCAGTAAACTTGAGATGTTCTGTATTTTAATGCAAATTAAAAAAAAAAAAACCACAACCCTAAACAAAACCCAAAAAAACCCGACAAACCAGTGAAGATGCTTTGATTCAAATTTTCCAGTTTCTTTCAAAATAAAAATAATCAGTTTTAAATAGTCACTAAAAATCTCTCATCTTCCCTGATGCTTAATTACTGTTTGTACTTACAGCTTCACAGATCTGTATTCAAAAGTAGTTAGTACTTCGCAAATAATGTTTTTCCTAAAACTGATGTTTCATAGAATAATAGAATAGTTTGGGTTGGAAGGGACCTTTCAAGGCCATCTAGTCCAACCCCCCTGTGCAAGGAGCAGGGACATCTCCAACCAGATCAGGTTGCTCAGAGCCCCATCCAACCTGGCCTTGAATGTTTCCAGGGATGGGGCATCCACCACCTCTCTGGGCAACCTGTCCCAATGTTCCACCACCCTCTCTGTAAAAAACCTTTTCCTTGTACTGAGTCTGAATCTACCTCTTTCTATTTTAAAACCATTACTCCTTGTCTTATTGCAGCAGGCCCTGCTGAAGAGTTTCTCCCCATCTTCCCTTTAGGCCCGCTTTAGGTACTGGAAGGTCACTCTCCAGGCTGAACAGCCCCAGCTTTCTCAGCCTGTCTTCATAGGAGGGGTGCTCCAGCCCTCTGATCATCTTAAAATTAAAAATTCCTTTTTTTAACCAGTGATTACCTAAGAATTCATGCTATTTTAATAATACTGGTAAATTGTCTGTGCCATGCTGTTGCTTTTTTAGATGGATTAATTTGGTGTGGAAGCTGCTTGTCTGACATACAAAATTTGTGTTCCCTCTTAGTACTTGCTCTTGCCTGTTTTGTTAGGGACTGTTACAGATGCACGTACCAATGAGAATAAAGTGATATTTTCAATAATAAAAGAATGAATAGAAACTAAGTCTGCACTGTTAAATGTCCAGTTCATGTCAACTGCCTCCTTTTTTTTTTCCTAATAGAAGTGTAGCATAATTGCAGCCAGTTATGTCTTGCAGATCAGCAGTTTATCCTGAAAAAGAGTCCGGCGCTACTTCAAGAAATGATTAACGTGATCTGCCAGCTAATAATAATGGCTCGAAGCCGGGAAGGTAAGAAAAGAAACTGTATAATTAAAACTAGTAAATATGATTCTTCATTGCAGTACTTTATAAAGTCTCTGGTTCTTGTGCAAGACTTATCCTGTGATATTTAGAAATGCCTAAGTGCACTTTTGCGCTTTTTACTGTAGTGAGAGAGTTCTCTGTTTTAAGGATTGAAATGCTGCTGCCACTGTCAAGCCCTGTTCTGAAATCTTGAGTATGTGTTTTCAGCTTGTAATTTTTGCAATTAAAAGTTTATCCTTAAATGCAATTTAAAACCTTTTAATGATCTTGTCCATTTTTGGTAGCAAAGCACTTGGTATAACACAAATTAAACCTTACGTTCCTCCATCTTTTCATCTGCACTTTTACAGTTCTTCCTCTCCTGTTGTAACTGTCACTTGTTTTTTAGATAATTTGTCATAATTTCTTTGTATGTTGCTCATATTTCTTTATTTCAGGATCCTATGCTGTTTAGCCTGCTATGTAGGTTTTTGTTGTATTTTTTTTCCTGAACTTATAGGGACAGGTGCTTTGTCGTAATTACAGTAGAAATTACAATTTCATTGAAATTTAATATTTAAGCTTTTTTATTTTTACCTTAAAAAGACAATTACGCTGAAGATTGTTTCTTTACACTGCAAATGTCACCTAACATTAAATTATATTTATTAATGAATATTATATTGTAGATATGTTATTTGTGACTATTCTCCAGACTAGCACTGTAACAAAGTTGCAAAGGTATGCTGTGAAACTTTATTATGTTAATAGTTTAATAATTTATTTCATAAAAAGGTAAGTTGCTGTTTCAGAAGTGTGTGGGGTTGTTTTTTTTTTCTTTTTTAAAAGTTTTGCTAGCTCAGCCAGACCAAGTCCACATGTTATAGCTAATTATGAAAACTGCTTGAATGAAGACATCTTTTTACTTGTTTATAAGCCCTTGTGTATGCCCAATGTAGGTCTTTTTTTTATCTGAGTTTTTTTGTAAAAATGCTTCAAACATTTGAAATATGTCTTTTGAGATGGCCTATGTGTCTATTAGTTGTCTAGCAAATACTTTTCTCTTGTGCAAAATGAAACCAGAGTAATACAGCCAGAAGCTTTTTTTTTTTAATGCAAGAGAACTGGAAGTCTTTGAAAAATGAAGAATGGCTATAACTCTTCTTGTAAAAGGTGAAATAAGATACTTAACAGGATGTATGATATGCTTTACAACTTGAATGACCTCCAGTAGCTGTATTCTCCTCTAGTTCTGTATGTACATGGAGATACATTTTAAATTTGACAGTAAAAGGATTATTTATACATACAGTGTATTTAATAAACTGCTTTGAAGTTCCAGAAAATTTAGAATTTAGCTTAAACTAAAATAAAAAAAAAAAATCAGTATTTTGGAAGGCAGTAGTGTAAACTAATTTTCCATTAGCACATGAAATGAAAGTGGTGGTTATTAAAAAAAAAAAAACACCTAAACAACCTCTATTACTAACAATTTCTAGAGATTGTCATGATCCCTTCCAACCTCAATCGGTCTCTGAAAGTCAAGGAGAATTTATAGCCGTCATTTATGTACGGTAGAAGTTACTTCCGTATATTTGGAAGTAGAAGCCTATCATAGGTACAGCTGAATATTTGTTTGGTATTTCTTCAGCAGATTTTCTCAAAATTATTTCCGAGGTTTTAAAATGGCAGTATTCAGACATTTGTACCAAACATTTCCGTTCACTTCCATGCTGCTGCTCTCACTACAAAGCATGAAAGGGAAGATGTTACCAAACAGTTGCCCATCAGGTCAAAAATAATGGATTTGAGGACCTGAAGGGTAAACTGTTTCAGAATTTTTGTCTTTGATCTAAAGGAAAATCACCATTTTTGCTACTTATCACTTAGCAAATTTAAAATGTTGACCCTATTTTTGATGACCGTACGTGTAGAGAGAATTTTACCTCCTGCTGACTATTGTTGGGAAACACTGGAAATTGAAAAGATCCCATTGTTTATTTTTTTTAAGATATGAATAAAATCAAACTTAGTGAAATTTTTGAGAGACTGTTTTGTTTAAGTTTGTTTATTTATAATCTTAACATAATTTTAAGTAGCTTAAAACTTAACTACACATGTTTCTGAATTTAGTTCTAACTTTCACTTAGATCAGCCTTGTCATGGTACGTAAAATTATTACATGCTATTATTAGCCACAGATGTTCAGCAGTCCTGATCTGTGAAAATACAGAGATGGTGGCATGCATTAATATTATCTAAAGAAATATTTTGGAGACAAATCTTATTTTGTGAAACCTAAGTAGATGGTGGGATGAGGAGACTCATTTTGCACTGTATTCATTTATGTCTTTAAAATACCCTGTATTATTATTATTAGCTTTAAAATATCCATAACCATCTATGCATAGTTTGTAAGCAAGACTTCTGAAGTAAAGCACCTTGGATAAATCTTCAAAATCTTTGCACTTAGTTTTCGTAGTTGTTTTAAATATGTCCATGTAGCATTCACTTGTTGGCCCAGTATCAGCTGTTCTTGAAGGAGATGCAAGACCACCTGAAAAACACTAAGGACAGCATATCACAGAATGAGATTTATGAAGCTCTGCTGTTTGAGCCCTTCACAGGGACAAACATCCTGCCTCCACAGATAGGAAGAAGTGGTACCTCAGGCTGCTTATGAATCCTCATAAAAGCCACGGGCACTGCCTTTCTTATCAAACTCTATTAGAAATAATTTATCATGAAAGAATGAATGTAGGTTTAGCATAAAAATAATTTAATTGTGGTTGCTTCTTAATTTTTAACAAAACTATAATTCCTTGCAGATGAGTTTGGATTTGTTATTATTAGGTTTTGTTATTTGTAAATTCGTTATTTGTTAATTTGCTTTCATAAAAACAAAATTGATACTAATTTCATTTCAGTCCTGTCAGTTTTTAGCTACTGCTAAGCTTTTTCTGGCCTGGTGGAAGATGTGACAATTGTGAGCTACCTTTAGATAAAATGTCTTGCACTCTCTTGCCTGTGCAGTCTGTGAGACTTTCTTTTTGCTTGTATCCATCGTTTTGTGATGATTAACTGGTAGTTATTCATCATTTAGATCAGCAGATCTAAATTATCTTGATGGCTTCTTTAGATCATCGTTAAGTATCATAAGTAGACAGTGAGATGTTTGCCAAAACTATGGAATGTGCTCTAGTCTGCAGAAAGGGTGGGCTCAGTTTGGCCTAAGTGTGTTTCTTAATTCTGGTTGGAAGCTGCAATGTAATGTAGAGGTTGTGGTTTGACCCAGGTGCATACCATTCCTTCACAAGCAACTATGAATTACATTTAAATTTGTGATTGACTACTTTAGTGTCATATGTTTTGAATGACTTTATGACCTTAGATTAAAGGTCATCCTGTCTTCTGCACTTTGACAAGCAGAAGCTGTCAAAATGTGGGCAGTAATGGCATTCATTTTATGGTGGGGAAGTTGGGTGTTGTTAAATGCCACACTATCTCTCCTCAAGTCCACTCCCAGGGAATATAAACTCCTGTGTTATTTTCAGGAAACCAAAACAATATTCTCCAAAATATTTTTCTACTGTCATAGGGATGATGAGTCAATTCTTTAAGAAAGAAGAGAATTTCTACTGTGACTAGTGCTCTGTGGTCTCAAAGCTGTAGGTGAATTTCCTGCAAAAGCCAGTTTGTCAGAGAATATGTAGGATTCTTTTATTAACTTGGTTTGCAGTGTGGTTTTTTTTAAATTTAAAAAAATCCTGTGGCTTTCCTTAGTAACAGCCAAAAAACTTATGGGGGAGGTAGAAGATAGGTAAGATGGAAAGTAAACATTTTTTGCTACTTAGTTGGGAAATTAGTCTTTCCATTACTACCTTTTTTTTAAAAAAAAAAAAAAGGTAGAAGTTACATCTTTTTTAATTGTCAGTATTTCGAGCTGGGGAGTTCTATTTATAATCCCTCTGGTGTTGTTTTTCTCTTTGCTTTGTGTATAATCTTCAGTGTTTATTAATATAATGGGTTTAAAAAAAACCTAACACAGCTCCTGCCATGTAATTTTGATTTGATAGCTGATCATATTTGTAGCTTGGTGTAATTAATGAATGAACAGGCCATTTGAGGGGACAAGAGCAGGTGGAGCAGAGGTGATGGAATGATCGTTCATTTGCATTTAACATGCTGAAGGAGGAGACACATTTGAAGAGATAAAATTTGGGTTGTTTTTTTTTGGTCAAACTTGTTACCTTTTTGTATTTCCTCTGTCAAATGTTTTAAAATTCACTTAAACTTGCTTTTTATCAAAACATATGCCCATTGGCACTTAAATTAAACATCTGGCAATTTTTGCTTTGGTACCCTTTTGGTCAGGTGCAGATTACAGCCTGTCTCCCTTCTCACCCAGGTGTAAGTAAACCTGCTTTTATCCCCATCTGTAATTGCCTTGATAGTGTGGTAAGCTTGGTCACACAGCCCTAACAGAGTGGCCATATTCCTTCTGACCACCTGTCTAATCCATCTACTGAAAGATGCCTCTGTGCCCCTGTTGTAGTGTCCCAAATTACACTGATACCAGCCAAATACGACCATACCAAAAATACCTACTTGTATAGGTATAGGAATATATTTGTGTATGTACAAGCACAGGTATTTGTATTCACACTTTAAAAATGCATTTTTATGCAGAGTATAACTGTAACAGCCAAGGTAATCAAGATAATTTTTTTGTTTGTTTGTTTTCCTAAGAAAAGATTTTAAGGTATAGGGAAAACACACATGCTGATTCTTAAATAAAATGACAGACATTGTAAATTACAGACGATTTCTGTAATACTTGTTTAAAATTGCCTTCAGTTCTTTCATATGCCACATATGATTTCAGAAAAATTTAATAGCTTAAATTCCTCTTGGCTCTCTGAAGAGAATCAAACTTATTTTTCTCTTTCATGGCAAAGTGTACATAGAGAAAGCCAAACATTACCAGTTCTGGACTTGCAGCAGCTCTCGAGCTGCAGGGGAATTCTGAAATTAGTTTTCTAAACAGGGTTTTGAGAAGTCTTGTTTGTGAATGGACAGTTCTCTAACAAAGTTAATGGCAGTATGTGGAAACCAGTCTGCTTTGCTTTTTCATTTATTTGCAGACATAATGAAGAATATTAAATGACTTTTTTTTTTTTCTTTTGCTGTGTTCTGGTTACGACTTTCCTTGTGTGTCTTTTAATTATTTTAATTATGTGGAGTGTATACTTCTTAGTACTTTAAGAAATTAAAGGAATTATAGATAATTTCTAAAATAAAAGTAAAATAGATGTTTACTCAGACACCCCTTTGTAACCTTTGGGTTTACTGGTAAAAGCCATGCCTTTGATATTTTTACAGCTATTTGTACTGCCTTGTAATGTAATATGCCTTGCTTAGCCTCAGTTAAACCTACATTTTTTTTCTTGCATGTAGTTGGCTGCTACCTTTATGTTCATCTCTCAAGATAAAAATCTTATAAATAATGTATTGTATTGTAAAAGATTAATGTTTAATGATAAGCTATATTTAATATGCTTCCAAAGTAGAGTGAAACGCGTTATACACACACACACACGTATAAAACAGACAAATTTAAAACAAGTCAGTTTTGATGCTGCCTTTTTTTTTTTTTAAAAAACAAAACAAAACCAAACAAAAACCTTAAGTGATGGAGTCTTTATAATAATTGCATAGATATGTTGTGCTGTTGCTCCCTGGGACAATGTTAAATGGAAGTTTTTCCCTTTCTTAATGTTCAGCTGTGATAGTCTAAAGAGAAGGAAGAAAATGTCTGCTGACCTGTGTGACAGCAATGAGAATAAAAAGGCTGCCTGGTTAATTATGCTGAATATTTTAAGATGCCTATTTCTTTTGCTTGACTGAAAACAAGGTTTTCTGGAGTCTGTAACATAAGTATACATTGTAAAATTGTAAGAAAAAAAAAAAATTGTCATCTGTTTCATTCTCCCCAAGAAAGGGAGTTCCGTGCTCCATCTTTGGGATCTTTGGAAAATTGCATGAGGCTTTCACAGATGACTGTCCAGGGACTTCAGCAGTACAAGTCTCCCCTTTTGCAGCTGCCTCACATTGAAGAGGACAACCTTAGACGGGTCTCCAATCATAAAAAGGTATAAAACTATGAATGATACTTGGTTAAGTCTTAAAACATTTTCTGTTATTTCTTTTACCTATTTGCCTATAAGGAAGCAAGGTAATGAATTAACTAAGAGAATAAAAATGTATTTATTGTTAAAGGAATTCAGTATGATACTTCCTAGATCTATGTTTCTTTAAAGTTCATCTCAGGAGGTGGAAATTAAGATCAGAGATCTTGTAAGTGTAGAAGATCAGTCAACATGGACCTCACAAACAGAAGAAATAGTGACCTGTAATAAGAACGAAATTCTATCTCCTATTTAATATAACATTTTTCCAGAATATAGCTGGAATATCCTACTGGGATTTTTTTTTCCCGCCTTCTTTGGCTTTACATAATTCTTAATCTAGTTTGACAGAAAATGTATTTGGAAGGTAGCACAGAGGAGTTCATAAAAGGAAAAAAAAACCAGTTATTCTGGGAACTATTTCAGACTTTGTGATCCTTTATGTATGAAAGAGGATGCTTTAGAAAGCTATTGCTACGTAGTTGGATAAGTGTTGGTATTTGTAGGATTTAAGGACAAAAAAAAGAATAATCTTGTCTGAATACCTGCATATGTGTCTTCACTCCTGTTGCGCTGACTATATCACTGTATTCAAACCTACTTCTTTGTTTGACTGTAGTGTATCTTCTAGGAATGCCTGGTTAGAAACAAGCAGCTCTCTTCTAGGAGAAGTTGTTGACTTTGTGATAGTCTTATTACAATGGTTAATTCTTATCACTCTTGAAAATAGTATTTTTATTTAATGGAAGTTTTGTTTAGCTTTACCACCTTAGGTGATGCTTAAAGGTTTCTGTGTTAGTGTGAAGATAAAGAATTCTTCAGTACTGCTTTTTTTTTTTTTAATCTCCTTTGAAGGTACTTATTCATCAAATAGTCAAGTAGTCTCTTCCTTTGAATGAAGTAAAATAATTATTCTATTATAGGTATCATCAAGCACACTTTTCTTAACCCAACCATAAACTCCAGGGAGCATACAAAAAAAGTACATGATTTTAGATGTGTTTTTTGGCATATGCAGTGTAACAAAATACAGAAATAAAGAATTTGGCTCTCTCGTAATCTCACCTGCCTTTCCCCGAAAAGAGGGATGAGACAAACTTATTTGGCTTGTTTATACAGGATTTCTGTGCATTACACTCTTCAAAATTACTGTCCCCTAGAGTGGGCCTATGGTTCAATCTATCTAGATGCATGAAGTTGTTTTAAATGAAATACACACTTTTCTAATGGGCTGAAGTAATCAAGGGTTCAGACAAATCTGTTTTATCCTTTTCACTCTGCTCTTCAGGTCCTGAAAGAAATGGGTTGAGATTTGTTTGCAATTCAGTATTAAAAAGTAACTTGGTTGTTCCTGCTAGTATAAATTTCAAAGCACTGAAGTACTCTAAATAAAGAATCCAATTAGTACAATTTCTTGGCTCAGCTTTCCAAAAAAGCTGGCTGAAGTAATATTTTTATAAGGAATGTATTCAATTTCTAAGGGATGACATAGTATGCAATACATTGATGTCCCAAGTAGCGCTATTTAGCAGATTTGAATGCAACCTCTTCATTTTATTGTTTCTCAAAATGTGTGCTTGATAATATCCTAAAGTATGTTTCTTTTTAAGAACAGATCAAATGGTGTGTATGTATTAGTAATGTGGGGACACAAGTGATGTATTATCAAGAGTTTATTTGTGGACTGTGTTCTCTGCTACCATGTGACTTCCTTTTTTCTTTTTTTTTTTTCTTTTTTAAATTAGTATAAAATCAAAAGTATTCAGGATTTGGTGAGTTTGAAAGATTCTGATCGTCGCAATTTACTACACTTCCTAGAAGATAAGAAATATGATGAAGTTATGGCTGTCCTTGGCAGCTTTCCATATGTCACTATGGATATAAAACCGCAGGGTGAGTGGGAGATCCTTTTGTTTTGTGTATGTTGCTCTTCTGACACTTTGATAGTCTGTTGGCGCTAAGCTGTTGGAGGACGCTGAAACACAACTCGCTGTTATTTATGTGGCCTGGAAACAACATACTTTTTTGAGTGGCGGATTCTTGTACATGAGATTTATAGTCTGAGGAGGTAAAGTATATTGAAACATTTCACAGATTCCCAAGCCAGCTATAGTTTCTCCTACAGGACCTTATCTGATATTTCATCTGTTGATTTAATATTTCATGAGCAATGTGGAATTCTGGTTGAAATACCACTTTTATTAGCTATCTTAAAAAGTTGTGCTTATTCCAGAATTTATGCTCAGCTTACTCAAGCGTGGAGAGTCCTTTGTGAGATTTTGAATTGGAGACCCTGATAACTAAATATTCATGGGTTCCTTTGTGATAATCATTGTATGGTTTTTATACCTGGCAGAGCTTGTCCATGCTCTGCTTAGCTACCTTTTGTGTGCACTTTTTCTGTGAATGTGTTGTGCTCTTCCTCTCTGAAGATGAGGTATATTGTTGTTAAGCAGTTCCTGTTAGGCAGCCTTTCAGTGGAAAGTGAATTGGTTCTGTGGTCTCCTTTCCTTTGTAGAAGGTCAGTGCTAGTGAATGTGAGGTATTTGAAGGGTTGTTCTAATACTTGTTTCTAATTTATATTGTTACTGTGGCTGCAATGATCAAATTCAAAATGTGGTATGTTTTGGGTGGCCCAATTTGTAATTTGGCTTATGCCTAGTCCTCTGTGAGAAGCAAATGTTAATGGAAATATCCTTTAAGGAAGTAAATGTCTGTTTATCTTGGTATTTCTAAGTGTTGTTTGTGTTTTTGTTAAAAACAAGCAAACAAAAGACTTTATCTTACTATAGCACAAGGTTGTACACAGTCCTGTTAATCTGCTAAAAATTCAGTCTTGGAGTACCTTCCCATATTTTGGCAAGCAACCCTTTTCTGCCTGTAGTCTTCATTTGTCACACAACTGTACTCAGGTGTGGTATGTCAGGTTACACAGTGCATATGCTTTTCTGTTTAGCTCAGTGTTGCCATAAAATAAAACATATTTGTAGAACTAGTGAATAGTAAAACTGCTTTCTCGGGTGGAGGGAATAAAACTTCTACACTGGGATATAACTATTCTTCCCCAACCTAGGACATTTCTCCAGTTCGTAGATTGGAGATATAAACTCCTCAGAGGCTTCCCTGTGGGTTTTATGTTTTCGTTAAAATAATAATTGCTGTTCTTTTATTTTCCTTTGCCTTCTACTTAAAAAAAAAAGAATTAAATGCATGATTGTTAATATGACATTGAAATTGAGTTGTTAATCATATGAAAGTCAGGAAAATCAAAGTTATGATTCCCAGAACAAATATAACGAGGTCCCTTTGGTCATGTGTGGTATTTCATGTTTCTGAAGTTTTATGCTTTAATATATAATGCACAATATTAGAGTTATGGTTCCCACAGCAGCTATAACTTTGAATTTTCTAACTTTCATGCAATTAAAATTTCAAACTCAATGTTGCTGTTTTATAGTTCACTGAATTACCAGCCCTCATCCTGATGGTATATTTGAGGTTGTAAGAGACTTATTTAATAGTATTTTGAAATTATTTTTTTTGTTTAAAAATTCTAGAATTTGTGTGCTTATAGTTAGATGTAGCAGAAACAATGTTTAATGGGGGGGAAAAAAAAGGCTTTGAAGAAGTTTAATAGATGTGTTACTTTTCTTTTTACACTAGTTTTGGATGATGAAGACAGCAACAACATTACTGTAGGTTCTCTTGTCACTGTTCTGGTCACGCTAACAAGACAGACCATGGCAGTAAGTATTAAGAATGCATGTTCTTTCAGGCTAACTGCAAGTATGTGCTAATAAACAAGCATTTCTTCTTTGCAAGCTAACGTAGTGTTTTGTAAATACAACTGTAAAATTAAGACTTGAAATTGAGAACTTGTGCTTTTAATCCTCCCTTATGTTTTTGTTTCTGAATGAGAAAGTTTTCCTGGAATCAACCCAAAGTTCAGTCTGACCCGTTGCAGTTGTCTAGGGAACAGTAAAAGAATATGGCAAGTGATATTGCCCTGAGGTTTGTAAATAACAGGAAAAGAGGCATTCAGAAACTCAGTTCTTGAGCTAGAATAAAGTATTCACTCAGGTCCTTAGGACGGTGTTTGATTTCACTTTATGTGGGCTCATAATGTTACAGATCTCTTGGGTGTTTTAGACACTTTTATGAAAGAAATGCATTCCAGCAGAATGCGGAATATGCATAACCTAATCTAAAGGAGGTACATCAGTACTGCATGAAGAAAATGGACTGCTGAATGGGTAGCTATGTGGCATAACCAAAATAATACTACACCCTGGTAGTTAAACTTTTGATTCATGCTTAATTTTTAGCTTAAAACACAGTAATGACTTTCTTTGAAAAAAAAAAAAAAATAGTGCACAGAAACTAAACAAATTTTTACCTAACAAAGCCTACAGTGTCAATTTTTGCATCTGTACTATTCAGATAATTGTCTAATAAACAGCAAGTCTGAGTTATGCCCCTAAGGTAAGGTGTACAAGTGTGAGTGTTACAGTTGAGGATCAGACTAGCTTTTGAAGCCAGTTCAGCAGAAAGCAGACTGTATATATATATATATAAGTACCATGTGTTTGTGCTATGGAATTTCCAAATGCAGAATCTCAATGATAACTGAGAATGCAGAAGGTAAAAGCACCGTATCACCATGCTGGATCTTAAAAATGAAGGAAACTGAAAAAAATGAGCATATTGAACTGTACTTAGAAATTAATTAAAACATCTGACAGCATCTAGAAAACTTGTTGAAGATATTTTCTATGTGAATTCCACTAGGCAGTCTGCGTTGAGATAAAATACCTAAAAGCTAGAGCGAGCCTTTTTTTATGATGATTTTGTGGTGATATCTTGTATTTGCCATCTTTCACGTAAGACAACTCCTTTTTTTTTTTTTTTTTTTTTTTTTTTTTAAATGGTGTATAGTATGTTTTGAAGAAAGGAATGCATGAAAAAAATTCCATTTGCATAGAGATGTTCTAGGCTACATAATACTAACATTGTGTTTTGTCTTAATGTTTCATATTTCTGGTTTGATTTGTTGTCCTGTGTGCCTGAGTAGCAGTGCAGCTGTTGAAGTTTTTAATGCTCTGGCAACTGGAGCAGAATTTGTATTTTACTACTGCTTGCTTTTGTGATACAGCATTTCTGTGCTTTGTAAAACAAGTAGATCCTTTGGAACAAGATGGTATGTTGTTACTGAATTTCTTTGTAATGCTAGTGATGGAAAAATCCTACACCAAATGTTTGAAATAGTGTTTAATTTTGGTCTGTTAATCCCCTGTTGTGTTTGTCACTGATAAAAGAATTTGCCGTAATGAGTAAAACCTTCAGACTCGATTAAGGTGATTTAGTTTAAGTTCAAACATAAAATAATAATTTGCTCATTTGGTACAGAGGCATTTATAATTCTCATATCTTTCTCGAATCAGGAAGTGTTTGAAAAGGAACAATCTATATGTGCAGCAGAAGAGCAACCAGCGGAAGACGGGGTAAGTGAAGAATGAATGTTCCTCTTGCTAGCTAAAGAGAACTTTCTTTCAGATCTTAGGTTGCTAATTGTGCACTTCTCAAGGATTTTTTTTTTTTTTCAGAAATGCCTACTGAAGTGTCTCTTGAGCTATGCTTTATAACTCTAGTTCTCAGCTTAAAACGCTTAAAGTACAGTGAATGCCTGAAATTTAATGAGCAGAATAAATATTTTAAATACTGCTTTCCTACAGCAAGGAGATGCCAACAAAGTTAAGAGCAAAGGATGGCAGCAAAAGAATAAAGGAACCAAGAAAGCTTCAAAATCAAAGAAAAAGAAGCCATTGAAAAAGAAACCGGTACCACCTTCATTGCAGCCACCAAAGCAACAGAAGCAAAAACAAGCTAATGGGGTAGCTCATACATTCGTTGATATTTTAGTGTTTTGTTCAATTTCAGTCCAAAGCTGATGAGATTTTTGTATCTGACTGTTACATTTCATTCTATGCTTTTGTAAACAATATATCCTAAAATAACTTTTTTTTTTACATTTAAAAATTACTGGTAAAATAATGGGGGAACCACCACAGTAATGTTTCCAGTGGCCTGCTGAAAGTTGTGCCCAAATGCTTTAGAAGTCTGGCTTCATAGCCCCTTCTTATTAATTCTTGTTATGCTACATCCTGTGAGGTGAATTGTTCTGTATCTTCTACTTTTCCTTTAAAGGAAAAACTGAAATGAGACTTTCTTCTGGTAAATTAAGTAATTTAGTACCTTTATGCTCCCGCTACATGTTGTTTTCTCCACCTCATGGGCTATGCTGTAGGTACTTTCTTATATTCTCTCTAATTTTCTTACTACTTTTTGAAATGTGACCCCAGAATCAAATACTGTTTTCACCTATTCATGTTGTGGGTGCCATATGGAGAAGTAAAATTTCTTCCCTGCTCCTGTTAGCACATGAATTGGAAGGGATTAATCTTCACTGTGGACGTGCTCTGTGACACATGAAGAGTATAGATCAAAATAGGAAATAAGGGCTATGACCTTAAGCCAGGTGCTGTGAATGCTGCGTACTACAATAATGCAGACAAACTAAGTTAGAGGTTTTTGCTTGTTTTGTTTGTTTGTTTTTTTTTTTTTTCTTTCCCATTAGGAAGTAGTTGTGAAGGAAGAAGAGGAGGAGGTCTCTGATAAAGGAAGTGAATCTGAAGAAGATGAAACAAACAGGGACTCTCAAAGTGAAAAAGATGATGGAAGTGACAGAGACTCTGACAGAGAACAAGATGAGAAGCAAAACAAAGATGATGAAGCTGTAAGCCTTACTTTATATTGAAGGGTAATGTTGTCTCTGGGGTTGAGAGAAAATGCATTTTAATCCTCTAGCATCCCCTCAGGCTAGGCAACACTAGGATAAAGGAGTAATATCAGTTCTGCAGAGATTTTCAGAACTCATTCTGGCATAAGAGCTTTGTCATTGCAAAGCTGTTTCAGAGAGAGCAGTGTAGAGTCTGGGCGACATAGGCAGAAAACTTAAAAATGGCATGAGAAACATAGCTTAACTTCAGGGAAAGATTGTAATGTTTCTTTCAGCTTAACTTTATTACTACCTGCTGCAGATTTTGTGAGATAAAGTTTCTCTCCTTTGAACTTTGTTCTTTACGTGCAGTGGCTGTTGGATACTGCATAATGCATACTATAAGCATGCAGTAGTTCGCCAAACTTGTACGTGTGCTTACTAAAATCTAGTGACTGTTAATAATTTAGTTGTTCAAAACTGTAATTGTGATTGAGAATGAGGCATTGTGGTGGTAGATTTCTGCACCTCAGGTCTTAAAATGTAAGACTTGAGTAACAGCTGGAAGTCCTGTACTTTCAGCTGGGTAAGGGTAAGAATAAGCTTCTGATGGGAAAAGAGTTGTCACACCTTCTAATCAGGGTTCTTACAGCTCAGGTAGTGAGTGTTAATAGGCAGTGCTGTGGAAGTGAGTTTTGAAGAATGTGTGCAAGCCCCACAGATCTGTGGTTTGGGTTTTTTTTTTTTTTAATATTTACATGAATGGTCTCTTTAGTTTTATTGTTGCTTGATGGGGTTTTTTGGCTTTTAATCATACTGTATAACTTAATCTCTACGTGCCTTTCCCTTTTATAATGTGTAGTGTAGCACAAGAACTTGTCATACGTATCATTTCTGTGGGCTAAAATTTCTTTCTTTTTCAATGCAGTAGATGGCTACTGCACAATAACTACTTAAACTTGTCTTTGACAGGAGTGGCAAGAGTTACAGCAAAGTATACAGAGAAAGGAACGAGCCCTTCTTGAAACGAAGTCGAAGATAACGCATCCTGTTTACAGTCTTTTTTTTCCTGAGGTCAGTCATAGAAAACATTGCAGTTGTGAAACATGAGGATTAATAGAACACAAATTAATTACTCTTTAAAAGCCCAGTATTTACAGTAAAAATATAAAAAAGTCTAATACTTGAAAAAATTGTTAATTTTAACTTTAAAAAGTCTTAATTTACAAAAATCCTCTTAAGCTCCTTCAGATACTTTCCTAAAAACTTCTAATGTGTTATTTTTTTCTATTCCTAGAGACTTGCAAACTTGTATAGAATTTAAGGTTCCTTTTCAATGGCAATAATACTGAAGGTTTTTTCTGCTGATCTGCTACATCTAGGTAGATTCAGAATGAAACCTTTCAGATATATAGGAATCTTGTTTCTAGTGCTCCCCCCTCTTTCTTTCTGTGGAATGTGAAAGCATGGCAGTGGCTCTAATACTCTACCCCTGATGCTATATTACTTGCTCTTTATCTAACTACAAGTATCTGTGAGCAGGGGAGGTTCTGACCCCTCCTGTGTTAACAGTAATGACAGGAGAGTTTGGGAGTCATTTGGATCAGCTGATTGTTTTGGCTTGTTGCTTGACTTCAAGTCTCAATGCAACAGCATGGTGGCAACATAGCGTGCAGCTGTGGAAGATGGAGAGGGTTGGCAAAGCACTCTCTCCACCACGGTGTAGTCTGGAAGTGGTGGAAGCCAATTGTGGAACAGTCTTTCATATAGAGCTCAAAAATACAAGATCAGTATAGATGGATATTGGAGAAAGGAATGCATTTTGAGTGGGTTACTCAGTATATCAGGTGGCTCTACACCAGCCTTTGGTGTTGAAAGTATGTTCTGATACACCAGTTGTTACTTATAGAGACAACTAACCCCTCAATAGATGTCTGAAAACCCATTACAGTAATGAAACCTTGAAAAACATGGTGTTTTTCAAGGCATTAGTTTTGTGTTCCAAGCAAAAAAGTTAGGCCTTTGAGAAGCGACCAGACTGGAACCAGGAGGAAGGAGTATTTGGCCACACTTTCTTTCCAGGCCAGTGGTTCAGAGGGTTTCCTTTGCTTCCCTGCTGTCTGACTAGGGAGCTAATCTAGGATCTCTTCTCTTTCATAATGCTCTCTCCAGTAATAGGCAGGGGGAATGCAAGGGTTATGCTTCCTCTTGTGGTTTAAAGCAGGTGACTGAGATGGGGAAGAACAGGAAAACAGGACAAAACAGGAAGACACTGTATATTTACTCTCTTTTCAGTCTCCAAGGCTCTTTATGTCTATACCCTGTACAGTTTGTTGTGTGTGAAAAACATATTCCGTTGACCCCGTGCCTGTGTTGTCCCCATACTGTTCCTGCTGGTTTTACTGGGTTCTGGCATCATTAGAAAGCAAAGTATGGGAAGCAAGACCTGTTGCAAAGGAGCCAGACAAGATATACAAACAAACCAAAGCAATTGTTTTCCTGACGGCCTTATCTGAGAGTTGTGTGGCCTCACAACATCTAGTTTTGTAACGGCTGATCTTAATATGCTGCATTTTCCTGGCATTGTTAGGTACCCTCCCATCTCTCAATACAGGTTCCAGCAGTACGCCAGCGTAACAGGAAAAGGTGTACTGACATTCTGCTCTTCTGGCTGCCTTGGATCATGTCAAATAGGCAGCAGAGTCTTAATACCTCCTTGCTGCGAAGGCAGCTGGCTTTGTTCATCAGTCTAAGCTCAAACAGTGAGCATGTGCTGTGCCTGATGCCACAGGGGTGCTAACTGTTCGTATTTCTTTTTTACTGCACTGAGGGCTCTTTCGAAGACTTCGCTTATACATCCTCTGTACAAAACTGCTTAAGCTTCAGCTGTGTGTCACCAAGCTGCTGATGGATTTTATGATAAAACATAAATGCTATGCTAAAAAAACCTCTGGGGCTAAACTGAATACTTGAACTTCAAAGATACACACAAATTATTTCATGGTGCTTCAACTGTATATTTTCCAACCTCTCTTCACTGATTTCCTGAAAGTTGAATGCAGCTGTACTTAGTACTGTAGTTGCAGTTGGCGTTTGTTCAGAGTTGATTTGCAATGGTCTGAAGAATAAAACCCATAGTACTCTCCAGGTGTTTCTTCATCTGTGATTTAGAGTATTACAAGTGTTGTGGTCATGTCCAGTATTGAGATGCAGAGTTAAGGACGAAGTGCCGTAGTGATAGGAATCTATATTTCCAGAATTTACTGATGTTTGAGTGTAGCTGAGCCTAATATACTTGTTCTCAGGAAGTAGCTTTAACACTTTATCTAAGTTTTGGGGTAGTTGATTATTCTGCCAGAGATGCATCTTTCATCTATGCAGGTTCCTAAATAATTATCTTCTGCTCCTGCATCCATGGATCCAGAAACTGCACAGATTGTAGTTTTGACATTTTTAGGTAGAAACTGGCCCTGGTGTTCCAATTTCATGAACATACTGGTTCCCTGGCATGCCAAACCTTGCACCCATCTGTTAAAGGGCATTTTGCCCGCTTGCCTGTTAGCTTGCCAGATTCTCACAGGCATAAACTTCAAATTCCATCCAATAAGAGAGAGGAAAATGACACTCCTGCACAGTTGTCCTTTCTATAAAAAAGCAGTGGTACTTTGGGGTCAGGAGCTTTACTTCCAAAGAGTTTACTCTGTGGATTCCTTTGAGCCTTAGATCAATGAATGTCACTCGTTCTGGTATTTCTTTCCCCCCTTGAATGTTACTTTTACCAGTTTTCGTGGAAATCCAATTGGCAGTTTTGATCTTTGTGCTAAAAAATTATTCCTTGCCATTGAAAGTGATAGAAACATACACGCTGGATAGTAAGTCAGCACAGTGTTTTGGTAACATTAAAAATAAGGTATTGATACAAATGCAGATAATTTTTTCTCTGTTCAGGGTCATTATAGGCCCAGAATGGTAAGTAGCCATTTCTGTAATGGATCTAGCTTCTGTAGTTCTTGTTCATCTGTACTATTTACACTGTTTATCCTTCTGTTCCTAGGAGGCCACTTGGCTAGGAAATAAACACTTCAGCTGCATAAGATTCTTCTTTGCTACAGCTGTCAAGCAGATTGACAATATATTTATTGTTGAAACTTACAGATAAATAACTTATGCCTTATAATCACATGGGATGGTTTTTCATGAAGAAAATCACTTGGAATAGTTGTAAAAAGGACTTCTTGTAATTCTACACATTCTGGTCTTAAATAGTGTATGAATAGTTTTTTGTTCAGTTCTCAGCGCCTAAACATGTGAGTGCTGTTGCTTTACTGTGATGCAATTGCTTTTACTTTCATATGCTATAAAATGGGTATTAACATACTGAGTTAATCTTACACTCCTCTGCTCTGGGCCTCAGCAGTGCTAATCAGGGTGTTTTGGTTGCTGGTGTGAGTGTCTTGCTGTTGTAAATCTGCAGTTTACTAGCTGAATATTTCAGTGAGATGGTGGTAATTATTTGCTAGCATAACAAATAGTCACTTCAAAAGAGAAAAGGAGTTAATTTAGGTTTTGTAATTTTTCAACCTGCATTACTTAAATTCTAGATCACTAAACATTGGCTGCTGAAGTGTTTAAAAACAAAACAACACACGAAAACTACTGAATTTTGATTCTTTCAGTAGTGACAAAAATTTTTCAAATTCTACATATTAATGGCATTTGCTTCCCACCTGTGGAATTTGGAAGGGGCTCAGTGGTGGTGTTCAAGTCCACTGTATCCTTTCATTCATTCCTTCTAATGCTCTCAGATTAAAACTGAAACAAAATAGACGCTTTCGTGTGGTGCTGAAGCAACTACCTCGTTGGTGTAAATACATAAAAATTAACCTCCTGTTTTGGAGCTTGACTTGTAGCTGCTATAAGATGCACTCTTTAGGGCTCCAGTCTGTTGTAAAGGTGATCAGTTACCAGACCAGAAGGAGTGGGTAAAAATTGTTTTGGAACACAGTTCAGTAATCTAACATTTGGGTTGTCTAAAAGGTGTGGGTTTTTCAATTTTTTTTTTTTTCGTTTCTCCCTAGGGGTAAGATTATGCTATTATGACTGTTACTTGTTGACTAAAATACTTCATAAATAAGTCTTCCCCCTCCCCTCCTGTACCTTTTTAAGGAAAAGGCTTAAGGAGGTGAAGGAACGGAAACTTGCTTTGCAGTACTAAACTAACTTCTTTGCAGTAGAAAGGGTTAACCAAAAAGTGTTTAGATGAAGGGCAGTTGATGGTGAAGAGCTATTGTCTTTCCCATTTGAGAATAATTGTGTCTATGCTGCTGAACTGCACCACAGTCTTAAAAATCTGATTCTAATTCAGGGATAAACTATTATTTTTGTACAGTGCTGCTGTCTTTTATGAAGAACTGCACTCATGTAATTTCATTTAGTTTAGGATCTCTGCCTTAATGCCTGCAGTGGCAAGACCTCTGAGATCTGTAGCTATTTGGAAGCTCTGCCTGATAGGCAGTAGTTGTTTGGTATCCTTTACAAATACAAATATTGTCTGTGGTTCATGCTTCCTTGAAGTGAAATCTCTCTATGTCCAAATTCCAACTTTCATCAGATTCCCACTTTTTGGAGGAGAAGAGTGGTGGGGCAAAACGTATTTTCCTGAAAAGAAGGTTGTTTACTAGGAGAAATACTCTATCTGTCTTCTGGCATACCTTGCTTTATATACTGACCTTTTTATCCAGGATGGATTTCTGTTGAAGGACCTAAGGTAGTATTACACTGCATGAAATTGCTCATTAATCCTCAGTGGACACAATTCTTCAAAATGATTCCGTGTCTCACATAGTAGCTTAGGCTGAATACACAGAATGAAGCCTTTTGAGGCTGAAAGTTACTTGTGGTAGCCTGTTTGTATTCAGTGTGCAGGAAATACTGTATGTTTTATTCATACACATCCAAGAGTTTAAAAAACCAAACAAACCAACCCCTCCATCTGACAGCACCCTCCAGTCCATCTCCTTTCTATCTGTGTTATAAGGACCAGTGAATCCTAATTACCTGTTATAAAGTGTAGGGACATTGTTTTATATGACTTAACTAATCCTGGGGTTTTTTTGTGTGTCTTTTTATTATTTTTTTTTTCTTTTATGAAAGGAAAAACAAGAGTGGTGGTGGCTATATATTGCAGATCGGAAGGAGCAGATGCTAATATGTATGCCATACCATGTTTGTACACTAAAAGATAAAGAAGAGGTAAAGTACTTGAAGAATTTTCTTCTGGTGTATTACAAAACTGTACTGAAGTGTCTTATGGTATGCAAATACATTTAGATATTAATTTTTTCATACTTGTATCTTAAGATGGAAAACAAATTTTACTCTCCTGATAAAAGTAGAGAAGAGCCTTTTAACTGTGAAAATTGGTAATGGAGAATGAAAAAAAACAAAACAATTTAAGACGACTTTCAAGTTCCTTTGCAGAATGGTTTTTTTTTTCCTGATATCAAAAGCTGATGAAGAACAGTATCCATACACAATGATCATTCTTCAAGAAAGTTATTCAAATATGTGAGAAATACTAAGTGTTCTTTTTCTGTAAAGCACAGGCTGTGACAAATTAATTAGCCTCAGCTCGTATGAGCCTTTCTGAGACTGTAACCTTTGGCTGTGTTCTTTGCTTTTCTGAAAAATGGCGATTTGATGTATTTTGTTCTTTCAAACTAGATTTTGTGTTCCATTTCAAGTAACAGTAGAGTTACGCTAATACTTTCAGCAGACTAAATATTTTAACCTATTTGGGGTTTTGAGATTTCAGAAGGATACAAGAGGGTGAAATTGTGTACTTAATGTAGAGTTACTTTGGTCTAATTCAGGAAAAAAGTGCAGCTCAATGATTCATCTTTCATGGAAGGTGTGCTTGCCTATTCTGTCTCTTTTCTGCAGGTATTTTATTATGTAGAGATTGTCAAAGTGTCACTTCTAAGAAACTAAAACTCTTTAAGAAAAAAAAATATTCTGTAGTAGTATTTATTGCTCATTAGAGTACTCAGGTACTTGTTTTAATATGTCACTTGAAAGCAGTAAGAACTTACGGCATGAATTCTGTTTTGTAGGTAGAGCTGAAGTTCCCAGCACCAGGCAAGCCTGGAAACTATCAGTACACAGTTTATTTAAGATCGGATTCATATATGGGATTGGACCAGATTAAACCATTGAAGGTGATGTTTAATTGTGTTATATATTTGTATTAGATTGAAAGCTGCTTGGTATGACAAGTAAAACCCCAAGAGTCCTATTATCTTTAAGAATTCAAGCTGTCCTAATTTTAAAACAGTGGCAAGGAGGAACAGGCGGTTTCTGCGTGATGTCAATAGTGATGATTTTATGATGAATTAAATGGGACTAAAGTTTGCAGTGCTTTTCAGTGTCTGCATATTTGAATACACTTTTTCTCATATCTGTTCAATTTCTGCAGTATGGTTGGCTCTGGCTTTATACCTTAAGGTTTGCTGTGCTCTTTCCCTGCCCTTTGTTCTAGATATGTCCAGTTAATGAGAAAAATCTGGCATGCTTTGTTTCTGTAAGCAGTTGATGGTTTTGTTTTGGGTTTTCTGAATTGGTGTGGGTTTTTTTTTGTTTGTGGGTTTTTTTTTAATTGCCAGTTTTGTGTGGTGTGTCATTTGTTTGAGGTTTGTTTTGGGGTTTTTTTGTTTGTTTGTTTTCCCAAATTTACATGTATTGTCTGTAACCCTTCTTCTTCTTTTCCTTTTCTTTATCCAATTATAGCTGGAAGTTCATGAAGCAAAACCAGTGCCAGAAAATCATCCACAATGGGATACAGCAATAGAAGGTGATGAGGACCAGGAAGACAGCGAGGGCTTCGAAGACAGTTTTGAGGAGGAGGAGGAAGAGGAGGAAGACGATGATTAAACAATGCTATTAATTGACTACGGTATCTGCACACACTGCAAACTCTTGGTCTAACTGTGGAACTGTACAATAACAAAGAAACACAGTGCAGAAGCTTTGAGAAGGCTGAGTTTAATTTTTCTTTACCAATTAAGAGTGCATTATATAACTTCTCAGTGGAGGTGAAACAAATCTGTTGCCATTGATACACCTTGGAATATGCTTATGGCTCCTTACAGCCTTCCAGTGCAGGATGGTGCATTTGTTTCAATTGAAAATAAAAGCTTTTTTATTATAAATGTCCAAAAGTGTGGGCTATGTATTGTCTGATCAGTTTAGGGTCCAATTTAAATAAAAGGTACTATTAGCTAGGAGCAAACTTTAAAGCAATTTTTCCTCATTAGGAATTTATTTTAGGAAACATTTTGGTATATTTGACATTACAAATCTGTGTTGATTGAAACAACATCTGCTCGACTTTCAAACTTGATTGGTTCTGTGGTATTCATTAAATATTTTGCTGTGATACTGCTCACATCATTCATAGCTTAAAAAATCTGTTTTACTTAACTAGATCATTATAAATTGGCATCATACCCATTGCCACGTTCCATATATTCTGGAGGGCTGCTTTTTTAGGACTGTTGCCTTTTAATGCTCAAGACTATAATGGAAATCATCGATTTTTAACTCTGCCATAGGATACTTATTAATGGCTTAAAACATTTTTAAGCCTTTATTTCATCAGGTCAGCAGAAGATCTGAGTCTTTTGATAAACAAAATGTCTGAAAGCAATTTTGGGACCATGTGTTATCTAACTTGGTGGCTTTTGTGTAGTACCTTTTTGAGAGGTACGTGCTGAAAGCTGAAGTTCATTCTTAACTCTGAATCTACCTGACAGTGTTGGGAAACATTTTAAGGGTGAAATACAACATGCAAAGAGGGCATGTTTTGTATCAATTTTGAATTCCCATCAATAAACTGGACAATTTGATAGCTGTTTGCATTTGTAATAGTGTGCATCTCGAGTTTTTTTTTTTTACCTTAGCCTCCTGCAGGGCTGTAAACAAGACAGTGATTCTATCCCTACCCCTGCTTAAAAAAAAAAAAAACCAAACAAATAATTAGAGAATAAATTCAGAGAGGAGAGAATCAGGGCTGTTAGTGTATCATATGACTTGACAAGAGCCATGGATGGATTCTTCCTTTTCTTCTTCTCAATAAAACAAATGAAAGTGCTTAGTTAAAAGTTGTATTTCTGTATTTCAGAAATACATATGAGTGTTTTGCAAACAGGAGCATTCTGTTCCTATATATTGAACTATGAAAATGCAGTGCTGTGAAACGTGACAAATTGTCATGCAGGAAAATTTCCAACCTGTGAAAATTGCCCAAAGCCAGAATAGTTGTACACTAATTTGTGACCTTGTATATTAGAAAGGGTTGTCACTTTAAATGCAAATTTACATTGTTATATTCTTTGTAATTGCAATAGTTGCAAATAAAGTTTGAAAACATTGTAAATGAGATTATGGTATCTTTCAAAGGACTTTGGAAGTGTGTATTGTCTAGGAAAAACTCTTGTAAAGCATAAGCAGTGTCAGGTGTTCAAACTCAAGAATGAAGACCAGGTTTAAATTCTATTCCTGTTAACTCCACTTTCTGTTTGCAAAATACAGTAGCGAAATAACAATAAAAAAGCACTAGTTGCCTTCCATAGGCTTTCAAGCGAAATACTGCACTGATGAGAGTAATGCTTGAGGAAGAGTCACTGGACTCCTTATTATCAAGTAGACAGGATGAACGCTCAACTTACTGCGTTCTGCCAGAACAATTCACAGTGAACTTCTGCGATTGTTAAAAGTTGGGAAGTGGTGACAATTAGGAGTTGTAATTGATAATAAGAGCAGGGGGACAGGGAGTGCTCTGACTACTGATTTATTACTGAAAATCAAGATGTATACTTGCAAGATGCGAATACATTGATGTGATTTAAAAAAAAAAAAAAAGGAAAAAAAAAAAAAGGAAAAAAAAAAAGATGACAAACTCACATCCCTGGTTTGAACACTGAAGTATTTTCTTCTTAAAGATTGAAGCTGACAGCTGGGATTACGCTGAAAGTCTGCAAACCAAGGATAATTCTGTTGAGCTAACAAAGGCTAAATCTAATGCTTCTTCAAATGTGGGTCTCCTCTGTAGTCAAGGTAACTTAACAGAGGATGTGAGGAAAAGAATTGCAGTGGTATTGGAATCTTCATAAGGTAAAGAAGGCATGCTGATACTTTCTCTCCTAAAAGTACCATTTTACAACACCTTCCAAGACAGGTGCAAAAATGGGTCTGAGGATGTGTTTAAGAGCTTCACACAATTAAAAACACCAACTGCAGCTGCACAACTTTTGTGAGTGTTACTACATTATTGAACTGTTGGTCTGTCATGTAGTGTGACAATAACCATTTTTTTGAAGAAAAATTTGAACTGTCACTCAAATAAGCAGTTAACTGTCTCTTGAAAAACAGTTACCAAGATGGGTAAAACTTTACCAAAAGAGGCAACGTTCTGTGTTCACTGCTGTGTATGTCTTGCTTTTTGATGGGGTCTAGGAATTAGTTCAACTGATTTTACACCTAACTCTTCAGAAACCCTGGAACAGTAACTGAAGAGTAAAAAAAGTTCATAGAATCATAGAATGGTTAGAGCTGGAAGGGCCCTTCAAAGGTCATCTAGTCCAACCCCCCTGCAAGGAGCAGGGACATCTCCAACCAGATCAGGTTGCTCAGAGCCCCGTCCAGCCTGGCCTTGAACGTTCCCAGGGATGGGGCTTCCACCACCTCTCTGGGCAACCTGTTCCAATGTTCTACAACCCTCACTGTAAAAAAATTTTTCCTAATATCCAATCTAAATCTACTTCCCTCTATTTTAAAACCATTACTCCTTGTCCTAAGTTCTAGAAATAAACTCTACTTTGCTTCTGCACCCTTTGTGCAATAGTGGCCCAAGCATAATTTGGGAGCGTCTAGTACGGCTTCAGCAGTTTTAAGTTATAAAAATGGGATTTGTTTGTGTAAAATGAGTTAACCCTTCTGCCCCTCCCAAAATATTGAAAGTGGCCGGTTAATATTAAAGGAAACTTCACTTTTGTTCTAACCTGATGCTGGGTGACTAGAAAGTTACACTTGCTCAAAAACAAAACCTTATAAACCCTCTCTAAATCGCAAATGCATTGTGAGGGGTGGGAACCCTTGAGCTGTGGAGGAGAGCAGGTGCTCTTCCAAGCGAGCGGGTGCAGTTCCGGGCTGCGCTCGGCAGGGGGAGGCAGGGGCATGGAATTCTGCAGGAAACCCTGGGATTCCTCCCGGAGATACCTGGCCTCTTCTGAGCTGTAGGTGCGGTTTTGTTCTCCCTCTTTCTGGAGGGGGAAAGCATAGATGGAGGTTTCTTTTGTCTTTTTTCTTTTCTTTTAAAGAAAGTCTACAGTTACATATGCCTTCCCTCTATTTTTAGATCTGTGGGGTTTTTTTTTTCTCCCCAAACTCCTTGCTGACTTCATTTAAAGAACTGCTGAAGGAAATCCATTTTAAGATGTATTTAAATTATTATTATTATTATTTAATTATTTAAAAATAAAAACCTGGCCAAGAAAGGCAGGCAGAGCTTCCTTTTGTAGCAAGACTTGGAGTGTTAATGAGTTCATTTTGAACCGTAATGTTGCTTTGTAGTAATTTTTGGAAAAGCATTTGCGCAAGGTGGACATCGTGATGGTATCTAATTCAGCTGTATTTTAAGCCCTGCAAAGTGAGAAGCACGTTAGGTGGTTCTACCATGAGGAAGCCCATACCTCAAAGAGCTGATTTACAGGGTACTCGGGGGGCCTCGCGGGCAGCTGCCCGCATCCGCAGCGTGCCGTGGTCACTCCAGTTTTACATTCTGAGAGGTGTATTTAGAAATGCCCTCAGCAGTACCACCTTTAAAACCTGCACTGGGTGATGACATTCTCTTTCCTTAGGGTTTGTCGAGGACTTGGCAGAGCACCCGAGTACTGGATTAGTGATTGAGGCTGTGCGTAAACGCGTTTCTATTCCGTAAGGTAAGCAGGTACTTTGTTGGCTGTGCTATGCTGGGGCCTTAGCAAGTCAGGGAACAAATGGAAGAGAGGACTTCAGGGGGCCTACAGGAAAGACAGGGAGAAACTCTTCAGTAGGGTCTATTGCAACGGGACGAGGGCTAATGGTTTTAAAATAGAGGGAAGTAGATTTAGATTGGATATCAGGAAAAAATTTTTCACAATGTGAGTTGTAGAACACTGGAACAGGTTGCCCAGAGAGGTGGTGGAAGCCCCATCCCTGGAAACATTCAAGGCCAGGCTGGATGAGGCTCTGAGCAACCTGATCTAGTCGGGGATGTCCCTGCTTCTTACAGGGGCGTTGGACTAGATGACCTTTAAAGGTCTCTTCCAACCCAAACCATTCTGTGATTCTAACTTTGAATGACTTGTGTTCAGTATCGAACTCTTGTCAGGATACCAAATTTGTACACGCTGTCCATCTGGGTGATGTTTGTGGCGTGCACTTAATTTCTTTCATGTCAATGTTTTGTCTAAAGATGCAATTTGAGCCACACAGACACTATTTAGTTGGTAGAAATAATTTTCTGCCAAAATTATTTTATTTATCATTCAGTTAAATAACAAACTGTTACTGACAATGAAGCCTATTAATAAATCTAATTAGCACAATAGATTGTAAAGCTAATGATAGTATTTTTTAAGCTGAATTGCATACACTTTACCTAGAATTTATTTCAAATGTGTGCTGAATCAGGAAGTATTTTCAAGCTTTCACTGTATATAAGCCTTCCACGTGTATGCTCTAATAATTAAAGAGGGAAGGCGTGACAGTAACGTTGCATGTGTGGAATTTAGTAGCACAAAGGAGTCTGCGTGGACCACCCTGAGCAATTGTTTTTAATTCGTCCACTTTAAAATAAGGTGTGTGTGCTTTCGTTTTTATGCAAACGATGTAGCTAGATGCTTCATGGCACAAAGCTGGAGGCATTCTGGGGATAAACCCCAGAAAAGCTGGACATCTTGCAGGTGTCTCCTGCAGGGGAAGGAGACCTGCTCTCCCTGACCTGGGAGAGCCCTGGTGCCGCCCCAGCATTCTCAGTCCCACGTGGGCCAGTGAGGATTGCCCAGGCTTTGCTCAGGCACGGTTATTAGATGCTCCAAAGGCCAGGCTGGTGTGAGGCCACCTTTGGCTGAAAATGAAATGCTGTCCTTGCTGTGAAAGGTTGTCCTGGCTTTTAGACGTGGTTTTCCATCACTGGAGTTGTTCATGTCGCAGATACAGCATCTTTTGTAGCCTTTACACCCTGTGCCATCAAACCCCGTACCATTATTCCCTATCAACCCACCTTGCTCTTTCCGACGGATACACTCCCCAGATACATGCTGGTATCAGAACGATGCCGTACTCACCAATACGCCAGGCTGATGTTTCCTGCAACTGGAAAACGGGATAGCAGTGACAGCAGTGACTTTGCCTTCGTACCTCCAAGCATCCGTACTGAGATGCCTGGATTTACTGGTGTGCCACTTTCCCATCAAGGAGACACTTCAGGGGCAAGAGGTGTGGAAGGCCAGCGGCGTATTGTTTATTGGATGTTTTGTTTTTTCCTTCCCAGCATATAATCCTTTCTCCGTGCCCAGATCACAGCTATGGAATTTGTGCTTTCTAATGTATGTGCGTGCAGTAAATTAAACTCAAATTGAATGACCAATTTCCTTACAGCTGAAGCTCCATTAATTACTCTGTGTAAATCACATTAGCTGAGATTAGGTTATAATGGCTGTAAAATAGACACTGTCCATGACAGAGTGGCGAGATCTGGAGGCTGAGGTGACAATCACTTTGGTCTCTTCAAATGACCAGATGAAATGTGATAGTTCTTGCTTCGTTTTGCGCCTAGCTGCTGGTCCGCCTGGCTGTGCAGGTCCCTCCAAATCAGTTCAGATGCAAGAGAGCCTGTTGGTCTCTTGGTCCCACGTACAAGGCATGGGTGGCAGCTTCCCATCACCAGGCAATTTGAGCAGCCTCATCTACATCGTTAGCTTCTCTTAAGCATCACATAGTAGAAGGGGCTGCTGTGTACAGGTACTTCTTCTGAAAGTTATGAGGATTTACTCTCCACAGTTAAGTTCCTCACATAAGGTTTTATCTTGGTTGTATCTTTTTATGGTTCCCTCCTGACGTAGATTTGTTAGGGGTATTTGATCCTTTTTTTTTTTCCCATCCTTCATTGCAATTGGGGCTGCATAGTTCATTTAGATGATGAAAGGCAACCCCATTATATTTTACATTCAAATTCACATTTAATATATAGTATGTATGCTAAAAGTTACTGGTGATTTGAAATACATAGGCTCTTCATTTTTTGGCAAAAACTGCCTGAAAAAGGTCTGACCCATCTCTCAGCAAGATTAGAAGACCTGGAGGTGATCAGGCAGGGCAGATGGGGTTGGACCTTACAGTGGAGTGCAAGCACCCGTGTCACCCGCTCGTTCCCCACCTCGTCCACCCCCAGACACCCTCTGCTACTGTGTCCCAGCGTGGGGGGGTTGGGCTGTTTTGGACTAGTGCAGAACCTCTTCTCCCATCGGTGTTTTTGCCTGGTAGCCATGGCCGTCAGGATGATGGCCCCCACCACCTGAAGGATTGCCTCTTTTGGAAAGAGAGTGTTGGTGGGGGATGGCTGGGTGCTGCTGCCCCTCGCATGATGACGTTGTCGTTCCTGTGGTGACACCAGAGCTGGCTCTGCCAGGTATGCAGCAGTGGGCAGGGTGCTGCATTGAGCACTATGGAAGCAATGAGAGCATTAAAGGCAAGAGAAGAACGAGTGGTGAGGCCAGGGAGACCAGACCATCTTCATTATGAGCTCAATAGAAGCAGAAGGCTTAAAAGAGAAATAACTGGGATGAAAACAACACAGTTTGTCCAGTCCATTGCCTCCTTGCAGCATCACCGCCGAAGCTATCCCTGCGCGGTGCACCTCTAACCTTTTTCTCCAGAAGGCTGTTGATGGAAATGCCTTGAGTGGTGCCTTCACGATGTCACCGGGACGTTAGCGCCAGGCAGCAGCCGCAGGTCAGTATGAGCTGCCTGCATGCTGCCCGGCCGGCCCTGCCCAGCGCAGCGTCTTCCGCGCTCACTGCTAAAAGCCAATTAGCACAAAAAAATAGAGCCACATTGTTCAGACCCCGGCGTTTCTTAAAAGGGAAGCATGGCCCTCTCGGTCAAATGTGAGCCTAGGAAACTCACAGGAATGACAGCAATTAATCGCCACACTGCTTTGAATCGTTATGTAAGTGCTCAGTGTTAAATATTACAGCAGCACCAATGTGGAGGCTGACACCAGCCTTTGTAATCCAGGTCTTTGTGGACGCGAGGTTGTATGCTAGGCGATAGTAAAATAATTCGGCTTGTTAGACACAGGCAAGGCTTTTTGATATGCACATCATGCCAGCCTCAAAAATGATAGAAGTGACAATACAGCAGAGGAGGGAAAATATAAGGAAAAATGCTAAAATCAAGTCTTTATTTTTTTTTTAAATCACACTAAAATTAGATTATTTTTATTATAACCACAATATGACTTCTGAAGTTTAGCAATTAATCAAGTAGCTCAGATAACCACTGGGAAGTATATTTTGGTTCTGGATTATTTTTTTTTTCCTTTTTTCTGTTGGCAGCTATTCCACAGTTGGAAAGAAAATATATCCCATCTCTGGAATAGAGCAGAGGCCACTTGTAAACTTTAAACCTCCTTTGCTAGGTCGACTGATTGCTCGCCTGCGATGGGATCCAACAAGTCTCTGCAGAGCTACATGCGGATGAAGGACAACAGAGCCTGTCCTGGGATTCTGGATTTCATGCAACTTTGGTGTGCTTTGGGGCTAAGCTATAGCAAAGTACTTCCCCCACTACCAGTAACATAAAATCCAGATACAGATCATCATCAGAAGCTAAATGAATGATGAAACTTTGATGTATTTCTGATCTCTGCTAGTATTTTTTTTTTAAGAAAAATGGTGTATGGCCAAGAGATGTAGCTCATGTCTTTGTCAGAAAGGCAAATGTGTGCAGCTGCATTTCACTCCAGTGGCAGGACAGCCCTGCTCCCCAGCTCTACTCGTGGGTATCGCACCCACCGGCAGCGTGCCGGGGGCTCATTGTGTCGCTCATGGCCATCACCAGCCCCCGATGTGTTTACGGAGGGGGGTGTCTGTATTGGCTCCTGCTTTGGCATATGCATGGCATGCCCTGGGCAGAAACAGGCCTCTATGACCAGTATTGGCCATGGCATTTTGACATACTAGCAGAGGAAGGACACCCATCCCACCTACCATCTGTCAGGTTTTTAGGAAGTGGAGCGTTGCATTTGTGTTCCTAAATCCACGCTCATCACTGATGTACCCTCTTTTACCCAGGCCCCCTTTCTCCAAGTGAAGAGCCGTGGCATTTGAGCCCTTGGATCCCGATGACCATTCAACAGGGTCTAAACTGTACCAGGGTTCGGCTGCCGGAGAGGCTCTGCCCCTCCTCAGTCGTACAAGCAGATGCTGCGTGGGGAAGTTTCTCAACTGAGTTTGTATGCAAACAACATACAGCTCCTGGCTGCTGATGGCTATCCAACTCCCCGGCTAATTAAAATCTATAAATGACACTGGCATATGTAATTTGAAAAATAGCTATGCTATAGTATGACTATGCATGCGTATTGACTAAAAATAACAGTTGCCAAGAGAAAAAAGAGATAATTACAGTGAATTTGGATAGTGACAGATTTTTTTTTTCCAATTGAATTAAGGAAACGGAGTATGCAAACACAGCTTATATAGAGATATATATCTTTACTGCTCTTTTAGCAATGGAGAAAAATCAAATCTACTGGACTTGGACATTTGTATAAAATTTTGTTACATGCAATTCCTATTAATGGCTTTCTCCCTGATGAGTTTTGCTTGAGGGTGGCAGCTGAGCCCACCCCAGCTAGTGAGATGCAGTGCTCCTCTCGCAGGAATCAGGAGATGGCACCATCGCACCTCGCCTTCTGCTTGTTTCTGGTGTGCGAGCAAATGCTCAGGCTGGGGAAGAGAGGCTTTCTGCGTGACTTGGTCCCGCAGAGGCTGCTGGAGAGAGCCTGCAATGGAAGTGTAGTGCTGGTTTTGGCTGGGACAGGTTAATTTTGATCACAGTGGCTGGTATGGGGCTACATTTTGAATTTGTGCTGAAAACAGTGCTGATAACATAGGGACGTTTTCCTTACTGCTGAGCAACGCTTACAGAGCCAAGGCCTTGCTTACAGAGGCAAAACCCCTCACACCACCCCACCAGTGAGTGGGCTGGGGGTGCATAAGAAGTTGGGAGGGGACACAGCCAGGACAGCTGATGCAAACTGACCAAAAGGCGAAGAAGGAGGAAGGGAAGGACATTCGTAGTGATGGCATTTGTCTTCCCAAGTAACTGTTATGCATGATGGAGCCCTGCTTTCCTGGAGATGGCTGAACACCTGCCTGGCAATGGGAAGTAGTGCTTTCATGTGTGGCTTTTTCTTTAGTTATTAAACTGTCTTTGTCTCAACTTGTGAATTTTCTCACTTTTACTCTTCCGATACTCACTCCATCCCACCGGGGCGGAGTGAGTGAGCAGCTGTGGTGCTTAGTTGCCAGCTGGGGTTAAACCATGGCACTGCTGCAGTCATTAATATTCAGAGACCAACTTTTTGGGACTGAACCCTTGGCTAGGAATGGCTTTCTTGGCCCTCAACTTTCTCAGGTGTGACATGAAGCATCTTCAGCATGGTTTCCTCCAGGATTTCTGTGCTAATACACTCTGAGGAATGCTGTATTTTTCAGGAAGGGAATAACATCTGCTTTCCCAGTGCCAGAGCAGTTTTCCAAGCCGAAGGGAGGAGACAGGGAAGGCGGGAAGGGTGCCCTGGCTCAGGGGGGAAGAGCCCACACAAGGGCATGGCATGCACCATGGCAACCGATATCTGCATCTGCTGAACAGCTCTCCATTGCTTCTCTTTTAATTGCAGCCATGCAGCAAGCCCAGCAGCTCAGGCTTTGCGTCTGTAAGGCAGGGCCAGGCAGGCAGGGAAGCAGCGCGTAGGCATCTACACTGCCCGCGTGCTGACCCGGGACCCATTAGCGAAACCCGGTGGTACCTTGCGCAGGAACGGGCTTTGCTGGCCACCGTCTCCTGCTGCCGAGCTGGGAGCTGCCGGTTGCTGCTGGGCTGTGGGTGTTTAATTGGTTAAGTGCCTGGGGAGGCGCTGGGCTGGAAAACCAGTAGAGTAATCCAAGGAACAAAATCCCTCATCTGGAGGATGGTTTTTTTTAATTACTGCCCAGACCCAGTTATCTCTTCTGGAGAAAGTTAGGGTATTTGAGGGAAGTTATTTGAGAAAGATACTCAGAAGAGGAAATGTTTATATCGCTGCTTCTGTTTTGATTTCATTGAGCTATTACTTGAATTTATTATTGTACTATGATATCATATTTCTTAAAACAGATCTTTTTTATTTGCCAGATGATAACACTTCCCAGCTCACAATCCCTCAATATACAAAAGTCAAAATTTAAGAAATAAGATGCTGGTGAATCTAGTCCTGGAAATTTCCCAAAAGCAGGGAAAATCCCATTTAGGAAAGATATCCTTTTAGGAAAGGTACCCTGATGCTGTTTAAACGATTTTGCTTCGCACGATTGTAAGAGAATGACTGAATTTTTCCCTGTAAAAGCAGTACACAAGCTTTTCTGCAAGGCACGAGCTGCTGTAAAACACACACCCAAATTGCACCCAAGCTCCATCGCACGAGCACTGCTGTGAGGACAAATACCTTTTGTGCCATGCCTTGCGCTCTGGGTGTGGGAGGGAAATGGGCTGCGTCCGCTGCAAGGTCACCGCTGGTTCTGCCCTGGCCGGCCTGAGGGGAGAGCGGTGCTGGCTGTGCCTGGTGGCAGGTACAGTACCTGGGGGGTTGAACACAACATATTGGCTGCCTGAAAACCCTCTGTCTGTATATTATTGCCATTCTTACAAGAAAAAGCTAATGTTTCAGTGTGTTGCTTCACAAATAACAGTTCTGCTGCGTAGTCTGTGAAGAGTTTCTAATCCAGCCTTTCAATTCCTTTCCCCAGTCAGGCATTTCTCGTCTAATTAGCGGCAGAAAGTCAGGCAAAAAAAATAATCCTGACTTTTCCTTCATCTTTACATGGAATGAGGTGTGGTAATTGTAATCCATCTCAGTGTTCCTGGAGCAAGCCCCTCTGCCCAGCATCTGCTGAGCACCATGCCACAGCAGCGTGTCTGGTCTCCTGGGAAAATTCTGCGGAGACACTGATTCTGGAGCCAGCGGGAGCTCTGTCAGCTGTACAGAAAGGTTTGCCAACGCAGAGGCCCAAGGCTGGCACCTCATCCCTGCGGGGCCATCCTTCTGCTAGTTCTGCCCCTTCACAGGAGGGTTTGCTAGGTTGCCGAAAACCACAGGTGACTCCTCCAGCTGCACCCAGGTGCTGACCAGTGAAGGTGTTACCCCACAGCACAAGGCTGGAAGCGGGGCCAGGGGCCAGAGGGGAGAAAGGGCCGTGTGTATCAAGCTCCTCCTCCTCACTTCCTGGCTGCAGCAGGTTGCTTTGGTGCTCCAGAGTTTCGGCTACTGCTTATTACACCTTATTCTACCTGCCTGCTTTGGTTGCAGGGGATTTTGCCCAGACCCTCGGCCTCTTTGCTGCTGTTGCTCTTTGTTTTTTGCTTGAAAGAAGCTCAGAGGGGAAGGGAGAAGACACGATTCCTGCAGCTCAGCAGATTTCTTGTATCGCTAAGGATGCTGTGCAACTTTATTGCCTTTCTGAGCCCTTTAACACAGCAATAAATGAGCCATTAAAATATTTTAAAATCAATAAATGTAGTAAAGAACCGAGCAAATGACAAAGCTGCTCCTGATGTTTAGTGATTTGGGAAATAATCATGTCCTGCAGCGAGCAGCGAGTTGGGGCGGAAGGGGTGGCTTGGTGACCTTGCAGGGGCTTGCAGAGCTGGTAGGGAGCTCGTCCCAGGGGCAAAGGGGGCTGCGGGGCAGCTGGGGGGTGCAGGCTGGGCTGGGTTGGGGGTTTGAGCAGGGTGGGAACCCTGCCCTGCTGCCCCTTGCCCATCCAGGCCACTGCCAGGCTTTTATTTGGGAGTTTCCCTTTGCCTCTTCTGCAGCGTGCTCAGGCACAGGCTTAACTTCCAGCTCAGCCCCTTGAGCAAATTGCTGGAGCACATCAGTAAGTCTCCGTGGCTTTATTCACATTTAGGCAACATGCCCAAACAAAAGGTGACCTCCACGGACAGGCTGGGCAGGAGGTGACTTCCAGGTGGCCTGGAGGTCTCTTGCTTGCGCCGGCACTGCCATCCCACCTCGCCTTGTCCAGCGGGAAAGCGGGAAGGAGCCAGGATGTGAGCAGCGAGCGGTGGCAGCCAGGGCTGGAGTCACAGCCCCTCTCACCGCTGTTTTCAAAGGCTCATACATCTAAATGACTTCTCCGCAGCTGTCCTCCTCCCTGGAGACCTGCTTGCTTGAAAGATGATACCGCTCTTGTAATTAAGGTAATTGTTTAAATTCATTCCCTTAAACTGGACCCCATCATACCCAAACCTACACAAGCACAAGGGGGGTTGAGGAAGGTTGAGGCAGGTGTCACAAGATTGATTCAGCAAAGATTTATAGGTAAAAATCTTGTTAAACTGAAATGCCTGATAAAGAAAGAAAGGGGGGGAAAAATCGCATACAGGGCACAACCTGGGCAGGCAGCCACCCTGAAAGACCCACCGCTGCTGCCACTGCCTTTTGTGCAGCTATGACTGACAGGGCGAATGTCACCTCTGCAGACAGGCCTTTGCTGGTGGCTGAAAGAATCATAGAACCATAGAATAGATAAGGTTGGAAGGGACCTTTCAAGGCCATCTAGTCCAACCCCCCTGCAAGAAGCAGGGACATCTGCAACCAGATCAGGTTCCTCAGAGCCCCATCCAACCTGGCCTTGAACGTTTCCAGGGATGGGGCTTCCACCACCTCTCTGGGCAACCTGTTCCAATGTTCCACCACCCTCTCTGTAAAAAAACTTTTCCTTGTACTGAGTCAGAATCTACCTCCCTCTATTTTAAAACCATTACCCCTCGTCCTTTCACAACAGGCCCTGCTGAAGAGTTTCTCCCCATCTTTCCTGTAGGCCCCCTTTAGGTACTGGAAGGTTGTTATAAGGTCTCCCTGGAGCCTTCTCTTCTCCAGGCTGAACAGCCCCAACTCTCCCAGCCTGTCCTCGTAAGAGAGGTGCTCCAGCCCTCTGATCCTCTTTGTGGCCTCCTCTGGACCCTCTCCGTCTGGTCCATGTCCTTCTTATGTTGGGGGCTCCAGAGCTGAATACAGTTCTCCAGGTGGGGTCTCACAAGAGCAGAGTAGAGGGGGAGAATCACCTGTCTCGACCTGCTGGCCACGCTTCTTTTGATGCAGCCCAGGACGCAGTTGGCTTTCTGGGCTGCAAGGGCGCATTGCCGGCTCATGTTAAGCTTCTCATCCACCATCACTCCCAAGTCCTTCTCCTCAGAGCTGCTCTCAATCCATCCTTGGGCCAGCCTGAAAGTTTAAGTTTCTGAAAGAAGTGCTCCAAGTTCCCCCCTCCCCTCTTATCTTCTGCCCAAATAACAGGTAGGGCTGCATGCACATAGGCTGTTTTGGGATATTTAATTTCCTTTCTCACTTACCCTGAATGCTTTCTGATTTCATAGAAATCTGAAGGTAATTGAATGTAATTGTTTAAATAATTGAATTATTTAAATTATAGGGTAATGCTTGAAATAAACTGACAATCTGTGGGAGTTCTGGTGGTGGATGGAGAGCAGTTGGAGGGCTGTGTGCCACCCCACCCAGCGCAGGGCTGCGGGGTGTGTGTGCCAGGGAGCCAGCGGCCGGGGAGGGACAATGGCGTGAGGTCATGGGCAGCAACCCTCTGTGATGCTGAGCCTTCACTGGGAGAGCCCAGGGTTTGTCCTCCATCTGAAATGGCCCAGGCATTTCAGCAAAGCTGGTGGGCTGGTCCCTCTTTGCGAGTGTTTCAGGGCATCTATGGGAGGGTGACAGAGATTACCTTGGGGATAAGGGTTGTTCTTGTACCCGTTCCCCATATCCACATGGATGGTGATGGGTATCTGCGACCCCCAACTAGTGTTGCTAGCAAAAAAAGGAGCCCACAGCAGACAGCAGGGCAGGGCTTTGGTGTGGCTGCTGGTATTTCAGATGTAACTGCAGGCAACCAAGGGTAAATTTAGGGTAAAATTTGTACCAGTGGCACAGAAAAGTACCCAGCAAGTCTGGAGGCAGACAAGCAAAGCCCTTGCACTCAGGCAGCCGGGTGAGCTAGGGGCTAATCCAGCACTGAAAAATTTGTGTCCAAACCCAGGGTGTCAGGCTGCCTCCTAGCTGGTCACTAAAGCCCTGGTCCCGCACCCCTCGCCATGCCACTGTCTGCCCCAAATGCTTCACTCCCACATATAAGGTCTGTTCCTCCTCAGAGGAGGCTGTGAGGACAAGCAGCGGAGGGAAGGGTTGAAAAATAACTGATAGAAAATAGGTGAAAGATGAATATCTGGACACTGGTGAAAAGAGCGCAGAGGGGGATGGAGGACTCAATGAAAAAGATTTGTATCTGGAAAAAAATATTTTACAGATTGACGGTGGCCCGTGGGTGAAATAGTTGGGGAAACAGTGACAAGAGGCAGGAGACTTCAGTCGTGCTCCTTGCTCTGTTAGTGCCTGCCTCTCTGTGCAGAGATCCTTTCTATTTCTCTGCAGTGTCATCTTCATTTGCAAACCCTATGCCTACAGAGGAAAGCGTTTTAGCATTTTTGAGGCTAGCTGACACCAAGGGCTTGAGGTAAACAAGACTTTATTTTTTTTCCCTCCACTTAATCAGCTTTTTTATTTCTATTTGGAAATGAAGTGAGTGATGATGTTGCTCAAACGCATTTCTATTGCTCAGTGGGCAGATTTACTTGCGCGGTGATTTAAAGCTCCCCTGCCTCCTCCATCTCCCCCAGGCCCCGCAGTCAGGCGTGTCTCTGCGTGGGAGAGCGACGCGGGCCATCCTCGGGCCGGAAGGGCCAGAGTTGGGTCGAAGCCACCAATGGGCCACCGTGGCTGCTCACATGGAGCCTGATGCTTGTGCAAACAGAGTGTTCCCCCAAACCGTCCTGGGCAAGACCTTCCCCTCAGCCCCACCTCTGGCTCATCTCCCTTTGCCCCTCGCCCCACTCTTGTGGCACCCAAGATCTGGAAATGAGCCCTGCATTTGACTTCATGGCAGATGTAAATGCTTTGATCCGTTCCTCCAGTGCGTGCTCATCCTTCCTTGCTTTTAGCCACTTTGAGCTGCCCTACAGACCAGCTGTGTCTTTTAAAACAAAATTCAAGACTCTTTAAATTAAGGGCTGTCAAATAAGCCCTGCAAAGAGCACAGTCCAAAGAACTTTGCAATCCTTACCTGAGCAAAACTTGCTCCCACAGATTTGGCTGTTTTGAGGCCTGCAAAATTATGCACGGCATTAACAGCCACAATGTCAAAAAAAAAAAAAAATTACCAATCCCCTTCCCAACACTTTGCTATTGTGTTGCATTGTGTTAATATCATATTAGTTTTTGCCACCCGCACAGGCAGCACCATCAGTGACATGGTGTGACACAACCAACGGCAGCGGGTGTGACAAGCCGCAGCAGCAGCACTGCTGCCGAGGCAATGGGAAATGACAGGGATAGCTGAGACTCATGCTCCAAATTTTAAACAGCTTAAAAGAGAAGGCAGGCTTTTAAAAAGATTGTGTCACGGTTTTTCTTTATCACTGATACTTTTCCCCATTTATCCCATGAGGGAACTTACAACTGGAATTTGCATGGTGCTTCTGTTCCCTCCATTTTACTCTGGTATGAGAGACCACTAGTGCTCACCCACTGACCTTGATTTTTTCAAAAAAAAAAGAAAAAGAAAGAGGGGAAAAAAGGAGATTACAGATTTTTGCCAGGATGCAGGCTGGGCCAAGGAGTGCTTGGCTACTTCCTTACCCAGTGTGTTTGCAAGTACCATGGGTTTCATACACCAGTAGTGGAAGACAGAAAACAGTTGTTTGTTTCAATTCTGTGTTGCTAATATGGTTTTTCTGTCAAATTTGTAGCAATGCAAGCAAAAAAAAAAAAAAAAAAGAAAAAATTCTGCCTTGTTTCTCCTGAATCTACCCAACTTAATTTTTTTTTTCTTTAAAGGTACAAAGTTTTTCTCTAGCTGTGGTTTAAAGAAAGAAATAAACATATCAGCCATCCTCCCACCCTTATTTTGTTTGCAAGGGACCAGTGATGTGAGCTCAAGCATCTCACCTTGCTCACAGTTGTTGGTGGGCAGGTGCTTGCCCTCCTCCCCGCAGCTGGGGAAGGGCACCAGCACAGCCCTAGCTCTTACAGGTGTGAACAGTCCAGGATCTGGGGTTCCTTGCTTTTCCTCTTCTTCCTCGGTAAATATAACAGGTTTAATGCTCACCTCATCTTCCTTGGTGACAAGCCCAAAGTAACTGCTGGAAAACCTGCAAAGCCAGGCTAGCACAAAACCAGCACCAGGAGCCACAAAACCAGCAAAACCAGTGGCCATGGCTGCAAGCTCATCTGACGAGGCATTCAGACAAGCGGGAGCAAAAAGAGGTGAGGAGCACATTTTGGCTTGTGATAAATACTGAATAACAATACTTGTGAGCATGCGAAGTGGGCAGCGGGGAGCTGTGCAACACTCGCAAACAACTGGGACAAACCCCTTTGCTGGTATAATTTGATCGAGCACAGTCAATGAAGCATGGCAGGATTATTATGATCATTATTTATTATATGTATTACAGATATTCTTTTTCAGTGGTAAGAGCTGCCAGTGCTGTGCTAAATAAAGGAAGACCCAGTGCTTTCTGCGATGAGTGACTGGAAATGCAGCGAACAGCCACTCCTGCATCCTGCCCAAATGCCATGGCACAACTGTGATAACTGATATTTCTACATATCATGTATAGCACTGCCTGGCCATACCTGTACCATTATCCACGCAGATGATTCTGGCTTTCTGTACAGGTGTGTGTGTGCATGAGTAAAACTGCACATGCACACCTACTGTTACCACCACTATTCCCCCAGTTTCCACGTAAATTATCCAAAATGAAGTGACTGGTCCTTCCCATGTGTGGCATCACGTAAGCTCAGCATCGGGCCAGGCTGCTGCAGGAGCGGGACAAAGGGCTGATGCTACACTCCGGTTTCCATGGCAACAGAGGAGGGATAGTGAAACCAGAAATGTTGCAAACATCCCTTCTGCTCATCACATACCCAATGCACAGTACTGCGAAAGATACTGCTGTTTGGGAGGGGAGGGGCGGAAAAAGAGTCCAAACGCCTTTACCTTTCAGCTTGCGGAGTTTCTGAAATAAAAAGAAATGGCAAATTTTTTTCTTGGTGTAGCTGCGAAGAGAAAGGAAACCCGACGCGCAGGCCTCGTTTTCTGCGTGTAAAACGTGTGTGTTCTTTAAAAGGCAGTGGTTGGCTGCTTTTCCGGACATGATGTGGTTGAAGCTGTCATCGTAATGGAAATTCATTGCTGTAGCTATGGTAAATCGAGTTTTCTGCCTGTGCTGAATGCATTAGTCTAATGAGATGTTTGCAGCTGGAGAGCCGAGCTGCTGGAGGCTTGCACTGTGCTAAGAGACAGGGAGAAGACGGCTTTTGCCGGGCTCTGTGTGACTGTGCTGAAACTCCTCTGCCCTTCGGGTCCCAGTGCCCGGGCTCTCTAAAGACACTGCTCAGTGTTTTAACCTAAGCAATAGGTAAGGGGAAAGCATGCTTCTTCTTCTTCTCTGCCTGATGTTTGTCGTTGAGCCTCGTCGGGGCAGCTCTCGTTCCGCTCGTCCATACGGTAACTTTCCAGCTCCTCGGTTGAAGCCTCGCTTCACCAAAGCACACCCTTCCCTAGCTCTGGGAGCACTTTGGGCGAGGAGAGGGGCAGCAGATCGGCGTGTGCCGCCGGCTTGCGCTGGGCGGCGGCGGGAGCGTGCATACGTGTGTGTGTGCGTGTGTGTGAGTGTGTGTGAGCGCACTAGTTGATGGAGACTTCTGACTACAGACTGCTCTGCATGCGGAGTGTCTTCGGGCTTTTCCAAACCTGAATCCAAGCAGAAGTGTTGGGTTTTTTTTGCTGACAGGTAAATGCCTCTTCCATTTTAAAAGCAACTTATTTTGCAATATACTTAGCAGGCAGTATTAATACTAGTTTAGTTCACAGAGCAATTAGTTTAATTATAATCTCCTCATATCTTCAAACCAGTTGCTAAGCTGAATTTTTATGAAAGCTGAAGGAAGTGATACTGTTTATATCCTGGGCTTTTCCTTCGAGACTAACAGGCACCTACCTTATGAGAGTCACTGAGAAGCGTACTTGAGCAGAGTTGTTTCTCTTTGTCTTTCCAGGTGTCTTAAAGGTAACTTTGAGACAGAACAGAGCACGGGGATGAAATGCGTATGCGTGCCCTGCCAGTCCTTCCCTAGCTCTCCAAGCCCCTGCCACCGCCCCAGCCCGCAGCCCACCGCTCACTGACGGACGGAAGGTGAAGCCCGGTGCGGTTCAGTGAGTACCTCAGCCTTTGAGATCTGGGAGCCGTTTCTTTTTCCATAGCAGGTGAATGGCTCTGAGCGATGGTTTCTTTGCCTCGGGTTCATCTGACAGCAGCAGTCTGGCAGTCAGAAGTTGCTTTTGGTTTTGGTGCATGCGAGGCTTGTGGCAGCAGTATAAAGTTAATCTGGTGAGCTGCAGGAGGAAAGTTGTTTGAATTCTCTGCTTGGAGGGGGATTTCTGTTTAATCCTGGGTTTGTTTCAAGAGGCTTCTGAAGACACTTTGCTCAAGGATAGACCAGGGGCTTTTAGAATTGAATAAAGGCACAATGGGAAATGTAAAGCATGTAAAGGAGGGTTAAGTAACAAATACTTGGGCAGCCCAGGGGTGTTGTTATTTGTGGGAGCAGGGCTGGAGTCTGAAAAGTGTCTTTGTGCCACAGGAGTACTTAGAGCATCCTCCACTGCTGTGGTGCCGGTCCCCGGTCCAGCAAAGCACGTTGGGCTCAATCAGCTGGTGGTGTAAATCAGCACAGCTTCCTTGGGTCCAGCCTCACCTGGCACCAGCTGAGGATGTGGCTTGGAGATGTGCAAGTTCAGGGTTTTTTTTAATCTTATTTAGATGCAGTGTCTCCCAGTTCTCTCTGGCAGCAGGTGACTTTTTATTTTAATTCAGATGACACACTGATTTTCCTGATAAGGCAGAGTCCCTCTGCCCCATCATAAAAGTTATTTAGCCGATGCACGTGTTCTTCAGACTAGAAAGGCTGGCAGGGACATGAGCTCTTTAATAATGGAGTGTGAAAGAGGGACTGGGAAAAATCTACCAGCAGAAGAAGTACATGTGCTGAATTAGCTCATAAACTCTGCAGAGGGTATACCTTGAGAAAGCCTTTGATGCAGTAGGGTAACTCTGACTTTTCTGTTATTTTGTTTATTGGAAATGTTTAACTTGAGCACTTTCCTGTAATTTGTGGAAAAGAGTGAGTAAAAAGAGAAAATTTTCTTTCTGGGGCAATCAGTGCCTTGCCCTGAGGTTTCTCACCTGCTAAGAACACATGACTGTACGGGTGGTTGATGGTGGCTATGGTACCTAGAAAGAAGAAATTGCAGTAGGATGCTTTTCCCTCAGCCATTCCCTTAGTTTTGTGCTTGACAGAAAAATTTGGCTTTTTGATACATATTAAAATAAAAAAGTTTAAAAGAGAAACACCATCGAGCACCCTATCATGGTACGTGGGTGACACACTGGGCGCTTTCAGGAGCCTGAGATACAACCTTACACAGATGTCTCTCTGATGTCTTCCCTCCCTCGAATTTAAGGCAACACAAAAAAAAAAAAAAAAAAAAAAAAGAAAAAAAGCAACAGAGGGCACAGGTTGTAGGGCGAAGCGAGGAAGAGGAGTGTGGGATGGTTTGCCATTCACAGCCTGGGAGCAGGAGACAGGCAAGCCCTGCCACCTGGGCTCCTGCTCGCTCCCTCACCTAACCCCACAGAGATGAGGCAGTCGAGTGAGGGCTCGCTGTTGGGATGTGGGCTGCTGCCCTTGGTGGGGACATGTCTACCCTCCCATCCCTGGCCATGCTGGGACCTGTCAGCACCTTTGCAGGGTCTCCCAGTGCCCAGCTCTGGTGAGAGCCGGCCCAAATCCTGCAGCAGGAAAGGGGATGATTTAACCAATTCTCCAGCATCACCACTTCTTGCTGGGCTCTGAACAGGGGTACCCAGGGGCTCCTTTCCTATTGCAGACCAAACTCACATCACTAAGGCTAGTTAATATTCCTAGCATTAGTTTGAAAATATCCAGGGTACTTTAAACTAGAAACTGAGGCATGCTCTGCTCCTGCAAGTGATGGGGAACCCACACAAGCCTGGCAAATAAACACAAACCATAAAAGCATGGTTCAGGTAATGAAGACCACCAGGAAATAATTGGTGAGAGTAAGACAGCAATGATTTCTGTTAAAAAATTGAATGGAGCAAAATGTTTTTGTTTGATAACACTGAAGTCAGCAAAGCCTGGTTAACTTCAGGGGGATTTAGTTCACTTTCATAAAGTATACTCAGTGGCATCATGGTGTTTTTTGAAAGAAGAACATAAGGATGAAAAGAAATACTCCAATTCCCTAAAATCCTGCCCTACTTCTCTCCCTACAGCTTTAAAATGGTGCAAAGGAGGAGTCAGCTTTATTTACATAAAACACTCCCTGCTGAGTTCTCCAGCTGACCATTAAGAGCAGCTACAGTATTTAACAGGTGATGGTCACCACTGTCACCACCAGTCTCCCTGCAGTGAGAATGAACAAATAATTGGTTTACTTATACAAAGAAAAATGTTCCAGGCTGACCTTAAGGGGAAAAATGAATTACATGTATTAATTCTGTCATAACAGGTTGCCTCATGAGGAATTGGTTTCCTGTGCAAAGGAAGCAAAATTTTGTCTTTATTTTGCTGTGCCTTAAAAAAAATCTCCTTCAAAATTGTTTATCAGGGGATTACAGACTGCTTTGCCAAACAGCATCACGATATATGGGTGCATTAAAGGTACTGGCTCAATTTGCTATTGACCGACAAAATTGAAAATAATTTACAATCTAAGCTAGCATCTTTGCAATGAGTTTTCCTATTGATGAGAACGAAGGAATCGGCAAAAGACAGGCTGATGTGCAGTGAAGGTGGGGTTAAAATTTACTAATTAAAGATCTAAACTTCTCATATACTTTTTTTTTTTAATAAAGCCTTATAAAGATGATGAAACTCTAAGTCGTTCATTAAGATTGACTGCTCCCTTCAGGAGCTAGTGTAAATTTGGCCTGAATAAAGAATTGCCCAGAGAGAGTCTGGATGTGTAATTATGTTCTGCTGAAGGATGAATAATTCCTCTTGAACCGAACAGTTTGCCGTTGCCCTGCAACCCCATCTTTAAAGGTGATGCTCATTGTACAGGAGAAATGGTGCTATAAATGCCAGCCTTTTGCTCTCCACCCGTCTGAGTTTGTTGCTCTGCTGAATTTGGACGTGAGAGAGAAAAGCTGGGGTTTCCTTTCCACTCCCAGTCAGCAGCAGGGCCAGGAATATGCCTCTGGTTTCCTGCTCCTTTTACCTGGCACGTGTGCGGCCACCGGTGTGCTCGGCGTTCGAAATGTCAGACCGACAAATGCTTTCGCAGGGGCCAGCTGTTGCTCTTGTTTCTTTGAATATTTACATAATGTGGGACTCCCAGGAGTATTGCCCGGCATTTTCTTGATTTATGACAGGTGTGACTGAAACTGAGCCCTCAGGGTTGTGCCCTGAATTGCTTTTGGCGCATTGGTTGCCATGCTCCTCGCAGAGGGTCTGCTCCCACCTGTGTCCTGGCACACGTGGACCATGGGTGCCCACGCAGCGGCTAGGGCGGGATGCACTTGTCATAGCCCCTTGGGGAAGCCCAAGGTCTCGCTCCTCCATTAACCCTTCCTGCCACCACATTGCAAGTCCTGGGTCCCAGCTGAGGCCACCTGCAGCTCTACCCTAAATGCATGCCAGTAAAGACATGTTTTTCTCCCCATCTGGAACTGGGGCAGTTCGGCTGCCAGAGCTCTGCTAGCACCTCTGCAAGCCTTGATTTCCCAGGGAGAGCTGCAGAAGGTTAATGTCGCAGCATGTGCAATGATAGGTAATTCCTCACAATATCCTCCATGATCTCAAGCAGCACAGGTAATTTAAAAAAAAAAAATCAGCTGTATTTGTCTTTGACGTGCTCCTTGAACGTCAGCAGCATGTGTGCATGCGTCTTTTGCTGAGGGACTGTACTCCAAGAGCTGCTCTACCTCTCTGTTTTGTAAATACCTTTTCCTGATGGATTTTTCCTCCATCTCTCCATGCTTCCGCTCATCTGTCAATGGGGTGAAGGAGGTTCCACAAAATGCAGCATGTTTTATTTGGTGGGAGATGCAGGGAAGGTGTGAGATGCTTTCTTCTTCCACCCCATCTCCCCGCAGGCGTGATGCACCTGAGGTTTCAGTACAGAAGGGAATTGTGAGTTAGATTTAATGATTTAGATCTAATGGCAAGTGAGGACACGCTGTCCCCACATCCCAGGCCTTGCAGGGCAGGCTCCCGAAAGTCAATTTCCCCACAGCCGACAGGGCTGTCTGCAGGCTGCAGTGAGCCTTTCCTACAAGGAAAGTTCTCCCAAAACAGCTCCCCGGAGGAAGATGCCACTGATAGCCGAGCAGGCTGGCTTGCAGGCAGCTGCCTGTGCAAGGGGCTCTTGGTGGTGGTCTGCATTAGCTGCCACATCCCCATAACGCAGGAGAAGCCCTTGGTGAAATGAAAGCCCCTAAGCAGCATTGGCCCCCAAAGATTTCTTTCTGCTGCCTGCCAGAGAGGACACCACGGACAGGTAGGTTTTTAACCCAAGACCTTGTCTCGTGATTGTCCTGGTTTCAGCAGGGATGGAGTTAATTTTCTTCTCAGTAGCCGGTGTGTTTTGGATTTCGTGTGTGAAGAATGTTGATAAAAACATTCTGATGATACGAGTTGTTGTTAATGAGACCAAGGACACTGTCTGGCTTTCCAAGTCTCGTTAACGTGCAGATGTGGGAAGCTGGGCGAAAGACAGACAGAATAATTGATCCAGACTGGCCAAAGAGAGTATTCCATAGGCAGATTCATTGAGAGTTATGGTCCTTGTGATCCTGAGAGGCTCCAGCGCAGGTTTAGGCACTCTATAAGCTTAGGGTCAGAGGGAATGTGTCACTCAAACACTGCCTGGCTATCAAGGCAGGAGAGAGGAAAGGTGGGAGCGAGGGACCATCACTGGTCTGGTTTGCTGGGTGTCCCATTGCAACCTCCTGTCCCCTCACCACAAAATCAGTCTCTCAGGTGCTCTCCTGCTCCGTGAGAGCCTCCCACTGCTCCCTGGCCCCGCAGAGCAGCCTGGATTTGGGGCAGAGCAGGCACACCTCAGCTGTGAGGCTGGCACTGCACCCTGTGAGGGGTGGTGGAGGCTCTCCCAGGGAGGCAGCGGAGGGGCATAGCAATGCTGGGATGGGAACGGCAATGCTGGGATGGGCACAAGCAGGTTTGGGGTGGGGGCTCCGTTTAATAGAATTAGTGTGTGAAATGATCTGATTTCCAAAGCATACATGGGAGGTTTGCAGCCGTCTGCACCTGCAGGCACTATGGGGAAAGAAACATGCTTCAGGAGAGAGAGCACAGATTCAGGAGGGGCTTCAAACCTGGCCAGAAACAGTACTTGGACAGAAGATATTTTGAAGGAAGAGGCAGAATCATAGAATAGTTTGGGTTGGAAGGGACCTTAAAAGGCCAACTAGTCCAACCCCCCTGCAAGGAGTGGGGACACCTTCGACCAGATCAGGTTGCTCACAGCCCTGTGCTGGTAGTAACTGAACTCAAGAAAGGGGAGTCTTGGCTGAGGACAAACCCAAAGGGCAACATTACAAGAGGAGATTGCCCATTAAGAACAGAGATTGCTCAGTATTTTTTCGCTCAGCCATCATTTCTGTTTGGGGCTGAGCTGCTGCTGCACCTGGCCATGCTGGGCTGTCCTGCCAGACAGCCAGGCAAGCTCAGTGGTGGTACTCGCTGCTCTGTCTTGACTCTCACCTGGCTCTGCGGGGAGATGCCTGCGTGCCCGTACTGCCGTACCCTCAGGCTTGGACAGACACACCAGCTCAGAGCTGACATGGGGATGCTGGAAAGGCCTCAGAGGATTGCTGGTGACTCCTACAGAAAAGCCTCGCAGTGTTCAATAGGGGTGAGCCCAGCAGAGTGCTGTGGAGCCTAATGGTAGATAAGGCCTTTTAATATGTGTACCTGCATATTTCCATGAGCATGTGTGTGCATAGGAACCATCCCACTGAACTCCACAATAGAGACCAAGAATTTTTCCTTGTTGTCCAGCTGGAAGATAAACAAGTGAATCAATGTTACTTAATTTATTACCACTAGGAAGAAATATTTTGTGGAGGACATGTCTTGTGGAGGACACTCCATTTGGCACAGCATCTTCAAAATCTTACACAGGGAACTGAAGGAGGACTTCAGTAGTACCATATCTCATGCATTTTTAAGATTTATTTACCACAGAAGTTGTTTTTCTTCTGCCTTGGAAAAGCACAGACCTGGGAGGGGGGGGGGGGGGGCGTGTCTATCTTGCAAATGTCAAATTAAGCTTCTCAAGAGAGCATCCATGGGAAGAAATGGTGCAAATGGTCCCCTTTCCTGTGCCGGGTGCCGTTAAAGGAAGGGCTCATATTTTGGTGCCGATTAAAGAGAGCTGCAGTGGGTGGCCCACCTTTTCAAGGCAAGCAGGCTCCCTTCCTGCAGCTGGGCAGCTGCTGAGGGGACGGTAAGCGAGCTGGGACAGTGCACGGCCCTGCTCTGTCCCCGGGGGACAGGAGGGACTCCAGTGCCAACAGCAGGGAAGAGCCATGAGACAAACAGAGCTTCAGTGCCGGTGTGTAGTAAACACACACGCAAAGTAAAAATCAACAGAAGAGTGGATGTCTTCAAGAAACTGTTTATGATCATTGTTTATGTATGTGTGGGACTCAGTACCCTTTCCCCTGTTGCCTTAAAAAAATGTTTATAGCATTTATCTCCCTATTTCATCTGGCAGCCTCCATCTATTTCCCTATAAACAATGAATGAGAGATGTGCCTAGTAACTGTCTCTTATGGCTCAGTAAATACTTGAATTTATTTGCATGTTAAGTCAGCCACGTTTATATTGCGCTCGCTAAATGCAGCAACACGAAATACTACACAGAGGAGGCTAGTCGGCCATTAACACGCCGAGGATTTATGTGAATGACTCCCTTTAACGTTAATGGAAGTTATCTACACAAATCGCCTTCCAACAGGGGAATAGACCATAATGTATGTAAATACATATTACTCACTGCCTTTTAGTTGTTCAAGAGGATGCTTAGTAGTTTAAAACACTGCTCTGGTGCTGATACTCAATCAATATTCCTTAAAATGCAGGAAGGGAGGGTGCTGCTCAGGTAAGGTGTTGTGTCACACCTGAGCTGGCACACGCTTGGAGGTGGCTGTAGCCTCCTCTTCCATGGGACATGGGGGAAGAAAGTTTTACAGGGCTGAGTCTGGAGCCCTTGGGGGCTGCTGGACTGGCTCTGCCTCGCTGCCAAGGCTGCAGGCATAGGCAAGGTGTGCTCTGGGGAGAAACCAGCTTTGCTCTCCCTCCGCATGTCTAATTTTTGCCTTTCCCATCTGGGTGAAGGGCAACAGTGTGCCTGCCTTGGGGCAAGAGCCTTTTTGTTACCAAAAACCTACAAGTCCCGGTGAGATGGAGCCATGCTATTTCTCAGAGGTGTATTTTAATCTGAACTTGCCCTTTCTACAGCTCACTGGGCCCGGCTCACCTCCTATAGACCCCTGCTCCATTAGTGTGGGTGCAGGTATTGCCCCGGGAAGCCCTTCTCTTGGCTTGCCGGCGAGGGCTGGGACCAGTGCTGGGACTGGGCAGACAAACCTCAGCTGCAGTTACTGTCCCCTCGGCTGTCTGGGCTGCGGGAGAGCAGTGAGCTGAAAAAGATGCTCCTGGCTTTCTGGCCATGCTATGCTCCTTGCTGGCCTCTGTGCTCAGCCACAAAGCCCTGTGTGGTGCTCAGCATCTTCTTTTTCCTGTTGGCCAGAGAAGACAGAAGCCAGGCAGGTGAACGACAAGAACCTCGTGGTAAGAGGACAAGCTCTGCGGGCATCTTGACCCTCATATGGGTGCACGTGGCACCACTGCCCCGCTGCTCAGGAGGCATCTCACAGGTCTAAATAGTCCAGGGGTATCGATCACTTCTTGCTTTTTCCTTGATTGTGTTTATTTTGCACATATTAATGCGTTTTGTTCCTCATGGGATTGCTGTAGTTATATCAGGCTGCTGAAGTTAAGCCTGTGCAAATATCCTTCCCTCTCAGAGCATGGGCTTTTTGGGGGATGCTAAAGAAAAAAATCCCAGAAAATGTAGCTCTTCTGTTCTTTACAGCTGACTAGATGAAGGTAAATTTGCTCTGAAAAAAACCCCAAACAAGTGATTAGGCTAATGGGGCTGATCACAATGTTACTATTCTGGCCTGCTTGCCATACAGCCGCAGCTATCTCTCCAAATCCCTGTCGGACGCTGGAGATGGGCTCGTTACCTGGCATGACATGAGGCAGCCTCTTGTCCTTGCCAGCCTGGTGGGGTACCCAGCACCCCTCATCCTGGGCAGTAAAATTGTCCCTCGTCCCAGAGCCAGCTGAGAAAACGTACACCAGTAAAAATGCAGTTTTAGCTGTTGTGAGGTGCTTAGGCACTGGAGTGTTTGTGCCACGCAGCTTGGCTGAGTAGGTGGCCGTGTCCCGTCTCATCTCTGCATGGCCACAGGTTTGTGCGTTCGCTACAGGAGCACTCAGGAGCTCGTGTGTGTCAGGGCACCCTGCAGCAGGCACGAAGGCGGGCTGGTGGCCTGTCTCAGCCCTCCAGGATGGCTGGTTTTGAGCTGTGCGGTGTGGGAGGAGAATCCTGGGGCAAACTTTCAACTTCAGAGACATTTTTATTGACAAGAATATTAGAGATTATAAAATTCCTGCAATCTCAGGTGTTTCACAACTTACATTAAATTTACCTGCCATGGCTGCTACCTATGATTTCTAATTAAACGAGGTTATTAGACTGGAAGAAAATATTGCAAAAATTATGATTGATCTTTTATCCCTACCCATTATTTTTACACACTTAGCCGTGACAGTCTTTGTTGACAACAGGGACCGATGATGAACCAGCAAAGAAACTCAATTCCTTGTCATTGCTGAAAAGAAAGGCCTGCTCAGGTGAGCTACCATTGACCTCATGGCAGGGCTTTTGTCTCTCCGTCAGCTTAGATGACGTGCAGCAAGCAGATCTGTCCTGGGAAGGACTGACGCAGGTATTTATTTACCTGGGTTGGCAGGAGGTTGCCCCACGCTGAGGAGAAAACGAAGGGTGGTCGGGGTGTGCAGTGTGGAGGGAGGCACGCAGGAGCATCCTCCTCTGTGAAACAAGGAGAGCAGGACTGATTGAGGCCTCTTGGAGTGAGGCTCTAATTAATCTGGAAGCTGGGAAGTTCTCCCAGACATTAATATTTAGCTCTGCAGATACTGAGGTCTCAGGCACAGGGACATACGGGGGGGGGTGATGAGCACACAGGAGCCCATCATCCCGCCTGGGTGAAAGCTTCACAGCAGGCAGGGAACCAGGAGGGGAGAGACATGAGGATCCAGCCCCTCTCGTGTGCCCGTGGGGACTCGGGGCACAGCTTCGGGAGTGCGGCTGACAGCGAGTGCTGCAGGAGCCTGTGGTGAGGGAAATGCCATGCTTTCCCCTGAGTTATTTCTGCCATCACCAGTATGTGGGTATGCGTGTAACTGTGGGGGCACTTGCGTCTGGCACTTCAACAGCTAAGTGAAAGGGCAGAGGGACTGCAACTAGGAATGTTGGTCTTGGATGTGCTCAGCCTGTGTCCCAGGCTGCAAGTGCAGCCTTTCTTACTGTTTGATTAAGAGGTGTTGCTAGTTAGTTGTTAGTAATTGTTGTTAGTAATTCCAGGAAAGAGGGCACTACTTTTTTATGATATAAAAAATTTAAAAAAAATAGAGAAATAATTGGCAACAGAATAAATAAATAACGTCAGCCTCTGAAAAGGTCATATTTGCCTACAGTCACAGTCAATGTGCCAGTTTCTAATGCTAATTTTGGGGCAGTGAAAAGCTTGATGCTATGGTCCTGCTGCCTGCTGATTGCAAAAAGAGCCGCTCAGGCTGATGAACATAGGAGTGTTAAGGCATCAGGAGAGAAGTGATGTGCTGGGAAGGCCAGGACAGCGTGCTCTGTAAGAGAATAAAAAATTAGAGGAAAGAGGAAGGAAAATAAAATAAATAAAGTCTGAAATCCCTCCAGGTATTCACGAGGCTCCATTCATCATGTGCTGTGGATGGCACTGTGCCACAGCCCCTTGCAGGCTCCTTGCAAGCACGTAAGATCTCTCTGAATTAAGTATGTTAAAATCATCTGTTCTCAGAGATGATAAAGGAGCTAAGAAAGCTTGGGGGGAAAACCAGGATAAACTCTGAGTGGAGAAAATGTCTTCAGACAAAGAATTTGGGGCATAATGATGCCATCGGTGATGTTGGATCATGTATGAATTACAACGCAAGAGAGTAAATCTGACTTTGGGTGTTAAGGTGCAGAGGGACGAGTTTGCAGAGGGGCACTTTGCCTGTTCTGCTGAAACACACCTGATCCACCAGAACTTAGACACTGCCTTGGATTGCCAAGGGACATACAAGGAGCGTTTCAATCTGCTGTTTTCTTTCCTTTGCAATTTCACAGACATTTCATGAAGAGATAGATACTAATTGCCTCAAACACTGTACTGCCCCGAAGAGCTTACAACATGTCCCTGAGCACTGTGGTCACACACACAAACCAAAAAAAGAATGATGTACCTCCGTCCAATGTCCCCATCCCCTATGCAAGGGCAGGCAGAGTGAACTGTGACCTGGAGATATTTTATCCATCTTGTAATCACTTGTGCTTTCTCACTGGCAGAATAAAGGGATTAAAAGTCGAAAGGTTCTACTGAACAATTTTGAAATTATTCTGCAGGTGAGAAATGTGCCCAGGACCTGAAGGTGCTTATGAAGGCTTCTGAGTTTGGGAGATCTGTGGAATGGGGGAGCAGAGCAGACCACCTTCCTGACCAGAGCTCGAGCAGGCACCCTGAGCGCTTCTCCCCAAGCGCCCGCTGTGCTCCACAGGTGGTGGATGTCTCCATTCCTGGGGGAAAACAGGTGCCACCGGTCAAGGCCGTGCGTTGCTTCCCTGGGAGAGCGCAAGGGGTGTACAATATGAGCTCCCTGGTCCTTCAGAGTGCTCTTTTGGAGGCTTAACCTGGTCTGTGAGAGTATGTATGCCTTCTGCTAGTGCTTTGTGTTGCTCTCACCAGTTAGTGTCGGAATTACATGAGGGTCAAACTTTGTGATTAGTTTCCATAACGTGCCTGAAAGCTTTCTATTAGTCGCCCTTGCAGCTGGTTTGGAAGTGTGCCTTCTACTGACCAGCACCTGCAAGTACAAACCCACTGAAAATTCATTCAGTGGGACCTTTCAACTGGGATGTGGTTTTTTTTTTAAAGAACAGTGAAAGCAGACTTTTGATCAGTACAATTTTGCAAAACCTATTGCCCAAGGTATGCAGATGATGACACACAAGCCAGCTGGAATGGTTTTGTTCTGAGTATTGAGTTTCTAGGTGATGAAAACAGGGTTGTTGCCAATCATAATGTAAAAGTCATCTAGAAAACAGGAAATAGTGGTTCGTTGGAGGGGGAAATGGATCAAAACAGCTCTGAAAAGTGAAGGTTATATATTTATTTAGAAAATTAATTACAGATATAATCAAATGGGGGAAAACTTTACTCTGGAGTGCTGCATGATTTAGTAACTGGCCCCAGTTAGCAAAGCTCTGCTCCCCAGTCAGAGTGAGTCACACCTTGCTAACTTGCCTCATGATGTTTCCACGGTTCAGTCTTAGGTCCAGGATATTTTGCAGTTTCCCAGCATGTTTTTTATTCCAGATGTGTCCGCTCTGCATTTTGAGAGCCACCTGCAGCCTCCCCCAAAGGCAGATCCAGCATCCAGGCAGACAGCAAGCCGGCGAGCGGCATGAGCTCGCCTTCCCAAAGAGGAGTGCGCCAGGGCAAAATCTCAGCTGATGGCCAGCCTCTACCAACTTGCCCAGTGGTCACTTAGGCACCAGAGTTTTTCTTCTGGAGTGGGAAGCGGTAGCAGTGAGGTGACTGTCTAGTTCCCAAGCAGTCCTGGGTAACACAGTGGACTCTAGCAAGTGATGCACATGCTTTTCTTTTTCCTGAACTTGATGATTGAGTGGGTGTCCTTTAATTTATGCTGTCCAATTACAATGTTAAAATGTGGCTTGAATATAAACATATCTCTCGTGTGTGGAAGTGAAAGCTTAGAGCGTCTTCAGAATCTGCGGTCCCTGAAATCTCTAAAGACAGAAACATAAGAGCTACTCTAGTTTTTGCCAGAAAAGGATGAATCTTTTATAAGTATTATTTCTCAAAATGTAATATAAAAGTGCAGCAGGTCCCTAAGGAATAAGGATAACTTTATGTGAGAAATGTGTGAAATTCCTGCCCTCTGTATAAGAAAAGATATTTCCCTATTGACTTTTGTAATATCACATTTACAGATTTAGGCGGTTAATTTATTTCCTGGGACAGATATCTGTGGCAGGCACATCAGCTGGTACGCACGGTCCAGCCAAGCATGTTGGTGTTGGAGAGAAATCATCTCGGAGTCAGTGACTGGGTATTAATGGTGACAGAAAGGGAGGCAGAGCATGGGGCAACATGAGAGCAGGGGGACTGGACACAGCTGCACACTGCTGGGATATCATTTTTGTGGGATAGGAGAAACAGTGAACTGCTGCTTCAGTGCTCAGACTGTCTGGACAGCACGTTTTAATGGGAAAGGGGGGGTATCCTACCTCTTTTTCCAAAATGGGCACATTAGCCTTGGTGATTTCATGCAGCAGACATAATATGGCAAGGAAGGAAGCACAGAAGTTTTATTGCATATTGTGGGCTCAAGAAAGGTAGGGAGTGATGGTGGTTGTACCCAGGGAAGGGGCTGTCTCTTTGTTAAAAATGTTATTTACTTGGCAAAGTAACAGAGGAGGATAGCACAGAAGCCATAATGAAAGGCCTAGAGTAGCACAGGAGGCAATAAATGCCAGCAAAAAACATCCAGACCACCTCAAGCTGCTCATCATTACAATTTTCTCTTTTCCACTATAAAGTTCACTCATATTTCTTATTAAACCACTGGAGGTCCACTGGATCTGGAGAAGACGGGTAGTTTTTCAACTTGTCTCCAATTACTGTGCTAGTGACTCTTGCTGCTAATGCCAGATTATTTCAGGGATCAGCCCAGGTCGGGCCCCACGCAGCAGGCATTGGGGAAAGGCTGAGGCTGGGGCACTGTTGCAAGGTTGATGGGAAGCAGATTGCTGTCCTGCCATTGTTTTGGAGGTGGAGGGTTCTTTCTCATCTCGCGCTGGGTTTAAATCACAGCCATTTTGATGTACATGGGAGAAAGTCACCGAGCCAGTGTCCTAGGATGGAGTCACTCAGGATGGAGTCACTCTGTGATGAATACAACATAGGAGAGCCATGACAGCAGGCGATGAGAAGCTAGGACCTCACATTGTGTAACAGTCTGCCATCAAGGGGCCATCTTCTCGTCATAGACCACCTTGTTTCATAAGTAGAAAAGGGGGACGACTCTCAGTCTTCTCCACTCTGTTTAATATTAACTTTTTCCCTGGCTTTCATCCAGGCTGCTCCATCCAGCTCTCCCAAGACAAACCTGCTGCTCCGGGGCCAACCTTAGCCACATGGATGCAAGCTCTGCTGTGCCCCCAAGCCCTGGAGATGGGCTTTAGTCCTGCTCCTCTTTTATTCAGTAGTGTAGCTGTAGTTAGAGGAATCCTGCTTGGTCCTGAGTGTGACTGGGATTGGAGTTTCATGCTCCCGTGTGCTGGGGATTGCCTAAAAGAGTCTGCCTCTTTTGCAGCTTTCCAGCTCTTCAATCCTGACATAGCTTCTTTTGCTGCTTTCTGACAAGGGTTTTGTTGCACCTTGCTCTTTACTGCAAAATGTTCACTCAAAAAGGATAATTTTTTATACACAGTGGTTTCCAAAAATTCCCAGGCAGCTTTCATTGCAGTATGCATCAGGCAAGTGGGATAAGGATCCTGAATTCTTGCACATCTGCTTGTTTGCATCACATTGGTGAGACTTTCTCTTTGCTGTCTATTTCTATTTGCTTTTCTCTGTCACCTCCACAGAAATGTGTACAAAATTCCTACTTGACTTGTCCTGTTTCAAATGCAACCGAGAGGGATTCTCTGTGGTGAGAGGGCATGTAGATCCAGAAAAACGGGAAGTATGGGGACATTATCTCTTCTCCCTGCCCATCTCCCACCATCTGACTTGAATAAATTGACTTTTTCGGAGTTAGGTACATGGTCCTTCTTCCTGCTACATATAAACGTCAAACTTTTTTTTTTGTTCCTGCAGGAAGGGCAATGTATAGCAAGTTTGAGAAAACATTGGAAGTAGTTCAAGGAAATTGTCTAAGTATTTGGATCCTTCCTTGAAGCGAGCTGCCAGCTTTGTGAGGCTTATCCATTTATGGTAGACATCAGTTGAAGATGTCCCATAAATGTAAAAACTATAGAAAAATGGGGGTAGCGGGGAGGGAAAAAGGCAAGCACTTATAAAAGAAGAGGCTGGAGTAATGCCAGACAAGTGAGAGAGAAAAAGATACAAGTATCAGCCAGTTACAGACTCAGCTGGAGAACTGAAATGCCCACCATATAAATGTTGCTCATTTCACATTCATTTGTTCCAAATCTTTCCCCCTGAAAATTTAACAGACAGCAGAAAGGATCCATGGCTTATGGGTGATGAAAGCATCTGGCTTCTGCACAAGACACAGAAGATGAGAAAGAAAGTAACTGCATTCAAAAGAGAAGTTGGTGCTTTCTTCGCTGGCTGTAGATAAATAAGATGTTGCTCTGTGTGCCCGTAGTTTAAGGAGGGTTAGCTTGTTAACCGTGCAAGTTCCCTGGTAACAAAGCTTACGGTGGGAGGAGACTTGTGGAAAGCAATCTGTAAATTACACTGGCAAAGTGCGTGATCAGAAACAAGGGCATCTGAACTAGCAATCGCTTGGCTGAAAATGTGAAATAGGACCTGCTACAATACAAAGCCCAATTTAAATTTAATTGCTGGTTCAGAATCACTCAGCCTCAGTTTTAGGGGCTGAAGTCCTAACAGGGCTACAAACATTGACGTATTTAAGGAAACATTTGTTCCAGTGTCATCTTATTAATTAATAACTGACATCCTGGGCCTAATTGCATCTCCAGCATTCAGGGTTTGAGCTGGGGAAAGTGAGGCTGAAGGACCTTGGTGCTGGAAATCATATCTGGTAGCTAGAATCATAGAATCTTTAAGGTTGGAAAATACCTCCAAGATCATCAAGTCCAACCATCAACCTAACACCACCATGTGAACCTAAAGGTGCACAAGTCCATGGGACCTGATGAGATCCATCCGCGGGTCCTGAGGGAACTGGCGGATGAAGTTGTCAAGCCACTGGCTATCGTATTTGAGAAGTTGTGGCGGTCTGGTGAGGTCCCCAATGACTGGAAGAGAGGGAACATAACCCCAATTTTTAAAAAGGGGAATAAGGAAGACCCGGGTAACTACAGGCCGGTCAGCCTCACCTCTGTGCCTGGCAAGGTCATGGAGCAGATTCTCCTGGAAACCATGCTAAGGCACATGGAGAGCAAGGAGGTGGTTGGTGACAGCCAACATGGCTTCACCAAGGGCAGATCGTGCCTGACCAATTTGGTGGCCTTCTATGATGGGGTGACGGCATCGGTGGACAAGAGACGAGCAACTGACATCATCTACCTGGACTTGTGCAAAGCTTTTGACACTGTCCTGCATGACATCCTTCTCTCTAAACTAGAGAGACATGGGTTTGATGGACGGACCACTCAGTGGATAAGGAGTTGGCTGGATGGCCGCGCTCAGAGAGTGGTGGTCAACGGCTCAGTGTCCATGTGGAGACCGGTCACGAGTGGCGTCCCTCAGGGGTCCGTGCTGGGCCCAGCCCTGCACCCCTTTTTAAAAATTGGGGTTATGTTCCCTCTCTACTCAGCCCTCGGCCTCAGCTCCCCATCCCGCCCCTCCAAGCTTACAGAGGGAATTTTGCACAGGTCCTGGGTTGCTCCACCAGCAGCCTGCTGTATTTTACCACCCTCAGAATTTCAGGAGAGGGGATTTTAAGAGGCTCTTTCTAGCAAACTGAAATGGCACCTCTGCATATCCAGATGTTGAGGCAGGAGGCCTCGGGGTAGTGAGGGAAGGGACTCAAGCAGTTTTACCAGGACTTTCAAATGGGAAACCACAGTCTGAGACAAAGATCTGCAAGAGGAACTCCACCCTCTCCTGCAGCTTGTTGAGGTGGGAGATGGAATACAGGTACTGTTTTTCTTCTTGTTTCTCCGCAATATCAGAAGTGGTGCTACTAGCTCCATGTAGGAGAGAGAGAGGGAAAGACTTGCCTTTGTTTTCTCCCTTTTTTTTTGTGCACATTTGGCTTGTCTACCTCAGCAGACCGACCCTCACCACTCACGTGGTCTCATCGCATCCATTTTTCACATCTTTTCTTTGGTGCTCTTCCCGCACTCGCTCGCTATCTGTAAAGTTTCATTTCCTCAATTCCCCACCACAGGCTGCTCATCTGCAACAAAACCGTCAGCCCAAATGAAGAAAGGTAAGATCAGGAGGCGAGGCTGGCCTCGGCTGCTCCTGGGGGTCCCATTCTCGCCAGGGTTTTCGAGTTCTTCTGGCTCATTAAGCAAACCTGAGTGAGAAGGGGCACGCAGCTACTGCTCTACCTGCTGTCACCAGGGTGCTATCCTTCAAAAGAACACCTCCTCAAGGACAGCACTGTCACTGCTGCTGAATTTCACTTAAAAAAAAAAAAATAATAATCAGGCTGTAAGATGACACCAGGAACCATTTTTCCTTTCTTTTGCTCTTAGTAACAAGGAAAGGAGCAGACTCCATCAATAATTTTTGTCTGGATTTTGAAGAATCCTGTGCTGTTTCCTACCAGCCCCCTGCTCTTTCATTAAGGCACCCAGACCGTGACAGGGAGAAGAGGGCAAGGTATAGCACCGGACGCTGCTTGCACGATGCCTGGTCCTTTCCCACCCTGATGCAGTGACTGCGAAAATACCAGCTGCATCTCTGCAGGACCTGCTCTCAGAGCTGAAGAGCAAGCCTGTTGCAGGACCCCATCTGAAGAGGCTGGTGAGCCTGGAGCAGCCGGCAAAGCACCCACGGCAGAAACATTGCTGGGTTTCTGCTGCACTGGGACACATTCGCAAGAGTAACAAGATGTTTTCCTGTTTGAACTCAGTTTGATTTGCATCCTCTGGCAAATTATTTAATAAAGTGCCATGCAATTGGTATTGCAGTGTAACATTCAGCATATTTTGCAGCTAGAGACATGCAGGTAAAAAGGGCTGAAACTAGCTGCAAAGAGAACATGCTGTTTCCTGAGATGCGAATAGCCAAGGAGCAGTGTGCCAGCTGTGTCCAGTCTGGCTGCTGCACCCATGAAGCAAGGGATAAAGCCTTACACAGGGCAATTAAAAGCGCTGTCCCACATAGTTCCCTGAGCAGAGGAGAGAAGTACACTTGGTTTTCTACAGGTTTGTGCCCTGTCACTGCCTGATTCTGGTGTCTGAGAAGGTGTTAGGTCTGACAAGAGCTTTTCCCAGCATTGAAGCTTTTATGTTCTGTCTGCTGCTTTCACTGTCTCATAAGACAGGTGGCCAAAACTGGGGGAGCACAGCTAGGGTCTGACATCTCTGCCTTCTACACCTTTCCACTTCCACCTTTGCACCCCTTGCTCTTGTGGCCTGTTAGGTCTGTTTGACATGAGCCAACAAATCCAAAAGTCATATGAGGAGTGAAGGAGAGCCCGAGTGTGTGAATACATGAACTTTTAGTCTGCAGGAATGTAGACTTAAAAATCAGCAACAATGAACCACCTTTTTGTGACGCATGTCTCGGGCACAAAATGATGTCACTGAAGGAAAACTCACCCATCTTACCCTCACTGGCACTGCTACCTCCCATAGTCTCACTGGCTGACATGATGGCTCCAGGGCAAGGTAGACAGAGTCTACGCAGTGATGGATGCTGGTATACGTTGGTTTGGATGCTGCTACTACTTTTGGTTCTATCATGGAGAGTTAAATCTCTGCTGTGCTGCAGGAAGATAATGGTGTATGGCTACCAGCTCTAACAGAAGACTACAGCTCATTAGAAATCCATATTTTTACAGCCTACAACAAAACCACATTCACTCCTCCTTGTATCTGCTTGCAGGCTTCGCTGTAGCATGGCTCTGTGTAGGGAAGACTCACAAACACCTCTTTTGAATACCTGAGGATCAATCTCCTTGGGAGTGGCTCCAAGCAGAAGAAAAGGCGCTTGTATTTTCTCCAGCTTTTTCTAAACTGCTTGTGAGAATGTTTAAAACACAGGACAGGTGCCAAAATTCAACTACTTTAGGAACAAAGAGGAGAAACACATTATTTTGTCCAAACAAGAAGTACTGAAACATTTTGCCCACTTTTACCTGAGAATCAACACATGGCAGTGGTTGGGATATGGATGATGGGAGTGTGAGGAGCCTGGACCCTACCATCAGCTGGCCTTGTCCCAAGCAAGTCACTTCACATGCCTGGTTGTCTTCCTGCCTCCTGGAAGGGATGCTGTGGGACATGTGGGAGACGTGAGACACTGAAAGGGTTGGAAGTTCCTCCCTTGGGATCTCACAGGGAGGCTGCGACAAGCGCAGGAATCTCAAGTCTTTCTCACCTGTGAAGCTTGAGTTTCCACTTCCAAAAAGGCAACACTTTCTTCTGCAATGCAATGTACTATTAACCAGAAATATCCTGAATGCAGGATAAGAGATAGATGGCCATTGCAGGTAGGCATGAGAGATCAAGGGTGGGACTCACCTTAGCATTGTAGGTATCTAGATATGAGCTTGTTTTCCTGGGTTCATTTTATAAACAGGAGAAACACGTACACTTAGGACATGATTAACCTCACCCTAATGTTGGGTGTAAAATAGAAAAGTCAAACCAAACTTTTAGAAATTGGATTAGTTCTGGATTAAGACACCTAAATATACGTCTCTACAAGGAAGTGATAAAGCTCCCATGATCATCAGATTGCACCTGGTCAGTGGACCCTAGGGCCACTAAGCCCACCACAGACTACATCTGTATCTGGCCAGCAGAGTGACTGCAGACCTTCAACCATATTGGCTAGATCTCCGCTGATACCATGGGAGGTCAGATATCTGGCACAGAGACATCTCTATACAAAGGTCTGAATGTAGGCATTTAGGTGTGTTAATTTGTTATTGAATTATTCCCTATAGCTAAGCCTCGTTGCCTAAAATAGTCATCTAGTGCCACCTGAGATGACCTGAGGTGCCCAAGACATTTTGGCAGATGTGACATCGGGTATAAGAGAGATCATACCTGAAATGACCAGAGGCACCTATACTGAAGTGAGGAACAAACTGAGGTTTGAAATTAGGTGGAGTGAATCCCATTCTTGGTTCCCACAGCTAGCACAGATATTTGTGCTGTTTGCTTCTCTAATGATTGGTTTGGGAAAATGAGCCTTTCTACTCAGTTCTCATTGGCTGGACTGTCTCAAGGAGTTTAGGTAGAAATTGTCTTCCTGGGGTCAAAATGGGCAAGAGAATTCCTCAGAGAAGCAGCTTCTTCTCACTTCAATCCCAAAGGCAATAGTGAAGAAGAGAAGAGCTTTGCAAATTGCTGTAGAAGAACTTAATGCCGCGGCTGAAAATGATCCTGACCTTTCTTTGAGCAATGATGAGATGGGTGCTCTCCATGCAATGTCATTAGGCAATCACATCCAGACATGCAGAGAATGTTGGTTCATTGCTTTTATTAGCAAAAATTGCTGCTGTCTGCTTCACTAAACACTTACCTTTCATGTACTATGTGGTGCTGCTTTGGTATTCATGATGAGGAGATGCGTAATGCCTCATGTCCCTGAATACTACCCAAGAGGAGCATACAGGTATAGAGTTTTGCTTCCAGATCAGGCAATGCTTCTTGTTTTGCTCACCTGCTCTTTAGACCACCATCTCTGAGTGATCACAATCAAAGGGCTGCCCTGCTGTGCACAGAGAAGTTGGGGAAAATAGTCCTGTTACTGGCTGAAAAGTATCCCCTCCATGTCCCATTTAGAAACATGAGTGTCCTGGTTCTGGCTAGGATGGAGTTAATTTTCACCTGAGCTGGGAGAGGAGCTGGAGCTGGAGGCTCCTGTGGCTGGGGGACACAGCTGGGACAGTCACCTAATTAGCCAACAGCTGGGATAGTTTACCCAAATTAGCCAAAGGGCTCTTCCACACCCTGTGACATCATGCTCGGTGTATAAAGTGGGGACGGTGCTGAGGGGCAGGTTTTGCTACCTGGGAGGGAGCTGGGCATCAGGCTCCACTGTGAACTGTTGTGCTGTAAATTAAGTGCTTAAGTATATTCTGGTTTTGTTTTCCATCTGTTTTCTTATCCTCTGTTGTTCTCTTGAACTGCTTTTTTATCTCAACCTGGGAGTTCTGCCTTCTTTTTGTTCTTCATTGTCCTCACCATCCCAATGGGGATGGTGGCGGGGGGTGAGGCAGAGGGGCAAGTTGAGTGTGCAAGGGTGTGGTATTTTAGCTGCTGAGTGGGGCTAAACCATGACAGCGAAATTCCCCTGCAGGATGTGCTTTCCTGAACAGCTGAAGGAAAGACAGACAGGATTACAAGAAGTTTGTATCTTTTCCACAGATGGCTGTTGGGTATGTAGGTCTGGGAGACATGAAGCTTGTCAGGAGTTGGAGGCAAGGGCTGCAAGTGCTGGCAGGGACTCCTGGGTCACTAGAGTCCTTCTGCAGCTGGGACCAGTGGCCCTACTGGGATTGAAGAGTATTCTCCTTCAGTTGCTGTGAAATGGGCACGTTTTCTACTCAACTGCATTTTTCCACCTTCCTTTGGCTTAAGGCATGAATAGCTTGTTCCTTCCCTATGCATCATCCCTGTGCTAGTCCAGGCACGGGTTTGCATGAGATCTGGTATAAAACAAGTTTAAAAGATCATTCTCTGGAATTACTGTTATAAAATGTAATGTGATATTTTTACCTTCAGCCCTTGCAGTTACTGGAGTGCAGGTTAAAAGCTGCATTTATTGCAGGCATTTATTTTTATTAAGAGTGGATTTTTGCAGTCCATCAAAACTACTCATCTTGGGAGAAAATGCACCGTAGCTCCCTCTGCTATCAGCTAGAGTTGCCAGCATGGTGAGCTGTGCTGCTCATTATACAAGAGAGGCACCAACACATGATGTAGGGCAAGCAGGAAATGGCCTAGGACAAGGGGAAATGGCCTCAAGTTTGCATCAGGGGAGGTTTAGGTTGGATATTAGGAAACACTTCTGTACTGAAAGAGTGGTCAGGCACTGGAACAGGCTGCCCAGGGAAGTGGTGGAGTCACCATCCCTGGAGGTGTTCAAAGAATCTGTAGACCTGGCACTCCAGGACATGGTTTAGTAGGCGTGGTGGTGGTAGGTTGACAGTTGGACTTGATGATCTTGGAGATCTTTTCCAGCCTTAAGATTCTATGATGATAAGCACAGTGCAAAGCACGAGTTGTTAGAAACATCCTATGGGTCACCAGTGTTGATCCCAGGGCAAGTGTTTCTTTCCATCCCATGCCTTCCACGGAGGCAGACTGCTGTGCACAGGGTGCTCCTTAGGATCCTCTGAAGTCACAGCAGAACCTCTCCTGCCCAGAGGGGACAAGAGTTCACCCTTCCTGCAGCGCTCGCCCAGGCATTGGGGTGGGGAGAGGGGTTTCCCTGCTCCCTCCTCTCTGGGATCTGATGGGGCAATGTGGGAGGCAGGGCTGGAAATTATATTTCCAGATGACAATGTCTGAGAGACAAGTAGGGAAAGCTTACCCTGTGTCTAGCCCTGCATTAAGTGATGAGAAGCCATAAATGTAAAGCAGTTTCCTGCTGTTATTTTTAAACTAAGAATAAGAAAATGATAGAACCGGGTCAGACTGGAGCTGCACCATCCTTGGTTGTCCAAAGCTGGTGCCTTAGGGCAAGTACAAGGACAGGGCAAACATATACTGAATTCCCTCCCAAAATGCTTTCCCAGGTTCTTTGTACTACAGTGATTTCCTGAACTGAGGCAGTGCCTTTGTTTGTAGCCTGTAATTTGCTTCCTTGAATTTGCCCTCTAAATTGCATCGAGTTGTCATAACTTGCCTTGAAGCCACCAAGCTTTCCAGCTGCTGAGCCGTGGGTCAAGCCCAGGCTGTGGCAGCAGTCAGAGCCGCCCCAGGAAAGCCCTTCCGAGGTAACACCCTGACTTTGAGGGACAATCAGACAAACCCTTCTGTCCCTCTGGCCTCCCTGGCCAACCCACAATTTGATGGCATGTTTTTCCAGCCTGCCCAAGAGCTTTCTCCTGGCTGTAAGAGGATGTTGTGCTGTCACCATCCACTGTCAGACAGCAGCAGTTTTTGCTCATCTACTGTCTTCCCCCACTGCTGGGAAGCACGTTTGCCTTTTGGAATCTGCAGCAGCGTAACACAGTAAACTTTTCCCTCAGTGTACAAGAATGGAGAATCAAGTCACAGTTGGGCTTGTAATTAAGTAATAACAACAGCTTGTATAGTGCAACTGACTTCTTGTCTTTGCTGTGTCAATTTGAATACTTTACACTGAGATCACTTTGTGAACGCTCCAGTGGGGTCTTGTGTGTCAGCACATGTGGCAAGGAGTTTTAAGAGGTTTTGCCAAAGGACAGTGTCACAAGCATCAAGAGCAGAGAGAGGACAAAAAAATTGTTATTGCTAATATTTAACATATTTCCTGACCACCACATGTTTAATACTTCAATAGTTGCAGAAGAAAGCAACATTTCAGTCAAAGGAGTGCTCTAGGTTGTGGCTCTTTTCCTTCGGGAGCTGTTAACTCTCAGAGTTTCTGAGGTGCCACCAGCTGCCTTTACCATCAAAGGAGAACATGATAAAGGCAACGCAGTGTGGTGTTCAATGCCAGTCCGTATCCTCTGTCCCGCAGCCTCATGGCCACCAGCAGCCCACACCGTAGAAACCAGTGCTTTTCCCCAGGCAGGGAGCAAACCTGGGCTTGGGCGTTCTTCCTCGGCTTCTGTCAAATTCCTCCACGAAAGTTTGTGGTGCCAGGCTTTGTTTAAAGCAGACCAAAATGTAAAGCTGGAAGCAGTGAGCTTTCATATTGGGTTTTTGTGCCAAATCCAGTGTAAACCTTGCATTTCCCTTCCCTGACTGCAGCCAGCCTGGGAATGTTCCCGGGGATGTTTAATTTTGGAAGGTGGAAGAGACACCGAGGGTGTCCCTCACAAAGCACTATGGGGAGGAAAATGCACACTGCTGAAGACAGAAGGAAAAGACTGATGCTTAGGATAGACAGAGCCTTTCCATTTGACTCCTGCTGTGGCAAGCCTGTTGCTTTTAACCCTGAAAGTACACTCTCTGCAGTCACATGAGACTTTTATTTGGTAAAAATCAGAGCCCCATGGCAGGCTTTCAGGTGGTTCCTGAGCTGGCTGAGCATGCCCGGGGAGAGTAACCACAGCAGCACTGGACAATATGGTAAATACGGTACTGCAGGTTTGCTCTGATCTGATGTTAGAGGTTCAGTGTTTGCATGAGAGTTGTACGTTGCCAATGTTGAAGACTGGAAATTTTATAGTCAATCTGTAAGTCTTGTCATATGTAATAGATCTGTCTGAACTGAGCAGATACTACTAGTGTTATTAAAAATAAACTAGTTTTTAATATTGCAAATAAATGCATTTAACGGAGGTTAGGGCTGGGAGCTCTCTGTTTTTCTTACCCTACAGCAGACTGTGTAAACTACTGACTGGATAAGACTAGAGAAGCGAGTCGCTCATTAGTCAAGCTTACAAAGTTTTAACTTAGGGAAAGAAGTTTGAAGCAGAGAAGCTTCCAGCTGCAGACACTTGTCACCAGAGGCTCCTATCAAGTGGCACCCTTCCCACTATGTGGGTGAGCAGCCCCAATTTCATTCCCAGCAATGTCAGCTCTGACCAATCCAATCACACCGGGCTCTGAAGTTTGGAGATTTGAAGTGTAATGAGAAATTTGTAGATGTCATAGTTTGTAGATTTTGTAAAACTTTGTGGTTGTTTGTAGTAACAAACAAAGCTTTACTTGCCTTATATTTTCTGAGCTACGAGGATGCTCTTGGACCACATCTTTAGGCTGAGAGGGCTTTGAGTCTTCTCTGTAAAAAGAGAGAGTAGGGAGTCTTCCGTTATCACCGGCCTGAAGGAGCATGAAATTGAAAATGTCAGCCATTGCCAGGCTTATCATAAAAGCATGAAAATTGCTTATTCCCTTATGTCTAGCAATGTATGCAGGCAGGACTGGGACCAGTATTTTGCCCACGCGCGAGAAAGCAGATGCCTGGACAAACCCGCATTCGAAAACGTATTTCTGCAGTTTTTTTTTTTTTATTGACCTTTGTTAGCACATGACCCTTGCCAGAAGCTGTGAAGAATGCTGTATAGTCCCTTCGTACTCTGTGTATGGTTGTCTGTTTGTTTTCTTTATTAAAATCTAGACAGAGGAAAATGGACCAGATTCCACTCCATTATCCCTGCTCAACTTCATCAGCTGCATGGAGTTGTGGCGAAATAACAGCTTATGATGGAGTACATCCAAAATCCCACTACTAACATGCGTGGTAATGGATGCTATAAAATTGCAGAGAGTAAATGTTTGGCAACTCTCCTCCAAGGCAGCTACCTTGCGCCAGCAGCCTCGTGATCCAGTTCAGTCTCCAAGCTCAGGAGTGCTGCATATGAAGCAGAGGGAAGTTTATTTTGGTATTGGTAGCCCTTCTGAGGTGAGGAAGGATTTGCAGAACCACAGAATCTGGGAGAAAAAGTCAGGTTGGCAGGGACCTCAGGAGGTCATCTACTCCAAATCTTCTCTGAAAGCAGGCACTGACTGATGGGTGCAAGCTCATGCCTTCATCTCATGTATCTGCAGGATGCAGGGTTAAGGTGGCTGTGGTGGGATACACTTGTTAGACATCTGCAATAGGGACCTTGCCACCTGAGCCAGCTCCCTGTGCTTTATTCAGGGCCAGTGGAGAGAAACGGGCATGACGAGTTTTTTGTCCTGCTTTGGAGATGCTGAGCCAGCGGTAGTCAGGTGAATCCCACCCAGGAGTGCACATCTGTGGTGAATTTCTTCTTGCTTTATAGAATCATAGAATGATTTATGAATAGAATTTATGATCAATGGTAACAGGGAAAATGACAGCATGAGAAAGCTGCCTTTGGATGAAAAACCTAAAATGAAAAATAAATAAAAAGCTCTTTTTTTTAAAAATTTTTCTTTTCTGTTTTTTCTCTCCTTTCTGGTTGATCGACAGCCCCGGGGCAGATGAGCCACCTGCCCCCCACCCTGGTCCCCGGGGAGATGCAGTCCCCCAGAATGGCGGGGAGGAAGCGAGGGCGGCCCCCGCTCCAGCCAGCACCCATCAAAATGGCTGTTCACAACCTCTACTCAGCACCAGCCGGTGCTTTGCCAATCGTCAAGATCCCAAAGAAGAGAGGGAGAAAACCCGGGTACAAGGTAGATAACATGATTTTCATACTCCTCCTCCATCTCCTGCTGGTTTTATACATTTTTTCCTAGAATTTCAGGTGAAATACAGGAATGGAGGCAAAGTTGTGCAAGTGTGGCCAGAGCAATGCAAAAAAAAAAAAAAAAAAAGTAAGACAAGCCAGTTTCTCTTCTACCAGAGCTGGTAAAAAATAGAGGGAATCTAAATTTTTTTTTTTAAAGTTTACAGTTGGTTTAATTTGCATAGTTTGAAAATAACTTGTATCCCACAGTGTTGTGCGAGATGTCTGTGCACCTTCTGGGAAGTGTTTTTCTCTCATTTGTCACTTTTTTATTCTCTCTCACTAATACTGTTGGCCCCAGATGTTGCCCGGCTCTTCCCTGGGTCTCTCCTGGTTCACAGGAGGCAGCAAGGCCCCATGCGCAGTGCTGCCGGCTGAGCTCCAGGCACAGGGACCAAATGTCTCAGCTCCTTGGGTTTGGGCTTTTATCTAGAGCAGGCTACCCTTATCATTGTCCTTCCCAGCTTTTCACCTCCCATCAGACCTTCTTCTTCCCCCCATCCTCCAAACTCCCTCCTCTCTCTTTCCAGGCAAGCCCTCCTCACCACCCCTCTGCATTCCATTTCCAAAATCCCCTACTCCTCCGCATCCCCCTGTGCAAGACCTACAGCAGTAGACATCAGAACCTCAGCCCTTAATGCTTTGGCCTCATCTTCTGCCTTTTCCCATGTTGCTCCATGCTCCCCCTCCTTCACCTGTATCCATCTCTGCTATGGGGACACATTTTGAAGTGTGTTTCAGTCTGTGCTGAAAGCAGACCTTGCATAGTGAAGAAACAGTTCCAGCTGCAGTTTCCCATTTCTTTTGAAAAGCTTTAACTTTGGTAATGGGAATCAAATAACAGCAGCTGCCATTAATACTAACAGCAAATGGTTAACATTATTTGGTTAACCATTATAACCAAATAATGGTCAGCCGAGCAGAGCCAACCTGACAGCAGGCTCAGGTGTCCCTCTTGGGGTTACTGCAGAATTTTGCAACCGTCATCCAAAACAGAGCTGCATGTCCAAGCTTAGACTGGGGCAAATATTCTAGTGTTTTGTAAAATGTGAGGTATGGAAATACTTATTATTTTTCACTTCAGTATTGGGTTAAAACTCTGGGACGGAAACACCTGAATTGTTTTAATTGAGGTAAAGGTTAATACAAGTTTATTATTTATTGTGTTTATTTTACTTTATTTATTACAAGTAATAATTTAAATTATTACCTGTAAAGCTGGGTCACTTGTAGGCTCTTTAGATCAAAGCCATCCAAGTCTGGGATAATAATACTTCGTAGATGTGGTGAAATTGAGTCCCTGAGATGATTAAGTGATTTGCCAAATACCACAATGACCTTGTATGCCGAATTTTGGCAGACCCCATCCCTTCTGCCCCTGCTTATCTTGCTGACTTCCATTTCTTACTCCTGCATTTACATTTTATTTGTAATTTGACAAAAAAAATGCACCCATCCACCTCTGAAAAAGCCTTTCACCAACCACCACATATTTGTGAGTGGGAGAAGCAAAAATGGAGACTTAAATTTCCTAAAATGCTGCAGTAACATTGTGCTTCGGACTCAGGTGGCCAAGCACTCAGTTGCTGCTGGCCCTCTCTTCTTCTGAAGGGAAGCTTTTCCCCCATTTTGGTTGGTTTCCCCTATACAAGTTGGGTACCACACATGCATCCTCCTCATCCCCGGGGACTTAGCGGGGAGGCAGCGGCATCCCTCCTTCGGCAGTGAATCTGGGATGATGTTATTTCTTAGTGAGTGACAGTGAGTAAAAAGGCATCCTTTTATAACCGATGGCTTAAGTTTCTGGAGCTGACACTCGTGAGCTGTAGCATCTGTGGCATCTGGCCTGGCGCTGTTTATTTGCACTATAGGATTCGTACACCGAAGCGACATTTTCTGTGAGGCGTCTTTGTATGCTGTGCGCTCAGCTGAAGTAAACCCCTCTCCATCAGAAACACTTCCCCAGTGCGAGTCAAAGATTACATTTTTTTGATGGGAATTCTAGCTTGATTTAATTAGCTTGCTAATTGCATGACTTTCAGATACCCTGAGACTTAAACGCATTTTAAAAAATGACTCCCTGCCCAAATGGCAGACAACCAAGTTCTTTACAGCAACCAGATAGCTGAATTATTACAGAACAGATGGAAAAATACTTCTGAATTTTTAGCAAACTAGGAATTTACAGCCTAGATTTAAATTTTGACCAAGATGTGAATAACAGACATTTTTTAATCACATGCTCTTTATAGCCAGATGACCCATTGCCTGTTTTCATCGATATTAAAGCAAATATCTGTGTCTTCCTAAAATGACATTTCAACACACTTAACCAAGCAAAGTCCTTTTCCTTGCTATCCTGTTTATTTTTTCACAGCTTTGGTTATAAAATTTCATCAGCTGTTTTTCCAGAAATAGTTTTGTACCCAATGTGGAGCTATTTGCCATAAAATGTTACATTTTCCCTAAATACAATATTCTTTCTGACTGTCTAAATCTCTAGGAAAAAGTCTATTCTAGCAGCCAGAGGGGAGGTTAGTAGATGGATTGGTTTTATTTGTCTGGCTGTAAGTGAGGGGCAGCCCCGAAGAGCTGCCTAGACAGCCTGTACGAGGGAAGGCTTTGTCAGCATCGTGGGGGAAATTGCAGTGTTAGAAGACATTGGAGCGACATGCGCGAAGAGCAGTGCTGCAGCATAGACCACCGCATCCCTCCCAGAAGGCAACAAAGGGATGGCCCCATCTGAGCAGCCCGAGGGCAGTTTCTCCTTGCCATGCTACCACCGCAGATCCCGCCTAGGGAGGTGGTCCCAGCTGGGACCTTGCAAGCTCTGGCCAGGTGAGGTGGGCAGCGAGAGTCACCCTGTGCAGGATGGCGTGTGAAGTGACAATTTCCATTATCAGGCATAGGTTCCCCTGCTGCTCTAGAAGTCACTATTACTGATGACAAATAAGCAGTCAGGATTTGGACACACTGGGACTGAGGTTGCACAGACAACCTTAAAGTGCCCTGATCATTCACCTCTTCTGTGATATAGACTTGAATTTCAAGGTTGCATATGTTCCTCTTAAGGTTACCTGCTTCATTCCCTGCAAAACACTTAGGGGATGTAGGAGGCTGTGTGCAGACTCCCCCGCATCATTTGCTGTGCAGAAGAAAGGTATTGCACGGCGCAAGAAGAAAAGGTGAGAAAGACCTTGGACTGTGTTTTACCTTGATCCCTCTCTGCCCCAGCGACTGAGCTGAGCCCTGACTTGCCTTGTGCTGAGCCTCCTTGCCTGCAGCCAAGTCCACAGGGAGCTCAACATATAGCCAAGGACCCCAAAACAGGTACTTGGAAGCTCTGTGCTTCCCTAGTGCAGGTTTAATGGCACCTTTCTGCCCAGCCATTGGAAGCCACATGACAGGACCAGGTTGGCCCAGGCACTCACCTTGGTGAACATGTGCAGGGGCTAGAAGTGGTTTTCCCTTCAGCAGCATAAGTTCTTGTGGCCAGGAGGTGCTTCTGCCCTCCTGGCTGGAAGGACACAGGTCTGCCGGAATGGGGTGAACCCTAGGTTTTTCTAGTAAACATTTTGTCAGGACAAGGGACAACCAGAACAGGGAACAAGGAGCCATAAAGATGAGGACCTATGATCTAAGTGGTTTAAGAAAAGTACAGGAAAAGTTTGCGCTGTGCTTCATCTTGTTTCTTTCCTGTGTGTTTTACTATACAAGCTGGCAGAAAACTTGTTCAGAAGTTAAAAAAAGCTGTCTTGGATATTTTCTTCCCCCTCTCACTTTTGTTTTTTTTTGGTGTGGGATGACAGAAATAGCAGCTAGATGAATCCTGACTGCTCCAAAGGGGTGTGCATATTGTAGCATGGACTCCAGGACTCAACAGGGTCCTCCCCATCTGTGGCCACAGCATGCTCAGACAAGCCTGCAGCATCAATGGCACAAAAGCCCACACTCTCTGCATCTTATGCACTGTGAGTTTGGTGAAGCAGATGCACTTATCTCCTACCCTAAACTCCTGATCAGCTTTCTCTGATCTCTTTTCCATGGTAGAAGGTCCATACGAGGCGGGGAGTGGGTTGTACATCTTGTTTTAAAGCAACCATTGCCTTTTACATCTCATGCTGTGGATATTAAAACTTATAACGTGATATTCAAAAGCTGATCTGAATGCCTTACCGTGAAGATTTCCCAAAGTGCTCTGACAGATTGTCTCCTTTTCTCTCTTTGTTTCTTCTTCACCACTTTTTTTCACTTTCGTGCATATGAGCTCTCTATTGCAAAGCTCTCAGTCAGCCAGCTGGTTGGTTGGGTTGGCTTTTTGATAAAGAAGAATCAGTCCAAGAAAAGACATCTTTAAATGAAATACACTTAGTGATACTCAGGGACTACACAGGGTTTCAGTGGCCAGGAGGTATTTAAGCCATGTTTGCTAGTGTACTGTCTCTTGTAATCAGGCATTGTTTTATTTTGATATAATGAAGGCACATTCTCTGTTACCCCTAATAAAATGGCATTTATCTCTATCCAGAGGCTGTAGAGCACACACTGTTGCAATTAAGTTTGCAGTAAACTGTTTGCTAAAACAGCAAACTGCCAGGAAGGAGCTTCCAAGCTAGAGAGTTTACACAAGTCTTGTCCTCTGTTTATTTACTCCTGAACATAAGCCTGCCTGGGCCTCCAAGAACCAGGGAACAGGCAGAGAAAGAGGTCTACCAGGCACTGTCCCACCTCCACTCGGCTGATGGGCTGATGATGCTGGTGGGGCAGCACACACTCAGATGATGATGAAGCTCAAGGGCTGGAGAGGACGCTTGTGTGCCTGTGTTTGGGGCTGCAGGGCTGTGAGCCAGTAAGGATGTTAAGGAGCCAACATGCAAGAGAAACAGAAGTTATTAGGTGTGCTGTCTCCAAAATAGTATCTACATAGATATCTGCATGTGTGAGTGCATATATATATACACATATTTATATATACGTATACATAAATATATATACAAATATATGTACATATCTATATAAATTTATATACTTTTATATCTATGTATATATACTATTATTATATATGCATATATGCGTATGATCAAAAGCAAGCCCAGAAGCCTAGCACAGGGTTTACTCAAAGTTTCACAGTGCGAGCCCACTCCACCATAGAAAACTAAGTCATTGACATGTTGCTACAGAAAATAAGAAATCATGCTGCTCCCCAGCTTCTCACATGGGATAAAACCCAAACTGGATGGGAACCTTGATTTTTTTGAAACATCATTTTTCTCCCATTTATTTTAATTTCTTTGAAAACAAACTGACAGCACTTTGCTTTTGTTTTTTCCTTATCCCAGTCTGAAGACAAGACAACCCTACAAAAACAGGACAACACAGGCAGATGAGGACTGGCACTAGCTAGGGGCAGCTCAGGGTCCATAGTAGCCTACGACTGCCATACAGCAGGAGGTCAAATCCATAGTTTGTCTTAGATTAAGTTATTGAACATTTTCTCCCTTGTTCAGGCTAAATCCAAAGGGATTTAGCTCACTGCAGGGGAGGGGAGCTGGTGGCACCATGTGGAGGTGGTGCCTGGCACTCCTGAGACAGGTGGGATACAGCTTCCGCCCCAGGGATGGAACAGTGCCCTGCACGGGATGGTGCCTGGATAAGGAGCCAGCCTTTATTTCCATCTGGACTTACTGTGCCCATCTTTCCACAGAGCCTGCTCTGAGGGAAACTCTAGGTTGTGTAAAGGAGCAAGTTCAGGAAGGCCTTGGTGTGGGGGTCTGGCAGGCAAGAATTACACCCATCTCAACAAAGGTGGCCTTTTTGTTGTTTTGGTGGGTACCATTCCAGCACAGGCTACTGTGCTACTGAAAGCAAGAGAGACCTTAAACTCTCTCTCTTAGTGAAGCCCTTGTTGGCATAAGACTAACTGGGGAATGAACCAAACCCCCAACGATTTAATGATTACAAATTCACTCAAATGGCACTAAGTCCAACAGCCTTCCCTCTCCCTTCCCCAGCTTTCTGTTTTTACTGTTACACTGAATCAGTGACCGTTATTTTAGATAGTTGTAATCATAATCACGGACAACATGAATCTTTACCCAAAATGACCTGCTCTCCACCAGGACTTCCTCAAGGTTTAGTTTGTAGGTAGTGGTCTGACTTCATTTCTACCTAAGATACACTTTGTACATTATTTCCAGCTTGGGCATAAGCTCTGAGAGAAGCAATGCTCTGCAAATTTAGTAGGGTTAACAACGCCTTTTCATTCTTACGCATTTTTACCTTACGCGCTTACAGCATTTACGCATTTACAGCATTTTTACCTCTGGCCACTGAAAAACAACAGCAAAAAAATCACCTGCCGGAAGAACAGCTCAGTGTAGTATATGTAAATATATAAGCCAGCCAGCTGTGTGCTTGGGTGTCTGCTTTCCCCTCTCTTCCCTTAATAGTAAAAGGAAAAGCAAGAGTGATACCTTCAGGTAACATCCATCGCGTCAGCCCTTTGTAATTATGAGGACCTGATCCTCACTTGGCTGGTGAGACACTGCCAGGTACAGGCAGCATAAAGATGCAGTGATATTGCACTGCAAATTCCCATTGTGTTTCACTTCTCCAAGCCAGGCTGCAGGTCATGAAGATTACTGGGTGCAACAGTGCAACAATTTGTATTTACTACCTGGTAATAACACACTACGGACCACGATCTGAGCTTATTTACAAGGGTGTCAGCCCAAAGTAGCCTCTTGGTGCCACTGGATTTACACAAGACTTACACCCTGTAACCAAGAGCAGAATTTGGCCCTAAATTATGATGTAGTTAAAGACCCCGTGTTTCTGGGTTGCAGAGACTTGTTTACGCCCACATGAAATGGGTCGTAAAATGCCATTGCGCTGATTTGTTAGAGTGTTAGACCCAATTTGCTCAGGTGTAAATAACTACTCGGTGAGTGGCATAATATTTACATCCTGTAACTTAAGGCGTTGCTGTCTGCTGCAAATCAGTCAGGCTTCAGGCTCCAGTATCCTCCTGGGAGCAGAACGGATGCTCCTGGCCTGGAGAAAGTGATGCAATAGCAGATTGCTAATGAGTGAGACTTCATGGGGAGTGACATACACAGAATAAAATTGGAATGCCTTGTGTATACTTTCATTACCCAGCCAGTTATTTTTTGCAGCTGAAGTCTCGTGTCCTGATGACTCCCTTAGCGATCTCTCCGCCGAGAAGCACACCGGAACCGGATATTAGTTCCATCCCCCAGGATGCAGCTACGATACCCAACTCAGCCACCCCACAGGCTCTCACAGGTATGCAACTTCAAGTGCTCCTTGGCCAAGGGGTGAGCAGGAACCATGGGCTGACAGCCAGATGCTGTGCTTTCCAGAACAGCCGGAGCTCATGAAAATGGGGTGTTTGCAGATTAGACTAGCAACCAGTGACAAAGAACAGAGACGTTCCGCAAGACAATATTTTGATTGCCATGTGTCAAGTTTAGGGGAGATGTTAGATCCATCCCTCTTGAAATGCGAACACCAACATCCCGTGAATGCTACCATTTTATACCCAACAGTCACCCCATCAAATGTATTGCAATGACCAGATTAAACCCTGGTGTGAACATGAAGCATCTGTTACAGCCGTGGGGAGAAGAAGGACAGAGGAGCCATAGTCTGATTGTAGGCAGGGTTACCAGCACATAAACCCCACTGCCTTATCACACCGGCAGACACAGTCACTTCTGACTGTAGTCAGGGAAAACACAGCCTTATTCTTTTTTTACTTATATTACCAGAAGTAACATAGGTCAATGCTTTTAAACTGGTGTAAATGAGAAGAAAATCAACAAGACAGTTGATTTACCCTGAGGTTACAGCTGAGAAATGAATTAGATAACATTAGAATCTAAACACAACACATAAATCCCATTATTTCTTAGCTGGGATGCACAGAGGAGAAGTTTTCCATCTGCTCTGGTAGCAGAATTGTACTAAACGTAGTGACGATGACCATAATAATATATTTTACTCTCATTTATCCCTTCACACGTGAAGACTGCAAAGCGCTTGGCAAACAGCCAAACGGTGTTTCACAGCATTACCCTGAGAGGTGTGCATGGTGCTGCTTTTGGAGGGGGACAGGGAGGCACAGTCCACCAGCTCCACCAGATTGCCGAGATGGCCACAGAGGCAGAGGCTCTATGAGTCATTTTGGGCTCTGCAAGTGCGGCACGCTGCACCTCCATCTGCCCATCCTGTGCCACTGGCACCTTTTCTACCAGCACTTTCCCAACAGTGCGTGTAGGCTCCCACTAGAGCAGGGTTTGCAGGAGGTGCAGGCACGCTCAAGCCAACTTTTGCCTCCCTGTCTGCACTGAAAGGACCATAGGGGCCCCGGCTCCCCAGCAAGGGACCCAGCATACTGCTTGCAGGCTGCGGAGTCCCTCCCACAGCCGAGCCCCAGATGAAACCAGTGGCTTGTCACAGCAGAAGCCACATCCTGCAGATTTGGCAAGGTTTGGCACGGTGGCACACCAGGAAAGCTGCACCCTGACAGCCCCTCGCATTTCATGTGTACTACTGCTGTCTTTCGGTGCGTTATCCCTTTGTTCGTTTGGCACTTGGAAGGTGTAAAGTGCTATGTAATGATAAGTATGATTGCTATTATCCTCCTGTTTACCCAGGATATACTGCTTGAGCCCCTTCTGCTCTTCAGTGAGAGATGGGGTAGCGGAGTGCGCTGTGACAGTCACACTAGATTTTCATTACGCTGATGCAAACTGTAAATTATTTCCAACTTTACACAGCTGTCATCATGTCCTCCACTCCACTTGATGTCACATATCTGATTTCTGTCAGAGGATAACGTTATATTGTCTGAGAGATGACAGCTCGAGCACACTCTGCCAGCTATTATAATATGTCTCACTTTAGCCTGACTTTAGGCTGTGTCTTAGTCGCCCTTAGTTACCACAGCATTATCTCCGCTTCCTCCAGAATGCAGTTAGTCTCAGCCAAGCTTAAAATAAGTTCAAGCTAGTGAGAGGAGAGCACTGATTTTTTTGGCTATTGCCTGATGCCATGTAGAAAAACTGCCTTTGTGGGCAACGACACATGAGAGGAGGCATGCAGGGCTTGGCTGTGGAGGGGCTCAGGCATCCCTCGCAGACCCCCTGTGCGGCACAATTGTGCAGCTGTGGTCCTAAATGGGGATTTAGCACTGCAGGCGATGTACAGTTTCCCTCGAGGCGATGCAGTTTGCAGAGTGCTGAGTTGGATGTGGAGGGTCAGGAAACTCCCAAAAACCAGAGTCTCTGCCATCGCACTGTGCAGCTCAGCTAGGATGCTCTCAGGGCCATTTTGTAATAGCCTTCTTTTTGTGTCTACAGTCTGCATTTATGTGAACAAACAAGCGAACCTGGGGCCATACCTGGACAGAAAAAAAGTGCAGCAGCTCCCAGAGCACTTTGGGCCTGAGAGGCCGGCAGCGGCCCTGCAGCAGGCTGTGCAGGCCTGCATCGACTGCGCGCTCCAGCAAAAGGCCGTCTTCTCGCTCATCAAGCAGGGCTACGGAGGCGAGATGGTGTCAGGTAAAGCATTTTTGTAAGGGGTCTGTGGCCAGTTGGGAAGTGCTTGAAATCTTAACTTGATCCACAATCCTGACTGCCCTAGCTGTCCCATTCGCATCAGCGGGCTGACAACTGGCTTTGAGCATCACTTATGCCTTTGTAAAACAGGCTGCTGCAGGAATTGCCTTGGTGTCAGATGAAAGTATGCCGATAAACAGCATTGCAGCGGTGATTCAGGGGAGGAACAGGGCTAGCGCCAGGGTCCTGCACTTACTGTTCCTTGGAACAGTGCCGAGGCCAGGCCGGCAAGCTGAGTTTTTCGTGCAGCCGTACAAGGATGAGCAGTGTTGCTAGCCCGGCCCATGCCACACGTTGCCGCCACATCTTGCTCTGAAGGAAAACCAGCACAGAGCTCAGCTGCTGATGCGTCCTCTGCCAGCCGTTCAAGAGCCAAATCTGCTCTCAGCTGTAGCAATTGCAAAAGTCCCATGGCAATTTCCCATACAGCAGGACTATACAAATAGCTCGGAGAGAATCAGAGATCAGAGGGAGCTTCCCAGGAGCTCCTCATCTTCCTGTGGTGATACTTCTCTCTGTGTCCTGATGAGTCTCCCATGTCCTACACTGAATCCCCCTGGCCTGGCTCTCAGACTGAACATGAACTTTTCTTTTAATCACAGCATGAGTTTTGTGTCCCAACATTGTTTTAGCACATGGGAATGCAGTGGGAATGAAACAATGATGGGAATACGGGAATGACACTCTCCAATGAGTTTCTGCAGATGAGTCAGGCAGGAACGCGAAGCCAAGGATTGCAAGTCCAATCAGTTTTGCAGGGACTGCAGCAGCTCAGCTGTGCCATTGGGACCCTCTTGTGTGGGAGCCCAGGCTCTGGCCCTCTCTGCAGCATATAAATCCTGCTTCCGCCCTCTCTTTTAGTTCTTTCTAATCACAGGTGTGCCTTCCCTAAGGGACATCACAAATACTTTAAGAATGATCCAGATTTGTTCACAGAAACACAAGACTAAAACAATTTAGTGCAGAGCTTCATTTTTGCCTGATTCTATGCCGCGTATATGATTTTCATTACAAGCAGGAGAGTCACGTTGTGCACCAAGCCTGCCAAACCCCCTGGTCCCAGTTCCTCTGAGCTGGCTTGGCTTCAGGTACCTGAGCGAAAAGCACCTGGTCAGCATTGCTCCCAACTTCATGCCTCTTCTAATCATCAAGGAGGGGTGAATGGCCTCCTAGTCATGGTGTGGCTCAGAGATTGCAACTCACTCCCAGCCCTGCAGCAGTGCAAACAGATTTTTTCATGGGCTTTCCAATCTTCCCATAGCTTGGCTCACAGATGCTCAACTGGCTGTGGAGCATGATCCCTTACAGCAGCTCAGGCCAGCAGGATATCTCTGAAGTTATCCCAAAGATGATAAGCCTAACATTGCAATTTATATTCTTTAGTAGTGACTGGAGACTGTATGACTGGAAAAAACCTTCCAGGTGGTGGAGTTCAGGCAGCCATATCATGTAGTCCCATCTGCAAACCTGTTGACACCTGAATGCGTCCTGCTACAATTGATCCTGATGGGTCTGTTATGACCCCTCCACCTCTCTCATAGCTGAGACCTATGCCCTTTTTGATTCCTGGCTAGATATATTCCCTGACAGCTTTGCCCAGGAATTCTAATTGCTCTCCTCTTGCCCTTGAGCTCAATCTCAGACATATTTCTAGAGAGCAGTCCTCATCCTGCCAGGCTGAAACACAGTTTCTGTCAGGTTCTCTCTGCATTGGGAGGAAGATTGCTGGATTAGTGAAAGATGTGCAAGTGTCCTCCCATAGCCCCACATAGCAGAGACAGTGACGACTGCAGAGCCACAGGGAAACCTTCTGTTCCCTGAACATTGCTATGGCTGCCTGTGTGCCTCTTCAAGTCTGAATTCACACTTCTCAAGCCTGGATGACGAGAATGGTGCCCATCAGTCCAGCTCAGGTTTCACCAGGACTTTATATAGTGAAATTGACACTCCCTTGTCTCTCCTGGAAATGCTTTGTTCAATATCTCCTTGAATATATCTGACTTTTCCTTGAATATATCTGACTTTTCCAGTGCTGTGTCAGCTTGGTGGCTCATGGGCATCTGGTGAGCCTGTCCCATCATTTTTCCTCCCATCAGGTCATGTTGAGCCTCCTCGAAAAATTTATGGGTTGCCATGTACTTTCTAGTATTTTTTTCCACCCATTATTATTGCAGTGCTCAACATCAGTCAATCCTTTCTGTGTAATCTCACAGTCCTCTTCTCCATTAATAATATCTCCTAGCTTACAGCATCAACAAAATCTTTCTGTGCCAGCATGGACCAGCTGGTTCCTCTCTAGTGCTTGGGGTCTCCTGCCAGCAGAGCCTGACACACCTTTCCTATGCAATCATTTCCAGTTTAATGAAAGATTTCTCATATTTTACTGAATTCCAGATAGACCACTACTGCCAACCTTCCTTTGCCTATAAATGCAATTAAATCAGTAAATAAAGATCCATGATGAAGCTGGTAGCCCTCTCTTCAGTACCACCCTAGTACCTTTTATTCATTCACAGCCATGCCTTTAATTCTCATCTCCCCATTATCTTTTAAAACCTTGGGTATTGCTGAAGTCAGCCTAATAGCCCATCATTGGCAGATCATTTTCTTTCCCCTCCCTTAGACCAGGGTATTATAATTGCCTCCTTCCAATCATACAATACAGTTTTCAGTTGGATGCATATATTAGAAATCCTTGCATTGCTGGCCATGCCAGTCGGCATCTTTCAATGCTCCAAGGGCAAGGTGATCTGGGTCACACAAACTCAGCTCCTTAAGCTCCTCCAGTTTGTTTTGTACTTCAGGTGGGGTAATCATGTAAAATGTTTTAAGACATACAAATACTTGTGTGAAATCTTTTCGCCTGCTCTCCTTCTTCCTCCTGCCATGCACCCCTGGATACTGAATTGCTCCTGCTTGCTTTCCAGTTTCGGCTTCATTTGAGGGGAAGCAGCATCTCCTGAGCCTGCTGGTAGTGAACAGCATCGGGTATGTCCTGCGCTTCCTGAAGAAGCTCTGTCGCAGCCTCCTGTGTGACAACCTTTTCAGCGATCAGCCTTTCCAGCAGTACAACGCCGTGTCAGAAAGCCCAGAGGTGTATGAAAACAGACGGATGGAGGCAGGTAGGCTGCTTGATCAGCTTGGGCTCAAGATTTAATAAGGCTGAAGAAATGACTGTCTTTTTTTGTTCCTGTATTGTACATACTAGAGAACCACAGATTTCTGTGGGACTTTCCAGAGGAAGGCAGCAGGCTGATTTGCAGTATTTTTCCCAGTGGCTATAGATGAGGCTTTCTGTGGAGAACCGCTGTGTTGAGGAGGCCCAGCAGTGACAGGGATAATTTTTAAAATTATTTTATATATCTTTTTTTTTCTTTTACCTCTTTTCCTAAGGAAACAAGGCTCATATGATCCCATTGTCCTTGTTTCTGTCAATTCTCTTCCATAACTTTTGACCTCCTCAAGCATACCCAGCCCTGGGGTAGGGGCCCCAAAGGGATTAAGTTCTTTAAAGTTTCAGGAAGGTAGAGGGGAAATTTCTCTCTCCTTCCAACTCAACCACCATATTAGACACAGAAGGATCCCCACTGACTACCGAGCCTCCTCTGCTTGCCGACCCACTGCAGAGTGTTGCCTGTGCCTGCTCCCCAGACCCCTCTGCTCATGCACTGCCTTGGCTCACTGGCTGGAGCGAGAGGTGGAAGGCCGTGTGAGTGCACGGACCCCAGCCCACACTTTGGTGTCACCGCAGCATGAACAGGCAATCACTGCCATGATGGGTGTGCCGTGACCTAACACTGCCCCAGCACTTTGTTACCTGTGTGCTTCCTGGTTTGCATGCTGCTTGTTTTAAGGATCACTTGCAAAGCAGCACGGTCTGCTTTCACTCGAGGGGACCTCTTACTGGGTGACAGGAGAGAGCTGCTCATAGTAATGCAGTTTTGGGTCAGTGCCATTAGCATAAATCTAAGGTAACGTTATTAGCTGTAGCACACTCAACCTGGATCCCAATCTGTCACCTCCACCCTTTGAGTGTGAACCTAAAAGAGAGTCATGGCTGCTAAGGGGTTTGCTTTGCTACTTCTTAGCCTGAAATACCTGTGGACACCAGCAAGATCCCTGCCTTAGTGCTAGACCATGTGGGACAAAGCCTGGAGGGGCTGTGGTGTGGGGCAGATGCACCCAAGCATGGTGGTGGTCCAGAGAGGCTCCTGGCCCAAGCAGCACCAGCCTACCAGGTGGATGGCACACTTGGGCTTCCTTCTTGCCCACGCCTCAGCGTGCTGGGATGAGGTACTGGCCCTGCACAGCTCTCGTGGAGCTGGATCACGCCTGCAGTCCCCATCTGCACTCTGTAGCCAGAAAGCTGCCCTGGACCTCTACTATGGATATGGTAGAAGTTAGTTTAGAAAAAAAGAAAGATGCCAAATTATGGCCTTGAACCTCTGCTTCACCTGCAGGCTTCCTCCTGACATAAATTATTTTTCCTTCTCTTTTATTAACAACACTGTGGGTGTTTGGGGAGTGGAGTCTCTCATGCATTCACTATAATGGCAGACACATGCTGTCAGCTGAGAGAAAGGTGGTTTAGTGTCCACAATTACGATCCACTAATCACTTGTTTGCCAGGAAGACCCTAAGTGTGTGCTTTGCACACTGAAGCTGGGAGTGGGCTGTGCACACAGTGCAGAAATTGCCTTTTTGTGCAAAGAAATCCACTCTCATATAGGGGAGGAAAGGTAGCAACCCAGATTGAAAAGTAGTATTTTTTTTCCCTCTGGACTAGGACATTTGCAGCAACCTGAATGTTTCTGAGAGGTCAAGGAATTTCTGTAGCACTGACTGAGTGCAGCCCAGGAGGCCTGGCATTTGTGTTTGTATTTGCATTTTAATTTGCATGTACATTTGCATTTACTTTTGCACAGCAAGGCTGTACGTGATAGAAGGCAACTCCACAACCAGAGTTTTTACAGTGGGTGTTACACTCTGAACATCTCCCTCCTTACATAATTTCAATGCAGATGTCCCTGACACTATTCCCACTGGCTCTGCCCAGCCACTGAGGAAGGGGCAAAATATTATTTTTGCCCCAGACCAGGCAGGAGATGTGGAAATAGGGAAGGCTTCTCTTCCTTGGCTCTCCTACTGCTGGGGGGCAATTAATAGCCCCCCTGGAGGCAGCACAGGCTGGGTAGCCCAGGCTAGTCAGGGATAGTGTTGGCCTGGGCTCTTCTCCCCTCAGCCTGGGAGCAGGATAGGGGAAGAGGCAGTGACTCCTGGAGGCTTTTATATCTCCATCACCAGCAGCACTATGGTACAATGGAGAACGTGAGCTGTGAAATAGCTGAGGGCAGCAGTTATAGATGGGGTTAAAGCTCCACACCAGGCTCCAGCTTGCTCACCTCAGGAGCCGTAGCATGGGTCAGCATGACCTGCAGAGATTTAAGTGCCTCCCTGCTGAAGTGGAGATTCAGGAGAGGTGGTGGTGGAGCCACCTTGTCCCACGGTGAGGGAGGCTGTGATGAGCAGTGTCATATCCAGAGCAGCCAGGTGCTCAGGTGGCTCTCTGAGCTGGCAGCACCAAAGGGGAACTCTCCTTCCACCAAAGATTAACAGAAATATGGTGAGACAGGATTTGAGGACACTTTCAGCACTCTGCTGACCACTGAACTGGTGTATCAAATCTGGTAAACCCAAGTTGCTCTGCTGAAGTCTGTCCATGGGCCTGGGGGTGGCTGGGAGGGAGCTCTGCAGCTTCACCAGTTAACTCGCTGACTGCATCGCTGTGGGCACCAGGATGCAGGCTGGAGAGCCAGGGGCTGGTTTCAGCACAGCCAGCTAGTTGTTTGGAAAACTCATCTACAAGATTGCTGCTTGGTCCCAGAGCACAAACAAAGGCTCAGAAACAGAAATGAACTCTGCCACATAGGGCCCTTGAAATGGGAAATTTTGGAGAGGGGAAAAGCTGCCTCTTCCTCAGGGCAATTCATGCCCAGTGGAGGAGCTGTCTGTTCATGGCTGTGCAGCAGAGGAACAGGAGCGACGGCCTCAGCCGCAGACAGGCACATACTCCTGTTCTTCATGTCCAGCTGTTTTCAACAGCTCCATTGGCACCAGTGGAATAACCCCAGTTTTAGGCAGTAGGACCTGAGTCACAGAGTCTATGTTTAATGCCGCATTGCCTAAATCTCCCAGTTACTCGGGAGCGTGTTTCTCTACTGCAAGGTCAGCACAGTGGGGGAACCTCTGCTACACAGAACAGAGACGGGGTTTCCCTGTAGTGGCAGTAATAAGGAGGACAGTAGGAGCTCTTCTTGCAGACGGGTCTGTGAGGGCGCCTGTTGGGATAGAGCTCGCATGGAAGGAGCAGGGCTATAATAAAGCACCGCAGGAAGCTATGCAAAGCAGCCACATATTTCACTGTTTCTGTTCTCCAGCTTGTAATCGAGATGTTCTTTCTTTTAAAACCATGTGCTTTTCAGCCCCTGTGTACCAATGAATTCAATACATGTATTGACTTTGGTGCAGTTAGTCTTGATTTACACTGGCAGAAGTGAGAGGAGAAGCCGGCATCGTGTCCAGTCATATTAATCCACTTATACCACACAGGAGTCACCTTTTAACCTTGCCCCGAAGCACATGCCTCTAAGCCATTATTCACCTGTGCTCACAGCAAATTGCCAGATGCTAATGGCAGCATACAGGCCAGGTGGGATTTGTTGATATATGCATATATCACTTACAACGACGTTTTACATGTCTGTCTAAGAAGCAGGCACTCACAGGGCTGTACCTAGCACTGGCCTCTGCAATGAGCCTTGCTGGCTGTGCATTACCCCCCCTGCACCTGACACCCCACCAACGCCTCTTACACCAGCACCCAGTGGCCCCACAAATTGGGTAAGGGTCCCTCTCCAGCCCTCTCCCAACATCAGTGGCTTCACTGCCTTGCATTGGCACATCTAGGGACATACCCCATGGTTCTTTCTCATCTGTGAGGGGACTTTCTAGCTCATGAGAGCAATTTGTAGAGAGCAGCTGTGGGACAGCTCCCAGGACCTCATTTGGGAAGTGCTCGGCTTCAAGTCTGCATTGTAGCAAATCCTGAGATGTTCCTTGTCCCCACAGCATCTGAGTTCAAAGCACCTCTGGACATGCACCCTAGAATTTTTCATAAGAGTGGTAGTGCAATTTGAACTAAAATGATGGCAAGATCTGGGTGAAGTCTGCAGAAAATGCTGTGAAGTGTGCCAGGGGCTATATGGATGGGAAACCAACAGAGATCCTGTGAAGTATCCCTATCCACACCCTCTGCGTTCAGCTTTCATTAGTCCTCCCATGCTGAGCTAATGGAGGCTTGGATGCGAGCATGGGAAAGGGACGTTTCTGGAATACCTACATACTGTTGATGTGGACTTATGCAATGTAGACTGTCATTTTTCAGAGGAAAACATGTTTGCTATAAAACTTCTTGCCAGCCTGATGGTGGACAGAGAAATTGAAGCAGTTTCTCTTATGTGGGAAGCATCAAACTTGATAAGCATTGTCTTTCCCCTTTCAGTCAGTCCTTTCCTTGCTCTTTCTGTCTTGAACCTTGGGGTATGGTTATTTCGTGCTGTTAGACAATCGCTGTGACTCACGCAGAGCATGGCTGCATATAGCTGCAGCAAATCTTTCTTTATACAAGGACTCCTGTGGCCACCCTGTCTCCTTGTCCTCATCAGAGCAGAAGACAGGAAGGTCAGTGAATAAAGTCCCCAGCCTTGCTCTTCTCCCCACAGCCAAGTCAAATTTGTAGGCGTAGATACCATATGGTGTCCCCTACCACTGTCCACAGGAGAACAGCACCTCTTCTCGTGGCAGTGGCTGGAGGTAGGGCCCCGTATGGAGCCAAAGCACGGCAGAAGTTAGAGGTACCCTATGCTACATCTGTGCCACTATATGTAAGAAGGTGGGCTCTTCCTATCTACAAACACTTGAAAATCTGGTACGAGAAGTGCTACAGCAACGCACTGTAAGTGTGTGACTAGTAGGCAAGACACTAAGCTGGGAGCTGGATTTTGTCAGAGACTTTCCCATTGATTGTGTGGGCAAGTCACCCTTCCCTGCTGTGCCTTTATTCAAACATCTGTCCAAGTAGGGCAATAATTCTTGCCACCATGTGCAAAGCCCTTCCAAAGCAGCTAGGAGAAAAAAGAATAACGTGATAGAAAACCACAGATTATTACAACAAATATTTTCTGTTCCAAGCACCAAATAAACAGCAGCTCAGAAATTTCAAGCCCTGAGAGAGCAAGAAAAATGTTGTCTTTCCCCTTTCTAATACTGTGGTTTGTTTAATCTTGTCTTGTTGCATGCTATGAGGAACAGTGCTCCTTGGCTTCTCAGCACACTCAGAATAAATGGCTTTTATGGCTATCAATAGCTTCGGCTCTCTTCAGCATTTAATTACCTGCAAAGGCCATTTATTGCCTCATATATTCCTCTACCGTGAACATTATCCTTTAAACAATAAATAAAATATTAAGGTCACTCTTAAAGAGGGAGCAGAGGAACTGCACAAGCCATCCAGCCACAGCAAAGTCTAATACAAAAAGTTTGTCTGGTCATTGGGGCATTTGAATTGACGGCAGAGCCTGCTGTAGAGCAGAGAAAGGGTGAGATGGCTGCAGGCCTTCCTTCCTTCCCTCTCCAGCCCTCTCCCAACATCAGTGGCTTCACTGCCACTTCCCTCCTTCCTTCCTTCCTTCCTGCCTGCCTTCCTGCCTTCCTTTCTCCCTTCCTTTCTTCCTTCCTCCCTCCCTCCCTGGGGAGAGACAGGAACAGTTAAGGATGGTACGAGAGGTAGGAAGTAAAAGCAGGAGGGTGAAAGAGAAGAGACAGTCAAGGAATGCTCCTGTGGAGGGGTTTTGTGAGGATGATACCTGAGGCTTTAGCATTCAGGCCCTTTAAACCTAGACCAGAAGAAACTAATTAAATGTACACTAAGGGGCAAATACTGGCAGGAAGAAAAATAAGAGACGGATGGGAGAGATGAAATTCACCTGTGATATAATTTGGCTGAACTCTGTAGGTTTGGCTGAATTGGATAAATTGACCCTTCTGACCTTTAAGCTGTGTGATTACTGTTTGCTAACCCCCAAATGAAGAGAGAGTCCCTTCCTCTTCCTTTAAGTTTATGAAATTGTGTCTCCTTGTGAATGCTAAGCAATGAAGCTATAAGCAGACAACCCTCCGGCAGTCAGCCCAAGGGAAATCCTCATTCCTACCTTCTGCCGGGCTCTTTTACCTCCATGGTCTTGAGGAGGTGTAAGAAAATCCGTTCCTTTTGAAAAGCTACCCCCCCAGGAGGGCAGGCACTTTGCTCCCAGTGGTGGATGAGGAGAAGCCCAAAGGCCCTTCTGTCCTTCAGCCCAAGATATGCTCAGAGCCACGGCACAGATACCAGCAGCCGTGGAGGTTAGAAGAAAGAGCTAAGCTATGAAACTGAGTTTAAAGAAGGGAAAAAAGATGCTTTATTTTTCCACATCAAAGGGTACGAAATGATGGGCGTAAATGCATGAAGCGCAATGGATGAGATCATATCCACTACAGAAAAAAATACCCCTGGCTATAAGCATTTAATTCAAGCTTTATATGCCCAGTCATGTGGAGGAAGCATAAGACACTCTTTTAGAGCCCCGGTCAGGTAAATTATGCAATTGTAACTCTCTGGTTTAGCTTCAGTTTTAGCTTTAACTTTGTTTTAGCCAGTTAAGACTTTTCCATAGAGCTACATTATTCCTTTAGGGGATGTCTGAAGTTAGGAGCCCAGGCTTTGATTTTAAATAGCTCAAATTAAAGTTGAAACAGGAATTTCCATTCCTAAACTTATAAGATATTGATACAAATACCTGTGATCCAACATACCTATATTTCAAGCAGTCAGATCAGCAGGCCACAGGCCAGAACTGATGATGAAAAACGTACCCCCCATCCAAGTGCCATATGCATTAGCCAGCATGACCCACCAGATGTTTTAATAGATGTAAGGGGGAAAAAGACAATCCTCAGGATCCTTACCTTGTGCCAGTTCAAGCCACATTAGATAACATCACTTGGGAGCCGCATGCAATATGTTGGTGTAGACTCTGATAGCCCATGAAAAGCCATGAGCAATCAGATGTGTAGCTCCTTGCTGCTGGGTTGCTGTCGCAGCCAGGGTAATAGAAAGACTGGCTATGGCAGTGGAGTGGGCTAGGAGACTCAGCAAAGCCAACACTTACAAAGTAAGACAAAACAAGAGCATTTTTGGAAGAGAGATGAACACTTGCTCATGTTTTGTGAAACTGGACATGAGGGCCCTTGCTGCCGGGACTGCCTGGTACGTGGTGCCCATGGCAGGGCCTAAGCTTGCACCTCCATGGGAGGATGCAGAGCTAGCTGAAAGGGGGGAAAAGGGAGTCTTGTGTTTAAGCTAGTTCCATTTTACAGGTTTCAAAGCAAATTCAGAATTTTTTTTTAGGGGACATTACTGATTTTTGCTTGGATGTTCTTCAGTTTTTATCCCCCCTCATGTTGCTCTCTTTTTTATCCTTTTAGATTAAAAGGCTCTTCCTCCTTTATCTATCTTTACCTACCTTCGGTTTCTCCCTATCCTTTTCCAGTTCACTACAAAATAAATACAAATGCAAATCCAAAGACATTTCAAGTTCCATGGAAATAAAACATCAATTTTTTTTTTTACTGAAAAGTCTTGGCCCCTGTTTAATCAATAGTGCTCCCCAGCTCCTTGGGATTTATTTGTTTGCGATAATTATACAGAGTACATCAAAGTGCCTTTCAGAAAGTAGTAACACACAGCATCTGCCCGAAGAACATTCATCTGTTGGCAAAATGAGTGCAGAGCAGGAGATTAAAGCAATTAAGAGAGTAATGGAAGCAAACTGTTGGCAGTGATGTGCAGCTTGGTGTTTGTGTTGGGATGGTGCTGGCTGCGGGCAGCAGTGAGAAAGGGAAGGGTACAAGGCGAGGAGTTGCACCACCATCAAGAGAGGCAAGAGAAATACGTCCCCACTTCTAACGGAAAATAAGCTGCAAATGGAGGTTTGGGGAACCAGGTACTTTATTAGTGGACATGGTGGTGTTAGATGGATGGTTGGACTTGATGATCTTGGAGATATTTTCCAACCTTAAAGATTCTGTGATCGATGGCGGGTTTCTTTATGAAAGAGGTAAGGTTACAGAAATGTTTTAAAAAACAAAGGCGGCAGTGGCTTGCTAGACTTCAGCAGAGAAGCCAAAGTTAAAGAAAATGTAGTGAGGCTGGAGGTGAGTCCTGGGATGGGGTCTTGGGGCAGGCCCAGCTTCCCGGTGGCACGGCACAGTGCAGAACACTGGAGTGAAGGAAAACAGGCTCTGTGGGATCACGGGGAGAGGAGGAGATAAAAAGACCCGAGAAAGGGGAATTCCTAGCTGCTGGGACTGAGATCAGCCAGGGACATCAGAAGCAGCAGCAGAGAAGGCAGGAAAAGAAAGGATTTGTGAAGGGGAACTAAAGCTTTAGGGCCCAGCTATGTTGTATTTATACGGCAGAAGAAAACTCAGAAGAAATATCAGAAAGTCCAGCTGATCTGCAGCACTGGGGAGGGAGAAATGAAGCAAAGACTTTATAAAAGATCTTATACCTATGTAAACACACACACAGGCTCATGCTTTATATGTGCTCTACCTAATTTTTTGGATGATATTGTTATTTATTAATGGACAAACACAGTTTATTTTGCCATTACTGCACTTCACTCTAGACATCACGCTTCTTATGTCTCAAATTATTTGTTTTTCAAAAAAAAAAAATGGCTGTTAAATATTTTAAGCCAATAGTAAGCAATATAATTCAGGGAGATTCATCATGGTGGTAGCAGAACAGAAATGTACTAAGTACTTCAGCTGCAGAGAATCCCACTATATAACACCTTGAAATTTTCAAATAACACAGTCATTTTCACCTAGTCTATTCTATATACAGCTTTTTGTGACTTTTATCAATGCTGATTTATAAGCGTAAGGAACACATTATAAACTATCTGGAGAGAAAAGCTCCTTTAGGTCCTGTCAGAGGCTGGAGATAGAAAAGATCGATCACAGCCTCTCCTGTCTGCCTCTGCCAGTGCAGTACTGTTGCTGTGCTAAGACACAAAACTATACAACCCTGATAAATCTCTTTTTCATGATGTACACTTTGGTGTAACATGAAGGCAAGGGAGAATGGAGGAGCAGGTCTGAAATCAGGAGGAAGAGAGCGAAGGAAGACCTTTTCTAAAGGCCGGTTTCCTATGTCATTGAAATCCCTTTGCCTTCACTCGTGGGTATGCAGTGCCTAAACAATTTGCCTACTCTGTAAGACAGGACTAAACCCTCTCCATTGTAACACAAGACATTTACTCAGTCATCCCCAAGCATTTAAAAAAAAATCCTCGGTGGGTTACTTATACGCACGAGCACCTTTTATTATTAATTCTAATATATTTGTCAGCAGCTAGCTTGTGAATTTACTCTACCTTTTTACTCAGTTTGGACAATAAAACCATGTTGATCTGTTCCCAGCCAATTTCATTCCCTGGTTCTACTGCATTAAACACAATGTGGCTGTTGTCTGGGCTGCAAACACTCAAGGGAAATTGTTTCAATAATGAAAAAAAAAATGCCTATGCTGAAGTCCTTGTAATTAGGACAGCATTGGATTTTGGAAAACTCTCTAAAAAATCTAGATTCTTGATGTTAACTGACTGGCAGATTCTCCTTGGGGGATTCAGCATTTCAGTTACAGCAAAATATTTTTTAGCAGCTAGGACACAGCGAGATGATACATGGTGCAGTAAAGACTCAGACTAAACCCTGGAGAATTCACTGCATGTTTTATCTCCACAGTGTGACCATGGTTTCAGTGTTCATAATATCTACATTCACAAGTGGATGAGGCTTATTTACACTTTCCTGTTCTGACTAACTAGTACCCCTGCTTTTTTTCCTCTGTGGATACAAATGTGTGTTCCTGTAACCCATGCAAAAGTTACCCTATAGACTGAAAAACGCAGACGTGACAGCCCTGAACTGCTGTCGGCGGATGCCCTGGGCTGCCTGCTCATCACTCGCTGCCTCTCTGCAGCAGCCTCAGGGATGCTGTGGCTCCTCGGGGACGCACCTCAGGGACGCATCTCCGTGCCGCTCCACCTTGGTGAGCAGTGAGCAGCTCGGCTCCACTGCCGTGAGCCAAATGTCACTCCCTGTAATGCTTTCCTTGCCCAGCCAAACTGTAGCAGCCACGGGCTGTCGTGGAAAAGGTCCGATCCTTGCCCAGCCACGCAAGGTGCAGATGCATGCACCAGCGAGTGGTATTGACACGGTGTAGAAACGCCTGCTAAGGGGTGACATCATATTTTTATTGTGCTGCGCGTCTGGACAGGCGATGGAGCTAAAAGGAATGGGCTGGTGCTGTAATCCCAGAATAAATCACAGCAGACAGAACTGGAAAGTCTTAATCCATCATAGGAAGCTCTTATCTTTAGATAGATGCACACAGGCTCAAGCTACAAGGAAGATAAGGTCCACGGTCCATTTCTGATTGGACAGAAATGTGTGAGGCTGTTTGCCAGACACAGAAAAAGTTACTTTTCAGTCTTTTAAGAGCTGATGTTAAAACAGAAGATAGCAGTTCAGAACCAAGGCATGTCTTTCACACTCTTAAATACTGTTTAGATCTCTCTGCTTTCTCCCTCTCTGGCTTACACTAGGTTGAACTGATGGTTAAACTCACTTAAGTATTTCCTTCTGCATTTCTGCATTTGCTTTTTGTGTTTCCCCACTTTTATTTTTTTTTCTTCCATGAAGGCTGAGATACAGGGTTTCTAACCTCCACAGCTGCTTAAAACTGTCCCCTTCCACTCTCCTCCACTGCCTCCCAGATTGGGCAAATGCCATCCTTGCACGGGGAGCTGGAGGAACTATAAAATACCAGTGAAGATAAAACGGTACAAAGAGTCTCTTGATAGGATTTTGACATCGTGGCTGGCTCCTCTCAAAATGACTGGGAGATGAGAAAAGGCTGGCCCCAGCTGGGAGACAGGAGAGATCTGAGGAAGCTGTGATATCATGCTGCTTAAAATATGGAGTTCACATCTGGTCAACCCATTACAGAAAATATATGGTAGCACTTAAAAAGGTACAGGGAAGGGTCAGAGGGCAAAGCCCATCACTAAATGATATGAGGAATAGGAGATAACACAAAAAAGGAAGGGTGGGGGTGGAGAAAAGAAAGAGAAAAAGAAATCTGTGTTGACTGTGAGGAAAATAAGTTAATGGGGAATTTAATTAGAGCAAATACAAATGATCGAACATTGCAGGCAGTGGAGTAAAAGGTTATGAAATGACACAAAAGCATTGGCCTAGAAGGAAGGGCCAGTTGTCTTGGGAAGCTACTGGAGTAAAAGAGGACCTCCCTGGTTTGGGGATCAGTGTCCAGCATGCTCAGAGGTGGAGGTGCGATTTTCCATTGTTGCGCCGTGCAACCTTCACCTGCATGCTGACACTCCATGGCTGTGCAGGACATGACCTCTTAACTGGGAACGGGAACCCTGGTCCCAGGTCACTGCTATTTGGGGATGAACCCAGAGAAAGGCCTGGGGGTATCAGGAAAGGGAAAGCTGGATGAATGAAAGTGTGAGAAGGATGGAGGGGGAACAGCCTGGGGAAGAAATGGCTATGCAGATCAGTGATGGGGGAGGAGGGAAACCAGAAAATGTAGATAGGAAAACAGCTGGCAAAATGGGAAAGCAGTGTTAGAGCAAGGTCGAGATGGTGGGAATGTGATGGAAGAAGCAGCAGGAAGAGATGATGGGGAAGAACAGAAGGAGGAGCAGGGAAGGGAGCTATAAGGCAAGGGAGCCTGAGACAGGTAAAGCGAGAGAGGGATGTAACACGAGAAGTGATGTGGAAGCAGCAGCAGGTGAGGAAAGCGGCACAAGACGTGTTTAGCCTGGGAGGAGAGGGGAGAAGGCAGACTACAGAGTGTCTCTGGAGTGCAGAAAGAGCTTTTACATATAGGAGAGATTTTAGCAGAATAAGTTTGTTTGGGTTTTTTTTTTAAGATAAAGAAGAAAAGCTGAGAGATTAGATCTGCTCAGGAAAACGTCAGCTAAGGATCATCTTTCCTGGGTATGTACTCTTCTTCATTTCCTGCTTGACTTGAAATTAATTTTAATTTGCTTTCCTAATGGGAGGGATAATTTTTTTTTGTCTTTTCGGAGTGTCTATTCCCAGATGCTACCAAAGGTCCACCGAGAGCTTTGTATGTGTTCTGCATTCACACACGCAGTATACGTCTGTGTGGCACACTGTAGTGGCATACACATACCGCCGAGGCAAAGGACTTAACATGTTATTGAGGTGAGAGGCAAAACAAATATTTTCCTTCATTCTGATGGAGAACTGGCATCCAGACATGATGGATAACCTGACCAAGGTCACTCCAGATGTCTACAGCAGAGCTGGGATGTGAGCTGCAGGTTCTCACGCTGTTTTAACTCTCGGTTGACCGATCTTCAGGAATTTGGCTAGAAACCATACAGGCTGGTACTTTAAAGAAACTCAGCTAAAGAAATGTGCATTTTTAAATTGAGAGAGCAGTTGTGTTTTTTTCTCTTCTTGTTTGCTGCATTTTAAGGCGTGCTGGATGTAACAGCCTTGGGCTTCTCAGTCCAGTTGCCTGTGGACCATTAATGGATGGGAAAACTATGTCAAATGGTTTGAGCATCTCAGGGTGGTGAATAGTTGTAATGGCATATACTGTGCTCAAAGCAAAGGCTCAAAACAGCTTTTTCATAAATCCTACTTTAAAACATTGTGTACTAATTTCTCACTAGTGTGTGCGCTTCTACTGACTACCTAGAAAATAAAATACAGAAATGCGACAGAATACAGAAAGGCTAAGCCACAGATTTATGAAACTGCTGCATTTTAAACCTCAATAGAGAGTTATGTTTTCTTTTATTGTCTTAGAAAACATGTTTTTCCCTAATTGGCCAATGTGGGATTAGTAGCTGTGAAAGCCGCACACTTCACAAGGCCTTCTGGGAGCTTACAAAATGCAGACATTTTCATACACATCACTGGTGGAGCCCCAACTCATGCAACTTCTCTGTGGTGCAAACTAACAAGGAGCTGCAGAAACATGAATGTAAAGAGCTTCCACAGCATTCTGTAGTTTTTGGACAGTGGAGCCCATCCCTTCCACTGTCTCCTGTGTCACTGTAAGCAGCCCTGGACCCCTCACATGAGCCTTTGCCATGGTCCTCCTCCACCTTCCTTGGCTGCTTCTCCAAGCAGAGAAGACATCAGTCACAGGATCAGAGGACAATTCAGCTGGGAAGGGACTCCAGGAGGTCTCTGATTCAACCCCTTGCCCAACACAGGGTCAGCTGTAGTGTCAGACCAGGTTGCTTAGGGCTTTGTCCAGTTGGGTCTGGAAAAGCTCCAGTGCCAGAGCCTGCAGGTTGCCTCCAGGCAACCTCTGCCACTGTCCCACTGTCCTCATGGGGAAAAGGTTTCTCCTTACATCCATTCTGACGATTTCATTTCAATTTTTGTCAGTTGTCTCTTGTTTTCCTGCCGTGCAACACTCTGAATAGCCTGGCTCCATCTTCTTGGCGACCTCCCCACGGACCGTGTGAGGCTGCTGTTAGGTTCCTATCCCCAAGTTCTCCCAGGCTGAGCAAGCCCCATTCCCCCAGCCTCTCCTCATGGGGCAAATGCTCCAGGCCCCAGATACCTTGATGGCTCTCCACTGAACTCACCCATTTGTCATGTCTGTCTTGTATCACAGAGACCAAACCTGGATGCCAGGTTAGACCCCTGCAGCACCCCACTTTTTACTGGCCTCCATACGACCCATTAGCTGCCACCCACTAAGCCTGATCATCCAACCAGTTTCTCACTCATCCCAACTGTAATGTTCTAACTTGGGTGCAGGAATACTGTGGGAAATGGTGTTGCAAGCCTTGCTAAAGTCAAGACAAATGAGATCCCCTGCTCTCCCTTTGCCCACAAATCCAGTTGCTTTATAATAGAAGGCGATCAGGTTGGTCAGGTGTGACTGATCCTTGGTGAACCCATATGGACTGTCCTCGGTCACCTTCACCTCCTTTTCTGCTACTGGGAGGTGGGTAATGAAATGCAGAAGTCTCCTCCTGCCCTTAAGTATCACCAGGGACTGTGTCACTACTCAGGGTCATTATGGATCTCTCTGTGCCCTGAAAATCCCCCAAGCCTGCCTGCCTCTGCCCTCCCACATGTGGGTCTCTCCTGAGGGTGGGCAGGTTGTTGCAGGACAGGGGCTCACGGAAACATCCTTGCTCAAGGTGCACCAGCTTGTGCAATTTTACAAAGCAGCCTGCACTCAGCAGGGAGCACAGAAGCTGATCAGCACCTTCTAAAACTGTATGATTAAAAACCTGTAACCACACACACTTGAATGCACAGTCTCCTTTTTCCTGATCTAACTGTGACCTGCATTTCAACACAAGGTTCTTTTGGTCAGGAGGAGGTGACTCTGATGAGTTGCTCTTGTAAGCTACTGACTGCTTGTGTCAACTTGAAGATAAGGAGCACTGAAAAGGCTTGCTTAGAAACCTGGCTGCTTGAGATGATCCCTGCTCCCACTTGTCCAATGAAGACACGAATATGACTTTTCAAATTCCCAGAGCACCTTCCAATGGGGCATGTTTCAAACAGTAATGACTGGAGGCTCCTGCTTGGTCCATGGCAACAGGCACCATTGCTCCCATTTTGGAGCCCAAAGCAGAGACATGTGGAATAAACGGAATAAACTGATCTCGATCAATAAAAGAGTTTTAGGCAGAGTCAGGAACAGAACTGGTGGCATCTGGCTTCTCGTCACAGTCTCATACACAACTCATGGGTGTCCTGCCATGGGGAGGTTTCACCTACACATCTCTTATTTCACAAAGACTACTGAGAGAGTCTGACATCAGTCAAAAAATCCCTGGTGTCTGATCACAAATTTTGGAGTCATTTATATCCACAGTAATAAAAGCTGTATGCCGTTTATTTAGCAGGGCTCTTTTAATGTGCTGTTTGTTGTTTTGATAGTCTGTGTATTCTTCATATTGTAATCATATTAAAAGATGATTCTTTTCCTGGAATAAAGAGGTAATGATTCACAAGAGGCATAATTATTCCATGCGGTGCAGGCAGGATGCTGCAGAACGAGCTGTCTTCTTTATGCGTAAGAGGCTTTTATTGCAAGTGTTCTACACAGTAATTAAATTCCTTTGAATGAGGAGGCTTGACTGGATTTTCTTTGGTTTACTGGGAGGAGTCTGAAAAGCAAGGTATTTAGCTCAATTGCTATACAATTTTGGCATCTGTTGGAGGTTAGGGAGAAAGGTTCAGAGTGTCTGATTCCCATTTCTCTTATGCTAGTGCTACGTTAGCTGAACTCTGTTGAATTCAATTGAATTACACCCTATCTGTATTTGTGTGAGAATCAAGCTCAGAAATCCCTGGCAGAAAGCAGCAGGATACCTGAATGCATGCTGTAAGAATCCAAATTATCTAAGGGAAAAAAGCCTTGCTAAAGAAAAGTGACTTGCAGTTGCAAAGACAAGTGCCCCAAAGTGAGAAACCATCACATTTACAGCTGTCCTTCAGATCTGATGTTTGACTTATGGTGAGTCCAGCCTTGGTCCGGTACAGGACAGTTTTAAAAGACAGCAGCGAGAAAATTAAAAGTCAGGCAATCATGTAACAAAAAATCTGTGCTGCAGCTTGACACACGAGCCAGGATGCTGGCATGGCATAACTCCTGAGCATTTGAGTTGTCAAACGAAATCATGTTTCTTTAACATCAACTACTATACACAGCTGCCAAGGTTTGGTTTTGGTTTTTTTAAAGGAAAAGAGTAAAAATGTAAATTAAAAGGAAAACTCTGTTATATACAACCTCAACATCTATTAGCGATGGGGATTGGGTCTTGTAGCATAAATTACAGCATAAATTCTTTCTATTCCTCAATAAGGCTACACAATACATCAGGAGGAGAGTGTTGCTCAGGCAGAGAAGGAGATGTGTGACACCAGGGGGATAATTCCACCCTGCTCAGATGTCTCTGGAGGGAGAGTACGCATGATGAGGAAAGTGACATTTTCAACAGCTCAAAGAAATGTCCTGGGGCAAAGGAAGGCCCTTTCCTAATCTAGGGGCTCCCTGCTCACTAGATGTTTACACCTTGTTTCACCTAGTGACAGTGGGAATCTCTGAAGTGCAGGTTGCCAGTATTTGTAGGGGTTATGTGACGGTTTGGGTCACAGAGAGGTTTCCAGGGACTCTCCTGTATCCCAGAGGTGGAGGTGATGGTGGTGGAGGAGAGAGTCCTGAGACTGAGTGAAGGGAGGGCTGGTTTTGCAGGGGGAACAGCAGTGGGAATGAGAAGGAGGAAGAATTTTGACTATGTTTCGTGCAGACAAAAAACACAAGTAGGAAGGAGTTTGGATATCAAGGCCTGTTGGGAGTAGACTGGGACTGGTCAGAGGAGGACAATGACACAGATATGGAGCTCTCAGTCCAGACAGCGAAGCAAGATGAACCTGGAGCTAGATCTGAGGGGGACTGGCAAAAAAAGTCTATGTGCTGTAAAACCTGGGGCTAGCCCTGCCTCATGCCTGTGTATTAGACCCCTAGTCAAAGGGGAATATAAGTCTCTAAAATAGGTCTGTAAGTGCAAATTTGGTTTATTGGGAGGAGTCTGAAAAGCAAGGTATTTAGCTACTATACAGTGTGCAAAGTGCAATGCAGACGAGAGGTACCAGAGCAATGGTTTGCAGTCGTCCGCGATGCCAGCACATGTCTCTGAACACAAGCTGGGTCCGAGTGACTCACTCATACTTCTCTGCCCACGATAAACCTTGGGTGTGCTTGTCAGCCCTCAAGCCTCATCTCCTTGCAGGATACCAGGCCTGATGGATGTCTGCAGCTGAGGATATTTTCTGATTAATTTTGGTAATTGCAGCCAGAAATCTTTGGTTTATTATCTTCACTCCCTCCTGCTGGCTGCCAGGCATCATGAACCCAACAAACTGACTGTCCTCTTGCCCTCCGCTGCCTTCTTCCCTTCATGTTTTTAAATGAAAGACATAGCAAACAGTAGCTGCACAATCCTCCAGTCTCTCTGGTATTCGAGGAGCACCATAAGGCAAATGGGACCTGCTAGTCAGTGGCCCAGTACTTTACAGAGAATATTGCCATAAGCTGACATGGATGAGTCACACCAAGCCATAGTTTCCCTGATGTGACTCTACTGACTTCTGAGTGGTTGTGATTCCCTTCACTATTTATTAATTCTCAGCAAAGATCCCTCCTGGAGCCAGCTGTCTGTACAGAAAGTTGGAAATTGAGTTAAACTTTTTGCCCCCCAAAAAGGGATTTTTGGCAAAAATATCTACATAATTTTTCAAGGGCTGAATTAAAATTGGTTCTGTTTTACTTATGTTTCTTTTGTGTCTTTGCTTCCTAAACAGAAACAGTCATACCTGAGGACTACATGGTGGATCCTTCGAACATGAAGCGGCACAGCACAGATCCTGTCGATTCTGCCTTCGGTTGTATGGGCTCCATTTACACCATGAGGCGGAGTCCTGTTGATGGACGTCCTGCTGGAGGGTCCTCTTCTTCCTGTAGCCATCGTCCTGCCCAGACATCTTCAGAAGGGTCCTTGTCTACTGGCCTGCAGCATCGGACCTCCAGCCCAACGAGGAATGGGACCTATCTAGAAGGAGACAGAAATGGTAATAAAACATCTTCCATTTAGCAATGTGTGTTGCTATGCTGGTGCCATGCTGAAATGTTAGTTTCCCAGGAAAATTAGTGAGGTGGGTCTCGGTTGACATCCATCCAGACCACTCATCCTTCCTTTTAGAAGGAGAAATAATAACCTGTGTAAACACAAAATCCATCTCTTCGTCATTAAGTAAAAAGGTGAATGTTTTCTAATGCTGTTATTAATTATGTAAACATATGTATTATGTATAATCGTGTGGCAATCACAACTGTTATTATCAACTTACAGATATAAATATTAATATTATAAGGCATTCCTCCCAAAGACTGACTACAGGCTGTGTGACATGAGCCATGTATGAGATACGATGCAGAGCAAACCCAAACATTAGTGCCTACATAAAAGCATTTTAGCAAAAGATTTTGCATCCTTGCTGCATGGCCCATTCTGTCCCTTTAATCATGAACCAAGCTAGATTTTGCTTGAAAAAGACTGCCCAGCAAAATATATGTTTTTAGAAATCATCCAGATCACTGCTCAAGGCTCTTTTATCCTTCAGGAAGCAAAGTCACAAGAAGTTTATCTGCAAATTCAAGGGATGCCATGAGAACCACTGCATTCAATAATCCTTCTTCCCTCTCTTTATATTTTTGTCCAGTTATCCTGCTAGCATTTACGTTTGCCGCGTCAGTCTCTCTGCCCATTAGCTGTGTTTTTTTTTCTCTAGAAATGACCTGGGTTCATCAAACAGGTTAGCTAATTCCCTGAACTTCCGTTAACTTTGTCTTTGTTTGCATTTTGCAAGTTCTCCATTAACAGGTCTTTATCAGAAGTGAATCCAACAATGTCTCACCCCTTACTAATTATTCAAACTTCATTTATGCATTTTTCATCTTGAAGATAGATCTAACAAAGGAGTTGAGTGTCTCGGCCATTTTTAAGTCATTAATTTCTTTCCCTTCCTCATTTATTAATGGAATCTACTGTCACTTTAATATTATTTTTTAAATGTTGATATATTTGCAGAAGACCTGCTGGTTTCCCTAGCCCCTTTGTCTATGATTAGCTCATTACACTGCCTTTCTGCCCTTGCATTTCCCCTGGGAACTGCAAGTGATGCTGAATATTCTTGCTTGGTAGCCACTCCAGAGCCTCTTTCCAGTAGCCACAGATCTTTGCATAATTCCTTCACATCCCTCACCTCCCCAACACCTGTATTATTTCTTGTTCCTGAACTTTCACTATTTAATATTTTAGAACATTATTCTTCCAAAACACGTATTACTAGTATTTATCCTTATATTTCTTTCGTTAGTTAAGTTTTCCTTCTTAAATGTTCAATACCTACCCAAAACCATCACTCAGTTTGCTATTATTTTTGCACACTTGTGTCCCCAGTTTACCCATGTGTTACTCTGTTATACAGACGACAGATAAGCGTTCAGTTCTCATCATTATTTTTTCTTTACTTACAGAGTCAACTTTACTCAAAGCAAAGTGAATAGTACAGAAATGTACTACTGCAAACAACTTGTAAAAGGTTGTCACTAAGAACCAGGGGCCTCAGTTACAAAGAAAAGGAAATGAAAAGCCTTTTCTTTCAGACCTTGTTCAGTGCCTCTCGGGTCAGCATAATCAGGTGCTGGGAGGACAAGAGGCTTACTGTGCACAGAATTCATTTTTTCCTCTCCCACTTCTTCCCTAGAGCCTCCCAGCACAATTGGGACCCTTTCGTCAAGCTTTTTAGTTGGCAGCTGCGAAGAGCCAAAATTTAACAATGTTGTTACTTGCTTGCTTTGAAAATCTTTATCATTCTGCTTGGGATCAGTTGTTATCTCTTTGTAGTACATAGGAAGGATCAGAGCAGTTCAGAGCGAAGGTCTGTCTGGCCGTGCATCCTGTCTACAGCATGAGACAGCAGCACACCCCCAGGAAAGAGATAAGTGCAGACATGGTGATGCTTCCCCACTACCCTCTCTGCCTTCAAAAATCTGTGGCTCAAGGACTTCCTGAAACAGAAGTGGTGGATTCATATTTAGCAACCCTTCATAGTTTTTTCTTCCCTGAATTACCCAGTGGCTTACTGAATACTTCGCGGATTTTCAGCATCCATGTGCTTAAAAGTGTGTTGTGTGGAGAAAAGCCATGGTATCAGGGGTTTGAATCTCTGTTCAGGGGACTGAAGCTTAAAATCAGAGTTCTTAGGCATGCTCAGCTGCATTACTTTCCCTTCCTGTTTCTAACTGCGAATAACACTGTTTCCCAGTCTCAGCCAAGGTCTTCTGAAAACTCAGCACGGTCCTGAAGCGGGAAGCTAAGCTTCAGGAGACAGCTCTGTCCCTCTTATGACTTCCCACAAAATTTGCAGTCTTTACAAAATGAAAGTCTAAAAGATGGCACATCTGTTTTCCAGAACTGAACCAATAGAAAAGTCACAGAGTGGCCACACAATAGGCTTTGCACGTTCCTGTATTTCTCTAGCTAGAAACATATTAAAGCGCTTTGAGGAACAAAGAGCAAGAGATTGCTTTTGGACCAGGTACTCGGGACATTTGGATGTCTCTAAAGCAGTTACAAGTTACTTTAAGCTGCTACATATGATACTTTGGGTAACAGGTCTCATCCCAAAACTGCTTATTCTTTTTTACGTGTCAAGTATTTGACACTTGCAAAGACTAGCTCCTCTGGGGCCTCTGGGTCATTAGGCCAGCTCAACAGTAAAGGCTCCCCAGAACTGGCAGTTATGCAGTGAACATCACAAAAATAGTTACTGATTTGTTGCTATTGCTTATTTACAATTATTAACAATTTATTACTCCTGGTATCACCCACTGTAGATTAGGGTCTGCCACAAAGGTACAGACAAATCCATACAGAGATGGGTTTGCTGCCAAGGTCTCCAACGGGAGGAACAGCAGTGTGCTGTCCCTGTGCTCCACCAGTGTATGTCAGGAGGAATAGCAAACCCTTGTGCCACCACCGTCCATTGTATTTCCTCTGATCCACTCAGCTCCTTTCTGGACACTCCAGCAGCGACTCTCTGAGTCCATGGCAAGAGCTGGGTCCTCTGAGACAGAGAGCCATTTGCTCTTGGATACAGCCAGGCACTTTTCAGTGGCTGTGATGGACAACACAGTGATATCCATAAAACCAAGGTGCCCCCAGATTCATTATGATATCACTTCTAGCACTAAAAAACTATGCTGTTTCCAGTCACAGCCTAGTTTCATCTCCTACTCCGTCTGCTGTACCGTCAGCTCTGTAACACTGGAATTCCCACTGCAGAGTCCTACAAAGCATTGCCTGCTCCTCCTTAAAATTAGAGACTGTATTTCTTCACAGCTATCGTATTTTTCACCTACCACGCTGCTTCCACTTTTACTGGCAATCCCAGACTTTTAAAATACACATCTTTCTGCAATTGCCTTAGTGCAGCCACACCAGGGTTTGATTAGTGCCTTTGCAAAATCTCTCTTGGAAAGGTCTTCAGAATCTGCGCTCTCACTTTGATGCTTCTGCTTGTGTTTTTCCTCTTTCTAGGGATAATTCATATGCTGCTGAATCACAAGTAAGCAAAGATGAGTAAGTGCTCCATGCCAGTCTCTGTTCTAACCTCCTCAGTAAGGGTAAGACTCATTAATAAGAGGAAGAATTTCTCTGAGACCTCAAACCAATCCTCTTTATTTATGGATATTTTTGAAAAATAGCTTGCCTTATTTATCATGGTGGGCAAATATCATGGAAAAAACCATAACCATAAAATATATCTCAGTGCATAGCAGAATATGCCTTTCAAGCGGAATGGATGAGATTAAACCTCAAAGCTCTCATTAATGTGATCAGAAGCTCAATGCCTAATTCTCCACAATTATGCTAAAAAATTCCACACACAAAAAAATAATCTCATTTCAGAAAGCCAGTTGGGGCTGCTAACAGATAAACATGCACTTTCCTGTCATCATTTGCCAAATTGAAGCTCTTAAATCAGGGAAGAAATAGTCAAGGACATCATAAACCTTTCCAAGCCTGCTTACATAACAAACAAAGCCTTTATTCCAAGTATGAAGAATTGCGTGTTCAACCACAACATAATAACCTTAACCTTGCCCTGTAGTTCATTATTTTTATGTAGATTTTATTATCCAATATTAGCAGTTAATTATTACCACCTGAGGGCCTTTGTTAAAGAGGCAATCCTGCTTGCTAATACATTTATTTCCTGAAAACATTCGAGGGTTTGAAGTTTCTCTTTTTCTCGAATAATGCTGCAAGCACCCTGCAGGGGCCAGATCCTGCACCTCCCCAAAGCAGTGGCAAAGGAGCTGCTTCCGGCATTGCGGGGCTCAGCGCTGGGTACCACTGCTTCAGCAAACACAGCCTGCCTGGTAATTTTTGAGGACGTCTACATCCTGAAAGAGTCAATGCTTTCAGTGAGCTGCCTTCTTCCCACCCCGTCCCCCTGCTCCGCAAAAGAGGCAAAGCAAGAAAAGCCCAAATAAATATTTAATGCCAGCCCATGGTTGCATCTCATGCAGCTGGATGCCAGGCTGCTCTTGCAGCAGGCGGGGGAGCACCGGGGATGTCGCATCCCTACATGGCACGTACCATCCCAGGAGTGGGAACAGTCGCTGCACTGGTGGGATGGGGACTCTGCCCTGCTGCACCATGGGGCTGAGGCCACCAACCATGTGATGAATAGCATCTCCTGCAAGTGCCTGCCAGTGCAAATCCATGTGCTAAGCCCAATCTTCTTTACAGAGCTCTCTGCTGATTGTGGCTCGTCAAGATCTCTGTGCCCATAAATATCCCACACACCTGCTTTTCTGATGCCTCTCCTCTTCTCCTGCTCGGTGTGCCCTAGACTTTTAGGAAAGTGTCTTCTACAAAGCCTTCCTCCTGTCCTTGTTTATAGTGGGAGGTTGGTTGTTTTTAAAAATATTTCCCATTTCTCTGTGCCTTTGAGGGCCTGCTACTTCTGCCCAGTTTCAGTAGATCTGCTGCTCCTTATTAGCAGCTCCAGTGCAATCAGAGAGAACCTTTTAAAATTTCCTTCCCACCCCCTTCCCCTGAGGCAAAGAAATCATTTAGGCCTGTAGCAATATTAAAGTTCATCTGTGACTCCCTTTCCACTCTTATCTATCAATGACTGTACTCCCTCTGGGCTCTGTTTGTTTGCCAAGAACATATTTAGGGAGTCTGTTATTTATCTTTCCTTCTTTTACAGGTTTAACTCCATTTTAGCATCAGATTCCCTTGTCATGCCTCTGCAGCTGTTTGGCTGTTGGCTTTCTCTCTCTCCATCCTCCTTCTCAGGAAGGTCCCAAGGCCAGAGGTGGGGGGCAAAGAAAAGCCTGCATGAGGTGAAAGCTCAGACTAAGCCAGGCCACATCTTTCTACTGGTTTTGCTGAGCTTTGGCCACTGACCTGGTATCTCCAGCCATTTATGTACAGGCAATAGTCTCGACTGGGATGCCTGGAGACCTTCCCCTGCAGAGGAACCTCTTCCCTCTCCTTCCCCAACACTGCTTCAGGCAGGAGGGGGAAGTGCTTCCCTCTGATTACCTAAATTTCCATATCCCATTCCATTAATTTGACAAATTTTTGCCACCTGTCAAAAACAGGAAATTGGATTTGACCTAGATTATGATCTCTAAAAATAATTATTGGTCGCGAGCACTCCCATCTCTTTGTAATCTGAGTATTCATTATCATCTTGATTAATTCTGATGACAGGATGGCATAGGATACCCGGGAGACATGAAACTTCCTCATTTATCTAATTCTTAGGTTAAGTGTGAATACCTTCAGATAAGAAAAAATGTATAGCACTTGTCCTGCTGCCATTAAACACTTTTGTGCTTAATATAATCTTTCAGCAAAGTGATGCTATTGAAACACAAACCCCATGCCATTGTGTGGACACAAAATGATTTTTCTTTTGTAAATAAAACTGTTACACTTAAATGTGTGAACTATAATGTTAAAATCCAAAGTAAATTAAACAACAAAATACATTTTAAAATATAGGGGAAAATAGACTCTTTCTAAACTCACTAGCTACCAACTGCATTCAAGACATTTGTCTGCAAGCTGATAGTATCCCAGTTTTACTAGAAACATTTAAAGGTAGCCCCTTACACACAAGTAAAATAACACATCTTAATTCATGAAAAAGCAGCACAGAATCCAGGACTTGACTCTAGGTAGGAAAATGAAGACAAAAAAATCTTCGAAGTGTTAGTATCTATGCATAAATTTTGGTTTTGTATTACTATATAATACTATATTTATATTACTATATTATACCTCAGGTACGGATTTGAAAGGGTTATATTCACCTGCTGGGGCCTGGAAGAATTCTAGCCATGCAGTCTCTTTGGAAAGGTCATTTATATATCTGTCTATCAAAAATCAGATTTATGCTATTGATTGGTAGGTTGTGAGGGAGTGAATAGAATTTCCTTGTGATTTCAACCTTTTCTTCTCATCTTCCTTCCTTTTACCACAGATATTTTAAATACCTGTGAAAGCTCCCAACCACTTTTGGGGCTCTCTGTTCCACTCCGCACTTTCCTGGCATTTCTGGAAGCAGCGCATTGTGAGCAGGAGTCACTGGGCTGGGGGCTGCTCTCCCTGTGCCTGGTGCAAATCCCAGGATAAACCCCCTGGACTTTCCTTACATTCACACAAATTTAAGGGAAAAAATGTGATCCTCAGGAGTGACACAGCACCTCCCCCAACCACATTATGGCAGTAGCACAGAAACTTCCACAATCCTTTGGGCACAGCCAAACCTTTCTCTCCCCCCTCTATTTTCCAGCTGCTTTTTGAAAGCCTGGTCTTCTCCCTGACCTTTGGTTTGAGGTCTCAAGGTGCCAAATATCTCCATACATCAGCTGGCACCCAGACTATCAGCAGATCAGGTAGGGGAGAAATATTTGCCACTCTGTCTCCAAGACAAGTTCTGCCACTTGTCCCTGACAAAGTTACTCAATGTTGCTGATAATCCAGCGGTTGGCCAGGATTACCCTGCTCGATTCGCACTCTTTGTCTTCATCCTTTCATGCCAAAAGCTCCAGATGGTGTCTGTACCATTGTGTATTGCATTTATTCTGTGAGCAGAGCGCAGGGTCGCCTGAGTCCATACGAACACCAATCCTTGCTGTCTAATTAAGAGGACCTGCAGCTATTCCTTGTCCTTTATATCCAGAACAGTGACTTAGCAAATGAGAATGTAATTATCATGATATTTACATCACATCCCATTATGAAGCCCATCGACCAGATTTGCACATTCATAACACTGCTGCTTACTGGAGTTCATCCTTCGTAACTGCAAAATATACCTAATTACATTAGACCATGAGATGAGCATGGTGGCAAGAAAAAAAAGGACCAATATGCACATAAAGCCATTATTTTGCATATATGGGCAGATCCTCAGCTAATATAAATCAGCATGGCTCTACTGAAGTCAACAGAATGACAATCTACATACGCCACAAACCCAGCCCATGACATTTGTTCACACGCCTTATGATCGTGTTTTGTGTCAAGCATGGAGATTCTCATACATTTAATCTGTCTTTACAAGCTCAGTATTTCTCTTGAGAGGTCAGTCCTTCTCTCCCCAGTAGCTCTGATGGCCCTCTTGGCTACTTGGGCTTCTCCAGGCTCCAGTTTAGGCATCTGTGGCCTCCCTCTACTTGCACTCTTCTCTTTCCTTTTTTGTCTTCTGTATTGCTTGCTTGCTTACAATTTGCACCCCTCTTATTAAAAACTGGGCCTTAACAGAAAGAAACGAGCAGGTCTGGGCAAGTAACATTTTATAGATCTGTGCGCTGCTGCCTGCTAATGCAAAGTTTGCTTGGTGTGGATATAAACAAATTTAAACAGCTTTCCTGTAACCCAGCACAATATAGTTCTTGTAACAGCGAAGCATCATAAGCAGGGGTGCAAATTATATTCACGTGGAGGCTGAGATTTATAATTCTGTGGAGACTAAGAATAAAAACATAAATGCACTTTCATTCCAATGTGCCTTTATTCACTTGATTTAAAGCCACAGCAAGCCGAAGTGACCTTAAATCATCCAGGGCTTATACCATTAAAAAGTCACACGTGTAATGTTCATCTTCACGTGTTTTAGTAGCTTTCCAAATAGACATTCACTGGGGACCATCAGCTTTGTGAAAGCCTAAGATTAGGAGGGTACTGACTAAAAACCTTCCTTTAAGCTCTAAGATAAGTCTGAATATCTGAATGCGAAGGAAAAAAAGCGCCCTATTTACCAAATCCTGATTTTATCCTCTAGCCTTCGCATTCAATGGCAAACTGCTTTATTTGGTGCTGAAGTGCTTTCTCTCCAAGTGGGAGGGTGTTGTCTTCTTGAGCCAAGATCCCTGCTGCTTGCAGATCAGACAGCAGGGCAGCTCGGTTTAAGAGCCTGGCAGCTGGCACATTTTCCCTTCCCCAGCAGGAACCTGAGGGTTTCATGTTTTTTAACGCAATTTGCCAGCTGTGATCGTGTCTCCTGACAAGCAGTCAGATGGGAAACTGCTCCAAGTCCCCTTCTCTCCCCATTCCAGCATCTCAGGCTGATACCTGCACACATAGATACAACGTCCAATGCCGCAGTGAGGCTGCTGTACCACTGCACACTCACAAACCAAGGAAACTGCTGCATGCCGTTGTAACGCGCTGTTGTGGGCTTTTTTGTACCAATAGCCTCAAGTCCTTCACCAGAACAACCAGACGCAGCTCGGCCATCAAGCAAGAATCCTTTGACCTGGACGGTGGATGACGTGGTTTTGTTTGTGAAGGATGCAGACCCTCACGCTTTAGGTCCCCACGTGGAGCTCTTCAGAAAACACGTATGTAGAAGGCTGCCCTTACCACTTCTGGGTAATCTAAGCCATGTGCATGGGCAGTCCCAAGAGATAGCCAGTACACATCACACACACAGCCCCTCTGCTGCCTTGGGCTGCTGTAGGCAGTGTTTGTGCTCAGCCAAGCCGAACTTAGGGCCCTGCAATGTGTTCAGCACCACTGGGGGATTTGGGCTGACAAAACGTTCACTTGTCACCCAAGAGAGTCACCAAACACTGGAACAGGCTTCCTAGAGAGGTGGTCAATGCCCCAAGCCTGTCACTGTTTGAGAGGCATTTGGGCAATGCCCTTAATAACATGCTTTCACTTTTGATCAGCCCTGAATTGGTCAGGCAGTTGGACTAGATCACCAGATCACCATTGCACGTCCCTTCTAACTATTCTACTCTACTCTACTCTACTCTACTCTACTCTATTCTAACTACCTTTCAACGTCTTGAGAAAATGCTCACTATTTCTTCCCAACTACGCCAGCATAAATCGTTTCTATACCAAGCCTACAAGAAAGCACAGAGGATCTGGTGCTCATTTTTCATTGTCACACTGACACAAAAAAAGCCTTGTCTCAACAACAATTTTTTTTCCCAGGATACCTATGATTCTTCTCTGAAGAGCATTTTTTAATATGTCTTTAGATATTTAGCAGAAGAAACCAAAACAGCCAAGCTTGTAATCTTTTTCCCCTCAGTATTATGTAACTACGTAACCAAATTTAACAGACCTGCTGACTCACTGGAGAATTTGCCTTGCTTTTGCTAGGCAATCTCCAGTGGTGGAAATGATATTATCCTTAAATACTAAAGGGGAAGACTGTAAACACACAGCTGGTCTGGAGTTTCTTATTCTGCTGCTATACATGGAGTTGGCATCAAAGCATCTAATAGCATCTTCAGCCTCCTCCTCCTCCTCCATCCCTCCTTGATCAATTCAGTCTGGCTATGAAAAAGGATTTTACCCTAAAAGTGACTCGGTTGTGTTCAGCTGGAGGTCATAGCTTTGGATGTAAGTGCCTGGACCTAGGTTTAAACAAGAAGAGCTCCCCAGCTCTGACTCCTGAACAGTGCCTCAGGTCACAAAGCAAGCCAGGGGGCTTGATCAGCAGGTCCCATCCATTGCCAGCAGGGATGAGTGGGAATGTGGGGCTGCAGACAAGAGCTGAGGGAGACAACTGATGTACCTCCAGCTACACCCTGGATGCAGAGTTTCCAGATACTGAGGAGAGGAGGTAGCTGAAGAGCAGATGAAAATGAAGATGAACACAGGCCTTGATGTCTGCTCACCCTAGACAGGTATTGAGGCCATCTGCCATTCTGCACATAGGCCTGTGGGGTGAGAACAACGGACCAAGCACAGTGATGCTAGGACAAAATCTGCAATTACAGGTCAGGTGCCAGCCTACTTTCCATGCTTTCTGCAGAAAAGTCTGATCTACCTTATAAACTGATAATGAACACGTTTGGTATGTGGGTAACCAGGCAAATAAAAAAGCCACCTTCAGATTTAAAGGAACTTGCTTTAGCATGAGTTTTTCAGACTGTTAGAAGGGGCTTCAAAAAAGGGAGAAAGAATTGCCATGATCTGAGGCATACGAGTACATCCCAAAGAAGAGAAACATTTAAAGTTCATCTTGTAAACACGGACAGTGCAAAAGCACTGGCTGTGTCTAGTTTGCACTTGCAGCAAAGGATCGCACAGCACGCTTTTATCTAGCGATAGGGCAGTGACATGCTCCAGGCAGTCATGGGCCAGCTGCACTGGAGCATGCTGCAATACTACAGCTGCTCTGTGACCAAAGAGAACAAGCTAAATTGCCACTAAAGGCTGTCCCTGTCAGCCTTTGTTGAACACCCAGCACCCATGGGCTCTACTTATCATTGGTTTCCTTGTAAAATATGCCATAGGTGTGAGAACCTGGGTAAGATTGCCGCACAACTCAATTCAATTACACCATTGAGTTATATACGTCCCCACAATTTTTCAGCCTTCAAATCTCATCTGGATTAGCACGGAGACCCCAGAGGTGAGAGACAAGTGATTAGTCCATTAACCTTAGCCATATCTTCCTGTATGTTCAATCTTTCTATGAAGCAGGTGCATAATTTACTTAGAAGCACTTACTGTCATTGACAAGGCCCAGCTATCACCTGAAATTGCTGCTTTGGCAATCTTCTCATCTGAGCTATGACAGTGGGAGGAGAGGGTGGCGGGACCACCAGGAAGAAAAGGATGGGGGAGATATCCTTTGTGTGGGCAGTGCTCTTTCCCACAGCTGTATTAAGCCTTTTGGGTGCTGACCACAGTCCCCAGAGCCGGCTTTCCCAGGGTGCAGTATGGAGGTGCAGCCCACATCCTCCATAGCCACCATACGCATTGCAGGATGGCCGTAGCTCTGCTCTTCCCAGCAGCAGCAGAAGCTTTTTTTTCATGCCAAGGCACCCAAGGAGCTCTGTCACAGGTGGCTCCTGGGAGAAGCGTCCACCAAAGGCCATGAAACTGCTTACTACCTCCGCTCTGCTGTTCCCTGCTCCCTCGGCGAGGATGTGCTGAGGAGACCCTAGCTTGTAACGGACAGATGTTTTGGCCCCATGCAAAGGAGCCATCAGCCTGGCAGGGACCTTGTAGTGACACTGCATGAAAGCCCCGTGCAGTGCTCTCAGCAAGAAAGACTTGGTAGAAAGACTGAGGGAGGGAAATGAAGGAGGGGAAAGAGTTACAAGGGAATTAGCAAGTAGAAAACTCAAGCTGGAAGGGATCGAAGCAATGTTATGGTCTGACAGTTTAATTATGGCCAGTGATTGGCAAATGCATGTATGAACGAGACAAAAACCTTTGAGTTTAATATAATTAATCTGATTTATCCAAACAGTAAGCCATCTCTGCCAGTGCTAGACATCAGACTTGTGAGGATGCATCTTTCCCTAAACCTTCTTCATCTTGAATGTTTAAGCACTATTCCTGAGGCTGAAAAATATAAAAGTAGGGAGACATATATGGATCCCAAGCAGGACATAGATCCTGAAGTCTTTGATTTTGCTCAGAATTAAGTGCTTAGACACTCATGAAGACGAGGACTATAATTTTTCTTGTTAAAAGCCTCATTCTGGGGGACACCCACCACCAGAAGCAATTCTTGTTTGCGTGGCACAGGGCTTGTTTAGGGGCTACTCTGCCTTTTGAACAGTATCCTCCAAACAAGTGCTGCAAGAAGCCAGCACAAACACAGTGATACTCATTTTTGCAGGTGGAAGCTATATGTTTGTACCCACTGTATCCTGACCTCACAGCTCATAGGTTTGCTGTGTCCATCCCCTTGCAGAAACACAGCAATGATCCCCTGCAATATTTTAACTTGCGGCGGGCCAGATCTCAGCTCATGTGCAACAAGCTAATAGCACTGATGGCACTGAATTTTACCAGCTCCAGATCTGGTTCAAGATCTCCCGGTGGGGCTATTGCAGATTTGGGGACCATGCTAGAGAATCCTTTTTAAAATTAATTTTTAAAGGGCTGACACAGTAATACTGTAGAGAGGTCAAGCCAACAATCTGCACAGGGACATGGCTAATATGGGATATTTAATTGGATATGAATGCTCCCTCTGGCATACTCTTGTCATGGAGTTTGATTTTGACCCCTACACAGTAATAATAAAGGAAATAATAAAATGCTGAACTCAACATTTAGAAACAGCTGCCTCCGCATCAAATCCTTGACAGTGCTTTTACCCTATCGGACCACAGTTCGAGGAGTTTGTTTTTCTTTCTTATGTAAATATTAATTGCATGTAATACTTATTCTTACTTTCCCTTAGCTTCCTTAAAATAATGGGAAGGAGAGGGGGAAGGTGAAGAGAGTTTCTATTATGGATAGAGTGGGGGTTGCAAAATGAAGAGCATTAATTGATTGAGTTAATCAGAAAGTGACCTTAACTGCTCATCAGCTAAATCACCTACTGAATGGCATAATAATGATTAGGGCAAATTAGGATCCATAGTATTGCTTAATTAGTAGGTAATTTATCACAGAGGAAAGATCTGACCATCAAAACCAGAATACAATATATACAGCATTCGTATGTCTGTGTATCTACGCACATACCCCTAGCACTTGTTATGTTTTAGCTCTGATGGTCCAAGTATGTAAGTGTGGGGGAGACTGTGAGGAGTGACAGTATTTTTTAGCAGATACACTAATATAGTTGAGGAAAAAACAGACAAGCTCAGGATCCAAGGAAGGACAGTGTAGCTGAAAGCTTCTGTGTTTCACAGTCCCTTTCTCCGCGCACTCAAGCTACTTTGTGCTCACTTTGTGGCTTCAAAGGGTTTTCAAGCCAATAGGTCTAGGATAAAAAACTTAATTTGGTGGTAATTTTCTTCACTTACATGATGGTTAAATGAAATTTGAACAAATTTTATTAATAAATGCAACAAAATAAGCAAGTTACTACTATCTTCAATTTAAGAAAAAGAAACATATCTATAACCAGATATAAGTGCACTGGGATATGTGAAACATGCACACAGTCAGGGACAAAGCTGGAACTGAGATTCAGAGGTGCACGACTAACAGTTCATGAGGCTACATCCTTCTCCCTCTCTCCATCACTCACTCCTTTCTCTCAAGGTTGACTGGCTTTTCTCAGAATTGAGCTTAGAACAACCCTGATTTACAAAAAAAAAATCCTCATGTTTTAATGAGAAATAATTGAAAACCTAGAAAAGCCTTACATTTCTTTGAAGAATAAAAAGTACTATTTGATTATCCCCTCCTTTAGAGTTTCCTTCTGTCATACTTCAGATTTCATTTTTTTTAAATGAAATTTCAAAATGCGTGACATTTCAGCCAGCTCTACTCTAAAAGACATGCTGTTTGTGATTCACCTTGCTTAATGTGTCAGGACACAGTACTGGAAGGGAGTTAACACATTTTGATTCTCTTTCTCTCTTTTGAAACCAGGAGATTGATGGTAATGCTTTGTTGCTGCTGAAAAGTGACATGATCATGAAATATCTGGGGCTGAAACTGGGACCTGCGCTGAAACTGTGTTACCACATTGATAAACTCAAGCAAGCCAAGTTCTAACAATCTGTTGAACAACAACAAAACCTGACCTAAATCTAGATGGAAAACTAAAGGTAACACATTGCCTTACAGAAACGCATTCATTTGCAGATTGGTTTTCCTTCTTTTCTAACAAAGACTTTGTCTTTTTTACCATTTCTGCATCATCACCTTTTTTTAATCCAGTAAGGTCTTTTGGGCTGCTTTGTGTTAATAATTTGCCAAAAAGTATATAATTACAATTATTTTGTATCATTAATATTATTATGATTATAGTAAGTCCTATTTTTGTAATCAGAAGTGAGAAATCAAAACCAAACACAGCTACGGCATATGCTGAGGACTGCTGGAAGACTGACCAAGAGTCCCTCGCTTGCCATGGGTCTGCCTCGGAGGAGTAACCACCGACCTGCATCAGCTGAGCTCCACCTCCACCACTGATGCTCAAGGGCCAGAAAAGCACGGCGTTTGGTCACCTGTTGTCTGATGGGAACTGCCCCATGTCTTGCACTATCTGGAAAACTTGAATTCTTCACTTTAAAAAAGAAAAAAAGGAAAACAGAAAAAAAAAAGGAAAAAAAGAAAATAAACAAAAAAAAAAATGGGGGGGCGGGGGGGGAGTGTTTTTGCAGCTAAAGTACTTTTCCCACTAGAGGGAGCAGCCCTAATAGACTTGAGGCTGGAGCTCTGATGCCATGGTGCTTTCTCTCTGATGAGCTTTGACCATCACGACTCTCCTATGGAGCACATCTATAAATATCGACAAGGAATCGCAGGCTCCCAGCAGGATAAGCCCGTCACCATTTACAGATAATTAATTCAAGAAAAGCCCAAATGCAGTGAGTGTTTCTGACAGGATGTTTCCTGTTTCACCGAAGAGGGGGTGGATGGCTCCCACGGTGTCTGGCGTGCTCAGCTGTCGACTTCCCTCCCTGAGGTGTTTCTGTCTGGAGTATGGTTTGTGGCACTCCAAGAAAAAGCAGAATTTCTGCTTTTGTTTTTGTTCATGTTTTTAAAAAATGAGGGAGATGGGCAGGAATGTTCCCCAGGTGGAGTTGGCAATGCAGGGCACATCCCTGCATTTTAGGACAACGGTTGTGTCCAGGGTGGACATTATAGGGTTGGTTCCTGATTGCGCTGCAGCTTTCAGCACATATGCAGATGTGCTGGGCTTTTTGTCTCGAATGGATGAAAAATAATGCTCTTCTGCCTCTTACATGAATTCTAAAGGTGCTTACTGATATTCCACATAGCCGGGTGGGAGAGGACAGGTCTCAGGCTGAGAAGGTAACTTGTAGCATGGGTATGCCCTCATTTTCATCCTTCACAAAGGAGAATTACGAAGGGACACATCCATACAGTTTAAACCCTTTGTGCATGACAAGGACTGGTAGCAACTGTTTGTAAGTCATGCAGGTTACTTTAGAGCTAGTCTCAACTGAATTGAGAAATAGGGTCCTGATAAGATTCAAGACATCATACTGGCCGACCCTGTTTATGCAGAACAGAATATTACCAAAAATACCTCATGGAATAAAATTCAACCTGATGCATGTTGCTAGACTAGAACTCCTACAAAAAGATACCAGTTCAAGACTTAATCCTGAAAATCCTTAACAATATGAGTAACTATATCCCACAAGACTTTCACTAAACTCTTGGGGACTACTCCCCCAAATTAAAAAAGTTGTCTGCATACCTTTGCAGGATTGGATCTTTACAGGATTGAGCAGCTTTCAGCAAATCCTGTCTGCATGCCGAAACACCTCTAACAGGAATAGCTGAACAAGTGTGTCAAATGAAAAGTCGTATACTATCAAGTGATGTAATATACTGAACCCTAAACATGCCGATGCTTGGAAGGTAACCCGCACCCGCATCACTTTTTGTCCATGGTGTAGAGAATGGAAATCTGTCCAGCCATGTGTCTGGTTGAGGCAGAGGTGACTTCACACCAACATCAAACCTGTACAGTTCATTTTTCACTCTTAACATTTTTACAAAAATCAATCTTTTCCCCACAAAGATCCCCCAAATATGTAAAAATCTTGCTGTATTAGTAATGTCACCTTCAGAGAGTCCTCAAACAATCTTTTTCTTTTTTTCCCCCCATAATTTTGAACTTAGTTAACCTCTCTTTTTTTTTTTCAAAAGGTGATTTGAATCCCTCTGCTTAAAAACTCACCTCGCTGTAGTATATCAGTACTCAGAGCTGGTTAGACTTTATCAGATGGCTTCAATGCTGGAAAATCCCACTTTGTCAAAATCAAAACTCTTCACAAAAGCATGTCACTTCCTAACGTAAAATTCTATTTAACTGAAACTAGAGCTTTCAGTACTGTCAAAACACCATTTTGACATTTTATAAATTGAACATTTTTGTTCCAAGATTTTTGCATTTGATTGTATTTGCCCAGAGAATCTGTAACCTCACATTTTGTTCTGAGAGCGGGAAAAAAACCCCACAACTACAGACTTTCCTGAGCAACAATCCTTCCCATTCAGCTCTGTGTCTCACCCCTTCCCTCCACCTGCCCTACTCCAGACATCACAGCTGAGAGGGCTGATAATACCAACACAGTATTTAAAGACTCCATGTTCCTACATTTAACAAATAGTTTTCATGTCTGTATCTGATGTATACAGTCAGTGGTGCTATCTCATTTGATACGACACTTGTACGTATGACAGGACTGTCCAGGCCATGATATTTCATGTTCTGTCTTTTACAGGGGAGGCACTTAGTGGATTAATTTTACATGTAAGTAACGCTTACAACAAAAATTCCTCACTGCGTGTTTTTGTTTTTGTTTTTTTTTTTCACTGAAAGGCATTTACGTGGCAAATATTACTGCAGTAATACTGCAATTATAATTCATTTTTCTCTTTCAACTTTTGCCAGTGAGGGTAGTTAAGCAGCTCTGCGGTGCTGAGGGTGTCAGGCCATTTCCTCAGAACAAGCATTAAAGAGCCAGAACATGCATGTCAGCCGCTTCTCCGTGAGCTGCTGCTTTAGACATGGCTTGTACAAATTACTTTGCTTGCTATTCCATTCGTAGCTGTAGCTTTAGACTGCTGCCAACCCAGCTGTATTTTTGAACAGTTCCCAACAGGTGGGTGGATGTGCATACCCTTAAAAGCAAGACATGTGCTTTTTTCCTACTTCTAAGTGCTCATTGCTGGATCAAAAGGCACTTTGGTTGCAGTCTCAGGCAGTTTCAATACTTTGTGAGCATTCACTTTAAAAAAAAAAAGGAAGCAGGCAAAGTCTAAGGATTTGGGAGAGCTCTTCTCTTGCTCAAGTACCAGGCATTAGGAGCACGGAGCCAGTGGTCCCAGGCAAACCAGCTTCTTGCATTCTAGTATGGCCAACCAGCTCAGCCTTCACTGCGACACAGGTCAGCCACGCTGCCTTCCCACCCACCTGCTGTCACGGCCTCTTCTCTCACACCGATGAATGTCTCCTTCCCCAGCCAGACCTAATTGAGTTTCAAGAAATGCCGCTGGGAATGCCTCCTCCACGTCTCTGAGCCCGCTGTCTTGCTTGGCAAGCTGAGGAGCCTTTGCAGTGTTAGTGGCTTTGCTCAACGTGATTAATGCAGGAAGGCACCCTTGGGACTGGCATGTAAAGCATCACTCTGGGCTGTTTTTGCCTTTAAACCGATCGCTGAATTTCTGTAGATTGTCAGCAGTCTTCATGTGTTACACTTCTTTCCTTCTTAAAGAAAGGATGGCTGTGAGAGATTAAATAGAACATCATCAGCAAAGCAAGCAATAATCAGCAAAACAGTAAGAAAATGGCTAATGAAGAAGTTCTGGCCTGAAACGATGCCTCTGTTGGATTAGCAGCAGGAGGTTCAGCCAGTGCCGCCCAGGCAAGGCAGGATGAAAGGACAGCGCGGGAGGAGCTGTATGGCTCTAGAGAGGGAGCAGCTCCAAAGCCTGGCCACGACTTCGGCAGCCACAGATGGCCCTTCCTCTTGCCCCGGCACAGCCACCCCAAGGCCTCTTCCTGCCCAAGGGGTGCAGTGCCCTCCCCTTCCCAGCTGCCCCATTTGTGGGCTGAGCAAGCTCAGGGAGGAATCTGTCAGCTCTTAACTCCCCAGAGCACACCCCCAAACCTTCAGTTAATTAGTTAGTGCCTTCCCCCCTGCCCCCGCCCCCCTTTCTTTCTCTTTCTTTTCCTTTGAATGGCTTCTATTTGGAGAAAGACATCAGGAGGGAGATGCCCCAGGCCCCTCCAGGAACCCGTGGGTGACTCCCCAGCTCACCCCGTGGAGGAGCATCTCTGAGGTCAGACACCCAGCAGGATGCAACCAGTCCTGCCTTGGCACTGGGCAGGGAGATGACAAATAAATGCCTCCTTTTTATTAATTCAAATTAAATGCTTTTTCAAATTAAATCCCCCTCTCTGAACTGCAGCCTCTCTCACCGGGGCTGCTTGCTCTTCCCCATGCGGCAAGGCAGGAGGCAGAGATGGTACCCAAATGGGCTGCCCACCACTGGCTGGCCCAGCGGGACAGCAGGTACAGCAGAACCCAAACCAGCCGCTACCCTGGCTTGAAACTGGTTTGGCTTGAAAGAGGTGTCATGCCCAGGGTTTCTTTTTTGATTTTGCCATCAGTTGTTCACAGGTCACACCCCAGCATTTTGGTTTGCACGTTCAGTCCATTGCTGTGCGGATTTTTCCTCCAAATTCACCCTCTTGAGCTTGTGTTAGGGAATTGCTCTGCTGGCACGGGTTGCTTCCACATCAACAGGCTTGGGGTTGCTAGGGAAATAATTCATAATAAGCACATTTGGGGCAAAAATTCAGGGAAATGGCAGGTCAGTAAGAGCCTCTCTCTTTCTCCAAGGACTTCTGTATGTAGAACCTTACTGTGGCAGCTCCCAAACAGGGCCCATACACCGTTGTTCTCCATCACTGGTAACTGAGTAATATGGAGCTGTAAGGATTTTCCGTTTCTCACCAAGAAATACGGTCCCAAATTCACACACCTTCTCCAGAGAAAGCAGGTAAGTCACTGCACACATTGCCTTGATGCCCTGCAATAGTTGCATGCTGCTCTCCAATCCACACTCTCTTCATGGACAATTGCATACCGATTCCCTTGGAAATCTAAAATTTCACTTGAAAAGGAATCACTTTTATTCACTGCCACGGGTTAAATATTATGGAAACATGTCTGCTAACAATTTGCTTTGTGTAATTTGTACTAATGCTAATAAGCAACAGCTGCAACGCTTCCTGTTGTAAATTCTTTTGTGGTTGCAGTGGTATTATCACATCTGTACTTCACAAATCTGATAGACTCTAGCACAACTCGCTCATTCTGGCCCCGGCTCCAGCAAATCCCCATGCCTCAGAAGTATGGTCACGCAAACGTGGATTTACAGTCACTGTCTCCCTCCGCTCCCAGAGCCTGCGCTCCTCACCAGGTGCCTAGAGCTAGAGGTGTGGGTGGGGGATGTGGTACCTCGGAGGTCAGCCGGTGTGCTTGGAGGGAATTGCTTTCAGCAGAGATGTCGCTGAGCGGCCAGGTTTACTGCAGTTCAAGCAGACAGCTTTTGGTCAGAGGCTAAGTGTGGGAGAAGCGTGATTTATTAAAGAAAAAGAAAGAAATATGAGTGTGCAATACACTGCTACCATAAGACTTAAACTGAAACCCAAGAATCTTTCAACTGTAATCTAAAGAAAAATGTTTCCCTCACTCAAGACACTAAATAAAGCATGTTAGGCCAAACCCAAGTCCCACTGAGGTCCACGTAAGTTTTCCTATTGAATTCGTAAGACTGGGGCTTGGCTTATAAAACAGGTCAAGCTTCAGCCACGTCCCACAGTAACTAGAATCTAACAAGCTATTTCATCCTCCCTTACACGGCAGGGAGACAGCCGCTGCTGGCCAGCCCCCTCTCCGCTGCTCCCAGGAGAGCTGCTGGCTTCCTGGTAGAGAGCTCTTCCAGCTGCACCTCTACCTGATCCCAACACCTTCTCCAGTTAGCTTTGTGTTTTAGCTACAAGTTTCGTGGAGGGTGGTTTGGGTTTTCCACTTCGCAGCCAACCAAAGCCCGTGCACTGAGGATTTCAGCCATGCCACTAAGCAGAAACTCGCCCTGATTTGAACATGATTTCACTGGGAGATTTCCACATGTTCTTGAGGCGAAGCCCTCGGTGGAATTTAAAAATAAAGCTTTTCAAAACCAGTCCCAGTGACCCACAATTTTTGGCTTCTTCAGCATCCACAGCACTTCATCATACTTCAAACAGCCGAGTCTCTTGGTAGTGCCATAATCGGACAGGAATAGCTCACAGGACTTCAGAATAGACTCCATCTTTGACTCCTCTTGGTCTATGGGCAGCTGCCAAAAAACAGCATTTGAGGCTGGGCAGGAGAGCGTGCGAGCGTGTGTGTGCGTTGCTGAGAGAGGCTTGCACAGACGGGCTCTGAAGTGAGGGAAACAAGAGCAGGGCAGAGCTTAAAAATGAGCAAGTCCCAGGCATCACCGAGGTTCCCGTGGAGTTTCTGCCATTTTCAGGTTTGTATTGAACTTTCCCTGCGTAGACCAGTATGTCTCTATTACCCAGAGTTTTCTCTTGGTGTTTTAAAGAACTGGCATCACACTGCCCTCTTCTTTTTGAACATGAAATAAGGGCAAACAACTTCCTATTGTTGGAGATCTCTAAAAGAGCGGAGAATGGGGAAAATCTGAAGTCCAAGCAGTATAGGAATGAGGACATTTCAGAGAGGAGCAGTTTCACAGCTTTCAGTGTCTTTCAGCTAAAACACAGGAGAAGAGGAGAAAAAAGACCTCTGAATTGCAGTGAATCCAAGCCAGTGAAAGATTAGTGATTAATTTTATTCCTCACTTTGATCGTTTCCTGATCTGTAACGTGTTTTATGGCCCTGAGCATGTGCTGCAGTGGCAGTATTGTGAATTGATCCATGTGTCCAGGTTCCACTGGAACCAAATGACTGTCTCTAAAACCTATCAGTCTTCTTCACGGCATTCCTAATGTGCTGTAGCATCCAGAAGGCTTCTGATCAGCTTGGTAAGAGTCAGTATTTAAAGAAAAAGACTTTTTTTTTCCTTTTCCTTTTGGCACAAAAACTTCAGAAAACAGCGAAAGCCATAGCTGTGTAGCAAGTCAACACGCACTGGCTTTTTATTTTGTGCCTTTTAGAAATCTAGTGGTAAAAGAAAGTCTTCTGCTTACCCAGTCTATATACTTGCAAGAAGTCAATCTAAATTCCAGTCTTCCATTGACCCTGCTGTAAATTTAGTAGAGTCACTCTACATTTTTACCAGTGTAAACGAGATCAGTATCTGATCTACCCTCTGACAATACCAACAGCTCAAATACGAGCATGTTCCGCTGCTGTTATCACTACTCACTATCAGTATTTGTGCCACAATGGCACGCAGAGATTGCGTCTGGCGCTGTGCAGGCACGCTACGAAACACTCAGCCTGCCCTGGAGATTTGACAGCCTCATGTGGCAAAAGGGACAACCTAAGGAGCAGGGTTTCCTAGAGGCAGTTTTCCTTCTTTGATACATATAAATGCTGAAAACAGATAGAAGTCAATGTCAGGAATTTCTCACAGCCACGTGAAGGGAAAATAGCAGAACACTAAGAAAAATGAGGCAAAAATTCCTTGACAGTGAACCCTATTGCCTCCTTTCTGACACTGTTAATCCTTTGGTGAAGCCAGAAGTTTGAACGCAGACCTCCTGCTCTGAATCTAGTGCCTTAACCACAACACCATCCACTCGCACCATATTCCAGCCTTTCTCCCAGTGTTGCCCACATCTGACTTACTCCTTGCACGGCCCTTGCCTACATCTTCCTTACGAACCTGAAAGATAGCACCCAAACAGGACTTTAAAGGCCAGTTATTCCCTCCTCTGCTCTCATTCTTCTCCCTCTTAGTCTTCCTTTGCTCTCTGATCTTTTCCTCTGGCACTTCTTACCCCTTTCCATTCCTATCCCCTCACTGTAGTTACTTTCATATCTCCTCCTTGGGTCCTTTCTTGCGGCACCTCTTCTTTTCCTTCCTTTCCATCTTTCAGTGACCGTATACGTGTCTCCTTCACCCCTGCTGCAACTGCTTCTTTACCTTTTGGCTATTCCACGCTTTTCCATTTCTCTCTGTCTCCCCTCTCTCTTTCTCTGTGATTTCCTGCAACTCTTTCTTTCCTTTCAATCAAGTGCCCTTCACAGGAGAGTCTAGTGCCAGTTCAGCTGTGACAAAGACTACCACGTGCTGCCATCTTTGAATTAGGTAGTCTATATATTTTTTGACATGCTCTTTATCTTGCACAAAAAAAACCTCCCACTGCTTTCATTCACCAGCACGAAAGGCACTTTTTGATGATGGTTTTTACCTAGCTGGCTGATCACTATTTGCAATAAATACCTCATTAAAGGCTCAGCACTTTTACGCAAACTGAGTGCAGTTTTCCCCTCCACCTTCCATCTTTGCCTGTGCTGCCTCTTGATATTCAAGCTGTTTAAATGCTTATTGGTTCGAACAGTCCCAGCTACCTTGCTCACTGGGACGAATCCTTGGCTCCTGCCCTGTTGCTCGTAGCCACACGGACCAGGCTTGGCCCCGTGAACGGCACACCATTAGGCAGGTGTGAGCATTAGTGTGTGCTGAGCACCGAGCCACCGGCATCGCTCCCCCAGACCTGGAGAAAGTCCAGCTTGCTTTCAGCTGGCATCAGAAAGCTTTGCCAATGATAAGGACAACAGGAGGTAGGATAGAGCCATCCGGCTAGGGGAAGAAGAGAAGCAGTGTTGGCCAACTGGGAGGTGGTGATGGGATAGACAAAATCAGGAGTGAGGGAAGGCCACGCTTGTAAGCCTACATTAAGCATTGCAAGAAAATCTGCGTGGCTAATGGCATCGTAATATTTACAGCATCATCCCTCATACTGAAATACGTGCAATAACGCAGGGCAGGTTCACACATGGATGCACCAGTGTGAGCTTAGAGTAATGACTGTAGCTTCTGTGGGGCTACTGCATAGTTCTACCAGTGGGAATGAGATCAGATTTTGGCTCTGGGTCTCTGTTTCCAAACAGTGTGAAGGATGAGAGCAGAACAGTTTCTATCCAGCTGGAAAGTGGCAGCCTTAAATCAGGCCACAAAATAGCGCAACTCCTGCTCACACTTTTTTTTGTTTTTTGTTTTTTTTTGTAAAAATGCTGCTTTGAGCTCCCTTCCAACTCCTCAGCATTAGCTTCCAAGGCCAGTGAAGCATGTACAGGGCTTTTTTGATGTATGTGCAGCTATCAGGTTTTGTATTGCTAATTGGGCTCAAAGTGTCTTAGCTTTGATTTTTAATGTTCTGTAATTTGCTAAATAAGCCTCAGTTTCTGCAGTGGCTGGATAAGCAATGCTGCTTTCATCACATCGTGTAGGTATTTTACAATCTTGGACTTTTTAACATATCTACTATATATTAATCTTGCCTTCCTTGAATGGTGAATGACATCTCTTTCCCAGGACTGTACAACCTTAGGAACAGACATAATCTAAGGGACATCAGATATCAAATGAATATATAGTCATTTTAATCTTTTCAAGCATCTACAAAAGCTACCAGACAGAAAAAAAACCTGAATATACAACTTGGTTACAATCAAGAGTTCACATTCACCCTGTCTTGCCTTCAGTCACTCCCAATTTTATGACAGCCTCTACCACTTACTACTGACAGACGCAGCATCCCCACATCTCACACCATTAGAAGAGCACGTTTGTGACTGCTCTTGTCCAAACCCCACAGGAGCTAACAGGAGCCTGTCCAGCACGCGGCATAGGCTTCTCCTCTACAACTGCTCTCAAAACAGAGAAATCAGCTCGCGCACACTAGCTCACCAGGCTTCCTTCACCTGCCAGCACGTATATTAAAAATAGAATGTACATAATGAGATTTCCTTTTTGATAAAAATGTGCTGCCGTGGTGAGATTATGGGTTTGAATGATGCTGACTTCACTCTTGTAGCTCGATGTGAGGTGTATATAAGGCTGATGTCTTTTGAAAGTCCTTGGCTCAGACTGTCCCACTTGCTTTCATCATTCTGCCTGCTTTTACTCCATCCAGTGCTGCCACACTGGTGTTACCAGGCTCCTGCTCTCTTCCTGATGGCAAAAGGCATCTGGGCTTATTTCACCGGCAGTATAGCACCCTTAGTAGCAACCCTGTGGGCTGCGACAGGTGTGATGCTGCCTGGGTGTCCCCTTGGAAAGAAACGAACTGTATCAAATCCCCTCAGTGCATCTACCACTGCCCTGTCATGGGGCCTCCTGCCCCATGCCCAATGCACAGGATGTTCCGGTCATGTTCTGCTGTGTAAACCTTCCTAGGCTGCTGCTTTTCTGATGCTGATAGAAATCTAGACCATCCCCATCAGCATCGGTGAGAGGGTACGGATGTCACACTCACTGGTGAGAGAATAGTCAGGATTTCTGTATTCATCTGTTTACGCACCTCTGCCTTGGCACTTTTTTGTTTTGCTTTCTCTCAATGAGAGAGGAACAAAAAACCATCTTGCCCTCTGACTGCCTCGAGGTCCCAGTGCAGCACTGCAGCTCTGTGCCATTCGATGCCGAGCCTGCCCTCGTACCACTGCAGTGCGTCTCCCGCTTTGTTTCGGGCTGACCGCCTGGCATTCTTTTCTGAATCTAGGTAATTTCTAATTCTGCGAACCCTGAGTAATTCTTTCACTTCATGTTCTTTCTGGTGTACGTTAATTTCACTTAGCACCATATTTTAGCATTACTTTATTTTTCTCTTATCGTCAGGAGATGCTAAACGATTTGGGGTTACAGAAACAGCTTCGATGCCTACGACTTTTCTTAATGCAAGCCTTTTCCATTTTTGACCAAGGATTCTTACTAAAGATGACATATAGGACATATTATTAATTATGCCAGGATTACAATAGGACGCCATCAATAACCAGGGAAAAGACATCTGCCCCTCAGTTCTACTTATTGGAAAAGCAATGGAAGCCCTTTAATACTTCACTGTTTCTCAGCTATCAAAACCTCCCCTAACAAATAATCTCCAGCAGTGAACATATTGCATTATATTGGATAGTTTTGTATTCACTTCACAAATATGCAAACAAGGGACAGCTGAGGTAAAATGAATGTAGAACTTATAGATGAGAATAAGAGGTGAATAAAATGCCTGGAGTCCTCGGAGCAGCGCGATTATGACAAACAGCATATTAGTATTGCTCTCACCCTGCCTCAAAGGGTTTTATTGAAGTGATTTGTCTTCAGCTGTGGAGGCGTGTGCCTTTCCATGTGTACGTACGCACAGGTCTGATGTATGCACGCAGATACGCACCTGCCCACCGTATGTACACCTCATATGTATTCATGCATCCAAGCAAAATAATAACTGTCAATTTAGCACGTTATCTACGGATGGGTCCAATACATTCATTATTAAAATGTACGGTGTTTCAATACATACGCAATCATCTAACAAATTATTCCTTTTTTATTTCTTCTGACTTTTTAAAAATTATTTGTAACTTATTCCTTCCAGTGGATTCTCTGTCACTATTTAGAGGCATGTTTTAATGTATAGCTGTATATTGACTGTTCCGTGTGCTGTATGCTGCTGTTTGCATCTTAATTAAACTGAGTATTACTGGTCTTAACATTCCTAATTTTGTACAACAGATTTTTGCTTGGGTTTCACAATTTGATGCAGTATGTTTAAGAATGCGGTACAGAGGGGGACCGGCTGTGATAAAGCAAGAGTCCCAAACCTTCAGATTTATGTTTCATAGAAAAAGCCAGTACTTTCTTTTACTATTGCAAAATGATTTCTGTATTTTTTAATAAAGAATTGAATTTACTTGGTTCTATGTATGTTTTATCTAATAAACTGTATTTTTTAAACAAGGGCCTGGTCTCAGTCTTTACGTACCTGCAGTGTTCATGCACACACAAAACATTTTTACTTTCCAAATTCCCTGTTGTTGAGCCTGCAGCTCTGCCAATGCCAGAATTACCTCCTATCCTGACTGGTGCAGAGCTAATCTCACATTTTTATTCACATTTCTCTGCTATGCAAATAAGAGACAGATACTGAGGTGTCAGCCTGTTGATAAATCCCCACTGCAATACATTAGCATCAATGCTCATTTGCAGGGCAAGCAGTTTCTTTCGTTCTCCGCTGAATTAAGGGTAGGGTGTCAATCTGAAGCAAGGGTACAACACACAGGCAGACTCCTAATCCCTCAGGCTGCATCTGCATGGGCAGACCTTGCTCTCTGTTATGCTGATGAAGATCTGAAGTGGCTCAGTTGAAGTCATTACTGTTATTCTGGACTTACACTGGGGAGAAAACAAGGGCGAAATTTGTCCGAAGACCATAATATTTCAAGGTTGATTTGCCCACTTTACGCATTGGCAGCTAGTGGAATACTCTAGCAATGTCTCAATAAAAAGCCTGAAAAAGAGCCAAAAAAATCTCAGCTCAACTACCATTAAAAAACTTGTCCTAGAAAATAAGAAATGCTTTCCCTGTTATGTAGAGTCGGCTCTAGCTATCCAAGAAATACATTGCATTGAATGATTCCTCTCTTTTTTGCCCTTTAATTACACTTTCCTCTATGATGCTATCAAGACTACAGCATGATGAAGTTTCCCTTGAAGTCAATTTGCCATCCACATCAGTAAAAGCGAGAATAGGTCCCTAGATAATAGTCTTTGGGTCCTATCTTCTTATTGCTCTCTGTAATCGGATAGAAATCAGCTGCAAAACCTAATGTTACAGAAAAGGTAGATGAACACATCCAACAGATCCCACTAAAGAAAAGTGGGCTCAGATCATCCCTTGATTTCATTGTCTCTGGCCTCTCTTTTTGAATCCTGAATTTAAGGTAGACTTTTAACAATGCTGTAAAGTGTTTTTTTTTTTCCTTACGCTGTTCCGTCACACACTAGGACCAAAGATGAAGGATTGTGAGAAATGCAGCAGCTCAGCTGCTGCCCATCCCCAGCTGTGGCTTCTTGCTTGCACCTCCATTCAAGGGACAGGAGAAAGAGCAGGGAAGTATACGTCCTGGTGCTGAGCAGCCAAAGGCCTTGGCAGAGTCAGCATGAAGCCCTGGGCCAACTCCTGCTGACGACAGCAGGGTCCTCACCCCTGGCATGGGTGCTCAGATTCGCAGTGGGTCACTGGGTTAGGACCCAGTTCATACATCAAGCCTGACCTGAGCCATATACCTCCCGTGGGCCCCTAAACAATAGACTGCAGCATTCTGGCTCTTCTGGCTAGGATAAAATTGCCTTTTTTTTTCACCAGACAGTTCTCTTATCTCCAGACTTTAAAGCCAGAAGGAAGTTTTCCTTCAGACTGAATATATTTAGAAGCTGTCTGAAGTCATTAGAGCCTGGTTTCTGAGGTGAAGTAATTTAACTTTATCACTGGTTTATGTGTCTGCAAAGTGCTCCGTCGCCTTGGTTTGAAGCTGAGACACTGTCTGCAGTAAATACCAGAAGAAAGGAGAAAGCTCCTTCCTTTGATTATAAGAAGTCTATAGAGTAGACTGGACTTCAGGAAGCCAGCATTGATTTTGAAGATCACCGAATAAAACAGGCCATGCAGCAGTTTCATTTACTATTCTGTCTAAAGATCCCAGTTGGGGCTTACATCCCAGCTCCATGAGGAATCACATAAGGAAGAAAGACATCAACATTCCTGCCTCACACAGCTCACAGACCAGGATTTAGATCTCAGGCAACAGATGAAAATATATATCTATATACATATATATATAAAAAAAAATATATACATGCATATATATATATAAAATACATACATGCATATATGTAGAGAGAAACATCATTTGCCAAAATTGCTAGTGCAAAACAAACAAAATATTTGGATGCACTTTATAACTGTTACATAAATATATCGGGCTCTTACTGATATATTTACTCACTGATACTGACATATTGCTCACACTTAGTTGGTGTGATGGCAACAATGGTCTGCCTGTCCTTCCCCATATACGGACTCATCCCGTATAAGACCAGTCAGTCACTTGCTCATACAGCTGTCTATCTCTCACACATATGCCAGGAACCTACAGTCCAAGAGCCAGGATATGGCAGGTGATTACATTTTATACAGCCCCTTGTACAGACTATTTATCTGGTATTACGAGATAAAAGGGGAGCATAACATGCCAGGGGTGTTTCAGCCTGCTCAGATCTCTGCAAGGAAAGTCTGCCCACATTTGCCATAGCCTGGGAAGGATTTCCAGTTGCCTGTATTTTGAGGAAAACTCCTGGTTAAAAATTATGTCCAGGCAAGATGAGTTATAAGAAGCTATAACAGGAGACAGGAGTCACTTCCCATGCTCTTGACTCACTCTGCACATCCAGGAAAAGGACCAGAGAGCTCCAGTTTAGCAGAGATTTTCTCTGGAGGCAACAATGTGCACTTTTCCAACCCTGTAAATAATCCCAAGATCTGTCCGTGTGAGAGCTCTTGGGGAAAAAAAACCAACCGTCATTCATGCCGTGGCAACAAAACTCGTTCTAATGAACACATCTATCTGCCAGTGCCATCTTGACTGCACACATGCCACCGACAGCTGAGCAAGACCTTCCTCCCCAGCTGTGTGTGGACCACTGTGGCATCTAAGAGGAAGAACATACGCATCCCCTGTAGACGTGCTCAGTGCCCTGTTAGTGCCTAGAGAGCACGAAGGAGAAAAATGCATCCCGAGCAGGGGTGGTGAGCTCTGTCTAAGGGACAGGGTGGTAAGAGAATGGACAAAAGCCTGGAGATAAATGAGAGACTGGGAGCTGGTGGAAGGCTAATGGTATTGCTGGAGAGTGGGAGAAAACAGGAAAGACAGGAATTGTAAGCAAAAAGGGAAAATACTGAACCAAAAAAAAAAAAAAAAGGAGAAAATGTGGGACAAGCTGGTGAAGGAACTATGGACGAGGAGAGAGGAGAATGTGACAGTCTGTGAGAGGACAAGATGTCGGAGCTAGGAGCTAGGGCAAAGCACACACTCTGAACCCAGCAATGACCGTGCAGAGGCTGGGATTCACTGGAGGGATCTGAAGCACGGGTGAAGAGTTGCAGGCAGCAGCAACCGCAGCAGCGTAGGCTCCCCCAGCCAGCACTTCAGGGGTAGCTGCAGCAGGGAGCAAAACCCCACCACCCTGCAAGCACAGGCTCCCCACCTCATGGTGCCGGCTACGGCCTCCCGCAGCGGGGCCAGGAGCGTGGGTTACCCACCAGCAGTGGTGGCCTGCCATTCCCAGCGCTCCTCTCCCAGCCCCGCTCAGGCCCAGGCCTTTCCTCCCCTCTGCTTATTTCTCAGTATCTCTCTTACATTCATTTCTATCCCTCTGGCTTTTCAAACTGATGGGAGCTCTTTGTTCGAAAATAAGCCATCTTTCGAAATAGTGTTACTTATCTCCTTGAACTTTTCCCTGTGAATGACTTGACATTAAGCTGATAGTTGCTCTTAACTAATTGTTAACCTATTAGTTGAGGCCATAAAAATTATTGAAAGGCCAAGGCTAATGCTGTTTAAGTGAGAAATATTTCTACAGAACTCCCCCGAGATGAAATAAAAAAAGCTCCTGCCGACAGAGCGGCTGCCAGTTTCAGACTAACGGGTTTGAAGATGATGTTTTGCTAACAGCAGTTAATCAGTAAATTCCCGTTACTAATAAGGCCATCACTCTTGGCTGAAGCCACAAATTACATGTTATGTTTCTCAGCACTGAAGATAAAGTGTTCTTTAAATTTTGCATCTGCAAATGTAATGTTTAGCACAAAACACCATCAGGAAAAACAAGAGGAAAATTGAAAAAGTGTCACAGGCATTCAGCATCAATTTGCTTCTCTGTCACTAAAATTACATATCTTTTTTTGTTCCAGTATTTATTAGCACCTTGAAATTTATATTTAGGAGGGGAATGGAAACCTAGAGGGCTGAGTTTTGATCTCAGGCACACTACTGCTGCATGAGAGGCATCCTAAAGTCAGTGTAGTGAAATTAGAACGTGGCTCAGTCACTTATGACAAAATTTAAAAGGAAACAACCCCAAAAGTCTCATTATGAAGTTGCATCTTGACTGTCGGCCAGATCTTTTGCTCGCTTACAGCACTGCAAATCTGGCCTCCTTCCACTGATGCAATTGTCATTCCAGATTTCAACTCCCTCACTAGAGAGTAAGATTTTTGCCATCAGTGTCCAACGAAGAGCACAAGAATGTGTTTTATTATGGTCAGAAAGCTGGAGGCGCTCCTCGATTACCAGTTCCCTTTGTACCGCTTTCCTTGTCCCAGATACAGCCAATTCAAAATCCGTCCAGTTGCTTGAAAATGGAAGATGAAAAGCGCCAATAGCTAACTCCACAACAGGGCATTTTTCCAGTATAAAACGTTCTTTATCTACATTTCCAGAGACAGCTATACAAAAGTCAGCTGCTTTAAGCAAAGCTCCTGCCTCCAGTGCCAAATGATCTTTGTGGGGAACACGGCAGCCTCACTTCTGCTGACCACTTCATATGGAAGTGCCTAGATGCCTGGCACCCCACCATGACCTCTGGCAGCATCTCCAGACTTACTCAGTTGTTGGTGAGAGCTCTTAATTCTGCATAGAAATGGGTGCACACATCCAGGTAGACACATGCCAGCCCTGCAGCAGTGACCATGGGTCCCACATAATGTTGGTGGGTGTTGGTTTGACCACGGAGCACATTGTTCAGCGTCCCTGCTGGGGTGGGTACAGGCAGGTGGCCCTCAGTATGGGGCTGATGGGGGTGTTTCCCTGCTCTCCTCTTGGTGCTACTAAAGTTTTGCTGGGGACCAAAATCCCATTTTTTTCCAACACTACAGAGCAGTCCCTTTCTGGAGCATAAACAGAGCCGTGGTCCCCTGAGGAAGGAGAGATGGTGTAATGGCGTACAGGCATCAGGCAGGAAATACTGTGCTTTGGTCCAAGAGAAGTTTATTCCCTCACAGGGAAAAAGCTGAAAGACAACAGTTGTTTTGAAGGAGAAGCAGATGTGGCCCAGGAGAACACAAAATTTGTCGTGCACTCCATGGCATCCCCGCTGCGGCAAGCAGTGCCTGTCAGAAGTTGAGAAGGGCTCAGGATCAGAAGGTCACAGCCTGATACCAAAGTGCCTTTTGAATCCCCAGCACCGTGTTTTCTTGGCACTGAAAAACTCGCCTGTGAATTTCTCAGTCAGAATGATGCCGGCTGGTGATGTCTGGTGTTTTCTTCTTCACTTTCCTTTCTGTTAACACATCTTCTGCTTTCTCTGGTATGTCTTAGAGCTATGTACAGTTTCCTGTTGGGTGGAACTCTGTATTTTTTGGCCATGCTCCACTTTCTACATTTTCTGAACATATTTTCCCACTTTTGCTTGCACCCTGTATCCTTCCTTCACTTAGCCACTAACCTTGAATTAATCATTGCTTCCCTCTCCTTCACTCTCCCTGCTTAGAATAGCTTAGTTCTTCTAATTCAAATACAAAGTTCTTCTGACTTTGTATTTTCCACTAGAAAAATACACTTTCAGATGGATCCTTCTTTCAGGATCAGTGTCTAGGAAACAGGATGTCAGTGAGGAGATTTCGGCCTAAAACTGGGAAATGTTGACAGGCATGAAGTTCAGGTTCCAGGGAGCATGTCTAGAAAGCTGGGAACTCATTTTCTGTCACAGCTGTACAACATGGAAGTCTGTATGTGGCCTCAGAGCAGGCCAATGACCTCCACTGCAGTTCTTAGTTTTTCTCTTCCTGTTGCCAAGGAGCCTCGATGTTCCCTCGGTCGCGTTACCTGAGCTTTGCCTCACTCCACCTACCTGTGAAGGGGAATTAATAACAATTCTTCCCTTGATGAGTAATTTTACACATTATTTCTTAGGTGCTGGCATCCACTTGAAGCCTCAGCTGCTAAAAGCTTAAAACTAGGCACAGGGAAGTAGTACAAATTGTCTTATGTATAGATCCATATACATATATACACACATATATATATAGATCTACACATCTACAGGAATGCCTATCTGCACCCTGCCCCTGAGCAGTGATCACCACATACAGCAAGCTGTGCACCCCAGAGACAGGAGGTGAACCTGGTTTGTATTTGAAGTCTCTCCCAAGCACCCTGGAGGTGACTCATGAGGTGTTCATCTTTCCCAGACTGCTGCCTCCATGTGTTGCACTGACTGAGCTTCAATCGGATGCATGTCAGTGAAATTCTTTCCAGCTTGGCTTCCTGAGGAAGGGACAGTGTCTCCCTGTCTATCTCCTTCTGACCCTCTCCCTGCTAGCCTTTAGACCAGTCGACACAATTCAGCCAGAGGGCAGAGGCTCAGGGATGCTGAGATCTTTCAAGTTTTACCCATGGTGTCCCCAAGTCAACACAACACCCTCTCTCTGTGAAGGAGCTGGCCTCGCTGCTGTTAGGACTGATGTCTCCATTGCCATGAACAGCTACGTCTGTACTTAGGGAGAAAGGTCTCAAACTGATCTTCAGAGCTTTTTTTTTTTAATGCAACCTCCACCAAAAGGTGACATAAGGGCCTCAGTTTTCGCCAGGAAAGTTCCCTGAAGACCCAACAGCTTGTTTTGGGCATTTGCTGTAGTTCCTAAGCCCTCACTAGGATGAGAATATGCACCTTACTTGTATTCGCAGGATACACTAAATAAGCATCCTTCTGGCTTATCTCACCTGCAGGGTCCCATCTGGCAGGGTTTTTTTAAGCTTTCTCCTGTGAGATGCAGATTTTAATCACCTCACTGGGGCTGAAAATTTATTATGGCTTAGTCCACACCTCAGCAAGTCATCTAGCCACCAACCTACCAAATAAAAGACCTGTCACCATGTCACCAGGTTGCCTTTGGAAAGGACTGAGCTCCTCAGAGCTTTTGAACAAACAGGCTTTGGCCTTTAGTTCCAGGAGGTCTAGGACTGTCAATCCTGATTGAAATAAAGCACCTCCTTCAGCATACAGAGCTCACCCACCCTGGGAGGGGGGAGCATAAAATTTAAGATGAGTCCTTGTCTGTAATGTTTCCCATCAGCAAGCTTCATGTGATCTCTGCCTTCACACACCCACAAATGAAGGGGCTCTGGCATCTTGTGCAGCGACCAGGAACATAAAGTCAGATCTTACAGTTTCAAGTACTATTATGAAACAGAGGGTTTCCTGAGTAGTTGACAGAATCAGCTAAGCCTGGCTGGGTCAGAAGAAAGCCCTCATCCGAAAACAACAAAGTCACAGCAGACGGCGGGGATGGAGAAGGCAGGAAGGGAATAGTTTTTCTCTAGTCATCTTCTTTCCTGAATTTCCATATCTTGATTTTCCATTTCCACACATGAAGCTGTCTGTCTCCTGTGTTTTAATTATCCAGTTTGAAGTATTTCGACTTGGTCTTTATTTTATTGACTTGGGTATTTTTGTTGGCTCTACCATCCCTCCTCAGCAGGGACTGAGAATGAGTTCTTCACAGCCAAAACCATGTCCTGTTACTGCCTGTGTGCAAGAAGCATCACCAACAGCCATGGGCAGCAGTAGGCTTCTGTCTTCTCCAGAGAAATACTATCCAAAAGAGGATGCAAACCTCCGAGCCAATGTGCTATATAAGAAGAAAAAAACACCTCCATTAGAGTGAACGGATTACTCTGGGTTTCCTTTAGCGGTTACTGGAAATGTTAATGAGATGACTGGTTGTTTCTTTTGCAGAGAACTGTGAAGCATGGGTTTTCAAATGTGAACTGGTTCATTTTAAGCCAAATGTATAGCTCCATACACCAGCTGCAGAGACCTAGAACTGCAACCCTTGTTTAGCTCAGAAACAATTTCAAATGAGCAATCTGGGGAAGAGACTCTCCAGTGTAAGAAGTAAACTGAATTAAAAAGCATGATTAAATGCTACAGCTTATTTAGCTTCAGATTTCTCTGCTTTGCACACTTACCAGAGAAATCACAACACCTACATTTGGTGCTAATAAAAACTCTATTAATGCTAATTGATTTTTACATTGTAAATTTATTACCTAGAGTTTCATGCTACGTGGCCACAGTGTTTAACAGTCTAGTGTCTGCAGCCCATCTCAGGTTCAGAACAGATATTTGTATTAAAGCTCCACATGGAGGAGGATATTGCAACTTCCAGACCCAGCCCAACAGAGTCCAGCACAACAGAGGTTTCCGAATTTCCCCAGACCCACGCTCAGGGGATGAAAACAGTCACTAGGCCGACAGGAAAGGTGCTGGGGGAAGAGTCCTGCTGGTCACAGGAACTATCCAAGCCCTGGCTCAGTGGGTTTGTGAGGAGTTTCAGGTCCCAGAGCTGGCGTCAAGCCTGGAGCCGTGGACAAGAGAGCAGAGGGAGAGGGAGGAGGGAGCTGGAGGCTGAGCAGCGCAAGGCCGGCAGCACTGCCTGAAGATGCCTTCAGCTGAAGGGAAGGATGCAGTAAAAAGGCCAAGTAAAAATAACCTGGATCTCTTAACATTAAAAAAAAAAAAACTATTTGGAGATTCATCCAAAATTTAAAGTGCCAGTCATTTCTGAGGTTGCAATAGCACTGTTTGCTTTTATTAAATTTTGTTTTCTGAAATTATCACCTCCGCCTGGATGTTGCCATTTCAAAAAGAGCAGAAGCTCATTTTTTTTCTCTCTTTTTTTTCCCCCAACTTTCCACAAAACCCTTCCCCTCCAGCTAGAAAGGAGGCCTGGAAAATTTCAGCCTTCTAGGTGAAACTTTTGGATAGTCGCAAGCAAGCGAAAACAGGGAGATATAACATAATGGAAACACTTTGGCAGCCTTAGCTGTAGCTGTCACCAATGCTCCAGCCCTAATGAAAACTTTCCTGAAGTAAGGCTCGGGTAGAGGCATTAACCCAAAGAGGGCCTTTCCTGACCTCACCGTGGTTTGCAGACAGGCTGAGCCTGCTGAGACGGAGAGGGCTGCTCGGGCAGGGGCTTGCATGTCTAAATCAGAAGGTTACTTCTGCCCAGGGTTTAATCCCCTCTACCTGGAGGTGAGTGACCACAATGACTTGCCCAGGACAAGAGCTTTCTGCATTCCTAGTTCGCAGAAAATCCTGTCTGGTGCTCCCCAAGCACCAGCAGCGCCGCTCTGGACAGCTTCCCTGGACCTGCCGCCCCACTGCCCGCCAAGTTTCCATGGAAAGGACACTCAGCCTCGCCTGAGAGGAGACAGAGATGTTGTGCGCTAAACCGCTGGACTCCCAGCAGGGCTGGAGACAGACAAACAGCCCTCGGCTCCCGGCTCACCTTCCCTCGCAGGGCAGCCCTGCGCCCTGCAAGGTCAAGAGCATGAGCCTCAGTGCAGCCCCCCAGCCAAGTAGGAAAGGGTGCACCAAGGCTTCCCCCAACACAGCTCTGCCCACAGCAGCCCCAGACAAGGGGGCTTGCCCGCACTGTATGTGAATCCATACCAACTGTATGGTCTTTAAACTCTACAACACTATCCCAGCGGCTTCCAGTGAGAGAAAAACCCGATCAGCACTTTAATCAGCATCACTTGTGACTCTCTCACCCGAGAATCTCACTCAGACAAAACCAAGATGTTGTATTACTATTTGTCATTTAAAATCATTAATTTTGGGCCTAGATTTTTACAGCATTTCAGTGCTGTTCAACTTCAAGGCTTCAAATAAAAGGGTTTTCCTCATGATTTTGCAAGGTCCTGCACCTGGGTTGGGGAAAATCCCAGTACCAATGCAGGCTGGGGGATGAAAGGATTGAGAGCAGCCCTGAGGAGAAGGGCTTGGGAGTACTGGCGGATGAAAAGCTGGACGTGAGCCAGCAATGTGCACTCACAGCCCAGAAAGCCAACTGCATCCTGGGGTGCATCAAAAAATGTGTGGCCAGCAGGTCGAGAGAGGTGATTCTCCACCTCTTCTCTGCTCTGGGGAGACCCCACCTGGAGTACTGTGTCCAGCTCTGGAGCCCCTAACACAAGGACATGGACCTGTTGAAGTGAGTCCAGAGAAGGCAACAAAGATGATCAGAGGGCTGGAGCACCTCTCCTATGAGGACAGGCTGAGACAATTGGGGCTGTTCAGCCTAGAGAAGACAAGGCTCCAGGAAGCCTTTATAGCAGCCTTCCAATACTTAAAGAGGGCTTATAAGAAAGAAGGAAATAAACTTTTTAGCAGGATCTGTAGCAATAGCACAAGGGATAATCTTTTTAAACTAAAAGAGGGTAGTTTTAGATTAGACACAAGGAAGAAATTTTTTATGATGAGGGTGGTGGAACACTGGGAACATGTTGCCCAGAGAGCTGGTGGATGCTCCATCCCTGGAAACATTTAACGCCAGGTCGGACAGGGCTCAGACCAACCCGATCTGGTTGGAGATGTCCCTGCTCCTTGCAGGGAGGTTGGACTAGACAGCCTTTAAAGGTCCCTTCCAACCCAAACTATTCTATGATTTTAGGATTCTATGATTAATTTCTTATTATGTATGTAATTGTCTTGTAATGTGCCTAATTTCAGGAGAGGCCTGAGGGCTGATTCTGAAGACAAATAGCACATTTTCCTGCTGCTGAAGTGCCTGAGAGGTGAAAGACCTCTATTGCTAACACGCTCAAGTAATGGGCTTAGGCAGCTGCCCCATGAATATGCTGAATACCCTTCCCTCTCTTGGGGTCTTTTCTACCCATGCATTGCATAGGCCCCCATTGCCAGTCTTCAGGGACCACTGCAGAAGACCCACAGTGTCACAGCTAGAGGGGATGCCATTACAAAGTCAGGGTAGGTAAGCACAGCCCTGAGGTGAATGAGGGCTGACCAGCCACAATCGTTCATTTCTGGTCTCCTCACCATCAGAATATGACATTTTGTTCCAGCCTTCCAGGACAAAAAGGCTGCAGCACAGCCATGGAACAATCCGTACACACACCACAGCCTCAGGGCAACCATCGAGGCCAAAGTAATAGCAGGCCTGGTCTTTTAAAGCCAGGTAGCTGGCAAATTACCATTTTGTCACTGGAACAGTAACCATATATGCAGTCATGTTAACAAAAGGCAGAATATTGTCCTTTTGGCCCTTGGGCCCCTGAGCATCACTGAGGTCTGAGGCTGGTTATATTTTCATACGTGCATGTACCACATATTACCTGTACATCCATATAACTCTTGCATCTCTATAAACAGATGAGTATTGATCTATATTGATACACACATCTTTTTGCTGTCTGACAATCAGGAGTGAGTCTGATTTGTGTTAACAGCTGCTAATTTTGCTTCGAAACTGCAATTGATCATTGATTCAGAAGAAAGTAGTTAAAAGACAATGATCGTTTGGTGTGTTCCTCCTCCTCTCCCCTTAAAAGAGGGGGGTTTCTGGCCTCACAGCCAGAGGATTGCCAGATAAACAGTTGCTTTTGCATCTAACATAACTGATGCATGGAAAAGAACGGGTAAAGTATCCTTTAACAGCAAATCTGCCACGGGCGGAGAAAGTTCCTGTTGTGTCAGAAGCTGCTTGACACAAGGCTGCTGCCTCCCCCGCCTCAGTGCTTATTTCTGCCTCCCCTCCTCCTCCAAATCCCTTCCTCCCCCAGGATGAACCAAACAGCAATAGCGATTTTTGCAGAGCTAGTCCAAGTCAGGGCTAAAAGCTTCCAGGAGGGGTTAGGAACAAGCAGCTGGGGCTGCTGGCAGAGGTTAGAGGGAAATGTAAAATAATAATAAGAAAAATCAGTTATCATTTGTAAAAGGCTGACTGGCTACTGTTTTAACAACCCTACCTGTGAGTGGGATGATACTAATATTAAAACCAGGAATATCAGTGATGGCATGTGACTGGAAAACATTACATTTAAGCACAAAGGCTCTTAAAGGATCAATTCACAACATCTCTCTGACATACAGCTATCAGGCCACTCAGAGTACCTAGATATATGAATCCATTGAAAGGACACATACTGTAATTACGGGGATATACAGATACGCACGTTTCAACCTTAGCTTCACAGCAATAAATCTTTGCGAGGTAGATAAATCTTTGGTTAGTAAGAGAGGACTTTTGCACCTGGTTCCTGTAAAGTAAATGTGCTCTCACATTAATAAGCTTTAATAGTGAATAGTTCCATTCATTTTGGTGGGGTTCCTCGCAAAAGTGAAGATCGTAAGGTTTCTTTGGAAGAAATCTGACCAGGACACATTTTTTTTTCTTTCAGTATATTTCAGGCACATTTGCAGTAAAACTTACTGACTTTTCCGAAGTGAGGGTTCAGTGTGTTTCTTTTTCGTTATTAAACCAGTGAGCTATAGCAGACAGCCTTTTTCTACGGAGCAGTTCTTGATACATTTACTGCATGCAGGTAAGATATGATGGTTTCACCGTCACATAAGGCAAAGATTGTGCCAGTACCGTTCTTCCTTGTGTCCTGCATTTACTGTACTGATGGGCTAAAAATAAGCACACAAGGCTCACAAAATGCCAGAAACGGAGTTTAGACTCATGCAAGTGGTTGGCTTACCCATGGCAGAATTGCCTAGAAGCTCCAAGTCCATTTCACACTGTAATACCTCTCTGACTGGCACTCCATGGGAGCACCAGAAGAAGATGCAAAGACCACAGATATATCCAGATGTTTTGCCAGTCACTATCAGCCAACAGTTGGCTTGTGCTCTGGAAAACATAACTCTGAATGTTGTCCCCTCTGTAAATATTGTGTCATCCTTTTAAAAAACCCTCTGCCTCTGAAGTCTTGTGGCAATGGTATCCTCAGGTTAATACGTAATCCTAAAAAATTACTGTACTGATTTTTTAATTTCTTTCTGCATTGTGAGGGGTAAGTAGCAATATTTCACCTGCCCCTCATATGCCATTATTCTGCACTTCTTTCTTTCTTTGCAAAGGATGGGCGCATCCTTCTGCCTCCCCCTTTGCATGGAAGCCTGTTTATGCTTCCAGTCATTTTTGTTACCCATCTTGGTTACCCATTTATTTGTCCCGTAGCTATGTTCAGGTAAGCAGCTCCAGCTCAACAACAACATGGACTTATGATTCCCTAGTACTCCCTTGCCGGTCTAGATGTACAGGGTGCCATTCATCTTTCCGCTGTGCCAATGAGCTATTTGGCGCTAGGATTGCCTTTTCCTACTCTGTAGACAGTTGTGACCTTGAGGGGCTTAGTTGGTGGCAGGGGCTATTTAGGGAACATAAACTATTAACCATTAACCAGCTGAATCTGAATCCTCCAAGTCTAACGGAACTCAGCAAGGTTTAAGTTAAGCTCAGTCAGGTTCGGGAAGCTCAGTGGCTTGCAGGACCGACTCTTTTTTTTTTTTTTCTGAACTACTTTCCCAATTAAGCAGTAGTTAAGAAGAGGCTGTGGGATTTGGATCATTATAGGTGACAGTCCTTGGGAGCTCTGAGGGAAGGGCCGGAGGGAACAGTCCCCTCTCTCACTTGAGCAATGAGGTGACTCCCCTGGAAACCACTCCTTTTAGTGCCCTGTTAGTATTCTGACACACTGTTCATCCTATTAAAAATTACCTTGTCACTGGTGCCTTTACTAACTGTCATAAGCGTGGATGGGGCATTAACAGGCAATTCATTAGCTCTGCTCTCTTCCAGCACTCTGAAGCTATTCACAGCTGCTGAGGAAGGGTTTCTTCTATACGGGATGAAGCCTGCCCTAGAAATGTCCATAAAGATGCATGCACCTTTATGTATGTGGCCTACGGGCCATAGCATTATTTTCCTCAGTATTGTCCCTACAGCCAGATCACAGGTCTTTCTCCCCTTAGGCAAAAAAAGGTGGGGAAAGCCACGAAGCTAACAGAACTGCCAAGGACGCAGGCAGGACAGGAGATCAGGGTGAGATCAGGAAGAGAAAAGTGTTCCGAAGAAACAGCATCACTGCTTTTCACCCCAAATCTTTCTTGTACTTTTCAGGAAAGGACTCCTGGAGAAAGCAGGTGCAGAAAGTCTTCCATTTGACCTACTGGGAATCCCATTTCATGAATTAACTTTTTTTTTTTTTCTCAAAGATAATAGTTGTTGGTACTTAGTTAATTAACTTTAATGAAGTGAATTAACAGTAAAATTAATTAGTAGTAATAAAGTCAGTTTCATGTTACTGATATTTAAAGCAGGAGTACAGCTAAAGATACAGAAACTTTACAGCAGTTTTCAAATATAAAGTCCCAAAGAAGTATGTAGGAACTACCACTTAAAGATCTACACTCTCTTTGTGATTTCATTAGAGCTGTGGAAATAACTGGTTTTCTCTGTTCACATTTGAAATAATAACTGTTTGGACATGAACAAATACTCATTTTGAGTTTATTGTTATCTTTCAAGTTGCTTTCTACATCCAATTTAGGTTAATTCTGATCCTAAAGTGAAATTACTTCTATTAGTTTTTCTCTTTAAGGTTGTGGTGCCTTGCACACCTCACCTGATTCAGGCCATGCTACAAGGTGGCTTATTTATATGCCTTCTTTGGTTTTGTTTTTGTTCCTATGGAACATAATCTGCAGGAAATCTGCATATGCCTTTTCATTTGAGAAAAGAAAACTTCTTCAGTGAGGCATTCTTTGTGCATAAATACTTTAGAGAACAGAGTATAAAAGCAGTTACATAGAAGTGTGATCCAGAGTCAATTGAAACTCCTGGAAATCTTACTGGTAACTGCAACGGGGTCTCCTCTGCCAAAACCACCATCTCAGCTCTCTAGCTGTAACAGACCATACACGGGGGAAGCAGCCTCCACCCTCTGCTCTACAAGCCTAAGACGAAAGGAGAACCGTGGAGAGATCACCTTGACATTACGTAGGATTAACAGAGCTAATCCAAGAAATCATCACATACAAGGGACTTTCTGGATCAGCTAAATTCTCAGATTGGGATCATTTCCTTTAAAATGTGCTCTGCTTTCCTTTCCAGGGTCTGCATTTCTAGGTGCAGACAAAGCATTTTCTGAGGTGTCATTCATAGTCCTGCAAAGGCGCAGCCACAGCTTTACTCACAGTAGAGGTAAATGTCAATCTACAATGAACTCTACAGTTCATAATGAAGAACAGTTGAGAAATCAGTTTCCTGCTCTTTACCTAGGGAACAAGGAACACTGCTTTGGGACCTGGCTCCTCACTAGACGTCATAAATAACTACACACATAGCAGAAGGGAAAAAAAGCTTCTTAATTTATTTCTGTGAGTTAAGCACATACTTTAGGAATAAGTTAATCACTCTGTTGTTTCCTGTCTCCTACCAATAAAAGGGGGCTTATTTTAAGTATGAGGCATGCTGTCCTACAACAGAGCCACTCAATTTTTACAAAGAACTGTTGGATCATGTTAGTGAAGTCCACCAGCACACTGATTTTGACTGTTTGCTGGAGCTGCCAGATCCTGTGTGCTGGCTTCCCAGCGGGGAATCACGGCCTGGAGAACAGAAGCCTGCAGGATTGCCCACAAGAACGAGAGGCATCACGTGGCAGGGAACTCCGTCAGATCATTAATTTTGATGTCAACTGTGCAGCCCTGCAACAGATTCACCTGCTCGCAGCGGGTGTAAAACCCTGTAGCCCCACAAAAGCTGGTGTAACTACGTTTAATGGGGCCGCCCGACCCAGCGATCCTGTGCTGCAACTTTCAAAACATGGCAGCTCTGTTCCCAGGCATTTGCAGTGGTATTTCTGCCCCTAAATCACACACACTCAGCCAACACTTAGGTCCCTAATTCCTACTGAAGCTCTTAGCTCACTTGAAACCTGTATTAAAGACCTCGGCAGAAAGAGGAAGCCTCACTGCCTTTGATGGGAGTAGGTTCTCCGGCAACTTTGATGGATCTACCCAGAGCTCTCGATATCCATAGGCCCTTTTGCAGAGCCCAGCACACCACCTACGATCAACGTCTGAGAGGGCTTACAAGTCCCGAGAGCAGGGGCTGGGAAAACTGCCGCTCCTTATCTGTTGCTCCATGGGAAGAGGGGCCTTGAGGAGGCCAGACGGGCTCCGACCCCTCGTCTGCTCCCAACCCGGTCCCCACCTCCGGAGCCGCCATTTTCTCCCCGCCCCGCGCTCCGAGGGGGCGCGGCAAGGCTGCGACTCGCCCGCCCCATGGGCCTCGGCGGCAAGAAGAGGCGTCCACAGCCCGTCTTTCTGAGGCGGCCGGCAGCGCCCGCGCCCCGCCGCTGGAAGCCCGGTCCGGTGCGGCCGTGAGGGGCTCGGGTGCGTACCCCGCGGAGCCGCCGTCAGCCGCAGCCAGCCGCGGCCACCTGCCCAGCCCGCGGCTGACACCTTGTGGCTGCCAGACCGCACGTCCGCCCTGGGCGGCGGGCAGGGAAAGGCGATGGCCGCGGCGGCTTGCTTTCGGCTGGGTGGGGACGAGGGCGGCGGCGGGCTGGGCACAGGGCTCCTTCGCCGCCCGCCTGCCCGCCCCTGCCCTACCCGGGGCAGGCCTCTCGCTCGGAACCGGTGGCGGCGCCGCCAGGTGGCGCCGCAGCGCGGCCGGCGCCTGCCGCCGGGGCGGGCCGCGGGCGAGGGCGGTGGCGGCCGGGGCCGGGCGGTGTGGGCAGCGGGTTGGTAGGCAAGGCCCTGAGTCAGCCCAGGCCTGGGTGTGGGCTTATCCCTCCTAGAGGAAAGCACCCTCTGCAGAAATTCCTAAAAAAGCATCCCTACTGCTGCCCTCCCCCTTAGTCCCAACACCGTCACATTAAAAGGCTCAATTTCGGCTTCAATTATTCAGCATCAGAAGTGGCACGTGGGAAAATGCATGACACAGACACGAGTTTGAGGCCTCTCTGCTTGGTGGTGTGTTCAAAGTGCTGCTTTTTTCCCCTACCTTTTTATTTGAACCACACCTTCCCGATGTTCCAGTGGCAATCCATACCGCAAGGCGTCCTGGAAGATGCGGAGATTTCAAGAGCTAACATTAACCACAAAGAATATCTGTGTCCATCTTGTCAGGGTCAGAAAGCCCAAAGTGTGGCTTTCTCAGCAGAGAAATAATACCTGCTTTGAACAAAAGAGCTCGATTGAGGATTGACTGTGCCATCCTCAGTCTCTTCAATGTCCTGCTGAGAGCTGCTGATCTTTCTTCTCCTCATTTACCAGCAGCATCTGTAATTAAAAAGAAAAAAAAAGATTTTTTTTTTTTCTCCGTGGTGTCACATTTATAGTTCCCCGTTTTGCATTCAGAGTGCAGAGGCAGCTCAGGCTGTGGTAATGAGGCCAGTTGGCCGTCCCTGGCCCAGCTGGGGTGAGTGGCAGAGCCTGGCGTAGCTGGCTGGCACGTTTTGGGGACTTTATGAACTCAGGTGATTGCCAGACTCAGAGGTGAAGTTACAGAGGGGCCTCATCTGACTTCGCTCATGCAGCATTTCATTAAAGGACTTTGCGCCCATCAAAATGATGGAGCATAGGCCAGCGTGTTGGCTCTGCAGGCTAATTAGTCTCTCAGACCTTCTGCTCCTCTGGAAGTCCCAGCCCAGCTGGGCAGGACAGGGCTTTGTGTTGCTCGCGTCGAGTGGCCAGGTTCCACATCTGTGGTGCTGGTATTTCACTGGTCTGCGGGGCTCTCATTTGGCCTATAAACCGCAAACATCTGCTGGGGTTATGGTCGGCTTGTTGGCTGATTTCAGCAGGGGTGGTGACCTGCTGTAGTAGTTGATCAGTTCTGGAAGAGCAAGCTGGATGCAATGCGGAGGAGACCAAGAGAGCAGGAAAAGTGCTCAGCCAGTCAAAAATAAAAACTAGGTTAAAAAAAAAAGAGCTGTGGAAATGGTAAAATGCAGCAGCCTAATAGCCTAGGCAAAGCGCATGGTGTCCTTGGCGTTTCCCACACATTCTCTCCCTCAACGGCTAGATAATATTTTTTAATGCATGTTGACAATTAAGCGCGCTACTTTATCAACCCAATAAGATAAACAAAAATCTAGAGTCACTTAAGAGGAAGTAAATTATGAGAGGAAAATGTGCCTCACGCCTACACTGATAAAGTCCTTAATTTGATTTAGTCAGGGAATAGTTTATTTTAAAGTGGTATAATAGCAATCAGTTCGCCATAATAGCCCTGATCACAATGGCATCTTCTGCTATTAAGGCGGATGTCACGTACATCTCAGAGAAATGTCACCATAGTTCGGTAGGCTGAGGAACGATGTATAAAGGACTAACTATTCTCCGTCACAGCCGTGTTGACTGTAAGAATTTCACTGACCCTTCGCTCTAGTTACTTTGGATTGATAGAGGTGGAAGTGAAGGTAGGACTGGACTGTCTGTGCTCTCAGCATTCATCCTCATTTCTTTAAAAACTAAGTCCCTGCCACTGCTCTGTTTCACCTCTCTCCTGTGCCAGGTTAGATCAAGACTGATTCTGGAGGAATCGATTTATTTGCTTTAGCTGGCAACAGATCTGGCCTTTCTTAAGTGAAACATGCATAGTTCTTTCCATGTAAATTTGGTTTAGATGCAGGAGTTTGGGTGAAGGACTGTCAAAGCAACTTATCCTGCCAGTTATTCTATAGTCTCGCTGAGCATTTATTTCCAGGGCAAGCAGGGCAGTGCATGCCGAGAAGGAGCGATGGAGCACAACTCAGTGTAAATAATACATCAGGCCTGATCTGGACCTGTTTCTGCTGGCAAAACAGACTCTTTGTGCAGGAACTTAGTCCAATTGGGACTTCCAACAAATGGAAGTATTTTGTAGTGCAACCTTGTAAACTACTTAGGGATTTTGAAAATAAACAAATACAAGCAAAGATACTGTTGCTGTGCCTCAATGCCCGGTAATTTCCCATGAGCACGGATGGCAGGAGAAATATCTTTTCTCATGGCTACATACTCTGCCGTTTTGGGGACGTCACTCACTGGACTGCATTATAAAAAATGTTTAATGAATCTCCCCATGGGTTTGCATTCCTGAAGAAAGCCACAGCAGGCTAGATTGCAGCTCACAGCAACCTAACTGCTTCTTGAGCCCATGCTCATCTTGTTGGGCGACCTCGTCATGTCTCCCCAAAATACATACAAGTGCCCGATCCCCTTGGGAGCCCTTGAAAAGCCCAGATGGGGTATCCACTGCCACATGTCCCTCTCAGAAGAACCGGGGCTGGATAGGAGCAAGGTGAGGAGACTTCTGTAAAAAACAGTCTACAAACCCGTGCATTTAATGGAGGGTGAAAAACGTGATATTTTTGTTTAATCAACTGTTGTAAGTCTTGGAGTGGGGATAAAATTTTCCATTAAATTCTGTATAGTGGGAAGGTTGTCGCTTTCTATCTAATTCTCCTGGATTTTCTTGTGAGAGCAAACTTGTCTGACTGATAGCGTGTGGCTATCAGACACAAGGAAAATTATCTAATTTATAGCCAGTATTGAGAAAGCTACCAGCAGCAGAATAAAATAGTTCTCCATATGGTACCGTAAAGCTTCCAAAAACTATAGTTAAAGAAAACAACAATGTTAATAGAGAAATTCTCCTTTTGTGTATCAAGTAAGCGGTTACAGCAACAAGGCTGGTAACGGCTCACAAGAAGGAACGATGTCTTTGATTGTCTTATAGGAATTTATAGCTTTTATGTACAGGATTACAAGTATTAGATGCATCTTTGTGCTAACAGGGCTTATGTTTTGAAGTACAAGAAAACTCTACAGTTACATTCTGTGGAGGCTTCGGGACACAGTTTGCCAAATGGAAAAACATTTGGAGGTTTGGAAAAATCTTGCACATAAATTACTAAAGGCATGAAGCGCCTGAAAGATGGATGAAATCAGAAGCCAAGGAAAAGCAGCGTGTGTGCCAAGGAACAAAAAAAAACCATGTAATGATTTCTTTTAATGACTCTCCTCCAAAATGGAGAGCAAGCTTCCAGGGCATGTCATATTCTCATAAAAGCAGCTTGCCTGGGTGATGAGAAATACCCTGTAAGTGGTCAGACCGAGACCCAATTTTTCATCCTTTCTGCACGTAGCTCTCCATTGATTATGTTAAGTGCTACCCACTGGTTAAAAACACAGCAAGCTCATTGTCTCTGCCTGTGGCAAAGGGCAGCTACACACTTGCTAATTTCCTGATTTATGACACCCTATAGAAGGAATTGAAAGTGGGCACATGGAGTTGGGGGGGCACACTGTTAAAACAGGGGGAGATCAGGAAGTTTGTGATAAAGAAAAGGCAGGCTCTCGTCTGACATGTAATCTCTCTTTTGGCTTGAAGGAAACCTGCTCCTTCAAGGCTATGCCATCAACAGGGCCTGGCTCAAGTTTCACCACTAAATCTGAGTCAACAATCTCTAATCTGGACACCGGGCTCGGGATCCAGGCTCAAGTTGCAGTTGGAAGCAGACAACAGGGACACAGGGAGGTGGGGGCCGGGGGGAGTGGGGAGAGGAGGAAAAAGACGATCTTTGTTTCTCATTTGATTGCCCGCACAAGGCTGAACTGAGGTCATGTGTCATTTTATTATTTTTTTCTTGTCATCTCTGAGATAAAACTTTGCACCTCTCTGGCCTTGAAATTGCCTTCCTGACACTTATATTAAGTACAGAAGATATATGTCCAAGAATGGGGGACATAAGTTTGCAGAGCAGCTCAGATTTGGAGTTCTTTTCATCTTTCTGACATGCGATACCGTGACATAAGCTGCCTGCAGTGGGGTTGCTATGCAGATATACAGTTTCTGAAAAGTTACACCAGGAAAGCTAAAACCTACCGATGGATTTAGCATTTCACAAAGAAGCGGGATAAAATGTGTAGCAGTTAGACTCAAAAGCTAAAACCAAGGTGAATTAAACTTTCATGAAAACAATCTCCCTAAAAAAAAAAAAGAAAAAAAGGATCAATAAGTATAAAAGTATCTTGTTGCATTCCTAGCCTTTGGGCCGCTGGCTTAATCCCGCTACTGTATATAATAAAGGAGACCCTGTGTGTTTAATGGCAGGGACAGAAAGAAGGGGGAAATACTTGGGTACTGTTCCCCCTAATTTCACCCTCTTCCTCCCTCTTTGTTGCTGCCTCGCCATGATTTTATTTTGAAAAATAAAGACTAGAATAAAAAATATGTTGTCTGAGGCATCCAGCCAAAAATGTGCCAGCACTTTCCCTTCCCACCCCACCCCCCCCAAACTCCTTAGGCCAAAAGCCTTAACAAAAGCTGTTTTCTGTTTGGAAGATCTCCGGGTCCTTCGCTCTCTTCCCTAACCCCTAACACAGGAAATGATTTTATAATTCACGTTATTAAGGAATTCGACTCACGCTCCCCCCGCTTCCCGCCCCGTTCCCTGGATGTCGACTGACAATAAGCCTGTGGGCTGGCACCCGTCCTCTCTGACTCGTTTGTGTCAGCTCCTCTACCTGACCCTGCCCGTAAATCATCTCGCCGGACCGCTCTCGGCAGCCAGCTTTCCCCAGCATCCAGCCGCGCTTCAGCGCCTGGGCGCCTGCTTAGGCTTAAGCTTAAAAAGATACCTGCTAGCTAAACAGCGGGCTGCTCCCGAGTCACATCCCCTGTGGACGTTACGTTTCACGTATGTGGTAATGCCTGCCACACCACAGACCACGCTAGCAATTGGGAGACAATAAATCAATCTCCCTTGGTAAGAACTGAAAAGTGCGTCTCCTGAGGTACTCCAGAAGGAGAGGGCAGGTAATGCGAATCACACAACAAATGTGACGGTGCAATCCTGCCAGCCTGGCATGCTCCCCTGCTCTAAAGCCAAACAGGTGATGTTTGGCCACCAGCCAAACGGCCACCAGCCGAACAGCCACCAGAGCTGCAGCCCCCGGGATCTCTGCGACCGCCTGCCCTCCTTTGCTTTGGAGATGTGCCCTTTTCATGGGTCAGTATTTACTGCAGCAACTCTGAAGCCATTCTGGGAGCAGAAGGAGACATTCTTGTTCCAGGAGAGATCTCTCTCTTCCCGGCCCTGCGGATGTTGTATTCATGTCTGCTCCACAAGGAGTGAAGAGCAGCTCTCCTGCCTTTCTTGGCATAGCTCATGTCCCAGCAGTCCAGGCTCATCAGTCCTGGACTGGGACATGGGAAGGGATGAGAGCCTCTCTCAGCACCTTGTTTTGCGTGAGCCTATGTGGGCCCAATTCATTCAGATGGAGAAGGAGAACGAACTTGGGTCTGTTGGCCCCTCGGCAAGCCCCCTAACCACAACGCTTTTCTGGAATAGAAGGCAGCGTTACTTCTTCCTCAAGCCTTTTTCTTTTACTAAATCGTCACAGCAAGGTCCATCAAAGAAAAGTAGCCCTGCTGAGGGTGGGAATCGCAATGCACCTCTGTCCTCAGCTATCTTATCAGTTAATAATAACCAAGCTTTCCTTCTCAGTTTGGGCAGCGTCCCACCTGCAGCCTGGGCTGCCTGGATGCCAACTACCCCCATGTAGGAGGTGCAGGCAAGGCTGCTCCTTCTCCCATGACAGCCAGGTGCCTAGGCATTCAATGTAAGGACACACAACTTTTAGATGCTTGTATCATTTGTAAGAAAAGGACCTGGTCAGTGCATGTGGCTGCCTTTCTGTGTCTTGTATGTCCTTGGAAAACTGTTGCAGTAGAGCATTGGGTGAAGTGGCTGGGATACTCACCTGCTCCTGTAGATTAGTGATGCTTCAGACACCAGGGAACATCTTTGAGGAAAGAGACTGTCAGGCCTAAGTTACTCATTACTCTTTTTTTTTTTTTTTTCTTCTTGGCTGGGTCAATTCCTCACAGTGTCACAGAAGTTCAAGTCTCAACAGATCTTGATTGGCCAACGTGACAGGCTGAGCAGCATCCCTGCATCAGAGACCCCATCTCCCTGGGAGGTGCTGCAGCGCCCTGCATCCAGCATCCACTGCATCTCCGAGGGGCCGTGCTCCCACCGCTGCTGGGAGAACACAGCCAGGAGCTGCCGTTCAGCTGTATTTTTCACAGCTCTGTGTGTTTTGCTGGTGCATCCTATGCTTTGTGGAAAATATTCCAGGGGTGCTCAAGGTAGCATTGCATTTCTTTGCCCAATTCCACATAAACGACAAGTAAAATGTGTGCAAGCCTATGTAAAGCTGTTCTACCCATTTAAAGACATTTGAGCAATTATCTTCAACTCCATTCCCAACTCTCTCTTTTTCTCCCTCTGCTGCACACATGCATGTGGATACTGCCCGAGTACCACCTTCCCTAACTCACAGATCCCAAACATCAAAGTCAGCTTTGAGTGGAAGGGGACATTTCTTGTCGGAGTTACACCTCTGTAAATCTACCGTGATTCCAGGGGAATCAAGCTGTATCAGCACCGGGAAATTTGTTCTTAGTTTGAGCGCAGAATGTTTGTCACAGTTGTTATTAAATGATGCCTTTACATATTCCAGGCCTATTTTTAAAACAAAGGCAATGAAGTTAGGGCATCCAGTTCTATATATGGACACTCCAAATGGCACTGAAATGCCTCATGCATGTGTTTGGCTGAGTGTTGATTTGGGTGTCCAAATATGGACCTCAGAATGGGATATCTCACTTGGATAAGTATCCTTGCAAATTTGGCGTGCAGCACTTATTTGAACAAAGCAAATTTATTTCTATCATTTAGCATGGAAAAAGCATGAAATGTTTTCATTTTGAGGGACCTTCTTATTCACAAAATTGGGCCACTCAAATACTGCCATGTGTCATAGTTCTGAAAAAAAATAAAGCCTTCAAAATCATCTAAGACACCACAGAAGGTAATTAATGCAGAGTGCTTGTAGCACACAGACCCCCCTCTTATCGCAAGGGCAAAATTCTCACTGGCAACAACAATTCAGTGCCAGCAGAAGGACCCGTGCAACTTGACCACAACAAACTCCCCCACTGCCCTGGCAGAGCGAAGGGATGCACGCTGGGCTGGCTGCTTGGAGACCCAAGGCAAAGCCGCCTCTCTCTGTCCGTGAAGACGGTCTCTGCCTCTCAAAAGCGCACATGTGCAAGAGCTGGAGGGATTGCTGTTGCAGGCAGGAACCTTTCCCTGTATCTCCCAGTGCATCAGGATTTTCTTTGTCTGGCTCCTTGATGGTGAGTTGTCCAGGAAAGAGCTTGGCTTGTCTATGAGGTCTTAGTGCGTAATAAATAATGTCAGCAGCCAGCGAGCACTGTTCTGCAAGCCTTCGCTGGGTTCCTGTTAATTGCGAAGGACCTTCTCACATCCTTTGTGTAACTCCATTCATTTTGTTGGCATCGTACAAGGGATGGATTTGGCCTCAAAAATAAAGCAGGTTTCTTTTGCATAATGTATCGTACCATTTGGTCTACATTTTGCTGAAGGTTTATGTGTGCTTGGAGATTTCTCCCCAGATATGCAGCTGGAGATATTTTTAAAATAGCAAACAATGAACCAATTCAACTGTGCAAAGCAGTTGTTCAGATTCTGAATTTTGGTGTAAGTTGTTAAGAAAGTGTAAGGCGGGCAAATTTTTAGGAAAGCTAAGGTAGGTTTGTGATCATTGGATATGTGTGAAGCTAGATCACTTTCTCTACCTCTGCTGTCCTGATGATTTTTGACAAGCTGATTCCATTTCTGGAAAAAGCCGTTCATGAGAGAGAAAGAGTTCTCTACAGAGTCTGTTGTTTTTCAGAAGAGTGAAAATGTGTGCTAACAATTCTGGACCACTGACAAAAGCAAAATCAATACACACGGCCTTCATTTTACAGCCAAGTTCAGATGAATAAATAGAGATGCAGCAAGCTGTTTACTAGGGAGACAAGCTTTGCTCTACATGCCCTTCCAAGCAGGCATGCTTATGCTGTTGTTTGCCTTACATGGCTGGTTAATGAAATCAGTCAAATAGTTACAGAGCTCACCGGACATTTCAAAGCCCTCCATCAGCATCAGCAGCGCTGGCTGTGCTGGCCAAGAGCTGGGAAGCGAACGCTATTGTGCGAGACAGCTCAGAGCCTGCAGATCTGTTGCTGATGCAGAATTTGGGCATTTGGGAGCACTTCGGTGCTTTGAAGGACCTAGGCTTGATTTCAGGGGGAGTTCACGCATACAGTAACCCCGTCCTTAAAAAAAGCAGGCAGAACATGCTCTGTACACAGCCCCAAATGCAGCATGAGCAAACTGCGCTTGCACAGATCCCCTTGGAATGAAGGAAGCTGCAGCCAGTGCATCCATCCAGGGCTCTTCTCTAAGATCAGGACCTAACTCTGCACTGTGCTAACTGCAGGGTTTTTCCCCTCCACGCCTTCAACACTGCAGAAACTGAGAAGTGGCAAGGGAGGCACAAAAATGGAAGGGACGCAGACACAGCCTTTAACAACACTTACACATATTTTTCCGAGACTTCAGACCGAGTTTTGTTTGGTCTGTGACTAGACAGGTAGAGGAATGAATAACCGCATGCACAAAAAGGAAGAAAATAATAATAAAACAACAGCACATTTAAGTGCATTTTTTTTTCTTGGAGATTTATTTTGTTTTAATAAATCTGACACCAGTCAGGGAGAGAGAAAAGCGTTGCAAGCCCAAAAGGAAAGCAGAGCACACTGAGGGTGCTTCGGATTCTTGCTCTTTTGAAGATGTTTCATCAGTACCTCTTTGACCTCTCTCCCTAGACTCAGGAGTTGTTGGATTTCCCCCCCTTTTTTTTTTGTTGGTTTTTTTTTTTTGTTGTTTTTTTTTTTTAAAAAGCGAGCTTACTCGCCCGGTGTGTTTTCCAAGCTTTCACAGCTCTAATAAATAAGGAGCACCTGTAAAACAGTAGCTTGACTTAAGTGAATCTGTACAAAGGAAAATATAGAAATACAGTATATACATAGTGCTCATAGTGCACCATCACTACAAGGCTCTGGTTGAACTGGCTTTGCTACCCTGCTTCCAACACCGCTGACACGGTCAGAGACACCGCTCCTGCAAACTGCTCCTCTCTTCCCCGCAGCAGCCTTATAGAAAAGGTGTACTCTGAACACTGGAGAGTGAACAATTGCTTTATTCGAGTTAGTAAACAGTTACACTGAATCACAAGGTGATCTGAATTTTTTTTTAAAGTTTTTTTTTTTGTTTTTAATTTTTTGTGGGGTTTTTGTGGGGCTTTTTTTTTTTTGTTTTGATTTTTTTTTTTGTAATTGTCAGAATGGGATACTCCACGACTTTCCAATTCAGTGCCAGTATAACATGCTCTAGTGTACTTTTGGACTCTTGGCTACAACTGTACAAGTGCACACAAGTAAATTCTACCCTGTTATCCTCCACCCACTGATTGAGGATCGAATTGCACATTTCTCTTAACCATGACAGGAGAAAGCAAACAGTGAAACAGAATCATGGGGGATCTTTCTCACTTTACCCTTGTTTTCATTGGTTTGTCCATACCATTCTAATTATCATGAAAGGGCTATGCATATGGAGAGATTGTCTCACTGCCTTCCTGGATCACTGAAAACCATCAGGGTTGAAATTTCATCCAAGTCTTTCGTGACGCCCAGCAAATATTCCCCTCAGATTATTTTACACCTTGAGGGAATTTTGGTCTTTAGTTCAACACTCTTGCTCTGTTCCCAAATGGGGCGCTATTTAGGGGAATTTAAAGAGAAAGCTGAGAAGAATAAACATTTACTGAGTTCTCTTGGCATTCAGTCTCTGAAAAACCACAGTATAAACTATTCATGCTGCTTCTTACATCTGTCAAATCAAAAATTAAAAGCCATAAAAGTGTAACACTGAAAATATGGCATTCGAAAGGATAAAGGTGGCCTTTGTAAAAATAACAAGGAAAGTATATTAGCCAATAAAATATTCTAACTCTTCATTTAAAAGTGCATCATGGGTAGGACAGAGATGACTCTGAAGCGTTGCTACTCCAGTATTACCCCTTTCCCCCATCAAAAATTGAATAGGTCCAAAACCATACAATGCAAATCACGATTCTTAGTGTAGCAGCAAAACCACAGCAGTTTTTCGAAGGAAAAAAAATAATAATAAAAAAAAATCCATATCATTGTCCAGTCTCAAATATCTGAACTTTGAAGTCAGAGAGGGAAAGTACCTATGTTGGTCCATATGGTTTTTGAAACCAGGGTGAAAAATCCCCCACCCAGCAAGAAACCAAGAGGAAAAAGCGTTCCTTGGAGGAAAAGAGGGGTGGTTGCAGGAATGCTGAGCACACTGTGTGGGTCCATGATGTGCTGTCTTCTGGGTCAAAGGCACCCGTGGGACTGAGGCTTCCTTGGAGGGGCTTCGTGACAGGAAGCTGCTTTCTTTGCTGGACTTTTAGCCAGAGGGGGTGGTGAGCGGACCAGCTGGTGTCATTCGGTGGAGTGACGTGGTTTGCTCTGCTCCCTTTCTCCATGCAAGGTACCCTGTCGGCAAGTGTTCCTGCAAAGCAGAAAAGGAGAGGTGGTCAGGGTGAGAAGTGGGAGACTCATCTCAGGTGGGCTGGGTACCGCCTGAGCTCACATCGCACACAGCCTCACGCTGGCCGGGTGGGCGGGCAGAGATGCAAGCCCACTGCTTCAGCCTCGGCTGCCCCTCATGCCACAAGGGCCATCAGTACATGCAGCCTCCAAGGTTGCTGGAGAGGAAGATGGAGGAATTCCTGCGATAAAAAGCTGGAAACCGATATAATAATAGTTCATTCTCTGGGTTTCATAGAGCACCTTTCATCCTACAAGAGCATGGGTGGATAATGATACTTTGCAATTACACAGTACCCTTCAGCCCTTGAGCTCAGTGTGCTTTACAGGGCTGGGATGTACTGCTCTCTGCAGGGCATAGCCGGGAAAGTTGGGTCACAGAAGGAGAAGCATTTGAGCCAGGATCCCCCAGTACCTGAGATGAGGGCAGGACAGGGAATACTGCATGTGCCAGGGCTCCCCACAGACACCTCACTGCATGGACTGGTAAGTGGCTCCATAGGGCTGACTGGTGTCACAAACTGGGATGGTACCTGGAGGCAGCTCCACTCTCCTGTAAATACACATCTCCCTCTAACAGAACTAACGTTGTAGGCACTATCTGTGCAATGTGTGCAAACTGAAGATGCCTCTCTTGGCCTTTCCCCAAATCTGCAGTCATACAAAGGACAGATGTATGCTCAACACAGCAAAACCAAGCTGCAATGTCCTGCACAATCTCCTCCGTCCTCTCTTGGGATGGTCTTGTACCACCACCATCGCAGCTACAGCACCAGGGGTCACAACCAGCAGACTGTGGTGCCTGACACTGCCTAGCATGACAAACAGAATTCAAATAAAGGCATTTTAGGACCCAAAGCAGAACTAGGCATTACTTTCACTGAGGTAAACTGCTAGAAGATCTAGTATTTTCAGTGTTGAACACATACATTTCCATAGACCATATGTGAGATGAGAACAAAACCCTCTAGATCCTGCTAGAGCAGATCACAGAATTAGGCAAAGAATTTAACTTTCCAGTTGTTCCTTTCTTCTATCCTGGTCCTCATTTCCAGGTTCATTTTTCTCCTGTTACCTGACAAGATGTTCTGATTGGTTTTGTTTTCTTTCTTTTCTCATTTTTTAGCACACAAAAGGGATGCATCCCACAGGACTTATTCAGACAACTCCCTTCTGAAGCCCACCAGTGCTTTGACTGGGTGAACAATACTGGAGCAAACACAGCTTTATTGATTTGAGGCCTTCAGAAAGCTGCATGATAGCTCCCCCAAAATAATGTGAGCTTTGCCAGTGATGAAGGCTAAGGCCATGAAAATCTTTGGAATCACACTTCTGATAACCCAAATCACCTTCTTATCAATCTAATGCAGCTAACAACACCCCAGTGGTTATAAGCTCCTGATGCCTTGGTTTTTCTAGGGGCTACTGGGTGATACACCATGGCTTCATGTGCTTCTGCTTCCCTTGTCAGTTGACTGTGTAGACTGCCTAGCAGAGGCTTGTCCTTTCTCTCTACACAGCATGCTTTGGACTTTGTCTTCTTGGATGGGATCTGCTGTCCCCTAAAGATTTGGACTGAAACTCTGAAGTGCTTAACTTTGGTGCTGGGTTACATTTTCCTTCTCAGTCTGCTCCACGATCTCCCCTTCACACTGGCTCCTCTGCAATCCCTCGTCACTGTGCTGGCATCCCCTTCCCAAACCTCCACCCTTCTCAAAGCAGAGACTGGAAGGCACACTGAAGATGTTAACCAGCATAAACTCCCAGAGCATGGAGACCACTATAGGTTAAGGAGTAACATTTGGGTGTTCAGGCAACGTGCCCAGCAGGATGAGCAGCTTTGTGTGTACAGAGAGCTGTGGACAAGAACTAGACCGAGAACTGGGACGTATCCACCTACTAAGTACTCCCCATAAAGTACACAACTGTTTTCTGTCACTTTTTGGCTTGAAATCTTGCTCTGAGAGTAACTAAAAAGGGAAGCAGAGAAATAAAACCTGTAATGTCTACATGAAACCTCATTCTGGACTTCAGGTATTTTGCCTGCTCCTCTCTTTCCATACATCAACGGAAATGAATTTCCATCCCTCACTAATCAGTCTCAAATGGCATGGCATAGCAAAGACTGATAAGTGATTTGGGAGGGAGGCCATAAAGAAGTTCACTGGCTGTCGATGCTTTCTGTCTGGAGGAGTCAGCTAGCTTTGTGAGTCCTGTCTTATTTTCCCCTGCTGCAGAGAGACTCAGTGTAACAGTGTGCAGATTGGAGAGAAGGACTTTCCCTGTTGATTGGCTCATATAGCAGTAATTGCGTTTGATGAATGCATCCCTGTAGTGATCAAGTGACAGAATAAAAATCCGTATCAGGCACAGCATGCAAAGTTTTATAAAGAAATGAGAACACACTAGTCATCACCATTTCACAGTTAGACTTTTTTACAGTTGGCACCTTGTGCCAACACTAGCGTGCATGACCAGCACAATAAAGTCAGCTATTTATATCTCCCCCCAAAAAACAAATTACTTTTTAGGAGAGCGACATATGCTTTTCACCCCAGCTGAACCTGCCCTCAATACACATCAGATATTGCTGATCAGATAGAAAAATTGCATCAGCTACAAAAGAAGAATTTTCGTAAGCATAAAGCCATGGAGTTGAGCTTATGTGAGTGGCACTGAGGTGAGCACATTGGGTTTTGCCTGCCTTCCAAAGCTAAGCAGGGCTGGGCTGATCTTGGATTGGAAGACCACCTAGGAGTCAGAAGTGGGCTCTAGTTCCAACCTCAGGAGGCAGCATGGAAAAGACGATAGAAAGAGAATGGGTAGGAAGGCTCATTTCTGGCCTACTGTCAATGCAGGGTTGGGGGGAAAGGAGAATAACTCAACTGGATGATGACCCAGCTCAAGCAGGTAACTTGGAGGCTCACCTATGCAGGCTCAGATGGCAAGGCAGTGCTCCTCTGAAGAGTGGGTGAGAGTGGCGCTGATGCCCTCTGTGGCTGTTAGTCATAACCTGAGCAATGGACAGCTAAGAAACAGGTTGCACCAACACAGAGCTGCTTCTTTGGTTTATGTGCTGACACGTGAGGATTTAAATCCTTGCTTAGAACAACGCAGAGGCAGAGCTTGGCAGGACACTTTGCCAGCTAGGGCAAAGCCTCCCCAGCAAGCTGCCCTCCTCCCTTTCTGCAGCTAGCCACCTCTTTCCAGGTGCTGCCGCAGACCTGCAGCCCTTTGTCCTGCGCAGCCCCTGGGACTGGTGCAGTGGGAAGCTTGGCCTGGCTTGGTAGACCCAGTTGCTAGAAGTGCTCCTGGCTGCACTCCCCCTCCATGCCGAGAAGATGGGTAGCTCAGATGTGGGGGCATTTCTTTCTCCAGCTCCCCCATACCCAAGCACTGATCCCTGTGTGCCTGGTCCCAGCACTGCCCCGTGAGCCGAATGTTGCCAGGTTGGCAGCAGGTTCCTGCTGGCAGTGAGAGCCACCAGAAATACCTGCTTCCACCCAGTGCCCTCCCCGGCCATGTCCTAGCTCCTCAGAGGAGCCATGTCATTGACATGGTTTTGGACACATGCGTGCATGGAGACACACGTTTTTTTCCATGGTTGTTTCCCCCTCAATCTGGGCTCCATTGAACGTTTCTGTCTCCAGATTCGTATCTTATTGTTCAGCAAAAAAATCAGAGACTGGGTGGGGAAGGCTGAGGCAGCCATTGATGTGGGCTGGCATGGCAGAGTTTCCATCATTTAGCACAGCACTTAATTCACCCGGACAATGAACGCTGATGTGCTAAAAGAGGCCTAGTTCATCTGGGACATGCATGGCCCTAGAGTAAAGGCACTGCAATTATTTTCTCAGGGAAACTGCTCTGAAGATAAACCACAAGAGTGCAGCTAAAGTCAGCATGGGAGCAAGCTCAGCCCTGGAGACGCTCTGGAATCATCTGTTACTTGTAATAGTTCTGTAATTTATTTTATTTATTTTTTAGCAATTCTTAAAGCAGTTCAAGCTTCTTCATTAAAACCTTCCCCTTTGAATACTTGATGATTTATCTTTCCATGAGCTAACTGAAGGGACGCCACATTGCAAGAGTCAGGGGAGGCCTTTAGTACAAATGCCATAACAAGCAGGGTCCTTAAGTGCCCACTCTTGATTTCCAAGGCGGTGTTTTCCTTCTGCTTTGGTCCTCTAAGCTACGGATCCTTCTGAACTTTGGGTCAGATACCCAACTCAGGCTCTCCTGCCTACTGAAACGCGAACTGTAATTGGAGCGGACATTGAGACCCTAAGGAATACACTGGGGAAGAGGCTTGGGATTTGCCCTCCTTTTATGCCCAGGCAGAAGAAGTGGTACAGACAGCTTAGTCACCCCCAACTCTGTCAATAAATTGTTGCAGGGATGCACCAGAGGCTGTGCTTGCAATTGTATCCAGTTGCTTTGTAGTCAGGGAAGGACCTTGAGGGAGGAACACGAAGTGGAAAGCAGAAGGTCTGTTGTGTGCTGACTCCTGCTTCCCTGCATCTATTCCTAGAAAAGCCTTTGGGGAAATTTCACCAGTTTACACCTACGTTCAGCCCCTTGCTGGTACATGTAGTACTGTCTCTCACTAAACTCATTCAATATATGTTAAATTGAACCCTGAAACTAGCTAGTGAAGTTAGGAAGAGGGATGTATGTCACCATTCCCTTGTTATGTAGCAAGGAAATGGAGGAAATACAGTTCCAGGAGAGATGTGGAGAGAGGCAGCGGAAACCAGTCTTGGTAGGCTAAGATGAGCATTTGGGCTTAGCTCCCCAGATTTCAGCACCAGTGCTGCTGTCAGGTTTCTCTGCTGCTGTCATCCTTCCTCACCTATACCATTTTCTACTTTTCAAAGTAGCAATCTCCCCAGAACTTCTCTAAATATTATCTTAATACAATTTTTTACCTTTTCAAAGAACTTTCTCATTGTTTAACCTTTTATAGAACAATTGCTCAGCGAGTTCATGGAACTCCCCTTCACTTTCAATCTGAACTAAAGACAAAAGAAATGTCAACCAAGCCCTCCTGCCCAGCTCCATGGCACCATCCTTCTCCAGGCTTTCACTGACAGGGGGGTCTCTGGTTTACATTTTGTGGCATTTCGAGGTATGTCCACAAATCATGCAGAGGAGAAATGCCATCACAGTTCTGGGCTTCTAATCTCAGCTGTAGCACCCACCGCTCCTGGCTGTGTCCCCTGTGGCAGACCACAGAGCTTGCCTGTGCCAGATCCTGCTTTGCCCTGGAGTAACCAGGTATATCTCCACACCAAGGCAGCCCATTGCCCTCCAGTTAGTGCAGCACCAAAGTATTTGGCAGGCCTGAAAATAGTTTGCTTTGCCCCACTGATGCTTCATGCACAGATGTGTCAGAAGACATGATTTCCCTTTTTAAAAAAGACAGTCAAAATTTCAACTATTACTCCCACTCTGCACTGTGATAAAGCTGAAAATTTGCAGGGATCTTTTTGTAAAAAAATAACAAACAAAAACCAAAACATAAAAACTAAAACAGAAGGAAAACCAAATCCAGAGAGTTTCTACTATCCTTTCCTGAAAACAGGCAACCACTGTGATGTGATAACCCTTCTTTAAGCCTCTGATTTTGTCTCAATTAGAACAGAAACTTCAACTTGAATTTCAGCAGCCTCCTGTGGGCCCAAACCACGAGGCTTTTGGCTATTGTGAGGTGCTTCTCAATTTTCCTATCCAAGCTGATCTCTCCAGTAAAACCAGATGAACAGCCAGAAAAAGGCAGATTAACTGTGGGTAGCGGTGTGGAGGAGGACGAACGGTGAGGATGGGGGTCTTGCTAAGCAACAGCCCGTACCTCCCTGTGAGAGTCCTCCTCCTCACCTGGGTTAGGCCTGGGCCTGGCTTTTTAATCTTAGACGCTATTGTAGGCCACAAATTAATAACAACAACAAAACCAACAATAATAACAATAACAAAAATTTGTTACAGAAGCAGCATTGAATCTTTTTAGTTAAAAGTTTTAGCATCCTGTGTGAGGAAGCCATCAACATTTTCTCATGAATGGAACCCTTCTGTCCGTAACCATCCAGGGCTGCATGCCTGCCACCATCCTCATGAGGTTTCTCCCTGGTTTTTGCAGCCCCTATCTTGGTTCATTTATTTCAGCCTAAGCAAGAGCAGATCCAGACTCATCCAAAGCGAAGGGGGCATGCTCAGGTGGCCAAAATGTCAGGTAGATTATACTGTAGGGGGAAGGAACAGGAAAAACCCACCCAGAACACACAAGGAACAAGCAGGTGAGACCTGGCATAGACATTGGTGCAGTGCCAGGCACCTTAGGGCACCTCCCTTATCCCCAGCACCGCTGGCCACTGAGTGACCTGCGTCGGACCCAACCGTTGGTTTAGATTTTCTCTATTTCCCACCTCCCCTCCCACTCCAAGAAAACAGGAATAATATTTTTACCACCAAGATAACCAGTTCAGCAATAATTGGTAAACTGCTTCAAATAAAACAAGAGTGGCATTTTAGTTGTACTTTGAAATCTAGGGTCAGAATTCAAATTTTCAGTGACTTCATCATGTATCTTTTCTTTTACACTAGTGTTCAAGCATCTCTCAATTCGAGAATTCCTGTGGGACAGGGTTTTTTTTCCTCTCCTTTTGGATAAGCAACTTAGAAGTGGCAGCACAAGTGGTTCATGAAAGCTTATAAATATCTGGAGCATAAGTAGGCAACACGAAGTTTTATATTTAACCACGTGGGCTCCAAATAAATAGCTGAAAATTGCTCTAACCATAGGTTTCAATATCAATCAGACGATGATGGGATGCAGATCTTTCCAGAGAGGTCGGAACTCAATAGTTATTTCACTCTGCACTATCCAACCTCTAAAAACTGGTTTCTGGTTTTTTTTTTTTTTGTTTTTTTTTTTTAAATGTGTGCTTCCATATGATTACATTACACAGCCTGAAAGTCTGAAACTGGGACTGGAAGATGGAGTGCAGGAGAGAGTGGGGGCATCCTCTCGACAAACGCAGTTCAGCCTCTTTGCCTCCAGATAATTTGTTATTGTAGATTGGCTCGAATTTAAGACAGCAATGTTTCAAAAACATTCGGAAAAGCAAGCCAGCTGCAGGGAGGATATTGTTACAAATTGAGACACATGTTGCACAGGAATATCATTCTTTTCAAATACCAAAATCGTGTCTGGGGAAGTAAAGCCATGCAAAATGAGTCAGAGGCAGGACCTCGGTCGGTAACGTGCCGAGAGCCTTCAACTTGCATTAGCGGCACCGAGTGCTGAGTGCGCACAGTACTGCACAGGATCAAACCCAGATATTTAATTAGCTGTAATTTTCACGCTAAAAGCAAACGTTGAATAGTTGAGGGTTCTGCAAAATGTCAGAGGTTACTTCAACTCATTGCTCTCACGAGATGATCACACACGCTTCCAAACACAACTTCTGGTCCCCAGAACGAAATGCAGCTCAGTACCAAAACAGTGTAAATAAGGCAATGATTAGTAGGCCTCAGCCGTGAGGCCTTGACTGACAGAGGCACCCAGGAATGTGCTTGACTTGCTTGTTCTGCTCTGTGGGACCGAAAAACAGACAGTGAGAGACTCGGCAGGTAATCTGGAAATAAAAAGTTCTTCAGGAAAGCTTGCTTGTCACAGTCTGATTCCCTCCTGATTTCTTGCTCAAACTGCTTTGCTTCTGCTTTGCTGGAATCTCCCACTGCTTTTTTAACAAGAATTTAATTTTATCTTAAAATCTATTGCTCACTGCTTGATTATGTCCAACTTTTTTGCAACCACAGTCCTCAAAAGTGCTTTGCTCCTTTCTGACCCATTTTCAGGTATGCTCATAACACTGAGAAACAGTTTATAAGCTCCTCACAATTGTTCAGAGCTCCCTGCTCTGCACTGAGGTTGGCCATGGTTGTTTCAGGGTCAAGCTTCACAAAGGCTATTAGGCGCTTAGCTCCTTATCAGATTTCAGTGGCAATCAGACATTACCCTGGTTTCAGCAGGGATGGAGTTAATTTTCCTCTCAGTAGCCAGTGTGTTTTGGATTTTGAATGTGAAGAATGCTGATAAACACACTAACTATATGAGTTGTTGCAAATGAAACCAAGGACACTGTCTGGCTTTCCAGGTCTCGCTAATGTGCAGGTGTGGGAAGCTGGGAGGGACAGAGCCAGAACAGTTGACCCAAACTGGCCAAAGAGAATATTCCGTGCCATAAATGCCAAGCTCAGTATATACGTGGGCGTTGGCCAGGGCCAGGGTGGGTGTAATCTCTAGATCTCTCTCTCCCTCCCTCTCGCTCCTTTGCTTGCTGCTCAGTTTCGTTCCCATGGTTGCTGCTTGGGATGGGCTGTATTGGTCATTGGGATATCGGGTGGTGAGAAATCATGCATTGTTGATTTTGTGCATTTTAGTATCCTTAAATTTTGTTATTATTGTAATTTTCCTTTGCTATTCTAGTAAACTGTCTTCATCTCAACCCACGAGTTTTCCTTTCTTCACTATTCTCTCCACCGTCCCACCGGAGCAAGAAGCTGTGTGATGACTAGGGCTAAACCGCAACACACATACTGTCCAAGATCTCAGCCCCTGAATGTAAAGGCAACCGTTGTCTCACATGATGCTTTTACAAGAGTGCCTGTCTGTTTTACTAAGGTCTTTGTTGTAAAGGACTCTGCATTTAATCATGAGTTGTGCTTCTTTTTTCCCCATAAACTCTCCCTGTTCCACTGACTTCGGTAGGTTGACAGCATGAGAACAGACTGATGGAGAGATAGAGTCTCCCTCTATGCCTGTTATACACTTAACACTTTTGAATGCAGCCAAATCTGCTTTGAACCAACTTCAGTAAGAGGAGCATTAGGCCTTATATGTCTGAAAGTGCCTGGTCAGGCTTTAAAGCCTGTCAAAGAATTATGAGTAACTTGTTGTTTCAATATGAATGTGGCTTGTACCAGCTTAAGGAATGGCATGGATAAGGTGCTTATTTCAGTTCAAATAATTTTCATTTCATAAGACAATTAAAACTAATAAGGACAAATAAGCACCGGAGTGATCTCCAAACTCAGTGGGCTTGGGAGCTGTCAGGTAAGCTACAGTCTCCAGAAGCCGCAGGCTCTGCAAATTTCTGTGGGTTTGCCGATGGAGCAATGGCATTTTTTTGCTTGCTGAAGTTCTGGCCCCATGTTTTGTTTGCCAGCAGCCCTAGATGCTCGCTATCTTTGCAAATCAGACCAGGTGTAGTTATTTTCTAAATTGGGTTCAAGAATCAGATTTCATACTTGAAACATATGACCTAGGAGGTTTTACGGAAATGCAGGAGGAACTCATCAGAAATCAGCACTTGTTCCTTTGATTCAAAGAGTGTGCAGTGATCTACGGCAGCATACCACGAGCCTGCTATTTACTGCCACTGAGACGGAAGTTAGCGCTCCCACACCCCGGCAGCAAGATGTGGGAGCTGAAAGCTACCCTGGAAGTATGTCATTTTATACTTCACCATTTTGAGAACCCTTTTTTTTCTTTCTTTCTTTTTTTTTTTTTTTAATGGGAAATCCTTTTTCTGATTTTACATATCTGAGAAGCTACACAGGCAATTTTGAAATGTAAGATCACACTGCTAGAGCCAGGCAGCTCTCAAGGGCAAAGCTTCAGTTCCAAGCAAATGTGTTTAAGAGTTTGTGGTGTTAACAGTCTCTCCTCTCCTGCTTTGGATAAATGGAAAATTTCAGCAGGATCGTAAGAAGCCAGGTGAAGGAAAACTTATGAACCAGAAGAGTAGGTGCTAAGTGTATGTGTCCAATTACTCTGCTGATTTAAATTAGTTTAGCACTAACTGGAACTATATCCGGTTAAAATTAGCTAAGGCTCTGGCCCATAGTACTATGTCACTGAAGATGATTAGCATAAAAATTAGCAAAAAAATATATAACATTTGTTTTCAAGTATACCTTTAAGGTCAAATTCTGTCCTGATCAAAGAGAGGAGGGCATGGTAAGATGCTGGCAGATAAATGCTACAGTGACAGCGGAGTGATAAAAACTCTTAAGGCAGAAAGGGAGGTTAATAGCTATGCCCTTTGCCTCAGAAATCCTGACCAGAGCAGGAAATCTTGTGCTGGACCATTGTGGGCAGGGGAGCTCACAGTGGGATATACATTACTTCTGCTCTGAACAGGAGCATTCTGCATGTTGTGTATTTTTATGACTACAGTGTATGGACTGGACAGCTGGAGGTTTGGGTCTATAACTCAGGAGATGCTGACCTCAGGACATACGGGTTGGCTCTGTAGCTGGCCATACTCCTACCATTTCCATCACTTCTGGGATAAATTCTGCTGACACAAGCAAAAATCTCCCTTCTGCTCCCAACACAGGATTAGTCAACATACATACACACACACAGAGAAGCTAGTTTTGAGTTTAGCGTGTGCCACTTAATCTTCTAATTTAGTTTATTATAACTACCATGTTAAATCCAAGTAGATCTTAGTGTTTCCCTTTATTTGCTGTAGGAAGCCTTGACACCAAAACTGGAGGGCTAAAACTGATCCCGCCTGGATGTAAAGCATGTAGGCAAGCAACACTAACACTGCTAATTTTAGAAGCTCATGCTGCTCAAACTTGAAAAAAAAATAACACTCAACAGAATATTCTTCCTAGCTTCATTCCTTTATCATAGTAGGACTTTGGCACCAAGATACGTTTTGCTGGTTCTTCAAAATGCATCAGGCTAGAACAGCTTGCCAGTCCACATCTTGATGGAGAGACTAAACTTTAACATCAAGGATTATGTTGCTGATTAGCACTTTCAATAATCAAGTAACTGGTACATTAAATAGTCCAGAGTTTGGAGACTTGCCTGAAAAGGTCACGCTTGCATTGATTCCTTTTTAGAGAGTCCATGTTGCTATTACACAAATTTAATCTGTCTGTCCAGAACTCTAGCATAAAAATATTTGGCTAATTTCCTTCTTTTCATACAATTTGATGCAAAATAAAACTCAGGAAAAGTCGCACATTAGGGCAATATGTTCAGATTTTCCAATTAGGGTAGGTGGAGAGCAAGAGATAAAAAGACAATTCTCTGAACTTTTTCTTCTCCTGAGTTAGTGTGGCCAGTGCAATCAATACAGACCTCCAAGGGCGCAAGTCAACACAATTATTAGCGCACCTCCTACTCTCTTTGTATTTTAGTAGAGTTTCTATGAGGTTGGGAGTCTCTCATGAGGGATCCTCCCCAAAACCAGGCTGCCGAAGGAGCAGGGTTTTACCTCCGCCCTTCTCCAGGCCGGGTCAGGAGGAACTCATGGGAACGGCAGAGGTCAGGGCTGCGGCGTAAGGGGCTGCAACCGATGGTCCGCTCCCCCTGCCCATCCTCTCTGTTCAGACATGGGCAGACTCTGAGCCCTGCGCAGCCTTCGCAGACAGACTGCTGGGAGACCAGAAATCTAAGCAGCCCCCCTGCTCCCCTGGACTGGCTGTGAAAGGAGGCCTATGCATGAAACCCAACAGTCCTCAAATCAATCAACAGAGTTGCACAAAACACTTGTGCGTGCCTTGAGAGGCTCAAAACCCACCCGCATTTCGCTGAGGTACCCACTGGAATGAGATGGTTATCACGCTGTTTATTTCTGCAGAGTATTCTGGGTATCCTCTTTCCCTTGAAGCACACACAAATCCTCATCGCATATCTCTTCTGCATAGAGGGTACTTCTTTTCTTTTTTTTTGTGGAGAAAGGAAGGAGGGGATGAACACAGACTGACTAATAACCATCACCGTGCCACGCTGCTATTGCACAAACCCCAGAGGCACAGCAGACACCTAGGCTGGGCTTTTTAACTTTCAGTGTCTACAGGGACACCTACGTCTGTGCCATTCACCCTAAGTTTCCGTCACAGCAGGGAGAAATAGGCACTCCTAGGGCACAATTCATCTGAGCTGTCTTAGTTGTCAGCTTCAGGATGAGCTCAGCTGTCTCTTTGAAATGCCTGCTTCTCTAGGTTGATTTTAAAGAGACTTTAGACAATTAGCTCAGCTATGTCTTCGTTCCAGATGTCTATATTGGGTCAGATTAATCTCACGTGGCAACCTGAAAACTCTCCTGGAAGACAACCCTTACGTTGAGACAAAGGAATATATAAAACTCTTGTTGAATGGGAAAATGGTTATTCCTAAGGATAACCACAGTGGCAGTAACTGACACTTAGAGAATACAAAGAGTTGCGGACAATAACTGAGTGATAAAGCATCTTTTCAATGCAGCTTGTTCAGTTTGCCCACTTTCTCTCTCAAATACAATCTGTGAAGTGATGTCACGTATAATCGTGTCAACAGGCAAAAATATCCAACTCAGTGAAGCCAAATCTCTCTCTGAGTATTAAGGCTTTGGCTCTGGATGATGCTAAATCCTTCTTGGGATTGGGACCTTGGAAAGGTGGTGTTACTGCAGCCTGGATGGTTTGGGCAAGCACAAATAGACAGGAAGAACCAGCTTGTCTTTGACTACAGTGTCAGCACACAAATGTGCAAGTCTTCTAGCACTGGCTTGAAATAAACCCCAGCCAGAGGAAGCTTGAGCAAACTGGGAAAGGAAGAGTTAACCATGGCTCTCCCAAAATTAAATAAAAGGGATACAGTCAAATAGTGGCCTTCTCACTAGATCAGATCACTACCCCTAAGTAAAAGCATGCATACATTTATGAAGAGACAATCTTTCAAGCTCCAAGGGTGGCACTCTGGGGTTTGCAATAAAAGTCTTGCTGCTGAGAGGGACACACAGTCCATCCATACCTCAGGCGTGGGTACAGGGATCCCCACTAGCAGGACCTAGGAGTGTGTAAAGATTTTAAATATTCATTTGACTTCTGAGTCATTGCATATGGTGGTTATTAGTCCAAGAAAGTTAGTTGTCCTCTGCTCTTACAAATGTATCTTTTAAATGTGTCAGCACATGCCGAGAGCAAAGAATAACGGTTCTGTTCCACTAAAGAAAGTAAATAAATACTGTTTGTGATCAAGGGAAGTAACTTTTCTGGCACTGCAGCCAGAATTGGGAACGTGGCGTTAACAAATAAAAAGGGAGTCTTGATTATACTGCTGTATATTTGATGGTGCCATTAGCCTGCACTGATGGAGCAGGGAGATATTGCAATGGCCTAGATCCCACAGCGTGCGCTGCTATCTATGGTTGTAGGTGCCAAGCCCTTCAAGGCAAAATTCGTATTGCACCGCTGCAGTCACTATTTGTGCTACCAGGGACAGGGATTTGCTGGAGGCTACAGAATATTCCACTGATTGTAATGAAATCTGGCATGTCACCAAGCCACATCCGGCAAACCGTCAGTATTTTACTGCTGAACAGATTTCTTGCAACACCCACCATTTTCCCTTTTCCTGAAAGAAGCTCTCCTCGCTTGCGAATCTAAACAAATGCAATTACATTTGTTTCTTGCTCACAGGTTTGAAGCAACAGACATACATTAAATTAATAGTTTTATCAAGGTGCTGTTTTATCAGAGAGATTCAGCAGGCTGGGAATAGGGAATGAAGGCTGGAGGCTTTCTGCCTTTGGAGTACTATCTTTGGACAAGCTTCGGTTGTTGGTGGACTTACCCACATCTCTACCTGGCTTTGCAGCCCCACCAGGAAACACACACATATAACGACAGCAGGGCTAGGGGAAACCTCAGCTGCTTTTCTAAGGTGGGAGACTTGTACCAAAGGCATGTAACTCAAATAAGAGAGCAAAGTCCCATGGCACAGGTCTTGCTGAGATAAGCTACAGCGGGCAGGTCCCAAACAGCAGGCAGTCCCTAAGCACCGATACCCACGGAAGGAAAGCTCAGGAAGAGCAGGTTCCCTCTGCAGAGAACAGCCCAGATGAAAGCCAGGGTGCAGTCTGGAGTCAGACCAAAGTAAGGTGGTTGGTGATGACCACTTGGTAAGCCAACTGGATCTGAGCTAGCGGGAAGCAGCTGGGTCGTCCTGCTCTGTGCTATGCTGTAGGGCAAATTCAGTCATCATCATGAAGGCTTGAGTTGCTGTGTAACTCAGCTGGAATAAGTAAGCAGATTAATGGCCCAGACCTAAACCAAATCCTAGGCAGAAAACCACTGACTTTGACATACACAGCACAATAACTTCAGAGCCAGCACCATCACGAAATGTTCTGTGAGCAAAAATGTAATGAGGCTGCTGATGGATGGAGTACTGACAAGTACAGATGCAATACAACAAAAAGAACAATATTAAAACATAAATACCAATAGTTTTCTGAAAGTGCTGATTAATATCTCTATCTTTTTGTTTCACAAAGGCCACATCCACACTAGTTTGACCTCATACCTGAAAATACTCATTCTACTCACACAGAAGGCAGTAGTGATTACACAAACCTTTACTTATTCTGATTTCGAATTCGGAGACACCTCCTTTTCAATGGTGGCTCCAGATCCTCTGGCCCTGTGCTGAGTATTGGCGTTGACATAATGCACGGCGCGATAGCAGTCTTTTCTGCTGGTTTTGGCACAGGCTGGATCACGCAACCTGTCTTGGGCAGCATCCGCAAAGCATATGCATGGTCCTCGTCTGCTGGGTTGTTAAGGTTCGGGTCCTGCTTGTCTCCCCCCGCAAGGGGCTCTTCCCCGGTCTTCTTGCCAGCATCTCCCTCGAGGTGGCAGTTCGATGCGCAGTTGTTCTCCTTAACGGACTCCAGCTCGCTCACCGCCAGCTCCTCTGGGGGTTGGGGCTTTTTTGGCTCCTGGAGCGGCTCTGGGTTCTTGGAACCCTCTGTGCTCTTTGTGCCATTCACAATGACATTGCACACTGCTGCACCAGCTTCCAGTCCCGGCGTGCCGGAGGCCAAGGAGACGGGACAGCAGTGAGCTCCGTCACTGCACGGTAATGTTTTTGAGTCAACTGGGCTGCAGTTGTCCCTGCAGTCACTGCAGTTCCTTTTGTCTGAGCTACCAAAAGCCAAATTTACAACACTGTTAGGTTCACGTTCAACTTTCACTTGGGCGTGTAAAGCCCTGTGGATAACATTGTGCAGCCTAGACCGGTGGCCTACTGTTAGGTCTATCACACCGTCCTGTGGACCCTGTAGCACACTGGAGAAACCAAATTTACTGTTCACTGGACTACTAGGTCTGACAGTCAAGTCAACAACTTCATTTTTACTGTGCTCCTGAAGCACTTGAGCTTGATTTAGGGACTGGCCTGAGCAGCTTGGTGACGAGTCAGAGGATTTAGATGATCCTTGCTTTGACTCTCGAGGGGATGAAGAGCTATTGGTTGGCTTTGCCCCAGGCGTCTCACTGGAGGTACTTGGAATGAAGCTTTCACCGTTGCTGGAGAAGCCATTGGGGGGTTTGGAGTCGTTGATGTGAGGAATGGGGATGGGAATGGGGATGGGAACGGGCAAAGGGACAATGACAGGATATGGCACTAGTAGAGTCGGGGGTGGCACCAGCGGGGCAAGGGATGGCAATCCAAAGTTCATCATCTGTGGCATAGGCATAGGACCATTTGGCATCATGCTGACAGGGGGAAAGGGAAGACTGGGTAAAGGAGCTCCAGGAGGAGGAGGCGGCAATAAGCCTGGAGGATTTCCAGGCATGGTAGGTGTTGTTGGGGGATGGATATGAGGGGAAAGCATCGGCCTGTGCATGGGGCTAGAGGCGGGACCCATATTTCTGGGACCACCTGGTGGGGGACCAATTCCAGGAATCATTGGATTTGACAGAGGGCTGTTAGGATTTGAGGCATGGTGAGGTGGCCCACGAATAAACGGTGGACGGATTTGCTGCATAATTTGCTGTTCCATGAATATGGGCAGAGGAACTGGCCCACGGTTTGTCATCACCATGGGAGGACTGCGAGGTGGGACACCAATTGGAGGCACAATGCTAGCAGGTGGCTGGACAGAAACTGGTGGAATATTTGGATTCTCACTGATGGGAATAGGTTTGGGAACTGGCGTGGGGATTTTAGTGACAGAGCAGTTGGCAGTGTCAGACGGAGAGGCAGTGGTAGACGCTGATGGTCCAGGACCTTGAATTTGGCCAGCTGCAGACGCTGGGGATGGAGCTTTTCTCCGAGCATCTGCTAGCGGTATATTCCAAGAATCTGGAGTCAGCAGCTGCACCCCAGTGCCTTCTGCTTTATTTTCGACTGGAGGATGTAATGTACTGCACAGTCCAGCTGGAAGATTGGCCTGTGTCTCTTTGTAGAAAATGTCCATTTTGTACTGATTGAGACATTTTGCACTGCAGAACTGAAGCCTTCTTTCCCCGTCCCCAAAATCCAGATACTCTTTTGTGTGTCTTATGTGCTTACACCAGTCACATACCTACAACACAGTAATAAAATCAAATCAGGTAAGAAAAGCAATCTTCTCTTCATAGTGTTATTTTAAAAGTCATTTTTCAGTTGCTTTCTAAATACTCACATTATTTTTCTAGCAGAAAAAAAAATAGTTAACTTTTGTGAAAACTACACTTTTTTTTTCCCTCCAAAATATTGGTGAATTGAATGCCACTCCCTTTTCTGGCTCCCATGATCTCAGTTCTACCTACAGCACATTATATATCTTAAACCCATACCACAGAGAAGAATCCTCAGCTGGCATAAACTGTTACAACATGCATATGTAAGTACACAAAATCCATATGAGTATGGCTGTGGTTACTTCTCCGTGGTAATCTAAGCACACGTGTACCGTCTGAGAGACCATACTACACAAGGAGTCTGATAACTGGAAAAGGACTCACAAAGTTGCTGGAAATGAATGCAAACCATTTCTGCTCAACTGCAGCACACTGCAACATTCAGTATTCTGTTAAGGGTATCAAATTGTAAGTTGGAAAGGGTGTGGTATTTTAAAATGGCATCATGAAGTAAAAAGCATCATTCATCCTTTGCCCTTCATTCCAAGGAGAAACTTGGAAAAAGTCAGGACAATTGTGTGAGGTTCGAATAGTTCCAATTTCTGATGTTTCGGCAAGCTGGAATTATTTTTCGAGCTGTTTGCTCACTCTTGTGTACGAGTCACTTTGAGTAAAACCTCTTGGCAAGCAACTTTTCAAATACTACAGCAAAAAGTTTGCATTGCAGGCTCATTTTTGTTTTGTTTCTCTGCTTTCCATTTAATCCTTTTCTGTGTTACTATTGGTGTGGTGAAGGCATAGCCAATTTTTTTTTAAAGTAGGGCTGCAGAACTAATTAAGCTGTGAAAGGTTTTCCCAGTTGTAAACCACTAGACACAAAAGTTCAAAAAATAGTCATTCTAGGCTTTAGAATCCATTACTTCAGAGAAATTATTGTGATTTCATTAACACATTAATTTTGCAACACCAACAGCTCTCACAGATGGTGAAGACATGATCTACAATTCAAATATGACTCTTGTTTGCACAAATGCCTTTCCTTCATATGGCATTTTAAACAAGAATTAATACGAGTAATCTTGCCATAGCTATAAACAGATAAACAGATGTCAGATTTTTCAGTGCCTTACTTTTTTTGACAGAATTTTACACACACAAAAAAAAAAACCCATTTTTTTTCATTTACATTAGTTCTCAACATACCCCGTTGACAGAGATTTTTGGTGCTTTCTATCAGCATGTTGAGCCTATGACCATGTCAGAATACATCCCGGTATTGTTCATTCTGCTTTTTCCAAATAGCCCGCATTAGCGTGTTTTGAAATGACTGTATCTTTTGTACAAGAAAAGAAAAAAATGCTATGATTGTGAAAAGACTGCATTAAAAGGATAATTAATTTTAATAACTATTGGCCATATAAACAATTCAAAACAACATATGTCGGGCATCTGATTACCCATCTCATTTAACTCTCAGCTTTCTTTTAATATAAACAGTGGTGACATTTTTGAGTGTTCAGTAATATATCTTTTATATATAGAGAGATACACACACACATGCACACACTACGTTATGGCTATTAGCCTGTTTATTTTAACTCTGCAACTTTTTGGTTATTCTGTAGGGTTGCTATTTGATTCCCTCTCTTGCCTCCCCACGGCATTCACACAATATCACACACGTTCCCTTTCTCTACCACAACATTTTTATCCCAACATTGAAATCAAACTAAATAATTACTTGAGAAGCAGCAACTATTTAATCACCCCTGAAGTCTGGGCATGCAGGGTTTGGATTTTTAGCTTGGGCACACAGATGTAGTGCCACGTGAGATAAAGCAGAGGGGGTGCTGGTGCTGTTTGATGTGTGCGGCATTAGGACGGGTGTTATTTCCAGCACTGTGCCCCAAGGAAGGAAGATTCCCGGTGTGTTACAAACAGGGCAAGCCCTGCATTGAACACACACTGACGATGCAGTGCCCTAAAAACTGTGAACAAAAAGTCTACCAAAAGCACAGAGGAGTCGAGATAAATGCCTCCCCTGCCATGGCACATGCATCCCCCCAAGGTGCAAGGCAGATGGGAAGCAGGAGTGCATGGAGCAAGGCAAAGTGGGGGCACCTCCACTTCCAAGAGCCCCCGGGTTTTACCAGGCATCATCTGTCCCTCTGCTCCCCACAGGAAGGCTCAGCAGCTATCACAGCCAGCACCGGAGCTGGGCAATCCCTCACCGCAAACAGTGCAAACATGCAGCAGTGGGCACTGAACCATCCCGGGTATTTGGCATGGGTATGGGTTTTGCCACCCACCTGGCAAGTCAGCACAGGATCATCTGATGGAAACATCTTATAATTGACCTCCTGAAATTTTCTGGCTTGCCGCTGTTTTCCAAACAGACAAAAGGGGAATTTGTGAGTCTACACCACGAGTTTATAAGGTACTATTTAACTCAGTAAAGCCGCTGAATTTACCTTAAAGTTATTTTTGATCAAGAGCTCACTGCTGTAGACACAAAACACTATCTATGTTTTATGTATGGAATCAGAGCGTAAACCACCGCGCTCCTGCTGCTTGCAGGGTACGCTCTTGCCCCAGGGGCTGTGCAAAGAGGCAGGGGGTCTCCACATCTACTCCAAGAGTTGCACAGAGAGGTACTAGGAGGTCCCAATTGTCTCTCAGGGCAGGCTGGGGCAGGACAAAGCCCACCCCGGCTGATGACCCAGCAAAACAGTGTCTGCTTGCAGGAGAAAGACGAGGAAGAGACAGGGTCCTGGAGGCGGCTGCTGTAAGGGATGGGGCAGTATTCCAGAGGCAGCTGCATCCCTGATTTAGTTCTAGGATGGTGCAGCAAAGACTTGCCCTTCCTTCGGGGCAAAGGAACCAAACCAGCTTGTAAGTCTGCTGCCAAAGAAGCACCTGAGAGAAACACCAGAGAATAAAACCAGCCTCCTTATCTTCCTAGGAAGAGCCTCCTTAGTGACTTTAATTAAACAGACTGAAAGAAAAATACAGCCCCCCAAAAACTTGTGGCATAATTTTGGCATATTTTCTAATAATTTAATTTTTATTAGTTGTCAGTTGAAAAATACTTTAGTGTTTTATTGCTGTATTGATTTGTTTATCTCAAGTGGGCTCCTGTGTCACCCTAGCTAAACAAATATTTTCTCTTCCTCAGTAAAATATTTAGAAATCCTGCTTAGAAATTCTCTACTGATTTCTCCTGTTTTCAATAATTCACTGAGGTACAAGAAATGCTGAAGTCTGCCTGCCTCACTCACATATTGATCACAGACGATTCTGTATATTTTATCACTAGATGAAATTAACTAAAGCCACAGAAATTAAAGGCAGCGATTCTGTGCCTCTAAACATCCTGGATGGACCAAATATCTAACAATTATCTCATTGATTTTATGCAACATCTCGAAGTCAGAAATGCCTATCTACCATTCCCATCTATTTCATTATTTTCTTTCTTTCTTTCTATCTATTCACCCAGCTATCTGTTTATTTATATAGACAACCAGTCTACGCTGCTTATTTAAGATACAAGAATAAAATGGGCAAATCATACGCAGGTAATACGATACCTTACAATATCACACTAAAAGACAGAAAACCAGTCCCTACAATGAGGAGGAAATTACTGGAGGAGAAAAAATGTCACTTAAGAATTAATGAATCAAGTCTGTCTTAGAGGATTGATCATTTAAGATGAGGTCAATGAATTTATGATACAAATGGCTATATCACTAGAGGTAATAAAATGGAGCAATATCATTCATTTTCCATCTAACTAATGACATGCTCAGAGTAATTACAGACTTCTTCTAAAAGCCTACACTGATTAGTTCAGATGTGATAGGTGAAACATATATATCTTTCTGTTCCATAAAAAAACATTTTCTTATCTGTAAAATACACAGCCAATGTCTTATTTTTTTTAAGTACTTCCATTCCGTACAGAACATCGTCATTCTTCACAATCAGCTCAAAATCTCTCTGTTCATTGACTCCTTCTGCTTCCCTTCTCCTGCCTCATCCTTTCCCTTCACCCCACAACCAAGAGAAAAGCTAAACTGTTGCAGAGGGTTTATTAATGCTGTGCATTGGATTTGATCGTGCTGACGCAGAGGAGTAGCTCCCTGGGTTTCAGTGGGATTAGTCACAAGAGTTAATGCTGCAGGATCACGTTTGGAGGGCCTGACCCAGCACCCGTGGAAAACAATGGAGAGACTCCTTTAATGCAATCAATCGGCTTTGGGTCTGATGCTTAACGACCGCTTCTGCTCACCCTGGAGCTGGCAGGAGCCTTGCCCCTCACCTCCACAGGAGCAGAGGCATGGCTGGGGATTTTGGAAGGAACTGCAGCAGAAATACACAGGAAGAAAATAAACGTTGCAAGGCTGAGTTTCAGACATTTCCTAACAAACCCAGGTGAAGCAACCATTTTGTACATTTCTACCTAAAAGGAGGTGGGAGCAGTAGCAGTGTGACTGACAAGGAACGTGAACATTTCCAAGATAAAGAGTCAGACCTTGCAAGGTGCTAACAGATCCCCTATGCACCTTCATCTCCCTTGGAAAACACTCCTAGGACCGCCCTCGTGCAGGCACACTTCACACTGCGAATGCCAGAACACAAACCCTGAACGACAGAAAGATCAGTAATAAGATAACTGCCTATCTCATTCAGCTGTAACGCAACAACCCTCAAGAAGATTAAATTTACCTAACTGGGGCATGTCCAACGCTAAACAACAGAATGAACATTTCCTTCAGTACATTTAATGTATTTATATTTTAGTGGCGGGCTGCCAGTGTGCTACTTATAAGCTCAATGACTTGATATCATTCATCCGCTTTCCTGTGAAACACGCAGCACTCTACACCAGGAGACGACTCAGAAGACACCACATCAGCAGAAATACTACTCACGCCCGATACGGGGACACCGAGGAAGCCAGGACTGAGGGATCCCATAACACTTGGCTTTCTCCAACACAAAGAGGGGGACAAAAGCCACTTCTGTTGGCATCCGTTATCTTTATTTTGATAGAAACAGCCAAAGCGTGGCTACGAGGTTACCCCGTGGACACAACACAGGCATCCTGCTGCGCTTAAAAGGCCGCTTGGGCCACGCTTGGGCTTTAGGCACAGGGTAATTAATTCTTTACACGGCTGTCAAATGCAGGCCCAAAGTTCATCCATTACTGCAGTCTACCACTAACCTCTGAATGACAATCTAGTATCAGGCGCTACTTCATTAAGAAATACATTTGCTGAAATCTGCTGGCGGAGGTATTTACATCAGCCTGAGAGAAACCAGGAACGATTAACATGCAGATACCACTGCTGTGATGAAGGAGAGCCTGTGCCTTATACACAGTGTTCTGGAGTAATATCAGCTCCCTGGTAAAGCACAGCGAGAGGACAGAAAGGGGTGACTAGGGCAAAGACAGTCCCATTTCAGCTTCTCCAGAACAAAAGGGTGACTAACGAAGCTCCTCTCCTTGCTCAGGAGAACATTGTCACGCGTCACCTTGCACAAGGGAGGGCTGCATTGCATCCTGAGGGCCAGGATCTTATCAAGGATGTTGAAACATGGGACTGAAGATCATTGGGCATGAAATCCATGTATTCAACTTTGCTGGGTAGTTTCTACTCCCTCTTCCCACTGTGGTATCCAGCTGCTCTCTTCATATACACTCAGGCATATGTTCTGCCTTCACGGATGCGAGTGCACATTTCTTAGAGCCCATTCTGGCCCTGGCAGCCTATCCTTTTAGCCCACACTGTGTCCCAGGCCCTTCTCTGCAGTTTCCAACCCTGCCACCCACCCAGGATGTGCAAGGCATGGAGGTACAGGCTCCTACCCCATCCCAAAAGCCATAAGGGGAGACAACCCCTTCCCCCCCGCACACACTCCTGCCCTGCAGCCAAACAAGAACCCAACACATCAGCCACGTGTTTTTCAGCAAGGGCTCGTGTCTTTTGAAGCCTGCCAAACACGGGATGCAGCAGCAATCTAGAAATTATGAAGTGGCTTGAAACACGTGTACGGAGGTTTCTAGTAAACAGCCGGATGAGTCACACCTTGTGCTCTTACACACTGCTCAGTCTGACCCTTTGCAGATCACCCGGCCACAGCTGCAGCATGAACACTAAGGCACCTTGTCACCCGGGCCCCTGCGCAAGGCTGTGCACGACACCAGGGGAAAATTCAATGTATCAGAAGGAAAGAAATGCAGATCTGTGTGTCCTGAAGGACTATGTGCCTCAGCATCTTTAAAAGGCAAAAGAGTGTGAAACCTCTCTCAGCTGTCCTCGCCAGCTCCCCCAGTTTGTTGGGCAACGTAGCTGCCTGCTCCCTCCCTACTTTCCTCCATTTATCCACCACCAAGGCTCCTCTTCAGAGTGGGTCACCTAAAAGGTAATGGCAATTTCTAAACAAATCTCTTTGTAAATCCCACCTGCAGTGCAAAATCACACACATGGCCCCATCTTAGCCAGCTGAACGTGAGCCAGCAGTGTGCCCAGGTGGCCAAGGCGGACAACAGCGTCCTGGCTTGTATTAGGAACAGTGTGGCCAGCAAGAGTAGGGAAGTGACTGTCCCCCTGTACTTGGCACTGGTGAAGCCACATCTCAAATACTGTGTGCAGTTTTGGGCCCCTCAGTACAAGAAGGATGTTGAGTTCCTGGAGTGCGTCCAGAGAAGGGCAAGGAAGCTGGTGAAGGGTCTGGAGCACAAGTCTTATGTGGAGCGGCTGAGGGAACTGGGGTTGTTTAGTCTGGAGAAGAAAAGGCTGAGGGAAGACCTCATTGCTCTCTACAACTACCCAAAAGGAGGTTGTAGGGAGGCAGGTGCTGGCCTTTTCTCCCAAGTAACTATCGATAGGACGAGAGGAAATGGCCTCAAGTTGTGGCAGGGGAGGTTGTTTATACTGGATATTAGGAAAAATTTCTTTACTGAAAGAGTGGCACTGGAACAGGCTGCCCAAGGAAGTGGTGGAGTCACCATCCCTGGAGGTGTTCAAAGAATGTGTAGATGTGGCACTTCAGGACATGGTTTAGTAGGCATGGTGGTGCTGTGTTGATGGTTGGACTTGATGATCTTGGAGGTCTTTTCCAACCTTAAAGATTCCATGATTCTATGATTCTATGATCTCTGCAATCTGCTGCATAACAAAGAATGGAGAAACTTTGAGACAAGGCCTGTACCTCAAGTATTAACGTATTCAATGCTTGTGAGCACAGAGAAACCATGGCCCTAGCAGGGCTCTGGGTCAGACTGATCCCTCCTGCAAACATCGACTCGGAGGTCTGCACTAACTCTTCACCCTCTGCCTCGCTCACCTCCTGAGGGTCCCATTGTGGAGCTGCCCTTGGGGAACCGCTCAGCTGTTAGCACACAAACATGCAGTGATTTGTTTGACATAACGATCGTTCCAAGGCACTGGAGTTCCCTTTTAGCGTTTCCTGACTCAGAAAAAGGATGAATATTAAGAAGTGCAAGGTAGGCACCCTGCCATGCCAATTGGGAAGGTGAGCAGTTGGAGATCTGCAGAAGGACATGGCTGTGCTCTGCTCAGATGTGCAGGGAAGAGGAAGGGAATACGTTCCATCCAGAGACAATGGCAAATGACAAACTCCTTTGAGAGGTTAGCAGTGATCAGAAGAGTGAAACTAAAATTCATAATTTAAAGTCTTTTTTGCTTATCCTAATGCTGTTGTACTTTTTTTTCCCAGCTAACTGAGTTATCACAAAAGGTATTCAGCTCCCAGCACCCTGTGTCAAGTGACGGAGTGGGCACAGCCTCACCAGAAGCCACATAAGCCACTGCCGCTCACGAGGGTGTCCTGCATCTCCCCTGCATCTCCCTACCTGATCCTCCTCCGAAATGCCCACCCTGGACCTGCTCAGGCTTCCTCCTGAGAGGTACCAGGTAGCCTGAGGCATGGCTAATGCCTGAGCAGGATACACAGGGATCTGCATGTCCGGCACCACAGCCGCTGCATGCTAACCCATGGGGCAGGGGGCTTTGGTCTGGGGGTCCCTGGCAGGGATGCAGATTGTCCCCAAAGCAGGAGGACAACTCACAGCATCTGCTTTCACGACAACTGTGACCAAGTCCCTGCCTCAGCTGTTGTGACTGGGAATTGATGCTCTTTCACCACCAAATGTCAAACAATATGAGGCATAATCCAAAGCGCGGCTCTAAGCAGTTACCCAGCCTCAATCACCATTTTCTATGTGCTTACTGCAAGACATTCAGCCTGTTCATTGTGGCAGGATTTTTCTGCCCAAGATGGCTCGTGATAATGTTTTATAACGACTGTTCCATTTGAAGGGAGTGATTATTATAAAGAATAAAAAAAAAAATATCATTCCAGCTGAAACCTGCTGCGAAGGAACCCTGAGGCAGGCTCTAACACACTGTGAATGTGGTTACAATACAGCTCGTAGCGATGCTAGGTGTGAAGGAAAACAGATTTTTACAATGTTTGGAGCTCTGTGCAAAAACAGTTGACAAAACAGAACACTGCGGTTGCCTACAACTTAAAACTGTCCTGTGACAAGTTTCTCTCTGTTTAAAAGATACAAAGCTTGCCTGCTTGCTTGCTTTTCTTTCCCCTGATGTAACCTTCCTAAACTTCTTGTCCTCCTGAAAATCTTTACCACAGTTTTCTGAGGAGCAAATACTGACTTTATGTCATTTAAATGCAAGACCCACTCTGTCTCCATTTTTCATCCTAATTATGCAAAAGTCCAAGTTACATGAAGCATAAGGAGAAAATAGAGCTATTTGGTAATTAATGGCTAATGATAAATTGATTTCATTTTTTGAATCATTGCAGTTGTCATCTGCAGTATTTAAAACACAGACTTTTCAAAGCCCTTGCGCTCCTTTGTGTTGTGGGGCTGTTTAATGTTCCCAGCCAAAAGCAACGAATGGGAGCTATGCTAACGCCTGGTGGAAATCCAGGCTGGGTCTTCTTTCATCAGAGTGGCTACATATTTGATTTTGTTTACAAACAGCTGAGCTCCGTGTTTTCAACTTCAGTCTGAGGCTTTGAAACCACAGAAGGAATTTTGGATCTGAAACCACTGGTGAAGCCCACAATATGGTGGGTGAAACTTCAGGGAAAATGAATGTAGTGTGAGATGGGGCTTTTCAAGAGGGAACAACTTCTCCCCAGCAGCCTTCCTGGTTGAAATAACACAGAATGGGGCAATGACAGCATTTAAACCTTAAAATCCTTAATATGGGGTTTTTACACTTGTACCGTACAAGAGCCGATTACAGGGGACATCTGAACTGCTGCTTCAGTGCTGGCTACAGCCACCAGTCCAGCAGTGACATAAGTCCTAAATAAAATTAAGATGGTACATAAGATGAAAGGAGGGCAAGAGCAGGAGAGAGAGGTGGGTGGCTTGCACTCCCTCAGCAGGATGGACAACCTAGCTCACCAAGACTCGCATTTCAGAAATGTCTGAAAAACTTCTAAGCCTCAATGCCCTTTTCAAGGGTAACGCAGGGCCTGAGAAACCTCATCCCACTATGAGTCCATTGGCCTTTGAGCACAACTACGTCACACAAGAGACTGTGGGGCAGAGCAAACCCCAGCTAAAGTCACCGAGTCCCAAGCTCAACTCAAGCTCCCATCAAGCCTCAAGCTCATCACACAGCTACCACAGATCTGCAAGCCGTAGCCCAGCACTTGCATGGTGTTGTGCCCACACAAAAAGGCAAAGAGGCAGTTCCTCTTCCAGACTTAACCTGGTCTGACAGGAGACCATTCAAGTGCATCTGTAGCCTCCTTCTTGATGAGCCTAATTTGAGGGTAGGGATCTGTGGAGTCAACTGAGTGTCTCCGCCATGCTCCTCATGGCCCTTAGCTCCTGGGTGGCAGTGGGAGAAGCCAGCTTGGCAGACCAGTGGCACAGACATATTTGCTGATCAGGCAAGCACTTTGATTTGGGTTATGTGAGCACTGGTCACCTTGATTTCCAGGCCAAGACTGCCCATGATGTGCAGTCTCAAATTCCCCTGGTCCTGAAATGATCTGGGGAAAAACTGAGCAGCCAGAAGCAAGAATTAGATGGAGCAGGTGAAGCTGGGAGTCTCAGTGAACTACAGCACATGCCTTTCTGAAACAGGTTTTGCTTTATGATCCTTAAGCTGTTAGTCCCACAGTGAGAGCTTCGCTTCTTCTAAAGATGACACAAATGTACCTCCTCAAACTGCTGCCACTAAAACCATGCAAAGTATTGGCAGTGAGAAGCATCGTAAACACCTTGAGAACAGGACAAGAACTGTCAGCTTTGAATATTCAGGAAGGCCAAAGAGAGAAATCAGAGCTAGCAGCTGGAAAAACATTTCTCGGGCTTTGAAATACTTCATAGAATCATTACGGTTGGAAAAGACCTCCAAGATCATCAAGTCCAATCGTCAACCCAGCACCACCATGCTTACTAAACCATGTCCCAAAGTGCCACATCTACACGTTCTTTGAACACCTCCAGGGATAGTGATTCCACCACTTCCTTGGGCAGCCTGTTCCAGTGCTTCCTCGGTGTCCAGGGCCTGCCATCTCTTTAAGGTAGCAGCGAAGTCACACTAGGAAATCACTGTCCTTCGTCTCCCTCAGAGAATGGAAATTAGTTTCCTCAGGAGGACATTTACCTCCATGTCTTTGGAGAACCTTCTGCACAGTTTACATTTCCACATGCTCAGCTACAGGAGGCCACAGAGCAGCTTCCCCATCCCTGGGATGCCCAAGCTGTGGGTTCCCACCAGTGCCCAGGCTGAGAACTGCTGCCGGCCCCTCTTCTGGGGACAGACAACAGGGTCAGCACTGCCAGACTGCCATGCCAGGAGCTCCTCACTCCTACACAGGGGCTCCAGAGATGCTGCTCCTTGTGAGAACAGGACCAAACATCAGCCACAGAAGGTTTCTTCTGCAGAACAGCTGTCAACCACTGCGCTGAGGAAAGAGAACCTGTATGCACCAGGCTTTGCAGTACTCCCTCCATCCAGCCCCAGCAATTAGGAAAAGAAAGGGAAATTGAGAGCAATTAACACTGCAAATGTTTCTATCAAATTCTTTTGAGAGTTATGGATGCTGTTTGCCACAGGAAAACTTAGTAAAAAAAAGGAAAAAAATAAAAAACTTAAGGTAAAAGAGGAAAGGAGCACTTTATTAGCCTCAAATAGTATCTCACTTGCTGAGTGATCAAAATCTCTCCAAATGAGAACTCTTCATGCTTAACAACCTCATGCTACTAAGTCTGCAGAAGACTTCAGAAGCCAGATGAAGATTTATATACTCTAATTAATTCACGTTTTTATTCAGTATCTGAATAAACATGTTCACCTTTGTTTTTTGGACAAAACTTTATTCTGGTCATATAGCAAAGTAACATTGTGAGATGGAAAATAACCCATGTGGCTCATCAGTCTAGAATTTATATCTAGTAATATCTTATATGTATTTTTTCTCCAATGTATTTTCTTTTTAATATTCAAGACAATATAAAAATAACAATAAACCCCCTCCGCTATGATTCCAGTGGCTCACAGGTTGGTTGACAGGGCTATAAATGTAATAATGAGGAGGTTTGAGGGGCAGGTTAATATTTTTTGCTAACACATGATGTTTTTCGCCTAAGGCATTGCTGGAGGCTGATACCACTTCACCTGGACCAAAATCACCACTGAATAGCCATTAAATCACTCAGACTTAAATGTAATATTACTGGTCTGGAGAATATTACTGTAATCCAGATTTGAAATACCATTAGTCCGTAGAACAGCAAGCAGGAATGGAATCTGAAACCTTGAGAAATCTTTATTTACCTGTAATGAAGGGTTCTAAGTCCCATTCTTCCTCTCACCTATGCCATTTTACAGTGGCATAACTTTCACAGATTTGTGTGTTGTTTCTTCTGATTATGCTTGTAGAAGCAAGAGGCTTACAGAATAGAAGTCTCTGGGTGCTTTGGAATATATATATATATATATGCATGGGGTTTTTTCCCACCTATCTATATAGGTCCAGGATCTTAAACCTTTATTATTACATGTTCATCTTTATTACACAATAATATTTACAAGCCAGGACCCATTACGCTATGCACTCTGACACATTCTAACCATTCTACACCAACCACACTCTAACCATTCTATGATTCTACCATTCTATGATTCTATGATTCTACATACATGACCATAGCATCGTCTGCAGCAGAACTGGCTGGCTCTCACAGTCTACCTGAGGAAGACCTCCTCCTGCCACGTTTCCTCACCTTTCCCAAACATATAAAATCCTTGAGGGACTGCATCAGCTGCTTACTTGGAAAAATAATGTTAGGGAAAGACTGACTTGAGTAAGGAAAGATTGACTTGACTGTTAGTAAAAATGGATGAAAAAAAAAAAAATCAAAGCTTTCCAAGAGAAGCGTTGCTGGGTTTTAGTCTACAGAGCTTTGAAGGGAGTCAAAACTGTTCCAGATTTGACTGCGTGTGATTCACACTTTGAGAATTGCTGTTTTCGCCGCTGGTAATGGTACGCGCCACTCCGTGTCCCAGAATACGTTCAGTTTAAAGAGCAGCCCTCTCTCTGGAAACCACATTTGATTAGAAGAACCCTGAGCCAGATCCAAAATCTGCCTGGATCAAGGAAAAGTGTGTCACATCAGTTTCAGACCAGGACCGAGACGTGTCATGTCTCTTGCAGATTGGGCATGGAGAGTGGAATTCATTTTCCTATTTCCTCTGGAGCTGGAGGCTGGAGAAGACGAAGCCAAGCGCGAGAAATCGCTCTGCACACAGAGGAAGCATTCTGCATCCTCGAGTTTCTCTTGCTGTGAGGCACTGATCCTGGCTGAAACCCAGAGCCTGTTGGTACAGACCCAGCTCCCCTTCCCCCTTCTATTAGCACAAAATCACCAGTGGAGAGAGGCTTATTCTAAGCAACTGTTAGACTCACTCTTGGGCACTCTCATATGGAGCAGGTAAGACTGAAATAAGGGCCAGGGGAAAGAAAAGATGGGGAATGCAACAGTCTGCACATCCTCCAAACAGCGAGGGGAAGGGAGAGGAGAGGTTTGGAGAGGAGAGGTTTGGAGAGGTTCGGAGAGGTTCAGAGAGGAGAGGTTCGGAGAGGTTCGGAGAGGAGAGGAGAAAGGAGAAAGGAGAAAGAAAGGAGAAAGGGAAAAACAGAGAAGAGAGAAAACAGGAAAAAAAAAGAAAAAACAGAAGAAAAAAGAAAAAAAATTACTCTGTCTCTGGTAGGTAGGATTTACCATTACTATTATGGTTCTTAGCTATCTTAAAGCACTGTTTTCCAGGATTTTAGCCTTAAAAATAATAAATGAGGAGTTATAAAGGTCTGAAACTGCAGCCTAGAGCCAAAAATATGTGTGTGAAAACTTCCTTATCTTCTTCTGCTAATGCCCCTGTTGTTTTACAAAGAACATTCCTGCCGTGAAGCAGCACTTCCTCTGACAGGACTTGCTGGCTGTGAGGGTGGCGGACAGCAATCAGCTTTACTTCTGACGGACATGTGAAAGAGGGAGGGCCAGCTCTTCATGTACCCCGCTGCCTGCTATGACACTTTTGTCACACCCAAAACATTTGCCAGTTCTCAAGTAATGGAAAACGCACCTTCTTCCTCGGTGATTTACACCTACCTCTTTCTAAGTAGGGTATGGATGTGGAAAAAAAAAGTCCCACTAGGTCTTTTCTACTCAAATTAAAAGAGAGAATAGGTCTTACTATCCCTCTGTTTAGAAAGTCTTTAGCACTGGACCGTACCTGACACCCGGCTATTTACATAAATCAAATCTATTCTTAGTAACCCCAAGATGAATCTGGGATAGCTCCACTGAAGCCAGTGTTGTCTTTTCAGTTTGAACCATGTAACTGAGAGTTGAATTTGGCACAAAGTATTAATTTCTCACCAAGGAGGGTACATTACAGCAGAAGGCATCAGATGTGCTATTCGGTAAAGAAAACAATTACAGGGGACCCTTTCATAATGCATTGTGTTACTGTAGATGGCACTCACTCCTTGCCTGTACGTATGATGCACACTGCGACTGCATAGATTTTGTTATGTAAATGCATCATGGCAAACCTGTTCATACTTACAAGACCATGCAGATGATTTTCTCATTGCATGACGTGCACAATGAAACAGCTATGTGGAAGCTGCAAACCAGGACAAAAGAAATCAAAGTATTTAAACCCTCATCCTGTAAGTGTATCGCAAGCAAGGCTCTTTAAGAGTGCTATGCTCTTTAGACGACTCCTCAAAAATGACTAACTCTGTCTTGCTTTCTCCAGCCCTTTTCATTCCCTAAGTCCTTCCACAAAATTCTCTCTGACAATAATTTCAAAGGGTAGAGCAGCTCTGGAAATATTCCTCAGCAAATCAGCTGAGATCTGGCTGGCAAATGAAGACCAGTAGCCATCACATATGAAGACTCCCAACTGTGTATTTCTTCAATGCAACTGAAGTGTTTGCTTTTCTTTTAAGGGCTTTTCTTTAAATTTATTTTAACACCCAGCCCAGGTCAAGTGCTCCTCATCCAGTGACTTGCAGCACTAAAAGAAGGAAGGTGATGTAGCTAGGGTGTTGAGATGGGACTTGCCAGATTGGAGATAGGACTTGCCAGTCATGCCCTGCAAACACAAAATTCCTAAGTAACTTTGGGCAAGGGGAAGGGTAGACAATGAAATAATCTGGACAGCACGATTTTAGGTATTTACTTTGATTGTCCAGCTCAGGTCGGTGGACAGACGTAGGTATCTCAGGCGGGGTGGATCATGGCAGGAATCTAGCTAAGGCTGCGAGGCTTGTATGTTCTTTATTTTCAGTTTGTATCTTTGATCCTCCTTCTAAAGTGGAAAGAAGGCTTCCCCTTATCTGACTAGCCTGCTTAGAGCATGAGTTTTTTTAAATGGGAACCAGGTTGTCCTACATGTGCATACAACACCCAGTACAATCAATCACTTACAGTTGGTGCCTTGAAACACCACCATCAAATGACCAAAGTGCAACATTACCACAGGGCTCCACTCTGTGAGATCAGCAAGCACGAGGGGTTTTGCCCAAGCCCTGACTTTAGATTTGGTCCTCTGTGGCCATGTACGGATGTGTGCGCACATACACATCTCCATACATGAAATGTTATATGGAATGGCTTATTGCAGGATGCAATATAGTAACGGGAGAAAGGAAGACAGAGTTAAGTATAGCACATTTACTAGTAGACATGACTGAGAAAATGGACTGTTCTTCACATCTACCAGACACATTTTTCACCCCGGAAAACAGGAGGGAAGATGACTGAGAGGTGGGGACATGCCAGTTAAGCTCAGGTACTTGTCCAAGCACAACAAGAGATCTGAGGTATGCGCAAGGGCTGAAATTCCATTACAGGTTTTAAATAATTAAACACTACATGTTTGGAAGCTCATTCCTTCCTATTACTTTTTAAATAATTAATATATATTTACATCTATTGGAGCTAGACACATAACAAATTTGAGTCAAGCTGCAGAAAAGAGATTTTTCCTGTCTGACAGCACTACAAATGTTTTTTGTTGTATACAGTAACTTCAGCTATGAGGGATCAGTCAAAACCCAAATCCATGCTAGATGCTGTACATCACAGGCACATGCGTAAGGGGTTTTCTATCAAAGTATTCACAAGTAATCAAAACACTAAGAGAAACTGTAAATTCCCAGAGGAAAAAAAATGTGCTTCTAACATCTCAGAATAGTAAAAAGTTATTCAAATTGGAAGAGAGTAAATAAAAAAACTGCCTGTATTGTTCCTGTTGAACATACTCATTATGTTCAAGCTAACGCTGTCAGTTCCATGTAACCTGTAGCACAGTTTGATTAAAGAACTCCACAATTTCCTTCAATTGAAAATACTAATCTCGAAGCCTAGAAAAACAGATATACCGGAGTAACAGAATCTAGAACTGAAAAAAATATATATTTATCTAGAGTACTTCTCTTCCTACAACATGTTATTTCCCTCTATTTGCTTCTGGTTCAAGCTGAACAAGCCATTAAATACCCAGCAGGTTTCACCTAAGTGGAACTACACGTGACGCACCAAAGCGAACAACCAACACTGTTCAAACCTCCAAAACAATAAAGCACTGAAACAGGCTCTTGAAACCGTAGCTCTGCCCTGGGAAATGAATTTGTAGCAATGGCATCAGGATTCCATGTTTATTGTACGTATGATTTCCAGCTCAAGTACGCTTCTGTTTACAGGTAAGTAGATATATGTGCATTCACTTATGCAATTCTAGCTGGCATTCCTACAAATTCAGTCCGAAAGTCCATCTAAGTTATTTCCTTTTCAAATAGCATTCCGACTAATAGAAATGCTGCTGGCCAAACAGTTGCTTCAATTATAATAAGTGGAGTAAAGCTGCCTTCAAACTGAGATCTCAGTTACACCTGCATAGTTATTCTGGCAGTTAATTAGATTGCACAGGGGTAAATATGGACTTAATGTGCTCTTCAGAGGCCTCAGAATGGCAGAAGACATATTAGGGAGAGAAGAAAGAAACCAACTTGACTTTCAAATCCCAGGCCAGCTTTGCAAGGAAGGAAGCAATAACATCTGTACCCGTACGTGAAGCAGTTGTGCGTTAGAGATTGTGGAAAGCCAGTCACCTTGCAGGGGAAAGGTTCGCTTAAAAAACGTCTTGCAATATTCTTATTTTGTAATTGTTATTAAAAAAAAACAACAACAACAACAAAGACACTTAAATCAAGGGCAGACATTGGATCCAATAATGACAACTCTCCTGTTTGCTCCTTTGACCCGTGCAGCTCTAATTCAGAGTCCCGAGGACAGAAGCTGCACATTTCTGAACGGCAGCAGACAAACGGGGCTGCAGAAGAAGGGACCACGAGGTCAGGTTTCGGTGAAAGCCAGGCTTGCATGCCAGGCATGGAGATCAAGGACCAACTAACTCAAAGCACAGGAAGAATCAGCGCTTCAGATGTCAGCTGTTTAAAGGATTACAGGTCCTCCTGTTTCTGGTGTCAAGGTAACAATCCGAGCAGCAGAGGCGTGAGGCTCCTCGCCGTGATGGCTGAACGTGCAGCCCTCAACATGGATTCAGTTTGGGAGATTTTGTTTCCTTTTTAGACAAAGCCAACAGCGCCAAGTCTTCATGTTTCAAGGCTGTTTTAAGGCTCAAAACGCATCGTACTTAATAAAAAGACGAGCAAGATTCAAAGCAGAAAATTATATGGGAGCTTCACATACAGTAGGTGGAGAGGCAGGATTCTGTGACTTTTTATCAGAGGTATTCCTTTAGAGATTGGTGCTAATGACAGCTTCTTTAAAATGTCGTTCCCTCTCCTGTATTTGTGTTTTCACATAAATCCTGATTTTGGCATATTACTTTATTGTGCAGACATGTTCTGTGTACTGGATGGCTTATGCAAATTAACCAAATGTCCTATAAATTAGTCTTGAAATGCCTGGGATAATGAGCTGCTTGCATGGTGAGCAGTGCATAGTATTCAAAGAAGGACTCTTTACAGGGTGGGAGAGCAGGAGAACATTATAAATGTGCCCAGGCTGCACAATAAGGCAGGATGCTCCACTGGCATTTTGCTCCTCACCTCAAACTGCAAGGCTAACTGACTAGAATTGAAAAATGCAATGTTAGGAAGCACCTAAAAATTGAAAATCTCAGTAATTATCTGGTAGGCAGACAATGTGCCCCAAGCTACCAAAGCCCAAGCCTGCAGATCTTAGCTGACTCGGCAAACACATTTAAACTGGTTGCAGGCTGGGTTTTCTTTCCTTTGTAATTTGGATTCTCACTGAAGGCCTTTTGATATATGTTATGTATGTGAACGGTATTGCATGCAGTGCTTTCTTTTGGAGATGTGTACCCGCCTACCAGAAGTCATACCTCCCTTGTGTTCCTTACCTGAGATGAAGAGAATGCTTCAAAACTACACTCCTAGTTGTCTTTTAGAAAGAAACGTTTTATGTCAGTTTATTTCTTGTGAAATGTAGATTTAAGAGCAAGCTTCATGTACAAAGGGCTGGTTCTCTGCTCCTGACTCAGGCGGTGCTGTGCGAGGCATGTGAGGTTAACGATAATAAATTAGATGACAAATCAAAAATACACCACTCGCTTTTGGTGTGTGCTTAATTGGCATTCCACCTCTAATAACTGCATCCATATTGAATATGTGTGTGGGCACCTTCGTTTGCAACATCATGATAATTAAATGATATTAGTGTTCAGAAGCAGGTATGTGAGAGAGAAAGTGTTATTAGCACTACTTGGCAACAATGACAGCCTTAAGGATGCCTTTACCTTGCATTCCTTTATTTTGTTATTGTCACAGAACTAAAGTGGGGAGGGTGAGGGAAAAAGGATGGACAACAGGGATGAAAACTGCAGATGGGTTTTACAAATGGAGCGATATCCTTGCCTCTTTCCCTCTCCTTCTGGTACTTCCAAGGCCCCACGTTTTCTGCTAACGATCCCGTGGAGCAAGCCCTCAAAGGAAGCCATTTTATCTCTTTGTCCTGCAGTAACCACTGCGTACTCCTGAGCACCCTGCCTTGGTAGCTTCTCTGTTCACTATTCACAGATAGCACAGGAAGCTCCTCAAAGCACAGGAGACCGCTATGCAAACGGTAATAAAGCTGACTCTCTGCCATCAGTGTTATTAGGATACGGTGAGCGTCTGGACCATAAGCTTTGCACTGACCATGGCTACTCTGATTTGGTGGCGCTTTATCCCAGCTGCCAACTGCGCAGACAAAGGGGATGAGGTAAAGGCAAAGCAAGCAGGAGGAATTCATCGTCACAATTCCACATGAGCTTCAGAAGTGCAATTATGCCCATTTTATGAATGGGGAGCAGAGATAAAGAGAGATAAAGGGACTTGGCCAGGGTCACGGGGGATGTCTTTACAGAGCTGAGGAGTGAACAGATGCCTCATTAAGGACTGGTCTAATACCAGGCATCGAGGCAATCTTCCTTGTAAGAAACTCAGGGCTTGTGTCTGGCGTCACAAGCCACCCGGTTCAGTCACATCGAGAAATCAAGCTGTGAGCAGTGGCAGGTAACTGACAGGCTTTTCGATGGTAAAAATCACATTTAGTAACATCTGGGCCTTACAGCATTTAGGGAAGGGGACTTTCCACAGCTAACAGCACCAAGGAGCCAAAAGCTACAGGAACTTTGAAAACAAGTGGGGATATAAAGAATAAGCTATGCAATTTGTCATGGGCTCAGGAAAGAAGGCAGTTAAACTGAGAGAAAGGAAAGATAGTAATGGAGGAAGACATATATTCAGAAGGCTAAGAGAGACCTAAGAAAAAAGCTGCAAAGAGCAGAAAACCAAAAATAACAGACAACAATAATTAAAGATGGAAGAATAGCAGATACACTTGGGTGAAAACAGCTCAGCTGGAGTGCCACAGGGACAATCCCTGCCTCACTGCAGCTTTCGATAAACAGGCACCATCTTGTACGTGCATTCTGGACAGAGGAGCGTGCACGTTCGTGCTGGGGACAGGCACAAGAGGAGCAGCCCGAGGAGACAGGCTCCCAGTGCAAGGGTACGGGGGCAGGTCAGGCGCAGCAGCCATGCCCCCCGATGCGCTCCACTCCCTCCATGCTCAGCATCTGCAGTTGAGTGTAACGTTAGCAGCAGCTGTTTCAATAATGTTTTAAACCTTCCTGCCCTCCTTTTTCAGAGCTCCAACATGTAGATTCAAATCCCTGGACGTTCACAAGCAATTATTTTCTAATGACGCTAGAAGCAAAGCTTCCAGTTCTGCAGCTTCAAAAAACCCTGCCCAGCCGCACTCTGCTGTTGACCTTTTCAAGACCTAAATATATATGCGATACCTAAATAAGATAATTGGCCAAGTATAATGCTACTGTAAGCCGGAGGCCTTTTACCAGAGGTGACACAGGCCCCCTCTAAGGAGAAGAGAAACTGCAGGAACTCCATCCTTGCTGGTTTGCCCCCTGCGTTCAAAAGCTTCTCTGATACCTGATTTTGCGTGGTTTTATTCATGTGCATCCCAGCTTTAGGTTTCGCAGTGGATGTGCTCAGCTGTACAAACTGTGCCAAGTGAGCTTACCAGAATGGCAATATTGTGCAGGAGATGGTACTTTTGCAAGGGCAGCCCCAAATTCCTATTTCTCACTGTTGCATGAGAACAGTCTATCATGCCGTATAAAATGTAAATGTTTTGTGGCCTTGCAAATAAGCTAGAGAGACAGCCGATCCATCATCACGACTCTGCATCACTACCATGGAGAAAGGATAAGGAGTGAAAGCTGATGGCTTCTGCACAACAAACAAACAAGCACAGAGACAGTGTTTGCTCATTTCAATGTGCAAAGCTGACTTGTTTAAATATGAATATGTTGCTTATAGCCAAATTTTAGTGACAGCAGCCCCGTGGCATCTATCACTGTTTGCACTTTTGCTAAAAATAGTCATGTTGTCTCTGGATTTTTTCAGATGCCACATCTGCAGGTAGTTTTCGCTCCCCCCACTCCATTTCTACCCATTACCATTTCCTCCACACTCTGGGGTATATCGTGCTCAGGAAGATACTAACCACTCAAGGTTTGTGTTGCGCCACAAGAACCTGAAATCACTTCCCTGTCCTCACCAAAAGTCCATGCCCTTTTCTCTCTCCTTTCCTCACTCTCTTTCCCTTTCATACTTAACAGGCAGGGGTGCCAGGCACAGCTCCAAAATGTCCCCAGTGCCTGCACTGAGGAGCAAGGTTGTCTAAAAGGGAGCACACGCTGTCGAAACTGTGAAGCAGTTTTTCTCAGACCAGATCGTGATACTCACCGCTTCTCCACTTACAGAAAAATGAATGATTTTCTCTTCCTCCCCACAGTCTACAGCACATTAGAAATATGCTTTAGAATCAAAGCACTGGTGGGAGGAACTAATAGATCTTTTCCATTTCTAGGTTTTCCCTACATATATATTCAGATGAAGCACCTGTCGTAAAATCACGGTGACCTGCTCTGAGTCAGGCTCCTCCCAGAGCTCACCCGGGTGCTCTGTGTACAGCTCTGAAAAGGAGCAAATCCCACCCAGAAAACAAGAAGCAGTGAGAAAACATACAATGTGAAACCTACCCAACACTTCTGATTCCTTCCGAGTGCCGCAATTCAGGCACTCGCCAAATCCCTCTTCTAAGACAGAGCTACGCGAAGTTCCTGGAGGATCAACAAGGGCCAGGCTATTTTGGATTTGCCCTCTTTGCAGTTTTCTAACCCTGAGAGCACAGGGAGGTCCCCAGGACTGGAGCAGCTCATACTTCCAACACAGGTACCTGCATTCATCCAGATGGATTTTGGTGCAGGACCAGGGCTTTCTGCGCACCAGGGATGTGCTACCTCCACGACACTCCTGCTGTGGCAGCACACCGTGGTGTCGATGTGCTGCCATGCTGACACTCAAAAAGCAGCTCTGAAAATAAAAGGCAGATTCCCCAGGCCACATAGGATTTTGCTAGCTCAGCGCCCAGGAACTCGCAGATAGCCAGCACAGACCACGAACCGCCGCTCCCATCAGTCCACGAGAATTTTAAAAGACATTTCCACTTCTGCTTGTGATGTACCTGCACTGGTGACAACCCTGAAAGTTTTACGGCATAACTGTTTTTCTCTGCTATGTTAATCAGACTTGCTTTCAGCAGGTTTATCTCAGAGCTCGGGGAGGCAGGGTGGAAACGGGGCCAAACTCATCTGCACAATGGCTCCTCCCAGCACTCACATCATTGACTCAGCTGAGCTGGAGGCAAACAGCGGTGGGATTACAGTCAATGCGACGGAGGCAAGCACTGCCTGCTTTCCAAGCACGCGAGCAAGGTGCCGCGTCTCACCCAAGCAGGCTGCTGCGGTCCGGTCAGTGCCCGCATCCTGGCCGAGCACAGAGGTGGCCACTGAGGGACAGCAGCTCAGGGACGCCAAAGGGACGCATCTCACCTGGGTGGCATTGGAGAGAAAAGCTCTTTGCTCCTGGACAGAAAGAAGCCACCACTTCTGTCGCTGCAGCTGTGTGGTGACTTAGGGATGCTGAGATTTCAGCGAGGGCCCCAAGGAAGGACTCTGATAACCAATGTGGGCAAATATCTTCATTTATCTGGGGGTATGTCAGCAGCCAGGCCCTCTGGTTATTTCCTTTCACTGATCACAGCGATTTTGAGCTAATCTGGTTTGAACTTTGGACAGCATGCACTCATCTGGGCCTTGGCCATGCCTCTCTTTAAAGAAGAGACTGGATCCTGAAGGATGGGGCGGTTTACATGAGATACGGTCCCAGAAATTTATTAATACAAAGTGAAAAATAATGGATAAGAGAAGCATTTACTATTTCTCTTCACCGAGTCAATCTCCTAGCTCTTTCATACTTTAGTTTCCAGCATCCTTCAGCCCTTCTGACTTGGTGCCGGGCCCGCTGTAACAGGATCCAGCAGCGCAACGTCCCAGTGCTATCTTCCGGCATTACATAAACCTGTGTTTGTGCCAGATCTTCACCCACTTTGAGACTCCTTTGCACCACTCTGGTAGCATAAAGGGGCCACGGGAGTGCATTACACACACACCACCTTTTCAGGCTTCGTTCTGTTGCCAGAGTGGTGTAAAGGGATCCCTGGTTCGAGGCAGAATCTGGCCCTTCGCTTAATGTGTTTAACAAACGAAGCTGTCAGGAATCGGTTGTTAGAAAGTAGAAATGTATCCAGTGTGTTTGTTTTCTAACCATGAAAAAATTTCTCAGAAAGTGACTGTTTCCCATCTCAGCTAAGGAGACATTAATTTCAGCAGCACGTGCAGTAACGTTCATTCAGGACTGGCCACAGGTGGTCAATTATTCCTCTTCCTGGCTAGTACAAGCATGTTTATTCCTCATAATAAAAAGTATTAGTACAATAGAGAGTTTATTGCTCAATTAGGAAAGTGACATGCAAAGAGTTACAGCCTCTGTGAGAGAATACAGCTAGAAACGAATTTTTGCAGCTAGAAATGAATTTCTGCAGCTGAAATACCACCCGCCTCCCCATCAGACACACAAAAGCTACACAGCTTAAGAGCCAACTCACAGGTATTTTCAGACCAATATTTAACTAGCCTGCACAACCAAATATTGTATTGCATATTAAAGCTCTAGACTATAATTGTTTTCCTTTCTCTGTTTAAAAGATTTTTAATTGATTATTCAGGCACTGATCGAAAGAAAAAAAATTGAATTTTGGTTCCAAGCATAAACAAAGCTGTGCATTGAGCAGAATTTGAGAACATGGTACACATGCACACTTGGATCACTTTGTGGGACCTACACTCACTGCTCTGCTTGCTTTCATTACTATGCATTGCCTGGGCAGTCAAATTGTTTTTTAATACCTAAAAGTAAACCTCGGAACCCGTTTTCTCCTATTGTGTCAGATAATGATTCATAATAAATGAACCTCTCTGCAAATACCAAGGGTGCTATTGTTAGCTATTTGGACTATAACACAACATTAAATAATGGATATCGCTTTGCACTTCTTTTTAATCTCAATCTCAAACTGCATGCAAAAGTAATTAGATAACAGCATCCCCATTTCAAAGCTGGAGACCAGACATCTTAAACATAAAGTTAGCAGATACCTAACTTCAAGCATACAAGCAGTCCCTCTGCTTGAATTTAATGGCTCTATGTGCAAGCTTAAAGTTAGACACATGCAGAAATACATGGTTCAATCGATGACTGTAGCTATTGAAAATGCACGTGTGATACAGAAGGCATTTATCTAGTTAATGAACAGATATAGGCATATCTAAAGGTGGTTTAACCAATTCTAAAACAGCACCTCATGATTTTGAGTAAATCACGCTCTAGAAGTGCTTGCCTTCCTCTGTTAACTATCAATGGGACCTAGACAGAGAGCTCAGCCCAGATGTCAAATACTGAGATGCTACAGCTCAGGGACGTGAACTGAACTGTGTCCTAAATCAAAGGGTGCTGTGGAACTGGGAAGAAACGTGACACAGGTGAAAATCAGAGTGAAATACGGATGCAGCTGAAACTCAGACTGAAACATCCATTGCTTCAACTATGAGTGCAACAGAGAGAAATGTCCGACCTCTTGAACCCCACAGGAACGTTATCCTGAGGGATATCAAGCACAAGGAGATGTGCACGGTCCTTAAAAAGAAAAGTAACCTCCAGCAGGATGAAGGTTTTGCTGAAGTTGCTAATGCTAGTTTGGTGCAAGAGGTACAGCGCAGGAATAATTCAGATTACTTTGAGCAAAACGGACCCCACTTGTAAAGAGCAGCTGTGCTCAAGATATTGCTGCAGGTTGATCTGCATGTACACCCACCTGAAAGACCCCAGTCTGCAAAGGAAAGCATTAACAAGAAAGCTTCGTGTTGGGAAACAGACACTTCTTCCCAGAGAGAGAGACAACAGCACATTGAAATCACACTGTGCAAGACAACATTTATAAAAATGTTGACAGATATCATCCCCCGTTTACTCATGGAGCCATCAAAAGCTCGCTTCCAGAGAGCATTTTTGGACCCTTTAGTTGACTAAATCACCAATTTAGAATCTGTCAGACTTCATTATGCAGATTAGGAGTTTCTCCCTGGTTTCATTTGTTATGCATTAATAAGAGAGCATTGGTGACTGTATCCTCTCGCACAACCAAAGCCTTTCTGCCACTACATAGTAAATTTTGTTCTTTCTAGTGTTCGAAAAAAACCCCAACACAACAGCAACACGGCTTAGTTGCTATGCAAAGACTTAGAGCCACTGCATAGGGATCAGTTCCAGAGTTTGGTTTGATTCGAACCAAGCCAGGGAAATTATGCCTAGATGCACTCTGACAAGGTTTTCCTGCTTGCCTGGTTCTCTCGTCTTCAGGTGAAGTGTGCGCTCGGGCCAGACCAGCCCCGGGATCCCCACACCCCAGTGCGATCCTGATGCGTATTTACTGCCCTCCAGCTCGACGCCCGCTGCAGTTAAAATACTCGCTACCAACAGGCAGATTTATTATGAATGCTGGTAGGGATCTTTTTTTCTCTCTCATTGACTAGATGCAACTCAAAAAGTTAATGGTAATTGCTCTCATCTTCATTTAGCAATGAGAGAGAGAGAGAAATGGGAGCAATTTGCAGATCTGCGAACAGGTCATTACAGGTGTGTTATATTAGTATATTCATGAGCCCCCTGGGACAGCCATGCTGCGATATCCAATAACTTTCTTAATGTGTAATTACACACCATTGGACTATAATTGATTAATTGAAAAGAGAATGTAGGCAGATGCTAGGCCAAGGCTGCTGCTGCTCATTAAATGAATATGTCCTTGCTTCTTTTTAATAAGTTAAGTGAACTACTCAAAAGCAATTAAGTGAGAACTGAAATTCACTAGATTTTAAGTAATTATTGGTATTAACTTCTATAATAAAATGCAAGATTTATATTTTGGGGTTTTTTCCCCCCATCCTGAAAGCAATATAATACATGTCACTGCTGAGATGTAAAAAAGGTGTCTGCCACAGACAGCAGAGAGCAGCGAGAGACGCGCTCCTTGCAGACAGATCTTCTTCAGTGCGCCTTCCAGTAACTGCACGCCATTCATCCGCCCTCTTGGGACGTCATTCCTGGAAGCCCTGCACAGTCCTAGGAAATCCCGAAGAGAGGGGGCCACACACTCGATATCCCAGAGCACCCCCAAGCCTCCCTGCAGTCCAGGTGAATGGTGGCCAGGAACCCTCCTTTCCACGGGCTGAATCTTAACTCTGGGAAATAAAAAGAGCATGGGCTCCTGATTTTCAAAATCCCACTCTCTGACCACTATATGTTGGCTCCTAAAGGGGTCAAAGCCATCAAATTATTTTCCTTTTTAATGAGGAGGCCAACGCATGCAGCTAGATGAGCAAGGTGAGGCATAAGCCAACTGCCAAAGTCACACTGATCTACGTAGGCATCTTTTTAGACCTGACAAAACCCATTCTCATTAACACTGCATGAGTGAGAGCCAGGGTCAGAGGTGCAGAAGGACCTGAGCACCAGGGGACTATAGTCAGTTTTCTGGCCTGACCCTGGTGCTCCAGGCACGGCGGTGGTGAGATGCAGTGTGAGGGACCGCTCTTCCCAGGTAGCTGCCCCTCTGGCTCTACTGAGTCATCTGCATCCCCTGCACTTACCCTAAGGAGAAAACATGTATAGCTCTGGGTGATGACTTTGGAAATTTTATTTCCAACTTATGTGGAAGGAAATCCGATGATTTTTATTTCACCGCACTTCACTTCCTTTGGAATAAGGCATATCTTTATTCTTTAATGTTCCATAAAAACTGTCTGAATTTTATTTAAATTGGTTATGAATGCCAGTTTCATAAAGCAAAGCCAGGAATCACAACTGATTTTCTTTCCAAGGAATACAAATTTGCTTTTTTTTTTTTTTTTTCCAGTTTTATAGAGGTTTGGGTGGGAGAACGGCTGACAACATTTTTCAGGGTTTTTTTTACTTTAAAATTTATTGAAATCATTATTAAGAAGCAGCCTGCTAAAAATGCATTTTCGGCTAACAGCTTCTTAACTTTTCAGTTGTTTAAATTCCTGGTCAATAAAAAGATTGGTATTTGTAAAAAATCATTTTTGGAACGGCCATTTTTCAAGGGGAACACTTTTAATATGAAAATTATAACTTCAGTAAACACATCAAATGAGGAAAGCAAAGAGTAAAGATAGAGTAATACAATGCAGCATTGCAGTGAGGAGAAATTAAGGCCGGAGAAATTATTCAGAGGTCACCAGTAATTGCATATTTATTAACAAAAATTTTAATGCTTGTTTTGGGCAGGAAGATGACAGAATTGGAGCTGTAATGGGATTTTAATTATTTTCATTTTTAACAAATGCATTTTGCTTCCCTTTTGAAATAATAATAACAACAGTGATGTTAAAAACCAGAAAACATGCCTCCTTCTGAGGAAAGGCAGGCTTGTGCTCACAAAGTGTCAACCGTCACATCCTAAAATAATGCTCGTGTAATGGTATGGAGGAAAATGCTAAACTAGAGACACCAGGGTGATGTTGCTTGCTATTTCTAGCATACCTGAGGTAAATGCTGTGGGAAATGGGATACGACTCGCTCTCAGCTCTGGAAGGGCAAATACCCACCATGGGTAGCTGTGGTTTTTCCTAAATCTGCCCCATTCCCATTGTCTGTCTTCCTGTGCTGCCCATCCCTCTCACTGTCACACCTTTTATTTCATCCCTTCAGCTCACTGAACTGTCTTCCGTAACTCAGTTCACTGGACTGAACAGGCAGGGACTATGTAGAGCTACTGGGAGTACCAGCCTGCCTGTGTGGGAAGCCTCATTCCTGGCTATGGGAGAGCTTCATTCCTTTTATTCCTGTCTCCTTCCCTTCCTTCTCCCCACTACCTGTGCTCCTGGGGATTTTATACCTTGTATTTCATGTGTCGCTGGGAACTGGCAGAGTGTTACCCTCCTTGCTGCTCTCAAGGGTTAAGGGTACTCCCCTGCCCACCTCTGCCAGAGGCGTGGGGAATCCCTCGCGCTCCTTAATGCTGTAGGTTGTGGTCACTCCCTAACCCCAGTATAAAAGGAGTAAGGTTTGGGTCTTATTCCCAGTAGAGATGCTATCTCAGACTTGCTATGACAGGGTTGTATTTTCTGTAAGTTCCTACAGCTGGTCTCTGATTGCAGCCTTCAGCTTAAATATTATTAATAAAGATCATGTTTTCTACACTTCAAATTAGCTGGTAGCTGGCCCACAGCAATTTTTGGTCAGAGAGGGGGAAGACGTCTCAATGCAGTCATTCATCTTTTCTTGTCTACAAAATACAAGGTGTCATTCAGAGCCCACTTGAAGTTGATGGGAGGGATCCTATTGATCTCACCAGGATCTCCACAGGATCAGAGGCTGTGGAGTCCTAAACATGGTGTGAGTCAAGAAAAAAAAAGTACATTTCTTTAGCAGGATGGTGGTGCAGGATGTGGGAAGGGGAACGGAAGGCCTCAAAGACCAAGGAAATCCCTCAAGACCCCCAAGAAGGTTTGCTGGGGCCCCAGGAAGAGGATTGAAATCTCCCAGGTCCAGCCTGCGCTGCCGTAATGTGAGTAACGGCCTTCACTTCTATTATGGAGTAGAAAAACATATAATAAAAAACAGGGCAAGAGGGACACAGCCCGTCCATCGGGCAGGACAGTGGATGCATTTGTTCTAAACTAGTAAATAGATACGTGCAGACAGGCACAGAGCCTATCATTTCCCGGGGACGGCATATCGCGGGGCGGCTGGCAGGCTGCAGCTCTCTATTTGGCCCTGCATCGCTCTGGCGAGATGCCTATCGGGGTACAGCCGCCGCGACACCCAGTGCCCTGTGGATGCCTACCTAAGGGCCTACCTTGCAGGGAGGCAGCGGGCAGGGAGGGTCAGCCAGGGCTGGGTTTTGGGGCTCCCCTCTCCCCCTGGGGCTGCAAATCTGCCCATGGGCTGAGCACTGCCTTTTTTCAGTGCTTTCACCCAGTGCCCATGGACTTCAACAGTCTTTAGGAGTGTGTGTAAGGTGAACACCACATATTCCTTCGCTCAGCCTGGCAGCAATTAAGGACCTACAAAAATTTTACCACAATTTTGCCTGGTTTGTTGCCCTTGCTTGAAAAGAAACAGAATGCAAGTTTTTTGGTGGAGTTTTGGGGAGCTTTTTCTTTAAATATTCTGCTATAACTCATGAACAATTTAGTTTTTGAAAATGAAACGTTACAGGCAATTAGTCTACGACATGACCTAAGCCTCACTGTTATTTCAGTCACAAGAAAGGTTGAATTTCAGGTGGCCAAGATTACTGAGGTTTTAAGAACATCAGGATCAATTCCCTGCTACAACAGCTTTTCTCAATAATTTTGTTCCAGAGCCATAACTGCCATTCTGACAGCTCTCTCTGCCTAATCTGAAGTCCCTGAAACCAACAGCAGGCTCTCCATCGGCTGTTAGGGGTTTTGCATGGCCATTTGCTTGAATCACTGCATGTGTCACAGTGCAGCTGACAGAGCAGTATCGGTTGCTCTCAGATTGTGGCAGGAAACTGAGCAAGAAACTGATGAAATCCATCAGTAAACCACCAAAAACCAGCACCAGTGGTGAGACACGGCAAACGGGTGATGCCGAAAACAGCAGTAGGCATCTCTCAGCAGGCTTGAGTACCAGCAGCTCTACAACCTGGAGCTCTACAGGGTGTCACAGCACTCATCCCCCTCTCCCGTCCCACCTCTCCAAGGTGGTGAAATCACCTCCTGATCCCAAGCTCAGTGCCTTAAAGACGAGCTGTGGCCCTGCACCCCTCAGAGCAGTCCCTGGGCAGCAGTCCTGCTCCAGCTCTCTGGCCAAAAGCTCTGCTTGTCCCAAAACCTGGGGCAGGATGGAGGAAGCACTCTCCCTCTCCTGCCAGTTTGCACCTAGCAGGGGGAAGGAAGAGCTACAGTGGGGAAGTGCCTCTGCTTTCTCTTTCTGCCAGGAATAAGGAGGCATCACGGGAGACAAAAAGGGGTGAAAGCCAAGAGAGGGGATCAGCAAAGCTATCTTCCCCAAATTCAGTCTTCCACTGCGGTTATAAATGGACTGATGGGTATTTCCTTTTAATGCTGAAGCACAAACAGGGAGCAGTTTTGCTTGACACTGGGGCACAGGAAACAGGTCAGGTACCTTAACAAAAAGCATCCAAACCTCACTTTCTGAAACCAAAACTCTCACGGCCTCCAAAGGATACCGATATGCAAACTTACATTTAACTTGACTACAACTACAAAACCTACTGGCCTCATCTGATCACAAATATTCTCAGCGCTTTTTAAAATCACTCTTGTAGGGATGCAATTTTTCCCACATCCCAGTACCGTAATGCTGCGGTTAACCTGCCCGCATCCTTGCTGCCCTGTCCAGATGTCCCACGTGTGCTGCGCTCACTGAGCCTGCCTCCAGTCCCGAAACAGCAGAGCAAAGCAACACGAGCTCAAGCAAAGCATCAGCTGTAGCTCTGGCTCCCCTCAGCCTTGCCATAGCCTCCCCAAACGCCTTTTGCTTGTCGAATGTTTTGCATTTCATGTTTCAGTTGTAGATGTGTTTTCAGAGCTTTCTCTGCCTTTTTTTTGTCAGTGACTAAAGATAACTGGCCGTCGGTGAGTTTGCATTAAACCCAAAACCAAGCATGTTTTATTTTGTGTCTTTTACATAGCAGCTTCCAAGGACCAGGACTATCTTATAATTCATCACACACAAGAATTAACCCTCCCAGAGCAGAACTACTAGAGCATCCTTTTTGACTTGAAAGAGAAAAAGATCATAATTTTACTGCAGGAAAACCGTGGATCACAGCTGGGTGTGGGACTGGAAATGAATTTTTTTTTCAGAGTGTTTATGTTTTCTTTGGTTATTTGTTTGCTTTACATATAATCCCATAGCGGTGGGTGGTACTCAGATCATCTCCATAAACAAATTATCTGGAAAGCAACCTGGCGTTTAATTTCCTTAACCCATCAACCTCTCCTTTGCTCATACAGCAGCATGCCAATCTGAAACCTCAACTTAATATTCTGGGTAACTAGGGCAGGGGGGGGAAGGACAAACTGTTCGTTTTTCTTTCTCACTTTTGTTAAAAGGCATCCAAGCATGGCTCTTCCTACCCTGACTAACCTGGGTAGGTGCCAGATGGCTTTTTCCTTTCTCAGGAATTTCAGCTGGCTGGAGCCAGGGCTGTGGGCTTTTCACTGGCCTTTTCACTCTAGCCTACCCTTTCTCCACAGTTAATCCCATCTCTCTCTCCACATCCACTATTAGCTGGACTGTACTGCTCCTTGACAATCGGCTTCGAGAGGACTAAATTCTGCTTTTTCCTTCCGGAAACAAAGAGACGTGCCTGAAAGAAAAGCTTCCAGCCACTCGTGGAATAAGAAATTAAAATCCTGAGGCAGTGCCTATGGGAGAAGTGTGGATGGCTGGCCAAGACAGCATGCTGGCCTGGCTCATTAAAAATAAATTTGTTTTATGTAGTTCCCAGTATTTATCATGGGTAGCTAAATTTAAGAAAGCATTATTCTCAAAAATACTGAAAAAGGAAAGGAAAGGAAAATTTGATGTCCTCATTGACTAGAGCATCTTAACCACTCTGTTTTCTACAATAAACGGCATGACACACAACAACATATCTGGATTTAACGTTGGAAATTAATACTCTAACCTAATCCCGTAACTGCATAATGGCTTTCCACACCAATCAAAATCTTTAATTGCCACTGCTTTTCTTCATGCGCAGAATGAATGTAAGCACTCAGGGGTTTCTTTTTCTAAGGTGTACCTCTTTCTTCATTCCATTTCCTATCAAGCTCTCGCTCAAAAAAAATACCCAAATAGCTGCGCTGTACCTCACTAACCACAATATCTCCTCTTCTGAGGAATAAACCATGAAGAAAGCATCTGATCTGTCATACTCTATGTTACTATGCTTTCAAATCTCTCCACGTACTGAGGAGTTAAAGCTCGCCGTGCGTGCCTGTGACCGGTGATGTTAAGATTCAGCCGGCGTAGCGCGGCTCCTGCGGGAGAGCCCTGGACGCAGACCCAGCAGCAGTGCCCCAGCCCCTGGATCCCGCCTGGCAGCACCCTCCCAGCACTAGCATTTCCCAAATAGAGGAGCCTGCGCTAGCCGGAACAAGCCTTGCTGGAAAATGGCAGTTGAACCCTAAAGCAAAGAAAGCACTTTCGAGCCAAAGCCTCCAATTTCACCTGACAGGCTATTACAGTACTGACGCTCAACTGCACTGAGAAACCTCCAAGGATTTCCTGGCTCTCAAAAGCACAAACAAGTTTCAGTTTCTCTTTCACTTAAAAAATCTCAGCTTTTTGCTCAGCGAGCACTTGCATGCACTGTTAGACTCTGGGTAAGTTTTTACCATTGGGAAAATATGTTTTTAGAGGAAGTAGCTGTCCCCACTCCTTTCTTTCATATTTTTTTCCTCTCTCCCCTCCCAAGAGGACAATTCACAGCACAAACGTAGGAATACTGACTAGTCTTTAGGAGAAAGACCCTGTATTAATGGCCAGCTCCTGTGAAATTCACTTTACTCTTAAGCATATTTTAATATTGCATTGTTTCTCAAAAAGTAAAGATACAGAAGGAAAACCACTACCTCTCTGTGAAACAAAGGGCATCTTCGACGAACAACACTAATTCCCCCACCACCAAAGCCTAGGCCCCACATCGCATTTTCACTGAAAGTTCCTAAAACACATCTTTAAAGACAGCAGAGGTACACATTCATTATTTGTCTACTTTTTTTTCACATACAAATTGAGTACAGATCACATCCCTGCCAATTTTGTTTCCAATAGCACAGGAAAAATAAAACTATGACAAATTGCTTTTATTACTTCCTTAAACGAGAATTGAAACTTGTCCAAAAAAGCACATGAAAGACTAACTTGGATGACTTGAGCTTTTGCCAGATACAGAAGTGACAGAATAAAGCAAAAACTTAAATGCATATTAATAGAGGAATAATTAACTGGGCATTAAAAGAATGCTTGATTTTAATAGCACAAAGGGGGTTAATTGGTTCATTGACTGCTTGCAGTAAAAATAAAGCAGATTTTCAATTGAAATAATACATGACATTTTATATTGTTTTGTATCCCAACTCTAGAACTGAACTTCTCCATACAGAGAAGCCCTGTTGACTTTAGGGGCATCCTTGTGTGCTGCGAAGGTTCATCAGGCCTGAGTTAACCAGCAGCACAGTAATGAAGCGTGGCCTTGAAGAAATAGTTTCATTTATTTGGCACAAGAATTGTGACTGCACCAGGGAATTGCTTTTTGTGCTTCTCTAGCTTCCTCCCCTTAGGACTTAACCCTGCTGCCCCTGAAACCAACAGGAACTTTGCAAGGAGTTTAAGAGGAAGCAAGATCAGGTCTTATGGGCCACATCACTTTTTGCTGAGGAGAATGATACTGGGAACACACGGACCCTTCCAAGTCACATCTGTGACTCTAAAAAGTGTTGTCATGACCTAACTGGGGGTTGGCTCAGCACAGAGGATGCCTGGCGGGTAGGCAACCCTATGCATGTATCCCAGAAGCGGTGACTGGCCCCCATCCCTGGGCTGCTGCCCTCCAGTCTGGGCCTCTCTGATCAACTGCCTGAATCTTGGGGACAGCTTTGGCACTGGGTTACATCAGCTCAACAGCTCAACTTCGCTGGATGTTGCACCTGGGACACTGAGATTAGTGTTTGGCCCTGCATCCTCTACGGGGCAGGCAGACACGAGTTTTAACGCAGAGGAAACGCAGCTTGCTCCCCCAGTGCTGCCCCCTTCTTCTATAGTTATAATGAGAAAAAAAAAAGCAGTGGTGTCTCAAAATATAATCCTCTGTTCTGACTCTCCACAAGTATTTCCATTTAGCCAAACAATACATTTCACTCACGCTGAGAAGAAAGGCGAATGCGAGGGAGAGATCTACCAATTAATCTAAAACTCCCTTCTCGAAAGCCATGCGTGAATCTCTCTTAAATGTATGACAATTCATTCTCTGTTTACTTTAGGCAAACAGAAAAACTCATCGTGGAGCACTCATTTTCGCAAGCTAATCAAGAACATTAGGCCTCAACAGATTCATTTAATAGAAATATAATAGGCATTCCTGCTTGCTTTTAATCTTGCCTAGCTGCAAATGCTAAAATGAACAGCAAATTAACCCTGCCTTGGAACAGAGATCCTTTCACAGCTGATATCATCTCTCTTACGGCTTGTAAACACTCCAGGCTCCCTGTACGTGCTTTCCTGGCTTTCGCTCTTTCTCTGCAGCAAAGGAGAGGAGAGGAGAGGAGTGGAAAAGAGTGGAGAGGAGAGGAGAGGATGCTCTCGCCTGCATGCAGCTAGGAAGGGGAAGAATAGGCGAGCTCTAAAGGGAGTACTGCGTGTCAGCAGAACGGAACGCGGCGCCACTGCCTGAAAACAAGGCAGAGCTAAATGGTGGATGGGAGAGTGAGTTTTGGGGTGCCTCACAGGTGGGGGGGGTGGGGCCTTTGGGGCTTTTTCTGCATCACTCCTTGCATGGGTCTCCCTGATTTATCGTGTGAGACAAGGTAGTAAGACAAGGCCATTCACATGCTGTCATCAAATATAAGAGATTTTTCAAGCAATTTGAGATCTTAAACTGTTCACGGATAGCAGAACTAGCATTAGAACGCTAAACAGGAAAAAAAAAACCCACTATCATATTTCATAATGTATGTCATAATGAACAAAAGCCTTTCAAAAAAAATAAAACGGTTTTCACTGTGCTAAAGTAACAATCTAGACTTGTTGTAAGTATGTTATTCTTACAAGTAGTTCGCAGTTATTCTTGAAGGCAAGTCTTGGAGTTTCCTTAGCATAGTGCTGCTGGGGAAAATTTTCAGCATGTCCATCTTCATCTCTAGCCTGAAGGGAAATATAATGGCCTATTTAGGGACTTACAAATAATGTAAGGAAAAAAAAATAGCTAAAAGCATAACAGCTCAGATCATTTAAACAAACGGGAATCCCAAAATACAACATTATTTAAAAGTTTGTTTAAATACGCAGTACACCTTTTAGATACGAGAACTTGGGATGCCGTTTTCTTACATAGCTCAGGTTGAACATGCAAATTCATTGCATTGCAAATAGTTAAAACAACAAAAGACAAACCCAAAATGAAATACTTGAGCTGAAAACTGTGAGTAACTCAGGGTTTCAATTTACTCCATTGCATTTTTCAGGATTACATTACATGTGTACTCGTTTAAACTTTTCGACATGCTTAAGCAATCCCTAAATAATGTACTTGTATTTTCAGTTTAACAGCAAGGCCAGAAAAAATATGTAAGTTTTCATACTCATAATTTACATGTAACACTATTATAGACAAATGGATTCCCCCTCCGTATTCAAGTGAAGCTTTGAAAGGAGCAATAATCTAGTGAGAACAATGATCCTTCAGTCAAATGCGGTCAAAATATTTAATGACGAAGATGCATTAAAAGTTACCGGCTATGTGGAACTACACTGTTAATTAAGAAAGCTGAAATTTAAATGGAGACATTACCGGAGCCCATTAGCAATCCTGCCTGCATATAGTATTTTTCCCTTCTCATCCACAGTGTTTTCTGCTTTTGCGTTAAAGGAAGAGGGAGAAGCAGGTGAGAGGAGGAGTGTCAGCAATACACTCATTACACTGTTCATTTGGGTGACACTTGCGCTCCGTTCCGCTCCATCTCATCTGATCCCTGACTGTTCGCTCTCTCCCTCTCGCAGCCTCCCGAAATTCACAGCTGAGCTGTCTCCCTCACATATGGCTTGCATATAATTATGCACATTCCATTTTACACTGCATTAAAATGATGAGCTCCTGGCTCCCCGCCAACCTATTTAAATCAGCCCCTGCCCGAAGAAGCTGGAGAGAGGAGGAGGGCAGAGCGGGGGGCTGGTGGTGGGGGGCGACGGGCACGGGTGGAAGTGACCGGGCAAGGAGCAGGTAGGGCCCGCTCCCCATCCCTCCAGCCGCCCTGCGTCCCCTTGCCCTGGGATGGAGTGGGTCCAGGGATGCACACGCATCTTGGTGGCTGTGGCAGCGCCGGCGCATCGTTCCCCCCTCGCACGGCGTGAACTGCCTGTCGTCGTGTGTCACACTCCCGGTGCCCAGGCTTTTTCAGTGTTGGCATTTATGAAAGATGTTTACACCTTGTAGGCTCTACGGCTTGTTTGCCTTCAAATAGGCTTCTGCCTCTCCTGGGGGAGGTGGGGTGGGAAAGCGGGGCAGGTTGACAGCACTGGTGATTTTTAGGAAAACACGAAGGGGTTGCACCTCATGGAAAGCCTGTTGAGTCCAGTGGGCTTCAACCTGGCCCTCTGCTTCTCTGCCATGGAGCATGAACAAACTTGATAGAAAATACCATTTTTAAAAGTGTAAGGTTTGTCTAAAAGTATTTTGGAGTAGCACCTACAACTAATGATTATTACAAGAAGTGGGAAGTGGGAAATGAGTTTATTCTGTATGTTTCCAAGCAGCTTACAGGTATTTTCTTTCACTGCTCTCAATAGCTGCAAGGTGGAAAATGTTTAAAATTTTTCCTCCAAACCACAAGGAAGAGGCAGAGCATTCCTGAGCACCTGAAATCACTTTTATATTGACAAAGGTTTAAATGTATTATTCTAATTGTTAGTTTGAAACTGAAACCTTGCTTGTGCAATAAATCTACCTCCCATGCTGCGTGGAATACAAAGTCCAAATTTGACCATGTTTTGTAAGAAAAAAAAAAATTTCTCATTTTGAAAACAAACTTTGTCCTTTCCTCTCCTCCATGAAGGAATAGAGGCAACTTGCTGAAGCTCTTCCAGGTCATCTAGAAGACAACTGGGGGATGAATGCCTTAAAAAATGCCTTGCACAAATAGAAACAGACCTGTCAGCTCAGGATCACAGGAGCCAACGAGATGCTCAGTGACAGAGAGCTAGCGAGATGTTGCGTGGGGCACAGGTGTTATGCAGGGCTCTGAACGCGATCAGTGCCCCCAGACCCCTGAAATTGTATCTTGGCACTATTCTAGATATTGTGCACGTGACGGCTGGCACATTGTAACCTGCCAGTGACCCTGTGGAGCATTATCTCTGTGCACGCGTACACCTTGTAAAGTGAAATGGATATCAGAGTGTTTGTAGCGTGTGTCAAAATATAGAGACAAACCCCACAGACCTTGACCTGCTTACCAAAATTGCCAGATACACAAAGGTTATTCACCCCTGCTGACGGCAACGTGCCCCTCTTCAGACTGATCCAAACCTTACTTTATTTAATTTTGGATGTCACCAAAAATTCCTAGTCTCAAAACCAGTTTAGCTACATACAGCTGTCATTTACTTGGGCAGTAAAAGTAAATCTAGCTTAGCTAGCTGCTTTCCATTGTAAAAAAAATACCTGTTCTCAGCAGCCAGGGCTCATTCTCCAGTTACTTTACATGAATTCATTACTACCACCTTCCAGCTGTTAATAATTTGCAGAAGGAAACACTCTTAACAATGTTCAGCACTGTTCCAAGCGCATTAAAAAAGTGGCTCAGAGTTTATCTCAGCGTGGTAATATTGTGATATGCCTGTACCTATACAGGCTCACTCTCAATTGCTGCTGCACACCAGTAAGCGACTGTCTCAGCTCCCCAGCGTCTCGACCTCAATCACAGCAGGCTGGCATCTACAGCTTCTCTATCAGGCTGCCAGGGGTAGATTTGGCTTGCTATTGTTTAAAAGGAAGCAACTGAAAAAAATCTGTGATCTCTCTGATTTTTTAAAATGCTTTTAAACTGCTAAAATGTTTATAGAAATGCTCTCATCAAAAAATGTACATCCAAGTGCAAGAGCTTCAGCTCTTGCTCTGCGGCCTGGGAGCACGGTGCGTGCCGCTCGTTTTATCAGCGCAAAACTGCTGCAACTTCACCGTGGCAGCGCCTCTCCTGGGATTGACTGCATCTCCTCATTCAAAAGCATCTACTGGCAGGCAGCCGCCTTCCCGTCAGCTGCATGGGATCTGAGAGGGAAACCTGCCCATCGCCGGCCCATGAGACACCAGGCTGGACACTCAACAAAACCGGCGGCACTCGCACCGCCCTGGCTGCTCCTAGTAGAAGAGAGCACGTTTGCAGTCGACTTGGTGGAGCTGGCTTGGCTGTAAGGTCAGACTGATGATGGGTTGTGCAGGAAATCGTGGCCTTTATTTGCAGGTTAGATATCAGGAAACCCTTCTTAATGATAGGTACAGCAAAGCACTGGCGCAGATTGCCTAAGGAGACTGTCAAAGCCCCATCACTGGGGTTTTTTAAGAGCAGATTAGGCAAACATCTGTCAGGAATGACATGCACAGAGTAGCTCCTGACGTGGGGAAGCTGGACAGATGAGAACATCTCCTTTCCCAGGTCCCTTTCCTCTCCGCTTCCTACCACTGAGCTGTGAAGGAAAATGGTAGGAGGGCGGGGGAAAAAAAAAAAAACCAAAAAGAAAAGAACAGAAAACAAGATCTGAAAGGATCTCTCTGAAAATAGCACAGCATTTGATGTTCAGAGATATGTGTACTCATTAATAAGTGCATGATGACAACTATCTTTGGCTACACAAACTGTGCTATCTGTTTGTAAGCCAGCCAGCCTATATTTGTGAAAGATGCCAATAGTTTGGAAACAGACTATATATTAAGTCAAGATTCCTTTTTTTAACAAGACGGAGGAAGAACAATCTACAGCAGAATTTCCTTCCCTCCCAAGTGCATGGATATTTGTTTCTCCTTGTTCTCAGAGAAAAATTAGCTCGGATCAGACAGAGGATTTCTTAGCTTCAGTGCAAGTCTTTTTATGCAGTCTTAGCCTTGGGAGAGGAAATCTGTGCTTACATTTTAATATTAAGGGCAGGATCTTATGATAGCATAAGTCACAAGGCAGGCTGAACAGAATAATTTATTAAGATGGAACTTGTTAATGCAAAGCTTCCACTAAAACGGGACAACGCATTTGCAATTAAATCCTACTGCTCTGTCCACAAAAGTTTAATGCTACTTAACTGAAAACACCTAACATCTATTTTCTAAGAGCGATGGCCACTTGAGTAATGCAGAGTGACAGAATATTAGCCTACTTACTCAGGATAAAATTGCCACCTAATTTCCATAAATGTCCTTTAAAACAGACAAAACACGGGACCGTTACCCCCAGACACATTCAATACAGGCATCAGTTGAATGTCTCTAGCAGGACAAAAAAAAAAAGCTGCGAGAAGTTGAACAGCGTTGCTATAGAAGCGCAGATAACTGCACCGAGGCTCCCGTCCCGTGGCGATGAACAGAGGAAGTTCACATCACCCTTAATGCTATTGTCTCCGGAGGCTGGCCGCAGATGGGAACCGAAAGCTGTGTTTCCGTTTCCACCACAAAGGTTATCTCTCCCTTCACTGAAACTCGAAGGAAATCCTCAGGGGGACTCTAATCCTTGAAATTCCAGTTCCTGTGCATTTCTGTTGTCTCAGATAATCAATTATCATGCTCTCTACATTCACTGCACCAGCAGCGGCAAAAATAGTACTAAAATTCCATCTGTTGAGTATATTCTTCCCAGAAATATTAATGTATTTGCTGCGGGCTGGGGCGGCAGGGGAGCCCGACATCAGGGTGCCGGGTCCTGGCTCTGCATTGGGAGTGGAGCGGGGCCAGGGACAACGGTCTGGGGAGGACATCCTTAGTTCAGGAACCCCGCAGTTATAGCAGTGAGCCCTCGCTCGGGGAAAGTCTTCCCTCAGGGAAAGCTCCCACTAACGTTCTACGAGAGATTTGCTCTTCACAATGATTTCAGGATTTTCCTGATTCATGGAGTGATGGAATAAATGGTATTTATTAGCTTATTGCCTCTCTCAGCTGCACTCTATTCATTAATCTCTACAGTTGTAATATTTTGCCACTCCAAGCCTCTAAAATCTTCTCAAGCTTTTCAAAAAAGTCCCAGGTATTTTGAAACATGTCAAAACAACATTTTATAAAATCTCCCACTACTAAGATCAGTAAAAATTAAGGACCTAGAATCACAATGGCTATTTATCACATCATTATCATCCCACTAAAATCGAGGTTATCACTTTTCCCTGACCTCCTGTGACCACCCCAGGTTACAGGTGACCACCCTATCCAATGTTTCCCAGCCTGGGGTCTCTCTGCCAGCAGTGGCTCTCTGCACAGTTGGCGGTGGTCTACGGAGCGCTTGCAGGTCATGTGCTACTAACTCCCCTTGTTTCCAGCTGCTAAAATGCATTTAAAGACAGCTAAAAATACATTAAATACTTTCCTAATGTTATTTTTCCATGTAAGCAACTGCTGTAGTCACCACAGGAATGTTATTTGATCGCCAAGGGGAGGGGAAGTGGTCCACGAGACAATCTGTCTACTGGAGGTGATCTGCAAAGTTAAAAAGAAATTGGGAATATGCCCTCTTATAACTTCTTTATGAAGTATGCAGAGGAAAACCAGAAGGGCTTTTGCTGACTTCTTTTGCTTCCTCCTCTCCTCTCCCCACACACGCCACCCCAGCACGCACAAGAACACACGTGCCAACACACACACGCACCTCTCCATCCATTATTTAAGTTACGAACTAAGATCTTGCCTACGCTGGAAGAAGTCATCAGTGGATAGAGACCAGTGGAACAATATCAGCGCAACAAGCAAAACCTCAGGACTGCATGCGTGGCTCTTCCCAGGTCTGGAGCAGAGGCCGTACCGCTGGAGACAGGTTTGTGCCATTTTGTTGCCTAGGATCTATCCACAGCCTTCCTTGAAATCTCTGCCTGACACTCAGCTGCTCCCGGCTCCTATATATTACAATATGGACTCCACAGCTGTGGAGTCCCTTTCACAGAGAGTGAAGTTATATGGTCACTGAGAAGGAGTAAAGATGTCTCCACAAAGATGCAGTCCCTAAGCAGAGTCTGAGGTCCAATTCCCTGCAGGCATCCTCAGCAAGACAAGGGACCCTACAGCTGGCATATCTCTTGGTAAGAGCTGCTTATGCTTTACTGCAGCATGTCCATCAGAGACAGCAATGAATCCAGACCCAAACTCTAACCTTTGTTCAAATTTTAGTAGGTATTTCAAAAGCGAATACAAAATCCAAATACCACACCACTAACAGCAGACTGGATTAGAAAAGCGTGTTGAGTCCGCATGTTTAGGAGAAGGTTTGGTGTGGAAACGCCTTCAGGAGCCAGTGATCAGGCCAATGTGACTAAAATCGGAGAAAATGCATCATTTGGAATATCCTGCAATCTTCTCCATTGTGCTGACAGAAGAAATACTCCCTGATTTTAAAAACAGTCATCAGGTCGAACCTGCTATTCTGACCAAAGCCAACCCACATCTCCTTATTGTCCCTTTCTGAACAGGTGCAAAAACTCCCAGGAGACAGGCAGTTTTGCTGAGAAAAGCTACCCCAGAAAAATTACACTACGACAAAGAATGAGAAGGCGCCAATCTGTGGAATGATAGGGCAGTGTTTCCAAAATTATCCTTGTCAAAGCAACTGAGGAATGTCACGTTCATTTTCTTGCATAACTGAAACAAACTAAAAAAAAATTTTTAAGTGCCTGAAAATCTGATAAACAGTTATTTATGGATTTTTTTTTTTTAAATGTTTGTCTTCCATGGGCTATGGCTCCTAATGGTCCAGCTTTACGTATTAAATTTTTCACTCAGAATTTCATGGTATTAAATTATCCACAGTTTATATTTAAAATACAAGCTGCAAACCCTATTATAATGTAAGTAATATTATAAGTGAATCAAAAGGAAATATTAATAACAGTACTACCCTAGTGTCTGCTAAAGTCATAACTTTCATCCTACTGTGTTTAAAAGTCACTAAAAACCCCCCAAAAAGGACTCAGCTTTCTGGATTCAATCCATCTTTTCCTCCTCTTCCCTCAGTTTTGTTTCAGGTATTTATAGAAGAATCCTAATTTTCTGCTGGACTTCTCATCCTTCCAGGCAAAATCAGGACTTTTTTTTTTTAATGCAGCTTGCAATGCTGTACAATTATAGCCCCTTCTATAGTCATAAAATACTTCGGAAAAACTGATGATAGCTTTCAGTTTCACAATACACCCAGAAAGAGCAACTGAAGTAAAAATAGCAGTGTCTACTGCCCTGGACCACTCCTCTACAGGAAGAGGAGAAGGATTGAGATGTTAAATGACTTGAGCCCATGAGCAAGTGAAGGTGGTCCAGCCTCAATCCAGTTGCTCGAGCAGGGGACTGCCTTACATTCTCAAATGAAAACTCCCCATTAAACCTAATTTTCCCATCGCATTCCAGACTTATGCACCTTTTTCCTTCCTCTATCGGTTAATAGCCAGGCAGTTTCTGCAGCTTTACCGGCTTCCGCGCGACTGCGCTACCCTTTCCCTGGCAGTTCATGGCACAGTGATATATGAGAAGTGTTCAGGTGGCTGCCACAAAAGCTAATTTTTCAAACTGCACAAACCTTTACCCATATCATAAATTTTTAATAACCAGTTCCAAATTGTCAAAGAATAAATATGATAACAAACACATAACACTGAGATAATTCGAAATAAACTTTGTTTATTGCCCCTTTGAACAATTCTTCGACAAGTCACAGACCTTCATAAAAGTGAGACTGTCCTACTAATCTCCCTTTTGACTCATGACAGGCCTGATCCAGAGACACTAATGGACTGTGCTTGACAGTTACTGCAACATATTCAATACGCAGACTAAAATACGGCCAGGAAAGAAATGAAAATATACTACAGACTTCCCAGCAGATTCCATTTTGGTAATCGGTAGCTCACACCAGCGTAGCCAATAAGCTTTCCCTCTCTCTTCGCGTTCCCTGCTTATTGTAATTGATGAGACAGAAGTGTTTTCCAAAGTATTCTGTGTGGTTCACTGTCAGGTAGCTCAAGTATCCCTTTTCATTGCTGCCATTTCTATGTGGGTTCCCCAGCACAGATGAGAAGCTCCTGTGCAGGGCAAGCACACATTTCCAGCCAGCCTGCCAGGGAGGCAGGGAGGCAGAAAAACAAAACATAACACCAAGGGAAAAAAAAAAAAAAAACAAAAGAAAAAAAAATCCTCAAATGTTGGTGACGGTTAGCTAAGGCTCACAGACCAAACAAATCACCGTCCCTAATGAATTTGTTTCAATGCATCTGCTTATTTCAAGCTTCAGCATTGTAAAAACCACAGCAACAAAGCAGATTTTCTCTTGATTGTAGTGTCACATATATGATTAATCATCTTGACTTAGACCATATTTTTTTAAAGCGATTGCAGGCTGGTTTAATGAACTCCTCTCCCACTGGCTTTTATAGACTAGTCATGATCAACATACCATTAAGATAAACCTCGTGCCCCATCCCTCCCCTCTCTGACAGCTTGCCTTATTTGCCTCACAACAGTCAATATCCAATTAAGAAGCAAGGGATTTGATCGATACGGAAGGCAACAACAAGACTTAAACAGCTGGTAATTCTACATGTGCTGTTTTTCTTTAATTCCCATATTTGTGGTATATAAACAGCTCTGCACTTTGAATAAATGCAAAGAAGGAAAAAAAAATGACCAGGTCTGGTTGGTAAGCCCTCAAATGGGCTGTGTCTGCAAGCTACTCTGCAGCCATAAATGCTCATCTGGCATCGGTGGAAGACAGGCAGGATCCTATTCTCTGTATTTTCTGTAGCCTTTTAAACGGTGAAAATAGAAATCTCTCCCTGCCTTGGTTATGAGCGACGTGCCACTTGGGCAATTCACACATGAAAATGGAGGGGTCATAATATTATTACAGCAATCATTTATGAGCTGGGTGAAAGGATGACCGGTCTGGAGAAGGGGCAAAACCCAATATGAATGGAACGTATGCAGGAGAATGGGCAAGGAGAGGGTGAAGAGAAAGGAGGGGAAGCTTTGATACAAATGATATCTTCTACAACCTTAATATCATCTCCCAGTCTTTCTGCCGATGATGAATGGCTGCAATAAAAGGTGGGACAGTGGCAGTTAGAAGCAGGACAAAAGCAAAACCCGGCTGGTGGTGAGGAGCATTCGTTATAATTCCCAACAGCCCAGCTGGAAGTCAGGGACTGAGGTCACAATATCACCACTGCCTTTGGGTCTAATACCAGGTACAGCACTTCTCCCTCCTCTCCTGCCACCTTTTTTTTGAGGCTTTTATTCAAAGTTTTACTTTCAAAGACATTTTGCAGAGTAATAGGCTGATACAGTACAAATGAGGTAGCCCTCCTTTTCCAGGATTTCCACTCTTCTTTAAAGAAGAAGAAGTCATGACCATGGGGGATGCCACGCTCTCAGTGACAAACAGGGCATAACTCAAACACCTCTGAGCTTGCCCCCAATGCAGGCAGAAAGTTATTTCTAAATCACAGCGGCATGCCTGTGTTTTCCACTGCCCACTGCAACCCTCTTATCACCCGGTGGGATTCCAGTAACATACATCATGTCTAAAATCAGGAAACTGTCTGTTCAAACTCTAAGGAAGTTCAGGGCACACAGATCCTTTCAGGCAACAGGAGGCAATCAACTATAATTTATCTTCCCAACTCGCCTTGGGATTTGAGAAGGCCAATTCTGAGTCTTCTCCTTTCTGTCACAATAAGATGACATGCTGGAAAACGCCTCTGTCTTCCCAGTTTCCTTCATGACTGTTTTCCATGAGAAGCAGTTGCGGGTAGATCCTTGACCAGGTTTCTGAGCCTACAGGAATCAAACTATTCCCAGCAGTTTACTTCAGGCCTTAGAGTTTATCAGACTAGATCTTTGTTTTCAGCTCTGTGCATTGTTATTACAGAAAAAAAAAAAATATATATACTACTCTAACTCTTAAAAATAGGCTTAAAAACAGAAAAATGGGGATGTTTCCACTAGAAAAAAAAGAGCAGACAGAAACACATTCACCATCTTTTTGTCTTCTGCATTGACTCAAATGGCTTGCCTGCTGCCTCCATCCCCAAATCAACCTGCCTGACCCCTTACCACACAGCAGAGATTCGTGTTTTTTGCTGTTTTACCACCTCTCCTGTGTCACTGATTTGCTCTTTCTTACTTCTACTGTCTCGAAAAGCCTCCCTTGAGTTTGCAACAGACTCCTGCACACTCCCAGCTAGCACTGCTGTCTCCTCATGCATATGCACGAGTATGTCCATGGCATCCCTTCCATTTCAGGGTGGCACTGTCAGCTTTTTAAAGCTTCCATGGGTTTATTCCAGCCTCTCAAGTGCTGGTCCCTTACATAACTCCTATTTGCCTAAAACCTTCAACAAGTACTTAGCCAGTAACCTTGTTTACAACTCTGGCCTTCCTTAACATTTCCTCACTGTCCAATGGACTATTCTGTGTCACCTCAAACGTAAACCCATTGTGCTGCTGGGCCCACTGATGTCCAGCTGGTGGCCTATGCAATAGGTCTGCTGCCATAGGCCAGTCTCATTTTCCTCAAAGACAGAGCTACTGCTTCCACAGGGCAGAAAAGAGATGGAGCCAGGACACTCCTCTGCAAAGTGGGTACTACAGCTACAGAGCTGGGAGTTGCCAAAATCACATCCCCTGCACTGTGAGTGCCCCTGCTTCCTCTCCATTCAAGGGTTGGGCTTGAAGCAGCCAAGTGGGCTTTGCAGTATTCAGAGAGCGAAGTACTCCTGGTGCTTCTCCACTCTCAGGCTGAAATCCAGTGCTTGCGCCTTCTGTAGCCAGTGCAGAGACTTATCTAACTCATTTTAGGGCAGAGTTGAAATGATGTCTCTGTCTAAGCCGAGTCTAGAGAAACTTGCAGAAATGTCGCCTTTGGCCTTTCAGCCACTATGCACAGCTCCACAAATTCCCCATTGTTTGACCAAGATGTAGATGTTTTTATCTTGGTCACAGTGTATATTAGAGCAGGAGGCAGCAAGGCTTGGGGGAAACTGATGCTCTTATTACTACAACTACACAGAAGTACAAAAGCATCAATCAAAGAACCAGCTCTAAATAAACCCTTTAAGCACATTCTTACTCAACTGAATATCGCTGCTATCTGAAAAACTTAACATAATTTTTTATTCCATATCTGATTTCATCAAAATCCAAGACCCAATTCTCTTGCCTGCATCCAGACTATTTTGCATTGGGTATCAGCTTTGTAGAGCGCAGTAACGGTCTTGACCTCTGTTGTTCTTAGTCCACTTTCTCAACCTGTGCCTGAAGCTTCTCTAAAGTGAAGAAAGCACCTGCTTGCCCTTCACACAATCACCAGTAAAGCTAAGCTTAGACAAAAGCCAGAGCTAGCATGATAACCACCAGGCTAGTGACAGATGTTCAGCTTAACATAAGATTGAGGACAACAGACAGGAAAATTCGTATGTGTTTCCTAGTACCGCTACCAGGCGGAGCACTGTGGTGGCGGCCATCATCATATTTCTTTAGCAACAGGCTGGTCAGAGAGAAAAGAAGCTAAGGAATCCCCTTTCATACTCAGAGTGTGAGTTCCAGGAATAGAATTACAATTTAAATTAATTATATCTAACCATGTAATTAACGTTCGCGCCAGTTTATTACAGGCATCTTCACCATCGATGCTGTGAAATGCAACTTAGTGACTTTTTTGTGGGGAACGAGATGGAACAGCCATTTGTCTCACTTGCATTGTTTATATATTAATCATTAAATTGTTGCTAATATTGTTAATCTCATTATCCTAATTACATGTGTTCTGTCTTTTTACAGTAGCTTTTCTTCCAGAATTAGAGTACTTCACACATCTCCATTGTTCCTCTCTCTCGGCTTAGAAAACCTGATGGGGAATCACTAGCATCGAAGGAAGAGGAAATGGGTGTTAAGCACAAGGAGCTGCAACATCAGCTGCTGAGCGGGAAAGGGAAATCTATGAGCGTTCTTTACAACTGGCACGCTTCACAGCGTACGCTGGCAGAACATTTCACACAGTGGGAAGCGAGGTTTAAAAAATTGGACCACTATAATCCTTTAAAAGCAGCCAAGGTCTCTTTGTAGAAGTCTAGGTCATGTGCCTGGCACTGCGTCATATGGCGTCTCTCTTCCGCCATTTGTTTATTTGCTTCTGGCAGTTTTGGCAGTGAGGTATTGGAGTGAAATGCACACCACTCCATGCATATGGTGGGAAGAATCTAGCGCATCAGTTGAATGCATACTGTACTGTATACACATTCTGTTTTATCTCTGAGCACAGCTGTGCTGTAAAAGCTTACAAAATGTGAAGCCTTCTGTGCAGCAAAAACATCGACAGGAGAAGCTGGCCTATAACTTATTAGGTTGTGACACAAGCCAAAAAAAGCTGGAGTTAAAGCTGACAACTCCTGGCACCGTGATGAAAAGCACAGTGGCTCAAGTTAGAGAGGGAGTGTCAGCCCTAACTTCATGTTTTGGGTTTTTGCTGCTGTGGGTCACAAATAGCATCACTGGTTTGCTCTAGGACAATGATTCCCAACCCTGGCGCATGGCCTCCAGCTAGCGACCCGCAAGCAAACAAAGCATCTCCTTGGTGCCCCACTGCCCTCAGAGGCAGCCTGCGCTAGGAAGGGAGTCAAGGAGGGGCTGGGCCAGAGCCAAAAAGCGGTCCTGGCTCTCTCCTTGCCCAGCACAGTAGCCTTCAGGCTGTGATCAGTGCTGGGTCTCCTACTCCTCCAGTTCTTTGGATTGAAGGTAGTGGAAACATATGGTAGGAAACTCTCCTGCGCTGGTTGGACCAGAGTAGGTTTTTTTTCCCACCATAATCTTGAAACAGGAACTCTTTATTTTAACCTAAGAACAGCCCCACTGTGTCAGATCTAAGGTTCCCTAGTCCAGGCTTGTCTCCAGCAATGGCCAGTATCACCCTCTTGAGCACAATCTGAAGGAACAATGGGCCACTGGTCCTTCCATGAGGACAGTGGGAGTGGGTGGGTGAGGGGTTTGATAAGTGAGTTTGGCCTGTACATCCACTATTCCTGGATTTTTTTTCCATATATCTCACGGTACAGCACTGAGCTAGGTGAGATTCTAGCATATCTCTTTTCCTACCTACTGACAGACTCCATACGCGCACGTATGTGTAGGCAGAGGAAGTGTGGTGAGTATGCAAAAGATGGAAGGGAAACACAAGGTGGGATCATAGAATCATAGAATGGTTTGGGTCGGAAGGAACCTTTAAAGGTCATCTAGTCCAACCCCCCTGCAAGGAGCAGGGACATCTCCAACCAGATCAGGTTGCTCAGAGCCCCATTCAACCTGGCCTTGAATTGTTTCCAGGGATGGGGCATCCACTACCTCTCTGGGCAACCTGTTCCCATGTTCCACCACTGTCATTGTAAAAATTTTTTTCCTTGTATTGAGTCTGAATCTACCTCCCTCTATTTTAAAACCATTAACCCTCTCCTATCGCAACAGGCCCTGGCTGAGGAGTTTCTCCCTGTCTTCGTGTAGGCCCCCTTTAGGTGCTGGAAGACCGCTATAAGGTCTCCTCAGAGCCTCCTCTTCTCCAGGCTGAACAGCCCCAACTCTCTCAGCCTGTCCTCACAGAAGAGGTGCTCCAGCCCTCTGATCATCTTCGTGACCTCCTCTGGACTCGCTCCAACTGGTCCATATCCTTCTTATGTTGGGGGCTCCAGAGCTGGATGCAGTACTGCAGGTGGGGTCTCATGAGAGCACCCCTGTATTCCACAGGCACTTAGCCAGGGGAATCGCACTCTTTTCGGTTCCTCACCCAAACTTACTTCTATTATGCAAACGCCCACCTGACCCTGAGGGAAATGGGGAGCCCCACCATCCTACAGACAGAAGCTGAGGGAGAAAGGTTTCCCACAAGGAGGCTTTCTCCTGGCCTCCTCCACATCCCTAAGTTGAGAGGAGCCTTCCATAACACAGTTGTTATGGCTCCTCCAAACCCAGCTGCTCCTCGAGGCTGCCCAAAAGGCATTGGAGGAGTCCTGTGGCAGGGCACTGGCTCTTGCCCCACTCCCACCGTAGCCGTGCACCCCTTGGGCTTCCCTGGAAGGATGACGGCCTTGCACAGTGTGTCACCACAGAGGACAAAATACAACCCCCGGCTAAGTTTAGCTTGTCTGCCTCATCTCGTGGGAGCACAGTTGCATGGCTCTTCCATCGCCCCATGTCTGCTCCCTTCTCCCTCAGCCGTGTGGGTGACTCCCTGCCTGCTCCATGACAAAGGGGAAGGGGAACATGGCTGTCACACTTTTGGAGGAAGACAGTCAAGAAACAGCAATTTAAGGCTCAGCTAGACATTTTGTCACTTCTCCTATCAAAAACATGAAATTCAAAGAGAAGCAACAAAAGGGGAAAATAACAAGTTCTTGCCTTGAGCACTAATTGCTGCTGATGTTGGTTCATTTTCAACAACCAACTTTAATTGCATCTCTACACTGGATAAACCTTATTTTTCAAATGTTATTTTAAATACCTGGCAGGCTCCTCCTTAAAATCAGGCCATGGTCTGCACTAAAGGTAATAGTATCAGCGAAGGGTAATAAGAGGTTTGGAACAGCTCTTACATGAGATACTAAGTGACAAGGACTTAGCCACTTAAAATCTAAAAAAAAAAAAAAATATGAGAACAAATATGACAGTAGTCTATGTAGGCTGCTATACTTTTATGTTAGCAAAAAAACCCCTCATATTTTCATCACAAAAAAAAAAATGGCTACTAACTATCCATTAACTATCCATTCTTTCTCAGCAAAAAGCTGGAAGTTCAATAAATCATAGAATGGTTTGGGTTGGAAGGGACCTTTAAAGGCCATCTAGTCCAACCCCCCTGCAAGGAGCAGGGACATCTCCAACCAGATCAGGTTGCTCAGAGCCCTGTCCAACCTGGCCTTGAATGTTTCCAGGGATGGGGCATCCACCACCTCTCTGGGCAACCTGTGCCAGTGTTCCACCACCCTCATTGTAAAAAACTTTCCTGATGTCCAGTCTGAATCTACCTCCTTCTATTCTAAAACCATTACCCCTTGTCCTTTCACAACAGGCCCTGCTGAAGAGTTTCTCCCCATCTCTCCTATAAGCAGAACAAGTTTGCTTGCAGATCGCCCAGCAGAACAAGTCACCAAGCTGGGTGGTCTGCAGGCCAAAATGAATCCAGGAGGAGTGCAATGCATTCTGGAAGGACACATTCATCAGCTATTAGCAGCAATGGTACAAGTGCTCCCACACTAGAGTAGTTTCAAGGAACTGGTACAGAGACGGCCTTGATGTAAAGTGCCAGGACTTTGGCCTGTGGGGTGCCGGCTGACTTCAGCTGGATTTTCACGACATTCGTGCCTCTCTGCAATCAGGCTCTAGGAACTGACTTTGGAATTCTGGATCTGTTTTCAAACCTCAAAAGAAAACTTTGAAAGTGGATAAATTGTTTCTGAAAGTGGTGAGAGATTTAAGAGACAGAGGTCGAATTTAACACATACAACAGTGTAACACCTGGTTACACTACATGTTGACTGAGAGGTGGAAGGGCAAAACACATGCATATCTCCTAATGGTACTGGACATGAACTAGCTTTTCTTCTTACACACGCCTTAGGAAAGGTTTGTCATTAAAGGGCTTTTGGAAAGCCAGCAGATCACAGCTTTTCTGGCCTTCCAGGTATCTGTTCACACCATAACAATTTTTCTGGTTGTGTTCTCCTTTTGTGAGAAAGCCCAGAGCTCTTGAAACTCAACAACGTTGAATATCCTGACTTGGGACAAAATGAGACAACTGGACTTGAAACACATAAACATGCACATGTTAAATTTCACTCTGATTCCTAATTTTTCTTTCTTCTGTTTTTCCCGCATTTCTGACTTCAATGGCATGATTATCCAGGGTATCAACTTAGATTATACTCCTAGAGATACATTAAGAGATACATTAAGTAACCAGAAATGTCATCACTCTCATGATGCCTTTCAGCAGGAGTTTAAATCTTTCTCTCCTGATCTAAGGAACACAGAGTTGCTCAGAGGAATTCAGACAAATGAGCATCCTACAAAACACCACTACTGGAATGGGAGCTTGCTAAAGTATTACCAACCACACAGACACTTTCCCTGCAACACGTGAGCGGAAAGAGAAAGGGCAATTAATAGACGTTAGGAAATTATTTTGTCTAGACACCCAGCAGGACCTTTAATATTTTTTTTTACTAAGACTGTGATCCAAAAAAAAAAAAAGAATTTACAAGTCTTGGATGTATTTTAAACAAATTTTGATATCACAGTTTTACTAGATACATTACCTCGGTCTTTCAAAATCACCATCAATAGCTCCACTGAAACAGACATCCAAATCCACAGTCTCTTGCTACTGTCACTCACATGCCGTGATAACAGGTGGAATGGGTAACATTTATGCAGCATCAAGACAAAGAAAGGAGAATGTAGTGATGGAAAAGAAGTAAAACCTACCAACTGTGCCAAGATACACCACTTCTCTTTACATAGTTCAGAGGGAAAGATACCGTGGCCTCACCATGTGCATATACGTGTAGAAGAGTGTGAATCTCTAGTTTCAGTTCCACCACTCCTGAGAAATGATTGGAAACTTTAGAGTCAACCTTTAACATCTGACATCCGAAAACTAAAACTGAGCTGCTTTACAAGAGGCTGGAGCAGTCACATGTAGCCAAGGCTGGTCAAATGCTGCAAGACTTCACAAAAGTCTATGCATTTTCTATTTTTTTTAAAATAATTTTTCATCTCTCTCAGGCATCAAGTCCTGGCTGCTGTAGAAAGATCACTGCAGGAAGCAGACAGATCTTAAGAACAAAGCTGAAAAAGGGGCTTTTAAACCACCCTTGTTGGATCAGCCAGATCTGATCAACTTCCATTTTTTTCCACATCCTGGCTCGTCTCCCCACACACCAGGGAAGACCCGTGCTATTCTATAGATTGACTTAAATGGAAAACGGAAGAATAGGAGGCCCACATCTAGGCCCCAGCAGGGAACCAACCTGGAATACTCACAATAAAATTGACAGGCTTGATGGCTGAATGGATTTAAGCAACAGCTGGAATCTGATGAGTCTAAAATCACTTCCTGCAGGAAAGCTGATCAGGAGGATAAATCTTTCATGGATTAGATTCAATTAAGAGCTTTCACATCACTGGGAGGCAGCTAGAAATCCATGCACAATATATGCTAAAAATAACTGGGTTCCAGGTTCACCCACCGAGGCTGAAAGCACAGACTTCTAGAGTTTCTCTGCCAGGCTGGGTATCAGCCAGTGGCAATTAATGTGAAAACATAACCAGCACTTTTGGAAGTAGGCTAAACTCTAAACATCCCTCCAAGTGGATTCTCTCGTGATAACAAAGCACGCAGCTCCTTTATACTCGTTACATCTGATGAGTAGGAGATGGACTCATTTCTAAAAGCTGCCACTCAACAAGAAAGGCAGTGAATTTTTACACAGGCTACTTTTAGTTGCGGAGCAGAAAGTGGCAGAGCTGAGCCCGCTGCGCACGCAAAGGCTTTCATTCCACGGGCTCTCAGGGCACAGAAGCTGTGGTGCTCTTAGCAAATCTGAAATAGCTTTCATGGTTGGAGATCAAGTCTCTGCAGTGAAACTTCATGAAATGGCAAAGGTGGAGAGGCAGGTCCTGAACTCCTGGAGCAAAACAAGCCGACAAATGACTGGAAAGACAGCACATCTCTTAGGAAAAGCATTTAAATGTGACTAATTCTATGGCGCTAATATTTGAGATTAGCAACAACTAAATCTAGGGTTCTTAAAATTTCTGAGCTAGAAAAAAGGCAATTGTGGGTGTGTTTTTATAAATCAACTTACATACACCTGCTTTTTCGACACTGGATGCCTATAAACTGACACTCTGAAAAGTGTCCCTCCTGGGTTTTGGTTTTTTTTTTTTTAAAAAAAAACAGAAGTAAAAGGAAGATCATGCAAACATGAGTGTGAGGAGAAAACCATAACAGCTCTTCTGGCCATTCTAGCAATAAACAAGCAGCCTTCCTCAAACCAGCTCAAAACGACATCTTTCATTCTCATTTTTCATCAGAGGAAAGTTTTAACAGAGACCAATTTCTTGCAGAAATTTCCCATTAGAAGTATGTCACAACAGTAATTAAGACATGACAGAAAGAGATTATGATGTGGGTTCTGGATTTATACAACAGTGCCAGAGCTGAGAGCCCACACAATTCCCTCTTGCAAGGCCACTTGGGCTTGGATTCTCAGAAGACTCAGTGTAGGTTAAGCAAACAAAGCCCATTGTTTGCTTTTCTTCAGGGAAATTGGTTGCTTCATTTTGTCCCAGGCTTTTGGAAATCCCGGCCTTGGGGAGAGGAGAAAAGGAAGCGTTTTCCCTCATTCCAGGGCTGCGACGATGACAGGACTGGCCACAAATGCCTGGCTGCATCAGGCGTGGTGCTCCCCTTGGGGCAGCAGGACACCCTCCTGCTCCCTTTGTGGGGGCTCTGTGGAGGAAGGGGCTCATGGGCTGTAGGAGCACCCACCTGGCTTGCACTGTGCCTTTGTGGGCACCTTTTCTCTCCTGCTGGGAGCGTGCACCTCTCCAACTGCTACAGTCATCTATCAGAAAGGAAAATAAAATGGCAGAAGCCCGTCTTTTCCTGATATGCAGCCGTTTGGTGGTGGGAGAGGCTGCTCCCTGTGAAATTCTGGGATCTTTATTCACCACAGATCTTTAGCTGTCAGCCGGCCAGTTCACAAACAATTACCTTAAACACTTGACCCATGCCGTGTCCCAAGTATCCATCAAGCAACGGCTGCCACCTGAGACCAGCACTGTGGTACCAACATGAGCCTGACTTCCCTTTTGACAGTTACTACATCAGACACACTCAGCTTCATTTTTCATTATAGTGGTGGCTTTCTGAGCGCAGACAGGGTTGTGCTCTTCTGTCTGTCTCATAAAACCAGCTTGTGATTCAAAAATTAAGCTGTGCTGTTTCGGTGTTCTGTCACTCCCGGTAGTAAAAAAATCTGTGTGTCAGGCTTTCATGACTGTTACCCTGATGATGCTAACTGAGGTGGGAAGTCATCTAGCTGTTCTCCAGCCACACTGACAGGGACAAGATATGTCTGGGTCAACACAGAAAGCATACATAGCACGCAGAGTCTCTTTGTTAAACAAGAAGGTGCCGTTTCTAAATAACCACTCTCTTAACTACAATCTCATTTTAGGTGGAGGTCAGTGGCCTCTGTCCTCCAAGGAATAAGAGTACTGTGATAAAATCAGCACCGGGAAGGACACAGGATTAGAAACAAAGGGCATGGAGCAAGGATTTAGGAAGTTGAGAGGATGTCCCTGTATCTCAGAAAACGCTCACTTTCTCCAAACAAAAATCTACCATTCAGGTCTTGAAATTTGAGACTCACAATAGGAACACGAGCTCTGTCAAACCAGCTGGGTTTTCTGCAACTCTGACATGGAATTCGGTGGAACAGCTAATGAAAACAGGTGGTGAGTCTCCAGTTCAGACTTGGAAGCAGTAGATTACTGTAAAACTCCCATCTTCCCACCCCTTCAAAAGAAAACGGTCAGCTCAGCAAACAGACTGAACTATGTTGTAAAAGCCTTGTCTTTTTAATTACAATAGCTGTGAAATACACAATGCATCGTTAAGATTTTACAGTGCTGGAAATATAAAAGAACTGAAATACTTGCCATTATCTCATCAAAGTACCAGGCCTGCAGCTTACAGGAACATTTTATGAACGGCAAACCAGAAAGACTTGCTTTTTCATTCTTGGGTCACATTCACAGCAATGCAACAGTAAAGAATAAGCCCCTCTCTCTTTCGAAGAATTTATTTGCTTCATTAAAAGCCAAGCTCTCTTTCTCTTGCCAGCTGAAATAGCTGCCTTTGTATCCTTAAGTAAAATCATTAAAAAATGTGGCAGACTGAGAGATGTGTTTTTCCCAGGTATTCCTGAAAGCCATTGAGTACTACAAGTCGGTGCTACGAAATCAGGCTGCACCACTCCAAGCATTTGTTTCTCTTCCCAAACACAGTATCATTGTTCTTATTTAAAGAAATAATCCTTACAAAGCTGAAATAATTATTCAGCCCAAACAGCCCATAGCAAGTGAAACAGTCTTTAGACAGCTGTCATGGCTCAGTCTTCCGGAAGCTTTGATTTTAATGAAACTCATTAAGGAAAGAAATTAACAGAAATTAACAGGAAAATATCATAATTTGTCTTGTTTGAGAAAGCCTGAATGGAGACAAAAGGCTATTTAACATGACACGTAACAGGACCAGTCGAAACTCCCAGTGTCGCGGTGTCTTGCACACGGAGTAAATAAGTTTGACATTGCTCATGTTGTAGCTCCACAGTTTGGTGCAGCAAAATGAAAACATTAGATGCGAATGCTCTGTCTTTGGGTGCTAAGGAGCCTGTCTCCTAGCATCTGTACACTGTGTGCTTGTACGAGCATGCGGGAATGTTCAAGGTAATGAATATGCTACCTGTAAATATCCTAAGGTAATGAAAGATGAAGGGTAATAACCTCTCTGGAGAAGGGAACCATCTCATAGATAGTTCACGACAACTGTTTCTTTCTGTAACACTCTTCAATGGAGGGGAAAAAAAACAGCACTTATCTTTTCAGATACACATTAGGTATCTAAGTCATCTCTGATTTCCCGTCCGGAAGCACAAAAAGGAACATTACACTGTGGTTTTTAATCTAAGTGGAATTGACAGAGGAACATGTGGTGCTGTAAGCATCTCAGAAAGGTGGAGACAATAACACGGACATATCTTGGTTTAGTGTCCTCAGCCTCTCCTCTGGCACTCGCTGGCATGCTCTCCCTTGACCGAGCCTGCTGCGGGGCTGCCTTGTCCCAGCAGCCAGCCACGCACACCCACCCGCAACATGCGATGAGCATCTGCTTAATGAGAGTGGCTGGGCTAAAAATTCTCTCCCTGCTGAAACCAACCGAGTTTTAGCTTTGACTTTCAAAGTCGCCAGCATTTAGATCCCAGAGAGCTGTGATAAGGAAAGGAACAGAGCATGTGCTCAGAGGGAAGCAGAGGGGACAGCTGGAGAGCTAAAGGGGCATGGAAATCCACAGACCACATCTATAAACCGAAATTTTCCTCAGAGTCACTCTTTGCTCCTCACAGGGATCAGTTTTTGCTGCAGAATTGTGGGGAAAATCTGCTAAGGATCTCTTGAAAACATGTACATAAAAGCATTATCTATTTGGCATTTGCCCCTTGCCCCCTGCAGTGGCAGTCAGCTCCCGAGGCAGAGCCATTTTATTTTGCCATCATATTATGGATCTACTGGCAATGCCAGGGGAATAACGGGGACACGGTTACTATAACTTCCTAGCATAAGGAATGTATATAAATACATGTTAAAAGACAACGTGGCGCTTCAGGGGAAAAAAAAGTCTTAGTTATATGGAATTTAGAAAAAAATTTCTTCTGATTTCTTGTGGAGTTTACAGTAAGCCTCAGTGGCACATAGGAAGTGCCAGGATTGGTGAGGGCAGATACAGAGCGCAGGTACGACAGACAGGAAGAGTTGAGGGAGTAAGGGGAAGACGGCGGCAGGAGAGAGAGAAGAATGGGCAAAGGAAATCAAGACTAACGGAAATGCTGCTGAGAAAAGCAAAAAGCGTTGAGCCTTCAGACAAAGGAATTTTGGAGAAACAGGCAACAGCAAAATTACTTCCATCCAGTTTATGTAAAGCCTGAATGATAACACAGGCCATAGAGGATATGGCTTTGGAAACTGAGTTCAATCCAAATGGCCTCAGAACAAGCTGTATCTGCCTAAACTGGAATCACCTGGATCTTCCTTTCTCCCAACTGACCAGGAAACGTGTTCCACCCACTTCGAGTTAGATAATTCTCACCTGACATTTATCCAAAATTGAACACTGTTTCTAATCAAAAATATCAGCAACATCCTTCATACTAACAGGTCCATGCCTAAAGCAATGGCTCACTTGTGAATACAGCTGTTCCAAAATAAATAGTTAATCTATTAAACTCACTTGAGACAAACCGATGAGAATGACCAGAATTCAACCCCACAGCCTACACCATTAATACTGTATACAAGCTGAGGAAGTTAGTTCTAAACTTTTACGTATTCTGTTAAACTTTCTGGACTTCAAGGAGTTCAGGAAAGCTATTGAAATACATCAAAAGAGAAGAGCACCTCCTTACAGCCTCTCAGACTATTTATTATATGCTTTTGTCTAGTAATGCCATGAGGATAGGCTAGGATTAAATTAAACAAACCCTCTCGCAATGCAGGGAAACGCCTGGATGGCCTCCATAACGTTATTTCTGCCCTAACTACTTACATGTCAGAGCCATTTTAGGAATACAAATGAGTGGAGAGATTAGGGATAGATAAATCCTGGGTATCGGACTGCTATAGGTTCACCAGCTCTTTCTGAACTAGCAACAGTGACTTGCAAAATGGAACGCCCCAAAATTATCCTCCTCTCACCTATGTTACCTTCTCCCAGTCTCTGAGAGGGCACTGCATTTCCCTTTCCCTGGCACTCCTTCTCATGCGACGCATCAGACTATTTACTTAAGCTGGAAGACTACCTTATGTGTCCTCTACCACACAAAAAAAAATCACACATAAATGATTCAGAAGTACATGTTTTATCCATTCCTCTTGTTTAAAACCATGTAGGTCAAATGTGACTTTATTGCCACTCAGCTCAGGCTTCCTATTGAGTTCAGCCTGCCTACGAACGGGCCAAAGATGACCTGACTTTTCCCAACGTGGATGTTCAGCTGTAAGCCCCATCACAGTTCCTCAGAGATGAGGCATTCACAACACCTCGGAAAATCAAATAATTATGATATGGCTCTTTACTCTTTGCTTTGGCTGTTGTGGTGAGCTGAAAGTATTCCACCAAAATTATTTTGCTATCTTGATTTGCTTTCATTTATTTCTGGCATGCAACACATGGTGTGTTTATAACACTCATTCACAACAGTTATTTCAAAATTGCTTGCACTTTTATATCCTCCCTTTTTCTTATTCCAAGGAGGGCAAATATAATTTATTCACCTTTTTACAAAGGAAGCCTGGAATCCTGCTGAAGTCCTTTGTAGACCTCCCGCCGCCCAAGACCTTCACAATTGAAACATTACGTTCTTTACTCCCCAGTACTTCTCCTTTTCTGTAATCCCTAACTCTAATCTGCGTGCTCCTGGAGTGACCATCCCAGCAGCACCTCAGTGACCATACCTTAGAAGTGCCCCTGTGAACTCCCCAACTAGCCGGAGAGGAGAACAGTGCCCACAGGACTGCTCTGTCTCCTCCTTCGGGAAGAGGTCAGAACATCACTCTCAAATGCAGATACGGCACAGAGATATGTACTGACCCACTTCAGTCCCCACTCTCCTGTTTACAAGGGTAACTGGGAGAGGGACCCATACTTGCATCACCATTTGCTCCTCCATAACACTAAGCTGAGGGGGCCTATCTGTTTTCTGGGAAAAGCTAGAAACCCATTCCAACAAACTCATATCAAGAACACAGAGCCCATGTACGTCGAAGCAAAACCCCTCCCTCCCTATTTATATTGGAAACTTCAAAACAGCCACCTCAACCTTTGTCGTCACCTTAACTGTTACAGAAGAGCCTGTCCTTTGCTTTCAGCCACATTTACTTTCTGTAGCATGACAAGAAACAGCAGTCAAAACTTTTCATTGCTCTAGACTGAAAAAAAAAGATATGTTTTCTTCTGATTTATAAAGGAAGAAAAGCTTTGAGAACTTAGTACGCAGGTTTGTTGATGAAGCACTTTAAACATGAAACAGACAGCATCCATCTCGTGATCTTTTTCGTAAGTATATTTATGGGACATTTTTAAATTCTGGAAACAACAGAATGAGGCTGTTGCATCTACAATCTTCAGACCAGATTTTCCACTCGTTTATTTCAGTTTTATAGAAATGTAATTCAACCAATTTCTACGGGACTACTACATTGTAAAACTGGGTGATCCCATGGAGAATTTCTTTCTCAGTGTTCTTACTCTCACTTATTGCAAAAATAGCAAGATCAAACATTATATGAGACGCAATTTTTCAGCGAGTATTACACACACTGCAGCAGCCTGCAGCAACTAACAAGTAAAACATGAGTAAAATGGAAACACTCAGAGCACTGCTTTCATTTATGCCCTGTAATTTGTGTGTATGCATGTGTCGTGGATGTAGGTGATACTGGTCAGCTTGGGATAATCACAGAATCATAGAATGGTTTGGGTTGGAAGGGACCTTTAAAGGCCATCTAGTCTAACCCCCCTGCAAGGAGCAGGGACATCTCCAACCAGATCAGGTTGCTCAGAGCCTCATCCAACCAGTCCTGCACTGTATCCGGCACAAGGCTTGCTCAGGAAATGTGCTATAACTTGGTGGAGGTTGACTTTTGTCACCCAACATTACTCTGGTGGACAGAGACCTTGTTTCATGACTAGATCCTATCTCACATTGGAGCATCTGTGCCTCAGCACTGCCAAACATGTATATCCCTCCTGATGAGCTAGTCAGAGCCAGTTAAGCCTAGCAAATGTGTTTGTGCACGGCACTTTAGCAATACAGCACGCGCAAAACATGCTAGCTTTCTTCCATAATATTTGCAAATTCCGTAACAGTTGATTATTTATAAATTAACCCACAGACTTCATTTCTTCCATCTCATACCCATCCATTGTAGATGTAGTGTTGTTGCCACTTGCTCTGTTAGGCACGAATTAATGCATCAGAGCCATGTAATTTATGCACGCTACTTTGTCACGTCTGTTTGTATGGAATCTGCTTTGGAGAGACAAGCTGCTCTCTACTCTGGGGCTAGAAATAGTATTAATTTTTTTTTTCCTTTGGTGCCATGGATCAAGGTAACTTCAGAGCAGTCACCAGCAAATCTTGGATGAGATGGAAATTGCAGTGCTCCATGTTTTCTGCCATTTCAGGTAGAGATGACTGGTGCGCGTGCAGACGTATGACACTGATACAACAGAAGAAAACCCTAGCTGACACGGATATTCAGGGGATGCCATTATCAGGGCAGGCAGAGGACCAAGGACAAAGGACTGATTTACTCAGTCAGAATATGACTTTGCATTTCTAGGTTTTAAAAACGAGCGAGGAGAGCGAACTGGCTGCCTTTCCCAGGAAGCACTATTACAAGGCAGACAGCTTGTTCCACTTAAACGCACCCCACTGCAGGAACAGTATTACCCGGGAAATGAAGACACAACATCCAGCCTTTTCTTAGTGCTTTACAATTCTCAGGTCAAGTGCTAATACATATTACAGAGCTCTCTCTGGCACGTATTGTTAGAGCCGTCATTAAAGACCTCCAGAAGTCTTAGCTGTGCAATTGAAAATGTTTCCAAATCCTCTTATACCAAACATAACAAATCTCGCTGTTGTTAAATCTGATGTTTTGTAAATTTGATACTACTTGGCTTATTGAGGGGGCTGAAGAATGTTTTTGTGCAATAACACAGACCTCCAGAAAAGGAATAATGCATCTCCACAGCAAGGGAATAACACAGATCTCTGGGAAGGGATTTATGCAGACTGGTGGAAAAGGAAAAATCAAAGACCACCTCCAGTACAGTACAAAGATGATTCCGGGATTAAAAGGCACAATAACGCTACCCAATTACAGCTGTGCCTGGGTCATGCGCTACGCCTAGCAGAAAGAAGCAAGATGGCAGATACCCTGGCTTATTTTAATTAATTTAATCATGTGACTAATTGGTCTCTGCTGGGTTTCTGTGGTAACTGCTTCCTAAGTGCTGATGGGCAATTGTGTTAAATGTAGCTTGGAAACTGCACGTAGGGTGCAGTGCCTTCTAGAGAGCAAAGGGAATTGTACAGCTGTGCGGGGAAGGTGCTCCTGCTGGGGTGCTGATTATCTCCCAGTTGAATGTTTACAGCTGCACTGTCCTCTCTGCTCCTCTGCAAGCACCCTTCCCAAAGGAACACATTTATTTGCAGAAAACATGCTAGACTTTCTTCCTCTTGGGTGTGAAAGTGGATTTCCTGCAGGAATACGTGAAGGCACACATACGCGGCAGCACAGGCGCTATTTGGGAACAAAGGGAGAGCAGCTAGAGAGCTGCGCGTGCAAAACTGAAACGACTCCTGCGTGCCCAGTGTGAGGCCGTGGAAACCAGAATGTCTTCTTAGCCGTGGCTGAGTTCGAGGGTAAATCCATTGCTGAGCCCTGACACAAACAACGCGCAAAACCGTTTTTACCAACCGCTCCTGCGTCTCTTGTATTATTCATGAAATCCCTAAATCCACCCAGGTCACAATTAGCATGGAGTACTGCAAAATGGCACAGAGCCACCCTCAAAATTGGCAAACATGAAAATTACTTGTAAAAGTCACTCCTTGCTTCATGGGTTGAATTTTGGATCACCACAAATAAGAAGCTGTCATCCTGCTGGATCCAAACTTACACCCGCGTCTCCTCACATGATTAATGTAACAGTACGAATGGAAAGATGATTAACAATAGCAACTTACATTCCAGTAATCACAACTGCACATAAGAAATGACTGTTTAATGGGATGGTAAGTTAAACCCTGTTAAGGGCACAAAGGAAAAACAAGCGAGAATCTCCTTGGTACCTTTCACCAAAAAAAACAACCTAAGAAAACATCCACGAGACAACACAAGACACAAGTACAGAACATCACACGGAACAGTAAATGCCATACCTTATCCTAACCTCACCAGTGAAAATGCAGAAGCAGGTTAAGGAATGTAGGAAGATGTAGCCAGAGAGGGGTTAGAAGTCTGGTAGCTGTATTGCGAAGGCTAGGGAGGTTGCACTTAATAAAGCAAGTGAAAGGATAAGGCAGAATGGTGGAGGAGGAAAAATGAGCATTACCTCCCTGCACTGGGCTACTGGCGAAGAAAAAAAACCCAAGAGCTCGCCAGCCTAAGTGTGGCAGATCTGGGCTTTATTTTATTTAATACAGATAAGGTTAAATTTAAAACACCTTATACAGCTTTATGAGCAGAAAATGCTAGTTGTAGATCACAAAGTACACAGACAAACAGCAAATTCCTCATTTTCCCTGCTGAAATGCCACCATTGGCTGGTAGCTTGGGATTCAGTTCTCATCCTACTGACATCAGTGGAAATGTTGCCCCTAATATTTGTGGCACCAAAATACTTCCTTTGTTTTGAAACTAGTGGTTAGTACCTTATTGCATTTTCCGTTCTGCAATTTATATTGAGTTATTCAAACCTAAGTTCAAGGGTGAAGAAACAAAAAGCTCAAAATAACCACATTTGCAATTAGCTCTCTTTAGGAAACCAATTTCAGGAAACATCTTAGAAACTATGCAACGTGCCCTAGTATCTCTATTTGTGTTCTTTGGAAAAGTTAGGCATAGTGAAGGTGCTACACATTACATTTTACACTGAAATGTCGAGATATAATGAATTAGAGTCCTACACGACACTTCTTTAAAAACAGCCCTTACTATGTGAGATGGAAAACAACCTCACATATTGCTTTAATCATTTTATAAAAAGTCTTCTACACTTTCCACATTTGCATCAACAGTAAATACTAGAAAATATTGACATTTTCAAAATACTTCAAAAGAATAGCGTGGTGACACTGATAACTGCATTATGAACACCAAAATTTTTTATGAAAGATTTGAGGATGACTGCAAGTGAGACAAAACATTTTCATTTTAATGATAATAAAAAAAAACCTTTCCAGTGACACTATAGCAAACCTATTGCTTCTCCAGACCCAGGAAGAACAAAATGGAATTATTATAAGTCCCACACTGGGCCAAAATTACCGCTGGTATACGTAGCCCCAGTTGATTTAAACAAAACTATGCTTGCTTACACCAGTTATGTATGTGGCTGACCAAATGGGACACGTCAATTTAGCTTTGGATTATGTCACGGAGCCCTTCACGCTTGCTATACCATCAGTGCAACTGCTCTGATTAGGAAGATGGGTCTCGCCATAGTGATCAGCCCATTTGTCCATCTTGTCTGGCAAACTGCAGCTGACAACAGCCAATACCTGAAGGAAGGAGTGAAAAATACCCTATAATCTATGCAGTTATAGGATGCATCTGGGGCTTACCCTGGCAGCCAATATAGCTGATGAATGAGGTTTGCTTTCCATTGCTCTTTTACTTGGCTTAGCTATATACATTGCTAATAATCATCAGTTTCATCAAATCTTTCCAATGATACTATTTAAGGCCTAGTTCAAGTGCTACTCCAGATAGAGCACTCCTGTTTATTTCAGTGGCTTGCGGCTCAGGCCTTCAACTACTATTTGTGATAGTTCAGTCTAAAAATGGGCAGTGTAATTTTGGGAAGTAATACTGCCTGCTAAATCCAAGTATGCTATCCTCTCACTTCTGCAGAAGTCAGAGCAGAAAATACACAGAAGATGGTGTATGCATTCCCTCTGCCAGCGCTAGCTTCTGTATTTACCAGTGTTTGCTCGTCCCAGCTTAGCCCATCCCAAGCAAAGCAGCTCATTTCAGGCCACAGTTCCAAGCTTTAACACATCAAAGTATTATACATTGAAACTGCAAAAGATGAACTTCTTTCCAGCCTTCTCCTTCTCCACAGGCTTAACACCTTCGTATTCCTTAAATCATCTTTGACTTCGCTCATTCCTTAGTCCTGCCTGTCCAAAATTCCTTCAAACCTTGTCACTCCTTGCTCTATCCTTGTTTCAGCAACTACCCAACTATCCACCTCAACACCCCCACATTCTAGACCCTAGCTATGACCATTTAACTACTATTACAGCTGCACAGTCCAACTTATTACCCTTACCTATCCTCAGCTTCAGCCTTTTGTCCAGCTTCACTCACTCCACTAAGATATTTTTTTCAGGTTGCTTCTTTCTTCCCCCCTAGACATATTAACTCACTTTTGTCAAAGTACAAGTAATTTAGTTGGGGTTTTTTCATTATTTCAAATTCCTCTGGAGGATTATTTTCTGTCCTGTCTGGTATCCGCAGCTCCTCCTGGTTTAGTATCATCTGCAGAGTTTGTGAACTTGCTCTCAGTTCTCTCCCAGGGACCATTAATGAAATATGAAACAAGACCTACCTCACAAAAGTCCCTCTGGCACTTCCCTATCCACAACCTGATATGCTGCTCTTTATCACCACCACCCTTTACTTTATTCCTTGAGCCTGTTTTCAGGCCACTTGACAGTGTTCATATACAAAGTAATTTGAATTAATCTGAGGGTAAGATTTCATGAGATGCTATTTCAAGCGCTGTACTAAACTCCAAATCCATTAGAACTTCTAATTTCCCTCCCTCAGCTGATGTCCGTGTGTATGTATAAATACTAACTGTGTTTGCTTGGCAAAACCTCTGTACTCCTCTGTTACTCCTTGCCCATATGGCATAACTGTAGAAAATGAGGATTTGGTTGAGTGGGTTTGTGCGTCGAAGTGTCTGCTTTTTGTTGAAAAAGTCAACTTTTTTTCTAAAAACAATTAATTTTTCTGTAGCAAATTGAATTAAAAACTTTTGTAGCACATATAAAAACATTCCTCAGCATTATAAAGTAATTTCTGTGTTGGCAGTAAACTTGAGTCCTTTGGAATGCAATCAGCTTCTTATTTAAATGTCCAACTTAATATGAAAACGTGGACCAAGGTACGCTGCTGTGCCAAAATGCGTTCTTTGTTTCCATGGAGGGCATCAAACTACCCATAAGCATCAAGTAACGCATCACCTTATCCAGCAAACGTGATTCTGAGTCCAAACAAACTATGTTCACCTAAATATCTTTGCCTAAAAGCTGTTATGTATAAAAATTATATCCCAGCAGTTCTTTACAATCTTACAAACCGGCCAAGTCATGCCTAACTGAAAGTTATTTTATTCTGCTGTTAAGTAAATCAAATAAAAATTACTTAGGAATGCTCAGCTTCATTTCCTGTGCTCAAGAAGAAAGCAATCTTCTTATCTCTTTTAAGAAAAAAAAACAAAAAAAAAATTTAAAAAACCTCCGTACAAATGACTTCAAAATTTTCAGGAACAGTTGCTGGTTTTAATGATATATTGCAGATCCTTGTTAATATCTCAGCTGCTTCACACTTTTATTTCCTCAGGAACACTCAGCTGAGTACCATCTGCTCCTGGTGATTTACTGCTCTCGAGCTGCTGAAGTTGCTCCATAACTTCCTCCTAAGAGACTCCAATTTCTGCTCTAAGGCCACACTCTGATTTCCTGTGAAAAGCGTCCTTGGAAGAGGAATTTCCTCATCATCCTCTGTGGTGAAGATGGACACAGAAAATTTAATTTAATTTTACTACTGCTCCACTTTTTCAGAGGGGGCCAGAGTCACAGCTGAGTGGCCTACGGGTGCAGAGGACTTAAGGTGGCTTTTTGTTTCTACAAAGCCACTTTTTCTGTATCTTCCACAGTGACTTGTACGTGCACCTTTCAGATAATTTCCTTGTCCTTTTATTCCAGCACTTTACCTCAGGGACCTGTGGTTACAACTGACTTGATGGCATTTTCAAATTTTTTTGAAGGATGAGTTTTGTCTTAAAAAAGCCAAACATTTGGTATTTCTGGTACAAGTGTGCCTGGGATGCTGCTGGCATTTCCGTAATTTAACAACCACACTTCCAATTTGGAAAAAAAAAAACGTTTTTTCTCCTCTCTTGCTGTGTGAAAAACCACAGAAACAATAAGAAAACAGACCGCATGCAAAATAATGAACCGAGCCGTACACAATGTACACGCAAATATGCACAGGGCCTGATCCGGAGCTCATTACAAGCACTCGGACGTCACCCGCTGACGCCGATGCAATCCGATCAGGCCCAAAGGAAGCATACCAAAAAGCAAGAGGGAGTTTTTTTGTCTCATCTTTCAGTTACAGTAATCCTAGGTGTTGTTTTTAACAGTAGTAGGTAACAAATTTCCCAATGGAAGTGTGATTTTTAAGCTGACAGTGTCCCTTTAAGTGTATGCACTTCTTCACTTAACTATGCCAGATTTACTCTCCCCTTTCTACTTTTCCCTTGCTCAGAGGTATACGTACCATCTGTGCATCTAATATGGTGTTCTTAAATAGCCTCCAGAGTGATTCCATGCTTCTTTTTTTTTTTCCGTTTTTTTAAACTTTTTCCTGGTTAACCCTATTCCTTGGTACTTCAGAGCCTTCCCTTCCAGAGCTCCTGGTCCTTCCTTTCTTTAGGATAAAGTGACTCTCTTCCAAGACAGAAGTTAAGAGTACAGCCACCTGATCTTTTAATGTCTGTGCATTAGATGAAACTCAGTAGGGAGTTGCCTTATCAAGGCCTTGATATCCATAAACTACTTCTAAAAATGGAGGCATGAGAGGGAACCATGCGACAACAGCCAAAGTTGACCATTATTACTTCTACACCATGAAATTATTCAAACCTACCTCCTCATAAATATCTAAATGTCAGTGTTCTGTCTAACTCTCTAGATTAAGCTTTTAAGATTTATATTTATTTCTAGGAGCTCTCTTCCACCTGATTTAGTAGCACCGTGCACTGACTGTGAAAGTCTACGTGCTAAATTAAAAATAGTAAGACTAATTAAGACTGGGTTGTAGTTTGATTTCTAACTCAATGGATGTCCCCTTTGATTTGTCAGTCCAAATTCCAGGGGACAGAAGGGCCAGAGATGTATGGGACACAGCACCACTGTATCTGTCTATGCGACACAGTGAAAATTACTGTATTTGGCCAGTGCTAATGGGGAAGCTGAATCCTTGATGGTCTCACACACTCCTTGGTAAAGCTGTGTGGGGCTACCATAGCCCACTGAAGATCCTTCTCCAGAAAAGAGCCAGAGAGATGCTTTGCTCTGCTTTTAAAGTAAATGGACAGCAACGGAGCCACGTCTCCTGCCTGAGCATCTCCACCAGCCTCTCCGTGCAACAGAGGCAGAGTCTGGCCTCCTGCTTCTTAGGCAGGAGAGTAAATAAACCAAACTCATCTGAAGACACACACAGAGACACACACACACGTACACCCCACCCTCAAATCATCAGATACTTTATGACTGTTTCCAAAAATTATTAAACAAATTAGTACATTTACTTTAGATGGAAAGTTGCATCCAGGCTGACAACTTTCAACATATGTTTACTTTCAGCCCAATTTAAATTCAAATGGGTGAGCTGTAAATGCTCGGGTTTTTGACAGGGAACAGCCAATTACAGACCTCAGCTGGCCAGCAAACAGTCTTTTATTATTGCAGAAACGATTTTCTACAGGAAAAATATTTGACCTTTTCAGACTTTTGCTCTATAAAATCTACCTCGTTCTTCCAGCAACTTTAACACTCGTGCATCAAGCACGGCTTGATATACGGCAAGAAGCTGACTTTAACTAACAATTCCCGGTAGTAGGTTTTCCTGTTCATTCAGCAGCTTATAAGTTATATCCATCTGGCCTCTCCTAGCCTCATTTAGGCTCATGAGGCCAGATTCAATTTTAATGTGTGTAAGGGTTTCTTCAGCCTTCCCATAAATCAGCAAATGTTTACAAACAAACCTAAAAGGCATGAAACTTTCCCACCTAGAAGACGCCAAAAGATATACAATGTGATTTACTCCCTTGGTCTGACTCAGTTTCATCCATCAAACCCCAAGATTTCTCTGTGTGATGGAGAGGGAAGTCACTCTTCTTTGGAAGAGTAAGAGAGTAATTACAGATCATCAGCTGACAAGAAATGCCGCAGCTCCGCTGAACTGCTGCCTTAGCTGCACAAATTACTTTGCCACTAGTGAAGTGTAACAGCAATGTGTGCTGAGAAACTTCAGGACTAGAAATGACCTTCCACCTTCAGCTGGGCCCCTCAGGTTTTCTACTGCTGCCCACTATGGTCCCCCGCCTGGGCAGAATTTCAACCCATCAAACGAAGCAGTTAATTCAAATACTCCATACATCCTTCCAGGAGTGTGTATGGAGGGTGTCATTCACAACATTGTTCCAAATCCAAACATATTTTTGAAAACCATATTTGCTTAATTTTGGTTTTTAAATAAAAATACATAGAGTGAAAAAAATACTCAAGCTCCTTTTTCAATATTTCCCTAAGTTAATGAGCTGACTGGTAAGTGAACAGATGCATTAAGGCAATAATTTATTCAAATGTCATGATATTTTTGAACAAACATATTATTTAATATGCATTTCATTATTTGCCCAGCTCACATTAGTATTAATGATTGATGCGTTCGTTAGGAAAGGGAAAAGTGGCATCAAATATAATCTGTACAAATTAGATTCACTTTGGAGACCCAACCCAAGTTTTCATGAGAATAAAGACTGTTCTCGGTGCTCATTCTGTGCTGATCATGTGGAAACAAAGCCGGAAGGTGCATAATTTCATACAAGGCCAAGGCAATGTGGGCCAATCTAACATAACCTGGACCGGGACACTGGAACATAGGGAAGAGCAATACCTGTTTGAACGACTGCCCAGCTCACAGAGATTGGAGCCAAAGGGGTTCAGAGATAAACTCAGCACCCATGTGTATAATATGTGCTCACTTTCTGAATATATCATTATTATGCATCTAAACTCTTTAATAAAAAAATCTCTTGGTGATTAAAAACATTCTGGACATAGATCATGAAGTCTATCTTGCCAAACTTTTTAATGGAGCAAAATGTCTGGTTTTCCCTTAGTGTCTTCCCCTCCCCTCCAAAAACTCATCCTAAGTGATTTAAGACTTCAGTAAAGCACCTTAGTAACCTCCAGAAAAATAGCTACCAGCCATCTTCCTTCCTCAGTCACTCTGGTAGGCAGCAACTTCTTCCACATCTCCAACATCAAGGTGTCATAACATCTATTTAAATCTAAATCATTGCTCTAAACTGCATACACCTAACGTGCAAAAACCTTAAAAGCATTTCTAGTCAAGTCCTAATGCAACTAGTTGTGCTTTGTTGTAACATCTGTATGTAAACAAAACCTACTTCTGGCAAGAAGGAGAGATGCGATCACCGAAGCTGTCCACAACTGATGCAAGGACACCTCGCACAAACTGGCCGCTTCGTTTGAATGAAACGCCTGTTGTCCAAGAGGGAGCAGATTCTCAAGCTGTAATTAGCACATTTGTCTTGATATAACCAAAGTAGCCAGAATGCAACACGACTGATGTAATGTGACGTGATGGTTAAAATTAAAAGTGAACACGCCTTTTAATTGGATTGGATACCTGCAAGTAATTCAGACAATGGGAATTTGATTCAAATTTATAGTATTAAATGGCAGCAGATGGACAGTAAAATCTCCGTTGAGTCTGCAAACTGACAAGCACGCTGGGTTTGCCAGATCCCTTCATTAAGTCACTGGTGGCATCAGTCAGGTGCTGATGCATTTCATCGTTAGTAGCGTTAATAGTTTTTGCTTTGCTGTGGGTGAGCAGTGAAATATTCTGCCTGACGGTCTCAGTAGGTTAATTTGGAATTTCATTTGCCTCTTCTAATAATGAAAAATCCTAGCTCCGGTTTAGAGAGGGAGTTTTTATGAGATTTCTGGGTTCAGTACCCAGTAAGCAAAAAGGCCAGCTGATGACAGCTAGACAATGATGCCAGCTCTTCTCCTTTCTGACTGATGGCACCCATCAGCTCAGGATGTGCTTAATATTTCAGTGTCTGTTCCAGATTCCTGGTCACTGTCTGTGGCCTTGTACCCTCCACAAACTTTAAAAACATTCTCTGAGGGAGGATATTTTCCTTTCCCCTTCTTCTCCAGATAGCTCCCCAAAGAAGTTTGCAATTGTGCCCTGTGCTTGAACTATTTCCTCTGCAGACTCAGCATCTCATCTGTATTCACTCATCAGCACTCATTCGTACCTCAACATTGCAATCATAGCTATGGAGATGTTTGTCATCTTTTCCTCTTCTATCTTCAAGCATTTGCAAGAAACCTTATTAACTGGCTGCTCTGGCAAATACACGTACGCACACGTGCAGATGTGCACAGGCACACACGAGCACACATAAACACACGTGCACATTCTACGCAAACCCACAGCAAAAGCAACTTTGTGAACCATTTATTAAATCCCACTTCTCTACAGCTCCGCAGAACCAAATAACAGACAACTTCATGCAAACCAGGTAGGACACCTGCTCTACACTGACCTCTCTGAACACCAAATTAATGCAAGTTAAATGTCTAGGAGAAATAGGTTTTGTATTCATAGCCTCATGTGCTTTAAAACTTATTATGGAAAGAGACTCTAAAGGAAGACGTAACAGCAAAACTAGCCAAGCTCCTTTTTTTTTTTTTTTTTTTTTTGTCGGGGCATTATTTGCATCAGCTTGCTTTAAGCAATTTTCTGAATTTCCATGATCATTTTACAAATTAAATTTTGCAAGTACATAAGAAAGAAACAATTTTTTTTTTTTTGCTGTTACTCATTGACTTAACAAGGAGATTGTTAAATGTTTCTTATGCGCTGTTAGGCTGCACAATTAAGCCTGAAATCAAGAGAAATTTCTCTGACAACCCTTGGTAATAATTTGGGGGAATGATACCTTCTGTTTACTCTCAGTTTTTAGTATGTGTTTGTATATACATGCCCATACTAATCACATAGTGATATACATTAATTAACCAAAAAACTATTCAGGTAGGAATACCAAGGCATACTAAGAACTGTGAACTTCATTGTCTTTGAACATAATTTGAAAATGCCACAAATTCTCTAATGCAACAGAAGTCAGGACTAAATAAACACATACGACTTCTTACAGCCCCATTTGATTCTTCACATTCATTCTTGCTACACAGAGGAAGTAAGAGAGCATAAAACACACTGCCTGTCTGCGCTACCGACTCACACAGAGTGCTGCCCATCATGGTCCCGTACGGGGCAAAAAGAGCCATCACCATGTACTAATTCTTGTCGCTAAACAGCAATTTACTTTTACTTTTTGACTGATGCCTTTTTGTTAACTGGCATAAATGAAACTTGACTGCACTGTAAACAAAAACATCTATCATCTTTTTTCCTGATTGGGAAGCAGTGTGAAATAGGAACAAGGTCAAGTATAAAATACCGGCTGACAACCTTGCAGTCACTTCATCTCCAATGTCTTAGTCAAGACAAGCAAATTATCCCTTAACGTGTCTGTGAACAGAGCCTATAACCTCTATGAATTCAATCCTCATTCTAGGTCTGGAAATTTGGTCATAATAAATTTGTTTTCTGACGCACCGAGTCAATAAACTTAATTTCAAAATTAATCTTTTCAGGCTTCAAACTCACTGGATCCAATTATGAATCCAACCACTGCCTTTAAATTTAATATTCTGAAACTTGGTGGTCTAGTGCTTTTTGCCCTTATGTGCCTCTTTGGTACTTACCTTTATATTAGTTGGCCTATAAAATTAAGTCTCTAAGGAAGGGAGCATCAGAACAGCTCCAACTCTTAAATCTTCAGTTACATACATTAGTACAAAATGCTCCCTTTTCCTGCAACACTTCCTTTTAATTGATATTATTAGGTACAACAGGTTCTTGTTATATACCAGTTCATTACGTGTCCTTAACTACACATACTAGATCAAACAGGATCAGGAACGTAGATTTGGATTATTTTTGTTTGGGGGAGGCGGTGGCATTTTTAGTTTTTCTCTAAATTGGATATAGTCTAAACATGTCACTCTTTGCCTAAAGGGGTAAAAATGCCAATTTTTCCTTCATTTCTTTCTATCTAAATTAGATAAAATTACACTCTGTGCAAGACGCATTATGATTTCAATATATATATACTTCTATTCTTGCAAGGCATGGTTTCTAATATAGGTAATTTTAAATGGTCATCACTGTAGGATATCTGGGGCAAAATTTCCATCCCTTCGAGAAAAGTAACTTACAATTGTGCAAGTCCTTTTCCTTAAAACTTTCTTATCCCAACAACCCTGGCTACGTACGGCTGCAGAGCATGTAGCGTCTGAGCTTCTGGAGCACTAACGGACACAGCTCCACTGGGACAAAAGGCAGAAAGGACTGATGCGCACCTCCGACCAAACTGACGGGGTTTAAACACTCCTGAGGCCTGCAAGGTCTTGCTAAACCTACTGCAGGAGAGGGCTGGGAAGGAGTTTGGGAGCAGTCGGTGCCCACCTAACCTAGGGCTTTTTGGAACACTTTCGTTGCTCTCCGGGAGCACTTCTCAGGCCAAGCCTTCGCCCAGCTGGGAATCTGTGGGCATGCATCATTCATTTCAGGGTGCATTTGCCCCATGTATGGGAGAGGATTTTGATATTAGGATGATGACAAAAATCCTAATCCCGAATTGGCATTCAGGGATGGATAATTTCATAGAATCTTTGAGGTTGGAACAGACCTCCAAGATCATCAAGTCCAACCATCAACCTAACACCACCGTGCCTACTAAACCATGTCCTGGAGTGCCACATCTACATGTTCTTTGGACATCTCCAGGGATGGTGACTCCACCACTTCCTTGGGCAGCCTGTTCCAGTGCCTGACCACTCTTTCAGTACAGAAGTGTTTCCTAATATCCAACCTAAACCTCTCCTGCTGCAACATGAGGCCATTGCCCCTTGTCCTATCACTAATTATATGGGAGGAGACCAACATTCATCTCCCTACAACCTCCTTTCAGGCAGTTGTAGAGAGCAGTGAGGTCTCCCCTCAACCTTCTCTTCTCTTCTGAACAACCCCAGTTCCCTCAGCTGCTCCTGATGAGACTTGTGCTCCAGACCCCACAGCAGCTTTGTTGCCCTTCTCTGGATGTGCTCCAGCAACTCAACGTCCTTCTTGTACTGAGGGGCCCAAAACTGCACACAGCATTCAAGCTGCAGCCTCACCAGTGCTGAGTACAGAGGCAATTTGCAAATTGCAGCATTACTTAGTGCCGTTTTGAGACATTAGTGATGACTTATTCTTTACTGTTTAAACAGTCCTATCATTTTAAGCAAGTGCTTATTACAGCACTTCTTAGCTCGGGGTGGGAGGGAAGACTGCTTAACATGATCCATTAGGAAATTCAAGCCTTAAATGAAGTGACCACAAAGTCCTATCAGCTCCCAGAAATGCAGCAGCTGTACATATTTAATGTAACACAATACTATATTGTTGCGGAGATCCACTGTTTAAAACATACATAAGGCAGGTGAAACGTGACTATTTCACTTCTCTGTTTGAAAAACGAGAAAGTGTAGAGTGGCATAACTTCCCAAATACATAAATAAGCATTAGACTCAGGAGAAGACAGGTACGCTGTTGGACTAGTAATCACAGACGAAAGGTCAGTGGTTAAATCTGAAACTGTTGCAGCCTTTTCTTTTGATCTTATTCCTCAAGACTCTGTTCTATTACTAACAGGTGAAGTGCAAAACAAAAAGCATGAGGGTCTGCTGAACTCTACCGTACCTGTCTTAATTTAACAGCAGCATTTCCTAAATATTCTGTTGTCAGATCATCTAACGTCATAAATACACATGCAAGGGGCAGCTCCAGATTTCCCGTGGTGGGTCAGACCCTGCACAGTTCCAGATTCCACAGGTGCAAAGAGGAAGAAAATTTGACTCTCTGACTTAGCTTCGAAGTGGAGCCAATGTAGCAACCAACACATTATCAATTATATGTTATCTTGTAATGTTTTGCCAAGTCCTCCCATATGACATTTTGTTAATTTGCAGCCTCTTTAGTGAAGAACAGGATATCTCACTGGGATATGATGGCATATGAAAAGATTAGGAACATCTATTGTTATTTAGATATATTCAAAATAATGAATACAGAAAGCTTTCTAGACGGAAATATTCAGCATTTTTTAGCTTCCAGAAGAAGTTAACAGAGGTGTAGGAAAGGGAACCAGAGGGAATGAGATGCTCTAACTCATCCTTTCTCATACTACAAGGACAAGGAGGCCTCCAACAAAGCACATAGGTAATAAACTGTAAGTCAGGTAAAAGGGAACTTTTTAATATATTGCCATGGTTGAATTCATGGTCATAAACTATTACTGAATCCTGCTACTCACGGGTTAGTAGAAGGCTGAAGTACACCTATGCATTATGTTAATATGTATTTATTTTCATTTAATAAGGGATCTAAACCTCCTATCTCAGGATCTAAGCTGTAGATGAAAGAGGTGAAACCACTATGAACTGGTTGTTCTTTCATCTGCCTCCCCAGGGTTTCCCAAATTATCTAGTACTGATCACTGCGGGACACACAGGACCACCTAACTAGGATCACTCACAATGCCTCCATTACTATGAACTATCTTACCCACGTACAGTTGTGACTGAAAGTCACGGGAGCATCAGCTAACGGTGATCTGGATCCTGTCACCCCAGACTGTCTTACACACTGTGAGGCACATTGAACTGCATGCACATAAAGGTACGTGTGTCTATACATACACATCCACGAGAACTGATTTCCAAACAAGAAGCATCTAAGGAGCATGTATTTCCCTCCCCTACACTTTCTCTAGATAAAACGGATGTAAACACTACTCCTCGCAGAAGACTCACGTGACTTTAACTTGCCTGTCTGCTCCAGTAGACATTATGAGCTTGATTCTCCAAGACTGCCACTAAAATTCCACTCTACTGATTTTTGCAACCTAATCCTTCAGGCATTTTTTTCCTTTTTTTTTTTTTTTGACAGGATGATGTGACCCAAATTTATAAAGGAGGGTAATCTGCTGCAACATTGCATCCTGAATCTAGGATCCATATGTACTTATTTGTTATCACCACAGATGTAAAAGTCCAGATTTAGAGACCTGAATTCAGTTTGAAATTGACAGGCTTTGGATGTTCTGTAGTGTGAGGGGAAAATGGCATCACTTAGAAAACCAAAAAGTAAAGAGTTTTATGAATAATAAATATTTCTAAGACAATAAAGGCTATCTAAAGACTCACACTATTAAGCACCAAAAGGACAGTTACTTTTTCAACAACTGAAAATGCGGGAGCGTTCTTTTGTTACTTTTATTTAAATGACATATTGCACATTCTGCTACAGAAACAGCTGCTGAAGTAACCTAGAGGGCATTTTCAGTCACTGTACTTCAGCGATTACAGCAATTTTTGTAAACATTCAATATTAGGATTGCATTCTAATTATAGACAGAGTTAAATTTAAATTGAGTAGGAGGGGTTTGCACGCTACTCGAGATGTTCTAACATTGCTTACTCCAAACTAAAACATGTATAATGTCTGAATTTTGCAGCAATGATCATTTATTAGTAATGATACACTTTAAAAGAATGAAACTACAGCTCACTAGCAGCAGTGGGAAGATGTTAGCTATTGTGACGGGGCCCAGACTTAGGCCCCGAAAGCATCGACCCACTGCCCATCATCCCAAGGCTGTGGGACTTAGTGGCCTTGTCATACACAACCCTCCTCTACTCTATTTCCATGATTCCTCCTCTCGGTTGTGTACGTGCAGCAAGTATTCTGAGACGCTAAGGCCAATTTGGACTTTTATGTTAGTGCTCATTAGTATTTAAATTCCCTGACTCTCACAAAAGCCAAGCATGGAGCTGAAGGAAACTGAAAGAAAGAAGGTTAGTAAAGGGCTGACAGTCCAACAGACAATACAGATGGAAAGAGGAGTGACTAGGTGAAACAGAGAAAACAAAAGAAAAGAGCTTCTCTTAGATGCTAAATGAGACCCAGGCTGGGCCTGATTAAAGCTATATCTACGTAGGTTACATCTTTCCTTATTTCTCTTACCTTGTTTCTCTTGAAATATGCTCTTCGGCAAGCTGCAAAGCACTTCTCGCTGCAGAAGCATTTCACTTCACTTCCCATACTCAGGGAATAGCGCTTGATTCCAACTTTCTGGCACCAGGCACACATTATTTGTACATTTGACACATCATCTTCTACAACAAAAATATAAGAACAATGTTTATATGAGATGCAAACACCTTCCTCAGACATCTGCACACTTACTCTTAGATACAACCAGCACCAGCTCATCTTATTTCTAACTTCCTCACTGCACACTTACTCTTAGATACAACCAGCACCGGCTCATCTTATTTCTAAGTTCCTCAATGTCTGAGAGGGGAACCGTGCATGCTTGTGATCACCAGCTTCATCCTCAGGCAGCCGGTGACCTGTGCCAGCCAGGCTTGGCAAATTGGCAAAGCTTCTAAGATGGCTGGAAAAGATTATTAGCTCAAAAAATGGTGCACTGCTGAAAAGCTCTGGAAATCTCGAGAACTTTTTAGCATGTTTAAGAGTGGACAACTCTTTATTAAATGAGTAACCAAGTCTAGAGGGTTAATGAGTGTTGCTGCTTTGCCCTTGTTACTTACAGTCTGTTGTAGTGAGCCCCTGAGATGTTCTGCTCAGCAAGCTGGTGATAAAACACACTAGGAAGGTCCTGCACCAAGGCAGGTCTCTAACAAGAGCCCTCTTCCAAATAAGGAGGAACACAAAATATCCCTTCTCAGTGTTGTTTTGAAACAAAGACTAGCACACAAAACAGGGAGCTTTCATGTTAATACAGCAGCCACAGAAACACAGACTCCAGCAAGAAGGAAGATGTAGCACTGTGGTAAAGTCTGCCAGGTTACTTTCCAGTCTTCATGCTCATCAGTGAAATTTTAATTCAGACAGAGTTCCTGAGGCTCTTTCGAGCTCTTCTCTAATGTGAGTTAGGAATATGGCATGTATGCCTTCTGCCACTTAAAAAAAAAAAAAAAAAATAGGGCTTATTACTGAAGTGCTTGTGATATCCTTGTGTGGTCATCATTAACACCCCAGCTTCACAGATGGGGCAGTGAACAGTTAAGCCTTCTAAACAGATCAAAACCGTAAGTTAGCAGGAATCGTTTTGACTTAAAATTCAGAATTCTTCAGTTCTTATGTCCAGTCTACGATACAGTGTGGCCTTTCAGTTACAGACAGCAGCCATTGTCTGACTTCTGGAAAAAAAAAAAAAAATCCCTGAAGACTAATTGTTAAAGCAGTTCCTGGTCCATGAGCTGTGGAGAATTCATAGCTCAGAGAGTCTGTCATGCAGCCATCCCATTTCCCTATAAAGGATTTGTTTTTGAAGCTATGCTGTCATCGTTCTGTAAAATTATTGGCAAACTAATTTTTAGCAGAGTGATTTGGCTCCTTTCCCCAGCTATCATAACTCAGAACTACGTGCTGCATTTTATTCACCTTAACGGAATAAATACTGCCAGTTTAATAACTTTTTTCCTTCCACAAACTGTGTTATGATTTATAGCTACAAATAAAATTGTACAATGTAAAATAATGACCTTTTAGTTTTAATCAGACCGTCTACCTTTAAACCTATATTTAAGGCTCAGTTATAACAGAGATTTGTGTTTAATGTATTTTATCACTCACCCTTTCGAGTGGGATTTGCCAATGTTATAAATGTTTTCATATACTGAACATCATGGGAAATCAAAACAATTTGGCGAAAATAATCACAAGCCATCTATAGGGTCAAGAAGCCTGCCCTTGAGCTGGTTGTAATCTCAGCCAGAGGCACAGGAGCGCCGGGTGCCATTACGGCGGCGTTGCATGGTGCTGTCACAGCTGTCTCTCCGGACCAGTATTGGTGAGGACGCTAACTGCTGCAGCACAGCCCAAGAGCTCTTCCCACCATTTTTATCCTGAGCCATTTGAAGTACTAAGCTTTTACAAAGGTACCCTGATTCAGCTACTTTTGCACCATAATAAACCAATTCCTCGCAGTCTGAACTTGGCCCTTTGAATATATCAGGACAACAGAAGATTCTGTGAACGAAAGGGAAGAGATGGTAACGTCTTGTTTCAGATAACAACAACATATATTCTCCTACTGATAACAAGTATTTTATCTCCGTAAAACAGAATATCTACCAGTGATACCTTTCTAATAGCCTTCATTTCTGGTGAGAGTAACTGTCATAAACGAAAAAAAGAAAATTACAGAGCTGAAAGAGAGTTCACCGGCAAGGCAGGTGCTGGAGTAGCTCTTTTTGAAGCATGCTGGCTCATGTGGGGCACAGTTTTCAAGGAGAAGCACAGAGCTCCGCCATCAGGATTCTCAGGGGCTTTCATGCATGACTTCATAGGGGAAGGACCTCAGCTACCACTCAGCTCCTGTCCACTGACACCCATGAACAGTCTCCCATGGGTGATCAGAAAGACCATACAATTGTCCATTTTCAAGTACACAGCATCCCAGCAGCAGCAACAACTGTTTACATGGAAGAGCCGCATTACACACTTCTCTGCAGGAGGTTATGCGGGATGGTCAGGCCAATCCACCTCCTTCTGCCAAAGACTTCCTCTAAAACCCTGGCAAGAAGGGGAGAGGAGAGGGAGAGTTTTTGTCTCTGTCAAGTTTTTGTCCTCCCATACCCTGACCAGCAGAACCTCACCACCGCCTCATGAGGAATCCTTTGAGGCAACATTGCTTCACTTCTGGTCTATAGATCTGACAGTCAATAAAACAGCAGAAAATGGTCTACAAAATACAACTTCCAGCCACTCTTTGTACTTTCAGGAAGAGACAGCTGATATTCAGAAGGCATCGTCAATATTAATCAAAATGTTCATCATTTTGAAAGAAGGAAGGGAGAAAGGGAGGGAAAGAGCCTGCCTAAATATAGAGAACTTGAACTATTTCTCTCTTCTACTCCCTTCTCCCTCAGTCATGAAAGAATGGTCATATACAATATAGCCCTTTTAATAGTAGTAGTAATAATAAAACTAGATGCCTTTTCCATTTAAATACTCAGGAACACTGCTACAAAAGGATTAGCTAAGTACAGCCACGTAAAGCAGCCAGGAAAAGCAGTACTTTAGAGCATGCACTCCTGGAACAGCACATGAATAGGTACCTTTTAAGTCACTTTTGCTCCCTCAGGTGTACATTTGCCCAAGTACATTTTGGATGCAACTCTGACTTCTTGTAATGCAACTCATCAGGTAAAAAAAGAAAACATCCAATATCACGAGACTATTTCCTCACGGACCATCAGCAAGAGCCCTGTGCGGCCCAGTGGGAGGAAGACTTGCTCTAAAACCAATTCCTTTCTTTTAGATTCAAGTGAAGCTAAGAAAGGCAGAGAAAAGGACCAGAGCCACGCCCTATGGCTTATGGGTGTGGATGACAGCTGGAGTCAATGATAAAGGGCCAAACTTGATCATGTGCTTTCCTTCTTGACACTGGTTGCAGTAGAGATCTGAGCAGAAGTTGTGAAAATAACGAATAGGGATGCTTCATTACAGTGTTTTAAGCTTAGTGAGCAAAAAAGAGGACTGCAACATTAACAGAAAAGTAGTAGTCCATTTATTTCTACCATTACAGTCCACAGCAGTGGGAAGCAATAACTTTAAAAAAAAAAAAAAAGATTGTGTGAAATAAGGAAAGCCAAAGCCTGGTGATTTATTCACTGTTTTTTGCTGAACACGAACTGGAATAATCCGAAACAAGTAATTCAAATCTTCCATTCAAGATAAGATTCCTCTGACTTTTTCACAGCCTTTTGTTTCGTAAGGCCAAATTCTTTAAAAATCACTTTACCAGACTCTTGCCCTCCTTTCAGGAAAATGTATCAAATCTCCATCCCTAGAGCACTCAGCAAGAAGAACCTACTGCAACAAGAAAGCACAGAAGCGGAGAATTACAAATCCAGTAGTTTGAGACTGCTCATCTGTCTTGAATCTTCTAATCTTTTTCTGATTAGGTCTGCATTAAGAAAGCTTCTCCACAATAATTACATCGGTATACTGTATTGACAATGTTCTCCTTTGCTCACAGACAAATTTTTGCTGGTACTCTAGCTCAGCATATCCGCTTGAGTAACATGAGCTTATCCTGACAGCATGCCCATGTCCATCATCTGAGCTCTTGCTGGAGAAGCTCTTGTGATGAAGATCATTCACCATCATTTTCAGGACTCACATTGCTAGGCTGACACGTGTTTGTAAAGCATAAAAATAACATTTGTAAGTCTCAGGACAGATCATTTTGAAGCGAAAGAAAACACTTTTTAACAACTGCATTTTTTTCTCCATCTGGGCTTGCAACTTCATGACCTACTCTTGCAATGTACTTTGCACGTTCTCAGATCTGTCACACTTATGACAGGTAGCGTGGGTCCTCATACAGGTGAGACAAAGAGGAGCTGGCGCAGAGACAATTGAATAGTAACAGGAGAGTTTTCAGCAGAACACCCGTACCGCTGTCTTCCATAATTGCACCAGGTAATAGAAAAGACATATTTCTTCCACATACAGCACAAGATCTGAATTTCCAGCCTCTGCTTTTCTGAGTTCTCAACTTCATAGGGAGAGCTATTGTGGGAGTTCCAGCATCGTGTTTTTCTGCCCCTGGGTTGTGTCATTACAGGTGGAAGAAGTACTCCCTGAACCCACCGCACAGATACCGTTCAGATACATCTCCTTGTGGTTTTTAGCCTGTGTGTTTTTCATAATGAACAATGCAATAAACACAGAGTGTTTGCAGTGTTAAATCATGTTCCCAAAGGGAGCAGTTTGTATAACAAGATAAAATTATCACATTATAATAACTAAATATGCATCAGTCTAAAGCATGCTTCAATTAATCATCAAAAGTTTGTACCGCCTCTTTAGGTCTTAATTAAGCAGAATGTTTGGTTGGTTTTTTTTCCTTTCAAACTGGTGTGAAGGAGCTGCAGAAAATTGTTCCTCTTAAACCCAACGAGCAGCAGTTTAGACTAATCGATCTTATATGGTGCCATAATTTGGAGACGTGGGGGAAAGAGAAGGCAGGCAACACGTACAACAGAGTAAATCTATCATCCACAGCTCTGTCCCTTTATCTAAGCAAACCAGCATAGCCTACAGTGTTTAGGAGGATGATCCTAAAATCCCTATAATACTGGAGTTAAATCCTGATCAGTTTACTAACTTTCAGGCTGCAACATTCTACCAATACAGTTTTGAACTAACTGATACATATTTTCACTTTTAACTCAGTTTCAAGACTTTGGGTGAAACTAAATGCAGCTACAGCTCTAATCCTGCAGATTATGACGATCCATGGGCAGGTACTCTAAAATCTTACTTTCCACATTTCCTTGCAAGAAATTAAGCAGGCGATACTCAACTCTTCTGGCAAGAAGAAAAAAAAAATCACTCCTGAAGGTGCCCAGTCACAGTACTGAAGACCAGGAGGGCACAGGATTTGGGACTGCGATCTCAAAGTGTATGCCCCCCTGGACTGAATGAGCCTGTGTGAAAACTGTGTCTTGGCTGTGGTTGTATCTGTGATGGGATACAAAAAATATTTTAGCACTCCATCCCTCCTCGGTGTCTCCCCACCACCCATCTCTTCCTAGCATGAGTTTCCTTCCACCACAGCTATCAGAAGCCATGTCTACCCACTACTGCTTTCTTGTGTTCTCCTCTCTTTTTCTCTTTGATGTGTCCCACTTCATCACATAGGCAGTTTGGAACCCAGGGTTTTTTGGGGGGAGCTAGAATAGGCCTTTTACCCCATGCTGGGAGCTCTGCTCAATCCACTGACATACATCTTTAAATACTTTAGCTGCTTTCACTACTACTTTCTAATGACATACTGCAAAACTTCCTTTTTAAAGAAATTACATCTTGACTCTAGTATCTGCAGCATTAACAATAAGGGTTCACTATTTCCACCAAGACCTGCCAGGATTTCAGAATGGTTAATTCCGAGTTACTTACTGCCTGCTCCTGAAAGCCCAGCTTCCCATTGAAGAAAATGTGTTTGGATTTTTCACCCCAAAGCAGCTCCTGAGGTGATGAATCCAAGTAGAAGAACTGTTTCATTTTTCTTACATCCAAATTAATCACAAACTAAAAAATGAACAACCAAAACTCCTGAGACATTGCTGCAGAACCCCTTGTAACAGCACTTAGGTGGTGATCCTCTAAACAGATAGGGTATGTGACAAACTTAAGGTACCAAAAGTGTCTTGAAAAAAGTAATTATGAGAAGGTTAAAAAACAGGGCTGACAATAGAAAGCTCGCTGCATCCATTGCTATGGAAATATCTCAGGGGCTCTACAATGCGTTTCCTTTTAAGGACCAGTCTCTTGAAGTTCACTACTCTGCCAATAAAGCAGAGTGTCCCAGCTCCTTTTGAAAAATAATTTTGGGGAACCACCGCTTTCCTACATTTTCTGTGCATGACTTGAGGCATATTCTCATGCACAGCTCAGTAGGGACTGAATGCACAACACAAATAAAACCTGGCATTCAGGCAGGTTTTAAACATGCAAACAAAACAAGCACCTATTTCAGCTAATGGGAGGGGAACCCCCTCTGCATTTTTAACACAGGCTCTTAAAGCACATACGTGGACTTTGTGATTTTCTTTTTAGCACAAAGGAAACACTTGGCCCTCCACAGAGAGCAAAAGACATCAACGGTGGGCTAGATGGGGCAGGCATCCTGACAACCGCTGGCATTTTAAAACACAGGCGCTAATAACCCTACGATCAGTGTAAATTAGACCATGTTTCAAACGGAAAACAAGAGAAAGAATTTGAAGAGTCGTGACTATAGGCTTTGTGGCGGTCGTCTTTTATTAGACAGCTAAACCTGCAGTTAGAGAAATCGTAATGCTGTTTAGCTACTGGAATAAGACTTGGGAAATACTGAAGCAGGATCCAGAGCTTAGTAAAATGAAAGTCTCCTCAATATATAGGCTTAATGAGATCTGATAATACGGTCTTTATTGAAGGAAAATTGCCACTGGGTTCCACCTGAAATCAGATTTCTTGGCACTGCAGTCGTAGAACCAATTCCTTGGTGAATTTAGACAGATGACCTTTGAAATAATTTTTACTGCCCTGCTAACTACCATTTAAAACATCTTTTCTGCTTCCAGATTCCTCCAATACAATTTAAATACTGAGAGAGGTTACAGTGGGCAGTTCCAGAGCATTCATAGGGCAGCGACTCTGCTTAGTCCCACGTGTCGCGGTGCATCAGCCCTGCTGACACACCAAGTTACTCATGTGCACTTATATTTACAAAAAATCCCATAAACTTTAACTCTAAAGTTACATTAAGCTATAATGCAGAAAATTACTTGTTCCTTTCTATAAAATATCTAATTACTCATTTTAGCATTTGAATATGACATTTCCTTGCCAACACAGGTCACAGGCCTGTCTTACAAGGTACTTGGCACTGGAAATGCTCCTCCTCCTCCTTAAAGACATTTTGCCTCATTAGTTCCTCCAGCCCATTCCTCCTTCATTTTTGCTAGTTCCTGATAACTTTTGGTACAACCCCAATCATTATCATTCGGAAAACACCGAACCAAACGTTATATAGAGGCATCAATCTTCAGATTGGAGGATTTAAATCCCTTTTCCTTTCCCAAATGTGCTCATTAATTTGTGAAAACCCTAGGAGGGAGCAGGTTTTTTTCCTTATACTTTTTTCCCCTGTGGAAAGCTCAACCAACTGTACAGTACCATCCTCTCTGCCTCCTCTTCCACCGTGTCCCTTGACAGCGACCTCCCCTCGCAGTGTAGCATGGCCCAGAGTCGTGTTTGAGGTGCTCAGAACAGCCGGTGTACTCTGTGCATCACCCGTACACACAGGCAGGCAGGAAAGGGAAGGCTTTTGCCGACACCCACGCTCAAAGGCTAGACCAGACAGCAGTAGTACCTCCCCTACCGGGGCACTGCCATGGGGATCACAAGAGAAAGTAAATCAAAGAGCACTTTTAAGAAAAACGGGGAAACTGAGACACCATAGCCTCCAGCAGGTACCGGGGGAAGGAGGCAGCATGTTCTCACCTGCACTGAGAGAATGTTTTGCATTCTTCTTTGATTAATCTTGATTTTAGCCTTCCTTCATCCCATGTAACAATAGCTGTCCAAACTTGTCTGAGTGAAAGGGCAGAGTCACCCTAAGTGCCCTCAGATTTACTCTGTCCCCAAGGGCTGCAGAATAACAGTTCAAGGCCAGGCTGGATGGGGCTGTGAGCAACCTGATCTGGTTGAAGATGTCCCTGCTTCTTGCAGGGGGGCTGGACTAGATGACCTTTAAAGGTCCCTTCCAACCCAAACCATTCTATGATTCTATGATTCTATGCTGTATACTATGGCCTTATATGCTGCACAGCTGTGGTGGGATTTCTATTTCTAGACTGTTCCTGGCTATTGCCTTTTTATTCCTTGCTATTTCTATGTAATTTTTTTTAACTGAAAAATATACTTTATTTACGTAGCTTCGCAGAAAACAAGCATCTTCTAACACCAAGCAGAACTAATCTTAGCATCAGTTTGTTGCAATGGGTTGTACTTGAGATTAATCCTGAAGATCACTCAGAATCTGCTGCTGGCACTAAACTTAGCTACCAGCCCGCTGGGCAAGAAGGATGGTTATCAGCCACAAGGAGACTATTACACCAGCTCTCTGGAGGCTACACTGACTTCTTATTTGCTTCGAGACACAGGTCAGATGGCTGATGTCAACTGATGAAGTCCCGTTTGATTTGGGCATTGCCTGAGCTTGGTCTGTCTACCTGGTGGTGCAGGTCAGCGGAGTGCTCTTGCAGACAGTCTCCAAATGTGAGTAACCAGCATCCTTCTCGTGGAAGCTTCCCATAACTGGATTTAGTATCCTCCACTGATGTGCCATAACCTGTGTCTGTGGACAGTCAGTGAACCACATAGGCCCATGTCTTTAACTCAGGCTTTTTCAGGTGTAATTTGGGGATATAGCAAGGAGAGAGTGTCTTTATCAGAGCTGTTTATATTTGGTCAGGTAGCAGTCTAATGTTTTCCAGGATTGTATAAGCAAATGTTTACCTAATATTTCATTTGACTAAACCAGAAAGTAGAATAGCTTGGAGATAAAATTTTAGTTAGACTGTTCAAAATTATTTGGTTTTCCATGGAAAAAAACACCTCCCACCTTATCGTAAAACAAACAGGAGAAAAAAAAGGTAATTTTGATAACTGTTAGAGGTTTTAGCCTGTTCATTCAAAGCATGAATGCAGACAGGACACTGTTCAAACTTTTCCAGCACACTCAGGGAAGACCTAATCTGCTGAAATCTTCAATGACTGCTTCCTAGACAAAGTTCAGGATCACTACTCCCTCCCCCTTCTTCTTGAGCTGGTATCTCTTTCTAATACCAAGAATCATACCTGCCTCCCTGGAAATCCTGTTCCCCTCAGCTTTCTGATTGCCTTCCCCCAGTGCCTCTCCTGCCTCTGCAATTGCTACATGAGTTCACCTTACAGAGAATCCTTCCTATTTCTTCCTTCAGGCTTCTGAGAGCATCCCCTGTGCTCTGCTCTGTCTCTTCTTCCTCTTACCTGTAGAGAATCTTATCTGCAAAAATTATTCAACTAATAATTCATCGTGACTGTTTCTTGGATCTGCTTATCCTCTCCAGACCATTGCTCTCCTGTCCAAATGAATACCACAGCCTGTCTCTCTGACACTTCTTTACTGGTGCAGACCTTTCAGTTCAAGATCAATATAGCAAGAATTAAAGTCTTAATAATTTTTCCCTGAGTGCTCACTCCATATTATTTGCTTAATATCAGTGGAACGCACTGTCATTTTTCCTGTCCTTCAGGTTCATGATCTAGATATCATTTTCGTCTGTGGGCACTCTCTTTTGAGCTATATTTAAATCTTGTAGATTTTTCTTCTGTACAATATTTAAAAGCTTTCCCCATCCATCCACAAAGTCTGGACTCATCCTGATTCTCAGCATCTCAGTCACCGCAGTGCATCACTACCTGGTTTTCTCTCTGGCCTGTAATGTACCCTGGTCCTATGAGTGTCCATTCAAAATGGCCTGCAAAGATCCCTTTCTCTGCCCAGCATTTTAATTTCGAAGCTTTCTCTTGAACTCCTTCTGTCTCTCCCTCCTATCCCCTTTCTTCATCTATTAACTCAATCAAATATAAGCTGCTTTTGTTCTTGTAGCAGGTCAGTCACAGCCTGTCTCTCCTCCATGTTGAAAATGCTGACTTTCAGCTTTAGCAATTAATGACCTGAGTCTTTTCAATGTGCCTGCTCAACTCAAAGAAGCACCTTTGTGCCGTTTCCCAAGTTGCCCCCTGAGCTTGTGAGGGGCTCTGAGAACACATCTCCAGAGTTTCTCTTGTCTGGCTTTGTACCACTCTGAAGTTTTCTGCTTTGATGTAGTGCCCACAAAACGGTGTCAAAGTGCAGTGCCAAGACCACTGCCTCGCACACTGGCTCTCCTGGTTCCTTTGTACTCCCTTTTGTACTTGTATTCACCAGTTGCTTCTTGCCAGGCTCTTTGGGGTGATCATGACTAGGGCACCTACGCCCTAAGATAAAACAAAACAATTACTACCAATGCTTATTGCAAATCCCACAAAGGTTGTGGTTCTGCTCCCCTCCGGTCCTCTCAAACTTTGCTCTCTAGAACAAAGGTGAGAAAAATACATATGCTCGTTTGCTCAGAAGTCATGGTAATCTAGCGCTCATTACTGATCATGGGATAAAGTCAGCTGAGGCACAAATTATGTGTTCATATCTCCTACGCGAGTAAAACAACAATATTCATTATGAATTATTGAACTAAAAACCTAAAGTTGAAAAATATACTTATGAAAAGCCTTCTCTGTGCATTACCCTTACCAGTACGTTTGAACACGGGATCACACACAGTAGCTGGACAGGCAAAGAACAGAAGGCAGTTGACTTGGCCAAGGTTCCCCTGTGTCCCCTTAACTAGTGTTGCTGTAATTTGTTTTTGTACTTCATAGTTTCATCTCCTCCTGCTTGTTTGATGTCATAAAAATCCAGCAACTGTGGCAGTTTGCACAATGCATGTTATAGCTTTATGTTCATGTACCACAAATTCAGCATTCTGGATTCATTCACGACTCAGATTGGAAGAGAAAATAGCTCGGGATGGCACAAGCCCTTGATTAAAGCTTTAGGGCCAAATCAACAACAGCTGAGGATCCAGCCCATATGGCCCGAGATCTTTAGCTGTGTAAAGGCTGCAGGAATGGGCCCAAATAGCTTTGGTAATTAGCAAATACCGTATAAAATAGATGAAAAGTCTTTGGCAGGCAATGCATATTGAGTAACATTGGAAAATTATTCACAGCATATTAGTATACTTCTTTAGAGATAAAACTCTATGGCATAAAAATAATTTGGGAGGGGCAACTGTAGTCTCTCATATGACTGTCAACAGGTAAACAATTTGTTAGTCCGATCGGCATTTTACAGTTACCTTTAGTCAATGCAACAAAGGGCAGAGGTGACCACCTAACACTTGGGAAAGGATCCTACAAGCTGTTCTGCCCCTGCAGTAGTGTCCTCGCACCCAGTGGGGACTCTTTAGCCAAGCTGCCGTCCTGGGTGTGGAGAGCTACCGTTCTTCGGTAGGTATTGCAGGTCACCCTGTACTCCTCAGGGCCTCGGTCACCCAAAAGCACCCAGAACAACACCCAGGGACGCCCAGGACTGAGCCTGCTGCTATCTACATTCACCAATTATTGCACCATGTACAGCAGTAAACAATAACATAGCAATTAATCACCCTGGTGTAGCCATAAGAGTTACTTTCACAGGTCACTGTAAGCAGCATGCAGTGCGGAATACATCATTTTTCACACAAACTATGAGGAATGGCATGTTATAAAATCACTTCTGATAAAAATCTAAGGAAAATGTAAAACATCGCAGTGCAGTCTCCGGGGTAGAGTTAAGATCATATTAAACCCTCAAGAGACAACGGTCAAGGATTTCAACCAGAATCAAGAGACAGTTTTAAGCTTGTTAACCTGGTATAAAGACATGATATTGATTTGATGGCTTTGTCTATTTTGCTGTTTCCTTCGTAGACCCTATTTTTAATGTAGTCATCTTCCATTAGTTTATTTAATGGCTTTATTCATCAAAACAAGATTTTTTTTTTTTTTTCAGAAAGCAGAGGTTGTTGAAGTGCTGAGAGTATAATCCAGCACACACAGTGTCACAAGCAGCACAGGTCTGCTGTCATTGTGCTTGCAGAAGTTTTTCAAGAATAGTAACAAACAAAGTCACTCTCCCACTCTGTTCTAAAAGCTCCCTGTGACCGGTTTTTAAAGATTTTGAAATCAGCTCTCTTACAAAAACATTATAATCTAGCAATCTCAGGACACGTGTCAATGACAGTTACCATTTTTAAATGTTCATTAGCATTTACCTGCTGGTGGCTTTATGAAAGGTGGTGGAATTAATGGGACAATAATAGGTACATTCCCGTGATCCTTGGACCCTGCTGGTGAGTCTGAAAGCCCATTTCCTGTGGCAAGCCCTGGGTAGCCTGGGTTTATATTGTATGGTGAAATAACACTGTCCTCAGGTAATTTTGGTTTTGGCAAAGAATTTTCTGTAAAACACAAAGAACACATTGTACAGTATGGCAAATATATTTCTTAAATGCCCCGACATACTTTCACCAGTCTGTTCATTAAGTTACTTACCTTAATACAAGAAGGGTGCACAAAACCTCCCAGATATTTTCCCTTCTAAAAAACAGATACTTTCCAGCATTCTTCAGAAATACTCCATTTTTTTTTAAACCAAACTCACACTAAACACAACTATACTTTTTTTTTTTTTAAAAAGGTGGGATTATTTTGTCATACATACACGTAGTATGCCTGATTTAATCAATGACACCCAATTCCTGTCTTTCACTTCTACTGTTTGCATGGTGATCACACTCAGTGTGTACTGTGACTTCACCAATACAAGAAGCATAGACCAAAAAATAAAATAATTCTCTCTCAATAATATGATGGGTAGTAGTAATGGAAAGGATTTAAAGAAAGGAACAAAACACTGAAATCACAGCAAAGTTTGCATGAAATGATGATGGTTATTATTCAAATTCTTTAATCCCAAATCACCTCAGAATTCTTATTTGTAGCAATTTCTCTAATGTACCTCAGTTAGCTATGGGACAGGACTAAATCCTTATTATTCTCTCTCCTCCCATCTCTCAGAAAGAGAAACACACTTTTTTCCCCTCCCACAGACTGCAAACACCAAAAATTTCTACCTGGCACAGGTATTTAACATCTTTGTTTGGTACATAGAACATGTGATTTGTAACATGTGTCTATGAAAAAAGCATGTCACAAATTTCAGCAGGCATAGACTGGAACCACAAATCATTCAATCAAAGATCTTTTTATTACAACATAAATAAATGAATTGCATTACCTACACAGGAACAAGTTCCTTCAAAGGTGGCTTAATAACACTGCATTTTCAATGAAAAATAAATGCTGATCACCAGTGTCACTACAGAACTAACAAGCTGCAAATATGAATTTTGGACATGATTAGATTGTTTCACTTTACCTCTAACTTTTCCACCTTTTTTCTTGCCATCTCTCTGTCAGAGCCGGTCTCTCTGGTATCGGTACTCACTGAACAGCACTGAATATTGCTGCTGGCCATGAGAAAAAAAAAGCCAAACACTGCTGGCCACAAACACAGCAAAAAGTGGCAGTCCAAAAGTGTAAAAGCTGCTGCGATTTCTTCTGTTTGTGTCACCTTTGAGGAACTCTTGTTGAATAAGTTAAGATGCAGCCATTTCTTACTCTTCTCATTACTCTGACCACAAGTCCCTACCTGCTTGCTGTGGCTGAGGAGTCAGAAGGCAGCAGCTGAACAGCTGAACAAAAAGACTGGGTCCCATCCTTCACATTTTGAATTATCTCATACTACAGTACCTGAAGATCCAGTACTGTCCCAAAGAAATTCCTGAAGAACTTTACAGCACTTGCAGAAGACAGCATGGTACAAATATCCCTGAGAAGCCTTTTGTGAATGTTCCCATCAATTCCCACATGCGTTGTAAATATTCCAGCTCAGAATCTTTCAGCATTTTAAAAAGCCATAGGCCTAAAAGCCTTAGTTTTGAAAGCAAAAGGGTTCCTTATAGCTACACAGTTAAGAAGTGCTCTTTTTTCCGGGTGTGAGCAGTTTATCAGTACCACAGGTACCTGACTTTCTACCAACTCACTAAAGGTATTATTTGTGAAGATAGATTACTCAATGCCTACTAACAGCAATTCTGTCAAGTTATTTTTGTTGTACCCTATTGGCTTCCTTGTACTAGAAGGCACTCTCCGATATTTTTATTTAAACCAACCAGGAAGCAAGCAGCAGAACATGCTCCTCAGTCCACGCCAATTCAGACAGGTTGAGATATTAATCCTGCTTTGCGTGAACACAGAAACATTAAGTCTCATTACCTTTGAGAACAGAAATGTGCTGGCGGCTTTCCCCGTCTGCTGAGTAGTTCCTGAATTCAATATCTTCTCCATCTTTCAATTCAACCTTATCATAACCATACCAGCCAAGGAGTTCATTCATAGTGTTTTCTGCAAAGTTCTGAAAGAGAAAAATTACCTACTTATTTATGTAATCAATAACCATTTGGAAGGAAGGGAGGACTGCATAAATCGAACCGTATCTGTGCTACACGAGGAAGTGTCAGGTTTGGTCCACCTCCTGAAAGACTAATGCTCGTTTCATAAGTCAAGTGCATAAAGTGTAATGCATTTAAATCTCCGACTGGCACATGTAATTATGACAGGGACTCACATGTCTGTAATTTAAAGAAAATGAAAAGGAGAGTTATTTATGACTTCTGCTCTGGCATTCAATGTCAGAAATATTTTAACATACGTTCATCACACAAACTTGTCTGTGTTGCCATAAAATATTTAAGACTGCAGCAAGAGAATAACAGAAAACTAGGATGTTTTTCAACCAGCAGTTAATCAATCTTACTGTGCTACAGTCCTTTCAGCTGGAGCAGGTCACTGACACAATTACAGTTCCTTGAGGTGCCTATGATCCAAATCAAATAAAATCACAGCAAAGACCTTTCTCCTCGGAGTTATAAGCCCTTACATAGTCAAATCACTTAAAAATTCTTCTACCATGAAAGTATTTCACCATAATATTTCAGACAAATATCTCTTATATTTGTTTAAGAAAATCTTTCTCAGTTTTGCCATATTTCTTTTCAAACCAATTTCCGAGCAGCCATGTGGTTATATTTTATGTTTGCATGGAAATGCAAAATATGGAACATGACTGTCATAACCCTCAAATTCTATTAAAAACACAACCTCTAGGTCATGTGGCAAAAATATTTCTGCAGAAAACGCTCATTACTAGGCCAGGAGATTTAGTGGAGCAGTTAAGAAATCTGCAGCCAGGCAACAAAGCTTTCTGAAACCAAATAGTGCCATGGAGCTCTAGGGCTTACAGATTTAGGAAACTACCAAAGGAAACCAGCTAATGGATTACTGCAATGGCAAAGATCAGTTTAAAGCAGTACGACAAATAAAATGAAATGGAAAAGCCACACATAAAGCCTTTTTGATTTGGTCTTCGCAGTTCTTTATTATCACTCTTTTAAAACAAATTCCAAACTTCATTTTCCTGTAAGATCTTGACATCTAAAATAATGCCCCTGATAAGCACCGTCTTCTGGGACCCTGGCTACCAGCAAAGGAATAAGGAGAATACGACACCAATTCAAAACAAATGGCACGTGTCAAATTTGCAGGTTGCTAGATTTTTGTCTAGTAACGGCTCAAGCTTAACTTTTGAGTGGAAGCAAGCCTAGTGATAGAACGCCGCAATTCTCCAGTCACCTAAACAAACAATTGCTTCCGAATTCAAGGCTACAGCGGGGACCCTGCCCCAGAACGTCAGAGCCCTGCACTGCTGCTGGCTCATTCATCACTCCAGATCGCATAGGTGTTCCTGTCACTCACGGAGCGCTGTAAAGCAGCCGTAAGCAATAAAAACAAGCCATTTGTACTCTTCCAGGAGTATCATCTGTGTGATTGTGCTACAAACACACATTTCAGGAAAAGAAAAACCAAAACAAAAACCCACTTCTCTCACAGCACTTAAAGTTTCAACACACTAACCCTGTCCCTAACCCATGGGAACTCAACAACGAAATGACCTGGAGATGGGGAGCGAAACCTTGCCACTGCAGCTCACCCAGAATGACCTGACAGGGCCCGTGGAGGCCCGAAGGCAAGCTCTGCCAGCTTCCCTCACTTTGCTAAATTTCAACCACGGCGATGCAGCCCTAGAGAGCAAGGTAGAGACCAATTGGCAAAGTCTTCCTGACTTAAACCCCATGCAACCCAATTAATTGGGTAGCTCTAAATTTGCCTTCTGTGGATGCTTTGTGTTTTATTTGTACTCTTGATCAACTCAGGCAATGAGTAATTTCTAATTACTCATCAAGGAATATGTAAGCAAGGCTGTATATATGTTTATTTTCTCCCGAAAATTCACACATGTATATGTCTCTTCAGAATCTAGTCAAAGTGATGGTTTGGTCTGTAATGGCATGCAGTTTAAATACCTTTCAAGCCTCATTTTACCCTCCATGATGAGCGATTCACAAAAATGAACGTGACATTGTAATGACAAAAAAAAATACATTTGATTTTGAAGTTACTCATCATAGAGACTTGACTCAAAAAAAAAAAAATCACTAGGGTCTTTGCTATTAATTTCAATGGGAGTAGAATGAGGTCACGTATTAGCGGTAACAAAAGTAAGCATCTTTTTAACACTGTGATTTCTTAACAAGGATGCTTGGATAAGAAAACCAATTAAGCCATTCTCCTTCACAATTTGTTTTACCTATTACAAAGATGGTGATCACTCTTAATACTATTCTCCCAGTGGCTAACAGCCAGGGCTTCATTACACAGCACATTGTACACAGCAAACCAAGATGACGATCCCATCCTCAACAAGCCGACAGTCAAAGCTGAGAAATGTTTCCTTCCACACTGACCCTCTCGTGTAGACGGGCATAAATAAAATCCCATGTCAGCAATCACACTGCTCAGCTGGGACCCTCAAGCCCAGAGTGAACCCCACCGAACCCAAAGGGAGACCTGCAGTGGTCTGTGGATTTCAATGAGAAATTACAGCACCGAAGCCAACTTCACCCTGCCAGGGAGGCGATGCTCAGTCCCCTTTGAGAAAACCAAGAGACTGAGCCCTGGTGCTGCTCACAGCACAGGCCAATGTCAGAGCTGAGAAGACAAGCACAGAAATTCTGTCCCACATCCTTCTGTGCTCACATCGCCACGCCACCCTCGGCCTCTTGTGCACGCACCAAGCAGCCAGGCTCCCGAGGCTGCGGTGGAAACACCGATAACCCCTTCAGCCGCCAGCGCACCCAGTCGGTGAACATCTCCCCAGAGCCAAACCTCCCGCACTCCTCTGGCTGACAGCGCAGGTGTGCGGCCACGCACCATGGCGGCTGCCTGACTGCCAGGGCACTCGCTACCCTACGGCTGCAGCACTGCCAAAGACACTGGCCCAAAACGCTCCAGCGGCCCCAGTCACACACCACCACCAAAGCCTGCCCTTCCTCCCTCCCTCCCTAATAGACAGCAATTCTTTTTTTTGCCCCCTGCTAAGTCCCAAGCCACTTATCACCGCTGCGGGGCAATGTGTAATTTGCATGTTTTAACCGTGTGATTTCTCTATTCTTCTACTACAGAGAAATACCCTCCCTCCTGGAAGAGCCAGGATAACTAACTAACTATTATGCTCGTTGGTATTTTGACTTGAATTTGCTTCCTATTCATGGGAAAGATGAAGAAGAGTGTGTTGACTGGCTAGAGTGTGCTTTCTCTCCTTTGTGAGACTGACTTATATGCTAGGCAGTAAAAATATGATCACATTTATTCCTGCTTTTTAGGATTCATTTCATTGTAACAGAACACCTACAGCTTGATTTTTCACACTGCATTGCATCATTTTCCCAAATCTTCACTAATTAATATATTCTGAAGCTAAGCCACGTTTGTCTTTCCATCTTAGACCTCTTGCCGCTCCTTCTCCATGAACCTTATTCACCGGGGGCAAGGCCTGGCTTCACCGAACGAGGCCTGGCAAACACAGAGGCAGGAAACACAGGGGAGAATGAGTCTGTCAGACTCATTTTCTTCTAGGTTTTACTGCTGAATGTTTATTTCAGATCTGGGAGGAAGTACAGTGGCTCCATTCCATTTCCTTGCCTGCATAACCCACTCCGTGCAGAGCCCCACAAATTCACTTTTCACTTTCACTGCACTAAGGAAATAAAAATGGTTCTGTAGCCACAATACAAACTTGGATTTTTTTTTTTTACCAGCCCTCACTTTCTTTGCTTATTTATGTTGTCACTATATTAAATTTTATGGCTAGATCTTTATGCTCTCAGAAAGCACAATTTCTTGATGCCCTAATTTCCTTCGTCCTCCCACGTACAGGTTTGGTTCTGCAATACCCACTTTGTTTGGTGAAGCGCTGTTTCTACGACGCGCAGGCAGGTGAGGCTCCCTGCGCAGACAACGTAACTCCCTTTTGCAGCCATCCCACAAAACTCCTTCCACACAGGCTCAGCAAAAAAAAACTCCTCCGCCTCGGTCTCCTGAAACAGTACCATTGATAAAGTCTGTCTGCTTTTCCACTTTCCCAAAGATATTTTTTGCTTTTCAGGAGCAAAGGGAGGAGTTTCCCTGGAATCTTCTGAGCGCTCCGACCGACCTGGCTCGCTTCAAACGCAGCGCTGCTATGCTTGCCTGCTTTGCCGCTTTCCTCCTTCTGACAGTAGTACTTTTAAACGCCAAACGGGGAATATTAAAACACAAAACTGAAAGGTCTTCTGATGAGTTTACTATTAAACTGTAACAGATGGGGCTGTCTTAAGCTCCAGGCAGCAGGAACAAAGCCCAATTTTAGATACAGATTGGTTATAGAGAATATTTATAGAGGGTAAACTCCTTGGGCACATGGAGCAGCCTTGTGAAATTACAGTGCGAATTAACTGCTCGCCTTCCAACTGACAGAGACACGTGGATACATTGTCCTGTTTGTTCAGAGAACCTCCAGTGCAATCCAGGACTGGATGTAACTTCATTTCACAACGTTGCAGAGCGTGGAGCTGCTCCTCCTGAGCAGCACGTCTGCCTGGCCGCGGGACAGTAAATGGAAGCAAGCTGAGGAGGGATGGATGGGGAAGCCATCACCGCGCCCTGACGAGTGCTTTCAGCAATTAAATGGTACATTTATTTCAGTCTTAAAATACTATCCTGATTACAATAGCTTTGGATCTATCAGACGTTCTGCTATTCACCACGGAGTGAGAAACAGCACTGAACTGAATTTTGGAATAACTATTTGTTCTTCTTTCAAAGTGTGAGGTGAACAACGCTACCTCTGGAAGAAAAAACAGTAAGTATCATCTGAAGGAGGAAAGGGGACAAAAGAAAAAAAAAAAACACTAGAAAAAAGAAAGAGAGGCTGTGAAGGTCACAGCGAAACAAAACAGTTCCTCCTGAATATATTTTTCATTGAAATATAATATCAGAAAACTGTGCAGAGCTACATTTTTTTTGCACATAACATTGTATCAAATTAAAATTTGTTATAATCATGATGTACATTAGGCTAGCGATAACAAAAATGTAACTTAATATCTGGCATAAGGAAAGAGCAAGCAACCTGAATATCCATCCAGTCATGTTAAAACCGAGCTGTGACACCACTGTTGGAAGACACGGCACGAACCAAGCAGTCAGGTGTTGTGATCCCTCTGGAGTAAATATCTGACCGTATCAAACAGCAATTCTCAAAGGAAGTCTCTGTGATGAGGTAATTTCATTGCTCATTCATAGTGCCCTGCATTTGCTATACTTAAAATAGACACTGGTACCAACGGCCTTTTTATTATCCGAAGAGAAAAAAAAAAAAAAAAATCACATATACACCAGTCCTTTTTCTTTCTGCTAGCAAAGGGAAGCAATCTGATCCAACGTGGGCTGAAACCTGAGTAGGTCACTGTACACCATGATAAAATTCCCTAATCCCTGAGCCAAATTTCCCTGAGGGGGCCCTCCTACTTCTCCTTCACTTTCCAAGCCGACTTTTCCATTCCCTCTCTCCTCTTTTCCTCCCCTTCATCTCTTTCATTTCCCCTACCTTAAAGCCTTGATATCTGATCTGCTGCTGGTACTCGGGTTACAGTTTTTACAGCTTAGGCTGTCCATTGCTGTATACATTCCTTTCTTTCTGCTCTGCCGTGATTACTTACCAGAGCTTATTTTACACTGGTCCAGATGAAAGCAGTTCAGATGAAGGGAAACAGTCAGCCTGTTGGAACATTACAGATAGGAACCCACACAAGGGCACATTGTGCTCCCTCTGTCACTTCGCGGCAAACGTTTTGCACAGTGTAACCGATTTGTTACATTAGCGTGTTCCTCGGGTTTATGAGGAACAACCAGACTCCTTAATTCATCAGTAAAGAAAAAGAGTAAACGATCATTGCAGGATTTTAACTCTCTCCACAAGTCAAAAATTCAAGCTACTCTCTTTATCTTTTTTTTTCCTTCCCCTTCTCTTTCCCCTTCTTGGATGACAGCAGACAACCATCCTACTAAAAATGCAGACTCCCAGCCTAGCACATACAGATAGCATAGTTTACACTGAAAGGTGGCCTCTGTTTTGTGAAAGGTTCTGCTATCAGCTATCTCACGCGCGACCAGAAATCACATCGGTTCAAAACATCATTTCCACCCCCCTTCAGTTTTTAAGTCAGTTGAAATCTTGAGGTTTCTACCCATATTAAAAAAGAGAAACTCTCTATGTGAAGGCTAGCGACAGTGCTTAATACCAAAGCGTTAGTTTAAAATTGTGTAATTTTTCTCTTTCACACAATGTTGTTTTTGTTTCTTCCTCACCCTTTCAGACAAACATCTGTAATACTGTAGAAGAACAACTATCTCCCAAACCGCTGAGCGTGCCTGCAGCCAAAGTAAACAAAACAAACCCAGAGGATCCAGCACAGTCAGCCTTTATATGCAGCCAGGATAACATTTCACATGTTTTGATTAAAATTAGCTAATTTGTAATTCTAGAACCTATGAAACTTAAAAGCTGCAATCCATACAGATCGCATTAGGCGATGCTCTAAGGGGCCAGTGCCCTTTCTCCAGACCTCCGCAGTCCTCAAAACTACGTGGGATTACAACGAGCAATGACTCTCACTCTCCGGTGCCTGCACAGAGCCCCCCTCCGAAAATAGGATGTGTCATATAGCTCGCAAAGAATAATACCGCTCCTCGCGACTTGAAACTAGCATGGTATGTTTCCAAAGAGAGGCACCAACACGCTATTTCCTTCGCTCCCCTCATATTACTCCTGTCCACGTTCCCAGCTGATGTGCACGCAGAAGGGTGCACCCGCTCATTATGCAGCCAGCAGGAGCAAGAACGCCTGCCTTAGGCAGGGAAAGGCACCTAACCGAAATTAGTGGTGTGCAAGAGAGGGGACAGGGGAGGGGAGAGGGGATTGTACGTTCCCGTTTACTTTTACATGGGGAGATCAATACTCCGGAAAGCAAAGATATTTTCACCAGGCATCATGCATATTCATATAGTATACATACTACACGGATGTGTGACATTTTCCAGGCAGACCTCCACTTACAATCAGCCTTTTAATAAATGACATATCCAAATTAAATGTCAGCAGCTTTATCTCACAACCAGACTGTGCCGTTTCAGTCACTTTATCCATGCATTAAACAACAACAACAACTTCAGATGAAGTCTCCCGAGACGCTGTTCGCAACTTTGGGGAATTAGAGATGTAAAACAAACAGACGTGGAAAACAGAAGCAAAAAAACAGGACTGGTCAAGCCTGGAACAGCAACTTAATGATAAATGAAGTGCTGAAATAAGGGTTTTGTGTGATCGCTGCCACCCTAACATCTGGAGCTGCTGCCTCAAGTGCTACCTCCAGAGCACAGCTGGATTGGCACCGCTTCCCAGCGGGCAGGACAGCCCTCCCCACGGTAAATACGCTTTCAGGGAAAGCAGCCCTTGGCCAGCCACCTTCCACCAACACCTCTGCCGCCGCGATCGAGGGCGAAGCAGAGCAGGTAGAGGAAGAGGAGGAGGCCAAAGGCAGAAGGAGAGAAAAGGGGTCTCTGTGCTTAAGCGCGAGAAGGATGCACGGCTCAGATCGTAACATTTCACTTGGACAATCTGATTACCCAGTTGCAGCTGGCTACTGAAAAAGGAGAGAAATACAGCGTTCAAAAGAGGTCCCTTTCTTCCCTAACTTTAAGACTTCCCAGCTACCTGAGGGGACAGCTATAGGAAAATAAAATTTTAAAAGGCTCATCACTGGAACCCAAGGAGCTTAAAAGCCCAACGAGCGAGAGTTGGTTTTTTTAAAAAAAATAAATAAATCAAATCTGGTCAATGAACAGGATTTGCAGCCTGTGAATTCGTCTCTGTTTTCAGCCCAGGAGGCGGAGTTGAGACACATTCAGTGCATCCTACAAAAAAAAAAAATGACAAGAGATCCTTTCTTATTTCATCTCCATGCACGGAGGCGGGGGGGCGGAAGGAGGGGGGGGGACACCCCCGCTCCCTTCCCCATCACGGGCACCCACCTTCATCTCCTCGTTGATCTCCCGCTTCACCGGGTGAGCCGGCTTCCTGCTCCTTTTATTTTCGGGAGGTCTCCCTTCTTTCTCCATTTCTGCCATTTTTTGCGCCTACTTGGTGGTGGAGATGAAATGGCTGCTGGTGCTCTGGGGGGGCCGGGAGGGGCGCGGGGGGGGGGTTGGGAGGGGAGGGGGGACGGGGACGGCGGCGGTGGCTCCTCAGTGGTGGCGGGCGGCGCCGCGTTGGGCCCGGGGGGAGCGCGGCGGCGGCGGCGGTGGCGGCGGGCGGGCGGGGGGCGCGGGCGGGCAGGGGCGCGGGTGCCCCGGCGAGTCAGCCATCTTCTGCCTCGCCGCCGGCCTGCATGGGAGCGGCGGGGCGGGAGGGCGAGAGGCAGCGCGGAGCGAGCCGGCCCCGCGCCTGCTGTGGCGCGGCTGGCGGGCTGCCGCGGAGGGGGCGGTGGAGGGAAGGGGGAGGCCGGCCTCGGCCCGCCGGCGGGCGGGGCTTGCCGACACCGAATCGGCCGCCGCTGCCCGCCATGGGAGCCCGGGAGGCGGGGGGGGGGGGGGGGGGCCGTGCGGAGCACCGGGCGGAGCGGAGGCGGCGCGCAGCTGCGCCCGCCCCCCAGTTGGGTTGGGGGGGGGGGCTGCCCCCATGCACACGCTGGGGTCGGTCCGGCCTGTCCCCAGGGCCGGGGTGTCGTTCCCCTCCTCCCCCAGCCTGGCCGGCCCGGCCCCGCCGCAGTGGGACGGGGCTCTCCGCGGCGCCGGGGTTTGGTTACTCCCGTTTTTCCCTTTATCCGCCCCTGGGAGGTGAGGATGAACGGTTCGGTGGGACGAGGTGGTGCTGGATTCAGTACGGGCTCGGGGCGGGGGATACATTGGTTATTCCTGGGTCGCGCTTTCCCGCTCCCCGGCAGTCCCTAATTACCCGGTACAAGGCAGCACGGTACAGGGGTGTCCATTGTGCCATCAGTCAAAATTGTAATTGTACGAGGTTTCTCATTATGACCGTGGTATACCTTAAAATTACACATTTTCTTTTCTCTTTTTTTTTTTTTTTTAAAAAAAAAAACCCCGCAGTCGAAAGATAAACCACGTTCCGTGTGGGTATGAGTATGCTCCCCATGAAAATCTCTGTTGAGCCTGTCAAAGAGAAGTTCGTTTTGCGTGCAACAATGTCTAATTGACATTCTCTCTTTCTGAAGCTTAGATCACTGACAATTTTCAGTATGAAAAGTTGAGCACAACTCTTTTGCTCCTTTCGTGACTAAAATGAGCTTTGCTTGCCTGCTTCAGATGGCAGAGCGATTAGAGACACGGAGCACGTTTTCCCCAGTGGCACTGAAAACAGGAAGAAACTGGGATTTTGCATAGCCTTAGCTGTTAGACCAGCCAGCATCAAAAGCTGAGGTTAGCAACCAGACCTCCTGTCTGTAAAATCCTGCAGCCCATCCGCAGCCCTAAGGCCACGGCCGTTGTGAAGCAAAGGTGCTGCCGCTCCCCTCGCTGCCTGAAAGAATTGGGCAGATGCTGGGGAAAAAAAAAAAAACCAAAACCCAAACAGATCTGATCGTTTGTTTTCACAGAGCAGCAGGACCTTGTGGAGACCCTCGAGAAGGCTCAGCCGGCAGTGAGGATCTGCAGGAGTCGGATGCAGAAGGGGTCGTGCCATGGGCTCCGTCTGTTCTGCCCACCCCAGGAACACAAGGTCTGGCCTCAGACTCACAGCAGCAAGCATGAGAAGAAACCGAGATTTTTTTTTTCTTGCCTGTAATATTTTTAATATACAGTGAGTTCTCAAACTTGGGGAAACTAACTAGTGACTCCACAGGTAGCTCCAAAGGATGGTGCTTCATAGGGAGGTTTCCCTCCTGTGCCCCACTACTGCCACCAGCAACTTCATCACTATGTTTTTTTCACCGTATTCTATTACAAATGAATCAGTACAGTTGAGCTTTCAGCAAGTATGGGAGATATTTCCAGAATCTCAATATATTCTCTTGCACAGTAGGGATAAGACAGGCAGGGCAAGGGGAAGTTGCTTATAAACACAGTCTCACGTTGCCTCAGAGCTCTTTGAAACCTTTAGCTGCGAAAAGCAAGCCAACCTCAGACAACTGTTCCACTCTGAATTGCCACCACCTTGGCAATACGCAAAGTCATTCTAATGAAAAAGGCTAAATTAATTTTTGTATTAGGGACATATCACTAGTTTCTCCGTAGAGCTGATAGCAGAGTTTTAACAAAAACCTTAGAACTTCTGCTAAACAGAGCGTTGCCTCAATTGGTTCCTGTTCAGTGAAACATCTGAAGACCACTTCTCAACACCTACTATATATACTGTAATAAAGCACTGTTTTGCTGCATAAATTTAACAGAGTTGATAATCAAATGACAAAAAGATTAATCCCAAACTCACAAAATAAACAGAACTTCCTTGAATATTGGAAGGGACTTTGGAGAGCGTGTCTGCTAGCCCAGATGATGCAAATTGTCTTCAGCAGGTTACAGTGAGTAAATAAAAACTAATGTCTTCAGGATCAAATCTGTCATTCCAGTTTTCCTGACTAATGGCTGAATGTTTGGTTGTAAATTGAAGCACCTCCCACCCCTCTTGCTACTGATTCTGAATGCAGATCCTCACTTCTTGATCAGTAAAAATAGTGGCTTTCAGTTAGGTTTTCTTTCCAGTTGTACATTCTGAATACTTTTGAATGGAGATGTAAACTCATGCCTCCTGACAGTAGGCTTACTTTTCTCACCTATTTCTGGTAAGCTCCTTAAAACCAGCCTCCAGTCCCCCAGTATCTCATCAACCACAAGCTGAAAGCCATGGTCCTGTTTTCTCTCTAATATAGGCTTGGGATTGATACAGTTTGGGATGGGAAGTTCTACCTCTTTGTTTCCTAATAATAATATCTCTTCATCTGGCAGCAGATTTTTTTTCTGCAACTGTCACGATTCCTATTTTTCTAGAGCTGTTATTACCTTTACATATTGCATATTATTATACTGCAAATTCTTGGGAAGTTGTTCTTCTAGTGATAGCATATGGAGGACCATCAACTGTCAACACAGCAGTTCATGCATTTAGAGTACTCAGACATTATCTGACACACATTGTAGCTACTGAAATAAGTTTTGGAAGCCATCTAATTATTCCACTTGTTGCTGGGGAGTGAATGACTAACAAAAAGGAATGCTTTCAGGTTTTGATGGTAGTTCGTGAACTTGTATGGGGAGGAAGAGGATCAGAATCTATGGAAGCCATAAATTTGTCAGTCATACAATGGCATTGATCTGAATGTCTCCAAAAAGTTATGAGAAAATAAATCTGGTATTTACATTACAGAGACCCTAACATCAAATACATTTACTGAACTGTGACAGCACATATTTCTTGTGTGAAAGCCTGTATTTTTGGTAAGGAAACCTAGTTCAGCATATGGATTCTGCAAATGTCTTAAACAGGTGAATAAGGGTGGCTGATTGGATGAATAGGGCTGCTCACACTTATTCTGCACCCTAGAGATAATGGGGTACATGGTATCAGTAAGCAGTTATCGGCCAAAGATTAAGTCCTGATCCTGTAGAAATCAGTGAAGATTTTGCTCCTCAGTTTAAAGAGACCAAATTCTTTGTAAAAGAATCCCATTTTCTTTAAAAAAAAAAACACTGCAGGGTTTTCAAAATACATTTCCATTCTCATTCAAAGCAAAAATAAAGTTTTTCAATGTGAGGGGGGAAAAAAGCTTCATACTCCTTACTGTAACTCATCTCAAAAGGAAGTAGGAACTTCATATCAGCCTTCCCATGATGAGTGTGTTCTGTAACCGCAGTGCAATAGAGTAAGTTTCTCACTCTCTTGCCTGTTCAAGGGTTTGGGGTTGTGGTTTTTTTTTGCTTCACTCATTGGTTGTTTTCAAAGTCAGGAAGAAAAAAGTCACGTCACCTGTCTTTCAGTCATCGCCAAGTCACCTGCAAGACTGAGGTTCAAGTCCCTGCTCTATCTGAGTAACAGCAAGAAGCCAAGCTTTTCCTTCCATTGCCCAAGCACGTGTTTTACACACAAGGCACTTTGCCAAACTCCGTATTTTTGTTCTATCACGGCTTTGCATTTCCAGCTCTGGATTTGCACTTGGATTTTTGCAAGCGCAGTAATTTGGACCTCTGGAAAACAAATATTGTTCCTAAAACGACAGGTGCAAATGAGTTGCCTAAAATAAGTCACAATAGAATAAGTTTATATTCTATTATTCCTATTCCTATTTATTAGTGTTTATGTGGTTTTAAAGGGCACCTATCCACTTACCGGGGTTGCTTTTTCAGTTCCAAGTTCTTCAATTTGGTCTTTATTAATGTGTAACTCTCTTTAATATTATTATTGAGCTATTTCTTCTCGTTACTGCCTGCCGGAGAGGACGAGATAAACAAGCAGGCCTGATTTTTCCAGCTGGTAAATATGTCCTGATTTTTCCAGCTGGTAAATATGTAAGCGGCACGACGATGGCTGGGACGCGAAAAGGTTTTAAAAGGCGACGGCATCAAAGAATCATCAGGCTGGGGGCACGCTGGAAACCACGGGAGGGTTTCAGAGGCGAAGTTAGGACAAGGCGGGGTGATTACTGTAGCAGTCGTGCTGCCCGGTGGCGGAGGGGGGGGTGAGGGCGAGGCAGGGGCCGAGTCCCCGCCGCCCCCGGCCCGGGGGGAGCCGCGTCCCTGCCCCGCAGCTGCGGCGAGGGCTCCCCCTCCTGTTTCTCTCCCTCTCAGCAGGGTGGGAAACGCCTGACGGAACGGCGGGTACGGAAATGTGCGTGTGTGGGCACAGGTCGGCGTGCTTTTGTGCACGTCTAAACACAGATGGACACCCATGCGTGCAGGGAGAAAGCGGGAGGTAAAAAGGGAGGCTCCTGTGGTTTTCCCCAAATAACAACCGCTCTCGTTGAGGCCAAAAGGAAGACAGGGCTCTTAACCGGCTTCTCTTAACATCGCTGCTGATTTACCTGATTGTTGCCTGCTTGACAAGGTGCTGCCAGCTCTCCATCGGGTTGCTTAGAAATGCCAGTCACTGTGGAAAACGTACGTCTACGCAGTCCTTCACAGGCTAACCTGTTCTCATTTCACCCGTGTCCGAGGGGAAGGGAGAACAAACAGCAATTTATGTTCAGGTATTTGGTTTGCTGAAGTGTTTAATTAAACAAAGAAATTCATTATATTTGTTCATAGAAAAGTACCATTACATTGATTTTTTTTTTTCATCTGACTGGAAGTGGAAACGTTCCTTTGACTTTTTGTACAATACACTAAGGTAATAGATTATTTATGCCATCAGAACCAAATAAATGCACTGAATAATTAAAATATTGGCTAACATTTTTTTTTTTAAGTACAGCCAGCCATTTTCATACACATGGAAAACACACATGTAAACTTCTCCCTCGCTTCAGTTCCATCCAATCCCCACTTCTACTTCAGTGATGTTATTTCACCCATACCTTTGAGAAGGGGTACATTCCACTCATTCCTGAGCTTGGACGAACACCCACAGCATTACTCACACACAGTAGTGTCTGTAGATTCCTTTCTGCTGTGGATACTAATGTCAATCCAGAGTTTCCTTAGACGATTAGAGGCTGTTCTGCAAAATGTCAAGAAGTAGCCTCTTCCAAAGAAGACACAGTACGGCAATTGAAATGGGAGGAGTGGCGGTTTTCCAAATACAAAGGTCTGGAAATGTTTGGAGGTATTTTAATATTGATGAATATTTCATTTTTTTTTGTGCTGGTTTAGGGTATCAGTGTCAAATCTGTACAGATTAATGTCAAGATAGAGCCTTAATACTCTTAATGCTTTTTAAAGTTCCGGCAAATAGAAACTTTATTGAACTTATTAAACCATTAATTAATGATTGCTCTTCTTGCCTGAAACTTCACATAATCTGATAAACAGAAAGAAATGTTAACTTGTTTCTCTGGTTCTTTGTTAAATACTTCCGAGTCTTCTGTTAAAATGCCTTTTTGTTTCCTGTTTCATTTCCCATGTTCCCTACACCAAAAGTAAGCAAGGAGAAGTCTTTTCCTTCTTCAGCATCAGAGAACACCCATGCTATTAAAAATGAATCAATACTAAACCTTTAAAAAGGTATCAGCAATGTATTAAAAACCAAATTAGTAAAATATGCCCCGGACAACAGTATTGACTTTGGGGAAAAATCACCCTATCTGTCCACCATGGTTATTCAGTGACTCCACTGTGATGTTTTCTTACAGAATATAATGCCAAAAATCAGAGAGAGGAAAATGAAGGACCTATGGATAAGCAAGAAACTTAGACACATTATACCAGACTTGAACTTGGCTGTGACAAACTGTGCATCTGCAACCTCTAGACTTCATTACGGTTAACAATTGTGCCTCAGAATGAAACTTGTGAAACTTAAAGTTTCATTTGGTTCAAAACAGTGGTCTACTTGCTCTGTCAGAAGGTTGCTAAGAGCATATATACCAAGCCCTGCTTTCCTGTGGGCTTCTTATTTCCTTGCAGCTGACACCCAAAATGCTGACCTCCAAAGGCTACTTTGGAGACCGTCTGAGGTACCCAAGAGACCCTCCTGCTCTCTATACCCTTGTTTCTCACATATCTTGAAAGCAGGGAACTGTCAAAGCCGGAAGAAAAACTGATGAGGGGTGGAGACTTGCACTCTCTGCAGCTGTCCCATAGCTGTAAAGCTCTCTCCGAGGTGAACTGAGAATATTTACAGGCAAGACAAACTCATTTCTTCACCTGTCATTCCTCAACAACAGCCATTTCCACCCCTTCTCATTCTTTTACTTCTCCACACAGAAGAAGGCAAGTGAGAGTCTTCCTGCTTTTACTGTGAGAGGTGAGTCTCCCAGGTGCTACAATGACAGGAGGAGAGGGGGAGAGGTTGTGTGGGATTGGGATACAGCAAAAAGTTCTCCCTTCATTTTAACTTCATTCTTTTTTTTAATAGATCAGTTGTGCTGATATATTCCTGAAAATATTATTACAGTAATCTACATCAAGTTCTTCCTAAAAGGAATCCCTCCTCTCTTTGTCTTTCTGCGAAGAATAAAAGAATTTTTTACAATACAGATAGTGGCTTATACATTTTCTCATAATCCTGTATTCCCCCTGTGAGTTTTGTTGCATGATATAGTATGTCAGTTTAAGTAACATCTGTCAAGGGATGGAAAACAATTACAGGTTCTTTTCATTCATAAAAGTCATTCTGGAGTTTCTTCATCCTTAATTTTCTTGTCATGCTTTCAGAAACATTACATCATTTTGTCCAAATTACCCCCTGCATTGCATATACAAGATACAGTGGATTATTCATGTCTTTCCTGGACCCAAAGAAACATGTCAACGTATCTACAGTGACATATACTAAATGATTTAGACTTGGGTAAAGTTGGGCTTTGACATGTCATTACTTGACAATTACTCTTCTATTGCAACACTTCCTTTCCTGCCAGCATCTCACCAGAATCCTACATGACATGTGATTCAATCTCTTGATCTTTTCAGTTATATTTACATGAATTTTACACATCCTAATATATAATGGCAATCCATTCACATCGCTGTGGTAAAAAGTCTGTCAAAAAAAACCCCAAACATATCTTGGGAATGCATAACAAATACATTCAGCACTAGGACGTGGCATGTATTTTCAGTGTAGGAACATGGTCTGTACTCAGCAAATCAAAGAATAGCCGAGATTGGGAGAAACCTCTGGAGATCAGATAGTCCAACCTCCCTGCTCAAAGCAGAGCAGATTGGCTCAGTGTCCAGTCACATTTTGGATATCTCCTCAGGTGGAGACTCCACAGTGTATCAGGGCTACCTGTTCCAGTGTTCCTACCACGTTCACAGGAAAAGAAGCCTTTTCTTATGTTTAAATAGAATTTGGTGTATTTTGATTTGTGCCCATGTGCCCCTCGTCCTTTCACTGAAAAGAGCCTGGCTCCATCTTCTCTACTTCCCCCACCCCATCAGGTATTTATACACATTGATCAGATCCCCCCTGAGCCTTCTTTTCTCCTGGCTGAACAACTCCAAATCTCTCGGCCTCTCCTCATATGCCAGATGCTTCAGTCCGTTCATTATCTCCGTGGCCTCCACTGTCCTTGTTCCAGTGTGTCCATGCCTCTCTTATATTGAGGATCCCAGACCTGGACCCAGCACTCCAAACATGTCTCACCAGGGCTGAGCAGAGAGGAAGGATCGCCTCCCTCAAGCTGCTGGCAATGCTTTTCCTAATGCACCCAGACCTTCTTGGCTGCAAAGGTGTATTGCTGGCTCATGTTCAGCTTGTTGAATGCCAGGGTCCCCAGGGACCTTGCTTTCTAGCCGGTCCCCCACCTCTATTACTACAAATATTATTCCTCTCCAGGTGCAGGACTTCACATTTCTTTGTTGAAGTTCATGAGGCTCATTTCTTCTGCAATTTATTCAGTTTGCTTTGATTTATAATCTTTTAGGTAATTAGAGTAACTATTATCTGGAAAGATTTTGTTTTCCTGAACTGTGTTGGTTTTTGTAATTAGATTATGCATGTAACTGTAATGATAATAATCTATGTCTTTTATGGCCATAACCAAAAATACATTCTGCTCAAAGACAGTCCCAAGAATCCTTTTCTACACAGGTAAGATTTTTTTCCTCAGGACAGGACCAATGTCTATATCCATCTCCATCCAATATTCTTGAAATCACGTGTGGTTATCAATTGCTTTTCACAACACTACCAGTTAAAGCAGAATTGACATGTCCTCACTACTCCCTTTCAGATCACCAGAGAGTGCTGATGGGAGACAGTCACACACAACTTCCATCCCACCCAGCTGGCACGGTGAAGGCTTGCCACAGGACTTCAGCTTTGGGTACCTCTTGGGAGTCGAGGGTCAGGAACTTCATACGCATCTTGATTAGCATGGATTGAAACCCTGCTCTGACCACAGATATATATGTCAACTCCTGCTATGCTGTGGTTTGTTTTGAGTATCATTAGAGGTCCCCAGGTGCAACCAAATTCCTGCAAGCTGAGGCAGCAAGTCCATTGGCTTGCACAGCCAGGGCTCTGTATTGCTTCCTCTCATCCTTGGGGACAATGTGAGAAATTGCCTCTTGCATATTGTAAGTGTGCGACAAGTAGCGCCTCTTAAGCCCCGGTGTGAGGAGCTGTAGACAGAGGTTTATTGGCTTTACCTGAACTGCCAACACCAAAACCAGGACCAAGGCCAACTTCAAAATCTATCCACCCGTATCATTAGTTGGGGCCTTCTTGTCAGTTGTTAACTAATGTTACAGCTACCAGTTAGTATTACAGCTATTTTGCAGATGAGAAATTATCGGGAGAGAGATAAAGTGACAAAACACATGTACTTGAAGAGCCTCACAGCCTCAACTAGAACCCTGCTCTTATGTCTTGTAGGACAGTCCTGTCACCATTAGAACATGTGATCTAACCTTCTTGGAAAAACATGAAATCTGAGCCTCCCTTTGATCCAGCTTGACTTTGAGCTCATTCATGAAACACCAATGACCTTTGAAAGAATACAGGGATGGCACCATTGACAGATTTTGCCTCAGTTGGCTGCAAATAAAGTTATTTGAAATAACTGCCAAAGCTGTAATTTATCAGACTTTTTCACAGATTCCACAAAGGCAAGAAACTCAAAGTCGAAAGGCTTTCTCCAAGCAGCACGTGCCAAGCATTTGTGCATGAATTGCAGGAGGGGAAACGATACGTTTCTTTTAGAGCTGTTGTTGCCATCATGGAAAGCGAACAAGCATCTGTGCTTCGGAAATCAGCGGAAGGAAGGTGTTCCGTGAAAGGGAGCATGTGGGAAAGCGGCTTAAAATGGTGAGAGTGTATGAAAGTAGCAGGAGTTCTGAATGCCATTGGGGAGAAGAACTGGAACAAGGCTGACACATAGAAAGGTGGCGAGAAAGCAAAAAGAAATGTGAAAAGGAGTACACTGGAGGGGGGGGAGAGATATATATTTGGCTGAAGAATAGGTCTGAGCAAATTCCAAGAGTGAGAGAGGAGCACAGAAAGAAGGAAAAATTATAGGGCAGATGGAAAGTATATCTATTGGATGACTGTGCAGGTGAATGTGTAAGTTCAAGTTTTGGTGTGTTTTCCTGCAGAAACAGATACAAAGCTGAAAATCAGATGTCCAAGTAAGACTCCTGATATAGCAATGATCTATATATACGTTTATACAACACAAAGTCTATAAGATGATTGTACTCTGTAGCATTTTCCACTGATCTTGAAAAAATAGGAAGATTCACATTTAGTAATATTTAATTCAAGAGGGCTGCTTACCAAAGATCACCATAAGTAAGGGTTGCACTACCAGTCCTAAGGTTCTTAATTTCACTCCGGGGCTTATGATTTCCTGTGTCACTACACTGTGAAGCTGAATCCAGAATAACAATTTAATACTTGATTGCCCCGAGCCAGGCAGATGCTTTACATAAGAGTGCTCTCTTGTGCGCACCGAGTGCCTGCAGCTCCCCCCAGGAGGTGGTGGGTGCTAAGCACCTCTAAAAAACAGGTCACCGTCACTTGGATGCTCAGAAAGGAACCGAGGTGTCAAAGTTTAAGACTAAACTTACAAGCAAGTGACATCATTGTGGAAGAGTGTGTCTCTGAAGGACTGCCATGCTTTGGGTTATTTGAATTTCGGTACATGATAGGCATGCATTTGTAAATCACGTGCCTGCATAGCTGGTAACGCCCTCCAGAGATAATATGAGGATACAAGAAAGAGGGAATGACAGAGAGAAAAAGCAAGATGAGGGGAGTTAATAAAACAGAAAGGGATTGAGATGTTGTTCAAGGCTTCTTTTAGACTAGCTTGGACATGCCTCATTGGCTCTAAACGCAAACTATTAGTTAGGAGGCTTAAAATAAACATAATGAAGTGGGCTTTTTTCCACATAACGCATAATAAAACTAGGCAACACATGCCCACAGGATGTTTGGGGAGCAAAAGTCTGAACAGCTTCAAATAAGAGCTTAGACGAGCCAGACTTGGAAGTTACGGAAAATAGATCCATTTTGGTTTATTAAACATGATCGACTCTATGGAGCATCTGGCTCAAGAAGTCTCTAAAATGCGGTCAGCTGGAAGCTGGGCAGACATGCCACAGGACGTACTTCTCCATACTTGCACAATTTCTCATTCTCTTCCTTAAGCATTTCATGCTGGCTCTTATCAGAGACAAGGTGTACTACCTCAGATGCTCCTTTCATCTGACCCAATACTCTTACATTCTATTTTGCATTAGTGGCTTCTGGTTTCCTTCCTATAGCTTACTTAACTCTTTTAGCCTAGATCAATTGTTCTTCCTCTTGTACAGCAGCAATAACTACAATTGCTATAATGTTCAAATCTTAATCATTTTAGAGCATGTACTGAAGTGGCAGGCAGGCATTTTAATTATAGGGATTAAAAGGAGAACAGATGCAAGTGAGTCAAGTGTTAGATAAAAATAAATGCATTGCCCCTTGTACCCTGAGGGTCATCGCTCTTTGTCCCCAACTGATTGACATCAGGACAAATTCAAAAACGGAGGGAATCGTAATGAAATACACCCATATTGAACAGAAGGGTTGACCCAGGCTGGGTAGTTATTACCAGGTCTACAGTATGTACTATACTATATATATTTTATACTATACATAGTATAAAAACATACTATAGTACAGTATAGTATAGATGAATATCTGTTTATCTTGTTTTAATTTCCCCAAAGCCATTTAGTCTGTGCCATCTAAAAAATATTACTTCATTCAGACACAAAATTACAAGGATGGATTCAAATTATGTGGTTTAACTTGTGTTTTCTAACCCAAATTTTAAAACCATTTTCTTTGTCTTCCAGGTTGACTTTCGTATATTGAGACTTGGTTCCCGGAAAGATGTTACCCTCCACCTGATGGCAAGGCAGCGACTGGGCACAGAGGGAGAGGAGCCCCCGAGATAACCGTTTCTTCGAGCGCTCTGGGCTTTAAAGTTGATCAGTAAACAGCAAGCCAGTGCAGAGTCTCTGGTGCGGAGTGCTCGTGCTGTGCGGCACTGCTCAGGGAGTGGGTAGCGGCTTTCTCAGGAACTGGATCTTTCAGGCACAGTTCAAAGGGGACTCATAAATAGAAAGGTATAGAAACCCAGGTGGAGATAACAAAGGCACCAGTGACTTCTGCAAAGGTTATTTCAGAGGAAATGTGCAGCCAGCCTCGGTGGATAACACATAGCTTCCTGTCTAAGTGAAAAAATAAAGACAGAAAAAGGTGTACAGATCTTCTCCCCTCAAACCTTGCATTACTAGCAAAAAAGAATGCTTAGTATTGTATCTATGCTTTGATTATGCATGTGAATATATGCAAAATATAAATAACACTTCATAAATTACATATATTTACTCACCAAGAAATAAACATTTTAACTGAGGAATGCTTCAATTTATTTATTTAAATCCATATAAAATGTGTATGTTGTATATGTTTGCCAGTTTCGTACCACACTATGACTTTAATCCCTGGGTTCTATCACAACTCAGTAATTGTGGAATTATTTCGGTAAAGGTTTTCAACCTATTTGTCACCTAACATACAAAATCCCTTTTTTTTTTTTTCTGCTGGACCCTCCCAAATTGCATCACCTTCTGCAATTTTAAGGGATGCTGAGATGGAACTCACTGGAAAAAAAAATCCACATCCATAGAAAATCTATAGATTTGTGGGATGGGGTGCTTAATAGAGGGCATATGAGTAAGCCTTTGTTCAGTATGGCTGTCATTTCCTCTTTGCTGCATTTCACTCTTGCCCAGACCATGAGCTCCTCAGGCAAGGGACATCTCCTTTGTTCCAGTTTTGAAACGTGTCTAGTTGGAGTCTTCCACTGGTACCAGAGTTCAATTAAATACAAATAATAAATAGTTAATAGGTTGCCAAGCTGCAGAGGTGGGGCTAATCAGCTGAGGCTTCATGGGGTGGTTAATGATGGATTAGGAATGGGGAAAGCTGAATATTTAAAAGCTAATATTGTACAGGATGATGGATGCTTTGTCAGCTTCGATTGCAGATGACCAGAACTAGCATTGTGCTTATCTTCCTCCTCCTTCTTCTGTAGATTACTCGGCTCCAAAACGTTGCTGTTTTGAGACTCTCTGTCCAAATTCCCCTGAGTGGAGGAGCACTGTCCATCAAAGGAGACAGCCTAAGAGGCGGTCTTACAATTGAAATTGTGTTGGGGGGGTGAAAAAACAGTGACTCTGTGGAGGAGGGGCGTTATCAGCTGCACACTCGTCTGCTCCTGTTCCTACTCAGCTTGCTGAAATGGAGGGATTTCAATTGATTTTGTTTTCTTTGCAGTGCTGGCTGGTGAGCCAGTGAGAAGAGAGCTGTGTTCTGCAAGCGTGCAGCACAGGAGGGGCATGTCCCACTGCCTGCGCAGCGCTGCTGAGAGCTACCGGGAGCTCTGGCTTCTCATCCGTGCCATGTGCTGATGAGCTACTGTATCACTGCGTTTTGTGTGCAGAGTGAAAAGGGTAACGTACACCTACCCATACAAAGGATCCCTGTACATCACAGCTGCATCTATTTATTTGTTAAATAAAATAAAAATAATTATGCACTTATTATCGGTTATTAACCAGCAACACATCCTGTTCTGATATTGGTATCTCAGTTGGTATATTTAGGCTTAAAAATTAATACCTTTTAGTGCCAAATTCTGTCCAACGGGCGTGACTCCTATTGAAATCACCTGATGTTAAACGATGCTGGTTTGTTCAGTTTCTAACTAGAGGATCAATAAGGCCTTCGTCCTTCTCGACAGTCTGTCAGCCAGTAGGAAGATAGGCAGCCTTGTAGCCAAGACACAGACAACGAGGTCAAGAGAAGTAGATTATTTTCTCAGTTTGCCTTAGGGGTTTTGCGAAGCCTTGGACAAATCACACAACCTCTCTGTTAAACCTCCTGACTTCCAAAATGGAAATGATCATAACTGTCTACTTCCCCAGGATGTTATGGAGTAAATCAATTCTCTCTATGCATGTAGGAGGGGGACAGGGAAGGAGGGGAACTACCTGGGTGCTTTGGAAGGAATAGACATTTCTGTTTGTTAGCTTTAATTTTTGTAAACAGCCTTAGAGTGCACCTAACCTCTAACATATTAAAAAATTAAGCAACATCTAGAAGATTAGGTTACATAGGCAGGGTATAGTTAGTATAACATACCAACATTGTCAGTCTCATTGTCCTATGGACATCATTTATTTTGGACAAGGCCAGAGGAACTATGAAAGACTGAAAGGTCAAATGTTCCAAATGACAGTGCTTTGCAAAAGTTTTACTTTAGATGGTATCAGGAAAATATTTCCGCATTTCATTTGTTAGAAAAGATATCCAGAGCTGGCATTAGTGGTGGCTTTGAAGTATTCTCTGGTATATTAGTCCAGAGCATGCTGCTGTAAACAGAAGTGTCCCTTCACCTTTCATCTCTGTTCTTCAACTTTGATACTGGCTCCCTGCAGTGGCTTCTTTCTCCTCCTGGGGAGGCTTAACAAAGTCAATTGATAGAGAAAAAAAGAGCTTCATTTTTCTTCTCTACTTAAGACTCTGAAGAAATAGACACATCTATTGTACAGTCACTGAAGCTCTTGCAATGGTGTGGGTTTTTCTCTTGAATCCTGAGGGGGAATGAGCCAAGAAGGGAAGAAGGAAAAAAAAAAAAAAAAGCATGCTATTTTGTCCACAACTTAAAATACGTAAGTACATCATAGTCTAACTTCTGATGGCTTTTTTGAAGAGAGAGACTGTGAAACTCTAAATTACAGGCAGTGCAAGCAGCAATGCCTATGGGTAAGTTGGTCCATCATTACCCATTATACGACTCTGGCTTTTGATACTTGCAATTGTCAAAAGTTAACTAATTTGTAATGATTTTTTTCTGCAACTGGTGTGTTAGCCTGAAGCTGATGTTTAAAATAGTTCAGTCCATTTGCAAAATGAGGTTGGTGAAAAAAATACATTAAAAGTGTAAAATACAAATACATGCCCATGTTAAAAAATATTGTGGGATTGCGTGACTAAGAAGCTCTCCGATCTCCATGCCCTAAAACTGAAATTTGTCAAAGGATTTGCCAACGATTTGATGGGTGGGAAACGTCTTAGATTCTTTCCATTAAAAATGTAAATACGGACCTCTGATCAGAATGGTCTTTCCACATTCTACTGTCTGAAATGTCCAACAATAATGGACATCTGTTGTAGGTTTACTGGGGGTGGGCAAGACTTTCCAGCAACGGCTTTTCCTAGCAACAGAGGCTTTTGTATAGGTGAGTCCAAGAACTGAGAGAGGTTTCTGCTGTTGCTCCCCACAGTCTCACCGATAAACATGTATGAAAATAAAAGTCCATGATTAGCATGTAGGCTATGCAGAAAAGAGGATGATTGGAACTTAATGAGAAAAAGATGAAGAGGCTGTAACAAAATGAAAAAAACCAGTAGCCAGTAAGGACAGTGTGTGGGATTGAAGTGAAGAAGTGAGGAGGTCGGAAGAAAGAAACCATGAACTTGGACCAGGATTCAAAAATGGACTACTGAAGTAAGACTGTTATGTTGTTAAGAGAAGGAAAGAGATGAAGGCATTGGGCTGAGAGTGAGAGACAGGGGCTCCTTGGATATTACAGTATAATCCTTTCAAAGAGTCTTCATGGTCAAAAAAAGCTGTGAGACTCATTGACAAAATGTATGCTTTATTTCTCCAGTGACTGCTGCATTTAAAGCAGACCAAACCACTGCTGGTGAAATCTGAGGAAGCTCTAGTAGCAGTGTGCAGCATGTGGATATCAAGGGTCTTGCCCTACTTCTAAACCATTTGGACTTAGGAGAATTCTACATAAAGGGTGCAGAGATGTTCAGTTTCTGAAACTGTGACACAAAGAACAGTGATTTTGAAAAGTTAAAGTTTCACACATTAGAAAACGGTAGGTTTACTGCCCAGAGAACTCTAATTCTCCTCAGTTTATATGTATTATTTTAAGCAGACTTTAAATGCATAATCATGTTAGTGTTTCACAGAACACTTACCACATTAAGTGCAAGAATGGATACAGCTCAGGAAATGAATCATGGAACTTGTCATGATTGCAGGATGAGATGCCTTGGTAGCTCCTCTTAAGCACATCCCTCTGGCAATTTTCATTAACTTTGTCTTTCTGCACAGAAACATGCCCTTGCATTCTGTCGCTTTCAGACTGTGTTTAGGAGCTGAAACTCCTTATTGAGCAACAGTTTGTTCTGTGACACTAGCTAACTCAGCTGACTCAGTGGCAGCTCCTTCAAAGCAAAACTTTATTCTCTCAGAGACAGGTAGCACAGAAAGTAAAGATTTGACAACAGAACCTTAACTCTCCTGTTATCTTTCCAGTTTTTGCGGCTTCTCTTCATTCTAGTTTTCCCCTCTCCAATTTGGACGAAGTCCCTTATGAGATGCCACAGGCATGTCCAGCCATTGTCGACTCCACAGGCAAATCCCCTTCCTTAGGACAGTAACATTTACGGTTCTGGTGCCCATTTTGAGTTGTCTCAGGTGTGAGAACAATAAATACCTTATCATTGTCACTACAAACAGGTAAGGGCATTCCTTTTTAGCAGCTTCCCCCTTATAACTGCCAGAGTTATTTGTGCTTTCTTGGACTTTCTTTGTGATAGAATTGTTTTCTATTTGCACCTTCTTTTACAATATCCTTCAATGTAACTCTTTTTAAGCATGTAGAATAATGCAAATAAAATGAAGTGACCTGTATCTTGCATTTGTAAAGATAAGAAATGTAACATCCTCATTTTTCACCTGAATATAGTCAATGGAACCGTTTTCTCATCAGAACTCTGCCAAATTTGTTGCAACAAAGCCTGGAAATTATAGGAGGAATGGATGTAAGTCATTGTAAGGACAGAATAGATCATATTCTTGCTGAAGTACTTGTGGAATTGAGCTAGTCACTTAAAATCTATTTCTGAAGATGGCCAATGAATTTTCCTCCTCTATGGGGTACAGAAAATATATTCTCTGAATTCACAAAAGCTTTAGGTGCATGTAGCTGCAAAGAAAGGGTTAGTGATGGCTGTGCTCAGAATAAGCGAAAGACTACGTGATATACAGTAGACCACACACTGTGGAATTGCAGAACCCAGACATCTTCAGCTGGGCACTCATCACTTTTGATGTTAACTGTTTGGTAGAAGGTACCTCTTCAGCTCACAGGGAGGCTGTTTGTAAACCACTCAGCTGCAGCACAGAGGAGCACTATAGGACAAACCTACAAGGAAAATCAAAAGCACATGGTAAATAAGGCCTGCTGGTGCCACATCCCAAACAACTGTATGAAAAGAAAAAAAAAAAAAAGAGTGCCCATGCAGATAGCACTGCAATTATAAACATAAAGCATGATCATGCAGCTAAAGACTACACGTTGAACACTTTATATGGGAACTTGAACTCTCTTCTGTGTTGGTCTCTGTATGCAACACCGGGAGCAGACAGAACACACCACTGTGTGTTCTGCGGGGCACCCCCAGCCAGCCAAGAGCCCTGGCCCAGCGCTTCCCCTCCAGCTGGGCCCTCTGCCATGGCCGAGCTGGCGAGGCCGACCCACACAGGCCGCTCTGGGAGGCGACAGGCACAAAGCGGGGAGGAGAGGCGGCAGCCCTTTACCCAGTGCAAGGACTAAGGGTGAAGAAAACGGCGAGATACATCCTGTAGGAACCACAGCCCCTTTCTCAGGAGCTCATTTCCCGTCTCTCACGCAGACGCCCTCAACTCCAGCACCCCTACCCGCTTCTCACCGCCACAGCCGTCAGGCGAGGAAGCCGTGCGGGAAGGGGAACGGGGAGACCTGCTGCCATTGCTTTACGGCCCGGCGTGTTTTGCGACGCCCAAGATGGCTGCCCCCAGGGCACAATGAGCCCGCTCCGGCCGCCACCGCGCCGCCGGGGGGGACGCGGGCAGGCAGCGCGACTGCCGTGCGGTCCCGTCGCCTGGGGCTGAGCCGGCCGTTGACGGCGAGGGCCTCCGGCCGTAGCGAGCGAGGAGTGGGGCTCGTTCTTCGGCCGCTCGGCCTGTGGGGCCCTGCCGGGGCGAGGGAGCCGGCGCCGGGGGCCCTCCCCGGGGCGGCGGGGGAGGGATGTGGGGCGCCCTGCTGCGGCGGGGGGGCCGCATCGCCGGCAGCCTCCGGGGTCTGATGTCGGGCGGCCCGCCCTGGAGCCAGGTGGTGTCGGAGGCCGAAAAGATCGTGGGGTACCCGACGTCCTTCATGAGCCTGAGGTGCCTGCTGAGCGACGAGCTCAGCAACATCGCCATGCAGGTCCGCAAGCTGGTGGGCACCAAGCACCCGCTGCTCGACACCGCCCGGTAAGCGCCCGCCCCGACGGGGGGGAAGCCTCCTCCGGGGGCGCTGGGGCCTCGGTTCCGGCCTGCGCGGTGGAAACGGCCGGCGGCCCTCGGGAGGTTCGCCCAAACTTGGGGGAAGTTTCGGGCTTCGTGAGTTGTCGGGAGCTGAGGCTCGCTCGGGTTGGGGGGGGTGGGGGGGCGGGAGGGTGGTCGGCATCGCTTCGTGGGCCCTCGCGTGGGTGGGTGGGCGCGTTGGCCGTGGGAGGTGGGGTGCTGGAGAGTGACTGTGGAGGTGACGCAGCTGGCACCTCCCTGCCTTGAGCCATGAGGTTTTGCCAGGGTCTTAATTCTCTTGCTGCAACTGGTTTTTCCTTCGGTTATCCGCTTTCGTTCAGGAATTACTTCATTGTGACACCACGCGCGATAGATGAGTTTCCCTATGCCATGTGCAAAAAAAAAAAAAATCCCATGCTAATTGAAGAAGTGTGGCTGTCTCATTAACAGTTACATATTTTCTAATATTAAGGACTACACTGCAAGGAAACTAGTAGAAAACTGGAGGACTTAATCAACTCAAAAAGCTAAAAATGACACCGCTCTGAACTGTGTATTTTGTTACTAAGAGCTTTAGAAAACATTGTCTGTTTTGGAATACCCAGCTGGGGGCTCTAAGTTTTTGTATATTGTTGAGATTTTTAGTGTTGCTAAGCTCATTATCCACTCTTTCATTTTTAAGACAAACTGATGGAAGACTTGCATTCCTGCCAATAAGGAGAAGTTGGGATTGTTGGGCACTGTTTTCTTTGACTGTAAAACAAGAACTGATTGGCGGTGTTTTTATTAAACAATAAAATGCCAGAGACTTAACAAAATTAAAAAGTGCAGTTTTCCAAGGACAGTGGGTTGTGGGTTTGGGTTTTTTGGTTTTGTTTTTTTTTGGGTGGTTTTTGTTTGATAGAACTGTGTCTGCTGAAACTGCAAAGATAGCGATGTTAACAGAACCCAAGTTTAATATGTGCGGTATTTTTGAACAGGTGTAAAACTAAAATTAGCATTTGTTCAAAACAAATGTTTTGTTTTTCTTTCAAAGAATAAAACTTGTAGTTGTGTAGCGGTCCTTGGCAACTCCACAATTATGCTGTAATGCTATTAGAAAAATATTTGGTTTTCAGACTCTCTGTCTGTAGATCTAGTTGTCTTGAGTGAATGAAAGGAGTACAGGGGACAGACATAGCTTTTTAAAGAAACATTATTTTCTGGGAGGGCAGTTTAGATATTGGCTGTAAGTAGACTTTTCTGGAAGAAACAAATCAACTTGGTAATAAAAATGGAAAGTACCTGACTTTAGAAAATGCTGGTGGAGGGGATTTTGTTGAGTTGTTTATAAATGCAGGTTGTGATATTATGATAAGCTTAGCAAAGACTTATTTTTTTTTTCTTTTTTAAGAGGAGAGTCAAGACAAAAATGTTTTTCTGCCTTTGGGTCCAACTTTAAGGTTGGTTGATGGAATGCAGGGAATAGGAGGACCGAAGCGCGATGTATTTGGGCTCTTAAGCTTCCACTGCAGTCGTAGAAGTATCATGGAGACCTGCAGCACTAAAGTGGGACTTAGTGCTAGCGTTAGAGAATCTGTTCAGTGTGTAGTAGTTGCTACTTTATTTGTGAATTAAATTTAAATACAGTATTTTGGGGCATGGTTGGAGGTTTTGTGGTTTAGCTGTGATGTGTGTGGGGGTTTTTTTGGCTATTTTAAGTGAGTTGCTTTGGGGTTAATTCTGTAAGCCTGTTCCTTGTGGAACACCAGTAGGAATATAATCATGCACAGAGTCAGCAGGATTGAATCCGTTCATTTTTAAAATTCATGTATGTTTCAGAGTATGCTACTAACCTGATGTGTCGTGCTGGAAACAAGAGTCAGTATTTACTCACATAAATATGGAATTGTGTGCCCTTGTTTTGGATGTGGGAGGCAGATTCAGAATTGATATTAGGAAAACGCTTTTTACAATGAGGGTGGTGGATGCCCCATCCCAGGAAGCATTCAAGGCCAGGTTGGGTGGGGCTCTGAGCAACCTGATCTGGTTGGAGATGTCCCTGCTCCTTGCAGGGGGGTTGGACCAGATGACCTTTAAAGGTCCCTTCCAACCCTAATGATTCCATGTTCTTATTTGGCTTCACTGGTAATTCCAAAGGCTCTGTTGCAAATGCATTTCCAATGGTCTTGACCTTTGTATTATGAGAAGAGCTAATTTCCTGGTGACAGGTTTTAGTACACTTGTAGCAATGCACAAATTGTACCTCACCTTGTTTTATGGTGTTTTATGGTGTGATTTCGCAATAAGGTGAATTTTGACCTTGTTCTTTCTTAATAGTCTTAATAATCTCTTTCTGAAATTCAACTGTTGTATGTTTGACTGTAAATGTGATTGATTTTAGTTGTGGGTCTGAGATCTATGCTCTGGCTTACCACAGCAGTTTAGGAAACAAGTCTTGGTTTTTCAATACTAGGTACGTATTTTAAATCTCTGGCACATTACCCGTGCTAATAAAGTAACATGGGTTTCCTTTTGTGTGTTCCGGCAAATGTTTTGCAGCATGGGTATCTAAAGTACATTATTTGATTACTTTTTGGAAAAACTTAATTGGTTTATGTGTTGTGCAACTCTAATCTTTCAAACTGTAAGTACATAAATACTGTATACATCTATTAAGTACTCCAGCACTTAAGGAGATTTTTCTATTTGTGGGAACATCTGAAAAATCTGTGCAGTAAAACTGATTAATTGCATGTGCTCTTTCTCAAGTTTCTAGTCATTGATTTTTTGAGGTTATAAGTGGTGACAATCAAATGATGATTGCTTGCTGTCATTTCTAAGCGATATTAATTTTCTTTAACTTTCTTTGGTGGCATTTTGCCATCAGTGTTTTTGTGTCTATTCTCCCTTCCTCTCTAAATGCTTTGCTAGCCTCTGAAGTCTAAGGACTATTAGGGGTTTCTTGAGCATTGATAGAAAACTCTCTGCTTTATCTGTGCAGAATAAGTTGCGAGCTGAGACTGCTTCAGGCAGAATTGCCACCGCATGGAAAGCCTTCAGTGTAACGGGAGCACTGATGAGCATTTTTAACCTTTTGCCAAGCTTTAGGTCACTAGGCTGTTGTAACGCTGTCCTGGTTCTGGCTAGGATGGAGTTAATTTTCACCTGAGCTGGGAGAGGAGTTGGAGCTGGTAGCACCTGTGGCCGGGGGACACAGCTGGGAGAGTTTCCTAATTAGCCAACAGCTGGGATAAGTTTACCCAAATTGGCCAAAGGGCTCTTCCATCCCTGTGACATCATGCTCAGTGTGTAAGTGAGGAGGGTGCTGAGGGGAGCCTCCTGCTACTTGGGAGGGAGCTGGGCATCAGGATCCACTGTGAGTGATTGTATTGTAAATTATGCGCTTCAATATTTTCTGGATTTTGTCTGTTTGTTTTCTATCTCTGTTTTTTTTTCTCTGTTTTTCTCTTAAACTGTTTTTTATCTCAGCCTGTGAGTTTTGCCTTCTTTTCTTTCCCAGTTCTTCTTCCTGTCCCACTGTGGGGGGCGGTGAGGAGGAAGTGGGTGAGAGATTGTATGGTGTTTCAGCTGCTGAGTGGGGCTAAACCATGACAAACAGACAGGCTGTGTTGAGAGCCTTAAAGAAGGCAGCTTAAAGATAACTGTCCACGTGAGACAGGGCATGTGGAGGAACAGCTGTTGGGGCAGTGTACGTTTCTCTGATGATCCTGTTCGTTTCTTCCTCTGGTTTGGATGCGGCCGTGGCAGCTCCTGGGTGTAAGTGCCTGCCATGAATCAGGACTGCAGCAGGTGTTCTTCTGGGATGATGTGCGACCCCGGTACTGCCTACCAAGCCTGTGCCTGGCCAGCAGCTTTAAATCTGTGAGCTATTGCTGACTCTGCTCTTGGGAGGGCAGGGGCAGATAACTGAGCCCTGCAGCGGGGGATTTGGGAGTTCTGTAATCCATGTGGTAAAGTCAAGTTTATATCTTTTTTTTTTTTTTTTTTTTCCCCTGTTTAAGTTTTTGGTTTCTTGAAAGTCAGCCATGTGATATGAACATCTTCAGTACTAGCTTTGCCAGATTTGTTAGAAAGAGAGAGAAATGTGGGGGAAAGGTTACATTTCATTTTGGAAAGGCTAATGTTTAGTGGTTAACGGATCATTGGAAGCTGGGATATCTGGATTATATTCACAGCTGTGCGTTTGGTGCTCTGACTAGGGCAAGTCACTTAATTTTTCATACTTGCATTTACTTATCTGTGAAATGAATAATGTAGCATCTGTTTACTGGAGGTGTTACACTTCATTCATTACACCCTGTATCGATCACTGTGATCTTTGAGTGGAAAGTTGTGTGTAAGCAATATTAATACAGAACACTTCACGGAAATGCTGTCATTAAAATAGTTTCCTCCAGTGGATTCTCTGGAAATCTGACTACTTCTGGATCTTTCTGTTTGTAGTCTTGTGAGTCTTCAGAGCTTTCAGTTTTCTTTCCCTGTAACAAAGTGTTTTCAGCAGCTATTCAAAACTAGCATTTAAATTTTTTTTGCTCTTCATACTTTGTTGGAGTAAAGGAAATATTTTTTCAATGCCTGAATGCATGACCTCTTTTACAGTTGGGAAGCAAGCAAATCTCCAGTCTTCTCCTTCCTTCTTAATATAGGAAATAATCTGTAATTGGCACAGTGATCTACTTTTCTCAAATACATAGTGTGAACAGCATTTTCTTGATTATTTTAGCTCCATTGAGAAGGGTATAGCTTGCTGCAGATTGTAAACAGTAAATGTTATGGCCAATGCATCACTTTTATAATATCACTAAATTAAATGGAACACTTTGTACACGTAAAATTATTATGGGATACCATTTAGCTCTAGCCATTCTGTCGTTAGCATGTGGGAGGAATTATTATATTTTGGTTCTGTCAGAATTGTTTGTTGGTGATAAATACTTAAGTAGACTTAGTTACAGTTTTCCTGGATTATTACAGAAATAAAAAGCCATAATAGACCAGGTTTTGTTCTGTGGCAGCCTGCTCTGTGTAGATCTCTAGCCGTTTTAAGCACCAAACGTAAAATGCAATCCAGAGTAGCTTCAAGATTACATGCTTTTTGGTTAAAATGTCCAATAACATTGGTTTCCTGATAGTTCTGTTTCTCTGTCAGCTGGAAATGACTTAGTTCAGTAACACTTACCTTACCACTTCACATAGGAGGGCAAATGCATGTCATGTGTGAGTGACTGATTTCAGTGTAGGCCTGGGGATTTGTTCCCACCTGATGTTGATGGAATTGTCATGGCCAGTTTATATTTTGTCTTAATAGAATGACGACCTTAAAACTATCTTTTTTTTTTTTTTTTTTTTTTTTTTTTTTTTAATGCTGTGATGGACTACGAGTAGCTTTTTAGCAACTTATTTCAAATGTTAGTTTTTGTTTTTTTTTTTTTGGGGGGAGGGGGCTAGGAAAATGAAAGTGTCTATTTACGTGGCAGTGACAAATGAGGTAACTTCCTCTGAAAACAACCAGCAGCTGGATACTCAAAGTGGCAAGCAGAGAATTTAGTCAACTTACAGTTTCTAAAACAAATGTCCTACAATTTTTTAAGTTTTACTGAATTGCTCAATCTATGACAGACCTTGGGGGCATAAAGTCCCTCTCCTGCTGTTGCCAGATCAGAAGTTAAAACACATTTGCATTCACTACATTTTATTATTTTTCAGCCTACTGTAACACTTTGTAAAAAATATTTTTGTGATAGAGAGTTGTGATTTTTCTAATCATGGTCAGAATGCCTGTGAGGTTAGCAAAGAGGAAGCAGTTGTGTCATTTCTTATGTTTACTGCAGAGATCTGTTGGACTTCCTTGGAAGCACAGGCCACCAAAGCTAGCATACAGGGTGCCTCTGCAGAAAGTCTCAGTAGTGATATCAGAAATGCAGAAGTGTTCTTCCTGCTTTATATGTTTGATACCATTTGCAAAATTACTGAAGTATCGGTGGTTATAGCAAGTTTGTCTTTGTCCAGGAAGACTGTTTCCCAAAGTATTCTGTGTAGCTGGTGAAAACAGAGGTGCTCTCAGGAGAGCTGCAGTTGAAGCAGTGGAGTTAAATTATTGTTTTGACTCACTCCATCGAGAAACTTCTCTCTTTCAAGAAGGGCTGGTTGCTCTTAGCTAAATTTGGTCTTGTGTATATGTTTTGGTCTGTTTTGGTAGACTTGAGTAGTAACTTCAAAAACCATCATCATGTTGTGTGTCTTATACATGTTGGTACTCCCTGTTACCATACTCACCATCAAATAAACCGTTCTTAGGCACCAAAAATCAGTTTCTTGTGTATTTTGACTGAATGAACTCACAAAGAGCGGAAAAGTTAATTTTGATAGGTAAAAAGACATGGAGGAAATCAAACCATTGTAGGTTCATAGGTGGACTGAAACGTCCTTCTGTATCTGATTCCTCCCATGTTCTTCCTTGTGTCTGTGACCTTCACCATGGTTTTTGTTTAGCCACCACTTAATATTGCCTTGTACAGTTAAGGGAAGAGGGAATCTATTTTTGTAGGTCACACCTCATCCTTTACATTGTAGTAAGGTGAAGTGGGATGAATAGATGTATGCTGTTTAGTTCTTTCTCACAAATTTTGGTTTTTTTTTGTTTCTCTTCCTGTGTAAGTTTCACCAGTGTATGATTATTATTTATTTTCTCTGCCAGCATTGCATAAATGCTCACATCCCTCAGTCCCTCAGTTTATTACTGCTCTTTTGAAGAGCTGTCAGTAGACTCCAGAAGATGAGATCTGCATCAGGGCTTGAGATTCATGTAAGGGGCCTTAACTTTCTTATTTATTTATTCATTGTAAAACATTACATTTTTTTTGTTAGATTTGTCAGGGAGAATCTCATTATTGAACATGAAGCATATTAACCAGTCGTGTGTGTGTATGTGTATATCTCTCTCTCTCTCTATATGTATCTCTACATATAAAAAAAACAGTTGGGAACCTAAGCTAAAAAGATACGATACGTACAATAGTATTCTGAGCGAAGTAAGCTGACAGCCTTAAGTTGTAGTGGCCTTCCTGTCTGCCACCTCTATAGTGGGCAAACTGTAGTACAGTGATGAAGACATCTCAAAGGAGTAAAAAAGTGTTTACTCAAATTTGGTGCTTTTATTCTCAAAGATTCATCCCTTTTCTCTTTTTTTTTTTTTTAAACCGTATTAGTAAACCCTAGCTCAAGAAGTAAAGGCAGTCATCATCATGATCGTGAGTTTACTAAAGTGTTGGGACAGGATGCACTGGTGAATAAACAGCTAGTTTTCAGCTGTGGTGGTGCTGAGTTCTTGTCTTGTCGTTTGCTCGTAGTATTTGTGTGGAAGAACTTATGCAAAGGATGTTTAATTGATGGTACGATACCCAGTTTTGTGGAATATTTTACTGCCATAAGCAAAATAGGATCAAGCAGCAAGTCCGCAGTATGGGTATTCAAAAGCTAGGCTGCAAATTAAATTCCCTTGCGTTTCAATAATTCTCTTTTGCAGTGATTGTCATTTAAATATCCATGTTGAATCCAGGTTTCTGTGCTTGTGAGGAATGTATTGTTTCAGCATGTAGGGTGTGTTTAGTAAATGAAGTGTATTCAGTAGATGATGATGCTGTTCGGGATTTTCTGATGGAATTATTTACAATGAAAACGAGTATGCTGTCCTGATATTGATGATTTCTAGTATGTTCGATAGGGAATATGACTCTGAAGATTTCAGCAGAATATCCTGTACAAGTCATTCTGATTAAATGAAAGATCTTGGGATTTCTTAAGCTTGGGTTTTAAGCATGTGAAAAAGAAACCAGATGTATAATGAACAGATCCAAATGCCAGTCAGTCTTGAAAGGATGTAGCATACTACACCTAGAGCAAACTTGGTTTTACTTCAACCACAGAGTAGCATAAGCATCTTTTTAAAATGAAGGTAATTTTTAAAGTTCACATTTGTTCTTTTCCGCTTTCAAGTACAATTGATTTGTAACGCATGTGGATATTGAATACCAAGTTTAATGTGCTAGTGAATGACTGTTATGTCAATGTTTGCTCTACACAAGAAAAGAGTACCGAGTAAGTGCAAATAGTTTTGAAATAATTACTTCTGTAACGCAGAAGAGAGTTACCAAATATACCTTTATATAAAGCACACATGAGAACCAATGTTGTAGAGTAGTCAAAATTTGTGTTTGGGTCGCTGGAAACAATTTTCACTCAGTGAATCTTCTATTTGGCTATGATAAGTTAACTTTCTTGCCTTACAAGAATAAGGGAAAAAGTACTTTTCCTAGGGCTTTTACTCTTTCTGAGGTCTATATTTTGTAGCTTACAAAAAGTGTTCTCTCCTTGAGATATTTCCCCCTTTTGCCACCTTTTTTGTTGATGCTGCTTCCCAGTTGACTTCCCTCCTTGTTTTGGAGGCCCTGGCAGTGGCAGGAGATGCTGTTAGCAAGTCACCATGAGCATTTTCAGAACTCCTCAAAAACCACAGGTACCACTGTATCCTCTAGAGCAGTTTGTAAATCTATTCAGGAAAATACGAAGTTCATAAAGGACAAACTTAAACTTTGGAGTTAGATGTTTCTGTACTTACATCATTGCTTTCTCCTAGGGGTGGCAGACCGTTGTCTTAAATTATTAATATCTTTTCTTTACCCCACATCTGAGTATCTTAGTTACCCTCAGGGTAGGCAGGCTGTCTGCAGTACTTGCCCTAAAGGAACTACTGCTGGAAACAAACCTGACTTTACTATAAAGGAACACCATGAATTTAAAAATGGGATCTATTGCAAAAATTAGGTTTAGAATCTGTAGCAGTTGTTTTGCTGTCCTTGGATTGTCCCTGTGAATTCTCTGGCATTGACAATCACTTTAGCCTAGGTTTTTTCCTTCTGTCTTGCTGTGTGAAAGATTGATTTAAGGAAAGAAAAACTGATCTTATAGGAGAACTGGTGAGACTCATTATACATGAGCTTTTATCAAACACCTGCTATGCACTAGCTAGATTTTACTTAGAGTGATAGATAGATAGGGCTTAGAAATTTGCATGAACACCTTATTTAACTGAGAAACTCTGGGACCTGTTCGGCCTGCTGGAGGCTCTTCGGGTGAGCCACCGTCATCTTCAGTCCTCGGTTATTCCTAGTGAAGCATCAGAGGCTCCAGCTTTTGCATTAATCTTTCTCGCTTCTTTTCCACTTAAATTAAAAGTGATGGTTGTTGCCATTTTGCTTTCTTGTTCCTCCAGTTCCTTTCTTCAAAATAACACTATTTGGTTCTTCTCTTTGGCTGCTCTCCTATTTTGGGGAAAAACCAAAGGCAGATCTACAAGTAATCCTGTTTTTATTAAGAGAATGGAAGTGTATAGTAAACATATAGTTTGTTTTGTTCCCCTTTTCTTCTTCCCAGAAGTCATACCTAGGAATTACTAATTCAGCTTTATTTTTCTAGTTAAAAAACATGAACAAGCAAACCGCGTAGCTTCCACCTTTAATTTGTTTCAGAAAGTACTCCCTTTAGAAGGAGCTTTCTTCAAGGTAAAGTAGGAATTATTTTTTATTATTTTTTACTTAGACAATCCTACAAACATGAATTGATTGGCTTGATAGCTGCTACTATGCTCAAAAATTATTTGTTTTCTAGAATTTGAACTCTTTTTTTAAAAAAAAAAAAAATCATCACCCTTAACAACTTCATTATTTTTTTCTAGATCTTTACACTTGCTGGAATGATAGCTATCTTTTTCATTAACTCCCTATTCAGCACACTCCACAAAATAATAATAATCAAAGGGTTAATACATCTCTGTGCTGTCAGTGGTCCTTGAAATGGCTTACACATTGCACCTTTAAAAAAAAAAATACTATCTTTCAGTCACAAAGTAGGTCTGGGCCTATAACAGGATGTGCTTGTGTAGGTCCATCCTGGAAATGCATGGTCCCTGTTAAGGCAATTTGAGGGTAATGGCCCATGCCAACACGCTTTGTGTCTGGTTGTCATCTAAATGATTAGCCAGTAGCAGAAGCACCATAATTAGTTGATTTGGTAAGACTGCTTTTAATCAAACTTAGCAGAAAGTTCACGTTGTTAAAGAGCTAAATTGAATACTTATTAGGTCAAATAGACAAGGCAAAGCTTTGTGATCACAAGTGGAAAATAATCTCTTGCACATTTGAAAAATTATTGTGCTAGCATATATGTTTGTTAGTGGTGGTTTTTTTTTTTTTTTCCCCCCAAAGGTGCATTGTGTTCATGTTAAATTAGTGGTGAACTTTGAGACCGAATATGACAGAGCCGTTGTGTTTTCATATCCTGAAAAGGCGTATGTCTTCATAGGCTAGAATATAAAGGTTTATATGATATATTGTTGTAGCCTGTGTGCATGTTTGTTATGGGGGGGGGGGGGAGGAGGTTATCCCAGTATCCTTCCTATCTCTGATTCCCAACTGCTTTTCATTTTATGTTGTTTGTGAAGATGAAGGTATACAGTGTGCATATTTTAAAAGGATTTTGGTGATGCTAATGCTATGTTATGAAGTTCATATTTGGATCATTCTTCTAGAAGTAGACTTCTGAATGTGAATCTGTCTGGTATGACATATTTCAGTAAATAAAAATTAATCTACAGGAAAAACATGTCTTCCCCAAACCTGTGTTGCCTTCTGGAAGTGAAGCTGCAGTATAAAGGGCCTGGAGATCAATTCATCCTCTGTTCTTGATCCCCAGTTGTTACAGCCAGAAATACCAGGGAAGGTGCATACTCCGTGTTTTATTGTCCATAGGAAGACTTTGACTTTCTGATTATTTGGAAGTTTAGATAGTATGGGAATTATTGACAGTCTCTGCAAGAAATCGTACATCATCTGTCAGTAGGAATAATAGTGCAAAACAATAATGTTCAGAAATAAGACTCGGGAGACTCAAAGAAGCTGGAAGTACAGGGACCTTTAGGGTAGTTGTGGGGGAAGCCCTTTTTCCAACACACATTTATTCAAGGAATGGAAGACATTAAGGGGGTTTCTACTAATAGAATTTACAATATATTTTATGTGTCTTTTATCCGGGATATAACTTCATAGCGCTGAAACAAATAGTCTTGCCAGTTGGAAAGTAGGAAATGAATCCATGTAATGACTGTAGTGTGTCGTAGCAACCAAGTTGTAAAATAGTCAAATTCCAAAATAATGTTATAAAAATGACATCAGAGGAAAAAAAGAGTATTATGTGTTATGTTATAGCAACAGAAACATAGGCTTGCTTTTTTGTTTGTGAATCACTTGGGATTGTATTGCTGCCTGTGGATTTGGGAGGGGCAGGGAGGGAAGTTGATGTCCTAACACATAGTGCGTGCTTGGGATTGTGGGATGGGGAATATAACTTTCTTTTGGTCATCCTTGTTCCTGTCACATTTTTGAAAGAGCTGAAGTTTTGTTAGGTTTTCCTGGTTTTAATTTTTTTCCCCCTCAAATAAAATACTGACTGAATGTTCACCTCATTTGCTTTTCTACTTTTGAGTCTTTAGGAGTTACCTTGAACCTCTTCGGTCTTTTACCAGGACTTCTCAGGGAACAATCAAGCTGTAGTAGCAGAACATTACAAATGAAACTTCAAATGGTTGGGTTTTTTTGTTGTTGTTGTTTTTTGGTGGTTTTTTTTTTTTTTTTAAATAAACATGAGCATAGCATTATTGGTGGATGCCAGCCTGCAGTGTGAAGTTTCAGCACATCCCAGAGCAACTGTGAGATTTGCAGCGGGTGTGCATTGTGTGCACGCTGGGCTGCAAGCGAGGAGGAGCTACCCGGGTGGTGAGGCAAGCTTGCATTTCATGTCTTCTTACCCAAGTGCCAGCTGAGACTGTGGAAATCTATTATAAGGAATCAGCTTATGACCACAGTGCATGTCTAATAGCTGTGAATGTAAATGGCTGGCAGCATAGTTCTGTGTTGGATTCAAAGTGTGGACATGTAGTTAGCTTCTCTGAATATATTTTTATTTTAGGGCTTTGATTTCTAATTTTGACAGACCTCATCCTCGGTCCATAGCATTCTTTCAGATGTACCATTTTCCTAATAGTTAATTTATCAAAAAATTCAATTTTCAGATAACTGCTAAGAATTAAGCATCTGTTGCAACCAAGAGTTGAGGTGTCTTCACAGCTAGCATTGTTCCCCTCTCCTTCTGTCTTCTGTTGTACTTGCCAGGTGACTGACTTGCTAGAAATATCAAGTCTGGATTAATATACTGTCCCTGGGTGGTACTCACTGCTTCAGATTACCGTGGTGTGCATGTAGGTATTAAATATTGAAAGCTGTTTTGATGTTCTCATGTGGTGAAGCTCTGTGTAAACAAGTCTTATTTACTGAGCATTGGGAAGCATGTACACACCAGTATGCCTTAGGAAATCTGTCCTGATTTTTCTCTGGCTATGATAAATGGAGTGGTAGACAAGGAACCATAGTAGTGAGTGTTATTGACAGGAAGAAACATTGTCTTGAGAATGTGAAGAAAATCTGTTTAAGCCCATGAGTAACTTAAGTGCTTACCAACTACTGTCACTAGACCTCACGAAACATTTTTCAATCTGTTTTTCAAAGGAATTTGAAAGCAAAAGTCTCTGATGTTGTATGAAATAGTATCTTTATGCTTTAAAGATTTGTACCCCATGTGTTAAGTCTGGAGACAAGCAAATATAAGCCCCTTTTATGAATATAATTATTAGGAAAGAAAGAAAATACATTTAAGAAGATTGAAGACTTATTAATACTTTAAATCTACGTGGAATGAATATTGCCATGCTATAGAATGTAATGCAGACATGTGAAACCTGTGAGTGGTGTTGCTAATTATTGAGATAGTGTAGTTGTACACTTCACACTTAAAAACTCCAACCAACTAGAAAAAAAACCAAATGCTTTGGGAAGTGATGATATGCATGTTTTTTGTTTTCTGCCTCCAAATGTGTATTGTTAAAGAGAGCAGATGCTCAAACCTTACATGTGTTTAACCCTTGCTTTATGAGTAATTTGGAGATGTTTTTACAGTTTTATATCAAGAATGAGAAATCCCTTCCTCCTTTGCTGAGTGCTAAATAAACCTCTAGGAGCTGGTCTAGCTCTAGAAAGAGAGTTAGAAGAAGAGAGAGAGAGATTGCTCTCTTCTAGCTCTAAATTCCATATTTATTATTTTTATGAATTCCAAACCATTGAATGGTTGTTTGTTTATTTTTACTACTGAGACACAAAAGGCAGAACTGTGCAGACTGGTTATGGTGAAAGGAAGTATAACTGTGGGTAGCCTATTGTGCTTCCATACTTGATGTAATTTTGTTTCAAAATGGAATTTGGCATTAAATTACCTCAAAAATGTCATCATATGTTGATGCAAATAATTTTAAATTCTTTCCTCCCCTGTGAATGATGAATTATTCTTTCATGAGAGATCCAGGTTATTTTAATTAATTACTTGGGGGTTTAAATCTTTAAATTTTAAATTAAGTTACAGGTGAGTTAAGCTATTCCCTGAGGAGCTTTTACTATGTTAGCAGTGGAGAAGAATAATATTTGCTGCATAATTCTCTAATGGGTTGTTGTATGCTGCTCCATGGAGCAAGACTGCTGTTCTGCTTTTGATTTCTGTTCTATGTCCAGCATTTCAGGGAACAACTTGGTCAATTAGAAGATATTACCAGAAATGTATTTTCCTGTCAGCTGTGAAAGAGAAAGATTAAGACCCATTGAAATATATTGTTTTGTGAAGTTGTTAGACACTGCAGAAATATAATGTAAAACCAAATGAGTCGCTGATAACCTCATATATGAAATTTTGGTAGACAATGGGCAAAACAGACACAGGTTTGTTGGTGTTAGTTTCGTATCCTGGTTTCAGTAGATTCCTCTTGCTTAAACTATTTATCATGTGTGTTTCTAACTATATACAATTATAAAAAGGTAACATCAGTTGCTTGTGCACTGTGGAAATTGAACTAATGCTTATTTCTGAGCCTGATTTATGAAAAAGAGGGAGTAACCAACCTGTATTGTGTGTTTTCCCTTGTGCGACTATTGCAGCCAAGGTACAATTTCTTTTGTAGTATCTTAAGTTATGATAAAAGGTACATTCATAAAATAAAGTAGGGTAGAGAATTCAGGAATTAAACTTTTTTTTTTTAAAGTTAGCTTTCATCATTGTGCCTTTAATTGTGTTAATTACCTCAAAGAATTTTCTTGGAGGCTAGTTGAAGAGCAGAATCAAAGAGGAGAGGAAATTGCCTTAAGCAAAGGCTTTTGTGAGAACGTTCTTACAGTAACTTATGGGAGAGACATCACTAAGCCAGTCACTTTTAAAGTCCCCCTCCCTTCATGCTCTTTTAAATATCTTAATATTTTTTGTTTCCTAGTAGTCTTCCAGAATGCCATATTTCAATGCCTGCAGCCAATGGTAGGCAGCAAAGTGTTTGTTCTGTAATTAAAATTTTTTCATATTTTCATTCTTAGTATCTATTGAGGACAGGATACTGAGTTAAATGAATTCAGTTGTTGAATTTGGTGTACTCTCAGGGCTACTTCTTGGTTTGTTTGGTGGTTTTAACCTTTCCCTCTGCCTAGTGTTCAATAGTTAGAGTGCTAGCCTCTCATGTAAGAGACCCAGACTGGGTTCTTCATTCTGTGTGACTGTTGGCAAGTTTGGTTTTTTTTTGTTTGGTTGGTTTTTTTGGTTTGGTTTGGTTTTGTTGTTGTTGTTTTTTCCGCCCCTAGGCAAATAGTGGCAACTTTGTGTGTTGCCATTTAGGGATACAGGCTCAGAACTCTGGCAGGAGCACACTGCCCCAGATACCTTGAGGTCAGAATGTGCAGCACTTGTGTACGTTCTGCTTCCCCTTCTGTTGTGCTACTCAGATCTCCCTGAGGAGGCAAAAAAGTTGTGCCCTAGCCTGAGGCTGGTGCTTACCAGGGTGCAAGATCTGGAAAGCTCATGAAAAATTTCACTTTGTGAAGATTGGTTTTTTTTTCCTGTAGTTGGGTACACTAGGAAGTAGGTGGTTGGAACTTGCCCATGGTGTTGTGCAATTGATATACTTCAGTTTTGTTGTTTGTTTGTTTTAATTTTTACTGTCAGATATTGTGAAGTCATCCATTCAAACTCTACTTGCAGTTATATTGGAAAATACTTAATTTCTTTCACTACAAATGATATCGGATTGCTTTGGTTGTTACAAATTCAATATAACTAAGCTATTAATATTGAAATACAGTAACAGTGTGGGATGTCAAATAGCGAAAACATTTACAGAAAATGTTGAATTTCATGATGGCAAGGTAATGGGAACTTTTTATTGGCATCCTATGATACTGAAAAAAGTCTTTGTTTATTTCGTATGTAAAGAAAATTACATCCAACCTGATTTATTTATTTTTTCCTTCATGCACAAGTGGTCCTAACACATTTTTAGTCAGAGGCAGAAAGTAATCTCCAGGTAACAGTATTCTGTGCTATTTTAAGGATGTATGCCCTGCTGATGATTTTTAAAGTGCGAAATAATGATGACATACCATGCAGAGGTCTTGCTTGCCTGAGGCAAATGGTCTGAATGCACTAGATGCAGACTTCTGTTTGCTGATGAAAGTGTTGAAAAGAAACTGGATTTTGTTGGTTTGTGATTGGTTTTTTATGTTTGGTTTTTTATTTAAGTGGCATTTATCTTTTTAAATTTATTCTTAATTATATTGCATTCAATTTAGCAGCTGAAATATTTTACACAGAATAAAAGAATAAGCATAAGGGCTTCTGGGAAAGAAGTTTGAAGCTCAATCTTGGCAAAAGTAAGGTTCAGTTGATTGCTTGATTATGGCAAAAAGAATGCCATGCAGTTTGGATGAAGTGTGCCAAGCCAGGGGCAAGGTAGCTTTTCAAGCATAGGATAAGGGTCCTGACAGATTTCCTAGCAAATGGGGGAATAGGAAAGTTACCACTAAATTATTAGAGAAACAACTAATGAGAGGGGAAAGATTCAAGAAGGCTAAGAAACCTGCATATTTCAAGAAGGAAAAGTAAGAGGTGTGCGTTACAGAAGTCACGTTAAAGAGGAATCAAGTGGAGTGTGCGTGCGTTAAGGGCTGATCACGCTGAGGTTCTTAGAGGTATGTATGAAATTATTCCAGTTTACATCCAGAGCATTCCAGTGGTTTCAAAAGGTTTTCAGCTGTGTAGTGCTTTTAAAAGCTAAGCGCTGTGTATGCTCTTTTCGTCACTTTCAATTGAAAACAACAGAAAGATGAAATTCAGTGGACTAGCAGCTCCCCTTATGGACAGCAGTTCATGAACGCCGTCTTGCAGTGCGTATCTGTGTTGTGCATACATGGTCTGACAGCTTATTTGCAGCATTGTTGTATACCTGTGAAGTAAAATTGGAAATAGTTGGCATTTTTTATACTATTCTTCAGAGAACATATGATACATGGAGAAATGCAATGTGACTTTTTTTTTTTTTAATTAAAGAGGTATGTGAATAACATGCTGCAAGAACTGTAGGGAAGGAGAACCTTTACTAGTTAAAACTTTGACATACTACAGAAGTGATGGTCTGAGCGTGCAAGTGGCAAAGCGTTAGCTGATTGCGAGTGTATTTGGGCACAGGAATAGGAAGTGCTTTCCTGTTCAGTTGGGACTTGCGCTTATTTAGTGCAATGGCTTTCTATTTTGTAGAGAAGTAACTAAAATTTTAGTTTCATGATTTGCTGAGATATTTAATCGTTATCTGAATTGACTCTTGCAATTTAAATCTCTGGAATAGAGATATTACAATTCTGCAAAGCTTTTCCTTTGGTGAGGGAAGTTCTCAGAGAGGGCTCTGAAAAGTTTTATTCCTGTTGCTTTAGTTGCTGCATTCTTGTTTCTCAAGTCTCTGGTTTAAAGGAGCTCTATGGAGGAAAACAAATACATTTCTTATGGATTTTCTTGTTCTTTCCCATTTTGCTATGTAAGTCTCCTTTTCCTGGAGGACAAATGAAAGCAGTACTGAAATTGAGGAATATTATGGAAAATGAAGTTTGTATCTAACTACTGTTCAGAAATTATAAACCCATATATTCACTAGAGTTCGGAAATAAATCAAACCAGATCTTTTTTTTTCTTTTCCCAGTTTAGTATCCAGAACATTTGTTCTGTGTTGGATAAATACGTAAGATATATTTATTATTGTTATTTGAATTTTAATTGTCTCTGTTGGGGGAAAAAAAAAATTAAGGTGGAAGGAAGAAACATCTGTGCACCTGCAAGAAGATGGCTATTACTTTTGTAAGCTTCTAAATACCTGAGTTTTTAATGATTCAGGGGAAACTGGCAGATAAACAGTTCTGTTAACTGAAAATCTTCCTTCTGGATATATTGAATAGTTTAGTTCAGAAAGCATGCAAGAAGTCTCTTTTGTTTTGGTTGGCTGCTAAGTGATGCAGTAGGATAGTTGTAACAAGTGGCTTAAGGCTCATTGTGCTGAGTAGAAGAAGCAGAAATCGGCCAGAGAGGCCTCGGGTTGTGGTTTCACAAACTGCTGGTTTGTTCTGATGGTTATTGCTGCTGGAAGGGAGAGATCACTCTCTTCTCATCCCCCCGGCTCTTGCCTGTGCAGGTCTACTCCTCCTCTCCATTGGCTATGGTGTTGGTCTGGCCTTTCTCTGAGCTACTGTAATTTGTTAATATCAGAAAAGAGAAAAAAAAAAGAGGTGTTTTCTTCATTTTGGATTTGTTTTCTGTAGGGCTGATCTGATTCACTGATGGATATGATTTAATGTGTACTCTTTCAGTGAGTGGTATTTGGGTTCCCTAGTGAGGCTGCTTTGTTGTGGAGAAAGTTACTGCTTCCCTTTTTTATGTCAGCAGTCTGCAAGGACACTTTTGCCTCGGCTTCTGAAGTCATATCTGAGCCTCTAAACTCTGTGGCACCTTGTGTGGTTCCTCTGGTTCACTACCATATCTTCTTTAGCTGAAAAGAAAAGGGCTTTAACAAGTATCAGTTTCTCTCCTTGATTACAAGATATGGATGAATGGCCTTGCGTATTGTGGTTGTCCTTCTTTGCTGTCCTGTTACTACAGACTGGTTTCCTTTATTAATGTAGTTCTACAAACAGGCAAGAAAGGGTAGTATCAAGCTATGAATTTAGGCATGTGTCTAATTTTCTGTTTACCCTTTCACTTCAGGATCAAATTGGTAGGGGAGCACAACTGTTGACATTCTTTGGATGTGTCTTGCAGGGAAGATCCTTCTCTATTTCATTATAATTTTGTATTATCTTAATACAGAGCTCGGTTGTAGGAAAGGATATATTTGTCTTTCACAGGCTGTCTAGCCTTGTGAGGTGATAGGTGTTAAATATGCCTCAAATATTTTAACTAATTTTGTCTTAGCCATAAAAAGAGAAGATTACAGATCTATGTTCCTCTTAAGAATAGCCAAGGTCAGACCTAGTCACCTCTATGTGTTTTCTTAAATTTAAGTTGCCTTAGGAACTAAATGCATTTCAATGCTATTTTTTAAATACCTTTTCTGAAGAATCTCGGATAAGATGAGATGTGAATGGCTACCCTCCCAGACAGGGTAAGTGGGATGCTTAAAATCTTCCAGCTGTTTGTCAGATACTTAACTCTCTGCTCTGAAACTGCTGTACCATCTGTCTAGCTAAAAAAGGTGCACTGAGCAAGAAGAAAAGCATCTTTCCAATTCAGATGAGTCTACTGCATCCTGTGAGATAATCAAGTCACAGATGATTACGGGAACAGTGAATTTTAAATTTTATAGGAATAGCTGCATAAAAGACATGAAAGCTGAAGTTTGAATTAATTCTACTTCTGGGTATCTCAAAGGAGCATAATCATACTATCCTAAGTTTAAAGTAATGTTTTTGTCTGCTATGTGAATTTATTTGTTATTCAACCTTGTATGTAGGTAATAGGTATGTAGGTATTTCCTCTGTAAAATGTGCTGTTTTATTTAAATTAATTGTATTAGCCATCTATTATTTTATATTATCTACTACAAATGCCTTATATTTGGTAAAGATTATTGCTTTCTGAAATATCTGAAGAGATCCAAAAGGTGCTGCAGCAGGACTGGATGTATTTTAGATTTGAAATAGTCAGGTTGCTTAAAACGTAAGTTCTACAGTATAATTCAATGAACATGAAATGAATGAAGTGTAAAAGGCCTCCGACAAGAAACATATGAAAGAAATTTCTTAGCCCCTAGTGCCATCTGCAGGATTGCCACTGGAACAGGCAGGGAAAGTCAGGGAACAGAAATTTGGGTGGCAGTTTGCAGTGTCTAAGAAAACAAGAAAGTGTCAGCTTCAACAAAACCTGAAGAAAAACAATTTCTTTGTCACACTGAGCTTCATAACAATGTATCTGTTGTTTGTTTTTTTCAACTTGTGAGTAGCATTGGGTTTGTTGGGTAGGGAATACACCACCCTCTCATAAGGCTTCTCCACCCACTTTGTTTTCCGCTTCTGCAATAGCGGGTGGCTTAATAAAGCCTTCTTTCTTCAGACTTCTTTAAAAATATCAATTATTTAAAGTCGTACTTCCACTATGAAACATTTTTTGGATGACTGGCCTTTTGGCTCTGCTTCCTTTTTGAAAGCTGTCTCCTCAGAGAGGAGTAATGGACCGTAGATATTTTCCTAATATTCCTTCCATTAATGTTCATGTAAAGGTGTATCTCCGAGATAATGATGTAAATCTGCAGCTCCCCTGCTAGGTCTGTTTTCTGTGGTATTAGCAAAGAATTATTTTCCCCGCAGACCGGTAGAGAAACTATGTGTAGATGCATGTGCTAGCGGCAGACAAGTGATATGAACATGAAAGGATATAAATAATAACCAAGAGGAATCAAAGCTGAGGTTTTGGGAGAGGGGAAGTGTAAGCTGAAACCAAATGCAGGTAAGATGGAGGTGATAATGGTGATAGTATCTGGAAAATTGTTAAGCCCTGCAAAGTTGCTGTTGGTTAAGAGTACACACCCGCTGTTTGGCATGTGGCTTCAGCAAGACGTCTGGGAGCGTTCCCATCTGCTCTGTGAGAGCTTAGCATTCAAAGAGAATGTTTTCTCTTGCCTCTCCATGACGGGAAAACTCTCCCTTGTCAGAAGCTGACCTGACCTCGATTACTTACCTATTCATGCCTTTCTTCCTGACTGCTGCAATGTGATACTCCTGGGCAGGGAGCCTGCAGTTCCTCAGAAGCTCCAGCTGGTTTAGGGTCTTGTTGTGTGTCATCTCGGCAGCACTGGCTGCCACAAGTTGAATCTGATCTTTCTTTCTATGTTGACTTCCTGCAGAATAGCAAGCTAAGGTATTGCTCCTTAATCTTCAGCGTGCTTGCTGGTTGGGGTTCAGCATGCGTCAAAAGCTGTGGGAAGCTGCAAGGGGAAAGCTCTGGCTGCTTGCTGTGCTTTCTGGCATACTGGAGCCCTTTGGGGTGAAAATGGTATACGGCAGAACGTTCTCTGGGACTGGTCTCTTGCCAGAGAGGTAGGTCCCTTTGAGACTAAGAACCACTTAAAACTGCATTGGGTGGTTTTCTGATAGGTGTCTGTTGTATGCAGAAAGTTAACCATGCACGTTTTTTGATTAGTTTGGACTTGGGTCAAAAATTTCAGCATGTGTGTTTACATGTCTGTCAGGAGTTAATTTTTGCTATGTCAATGCCTGCATCTGAGCTTGTTGCTGTGGACAGCCTTTGTAACAACCATAGGGAAATGAATGCTTCAGAAAGCACAATCTGTAGCATCTTGTGCTATGTTACTAAAGTAAGTTCCATGGATGTTTTTTTGAGGAGCTATGCTGGAGGGAGATGACTGATGCATGCTGATTGTTTCAGGTCTACAGGCATCATGACTTCAGCTAAAACTGTGTGAATCTCTCTTAAAATTCAGTAGTTGCTTTATTCCAAGGAGTCCTTGGATCCACGTAGGGAAGTGGGTATTGGAAGGAAATATTTTGAAGTGAGATCAGAGGTCCATTGAGGACTTTGTTGCTGCAGCAGTGGTGATCAGACATGGTGGTAGGTTAGGCATACAGGATTGGTCCTCTGCTTTTGTCTTGTGAAATCCTGAATCCAGAGAGATTCTTTTAATCCCAGGAGAGCAGATTTCCCCCCCCCCCCCCCCCCCCCCCCACATAATGCACTACCACAGAAAGGACACAAAGACTCGCACAACAGAAGCTGGGTTAGTAAAGCAGCTTCAGTACTGAAAGAGTATCTTTACTTATGAGGCTGTTCTGATGATCTTCTGAAAGCAAGAAAGAAGCCCTCTAGCAGGACTGGAGATAGGAAGAGGCCAAAGCCTAACTTTGTAAGTAGACTTTTGCTTGTTTAGAAAAAAAAAAAAAAAGAAAAATGCTTAGCATCCACCTTTAAACAACTTCTCTGCCAAAACTGCTCCACTGATCTCAAACTGGTTATGATTCCTACTTAGTTCTTAATAAACAGCAGCAAATAAATACTGATTTATGTCAGATTTTAAAAGATTTGAATGGACACTTTTTTAAATGAAGCAGAACTGATGTCACATACTACAACCTATGTGTGCATGTAATGGAAAGACTATGCCTCTCCAACCTGAATAATGTAGCATTATGTTTCAGAATTGTAAGAAGTTTGCAGTTTCTGAATCAGTTCTTTGCTTGGACCAGACCAAAGCTAAAGGTCTGAAGTGAATTATTGCTCCTACAAGCCACCAGAGGAAAGAAAACAAATAGAAAAACTTAGCTGTGTTGTAAGTGCACAGTCTTTGTCAAGATGCACATTAGACAAGTAGACTCCTGGCCTTGAGTCCTCCTAGGAATGCTATGCCTTTTTATTCTGTCCTTTTTGGATGAAAGAAAAAATATGAAAGCGAACTTCTGATGTAGATCAGACATTATCGAAAAGCAAGGGTGTGTAGAAATGGTGCTGATGCTGCATGATCAAATTATGGGAGGTTGCAATTGGGTACTTACTCATTCTACACATTTGAAAGGTAAGTGTCCGCTCCTACAAGAGCATCTGGAATGAGATGTTTTCATACAGAAGCATCAGTGCATTTCTTGTGGCAGTAGTATTTTAATCTGCAGGATAATGCTGGCTTTCATTGTTATTTGTGTCCTGTTTGTTTTGATTCCATCTTGGTTTAGGGTATTATTGGTTTTTAGAAAGCATGTAGAGATAAAGAAAAGTCCCAAACAGCAGGTTGTAGTATGTGACATCATTTCTGCTTCATTAAAAAAAAAGTGTCCCTTCAAATATTTTAAAAGTCTAACAGAAATCAGTGTTTATTTGCTGTTGTTTATTAAGAACTAAGTAGGAATCACAAACAGTTTGAGATCACTGGAGTAGTTTGCGCAGAGGAGATGTTCCATTGTTTAAAGATGGAGGCTAAGCCAAGTGTCTCGTACTGTTCTTTAGCTGAACATGTATGTATATAAGCACTCTATCAATAATTGATTTCCAAGGGCCTGTGGAGAAGAGATTAATTCCATTAGGCAAGTTCTTGTAATGAAAACATATGTATGTTGTATGGCTCAAGTTCTCTGATTTGAATTATTTCCTTCAAAAAGAATTTGCTTATGAGTGCGTGCACACCGAAAAGCAGGGTTAGCATTAGCATGAAAGAGTAAAAGCAGATGCCAAAGTTGATCCTTGATTAGAAGAGCTTTCCTCTTGGTTTTAAGTGACATGATTAGTCCTTCACAATGACACGATGGGGAAGGTTTTCAGTGCAGCCTGCAAGAGTGCAACAATGAGTTCCTGTTCACAATGGGAATGGCATAGTTAAATCCTCACACATTGTGCTGAATGTCTGTCACATCATGTTAGTTATTAAGATATGAACCTACTGGGCAAACTAAAGAGCAAAGCTTGAAATACTTCTCAGGACAGCATTTTTACAGCTATTGAAAGCTTCTGTATTAGCAAGGCATCAAATTTATGTTAAGGTATTTGTGTGAATGTTTTTCTTTCTATGTCCCTTTATATGGAAGAACTTCAGAGGGTTGCTGTAGAAATTATTAGGACTGACAATTAGCTAGCTATACATGTATAGTCATCACTTGTTCTGTGCTTGGATCACAATGAATAAAGTGATGTTTTTAAAAAAATCCATACAGTGGGATGCTTATGTCCTTGCAGCTTAAGTAGTCAACATTTTGATTTTTCTATTCACAAGCAAAAGCATAGAGGGAGATACAAGATTTTTCTCTTTAACTCTCCTAAGATAATTTGACAAAAAGCAATTATTATTCTTCCTTTTGTCACAGTGAAGAAGCCTACCTGGACTATGACAACGTTAGGTTCAAGGTTTTGGTTTCATCTCCTACCTTTAAGCCTTTTCTCCCCTCTTTGTCTTTTCTTTTAAAGAAAGAACTAACTAGCTGAGTGAGGCTTTGTTTTTTTTTTTGTTTGTTTTTGGTTTTTTTTTGTTTTTTAAATTATTTTAACTTGATTCATGGCTGCAGGAATCCTGCTAGTAGTGAAAGTTCTGGAAGTGAACTTTTTTTCTAGTGTAGGGCCAGTCTCCTAACACAAAGCTTTCACTCAGTTAAAGAGAGAAGCACCAGCTGATAAAAGTAGAAGATTGCACTGTGACCAGGAGTCAAGAAAAGCCCTGGAGCCAGGGAAGACAAGCTTTCCCTGTATGGATTCCTAGTTAAAATGTAAGTTGAGGCACTCCCATTTGCTCTTACTTTCTCTAGAACCCTCTAAGAGATCCTGTACTGTAGAGTTGCGTCCTGATGGGATGGTGTTTTGCTACGTTTTTGGGAAAAGTGATAACTTCTGATGGAAGTCGAGTGCCTTTTGGAGAGGAGGAATCCACTCCATTGGGGCACCTTTTACTCTGGTTCATCACCTTTTTATTTTTCTCTCCTTCCATTCATCTTCCCTTCTTACTGTAGCACTTTCCACTATTCAACAGTTGTGTGTTGTTCAGAAGGTTTTCTGCAACAGCTTTCCAAAAGGAAAAAGAGAAGAGTTCTGACCAGGAGCACAGGAGATTTGCCTGATTGTGGACTACTGTGCTTATCTGGGGAACTTCAAAGACGTGTATGGATCCATATAGATTAAAACATTTGTAAAATGAACATTTGGATCTGACAGAGTTGAAGGATGCTTTTATGGAAAAAAATTCTGTTCTCTGTAAGTAACTGGTTCTTTCCAAGCTGTCATGAAATTAATTTGAGTGTTCATTTGGGTGCAGGTTGTAGGAATATCTCACTTTAAATGGTAATCTACACTTACAAAAATGGTGTCATTTTTGTATCTTATTTAACAACAACAACAAAAATTTAAATCCTATGTGAGAAGAGATGGGCAGATGTTAAATACAGACTCCCAGTGGCCCTTTTAGTGAAAATTCTGTAAATTCCTTCCATGGTTTTAACATGTCTTTAGCTGCACAATAGTGACTTTTTTTTATTATTATTATTTGGTGGGACCACAAAAACAAAACTATGTGCTAAATTTTCAGGATCTGTCCTTTGTATTGCCAGTGATAGCATACTGTAACTGTAGAACATTATCTCAACATATGTGATTGAGTCTTAAAATCAGAATTGTTTATAAAGGATGTGCAGTCAGGTTACTGCTTATAAGATGAGCTGTGAACACTGAATAATGTGCATTCACCTAGCCCAAAGCAAATGCAAAATAATGCAATGTAGCTTGACCTTTTCTCATTGCAGGTTAACCTGAGTCTAATTATCTTGGGTTTGCCTCAGGGTAAGAGCGATAGGAATCACAGCTTGGCTGAGTAGTAACTTTTTAACTCTTAGTAACTTGTTTTTGTGTTTACATCCTGTGGTGCTAGCAGGGAAACTAGGAATTAGGGTTAGAATAATGGAGGACAAACCAAAAGTGCTTGTAGCAGCAGTGGCAGTCACCTGCTATAAATCTTAACTGAAGTTCAGGACCCATCTATTGGGTGTTGTGCCATAGAGTCTTCAGTAACTTAAAGTCCAAACAGCTTTAGCAATAATAACAAAAATAAAAAGAGATCAGTAGCTTTGTATCAGCAGCACTGGTATTTTTTTCCCTTTTTTTTTTTTTCCCTTTTGACTTTGTGAGAAAATTAAGCTGAATTATGAATGTGCAGTGTCAAAACTTATACAGGTGTCTAAAGTGAAGTTCTTAAGTTTTAATTTTGTTTGTAGTGTTGTGGGAGCTACATCTTAAGTATCACATTTATTTCTCTAAACTTGTGTAGTTTTGGTTAACAGTTAAAGTGGTTTCATTTCATAAGTGCTTTCTTCACTGACTCCAAATGAGGCCATTGAATTGGGGATTCAGTGGTCTGGGTTTAAAGTTTAGAACAAAGAAATACTCAGTTTTAAGAGATGCTTGTTTTTTCTGTGCCCTGTAAATTCGCAATGTGTTACTTTGCTCTCAAAGTGCTCTAGATAGGGTTAACAAAGTAAGCTCTCGGTCATGTGCTGAGGTAGCTGTTGTGGCAGTGCACTATCAGAACTTTCCCTTTCAAAATGCCAGTAGGAGCTTTTTTCTTTCTTTCTCTCTTTTTTTTTTTTTTTTTTTTTTTTAAATGGTAAGGGGTTTCATTGCTGTGTGTTCTGCAGTGAGATCTTGGTCATTGCAGCTTGAGATACCAGTTGAAAAATGTGTAGCTTATACTATCAAGTCGCTTCCAGAAGTTCATGTGAATTTTTGAAGGTCATATTTGTGCCAAGTTAGCTGAAAAACAGGAATTTCACTACCTCACTGCAATTAATGTGTAGGGTCATGAAACTGAGAAATATGACTACATTCTAAATTTGTGAAGTGCTGTATAGCTCAGCATGAAATTCTGTTTCACAAGTTATCAAAGAAATTCACTGTGTAAAGCTTAAAACTCCACACTTACAAATAACTTACTTAGGCTAGTGATGATATGTGCCAGGTATTCTCAATGTGTTTATGCCTTTATTTTGAGTGTGGTTCAAAATCTCGAACACTTCAGTCTAGTTTTGTAGCTAGGAACTTCTAAATGGGAATGGATTTATGCCATAGCTTTTCATGTAGCTGTAGGAAAATGAGAAGCGGATAGAGAGGTCTTGACTGATGAAATGGACTTCAAAACTGTGCTAGCAAGTTTACCATGATGTATTGGAAAATGCTATGTATCTCTGGAGGTATGAGACTTTTCATAACTTGATATGGACGATTTAATGCTACACTTGGCATGCGTGCAGCAGCTGCAGCAGCCCTGGGGGACTATTGAAAAAATTCAGAAAAAAACATTCTAGCTTTATTTTGAAGAAACAGTAGTCTTTCCCGCCGCCCCCCCCCCCCCCCCCCCCCCCCCCGCCTTGTTAAGATTATGGCCTGTATCCATGTTATCCTGTTTCTTGACTTTGCTTTGAAAAAATACTTTTGGTCTGGAAAATGACCAGTTTTACCCTGAAGAAAAAACATTTCTGTAAAACTGTAGGAAAAATGATGAAGTCTGAATGCCAGTACACTTGCAGTTTTGTTGCATTTTTTTCCCTTTAACTCAAAACCCAGCCTTCTGTTTCCATCTGAAACAGCTTTATTTGAAAGTATTTTCAACATCTCTTCAGACTTATGTAGGATCTACAGCTGAAGAAGAAACAGTATAGAAGCCCATTCATTGATACTTTCAGTAATAATTTTAAGCCAAATTCTGCTCGTCCTTTTTGACATCAGGAAAAATGCCTATTGTACTTTGCAATTGACATAGCAATGTACAGTACATCTAGTAATACATAATAGCTTGCTGTTAACCTCGGGGACAGAAGGATCAGACTATTGATTGCTTAAATGAAAAACTAACCTGTTCACAATGCTCACTCCCTGCATAAAACTAACACACTAGATCATGTTCGTGTTTTGTGATTGGTGGATTTTTGGTGGTGTTTTTTGATGGGAACCTACCTGGCAATGGTGCTTTTTCTGTGCACAGAACTGACTGGCACGACTGTAACACAAGAAGCTATTCCAGAGTAGAGTGTAGACTCTCTTACAGAATAGAAGTGGCTTTATTCCAGAACAATTGTGGCCCTTTCTGAAGGATGCAATTATGTAAAACTGCTTTCTTAAGAGGTGATCCCCTGTAGCTGCTGGTGTGGGTACTTTAAAGATCTGTAGCGGTGGTCCCCAAGCAGCATCTTATAAACGCTTTGCTTGTGTGATTCTTTGTAACCCTAGGAAAGAAAAAATCAAAACTGATGCTGCCACTGCTATGTTGACGTGGAGAGCAAGTTATGATGATAACACTTTGTAGGCCAGCTTGCTGGATGTTGTCCCTGGCTCAACCAATGTTTTGTATCGCTGCTCTCTAGCTATTGCTGATAAACTTCATCCTTCAATTAGCTCTGTTTTCTTACAAGAGAGGAAACAGTTATCATCTTTTCAGTTGATGCCTGGTGATGCTCAGGCTGTGGTATGTAGTTCCCTACACCTGACTGAATTTATCCTTTTTTCATATGTCTGAGTATAAGAAGCCTTGATGAATGGTGGAGTTTATATTCACAGGGTTCAGACCTCTTGAGGAGGAAAGCAAGGAAAGCCAGTGAACATCAGCTGTGCTGTCTGATAATGGATGTTTTGGTCTCCCCCTGAAAGAAATCTATTTGCCTAGCTCCTTGAACAGTGCAGTAGATCACCTCATCCCACATGTCTCCGGTAGTGCTTAAGCACACATTTAACTGCTGCTCAGTCTCTAAAATTTTAATTATTTTGTGCAGAAATGGGATTGCTAATCACTGACCTGCAGTAGCATGTAACATTAGCCAACATCATTGGATATTCATAACCCTCGGGTTTAGGTGAGGACACATTTCTAGAGGCATTCAAAATGATTAAATTGCTATGAAATCATGCGAGAGCTCAGTGCCTATCGTGCTTGTATCTGTCCGTAACTTTGTGAAGGATTATTCAGCTTACCTGTGATGGTATGGCAGGAGGGAGTGACCCAGCACTGTGATAGCTCTGATCCTCTTTCTTCAGCAGAACCCGGCACAATGACCTAACTACAGTTATTCCCCTCCACTGGGTGCTCCGAGCATAGCTTCCAAGCTCTTCCAGAGTAATGTACTACTTGGAGAGTTAACGTGAAAATAGAAACTAAGTATTGTTAGCTGAAGTGTTCTTCCTCTGAATCTTCTGGGACTTCAGTTCCAGCGATTTAGGGAAATTTTTGAGTTGCTCCTAAGTAATAGCAAAAACCTTTGTTGAAAGATCCTTCCACTGAAAGGATGTTAATAACCATAATCTTTCACTAACCTTAATAACCAAGGGGGAGAACTTGTCTCTAAATCAGTTGAAAGTAAGGTATATTAATTGGAAGAGAAAAATAAAGCTTTTTCTCAAGATGAATTTTACCTTAAAATGTCAGAGATGCCCGAGACCGAGTGCACTCAAATATGGAATTTTCTGTTGGTTTCATGTGAGAGGTACAAGAAGTAGTGATGGACCACAGTCAATTCTATCCCGGAGTGGCTAAAACAAAATAATGCAGCTTTGAGAGTTAATTAACATTTTTGCCTTTGGAGAAGAGTGAATGTGCAACGTTTTTTCCTTCCCTACTACTTGATGGAATCATTTTGACTGTAAAACTTAATTGGCTTAATGCAGTTTGGCATGACTGCCACCTTTTCTGAGATGAGGTAGGAGTTTGCCTCTTAAGTCCTGCTTCAGCAGCCAGACTCCTCCTCCTCCATTTCCAGCTTGTGCAGGGCTGGGCTGTTTCTGGAGAAGGAGTTGGTGATTGTTAATTCCCCTACATGTGACCTCTGCTACAAGAAGGGCAGCTTCAATGGGTGCTGTGACCTGTGGCATGGCTGCCAGCCTACCTCTGTCCTTGTTTTTTGCTTTTCTTTCAGTCCTGTCCCTGCTCCTTGAGCTATATGAGCAAGGACAGAAGCTTTAGCACGTGTGACAGTAACTGCCATGGTGAGGAGGAGTGAGGTTAATAGCAGCACAGCGTAGGTGAAAAAAGGGGAGGTTGGCAGCCGACACTGCTGCAGGATGCACTGGGGAAAGGTCAGAGAGGGAGTAGCCCAGAGCTCCAGTCCAGCCACAGCAGCTTCCAAGACTGTTTTACAAGGGCCTCCAAAAAGTCTCTGTAGCCTAGATTAAGTTGTTATTAACTGTAAACTGTATTGTGTTCTTTCGTAGGGGTTGAGTATAGTAGTGGTGGAAAACAATTCTAACTTCTAAAATAAAACCATAAATAATAAGTTTTAAAAAAATCAATTAGACATGGAGTCACATTCCCCAGAACACCACCTTCTTGGTATTGGTGGCAATACTACCTTGTATTAGACAGCAGACATGTATGTTCCGTTGTGTAAACAATGCTGGTTAGCTATGATTCTTTTATTAGGTGTAAGTGTGTTGGGAGAGATCTAATTTGAGTTGCTGTGTGCTCTACTACATATCATTTACAAGGACAGTGTCCTGGTGATGTCTAGTTAAATAAATAGTTTCTCTCACTTCTCCTCTATCTCGCACTTCGAGAAAACTCTGTGCAAAGATTTTTTGTTTCTTTTTTTAAAAACAGTAAATAGGAAGATACACAGCTGGACCTTCAACACTCAAAAATGCTGATGTTGTGTTTGTAGTCTTGCATATCTTCTTGGAATTGTCGTGGTACCCTCTTAGATGAAAGAATAAAATGCAAAAGATGTTTCTGAGGGTGTTTTTTGTTTTTTTTTTTTTTATTTTATTTTAGCTGCAGGATTGTAGCAGATCCCCAAGAATAAGAGTGTACCAGAAGTACGAAGTCCTTGCTGCTATTTGAGATAAAAGCTCATTTTCTTTTATTAATGGTACTTTAGTTAGATCAGTCCTGCAAAGAGGTACAATCATACAAGCTTCACCACCCTTATAGGATGCAGCTACTCTCTCTGCAGATCTGGAAGGAAATACAAGGTTAGCAAGGGAGTATTTCATAGAATCATAGAATGGTTAGAGTTGGAAGGGACCTTCAAAGGTCATCTAGTCCAGCCTCCCTGCAAGGAGCAGGGACATCCCCGACTAGATCAGGTTGCTCAGAGCTTCATCCAGCCTGGCCTTGAACGTTTCCAGGGATGGGGCATCCACCAGCTCTCTGGGCAACCTGTTCCTGTGTTCTATAACTCGCCTTGCAAAAATTTTTTTTTCTTAATATCCAATCTAAATCTACCCCCCTCTATTTTAAAACCATTACTCCTTGTCCTATCACAACAGGCCCTACTGAACAGCCTTTCCCCGTCTTTCTTGTAGGCCTCCTTGTGGTACTGGAAGACCGCTATCAGGTCTCCCCAGAGCCTCCTCTTCTCCAGGCTGAACAGCCCCAACTCTCTCAGCCTGTCCTCATAAGAGAGGTGCTCTAGCCCTCTGAATCATCTTCATGGCCCTCCTCTGGACCTTCTCCAACTCGTACGTGTCCTTCCTATGTTGGGGGCTCCAGAACTGGAGACAGTACTCCAGGTGGGGTCTCACCAGAGCAGAGTAGAGGGGGAGAACCACCTCCCTTGACCTGCTGGCCACGTCAGCATCCCTGTTCACCTCGTAAGTTAAATTGAAAACTTCCCTAGAAAGAGAGGTAATTCTAGGAGACTGTCGGAAGAACTTTAATTGCACAGTCCTAAAACTGGGAAGTTAGTATCCACTACAAACCATTTTTCACCTGAAATTGATGGAAGATCATGACTCAAAGGAAGAATTAAAGTCCCAAGACAAGTTCTTTTTGCATTAGCACAATGTATGTTTACTGCAGCAATTCTAATAAGAGAATGTAATACAAGAGTAAAACTGTATTCTGAGTGTTTATGGTCATGGCTACTACTATATTTGAATATAAAAAGCATAATCTATGTAGATATAAAAGTACTGTCTAATTTTTCTATGGTGAAAAAGGGAAATTATTTGAAAAGTAAGACTTTGTGCTGTTTTATAAATTATTACCTTGAAGTGATTTAAGTCATCAGTCTGACATTTCAATAATTTTGGATATACCTGGAATTATAGGTTATGTATCTGCTTGTCATTTATACTAGCTGACTTGAGTTTTCTGCTTGATGCACTGTCTCAAGTTCTTTTCTTCGGAGCTAAATTGAAGTGTTACAAATTCCTAAGTCTTAATTTTTTGTGGATTCAAGATATGTGTGGTAAATTTGATGCAGCGTCATTGACTGACAAAAATAATTTAGATGTTCCGTGTTTAGGTGTTATTTTGTGTAATGCTGTTAAATACTTCTTGTATTATTTTACAGAAAGAATGTTTTAAAATGTAGTGGTTTAGTTCTTAGGCAAGCATAATAGGCCTGATAAGACTGGAACAGTAGTACCAGATAATCATTGTCACATGTGGTAATAAGAACTTGCAAACATAAGTCAAAGACAGTGGGGTATTTGACTTACCTTAATATGGAGTCTTTGAAAGAGGGATTGTCCTAATAAATGCATGTGCACTGGAACCCTAGTCCAGGACTTTATGTGCTAGTAAATTTTAATATTAAAGTTAGGAGATGAAACACACCAAGAATTAGCATATCTTTCCTCTCTTTTGCTGCCTGGAAGAAGCATTTACATTAAATTGTGACATTGTCATTCAAGTCCATGGCATTAGCAATGTCTTCTGACACAGTCACCAAATTTCTGTCTAATAGAAAACTGAATACCCTGTTTTTATTCTTTTATCAAAATAGGCTCCATGGAGTCAATTCTAAAAAGGTCAATAAGGGGAACTAATTAAACTTTACTTGTTGAGAGTTTGCACCAGGATTGACATTTTCTATATACAATCTATTAACATTTACAAGTTCTTATTTTTAGATTTCTGACTTACCTATAACTTTCAGATGCACCCTTGACAGTTGAATTATCATTTTCTGTCATTAACTTCAGAGAACAAGAATCTGATTACTTAAAGACTACAAACTTTTATTTGATCTCTAGTTCTGCTCAGTGAATATAACTAGTAATTACTGCTCTCATTAAATTTTAGTTAGCATGCGTTGTTCTAGATTCTGCCATAGAGTTAGTGTGCTCAGATGTTGGCGTGTGTTCAAAATGGTGATGTTGGTACATGAAGAGAAAGGACTTCTCGTGAAAGACTGTTTCTGTAGGTATTTGCAGTGGTTGAAGATGTGAAATACTTTTGCTTATAGACATAATTATCCATATTTTTACTTTAAGTTAGTGAAACTAGTAGTGTATTTTTACTATAGGTTAGTGAAACAATATAGTCTTCTCTGAGACAACAGGCTGTCAGTAATTTTAAATTTTTCCTCTGTCCAAGACAGGCAAAACTGAGGTGCTCTCCAAAGATGTCATTGCTAAGAGTTACTCTGCTTATTGAGAAGGGTCACTGTGGTACTATCATTCTGTTTTGCAGCATTAGTCAGAAGAAGCAGAGGACGGTGGTCTTCTAAAAGCATGCAAATCTGAAAGTGGACCTGAAGGATCATGTTTTATTTTTATCTGCTTCATTCTCATGATCCTAGTCCTGAATGAATAGGAACTGTAACTCATAATTTATTTCAAAGTTTTGGTGTATGATGTTTGGGTGTGTTTGGGTTTTGGTGGTTGTTTCGCCCCCCCATGGCTTCCTACTAAGTGCCACCCTCCTCCAGTTTATAATGTGTGAAAGTTGGGGAGCTTGCTGAGGCTGAGGAGAATCTCCTGGCACAGCAAAGCTCTTGCGAGTTTGCTTTTGGAGTGGAGCCCATTTGGGGTGAGCATGTGTGTAAAGAACCTCTTTTTTTAATTTTTTTTTTAATTTTTTTTTCCCTTTGAATTTTTAAAATTTGCAAAAGTTAAGGGGGATGGTAAGCATAAAATCTAGAAGAAAACTTGCTGTAGTGTTATAGGCCTATAATTCCAGTTGTACTTCAGTACCTTTTAGTGTTTTGGTGGTTGAATTGAAAGCTTGCATAGCAGGTTGGACAAAAAAGTCAGGCTAGCCTCAATATATATTGGTGGCCCTTTTTGCAGATTTGTCCGAAGAATTATCCAGGTTATAAAAAAAAAAAGTGTATGTGTTCTTGGGTGTTTTTTTCTCTTCTGAGAGACTGAATAATATTTGTGGCAGGAGGTAGTGAATCCACAATTGTCTTTCCACTTGAGAACCTCTGCTGAGGCTCAGCTATTAAGGAACAGTGTAGGTGGGCAGGAGTGCATATACAGACGTTTTTTGGTGAATTGTGTCTTGCCTCTGGGTCAGACCGTTCATTCTGTCTAGAGATTTTTGTACAATTTCTACTTTCTTTCTTCCAGTAAAGTGTTTTCAGTTTTCTTGCAGCAGGGTTGCACGTCTCTGCAGAAATTTGTCATGAGAGGGAAGACCTTTATGATTTTTATTTTCTCTTGAGGAATGAGTAGCCAAAATAAAACATAGAAACAGAAACTGATTTTTAGGGGAGAATCAAATTTCTTAATTTTCTGCTTTTTCTTTATTTCTGATCGCTGACACTTCACCACGAAATACTAATCACATTTCATTTTAGAAACCTCAGGATCCACTGTGGCTGGCCTCATTTGCAGAAAGGAGACATCTGAGCACAAACACAGAGGCACCACAAGGTTCTAGCTGGCTACCTCATAGTCTGTTGAAGAGAGAAAAAGAAGTCTCTGAAATTTTTTTTGGAATGGCATCTAGCAATGCTAAAAGCAGTATTTGCCAACTGGCAAAAGCAAAGTTGACAGGTAAAAGAAATTGTTGAGAACACTGTGTATTATAATTGTAGCGGTACTGGGTTTTTTTTAAAAGCTCTAATATATAATTCTAGTGACGTGCTTCTTAGATATCTGTACATTTTTCATTTACATTTTGACATTTAAATTTACATCCTTTTATGATCCTGCGATTTTACAGCTCATCTTACATACACTTTTTTCAATGGCAAATTGAAATCACAGATGATGTGCGCTTAACTTGAGTAAAGAAAAAAAAAATGTTTAGTGGGATGGAGGGAAAAAAAGTCATAGCACACAAACATTCCTTGGCTGCAAGCTTGTATGTGCAAATTAGGCTTACTTATGAGAACGACCTTTTTCTTTTTTTTTCTTGTGCTAACAAATCCCAAGGAAAGTGCATATGGTTCCTCAAAGTATTAAAATGTATCCCACTCTTGGCATGGTAGGGAACACAGTTTGTAATACCCAAGAACTTGCCAGCAAACTGCAGTAAATATATAACTGGACTGTTGGATTTTTTTGGTGAAAGTTTAGCGAGTTTGCTAGAAGTACTTTGGTTGTGATCCAAAGTGAAGTTCTGTCCTTCAGATGTAAGATAATACAGGAGAAAAAAAAAAAAGTTCTTTGTTTACCTCTTGTCATGCTCTATCTCTTAATTTTTTGAAAATGTTATTTTTGTAAGTCGTGTATCTTGGAAGCATTTTCTGCTGAAGTATTTGCCCTAATGTTTGTCTTCTAAAAGAAACTTAGTAATTATACATCTGTACATTAGAGATAATAAACAACACCGTCATATAGAGTGTAGGGTTAAGAAAATTTTGTTTCAATGCACAGTATTGTTTTGACCAAAGATAGCCAAATAGAAGAATATTTGAAAACTGAAATATACTATTTTTATTCTTTAATCAAAACAGGCTGGCACTTGTCATAGGTTTAAAATCTTGAGAAGTGCGTAATGTTTTTTTTTTTTCTTGGACTGAAATTGTGTAGACATTATTTCATTCATCATATCAAGCTTAAGCTCCTCAATTAATTGAATTATTTTATGTGTAAGTAGTACAAAGTGGCTATTGCTAAAGTCTTACCAAATGACGTAGAAATAGAAGTGAGAGTTTCAAGGCTGTTCAGTTGTGCTGAGGTGGTAGCTCTCTCCTCAAATTAATTTGCATTTACTTAGGGGAACACTTGTAGTTGCATGTCATAAGCAGAATGTAGTTAGCATTGTTGTAGCGATTAATCAAGTCACAGCACATCAAGCAATGTGTGTACTGCATTTTGTCTTTTCCACTGTCTCATATGAGCGCCGTGAGGTCAGGCGTAGCTGGTGTTTAGCTAAAGTAACAGCTGGAGAACTGGTGCAGGGAAAACCAACGTTGACAGGTAACTTGTTAACTTGTTTCTGCGAGTCAGCACTCTACTAATATTGACAAAATGTCGTTTGGGAAAAACTGTTCCATAGAAGCTGCTCAATATTGGGTGAAAGCTTAAAAAGATTCTGAAATCTGATATTTGATTTTTGTATAATTTTTTTCTGCAGACAAGATGTAGCACTGCCAGTTCTGTGCAACAGTTGTTACAGGTTTTCTGGAGCATCTTTGGTTTTTCAGAAGGTGGCTGTGATTTGTCTGAACCACTTTTTTTTTTTTTTTTTTTTTTTTTTTTTTTTTCTTCTTAAGGTCTTGCTTTAATTTTTTTAGTGTATTGCTAGAGGTAATCCTGAAATAGTATTTCCAGAGGTGGCTTATGTAACAAAAAAAAAAAAAGATAAAACAGTGGAACAGTGGCAATAATTTTTTTTTTATAATTGTATTTGCTGATTTTTTTTTCTTTTTTTTTTTTTTTTTTCCCTTCCCTAAAATGTCAGTACACTTGAGAGAATAAAAAGCCTGGGAGTTGTCATAGTTTTCAGTGGGTTATATCTTTACATGGTTCCTTTTGCCACTGACAATAGTAACAGTTTACTTCTGGTATAACTAAAGAATATCTAAATAAATATAGAATCACTTTCAGAAGCATTTGACATCTTTTGTCGGTAGGATGTTGTTGGTTAGAATAACATTACACTGTATGGCTGCAAGCAACTTCTTGTTGATCTTCATTCCAGATAAATTAGCTTTTTTTTTAATTTAGGATTAAATTTTAGATATTTTAACCACAATGTTGAATTGCCATTTATGTGAATGGAAGTATTAAGCAGAAACATTCTTTCAAATCTTTAAAGAAGAAATAGGTGTTCATCAAAATAAGCTGGACTTCCTGTAGCAATTTGAGTTCACATTTTTCGTGTAACACAAATTCTATCATAATTTGTCTAAGATGAAGCTGTTGCTGAAAATGCCAATCCTATCCTGAGTTACTATCAATGGAACCTTTTAGTGTGAGCTACATGGCAAGATGTGTGCCATGGTAGAATAAAATATTGGGTACACCCGAATAATCTACATAATAAAAACTTACATATATACTACATGTAAAAAATATTCGTTATCTTCCTGCCTGTCACAACCAAATGTTTCTCTCTCCTCCCACTCAGCTTTGTATCAGCAAAGGTTAATATCAGTGCTATATTCCTTCTGTCAGAGCCTGGCATTTCATTTTTAGTTGCCTCTCTATCTCTTGGAGGCAGGATCAGATCAGTGACTTAAATTTCCTTCCTTATAACTCTTAATTGTGGAATAATTTTGCTTCTGGCAGCTTCACCTTGAGCTGTCTTCAGTTTTCCCTAGGTGGTGAACCTTGGAAAATCTTTATTTTCAGATTGCCTGAAGAAGATTCCTCTATTTTCACCTTTCCTGTTACAATGTTTGTCTTGGGAATTTTTTCCATGATTGCCTGACTTGAATAGTGAATCACAGTTTTTCTTGTACTGTAGGCACCTAAAGTGGTAGATATGCTTCTTCAAAGCAAATTGACAAGTCTGGCATGTCATTCGTTTTTCATTTTTCTTTGCGTTCTTGTTTCTATTCCAAGAATGACATTTTAGTAAGGTGCCCTCCTTTTTGGCAGTTCTGGAGTGGCTCTTTTTCCCCCTCAGTTAGAAGTGCTGCTTTCCACTTGTTTGCCATGCAGTCAAAGTTGCTCTGGTGAGAAGAAATGAGGTTCCTGCTTCACATTCCAGCATTGCTCCCTCTTACCAGGTTTTTCTTGTGGACTCCAGTAGTTCCTACAGACTATGTTCCTTAACTTTGCCCTCCAGGCTCTGGCACCAGGCGGTCCAGGAAAAATTGAGGTGGTCTGTACTACCAACACCTTTCCTGAATAACCACATAGCTTTAGTACAGATGCTCCATCTCTTCTTTATTTGTATTGATGTACTGTTCTGAAATTGTGATCCATCTTTTTGTATTGTGTCTTATGTAAATAAAGCAGTCGGTGTGAGGGCTTGGTTGTCTTATGTTGTGCGTGAAGGCTAGAATCCTTTTGAATGATACAAAACATGTTTTTTGCCTTTTATTCCCCACCTCATTCCAAATTTGGTGGTGTTCTATATATTCACCAAACTGAAGTTCAGGCCCTTCACACAATGCTTATTTTGGTTTGTCACCCATTTTTTTAAAAGGGCTCTGTTAAATTTAGTCTCATTTATTTGGAATGCTAGTTAAAGGTTTTACCCCTACCTGTGTACCTCCAGCTATCTTTGTAGCTTTAGTTGCATTTTCTGATTGTTCTTAAAACTATTTTTTCATGTGCAAAAAGAGAAGCCACACTTAATGCAGTCTTTTTAGTATCAAAGTCCAAATACTTTCCTCTTTTAGTCTCTGTTAACTGCAAAAAATTACAGATTTTTCAAAAATAATCCTTAAAACATTTAGGCAGAAATAAATAGGTAAGCCACAGGTGGTGAAACAGAGTATGAAAGAAAAAAGCTTGTACTCAAACTCAATAGCCTTCCTGTTTAGGATCACTTTACTGATTCACTCTGGAGCTCCTATTCCCATGCAGTTTAGCACAGATACCTGTGTTGTGCGCGTTCAAGGAAGAATGAGATTAAATATTGTTGCCTGTATTCCCTCCCATTAGCTGTTCATGCACACTAATTTCCCCGAGCTTTCTCTTCTTGAGGCTAAACAACTCCAACTTACTCAACCCCTCCCCTACAAGAAACATTCCAATCCCGTAATCATCTTTGTGGCTGCTCGCACCAGTGTGTCTGTCTGTGGTACTGGGGACCTCAGACCTGGTATCACCAGTGCTGAGGAGAGGGGAAGGATCACCTGCTGGCAGTGCTCTGCCCAATGCTGATGGGGAGGCTGTTGACCTTCTTTACTGCAGGGGTACATTTGCTGACTCATGTTCATCTTGATGTTCACTGGGACCCCAGAGGTCCTTCTCTGCAAAGCTGTTTGGTCCTCTGCCTATGTTGGTGCCTGGGGTTATTCCTCCCCAGGTGCAGGACTCTACATTTCCCTTTGTGGGACTTCCGAGACTTACGTTTAATCATTTCTCCAGCCTGTCCACATCCTTCTGAATGGCAGAACAACCCTCTGGTGTGTTACTCATTTGTCCCAGGTTTGTGTCACTTGCAAACTTGCTGAGAGTGCACTGTGTCCCATCATCCAGGCCGTTAATGAAGGTAGTAAGCAATATTAGCCCCAGTATCAACCTCGGGGTACACCACTAATCACTGACCTACAGCTGGACTGTCTGCAACTGATCACAACCCCTTGAACCCAGCTGTTCAGCTGGTTTCCAATCCACCTCGTTGTCCACTTACTCATACTTCGGTTTATCTGTCAGGATGTTACAGGAGACAGTTTGAAAGTCTTGTTAAGGTTGAGGCAAACAACATCTGCTGCTCTCCCCTCATTCACTGAACTAGTTATCTCACTGTGGAAGGCTATCAGGTTCGTCAGGGTGACTTCCTCTTCATAATCCATGCTGACTACTGCTGATCATTGTCCCTCACGTGTTTTCAAAATCATTTCCAGGATTACTTGCTCCATTGCCTTCACAGGGATTGAGTCTGACCAGCCTGTAGTTTCCAAGCTTCTTCCTTGCCCTTCTTGGGGGTAGGAGTGATATTTGCTTTCTTCCAGTCCTTAGGAATCTTGCCTGATCACTATGAATTTTTAAAGATTATGGAGTGACCTAGCAAATAACATCAGGTAGTTTCTTGAGCATTTGTGGGTGCATCCCATTGACTTATGCACATCTGGTTTGTTTAAATGTTCCTTAGCCTCATCCTCCTCCACCTGGTATTGATCAAGTTTAAATATCAAATGTAAAGATTAACACTGGATTTATGTTACGGTGGAGCTGAATCACCTGGAGCAGGGAAATGGGTTTTGGTGTGGCCAGCAGATCAACAACAATATCCTAAAATGGCAAAAGTGTATTGGGATTGCTGGAATGTTGGCCACAGAAGTGAGGAGTGGCTTGATCCTTGAAGGCATAGACAACTGTAGGGACTTCGTCATCTGAATGTGTACTTCTGAACAGGCTTGTGCAACCAAGCTGAGCTAGGAGTTTTATGCTAAGTAGTATTGGGTGTCTACAGTTTAAGAACTGTTGGAAGCTGTTGGGATTTTGGCAGAACGGACCCCACTGTTAAATTGTACTTCTGTATATCACTTACCGAGTATCAAACAGATAAATACAAAACTAGCAACACAAGAATTGTGTGTGATTATCTGTTGAACTTGTTGCTTAATGGAGTCCCGTTTGATGTGCAGGAAGACTTCTGATCCATACTCTAGCACATTTCTAGCTCCTCCATGCATATTGAATGCTCGTTGTCCTCTTGATCTTTGCCAAATGTGTTCACACCTTTAGTAGTTTACACCTTGCCAAAACCTGTTATTGTTTGGTTTATAAAGTTGAGTGGGTTTTGAGAGCTTTGGGTTTTGTGGGGATTTTTTTTCTTGAATCTCAAATTTATTAGTGATAACTACTGCGATACTGGTAGCAGATTGGATAGGAGCGGAACTGGAGATCTGTATTTGAGGTAAAGAAAAGATAACTTAAGATACTATATTTCATCCTTGAGAAACTACTGCTTAGAGTGGAAAAAAACCTCCAGGCTTCACAAATTCTCTGTTTATTTTTGTTAACAATTTTGTGGAAACTTTTATGTGCAAGCACTGATTAAAATGGCATGAATTTCAATGGGAGTTGAATCAGAGTTATTGATATTTTTAGTAGTTTGATAATAAAGTAATTTGTAAGCTGGTTAGAATCCAGGGGATACTTTGATCTAACGTGTAATTTGAGCTTCTGACATGGGGTCAAATAAACCTGATGGGAGTTCTGCTTCTGCCTTTCCTCCAGTCTTTTTTTCTTTCTTTTTTTTCTTTTCTTTTTTTTTCTAATTTATGGCATGAAACATATTAAACAGCTCAAAGACTGGAAGAATAAGCTGAATGCAATGATAAAAATATATTAGCTTGCATTGCTAGTAGTTAGTGCTTCAGACTTTTTCAGAGACATACCAAATCAAATGCTGTACCAAATCAAATTCTCTTGATACTTCTAGCCATCTATGAAACAAGAACACTTGTACATTATGTGCTATAGCTACAACTGAGACAATAAAATGCAAAGAGATTTTTTTTTATTATTATTTTACAAATTGCCTGGAAGAATAACCTCTACTTACTGTGACATAATGAAGGTGAGTTTAGTTTGCTACATCTTCTCTGAATATTCTAAATGTAATACAACAAAACTGTAGTTCTAAAGCACACTTTAATACCATTGGGTGTAAATATATTCACTTTTCTATTTCCTGTTTGAATTCATTATTTTAATCCCTGTCAGATTCATATTTGTGGTAGTAATGTACCCTGCATGGCAAGTGCTGAGAAAACATTTATAAAAAGCTTTGCCAAAGAAATCTGACTATATAGACTACAGTGACTCTACTGTTGAGAATCTTTATGTGTTTATGGAAAAAAAAAGGTACTGGTTAAGCAAATCTGATTTGTAGATTTTGTTGCTCAAATACACAAGTTACTTAATAACTCTAATACATGAGATAGAGTAGTACAGCAGTTCTATTGATATGTTGGCAAAGAAGCAAACCCGACTGGTCTTTACCATCTGTTTATAATGCTATATAAAGAAGACCTTACTGGTTGCCACGGAAACCAGCATTTCCAAAACCACAAGTGTTTGCTTAAAATCTCAAGCCTTCTAAAGACCTGTCTTTTCTGAGGGAAAAAGAATAGAAAATCTCTAAAGTTTTCTAGTGATTTTTTTTTTTTTTTGTTACAGTTACTTTGCTGCAAAATACTTTCAGTATTTTTGCGCTCTATGGTCTTTCATGACTTCATAAATTTAAAGCATGCCATTGGTAACTTAATGAGCGTATTTGAATCTTAGCAATGATCCAGGAAAAGGGAGCAGTTATTTGTTGGGTTTTGTGATCATCTTTGTAAAAGGAGGTTTTCCTGTTCAGAAGAACAAGCCTGATTGTAATAATGACACAGTGGACTGAGAACTTGGGTGGAGGTCACATTGAAAATACTTCTTATCTAAGTAAAACCCCAGATTCTTTTTAATTATCAGTCAACCACCTGGATCTCACTGAAAAGAGACTCTTTAGAATTAGTAATCTAGAGAAAAACATCAAATGAAGCTAATAGTGGTTATGGTGATCTAGGTTTGTCTGTATTCTCTGCTGTTGGCTTAAAATTGAGGAGTTATTGTGGGTTTTTTTTTTTTATTTACTTGAAACAAACCATTGAAAAGCCCTCAGTGTATAGTGTTTAGAAGTGTATATATTTTTGTTGTAGTATTTGGGAGTATTTGTATTTCTTCCCGTTTGTCACCGTATGTACATATTGCTGCCTTCCATTCTGTCCTAACTCTCCACTGTGGTTTAGGGTGTTTTTTTGTTTCCCCCCACCAGTTTACAGAAGGCTTCTGCTGTGTATAACCAGTTAACTGTAGTAGGTAGTGACATATGTAGAGGTGATGCATAGGGATTAATGGTGCTGGTTGATTTTCAACCACTTCATTTCTATTTAAAAGGAAGATTTGTATTTACAGGACTCTTGGTGTGTATTTGGCTTAAGCTACTTTAAGTCAAAACAATCCATTAAAGCAGAGAACTTGGAACCTCTTTTTCATTACTACTAAAGAGCCTTCAGTGTTTTTAAGGAATAAATATTTGTAATAAATTCATCTGAATAGTGCTGCAGATCAGTTAAGTTGTTACTGAGAAATATTGTTGAGTACAGAAGATTAAAATAACTTTTTAGATCATTCTGTAGTGACAATAAATATCCTAACATTTGGCTTTTTTATGTTTCATCCATTTGTAAATCATGCTGTGAGCATTTTCAGTGTGAGATAATGGCCAGGAGTTGACCTATTTTATTGTTGCATTTCCCTAGTAGAGTTTATTTAATGCAAAATAGATTTTTATGACAGACTGTACAATTACAATATTGCCGAAGTGACACTGGACCTCCAGAGGTGTCTGAATTAATTAGCCTTGCAAAGCTAATAACACTTCTGTCATTCACAGAACTCTTCCGAAGTATTTGTGTCGCTTTCACTTAGCGGAATATTCCTGTGTTCAGGAGAGCCTGTTTTCGAAAAGGTACTCTTGTGCTTGAGTAGATCTGTTGATATTGGTCGCCAGAGGGGTGCTAGACCTCCCACAGAGTTTAAATAAAGTAAATATTGATGGAGAAATCAGACACACAAAAATTAGGCTTCTGTCTAAGTATTTGTGGTTAGAAAAATAAGGGTGCCAGACCTGTAAGCTACTGCGGGTCAGAGTAATTGCGCTCAGACACTAGCTGCATTTTTTGGTATTAGGTTGCCTGCTATCCACATCACATTCCAAGATCAAGTCAAACGCTGACCAGGAAAAACAGCGGAGACTGGCAGTTGGTTTAAAAATACATTTTGGTAGTTTGTTTTCTGTGTGGTGTCTCTAGTGTCATCCTTAAGGTAGTCCTTTCTGCCCTGCCCCTACCACTCATAACACCTGATGGGTGGAGGGTAGAATTATTAAAAAAAAAAAAACAAACCAAAACTGAAAACAAACAAACAAACAAAAAAAAACCAAACAAAAAAAAACCCATCCCAGAACCAAACAATTTTTTTTTCCTAAATAATCAATATCTTTAAGATAAATATCTGCTTATAGCTGCTCTTTATTTTTATAGTGGGTTTTTTCACGTGTTCATAGTAGGCTGTTTTCATATCTTAACTGACTGTGCAACTTAAGCCAGCTCTTTTGAAACTTTAGTTTCAAACTGTTGCTATACATCTTCATTTAAGTGAAAAAAATCGGTGGTTTCTGCCTTACCAAGCAAGACTTTTTTTTTTTTTTCCCCCGCTTCATCCTCAGTTAGCTGGCCATGAGTTTTGCAGAAAAATGTGACTTTAGAATCTTTTTGTTTGTTTTTTTTTTTAACAACAACTCCTCCATTGATCCTAGGAGATAACCTATCCTAAAAGAGGTAAGTACATTAAAAAAACCTGTAAAATAATATGCAAGTATGTAGCTGATCTTCATGGCAGTGATTCAAATAACCTCAGCCTGTGGGAAACCTGGTAAACATAGTAGCAGTGGACGGTAGACCGATACACAAGTGTCCAGGCTTAAGGGAAAACTTTTTTTTTTCTTTCAAGAATTCAAAGGCTGCTTTAGTTTCTAGGAGCTGTAAATGTTCAAATACAATGAACTGCAAGTAACTAAGGCCAAGTATCAGTATTTTCTCTACACCTGCCCAAAAACCTCTAGTTTCTTAAAATTCATCTTTATTATAAGATTTGTTTTTTGTAGAATCTTACCCATTTGAATCTCCACAACTACGTTTAACCTTCAAATTCTTATAGTTTCCTATAAAGGTCTATCTTATGTGATCGTTGTTGTGTTTAAGAGATTGTTGGAATTTTCTTCTTGAAAGTACAATATGTGGGATATAGTAAAGCCTGAAGAAATAAGTACGTGTAGCAGCTCCACAAAGAGGTCAGTCTCTAAGGGTGCTCTGACTTTTCCTAGAAATCCTTCAAAAAGTTATATCTTAAAACTTTCTCTTGTGATAAACCAGTTCTGGGAATGATGCAGTGGACCCCAAGCTCCGTGCGCCTCCTGCGGTTCTAAGCGTAATTTTCTACACTCCCAATCCCTGAGAAGATCACATTTAATAAGCAATGGAGCGATAAAACTTTGCATGGACTCTTTCACCTCTAGTTAAGAAATATTTCTCCTTGTAAGCAAAATCCTGTGAAAACTTAGCAGCTGTTTTCTACTCTCATGGAGTCACTCAGGTTAGAAAAGACCTGAGCAGCTTTCCTCCAGGAGCTTCCTGTTCTAGAAGGTATGCTCCTGCAACCTTCTTCCAAGATAAAGCAACTAAGATATTCTTTGTTATCTTTCTATTCGGTTTATGAAGAATACATTTAATATTTTTAAGACACTTTATGTGGATATCTGGGACACTTAAATACCTAAATTTCATACAAGCTGTATTTTAAGTGTGTTTTGGGTGGTCTTTAGTCATTCTCCACAGATGAGTAGATGTCTGAGACTTCATAAATGCAAGAAGAATTACCCAAACCGATGAGGTTCTTTGCATCCTGAAAAACACTGCAGGTTTTGTGGAACTGAGCATTTTGAGGTCTGTTTTTCAGTAAAGGCCTTGGTTGTGATTCGTAAAGTGTTAAGACTGCTGGCCAGTACAACACTGTCTGTATCAGTTATTCAGCAACTATGCCTATAGAGGTGCAGCTGTGAACCTGTAATTTTCAGGCAAGTACTTTCTCACTGGGCAACAACCATTTTTCTTTTGCTTGTAATTAAGTTACCGTCTTGGCTTAGTCTTAACTATCCAAGCATCGCACCGTGTGATGGGCGAAGTTATACCAAAGTTGCACTCTGTCATAAGTGAAGGCCACACCACTTCTAAATTTATTTATTTATTTATTTAGGCTTTGGGTGAAGAGCCAGTGCAGAGACAGGCCTTTTTTGTCTTCACAGCAGAGCCCTTTTTGGTTTTTGTCTGTGAATTCTTGTGTTTCTGTGTGATTGGCTTCACAAAGCGAATGGGTTGAGACCCCTCATTTGCTCAGAGGCAGGCAGAACAAGAGTGCTCTTAGAAAGATCTCCCTTGTAAGGTGCGGTAAAAGCACCTTCCCACAAAGTGTGTGACATGAATATCAATTCCCCCAAGCCTGGCCTGACCCATTACACAGGTCTGCTTTTACTGGATAAACTCTTTAATTACTGGACAGTTACATAGTGGTAATGAGCCCCATCCCCATCACAGCCCTGTTTATCAAGTAAAGAAATTCCCCTAACCCCAAAAACTTATTTTCCATACTCAAAGATGTTTAGTCATCCAAGTCCAGGAATGTTTCTGAAACACACATGTTCTCTTCTGTAGCCTCCAGTGGGCTTTTAAGTTGAGATGGCTCGTGGGTTTCAGGTCTTCACTCCTTCTGTAGTTTCCTGTCAGCTGGCTATTTAATTTGAATCCCATTTTCAGAGTCTGTTCTCTCCATGTGAAGGAAGTTTATCTTCTCACCCCCACTGAACTGTACTCAAAACACACATCATGACAAGGCTGATCCCCCTCTACAGATCTGGCCGTGAACATTGGAATGGACCAGGGTTTTTAATGTGTTTTGAAGATATGTTGTGCAGAAGGGTGTTTAATGTGTACTTGAAACTTGAGTAGCAGGTGAAAATAAGTCACTATAGGCTGCTGTTAGCATACAACAAATACATAAAACTGAATGCTTTATTTAAATGTGTGCATGTTTGAGTGTGATCATACAGTCATGTGGTGAATCCTATGATTCAGATCAGTGCATCTATAATACAGTAGTTTAACATCCATTTTAAAAATTAGTATGTCAGAATTTTCTCTTATTTACTTCTGACAAGTCATTAATAAAGCAAATTGGATAAAAGCCCTGAGGCTGGTAGGACTCTTGCATTCCTAACAAGGAAGCTGACAATTTTGCCGAATAGCTCCCTGCCTTACCTCTAGCACTAGATATAGAATTGACAGTTACAATTAGTTTTGCGAAAGTGTGGTTGCTTTTTTTTTTTCTTTTAAATGTACCTGCACCTGTAACAATGAGTGCATCCTGATGATCCTTCTGTATTGAGAAAAATAGATGTTACAGATTTAAAACTGTTTATATTGTCACATCTGGGATTGTCAGTTTGAATAGAGGGGTGTCTTTTTTCAGAACAGTTTGTATTTCAGCCTAAAACTAGCCTTGTTTTCAATGACATTATCCTAGGCTTATAAATCTTCTTCATCAGCATAATTGATTTTGGTTGTGTTACAGACTTTCCCAGCTGCTTTTTATTACAGCTGTGTGAACAGCTGATTATTATTTTTTTTTTTTCCCCCTCCTTCCTCTTGTTTGACATCTGAAGTGGGAAGGCAGAGGAATGGCTGATCATCACCCCTGTTTTCCTTTCCATTGTAGCTAAACAGAGCTCGTGTATGACCCAAAACAAAATGATGGATATTATCTTCAGGACACCCTCAATGAATGTGTGGAAAGGAAGGGCAAGATGGCCCGCAGAGGTGAGAATAGTGATGTGTTCCCTTCAGCCCCTTCCAGCAGGCCAATGGCCAGAGCACACACCTGGGCCGTAGCGGAGGGGCTCCTGCTGGCATAACTGATGGGGGGGCTGCAAATCCAGCAGCTCTTGTTTGCTCCCATCATGAGCAGAACATTTGGGAAATACTAAAAACATTTGACTAAGCATTTAACAGTCCCTTTTCGATCCTTCCAAAATACCTTATCACATCTGTTTTGATGGGAAATTTGTTCTGTATTTTTAGTGGTTAAATTTGAACTGACACTACTGCCAATAAGTACGCTCTCTTCTGCTGCACCTGTGTATGGTCAGTAGACTTCAGTTGCCTGTCCTTTGTCCTTTTTTACTTCCATTTGGTATCATGAAATTACCCTCTTGTCCATCTCTTCTGTACAGCAACTGTTGGATTTGCCATGTTTCCTCTCTATTGTTTAATTTCAGAGTTTAGTTTAATGAAAAAAGTGGTAAGAACACTAGCTGGTTTTGTTTCATGTAAATAATTGTAAATCTTTGCAATATTTAAATAAGATTGCTGAAAAATGCAAATGATGCTTGCAATAAATGTTCAATTTTTTTTTTAATTTAAAGTGTAAATTACTGATGGAGTTAAACCTGACAGTTATTGGAGGTTTACATTTTTAACTGCAAAGTCTACTGAAATGGCTGCACATGTGGACAGATACACAAAGCAGTAAGTGAAATGCTCATGTTTGCTTGATTTATTCTCTGCAGCAGACGGACTCTGATAGTAGGAGGTGTAATTTGCAGCACATTAGCTATTAGCCAGTGTCACTGCTCGAGTGGGTGGTGTGAGTCTCTTGTGCCTGTACAGTGTCACACTGCGCATGTGTCAGAGCTGGGCGCATCTCCCCTGTGCTGTGAGATGTTTTTTTTTGGTGAACAGTGTTCTGTATTTAAAACTGTGAATTTGCTGCTTTTCAAATGGGTTGTTCTGTCACATGGATAATATCTACAGTAAATGCCTTTGTTTCTTCTTCCCCTCCCCTCCCCGGCCTTCCTTCCCCCCTATCCCCTACCCCCCACAATTGTTAATGTTTTGCCAAATTGAATCGTAGAAGTGTTTGAGTTTCCTACTGGTTTTGGTATGAGGTCCCCTGAGGGTGAAGTATGTAATTTGCAAGATACCCAGCCTGTAACTTAGAGCAAGCAAGATTGTGCTAATGTTTCTTTTTTGGGTGTGCATGTGCTTATGGTGCTCAGCAGAGGTTTTCCAAAAGAGTTTCAGCTTGATGCATCTTTTTTTTTGTGTGCACAATTTCACTTGGGTTGCTTTTACTTCACTTTTTTCCCCCTAGAGGCACCTATCTCCTGCCACATACCCATCAAGACTAATTGTACCATCTGGAAGACTTTTGTGTAGCTGTGACTCCCGCAGAATCTCTCTTGGGAGCTTAATTCAGAATGTGAATGTGACCCCTGAAGCCACGTCAAGTAGCTGCAGTAGTTTCTGGTGTCTAAAGGATGATCACCGTAGGCTTTATTTGTTTCAAGTCTAATGGGGTTTGCTTTAGTGTGGATATGTTACATGTCAGTGACACGGCTTCAGACATGTTTTGAATGTTATTAGACTTTGACTACTGGTTTCATAATTCATAGAAAATCCTGTCTAAAATTACATCCAAACCATATGTAACATATAGGCTATATGATTAGGTGTAGAAGTGACAGAAATGTTGCTCCTTATTATTGAACTATTTAATTTTTATGTCCTGTTCTCCCCCCTCCATCTACAGCTGCACTTCTCATTAATAGTTTTCTGCTAAGAATGCAAGGCATTTGTTCCAAGCAGTGTTGCAACTCCCCTGAACAGCTCTGAACACTTGTTTTTGTTATTGCTATGAAACTGTTTGAGTATTTTCAGCACAGGTAATTTTTCTGCTCCTGTTCCTCACCTAGTCTGAATCAGGTAAAAGCACCATAGTGCTGCAGTTCCAGTGGTGTCTGTCTAGGCAGAGGCTTTTTTTAAAGGCCAGTGCTTTATAATCCTGTGGTGAACACCTTTCTTCTCTACTTCTGTAATATCCTGTCCCTTGGCAAGCTGTAGAGCACTGGGCATGAAAACCCAAAGTGTTCTGATTGTTAAAAATATGACCATAATTTGCTATATTTGGGGTTTGTGTTTTTGTTTTGTTTTGCTTTTAAGTCTTTAAAAAATTTCTCGTGACAGCCTGTATTTAATAATGCACTCTGATTTTATCAGCATACATACATGGAAAAAAGCAGTTTTTTCATGAAACCACTTTTCTTTAAAAATAATAGAATTGTAAATAGTGTTGCGGAAATATATTTAAATTTAATTGCATCATCTGTGTAACCTGTGTGCTTGTGAGTAATGCAGTCAGCTGAAGCTCAAGCCAGAAAAGTACTTGCACCACCACAAAAAATTATGAATGCTGTATACACGATACGTACACACTGTATATTATTCATTATATGTATTTTATGTTTTTTTCCTTGGTAGTTTAATGTTTGTTGTAGCTCTGACTTTGGAAATCTGTGGAGTTTTAAGTATTTAACTATCTTGGCTGAGTTCTGTTAACTGTATATTGGAACCTGGTAAGAAAAGTTATTTATTTGTGTGTGTGGTGAGAATAAATGTGTGCAGGTTATAAATTCACAGAATGCTGAAGGCAAGCAGCTGTCCCCCCCTCTTTAAAATGCCTTGCTACATGTACCCTTTACGCAAAATAAAGGTGGATGTTGCAGGACTGCATCGTGTGCTCTCGGGGAGGCTTCCGAGCTATGCAAGCTTGCCTGTGTTTGAGAGGTTGGGAAGTACTGTGGGTCTGGTCTACAAAAAGAAATCGTTGTCTGCTCTGGGAAGTTATATAGTGTCTTCCTTTCACTGGTTCTTATACTGTTTTATTCAGGGTTTGTTTTGGTTAGGTTTTTTAAAGGATCTTTGAGGATGGAAGAAGTGAGAGCTGATGGTTCTGTGGCATGGTTTCTCCTCAGGAAGTTATGTTTGGCTCTCATGTGCTAAAATCTATGTTGAATGTCTTCACTAAAATATCGATTACCCATGTTCTCCTAATTTTCAGAAACATTTTAATTTGTTTATTTTAAGATAGCTAGCAAGATAATGTGTTAATTGCTCTTTGTATTGTACTGCTCTGTTAAAAGAGACTTAATTGCATTATTGCAATTAAGATTGGTGACTAGTGCTGGTATTTGGCTAAATTTCAGCTTTGACTGTAAACCTTTGTATCCACTTGGTTCTTAAAACCCAAACTTAGTTGAACCAAACTCTGTTACTGTCTGAGGCCATGCACACTTGTGCTCTCTTTTGGAAATTCAGCAAAAGTTGGTCTCTTCTCTGACGCCACAGCTGCCCACATTGCTGAGAGTGTGGGCTATAGTGCCACCAGGCGTGGTACACACCACTCCTAATTTGTCCTGAGTGGGCCAGCCTGTTAGCCTACAGGTGAAGCAAATGGGATGTGGGCATATTAGAGAGGCACAGAACAAAAAGCCCTGGCCTTGTTTGGCTCGTTAGACCCTACCAGAGCCAAAAATGTTGTGAGTTGTGGTAGAAAGCCACTCTAGGCCATACTGGCCTCCTCTTATGTTAATCATTAGTGGTGTTGGTCGGCTATGGCTGCACAGAGTGTGAGCTCAGGCGCTTCTGGAGGGGGAAGTGTTGGCCTGGAATCAGTGTAGGGGTGAAGGTCAAGCCCAGTAGCTGCCTAGTACCAGCTAGGTGAGCAGACCCTCTCATTCTTTTCCTAAAGCTTTTTGGGACATGTAGTTTGGGCCATTTCCCCATTCCTCTAAGAAAGGTTGTAAAGACCTGAGAAGAAATCAAGATTCTTTGGTTTTTTGGTTTTTTTTCTTGGGTTGGTTTTTTTTTTGTGTGTGTGTGGTGGGTTTTTTTTGTTGTTGTTTTGTTTTGTTTTTTTTTTTTTGGTTTTTTTTTTTAGTAGCACAAGAGCTTTCACACAGAAGTGTCCTATTTAAATAATTTTTTTTGTTGTTTATGTGTCTATGTAAATGAAATAGTATCCTGAAGATATTCTTGTGTTGTGAAGTCGTATAAATGTAATTAAAAAATCCAAATGAAACTTCAGGTTGCATCCACTGTTTTCTTTATCCAAATGTACTTCCAAGATCAACATCGTAGATTTTCAGATGTTTTAAAGACAGTTCTGTTGTGATTTCCTTTGCTTATTAGGACTAAAATTGTAGTTTAGAATAAAATGAGTTTAAGTGCTTTAGTAATCTGTGATGTAGTTGTTCATATGATTTATTTAACAAGTATTTAGGTTATATCAGAGGTATGGGCTCTTATTTATTGGAAATTAGTTTACAAATTACTGTGTCTAGCTCTGGAGCCCCCAGCATAAGAAGGACATGGACCAGTTGGAGCAAGTCCAGAGTAGGGCCATGAAGGTGATCAGAGGGCTGGAGAACCTCTCCTATGAGGACATGCTGAGAGAGTTGGGGCTGTTCAGCCTGGAGAAGAGGAGGCTTCGGAGAGACCTGATAGCGGTCTTCCAGTACCTAAAAGGGGCCTACAGGAAAGCTGGAGAAGAACTTTTGATGGCGGCATGTAATGATAGGACAAGGGGCAATGGTTTTAAACTGGAAGAGAGTGGATTTAGATCAGATATAAAGAAGTTCTTTACTGTGAGTTGCCTAGAGAAGCTGTGGATGCCCCATCCCTGAAAGTGTTCAGGGCCAGGTTGGACGGGGTTTTGAGTGACCTGGTCTAGTGGAAGGTGTCCCTGGTCCAGGCAGGGGGAACTAGATGATCTTTAAGGTCTCTTCCAACCCAAACCATTCTATGATTCTGGGAAATTTAATAGCATCTGGAATGTATTTTATTTTGTCCTAGTGATTTGGCCTTGTTGATGACCATAGAGAGCAGAAAGCAGCTTGACAAGAACAGGAAGAATACAACTGGAGACATAGCAGTTGAAAAGGAAAGCTGAGCTTGCTTTAAAACAAGTTAATTTCTGAGCTGGTGTATCTAAGTGGTCATTTAGAATTGCTTTCAACAGATAAGTTTCTTGGGGGCAGTTTCCTTCTGACATCAAATTTAAAGGTACAGCATTTGAAACAGTTCTGTTTAAAACAGCCCATGTCTACTTCATTTATCTCTAACTTCTGTTTTATGTCTTTCATCCGGTTTTGCAAAGTCTATTCCTAATATACTTAGACATGTTGTATGTATTGTGCGGTCTCTTCGTAACCACTCTTGATCTAAACAGTTTTTTTTTTCCAGCAGGTTATAGATTTTGGTTGTACTTTTTCTCCTTTCCCTTTCTTCTTTTGAAGTATGAGGCTGCTTTTGGCTTTTTTGTGCTTCAGATAACAAACTGAAACCCCTTATGTTCTTGTTATAGTAGATCACATTGAATTGTTCTGAAATACTCCTTTTGTGGCATGACATGAATTGCAGGACGTATCCTGCTCCTTGGAAATAAACAAGATTTAATCCTGAATACTTGCTTTTCTCTACAATAGTAGTATTTCATTGTAAGTGTCAGGTAAAGGATGACAAAAGATTGATTAATAATTGCAGCTTGTTTCGATGCGAGCGTGAGTATTAAAGACTTGATGAAATGATGGCAGCCTGAGATCTGAGTCCTTTTTCCCATTTTGGTATGACCAGTGAAAATGGATTGTGAAAATACGTTTTTTTTCTTTCCTTTTTGCAGGGGTTTTGTGTACGATAGCCGGAATAACTTACAGATGCGAGGTTTGGTCATATTGCTAATTTCCAAAGCTGCTGGACCCAGCACGGCAGATCTCTCTTTCCAGCACAATATGGTCAGTGGAATTTATTCCAGGTACGTAGTAACTTTCTTTAGCCAGCAAGCTACATTTGATGGGCAACTTCGTGGTGCTATCAAAGCATCTTAAGTGGCCTGCTCAGCTGTTGAGGAAAATCAGTACTTTCCTAATTACAAAACTTTGTTCTTCAGGGTTATGACAAGCTTTCCACAGCGAAAGCCATTTCCTACTCTTTGTCTAGTTCTTAAAATAGTCATGCCTATACTTAATGCAGCTTCTGGGCACAACCAAATTAAAAACATTTGAATCGATGTAGTTCTTCGAAAGTTTATGTTAACAGGTACTCGGAATCAAAAAAAGTAAAGATGCTAGAAAATATTTTAAAATATTTTCCTTTTGAGTTACTCGGGTGTTACTCATGTACACGTGAGCCTACCATTAAGGTTCCTCGGGCTCTCACTAAGACACTTCAAGTTCATTGAGTTCCTAAATATTTTTTTAAGTATTTAAACTAGATTACTTAATACTAGTAACAACAATAATAAAAAATAGTGGTTACTCTCCTTTGTATATTTGATATTTAACTGTTCCACTGAAGTAATAAGTGAGATCTGGTTGAAAAATTGTAAAATCTGAATTTTTAAAATTCTTTTGAAAAATTGTGAATAGTGCTTGGTTGAGGGACCAGACTATTATATTTTCAGTTAACTGTGCTTCTGACCACTGTGATGTATTAAATGAAACTGCACAAACTTAGTGATATGTTTGTATCCTGATTTGTTTTAGAAGTGCAGAGATAGCATTGTAAAATTGAAAAGACCAAACAAATAAAGATTTTAAAATATATGTAGTATCTTAAAATAACAGAATGAAAATATGTATGAATGGGTACAGACAGAAATAACAATGAGTAAGAAAAAAGACAGGGCTCTGAAAGGGACTTGCGATGGAGGGCTGTGTTGTCCCTTTAGCTGATTAATTCCATTCTTGTTTTGTTTCATCCTTAGTGTCCCCTTAGGGTTGTAAAATTTTTATATTTATATGCAAATGATGCTGTATGAAAGCATAATTCTAGTTAGTTAATTACGGCACAGGAAGTATTTTAGTTTGTTTTGTAAATGATTTTAAGAGTTTACCTTAAGTATGCCTCATAAAAGGAGAAAAATAGCATTATTTTTTGATAACTAAGTTCTTGAGTATGATGATTCTGACCGTGAAGGTAAAGTTTGAGCGTTTAGAGCTGCCATTGGGAAGGTGACTAGTGGAAGTATTCATTAAGGAGCAAATAAGACCTTGAATTAATAATGAACCATTTGGTGTAAATGAACATCATTGGAACTATGCCAGTTCAACCAGCTGAAAATCTAGCCTGATAATCTAGATTTGAGCAAGTCAATAGCCATTATAATATCTAGTTCAGAGTTACAAAGGTACTCCAAAAATGAAGCAGTTTTGAATACACCCACACAGGTTCACTTAAGGTTCGTTACTGTCTGCAAAAGTGATAACTATGGAGCTGTTAATTCAGGTGGATTTTCAATGACACTTTACGTCTCTAGCGTGGTGTAAATTATGAGCAAACTGACACACGCCAGGAGAGTGCCGATGCATTGTTTCATTTTGTACCGTAGTGCCCAGTTCTTGCCCTCCACTGAAGTCACTGTGGGCTTTGCGTTTGGACTCCTTCCTTTATTTAAGATACTTTTCCAAATACACTCTTAAATGCGGGTCTAATTTCTGATTTTGATTTCTCCATTGCATAAAGCTAAAAGAACAAGCAGCTTGTAAAATTGTGACCTTAAAGGGCTTTTGAGATTGTTTTATGTTATTGCAAATAGTGTTTTGCAAACTGCTTTCTTCTGAATAAGAACAAAAGGACATTGTTTTCCGTTACTACATTTGTCTGCTATCTTGGTTACAGTGCAATGATATGTATGTGTAATATACACATCACATATCAAAGGCAAAGTATATCCCTCAGTGATATGCAGTGAAGAAATATGCTTAATCTTTTATTGTTCATATATGTCTCCAGCTTTGGGAAGTATTTTTTGGAAACAGATTTTTACAGATTTTCAGCTCAGCTGTAAACTATACAGCTCTTTTTGTTGCTGTGCCATATAATTACTCCATCTTTATATATAATATTTTGCTGGAAATATTATTTCTGGCACTGTAATGAGCATCTTCATTGCCTGATACTTACGTGCTGTGAACATTATATTGTGGACTGTTAGCTGGGATATGGCTCACTTGATTTTAGGGTACTTAGTAGTGATTAATTAATTGCATTCCTGAAATCCGAGCATGAGCTAAGTTATTCCAGTACTTGTCAGTGATTGCACCAGCCCAGTCTTTCTTTTCCCACTGTTTATGTTGGAACCATCTCTTGCGCTCTCTTTAAATATTCAGTCCCATAGTGGATAGCCAGGTTACATTAGTCCGCTATATCTGGTACTACACTAAAGGTACAGTCTATGACCAGGAAGATGGAACAGTGCCATAATTGTTTAACTTAGAAAACCACAAAAAAACCATGGTGGACTTTTTCATCCTGGAATCTGACGTGTTCTGCGTAACCTCTTCTCCTTATTTCGTATTCTTGAATCACAGTATAAGCAGGCAATACAATAACTGTAATTAAGACAAAGACACTGAGAGCTGAATTTGGAATAGCAAACTTTTTTTTTAAATTCTGTTTTCCTGTTCTCTAGATGTGTTGATTTATGGGACAATTGACCTAAATGTATAAAAATAGATTAGCTCTCTGCTTAGCTGGCATCTGTTTTTTACTGGTACACAATGGAACAAAACTGATGCCTGCTACAGAGAGCAATCTTTTCCAGAATAATGAGGATTACAATTTAGGTAGTTACAGGAACAGAGCTAGCGTAGTTATATGGTGCTGCCTGTGGCCAGCATCACCTCCATCTTTAGCACTTCATAATTTGCAGGAGACGTGATTGGCCTGCATTAAGCTGGGGGTGTAGGGGTCATTGTAGGCAAGGATATCATAGTAACTGCTAGTTGCCTTATGAGCCGTGCTGAAGATAAGGGGGGCAATTGTTTATAAAAACCTGCTTGGTGTGCTTTGCTTTGTACAGCCACCTCCCTGTCATGCTGCCAGCAACCTGACTTTATTTGTATTGGCAGGGAAGAGAACCTAGCTTTATTTCCAGCTCAGCACCAGTGATCCCAAAAGAGGATGAAGAGGAGAAGCAGCAGCATGATAAACAGCTCTATTTCAGCTGCTGGACAGATTTCCTCAAGTTGAAACTTTCTGCTGGTCTCTTAGCTGTTAGGAAAATATTTCCTTGGCTACAGAAGCATTGCAAATGTAACGATAAAGTGCAGTGCTCACTACAGAGTATGCAAGCAGTGTCCTGTAAGGGTTCATGTCATTGCCTGTACTCAAGCAAAGTGTGCATCCCATATTCCCTGGAAACTCCTTCCTACTCCTGCGCAGAAGAGAAAGCAAGACTTGCATTTGGGTTTAGGCAGAATCTAAGTAATAATACTTTGTCATGCTGATAGTATCAGAGAACCTTAGATGTGACACAGGAGCCTAGAGTTTGAAAAGTACCCTCTAGTACTGACATCCATTGCGTCAGCTCTGCATATTTCCTTGGATGCTTATCAGAGGTTTGAGGGAGGAAAAAAAGTAAAATCCTTTTTTTCAGTCAAATCTGCCTGTTCATTCACTCTGATGAATCCTATGGTCATTGACAAGCAAAGAACTTTTTATTCTACCAAACTTGGCAAGTGTGTGTCTGTGTACGTAGAGTGGAACATAGAAAGTATTATTTCAGATCTGTGCTAAAAAGTGGTAAATCCAGCAAACAGATTGCTGGATTGGTACTGTCAATGCTGGGCTCTGTACCTGCCTCTTCTCCCTCAAAATGATGCAGCTGGCCTTTAAAGCTCCAGGTATTCATCTCTTGCAAGATGAACATGCTTTCCTACAAGAAGAAGGTTCTTGCTGGATAAACTTGTCTCTGAATCAGAATTCTTCCTGCTGCTTGGAAGAATGGTGGTAATACTGTAGTGACAGTGGCATGAAGATATTCTCCTTGAAATTAGTGTTTTAGTAATGATTTTGGAACCAGCATTAATGCTGCTTCCAACAAAAGCCCAATTTAAGTGGAAGTTAGCAGCAGCTGCCAACTCCCTGTTATGGTGATGGGTCTTTTGCTCCTCAGGTTCCAGTAGTAATTTTTACTAAGTGCAATGGGTACCCTTTTTTTGGAGACACACACACACACGGGTCACACGGTCTGATTGCACATGCTCTTTGTAATTGTCACAGTGCCAATGTCATCTTGTTCTCACCTTCTCTAAAGGAACATTGATTTACAACTTAAAGATCTCCAAGATCTTAACCAGAAGGTTCATTCATCCATTGGTTGTTTTTACTCTGGAGCTTCTTTGGAAAGAAGTCAGGAGGAGGTAGGCGTCATTCTAGGGACAGAGAACATGCTACCCTGTCCCTTTGCAGTTCCATCTAACTTTTCTTTGCTAGATGTGAAAACAAAGCTTTGCTTTAGCTTAATTTCCTTCCCCTGAATTCCAAGGAGTTTTGCACTATCTTCAGAGAAAGTTCAGCCTTCCATTACCCTCCTTTCAGGGTAAGCCAGATACTACTGATAGTACATCTAGTTCCACAGGATAACTCAAGCTGAAGGGAATCTCAGGAGGTCTGTAGACCAGCCTCCTGCTGAAAGCAGTGTCAGCAACGAGGTCAAACTCATCTAGCTTTCCTCATGAATGTCAGATCTTTCAAGAACATAGTCTTCTTCACAAGGTGATAATCAAAATTTATTTTAAACAGATAAGTGAACTTTCTACTCTCTGCCTTTAGCCTCGCACTCTGTGTTTAATGTTGTAGTCAGTGTGCATTCATGAATATGTAGCTCACAAGAGGTCACACTGATGTTGGCATGATCTAGCCTGTCAGGTGTCCTTGAGGTCAATTTTCCATCCTGAGGTCTTCAGAATTAGTAACATGGACTGTGTCAAGGCCTGCTATCAGAACACAAGTGTAAAGGTCCTGTCTGTCTTAGGGATAGGCCACCAAAAGTTGCTGTGTATTAGTGGGGACACTAGGAATCTCTTCCATTTCTCATAGGTGACAGCTTGTCATCTGTAGCTCTATCTGTTCTTTCTCCAAAACCCATGCCGTGGCAGGTGTAACAGAGGTGATACTGTGCTTGTTAGAGCAGTCCTTAATTACTGTATGCGTGAAAGGCAATCAAGCCACCTCCAGGGAACTGAAGCTATGTGAATGATGATATTTGAACAACTCCAGTCTGTAAAAGGTAAATATGGACCAGCGTAGTCAAAAGTGTAGAGATTATATACCGGTTATAGTAGGCTTTTGAGACTTGTCACCTGCACAGGTTTACACAAATGGACTTTGGTTTGTTGACTTTACTTCTGGACTGCTGTGAACTGAGATTTCATGTTTGAGAGGGATCTGAAATGGCAGTGCTCTGCTTTGTGTATTTAGGATAATAGTATATGAGGTGTGAGCACACCTGCTCTTGAAATTGAGAAAATGTAAAAGTTGTTCCACTTTGAGTGATAAACAGAATAAATACTTCATGAGGATGTGCACCTTAGAGTCTTCATTCCCTGAGAGCTCCAGTTATTGGCAGGTAGGCCTCTGTCCTGTCTTTGTGAATGCCACCAAACAGCTGAGAGATGATAATGCTGTTCTTGACTCAGAAGACTGTCACATCTCCAATTGGAGTAGATGACGATAGTGAAGGGGCTACCTTCTGACTGAGGAACAGGTAAATGTTACTTAGGCAAAGGAGGCTTTTTGCTGTGTAAGCTGTATCTTCACTTGCTCAGTTCACCAATAAAGTTTTGCCAGCAAATTCTTTCTACTGGAGACAAGCTTAAAGATGTTTGTGATTTTTAATAATTAAATGCTTTGCAACTGAAATGTGAATGTCTCCACATAAATCTGTACTTGATTCATTAATAGTTTTATGCAAAGAAATCAGATAGTCTCCCTTTAAAAGGAAGAAAGGAAAATGCAAGTCCATTGCAAAGTTTCTTGGCTAATAAGCCATGGCAAACATGGGTAAATTTTGGTGAAGGTGAGATTAACTGTATTGTTACAGTGTAAGTGACACTTAGAGGTTGCCTTGACCTGTTTGCTGTTAAATGTTACAAAAGCTTTCTTTCTGCCTCGCGTGGTGTAGACAAGTTCTGTTTGAGAGTTATTGTAAAAGACAAAACTCAGATGAAATAAAATCAAAAAGTGACCATATACATTATGATTTTTGATACCTACAAAAATACAAAGAGCACAAGTGTGTGAGTTTTAGCCTCATCTTCAGACCTCGCCCTTCTTTCAGTTTCTGTGCTCTGAGCTGTATAATATATTAACTTGGGAGATTGTATTTAACAGTTTCTTATCTTCATATTTTGAAGTAAATAAATGAGGCATAACTCTATTGTGTGAAGAGTACTTCAATGTTTGGAAGAAGTTTGGGTTTGTTTGTTTATTGTTTTTTTTTCATATTACTACTTGTCTGAGTTTACTAATAATAGAAACCTATATTAGATTTACCCTGACCTGATGCGATACAGAGGGAGTGGCTCTGAACCAGAGTTTGGAAGACTTGATGCTACATTGCACCTATCGCCATCAATTATGTAAATCATGATAGCACGTCTTTAGATCAAATAAGAAATGAGAGAAATGTATTAAGACCAATAATGTATGTAGGAACTCAAAATTAAAAGAGGGCAGAGCTTTTTTCTTCTGTCTGGTATAAGTATTCAGACTGGGAGTTTTAGTGCAGAATAGCTGTTGCACTTTAAATTCACACTGGCTTATTGCACACAAGCCTGGGGTCTCAGCTGCAGCTATTGCAGAGATTAATCTTATTAATGGAACTGCTAATTGGTGTTTGACTCCTAATTATAGTAACAATAGGCCATAACAATCAATCCTCACCTTTACTGGGACACATTAGGAGTCTATAATAAAAATTATTTCCTTTGGGACTTACTGTTCTTATTCCTATCTTCTGGAAGGCTGGCTTTCAACAAAGGTGTGGTATCCCAACTAGCATGTACTTGGAAGCTTAGCTAATTAACTGTTAGAGAAAATGCACGGTCCTAAAATATTTGATATCTAAGTACATTAAGAAGTACAATGCTCTTGACAAAATTATTTGTTTGAAAGATAATGGGAAAAGTATGTCAAAATATGAGCAGTGATATGTTTTATAATCTTTAAGAAATGTATAATTTTGTTTCCCAATCCTTGGTAACTTTCCCATAGCTTTTAGTGAGAGGAAGTCTAAGTGATTATTCTACATTATTCTATTTAGTTTTTGCTCTCCAGGATAAATCCTATGAGATTCTTTATCTCATTTACAAGATGAGTCTCTGGAGATGAAAAGCACATACAACTTGATTACATATTCCTGTTGATCATCTTCTACCCACAACAATAAAAATCAACTCCAAATACAAATCTAACAATATTACTAATTCATTACAACCAGTACTTTTCTTCATTAACTTTTTATTGTTTTCAGCATACACAGCATGTGCAAATACAGCAATTATGTGTTGAATAAGAAAAGGTCTTCTCCTTACACTGTAGAATAAATCAAAAGGCACTACATTAAAGCTAATGAAAGACTGCAGAGATACGGACACAAATCTTATTCAGAATAAGTCTGTTTAGCACTAAAGAGCTGAGCAAAAGTAAATTCAATATGTACGTTACAAAGGGAGGTTGTTTTGTTCCTTAAAAAGGAAGTAATTTTCAGTATCATAGAAAGCACAGTAGGGATGAAACCTTGGAGAAACCATAACACCGCTTGCTGCCTGTCTGTCTGTCCAGCCCCACCTTTTCCTGGAGCTTCTTCCTCCCGCTGCTTGTGAAGTGAGTACTGGACTGCCAAGATCTGCAGCATAGCATACAAAACCAGATCAGCACTGATGAAATTCTGCAGTGGGTCAGGAGCGGCTGTGGGAATAGCAAAGTCCTGCCTTCACCCTAGTGGGAATGTTTCAAAGAAAGACCAAATGACCTGTGTGTAACAAGACCTGGTGCAGCCTTTCTGGGGCATTACATCTCTGTGTACCAGAGTTGTTTGCCAGAGCTGTTCTTTGGTGGTTTGTTGTAAAACTTTCCCTTACAACAAATTTCCACTTGAGAACATTCAGATTTTCTTTAAAAAAAAAAAAAAAAAAAAGTATTTGGTAAGAGAAATTTCCAACCATCACCTGAGCACACAATGGCTCTGGGGACTGCTTATCCCTCAGAAGTATGATGTCAATATGACCAGTTGTTTCATAGCAAGTTCTTAAGTAGCTATGTCTATGTAATTTATTTGTCCTGCAGTCCCAAAATATCTCCTATGCTTTCCCATCTGCTGAAGTACCAGCTGTCTTCTTCCCATGCACAATCTATTAATTTCTCCCTTGACGAATTTTACAAGGCAGTTTCAATACAAATTTCTGCAATATTTGGAAAACTATAGCAATGTGAAGTTAAGTATTACAAGGCTTACTGTACCAATTAATTTATTTTCTTAATGATTCAGTTAGTACTCTTATAAAATGTAACTGAAGAGATGACAAATTTTTTGTCTACTGGGATGAAAGACCTTGAGGAAAAGGTCTACATTATACTCCACAAGTGTAAAAAATATGCACTGATCTTTGCCGTATTTGGATACGTATGGGAAATATGTTGTTTCTTGGTGGTAACGGATTGCTTTGGGGTGAGAGTGGGCCTGACTGCTGATGAACAGTGCCCTCCTAGAAGGTATCCTTTTTTTTTTTTTTGCTTAGTGTTCATGAGTCTGTGTAAAGAAAATGCAACATCCATTGCCTTCTGCTTTGAAGTAGTGGCATGTGCTGGACACTGGTCACATTATACATTAAGTGAATGAATATTTCTTATCAATTCACTGGTAACTGGCCTTTAACTTTCAGCACATTTTCATGTAGAATTTGACAGCTCTGAGATGCCTCTAAAGCAAACAATAGTAAAAGAAACTCCAGCATATTGGGGTATTGTGTTGCTGGACAGAGAAGCTTGGTTATTAATAATAGGTTCTAATGTAAAGGTGGGCGTGTGAGTGCATACAGATAGCAGGTAGATAAGGAAGATACAAGGAAAGAGAGAGAAGTTACCACTTATTGTAGTGCTATAGCCAGGATCGTTCAAGGTCATGAGAAATTTTCTTTGGCATGGAAAACAGGAAGAGAGGCAGGGGAAGATTGCTCAAGAACCTTTCATGTGGTGGTGTTGGTGGTGTTTTGTTTTCTTTTTGAAGGTAGGGAGAAAGGATTCTAAGTTGAATTCTAGTAAAGAATGTCCAATAAACAATTCCTTGTTTCAGAAACTTAATTTTCTTCAGGAGGCAACAGCTGGATTGGGAGAAACAAATTTTTGGACTGGCTCCATTTTTAGCAGACATTGACTGTGACATGTAGTACATACTGGTACTACATATGGTAGATCTTAATCTTCACTAGCAAAGTGGTTTTTTATTTGATTCAGTACTGGAAGATAAATTACTAAGGAGCAACAGCAAGAATTAACATGACAGAAATGACTCATTAATAAAAATGAGTCATCTTTGCAGAAACGTTTTCAGTGGTCATGAGATGGTATTTCAGTAGACTGGAATGGAGAATATTAGTCCTTATTATGTTGCGCTCTGGCTATTACAATAAGAGAGAAGTTAAATTGTTACTTAAGTTAAAAAGTTTTAGGTATGGATGGATTGCAAGACTAGCAAGTCCAAATTTGGAGATAATGGTTGCATTCTGAGTTTAAGTTACTAGAAATATGTATCATGACAGTGATCAATGATTTGAGAAGAGGAATAAGGAGTTAGAGAGTTAAGGATAAAGATTTCAAGGACATGGATACAACATGATACTCTAACAGTGTTGTATTTGAGAAGGTGCTTAGGCAGTCAAAGGGAAATCAGAAAGATGACAGTTTTTCCTGGGGTTCGCAGAAATTGAAAACTTCTGATCAGCACTGACAGTGTAGTTATGGAACATGTTCAGTGCATGTGAGATTTTGGGAGCTAGATTGCCCAACTCTTGAAGTCCATTGAAGTATGTGCAGTTATAGTTTTTAATTTTTCCCAAGACTTTTTGACAAATTTGTGTAAATTTTTGTGGGAAGAGATGATGTAGCCAAATAAATTGTTCATCTCATATTTCCGGAAAGGGAGGGAACATAAGAAAGTTTCAGATACTCTACAATATTTCTGATTTCTTTCCCATAGTTGTTAAGTTTCACCAAACAGTGTTCTGTGGAAAGTTCACTTCAGTCTCTTACAGCTGAAATTTCATTCTGGCTTCTGATATCCGTGCAACAAAACCAGTACAAAAAGTTTGGCTAAATCTGTGTGCTGTTCCAGTCAGCAAATTGAATTTTAGCAAAACTATAGTGGTGGCTGCGATCAATAAATGATCCTATTTTGTGGACTCAGGTAGGAATTCTGCAGAAATTTTGTTCTTGAAGGTGGTTTGTTAACATACAGCGCTCTCTCCACCATCACTCACTTGGGGTTCATGTTGCTTGAGTTGGTTGATGTCATTTTACCCCTTATTAAAACGTGTAGATTGAATCATTCTGGGATGAAAAGACCAAAAAATGAAAGCATGGGATTTTCAGATATCCTATGGAACTCCTGTAAATAAGGTAAAAATAGATGGAAGTGATGCCACTGGTATGATAGTAGGTAGGTTTTTTTTTCATCAAAAGACACATTTTCTCAATATCATCCAATAGTCCATTTGCATAAAATATATACTAATAATAATGATAAAACTTTGCAGACATCAACAGCACCAAATGCTTATTAATATGCTGATATGGTCCCAGAAGCAGCAGTCATTGCCTTGCTCCAAAAGGTTTATTATCCTTTCCCTGCTGGCGGTTCTGTCAACACACCTGGTGTAAGGGGCAAGGTCTCCGAGAAGTCTGCTGTCTCCCTTTAGCTATTTAGTCTCATTCCTTGTACATGGCAGGCAATATCCATCTGCTGCATACTTCTGCTTCGTGAAAAGCAAAAACATTCCTATAATAAACCATTGTAATGTATGGTATTAATGTCCCTATCCAATTCTGAACACTGAAAGTTCAGGAGGGGAGAGGAGAGCAGGTGTGATAACCATACTTTAATTGCTGGCTAACATAGATGCAGTTACAGCTGTTCAGAGTAGGACAAGTTTCCTTGATAGCATGAGGTATCTGTGGTTGTGCAAGCAATGTGTTTTGATTTATTTTTTTTTTCTCTGTGAGTTGGATATTTATTGGTATTTCAAAATATACAGTATGTTTTATATAAGCATGATTAAAATATATATTATATATATATATTTTATATATATATATATATAAAAATTCCAACCCTATCTGTACACTGTATTCTGATGATTCACATTTTATTTTTAATGCCTTTTTCCTCTGCAGTTAGACATATGAACAATCTATTCTCTTAACAGGATTGCTCATTTATCAGGTGTTCGTTCTTCACTGCATAAAAAAGGTTACCTTCTTTTCTCTTGCGTAAAAAGGTTCTGTGTATTTCAAGTGTCATTAGTAGCAGAGCTTTAATGTCAAGGTTACTGCACCTTAACTTTCAGCTACATTGAATACAATTATAGACAAATTCTTCAGAGATATTTCAGAGAAGCACTTGGAGCGATAAGTCATGCTGCTGGTCTCTGGATAGTTGACAGTACACAGTAATGGGAATTTCTGTTATGTTGGTTCAAACAGTCTCCTATAGTCATTACAAATAAAATGATAGCCATGCTTCAAAGTCTTGGAGGGCTGAGAAACAACTAAGATAAGATAAGAGAAAGTGTGGTCACAAAATTAATTGTTAGTAGCCTGTTTCTTCCATTTATCTGCACGTGAGACCTTTTATTTCCCTTCGTATCCTTGCAGTGGTTTTAGTGCAAGTATTTCAATATTTCAGTTAAATAAAACACAGAAAAGTCAAAACTTTTTAAACAACCATGTGAAATTTGTTACAGAATAGATGCATGAGGTATAACTGGAGGATACTTGCTGTCGAAGGCCTACAGAGCAAATCTGGGTAATCCTGGATGGATGACTAGCCTGGGTCGTACCTAGGTGTTCCATGAGCAGTCTGGCTGACACATGCTACCATCATAAGGGAAGGAATCTTGGCTATTTCCATAACAAAATACATTATTTTCCTCCATCATCGTGTTCCTTTTGATTTCTGCTTTGGTGACAGCACTGTTGTCCAATCCAAAAATTAATGCTTTCATTCCTACCTCATCTTTTGAGTTTTTTTCATCAACATACCTTATTCAGTTCTGAGTCTTACTATCTTTCCTAGCATTGTGTATCCTACCATCTAATATTTTCCCAGGCCATGCTACCGTGGCTGTTGTCAAAGCTTTTGATCACCTCCTGTCTTGCCTTTTTTTGGATTCCTCTTTACAATACCTGCAACTTGCTTACTTCAGTAGGCCAAAAAGATGACCTTTATTCTAGCTTCATTTTAAACTCTTATTTTGGCTTGGTCTTCCACCTCTTCATGTTCAAATGTCTTATTTTTACCTTTTTTAGAAAATGTAGTACTACTGTTTTAAGGCAACAGTGGTGGTTCTGTTGTTTCTAGGCTACTGGTAGTTGTGCAGAGGTGGGCTTTCTTGGAACTGGCCACTGGTCTTCCATTTTTGAATCAACATTGGAGAATTTAAACCTACTCTGAACTGTCTGGAAACTGTAGCATGAAAACCTCTGCGTAATGTTTGCTATGTTGTGCTTAGATGTTTAAATTAGCCTGATGCCTTTTGGATTTTATAATGAATGTGCTGGTGTCTTCCTGCAAAAACGCTGTTTTGTAGGGGTAAGTAGTTTTGTTGCTAATAAAATGAACTCTACAAATGGCAGGTAGTAGAACAAACTTGATGCAAAATATTGTTATTAATAGAAAACTGTTTACTGTATTTAGTTCTCAGTGTACCTGTTCAGTTATCATAGACTTGCATTGGCTGGAATTAATGGAATTCTTTTTAATTTAGTAAGCTTTGGTGTTTTTTTAAGACCCTATTAAGTAAAACATGCTCTTTATCTTTCAAACAACTGCAAAACATGGATGAGATTTGTTGGCTGGTTTAACTAGGAAATTATCTATGTGGGATTCCCAAACTGGAGATGTGCTGTTAACACTGTTCTGTGTTCTTTAGCCACTGAGGAGTCACTGAAGATGCAGGAAGTCCAGGCTTGGCTCCCTCAAGTATTTGAAAGGATGCACATCCCCAGTTCTCCTCTATCTGAATTTTCAGAAAAATCCTCTGCATACAGGGATATAGGATACCTAGGTCAGGAATGCCTGAGTACGTAATGTTGTTTCCCTCACAGTAACTTTGTGGACCACGAACTGGAGTCCAGGTGTCCCACCCTTCTCTCCCGTGATCTCCTGGAGACTGACTTTTTTCACTCTCTTGCCATCTGGCTGAATGAATAATTCAGCATTTTGTGTAACAGCAGAGCAGCTCAGCAGGAGTGGCCGAGGAAGGAGGTGTAAGAATACTCTGGTGTTGTGAGCCGGGTGGCTGCCTGATGCGAGATGCAGATTTCCAAGTCATGCTCTGCATGCTTCAAAAGAGGAGCTTGGACTGAAAAGCCAGTTCTCTGCAGTCATGTTGTCAGGTGTGACCCATCCAGTACTCCAGTCCTCCTTCTCTCTCTCTCTCTCTCTCTCTCTCTCTCTCCCTCTCTCTCTCTCTTGCAGTTTTTTTTGTCTTCCAAATACGGGCTGTCACTTGGAGTTTGAGAGACATCAACATGTTTTTAAAGCAATAAACATATCCTTGCTTGTGCTGACAAATATTCACATTTGCCCCATTATCATCTTTTCACCTGCATACATCCTGTAAACACAGAAAGGCAGGAAAATAAATGTTTCCAACAGTCATTTTCTAGCTGGAAGTAAACATACGGCTGGTTAGAAAGAAACTTTAAATCATATCTTACAGGTGTTTTCTCAGAGGTGGTACTCTAGTTATTTGAGACAACTGTTTTTCCAAGCTGCTGTGAATGATGGGTTGCTTTTGGACACTTCAATATTTCCGTGCTGATAAAGCAGCAAATTGAAAAGCAGATGAAAAAGTTCAAAGCCAAGATTAAAAGTTCATTTTCAACTTCTAGTTTTGTGACTTTTGTCACTTTGCATCACAACCTAACTGTTATTTTCACTTAGTGTTATTAATTAAGTAATATAGAGTTTGCTCATTTAAAATAAACTATCTTTCTTCATGGCAAATGACAGTGAATTCCATTCTTTTTAGAATGCTGTGTTAGATAATAGTTGAGAGAATAATAGATTCAGGGACCTTTGATCCACCATTACTGTAAAATAAAAATACAACTTAATTTTTTTTCCCTCTGACCGTAATGATTTTAACCTTGTGTACTAATTTGAATGGGCTTGTGGGGGCAGAGTTTTAAATGAGACACAAATGAAGGAAAAATTGCTAATGCTGCCACTGTATATCTAATGAGCACTGTGTAATAAACCATAACCTCTTCAACATTTCTGTGGAAAATGGTGTGATTATTTTGGATGGCTGGCCCTTTGTGTATGGCTCATTACCATCTGGCATAATGTGTATTGATATAGCCTGTAATTGTCAACTCTTATTTGACATGCTGCCTTTAATAAATGCGACTTGCATGGCTAGAACCCCCTAATGGTTATATGGAAAACTGTAATTAAAGAAAATATGTATACTTAGGTAAAATACACACCCTTATATACATAAAATAATTTTGTACATGGTCTCTGTTTTTCTTTATCTTCTGTTCTTTGTGGGAATACTTGTATGTATTCCTAGGTTAGTACAGCACCAAGTACGCTGAACTACCGATGTGGCTACCTAAATGTGTAAAGACAGGTATAATCCTGAGTAGAGGTTGTTTCCTCTTGCAGAACTTGCTTAAAGTAAATTTCAAGATGTTTATCCTCTGCATGCCATAAGATAGAATTAAACCTGTGGTCCCCAGCCTGCTGGTGGCTTTGGATGCTCCTGTGCTCAGTATGGGGGGTAACCGTGATGGGCGAAGTGGCTCTGGGTTTGATGTGGCTCCTGAATAAAGTGGCTGAAATAAATGCATTCAGAAATCCCAATGCTGAAAGCATCTATACCTCCTTAAAAGAAAATGGGCTGCTGGCCAATATTAAGTTTTCAGATACAGGGACCAGCATTAACTGCTGCCAAATACAAGTTGTCTTTTGTTTATTTTCTGAAAAGTTTCCTTCCCTTGGCTTTACAATTCATGAATACATGAATAACTAAGAGACATCATTTTGCTAGTCAGATTGGCTTGCAATACAAAACAGGCCATGGGATTTCCCTAACTTTAATCAGCTCCAATACATGTGTTTAAATAGGATTTCATCAGGTATTGTGCTGCTGTTGGAGAATCCGTTGTTACTCTTTGTAATACATTTTTGACAAGTGCCTTCTCCTTAGTCTTCTCTGGCTTTGCTTAGGTTCAAGCTACTGAATCTTATTGTATCTTTGCTTGATAATCTGAGTATTTTCTTCTCTTGAGTTTTTTTTTTCTGTAGTGTAGATACTTAAACTTTCTTTAAGTGGTTGTGACCAAGTCAATCTGCAGATTCGGTATCAGCCTTCTCTGTATGTTAAACGTATTTAGTTTCTCACTTCGTATGTTTGGTTTTGTTTTTTTTTTTTTTCACTCTGATTGTTAGTGTGGCTCTTTAAACTTTTTCCTGCTTTCCCAAATTCTTCCTGAATGAAGCTGAATGAAGTTTACCAGTAATGATTTTAACTGGCATCGGAAATGCAGGGTTGACAGAAACACTACTGTTGCTGATATTCTTCCCTTAAATCATCAATGAATCCTGTTAGCCTTTTTGACTACAGTGGTATCAATCCTGTATTTTAACAAATTATTTGGTTAAATATTATTTATTAATATTTAATATAATAAATCCAAATTTTTATATATATCCAAATATATAAAAATACTATTTGGATGATCCGTTCCTTCAGTCTCCTTCCACCCTTTTCCAAACCTTCAGTGTTTTCTTCTTGAAAGAGTTCCTGGTCCTGTATGTATATGGTCTGCTTTCTGTAATTCTAGCTGAGGTCTTTTGGCTGATGTTTTTTTTGCAGTGCATATTTTTGTTGAGTAAAGCATACTGAACCAGCTCAGTTGACTCTGTATTGAGGATGATTCATTCTCTGCTGTTTGTCAGCTATGTCATTCCTTTCCTGTTGCCTTCCCTCCTGAGTGCAAGTTCTCTGGGCTTACTGACTACAAAATCTTCACCACCACTGATGTTTATGAGCATTATTATTCACTACTGAGCTAGAAGATACTTATATCTGGTTGTGTAAATATATTGCTTAAAAATATAACGGGCTTTCTAAAATCCTTTACCTTTTATGTTGTGTTTCTGCCCACGCTTGCCTAATAGACCAATGCAGTTCTTAAAGTTCTTTTTGACTTTGAAGGGGTTTTTTTTAGTATATCATTTTAAAATTGCCTTTGCTCAGTTTCCTGTCCACCTCTTCATTTTCTCATTTGTTACTTTATCAGTTTTCTTCCTTGCCTAGTTTATCTGATTTGCATTTGTTGCTATCAGTTTTCCAGTTTATTTGAGCTAGAGAGGGAGGGACTTATAGCTGGTTTGGCTTTGTCTAAGCCATGATTTTTTTGGCTTTTTGTTTTGTTCTAATCAGCTTAGTATTTTTAACTAGGGAATTGTGGCTTTTTGGTCATATAGCAAAATACTTTTGAATAGTTTCCCAAAACCATTCACATTTTTCTGTTTAGTTTATCTGATTCAACTTGTTTTATCATTGAATATCGCTTATGTATAGTATTATATACTTCTGAATATTGTATGTCATGTTTATAAAGAATGTTTGTACACTGCTATAAGTTTGGTTATATTGCTTTCATATAACAAACGTATTGAGGTCATGTTCACTTGTACATAAATTTTTAGTTCTGATATGAACTCTTTGTAGCAAATTAAAGTTTTAAAAGAGAATTCAAGTTGAATGCAACATTTCTTGAGCTAGGAAATTTCCATTTAGAAATTCAAGATGGTGACATTATGCTATATCACTGATATACATTATTCAAAGTAAATTATCATGTACTATCTATATCTTTATTTACATAATGAGAGAAGTAGCACTTTAAAGAAGTAAACAGCTTTTGGTATGAGTTGATGTAATACTTGATATGGTCTCCATAGCTGTTAATATAATCTGTAGCAGACAGCAACTAGAATTTCAACTTGACTTTTATTTATCAGAGGTTTAAATCTTGATAATTGCCTTATAAAAAGACAATATTTCATTTGACAGCTTTACTTCATTTTTCCCATTGGGATGTTGAAATGGGCATTATGGTATGTGACTTTAATAATGCCAAATTTTAGTAAATTTTGCAATATGCTTATAAAGTAGTAACTATTGATTTTTATTATTGATTTCTTAGCATCAGTGCTCAAGTAATCCAAGAAATATCTTTTTCCGGATGTCTTTTTTTTTTTTTTTTTTTTTTTTCTTCAGGTGAATACTCTTGTTTTTTCTTTGATTTAATTTATTAAGTTAAACTAGCCAGCCCTCTTAAAAAAAAAAAAAAAGCTATAAAACCTGAAGTACCTTTTAAAATTATATCTGTGTAAATACTGGCTGATATCTAGAGTCTACTTTTTTCTTCCCTAGCAGTATAGAAAAGGTCTCTAAGAAAAGGAAAATAATTGATGTCTCTCTTTTTAACACTTTCTAGTGTGTATGAAGTCTGTAAAAACTGAAATAGGATGTGAAGCTATTTAAGTTTTGCATATCCTTGTCTGTGGGGCTTAAAAAACCTACGTAGGCTTGCCACCACGTCTCACATCTGGTTTGAGCAGTGCAAGTGTTCTTTTAATATCTGTCCCTTGCAAAATGTCATTTGCATCCTTCTTGCTATAAAAGCCCTAACATGACAGGGACTCTCTTTATGGTGACTGTATTTGGGTTCTTAGCTTGTCTGTCTAGCCCGCCTGCTCCTGATCTGTTCGCTTAGCTGGGTTTTCACTGGTTTTCTGGATCTCACAGTGGTTAGGTACTTCTTACTGTGCAGGCTTCCCCTTTATGTTTTCTTCTTTATTGGTCCCAGCTTGGATATCTATCTCCAAGTCCTGGAAAAATCAGTTTGACTTATTGATGCTGGTGATATTCTTCTGCTGGCTTCTCTGATTAACGCTTTCTTTTTTAAACTGAACTTGAGGTAGTGTTTCTTACCAGATCTTTGTCTAGATTCTCTCACCTCCTTCCCAGAACTGATGCTTTTATTTCCAGGCTGGGAATATTTTTCTTTTAGCCTGTGTGCTTTGGAAGGGGAGTTGCTGTGATGGTGCCATCCAGCACAAGGAAGATGTGCTGTGCTGTAGGTGGTGATCACTGTTGCTTTGCTGGGTGCTGATACAAACTATAGGAGTAAATCAGTGTCCTGGTTTCAGCTGGGATGGAGTTAATTTTCGTCTTGGTAGCTGACTTGTTTTGGATTTTGGATGTGAAGAATGTTGATAAACACACTGATGTTGAGTTGTTGCTCCTGAGACCAACATGAGCAACAGACTGTCTGCCTTCCCAGGTTTTGCTGATGTGTAGGTGCAGGAAGCTGGGAGGGACAGAGGCAGAACAGTTCACTCAAACTGGCCAAAGAGAGCATTGCATGCCATAAATGTCACACTCAATATTTAAGTGGGGGTGGGCTGGTGAGCTCTTTTCTCTCACTGTTCAAAATCATTCTGGGATTGTTTAGAGATTTTTTTGGTGTTTTGTTGGGGTTTTTTTTGTTTGTTTGTTTGGTTGGTTGCTTGTTTTTTTTCCTTCCTTTTTTTTTTTTTTTTTTTTTGTTCCATGCTGCTTGGGATGGGCTGTATTGGTCATCAGGTCATTGGGTGGTGAGAAATTGTGTAGTGGTGTTGTTGTTGTTATTCCTATTGGTGTTTTCCTGTTGTTATTGTCTCCTTTGCTATCCTAGTAAACTGTCTGTATCTCAGACCAGAAAATCCCTTTTCTTCCTGATTCTCTCTCCCATCCCTTGGGGAGGGAGAGGGCAATTGAGCACCTATATGGTACTTGATTGCTGACTGTAGTTAAACCACACCAACCAGACAGAGCCTTCAGACTCTGAAATTCACCAGTTAGGGCTTCGTTTTGCCAGGAGAAGATGCAAATATGGATCTCTTGTGATCTGGTATGGGCACCTGGCTCCAAGGCTTGAGGGCTCCTAGGTGCACTGTGGTGACACAGTGGTGGCTGCCTTTGCACATCTGTGGCACTAGGTGGAAACTGATGGAGATTGGTTAACATTTATGTTGCTATGCAGAGTACAAAGGGGGAATTGGTTGTTCTAGGTTGTTGACCTAAATTAACTATCAGTGAAGTCAAGACTGCCAAAACCCTTCTTCATAATTCCTGCTTTAAGAAAAGGAACAGGAGCCTGACTTCCAAGTGCCCCTCTCCCCCACAGCCAACCGCCAACAACACTTAGGGAAACTGGCTTGCTGAATTCAAGTGAACGTCTGCCCACTAAAAATCAGAAAACATTTTCAAATCCTGTAATGGGCTGAGGGAAGAGCTTACTAAGACAAATTAAGGGGAAAAGAAATCAAGCGATATTCAGTGGTGAGGGAGACACAGAACAAAGATGTAAGATCTTTTCAAGAATAAAGAAGGCAAAATACATGAAGCAGTATGGGTAGAAGTTTTATTTCAAAAATCTTTGATGCTAGGAAGGGAAGGAGTTGAAAAAGGTAAAATATGTAAACAACTTAAAAACAAGTTGGTTAACAGGAGTGCCATTAAACAGCATACTCAGTAAAGTTCGTAAAATTAATATATTTCAGCTTCACTTATCCCTCAGGTGGAAGATGCCTGTACAGTAGCTTAGTGACCCAAGAGAGAAGGAACCACAGAAGTCTTAGTCTCTGACCTTATTAAAAGATAATGGTGGGTAGGTATTATCTACTGAGTAACAGATACATGAGTCATGATCATACAGTGAATATTTGGTGCTGTGCTGAAGTCTGCTGCTTTATCCTGTTAATGAAACCACAGTGCCTACATACGTGTTGGCTAGTTTAAACACCTTCCCCCTGCCTTTAGTTTCTTGTAAAAAAGACTGTATACAGAAGATGAGAGTGATACTTTCCATCACCATGATGCTATTTGTTACTCACTGTACATTGTTCCTTTAATGGTGGTTTTATTAACCATGGTGTTGACTTTGACAGATGAATGGAAAAAAGAACTGTAAAAATCCCAGCCCTTCCTTGCTCTGTAACTAAGAGGGTTATTTGGGTGCAGCACAATGACCAGAGCATACAGGATTAACTTGATTTTAGTGTATGCTGGTCACAAAAACAGTAAAGTCAGATACCAAATTCTGCCCCAATACATTGTCACTGCTTAAGATTATTACTTTAATTCTTTAGTTAGTGCTTTCTCCTGTGTAATTTTCCACTAAAGAACTATTTTGTTTTTGAGATTCTTAGGTGTATATATAGATTATTATAGTTGTCGTTAACATCGAATGGATGCTAGTATATTTTAAATGTATTTATTTTTAAAATGATCCTGAATGTAAGGCTTTACAGTTAATTACAAATTAATCCTCTCTGTGTTGAAGGGAAACTATTGTATTGACAATCACAGAGAAGGTGTTCAAATCTTGGGTGTACACTGTTAGCTGCTTTAACTCAAAGGTTCAGTGATAAGAGTTCTTAAAGAATTTTTGATCTATCAGTTCCATTGTTTTTGTTCACTGCAGTTGCTTCCATTGCTGGAAATTTTAGAATAAGGATTTTAGTGGCTAATTTAAGTCTTTGGTCCATTTATGTGAAATATTATGTCTACTATTAACATTTTAAATTATTAAATGGTTCTTTGCATAACCTGTCATCCTTTGAGAGGGTCAGTCTATTTCTGACGGTTAGCTGATAATGAAAGGGAAACTGTTACTGAGAACTTGGGTTTCCATCACAAATATTGCAGAGGAGCATGTAAGCTGAAGTACTCTTTTGTTCACAGCAATACAATTGTGCTATTTAATGTTTCTGTGTTATCATATGTTTTGCAAAATGCTATTATTTCTTTTTAGAGTAGGACTTCAAATTGGGGACTGAAGTAACTTATAAGAACTCTTCCAGAGATCATAGTGGCTAATGTTTTGTTGCTGCAAGTCTTTGAAGATAACACAAACAACAAAGAGGGTATTCAGGATGGCAGGAAGGAACACTGCAAAATTAATTTTTAGAAGTTGCATAGGAGATTTACTATCAAAACCTACTTTGTTGCCACAGAATTTCATTTCAATATTTTGCCAGTCCTCCTTACCATTTCATACAGTTTTGTGTAGGCTTTGAAATTTGTGTTGAATTCTGCATGAGATACTCATCTTCATAATAAGACCTTTAGTAACAGTGATACTGTGATGAGACAGACTCCTAGGCACACAAATAGGAAATTTTAATCCAAAACAAAATTGTGAAATGTATTTTTTTGAGGTAGAAGTATATTTACAAAGTTTCTGTTAGCTCTTTATTTTTCTCTATATATGTGGTGCCTATATGAGTGTGGGGTTTCTGCAAAAGCTGTATTCCTTCCTTTGGTGTCGCAGCAGCAGGATGTTGCAGCTACTGCAGTGGTTTGTAAGGGCAGATGTAAAAGATGTCTTGAAGTATGCTCAGCAGTTTATCAGAGTTCACCAAAACATACTTGAATGTCAGTGGTCTGTGTAACTTCACTGGGGGAGGGGAGCAAAGAGGAAGAACAGAAGTTGCACTTGTTTTTCTTGCTGCAGCATGTCTATATAACTTAATTTTACATTTGTCTAGTATTTTCCTACAAGCTGATGTTTCACAGTCCTAGAGTCAATGAAGCTCCTGTTGACCTTACTGAAAAGTTTTTTTTAATTACCGGTGAAGTTAGTGTTTTCTTTTTACTTCCGAGGGTGACATTTACAGCATGAGGAGCTCATAACCAAAGTGATACTTTATAGCAAGCATTTTACAGAGATTTGGGTTGGTTACGCTAGTACTGAACTTGCAGGAACAAGGAGTCAAGAGCAGAAGAGCAGGAGACTACTTAACATGCTGCTCCCTTTTACACAACGTAGGCAAGAAAAGTCTGTTAATTCATATTTTTCATGAAATAAGGAGTAAAGCAAAAAAAAGAAAAGAGGGAAGAACAAGTCTGAGGATCTTGTAAAAGACTAGACGAGAGGGAAAAAGTTTTCACTGAAGTGGTAGATAGTAATTGGCTCAAAAGGGTAGTGAGCCGATATGTCCTGTTGTTCTGTTTACAGGCTGCCCAAAGAGGTTGTGGAGTCTCCATCCTTGGGGGTATTCAAAAGCCATCTGGACAGAGTTCTGGGCTAACATCTATAGTGGCCCTGCTTGAGCAGAGAGACTGGACCAGATGGCCTCCAGAGGTCCCTTCCAACCTCAGCCATTCCTGGATTCTCTTGATTGGAGAGTGTGGAGCAGGGAGGAGCTGTGTTTCATAATGAACTCTGCTTAAATAATGCACCTAACAGCAGAACTTGTGCCTGTTTGACTGTGACCCATGACACCTTTTTAGTAAGGTCCCCCTGGTACTGTCCAAGCCTCTGTACCACTCTCTTTGGAATTACATTAGTGCATGTAGATTGATTTTTGGAAGGGTAGAAACAAAAGGATATTAAGGGACATGTGGAGGTCTATACAATGTCATGTCTTGAAACGTGATGTCTGTACGTGGAATCTCTGGGACAGTTGGTGATGGTTTGCAGGGAGTTCTTGCTTAGGGGCAAAGGCCATGAAAGACAGATTAAGGTTTGTTGGCATTTGGTGAAAAAGCATTCCTTATGCTTAGCCTACTTCCATATAGAGACTTACCGTGTTTTTAAAATGTTGACTGTTTTCTCAGTACTACCTTGCTATATAAGTAATTCTTGTGGCAACCACTTCTTTGGTGTGTGAACATGGGCTCTGGAGCAAGAACAGGATGGAAGCAGCAGGAGTTCATAATCCTGTTACCCTGTTGTTTCTGCTTTTGTACTCTGTAGTATGTTGTTGTAAGTCCAGCATTGCATAAACATTAATTTTTTGTATTTTGGGATTAGCTGCTTTCAAATACAAAGTTACTTAATCATGGAATTCTGGTTCTGATTGAGAAAGCTGTATATAGTATTGCTTTTTAGCCGTTTATTAGCAACTTCATAACAGTGGGGGGGTGGTTTGTTGGATGCTTTACGAAGTCGCGTCAGGAACCCTCCTGTTTCTGTAGCAGCAGTGTGGACTTCTTAGTTGTGCCTGAGTATTATGGGGTTATCGCAAGAAACGTTAAGAGATCTATTGCCTGGGATTTCTGCAATAGCTTTGGTTCTTGTATTTTTAGTTTGCTAGAGAGGGTGGAAGAGTGGTGTATAAGGTCAGAATTAGATGCAATTTATCTGTCTAATATGGTTCTCTCGTTAGCACAAATAATATAAATGCTATTTGGAGAACAAACGGATTATAGAAGAAGAAATGAAAACATCCAGATCCTGAGCATTTGGAAAGCATGACACTGATGTATTTGTGTAACCTTTTCATGAAGAGTGATGCTGAAGTCAAAGAGGAGATTTTGATTTCCTTCATTAAAAGCTGATTAAACGAAGAAATAGGACAGTCGTTGTTTTGCTTCAATAGTTGGGGGTCACCGAGGCGGGCCTGATCTCCTCAGGATATTAATGCCTGCTTTCAGCTGGGGGAAATGAGCCGTCGCTTGAGTTAGCTGCAGCTTTATGCGCTCGTCACTAGGGATCCCCATATGTCCTGGGATCTGCGGCAGTCGGAAATGGCAGAGCTCGGCAGCAGGGAGCAGAGGGCTCTCATTGCTATTCATAACAGGTAGCTCGGCTCAATCTGCCCAGAGCAAGTCTGTTTAATGTTGATCAGCTGTCCATCTGATAAACTGAATTGATATGGACATTTCCTCCAAGGACTGCCCTGACAATGACAGCAGGAGCATCGGGATGTCTTGTTAGTCTTTTTCTCCGAGCTTGAAATTTTATTAACCCTTTGTTATAGCTGAGCCAAGCGTGATTTCAATTCGGCAGCTGTGGGTTGTGCGAGTTTCTCCCTCACCTCTTTGAAAAACAGCATCAGCCTTCAATTTTGTTGTCTATGTGGAGAATGGCTAACTGTTTTGTTTTCAAATTGGTTTTCTCTGCATGTAGCAAAAATTGTGAATTATAATGGCAGCTTTTAAAGCAGCTTGGTTTTTTTGTGTGTGACAAAATACATTAGGAACCTCTGTTTATCCTCTCCCCCTAGTTGATCCACCTTTTGCATGCCTGCCCGGGCTGCGTGGCTCTACTGGCTCTTCTCTCTTGCTAACTGGCGCGGATCGCTGGCCCGAAACAGTTGGTGCTGGGGCTCTTCACGGGTCAGATATGTTTGGGGTGGAAGGTTACTTCAGATTAATATCGTTCAGGGCAGTTGCAACACATCTCCACTGTCCAAAGGAAGCAGTATTAATTCACTGAGTGCTGCGCCGATACTGAGGCAGAATTGAACCTGAGCGTGTATCGGCAGGTGTGTGCGTATGTGAAGGTATGGAGCAGTTTGGTTACTCAGTGAATCAGTGCTTGGCCACTTGTGAATAAGCACAGGGAGCATAACATGCCTTTGTATGAGGCTGCAATTTAATTTGAGCTTTAGGGCCTTTTAGTCATCTGTCTAGTTAAGGGCATGTGTTGTGATTTTGCTCATATATGAATTCTACATGACACAGGGAACTACTTGAGTCAGAAAAGATGTGAATGTGCTGAAGATTTCGTAAGAAGGGGACCTGTGTGTGTCTAGGTTTGCAGCATTAAGAAGATGCTCCAGCGCGTTGCTCTGTTCCCCCCTCCCCTTGTCCCTGCTCAGTTATTATGTCTGTTCATCGCCCTGTTGTAGTTCTGTGCTAAGGTGACATCTCTGGGCTTCTTGGAGTGACAGTCGTTAACTATTGGGGGCTGCAGCTGAATTGCAGGAGAAAGGGAGGAGAGGGCTGTGCTAATGACTTTTTCATGCCTTTTCCAAAAATGAAAACAAATAGAGGGCAAGCCTCTATGGGATAACCTTTGTGGCAAGCCTGTCACAGGGATCTGAAACCCCTAAATTCAGGATGTAGCACACTGAGTGTTGGAATAAGAGTGATTTGTCCAAATAAAATTGGGTCTGCCTCTTTGCTGGACAATCACTTTTGCTGACTAAAACAAATGAAAGTGAAATATCGTTAGCACGCAGTTTTAAAACATTCAGCAGTTTCTCCTCTCCCCCCTGCACCTTCTCCCCTTGGTATTATTGAACTGCAAGGTATCCTGTTATTAATTTAACTCTAATTTGAGCAGTCATTGACTGCAGCATTCTTACATTTTCGGATCAGCTTGCTTGCGATTCCCTTGCTGGTAAGTCCTTTGTTCCTTCCTAGCAATACTTTCTGCTTGGCATTTTCTTCATGTCAGTGTCCCTCAAGCTTCTAGAAGGCAAAACAAAAAAAAAGAAAGCACCATGAGGACAGTATTGATTACTTAGCTTTATTTTGTGAAAGAATTCAAACAAAGGACAGCGAGGAACCTGTGGTACCCACAGCATACCTGGAAATACTGACTGATGGTTCTCTGTGCTTAACACCTCCTGACTGTGGCTTCTAGAAGTACACAGAAGAGCTACATGATGATTCATAATATATCTGTTTAGCGCATGTGGTTAGTTCCCCGCCCCCCCCCCCCCCCCAGAGTCTCTATTTTATTTATAACATTAAAAATTTTTTTTTTTTTTCTTTGCTTTCAGTCAAAGAAGTCTGGCCGAGATTACGGAACTGATCCACACAGCCTTTCTGGTGCATCGTGGCATAGTGAATATTGGTGAGCTCAAGTCCTGCGATGGCCCACTGAAGGATATGCAGTTTGGAAATAAAATGGCTGTTTTGAGTGGAGATTTTCTTCTAGCAAATGCTTGCACAAGCCTTGCACAGTTGCAGAATACCAAGGTAAAAAGAAAACAATTCCTCTACTGCCAGAGCATGTAACTATTAGTGAATCTTCCAAAGAGAGGCCCTTTAAAAAAATCAGCAGTTATGATATGTATATATGGAGCATCCTTTAAAAATCACCATACTTACATTATGGCTGTAGATAGATTGACACGCAGCTGCTGCTGTGAACATGTTTACCACTGTCCTATAGAATTACTGTGGTGAGGCCTTTAGTATACTTTCTGAAGCGCTGTAGTAATGAATGAGTGGTTAATTTGGTGAGTTTAACATATATGCAGTTGGCATCCTCCTGACATGTCAGACTACACCACTGCTGGCAGACTGCCAGCTGAAGATGGTTCGTTATTTTGTTTTACTTTGTGCTTTGCGAAAGGTTTTTCTGTCTTAGGGAATTCTTGCGGGAAAAGGCTTAATTTCTTTGTCTACACAGTGCTCAGGTAACTTTTTACTCGTGATAAAATTGCTTTGTTAGGCATTTGGATGTCTCTAAGTATTGGATTGTCCTATTAACGTGGATGAACTGGCTTCTAAGGGGCAACCGCAATCCAGCTGCTCAGACAGAATGAAACTTTACAGGGAAATGTTTTTCATGACAAACGAAGTGTATATATGTATGATCTTAGAAAACAAGTGATGGAGACCTTAAGAGATCATCTCTCTAGTCAATTCTTCTTTTCTCCAGGTAGAATCAGCTACACCAAATCATTCTTGACATGTGTTTGTCTAGCCTGTTCTTAAAACGTCCCACGGTGGAAAGAGATTCCTGGGCACCCCTGTGCCAATCTAGTGTAACACCTAACTACGTGTATGGCTGAAGAGCTTAGCGTGCGATTCCAGTGGAAACAGAAAATAGTTCTTTTTTGCAGGTGTACTTTTTGTACATCTGAAGACTGCTGCCATATCGTAATGTAAAATAAATGTTTGTCATGCATGCAACTGTCAACAATCAACATAGTTTTAATCCTGAGCTTGACGAGTCTATTGTTTTTAGCTTCTCATGCTAAAGCTCCTCGTGATGGTAGTTGAGTATTTCTGTACTGCTTTGATCATAAGTGTGACAGTTTCTCTCAAAAGTGGTGTCATTTTGTAACACAGAGCTGAGATTCAGGAGGAGAGACAGAAAATTAGATGTCAATCTGCTGAAATAGTGAGTTAAGCCATTATAGTGATAACTGGTAGTAAGTATTTAAAAAAATATTTTACGTAGTATAAAATTTTAGTTATAACCAAAATGAGGTGCAATTGATTTTACTGATTATTGTTGATTTGTATCTGGTTTTTCGGTGGGGTTTTTTTTTTGTTTTGGTTTTTTTTTTAAGTACTTAGTAAGATTCTCAAGACAGACCGCAGACTAAAGGATTCAACCCTACATAATTTTTTTGTTTCAACATAAGAGAAAACTTCTCTAAAATGCAGCACCTATTACTTTGCATTTAGGACATCATTAAGTATTGCAGCAGCAACGTATAATCCCTGAAGACTTGCCAGGAAACAAGCCTACAGAGAAATGAAGCACAAGTGCAAAGAATTACTTTTTTCTTTTTTTTTTTTTTTTTTTTTTTTTAAAGCAGTCATTATACTGCATGTCGGAAAATCCTGCCAAAACATTTTAGCACTTTTTTTTTCATTTCTCTGACATCTAAATACTTTCATAGCTTCTACATACGATAAGTGGGATGCCATTATGGAAACTGATTGACTTAGTAAATTATTCTTTTTCATACGTCTAACCCTACAAGCAAAGTTAGAAAAAATTGAAGTACTCGCTATAGAAATCTCTTGACAGGTGCAATGATTTAAACATACTGTATTTATTCTTTTGTAAACGATGAATTTTCAAATCTGGCATCTGTTTTTCAGCAGCGTGAAATAACTGTGACTTTTTTCCTTCATAATGTTTTGTTTTCTTTGATGTAAAAAGTAAAAACCATAGTCCTGCTTTTTTGCTGGCATTTATTTGGTAGCTCAGCAAATTGTCTAATGAAATGGGCAGCATTATATCATACATGGTACTGACCGTGGCAGGCTGTAACCTCTGTAGACGTGCATAGCTGTTGTATAGACTAGAATTTAAACTAAAGGAGGTTTTAAAATTAACTGAAACCACTGCCACCAAAATAATGTTATTGTGCTGTTAAACTCATGTCTAAGCTTGTGCACGATGCATTTATCTCTGTGCTTCTCTCGGGGCTGACAATTAGATGTGAAATTCTGTAGTCGTAATGAAATGCAGAGCTATTTTATAATTGCCAAGGGTAAAATTAGCAAAGTCAATTATTTTCCCTTAGGCTTTTCCCTGTAGATATTAAAAGGCTGCAAGGTAATTGCCTTAGGTAACACTTTGATTTTTAAATAACATTTAATATAGGAATTGTTGTTGTTAATTCATAGTAATTTTCCTCTTCTTGCTGCTGGTAGAATGTAACTATAATGCTGTTAACAAGATTCAAGGCTCAGGGTTTGTGGTTTTGGGAGTTTCTTTTAAACTAGTACTCATACTTCTGTGTTTGCTAAAGTTATGCAAAAGAAGGGTTTTGGGGGGTGGTTGGTTTGTTTGTTTGTTTTTAATATTTGAGATACAAAGACTCAAGATTTCTTAAAGTCCGTTCAGAAGCATCCTGTAAGATAAATTCTGCTGTCGTGCTATTATAAAGTAATCTAAAATTTGGGGACCTGAACACATAATATTTCAGAACATAATTCAGAAGAAAGCATTCTCACTTTCTACTTTGTGAAATTATGAGACTTTAATTGTTATTACAAAGTTGGTGTTGACTGAGGCTTAAAATAAAGTAATGAAGGGCAGATGAAACTGCATGCTACGTTTTTGTAATCATGGCAAAGTTCTACATTCAGATAATAAAACCTATTTAAAATTAACAGTAATTTCTTCAAAACTCTCTTACAGCTACAAGGCATTAGATTGATCAGATCACATGTATTAACAGTTCTTTTATACATTCATGTTAACTTTTTGATCACCTTATATAAACTGTCCTCTTTTTTTTTGGTCCACTTTGTATTTTGGGCGATGGCTTTTGTTAGCCTGCTGATTGCGGTGGTAAATTATGTTGTTGATTGAAGATAGTAGGATATAACCTTACTTCACAACTGCATCCTGTGGTAGATTGGACATTGCTAATGCATGGATTTTAGAAGAGAATTGAGTCCCCAGAGGAATTGGAGTGGGATCTTTTAGTAGTTGGTATATCAGCAGTGGGTTTAAGAATGGTGAGCCTTTGACAATTAAGGGCATTATTGGTTTTTGCTACTTAAACATCACCACACTAATGCCTGGTAATGTGCTGATTTATTGGATTGGGGTGTGTTTATATGGGATGATGGGGTTGTTTTGATGGGTTTTTTTTGAGGTTGCAGTGTTTTGATACTAGGATTGTGATGAGATGTTTGTTAAAGTCACCATAAACTTGTAGATGTGGGAGAGATGGAAAAGATTTGTTATCTTGCTTTGCTTAGCCAAGGATGTGGGGTTGAAATTGCTAACAGTGAGTTTTGTCGCTTGAAAGCGCTTCTTTGATTCCAAAATTATTTGGATTTCTGCTTAAGTAACCTTCACTTGTAATATTTTTAGAGTGGCATTCAGATGCAAACATAGGTGTTTAGTAGGGCCTGTTGCGATAGGACAAGGAGTAATGGTTTTAAAATAGAGTGGGGTAGATTTAGATTGGATATTAGGAAAAAATTTTTTACAGTGCAAGTTATAGAACACTGGAACAGGTTGCCCAGAAAGGTGGTGGAAGCCCCATCCCTGGGAACGTTCAAGGCCAGGCTGGATGAGGCTCTGAGCAACCTGATCTAGTTGGGGATGTCCCTGCTCCTTGCAGGGGGGTTGGACTAGATGACCTTTGAAGGTCCCTTCCAACCCTAACCATTCTATGATTCTATAAAAGTAACAAGCATTAATTGGCATTTTTGTCACCTGTCAGCCAGATACATAAGGACATTTTAACACAAGTGCTGTGACAATATTGACCATGGTATTATCAAATAATGTGCTTTTTCAGGGTATATCACAGATAAGTTGGTAGAAACCTGTTGCATCGTTAAAGCTGGGGCTTCCTAGAGCATCTGAATCATCAGTTGTCTTACGAAACTATGTAGAAGGGTGCATAAAAGATGTAATTATGACCAGCTTTGGTCCTCCTGTACTCCCAAGACAGAGATACATAAAACTTAGGAAGGATGAAATGATGCATTTTATTTAGTACAATGCCTACTGTAATATGCTGATGACTAAAGAAAATTACAAAATAGCCTGTAGATGCACTGCTTGCAACTCCATAAGCTGATAGGAAGGCATCTCTTTGTATTTAAAAAAAAAAACGCCACCAATCAACCAACCAACCAGCCAACCAAAACCCAGCATGTCCAAAAGAAAAAATAAACCCCCTCCAAAAAGAAGGGGGAAAAAAAAAGAAAGAAAGAAAGAAAAGCCTAGCCTCCAAAACCTGAAATACGTGTAATAGTAGGGTTCTCTGTAGTTCTTACTGAAGTCTTAAGAATGACTCTGTTTTTCCCCACTATAATTCAGTGAGCTCTTGTTGGAATAGAGTCACAGAATAGTTTGGGCTTTAAGGGACCTTCAAAGGTCAGCTAGTCCAACCCCCCTACAAGGAGCAGGGACATCTCCAACCAGATCAGGTTGCTCACAGCCCCATCCAACCTGGCCTTGAATGTTTTCAGGGATGGGGCATCCACCACCTCTCTGGGCAACCTGTTCCACTGTTCTACAACCCTCAGTGTAAAAAATTTCTTCCTTAATGTCTAGTCTAAACTTACCTCCCTCTGTTTTAAACCCATTACCCCATATTCTATCACGACAGGCCCTGCTAAGAGGGCTTCTCCGTCTTTCCTGTAGGCCCCTTTTAGGTACTGGAAGGTCACTGTAAGGTGTCCTCAGAGCCTTCTCTTCTCCAGACTGAACAACCCCAAATCTCTCAGCCTGTCTTTATAGGAGAGGTGCTCCAACCCTCTGATCATCTTTGTGGCCTCCTCTGAACTCACTCCAACAGGTCCAAGCCCTTCTTATGTTGGGGGCTCCAGAACTGGATGCAGTTCTGCAGGTGGGGTCTCAGTAGGGCGGAGTAGAGGGGCAGAATCCCCTCCCTTGACCTGCTGGCCACGCTTCTTTTGATGCAGCCCAGGATGCAGTTGGCTTTCTGGGTGGCAAGCACACAGTGTCGGCTTGTGTTGAGCTTCTCGTCCACCAGCACTCCCAAGTCCTTCTCCTCAGGGCTGGTTTTGATCCATTCTCTGCCCAGCCTGTATTTGTGCTTGGGATCAGGACTGTGCAAAGTCCTGATCCACGTGCAGGACTTTGCACTTGGCCTTGTTGAACTGCATGAGGTTTGCACAGGTCCACCTCTCCAGCCTGTCAGGGTCCCTCTGGATGGTAACTCTTCCCTCTGGTGTGTTGACTGCACCACACAGCTCGGTGTCATCGGCAGACTTGCTGAGGGTGCACTCTATCCCACTGTCCACGTTGCCAACAAAGACATTGAACAGGGCCGATCCCAATACCGACCCCTGAGGAACGCCACTTGTCACCGGTCTCCACCCGGAAATTGAGTCGTTGACTGTTTGAGTGCGACCATTCAGCCAATTCCTTATCCACCAAGTGGTCTGTCCATCAAATCCATGTCTCTCCAGTTTAGAGACAAGGATGTTTCGTGGGAACGATTAAACTGTTCACAGAAGCACCTCAAAATATGCAGCCTGAAAGCCTGGAATTGATTTTAAGAGTCTTGTCTGTAAATGCAGTGCTCTGCCAGAAGACCACATTATAGAGTATTGTTTTATTAAGCATTGTTTGTTTATAAATAAACAGTAGCACAGATGTAGTATTTATATAGTGGATGCATTTCCTTATGTTAAGTTTATTTATTCTTAAAGGCATGAATGTGTTGTTTACAAAATAGGCCTTGTGTTTGTGTGAACATCAAGTTATTCATGTGAGTGTTCCTATTGCAACAATCCGAATGTACAGTGTGCTTTGTAAAACAACTGCTTATCTTCAACTGTGGTTTCTACTTCTGTAGCATCAGTTGTGGTCCTATGGGGAGGGCTCAGTATTGAAACTGAAAAATCACGGATAGGCTAAAGAAATTATTCCTAGGAGCAGTGGCAGTTTTCTGGTCCTCTCTTCAAAACTGAAAACTTATTCTAAAGAACATGAAGAGTGCATGCCATCCAGAATCCTGTAAGAAATATCCTTTTTGAAAGGATATGTCTCATTGCTTATGTAAAGGCAGCCATTAGCAGCCACTGACTTGTAATATGTCCGAATTACTGTCCCTCAGATCAGCGCTTCTCATTTTGTTTGAGGGGAGCAGAAGGTGCTTCTTGCTAAATGTAGTTGTGAGATGAGTTATTTTCAGAGCAATTGAAGTTATTTTGAAAGAGCTGTTCTTTGTTGTTTTCTCTGATGGAAAATCTTAACCATAAGTACCTGCTAAGTAGTTTTATATTTTACATAAAATAAACAAAGACCCTTAATCTGATTTTTCCATCTGAGATTCAGTAGCTGTATTGATCAGAGAAGGCAGGATAAAAAAAATAAAGGGGAAAAGGTGAGAACCAGAAGTAATGTGTTTGCTCCCAGTTACAGTGTTAAGATAGAGCACTGAAGCTGATGATAAAACCATTTTCACATCATGTGTGTATTTTTAATTTGCCTCTGCTCACTTATCTACTTCCTTTTTCTTCCCCTATCCAAGCTGCTGTCAGAGAGGAGTACCTTTAAAATGATCATCTCACAGAGCAGCTAGGTGACGCTGAGGCATGAATCTGATAAGAAGCAGAGATCTGATCGGATTGAGAGAGCCAGGTTATGATGTTTGATAGTGAAATTGAGTTCTTGAGAGAAAAAAAAAATTTCAAAAAACAACTTGAATTTTTTTTTCTAGAGATCAGGATGAACAGCTTTTCTCAAGTATGTTATCAGGTCTGTCTTGCTGTGGCTTCCCCTGAGGCACTCTTTGCTGGTGGTGTTCTGGACTAGATAGGGAGTAGGATAGTATCTATACTGCTGAGTTTTTTTATTCTGATTTAGTATTGTAGAGTGCCATAAGGGCATGTCTCAAAACCACACACTACTGAAAAATACAGATAAGTTTAAAGAGCTCTGAACTGATTTATGGAAAAGTACACTTAAGGAACATGTTTTGTCCAGAAAATGGAGAAGAAAACCAAGGAAAACTTGTAATGTTTTTTAACCTTTAACCTAATATGAGATGACATAAGACAACATAACCATCATGATTGCCTTATTGCAGAATAAAGCTCTTCTTTGGACAACCCTAAATAAGCAGTTACGTATCTTAAAATATTGATGTACATACTAAATATTGGCATACAACTGAGCATAGATTTTATTGGAGAATACAAATGCATTTTCAGTACTGAGAAATACATCGTTATGATTCATATGTAATTATGAATCAAATATAAACAAAACCATTATTTGTTTTAACAGTTATTTTTAGAGTGCACCAAAGTTTACTCATTTGCATTTGCTTATAAGAGGTAAATTTGGTTTTAGTTTACCTTAAAGTAAAACATAAAAGAGATTGTAATTTAAACAAACTTTGTCCCTTTAGTGGACATGCAGTGGTTTTTTCCCCAATGTTCTCAAAGACTGGATTTTTAGTAAGTTTTCTTTACTAAAGTTTTGTTAACAGTCATGTGAAGTTCCTTGGGTAGCAAAAAGGCACTTTTTATAATAGTTGGTGAAAGTATTTAAGCATTAGGGAAAAAAAAGAATCCTGTACGTTAGAGATAAAAGGTGAAAATCTACTAGAATCAGTACTTGGTAATCAAATTTTCCCCACGCTGCTGCCTTAAAACTTTTGTCTAGCATTTCTGCTGTCATTAGAGGTAACAGTTCTTGTGATGATGATAAAATTGTAGAATGATGGTAATGACTCTCTTAACTCTACTGTGTTGTGCTTTTCCCATTGCCCCCTTCCATCCTTGTGTCAGTGGAACAGTTCCTTAGCAAGTGCGTAATTTGCTTTTGGTTTTTTTTTTTGTTTGTAAATTTATAGCCCCTAAAATAACTATAACTCCTGAGCAAATGAAGTATTCAGTTTTTTGAGTCTTTTATAGATTTTTTTTTTTTCGATTTCACGTTTGCTATATATAACTGATAATATAATTAAATCTTTTAAAAATTTCATTACCTTAATGACTGTGGTTATATGTTTGAAAAGCAGTCTTTTGGAGAAGTTAAATTAGAGGATTAGGTGACACATCTTATTAGCTTATTAATTTAATTGAAATTCTAAAAATTAGGCTTAATCTGTAATTGTGGTAATAGGTTAGAAACAGTCGTTGTCTTGATCTGCAAGAGTTCTATTACATTGCAGTGAATGTCAGTTTTGAGATTACAACTGCTTAACTTTGTTTTGATTTCTAATCAGTGTGTTCCTCAAATAACTCTAGCCTTTACCTTAGTGGCCTTTTGCACCTGTACTGATTTTTTTAAGCTAATGGTTATGTTAAACTTTCCCAAAGCTAGACTCCACTGGGGTTAGTATAGATCTGTATTGAAAGAGTTTATTTTTCTGTGGTTCTTGGCCGTGGCACTGCTGGAAAATTTTATGTTTAGATTTCAGTCTGTTTTCTGTCCTCCCACTTCTGCATGAAAAAAAAAAATAGTGTTAAAAAAAAGAGGGAGAGTTGGGGAGTGGAAGAAAAAAGTGATTTCTGCCACATCCCTTATGGACATATATGACTTGCAACCAGCACCTTGTGGCAGAATGGCTGCTGCAGGAAATGGAAGGACTGGGATTGAGACTGATACCAAAATACGGAATCATAGGCATCACTGTGAATCATCAAGTCTAAGATTGAAGCTCTTTCCTGAAAATATACTGCAAGAATATTTTGAAAGCATCAAGGCATGGAGTTATTGAGAACAGAATTGTGAGTATTCGAGGCTCTGTCTCAATACTGTTTTGACTGAGCAAGTAACAGTCCCAGGAAAAAGTTATCCACTCAGTTCTTACGAATTTTCAATAGACTACTCAAGATTTTCATACTGGTTTGCACAAAGTCCATTTAATGTTCTTGCCTCTGAACTGTTTCACTTAAAATTTCCCTAACTTACATTTGAATTTGCCTTCCTCATGGTAGCAATTGCACATGTCTTTCTGCTTCTCTGGTCTGCACCAGCAGATCAAAGTCAATGTTTCTGCTTCAGTTCCTGAACTGAATACCTGTCCTTATTCCAGATAAATATTGTCTTCCTCAGGGGTAAACCACACAGCTACTTCTAACACCTGGTTAAGTAGTTCTTTGTCTGATAGAACTACTGTGTGCCTCGTTCTAATCGACAGAATGGTCTGGAAAATACTAATATGATATCTATAAATGAAAGAGAGAAGTCTTTTCAGAGATGACTCTTGAACATCAGTGAAGAAGAAAGTAAAAACTAATTTGAAGAAACTGAAGAAAAAGCTGATTTTGTTGAGAGGAAAGTCAAGGGTCATCCAAGATCTCAAAGATAATCACTGTACCTAGGAAATATGTTCTGGATAGTTGGGGTTAGCAGTGTCTGTCTCTCTGTTGTTTGCTACCTTAATGTATGGCACTGAATTGGCAGCTGTCTGGCAGTGAAGACAAATAGTTTAGGAGTCAAAAATATTTGCAGGCTTTGAGAGAGATATGCATATCATATGTGTGTGTATGTACATTAAAAAGTCAATTTCATTGAATGTTAAGGCTAAATTATGGAAGAAAGGTTCTTATATTTTTTTTTAAAGGGGGAAAACTCCACACTCTTCAAACAAGAAGTTGCCTTTCAAAGATTTGAGGCAAGCATTAAAAAGTGGTTATGTTTGATATTTCCTTATCTGTTAACAAGAAACTGTATCAGAGATATTGATCTCTTCCTGAATATGTAGGAAATGGATATTCAAAAGAAAAATATTATTAGAAGAAATTGAATTTAAGAAAACTGTAGGTATGTGATGTTTTGTTCAGCATGAGGTGCACACTGTGAAAAAGGTTTCTGAAAAGCCAGCAGTCTTGCTGCTTCCTTCACCACCTTAGAATAGGTATTGCCACTGTCTGAGTTTTTTAAAGCAGAGATGTTCATTACAGCTCTTTCTTTCACAGCCATGGATAAACATCATGGGGGAATTCATTGCTAAATAGATTTAGCTCATCTACAAATTATAAAATGAAAATGGATTTTCATAAAGTTGCAGAAGGTGATGTCCTCCATGAGTGATATTTGCGATGCCAACTTCGTTCTTTTTATAGCTGAAGCACTGGAAGATCACAAGTTCTGTTTTCTTGGCTTCATTTAAAATCTTTTTCTTAAACATAATAAGATTCATGTTGAGAGTGCATAGTAGGACAAAAAGCAATTACATCGGTTTCTGGTGAAATACTGTCTTAAAAATATTATCTCAAACAGCCTTTTTTTTTTTTTTTTGAGTGAGGACTTAATACATATTAACGTCCATTTTTGGGTATGTGGGGTGTTACAGCATACTTTATTCTATAGGTGGACTGTTATGACAAGACAGTTGATAAACAATTTGGCAGAAGGACTGGAGATCACAGTGGTTAGTATATAGTCAGCTGTCCACCTGGAGTGCAACTTCAACAGAGAAAACACTTTTAAAAAGTGAAAATAGATTTTTCTGATGATGCAGTTGCAATTCAAAGGTGTTAGCAATAGTGATAAGAATCTGTAATTTGTCTGTGTGGCCTTTCTTGGTCTCCCAAGAACTTAACTATTTGTAGAAGGAAAATCTATTCCCAGTACAATCAGTAAACTTAGCCCTTCCCTAAGGGAGTATTTAGCACCAACTTTGTGGCCTTGGGTTTATTATTCCAAAGAGGAGAAAAGTTATTACTGGTGCTGCAGATATGAGTATGCAAAATCAGCTCTGTGGTCCTCTTCCACCAGTTGCTGGTATCACAGAATGGTTGAGGTTGGAAGGGACCTCTTGAGATCATCTGGCCCAAACCCCTTCTCAAGCAGGGTCAGCTAGAGCACGTTGCCCAGGACTATGTCCAGATGGCTTTTGAGTATCTCCACAGATGGAGACTTCACAACCCCTTTGGGCAGCCTGTTGCATTGTTTGACTGCCCTCACAATAAAGTGTTTTCATGTGTCCAGATGGAATTTCTTGTTTTAATTTGTGCCCATTGCCTTCTCCTATCAGTGGGCACCACTGAGAAGAATTTGGCTCCCTCTTCTTCATTCTTTCTCAGCAGGTGTTTATACACGCTTTACTACTAGGAGAGGTTAAAATATGTGTCTTGTAAATAGGGTGACAGATTATCTATCCTCCCCTCTTTTTTTTCACTGCAGTAAAGCTCATCTTTAAAATGAACCTTCCCAGGGTCAAATTTTTACTAAAAGTGCCTTTATATCTGGAGTGGTGTCAGTGCAATAATATAGTATAGTGCATAACATTATAGCAATTATGTAGATGAGTTAATTGTATTTTAATACAAAACGCTGAGGTATTTGACATCTTGTTGGCTTGCAAGAAGATTAAGTCTTTGGATGAACCAGAATTGGTTTTGAAAATTCAGCAGCGTTTCACTTGGAGTCTAGAATCTGATTGCTGCTACTCCTGGTACAGGGGGCTGTTGATTTGCTAGTTTAACAAACACCTGCAGCTTCCTTTAGTTGATTCCATCTGTCAGATGGTAAATTATATTACTTTTCATTCTCTTTTATTCAGATGTAGTCTATGCAAAATAGTTGATACCACTTGCAGGTATAATTTCTGTCAACTCTGAGCTGGTCAAGTTTTTTTTTAATTCAGTTTAATCCACAATTCATTTGTAAACATATCTCAGTTTAATGATTGTCTGCATCAGCATGACTGGAAATAGTGTTTTATAGCTATGCTTTTCTGCGTCATTTATTGATGAGGAGAGTTTTATAGCTACAGAACCTTGTAGTCACGATACCTTCTTTGTTCACTGTTTTACGTAGAAGAAAGATTTGTAATAAAATTACCCCATCCAAAACGGTCATGCTGGAGAAATCACGTACTTCGCTAACCTGAGTCACTCATCAGCAGTTGGTTGAATGCTTCAATGCAAGGATCTGCTGCATTGCATCTGCAAAGATATTAATACACTCTGTAAGGTACCATGTGGAGGTAGAGAAGGGAAAACAATATTTCTTCGTTGGATATGTTATCGTTAAGGAAAATGACTGAACTATGGCACTAAAAGTCTTTATACTAGGGAAAACCCCTTCTGTGGATAGTGTGGCATCATCATAAAAAAAGGTAACTTTTTTTGGAAGTTACATTGTTGAAAATCCTTAAGGTAGACTGAACTTAAGGGGTAGGTATTTGACAATACTAACAATATTCAAATTGACTGCTGCTAATTATTTGAAGGATTTTTTATGTCTAGAAAGTACCTTTTTATCAAGTAGTGGGTTTGAATGGTGTGTTTACATTGCATTTTACTACTAATTCATCATTAATAGAGTGAAGAAAACCGTAAATGTGTTTTCCAAGAGCATTTAAAACTTGCTAGAAAGAATATCACTGCGAGGAGTCCTTTCTGTACTCAACTAGGAGAGGGACAGCTTCAAAAAGTAGTAAAGCTCAAGATGATTTCAAATAGTAAATCCAATAGGATTCAGTAAACATTACATTAAAAAAAAATTCTGTGGGCTAGCACACTTCATTACCTCTCTGATGTAATGATGTTTGAGGAGACTACCAGGAAAGAAAATTGAATTCCAGTGTTAATGGAACTCCTTAGAGGTTTTATTCTCTCTCTTTTTTTTTTTTTTTAAAAAAAAAGGTATTATTGAACAATCAAAATCCAATTTTACCTGTTTATTGAGTTACGTCTTTAGCTTTCTAGTGTTGCAATGTTTCTGTGTCAAATGCAGGAGAACATTTAATTTTAAGAACTTTCCATGGAATTTTCAAGTGTGGAAATATTTCCAAAAATAAACTCTTGTTTGGGGAGGGAAAACAAGTGCCAGTTGAAGGAACTTTTATCTGTATATTTAATATTTCCTGACTATTTAATTTTCTTCTTTACTTGTGTGTAGAAGTCCTGCTACATTTTTCAAGTCTACAGATTGGTAGCAAGGAGTTGGGTCTGTGGTAGCAGGTATATGAGGAAAGGATATTCCTTCAACACCAGCAGCCCAAAGAGACATAAGGAGAAGGATTAAGAAATTAAGGAATGACTTATGGTCCTTCTTGAAAGGAATTTGGCAAAGCTGAGGGAGTTTGTCAAACAGAAATTGGGAAGGATGAGGAACAAAGATGTAGCCATTGCTGTGTTCTTCCTAGTGCTGTTTCCTGTCTTCCTGCAAGAGCTTCATCCTTTCCCTGATGTTCCTTTTGAAAATATCCAGGAGAGTCTGGAGAGACACTGTGTTACTACTCTGAAATAGAGTGGTCTGTGTAATCAATTCCATTTCAGCTGCTGAATTTAAAATAAAACCACCAGGCATTGAATGGAGCTCAAATCCATTCCTTTTTTAAAACTAGAATGAAAAACAGGAAAAAATACATATGCAATGTTATGTTGCAGTGAACTTTAAACAAAATATTTCAAAGGCAAGTAAAGGGAACAAAGTGCTTCAGTTGCTAAACTGATGGCAGCAATGTCTACTTTTCATCCAGGGTGTTTAGAAATCTTGTGAAAGATGAGTGGGGCCCAGAATCCATTCTTTTACTGGGCTTGAAGGAGCCTGAATCATACCTTCTGACTTCAAAGAAAGTGTTCTACTGAAATGTATTCTATTCTGTGATATCCCTGCAGTCCTCCTAGCTTTCAAGTTTCATTTTAATTGAAATACACGGCTGTTTTTAATAGACCGAGCTGAATCTCCCAGGGCAGTGAACTGCAGGCAAGAGCCAGGCTGCTGTACCCATGACAGTAAATGTGTGGCCCTGTTCTGCGTCATCACGTATGCAGAATGCTTTGGGAATTCTAAACCCCCAAATTACCTTTATAGGTGGGTCCTCGGTAAACTACCTGAAAGATTTAGTCTGATTTCAGGAAAAGAAGGGAGGAAATTCAACATGGTGTTGGTTGAATGTCCTGAGTACCACTGTTTTGTTTCATTTCTTCAATCAATATTTAGAAAATCTCAGCTTGAGAAACTAGACTCAAAGTAAATGCAAAGAAACTTGAAGGACTAAAGTTGTGCATTTCTGATAAATAAGTTACTATACCAGAAAAGGTGAATTAGATTTCGCCAAATGTCTGATCTTCGAACCTTCAGAGCTCCTCTGGCATGGAAACATAGGACAGGCTTCTGGACTATTTCATATTTGCATAAAGTGGAAAGGTCAGAGCATGAGTTCTGTCTTGCTGTGGAATCAGCACTCACGTGCTTGTGTTCAGAAACTGAGTCACATTATACACTGTCGTAGTTCAGCCCCGATCGGACCAGACTACGCAGTCTCTCTCTCACTCCCCCCACACTCCGAGAAAACAGGGGGAGAAAATATAAGGAAAAACGACTCGAGGTTTGAGATAAGGACAGGGAGAAATCCTTAAAGTTACCGTCACGGGCAAAACAGACTCGACTTGGGGAAAACTATTCATTTATTACTACAAACAGCAGGATAATGAGACAGAAAACAAGATAACCTCCCCCCACCCCTCCCTCTTCCCAAGCTTAACATTATCTCTACTACCTTCCCTCCCCGAGCGGCACAGGGGGAAAGAGGGAATGGGGGTTGCAGTCAGTTCATCACGCGTTGTTTTACGCCGCTGTATCATCGTCGGGGGAAGAACTCCTCGCATTCCTCCTCTGCTCCAGCGTGGGGTCCCTCCCACGGGCCACAGTCCTTCGTGAAACTGCTCCGGCGTGGGTCATCTCTTCCACGGGGTGCAGTCCCTCTAGAACAGCTGTCCCAGCGGGCCCTCCACGGGCCACAGCCTCCTTCAGGCCTCCACCTGCTCTGGCGTGGGGTCCTCCACGGGCTGCAGGTGGATCTCTGCCCCTCCGTGGACCTCCATGGGCTGCAGGGGGACAACCCGCTCCACCATGGTCGTCACCACGAGTTGCAGAGGAATCTTGGCCAGGAGCCACATTACTCCTCCCCCTCCTTCTTCACTGACCTTGGCGTCTGCAGCCGTTCCTCACAACAGGCTGGCAGACACCTCTCAGGATCCTTTTTACATCTTATTCACTTCTCATCTCCTCTCCACTTCTTGCAGCCGGGCCGGGCCGAGTTGGGCCCAGTCGGCTGCCTGGCGGGAGGCCAGAGGGTGAGGCCTGCAAGGCCCATGAGGCTCGCGCCTCCCCCTCTCTGCCCCCCGCTCAGCTGCTTCACATCTTCTCTTCCCTCTTTTTCCTGTTTTCCCCTACTTAAATACGTTATCGCAGAGGCGTTATCACGGGACATTCTGCTACCAATTGGCTCGGCCTTGGCCAGCAGCAGGTCCGCCCTAGGCCCGGCCGAGTCCACTGAACAAAGGGGAGCGACTTCTAGCAGTTTCCTACAGAAGCTACCACCTTAGGCCCCCCCTCACTAACAAAACCAGAACATACACTTAGTCTGCCTGAATAGTAGGAGAGATTTTAGCTTTAATGATCCACCTCTTCCCTGTGTTCATCGTAAATTGATGGCCTTTGTGTTGACTTTTTAAAAGCAGAAGAGAGGACATCTCTACAGAAGGTGTTGGAGTAGTGCCTCCTTAGGAAAAAAAAAAAACACCAAACCAAACTCTTGCAGAACTGTTGCAGAACATGTGTTTAAAGAGTGTTAAATTATTTGTGTGAGCTTTCACCTGTCACCTGCAAGGAACTGGTCATCATCCTGTGTGTTACTCCTAGGCCTGTGGATGGTCCTGGGGAGAGGAAAACAACGTTTTGGAAGTTGCCGATGCAAAGTGGAAAATGAAAAACAGAGCAGAAGTTTTTCTTTCAATATGACATTACTCCTGCTCATCTTGAGTACAAAAGAGGGAGCAGACTTCTCCAAAACGCATAGAGGAGTGAAAAAATAGTGGGAAAAGAGATTATGAACAGGCTGCCTTTGGTCTCTTTTGAGACACTGCTGTTTTCAACCACTAATTTTGGCAGTTCTTTCTTCCCTTTCCCTGTCTTTGAACTTGTTTAAAGGGGAGCTCAACATTCAAATTGAAACGAAAAACAGTTGGGAGCACTTAATTTTTCATCTACCTTTCCGGCTCTTCAAACTTGCTTCTCAGAAATGTCAGCAAGTTGAACAGGGCACTGGTCAGGCAGAAAGGCAGCGATGAGAAAAGAGACAACTTGGATGCTGTTTTCTGCTCTTCCACTGGCATGCTGCATGATTTTGGGGAAAATCAATTCCCTGTCACTGTTTTCCCCTTACATAAACCAGGAGGAAATAAGTTTTACAGTGGATGTTGGTCGCTTTCCAATTTTCTGATGAAAAGTGATGCATAAGAACTAGTCAGTGTATCATTGATTGCATGAATACTGCTGAATCTGTAATAATTTTTCTTCCTCTATGTCAGTTTGGGATACAGGGGAAAATTACCTGGCTTCCTCATTTTTCATTGCTTTCCCCAGTGCTCAGGACTCCAGGCCACTGATGCTATGCAGCAGATGCTTTTCATAGATCAGATTAAGTTTGATAAAGTAACGGAGCCTCATGCAAGCATCCCACTGTGCTCTTGAAACTAGAATTTCATTCCTGGTGGTGATCTGCACAGCCTTGCGCTTACCTTAGAAACATACCTTTTTTTTTTTTTTTTTTTTTTTTCTTTTTGTAAAGGGAGATATTTGGAGAGGAGGGAGGTAATATTAATACTAATTTTTTTTGCTAACATAGAGTATTCAATATGTCACTGAAGGCCTAATGGTATTTAATATATGGATTCTTCTAAATAGTGGATGTGTAATTCTCCTAAGATGTTTTATAAACTATAAGAGGAAGAGGTACAGTTGTTCACAAATGTTTCACTGAGATTGTTTTAAGTCAGTTAAAATTGCCTTTGAGAGTAGAGTTGCATTAAAAAGAGAGAGGAGAGATGGAAAAAAGAAACCCCAAAACAGGGTCCTGCTCAGTCTAGAGTTTCAGGCAAGAGAGGAAAAGGTCTAGTTATCCAGAGCCAGCTGCATTGTTAAAAGTTCATGCTATCACTTTGACATTTAGAGTAGGACTCAGTGTCTTTGTAAATTCCTCTTCGTATTACCAGTGTAGGTCTCTGAGCTCAGACCGTTTCACAAACCATAACATTTTTTAGTGAGTGATTGATCTGTATTATGTGTCCTAGCCATCAGAAGAATCTTGGGATGTTGCTTGTATAAACTGTAATACAATCTGATCCTGGGCATTTAGTTACAGACTTTCATAGACCTATTGGCGATACTCAATCCTCCTGGATTTGGGAATAGGGCTTATCTGATACCTTTCTTTAAAAAAAAAAAAAAAAAAAAAAAAGGAGCGGGGGGGGGGAGAAAAAAAAGAGCCCCTCATTTTCTCTGTTCCCCACTTAAATAACTCAACACATCTGGTAACACTGTAGGATCTTTGTCCTTTCAGTTCCTCTGCAGCTCATATTGCTACAATATTTCTTTGGTATCTAGTTTCCTAAAGGGCAAAGTGATTTTTTTTTTTTTTTTTTTTTTGGCTGTTTTTATAGGTCTTGCAAATTAACCCATATGCATTGCAAGAAAAAACATGACTTTTAATCAGCACCATTTCTAAAGTTAGCGCTTGCTCTGTGTGTATGAATATGTATATAAACCAGTGTTTAAAAAAAAAAGAAAACACACAACCTTTCTGCTAGTACTTGAAACCTAGCATACAAATGTGTTTTTATTATCAAATAAAGTATGTCTAAATGTTAAAATATCTTTCTGTTAGGGGTTTTATCATTTGACTTCTTGTATTCAGTTACAATAGCGATAAAAATTGAAACTAAATCTTTTAATTCAATAAGAACTGCATTGAATTTTAGGAAGCAAAAAGAGGAATCAGATGTAGACTCATATGCATAGGAAATTAAACATTCAAGAAATTAAAACTTTCTGAGCAACTAAAGGTAGCCTTAAGGTGTGCTTATTTGAAATGCCTGCATTTAATTTTACAATGAATCTGAGTATTTTGTTCCAATTAAGACAGTTCATGTGCTCGACTTTAAATTGTACGGTGGTTCCAGGGAGACCATGGACTGCTTGTTTTACATTCTGGATCAAGTTCAGATTTTTAGGCTTCGCTTGAATAAAACAAAAAGCCTGAACCCTGAAGATAATACAGATTGATAAATCTGATTTAAACATTCCCATGCTGCAGACTTTCAGTGTATGTGGTACAGCTGAGCCTCAGGCCCTGCACTAAATACATCCACAGTGCATTCCCAGGGCACCCGAATACCAAATGATCACATTTGAAAGGTTACCTTTCTATGGATTCTGACTTTTCTGTATTAGCCACGAAGATTAGAATTTTAACAGCTCCCAATGAGAGGTATTGTGAAGTATTTACTTGGCAGGAAAAAAAAAAAACAAAACAAAACAAAACAAAGCCCAGATGAGGTACTGTCTCATATTCATGAACTGGGATTTATTAGTTCTGTGAACGTCCTTGTGAGAATACACTCCATAGTTCACACTTTAGGGGGGCAGGGGGAAGTCAGTCTTGTGTTTCATTTATATTAGCTTAAAACTTTGATAGAAGAGTTACTGTAGTAGAGATTTTAGCAGAGAGCTTGTGCAGAATATATCCCAGTAAATCCTGCAGTCTTTCACCACTAGCTTTCTGCAAGGAAAGTTATAACCATTTATCTCTGTGGAAATCTGTCGGTAGCTTTGTTAGTAAATATGGTGATAATTAAAGGCTTTTTCTCTTCTTCCTTTACAGGTTGTGGAACTCATTTCCAGTGCTATTGGTGACTTAGTTCAAGGTATATATTACGAAAACTCAAAATCATCTGAGGTAAGGATTTCAGTAGTTTTACATACCCAAGAAGTTTGGTGGTACTAATGTGTGACTAAAATGTGATGACTTTCTCATTTTTTTTTAAAAGGAGGAGGGAGAGGGAGGAAGAGAATTATCTGCAGTCTTAGTGAATTTCAGCAGTAACATAGTTATGACACCTGTGAACTCTGATGGAAGTTTCTAGAAATGCTCAAGGAAGGACTATTTTATTTCTGTGAATGCCTAGTGAAATAAAAACATGTGTCATTACCAGGAGCTTTAGACATGTCTTACTGAGGGCTTTTTGAACATTTCCAGAGGTTTCCAGTCAAGGTTCTGTTAGAGGCATTTATTACAGTGTGGTCAACATCATTGATATTTTCATATTAAATCCCTCATTTCCAAGCCCAAAGATATTTACGAAATACTTATCTCAGACTTGTATAAAGTCCTTTCTTCTTCTGAGTGTTCATCTTCTGATAGTATAAACATGAGGTTTATCATGAAGCGGTAGGAGTGTAGCACTGTGCTCTTCTCCACCAAAAGTCACCGTGCGTGCATTGCAGGAGTTGGCATGGGCAAAGACAGCAGCTGTCAGCGTTTCCCACCAAATACTCTTGTATTTCTTCAAGGGCAATTACAGATGTACTGTGTTTTGTGTGGCAAGAACTGTAATGAAAAGTAGTCAAATTAGATCTAGCTATTTTTGTAGTAAAGACTAGGATATTTAAGGAAACCTATAGAGACACTTCTTGAAGTAGGCTTGCTTTGGCAGGATGTTGGAGCAAAAAAGAGTTCGTTCTGTCATTTGCCATGACTGTATCTTAACACATTCAAGAAATTGATAATTTAAAGTTGCCATGACCTCTACAGGTTTTATGATAGCAAGTTTTCACTGTATAGGAATGATGAGCAGTCTGTATATGTGAATATCTATCTTGAAATCCAGGTAGATTTATTTACAGAAATGTTTTTCTCACATGCTTCGTTTGCCTCAGAGACCTGAATCTTAACGTTCAGTAGGTGCGATGCCTTGAAGATTGGAGAAGTGTATAAATTAATTTATATTTGTTGTTTATGTAGATTGCAGCTCTGGTTTACTATTGTCATGTTGTAGTATGTAGTTAAATTAATATCTTAATGGAAGCCCCAACTCCATGGGTTACCTCTATAGTAGTTACCTGTGTGGGTGGCTCTGCACCAGCCAAACCACTGTGGGCAAGCGGAGCCTGCTGTCAGGTAACAGCGGCTGGCCGTGGAGGGCGCTGCTCCACCCAGCAACTCCCCTGGTCAGTATCTGTCTCTCCTACTCTGCAGTAGCAAAGATGTGTTACTAAAACTAACCTCATTTAAGCTTACCACTCTCGTGGTGATTGAAACGAGTTGATGAGCTGAGCTCTTCCTCAGAGGAAGCAAGAGCCTGTAGCAGGAAAGCAGTACTGCCGCACTCAGGAAACGCCTGGGGCCACGGGCTCACCAGGCTGCGCGCAGAGGACAACGTGCACAGAGCATCCTCTGGCACCTCTCAAGAGGTGGAAGCCTGGCAGCGATGCGATGTTGGGAACTCTGTGGTGCTTCTGCCCTGCTGTGCTTAACCCATGGATAAACAGACGGCAGCCTTCAGCATTGCTCCCAAGTATTGTGCTCAGGGTTAATGTGTCATAATAGATGATGTCTTAGATGTTTTTGCAAAGAATGTTTAAAATTTTATTTTCCATATTCAAGCAGGTTTCTAAATGCAAGTAGATACCAGATATATCATATTTAAAACAACAGCTACTCATTTGTGTGTAGAAGTAAAGCTTTACAAGCTCATCTCAGTGATGAAACTGCATTGAATTTTAACCATGGCCCCTGTATAAATGAGAAATGTTGTGGGCTCTGTTGAGTTCCTGCCACTGCAGAAGGTCTTAATCTTCTTTTTCTTAGTCTTTCTTTTTCTGTTTGTTTTCTGTTGCCTTACTGAAGCACTCCACATGTGTAGATTGTGAGGGAACTGTGAGATAAACTGAGCACAGCTGCACAATGTTTACCCTCCCCGGCCCAATTACAAATAGAAAAGACTTATTTTGTGTCAGTGACTTTTTCTGTCTAATGGGAGCTGAAACTACAGTATACCCTTCCTAAGGGGAAACCAGTTAATTCAAAACACAGTTAGTGTGGTGGCATAATGGACACTGAAAATTACCTGACAGTGTCTGGAGTTTAGTCTTTACAATGGGCAGTACATGGCTTCTGATGAGACCTAGAACAAACAAGTGTGGGATCTATTTTTTTTTTTCTATCTTGTCCTCTGAGAAATCTGGTTCCATGTTGTGTATGAGACATATCCCTGCTGCTTTCCTCGAGCTGTTCTGCTGATGCAGTGTCCCATTTGTATCCTGCATAGCACTTTAGCAAAGATTGCCAAATGGACTAAGTCAGTTGTTATCTTATTCGTATACTTTGTGCATCTTCCCTCTATCCTTAATTGCAATTTGATCAAAACAAAAATCTGAACTATATTTCCTAGATGTAAGACAAATGCTTTAATCTGCTCCGCAACTAAGTCTCAAATGTCAAACTTTATTTCTTTTTAAGAGTAAGGCATAGAGATGTTAGTAATGACATTTTTATTGCTGAGAATGTCTTCAGTTTAGAAAAGCAGAAACATATCTTCTCTTTTTTTTTTTTTTTTTTTGAGGCAGGAAAATTGTACTTTACGTGTTAAATATGTCTTTAATGCAGTTGTTATAAAGCTCCCCAGTACCATAAAATAGACTAATTTCTTACTTAGCACATAGTTGTTGTGAACTTTGTCTGCCTAGATGGTTTTATCTTTCAATTTAGACAAAAATAACTCTGCAAAATTCATCTTTCTCCTCTGAGACCCAATGTTTACCCAAAAAAAAAGTTTGTTTGCTTCATTTGGATGACCCAGTAGGAAAATTTAAAGGATCCTTTGACCTGACAAGCCTGACCTTATTTACTTGTGAAGACAAACAACAGATATAATTATTTGACAGCTCTCATTACCACCTTTTTTTCTCTGTAAAGCCATGTGCAATCTTACAGCCATCCTATTTTAGACGTTCTGTTTGGTCATCCTTGGTCTTGTCTGCATAGTGAGTCGTTAGCTCTGCGCGAAACAGGGAAAATAAATATAACATTTAACTCTTCATCTTTATTTAAAGTGACAATCCAAACTACAAAGTGTAGGCTTTGGTTGCAAAGACAGCCGGAAGGTTAGGGCTGTCACTCGTGTTCAAAGCAGTAAATAGCTGCTGTGGTTTACAACATTGCATTAGTGGCTTAAGCTAATATTTTGGACTGTAAGCTGGAGCATAAAGGGGTGATATGGTAAACCTTTGCAGCTTTGTGTGCTAAATCCCCTCTCAACCCCAAATTCTCTGAGTGAAGGACACTATTCCCAGTTCTCGTCTGTCTTCCCTAAATCTGGGCCTAATTAGGGAGTAAAAACTTGTGCCTTCAGTGAGTGCAGAGATGAAAGTTGTCTAATCTGGCCTTCAGTCATGATTGTGGTATCTATTTTTAACAGAAAAACATTGCACTGAGTCTCTGTTTCCTACTTTTAGGAGACTGAAAGCTTCCAAAAATGTTTACTATCTCACAGAATACTGTCGCACTTACAGAAACCTTCTGTCTTAATATCCCAGATCATTTAACAAATATTAATGAAGAATGCTTTAGCATCACTGTCAGTTCACTGAACAGGTGCAAGAGATACAGGGAAGCTCAAGGTCAAACAGCAAAATAAGAGCAGAACTTGAGGGTGTTGGCCCTTGTGCTTTACCTGCCAGACCATTCTTGCAATCTTAAAGTATTAGGGATGTTCATGGAAAACTGCTGTGTTTGTTTTTTTTTTTTTCCCCTCACCTCCAGAATATCTAGATGATGCTAAATGTGCATTGTCAAAACTCATTTTTAGTGTCAGAAGGGGACTGTTATGTAAGACAAGGCCATTTCCAACATGTTCCACTGATGGCTAGAAGAGCTGCTAGGTATTTTTGAAATTTTCAATGCAATTGTGTGAAAATTGTGTATAACTAATACGTAAAGCAAGTTTTAAAAATAAATACATTGGTGGCAAGTACTCATTGTAACAAATAGTGAGTTAACAGGTATTTGGTTTTGACCAAGGTAGGGTTTTTTTAATGAAAGTAAGTTTGTTTTCTGGCAAAACACTGACTACGTGCAGTGAGTTGTACCAGTTCTTCTTTGGTTTTTGGTCACCTGTCCTGCTATAAGGAATAATGTCTTGGAACACTGCGCGTGTCCATCAACCGGACTGCTATGAGTCTATGTTATAAGTAAAGGACTTGCTTATAAATTTTACCATAGGAGGTAAATCAAATGTATTTTGAGTCATGTAAAACATCTCTTAGCAGGGTAGGGTGTCCGAGTCAGAGCTTTCTTTTTCTTTTTAAACAAGTATTTCTGTTGCAAGACAAAAGGGAAGGATAAAATATGGAATTTGAGTAAAGAACATCTGTGAACAGAATGGGTAAATGTGTCAGAGGGGAAAATAAAAAAGCATAGCTAGAAAGAAGGCCAACGTTATTTGTTTACTGCTTTTGTTCTTTTAAATACTAAGCTTTTCCAGAGAGATTTAAAAGTAACAGATGTGGAAAGATATTTAAATTTATTGTAATTTTTCAAACTTTTTAAAAGTCATGTGTTTGGTTTTTTTTACAGTGTCATAATAAAAGTATTAGGTAGTCGGTGGCATACTTTGGTGACCCATTTGCAGACACCCTTGTTCCTCCAAAAGCAGTGACGACATGTATTAATAGACCAATAAAACATGCCCTGTCATGTTCAGCAAGCAGGAACACATTTGTTGAAAGCTTACGTGAACCACGTGCAAGATGTTTTGCAGGGTCTTGCTACTGGTGGAAGGATTCATAGTTGCGCTGGATTTTATTTATGTAAAATAGAAGTTCTTGAACTACCTAATTTAAAACTTTAAAATGCTACTTTAAAATATTTCTGTGGATTATTTGTCCATTGAGAACTGAACTAAAGTTTGATATAAGTGGTTCAGACATTTTTGATCATTTTGTGCAACAGCAGATGGCTAAGAAAGAGCTGCCATGGTATGGAAATAAAATAAAGGCTCTGTTACAAACTATAGCTGAAGCTTTACATTGAAAAGTCTGACCTTCTACTCCTTCCCCGTTTTGCAAATGGTTTTGTGCACTTTTAAGACACACTTTTCATTCATATTTTCCTTAATATGTTTTTAGCTGAACTGCATATAAGCATCATCTTTGGTGTGACAAATCAAACTGAGTTATTTTAAGTACTTTTGTACTGGGGATCCTTGTAATCATCACTTTGAGCTGTCGGTCCTGATGGTTATGATTGCAGATTTTGTCCCACAATTTCATTTTCTAATATTTTTTTTGTTTGTTTCCTGTTGGCTGAGATGATTGTTTCAACCTCAATTTAAATTATGGAAGTAGCTTAGCAAAAAAAAAAAAACCAAACCCTCAACTAGACAATTTCTTCCTAACAAAACAGTGACTGAACTTGCCATTAGTAAAATGGAAGCACCCTCAGCTGTTCTTTATTTCCCATGGGAAATGATGATGAACAGAGCTGGATTCAGATATTTCCCTGTACTCTCATGCTGATGTTATATAAACTGGAGTTGGCTGCTTTCTTCCAGGGATGGCAAGGGGTTCGTCTCTCTTCGTCCAGCTTCTGCTACTCAGACAGCATCAGGGTTGGTTGTGATCTGAACCTGTTTCTTGGAAACAGAACTTCTGAATGAGGTCACTCCATAGGCAACAGTTAATCAAATGTCTGAGCACTGTCTACTACAGCAAGAATTAATTTGAGTTTTTAAAGGGTTTTATACGAAAGGCTGCTAGGAGTCTTCTGGGCCAGCTGATGTCCACTTTTTATATTTATCCTTTGAAATATCAACAGCTGACAAAACAGAAGACAACTTACGAAATAATAAGTGCTGTCATGATGTCGGATTTCACAAACTTCACAATCTAAAACTAGTTTCATCTTTCCCTTGATGTTTTAAAATAGTGTTTAGATCTTGTCATACATACCTTTCTTGTAAGAATGTAGTGTGGTTGGTGGCCAGTTTGTATATAACACAAGTTAAGCTTGGGGAAAAATTATATTTGGATTGTTTGAAAACTTTGCTGAAGAAAGGTTGTGTCTGCCTCTGCCTTTTTGAGCAGCAGAAACTTTAGGGGTATGTGGTCATAAGATGTTCTGTGATCAAAATCAGCTATGTTTCTGGCTTGCATGCTCATATGCTAAAGCACATCCATATGGGCATAATGCCTTTTTACAGCTGCCTTTGTTCTGTAACCCAGAGATTCACAATTTTTAAGATTTCAATACCATATCTTCAAATATGTCTCAAATTTTTGTCTTTTTTTTTTTAAGTTGGATGTCCATTTTAGATGCTTGATGGTCCTACATGATGTTCATGTAGCAGACAGTAACTTGTGCAATTATTTTCAATCCTGTGATGAAATTCAACCTTGTTGAAGACGAATGTATTTTTGTAACAAATCGTAAAATTAATTTCATTGTATATGTTGAGTTGCAATGACTGTTTAAGCTTCTTCAGTTCCTGACGTTGGTATTTGATAAGGTCCACATTTCTGTTACTGCTCAAAGGCTCCAGCAAGCAAATGTTTTCAGCTTAGGAATCTTCTAAAAGATTTTTGTCATAGTTCAGCCCCGATTGGGACCAGACTACGCAATCTCTCTCTCACTCCACCCACCCTCCAAGAGAATAGAGGGAGATAATATAAGAAAAACGGCTTGAGGTTTGAGATAAGGACAGGGAGAAAATCCTTAAAATTACCGTTATGGGCAAAACAGACTGAACTTGGGGAAAACTATTCATTTATTACTAAAAACAGCAGGATAATGAGAGAGAGAACAAGATACTCTCTTCCCGAGCTTAACATTATCTCTACTACCTTTTTCCACCTGAGCAGCACAGGGGGGAAGAGGGAATGGGGGTTGTGGTCAGTTCATCACGCGTTGTTTTAGGCCCCATCTTAATTGGGGGAAGAACTCCTCACATTCCTCCCCTGCTCCAGTGTGGGGTCCCACCTCTATGCCACAGTCCTTCATGAAACTGCTCCAGCGTGGGTCATCTCTTCCGTCTGGAGTGCAGTCCCTCCAGAACAGCTGTCCCAGCGGGCCCTCCACGGGCCACAGCCTCCTTCAGGCATCCACCTCCCCCGGTGTGGGGTCCTTCACAGGCTGCAGGTGGATCTCTGCTCCTCCGTGGACCTCCGTGGGCTGCAGGGGGACAACCTGCTCCACCATGGCCATCACCACAGGCTGCAGGGGAATCTTGGCCAGGAGCCGCATTACTCCTCCCCCTCCTTCTGAACTGACCTTGGCATCTACAGCCGTTCCTCACAACAGGCTGGCAGACGCCTCTCAGAATCTCTTCACATTATCCATCTCATCTCCTCTCCACTTCTTGCAGCCAGGCCGGGCCGAGTTGGGCCCAGTTGGCTGCCTGGGGAGAGGCCAGAGGGTGAGGCCTGCAAGGCCCACAAGTCCTGCGTCTCCCCCTCTCCGCCTCTGCCCCCGCTCAGCTTCTTCACATCTTCTCTTCTCTTCTTTTTTTTTTCTGTTTTCCCCTTCTTAAATACGTTATCGCAGAGGCATTATCACAGAACATTCTGCTACCAATCGGCTCGGCCTTGGCCAGCAGCGGGTCCGCCCTAGGCCCGGCCGAGTCCACTGAACAAAGGGGAGCGACTTCTAGCAGTTTCCTACAGAAGCTACCACCTTAGGGCCCCCCTCACTAAACAAAACCACGACAATTCTGTAACTTCATAAATTGTTTCAGAATACCTTTCTAGAGTATTTTTGTCTTGGTTGGGTTTAAAACAAATAATTATAAAAATCACTGCCAATTTTTAATATCATCCAGCAAATTTGAGTAAATACTGTTTTTTCACTGAGCAGATTGGTTGTTAAGGAAAAGATGGTGTTGCGTCTTCCAAGAGCTCCTGATTTTAAATTTAAAATATATTGATCTTTATCTGAGTGGGGAAAAAAAAATACTTGATATGTAGGAAACTACTTGAATTAAATGCTCATTTTGATATTTTGCCAGTCGTGGGAATTTGCACATGCTCTGGGCTGAGTTAAGGTAGTAAAACAAAAATACTACAGTAAAATGAAACACGAGGAAAGTTTAGGCTTGACTTCATAAGTTATAGTATGTGTAATAGCAAACATGTGGTTTCTCTGTTCTTCACTTTCCTTGTATAAGTTAATAGTATGTCTGAAAGCAAAGGCATTTTGATACAGCTCTGTGTTACTTGGCATTGCAGAATTCTCCTACTTTTTCCATTAGTCTCAAATTATCCTCTCCCTTGTAACGCAGCACTTCTGGGCGATATCCATAAGGGAGGAAAATTAGAGCTGAACGGATGGATTCTATTTCATTTGTTACCGATTTCATGACAGATAATACCTTGCTGGAAAACTATAGGGTCACACAGCATTACTTCTTGGTTGCTTCTAAGTAATTTAATTGACATCACTTTGAGGGAAAAGTCTTGTTATATAAGATATTTTTTTCTTTTATTACTCTTTTAAAGAATACCTTTTGGCTTAGTGTATGCTACAGATTTGGCTGAACTGAGAAATTACAAACCTTTTAACATTTGTATGCTTTAAATTTTTTCTGTAGCTTCTCATTACTGATTTTAGTTTTTCCTAAGCGAAACAACTGTGGTCTTTTCTGGGTTTGTTTTTTTTTTGCCTCTTTAGAGAGTTCCTAAACGTGTGACGGTAACGTTGTGTATATGAGAAAGGTTGCAAGTCATGTCTAGCTTTGAAAACCCATTGGTAAAATAGTGGCATAGTAACACCTTGAGAGCCAAAGGACCTGCAGTTGAATTTGGGCTTGGGGGAGAAAGGATTGAATTTGTGTTAATTAAAAAACTTTGTGGAAAGTAATCCAAATTAATATTTTGGGTACAAAGGATTTTGAGAAGTGCTGAGCATCTCTGACCTTACAGTCAAGGTGATAAAGTTCACTAGAGGCATCACTGAGATCTCTCTCAGTCCCCTTGGAAAGTTAATACTTGACATTTCTAAATCACAGCGTTATTTATTTATTTTTGAATACTTTCAGTCATTCCTTGTCCTTAATATGGGAGTGGCAGAGGTACAAGTTCTTTATCACAGTCCTTCATTTTTCCAGTGCAATTCTATATGGATTTTTAATACCTTTTCTATAAAAAGGTAATTTTTTTTCATGACTACAAAGGAGAAATTGCAGGGACTTTTTTGGGATCGTTGGTTCATGGTAACTGGCAAGGGGCTGCAGTGGCAGTGTATTCTGGTTGGACTTTTTTTTTTTTTTTCTTCTCTCCCCAGTACCTCAGGAGGAACGTAATCAGCTGTTGATGTTCAGTGTAATGATAACAGTCATTAAGAAAAGGATCTATGTGGAATCTGTTGACAGCTCCACACGTTTTGCATTGTTCTTTTTGAGCAGAAAATGAAAATGTTTTTTGTTGAAGTTGCTAGTATATTTATTCTGGTACTTTTCTCTACTCATCCCCAAAGAATGCCCTTTCTTATTGAGCACCTTGGCACCAGGAGTTTTGTTACTCACCACACGGCACATCCTGTGCCAGACCGTTAACTTCTGCAACCTGACACAGCTGCAGCTTTGGTGTTTTCATGTTAGCCTTTGTTTCATTTTCAGGAGAACTGTCTTACAGATGATATCGGCATATCTACGTGGAAGGAGCAGGTTTTCCTGTCGCATAGCGCCTTGCTGGCAAAGAGCTGCCAGGCTGCAATGGAGCTAGCGAAGCACAGCACTGAGATGCAGGACATGGCATTTCAGTATGGAAAGCACATGTCTATGAGTCATAAGGTACGCCTTTTCCTTTCGTTCTGGGTTCTTAAATACAGAGAGACTTGTAAGATGTGTTGCTCTCAAGCTCTGTCATATACTGCCACTATGCTGTAGGCTTTTTGCCAGCAGGTCAGTGATGTTGAGAGATTTGACTGCTGCCTGGTGTGAAGGTGTTTGCAGAAACTGCTGGTACGAACAGTGCTTATGAACTGGCAAAATCACACTCCTGGCAACGTAAATTATTTCATTCAAGGCTCTGTTAATGTTCCTATAGTGCATCTTTCTGTAGCAGCTTAAAACTTTACCTTCTCTGTTCCTACATTCTTCCTAAAGCCACTGTCCCAGTAGAAGGAGTTGCAGGAGGAAGCATGTGTTGGGTCCCAGCTGCTACCTTGCAGAGAATTGTAACCAAGAGGCTCAGCCGCCTGCAGCAGCACACGAGCTGAGGCATGAGCTGCAGTGGCTTGAAAGACTTACACACATTCCCTTCTGAATAATCTGCTGTGGAGGTAACTTCCAGAGGGGCTAGCTGGAGGATAAGGATGGACATCACCAGGTACAGACAGGAGCAGCCTACACCTCTGCAGCAGTAGGATTTCCCAGAGAAGAGCTCTGGCCTCCATTAGTAGTTCTTCAGTCCACAGCTAGAGTTAGTCCAAAGGAAAGCACACACATTGTGAACTCAGATCCTTGCCACTCTTGTTTTGCTCTAAAGATCTGCTCCTACTTTGTTGCACTACTTGCAAGTATAGGTGTAGCTTGAGACAGGCAGACAGACCTCCCATCCACTTCAGCTGAGTTGGTTTAGACAGTTTCTAGCTTCTCCAGGAGAAGGAAGAGGTTTTGTAAAGCACAGCTTTACTGCCACAGAAGTGCTCACTATATGCTATTATGAGGTACAGCTCTACCAGTAAATTGCTTCTAGTGCAGACTATAGCCTTAATATTTTGAGTATGCTTTAGTATTAGTACATTCACTATTGATATACAGTTGTGGATAAAGGATTGCACAATTTTCATAGAAAGCTTCTAGCTATGTAATGTTTCCTTTGTCAGGAGGATCATATTGCATCAACTTCCTCAGGTACTGAAAAGTAGAATGTATTACCTTTCACAGGTTAAAAACTGATATTCTTCCCACCAAAGACTGGATCATTCTTTCGTTTATATTTTTTTTCTGCTTCCTGCCACCCGACAATCGCTTACCTGGCTGTGTTCCCTCACTTGCCCAGCTCTGCAAGCTGTCCTTTACTCATTTCTTTGCACATTCTCTACATGCTTCTCTTTACCACAGCTTTCTGCCACTGCAGCGCTTTCAACCTCTTCCTATCCCTCCCCCAAACTTGAAAAAGTGCAACCAAAGTACAAGTGTCAGAGCAGAAAGTGGTATAGAATCAGGATGTGGACCTTGATTTGGTGAGTGGGTGGATATGTATAGACTGTTTCTGGGAACTGAAGAAAGATATTTTTCTTTCAGCTACATTCGGACCTTCAGCCATTTGTTAAAGAAAGTTCTAGTGACACCATGGCCTTCAGTTTGAACTCTGCTCCTGCAGTCCTCCATCAGGAATTCCTTGGAAGGGAGGCATGGATTAAACAGATCAGAGAGGTAAATTAAAGCATTGTTTAGAATTTCCTAGTTTTGCCATTTGTATCTCTCTTCCTATCTGTACTTTCAATCTGCAGAGAAACTTAGAAACTAACAACGGACAAGACAACATAGAGGTTACCTCTGCTCTCCAGAACTTACCACCTCTCTCTCCCACACTTTCAAGAGGGGGAAACCTAGGGACCTGACAGTCAAGCTCTGTCAACTTTCTGTGTATCGGAGTAACAAGCGGATTCATTTGCGTGGAGCATATGTCTGTTCCTCTGCAACACTTGTGCAGCCCCATGTCTTAGCTTAAAGCTGCTTTCACTGTCAGCTTAAAGCAGAGAACTTTGCGTTACGGTAGTTGAAAGGTAGGCACACTTTTCCTTCTGTCAGGTTGGCTCTGGGAGCAGTAATTTTGGAGGGGGAGGAGGATCTGGGGGACTTGGCTTCCTGACCACTACAAAATATTTGTGAGATCTAGCTGGCTGATACCCTTAACCTTCATTCTCTTAGTTCAGCTGTTCTTCTCTAATCCTTAGATGAGGAAGGCATTAAGAATAAGATAGCTACGTGGTGTAGACCTTTTTTTACATGCCATGTAGCACAGTAGGATTCAGGTCCATGAATGGCTTCCTGGGTGTCGCTTAAACACAAATAGATAACTGTAGGGGACGGAAAGGGGAGAAAACGCCAAAATGGCCAAAATTAAGCATTCTGTTGAGTTCTTCCTGCATCAGTTGGACATGTTTTCGTCTTTCTAAACATTTGGAAATTCCTGCAGTCATTACACAGATTTTTCAGGAGAAAGGCTGCTGCCTTCGATAAGAAGCTAGCTCTGTGCAAGTATATTCATTCAAGATGTGCTTCCTGATGACTCCTTTCTTTGCTGGTTTGAAAGCAGGACTCTCAGGTAGAGGGTGTGGAGTCTGAGCCTCTGCCTAGTTCCGTGTTCCTGATGGCCAAGTTGCAGCCTGCCTTCACATATTGCAAGCAAAAGGCATAGTCTCTTCAGCAGTGAAATTTTGGGAAGTATATGCAGAATCTATAGCCTTACAGTGGTATAGAATTCAGGAGTTAGAGGCTGGTAGTTTATAATGTGTGATGAGGAATTTTGGAATTCTACAGTATTAATACAAGGCTCATGTGCAAGTTGGATTTAAATGGATTTGGATTATTGCAGTTGGAGAATAATAGTATTACCACAGCACACTGTATAAAAGCTTTGAAACTATTTCCCATCTGCAGAATCTAGAGGAGGTTGCAGGACTCCAGGGGTGCCATCTGTCTGCTTACTGATTCTCATATTGAAAATGGGCATTACAGAAACAATGAAGCAGTTCTCTGAAGGGAGGGGGGAAAAAAAGAAAGGTGCAATGCACTATGCAGAAGTATCTACTAGCTGCTACTTTAGCTCAATATAAAGTGGAACACCTCATCCAGAAGCCTTTTTTGGCTTGTGTTGATTTAGAGAGGAAAATTATCTTTCATTAACTACAAGCTCTTTGAGGTACCATCCATAGTCACATTCACTGTGTGACGTGCAGTGTAGGCAAAGCACTCAAACCAGAGACTTTCTCATGTTGGCAGTACTCGTAAGAGTATGCTCATAAGCCACCCTCTTGTGCAATGTCATTTGTGTGGTTTAAATAGGCAGAACGTGCGCAGTGCACTCAGTCCTTGTCAGGTAGAGATTCTTCTTAGTAGCTGAGTTTATGACTAGGTATATGGAAACGACATTATGGACCTTTACTGCTAAGTAATCTGGCGTTCTCCTTTGATCGTTTGCCCATAGAAGCATTCATACAATGGGTTGAAGGGAGCACCTCCCTTTGGCAGCTTCCTCCTCCTGCAGAAAGGTCTTGGAGTTCAAGAAAGTGGAGGTAGAGAGCCCCATTGCACCCAGTAGCCTCCACAGCGGTATCCTGCTCAGAAAGCATGTGGCTGGAACTCAGTGCCTGACATACATATCTTAGATGAAAGCAGTCTTCAGGGAGGTCGTGAAGGATACCTGAACTGCTGTGGAGTGCCCAGAACGTGATTTTCTCACCGCAGCTCTCTTGGTAGAGGTCCGGATACAGTTGCTGTTCCCAAGGAAGCCTTTGAGTGGAGGGAGCCATGTACACCTTTCTGCTGCTGAGCTGAAGACCTTTTAAAAGCCCCCTTGTCTCTTAATTTGGAAAGAGAAAAATATATCAGATATCCAGATGTGGAAGGTTTCATCAATGCTAAATATATGTGTTTTGAGAAGATTAGATTCTGATTTGGATGAAATTTAGAGACTGCTTTAAAAGGGATGTGGAATGTGTTCAGGGGAAAGCCTTGTCATAGTAGGAAAAAAATGTGTAGGTGTATGTACGTGTGTGTATGTATGGAGACAGATAGATACATCTATGGATGAATGATCCGTAAAGATCAGAGTCTCTCCTGTTCTCACTGACCTCGCCAGCAACACCTTTCACCTTTGTGCATTAATGTGCATAACTAAAATGTCCAATTAGCTGTTTGGTCAAGTGTGTCTTTTAAAAGGAATATGGGTTGGTGTAGGGTCCTGAATTTTTTTTTTTTTTTCAAAAAAAAAAAAAAAACAAAACACAACAAACCACCCCTTAAAGGGTTCCTAGGAAACACTGTGGTAGGCAGACAAAGAAATGCTTGAATGCTTGTCTTCAAATGAAATGTTGTAATAGTTGCTGAATGCAGTCCCACTGAGCTTTTGGAAAGCCCTGCGTTCTTAAAACGTAGCAGATAATCCAGGATTATAGGATGGAAGATTTCCTAGGGGTCAAAAGACAGAAAAGTTGGTCACTTTTAGCCACTTACAGATAACTCTTGCTAGATGAGAGCAAAAATTCTCTAGCTTCAACAGGCATCCAACATGTGAACAGTGAGGTACAAAAGATCAAAGTTTGAGTGAAGAAATTAAGCAGAATTCCTCAAGAACACGTCTAGAATCCATCTTAGGTCATAGCATTTGTAATTTCTAGTCAGAAACTAGAACCATCTCATCTAGGCCAAGTTAATCAGTGTACCTTTTGCCATATCTTTCTGAGCCTTCTCAGAAGAAGCAGGGCTGGAAGAAAAGCATTTATCAAATGCTTTATCAATCATTTCTCAAGTACAGGTTTTAAAACATATAAAAGGGACCATCTTATCTGATAAAGAAAAGTTGATCTTGGAAACCATCCTGAAAGCCAGCTCCAGAAGCATTGTCTTAAATCATCCACTTGTGATCTGCTTATCTGATGCATTTTGAGTAATTTCTTGGGGGATTCAGGGATCCTTCTTCCTGGCAAGGTGAATTGATTTCACACCACCTCATTTATTAATGAAGAATGTCATGGTATTATTGTCCCTCACTAATGGCACATGGTGATCTTTGGTATTCGAGAGGAAGGCTGAGCTGAGTTGGTTGTTCATGTCTCTGATATGCTGGTAAGCAGATACTTCTCTTTGAGGGCCCAGAGCCCTGACATTCAGAGGCTGAGCTCCCCAGCCAAGCAGTGAGACCTAGAAAGTTACCCAAGTTTGACAAGAGTGCATAACTTCTGCAAATCAGGCTTAATACCTTTGAGGAAGCTAAACCAGATACTGAAGTCTGATGTAAAAGGAAAAAAAAAGATCTATGTGTCTGAGACTGGGGTCAGTAAAAGTCAGAGCCAAACTACTGTGAGGATAAAAAGGAAAAAAAGCAAAGGTACAGTTGTAGTAAAGAAGACTTAGGAAACAGATTAGATGACGCGGCTGCTTGGAGAAGCACAACTGCCATTGACTTGAGTGGTAGAGGGGAACAGAGCATGAGAAAACATTCTTGCTTTTGTAATGTGCATTAGACGCAGGAGGAGGCATGCTGAGCACACCTCTTCTGCTATTGCTGAGGCTGAAAATCACGTGCCTCAAACGTTGGCAAATTCTCTGCTGCAGTGTGAATCTGCATGTAGGGAATCATTTGTTAAAGAACATATTTCTGTTGTGTTCTAATACACAATGTAACTACTAGATACATTCTGAAGAAGCCGTAAGATCCAACCGGTATGAATGAAAGTTGGCAAATCAAAGAGACAGGAACACACGAATAAGGACATAGTTATTGGCAGTGGTTTTGCTACTCCCAGATGCTATCAGGCTGTTTTCTTAATATGCATTCCAGAAAAGCTCACTCTTAAGAAGCTTAAAGAGAGTAGTAAAGAAGTTTTGTGGATCAGTCCCCTTTTTCCTTCAGTGAAGTCAGTTTTGTTATCTACTGTTTTCCTTGCTGTTCTGCTTGCTTAGTCTCTCATTGATTCTTTTATCTATTTTATTTTTTCTCTCTTACAAAAATTAATATATTTTCCAAATCTGTGCCATCTTGGCAACATCTCTTCGAAGCTGTGCTTGCCACATAGTTTTCCTCTTCAGTGCAGGCCTCAGCTCTTATGCCAGTTGAACTGCTCCTCTTAGCTGCTCTGTGAAGTCCCCACAGAGGACATGGAGAGGTAGTGGTCCTAATCTACACATTTTCAGGAGACAAGTTCCAGAAGAACTGAGGTTTGTGGTCTTCCCTTGTGGAGGCTAGAGAGAAAGAAATGGGTGATTTTTTTTCTCATTGTACCTGAAAAGAGAAGAGCTGGCATTGTTTGAGGTGATAGTGATACAACTGGATCTGACCTTACAGTGGCCTTCCAGTACCAAAAGGGGGCTTACAAGAAAGATGGGGAGAAACTTCTTAGCAGGGCCTTAGGACAAGGGGTAATGGGTTTAAAATAGAAGGAAGTAGATTTAGACTGGATATAAGGAAGAAGTTTTTTATAGGGCAGGTGGCAGAACACTGGCACAGGTTGCCCAGAGAGGTGGTGGATGCCTCATCCCTGGAAGCATTCAAGGTCAGGTTGGACGGGGCTCTGAGCAACCTGATCTGGTTGGAGATGTCCCTGCTCCTTGCAGGGTAGTTGGACTAGATGGCCTTTAAAGGTCCCTTCCAACCCTAACCATTCTATGATTCTGTCTTCTCTCCTACATCTTCCTGTGACAAAATTGAGGAATTTGGACTATGTATTTTTATGCATCTGGACAAGAAGAAATTTAAAACTTGTGTATACTTCTTTCTGAATATGTTAGGAGTTATAGGTTGTATGTGTCTGCTGCTTAAGTAAATGATGATGCTGATACTTAAATACAATTCAAAACCAAAAGCATCTCTGTCTAGGTCTAATAGTGCTGACATGGTCCTGACATCCCCTTTTGAGTGCTCTAGACTGTTACCAGTGTGCAAATCACTACACATCTATGGAGAGTTCTCTTTTAAGAAAATAAATCTTGTTATTGCTGATACAAAGTGTAGTTTATTTCAGAATCTCCTGGGAGAGATGAATTAATGCAAACAGCAGGATTTCTTAAGACCAAAACATTTTGGTTTAACCAATGTTTAACTACAAGTCATAATAAAAACCCCTAAAATTTACATTGAGTATCTGCAGCTCTCTTCTGAAACAGAACCATGTTGTATAAGCTGGCAACACATTTGATTGTATTTCAGGTTTTTCTGTATCAGATTCCTAAAGGAAGTCCGTTATGTTTCAAGTAGTAGCTCTTCTAATTGCATTCTTTATTCTTGCAACTCTAGTGTGTAGTATGTAATGTCTTATATAAAATCTCTCTTTCTCTTTAAGGCACAAGGAAATGGAAATATAATGGACTACAAGAAGGTTGGTAAATTACATTTAAATCTTATTATTTTTAGTGGGTTTTGTAATATTTTCAAGGATATTCTTGGCAGTTGAGAGAAACGTCTCTATTAAAGTCAGATTGTAATTTGTGCATGTGTATATGGAGGGAGAGTGGCTTGTGCAATTTCTTGATTTTAAAAAGCCAGTAATAGGAAGCTGTACTGTGAGTATCAAATGTAGCTATTTCATAATGACTTCTGCTATTATTTATCCCATTGACTTCCCCAAACTTGATTTTGAAACCAGTGTTCTGAAGGTTTTTACTGTGTGGGTTTTTTTCTGCAGTCATTTTCAGGTTAGCTCCCATCAGTGGTCTCTATATATTGATAAAGTATGCTGTTACTTTTTTTAATCTCACCTTAATGCCATGTCTTCTATTAAAAAATATACATATACATGTTTTATAATAAACTGTGTTTCTTCTAGTCCCCATTACAACTTTTAGCTAAGTCAGTATTTGCTGCTGGGACTGATCTATAGTAAGGGAAGACCTGAACTAACTAGCTTATCTCCTGAAAGTAGCTGGGACACAGTAAAGCTCTGAGAGCTGCAGGAGATGGCTGAGAAGGTTCCCCTGGTTAAGTACTGGAGCACAGCATGCTTGTGGTGGAGACAGAAGATGAAGCTGTGTCTCTAATTCGCTCACTGAGGAAGATACCTGTCTTGTTCTGACTCTTAAGTAGATCATGAGGATTCCGTTATCTCCATCATCAATGGTAAATAATATATAAATTATTGAGCCAAATGCATGATTGAGAATTTTTTCTTGAACTGGGGCCTGAAAAGTGTTACAGCTATGAATGCCTTTAGTGTGGAAGGCTAACACACAGGTGCAGGTCAGACTTTTGTTATAATTACAATTTTTCTTAATACAGAATAATTTGGATTATTAAAAATGCTCTCTGTCCTTCCTTTTTCTTAGAACATAAAAAAGATCTCAACCTTAGCTTGCTATTTAAATTCATTGTGTTTCTTTTTTTTTCTACAATAGAAGAAAACTGATACAACTGTGAATTTGTAAATCACCACTGAGAGCACTAAATTTCTTCTTCTTCAACTATGTCTGAGTATGTGAGACACCTCTGTGAATGTTTAAGCTAGGCTACTTGCTTTTGTAAGTGCAGAATGGGTTTTCTCCTTTTAATTGTTACAGTTGTGATCTGCCCAATGTCATTTCCATAGTTTAAAAAAAAAGAGGGGGGAGAAAAGCATCTGAAATTGTTTTACTGAATTAAATATTTGTCAGTGTATTCTGTATTTTTATTGAAATTATTTCATATTTTGAATCCTTCCCATGACATTTAAAAACTTACAGTGTGCGTGGGCAACTTGGACACTTGAATAAAAGGAAAGGAAGGGGGAAAAGCCCTTCAAGTTTTGTATTTTGAGCAGTTGACTTCAGCCAGAAAGCATGTGATTTTACTAGCTCTGGGTAATCACCTCTTACACAAGGACAGATATTACGAGTTTAGTAATGATAGTGAAAAATTCTCCATGGTGTTTGTGAGCTCAAACAATAATTAACTTTGGTTTTTGTAGAAGTCAGTTTCAAAACTATGATGTTAAATCCATCTCTGCTATGTTTCTTCATTTAAAATAAAAGCAGTCATTAGTTACATCCATGCTAAATGCTCCCAGTAACCTGTAGCTCACCCCAGCGTAGTGGCTTGGCCAGTACATGTTCACAGGCCATTAGAGGGCATGTTGTGCAGTACAAATGAGTATTTCTTTTTTGCCCTTTGCTGTGTTGTCTTTATTTCTACATCTCTAGAATCAGTGTTTTGCACATTACTCGGTCTTTTCTTCTCAGTATCAAAGTCCCCTCTCATCTTTCTGCTCAGTTGCTGGAATTATTTTAATATTTCTAATCAAATTTGGGAATTTGTTTCTCATTGAGTCTCCAATATATGTCCTCTTTATTTTTTTTTGTTCTTTTGATGCATGTTATATTAAAATAGTATCCCTGATTTTTTTCACTGACAAAAAAAAAATCTAGATGGTACCAGTAAATTTAGTGAGGACTCCGACATAAATATAGAAGTGAAATACTTTCTGTTAATTTCATTAGGTCTGAAACTGTCGTGTCAATAAGGTCACTATCTTCTGCAAATTTTTTTTCTCTCAGCTTTTCTCAATCTTTTTATCAGAAGGACTTTGATATCACAAAAGGCTTGTTTTAAGGTCTGTGTTTCTGAATATGTTTTCTTACATCAGTATCTGAATGTTTCACTCTTTCTTTTTTTTTTTTTTTTTTTTTTTATCTTCCCTTCACTATACCACCACACGACATCCAGACAAATTATTGATCCATTGTTGTGGTGTTTGAAAGTCTGTTCCAGAGATGAAAAAGTAATTTCAGCTCTGTTTTAATGGTGTTTCTCAGATAACAAAAGAGAAGGTACAAATATATGGTAGGGACAAAATTTGTATATGTCATTGAAAGAGACAGCAACTTTCCTGTCACTCTCATTTGTATGTGGGATTTTGGCAAGAATCTCAGATTTTTAAAATCAAAAAGCTTTTATCCATTTTATATCTACTTTGCATGCAAGATAAGCTGTGTAATTCCAAAACAACAAATGGACATTCTCAATTTAACTGTTACTATTTTACAATATTGATTTAAAAACTCTCCACTGAAGTCAAGGCATTAATGGTGCTTGGCATTATACAGACTTGTTAAATGAGAGTAACAAAGGCACAACTTGTAGCAGAAATGAGTAAAATAGAAATAACTCTTGTTTTCTGGCCAAGACTCTAGAAAAATTATAAGGTAATGCTAAATAAAGAAATAAATCTCGTCTTTTGCAGCCAATGAGTATGGTACTGTAAGAATTTGATGTTTTTCTAAATGCAATATTCAGAAAAGATGAATTAAGTCACATAAAAGAGGATGCAGCAGAACTTCATTTGTTTTACTGTAGCCCTGTCCATTTACTCTGCTGTCTGTTTCAGAGGCCTTTCATCCAACCTGGGCTAGGAAATACGGTCCATCAGCACTGACATGCTTTGTTGGTTTGTATATGAAACACTGTGCCTGACGTTAACACAGGGAGCAGGTTTTGTACAGTACTGGAAGTGGCATGAGTCAAGAAGCGGTAGATCCAGTCGTTCATACACTACATGGCACTGATGTCTTGACTTCCCATGTGGTAGGAAAGAGAGAAGAAAAACGGGAAAGGTCAGATTCGGAAACAAGGAGGTTTCTCAGTGGTAGCCTACTGTCATGCAACTAATAAATGATGGTAACACAGTGCCATCCAGGTGTGTTAGCAAGAGTCACGTGGCTCCCTTTCCCCAGCTCACCGTTGACTGCCGTGGTCAGTGCATTCATCCTGCTGCAGTGCTGTCTGCAGAGCAATTTTCCTGTCCCGTGGTGTAGATGACAGTGGTCCCATGGCTCTGTTTAAATGTCAGAGGCTTGTCATGAGATGCGTCATGGGACTACAGGCCAGAGACTATTCACTCTCTTGCTCCTGAAATGCAGCAAAGAGCTAAAACCAGAGGATTGTTATTTGTAGATGCTTGTGACGTGTGGTGGCTTTCCATGAGAATTTGTCTTGCTTGTTTTGGAGCAGCTGCTGCCATTAGTTCCTTTTGTTACGTATATTAAAAACCAGAATTGTCAGTGATTTAATGAATATAGATTTTTTCAGACATGTTAGTAATATTACAAAAGCAGCCGAAACCATACAGAAGAAGCAATTTTCTCCTTTGCTGGAATTAACCAGGTTTGGATTATCAAGGTGTACACCCAGTACCAAAAATCGGTTGCATCTTTGTTTTTAATCAGTGGGTATTTTCCATGGCTTTTTTGGCGTCAGAATCCAGCACAACTTTTGTTTCGTTAAAGCAAACAACTGTAACATCTTAACATAAATATCAAGTTAATTGCTTGTGTGTGCTAAGATTACAATTTTCAGTCAGTATACGCATTAACGTGATTTAAGAAAGTCATGCTTTTTGGTAAACAGGCATTACTTAACTACCATTGTTTAGATTTAAAAGCTAGTAGGACTTAAGTTCATTGTGAAAGACATGGAAAGGCATAAGGAGGAGGAGTTGGTGTCTCTTCTAAAATATTAAAGGGTCTGTACGATCAATCAGTAATTTTTTGGCAAAGTGTAGTACAAGAACTGTCTAACAGCTGGAGTAGCAGAGCTCCCTGTAAGCAGGCCATCTTTCCTCTGCTGCTGGGGGTGACTCTCTCCACATTTGGTCTCCTCTTAGATAGGGTATTTTTGAGTTTTAAGTAAAAAGATAATTTTTCCATTTGTCCAATGAGTAGTCCTACTAATTGAAGTTTCTACAGGGTGTTTATGCCCTTTAAAGATGTGTTTCTTTACCTTTTATATAGAAAAAGTTTCTAAGAAAATATTGGATAGATTTACTGCTCCAGTTTCAAGTAGCATATCATTCTACATATATAGCCAACAAAGATTTAGGAAAAAAAAAAAATTTATCTCATGACATTATGAAGTGATGCACTTAAATGATTTGTCCAGTCCTTTTTGAGAAGGAAGAAAATAATCCTGGGTCCAACCACAAAAACTGTAAGAGTGAATGCTGAGACATTCCAAGGTACGTAAAAAACAAAGGAAAAAAATCTACAAAATTTATCTACTATCTGTGAAACATGTTGGTACGTTTTCAAGGTAACATTTCAGCAGTCTAAAACATCAGTGCTTATTGAGCATGGTGTTCCCACAAAAGAGAAAATACATTTAGAAAAGCCAGTGCAGAACACTGCAAAACACTTAGAGCATTATTCAGTCACTTGGCCACACAGATCAATTTAGATTTTGTGCTTTGAGGTTTCTTTTTGTTTCAGTGAGTCCTGTGCACTTTAGAAATGTAGAATGTTTTAGCTTACTTCAAGATCAGAGAGAATACATGATGTTTGAAGATTTCCATATATAACAAATTTAGCTGCTCAGAATCGTTCTTCTAAAACAAGAAGGATAAAATCTGAAGTTACCTGTTGATATCTTGTCACTTAATTAATCCTAAGTTTGACCATTCCAAACAAAATTAAGAATTTCAGTGTTCTCATTCTCCCTTTTCACATAAAATCTAGTATAGCCAAAATATTTACCACATATTCCGAGAGTCTTCCTCCCTGAATTTCTTGTTCCCTACAGGTAGAGCTATGTGAAAGGAATCTTCTTTCCTTTGGCCAGGAAATAAGGCAGAAATATCTCAGCAGAGAAGATTTGAAGTTAGTTGTCTTTATACTTGAACACCTGCTTAGTTTTTGTCATCTTTAATTATTCAGTCTCCAAAATCTAGCAGTCCTAACTTCCCTCTTTGACCTCTTGCTGCCCCCAGGCAAGACATTCTGTCAAACAGCAATCCAGAACAGTTGGTGTGAAAGGCAAATTCTTAACTGCTGTGGTATGGATGAGAAATTTTCTCTTTGCCTTTTAAGACAGAGACTGGGAAACATAGCATGTTGAACTCTACTCATAGAATCATAGAATAATTTAAGTTGGAAGGGACCTTTGAGGCATGTCTGGTCCAACCTCTCACTCAAAGCAGAGCCAGTGCTCGTTTGCTCATTTGAGTTTTGAGTATCTGCAAGGACAGGGATTTCACAGCTGACCTGAGCAACCTGTTCCAGTGCTTGACCTCCCTCCTGATGGAAAATAACTTCCTTTGGCCTAATTTCCCATGCTGCAGCCTGTGCCTGTTGCCTCTCATCCCTTCCACATACACTTCTGAGAAGGGTCCCGTTCTGACTCCTCTGCACTTGCCCGTGAGGTGGCTGGGACAGCAATAACAGCTGAAGGCTGAACTAAGCAATTCTGTCCTGGTTTCAGACAGATGGAACCCAAAGTCATGGACTAAATTAACAGAAACTTTGGAGGGATGGCCTGTTGGCCGATGGAATTATATCTGTGTATGTATCAAAGCATGATGTAGATGGTACAGAATAAGAGGTAGATACTGTCCTGGTTTTGGCTGGGATTAAGCTAATTTTCGTCTCAGTAGCCACTGTTTTGGATTTAGTATGGGATTTGGTAAGTGAAGAATGTTGATAAACACACATGTTATGAATTATTGCTAAAGAGACCAAGGACACTGTCCAACTTTCCAGGTCTTGCTAATGTGCAGGTGTAGGAAGCTGGCAGGGACAGAACCAGAATAGTTGACCCAGACTGGCCAAAGAGAGCATTCCATGCCATAAATGTCATGCTCAGTGTGTAAGTGCGGAGTGGCCAGGGGGGCAGTGCTCTATCTTGCTCCTTTGCTTGACTGCTCAGTTTCATTTTCCGTGATCGCTGCTGGGGACAGGTTGTATCGGTCATTGGGATGTTGGGGGGTGAGAAATTTTGCATCGTTCAATTGGGCACAGCACTTCAGACATGGTCCCACAAGTCCCAAATAGTAATTGCATGCTGAATACATGTGTTAACACAGCCTAATAAGTGGTTGATGATCTTGCTGCAAGGACAGATGTTTCAAGAAAGAAATATGTGTGTAGATAATTAACTATGAAGAAAAAAGAGTATAGCTGAAACATTAGAAAAACAGGATGTGGACCTCTTGGCCTACTGGTCATTGATTTGAGCCTAGTTGAATGATTGAGTTAGAGGCAAATTCTGCTGGATGACCATTTAGTACCATATGTGAAACCAGCAGTTGATTTTGAGATTCACCGTCACCATTTCATTACTCTTTGTATATTTGTAACAAATCAGTAGAATCTAAAAGCTACATAGACCCAGTCAAGGTTGTTAATCCCAATGTAGAATATCCCTTATGAATGTGACTAAATACTTAGTTAAAAAAAAAAAAAAACCCAAACATTAATGCTACAAAATAGGAGCGGGAATATGAATTAATGACAATTTTATATGTGGTATGACCTAGGTTTTCTTTTTGTTACTCACGCTCTACTGCAGAAAATAGTTTGTTAGTTTTAATGTCTTACTAGCTCATAAGCAGAGAGGTGGGACACTCAAGGATACTCTTTCGGTCTTAAGGTGGACTTAGAAGTGTAAGTCAGTGAACAGAGAAGTAAAGTTCTCATCCATGAGCATCCTTCTCTTCCCCCATGTAGGGCCAGAACCATGAATGGACTCTATATAGTTACATGGCCATTGCTCCAAAACTGCCTCTGTTTTGTCCAGTAGCTGTTAATGTGAGAGATGGAAGCCAGATCTTGAACCCAGATCCCCCTTTTCATAGAAAGTGGCTGCTCTTCTGGGTTTTGGTTCTGTTCTTGGCCTAGCAAACCTCAGAGTGCTCTGCTCTCAGTGCTCAGTCAGGCATCTTTTTTTCCCAGACTGTAAAGATAATGGCATTGCTGTTGCTTTTTCTTAGATGAATAGAACAACCTTCAGACATAAAACTGTGGTTTTGAGCTTCATGTGTACCAGGCGGAACTGTCCAGCCTGGTCAATATCTGAATATACTGAGGAAAACAGAAGGTGCTGAAGGAAAACAGTGCTGGTATGTTAGGAGAGGCGTCACTTCTCATCTGAGTCTTATCCTGGCTGCGCTATTTGCAGGACTGATCTTTAAGCCGAATTTAAATAACCAAAACCAGTTGGTGATCTTTTTGAGATTCTTGGCACCTTTAGAATGAAGTAGGACTTTAGTGCCAATGGTCTGAACAAAAGCTTAAAAGTTGAAATGCAGTATTGCAGTGTATCTAGCAGTTCAACTGGAGAAAAGTGTGTTTAAGCAATCTGTACTTTGACTTGTATTCAGTTTTAATGATTGAATGCCACTCTGAAGAAGGTTGTGTTTTATTGATGGATTAAATTGTTCCTACAAGTGGACATATGTTTGATGCACAAAATGATGCCATATGAGTAGAGACTGAAACAGCAGATTCCTTTATTTAGAGGAAATTAATGAGAAAGCTTAATTAAGGTTTATTGAGTAACAAATGAAAGCAATTCAATTTGCTTTTCTGTTTATTTTCCTCAAAAATTAGCTGCTCCTGTGCAAATTGAATTAAAAAATAATATGTCTAAACTGGTTAAGTTGATTTTTTTTTTTTAATGTACTTAATTTGTGAAGTTCGTTACATAAAATCATTGAAGCTCAAAAATTGAGAGTGGGAAAGTGTAACTGCAATACAACTAATGGTACAGCTAAAGTCTTAAATTAGGGTTGGGTTTTTTTATACAGCACAGCTACTGAGCCTAGTTTCCTATGGAGTTGTATCCTGTATTTCTTTAATAACTATCCCACTACAAGAATCATAGAAGCAGCCCAATTTGTACTCGTTTTGTGGGTTTGTTTGTTTTTTTTTTTTTTTTTTCTTTTTACAACCCCAGCTGAGATAGAGGTAGCATGCAGTCTGGTTAATCCCGACTGGTTCACCTCCATGTATGCTTATTTGAGTTGACCTGCTGATTCTGGAAATGGAATATAAAACAGGTAAGTTTTTAAGGACTATAAATTTTTCATTACCTAGGATGATCCCTAACTGAAAAGCTGAAGAAGGAGCTTGCCATATAAGTGTGTATTTTTCATTTTGAGGTTCCTTGAACTTTGCTTGAAAACATTCAATAGCAAATTAGTCTGATTTTTGTATAGCAAGTCCTCTGCATATAGTTTGACATGAGCTTTGCAATTATTTTGGCTTCAAGGCACTACGTTTGTCCTCCTCTAAGAGCTTACAGAAGACAAGGGTGTAAACGGATTGTGTCCCTGTGTTGGAATTGTCCCCGTTTCCAGATTTTGGTGTTACGAGAGAGTCACAGCATGTGTATGCAATCATATATGCTTAAGCTAAGCTCCTTTGATCTTTGGCCAATTTGAAGACTTTTCAGGAGCTGTTTTCTTTCCTGTTTACATCTCACTATATACTTACATAAGTATTACCAGGTATGCTAAACCTTTTTAATGAGCTTTAGCAATTCAGCAGAGTTTGCTTCAAGATGTGTGGGTTCTGCCATCTTGCAAAGTTGTGCCTCAAGGAAGGGGGAAGAAACACCTTTTCACGCTGCTAGCGTACCTCATCTCACCTATCCCCGCCTTTGCCGTAGAGCTGTGGTTATTTGGCTGATTCCCATTCGTTAGAAGATGTGTTGAATTAACTATGCAATGCATTTATGCCTCAGGGCAAGTTCCTTTCCAGCGCACAGTGCAGGAAGATTCCAACTGAAGTGGAGAATAAAATTTTTATGAACTGAGACTTGAACACTCAAGTGCTGTAATATGCTTTCAGCTAATTTCATCTTTAAATACAGATAATGAATCTACTTCGGTTTGTATTTAGATAAGAAGTGTCATTCATTCTGTATGAATGCAAGTATCTGTAAAAATGAGTGACTTTTACAATTTGGTCATGGCTTAGATATTCTTTACATGATTTAAACTAGATAAGGCTATACTAATGTATTTGTAAATTAATTGAAGCATTGATCTGTGTATTGGAGGAAAACACAATTTGTAAACCACTGTATAATTAGTTACTGTAGATATCTGTGTTCAAGAAAAGCCCTTTTCTAAAAAGCTGATATGGTCACATAACCCCCCTATGAAAGCCAGGTGGGACACATTAAAGATGATAAAATGCCATCATGCTTTTGGGATAATCAAATCCCAAAGATCCAGCCAGTCTTCATTCTCAGGCTCCGGCATGAGGCATCAGGCTGGAGCTGGTCTGGGGACACCTGTATTTTACGGTAGAAAAATGTAATGGTGTTTCGTGACAGTCTCATGATGCTGTTCAGGAAAAAATAATAATTAAAAAAAAAGTCCGTAATAAATGTGATTACTATTTAGAGCTTCAGCTAAATTGAGGTACTGGGAAAAACCAGCATGTTTTGCTTGATGTATTTGTTTGTGTTATTTCATATAGAATTTAACCTGTCATTTACCCAGGCTTTGTAGGTGCCAAATCTTTCCCGCGGCTTGCCATTAAATGTCTGTTATTTCATGAAAATGTTTTTTTTCTCATATGGTGCATCACCAAACCATTGTCAGATTCCCTAGCCTTACTGGGAAGATTGAGTTTGCATGGATATGTATGTTTGTATGATAAAGTTTAACGTATAGCATTTTACTGACAAAATTAGCTTTTTTTCCACTCTAACAAATGTAATCGTATCATATATAAATAGAAACCTGTATTACAAAAGACAAGAGTTCAATGTGCTTCATCCTGTGCCCGTTTCCAAAACCAAGATAGAATGAGTGTTCATAAAATCCAGTTTTTGACTATAGAAAACAAGACAGGAAGTGAGCGGCTCATCTGCCAGTTCTGCACAAAAGCTCTCAGGTAGTGGCTTAGGCATGAGATGCCCAGGTACTTTAAAATGTATTTTTTAGGGTTTTTGTTTTTTTTTGGTTTTTTTTTTTTTTTTAAATTAAGCGTGCCTTTTGGAGGCCCAGCATCTTTCAGGTGATGAAGTAATGGGTAATATAGTTTAAATTACCCACAGTTCTGCTGTAGTGGGGAGCCAAAACAGAGCAGCTGAGAGTATTTGAGCTTTGTCTGACGGCTTCAGTTCTTGCCTTTACCTCAGGGAGGGGTGGTGGGAGCCCCGTGCTTTCAGAGATAATTGTGTGCCTGCATTGCCGAAACCTACCTTGTTGCGCCTATGTTTTCTGACAGCTGCAGGAAGCAATCAAGGCCGGCAAAGGTGTGACTTCTGCCATCGACCTCTGTCGCTGCCATGGAAAGAGAGCGCTGGCGGCCCTGGAGCGCTTCCCTCCCTCTGAGGCCAGGGCTGCCTTGGCCAACATCGTCTACGCCGTGACCAGGTTTCCCTGACCCCGCCGCCTGAGGAGGAGCTGCTGCCTCTCCATGGGTGCGAGCAAACCATCGGGGACGCCGACGACACCTCGCACTGCTGGTCACCTCCTCTCCGCATCCCAGTGGAGGAACACAAGCCCGCTGCTGCTGCCACCAGCAAATTTCGGGAGGGGGAAGAAAAAAGGTCACAGCCGGCTTTCGCTTTTTGTGCCAGAAGCGCACTTGAGGCTGCACCAGTAGAAATAATTAATGAGTCCCGTTTCCGTGACCTCAGCAAATGGACAGGAAATAACTCGGTATTGATTGGGCACTGGCGGGGACGGTGCCAGGGCGGAGGCCGGTGGTTTTCCTGCCCGAGGGATGGATGGAGGGAGGGCTGTGAAGATCCAGGTGTCACAAGAAACCTGCTTAAACCTGCCCAGAGAGAAGCGAGCTGCCGAAGCCAGGAATTAACGTACCTGCTTATCAAGGGGAAGGGCAGTTCAGGGGATTAATGGGGGAAAATCCTCTCTGTCTGCATGCAGTCATGTCTCCTCACACTGTTTTTATGTATTCAGATGTAAAATCACCCTGTGCCTAATGCTTTCCGTATTTGAGAAACTTGCTGAGAAAATGTGTCAAGCATGGTAAGTAGGAGCTTTAAAATATTTAATCAAATATTAATTTGGCTCTGTTAAGGGAAATGACTGCCTCGGTTTTATACTGTGAGTATAAAATGTGTTGCTCTGGGTCAAAGAATGAGTTTTTTCCAACTCTCCTGGGGGAGGGAATATCCCTTCCTCAGATCAAGCAGTTTGTTTCAACACAGTCTTACACAAAAGAATTTCCTAGGTTTGTGACACTTGGCGTTCATGTAAGCCAAATAAATGTTAATTTGTAAGGCTAGCCTTTGGCAGAAAGGAAGAAGGGACGCTCTTCTGTGAGTACAGTCTTTCACCGCGCTGAATAAAATGCAGAAAATACTGGAGAAGTTTTGAACCTCAGTGTGTTGAATTTTGAAGTCGAATTACAGACAGCATATAAGGTGTATCAGAAGCCTGCAATTTGAAACTGTCTCTGTTTTGTTCATAGGAGATGATTTTTGTGGTTTGCATGCATGCAATCTGAGAGCACCGTTGACAAGAAGGCTGAGTTTACATAAATGATCTAGATTGAGACTCAGCTACCTTTCTTCCTTCTGTGGTGTAATTACAGCCCAATCTGGAGACAGCTAGCACAGCAAACAGATTTCATTACATCGCTCACTCAAACACTAAGAGGAGTTATTCCTGTTAAATTCTCTCCTCCCTCCTTCTCCCCCTGCACTCTATCCCCCTTCACACAGCTTGTTTGTCATAGACCAGTGTGTTGCATTCCACCGAATGCGAAATATAAATAAAAACTCTGTCCTCTAAAAATATACTGAAAATACATCCTGCATAATGTACATAACATTCTGTGTAATATATGCCTATATTGTACCATAATATGTATGTATAATAAGCACCCTTGAGACACAGTCTTTGTATGGGAGCAGCATCCAGAACTCAGGACTCACTTTGTTCTGGAGAAAGGCTTCAACACCAGACTCTTGCTTGCTTGCACTTTCATTCCCATGCCTGCCCTGGCATTTTCTGTCTTCCCAAGACTCTGTCACTTCTGCCTGAGTTAGCGCTGTTGCTGCAGCAGGAAGGCTGGAGACAGAAAAGGAGCTCCAAGACGCGTGGATTAGCCCAGGCAGTGGCAGTCACGGACATCTGCATTAGCTAACTACTGTACATTTTCATCTGTGAAATTCCCTGAGCTCGTCTAATGTAGAAGATGTGCTTGAAAGAAATACCTCAATCCAATTTGAATCCAGGAGCGTTTTGGCTCTGGTTTTTACATTGCATATAGCAGGAGCAATACATTGCCTTCTCTTTGTCTTACATCTACGCTAATTGGTTCATAATTATTTAGGGCTGCAAGAAGCCCTAAAGAAGTCTCCTGGAGATACTCTGAGCCATCTCACCTCAGTCACCTCAGTTGTGTGAAAGCAATATCAAATATATTACAAAACTGTCTAAGCTTGGTTTATCTTTAAATGAAAGTACAGTTTTTCATTTGTACTTTTTACTAATAAAGGTGAATCAGTAAAAATTAATTACCTTTTTTTTTTGTATTTTTATCACCAGAACGTTCTGATTGCTCTTCAACTATTCTTTAACCTTAATTTTTTTAAAAAATGAGTTGACCCTTACCAATGGTATCCAGTAATCTTGTGTTTAAGATATTTGCCTGTAGTTGTTAAGAAATTGTTGTCTTGTTTTTTCCAGGTAAACTACAAGCAAATTATTATACCCCTCTGTGAAACTCTTGATGTGTATTAGTACTAATTAATAATTAGTATTATTAATATAATCACTGCTGTGTATTAGTACACTCCCCGCCCCTTATACGATTTCTGAGCAATGGTGGAACCTTAAGACTGTTCTAGTTTTATTTTTATCTCCTTGGTTTCTTTTCCCCACCCACCTCTATAAGGAGGTTGAGAAGGGGGAGGCCTGCGGTCTGGGGGTGGGCTGACTGTGTTGGTTTGGTGTAGCGGGGGTGGGGGGGGGCTACAGTGGCAGCTTCTGCCAGAAGCTGCTAGAAGTTTTCCTTTTGTCCGGTGGACTCGGGCAGGTCTAGTGGGGATCTGCTGCTGACCAGGGCCAAGCCAACTGGTGATGGAATGTTCAGTGATAACTTATTTAAGAAGGAGAAGAATTTAAAAAGAAAGAAAAAGGACGTAGCAGAAGGAGGGGCAGAGAGGGGAGGCGTTGAGCCTTGTGGGCCTTGCAGCCCTCGCCCTCTGGCCTCCCGTCTGGTGGCCTACTGGGCCCAACTCAGCCTGGCTGAGAGAAATGGAGAGGAGATGTGAAGAGAACCTGAGAGGCGTCTGCCAGCCTGTTGTGAAGAATTTCTTGTGAGAGGAACGGCTGCAGATGCCAAGGTCAGTGAAGAAGGAGGGGGAGGAGTAAAGTTGCTCTTGACAAGATTCCCCTAAAGCCCCTGGAGAAGGCATTCACACCATCTACTTCAGTCATCCAGACATCTGAAGCTGTGTTCTGTTCGGCTGTGTAGGCTCCTGCCTAGGGGAGAATGGAGAGCATGAGCCTGTCTCGGGTGCTCAGAGGTACCATCCTCTTTCATAGGAAACCCAGATTCTTCATTTAAGGACCTGACATTTATGGTCTGAATGCCAGCATGCTAGAGCCTCTAATCTGAATCTTACCAGTTTCAGGATAGACACTGTATAATCTATAATTAAATTATCATCCATATGCTTGGATTTAAAAAAAAAAAAAACAACCCAATGAGTTAACTATGTTGGAGTTTTTTTTTTTGCTTTTTTAATATTCTAATGACCACGAGCTTGCAGAATGTACATTAATTAAAGGGTTTGGGGAGTGGGATGGGTTTGCTTTTTAGAAAAGTTAAGGACATAGGTCATTTGCTTTCCATGCCCTTGAATTTCAGAAGGGCTTTGGCATAGAAAATAGCAGCTAATTTTTGTATCTGCCTTTCCTTATTGCTGCCAATGCTCCAAACCAAATACCAGCGACTCAACCAGACATACCACTCAGCTGCTCCTCTGAACTTATCCCAGTTATTGTATTGCTGGGCCTTTCCACAGGTGTGCAAAATGCAGGACAAGTTCCCAATTGCTCATTAAACCAAACTAAATTAACCTCCTACAAAGAGCACAGCTGCAGTTGCTAGAATGGCTGTTTGATAGGTCTGTGATGGAAAGTCATTTAACTGCCAGCCGAGTATTTCCAGCTCCACAATTGTGATAGCACTGTATAGGAAGGTTGTTTGGAAAATTGAGGTACTTAGAAGAAAAGAAATGGTAGCTGGAAAGGACTGCTGAGAGTCATCTAGTCAAATCTCCCATCCGAAGTGGACTGTTGCCAATGTGAAGTCTGGTCTTGGAAACCACCAGGGATGTAGCTTCCACAGGTTCCCCATGCAACGTGTCCCAGTGGTGCTCCACCTTCCTTGTTGAAGGAGTTTTCCTGATGTCCAGTATGAACCTCCCTCACCATAGCTGGTGGCTGTGGCCCATTATTTATCACCTGCCACTGCTGAGAATTGTATGGCTCTGTTATCTTGCTAATTCCCTATGCTGCCGCTGTGGGCTGCAGTTCCATTGTCTGTTGGCCTCCTCTTACCAGCCGGAATAGCCCCAGCTCTGTTGGCCTCTCCTTGCTGGCCACGTGTGCTAGGCCCTGACTAACTGGTTTGCCCTCCAGTGACCTGCATGACTTTCATATCATCCCTGTTGGTCTGAGAGCCCCAAACAGCCCAGTTTGGAAGCAGCCTCACTGGGTATGGTAAGGAGGAGAACAAAAACTTACCCTGATGTACTGGGTCTTGCTGTGATGGAGTTAATTTTCTTCATAGCATCTCATATGGTGGTGTGGTTTGGATTTCTGACCAAAACAGCATTAACACACCGATGTTTTAGCTATTGCTCGAAAGTGCTTGCATAGCGCCAGGGCTTTCTCTGCTCCTCACTCTGATGGGCAAGGCGCTGACAAGGGGCACAACTGGGACAGCTGACCTGAACTGACCACAGAGATATTCCACACCGTATAACGTCACGCTCAGCAATCAAAACTGGGGATGGTGTGGGGGGTGTTCCAGGGGATCCATTGCTCAGGGACTGTCTGGGCATCAGTCAGCTTGTCGTCATTGCTTTTGCATCACTCATTTTGTTTAGTTTTGTTTTCATTTTATCCCTTTTATCTATTTTAAATTGTCTTTAACTCAATCCATGAATTTTCTCACTGTTGCCCTCTGATTTTCTCCCCTATCCCACTGTGGGGAGCAGTGAGGTGCTTAGCTGCCATCCAGGGTGTGTCCACCACACTCCTTTTTGGCACCCAGTGTGGGACACGTAGGGTTCCAGATAACGAGAAGTTTGACCAGAGTGTACTAGAGGGAACTTTCTATACTTGTTTAGCTGTTGCTGGTCGTGGTGTTGACTTAGTTGTTCTTGCTGCAGGTTTATTTGTTCCCTTATCCCCTCCATGTCGCATTCCCTCTCTTGCTGTACATCAAATTTGAGAGCTTGTTGAAGGCTGGGTTTGGCTTTTGCAGTTTGCTGTGCTGTGTAGCACTCAGTGCTGTTTTGCCTGGGAGAACTATGATGAAAGCACTGGCCCTGAGCCTAATCTGGTATTTGAGCTCTGCGTTGCTGCTGTCCCAATACTTCGGGAACCATCTCGTGGAGACAATTAACAATTACACCTTTTTCCTCTTTTCCTCTGAGAGCCAGTTTGTGGAGGAAGCAAAGAATGGCACTTTCCCCTTAATCTCCTGCAGGGTAGGTGCTTTGCACCCTGTTACAATGACCCTTCAGTATTTTGGACATCCCTGGGTAATCGGAATGCTCACATCCGTGCACCTCAAGAACCTTCTGGTTCGCAGTTTCAAGAATCGGGTAGTGAATACTCTGACCAGGAATAGAGGGGCCCTGCCTCTGTCCAGGCGGAGGAAAGGGACAGCTCAGGTTTATTGGGCTGTGTGGATTTGATGGCCTGGCACACCTGCTCAGCTGACTGTGCTTCTCCTAATGTAACCCAGCACATGCCTTGCCTTATTCACAATAAAGTGTGCATGCATGGCCCATATTCAGCTTAGCATCCAACTTGGTAGAAGTTGCTGAAGGACTTAAAAACTCTTTTTAGTTTAATAGAAACATCAAGGAAGCATTCTCTGGAGTGGCTGGGGAATGCTTCTTGCCCCAGTCGGCGTTAAACTTGCCAGACCAGCCTCCTCAGGGGTGAACCTGCTGGTGAGGTCTCTCCGCCGCTCACTCTTCTGAGCAGTGTTTGAATTGTCATAGATGCAGAAGGCTAAGTCAAGCAATCGTGTCATGCTGCAGATTTATCAAGGAACTGGCTTCTGAGTCAGATAACTAGCTGTCACTACTCTCATCAACTACTTCAATCTCACAGAAAAGTGAGGCATTGAACTTTTAAAAAAATTCTTTGTAGTCTTCAAAGTACTTTTACCTGCACAGTGAGTTATGAAAAATAAAGAGCTAAAGCTTTTCAGTCTCTCAAAGCAGTTCAAAGGAAATAATATTTCCAGTTCTGGAAATCATCTTTCTGACGGTCTTTGCATTAAATTATCTTTTTTTTTTTTTTTTCCTTTCAGAAACCAATCCCTAAAAGGTATTAATTATTTACATAATTAGCATTCACCTGTTTCTCTTTTAGGGTAAGCCTGTTTTTGAAAAGCTAGGAGAAAGTAGCCATTAAGATAAAATTCTGATAGCAAGTGCATTTGAAACCACCAAAAATACAAAGCACAACGCTTGCTGTAAGTTGTGAAGGGGAGAAGAGGGTGACAAACAAATGGGCAATCGATGCACCACAGCTTCATGGAGTCACCTTTGTCCCCATCTTCAGGCATTCGTGCTTGTGTGTGGCTCTGCCCGCAGTTCCTGGCCTTGCTGCCGAATTCACAGCCGCCGAGAGCAGCCAGAGGAATGCTCTGGCTCCACCACGTGTAGGAGATCCGTTCTCTGCAATGCTTGGGGTTTAATTCCTTCCTATTTCCAAACTGCTTTTGTCAGAGTACATCTCTTGAGAAAAGGGAGCCTTTTTCTCCAAAATACAAATGGCAACAAGACCACTCACTCACTAAACTGGAGAGCAGTGTTGTACCGGCTTTAGATGATGAAATGGCACATCTATTTGCAGTAGAAAAGAGGGATTGTATTATACGAGCATGTTGCTCTTGGCTAATAGTGGCAGACAGTTGTCCCAATGGTAACTAAAACAGTAGTTATCAGATTAATCTGTTTCTTAGGAAACATATTTATAAAATTCAATTTGAGGCATATTTTGATATGATTACATAGGAGAATTGCAATTTCACAGCAACATTATAAAAAATTCTGCTTTAAAATTTTCTTCTTTACCCTATTCTACTTTGTCTTCCTCCCTTCATCCATTCCTCCAAATATCAAAGACTAAAAATACTCTGCTTTATTATTAGAACAATGGTCAACATTTTTAGTTCTAGAATTGTACACAGAAAGTGAGTATTTTACTTGCACCGAAAACTATAACTTAAAAGGGGACCTTTTTTTGCCTTCGACATTTACAGCAAATGACTTGCATCAACTGCAAGGTTCAAATTTTAGCACTTATTAAATGTTAAATTATAAAAATGAAATGTTATATAGAAGTAATTAGAAAAATCTCAAACAAGTACTGATAGATTAATTACATTTTTTCCCCTCCAGAAAAACATAAACACTCATTTTAAAAAGCTTTACTCTCTGCAGATGAGCATGATGCTTTCTATGTGTGACCAGCTTATCCGAAACAGAGCGTGATTAGGAAATGAAGCATTTTTCCCTCTTGGCTAGTTTTGATGAAAGCTCTTCAACTTGCACATTGTGTCTGAGCATTTTTTCATTCATAGCATGTGCCCATCGAAAACTGCTTTCTGTTTGCTGCATTTCGGCTGTACTATTTATAAGCTAGTTGAACAATGCTAACTAGAGGCAGTAAAAGGTGTGTATTTCATATGCAAATCACTAGCAATAATTTCCTACAATTACACTTAGTTGCTTGCATCATTATTTTCAACACCAACATATAAAAAATGGGTTTAGCAGGAGAACATTACAGAAAAAAATGTCTGTATTAGTAAGACTTATTTTTAATGAAACAATTTTGTTGCTTTTGCCAACCTATGGAAGTTAATATGTTAACATTTTATATCAATGTACAAAACCTATTAATATCCCTACCTCTGCTCAGATGCTGTACGCACACAAGCTATAGGTGGCTTTTAGATGTACACGTGCTAACATAAGATATCTTTGCAGGAAAATAAACGGGGTTTAAACACCTCATATTTCTCAAAGATGACTGCTGCTGCTAAAAATGGTCACGTTACTAATGACTGGAAATATGTCTTAAATAAAGTTTTATGAAAAGTAACTGCTTTCATCACATTCTATTGTAGTAATAACCACTAAGCACAGGTGAGTTTTTTCTGTCCTTCTTGTAAACCCAGGTCTCCACACCTAGATTAAAACAGACCAGATAAAACTTTCCGATTTAAAAGGAAAAATTGTTTTCTGTTGGATAAAATGCATTCATTTAACTACGAGATTGTTCTCAAAGTTATTGGCTGGGTTATACTAGATGGGTGGAAGTATCTAGAAGCCATGAACTATTAATGCAAATTCAGAAGGGAAGGTTCCCATCCACCCAAAGAGCAAGGTTCAGGAGTAGCTTCCCAATAGCAGTGAGGGTAAAGACAGAAAAGGGGAAAATCACTGGCTGCTTTTAAGACAGTGAATTGTTTGTGAAAGGGCTTGTATAAGATGATGGCTCACAAGAGCAGCTGGGACTCAAAAAACCTAGAAGGGCTGTTTCAGTTTCCCGTTCTGAAACAGAGGATTCCTTCCATAAGGATTTCTACAATCTCAATACTGCTACTTCCATTTAAAAAAAAGAGAAGTGTTTACATAGAAAAAAAATATATAGCAAGTCAGACAGCTGAGTTCTCAAAGAAACCTAGTTTTCCACATTGCTTACCAAAATCTTTTCTTTTTTAATATTGTTGCAAATATTTGAACTTGCATATCTTAATGAGGTGTGAGACTACGCAACAGGACCAGTGGGCAGGATATGGAACTGAGTGTTAAGTGCAGAAAGAAGAGTGTGCTGTTTGCACTTAACTGGGAGATGTGGAAGTCTTTGAGAGAAAGGACTTTTCTGGCTATATTTACCTCTTTTGGATGTAACACAGAGTTTTGACAAGCAGACTTTCATGGGATAAATGTTTGATCATTCAGAGTTAGTTATGGTGTAGATAATACAATGACTGTGCACTAAGTGAGCATTACTTCTTTTTAAATGCAAAGCTGCGAGATAGCACACAATGGTGCAGTTCTTGGCTGAACTAACATAGAGTAAAGAGAACTGCGGTTTCATTGCCAAGAGATTAAAAGAGGCTTACGTTTCCAAGAGTGAAATTGCTCAGATTTGTCAGTTTTTAAACAGTTATGGATGCAACTGACGTGTAAGTAAACTGCTGCAGCACAGAAGGGGATTTTGGGTTGCTCACTGAGTTAGTTACTCTGTTCTTGAAGCTCCTTTACATTTCTGTTCGTCTTCCACTGCAGCTTTGATCTGATTTTTATTTTAAGCTTTTGTATCAAATTCTTCTTCCTCTGGTGCTCAACTGTTACATATCTGCTGTCTTGCCAGGACGCTCTGGTGCTACTTCAGGCTAGAAAAGGGTTTTGTATAATGAATGTTCATTTCATCAAAACTTTTTTTTCTGTGAGCTAAACTCTTAAGATTTCCAGCCCACATGCACTTGAAGATGAACTGGCTTGTTTTTCAAATCCAGAAATGCCATGTGGATTCTCTATTTTTATGTTCTTGATTCAGCAAGCAATACAGTTGCAATTATTTCTCGTCCATCTTTGTGAAGTCTAGCAAAGTAGCAACTTTGAGAAGTTTCCAAGAGCAGTGATCATTGTACCTAAGAACAAGATGCAGTGTTGTAAAATTCAAAAAAGACTGTCATGTAACAATTTTGTTTCTGAGATAAAAACCCTGCAATTATATTAACTGGCATCCTAACCTGTCTGCTCTGTTGCTGGCAGAACCCTCCAACACCGCTTGCAGCCACAGGAAGTTTAAAAACACAAATGAAGTTCAGGTGTCTGCCGCTGTTCTTTTCTGCCTGGGTTGTAGCAATGTATGGATATTGCCTGCAGCATGTTACTTGTTCAGTATTGTTGCCTGTGGGCCAACAGAGGCTCTAAATATTACTGTGCAATGTGTCCATACATGTCCTTTTAGTAGGACTGGCAGTGAAAAAGCATTAAGGTGTGCAAAGTTGGTTATCACATTGCCTTAATTGCCATTAAATATTTCAGTTTTATAAACTTTGAATGGCAGACCAGGTGTTACTGCAGATCAAATAAGTTATTTGGACTGATTTTTTTAATGGTGCCTTTCAGATTCTCTGAAAGTCCTAAAAATCACTTTCTTTTTAATTTGGATCCAAGGCAGATGATTTCAAAACCTGCGTACTTTTTTTTTTTGCAAACCTATCCAGTCTCTTTGAAGTTTATTTATATCAAGTACACACCTAAATAATTTAAGGTGAATTCCAAGCTGCCTAATTTAAGTACCTGCCCAACTTCAGTGAGTCAGTGCCTGACTCCTGACATTGCACACACGCTTAGTGTAAGTTCAGCTGGACACGGCCATGGGGGCAGGGGGCCAGCCCACCTGACTTCCCTCTGGAGAGCGATCCAGCCCATGTGAACCCCGGCCAGCGAAGAGGAAACCCGCAGTAAATACTAGCCTCCATCCACTTGGCAGTCCCCAGGGCAAAGCACCCTTCCAGCTGCAAGCTTCCAAACCACACTTGGGTAAAGAAACTGTGCCGTATTCCAGAAGACAGCTGCTGGGCTCTGAGCTGCCTTGCAAGAGGGGGCACCCACCTCTGCCTGCTGCACACACGACATGGCTGGCAACACAGGAATCGCTAAAAGTCATCCCGAGAGCAGGCAGAAGGAAGCCTGGTTACCAGTGGGGGCTTGTCTTTCTGGGCAAGTGGCTTGTTTTCCCATTAGGGTCTTGACTTAAAATGCATATAAGTTGCAAGGAACCAGCTCCGCACACGGGAGCACTCTCACCACTAAGGCTGTTTCTCATCGGCTTTCCTTTCGGACTCCTTGACTTTAGCGTCTGGCAGCAAGGTGCCCTAGTTTCAAGACGTGTGGCAGAGAAAAGTGATAGACTGGTACCATAGCAATACTTTTTACAGAATCAAACTGCCAAAATTAGTTGGTGCTGAAAGTGCTTTCAACATCTTACGCTGCATCTCTGCCTACAGAGTGCTGTAGGCTATTGCAATGATCTGCAAGAAGCCTTGTTGAAGGTTTCCAGTTGGATTCTTGCTTACGCCAAATGTATGTGGCACAGGAAGCAAAAAGGTCTCTAAATTTAGGATCATTCTTCTGCTCCATGTTGTCGTACCAACCTTCAGCATACTGAGCTGTTCTGACTCCCAGCTTAGGGCCTGCCGCAGCGACAAGCACTCCCAGCTCTACCGCTTCCCTGCCAGCCACCGTGGTTCCTCACTGCTGTCCAGGGGAGTCTCTGGCTGACTAGGTCCTTTGAACTGATACAGAGAGGGCATTCTCCAGGGGGAGGGTCTGGCACCTGACAGTTTCTAAGGGTAAACCTAAGGAGCCTCCATTGTCCACCCTCACAAAACTCCATACAACTGGAAACAGTGCTTTCAGCTTTCCAGAGGCTCTGAGCACATTTTTGGTTGGTGGCGATGGCCGAAGTTTTCTTGCAGTTTGGTCAGGAGAGAAATGGTCCCTTGTACTAAAGAGCAATGATGATTTTTTTCCTAAAGAGTTCTCTTGCTGGAGCACGACGACTCCCCTCCCTGGTGACCTGGAATTTTTGAGAGATTGCTGCAGTGTCACTGAGTGGCTTTTGAGCCAAAGGCATGAAGGGGGGAAAAAAATGAACATTTGAATAAATTACTTGTGTAGCACAAGTTCAAATGATGAAAAAAAAAAAAATAGGACTTGTCTGGCTGGGAAGCCAATCTAAGCTTGCTACCTGCATTGCCTGAAGACAACTTGCCTCGCTCCCTTTTCAATGAATGCTGTTATTGCAACAATATGCTTATGCTTCTTTATGCTTAGCTGAGGCCCTTCAGGTCTCCTCCTGGGCTTGGGTCCCTAGTAGCTACAATGCCTCGGGCCAGCACTATAGAGCAGAAATGAGGTGGAGTTCAAACTGGCAAGTATTTTCTCAAGGGCTCTGAAATTGAGTTTGGGATTCCACTGGCTTGCTCTTGCCTTATGGTTGCCTTTCCTTAATCCCACTAAGTAAAGCACTCGAGTAAAACCCAGCGGAGATCTAGCACTACTTAGCAGCCGGGCCAGGTGTTAAAACACGGTACCCTTTACGTAAACCTTCAATTAGCCTTACAATAAAGGGAGAGGGCAAATCATACCATAAACTTCAGTCTTCGTAGCGCTAACAGACTCAGAAAAGCGATCGGGAAGCGCTCCTTATCTTGAAAAGGTGAATGAATTGCTAACTGCAGAACACTTGTCTCGTTAATAAAATGTATCCTTCACCCGTGATTCATCAGAGGAGTTATGATGCTGGTAGTTCCTGCTTTTAAGGGCTCCTTTAAACAGCTGTCTATTAATAACAATAATAAAAAGAGCAGTCAAAGTTAAAATCAACAAACTATTATCTGTTAGGATTATTCATGGAATACGACACTGTAAACATGCCAAAAGCCCTGAATTCCAAATTTAGAAGAGTGACATAAGTGGAAGAGCGACATTTTAGAGAACCACTTCTAAAGGAAGCACCAAAAATCTGAAATTGTGAGGATTTTTTATTTTAAGAGTGACTCTTTGTATTGTCCAGTTCTAAGGAAATAGGAACTATCTAGGAAAGTACTGAGTTATTTATGGGGCAGAAGATTTATCTGAGATTTTTTCCAGGCAGTTGTTTCTCAATTGACTTGCACAGTTCTATATTTGCTTTTACTAAAAATAAAAAAAAAAAACAAGAAAAAAAAGGTATGCTACTTCTAATGAAATGTAGTTGCAGATATAACAAACAAAAAGATTTACCTGTTAAATTCAGAGCAGTGCTCTGAGGTAATGCGTTCCACCTGCACCTTGACTTGTCACTTGCCTGGTGTGTACCTGCCTTGCTGCGTCCTTCCCGCTGGAATCCGTCACCCTTCCTGGCGGGATCCATCCTCACCTCTTTATTTTATAATAAAGTAACACCTTTAGACTTGGGAAAAGGAAAATGTGAAACAATTACAATTAGTTAGAGCGCTTGGCTGTGTGCTTTTATTGAAAGGCAAAACAAATCTGTTCAATAGGAACAGCAGCACCAGCCGAGTTCATTGTCTAAGCAGAGCATTTCACAAAAAGCCATCAAGTTTGATATGTTAATTTCAGAGTTGTTACATATAGCCAAAAAAATATAACTGCCATAACTGGTCATAGGGTAAAAAAACAGACTTCCCTCTCCCGCATTTATGTTTTGGTTTTTTTTAATTTTCTACACACTGTCAGTAGGAAGGGCACGTACGATCTGCCAGGCTAATGTAATGTCTTACGTGTTCCTGTCAAATTCAGGAAAGATAAAATCTACAAGGATTCTTAATTAAAAAAGAATGCGATCTCTGTTTTATAAATCACTGCTGCCATCCACCCCCCAAATGGTCTCGTTTGGACAGCGCAGGAAAAGAGCGTAAACTCCTTAAGCTTGGGTGTGAATTAAACCAACTTACTGATTTAGCCTTTTTTTTTTTTTTTTTTTGGTATAGGCTTAAGGCTAAAATGGCAGCAACCACCTGCCTCTCCCACTTGGCAAGGAACGCAGAAATCCACGCTAACGCTACAGAAAGGCGGGCAGCGCTTCCACGGACGCCGGCGGCTCCGCGGGAAGCCTCGCGGGCCGAGCGAGTGGCCGCCCGGCGTCTGCGTGACCGTGTCACAACCGGTCGGTGTGAGGGAAGTCACGGCGCCTTCCCCCACGCACCGCCCGCGCAGCCGTCCCCGCGTGACTCACGGGCGCTGCGGCGTGGGGATTTATCCACAGGCTGCGCAGCCGGGCCAAGTGCGGCCGCGGACTGGGGAGCTGCCGGGGGCAGCCCCTCCGTCCCCCCGCAGCCCGCCGCCCCCGCGGGATGGCTCGGCTGGGATGACCGTGCGGCCCGGCTCAGCTCGCACCCCGCTGCGGGGCCGTGGGGCGTCCCGCTCGGCGGCGGCGACGACAGAGGCGAGACGCGCGTGGGTCTGTGGGCAACGGCCGTTTCCCTCAGGTGGCGGGGGCGGGTAACGGCCGCCGCGCGCCGCCCCCCGCGCTGCGGTGCAGGGGTCGCGCGGCCACGTGCTTGCCCACCTCCCGTCACCGGCCGTGGCCACGCGGTGGTCGCCGCCCGCGCGCGGCCGCACACAACCCCCCCCGCCACTCTCCCCCCTTCGCCGCTGCTGCCGCCCCCTCCCGCGCCCCCCGCTCGGCTCCCGGGGCGGACAGCGCAAGCGCACACCCGCTCCCGCCGCCGCTGCCCCACGTGCACGGCCGGCGGCACGCGTAGCCAGGCGGCGCGGCCACGCGAGACCGCGTCACGCGGACCCACCCGGCCCCGCGAAGCCGGGAGCGCGCTTCCACGCGGCGGCTGCCGCGAGCGCGCGCCGTTCCTGTCCCTCTCCCTGTCCCCGTCCTTCTCCCGGTCCCTGTCCCCGTCACGCCCGGTCGCGCCCACGAGCCGCGGCCCACGTGCGGTCGTGTCCGCCGCGCTGCCCGCGGGCGGTGGGGGACAGGGAGGGCGCGTCACGGGTGGGGTGGCCGGCGGCGGAGCTGCCCGCGCGGCGCCGAGTGGGCGGCGGGGCGCGCGCGGCGGGGACGCGCGGGGTCTCTAGTGGGAACCGCGCGTTCCCTGTGGCAGCGCCGGCGAGGGCGGGGGGTGGGGAGGAGGGGGAGGGGGGAGAGCGGCCCGCTCCTCCCCCCTCCCCTCCCGCCTCTGCCCCTGCCCCGGGGCGGCGGGTGGCGCTGGCCGCGGCGGCTCGGGGCTCGGTGTCCTTGTGCGGAAATGACACACGGTCCCGTCACGTCACGCGAGAGCGCAGCGCGCGGACCCTCGCACACAAAGAGCGGGGGGGGAAACGCGGGCACCAGCGGCGGCCGCTCCAGCCGCCCCCGCCGTCCTGGGGCTCCCGTGCCCCCGCGTGGAGCCGAGGTAAGTCCCGCTGCCGCCGCTCGGCGGCCGGGCGGCGGGAGGGGCGCCACTCCGCGCAGCCCCCGGCGGGGAGCGCCGCCCCGGCGGGTAGGGGAGGAACGGGGAAGGGGGGGGGGGGGAGGGGGCCGCGCCAGCGAGCGAAGGAGCGGGAGGCGCGGGGCCGGCCCCTCCCCCCAGCGGCGGTTCGGGGCCCCGCCGCCCCTCCCCCCCGCCGCGGGGCGCGGGCTGCCGGGGGCGGGGGGCTCTTTGTTCGTTGCTGGGAACGTTGCTATGGCGCGGGCCGCGCGCGCCCCGGCCCGGGTGCCTCCATGTGCGGGGCGTGGGGGGAGGGAGGAGAGGGGAGAGTGGAACGGTCACGCCGCCGTCACCTCCAGCCTCACCTTATCCCCTCCCCCTCCTCCTCCTCCTCCCCCCCCCCCCCCCCGCACGCCGGCCACATAGATCCGCCCGGGCAGGGTTCGGACCGGAAGCACCAACCGCCGCCGCCGCCGCCTCGGGCTCGTGGGTCTGACCGCGGAAGCGGCCCCGGCCGCCGCGTGCGGGGCGCGCGGGGCGTCCTCACCGCAGCCCCCGCCTCCGGGCGGGGCCTCGCCTCCGCGCCGCTCCCACGTGGCGGCCGCCGCCGCCGCCCCTCCGCGGGGAGCCCCGGCCGTGCGGGGCGAGAGGAGGGGAGGGGACGACAAGGAAGCCCCCCGCGGTGCGGGCTGCCAGGCGGTTGCCTCCCTCTTGGTACCGGCTTCCCGCCCAGCGCCCGCCGAGGCGCCGCGCGGTGGCTCGGCAAGGAGCCCGTGGGGCAGCGTGGGGCTACGCGCCCCGTGGAAGCGAGGGCCGGGGTCAGGGCCCTGCCTGGTAGAAATGGTGGCGGTCGCGTCCAGCGGGTGACTTCTGTGGTCGTTTATCTGTCGGTTCGTGGTGGGTCGTACGCTGCGGGGAGCGGAGAAGGCCAGCGCGGGGGAACCGGCCGCCTCAGATCAGATCGCCCGCTGCCTCTGCCCGGATCTCCCGCTGCCTCTGCCCTCCTTTCCCCTGTGGTATGTCCACACAGCCTTTTGTAAATAGAAGGGAACAAACTCTGAACCAGCAGAATGCGAGCCGGCGGCAGGCCAGCAGCCATGTGACGGCTTCCACATAGCATTTGACGCAGTCCCAGAGCTTTTTGGATTGAAGTGCGAGTAGAGTTTGTCGCTGCCACCTATAAGAAACGGTGTATGCCAGACCTCTGGGGCAGAGACATTTAAACAGGGAAAGAAGAACCCTTTCCCATGCTGCTGGCTAATACCTAGTCATCAGATCACGAATTTACATGAACGATCCCATATAATAAAAAGAACAGTTTCCCATATACCTTGATACATTTTTCTTTTCTCTCCTGCTAAATCAAACTCGGCATTGGGCCAAGCACACTTTTTATCTTTGCTAAGTATTTTCATAGCTTAGGTAAGTCCAGTGGATAAAAATAAAGGAGAGTTGGTTGCAGTTTGGAGATCTTAAATTGTCTGTACGAACTTCAGATGGAACAGTATTTTAAAATAAAGGCAAAGAACAAGAGAGGGAGTGAAGCACCGAGGAAAATAAAATGTTTCTAATAGACCAGGGGAAAAAACCTAATTGAAGCACAACCAAATTGATGCATTACTGTTGGAAATAAAGAAGGTTAGTATTTTGCTGACCAGCACAAGATTAAATTGGTGTTTGCTGAAGTACGGGGGACAGGGTGAGAAAACTTCAGCTTTAGGCAACTTGTGGGAAAACTGAGAAGAGTGGGTTTGGGTTTTTTTTTTAATTTAAACAGCATCTGTAGATGTAAGTAAAATGACATATAAAAAGATCCAAATTAAGAACATGCTCTGTAAGTCCTATTGGCAAAATGCCCTTGTTGCAAGCTGGCTTCAGTGGAGACTTGAGGCTTCCTGTCCTCCTCCACAGGGCAGGAGAGGAGGTTTTCAAACTATGTTAAGTATAGGGATTTTATTGTCCGTAAGGCTAATGCTGCCAACAACATCTGCCGGTTCTTTTAAAAATATTTTTTCATAGTTTTAGAACTTGTTATACATGTATTTATAGGCAGAACATGATTGTAATGTTGGAATACTGTTTTCTAAGGTATTTAAGTGTCAGTTCTGGGTATCAAGAATAAATTTTACTCAAAAACTCCACTCTTGGGTCACTAGCAGCACCCTGCTGTCTCAAAGCTGCTAGAATAGAAAGCATCTGCTTTTAGTATTCTTTGTATTGTCTACTTGTGTTTTCCTCATTGTTCAGTTAACTGAGGCAACAATCAGTTTCTTTAAGATGGGTAGTCAATTTGAAATCAGTTTGTTTTTTTTTTTAATTAAAGTGGTTTCAGGTATCAGACTTCTTCAACTTGCTGCCTTTTAAGTAACTTCCCAAGCTTTTTCAAAATTTTTGCTCAGAAAAGTAACAAGTTATAAGGAAACCTGACTAAATATATACAAAGTACAGTCAGGTGTACAAACAGTACAGATTTCCCCCTCCCTCCCCAATTTCTGTCTGTTATAATAGTTTTAGGTGTAATTTGTAACATTAGTAAGTAATGTTGTTTCAGGCAGTGTACTGACAGCAACCCTTCCCAGTTGTTTGCTTATTCTGAACACCATACCAGTGAGTGTGGTGATGAGGTTTTCAGCAATAGAAGGATACTTAAATAGAAAATAAAAATATTAATGAAAATACCAAAAAGTCCAGAAAAAAAAAGCATTGTTTTTGGTGTTTTTTTGAGAAGGCCTTGTCAAAATTCTGCGATACTTAAAGTCAAATCCCTGGCCCGTGGAACTGAACAGAAGGCAAACATTGCCTCTAAGAAATACATTTTAAAGCTCAATTTTTGAGTGATATTTGTGTGTAATTCTGTTGAATTGAATTCGAGTTGCATTGTTTGTTACAAATTGGAGGAATCAAATGTACCCTGAGGATAATTGCAATATTGAACCCAGTGCTACAGCTAGGAAGTAAAAGATGCAGATTACTTGGCTCCCAAAGCAGAAGCCAGAACTCGCAGTTCTCTAGGTTTGCTTCTCCAGCCCAGCAGGAGAGCTTTCCAAGAGACAGCCTGGAGAGCAGCACGCACCCTGTGCAGCAGGCAGCTCCGGGGCAGCCTGAGCAGAGGCGCGTGCCTTCAGTCCTGTCTCCTCCTGGGGCTGCAGGGCTGTGTGTTGAGAGTGGGAGTTTGCTCTCATTATTTCAAAGCGTTATGATGCTATAATGTTTCAAATCATTCTTCTAAAACATCACAAGGGGCAGTATTTTGAGCTGTCACGGGGCAGTTAGAGCAGCCCTCTGCTCACCTGCTGCAGGAGATGGGACTACTTCCACCTACCCATACCTGCTTTTAAGACTAACTGCTTCCCTTAGGAAGCATCGGTCACTTCTGTGTTTGTCCAGTGCATGTTTCATATGAGATACAGAGACAGGGAGCAGGACCTCAGACACTTGACTGTCTGGTGAGTGTCTGACTCCTATATTGATTAATCCTTGTCCCTTGCTGAGGATGAATATATATACAATAGTTGTGGTTGGCTGTGGGTAAACCACACTCCAGTTATGTAACATAAAACCATTGTCATTTTGTGATAAAGTCCTGATATGGGAAGGCGTGTGTAAGAGGAGGTGCTACTTTTGGCTATTAAACAGCAGCTCAATGTGCAGATCTTGTAAAATGTAGCCAGTGTTACCTCCGTAGACTATCAGCTTTATTGGTATTCCCATCATTTATTTAACTTCACTAGGTTACCTGTGCTTTAAGGAGGACTGTTACATCTTTTACTGCATGCTGAAAGCAAGGAAATTGAGCAGCTCATTCCACATAGGCTATTAAACACCTATTTAATGTTACTGGCAAACATGTGTATCTTATCTGTTGACCAAAATGTAAACAACAATTCACCTCTTCAGAAGCAAATGACACTCAAGTAGAATACTTTTCCTTGAAGCCTCTGAGTTTCACATATGAAGCAATGTACCACCGTGAGGCTTTAAAAGGAATAAGCATGTCGTAGTACATAATGTCTAAACCACTATATTTTTAATGGCATTCTTGTAGTCGGTCATGAAGACTTAGAGACATTCCTTCCAACGTACATGAAGATACTAAAACACTTAGTGGCACTCAAGAAGCAGCATCTACATGTTTACCATGCATTAATGAACTGAACTGTACAATGTGCAAGCATTTAAATTATAAATAGCAAACTTCTATAAAACTGGTATCAGGCATTCTTCTTGTATTAGAGTATATTAGTTAAGATAATAATTGACATTTGTAATTATAATTAACAAGTGTTATGAAATCAGAATTGTTTTCCACATACAACATGTGTGCACTTTTATACTTCTCTACAAGGTTTTCACACTATTTTTTTTTCCAGTTGTCAGAACTTATTATATTAGATATGGGAGTTTGAAGAGTAAAGAATTAAATTTTTTAGTTATGAACAGCCGAACCACAGTATTTTTTTCTGGTGGACCTTGTTTTTTTTAAGTCAGAACTTGAAAGCAATCAATCAGGCTTTCTTTAAGAAAGATTGCAAAGGCAGAGAACTGCCTTGATATTACATTATCACCAAGATCTTTTCTCTTTGCATTGTGCATTTTACAGTGGTCACAATCATAAGTCAGGTAGGGAAAGCATCCTCCAAGGCTTAATAACATGAGTAATTGTTAGGTAGTAAATAGGAAGAGGAGAATGCATATGATGGCTTGTGACTCAATTCAGTTTTATGTATCAATAACTAGGTACACTTCTTTTATGCTACTTTTAAGTAGCATAAAAAAGACTGAAATACGTTTAGAGCATGATTAGAAATTTGCTCCCTTACTCATAAAATCTTTTGTACCTAAGTGCTTTAAATCCTTAAGGCTTCAGTGCATATTTTGGGTAGGCATATTTTTGACAAATAGATCACATTTTTCGCTTTGCTTGCAAAAGCAGCCTCAGGGCGGTAGGTAGCACTAAATGCGCAGAGAAGCATTCCAAAACCTCGTTTTTAAGGTATTCTTCCATACTTTGGAACTCGCAGCATTGCACTATGCACTAAGCTTCCGTGTTAGCAATGGGTAATGCACTTTCAATGTTGAATGTTGTTAGCAGAGTGGGACAATGATACAATTAAGTATCATAACCTGGTAAGTCCTTTGAATAGAGGCACGTGTCTAAGTGATACCGATGGAAGTAGGGAGTGTTAAGTCTCTTCATTGAGCTGTCTCATTCCTCATCTAATCTGATAAGAAAAGAGAGCAGGATCTGTAGGAAAGGGATTTGGCCAAGGTGTGCTGTGACCACTCTGCCTTTTCCCAACTCCTCGTGCCCTGGCCCACCACTCCTTTTCCCAGTTGCCCTTCAGCATGCCATAACGTGGTCATTAGATCACTCTTCTAGGATTAGGAGGACCTGGATTCTTGTCTATGTTGCATAATCAAGAGCAGGAAAGTGAAAGAAAAGAAAAAAAAAGAAAAATAGATTTTCTGGCTCCCAAACACCTCTTTAAGCGTTGTGTCATTGGTAAGTGGAATACTCTGCTCTTATGTATGACTTTCCTCTATGAGAGTCCCAAAGTATGTTCTGAAAATGAGTGTTGAATCTTGGCCAGTAGGCCAGATGCAGAGGAGTTCCTAGTGCAGCAGTCTCAGCAGGGCTCAAAAGATTTTGTGTATGTGGTCCACCAGAAACTTGGTAACTAGAATCTGTAACCATCAACAAGTTTAGCTGGTAGCTGAATTTTTGGATCTTGCTGCAAATCACAAGATCACAAATCAAACACACTTAGATCGATGTCTAGAGTTAGACTGTAATGCTTATTCGGTTTATTAGAAGTAGCTTAAGTTGAAATAGGAGGACACAATACTGTATATCACATCAGTTCTCTGCAAATAGGCTCATCATACATTAGTTTAAAAAGTATAGTGTTGTCGTTTGCATGATTGCAAATCTGGGTATTTTTATTCACTTCTCTTAGAAAAACAAAGCTTTAATTACCTTACGAAAACGGTCCTTTTTGGTTGATCTTTTTTAACTGTTTCAAGTGTCAGGATGCGGGGGTAAGTCTGGAGGACTGAGCCAAAAGGAATGTTTGTGTCTTCCCAGGTGAGTGCTGGCATCCCCCAGGCTCCGTTGCATGACACCTAGCAGTGGCTGAGCACAGGTATCTGTACACTACCAGCACTAGTAGCTATCACGGCAGTTTAGATGGGAAGGTGAGTATATGCTGATACATTAGCACGGTGTTTGTTTTCAGACATTGATCACATAGAAATTATAAACTACATATTGCTTTCAAGAAGACCGTTCTCAATAGATGAAATGTAGGCAGTAAAATCTAATTATTTATTGTTTGCATTGTGAGAATGGGGTCCGTTTACTTCTTCCTTGATTGTTGAATTTGTCCGCGTGCTACACGTCTTCCTGTTTATCCTACCTTAGATAGGTTTAGCTAATGAATGCACTAGAAACAGACTGCCATTAATCAAAAGCAGTCTCTTTTGAATAAAAAGTTTATTAGCTATTCACTTTATTTTTGGTGTTCAGAGGTGTAGGATCCATAATCAAGGTTACCTGTTGTATGCCTTTTTCGTTGGATGTTTTTGAACTGTTCACATTAACTCTATACACAAGATAGAAACCAAAGAACCCAGAGAAAATGCTTCTAAAATACCATGGTTCACAAATTAAAATATTTACAAGCAAAATCCTAAAACTTGAAGTTTAAGGTTTATGTTCATATTTTGTAAAGCATGGGTTTTTTTTATTTGGCCAGTTCAGGTGGGAAATACAAGAAGCTTCAGCTGAAATTTAAAGATACGGGTGCTTAGGCTGCAGCTGCAGTCGACTTACCAACTTCATTAGGATCAGGATCTGTCTGTTGACAGAGCTGCTGTTGTAGGTGTTTGGTATGTTTTGGAATCCTCCTTCCAGATCCTCTTTTCTCCGGAAAGTAGGATGTACTGAAGCATCCGTCTGTATCCCAGCAAGATAAAGCTGCCAAGGCTGGTTGCTCTGCGGATCACAGCTGCAGACCTGGGCTCCCAAGTTCAGCACAGGGTGTTCACCCCTTCCTAGAACTATCTGACTGCTGTCCTGTAGATAGCTTTGAGTCAGTTTTAGGCTAAGGATGATAAATATATTTATCTTCTATTTTGAAAAAGGACATATAAAGTAAGAATGAAATATGTTTGTATACCAGATGCGTCAAGGAACAACTGTCCATCCAGCTTTACTGGATGGATTTCTTACTCGATTGCTTTTTGCACTATTTTGTCCCAAGTTCTTTTAGGTCTTTTTTTCTTCAGCTTTGTTTATTCTCACAATCCGGAGCAGAATGCTACCTCAAAACAGATTTGACACTGCCTCTTCTATGGAGGCAATAATTATTATTCATAAGTACTGATTCACTGCAAGCAGTATTTCAAGGAATATGAAATGTTTTATCTTTAGCAGACTTTAAACAATCAACAGAAGTATTGTTAGACTTACATAGACAGGCATACATGCATGGACATGCACATGCACGCGTGCAGGCTTGCCTCCCTTCCCATAGGAAGCGACTATATGATTGTTATGTTGGTATCTCTGTGTCTGCTCACTACTCACTTGTGAGTTCGTTGCAACCCAAATTTGAAGTGAGATGGTGGTGTAAATAGATGATAAGTGAAGTTTCATGAAATGGCTGAAGCAAGCCAGTGGCTTGGTGGTATGAGAGAGATTTTAATTCCTCCTTTTCTTCCCAAACTCATGTATGCTCCTGAGTTGGGCCTGATTACTTGCCTTCCCATTTACTTCTCTGAATTATAAGAAAAGTAATGCAGCAAAGAAAGAAGTGAATTGTTTTCTGTCAATTTATCAAGCTGGAACAGCTCACTGAAGGTTAAGGTGGACACCCATGCCTGACCGAGGGAGCAGGTGGGACTATGAGGCAGGAAATCAGAGGGGCAGTTGACTCCTGTCTCTTGACAGAAGCTGTTATATGTGCTTCATTTTCTTATAATACCTAAGTTCTTGGAAATCTCACAAAGAAGATAGGAAACCAGATAACAACAGAGATATTACCAGGGCTCCTAAAACTGAAAAGTTTGGAGCTCGTGCTTTGTTTGGCACCAAAGAGTTCAAATACTAAACCCAGTATTTCCAGGCCTTGTTGATTCATTTTTTTTTCAAAATAGATTATAACACTTTGCTTCACATATATGAAGCAGTGTTTTGACAGTATTATTTAACCTGAGTTTGGGATAGCTTTGGTCTTCCTGCTGTTGTGTCCTTTATAAAGTTAGCCAGGGTATGCACTTTGCTTTGGTTTTCACATTTTCCAATCTTAAAGATTGACTATTCAGTCATATGACTCATTTATCTTATCCTTCCAGTTTCCTTGTATTCTCTCAGAGGAATACTCGTAAAGCATTCTTCCTATTTGAATAGAAGTAGTAGCAGGAGTTGAAGGAAAATATAATTCCCTGTATCCCCTCCTAAATATTTTGTGTCATTCTTCCCCCACTGACACCATTATATTCTTCCTTTCTGACTTTCTGTTTACTGTCTTTTAGTGTTTCGCTCTAATAGAGCAGTCTAGGATTATCTGGAAGACCATTTTGATTTCCATTGCAGAATGTTCTGTAGTGGTATCAGCTGATTTGCTTACTGTCACCTCAGGCTCTCCTAAAAAGACTCTGTGTCACACTTTTTGAGCACTGACACATGTTGGTCTTGTACCACATCCCTCAGAGCTAAGCCTAGTTCAGTGTGGGAAAGTGTAAGAAAGATCTAGAAACTGAATGTCAATGTATCTGGGATAGCAGGGCAAAAACCAAACATTTTGTATGGTGTGCTTTTCTTAAGGTCCAGTGTAGCTTTTTGATGATGCTGTACAAAATACAGTGTCTTAGGATTTTTCCTAAGAGAAAGAGTGTAGTGGCTGTGTCTAAATTCATATATAATGTTGAGTTAGTAGGACTGGGGATTAACCCTCACTGGTGCTTATGAGGTGGTTTAGGAGAGGGTGTGGGACACTCACGTTTCATTATGTTCTTCTCTACAGAGTTTGTAGAAGTTTTAAGTGAAGTGATTAAAAGCTGGCATAATTTGTATGTGGATCAATAAATAAATGCAAGTCCTGAAACAGAGGATTATGGTGGGTAAAAGGAGTAGATACTAAGGGGTTTGTGGTAGCTCTACGCCCAACTGAGGGAAGCTTCTGGTGATGTGATGGTGAAGGCAATCTCACATTATCCTCTTAAAGGACGCCCTTTATAAGGCAGTATATAGGGGTCATGTTGAAGATCAACAAATCAGAGGCTATTTTGGCATCTGGAGTGGCCTGGTATGAGCTGATGTTGTAACTCCATGCATCTTTTCTTTGGGTGTTTATGCTGCCCATTGTAGTGCAGTCATACAAAATCTTACCCCAAGTGGGATCTCATACTTAACAGCCATCAGTTACTGACGAAAAAAAAATCGTAACTACAGGATGTTGAAGTATTTGCAGAGTTTTTAAACAATATTTTGAGATTTAAAAAAAAAAATCTATTGAACAGTATTTGAAAGTAAAGTATAGACTTTTCTTTCCCTTCCAAAACAGATTCCCTCTATCCTCATCTCTTTTAAATTTTGTTATAATTCCCACTCCTGGGCTGTACGTACACTTTCGATTGACTGGTTGCTTTATTCACTTGCTCCAGCCAGAGAGAAGCCTGCCTTGATTTCAGAACCTGTCTAAAGGATAGGCAGGAATAGTTGAAAGAAAACTATTTGAATGACGAATTTAAATGTAGAAAATGTAAATTAATATTCTGGGGCCAAGTAAACATAATGCTGTGTGTAGGTGAACATGAGCGGTGTGTGACAGTTTACCAGTCACCAGCTTACCAGGTGAGAGTGTCAGTTTGCAGCTGTGTGCCCTGTAACCATCACTGAGATCTGGTCAGATTGTTTGCTTTGTAGATGTCCGAAAGATTTAGAGTATCTTTTAGGAACGTGTCCACAGATTGATGTTTACCCCCAAGTAATTTGCAAAATTAGTTTTCAAGGAAACAGAAATACAACTTGAGTCTTTCATGTGAGACATAATGCTAAATTCATGCTAGAGTAATACATATATTTAGTTTTCCTTACAAAAAAACATCCTTACATTATTTAGAGGCTGACAGAAAAAAAAGTAGTTACTGTAGATCTACAAATTGCTCTGCTTGAATTAATCCAATCCATATCAAAAGATCAAAGATTTTTAGGTGAAAACTTACTCCAGCCTGTATATTCCAGTTTATGATCAATTTTCCTTCTGTGATATCTTAGGGTCACCCACAATGACGATATAAAAGCATTTGACTGTAGTAAGAAGTAGTGACTTGGTACAGGATGGAGAGTTTAATACAGTTAACTTCCATTTATATACTGCCAGGATACTTTATAGAGAAGGTTAAAATGACTTTTACTTTTCTCCATGCCAGAAAAAGACAGTTTTAAATAGATTCCTAGCTGTTGTATGTTGTCTGCAGTATAGTTTGCATGTTGACAGGTCTATAGAGGGCCATTAAATTTGTTGACAATAGCTAGTTTCTACAAATGTACAGATTGGAAATTATCTGTGGGCTGTTAATGACTCTAGATTAAAATTATAAAAATTATGTAGGTGTTTCCTGATTCCAAAACATGCCGTTACTTATTTTTGTGTTTTTGTTTTGTTCTTTAGTGAAATAGAAGATGAATTCAGCTGACATCACTGATGATGATGAAGGTAAAATATTATCCTTTGTGTAATTAGGCAAAAATACTTGTTGAATGAAGGCCTTTGTAACCTGATAAAGAATGCACTTGGATCAAGACAAATTACGTTAATGGTTTTTAAAAAGCTATCTGAAACACACTGTTATCTTTGTTACTCATCATATTTTCTGCTCTACATCCTTCCTCCCCCTCGAAAAAAAATCTTCCTACTGTAACTTTATTTATTTATACTTCAGACTCTTCTTTGGGGAAGAAACTGTCATTACTGGATGACTGAATAGTTCCTAGCATAATAAAAACTTGACTTTGGGGTGGCCTCAGCATACGCTTACTGTACAAGTCATAAAAAAAAAATTATGTTCTTCAAAATATATTTTCATAAAAAGAAACAAATCACAAAATATTGTATTAAGGGTGTCATGGTTTTCTGGAGAGAGTGCTTTATGTTTCTAAACCTTCTCTTTTTCCAGTAAAAATTCCTAAAAAAAATATTGTGAAAGTAGAAACAGAAAATGAAGATGAAGCTCTAGACTGCTCGATAACATCCAGATCTGCTGAGAAACACTCACTGGATGGCGCAGTTACTTGCCTACAGGATTCCAACAAACGGAAACAGACCTCACTTGGTTGTGATGGTTCAGGGAGCCAGCAAGATGTCTTACCCAGTGTGAAGAAAAGACGCTTTACACAAGAGGTGACTTCTCTATACATGACTGTGTGATTTTTCTGTTCGTATTTCATAGACTAAATTTATTTCTGCTCTAAGAAAAATGCAAGTCATTTAACTAGATTTGCATTAGTAATGAGTTTGAGTCAAATACGGCTAATCTTAACCCAGTTTGCACACATTATTTGTCTGGGTATTTCTTTAAGTAATGTGAGAGCAATCATATCTATGAATACACTTACAGGTTAATTCATTCATGTGAAGTATATTTTTGTTGTTTGTCAGAGCAGGTAGTGATTTGTATTAACTGAGCATGACTCTGATTACAATCTCTCTCATGTCACACAGTCCTTCATCTGCATCCTCAGTGGTAGAATCAGGGCTGTAATCCTTCCTTCTGTGACATGGATTTTGATGACAGTGAGACAAGTATAATTTGTGTATTACTTGAAAGATAAAAATGCAGGGATGCAGCAGACTTCAGCATGTCAAGAGCAGAATGTATTACAACTTCTAGTGCAGCATCCCACTTGTGACAATCCAGATGTTTGTCCAGCCAGCGAAACAGATGCTCAGTCTCTTCTGTTATCCTGTTCTAGTGTTTCACCTCTCTAGCAGTTGGAGATTTTCATTAATCTTTGCTGAAACTGAGCAAGTTTCTTTTTGTCCTTGTTCTTTTCAGTAGGGAGAGCAGTGATCATCTGTTCCTAGAAAAGTCTTCTGCACATGAGAAAGTTGGTGTGATGTTGTCCACCTTCAGCCCTTCCTTTCCAAGACTAAAATACTTTTCTTCAGCTCTTCTTCATGAGTCACCTTATATTTTTGTTGTTCTCTTTGAGATTCCTGAAAGGGTAATGTCCAGTGTTGGATAGTCACATCTCTTCTAACACCCTCTAGAGCAGTATAATGACCTTCTGTTTTTCACACTCAGCACTTTATTAAAATAACCTAGATTCAAATTCATCCTCTTTTGAATAACTTCAGGCCCTGGGTTATATTTAGTTTATGACCTACTCTAATGCACATATCCTTTTCTGCTGTTCTGCTACCTAGCCAGTTATTCCATGTTGTATTTGTGCATTTCATTTCTCCTTTCTAGCCATAGCTCTTCATATTTCTTTTTCTTGACTGTCATCTCTCTTACTTCTTGGGGCTGTTTTTTTTCCCTGAATGCCTGTGGTAGGTAGGTTTGAATCTTACTACACGGTTTCTTTCTTTTCCTTTCTCTTTTTCTTTTTACAATTGTTTTACTTACATTCTGATTTTTAGAAGACCTTCATAATGGTCTCCGAACTGTGCTTGCTTTGGATTTTACTGTTTGTTGTTTGCCTTCAGTAAATTTTTAAATTTATTTGAACTGAACTATAACTTTGGACCTATAATATCAGAAAGTGACCCAGTAAGAATGATGAAAATTGATTCTTGACTGACCCCAGTGAATCAGCATGTTTAGTTAAATAACCAACCAGAAATAGTCCTCAATGCTAACAACATTTTTTAAGTTAATTACTTTTCTTGTAGCAATATTTTGTTTTAGGTGATGAGCTCATTAACTATTTCTTTTTAAACAGAGGACAAAATGTTAATTATTTTTGAGAATATTTGGCTTGTAGTATATTTTTACTACACATTACGTAGACATCTATGTATGATATTATAAGCAGAGCTGTACTTTTTATGTTATAGAACTTTACTACCATTGGGCTGGTGATTATGTTACTTCTATTCAGAAGTCATTTCGCTTTTTTTTAATTCTGATTCTTACTTCATAACCAGAAATTAATTTTTCCAATTTTTCTATTTAAAAAAAAGTGTAGAAGACTGTAAGTTTAAAACATTTATGTGCAAGACATTTCTGAGTTCTTATGTGTTTGATAGGATCATTTTATATGTTTCTTGCTCATATATTTATTCCTCTTTACTCATATACTAGAATATTATGTTCTGTGTTCTTACAGATATTTAGACTTTGTTTATTAAGCATAATAAAGGTCATAAATTAGCTGGACTTTAGCACTGACCAGAGCAATAACTAAACAACTTTTAAAACTTGGCTTAGGACTCCGAGAGATAACGTGAGAGACTATTTCACAATTACTTATATTGGTCAATGTTTACCAAAATACTGCATTTTGCAAATGTTCAAATGATGTATATAATATCATAGAATCATAGAATAGTTTGGGTTGGAAGGGACCTTTAAATGTCATCTAGTCCAACCCCCCTGCAAGGAGCAGGGACATCTTCAACTAAATAAAAGCTTGCTGTGCAAATAATACAAATATAATATGAAAAGCAGCACTATCTTATGTCCACTGAGTCTCACAGAACAGTATCTTTGCTTATTTTTGGATGGTACATTAAAACATAATCTTAAATGGGTGTAGTATTATCTGAAATACATTGATGTTTAAAGATCAGTGTCACAGAAAACTAATTTAAAAGTGTTAAAATCTAGTTTAATTGGAGAATTTATGAAAAGCTGTGTATATATGCTTTGGATAGTGCTGTTCTCAGATGGGAACTGTATAAAGACAAGATAATTCAAAGCAAAAAGAAAGAAAATGAGAATGCACCGAAACAGAAAATCCCTAAATATAGGCCCAAATATGTTGTCATCTGTTAGTAGAACAGTATGTGTTTCTGAAATGCAGATAACCAAGTCTGTCCCCCAACCAGATACAAACACTGTGAGCTGCATTAGGGAAAGGGTAGAAGTTTTGCTGCTGTCACAGCAAAGATCTGCTATAGTTCTTAGTGTGAACACTTCTCCAGAGCAGCAGCAAAGATCTGCTATAGTTCTTAGTGTGAACACTTCTCCAGAGCAGCGGGTCCAAAACTTAGAAAGCAGACTTTCACAATACTCACTGCAGTGAGTGCAGTAGGATACTTAAGACAATGAGTTCGTGATGTTTACTACACATTTTAACATTGCTTTGCCTGGCTCTGTATGTGCGGGGTACATTAATAGAAGTTATCCCCACGCTGCCAAGTTTTATTATGTAATTAATTAGGGAAAAGGTACGGCAGGAGTTCTGACGAGAACTGACAGATGACCGGTGGCCCATGGCAAGCTATTTAGTAGAGAAGGAACTGAATTAATCATATTCTGTATGTGAAGGAACATTTGGAATATTCTCTTAAAACAGGAATGTTAATAGAAGAGCTAGCTACTTAGGTTAGCAGGTCTCACTGTATGTGTAAGAAATGTATTTTTTTTTTATTCTTTTAGTCTAAAACGGTAAAAGAAATTTGTAATTCAGTCCAGGTATCTGACTGGGTAACAGAACTATGTTTATTGCCAGTGGAGATTTTCATGACCTGCTTTAAGGTGATGTCTATTTGGGAGAGCTCTGTTACTATCTGGAAATACTTCTGTTTCTCCGCTGACAAGTATAGATGGGCTATGACGACGTCAGTCCCAGAGGAGGAGCCTGCAGTTTGGTGGGAGCAGTGTGCATCACAGTCTCCTCACAATTTGGTCTCTGGTATTTTACAAGTCACAAAGAGTTGATTTAGTTAGGGGTATATACCACTTGCTGGGGTAAGTCACCCTTTGATAGCTGGCGGCGTTACAGGACTCTGGTTCTTCACTGTCCTGGTAGCAAATGTGCTTTAATTGGAGTGGGACTGGAGGGACAGTCTTCTAAATGGGACCTGGAAGTCAAGTGTCCTAGGCACCACCACAGCTAGGGATTCTGTGCACTGTGAAATATGTTGCCTTTGCATTATGCTTTCATTTTATCATCTGTCCATCCACACAGCTTTGGTTGTGAAAACACAAGGTTGCATGATGTGAATGAGAACAGAACTTGGAAACAGAACTTCCATTTAATTGAGTCTGCTGGTTTCTAAACTTGGAGGGGAAACCAGCTTGTTCTTTCTGAGCCTCTTTTGAGTATATGTTGCATTAGAAATTAAAAAGTAATTAGATTCAGTTTGTTGCTGCAGTGAGCAAATGCCAAGTGTGAGTACACACAGGGGCCAGATTAATTTCATGAGTGGTTGTCGTAGTTCAGCCCCAACAGGGACCAGACTACGCAGTCTCTCTCTCACTCCCCCCACTCTCTGAGAGAATAGGAGGAGATTTGACAAACAAAAGAAAACCAGGAAAAAAAAAACCAAACACGCGGGTTGAGATTGAACAAAAAGTAAATTTAACAGTAATGACAGAAGAAAACAAGACAGTGATGGAACACAAATACAGTACAATAGCTCACAACAGATCTCCACATCCAGTCTCTTCCAACTAGCAGGGGCCTCCCTTCAGCACCCTCCTCACTTATATACTGAGCATGATGTCAGATGGGATGGAATAGCCCTTTGGCTAATTTGGGTAAATTAACCCCAGCTGTTAGCTAATTAGTTAACTATCCCAGCCATAGGGGCTACCAGCTTCAGTTCTCCACCCAGCTCAGGTAAATATTAACTCTATCCTGGCCAGAACCAGGACAGTGGTACAATTCTGTTTTTTTCAGAAAAGAATCTTAATTCAAGTTCCTTACTGTAGGACATAGTGGCATCCTCACTAGAATTTCAGATTGCTTGTAGCTCTCAGCTCAGACCTTGAGTTTGTGTTCCATTTGGTTTAATACTTGAATACAAATTCTGTGGGTTTTATCTAATTAATGTTCTGTGGAACAAGCCAAGTAAAATGTTTCAGTACAGTCTTCTCTAAAATTAGTGAGTGCTTTCTCATGTTTGAATTATGGATTTTTGTTCTGTTGCATCTACGTAACTTCCTAAAGATTATTTGCAATATCCATGTATTTGCAAAAAAAAAACCCCAACTCACCCAAGCCCTGCATATTTGCTGTGAGTTGATGCAAATGCATGCTTCCAATTTCAAGCAATGAGGAAGAGTTAGAAATTATTGAGAACATTAATTCCTTAAAAGCTTGTTACTGTTTTTTGTATAAATAATTTAGAAAATTAGAAACCCATAAGTCTAAACTTCCCTACCTTTCAGAAATAAAGAAATCTTAGGCTTCCCTTTTTAAAAAGACAATACCAAGGTACTTCTCACTTTGTTTTTAAGTTTTTATTATTTAAATATAATACTTTTGGAAAAAGAACTTTTTTAGGAGTTGTACACCATTATAAGGATTAAAAAGTCCCTATATAAACCTTTCACATTAGAAAGAAGAGAATAAGCATAATTTTGGTGTCTTACAGACTTTGTGGTATTTTCAAAAGCTAACCTAAAGAGAGTGCTGGAATGTTAAATGCAGTTGTTGGAGGCAGTGGCAAGGTCACAGGACTAGGAGACAGAAAAGCTAGATTCTATTCTTGGCTCTGTTGCTGACTTGTTGCCACCCAAATTCTCTCCAGCCCAAGATCCTCATATGCAAGGTGAAGCATATTGATACTTAATTTGGGAGAGTATTTAGAGCTTATGGGGTAAAGAGTACTCAGGATTATTAATGCATTTCTATTCCATGGAGAAAGCCATAAGCCAAAATGAAACAAACAAAAACTCCTAAATAATATGTTACTGTATTTTTATTTTTCCTAGTGAATTTATTATTTTTGATGCATTTAACACAACTAAATCCTCTGGAGAAAATTTGACTTTGCATATTTATGTAACAATGCCTGCTTAAGTGGGCACATATTTATAGCTAATATTTTTAAGGCAGTCTTACTAATACAATGTTTATTTATTCAAAGGGCCCCCTTTCAAACATGAGGAACAGAGATACTGGTTCACCCACTCAGGTAAATGCAGAGCAGCCAAACAAGAACAAGAATCCTAACGTAACATGGCTCTGTGAAGAAGAATCCTTCAGTGACATAACCACTCCGTCTTACAAGAAACCTCTCTATGGCATTTCACACAAAATCACAGAGAAGAAGAACCCACCAGGAGCAGAGCAGTTTGTTTCTTATGAATTGTTTGAAAAAATAAACCCTAGCAGTCCCTCGCATCTTCGGACTTTGAACGATCAACGCAAAAGGGACTCGGCTGCAGCTATTGCCATATCAGCGGCCGCCGCAGATTCTGACCCAAATATATATTCTTTGATACAGAAAATGTTTTACACACTTAACACCCTCAATACCAATATGACTCAGCTTCACAGTAAAGTTGACCTGTTGTCTCTGGAGGTTAGCAGAATTAAAAAGCAAGTCAGTCCTGCAGAGTCCGTTGCAGACTTCAAGCCTCCCCCAGAGTACCAGCTGACTTCTGCAGAGCTCAAACAGATCATGGATCAAAGCACGTCAGGCGGAGACTTGGCTTGCCGGTTGCTAGTCCAGCTCTTCCCAGAGCTCTTCAGCGACGATGAGTTCAGCAGAAGCTGCAGTGCATGCGGCTTTCTCAACAAAAGGAAACTTGAGTCTCTCCATCTGCAGCTTATCCGTAACTATGTGGAAGTTTGTTATCCTTCTGTGAAGAATACAGCTGTGTGGCAGGTGGAGTGTTTGCCTCAAGTCAATGATTTTTTCAATAGATTTTGGGCTCAAAGGGAAATGGAAAACAGTCAGCAAAATGTGCAATCGTCCAGTTTTTATGATTCTGAACAGGTCGAATCCTCTCATTTTATGGAGGATAAAGAGCAGGAGGAAGCTTTGTCCTTGGACAGGAGCAGTGCCATTGCCTCAGATTATATGCTGGATGCTCAGGATCTCAATGAATTTTTAGATGAAGCTTCTTCTCCAGGGGAATTTTCTGTTTTTTTGTTACATAGATTGTTTCCGGAACTCTTTGACCACAGAAAATTAGCTGAAAGGTACAGCTGCTATGGAGATGCTGGAAAACAGCTGCTGGATCCTCATCGGCTTCAGATAATCCGTAGGTACACTGAAATTTACTTTCCAGATGTGCAAGAAGAAGAAGCCTGGTTGCAGCAATGTGTTCAGCGAATAAACGATGAGCTTGAAAATGCATATATGGATGGAAGTGAATGTGATCAGATGAGAGATGACTGTTACGATTCTTCTAGTTTACCAGATGATGTATCAATCATAAAAGTAGAAGACAGTTTTGAATATGAAAAACCTGGCAGACGCTCAAAAAAAATTTGGCTTGTACCCATAGACTTTGACAAACTTGACTTTCCCCCTCCTGATTTTGATGTCCCTGTCCCAGATTACCTGTTGAACAAAGAACAGATTAAAAGCATATATGAAAGCAGTCTTTCCATAGGCAACTTTGCCTCTCGATTGCTTGTTCTCTTATTTCCTGAACTTTTTACTCATGAAAACTTACGGAAGCAATACAACTGTAGTGGATCTTTAGGCAAGAAACAGCTTGACCCCACTAGAATTAAATTAATTCGACATTATGTGCAGATACTGTACCCCAGAGCAAAGAATGACAGAGTGTGGACATTGGAGTTTGTTGGGAAGCTTGATGAGAGGTGTCGGCGAAGAGACACGGAGCAAAGGCGCACATACCAACAGCAACGGAAAATCCACATGCCGGGGCCCGACAGGAGGGAATTTCTCAGCTATGCAATAAACCCTGAGAGATTTCGAGAAGAATTTGAAGGGCCGCCGCTGCCACCGGAAAGAAGCAGCAAGGATTTTTGCAAGATACCACTCGATGAACTCGTTGTTCCTAATCCAGACTTCCCTGTGCCTTCTCTGTATTTGCTGTCTGATAAGGAGGTAAGAGAAATAGTGCAGCAGAGCCTGTCTGTCGGCAATTTTGCTGCCAGGCTTCTTGTAAGACTCTTTCCCGAACTCTTTACTCCGGAGAATCTCAGACTGCAATACAACCATTCAGGTGCTTGTAACAAAAAACAGCTCGATCCTATCAGACTGAGACTGATCCGTCATTACGTGGAGGCAGTTTACCCCGTGGAGAAAATGGAAGAAGTATGGCATTATGAATGTATACCGAGCATTGATGAAAGATGCCGGCGGCCTAACAGAAAAAAGTGTGATATACTGAAAAAAGCAAAGAAAGCAAAAAAGTGACAGGCTCTTTAAATTCCTAACACTTTGACCACTAAATTATTGTCAGGATTATGCTCTGGTTTAGACTGAGGGGCCTGTCGGGAGCTGAGGGTGCTCAGCATCTAGGACAGTCAGGCACTAAGTTTGTTGCGTTTTAATGTGCGTGTTGCGTCTGTGTGGGCACCGCAGCAGTGGGAAGTGGCTTACTACATTTGTACATGGGTAAAGACCATCAGTCGTCGGTAACAGAGCTATCAGTGACTTGCTAAGAGCATGATTTTCACTGGTGCAAATACATGTATTGAAACTGTATTACTCCACTCCCCATTTCTGCATCTTCCTTTTTTATCACTTTCTAATAATAAAGAATATTTTTTTTAATCATTGTGCTCTTCAGGGGCAGTTTTTCATTATTCCCTTGCAAACAGTCTTGCTAGTTAATTCGGAGTTTGAAATTGAAACCTAATTTAAATTTGAAAGTGCCATGTTCATTGGAAATCATTGGAATATTAGACTTTGCTTCTACAGTAATTGCAGCTTCACATTTGTTTTGTTTTTTATGATATTGAGATACTGAAAATAATAATACAGTGTCAAAGAATGGGTCAGAATGGTGTCATTTGCATTTTTGACTGTTACCTAGGTTTTATTTCTAAAACCAAGTATTAACTGTCGAAGAATTGAGATGTGAGCATAGACACAATGTGAATGTTTTTCTTTTTTTTTTTTTATATTGACACCACAAGCTTGATCCTGCCCCTGTGAGTTCTTTTTTTTGTTTTGTCCAGTGTCACTGCTGGCGTGACTGAGGATGGCTCGTCTGAATAAAGCCAGCAGAACAGACCCAAGCCTATACCCGTGGAACATCTTGCCATCGCCTGCTTGCCACTCTATTTGTAAAATAGCAAAGACAACAGCAACAACAAAAAGACCCGAAACAAGAACTTAGAAAAATTGTAGACTTTACTCTCTATCAAAATCATAATTCCAAAGGTTTCCAGTATTTATATTGAATTGCATATATGAAAAGTACATGCAAAGATTGATTGTGTGATAGAATTCAGTGTTTCAGGGTCCCCACATACGAGCTGTGGTAACGTAACTCATTCTTTGCGTGAATGCAGCAGCATCTGGATATTTCAGGTGTAGGGATATTGAACTCCCTCACTTTGCCAAATTGATTTAGTGTAATTAGTAGTTATTTGGAGACATAATTGTGTATGTATAACTTAGGTTCATATGGTCAAGTTTGCATCATTAATATATTCAAGCGTAACAAAGACCACCCAGAACCCAATGTGAATTTGCTGTATGACTTGTCACTGGAGAGTGCTGCTTTAAAACTACTTTTCCTCTTTTTTTTTTTTTCTTTTAATACTGATAGAAATGGTGAGAGAGAGTCAAACATGGATTTTTAAGACAGTAAAGACAGTGATCGCTTACTGACCGTCGCTGGAACACCTTGGAGCAGTTGTTGATGTTCTCTCTGGTCCTTTTTTGTTGTTTACTGAGATGGGTCATAGTATCAAATTTTAAGTCCGTTCCAGTGTAACTTTCTATTTTAGCATTTGTAAGAAAGTATAAAATACTTGATATTTTTACTTCAGATTTTTAGAATTTATTGTTCTTAGAGTCATATTGGTCCCTTTCTTTTAAAAGCAAAACAAAATGTTTTTTCCTAGTGGCAAGAACTAGGAAAAGTATTATGTTAAACTCGAATAAATCATAATAGATAGTAGCATTTGCTCGTTTTCCCTGTATGCTAGCAACATTCTCAAAGAATGTACGAAGAAAGTCATGAATGTACTAAAAAATACACTGATAGTTTATATCCATTAAATCTTTCCTGTTGGTTTAAATAATAGCAGACCATGCACAAAATGGATATCAGCAAATATGGCTATAATAAAATGAAAACATTTTACCAAAGATAAAGAACTGATACCACAGTGTCTGCATCTTATCTTTCATTTTAGTGCATAAATTTAGAAAATTGAATGTATCAGAAACCAAGTCTTTCTCTTGTAATTGTATGCTACCTAGCGCCTCTGTGAAAATTTTTACATGCACTTTTATGGGAGATATAAAATGACAGAAAATATTAACAGCTGCTTAATTTGTTGTTGTGAATGGCTGGCCGGGAGGTAAGAAATACATTTTCTTATCTTAATGTCAAACATGTTTCACCACTTAGTGATGTCAAAGCTCCCAGAAGAATTCAATATATATTAAACTTTTCTACAATTGACAGATGTTACTAGCTAGCATGCAAATTTGAGACATACTGGCGTTTACTGTAGATGTTGACATTAAGTAAAAAAATCAGTCCGTTCATATTATCTGCTAAGTAGTGAAAAAACAATTTTCACCTTTTAAAATTACAGTTTTGAAAGTGGGTATAGAAAGATTTTCATTGTTTTTTTTTCTCTTAACTTCTGTCTAATTGCTGTGTACATTCCTTTTATCTCTTCACAACTCTTTCATGATTTGTTTGATTGTATGTTTTATAACTGATATCAAGAAAATACAGACATATGAATAGTGACATAGTTCACTATTGAAAGCTCTTGCAGTGCATCTGAAGTACAGCCACTTCATCCAGTTGGTCAGTCTTGTAAATAAATTAAAGGTATATTATTTTCATACAAGAGGAATGTTGTCTGGTGATTACTTGAGTATGAGCAGGATTTTTTTTCCTATAAAATCTCTCACTAAGATCTGAGATAACCTTGGCTAATCAGACAATACGTAAATGAAAATACCCTGGTTTGCTGCAGCCATTTAAAAGTATTTTTCTGTCTTTCAGACTTTTTTTTTGTTTAAAAGAATAAACTTGTCCTTTTGAAAGTGAGGCTATGATAGGAAGATTGCTAGGTATTGAAGTGCCATGCACACTCTGACTTCCTAGTGGATGAACATTACTTTCTACCTACCAGGTCAGTAAACCTTGTTAAGGTGAATATCAAGTGTCTCTATCTACTTTTACGGTTTGAATATATCAGCTTTGGATAAGCACTGAATAGCCCCCTTCTAACAGCTTTCTAAAAGAAAGAGTGTATTATATCATAGCTCTGTATTTTGGTGTCTTACTCATTTTCTACAAATTAAAAACTTACTTAGAAGCTCCTCTGTAAGGGATGTAAACCAGCACATCAAAAGGGAGATCCAATATGCATCAGTTATTGCCCGTTAACTGTATTCAGCTGACAGAATCAACAGGTTTGCAAATGAGAGAAACCTTCACTTGAAGTCAACCACTTTGTTATGCTAATACATTGCAGCCACCAAAGTGTTTCATGTTCTAGGAAATGTTTGTGACTGTTTTTTTCCTATCTACAAAATGCATATAATTTATTTCTAGGTACATTTTTTTAAAATCTGTCATTTGTATCTTTTCAATTATTGTTTGATATTTGTTATAGCAGTGAGAAACAAGAGAATTGTGTGCTCGACACTCTACAAAGGCACATCAGGTCTACTTTCATGCTAGAAGGGGCTAACATGAATTATACAGCCCCAAGAAGCACAGAAAATACTGTGCAGGTTTTATGCATAATTTATTTTTATTGAGATTTTGTTTCACTGATCAAAGGGATGTGAAACCACTGGAAAATTCAATATCTTAGGCTTGCCTATACTGAGGATGAGGCACAAATGACAAGTGTTCTTACTTACTATGCACGTTTTAGTTGATGGTACTTAAAATCTGTGGGAGAACAAATGTGGCAGATTCAAGCCTATGATTTTTTCTGAGTAAATCAAACAAACTCCCATCACTGTCATTGCCAAAATTTCTTCACTTTTGACTTTCTGATTTTTTCCATTGTTACTGCAACTCAGCACCAATGCAGTTATGGGGTTTTTCTTAGGAACATTCTGAAAATATCTTTCTAAATGTGCCTGAAGTTGCTTAAAATGAATAGTTGAAGTGATGCTTTAGTTCCGTCTCTTAATTCTCTCTTATGATTGTCTTTGCTAAGAAGACTTTTTTGTCCTAGTAAATACTAAGATAAATTTCTAGTAGTAACAGTGCTTTTGAAATTCTCATTTTACTCCCTCCATTATAAAAGTCATTCATCTGAACTTCTCAGTGGTAGTGATGATAGTGTTAAGTTCTTAAAGAAATTTCTCACAATACATAATACTCATCTTTGTCACAACTCGTAAATCCTCTTTTGAGAGGTCATCTCTCCTGCAGCAGAGCGCTGGCTGAAGGAGCTGCCCTGGGTTGGCCAGTCCCAGTGCTGGAAGCAGATGACTCCTAACAAAATTAGAACTCCATCCTGTTCACAACATTTTCCTTATACCTCATCTGATTGGCAGGAGATTAGCCCTTACACTGTATTATTTTTATCCGGCATACTGCTTTTCATTTTTGTCATTTTCTAGATGCCATCTTTTCTAGTTTGTGGCCAGAAAAGCCTGTGACATGGGCAGACCACTTGCTTACTCCATTTCCTGATCTGATCCATAATGGGGCTGTGGTCCCCACTGGGCATTTTTCTTTCATTAACAAGTCAGAAAGAAGAACTTTGGATTCTCACAGGAAGGGAAGAGCTGTAATAGAAGGGAAATAAAGCTGTTCTGGAGAATATGACATATTTTTCTACTTCTCCTGTTCTCCCCCACCACCAAAGGCAAACAAACCTGTTCCTTTTTTTAATAGGCTTTACTTTTTTATTTTAAAAATTAAGCATTATTTCCCAGTCAAACAGTGGGCAAAATCACCACGTAGCAAATCACACCAAAATATGTGTTAATAGATGGAAACAAAATAAATTGTGATTGCTGAAGACTGGAGGAAGGTCAGCTAATTAATATCTCCACACACAGACACACAAATGTCAAGTAATCATTCCCAATTTCCTTCACAAATTTTATTTTGGCAAAACAACTGTTTGTCATCATTGTTTCTGGAGGTATTTTGTAGTGCTGTGTGTTAGTGCTCACTACCCTGGCAGGCAAAATACTCATTTAATGGTTACACTTTGAGGAAGGTACCACTTCAGTTAGCTCATAAGGCAGTGTGTTAGCAAGGTCTCCAAATGTTTCCTGTGAAAAGAAAATCCCAAGGTACTTGTCAGCAACAGGAGTGAGTCACTCAGTAGGATCACATCCTACATCTGAGATTTGAGCCCGTGTATAAAACCTAGGAGTTTGGTTTTATGTCATGTCATGCAATGCTGTCCCTTGTCTCTCTTGCTCCCTATCTCCCCTTGTTCCAAGAATTAAAAAACCCCAAGGTCTCCTTGAAGTGTTTGTCTGTGCATTGAATACTCAAGTGCTGGAAACCAAATAATTTTTTAGCTTCATCAGTACTGAGATTTGCACAGCTCCCACACACCCCTTTTGCACTGCTTTCCCCATGCATGCGCTCAGAGAATGACCACTGCAATTGCCCTGTGCAGGCTGTTGAGCACTGTAAGACTGTCCTGATACACCACTACTGAAAAAAGACAACCCTAAGAAACAAAAAAGATCCAAAAAATAAACCCCAGGGACACTTCAGTGCTTTTCCATTCTACGGGAAAAAAAAAAAAAAAATTGTCTATTATTTTTGAGGGGCAGAGGGGTCAAAGTATAAACACACCCCCCCCCCCCCCCCCACCGTGTGTTGGTCTGCAGGCAGCAGAACTCAGAACCTGTTCAGGCGTGTTGGTATGTGCCTGCTTTAGTTGGCCAGGCTGACTCTTCTGCCGGACTCGAGTCCAACTCCCGTGTGAGCAATTCCCCGCTAGCCCTTCACAGCTCCTCCTGCACCCTGCTCCGTAATGCAGGCTGGCCCACCTGCAGCAAGTGCTGCAGTGTGTAACATTGCTCCTGCAGCGGGCGAAACACACAGAGCTGTCAGATAATGCTGTGTGCCGTGCCAGTGACAACTGGGTCCTGTACCCACAACCTGACAGTGCCTGCCTCTCACAGAACCAGACAGACTTCTGGATCAGATCACCTCTCCATGCAAGGAGATGGTTGGGCTTGGCATTCCAGGCTCCATGCCTAGCATAAGGTTGGATTCGTCTGTGGTTAATGCAGAGGTGGCCTGGACAGCATATTCTTCTGGGCAGCCTCCAGTGAATGTCTCAAGCTATCTAAACCTCCCTTCATGATCTCTCAGCAGTATCTCTGTGAGGAAGCCCTTTCATGTAGTTCCTCCACCATGCAGACTAAGAATGGCAGATGCCACTGTCCTGGAGCAGGAAATTCATTACAGCAGTGACAGACGGCAGAAGCTGCCATCACTTACCCAATTCACTGTCTATACCCTGAACTCTGAGCAGGAGGAAAAGCATTTGTGTCTCCTACCACTCAGTAGAGATTTGGTAGTTGAACAGTGGCAGATTCTCTGTGTTGGGAAGATCGTTCGAACTTTGGTTCCACAACTTAGTACTTTGCCATGTCATCCGACCAGACACTTGACCATGTTATCAGATGGACTCCATGATCTTGGCTGATGTGGGGAAGATGCACAGCTGATTCCCAGGTAAGCTCATGTATGCTTCACATGCATGCTGTCTATGCGAACCTACCTTGTCTGAAAGGTCCCTGAAGGTCTGGCAAACATGTGGCTGTGATGTGCTCTTCTCGTCACCTCCCAGAACACATGCTGGTTCTGCTCACTTGGCACTCAGGTCAGTCATTAACCAAGCCTTCCCTTCCTTTAGCTCACAGTCCAACCATTTAAAGGCTACAGAAATGAGTGCAACCTGCTCAACAATGCCAGGTCCCAATAAAAGGCTCTGATCAATAGGGAAACTTATCCAGGACAGATGAATGTAGCGAAGTGGAACAGCTACTCCCCTTCCTGCTGGCGTAGTTTTCCTCCAAGATCACCCTGCATGTGATTGAAGCTTTCTTTTCTGAAGCCAACGGGTACAGCTCATCAACCATTTCAATCCTGAATCCACAGAGGCTGCTCTCACCTGTCACAAGACTCCTTAGGAGGTCTGCCTTTCTTTCCCTTTACTTTGCTGATACCACTAGTGAATCGACACTTAAAATCCATGAAAGACTCTTTCTATCTTCATCTGTCAGTGAGGACTTGGTTTTGGTGGCAGTCATAGACTCATGGAATGGTTTGGGTTGGAAGGGACCTTTAAAGGTCATCTAGTCCAACCCCCTGCCACGGCCAGGAACATCTTTCACCAGACTAGGTCACTCAAAGCCACATCAAACCTGGCCTTGAACATTTCCAGGGATGGGGCATCCACAGCTTCTTTGGGCAACCTGTTCCAGTGAAGAACTTCTTCCTTTTGTTCAATCTAAGTCTACCCTCTTTCAGTTTAAAACCATTGCCCCTTGTTCTGTCACTACTGATTCTGTCACTTTAAGTCTCTCTCTGTTATCACTAGGACAGAGCTAGATCTTTACTGCAAGCTCTTGTCTACTTCCCAACAGGCTTTTCCCAGAAGTTCAAATCCATGGTTTTGGCCTAACGTTGTATTCATATTCTGTCCAACTCAAGAAATTATCTGCCTGTGTGCTTTCTTATACCAGCTGATGCAACTTTCCTGCCTATCTTGGATGCCAGGCAGGTGCTGGCTTTTTTTTTTTTTTGTTGCTCTTGGTTTTATATTAGGCAGAAGGGATCCTTTAATTTCTTTGTGTCTGTACCTCGACTATCCCCAAGCCCTGAAGCATTCCTGAGGCTTACAAGTGGGGTCCTACTCTGGCCCTGTAAGCTCTGGTGCGTAAGCCAGAGGTGACAAGCAGCGTGACTGTACACACTGATAAGCACTTGACAGGTAATGAATAGTCGCTGACCAACGGCTGGAGCTCACTGACGTACTGCTCATAACACATCTTTCTACTCGTTTCTCTCAGGACAGCTGGAGACTATGGGAGCCACTTAGCACAGCAATGATAAGTGGGACTGGGGAGCAGAGGATGCATCTCATCTCTATTTCCACAGCACGCGGTGCAAGCTCCAGCAAACGTAGTGGAGACAGCAACACCCACAGTGGAAGTACAGCCTGCCATGTTCCTCTAGGTGCTTGCAATGCGGAATCCCTTCACTTCTGCAGTTTAAGAATGACCAAAATCCCCCAGGAAAGCTATCCAGGATCACATCCTCTTAAGAGCTGATTTTTTAAAAGGTCACTATGCCTCTAAACCATTAAGCAGACATTTCTTTAAGCGTCTACACAACAATTAGAAAAAAAGCCCAAAGCAGCACAGATTTGTAGCTGTGTCTGAAGAATACTAGAAATTATTTCAAATGTCGCACTCAGCAGCCACCACTTCCAAGACTATGGACAGCAGCAGGTAAGGCTTGCTTAAATACAGTCACTGAGTAGCTGTTGGCAGCTAAGCCCAACAGTTCCCACGCACTCCTAACCAGATGAGCAGCATTGCTTCCTCCCGCTTCAGAGACATTTTACGCAGTGAAAATCCAGTCATTACTCTACCAAAGCTTTTATGTGTACCTGATAGTCCAATGCTTCATCAGAGCACTAGGTTTGCTTTGTGAGCAATAATTCCTTGCCTGCCCATTTAGATTTCAGGAACACCAAAGAAAAAGTGCCCTTCCCTGTGGACTCTCCAGACTAGGTAGGGAGCAGACCATGGACTGGATGAACAGTAGCTACCTGCTCCTACTGGCCAGCTTTCCTGAGGACACACAGCTGCGCGTGGCTGTCTAAACATATATAAACGGAATAAAGATTCTGTCTGCACCACAGCACATCCAACAAGTTGCCTGTGTTGGGAGCAGCAGGTGTTCCATGTTACAGGTGACTCCCGAGATGCCTACCCTAAGGGAGAGAGTATTTTCCTGTAGCAATGCAGACATGGGCTTTCCATCACAGAATGGTCTGACCTCTGCTCAGATCTTTACAGACCCAAGTATTAAATATTCTCTTAAATGAATATGTGACAAACTGAGATTTCATTTTCCTCTGCACGGTTACTCGAAGAGTAAAAATGAACAGTACCACACGTCTCCTCACTGATCTGCCTTCTCCACGACAGCAGAGTTACCGGTGCCATGATTCATCCTCTGTCACTCTGAAGTCTCCTGCTTCGAAATACGCAGCTGCGCATCCTTTTGTATTCTCGGTATAGCAGCGGTGTATATAAGCACGGAGTTGGTATTGTTAACCAAGATCAACGTACTAATGAAAAAGGAAGCAATTTTAAGTAATTGGGTTTTTTTAATCCCTATTATCCGTATTTCATTAATCTAGAGATAAAACTAAGAAAGCAGTTCTGCTTGTTGTGATGTCAGTTTTAATGTAACCTTTGTGATTAACAAAACGAGACAGCAATTAAACAGCGATCAAATTAGTCTTTATTGGTTCATTATATATAACACCTCTAAGGAAACTGCCTGGAAATGTAAGGGTTGGATCTTTTGTCCCACGGTACCACCAAACAAAACTAACAGCGAAAAGTGACAGGCTATTGCATGAATATTGATGTACACAGCAGAGGGGATAACATTCTAACAGAAACCCTTAAAAAAGGGTACTTTAGTTTTGTTTAACCAAAATTAGTATTTAACAACAAATACAGTTTTCTGCAAAAGTCTTACACTGCCACATGCAACCCCCCTGTTACTTAAGTACATCCTGTTTGGGCACTTTTAAGTTTTTCCAGCGTCTCAAGATTACTTTGTATTTTTCACTTTCAGTTTTGTTCAATACTTTTTTCAAGACTACTCGCATTACTACAGCGGCTCCTGTTTCTTTATCTTCACCTACTATGAGATCCAGCGTGTCACCAAGTTTCACCTGGAAACAGAAAGAGAAGATGAGTGACTATAAACATTCCCCGGGGAAAACAAATTCCTGCTGTTTATGTACTATTTAAATTTTGTTCCTTTCTTCCTATTTAATATTCTAATCTCACAGGAAAGGTGGAAGGCAGGCAGCACTAGACCCGTGATAGATCCTGCAGCTATGAACTTTTAGGAAAGCCCTGGCAATAAGCAAATGTCTCATGACTTTCTCTGCCAAGAGCTTTACCCTTCCTGTTCTACAACCAACACTTAACTCTGTGAAAAAGGTGTCATGTAGTACGTTTTTATTCCTGAAGGGTGTTTCCTGCCAATCTTTTCATATCTATACAGACACAAAACAGCAAAATGCAGAGTTCTCCCTCCTTCCTTTAAAACAGTTTGAAGCACTTTAAGAAACAGAGTGCTGGTCAGCTGCTTGCACTCCTTTCAAAAGCCACAAAAGCGGTATGCCTCTCAAAAACTAGCCTTAGCTTTAGGGGATCAGGAATTAAAACTTCTCTTCTTTTTGCCGTTTGCTGACAGTAACCACCACCTAGGATCACCCTCACATAAAGGGTGGGTGGAAGTACATTTGTCACCATTCTGGTGAGCTCTGTTGTGAAAGACTTCGGCCTGCAACCCTTCTGGCTCTGCCCCTACCTGTGTTCCTGCGTGCTCTGTCACAGATACAATAACCTTTCCTGAGCTCAGGAAACCTTTCTATCAAACTTTCTCTTTTTTCTTTAATCACGTGCCCACTCCACCAATATCTCAGATTTAATCATTCTTACTCCACCAACCTCGCATCTATCATCACTTCCTTCGGCAAGTCCTGTCCTTGCTGCCGTCTGCCTTCTCCTGACTTTCAGCCTTAGATTTTACTCTCCAACACCACAAGTCTCCTGTCTGCCTTCGGGAATAACACCTTACCCAGGGAATCGCAGCCACACACACACAAAGCTGGAAGTGGTGTTAGCAATGCTATTCATTCACCTTTGCAGAGCGATTTAGAGGGAAAAGAACAGGTCATGCCTTAGTTATTTTCTTGTACTGTATTAAAATATTTAAATTTTAAAAAGTCTTACAGTTCTACTTTTCTTCCATAGTTTTTCTCCATTCAGCCTGAGTTCATTATTGTAGAATGCATCTTCTACTTTACTGAAGAAAAACAAGGTTTTATTGCATTTACAGCATGCAGCAGACCAAATGCAATTGTTTCTTTGCAGATACACAAGAACACCACTCACGTGCAAGACACATTTCCACAACTCTAACTTGCGCATAAAAGGCACCTTTATTTAAGGTCAGGACAGACCTGAACTGGAAGTAAAGAAAAAGTCTTTCATAGACATTAAATGAAATAATAGAGTACAGTTGCTCTGTGCCACAGGTGCAAAGAACAAAAAGCTGTTTCTAAAGACCTGTCTCCTGAATATCTGGCAAATAATGTCCCCCCTCCTGCACCAGCCAGATTAATAACCTTTAATTGATCAAGTTACACTAATATTCTGTTCTAACAACAGTGCAATATGAGGCTTCCGCAGGTTGCATTAGCTCAAACATTACCAGATATTTATCAACTGCACATTTACCTGTTTGACCTAGTACCTTAGGCCTATACTTAACCTCACCTATTTCCACAGCCATTAAGTAGCATATTATTTTATTCCCTCAATCTCAAATTAGATCTTTCTGTATTACTTAGTACAGCATTTTGCATTTTCTTCATGTTAATAGTAATTGATAGAAAACGCCTCCTCAGCAATCTTAGAAATACTGTAGATAACAAAAAACAGAAAACAAGCTGTTTCAAAGGAGGTAAGATGAAACACACAAGAATACTCAAACATCCAAAACGTATTTTAAACAGGTAAAATAGCTACACCAAAACCCCCTCAAATACTGAGTTATTCCAGCAATAAAAAGGTATAAAAACTAAAATTTTAGATGCATGACATCTTTCTCATCAGCAGGTTGGTTCTTTCTTTCATACTTACTTTCTTGCAACGTCTAGACCAGCTTTCATGACCACATCATATCGAAGAGACTGCACTACTTTTTCAAGGTCCTTGTAATCTTTTACTACGTTGGGGTCATTTTCAAATTCATTTTCCAAATCACTTTCCTCTTCATCTTCATCCTCTTCTTCTTCTTCTACAGTTTGTCTGCTCCTTTTAGAACTTTTGTTACTTTTGTTCCGCAGAGAAAGTACTGAGATATACTCTGGAGAAAGTCTTAGTGCACAGAGTTTTACTGGGGAAAAGCTTAAACATCTTCTGTAGTTTACTGTGCTTGCTTGACAGCTACAGAATACATTTCTCCTCCAAGAGAGATACAGTTTATTAGAGGGAAATTTCTCCCACAGTCCAAACCAGATATTTAGTTTTCTAAAAGTAGTGACGGGGAGTCTGAAGCCAGTCATAGCATACCCTAAAATAAAATAAACATTCATATGTAAAAATTAGCAACTGCTTTGACATTGGAAGGATTTTTCTAAGTACAGCACAACAGTTACTACAAAAATATGATTATCTACTTCCCTATAGAGCAATGCATCATCTAAAAGCACAAGGCTCTACTGGCTTTATGATCTTTCTCATCGCTGTCCACGATTACAAAAAGCTGAAACACCAGAAGAAAAACAAACACTAAAAACTCCAGTGGAACACTCTGTTCTCAATTCCTTTTCTGTTGTTTCATATTAACCATCCAAACACACTTGTGGCATTTTCCTCCCTACATCAGAAATACAATTCAGAAAAGATACAGAAACAAACTTAACTATGCCATAAAAAGCATAGAGAATAAGCATTATCATGACTTATTTTCAATAAAAGCAACTTGCTCAATAACGCAAGTGAGTAAACCCCCAGAAGAGTCAAAAGCTGCTTCGCTTCAGTCTCCGCTCAGGCCACAGCACTCCTGCGTGGCAGCATGCTGCCCAACATTCCCGTTTTTCTGAACGGCAAACGGCAGAGAGAAATTCTGGAGAAATAACGCTGCTCTGTGTACTGCAACAGGACTGATGCCAGCAACAGCTGCCTCCTCTGCAAGCTCCCCAGTCCTGCTCCTTTCTGGGGCCATCTCTAACCTGGGACAGGTGGGTGGAAACACTCCCCCAAAACCCAGATGTCCTTCAACACTCTTAGAAATCGATTTACAGTCCTTCCTAGCTAGGTGGAGCGCTGGCTTTTATTGTGGCCTTATGCATGCGGAAACACGTGCTGACTTCAGGAGACTGGAGTTTGTTTCCCCTGCACCCAAGTGAACTCTGCCAAAACCTGAATGCGGAGGGTTGGGGGGGGGGGGGGGGGGGGTTTGGAAGAAGGCCAATTAGTGGCCATAGGAAAATAACCACAACTCCCTTGGCTTTTTTTTTTTAAGTTTAAATTATGTGAACTTAAAATATACGACATACAGTTTAAAATTTCGGATGGTGCAAAACCCACATAAGACTTACGCCTCTCCTCAGTCTGGAGGCAAATTCCTAGAACGGTTATTTGAATGTGTACACAATTATTATTGCTTATTTTTAGTGCTCGACCTTACTCTGCTCTCCAGCGGGCAGAAGCGGCGGCGGAGCCAGCCCCCGCCAGCACGGCCCACGGCACGGCCCGAAGGCGAAGGGAGGCCTCTGCCCCTCACGAAACCGGAGCGCGGACAGGGACTCACCCACCCACCCCCCGCCCGCCCGGGGGGACACGGGGCTGACCGCCGCGGAAGCCCGCGGAAGCCCGCAGCCCCGCCGACGCCAGCTTTCGCGGCGGGGGCCCGCAGGCCGCCCCGGGGCCGGTCCCTGCCCCCCCGTCACGGCCCTGGCTGGCGGGGCCGGGCCGGGCCAGCCCCGGCTGCTCCGGCCGCTGCCCGAGCGGAGGCCGCGGCCCGCAGGCCTGGCCGACGCCCGGCCCCCCGCAGCTCCCCCGACCTTGGAGGCGCGGCGGTGCCCGCCGCTGCCCCGCCCTTGCCAGAGGGGAGGCCCGGGGCGCGGCGAGGCGCGGCGCCGTTACCTGGGTCCCGCGGGCGCCTCGGGCCCCGGCCTGCCGCTGCCGTCCCCGTGCCGCCGCTCGCAGGCCGGAGGCGGAGCCGCCTCAGCCCGGGCTCGGCGCCCTCTGGCGGGGCCGGGGCCCGGCGGACTGGCGGCGGGCGGGACCCGCGCCTCGGGGCGGGAGGGTGAGGGCGGGGAGCCGAGCTGCAGCTGCCTCTGCCTTTCTCCCGTGCCCGCCGGCGCCCGGGGAAATGCCTCCAGCAGGTGGTGAAACTTCCTGACCGCTAATTAATTGGAAAGGCTTGGCCGTGACCGTCTAATCCGAATCCCTCTGTGGCCTGGGTTTCCCCTCTCTTTTATCTTTGTTACTTTCCTGCACCTCGCTCTGTGCCTCTGAATGCTCTGCTCAACATTTGGGAAATTCTCTACATCCATTAAAAAAAAAAAAAGGCGGGGGGGGGGGGGAACAAAACGCAATTCCATCAGATTGGCAGCGCCTTGCCCTGATGGAAATGGCTGTGCAAGGCTCAGGATGATTTTGGCAGATGGGAGAGCTCTTCAGCTTCGAAGTTCTGCTTTAAAACGCCCATCACCTCACCTGACAGACCAGTCCTCCCCTGGAAAATCATCCGCAAATGGGCAAGCCGTGTAACTGTGGAGCCACTGCTGCACAGCAGCTGCGCAATTAGCCCCGGCATTATAAGTGATTGCTTAATTTTACACCTGTATAAACTTTGCCATAAAACACTTGAATGAGAGGTTTTTATGTCAGAGATATTTTGTAATGGAGCAGTTCCTTGGCAAGGCTATTTCTCCTCCTCAGAAACCTTACTGGGAAGGAAGCTGCAAACATCTTTACATATTTTTGAATGTTCCCGTGCCCGGTTCTGTGAGATTCTGACCAATTTCAGTTGGGAATGTAGCTGTTAGCTTTTTATCACTTTTCTTAAAATATATACACATTCTTACTGAGGAAAAAAAATGTTGGTAAGAATAACTTTCTTGAATTCATAGTGGCACATACTGAGTCAGAACAGAAATTAATGTCTGAACAGCGGGGATTCCCTGAGCAGAAATGCCACCTCATTTATGGGGGGAAAAACCCACACCCAAAACCCAATAAAAAACCCCCAAACCTAGCTTTCCATACACTCGATTTTCTTCAGAGCTCTTAGAATTTGATTTGTCTCACATAGGATTAAAGACATGCTCTAACTTTGCTAAGAGTGAAGATAACTTACCCTTAGTAAACCAAGTTGTAAGTGCTAGTGCCTTTCTAGGTTAGTCGGGCATTACACATCGTTATTGCACCTTCATATTGACAGGTGAGCTAAAGAACGTGCCTGAAGTCGCTCTGTCTTTTATATTCTTTAAATATGATGATATGGTGGCATCTGACAAAACCAAAAAGTAATCACTTCATCATTCAGTGTCCTTTCTTGTGGGCCTTACAGTTTGCAGAAGGTGAGTAGCGTGGCACTCAAACAGGCCCGTCTCCAGGCACAGAGGAAATGTAGCTCGGACATCACAAACAGGCATTGTGCATCTGATTTATCTCATCATTGCGCAGCTCCAAACAGAGGCATCACCTCTGTCACACTTGCTTCGTTTTCTAGTCCAGCTACGTGGTACTAGGAAGAAGGTACAGCGTGTCACTACTACATCTCAGTCACAAAAGCAGATGCTTACCAAGGTTTTTGTTAGGATTCCTTCAGCCCTGGACTGTAGAGGAACTTCAGTGTCACACGGGGTCTCCTTGTCATCAGATTCCTTCCATGGCACAGAGTGAGAGGGGCCAGGAAAGCACTTGTCTTTAAGAATTGTACTCTAGTGGTGTGAGGTCTTGGCAACTCCCAACCTGGGTCATTAAGTGCATTTTTTCATATTAAATGAAGTTAATATTCACCAGTCCTACTTCAGTTATATCTGAACTGTAATTATAACCAAAACATTCTGATGGGGTGGAGACCACAGTCTCATTTTCCTCTTCTTCCAGTTTACCATCAGATGGCAGCGAATAGCTCCCTCTCAAAGCTGCCACAAGCTCGGGCTGTGCTCTGGAGAGGCGTTGCTCAGACACAGGCTGGTCACACGTGTATCTGACGAAGGTGCTCTTTACGCTGCTTCCAGGTGCTTTGAAGCTCTTCTTGGTTGCAATCATATGACAGCTCAGCAACATACAGTCAAAAGTTTCAGCTTTGGTAAGAAACAGTGATCACTCATTTCTGGCAGATTAGTGGTGGGCTCTGCATCCTTTTGAAGTTAGGGTGAGAAATTAGTCTGACCAAGACGTATTTTTTCCTCCCATGGCTATTCTCATAGAGTCGCTGCATTTTTTTTTCAGTGGAGTTATCTCCTGTCTAGGAAAAGTAATTTCTCTCTTTTATGGTTTATGGTTTTCGTATTGTCTGTTTCAATTTACTCCCTATGATAGTCACTCACAAGGAGATTAGTCTTTTAGTTTGGATAGCTCAGAGAGAAAAATTCTTAATAGCTTTTGACTTGTATGTTGAAATCTGTGATCGGAAATTCCCCCCCTCACTCCCCACCTCCACTGCCTACGTTTTTTTGTTACCTTTATTTCCCTGTGGGGTCAGTCAAGTGGCAGCAGTAGATCTGCTGACACTCATTGCATCTCAAAATAAAGTCAAGAGCACCATGTTGCCATTCCAGCCCATTCCAGCGAGTAGCTCTGACTAACACTGCAACGCCATCTCACCAGATTACTTGTCACTGCAGCATTACCTTGTTGGAACCACACACCTTTTAAATTACACTGCTTGTTTCAAGGTGCGCTGAGGAGGTGACTGGACAGTGTCCCATGCATCTTTATGCAGCCTGAGAAAACAGAGCGTCCCTGTGTGAGCACCATCATTATGTTTGCCCATGTTCATTTGAATAATGAGCTAAATCTCCCTGACTGCTAATTTATCTCTTCCAGTGTTCCACACCTATTGTAACTGCTTAGATGTTCTCTTTTCTTAGTCCATAGTCTGGAGACAATGCCTCTAGCTTGTTGTTTGCATTCATTCTGTGACCAAATAATCCTGCCATCTCTTCCTCTAAAGCACATCTCTGGAAACTAATCTCTCATCCAGCAGAAGCTCTTCTCCTGACCCTTCCACTGCTGCCTTTTCAGTTGGCACACTGCTCTAAACAGGTTTCCCTTTCTTACACACTTACCCATATCATCCACTGTGCCATTTTTACTGTAAAACATTGATTTAATTCTCTTCAGGATACCTTTAATGTCTCCAACGCCCATGTGCACTGAAACTTGGCTCTTTCTCTCTCCCCATACGAACTTTTTGTGTTGCTATTTCATTTCTTGCAGTAACAACCACATTATGAACTTCTGTCCACTTTTTCCTGCAGTCACGTTGGTGTCCTGCACAGAGAATCCCTTTCCAGAAGTGAGCGAAGTCTTTGCTTGCAGCCTACTTTTTCCTTGAAAACTCATCCTGGACATTACAGATGGATAATTAGATGAGTAAGGTAAGGTGGATGAGTTTCAGGTATTGTTTTGTATTTCTTTAAGTGATGGAGATATAGGCACTTGCTAAAGTAACATTGGGGTCTTTTCCCCCACTGTTTTCACTAGCTGACTAATTTGGCTTTTGTTTGCCTATCCTCTTTTACAGTAGAAGGCCACATTGAACCATAATGAGAAAGAAAATGGAGGTGGGCCGTGTGGACTGATCTGACCAGTGCTGAAGCAGCTGATAGAGGCCACTCTAATAACTCAGAGCATGGCGACCCACCTAAACCAGAAATACACACCTTCCTTGCCAGTGAAAATCGGTGTTACATCAGTGGTTAAGCAAATGGGAGGAAACCAGCGAGTAACTTCCGTCAGTCAGCCTGGTATTCAATATGGCTACTCGGAGATTAAAGGCTCTTCAGCTCGCCCAATCTGGGGCAATGAGATTTGTTTGTTTGTTTTTCCCTGACTTTCTTGTTTGCCAATTATCTAAAACATGATTTTTTTTTTCTGTAGGAAAAGTTAATGTGCTGTTTTCGAAGCTGGGCTCTCAGACTATCATTCATTCTGCAGTGAACATGCTCAGGTCCTGCTGGTTTTGGTTGCTGCTCTAGGATTTATCTAGGTACCACTAACAGTGGGTGGTGAATGCAATAAAAAGGAAAAGCAATCAATTAAGCATTTGTTATTTGAACCTTACTTATTAGCCATAAAGCTACACATTCCATGAGCAAATGTTAATTAGTTTGAATTATTTGTTTACTTCTGTGTTTCCTCTGTGTTCTCCTCAGATTAATGACTTTACTATTCAGAATATAATGTTCTTTCTCTAATTGAAAGTAGCTAATTCAAGATACATGCATGCAAATCTAATGTAATTATTTTCCAATGAGGAAATTTAGATTGTTCCTCCATCTGTGTACAATGAAAGTTTTCTTGGTTTTAAATTATGCTTTGTGTCATGTTTGCTTTTAAAAGCAGAAAAAAGGGCTGTTCTAAGTACTTCAGCTTCCATTGTGGCTAAAGGACAAAGTTGCCTCATCAGCATTTATAAACATGACTGCATTAGGAAAGCAAAATGTATCTGTAGGTTTCAATACACCTTTGGTACTAAAAAAAAATAATATAAACAAAGGGTGGAATAGGGAGGGATAGAATGTCAGAATAATCATCACATCGTAGGAAGATACAGGATGATCTGTCTCCCAGGCAAGTGTGTCCTTGCAACACTTGCTATTTAAGCTCTGGGTGTTCTCATCACTAGGTGACCACTCCTTCTCTGCACCTTGCCTAATGATACCCTGTGACAAAGAGTTCACCATCTAAAAGATACATGAAGTCTTAGCACTCTTAGTGATACACGATACCTGTTTCCTATCAGCAGTTAATCTTTTCAAATCCTAGACTAGTCCCTTTTCCCATTATGAAGCAGGAAGAAGAGCTGCTCTACCTTCTAGAACTTGACCATTTATGCACCTTTTAATCCTATTAGTTCTTATTTTATCTTCTAAAATAAACAGCTCCAACTTTCTCTGTTCCTATTTATCAGATTTCTCCATGGTTCATTTTTGTTACCTTGTTATCGCTCCCTGTCCAGTACTCAAACTAGAAATTACCCAGAAAAGGTTACAAAAGAATAAGTACTTCAGGATGCCGTGCAGCAGCCAGCATTCCATGACTAGGAATGAATTCTGAAGCTCCCTTTTTGTATAGGCTATCTTTTTGACAACTGTGGATAAAAATCTGCCCTGTCTAGTGGCAAAAAAGAAGGCAGTAAGTAAAAATAAAAAATAAGCAAACAATAACAAACAAAAAGGGGAAACAGAAGAATATTAGATTCAAATTGCAAGATACAGATTTTCGATGCTTCTCAAGAGAAGATAAAGACTTCCACTGTTATCAGAAAAAATGCTTGGCAGGCAGGACTAAAAACACAGATCTTGAAATGTGTCAGGGACAGAAGAAATCCCAACAGTCATAAACTAATGATGATGGTTAAAATGATTAATAAGGATGCCGAGATTTTCAGTGAACACTTTTTCATATGTTTGGAAAAAAGCAGGATGAAGTAGTAGTATAATATCAGGATAACTGACTAGCTTTTCATCCACTAGCAGGAGAGGTAATGCAGAACATCACACCCAATGGGAGAAATCACAGTCTTACAGAGCTAGCACTCATGCTAATGGTAAGAAGAACTTGGTTACACTAATTGCAATTCGTAATAAGTCTTATCATGGAAGGAAACTTCAAGGAGATGGTAAAAGTGCTAACATTGCACTGTTGTTCAAGAAATTGAGTGAGATATCTCCAAATTGCATCAGACCACAAACATTATGAAGCTGCTGCTGCAAAAAAAAAAGAGACAAATTTCTTCATCAGCTGATCAACAGAATTGTTGAATGCTGAACTCTCAGCACAAGTAGAGCATGCTACATTGGACAACATGATCTAATGAAGACAGATTTCAGAGAGTACAAAGGGAAGTGACAAAAATGCATAGAAATCCTCTGAAGAAAGGTTGAAGGAACTGAACCTGTTCCTCAAAATATGGGAAAACATAGTGGCAAATGTCTGAGCTAATCATCTACACTCTTTTGATAGTCAGTGAAGAGATGTAGGCATCTCCAGGGTGTGATTAATCTGTTTCAGATATCTATGTTGAAACAAGACAAACTACATCGTAGAAGCACTCGTTTCCCTTCATCATCTATCAAGCGTTTCCAGGGAGACTCACTTAGATGTAGACGGCTGCTGTCATGTGATCCTTCCTTCCTCCTCTCAATGTGAAGCGCTTGATACGTTTTCAACCAGTAAACACTTTGTTAGAAATCTGGCCATCATTATTATCAGTGTGCTTTACTACGGTGATGTAATAAATCATTACTTTAAATTTGCAGCAAAGAAGACTTTGTATTAAGAGAAATGTTCTGCAAAGATAGTTTGGCAAAGAAGCAGAAGGCCTATGGGCTGTGGAATACCCTTCACTGTTTTTTTTTTTTTCTGAGAATGATGTTTAAACCTGCCTCAAATCAGAAGATGGACAAAACTACCTTTGATCATTTTTGCTTCTTCATGTCCATAGACCTGTTCTCCAACAGGTTCTCATGAGTTGAAGGAAAGCTCTGTCTTGGTTTTGTCCCATACCAAGTAGCATGATCCCAAACAATTCCTGAGCATGATTCAGAGGTTGGCCCAAGCCAGGGACAACTACTTACCGACAGGCAGTTTAGATTCAACCACCCTTTTCTGGAGGCTGGGAGAGTTTAATAGTATAGACGTGGCTAGACACATCAGTTGGCCTCAGGGCCAAAGAACAGGCTGTGCTACCATTTAATTTGTTTGTATTGATGTCACCCTAGAGTTTGGTTGACTTAGAGAGAAAGGTGTGCTTTCAAGCAGATCTGAAACCACACCTAATTGTGTAAGCTGACACCATCCCTTGAAGTCTAGCCAGAAGTGAAAAGATCCATGGATATTAGGGCAGCAACTCTTAAACATTTCTTCTTGAGACTGTTTCTGGAATCACAATTTCACTTCTGCTCAAACATCCAGGCTAATGATTCCAGGGCTGGAAAACATGGTTTTGTTTACTCCCATAACTATATACCTCTAATTATGTAGCCTGATGCTTTTTGCCTCTGATCGACACAGAAGGGAAACAGTGGCACTGATGGAATCCTGGTGTAATGAGAGTCTGGACCGTGGCAGCAAGGCCCACGTCTGGAGACGTGTATAGCTGAATCCAATCGAGTGGAGATTTACAGTGCCACCAGTCACACCTTCCATTAAAAGGCCTACTAACATAATATTAATATAAACCCTCCACTGGAAGAGGGAAGGTAATCCTCGATATATATTTCAAGTTCTTACCCAAGACACATGCTAAACAGCTTTGTCCAGTTGTCTAAAATCAGTTTCAACCAGCCAGCTCCCATCAGCTTTTCAGTCTTGTTCTGCAATGATACTGAATGTGCACCCCTAAGGAAGGGTGCTTCAAAAAAGCTGGCAAGTTCTGATTATATGGCTGGAGCTCTGATGCTGCTGCAAGATAGGTCCTTTCTGCTAAACAAGCAGCAAGAGAAGAGCCAGCCTAGCGTATGAAAAGACAGTGTTCCTATACAGTAGAAAATATTGACCTGAGTTTCTCAAGGCAAAATCCATATGGCAAAAAAGGACATGAAAGAAACTTACCACCAGATGGTGTCAGCATAGCTCAGCATGTACAGGCTAGTCTATCGCGCTGGAAAGCTGGATTTCTCTCTTCAAAGTTCTCCTTTGAAAAAAGATGGAGTTCTAACACATACATGCATAACATGGTCACAGATGGGGGTTAACCAAAATAAACCATAATATAGGTCATACCTACAATCTAGGTATAACCCAGGTGAGTACTGAGGGCTGCAGTGCACTCTAGCATGAGCTTAAAATGGGTGAAGAGCCTGGAATGGGCAATAAGTTCCAGTCTATGTACAGCCAAGGAGAGTGAAGAGCTGGATGGGAGCACAGGATCCAGCGATTCTCATTGGTAGTTGATGCTCCTAAAATATTTAAGCTCAGACGGATCAAGACTGGCAGCAAACAGTAACAGTTTACAAGAGTAAATTAATGGTTAAGTCAAAATGAGTTCTCATGAATTCCACTCAATTCCCTTATTTTGCTAAAGCTTGTCCAAGTTTAAACACATTACTTACACATCTCAGAGATTACTTCTCTGCTTCTTTTTATAGATGACTATTTTTTTTTATTTTCTGCCAGTCATTTTAGCTGATCTTGTTTGCTAATGCATTATACAAAGCAGCACACGTTTTGCTTATGATTGCTAGATTGGAAGTTATGACTGTTGCAAAGTTCAACCAACTTAAAAGTCACTGGTGGAATATACAGATGAACTTACATTTAACCTGAAAGATCAAAGTAGTTTTCTCCCTTCTCTTTGTCAAGCTTTCTCATCAAGTATTATGTATTTAACGGGGAGAGGTGCTGAGTAGTATTCTGACCTAGAAAAAAATAAAGGAAGCAGAACAATGAGGAGTTAACAATAATATTTAAGAATGTATCTCAGCATCGTGAAAGCTCTTAGAGCACACTGCTGTCAAGGGATACTTAATTGAGAGAGTATATTGTCTTTTCTGACAGAAAAAAAATCAGAAGTGCCTTTTGGCCACCAGATAGCAGTGCTTCACTTTGTACAGTTCTCAACTCAATTACAGTGTTTCTCATCTCGTAGAAAAATCCATATATTGGGTTCTGGTCTCTTGCTCAGATACATCTTTCACAGACTTCATCATAGACTTCAGCTGAAAAAAAAGTAAAGATTTTGGAATTAAGTGTGCTGATGATTTATGTCTTCAAGAGGAATCAATAATATTGCAGCTTTCCTGAATGGTGAGAGTGGGTTGTAGAAATATAGTGGAATGTAGGCATTATAATTATAATTTCCACTGACAAAAGTTTCAAATAAAATCTTGGGCTTAAAATATTTTTAGCGCTTCTTCCCTGCTGCCAGTACATTTCCTTATTTGCATTAGTATTTCAGGAATATTTCAGAAAGGCATGTTTTTTGGCCTCAGAACATAAACTTAACATAGTTTTATTATTTCAGTAATTTATCATCTCTGCCAAATGTTTTAAAACTTCTGCATTTTTCTTTATTTAAAAGGAACAGACTTTATAATATTATTAGCAAAAGTAAAGATACCCCCATTTTCAATGAAACTCGTTAAAATGCTAAAAGTGCAATATTCTATATAATGATAATTAGCAGTTGTATAATGCTGTGTTGGCTCATGTCACCTTACAAGAACTGTGGATCATCCTTATTTTTTATGTAGTTCCAGACCTCAGATAAGATAAGGTGCACTGGGTAGAGAGAATGGGAAAGGCCATCTGATATGAGTTATTCTCTCATTCTCATCTGTCCCTGCTTTGACATTAACTTATCTCAGCTGCTGCTTTAACCAGCAACAGCCAGTTAAGATCCCTATGGGATCATGCAACAGCTGTATCACTTCCTTTCCTCCCAAAAAAGGCGGGAGAGATTATAATGGAAACCATTTCTGTCAGCTTTGAGGTAGGATATCTTCACTTTGGCTATCGTAGAGCCCTGACTGGATTCCCTTCCTTTTGCATCTCCTCCAGGGGATCTGGTGTTGGAACAGCCTGAGCCCTCACTTTATCGCCATGATTCACGTGACCTCTCACAGGGAGCTTCGCCTTTTTGCAGAGTTAGGCATGTCTCCTGAGCGAAAAGGTGACCTTCCCTCCCGTTTGCAATTTCATTTTAACTGTGACAACTAAAGCAAACTATTTGCAAGGAACAGTAGAAACAGGAAAATTTTCAGCTTTCTCACCTCTCTTTTAAGTCAATCACAGTTTCAAAGAATCATAGAATGGTTAGAGTTGGAAGGGACCTTCAAGAGTCATCTAGTCCAACCCCCCTGCAAGAAGCAGGGACATCCCCAACTAGATCAGGTTGCTCAGAGCCTCATCCAACCTGGCCTTGAATGTTTCCAGGGATGGGACATCCACCACCTCTCTGGGCAACCTGTTCCAATCTTCTACAACCTTCATTGTAAAAAAAATCTTTCCTAATATCTAATCTAAATCTACCTCCCTCTATTTTAAAACCATTACCCCTTGTCCTATCGCAACAGGCCCTGCTGAACAGTCTCTCCCCATCTTTTTTATAGGTCCCCTTGAGGTACTGGAAGACCGCTATAAGGTCTCCCTGGAGCCTCCTTTTCTCCAGGCTGAACAGCCCCAACTCTCCTTTTCTCTCTTCTTATATTGCTATAATAATGAAAACCTATCTTCTGCTAACCAGCTTTCAGCAGACAACGAGAGGATGTTCAGAGACATAAGACCCTCCATTTGATGACTATTCCCATAGTTGCTCTATAGATGGACTATGCCTCTAATAGTTAGGAACTGGACTCTAACTATGACCAGGGATTTATAAAAAAAAAAAAAACAGGGAAATGTTACTTCAAGAGTCCTTCAGGCTTCATGTAGCTCTCAGATCTCTCATCTCGGTACAGAATAAAGATTGATATTTTGGGTGGCACAGCTTGCAAAATGCCTTTATTCCTGGAAAAACAAAGTAATTGTAGCTCTGTCAGGCATTCTGAAGCAATTAGTGTGGGACTTGGTTTAAAATTACATATTTCGCCTAACACAAGTCCCAGCATTCAGTTCAGTGGTGCATCATTGACTGTGCTTTGGGACCGAGTTGTAGCAATGCCCTCGGAAACTTCTGGAGAGCAGTCCTGCCCCTGCAGAGGGCAAATGGGCTACGTAGAGCTGAACGTGGATATCTCCTCCTCACACTTAGTTCTGAGATAAACATGAACGTGTGCAATCTTGAAGTCCATTGATTAGTCTGAGCTAACAGGACATCTTCCTCTTCTTTTAAATGGAAATAACCACTTTGTCACAATAAAATCAGCACGTCAGTGTCTCTTTTTGCAGTTTATAAAGTGGACAGGGAGTATTTTTATTAATCTGTCTGTACACTGAGACACCTGACTGATTTGTTGAGGCACTGAGAGAGTCTATTTTCAGTCTCCTAAGGGAGGAGATACAATAGTTCCTGTGCCAGAAGCTAGAATCTTACACAGGCAGAGGCTACAGCTGGGAGAACCTTCTGTTCCACTTGTTTACCCAGGTTCCCTACTCTTTAAGAATAATAATAATAAAATATTTAGATCCAAAGAGTGCTTGAAATGGCAACCTGTGGTCTGAAGTCTGAGCAGGAGTGGTATGGCAGCTCTGAACAAGATGGGATCTTATCTCCCTCGCCTTTTCACCCACTGTTGGCATCATTTGGAAATACTTACAGCCTTCTTTGCCTTTCTTTACCCGCTTGTAAGCCCTCAACGAGGGGGAAACCGAGCTCCCGTGCCCGTCGAAGAGAGGCGATCAGGGCTCCCGGAGCAGCGGAGCCCTCCGGGCGGCGGGGCCAGGGGCGGAGGGGGAGGCGGTGGACATGGAAGGGCGGGAGCAGAGGTGTTACGGGGAGGAGGAGGAGGATGAGGAGGAGGGGGAAGGCGGCGGCGGGGCGTCACGTCACGGGAGCCCGCGCTGCCATAAAAAGGCCGGGCGCGGCGGAGCGGTGCATCCCTCTCGCCCGTGGCCACGGCGGCAGGAATAGCAGCGGGAGCAGCGCGGTGGGACAGCAGCGGACGGGCAATGGGGACGGTGCTGGTGGCGCGGCTCGGCCTGGGGCTCCTGCTCCTCGCCCTCCTCCTACCCACGCAGGTGAGCCTCGGGGAGCGGCTCGGCGTTTCCCCGCCGCCCACTCCCTCTCACGAGTGTGAGGAACGGGAGAGCGGCCGCTCCGAGACCCTCCCTTGGCCTCCCCACCCGCGGCGGCGCCCCTCGGTCTCCTGAGAGGCGAGGGGCGGGTTTCTCCTGTGGGGAGCCGTTGGGCGCGCGCCCGTTGGGGCTGCTGCCACCATCTCGTCGCCCGGAGCCCGCCGTGGCGACCCGCCCGGGGCGGCCGTGGGTGGCAGGCAGCTCCTCAGCCTCCGCCCCGGAGCGGCGGAGGGGGCGAGAGAAACGAGCCCGGGCCGCCGTGACTGGGCAGGGGCCGCGCCGCCCGCGGGTGAGCTCGGCCCGCGGCGAGGGAGGGAGGTGGGCTCGTCCCCGCCGGCCGCCCGAGCCCAGCTCCCCGGGACGGCGGTGCCGTAATTACCCCAGTCAAATTGAAAAATAATGGAATTGGAGTTCGCCGCCTTTCCTCCCGTGGGATCCTCGAGGGAAAGCTGTGGGGTGAGCGGCGGCAGAGAAGCGTTCATTGTTCCCCTCGCTGAAAAGAAGGAGAACGATCCCTCCAAACCCGGCTTAGCTCTGGGTTTTCCAGCGGGAGGACAACGAGACCCTGATCTGAATCCTTCCTGGAGCGCGGGGTGCTTTGGGTCCGGCCCGAGGGCTGGGGGCACGGCAGGAGTGGGGGGGTTTCGGGAGACTGGAGGCAAAGGGGTCAGTCTCTTGCTGCTGTGCTGGCCGGCCCTCCCCCGTAGTGCCAAGGTGATGAGCGCTGTGGTGGTTTGCTTTTCTGTAAGCAGGGGAGCCGAGCGGGGCTCCCATATACCGGATTCTAGAGACCACCTTTTGAAAAGGGTCAGTAATATAACATCGTAAAAATAAACAGCAGAGGGATCGCTGGAGATCGTTTTAAATATTTTTCCCCCTCTGCTTTGTCTGTAAGGAGGGGCGTTATCCCTTCTCCCTTGCGCTCAGTGGAGTCTTGCCCTTGGCAGTGATGAGAGCAGGATTGGATCCTTTGGGTGACCGGTATTTGCCGTACGCTCGTGAAGATCTATCTGGGGTCCCATCTACCGTGATGTTGTGGAACTTGGCTCTAAGCCCTTCCTCTTCCACAAAATAATTACCTAGAAACTAGGCTTTCTGTTTAAGAAAGCTTTGAAAATACATAACCAAGTGTGAAACAGCGATGGAGACTTTGTATGAAGACTGAAAAAATTTCAGGGTGGGTTGAGACTTGCCTCAGCTCTAGCTTGTGGGTTATTAACTCTGCAATTCATTATTGATCACTTTTGGACTGGTTTCAACAGAAACTCCCACACAGCGGTTTTTATCCTGCAGTCCTAAATTGCTTCCAGCATGTTGCTGGTTGCCAAAAACCCTAGCTACCAGAAGCTTTACACTATCCTAATATTTTTCTATTATATACTTTTTTTTTTTTCCAGTAGAAAATAATTAAAGAAAATGCTCATGCAATTTTCTAAAACTTAACATTGACTTCATGGCTTCAGCATTGGGGGACTATAATAATTGTTTCTGCTGAAGAAAACTAATTTTCACAGCAACACTAGAAATATGATACAACAAGGACACCTTTTATGGAGAGAATTCTTTATTAAACTAACTGCTCTTCTTTTTAAAAAGAGATATTTGTTTTTACTTCAGCTAACTCTCAGATCTTACCAGAAGGCTCTGGTGTAATACAAGTTTGCTGCCACAGAGCTGAAGCCAAGCTTACTAAACTATGCTCATTTTTGGGGAGCGGAGGATGTGTGATTCTCGCCCTTGTTTTTCATCCTTGTGTATCACGTACTTTTTTTTTTTTTTTCATGGGAGGAAAAGAATACATTAGCTTTGGAAGTTGTTTGTTTGTTTTACCTCTGTGTGTGTAGGAAATAGCTTGATACTGAAGTTACATAGAGTGCACACTTTTGTTCTATTGCTGTCATCCACAGTTATGGGAGAAAAAATTATTTTTTTTGATTTTTTTGCTTTCTGTCAGCATTTTTAAAAATTGCTAATAGTCTTTCCACTGCGTTTCCTATTTGTGTGCTCTAGCAGGCCGATAGGTTATGATTTAATCAGTATAGTTCCCTTGTGTGAAGTTCTGTGGTTCAGTACTACCACAGCAAAATAGAAGACAAGAGAGGCTGAAATATTAAGTCCGCTCACATAAGCCCCACAATTGCTTGAAAGGAATCTCCAAGCCAGCCACAGAAGCAGTATCAATAGTTTCTTCATATTTTTGTTTGTGGTTTAGTCTGCAAAGTCAGTGAATTCATGCAGTTGTCTGAAAGTTTGTGTTTCTTTCTTTTTATTTTTTTTTTATTTTAAGGTTTGTCTTTGCATAGCTTTACATTTGCATTTCTTCTAGTGTGAGGTTTTTTTGAAACCTACTTCTTTATTCTGTCCTTTGTTTTGGTAAAGTGATAGTTATGTAAGAACAGAAAAACACTTAGGAAAATGTTAGATTTATTTGTTTAACAAATCCCTTTCTCTTTGTCCTTAACTGCACAATGAGAGGCATGAGCAATTGTGTGTATCGTATCTGAGTGCTGTGACTGAGTGGTGCTACACATTGTTCATTACTACTAATTTGTCTTCTGTTTAAAAAAAAAAGCAAAATAACAAAAAACCACCTACAAAACCTCATTTTTGTTATTCCCCCCACTGCATTCTAGATCTACTGCAATGCCAATGGAACCAGTCCAACACCTTCAAACAATTCTTCAGCGAGTTCCATTTCTCTGTCAACTGTCACAAATTCAGTGAACAATACCACCACTCAGGGACATGGAAATTCCCTCCACTCAACCACAAGTCTTTTCATTCTCTCAGTTTCTCTTCTGTATTTTTGCTGTTAAGAGACTCTGGCATGGAAATGGCTACCACTCCCCGCCCAGTTTCCTGAACCATCTGAGATGGCAAGATCTCCGACCCAGCATGAAAATAAATCGGTCCAAACTCTACATCAAACCAGCTTGGTTCCACTCCATACTCAAATTAGTACCAGTCTGACCTAGAGAAGCACTCAGTATTCTGACTTTCCAAAGCTAACCAGTGTGAAAAGACTGACTTCAGCAAGGAGGTAAAACAACGAGCTCTTTCACCAAATGAGTTGGAATTTGAAAAACGAGATGGAAGCAAAAAGAGACAGTATTGACAACCCCTGATTTAAAGCTGAGAAGAAATGCAGTATCTGGTAGTAAGGATGGATGATAACACTCCACCAGGAAAAAGGCTAGAGGGTTTACCTAGCATTTAGAATAAGGACTTGAAGATATTTGATTTTTCCATTTAAATTTGTTAAAGTCAACAGGCTCATGGAACCACTAAAAAACACAGAAAAGCTCAAGTGGTTCTGTTTCTCACACAGCCTATACAGTTACAGCCTATGGGTAGTAAGATGTATATACAAGAATCAAGATATCAGTGAAAAAGGTTTCTTCTAGATTTCATTTGTATAAAATTGTTACAAGGCTAAAATAGAATACTAAATTTTTGTATGAATCCTCTTATTTAACTTCTGAGTCCTAACCAAATGGCTAGCCAGGCAAGGGTAGTTTTGAAATGGCTGAAAAACAGTTTTCAGAAGAGTTGAGTTATTTACAGTGGGAATTTGGCATTTTATTTAAATTGTTTGTATATTAAACCATATGTGCCAGAGGATGGAGGTGTGGAAACATTGGGAAAAGTACCAGGAGCTTTTTGTAAATGACGTTCAGACAAAAAAAGTCAAGGGATAAATGTCTCCTCTTTCCCCTGTTTCTCCTCCCAAGTTCTACAAGTTGTATAAATTCTCTTTGCTCCTGGAACTTTCCTTGATTATGAAGGATATTTATGGAATCTTCTGAGTAATATTCTAGTGCTGCTTTTTTTTTTTTTTTGGCACAAGGTGAATAACTTACTGGGGTTTTTTTTGTTTGGTTTTTTTTAAGTATTTTAATTGTGATAGTTTACTTTAAACATGGGCTAATATTTACGGTGGGGAGAAGGAATGGGGAGAGGAGAGCAAAACGCCAAAAATAAAAAATTAATTGATTGGGTGTTTGGAATATGAAGACTGGAGTCTTAATTTAATTGCTGAATTTAAAAGTTACCTTTGTAAATACTACTTTTTAAAAATTTTCTGAATCAAAATTGCTACACTTGCACAGATGGTTTCTGTATCATCCAATACTCTAGATAATAGTTTCTGGTACTTGATCAAAACAAGCTTTGTTGAGGAGGTTCAACTACCTTGATGATAATACCTTGTCAAAAAAAAAAAAAATTGATATGATCACATGTGAGTATACATGATCATATCACTGTGTATAGTTATGTATCTCAGTATAAGATCATGTCAAACATGAGTGGCTCTCTAATTTTTTTTTTAAATACACATCTGTCTTTCAGTTACATTACCAGCAATACAGAGTATCGTATATTAATAGCAAACTAACACAAATTCATGTTGGTGAGTGTACATGGACATTTCCTTTGCTTATCATTTGTATCCAGTAAAATGTTAATGATTGTATTTTTGTGTTTGTGTAATTATGCTTTGATTTATTAGCTACTGATTTTCATTGGAAAAAAAAAAAAAAACAAACCTGTAAATAAAACAGTGGACAGGCAATGCATTCTGGATGCACTTCCAGACACTTCTATGAAAATTTGTAACTTGCCTGCATAAAGTGAATGAACTGTTAAGCAAGACAGTATACGTGATTAAAAACCTCAAGGTCTAGAAATGCTGAAGTGTAATTAGTTTTATTTCTCTGGAAGGTTTATTGACTCTGGGAGTCTGGATTCCACTCGGAAATCAATGAGTGAGATTTAGTTAACATCCCTAGTAACTGTAGTAAGTTTTCTATACTCACTACAGTCCCTTCCCTTTCAAAGTATTATTATGCTTTTGTTTTAGACAAATGGTTCTTAAACAGAGTTCTCCTTTGTTTCTTACTGTGGCAATGAGTTATTTTCCTTACAATGGCTAAAGCTGGTTTTCAGCTTCTGGTTATCAAGTATGTGAATTAACTGCTTGAGGCTTCTGACTCCCACAGACTCTAATACAATAAGAATATCCTAATAATTCCAGTTTCACTATGCATGATGAAGGACAGAGGCTGGAAGAGGTAGGAATTTGTGCAATATTTTGCTGAAAAACAAAGATTAACTGGGTGAGAATTCAAAACCAAATAGTGGCAGTTTGTGACATTCCACAGCTGTGTCTTCATTATTTTTTAGGTGTACTCCTTTCCAGTAACCTGTAAAGGCCCAGCGATATTCTGAGTGGTTATCTTTGCTCCCTGGACGTGGAGAAATGTATTTAAAAATGCCCAGCTACTTAGGCGTGCCACACCACAGTCTGCATTTTTCAGTGGGGGAGAGGCCCCTGGAGAGGCCTCCGGAGGGAACGCCGCGCGGCCGGCCTCTCATTGTGTTCCTTTTCCAGGAGGCTGAACAAACCCGAGGAGCAGGGTGGATTTATCAAAGCTCCCTGTTTGAATATATCTTGGAAGCTGCAGGGAGTATGGGAGCACATTGTTCCTTTGTTTAGCTTCTCTCTGAATGCTCCAGAAGAAAGCATGGAGTTAAAATATTAACCAACCATTACCTGGCTGTGTATTTTTTATTTCTTTTTATTTCTTTTTTTTAAAAAAAAAAAAAACAAAAACCAACAGAAACAGAATGGAAAATAGACTCTCTCCAAAGAGAGAGAGAGAACAAGAAAGGCTGCAACAGTGGACCTTAAATCCATGGTATACCAGTAAAATAAATGAAGTATAGGAATATGTTTGAAGTTTAAGTTTTTGCAAAATATTCAAATAGCTTGTGATGGTTGGCTTATTTGGTGGCATGCCTTTTTTCCTCTTTTTTTTTTTTTTTTCTTTTTTTTTTTTTTTGCTCCCCCTCCCCCCCCCTTTTTTTTTTTTGATGAGATAGGGCCAGATTGCTTTTTAATAGCATCTAAGCATATTTAAACTCTCTTGAGTTTCCCCCAGCCCAGATGAGTGATTTAGAAAAATGATCTGGTAACCTTTGTTCCATTCCATCACAGAACAATTGAGTCAGTGATGAAGAAATCCACTCAGGGAAAGAGGACATGATGGATTTATTTAACAAAATGGGAAGGCGGGAGGGAAGGGAGGAGAACGGAGCCTACGCACTTCACAACTATTTAATTTTTTAAAATGACACCTATAATAACTGGAACCAGCTCTTACCTATGCCTCTCACTTTCATGAATCTGCCCAGCTGGCATGTGTCTGGATAATGTATATTGCAATGACCCTGAAACAATTCAGCTTCTGTTTAATGCATGGCACTGCTTTCCTTGTAAACATATGCTGGCCACATATGTCCTGAATAAAGTACGGTGTTATCATTTGAATGAAATACCCTAAAATGAGCACTTACAGTTTGTGTGCAGCCTACTGTGCATTCCCTCACAACATCATATTCTGAATAGCCCTTAAGGGTTTTTTTAAATTGCAGTTTCAGTTGGTTTAGAAATCTGCAGGGACTTTGAATGAACAACTTTCATTCAGCAAAAATCTCCACAAGGTGAAGTATTTTGGGCCAGATCCAATGCTGTTATACCCATAAGCTTCTGCTAGTGGCTTCCTTGTTCTCAGCAAAATGAAATCCCTCGGCCACTTAGCATTTGCCTGCACAATGCATATACTCTCGAGCTAGCTGGAGACAGTAGTGTAGTCCCAGATGTCGTTAGTACGGTATTCCTTAGGAAGTCATTTCTCCCGAGAGCAGTCCTTACGCAGCCCTTGGCCTGTGGAAGGATTCATGAGCAGGAGCGCTTGCAGGGCCTGGCTCTTTGTCACGCACCTTTCCAAGCCAGTGTTTCCCTGCGCTCAGGTTACACCAGGCTCTGCAGCAGAGCTCACAATGACACCTTGTATATGAAAGCCAGGACATACATAAACACGCATATATTAGAGGCAGTTTGGAGCGATTTGCACTTTGTGTGCCTTTGGGTTTCGTAGGGATTTGGTTTCCCATACATGACTGAAATGATTTAGGTAGCAGGCTTTATCATCCAGCAACTTTATTTTAATAGATACAATTCCTGGTTTTGCATTAAAGATAACTTTGAAATAGTATCTGGCAGCTCTCCCTCTTAGGAGCACAAAGCTCTTCATTATAGAACACATATTACATTTTGTGCACTGTACAGGTCTACCGTGCCCTGGCAGATGAAGAGGCTAGTTGCTTTAAATCCATCATTTTACCTGCAGCAGTTTAAAGAACAGCACTAGGCTTTCTGCAATACATGCTCCAAGAGACGATGTTTTCATCCTTATGCAGTAGCCTTGGGAAAGACACTTGATCCTTACTTTGGTTATCAGCCTTCAGTGTTCCAAGTGAAGCCCTCAGCATCCTGCTGATGACTGCATAATTGCCCTGGCTTAGTCTCAGCAAAATGTTTGGAATGAATGACCTGGAGCTGAAGAAAAATCATGATCAATTTTATACAGCCCTACCAAAATCCTAAACTAACAAAATCTCATCTATGAGGGGTCACTCAATTCTCTCTTGAATCCAGCAATGCACCCTGCAATGTATGTGCTACAAGTACGTGAACAAAACATTTGGAAGCTTTTCAGAAGCGACCCGGGACTCTTTCTGTTATGTTTTCAGCTTAGCAGGAGCTGTGTTTTAACAACTGATGGGTGTACAATATAAAAATTGAGCATGCAGCAGAATTAAATCGTGGTCGCTTGGTTTTGCTGCATAAACTGAATGATCACATTCCACCAAAATCTCTCTTGAATGACCTAGTGTGAAAAGTATTCTTTATGTGGCACAACGGTTAAAGGAAGCAATGCCTCTAAAGCAATTGTTCTGTTTCCCTCTTTTCAACAACTCTCACTGAGAACACAGCCTGGACTTTTTTCAGATCGCTTAGTGTGCATAGTTTAGATTTAAAGTTTGTGTTCATTATACTGAAATATGTAAACTGCACATGACAAAACCTGTGTATTTTTTCTGCTGAGTTGTATAAAACACAAATGTTTTTGAGGGGTAAGATGAACTTTGACACTGGAGGAGTATATGTACCAGACTATAGTAACAAATGCATAGTCTGATTGATTAGACTGGTAGGATTTGAGGCTGATTGAGTACATCCAGCTAATTATAGCATTCAGAGCCATAATAGCAAGGATTAAAACAATTTTAAGAAAAGTAGAAACCATGTTTTGAGGGCCCTCATTGTTTTAAGCGTCCCAGAGAATTTCCTCTGCAGCAGATTGCCTGGTGGCTGTTCAGTTACGAAGCCATTCTGAGCCCTGTTAATAGCATGAAAATGGACTTGATGGCATCTTTGCTCTAACATGGCAGTTTCAGTGTCTTAATGCTTAACTACAAAGAAGTTTTTGAATACTGAGCAAGAAAAGTCCTTTGGCAAGACTGTGAGAGTAATGCAAAGCCCTGATGGCATTATTAACCTGAGACATGATGATGATGTTTGCTGATGACATTTGCTGTCCTGTATCTACTATCTACAATTTTTTTTTTATGTCTTCTAAAACTTGCTGGCATTTAATATCTTTTTGTAAGTTTCCAGTAGCATCTTCAAATTCCTTTTTAAGGCTGTTCTCACGACTCTGATTTTGTTATCTTTCCTGTTTCAGGAAACTAGCAGAGAACTACATGCAACGCAGCAGATTTCTTCAACATGGAATTAGTCATTGCCTCCATTCCAAAATTCTCAGGCTTCCGTAAGGTGTGCCCTCTTGCAAAGTGCTACCAGTAAATGAGCCAATGTGAAGCATTACTGGGATGACAGACTTCTTTTTTTCCCTGCTGCTCTGTGTTTTTACTGAAAATAAATTATCAAAACAACACTCAGTCATTTTCAGGACACAATGCAAACTCTGCACTAATTTAGCCCTGTTAATCTGGTGCTGATCGAAGCCCTTTGCCACAGTATGACAGTGAGCAAAAGCACATTGCTGACATGGTGGAGGAACTGGATGACAGGTAAAGCATCTGCACCGACTCCGGTGACCTGACCGACATGTCAGCTTTGATCCCAAAATGTGGGATCTAATCTGCTAGGGATTTGTGGATCTCGCCAGGTAGCTGATAGGGGTCTGTCACTTTAGTTGGCATTTCGATGTATTTCAGCGTTACAGGTCTGTTTGTACTCAGCAATGCAGGCTGATGTTGTTCAACTTCTGCTTCACTCTTTTTTTTCCTCCAGTCTTTATACCATGTGTGCCTCAGAGCAGAGGCAGTCATTGCTGAGCGTCTGCAAAACTCCTACTGGGCATTAGCTATTCGTCAGCAGGTTTTACACTGCTTGCCGTAACAGCAGTAATTAAAGCCCAGGTCTTCAAAGGTAATTTGGTGCCTGACTTCCAATTCCTATTGAAATCAGTGTCCTTGTGGGTTGTAGTCTGACTACTTTCTATGTAAAATTAGTGTCTGCTACTGAAAGCTTTCACAGACCTCATAGGAGCTCTGCTTATTTTTCCGGGAAAAAACAGCTAAGCCGTGCTCTTTTTTTTTGCTTTACTTGCCTGCTTCTTTCTAGAACCTGTGATTGCTATAGCAGGAGTGTTTGGAAATATCCTTCCATTAAGGTGGTGATATTCATCCTTGCTATAGCAGGATGGAAGTTTTTTCAGAGTTCACCTTTGCTTGGTCTCTGCAGCCTTCCTGCACTCCTTCCATGGGGAAAGGCCTGTCCCAGAGTCTCACATGTTGGGGTCAGCACCGTCCCAGAGCAGCCACGCTCCTTTGGTGGTTCAGCCCAGGGACAGCCAGGGGCCTCAGTCAAGCCCCAAGTTTGGGCTTGAGCCAGTCATTGTGCTGAAGACCCGAATGATGGGTTTATACTGATTTCTGAGAAGAGAGAAGGAGGGGCTGAGCGAGAGGCTGATGAACTGGGAATCTGGTAAATGGCATTCTCTTCCATCTGGACTTTTAACATTTTATTTCCAGTAACACTGAAATACTTGTACTTACTCTTACTTATCTTTTATATTTTTGTAACACTATAGCCAAGTGCCTTGAGATGGTCTCAGCTCTGAAAAGCCTGCAGTTTGTCTTCAAAAAAAGATACAGCAGATGTGTAGACAAGGAAAAATGTGATTCCTCATACACTCAGCACACCCCAGCCCTGGGGATGTGAAGGTGATGGGTGCCCTCTCCCCTCCTCACCTCCTGTTTGGAGCAGACAGGTCTCCCTTGCCATGCAAGCCACCCTGAGGCGAGAGGGAGCTGCTGGCTGCAGAGAAGGAGCAGGGCAAACACCCAGGGTGGGGATCACAGCAGCAGCGGAAGCTGAAGCCAAGGGCAGGGAGTGCCCAGGTTGCGCGCCCACAGGGAAGCCAAGGCCCATGGTCATGGCATGCACTTCTGAACTCATCGCTGTTCTTTACTCGCCTCCCATGCGACCACATTTGCAATAGAGTGTGCAGTTTGGGGACCCCCCGGTACAAGAGCAGACGGGGAGAGGCCAGAGGAAAGGCGCAGCAGTGGTCTTGGCTCTGCAGTGTGTAACGTAGGAGGAGAGGCTTGGGGAGCTGGGATTGTTCCGCCTGGGAAAGGGCGGAAGAACTGGGATTTAATTGCTGTCTCGCACGACTTAATGGTGGGGTGGCGGTTGTGGATGTTGGGAAGAGGACAGGGCTGGGATGGCAGGTAGTGTGAAAGGGCAGGGTCATGGAAGGACTGAAAAAGAAAGGTCTGAAAAAATGCTTATAGCAAACTCATCAACAGAAATCTTACAAGCCCCAAAGAAGGCCTGTGTCCAGTTTTGGACATTGCAATAAGCAGATAAGAACTGGTAATTAATTTTACCAGTTGAATTGAGTAGAGCAATGAAGTTGTATTGTAGATACGAAAGTAGAAAAAGTGGAGCACTTTCAATTGCTAAAAGAGAAGTGGGAAGCATAAAGAAACCTGCACGTAAAAGACATTTAGATAGGGACCAGCCTGTCCCTCCTGTGTGCTCTGAAGTCACACACTGAAGCATTGAGCTAAATTGCTGGGGGAGCATGTGGGTGTTTCTGAAAGCAGGTCAGATAAACATCATAGTTTAGATCTGGCTGATGGTACCTTTGGGCAAGGGGAGGGCTGGATGGCCTCTCACAGCCCTTTCCCCCTCTCTGATTCTAGGATAATAGTGTAGATGCAATTCTAGAGCATGAAGAGCACTTGTTACGAATCCCTCCTTTTCTCTCAACAGAAATTTTATTCTGTGTAAAATGTCCCTTTAAACCAAAAAATTTGAATGGAAAATGCAGAGTCACTCTGGTTTCCCACTTTTTCAACTGCTGCATCCCTGAATCAGTTGCTTGGGTGTTGAAGTTCAGATGGATCCTCTGAAGTTTCGTAAAGGTCTTGTCAAGTGGATAACACAAACCAGCTTACATGTGGAAAGATGGGGAAAAACTCTTCAGTAGGGCCTGTTGTGATAGGATGAAGGGTAATGGTTTCAAAATAGAAGGAGGTAGATTTATGTTAGATATTAGGAAAAAATTTTTTACAGTGAGGTTTTAGAACATTGGCACAGGTTGCCCAGAGAGGTGGCAGATGCCCCATCCCTGGAAACGTTCAAGGCCAGGTTGGATGAGGCTCTGAGCATCCTGATCTGGTTGGAGATGTCCCTGGTCCTTGCAAGGGGGTTGGAGTAGATGACCTTTAAAGGTCCCTTCCAACCCTAACGATTCTATGATTCTATGATTCTATAGTGTCTGAGTGAGACTTTATCTGTCTGTGTGTCCAGCATAGAGACAGGCTCTTTTTCTCCACTGTGTTAATGTAATAAATACAGCCACAGGTTCCTGCAGGTTTGTGGTTTCATCATGTCGTTTTGTCCCCTTTGGTGTCAGTTGTCAGCAGTCAAGGGAGGTTTGGAAGTACCTCTCCTCAGCTGGTGATAGCAAGACTTGTGGATATCTCCAACTCCAACCCATGCCTCCAGTTAGCAAACCCTAATAACTAGATTGTCCATCCAAGTGCTTGGAGTAGCGCTATACTGGGTGTGTTTGAAAAAGGGCTAACACAGCTCCACTGCAACCCTAACCACCGGAGGTGCTGGGCATATAGCCATGCATCTCTTGCACAAGCAGATGCTGGTCTTACAAGACAGGAGGATAAACTTCACCTTGCACAGGATTCCTTGGAGTTGGAGCTCTGCAAAGTGTATGTCGAGGAGGCTGGTGTCTCCATAGCTGATGGTAAATGGATTCCGTCTTTACCTTGGGTCTGAGGTGAAGCTAGTGTAGTGGGAGACAAAAGGGCAGAGCAGCCAAGGATTTGGGGGCTATGGAGAAGGGTTTCAGCAAATAACATGGTCATGTGGGACTGGCAGAGTTGTTACAAGGACAAGGGGAAACAAAAGATAGCGTGCACGGGTAAAAGTCAGATAATTTTAATGGCGCTGCAGAGGGGGGATAAGGAATTGTTATCAAATTACAATTTCACTGCTTTTGAAGTTAACTTCATTGCCCTCTGATAAACAACTCCATGAACACTGAAGGTAAGGGAATTCTGGTGCCTAAGACACCTTGCGTGTGAGCTGAACCCTCAGAAAGGCTCACTGTCTCTCGCATGAAACAAGCGTATGTTGTTCTCAATTTCTTAATTGGCATTTTCAGAGGACGTTTCTCTTTTCCCCAGACCTCTGTTTTCATGAGGTGAGTGGGAACTTAATTCTGTTTGGGACTTTGACCATGCTGTTAAAGCCTGTTGAGATGGACCAGTGGGTTTCAACATATGAATTAAAGAAATGTGAAGATGTATGTGCACCGCATAGTCACGTACGCTAAAAGTCAGTTAGCCGGGCTGGAATTTATGGGAGTTTTAAACAATAAAAAAACTATAATCCATTTGATGGCATGGGGAGAGGTAAGGAACAGAAAAACAAGTTCAAAGAAGTTGTTTCTCAATGCAGCTCTCCTTGAAATATGCTTCTGTAAGTGGCAACACTTAAATAAAATGGTGATAAGGCATTTGTCAAACGGCCCAAATTCACTGTGCTTGAAATTGGAAGAGGAGTTACTGAAATTTTAGTAAATGCGCAGGAGACCTGGAGATCATAATATACTATTAAAGATTTGTTTGTTTTGTCTAATTTACATCTTTCAACCTTTCATTTTCTGTGGAAGGAGATAGAGTATGAATTACTTTTTTAATGCAGCAAAGATTCTCTAAAGGTTACTACAGTCTCTGTAGTCCATTCAGCATATTCAGAATGCAAATGAGTTCCACATCAGAGTCTTTTTGAGAGGCTTTTCATTACAGGGGGACAAGGAAAGCACTTAAATGTCTTTTTTAATTTTAGAGAAAGGTGGATCAAAATGTGGATAGATCTCTTTATTTGTATTTGTAAGAGCCTTTTTAATATTTTTTCCTATCAAACATGAAAAGGAAAATAGTTATATTTCTAGGTATTTGGGGACCCCTTTGAAGCAGTGAGCAAAGGAATGCTTAATACTTTGAAACTATCTATTATTGAAACTATCAGTTATTTTAACATTTTTTCAAAGGCAAAACAGGATCCTCACCAGACCAGCTCTGTGTCTCATTTTTCTTGTCCTGACAGATTGTCTATGTGAAGTGTAATGAGAAGATGGTCAGACCAGCTTTATGTTTAGCACATGATACTTTTCATCTTCAAAACACTTTGTGAACATCAAGCAAGCATATCAGCTTCTGTTTCTCTAGTGAATACTTGTGTTGAATACAAGCACCAGATCACAACTTTTTGTAAAATCTTGTGGGAGTCTTATATAGTGTGTATAACTAGTGTTAATTTAAAAACCTTTCAAATATTAAGTAGGGCAGAATTAGACTTTTTTTTTTTTGGCAAACTAGACTAAGACCTGTTGGATGTCTAGTGATTTGTAACTTTGTCTGCTGAAGGTTTAGTATTACTGAGGTCTGGTTTTGTAATTTTAACTCAGGTTTTTGCTGAAGTAAAAGATTGCAGCACTGAATTCCGATCAAAGCAATTGTTTTATTATTGTAATGTGAAGGAGTTGATTAAAGCTTTTGTGATTCTTCTTCTTGTTCTTGGTTACATTTTACTACCATTTTCAGGATGCATCAACAGGGGTGAAAAATCTACCTAGAATATCTGCTGGGCCCTGACAAGAAAGGCAGGGAATATGCCATGAAAACCTTGTGTCTTTGAGGTGGGTTGTGAGAAAACTGTGTTGGAAGGTTGCTTGTTCTTTAAAGAGCTCTAATTTATCAGGGATTATGTAAATGTTGTGGTGCCAGGAAAGGTGATAGAGAAGAAGAAATGGACCAGTTAATTCTTCAGATACTCCTAGATGCTTATTTAATAAGACTTGAGTCATGATGTGTGCAGTGGTTAGAAAAATGAAAACCTCTTCATCTCAAAGGAAGAAATAGCTTGGAAAAGTAAAGGAAACTGCACTTGGCAGATTTCTAAGGAGGAACAACACCCTTGCATGAGTTCATATTGTTGAACGTTCAACAAACATGTTTGGTTTTGACTCTTTTGGAGCTAGCTGTAATGCCCTCTGCACCCCCCCCACCCGCCTCCCATCTTAAACTCCGCATATTTCTGAGAGGCTTTTTTATTAGCTAGAAATTGGTGCCATAGCTTAAAGATTTGTTCCTCTTTCTTTTTGCCTCACTCCCAGGACTTGTTTTTTTTTTTCCTAGGAGAAATTCTTACTTTTAAAATAATCATGTAGAATTGATCCCTCTTACAGATTTCTGTAAAAATTATATTATCTTTCTCTGTTTTAAAATCATAAACTGATAATGCAGACATTGAAATATTCTCAAGTTATTGAATCATTACAAAAGCTCTGTAATTACATTTATTATTAATGGTTTTCATTAGTAAACTCTTTGAGTTTACATTGGTCCTTTCTCCAAAAAGGCTTATGGCACTGTATTGTAAAACGTCCATTACATCTTAAAATATCCCTGGAAGACAAATGAGTCCTCAAACTTGTCTAGAGGTGTGAGAGAGGACCTGAGGCAAAGACTGCTTACAAGACAGGAGAGGTGAGCTGGTGTCAGAAGGAAGAATAATTCTCATGAGGCCTGACTTCTCCCCTTACGTGTCAACCACCTGAATTTCTTTGTGCAATTTTGAAAGAGCTGTATCTACACCTCCTAATGTTCACAAGCATTGCTGCAAAGGGAGCAGCCTCCTTCTGCCCAGGAGAGAATGAGACAGCTGGAGAGCAAGAAAACTGAGGATGTTTCTGGTCAGACCCTGAACAACGGGGCCTGCGGTCACAGAAGCTTGCGCTTAACAGTGTGGTCGTGTGCATCTCCTTTTGCTCAGCTCCTGGTAGACCAAATTGTCAGAAGCTAGAGGCAGTGTTACTTGAATATGCACCTGAATTTCGTTCTGAGTTTAAGCTCATGATACAGCTCTGCTTTGGCAGCACTCTCTGACCCCTTTCAATGGAGAAACACACATTGTGGTACTAACATCAGATATCCCTAACCTGTGACTAGAAAAAAGAGGCAGAAATGAAGTAATCAGAATTAATTGTGTCAGCTATCCTTGAGGTGCATTTTTTTCTTTCAATAAGAGAGAGAAAAGGTGTTCACAAGACCTTGTTTGGTGCTTTCTACTCACCTTGGCACTGGAATTCTGAATAGCTTCCAGCTAATCACTAATTTGCTGGAGCTAGAGCAAAAATCAACATCTACTGTTCTGGGGAAGTCAAATGCCTCAGCTGTTTGTCATGAATGGTTTTTGCTAATGGCATGGTCTTTAATCTTACAAATAACAGAAGTGTGCATTGATCCATGGGAGTAAGAGGGAAGGACAAGTTACATATTATCATAGAATCATAGAATAGTTTTGGTTGGAAGAGACTTTAAAGGCCACCTAGTCGAACCCCCATGCAACGAGCAGGGACATCAACTAGATCAGGTTGCTCAGAGCCCCATCCAGCCTGGCCTTGAATGTTTCCAGGGATGGGGCATCTACCACAACCCAGGTGCAGGACCTTGCACTTGGCCTTGTTGAATTTCATGAGGTTCACACAGGCCTACCTCTCAAGCCTGTCAAGGTCCCTAGATGACACCCCTTCCCTCTAGCATATTGACCGCGCCACACAGCTTGGTATTGTCTGCAACCTTGCTGAGGGTGCACTCAATCCCACTCTACATGTCACCAACAAAGATATTGAACAGCACCGGTCCCAATACCGACCCCTGAGAAACACCAATCACCAGTCTCCACTTGGACATTGACTTGTTGACTGCAACTCTTTGAGTTTGACTATCTACCACTGAGCGGTCTGTCCATCAATTCCACGTCTCTCCAGTTTAGAGAGAAGAATGTTATGCTTTGCACAAGTTCAGGTAGATGACTTTCGTTGCTCTTCTCTTATCCACCAATGCTGTAACCCTTCTTTGGGTGCACAGTTGCTTTTTTCACCTGGACTGGAAGCTTCTGTTTCTTTTTTCAATTCATCATGTTAGAGCAGCTTGCCTCTGATGTTGGAGCTAAAACAAAGGAGATAACACAGCCTTTGAGCTGCTTTCCTTCCAGGAATCTCACTTTGCATCTGCTCATGGAAGAAGAGAAATTTCACTGTTGCTAATGGAGTCACTCCACTTCAGGTGGGGGTAGAATTATTCACCTGTTATTTCCTCCTGAAAGCAAGATCCTTTGATCAGGCGAAATAATAGCAGCATTTCTCATGGGCTTGGAAGTAGTGTTCTACAGCAGTTGGACTATCTTCTACTGAACCTAACAATTTATTTGACTTTCCAGACATGCTGATGTTAGGCTGCAGCCATGCTGCTTAACCAGTTCTGTTACTAGTCAAGGTGGCACTAGGAGCACTACAAGTGGATTATAACCCTGCTACCTGTTGTGTAAACATCAAAGAAATGCACCTGCTGTAAAGATGTTACCCTTGAAGAAGCTGCCTTTTGTTGTTGCTGGTTTGGGGCAGACACCTGCCTTTTTGTACCTCGCTGCTCGTTTTAATTTTTAAATTTTAATCTCAGTCTCTCATATCTTATGGATTTTTCTATCAAAATTCATAGAATCATAGAATTATAGAATGGTTTGAGTTGGAAGGAACTTTAAAGATCATCTGTTTCCAATCCCCTTGCCATGGGCAGGGACACCTTCTACTAGACCAGGTTGCTCAGAGGCCCGTCCAACACTTCCGGGGATGGGGCATCCACAGTTTCTCCGGGCAACCTGTTCCAGTGCCTCACCACCCTCACAGTAAAGAATTCTTCCTTATATCTGATCTAAATCTAATCTTTTTCAGTTTAAAGCACTTAGGCCTTGTCCTATCACTACATAATCTGATGGGAGTTCTTGATTTTTTCCCCTTTCAGGCTGACCATATTCTACCAAAGAGGTGGTCTTGTGAATGGGTATTATCCCTTCACTTTAAAAACTATGACATATTGGGGTAGCCATGTAAGTTATGGGCAACAAGAAAATCCTCAAAAACTTTCAGCAGCTTTGCACTTGCTGTCTTCTTGTACTTCACTGCTAGAAATGAGCCCTTCAATCGATGACATCCATCCATTTCTTTGTTTTAATGCAAATTGTTTGAGGATACTAAAAATGGTGAAGCCTTTATCTGACAGCTCTTCTTGGACATTTATTGAGCGTCATTCACTGTAATCCTTTTTGGTTGTGAGCACATGTTTTAATATGCAGTGCTATCTGAACTGAAAGGGGGTGTAGAAATCATTCTGGAATATTTCTTCTGCAGTGCTCCCGCCTGGGACAGCTTCAGGCGTTCTCAAGGAACGTTGTTTGGCTTTAATTGCTTTGATAGAGTAATTTCTTATCAATTTCTTCCCCTCAATTTGTTTTGCTATTCTCAATCCAAAATACAACTAACTCACTACTTCAAGTGGAAAATCTCTGTAGAATAAATCAACAATACAGGAGATACAAAATAATCTACTTGTGCATCATCTTTGACTCAAAACTATAAATGATTTCCTTTTGGAATCTAGCTTCACCCTTCTGGGCTGAAATAATCCAACGTGCCATTCATTCCCATTAGAGGATCACTTGGCTACAAGCAAGCACAAAGCCATTGATGACTCAGTAGATTAATAAGTTCAGGAGACTTGAAATAAAACACTTTTGTTATATTGACTGTAATTTCATATGACCACATGAACTGGCTGCAATGTAATGAGGAACTGGGAGAGTAACACAAGGGCCCACCTGGCAGAAGAAGAACGTGGTATCTGTTTAAAAGGAAAAAAATTGTGGCATCCACTTACACTCTGTCCTGATTTCAAATGCAAAAGGCTGAAAGGTAGATAGAAAATGGAAATTCTTTTTTTTGTTCCTGAAAGTGCACGTCATGCAAAAGCAACATTTTCTGAGTCTTATTCACACTTTTGACTCTAATCATATCAGTTTCCAAGGGAAATAATTTATTTTTCAGAACAGTCTATAGTTCTTGTGATGGATAAAACAGACACCTAAAGTGGTGGGAATCATCATTCAGCAGAGGGACTGTGAGATATTATTAGTCTGAAAAGTTCCCATCCAGTAAGAGACTAAATTATGTGAACTAGATTGACCGTAAGGAAAACTGAGCCCTGACAGTAAATGTCAGGAAAGATACATCAATGTAGAGTAATGGAGTTAGAAGATAGCAGGTTTTTTTTCTTCTATTGCAGCTTCAATAATTACTTGCACAAAATGTCTACTAAGTGTCTTTCAAAAAGACATAAACTAAGCTAGACTATTCCTTATATAAAACCTTGAAGTAAACTATTTAAAGACTATTTGGACACGTGTAGGAAGAGAAACTGATACAAGAGTTTCCTGAACACTTTGTAATCATGAAACATGTTTTAATACAGTGATTATTATTTTTTTCTTTTGGCTTTTTAGGAGAATTAGGCAAAATATTCAGTAAGTTCTTACCTTACTTTATTGCAAATTTTTGAAGGAAAACAAGGAGGATGACATGCATCATGCTTCCAGTCACCAGTTGAATGACCAACATGGTTGACGTGAACGCACCCTCCTGAGCCCCTCTCCTGTGAAGTGTTAGAACAGAACTGGATGAAGAACAGCCATTCCCTCCCATGGCAAGTTCTCAAGATTTTTGAAGTATCTCTGTATCTTTTGTGGGAACAAAATACAAAGCAGCGCCTCTCAAACGCCTTTGTGCAAGAGGGCTGCGTTGAAGTGCCTGGTTTGAGATCAAAGGCATCAGGTATCCAATTGGAGGTCTTCATTTTGGTCACAAGCAGAACTCTTGAAATGTTCATGTTCCTCTGAGATGTTTCATCTTTGGTGTCGTGGGATATTTGACTAAGTATCACTTTGAAAATGTTCTGACCAGGTCTAAAGCTTTGGCACCTTTGAGCTGGGAGGAGAAGAACTTAAAGAGAGGAGAGCTGACAGATGAGGAGCTACGAAAGGCCTGGAAAAGGAGCATGAACACTTAATAAGGTGTTAGGTCTGTGCAGGATCCAGCCTGCTTAAACTGAGACTTAGGTGCCTAAAGCCTAAGGCTCAAAGATTAATCTAGTCTGTCTGCTTCTTGCGCTGCAAGGTGTCTCTATACTGCACTTGAAAATATCCTGGGCACTTACTGTAGTCACTTATTCATGCCTAAAAGCATCTGTTAGACAAGAGGCAGGCACCTCTCACTCCCCAAAGCTGTCACAGTTCAGGCAGGCCGGCACATGGATGGCGCAACTGCTCTGGGGTGGCCCGAAGGCCCGGATGTGGCTGGGGGTGTGACTCCCTCTCGCCAGCTTAGCGTGGTGGAGGGATGGGACAACCTGTTCCTGAGGAAGAGTCAGGCTTGGCTGCGGTGCCCAAGTCCTCATACTGCATGCCTGCACGCAGTGACCCACACAGGGAGTGGTGAAGGCTTTCTAAGGCCCAGGGGTCAAAAAGCGTGTAGAAAGCCTAAATTCAGCCTTTTTTGGGCTAAGCAGGGGTTAGCCTTATCTTTTGCCTTATCATCGTGAGGGGATGGAGACACCTAGCACTTCCCATCCGGTCTCGCCACTCGCAGCAGAAAGGAGCAGCTTCGTACACAGAAAACCTCTCCGCACATCTCCAGAGACCATGCTGGGAATTTACGCGGTGTAGGGCAGGCGGACTGACCGGTGTCCTGCTGAGGGATCTAAAGCACATGGGATTCTTGCAAGGCAGTGTGTAAAACAAGCGCTGAGGTCAGGTCTGGGTAACAGCTCTGTGTTTGTATTCTCCAGCCTTCAGCATCAGTGGTGGTGTTCAGACCAGGCTTTTCATATGCAGCTGCCATGCATGTGTGTTCATAATTGTAGGTGATGTGATACGCAGTGCGAGTGACACCTCATCCTGCTGCAGGTGGTGAGTGTCGAAAGCAGTGATTGTTTTGAAAGATATCTGCATTTGTGCAGATTATATTAGTTTTGTATTATACAGGTAAGTGGAATGGAGAAAGTACAGTCTTGTGGAAATGGAGGTAAAAATCATATTAAATGCTGAATGGGAGACTTTTCATGTTCTGATCTAGTGCAATTACAATACCTGCTCAGTGTTAGGGAGAAGAAAAAAAGAAGTGGCAAAGGTGGTAAGGTTTGGAAAGTCATGGCTCTGTTTTCCCGGGTACAGTAACCTGGATCAAAAAGCATCTCTCTATGAATCACACCTTCAGGCACCAATAATAAGAGGAAATCAGGAACGTAGAAATAAGCTTATTTGAGATGTTGCACCACACACACACACAAATGGAGCATCTGGATGTGAACGCCACTGTCTATGGTGCATCCTCCCCCACAGAGGCTAAAAATATTTAACTTTCCTCAAATGGACAGACAGATATAAAAGCTCAATTACTCTTGGAGATTCATGTGTAGTGAACGAGGAAATTAGAAACTGCTCTTCAGAAAGAATCATACATAGAGATGGAATTTGTGGATCCTGTACATCCTCACAAAATCTTTCAGTTTTGTCCCAGGGTTTGTCTTAGAAAGACGTCGTGCCAAAGCTACTGGCAAGTATTTGTGGTGACTTGGTTCCCGCTCTACCCCACACACTTTTCATTAGGTCTTTAGCTGAATGGTTATTTCTGTGTTCCATTCCTCATCTGTAGAAGAGATGTCATCTCTCTTTTTCCTCCTAGAATGTAAGTTTCTTTGCTCTGGTACTGTTTTTTTATGATGAGTATGGAGGAGGCAATCTCGTTTTGTGCCTCTGAGCTTCCACGCTATGCAATTGTCAATGTTAATGTCCTCAAATTGAAGTAGTGATTTGATCTAGCAGACTGCTTTGTTGTTTGTGTGTTGGGTAATTATCAGCATTCATCATAAACAGGTATGTCTAATTTTTCCAGCTCTCAGCAAGCTGACTACAATGATGGGATTATGGGTTGGGTTAAACTGACTGGAACTGGTGAGTGAAATGGCTGCCCTTCTGCTATGAATAAATGCAACAAACACAGAGGTAGGCAGATTTTTAAAAAAGGGAGGAAAAAAAGACTTGTTCAGTGTGTGAGCTGTGGATTTGGACTGCTCACAGAGGAGTTGAAAGCACGGAGCTTTGGTGGGATTTCCCAGGGTATTGTTTAACCATGTGCACACAGCTCTCTTCAGTGAGCAAACAGTAGATGAGAGAGAGGCACAGAAACCAGCAAAATTGAAAATATGGTCTAAGAAAATGTCTGCAAGAGCAAAAGCTTTTAAGCAGCGTTGCTAGAAACCGAGAGCAAGGAGCAAAAAAGCACCTGCAGTGCCCAGAGATAGTGGGGTTTGGCCCACCTGTATGAATACAAGGGGGTTGTTTCAAAGAGTTTGTCCTCAGCTCAAGTGCTCCAGCAGTTTTATTTCATTGGGAAGCATTCTTGTTCGAGCACGCTGCTGTGTATCTTCTCTGTGGTGCAAATGAGAGGCTGAAGCTGTGCCGCCAGTCCACCTGTCAAACTGCTCACAAGCAAGTTTATAGTCAGTGAGAAACAATACCTAGTGAGGAAACATTTTGTAAAAATGAAACCCCCCTCATACCTAGACATATCTAGGGATGTTAATGTTTAGAAGAGAGGAATATAATCATTCAAGAGGATGCCTGGCCATTGGTTCACCTTTTCCTGTATTTTTCCTGCTTTGCTTTGGCAGAGGTGTCACAGCTTGCCAAGGAAATGAGATGTGCTTACAAGCCCAAAATCACAGCCTGTGTTTTCAGTCATGCAGGCAAATCACCTGGATACAGAGCAGCTCATACCATGTTGGGTAGCCACCAGTTTACAAAAAGTCACCATGACCCCGTGGTGGGAGGCCCTGGGAACGCGGGGAGGGAAATGGGCCGTGCGTGCCTCAGGTGCCAGGAGGGGACTGGGTGCATTCCGCAGGAGACTGACAGCTTGAAAACAAGTCTTGCTGCTCGGTGCAGGCACAATCGTGCCTTTGTTTGCTGTGGTGGGAAGGAAGGTAGCTCCATGCGGAGGATGCCGAGGGGAGGGCTGGCAGGTGGCAGGCATGGCCACTGTGATGCCTTGCCCAGCACAGAGCTGCTACCATCACTGAGCATAGGAAAGAGAGAAAAAAAATCAGAATTGAAAAGCTCTTTTGAAAGAAATTCTCCAGGAAAATGTGCGTAAACAGGCACTGGCACTGTTTTGAAATCCGGGGCAATGTTTCACTCGGTCTCGATAGTAACAGGAGAAAGCAGAAAGTGATAGTTCTTCATTCATACGCTGAGGGTGGCTCGGCTATGGGGGAGGTAGAGCCCTGCTCTCTGCAAGTTTATGTAGGTTACTGTGCCAAGACAAATTACAAGGTGTCGCAGAAGGGCAGTTAGGAGAAATGTAATACTCCTGTTAATAAAGGTAGATGTTACTCATGTGTCACTACAGGTATTTCTCACATGCCATTTTGCACCTCAGAAGAAGATAAAGCTCAGCCAGCAAAAGTATTATCCGGGAATATACAGAAAGATAATCTTTGTTGCGCAGTTATTCAGCTGAAATGGGTTTAAGCCCTTCACATGGAGTAGACACCAGTCTTTGTATTTGCACACAAAGAAAACACTTCTAGTTCACACACATCCTGAGTATGGTATAAGAAAAATGACATTGCAACTATGGATTGTTCATGCAGCTCAAGGTCTGAAATGCAGGAAATAACATCACATTTTCAAATGGCCACCAGTGATGCAGAGTAGCCATCCAAAAGCACATGTGAGAATGAATTTCAAAGTTTCCTTGTTTGCAAAAAGAATAACTAAATTGTGGAGAGTTTGAGGAACTATTTGGTGTTGGACTTAGTTGGGCCCCACTAATGTGTTGTTTGGTCACCGCAGTCATTTCAAAAATTGTATCCTAGGCACAGGGCAGGTGACAGAGAGAAGAATGACCCAGTTAATCCTATATAAACGTTGCCAAGGCTGCAGCAACGGTGCTGAGACAGGTGTTTGACTGTTAGAAAATGTCAGAAGGGGTATTTCCCCTGCAGGTTTTGTTCTGCCATTCATTTCTGCTTCTGTGTGCCGTTAGTGCTGACGAGCACTGGCCATACTGGGATGTTACAAACCACTCCCCACTTCACCGCAAAGAGTGTCTGTAAGTCTGGTTGGGACTCTGAGGCCGGCTTCTCAGCTCTGTTGCGATGAAGGAAATGTGGGAAGCATTTACTGGACTGCCCAGGGCTTGCTCCTGCACATACAAAAGGAGGAGTGGGCAGAGCAGAGGGCCAAAGAAACAGCTCATGAGGGGGACAGTTGAAAGAAAAAAAAAGAGAAGAAGTACAGCAATAGTTCTTTTTATGCATAATGTTTTATTTAAGTCTCTTGATGATGATTTGTGGGTGCTTTCTTTCATTCTTATTTTTAGTCTATTATCATAAGAGCAGGTTGTGTAAGGTTTTCAGGTCTCTCTGTCACAGGCTCTGCTTAAAAAGATGACAGATTATTTTACCCTGTGCTTCTGTATATTTTGCTTCTGTGCATACACTTTGCTCTGCAGACAGTAGTTAAAATTCTAGTGGGCTGCCCTCCTATTAAAATACCTTTAATGTTTTTATTGGAATTAGCACATAAAGGTGCTTTGCTCATTTCGGGAGAAAAATTAAACTACATTTTTAGCGCAGAGGCAAAATTGTTTGGGCACCTCTCCTGTAGATTGCTCTTTATGTAAATGGTGCCTTGGGAACGGGCAGATGAAAGTATTTCAGGTTGGGATGGCGATGCAAATGTTTCATCTACCTGCCTGGGAGTGCTCTGCTGCAAGAAGAGAAACAAGCTCTCCTGCACATTGCTGACTCACATCTTTCTGTCTGAAAGTTCAGTGTCTGCCTTAGAAAATAATTATTAGTTCAAAGTAAGGAAGGAAAGTCCAGCGTGCCTGTTTCTGAGCACTTTGCCTTACGAAGACAAATTCAAAAGTCTGAATCAGTGTCTCACTGAGGATGGAGAGAGGAAGAAAAGACATAAAACTGGAAAGGGTGATGTGAACTAAAAACCAAGAAAGCAAGTGAAATGCTGAATGTCAAGAAAATGTAAATCTCCACAGGCTAGCTGTCTTGAATGACTAGAACAAAGTTTTCTACGACTAGGAAAACACACGGAGTAGTTGCTCGTTAAAAAGAGCATTCTCCAAGCCAGTCTAAGCAAAAAGAAAGCTCTACTTTGGTAAAGGGAGAAGAGACCAGACCATCCAGGCTGGGAGCAGAGAGGAGCAAATAGTTCAGCTCCAAATCTTCTGATTAAACGCTTTTCCAAGGATCAGCCTTGGCTGCCTTGGCTGAGCTTGCTCAACCCTCATTTTAACACAGTTCTTGATTGTCTGCAAAAATCTTTCTCTAAGTGTTCCTCTTTTTTTTTTTTTTTTTTTTTTAATAAAGCCTATAGATACTGAAAAAAAATGTTTTGTGTGTTCAAAGTGCTGCACACACATAACGCTGATGTCAGTGTGTAACTGCTGACAGAACTGTGGTGGGACATTTGGCTGCCTGGGCTATTCCCGCCATGGCTACTTCCAGCCCTCGGAGTCTCCTCCAAGCTCCTGCCTGGACGTAGAGCTGCTTGTCTTGGGAGGCAACATGGCCTCCTCAAAGGGACAGTGGAGTGTGCTCTGTGAATTCTGAACATCTCAGGGAGAACCAAAGACCCTGAAATCCACCTGACAAGTCTCTGACAGAGCTGGAAGATTTTTTGGGGTGAAATATAGTTAGCTCCAGCTCTGCTCCCTGCAGGGCAGGATTTTCAGCAGAGGCCTGATTTGGTACCAGGCTTCACGCCTCAAATCAGCACTGTTTATACTCCATGGAGATGTCTGCAAGGGGTTGACTGAAGGGCAAACTTTATTTTTCATGCCAGTATTTCAAGATGACAAAGGAGAGAATGGCACCTGGGGAGTCTGTGGATAATTCGAACACATGAGCGTGTGTAGAAAAACCTTGTTGTAGCTACCAGTAACCATGGCATGAATTTTCTGTTTGCCATCTTTACACAGCATTTTCTTTGTCACTGAATCGGTCTCCAAACAACTTGTTTTTATCCTGGTTGTCAGTGCAGCAGGAGATTAAGGGAGGCACTGTGAAAGACTGAGACACCACAGGTATTGCAAAGAGCTAATGAGACTTTCTTCATTGGGAAGAAAATCCTTCTACTGCCCCACAGAAATGGCTAAAACCTTTTATTCAGCCTCTCTGCGAGGAGTAAGATGTTGGCAGTATCACTTCTGACTGTATTATCCCAAATGGTGTCTGTAAACCAGACCTCTGCCACTACTATTTTGGGATGTCTGTGTAATAAATATCTTTCCAGCTGTATAATTGAAATATTATTGCTGTATTTCTCACGACCTTAGTTAACAGTCTGCTGTAAAACCAGAGTAAACTTGCAATTCCAGCACTATGGTACAGACCTGCTATGTACACTTAATTTAATAAAAATGTCTGGAAAACAGTCAGTATCTGGAGAACAAAATGCCTTTTGCTGTTGTGCACTGACTGTTACTGGAATCTCTTTAAGCGCTACTGAAAGAGAGCAGACACTCACGTCTTCCATTTCCCCTCCCTCTCATCCATCCAGAGGAGGAGAGTCCATTTCCTCTACTGATTCAATTAAGGACTGAAAATGCAATTTGAAAAGGAAGAGTGGAGCTGAACATTTATTTTGATACACAAAAATCTGGGGGTTTGCTTATTGGTTGTGATTTTTTTAAATTATTTTTCTGCTCATGACTGGATGAGGAGGGTCCTCTGAGGGGGTGATGGCTACTTGGAGCAAGATTTGGCAGATACATACTGCCCATTTTCCAGACTGGAGTGCTGACAAGGCAGACAGGGAATACGATGGCTTGAGTGCTGTGAAGGGGGTAAAAGTAATTGTGCCAAGGATGAACAAGCCATCAGTCCCAAACAGAAATAGATCTCCATATTTTCTGCAAAGCACTGTTCAGAAAAGTAAATGGAAAAAATAAGAGGGAAGGGAACACTGCTCATACTAACAGTGAATTCCACTGTCAGTACACATTTTCGACTTGAATTAAATTTTCAGGGCAGGAAAATGAGAGGGGAGAAAAAAATTATGGAAGTATGGCATATTATATTAGCTACATCAGAAATAATGAGTGATCAAATCTGAGCTGTTGAGGAAAGTTAAAGGAGAAAGTTATTAGCAGAACACCAAGGGAAGTGTCTTTAAACCAAAATTTTCAGGCCTTGCTGAAAGGTGTTATACAGGTTATTAAGTACAAGTAGATGTGCTCAGTAATGAAGTATTGAAGTGGAAGTATTTAGTGTGAGAACACTCTGGAAGCTGAGTAAGATGATTGTGTCATTCCTTCCCAGCCTTCATATTTCAGAGATCGCCTTTTTCATAATTAAGAACTGAAGGCACGGAAAAGGCAGCTGGTAGCTCACTGTAGTCATGCGGGGGTGAAAAGCCAGTTGTAAGGAGGAGGAAGAAATCCAGGTGCCTGGGGCAGGTGGACACACCAGTCGGTCTGCTCTTTTGGTGGCAAACGAAGTTGCAGCAGTGACTTTCATGCCACATCTCAAATGCTGCCAAAAGCACTGCAGTCCTAGTTCAGCCTACGGTAAACAGCGTTTGAAAGGGGCTTCCATTTAGGAAGGAAAGAATCCTAAACACAGATGCGTCCTGTGGCCAGCAGACATCTCACAATGACTGAAGGTGTTAGTGACTTCTCCAAAGGAGAGAGGGTGACAAGCTGAAATTAAGCAGTACATTCATGGCCATCCTGCAGGCTGGCAGGTGCCCTGGCACCAAACATCACCTGCAGCACCGCTTAGGACTGGGATTTCTGAATGGGGAATTTACAAGCCATCTCAGCTGTCAATTTAAAACTAAACAAAATGAAGCTGCTGCCTGTGAAAATGGCCAAAAAAGCACATTCTGAAAGATGGGAATAAAAAACTATTGCTAAAATTTTGAAAGGTTATTTGTTTTGTGTTTGGTTTTTTGTTGTTGTGGTTTGTTTGGGATTTTTGTTTGATTGAGTTTTTTTTTGCTAGTATTAAACAAGAAAGCAACTACAAGAGCTAATTTCTTTTTCTTCTGCTGCTTAAAACTGTTGCTGCTTGCACTGGCCATGTTCTTGTTACCTGAAAGCCCAGCTTGGACGAGACTTCACACAGAAGACGGCTACAGAAATGACTCCAAAGGTGGCAGCATGCTTTAGGCTGCAGGGAGAGCAGGTAATGCTTACACCTTCTTTGTACCTGGCTCATATGTCGGTGATCAGGGAAGCCTGGAACAGTGTTTCTTATTAGGTTTCTGTAATATGATGCACACTCAGATAAGTAAGCCACTCCTTTTTTTTTTTTTTTTCGGCATCGGTTGTGAGAAAGGAAGGGGGGGAAGTCTGGGTGAGTCTGGCGGGATTTCTGTCCTCCCTTTTTTTAAGGTTAGGGGCTAAGAAGAGAAGACTGTGATGGCTACAGGGAGGCAGTGATCAAGAGCAGTCAAAGGTACTTCTGTAAGCAGTGGTTCTGCCATGTCTGCTACCTTAGAGTGAGTTTCTGACACGCTGTGCTTACTGATAAGATTCAGCCTTCTTCATGTCTTGAAAGGGAAGATCAGGGGATTAGGGATGCTGCTGAAGGCAAGGGCGGAGTGCAGATGCAAATGTGTAGATATTTTGAAGGAGAGGGAAGAGCAGCTGCATAGGTGGCTCAAAATTTGCCCGGCAAGAATACCTACAACATGAACAGTTTCACAAGGAGGGTGGCCATCCAAGAAAGAGGAAGATATTATCTAGTGGAGTAGATTGATCTTGAAATATAGACTATCACCAAAAAAAAAAAAAAAAAAAAAAAAAAAAGAGAAATGGCGGTGAAGGAGGGAAGACACTATGCACATGAAAAAGATATGTAATTCCTATCGAAGGTCCAAAGTTGTGCAGGGCTTGTGAAGAGAAGGCGGCTAACCATGAAGGTTGCTAGACCAAACTGAGCATCTCTTAAAAAAACCACCCAAAAGCCCCAGGCAGAAGGTGGAGAGCTTTTGAAGAGTGAACCAGTGGCTGTTCAGCAAAGAGAAGTTCCATTTTGCAAATTCAAAATTGTAGTGATGAATTGAGACTTTCTGAAAATCAAGCCAAGACTTGCAAAGGATGTTAGAAATAAACCATGAAGGATCGCAGCCATACAAGTAGAGGGGAGGCAAAAGAAGTTAAGCATTCACCTTAGCATAATATTAGGAATGTGCTGATGAAACTTTTTTATGATGTGAAGGAGAATGAGAATGTAATCTGTTAAACCTTAGATGACTGTAAGAACTAAAGAAACATAAATATAATGAAATTCGCTAGGATGAGGTAAAATTAGTGAACAGTGACTGCTAATAGCAGTCTATGCTATACGATAGGGTTGTACAAAATGAAAGAAAGAAAAAGATTGGTTGTCTGAGTGGTACAGTTATGAAAGAAAGAGTAAGGGCATCCCAAATTTGTCAGAGGCAATATTTTCCCTTTCATGTAGAAAATATTCATATTGTTGTAGAAAGTACTTGCAATGCCTCCTTCGCATAGTATCTGGAATTCTGGATGCTCAGAAATAGGCTGAAATAGATATCAGAGGAGTAAACTTATCATAACTAGATTTGTTTATTTGTAATCAGTAAGTAATCATTTATAAACAACAATAATGTTTTTAACACTTATGCCGTGAATAGACTAAAGATAGGATTACAAGTTTATAACTGTCTGAGGGGGGAGAGTCTGGATGCACCCCAGAATCCAATGAGAGCAGCGAGGACAGAAAATGTTACTAGTTCTCTGAAGGAGACTGGACATCTTACAGAAGAGTATTAAATGATATCATGCTCTGGGAAAACTGGATTTAATAGCCCTTACAGTCTTCTGTTTCTGGGAAAGAAGATAAAAAAGAGGTAGAGGGAAGCAAAATGCCGATGTCAAAGCACAACAGAGAACTACTCAGGAACTAGGAATCCTGGTGGTTTCTCAAAGTGAGGGTCATGTCTGGAGTCCAAACTGAGATAACTGTGTGCTTGGGAGCCAGTAATGAGTGGGATGATAGTGGATTTCCTTGGTACCTGCTTTTCCCTTTTCATTGCCACTTGACTACAGAAAGGCTTTCAGCTTCATAACTGTACCATATTTGGTACTTTTTTATCTCTGGAGAACAGCAAATATTGTATCTTTGAAATTGTAGAGGTGGATAAGGGTGGCATTGGAAATGTAAGCCAAAATCTTGGTAAGTGGAATGTGAGAACCTTCATGGGCTACTTCACCTGGGCTGCTCCAATGGCTCAGGTGTTCATGGTTGACCTGAAAGAGGAAAGGGGACCCTGCTGATACACAGGGAGAGTGAGTGACTGTGTGTGTGAGAAAGAGCTTTCATGCATAGAAACTCTCCCTGGGGAAGAGTTTTCATGCCTAGAAAAGAGGGCCACATCCTGGAGACGCTGGGAGAGGCAGCATAGTTTGATAAAGCGTGTGATGTCACATGGAGGTTTCAGGTGTGGGTGCTGGGCAGGTGGTGGGGCAATTCATGCTGACCAGGAGATGTGGTTGCAATGAGGAGCCAGTGGAGTTCAAGAGGTCTGTACTTTGACACATGCTGAGTAGCATTCCTGTGCTGTACACAGCAGTGGTCTAAAGGCTATCTGTAGGCTCTTCTCCTTTTGTAACAGAAATAACCATCTCCTCCTTTATCACACTCCTGCTGCCTGCCTAGAGTGGTGTTTTGGTGCTGGCCAGAAATTATATTCTGATTCTTGAAAACATCTAGAAGGACTGCAAGGTTTGCTCACTCATAAATAACAATTTTGTTAGTGTAGTTTCTTCTTTTTGTCACTTGAAAGATGAACTTGAACTCTTTAGTGTGTTCATAACAACACTGATGCCAAATTCAGGTATGCTAGATTACATGGGAGACTGAGGCACGATTCTGACTGGTCACGATTTATCTCAGCCGGTCCCTCTCTGTTATCCCAGGGAACAAAAGGATGAGGGAGAAGTGAGATAACTTGGCTAAAGCAAAATCAAGGATAATGCAAGACCTTTGTATATTAACAAAATATTTACTTGGGTTCTGCTGACTATGTTCGTACTTCTCAGATTCATGTTCTGCCTATCTGAACTAGGTTAAACAAGGGTTAAAATCTGCTTCTGCTCTGGAGCCACTGTTTGGGGCATCCCAGGAATGCTGGATCTCATTTGTGTTTGTACCACAGCTGGCCACAACTCAGTGCAGTCAGATGAAAGTCTCTAGATGGTATGTGATAGACCCGACGGCTGTGGTGTGATACTCACACAGAATATTTCCATCCTTGAGGCAGAGGTAGCGTGGAAATGAAGGAAACTATCCCTTCCCATAACGTGCCCTGGTGTTCCTCTGGTATAAATGTAAAATATTTCCATTTAGAAAATATAACCTTGGCATTGAAATAAGATGTTAATTTAGCAAAACATTAGCTTCCAAGTTTCCCATGGGCAAGCACTGGGCAAAAGTGGTTGTCAACGTGGTACAACCTTCCATTTGACTGTGGATCTCCTTCTGTGTGCTGGAGCTCTGCTCCTGGGAGGCCCTGTACCCACCACCCTGGCTTGTTTTGGGACAGGCTGAGGGAAGGCTGGAGGCTAGTGAGAGCCCGCTGAATACACAGGGCCTCTCTCCTCCCTCTAGCTGGTGGCTGGCAATGCATTCTCACAAGAAAGGTTTAATTAGAAACTTTTTGCCTCAGGAGTGAGTATATATGGAGCTAAACTTACTTCCTGGCTTCAGTGAAGTTTCGCTTTCTTCCCTAATTGTTATTTTCTTTCTTCAAACAGGTGCTAGATGCACTCCCTTTTTGTACATCTAAATTGTCATGGAAGAATTAATTGCCTGTAGTGCACAGTCCAGTGCTACAATGCCTTTTCAATGTGCTAATTGGGCTGGTGAAATTTTTGGGAGTGTAGGGGAGGTTTTCTGTACCTGCTTTTGTACAATACAGTACATTCCTCTCAGATTAAACATTTACTGGAGAAAAAACTGGGTTACTGTTGCATGGATCAGCACACTCGCTACGCTTGGCAAACTGCAGTAAGGGCAGGCCTGGCAAGCGTCACCTCTTGATGAGAACCGGGAGCCACACAATTGTGTTCAAACCCGTGGATTTCTGTGACCCGAGCACAGCTTCTTCACAGTTCTTCAGGGATGTAATTCTATTTTTGTTGATGGTTTTACTGCAGTGTTAAAGTGCAGGGATTCCTCTGGCATACAGAGCTAATTAGGCAGAAATGTAAAAAAATCAGGGACAAAGCCTCTTTTCCCTGAAACCCAACAGTCCAACGAATGACATATAATCAACTGGTATTTAGAAAGCCTTAGATGGAAAGGAGAAGCTAGCTGAATGGCTGTCACATTTGCCATCTGTATTTCAGGCCACATTGAAGAGAAATTTGGCAAAAAAAAATCTGGACTGTGCATATTTAGTTTCTTTCTTTTGACAGAAAATTTGCAGGTACCAGCTTTTCACATAGCTAATGGCAGTGTTATTGATACACACTGAGACTGGAACCTTATTTATGCTATTTCTTTTTTCTTAAAGCCTAGTATTTATGAAGATTAACTGCAACACATATAGCTCATAAATAATCAGCATTGTACATTCATGTATTGCCAAGCGTCTGCATACAGAGAGAAACTGCAGTTGATTGACTGCTGTCCCTTCCCAAACAATGGAACTGCTTCATCTAATAAAAGAGAAAAATTAAACCTGCCATCTAGTGAAATGGGGTTTTTGTTAAAATTACAAGAGAGAAAATTAGAGATCCAGACATCACCTCATTTGTGAACATACAGACATTGCTGGCTGTTTAATAAGTGATGCAATGTTTGTTCTTTCAATAAAGTACTTTAAATGGGTTGTTAAGCCGTAGTTGTAATTCATATGAACTACAGGGAAAATCAGAATGGCTGCAGCACCTCTTCAGTACCAGGGCTTTTAATTGTGCCTAAGCTCTGCAGGGCACCCAGCTCACACCAGTGCTCGTGTGTTGCACAACACGGGGAGGAGAAACGATGCGATGATTTTCAGATCACTGCAACGCCTAACTTGGAGTGATTTGCAAGTCTGCCTGTCGAAACCTGCAAATGCCGCATCCCTCGGGGTGCTGCAGGCCAAACACACGCTGTGTGTATCTAAGTGATAACAGCACGGACTCCCTGGCTCGTCGTGCTGATGGCCGTGGCTCACTCTGCCATGGGACCGAACACAGACCTCTTGCTCTGCTTTCCAAGGCTTCTTCACAACTTCAGCTGTTCCTACATTGTAAAACTGGAAGAGCTGTCCCAGGCAAGCTCTAAGCAGGGCACACTAACATAGAAGCGACTTAATTTTTTACCAGAGAAATAAACTGTTCTTCGGGAGCACACTAATTATTTTGGAAAATAAATGAATATTTTCTTCCAGAATCTTTCACCCACCCAGAGAAATCCTCGTCTCTGTGCCACTGGCTTCAGGTAGCGCTCCTGGTTCTCCCCAGGCAACCTTCTCCCCTCCAAGCTGGATAGTCCTTGCCATTCAAGGGGCTGCTTGTGACCTGGCAGTTCCTTCTCTCCCCCTTCTGAAGGTTTTTTCCCAATGGTTTATTCTCATGTGGAGGGGTAAGCTATTTTTTTCCCATGCAAAAGAGAAGAGCCTCTGCGTGGGCTGCTGCGTGTGTCACGGCGGAGCAGCTGGCAGGTGGTAACTTGTTTCTCCACAAGAAGGACAGCCACTCCCGAACCTTCCCTGCCTACCCAGCTACATCTAGGCTGGAACTTGCCTGTGGAAACAGGGTGGGAGTCAGAGTTTTGGGAATTGGAGGCTCTAAGGGGAGAGAGGTAGTGTGGGCAAGGGTGGATCAGGGCTGTGATTGGGCACTTGGGACGTGCAGGACTACGAGGATTTGTGGGAGAGATAAAAAGGGGAGTTGAAATGATGTGCGTTGGTTTGGGTAAACCAGCGTAGAGAGACTGTGAGGGAACAGAGGACAGCCAAACTCCTTACTCTTCAGAATAACGCTGCAGCCCATGCTGCCTTGTTTCCCACTCAAATGTGGGGAAGAGCTGGGCCCTTCATGTCCACCTAGGGACAGATGCGTATTTATACCCTGACTGTGGCTGTCCATTACAGCGGGAGTTTCCTGGGGCGGAAGACATACCCCCACTGCCCCTCTGGTCTATTTGGGGGAATAAGGTCCCAACTTTATTTCTGGGGTCTTTATGAGAGTACTGTGTTTTTCCTACTGCCAATAGTGACTGGAAGATTGCAGTTGCTGTTAAAATCAGTGAGTCAAAATCTTTTAGAGACTATGAGTTTGGCAAGATTTACTTCTGATCTTTCATTGTAAAGGAAGGCCAGCCTCACAGCTCAGGTGTGAGCCGCATTAAACTGCTTCTGGTGTTTTCTGGGAGGTGACCCCCACTTTGGCTTCCTTAGTTGCACAAAGCCCTACCAGTTCTTTTAGATTACAGGAGCAGAGGTTTTTTTGATGTTGCTACTTGAGGCTCTTGTGGGTTTGGTTTGCTCAAAGTTTTTAATTCTTCTAGAAGGCTCCAGCGAGTTTTTTACAAGAGCTGGGATTTCCTCAGCAACCTCTGCTCTCCGACAAGGAAACACTCTTAACAGATCCTGCCTTCTTCAGGCAGGAAAGACAATAGGTTTGCTTGTGTTTGAATGTTTATCGGGTATTCTAAGTTCATTAAATAAAATGGAATGGGGTTTTTAGCAATATTATTAGCAAGCTGAATATAATTTAAGAGAGTAGGAGAGTGCTTCATTTCCTACCTTTAGCAATAAACGGAAAATAAAATGTAAATGCCAAGTGGTAATGTGGTAGTGTGCTTAGCAACCAGATGATCAAATGTTATGAAAATGCCAACAGCGGTAAGTCAGAGCTGCATGCTTGTGTGTGTGTAAATAATCTTCCTTCCCTTCCTAGGACCTCAGTGTTGGCAAAGGTTATTTTGTTCCTTTCCGCCTCTCCGTTTGAGCGAAAATTAGCCTAATGAGATTAAAAGACAGCAGAGAGCCAATGTAACTGATAGAAAGGCAGGCACGAAATCTCCAGATACAATAATATGCTTTTACATTAGCATGGCAATCAAAGTGGTATTATGCTGTATAGAAATGTGGCAGACTTTTCAGGCTCTCCACAGGCTGAAGTTGGTATGAAGAGTGGATATCTGATAAGCGTGACATTATAAGAGGTGCCCTCAGGCTTTGAGATAAAGGTCAGCTATGTTTATGGGGATTTAGATAAAAAAAAAAAGTATGTAAAGGGACAGCCTCCTACCTTAGGATGTTTATGGCCCCTTCATTTCCATCGGAAAATCTTGAGAGACAAAGAGAAGGCATTCCTAGGCTTTGGGAAAAACTTGTTTGACCCATCCCGAGGAAACAAGGGAATGGCTTCACAAGCTCTCCAAGCTTTTGTGTGAGGCATTAGTATGGACTCGCTGACCACCATTCCCCTGCCTTAATGTTTTCCTGATTATACCATATTACATTTCTTTACTTTCTCAAATATTTGTAGAGTGTGACCTACAAATGTGCTCTTAAGAGTTTTTCTTGCTTTTTCTATTAAAACAGTCCCTCTAGGGCATTATGCATTTTTTGGTGCTTTTCACTGAACTACTGTATTTTATCAAAACCTTCTTGGCAATAAAGCCAGGTCTCACTGTGCTATCTGAAGAGTGATCTCACGAGAGCAGTAACTATAGCTCCGGAACAGCTGCATTTTATAAAGCAAAGAGGTTTTTTTTTTTTCCTCCTTCAAGCCATTTCAAGCAGCCTACAAACACCAAAGGACTGAGCTGCTCCACAAGAAATCTCTTCCTGTAGCCTTGGCGATGTGCAAGTTTTGTCCATGAGCATGCAGCTAGATGTGGTGATAGCAAAATGTGAACATCTCTGGGCATTGCTAGCAGAAAAGGGCACTGAGCTTTTTCCCAGGTAGCACGGAGGTTTTTGGAAAACCTGTTATAAATGTAAGGTTGATGGAGTGCCTGCTACTGTACAGCTTCCTGTTGCAACTGCTCACTGGTTTGGAGGGTTTGTAGACTGAAAAACAGGTCCTGGATAAACACAGTGCCTTGTTTAGCTCTTTGTAACAGTTGATTTGATTAAATTTTACTCAGCACAGTCTGCCTCTCCCTGGTCATCCTCCTATATGGATTTTCCTGGTGTGGGGTAGGAAAGCTGTGTCCACCTGAGAGCGACAGCCCTGGCCTGCTGCTGTCCTGCCCGCCTTGGCTCGCAGCCCGGGCGCTGCCTGACTCCTTCCCGTTTCGGTCCCTCTTCCTCCAAAAAAAGCCACGGGCTGACCAATGTTTTGTGCTGTTAATCATCACCAAAATAAAAAAAAGCCAAAGCTCTCGCTGACTTCACTGAGCACAGAAATTCATGTTACTTTAGGGCTGGAATATTTTCCCTCCTTTTTTAATAGAAAATATATTATTGGATATATTGTGCCACCTGTGTTGTCTATACATCCAGTTGGATCGAAACGAAGCTTTGGGTCTTGAAAGTGCAGTTATCATCTCTTAACATAAAAGGGAGGCTGGGACCATGAGTATCTAACATCTTTTTTAGTCTTTCATCTCCCCTGTGCCTAGGCTCCAGGGATGTACTCTTTGGTAATGACTAGATCTAGGCAGGAGCTGGGTTATTCCTCTTGTGAGAAATTCCAGGGGTTCCCAAACGTTTTCTTTGTTATAAAATTGAGGGGGTTTTTTTGGTTTTTTTTTTTTAATCCTTTGCCAATGGAAAAAAAAAATCTGAAAGCAATCAACAGGAAACTAAAATGAAACTGTTCTGATTTCCATAGTTGTCTTAAAGATTTTGCATGTTCAATTTTTAAAAGAGTGGAAAGTTTTACAAGTGTTTTTGCCATGGTAAATGAAAGAGTTGTGTTCCAAAAAGGTGAAAGAGCATATACTGTAAAAAAAAAAAAAAAAGTAGATGCAACTTCTAAAGACAATACTTACCTTACAACTTTCTTGGCATGGTCCTCACTGAAAATGCAGTGCGTTGGCTCGCTTGCTAGAAACCAGAGAGGAATGGATTTTTAATGAATATTACTACTAAAAACATCAGACCTTTACAGAAAAAGGTAGTTTCTGAAACCTAATTGACTTCTTCCACTGAGTTAATGAAGGGAAAATAGCTGTAGCCCTCTTCTTTCGCTGTCGTTGCTGTTTAACACCACATCAGCAGTGACAGAGGACTCTGGTGAAATTCTGCTTTCCTGTATTGACTTCCATTTAAATATCCATCCCATATCAATATAATGACGAATTTATGTTACAATGATCTGAAAATAGCAAATATAGCTGACTAGCAGAATTACTATCTGAGCGAAAAGAGATCTGTTGGCAGCGCTTAAAAACTCCCCTCAAGTCTTTGACTTTGGCAGCGTAACTATAAATTGCCATTAGCCTTGCTTTTGGGGCCTTCTGTGCATAAGGGTTGGTAACCAGTGCAGTATACATACAGTTTGGCGTAGTGCTGTGGTTTCTGCTGCCTTATGTTAAGTGACGTTTTGGCCCCGTTGATACCCATCCAAATCTGCTCTGAGCTATAATGCTGCAATTCCATCGCCTTCACAAAGTTGCACTGGGCGCAGACCTGGATCCACAGCCCAGGTAGTTTTATTCCGTGTAATTGATTTGTTAAATACCAGCGAGGCACAGATTACTGCATAGTCTCCAATTTGCTGGAAAAACTCGGATCCAAGGAGGAAAAGTGAGCTAAACAGGGAGCTTGGAAATTTTGCCCAGACATCAAAGTTGGGAAGAAGTTAAAGCATCAAAATATCTGGACAGCAGACATAAGAGAAATTCCTGGAGGCCTGAACACCGCTGCTTTCTGTAACAGTGCAAATTACTTTTGCTGGCATTTTTGCTGCTTAACACCACTTGTACTCAATTAATAGTGCCTACGTGCATAATATAAGTTAAATTGCAGTAGGCAAAACCATAATAATGAGTCTGCTTGCTCTTTCCACTCCCAACAAAGAAATGATGCAAGCCATTAATTTCTCCTTGATGATTTGAAAGCCCAAATAGTGCATTTGTACACTCTATGTGTGTTTGTGTGTATTAAATTATAAAATTTGCATTAGATGGATGTTTATGAAATTGTATTTTAAGGATTCATGACTAATCTTGTCATTTTTTTCCCCAAATCTCTGTAGCTTTGCTTATATTCTTTTTGAATATAGGAAGACTCTTTTAGAGATTAGATTCAGCCTCACAGCCTGGGGATTTTTTTAATGTGCTTGCTGGCTCATGTTTCACAGCTCCGGTTTGTTGGTTTTGTTTTTTTTTTTCTGAGAAGATTTAAAGTGAGTACAACTCATACCAGACTTCTGAGTGGCAATAAATTAGTTCAGTGCAGTTGTTTTCTATCATTAATTTTAGCCTGTAATATCTTTACCAAGACCTCTCTTCACTGCTTTCTAAATTGCAATTACTCTCCTGACCAGAAATAAATGTTACCTACCCAAATTCTTCTGTATGGTTTTATGTAGACTTAATTTAACATATTGATCTCATCTCACTCTAGGCGAGAAGCAGAGCAACTCACATGTTCTCACATTTTTAAATTAGTTCTACCAGATTCACTGTGATTAATTTTTCAAGAGAATTTGACTTTCAGAAATAGGGGAACTATCAGAGGGTTTGTCTTAATGAAGCTGTTTCCATTCTGCTCCTCCATGACTGATAGGTTTTATTTTAACTAGTTAAACAAAAACGCTGTGATGAAAAAGGAACTTTAGGGAGAAATAATCTCTTAAGATACTCAGTGTACCAGAATTAGGTCTCTTCTTGAGAAGGCTGCATATGTGAATATATATATATAATATTTTTCAGTGGGTTTTTTGTCTTATTGCAATGTTTTGCACAGAACATTTCAACTGTCATTTAATCAGCTTGATATACTTTCTTAGGAAGATTAATAGATTTACAAAGTTCCTAAGAAGATTTAGATACATTGCTAATCACAAAGCTAGGAGACTGGCAGTAGTTACTTTTTAAAAACCTAATTTAGCAATTGAATGAGACTGCGAACATCGTGCTGGAGAGTTTGCTCTCTGTTGTATGTGTGTGTGTGAGGAGAGAAAGAAAACATTTTCTGCCAAAATCTCTGTGAAACAGTGCTTGCTGTGTACATGGTACATGGGCTGCATCTAGGCTGTCATGTTCAATGTCTGGCCCTATGGTCTTTCTAACGGGATGGGGTACATATGATGGGTGCTGTGAACCCAGGGCCAGCAATGGGCAATTCACAGCGAGAGCCCACAGCAAGTTATAGAACGTTTTCCAATCTGTTTGGTCAACTCTTTGAAAAAACAAACAAACAAACCCCAACATTATGAAATAGAAGAGGTGTAAAATTAAATGTCAAAAAAAAGTCACTCTTTTCTCTTGGTTCCTTTGATTGCAATGATACATCCAGACAGGTTGGAGTGTTAATGGCTTCTCTGCTGGCACCCACCTCATAGGCAGGTGGGCTTATGGGGAAGGAGGGTGAAGAAAGGAATTTTTTAGGATTACAGCTGGAGGTACTTCTAGAGCCAAAGCGTTAAAAAGAGGTGGAATCCTCTACAGAAAGTTAAATACTTATCAAACTCCAAAAAGCTTTTGCATTCGCCTACTCTGGCCTTACAGTTGGACTTTCCTTAATTCCCATTTGGAGTCAAGCACATTTTTAGATGGAAATAATTATAGCTCAATATTTAAAAAAAAGTGTTGAGTGATAGAGATGCTACCAGAAAACTCCATATCCGACAGCAGGTACAACTAAAACCTTGCACCTTTTTATTTTATCTATCTTTGGGTTCCCGCCTGTTATACTGAATGGCTCTGTATCTCTAGTCTTGTTCTGTATGTCTGGTATTTATAGACAACTACACATTATGTAGATATGTAGCAACCTGGGACTTGATCAAGATGCAGAAATCCAGATATCTGTGTTTAAAGTGTATTTTCCAGTCCTTCAGTTGTTCTTATGGCTTTCTTCTAAATCTCGTCTTGTCTATTAACCTCTGTCAACCTCTTTCCACAATTACGGGCACTAGAATTAGTCAAAGTTCTCTAATAGCACTCATATCCCATTAAAAATGCAGATGTAAAATAGCATCTTTGATGCTGCCCCGTACTCCTCTGTTGCTCAGCATGGGATTGTGCTGTCTCTTTCAGCTGGTTGCATCTGACATCCAGCTCAGCCAATGGTCCCCAGCAATACCCAATTTCTTATCAAAGCTGCTCTTTCCTAGAAGAAAGGCTCTTAGGCCATGAGTCTGGCTTGCTGACTTTGTTTCTAGATGTTTGACTTCACGTTTTTTGTGCCTTTATGTTCAGTTTTCCAAATATCTCTGGCATTGTGCCCTGTCTTCTCAATTGCTCCCCTTCTGGGTTCTTCAGATTACTTGCATACTTGGGTCAGTATCAGTTTTAATACCTCCATTTCATGGGTAAAAATGTTGCAGAATGAATGCACACATGAACTTGTCAGAAACCCACCTCTTCAGTTATGATTTCTTGCTTATAGGACCAGTGCTTGTAATTTTGAATCTGGTGTTCAGTGTTGATTCTTATCATAGAATCATAGAATAGTTTGGGTTGGAAGGGACATTCAAAGGTCATCTAGTCCAACCCCCCTGCAAGGAGCAGGGACATCTCCAACCAGATCAGGTTGCTCAGAGCCTTGTCCAACCTGGCCTTGAACCTTTCCATGGATGGGGCATCCACCACCTCTCTGGGCAATCTGTTCTTTCCTCTAATTTTTTTTTACTGTATTAAAATACCTTATACATACCAGAAGTCATTATAGCAGTGCTACTACTTTAACAACCAAACCTGTAATATCACAAAAAGGTCATCAAATTTATTGGGCAAAATTGATTTTCTGTAAATCTGTATGACTAGCATTAGTTGTGTCATCTACTTTTAAATCCTATTAATTTTTTCTCCTTTCAGCTGTTCAGTTATATTGACTAGGATTGTTGCCCAACTGATGATCCGACATTTATTTATTTTAACTTCCTTTAGAAAGTCTTGGCACAATATTAGGTCTCTTTTGATCCTTTGGAACTTCTCTAATATTCAATCAGTTATTGAAAATTGACATATTGTCTGGTTTGTGTAACTCTTGGCCAACTCTTTTTGATATTTGGATACAATTTTTCAGGATTAGATTTTTTTTTAATTTATTTTGTTTAGATTTAATTATTCATCGTCCTTCTCACTTACAGATCTAATAAAAAACTTCTTACTAGCCTCTGATTTAACTATGCCATCTGGCTTTTTTTGCAAATTGAAACTCGGCAAGGAACTTTTGGACTATAACTTCCTATATAAAAGATGCAAAAATGTTCTAAAACCAAGTTAGAAAATGGAGCTGTAAGTCAAATACAGTTAACTAATTAGAAGATATAAACAGAATATTTGGATAATGCCACAGAGGGATAACGAGTCTCCAGAAGTCCTGTAGAAGTCATGTGGCTGAAATCTGCTTGTATGTCCTTGGAAAGACGTAAATGTACCCTTTTATTTCAGAAATGTCTTCATCAGGTTAGTGGAAATACAAAATGCCCAATTTGCTTCATGACAGATATCATGAGATTCTCTGCTCTCAGGCAGTGTTTTCAACAAGAGAGAGAAAGAAGTGCCAGCAGGAGGGAAGGGTGGAAGTGGTGGCACTTGGTTTGAGATGTTGCAGTATCTCCTGCCTGCAAGGGAGAGGACGCCTGAGGTCCCTACCCAGCAACCATGACAGGCACGAGAGGAGCTTAGGAAATACCCCAACCTCGTGGCTGACCTCCCACCGAGAAGCTGGTGATGTGAACAACCGGACTTGCAAGGAAAGGTGAACGACGGTATTGCGAGCACTGAGAAGCCCTCAGGGAGTGTTGCAGCCTGCAATTCTTTGGATCAGCAGGGTGGGAACTGTGCTACTGCCACGTAGCCGTGGTGGTAAATGAACCTATCTAAAAATGAAATCAGGCAGTACTTGGAGGGGAAGTATGAGACCCTGCATGTCTCTTTCCCAAGCCCTTGGATGTGCTTCTTGCAGGCCAGGTGTATAGCGTAGAGGAATACACAGGTGGCGAGGCAGAGAAACAGAGCATCATTTATGGCTCACTCTCTTCTCCATATGGCATTTCCTCACCTTCCTCACCCAGACCAGGCAACAAAGGAGAGAACTTACTAAAAGCCTTGTTTTCCAGAGTAGTTTTGTGTTTTCTGCCTAGTATCAGCACCCTAGTGGAATAAAACTTCTGCAGCCGAAGGTAAATTTGCTTTTGTGATAAAAATGGTTTTACAGAGAAATTCAGAAATCAGGAAATTAGACTCCTCCTGTCAATTAGTCCTTTTTTCCTCTTGCCCCAGATAACTTTTGAACATATTGGCCAATTCCACCTGACAGAAAGACATGAGATATTAGACTCCTACTGACTTTGTCAAAAGAGATGCTGCAGAGTACTGAGGAACCACCCCAGGTTTGATGGAAGCTGCAGCACGAGCTCAACCCTTGTTAGCCATCAGAGAGTCCATACTGTTGCTTACCTTCAGGCTGTGAACCACAGGACATCAGGTTTCCATGTAGCTCACAGAACTGCTGCCTGTTGCTCTGTTTGTTTACTCCACATCCCTGTAATTCTTAATCAAAAACATAAATGACAGAACGATTTCCTGTTTATACCTTTATTTATATAATTTCCTGGACCTGAAAATAAACCTGCACTTACTCTTTTTCAGTAAAACAGAATTTTTTTTTATTGATAAAGATTCCTGGAAGTGTGTAGCTCAGTTTGTCTGTAAACATTTTTGGTGCTTGTTGATGTTTATGCTTCAGCACTCTACCCTCAAATGCCCTGGGTGAGGTGGGTTGGTCTCTTGTCTGCTCCATCAGTAACACTTTTTGGGATAAAGCGGGGGGATTGGTTTTACTAATCAAAAGCTAATCTACCATCTTCCAGATTTCAGAAAAAAAAATTATGTTCTGCAGTGTTACAGATCTGTTACAGATCTCTTTTTAGGACCCATTTTTATCCCCAAAAAGATGAAAAGAGAAAGAAGTTTAGACTACATGAATCACAGTCCCAAACACCTTTATGAAGACAAGATTATTCAGTTTGTTTTCCAGGAAAAATGTTTATCTAGGATTATTTCTTCAATTATGCTGAAACTCCAATTTGTAATGTATCTCAGCCGAGCAGTTATAGAAGTCCTGTGAGCAAACACAAGCCACCCTTTGTCCAGGCGCAGTGTTAAAAATGACAGCAGTGTTGACCGGGCACCTTTTTAGAGGCAGTGAATTGGTGTGAATTACCTATATCATAGGCACACCTTCTCTTTCCAGCTGTGGAGATGAGAGGACAAAAGAGGGGGCTGAAGGGGCCCTCCGTAATGGCTGTGCCCCTCTCAGGGCTGAGCCCGAGCCCGCTGCAATCCTGCACCTGCCACAGACGCTGCCACTTTGGAAGAGCATCATCTTTGGTCACACTGTGTTCGTCGCATCTCAAATGCTACTGAAGTTCATATGCAAATAGCTAAGTTAGTTAACCAAGAGCCCCACTAAAAGTATTTTCTTACTCTCTGTATAACTTATTTATTTAAGGGAAAGTGACATTTCTTTTTATTTTGATGTAATGGTTTCGCTTAAACCCTTGGGTACATTGATCCCAATTTACTGAAATATTCTTCATATGCCTAACATATTCTTTCAAGGACAACTTTTTCAAAGTGTAGAAGTCAGCTTAGTTACCATCAAAGCAGTAAAATCCAGTATTTCAATTTTCCTGTTAAGGCTTTATTAAGTCGTTAATTGTGCTGCTGCCAGCAGGGTATCCTTGCAAATTTAAAGAACAAAGGCAGTTATTTTGTAATATGCACATTCCAGGACATTTAAATTATTGACCAGGTATGTAAATAATTGATGGCTCACAAGCATATCAGTGTAAGAGCCCTGGAAAGCGCTGCATTCATTTACCAGGGAGATGGTGAGGTCAGGACTTGTGTAGCAAATAATGATTCATTCTTTCCTTCCTGACTCGAATGCCATTATCCTGCTCAGCTGCGTGAACAATACATTTAGGCTTGAAACAAGGAATAAACCCTTGATGCATGCACGAAGTACAAGGAACATTGTGTAAAGGTGCCTTTTAGTGATAAACACGTGAGGCTGTTTTCTTTTCTGTCCTGGTCCCAAGCTAAAGTGGCCTTGGAAATGAGGGAGCCCTGCGAATTTCTCAAAGTACGAGCTGGCAAAAAGAAAACAACTGTTTCTGTTAAGGAAACCTGACCTCTATGTGTCATTTCGCTGCCAGTGCTCTGTGCCATGCCTCCCGTGGACATGGCAGCTCTGCCCTGGCACAGCCATCATGGGCAAGATCCCACTATGGGCAGTGCCACAGCTGCTTGGGGCGCCACGGAGACGTCAGCTCCTGGGCGAGGGTGTGGGAACATGCCCCATATCCAGCCTGCGTGGACTACGGGAACCAAGGTGTTCTTGGCTGTGGATTACACACAACAGTGCAGTCACTGTTGGCCAGCTGCAATGCCAGGCTCTCCCATCAAGGGACACCAAACCATTGGTGGCACAGGAGCAAGCAGTGGTCCTTAGGCAGTGCCCGGCACTGACAGGCTGAGTTCCCATCCCCACACTGAGTCTGTAGCACAGGGCTTGCCAGGGCTGTGTGTGTGGCTGCCGTCTGGTTGTCCTTTGGAGCCAGCCAAGGGAGGATCTCGGCTGTGAGCCAGCACCTAGGGTGGTCCCCCCTGAGGTGTGGGGGGACATGGTGCAGGAAGCAGTGTCAATGAGCTATGGATGCACAGTGCCATAAGTGAGCAAAATCCATGCTGCACAGTTTAGAAACATGCAAGTACTTATGAACTTGAGCAGCAGGATGTAATATCCAAAAGCATATATGTCACTTGAGAGGCAAAAGCCCTCTGTCCAGCCTCTGGAGTGGGAAATTAATCCCTTTCCTAAAAGCTCATAGCTGCTGTTGGAACCATGCCCACATAAATACTGAAACATTTTAAAAATTCAGTTTAAGTCATCAGTCTTTGAGGCTGATGCTTTTCCTCACCTGGCTTTTGCCACAGACTTGCTGACTGTTTTTTCATACACCAGCTGTAGCCTGATGCCTAAGATGGAAGAAGGGGGGCACTGAAACATGAGAGGTGATGGGTGACCTAGAAGCAGAGGTGCAAGAGCATGATGAAAGGTGACCTGAGCTCACTCTGGGCAGGTAAGTGCTCCAGCAAAGGGTCAGAAGAGTGAAAACAGACAGTGGGAAACTCAGAGGAGAAAACATCAAATGAAGTTAGAAATCCTTCATTAGGAGAAAGTCATAGTGTGTCCTTCCTCAACAAATGAGAAAAAGGAACAATTTAAAGGTCAGGAGCGATGTGGGAAGGTGAAAGGTAAAGAAAGAGCCTGAGACTCTAGTGGAAGGAGACAGCACCTGAGGGGACCAGCAGCCGCAGCAGCCTCAGTCAGTGCTTACCCAGAGCAAAGAAGCCTCGCCATGCACTTTTCTCACAGGTCAGATTTTCCCAGAACTAGTTATTCCCCTCTAAATCTCTCCAGATTGGCCTCCCCTTTGTCTTCTCAGTGCATCACTCCAGAAGGTGCTTCATACAGTAATTTAGAGTTGAAGAGAGTGAAGTTGTGCCTTCTGGCTCTCACAAATGGTATCCCTCTCAGTGTGCCCCAGGCTTACACATCTTCATGTTGCTGATATTTGAGTGCGTTTGGACCCATTTTACCTCCCAGGTCTCTTGCTAGTCAGGTGCTCCTCAGTTTGTACTTGTTTTTTTCCTCCTTATTCATCTTTGTTGAATTTCTTTGTAATGATTTCAGACTCACCGTCCCTCCAGTTTATTATGGATTACTTTTAGCTGTAACTCTATCTGCCAAAGCATTTACAACTTACAGTTTGGTGTCATCAACTCTGTGTGCCATAATTTAGTTGTTAGTGAAAATATTGAGCAAAAGAGAGCAAATACCACCAGGACTCTGCCTGACAGTCTCTCTCCCCATCTGACAGTGACTTATCAATAACCCCTGTGCTAAACACAGATTTTCAACTCCTTGTGCCCATGCCTAATGCTGGTTACAGCCAGACTGTGTTTCTAAAGCTTGTTTACAAGGATGTCACATGAGATGATTGTGAGTCGTGTATATAGCTTCCCCTTAGTCCAGAAGGCTGGTTACTTTGCCAGTCAAGGACACTAGATTTGTCTGGCATAAGTTTTTGATAAAACCAAACTATTTGGGCTGTTTGCTTAATCCCTTTGTCATTTTCTGGGTACATGCAGACTGATAGTTCCCTTGTTTTCCTGGGACCACAGTCAATCTGTTCTGTAATTCTCACATCCTCCTTGATATTGAATTTGTCTCTCCAGACCTCTCCCCTCTTCCACACAGTATCAAAAATAACGAGTAGTGATTCGAAGGTTTTGCTGGCATGGCATTATTGTAATGACGAACTTCCATGCACACCCGCCCACCTGGGCTGAGTGATTTCTCAGCCTGAGTCCCATGAGAGTTTCGACAATTGCCAGATCTTCCCCAGCTCTGGGAAGGTCAGTGATTGCTGTAATCCAGTTATAGATGAGAAATAACCTCAGGCAGATGTATGTGAGAATAGGGGAGGGAAGAATAAGGGCTCTTAATGACAACAGTGGTTTTGGCTAGCTGATGATGGCACAATATACAGAAAAATTGTTCTAAAAACAAACCTGCTGTTGTGAGAAGGTGGGTCTTCCTAGTAGCCTTTCTTTTTTTTGCTAATAGCTGTTTGCAGACACAAAATGAGAAGTAGGATTCAAACCTTCCTTTCCAGAGATGTTTTGTTTAGGATGATCCTGAATCTTTCAGTTCCTCAGAGGGTTATTTTCTCAGTCCTGGTTACAGATGATGTCCAGAAATTCCTCAAAGTCAGGGAAAGTGACGGTGGTTTTCTTCCCTTTGCGACTCCAATTCCTCCTAGATGTAGGGATTTTGCTGGGAGCAGATGTTACTGCAAGGGTATCAGCAGGGAAGACAATAATATACTTACAGTACTTAAAGAGACTGAGGTAATGAGTAAATTTGAAGTCAGACAACCCTCCTCTGCTTCTGAAGGTCTTTTCTTAATATGAAGTGCTCTGATAGATCTATCATACATATTTTCAGAAAAAAAAAAAAGGAAAGTAGATGTCACCAAATGTGTATATTTGAACATCACCTTGCTAAGTCTAAGCAGGTCTCCCTAAGCTTTATTTACATCAGTGGAGAGAAATAGACCCCTCTAGAAGGTAACTAATCAGATCCACTTTATTTACATCTCATCATGAGTCATTCTCTTGAAGTACCTGCAGCTCTCTATTGAGTATAAGCAGAGCCCAGAAAAACTTGAATGACTTCAAGATCTTCGTGTTAGATGAAACAACTCTTCATCAAGGATGCCTGAACTTGTTTTAAGAAATACTAAGAGGTTTTGTGTTATTTCAGTCTTTGCTTTAAAAAAAATCCAGTAATGGCACTAATAGAAAAGCCTTAGAAAGCAAGTTAACACGCTTTAGTTGGAGGCTGTTGAGCCCAGGAGGATTCAGGAATATTCAAATTTCATTCTTCTGAAAGGCAAACTAATTACCATCATCAATTTTAATGTTACAAAGCTTCAAGCAAATGCAAAAGCATTCAAAGATCAGCCATTTACGCTTTGCGTTCAGTACAGAAGTAGCTGAACATTTGTTTTCCTAATCTTCTATGCCTACTTTATTGTCATATGTTGTTTGACATTCAGGAAATAACACAATGTTTTAATCAACAGTGTAGGATTGCATTAAAACTTGATGGCCCATGCCTTAATGGCAAAAATGAGTAATTAAAGCTGTGGCGTAAGTAATAGTTGGAGGCAAGTTCTGGTAAGATTTCTTCTGCAAACAAGGGAACTTCCAGGACTTACCCACCCACATCCAGGGACACAGAGACAGAGGAGCCACCTGTATTGCTTTCGTCTGTCTGGGCTGTGTAGTGAGTCCACCAGTAACTAGACCTCCAAGTAGTCATGCATAATGTAGTACAGCGCTCTTTCTGAGGTGCAGCCCATGGTGACGATAGTAGCAAGGCTCTTCCCTAGCTTGCGAGACACGCTAGCCGTTGGGCTGATAGACCTGTAGTTGGAAGAAAAAACAGTGAGAACACTGTTATTGCTAAATATCAAAGCTGCTTCTGGTGCAAGCAGAGGAGGAAAACTCTGCCCTGACCAGTCCCGCATAGATACCATGTGTCTGACAAGTTAATGGGAGGGTTTTGATTACAACCAAGAAGAAAATCCATACTGAAACAGTGTGGTATGAGATGGTTTTCCTGTTGTGTCCTGGAGCCCTCTTCCTCCTCTATCACTGTCAAAGGTCATCTAATATGTCAGATATGAAAGACACCTTAAACTTTAGCTTTGCTCTCATGTCTGATGTAAAGCATGTTTTAAAACTCATGTCACATTTGTAACACCTTCCAGACATACGTAATAAAGTAAAAAACAGTTCTGGTACCTTGGAAGAACATTGCCTTCCCAGAAATGTTTGTCATCCATATGCTCACACCCTGTAGGTCTCTTGGGTTTGCCTCTGGTATGTAGTGGTTAGAAAAGAGAGCATCGTGGGAAGGAAGAAGGTGACACCATGTTCTCTCTGCTGGCTCTGCTTTTCGTAATGCTATCATCTCATAGGTTTGGAAGTGTTTGGAAATGAAGGCCGTGGAACAAATGCCCACGTGGCAAAGCCCTTTGAAGGAGTCAGGGAGTGAGATGGCATAAACATGGCTCTCTGAGGACAGTGTGTTACAGAGCCGTGAAACTTGGCCAGCTCTTAGGAAGAAGAAGGAGAAGCGAGGCTACACCAGCCGTGTGCTGAACGATGCCTCGCACATCTCTGGGGCTGCATTTCCACCAGCAAATTGAACAGCATGCTTAGAGCTCTTCCTTTGTGAAATGTAATTGCATTACTTAATAGAAAAGCTTTCTCTGTAATGTTTTTAATCTCCCCATAGAATTCAATATACATTCACTTTGCTTCTGAAAAATGAATTTTAAAACCCATAAAGATAAGACACGCTTTTGGTTTGTAGCACAGTGGCTGTAGCATCCTGTGAGTTCTGTCCCTCTTCCATGGGGCATTTCCTCAGGGCAGTTTCTGAAAGACTTCACTAATTTCTGTTGTTTTGCAGAATTATTTGGATTTGAGTATGGATCTCAGGGATTGTTAAATAAAAAAATAAAATCCTGAGCAACGTGCACTCATGTTCACAGTGTTTCCTTCCAGTCACACCTTCCTCCTATAGCCTGAATTAAGTTTTTGGGTTTTTAAAATGAATACTCTGATTGCAGTAGCAGTACAATGGCAGGCAAAAAGAAACCTGCAATCCACATCCCTTTTGTAGTTCAGTGTAGAATGATTAAGAGCAGAGGAGCAGGTATTTATCACTGCGCCCAAACTTGACCTTATGTTACTTGATTTGGGAATTAGAAAAATTTCCTGAAAGTCTTGTTTAAGATATTGTATTGTTCTTGATCCAGAGACAAATTAAGTGAATTTAGGTCTTACATGGTACTTCTCAGTTGTCTTGTAAATATGGTATTTTCCTACATTACAGTGTAATAACTATTCTAAGTAGTAATAATAATGTAATCCCTCTTCTTCCGACTTCTTCTTTTCTTTGTGGGATGTAGCTTTGCCCTCTGTCTGTCTGACTATTTCTGCTGGTTAATAAATAGGGAAGGAGGAACCACATCCTTGATCTTTATGGCCTTTCTCTTAGAGGCTCAGCCCTGAACACAGGATCCTTCTGTCCCTCAGAAAAGAAGCTTAATTGTCATTCTCTTCACATATGCATTAGAGATACTCCACAGTCAGTCTTCAATTTCTGTACATCTGAGATGGACAGAAGAGATAAAGTAACTATGCACTGAAATTTCAAGTGCAGTTCACCTCATCAGTCTGTAGCAGCAGAGATGAGAAGCAGCCCACCCTTACCTGAATAAAAAGATTGCCCTGGCTGTAACAGCATTCATTTGTTCATTCATGTTGCTCCTTGTACAGAAAGATCATCCAGGAAAGAAAAACTGATCTAGAAGATAAAAATAAATGCATTTACTGAGCAACTAACTGGATGTATTCCAGTACTTGCTGAACCCTCTTTGGAGCAATTCTTACTGATTTGTAATGGAACCTTTTCCACTGTGGATGTGCTGTTGTGAGACTGAAACTGGTGAACTGTATTGTATTCTGCTCATGGAAAACTTTCTGCTCCTAAGATCAAAAGAAAAATTGAAGTATTTTACTATTCTCCTGTCCTTTTCATATGCTAATATCTCATAGCTCAAATGATTTAGATGCTTCTCAAGTGGAGTTGGCAAAGGATTCAGAGTGAGAGAAATTATTTACTTGTGCATGCAGGTTTGCTACTAGGCCATGTTCCAAAAAATAACCATGCTAATTATGGGCTGAGATAAGGTCTACATAGTCTGGCTTATGTTAATAATAAACTGGGTTCTATTGAGTTGATTTCTGACTTTCACAACACTATTAAAAAAAAAAACCAACAACCAACCCCCTCCCCCACCAACCAACCTCTTTTGTAGTTCAGACGAACCTTTCAACAGGAAAGGAAGAAAGGTCCTTGTACTGAGAATGGCTGTACCATTGACTGCTTCTGTGGATGCAGAACTGTGGTCAGGTTTTGCTTAATGATCTCAGAAGGCCATCTTGTAATGGCCTGATAGCATCAATTTTTTGGTCTGAGACCATTTAGATGTCCATAGTGATAAGTAGGCAGGTTCCAGGAAAGGCAACCCCTCCTCCTCCACCACGGTAGTATTTGGAGAGTTATTCAACCAAGAATGGGAAAAAACACACTGAGAGCATCTTATAGAAGAATATTGAGTGATCTAATTGATGGAGAGAGAGTGAGCGGTAAAATTGATGTAACAGAAATGATGGGAATAGACATGTCTGAAAATACTTGAAATTTATGGTGTTCTCACTTTTTTTTTAAAATACTCTAGAGCATCATGATTTACATTCACAAAGCCTGGTAGGTTTAAATTTTAGATGAAGCTGGCTTAGAATTATGAATAAGGCCATTAAGTATTGGCTTAATAACCTTTTATTGCATGGAAAAACTTCTATAATTGCAGAGGGGAAAAGAACTTCAAGCATTTGCATTGAGTAATTGATGGGCAATTTACAATGTTTGTTTTCTATTTTCTGGGGAGAAATGAAAGGGCTCTATTTCTGTTGTTGACATTTGTTTTTTCTCTAATGGGATTTTCAGAATGCAGTCCCATTGATTTGGAGTAGTGTGCACGGCTTCTGGAAGTAGCCAGCCAGACTGAACCTCGGAAGAGGGAGATGGCAGAATTTTGTGGAATGAGAAGTGTGGCTGTAGTTCAGGCTAAGTAGCTTACTGCTGCTCTGTAGGGTTGTCAGCTCCACCGGTCTTACTAGAGTTGCATCTTGCAACAACCCAGCCACAGAGTCTGAATACTAGATATTTCCCTGAGGCTTAGGAAATAAGAAATAGGACTGTGAAGGAGTTCTTTAGAAAAACATGCTGCAATACCTGTCCTTTACATGGGGAAATACACAGTCCCACTGGTAAGTGTGAATCAGAGCTGAATCAGAGCAAGTACCACACAGAATAGGAGGGTCAAATTGGTTGGCATCATTGTGGCATTGCAAAGTGGCATTCAAATGCATCCATGAAGATTAAAAGATTGCAGTGAATCAGAACCTCAGTTGACCTGAGTTGTGCTAGAAGTTTGACTTCATCCTTATAATGCTGCCTTTAAACATCTCTTCGTGGATTTTACATTCCTTTCCAGGTTCCTTCAGGTCAAGGCTAAGTTGTGTTTTACTGGTGCTGCCCATGCAGTCCTTGTTTGTGGATAAATATTATGAGTGTTCTTAGCCTGGCAGTTTTCACAAGCACTAAATAGTTCCTAATGTTTTAATTGATCTTGGCCAACAAACGAGGAAAGCAGAAAAGAAACTAGCATGAGGCAGCGCAAGACAGAAGTACCAGTATTCAGATTCCTCTAATGCAGATGAATTTCTTAGGAAAAAAAAGTACTCTGGTTGAATAGCAGCTTGAAATAGTTCAATGTGGAAGTTGCAGAACGTGAGTAACACCTAATCAAAGGCATCTACAGTGACAGAAATGACATTTGATAAGGCACAAAACAGAAACTTCAAATTCCTCTGAAATGTCCAAATGTCAGGAGTTCGGGAGCTTACTTTTATTAATAGCACATTATGTTTTCTAAAGGAGCTCAGAAATGAATTAACTGTGATGCATGACCTCTTATTTATATCCTCATCAGTATTTGAAGAAGTGATGGTTTTGATTATTACACCAATTTTTGAAGGTTTTTCAAAGGAGATTTGGGAAACTGCGGATAACTACATCTGTGTCTGTACCAGGTAAATCACTAGAAACTGCAATAAAGAAAACTGTTAGTGTACACATGGGTATGTATGATTTATAGAGGAAGAGTAAACAATGCAAAAGCTTATTCCTTAGAAATGTATCAGAGCTTTTTTTTTCTTAAAAAATAATCAGCAAAGGTGTCGATATAGGAGATCCAGCTGCTTAGATTACCAAAAGGTGTTCGATAAAGCTTTAAACTAGGTTGCTATGAACATTCATTGCTGCAGTTAAATGAAGAAGGAAGAGAAGTTAGAAATCTTGGATAGTTTTTGTACTGAAGGTCAGTTAGCGGAGGCTTATATTACTTTATGCTGGGGCAGAGTGGGGTTCAAGTTCAGTGAAGGGTCTGAACAGGCAAAGTCACCAAACTAGCAGTAAGATATTCAGGATAGTAAAGGCAAGGGCTAAATGTGAAGGATCTCTTAACAGTGTGTGATAAAATAGCAGGTGAGATTCGACATAGTGGCTACAAACACTTCTAATTTTGCAGTGTTGGAACCTGAGCTGCCCTTTTTCATGCAGACATGAGACATTGGGGTTATTGCAGAAATTGCTAGGAAACTTTGGAAAGAGGAACTAAACAGATTTTTTGTTGTTGTTGTTTTTGTTCATTATGTTGTTGCATCCTCCTGTTGTACTCCAACAACCCTGTTCCAGCTCCCAGAAAGTGTATAACAGAACTGGGAAAGGCAGAGAAGAGGGAGTGAAGGGCTGAAACAAAATAATGAATGACTAAATAGCCATGGACTTTTCAGCCTGGAAACCAGATGACTGAGGGAGGGTCTGGCAGATACCTAGAATATTGCTAGCGGGTATGAGGAAGAAGGCTGAGGAAAAACTGCTTGTTGTATCTTGCGGCACAATAGCTAGGAGTCCTCAAACGAAACTTATAGGCAGCATGTTCCAGACAGACAAACCAAATAATTTTTAGGAAATGCACAAATAAACCGGGGAACTTCTGACACAGGATGTTGTGGAAGTCAGAGGTTTATATTTGTTAAAAATACAGCTGGATAAATTCTGGGGAAAAAATATGCAAAGATGCCAGCTTTGACCCCAGAAGCCCTTGAGTGGGGGACTGGGGCATGTACCAAGGAAGTATCCAGGTACAAATACAGCTGCTCAGGGCATCAGTGTGGGCCAGCAATGGAGATGGAGCAATGGGGACTTATGAACCTGTGAGGTCCCCAAGTATGACTGTTCTGCTCCTAGATCAATGTTCTTCTGCTCTTCAGACAATGAAAAATGTAAAAACAATGAATGTGTTTTGCCTCTGATTCTCACTGGAGATTAGACCTGATGGAAAACAAACTTTGGACACAAGAGTGCATCCAGACCATGTGACCTCTGGTTATGACTTGCTGGGACTGGATTCACTCTAGCAGACCTTACACAGCATGCTGTTAAAAAGAAAATTTTCCTCTGATTGCCATGACATTCTCTTTGGCAAGTACTGCACAGGGTGTCTCTGGCAATGAAATTTTAATATATTCACTTTAGATGTCCAACAGTTTTCACAGACTGAGCCTAAGAAAGCTCAGCACTTTTGTTTTTTCCCTGCTAAAGCTAAGAGGTTATAGCACATAAATTCAGATGACAAGTAGCTTCTGGGAAAGTGTACAAGAAGGTAAGATGTGAAGCTGAATAAAGAAACAGAATTTTAAATGGCTTTTGTTTTTCCTCTTACCAATCTGTAGTGAGTTGCCTTTTTATACCTTCAGGTGTGGAAGAACAAAAAATTCATCCGTCCTTTAAAAAGATAACCTCAGACTTGTGTTTTAACACTGAAACAATTTTGAGTTACGGTAACCAATACTCAAGCTAGACTTGCTATTTACATGCCACCATACTACATGTCTGAGTGCTTCTTGTGGAGCAGCCTGCTACAACTGAGGCAATTCTTTCCAAGTTCTAGACTTAAATGTGCATTTCTCTTTCAGCAGATGCTATCTGAGCGCAGCAGCACGAAGTTCAGCCTGCACTGATTGTAGCCTGTGCTTGCCGGTGAGTCCCTGTACGCACAAGCTACACCAAGTCAAACTCTACACCCATGCTGCTTCTGATACATAAACCAGCTAATTTAAAGCTTCCTTGGGCATCTCTATTTCCTGGAAGCCTTAAATGTAAGTGTAATGTCAACTGAAAAAAAACCCCTGTAACTTGAAATGAAAGCCATGTCCTGGGGAAAACTGCAGGCTTTCTCCTTTAGTGTCCTTATTCACAGCCAAACATTGCTGCAGGAATAGCACTCTGTGATTAAAGTCCTGGTTCATGAGTAGGGCCACAATTTTCAGTGGCTGTGGCAGATGGATCAGACATGTTGTGTAGACCATCACTGCAGAGGGAAAGAGGAGGATGCTCCGTGCTGTACGGCAGGCCCAGAGATTGAGAAGGTGATCACCTTCCTGTTGGAGCGACAAAAGAGAGGCAGTCCTGGCTAGGAATTAAGTGCAGTTTTCCTTGTAAAAACATGTTTATGTAACTTCCAGCAATCCAGGAAGATCGCAGAAAACAGCTGAGAATGGGTATTTTGGAGCTGCCATCTGCAGATGACAGTCACAGGCTGTGCTGGAACAGCAGCTTGTGTTACAGATCCACTTGTGACACATTTTTGCCTTTCTTCCTGTGCTTCTTTCTTATTTTTCAGTGTTTCATATGAGATCATTGTTACCCTGAAATGCCTGCTAAGATCCTCTATAGGTCTTATTTTATAAAGGAGTATAAGTTTAGATTTTATAGTTGGTTTGTGGTTTTTTTCCTCCCCTCCCCCTATTTCTACATAAAAAAGAAGCTGTGGCACAAAGGTTGCACACAGCAAGAAATAGGAACAGGTCTGGTTTTGCTCATTTCCCCCTACCTTGGCATCCTATCTGATGACTTGCATTTGCTCTCACACAATAAACAACATAGCCAATGCCAAAATCAGCTCTGTGCATCAAGGCTTGCCATGGGATACTGCGCTCTTCATACCCGCTAGCCACTTCATTCGAACCTCTTACCCATCTGTCATTTCCTAGAGTCCAGTTCTTGTGTTTGCTGTACAAAAACTGACATATTTGTTATTTACTTTCAGAGTTGGATATTCATAGCTTTGATGTGTTATTCCAGTCACTTTCTGGATATCTGTTCAGGTAGAATGAAGGAGCCTTCTTCAATGTCATTGCCATCATCAGGACCAGCAAAGACAGGGACAGGGCAGGATATGCTGTGCGACTGTGTCTTTTTCTTTTTCCTTAATGATGCAAAAACACTTACAATATTTTTTTTTACTCCACATTGGAAAATTCCTGTCAAGCAATCTCTTCAGAGTAACAGTAAATGCTCACTTAGAATGTGTACCTCATGTTGCAACTGGTTGGAAGGATGGCTTGGTGTCCAGTGTGTGTGACTGAAAATATCTTCTGATGCCTCCCCTCCCCTTATTCCCCTACCCATTTTAGTAATAAATAAGTCACAAACTGAGCACAGAAATATTTTCCTACTATTTGGCTCCCCTCTGTTCATAGCAGTGCTACTCTATACACCTCACTCTATGCCTTCCCATGACTACAGAAGGTTTTTTTTTCAATAAAATATGCTCAAGCTAAAACCAAGTCAATGCATCATGGGCCTTAAAAAAATATTAATAACATTAGTGGAAGCAAATTGCTTCCTACCATCACTTCCTACATTCTAAATTGCATCTTAAGAACACACCATTGATACTGCTCTTTTTTCATCTCGGCACTGGCAGATGTCACTGGAATAAATGCCTTGACAAGCAGTTGTCATAACTTTTTTTCCTCCTCCTTTAGATAGTAACTGACTAGAGAAATGCCAGTTTTCCCACACACTCTGTCATATGTTTAGAATGCATTATGTATTAAATTACTTTGAAATAGTTGGTACAAACTACACTAGTTATCTCTGATAACTCCTGAGGAAGCCAAACATAATGTGCATGCACTTTTAAATTATCTATAAGCAGTTCTGTTCTGTTTTCAAGGATGAATGCTCAGCTGTGTTTCACTTCCAATACATTTTTGTTTAAAGCTCATATTTAAATGTGAATGTAATAGTACATGGGGGGAAAAAGGAAACTAATGTATATTGTTAGCGTTTCCACAAATTTGAATAGTTTCAGTTTTTATACTTCAAGTAAGAAAATGGAGCACAGAGCTAATTAAAATAACAACAACAAATTTTGAAGGGATTTTAAAGTAAGAACTAAAACAATATAGTTTTAAAACAACACTCTCTTGAAAGTGAATGTGAATTCTAACTTTTAATGGCTTTTTGCCGCTTTGTCTTTAAGCACTGTTTTTTCTCTATCAACACCCAAAAGACTTTGGTAGGAAAGGAGAAATGGAGAAGCTGTCACTGCAGTCAGAGCTCTGCTTTCTAATAATGAATTGCCCCTGGGTCCATGGATAAAAGGTGGTAAGATTTTCTTGAATTTGAAAATGACACTACTTACTGAGTTTTGAGTTTTTTTATTAAAGTGAGAGTTTAAAAAGACCTAAATGACTAGCTATGATAAAGCTTACAGTGAAGCTGGGGAAATACTTTTGCATGAAAGAAGATCCTAACATGACTGCACAGGCCAAAGAAAAATATGAATATGGGACCCAAAGTGTGGCCCTGCAGAAATGCTCCACACTGATGTGAGGAGACCAGCTGTTGTGCTTACCCAAACATCTGTCCATGGAGACATTGCAGGGTGTGTGATTAGGAAACTATCCAGTAATGATGTCCCTCACTATGACTGCCACATTTATGTCTTTAGAAAGGCTGTAGGTGTCTGTTTCTCTGATTTTCACCCAGGCCAGATCTTGGGAGACACATTAGCAAAGATACCTCTTGAATAAGCTGCAGATTAGCATGATTCAAGAGCAAGGGGAAGATTCGCAAAGAGTTTCAGAGAAACCCCAAGAAAGGACCTGGTAATTGAAAAGAAAAGAAATAACAGGATCAATAAGACTGAGACTCTCTCCTGAGCTTGTGTCTTGAGGGATGCAAGAAAACAGCGAATACTCATATATAGCTGGTCTGATAGATACATTGAGAATAGTTCAGTAGATTAAAAGTGTTTCTTTCATTTCTGTATTTAAAAAGCTTTTGAACTGTCGTATTATTTTCAGCTTCTCCAAATAAATGTAAAAGCAAATGAAAGTATTTATCCTGGCTTGTACTAAGAGTGATTTTGGGGTATTAGTTAACATCAGGTTATCCCTTGGTTATCATGATAATCTCTGGAATACAGAGAGACCCTGGAACTTTAGTGCTTTACCCCAAAGCAGGGAAACTGAAACACGGCGCATTCACTGAAGATGTTGCAAAGCCTATTTGAAAGATGATTGCATGGAGTGTTAGTAGGTGTCTCTTCAGATGGCAACATGAAATAAAGAGAATCTGCTGAACCCCAAGCAAATCTGTAATCAGGACTTGCCTTGAAAACTGTAATCAATACATTGTAAATAAATGATTGGGAAACTCTGCCTTGGAGAAAGTAAGAACCTGCTACCTCAATACTTGCTCTAAATAAAAATGCTTGTTGTCATGACCTGATTGTGGTAATTTAATTTCCATCATACACAGAATAAAATAGATAAGTGATTTGCCAATGGGTCTTGGGCATGAAGAAAAATACCAGTCATTCTAAATAACTAGTGTAACCCCTTACTGTACTTAGACTTTACTCTAAAGATATCTCACAGTCTATGCAAAATGGCTGACAACCAGGAGGATGCTTCACAGCAACTCTGGCTGAGGGCTACTTCCCATACAGTGTTCAGACTCCGTTTATAGAAGAGAAGCAGGATTTCCCTCTGTAGCCCAAACCTTTGTCAGTCGCTTATATCAGGGCTTTTTCCTCTCCTCACTTCCACGTCGCCATTCACTGCCCCATAGAAGAAGTGCCCCGGCACTTCTCACCTATCACTGTTTGCTGACACACAGCTCCAGAAAGGTCTGGCATCCTTCAGCATCATACAAACTCTAGGTAGAAATACTCTTTTTTTTTTCTTCCTTTATGTTCCTCTATATTTGCTCCTACAAACTGTTCATCTCTGTTGCTTGTCTGGATTTTGTAAAGAGATGCTTTTATTTGCTTTTAATTTAACCTTGCTTGCCTTAAAGAGATTTTAAAGTAATTATCTGAACTCTTATAATACCTCTGCAATCTTAAAAAATAAGACACTAGCTGCTTCTCAGGTTCATAAGCTCTGTAATATGTTCCATGGGTTATCTGAATTCAAAGAGCCTATGTCTCTCTACCTGTCTTCGGAGGACATTTTGAGAGTTGGGTAAAGAGGGTTTGGGAAGAAGAAATGTTTCCCACCTGCCTTTGTCAGCCAGGAGGGATCTCTAGCATGTAGCAAACAAGGAAAAGTACACCTCATGTCCAAGGGCACTTTCAGTTTCTCCTTAATAGATTGATTTATCTTCTGAAGGGAACATCATGTGTGTTTTGAATATAGGACAGCAGTTCCTCGTTAAGTATTGGCCATGATTTAAAAGTGCATGAACAGTTCCATTCTTTTAGGTCATCTTTTCTTCATTTAATACATTAAAGTAGGAAAAAAGAGACGAGGAGGCTGTGATAGAAAAGCAGAAATTACATAAATACAGCTTTAGGCTAGCTAATTGAGTATAGCTGACAGTATAACTGTGGCAGCATGGCATTGAAGAGCATTTACCCCTGGTCTGAGGAGGGTTTGCAGCGTATTACTTCACGTACTTCACCTGTAGCAGCTGAGCCAGACAGCCAAGGCCATTTACTCAAGCTGCACTGTAGCAACTCACATAGTGATAGCTCTCATTTAACAGGTAGTGTTTTGAAAAATTCATATGGAGCTAATTCTACTTCCTGGAAAATAAATGGGGTGTGACTCTCGGCTCCATTGACAGGCAATCACTCACCTTCCTTTGAATATTCAGTAAGATCGTATAGCTTGGAGTGTTGTATATGGCAATTTTAACAGAATATTTGGAGGGGGGTGTGGATTTTTAATTGGTAGCAAAGTAAGCAAAAAGCTGTGGTAGGGCACTAAAAAAAAAAAGTAAAAATACAGTTGGTTAGCTTGTCATTCACAGACAAACTACATGCCTGTGGTAGTACAGAACTGAACTATCACCACATTACGTATACTTATTACTGGGAATCAGCCTCCTGACTGGTCCACGGCAAATGATTAGGCACCAAGTTTCTACTTAGAAACCATTCGCTCTCACAACTGCATATCCCATAATCAGACACTGTGGAAGGAGGGGTGATCAGAGCTCCCCCCATTCATTGTACTGAATCTCATTGTTTAATCAACCACGGCTGGGAAAGGATAAGTACTAAAAAGAAATGTTTCTCCCTTTCTAAGTATCAACTGAGAAGCCCTGATTGTGGTGTTGCAGATGGCTCTTTTCAGCTAAGTAATTAAGTATAATATGTAAGAAGTCGGTATTATATACAGCAGTTGACTAAACCCTAGTGAAGAGCAGAGGAACATTTTTTCAGTTCCCAAGAGCTGGACTAATTGCTTTGAAGCATTCCTCAAAGGTGACTTTATGAAACGTAGCCACTCCTGATAGTGGTGATTTTCCAGTTTCCTTCTTCTGGTTCTTGTGAGGTGGGAGGAAAGCGATCCCAGGCTCATATACTATAAATTGCTCTTGCTCTGTTGAGTCTCAGCCTCACTAGGCCAGTCTTTGCCACCTGACCAGCGGACCTAAATGAATTTTGTAATTATTACGAACATTTAATTGGACTGGATTCTCCTGTTTCACAGATGGATTTAATTCTGAAGCAGAGATAATAAAAAAAAAATTGTCTTAGAATAGATAGAAGAAATTTGATGTTATGTTATGCCCTTGAAAATCCTTTTCATGAAGCTATAAATCATAATGCCATAAAGGCAGCATGTATGGAAATTTGCTGATTATTCAAGATATTGATCTTGCAGGTTAGTAAGCAAGTTTAAAAGATTTATCTGACTAAATGTAGATGTCTACATCTGAGCTACTCACCTTCAGCTTTATAGTGACAGAGATATAGTTGAAGATGAAAAAGATTCATGATTAATATGATTCATGTCATCTGAGAGTAGACTTCCAAAATTAATTCAGAGGAATTGCTCCTTCAAATTACCCATTTCCCTCTGTCAGATATAAAGGAATTCCGGAGTGTCTAGACATCTGCAGTATCATTATCCACATCTGACCTAAAGTGAAATGTCCCCCACTGTCAGTGACTTCAAGTTTCTGGCTGCAATCACAGTAACAAAAATGACTGGGCATCCATATGGGTGCAAATACCAAAACTACCTAAACTGTGATACTGCTGAGATGCCCTGTGTCTATACTGTCTGTATTTGCATTGCAAACTCATGAAAAGCAAAATCATTTTGTGAAACCCTGTAACATCCCTTTTCCCTCAAACGCCAAGTCAAGGTTAACCACGTTTAAGTGCAAAAGACCCTTCCAGTAGGCAGCTGTGTTGACTTTTGCTTGCTTGGACATGACTTCTGTTTCCTCAACACTCCCCATAAGGAACCTAAGTTATTTTCCAGGAAGCCTCATTTGGAGCATGCGTTTTGTGAGGGCTGTCTGACTACGGTAATGTTAATACTGGGTTTGAGTTTCTAAAATACGAAATACTGAATACTCAGCTTCATTGCTTACCCTGCAAAACTCACTGGCTTATGGCTGAAGGTGATGCTGAAGCAGAAACAGAGATTTATGCTTTGTTTTGGTGCAGGTTGGAATCTGCTGGCTTCCTTCATCTAGTTTATAGCATCTTCATAATAAAAAAATACTGCCAGTCAAGACTCTGTATGTCTGTAGCAAAATAGTTTCTTTCAACCAATAGACTCTGCAAGGCTTACAGTGATGCACCTAGAGTTCTAGGTTCTAGGAGGCAGCAGATATTAAAAACTCTTCTGAAGACACTAGCAGTCACTGAGTTTTATTTGGTGCCAGGGCTGGAAATAAGAGCAGGATATAGGTTTGGAAGATGAGTATTGACAGGGCAATTTTATTACTAGGCCTGGCCAGATACTCATGTTTAAAACTGAGGTATGGTGCCTGAAAAGACGGATTAATAATGTAGAGTGTTCTGTGGGGTAGGGTTCACTTGGGGTGTAGTTAAGATTATGCTTTGGCTTCATTTACTGTTCAGATCAGTCAGAGCTACAAATGCTAGATATTTCTGGACGACAAAAATGACTTTTGGAGGGAAGCTGGAGTGGGACTCTGATGGCAATTTCAGGGGTTAAAGTTAAGTTTGGGGTCAGTGCTTTGCCTCTCCTTAAGGTGATGGACAGCTGGGTTGGACCGCTAGGCTTTTAGTTGTAGAAGGAATATTGCTCTGGCCTAGGTTATGTGCTGGTTTCGTAAGAGAAGATTATTTTTTGTCTTTCTGTGGCCTGCAGCTAAGGCAGAGGTTATGGTTAGCAGGGCCTGATGGAAAGGAGATATCTATGTGGCAGTTCAGGGTTGGGACTGGTAGTCAGAGGAGAAGAGCTCATTTGTTTTTCAAGCTATGATAAGTATCTTGGGACTCTAACTATGTCCAGACATTAGGTTAGTGCAATAGACAGCAGGGCCAGAAGAGTGAAGTTTAAAGGTGCAATACAGAAGACACTGTGAACTAAGATATGGGCTTGTGCCAGGAGGCAATACTTGGTTCTTCTCTTTAGCCTGCATAAGGGTTTCGAAGATACAATCAATTTTAAGGTTGGAAACAGCAGAGCCTGAAATACTAGTTTGACTATTTGGATCCTTAAAGGTGCCATATCTAGGAATCACGCAGGTATAGATTTAGTAGACTAATAATCAAGTCTAATTATACCAACAGGAGCTTAGATTTTTGAGTACCAGGCCCCCATGAGTTTGGCTTAATCCAAGAAGATGCAGACCCTGTCTAGGATGAAAAGCTGTGCAGGAGGTGCAGAATGATCTTCATATTACTTCAGCCTCCTCCAGAAGGCTATACACACATTATAAATGATGTGTGTGTGCATGTACTTTATTTATTTTCTGTGTTTGGGTAAAGGGCTAAGAATCTGCCTTGTGTTAGGGCTGGTAGAGTTACTAAGCTGAAGACATATGCCTATGACTATGATCTTCAAGGCTTGACCTTTTACAATGTGGACCATTGCTAGAAGGGAAGAAGAGTTTACAGATTGCTTTTTTTTTTTCTAGCTAGGCTTCTTTGTGTTAAGACTAAAACCTAAATTTATAAGTGAGAATGAAGTTCAAGTTTTAGTGTGTAGAACTATATACATTCAGTATATAGGACTAGTCTAAGGCCAAGTCTTGTTGATGAGTCTTCTAAAACACTCAAATATAGAATGAATAGTAGAGAGGAATTGTTTCCCCACCACTGTTGTCCAGTAGCCACACGATAACTCCTAATGCTAATTGTACCAAGAGACATGTCCCAGTAGCAGATGCATTCATAAGGAGTTTGCTTCCTTTTGGTACCAGTCCTCATCCTAATCTGCTAGGCCTAGCAAGATCCAAGTCCTGCAGTCTCTGCTCTCTATAACCCAACCTTAACTGTAAACATAACCACAACCCTAGCCACAGGCATAATTATAATAAACAACTTATCCAAACAAGAAGAAAGATCATGCTTTCTTATTGGTAACAGTCCAGTCCACAGGCATTTCAGTATCTGTAAATCAAACTAGCTCATCAGTTGAATCCTGGCTTAATCTTATAGACAGAGCTGCCTCTTCTCTTTAGTTCTCCCTTGAACTTAAGCTAACAAAGAAACCATTCTTGCACATGGCCCCACATCTCATCTTCTGTCATTGAACCTTGCAGCACTAAATTGAGATCTTCAGTCCTTTTTCCAACCCTCATCCTCTCTCCAGTCTTAATCTTAGGTGTAAATAGTTGTTGAAGAGACATAAAAATCAGTTTAGCTCCTGAGATAACTTGTCATGGCTAGCCAGTTTCTCTCTTCAGCACGAATCTCCATCCCACTCCTTTGCAAATGACAAATCCATGACAAAGCTGCTCCTGCTTTCAGTATTTGTAACCCTAAGGAGTACCCTAACCTTTCTTCACAAGCATTCCAGAAGTCTGAAACTAAAGGAAAAACAAGCAAGACTCTGCAAATGTCTTAGCAATTTGATCCTTGCCATCCACAGCCTCACATCTAAGCCCATCCTGAATTTAGACTTGCCTAGGGCTGGGGAGATCTCTGTTACAGTAAGAATAATTTAATTTCAGCATTGACCCTTATTCTGGCTCAGAGTGCCTTGTACTTTACTTTGACCTTCAGTTGCTTGCTCTTTGCAGCCCTATCTCCAGCACCAGTTCTAGCTGTAAAATTAACAATAGCCCAGAAATATCTACCTGGACAAGAAAAGAAAAAAAATGTCCTTCTCTTGACCACATTTGCTTTCCATACCAGTGACCCATGCAGAAATGAGCCTTGCCTCCACCACTGCATATGTTTATGCCTTATCTCTGTTCCAGCTCATTCTCTTCCTGGCACCAGAGGTGACACCACAGTTGCTACCCTACCTTTGAGTTTGGTCTTTGGCCAAAGACACTGTGTGGGAGAATGGTGGGCTTAATCTTACAAGCACAGCAGGTGCTCCAGGAAATCACCCCAGATGAACTGCTTGCAGACCTCCTGGACATCCTTTTGTTTCAGGAAAAAGACGTGGACAATGAGTTCCTGGGAGTGTTTGTGCCCATGGCTGCTTTGCTGCTGGCCAGCTGGAGGATCTGGGCCGAGGAGAGAAGTTTGGTCTGGTGGGATCACATTGTCCTTGAGACTAGGTATGATCAGCAAGGGATGCAAAACTGCAAAGGTCATAGGCAAGGGTCCATGCTGGTGATACAATTTCATTATTACTGGATAAAGACTTGAGATCTGCTTCTGTGCTCCAGAGAGTGGCTGTTTCCCCATGAAACTTCATGGCCACTGGCTGTTACAGAGGGTGTCTGCTGAGCAGGCAGGAGCAGGCAAATCCACTTTGGACAGAGTTGTGTTAAAGATCTCTGAAGGTATTGTCCAAACTCTACTTTTGGGTAACGAGAGTGGGAAATGACTATGAACTCATCCAGGCACTAGCTTTCCTTGAATTCTCAGAAAATACTGGTGCTTTTCATGGGATCCAGTCCAGCCGGTGCCTGACTGGGAGCAGGCAGAGCTGCATCAGCCTCCATATCTGCTACAGCCTCTGTGGCTCACCAGCCGAATGAGGACAGAGCTGCCAGCTCTTTGTGGAAGGTGCAAGCGAATCCCTACAGTGGAGGAATAGCTGTTGTGGCCTACAATCAGGCTTCAAAGTGCAAATATGGTGACACAGAGTCACCAGTCAGCTAGGGTGTAACTTTCTTATCAACAACTACGGACATGTGACATCAGCTTTGTATCTGTTACAAAAAGGCAAAACTGTAGTTAAGTGAGAGCTGATCAGATTTTACCCATCACCATAGAGCATCCCAGATTCTTGTGTTGTTTCCTGGCAATGCTTCTTGATGCTGGATCCTGATCTTCTTTCTTTAGTTTTCTTCTCCACTCATCTCTCCTCATCATTCACTCTTTACAAGCTCCTATGTGCTACTCCAAACTGTTTTTTACATCCAGTCAGAGGTTTTATCACATCTACTATGGATATCTTACTCTCACTTGGCATTTCTTTTAACTTGCTACAGTCTCTGAACTGCCTCCATCCAGTTTATGTTCTTAGTGAGATAGGTTAAATACAAGCAAGGCTTTTTCTGTTCCAAGGTCAGCTTTTTGTCAGGTCCTTGCATAGTAGTTTATCCCACCAGGTTGTTTTGGGACCCACAATACTATCTGAATAACAATGCCTCCCATTGCAGCTTGTGATTTGCTGCTAAAACTTGTTTAGGAATCTCCAGGAACAGACTGTCATGCAGACCTTGGTGCATTGGCAAGACAGAATTACAGACCCACATGTCTGCTTTAAGGGTGGGACCACACTTGTTTTATACCAGAAGGGGACCTTTCAGGTTCATTTTGTCTGAAAGGAGTCATGCACCAAAGCTGTGTGTAGTACAGCCCGGACAGTGGGAATGGTGAGAGGCTTAACTTTAAAGTACGTTATAGCTTCGGTTAAAAAGCTATTTTAGACTCACATGGTAACATCCTTAGACCTACTCCAGTAAGCCTCACCTGGACCAACTCAGATATAAGCCATTCTCCATCCCAATAATGCTGCTGCTTTGGTCCAGCAGGCAGCACACTTACCTCCTCCATCTTCCATGCCCTACATTTGAACCTTCCCTAATTCATTAGCAAGAGGGGAGCAGCAGTCCTCTCATCCCTCTTGCAAACAGCAACAGTTTTCTCCTGCTTCTCATCCAAACTGTCCATGTCCCTGATGTCCAACCCCTGTTACCTCACATCAGCCCACAGGCAAATTAGCCTATAGGCTTTAGCCCTCATGTACCTTGTGTTTTTCAGGATCTGGCTGCAAACTTGGGACCCTGCTGTCAATAATCTTAACCCCTGCTCAACTTAAAAGCTAAAGTTAAATCTCCCACCCTTCAGGCTATTCATATCACTTTCTCCTTACCATAAACCAAACTCTTCACTCTCTGCTTTCCTAAATACAAAGTCTAAACCAAGCCCTAACCCCAGTGCAAGCAGTAATCCTGTTACCCTGGCATGATCTGGTGCTTGTTTTATGCCAAATAGCTGTGAATCTTTTTGGAGAGCTGAAAGGTTTGTCTTTAACATTGGTTGTACAGATGTCTCTGGGCTGTAGGCAGTGCTCAGAGTATCCCAAAGTTTGGATTTGAAGTTAGACCCTCATGTACTGCAGAGATTGGTTTGCTGCTGGATCCAGTAGAGCCTGCATGGGTGGTCCAGAAAAGGTTGTCCCTGTGAAGATATTGCCCACACCAGCACCCAGTGCTCTGCTGTGAGTAATGAAGGGACTTTGTGATTCCTTTCTTGGGTCTAGCTTGGGGGGCAGTTTGGTCAGAGCCATGCTGTCCCTGGCATAGCCCAGGGCACCCAGGTGGACTACTGGGAGTGGTGGCAGTGGGCAGTGCATGGATTGAGAACTATACGCTACAAATCCCTCTGGAGTGTTTTTACTGCAGAAACTTGTCTGAGAGCAGACGAGGTGAACCCCTCCTTCAAGAGACACGTTAACTGAGATTTTAACTCACAGAGAATTAATGTTTACACCATGGTAGGGCCACCAGTGAAATGCAGGCTCTAGCAGTCTTGTTCCCACAAGGGCAGGAGAGAGTTAAGGTACAAGTGCCTCCTTCATCATCTCTGTTAATTTAAATGAGCACCTGAAACTCACATACCATGCAGGCAGGCCTGAGCCAGCATAACAGGTTCTGCTTAAGAGTTGCCCTAGCATCTCGTTTAACCCAAAAAACAACAGAGCTTGAAATTTTCTTGATGTGGCAAGAGGCTAATTTTGCTGAGACAAAAGGCTGGCAGATAAGCAGGGATCCCATGACAAAGATAAAGTGACATTTGCAATAATGGAGGTCTTTAAAATGGTCCTATAATAAAAAAAAAAAAATATACGAACGTATTAACAGGGTACCTTTAAAAACTGAATGTAAGTCTTGTTGAAACATGTCATATTGGCAAGCCTAGAAAATGAATTCACCGGTTATGTAGGGCTAGCAGCAATTTATTTACCAGAATTTACAACGCAGTCCTGTGTGAAGGCTGGATTCATCGTGGTGGGCTTAAAGGGAGACTACATACATCTGATGAGCAGTTGGATTTTTCTGAGTGGTGACGAAATCGAGGATTTAAAAGGCAACTTCCGTTCACATTTAAAAAAAAATATTTGTATTTCAGAACCTCTCAGTTGCTGATGGAGAGAGGGCAGAAGGGCTATGCTGTGTGGCTGGGTTTCAGCCATGCGCGGGGTGTGTGGCTGCGTCTCCGCCTGAGACATTACATACAGTGTCTAATCCTGTAAACCATAAAATCTCACGTGAATAGTGCCATTGACGAAGCTTGCAGGTAAGGTCTGCTTGTGTGAACGGCTGCTTGAAGGACCCAGCCCTCTAATTTCATTCCATAGGAAACTTTCCTAGCTGTGTTTTGTGTAAAAACACCTAAAACTCAGATCCTAATAGCATTCCTGGCAGACCTGCCACTGTGGTGTAGAAGGTATTGCTGATATTTCGCTGACTGCTGTGACTGTGAAAAACGATGAACGGATTAAGGCCCTGGCCAGGCTCCCAGCGGAGCCGATTGGTTGCAGCAGGAGCAGAAGCCGCTCCTAAATGTTGATGAGGCTGAACTCTGGAACTGGGGATAGAAGACAGAGGCATCTCTGAAAACACTCTGAGATTAAGTGAAGCTGACCTTCCAGTCTTAGCTTTATGCCCGAAGGAGAAGAAAGTGGGAGGCAGGGAAGGGGAAAGACTGTAGTTAATAAACTTGTGTTAATAATGTGAGTAATTTCTCCAGTGTCTGCAAAGAAGCAGTTAATTTATCTGCCGGGAATAAATTAACACTGTAACTGCTTTGCCAGTCTAATTACATTGCAAGCTGAAAGGAAATGAGGGCTTGTTGTTCCTTAATAGCTTTTTCTTCAATGAACTGCTTCAAACATTTGCACTAAAAATAATGGAGATGAGGAGGTGTGCGTGGAGCGTGTTTTGCTGTTAAGCAGCAGGGCTTGCTCATCCTTACGGAAACTGGAGGGAGGAAAGTTTTATGCCCTAAGCTAAACAGATACATTAGATATATAGAATCATAGAATGGTGGCAGACAACTGTCTCAGGGTAAGATACCTGGAGAAAGAGTCTTCTTCCTTGCCAAGGCTGCTCTGTTCCATACAATGAAGATTTCATTCTCCTAAATATTTCACACGAATATGAACTGTTGATCATTCAAGCCAGCAGATACATAGACTGTTGTTTTTTGTTTTTGTTTTTGTTTTTTTTTTTTACCATTCTATATCCTCCTCTGTGCAAGGTATAAATGGAGAGGTAACTCACTTCACATAATCGTTTGGACTTATATTCCTACATTTTTTGTCATTAAACACTTTTTTTCCAGTGCATCCAAGGAAGGAAATATGAAAAGAAATATTCTTAGGAAACTGAATTTGAAGGTTCTAGGTATCCAAGGCTCAAATTCTGTGTCTATTTGCTCTTCTCAGGAAATTTCAAACGATGCCAAAGTCTGGTTGTGGACCCTAGCTGTGGAATATGTCACTGGCTACAGAATATGCAATTGGATTTGAGGAAAGTCAACACGTAGTCATTTATCACACAATAACTTTGTTCCTATAGGTTTCTCTGGGCAGAATCAAACACTTCAATATGATTATAAAGACCTATGAATGATGAATTATGATAAAGACCTCTGCAGGCAAGTATTGTGGGATTTAATATTTCAGGCTGAAAATCTCACAGGATGAAAATGTCACAGAACTAAAATGTTGCAGTGTACATAAAGGAGAGATGAGCTTATGTGGAGACAATAGTAGAAGAAGCAAGAATCAAGAAACACACACTGGGAATATTTGTCCCTGCAGCTCCCCACTCAAAACCAGTATTTACTGTGAACAGGCTGTCAGAGACCGTCTAATGTGACAGTTGGTTGGATTAAGTGCCAATTATTCATTACTTAGTCACCGAAATGTCTGACAGTGCATCAGTTTCTTAGCAATTGTACAGCTGGTTAGAAAAAAAAAAATCAATAGAACACCTACTCAGCAGAATTTATTGATTTTTGTCAAAATTAAAAAGTTATGTGGAGATGGTTCTGGTTCAGTGAAAGCCACAAACAGGTGTTTTCTCCCAGGACCACTGTGCTTGATGAAAGGGGTTGTTGCAGCTCCTCTGCTACTGGCTGCTCCCCAGGTGAGCTTCTGGCCAAGTGCTCCCTGATGCCTGTCCTGCAAAATCAATCAAAGGGGTGGATGGGGAATAATGGGGTGGATGAGGAATAACGGGCTTGATTGTTGAAATTTGGTTTAAATGAATGAGGCAGTGCTGAGCCAGGAAAATCCTGGGAAGCAGTAACCTTTTCCACCTGTATGGGTGGGTCTGGTGAGGACACCTAGAAGCCTGAGTGGCTGTGAAACGTGGGTCCCTGTAAACCAGGTTTCCTCTTGTCCTTTTGACTCCAGACAGCTTGTTTTCCTGGTTCCTCTGGCAGGTACCCAGCAGTAGGGCTTGGGGATGTCCAGGTGCCACAGCTCTGGGGCACTTGGCCAAGCAGAGGCTCTTTGGTGGTATTAGGTGGAGATACTAAGTATTTTAATAATGGCAGAGAGTTTTGAACTCTGCTGGTAACTCTTCAGGGAGCAATAATTTCAGTAAGCTTTTGAAAATTTTATGGGCAATTTAGAATAGCCTCTATCACCAGTCTCTTCTTCCTTTGTTATGTCTCCAAAATAGAAATAATAGGATAGAAGAAGGTTCAGTATGAAGTAATCTTCACAAAACCTGCATGAAAAATGTACTTTGGGGCAAATAATTGAATGGAAGCAATAGAAAACTAGTTTGCCACAAAATGGCTGGAAATATAGTTACGGTACTTCTCTGAATTTCTTTCTTCCTGAAGAGCCTGTTTGAAATATAGAACCTTCCTGTGTTACTACAGTAAGGCAATGAGTCTCCCACATTTCAGTCATATAGGGTGGAGATGCTGCTTGGGAAAGTTGCTCAGTTTTTTGTATGTCTATGAAGTGCATGGTTTCTATATGAAGACAGCAGCATATCACAAATAAGGTATTCTGTAGATCTTAAACTTTTGTCAGAAATGTAATAAGAGCAACGGAAGATCGTTTAATCATCAAGTCTTTTATTGGTGGCACTAATTCAGAAGATTAGATACTCAAATTTTGAAATTCAGATTTAACTGACTGGAAAATTTGTGAGTTTTGGGATAAAATTACTTGAACCTTGTAAAGAACTGCAGAAAGAAGAATGTAACTGAGTCTTTGTTTAAGACTGTGCTTTCAACCTGTATTTAAAAACATTAAATGCTGCCACCTAAGAAAACCCATTAGTCTCATGATTGTATATTTTCAATTAAATAGTGGTCTTATTTAACATGTTTTGCTTTCATTAAATTCTCTTTCCAATTCTTGATGTATGTTCCTATTAAATACTTTCTAAAACAATATTGATTTTTGAAGGAGTTGGCCAAGGAGAGAGTAAGGAATCATAGGAAAAGTAGTGAAGAAGAAATTTGTTTGCTGTGTTTTCTATAAGATAACTAAAATTGCCCAAAAAAGCAGAGGATTAAAACTTTACTTTGTAGGTAGAATTTCAACAACAATGTTCTTGTGCATTGATTTTGTTTCCTGGCAAATCCTACATTGGCTAGATGTGACCCAAATTCTCTCCTGTTGATTTTGAATTTGCAGAGATTTTTATAACCAACCCTACGTTGAGGGAGGAAGAAGAAGGAGTGCTAAAGAATTAAATTATAGCCGAGTATGGTTGATTATATCTGTAATTTTTTCTCTTTGTTTATAATGTATTTTTCTCTTAGAATAATTTCCCTTACATGCCAAGATGTCAGTAAGATGTTTGTATAGTAGTTATAAATCTTATTTTAAAGCTAGAGAAGGAAATGAATAAGTAATACCAAATATATCTTAACTTTTTATATGCCCTCTCAGTTACTGAGGACTTCCATGCAAGGTTAGATCTGCTTATATCTCCAAGATACATTGGCATGTTATACTTTTAACCTTGTTATCTCTCTCTAGTATGGGAGTAGATGTTCAGTAGTTCAAACCATGCATAAACATCTTGAACATTGCTCTGCAAGTATTAGAGCATTGTACTAATCTGTGGAGCTGCTTTTTGTGTGTACTCAGAACCTTGTTTCTCAAAAGACAGGAATAGTCACAGACTTGAAAGTGTAACAGGAGAAGCACTGAACTGACTGCTAAGTGTCACTGATATCCAGGGTTTCTTGGTCAAAGGTTTTGCCTCTGAATGCAAGCAGGAATGAACATATAGCTGCATGCGTGTGTGGTTGTGTTGTTTTTTTTTTTTTAATTACTAGAATCCAAAGATCTCTGGATAGATATACTGGGTTTATAAGGTGGTGTATTTATGGAGTCAATTGTTAAATTTCAGATGCTGGAAAAAAATTATTTCCTCAGCTGCAGCTTCACATAAGTTAAAATGAATATATAGGCTTGAATGAGAGCAAAGACCTCCAAAATTTATCATGGTTGCATGCAGGCAGAATTCTGTCACCAAGAGACATTTGCCACTAAACCAGGGCAAGAAAGCTCTGGAGAACCTCATCTGGGTGTTGTGCTGGGAGCTGAGAGACTTCTCCTCATCTTTCTTGGAAGAGGAGGTTGTCCTCCAGGCAACAGCAAGGGATCTCCATGGGGACCTCTGCAGTAGCTCCCTTCCATCAGGAGCAACTGCATGGGGACATATTTGCATCCACTCAAACATAAGGGCCAAGAAGTGCATCAGCTGATCAGCCAGCACTCTTGGGGGAATGGGGGGAGTTAAACAAAAATTTAATGAAAGTAGAAGATAAAATTAGTAAAGTCAAAACTCAGTAATTCATTACTACTGTCTACAGTATTGGTGGTGTTGCACCTAGCACACTGGTTTTAACAAGTGTGCTGTCGAGAAACTCTCATTACCTCATGGAGACAAGTGTTGTTATAATAGAGAGTTCTTCAGCCTAGAAGGTGATCATAAGAAAGTTTAGTGCTGAAACTAGAAGAATTATACCAGAAATAAAATGCACAAGGTCGTTGAAAATGCTTACATAAGCATAGAGTGGTTATTCAGTTATTAAAAGCCTTTAATTTAGTAAAATATCTGCTATTTAGGAAAGACTGGAATTCATATAAAGGTTGCTCTGGGATTTAAAATCTGTTAAAAAGAATTGTGAATAATTACTTGCAGTAAATGTTACTGACCTCAGCTCATAAGGCCTGATGTACATTGGTTTAATGTTCCTAATAACAGGTCTTAAAATCCAGATTCTTCTACTTCCAAATGTCCATAATATCCTGAGAAATTAAGTTTTAGATTAAGACTTTGTTGGATTAAAATAATCCAATATGTGCTTTAGAATCTGCATGACTCTTAGAATAAGAGGTTGGTGATTTTTTTTTCCAGAAAATCACTACAGAAATAATTTTAAAATGTTGCAATGTAATGATGCATTTTGGAAGTCTGAAACAATCTGGAGTCTCACTTTCTCGTGACATCTGAGAAATGGATTCGTTTTTCTTCTTTTAGCTTTTCCTTTCTTCTTGTAGCATCATTGCATCTTTGCTCACAGAACCAATGCTGCTGTGCAAAGACAAGCATAGGGTATTTGTCTGTCTTTAGCTCAGGACATGGGTAGAAGTTGTTGCAGTCCATGGAGACAGTAGAGCAGGAGAAACCTGACTGGAAGGGCTCAGACATACCTTGGAATGGAGGCCTGCTACTGCCAGCAGTATGAGAGTTGACCAACTCTTGTACATGCAGCTGAACAAAAGACAGAGCTGCATGACAAGAGGGCTTGCAGAGTCTGTTAGGGCTGATCTGGGCTCAGTAGGAGAAAGTACTTCTGTGTACTGAGGATGTGTGGTCAGCCACTGCTTATTTTCAAGGGCACTCCTTGCTCCACTTCTTTGTGGATGAAAGTGGACCAAATCGGCCTGTTAAGCTCTGTCTAAGGCATGCTGTGGTTACAGGTTAAGGATCTATCTTCAGTGTGATCTATCTTCTCTGAAGGCACTTGTGTTTAGTGTGAGGAGCCTCAGTCTTTGGATAAGACCAAGAAAATCTGTCTTCTAAAGAAAAAGCTCTTAAATCATAGCTGAGGATGACAGATTTACCCATGAAATGACTGTATTACACTATGCATCAAGTGTTTTACCCATACCCCAGGTAAAGAAATCTTCTGTGAGAACTTCTGAAGTTTTGTTAGTTACTATGTAAATGTTAAATATAATATGCGTTATTGCAAAAGTCAGCTCAGCATTTCATGAAGTGTGTTGTGCTAGAGTGTGATGACATGCCAACTCACTCATGCATGGCATGGAAACTTCTGCGCAGAAGTCATAACATGACCCTCTGGAAATGTTTGTCTCACAGCCTATAAACAGGTGAGGCCCCTCAGCCCATAAAGAGTTACTACGTTACTGGCACTCTCTGAGCAGGGAGGGAAGTCATAAAATGAGGATTTGACGACTCAGTCGTGGAACTAGAAAGAGAAAAACATTACTTTCAGAGCTGGGGAGAAGAACTGAGCGAGGACTCAGAAAAGATGTGAGAGGGAGGATGCCTTCAGAAGACCTGGAGAGGAGGCTCCATGGACAGAAGGCTTGTGCTTGAAGGCTGAAGAGCATGACTGGGTGAAAGACAGAGAGGGTTTTACTTCTCCAGAAAGGTTATCTGACTTTCTGTCACAGACAGTGCCAGAAGGTTGAGTGTCCACTACTTGTTGTAGTAGTCACCAAGTAGACACCAAGTCTTTAAAATTTGATCTAATGACAGTTTACATTGCAAAGGATTTGAAACGTTATTTCACACCAAATGTAATTCCACACCAAAAAAAGTGTTTTAAATTAACTTTTGTCTCCAAAATAGCTATAGCTTATGTAAAAGACTAGAACTTGTGATTATGCTTAAATGCTTGAGTTTCCAGAATCTAGAGGTCACTTTAATCCCATTTCTCATGACTTAATATTGAGCAAATAGAGTACATCCATGTCCTGCAGGCTGATTATGAAACAAGATCAGTTTGAAACACTAGTGATGTATCATTGGTTTGACTGGTCTGCATGGATTGTGACTGTAAGTACAACGGTAGTGTTTCCCCCAATGTGTTCACTCTTGCTTGTGGTGGATGAAATGCTCTGCATTGCCTTGCTGAGCGGTGGAATGACTTTGCACAGATCAGTTCAGGTGCATCGACATGAGGCTTATCAGCAGATGCAGAAAATATTTCTTAATGACTGGTGGGGTACTGTTGGATGTAAGAGAGCAGGAAAACAGAATAGATTAGAAAAAAATAATGTAATATAGCTTCTACAAATGAAACTCAATAGATTTGTATAGAGAACACAAAAATTAGTATTGTAAAAGTGCCAAACAACAATCATGCTCTCTGCAGCCCTTCACAAAAATCTCGACTATGACAGCAAATTCAATAACATTTTCTACTCATTTCTGAAGCAGCCTAGCTTTTTAGAGTGAGAGCTTCATTTACTATGAGTAACAGGATCCTTTTTCAATTTAGAAAACAATCAAAGATTGTGGCTACTGATAACTCAAAACCCTGGAAATATCCAAATGTCTCCAACATTTATTGTTGGGTAGGTAGAAAAGAAGAGCGTGCTCTCTAAACGAGTATTTTCAAGACCTCAGTGAAATAGCATTATGAATGTCTAAAAATGTAACAAATGCACTACAAACAGATTATTTGGGCTTTACTGATGTACCTCTGCTTGCAGTTGCTACAGCTAATGTTACTATTAGAATAACGCCATTTCGTCTGCAAATTAGCAGACAATAAGAAGCAATACTTGCTTCCAGCTACTTTTCTAGATCGTAGACAGCTTAAATGAGGGGACAAATGTAATCCTGAAGTTGATACAGCAAACTCTTTTGATTACTTTTCTGCAGGTCCAAGAAAAAAAAAAAAAGGGAATAATTCTGTCAGCTCTCAAAGCATGGAAATGTTGAGGTACACGCTAGTAAGATGTTTGTCTCTCTAACTTACAGTGAACAGGATCTTAAAACATTTTACGGCTCCTTTAAGTTATTTCTGTGCATTAGGTAAGTCTACAATAATTAAACTTTGTTTAGCAAGGATGATGAAGAGACTCTTTCAGTGATTGCATAATGCTTCCCTTTAAGAGCACACCAAATGTTTTATGATAGCCTTAAAATCAAAATAGTCACATTTTGACTGGGGTATGGCGGAAGAACTGCTATAAATACATTAGATCATTAAAGAACTGATGATAAATATTTTGGGTATAAGTGTACCCTTGCAAAAACACATTATTGCCCAGTAAGATACAAACACATTTTGCCTGATAGTCTGTACTAACTCTGAAATACCTGACTTCCTTCTGATTTCAGAAAATAATTGTCTTTTAGTTTAATCCAATCACTTTCTCCAGAAAAAAAATAACATAGAGTTCAGGCAATTCTACTGCTCGTTAATGATTACGGATTTGACAGAAGGCTGGACACTGTGTGAGTGTGAGGGGTATTATGTACGGAGAGATCCAGAGGTATGTGTTTACATGCTATGGGAGTATTGATTTCAGAAATGGTATCATTTTCTGTCTATCTGTAAAAGCTCATTTTCTTGGTTACTCAATAAAATCTATAAATACTACATTCATATCTACTCCTGATGTAATAGCTGAAAGAATATTTCCCTTGGGTAAACTGACTTGGAGATACTGTGGAAAACAGATAAATAATCGTGGTACTGAGGCTAACTTTGAACTAATTTATATTGAAAATATAAGAAATGGATTTTCAAAAAATCTAAAATGGATAAATGTTACTTCAAGTAACAGATAATTGTATTTGAGTGCATAAAATGTACACTTGCTAGGAAAGTACCTGATCTGTTGAGAAACATTTTCCTAAAATCCCTCTTAAATTAAACTTTGTCAATGAAAAACACTTTTGCAAAGAGGAATGAATAGTTTGTTCTGTCTGGCGGCAGACATGACAAGAAAGACACCTCACCTTACAGCAAGGTTAGGCAATGGGAAAAGCTTTCCAATGGTAAAACTAGGGAAGTAGTGAGGCAGATTACCTGAGAAGTCCATCAAAATTTCTAGACTTCCAGCTGTGTAGAGCAGATTAGACAAGTATCAGGAATTAAATACAGGTACTGGGTTTAACTCTGGAGGAAGGCTGGTAAATTAGTTCCTGGGATTGTTTTAGCTTTGTTTTCTCTTTTGTCCTCCCCGCCCCCCCCCCCGCCCCAGGTTGGTCTTTAGTCCTTTTCAGAAAAGGAGCGAGCTTTCACAGACATTCCTGAAAAATCTCTGCCACCTGGATTATAGTCCTGAGGTTTCTGTATTGCTAACAATGAGTCAACTATTAAACCACGTGCCGAGGCACCTCATGGAGCCGATGCTTGTTCATGGGCCTACTTTCCTCTCGCTCTCAGATTGTGTGTGAAAATCCCCAAATGCAGGCTCCATGGCCCAACTGCGGAGTCAAAGCAACTTTCAAAGTGGCCTTCACTCTCTGGAGGAGAATTGAGCAACCACTATTGGCTTATTCCCAGGGAAAGCAGATTCATACAACCAGCCTTTAATGGCCATCTGGATTAGAGATGGGCCAGAATAACCAGGATGAATTCAGCTACCTCTCAAATATTAAAAGAAATATGTATGCCATAGAGTTACGTGGAGTCTCACGTGCCCTTCTTAAAGCAACTTGTCTTCGTGTGATTTTCATTTCAAGCAGAGAAGTGCTCACAGCTGACAGTCAATGTCTCATGTTGAGATGTTCACTGTCTTTGGCAGGATGTCATTCTCAGAGTCACGATCTCCCATCTCAGGATCAGATTTTAATCTATTTGTTTCTCTGTTTCAAAGAGCATGCAAAAAAAAAAAAAAAGATGAGGTAACTGGGTCAAGCATATTAATTTTAAAATACAGTCTAAAGCATTTTTATGTTATTCATAGTAATAGATCTTGTGCTTCACCCACACTTCAGCGGGTGGCATCTAGCTGTACTGATCGTGTTCTGCCAACTTCCAGTTATCTTGTGATTTGCTGGACACTTCAGATTTTGAAATTATGCTGAGTGGCCTGTAACTTTCTCAGCTCATACATAGTAGCCTTCTTTGGCAATTAAGCAATTAACTCACTGACTTTGTTTTAGGGCTCAGTGCAATCTTGTTGTATTTCTGTTGTGTTTAACTAGGGACAATTGCAAGATCATCGTTGTTCCTTTATACTGTACGCTAATTCGCAATAACACTAGTTATAAGAGTAACTAGCTTAGAATCATAGAATCATAGAATCATAGAATGGTTAGGGTTGGAAGGGACCTTCAAAGGTCATCTAGTCCAACCCCCCTGCAAGGAGAAGGGACATCCCCGGCTAGATCAGGTTGCTCAGAGCCTCATCCAGCCTGGCCTTGAACATTTCCAGAGATGGGGCCTCCACCACCTTTCTGGGCAACCTGTTCCAGTGTTCTTTAACTCGCATCGTAAAAAATTTTTTCCTAATTTCTAATCTAAATCTACCCCCCTCTATTTTAAAACCACTACTCCTTGTCCTATCGCAACAGGCCCTACTGAACAGCCTTTCCCCATCTTTCTTGTAGGCCCCTTTGAGGTACTGGAAGGTAGGTACCCTTGAGGTACTTGCTTGCAAAGAGAGCAAAAGAACAATCTCTTTGAAAACATCAGAATGAGTGAGAATGAATGAAAATTTACTGATTGATTTATAAATGGGGAAATTAAAATTAATTTATAATGGTTTATTTAATCTCTAACTGAATGTAGGCAGTAACTTTTTAATGAGAACAAATATTCATATTAATATAAAATTTAAAAAATACAGTACAGATGTTTAGGGATTGGTTGGTCAACCAGTTTGGCTTTTTTAAGCAGTGACTCGAAACTAATAACAAAATAAGCATGTTCTACAGTGTTACAGCTATAGGACTTTTAATGCTGGCAGGGGAGTGCTTAAAGGGAAGGGAGAAGTTGCTTTTGCCTTCAGACCGGCTGCAGGCTGTAGTGTGGGTAACACAAGGACCTTGGCAACTGCTGCTAGTGCAGTCTTAACGGGAGGCTATGCTGAAGCAGAAATCCAGTTCAGTTTGGATTTATATTGTATTTTCTCTCCCTCCTGAACATTCATCCTGGAATCTGGCACTGCATCGGAGAGGGCAGACTCTGTCTGAAGGACTCAAGATACATATAGGGATCAATCAGATAAAATATAGGATGCAGAAACAATTCACTGAAAATTAGTTACTTGAACCACAGCCACATCAAGCCTTTCTCCTTCTCATAGGCAACAGTACATCTATAAAAATTAAACTATCCTTCCCATCTCAAATCTTGCCAAGAAGTTACACAAAACTTCCTGATCAGCATTTTTCTCAATGCTTTTCGCAAGGCTTGGTGTTATAACTCATCTTTATTTAAGCCTGGGACAGTGCCAGGAGTGGTACTGAGGAATTGCACCTCGGGTGTTGCCCAGAGCAACAGAAAAGCTTCCAAAAAAATGTAGTTGCAATGACGAGATCACTCCTTGTGACTGCAGCCGTGGCACCAGAGAGTATGGAGCCTGCTTTGGGAGGGCACGCCATCCCAAAGGTGCAGGGAGGAGTTGGAGCTGAGGTGGCACTGCCTCCCTCAGCATTAACCCAGGGTGTTGGCTGGCCTTCAAAGGACAGAATAACATATTACCAAAGCAGATGGCAAAGCCCAGCTTTTCCTTCTCCCCTCCTCTGCACCTCCTGCATGCGTACCTGCATCCTTTGATACCCTTCAGATCAAAGGGAGCTGCTGAAAAGTCTGCCTAGGACTTTCTAAAATCCTCATCAGCAGTCCTTGCAGGTCAGGAAAGATTGACAGCTGGGTATGCCCCTGGTTTCATCTTTTTTTTATCAATACAGTTACATCAGAGGCTGCTCATGCCCAGAGGTAGGGAGCTGGGTGAGCTACAGCCCACGCCCTCGCATCTAGATGAGCTGTGCCACCAGAAGACAATGGTGCGGTGTGTTTGGGATACACAAACCCTTAGAAACAAAGACTAACAGTACTGAGAAAGGATCTCGTTGTTGAGAAGAACCAGCCAAACAGCTCTGCAGGTTTTCGGAGGTTATGTTTTCAAGCCCTTATGTTTTATGAGCGATGCTTAGGCACGGTAGAAGTGGCCAGGATGTGAAAGGAACAAACAGTTCAATGTCAAGAGCAAATCATGTGGCCGCGAGTCAGCGTGCTTGCTCACTGCACTAAAAGCACAGCCAGGTTATGGCTGGAAATTCCCAGTCAGGACATTACATTGAAAACTGTTTTGCACTGAAAACAGCGGGGGCGTGGGGGGAGACAACCATCCACTACAACAGGGAAAATCCCATGTTCTCGAGAGGGTTTCGAGATGGAAAATTGGATTTTGGGATGAAGGTGAAGCAACAAAGCTACCTTGAGACATCATGGCAGTCCACTGAAAACCTTGAGCTGGAGCCAGCTATTGACTATGCCACTCTGCCGCCCTGCCCATGCCTGCCTCCAGGCTTCCTCCAGCAGCCACTGCCCTCCTATTTGGGCAGCCCGGTCCCACCGGCTGTGCCCACTGCTCTGCCGCCTCCAGGCAGCCACTGGCACACAGCGGGTGGTCACAGTGTGGCCCAGTCAGGCAAAGTCAGTGGGGACGTGCTGCCAAAGCCTGATTCACACAGGCACATGCTAGCAGAAGGCAGCCAAAAAGGCCTGAGGAGGTTTTTTTCCTGTAGAAATACTCTTGCCTTTCTTGCTTATTTTTGGCAAAGATATCCCCTATGCTCTCTTTAGCAGAGGATTGGCGATATGCAACAATCCCTTTATGATGTTATGCTGCTCTCAGGGCAGCGGGACTCAGTTCTGCTTTCTCTCCCTGTTTAACAGTTAATGATCTGGAAAAAGAAACGAGGGGTAAGGTGACATTGGCAGCGCTGCAGCTCCCTGAGGAGATGGGCTCTCTGTGGGAGCTCGTGCCCTGTTTGGATGTTGGTGGCCAGTCATGCCAGACGTGGTGCTTGTGCTGGGGAGGCCTGTCTCTCCTTAGGGCCACCTAACCCAGGGTCTGCACTGGCCACACAGCGCCCTGGCAGCTCGACTGGGGGACAGCTAAAGGCTGGTGGGGTGCTGGTGCAATCCAACTGGCAGGGCATGGGCTGGACATCCTGGGCAAAAGGGGTTGCAGCCAGAGAAGGTGGCAGAGGGACCTCTACGAGTGGGTAGCAAATTGGAAACAGAGTTTGGGTGGTGGCAAATGTGGCGCTGTTTGCCCTTCAGCAGGGCTCCGAGTGCAGGGCTCCTCCAGGAGCCCCCCCGGGAGGAAGCTGCAACCCAAAGAGGGCTCAGTCCTGGCATTTTTTGTCTTTGTAAGAAACGACAGTAACAGCAGCAAGGAAGAAAGGGGGCTGCACAAGCTGGTTTTGGCAGTGGGCATCTCTGCACATTGCCAGCCTTTGCTGCATGAGCTTTAGCATTTCTTGCTTGATGGAGCATCACTGCTGTTTGCTATGAAGGTACGGATTTCCACCAACAGCATGTCTGCATGCGCCAGCCTGCCACTCAAGCCGCAAGACAGGCAGACAAAGATTTTGAAGGTTGAAACAGTGATGGAGAGCGCAGCCCTCGTGTAGGACGCAGGCAGAGGCTGCTCTCCTGTGAAAATGGCCTCTTTCTGCTGACAATGTGGCAAGGAAGATGTAGAGGACTGCAAGAAAGTAGCTAATGGTGACTATTGAGCTTTCTGCTGCAGCTAATAATTACCGATGAAGTGCCAATTCAAATGAAATTAACATACACTTGAGGTAGTTACTTGGTGAAGTTGCTGTCCCCTTCATGGAGAGTCAAAGCTGCTTCGATACCTGTGGGAAGACTTGACAGAAGCGCACTGGGTCTTGCAGTGAAACCCAAATCTGGACAGGGCCTGAGATGAGAAAGGAAAGTATTACAGTGTAGTAACAGAGATTCAAGACGGCATCTCTCTTGCCCGAAACAAATGTCAAAACTTTCAAACTCAGGAGCCTAAGCCTGAGGTCCTAAATCCAAGCTTTAGCATGTAAAAAGGGATCTGAATTTTAAGGTAATGTTGAATAGCTAGTAACTCCAAATGAATTTATTTAATTACTAATTTCTCACATCTATGCTATCACCTTAAAGTAGCTGCTAGTGTTCCCAAAAAGCATCTGGTTCGCATTACATCTCTTATTGTTGAGACTGGGATGGCAAGGCAGTACCAGGAACTGCAGAATATCTGCTGTGAATACCATTTCTGGGCCAGGCTTGACTTCATTGGCCACCCGGGACTTTCAGAAGACGCATTTTCAGAGAGACACCTGCGCGTGTTTGTGCGATATAAACAGCCAGCTGCTGTTGTAAAATTGGCAACACGTCACGGCTGCTGAGGTGTCAAGAATGTCAGCAAAACAGCAGGGCAGTGGGAGCAAGGGACTTTGCCTCCTGGCCTGGATAAAAATAGCATCATCATACTCACAATATCCAGATTCTTCAGTTTATAGCTGAGAACAGAATCAGAGGTGCCAAGGAAGCATATTTCAGTTTTATGCTCTCAAAAATATTTCAAGTACATTTATGTTTTTCAGTTGGGTGAATTGCTGGAAGATTAAAGGCTTTATCTCTTCCCTGAATCCAAGTAAATGTGAAGCATTGATTTAAGAATAAATAAGCATTAATCCCTTTAGTCATTGTCACTTTAAAACTCACAGTGGCAGTGCTGCTTGGAGAAGGTGAACGATGTACTTTGTTAGCTTTTAAGTTGCACAGCAGAGAAGACTGCTCAAATTCTTGATGGTGCGCTGCAAAATGATATGATAGTTACATCACACCGAGTGCGTGTTCACAAAGTCAGCAGCTCAGTTTTGCTTAGCTTGCAGCACGCAGTGGGCGCTTAGGGGATGCTTTTCCATTCGCCAGTGGGATGGGATGTTTTGCACCGGCGGTACAGCTTTGGGACTTCGGAGATAATCAGAAGGTATCTGCGTGGTATTTTCAGTTAGACCTTTTCCTTCTGCTCCTTCAGCCAAATCATACATGTATGCTCTCAACACTAATTATTTCTGCTTTGGGGTCAGTCTTTTTTGTTCTCAGCCTTTTTCTGTGAAAAAGAGTCCTACTGCATTTTTGCAGAGCGATGATCAAAAAATGCAGGTCCCCAGGCTTCAGAAGCATAAAAATGTCGTTGGTTCAGGTGCTTCACTTCAGAAAGGTGAAACCATAGCAATTCAGACTTCTCAATTTCCCTGCATCCCATCATGTGAGACACCTCAGGTCAGGTTATTTGATCTGGAAGGGCAAAACGCTTGTGCAACCGATCACATGCGGGAGAATGCGATGAGGACTGCTGGGGCACAAGGACGCACGGGCTGGTATGTGTGCACCCCTGCACCCCCAGGGAAGGGCCTGAGGCTTGGAGATTGACGATGCTGCAATGGGGCCATGGCTGCACCCAGCGTGTGCGGCCTGGGAACAAAGGGAGGCTGCGACACAGCGCTGCTGCCAGTGGTACCAGCGGTGCTGGAAGTGGAGTACAGAGCTGTGGCCATCAGGCAGGTCTGATGTCTGAACATGGAGCTGAGTGGGCCATGATCCCAGTTCAGGAATGGCATCCATGGGGTGGGGGCTGCTGGGGACTGGCTGCATCCTCACTACCAGTGCCAGCAGGTTTCCTCATGTGAGCAGTCCCCAGGAACTTTGGTGAAGGATGTGGGTGGGCAAGGCAGGCTGATGGGAGCAGCTCTTTGGAAATCATTAAAAGCTTTAGGAAAAAAAAATCACCCTGTCTGTGAGCTGGCCATGGAGGAGGCAAGGAGTAACTGTTGCTTAAAATGCAACTCCAAAATGCAGGAACCTGTTCTAGTTCACCTTTTATGCTGCTTAGGACATACCTACAGCTTATTCTGCTACGGCCTGTTAGGGAAGATAAAGTGGTACAAGCTCATTAATGTGACTACAGTGTAAAGCAAGCAAGGTTTGCAAGGGAAAGTATTAACTCTTGTTAGAGCAACAGATGCACTGGAAAAAAAAACCAGAGACAATTTCAGGCACTTGGGCCTTTTTGCAGATTGTCTGCTCCTTACACAACCACAGATACAGACATGGTTACCACAACACTGTGTAAGTGCTCTGTAACACATAACTGTTCCCACGCGGAAAAGGAAATACACACAAATTCAGGTAAAACAGGTAACGAGCCCTGCAGTGGATTGCTGTATTAAAACAATCCAACAAAATAAAAACAAATGAACCATTCCCAATTCTGTTTGGCTTTAAATCAAGCTTTAAAACCTTTCAGTTCATCCTGCCACATATTACAAGCACAGGACTTTGCAAACAAGTCCAGATTCTCCATCTACGCTCCTGCACAGCATACAAAAGCAGAAGCCTTTTTATTAAAATGTAAAGCTGATAGTTTCTTTTGAAACTCACAGACCAGTTTACACAAGGCAGGTACACCTGGGTGCCTGGTGACAAGCAGGATCTGAAGGTTCCTTCAAGGCTCCCAATGGCCACAACATGAGGTCAGGGCAGGCTGGAAAGCCCAGGCAGCTGCTCAAAAATTGATGAGTTTCTGCACAGTTGTGAAAAATATGTTTGGGCATTTGCTTTCCTGATGCTTCTTGTATATTCAGTCTTTTATGCCGTGTCTGGATTCCATATTGTCTAAAAGATTCATATTGCCTGTTCATCGATATGCCATAGGAATTGCGAAGGATGAACCCAACGGGTTTTGACCCCTGGCTGGAAAGCAACTGGTGTACAGAGAGGAATACGTTTTCTCAGTGGTTTTGGTAGCACAATCGGTGATGAAATAGCTAAAAAACTCATTATCCAAACGGTTGTCCGAAGCTTGATCACCAGGCAACCCATTGAAATGCATGAGGCAGTTCGCGCTTTCCGAAGACCATTGATTTAGTCTGGCTGCCAACTTTGAGAATTAATGCTGTAGTGATTTGCACTTCTTTAATGTTTTGATAGCCATAGATCTGGAGACATAGATCCAAAAACAAAACCAAGCCCTTAAATTTGGGAGGACTGGAGGATCCTGAGCTCCACGGAGCTCTTGAAGAAAGAGTATAAAATCCTGGATGTCATTCAGCCACGCTTGTTAATGCAGCCTTTACCTTTGTTCTTGGTGGCTTTTTTATACTCTTTTTTTTCTAGTTTTTTCTTAATATATTTCTTTTTCTTTCTTCCAACAGACTTGCAAGGAAATCTTTTAGGCCCACAATATCCTTGCAGTGGTATTGGTTCTGAATTGAATCAAGTTTCTCTACGCATTTGAAATAATAATGAGGTCATTAAATGTGAGTTTTGTATTGGGCTAAGCAAACTGAGTAAGAAGCCGTTACAGAGAATGCAATAAACATCTCCTAAGCAAGAAAATGCTTCAGATGTGGGAGGAAATAAGTCCTGGCTTTTCAAGTGGCTATATAGACAATAGTTCCTTTAGGACACTCAACTGAAAAGTCGCTTATTTGATCTCCCAAGATGATGTAAGATCTCTCAGCACAAAATGCTGAGCCATTAGGCGATTTGGATTAGGAAGGAATAATTTCTGAGAGTAAGGGAGTACTGCAGCTGAGAGTTTTCTTCTACAAAGACATATAAAGGGCTAGCAGCAGAACATTGTGCTACTGTATTGGCAACATGACAAGATTTGAAAGTGGCAAACATTAAATAAATAGGTGGATGTGCAATTACTTTGAATAAATTGCTTTTCCTCTTTTTCTTTCACTTTTTTTTTCTCACTTCCTTTCATTATTGCTGCTAAGTACTAATTATGCTACGATTTGTATTACAATCTGTAAGAATAATTGGTCCTGTTTTATAGGACATCCTGTAAAAGGACCATTTTGCAAGGCATTGACAGGCAATTGCTAAAGCTGTTCTCATTTGGCATCCAATACATCTCTGATAGGACGCGGCACTGATTTCAAGAATGAGCTGCTTGATTATTTGTGCAGGATAACCATCCTGATGAAATTTTGTATAATACTAAAAAAAAATTAAGGACATGACTGCATCATTAATGCCTTAATTTATGTGCAATAAAACAACTTCAACCTTTAATTGACCTCTGATATTTTTAATGCCACATTTCCTATAAAACAATGAAAGCTAAGAGCAAGGATATGGATACACACAAAGAATGATTTTTGCCTTAAAGATTAATTCCTGACTATCTTCCTTTGAGGTGCAAAACTACTCATGGGGAAATGTATTGGGGTTTTTTAAGGGGGGAGGGAGAGGCAAAGCCACACATGGTCAAGTATTAACTAGAGTAATGACAGACACGGCTTGTGCATGCCAAAGAAAGGCTGCAGGCGTAAATACATTTAATGTCTCCTGCCCTTAGCCCAGGGGGAGAAGGGAGGCTCCTCTCGAGGGTTTCTGGTGAGTGGGCAGCCCCTGAGCCGGCTGGGGAAAATCCACTGCTCTTGCCCTTTGTGAGAAGGGGACAGACAGCGGAAAGCGTGGGACCTCTGGCAGCCCTGGCATTAGGAAAAAGTGAAAAGGAGAAACAAATTTAACCCCAAACTGTGCCATGGTGAATAAAACCAACTCAAATGCCCAAGGACGTGATAAGGAGAAATTATTTAGCTGCTTAAACCAATGTGAGGGCCCTAGATAATAAACAGAGGAAGTGCAATTGCTCATTTGTGAGTATAAATTCAATAGAGATGGCATTGCTGGAAGTTGATGGGAAATTTCTGGTGACAGAAATCTTTAAATCACTAGTTATAATCTCTTAAGAAAGGTTTACTGGACAGAAGGGGATAAAAAATGGCACACTATGACAAAAAAAATAGTATAATTTATTTACTAGTGACAAATGAGAAAGAAATGATCTCATGGATTGATTTCCCACCACAAAAAGTGCAAAATGGAGTATGAGTTGCTGTCTGTGAGAAAGCAGCCATTTTTACGGAGGAACAGATGATTGGCTTCTTCAGCTACGGTCTGTAATCTATAGGAGGAAAAAGAAAGTTGCATTTTTGTGGGAGATGTTAACTCAAATGACATATGCTGGCAGTCTCCTGCTGCCAGCATTGAAGCATCTACAGAATCACTAAATAACATTCTTAATTTTCTTGCTTCAAAAGTATTGCACTGGAGAGCAGGGAAACTCTAGACTAGACTTTTGCCTCAGCAGGGGGGAGGAACCACAGTACTAAAAATTTAGCAGTACAATAAATAAATAAAAATGTTCATAACTTGATTACATTTGTTGAAGGCAGACAAAATGCAAATCAGTAGCTTTAGCTGAGACAATTTCACAAAGTGGAAAACAATTCTGAACTAAGTCAGCTGGGGGGGAAACATGTAAATGGTAATTGGAAAACATTTAAGAGTATTTTACAGGTTGCCTAATAAGCCATAACTGGGAAAAAAATAAGAGTACATTAGTTTCAAGAAAAACAATAACATCCTGACTGAGAGGGAGCTGTTAAAATAATAATCCTCCTTTCTGTGAATACATAGTAAGTAGAAGAATGGGGAAGCTGAGCGACAAATAGAAGATGGAAACTTCTAATTGGAAAAGCTTATACAGCTCTTTCCATAGGATGAGATGCTAAACACTTGAGATAAGGTAAGATATTAAATACTTGAGCCCTAGCTTCTTATGAACAAAAATGGACCTTCCCTTCTCAGCCCAGCTGTGCTCCTCGTCATCTACCAGTGCCATTGGCAAAACTAAAGCTTTGACGCTAACAGCAGAGAAATGACTGAAAGATATTTATAGATACAAATCAGACATGTTACAGCCATGCCATACAACCATATGATATCTTCCCCTCCACTAATAATTTGGGAGAATGCTAAATTGCAGCTACACGTTGGAAAATGCGTAACTTCCCGCCAGGAAACTGAGGGGAGGTGAGGGGCTGTGGTGAGCATTGGCATGGCCACTGAGGAAGCCCCAAGGAAGGAGAGGAGGAAGCTCAGGTGTTGAACCTGTTAGCATTTCCATGGACACAGCCAAGCATAGTTCTGCTGGGTCTTAGTCACAGGAAAAATAATAGAAACCGTGATGGGGGGACTGGACCGGCAACACTTTGAAACCAGTATAATGAGTGTCAATAGGCTGATAGAAAAATGCTTCCCATCAAACTGACCTGAGAAATTTGTAATGTCATCGTAAGACGTGGCTGATAAAAATAATGGTGCTATGATATATTTAGAGCTGTAGAGGGATTTTATTTTTTTTCTTGGATGATATTTGACACTTGTGTAAAAAGTGGGAGTGATACAAAATCGGAATAGCACACTAAAGCAAATATGAGCATATTTACTGCTTCAGCAGAATAGTAAGAAGTATTTATCACAAAGTGATGCAGGTATGGCTTCTGAGTATTTGCCTTGTCCTTGTAAACTTTCATTGGGCTCCTGAAAGGCAACATCAAGTCTGATGGCTGATCAAGCTTTCAGAAAGGGTGCCATGAGTACAGAGCTAAGTCGTTTCTGAAAAAGTTCAGTTTGAAAATGCTGTCTTCAATTTCTCTATGCAGCTGCTCTTCCTCAGTAAAGCAGAGAAAACCAGTGCCTCCTACCTGGTAAAGATTAATATATTGAGAAATAGAGAAACATAACAGATGTTATAAAAGTGGCATATGGGTAGGGACCTGACAACATCAACATTATAGAAAGGGTTAGATAGCTCCAAAGGCTACTCATGAATAACAAAACTCATTGTCAGATTTCATCTTCATGTTCAGGGAGTTCATAATTTTTCAGGACTGTTTCTTGTCAATGTTCCTTAATGGTAATTACAGATAAAGGTTAGTGCTTGCCACAGGTCCTAGAAAAAAGACTTTAAAATGTAATAGGTCAACAGAATAATTAAGCAATATTTAGTCTTCCTGTTCCCCACCCATTGACTGTGCTAACTGATTCTTAAGGCTATGACAGCCATTTCTGACTGTGAGAACTGGAGTTTGGGATTACTTAAATTCTCATCACTTGAATAAGGTTGAAATCTGTTCTAAAGTGGCTTCAAAGTGTTCTTAATCCATTAGCACTTTTGCTCTGCTATTACTAGACTGCATGGAAATGTGATGTTTGCTTAGCGAGTTTGCTTGTGAAAGCCACAGGCGATGGTTTAGGGAATGTCTGTGCTTTCAGAGTGAAGAATGGCCAGAGAAGGAAGTTTTGGACACCTTTGTTAGGTCAGCACACACATTACTATGTTTATTGATGTCTCTTCTTGACAACAGCACATCCATTCCCTTTATAGCAAGCAGAATCAGTTTTCTTCTCACTTTTAAAAGATTTCTTCCACTATCTCCAGTCTATCAATGAATTCCATGTTTACTGGCCAAATTAATTAGGAAATCTTGTTTTTAAATGGAATAAATTTAGTGCCAATTGAGTGTCAGACTGGAACTGCAGGAGTCAGAGATGCTCTACACATAAAGTGGGAAGGTTGCATAGAGCAGAGCAATAGTTCCTTGAAGTTCCTCTATGCCATAACTTGTCTTAAGTGTCACTTTTAAGAAAGAAAGAGAAATAAGTATCTTCTTCATTTTCAGTTGGGTTGCAGTTTAGTGTGGGTTCCACTGAAGTCTGTTTTTCACCAGGTTCAAAGCATGTTAGATCAATTCCTAATCCTTCAGCTCTCCACTTTGATCTCGCTGGGATGATGGAAGTGGAGGAAGGCATCTCCCTTTCATCAGGCTGTTGGCAAATACAACTGTGCTTGAAGAGTAAATGCATTGGAATATTTTGCTGACTTCTTGCAAAAATCATTTTGTTCTTTGCTATCCCATTTCATCTCCTCTTATTTTTTAAGACATGCTACAGGTTCTCCCCCTCGCCCCACCATTTCGTCTTGTAGCATGTACCAGAAAAGGGGAATCTGATTGTCAAGAAAAACATGCTGGATGGGAGAAATACACTTGGCATCTGCAATGTCTCAGTATATATTCTGGGGACAAAACAAAGAGTATTTTTGTCTAAGAGTAGTCTTTCACTGAGTTCCTCCTCTGGGAGAGATACTAGGAGGTGCGGTCTCCTCTCCCTTGGCTGAAGATCAGTATGGCCTCTTTGCTCACTGTGTGAGGGAGTCCCTCCTGCCAGGAGGTGCTGCGGTCCTGCTGGGCTGCCCACAAGTGAGAAGGTCTGATAGCAAATGTGTGCAGCAGAGGTAGCTACAACATCAATTGAATGTTTTCTGGCTTTCAAGCTGGTTGTAGAACTAGCCTTTTGAGGTGACTCTGGTTAACTGAATGCTGTAAAGTCCCTAAATCAAGTGGATGTGGGCAGAGTTGAGTCCTTATTCCTCCCTGAGGACGTTTAGGCACATTCCTCAGGGCAGATCTCATGCCTTGGGATGTGTTATTGCCTCAACTGCATAGTTAGTGTTTCACATAGACCTCATGGCTTTTACATGTTCCTCACACTCGCCACGAGCATGCTTCGAGCCACATGATTAAGTCAAGATTCAAGGCTTCAAGGAAATGAAGAAACACAAATTTAGCATTGAGTCCTTGGAAGCTAAGAAGCCTAATAACTATTATCATCACTTTGCTTGAAAACTGTAAGTACAGATCTATTTAAAAATTGAGCTGAGAAATGCCCTTCTCCCAAACTTGATATTCGCTCTCCTATGGGCCAAGACTTCTGCAGAGGCACCAGGTCTGCCCTCATGTCTCCCCAAAGACAGTAGTGGGAGTAGTAGTGGGCACCCCTCTCAGTTACAGGTTTTCCTCCTAAATATCTTCTCTGACTTGTTGTCGTGTGGCCAAGTTGACCGTGCCTAGCACCTTCCCACCACTGCTCATCTGCACAGCAGGCAAGTTGGTGTCCCCGGGAGTTGGCAGATTGACTCAGAGCCAATGCCTCTCTCTGAAAGTCTTTTGCAGCATTTTGTGCTCTCCTGAGCCAGGCTGTATGAGCAAGGTCTGCATTGTCAGCATGGCTGTGTAGCACAGGGAACTGACACAAATATGACCTAAAATCAAAACCCCAAAATGAAGTGTAGCTTACAGCTCAGTACAACACGGACACACCCCTGCCTGTCACATTCCTGACTGGGGCTGCAATAAAGGATTTTGTTGCTTGTCTGTTTAAATAGACTCATAGAATGGTTAGGGTTGGAAGGGACCTTAAAGATCACCTAGTTCCAACCCCCCTGCAGTAGGCAGGGACACCTTCCACTGGACCAGGTTGCTCAAAGCCCCATCCAACCTGGCCTTAAACACTTCCAGGGATGAGGCATTCACAGCTTCTCTGGGCAACCTGTTACAGTGCCCCACCACCCTCATAGTAAATAATTGCTTCCTTTTATCTAATTTAAACCTACTCTCTTCCAGTTTAAAGGCATTATCCATTGTCCTATCACTACTTGTCCTTGCCAAAGTCCCCCTCCAGCTTTCTTGTAGGCCCCCTTTAGGTACTGGAAGGATGTTTTCTTCTACAGAAGAAATGGCATTGTTTTACAAGCCATATGAAAAAAAGCACAAGGTTTGCAACACAATTTTACTTTTCCCCTGTTTTTTGAGTTAGTAACTACCGAAGTGCTATGACTACAACGTATTTTTAAATTAGTAACATCTTCCCTGTTCAAGTGATGTCATTTTCCTTCGTGGTTTATCCTGTCCACTCCTCTAGGGCTAGGTCTTAATTTTAAGCATTAAACAAAATTCTACACTTTGTGTATGAAAAATAAAGTACCATAATGGCCCCACCTTCTAGCCCCAGTTGCAGTGACCATCTGGAGACTTCCCTGTTCAACTTTGGATGAACTTCAGCTGAAGTATGAGAGCCAGTTTGGCTCCACACAAACTGTTCCAAGCCTCATTGTTGCTATTAGCAGTTTGTCTTCATGACAAGGCTGCATTTTGCCTATTGAAGGTTTGGTTTTAGTGATTCAGCGTGTTTCCATTGTTCACAGTTGAGAGTAGATCATTCAGGCTCTTATGTTTCCAGTGCTGTGGATACAAAGCGAAAAGGCAGCTCTTGTTCACAACAGCTTATTATCCTGGGGTGGTTTTTGTGTTGCTGTTTTTATGGGGGGTTTTGGATGGATGCACAATAGATGCAAGTTCTTTTGAGGGGAAGGTTCTTTTCTTGATAGCCTTGCACAGTGTTTGTAGCAACGGGGTTCTGTTTGCTTGTAGCCTTCCAAGCAAGCCAGTTATGGAATAGGGCGAGGACCGAACGCCCAGTTTTTTGTTAAGGGTGGCTCTGCAGCTCCTCAGCCTCTATCTAGCTGTTGTCAACAGGCAGTGCATTGTCACAATTCATCAGGGCACAGTGACACTTACAGAGGCCACATAGGAGGAGCTGGGTTTTATTGTCCTCTAAGTCCATTGGCAACAATGGCTTTGAAAATGATTGCAATGAGGGTAAAGTTATGGCGATAAGTAAAGTTATTCAAAGGACACATTCTTTGCTTCTGATGACATGAAGCTGAGAGTTACTGTCAAAACAGCAGAGAGTGGGGCTCTACAGGAAAAACTGGAAAACATCAATAATTTGAATAGCAGTAACGAGAAGGAGTGCAGGGTCATGAACGTAGAAGCTTAATAGTGAGCTCTCAGCTCATACCAGAAATGCTTGCCCATTGAAAGCAATGGAGAAGGATAAAGTCCTGAGTGCACTGGTTAATCATCAGTTGGCTTTGAGCTACCGGTGTGTTCTAACGTGGCTGAGTAAAAGTGAGATTCCAGAGTGTACTGGGGAGGAATTTTTCAAGAGCAACAGGGAAATATTAACACAGTTGTGCTGGTAAAACTGCACCTGTAGTTGTCTTTACAATATTCGTCACCCGTGTTAGAAGGCAGATGAATTCAGCTGGAGCAGGTGCAGCGAACGGCCACAGGGATTAGGACTGCACCCTCTTAATATACAGGAGTAAGCTGGAAAAGCTCCACTTATTCATCATAGCAGAATAAAGGCTAAGGAAGAATGGAACTGTGCTCTATAAATACAAGAGTGAATTAACCACAAGGAGTGAGAAGGCATATTTAAACAAAAGAACAATATTGCCTTGAGCAAACAGGTGTGTGTGGCTTGGCTGTGATCAAAGTTCCTAACAAAAGGTTGTGGAATACTAATACCAGAAAGAAACCAAAATACTCTTTAGATAGATTTTAATAAATTTATGGATATGACTGTATGAAATAGTTACCTATAAAGAGAAATAAAGCCCACAAGGTCCCTTTTGCAATGTGTTCCTAGTACACATTGTTAATAACGTTTTCATTTTTATTTTTGCTACACATGTATTATGTGTGCCTGAATAGCACTCACTTTGGGACTAAAAGCTTGCAAATGCAAGTCTTAAATACTCTGGTCTTGGACTAGATCAAGCAGACCCTCTGGTTCAGAGAGGTACAATTCACAAAATTCACCTTCAAAGATTTCAACTTGGGACCATGAAGTCGGGGCCACTCCTTCACCAGAATACTTCTGTTTCCTCATCCCCATGTCCTTCTTCCTCTCTTCAGTCTTCCTCTCCTAAGTCTCTGGCTTCTCAAATGAGTTACCAGTTCCTATGACAATTAATCCTTCCCCTCTTCTGTGTGTTTTCTACCTCCTGATGTTTCCCCATCTGCCTAGACAACCTTTCTGTGCTTCTCTGTGTTTCTTCCAAAGCTGAAACATCCCCTCCTGGGTAGCACAACAAGGTGCCTCCTGTTTTTACTCCACACTGCAGTGCAGGACCTTGTCACCCCACTGGGACTGATGTCAGCCAACAGCAGTTGCAACCCAGCAGCGGTCCCAGTTGACAGGACAGTGCTGGCGGGTGCCTGGCTGCAGCCAGCTGCTACTCACCACCTCCCCACCTTTGCTCCTGCTCCCTTATCGCTGCATCTTTTGCACCCGCCTTTCAGCAGCCTTTCAGCCAGTCGCTCCTCTGCTGGTAACTCCAAGCCCTTTTTCTCTCCCACCACCATGCACGCTCCCCTGAAGAGGGGCACCTAACCCAGGAGTCTCCTTTGCCACCCCAGCTGTCTTGAGTTGGCGCAGGTGACAGCAACCTGTCCATCACATGCCATGAGCAGCACGGCGAGGCAGGCCACACAAATCTGTTCACCAACCAACACAGCGATGTGCAAGAGCAGTCCCTCTAGCTTAACAGATTTCGGTTCCCAGCGCTTTGAAGTCCATTTCGTCACATATTGTGCCACAGCATTTGCTTGCGACTCTCAACAGCACTTACGCCCTACTTGTACGGGCCTCAGACCGTGGTCCAGGCTATAAAACTGCACGCAGAACCAGGCAAAGCCCCCTGGCTGGGTTCCTGCTGCTTTCCCCGAATGCCCTGCACCGCTGAGCTAAAGACACCTTTTATTGCTGTTCAACAGTGAGCACAGGATGGATGCCCATTCTGGGTGGGAAAAAATCTCTTCTGTTTACAAAAAAAAAAAAACGGTTAGCTTGGAATCCGTTAATTGCATCTGGACATTAGTCAAGCAAAGGTGTGGTAAGCTAATTAAGATGATTGTGAGTGTTTTTCATTTCCTGCCTCTAACATTCCTGTAATTGGATACTTTCCTCTTTAGTTGAGAGACAAACTGAAAAATAGCAAACTTAGACGATAAGCTTTTTTGCTCCTCTGACTTCTTTGCTTATTTCCCTGGCCTCTCTGGTGGCATCGTGGGCACCAGTTTAATATGAAGTATGACTGCCATGTAACCCTAGCAGAGATTTTTAGACAGGCTGTGCATACCTCTTCATCCTTTTTCAGTTGCCCATCTCCTGTATGAGAGTTCAGTGGCATTGTTTTCAGTATTCTGAGGGGCGGAGCTGAAGGGGGGTGCCCCTGGGACACCCCAGGTAGGCTACAAAGGCCATTCCCCATTGCAGCTTTCCAGACAAATCAGTTCCTAGGTGAATCATAAAAGTGATGGAGATGTGACTAGCACTATGTAAGAGGAAGCTACAATGAAGTCGCAGTAACTGTTGAGTGCCTGACGCCTGAAAACTGAGAAATGCGGGAATAGAGAAGTAGCAGCAGTCAGGTTAAATTTTGCTTTGAATTTCTCCTTACTATGAGACAGTTAAGGAGGGTGAGGGAAAAACAAATATATGGGAACCGCATAAACTGCAACATCAGATTGCAGTTGTATTTAAAACCATCTTACAGTAAAAGCTCTTAACAATTTTCTTCTCAGAAATAACTTTTCCATTATACAGTTTCTCATTACCTGAAGAAAAAAATTTTGCACCCACAAACATTTAAGCAGATTGCTTGTTTGCTAAAGCTCTCGCTTTTGTTTCCTTCAGGAAACACTGGAATTATTTGGCCTCACTGTGTGCTAAGGTTACATCTACCCCCTGCTGTGGCTCTGCTGCAATGCCATAAAACTTTCAACTCTGTCATTTCAGTGAATTGTTTTTAAGCAGCTTAACAAAATGTTTGTATAGGCAGGGTCTTTTTTTCCTTTTTTTTTTTTTTCACCCCCCAAACCTTCCTGCTCTCTGAAGTTCCTCTACTTCTGTAACAAGGGGTTTTAAGAGTCTAATTATCCATCACAGAAACTTTACTTTTTATAACTCTGGAGTCATGACTTGGCAGTGGTAGCAGCTCCACAAAGCTCAGCTCTCTCTCAACTGCTAAATCTACAGGTAAGCCAGGTGTTAAGCTACTTCAGGAACTGCTGAAGGGCTCAGAGTCAACGACTTCAGAATAGAATAGAATAGAATAGAATAGAATAGAATAAAATAAAATAGAATAGACTAGACTATTTCAGCTGGAAGGGACCTACAATGATGATCTAGTCCAACTGCCTGACCAAAATTCAAAGCACGTTATTAAGAGCATTGTCCAAATGCCTCTTGAACACTGACAGGCTTGGGACATTGGCCACCTCTCTAAAAACCCTGTTCCAGTATTTGATCACTCTCTTGGTAAATAAATGCTTCATAACATCCAGTCTAAACCTCCGCTGGCACAACTTTGAACCATTCCCACACATCCTATCACTGGATACCAGGGGAAGAGATCAGCACCTCCCTCTCCACTTGCCCTCCTCAGGAAGCTGTAGTGAGCAATGAGGTCACCCCTCAGCCTCCTTTTCTCCATACTAGACACCACAGTCCTCAGCTGCTTCTCATAGGACATGCCTTTCAGCAGCTTTGTTGCCCTCCTCTGGACACATTCAAGGACCTTAACATCCTTGTTTTCTAATACGAAGCCAGCAGAAGTCTCTTAGATACCTGCTTGCAGAACTTGAGGAACTCTCACTTACATCCTGAAGCTGCTAAACCAACCTAGTTCCCAAACTCACACCTCTGGCGTGACAAAATTCCAGCATTAGACAGGAGAGGGCAGAAAGAGCACCAAGTATATGGTCCCCAAAAATGCAGAATAGCTGTGAGTGGGAGCAAGGTGGGAGCCTTGTTGGGGCTGCCTTGATTCTAATAGCACAGAAATTTAAGTATCTACCCAGAAGTTTTGTTTTCAAGTCTTTACAATGTCTAATTTGAAGATAAGTCTATTGAGTTGTGGGACAGATGTCCACTTGTCTCATTTGTACCTTCTCTACTGAGTATTTCACTGCATAGTTATTCTGCACTCAGAAATCTACTAACAGAAGAAACTCTGAAGGACATGTGTCAGAACAGTCAATTGCCCTGGTCATGTGGATGCTCATTCAGAGGATGCTAGGGACTGGAATCAGAGCCCTGCTTTAAAAAAAGAAAGTAGTGTAGGTATGAGAACTCTTTCCCTTCACCTACCCCTCCTCTAGCTGCTTGGGAAACACGGAGTGGGGATCTTTCAGTTTTTCCATTAGATTCCCCTTAACATCAGGGAAAGTTTCAAAAGAAAGAGTGCCAAACATAAGCAGACATTTTCCACTAGGCCCAGAAGTCAGTTCAGACTTTATTTCCAAGGGAGAGTACAATTCTGCTTGTTCTATTCTGTGAGTAACACTCCAAGGCTCTTCATGTCCCTCCAGGAATGCTCTCCACAGTCAGGATTTTATCTCAAATTCTGGCCTTGGGACGTGACTGCACATCAAAAAGCAACTTGGATATGGGTAACCCCCCTGACAGCTCTGGCCAGTAAGCTGCTATGAGACACGATGCGCATGCACAGTGACAGTATGATCAGAGTGTATCTAAATTATTGAACAACAGTGAATATAATCTGTTGGCACTCTCACTTCATAATCACCCACTGACCGAAAAAAACAAGTTCCCTGAAGACTCTTCTATGAAAAGAAGCCAGATGGCATCAGACTAGGAAAAAAAAAGTGTACTTTGTTTTTTTAATATTTAAATTAAAATTTCCATTTTACTTTTAGAACTTCAATCTTGTGGGATTTTTAACCATGTACCATTTTATTTGTGTGGGAAAGGTACTGGAGTAGCTTACGTTGGGGTGTGGAAAATTCACCAGTTCATCAGCAGTTTTTAGAAATAAGGTGATTTTTTAATATAGGTGACAGTACAGTCTAAGACAAGATGTAATTCCGGAAGATTCTGATGTTACTGTATTGTTTTCTCCACTCTACACTTTTTACATCTGTGCAAGCTGTAAACTACGACTGAAAGCACATCTGATGCAAAAACAAATCTACAAACTTAATCCTTTGTACTTTTCTGACTTTTGAAAAACGGAAACTACAACATTCACAACAGGTTATTAATTGTAATAGTAGGTCTTCCAGTCTACCAACATTATGGCTTGGAAATTTGTTTCAAATTACTCTTGTGTTGAATGACTGTCCATGAAGGAATAGGTGGTATTACTCTTATGGAGAATTACACTGAAGAAGATAAAATGAATCCTTACTGAGAAAGAAATTAAGTGCTGATTGTGATGAAGGAAGAAGAGAATAACTACTCAAGGTCTACTAGGTATCTTTCCCCAGAAGAAATCTGGAATTCATCACAACAGATGTAACCAGACTAATCTGCATGATTTGTAAACCTAGAAGTTATTTAACTTCCTTCATGAGTTTGCTAGAAGTAGGTTTTAGGGTTGGGTTTTTTTGGGGGGGGAAGGGGTGGGAGGAGGGTTTTGTTGTTGGGTTTGGTTTTGGGGTTTTTTTTGGTTGCTTGGTTGGTTGTTTTTTTTTAAATACAATGAACTATCTATATGTTGCTCCCTTGTTTCCTTTTGTATTTACCTGCTGGTGAACAGATTCTTGATAGTTTTGTTCCACTGCAGCTCGTCTGGTTGCTTCCACTACAAAAGCCTATGCTCTAGAAGGAAATCAAGACCTTTGGCAACAATGCCATTTTCACAGAAAAGTTCAGGTTAGTTCTGTAATAGGCCAGATACCTTACACACCCTTTGGGGATGAAAAAAAAAAAAAAAACAAAAAAGGACAGCTCCACAGGCATAAGACTCATAATTCAATTTGGTGTTTTTAGTATCAGTTAGAAATGGTTCTTAATAACACAGATGTGTTTACTTAATGACTCACTTTGCCTTAATTACACAGTAACAAGCTATGATGGTTTCATCTCTACATTACTGCATATGGTCTTCTCAAAATGGATTATTATTTCTGCAAAAGAGAATTAACTGCAGGAATACATGTTAGACCATCCCCACAGCTTTCTTGCTTTAGCTGACTAGCAAGCCAGTGTTACGAAAAAGAAGCAGATTTCTGATGCTGAAAGACATCATGATCATGCCTCTTCACTTCTTCTAGCTGGATCACTGGGAACTTTACTTGTTTTTCAAACCATTTAGCAACACTGAGAAGCTGCTTCTCCTGGAATGAACGTCCAATGAACTGAAGCCCTATTGGTAAGCCTCTCTCTGAAAGAGCTGTAGGAACATTTATGGCTGGTAGTCCTGAAAGAAAAAAAGATACACATGCAAAGACTTACTGTTAAACAAATCCGGTTGGGAGTAACTTTTGTAACTAAGAGAACCAGAAAAAAAAAATATGTAGAGGAAGACGACTACTTAAAATAACTTGAGTCAATGAACTAAGGATACTGCTAGGTGATCACAAGAAACTAATCAGAGTGATTTAAGGAGTCAGTATTTTGGCCTCTGGAAGTTGAAAGGATTAATCTTATCTACAGCCCATACTCAGCTCCAAGGTGCCCCACTTTAAAATGTAGTTTTACATTTTAAAGCATTTAATAAATAAACTATCCTTACACCCGGTTATCATTGTAAGACTTACAACACAGAGTGAAATATTCTAAAGAAAAGGTCAAATAGCTGAAGGGAATGGACATTAAAAACGACTAGGCAGGGGAAAACATAGTTGAATTCCTATCCCTACTCACCAGCCATGTTCGCAGCCTGTGTTAGGATGTCATCTTGTGTGCTGCGGGTTCTATTGTCTTCTTTGATAAATTCCATATATGGTGCTGCATCACTCAGCGTGGTAGGAGTGAGTAAAATTTCAACACCACTCTGGAAAACCTTCACAAAGTCATTGGCAATGAGACGTCTGACTTTCTGTGCCTTGATAAAGTAATTCTCATAGTTCCTTGAAAGAAATATGGACATGAGAGCCTGATACTTTAATTAAAAAAATACAGAACTTTATTTCTTAGTTACTGTAGAAAAGACAAGGCCAGTATTCCTTCTGGTTAAAAGACTAACACTGGTACTTGAGTGAAGCTTTGTCATCAAACAGTGTTTATGCTCTCAAAACAATGAAGCTGTCAGAGAAGGAAGAGATGAGGGTATACTGCTGAAGAAATGTGAAGGGAAACCAAAAACCCTGGTTTACAGTAACTAACTAAACATTAAACAACACTTATGACCATTCTGAAGCTAAACTGTGTATTGAATTTCACCGCAGGGCAGCACAGCAAAGCCTAGAAACAATACAGAACTAAGCAGGCCTGGACACAGGCATCAATCACTCACAGGATTCAATTCAGCAAGATACTTAAAGCATGTGAAAAAGTCCCATCATCTACAAAGGACTCCAAATGGACGTAACAGTATATCAGAATACTATAAAGAACTTATCTTTCTCTCACACTTTTTTCTCATGTAAACATGTAGTCTACAGATTTCTAAACTGTCTTTGCACAGCTCTGAATCAGAAACAAATTAGTCAGCTTTATGTCTATTGTTCCTTTTAACTTCATACGCAGAACTGGTAAATGTGGAATCCTTAAATTCAGATAAATTCAGTTTCAAAAGTACTTGCCATCTAAAACCACACCTATTTTAAAAAAAAAAAAAAAAAAAAGGGCAGGAAGGTATTAACAACTGCTACATGCCAGAGTGTTTGTAGATCAAACAACTGAAACTGACCAAAAGCCTCTTTGCTAGAGTAATCTAAAGATTTATGTTTCTGAAAAACTGCAGTGAAAATGGTTATAACCAATAATAGGCAGCAGATTAAAGTGAAGAAGTTACATCATGGGAATTATCCCTTTTTTTTTACAATAATTTCTGAAATAATCCTAGCTGTTAACTTCAGGAACAACAGTAAAAAGAAAAAGGACCTAAAACAATATTTTAAACTAGAAAGACTATTTTGGGTTTGAAAAAAAAAATAGTTCTAAAATACCATTAAATCAAACATGTACTCTCTGTTAATTCTGACACAATGCTGACAAGCTTCCATTGCTTCCTGAACAATCACCTAGTTATTTTACAGGTTTCAAAAGCAAAATAAAAATAACCTGTAAAATGCAACATTTCCAGGAGACACAGATGTTTTTTTCTCCTCTATTTATTCTAAGAATGCTTTCTGAACCCTGGGTTCTCTTCTTCAAAAGTAATTTACTGTGCACAGGAACAGGACTCTCCTGTTCAATCTTGATGGAAACTGATTGTATATTCCCTCACAGAAGAGTCAACTACATCAATTTTAAAGCAGCCTTAGGAAAGCTGATCTGGACACTTGTAACGAGAAGGAGCACACTTGGCAGGAATATCGGCACTCCATAAAAACTGGTTGTTAAATACTGACTGACAGCATTCCTGTCCCTGAGAGCAACTAGAAGTCACATCTGATGACTACTCTTGCTGACAGAGCTCTTTCTGTAGTGCACTTGCTTTGAGACTGATTACACAACTAATATTTCTGTTAGTATCTGAACAAATTAAGATAGAGAAAAATAGCAGTTTTACTAACATAAATTAAGACTGCTGAATAAGGAGTGAAAACTAAGAAAAAAAAGTAAAATTGAATGATGCACCAGCTTCTCTATATGAGCTGGATAAAAACCTGTCTTCTGTAAAGAGTCAGTTCAGTATCTTTGCCAGAGCTTTCCTTTCCCTGTATACTGAGGCAGCGAGCTACAGTTAATCTAATTGCGGTATCTTCTCTAGGAAGAGCTCACTAGACTGTACCAGCAGTTTTTCTACGTGGTTTTAATTAGCTACAGAATGTTTAACACCACGACAGTAATGGCTTCAGTATGATTTCAATATCATACCATTGGATAGATTTTTGCTTACTTTTAACTAATGAGTGCTAATAATAATCTGGTGGGTGGGTGGGGGAAGAAATCATAAAGTTGTTTTACTTATTTAATTCAGGAGGCTGACTGGTAAGACTAAGGAAAAACATTTTCATTCATTATTAACAGTTCACTACATATTACATAGGTAAAGCAATAATACCAGTAGCTCCCAGTGTAGGGATGAATTTTTTTTCATGTCATGATGAACTACTAATCACCATTTGCTTAACAAATTGTTGTCAAATTTGAGTTTCAAGATGTTCTGCTTACTGTTTCAACAAGAAATAGTTTCCTGATAGAATTCTTCCTCTTACAACATCATTAAAGCCTTCTCGTCGTGTTGCAGCATACATACTTTCTGTGGATTTGTTCATGTTAGAACGGTGCCCTGAAAAGAAAAAGCAATTTGGAAATTAATACTTTTTGTAATCCTTGAGATTTAACAACATAAGGTAACATTACACATCGTAATACAATAGCCCACTGTTTGCTGCAGGCTGACATGCTACTATTCTGGAAAAACAAAGCATATTCCTGTTCTATTACATAAATTTTAAGCTCAGACTCTCACACATCTAGAAGTGAAATACATCAAAATAACTATTTATTTACTTATTTTTATTTGGACAGGGTTTTTACTCTATTCTACCTTGGAGAAATAACACCAAACATTCAATCATGAAAAGTCTATCTATTAAAACCAATATTTTTAATGGCATCCAGAAATGTTTCTATTTTCTGAGAAAAAAGTGAAGGCCTTACCATATTCCAGTCCATCAAACCTGGCCATATTTGATGCCACTTCTGCTGTGCACAGGACATGATAGCAGACAATTGAGTAACGAGTGTGTGGTAGACTCACTTCAATTACTTTAGCACCTGCATTCTTAAAGAGGTCAGCAGCCCTTGACCAGAGAGCCAGAATTTCACTAGAGAGCCCTGGTGCATTATATTCCTTAGAGAAAAACAAGAAGGGAGTGATTTTACACACTGATTTACCAAAATGGCAACCAAAATGCAAATACTCCTTGCTAAAAATGTATTGAAATAATTACCTCACCACTATATGATTTAAAGAACTGATTAAAGCTTCTTGCTTCTACTAAATATTATACAATCAATTTATACATTGATTGCATCACTACACAGTATTCAATATACAGATAGCAATATACAGTATTAAATTAACAGGACTCAGTCTTCTTAATACTATGCTCATCTCAGTAGGATCAACCCACATTCCACAGACCATGGAATTTCAGCAGTTTCTTCTGAAGAAAAAATTGCCCAGTTATCCACTTATTTGCCTTCTCTGCAGTTTGGGGGTAGAAACTCTTCAGGTTTAAATCCTAATACTAGGGCTACTGTGAGTAGGAAAAATAAAAAGAAATTACAGCCACAGTGTATCAGTGGCAACTGGCATGAAACAAACAAAACAACCCACCAAAGAAAAACTATAATCAAGAGGTTGGGAGAAGACTTAGAAAAGTTATGTTCCTGTTTAAGAGCTAAGTTAAAAGATATTCTGTTAAAATGCTCTACTTTTGAAGATACTTGCTTTAGTTCTAACCCACAATATCAGGGTCATAACATTGTCTGATTTCTGAGAGCTATGACCCATGTTAAACATATGCTTGTATCTGCTTAGGATGATCCGTAGCAGTAGAAAACATCTGTCCAAAGGATAAGAATAATTAACTGATACCACTGTTTTAGATTTATCACAATCTAAACAGTATGTTGATAATTAATTTTCTAGGCATACATTTTTTACATTTCACAGATCCTGAATAATGAATTTGTCAGTGGACATCTCTGTTCACGGAATTAAATCTTTTTGTATACTTGTTCCAGGACAAATTCAAATACCGAGAATCAAACCAATAAATGTTATTCACATTGTGCCTTTGAAGGCAGAGTCTTTACTAAATTATAATAGGCAATGAAAAATAGGCTGAAGTTCCAAACGTTGTGCCTTACAGATACAAACACAATTAAATCGCAGATTATGGCTGTCTTTCAATCCCTATTAGAGCTCTCCAGATCACAGCTCCTTGTGCCACTCAAGTGCCTTTAAAATCCTACTTCGTATGAACACAGTGTCATTTTTAGACAAGTATCTCAAAGCACTGGACAAACCAGCACTAACCTCACTGTATGAGAAGGCACTAAGAGCAACTTGTTTGAGGTTATGCAGCCGACTCATGAAAGGGCAACAGAGAGAACCAAGAACTGAAGCTCCCCATTTCCCTTGGAACTTCCCAACAGTACTTCCCATGACGATGACAAAATGTTTTAGATGAAGCATTAGTATATGCTCACTCTGAGTCACCTGGACAGGCAACAGAGCACATACTGCTCTTTTCCAGAGCACTGTTTTAAATCACGAGAGACTGGGAAGTGGTGGGCAACACACAAGTATTTTTTTTTTTTAGGTGTCCTATTTGCTGTTCCTATCCACAGCTGTTGACAGGATTTAAACGTTACCTTTGGAATTCCTATAGAGAGTTTGCTGATATCAGTCAAATTGGGTAGTTCAAATGGCTTAAAGTTGTCCTGAATCGTGGTAGAGTCCTTAGGGTCATGTCCAGCAAGTGAACCTGAAATATGACATGACAAATGAAGAACAGGAAAATGTACACTGGGTAGCCAGAATTCAATTTGTTTTGGGACAATGCCGTAAACGAAGATACGTTGCATAAAAAGGCACGTGAAGTAGCAATACCTAACACAACTGCTGCGTCATCCACACATCTGGTTAGGATTCCTGGCACATCCATGGAGTTCACTAGAGGAATGAGACCATGGCGAGAGATCAGTCCATATGTTGGCTTTAAACCTACTACACCACAGTGAGCAGCAGGGTTTCTGGTAGATCCTCCTGTGTCTGACCCTAAGGCTCTACGATTTCAAAAGGATTATCATTAGTAAAATAATTCAGAATATTTCCAAATAATAAAAATGTATGGCTTTAAGATGCACAGATTTAAAAACATGTGAATTCTTCCAAATTAGAAGTCATAAACACACAGCCTAAATTCCAGTCTGCTCCCTACATTTGCTATTTTTCATCTGTTCTCTTATTTTCTTTAGGGCCTCTGAATTAGTCATCAGGAGAGCCCAGTTCTCTCCACAAAGCAGAGGTAGACAGGCAGAATTTAGGCCATCTGAACATAAATATCTACATCCGCCTTCTCTGTTGGTCTGTTCCAATTCTGTGGACTCCAAAAGATACGTCTCATATGACTCAGTGTACAATTTTCTGACACCGATATCTTATTTATTCAGTAGCTGATACACTAGGAAGCAGCATTTTCCAGTATACAAATAAACACCAACATGATACACTTTTTGCTCCTAAATAATAGGCCATACTTCTCAAAATCTAGGATGTTTTTCCTGTTTCCAAATCTACAAAGCATAGCATTAGAACTCCCAGTTTAGAGTAGCTTAGGTGTATTTTTAGAACATAGTATTATTTTTTCTTTTTTTTTTTTTTACGTTGACTTTTTTGGTTCTTTCACAGGTGAAACCTTGTTTTCTCTAAACCAAAATTTTTACTTCAAAAATTGCAATAGAACTGGAAATTCATATTGAAATGAAACCCGCTCTTCTCTTGTTTTTAATAATTTTAACTCATGCACCATTTAAAAAATAATACAGCTTTCATCCAGATCTTTGCCAAAAATAAATTAAACTTCAGAAGGAGGCATAATTTTATTGAAGTGGGTATGTGACTTTTTCGGAGATGGCTGAACCAATTCAATTGACTTTGCTGAAGTGGGATTTTTTTCAAAGCTTTTGTGTAGATATAAAACATCCTCAATTTTGTAGCATTTCTGTACATCCAAATCTCAGATTGAAAAGACAAAGACTGGCAGCATTCCTGATACTTGAGTGGATACACAATAGGTTATAGGCAATAAAATAGCTGGACAAAGAAGCTCCCTGATCTGACAAAGTGCTGAGCAGTGCAAAACTGGAGTTCGGCACATCCAGCAACTTAAGAGAAGGTGCCAGATCATATCAGGATCAGGCCCTTCTAGCTCAGGACAAGGACCAGTAATCCTTGGGAATGGCTGTACTGAGTTCAGTTTCAACAGTATTAAAATGTTGAGTACGCTACATCCTAGCAAAGGGCAATGAGATGAAGAGAGGTACCATTAAAAAAAAAAATCAAAATAAATTGGGTTTTGTACATAAAAACATAAATTTTTTTAAAACTGTAATCGACATTAGCAAAAAATATTTTAACAATAAAAAGACAGATAATATAGTCTATGCGTAAACAAGAACATAGTAACTAAAGAGCATTCTTAACCACCTTCCAGTTAAGAGCACAACTGAAATAATCTTCTATAAAGTATGCTGCACTATGGAGCTCTAAAAACTCCATAAAATGAAAGGTGTAAAGTTTTAACGAACGGATTTCTTTCAACAGTTGGATGGAGAAGATAGTACAGACAACTGATTTGTTAAATAATGTGTTGCTATTTCATGCAGATAATTTTTGTAAAAAAAAAAAATCCAACTTGTTTAAATTCCTTTAAAAAAAAAAAAAAAACAACAGCAGATCAAAACTCAAAAAACTAAAACTGTCTTCTAACTTTTTAAACCAGAGAAGATTGTAAGTATATGTGTAATAAGTATCTGTGTAACCTTTTGTTAAGTCAGGGATTTGAAAGCTTTTACATCCCAACTCTCATGTAGTATTAGATAACCCTGCTATAAAAACAAAGGAGGGGAGGAAAGATTACCATACTGTTACAAATTAAGGGATCTCCTCATCTGCTGAATTACATTTTCAGCATATATTTGTCACACATTTACTGATGAAGAGCATGTGTGAGAATAACAATAAAACAATAACAATAAAACTGTTCCTTTACTGCCATTATAATTTTATTTCATGCAGTGCAAAGCGGTCATATCAGTACGCTGAATAACACTCAAAATGAATATGCATGAATTGGCTTACATGGATTCACTCTGGCTTTGTGATATGCCACAAATAAACCAGGGATGCTGAAATAACTTCTTGCATGCCAGTACAAATAACCCTCCCATTTCAAACTAGATTATGAGAAAATTATAAAATTAAAATTTTGTAACATATTTTGAGACATTTAATAAAAAACAATTTTTAAAAGCCTCTTACGCAAAACATGTGAAAGATGACACAGCAGCTGCGCTGCCTCCTGAGCTCCCTCCTGATATTACCCAGTTAGACTCTTCGTCCTCAGACTGGGATTTTAGGACAGATTTTTCCTTGTACTGTCTTGAATAACTCCAGGGATTTCTGACTGGTCCAAATACCCCATCCGTACTCCCAGACCTAAGATAGTCAGACAGGATAAATACAGACAGAAGTGACAGGTGACACACTGCATTCACCAAGTTTTTTTTTTTTCTTTATCCAATTCCTCATGCTTCATCCTAGCAAATTCAATTTTAACACAAAAAGACTGGTGTACATAAATCCTTGTGCAGTTAGCTTCAATGTTATGCAGAACTATAAAGCTTATAGATCTCCATCCCTTTCTGATGCAGAACCTGAACTTGTACCTCTTTAACTTCTGCTAATGCTACTGAAAATAATGTCATCACAAAAATATAAAACTGATTTAAACTACATAACAGTAAAGCTGCATGTCTGCTTCAAAATGAAGGTCTTCTGGTTTCCTAACCCTGCATTTGAAAAAGGCAAGAGAAAATGACCACAGTCTTGTGGAAAACCAGGCTGCTAGCAGAATGGGGGGTGGAGGAGGAGGGTGTGGAGAAAGCCCAGCAATAGCAGGAACAAGCATTTCTCTGTAAGTAACATGCTATTACTCACCCTGTAGCCCTCACCTGAGGCCACAGTTCACTGGTTGGTTCAGAGTGCTAGACTGGCTTCTCAGAAACTGGTTTCAGTCAGCTTGTGGTCAGCTAAGTGTGAGCTGCCACCAGCAGTGGTGGCGGGGGTACTTTCCTCCTTCCTCACAACCTCCACCTCATGTTCCACTGGCTCCAGGGTGCCAGTGTTATCAGCCAAATCATCAGACAAAGGAAGCAGTTGACACAGCCTCCTTTGGTTGAAAACCAACCTTACTGAGACATCATTACCTTTCAGCTGGATCAGCTCCCTGATCAAGCTTATGGTGCAGCCATGCTGCTACTAGCATAAGAGACCACACAAACACACAGGCTAGAGATGAGAGGCCCACCGTGGGCTAAGCCTTTTAGGAGTATCCTGTGCTTTGATGAGCTTAGACCAACTGTAATACCATATAATAAGTTTTTTTCTGTGCTTTTTCCCTGTTCTTCCTCTGAAGAGTGTCTCTGACACAGAAATAACTTTATCCAGAACAATGCAGTCAAAGTATTTCCACTCCATCCATGTGAATTCCCAATCAAACCTCTGTCTTTCGTTTACATAAAAACAAAACACAACATTTACTATTTCTCATAGGTAACTAAAGTTCCAGACATTCCTTTCCAGACCCAGCAGTCGTGGTGACTGAGTTCCCATCCCTAACGGCCCAATGCTTTTCATATATACAGCTTGGCTGCCTTCACTGATTTGCTGGGGAATCAATTTGTGAGAGCGTTTTCCAATGTGCTCCTGACAAAAAGTGACCAACATTAACTTGAAGTGTTGCTATAAATTAGCCTGTTCGCAGCAAATCCAGGAGTACTCATGCAAATTACTCCAGTGGCTGATCAGCAGAGTCAGTGACTGCCATCGGGGGCATGATAATAATTAGCTAACGGCAAAACCCACCAGGAAAGGGAGAGAAAAAGGCAGCAATTAACTGCTGGTGTAACAAATTCTACTAACACACTACTGGATTTGGAAGAAGTCTGCTTGTCCTTGGCCTTATGTAAAGACCCTTCTTCCCTCTCAAACACAGCTATAGTCGAACACTATGTTCATAAAACTCAACCTTTATATCATTTACACAACAGTATAAATGCTCAGGGAGAAATTCACGCAGCTCTATACACTCTTACAGAATCATAAAATCATAGAATGGTTTGGGTTGGAAGGGACCTTTAAAGGCCATGTAGTCCAACCCCCCTGCAAGGAGCAGGGACATCTCCAACCAGACCAGGTTGCTCAGAGCCCCATCCAACCTGGCCTTGAACGTTTCCAGGGATGGGGAATCCACCAACTCTCTGGGCAACCTGTTCCAGTGTTCTACAACCCTCACTGTAAAAAAATTTTTCCTAATATCTAATCTAAGTCTACCTCCTTCTATCTTGAAACCGTTACCTCTAGTCCTGTCACAACAGGCCCTACTGAATAGTTTCTTCCCGTCTTTTCTGTAGGCCCCCTTGAAGTACTGGAAGACTGCTATAAGATCTCCCCAGAGCCTCCTCTTCTCCAGGCTGAACAGCCCAAACTCTTCACAGGTAAGGATTCATTATTTTCTAACCTTACAGAAAGAGGAATTAAGGATTACAGGCAGATCAGGACAGATGGCGTGTATTCTATTTAATGTACAATCACACATTAAAAATAATAAACATCACTCACCCCATTGCAAATTCATCTAGGTTTGTTTTTCCTAAAAGCACAGCTCCCCGATCCAGTAATTTCTGAACTACTGTAGCATTGTAAGGAGAAATATAACCTGAAAACAACCAGAATAATTAAGACCAATTGGTGAGAAACAGCTCATTTTTAGAAGCAGCTACTCTGAACACTTCAAAATTGTCATTATTTGCGCATAAGCATTGTTAGTTCACAGTGCCAAAATTTTGCTTCAAAATAATGTGAGTAATTTCCAAAATTTAGCAAAAGTAAACCAAATGCTGTTTTGTGTGCAGTGTCTTTTTTTCTTCTCCCAACTTGCAACCAGTAATTCCGGATTATATATCTCTAGAGCGTGGAGCATAGGCTTCACATAAACAAGTTATCACAAACAAATCACTACATTCAGCTAATTTGCAGGAACTGTCTAAAACTAGAAAAAATGAGAAAACGCTCTTTACAGAAAAGTGCTAAGCTGTCTTGAATTATCTCCCACTACCATGGGATAAAGGAGCATATGGTTAACCACAAGCTGAAATACTAACTGGCTACCCTGTGATCAAATGCGCGCACCCTTGACCACTTACATAAACTAGGATGAGAACTGCGATGCTTACATGAGATCATCTTGGGTAGCAACCAATTCTTTTTGAGAATATTGACAGGGGATTCTCCACCCCCACCCTCAAAGGGAACAAAAAGGACATCAGTCCTAATACTCTCAGCTATGACACTGCAATCAAGCACAATGGGTCTGAGAATGTGCTTTAAGGAAAAAGCACCTCAGGTAATATAACACTTTTTAAAAAGGTAAAAATCATATTTTGTTTCTTCTGCTATTAAAAAAAACCCTCTATAATCAGATTAGGGTTCTGCTACTTTACTTGAGCCATCTTCCACAAAACTGTTCACTTTTACATTGTGCAGAACAAAACAGATGTAAGAAATATTTTCTCCTTTTGCTTTTACTACTTTTCTAATGCTTTGAAAAGTTTCATGACATGTTAATAGAAACCATAAACTTAGGAAATTAAAAAAAAATTAAAAAGCCTTACAGAATGTGTTTGTATATCAGGAATATATAGAAAAGAATTGTTTATGCCTACTCTTCCTACAGCAGCATGAAAAAACTACTAAAGTTAAAAATTATCAACAAATCAAACAAAAAAAAAAAGACTGTCTTTGGATTTTGCTAGACAGAACAGCAGCAAACAGCGCTGACTGCTCTGTTGTAGACCTAGAAGTAACATGAAGCAAAATGCGAACTATAGAACAATTCTAGTTTAGTATAAGGGCTATAATAAACACTGTGTTGTCAAAAGCATGTAACTATAGGAATAAAGGAGATCACAGGCTTAGACAAGAAAAAGATGCGTCTGTAATACCAAATGAGCTTGGCAGAAGAAATTAGATAAACATATTTTCTGAAATGAGTTCAGCTCATTTTTTGAAAATATTTAGATTTCTGGAAGACTCTACTCCACAAACACTCTAAAGAGAAGACCAAGAGCTCTGAAATGAGATTTAATTTTACTTTAAAAGCTCTACTGTACCTTTTAGCATGTTTGATGCACATGTTGTCTCAATGCCAGCTGTATTAAAGTTGTCCTTTACTGCAACAGGAATTCCATCTAAAACACCCAGTGGCTGACCTACATTAAGAATTATTGCAAAGACAATACAGATTAATGCAAAGTGTGCTATATGTATAGTCTACTCATCGATTACAATTTATTTCACATGTCCCTTTGGGTGTTTTTTGGAAGCAAGAACACTATTCACTTAGCATTTGTCTGTTACATTTTCAGGAACCACCTTCCATTCTAACATTGAGCATTCTGCCCAGACCAGACCTGACCCTGCAAAGCAAGCGTGCCTAAGCCTACAATACAGACAGCTGCTTTAGCTGTCCTAAAGGAGTGCTTACCTCTTCAAACGTGACCATGTAATGCTTATTTCAGCCACAGGTGCTGCCTAAACCTACTCCATTCTTAGGCTGGGAGCCATAAATTCTGCCTACCTGATATCCACAGTAGATATGATCTAAAAAAATAATTTTTTTTTTTAGTAGTGAAAAAAGTAGAGAAAAATCTTCCCTACATGACCGATTATCCACCACCCAGCAAAAAAATAATTTAGAATGCCTATGTCAGGATGCAAAACATTCTAGCTGGCAATTTTCTTAAGCTGTCAGAGGACAGCAAGTGTCACCCAGGAAGGAAAACAAGTACCCTGTTAGGTGAAAATTTCGCTTTTCTGTCTTCCAGGAAATGTAAAGGAAAATGAGGATGGTCAGCCTCTAAATTCTGCAGATGACAGGACTTAATGCCATTCTATCCACCAACTCATAACTGCAATTAACAAAGTTGCCTTATTTTCACTTGCTGTCTTAATTCAAAACCTGTTAGGCTGAGCCAGATGTTTGTCCACCTCATCAACAGGCCTGCAAAAGACCTCTGCATCTTCCTGTTGATGGCAACTGTCGGCTACCAATTTAAAATAAACTGCTGAGGGAAAGAAGAGAGAACAAGTAGCAGTGCTGTTCAGGAAGCACTGAGCCCGTTTAATCTGCAGCACTCACCTGGTTTGGTCCAGGTTTTGCCTTTGATTTCAAAACTGAATACAGTAGCGGGTGCCAAGCATGCACCCACGACTATATACCCACAGAAGCCTCAACTGCCAGCCTCATCCCCTAACAGTCAAACGAGTGCACCTCCTTTAAAAAGAAAAGTTGCTTCATCTAATACATAGAGCTCCTCCACGACAGCATTTTAAGGACAAACACCAAGGAGGCGCAAACATACCTGTTCTGTATCTTTTCTCTGATTCTTCAGCCTGCTTCAAAGCAGTTTCTTCCGCTACGGTAATGTAAGCGTTGAGAAACTTGGTGCTTTTGATGAGAGAAAGGCATCTCTGGCAGAGCTCCGTCGGGGTGACGCGTCCTTCCTTCAACGCCGCCGACACCTGAAAGCGCCATCCCCCTTCTGAAGGCAGCCGGGTGACAGAGCCCGCTCCGCGCCGTCAAGGGGATAAAGCGAGATCCCCACTGCCGTTTCAAGAAGGAGATGGCGGGAAGAGCCCCTCCACCCCGGGCCTGTCACCGCCCCAGGCTCCGGGGAGGGGGGACGCCGCGGCGGGCCCGCTCGTCCCGGTCACCTTGCGAGCGAGCCCGCCCCGCCGCCCCCCGCCCCGCTCCTCGGCGGGCCCTCCCCGCACCGCGACGGCTCGCAGGGCGGGCTGGCGCCACTCACCTCGCGGAGGGAGGCGCGCAGCATGGCGGGCCGCTCCCCGCCGCCTCACGCCCGCCGGCCCACCGCTGCCACCCTTCTCCCGGCGCAGCTGCTGGGCGCCGCCATCTTGCCGCAACATCGAGCGGCACCATTGGCAGGGCCGACAAGAAGACGGCCACCCATTGGCCGTGGGTACTGGCAGGGAGAAGGAGGAGGGCAGGCCGGGTGTGCGGGGCTGAGTGCTGAGGCGTGCGGGGAGCACCGCGTCCCGGCCCGATCCCGCGGGGCGCCGGCTGCGGGGCCTGGCCCGGCCCGGCTCGGCTTCCCCAGCCATGTTGTCGCGGGGGGCGGCGGGCGGGAGAGCGCTGCTCGGGGCGGCGCGGGCGGCCGGGCAGCCGCCGGTCCGCAGCCTCCGCGCCTCTCCGCAGGCGCGGTCCGCCATGCCCTCCTGGGTCATAGACCGGTACGGCCGCAACGAGGTGCTGCGCTTCACCAGGGAAATGATGTTCCCCATCATACACTTCCCCAACGAGGTCATCATTAAGGTTCACGCCGCAAGCCTGAACCCCATCGACCTCAGCATGAGAAGTAAGTGCCGGGGCCAGGCTGGCGTGCTGGCAGGGGCTGCGCTTGGACTGGGGTTTCCACGTGTTCCCCGGCGTCCAAAACCCTACAGATGTTGTCACCTGCCTGCCCCAGTGGGCACCTGTCTCGGCGGTGCCCAGGCCTCGAAGCACATGTCGCCCCCGGACCTGTGGGAAACCACCTCTTGGAAACTTATTTTTTCCAAGTTCTTGGGGAAGAATGGTACCAAGAGCCATTGCCCTTCAGAAGAAAATGTGTATGTGTGTTGTGGGGGGGGTAAGCTTTTAATGTAAATGACCAATTGCTGTCCTCCACAGGCTTGCAGCTCGCAAGTCAGCTTCATTTTCTAAGTAGCATAACCACGGTGGGGTTTATTTCCTGGCCGCCCCCCCCATCCCCACCATCTGGGCGGTGGTAGTCTCTTGGTCAAGAGAGTAGTCCTTCCAAGGAGCAGTGTTTTCCCGTCTCGTTGAGGTGAATGGGGCTGAAGGTCATTTACCTCAAAGTCAGCACCTGCGAGCTAATCCGAACCATGTTGTTTGTTGCCATGCCTCTTCCTGAACTGGCACCTGAGTACCTGCTATCACCTGGCTCAGGAAATCTTGCACTGACCAGCTCTTTGTATTTGACACGTTTAGTCTGATTTTCTTCCTCAGTTTCAAAGTTTGAAACAGAAGGAGGAAGTTGTGGTCGTAGAAGACCTTGTACTTCATGCTGAGAACTGACCTTGCGTATCAAATCAGATTCAGTAGCACGTGCAGAGATACCTGCAGGAAGCCTACTGACAGAGCTGTAATTTGTGGTTTGGGTGTCTAATAAATTAATTTGGAAAAAATCTTTGTATGTAATTGTAAGTTTGGTTGTGGGACATTTACTGTCTGAGGATTCCAGTTGAACGACCCACTTGAACTGCAGGGCTGCTACTAGTATTTTGAGTCAGTATGAGTATTTCAAAGAAACAACATTTTCATTCTGCTTTCAAGGTGCTTGTTTTTCTGTCCATTTCTCTTCAGTATAAAACCACTTTCTAGCATAATAGGGTACCTTGGCATATGTACCTGAACGCAGACTTTTTTAGGCTGAGCGGAATTATTAGGTAGGTAATTTGTAGCATTTAGTTATTGCTTACTGAATAGAAGTTCAGGTTACTCATCTTAAGATATGCGCTTAATAATTTTTACAGTTATTTTCATGTTGCTTTGTTCGCAGTACTTAATTTGAAAAGGCAAATGGAAGGCTCGGAGTTCTTTTGCATTCCTAGCTACATGATGCTGTTGGAAAATGGAGCGTTTCTAGCAGACTTCTTAGAATTTCTGACAGTGTTATCACATACTAAATATTTTTATAGTGGAGAGCCCATTTTGTGGGCAAATAAGCCAGAACTGAGATTTGCACTTTATTTGTAAAATCTGTAAAAGTATCAAATATTGCGGTTTTTTTGCATGCTGAAGTTATAACAGAAATGAGGCACATTAGGTACAGACAGTGCTTTCTAACTGGAATTGTTCTGTTAATAAATGAACAATCAGTACAGTATGTCATGGTTAATTTCATGTTTTGCAGGTGGTTATGGTGCAACTGCGTTAAATATGAAACGTGATCCCCTGAAACTCAAAAGTGCGGAAACTGAATTTCCACTAACACTTGGTCGAGATGTCTCTGGTGTTGTTATGGAATGTGGACTGAGTGTGTCTTACTTCAAACCTGGAGATGAGGTGATGCCACCAATCTCTTTTTTTTTTCCTAAAATGTATAGTTAAAATATGAGATGTTCAGGTTTCATTTTCATCTTAAGAAAATTCTTTTTTTTTGTTTTTTAATATGTTGTTGCACTGTGAATGAGGACTATCTGGCAGTAAATGTCTAGAATGCTTTCTTCCCTGCCCTTTTTCTCTGGAAAACATGGTATTTCCCAGGCTTGCTTCTGCAAGTTAATTTATTTTTAATTTTTGGTCCATTTTAGTGGTAGCGAGAGAGGAATGTGTTTGTTTATAAGTGCACACTCAAGATGCTGCTTCATTTTTAACTGAAGATAGACTTCTAATAGGAAGGCATTAGTTGGTTGTTTTGTTTTGTTTTGTTTTTTCTTGAGCAACTTATTTAGGATAGGAACTCCGGCATAACCCAAGAACCATTTTGTGAGTTCCCACATAGATACTGGTATTGTTTGCTTTCACCTTCATCAGTTACTTTCATATTTTACCAGCTTCAGTATAGCAAATTCTGATTCCTCCCTGCCCCATGCCCTCCAATCTAGGCTTTCCTGGCATGGAAGTAGTTGAGTTTTTTTGAAAATTTATGTCTTATAGACAGTGTGTTACAATTTATTTACATAGCTCTGCAGTGCTTCATTTAGTCAGTCTTGTGATGATTTTTTTTCTGTAAAGAGAAAGCTAAACTGGATTCTGATAAGTAATGGTGAAGACATTTTGCAAATTGGAAAACAGATTAATGAAGAAAACTTCTGTGTAGGTACAATCGTGTACAAAGTCACAAAAACTGACAGAAAATTGACAAAAATTGTTTTCTGTTTGGTTTTAGGTGTGGGCAGCAATTCCTCCATGGAAACAGGGCACTCTGTCAGAGTTTGTGGTAGCTAGTGGAAATGAGGTAAACCTTCAAAAATGTTGTTAACAGACAAACCCCCCAAACTGTAAAGACTGGCTTTTTTATTTTTCTTCAATGCCTGAGTAACTGTCTGTTTCTTGGTGCTTCGATTGATTTAGACCCCTGTTAGCTGTGAAGATAGTTGAAAATGTGGAATACACCATCTGCAACTCAGTAAAGCTTGTTTAAATATTTCAGTGTTACGTAGGATCTGCTGTGTAACTTACGATTGATTTTATTTCAGGTTTCTTTTAAGCCGAAGCGTCTCAGTCACACAGAAGCTGCCTCCTTACCATACGTAGGTCTCACAGCTTGGTCTGCAGTTAACCAAGTCGGAGGGCTGAACCAAAGTAACTGTACTGGGAAAAGGTAAGTAAATAGTTCTGGTGCTAAAACTTAGTGCTTCATTTTTATACTGATTAGCTGTTTCTAAGACATGTCCGACACTGATGAAGACTCTTATACCATGGCATTCACAAAGACCAGCTGGACTGGAGATGCTGGGTTCAATCTACACAATTGCTGAGAGGCTTCTTTAGAGGGAGACTTGGGGAAGGACCCTGACTGAAGTGTACCTAGCCACTTGCTACTTGCTTCCTCTCTGTAGTGACTATATAGAGGTAGTCCAATGTGTATCTAATCTATAGGACTATACTGAGGATTTAAGGATGGTACCTCTAGGAATTCGTAGGGATTTTGTCTTTCTGCCTGCTAGGACAGCTATCCAAATGTAATATCTTATATCTGAATTATTTTGGCAACTCACAAAAAGCCCTTTCAACCACAGAAGTGTGGTTCACTCAGTTCCTGCATGCATGGGCCATTTGGAGCAGACTCGTTTTCCAGCTTTTTTAAAAAAAATGAGCAGGTGACTGGGTCTTATTTGACCTCTAGGCTAGAACTTTGACGAGGTCAGGAATACAGAAGAGAAGAGGAAAACGTGCAAGACAAGCAGCCAAATGAAATAGAAAAATTGGCTTTATTTATCAGTCTCTTAATCTGACAATGGCAGATGGAGGACAAAAGAGGAAAAATGCATTGAAAGATTGGAGCGGGTACCGTTTTTCTCCTGATAATTGAAATTTGCAGTTATTTTGGCCTTTGGATGTTTGTATAAATAGATAGCAGACTGTTCAGAGTGGAAAGAAGGGCAGAAGTAAAAATACTGGAATTGAAAAATAAAAATAAAAATTACTATGCTGCACCAAAAATTTAGGTCATAAAGTAGTTATTGGACAGTAGGAGTCTAGATACCTGACCTCCTCTTATCTTGGAAGTTACTGTTATAATACAACACATTGCAAAGGGCAGTAGATTTATTGAAATTCCTCACCCACATCTTTAGAACACAATTGAGGTGGTGGTGGTTAATATGTAAATTTCATCTTGAAAATATCAAGTAATTGTTTATTCTAAAGATAAAATGTTTTGAGAAAATGAAACTGCGAAATTTAAAGCTATTTCAAGGAGACTTCATTTTCATGAACTTCCAGCTAGTGATAAACTTTTAGATATGTTGCTTTCCTTTTTGTTTTTTACTACTTAGACTTTTTAAAATTATATTAACTTTCACATGTTAAAGTCTCTTTACAATTTTTAAGTAAGTGTTTAGAGTGTTAAAAGTTGAATTCAATCTGCATTTCTCTCTTTGCATTTAATATTTACTTTTATGTTCCCAATAAATATTTAGTTACTCTGTCAGCAAAAACCATTTTAATGTACGTACAAAATTCTGATGTTTCCCATCTAGAAGTTTTGAATTATAAAAAAAAAAAAGCATAGAATAACTTATGTGGTGGTAGCTTTTTTTTGCCCTGAAAAATTTCTTGTAGGAAAATGAATAAAATGCATTGAAGGGGCTGTGCAAAAGTATATTCCATGAACTTTACATTACTCTCTCAAGGCAATAATTTTAAAAGACAGGGATTTATATGTTTCTTGCTTTCTTGAAATAATTTAATTTGTTTGCCAAGAAGTTACCTACATATGTGATTTTATGTTGGTCTTTTTGTCTCCTGTAGGTGTATGTAAATAGCTATATAGAAGGGTGTATATACACACAAGAGTGTGTCTTATTTTGAAAGAGCAGCGGTATTCCTTGATGAAAGCTACTTCACTGATACTTTATTGCAGTGTTAAGACATCTTAGAAACAGCGAGATTTTTCTATTGGTGTGTATTGTTTTCTTTGCCTCTTTGTGGTTGAAGGGTGGGCTAACCAGAAATAGTAACAGTCCAACATCTGACTGGATGTTGATCTGACAGGAGTATCTGCTGCATCTGCACACAGTTTCACAAATTTTGTTTTTACAAGTTACCTGAAGTGTGCTCACATTGTTTATGATGTCTCCTGCTTCACTATAACTCCAGTTGTTTCTGCATAACCTCTATTCTATACCACTGTAATTTATGTCAATATTCTTGCACAGGCTAAAAGTGAATGTTCTTGTTATCCAAAATGTTCAGGACTCCGTTGTTTTGAAGTTCTCTGTGGGTAGTACCTGGAGAGCTTCTCATATGTGCCACTGTCCTGTTTCAGTAGAAAGAGGATGTGCATGTTAAGCAATAGCTGTTAAGTATGTTGCTTGCTGTATTCACAAAAAGTATGATAAAACCAAACCTGACAATTTGAGAAGTTCTTGAAAATGTTTACATTAGTATTAAGTAAAGGTCTTTTATATAAATACGGAGTCAATATTTTATATGTTTAAGTATGCAGGGTAGAGACATGGGACTCTGTTACTCTAAGCTATTAAACATACACTTCTGGTTTATATTGTTACAATGAAAATTTGAATGATATAATACCCAAGAAAATGTTTGTTTTTTTTTTTCAAAGTCTGTGTGTTATATCATAATTTTATCTGCTGAGAAATACGAAGTGAGTATAGGTTGTAAAACTTCTTGACAGGGTAAATGCTTCTTGATGCAAGAATAAATCTCGTAGGGACATTTTGTTGGCATAATCAAATGTAATTTCATTTTATATATATAAAATTGATATATTTATTTAGTTAAAATGTGTGTATTATTTGGCTTGTAGCTGAGTCATAGAAAATTATTAGTTGTTTATAATCTTGAGAAAATGCTAGTCCTTGTTTTGTACACCCACTCCCCACCCCCTAACTTGTGTCTTTGGTGGAGGGCACAGCTGAAACAAGTCCTAGCTCTCTGGTGCTCATTTCTGACCACATCATAGTTCAGAGCAGGGCCCAGGGAGAAGGGCTGAACTCTCAAATCCTGTGGTATGCTCATCTGGAGAGATCTGCTGACTGCAATCATTTGAACTGCGAAAGCCTCCTATGGGGCTTGGTGAATGCTGTCTTGAATTATGTACCTCTCTCAGAACCAAGCAGAGCCTGGGGTATGAACATTTGTTTTGTTCTTTTGAGATGATTGATTCTTGTGGATCTCTGTTCAGGTCAAGTAATGCGTTAGTTTGTTCTCCCACGCACATGCTTGTATGTTAGTTTACTCCTGAGCTCACCTTTGCAGTGAAAGTGGTGGTTTGTCTGATATGTTTTCTTCTGTCTGTGTTTTCCCAAGGCAATGCAAACAAAACTGTGCCTGCTTCGGCACTTTCCACCATCTGTGGTCCTTCAGTACTGTCCTAACAGGTCCTGCACCTTCAAATGCTTCCTGACTTCCTTGTGGTATGCCAAACAACGTGCCTTGCTGTCCTCAGTGCTGTAAAAATGCTGTGGCACGTGGATCTCCTGTGCACCTTGAGCTGTGGCACGTAGATCTCCTGTGCAGACATAGTTCGCCTCTGAAGCAAAGAGCTTTCTTAAAGTCACAGTGTATGGGGAGAGTTTTAATAATTAGAAGGTTTGGTAGAAAGTAGCCCATGTAACATAGGAAGAAAGCAGATCTGGAAAGTATTTCTACCTGAAGAATCTTAAGGGCTTTTATTGAAGGGGAAAATGAAAAAAAAGATTCCTAGCACAGCAGCTCCCCCAAACTGAAAATGGCACCAAAATCCTTATGCAAAATGTACATTTAAACATGACAGCTTTCTCCAAAATTTGTAGTGGGAGAAATGCCTTTTAAGCAAGGAATAAAATTGGAAAGGCAGTTTGACAAGGTTTTTTTTGAAAGATTTAATTGTGACTCTCCTTTGTAAGGATAAAGATGAGCTTAACCCAGTATCTTCAGGATAGCATCCCTGGGCCTTTTCAAGTGTAATATAATCTAAATATGAATGTTGCTTCAGGCATCTGTCGTTAGAAGCATGGTTCTGAGGATAAGTACTTTTTGGCAGATTTAAAAGCTGCAGGCATTGTGGTTTCAAATTCTTAATCTGAATTTTGCAGCTTGGATCAGTGAAACAGGAGGGAACAGAATTTGATCAGTTACAGAAGAGGAAGTATTTTAAAATAGATACTGTGACCAAAGCCAAGTCTCTTAGGTTACTTCAAAGAATTTTTTTGTAAGCTGAGACTCCAGATTGTGTAGTACAGTTTTGCACTGTAAAAAGCAATTTCCTTCAACATACAACAGAGTGAGATTTAAAACAGGAACATAACCAGCTTCTGAAGGTACTGTAATTTTTCTGGCAAACAAGTTCTGAAAAACATGATGTTCCTCAGTCCTGTGCCAAGATTTCGTCTTGGATCTTCCTTTTGTCCCAGAACTGGAAAATGGGTCCAAAGTCAAAGCACTGTTTGTAGCTTCAGCAGCAAGGCTTTTTTACTAATTGCCTTTCTGAAGTTCAGTTATTTAATAAAATATCCAGATTAAATTTTTGAACAGTGATTAGGCTGCTAGCAGTAAGGTTCTCACACAACTGAATTTGCGTTGATTTTTATTAAATTTAGGGTAGTGTGTTCAGTTAAAATGAATGCTGACTTGCTGATAATTTGGTAATAAACTCTAATTTTCTTGCTTGTGCACCAGTTTCCACAACCTGGCATTTACAGGGTCTTGTTGAGATGCACTGAACTGGAAAAATTCTACTGCCTTTTTTCTAAAGAAAAAGGCGAGTATCTTAATTTAGCAGAACTCAAACTTGTTTATGGTAAGGCTACTTCGTTGTATTTTTGTATTTCTTTGAGATAAATATTATGCAATATGGGAAAATTATGTTCCATATATTCCGAAGTTCCCAGTCTCCCTAGATAATGTGATACTAAATGACTTTTTCTCTTAGATCACCAACATTTTACACAAATTTGTGTTAATCAGATTTTTTTCTTTAGGAAATACTACAGTGGAGTCTGAGAGACAGAAGGGCTCTTAACCGATTTTATCCTAAACTGAACAATTGTGTTTGGGAAAGTGAGCGAAAGGACAGGATTTTGGGGTGATAAACCTTACTGCCTGGATTTAGTGGAAAGCACATAGGAGGGAGACTCTTTGGTTGTGCTGAGATCATGCTCTTGGCACAGGAAACACGATCAGCAATGTGAAGTCACATTATTGGCTATCTGAAGAGTTAATCACTAAGTAACACTGAGTGACAAATACAGTCTTTTGCTTAAAATAATTTGGTGCCAGATATGTAGAAGAAGCATTAGAATACATAGTTACTATAGAGTTTATTTAAAGAACTATTTAATGTATTTTAATTTTCTCTTACAGAGTATTAATATTAGGAGCTTCAGGAGGAGTTGGTACATTTGCTGTACAGGTAATATAAACCAGCATGCCCAGGATGCATCTTCAAACTATTCAATATGAAAAAAAAATATTAATGGAAGGGAATTGAGGGAAGGAATAGTGAAATAGCAAGCTACTGATCGATCTGGCTGATCTGATCGATATTTCCAAAAGTGAAATATTTTCAAATTTATTGCTTTCCATTTGTTACATTGTATTAGTACAATGCAGGGACTTTCAAAGAAAGGAGCTGTGAGTGTAGGTAGTGAAAGATCACATTTCAGTTTGGGTAGAGGAAATCTCTAATTGGTGTAGCTTGAAACATGTAGCCTGTTTTCATTATCTTTCACTCAGCTCTGCTCCATAAACATGAAAAGAACTTATTAGAAAAACTGATGAAGAATGTATGATCTACCATAACTGTTGTGGGTGGTCAAATGATATGAGAGGCACAAGGCTTCTATGTGCAGTGTGTATAAAGCACAGTGGCTTAGATTAACTTTCCCTCACTGTCTTTGCTCTGCTGCCCTTTTGTCTGTAGCTCTAGTAGCTCTAAACTTTGGAGAGTCAACATGCTCTTTTATTGATCCATCAGTTGTGGAACATCCTCTTTTCATGCTCTCATTTAATTCGGAGATTTTGATTCTGATCTGTGTCATCTCATGCTGAAAGATCTTTCTCTTGAGAATATGAAAAAAAAAAACCCATAGAAGTTGGGTGATTGCATCACTATCTTCCATGTTACCAGACTGTAAACATATAATTTTGAAGAGGCTTACAGGAGCATTTTTAGCGGTAGGCCATGATAAAGCGGGCAGCTAAATTAGATTGGTACGAAAGGCTGATTAACCACTGACCATGTGCAATTTCTACCTGATTAATCCTGAATAAATTACATTAATTAATCCAGAATAAACGTAAAAAAAAGACTACTGTGAATGAAAAATGAGATTACAAAAGAGATAAGTAAGTAGCAAAAATCCTTTACTGTAGCTTTTGGAGTAGAAGATACCAGGTTATCTCCCCTGGGGTAAATCAGAGATTATTTCTTTTTTCCTCTCCTTATTAATATTTAAACTGTTTACAGTGAGATAGATCTATTAAATACTTAATAAGCAGGTAGGAATAGAAAATATTTTAATTTTAAATATTTAAACATTTTTAAAGGTTGATCTGGTGACAGTTTTGTAAATTGGTAACTTGGACAATACCTCTTGGTGTATATTTAACTAGCAGATTCAGATGGCAATCTGAGTATTTTATTTGGAGCCTATTATATATCCTGAGACTGGATATCTGTAAGTGGCATTAAAAAACCACTCTGTTTCCTCCACACCAACTCCTCCCTCCTCAAAACCTCCTTAAATATTGATGAATTCTAAGCATTGTTTGTCTATGGGATATGTGACAAGTTATCATGTGTTGGAGCATGGTCTCCCCACTCCCTGATAAAGGTGCTCATTTATTATATAAATACAGTGAGACTTTGTCTTTTTAAGTTATTCTCAATGTTTCATTAGATTTTAAACATTGAACTTTTTTTTTATACATGTTTTTAGCTATTGAAAGCCTGGGGTGCACACGTGACAGCAGTTTGTTCTTATGATGCTAGCATGCTGATGAAAAAGCTTGGAGCGGATGATGTGGTTGATTACAAATCTGGAAATCTGGAACAGCAACTGAAAACATTACCCTTGTACGTGTTTGTGCTGCTTGATACTGAGATGAAGGAGATGGTGGTCAGACGTTGTTCCTTTTGATTGCTTGACTCCTATCTGTCAGAACTCCCTCTTTTTTTTTTTGTTTTTGTCTTTTTTTTTTTTGTTTTGCCTGCCCCCCCCTTTCTAAGGTGCTACTTTGTAAAGCAAATTCATTTCAGCCTGTTTTGAATGCAGTTTGCCAAGAGAGTATCCCAAGCACAGGTTTCATTGTAGGATTAAGCCAGTTAATTTGGCTTGTGGAGGCAAGCTCACTTTCACATGCTTTTCTTCAATGCCTGTGATTTGAACAGTTTTGTCAGCTTCCATGCGTTTACAAAGCATGAATAAATTAAAATAAATCTCAGAAATCCTACATGAGGTTAGTAAATAGTAAAATTGATCTTCTAGAGGGAAGAACTGTATCATGAAGCAGTTAACTGACTTGCCTGAAGGTTTTTAGCTGCTATGCAACTCAACTGGGAATAAATTTATCTTCTATAACAGCTGCCTCTGATAAACAGTCACACTTATCTTGTCACAGCAGTTATGTTTAAACTAGCTTGGGAGTTTTCTCTAGAACTGAAGTCTTTTTTTGCTTTTGTAATCTTTCCATCTGTTTAAACTTCATCTACTGTGACTTGTATTTGAATATGGTATCTATACTACTTTTTTTTTAGCTAGATTGAGTTAACTTTCTGGGAGGGGAAATAGAAGCTGTTCAGTCTGTGAAAGAATCTTACTGATAACTGTGCTAAGAAGGCATGTGCCGTTTAACTATGATGTGATTGTCAGCAGGTCTGAGGTCAACTGTGAGGGTACTGGCACTGTCTGTATGGGCAGAACGTGCAGCAACTAACTTAGCTGTTTGCAAGCAGTGCTAAATTTGCCTTTTGGCAGTTCAGCTTCTTAAATGCTAAACATCCATTCTAGCAAGTGACCCTTTTTTAGGAGATATCAACAGCACTGTCCTAGGGTGCAGTTTTAGCTGATCATTCAGGTATACTGAGAGGGATGTTCATACTTCCCTCCCCTTTTCAGTTGCACGGACTCTTCAGACCCTGTAGTGAGGTCTGCTCCAGTTTTCCCTGGAGCAATTAATTTTCATGATTTTAATTTCTCTTGTTGGCAGCTAACTGTTAGGTTGACCGCATTTTAACGTGAAGTCACATCCTTTAAGACAGGCAGGAAAACTGTCTTTCCAGAGATAAGAACTTTTCTGTTTAATTTGCATAAAGTATTTCCCCTCTTATTTGTAGGTTATTTAGATTAGATGAATGTGTATATATGTATCTATTGCTATCTGGAGATTGCTGGAGATTTACAGATGAGAATGAGCTGTGCGTCTAACAGAATAGGTGCATAGCTCCCTGTTGCCCTGTTCAGCCTTTACAGGCTCACATGCTGGGATAATGAGAAGGAACGCTGAAACTGTGGCTTGTTGCCAGAGGCTGTGTATACCCATTCCATGGGGGGAAGGTTTAGATCCTTTGCATTATTAGGTTCTACGTCAAATAGGTAGTTGCGAAGAAAAGAGCTGTCAGTAGAGGTAAAATGGCCCCAAAACAACTAAGGACGTCAAAAAAGACTTTTAGAAGTGAAGGTGAGAATTGGGTCACAGAAAAGATGTGAGGAGGTAAGGGTTAGCAGAGTAATTTGTTCACGTGAATTTGGCCACTGGAACTGACTTTCACGTGAGTACAGCATGTGCAGGAGACGTTCCTAGTCAGGATGTGAGTCTCGACTAGCTTTTACATGTACAGACCGTGTTGCTCAATGCTAGAACCAGATTTCAAGACTGTTCCAGTAGTCTCAGTGGGAAGGCTGAAGAGATGGAGCTCTAGAAGACTTTAAGCAAGTATAGAATGTAGTTGTGCATCTAAGAGTCTGGTTTTTGGAGTTTAAGTGAAATTTAAGTTATCTAAATAGCTTGTGTCTGCTGTGCAGTGAATGGGGAATAAGCTGTAAATTTAACTCCCATTGTACAGTAAAGCTGGGATTTAGCTGAAGTCTTGGGACTTTCTTGCCTCTGTCTGGCAGGTGGAGTATTTTACTGTGTTGCAGTGACATGTAAAAATGTAAACTGTAGCAAATTTCTGACATGAATTATCTTAATTATGATGAAATTATTTTTCCTATATCATGATTTTAAACCTGTTTTTCACATGTCTGCAGATTTGATTTCATCCTAGATAATGTTGGTGGATCCACTGAGAAGTGGGCTCTAGATCTCCTGAAGAAATGGTCAGGAGCAACATATGTTACCTTGGTGACACCTTTCCTGATCAATATGGACAAACTTGGAGTGGCCGATGGCATGTTACAAACAGGAGTCACTGTTGGTTCCAAAACTGTGAAGGTATTTGACAAAATCCTATGAACTTTAATATTATGTAGTACTCTAGTGGCTTCCTTTGTGGCTTGGCTGCTAGTCATATGGCTCGTCTAGAGACATCTGTTGTATTTTCCAAATCTATCATTTTCATTTAAAACCATTACCCCTTGACCTGTTGCTGCTGGCCTTGTTAAAAAGTTTGTCCCCATCTCTCTTACAAGCCCCCTTGAGGTACTGAAGGGCCACTGTGAGGTCTCCCTGGAGCCTCCTTTTCTCCAGGCTGAACAGCCCCAACTCTCTCAGCCTGTCCTCATAGAGAGGTGCTCCAGCCCTCTGATCATCTTTGTGGCCCTCCTCTGGACCTGCTGCAACAGGTCATGTCTTTTCTGTGCTGAGGGCTCCAGAGGAAGCCTTAATTGTGGCCTTTTCCCTGTGGCCTCCCTGGTGAGTCCTGCTGACAGTTAGTGTTTCATAGTAAACAGAGCAAATCCCTGCCGCATTGAAGTGAGGTTAATTTTGCTACCCTCTTTAGGCTGGTCAGGCTTTCTCTCAAACCATTGTTCCATGACTGATTCTCTTCATCCTATTCCAGCACCAGAGAGTAATAAATGGTTGAGGGTGGCTAGAAAGTCTTTCATCTCTTTCATGTTCACGTGTTTGGATGGTGGTACTGATTTTTCTAGTTTTCATAAGTGGATCTTAAAACTTTCCGCCAGTGGCCAGATCAGTGAGGCTTTTTAGAACTTTTCTTTCTTCTCTCAACATGTGTACTTGCTCTCCAAATGAATGCTTTTCAAGCAGTTACTATGGTGTTCCTGTGATGGCATGGCTGAATGAGATTCTGAGTCCTGCACCGATACTTTCAAAGGAAAACTCAAAAACAGAATGAAAAGGCTGGGAAGAAATAAAGTAACATTATTTCTCAGGGTGCATGTTTCCCTGATGAGGAGCATTGTATGCCATGTATTGAAGATAATCTCTCTTTGGCAGATGATGACTCTTATTCCTGTAATAACTAACTCAGAGGAGGTGCTCCTGACTTGTGCTTGTGAGATCTTCCCAAAATGCTTTTCATGTGCGCTGCCATCTGTCGTTGGACAGTGATGACTTTGGCAGATGTGATCGTGGAAAATTTATCACTGACACTGAGGTAGAAGGTTCTAAATGTCACATTGCTGGGTTTATTTCACTCCCTTTGTGAATGTGTACAAACATATAGTATCATTTCTCTCTTACGTAACAGATAATGCCGTTTCTAGCTGCAGAGACAAGGTGGTTGTTTTTCTCAACTAGCTGACTTGTGCAATTGCACACAAAATTCACCCTAATCCTATTGTGATAATACAACATCCCTGTCTGTACATTTAATCCACATGCTTAGGTGACTTTTTTTTCAAACACTAGTGTATAATTTCCATGTCTCTTCCTTAAGTTACTTCTGCAGTGCTTCTGTCATTAATTTTTGATTCCCATTTCGGTTTCCTGACATGATTTTTTAATATATTTGTGATCTTTCTTGCAGCATCTCTTTAAAGGAGTCCATTATCGGTGGGCATTTTTTATGCCAAGTGGCCCAAGTTTGGATGAAATAGCAGAACTAGTTGATTCTGGAAAGGTATGTCACTAAAGGTTATGTGGGTATTTGTGCTCAAAGAGGTGCTGCTTTGACTCAAAAATGGTGTAGTTTACAATCAGTGAATAAAATTTTGTGAGAGTCACAGTGAGGCAAACTAGTTAAGAATTGACTTGCTTCAGTTTCTAACTTCTGCCTTTTGCATGGAATTCAGGAGTTCGTAGTCCTTAAGACTGTTTTGCCTTCTCCCTCTCCACCCTACCTGTTTTTAAAACACAAAGCTTGCTAAGTTATGAGGAAAGAATGTCCAGTGGGATTTTTTTGCCAGTGAGAATCATTTACCATGAACTCTAGTGTTGAAAATTATGTTTTAAGACACCTCATTTAGTCAGAATGAGTGTGACTGTGTGTATCTGCATATGCAAAATTGCCTAGCCTGGATCGTCAGGATTCCTGCCCATAATGTGCACAGAACTGGAATATTCAGATTATTGTAGGTCATAGATGATCTGCACTGGCATAGTGGTGACAAGAATCTTGTGTTTCATTATTTCAGTGCTTCAGAGTATAATGTTAGTGCTAATTTAGCACAATGACTTGGAATATTTTGAGCGTTCACAAGCTTTTGGGAGATCTTAGTGGACTTGGGGGAAAGGCATGAAGTGGCAGATAGATGACTGCTTTTCTGATCTTCCCAGGTTTATGAGCTTGTTACAAAATGTGTGTGAGTGTGAGCAGTTGGTTGCCTGTTTATTGGGCTGTGTGGTGCTGTAGGTCCTGGCAGTGTCTTTTTTGGATAATTTCATGTTGCCAAAATTCCAAAAGTACAGAATATAGACAACTGCTGTTAATTTTTCTGTGTGGTACCTAAGCAGAAGAGGAAGCAGAGTCTGCCATGACTGCTGGTTATTCCAGTACGTGACCTGTCAGGCCATCTTGTGCTCAGAATTTGTGCATATTAGTAAAATTTAGATGTCTCAAAATTTGAGTGTTGATCTCCTTTTTCACTATGCATTACTATGTTCCAGAGTTTGGAGGAGTAAACAAATTGCTGTCATGCTGAAGTCCTTATTGCTTCTATTTGCCACCTCAGTGCTGCTGATCAGGATAAAAATCTTTCTGAATTCAGCCACTCCTGTTCCTCTGTCGTGACCAGTGTACTGCTGACACAGCCAGTGGAAAGTTTGTGTTTCCTACCTACTCGTAAACAGAGGCTGTAGCTGCAAATAAGCTGTGGTGAAGTTGTTCCTGGTTGCAGCTTTGCACCACTCTGCTTTGCATTATGCCCCGTGCGGTAGGGATTATCCTATGGTCAAGAAAGAAACCCTAGAAGATGCTCCTTGTCCTGTGATCGCATCCAATCACACTGCTAAGAAACAGAAATGCCCTTGACTTTGTTTTTACCGTTTGTCCTCTTTCTTAGCCAGTCACCACTTGTTTTGTGTTCTTCTCCTACCTTGTATGCATAACAAATGCAGAATATGCCCATGAAAGCCTCTTGGGAAACACCTGTTTATGCAATAGAGATAGGGCTTAATCAGTGTTCTCCGCTTAATAATCTGGACAGGTGAATTGTAAAGCCATTTAAAATGCGCGTCATACATATATGAATGTCTTGATGTACTTTTTGTTCTAAGATGATCATGAGGACAAAGATGTTTGCTTGGTCTTTTATGCTCTGTCTGCAAAAACAGGTTATAATGTCAGACTGTTTATCTGCATAGTCATTATTCTAACAGCATTTTACTCTGTTTTGTAAAATGTTATAAACACCTATGCTGTCATCAGTATTTTATAAGACCTGGGTGTGTTCCATTTAGACAGATGTTAATAGGACTGTGACCTTTACTGTTTAGACACAAACATTCTCTTAAATGGACAGATCATCCATTCAGAAGAGTAGGGGCTTTGGAAAAAAGGCAGGAGAAAACTACTGGAGGAAGTGTACCGTAATTTCCCATAACTAAATGAAAATAAATGTTTATATTTGAATAGGAGAGAATAAATTAGAAATGAAAAAAAAAACCCACAAAGCAATAAGAGTGTAGCAGGAAGACTTGGGGAAGCCAGCAAAGCGAGCTCATGTGGTTGAGCTTAGTTTTGAGTTAATGCAGTTTTGAGTAATACAGATTTAGTTGTTTTGACACTTCAGTGAATTGTCTTTTCTGTTACAGACGTCTTAATTCTGGGATTGTATGAAGTGTGAATAGGAGAGCAATTGAAGAGCTCCTGAAAATAGGATTTTTTCAAGAAAGTATAAATCATGAGGGTGGATTTAAATGAAGGAAATTAAATGAATTGATGGTTTAAAGAGATGACGTTACAGTATGTGAAGCTTTGAAGAGCATACCCCTGAAGGAGTTACAGATCACAATGATTTGTCCGTGTTTTTTCTTTTAGTCCTTTTACACCAACACTGATTTTTAGTTCTGATGAGTTCATCATCTTCCTTTGCAGAAGCAAAAGGATTCTCAATCCTTCAGTGGATGAAGAATAAGAAAAAGGGCATTTTGTTTAAAGATACTTGGTTTTCACACAGATAATCTTTGCAGCAAGAAATAGAGATTTGCAAAATGTCAGCTATGAGCAGGAGTTCTTTTAAAAGCCTTTTTAATGGAGAGGAGAAGAAGAGGATTTGATGAGCTAGTACAAGGAAGAAGAATAATTTTCCTTTTGTAATTTACCTGCACATCAGCTCAGTTCTGGGGATTGTAAAACCATTTTCAGTTTATGAGTTGTCGCCTTGCAGCTGGACATCTTGCAAAGAGACTTGTGAGAAATAGGGTCTGGGAGGCTGCTTCAACAGTAGTGGGCACGGAGGAAATAAAGTATTTCCTTATCAGATTTTAGAGATACTGGCTACTTTCTAAACTGCTGGGAAGTCCCTGCTGTGGATTGAATTTCACCAGTTAATTATGAGCCAGTAGGGACTGGCTTAACATGGGCTCCACCAAATGAGTTGATAAAGCACATGTCAGAAGCTGGGGATGTAGGGATCTCTTTCCATGGCAGAATGTTCCTGGTGAATTACAAGGTTCTTATCTAAAGACAACTGAAATCAACAGAGTCTTTAGTTCAGGACACAGATCTGCTGGCACACTGTTTGCTGAAGCATTGTCACTGAAAGGCTTCTTAGGAATTAGAAGAGGGTGGAAGCAGAGACAGGTAGCCTAGGAGGTCTACAAAGAGGCTGTGCGAATGGCCAGGGATCAGGTGAGGAAGGCCAAAGCCCTGACAGAACTGAATCTGGCCAGGGATATAAAATGCAACAAGAAGAGCTTCTACAGGTATGTAGGGGACAAAAGAAAGTCCAAGGAGAATGTAGGCCCCCTCCGGAAGGAAACCGGTGTCCTGGTTACCCAGGACATGGAGAAGGCTGAGGTACTCAATGACTTTTTTGCCTCAGTCTTCACCAATAAGGGCTCTTGTCCCGCCACCCAAGCTGTAGAAGGTGCAAGCAGGGACTGTGAGGATGAAGAACCGCCCACTGTACTCGAAGAGCAGGTTCGGGATCATCTGAGGAACTTGAAGGTGCACAAGTCCATGGGACCTGATGAGATCCATCCGCGGGTCCTGAGGGAACTGGCAGATGAAGTTGCCAAGCCACTGGCCGTCATATTTGAGAAATTGTGGCGGTCTGGTGAGGTCCCCGATGATGGGAAGAGAGGGAACATAACCTCAATTTTTAAAAAGGGGAACAAGGAGGACCCGGGCAACTACAGGCTGGTCAGCCTCACCTCTGTGCCTGGCAAGGTCATGGAGCAGATTCTCCTGGAAACCATGCTAAGGCACATGGAGAGCAAGGAGGTGGTTGGTGACAGCCAACATGGCTTCACCAAGGGCAGATCATGCCTGACCAATTTGGTGGCCTTCTATGACGGGGTAACAGCATCGGTGGACAAGGGACGAGCAACGGATATTGTCTACCTGGAATTGTGCAAAGCTTTTGACACTATCCCATGTGACATCCTTCTCTCTAAACTAGAGAGACATGGGTTTGATGGACGGACCACTCAGTGGATAAGGAGTTGGCTGGATGGCTGCACTCAGAGAGTGGTGGTTAACGGCTCGATGTCCAAGTGGAGACCAGTCACGAGTGGTGTCCCTCAGGGGTCCTTATTGGGCCCGGCCCTGTTCAACATCTTTGTCGGCGACATGGACAGTGGGATAGAGTGCACCCTCAGCAAGTTCGCCGACGACACCAAGTTGTGTGGTGCTGTCGACACGCTGGAAGGGAGGGATGCCATCCAGAGGGACCTGGACAGGCTGGAGAGGTGGGCCCCTGCCAACCTCATGAAGTTCAACCAGGCAAAGTGCAAGGTCCTGCACCTGGGTCATGGCAATCCCAGGCACAAATACAGGCTGGGCGGGGAATGGATTGAAAGCAGCCCTGAGGAGAAGGACTTGGGAGTGCTGGTGGATGAGAAGCTCAACATGAGCAGGCAGTGCGCCCTTGCGGCCCAGAAGGCCAACCACATCCTGGGCTGCATCAAGAGAAGCGTGGCCAGCAGGTCGAGGGAGGTGGTTCTCCCCCTCTACTCTGCCCTGGTGAGACCCCACCCGGAGTACTGTGTCCAGTTCTGGAGCCCCCAACACAAGAAGGACATGGACCAGTTGGAGAAGGTCCAGAGGAGGGCCACGAAGATTATAAAAGGGCTGGAGCACCTCTCTTAGGAGGACAGGCTGGGACAGTTGGGGCTGTTCAGCTTGGAGAAGAGGAGGCTCCGGGGAGACCTGATAGCGGTCTTCCAGTACCTCAAGGGGGCCTACAAGAAAGACGGGGAGAGGCTGTTCAGTAGGGCCTGTTGCGATAGGACAAGGAGTAATGGTTTTAAAATAGAGGGGGGTAGATTTAGATTGGATATTAGGAAAAAAATTTTTTACGATGCGGGTTGTAGAACACTGGAACAGGTTGCCCAGAGAGGTGGTGGAAGCCCCATCCCTGGACACGTTCAAGGCCAGGCTGGATGAGGCTCTGAGCAACCTGATCTAGCCGGGGATGTCCCTGCTCCTTGCAGGGGGGTTGGACAAGATGACCTTTGAAGGTCCCTTCCAACTCTAACCATTCTATGATTCTATGAATTAGTTTGATGTATCTGCAGTCAGCGTTGTGGATTTAACGCGGACAGTCTTGGGTTTTGTTGCTTGCTTAACTTCTTGCTCCTTTCTACGGATGTGCTACTTAGTCCTTGGTGAAAATATACCAGACTCATTTAACTGAGTAAGTTTGTAGAAAGCCTCTAACTTATAATTGAGCACTTTCTTTGCCTTTTATAAAGCCTGATGGAGGAAGGCGGGCTCAAAAGGCTCCTTGGTGTTGTAAATGGGAGCACTTATGTGTGTATGTTCCTGCAGGACTATGATAGGATGGGGGTCAACATGCAACCCTACAGAAATTTGAAATTTTTATTTTAACTTGGTGCCATCTAAATGCAGTGCAGGTGTGTATGTGCAGTATTTCTGGTGGCTTAATACTCTTTCCTTCAGAGCAGAGTTGCATTAGATGGGTGATGGGGGAAGGTTAGTATATTTTTTTTTTTTTTGCATAAGGAAAGCTAAAGGACAAGCAGAGTCTCTGATCATGAAATTAATAGATCATTCTCTGTGTAGTTTGCTTTCTGGATAAATGTTATAGGACAGACACACACAAGAAAAACAATTGCATGCCTATATTAATGTAATTTGTGTGTAGTGTTGATTATACATTTTGCTGAAGACAGTAGATGCTTTGGACATAGCACCTGCTGTTGTGGTTTGGAGGACAGAATGCTGACCGTTCTTTGGCCTTGCTGCTGGCTTCCTGTGCAATGCTGTACAAATCACATAATCCTTTGCTACCACAATTTCTCTATCTCCTAATGAGGGCTAATGCCCTATATCCATCTTTGGTGAGTTCCTCTGAGGTACTGTTAAAATGTGGAATTCAATTGTTTTCTATTGATAGTCTTTGGTGTTCTGGAAGTAAATAACACAAATTGATATGGTCATCTACTTTGACATTACTTGGGGTTTGAGATGTTTGGATGGCCGTGATTTAAGATGGCTCATATTCCTCCTGCTAGCTGAGGTTGTCACAGCTTCTTGACTGTATCCTAACCCCTGTCTATTAATTTGTTTCCAATTCATCTTGTTACAGTTCTGCAAGTAACTTTCCCTGGCCCTTGTTGCACAATTGTTGCAGATTTCTCTCATCTGTATGAATACCAAACAGCTGATGTTAACGTACTGAGTCCTTGAATGTTCTCCAAATCTGGCATCTCTAGATGTGGCCTTCTCTGCAGTAATTCCAGTCTTTGTCTTTATGGCTGTGCTAAGGTACCTTAAGGTACCCGAGGTGACTTGCCCTTGGGTGATGCCTGCTTTACTCTCCCTATCTGAAAAAGGACAGTAGGGCAGCAATTCTGTACTTAAATGTCTGTATTGACTGAGATCAGTCCTTCCCCCCACCCTCTTTAGTCACTCACACTCATTCTGACAACCATCTTTCTCCATGCTAAATTGCAAAGCTTGCACTTCCCCCCCCCCCCCCTTTTTTTTTTTAATTTTGTTTTCTTGTTGCAGTGCTTTTGCTTGCCAGGTTGGTTGGCTAGAGCCCAGAGATGTTGATCAAGGAGAGGATGCCAAAAGCTCTGTTCAGTCCTTTCTCTTCCAAAAGGAACCTCTCTCTGCATTTTGTCATGGCCACCAAAAAGCCACTGTGATATTAAAACACATCTGCTCCTCTTCCCCCAGGGCATGGTACCTTGCTTGTGCTCTTTATGAAAGTGCTGTGTGATTATATCATAAAATGTCTGTGAAAGAAAACTAATGGAAAATTTGCATACTGTGGAGAGATAGGGTTTGAATATGTAAATTAACATAAACCACAAATGAGGTCTGGAAAAATTTCATCATATACCAGGTATTTAATCAAATGTTTTGCCTCAGCCTGATTAATTGCATATTCTGTAGAAATTCAGTACTAGCGTTCCGAGCTCTATTCCCCTCATGGAGGAAGGCACTATGTCCAGCACAGCAGTGAAATGTGGGGTCGACAAGACAGCTCTTGTCAGTTCTGAGTTTAATTTGCAGGTCATGCAGGTCTATTACTCTAATATATATACAAAACATAATATGCTTTCATTTATAAATATATTTATACTCATATATATAATTGGACTAATGTTTGTTCTGTCTTTATATGGTAGCGTTGTCACAGATTGCTTTAATTACCACGGCCATCCTTTACAAACCTGGGGGAGAGTCAATGCACTGTCATTGCCCTTGGAGTAAGGGGACTTTTTTTTTTTTTTTTTTTCCTGCTTTGAGCTAGGCTTGCTCTGATGGCCCCTGGGGTTCTGTTGTTCCTCTCCCGAGACTGTCAAGGCTCTAGCTCTCCCTCCAGCGGCAGAAAGCAGCTCCACACTCAACTGGAGCGACTTCTTGCTAATCTAAGGGTCAAAACCATCTTCATTCCCTTCATGTTTTCTCACTTGTCCCCTCCTGATAAATTCAGACTGTGTCCTTGCTGCCGCACAAATGAGGACCTCCAAGGGTGGGCTTGAATTCGCCATTAGCAGGAGTGTGTTCCTGCTGACCAGTCAACTCCAGCCAGTGCCTGTTTTCTGCCTGCTGCGTTCAGAGCTGGATTGGCTGGGATACCACTTCTGTGCTGTATGTAGGGTAGCCTTTATCAGCAATTACTCTTTTTATTTTTCCAAACACGTGAGTTCATTTCAAGAGATCTGAGATTCATTTCTATAGTATGCCCTGCATCGGAGAGAATGAAGAGGAAGAAAATACCTTTTGGGTCCAGTCTGTTTTCAGATAAACATTTCAATGCGTGTGTGTGTAATCCTTTCTCTCCCAGATTTTAGTTTAATCCCTTTTCCCTGAATAAATAGGTGTCCTCTGGCAAGGAACTGATGTGTGGCTGTAAATAGGCGGTGTTTTTATTATCCAGTTAATCTCCATTTATTATCACACATTCAACAAACAGCAGACGCTCCCCTACTTGTTTGTCTGTTCACAGGAAGAAATTTTATCTTAGTCAGTGGATTATGGTAAAGGCTGAGTGAATCACTGTGCCGCAACACGGTCAGCCCTTTCAGGGTTATTCAGACAATGGGACTGACCAGCCAGCCAGATAAAATGTTTAATGCTCTAGATTGTCAGGATCATCAATTTAGTATTCATGTCTCTCTATAGCACTGCCTAAAGCCAGTGTTTAAATGGAGCTAGAGGTTACATCAACGTAGCAGAGGGGCTTTGAGTGTGTGGTGGCTGCAATACTCATGGTGTTTTGAACTGTGAGGCTGAATTCAGGGTTCCTCTGAATCCCTGTGTCACCACTTTTCAAATGCCATGCTTTGAACTTTACCCAATAGGCTGAGGACGGAACATACCTTGTTCTGTCAGGGTTATAAGCTGCAGCCTACAATAAATGACTGCAGGTAGCAGAACACTGAAGCAGCTTGTTCATTTTCTCTCAGTTGCTGCACGTGTCTGAGAGTAACTCTTGCCGTCCCTGGAATCCCTTGCGTTTCACATCCCTTCCCCGAATACCTTTCCCCTCCTCCCAGCCTTTTGCCCTGCTAGGGTCATCTGGGTCCATGCTCCAGCAGGCTGAGTTTCTGTATTTTTTTTTTCTTAACTGAAGCACAGCTTTGTATGTAACTGCTACAACAATAAGGACTTGTACAAGTGCTGCACTTGTGCTTGGCTCAACAAGGTTATTGAATTGGTTTTTTTGCAAAGCTTCAGCTATGAAAGCAAGGGTTGGGCTTCCTTAAAACAGTCACTGCTGATCAGCAGCACGTTCCTCCTGCTGATAGTCACAGCAGCTGCAGTTCACTCGGATGCTCAGTTTACCCAAAGCCATTATCTCATTCAGTGTTTTTGCTGCCCTGAGTCCATGACCTTGACTTTGCTGATGCCTGAGACAACATTTCCATTTTGTGCTGGTTGCTGACCAAAGGTGATTCTGTCTTAATCATCTGTGCCCCACATTTCTTCCCCAGTTGAGCAGCAGAAAGTGTTACATGGTGTCTTTGTGGCTCTTTTCTGCTGTGTTACTACTCACTTTGCTAGAGGTTTGTTTAGAGAGGTTGTCCTGGCAGAACAAGGGAAAGAAATTACCCAGCCTTGTACCCTGCAGCATAGCAAGTTTGAGGCACTTAGTGAACGTATTTATTTGCCCAGTTGCTCTCATAGTGATTTGGCTGCTAATTCTTTTTCTTTGGAGGGGGGGGTCACTCATTCCTGCTTTTCTGCCATGTAAAGTTTCACAATACTGCTAAGCTTGCCTTGACAAAATAAAAAGGAAAATCCTAGTAGCAAGAGTAGGAGACACTGCAGTGTAGTAATTTGGTTATTGATGTCTTGGATTACTGGTATTGTATAAGCAAAAATAGTATTTATTTTAGTGTAAAGAATGAATTTCAAGGTAAGGCATTGCGTATGAATAAAGAGAAAATTAAGAGAGTTGTGAAAAGGACCTACATGAACAACTACCCTTTGTTGTGCATTTTGGGAGGGTGCTGGGTGGTCAGAACCCTGCTTGGAAAATGTGTGCGTACAACAACCTTTCCTTAGTCGTGCTGCCTGTTCACTGTCTAAGCAGCATGTCTGAGTATGTACCTCCTGCCTTCTGGTAAAAGTAAGCAAGCCTTTTGAAAGACAGCACTGTTCTGATGGTGGCAAATTGTTTGTCTCCTTATAGCTGTTGCATTCCTTTTCTATTTAGTGAGATGCATATCCTACCAGGAGAGGGCAGTTACCAGTTCTGGAGTATTCAACAAGATAGTGTGCCTGCTAGTAGCTGTGAGGAAAAAGCCTGAAGATATTTCTCATTGTCAAAAGCAACAAATTTTTTTCTAGCGCAGTAAATAGGGTATTTGGGTCTTTGTTACTTAAAGTCTTCAGCACTGCAAGAGCTAGCTGCAGACTCACCTAGTGTTAATGTTTTCCTCTGACAAGAGGATTAGGATCAGTTCATCAATGCAAGATCATGCATAGGGCTGGTGTTAGGAGATTCAAGGTAAGAGACCAGCCTCAGGGTACATAGGATCTTTGGAAGGATGTGCACAGATCTTGTTTTGGCCTTTGGAAAGATGACTCAGAATTTGATGGTAGAAAAAAATCTCCTCCCTTGGCCCAGCAGCAACAAATATTTTTCAGAAGATGCTGGGACAACTTCTTCCTCTGTTGGTACACTATGATGTCTAAAGAAAAAGCTTGTAGGGTTTTTGGGCTCCTTAGTTAATAATGGGGACAGTGAATAGGGTAGTTTCACCTTCATTATTAGAAATGAGTGTAAAACAATCCAGAAGGCTACTCTACAAAATTAATGCCAAAATAGCAGTTGATGCAAGCTGAGCTTAATGGTGTATGCCTGTTGGAATACACAGTGGCTGAGTTTTCAAGTGTACCTAAATGACTCAGCAACAAATGTTTGTGGACTCTTTTTTTGTACTTTGTTTGTGGCCAAGTCTTTTAAGGGTGCTGAGGCATGTGCCGATGCAGATTTGCACTAGATTCATAGGTATCTTTAAAACATCTGACCATCAGAAAAATTATTGGGTTTAACAAGAAAACTAGTAGAGAAATATGAGAAAAAAACATTCTTCCTTTTCCTCATACTATCATTGTGGACAACAAAAAAGTGGAACCATGGTGCCAGCTTTTAAAGGGATTTAGAAGTTAGAACCTCACGTGGGGACTTTTAACAATAAAGTCCCAGGTGAGGGCTCCAAACTGTGCTAGTAGGGATGTTTCAAAACTTGGGCAAAGAGCAGCAGAAAGCCTCCTCCTGCCTTGCAGAGGGATCCCTGACAAAAGTTAAAATCTAGAAACTACATCTTTTGTCAACTTCTCCCAAAAATACTGTAAAGAAACATCCCATTCCTTTCTCTATACACTTTTGAAGTGTGAAGGTGATGATACATTATTTTATTCCTAATATAGTGACACTTTTTCTTTATTCTGTAGATTCAGCCAGTTATTGATGAAGTCTTCTCTTTTTCTGAAGTTCCAAAGGCCTTTCTGAAATTGGAAGGAGGACATGCACGTGGGAAAACAGTGATTGATGTAATTAGTAAAAAATAAAGTATATCTAATCATTATTCTGCCTGCAGTCAGTTCTTTACTGGTAAATTACACTTGAAGATGAATTGGTATGTAGCAACTGTTTGGTTTTGTTTTGTTTTGGTTGTTGTTTTTTTTTTTTGCTTTAAAAGCTCACATAGGATATGTAATTTAAAAAAAAAGTCTTATGTTAGAAGAGCCTCTTTGACTCCTTCATACTCTGCCTGTTAATACGCAGACAAGAAAACTAGTGTCCCTTAGTTATTTCTACATGAAAACCATGTTAAGAATGTCGTTGTGACTTTTCCAGGACACTCCTCACTCTTGGGACAAGAGGACCAGCTGGCAGCATTTCCAGTTTGTAGGTCCTGGAGTTTTTATTTTATTTTCCAGATGTTTTAGCTAAGTACTGAAATGGTGAGGCACTCTTTTATCCAGTTGTCTATATGAAATTTGTACTGTCTCTGTTCACCCTTATTAATATCTATTATGACTCAAGCTAGTTCATTCTCAGAACTTGTAAGCTTTTCCTATATTAAGTGGTCACATTGCTGTCTTAAGACCAGTACTTTAATCTTGATATACTTTGACCAAATCTCTCAGAGTAGAAACACGGAACAAAATCAATCTGTAATTGATAATTATTCTAATTGCCTAACTCCTGGCACAGATTCAGCCAACTACAGTGTTCATGCATGGGGGATAGACATGATTTTGTCAGTAATCAAGAGACCCTGTTCGTGCCATGCCCCCTTGTCACTGCTGCTGGGGGTGAAGTGCTTGAGGGGTATGTGTCTGTTGGTCTCGTTTTAAACTTACCATTTTGCCATGGATGGGCTACGGAGCGACATCCCCTGCAGTTATGCAGGTAGATCAAAGGAAAGTGGTAACTCCTTAATTGAGAGCTGCACACTAACTGTGGTGCAGCTAGGGTGATGGAAAAACCGTGTCATGTAAAGCTTCCACCGCAGGACAGAAGCAGCAGCCATGTGCACTGTGGACCCATGTCCAATTGCGCTGAACGTGTGCTTGTACAGGGGAAGCATCCATTCCTCAGAGCCTGCAGCTATTCCACATGTATTCACTCCTCATTAGCTAGCTGTTGCAGAGGAATTATAGAAAAACTAACCATCCAAGAGCAGCTTTCTACCTTTAAAAATAACGTCAATAAAACGTTACCTAACTGAAATTTAATTGTAAAATGCTATATTATATATAGCAGAGAGCACATCAATATGACAAAGTACCACCGTTTGGAACCGATAACAACACGTTTTCTATGAAGAACTAAAAGCAGCACATTTCAGAGCAATAAAACTTCAGTATGTCTGTACAAAAGGAGGAAAATTAGTAAGGCACTTCCTCTAGGGTTGTAACAATACAAGCACCAGTATCCTTTGAGGCAATACAATAGTAATAAAAATGTTAACTTTAAACAGACTTACTATGCAAGACAAAGGCCTGGATGATCCTAGGAGCAGCTTGTAAAAACACTGGCCTAAGCCAGAACAAAACACAGCAGCATAGTACAAGACTTGGTTTGTATTTTACCTTTTTGCCAATATTATTAAGGAAAACTAACAAAACCAGGTTAAGAGCAGGGCAACAGAAGAACCTCCTGCAACCATTCATACGTCTTACTTGTCACAAGCTCTTTACTACATCAGTAACCCTTGCTTTGAATGGGGACAGCCCTTGTCACTGGCACATACCCAGGTTTGGCTATGCCCCTTACCAGAGCAGTCTGACACGTCTTCCCAGCAGCAACTGGGAGCCAGCAGCCCACCAAAGACATTGCTATCCAACATCACCAGAAATACTTGGGAATCTGGCATTCTCTATCGTAAGCCCAACAGGCAACGGCTGAAAAGCTTAGTAACCATGGTGCTTAGGTGGTGTTGCAGTCATGTAGAGTGATACTTTCCCTAAAAATTCCTGTTTGCTGTACGATTTTGGAGTTCCGGAAAACTGTATTTACCGGAACTGTTTTAAAAGGCAAAATTTTGACTTGGCAAAGAAGTAAAATACCCATAACTCAAAAAGTTAGGCAGCCTAGAAAATGGGCAAGTTCTTCACATTCTGATGCATCCTTTTGCCAGCCCTCTCTTTTTCTAACAAACATATACTAATTTACATTGTCTCTCTATATGAGAAAATCTACAATTTTTTCTTAACTTAGGACTTACTATGTTAGCATACTAACTAGATTTGAAACCACATGTTAAAAATTCTTTGGATGTGCTGTGTGCTAGCAGTCTTTAAGCAAATGTAAGTTTGTTCTAGTGAAACAAATATATTAATTTCCAGTAGTGACTATTTCTTTATACTACAGCCCATAGGTCCAAGTTACTATAACCCACACACACATTGCACTCCTGTCCTTTATAAAATAAGCTTCAATTATTTTTAGCCCTTCTCTCAGTTTAAGAAAAAAAAAACCTTTAAAAATAATTTTAAATTATGCTTATTGACTATTCTGGATTAACTACTTACTGACACAACTGTAACTCCATGGGGTCTCTCCCACCTTTAGTTCTTCCACTCTAGCTTGAGGCATACTACCACTCTCACTCTCTCACATTGAGTTGTGATGATTAAAAGAAAAAAAAAAAAGGTTGAGAGATACTCAAGCTTTTATAGGGATAATAATCTTAGAGAGGTAAAATCATTCTGTTGCTTGTTCTTTTTAAAATTGCAAAGAAAAGACAAAACTCTCATTGTTGATCCTGTATCCTTCAGAGATGGCAGTGCTGATTCCAGCGTCCAGAACAGTGGCCAATTCAAATGTCATCTTTGCTTGCTTGGGTTTATACAACAAGCGGTTCCCAAATCTGTGTTAACTTTTCTTCGTTGACTGTGTTGACAACAACATGGTCGCAATCATATTGTGTGCCCCCTGTAAAGAAAAATTTCAAAGAGTGTGGATTATCTTTGAAATAGAGACATCTACTCTTAGTTTCAGGGCAACTCTGAAAGTGCTGGCGTAGACAGTTTCTCCTCTCCCCACAGCACTGAAAAGACGAGCTCATTTTCAGCACTGCCTGCTTTTGGAATTAATTTTGAAACAAGGGAGCCTTGTGCCTCCAAGGGAGTCTGCTACACTCCACCCCTTCAGTAATTCAGTACCCTGGCTTTTTCAGCCTGGATGGGAAAGGAAGGAAACGCTGCAGTACAGTCAGATGTAGCTCCTTTAAGTCACTTCCCAAAAGTCAAATTTAGCTGTTCAGTTTCCCCTCACAGTGTCAATTGTCCCTCCGCTCTTAAGATGATGTTTACACGCTGAATTAAGTCCTGCTGCTAACAGATAATATCAGCATGACCACACCAGGGCCAAGGTCTGGTACTCATTTACTCTCAGCCATTATAATCCTGTATTTTGGCTCTCCGTATCACAAGTCACCATACAAAGAATATCCCCCAGTGTTCAGCTGTTTCAACCGGCAGCTGATCATACCTGAATGAAAAATACAACCCTTTCCTAGAGGGCCTTAATTTACTCGCATGATGCAATGCCAAACGTGTTCCCACAGAAAAGCACCATTAGTATTCTGACTTAAGAAACATTCAGCTGGAGCTAAAAGTCAGTGCACGCTGCAGAAGCGTAAGACACCTGCATCTCATACTGCCTGCAACAGCCACTGGAAGAAGCCATCTGAGCCAACCAGAACTACCAACACTGTCTTTCACTCTGCACTCCTATAGCCTCACTCTCCCTGAATGAGCAGAAGTCAGCTGAAAGCTGAAAAGCTGAAAGCTGAAAGCTTACGACAAGCGTAACAAATATGGATTCCAGCAGATCTCAGAAAAATATGCTGGGACCTAGAGTCCTGCATGGGCAGGCACATTTAAGAGCAGCTCTTTTGTACTAAGGAAATGCCAGCTCAAGCACCTTAGCTGATCTCCACTTCAGGAGTTTGGGGAAGGCTTTCTGTTGCCACTGTCACAAATCAGAAAGGTCTCAGAGAAGGTTAACACCAACATGATTTCTCTCCTTCCCATCACCAGGCAGTTACTAAAAAGCAGTAGAAATACACAGCAGAAATATTTGCAAAGTTCTTCAGAAAGAGGAGAAAAAGAAGGGAATACCAGATCAAATACTACTGCAGGAAAAAAAAATCCTACCCGGCAGCTACAAAAAATAACATTAGCTGCATAGCTCAGTTATCACTGCAAGGGCAAAAAATATTTTGTAAACGGTGTCTGATAGAATGTAAACGTTATAACGGGAAAAGGTGGTATTTCTTTCAGCAGAAGGAGAGACGATTTACTTCGGTAGAGCGGTGCTCTGGGGAAGGCGTTGCGCTATGCTGGCACATCCACAGGGTGGCATTGGTAACCGCACAGTTCAACAACCCCATTCATTTGCTGAGGAATTCATCAATGCTCCGTTTGTGGTCAAGAATGGATCAGCAGAATTGGCAGAGGCAGGTAATGTTCCTACTAGACTTTCTCAAATAAAAGCTAAATGTACCTACTCTTTCGTATTTACAGTACAGAAGTATTTTTTTAAAGCTAAGAGTGCATCTATACTTTCATCACCAAACCTATCCATTGTGAAGTTCTTCAGTCATAACTGGAGAATACATGATTAACTGAAGACGAGTCAGCATAACAGTACTTCTGCTTGTTTGGTGCCACTCGGAACTGACTTTAGAAAAAGGTATGCAGTCATTGTGGCTGAAGACTCTCCCTTGAACTGGAATCTTTTTGGTAAGTTTATAATCTTCAGTGAGAATTTGTGAGTATTTGTGCCATCACAGAACTTTCTCACAATTCTGCCAGTCTTATCCTTCTTAGCTCCAAAGTGCTGACTTGTTCACTCTGATATTTTTTCTATTTTTTTTTTTTGAATTGCTGTAGTTAATGTCACAGCATCAATCCAAAATTAATGAACAGCTATAGGAAATTATTACTCCCTTCACCTCCACCCAATGCAGAGTTATGTAAGAACATCTGATTATGCTAATTCTGCTAATCACCCCATTTGCGGCTTTTATAGACCTTCTATGAAACTATTAAAACAAAGTTCAGAAACAGTATCTACATGAATCAAATTGCTGTGCCAAAAGCAACTGTAAAACACACATCAAGTGCACACAGACCTTAGGCTGCTACAGCAGAATCTTGTGTTTTCAATAAAGGTATAGCCGTTAATAAACAAATACAAAACTTTTGCATCTAATCACATCAGTGTACAGCTTTCCCAATATCCTTTGGCTACTGCATCTGCAACTACTATATAAGAAAATTTGCTCTATACAAATTAAAGTTAATGAAAAGCTAGGTTTTTCTTGCTTCAGCATTTTTAAATAATTGTATTCACAGCACACAGTGCCATGTAGAATTAATTGAGGATATCTACAATGACTGGACACTGGGAATACAAGATAAGCAAGTACTGTGAGTTACTAAACTCTATGTAGAAAAAATGAAATGAAGTCCTAGGGCCTGTATAATTCAGGAGGTCAGACTAGCCAATCGGGTCTTTTTTGGTTCTAGATTAAAGTAACTATAACACCATTGTTAATTTATAGGCACGTTTAGTGCCTATCCCACTGTAAATACCATGTAATTAAGACACAATGTAATGAGATAACACATTTGCTTACCTTTGATATCTAAAACCAGCTTGGGTTTCATCTTGCTATATATCCTGCCATCTGGACTAATATGCCAATATTGTTTGTCTTCATTCCGCTCAAATGACAGACCGAGTTTAGAGCCAGGAGTTATGAGATTTCCAACAATTGTCAAGCAGCAATCCTCTGCCATCTGTATCATCAGAAAGGCAAGAGCAATTATTCAAAAGGCCTTACCTCTAGAATCCACAGTTTTTTGACCAGATAGGAGAGATGTCAGCAGGTGAGAATGGAATCTAGGAACTACTTTCCCTAAAGGAATGTATTTTTGCCCCAAACTCAAGACTATTTATTTTTCTTTTGTTCCTGTTTCTGCTGACATTCTCCACTACAGAAGAACATTAAAATAACCGTGCTGTATCAGATCAAAAGGTGCAATTAGCACCTGCCTCTAGCAGTGGCCAGTCGCACATGCTATGGAAGATTACATTCACTCTGCTCTTGTATGCAGTACATTCCTGGTAAACTCTCCCAGCCTACAACAATTTCCAGCACAGAGACTTCTCCATGCAGAGCTGGTACCTTTAATATCTGGATGGTTTCTGTCCCATATGTGACTTTGTTAGCTACTTCTCACTGAGATCAATGTAACCCTTTTACATGTACACCCTTCTGTATCATAACCCTTCTGTGGCAAGCAGTTCCAAATGTTAACTAGTACTACTTTAAAAAAAGAAAAAAAAATTAAAAATAATTTGATAAACAACTACTAGTTTTATTTTATGCTCTCCTCACGCCCCTTCTCCTCCCTTATTTTAAAAGATGTTTTGTCCACACTATGTTTGCAGAGACGTCAATCATATCAACCCTCAGAGTGCCCCCTTTGCAAGCTAAAAAGTCCTAGCTATTTTGTCTCTTCCTTGCATGGAAGCCCTCCAATCTCATCTGCTTATCCTTTTTTTGTTCTTTAATTATTTCTCATCCTGCAATAACCTTTTGAGATAAAGGACATAACTGCACAGTATCGAGTGTATGAACTTCACGGTGTATCATTATAATATTTTCTTCTTTGTTCTATATTCTTTTCCTAGTCATTTATATTACTTGATTTCAAAACTCTGCAAATGCCTTTATGGTTAAAAAAAAGAACTAGCAAAAATCAGGCTTACTTGAAAAGAATATTAAGGCTGTATTAGTAGTAAATTACAGTTAATTATTCTATGTGAACAGTGATTTTCAATAGATCACCATAAGCTGCCTTGTAATTTCTGCATGGACTTCAGTGGCAGATTAAACAAACACCCATCTGCCATTGTTGATACGCCCCTAAATTATTTAATATACATTTTTGAAAAAGTGGTACTTCTTACTATTTCGACCTAGAACTGAAGTAATTTAGTTTCGCAGTTCCAAAATTCTCATCTCTATCTAACAATGTTCTCTAGTGGGACTTAGAAGACTCAGAGCTTGGACATTAGGTCCACTAGGCCACTACTTCACCCATCTCCAAGGAACTCAAGAAAAGTAAGGAGACCTGAATTCGTATCTGCTATTCATATCTGTTTCTGACAAAATGAGCAGAATGACTTTCATAACCTGCTTACCGGTTATCCCACCTACCTAAAACAGCTCTTCCTTGAAAACCTCAGGCATACCTCAAGATACTGTGACTCAGTCAATGAGATGACCTAAGCTTACAGGAAGAAAGGCACAAGTTCTTCCACTGACCTGTCTCTGCCTACGTGCACGTACCTACCCACCTAATGAGCTTAATTTTCTTTTTAAAATGTGGTGAAAAACATTTTTTGGTGCAAAATACATTTACTGCCATTCAACAGAAAGATGGCAGAGGTCTTTAAGAGTTCAGTCGTTTAAGATCAATGTTGCCAGCCTGTACTCCGCACTAAGCTACCCAATTGCTATCCAGCATGAGCTGTGTATTTTCTGTGCACAGAAAAACTGCTTTATCAGATAGAGATGGGGACAAAAGCCAAGAGCACTTATCCAAAGCCATATAATACCACACTGTCTTGATATGAATGCTTTCAGTGAAAAGTTTGAGAGGCATTGTCAAGAGAGAAGTCTTTTGTATGTGATATTAAAGCTTTTAGCTTACTTTGCATCATTTTGCTGTCTGCATAAATCTCTTTTACTACTGCCTATGTCCTGTAAACATGTCCAAACAATGCCTTAGCTTATTAACAGTAAGATTCTTCCCTCCAGCATAGATGACATAGTTATAAATGGCTCCTTTGAAGTTATACAATCCTATAGAAAAAGTTCGCATGAATTTTTGCAGTCAAGTTGTTTAACAGTATTAAAGTAACTTAATTTTCTTTGGCCGGCATCCCTACCTAAGACTGTTCATGCTTAAACATTATGAACTGCACACACCTCTGCTCACCTCAATGCCAATTAGCACATGATTAGTTTTATGGACTGTGAGAAAAGTAGGACTTCATTTGGAAACTTGTACAGAGGAATGGAAAAGGGACAAATTAGACAAATACGGGGATAACCAGAAACAAACCAACCAACCAACCTACTCCCCCAAAACCCAAAGGAGTAGGATTTTGTCTTTAAGCTTGTCTGAATGCAGAAGAGGATATAACCTACATTACACTAATCGACCTACCACAAGGTATGCATAGTACAAAGTATTATCAAGAAGGGTCTGCATTTTAAAAGGTCTCCCCTCTCTTTGACACTTTTGTGGTATTTTCACTGTGGAGAAAGATGGTATGAAAGTGGAAGGAGCTCAGTAAGAGCAAGACAACAATCTTCTGGTGTTAACTGTACTTACGAGGCTACTATTCTTTAGGGGAAAAGTAAATAATAACTAAAACATCTCAAAATTTCAATTACATCCAAAAATCTATCATACAACTAGTTTGTATCACCTGAAAAAGGCACAGTTCAATTAAAAAAAAAAAACCTACAAAAAGATTACATTGCAGCTGAAACAGAGTAAGCCAATAAAATAAATTAAGAGGATACAGTAGGAATTTAATTCAGAAAGCCCTACTATTGGAGAGGAAAAGAGAAAATTCACATTGAACTTGAACCTCACCCGGCACCTTATGAATCCATCCTGGTAAACCCATATTTGATCATCTGAGTCTGTATCTTCTGCAACTTGTATTCTGAGAAGATTCAGGTTGTCTAAGTTTCCATCAGCTGACATGAATTTTCCTGTTTCCTTGTTTCGAAGCCTGAAGTACACGCGTTTCTGCAGAAAACAACACAACTCTTTAACCACAGTCTCAGTGCAGAACACATCCTGCTCTGGTTATCTTCAGAGCAATTACTGCTCAGTGCTGAAACCCATGCTTCCATCTTTCTTTCAGAAAGCTTTTCTATTTTAGAAATTTAATTCCAAAGTCTATAAATGCCTAGGACAAGCCAGGCTTTGAAAACTCGCCATTCATTCTGCATGGAGATTTGTAGGTTTTCCTATGCACTGAGACCAGCACACAGTGGAAAGCTAAGAATTTTTAATTCAGAGCAGCGCTGACTTCTCTCTGCTAGCTTTTTGTATAGATGCTCTTAGCTTTCGTTAAGGATGCACTTCTGCAGTGCTGCTTATTTCACTGGCAGCAAGTATTACACTGCACATTCATGCTGCAGCTTGTTATACATTAACGTTTCTGTTTAAACAAGCTCTCTGCCAGGGCAGTCAAAATGCATTATTCCTAGCTCTGCTTAAGGCTATACAAAGACACCGCTATGACAGCAAGCAAATCCATTCGGTTACAGGTACAAGTAATCTGTGAATTAGAAAAAGTTGTTTCCTCAATAAAACATGGCTCAGCAAGAACTTCAAATGTTAAAGCTCACAGGACTGCGGCAGCATTGGACCAAATCACATGGCCCTTAGTTAGAGAACAAAATGAAAAGGACACCTAAGTTTTGCATTAGATTTGCAAATTATTCTGCCATGTAACAGCAGGGAAGGACCTTCACCCCTTAATCAACATAAAATCACTACTAATTGAAGCATCCAATTTTGTTGATCAATTTTCTTGTTTCAAAAATAATGCAAATAGTACACCAGTGACCAGTCTGGCCAGTAATTATAAAACAACTTAAAATAATGGTTATATAGTAGTTATAGCCATTATTTGTTAAAATAATTTAGTCCATCCTTATGTGCTGTCTTCTATACTTTGGTCTAAAGTATGCTTAACGAACAGTGTAAACAGTAGAACTGCAAAGACATGCAGCATAATCAAATAGCTATTATTATAAGTGAAACTATCTTTACACTGCTTGTTGTCACTGCTGCAGCTTGTGACGTGCATCAAGACCGTAACATTGCTTTCAACGGTATAATATCCCCCCACCTCATTACAAAATATAAATTAGTATTTGATAATCTCATATCAGAGCCTACTCACCTGCAGTAAAGGTCTCAGAGAACCTATCTGACAATAGCCACTCACTTCATACCAATCTGGAATTTCATTTGGTGATAACAACATCTGACGCCCTCTGTAATTACTATGCTCATAAATTATCCATCTACAAGGAAAAGAAAAAAAAAAAAAAGACAGAATGCCTTTACTGCCAAATCCTGCTTTGTAATGAATAAATGGGTTTAACAGAAATCTGGCCCACAAAGTAGTAGTGTTTGGCTTTGGAAAGCCAATGACCTTATTTCTAACAGGTCTTCCAAAACAGTAAAATCACATCCTGATTTAAATCAATAGCATTAAGACGAATACACTGGAGCTCACGTTTTAAAGCCCTGTTATATAAAAATTACAAGTTGGATGAAACAAAGCATTTTCTTGTCTTAAAGGAAGAACCCAACTTTTAAAGATCATGTGTTTTAAGGAGGTTCTGTGACTCCTCAAGGAGCACATATGTGTATGTTACATACACGGTATACGCAGAACCAGTAGTTCTGTGTATCTTAATTTGGACAGGCCTGACCCATGTGGGAAATAACTACTGCAACAAGTAAATACTGGAACTGCAACAGGGTGAAATTCTCTAGGCTATTTTAACAGAGGTTTTATTTCAGAACACCTTTCTTCTTTCTAAATACCTGAAAGGGAAAAAAAAAAAAAAAAGGAAAAAAATAGAGAAAAAAAGCATATATAAAAATTTTGTTTAGCTTTTGCTAGCACACATCCAACCACATTTACAATCACATCGACAGCAAGCTGTCAAAACCTGACTTGTGCTTTTCTACTATTGGCACGGGGAGTGAATTACAACTAGACTTTGAAATACGCTGCAATACAGTGCAATTTGTTGAGTTTTCACACTGATTTATTGTGACTGTCCAATAGCCATAGGTTTTTCAGTACACAAACACTGAATGTGCACATTTTCCTGTTACCTCCTTTCCTCTGACCGATTTTGTCAGTAGACCTCTATATCCAGAAGCACACTCACCTTAATTTTGGTGCTTTTTCACAGCCTAATACGCTTCTATCCCCAGGTATGAAATTAAAAGAATCATAAACAGATAGAATCAGAGAATCATTTGGGTTGGAAGGGACCTTTAAAGGTCACCTAGTCCAACCCCCCTGCAAGGAGCAGGGACATCTCCAACCAGACCAGGTTGCTCAGAGCCCTGTCCAACCTGGCCTTGAATGTTTCCAGGGATGGGGCATCCACCACCTCTCTGGGCAACCTGTTCCAGTGTTCCACCACCCTCATTGTAAAAAATTTATTCCTTATGTCCCGTCTGAATCTACCTCCTTCTATTTTAAAACCATTATCCCTTGTCTTATTGCAACAGGCCCTGTTAAAGAGTTTCTCCCCATCTCTCTTATAAGCCTTCCTACCTACCCTTATAAGCCTACTTGCCCTTTAGGAAGGCTGCTGTAAGGTCCCCCTGGATGTCTCTTAGCAAAAGAAGAGAAGATGAAAACTCTTTCAATAAGGGAGGCAGTAGGGGCAATGACACTCCAAAACCTGTATTCTGACACATTTCAGCAGCTGATACTGCTATAATGAAATCAGAATTTTCCTATCATACTCTATAGGCTTTCAGTGATCAACCAGAAAAAAACACATATATTCATTGCACAGGAAACACACACAATTTGTTATTCCGTTACCTGGAATCATAGTAACCATGTTCTTGTTTGACTTAATGTTATTTCATGTTACGGAAAGTGAAAATCAACTATATTGTGAAAGGTACTGAAAGGTGAAAGATACTGAAATCTCAGGTAACTTAAGAATATGAAGCATGTACCTTTTCTTATGACCTTTATGTTTCAAGTAGTTCAATGTGCTAAGGAAACCCTTTGACCAGCTTATCCAGATGGGGAAAATGGTTTGCTCTACAGATCTGGTATTAGCTATCCACTTGAGGGCAGTCTTAAGCTATCCAACAGCATCTCTTAGCACATACCTTGGAAATTCACTTCTTCAAAAGAGCGTATTTAAATGCAAAGCAACAGTAACAGGGATCGATCGTTAAAAAAATGTCACATTCTTAAAGTTAGAACAAAACTGAATATATACTTGGGGCAAGTATCTTAGAGGTAGAGGTTAACAACAGGAAGAACACAAAAAGAGAAATCTAACACATCTGCTGAAACACTGGAAGAAGATAGCACGGTAGTTTTCAAAACGCTTCCAGACAGTTTTTAACTTCATCACAGACTACTTTTTTACATGATCTTCAAAAGTAAATTTAGAGAACACACTTGCTTAAAAATATCTAACAAATTTAACTGCTAGACTTACAACCAAGAGTCTGACCCAATTCCTGAAGTAAAAGGGATTATTACTAATGCCAAGAGGGGCCAGATCATGATCTGATTGTACCACCGTGTCCATAACATCTAAGTAAAAGGATGAATGTGAAGACTTATTTAAACATTCTGAACTTATGACACATGACACGGTTTGGTTTTTTTTTTATGTCTGAGACCTAAACCAAGAGCACAGAAGCTGCTTTTAAGGATGCTATGCAAGCTGGCTTTTACAATATGACATGAGCTTTATTGTGAGCTTTATTCAAATTCATTTCAACTTCTAGCACGGGGCACCAGTCAGTGATAACATGTTGTTGAAACAGGATTGTGAAAAGGTTTTGTAAGAAGAAAATGCATTAAATGCACTACACACATTATGATATTCTAATGTTATACTCCCTGGTTTCTAACATCTGTAATTTTTCTATTGAATAGCACATAATTCTAAAGAACAAAAAAATTATTTTAAACTTACATGCCCCCAAGGACTTGAACTGAAGCTATTCGAGGATTGTATCCCAGGAACTGGAGATTTAATATTTCTGTACTGAGTTCAATTTTCTTTCCTTGGAAACACACCTTTTCAAAAAGAGCTATGCATGGCTCAGACAGCTCCTGCGAAAGGAAGATGGGCACTTTTATAGGATGTTAGAACTCCAGATGGTGACTGTGAACTTATTCAACACAACCCTTTTATTTCAGAAGTTTCTTCTTGATTGTTTAAGATCAAAGACCTTGAATAAAGTTTTTGCTCTGCAGCAGATTACTTAAAGGAAAATTTTAAAAGTAATTAAAAGCCCTTATACAAAACACACAAGAGATCTTCCATGGAACATAGAACTTCCTTATCTTAAGGCACACACAAATGTCTCTGCAGTTGATTCTTACACGGTATCTTTAATTAATGCCATATCCCTCTTCCATTGCACTAAACTCCACTCACTGTAGGAATTTTCACCTTCAGACTTGAACACACAGTAAGATAATATTGATTTCTACAGCTTCAGATTATGACAGCCTTGTCAGCACTGCTTATCACTTAGTGCTCTCAAGTAGGTTATGGCAGCATCAATCTCTGACTAGACAAGAGCTTCAAGATTCATATTTCTGAGGTTAAATTCATGACTCAAGCAAAAACTGTAATATCTGAATCCTCCAAATTGCTGTGGGGAGATGATCCTTCTCCCTCTGTCAAAATGCTTATGGTCTCCACGGTATTCCACCCACACGAAGCTCCCTGCATCACTGAATCCATTTTAAATGTCTTCTGGTTAACAAACCTCGGACTCTTTATCATGTGGCAAGGTATCTAGAGTGGACTGGAATAAAGCCCTCACACTTAAGGCTCTCCCCTGGAAGCTGGGAGGTCAAGGTTTGAAATCCCTCAGGGTAAAGTCAATTAAGTCTGAGCGCCTTGGTGTTACAGTTTGCACTCATAGAGAGAAATGACCCTGCCACTCCCTTTCTCACAAATCTTCCAGCAGCAACTGCATAAAACTAATGCCATAGCCAGAAGAGCTCCTTCCTGCTGGCATGTGTTTGGCATGCTCGTCACACATCAACTGCATTGGGAACACCCAACATGACACGAAGTCTCGACAGACTCGCATCTGGCCTCAGGCATGGAAACAGGCCCTCCAAGGCAGAGGTGGCTCCGTACATGCACGGCACCAGATATCTGTGCTTCCGTGTGAGTTTGTTAGGCAAGACCTCATGCCTACCAATTTCTAGACAGTGCTTAAATTCCTCTTTAATCTCCTTTAGATGTTTAACAGCCTGGATGACAATGTTGCATGAGCATCAGCATTATCGCTGCAGCAGTCCAGGTTATCAGACAGTAGCTGAGCTACGCTTCCTGATCACACACCTCATGCTAGGCTGTAGAAAATGCCAGCAGAGGCCTTTCGGCTTACTCCAAAATCAGAGTACGCTCATCCCCACCATGAAAGGTTAACACCAGTTAGACTGTCGTATGTCATTGTGGGCAAAGAGCCCAACAGGAACAGTCACACCATGATGATGTCTCAGACCCTCTGACCCCTCAGCCATGCTGAGACCATCAGACCTGCACTCTGAGCCATGCAACTGGTCAGGCAGTAGCTCTTGAGCCACATGCAACGCTGCAGAAATAATCTACTTACAAAGAAAACACAGACAAAAAAGGAAATCCTCCAATTTTCTGCCACACCTTCCACTCTAGGCATTTTTTAGATTCAGCAGCAACACTGTTACATAAAAAGTTCTCTATAGAAAGAAGTGCAAGGTCAGCTCATGAGTTTTCTTTCAATACTCCCCATGTACTGCGCTCTACCAAGCTGGTGCTCCTGTGTATCCATATTTAGTTATTTTTAGTGAGCAACTCTTTGAAATAAGTATTTTCAGCATAACTGTTCAAGCATAAATCATATTCACAGTTGTTTTTATATACTATGTTCAGGAAAAAGAACATGCAGCAAATCAAAGAAGGAAAAATGCTATTTTCTATCTGCAGCACAACTATGTGGAGCACGTAGCCAGCACAGTCAAGCAGATACAGTGGTATGAAAAAAAACAAAAACCTCGAGCTTATGAACAAAAGCCCTTTTAACTTTCATGTCCAAGTTTATCAAATATCCCTTTCATTTCCTTTTTTTATGGCCCCTTAGAAATGGATCCCTGCAAAAGGGAGTTAAACTGGTTAAGCACAGTAACGTGACACACTAAAATAGCAAAGGAGCTTCTTGTACACGAATGTCACAGAAAAATTAGGGGAAAGTTATGGGAATGACGGATGGTGGGGAGGAATTAAGATTGGCACTGCAAAAAAAACCAGTCCCAAAATAAATCTGACAGGTGAAACCAGTATCTCGAATAATAAGGTTCAGGCTTTTGTAAAAATTATGAAAAACTAACAGTGTAATATGATCATTTCCATCTAACTTCTTGCTCTCTGTATTCTGGTTTGCTGATAAACCACTGAGCAAAGCAACCCATTTTCCTCTTCTCCGAAGGTAGGAAGCCTCTGAAGAAGGAAGCAGCAGCATGTGACTTGCAGCCACATGCAGCTCCATGCTAATCTCTGAAGTGTGATGAATTGTGGGGCTAGAAAAAGTTTCAAAAATTATAAGAACTTAAAGATGCACAGAACTGGCATTTGGCTGTTTTAACACAACAGTCTCTGTTGCAAATAATAAATCTTACAAAAGTAAACTGATTCTTCCAGCTTGAAACAAGCATTTTAAACCCAAGAACTCAATACTGACATGTACCAAAGAGCCTATTTTAATGCATGGTGATCACCCACCAAGCTTGGGTAGAAACACTTCTACTGTTTTTAATAGGATCAGCCTACTGGACAGCCAAAGAGTTCAGAAGGCAGACGTACTCGCTGCAGATGTTTGTTTATACTGTACATCAAAACGCTCCAGAGACATGAAAGAGGATGACACATTCTAGTTCTCCTTCGTTAACTGCTACATCACTGACAGGTTACCAGAATTACAGTGGAGTGCAATAAAATTGCCAAATTCAAAGAAGAGAGTCAATAGTGTACTCCTTTTTTTACCATCTCTTTACATCACCCTAAGTTCCTGGATTCTTGACCACATTTTGCTAGTAATTACTTCGATCTTAAAAGATACTTGCAGATTCCATAAGTAATCCATCATCATGATTGGTTATAGGCTTGAGAAAACTCGTTCCTTGCCACTGATGAGTTACAAAATATGTAAATGTTGTTTAGTTTGCATCCACCACACATAACAACAGCGCTGTCTGATTTTGCCAAGTGGCATTGGGTGTTGCTTTACTTTATCTAGAAGGGTGCATTATTTCGTGATTAACCCAAATTGCATTTCCCTAATGATAGCAACGGTGTTTTATAATTACATGTATTTCATGCAAAGTTGCTTGGTTAAGTCCACTTTTTAATATGCACAAAAAACAAGGTCCGCAGTACAGATATTTCTTAACACTGTCCTACTGACATTTCTCAACACACTTCAAATGGTCCCTCCTACTGGGAAATAAAGAGTCTATCTGACGCATCCTTGATTCTTTTTACAGAAGTCCTTTTATATGTTGTTATTAAGAACAGTGATGCCAGGCAGCTGCCTCTGTGATGTCCTCTCCTTTGCAAAACCAGCACAGAGGTCAAAAAAACTGACCGCAGCTAGGACATTTAACTGCTACTGAACAGGAAAAAAAACTCAACAACACTCTGTTGTCTGTGTGTCCCTAGCATTTTTGCTGTTGCAAAAAAATAGGGAGGTCAGAGTCATCAGTATACTTATCTTTACTTTACAATATTTCTAATAGCTTTACTTACAATATTTATAATCCGTAAAGATTTTAGAACTGCTTGAGGTGGACAACCCATCGCTGTCAGATCAGGATAAATTCCTTCTTCTAACACATACTGGTTACCAGAGAATTCTTCCTGGTCATACAATATGCAGCTGCAGGAAGAAGGAGAAGAAATTGCCTCTTAAGAATTCTGTGCAAGTAAAATGATGCTAGTGTTTCTCAGTCTTTAGCAAGAGCTACTGACAGAAAAATTATTTACGATGTTTTGTCCTGACAAGCTAAAGATTGATGCATAAACTGCAAAGCATTGTTCTCTGTAAGTCCCCATATGCGAAACCACTTCAGGTGTTAGAAAGCTGGTTGCTTTTACCATTTTAGTGATTTTGCAATGTTCATTCAATATAACTTACCTGCCATCTAAAATTTTTGAAGACTTCACAGCAAATGAATCAATACATCTTGTGTTTTTTTCAAATATTTGGCAGTTACCCTTAAATTCAGGCTCTGAAAATAACTGGACCTTTAAAAAGTTAGAAACATATTTTAAAATAATTCATTCATCAACCTTCAGTAACATGTCTCTTCCATTACCTCCATAAGTAGACTAAAACTTACTTAAAGCACCCACGCTTCCTCAGTTACACAGATTTTTTGTTGCCTCTTCAGTGTTGCAATCCTTGTTCAGGACAGCAAGGTAACAATACTAAAAATTACTTATGGCTGTAAATCACTCAGTAACATACAAAATAAATAAAACAACACTAACAAAGATAGCTCCTTGGACTATCTGCTGGAGAAGATTTTTTAACTCCCACAGAACGGCCAGAATAGGCGTATCTTTAGTAAAGGGACATAAACAGTTCTGTTTTAGATTATTAATCCATTTAATCTCCAAATTACATACTCTTCCCACTAAATGAAAACCATCTGTCTCTCAGAACATAGATGGTGCATAATCTTGGCAAAGCACTCAGACAGCATGCCAGCAGGCATGGTTATATTCCCAGGGTAGACGGGCTTTATGTGCCTGTTACAGCTCTAGTTACAGTCATGTCAATTCTTTCTCTGCTCAGAGGATAAGAGAGGATACGTCACCCAGTCTCTTTTGTCCTTGTTAAAAAGAAAAAAAATTCGAAGCGGCAAACCTGCTAATTTGGTTAGAGGATAATTAACCCTGATCACACGGAAGTCATTCACATTATCACATGCTTACCAGCTTTATTCACTCTTAACAAAGATACAAGTGTGGGCATGTACAGCGTTCTCCAAAGAGGAACATGCTGACAAGGGATGCAGTCTGTTGACTACAAGCCATTACTTCTTTGTTTCCTTAGGATAAAGTCTTAACAGGCACAAAATATATAGATGCAAATATTTTTTTTTATGCACATAGCTGAAAATAAGCAGCCTTGAGATTTCTATCCCGATAGTTTACACTTTATCCCTATGCAGGAGATTCCTGTGAGGCATGCTACTAATCAAGAATGCAAAATGAGACAGGTAAAACTTTTTTCCCCTAGTTTTTAGTTCCTTGACATACTCATCATTTTGATCAAAATTAAAATAAAAGTAACTTTGTCCAGGGACAAACATGAAAAGGTTCAGAATTACAAAAGGATGAAAAAAGCTGCCCATTAGCCTCACCGTCAAAATTACACATTAGTACTTGCACACAGGTGACAGTCCAATGTAAAAATATGTTAACTCACTGAACAGACAAGTTCTCCCTGCCATTTCCTGCTCTTAATTATTGACAAAGATGACATTAACTTTTAAGCACAACTCAGCAGTATTTGTTAGTGAAGAAGATTCCCTTAAAGTGCAACCACCATTAGCAGAACTGTTAATGAAAGAACTGGGTTCAAAAGGAATTAAGTCGCAACTGTACCATGCACAACATCTAACTTGCAGAGCCCTTGCCTCAGCAACAGACTCCAGATACCTGCTCCTCTACATAGAGGGCTGCAGGCTCCAGCTCCTCAGAACAACCACTGATACCCCAAAACAGCTCACTTGCTGAACCAAAACATTGCCTGTGACCTGAGAAAGTTCTGGTGGTAGCTGTGTATTAAATCCCACCTTTGCTGGGCCTTAATGTGCCTCACTGAAGAGGTTTGGAAAGCAGTCTTCCTTCACCTGCACTTCTCACTCTTTGTCTGACTAGTCAACGATCTGTGCAAATACCAAATTTTGCAACCATCAGTCGCAAAAGACCACTTCTTTATTTATACATATTACTGACACTACACAGTATGTTTCACGCACTTTGAGAAGCATCTTACCTTGATTTTACCCCTTTCGCTTCCAACAACATCCTGCAAAAGTTCAGAGGAAAAAAAATATTTAAACAGTGACAAAATGACATACAAAAGTTTACTATTAATTACTGTTTAAAGAATGTAAATAAACTGAATTTGATAGAAAAATTATATTCCAAATACTTCAGAGAATCTTGCAAAATGAGTATAAAATGAACTCCTTACCATCATAATGGGTTGAACTGAAGATATTTTGCAATTCTTTCCCCCCCATGCTTCAGTGCTGGGATACAGCCCTTTAGCCAATATATACTGCTCCCCGGTAAACTCAGGATTCTCATAAGCCACCCACCTAAGAGAGACAGAAGAGGGTGAGGGGTAGAAGCCACGCTACTTTTCCAAAATACAAATGTGTATATTCATTACTGCCTTACAATGTAAGAACAAATAAAATATTTCTCCCCTCAAGTCTCGAATTGTGATGCTACTAAAACCCTCAACAAACCTGCGTATCTGATACTCCAAAACCCATGCAAATTTTACTTCCCTTCACCCCACTACATCGATATGAATCAGAGTGAATTAGCTAAAGCAGACTGCAAGTTCAAATACGTCATCTGCTAGATATCCTAAAAGCTCTCTCCAGCAAGAATGTTTCAAGATGTTTCTCAATTCTATTATTTATCTAGATGAAGTTTGTTCCTAGAAAAATAGACAGGTATCAGAATACAATTTTTGAGATAAAACTAACTTTCAGAGTCGTCTGGGCAGTAAAGATAGCAATATTGATTTTTAATGTTGCCTGTACCTACAGTTCAGTTGTGTTCAAACACACACACACCCCAACAGAAAGCTGAGTTGCAAGAGGCATACATGCTAATAAGAGCAGGCTGTTCCCTACTACAAACCACAGACATCAGCGGGAAGAACATCCTTGAAAGCTGAGCATTGAAACCATCACAGATTTGACCAGATTAACGTATTTAAATTCAAAGCCATTATTATGACGACTCAGTCAGATCTCATGCCTGACACAGGCCACCACAAACTCAGACTTCTGCATAAAGCCTGTAACTCCTGTATCAGTTAGAACAAGCCTTTTTGAAAGAAACTGAACTTGTAAGACACAAACTTGAAGTATTAGAAAAGCAACCAAATCCCTACATATATCTTTCCGATGTTCAATCACCCCCTCAGTGCTTTATTTCTAATCTGAAGTATCCACTATCAGCTAGTCTTGCTATCCGTAGTCTTCCACATTCAATAAGCCTTGTATTATGGCATTCTTCTCACCCTAGCTCCATACTGAAAGCCCAGATAAAGCATTCCTGGATCGGCACTACCTTTGGTTTTGTAATAACCTGCGTAACTCCTATTGCCTTTCACTGCTAGACTTCCCAAACTTCCTCATCATTACACTGTGGCTCTTTTTTAAATGCATCCTTTTTTTTGTTTGAGTTTTTTTGAGTGCCAATATTAGAACTGGCCACAGTAACAGCTGATTTTCATTCACTGTATTTATGCAGGTATCAGGACATCTTGCTGGTTCCTAGTTCTACGAGATAATTTTCTACTCGTAGTCAACCAGCTTTTAATTTTAGCCCGTGTGCTGCATAACAAGTGTACGCTAGGTTATGCCAAAATCCACTTTCAGTGCAGTCTTCTTGCAGAGTTTCAACACTAACCAAAAAAATCACATCATAAAGCAGTAAGGTGATAAGGAACTTATCATTTGCAGTGGAGGCTAACTCTCACCATCTAAATTCACCATAAAATTATCTGTGTGTCCAGCAATTGAATTGTATTAAGCTGCAGTTTTATTCCAAGAACAAATGTCACAGCCTCTGCAGATACAAGAAGTGGGATAACTTCAAACTGAAATAAAGCTGCATCAACACATATGTGCTGAGAGTATGAACTTTGTATTATTTGTTCATAGCAAACACTCATATAGTGATTCACATTTACCACTGTTCACATCTCTTGGTTTGCCTCAGATATAATCCATTATTCTAACTTGTTATGCACTAATTACTTAAGGCATATTTCAAGGCACATTTCAAAATCACCTCATAGTAATTCATCAAAGAGACACTGGTATGTACAATAAACTGAGCAGACAGTTCAGATGTCTCAGCTGTGTCTATACCTGTATGTCACATATACCAAAAGCTGTGAAAATGAGGTTTCCTTAACCAATTTCTTCAGCAGACATTCATTAGATTTTTCAGTGCACAAACGCCAGGGTACAACTACAGCGCATGACAGTTTAAAGTGATTGACTTCTATGCAAATAAGTGTTTCTGATATTAAGTGAATGATAAAATATGCCAGGTGCCTCCTAAGAATCTCTTTACAGCAGTTACTTTGTTTTCCCCCATCTAAAAAGAAGTCTGAATACAGAAGTAATTGATGTATCTCACTTTAAGCACATGTTTTATGTTGAAATCAACAGGATTTAAATAAATAAGTAAGTACCACTCTCCCATGCAAGTCAGCACATGCAGTTAGAGAGTTTCTAGAGTCAGGGCTTACTGGTGAAATATTTGCACTTTTCCACTTCATTCAGAACCCCATACAAGCTGCTGAGAGAAGTAATAACAACATCAAGGACAGGCAGCTGAATTCAGTACCAGCTAAACCTGTCAGACATCAAGACTGTTCCTAGGAAGGAGCACTGCCTCAATCCAACTTCTGACTAACAGAAAGGCCTGGAGAGCAAGACATCACCTCTGTATCTCAGCAAGAGAGTCACATCCCAGCTGCCAGGCACCACAAAAACTGAAGTACTGCTCTGCAGCACGGCAACAACAACCCTGCCCCAGAGGGAGTGAGTTCTCCTAAACACAACAGTTTTTGTAACCCCTAGCCCTACAAATTGCCTTCGTTAGGATGAGCAGCAGCCTCATCCCAGGTTGCTGGCATGGTGGTGCTCAAGATCTTCACTCCTCTGCACCATCCATGCCCCTGGAACCAAAGAAGTAGAGAAAAGCATCGTTTATATATTGTTAGTACTATTACACACACAGTATTTTTCCCCAAAGCCTTCCATATATGATGTCGAGGAAGCACAGCTCCAAAAATGGTCTGGAAGAATAGCCAAGAAAAGAACCCAGAGATAGATAACTTGCCAAAAATCAGCTTTGGCTATTTCTCATCATGTATGCTCTTTCTAACATTAGCTGAGAGGGGCAATCCCTCTTTTTGCACTGCTCAGTCTCATCTTAGGTTAGGATAGATTACCCAAGTTCTAGAAGGACCTTCTCTCTCAGCTACAGAAGAAATGGCAACCAACACCTTCATTACACTAAATGCCATAGCTGTAAAAAGTGAGCGTTCAGGCACAGCAACACTCTTTCAGGTCTGAAACAGCATCCACAATGTTTAAAGCTCAAATACTATCTGAAGAAATGGGTTTAAATTGGCCTGTACATGCTAGTCAGATAGACCACGAGGGGTCAGGCAGTTAGCTGGCACTTGCAGATTCGTAGCATGATTAATAGAGAGGAAGAGGTAACAAAATTCTGTTTATAGGAAAGAGAGAAAACAGGTGCCTCATCCTATTCCTTCGTGCTTGTGATTCCTAGTATCCCAGGGATTTGCAAACTTTAGTTTTGTGACTCCTTGAAAGGTTCTCTTGAGTGTCAATTCAGTTCAGTTCAGAGATGGAGGGAAGTGGAAGCTTTGTTTGAAATGTTCTCCCACAGGTAGCCAAGGGCTCTTGTCCTTTTCAGCTCGCAGTAGAGGTTTGTTCATGTACCTCGCGTCTCTTCAGTTTCACCCATGTTACCTTCTCGAGTGCATTTAGATTAAATTTACTACATTCTGGCTCCTGTTTATGAAGTAATCATCACCTAATGATTTCCTTAATATCACTATCCATATGTATACTAGAAGCAGCCAGACCTGCACTGTCGACTAATTACTTGAAAATTAGGGGAAAACCAGGCTTATTACAGGACCACAGTAAAACAAACGCCTACATAAAGAAAACAAATCTGGAAAAGTTCTTCCACCAAGTTCAAAAAGGATCAATTAAAGGACAGGGGCTTTTCCAGTATTTTTGGCAAAGATTTGGTGTGTTTACGGATAAAGAAAAGGCACATTTCAAATACGCAACTCTTGTGATTTTGATCACTATTAAATACAAGCTTGAGGAGTTTTTAAGCAGAGAGGAAATCAAAATTGTACAACAGTTGATTTTAGTACTTGCTTAAACTTGTAAAGGGTGTTAGCTGTTGCTAGTAAACACTCCAATTTTCCGCCACCTAAAATTCTGCCAATTTGGAAGATCAAACCCTACTTAAAAGAAGAAAGGCCTCTCCTATTTTCAGGCAGTCTGGATTGCTTTCTCCTGCCCCAACGGCAGAAGAATAAAATATCCTGGATTTTATGCTTGGCCTATCTCTGAAGAATGGTCAAGAGCAAAACATTTTAATTTTTAAAGAAGTCAATCCTCATGACCTTAGGATATTTTTTTTCGGAATGTCTTTACAATGAGTTTAGCAAAGACATTAAAAATATTGCTTGGAAATATTATTCATAAACACAATACCTGAAAATTTTAATGCAGCTAGTGCTAAATTATCCCAAAATGAAATATTCACTGCCCAAATGCAGACCTGGGCTGTCTTCAGCATACAGTTTAGAGAAGCAGTTTAGCTTAGAACTTGTTCAGTAGTATCTCTGCACTGCAGTGTCAGGCTTTCTTTTCGTTGATATGCCCTTTAAATTACACAGCAATCAAATTAATTATGTGGGAAATACAGATCATCTGTTATCTGCTATAACTGCTCACCCTACATACTTTTAGTTAAAAAATTGCTGTGAAAAGTTTAGGGTTTCTTACATTTTTTAATTTTTTTTTTTTTTAAAGAAGCATTTTCAATATGATACCAGGAAGGTTACTTTGAAATACTATGACAAGCTTTTACTGAATCTGTCAGAGTTCACTATGACATCACGTACATTACAATCTAAACAGCTCAGGAAATTGCTCAATGGATTATTCACTGCTCTATGACTGATTTCTTGGAAGGAAAGATATAAAAACTTTCTACCAGAACTTTCTACCTAGTTATTGCTTAAAATAAAACATTTTATTACTGAGCATGACTTAACATGATTCATTCAGCCTTTCTGACACACTAGCATTTAGTAAGAACACCACCACAAAACCCCCAAACACTCACAACCTCTTTGGAAAGAAAAGGGTTGTACAAGACTGTTAAAAGTTGAGTGCTAGTCACCTGTTACGAACAATGCACCTAGATTTTTAAAAAGCTCACTGCTACAAATTACATCTTCAAGCGACTACAAGGTGAGACGACAGGAGCAGCAGAAGAGTTTATGGGACAAGAGTTTTGTTTGCAATGACTTCTAGCTACCTTTACCATCAGAGTATCAGAGTCACTCCTAATTACTAGAATACTCAAACTCAAGTACGATTCCTATCTCAGCTGCAACAGACATTTACTAGAACAACTACACAAACAGCATGACAGGTAACCCACAATTTGTTTCCCAACCTTCAGAGGTGACTCTTTCCCATTAATCTCCCTTGCATATTACAGAAGACAAGAAGGACATGGTGGCTTCAAAGGTCACCAAGCCGAAAAAATCCTGCTGGCACACCACATTCATATACAAATTAGAAGCATTCCTCTGGAATGTACTGAGCTTGATTCTGCAATCTTTATCCAGATAAAACTTGCAGAGATATCACACAGATAACACACAGAAGGATTTAGGGTGTGGCTGGGTAAGGCAGAGCTTTCAGCAAGTCACCTGCATACCAGGCAGGGAGAGAGATTGTATGTTTCATATTTCTTTGGTTCTACTACTTTAAGTAATTTTGTATATTTGGAGACACAATTGCTAATACTTGTTTCTATTTCCAAAACACTTTGATACAGTCTGCAAAGCTGTGAAACTCAATCTGCAATTGATGTACTGAAAAAATCCAACAGCAAAGTCTGTGGCACAAGCAGTAAGAGTTGTTAATGGCTATGCCAATAGAAAGTTTTGGGAATGACTGTGTTAAAAAAAATAGTAAAAAACAATGCCATGGTACTAAAACACTATTAACCTATAGGATTCACTATAAAAGCAACATTACTTTTCAGAACAGTTAAATTCTCCTTAATATCAGACCATATTAGTGAGCATGGTAAGAGTTATTTCAATTTTACAAACAACTGAAAGAAAGAGCAAGGAATTTGCCTCTGGTGAAACGCAAGAAGTCTGGAAATTAGTTTTAAAATTCGAAATCAGTTCTGTAACAATTTTGCTGTTGAAATGCTTTCTAAAAATACAGCCATGAGAACAAGCTATTTCTACGTCTCTGATGAAATGTCATCTCATATACTCGCATACTTTGTGTATCAGTAAGTCAACATTTCCTGAGACCATGTAATCTTGTAGTGAGAAGAAAACTGATTTACTGCATATACTCCCAAAAACAATCAGCTTTACTTCTCACACTCCGCAGTCAAGGGCAAAAAATTTTATCTGAAGACTCCACATCGACATTAGAAGTCAGAGTGCTAAAAAACCACCTACAAATACTATCAAATTCTAAAAAGAACAGCACATGTAAAACTAAATAGCGATTAAAAATATCACTTACACGCCACTTAGCACATTTATAGACTGTGTCCTCAGCCCATATCCAGTGTCTTTCAAATTGGAAATAATTCCTAACACATTAATATTGGAACCCTTTGATCCAAAGTCTTTTTCACTGTACATTATCATATGGGAGCTTGTGAAGTCCTGTTAAAACAAAGAGAAGCATCATAAGGAAAATGCAAGATGACATCTCAGTGCACTCAGGAGATACCTAACACATGTTCTTGGAACTTACGCCAACAATCGGTCGCAGTGACTGCAACTTTTCATCATAGCCACCCCAGTCTGTCCAATCCCGATATGCTCCTTCTTCCAGCAAGTACTGATGGCCTTCAAACCCAGGCTTCTCATAAGCGACCCAACTAAACAACAACAACAGAATCTGCGTGTGAAAATGGACAACTGCCACTCCATGCTGTTACGGAGCAGACACAGATGTGTGAAATTTGTTCTTTTGCTGTGAGTATTTGCAAATTTAGCCTAGACATATATCTAAACCCCAAAACTAGGAAAACAGAGAAAATAAATGGGTACTGAATTTGTCCACTGCAATTTCCAGCCTATGGAGTTACTACTTCAGCTGAAAGGGAAATATGGCTGGTGTTTTCCCACACTTACATTCCTCCTAGTACTTTCATGGATCCTACTGATGTAAGTGGAAGTCTTGGCTTTTCTTCCGATTCCTTGTCATCAAACATAAAGACCTCTGATTCTATTTCCATACATCTTCCTTCAAACAAAGGCTTCTCATAAATGATCACCTGTAGCGGAAATTAAGTAAAAGAAAAGTTGCAGAGAGCATGATAAATTCTGACAACAGACAGTTTCTTTTTCATGGGCACATAGAGGGAGAAAGTAGGATTATGAAACTAATTAGTGGGATCTCTCTATTCTCTTCAAGAAGTCTTTCCCTTCGAGACGCAACATGAGGGCTTGAGTGTTTGTTACCCACCTGCGTTATCCAGATAGCTGTTAATACTCCTATACGTATGTGATGGATGCATAAACATGACAGAAATTGCAGTTTCATGGTGCGCTCACATACAGTAGGACCAGCCACTAAACCATCAGTAGTTGGTACACAACTGCCATGGTTTAGCCCAACAACAATCAAGATATATTTATCTACCCATGTGTAGTTCATGTGCTATAAAATACCTTTGGACAATCAGAAAAACATTGACTTTTACCTTTGGCTCTCCACTGAATTCAACTTTGCGACCACCCTGTTAAAAAAAAAAAAAAAAAGAAAAAAAAGAAAAAAAAATAAGTTGTCTGTACTACTACAACTTACAGGCCACTGTAAGAGTCATCAACTCCTCACAGAAAAGACATAATTAATGTGAAACCTTCCTTGAAGAACACAGTGAAAATAAGAAGGCAGATTAAAGGCAGAAATGGATGCAATCAAATGTTGAAAGTTCAAGAATTTTATAGACTAAAAAATCTGGTTTTTAAAGAGCTACATTTTTGTGAGTCTTGAAAAATCTAGCTGCCTTAACACATTATTTCTAACACATAAATACAGGTCATGCAACTTGCAAGTAATAACAGCATTTTACCATTTTCAAGGGCCTCATGGACCTAATGTAGGCTTCCTTCTTCTCCCAGAACGCTAAATTAGGATATTCACCAGGCTCCAACATTAAAGGGACTCCCTGGAAACCAGGTTCTTCATAAATTAGCCATCTAAGGGAGGAGGGGAGGGAAGAAGGAAAGCAAAAGATAAAAACCCCAGAACATTTCTGAACAGTAATGAACAAGGCAATATCTTATTTTAGACAAGACATCATTGTAGTCCTAATAAAACTTTTTTTCTTTACCATCCAAAATGCTAACTACAAGCTGGCATAGTGGCAAACTTCTGTGCCTGTGCAGGAACCACCAATAATGCATGTGTTTTGTTTGAATAGGCTAAAAAAAAAAAATCAGTACAATGAACAAACAGTTAAGAATTTGACTGTGTCTTATCTGACAGCAACCCAAGTTTCAGACTGAAGTTTCAAGGCTTAAGGTTACTCTGTATTATTTTTAGAATAGTTTTAAAATATGTAGAATCCATTTTAAAGAAGCTGAAAGATCTCTACTAACTTAGACTTGGATTTGTTGCAAAATCTGATCAATACAGAATACTAAGCTTGTGTTATTTACTAATATGTAGAAAAACCTGGCAACTCCTTAGAAATCTACTTCTTCGGGGTTTTCATCTTCTAATAAATCTGCTTTGAAACATGTAACTTTCAAAATACCTGATTGGGACAGCAACAGTAGTTTTTCAAAGCTTTTCCAAAAAAAACCTTAGCCAGCAATAACTTACTGGAAACAAAGAAACATATTGCTGATCTCTGCATAAGGATGACAATTTATTTCTTCTCATTAAAGTTACTGATCTCTCAGAAGTGCAGCATGGAGCAGTATAAAACACATACTAAACAAGACCACTTCATGCAGTCAACCCTTTAACCATGTAAGGATCATAACGGATAAATCTAGTGGTATCAGAAAGATGTTAAAATAATCAATCACTCTGTCAAGCTTAAAAGGCAGATTTGAAGCAGATGTAAACTGGCACAAGTTGGTATAGTTTCATTACAGACACATGGTTCCAAGAAACAAACAAGGAGCTTTAGTTTTATTGCTGTCTGTGTCCTATAGTCACACCACTCATTAAGCCCTCAACTTCACTGCAAGAATTTAAATACACAGAAGACCAAGGAGTGAATACAATCAAAAGATAAAGGCGCACTGACTCTTTTTTGTTGGCAGTTTTTAGTAAACAACAATTAAGCATGAACACTGGGAACCCTTAAGAAGATACAACCACACCTAATGGCAAGGTGACTCAGATCAGAATCCTCAACTGTCAATACAGTGAACTATGTCAGCCTGTAAACTAAAGGAAAGAAAAACCCCTGCAACATGAAAAAAAGCAGCAACAATTTACTGAATTTCTCATGCAAACAATTGGCAGAAGCAACTTCTTTTTACACTGGACTAACGCACTGACATCTGAGAAAGATTATTTTTCAACTGTCTCTTTTGCTTCCTGGTGCAAATACCAGTCTACTTTCCCTTAAGCGATCCAAATGCAGCAGAGAGACATTAAGACTGTAAGAGTTTACACAGATTTAGTGCAAAAAATGCCGTCACACTGATGCAAAATAAGGACCAGTCTGCTGTCTGAGAGATGTGCACAGGCTCTACTTCCTTTAAAAAAAATTTTGTAATTTCACTATTCACAGAATGCTTTTAAGTGAGGGACAGAAATAAAGTGGAGAGGTAGATGAAGTCAATTAATCATCAACCTCCAAATAACATATCCGATTTCATTACTCTTGGCAGACATGTAATTTGGATTAAGCTTGCAGTTCAACAGAAATGACCTCCTGTCAGAGAACGAACTACTTAAACACCTTATTTCCCTGTCTACCCATGTGCTTCATTTTTTCCCTAAATTAAGGGGTAAAGACTTAATCAGGCAAAATACTGTGCTGGTTTGGGGTAGTGGGTGGGGCTACAGTGGCAGCTTCTCTGAGAAAGTGCTACAAGTTTCCCCTTTGTCTGGTGGACTCAGCTGGGTCTAGTAGGGATCTGCTCCCAGCCAGGGTCAAGCTAATTAGTGACAGTGATAAGGTCTCTGTGATAACGTATTTAAGAACTGAGGTGAGGGAGAGGGAAGAAAAAAAAAAAAATAAACCAAAGAAGCAGAAGTGTGAGCCTTGTGGACCTTGCAGGCTTCACCCTCTGGCCTCCTGCCGGCCCAGCCCGGCCACAAAAAGTGAAGAGATGTGAAGAGAACCTGACAGGCATCTGCCTGAGCCGATTGTGAAGAATTTCTTGCGAGAGGAAAAGCTGCAGACACCAAGGTCAGTGAAGAAGGAGGGGGAGGAGTAATGTGGCTCCTGGCCAAGATTCCCCTGCAGCCTGTGGTGATGACCATGGTGGAGCAGGTTGTCCCCCTGCAGTCCATGGAGGAGCAGAGATCCACCTGCAGCCTGTGGAGGACCCCACACTGGGGCAGGTGGAGGCCTGAAGGAGGCTGTGGCCCGTGAAGGGCCCGCACTGGGGCAGCTGTTCTGGAGGGACTGCACCCCGTGGACTCACACCAGAGCAGTTCACAAAGGACTGCAGCCTGTGGGAGGGAACCGACGATGGAGCAGGGGAGGAATGTGAGGAGTTCTTCCCCTGAGGAGGAAGGTACAGCAGAAACAATGCGTGATGAACTGACCGCAACCCCCATTCTCTATTCCCCCCTGTGCCACTCGAGGAGGAAGGAGGTACTGGTAATTTGAAATGAAGTTAAGCCTGGGAAGACGGGAGGGGTGGGGTAAGTTGTTTTTCTTCTCTCCCATTATCCTGCTTTGGTTTTATTAATAATAAATTGAAACAGTTTTCCCCAAGTCGAGTCTGTTTTGCCCATAACAGTAACTTGAATGATCTCTCCCTGTCCTTATCTCAAACCTTGAGCTTTTTGTTATATTATCACTCCCCCAGCAACAGGGTGGGGGGAGCGAGTGAGAGATTTCAAAGCTTGGTCCCAAGCGTGTCTAAACTACGACAAATACCCTTTACCTAACAACTACAATGCCCCATCCATCATATGGCATATTTGAATAAATCTTTGCAGTGGTATGTAATACTTGTCTTTAGCTGGGCAGTTTTTGACAGTTAAATAGACCATTTGCAGCAAGGCAAATGCTATGCCCAAACACAACACAGCCAACAGGTAACAACCAAGGTCTGTACACCCTGTAAAATGTTCTGTGGGACCCAACGTCATTGAAAGTGGTTCCACTCTCTCACTTTTTTTGAAAGCAGCCTCTCTTCTGCATACTTTTCCCAGTACCACTGTGAGGTATATTTTCAGTACCGATTTACAAATTTGTTTATTAAGTTATCAAAACTACCATTAGTACAGTGTCTGGATTGTCTCTTAGAGGTCTCTTTTTTTTTTTTTTCTCATAAAAGCTTGCTTAGTTCATGACGCACATTACAATCCTAACTCAGATGGCTAGATATTTTCAGGTGACATAACATACATGTCCTAAACATCACCACAAAAACACTAATTAAAATGCACTGTGAAATACAAGAATGCTTTTCAGAGTCCACACATAATACTAAATCCTATTTTGTAACACAAGGACTTGAAAATTTTCTTATTTTAGAATAACGATTTCAAGTTCAGAGGAAAGCAAGTAGGAAATGTAGTTTTATCATAACAGTTCATCCACCCCCCCAGTCTCACTTACAATATTGTAAGTTTGCTTGAATGAGAGAGAGCAGGAGAGGCAAACTTCTTCCTTTGCTACAAATACACAAGGGTTACTTTGTCTTTACTACATGCAAGCAGAAGGAAAAACTGGCTCTAACAAAGCATTTTAGGAGGTCAGCCTCTCCAAGGGTGAAGCATTATAATGATGTACTAATGCTACCTGTCAACAAATACTACCAAAATATAGGACTAGAATAAATATAGCCTGCTTGCATGCCTGAGAGGTGTAACCGATGATTTAAAACAAGTTCCTTTCATAGCAGTACACGTTCATACAGAACTACACACTTACATGCCCCAGTGTACTTTGATTGAACAAGTCTTCTGAGTGGAGCCGAACACTCCTGTTTCTTCAGTGTCGTCAAAAAAGGAAGTCACAATTCCTAACCCTTCAGGTTCTGTATACAAATCAATTTGGCAAACCCTGTAATCCTGAAAAATGAAAATTGCCATAATCACTTCATTTGTGCTGCAAGTTCTGTAATTAATGTGGATAACTAAATCAGTTTTGAAACACCTGCTTATTTTAAATTGTTCCCCCCCTTGTCAATTACTACTGCTATTAAGATTCCTATAACAAAAGTATAAGTAGGCCAGTTCACCTGTCTCTGTTTGGACCAAGACAGTCAGTCAATCTCTAATCAGCATTTACATTGTTTACTTTCTGATATCTAGGCAGGAATGCATCTTCCTTCATCAGTTAACATCTCCTCTAGCAAACTAAATCCTAAGATAACACCAAGCAAGCCATTCTTGAAGAGAACTGCAATTCAAACAAAAATTGTAGTTACCAGCGATATATATTCCTCCTTCTTCCTTTCCTAGTTAAATAACGTTATAGCTTAAGCTTGTTTTGGCAACCTGCAAAGGTTAATACTTAATAGGAGGTTGAAAGTGCATGTAGGAAGGCTCTTCCACCACGTGTGAAACTTCCTGATAAGTTTGCACATACAGGGCTATTTTTTGAGTATCAAATAAGGTTTGGTGTTTGACTCTAAAGTTCATGTCGAGTATAAATCTGGTTTATATTAAAAAAACACAAAAAAAAAAATTTCCAGAAATCTTTTGAAAATATGAGTCTGTGGAATTACTGATGGTTTTCTGGGATGTTTTTCCCAAGAGATTGACCAGGCTAGAAAGGGCATGCTGTACATAGCATTTTGGAGGCTAGTCTAATAAAAAACACAAAGTTGTCTTCCTGTCCTATCTGTCCAGTGGATGTTACCATAATCCCCATTATGCAAAAGCCCCCACATTTATTTTGTGATTAAACAAGAAATTCAACATGGAAGATTGTTTCATGCATTTACAATTCATGTTACACTTGTGTCCTAATCATACTTTGTATCAGTATAAAACATCACCAAACATTAAGATCTATACAAAATTTTCTTTACTTCTACTACTTGCCTTAACAACGTGTCTTATTGAACCAATCACTGCAGGCTTTAGAGATTTGCATTCATTTTCCTCGTCAGAAGTACCTGCACCCCAAATATCCGGGAGTTCCAGCTCTCCTTCTTCCAGAGGAATAGAGGGGCCTTCAAAATTTGGTTTCTCATAGAGTATCCAGCTTAAAATAAAAGCGTCTCATTTTTAATGGTGCATTATTAAGTGTGATTTGCAAAAATCATGCTCCCATTTAAAAAATGCTTTCACAAGAAGTATTATTTCCAGATCCTTCCCAATACAGCTTATCTGCCCAACACTGCTTATGCAAGCCATTTCCCATTTCTGGTCTCTACAATACTTTTGAAAGCAATGATAAAAACAAAGATGCCTACTGCTGACTTTATAATTTCATCAAAAACTCCTCCACCTTTTTAAATTGATGATTTGGGGCAGCAAGACTACTGTCTATGAATACCAGACTTTTGCATGAGATACTAATCAGAACGAATCTGTAGGTCAGAAAACGTTGACACTGCAGAGTGCTGCATCATGTATAAACAGACAAGCTACTTGGATCCTGTGAACAGCAGTCTGGAGTTCCACAGGGGCTGATATGGATGTGCCAAAGGATAAGAAGATTGCTCAGAAGACAAGCAAAACTTTATTTTTAACGGCAGGTTTTAATATATGACTAGATAAAAACTAAATCCATCTGCAAATACAAAACCCTCCCCTGGATCTCTCAGCTAAAGCAGGAAAAAGAAAAAAAAAACAAGAGTCTTCTAATCTATGCTAGAAAAGACAACCTGGTTCATATAGATGAGAAGATTTTCATTCCAGTTTTCTGAAGCTAAACAGCAATCAGTGTGCTTTCCCAGTACCTCCTACTGCAGCTAGCCCTTGTTGCTGCAGTTTACTATCAGATCATTACTTTTGAAAACCTGCTATTTGACTGTATTATAGCCCTGCCACAACTTAACTTCCCATGCTATCCAGACTAATAATGACTGTTCTGTTAATGCTAGAAAGAACGTACGAGATGAACTTGTTTTGAGTTACTCTTAGGCAATCTTGCTTTTAGAGAAAAATGCCCTCTGGACTTGTCAGAGAAACAGTCAATTATCTCTACAGCACCACCTCCTTTGGACATGGAATTAATCTTCTGCATCCAAACCCATGTCAGACCTGGCTTTAAAATTCTTTGCTAGCCTTTTAGCCCAATCCAAATACTATGCAAGAACTGATAAAAGGGAGAGGAATCAAAGGGCAGCATAGCTGGACAGAATCTGTCATTTCATCCCATGCCTATGCCTGGTGAAATGCTGCACCCCTCCAGACAGTAACACTCAATTTGTCAGCAAACTAAGTTTCCCAGCCCAGAACTTCCTCCTTTGCAGAGGTAAAATGTCACATTTCTTGCTCATAGGTCTTGACATTACATTGCCATTTGAAAGGCAGACTTACTGTGAATTACATGCTGGTTCAGTTTCAAAAGATTTTTGGATAGACCAATGACCAAGAATAAAAATTAATCTCTTACCATCCTCTGACGACTTTAACTAAAATTGTTGGTGACAGAACCCAAGAACTGCAATCCAGAACATCATGGAAAACCTCAATACCATTTTTTTGATAGTCTGAGTCACAGTATATCACCAGCTGTGTTAAAAAAGAAACAAACACCAACAACATGTAATTCTATCTTGCTATGCTTTAAATATAGAGAGGAACAATAAAGATAATAATATTGACCTTACCTTGCCAGGTCTGGGATTTATTTTACTTTGCCCATTTCTTGAAAGTGCCTAATAGACAGTGGGGAGAGAAAAGTCACCAAAAAAAAACCCAAACAAAAAACATATTCAACAAAGATACTCAGCTATAAAAAAAAAAAGAACTAGTGAAACAAAATTAAAATTAGTCTCAATAGTAAAAAGCTGATAACACTTCAACTACACCTACTTACTGCTTTAATTCTTTTTTCCACAAATGAACAAATTTACACTTTATTTTTTTAAACTCTGAATGATCATCTCACTGAGCCAACTAACCTCAGACTTGAAATTCTTTAAAACTCTTCTGAATCAGCTTCCTGTACATTCCAGGAGTTTCATACCAAGACACTCCTTAAAAAACTGGCATTAATAAAGTACATGTTCTACAATGATAAAGATATTAATGAAAGTTTAAATGTCTAGTAACCATAAAGCACAAAATAATTTTGAAGGAATATATGAAAAGACTGAGGAGGCATGATGTTATATATGTGTATGAACTAATTAGCATAATCAATTTTGTGACAAACTCCTTGTAACAAGATAGGTTTCTTCAAAAAGCGTGAGACACTGTGCAATAAGTGATAGACTAGAAGTGCCGGGAACAAATAAAACACATTAAGGTACACAAAATCTAAACCAATGTTGAAGTCAGTCGTAAATTATAGGTTATAGAATATATGGGAAAGTTGTGGTTGCATCACGTCATCTTAAAACAAATAAAGAAAGCGTTGCAATTATGCATTTGGTTTCCTAGCAAAGACAGGAGTGCTCATGCTGGGACAGGGTCCCAGTCTTCTAGGAACTAGGAATACAAGCAAAAAAAAAACCAAACAGATCCTGCCCCTAAATAAGTTGCAGCCTAAGATAACCAGCAACACGTGCAAGGAACTAACGAGAACATATTAGTCAGCACACAGGGCAGGCAGTGGTCTCAGGACAGAGTTCCTAACCACCACGAGATTTTTCTGTAGGCATCATCGAAACATGTTGAAGCATGACTGTTTTTTTAGCCTGTGCTTCAATTCCAGTCAGAACTTGCTCTGTGTTTTAAGGAATGCCAAAGTTGTCATTTCGGGCTGCCCTTACTCCTTTCCTTCACATTACCCATTGCATCATCATTTTCTTAGTCAGTGGAAGATGCACAGTACGTAGAAATCATACAAACATTTTTGGGTCCTGTCTAACTCGAGCAAGACACTTCAGAGTCAGCAACAGTGCTGTACGTGTCCTGGAATCCTACAGAGCCTAATGGGCTTCTCTAAAGAGCAATCTTATGTGTGTACATACCCTCTTGCCACATCAGGCCTCCACACTCTACTGAAAAATTGAAACTCACTCAGGGACAACAGTTTAAGTAGCAAAAAACACCACTAGTAGTAATCTAGCTTTAAACTCAGGTTTTAAAGTCCAAGCAGGACCATTCAGAGTAAGAAAGCCTCTTTAACTGGCAGCATAAGTCTGCACCACTGCAAATAACCCCCCTAATTTTCATCCCCACACTAATTAATAAACTTCCTATGAGAGAAGAATCTAGATCCTCAGGATTGCCATGCAGCATGGATGATTTCCTTCTGCAAGGTGAAGAAGAAAGGAGTTATTTCTACTACTCCTCCATCCCTTTTAATGGAACTGTAACAGCAGATAATCATCAGCTTTGGAAAAGTATTTCTTGAATTTCTTATATGCTTCAATTCCACAGATCACAGTAATGCAGCTATTAAACTTTGGAGAACATATTTCTTCCCATGGTTCTTAGATCTCCTATTACAGTTTTCCTCTCAGGTAACAGTAAGGGCCCACATCAACAGAAACAGCAATACTATAGGACATTGGTTCATAATTTTGAAAATAGAAATTCTCCCACAGTAGGGTAAAATTGCCTCAAAGAAAATGCAAGTCTGCCTTCACTCATGATGAACAGATACTCATAATCAAAGGAACAGCCCTCCACTGTAGCAGCACTTTCAATAATCACTACTATCCACTTCTTAAAGTGTTCTTACAGAATGCATACTTTCTATCAAACGCATGGGAATGCTGGGAACAAAAACAAAGTTTGCTCTGTTACTCATTTCACAGTGCAATGGCCAAATGTCTTGCTGGAAGACGAGAAAGATTATTGTCAACAAGAAGCAGGCACATGTTTTCTAAAGTTCTCAAAAAGCATTCTCCTAGTTTACAACAACAACAATAAAGTTAGCATGAGATTTGTTTCAAAATAATACAAAATCAATTACAAAGACATATTCACCCTCTATGTCAATGACCAGCTGGAGTGCATGGAGTTCTGCCTGGGGACAGATAAGGAGCTGACAGAGAGCTTATGCATCAGGATTGAAGGGAGGGCAGGGACAGGTGACATTGCGGTGGAGGTTTGCTACAGGCCGTTTGGCTAGGAGGACCAAGCAGATTAAGCCCTCTATAGACCGACAGGAGCAGCCTCACGGTCACAAGCCCTGGTCCTCATGGGGGACTTCAGTTACCCCGATATCTGTTGGAAGAACAACACAGCAGAGCACAAGCAATCCAGGAGGTTCCTGGAATGCGTGGATGACAACTTCCTACTGCAAGTGGTAGAGGAGCTGACAAGGAGAGGGCTTATGGGGAATGTGGAACTCAAGGGCAGCCTTGGCTGCAGTGACCATGAGATGGTGGAGATGGCAGAATTAAGAACCACCCACTGCAGGAGAAGAGCAGGTTTGGCACCATCTAAGGAACCTGAAGGTGCACAAATCCATGGGACGTGATGAGATGCATCCACAGTCCTGAGGGAACTGGTGGATGAAGTTGCGAAGCCACTGTCCATCATATTTGAGCAGTTGTGGCAGTCTGGTGAGGTTCCTGCTGACTGGGAAAGGGGAAACATAACCCCCATTGTCAAAAAGGGAAAAAAGGAAGACCGGGGGAACTACAGGCCAGTCAGTCTCACCTCTGTGCCTGGCAAGATCATGGAGCAGACGCTCCTGGAAACCATGCTCAGGCACATGGAAAATAAGGAGGTGACTGGTGACAGCCAATATGCCTTCACAAAGGGCAAATCATGCCTGGCTAATTTGGTAGCCTTCTACGAGAGGGTTACAGCATTGCTGAACAAGGGAAGAGCAACTGATGTCATCTACCTGGACTTGTGCAAAGCATTTGACACTGTCCCACATGACATCCTTCTCTCTAAACTGGAGAGACATAGGTTTGATGGATGGACCACTCAATGGATAAGGAATTGCCTGGGTGGCTGCACTCAAAGAGTTGTGGTCAACAAGTCAATGTCCAAGTGGAGATGGGTGACGACTGGTGTTCCTTAGGGGTCGGTATTGGGACTGGTTCTGTTTAACATCTTTGTCGGTGACATGGACAGTGGGATAGAGTGCACCCTCAGCAATTTCAGCAACACCACCGAGCTCTGTGGTGTAGTCAATACGCTGGAGGAAAGGGATGCCATCCAGAGGGACCTTGACAGGCTGGAGAGGTGGGCCCGTCAGAAACTCATACAGTTCAACAAGGTGTTGTGGTTTTGTTTAGTGAGGGGGGCCCTAAGGTGGCAGCTTCTGTAGGAAACTGCTAGAAGTCGCTCCCCTTTGTTCAGTGGACTCGGCCGGGCCTAGGGCGGACCCGCTGCTGGCCAAGGCCGAGCCAATTGGTAGCAGAATGTTCCGTTGATAACGCCTCTGCGATAACGTATTTAAGAAGGGGAAAACAGGAAAGAAAAAAAAAAGAGATGATGAGAAGCAGCTGAGTGGGAGCAGAGAGGGGGAGGCACGAGCCTTGTGGGCCTTGCAGGCCTCACCCTCTGGCCTCCCACCGGGCAGCCGACTGGGCCCAACTCAGCCTGGCCTTGCTGCAAGAAGTGGAGAGGAGATGAGATGTGAATGAGATGTAAAAAGATCCTGAGAGACATCTGCCAGCCTGTTGTGAAGAATTTTTCTTCTGAGAGGAACGGCTGCAGACGCCAAGGTCAATTCAGAAGGAGGGGGAGGAGTAACGCGGCTCCTGGCCAAGATTCCCCTGCAGCCTGTGGTGATGGCCATGGTGGAGCAGGTTGTCCCCCTGCAGCCCATGGAGTCCATGGAGGAGCAGAGATCCACCTGCAGCCTGTGGAGGACCCCACGCTGGGGCAGGTGGATACCTGAAGGAGGCTGTGGCCCGTGGAGGGCCTGCACTGGGGCAGCTGTTCTGGAGGGACTGCACCCCGTGGAAGAGATGACCCACGCCGGAGCAGTTTCACGGAGGACTGTGGCCCGTGGGAGGGACCCCACGAAGGAGCAGGGGAGGAATACGAGGTGTTCTTCCCCCAATAAAGAAGCAGCGGCATAGAACAACGCGTGATGAACTGACCATGACCCCCATTCCCTCTTCCCCACTGTGCCGCTTGGTGGGGAAGGTAGTAGAGATAAGGTTAAGCCCGGGAAGAGGGAGGGGTCGGGGGAGGCTATCTTGTTCCCTGTCTCATTCTCCTGCTAGTTTTAGAAATAAATTAATAGTTTTCCCCAAGTCAAGTCTGTTTGGCCCGTGACAGTAACTTTACGGATTTCTCCCCGTTCTTATCTCAAACCTTGAGCCGTTTTTCTTATATTATCTCCCCCTATTCTCTCAGAGGGTGGGGGGAGTGAGAGAGAGACTGCATAGTCTGGTCCCGATCCAGGCTGAACTATGACACAAGGCCAAGTGCAAGGTCCTGCACATGGGGTGGGGCAATCCCAGGCACAGAATGGATCAAGAATAGCCCTGAGAATGACTTGGGGGTGCTGGCAGATGAGAAGCTCAACATGAGCCGACAATGCACGCCTGCAGCACAGTAAGCCAGCCGCATCCTGGGCTGCATCAAGAGGAGCGTGGCCAGCAGGTCAAGGGAGGTGATTCTGCCCCTCTGCTCCACTCTCGTGAGACCCCACCTGGAGTACTGCATCCAGTTCTGGAGCCCTCAAAATATGAAGAACATGGACCTATTGGAGAGAGTCCAGAGGAGGGCCATGAAAACGATCAGAGGGCTGGAGCACCTCTCCTATGAGGACAGGCTGAGAGAGTTGGGGCTGTTCAGCCTGGAGAAGTGAAGCTCTGGGGAGACCTTATAATGGCCTTCCAGTACCTAAAGGGGACTTTTAAGAGAGACAGGGAGAAACTCTTTAGCAGGGCCTCTTGTGACAGGGCAAGGCGTAACGGTTTTAATATAGAGGAAGGTAGATTCATACTTGATATAAGGAATAAATTTTCTACAATGAGAGCGGTGAAGCAATGGAACAAGTTGCCCAGAGAGGTGGTGGATGCCCCATCCCTGGAAACATTCAAGGCCAGGTTGGACGGGGCTCTGAGCAACCTGATCTGGTTGGAGATGTCCCTGCTCCTTGCAGGGGGGTTGGACTAGATGACCTTTAAAAGTCTTTCCAAGCTAAACTATCCTGAGTCTATATTTGTGAAGAGTCTCAAAATAAGGGCACCATGACAAAACAAAATCATGTTAGTAGATGTCATCTCATTTTCATGCGTAGACAGCATCAGATGAAACTTGTGCCATACCTACGTTCACCTCTATGTATTTGTAATCTATGCACATCCTTAAGAGGGGAAACAAAACAAAACAATGTATGCACATCATCTGTAGAATATGCAAAAGCTGGATAACTTTCCAGGCAGGTTTTAAACAACACAATACTTACATCCACATCTAATAACCCAGTGGGGACATTTGATTCATATCTGTTTGTCCCTAACCAGCTGGAAAAACTTTTCTCAGGGTTCCCATAGTTGGGCATTTGTAAACTTAGTTCTTTTTTGGCACTATCTGCTTGCACGTACTTCTCCACAAAACTTGGAAACTTCATATCTGAAAGAGACTGAATTGCAAAATCAAAATTAACAGTCATTCAGCAGGTAGGCAAAATTTTACATGGTTACATTTCATTAATTATTGTTATTACCTCAGATTTTTGAGACATGCCAAATGGCCCAGGAGCATCCTGTTGTAAAGCAGGCATCCCCGAGGAATCAGTTGTAAAAGCTGTTGTAGTGTTATTTACTGAGGTGATAGAAGGATTAAAAAATTTTTCTTTAGATGTAGAAGACAGCAAGCTTGAGAAGAGGGAGCTTTTTTCAAGACGAGATCTCTTAATTTCACCATCTGTACCATCAGTGTTCTCTTTCCCATTTATTTCCTGAGTAAAGACGGGTTCTTCTCTATTAGATGACTGCAGGGCTTTGAATATGATACTTTGCTCTGTTGAGGCACGCTTGGGCCTGACTCTGGCTATTGTTTCCAGGCTTTGCATTTTAATTTGTTGGGCTGGTAAGAGATCTTGTGTTTTTTCCCTTCTCAGTCCCAAACCAAAAGTAAATACACTAGGATCAAATACTTTCTCCAAGTTGTCTTCATGAATGGGAGGCATTGCAAAGTGAGGCGCCGGGGACTTGGGAAGCTTTGACCTTTTCTTTTTCTGGGGTAAGCAAACTGAGGTGTCCAAGTTTTTTATTGTTTCAGCAAACTTCTTCATGTCAGACGGGGAATCAAAAATGCTGTCATCTTCAGCAGATCCATTGCAAGTTTTGTCCGGGCTTTTTTGTGTACTGATGTCATGCTCTGATATCAATACAGTGTCTTGACTGCTGTCATCATCCTGAAATGCTGCAAAGCTCAAATCTCCCAGCTTTGCCTTTTTATCTTCATTTTCTGTCTTACATTCTGATCTAGAAACCTGATGAGATGGTAGAGGATATTTATCATCATTGCAAGGTGATAAAACCTCTGTGTTTGGCAGCATCTTTTCTTCATTTCTGTGTAATTCTGAACTTGTGTTATTTCTTTGGTAGGAAGTATCCTGAGCACTTTCACTTTTAGTGGGTGAGTGCAAAGATAGTTTAAAAGGTAAACTTTCTTTTTTAGCTGTGGTTAATTCTGAATCAGGTTGCTTCAGAGAGACACTACTAGCATCAATTTTGCTGCTTTGGTTAAAAAGGGATATTGCAGCTTTTACTTTAAGTTCTGTTGTCTTCCCAATATCCTCATAAGAGGCAGAGCCTTCTTCATGTTTGCCTTTTAATTCTGCAGTGCTTTCTTTCTCTGATGTGCCATTCTCAAATAACTTCTGCCGACTGTTCTGCTTATTTAACGTTTTATCAGGCTGTTCGTTTTCATTAGGTTGTTTTCCAAATTTCAGCTTTGCTCTGCCAACAAATGTGCTTGGTACAGTAGTATTTTTTGAAGGAGGGATGTCAGTAGACCTCTGGCTCTGGTTAGCACATTTATTTTCAAACAAGGAAATTTTGTTGGCAATGTTGCTGTTAGTCTTATTAACTGGTTTTTCAAGAGTATCTTGCTCATTTTCTAAACTGTCTTGATTTGCAGGTGTTTTAAAATTCAGTTCTACATTCTTTGGTTTGGCTGGACTAGGGGAAGCAAAGTGACACAGAGTTACATCTTTGAATAATCTTGAAAAGACTTGTAACAATTTTGAAAACAATCAAATGTAGCATTAAAATTAAACTTTCCGTAGTCCTATTCAGTTTACATTCTGGTATCTCAAAAGGAATTAACTAAGAAAAGGAGTAACTATACAAACAACAACAAAAAAATAGACACTAAATAAGGAGACTACATTTCAAACATGTACGTAGTTCTTTAATGCTCAGTAAAACAAAATACAGCAGCCTACAGCATGTGCAATTGAAGCAGAGGACTTAACTACTTATGACTGACAGACATTAAAATTTATTAGTGAATAGGCAGAATAAATTATACGCATGCAATTCCCTACAGAGTTTAGGAAACAAATCCCAATTCATTAAGGTGATAATGAGTTGGTTAACATTTGAATATACCTCTTCAACAAGTTTTGAAGACATCTGTCCAGATTCTTTGAAGCCCTTACATTGCAGAAGCAACCTTACACAGAGTAAAAGACCTTCTGGCCTCCTTGGTGCTGATGGAAACGGTAACCATCCCAAATCACTGCATCACTACTTGGCTAAGCAAACACCACGTGTGATGACTCTCCCATTTCCTTTAGGTAGAGTCAGCTAATAATTTAAATAGTGTAAACTAACGCTGCTAATTTTACAAGAATTGAACTAGGAAACACAGAAACTTCTCCATCAGAGTCGATAGAGAAGTGTGTACAAGTACACAGCACATAGTACTCATGCACTATGGCAGAAGGCTGATGATATGAAGCTGTGGGTTTTAAGCCTCCTTCATCTGAATACCCACATCCAGGAAATCTCCAGGGCCTCAAATGCACTATTAAACAACGCATGATTCTGATATTTAAGTGCTTTCTTCTTTTTTACCTCCATAAACTGCATTCACTGAGCTCTCAGACAGCTCCTTAGCCCAAGAAAGAAGTGAATTAACATGAAGAACCCAAAAACTGAGACCAATCCTTTCTCCTCTTCCACAAGAAATCCCTCTTAAGAAAATAAACCCTACTAAAGCAAGACTCTCCATTGTACAAGCTTCTTCTCTCGGGAAAGGCATGAGGAGCAAACACTGAAATAACAGAAGGAACTCAAAATCAGCTGCCTAAGAATCTATATAGAAAGCAACTGTTAAAATCACCATGTCTTTTCAGAGAAGACTTCCCAACAGTGCTCACTCAAAATGACAGCCTGCTTACATTGATTCACAACTGGAAGGTTCTTATGAAGAACACATGATCAATAAAAAAGAAAATAGTAAACTTAAAAACAACTGGCCATACTTCAGAGAGAAGCTAATAAAACACACTTGGAAAATTTAAATCTAGAAACAGAAAAAAAAATAAATCATTCCTGAAAGGGGGAAGGCAGGGAGGGAACTATCACACAGCATACAATTAAATATATTTAGACCCTACTCTTCATTGCAGTACGATTGTTTTTCCTAAACTTTTCAAAGTTAAATTATCCTATTATTTTTCTGTTTGGAAAATGAAGATAAGTTGCAAGGGATCTCTGAAGGTCAACTACTCCAACTTTCTGCTCCAAACAGGGACAACTTCAAAGTTAGATCAAATTGCTGAAGGCTGTGTTTGATGAAGTTCTGACTGTCTCCAAAGGTCAAGATTTCACAGCCTTACTAGAGAAGCATTGCAGCAAGTCCGCCACTGTCACTGTAAATTATTTTTGCCTTATATCGTATCGAAACTTCACTGCTGCAACTTGTAACCATGGCCACTGTCCCTTCACTGCACACCCTAGGGACAAATTTGGCTCTGCCTTCTCTGTAATACCTCTATAGGTAGTGAGAGGTGACTGAAGTCTACTCATATCCTTCTCTCCTCCCAGCTGACCAAATCAAGCTGCTTCAGCTTCTCCTCATACATTATATGCTCCAGAGCCATCACCTTCTTAATGTCTCACCACTGGACTCATTCTGATTTGTGAATTGGAGAAGAGAATTGGAAGAGGAGGGAGGGGTACAACTTGACATAATGCCCTATATGCAACCCCATGAGCACCAAATATCTTCTCCGTTGACCTGTTGGCGACGCTTCTGCCAGTGCAGCACAGTACAGGCTTAGCCTTCACCTGCTACAAAGATGCACTGCTGACACACGCTGGATATGCTGTTCACCAGGACCCTTCATGTCCTTTTCTGATCAGAAACAGGTACTTATCCTTTCCTTCTACCTGTATTTTCAGGTAACGGCCTATTCATCTTAACAGACTCATTTCCACACCATTATTTTGTCAGCCTGTCACTTGCGCTACTACATGCATTTCAATGTAACGTGTCTCTTCCTAATAAAAATCTGTCTTTCTCTGTAAGCCTTGACACAAGCAAGTGTAATGGTTAACACTGATGGTTATCAGCCACGCCTAAAACCTGTTTTAAATGAACGGCTAAGACCTCAAAGGTATGGTTTGAAGCTTTGCAAATTTACACAGAAACAACCACTTCAGCACTTTGTATTTTACATTCTGCAGTATTTCTGCACCGCTGCAGCAGAAAAACAGCTGAGACCGAAGAGCAATAGAAAGCTCAACCCTAGAGCTCCATCCACTACTGCTGGCTTCCTCTCACTAATCTTTTCATTACACCTTTTTCCACACTAAGAAACACTGATTTTAAATACAGCCAAAGGATGCATCTTATTGCAAGAACTGAATTTCTAAGCTTGTTTAAAAGGAGGAGATGTTTGAGTATCCTTTAAGCCTACCCTCCGGTATGGGGGAAAAACACTGAAAGAGGGATTCACTTAACAGTACAAATACTTCCTTACAAACAGCCCAGTGTGGCTGATTCCTGCCACCCACTGCTGATCTGCAATGCCAGGAACAAGCAGGCACAAGAGGAATACTGATGTCCTTTCTCTTTGGCTACATCTTGCAGCTAACCTGTGGAAGCAAGCAGTTAAACCTCTCCCAGTACAGTCATAAACGGAAGGTGAGTCACACAATTGAAGCATCCTGTCCAAAGGACCATTTCAAGCACGTAACTGATGCCAAAAAACGTTGATGCCAAAACATCAGACTGAGGTGAGCAAAGAGAAATGGCATGTTAACAGAGCAGAATAATTCGGCAAGTGGGCATAAATGCAAAGGCAACTACAAAACCATGTCTGAACATCAAATATGACAACTGAAGCCAAGATTTCCACTAAGCACATCAAAGTAACTACTGCCTGAGGTTTTATTTGCCAATGAGGATATACCATCAACCTCAGTTTAGTCTCAAACCTGATAGGTTTCTCTTTCAAAAGCTAGAAGCAAAGTATCCTGTGACTTCCAAGTTGCCCAGTACACAGACATAAAAGGAGAAAAGAGAGAAAATGTTATCGTTACTCACAGGGAATCAGCAAAATCGACTTCTTTTAAAATTGTTTTTAAAGAAACTTGATTCCCAGAACTGGCACAACATCACTAGTAAGAGACATTATGCATTTTTAAGTGAAAATTACTTTGATTATACAAAATCCATCTTATAGGAGACAAACGAGTCTGTGAGTAAATGAGTATTTTTCAACCTGAAAGGAATTCATGTGAAGTATTAACAATAATTTTTTAACCTTTGAAAATGAAAAAGTTATCTGTTCTCTAGTTCAAAGCATTAACAAGAGAACAAAAACACACCATCTTCTAGTAATGGCAGTATCTTTTTCTTTCCAATTTTACAGCAGCTTAATCCACATCCAGATTTATTGTTCACATGTTCTGGTGAATGGCTACAAATTATACCAGGTAATCTGACTGTACCAATTTGTCTGGCTAGAAGAAACTGTCTGGTACTGCGCAATGACAGCTATCAGATGCACCAGGAAACTTGCATGCAACACAATGGTCCCCACCCAGGGCTAAAGTTCCTATAGCAGCAGATAAGGCCAAGACACAGAGTGCCACACACCCCACAAAATTAGGTGACACAGAATAGGCTGTTTCTTCATTAAAATTAAATCTGTCAGAAAGGATACTTGTCTATAACTTTATGAGTAGAGTAGAAGATAATTCACTGTGCAGCAAGCCAAGGAGATACCAAATGAAATCAAGCTATGCAAGCATTTATAACTTCAGCATCACTAATGATGGTGACACAAAGAGAAAAATATGAAAGCTACCTTTTCCCTTTGAAGCTGCGAAGACACAAAACTTTAGAGTTTAAGATTTGCGATCTATACTGCCAAATGGCAAAGCATCACCATGTACAAAAATACCACAATTTAACTTTCAGTACTAGATGCTTTTAATTCAGTTATGAATGAACAAATCAGATGTAGAATATTACAGATCACGCAAAGGAAATTGTTCCTAATGCTCCCATGCTTCTCAGATGTAGGAAGCATAATTGGGAACCTGTGTGTTCCTTAAGCCATAATGTTGAACCTTCACGTCCCTCTAACAGAACTGAATGACAATTCTGAACACTCGGTGTAGACCTACAGGACTCAATGTACTCTGACAGAACCTATACATGAATGTACCAGAATGAGGAAAGCAATAGCGCATAGCCCACGGTCGTGACAATCAAACAACAGAAATGACGAATGCAATGAAATTATTCACTGTAGAAGAGAATGTAATAGAACCCAGGAAATCAGTCGCTGGACTCATACTAGTGATAACAGTGAAAGTTATAGATACACCCATTTCTTTATAATCCCAAGGAAAGCACCGATCACCTGTTTGACAGATGACAATTTTGTGAGGGTAAAACCAAATCCTGCAAATTAATATATACATAATTCTGCAAATGCCTGATGTCATTCACATGCATAAAAATCTACATAACTCCTCCTGCAAATACTTATGAAAGCAACTATATGTATTCAAACTTCTGGACTGTGCTTTATTATATCATTTGAAGGATGAAGTTCTACATTGCATTCCTCATTTCTTCATAAAATAATAGCAGAACTTTTGTTGTTTCAAAGTATAACTTCAACACATTCCTCATTCTATGATTTTCACACACAAAATCTCCAGCCACATCCTCAATTGGTTACAGATGGGAAAACTACATTAAGGTGAATGACAGTCGAGCTAATTTGAGCAACGACAGGGGCTGATAACAGAGCAGCTTTTATGTATGTTGAATTACCCCGTATAATGGAATTGCCATACAAAGAAATTCCCTATCCATAAAAAAAACCCAGAAAATACAATTCTAACACATGTAAACTACAGTGCTTGTTAAGTGGTAACTAATTATGATTTTTTTTTTTTTTTTAAAAAAAAAGGACAGTTCTTAATTGAAGATAATCTAGATAGCTAACAGATACATAGTTAGTGTTCCTATAGAATCCTAAACACAGAGACAGGCAAAATCACAACTACAGGGATAAGGTAAACTAATTTATGTTACTTACAGGCTAATCTTTGTCGTGACCATTCTGGAAGCATCCAAACTCTTCAGCTTCGAGCTGTCTGAATCAGAATTTGTCTGTCTTTCAGCTGACATACACAGGTCTCCATTTTTAATCCCATCAGTACGCAAGAAAGCTCTCCCATCTGAACCATTACCATGCTTTACTGCCTTGGTTTCATTTTTGCCTTCAGCAAACACCAAGGCAGTGTCTTCGGTCTTACTTGCCAAAGAAACTTTGGATAACTCCAAGCTGTCTTCCCCAAAAGCCACAGGTGTAGTTCCCTTTTCCGCTGAAGTTCTTTTTGTTATTGGGTTACTCTCTGGTGATGCTAAAGGTTGCCTTTTTGAGGAGCAATCTTTTACCTGACCCTTCAAACCAGTAGGGGAAACGGGGACAGCGTCCGACTGATTCTTTTTATATGATCTTCTCCTTGCAGGGGTTGTGTTTGAGATCTGCTGTTTGCCTTTGTCAGCTTCAGTTTTAGATGCCCCTTTGTGAGCAAATCCAACTTTTAGGTCCTGATTATTACCTGGGGAAAAGGAATTCCTTTCAGGAGTCTGTTGAGGAGACTTTGCTTTTCTTTCTGAGTTTATTATCTTCTCTGAAAACACTTCAGAAGGGATATCATCCTCAAAACCAGATTCTTCTCTTGCAGTACTCTCAGTCTGGTTTCTCTCTCCATTTGGAATGTCACTGGATGACTGAGATTTTCTCCTTTTTCCAGATCTTTTATTAGCAGATTTTTTATCCATTGTGTCCGAGTCACTACAATTTTCTTCTGATGTAACAGTCACAGGTTCATTAAGGAGTTCGTCTGTTTTTCTTAGATAGATATCAACTGTTAACACTCTAGCAGAATGTGTGTGTTCACTCGCCGCAGATTCCGACTCGTATGGCAAATCCTTTGGTTTTGCATGCCCAGGCTCCTCAGACACCCACGTGTTCACGAGCTGCTTGTGACTTAAGATACTCTTTTCTAAGTCTTCACTAGACAAATTTCTCAAGCTTTTTATGAAATCTGGAGTTGTGGAATTATTTATATCTGTGATGGATTCTTTCTCCAGTTCCAGGGTTTCAACACTCAGGCTACTCTCAAAGAAAGATTTTTTGATGGTTTCACTGCTGCTGCTCCAATCTGCTGACCACTCACTGTCAGAAGAGACTCCCCTACTACTCCATTCTGAAACGGTATCGCGATATAGCGGTCCTACTTCTCCACTGAAATTATATTCCTGCGACTCAGAAACAGCATTCACGTTTCTCACTTGCTTCTGTACTTGAGGAGCTTCGTGTCCTTCCTTTATGTGCCTACAGTATACCGTCTGTGCTCTGTGAGGAGAAACTGACCTCTCCCCTTTCTGATGCAAAGTGTGTTCTAGTGAACTTTTGACATTTTTCCTTTTCCCCGTACCAAAGAAATTTCCAAGTCTTTCCAAAACTGGTTTCTTTCTATTCTCTTCTCTGGAAGAATCTGGAAATTGTGAGGTGGACTATAAAAACAAACAAACACACAAACATTTTATTAACATCAAAATTGTTTCTATAATACATTTGTTTGTATTAGTACCACCTATAAATTAGAAAAACATAGCAAATGGGAACAAAACAACTTACCGAACAATACCAGCTCTCAAAAAAGAACAAAAAAACCAAAACCCTCAAAAACCAATTACAATCCCAAGATCCTTCTGTATGTTTTTGCCTGTGTTTGTTTACAAGTACGCTCATCTTGCCTTACAATACCAGCATTATATGTCCCAAATCTCAAACTTTCACACAATTAGTTTATGTCACCCAGAATAATAATACAGAAAAACATCCTGGTGTCTGCAAGACTGGGGACAAACTGCCTGGTCAAATTTTTCCTTACAAAAACAAGAGTGGCGAGTTTAACTTTCCTCTCCATACTGGCTGAGTTAGTTTTGACACCTGTGCTGGTAGAGAACAGTTTCAAAGGCGTGAGGTGTGTTACAATTCACACATTTCTCATTAATGAAGTCCAACAAATACTTGGCTTGTGTTTTGGGCTAGAAAACCCAGAACTATAAAAGCCACTGCATCATTCAATGAGCATTACTGGGTCAAACACTGCCCTGGATTACTCCTGGTGAAGTTTTCCCTTCCAACTTCTAATTAACATGGTAAACAGGAAACACGCAACAGCATTGCCGAGCACACATGCATATTTGCATTTTAATACATTAGCACTTCTACATGCCGGTACGGTGAATACTTGTTTTGAGATGCCGATGTCAAAACACCGCCAGTATTTCCTACTTGTTAAGGGCCCAGACCTCCCGGGGACAGCCGGTCTCCTTTGGCTGGTTTTAAACTTGGGTTGTTTGGGGGGTTTTTTTGGCGCAGAAGCCACGACCGCCTGCCCGCGCCCCGGCGCCCCTTCCACCGCCGAACCACCCGCGCCCTCCGCGCAGCCCCGCGGCTGCACAGTGCCCCCGCCGCTTCCTTCCCCGCAGTGACAGCTACAGAGAACCGGCCCGGTACCACCCCACCGCCCGCCGCCCCCGGTTCGGGAGAAGCCCCCCCGCGAGGCTGCCGCCGTCCCAGAACGGGAGCAGGGGGGAAAGAGCCGCGGCGGACTTTACCCGCCCCCAGCCGCGCCGCGCATCCTCGCCCGGCTCCGCAGGTGCGTTCGCTTCGCCTCGCCTCCCCGCCGAGCCCCGACACTCACCGCCCGGCTCGGCCCGGCGGCCCCCGCACGGAGCTGTCCCCCCACGCACACTCACACTCACGCACACCGCGCCGCTACCCGCGCGGCTGCCCCGGCGCCAGCGGTCTGGGCGCTCCGCCTCGGCCCGCCCCCGCAGCGCGCCCCGGCCCGCCCCGAGCCACCACCCCCGCCGCCGGCAGCGGCTCTACCTGGCCGGGCCGCCGCCCTCGGCCGCGGAGGGAGGGGTGGCGGCGGGGGCGTTGGCGTTGTGGTACCGGCCCCCGGCAAGGGCGAAGGCTGCGGGGCAGCGGAAAAGTGCGGGAAAGCAGCCGCCCTGGGCCACGGGGCGAGACCTTCGAGGGGGTGGCGGAGCGCGAGTGGGCGCCGCATCCCGTACGTGCCTCAGCCGCCCGCCCGTGCTGCGGCGGCTTCCTCGTTAATGGAGGGCAAAACGCCGCCCCGGGCGAAACCGACGGACTTTTGATGTTGAGGGACAAGCGCCAAGGGTGGAGGGCAGGCAGCCCACGCCGCCCCGGCGGCTGGCTGCAGCGAGGGCTGCTCGGCGTGAACCGGCGCCCGGCCCGGGAGTAGGGGAACCAGCACCGCGGGGAGGGGAAGGGGCGGCGCGGCCCAGGGGCACCGGTTCGTCCCCGGCCGCCATGAGAGCGGGCGCAGCGGAGGTGCCGAACTCCCAGGAAGGGCGCGGGAGTAGGCGTCGCTCTCCCCAGCCCCGCGGCAGGCCCTGCCCGGGTAGGCATGCTGGGGCCGGCCCCGCCCGGCGGCTGGGGCCGTCCTGGGAGATCTCGGTTCAAAGCCCTGCGGGGAGATGAACCCGCATTTTCCACCTGGCAGCGGCGGGTGCGGCTCACGATCGTCTGCGCCTGCCGCCTCGGCCTGCCCCGGGCGCGCCGCCCGCCCGACCCGCCTGGGCCTCGGCTGCAGGGGGCCTCGGCGGCTCCCCCCGCGCCGCTGCCCCGTCCCCGGTCGTGAGAATGACTCCGCGGCTTAATGGTGCCGGCGCTCTCCCCGGGCGCTCAATTAGTATTTAATGTTTAATGACTGCTAAACGAGTCCTCTTCTAATTAACGCTTAATTACTTAGATGAAGTGGAACAGCTTCAACAGGAAGGGCCACGCAAGTCTCTGAGGGCCCTGCGTGGAGGCGGGAGGGACACCAGGTCAACCCGCCTGTAGCTGGCCGGACGGCCCGGCCTGCAGAGTGTCTGGCCCTCTGGCTACTGAAGAAAATAAGGGCCTTTTTAATATGGTCACGTCCCCCTCCTGGTGAAAAAGTATTAAGTTTGTTATTTTCGCATAACTTATCACACCACAACCAAACAGAAATCCACGGGAACCATTGTCTTTCCTGACGTTCCTTAGGTGCGTTACACAACTGATATAAAATTGTACCACCAACGAAGTCCTGTCTCTGCACGCATAGTGCAGCTTTCAAATAGGCAAGTCTATGATCATGACCTTGAGCTTCAATTTCTGACTTGTTGGGGGGTTTTCTGAGATAGTGAAATAGCTTGCAAATGAGAAAATTTTATGTCTGTTGTTTCCCTCCCTTCACTGACTTCTTTCAACCAGTAAAACCAAAACACTCAATTAAATAAGAGAGCAACATTGAGGGCCGTGTTGAGTTCATACAGCTCAGGCAGTTAGAAGTGGTTTAGTGATAACTAAAACAACTACATTTCCTTATCAGATGAAACAGTCATGAGTAATGCAGCCCAATTACTATCTAATTTCTTGATTCTACATATGTATTGCCAGTACTAACTAATTATAAGGAAGGGATAAGGAGACATTAATGAACATTGCTAACTAAAAAAAAAAGTTTAAAAATGACATTTTCAGGAAAACATAAAGCAAGGCAATAAGCAATGAGTGACACTAATTTATCTGAAAATTCATAACAACTACAAGTGCGAGGAGGATGCTTATATTGTTCATATTAAAGACCAGTGAAACACCAGAATAGGGAAAATTAATTTCATTATCGTGTCAATCTGCATATTAATATTTGGATGCATAATAGCTGTCAGTCCTCTAAATTAGTTGGGATTACATTATCAACCTGACAGTCGTTATTACACTTCCAGTCAACCTTTGGGTTTGCAAGATTATGCTTGGAAAAAAAAAATAGTTATTTGCACTGTGAATCTGGATTTCTCTCTTCCCAGCAGCTGATTTTCCTAAGATCCATGGGAACTTAATTATCTTTGAGACGTCTCCCCCTTTAAAATGTAGTTTAAACTGTCCAACAAGTTCAAAAGGTGTTGGATGGAAGGGAGGAGGGACAGTCAGCCAGTCCAGTCACATAAGCCTTGTTTCCTCAGGGAACGAGGCTAAAGATTTTTTCTTGATCTTGAAATAGCTGCCCTATGTAAACTGTTTTGAAATAATTTCTTCATACAAAGTACCTTAATTATATACAGCTCTTTCAAAACACATAAAAGGCCAGGTACTTGCCCTGAAGAGCTTGTATTTTAACTCAGATAATGTAGGTGAGCCAGTATTGCCAGTGCAAGAGGGCACAGAGACTGAGCTGCTCAAGAGGCTCCAAAGTGGGGCCCAGCCTGACAGAGCACAGCACAGGAATGCTTTCTTTCCAGACCACAGCACTGAAATGTTTGATTTTCAGAAGGCAAGACATATCCTGAAATGTTTGATTTTTCAGAAGGCAAAACGTATCCTTTGCTCTGCAGATCAGGCTTCTTCAACTTATTTCTGCTCAAGCATTCTTACCCTTGAGACATTAGTCATTTCAGAAATTCCTAATCAAAGGCGTCGGCAACTGAAAAAAACAGAGGACTTGCCTATCCGTTCCTCGGACAGCATGGAGGAAGCCATGCACAAATCTTCAAAGCACTGTTCTAATCTGAAAGCAAAACGCCGCCTTCTTAACCAAGAAATGTAAATCTTGTTTGTATTTATATTCATACCTGTTTAGGTTAGTATTAAAATATTTCCTCTGTTTTCGGCTGGGTTTTTTTTTTCATTAGCTAATGTAAGTTGCCACAGCCAAACCCCTAATTTAACAATGTAATTAAACATGTGCTTTGCTGGTCTCCAGTGGAGAGAATGCATGAACTACTATGATTTGTTGAATCAGAACTTCAGGCTGTGTCTCAAGGGATCAACTGGATGTTATTTTCTTAGGTTAGTTCATCTGAGTCAGTTGAACATGACTGAAAACACTTCTTAGAGCACACATTATAGAAAAAAACTGTATTTTTACCAGTCATTAGCAACTTTGTGGTAACTAACAGGTGGTAATACCTAGTGTGGACAGTTCTGTAATTTAAACATTTATTTGCTAGTGTATGTTCCCCTTCAGAGGGGAAAAAATGCAACAAACAATATTTAGTGAAGAGTAAGTTTGAGCTTTATAATTCACTAGAAGGTCATAAATAACTGGATTTCAAGTAACATGAAAACCTCTGAGACATTCTATCTTGAGCAATTCTAAGAATGTAGGACTCTTCTAAGTTTAAACTGGAATGTCAGTAACTTTGGGTATCTTTAAATCACAGTATCTTAATTCTCACAATCATGAGAAACAGAAAGCCTCGGAGTTCTAGCAGTCACGTGATATCCCCAAAAGTGCATTAGCCAAAAAGATTTAAATAAACTACTGCTCTTCAGGTTCTAACATTCTGCAGTGACTGGGACTCAAATATTCAACTCTAGTAGTGCCAGGTTTTGTTACGCTGAAAATTCATCTGGAGTATTGCTGGCACAATGTGCTGTAAAAATATTAGTAGGAAAACTAGAAGGAAGGATGTACAAATCAAAGTTAAGAGAGAAAAGTCTGAGAAGTACAAGACCCACTCGAGTCCCTGTTTCAAGTCCTACAGAGAGAAGATCTCCTACAGGTGAGTGCCCTAACTGCTGACAGAGAGAGAGTGAGCGAGCTGTGGACAGAAATAAAGGCTTGCTGCTTTTGCTTGTGTTCTTATTTTAAAAGCATGGGGAAAAAAATATACTTAACAAAATATTTGACCTGAAACAAATTTTTTTTTGGTGATTCACTGAGGAGGAAAAAGCAATTATATTTTAAGTTAACCTAAACGATTTCTAAACTTTGCCAGTTACCTTGCCATCAGTCAACTAGATCTGAATTACTTCAATTCACTGCAATAATTTTTCCTTGTTTATGCTGACCCTTCACAAAGCCACAGAAATGAGCTTACTACTATGAAAGGAAGGACTTAGGTTATTTTAACCCACACACTGCCTTCTTCCAAATACCAAGAGTTTGGCATATACGCATTAAACTTTTTTAGCATTTCTTTTAAATACATCAGATTCCAAGTCTACAGTATCCTCTTCAGAGGCAGAGAAAGAAATACACTTTAAATTTAACAAGTCCACTCTGCACAGAATTTACTCCCTTCCTCTTCCAGCCCTTTGCCTGCTACACTTACAGAGGATATAAACAGCAGTAGCTGGATTTTGAACAATTTCAGCTTTACCTGAGCTCTCTGTATGCAGGGAATGTAGTTATCTAGATTTGGGAACTTAGCTGAATAACCAAGGAGCTATAAATGTGAGACTGTTGAGCAGAGTGAAGTGAAACAAACATAAGTTTTCTTAATAGTCATATTTTCCCCAAAGTATTTCTATTTTCTGGTTTCTACTAAGTCAGGATATTTTAGCAAAGCAGTTCCTGTCTATCAGGAGAACAGGAGCTATCTGCTTCCAATTTATTTTTTCACTGTAAAACTAAATTTTTAGTTCAAATGTACACTGAAATTTGAACATTCTGCAACAGCATATAGACTAATGAGAATACTAAGCCTGCATGTTTAACTGATTTTTTGAAAGGAAATAATCAGTTCTAGGAGCATAGATGTAAGAATAAATCCCATATTATTTCTTAGGTGTCAAACACAGAGATTTAGATATCAGATGTATCAAAAAACCTCAGCAAAACATAAAGAAGCAAATCATGCAAAATCAAATAAATAGAAATCTGTTGAAAAAGCTCAGGAAAGACAAAGAAGCATGAATAAAAATTGCACAGATCCTTACAGGAGTATTTAGGAAAGGAGGTTGATAAAAAAGAACAGGCATGTCAGAAAAGGCATGCCTGCTCATCTCCTCTTCCCCAGAGCTAGTTATTTCCATATACTAAAACCTTTACCCCATCACCTTCTGTCAACAGTAGCATCTGTCAGTTAAAGAGACGCTCTATTAAACTAATGGAGATCAGTTGATTTTATGATTTTAAAAAATTATTCATGGATTAACCCAAAGATTTCTGGTGGAGTTTAAAGAGGGGGAAAAAAGAGAGTACTGTTTGCCTTACCATGATGATGATAATTCTTTTTGCTGTTTACAGAAGAATAAACAAACTATGGTGTGTGAGATGCAGTCCTGTGTGTCATTAACCAAACCCTTTTTCTTAGCAATCCTCCCACGCTTTAACCCCTTCTTTCTTCTGGCAGCACTCAGTTAAAAACAAGCAAAAAAGGAAGTAGTATCTGACTTGAGCCTTTCCAACTGATAAGTCATTTGGCAGACAAATTACAACTATGAAAGGGACTCAATTAGAGGATAGGAGAAAGAGCTGCAGAAGGGTGGCAGCAAGTCCTTCAGTAAGCACCTCTACAGAAGCAGAGAACCTGTTGCAAAGAACTATGAAGTTAGCATTGGGCAAATGCCTTACATGCATTAATTAACATGCAATACTAGAACGGAGATATGCAACAGTAGGAAAAAATATACCACACACGTTGGTTCTCACAAACTTGATTACTGTTTTCTGATCCACATTTAAGATGACTAAAGAAAAAAAATCACTTGTGCCTTTATTCAGCAAAAGATTGATTTATGCAGGCATCCTCGGTTCTTCAGTTTCCTGAGTTGGTATATTAAATCCGTATTTTTCTAGCAACTTGTGGAAAAATGATTCTAAAAAGGGATTTGAAAAAGCAGAAAACAAGCAGCACCAAAACCAGGAGCAGGAATCATTCAACACTGAAGAACTGAGAGAATATTTAAACTCTTCTGAACTTGGAAGAGTTCCAGAAATAAAATATATGCAAAAAACAGTATGAACATAAATTATTGTACTTGTAACTCTTTGTGTTCAATGTAAGAGAAGGTGAGAAAAGTTTGATATGAATTAGCCTCACACTTTGCTGTCAGGTTTTTGAGTCTTACTGCTGGGTCAGATAACTAGATAATCTACTCAGTGTAAAGATTCAGCAAGATACCACCTGTTTTGAAGTAAAGACTGAAAATAAACATATATTATCTGTGTTTTGTCCTAAGAGACAGGAACTTGAAAGTACTGATTCTGTTGAGCAATGGAGGATAAATAACAAAAGCATTTCGGAGAGGAAGAGAGGGGCTTGGGAGTCTTTTAGGTCTCCCCAGCCAGAAGACACAACTAATAACTGTAACCCCTTTCCTTTTTTCAATTCTGAATGCACTTCAGAATGAGAAAGAATCTGTTACATATGTGGTTTTGCATTTACTATGTCTCTTTCTTCCAGGTTTGTAGATGTCTCTTCTGTTTTCTGAGAGCATGCAGTGTCCTGTCACTAAGTCTAAATGGTATATATTGGTAAGCATAGATTTAACATAAGTTACTTAATTTAGATCTATAGATCACAGTAACACTTCCGAATTCTTTTTGATTAAGTATTTATGTATAATTACAGCAGATAGGAAATTGGATTCTTTTGCTGCGAATCTAAGAGTGTCTGTATCAAAGACTAAGCTATAAATATCTGGAAATCACCTCTTTCTTAGGCACCATCAATCTTGATCTCTTCCCCTTGCTTTCATGCAAAATTGTTGCTCTCAATAGGAGCTCCACAGTCTTGAAGGTATATGACATTTGAAAAAGTCTTGCAGCATTTCAGAGCACATGCAAGAACTTAATAAAAGCATCAGTGAATTCCCTGAGCAATCCAAAGTCAAGTACGATGACAAAGACTGATAGTTTTCACTAACACAGTTGAGCTTACAGTCAAACAAAAACTGCTGGTTTGGTCAGCTAAAAATGCACAAGTGACAACTCACTATGTTTTCCATTCTGAATTGTTCTCATCTAAGAAAAAGCATTTTAAGTAGCAATCTGAATTTATTTCTTTGCTAAGCACTTAGATACAGTAGAACGGATACATTTTCCCAGAAGATAAGTTATCCACACTGAAAATGCCTTTGAAATCCGACTGTGGAAACTGTATTAAAACTGTCGGACTCATTGTAATCCTTGAATTTCATTCTGGATACTCTAATCTGTATTCTCAAGACTGTTTATATATTTTTACATTAAATGATTATGGGACAAAGGAAATAATCCTAAGGAACCACATATATTATTAGCCTTTGCCAAACATGGCACTGATGTGGCTACTCTGAGCTGGCTGACTGAGCTGGCTCCTCCTTGGGCATCTCTGCATGATTCTGCATGTAGCTTAAGAACAAGGCAGGATTTCTAAAATGCTCCCGTGTCCAGTCTTTCCTGTTCGCTAGCTCTAAGTGCTCAGCAGATGAAGGATAGAGATTGTCTCCCTCTCTGCCTGCAGTAGGTAGGAAACCTAGGTCCTTACCTGCAGTTTTAATTCAATCTAAGGAAAATATGCCTAGGAGTTAGTTTAACTAACTAAACATCTCAGAGTTTTAGTCCTTCAGCGGCTCTAGTTCGAGATGCCTGGAAGTAACTTGTTATGTCATTTGAAATTTAGAAACCTGGGGTTCTTTTGATTCAGACTGCTAGTCTGAAACTATAAAGGGAAAACTAACAGCCTTTTGCTAGAAACACGAGGATTCTCCCCAGGTCAGGCACAGTAGACAACAAGCTGTCACAGGCATCTAGGGCAAGAGGCAAAAAGCCATCCTTCTGAGCACTGTGCTATTAATGTGAGACTGTAAAATTGCAGAAGTAATCAAGGTGCAAACTGAACTGCTAATCTGACCACAGCCAAATTTCATAAACAACAAAGTGAACTGCATGTTTGACAAGCTTGCTTTGGGAAGTTGATGTGATGGTCCTGAAAAAGGAAAAAAATACTGTGTGTTTACGACTACGAAAGCCATTCAGTAGGATGAAAAATGACAATATTTATTCAAAGTGTATTTAAATATGAAATTAATAGAACCTCTCTTCTCCATTAATGTTCTTATTAAATAGATAAAAATCACACAACGTAACTTCTATTACACATTATGCCAGGGTACCATTTGGTACCTTTAAACAAACAGAACCTTTCAACTGAAATGTGTCTCAAGTCAACCCCCCAGTTCGAAGGCACCCAACACAGTAGCTGCTTTGGAAAATTTGAGCTTGATAATCTATGTGCTTCAAAGAGCTGTTTTGTAAAATGTATAAAGTGTTTACACTCCTTGATAACTTCTTTGATGTACAGATTTTTCATCATGTACAGATGTATTAAGTATTATATTAAGTACAAGGAACTATTACTACTAAAATACCTATCCTGACTTTATAAAAATGGCTGGACATCTCATTTTACATTTGAATTACAATGTTGTAATTTAGCATTTATTCTAAATAACAGTGTTCACTTAAGGCTCCCAGAATTCCCTCAAACTAATTATTATAATAATTATTACAGAGAATTACCTTATTATTAATTAGCATAAACTTTATAAAAACAGTACAGAGAAGATAGGAATGTCTCAAGATCCACAGGTTCCCTGCAGTGCAGTGGGCTAAAATTAAATCAAGTGGAACAGTCCTGCAGACTGTTTGCTCTTAATCCCACGATTACATCAGTATCACCTACTATCCACCATTAAGCAAGAGAAACTTCTAAGAGAAAATTAATGAAATGCATTTATGTTCTTAGGTGTGTTTATTTTAGGCTCCGAACAGAACTAATTAGTATATAAAACATTAAAATAAACAACATGTGTCTGTCCAGAAAACAGATACATTATTACTTCTGAAGAAAAAGGGAGATGTGTGTTTTTCTGCTATTACAGATATATTAATACAGACTGGTTGCATTATTCTACTATGCACCCAAACTACTAAATGTGAACTGCTAAGGAGATGCAATAGCATTTAAATCTCACTCCTGTTACTACTGGATAATTGGATGAAAGTACGAATTCCTACCTGGTATTCTTAAAAAAAATTCAAGTCTTACCTCTAAAAATATATTTTATTGATTAACAATAATGCAACAGGGAATTGGATCAAACTGGATGAAGCTATACTGTTCAGAAATACCAGCATTTCCAGGAAATGTCAAGAAATACACAGGATTATTGATTCTGCGCTTGAATTTCTGAATAAGACGTAAGTTTGGGCACAGGCAAATCCAACATACTCTAAGATTGGCTTTGGTTTCTGTGGCTTAGAACAAGAGACATTACAAAGCTACTGTTAAAGTTAACCCTTAAAAGCATCATGATTAACCAAACACATTTTTAACTACAACAGTTCTAGTGTTGGGCTCAAACTATTTTAGATCCTTTCTAAATAAAATATGGTAAAAACACTCCATTAGGAACTCTGCATAAGCTTACTCCATTATTTGCCAGTACTTGAGAAGACAGGAGGGAGCTGGTTGTCTACCATTAAAACCTGGCAGGTGACAACTGCTTCCCATAGGTAGAAGGCAGGCGTGTGTCTTCTCTCCTGTTCCTACTCTACCGCTCCCTTCCCACGCTTTCCTGGCACCTGGTAGGAAGAGGGTGGGAAGACAAATCTCAGCTGCTCTGTATGGTTTTCCTCTAGCTACCTACCCTTTTCATCTGCAAGTGCCTCCATCTTTTGTCTCTGGTGCAACTCAGGCTTTCCCAGCCAGCTGCATGATGAACAAGTCTCTTCAGTTTCCCAGCTCCACACAAGGCTCTGAACAGCAGCCAGCAACAAGCAGGGTGAGCTGCTGTTTCGCTGGGCGGCCACTTAGGGAAAAAAAAAAAAAACCCCACGAACTGTCTATACCTTTCTCATATTTGGAAAGGCTTTTTTTTTTTCCCAATTCCAAGAGTCAGAAATTTATCTGATAAAAATTAAGCCTTACATGCCAAATTAAAAACAAACCCTCAGCATTCCCAGAAGCAAAACAATCAAAACTCCCCTGGAGAAGAGGGAAGGGGAATATCCAAAATTACCACTGATAAGCCTCCTAAAATCACAAGTTTATCTAGATGAAATACAAACAAGTAAACAGATCTTGATGTTCTTTTTACCTAAATACTAGTTTCTAGACATTTACAGTGTAGTTTGTTCAGATTTTTCAATAGCTAAACTTTTAAATCCCTGTTGTCCTCCTAGACAATTATTCTCTTTTCCAGCAAATATACCCTAGAAATCAAATAAGTAAAATGAAAAAGAAAAAAAAAAAGGGGAGAGGGATTGTAAAGATGGGAGGGGAAAAGAGGTTATATTGTATTTCTATGTCATAAGCTATAATTTAGAGGAAGTTACAATGTGATGTTCCACTGTAAAAAGCAATGTTTGTACAACAAAACATTGTGTTTTATTTAAATCTTCAGATATTGTTTGCAGCCATAACAAACTCAAAGCTTATCTGTTGAAATGTTACCCACTGTGATTTTGAAAACTATCAGACAAAACTAGCTTGTAGGAATGGTAGATTTCTTTCATAATCTCTAAATCTCACTCAAACAGTAGTTTAGATAATTCTTTAATATAAAGTGGATCATACTTTGCTTTTGCAGATCTTGAGCTATGGCAGATCAAGTGCTTGTTTTAAAAGGGTACGTAAAGGAGCATTCCATTTCATTCACTATAGTTCAGTTCTCAAGAGAATAAAACCAAAAAGATGAAGTTTTTCATTACTACCCTTTGCAAACCCATTATTATGCTGCAGCTGGAACTACAGAGCAATAAATTATATATGTATATATATATACACGCACATTCCTAATTGTCGTATGCATTATGTAGCATATAAAGTGGCAGAAGCCTGGTCAGGAGGAATGAACTATTAGTAAAAGCTTTGTATCGCAACCTTCTCAGATCTGAGGGTGCACAGGTGTACTGTGCATATGCTGAGCCACCTGGTCACGTAGCATGGCAAAATGGAAATAAGGGCACACCCAAGGAGAGAGCACAGCTAGCTGCCAAGGTCCTGAAAACCATTCCAACACATTGCACAAGGGTGGAAGTGGTACAAGAAAAGCATGACGCAAAACAGTCTGCAGCTCTCCACGCAGATCACTGCGCCGCAGCCCAGCGTGGAGGCCAGAGACAAACCCCTGGTGATTCAAAGAGCAACTTCACAGGACTGTACTCACCAAGGGAAAGAGAAGGGAGGAGTATGCCCTTTGGGAAGAAGGCAGTGAAGTGCCTGGTGTCATCCTAAGAAGGAGTTACATGGTAGTATGAGCAACACCAGTGAAACGTTGAAATGCTATGTAGTGAGGTGTTTGGCATGAGGATGCACAAAGGTGGGGCAGATAAAGGATGGCCACTGATAACACTGGGCTGCCTGGTGCACATTCCTGTGTCACCATTACCAGACTCGTTATGTGCTCTCCATGCTTAACCGTTGACAACAGACCTCCTTAATGGTCTCCAATGCATGAACGGCTGTTGCCTCCCCTGGGCAATGCCACACAAGGTATGTGGCTATCCACATTATCTCACTCCTGCACTGCACGATTCTGTGCCAGTTTGATAGACCTTTTATTTCATCACTACTTGGGGGACCATAGGTTATTCATCAATCTAGCCCTGAAGACCTCAGCACTATCACACATCCTGGATCATTGCTCATGTGACTGTATTTTAAGCCATCACTAACCCGCTCAAACAGAAACACAGTTTCACGCATTGCACCCTCTAAATTTTTTCACAGTATTACATGGAGCATGCAATAACTAAGACGAAATTCAATTCCAAACATGGTTCAACACGAAGACTATGCAGGATGCAAGTAAAGGTGGACACAGCCTTTTTATAATTCTCCTGTATCAAAGTGGATGTGTTGAACTGCTTAGAAGGAGAGTTCTCCAATTGACATTTGTCTTAAGTTGCCAGCCAAGAGTAAATAAATGTAAGCTGTTTGCTATATGTTACAGTTTGGGTTTCTTTAAACTGCATGTAAAAAAACCCAACAATCTCCTCAATAAACTTTGTGAATACCTGAAATGTGTCTATCAGAATAAAAAATTACTGGTATTCCTACTCTGCCTTCAAATTTATTTATATTCTAAAGGGGTGAAGGGAACCTTCTTGCCCCAGTACATCCATTGCCATCTTGAATGCCACAGTGTTAGACTACAAGACAGATTCCTCTTGCACTAATATTCCAGGAGCTGTGTTCCTTCTATGAAAATGCTAAGTAACTCCACACCATCTTCATTCCTGTCTTTTGCACTTCTCCAAGGCCTGTATCAGCTGTCAGCTGTAGTCCTGTACACCTGCAATCAACCATAGTTTAAATGCTCTTGTGCTAAATGCTTCACCAAAAAGCAGCAGAAATGCAAGAGAGAAAGATGTTTTCAAGGTCTCTCTGAACCTAAAATAAGAACTGGACATAGCCTAGATGTTATCTTTAGGAAGTAAGGGAGTTAGTGTCTTAAGTCAGGTTGGAAATAGCAAAATGAAAACCTTTTTAAGTTAATACTGAAATGAATTTGTGGTTCAAATGGGGATAAGAGGAATAATGAGCTGGGAATATGGAAAAAAGTGGACCAACAAGGAAATTGCAATGATGCCATCAGTCTAGTCAGCAGAGTGGTATTTTATTAAGCAGAGAAGTAATTTTGTTGAGCAATACTCAGAGAGGTTCTGTCATGGATAGCTGAGAACCTCTCTTGTGCTGTAATTAGCCATACATTTCCAGACTTTTTGGAAGATAAAAGGATGAGCAGGTCTTTAGTGAGGTGTGTTAGAAAGCCAAATCATAATTATCAGATAGTTTTATAGTGGACCTGATGTCCAAGCTTTTTGACATTGGGACTTCTCAGAATTTTGGTCTCTGCCTACACAGTAAGTATGACTGTGCATGTATTACTAGCTGCTGGATTCTTCTGTCTTCATTATTAACAAATGAGGTTCAATTGAGGGCACTTGGCATTTTCTTCTACGAAAGAATCATAGTTTTGTATCCAGAGCATCTCTGCTGCAATGCTATGGATGCTTGCTGTGTCCTGGGAAATCTAGGCAGAATGATGCTTAACCAAAGGTACATATCATTATAGATACTCTTAACTCAGGAATTCTGAATTCTGTTGTGTGCCTCTGATAGATCGATCATGTTAGAAAGAAAGTTCTATTATGAATGGCTTACTTTTCTGGGGATGCAATTACCGTAGTTCTTTAACCAGAGACATAAAATAAACCAGACTTACAGTAGAGTCCTAGAAAAGCATAAACCTGATATCAGATAACTGAAAGCACTTAAATGACATAAAAGAGCTTATTCTATCTTCTGAACACTCCTGCTTACATTTTTGGGTTTGCTTTCTTTCCTATCTGCTGTGAATTTAATCTATAAAAAAATAATTGTTCTTGCTTTGGTGTTTTGGCTTGCTTTGGTTTTTTTTGGCTTGCTCTGGTGCAATCTTTTCAGTCTCTCCTCTCTGGTATCCCTCTCGTCCCCTCCTCCTCCTCCTATCAAAGTCTTGACAAAGAACAGATATAGATAAAGCAATGGACATGCAATTATCGCAGCCCAAAAGCAAAAGCACTTGATGTATGCAAATTCGTATCACATTTACCATTATTTTTTTCTTTAAAGCAGACATGATATCTAAGTTCTGTCAGCCCAAGAAGCATTGCCAGTGGTGACTTACAACTACAGATGGGTGTCCCAGTATCCTGATTCAGCATTCCTACAGGTACAACAGTCCCCATGCACTACTAAATGTAAATTGCTTGTATAGGAGCTCTGCTACTTCTATAGTTTCTAGTGTCAATGTTGAGAAATATTTACATTAAAAGACAGCACCGTAGGTTATTAAAACTGAAAGACTTAACAAAAACGTAGTTCAGTCCTCCACTGTTACTTAGTACTGTTCTTTAGGAAGAGCTGGCCTATAGGTGGGTTCTTGCTAGCAGGTGGTATTGCAGAAAGATTATCTGTACGTGCTGGGGCGAGATTTGCTTTTTTTCCTTGATTCTAAGAATCCCTTTCTGTCAAATGCACTTCTAGTAGTCACCACTGCCATTATGTTTCTGTGGACCATGCTCTTAAATATTTTCTCAATGGAAAGCATTTCAATAGAAGCTTTCTTCAAGTTATTCCCCTTGTACTTTGTGGGTTTTAACATTTTACTGTATAATTTCAGGTTACTGGTTTATAACACTACTCACCAAATACTGTGCACAAGTACTTCAAGATACAGTGGCTTCTTAGAGCACAAGTGTTTGTGAGAGAGATCACTGTTCCGTAAATGGTCAGCATTTAAATTCTGTCCCAGTTTTGTATTTTCAGGCTTCCATGATGATTTCAGTACTATTTAAATTTTGTTTGCTTTTTACTGGTTGTGGTGGTTGTGTGTTTTTAATTATGAATTGCATATTTATCAACTAAAGAATCCTGAAAGAATATTTCAGTATTAATAATCTCAAACTATTGCAAAACATAGCATGACTCGGAGCTAAGCATCCTATAAAAACTTTTAAAGTTTAAAGGACAGAGCAAATTAGATATTTGCTAAGTGTAGTATAAATCCTTGGTCAACCACGTAAGAAATGCTGGCATAGCCAGGACAAAATGAGGCATTCTTTTTCCCACATCTCTCCACCCTACTCAACTGGTTTGGTTTGAAAATTTGATTACTTCCCTCCCCCCACCCCCCCGCCCCATGAATTTCAAAGTAAAGACAGTGTTCTTCTCCTGTTAACATCACTTTCTTGTCCAAACCACAGCATGGTTGCAGCCCAAGAATAGGAACAAATTGCATAGATAGGATAAAAGGAAAAAAAAAAAAAAAACAAAAACTTAGATAAACTATTATAACATTCTCATGTTTTCCTAGACGTTTTAAACCACAATAAGAAATTACTGTGCTGGCCAGCACAATAACATCCTATTAAAATCCATTAGAAGCCATATGCACAATGAATAATGTAGCTATTCTGAATGTTGCCAAAGAGCTCTCATGTGATCCATGCTTCATCACATTTGATCTTTTTCCATTCTCTCTATATACTGTTCTCTTCAATTCACACAAACACATCACGACAGCAATCCCAAATCCATGGCTTATGGATAACATCCCCCAAACTTTCCTCAATTCATATGTACATTTAAATACACATCCATACACGTATATGTATAAACATGAATACAGGGTAGAATAAATATAGGAATTTTTAAAATCTCCATTGCTGTATTTTTTATTCATCTAAACCAAATAAATTTATTTCTCCAGATTTCCCATAAATTAGTGCATTAGAGGCACATAACATGCTGGTGGCTGTCACAGACAGATCTGGCTATTTTAAAGAGGTTAAAAAACATGGGAGGCTACTCTCTCCTCTGTAGGAATGACAATAGGGAGCAACGTGATGAAAGAAGTAGTCCTACCAGAGCAAGCACAAGCATGACTAACTGAAAAGGGAGTAAGTAAATGTTGGTTTTTTGTGGGGATTATCAAGGAATTCTGAGTCTATCCGTCGAGTAACAAGGGAGAATTCCTGGTAGAAAAAAAAAGAAAGAAAAGAAAGAAAAAAGGAAAGGAAAATGATTCAACTTCTTAAGCCCGGGAGGGAAGTAGAAAATGTGACCATTATATTTCAGGGAAACAAGTTACACTTGGGGGAGGAGGGTGACTGGAAGCGGCATACAGTAGCCATGAACTGTCTGCTCTGAACACGCGCAATCACTGAGGCCTACAACCCAGCTTGAGTGACCCTTCCTATATTTCCCACATGAGGAATGGCAGTAATTTTACTAGGTAAAGAATAGAATAGCTATACTGAAGAAGAGGAAAAAAAAAAACAAAACAAAAACCCAACAGATCAAAGTGCATTATTTTATACAAAAGTTGAGCCTAACTGTAGTTAACCAGACAAAAACTCTGGCAAGAATCTGGCTGCCTGGCATAGCACTGAGCAAGCTTTTTTCCATGTTCTTTTTTTTCAGGCAATACAATAAAACTTTGTCTTGCTGCAACATTTAATTAGCTGGAAAGGTATAACCTATTCCAAACAGTTGAGGACCTATCCAGATTTTAAAAGAAAACAAAACAAAACAAGAACAAGCCCCTGGCCCACCTAGGCCCCTCTTAGGTGACTGCTTTGCCATACCTGCTCTTCACCTCAAAAGAAACAAATCCTATAGCATCATATAATTTCCCCTTCCTTTTTCCCCTTCAGTCTTTCACAAGGCAGATTAGTGCTCTCCTGAAATTGTGGGTTTTTTTTCTCCTTTGAGCAAATATTCTCAGCCTCTGTTCATAGAACTTTGGGTACAAGGTTTTGTTTAGCTTTTTAATTCTAAGCTGGGGAAGGATGCCTTCTCTTTTTGGGTCTCAAGTTTTACGAGGAGATCGGTTAACCACTGAAGGGCCTTATCTATTAAAAATTGCGGTGAACCTTAAGGCAAAGACTTGTTCTACTCAGAGCAGGCTGCTCTCACCTATCCACAAACTGATAATTTTCTTTTCTGTTACTTTGGAAAGTGGCTCACCTGTTTTCTCACTTACTTGGTACTGGAAGTTTATCAAATGGCAATATAAAATGCTTTGTTTCTACCGTTTAAACATCACTTTGGGATGTCATTTTGTAACCCCATGGGATCCCAAATAAACTTTAGGTTTTGTTATTTTTTGAGCAAATAAAGCACTGTAAGGAGAAGCAGTATAAGGACCTGGGCTGAATGTCTTGCTAACATTTCTCTGAGCAAGGCAGAAATTAAATTGAAGAAGCAGATGAGGAATCCTAAGCTGAAAATATCCTAGACCTTGAGAAGCTATCATCTTGAAAGATGAGTTAAAAGAAAAGGAGGAATTAGGGATCTGCATATCTGCTGTCTCAGGAATATGGCAAAAGCAGTGATAGAATAAACTCATTTAATCCAGTAATTTGACACAGAATCAAAATGGGCTTCTACAGCCACACCTGGGTGTTAGAAGTACTCCACCCAGTTTCCTTCGTTAAATATTCATGTCACAGGACTGAATCCTTGTGTGAAAGGCAGTGGCAGTGTTCAGGTAGCAAGTAGGTGTGAGAACTCTTATCTAGATTGAGAATCCTGAGAAATCTTTAGACAGGTACCTGGTTATGGGTCTGAAAAGATGACTAATCAACACCTGAATATAAGAGAAGAGATAGCATTAGAGCATATAGATGTGAGTTAGAAAAAAAAAACCAACTGTTTAGACCTAAGTAACTCACATGGAATTTTAAAGTCTACATTTTTTGTGATCATTATTCCTAGTGCACAGGAAAGATACAAATAATAAAGGATTAAGAACTCTCTTCATCCACTCATTTTACTATCAGCAGAAGCCAATCTAAATTTGAATTTGGTCTCCACAAGAATAAATGCCTTTCAGCCTAACTATACAGAAACCTATCAGTTTAAAGGCTACTAGTCTTTAACTATATAATTTAAGGTCATATGAGCTTGCCATATCACAGGTAGGACTCCTTCTCAATTGGTGTTAGTATTTTGTCACTATTCAAGCTGTATGACTGCAAAATATACATTTATCTGTGATGTGATCCTCAAATGGAATTATTATTTATTCAAAGCGAACAGAATGAATCAAACATTCAGGAAGCTGTTTCTTCGTTCATAGTGAGAACACCAGCCACATTGTTTTATTAATTAAATGGTCTTAAAGATATTTTTTAAAGTCATAAAATTATTGCCACAGTTATCTACTTCATGTAGTACAGGTTATATGACAGTTTAAATAATATTCATTGTGGATCTGCATCGACATTCTAAATATAAACAGGAATCTAATCAAGCTATTTTGCCATCATTTGCAAACAAACTTAAAGACACCAAATACTCCTCCTATTTAGCTCTGCTGAGCAAAACTAGATCGTGCAAATGTAACCAGGGATGCAATGCATTATTTGGGAAAAGAAAAAGGAATAAGCTGAGTTTCAGGAATCTAGAATTGACATCTAGAAATTATTTCTGTGAGGGTTTTTTGAGTATTTAATAGTGTGTTACCAAACTTCTATTTGCCAAAATACCAAAAGAGAAACTGCTAACTTTCATTTCCATGAAACAAATGTTTTGCACATTAAATAGTACAGGACTAGAAGAGTCAAGAAAATTAAATGTATATTTATATTTGTATGTTTTATTAATTTCTCACAGATCTACTTATCTCCAGTGATTTAATAAACATATGCTATTTATGTATTTGATAACAGTACTTTAAAATCTCTCTTTCATTGTTATATAGCTGACATTTTCAGTTGTTCAAATCAGAAGCTTATAGTAAAGCAAAGTGATAAATTCCAGACAGCCTTGCAAAGGGAAAAAAAAAGTGGAAATCTTTGTACAGAACTAGAAGTATATCTGAATCAGCATCAGAGGTATTTGATGAGAAAGCAATATTGATATAGAAGGATGTAGTGAGAGGAAATATTTTTACCTTGTAATGTGTGCAATACAACAAAAACAAAGAGAAACAAAGTTGCACTGTATATCAAGAAAGAACATTTGCTGTGAAGTACAGGAATAGGTAAGATGAAGATTTGTTAAACAGCTCTGAAAGAAGATGAAAGGGGAAAAACAGGGTATTATGACAGAAGTTTACTATACACTAGTTAATTGGGTGGAGAGAAGACTTTTTTGATCAAGCAAGGGAAGCATCCAAAAGGACAAAACCTGACAGCTTTAATTACTTCTCGGAATTAATTTTTTTCTCTGTTGGAAAAGAAATACAAGACAGAGACAGTCCAACAAGTTCTTGGAATATGCTGGGGACAGCTTTTTCTTCAGAAGGTGAAGAAAACCATTAAGGGAGTGGCTATTTTAGATCTTCTGCTGACTAGTAGGCACAAACTGGCTGAGAGTGGAAGGGAATTTAGGTGAAAGTGAACTCCATCATTTAATGATCACTACTGCAAAAAGCAAAGGGAAAGCAGCAATTTTTTTTTTTTTCCAGAAAACAAACCCAAATGTTAACAAGCTCCAGAGATTCATAAGCAAGGTTTCTTAGGAAGACTGTTTAATTAATAAAAGAATGCAGGAGAGCTTGTCTGTTTTAGTCATTGCTGGAGTCAGGTCTTAACTATCCAAGGTAAAGGGAATAACCTAAATTAGGCAAAAACAGAGGATAATACAAATTAGGCTGTGTAAATTAGTCTGCAAGACTCTACTTAGTACATTCACCTTTGAAAGGCTTATGAACAGATTTCTTTAGAGAGAACAGCAACAGAGAGGAGCCTGGTGCAAACAGCTTAAGTTCTGTGTCATGCAGTGTCTTCTACTGCTCTCCCACAAGAAACGCTGAGGGAAGGCAGGGTTTCATTAACTTCCAATCCCCATAAACCATCTGTCATCAGCAGGTGACTCTACATTATTACACACATTAGCAGATTATCCCAATAGAGAAGAAACTGCTGAATTCACACAGACACACACCCCCACACACCATTTCCTTTATTTTTATGATTTATCTCACCATCAGACCTTTGTGTTATGCATCAAAGTATAAAATTATATAGCCTGCTCTGATACTCTTTTAGATGCTTCATTTAAAGGCTTTTAAATGTTCTTAGTACAAATGGTTCCAGGTTCCAGGTTAGAGGAATGACACCCCAACCGTTTAACTTAGCTGTAAGTATGAACAATTTATTCCAGAAGAACAAAATACCAATTCAGAGCTCACTAAATAACAGCTGAATTCTGCCACTCTTAAATTTCTACTGAAAAAAAATCAAACATCAACTTGCTTTTCTGGGAGAAGTCATTGCAAGGAGTTAATATACAAGTCCATCCAAGTCAGCAATAGGGTGACTAGCATTTTTTTCTGTTGGAAAGGTAATTCCCCAGCAGTAGCAATAGAAATGGCATGCCATCACAGTACTGCACCATTTTGCTGTTTTGTAATTGTGAAGAACTGAGCTCTTTTTGCAGGCATATTCTACAGTATCAATAGAATTACGATGCTGAATGAGACCACAAGGGATGTCTAAAGTTTATACAATTTGTGTGTTCAGCTAAAGACCAATGAGCCTTTTCCAAAGGCTTCCTATAGAAATTAGTGGTTGAGATTTGCTGGCTTAACAAGACTAGATAATAAATTTATTTGTTTTAAAGACAGAATATTTTAAGCCTTCATGAAATACATTCAGACGAATATTAGTTCCACAACCAAGAAAAAAAGCGCAACTTTTTCAATTACTGGCCTGCTTTGTACTTTTGTTAATGTGGAAAAAAAAAGTAATTCTCTCTCCATGGAAAGATTACAATAAAGACAAGAATGGCATTGCACAACCTTGTCTGCAATCTGAAATTAAGTTCTCACATTAGAAGAGAAGTAATTAGCATTTTCCCTAGCTTGCTTCCATGCAGTAATACTGCTGCCAAGCAAATGAGTAACACTATATGAGCTAAATGAACACTAGAAAACAAATGTTTAGTCATTTCTTCTTCTCTGGAATAAAACTTAACACAGAAAACAGTACAGATTAAGTGAGAAACTGTAAAAGTGTAGGTGCTATTCCTTTATTATTTTGGCTTATAGATATTTTATGAACAAAAGGAAAAAGCCATATGGTTTGTGAGAGCATGTGGAAGATCTCCTCGAGCCATTTCCTTTGTTGGCTCTTCATGCCAGCTATAGTCATTATGTGCCTTCCTTATTTCCGTACATGATATTAATTTGAAATTTTTCCAGTACTTCAAACACAGGTCTTTTAAAGGAAGATTACAATTATACTTAGTGTTAAATTCTGTTTTCAGAATAGTAATCTTCTTTACAACATATGTAAGTGTATGTGAATATATATAATGTAAACACGCATATTTAGTTTTCTCTTACCTTTTTCAGTGCTGCTGGTAATGAGGCAGTAGACATGGATATCGCTGGAAGAACATAAGAGTGTGGACAGGTTGCAGATGGTACTTGGTTTTCTTGAACAGTACAGTGTCTGCCTGATATATCATAGTACCTGAAAGGAGAGTAAACATTGTTCAGTTAATACATCCTCGTGAAATAACGTCTGAGCTAATACCTGCTGTATTTCTCGACAAAACACACTAAGCTGTTTTTCCCCTGCTGTAGCGGTTCCAGGCCCCCAGTACTTCTAAAGTTTACGGCTTTATTTTAGCCCAACTACTTGCTCCTCTTATTAGACATTAATTCATCCCACCTGCTTTAGCTATCGGAAACTCTTAACTTGTCAGCTTTTTCCTGATAACAGAACAACCAAAAACCAAATACAATATTCAGGAGGATAACCACATCAGAGCCACAAGGCAGAAAAATTAGTCATCTTATCTCATGTCACTCCACCTCTACAGACACAGCAGATTACAACATTTGGGGTTTATAGTTTCACGTTACATCACGCGTTCTGTTCACCTTCCTTCTGGAAGCTGTCTCGGTAAAGAATTAGTTGAATTCTCAAAACAAAAGGTCACTTATTGGGAAGATGCTGTCACAATAAAAATGTATATAATATTTTTTAAAAATACACTAATTTTTAGCAAGGCAGTCCTAAAGCCTAACAGACCTGATTTTGCTTATGTTTATTCTGCAGTGTCAATTTTGAAATTCTGAATCCAAAGAATGTGGAAAACCTCACTTAGTCTCCTCTTCAGAGAGAAATAAAATAGTAAAAACTGATCAACTTATATAATCTCTTTCATTTCACTGTCTGAAAAATCAAAGTAGCAAGAATATAGAATTCTCTAAAGATACGGTTTCATTAAAAAGGCTGATAAAAAAGAGATATTTTATATCTTTAGTTCTTTAGATGATTCAGCAGTTAGTTAAAATCCAGCTTTTTTAATTTATGTATTTTGATATTTTTATTGCAAAATTGGACTGTATTTTTCCTAGGATCATAGGACAATTCAAGTTGGAAGGGAGCCCAGGAGGCCTCTGGTCCAATATCCTGCCCGAAGCAAAGTCAGCAATGGGATCAGACCATGTTGCTCAGAGCTTTAACCAGTCAGTCACCTCTTGAAAACATGCAAGGACAAAGACATAATAACCTTTCTGGGAAACAGTGAAAATGTTTTCCCTCCCATGCAGTCTGATTCCCTCCTTTCTCAATTTTTGCCTGTTGTCTCTTGTCCTTCTGCCATGTACCACTGTGAAAACTCTGAGTCCATCTTCTCTTAGTGACCTCCTCACACTTCTGGGGAGCCTCTACGCCACTCATCAGCCCCCAAAGCTGCCTCTTCCCCTGGACGGAACAAGCCCCAATTCTCCATCCTCTCCTCACAGGACAAGTGCAGCCTCACAGGCAACCTCTGACGGTAGTGGTGGCCAACTGATGAACTCATCCCAGTTTGAAACACTGAGAGATCTTTAGGCAGGAAATACCCTCACCAAATATTTTGCTTTCAGCAAAAAAAAGGGTCTTGAAATGTTTGTGTTTTGTTTTGTTCTTAAAACATGCATATATTTCATTTCAGTTGGATCAAAACTCCCTTTCCCATAGGCTTATTTTCCAGGCTCAACACAAAGTCCCAAATCCCGCTCTGTTTATGCAGCTTTAGTTGCAAATCTAGTTTTATAACTGACTGCCATATAGAGTTTTCAAAGAGTAAATAAGGGAGCAGAAAAGCCTCAGGCGTATTTATAGAGAAGTTCAGTTTACTGCATAATTGTGGTGAAAATGTTTTGACATTTTAACACATATCCCAATAAATATGTGCAATTATTTTGTTTATTTACCTGTTTCTAAGGAAGAAACAGCATCACACCCAATAGCTGTTTACCTTCTCCAAGCCATAGCTGACTTTGAGCTGTCCATCTCGATTTTAATTTTCTGTCTCCACCAATGGAGGTTTCTTTTGGGGTGGTCCCACACACATTGTACGTGAGATAATTCAAATGTCATGTCAACCAGCCGAAAGATCCTGTTGCAACCTACCCTGTCTAATGTATATGCTGGAGGCCTCGGCAAGACCACTCAAGGTGAGCAACAGTAGACTGAGGACTATCAACCCAGTGACTCAGAGCAGTGAAACAAGTGACATAGTATGGGCAGGAGATTGGGAAGGCGCTTGGTTGAAGTCCAAGTAAGAAGGAGGAAAATAGCGGCACACCATGGGAAGTGGACAGAAGAGCTGTCAAGTGTGGAGGTGACACCAGCACTCCAGCACTCTGCGAGAGGCCACCATTCACAATGGTGCTGCTGGGCTGGTGCCAAGCGTCTGCACCCTGAGTGTATGTATTTCAGGAAAACAACACGCCACTGATCCCACATGTCGAAGTGCCAAGAGGAGGAAGCTCTGGGAGCAAGCACTTCCTAGGTAGGAAGTAATGACGTTTCCCCAGGATCCCCCATGTCCTGCTGCAGAAGGGGACTGTGCTTGTCCCCAGGCGAGCCACCAACATCCACCTGGGAGGCAGCTGCTGGCTTCCCTTCAGCAAGGGAGGCAGGGCCCCTGCCGTGAGCATCCCTCACACCTTGCCCTTAACAGGCCCACTCCTGGCCACAGTGGAGGACCACCAGTCCTTGAGACACCATTAGACCTCAGGGCGCTGGCAGGTCAGCGTTGCGGCGGCTGGGAAGCCTCTGCTTTCAGACTATGGCAAAGCAGCACTGTTTCCTTCAGACACCTTTTTTTAAAGGACGCAATTTCACACCAAAAGCTGGAGCTGACAGAAGTGGCATTAAAAGTTTCAACCTGAAGATGGCACAGTGGAAAACAGCAAACTTCAGATTTCCAGATGGATGAGAAGAGGCACTCTTACGAATTTCCTCACAGTTTAAGGTCTATCCTCCCAACAATCTGCTGATGAGCTGAGCTCACCAGAGCCTCCCAAAAGCTTTACTTTATGGCATCGGGCAGTCTTCCAGGAAAACGCTGCAGTACGCTTCCCACCTGAGGGCATGGGCACACACGCAAGCTCCCGGGGGCAAGCCATGGTGTGAAGGCATAGCGCTGCGCCTCCTCCACCCTAAACTGCCCAGCCAAATTCTCTCCTTCCAGCCCAAATGTGCAGCAAATCGTCCCAACCCACTGCGGAGAAACTCAGCATGGGGCAAGGGCAGGCGAGTGGACAGTTACCGTAGAGGAGCTGACGCACCATGAACCCACACCCTTTGCTTTCCTCACCTGGGCTTGTTTGTGTAACCATACCCACTCTCTGAGAGCCCTGAGGGCCCAGGGGGAAAAGGGTGCTTGCAACATGCTAGGCATGTTATGAAACCCAGACGTTTTGCAAGGCCCATCAATTGTCGGAGGCACTTGGAGAGGAGCTTTGTCTGTGGAGGTAAGAATTTTTAAATCAGGAAAAATGGTGGGGTGAATATTTATGATAGACTGAGTAGTTTATTATTTGTTACAGGTCTGGCTACTAAATAGTACAACTAATTACGTCAAAAATGCTCAGAGTATGTTTACCTGGTCTACAGCAATGTGTGTCTGGCATGTTTTCATACAGCTAATGAAAATAATAACTAATTTTACAGTGAAGCAAAGGAAGAGCAGGTAGGAGGCCTTGGAAATTACCAAGCTTTTGAAGAGAGCATGAGGCACTACAAGGAGGAAGGAGAAGTTCTGCAGGTACATACACCTTCAGTTTACCAGTACAGGGATACTGGTTCACTTCACAGTCAGAAGAAGTACTGACTGGAAAAGGAAAACATCATAGAATCATAGAATGGTCAGGGTTGGAAGAGACCTTCAAAGGTCATCTAGTCCAACCCCCCTGCAAGGAGCAGGGACATCCCTGACTAGATCAGGTTGCTCAGAGCCTCATCCATCCTGGCCTGGAATCAGATAGGAATTAAACTGGGGAGTGCTCTCTTTATGATGCAGACCACACACCTTGGCCCCATCGCTCGTACCTCTCCATGCCCGAGTCCCTAGCAGCGACACAATGCTATCCTATTAACTGTCTTAAGATATTAATTGTCTTAAAATGTCACAACAATTACAAATCATTTTGAAGGGAATTAACCTGAAGACACAAATATATGAAAACACTAAAATAGGACCAATAAGGGAACAACTCACAAAGAAAAAGAAGAAAAGAGGAGATTGCCATACTTTTTAAACTAATAAGGCTTACTAAACCAGCATCCTTATAATTTTACAGCCATAGCTTCTGTCATAATCCATCACATTCAGCCCTGATATCCATCTCCAGTCTGCTATTTTTTTACAACAGTCTTCAGTCTGTATCCAGTAGATGGTTCTTGTATATTCATTCTCTTTTTCAATCAACACTTTTACACAGGATGAGATCATTTTTTAAAAAAGAGAGAGCATGTATGAGCAAGAACAACTTGATTAAAACGGAAAGACATTTTGTTTGTTTATTCAGATCCTCTGCCCAGTCTCCCCCCCTCCCACGCCATATCAGCACCCTTAATTTTTCCCTGCGACCAGCAAATATCAATTTGATCAGCAAAGTGTCTGTGCTGAAGATCTACTGCAAAACATAGAACAATGTTAAGAGCAGTAGTGGACTTTTCCCCAGCTCGCCCATCACCTTCGTGCTCATGACTATGATGGGGGCACCTACACTGTCAAATCATTTACCTCCTGGGTTCATTCCCTGGTCCTGGTCCCCTTGTCCGCCATACTGCACATGCATCACTGTGCTTGGACACTCCTCTGGAGGAAACCAACTGCTCCTCTCTGAGGAAAAGCCGAGGCACAGCTCTCTCTGTGGACGGACTGCCCTACGGATGGCAGAGTAAGGATGGGACTAGACCAGCTTTGGCTCCTCCTGCCCTACGCTATCCCAGCGAGCCTCCTGCCCTCAGACACCCCTCGTATGCCCCACACCACACCCCACAGCATGCAGCATACCTTCGGCGTAATGCTGTGAAAACACCAGTCTTGCAGGCAGCAAAGCAGCCCTCACATTACCTCAGACACTTTGAACTGAAGCCACAAAAATATAATTATGGTCTTAGAGCCACGGGGGCATCAGGCCCAGGTCAAGCGCTAGGCAGCACAAACACAGCCAATTCGCTCTAGAGCTGTGTAATCTTGAGAGGTGTGGATGCATATATAAGAATCACTCCCTGGGGCAGATCCTTTAGCAGTGCAGACTCTATTTTAAACAAGTTTTGTTGTTGGGTTTTTTTTTATTGTGCATTATTTGAGTTGCTGTAGTTACAGTCTTAATATATTTTGAGTGTTTCAAACAGCCTGCATTGGGCTGAAGTGTTCCACACAAAGCTACTGTTTGCTAGGCCTTCTGTCATCCCTTCCACAAAACCAGTATGTGGACTTCCTGAGCAGTCTGCAGCAAGCTGCATACTGCATTTACATCACCTCTTCCCACTGCCTCAGCTCTCCCATTACTGTATCCCTGGTTTTAGAAGAGAAGAGCTTCCACTCTTCCCTTCAGAGCATTGTTCCGACTTGAACCAACTTCAGCTTCTATACAAAGTAGTTTGTTACACTGGCATAATTAAATGCCTCTTGTACCCACCCACCTACCTACCCATAGAGGGTTTCAAGGAGTGAAAACATTCAAGGCCAGGTTGGATGGGGCTCTGAGCAACCTGATCTGGTTGGAGACGTCCCTGCTCCTTGCAGGGGGGTTGGACTAGATGGCCTTGAAAGGTCCCTTCCAACCCAAACCATTCTATGATTCTATGAGTGAAAAGCCGGAGCAGACGCACGTGCCCTTGAAGGGACACATGCTTGGGACACAGCTGTTGTATAACTTTTTGCCATGGGAGTGAGAAGGTGCGTGTGTGTGATTTTTATAGGAAAACTGAGCATCTCAAACTTCTCTCAGGCACTGGGACTGACGAGTGGCTCTGAGCTACTCCTGGGGCATGGCATCCAGAAGTGGTGGGGAGGCATGCATCCTCTTGTGCCAGCACTCTGCCATCTAATGGCCGGGCTTCGGATTCACAGGTGAATCCAGTTTTGCCTTTCTGCCTCCACCTTTCTAGATCCTAGAGATAGAAAAGGCTGTTTAAACTACCTTAGGTCACATCTTGTCAGAGCAGATGTATTCCTACTGGCTTACTTCGAAGAGTTTTGTCATACATCCTAATAACAGGGTTAATACCTCACCTAAAAGTACCCTTTGTTATAGTTACTCCACTCTGCCTTACTATGTCAGCCTAAATAATTCCTTTCTTTGTTTGGCAAATTCACACCATTTGAATATTTGCAGGCTTCAGCTGTATCTCCCACTCAGCCATTATTTAGCATAATCCCTTTTGTAAATGAATTCCCATGTTCTCCTCTCTGTTTCCTTCTGACAACATCTCTCCAGCAAAGATGTGTCCAGAGCTGGACAAAACGTTCCTGATCCAGTCACGCCAAAAATCACAAAGAGCAGGTCTGCTGCCTCGTTGCTTTGTTCCACGATACATTTGCACACACAAAGACAGCACAGAGCTTTTTCTGAGCCACTGTAACACCACAAACTTGTCATACTTGTTGTCCACTGCCATACCTACACGTATTTGTTTTTTCAGCCCTCCTGCCTTCCTAGTACAATATATTAATTTCAGGTTATTAAATGTATTCGTTTGCATCTGGCAGTTTGCTGAAGGTCTGAGCAACTGCTCATGAGATGAAATGGTTTGAAGCTTCTGGCTCTCTTGCGCTTCAAACAGCATGCAATTGGAAATACTACAGTCATTAGTGCTTCAAAATACGTTTTCCAAGTCCTAACACAGATACATGGTCTTGCTCTGTAGCCAAATCTTTAATACAGTGAATCCAAGCAGCTTCTCGGTTCTTATTCCAAGCGGCCCTTTTCCATTTTGCAAAATCAAAAAGCCCTGCTGTCACAGAAATTATTGCAGTTATTCGTTATGTTTAAATTTAACTTCTTCAGCACCTCTACTAATTGGGAAATAAATCTAATGCAGACACTTCAGACTGAGAATATCTATATTTGGATTATGAGGTTATCACGTAGATAATCTGGAAATTTAGTGAATAATGTTTTTATCTGCACCAGAAGCCCAGCTGTTCGTTATAGAGCTAGTTAAAATCTTCATGAATAGTAGTGTAGAGCTTGATCTACGTCAGGGCTGCACCAGATGCTCATCACCGTTTCACTCCTGATAATCTCAACTAAGGAATTTAATGACTGTAATAGATTAAATTTTGTATCTTGCTGGCATCATAAATATCTTCTCAGCAACTCCACTTTTTCCTTTTCAATGTCTACGAGCCAGATTATCATTCTGTATTAATGTTGCTATGAGGACATGTATCATAAATTTCAGTTAACACCTACCACAGACAATCACTTCTCTCTAGTTGTACTTCTAGCTCCTGTTTGCATAGGAAAAAAAAGCACAATCTAACAAAAACAACAAAAATAGCACCTTGGTTTGGTACAAAACAAACTGAACATATACTGATACACTTCCAAAAACCTGGTTTCAAAGGTGGAATTTTGTCATTTCATTACTTGGAGACTATTTGAATTAACTGAAGCTCTTTTTTATTCTGTGATTTGAAGACCATTAACAAACTTTGTAATTTTCTACTCTTTGAGAAACTGAACCCCATGTGCTGACCACAATGTCTTAATAAATAAATAAATAAATAAAATATTGTAAGATGCCTTCCTTTGATGGTGCTTCCCCCCCTCCCCCCACCTTTAATTAGTCAGAAAAACTCATTATTAGCAGCTGGCCACTGGGTGGCACCTCTACATAGATGCCGTACGTGCCCCAATAAACCCACATTGCCTGTGATAACCACTCCATTCCTCCCACAGCCAAGTGTAAACGTATCATCAGCTCTGTGTATGCAGCCATGCTTAGGAGCCTGATGAAGTTTATTACTAAAATTGACTTTGCGGAATATTCCTGAAATTTTCCATTGTAAGTTTTTGACTCCCAATTTTGGGGAAAAGTGAAGCTGTATAAAGTAATTTGTCAATGGAAATCTGATTCTTTGAATATGTGTAAGTACTTTTGACAGCATCTGACAGTTAGTTGTCAGATGTGATGGAGGAGATACATAACAACCTTTGTTGCTTTGCATTAATATAAAATAAATTACGTCTGACATTGCAGTAGCATCCAGTGAATTCCAGTTTGGGTGGGCAATGAACAAGTACCAACCGCTAACATCCTTGCCCCCAGAGATTATTTGTAACTATGCTGCACTGGAGTATCTCACTGAGTGTAGAGCTGATCTTTATATTTATATTCTGGCCTAGCTTTAAAGCATTGTATAAACAGTAATCATCACATTGACTTAACCGAACAAAGGTAGTATCTCATTTTATACAGTACAAAGCTGAAAGAACCAGATGAAGCAGTTTGACTGTGGAGACAGAAAGCCAGCATCACTCATTTCTTTAAACACATGACGCTTTTCTTCCTTTGTTCATATTGACTCACCATGACTTGATGAACAGAAATATCATGTTACCACATAATTTTGCCACTTTCTGTAGCTACATCGAGAAATACAAAAAGGCGTTTACAAATTCAGGGTCATGAAAATACTTCTGAACACACAGACTCACACTTGCAACATTCCCCCCCTCCCCGCTCTTTTATGCAAGTATTAGCATTTTGTTCAAAGTGACAGTTGGAAAAACTTTAGCAACATTTGTGCTCTCTGCTTTTTGAACTTCGTTGTGAGCATCTAGCAATCTGCCTTAGACTAAAGTTCCACTTTGAAAAAGTCCAGTTCATCTGGGCATCTCTAAATACAGTTCAGTTCCAGTGGCAAATAGGAGAGTCTTTGATTCTTAGAAAAAAAGTATCTGCCCAGGAGAAGGGATGAGACAGGTTCACATGACAGGCCGCCCAAGTTCCCACTGGCCAAACACGAGAAAGCCGGTGCAGGACGGGTGCAGAGGCAGCAGGGAGGGATGCACTAGCTAAACGCACCCCAACACTAGGTCTTGTGGCTGGGCCACATCTTGTCATACAGAAATAAGTGACCACAGCGCCAGACTGTGGCTGACTGCAGCTTCCAGCAAGGTCCCATTCAGCATGAGATCCCAGAAGATTACACAGCCTTTCACCAGCCTAATGCTCTGACTCTCCCCAGCTCCAGCCTCTCCTGCACCCATCGGGACAGTGAGGAGACCCCCGAGCAGGTCCTGTGAGCCAACTGGCACACAGCAGGGTGAACCCCCAGCCCCACAGCCCGAGTGAATGAGGAACAGGCCAAATGAATGAGATGCACACAGGACTTATGAGGTTTGGCTGGTGCTGCATAAACTCATCAATTTATCTATTAATCAGAATCTTCATAAACCACACCCTGCAATTACAGCAAAGGAACTTGCCTAAAATTAGTTGATTTCATGAGCTAAATTAGCCTACTGTCTAGAACAAAGACAACCAACTAGTGTAGTACCAGCCATTTTACATTCACATCAATTATGCCAAGCCTAATTGAAACTCAGGCTTTTGGCAATAAAGCACTGAGTTGCCTTTTGCTCAGAAAATAACACAGTGGCTTATATTCAATTGAGATTTGTGATTACAAATTGTGTTAATATAAGAGTTTATTATGCTATTTCTGAGTATCAACAACCTAAATACCTAGGAAACCTATAAAACAGTTCCAAATAAGCTACAGAAGAAAGCAAATATATTTTTTAAAAAGTGGGACTATAAAGGCACCAGTTAAGAATGTAGACTAGGAAATTTAGCTTTCAAAAACTGGCCATTAAAATTTTACTGAGCTTTAAGTAGAAAGGAAGAACAATTTATTGCAATGGTTAAGCAACTGTTTTTGACACTAGGAATGGAAAATTTAATTAAAATTATATATTCAGTAAGAAGTAACAGGAAAACATGAAGTTATACTTAGATAAGTCAGCTCATGTAATGTGAGACTTTTTGTTGCCTCCAGACTTAACAATGGACTGTATTATTTCAGATTTCAAATAATGATAACTTCATTGCAAAAGATACTAATATGGATTTTCTCTTTTGCCTAAAAATATGCACCTGCAGAGATTCTAATATAAATCCTAACATTTTATTTGTTTAGTTTAAGAAATCACTAATTACTCTCATTCAAATTCTCTGTAGATTTCTGTATGGAACAACTGAGTGAAATCTGAATCATGTCTTAAAGCAAGAGCATGACAATCACTATTTATAAATGTGTTCAACAGGCCAGGTCCATGGCAGTCATGTCTTAAAGCAAATAATCTTCATGTTATATGCGTATTTACAGTTATATTTCTGAGAAAAAAAAACACTAAAAATGCTGTAACACAGACATATTTCAAGATACAACTTTGAAAAATCTATTTTCCTACTTCTATAGGTTTTAAAGCCATGAGTACAGCAGAAAAAGTAGTTCAGGGATATCTGGGAATCATTAAGCCAGGATAACAATGCAGAAGGTGAAAAGGCGACTCACAAGCAATATGTATCAACTGCAGTCACAGATGCAGCATAAAAAGTGGTTTTGTCACAAACTCTAGCACAGCACCAACATGAGATACCATTTCACAGTACATCCTATAGCCCTACAGATGATCACCAGTGCTCTTCATTCTTATATTATTTTGAGAGCAATGAATACAGATATTTAAATTGTCAAAAGTTACACATCAAATTAAAGACATGGATGTGCTGCTGACATAGACTTGTTGGTGACGTGGACAGTGGGACAGACCACACCCACACCAAGTCCACCGATGACACCAAGCTGTGTGGTGCAGTCAACACACTGGAGGGAAGGAATGCCATCCAGAGGGACCTTGACAGGCTGCAGAGGTGGGCCCATGAGAACCTCATGAAGTTCAACAAAGCCAAGTGCAAGATTCTGCACATGGGGCGGGGCAATCCCAGGCACAAATACAGGCTGGGCAGAGAATGGATTGAGAGCAGCCCTGAGGAGAAGGACTTGGGGGTGCTGGCAGATGAGAAGCTCAACGTGAGCCAGCAATGCGCCCTTGCAGCCCAGAAAGCCAACCACATCCTGGGCTGCATCAAAAGAAGCATGGCCAGCAGGTTAAGGGAGGTGATTCTGCCCCTCTGCTCCGCTCTCATGAGACCCCACCTGGAGTACTACGTCCAGTTCTGGAGCCCCCAACACAAGAAGAACATGGACCAGTTGGAGAGAGCCCAGAGGAGGGCCACAAAGATGATCAGAGTTCTGGAGCACCTCTCCTATGAGGACAGGCTGAGAGAGTTGGGGCTGTTCAGTCTGGAGAAGAGAAGGCTCCGGGGAGACCTTATAGCGGCCTTCCAGGACCTAAAGGGGGCCTACAGGAAAGCTGGAGAGAAACTCTTTAGCAGGGCTCGTTGTGATAGGGCAGGGGATAATGGTTTTAAAATAGAGGGAGATAGATTCAGACTGGACATAAGGAATAAATTTTTTACAGTGAGGGTGGTAGAACACTGGAACAGGTTGCCCAGAGAGATGGTAGATGCCCTGATCCTGGAAACATTCAAGGCCAAGTTGGATGAGGCTCTGAGCAACCTGATCTGGTTGGAGATGTCCCTGCTCCTTGCAGGGGGGTTGAACTAGATGACCTTTAAGGGCCCTTTCCAACCCAAACTATTCCATGACTCTGTGTGGATGGGCTTTCTTCATACCTCCACAGAGGACAGGCTTTCTGCCAGCTCAAACAGACATCATAATATTGATTTACACTACGAAGTGCTTATTTGAAATCATACTGGCTTTTTAGGAAGGACTAACTCACAGAGTAAGTAGCAGCAGACTTCAGTATTCTTCCTAGATATGAGCTCACTGCAAGGCAGCCTGTTTGCATCTCTACATCTTAGCTCTAGAGAGCCAGAAGACCATGGGCTTCACTTTCAGAGTTTGTTTGGCTTCCCCTTTGGAGGACTGAGAAATTGTCTCCCGACAGTATTTTTGCCTCTTGTCAAAGCCATTTATCACTTCCCTCTTTCATCTCCTTCTCTTTGCCACAGTTATCAAAAGTGATCTGGCAGGCAGTGAGGGAAGGTAGAAGAAAAGATGTAAAAAAACAAAAGGGGGAAATGAAAAATGAACACGAGAGGATCCTGAGAAAGGAGGGGCAGACAAACTAGCGAGAATATTTTAACTGGGACACTGACAGCCCAGATAATTTTGTGTAAGGCTTTGTTATTTAAAATTATGAGCATTTTGTTACAATTCAGTACCTTTATCTAATGCTGCTTCCACTTTGCTCATTAACAGCTTTTTTTTCTGGATTACTGAACTACAAGGCCTTCAACTATTGGTTATGAGCAGCTCATCTTCCAGCCTCAATGCTTGTTCACCCTGCGATGCTTAAATATCTCCTGAGCAGGAAACACCTTCGAGTTAATTACATTAAATGTCTGAGATGGAAACTGCCAAGCGGTTCTGAACACAGGAAAGCAGGCGGAGTCTCTCTGTAATGAGTAAAAATAACGTGCTCCTACAATGAAATCACTATATCAAAAGAAAAATCCTGAGAAAAACTAAGTAAATTTTTAACTTTGAGGAAGCTGGTTAAGACAAACTCATTATTTCTATCTGTTGCAATGATCTGTGGCCACACCTCTATAAAAGAAATACATTTCTCTAGTCTCTTAGATTTAACAAACAGATAGCAGAGCAGAGGTGGTTAATCTCAATGCACATGCACTTCTGAGTGAAAACAAGTTTGATTTGTCCCCAATAAGCATTAACTTTCAGCCACATCTGCTCTTCTGATTGGGTCAAGTCTCTCATTAATGAAAGCTCTCTCTCCACAAGACAGGCAAATTTAGATATAGTCCTCCTTATCTTTGATTAAAGATGTAATCTATAAAATCACAAGGTTACTATGGTTGTGTTTGAAGCTGAATTAAGAAGAAAAACTTAAGGGAGTGAACTTGCTCTTACTAGCCTGCAGCTACAGCATCACATATTCTTACCATGTCTACCTGACCCGCTCTGCACCTAGCAGGAGGAACCTCCACGCTGCTTGCTGAAGGAAGTAATTTTTGTGTCTCAGTAAGTGTCATGCTTTAGTTCTTTGTCATCAAGAAATGAATTATTCTGGTACGGCACCGAGTGACAAACTATATTGGTCAAGTGTGCATGCATACTATCTCAGTATGTACTGACTCTGATGCTTTGTGTACTTCCAGTGTGTAAGCTCCTGAAAGCTTCTAGTCTTAAAAAGAACACGTTTAAAAACAAACGAAGATACAAAAGCACCACATGTGAAGTTTCTGGTGTTCGTTTGGAGACGAAGGAGTTTACACCATCCTAAGTTAGGTAGCTCAGTTTGGACCTGGGTCTTATGCAAGACATCTAATTGACAGCTGAGTACAAAAAGTAATTAAGTAAACATCTTAAATCACACAATTTCAATCACATTTTAATTTCAGAAAGGTTCACACATTAAACTTTATCCTAAAGCATCATCTGGTACAAATGTATGATGAGTCTTGGACTTTGCACATGAAATAAAAGTCGCTCTGGAGCCAGTTCAAAGACTGACTTAAGTCATCTAGGATGTCCTACTTACAACAGCTTACTACACAGTCATCTCCCAGCAACTCTGTAGTTACCTGCTAAAACCTTCTATTTTAATTTCTACATTTGCCTACTTTCAACCTTCTAAGGGCTAGAACCAGTTTAACAAGGCATTTATCTTGTCATTTGTGACCCAGATGGGGCAACTCCTTCATAAGGGACAAAGAAATTAGAATCTCCCACAGATAAACCCCCAGGCTTTGGGGGCAAAACATTTGTGGTACTGGGTTTTAGACTGCAGAATATTTTGTCTTGATGATTTTTCAAAGTATAACACAAACCTCTCCTTTCTTAAAAAAATTTCTCCTGACTAAAGGAGCATAGATTCCTTTCCAAAATCCTAAGTAATCTCCAAAAAAAAAAAGAGCAAGGGTAAACAACTAAAGTAATCAACGCTCTCGTACTAGAATTGGTTATGCAAGGAAAAAGAACGCAGTTGTGTTCTTGTTGTATTACATACACAGTGAAACAAGTGACAATTTCAGTATCTTTGTACTTGGTCTCCAAACTCAGACCTTCGAGCGTTCTGAGAGCCTGCTCCAGGCTGCTGTGTACAGTAAATGTACACTGGAAAATAAGTTAACCTGGCAGCAGAGCTTTAGGGCTGCAAAGCTTTTTCCTGCAAAGATACAGACTCTGAAGTTTCTGTCAAAAGATATTCATTACCCATCATGCAGAACTGCATTTTTTTTCTTTGCATGAGATAATACTCCAAAGAAGCCAAGGATCAGAAAGAGGAGAGCAAGGATGCAAATAATTGCCAAATACTTGACATTTATTTTCAAGATCAATCATAGTTTAAATGTTGTAAATTGCTAAATTATAGATGTAAAAATAAAATGGCATGATTTTGCTGAAGCATCATAAAGAAATTACCTTACTAAAAGATTTGATCTGAACTATGTTTTCATCAGAAGGCAACACTGTAGCTGGGTCTGTAAGTTTGTTAATTACAAATCTTTCACATAAAAAAGTAAATGAAACGTACCATCTTCTATTAATGTTTCCATTAATTAATGGGAAAAAACCAGGAGCTACAGAAACAAGAGGACACTGAGATCTTGGTTTCGCTAATTAAAGCTAGTTCAAAATCATTTTAGTAACTCAGGTCTCACTGATTCACAGATGCAATAACGTTTTTAGGAACTTCAGGACAATGGTGACCCCACCTGTAAGCAAGACCCTGTGATTCCCAAGGCAATGATCTCTGGGGTAAGTCCAGTTGCACAAAATAACTTACAGAAGCATGCCTAATAGTCTCCTCCCTTAAAGATGTGACACAAAACTGATGAAAATGGAGGCAACAAACACTAAACTGGCTTTAAAAATTTCAGCACAAAAATCTAGAATTAACAACTTTCATTTTACACAGCCACTCACTATCAAACCAGCTCATTCATTAAAAGTTTATTTTCTCACCACATAAGTCTGTATAATTTAAGTATTAGCCCAAATCCCTTTTTATCCTCTCAGTACTGACGTTTGATCAGAAGTCACCAAATATGTTAAAATGCAATGTCACTCCCCTAAAATAAAAGGTACAGCCAAGGTATAGCCAGTATAGCCAAACACCTATGTTAATTGTCATAATACAAACCAATAAAAGCAGTAAGTGTCAGTGATGTTGAAGAAGATGGAAGCCCTCAGCTAATCGATAAACAGAGGAACGGACAAAGCAAATTGATTATGTTACACTCTGTGCTGATTTTAGCTTAATTCCACGTCCTTAAATCACTCTTTTTTAATGCTCTACTAGGCAAATAGAGAGTTGGCTCAAAAAGTAGTTTTGCTATAGAAACCTTGGCAGGCACTTAGAAAACTATTTCTGTTAAAAGGCTCTGCTCATCCCTGGTAAAAAGGCGTGCAGTTTTCATGAAAGAAAAGCTTCAGTTCCCCTTTGTTTTTATAAGCTGTATACAGCGGTATTTCTGCGCCTCGCTCTGCACACAGGTCCAAGAAAACAAACAGGCACCCTGAAAAGCCTGAGCAGACTGAACCATAGACCGCAATAACAGAAGATGCAAAATGACTGAAGGGTTTTGTTTTACAGCTAACTCTTGAAACTAGAACCACCTCTCTCCCTCAACCGTCACCTTCATTATTAAATTGTAATTCGGGCTAGATTAAAGGACAGTGGAGCAGCATAAAAGGAGGGGTAGAAAGCCAACCAAAATAAGCACATTTGTAAAGAGACTTAAGGAGACAAAAGATTTCTGAGCAGATGAAAATAATGAGACTGTTCCAGGCATATGAGACATACAGAAATCCGAGTGGAAGAAGTGAAACACTTCTGAAAATATGAGGGATGAGAAAGGTACTTTAAGAAAGGAAAAAGACAGGAGGGCAAGCACCTCTTTAACAATTAACAGAAGAAGGTCTCCTCAAGCCATTTTTTTTAAACCATGTACTTCTTACTCTTAGAGGAAATGGAAAGTAGTTTTAGGAAAAATGAATTTGTATAAACATTAAAAAATTGTCTGTACTGATTCAAGCTTTTGCAATTTGTTGTCTTCGGTTGCATACATGCTTTGTAGGCACCACATAAAAACTCAGCCCCAAATATCAAGCAATACAATGTAATCAACAGGTCAACCATATTAAAGACAAAAACAGGGCATAAGAAGTAAAATCTAGTATTATTTGCACTGCAATTACACTGACAATCTTCAGAGCCTGACTGTGGTAGGGCTTGTCCCAAGAAGTGGGTATGGCCAATAAGTGGGAAGGGAGGAGACACAATTACGCTGAAACATCTGCAATTATCATAACAGTTTTAGAACAGCAGCTGCTTCACCAGATTCATCACCACCAAGATCCAGCATCTGACAGGGAAGACTTGTGGTGGGAGGCATCAACACCAGGTGACAGCAGGTGTGAACATCAAAGCCAATTGATACGATGTGAGCAAGCTCCTGGGAGTCACCCAAGATATTACACAATGTAAGTACCTCTGTGGTCTTTCAAATCAAGATCATGGGACAGTAGTGACAGTCACCCAAATCTGATGGCATTTCTAGTAACCTCCAGGACAACAGATGTATCAATGATAACACTTCGTTACTACTTAAGTAATGATGCAGGACAGCAGGGAATGTCACACTGTGGTAAGATATGTCCAGTGGTTGTTTGAACATGGATTTGTGTTCAAATTCATGTTTACATGGATTAACAAACACAACCAGATAAGTTCAATAACAAATCTTCCAAAAAAAAAAAAAAAAGTGTACAGAGTCTACAAGGAACAAAGAAAAATTACACAAGGTTAGAGAGTGAAATAATGTTAGATGTGCAAACCTGCATTTCACTAAAGCATTAAAAAGACCATATTAAATGTATTTTGTAAGTAAAGTGGGGAAAATTTTCCTCTAATTGTGCAACAGAGTAAATACTGGGCAAAAATAGTCTTTCCTGTCTTCCCTAGGCAATCTTATTAAACTCTGAAGTCTAGGATTCATTTTTTCTTACTGTAAGCTTACTAACTACAAATATTTTAATTTTAAGAATTAGCAAGGACTTATAAAACTAAGCAGCTGCATTTGACCTCTTGTGCAACCCAGGCAATTCATTTCAAGAGCTATCAAAATGCAATGTCATTTATTCTTCCTTAAAAAAAAAAAAAAAAAAAAAATCAGCCTTAAATTTCCTTGAATAATTTGGTGACTCTTTCATTATTCTGTGTGGGTTTTAAACATATATAAAACAATATTGTTCATTATATTTATAAAGAAGAGATTAATATATTTTCACCTGTTCTTTGGTAACTTGAGTGATTTCGTACAAACCTTTCTGATCTTCAAATCACAGCTATTTCTTTTTTCTCAGTCTTCCAGAGTTTGTATGTGCATAAAACTTATCACACATCTAACTACCATGGTTCTTGCATCAACCTTTCAGTCCGGTCATGCCTTTAGTAAGGCAATCCGCAAACTGATATAAGAAACACTTCAGTCAACAACAAATCACTTACTATGGATAAGCACCTCAGAGCATGTACTGGGTCTGGCTGGGATGGAGTTAATTTTCTTCATAGCATCTCGTATGGTGCTGTGGTTTAGGTCTGTGACCAAAACCAGTGTTGATAACCCATCGATGTTTTAGCTATTGCTGAACAGTGCTTGCACAGCACCAAGGCTTTGTCCATTTCTCATGTTGTCTCCCCAGCAAGTAGGCTGGGAGGGAACAGCTGACCCAAACTGACCAAAGGGATATTCCATACCATGCAACGTCATGCGCAGCAATAAAAACTATGTGCATGTGTGCTGGGGCGTGTCTTTCCAAAGTAGCTGCTGCTCAGAGGGTGGCTGGGCATCAGTCTGCTGGTGGTAGTTGGCGAGTGATTGATTGTGCATCACTTGGGGTTTTTTTCTCCTTCACTTGTTCATCTAGCCTTATGAGATCATCCTTATCATCTTCCCATGAGATTTTCTTGCTTTTGCTTTTCCAGTTCTCTTCCCTATCCCACCGTCAGGGGTGAGTGAGCGAGGGAGGGACTGGCGAGTCAACCCATCACAAATACTCAGACCCGATGAGCTTTTTGTAGATGCATTGGATGTTCCTCATACTGTTCTTTGCACCAATTTCATAAAGGGCAAAGCATGCCCAAACTTTCAGTTTCCTTATGAGCATGCCACCCTAGGTTGCCTGATCTGTAGAGAGAGTAGTTGCACAAGGTGACTATGGAAAACATATCTTCAGGAAAGCTACATATCACACTAAAAAAAAAAAAAAATCCTTTCCTTTATTTGTGATTGTCCACAGGAACACAAGTGAATAATTACAAAGGAATAATCAGTCAACTCAGAGGTGGGAAGTAAAGGGAGTTCAAGAACTGTTTTGCTGAATATACCATCAAATCTGGATGCCCTAAGAAACTGTGTAGTACTTTATGAATACGAAACTGTAAAACCATTGTTTGGAATGCTTAAATAAGATAAAGACAGCTTTTAACCATGCTGGAGGTTCTACTTTCAGAGCCCCAGCAGCCTTGGTCAGTTTGGCAAATCTGTTATCCAGAGGTCACTTGTTTATAGGCACAGGCTCTGCTCCCGAGGCTCTGCTACAACACTGGCTGGCTCTTTGATGTGGGGATATGTTGCCACTCCATCATATCTTAGACCTTAGCTCTGTGAAATCTTTTCACTTGTAGGGTGCTCATCTACAGACAAGCACTTCATCTTGAAAGGATGAGCTGGGAACAGGATCTTCAATGCCTGTGAACTCAGTTTATGTCTTACAAACATCTTCTTGCCCTGGGGACTGCTCCTGGGTGGATGCAGGGCTGAAGGGTCCCTCACTGGGGCCCTGTCCAACACAAACACTCTGCACCCCTAGACTGCCTCAGAAATCATCTTTTCTTTCCAGGACCCACCCACATTGTCAAAGACAGATAATATTTACATCCATCACATCCTTCTAGATGCCTGCAAATGGCCAGGAGTCATAGAGAAAGGCAACACCCTTCCTCCACAGCAATAGCCTTGGTGCCAAAGGCAGCAGGGCCATCATGGGAACTGAATGCTGTCAGCAATGCAGTTTCAGGTCCTGGAGCATTAGTCAGTGTTACCTGCTGCTCAGATGCCCTGATGGATCCTGGGTTCTCTCTCAAATATAACCTGGCACCCTGGGCTGTGCCAGCACTGGTACTGAATGCCACAGTGGCCAGCAAGGATGGGATAACAAGATGCCATAGGGATGATCAGTGTCCAAACTGTTTCCGTATGGCCATTTGCCTGTGAACCAGCCCTGGGAAACAGGCAGAAGACACCAGCAGTATCACAGCATCTATTCCTCACCCTGGCACTTTGGAAACAGGTCACCAACATCAGAAGCTGCATGAGCATCACTGGAAAATATTCACGCTTCCAGTTTTGGGAGGTGCTCGCTACTCCTCCAGATCCTCCTGATCACTGCCTTGTTTGTTCATGTGTCCTTCAGCTCTGTGAAATTTGTGAGGAGGGACCTAAACCAGTGGACCTAGGCTTATAAAAAACATTGAAAAATTAAGTTAAAAGTTCCCCGAGAACAAGAAGCTTGCACCAAGGCTGAGGAGTGACTGAAACACATGAAGATGTTTAGCCCTCTGTTCCTCTGATATGAAACAAAAGTGGCAGCAGCAGATCTATGGATACCTACTGTTTCTCTCTTTTAGACCAATTTCTAACATCTCCTGTAAAAAAACTGACCTTAAAGTTTAGAAAACAGAATAATCAAAAGACTCTCCAAAGCTTAGTGTTCACAGGGTAAAATTACAAGTAAAGGAGAGGCAAGCAAGGGCAACCCAGGGAAGAGAGAAAAAAAGCTCAATCAAGTAAATCTGTCCACATTTCAGTATCCACTTAGATAGGATTTAATTTAATGGCAGTCAATATACTTTATTTCACAGCTGTTTCCCTTACACCCTTTACATTATAAAATAAAGTTTAGTATTAAGAAGTAACTCAGTGTGGGAATTTTTTAGTTTTATGTGTGGCATCCAGAAAATCATATGAAGTAAGGGTTTTTTTAAAGCAATGTGACGAACAATACTACGATTTACTGAGAGAGATGAATATGCCCACAGAGAGTTCAAAAGGAGAGCTGGATGTTTTACTGCCTCAGAAATATAGAAAATGTGACTAGAGAGGTAAAGGCAACTGCATGTGTTCTTCCCACAAACTGAGTAAGATGCTACTTGGAAGAGGGCTCAAAACTCTTTTCAAAGGTAGAAACTGCTCAACCACTAGATGGAATATCCCATCATGAAACAAAAAAAAAAATCTGCCCTTGGAGAATTACACCCCAATTGCTTTTGAAAGGAACAAAAGCAAGCACGTGTATTTCACGCACGCCATGGCCTGCTACTGCCAACACGTGGCAGTCACGCCTGCTTCATTAGATGACAGGAACACCTAATTTGTCAGCAGCAAGATTTATTTATAGTCATCTTCAAGTGTCATAGACATCCTGCTAGTAAGAAAATGCAGTCAATAAATCAACATGTATATGTTAGAATTAAAACAAGTATTATGTGTTGTATATGAAATTAATTTTTATATTATTAATTTATATTCAGTAAATCTACCCTACACACCTACACTGCAATACAGGCTGTAAATCGGTGAATCCTCTAGAAGCAGACAAAAATATATTTCAAAATCATAAGACAAACAGATTAGATGGTGGACAGCCAGGGGAATATTATCTCCAGAAGAACTGAAGGAATTGCATGTTGGTAAAAAATGAGCAGTATTACTGACGGAAGATAAATCTGTCTGTCTTAGTTACAGAGAGGCACAACCGGGAAATAAATGTTAAACTCTATCAAACTCTTACGTTCTGTGGAACAAAGTCAGAAATGATACCTCTCAGTGTGGGAAGAAATGAATAGATGATAATAGCTCTTTGTTTTGGCAGCTCTCCCAGGGTAATGACTGGAGGGTTCAACTTCAACTGGAAAAGCATACCCAACCCATCATTGGAAGAGAAGGAATTCCATGGACCGTAATAAAGAATTATGGGAACAGAGAACTTCTGGACTTTAATAAATCTTATGAACCACAGAGAAACAAATTATCAAAACGTGAAGTCCTCAGAGCATAAATTGCTTGCTTTAAGATGGATACAGGACAAGCGCAACTTCTGCAGACAACAGCATGGGGCAAGGGGAACACAGTTTAACAGAATTACATGAAGGAAATATGCCAAAGGCTGGCAAATAACTCTGATCTAACTTAGAAGAGATTAGACATGTCCAAACCGGTATACAGAGGTTTCTTTTTCTTTTAAAACCAAACAAAAGCAAGCAAACCGAAATGGTAGAGTATGGCAAGTTAGACATTTACAACTGTAGTGATATTAAGGAATCACCCTGATCATATTTAGTAAAATCACCCCAAAAAAAATGAAAAAGATTGCAAAGAAAACAACTACTAAATAAACCTAGGATGACAAACTAGATAAACAGGCAAGCAGCAGTGAGAAGTGATTCAGATACCTTTCTAACAGTAATAAAAAACCCCTCATGGACCAATTGTATTTCATACTTTTAAAAGAAACTCATCAGAATATTAAAACATAAATAGTCATCACAAAAATCAGAATAAACCAGGCCACACTACAATGTCATAAAAAATACTGTTGTGCTCAATATTTCAACTTGCCAGAGCTCAATTAAACACAGAATTTGAGAATTTAAAGTTGCCAAGTTTTTTTGCCAGATACTTCCTGTTCAATTCCCCCTCAGCGAGCACCTCTGGAACGTGTAATCATCGCTCAAATACCGCCGTGTAAGCCCTGAACTATTATTATTCCCTTCAATGCTGCCCCACTGGTTTAGCAGCTAGTGGGACATTCTTCCGGCCCCAGCAGCTTGCCAGCTCCCAACAGGGTCACGCACAGCTTCTGAGTACTGTACTGCAAGGTGGGAAGAAAAGAGAAATATCCCACTTAAACAAGGTTCATTTGGGATGGAGAGCATTTGTGAAAATACTCAGGTCTAAATTACCACACAGTTTTACATACTAGTAAACATTTGTAACTGAGGTCACTTTTTGCTCCTGTTTTCGAATTATAAGTCTTACTGCCACATTGTATTTAGTATTTACAGAAAAAAGGTACTTTTCACATAACAAAAAAAAAATAAAGTTTGTCATCTGACTAGATTTACTTCTGACAAAGTTACATTATGAAGTATGTGCTGATTTTCTACTTTTTTCATTTATAAGACATTCTTAGCACATTGGCACACATGTAAAAGTTGTTTGGGATAAGACTCTTATTTGTTTCGAATTTCACTTCATAAAAGTTAAACATCTGCTAAACTATGCTTTGATCCAAACACAGTATGCTTGCACTAACAATCACTTCTTAAAAGTCAAGATGAGAAGCCAGGTATCTTGACAGAAAAAGCTGCATTTAGGCCTTAGAAATTTTTTTTGATCATTTTATTAAATGTAATGAGCCAGCAGAGAGTACTGTCATATCCCTACACATTTTTTTTTAATGAAAACATGAAATCCCATAATGAAAACATGAAATCTCTCCCATAGAATTTACCTTACTCATAAATTTCTCTCAGATAAAACACTAAAATCCTGCATTAAAACTATTAGCTTTACCTTACTTCAAAGGCTGTCTATAGTAAAGATTTCTATTTGTCACAAGCAAATAAGATCTAGATCTTATTACAGAGCTGGATAGTTCAATTACCAGTCGCTCCAAGCCACGGATACACGGCCTAAGATAGTGCAGCTCTGGCTGCCTTTGGATTTCTACTCTACCAACAGAGAGGACAGAAACCTCCATAATTCCAATTTGTTAGAACTTTAAAGATGAGCATTTTCCTGAAAACATCACCAGGTTTCATCCCAAATACCGAAGAGCCTCCATGAATCCCTAGCTATGCTCAATTTCCAACACGTGACAGAAATGGGTACCAAGCTATTCACTGGGAACCAATTTCACATGAATAGACTTACCACCTGCGGGACTGTCATCTGTATTGTATTTAAAATGCACCTCTGTGGAACGTTTATAGGCCTCTCAACCTCTTTTTCAATTCTTCACCTCATACACACCCTTTAAATTACACAAGGACTATAAAGCCTGATGAGTTCCACTCTGAGATTGTAAATGATATGTATTCATTCAGAGCTTTTGAAAGGTGCCAGCTTTTTTTTGGTCTTTTGTGCTGTATATATCTATTTGCATAGAGAAACCATAGTCAAAATCAATCTCCATTATTCTAGGCGTTTGATAAACACACAACCCAAACCACTACAGCCTGGGAGAGATTACTCAGTAAACAAACGACACAGACAAAAGGTGTGAGAAAAAGATTTCTTATTGCCTAAACTGAAGACAGACAAAGTTGCCTCCCACTGAATAATTTAAGGAACCCAGCCTCAAATCAGAAGCATCCCACAAAAGGTTAACTCGGAACATGTCTACATGGTGGGGTGAGGCAGATGTGTGTGCTCAATGTGCCCAGTTTTAAAAAAGGTTAAAAAGCAGTGCTGGTTTGCAAGTCGTGTCACCGTCTTAGTTAGGTGCTCTGTCTGCACATTTGTCCTATCAGGCTGAACATGTGAGCTTATTGCTCACATATTGTGAGCTGTAAAAACAACAATTAATCAGCCCAATCGATCAACAGTGTGAGCTATCTGTGTCTATGCTAGCTATATTAGCCCATCTATGTTGCTTCCATACAGAAAGTACCTTGCTTCTAGACAACTTCTAACCCAAGAAGACCAAACATGCATAAACCTACGCCTCTTCTTGCGACCTAGTCGCACAGGTAAGCATATAGAGCTAACACCAAAGGTAACATGAAGGTTGCCATTTCTGTTACTGTCAAACATATTTAGAAAAAAACAAGCTTGACAATTTCTTCCTCTTCATGAAGTACACAAATATTCTTCAAATAGAAAGAACATAAGGTAGATATCCTTCCATTTCCATTCCTATTTTCTCCCCTACTGCTTCAGCTTCTGCACCTAGCTAAGGGAGATAACAAAGATGCTTCAACAGAGGACAAGAGGTAAGTTTCAGCACGTATCTACAGGTGTCTTCCCTACACCACGGAGTATGAATTATTTGCACTTAATCTGCAAATTGGAAATCATGGGTGAATCATCAGAACACTTTCCTTGAAGACAGAGATGGCACTATAATGTTACAGACTCTTATTAGTAATCATACGGTGCGGTTTTATGCCAAACGTGCTTATACTGTCCCAAAATTCTAAACATACGTTCCATCACAACGGTGACAGAATTACCAGTTACTCACTAAATGATTCATAAATGACACGGGATTCCCAGCCAAGGGAATTCCACTGCCTGGCCATTGTGGAATGTCCACTGTGAAATCCCAACTGGTGGTTTCAAGGAATTCAAATTATGGAAACCAAAACAAACAGATCAGTAAAACCTACTGGAAGCCAAAGAATATGAAACTATAGACACTCCCCCCCCAAAAAATCCATAGGTTCACTATGATGGAATTACCTTGTACTTGTCAGTGCCAAGTCTCTGCAAGTCCTTGGTTCTCACATTATTCTACTAGCAGACATTATCAGGAACATGTCCTTGTGACAATGAAGGCTACCTGTACATCTCCAGTACAAGAAAAGTGTACAAAACGGCATGAGTACAGAAAAGGGCCACCAAGATGCTTAGGTGCTGGGGTATGATGTACAAGGAGCTCCTGGAGGAGTAAAATCTGGCTACCTAACAGGAGCCAGCCTCTCCTCAGAGGTGCGCAGGGATGACCCGAGAAGAGAAGGATACCAGTTGCAGCGTGAGAAACTCTGATTAGACCTAAGGACAAATTTTCACAGTCTTCACACAGAAGTTGTGGAGTCTCTGTCCATGCAGATATTCATCACTTGACTAGACAAAGACCTGAGCAACCCAATCTAACCTCAGGGCAGGATCTAACATTGCAGTCGGCCCTGCCTGCAGTGGGGAGTTGGCCAAAATGAGCTCCAGAGGTCTCTTCCAACCTAAATCAACCTATTTTATATCTATGGTATAATGAGGAGAGCATTCTGATGATTGTCTGCCAGGAAAAAACACACAACATCCTCACTTCCTCTCCTCACAAGTCCACTGATATTAGAGGTTCTCTCCTGCTCTCTTAGCGTTAATTAGAAGTCACCTGTGACTCTACATGAGCCCTGAGAGACTGTGTTGTAGCACCTGCTCCTGGCCACAGAAGAAGGACAAATGCAAAATGACAGTTTCCACCAGGTGGAACATTAACTTTTTCTGCTCAGCTGTTTAGAGCCCGATCAAGCTCTGCGAGCTTGGGCACAGGTCCTCGCCGATTCGAATGGCATCCAACAGCATTCCTGACCTACAGCCTTGCCTCAACAGCAGCACCACAACTGTGGCACCAGCGACAGCTGAAAATACTTGAGAGACAATATAATAGTACCTTACAAAGATGAAATGGCAACTATAGAGTAAAAGGACGCACTACGCCCCTCTGCGTACAGTTCTCGAAGTCCTTATGGAGTGACTCTAATGGTAGAAGGACCGCTGTAATCAACATAAGGTATCCCTAAAGAGGAAAACCAGATTTTTTTTTGTCAAAATAGCAGTTGTGCTTCTGGTGTCAGGCTTGACCTGAAACATGGGATTCGAGGAATTCAAACATGTCTGTTTTACAGATTTTCATAGTTCAGAACATTCTTTTAAAACTTAGTTTGGTTGGCTTTATAACTGTAAATTCTAGACAAATCAAGGATTCATGTAGTAAAAAGTACTGTTTTATCCAACTAATAGTCTTTCATTTTCATTTCAGAATTTCCAATTACAGTTCCAAAGTGAGGCTGATGAAAACTGACAGTGGTTTTGCACTCTTGAGAACAAAGGATATGGACAAGATGATAATTTATTTTCTTTAAATGAATACTATGCTTTTTTGCAGGGGGCACCAAAAGAGACAATTAATCACTTATATTGATCAGTCTTTGCCTACCTTTCCCTTCTTGTCTTCAAGGAGCACTTAATGATGAAATATTTCATGAGAGATTGTGCTAGCTCACAGTATTTTGCTGCATGAACAAACATGCACGAGAAGGTAAACTGTACAGCAGAAAGTTTGCTAGGTGTAAGATGTGACCAACGCATAGTATATACAAAGATATCATCGAATCATAGAATGGTTAGGGTTGGAAGGGACCTTCAAAGGTCATCTAGTCCAAGCCCCCTGCAAGAAGCAGGGACATCTCCAACCAGATCAGGTTGCTCAGAGCCCCATCCAGCCTGGCCTTGAACATTTCCAAGGATGGGGCATCCACCACCTCTCTGGGCAACCTGTGCCAGTGTTCTACAACCCTCATTGTAAAAAAATTTTTCCTAACATCCAATCTAAATCTACCTCCCTTTATTTTAAAACCATTACCCCTTGTCCTATCACAACAGGCCCTACTGAACAGTCTCTCCCCAAATACACTATTATTAGATACATTACATGCATGCAAACCATTGATTTTTTTTTTCTGTCTGTTTTGAAAGCTGGAGAAGGGATTTATCCCCTTGCACAGAAACATCTGATTATAGAACAGTTCCTCATGTTTCTACTCTATTTTACTAAAAGCTGCTAAAGGAAGAACTGCCTAGTGTTAACAGTTCCCCATGTTTCCTATTATAAAATTCCATTTCCAGCAGCCTTTAACTTTCCTAAGCATTGCCATTTCGGCTAAAATTCTGCAAATGAGACCTTGGTCAAGTAGTTTCCTCTCCCCTTCCTCCTGCTTCCCCTGTTTTCTCTCCATAACCACCTGTTTGCTTTCCACAACTTTCCCATGACTTGCCCAGCTTTCCCTGTGAAACACACCAGAAGTGGAGATGAATCCTAGTTCCCTAAAGAAACTTAAAATCTCTTAACCACAATGAACTGAATAACACAGAAATTCTGCAGAAAATGAGTCTTTAAAAGTAGATTGCTTGTGAATAAAGAAGGTGCCTTAAAGTTGCACATGAAAAATCAGAACATGGTTTTTGAAGCTCAGGACTGTTTGACTTTGCACTGTAGCATCTCCTGCACGGAAGTATCAGCCTGTGGACTCCTCTGTATCAGGTAACATGGATGGAATTCAGCTGCCAAAATTCAGATGTTGGAGGCGTTACCCTCAAGCGGCTTTTAAAGTCAATGAGGAGAAACTGGCACTTCTAAGACGCAATTCATTCAGCCTGGTTTAGACACTCACCTTAGGGTGAGATGAATTGCACACCAGACGTGCCTATTTGCCCTCCTTGATTATAAAGGGAATAACTAGTTCAGATGTAGGTATCTAAAATTAGAGGATATGGATCCCATCTTGTACTTGTATATGAAGTAAGTCAAACTAATTATATTCACCGTTTCAATAACAGATATTAATTTCTATCTAAACATTGTCCTGCCTACATCCTGAGGCCATCACAGATAAAATAAAGCATCACTCCTCTGTTTGCTCCATGCAACCCACTAGAGAACAAAGGCTGAACTGCTTGACGCAAACCTCAAGAGGATGAAAAGGGAGGGGAAAATTGGACAGAGAGTTATAGGATCAAGGGAACGTGACAAAAAGAAAAGGAAGACATGAGAAAGCAGTGTTAAAGAGTAGAGAGTGAAAACTGCTGTTTCACTGAATGGTACTCACTGAATTGGTATGCATTCAATCTTTAATATTGGTTTTAGCACTCCATGCTTTATTAAGTGCCAACTGTATGTACCTGCATTCAGTATGGGCTTTTTGTTTGTGCATCCTCCTGGGTGATTTCCACAATGATGTTTTATAACAATAATTTCTCAAAATACCTTTATATTTTTGTTTGTCGCTATTTCAAAGTGTGGATCTGACATGCTAAAACCAAAGGTGTCAAGACTAGGACCCAGCTTGAATAGGCAAGAACCTGCTTTTTCACAACAGTCCTTGTTTTAATAGACATTTAACTATTCAGTGCAGAAGTCCTATCACCTCAATGGTACTCAGCACTACTACGGATCAGATCCACCTGAATACAGTAGGGTACACCATCTTTCCAAATTAAACAGGCAACAAAGGCAGAAGCACCCCAAAAAATAAGGAAAAAATCCTTGATTGTGAATGGCATGAGTCCATTGACTCATTTTATTTTTTGAGATTTTTTTTTCTAATTTAAGGGAAAAAAAAAACATGAATAAAGAAAGTTATCAATTCTTCTGCATCACAGAAGTCAGAAATGAGATCCCACTCTTCCCTACCAGGATCTACCCTTCCACTGACATCCAGCCGGGCTGATCAGGAAGGCACCAGCAGCCTTATTGGTCCCAACTTTCTAGACTGTCATTTGATTTTTTAAAGGACAAAATGAAAAGGAGATTGCTCTTCGTACTGGTGTTTTCACAGCCACCAAACCTGCAAAATTAGCAGCACAGAAACAGCGGCTGATGTTAAACTCATGCAGGAGACACTGACTACTTTCATGCCACAGGTGTCATTATGTAGATTTTCACAGGACGGTATTTTTTAACTCTTAAGAATGCAAACAAAGTGAATGTTTTAGCATGCCATGCCTCTTCCTAGAAACATATTTTTTTAAAATAAGCACTGATTTCCTCATTAGGTCACAGTATGGATAAAATTTGAGCAAAAAAAAAACCATTCTGCATTTAATTATTTGACCATGATAGTTTAAGAGAACCTCTTTCCTCTGTAAACCAAAATTAAACTAATAAATCTCTATTCCTAAGGCATTATGCCTACATTACAGAGTACCAAGAATTATACTGCAAACATAATTACCCTTTCCCATTTACACTTCCCATAAAGTAAGTACAACCAGGATCAGCTGTAAACATCCTCATTCAATCTTGCAAAGAACACAGGTGAACAATTCCATTTTTACTTTCAACCAAACAATGCAGAAATGTGAAGTTACACATACAAAGTAAATTGAGTTGAGGGTTCGTATTTTACCATTTAACATGGCTGACTGTTTGACCTTTTTCTACATTTTATTCTTCTCAATCAGTCAAACTGCTCATGTTCTGTGTTATTATAAGCTCTGTTTTGCACAGGGTGAAACATTTGTTCCTCATCTTTCTGCAAAATGTAATGTTACCTGTGGGCTCTGAAGCACAGTTCCTTCAACTCTTCTAATACAGAAGTCAAAGAAGAGTAACTCAAAGAATATGAAAGTAGAGAAGAGACATCAGATCTTGGTCTCACCACCACTTTCTCCACACAACATTTATTCACATTCAACATGTCTCCTGAATGTGTGTGTTCCTCTCTGAGATAAGGTATAATTACTCCACAATCTAACTTTCCTTGGATGTAGCCTAATGCTGTTTCCCTTTGCTTATTTTTATGCTAATACTGAACCCTAATTCATTTTTGTTCCCTGCCAAATCATTGTAGAATAACAGTACATAGGTTTCCTTGCCTTCACGTATTTCATATGTTGAAGGCAAGCTGAGTCGAATTTAATCAGGGGAAAGAAAAGTAGTAAAAACAATGGGTGTTGCTGATGATAGCAGTTCTAGCATGCTCAATACCAAGGCCAACACCAAATTATCAGTGTTTCTTGAAACGGAGGAAGTAACAAGTAGGAAGAAAATGTCCTCTTCTTTCATGGTGATTACATTGACACATTATGGGCAAGAATCTAGCTACTGTCATTTATGTTTTAGCCAACTCATAACTGGACTGAAGTAACTTGTCTGGTCTTGACCATAAAATACCAAAAGCTCCAGATTCATAGAGTAGCATACATTGTGAGAAAGACTGCTAAACAATCACGCCCCAAAGATATACAATTTTCTTTGTCCTCCTGTAGTCAACTTCCTTCTCCAAAGTTCAAATTCAAGTCACCATCTTAATTTTTAAAGTTGCCCTTGGGTGGAGATCGGTCAATGAGGTGCTGGAGCACGTCCAAAGAAGAACAAGAAAGCTGGTGAAGGGTCTAGAACACAAGTCTCATAAGGAGCAGCTGAGGGAACTGGGGTTGTTTAGTCTGGAGAAGAGAAGGCTGAGGGGAGACCTTGCTGCTCTCTACAACTGCCTGAAAGGAGGTCACAGCAAGGTGGGTGTTGGTCTCTTCTCCCAAGTAACAAATGATACAATGAGAAGAAACAGCCTCAAGTTGTGCCAGGGGAGGTTTAGAGTGGATATTAGGAACAATTTCTTCACCAAAAGGGTTGTCAAGCACTGGAACAGGCTGCCCAGAGAAGTGGCGGAGTCACCATCCCTGGAGATATTTAAAACACGTGCAGATGTGGAGCTTAGGGACATGGTTTAGTGGTGGACTTGGCAGTGCTAGGTTAACAGTTGGACTTGATGATTTTAAAGGTCTTTTGCAACCTAAACGATTATATAATTCTATGATAATGTCCAAGACATGACAACTTTGTAGGGACATGACTTCGAAAGGATCAAGTAAAAACTGGTTTCTTAGTATGGCACGGTTTTCTACAGCATGATGACAATTATCATTCTTTTCATTCTTCTATTTCACTGCACCTTCTTCTGTGTAGAGGCTTTTGCTGGAAAAAAAGAGACTAGAGGAGTTCATCTGGCTTCCCTGATTTAACCCCAGACACCCATGAAGAGAGGCAGTACAACACAAACTTCATTGAGACCAGAAAAGCCATACCTGTAGCTTCAAGTCTAAAGGAGCTGGACTGCTTGTTTGGTTTTTATGTAAGATTTTTTATGCCATATTGGCTCTCTTCAAGGCAAGTAACTAACAGCAAGGAAAAGTATTTGCTACCTGAAAAAAATAACTTAAGAATAGCAAAACAGCTCATCAGATAATTTTTAACCCGGAGTATCACATGAATAGGTGTCTTCAAACTGCCAACTGTCATGCTAGTTATGTGCCAAACCATGTCTCTCTCATAGCAAAAGCCATGACCATTTATTAAACATCTCAAATTTTCAAAATTATCAGTGTTAAAAGCATACTTTTATTTGGCCTTTAAAGCATTCTTGCAACCATGCACTACAGCCTACCATTCATGTAATAAAAATACAATACTTCAAATAATGTCTTTTGAGAAATGTTATCATAACCTTCAACATATTAAAAAAATGTATTGAGTGGCTTTAGCTGTGTATTGAAGGCTTTGTTTATTCTATTTCTTAAAAAAATCAGGGTGGTAGAAAGCTACAGAAACAAAAGAAGTTTGTGCTCTCGGAAGATGACTGACTGCAGGTAGTGATGATGACATACCCGTGTATCTCCACATGCTGAAGCACAAGCTCAACCTGTTATCAATAGTAGAAGGATTGGTTCCCTGACCAAAAAAAAGAAAAAAAAAAACCCCAGTATTTTGTAACAGGAGTTACAACCCTATCATTTCAGAAGCCTTGCAATTATCAAACTTCACTTGTATTTTAGGGACAGAACTTGATAACAGCAAAAACATCCTCCAGCTTCTTCAGGTATGAGAACTGAACCCCACATCCCATACAACATTTCTGGTTTGCTTTGGCACTGTAGACTTAGCAAGGCACCTGAAAGAAAAAGGAACTCACACCTGGATTAAAGACTTATCTCACCTTCCTCGCCATTCATCTGGACTCATCAAGATACTCTGTTCAGTTTTGAGCCCCCCCAACATAAAACAGATGTCCATAAGCTGGGGTGAGTTGAGCATGGAGCCCCAAGATCCTCAGGGGCTGGTTCTCTTGCCCTGAAAGGAGAGGCTGGGAGAGTGGGGCTAGTTCAGCCCAGGGAAGAGGTGACCTCAGAGAGGACCCATCATCTGCCTACCAATATGCGTGCGAGGGTCACCAAGGAGAGCCAAGAGGCTCTTCAGTAGCACATGGCAGGAGCAGGACAGGCCAAAAATTGAAAGAAGAGATGTTCCAACTTTGTACTAGGAGAAACTTTCTCAGACGTAGGGAGGGATGTAGCTTGCCACAGAAGCTGTGTACTCACTGTTCTTGGAAGACTTCAAAACTCAACTGGACACAGTCCTGAGCAACTCAGGCCTGAACTCAGAGCCGACCATGCTTGGGGCTCCCTTCCAGCCTGACTTATGCTATGATTCCCTTCTGTTTTATCTGGCTTTTGGAAAGCAGAAGAGGGTCTGTTCCTGGTTGAGGTCACCTGCAGCATCAACCTCAGCTCGGCTACCCAACAAAATGAAATACAAAATTTCCTGGTTTAACAGTTCTGAAAAGCAGATTTCTTTTTCTTTTCCCTATACATATGTAAACATAAGCTCACTTTTTTTTTTCCTTTTACAAAAGAAGTTGGTGTTTAAAGTTTTCAATAATACATTTCAATACCAAATGCAAGCATCTTTACACTAGGGTCAAGTTCACACATATACATCATGTCTATTTTTAAGCAAGTGCTAGCCATTTTCTGTACAGCTAATATATATATTAACACACAGAACCACCTTCTGTAACCGACAGATTTCTCAGCCTGAACCAAACACCTGAGAGAGCAACAACTTAGAACATTAGTTGAGGTTTTTTTTTAAATCCAAGTAGCACTGACATCTTGTTGCACGGCTCACGCTGTTGAAACCTGAGCAGCATTAACCACGGCGGTTTTAGACGAAATCCCAGGTACCCCATACCCTGCTGTGACTGACCTTCACGTCGAAAGCCTCTACCGCTCACTGCTCACGGGGCCCTTCGAACCGCGCCGCGGAGCAGGAGCTGCGGGGTGGACCGCAGGAAAGCGGTGTCAACCCCTTCTCCCTTCTCTCCCTCCTTTACTACCGTCCGGGAAAAGCCGGCGCGGAGCCAACCCACCGCTACGGAAGAGTAAAAGCTGTTCGGGCACTCCATGAAGCTGTTTTGGGCCAGGAAGGTTGGGGACGGGGGTATGCGGAGGCGGCTGCGGAACACCCGCTCTCCTCCTCCGAAGGGACAAAAAAAACCCTCACACCACCCGGCCCGCAGCCGTGCCCTGCTCGCCGACCCCACGCACGGCGCCTCCCGCCCGCCCTCCCGCCTCCACCCCACGCCGGGGTCGCGCTTACCGCGGGGCCGGCGAGCCGAGAGGAGAAGCGGGCGGCGAGGTGCAGGCGGGAGCGGCACCGCCGCCTCCCCGGGGCTGCCGCTCCTTCTTCTTCGGGCGCCAGTGGGGGAACGCGGGGCGCCGCTTGGGCGCGGAGGAGGGCGGGCGGCGGCGGGGGGAGGCGGTGGCCGCCGACCCCCCCTCGGGCTCCGAGTCCTCCGACTCGCTGCGACCGAAGAGGCGCTGGAAGCGGCCGCGCCGCGCCATGCCGCGCTCCGCGGCGGCGGGGCGGGCGGCGGGGCTGTGCGCGGCGGCGGAGGAGCCGGTACCCTCCCGCCGGCAGCCGGGGCAGGAGCGGCAGTGGCAGCGCGGCGCGGCCGGCGGTTTCGGGCTCTCGGCGGGCATGGACGGGGCAGCGGTGGTAGCCGCCCGCCTCGGTGTATGCGTTTAATAAGGTGATTCCCTCCCTCCGTCCGTCCCTCCCTGCCCACCGCCGGTCGCGTCGGTCCCTCCCCGCCGCGGGAGCCGCGCCGCTGCAGGCTGCCCGCCGGTCGCACAGGAAGGGAGGGAGGCGGCCCGCCTGTGATCTGTGCCCAGGGTGCCCATTAAGGGGCCATTATCTTGTTATTGTTGTTGTTTTCGGCTAAGCCTCAGGTGTGCCCCGCGCCCCGGACACTTGTGCAAGCGGCGGGGAAAAGCTGCGCGCACGGCCGCCCGCACCGCGCTGGGGCAGCGCCGGGGGCTCCGCATCCTCCCCGCCGCCACCTTCGAACCGGACCGGACCGGACCGGAGCGGGCTGGCCTCCCGCTGCGCCCTCCCGGGGAGCCGAGGGGGCTCTTGAGGAGCCAGCGCAGCCCAAAGCCTGCAGCGCTGCTTTTTCGTCCCGGTGCCCGCCACATTAATTAATGAGCCGCTTATCCCTCTGCCTGGGAATGAGTTGGCTTGAACCGCCCTGCCGGTTCTTTATTCGGCCGAGCAAGCGATTTCGTGGGGAGGCAGAGAGCCGTTCCCCGCGGGAAGGGTCAGGCTGGGACGGGCACTTTTGATGGCTTGCAGCCGGAGGGGGAACATCTTAGGGCGCCCAGATAATAAATGAGATAGATAATAAAAATGTTGGAAGGCTGTGTGCTGGAAAAACTTTAAATTCGCGCTTACCAAACGGTCATAATCGGCTGACAATTGACAGACGCTACGTAAAATGAGATGGACATAAAATAATGCAGTGATTTTTAAGGCAGAAGGACATGGATGCGAACAAGGAAGGGGAAGATAAAATACAGAAGGGGTTTGGCGGAGCAGCTCAGCCCTACCGATCCCGCTGTTTTACCCAAAGCAACATGTACACATGATTGGGGGACTAATTCTGTTGTTTTCCTGCATTTTGTGTAATTTACTTGGCTAGTGATTAACTAAATACATTAACCTACGAATAAAGTGGGGTTTTTTTTCCAAAAATTAAAATAGATGATGAGTACTATGTAATATATCTCATGACAAAACTAGCCGGAACCAGAACAGTAGACGGTTGTACCCTCAGGAAATGCATAAGGGATCAAGAAAAAATGTCCGTTTCGGTCCAGCAGTTTATATAAGCCTGGAAGTCATGGAATTGCAGAATACTTGAGGTGGGAACGGACGTCTGAAGGTTGTCCAGTGCAGCCCCACTGCTCAGGCAGGGTCAGCAAGAGCAGGTTACTCAGGACCATGCCCAGCTGGGTTTGAAGTACCTCCAAGGGCAGAGACAGGAGACCTGGTGATGAAAGGTCACTATCCTTGATGGATGGTTAGGAGGAAAACAGGAGGCCCTCTTTCCTGTACCTGGATAGGATTTTTGGACACCGACTATACACTGTAAAGATCCAAATAGGTATACCTCTTCTCTTATTTAGCCTAAAATTACTCCCTTCTGTTTCCTTGAGTAAATATCCACAACTGGCATAACCATGGCATTTTATGACACTCGCTGATGAAGAAGCCAGTTAAATACATGATTAAGCATTTGCACTACATTTCCATTTAGGTCTCAGTTGTAATCAGGGTTCTGTCGTGGCAGAGCAAAGGTGAATAAATTGGTGTTGGTCAGCCACCTCAGCCAAAGAGCACTGGGGAGAAAGGAGCCTGGGCCACTGCAGTCCCGGTTTCTCCTCTCTCTGCCACTGTACCTACTACATGTACCCACAGTTCTCAGCAGGCCAGACAGCTGAGGGTATGTTCAGCAGACCCGTGCTACTTCATTCCACATGCACACACACAAGGACAGACATATATGGCCTGAAAATGCACAGTTTAAATCACAGAACAGAAAAAAGGAGCAGTGCAAGGCACATGCCATGTAAAATCCTTTTAGATTATCTCAGCAGGGTCTGGATCAGCATTAGCATCATTGACTACCTAGAAAACATGTAGAATTGTTTCTCTGGAGTGACAAATGTAAGAAATAAGCATGCAACATCAGCTTTGAGGTATCCAGCCTTTGTACTTCAGTGCTAACATATACTACAATATCCTGATACACAAAAGTAGGTGAAGGGGATTTGGTTGATAATATTTGTTTAAACTTTAGCCAAAATTAAAGTCTGGGTGTTAAATATGGCAGTATCAGAACAACCTGTGATCTCAATCCAAACGGATTTGTGGAGGTTCAGTACTTGTAGTAGTACTTATTCCTAGGCTTATTTAGAATATTTGGACCTCTTCTTTCAGGAAGGGCATTTTAAAAACCATTAGTTATGATAGAAAAATTCATTAGAATTAGCCAGCCATTTAGGAAACTTTAAATGATGGTCATGTTTATGTCAGCAGACCTGACACACGCAACAGAACAAGTCAGTCTAGCTTTTATCTGAACCAACGCAGTTTTGCAACAGTTTGTAGTAATTCATATCATAGAAAGATATTATGCAACAAATTATCTTTCTCCTGTTTGGTTTCATTCCAACATGGTGAAAAAGAAGATGATCGGATATCTATATTAGACTTAATCATATTCAGTATCCACCTAGCTTGATGGCACACTGTGTGTGAGATTTACAGAAAAGCCCAAAGCATGCTAATTTTGGAATTATGATGAGAATCAGACAAATGCAGACTCATAATCTGCAAAACTGTTGCAGAAACTAAATAACACTCCAGTTGAGATAATACTATTTATTCAAATTATTGATCTTCCCTTTATATTGTTTCAAAACAGAAACACTGTTCTAATATAAAACTGTTCCAATATGTGACACAACATATGTTAAAAAACACTCTAAAGGCCATAAGCAAATTATAGAAAAAGTAGGAATGGACTATCATCAGCGTTGTTGCCAAATATTTTATCTTCTGATACAACAGAGGTTTGAAATTTTCTCCAGAAACAGTACATGCAAGTGAACATTTGAGATTCAGACGATTCTCTCTCAGAATTATAGGAAGAGTGGTTTGGATTCCCACACTTTGGAGCCGGTGATAAAAGAGCAATACAGTATGCAGGGGTCAAAATCCTGCAAGACCCAAACTATCATCCTGAAATCCCACACTCATTTGACACCTAGCCCTACAGGCACCGAAATTCCAGGGGTGCCTCCTTGTTTGTCTTGAAATGCCCCAGGTACTTAGGGATTCACCTCTCCACATGCCCAGAACTGCCTCAGTCTTCACAGGATTGAGCATTGGGTGTCTGCTTCTTGCCTCAGTCTGACAAGGAGCTAAAAACTACATATTGCTTGGCCTAAATCTCTCTGGGACTCCCTGTGGTTGGCATATTTAGGTCTTGTTTGACACACATAGTAATGCCAGGCTCTGTACAAAATGCTGTACTGGCTTCTATTTTTATTTTTCCAAGAGTTCAAGGTACGATGTAGAAATAATGATGTGGAAATGGTAGCCTTAATTCAGGAATATCCTACCTACAAGGGGACATTCTACCTCACAGTCATATTACCACTAAAGTTTTATTTTTGGCCTAACAAGACTGGCTACACCTGAAAACAGAAGAAGCGAGTCCCACTCGCTTCCCACTTGAAAAGCCATAGTTACATATCCTCAGTAAATTCTCAGACATGGTGGGATGTGGGTGATTGTTCTTGGTGGTTAAAGTCAGTCTGGAATAAAAAATGGAAAATGCAACAAAATATTATGACTAGGGAAAGCCAAGGCTAGGAACTAAATTAGCTTAGGAACATCCTAGCCAGAATTGGAGCCACAGCAATAGGTAGGAAGCCAGAGAAGCCACGAGACCCTTAAAAAAAAAAAAGCGGGGCAAACCCCATAGAGGTCAGCAAGTCCATGTCACAGGGAGAGGCTTTGGAAAATAGCAACCAGAGATGGAATGAGACTAGGACTAAGGGATCTGGAAGCAAGAGCTGAGGATTTTGGTTTCAACCAAGAAGTACATTTGGAAGCCAAGAAAAATTAGTGGGATTGCCTTACGTACCTGGTAGGTGGGGCAAAACATCAGTCAGGCTCAAAGGGCAATCTTCACTTAGTCAACGCTATTGGCGTGCCAGTTGCCGTGAATTACCTGGGTCTGTCTGGCGGCCATGTGGCTGGATTGCCTGGGGACACACAGGTAAGCATGCAGGCACTGGAGCTGAAGGAGACGGAGGCACCTCAGGCGCCAAGGGACATTTTGGAGTGGGGATGAATTTACATATCTCGTGCTCTGAGTTTCTTCTTATACACACTGTGTGATTATTTCAGGCAGCACTTTAGCTTTGTGTGTTGGAGGCTTCCAGTCTCATTTCACGGTGTCTTGTTCCCCTCGTGGTCCAGTTTGGGATCTTTGGCATTTAACTCCATCTGCAAGCTGGTGCCTCTGTTGAAAACACGCCATGCCCATCTCTTACGTGCTAGTTATTGATCAGATCAAGCCAAAAACTCCTGTGACCCTTGACAGGGTCAAGATTTCACCTTTATTCTTCTGAGAGCTTTGACTTAATTTGTAATCTGATTATTCATGGATAGTTCTGTTGAACCCATTGATACTCAAAGTAAGATTTTTATTTCTTAAACTGTGTATTTCATAACAGATAGGAGTAGATAGAATTTCTAAAGGAAAATTAGCATATTTGATTATTCAATTCATTATTAGCATGTTTTCTTATTGGTGTTGTAAAATGCAAACTATTTATCTGAGCCTCTGAGTTGCATATATATTCACATAGATGGAAGCTGTCGTATAGATCTCCCTGCGACCCACACGCCTCCTGTCAGCTACTCAAACAAGGGTCCTGCAACTCATCTGTAGGTCTTTAAAGAGGCTTTGGCATTGGAATCCTACAGCTCAAGGGAAGGAAACAAAGTAGGTCAACACGTAGTTCATGGGGTTGTATAAGGTCAGTGCTTACCCATTAAAAGTGTCCCACAATGCGGCCAAGGTGTAGCATGGGATCTTTAACTATAACGTAGAGAGTTTTACTGTGCTATCCACAGCCATCCTGTGGTTTGGTTTTGGGTGGTTTTTTTTAATATAGACGTGAACTACTGTATTAGTTGCTACCTCCATATCCTACTCCCATCGTGGTGCTAACAGTGAGAGTGCTCTGTTTGATTTTAATGCCAGCTAGGTGCAGCCCATGAGCCCAGGCAGATAGCCAAATAGATTTCAGTTACGAAATGTTCTGGAGTTCCCAGTGTAGGACCTCACTTTTACTCTTGCTAATACAACCATGGTAGTAGTTTTCATTCCTTCCCCAATCAGTTCACAGAAAAAAAACACCTGTCTCATAGAAAACATTTCTTTCAAGGGTTTCCATCTCTGTTGCCTGCTAAGTACTTTTCTCATTCTTTTAATGACGATCCAATGTTGATTTTTCCTTAGTGGTAACTACCTTTCATGGAAGTGGTGTGTTTAGAACAAAGCCAAGACAACACCTATATCCCACTCCAGTCTTGCTCTGAGTATCCAAGTATCATGTTCTTCTGTCTCTCCATAAAAGATGAATTTTTCCTCTGTACATTTTTCATCTCATAGCTTCTTCAAAACTTTCTGTCTTTGGACTTGCCAGTTTGCATAGAGTTTACAGAGAGATTCTGTGCCTGGTCTTAAGCTGAATACTAAAATCTGTAAAACACTGTATATACACTATGTTTTTCATACCAGCTCCCTCAATGTCAACATTGGTCCACTATGGCATTTGTTTGGTACCTGAGGTTTTTCAATAAGTAGATTTTTCCTTCCTGAAACTGTAACAGGGGAAGACAAAACAGCTCTGAGAAAACAGGTTCTGTAACTAGACTGAAACAAATGCTGTGGATACTACTCAGAGGAAAGAACATGCCACATTGTGGCAAATTTTCTTTTTCTTTCCCATCTTGGTGGTTCTGTAGACTGATTCCGTGAAAGCAGGATGCCACTGATTGGCAGCATCATGCTACTCTGTGCATGGGGGGCTCCAGGGTCCTCTGGAGTTTGATTTTTTTTTTAAAGATTTTAAAACGTAATGTTATTTCTAGCACTCTGTTCTCCTGTAGTCACGCAAAGAGTCACTATTTAAAGGTACACTAATAAGGCCACAAATGTAAAAATACCAAAATTAACATAATAATGAGGCATTAGGAATATAATACTGGCAAATTGTTAATTTACTGCTTATTATCAAGATATGCTTATGTTTTCCTGAGTAGGTATAGCTTTGCTGAAATGTATGTATTTCCAGGGTAATATTTCATGGCTTTGGTTCTCTTTCTGCTTTCCAGTTTTCCATTAGTTACTGCACATAGTACTGCAACAGTTTTATGGTTGCTCAAAAGCTGTATCTCATGTTCTTATTTTGCATCATGATCTAAATTTTAATTATTCTCTAGGTTGAAATTAATTTGGAAACCTCTCACCTTAGAGAATAATTTTTAATTTAAGTTTGACTAACTCAGCAATACCATCTATTGTATTTTAATCATATTCTCACAGAAATCTATCAGCCAGCATGGCTTGAGTTAGGATAGGATCTCTTTTAGTTTTTAAGAAGGAAGGCAGAAGCTACCATTAAATTTAAAATTAATTCTTTTATAGAGATTTCAAGTATATTCCTTATCAGTAGCCCTGGAAATTAAAACCGTAGTTATTGGTTATTTATTATTATTTATACCGACTAAGAGATGAGCTGGGAAATGTGGAAGCATGCAGGAAGGCAGGTTTCTATCTGCAGCAATTTACAGTCTAAAACCAAAATGCTAAAGATTGAAGCATAAGCAGAGCTGATTAAATTTCTATGGGATATGAGTGTCCTGTGACAAATTCCAGAGCTATCCGGTCTTCTGTAACCTAGTTAGGTGCTAAAGAATCTGCAATTAAATATTAAGCTGACCAGATGTAATTAAAAGCATAACTGTTCCTATATATCTGCAGATAATACAGGAGCATTACTAGGAAATTAAAACTGTCTGTTCATAGTTATGTTTACCAGTCACTTCTTCCTCCTCTCTCCAGTGTATTACAAAGCCCTTTCGTCTGCTTGAAGACCCTGTGAAATCCCGTCAGCCGGCACCGCTCTGTGCAGCCGTCAGTTCTGTCCTCTTCTCAGGTGAATCTAAACCTTGCACCGTCCCATTGAAAGTGATCCAAAAGAGAAGGTGTTGAAACAGCCTGGTGAAGCAAACTGGTTATCGAGAGTCCCGGGGAGTAGGAGCATGAAGTGGCAGAGCTGTTCGTCAGCGTTTGGTTTTCCCATGATCATCAGTTGCGATCCCAGAGAATAAGGATGTAATATTTAAAACAAGCACAGAGAGTGACTGTGAGAATGCAGGTCAGTGAATTTCTACCATCAATAAACAATAATTAGGGAGTTATCTACTAGCTGGTCTACAAAAAAAGTAGATGAAGGAGGATGAGTAAGCTGAAATTTATTCAGTCTTTATAACTATGCCCTTCCCAATAGGTTATCAAGGAAACTATATACCTACGGGTTAAGAGAAAAGACGGCTGTCGTAGACCAACAGAAAGAGTAAGAATAATCAATATGAGATGAAACAAGCAATGGACTGCCTTAGACATCTCTAATCAGATTGTTCTTTCAAATATTTATCGATGAGCTATGGTATGTACCAAGACAGTAAAATTCATGTGGGACAGAAAGTTTTGGAAGACAGCTAAAATTAGAGAAGTTCATGGGGAATTCCAGGGGCATGCAAGGAAAATCTCAAACTGGCTGGAACCAGCACCTTAAGGATGAAGTAATGGGTAACAGTGGCTGAGACTCCCTTCCCTTGGGGCCAGAGCACACACCTGCAGGTCAGGCCTGCTGTCAGGAAGCTGATTGCTTGTCCTGGGCCCCAATGTGGGACACTGCAGAGGGACCAATGGGGTCTTTGGACCATTACTGTCTGTTACTGCCTTTGCACTATTACTGACTATTTCTTCTCACTCATCTGGCCACAAGCACTGCTGCCAAAAGAGACCTTGAGCAGATCAAAGATGAATGTTGTGCTCTAAGCTGTGGTAAAGGGGCCAAGGTTTTGTTCCTTTTTGATCTTACCTGTCAAGGAAATGGCTCAGTAGGAGAGGATGCATCTTGAAGATCAAAGCCACAGCGGCTGGTGTCACGGGCAGGGCCTTTGGCTTCTATGCCCATGGATCACCTTCTAGGAGCAAGGACTGGTGAGGAGTGAGGGCACCAGCATGAGAAAGAGAAGCAATAACATCTTTCCCAACAGTCTTGCTAATCTATGGAGAAAGGCTTTTAAGCAGGTTCATCCGGGTATGGAGATCAAAGCCTAAAAAGAAGTGGAGAAACAGGTTGATTTTAAGATGCTAAGGGAAGTGAGGAAGGTACGTTGCAGAGTAAAGACCTGGACTTCAGGAGAGTGGACTTCAGCTTAGTCAGGGAACAAGTAGGCAGGAATCCCTGGGGAGCCAAGAAATAAATAGATCTTATTAGAGCTGATCTTCAAATAAAATCTCCTTGAAGCACAAGAATGGCCCATCATGACTGCACAAGATAGGCAGATATGGCAGGAGGCCAGGTTGGCTGAAGAGGAAATTTCTAGCTGAGCTCAGACACAGAAAGGAAGTATGCAGAAAGTGGAAGCAGGGACAGGCTAACAGGAGGTCTGTCAGCATCACTCAGGCATGCACGAGTCAAATTAGGAAAGCCACACGGCTGGGTTTGAAACCACCAAGCAATTTGGAGGGCAACATGAAGGTAAGCAGGTAAGCTTACTTCTACAGGTGAGCAGCCTCAAAAGAAAGATGAAGGAAAACATAAGCTTGCTGCTAAATAGTGCAGGCAAGCTAGAAAGGACATAGTGATAAACTATGTGGAAAAGGCTAAAGTACTTAATGCCTTCTTTGCCTTGTTTTTTACTGGCAAGGCCAGGTCTCTGTGCCTAGTAGCAAACTGAGGGGAATGAGGAACTGCCTATTGTAAAGGAGGATCAAGTTAGGGATAATTTAAGTAGCTATGGCCTCTTTGTGAGGCTCTTTAGCATCTTGGAAAGGCTTTATCATCTTGGCAACTAAGGGAATTTCCCAGTTGCTGGTAAAAGGCAAATGTCACATCAATATTTTAAAAAGCCAGTAAGGAAGACCTATAACCTGGTCAGCTCCTGGGAAAATTAAGGAACAAGTTTTCCCCATTTCAGGCACATGAAGGACAGAAGGATGACTGGAAACAGCCAGCAGAGATTTATCAAGATCAAATCATCCTTGGCCAACCTGATTGCCTTCTATGATGAAATGGCTGCCTCTGTGGATGAAAGGAGAGTTACAGATGTAGCTTATCTGAAGCAAGACTTTCAACACAGTCTTTCATAGTATACTGGTAGCTAAACTGAGGAGATGTGGACTAGATGGGCAGACTGCAAGGTGCGTGAAAAACCGGCTGAGCTGCTGGGCTCAGAGAGCAGTGGTTAATGGTTCAAGGTCGAACTGGAAGCTGGTTACTAGTGGCTTTCCTCCAGCATCAATACTAGGGCCAGTGCAGTTCAACATTTTTATTATTGACCTGGATAGCGAGCTGGAACACACACTTGCCGGGTTTTTGGATGAAAAGAACTAGGGTCGGGGAGTGGTTGATACGCTAGAGGATTGGGCTGCCATTCAGGATCCCAGCAAATCAAGGAAAAATCATGGAGTTCAATGGAGGCAAACGTAAACTCTCATGCAGTGCAGTGGAGGCGGAGCAAATACTGGGCTGCACTGGCCACACTGCGGCCAGTAAGTCAAGGGAAGTTATTGTTTCCCCCCGGCTCAGCACTGGTAATTACACTTCCTATGGAATCAGATAGACTTTAGGATTTTTACTTTTTCCTCATCAACACTAACAAACATCCTCATATTTGATATGCATCGTGTGCTTACTTTTTTTCCCTGGGAAATCAGTGATTTAACAACTACCTTATAAAACAGTTGTGCAAATACGACAAAGACCAAAAAAAAACCAGAAAAACTTGCATCCGATATTGATTTTAAGTTCACCAAAAAGTCTTTGTAAATGTAAATTTCCTTATGTACTTCATTAGTGGAGAAACAAAGATATATCAGAGCTTCAGAACTGGAGTTGTCAAGACTTTATTCCTACGAAAGTATCAAAGTGACTTTGGAATCACTGAGAAAAATTATTTCCCTGGGTAAAACTATTGAAGATCATCCAGTCATTCCACACAAAATGATTTTGCCTGGAATAGAGAAATCCTGTATTTTATTACAAATCAACAATATTTCCTTCCAGAAAGCGAAGAGAGAAACCATGGTCTAGGCAGTTATGGTCAGATGTAATAGCCACAGACCATTAGGTTTACTGAGAATAGAAAATTACTTTTCTGAAGCCGTGGTGACTTGTATGGGCAGGGAATCTGGCCTGCTACACCTGCGCCACACTTAGCACTGTGTTATCCGTGAACCCATAGGATATTTGATACTTTATTTCGTAAGTTAGCCAATAGACTAGGTTGTAACAAATATGTGTAGATGACAGTGTCTTAACTCAGATGCTTGAAATTATGCAATGTAAAATAGAAAAAGGAATTAAATCCTTATTGAAAGGATTTTAATACAAAGCTGTACAGCAAGAAGTCTTCTTACCAAGGTATAAAATATTAGTGGTCGATAAACAGCAGTTAATGCTAGTTTCAGTTCTGAGAGTTACTAAGTACTGGGTGACACATGGGTGCTTAGCGTCTTCTTGTACTGAGGACTGGAATGCCCTTGTCTCAGAAGTTCACATTCCAACACTATTAACAGGATGTTTTTGTTCAGATTAAGGGTGAAACATATTCTTGCCTAAAAATAAACAGTCTAAAGGCTGTTCCAGTAGCCAACCAGCACAGGATTACTATATCATCCTCCTTATATTTTTGTTTAACTTCCTGGACATGTATGATTCAGCACTAAGACAGTGTTAATCCTCATAAACAGCTAAATTTATGTATCAAATATAGATGGAGCCAATCCTGTCACGTACCAAGACAGTGCTGACAAAGCCATTAACCTTTATTTGTTTCAGTATTCCCAAAAGAAAAATAAAAATCATTGGGAATCATCATCCAACTGCTTTTTGAATACAAGGTACTCTTCTTTGATAAGTGACAATATTTGATAGAATATGTATTACTTAGTTAACATGCAGAGGGGTGATAATCTCACTAAGTGAACAAATAAATGCCTGTTGGCACTATTAATATATGTTAAGAGAAAGCTTATGATCTGATTTATGTTCATAACGAATCTCCATACGTACATACAGATTGCAAAATCTTTAAAAATGCTATTTCCCCCCTTGTCACTAAGACCAAGATGTCTTAATGGGGCTACGACAAAGTAGCAAACACAAGAAATTTTGTTCAAGGTAAATAATAACCAGCAGACTTAGAACTAAGAGTTACTGGTGTCCACTCACTTGTTTTTTTACAATAAAAGACTATTCTGATAATCTGAAATATGACTTGGGAATTTTAAGTTAGAATTAAAATAGGAAACCAGCAAAGTAAAAGAGAGTTAACTACTGTGAGGGAGGGACAGCTGACTACAGCTGTCAGCACACTTCAGTTATTTAGACAAGAAAGAGTTTAAAAACAGTCTAGAATATTTCCAAACCTATTCACCTGTTATAGAAGGCAAATATTAGTAGGTGAAGAGGGCATGAAAGGAGAAGTATATCCAGGTAAGAGTGATTTTTTGCTTCTGCAAACATATAAATTAAAATTGTATCTGGAAAACATTAAGTGCCATCAGATGGTGCTTGTAGCTTGTAATATTTCCAGACAGGCCTTGGATGCATGAATCAGCTTCTCATGTAATTAATCAAATTAATTCTTCACTGTGAGTAGGCAACAATAAACTATTTAGCTAGATATAAATAGCAGCATTATGAGTTTCGTTTGACTCTTACTCACATGTTAAAAGGTGTATATTAATGATTCTCACAGTCTCTTTTTGTTTACATACTAAAAAGACAATATCTAAGAAATTAAAACAAAATATGTTTTGCTTTCTATTGAAAACTATTAGGAAAAGGAAGGGAAAACATGAATAGTGATTGCTGATCAGTTCCTAATAAAGCAACACTGGAATAAGTTAAGTTTCACAGATCTTTGTGTGTTTTGCCATTGATTTAATGGAGTCAGGATTTTATACAAAGAGGACTCAGACCTGAATAGAAGGAATTTTTTTTGTCCACCTGCCAGGGTTCTTCATTATACATACGAATGATTCTTATTTTGTGTTTCTGTGTGTTCCATAAAATGCCAATTCTATGAAAGCAACATTAAATTCATTCCATGTGAACAAAGCAAGGAATATCAGTTATCCCAGTTACAGCAAAATATACAGGGAAATACTATTTCACATTTTATTTCAGCTAACTTTTCAGCAACAAATTGTGGGCATTATTTGCCTTCACCGACATGATCTACCTTTGTAGCTGCTCCTGCTGTGAGAATGGGTGTTGGCCTAGAGGTCATGAAAGGAGTTAAAATGTCCCTTCCAACCCAAATTATACAGTGATTCTGTTTACAAATCCTCATCCCCACTACCATTACACAAAAACATAGCTGCCCACAAATATGTAAACCATCTGTTCCATTTCTCTTATTTCTGTTAAGAATTAATGCATCTTTAATTATAATCTTGCTCTTTACAAGCATCTTCACATTCCATGTGTACTCACTAACAGCTGTTTTGATTCAGGTGCCATTAGGCAATGACTCACTGTGTGTTGCCTGATGATGACGTTTAAAATGAGGGAATACTGCTTGAGGATCTTTGGAATTGGAACTATGAGCTCTTCCCCTTCCAGTTTAGACTCCATTCTGATGAGTGATGACGCACCTTAAAGCATGAGATAACAATGTGGGAAACAGTACGCCAATGAAGGTAATTCCTTTTTTTTATTGTAGCTATTTTGACATTCCGTCCTAGCAATTATTTTTAATATTTGGATTCATTATTTATATTCATATTAATAGCAAAGTTGGCATTCACTTCAGGTTTACTTTATTTCTTCAGTAGTTACACTTATCTCATTTATTTACTTACAACCAAGTTCATTTCAGTAGCAGAGCCCCCTTTGCCTATAGGACTACTGTCTATAATGTCACACTGATTTTACAATGCATCTTACTGCATCTATGGTCACTACTTCAGCAGTTTGCTAGGGTATTTAAATAGGAAGATACTCTAAATAGCAAGTTATCTCACTTTATAAATTACCATGTTTATTCTCTTCTTAGCATCTTGTATCTAGATCCAGCAAAAGACTTGGGCACTCCATGGTGTTGAATTTTCAGCCTATGGGGTGGAATCTGTATGCCTGAGTCAGGTGCCTGTGTTCCTTATGTTATACATGGGAGAATAATGCAAAAGTAAACGTTTAATCTGTTTGGTAGTTGTCATTAATAATCAACAGAATGCTGACTACCCAGTCCAGCTGGCCGATAGCGTGCCCCAAGAGCTGTAGCAGTAGAGGTTAATTGAGCTCCCAGGAGGAAGTACAGGCAGCGGAGAGAATGGGTCACATCCTCAGTACCTATCAGTGTTATTGCTAATAGCAATGCGGGCACTTCTTCCTGCTCAAGGGAAAAAAATGAGTGGGAGCAGTTGTGCCGATGGATATTTCTAGGCCATTTTCATTTCAATACAAGCTGGCATTACCTTTCGTGATGCTGTTACAATGACCAGTCAAACCCTTCAGCACTACCAAAACAACCCTTTCTGGTAGAAGTACTCTGAGGACTCATAGGTGGAAAGGGCAAAGAGTAAACACGTGGTTCTCCTTGATCTTCTGTAGGGAAATCCTTATGTGCAAAGCTTTCTGAAAGTGTGTATATCTTGTAACCAGGGCAAACTACTTTGTGCAGTGGTGCTGGCACCTCACAGCAGCTCCGCTAGTCACGAAGTCACGCGTCCTCATCAGGGCAGTTTCAACAGACCTGTAACAGCATTAATGGGGTTCCTTGCAGAAATCTGTAGAGAAGCCCGTAGCAATGACCAGTGCTTGTGGGATGGATGCCTTTGTAATTATGGGAATCAGTTCTGCGCAGGTGTCCATGGAAGTGGCCTTCTGCATCCAGAAGTTTCTGCTATTCCAGGTCCACAAGACAGTCATTTCCACACCATCCACGCTAGTTAAACTGTTGGGAGTGCACGGGAAATACTTCCGGAGGAACCCCTCCCCTTCCATCACCTCAGCGGCAGCATACCCTTTTAAGGTGCTGCCCAATACTTGCACCCAAGGCAAGTAGAAGTTGCCTGTATTTAGGAGCATAAGAGAACTGGTCGCTCGAGAGCCTAAAGCCCTTGCAATACAGCACGTGTTATGTGCCATCTTTCCCTATGCTTTGGGGTAGACCATACCAAATATGAAGTTTAATCCAGGCTTATAGCAATTTACCTCTTTTTTGAATTAATGTGTCACAAAAACCCTTGGAGAGAAGATAGGAAAAATTTCACTGTGTACATCCCAAATCACAGAAGTGCCACAGCTAAACTTTCTTGCTTACAGAGCATTAATTTCAAAAGTTTTTTTTTTCCTAATAATTTATAATAGAGCTCCTGTTCAGAATATTATGTTTTATCAGAATGAGGTTATCATGACCTTGCCCAGAAAGGTGGTGGAGGCCCCATCCCTGGAAACGTTCAAGGCCAGGCTGGATGAGGCTCTGAGCAACCTGACCTAGTCAGGGATGTCCCTGCTCCTTGCAGGGGGGTTGGACTAGATGACCTTTGAAGGTCCCTTCCAACCCTAACCATTCTATGATTCTATGATTCTATGACAAGTTCATTCAAACTGGAAAAAATAAAATAGGCTCTTCAGACCTCTCTAATCTTTCAGAAGACTGAAAAAAAAAATAGTAACATTTCCCAAATCATACAGTTGAATCAGCAACATACATTCTCATTAAAATGCCAGTCTTTGGGTGAAACCCACAAAAAGTCGGTATTAACTGTAATTAGTTCTTGAATTCCTTGACACCTTCAGCAGCGGTGGCCACTACGTGACATCTGGTGGCGACAAGCCAGCATAGCAAGAACATCGCACTACTGAAATTGCAGTGTGTGCCATCCACGTCGGATAAAACCACATTTTATCAGTTTTCTTTCAAATGTTAACTGCCAAAATACCATTTGTAATACATTTGCTACAGTTGTATGTCTTGCAGCAGAAGAACTCAGCTTTGACAACTGCTAGTGTGTGACGTACTAGCAAGGAAGCTCTGATAACAGATCTTCCTTGGAATGATGATATTCCCATCCACCTAAAAAGTGCTGTCCTTCCTGTTCACTCCTGCAGTTGTAGGACATCGAGATGGGGATTTGCAGAGCGACAGATGTTCTTTAAAATGTAGAAATTGAATTCACTACGGGCTTGTACCCATCGGGCCGGTAAGAACTGATCCAGAGTGGTGCTGTGGTACACGGGAGATGTCTCCGGGGGAAGCAGGTACTCCTCACTCTCCCGTGATCATGGTATAAAATCAGACTGTATAAAATCTACTACGGAAGAAACGGGAAAAGAGAACAATCGCGTAAGAGAGAACAGAGAGCTTAAGTGGTTTGATTGTCCTCAAAATCCTCAGAAGAGCATTTAAACCCGTGAGCACCCAAAGCTTGCGGCATTAAGCTTCACGGAGCGACTCCGCTGGCGCCTCAGGAGCGGGCCCGGGCCCGAGCCCAGGCCTGGGTTTGGGTCTGGGCCTGGGCCCGCTCCTCTCAGCTCGCTCAGCTGCAGCCCTGCGACCCCCCGCCTCCGGCCCTGCCGCTGCGGCTCCACCAGCGCGCTCGGGGAGCAGGGCCGGCCGCCTCCTCGCGAGGGGGGGCGACTGCAGGACCGGCTCCTTTCCTCCGCGATCGCGGTGCCCGGGCCGGGCGGCGGCGTGACGTGCCTTCCCGCGGGCTGCCCCAAGGCCCCGCCCCCGCCTCCTTCCCGCCCAGAGACCTCAAACCGGCCCCGCCCCCCCCCGCGGGCCGCCCCCTCGCCCGCTCCCCTCCGCCACCAACCTCCGCCCCGCTTCCGGCTTCCGGCGCCGACTGGAGGGTGGCGAGGTGCCGGGCGGAAGCCGGGCGGCAGAGAGCGCGTGCGCCTGGGGGCGGGGCTGGGGGGCGGAGCCGCGGTTCGGTTCCTGCCTGGCGCGCCGTACCCCGCCCCCCGCGCGCGGGCAGGTGGCGCGGGTCGGGACTGAGGTAACGGCTGCCCCCTGTCCCTCCACCTCCTCCCGCCCCCCTCGGCGGGGCTGCCTGGGGCGGGACCCTCCTCCCGCGGGGCGCCGCTCGCCCCCGGAGGGCCGGGACCGGGGCGGGGCCGCTGCGGCCCGCCCCCCGGCCTTGCCGTTGCCCGGAGAGAGCACGCCGGGGCCGCTTCCGTAGCGCTCCTCGTCCGGTGCCGTCGCGGCTGGGCGCCGCCGTGCCCTGCGTTGCTGATTCACCTCAGGCGGCCGCCTGGGAGGGAGGGAGGGAGGCAGAGGGGCCGGGCCGGGCCGCTGCCCCAAGCCTGCTGGCGAGTGTGGGGCCAGGGGGGCTGGCGGGGCCCCCGCTGGTCTCAGCGCGGCCGTGGGCGATGCTGGACCCTCAGTGACCACCCCCTCCCCGCACACCCGGGCCAGCCCGCGGCCCCGCCGGCGAAAGACCTGCTCGGCCCCGCCGGTGCCCGCCCTCCTCCGCGTCTGCGGACACCTGGCTCTGCTGGCTGCCCGTGGGGCCGGGGCCGCTCGCCCCCGGTAAAAGCCGGGGCTTCGGTGGCGAGGGGAGGGGGAGTGACGATAAGGCGGTAACAGGAAAGGTCCCCTTGCCTCTACGGTTGGGATACAGCCTTAGAAAATGCTCATTTAGTCCTCATCCACCGTGTGTTCGTAGCTGGGGCAGTGTGAACTCGGGAGGCCTTAACTCATCCCGTTCTTCGTACAAACTGATGCATTTAACCTCTCGGTGACAGCGCTGATCAATGCTTGCAGGAGCGTAGTTGTGGGAGAACCTTGAACGAAATGTATTTTATTTGCAGTCGTGCTGACTTGTTTCTTTTGGGCATAATGGGGTTACAGTTGTAGGTGAAGGAACAAACTGATCTACATGTGCTTCGCTATCCGTTGGAAGAATGACAGATGACAAAGATGTGCTTCGAGATGTGTGGTTTGGACGAATACCGACCTGTTTCACTCTGTATCAGGATGAGATAACTGAAAGGGAAGCTGAACCTTACTATGTGAGTATTATGAAGGTAGACACAGGTAGTCCAGTGCCATAGTTGTGTTTGTTTCCTTCATTCTTATCATGTGTGCTGCTACATGTTGTGGGGAATAAAACCAAAAAACCTCTTTATTGTATTATTCCTGATACCTTCTGAACCTAAACTGTATGGCCGGGTTGTGTGATTCGTCTCCCTCCACAGCAGGTTCAAAACTTTAAGCTTGTTTCACCAGTGAGATAAACTTACCACAGATAATTAAGACCTTTTAAAAATAGGAAAAAGTCAGTAAGTAATTTGGTAAAAGGAGGAGGCTCTACATGTGCTCCTGGTGAGTTTGTATGTTCTTGGATAGTGACCTGAAGAAAGGAGAGAACTTGTATGTTACCTTACTAGGGAAAAAACTTCAGTCGGAGCTTTGTGCAGTCTTAAACACTAAGTTCAGTCGCTCGTGTAACACAAACTCATAGTGAACACTGGCTCTAGTATTTCTGCTCATGGACTTTTTCTGCTGATTTTCTTTTCTTTAAATGCTAGCAGCCATGGGACATCTAGCTCAGATGTAGGAAAAGCAGCTGTAATGTCTTAGTAATACAGTGCCTGAACTGGATTGCTAGCTGATGATAAAAACAAAGGTGATGGATGCATTTGAGTTGTAATCTGGAAGGGCCTTCTATAATCATACGGTATTTATTTATAGTGTGCTCAGCAGTTTTCATCCTTTTAGCACCTAATAGATATTTGATTGATAGGGAATGTTCGCTGATTCAGTGAAACTTAAATTTGAAATGTAACAAGTGTGTGGGAGGAAAATCTTGTGCTATGAGTTTTTACATCATTCTGAAATCCTTAAGTCCTGTCATATCTCATTGTACTTTTTTTTTAAAGTATTACTGGATAGAAATATTTTTTTTCTTCTGTGTTTAATAGCATCTTTATGTCATCAGTTTCTGATTTATATGTGTGTTCAATGGGTTTTGAAGCCTAATAAAGCATTAATGCTTTTTGTTCAGTGTTGATAGTGCCTATCTTTCTGTGCTGTAGTTTCACCACTGGTAAAACAGAAGCACTTTTCCCTCGTGCCATTGACCTATTGCCAAATGCACTTGAGCTATCTAGAACTTTGAGCTATCAAACTTTGAATTCTATATATTTTTATATATGAATATGACTTAAAATATTTGTGTAGGTATTGTATGAGGTACATGAAAGGTATGAGTTTAAGTAGAGAGACATGCAGTCTTGATCTGTTTCACAGCAGTGTGGAAACCTTGAAACCATGTTATCTTCATGGTGTGGCCAACTTTCTAAGCCAAGGAGATAGTTTTAAGCTGGTAGGGTTACAACCTGCACAGTTAAAGTGTGCGCAAAAATTCTCAAGGCTTAATTCTCTATTTCTGCAAATTCTAGTTACTCACAGATCACAGTTCTAAAATCTTAGCTTCTTCCTTTTTCAGATCATGTTGGAGCTGATAATATAGCTTTGCTTCTTGAAGGGAGCAAGAATTTATGATAGTAAAAAGTAGAGTAGCAATCAAGGTTTTAAGTCATGGTTTAGTTTTCATGGTTTTCGAGTGCATCTACATTAATGTTTTTGTTCAGATCTGGAGTGCATTTTTGAAGCAAGTCTTCATCCTTTCCACTTTACTGTGCCCAGTTTTGCATCACACAGCAGTCTTATAGCCCAGAAGCTGAATCATTTTCACGTGAAGCTGAAGCAGATGTACTTCAGCTGCTAATGGGCACTTAGTGTATGGAATCAAACTGGAGTTAAACTGAAATTAAAAAAACATCAAAACCCCCAAAACTGAAGTAAAAAATTGTATGTAGTGGACATTACCAGCCCTTCACACTAGCTGTTCAGCTTTACACAACTCCTCTTATCACTCCTCTGTACTTGTTAATATAGATATAGCCTCTGTATTCCAGGCTGCCTTCCGTAAATGGAAAGGCTACATGGGAAGGAAATACTGGCATCGTTTGTTATGTTAAGAGGGGAAAAAAATCTTCTGCTCTGAGGAACTTGCTTTATGAAGAGAGAGGAAGACATAGACCTGGAGAATGAGGGGTTAGAAAAACAAGCCAGAATCTATGTGATGGAATTGTTTGTTGTGAGTGGTGTGGCAGGGGACCTGTGTCTGTTAGATGTATTAGCACAGCACAGGGGTGATACATGCATGTATCACATGGCACTGCATAGGGGTAGCAGAGCTAATTTAAAATGAGCTTGAGTATCTTTTGAAAAGAGTAGTGACATCAAGACTAAGCAGCTCACTTAAAACACTATCCAGGTAGGTTTCTGCAGAGTTACACTGGAAACGGATATGTCAAGTTTCTTTCAGTATTTCCTGCAGATACTTATGTTTGGAGTGGAAGCATAAGTAGGAACAGCTAGGTTGAACTACCTTTGTTGCTGAACTATCTGATTTTTCCCTAGTCCTAAAATTGTCATAATTATTTTAAAATGGTGTACTGTCTGCCTCTTGGTGCAAACAACAGTTAGAAATAAAACATGTACAGGAAGCAGGGTACTCATTGGCTGAGATTTGTCAGGTGTAAAGTACAAAATTACAGCAGAAGGCAGTCTTAGAATGATACTCTGCCTAAGGGACTGGCCTTTACTGGGCCGCTCTTTAGGGTTCCAACTGTCAAAAAGGGGTTGTTTATTAAGATGTCTTTAATAGTGAGCAATGTGAAGCCGTTACATTTTAGCATCCTTTGTTTCCTCATCCTGGATACATTGGTAATCTGATCAGTCTAGTTACTGTTAAATCTAGAATTTTTTCTGTTTTATAATCTGTTTTGCATGTAAAATGATGTTTTGCACTGTAACTAAACCTATGGAGATGGCTCCCTCCTCCCCCTTCAGTTTTGTATAGCTATTTTGGTTTAAGCTGAGTGTATACGAATTGTGTACATGTTTTTCACAATTTCTTTCAAAGCTAGGTCTAGAAGTCATATTAAAAGCAGTTGACTATAATTTTGTCTCATTTTAATGAAGCATTAGTACCTGTTTATTTTAAAAGATTAAAGAATTGCATTGGGTATGGCCATTGGCTTAAGAATTCAGACATTAATATGAATTTTAGGGTTTTCTCATGTTCTCAAATGGTATTTTAAAAAATTAGTAGTAGTGAGCAATTTCCCTGTCTTGTCTTCGTTACTGTTGCAATGGTCAGTCTGATCCCGACAGGTCGTGAACGTGTACTGGGCTTTATACGGCATACTCTGACTACTCTGAGGGGAGTTTATGCCAACTTTGTGTTTTTATATTGAGTGGGAGAAAGCTTACACAACTAATTGCAGCAGGGAAAGGCACCCAGCCTCACATAGCATTTCAGGAGTGCTTACTTGGTCTTTACACTTAAAAGCAACTCACCCACTGACTGCTTTAGACTTCTCTTGAATCTTCTAAGTCTGCCCTTTCTAGGGGACAAGACAGATGTGGCTCCTTCTGAGGCACAAAGCTCAAATGAAAGTGGTGTTTTTGATTCAGGTTTCTTTGTTACGCAGTGCAGCGAGCGGCAAGCATTATACTCATCTGCTGTTGATCAGTGGGCAGCATGGCAGAATCAGTTGCCAGACTACTTGAATCAAAACTGTGGTTCTTTTCTGTTTAATTCTGTCATGCACTTTCCTGTTAGTTATTTTCTCTTATACACTATTTAAATTGATAACTATTGAATCTGTGCAAAATATGCACTTAGTCTATGTAAAAGCTTTGATACTAGCTTGTCCACATATTTGCACATGCAGTACTGCAGGTTGTTTAATTTATTGTGGGCTTTCTGGTTTTTAGTGTATTTTGTAGTGATTTATCAGTCCTGCATTCAGGTTGCAGTTGTTGTGCGACTTGCATTGTTGGATGTGTTTGATTTTCATAGCATTGTTCTAATCTTTAGCATGAAGTCTGCTGATACAAGGTTATTTGTAAAATAAATAAATAACAGTTGAGCAAATCTAACCTAGTGGAATGAGTTTAACCTGGATTAGTATGTCTCTCTTATCACTGGCCAGTTGGGGCCATTGGTTCCCAGCATCTAGAAATACTGCTGTAGGGTAACCAAAGGGTGAAGGGCATAGCCTCATCGGCCTGCATGGACTGATTTAGGAGTAGTAAAAGTGTTTGTGGGAGAGGTGTCATTCTGGTGAACACAGCTTTGCCTAATAGGAAGGTTCCTTGCCACGTGGCTAAAGTGTTGGTGAAGCTTGTGAATGTCTAATAGTCTAGAAGGTGAACTGCTATGTAGAATTCAGGTTTTCTTATAGAGGCCTTTATAGAATTAATATGATTCTGCTGTCAGAGATCGACTAAAGCCCAGCATGTAGTTAATACTCAGTAATAGCATTATGAAATTATAGGATTTTTGGAGTGAAAATGTTTGTGTCAACTGGTGTCTTTGACTGAGTGTAGACAACTGGTGGAGAAAGGGTATTAAAAGTAGTAACAAAATGAAAATATCTTTTAACTATGCTTTTAAAGGTCTTGCTTAACAGGTTGAGTATACTTGTAAATCTCTAGGATAATTAAAGCTAGAAAAGCGACAGAACTGGATCCTCTCATGTCTCCTATGGAAGGGAAAGACTGTAGCAAGGTAGAAGAAGTGGGAAGACCAAAAAAAAGAGTTCAGTAGGTGCTGCAAATGCTCAGCATCTCTGAAAAACAGGCAGTCCACGTTAACCTGATTAGCTGTTGGGTTTTGTACTCCGAAGAGCCCCTTTGGGAGTGCTGACCATGTTCTGTTAAATTAGGTTAAATCCTGTTCGCTTGTCTGTGATCTCTAATTGTGTTGAAATAGAGACTGCATTGTTCTTCCAGGCCACAAATGGAAGTAAAATATTTTACAGAGGAAGTTAGTTATGCAGTTTAGAGGATTATGCCAAACACTGTTGCCATCAATAATGCTTTAGTATATTTATAAATTCCCGCATGGCTGTGCCACATGCAGGGTGCTGAAAATTGGCTTTCATAGCAGTCCAAATGGGTGTCATATCAGAATATACCAGCATATATAACTGTAAATATCACATAGAAGTAATATGGAATTATTACAAAAAATATTTGTGTTTGATTTGAGTAGCCTGTGCTATATTGTCTCAAGAACAATCAGTGTAGGTATCTGGAATTAGGTTAATAAAGGAAAAGATTATATTGTCATTCAAGTCATTGAGGTACCAAACAATTCTCACTTAAGTGTGTACATGACTTCATTGAATTTGAGATTGTTCACCTTTTAAAACTGAAGGCTGTGTTTAGTTACCTTGCTGAATTAGACTCCTATGAAAGAAGGTAAAAACAATAGGATTATGGTAATAAGAGAAACAGATGGAAAAATAAAACCATATTGTACACAAAAGATCAAGTGTTAACTGACTTGATGACTGTGATAGTGGTGAGTCTTGATCTTCTGTAGTTTTATACAGTCCTAACATTTAGTTGTTTCATGGCTGTATGCAGATTAGTAACCTAATGCAGCGTTACCTAAAAGACAAATCCATTCTCTTTCGTAAGAACTTACTCTTGATTTACTCTCCATACTTCTTCTTTGTGAATGTGATATTTATAAGTAAATTCTAGTATTGTGGCCAAAATAGTATCTAATTTATATGTCAAAGTGTGGTCTAATTGTTGGAGAGATTCTGGAAGAATGTCACAGCAGAGATAAAGTTTTCTGTTAGGGAAAATATATCCTTATATAGTTTGGGATGTCTGTACCATAGACATTCACTTAAGGCCTAGCATTATGCATATACTATTAAAAATATTTGAAGAAACAACACTGGTTATGAGGAACAGTGGAAAACAAATGTTTCTCTTTCCCTAAATATGCAACATATCATTTATTTCTATTTATTCCTTAGACTCATCTATTTTATTAATAATTAGGAAATGAAAATAACCTTATAGGATGAATAAGAGTCATTTAAAATGTCTCCTCCAAAGCTAAACGTTATTTTACAGGGAGGTTAATCTTTTTTCATTGCTTGTTAAAGCTTATGAACTGGTTTATCTTAAATAAATTTGCTATAAAGTCATCAGTCAGTACACTGATTGATGCAGTCTGCTTAACCACTCTTACTAGGCATGAGACTTTAAAAAAAAAAAAAGGGACGAGAGTGTTGCAAGTAAAAATAACACAGTGTTCTGGTTTAGATAGTGCATAACATTACACTTGAGGAAAAAAAAGATAGCATAAGAGGGCTGTAAGAAGGTTTGTTTCAAGTGATAAAATATTTTCAGTTTTCTTTCTGACTTTAGGAGCTGGGCAAAAGTTAAATAGTGGAAGAATCACAGTAGCCTTGACTAACATGTTGAATTAACAAACCCAGTGCAAAGAAAATGGAAATTGCCAGGCATTAGAAATAAAAAATCCCCTTGGAAACAAAATCCTTAAGCAGCTGGTTTTCATTCTTCGTTTCTCTTTTTTTTTTTTTTTTTTATTTTGTAGGAATTTCCATTTTTAAATAATAGCTGATATATAATTGCTCATGTTTCTGTCTATTCGTATGAAAAAGGTTTAAAACATCATTCTTTGGGCCTGCTTAAATACAGAAAAGCAGAAATTGAGTTCCACTCTTCTCCCTCTCACCACATTGAAAGAATCAAGAACACATTCTTTTACTATTTTTTTTGTGTGTTTTAGTGTGTTAAATATTGCTGTTTTCCATCTTCTGAGTACATAATTTAATAGCCTTTCATTGACCATTAAAAAGTAAACTGTTTAAAAGATGTCTTACCTTCAGTGGGGGGGAGAATGCTACCTGAATTCCGGTTATGAAAATGCATACTTGCTACAGATTTGTATTAATTTAGTAGATTTTATGTATACTTAGCTTCTATATTTTTTTTTTTTCTTTCAGTTGCTTTTGCCAAGGATAAGTTACTTGACACTGGTAACAGACAAAGTGAAGAAACACTTTCAGAAAGTTATGAGACAAGAGGAAGTTAATGAAATATGGTTTGAATATGAAGGTACACCACTGAAATGGTGAGTTTGTTTAACTTTGTACCTTTACTCAATTTAACATGGAAAGAGTTATCAAGTTCAGCACAGTGTCACTGTTTTTCCTAAACTAATCCATTGGGTTTCAAAGATGGCAAAAGATGAGGAGGTTAAGAAAAGCATGTTGTTTGGGGAAAAACAGAAGAAGGTTTAATGTTGAACATATTTTTGATTATTCTGCTTGTACTTTCAGTATGTATAAGACAGAGGTTGTGCTGCATCTATTGTTTTTGTTCTAGTTGTTACTGTAATACGAAATGCCTGCATCTTTGGCTTTACGTCATACACAGGCTCTTGTTGAATTCAAGTAGTTCAACTTTATTGAACAAATTGCTGTTGATTCTATTTTTGTTCTGTCATATGGTGTATTAAAAGTATCTTTATTTTTTTCTGAGAGGTTAGGGAGTCGGACTGACATTTTATTTACTCTATTTTATTTACTTAGTTTTCATAAATACTGTTCATGAGGTTTTGTTTTCTTCTATTTCTGCCATAAAGAGTTTTAAAGAAAACATTTTAAGAGCTGCAATGTTTGCTAGCTCTGTATTGATAGCATCAGCTCTCCAGAAAGTATTTAGTATTTTGAATGCTGAAGAGATTTTGTATCTCTTTTTTTATTTCCTGTATCATAATAGGAAATAAAACTACCCGTGACTGTTTTAGCTTCTTGAACCTGGATTGTCTTGTGATTAGCAAGCATCACATCATGGAGTCCCTTTAGGCTTGGTGATGCAGTAGATGTCTTCTAGTCTTTTCTCTGAGTCCAGCCTAGTGTAAACCTTGAAAATACATAAATAGAAAAGCATAAAACCCAGCTTTTTCACTTTTACAGAACTGGCTGGCAAAACCAGCTTTAAATATCTTTTTAAATTATCTGGAATTTAACAGTAATTGCTTTCTTGGTGTGCCATAGTTAACTTGAGTCGTGGACACCATCTAAATAAACAGCAAGGTACCAAATTTGTCCCAGTGTATTCGTAATCTTAGGTAGGTAATAGGAGGAAACCGTAAGTTTTCACTGAAATTGTAACAAGAAAGGAAAGAGAGGCTTTTTACTCCAGCCAAAACCAGATCTGTATTTTCTGTAAGTTTTCAAATACCATGATGTTTAAACTAGAATTTTTAAAAAGTTAAATTACAGAATATAGGTATAGAGTAAAAATATATATTATAATTCTAAAATTGAGTGAAGAGTTAGTAAACTCATTGACCATTGAAATGAAAAGGAGTTGAGTTGTTTGAAGAGGATTTTATCTACTTTGTCACCTGGATTTCATGATTTGTAACAAATTCACCATGGTGTTGCCCTTACTAGTCTCTCCTCTGGTCCTGAACCACAAGATCTCAACCAACCTGTTGTCTGTCCCATTAAGTTTCATCTAAGCTGCTCCCTCACATGGAAGACAACTATCTTCCCTCACCTGCTCTTCCTGTCTTTCCTGAGCAGCTTGTGTCCATCCATCCACAACAGCATTCCAGTAGTGCAAGCTCTCTCATCATATCTCAGATAGCCCAACACTGTTGGTTATGTCACTGCATGTGGAGCTCTAGTTTCTCCTGCCTGTTCCCCCAGCTGTGTGCATTTACATACATAGGCTTCTGGTAGACTCTATTCTACCCCCTTTCACAATTTTGAGATCTGCCTTGTAGCTATCACTTTTCACCACTTGCTTTCCACCCATGTTGATTAATTTCTACTTGTCTGTGAGTTATTATTCACACTCCTTTTGTTTATGGTCTACAGCTCTCCTCACCAGGTTGGCCAATCTGCAGACAAAGATACTTTGTCGCTCCTTGGCAGTCCTTTATCCCCAAAGATTTTCCTGTGGCTGTAAAAGCCAAGTCCTTGTTGTCACACCAGCTGCACAACCTGCAGTTTTTAACCAGCATTCACACCTCTCTGAGCCTTTCTCCTTCAGTGGTGAAATTGCGGAGATGTCACCTCGCTCTTGGAGCTGTATAGCGACTCTTGATACACTTGAGGGTTCCCTCACAGCCCTTATGGTTTGTGCCCATGTGGCTGAACAGCAAGGGCTAATAAGCCAAGCACAAGACAAACCGTGTCCATTTATCTGCAACTTCTTAACAAGCAGCAAACCTCTGCAGGTAGCAAGTCAGACTGACAGATGGAGGAGCGCTCTATCCTCTATATGAGGGAGTCTCCTACTGCTGTGACTGCTTCCTCTTGGTGTGGTTGTGCTGTTCAGGCTGCTCTGATGCTTCCTCAGAACTTCCAGCCCCTTGTCTGCCATTGAGGCACTGACTGCAGAGGTCACAAGACTCTGGTCTTCCCCATCTTGTGAGTCACCATTCCCACTCCAGTGACTGCAGACCCTGTTTCTGTGCAGCTGGGACCTCAGGCTCTCATCTCTGCAAGGTCTCAGTGAAGATGCTGTCAGTCTCTTTTTATCTTCCCTGACGTTGTGCAGCTCATTGGCCTCCGGCAGCACCTTAACTTGGTAACATAGGTCCTCTACTAATATTCTCCTCTAGGTAAGGACACTTCCTCTGCTTGCTCCAGCCCTTAGCAGAAGTCCCAGTCTCTCCTGGCAGCTTGAGACCTGGAGGGCTGCATCCTCTCTAAGGAGCTCAGCCTCAGTGCAGGCCTTTGATGTGCCAGGGGTGCTTTCTTCAGCAGATGCTAGGGGACGACACCCTATAGCTAGTTGCTATCTATTTGAGTGCTTACACATGGCCTTCAGCAGAGTTTCTGTCCCCTTTTTGTGGACTGTGCTCTAGCCTTGCTAGTCTGAGGCGCCCACTGGATGGATGCTTGACTCTTCCTGATCAGGAATCAGTGGAAGACAAAAGGTCAAAGCACAGTTTGATCAGGCATAGTTGATGTGTTGTTTGAAAATGCTAGTGTTTGCTTAAAAGATCTAAGAAAAATATATTTCTTACTGAATAATACTAAAGGAAAAGGTGAGGCTATTTTCTGATGCAGACTAAATTTCTCTCAATGAGACATTTGTTGACAGAAATACCTAAACACCAGATTTTGGCCACTTGATACACGTAGTACCCCATGTGACTCTGGAGCATAGGATTTTTTTGTCCTGGATTTATCAGTTCATGTGACATGTCTTCCTGAATTACCACAGTAAATTATTCTGGTCTGAAAACTATCTACCAACTCATGCTGTCACTTTCTGTCCTGGGTTCAGAAAGAAATTGTTAAAAAAGTAGTAATTAATTTTCTTTACTGTCCATCTGTCACTTTCAAAAGGATTTTAAGTACTTAACGTGGTGTTTTCCAGGACTTCTCTCACACTGTGAAACCACCTTCTGTATAAGAATAAAAGCAGTAATAAATTGACCACGGCTGGAAGTCAAGGTGCTGTTACACTTCTATAGGTTGAAAACTTTCCAGAACCAATCATTATTCTGTCAACTTGTAAAAAAAGATTTGTGGGCTCTGAGATATTCTCTCTTTTATATTTTTCCCGTTATTTCCTTTGAGAAAGTCCTGCACAGTCTGCCTGCACAGTCCTTGGCCCCGACTCTAGTTAAGACCAGTTTGATTTCAACAATCCAATAATATTTTTTCAAAAGGATATCTTTCTGGGCCGGACATTTCCCTTAGCTGTTGTTCTGTTTGTTTTCTCTTTTCTTTTTTAGGGGGGCAAATCTTTAAAGGCTCTCTTGGGGGTTTTAATGCTTTTTTTTTTAATTATCCTGATTACTGTAGGTTCCAGAGAGCATTTGTGTATTTCTTTAATTGCAATGCCTATTTTTTCAAATAGAATTCAGAAATAGCATTGCAGCAGTACCACTGGAAGCAAGATATTTAATGAGGGAATACAGGCTCATAGCACACGGTAGATACAGGCTTAAGAATGGAGTGAGGGAATGTTGGGGTTTTTTTTTGTTTGTTTTAATTCCATGTACAGATTGACAAATCCTCTATTCTTCTCAGTTTCTTTCTTTGTGCCTCCCTTAATTCTCTATCCTGGTTAAGAAACCAGGTTTTATTATGAGGGAAATATAAAGAATAGCTTTAGTATTATTATATGGAGTGCTATGGTTTCCAGACTCTTAAAATATGCTTGTAACTGTATCTCAAAAATAGGTAAAACACAGCATTATGTACAGGCATTACTTAAGGCTTCTGTTGGCTTCAGATTAAATGCTTGTGTGTGAGAACTGGAATTTGAAGCAGGATATGTCTTGTATCTCAGGATTGCTTCGCTCCTGTTGTGAACTTTACTCTTAATGGAAGGCTGCACTTCTGAATAGAAAACTATTTTTCTCATGGTCTACTGTCTTCATTAATCTCATGTGTTCTGCTATGTATAACAAGATGAATTTAAGGCTGGCCTCTTTCAAAATAAAACCATATGTCAACTGTACAAAGCACAAGGATTCTACTGGAGAAAGCTTGAGTAGATGAACTTCATCTTCTAATCTGAACTAGACAGAAAATGTAGAAGTAGGCTAAGAACTTATGCACCTTTTTTTTTTTTTGTAGCTAGCTGTTTTGTGGTATAAATTGAAAGTAACTGAAAGTCATTGTTTGTGTTCATCTTATTAAAGGAAATCTGATTTTTGTTACTTAGCTCACCTGGAAAACCACTCTCTCATGGAGCTCTTGCTGAATCCCTGTTGAAATACTCAAGCCATGATTGGCAGTTAGTAGTGAAAAGTCTTAATATTAAAAAAACTTGAACATCAGCTGTGAATCAGGATAAATCTGGATATGTGTGATCTATATTCTTTATTTCCTTTGTCAGGAAAACACAATTCTAGATACTTTCTTTATATTTCCCCCTATTCTTTCTTTTAAGAAGTTACAAATTAAGTAGGTAAGCTCAAGAATTGTAGTACTGTTCTGGTTTGGTTTTTATTTTGCTGTTGTGGTGACTGTCTCAGCTTTGGGGTTAGCTCACCCGTAGAGGGTGCTAAAACACTGTTGTGTGAGAGTTTAGCAGGTCAGGAAATTGGCTTGGCACAGGTGCTCTTAGAGCAGTGCTCTCAGTTACTGCTCTCTGGGCTTTCAGAACTTATGTACGCGCTTGGCTCTGCATCCTATGATCAGTCTCATTTAATTCAGTGAAGCTACTGAGTTTACAGTTAAGTGTGTCCTTATCTCTCTACAGAATGAAAAGTTAGTAAGCTCCTTTAGTTAAGATTTTTGAAAGATAAAAGAGTGAAGCTTGGTATGCTGAATGAAAAAAAAAAAATTATCAAAAATCTTGCCAGTGTCTGTCTGTGAGAAAACTGCAGAAAGACCTTTTTAGAATGCCTGTGGAAGTTTTGTGTGTGATACATATTCCTTATATTGCTGGAGGCTGTGTCTTCTAATGAATTTAAAGGAGACAAAGCTATAAGACAGAAGTGAATATTTGGAGGAAGCAGCTTCTTTGTGTAACTTCTTTCATCCAGAATACCACTGAAATACAAAAATCCAATTAAACATTTTTTTTCTTCCCTTCTTTTCTTCTTAATTTGATAGTAAAGATACAGAGTTCGGCTTGATCTATCCTCTTTCAGCCCTTTTACAGATAGGTCACTTTTTCACTTTACCACTTATTCTCCACAATGACATCAGGCAGGTGGGAGAGGGAAGAGATGTTAAGGGTCAAAGTAGTATAAACCCATGGCATTTAAATATCTGAAGGTATGTATGCTTTTATGTCAGACTAGCTATTCCTACCATTATCAAGCTTTTAATCTGAAAATACTGTTTTGAAGGATTCCACAGAGCTGTAGGCCACTTAATGCTGTTGCAAAACTAGCAGTGTTTTGTGGGCACAGCTTGAACATGTAAATTCCAAACTTGATTCTGCTAGAAACTGTCAGTCACTTATACCCGCCTGTATAACTTTTCTGAACAAGCAATAATGAATGTGGGAGTAAAACATCTAACATATTTTTCATGTAAATGCAGATATTTTATATGTAGAATTAAATGCACAGCTTTTATATTCATATAATATTCCTTCATTTTTAGGCATTACCCAATTGGTTTGCTGTTTGATCTCCATGCATCAAATACAGCCCTCCCTTGGAGCATCACAGTGCATTTCAAGGTAAAATTGAAAACCACCTTTAGTTAAGAACAAGGGAGCATGGTACTTGGAAGCTAGGAAAAGGTTTCATAATTATTTTATAAGTAAGTGAATGGTATGACTTGAAGGGGAGAATGTTCATTCTTCAGGAATCATCTCAAGTTTTCTGTAGATCTGCAGCTGTTTTCCATGATACTGTATGTACTTTCAAATGACTTCCCATTAAAAATTATTCTATTATATTCTGAAAATCCAAAATTGTTTTCCAATATAAGTTATGAAGCTATATCAGCGCAATTAAGTGGATATATGGGAAGAACTTCCTATAATGTTTTTAATTCAGTCAGCTTGAGTGGACTGAAGATTGGGAAGATTGAGAAGAGCTCATCCTTTTAGGCGCTAAAGCATGGATATGAGATACTGTAGAAATCCTTGAAGTCGCGGAATGCTGTTGTACTTCATGTGGTTCTTTTTTAGAGAATTGAGTGAAATGAGTTTGGGCCTGTGACAGCTTAGTCACAGGAGGGGCATTATTTTGACTACACATTGTAAGACCATTAGGTATGACTTCATAGCACTACTGATTTTTGCTCAGAAGAGTACTTGCACAGACTTAGCTTTGGTGCAGGATTCTGTCATGCTCTGAAATGCATTCAGACTATAATCTCAGGTATGTTTTGAAGTCAAAATTGCAACTAGAAGCCATGATGGTTAACTTTGAAACTTTAGTTTCTCCATTGTAAAAGAAACAATGCAATAGGAAAACTGATCCAAAGGAAAATGCTACGTTAACGCTAGCTTGACTTTATTGTGTGAGATCTGAGATGAAATCAAAAGCATACTGGGAAGAAGTTGTGTTGAACGTTTTCATTCAAACAATTCTTTTCTTGAAGGTGTTTCAGAAAAGGTCTTGCTAACAGGAGTAGCCTGATTCTTTTTAGAACTGTGCACTGAAATCCTGCATTCTCATTTCCACGTGTTGAAACTTTTAAAATGACTAACTGAATGAATCTGAAATTGGGAATGTTTTTGAAACCATTGTAATTGCTACACTTCTGTCTGATACGTGTCAGAGAGAGCTGGGATGAAAAAGATTCCAGGGGGTTTGGAACAAATTGTAGGGCGTCTAGTTTCATAAATCATTATTTAATTGTTACACATTCTGAGAGCTCTGGAAGATTAACAGTGGCAGTGTGTGGATGTTGTCATCCCAAAGTAGAGCCATCTTGAGAAGCAAGTTGCAGCACCACAGTGCTTTTCAATTTCATGTAGTAGTGTAAACTGACTTTAGTGTCTTTATATTGCTGCTTGCCAAAAGATCAGCTAATTTAAGTTTGTCTCAAAGTTGTACATTAAAGATCAGCAGAAATAATTTACTGATAAGGCAGTATTATTTTTAAAACTGATGTAATTTATTTTTTAAAAATATAACACCTTGTATTAAGCACCTGCTTATTCTCTCTTCCTGTTTTTGATGTAATCTGAAAGTTTATTTAAATATACCCCTCTTAATCCTTGAAGTCAAAAAATAACTGAAATATATCAAAGTATGTCAAAATATTGAAGGCACTTTCATGTGTTACAGTTTCTTACAGCTCAATAGTTCAGGTGTGGGATTCCTTTCTGTATTATTCTTTCCATTCGTGTGTAGTTATTCTTCAAAGAGCCATAACTTTTATTTGGCTTAACGAAACAGTATTAGATTTTTCTGGGTTTTAACTTTTGCTGTCATGACTTTCTCCTTTCTTTTATCAAAGCATGCAGTCAACAACAGGTATCTCGAGCACATCTGTAAAGACTGTTTTTTAACTTTTTTTCTCCCAGCAGTTTTCTTTGTTTAAACAAAAGTTAAAACATGAAAACAGTTAAAAACATGAAAAAAAGTTTTTCTGTTCAGGAGAAGTTTGAAAGTTGACAGATACTTGTAATTGTCCTCCTGTGTTATGTGCGCAGACCAAATAATAAACATGCTTATTGTTTGCATTGAAGAAACCATTTATTTGTACTGCTGGTATGCAATAAAATAACATGCATTTCTATCTCTCGTAAAGTTGAAATACAGTTGCCTTAAATAGTTGTGGAAGGGTGAGCTTGAACAGAGTACTAAGGTCTGAGAATCATGAGGAGCTGTAGTCTGGGAAGTCGCTTTTGTTACCCAGATGTGGCTTTATGGAGAGAAGGGAAACTCTATCCCTTCCTGTTAAGCTCATCTCATGCTACTCTGTGGCATGCTTAGCACTATTCATGTTCTCAGCATGGTAACCAACTCTCCAGGTTTTGGGCAGTAGATAGGAGGTGGTGAGCTACTCTGGAAGTGGTAGCAAGAGAGGAAATCAGGCATGGCAGGGGAAAGGCGAATGTTCTTCCTGTGCTGAAGCCCTTATCTGCTGGTGCTTGCCTCTCCACCCATGACCTGATGGAGAGGAAAAGAGACTGCATCAGTTTTTGTACAACAGCAGCTGTCTTCATGGTTTTCTCAGCTCAAAATTGGGTCAGGCAGAGTGAAAAGAAAGTACTTTTCCATGTAGCATATGGATAAACTGTGGAACTGCTACGAGATATTGTGGAAGCCAGAGGTATAAATGAGAGTTGTGTTGTTTTTTTGTTTTTTTTTTTTTAATTAATGTTTCTTTTTTAAAAAAAGACCATTGATAGTAACGAAACAGAAATATATGAATGCTCCCCCTGCCAGTCTATATGTTCCTTATGGTTTTTAATGGCCTATTGTTGGTGTCATTTTCTGTAAAAGTAGCCTAATGTACTGGTTTCATAACTCCATTCTGCCCATATTTATCTATCAGTTCTGGTATAAACAGATGTTTTGTGAACCAGAACTGATAGATAAATATGGGCGGAATGGAGTTATGAAACCAGACTGTTGAAATTACCTGCAATGGTTTTGGAGCAGAGAGGTCATTTAGTGCTCCTGTCTGTACAGATGATGCCTACTTCTTTATGACTAAGTTTATGCTGCAAGTGTCTACTGGTGTGTAAAACAAAACCAGTACTACGTGAGCCTTCTAAGAAAACCAGAGTCAACTTTTAATAACTTTTCTTTCAAAGATACAGAACATGAAGGGCGTAAGACATCACCAATAAGAGTACTGGAATTAAAGCTGCTTATGGGATCTGTTAAAACATTCTGCAGGTCTCATAGTTGTATAGCTAGGGGTGGCTACCAGTTTGTTTACAGTTGTCTCTTTTTCTTCAGGGAATGGAATAAAGTTATTTACATTTGATCACTATTCCCTGAAGTAGAAAGAAAGCAAGTAAAATTAAAAAAAAAAAAAGGAAAATACAAACATATATGTTTTATACTTAAGTATAAAACTTATTATTCTGTGCCCTAGTTTATAACTCAGTGGGGATGCTGAATTTTCTGTTGATAGTCTCATGGAGAGGAGACTGATTCACATGCCTCTTGTAGATGCAGCCATGTTATAATTTTTGTGTTTAGGTTTTTCAGCTTCTACTCACAGCACTGCATAGAAATGTGTCGGTGTTTTTCTTCTAAAGAAAAATCGACAGCACTAAGACTGTAGGACTGTTTTCCAGTCTTGTGCTGTGTTATTCCTTAGAAGCTGGGAAAATGAATCATGCCACACCTTTGTACTACTGTGGCTGAATTCTTTCCACTAGCTTAGCTAGTTTTGACCAGTTTTAAATATCTTCTTGCTGTTCTGCAGACCACACTGTATATGTTCTTCGGAACACATCCACGGGTAGTTGACCTTCTTCCAATGATTTTCAAATTACAGGGAAAGTCAGGAGGGAGATGCCTACCTAGAGAAAGATAGGAATGTCCAAAAAAAAAAAAAAACCACCCGTCTACAGTTCAATATATTTTAACATGTGTGTAAGAAAATAGTTGTAACAAAACTGTTGTTGTAGCTAAGTTTATGAAAACTTCAACTTTTAACTGTAAAATTCAATTTCTAGGTTCCTATATTACTTAGCATTAGGTACAGTCCAGACTTTTACAGAAAATTGTTCAACTTTTCTTTTTCCTGAAATGTTTTTCTATGTAAAACTTTTCTTGTCAGCAGAGTGAGAGAATGGTTACCTTTTTTTCATAAGCAGAAGATTCCACAATGCTTCTTTTGTATAAATATAAACCTGACTAAAATTATAATTTATTCTTCATCTTCTGAGGTGTCTGATGCATTTATTTCTCTTGATCTATCTTTTCTCTTTGTAGAATTTTCCAGAAAAGGATCTTCTACACTGCCATTCTAAGGATGTGATTGAAGCTCATTTTATGGCTTGTATAAAAGAAGCAGATGCTTTAAAGCACAAAAGTCAAGTCATCAATGAGATGCAGAAAAAGGATCATAAGCAACTGTGGATGGGATTACAGAATGGTAAGTACAATGCATCAAGTATTAGTTATATTTAGGTCTAGCATGCTAATAAATAATTTCTTGACATTTTAGTCATGGTACAGGATATAAAATGTCATTGTTCTGCAGAATTTTAGTCTAATGTCACAGAAAATATCTCTTTTTCTTTTTTTTTTCTTTTTTTTTTTTTTTTCTATGTGATAATCTAAATGTGGCTTGAGTTATTCAAGGAACTAAATTGGGTCATGACTCTGTTCAAACAAACCAAAGCTAGCAACAAAGCAAAGAGATAAATATTGTCTAGTGTACTTTTGTACAACTGATTATTTATTTGGGAGACACCTGGATTGTAAGTGTTCGATATTTACTGTCTTGGACTGTAAAGTAAAAAAGGTTGTCTTCTCTAGTTTATGCTTAAAGGTTGTCACAGATAAACTTTCAAAAAAGTTGACCAGTAGATTAATAATTTTACTTCTCTCTCTACCAAATTTAATTTTTTTTTATTCCTTATATTAGTGTGGCTTTCACAGAGATTTCTGCATAGGTAAGTATTGACTTGAAAAAGTCAGCAAAATAATTAGGAACAGGATGTTCTAAAATAATTAGTGTTCTCACTTTGCACAGATGGTGTGAATCTATATCACAGTGCAAAATATAACTTATTTTGGTTTTAGTATCTCCTTTTTCTTATCATGATTCTTAGAGGCCTGTAAGTTAAAAGGCTTTGTAAGTGTTTCAGAAACTGCTATCTGGAATGGGTGGTAACACTGCTTTCAATGCATTTTCCTCATCTCCTGAAGCTGACATCGTATTATTACTGGTAAATTTATTTTATGGAAGCTGTAAGCATGAAGGTGTTTATTCTATGTTAAGATACAAAATACTGAACACTTTAGAATTAACATATTCACATATGTTTATATGGAAAATTAAATTAAAGAAGAGAAGCTTTGAATGCAAGAAGACTTGAGGCATGTGTTTGCTTTAGACAGTGAGGTTCCAAATTAGTTTGGGTTTAATGTGTGCATTTAATGAGTGTGTGGGTTTTCTAATGTTTTTTTTTAATTGTTTAGTGGTACTACCTTTCATCTTAAAGGTATTCCTGTAATAATTTTGAGGGTTGAGTGCTTGCGAGAAACTCTGGTTTCTATTTTTTATTTAATTGGGGAAGAGTTGGAAATTGAGGTATTATATTAATTTGCCATTTGAGTGGTAAGATCTTGAGGGATGCAGTGCATACCTGCAAAATTTATCAGGTGAGAAATTGCACTTTGTCTCGTTCAATTCCAAGTACTTGAGAGATTCTCTTTTGTATAGATACTAGCCAGTGAACTCACTGATAATATATTCACTTTTGTGAATTAGCAGTAAATAAAGAGTTCTGGTCCACTAGAAGCCAGGATTGGTATAAAAGCAAAAATTTCCTTAAAGCTTACATTGTTACAAGTCAATTTAAACTGTAATTTTAATAATTCTTTGAAAAAGCATTCTGCTGTATTAGTATTTGTCTTGCAAGCATTTTAGTCGAAGAGAAGCAAAATGCCGTGCCAGCATGATTTTGTTTTCTATTTCAAGAATTTTAAGCTTTGTTGCAAAAACAAATCATGTCACCTAGTCCTGGTGCTCAGATGTTCCCAGCAGTGCACTTTATGTGCTCCTTTTGTTAATGCTTTTTAAAATTAAAACTAAAAGACCTCTAACATGAGTTATGACTATAATGAGTTATAATATAATATTGGCAGAAGAGTTGTCTACATCATGAAATGGTGTGAGTTAAGGCTCTTTTCTTAACCAGAAGTTCTAGAGCCTTGGTATCCTCAACATGTAAGATAAGAGAACAGATATGCAGTGTGTACTTCCCATGCTCATCTTAGGCTCTATCATTTAGTTGATTACTTGTCTAAGAGTATCTTCAGTTGTAGGGAAACCAGAAATTTACTGTTACAATGTTTTATGACACTATTTTATAATGTTAAGAGCAGACGTTGCCTAGAAAGGTTGATTTTAAGAAGGTTTCAGTGTACTTAGAGAAATAGCACCTGTGGAATGACACCTAAATGAGAAGTTTAAACAATCTTTTGAATACTTTCAAATGCTAATTTTAATTTCTCAGCTCTTCATAAAAGAGAAACAAGAAAAGCTTGTGAAACCAAGAAAACTCTTTTTAAGCCTGTTGTATCTTTCAGTATGTTTTTATAGGCTTTCGTTTGAGATGTAGTAATTTTAAACCTCTTTGTGAAACAGAATGAATGACCACAAAAAAGAAAAGAAAGTAGCATTTGTGATAACTGCCTTGTAAGTAATGATACATCTGCAGTTGTCGTCTTCTGTGAAACTTCAAGCAATTTTCTTCAGTTCTTAAATATAGCAAGTGTTATTTGTTTAACAAGTGATAGCAGTACTTGCCGGCTATGTATTAAACTTACATTTTTGGAAAAAAAAATCCAATTTTGCTTGTTTGGAGAAATGTAACTACCAATTACAAGTGTAATTTGGTAAAAATGTTTCTGCTAAGAAGGAAGTACTTGAACAGGTAGCATGAGAAATTTTTCAGTTTTACAGGAAGAACTGTAATAGTGAATTTGTGGCAAAATCTTGTGTTGGTAGCAGCTGGTAGGTGTTCATAACAACCTTTACATCCCTCCTCCCACCATTTATGGTTTTGTGTTAATCTACTACCAAATCAGGAAGGTAAACATACTTTTCTATCTATTGCTTGTGCTGTGGTTTTGCTTGTTCTTCAGACTTCAGTTAGCTAATTTTTGTCCAGAAACTAGCTATTTCTTAGCTAGAACACTTCTTTGGGACTGGTACATCTGTGTTGTCCTAATTTTGACCAGCATCATGGATGTCTGACTGGTAGGGAAGTGATAAAGGCAGGCTATATAGCTATACCAACCTCTGTTCCGTTGTAAAAGAATTGTTAAAATTCTTTGGTCAGAATTGATGGAAAATGTTACTACTGTTCTTGCTTTAATAGGGTTGTGGCCATTTTTATAATGGATAAAGAGGATTTTCAAGTGGGTGGGTTTTTTTCTTCTTGCATTTTGTGTGGAAAAATAAAGACTTTTGGCTTTGAAATATTAAGGCTCTGTGGGCCTAGTGATGACTCAGGATCAAATGAAATCTCAACTGTTTTTAAGGGGAGATCTATATTTTTTTTGCATGGTTCAAAGAATTAATATCTATAACTTCAGTATGTAATAGTTCTGATAAAGAAGGGGTTGTTTTGGGTTCAACACAGCTGCTTTTCATCAGTTGTGGAGAGACATTTTCATAGGCATCCTTTATAACCAGTGAAGACTAGGCTTGGTATTTCTGATACATGAGTGGGGGAAATAAACAGTGAAAATTCATAACCATTTTTAAGGCTTCTTTATGTATTATAAAATATAATGAGGTCATTATTTTAATGAAAATATTATGGAAAAAGGAGGTAATGCTCATTCATACTGTAGGGCTTACCAAAAGTTAAGTGGCCATATTGAAGTGTTCTTACTAAAGGAGAAAAATCCTTTAGACATTCAGAATATACAATATTTTAATTTTTATTATTTTATTATTATTTATTTATTTATTATTTCTATATTTAATATTTTATCTTTTAATTAATCTCTTTCTTGTCTTACTGACAGAATCAGGCCTGTGTTTTCTTGCATTTCTTTCTAAATCATATCTAAACCAGTCTTGGGTTTTTCAGGGGCAGAAGTAGTGTTTTTTTTCTGGGTTATCACGTTCCTGTTTAGAAATATTTGAACTGCCAAAGAGAATTAGTGTCATACGTTGTCAGCATATCTCTTGTGCTCTGTACACATGGCCCACTCAGGTTTGGTATGTATGCTTCTCCTCTATGTAGAGAACTGATGGGAGCAATGCTGTTCTTTACCTCAGTCTGAGATAGTGAGCATGCTTTGGTAGCTGAACAAACCTCTAATCTCAACTGATCATTTGAAACTTAAATTAGGCAATGTGTGTTTAGAAAATCTTCAGGAATTTAACAGGAGAATTAATAAACAGGGCAGTAGTTTTTAAATCACAAAGCCATCTTCTTTTCTTCTTCCCTGTATCACTACCAAAATGGTAATGTCTTTCCGTGTTCTATCTGTAGAGGTTTGGTTAACTGTGAAGAAAGACTAAAGAATTGTTTTGATCTTTGAAAATGGGTCTATTGGTTAACAGAGAATTAAAAAAAAAAGAAGTCATCATCATTACCTTCCTGGGCTAAAAATTTCTGGAACTGCATCAAGATTTCTTAAAGTTAGTACAAATACCATCAATACCTGGTTATTCTGAAGTTAAGATAGCATGGCATACATCAAACATTGGAGTTTGTGATATGATGGAACCCGGAGAGTGCTGTGTAGACAGATTCAAATAGCTCTGCGCAAAGTCAGCCCAGTGCTGTTTCGGTGCTGAGCTGGGACTAAGTTCAGACAAGCTGGACCTGCAGAATGAATCAGATGCATCAGATAAGGCCTCTCTTTTTTTTTTTTTTTTTTTTTTTTTTTTTTTTTTTTTTTTTTTTTTAAGTGGTGGCTTTTGTTTGGGATTTGTTTGGCTGCATGTTTTTTTCTGATAATGGTTTGTGACCTAGACTTCAGTGTTAGTTCTGCAGTGTTTACCGGTTTGTTACCCTTCCTGCACAAACAAGTAAACTACTGCTCCACCCGTATGGGTGCAGTATCCTGATTCTAAACTGTCGTCCCCCTGAAGCTGGCTTTTGCCTTGTTACTCTTCTGTGCTGGCCTGGTGCCTACTTGCATAGCTGCCCTTTGTGACTGTGCAAGGTGGGGAATTGATGGCAGCCTGAATTTCCCCCCTTTGCTTTCTCTGCTCTGCTCTCAACAAGGGGGCAGAGCTGAGCTGCTGTGTTTTTGAGGCCAGGAGAATTGGTGGACCTCAAAGTAGGGCACAAAAGCAGAAAAAGGAGGAAAACAAAAGGTAACCCAGCACTGACAGTGATACTCTATACTGCAGTCTCCACCATGAGAGAATGTTGTCTAGAGATAGGTAGACGGAGATAGAGAGAGGTGCTTGCTGGTGTTTTCACCATCTTGTGTTAGGTGTCCATATCTCTAATGAAAACTGTTAAACTCTAAGGGAGCAAGCTTGGAGGTCTCTGCATCTTTGGCACAAGTAATTAGCCAACCATGTAATCTATTAATGTGTGTTGGAGAGTTTGAATTTATATACCTGTTGCAGTTTCAAGGCCTTTGTGTTTTGTCCTCATTTTGACTCTTTCTCCTGGAAAGTTACTGTTTCATCAGAAACACAGGAACCTTCCGGACTTCCTACTGAAGCAGGTGTGCCTTTCATCTTCAACCCAGATCATAAATAAGCTGGTTCTCTACCTTAACTGCTCTAGTCTTCTGTAGGTTTTTTTTTTGTTTTTTTTTTCCAGATATTTGATAGACTTGCATTCAGACTGAGAGAATCTTTGGCTGAATCTATTTTACTTAGGTATAAGTGATACAGAACCTTTATTTTTTACTGTCTCCTGCTTTCCTTCCTCCCTTCCCCCTCGAAAGATGTCACTTCCTGAAAGACATGTAAGGTCTAACTAAATTTCAGTGTAAACTGTTTCTGAAGAACAGGCTACATTTTTAAAATTAACTTTCTTTAGTTGTTTAGAGTTTTTTTTTTGCTTTGCAATGCTTCTAAGTTACTTTCTGCTAGTGAACTCCTGAATTTCACAGATGCATTAATATAATTATTCCTTAACCTTTAAGAAAAGCTGTATTTTACAAAAAGCATAGTACAGGGAAAGCAAAGCAAAGTAGATTAGAGAGTTACACGGAGACATGGTGCTCTGTTTTCAAGAATTATAAACAGAGCCTAATCAAAGGCAAAGAAGGTATTAAAATATCCAGGCTAATCTAGACTTGGAGCAGAGAACTGGAGGATGGGTAAAACTGTCAGGAGTCTTTTTCCCTTTGACTTACTTGAGGAAGTCTGTAACAAGCCCTGCTGCTTCATTCCTACACAATCTGTGTGTTACATGTTTCAAAAATGGATCACACATTTTTGTTTAATAGTAATCAGAGCTTTCTTTTTAGCTTAAGTGACAATACCTGCTGAGATCACCTGCTTTTAGCCTACACAGCTTAAATTTGGTAGGATGTATGCATTTTTGTATTTGAGTGAAGGAAAGAAAGTAGTCCATCTTGATGATTTTCTTCCCCTGAACCTTTTCCAGATAAATTGATGACCTAGAAATGAAGGGAGGTGGTGTTAAGGAAACGGTGTACTTAAAGTGAAACTTCTTTTCGTGATTACTTTTAATAAGTGAGAAGAATGTTGGTAAAGTATGGCTCCCTCATGTGTATTAAAAGAAAACAGAGGAGAAAGGCCTTTTTTTGGATCTGATAGGTAATCTGAAGAGTGAAATGCTGCTTTGACGTACTGTTTTCAAAATGTCCTGCTAACCTGTAAAACTTAAGCAATAGGTTTTAATTTCTATTTTATTTATATATAGAACACTATAAAAACTAATGTTATAAAAACTAATGGATAAATTACAGCATAAAAGTAAATGTGTTAAATACATTGATCTCAGACCTAGTACAGTATTAGGGAGGGATCCCTCCTTTTTTCTTTGGTTGCATCTGTAACTCAATTTGTAGTGTGGCTTGGGAATTTTTTCTTTTTTTTTAAATAGAATTTACAACTAACTATACATAAGGAAGTTTCTCTGAATTGTTCTCTGGTTGTAAACACTGCTGTTAATAATTTTGTTATAGTGCATATAGGCAAGCAGGGTTGAATTGATTTAGTTTATTTACAAGGTAATAATACTAAAAAGGAAGTGACAGACCTAGGTAGCCAACCTCGAGGCCCGTACCACTGTACTTTATTATTAGTACTTGAGCTAGTTAGCATGATGTTTACTTCTACAGTGATTTCGTGTCTTAAGTAGCATGGGCAGGCCAAGTAAAGCCTATTTGGTTTTTACTTTCAAATTTTACTGTCTCAACTGCTTTTCTGTGGTATCATATAATAACGTGCCAGCTGAATGTGTATTTGGACGGTGTGTAAGATTAATGGGCACATCATGCAGTGGAGATACTTCAGGTAATGACTAGTGTAATTACAAGGCAAAATTATGACTACTTCAGATATGTCCATTCATGTTGAATGTTATTACTTTGCTATCTGTGATGTGAAGAATATTTCCACATATTTCTGTAGCTAGCTTCTGTCAAAATACACAAGTAACCTAAGCATTTAATAGCAAGAATATTTTAAGTGTGGATGATGGCAATGTGTAAAATAGAAAAAAAAAAAAAAACTTTACGTTTTAATGATATCATACCAGTACTGTGTTCTCAAAAAGGCTGGTGCTGAACTGTAGTAGTCAGAGGGAGACAAATATGTATCAGAGTCTTCCTGAAGTCCTTGATAATCTGTTTTTATTGTAGAAGGATATGAAAAGTGAGATTAGATCGCCTAAAGTAATTTAGAGACAAGTCTTTAAGTAGCTGACAAATGAGAGTAACCAGCTATAAATACTGTTTCTGAATAGCATGGTATGATTAGTTTTGAAGTGTTTAAAATACTTATATCTCATCAACAAAGCTGCTTCATGCTTGAGGTATACCCTCCAAAACTTAACTTTTTATAAAATTGGTTAAAATTGCTCACCAGTCAGCAGAACTATGTATGCATATAGAGTCTTAGTCCTGTTGGAAACAATGTGGAAGTAGAATTGATACTTAATTTTGAGAAGATTCCTTTCTGGCTATAGCAGTTAAAGGCAATGCTTGTTAGAGCATGAGTCAGTAGAAAATATCCTTGACTTGTAGCTGTAACTCTCTGTACAGTACAGTTTATTTTATTATAGGTATGTGGCAGATTAAACCCTTAGTGAGTTTGTTTATAACTAAAAGAAAAAGTTGTTGGGAGGAATTGATAGACTGGAGGACAGATCTATTGTTCAGAGGGACCGTGATGAGCTAGACCAGTAGGCAAACAGAAGCAAAGTCCTGCACCAGGGGCAGGAAAAACCCCATACATCGAGGCAGAGTAGGGGCTGACTGGGAAGTGGCTTTGTGGAAATGGGTAATGATGAACAACAAGCTGAATGAGAAGTCTGTTGTGTGTTGTTGCAGAAATGAAGATTAGCCAGGGAGCTGCTTTAGCCCTTGTGCCCCTCAGAATATAGCCAGATGGTGAGTAATTCTTCCTCTCGGCTCAGCACTTGTAAAGCTGCGCTATGAATGCCGTGTCCTCTTTGGGACCCTAGGACAAAAGAAATGTGGGCAAACAGAAAAGAATCCAGCAGAGTGCTGCTGGGATGATTAGAGGCTGGAGCATATGTTGTATTAAAGACAGCAGGGGAACTACCTTATTTAGCCTGAAGTGGAGGAGGCTGAAGATGGATCTGGTAACTTCTTTCCACTACACAAAAGGAAGGATTGTAGAGCCGATGGAGTCAGACTCCTCTCAGACATGCTTCTATTGGCAGTGGAGTTGGGCAATTACAAAAGAAAATGGTTACAGGTTGCAGCAGGAGGAAGTCTGATGGGATTTGAGGGTGAGGGGGGAGTGAAACTGGTGGAGTGGAAGCCTGTGGAGATGGTCAAGGCAAGGTCTTGAGCAAACTCATTTAACTTTCTGTGGACAACTCTCTTTTTGGTGCAGGGGCTTTTGTTCCAAAGATTACCCTCCAAAGGCACTTCCAGTCTAAAGATTTTCTATGGTTCTCATACATCAGTTGGAGAGTCTTTGGTCTCTTAGTTAATGCTATGGTTGGTTCTTCCCAAGTACTTCTAGCTGTGCATCATTTCTGTGGTTCATATGGTTATTAGACAGTGGTGAACCACTGAGAATAGACAAAAGTTTTGTGTTTTTTAAGCTCAAGCATTGAACATGTTTTTATGCAAGCAAATTGGTATTGCTTGCATAGACCTAGAGATGCAATTCCAAGCATTTTTTACAAATACATGCAACTGGATAGCTTTAAGAAGAAACCATAAATAGTCCAGACAAAAAAATTGTGCAGATATGCTATTGTGAGGGTTGCACCTGTTTGTTCACTTTTTTGACTTTCTAAAAAGACACTGGAAGATAAAAGCCATGAATTACAATTTCCTTCTTGAATTTAAACAATCTTTCCCTTGTTTTTGCACTAATTCTTTCTGTTATTTAGACCCTCTCCTCAATCTCCTTGAAAAATATCCAATTCTGGAGTCAGTAGTTCTGATAGCAATTGCATCACTGTCAAATACAGAAACAAAATATTTCCCTATTATTAAGATCATTCTGTCGATAAGTTTAAAGATTAGGGTGGGTCTTTTTAATTCTTTTTCCATTCTTTTCTACAGCAGGAACTCAGTCTTAACTGGCTGTACGCTGTGACCACAGTGTGTTATTGCAAGCTGCTTGTAGATATAATTTCTCATTCTGTAATAACTGGCCATATTCTTTGAGCATGCTGATTTAAAGCTATGCTGCATTGAAATGCATACATTGACTGCAGGCACTCGAGCGGTGCCCTTGTACACTCTCAATGATCCATCCTGGTTACCATTTTTGTAGAGTCAGGTGGGTGGAAGACACACATCTGACATCAAGATCCATGTGAAATTTCAAGTTGTTTTGAAGCGTGACCGCATTTGAGTTTCAGAGAATGACTGTAAGATGCTAGCACAAATGAAACAAATTTTTCGGGTTGTCTGGAGAATGTTGCCCTCAGGTCTCACCCTGAGAAAGAGGCCCAACCTTGAAAATTTCAGCCTGGACTAACCCTTAGTTAAAACTGTGTAATATTAAAAGGTTCAGCAGTTGGCCTCTATTAACAACAATCTATGACTGCAGTCACTAACAACTTTTTAATGTAACAGTTACAAATTTGGATTAATTTCAGTGGTTACTAAAGGATGTCCAGTCTTGCTTAATGAAGGAAGCAACAATTCTCCAAGTGTTTCCCTGTAACAGTCTTTTTAAACTGTTTTAAAGGACACATTAAAAGCATGAGCAATTTCAGCGATAGATTTCTGAACATTACATGCTCTATTTGTTAATTTATGTTTGAGGTTTAATTTGTTGCTTAATTAATCTGTATACTGAAATTACTGTTATGGATGACATTAAGTCCTTGTAATTTTGTGAACTCTTTACTCTTTCTATATATGTAAATATGTATTTTCAAAGCTGTATTTAGATTCTGCGCATCTCTGTAGAACTGAAGGATAATGAAGTCTGTCAGGTGTTTGGGCATGCAGTAACTGTGTTTCTAATAAATGAATATTTATAAATATAAGTGACTTAGCTGATAGATTTTTCAACTGGATCTCTCTTCTATTATTTGATTATTAACTTTCTGATCTTTGACATAAAATACAGGGAGAAAAGGTTTTTATATTTTGCTTTAGACAAAGTTAGTTAGCAACTATCCTCTCTTGTTTAAGAGATGTGATTAGTACAGTCATCCAAAACTCTTATAATGTCACTAATCTTGCTTCTGTTTGAATCTTATTGCCATTAGTCCAAATATTGTTATTCAGATATGAACATCTGCCTTTTGCAAGTACTGTTTTTTGCTAATACAGAAACTCTTTAACACATTGGTTAAGCACTTTCTTAAAAACAGATGGATTGTGGAAAACAAAAGTAATCGGATATGACTGTTACAGGAGTTCAGATATCATGTAGACAGCATAAGCGTTTCATGAGGGAGGGAGATGAGTGTGTAAAGTGCTTTTGCTGATAGGTAGAGAACTCATCTTTGTTTACTGGCTTGATTAAAACTCAGTTTTGTTTTGATTGTCAGACTTCCGGCCAGCACCTTCTGTCTTTAAGTCCTGTCTAGCCAAAGCACTAATTAGTTCTTATGGCTCATCGTAGCATTAGTAGCTTCTTTAAGTCTATTTTGCATAAATAGGAGGTACTGACACACCAAAATGGGAGAATGATGAATCCTTTCACTTATATTTTTCAAGAGGATTGAGGGATGTGGTGTTGCGTAGTGTTGGGGTTTTTGTTTGTTTATTTTAAGCTTTGAGTCTTAAGGGTTCTGCGAAAAGAGTTATTTTGGGATTTTGTATTTTGGAGCTTTGGAATTCTGACATTCAGCCAACTCTTTCCTCTGGAAAAAAAATATTGTATCTATGGAAAGGTGCTTGGAGGACAGCAATATAAGGTTATGAGGATGCGTAACTTCAGATGTCTTCAGACAGTGCTGTACACACAGTGGAGATGTGTCTTAAGATAGAATAATAGAATGGTTTGGGTTGGAAGGGACCTTTAAAGGTCATCTAGTCCAAGCCCCCTGCAAGGAGCAGGAACATCTCCAACCAGATCAGGTTGCTCAGAGCCCCGTCCAACCTGGCCTTGAATGTTTCCAGGGATGGGGCATCTACCACCTCTCTGGGCAACCTGTTGCAGTGTTTCACCACTCTCATTGTAAAAAAAAAAAATGTATTCCTTATGTCTAATCTAAATTTAGTTGAAAACCATTACCCCTTGTCCTATTGCAACAGGCCCTGGTGAAAACTTTCTCCCCATCTTTCTTATGGGTCTCCTTTAGGTACTGGAAGGCTGCTATAAGGTCTCCCCAGAGCCTTCTCTTCTCCAGCCCCAACTCTCTCAGCCTGTCCTCATAGGAGAGGTGCTTCAGCCCTCTGGTCATCTTTGTGGCCCTCCTCTGGACTCACTCCAACATGTCTGTGTCCTGACTCCATTATGTCTAGCAAACGTACTATAAAGGCTTTCATTCTGTGGGATATCAGGTGGATTGACAGAATATACTTGATTACAAAATGCAACAAGTTTGTCATTCAGCTGTTGCAGATTTATTGCTGTTATATTTATAAACTACAGAAACTATTAGAAATTTAAACATCTTAATAAAACAATAGGATGTCTTGAGTATTGTCTGAGTTTTCAAAGAATAATCTGAGAAGTATAAATTTGTAAGTTTACTTGCCTTAAATAAGATTACCTGCATGATTTCTGGGAGGTGAGAAAGACAGAATGAAGAACAGAGGTGAGTTAACTACATTACCACTGTTAACTTTTTTTTGTCCTTCGAAGATTTGCTTGTTTACTGTGTATGCCACAAAGGACAACTTATTTAAGCTCCAACCATAAGCCTGTTACTTGCTCAGAATTTCTTGTTCTTCTGATCCATAAGATGTGTTGCTCATCTCTATTGAATTTTGAAGACAGTAAACGGTTTACCCAACTTTCCTAGTTACTGTAATGCGAGCATTAAGCAAGTAAATAAAATTAATGGTTGTTTTATTTTTGTTCAGGTAATATGCCTCTGAATACGTAGATTCCTAATTTAAGAGTCCTCTGAAGCTCACTAGCTTACATAGGTTTGGATTGTTTTGTTTTGTGTATCACCATAACTAATAGTTTTATCAACTGAGTTTATAGTCAGAAGTGGTAATTTAAGTATAAATCGGTTAATGCCTGCTGTAGGATGCCTGTCCTCACAATCTGTAGTGAAAGCTGTAAGCCGTTCTCAGTGCTGTCTCCAAGGATGAGGGAAGTATGCTGAATCTTCACCTTCTCACTGACAGCCTTTCTGAGGAGGATACGGTCGTTCTTTGTGTCAGACATTTCTAAGAGTAAACCTCTGACTCTGTAGGCTGGGGTTCCCAAATGTGGGCTTGCTTGGGTACAGTCAGCTCCAGGGTCACTGCCACTGCCACCTGCTCAGTTTCCCAGCCAGCATGCTATGGAGTAGCGCCCTGCTTCAGGCAGCTCCTCATCTCAGATGCCTGTGTAGTGGTACTGACTGCGGCTCAGGTGAGTGCTGCTAATCAGGAAACAAGGGTGTGGAAGTACTTTCTAAGATAAGTATCAGGAAATGCTCCTACAGGATACCTGGCAAGAATTTGTTTACGGTTTCTTGGAAATTCCTGCCTTGTGTCACGTTCGGTCAGGAAAAGCAATGTGTTATAAACCCTGCAGTAGCTATTAACTGTGTTTTTTAGCACCCTTACAAGCATCTGTGCTGTACGCTGGAGTGACGCAAATCTCAGACTCCTAATTTTCTGGAATTGCTTTAAATGCTATTAGCAGTTTTAGAAGCAGGAGGAACCTTTGTTCCATGAATAGATTTCTGAATTTTACTTTGCTTCAGGGGGACTGAATTCTGTAAGGGTTGTACCACTAGGCTTCTTGAGACCTGGATGAACATTGTGCTGAGGAGGGAAAAGTGGAAACTGTATTCCTTCTGAAGAAACAAGGAAATTTATCCCTTGCTCTTCCCCTTCTGAAGCTGCCTTTTCAGTAAGGCTAGCAGCAGCTTTATTCATCTTAGCTGTTCATGTTCCTTTCTGTCACTTTTGGTATTGTTTGTTTGCTTGATTTGACTAATTCATTTGCGTACATAAAAGCCCTTACTGCTCTAGACCTATGCTGTCCTTAATACCTTTTAAGTGCAATAAACTATTCAGTTCTTGTAATGTCTGAACAGGATGAAATGGTGTGCTGCCTCAGGCTACTTTACTAAACCTAGTTATTTGGGTAATGTTAACAAAAATGTATTTCAGACATAAACTTTTTTTTCAGGTTGTGTCATTAAACTGGCAGTATATTTTCTGATTATATCATATATTGTTGCAGATTATTTTAAGTTTTACATGTCCAAATGTAAACCCCTCAAGAAGTTTTTCTACTGCTTTAGTTTGTCTATACTTTACACCTCTTGTTCATCTATAGTTAAGAAGAGTTAGATGTTTTTAACAAACTGAGACACAGTGTGGACCGGTAGCAGCAGGGAGTGGAGAAGCAGGCACTGTTAACTGCGGTAATGAAATCCGTAATTTATGGCCCAGTATTTCCCTGGCAGCAGGAGATATGATATGAATTTGAGTTGCTTTCTCTTTCAGTTTGATAAGTTGCCACATCACTGTTTTCACGGGAGAATGCAGATGAGTTCCCTTTGGCGTTGGGGTCAATAGGGAAAAGAAATGTGGGGAAAATAAATTCATACAGGTCAAACTTCTGTAAGAAAAGTTTGCATGTTGTTCCAATCATGTCTCATTTACCTCTTTTAGCTGAAAAATAATATATGTTATTAATATTAACAAAATTTAATTTTACCTTCACAGATAAATTTGAGCAGTTTTGGGCAATAAATCGAAAACTCATGGAATATCCTCCAGAAGATAGTGGATTTCGATACATCCCATTTAGAATTTATCAGGTAGGACCCAATGAAATAAAACCACATTTACCAAACTATTCCACTGAGATGTCATATATTGGAATCTGCTTTCAGAATTATGGATTCCCTTTCCTAACATTATGGTAAAACTCTGTATGCTCACCTTTGCTGGACTCTTGGACTCTTGAGTTGTATGAATTAGCAAAGACAAAATAGACTGCATTTATTCTAATAGGTAATTACCATTCATTATCTTTTAAGTGTGTAATACTTGAGAATGTGCTAATGACAGTATAGCTTATGTTTGTTTGGCTTTTTAAAAAAAAAAAAACTAATTCTGTCATTAAAAAATAACTACTAACTATGAAGACTGCTTTGGATGTAAAATGCCCTTTGAAAAGTCTAAGTCAAACATTTCAGGAGCCACACTTTTCCCTTAACCACTGTGTAGGCTTCATTTCTTGTTGTCATTGTAAAATGAAGGTAATGGCATAGATCTTGCATCTTGTTGTTACCTTTGTATTCTAATTGTATACTTTACAATCCAAAACTAGCTTTGAGTATTTTTTTGTCATAACACAACAGTGCTTTATTTTTCTCAGGAGTTTATTTGGAGACAATCTTTGGAATCCTTACAACTTTTCGATGTCCCATTAGTTTCTATTGAGGTCACAGTGAAGTTTGGAATTAAGTATGGTTAAAAGGTTATACAGTGTGAAGTGTAGCTTCTCTGTAAATTAAACAGTTCTGCTCCGTTTCATCTTTGAAACATTTTCATCTGTTTACATTTAAGTTTTGCACCTGTAAGTATCAAACCCAAGTCCTTTATTCATAGTACTGAATAGTCTGGTACTAATGTATAAGAGGTTTTAAGGACCATACAAACCTGTACAATCTTGCAGTGGGACTGAAGTAACTTTTAATGTTAGATATAAGACATTTACCGTCATAGTGAAACCTTAGGTTGAGAACGGAAGTCAGTTACTTTGTCAGAGATCATAGCAGATGGCAAGGTTTGTATAAGTATCAAAAAGTATGTATCGGTTTACTCACAACATTTTGTTTGGTTGGCAACTAAGTTGTTTGTTTTTCTCTGATATGTGGGGTTTTTTTTTAAAGTCTTTTCATAGAAGTCACGTAAATGGGTTTGCAAAATAGAGAGTATACTGTCTGATAAGGTACAGACCTTTAAGCCGTGAGGGAAATTTTGTATGGTATCACATGATTTCATGCTAGTAAAGCTTTTTTTGGGGGGGAAAAAAAATAATTCTAATTCAGCAGTATCTATCCCTTTAGCCAGTAGTACTTATCTTGATTCTTATTATCTTTTCAATGGGAAACTTTTACTTGGTGTAGTTTTAAACACAAAACATCTAACTAAGAGTAGAAGACCAAACACAAATAAAGATGATGGTGATACAGCCTTTGAGAAGGTCAGTGTATTTTATTTTCGGTAATGCTGCTCTTAACATTTCTAAATATTTTCAAGAATGTTCCGCTTTTTAAAGAAGTGGATGCAGGTGTTTCTAGGTTTTTTGTTTGGTTGGTTTGCGTGCTGATTGCTGCTCATCATAAAAGTCTATGTATTTAAAGGAATTTTCAGAAAGTGTTAGAAAGAATGAGATTATAATCTGATTCCAAGCAAGGTGTTAATTCCTGTAGTTTTAACAGTAATTTTACAGTACTTAGTGACAGACTTGCTTATGCTGAAGTTACTGATTCAAAAGTATTCTTAAGATTTTTTAACCCCCACGCTGGTTGCATTTAATTTCCATTAGTCACTACTAGAAGTCAGCTTAGCATTCTAATTGGTTACTTGCATATCCCTACATAAATACCTGAAAGCCAGTTTAGCCTGGGTTTGTATTACAGTGGACGTTTATTCCCTATGTGTTTTCACATAGTGTTTTTGTAGATACTTAAGGATATACACGTGGATGGCAGGAAATTACTAGGCGTTGCCTTCAGTGGGGAAAGTTCCTCTTTTAGTCTCCATACCTTCCATTACCCAAAAATTATTAGAAGAAAATTCTGTAAAGGAAACTGCCTAGATTGTATTTTGGCAGTATGAGATGGATTAATGTGTTTTCCTTCAAAGAAATGTACCAGATTATGATATCAACTAAGAAAAATCAGTTTTAGTAACGACTAAATGTGACTGGGAAAAGCTGCTGCAGAAAAAATACATAAAATAGTGATCTGACATGGTTTTCACTGAAGGCCTGATATTTTCAAAACTCAAAGGCTCTTTCAATTGTAAAGCTTGTCTATTAAAATACATTTCTAAAGAATAATATGAATCATACCTCGTGTGGTATCCAAATCTGATGGTGTGTGGGGGAGAAAGAGATGGCAAAAATACTAATGTCATACTTGGGTAAGTCAGAACTAAACTAACCACCGGTAGTTTTAAAAGCCCTTGTCCAGCACCTCTTCTTTGAAGTGTAGCAGCTAAGATTGGACCAGAATCCTGGCTTCTACTGTAGATGAAGATGACTGGGTATCACTAAGGATCAAATCATTTGCAATTTTAAAAGTTAGCTAAGAGATCTTGGAGATTTTATTACCATGTGTCATAGTCTAAAATGTGTTGCATGCAATGTGCTCCAGATGAACCTTTGACATAGGTGGAAACTTTTTCTGCCAGAGACGGTTTAAAAATAATGTTTATATTTTTGTGACACTTCTACTTTGCACACATCCAAAAAACCAATAAGTGCCCCACTTTATCACTTCAGAGGTATAAGCTGAACTGTCTTTGCTGTTGACAGTTGCACAAAAATTTTTTTACTTTTTTGTCTGATGATACTGTTAAATAAGAGTGCTTTTTCACTTATTCTTTAATAGGAAGAGAGAAAATAATAGTAATGTTTTGAGTATATTATGCATTGAAGAGCGTTACTTTTCTTGTACAGTACTAGAGCTAGTTTGCCTTGAGGAATTTTTCCCCGTGTTTATAAGACCAGCTGCTTTTGCACTTTCTAATTGAACAAATCATATGGCTGGTAAATGGCAGGAAGTTTTCATCAGTCTTTGGCTCCAGGCACTGTGACCAGGTGTATTAGTCAGGCACCAAAGAGGAGTCGCTACCTGCTGATAGAGACTACCCTGATGATCTGCTGTCTGCTGTCTTACACTGCAGATGGGAGCACTCCGAGTCTCAGTTGTTGTGCACTTGGTTTGCAGTCATCCCCAAGTTTTGGTACCTTGCTCTCTCCATGTGTCATGCTCATTCATTTGCTCTTGCTTGCTCTCTCCCTGTCAGTCTTCCTCCTTTCCTCTGGACTCTGCCATATGAACATTTAGGATTTAAAGTTGTAAATAGCATTTCATTCTTGAGAATAAAATTAGAAAAGAAAGAAAATGCATTAAAACTCTTCATGACAAGTTCTTCTGAGCTTTTCTAGAGTCGCACTTTGCTTAAGGCAGGCTGACTGTTGTGTGTTTGCTGACTGAAAAAGGGATGATCTGGGATTGTTTGTTTGCTTGTTCCTTTATTTGTGTACTGGGACATGCCATAGTACTGGAATGAGCGGTTCCTTTGCCTCTATTTTCTAACGGTTTTGATTAGGTTATTAATTTTATTGCCTAATTACATAGTAGGCCTTAGCTTTGAACATATTATTCCTGTCATAAGCCCCTTAAGATGCTCTGATTAAATCATACAGTCACAAATTGTTACAAAGTTTATCAACCTTAGCAATGTGAGTGAAATTCTCCATTAATTAATAATACATTAATACAATAACATAACAATACATTAATTAATATTACGTAATTAATAATACATCAGTTAAATCCAGCACTTTGCCCTTTGTCAAGATTGCAGTACTGAGATGTCTAAATAGATGTAAATGTCTGCCGTGACCTATACTTTAAAAATAGCAAGGTGGGAGGGGGAAATGAAATATTCTAAGACATTATTAATATCTGGCTCAATAAATGAATCAGAAGCCCAAGCACAGCCCTTTCCCAAGCAATGGAAGACTGTTTTATTTCTGTTTCCACATTAATTGGCAGAGCTCAGGTAATAAATTGTGATCAAGTATGCAAATCAGCATCACAATTTGGCCAATGTTGTAACAGCCACTCAAAAACTGATCAAAGCAGATTGTTTGGGAAGATACTGAGTCCACCTGTACAGTTTTCAAGTAATAATGAGTCTGTCTTTTTATGCTAGTAGGTTGTTAACACCTTTTTTTTTTTCTTTTTTTTTTCTTTTGGGCCAAAAGCCTCCTGACAGAATTTATCTGACTTCCACTAGTTTCTAGATTTTTGTTTTGTCTGATGCCACTTCAGAGTCATCTGACTTTCTGACCTCCAGGTGCACTTATGGAGTGATTTCAGCAGCTTCAGTTTTCTTTGCTAAGCTGAACCAATTGAGCTCTTTAAGCCTCTTGTCATGAGGCTTGCTTACCAGTGCTGAAGTTGTTTTTTTTTAAGTCGTCTTTTCAAACACTAGCTGAATTATGATAATCCTCAAGATTAGTATTGAAGTTAGGGAGACGTAGAGGCCAAAAGTAAAGTTTAAAGGATTTTAGATTAAAAATACTTCAAGCACTGGTGGGATAGAGCTGAAGTTAGCTGCTATTTGAAACTGCAAATCTAAAAATTTTTATGACAGCAGTTGAAATTGCAATGACTCATCAAGCAAAAGAACTAGAAAATGTAAGTGCTGTCGACCTGAAGAGGGCAACACAACACAGCAAGTTTCGGCTTCTTGTTGGCTAGCACAAAATGCTCAAATAGGCCTGTGTGTAATACCTTATGTAACTTTTTTTCTTACTTATTAAAAATTAATGTTTTCATGAAGCATCTGCTGAAAATAGATACATTTATTTGTTAAAAACTTCCTTTTACAAAGAGGAAGTTAAAGTCAATCAGAAAATAACTTGAAATTATGGTTGATTTGTATAACAGCTATGCACAGTTGAATTTCTGTGCTGAAAAGAGAAGAACAGATTCATTATCAATTGAGTACACAGAATGACTTATTCTAATAACTGAATGTTCAGCATTGAAGAAACAATAGCGCACTTTCACCAGTTTTAAATTACTTCAGAATCAAAGCTCTATGAATGAGAAGTTTAAAAGCTTTGGCAGACAAATATTTTTCGTAGTGCCTTATTGTAAAAATAAACAAAACCAAAAGACATTCTATCAAGTGTTGCATATGGGCAGCATGATCCATAAGTTGCTATGAATAATTGTTTTCTGAACTTGATTGCTTAGTTCTGTGCTGAAAGTAATAGCAATTTGATAAGTTGTCACCTTAAGTTGAAAGTCACTGTCACCACAGTTGAGGTTCCATAGTTGCGTGAGCTTTTCTGGCCCATCTAAGTGCAGAGTGAAATGGGCTAGCTCCAACCAACGCTGTTAAAGATTACTTTTTTTTACATGTTTTGTATTGAGGAATATCCATGCAGTTCTTTAAAAAGACTTACGGTGTGCAAGATGAGCCTTCTGCCTTTAAGAATCTCAGTACAGGATGGGGGCTGTCAATCAGAGTTTAAAAGAAAAATTCTGAGATTATAAACTGTATTTGTTGTCAGAGATGTGACTAAGTTTACATAAATATGCCCAAGTTATCCGTAAAACTGTTAATCTGCCTAGTTCAAAGCTATTGTAAAAGTTGTGTAGTGCTCAGGGAAGGAGGCACAGAAAAGATGGGGCTATAAAATGTGAGCTGTGGCTGAACTGTTGTCAAGCTGGACGGCTGTGAGCTAGCTCGGGCTTGTCAGCGGGAGCTACGGTCATCCTTCTGAGCTGAATGTAGATCGAGCCTGTATACGAAGAATAATAGTATTCTAGTAGTACTAGTAGTTTTGCTTTTATGAAAAATAGTTTGTCGAGGTCCTGAATTATGTTGTAACTAGTTTAAAACAATTTAGGGATATACTGTATTCTGCATTGTTCTGGTTTTGGTTGGGGGGGGGGAGGGGCTAAGGTGGTAGCTTCTGTAGGAAACTGCTAGAAGTTGCTCCCCTTTGTTCAGTGGACTCGGCCGGGCCTAAGGTGGACCTGTTGCTGACCAAGGGCAAGCCAATTGGTAGCAGAATGTTCCATGATAACGTATTTAAGAAGGCGAAAACAGAGAGGAAAAAAAAAAAAGAGAAGAAGATGTGAAGTGGCAGAGAGGGGGAAGCATGAGCCTTGTGGGCCTTGCAGGCCTCACCCTCTGGCCTCCTGCCAGGCAGCCGACTGGGCCCAACTCAACCTGGCCTTGCTGCAAGAAGTGGAGATGAGATGAGATGTGAATGAGATGTAAAAAGATCCTGAGAGGTGTCTGCCAGCCTGTTGTGAAGAATTTTTCTTGTGAGAGGAACGGCTGCAGACACCAAGGTCAGTGAAGAAGGAGGGGGAGGAGTAACGCGGCTCCTGGCCAAGATTCCCCTGCAGCCTGTGGTGATGGCCATGGTGGAGCAGGTTGTCCCTCTGCAGCCCATGGAGGTCCACAGAGGAGCAGAGATCCACCTGCAGCCTGTGAAGGACCCCACGCTGGGGGAGGTGGATACCTGAAGGAGGCCGTGGCCCGTGGAGGGCCTGCTGAGACAGCTGTTCTGGAGGGACTGCACCCGTGGAAGAGATGACCCACGCCGGAGCAGTTTCACGAAGGACTGTGGCCCGTGGGAGGGACCCCACGAAGGAGCAGGGGAGGAATGCGAGGAGTTCTTCCCCCGACCATGAAGCAGCGGCATAAAACAACACGTGATGAATGGACCGCGACCCCCATTCTCTCTTCCCACCTTGTGCCACTCGGGGTGGGGGAAGGTAGTAGAGATAATGTTAAGCCTGGGAAGAGGGAGGGGTCGGGGGGGAGGTTATCTTGTTCCCTGTCTCATTCTCCTGCTAGTTTTAGAAATAAATTAATAGTTTTCCCCAAGTTGAGTCTGTTTTGCCCATAACGGTAACTTTAAGGATTTCTCCCTGTCCTTATCTCAGACCTCGAGCCGTTTTTCTTATATCATCTCCCCCTGTTCTCTCGGAAGGTGGGGTGAGTGAGAGAGAGACTGCGTAGTCTGGTCCCGATTGGGGCTGAACTATGACATGCATATTGGGGAAAATTGGGTAGTAGGTTTTTTTTTTTAATAATTTTTTATCTTATGAGATACTCTTAGAAAGGTCTAGATGTATGAAAAACTAGTAGCATGTCAGTAGTCAATAAATGAACTTTGTGTAATAAGTTGTACAGATTTTTTGTTGTTGTTAGCAAAAGATAAGTCAAAATACATTTTGAGTTACAATGAAATAATGAACACTTTTGGTGGAAAAAATAACCTGTCTATTCCTAATTTGAAAATGCCTTAGTCTTATCTAATGTCTTATGCCCTCCCTAATCACAAATTGGTAGTTAGTTTTTTAGCAAATTATTTTTGTGTAAGCCTCTCATTTGTCATCTTTTCTCTGAATTGTCTTATGATAATGAAGTTGGATATAAATAAGTTTATGTAAATGTTCGTGCTACAAATTTGAATTTAAACCATGAGGTTTGAATTCTTGTGGGCTAATTTCCCTAAACTACTAAAGGTAGTACTCTTGTATATTTATATATCATCCTAAATTTGTTATGAAAGTTAACATATGCATGCAATTTAAAAACAAAAATTGCACTTTTCACCTCAACCTTTAGTGTTAATTCCTAAGAATATGAATATGTTGAGAGACTAGGATGAAGACAATGAATGAAGCAGTAATTCAGTTGAATTAGGTCTGTGTAGAGTTACTGTTAGATCTCGTCATTTACATGCAATGCTTTTTAGTATATCGCTGCCTTTTGATCATTAAAGCTGATCATTTTACTTCTCTGTTTCACTTGGTTTAGTCAACTGATTTGCCACTTTCACCACATAATTCATCATGTGGTCAGGTTCTTATTTTGTAGCAAGAGGGATTTTTTGCTACCTGAAATTTGCAATCCGGAGCTGTATTCCTCTGATATTGGTACTTGTGCTCTGATGTAATAGCAAAAAAAAAAAACAAAAAACAAACAAAAAACAAACAAAAACAAAGCACCAGATCGCAGTTGGTGAACAGCTTTGCATTCAGAAAAAGGGGAAAAGAAGATATGGAATTATTTCTTCAGAGGGATGAAGTATGTAATGTTCAAGGGTTACTCTTGTGGCTGTGCAGCGTATGCAGTGCCTGTTGCTTAAGGATTTAAACTAGAACAAAGCCTAGCCTATGATGATGATGCAAAAAGTTAACTCTGCATAGATGAAAGTCACAACAGTACCTATTTTGATTTGTCAATATTAATATGCCATCTTATTTTTCCTTTACTTATTTTCAAGTAAAATGGGTAAATAAAGCAGGTTAGCTTTTGCACAAAATTGAGGATTAGAAATAACAGAAAGAGTTCAGTTTTTTGGAAAGTACAAAGACGTCTATCTGCACTTTCCAGAAGACTGAAACCAAATTATACAGAGGTAAGCATGGAATGGAACAGACCTATAGGAAAGTGGGATATGACACAATACTCCAGGAATACATTATGAATTAACAAACATAAATTTCTGAAATTTTGCTATCCTTGACTATAGGAGTTTCTTCTAGTTAATCATTATTGTAGCTAACCCCCATTTTTAAAAAGGGAAACAAGGAAGACCGGGGAGCTACAGGCCAGTCATTGTCACCTCTGTGCCTGACAAGGTCATGGGGCAGATCCTTCTGGGAACTGTGCTCAGGCACATGGAAAATAAGGAGCTGACTGGTGACAGCCAGCATGGCTTCACTGAGGGCAAGTTGTGCCTTCTATGGTGGGGTTACAGCATTGATGGATAAGGATCGACCAACTGACATCATCTATCTGGACTTGTGCAAAGCATTTGACACTGTCTCGCATGACATCCTTCTCTCTAAACTGGAGCGACATGGGTTTGACGGATGGACCACTTGGTGGATAAGGAATTGGCCAGATGGCCACACTCAAAGAGTTGTGATCAATGGCTCGATGTTAAAGTGGAGACTGGTGACAAGTGTTGTTCCTCAGGGGTCGGTATTGGGACTGGTCCTGTTTTAATATCTTTGTTGGCGACACGGACAGTGGGATAGAGTGCACTCTCAGCAAGTTCGCCCGTGACACCGAGCTCTGTGGTGCTGTCAACACGCTGGAGTGGAGGGATGCCATCCAGAGGGACCTTGACAGGCTGGAGAGGTGGGCCCCTGCCAACCTCATGCAGTTCAACCAGGCCAAGTGCGAGGTCCTGCACCTGGGTCGTGGCAATCCCAGGCACAAATACAGGGTGGGCGGGGAATGGATGGAGAGCAGCCCTGAGAAGAAGGACTTGGGAGTGCTGCTGGATGAGAAGCTCAGCATGAGTCAGCAATGTGTGCTTGCAGTCCAGAAAGCCATCTGCATCCTGGGCCGCATCAAGAGGAGCGTGGCCAGCAAGTTGAGGGAGGTGATTCTCCCTCTCTACTCTGCTCTCATGAGACTCTGCCTGGAGTACTGTGTCCAGCTCTGGAGCCCCCAACACAAGAAGGATGTGGACCAGTTGAAGAGGGTCCAGAGGAGGCCACAAATATTATAAGAGGGCTGGAGCACCTCTCCTATGAGGACAGGCTGAGAGAGTTGGGGCTGCTCAGCCTGGAGAAGAGGAGGCTCTGGGGAGACCTGATAGCGGCCTTCCAGGACCTAAAGGTGGCTTATAAAAAAGATGGGGAGAAACTCTTTAGCAGGGCCTAAGGCTTGTTGTGAGAGGACGTGGGATAATTGTTTTAAAATAGAAGGAGGTAGATTCAGATTAGACATTAGGAATAAATTTTTTACAATGAGGGTGGTGGAACACTGGGACAGGTTGCCCAGAGAGGTGGTGGATGCCCCATCCCTGGAAACGTTCAAGGCCAGGTTGGACAGGGCTCTGAGCAACCTGATCTGGTTGGAGATGTCCCTGCTCCTTGCAGGGGGGTTGGACTAGATGACCTTTAAAGGTCCTTTCCAACCCTAGCTATTCTATGATTCTATAAAAAGTTGTCAATATTATTGTCTAGACATAACTGTAATAAGCCCTCCTACATAAAATTTTAGCCTTATTCCAGATGTATTTGTAATTCTAGTTGTGGCTGTAATTTGACTAGAGTCTCGACTGAGATACTTGTGAATTCTGGTGTTAAGTATTACTTGCATCATTTCTTGATATAACATTTGCCACATAACAGACCATAGTAGCTTAAAGCTTCCACCAAGGGAACACATCATATAATTGTTCTTGCTTTTAAGCAGTGATCATTACTGTTCAAAAACTAAAGGATTTCCAGCTTGTGTAATACTGTTAAGAGTGCTTTCAAGAATAACAGAATTTTCACTTTACTTGATATGTGTACAGGTTTTAGTTTTGACTGCATGTTTATATTTTATTGGTAATGTAAATTATGCAAATAGAAGAAAATCAGCTTGAGGTTCATTTGGGTACACACTTTGTATGTTTGTATGTCCTTCATGTTATGCAATATTCTTTTCACAGTATATGTTGTTTTCCTGTCTTATCCTTTCATGTTATTTCAAATCTTAGGAGTAAGAAGTTTTAAAGATGCTTCCAAATACACATTTGTCATGACCATATTAAAGCACATGTACAGGTATTCATAGAATTATCTTAAGCTTCAATCTAGTGATACGCTGCTGCACTGCTAATTCATGTGACTGCTGTAAGTGTAGCCCGTTTGTTTCTTTATGTGTGTTTGTTGCATGCCTCTTAAAAATGTTAGGGGTTATAAAGTTCCTGTTCATCACCAAAAAGACTTGACTTCCTGAGGAAACCAAATCTTCCTTCTCATCATGTAACTGCAGAAATCCTAATACTAACTCAAGGAAAAGTGATACTGCAGGTAAGCAGTTAAAAATTCTGAATGCTAACAAAAGCAGTGCCAGCCTTATTCAAAGCACACAAAATCATAACTAAACATCTGTTAGATGGAGTTTGCAGAGACTATAATTAAAGCAATACTAGAAATAGTATTTTAATTTTCTTGGAACGTTGTTCCAGTCCTAACAACTTGGAGTGTAAGTGAAATAGAGAAATGGTCAAAGATATACAATAAAGCAACAGGGTGTCTGGGAGAAGCCCACTGTAGCCTGGAAGATTTGAGGACGGGGGAAGAGCAATGATTACAGGATAAAGACAAATCATATTGTCGTATTTTATGCCTCTTGTAATAGAAGCTCAGAAAATACTGATAAAATTTGAAAGGTGACAGACTTCAAATGGATAAACCACGATCATTTCCTTTTTGTGTGTGTGTACTTTACCTTGTTGAGCTCAATATCAAGGGTGAACTTGCTGCACTACAAAAAGAGATGAAGTTTACCAGTTTTTAATAGATAATTGAGGAAGAGCAAGTTCTTTGAAGCTTTTTTCCAGTGCATGTATGTGTTTCTTACTGAGTTTAACTTTAGCCAGTTGTCCTTTGTATAGTCACTGACTGCTTGTTGGTGGGATTTTATTTGGGGAAAGGGGAGCTACTTGAAATGTAGAAGCAGGAGAGCTGTAACGTTCATTTAGTTTGTTTTACTGGGGCTCTGTGGATGCCTCTTTCAAATGAAGACTAGGCAAGGGAAATGAAGGAGAGCAATTACAGGTTTTTTAGCTGAGTCTGTTAAAAGATATAAAAATAAAGGTTAAATCTGAGTAATCGGTTTGTGAGGTCCACTGTTTAGAGAGTTTCTTTAGTCCAAACTGCACTAAAATGCTTTCGAAGAGAATGGTATGTTCCTTCTAGCAAAGAAATTGGCCAAGATGAATTATATGTGCTGGCAACAGTGTAACCAGTGCTTCTAAGGAAATTATTTAAAATAACAGAGTCATGTTCTTTTTAAAAAATAAATGGATAAAAATAAAAACAGGTATTTCAGTGTGTTTCATTTTGATCCTGGTTAAACATCAAATTTCTTCAAGATAACCTCTCATTTTGTCACTGGAAGGTTCCACGTAGCGTGAAACGCTGTGCTCTAGAGCAGCAGAAACAACCTTGCACTGCAGCTGTAAATTAAGCTTCACGTAGAAATAAGCTTGGTTTACTTTTTTTTTTAAAGTGGGACAAGCTTATAGAAATACTTTGTTTAAGTATTCTAGTAGGATAAATATTATTAGCATTTGAATTTCCTCCTTTTTGTGTCTCTGTTGTGATCAGAAAGCAGCGATTTGCAAACAGACCCTTAAAGCACTAGCCGAGAGTGGTGCAGTCTTGGGCGTTGGAGCAACTACGAAATAGGTACCTTGCGTCCTTCTCACAAACCAAACCAAGAAGAAAGGTATAAACTTGAGCCCATCTTTCTCTAAAGGTCACTGTTGATTTTCACACTAGAATTGTTTCATTGTAAACCTAGGGGCATAAAAAGTGGGAGAACAGTTTTGCTTTAAACTACTTTGACTCTGGAAACTTAAGAGTTCCTACAGAATCTTTGGAGACAACAGAGATAAAATTCAGTTAAAATGATTTAATAACAGAGTTACAAATTGTGTCCACTTTTTTTTTTCCTTCTGGTCTGTGGACTGTTAACATTGAATTTGAGATGTTGAAATAAAATAATCACTTAAGGAAAAAGAGGGAGGTAATTAATACTTTTTAATGCAGAAATTCAGATAACTTAAGATTTAGTAAAGCAATATGAATATTCTGAGCTGCATATTTACTTAAATTTCTGTTTTTATACAAGTCAGCTTTGCTGTTAGCACAATACCTATAAATTGAATTTTATAACTACAGCTCGGAGCACGTCTGTGGTGTATAATACAATGATTTTAAGAAGAGTGATCAAAGTTCCTTGCAGCATAGATAGAAATACTGGACTAATAAGAAAAAAATGATCCAGGAATATTTTAGAGGCATTTATTAAACTAGCATTCTCAAGTTAGTTTTTTTTTTTTCAATTGGTCAAAATATTAATATTGTATATTCTCTCTTGTATTGTAATTCCAGTTTTCTACAGACACTGAATGTAATGCATTTATGTTGTATTTGGCTTTATCACATTCATCTTAGTAAAACACTGTTGTGGTTTTGTTGGGTGAGGGGGGCCCTAAGGTGGCAGCTTCTGTAGGAAACTGCTAGAAGTCGCTCCCCTTTGTTCAGTGGACTCGGCTGGGCCTAGGGCGGACCTGCTGCTGGCCAAGGCCGAGCCAATTGGTAGCAGAATGTTCTGTGATAACGCCTCTGCGATAACGTATTTAAGAAGGGGAAAACAGAAAGAAGAGAAGATGTGAAGAAGCTGAGCGGGGGCAGAGGCACAGAGGCGGAGGTGCAGGCCTCATGGGACTTGCAGGCCTCACCCTCTGGCCTCTCGCCAGGCAGCTGACTGGGCCCAACTCGGCCCAGCCTGGCTGCAAGAAGTGGAGAGGAGATAAGATGGATGATGTGAAGAGATCCTGAGAGGCATCTGCCAGCCTGTTGTGAAGAACTTTTCTTGTGAGAGAAACAGCTGCGGATGCCAAGCTCAGTGAAGAGGAGGGGGAGGAGTAATGCGGCTCCTGGCCAAGATTCCCCTGCAGCCTGTAGTGAAGACCATGGTGGAGGAGGTTGTCCCTCTGCAGCCCATGGAGGTCCACGGAGCAGCAGAGGTCCACTTGGATCCCGTGAAGGACCCCACGCTGGGGGAGGTGGATACCTGAAGGAGGCTGTGGCCCATGCAGGGCCCACTGGGACAGCTGTTCTGGAGGGACTGCACCCGTGGAAGAGATGACCCACGCCGGAGCAGTTTCACGAAGGACTGTAGCCCGTGGGAGGGACCCCACGAAGAAGCAGGGGAGGAATGTGAGGAGTTCTTCCCCCGACCATGAAGCAGTGGCGTAAAACAACGCGTGATGAACAGACCGCGACCCCCATTCCCTCTTCCCCCCTGTGCCGCTCGGAGGTAGTAGAGATAATGTTAAGCTTAGGAAGAGGGAGGGGTGGGGGGAGGTTATCTTGTTCTCTGTCTCATTATCCTGCTGTTTTTAGTAATAAATTAATAGTTTTCCCCAAGTTGTTTTGCCCATAACGGTAACTTTAAGGATTTTCTCCCTGTCCTTGTCTCAAATCTCGAGCCGTTTTTTTCTTATATTATCTCCCTCTATTCTCTTGGAGGGTGGGGGGGAGTGAGAGAGAGACTGCGTAGTCTGGTCCCGATCAGGGCTGAACTACGACAAACACAATGTTAAACTATGTATAATTTAAGAAAGATATATGGTGACTAAGATTATTTTCCTACTTTGGGAATCTCTGTGATGATAATTTCAGAGTCCATGGGGAGTCTCCCTCTGTTTTAGCAATTCATTTGTATCAGAATTTTAATTTAAATGATGTTGCATTTGCTTCTAGCAGGTAACTTGCTTTGAGTTGCTTTAATAGATGTATTTTGGGGTGTAAGATTTTCGTATCTTACATTGAGATTTTTAAAAACTAAAGTAAAAAATTATTGTCTTTGGATTATAATAAATATAAATATTATAGTTCTGTCTGACATAGTAACAATTTCTGATTCTTGTTTGCTATCGTACAAGATGTGAAATAGAAAGAAACATATCGCTTTTTTTCTCCGAACATCTAATGAAGATGTAAGAATCAAGCAATTTTCATTTTAAATATGTCTTGATTCAGAGAGGAATCTGTTTTTTTCCTTCTGCTTTTCAAACTACTCTTTGAGTAATAGCAGCTTGTTAAGAAAAGGCTGCCCTCATTTGTGTTGAATTTAATAAATGACCTTTTATTGAATTCTTTGGGAAGTGGACAATTTAAATTTATTTGTAAGTAACAAACATGGATTATTTTGCAGAATTTAAAAAAAAAATCTCTAAGTTTGCAGCTAACTTACTGGAATGTAGTGTTTGTGCATAGGTATGCTATACTACAATTCTAGTGAAGTTGAAGTTACCTTGATGTTGTGTTTGGGCATTTAAATAATGGTTTCAAGTTATGCTGTAACGTGAGTCTCTAGACTTAGAGCTTATAAATGTATTACCACTTAGCACACTGTGAAAATACTGTTTCAAGGTTATCCTGACTGAAGTGTGAAGTGATTGCTTATTAAAGCACTCTATGAAGAAGTAAGAGTATAATAGTTTTTTGGAATATTTTTTGGAGTAAAATACTGAGACTCCAGCTGACATACAAATCTTTCAGAATCTATTTATTTAGAAGCATGAACTGGAAGGTATGCTGGGAACTAGCAGTGATTGTGAATAGGGAAGTATTTTAAAACAAGTTAAAAGTAAGATCAGACCATAGGAGAACAAATCCATTTAATAAGTATTCAATTGGAGATTACAAGTGAAAGTGAAAGGGAGAATTTGAAGTTTAACATCACAAGTTTGTGCCTAGAGAAATATTTCCATCAATAGATGCTTGCCTAGCTCTTTTTGTAAGCTTTTATTAATTGAATGATGAAATAGGAATCACTTACAGGTGTCAGTTAAGCAGTATTAATATTCTTAGCTACGTGATCACCTTTACTCTGTTGTGGAGTTAATTAGGATGCATGTATCACACTAGCTTCTTCTGTCCTCCTAGCGTAAGCTTACGATGTCTTGATAGGTAGAACATAAATTAATACTTCAAAATACTAAATAGGTTGTATGACCAAGAAATAAGCTGGGAAGTGCAAAAAAGGACTGCTATAGATATTGACCAGTTATTTATACAGAAATATTTTGCAGCATTTAATTTAACCTAAAAAATTGATCTAATCTATTTGAGTTATACTGGCTATTGCAAAAGCAAATGGTTTTTAGTTTTACTTGTTTTTAATAAAGAGCGTGATTGGAGATAGGAGGCTTAGAACAGCAGCACTGAATGGTGGGGGAGGAATTAGAGGTGTATATACACACTGTTTTGCTTATAAAGCATTTTATTATTTGCTGTGAACACCAACTTATGCAGCCTGCAGGCATCCCAGTAATGCAGAATAGTGAACGTGAATTGGATTAAATCTGCTCTTAAATTTCTTTACTGTATCGTCACCAGTTTGTTTTCTAGATGATGACAGTCAATGTTTGTCCTGCTGCTCAAATGTTGTTCACTGATGCTATTTGTTGCATAGGCTGCCTTGCTGACTTGTTTTGGCCATCTAATGTCAGCTATTGACATATGTAAAAGCTCTCTCTGATGTGGTATTTTTTATTCATTGGTGATTTTATTCAGAAGCCAGTCAAATGTTTCCATTGGCCTTATTCTGCAGGTGTGAGGATCTATGAAATGCACTTAAGAGCCAAGAAACCCCTCTTACTATGTGACTAGTTTCTGAAGGAAAGGCAAAATATGCAGCAGTTGAAGCAACTGTAGATAATATTATTAAAATCATAAAACTTGGGACAAAAGGTAAGGCAAATTCAGGAGGGCCACCTGAAGGCTACGTCCTCAGAACTCACTTTTTCTACACACCCAGAAATATTTCTTTCCCATTCCTGACACAAATTCTTCTCTTTTTTTTACTTGAATTTATTGGTGATTTTCAGTCTTAGCTGCAACTTCTATTTAATCTTTCACTATGTTAATCTGCCTGGCTAGTTTCCAGTGAGCGGAGTCTTTTTTTTCTTTTTTTTTTCTTTTTTTTTCTTTCTTTTTTTTTCTTTTTTTTTCTTTTTTTTTTCTTTTTTTATCTTTTTTCTTTTTTTTTCTTTTTTTTTCTTTTTTTTTCTTTTTTTCTTTTTTCTTTTTTTTCTTTTTTTTCTTTTTTCTTTTTTTTTTCTTTCCCCCCCCAAAAAACAACAACAACAACAACAAAAAACAAACCCCAAACTAAACCAAAACAAAACAGAAATGCTGCTTGTGTCTTTTCCACAATGAAGTACTCGGCGATTCTGGTTAATATTAAGCAAACACAAGCCAAAGATACACACCCAGAAACACCAGCAGAAAAACTGCATTTCAGCACCAGTGAAAGAGCAGTATTTCAGATGGGGCTTTGCAGTATCTTGCTTTCACAGACATGATATTGTGACGGTTTTGTGACTACAGCTATTCATCATCTTTTCAATTAGTCACTTTTTCATTGTGCATTGAGATTTTTAATTGAAAACATTTCTGCAAAGCAGAAAACATCTTAGAAAATACATGGAAAATGTACTTTAGATATTTAATACAATTTATAGAATTAATTTTATTTTCAGAGAGTAGTTAATTTTCCTGGTTTATATTTTATAGAAAATAACTTAAATCATTATGCAAACTCTTATTACTTTTAAAGCTTTTTGGTTGAGTTTAAATCAGTTTAAACTAATGATAAATTTAACATATTAGAATTTTTTTTAGTGTAAAGTGGTTCATTACAGAACAGCACAGGCTATGATCTTGACAAGTTACTGAAAATATGATGGACTATGTAGGGAAGTCTCAAGTTTTATGGATTTCAGGCTGTCAGCTTATGCATGTGTGGGAATTGTAAGGACTTCTTTTTTTACTTTGTGGGTTCAATAGATATATAACTTTTATTTGTTTTAATACTGTTAGAGCAGCAGCAGAGTGTTTAGGCAGAAAATCCAAATACCTTCCTTTAGATGGAAATACTTGTAACTCTGTGATTTTTTCAGATTAAAACCCAGCAGTTCCTGAGTTATGTTTTTCATTTAGAGACACATCCTGTATAAAATATCTGACTAGTTAAATTGTGGATTTCATGCAATGTTTGATGTTCTTTTGATTCTGAAAAGGACCAGGCAAGCTGACTGCTCTTTTTTTTTTTTGACAGGATGATAGGGAAGAGAAAGAGTTACAATTGCTAGCTCAGTGTGTAACTATATAGCTTGTCTCTGGTCCTGTGAGGCTTCATGGTGCCTTAAAGGGCCTCTTAAAACTTCCCTTCACCTATAACTCTTCTCAGTGCCAGTATACCTGAACAGGTAATTTTAGTGTGTTTTTTTTTCTCACTTCAGTGCAGTTTTATTTTCCCTGTCACTTTCCTATCACCGTTATTGTTTAAACTTTCTTTTAAAAAAGTAGAGTCTTCATTTGCTCTGCAAAGGACATGATTTGTGCTATGTAGTGGTGTAGAAGAATGAGAAATTTCCGTTGTAGTAAATAAGTCCAACTTTCTAAAAAATATGTTACCTTAGAGTTGAATATTTGCTTTCATAAAAATTTGATTATTTGATACTAAATTGTGGGCATAATCAGTGTAAAATGCATTTCCTTTGAAGATCTGACATCAGCAATTACTGACTGACTCTCACCTGTTGTATCCTGTAAATATATCCAGCATCTTTTGCACATCCCATGGCTACATTTGGGCTAGACTGTAAAATAAAATCATTTAAGAAGCGCTATATTCTGTTGAAGCTGTGATAATCTTAGTAGGAAAAAATGGTGGATACTGTACAAATACATGGTTTAGGGCTGATGTAGATTATTTAACATTATTGTCAGGTAACAGTTATGCAGTGATGTCTTTGTGGGAGAGATTACAGATAGTACTGTTTTGCATGATTGATTAAGCAAATATTGATTAAGCAAAACACAACATTATGCAAGCAAGTACTCATGCTGGCTATTCCTTGGTGTGGTGGTGTAGTAAATACTAGAGTAGAAAGCTGTAGTCGAGTTGGACTTACATTACTAGCTACTACACTTCAAAAAGGGTGATGGTAAGACTTTTCTAAAATTATTTATGCTCCTATATGACTAAAATACTTCGAAAAGTTATCCTATAAACATTGTAGATTGTAGGATGGGACTTTTCTTTTGACTCTTTTAGTGAATAAAGCATCTGCTGCATGGGAGGGAAGAAGCGTAGGCGTGTTGGGGTAATGCTTTGCCTGTAGGATTATATTTGTGAACCACAATCTTTGTATAAACAATGTGGAGTTACTTTTATCATTTTAACATTGATGGAGACCAGTGTTTTTTATTTACATTACCACATCTGTATTGCTCAACACTTAAAATATAAAATGGAATTAATTATCTAGAATGTTTCATGATAGCAGCTGAGGATATTGCTTTGCAGCATTCAGCAGCTATGTAGATTTTAGAAAATACATCTTTGACTTTTCCCTTTTGGCATTAAATTATTATAACTAGGAAAAAGTTGATTGTCATTTATTAATAAATAATGAGAAACTACAGTATGCAATTGGGAAATTATTATCTTAAAAGTCTATTTATGATAACCAGCTTTGCCTGCATCCTCTTTCTGCTGTTTATTTCCACTTCTCCTACTTCAGATGGTAAGCACTTAGGAGCTGTGATTAGACTTCTGTGAATAATTGATTATTTTTAAAAAATAAACTCGATAGAAAATTGTTTTGGTTATAACAATGTTTTAAGGGTTTGTTTTGTTTTTTGGGGGGTTGTTTTGTTTTGTTTTTTTTAGTGTTTCGGAGGTACACTTTTTCAATGTAAAGTGCCAGAGTTCACTTCTTAAGCGTGGATGTCTGAGGTGGATCCTGCTGGCTGTGTGCCTCCCATTATTGTTCAAATGTTCAGACATTTCATTAGAGCTGTTTGTATCTACATTCTGCTACCCTGAGGACATTGACTACAGCAGCTAGTCAGCTCCTTCTGATCAGTCTTCATAAGAAAAACTGGAAAAAGACCATTACCCATTTTTGGAGGCTGTTGGCAAGCAGTAACAAGTAGCTGTGTGTCAAGAGTTCTGCACTGTACTGCCTTGGAATTACTTTGAGGTAGTGCACCACGAAAAGACTCCTTGCCCTGGTGTTTGAGAGGTGAATGACAATTAAGTTGTCATGGTTAATCTACTGCTTGTGGCTTTTCATGTAGATAGATGACAGAGACTACGTTGTAACTTCCTTTCAAAATTAACTTTTAACTTTCTAATTTGTTACTGTGCTTGGCATTTTTTTTTTTTTTTCAAAAAAACCTCCACCAGGAAATAAAATACTTTTTGATACTGAGTTCATATATCTTTGTTTCTATTTTTTAAGCACTTTAGTAGGACAGGAACCACTTTGGGTGGTAGGAAACTAAATTTGGAAGGGGCAGTGGCTTGCATTGCTTTTTTCAATTAAGATAGTATGTGATGAAAGTGTAATTTACTGGAGCCCAGTCACCTGAAATGCAGGCCACATCAGTGGCTTTCTGGAGTTAACTGCTAGCAGAAATTTGTCAGCAACAATTTACAGCTTGATTAAAATTTTTGAATTGGTTCAATATGAGGTTTTTAACTTATGTTTTCTGACTCTGGTGCCCAGTTTAGGAGGAGCAGTCAGGTTGTCAGGAAAAAAAAACCTTTTCCTGTTCTTTCAATATCAGCTGCTTGCTGACCCTGGAGTTGCTTATACGGATACTCAAAGAAAGGGATTACCTTAACATCTTAAAATAACCACAGTTCTTAAATGCATCTGTAGATCGCATAAGTTCCTTTGCTTCCTCTGCAGCAATGGGGAATATTGCCTATGTTGTGGACAGTGGCTGGCAGTAGTTACTACCAGCTGATTTGCTGGTTTTTGCTTCCAAAAGAAATTATGATGATGCGCAAGATCTAACAGGACCCATAATTGCAGCAGAAATGGGACATACATGTTCTTTAGAACTGACTAATTGCTTAAGGAGGCAGAAGACTCTAGGTGGTCTGTTGTAGAATCATAGAATGGTTTGGGTTGGAAAGGGACCTTTAAAGGTCATCTAGTCCAACCCCCCTGCAAGGAGCAGGGACATCTCCAACCAGATCAGGTTGCTCAGAGCCCCATCCAACCTGGCCTTGAACGTTTCCAGGGGTGGGGCATCCACCACCTCACTGGGCAACCTGTTCCAGTGTTCCACCACCCTCATTGCAAAAAAAATTTCTTCCTAATGTCTAATCTGAATCTACCTCCCTCTGTTTTAAAACCATTACCCTTCATCCTTTCACAACAGACCCTGCAGAATAGTTTCTCCCCATCTTTCCTGTAGGCCCCCTTCAGGTACTAGAAGGCCGCAATAAGGTCTGCTTAGGCCTTCTCTTCTCCAGGCTGGAGAGCCTCAACTCTCTCAGCCTGTTCTCATAGGAAAGAATCAAACTTGTGTGTGCTCTGTTTCTTGTGGCTGAAATAGTTTGAATTTTTAAACATAAAATCTACTGGAAAAAAATAATCTGACTTGAGCTATAAGGGTACTTGTTTGCTGTTAGAAGTGCTTAATATGTTTCTAAAAGGAGTAAGATAGACTATTGCAGAAGGTATTGCATATTTGTTACAAAATTGCTTAGACTTGGCCAAACATACAGGCATATGTTGAACTCCAAAATTTGTGCTCACTGTTTGTTTTACTTAATTTAAGAAGATACTGAAATCTTTTGCTGAAGCAGATCCTATTCCCATAACAGGTTTTTTAAAAAAATTATTTATTTATGATTTATTAATTTTTATTAATTTTTAAATAGAAAAACATAAAAAACCTCAAAAGCAAAAAATAAAGAAAAAGAAAAAAAAAAAAAAACCAAAACCCAACACACTTCTATCTCCATGACACTGTTTATAAATTATCTTCAGTTTTCTTTATGTCCATGACACTGTTTGTAAATTATCTTCAGTTTTCTGGAGTGTCAACTTACTTTCAATTGTGAACAAGTAAAAACTCCCCTGCATTTCATTATATGCATAGAATGCAAGGGGGTTAAAAAAAAAATGTCAGACATTGCTTCTTCTGCAACGTCATGTTCTGTCCTGTCTTCTACCTATCTCAAGTAGTAATGCTACCTACTTGCATGGTCCTTAAATTGTTGATTTTGTTGGTTTTGTTATGAAAACAGGCAACAACAGAGAGACCTTTTATACAGAAGCTATTTCGACCAATTGCTTCAGGAGGAGAGTTGCATACTTTGGGAGATCTGCTAAAAGATGTGTGTCCTAGTGCTATCACCTCTGAAGGTACCGTAGAAATAACTTTTCTACAATAAGATTTTTTTTTTTTTCTGTTGATTTATTGCTAGAGTTTTCTTAATATGAGGATTTTGGAGGTAGAACTATGTCTCAGTATCAGAGTTTCAGATTTCATTCCTTCCTGGTCTTCTAGTGTTCTCATTACACATCACTTGCACTGTTTGGAGAGTGCTTAAGCCTTCCTGAAAAATTAATCTCTCAAATTTTATTTTAAAATTCATGTACTCCCTTACCATAATGCTGTTCTTAGAAAATAACATGTGAATGTTTTTATTGCGTTTTTAACAAGTATTCTTAAAGCAACAGCAACAGAAGTTTTATTTTAAATTACTTTTAATGTTATATTGCATAAAGTTTTCATATGTAAAACTCCAACATTTTAATAGAAATCGAAGATGCTTTCAGAATACTATTTTCCCCTGTTGAAACCTGGCCTTTAAAAATGTGCCAGAAAAGAAAGATATTATTACAAGTATGTAATAGTTTATGCATAGTTGCTAGGTAGTGTTGTGTGGCAAGATACCAATTAGTTAATGTAGCATTATATAATTTCATAAAATAGCTTTTGTTGAGCAGCACTTATTCAGAAAAATAAGCATTTCTGGATGTTATTTTAACCTCAAAGATTACAGCTATTGCAACTCTGATATACTTTTTAAATAGGGTAGATGTAAAAGTTATGTACTCTGCAAACTGAGATCAAAATTATTTAACGTGAAATGTTTTTCATCTTGTTCTTGCTGTTGTCTTACCAGTACCTGTAAATGGGTAATTTACTTTTTTTTTTTAGTCAATAAATCACAATTTCTTTTGAGAAATGTCTGATATTCTAGAGATCTCAGCACAGAATTTACCAGTGTAATATCAGCATCTTTTGACAGAAAAGCACTACATTTGAAATCAATGTAAAAACCTGTAAGATGTTGTACATAGAAGTTGTGTAATTCAAAATCAAATGGTTGTCATGGATTTCTTTAAGTATGGTGGTCTTGGAAGTTGACTGGAATCTCAAAGTCTTTTTTTTTTAATCCCTGTTTAATACTTGTTAATACATGGAAACAATTTCTAAAAATAACAACAGGTAAGAAAAATATGGGATGTTGTTAGCCATGTGTCCATTTTTTCTAAAGCTACTATAAATTTTAGAGCATACTTCCAGGTAATGCTTTCAAATAACTGTCCAAAAGATAAAGCAAGATACAGATAGATACTTGAATGTTAGCACAAGCAAGTTCAACCATCTTTAAGTACTTAGGTGTGAGTATCCTACAGACACTAGTGAAAAGGTGCAAAGTGAATTTTAAAAAAATAATTAGAAGGATGATGTATTTTGACTTGGAAGGAGGACAAATTAAACGAAAGAAACTCAAAAAGCATTTATGCAAAAGTTATTCCAGGATATAATGGATGTTAATTTTTATGTGGATTTGCTAAAGCTGCAGATCGGGAACGTGCTAGTTTTACTGCCTTTATTAAAAGCATGAATGTCATGTAATTTTATCTGAGTACCAGTGACTTGATGTTTCCCACTCGTAGACCTTCTTTTCAGATGTTGACAAATGTGCCAGCCTTTAATAACAGAATAGAAATGTGCCATGCTAATTGCTTGCTTCATTCTTTTTAAAGGCTGAAAAACCCCTATACTGTTTACTCAATGGGGGCAAAAAAAATTGTGATTACTTTTAAGAAAAGAAACTAAAATAGGTACTATTTCTACACTTAAGAGGAGCGATTTGAAATTTGCCTGAAAGGTTTCTTTGTATTGGTATATACTTGTCTGTCCCTGTATAAATCTACTTAAATTTGACCTAGTTGTGATCCTTGAGATTCTACTGAGCAACTTGCAAACTTTTTAAAATAACTTTGATCCCTCATGTGAATGTGATCTATCTAGAATTCAGCAGAATTTTTTTTTGTAATGCAGCTTTGTATTGTTGCGTTGTTTTAATTGTTCCTCTTATGTTCTGAGCCTTCTCCTCCTCTTCTGGTAGGTAACAGAAGGAAAGATGTCTCAGCTAAATGCAGGAGGTAACGTGAACTCTTGAGGAGATATGGGGGTAGACTGATACGTAGAGCTGGTGGAGGGGGAGGCAGACTGACTGAACAAGTAATTTGGAAGAAAATGACAGATCTGGGAGTCATTAAATGTGGTTGGGAGAACGACCATAAACAATGTGGCAGGATGAAAGAAACTGGGGCAAAAGCCAAAAACTGACACAATAACTGTGAACACCTGGACAGAGTAAGTGGGATCAGAGAAGATAAAAGGATGAGGGAGAAAAAGAAGCGTATTGCATGTGGATCATACACTGAGATTGTGCAAGGCATCCGTGAAAGAATGGGAGCAGAAGTCCTCCTGGCAAAGTGATTCAGATGGTCTCAAGACCTATGTGGAGAAACAAATTACATCAAAATTTGAAAAGAAGGGCAGTTTGCACTGGCAGAAGGAGAAGATGCAGAGGGATAGGTGGTCAGGTGGAGCTGGAGATAGTTGGATAACGGACTGGGGAAAACTTGTTTAGGGTTTGCTGTGCAAGTAGACTGCACCCCAGACAGGAATACAAAGGAGAATATTAAGCATGGCAACATGGAAAGAAAAAAAAAGACCTAGGAGATAGATCAGGAAAAGGCAGAACTAGGACAAAATGGAGGGATTGTAGACAAAGAATCACTTATGGAAATAACCTGAAAAGATAGAAGCCCATGACAGCAGTGATTCTTAATGCTGAGGAATATGCACAAGTAAGATCAGTGCATTTAAGAGGTGTGAAGGGCAGCGCTAGTTTAGGTTTGACTGCTTCAGTTTGTCATATTTTCTTCACTGATGATTCAACTTAGCCAATAAGTGAGCTTTGATTATTCTCTTGCTTGGCTTAATCCACACATCTCATTCACTATTCAAAGGTAGCGTGCACCATATTAAGTGTTCATGTTCTAATACAGCTTTGAGCAATTAAAAAAACCTCACTAACTCACTAAACTGCATAGTGCCACTTCTGAGTTTTGCCTATAGAAATGTTAGCAGCCATAACAAGGACATACTTCTCCCTTTTCCCGCAAGTGGACTAGACTCCTGAGACTACATCTGTGCTGCTGAAGTCTCCTTGAAACCCACTCAATCAACTCATTTTCTCTCTGATGCTGATTCACTGAGTGTTTGACGAGCTTCCCCTACCAATAGACGCTGCATCAGTTCAAAATGCAGCAGAAATTGTAGAGCTGAGTGAGAATTTTAATACGAGAATTTAATTTACAAGCATTTTTTTGAAACATGGGAAACTATGCATAAATGTTTTCCTTCTAATGTAGTTAGATTCATTTGAAGTTGAATACTTGAAGTTTAGGAGGTGTCAAAGTTGTAGACTGCCTGTACAATCTTAATTTCCATACACATGCAAAATGGTCATTATACAGCTTATAATCACACTCCACCTCTCATCTCCCTTTGTTTTCGGTGAGACTTTTGTTTTCCTGCACAGACTGGGCATGTTTTAGTGTCAGGGCTGTGTGGTGAAAAAATCATTGTCCTGATTGTTGAAATGATGGATGGAGAATGAATGTGCTTCAGGATGTATTACAATTTAGGCAGCTGAATACTGCCTTTGGGAACTTAATTCAATTCTTTCTCCCTTAGGGAGTTCATTCATGTGTGATACTAGGCAAGCCGAGTGTTACAAAAGCACCCATTTTATAGAGAGGAGCACCAGAAAAATCCAGTGATCAACATGAGTGTTCTGCTGAACAGCTTGCTTGCTTGTACTCTGAATCAGCAAGAGCTCTGGGGCTTTGAGTGTGGAAACATCAGGCACTCTCTGAAGTCAAGCTCTAGGCCTCTCATTACTCTTCTTCTCTCCCACTTCCTAAAAAATTGATACTTCTGACCATGATGTCTCTTTGACTTTAGTATGTGACCTGTAAAGTGACGATAATACAGTCTCTTTCCACAGGAAAATCTTGACGAAACAGTTTCTGAAAGAAAAATAGCTTGTGGTCAAGGCTGTTTGAATGTCATTATATTAAAAATTGTCCTCTTTGAACCTTTTTTGGTATCTTCTAATTTTTGTTCTTATAAAGTTACATATTTTCTCTTAATCTACAATTTATATTTATTCTAGTCAAGGCATTAATATAATAGTGTAACAAAATAGAATATGTTATCAACGATAGATTAGAAAATGATGGCAAACTCTTTTCCACATCTGGATTTTCAGACTTTATTCACTGTTATCAAAGTTTAGATCTACTTATTTTTTCTGAACAAAGGAAAAATAGCAATATCTCATCAAAGATATGCTTAAAGACATAATACATATTGATGAAGCAAGTTATTTTCAACATTTTTTTACTCTTATTTTTAAAAAGTAATTTAGATATTTTTCCAAGACTGTTTTTTAACCTCCCTCTTTAGTGATCTAACGTGTTGGTGGCATTAGCTGCATTTTTTGTCAGTGCAACATAATCTGTATGAGCTTCTTATTCTTTCTGTTTTTCTCTGTCTGCTGAACTTTTTTCCCCCCTTTTTCCTCTATGGTTTTCTCTTTTCCAATGACTTTTCATTCAACTGGAAGCTTTGGGGTAGTTGTGGTGATTGCTTGCCTATGGTGACATCCGTAACTGAGCTTTGTGCCGTGGGAACACAGAACATATATGATTTTCAGACTCAGCATTTGTAGCCTTATATATGAGCTGTTCCTGCTGCCAGATACTTAGGGACCACCACAAGAAGAGGAAGGGAAGGGTTTAAAGAACCACCCACAGTGTCTATATGCCTTTGCTTTAGGAAACGTGGATATAATTAAGTCTGTCTTTTAACTGTGCTGAGAAAAAATATTTAAATGAAAAAATGTATTTATATATGTGAACTGAATATGTATGTTGATTACCAACTGTTGAAAACATAATGTAAAGAGCACTGTCAGAAGTAGAACAGGTTGAACAGTGACATTAAAACACCGATAGTGAATATTATCTTTGTAAAATATTGTGTCATTATTACTTTGGACTGTTAAAGACTGTGGGTAAGTGTTTAGATACTGTGTTTTATTTAAATTAGCTTATGAAACTATTTATTCAAGGATTTTATTGTTTGTTCAATGCTGTACAGTGCTCACCTTTCTGGATTCCTAAATAGTTTCATCTCCTTAAACCATTCATCAGAGGAAAACTGATGGATAAAAGTTAAAGGCTTTTTGTCATGGGTGGTGTTAGACTAGAGGCAAGAGTGGCTCTACTTAGTCTCTCCTTTAACTCTTCAGACTGCAAGGAATGTTAGCTTGATCTTTTTTTGTCCTTAATCGCCACAGTGGAATTGTTGTGGAGACTGTAGCCATTTGGAACTTGTTTGTCAAAACGCATATCAAGCAATTTATACATGACTAGTAGGGATTAGAAAGTGTGAAGAAAAGCAGTACTTCAGATTAGAACAAGCACTAAAAATCCAATGTAGTTCTTAAAAGCTCTGGCAACTACATTAATTATCTTGATTGTAAAGGATATCCTGTTCGTCTAGCATGAGAATAAATTCCTACCTTTATTAGTAGCAAACATCTTTACTAATAACACAAGATTGAGAGAACCTTCAGAGAAGATGCTCATTTTTCACCTTACAATACTCCTGCTGCAGTTCTTACACTGCTTTCTTACGGAAGATTAGGTTAGAACTGACCTAATATATAACCCTCCCTAATTTTCTATCTAAATGAGTATTTAGGCAGCAAATGTGTTGAATCAGGGATTTCCTCATTAGCTGAGTAGTTTTTCTTTTTCCTTGTGCCTGTTTAGCTGCTTCACAGGCAGCGGTTGTGGTTATGTAGCAACAGAAATAGTAAGACCAAGTCATCACAGAAAGTGCATCACCTTGCATTGAATATTGAAGCATTTCATTTGTTTCAGTTTTTTTTTCTTTCTTCTGATCCTTCTGTATTGACATGAAGTTTGGGAAGCAGTGAAGTCTTACTTGTCATGTTTAAGAATATTAATTTTAATGTTTTTTAAGCAAAAACTAATCCAGTAATAATTTCCTCTGTATTGCAGGCTACTCTATTCTCTCTTTAAGATGTTATCTCTTGGTTTTTAGTTATTGCAATAATAAATTGTAGTTTATCAGTTGCACAGCAGTTCATAAATGAAAGACACCTCAGTCTGAGATTTTACTATGAGTAAACCTATACTGTCTATTAGTACACTTTTTATTTACTATATTTCCATATTTTTTTAGTTAAATTTGTTTAAAGGCTGCATACAATTGTGATTGAACTTGGGAGTTCTGTGTTTGTATAGGTGATAACTAGCTTGCTATTCATGGACTGGGGAATCCTTACTAGAAGGTGTGCAATTTGATTTCCCTTGTCAGTCTTTTAAAGTAAATCTTTGCAAGTTCTGCAATTTGAGCATATTAAACCGTGTTTAGTTCTCAGTTGTGATCATCTCTTCTTGAGGGGACAGTGGTGCTTGGTTTTGGTTTTATGCTTTTTTTCTCCCTAGTTGTTCATACTTAAAACTGAGGCAAACTAGTCATTTAGGTTTTGGGCAATGTTTAATTATTTATGATCTTGATCCTAGTATCATGGAAGAGTGGCACCTATTTTTCAGTTCTTTTTTTGACTTTTGTGGGCCCATCTTATTTTCTTTCATGTCAGTGGCTCTGCAGCTGTTTCCTTTTTTTTCCTGCATCATGTACCTTCAATACCTCTATCCTAGTCATACATAACTCTCACTATCATTTGTTACTCTTTTAATATCTGCTTTTGCATCCTTTAGAATTGGCGCTTCTACTTCTTTGACTAAGCCCGCCATAATTTATACAACTATGTTTGGTTTTCAAACCTTAGCTAATTTCCTGATAGAAATAGATCTAGATCTTCAGGGAAGTAGTTAGTCATTGTCACTTCTGCTTTAGTTTGTTGTTCTTGCTTTCCGTACTTTTGTCCTGTGGTGTTCCTTTATCTATACTTCTTCAGTTTCCTTGAGTTTTCCAACAATTTTTTGTGCCATTGGATATGAAAATCTATAATATTTAGATACCTAGGAACTGTGTCTCTATCAATGTTTGTCCATTTCCCAGTTTAGATGTCTTGGTTTTTAGATGCCCTCTAAGAAGACTAATGCCCTGGTTACTCAGGGAAGTCCAGAATAAAATTGTTCAATATACCCCTTTTCATTCACTGATTTACACTCCTAAAATTCTACAAAGATCCTTTCCACCCAACAGTCCAAAGTCCTAGTTTTACTTCTCATAGACTGTGCATCATGTAGTTTTGAATCTAAGCTCATGACAGATGTCTCTTTTTATTTTAATATGGAACACCCATTCATGAGGACTCCAGGGTTAGAATCAGATTATTCTGATTATTCATGCTACAGTTTTCAAGCTTGTTTTCTGATCTTTTTTTTTTTTTCCTATGCTTGTGGATGCCACTTGCACAGACAAAAGTCAGTCTTTTAATTGGACAGTTCTTGTGTGGTAACGTGTAATTGTCAGGAGTAACGTGAATTGTCGGTAGTTCCAGTTCCAGAAAATCAGATGGTCTTTTAAATAACTTGAGAGTTATTACTACTTATGAGGAGACTTAGTGTATTATGGAGGAGTAGGCTTGATATTGCCCATGGTCTCTTAGACTGCAGAGTTACGATTTATATGCAGGTAAAGAAAAGAAGATGTTAAAGACCATGTTGTTGCCTGCAAATGTAGTATATCGTCACATAGCTGATATGGTAGAACACATTACTTAGGGGTGTTTTTCCCAAAACTGCTTAAAGACAAAATTATCTGTGCCTGAAGCGAGATATCACCATGGCTATTTCCCCCAGTGTCTAATAACCTCTATCTTACGGAGACTTAGGTAGGTTACCTTGCTTAAAGCAACAATGTCCTTTATGACGGATAAATAAAACTACGTGTTATCTATCTATTGCTGCTAGAGAGGTCTTGCTGCATTGCCCCACAGTTTTATGCACCTGATGATGGGTGTTCCTGTTGCCAATTAAGGGACCGTTGTTTCCAGGAGTAGTGATAGCATTTCTGAACTTCAGAGTTGATCAAATTTGAAAAAAAAAACATGCATAATTCATAGCAGTTTAGGGAAAAAAAAAAGTTTAGTAGACATTTATGAGGTTCCTATTAAAGAACATCCTAATATTGTAAACAGTTCATTCAGAAATGGTGACTCATCTTATTAGGAGAAGGAGATGAACACAGTATGATCTTACATAACTACAGAGCAGCAACTGCAAGAGGAAACAGTGTTGAGTTCAATAGAATGCTTTGAAGAGGCAAAGGGTTAAAATGATAGAAAACAGAGTTGTTCTGGGGGAGGGAAAGACTTCTTTCCTCTTCCACCCCAGAAATTTAAGACATTGTGCATAATGCAAAGATAAAAACTGTACAATGCAGAAGGAAACTTTTTTCTTCCACTGCTATCATGTCTAAACACTTCTGGATACAATTTTAATTTGCCAGTGTTGTTGAAGTCTTCATAAAACTTGTTTTGATTTTTGTCTCATGCTTCCTTGAAGACTCAAATGGTAAACATTTGGACATAATGACGCAAACAGTAGGCTATCAATCAATCCCAGTTTTCACAGCATTGTTGTTCATTCAGAAAAGCTGTGTGAACTGACCTCTTTCTGCAGCAGTGTCATTAGTTCTTTCAGAAATAAAACAAGGATCAAAAAGACTTCCAGGATTTCTCTCTTAAGACTTGCTGTACTGAATGATTTTGTAAAATTAGGGATCAACTGTTTTCAATTAACTCTTAGCTTTCTTTAATGTATATTGTATGAGAGACACATTAATTGTTTTTGTTCTCCCTCAGTTTTCTAAGCATTGACTTACAGTAAATTAGTCAAACAGAAAATTGAATTTAGATTAGATTTGCCGTGCAGGCTTCTAATTTTTCTGCAAGTGACAAATAGGGCAATAGAGGAGGTAAATGTATGCAGCGGGAATGCTTTTGGATTAACATGAAATATAACTAAGCTTGCTCTGTCTGAGGTCAGAATTAGCTAGACCTTGGGTTTACCATGGGAGCTGCACAGCACCATCCCAGTCCTTGCTGCTCCAGTAGTGAACCAACTTAGGAAGCTTTTCGTCCCCAAGTCAAGCTCGTAGGTCTGACTGCTTGTGCTCTTTGCAGGCTGGTCTCTGCTTTCAACACTGGTACAGTGTTGAAATACTTTTGCAGGCCACCTAAATTTAGAACTAGAACCAGCCCTGGTCAGTTTTAGGTAGTTTAATGGCCACACTTCCATCCTACATGGATATGACAGTATTGTGAAGGGTTAGAGGACTTGTAGGCATATTAAAAGATTATTAAAAGCTCCCCAGTGATATGAATTCTAGTCCGCTGTCTCTTCTAGTGCGAGAGTCATCTTGCAGGTCAGAACTGAACTTCAGACCGCTACTTAAGCAATTCCGCCCTCCTTGTGTCCTCGACTCAATGGTGCTGTCCATGTTAGTGGAGGTCATAATGTCCAGTGTGAGTCATGATTTATGCCTGTTATCTTTTCCCAACCAGGCCATCTGCTTGGATTGTACTTCTACATCTGCCTTTCATATGTCTGACTTCCAACTTTTTGTTTTGTTTTGTTTTACACCCACACACACCTACCTGCCCCAGTTGCTTGTTTTTGTTTTCCCTGTGTTAAAATTGCATGCCTTTTGATTTAGTAGTTCTTTTGGATCGAAAGGGGTGAAAGTCCAGAGGTTGGCTTAAGACTATAGAATTAAATAGTCATGACTACAGAATTAATTAATATAGAATGAATTTGTCATGACTACGCAGAAAGGTGCAAATAATCTGAGGGTTAATTCTGTGGCAGCTGTGTTGTTTATATGTCTTCTTGTTAGCCATCTTCATTTCTAAACAAGCTCTTTGCATGATCAGAAAGAGCTTCCGTGTATGCAGAATGTTCTGGCTTGCTTGCTCTCAAAACAAAAAACATGGTGAGAGTCTGGGTCTGGTTGTGATCCTTCTGCATGGAATTTGTCGGGAAACAACAAGCATAACTTGGTTTTAAGAATTGCTCCAACTTCACCTCAAATTGACTATACAAGGACTGTCTGTTTGGTAGCTTGTGAGCCCTCTGCCCCTTGCCTCGTGGCAAATCGGATGAAATTTAACAAGTCCAAATGCTGAATTCTGCACCTAGTACGGGGTAACACCAGACACAAGTATAAATTGGGAGAGGAGTGGCTAGAGATCAGCCCTGCAGAAAGGGATATGGGGGTGCTGGTCAGCAGCAGGCTCAATATGAGTCAGCAGTGTGCCCTGGCAGCCAAGAGGAGATACTGCATCTGGGGTGCACCAAACACAGCACTGCCAGCCGGTCAAAAGAGGTGATTGTCCCGCTGTATTCAGCGTTGGTCTGGCCACACCTTGAGTACTGTGTGCAGTTCTGGGCCCCACAATTTAAGAAGGAAGTGAAGGTCCTTCAGTGTGTCCAGAGGAGAGCAACAAAGCTGGTGAAAGGGCTGGAAGGAATGTCCTATAAGGAGCAGCTGAGGACTTTGTGTTTGTCTCGTTTGGAGAAAAGGAGGCTGAGGGGTGACCTCATTGCTCACTACAGCTTCCTGTGGAGGGCAAGTGGAGAGGGAAGTGCTGATTTCTTCTCCTGGTATCCAGTGGTAGGACATGTGAGAATGGTTCAAAGCTGCACCAGAGGAGGTTTAGACTGGACATTAAGATACATTTATTTACCAAGAGAGCGGTCAAACACTGGAACAGGCTTCCTAGAAAGCCTGTCAGTGCGTAAGAGGCATTTGGACAATGCCCTTAATAACATGCTTTAACTCTTGATCAGCCCTGAATTGGTCAGGCAGTTGGACTGGATGATCATCATAGGTCCCTTCCAATTGAAATATTCTATTCTGTTCTAGTCTTTCCTTTTCCATCCAACAACTTTCCTAATATCACAAGAGTAATGTGCTTTTTATATGTGACTGCGGGGTGATTTCTGGGCATGCACATTCAAAAGAGCAGAATGTAGGAAGAGGTACAACAAATCGGGAAATCATCTTGTTTCTCATACAAGCCTTTGGAAATTTGTTCAGCTTCAGCTAAATTTGTTCTGTTGGCCACCCAATAAGTTTTATTAGGATCAGACTCCAGACTGTTCTCTTTAAATTTGTCAGAAGGCCAATGATTTTACTCAGGCACAACAAAGTTTTAAAGTCTATTATGAACAGTAGGAGTTGAAATGGAGAAAGTAAAATCCTGCACAGAGCAAAATAACTTTTTCAAAATTTAGTTTATTCTATTTGGAAATCACAAGCCAGCACTTCTTAAATTCTCTGCAGAAGGGAGGTGGGATTTTTCATCCCAGAGCAGTCTGCTTCATGGGCTGCAGTAGAGCTGCACTTCCTGGGAGCATCCACATCCTACACCCAAATCCTTGATGGAATGCTACATATCTGAAAATCTAGGCAGTCAAGAAAAGATTAGAGAAAATTGCTAAAAACTGGGAAAGCTTTCTGTCAATAATCTGCCATACATATAGTTCTAGGAAACCTGTTGGAATCAAAGTGTCTTGACAAAATGTTTTGGTTGTTGTGAATTTTCACTTTTAAAAGGAATAATTTTTTTGTGTTTTAGGAGGAGACCTCAGGTTCTTTATGCACTGTATGGACATTACAGTGTGTTCCCACAGATTTTATCACTTAGAAAAAAGATGAGTGAACAGAAATAAAAAAGAAGGAGAAATTACAGGCACAGAGGGGTGATGTGGCTTGCACCTGGTCACACTGAGGTCAGTAGCAGAGTTAAGAACTGGATTTTTTTTTGAATCTTCATCTAAATCAGTCTGTCTCACCCCGAGGAGATCGCAGAGGTCACTCAGTATGACTGAGCCATCAAAGACTTCACAGAAAAAAAGAACCACCAAACTTTTATTCTAGTTTCTCATATATCCTTGCTCACAGAAAGAAACATGTCAACAACAGCTAAAGTACACAAAATGTATAGATTTACATGATATTTTTTATGGTTAGTTTCATAGGAAAAATGTGAGAGTGCTCTGAAACTTTATTTTTCAGTAGGGGTCATCATTCTGTTAACGTTCATATGCTGTAAAATCATTGCTGCCTTTAGTGCTGTAACTGGTGAAAGTGTAACCAGAGACTTTTGTGAGTCTACCAGAGCTTTCAGGAGACAGCAGTAGACCTCTGTGAGGACTTTGTAATGTAAAATTCTCAACCAGGATGCTGCACTGCACAACCAGATGTAGACATTGTGGTTTATATGAGTTTACTAGTATACATTTACATCATATACATTTATACTAGTAGACAAAAGAGGGCTAGAACTTTTGTGCTGTATGACTGTTAGCAGTTTTCTGGCATTATTTTGGTCTAAGCAAATTAATAGTCTCTCAGAAAATCTGAGCAGTGTTCATGGATTAGGGGTCTGAGGACTATTCTCACTAAGCGGTATGGAGAGGGAGATAATTTAGCCGAATAGGCACTTGCCCTGAGGTCCAGAGAGTGTATTCTGGTCCATTTTATGAGCTACATCTATACCTTTAAATTAGGGATATGTACTGTATCTTTAAGGATGGCTGAGTAAAATCATTACCATCTTCCTTGCGTCTCTCCTGCAATCTTGTTCTATTCTGCCTTGATGCATGTAGGTATAACCAGATTTTTCCAGGAGATAAACATCTGACAGGGCTAAAAAGATGAGAACTTGGAAAACTAAAGGATTTATAAAAAATAATTAGGAGAAAAGTAGCAGCCTTACCAATAATGTAAAGCAGAGTGCTGTAGTTGTTGAAGATCTGAATGCTTCTTGTGCTCCTTGCCCTTTTTCCTGATGGTGTCATCACCACACTTACAATGGCAAAATACAGTGGGTGCCTAGACTTTGGGAAACTTCACTGAGTCCAGCATCATAATGCAAATTGTTACTCACTGGCAATTTAAGCAAAGAAGCCAGATGTATGGACCAGATACACAAATAGTTGCCATTCTGCCACTTGTGATATTGGGGATCAGTATCCTCAGACAGAAGTGGTTGCAAAGCCAGCTCTCTTTAAAATTGACAACTAATGCAGCAAAACTAGCTGTACCTCATTTCAGAGCAATATTTTCTCCACATAACTAATGATTCCTAGTAATATTGCTAACTAATTAATGATACTAACTTAGCAAATTCTGTTTGCAAATGCTGTATGTATGTCTTATAAGTTTTATGGATCTACTTTTCTGCTGTAAAGTGGAAAAATAGTTTCTAAACTCTAAAATTAAAAAAATACTTAAGTTACAAGTTGAACTCTTTAAAAATAAAGATTATAGGATAATTGATCAGCTTTGAAGCTAACTCGCTTAATTTTTAGAAACAAAAAAATTAAAATTAACTTTTGGTTAAAATTCACTTCCAATCTTAATTCTGAGCAGGTAGCTGTTTGGGGAGTATTTATCTATTTATTATTTTACATAGTTACTGTTCAGTATAAAGAGCCCTTCAGATATTCCATTACTCCTTTATCCACTCTTTCCTGAATTTTTCAAGACTAAATTCTTTAATTTTGCTGTGGCAAACTTCTCTAATACTTTAATCTGCTAGCTGTTGAAAATAACTTACAGTACATGTACAGAAAAAGATATTTCATGTGTGCAAACTCTATTGCCTGCTCATTAAAGAATTTATTTTTCAATGAGTAAGGGCCCGGAAGAAGCTAATGTAAGTATTTTAGCAAGGGTTTGTATTTCTCTGATAAACAGCACTCCCCTTCTGTTTGTGATCACAGGATGAAAGCTCTCTAAGCTTGTATATGTACATTTTTACTGCTACATCATGTAGTGTGCTCTTAAGATTGAGATCTCATTCCCCAGGAAGCATTTCTGTCTAAGATTAATTGCCCTTTTAAAATCAGTGTTTGATGTATTCCTTTGGCTATATCCTGACTCACTTTAACCCTCTTTGACCTGACCCCACTGACTATTACCGCCATGGCTGAAGCAGAAATCCTTCAGCTTGATGTATGCAGTACAGACTTGAGCCTGTGGTTTTTCACATCGATGGATTCAATTAGCTGAGTTTTTACCGATCAGCTTAGCAGAGGCTGAAGAATTTGTCAGACATGGAACAAAACTGCCCATACTTTGTGGTTAATTGAATAGCTCATCTCCATTTTAGTGTATAGTTTGCTTGAGGAGTTGTTTACTTTATTAAATATCATAATATTATTGCTGGAAGTAGCATTTAAAAAAGGCAAAACCAGTTTATTTTTCTCCAGTTAGATGGGGGAAGGTACAAAGCATGAAATAGCAACCATTAAGCCTTTGATCTGTATACATAGCTTATCACTTTTCAGGCAAATGTTTTTAAACTGTAATTATGTCCGAATGTCCACTTCTGAATTTGATTTATTAAACTGGGTGGACGAACTAACAATTAGCATTATGGCTTGATGAAAACAAGTAAACGTGCTGGTCTTTTCTGTATTGACAATGATTTGGCAGCAACAGTAACCATTCTTTGCTTTGCCTTGCTAGGAATAGATCATCGTTTGATTAGCTGAAAAGTTCATTATAAAAGATGGACGGCCGTTAGAATTGAAGAATATGTGCAGGCATGATGTGAATTATAGTAACTTAAAAATGAAGTAAAATAGAGGTTGAAAGTTCAAGAATGCCATTAAAAAACTTTAAAAGTGTATGAATGTGCACATGCATAGGGAATATATAATATGATTGTGTCGAGAATTTGCTATTTAATTGTTTGGCATAACAGTATTTTTAAAACAGTGACATTGTAAAAGTTCTCCCAAACTATTAGCAACAAGAGGTCTTTTACAGCAAATTGATTTGTTTTATACCAATCTTTATGGAGAAAAAAATGTATGAAATGTTTCTTTTTTTTTTTTTTTTTTTTTTTTTTTTAAGAACCATATTGATCACATTTAGCTCCCTAGCTGTATACAGAGATAGCCTTCATTTGTGAAGGGCAGTTGTACACAGTTTAGAGGAAAGGGAAACCTCCAATCTAATTAAGGGCTTGGTGCATGAAAGGGTTAACTTATTGTAAGTCAAGATGCCTGCTGTTTAAAAATGCTACACAACTCCTAAAAGTGATTTAGCTCTCCCTCAACAATGGAAAACATGTCATGGATGAGTTGGGCTCAATTTGTCATGCATTCAAGTGCTTATCTTTTAATGCACACCTTGCCTGTCCCTTGTATATATAAATGTATTGTCTGCTTGCTTGTTATGTGGAACAGCAGCATGATTTGCATTGAGCTTTGCCAGCTTGTTCCTGTGTGCATAGCCAAACATAAATGTATTGCAGAAAATTGTTTTATAAGCTTGAATTGCTATCCCCAGTCTTTTATAAACTAGCACAGGTTTATTGCTGGTTCAGGGCTGAGGCTAAGGCACTGATGCTGAGGAGGAAAGGGTATAAGAATATTTCCTGGCAGTTTTGCCTTGTAATATTCTTTTTTTCTGCCTGAAGCTAAATGTTTGATGGGAAGCATCTCAGACTCAGTCATTATAAGGTCTTCTAAAATCTTTAACTACTAAAATGTTAGAAGTTTAAGATAAGTATTTTAGGGTTCTCTCACAAATCAGTTTGAGACTTATTACAATAACCTCATTAAAAATCTTCTATTGAATATACAAGAATTTTTTTTTAAACTCCAACAAAGTTTAGTTAAGTAAAGCTTTCATTTCCATACTCTATCTGCTTTTTCATTGAGTTGCATGAACTCTTTTACAGAATAAAAATCCCCTTGGTTGTCTTAGATGAAATCACTGTCAGTGTTAACTGTTTTGAACTACATGAAGAATTGTTAAAAATAGTCTACTCAGGCAACATAAGCTGGACTTATCGGTGTTTGAGGCCAAATTCACTTTTTGTAAAAACTTTTTCAATGGAATAGGAAAAAGTTTTCTAGTCTGTTTACGTACTTTCTGGCTGCTATGAGATTAGAAATGTAACCCAAGTACTCATAAGCTGCTCCAAAGTGTAATTAATTTTTGCTTGTGGTTATTAGTTTAACCCACATTTTTTGTTATGTTTCAGACATACAGCTATCTAACCTGAGGATAGACTTGAGGTAGAAGATGACAGGAAATAATGAGAGAGGAAGATGTTCATGGAGAAGAAAATGATGAATAGGAGTGATGCCACGTGTTTATTTGATCTCAGTATTTAATCATACTTCATGTAGATTATAATGCTGCATATTCATCTACTTTCATATTGGGGATAGAGAAAGCAAGGACTGTGCTGGAATATAATCCAGGGAATCTAATTGTACTAAGAGCTGTGACAAAGGAAAATATTTTTTTTCCTCTCCTTTGTCACAGATGTCTAAACTCAAGTAGGAGATGTTTATGCCACAAGATCATGTAGAGATCAGCTGACTGGGCTGTGTCAAAACCATGTAAAGAAGCACAGCAGTAATTAAAGCTGAATCAGTGAATATGGACTTCATGACAGTGTCACAATGGAGGAATACTTGAGATATCTTGCCTGGAGTTAGGCTCTTGTAGTCAAGTACTCTGCAAGAACAGAGTTCATTGAGGTTGATACAGGTCTAGTTCTACCATAGTATTTTGGACCAGGAAGTTCTTACAAGGGGTTCTGGTAAGATGACATCAAGGCATTGTAAGGGTGAATTTGAAATACTTAATATGAATGACAAAACGCTTCGGGATGGAGAGAGACTGATGTTTTGAACTGTTTATTTTGAAGAAGAATTTAAAAAATCAAAATAATAAGTTAGAGAAGATAGGCTGAGCACTCTTATTCTGTTATTTGTAAGGAGTCGTTCAGAAAGCCTATAAAAAATTAACATTCCTTTTAAAAGGTATTTTTAAACAAAATAAAAAATTGTGGATTTTATTTACCACTAGTTGTCTTTGAGGCCAGGCACTTGCTGTAGTTAAAAGCTCTTTGGGATATCTGTGTAGATATCAAGAATATCCAGAGCTGACAACATGTATTTTAGGAAAACTGTGACCTTCAGTTTGAGCAATTGAACTCATGTTACTACCAATAGTTAAAATGAGAGAAATTATATGGAGCAACTGAAGTGTTTATTCTTGAAACCACATCTTGTGTTTGGAACAATGTTTATTCCAGATACAGAATCATTTTGAGGAAAAAAAAAAACAAACTTGTCCTGAATAATGCATTGACTATGTATTTCTGTGTGAGAGTTCTTCACCTGAAATCAGCATCAGTGGCTTTCCCCGGGGCTGGCGGGATATGTAGGCAGGAAGGAAAAGTCAGTCCTGTGCTTTCATGTCACATATCAGCCTCTACATTTTTGAGGTCAGAGGAGCCTTTTGTTGTGGCTAGGCTATTTTAGAGTCAGCTTTGCACAAGTTTTTGTATGTTCCTGCTCTTGGTCAGAGGATACTGAACAGCATATCACGCTGACTGTGGTCCAATGTATCATCTGTGTATCTGTGATAATTATTCCAAATTAGGGGAGAGGAAGGGAATAAGAATTTTGGTAGTTTATGTGTGATTAAAGTGAAGCAAGAAGTATGTTAAAATTGCTGTGGAAAATGAGTCACTTCTAGCAACAGAGGCTACTACTGTGATGAGCAGGATCCTTTTTGCAACAGGGTGGAATTCACAGAAAAGGAAAGCCTGGGATATGGCGTCTGAAATAGGCTAGTGTGAAGCTTCTGAAAATTCATACTAAGACTTTATTTCTATTTTTTAAATTTTAACTAAAAAAAAAACCCTACTCGGTAGAATGCGTAGTAACCTTAGACCTTGAAGCTATCATTCCTTAAATATAAAATATTTTGTGTCAGTAAAGAGAAGTTAAGTGTTCACCGTCAGAAGTACTTGTACTGAGTTCATTCAAAGAGCGAGTGATCATTTGGCCAAGAGATTTGACCAAGCTCAACTTTTTTTGTATGCACTTCCCATAAAATTGCTTAGATATTGAGCACTTGTTAGTACTCAGCTGTTACTACTCGGCTCAGTAGGTAAGATTTGTTTAAAATAAAAATTTGTTTTTCTATTTGAAAAACAAATATCTTGACGTCATAATTACTGTGGAATCTGAACATCTCACCATATTTGTGTACTTTGGTCACTATTACACATAAACATGCCAGAAACTTATTGCAGAAATGTTCCAGTTAGATTTGAGTTTATGAATGAAAAAGCCTGAAATAATGTTTTAACTTTTAAGGTTTTTTTTGTAAGAAAGGTACTTGAGAAAAGCAAAGAGTCAATGTTTGATTTATAGATGAGTTGAATTTATTCTGTAGCTAAGCTTGCTCACTGAGCAAAGAAATATTTTGCCATAAATTGAAAAAAATATGATATCTGGCTAAAGTAAATATTACAGAAGTGATGTGAGAATGTTCATAAATACCCCTTAGCTTATTTTTTTTTAAGTTTATGGGTGTGATTTTTGTAGCACACGCAATGAAAATAATTATGAAGCTTGTTTTATTGTAAATAGTATCCAATCATTGTCAGTTTTAATATCGGACACTGGAACTGTTTTCAGTTTTGGACAGGTTGCTGTTGAAGAGCTAAATGCTATTCACCAGTTTCAGTGCTAGCAGTTGAAAGATCTTTGTATCAAATTGAACCATTACTGACAGTATTGAGGTTTGGGGTTTTTTAGAGACGTTACCTACTTAAAAATGCAAAAAGTTAAGTATGTTCATCAAGTGCTTGTTTATTTATATTCTGCTACAGGTGCAGAAGTCACCAGAGTACTACTACTGTAAACCCTGAGGCTTGTATGGGGCTGTCTCTTCTCTGTATGTCCTGGAATATCCAACCTGAGGTGCTTAGAGAGGGGAAGGATAACTTCAGCCACTGTCCAGTTCTTTCTTACCACCAGTGGTTACATGTTAGAACATAGTCTTTGAATTTGCTTGCTAATACAATGTAGTCTTTTGTAAATAATTGTATGTAGTTTCATATGCGAGTCTTTGTGCTAGACCAGAAGTCTAGTTTTCAATAAGGACATTTTCACTTTTGCTTGCCACGGACTTTGCCCCACCCAGGTTTGGCTTTAGGCTTTAAAAATTGAGTCAGTAACGAACTTAGTGGCTGCATCTACACATGAAGCACATTTCTGAAAGCTGTGTTTCTGTAATTAATTTCCTAAGAGATCCTAAAAAGGTAGGTGAAAATCTTCCCAGTGAAGATCTTGGTTTGTCTCTTCAGATTCAGAGATGTCCGAGGCACCAGCCGCTGAGCACACGCTGTGGCTGCTTGAAGGCACATGCACCCAAAGGCCTGTTCTCTGCCTGGTAATCTGAGGAGCAGGAGAGGTGGAAAGGAAAGCAGCTGCACCACAGCTACAAGAGGAGAACTTCACTCTTGTAGTGAAGATGCGTTTTCCTACAGTGTGATATAACCTACTGTCAGGAATACCTTTAGTATCATCTAATCCAGAACATATGATTCTGAATGTATTCTGAAGATAAGCAAGCAAGCATTTATGTCCCACTTCACAGCTGAAAAAGATGGAAACTAGTTCTGTTACGTTATCCATAAGGCTGCTACTGCATGGCACTTCCCTTGGTTGTATTTACTCCTTACACTTTCTAGTGTCCTTGTCCAATATAGTCCCGTGGCCTTGTATTGTGCAAGAAGTGCATTATTTCTTCCTAGTTTGGAGCACAGGGTTCTGTTTCCCTTTTTAGGATTTTAAAGCCAGTTTTGTAAAGTGGAGCTGCCCTGAGTAAGAAGCTGTGGTTTCTGTGTTGTCCATTTTGATGACTACAGGCAGATTATGGGACTTGCTATGCAGAGGACTTTCATACGGAGGATTCTGACTGAAGAACTCCAGGGATGTTTTTGTTAAATCCTGAATATCTTGTATTGTCTGTTAGTGAAAGGATTTCAGCCAGCTAAATTGCCCTGACAGGTGATTGCTAGAGGCTGCAAATCAGAGCAGAGGTATTTCGTCCCACTAAAGAATTTTAAGTGGTGCATCACAGATGTCTGGCTAGGGAAAGCTAATTTTGTGTAGGTGAAAGGGAGTATGTAGCTGCAAGGTTGGTGAGCATTGTGGTGCTAATCTGGGTGAAAAATGGCCGAAATGTGTATCTTTGCGAGAAGTAGTGCCTTCTCAGTGTTCTGCTCTTAGGCACTTGAATCTATCTCAAAAACAATCTTTTATTTTTCCTCCATCTTTAATTCTTCCTTTCTAAACAAGAAGATCATTCAGTAGAAAAATTTCTTTAGATTGCATTTGGGGAGTATGTGTAACAATCTGAATTGATGCTGAATAAGCTAATTAAATTATTTTGTTTCCTAGTTTTGAGTGGTTGACTTTGCAAGCAATAACTTATATAGCTAAAGGAAAGAGAAAAACTTGCCATGTGCTACCATAGTGTTGCACATCTTCCTACCTTCTCTGAAGACTACAAATTTTCTCTTCTTTGTTCTCTGTCTCTCACTGTTTTTTGAACATTCAGGGGTTTTAGAGGAAGTTAGGGATTAAGAACAGCAAATTTTGACTAGTAGTTAGCGTGTTCTCCTTAAAGAAGGGAGAGTGGACTCACACTGCCTCAAATTGAGGATGGCTTTGAGCCACTGCCTCAAGAACTTTGTTGAGATGCAACAGCCACTATCTCTTGCTTCCTTCCAGCAGATGCCTATCTGCAGAAGAGCGTCCTTTGCCAATACTTTATTTGCCTGAATCAAGATGGTTTCCTGATCAGGAACAGTACGGCGTCTTAGAGATGACAGAGAAGCAGAGCTCTTCTTAAACCCTTCACTGCAGAGCTGCCTTTTTCTCTCTATTTTCTGTACAGAGTTGGAAAACTTCTGACTTGACATGGTATGATTTATTAGCCTGAGTCAGGTACTTACTTTAAGTGTTGCAGCCTTTGAGTTAGTGTCTAAATCAAGTGATCTGAAGTGTCTCAAAAATGTCATAGTACACAACATATAAGCATAGTTGTCTGCCTTCTGAAGACAGAATATTGTTAAATTTTACCAAAAAGCTTTATAATCTGTTTTTATCACTTGCCACTCATGACTTCGGGGAGCTATTCTGTATTCATGATTTCCACAAGGAAAGCAAAGAAAAATCATTTAATCCTGGGTCAACCACTCTGATTACTTAATTGGTCTTGAGGCTTTTTTTTTTTTTTGTAAATGCCAAAGCAGTATTTATTATTTGTGCATCACTTCAGTAATATGAAAATACTCTGGTTTTAAGTAAATAGTTACTATGCACACACATTATAAAAACTGTCTACAAAGCATATATTGCTATGTTTTATTTTTCTGATATTTCCACTTTATCGTCTTCTTGAGATTAATATGCAACAAAGTAAAACAAACCATATTTAGGTCATATGAAAGCTAATGTGTAACTCAGTTCTGTAATGATTTTAAAAGGAAAAAAAACGCCAGTGAGGTGACTGGAAAATTTGATCTTGATTTTGAGGAAATCCTGTTTTTTACTACGTTACTGAATATGGTAAAATGGGTATTGACAGTAATGATATTATCAGGTCTGGACCCCATGCACTGCAGGTGAGCAGAGTTATTTGCCCTAGTTTTTATAGGCCTGGTCTAATGACATGACATTAATCTTCTATGTAATTATGTCATTTAAATCTTACACCACTCATTTAAATACATGTTGTGTTTAGCAACTTGTACACTTTTGTAGAGGCATTTTATCAGTTTGAAAAGACTTTTTGTTTTCATAGAATGTAGAGTGGGGAAGAAGAGGACAACACTTGGTGTGTCGAGATACATACAAAATAAGCTACAACTCTTGAAGAGTATGAACAGTCATGGAAGGAAAAATATTATGTAAATCTATTATATCTATAAACCAGGTGGATGAAGCTTTCATGAGAGCTAGCAAATCATCCAGAACTCAGATCACGGTAATAATGGTGGATACCAATTAGACAACTGTTGAGAAAACAAGAATATTTTCCAGTTACTTTTTAGTTTATTTGCTGTTGACAGGTTTTGCTACATAAAGCGGAGGAGCCATCTATAGGAGAGAGACTGTGTATGTGATTCAAAATGGGGAAGTTACTGAAAACGTGAAAGTTGAGGAAAGTTTGGGTAAATGTGACTTAAGTGAGAGTTTATGGGCCCTAGTAACAAAAGAAGGGAAGAATGGTGAAGTAAAAACAATAGAATTTGTTAAAAAAAGGCTACAGTAAATACAGAATTGGTAGATAAGATCTCTTTAGTCAAGCCTCAAGGGGAAAAGGAATTAAGGAGAAGTGATGCTTTGTCAGAGATAATACTAAGGCACAAACAATGCTAATGCAGAGATTTAGACTTCAATTAAACCGTAAATGCTGCATTGACCTCTGAGACTTTCTCGGCTTGCTGAGGAACAGAATAAAAGATTTGTATGAGAAAGGGACAAAGTTGGGTAGGGAATGGGGACACTCAGATTAACTGCATTTCATTTTTAAGCAAGAGGCATCAAGTTAGTACGTGCATGCACCCACAGCCAAAAATGTTCTGTCACACAGTAAAAGAAGAGTCAAAGAAAGTCTTTGTAATTTATAAGCCTTTCCTCCGATGACAAGAAAGTGATACTGAGGTTGCAAAGCTTTTAATCTATGTTTTGGTGCAAGTTTTTGCTGAGAAGAGTCAGCTATGTATAGGTGGCTAGCACAGTACTAATGCCAAAGCAGCATTCTGCCATCTGTCTGTGTATGCAAGTTACTTGTTCCTGAAAATTAAACAATATTATGAAATGTAAATAAATTTCATAAACTCTTTGGACGATTTATGGAATACCATAGATAGATTTTACTATGGAAGTGTTAAATACATATAATTGGGAGTTACTCAATATTAAAAATATTTAGGTGTTCCCTAACTTCTCGGTGTAAAAACTTGATTTCTGAGATCTTTTATTTTGGAGTTTATACTTTTCATAATCTGACTGGTAACATTTCAGCACAAACTACCTGCTTCGGTTGGAAATACCAGCAGTTTATTTCTAAATGACATGCTTTGTTCTTCTGACCTGTCTGCAATAAAACCAGAAACTAGCAATTGTTTATGCTTAATTTAGTGTGATAATGTGATACTATGCCATTTAGAGAATCAAGCTGTATATTTAGAATCAAGAATTTGTACAGAATATGATACCGTATGTAGGTAACATGTAATTAATGTATAATGCTCTATTTTAGGCAAAAGTAACTATTTCTGCAGGAGGAATTATTACTAGCATAAAGTCAACGGCATATTCAAGGATGAGTCTTCCTAGTCTAATTTAGCCTGTGCTGGCATAGATACCTGGTTATAATACAGACTTCTTCTGGCAGCTGTCAAATCATTTTGGTTACCAAACAAATTAGATTTTATCTATGTTATAAAATGGGAATTACGCTGCAGCTGGGGGAGCTGAATGAAAGCGCCAGTAAAGGTACCTTCACTTCTAGGTTCTGCTCTCATCCATGGAACTCTTGAGCAGCACCGTGGTCTGGTCTGTACTACAGACAGTTGAGGGAATTGGGCAGGGGGGATAAAATGCCAACTAGAGAAGGCAGTGATATTTTTAAGCATTGAATGTGGATTTCAATGTGGTAGGTCTTTGTGAGAATGCTGGAGTATGGTATAAAAACAGTAAAAGGTCACTGCCTACTTTTTTTCCCCTAACCATTATTTGGAGCATATTTCAGATGCTCTTCTCATCTCAAGACTCTGAAATAAATTTTCATTTTTTTGGTTTTTTTTTAGTTCATTTCATGACAGTTATGTCAGTTGCTTTAGCTGGTTCCCATCATTTGAATCAAAGGATCAAAGTCCTTGCATCCTCCGGGACAAGTATAAATAAAAAGAATTGAAATATTCTTAGAAAATATTCGCGTCATACTGGGAATCATTTGCTAACTTAGCTTTTCCAAGAGATGAAACTAAGTGAGAAAAAGCTGGTGCCAACTCAGCCTTCTGAGTAACTCTGAAATATTTCTAGAGACTTCAGTATATTATTCTTAGCAAAACAAAACTACTTCAGGAATACCACATGTGTTATATGTGTGACATACTACACATAGTCCAGCTCTTTCAGAAGATCTCAGTATCAAGAATACAAGTTTATTAGTAAGGTTTAGGAAGCTCAAGAGCTGAAGCATGACCTGTGTGAAATGCACATGGCTTGTTAGCCAGGTGAGATGGATATGACTTAACTGTGTTGATATGAAGCTGTGATCACTGTAAGAAAAAAAAAAACAAAAAAACAAAAAAACTTGCAACTAGTAAAGAAGAGTGACACTTTCTTTAAGTTTCATTTTAACCCAGTTTTTTTTCTTGGAATTAATTTTAACTCAAAGTTTCTGTTTTAGATGATAGAAACATCAGCTTTCTTCATACCAATAGTTCCTGCTTTTCGTTCTGTTGCATGTTAAACTCTGTAACACCAATTAAATCTACCGTAAATTAAGTATAAGTAAATGTTTAATCTTACTGTGAGCTTTGAATGTTGTACTAGTGGTTTCTCTTTTTCTTTGAATTAGATGGAGAGCAGAAGACTCAAGTGATGATTCATGGAATTGAGCCAATGCTGGAAACACCCATACAGTGGCTAAGCGAACATATGAGCTATCCAGATAATTTTCTCCACATTAGTATCATTCCCCGACCTACTGATTGAAACTCGGCTGTATTGGTCTGAGGATCATTCTCCAGATGGAATTATAAGGGCATGTCAAATTCTTGCTTCTGTCAGTCTTGGTAGAGGCAGCCTGACCAGAAAAAAAAAAAACCCCAACAAAAAACGAAACAAAACAAGAAGTCCTCACTGCTGCAAGCCAAACAGGAAGAGAGATCCTATCACCAGATAAGGGCAATGGGGCTGATCTTATTTTGCATCACTGCTGCTTTTCTTCACCGCTGTAATTAAATCAGTTGCGATATGAAAGAATTTACAGGACCTCTGCAAGTCTGCTGTTTTCTTGTAAAATATAATGAAGCTGAAACTGTCAGCCGAAGAGCAAATGGAAATATGCCGCTTGATTGTATTTCTGATTAACAAATAAACAGGGCTGTTTCCTAAAGTGGTAGCGTTTCAACTTGGAGAGTGGAAACATTGGTTTAATTTTCTAGAAAGTTAGACACTGAGAGATTCAGTTACCAATAGCTTTCTGTAAAAGATCAAATTACTGTAAACCCATCTTTCCTTAATGAGAAGTTCATGTTTACAGTATGTGTAATGGTATGCAAATGATCTTTTAACTTTGATAACAAGCAGTGAGAGATTTTAAAGTAAACCCGTGAGCATGTTTTGTCATTTAAAAACATGCACAACTTAATAATTTACAAATACTTTCAATTTGTATGCTGTCACTGAATACTCCAGTATGTTTATTATTCAAACCAGTTTTCGTAGACTAGCAATGATGTAGGATAATTTGTCTCAGGATTTGTCATGGCATTTCTTTGTGCTCATCTAAATTTTTTTTTTCTTTCTGTAAGAATATTTTCTTAATTTAGTTTAAAAAGTTTTTTTTTAAAAAAAAAAGTAAACGAATGTTGCAAACAATTGTATCCTGCTGTTTATTCCCATAGACTAGAAAACAATTAAATCATAGAATGATGAACATATGTATTGCTTTTTAATAATGTTGAATTTTGGAAAGCTGAGGCTTTTCCAAGCTAATACTTCCTTACATCTGAGTTTAGTTTTCTACTGTGGTCCCTGAGCAATCAGTTGAAATTTGGAAGCTTCTAATCTCATTGCACAGATTTTTTTCTTAGTTTAGCAGATGTATTTTTAGGTTATTGGATCGCTTTGGTTTCTAAATGTTTGTTACCATTGCAGCTGCTACTAGGACTCTACCATTTTTGTTACACTGAATTCATCAAACTCTGTGCTATATTACTTTGTCTGCAGTTTGTGGCTGTTTGTGGCACAAGACTATGTTTATGGTAGACATATTACCAAATATGTCAAATATTATCAAATATAAAGAAAGCATGACATTTTTCTTTCAAAAATAGTAGCTGTTGAAGTTCCTACTCAAAATCTTGGCTTGCAAATGTCTCAGTAACTCCCAGTGCTGTTCCCATTCTGCTTTGTTTCTGTGCTTCCTTTATGGTAGGATACTTACCTGTATCTGAAAAAGAAAACAATGAAAAACAATCAAACAAACAGAAACCTCTTCAAGAAGCAAGAGGAGAGGGATCTCTTTGGATGAAGATAGAATTGAGGCTAAAAAAAGCCCTAAGGGCAGAAAAAGTCAGTAGACAAATTAGATAAGCATTTTAAACCTAAATGGGGAAATAACATTAAGGAAATGGAAGGGAAAAGGTAATAGTGAAAAAAACCTATGCTGTATTCTGTGGGTCATGAAGAATTTTTAAAACAAAACAAACCATGCTGATCTGAGTTTATGCAGAATTGAAATATAATATTCTTATAGTGGGATGATTTGGTTGAGTTATTCTAATTTCCAGTTCTGTTTGGAATTTTTGTTACAGTGTTGGATTGGCATTTATAAACTTTCTTAGGCAGACACATCTAAATATTCTGGAGAATTTGAAAGTCCTGCCAATGGATAAAACAAATATTTTGTAGAGTCTTCATATTAAAAAAAAAATAAGTCTTTTGTAGGGATAATTTTTCCATTAATCAGGGTAAGGGGCAGTACATTTAAAAAGTGGTGAACATTGCTTCTTTTGTTTTTAAGCTAAGCTGGAGTAAGTCACTGGCTATTTTAATATATTCTACACCAGCATTTGAATTATAAAGCTCTCTTCATATGGCCCATATTTGCTAGTAAATCCAACTTTTAAGGCCTAGCATGGAACAAAGAAATAGCTTGGCTTTAAAACATACTCTTTCCTCTTATTTTAACTATTTAAACTTTATTAAAAAATAAAACAAAGTTTGAGTCTGTCTTTATTTCCAGCTAAATAAATGTTTTTGTCACTTCATGACAAAGATCCTTAATTAATACTTAATAAGTAGGAGCTTCTTAAAGAGCTGGTTGGGTAATATATCTAAATAAGAGCACATCATCACAAAAATGAAGTGGCATCTTTGCTTTACCTGATTTAAATCACATTTTTGTAGTTTCTTTTACTTAGTGTGAATAACTGTTGAATAACAATAGCAACAAGAAGATGCATTGTGACTTAATTAAATACTTTTCTTCACTTTGAAATGCTGTAGCTTCTGGAAAAAAAAAACAGATTTGGTCTAAATTGTTCAGAATCTAACATAGTGCTCACTAAATTATTTTCAACGCTAAGGAAAAGCGCCAAACACGTGCGCACACACTCCTCTGCATTTAGAATTTAAGTGTAGCTGGAGAGCAAGTTAAGTTTAAGTTTATAGTTTTAAAAAGAGGAAAACACAGAGCTTGTTGCTGTTTTCACTGTATTTCATATTGTTTGGTAATGGAAACCTTCATTTTTGAGTGTTTGGTAAAGAAAGAGTGAATTTTCCAATTATTTACTTGATATCACTGACAGTCACTCAGCCCACTGTCAGTCGGCACACAAGGCGATGTCTTTTCATGAAGAGCTAGAAATTGGTTTTTTTACCTTTAAATTCATTTCCATGAATTCCTTGGTGGGAGGGGGCAGGGAGTGGAAACAGAAGCATACTAAAGAAAATAAATTTGTACTGGTAACAAGTAAGATGACACTGTCACTACTGGGAAGAATGTGAAGTTCTTTCTGAGAAATGCAGAATGGGAAAAGATGTTGAACTGAATGTACAGAGTGGTCACAGGAGGAGAAGGATTTCTGCTGGGAAATGAGTAGAGCTCGTGTTACGGTGCGTTATGCTGCTAAAGCACCTGTAATCCTGGGTTCCCATTTGGTACAGAAAATTCAGAAAAGGGGAGGGAATTGTTTGCCTCCACGGGCAGCAGTTCTCTCGTGGAATATTGTGGGGGGTGAGGTCTGAACACCGCTGTGCATAAAGGAGAGATTCGGGCTCATATAGGGACTGTGCTGCCATAGTGGCAGAAATGCAAATGCTGCTGGGTATGTGCACTGGTGTGACTGGGAAATCTCGCAGGAGTGTGAAGAAATATTAAATCTTCAGGACAGATCAAGAGAACAAGCAGTATGAACTAGCCATCAGTGAGCTTATGGAAAGGACAACTGTTGAGCTACTTCAAACCCAGTTACTTCTCTGCTGAAGTTTTGGGAGCTGTGGAGCAAGCCAATGCGAAGGTTAAGTTATGAAAGGGTAAGAGCTGGTTGACTGTGATAGCGGTCACTGGACTCAGTGACTGGGAAAGTCCTTTCTGGTCTGTGTTCCTACGTATTTTGTTCTGGCAGCCTATCAGCTGCTGAAGACTCATGGTCATAACTTCCAGTATTGTTTATATCCTGCATAATAATTATGACCTTTTTTTGTGTGTGTGGTGAATGATGTCTGAGTAACAACTCCTTGTTTATGGCACTGATGATAGCTTGTGTTTTTTCAGTTTCAATATTTAGGAAAGTGCATCTTGGCTCTACAAGTGTATTAGCACACTCTTAAAAGACTTCTAGGGCTAAAACATGACTCTTCACTTTAGAGAATGTTTTAAGCAAATGTCAGTGGGCTGGGCAAGAAAAGGATAGATTAATCCATTTCATAGTTACTTTCCAAATTGAATATTTTTACATATAATGATTTTAAACTCTCCAAAGAACCTAGGCATTGGTTTACCTGAAATTTAGTAGTAGAGTACAGAATGTATTTATTCATCTGCTACCATATGTAGATGTTAAAACTAATTACATGCTTCTATAAGTCTAATATTAATATTGATAATTATCAAATTATGCCAGAAAGAGAACTGCGTTAGTGATTGTGAGGGCTCCCGTGGGTGCTGTTGTTCTGGTGCTGCAAATGGATGAAAGTGGATCTCTGGCAAGTACCGCGGCTTTTTCCAACTTCAGCCTTCCAACAACAACAACAAAAAATTACTCTGTCTTTACCAAGAAAACAATGTTATTTTCTTGACATGGCAAAAGTGTATTTTGGGGGAAAATATTTCCCACCCCCAAATATTTTTAATTCAAAATTTGTGACTGTATCAGAATAATAACACTTTTGGAAAATTACGTCAGCCATTGATTTTAGCAGTCCCTGTTTGTTTGGAAAGGAAAAAGGTTCCTGAAATTGTTTTTTTATTTTCTTAGGATGAGAAAGGGTATGCACAGAGCTTCTTAGAATATCATATCGCATACAGAATAGATTTCTGAATTAAAGCAAGTAGGTGTCTATTCTGCATTAAAACTTCTGGTTTTGAGACAAGGATGGTGACATTTCAAAATGTCACACTAAACCTGAGTAATATCTCTTGAGAGAGGTAAAAAGAAGTGAAGTTTCAAATGCTCTGAGGTAGATTTCAGATTCTGTACTTTAAAGTTGTACTATCAAATTAGCTTATGGAAGAAGAGTTTAAAATGAGAGAGGTATTTTCTTTCCTTCCCTTGCCTTTCATGTCTCCAGGATTCAGGTAATTAAGTTCTTTTAACTGTGACATGAAACACCAGTTTCTCTAGAGTAGATTAAAGAACACAAAAGAATACAAAACTTACTTCAAATACAGCTATGCAAACAGGTACATGAAGAGGAGTTTTGTGTAGTTCAGGTTTTTATATGTATAAAATAACTAGCAATTGTATGAAGTTTAAATGTATGGTTTTCCATAGGGTTTTAATAGTATTTAAATGGATTAAAAAACACTTAGAGTAGAAAGAGAGGCAGTGGAACGCCGTATTAGGGTTGGAGGTTGAAGGAGCTTGACTTCACTGCACTTGAAACTGCCAAAATGCGTCAGATTTTAAAATAGCACTTTCCACTGAAGATGTTTAAAGCCTTAATCCTTGCATCATTTCACTAATATAGGTCAACAGATAGAATAAAATGAATACATTGTGGGAACAAATGTGTGATCTAGTTACTGATACACATTATATTCTCACTTAACGTTCACAGTAATCGTGAGTGTTGTACAGTGGAAAGGGTAAAGGTAATACGTGATATATTTTCTGTCTGCCAGAATTTGGAGGATCACTTGTTAGACTTTGTCAAATTCATTTTGCAAGTTCACATGCACGTCTTAAAAGCTACTAGAAGTTAGGTCCTCTTTCAAAGAAAACCAGGCTGTGGTGGGGGGAAAAAAAACCAACAATAGCATTGTTCACTAAACCTCTCCCTTACAGTGAAAGGCATGCAGAGAGAGTGCACACGCAAAGCTGGTGTTGTCTTATTTCATACAGATAGGTATATAATTTCTCCTTGTGTATCCTGAGATTTTGTTGTTTAGGGTCAGTAGTGTCCCAACTGCCTTAAGAAAGGCAATTTCTAATTCTTTCGGCTAAACAAGAGGCACTCACGAGTATTTTCATCACTACAGAATTAAAGATCAGAATGGAAACTCTCTGGCTGAAACTTGCACCTTACATGCTGTTCTAGCTGTAATTAAAATAATCTGCACTTCAGAGGTTTGATTTCCATCAGTCCATCAGTACACATACCCTCACTGGCTTTTCTTCCACAGTTCAAAATTAGCAAAAGAAGCTGGTCTTCCTTTGTTTTAAAGTTTATCCAAGCCCACACGAGGCAAACGGGAGGCAGCGAGCAGGCCGTGGGGGTGGCCCCCAAGCTCTGAGGTGCCGGCCTGACCCAGGAAGTTATACAGCTTGTTCACTGTTTCCACTGCGACAATGTCATCGCACGACTTCTGTCCCTTCCTTCCAAACTCTTCTTTAATTTGCAGCTTCACTTTTTTTTTTTTTTTTAGCTAATCCTTGACCTCAGCTGGCTGGAGAAGAGGTCAGGGTTTCCATAAGGGAGCCGATCCCCTACACTGGAGGGGTTCTTAAGCGCCCGTCTCTCCCTTGTGGGCCCGCTGTCGGTAACGGCGGAATGCGTGTGACGGAAACCCCGATCTCTGGAGCACTCCGTGACCCTTCTCGCAGAGCTTCTTTGGCACCTGAGCCGTGAGTTCATTTCTGCTGGTTGTTACCACAAACTGGGTAGCCCTGTAGGAAAACAGTGAGAGAAACGTGCGGAGGAGGGGAGAGACAAACGAGAAGAATTGAAAGAAAAAAACAATGAAGGTGGGGCTCGAGAGAAAAATACTTCGTGGGGAGTGAAATGACAGAGCTGGATTCTTGATCTTGCCCAGGTTTCTCGTTCACTCATCGTCTTACAGCTCCTGCCGTGTGCTTTCCTTTCCATCCTTTCCTGGCTCTCACCTGCGAAGTGAAATGTCTGGCACCTCTGGTGTCACCGTCTGCCATGGCTGCCTTCTCCTTGGAGCGAGCACTGCGCTTCAGAGAGTGTGTTTAACTTTGTTGTTTTGGCACCTGGCTTAAGAAGGCCTTTCTTTACAAAAATTGTTTCAGAGCTTCTTCCTCTGCAGCAGATCCTAGGCCTGGGCCTCCAGCTGCGAGGGATCGAGAGGCCTTGCACAAAATGGTGAGGCGGTTTGCACAGGCACTTCTTGTTACTCTTTTAATACCTTGTGTTGTGGAAAACAGAATCGTTGGCACTGCTTTTTTATTCAGGTAATGGATGGCGGAATCACTCAAGGACCTTTGTGTTGTGAAAATTACTGTTTCATGGTTCTGAAGTTTTACTTTATACTGTTATGAATGTTTCATACAGAACAGCAGAATACGTTTTCGACGTATGTAAGAAACACCAAAGCCTTTTCTGTTTCATTTTCCAGTCAGAATAAGATTCCATTATATTGGGTTTAGTTGTAGAAAAACATGTCGATACTCATCATCAGACTGTATAGGCAGTAGAAAGAGGATGTGTCATTTTTAATCATCAGTATTTCTGCACTTTACATCTTGACACTTTTCAATAGGAAGGCACGCAAGGACTCCTACCTTTCTGCTGAGGTGTGGTTTTGCTGAACCACCCAGGCAGTTTCACCACCAGTTCGGGGCATCTGCTCCCTTATGGAAACCATCCAGTTTTGGTTTATTGTACATAAATTTATACTTGACAGCTGTTGAGGAAATCACTGGAACAATAGCCGTAATGGTGATTAAAAATATTAGCTTAATTTATTGCTCTAGTGTCCTTCACTAAGAAATCATAATGTCAGGTTTTTGTGAAATTGGTGTTGTCCTACTTCTGGTTGTGCATTCAATTATTTTGATGGTAAAAGGGGACAGTCCTAATGGGTCAGCTTACAATTTTCTTGAACTATATTGTGTATTTTTAATTAAAATGCCGATAAGACGAACTATTTGGTCTTTATTTTATCTCTTACTGAAACTTGCATGCATTGAAGGGTTCTGCTGTGACTAGCTTCCTTGGGGAGGTGCAGCAGGAGTTGTATCCCCTCTAGCTCCATAAATCATGTTGGGTTTGGTGTCTTTTGGGGGCATGGAGGAAAATATTTCAGTTCTCTGAAGCCTACGTACTTCTTCCCTCCCTCCATCCCCAAACCAGATGCTACAATTTTCCATAATGCAACCTTTCTTCTTTTTTTTTTTTTTTTTTGTTGCATGCTTTGAACAACGAAGCAGGTGAACTATAGCTACTGGGCATAATAATTAATTCTTCAGCCATCATTTCAGGAGCTCTGAAATTTAGATCTTTCCAGTTTTTGAGCCACACCTCTGAGGCTTGGTCTGGGGTAACCACGCAAGCTTCCAGAAAGATAACACATGGCGTAAATTAGATTCTCTTTAAAAATTTGCACTCAAGTAAATGGAAGTATCCACAAAGGGTGATAACTACCTTCGTTCACACTTGTTTTGCTGGTTTCTGTGCAATCAGCTTTCTTTATGCTTTCAAAAAGCAAACCTAACCGAGATTGTGTGATGGCGTATGGAAGAGGCCGATTGCACAACTGCCTTCCCCCTGCCCGCACCCAAGTCAATCCTTGCTTGTGTCACTGCAAGCAATTAACAGTGCTTCAAAACCACGTGCGGCTCCTGTTCCAAAACACCATTTGATGGTATCGGGAGGCTTGAGAGTTCAAGGGGAAAAAAAAGAAGTGTAGTTTGTAAAAGGAGTTTATTCTTCATCATTAGGAGATGGTGACATAATCAAAGGCATCGAGTGTGCAGCATCAGCGAGTAGGTCTTTGCTGCAAGGTATTGTCTGGATGGGATGAAACCGCATTCTTCAGCTTTAATGTAAGATATGCTTGAAATTAACTGTAACATATTTAGGTGTTCTGCTTTGATCCTAATGGGTTGTGAGGCACTGCGCTGAAATGGATGTGGATCCGTTGGTAAAGCAGAAGATCCTTTAACATCTTAATGTACGGGCATGTGCCGCCGTTGACACGTAATAAACAAGGGTGTGGGCTTTTCAGAGCTGCCCCGAGACAGGGAACTTTTACCTCCTGTTGTCCCAGGGTAAACAGGTTGCTTGTGCCTCTGAGAGCAGCAGGTTGCTTTCTCTGGCATTGGACAGGGAGGGAGAATGTGAGGAGGAATAATTACTGTGGATTTGCCAAATGCTCTGTAACCACATGTCCATCTTGACCCAATAGTAATGAATCTGAGTGTTCATCTTTACCTGCAGGATTTCTTCTGAGTGATTTTGTTATTTATAGCAAGCAGATTTTTCAGGGATTTGAAGTAACCTTAGGACAGGGATCATTTGAGAGGAGATGGCCTCAAGTTGTGGCAGGGGAGGTTTAGGTTGGATATTAGGAAAAATTTCTTTACTGAAAAGAGTGACCAGGCACTGGAACAGGCTGCCTAAGGAAGTGGTGGAGTCCCCATCCCTGGAGGTGTTCAAAGAACATGTAGACGTGGCACTTCAGGACATGGTTTAGTAGGCATGGTGGTGCTGAGTTGATGGTTGGACTTAGTGATCTTGGAGGTCTTTTCCAGCCTTAAAGATTCTATGATTTAGTTGACTAGCATTGGTGCTAATTATTTGAAGCAATCCGTGGCTGGGATTTTTATTTAATTTCACTGTGCAATGAGATACAACTAAGTGTGACTGTGTGGCTGGTCCTGTGTCCAGGTGTGGCTGGAAATTTTTTGAGAATTATTTGAGTTTATTTTTCAATGGCAAATAGGATCACAGAACAAGAGAATACTCCTGCTTGTGCTGTATTTCTACTGAGTGTTTCGGTGGGTCACGGTTTGCCTGGACTGCTGAAGTGTCCCTCTGCCACTCAGATCATGTAGTAAAGGTTTCACCAGTGGAAAAATCTCCTTCCCCAAAATAAGGACCTACACCTGAGTCTGGTTCTTCTGAATTCTGTCACTAATACAGTCCCCGAGCACAGCCACTTTGTTCTTTGCTCAGCACAGTCTGCAGCTTTATCTGGATTCATTGCCTTGCAGAGACAAAGCGTGCTATTTAGTCTAAGAAAATCCTGCCTCAGCAAACGAAGAACATCTTAAAAGTTTAGAAAACTACAGGCAGAAGCCAAGAGCTAGGAGGAGCTAGCAGCAACTCCCATGATGTACCAGGAAGAGAGGAGCTCAAATCCTGCACTTTTCATCACTTCACAAGCTTCTCAATGCAGCAGAAGAGAAAGGTTTCTCAATGAGTAGTCTGGTGTTCAGACAGGGAAGATAACTAGGGATCATACGACTGCTTAGGTCACTGTCGGTACCTTCCACTTTGCAAGCAGAGTTTCTCAGCCTGAGCTGTGAAGTCTGCTGTCCTTCCTCTGCAGGGATGTGGAAATTCGGCTTCCAGGAGAACTGTTATTTTAGTTTTACTGGGGGGGTGAATTGAGAGAAGTTTGGGAATAAAAGCCAATGTTTAGAAGGCTACTTATGGCAGAAGGTCCTTCTCAAAGCCGAGTTTAATCCTGCTGTGGAGCAGGTGCTGGTCACAACTGCGGTTGTGTCAAACCATCCGCTGAAACATTGGGCAAGCCTGTCAGTAATATCTTGGTGATGGCTTGGAGCTCAGCAGGGGGACAGGTGCTATCCTGCTTTGCAGTGCAAATTTTAAAGGGCGTGTGATACTGAATTCACAAGATGGCACAGTTTGGTGAATGATGCGGAGCCCGTATGGTTTCTTTATGGGATGACTCTTTCATAGCATGGTACTCCATTAACATGGGGAGTATTGTTTGAGTTACCTCAGCTGATGTTCCTCTGAAACTGCTCGGTAGGTGATTTTAACAGACGTGGTATGGAAATCGTTGCACCAGCAGGTACAATATCTGTTCATCTTATTTGTTTACAAATGTTCCAAGCAATCACATATGACACCTTCCTGCAGATGAGGTAATTCCCACTTGGCACTTAGGCCTCTAAAGAGGAAAACTTTTATATTGTAACATTAAAGGCCGAAAGGCAGACACTTTGTTTTAATCACTTGCCAAAGCAGCTGAAAACAATTATTAATTAATAGGAAACACTGACTTTTAACTTTGCGAGCTCTCCGAATAAGTGTCTGTGACAACTTGCATCTGGATTTATGGATTATTTGGATACAAGGAGACTGGGCATCATCCTGCAAAGGTTGACTGCTTTAAATTCATTTTAAGTGTACACATAGCGCTCTTAAAATTAATATGTTTATAAACCTAAATTGGTTCAGTTGAATGCCTTTTGTTCTCTTTCTGGCTTCATTTGAAGCAACAACAAAAAGCTGTGCTTGTTTGTGTGTTTAACCAAAATGTTAAATGCAATTAATCTACCAAAAGCACACAAATATTTTTTGAATAATAGAGGCGCCCCTTTCACAGTGTCTTTGGTATTTAGCACTATGGTTTGGAGGGTAGAAGGCAACTTTTTCACATCTCATAAATAAAATTTTAAAAATCTTTTGCTTGGCTTGTTTAATTTGAACCAACGCAATGCAGCACCCTCAGATTTTCTTGACTGCTTTGATAAGGCTGAGGTTAGCATGTATGGTTAGGGGGAGGTGGCATTCCTAGTATTTTAGATTCTGGATCTTACTTTCCCTTCTGGAAAATATTGTGTCTGGCAAACGCAGCGCCAAATAAATAAGAAGCGGGGGATGAATATTGCAGTCTGAGACAGAGCTCCTCTTTGATCTGACTTGGAGGGTGATTATGTGGGGATTCATCATGCAGATCTACTGGTTTTGCCTCTTTTGTCAAACAAAATAATAGAATTCCTTGCACTGTCAGAAACACAGAATATCCAAAATATTTCAACAACATCAGACCACAAGAATTACTTTGTTATCTTCATTGAGAATCTTGAGACATCCCAATTATTTTAACAATGGGAGAGTGGCTGCCTAGCCTGTCTGCTTCTAGCCAGTCCACTTCTCAGTTATTGAGAAATTCATAGGGAATACTGTGACAAATTTAGTAACTGCAGATTTTTCATCAGTTAAAATCTCTTCGCTAGCAAACATGAGAGCTTTGCTTTATCCATTTGCTACTAACAGAGAGTCTTCTCTTAAAAAGTATACAATGCCATCTGTTATTTAAAATTTTTCTAAACCAGCAACTCACTCTTTGCCCAGTAACTCAATCTGAGCTCGTCTTCTGTGCATGGGACCGAGTCTTAACTGCTGAGGATGGGCTGGTCAGACCATGTAGCTTGGGTGACGGACAGTTTGGGTGCGTCCAGGCTCTATGCCTGGGTATAGAGAGCCAGGTATCATACTTCATCCGTGCCATTTGAAGAAAGGTCATCTGTTTCCTTCTTTAGCATGCTTACTTCTCAATAGGTTATAATGATAGGGCATCTGCTTAGCTGTCCTTTTGGTCAAGATACAACATTCATAGCTATTCACCAAGCCAGAAGACAGAGAGATGGGTATACAGAGTCCTATATCCATGGTTAAGAAGAAAACTGGCACACTGTTCGAGGCACACTGTTATTATCTGTGCCTTCAGATAATAATGCTTTGCTTTTCCCGGAGTGTTTTGCACAAAGAGACTGGACTAGTCCTTGTTTTAACAAATACTTAGGACTTAAATGGCTACAGAAATGATGCTGACAGCTAATTTCCCTTTCCTTTCTGTCCCCACCCAGCGCTGTGCTCCTGTTGGAAGGGGAGGTGGATGGTGCAGATATGTGGATGCAGCAGCTTAAAAGCCAGATGTATAGGAATGAGGGGCAGTGCTGGTGCACTGACGGGGTGACATCTCTGCTGTCATTGATAGTGGTCAATAATCTCAATATCAGTAACCAGCCAAATATCTGGGGATTTTATGGGCTGAACTATGGCAACTGCACTACCTAAATTGATGTTTGTACCTGCTGAAGTCCTACACATTTATCCTGAAATTACTTTTTATTACAAATGGTGTCTGTTTGCACAAAGAACACAATCATCTCAAAGCAGTTATCTTTCTGCAAGTGGTGAATTGGGTCATTACCAGCTGTTCCTCAAAAGAAGGGAGAAAATTGACTAGTCTAATACTTATCAAATGCACACTGAAAGGAAAGAGTAATTTCTGCAGTCGGTCAGCGGTTTATGTACTTCTGTTCTCTTCAGCCTGCTGCTTGGTATACTACTAAGTCTGGAGACCAGTACTAAACATCCACCCTACCAGACGCAGCTGAACAGTGAACTGCACTTGTAACATCACCGGAATGTTGTGAGCATTCACGAAAGAAAGTGGTAGGTTGCTTCTGGTTACTGACTGCTCTATTAGATTTCTACTAGCAGAACAATCTTCAAGTTTTTAGGTTGTGCGTGGAGATGGGAAACAATTGCTTTCAGTATGCTCTAGAGTATTGCTGTCTGAACAAGAAAAAGACAGGGCTGCTTCCCTCTCCCACCACCCAGGGTTTAGGATGTGCCTAGTTGGAGTGCAAAGATGATCTGGGTTGATTCCTGAGTTTCATTTTGGTGTTCTTCATTATTTCCGCAGAAGCAGTTGAGGAATAAATGTAAATTCCAAATGTCAACTTCCAGGGAAGGCGTGAATCTGATCTGTGATGGCATTTGTTGAAAATACATTCAGAGTACTCTTAATGCTTGTTTTTTGCATGGGCTGCAATGATTCAGGGTTTGTCCAGACCAGTGAGGTTCCTTTACGCCAGTGCTGGTTTGTGCCTTTTGAGCGATGTCTTTTCCAAAGGCTGTGCCTCAGTGCCCAGTTCCAGGCACAACCCCCCCTGTAGCAGAAACATTCCCCAGCTCTTGAGTTTCCTAAACACATCCTGGGATTGGAGCACACTCTGATGCCTCTGCGTGCAAGAAGCTATTTGAATTTGGTCTTTTTCTCTCCAACTCTTTGCATCTGCCAGCTCTGTGAAAATAATGGGATGTTAAAATTTAAAAATAAAACATGAAGAAATTATGAGATGCGCCAACTTCAGTAGACAACTGCTGCTTACAGTACACCTTTCTGTGCTGCCGTCTTTTTGACTGCTGTTCTCTGTTATTAAGGTAGAATGAGATTCGCGTTGTCCTCAGTGTTATCCCGCACTTACAGGAAATGGGAACCAGCAGGTACGGAGGTATAGAAATCCAGCATTAAACAAGTGATTTGTTCATTTTGTGCAGCTGTCCCAAAGGTAAAATCAGTTGTGTTACCGCAGAGGAGTTCTCACAGCGGTCCTTTAAATCAATAAGCTGTTTATTTACACTTGGCCATCTTGCTTAAAAGTGATTGCTGACTCTCCTGCGTGGCTTTTGTCTGTATTTGTGAAGCATTTTGCAAATGAAAGCTGGGCTTTTTGCCATCCTTGTAAACTATACTGCAAATCCCCAATTCCAGAACAGGGAAGTGCCTCCCTGTCCACACAGGTGGAACTCAACAGATGCTGAATTTCACAGTTATTTTATGTCTTGCAGCATAAAAGCCACAGTACGAACATCAAGGAGAGGTCTTGTTTCCATCAAAACTCTCAAGCAATCTTACCAGCGAAGCAAAAGTGCTCCCCCTGTCCTGAAGAGAACATCCCTTAGAGGCAGGGACTTGCAGCAATGAATGAATTAGAAGGTTTGGTCTAACTGGTTTTTTTCCTTCCATAAGATCAGCAGAATATTGTTTGCTGTAGTATGTTGTTGAAATCTTCAGTTGTTATGAATCAGAGCTAAAAGACTTATTCTTCTTTTAAAAAGAAAGAAAGGCTGATTTGAAGAAAATAAATGGAAAATAATGCAGGAAGCTGCTGATATGGAAAATTTTCACACCATGCCAAGACAACCTTTGTATCAAGTTTTTTTTTCTTTGAGGTGTCACTTTGTGAGGTTCTTGCCTATTGCTGGTGATAATGTTTTGCTGCTAAAGCTAGAGGAAATGAGGCTGATGAAAATTTTCTGTCTGAAAACCTGTAGAAGTTGACTTCAGAGAAACGTCCGTAAAACGCAAACATGGCAGAGATGTACCACGGGAATGTTTCAGCTATCAGGAATATGAACTGCGTTGTGAGCGTTTCCCCTCTCAGATTTGCATAGATGGAGGCACGTTGATTCAAAACAGAAGGATTTTGATGAACAGATATTAGCTTCAGCCATAGCTGAGTAAAGAGGAAAAAAGGTAGGTCATGTTCAAAACAATGGAAACTCAACAGCTCAGTTATACCCTACAAATGGTCCTACTTCTTCAATCAGCAAAGATAGAAAAGTCCTTTGTTAAATGTTATTCGTGTACACAAAACTGCAGTCTTCAAGCCAATGCCAACTGCTTCTGAAATCCCAACAGCAGATGCTGCAAGCTAGGCTGCAATTTGTTTTCCTGAAATCATGTAGTATAGCCTACAAGTGAAACTTAATTGAGTCAAATGGAAAGGTTTGGATTTGATAAATGAGTTGGTGTATGAACTTTTGTTGCTGTTCTGCCTTTTCAGTCAAGAAACACTAAAAACTTTGGACGAGTTAGTGAAAGTAATGCAACAACTTAGACTATGTAACTTTCCTGATGGCTAAAGGATGGCTCAACATCAATTACACACCATCAGTAATGCCAGTAAGCTAAAATTATAGCCTGACAATGCTTAGGAGGGGACTTGGAGGATGTGTGTGATATATTTCCCTCCTTCCAAAACTTGTTGGACTAGCAACCTAACTGCAGGAAAATCATTGTAATTTAGCTTTTGTTGGCAGTATCGGCAGTGGAATCTAGGGCATAAATACATTGCTTTGTACATATCTCAGCCCAGATCTAGCACAGGAGTAAGTGAATATGGGAAAGTTTGCACTGTTGTCTCTTCTCCTTTACTTAAACAGTAACAGGAGCAGCTCAGGTTTGGTCACGCTGGAAAGCAGACATGAGCTTAAATACATTAATTACCTTTATTTCATCCCAAATATCCTATTGAATGGAGAGATGAGCCCACGTTTTAGCCAGTCTAATGCAGGGACGCTCTGGCAGACAGCAGGGCTGCTCTCAGGCTGCCTTGGAGGAGGCACATGGGGAAATTAGCAGTTGGAGGTTTCAGGCAGGGCATGAGAAGGCAGCACCCATTGCACCCAGGCCCCATCTGCAATGAAAACAGAAATCACCGCTCTCCGGACTGTCCCCATGCCACACAAACATTGCCGTTTCCTTCAGCCCAGTCCCTGGGAAACATCTGATGCAGCTCATGAGCTTTGTTTCGTGGTGTATCTGGGGCAAAATTTGTTTCTCATGGTAGGTAGAGACTACAAAAAAGGAGTACTGTGGGTCCTGGGTTTAAATTTTGGAAGAGTAGGTTAACCGAGCTGTATACGTAATGCATTCAGTTCTGGCTCCTGTGAGCCAAGGAAGCACTCATGGTGATGTGTTTTGCCAAAAAAAATTAGCATAAGCAGACCCAGGTCAGCCTGAGTGTGTCACTGGCTACTTTGGTGTCCCTCTTTGCCCCACTTGTAAGAAACCAAGGAATCGCTGTAATCTGAAGAGCCAAATGTTTGAGTTTGTGCCAGCGTGCACCTGTTAACAGGGCTTTGCTGAGATCTTTGACCTCCAAGCATCGATAAGCCGCTCTTGCGGGTTAGGAGATTTGAAACCGCTGGGCTGAAATCCAGCGCGTTACAACCCAAGCTCTTTACCTGTTCCTTGGTTAATAGGTGCTTGAACTATTTGGCAGGGAGCCAATGAGGTCTGCTAGGCCTGCGATGGGGCAAGGCGTTACGTTAAAAGACCTAGTTTCTAATTAATCCAGGGCCTTTGTAACTCAGTAAGTGGCTTGGCCAGAGTCACGCCGGTGCAGGGTCAGCCTTGTCTTCTGAGAGAGAGACGGGGTAGATGAGGCCTCCAGTTCTCAACACTGAGCTTCAGTACACATCATTGGCATTTTGAAAGTTTCCATTGAAAATTGATTGAAAGTTATCTGTGTGATTATATCTTGAGGGGCAGAAGCTGGCGCAGAGGTAACTGTATGATGTTTCTCTCTTGGGCTGGAGTTCAGCGTTGCCCTGTGCTCTCTGCTGAGGCTGGTTTTTAGAATATCATAGACCTCTCTATGGGGTCGTTCTTGGTGTGGCTTATGTTTAGGGGAGATGAGAATGAGGGAGAACTCATAAACAAAATTTAGCCTGATGTTTTTTTCTTGTTTCTGCACTTCTGATTGTAGGTGCTGGATGTGGGGAGATTGCTTTGCTGCACCAGTCTGGAAGAATTAGTTTAGCTTTGACTGAGGTTGCAGGAGATGGTCCTTGCTGCAGATGTGCCTTGGCTTTACTAAGCCACACAATTGTTATTGATATGCTCTTGGCATATCATGGCGAGTGTCTTTCAAAGGGTTCTGCACCCTCTGGCGCTGAAGGGTGTCACGGGAAAATATGATGACCTGATAACATGATAGAGCTTTTTGGTGGAGTGGTTATCATGGTGAATATCCCTTTTTAGCAACTGGGGTGGGGTTTGGTAGCAAAGGGCCTGATGAACACAATACTTGTCTGGTCAACATGACTGGCAGCGCAGCGCTGGCAGGGCAGATTCCTCTGCCACTGGTTGCGACTGAAGCCGTGATCACCTGCTACAATGGCAATTCAGTGCAGACCCTTGGTATACCTGCTCATTGCCTTAAAAACCCACCCTTACATGGGATTTCATGTCCCTCAAATTTTACTTGCTAAAAGAGAATTAATTTTTTAAAAACCCAGGCCAATAACAAGCCCCACACAGGAAGCTTATTTTGTTCATTGATACAGTCTTCGTAAATATAATGTGTTTGTTAATATGGTGTAAGTTGAGTTGAGATAAAAGATCTAAGAAATGGAATTCAGGTTGCCTGAGCCCTGTGTAGTGTATGTATGTTTAATGAATTTTCACTTAATCATCCATTAACATGTATGATAAAAATAAACATGCCAATTGAACAGCGCAGTACTAAGTACTGTTCTGAAAGAAAACCACATTGGGTAAACGAAAACAACTGCATTTCTTACTAATCTACACAATGCATTTCATTTAAAAGGAGAATTTATAGTATTTGAAATATCCTACCACATACTGAAACTTTTAGTGTAAACTGCCACTTTCTGACTATCGCATATTGAAATACTTGTGGTGCATAGTGAAATTTATGTTACATAGTGTAAAATATATAGTGAAACCGAACTGATGTATAATGAGACACACATGTGCCTGCAATGACTTATCAGTTCCATTATTTTCTAACTAACATTATTTTCACTATCAAGTTTTTCTGGGTCAGAGGAAGACAATGGTGAAGACCAGGACTGATGTTACAATAGAAAGTGTAGACCTGAACTTGCACGAAAACCCCATTGAGCTGAGTTATCCTTTGTGTTTTTCTGAGATAAATTCTAAACACGAAGTCTGCTAATGGTTACAACATGTCTCTCTTTCTCTGCCAAAGCTTCATTACAAACGTCAACATCACCCCAGCCAGGGAAATACCACCAGCCACAAATGGAGAGGCTCAGTGCCCAATTCTCAGCAGTTTTTACCCGTACGGGGCTGCTGCATGAGAGACTCTGGTGAGGTGTGTGGGGCCTTGCAGGAGCACCCCAGCACAGGTTGGTCATTCAGACCCATTCAGGCCTCATGGAAGGGGGCAGCTGGGCATCTTGAACCTGGTCTCCTTCATCCACTGGTGCTCTGGACCTCCTGTGAAGGCTCAAGGTGGATGGGCAGCATCGGTGGTGGCTGCAACTTGCAAAACTTCCTTCTCTGCTGCTTAGATTTGTTTTTTTTCTGGCTTAAGCCAGGTCCTGACTACTCAGCCAAGTGTCCCTGCCGGTCAGGGCGGGCAGGCTGGCCCCTGGGTGTGCCCTGCTGCTGGCGGAGGAGGGCTGTGGCAGCCGGTCCGGTGGCTGGTGGCCTCCCAGCAACCTGGGGCACTCCTCTGCAGGGCTCTTGTTTGCAACCCCCACTTGCTCTCCAACCTCTGTGACGGTTTGGGCTGAGGATGTCATCTCTTGTGCTGGGTGGCTTGGGAGGTGGTTTTGTCCCTATCCTGGTGGACTGCGGTCTTGCAGGTCCCACCTGATGCAAGGCTATGGGATTTCTCCAGCCATGCCTGCTCCTGCCCAGAGCTTCCCACTGAACTTGAACTACAAACAAGGTGCTGTTTCTGAGAACTGGCCAAAAAAGAAACCAAGATCCCAACGCTACTCAACCAAAAGACGGGGAAATAAACCACAAGTCTCACATCTCCTTGACCAGTCCTATTCCGAACTCCATCAGAGGGATTTTTCTTTTATCGGTTATCTTTTACCTGCTTTTGCACCAGTGCCAGTATGACCAAAGGCCTTAACATTCGGGAAGCGATAGCGGCAATTAAGTTCCCTCTTTGTGATCTGTCTCAATAGCACTCGAGTCAAGGTGCCTTTGTCCTGTCCCTGCCATTGGACTATTGGCCTTTTGCTAAACCAAAACAATCTAGGCCATACTGAAACTGAAAGAAGACCTTCCTACTCTGCAGCTGTTGTGCAATCAGTGCTCATCAAGGATGGCTGAAGGCACAAGACAAAACACACCCTGCGTTTGAGGGTAAGGTATATTAACCTTTCCACTTGGAATGCCTAATTGCTCAAATATTGCCAACATTGTTCAAACTGCCAGATATGTCAGGGAACAGGCAGAACTGGAGGGACAACTCTATATAAGGGGTATGACAAATTTATTGGGTAAATTGTATGGGAGTGCTTAACCCTTCTCTCTGTTCTGTTTTTTGTAAGCACAACTGCCAGGCAGAGTTGATCGTGACTAAGTCATGTGAGGAAATAGCACAGAGAAGTTAAACAGCAACAACCAGTTTAATTTCACTTGTTACCAATAAGGCCTAACTTAAGTTTCAAAAGGAGATGAAAGGTAACTTTGCCATTTGCTCTCTGTGTTTTAAAAGCTGCAAGGGAGCTTGAAGAGAGATGTGCTTTGCATTATTAATGCCACTTCTGGCTTTAGAGCAGGGGGAGGAGTCAAACACAATTTAATTCCCATGTGTACCAGGACAAAAAGCTATCCAGAGCATCAAACTTGTATTTTCTTTTTGTTTTTCCCCATTCCTGGCTTTTAAAAATCATTCTAGAGAGGTACGTTAGTTATCCTTGACGCGGGGCAGAGCGTATACGGGCTCCTACACGTGTCAATGCCAAAGCTGACCAAGATGATACAGAAACGATAAAGAAGAAATTGTCTTGAGGGAGAAAGAGAAGTAAGCAGGAAATATTTCTTAAGTACCTGAGCATCAACTCTAGCAAACAATGTATTAGGCATGAATATTTCACAGGTGGTACAATCACCTGCTACCTCTCTTTTTTTTTTTTTTTGGCCTATCTTCTTGTCTCCCCTGAATCAAAGGGTGCGACAATGGTGATAGTGAGTGGCTGAGGTAGTCCACATTTAGACAACATTGTAGAAGATGATCTGTTAACAGGGAAACAGAAACCTTTCGTAATGCTAGGAGGAAAATTCATACGGTAATCCCAGAATAATGGATTTTTAATCCTTGCTTTTTTCCTTGTATGATACAAACTGCTGTGTGTCATCCACTCCTTTGAACCCCTCTGCAACTTCACTGAGATAGACCCTTTCCTTTTGAAAGATGCTCAGTCCAGACTGAAACATTTACTGATTTCTTCATCTCTGTGGCTAGACTGTTCTTTTACTAAAACAGAATGGAGCAAAACCACTGCATCTTTTCAAAGGCAGTGTATAGAATTATTATCCCTCTGAGCTAACTTTGGTAAGCCAAGCACATGGCTGAGCTTTCGTAAGATCAGGCTTAAACACAGGTCTCTCTTCATTTAAAATGCTTCTGCATAAAACAATCTTGATTTAAATGTCCACTACGTGGGCTGTAGATGAAGACTGTCCAAAATCAGGCTGCCAAGCTGGATCTGCCCTCTGCTGAGCTACGTGAGTCCCTGTCAGGAGGCTGAAGGCAAATGGCTCTTGCTTAGCAGCTTAGTAATTTTCTCAGCATCCACGGGAAAGCTGGTCGTTATTGCTTGCCAGTAAAGGGGACACTTTGCTAGTGTGGGCCCAGTTATTTGCTTCCCTGGCTGCCTGTATCCAGCCATGGAGATATCAATGTGCAAACAAGAGCACCAGCTCCACACCAGTGGGTTTTCAGCTCCAGGGAGAGGTATCAGCAAAGTAAAATCTGTCAAGATAAGGAAAACTCAAAAAAAAAAAGGAGTAATTTGGCAATATTAACCAGCAAAATAGTGAAGGTGAGCTTTGGCAGGGTGGCAGCAGGCTTCTGAGGGGCCACAAAGCGTTGTGGATGTTATAGTTTGTCAAGTCATGGGTGAAATTTCATGCCCCAGAGTAAAGTCGGAGATGAGAAACTCTGGGCCTTTCAACGTGGGAGAGCTGAATCTATCAAAATAGTTTCACTTTGCATCTACAGACTGTGAAAAGATGTTCTTCCTTTTTTTTTTTTTTTTGTCTTAGTGTTTCATCTCACCCTTGCCCTTAGTTGCGTGGGTCCCCTCGCTTAGGAGGCACTGAGTTTTCCAAAGAAAAGGCAACTTTTTACCACTTCCCTCTGCCACATCTGTGGCTGGGGAGACTGAAGAAGCTGGTGGCCACCTTCGCCTGTGGTTGGCAGGGCTGGCAGCACTGGCAGGGAGCCGGGAGCTCCAGGGACCCTCTCCAAGAAGGTGAGAGGATGGGGCTGGGTGCAGGGAAGGTAACAAGGATGGAGAGAAAGAAAGTGGGGCTCACCACCCGCCCGTGCTACTCTACATGAGTGGCAGGCTGCTCCTGGCAGCGGTGCCACGGCCAGCAGAGCTGGTGGCTTGATTCATGGAAAAATGCCAATCCCACTGCGTTGTACCAGTGTCCCCCAGGCCAGCCATGGAATGGGATGAATCTCGCTGAGGTGTGTGCTTGCTGAAACCTAGGAGCTTGCCCAGGCATCCTGTGAGAACAGCACTGAGGCACCAAGCTCAGGCACTCTGAGGTTGAGAAAAGCCAGCGTGAAGACTGAGTCAGGCCTCCATCAATGTGTGTAACGATGCAGTCTTTACAGGATGCGTGTTACCTTGCCCCACACCCTTTGCCATCAGGAGCCGAAGGAGGCTCTAATCTGTAACCCCCCCCATCTTGGTGGTGGTCTCTGTCGGAAGGGGTGGGGTAAATGGAGGGGCCATCATGGCCAGGGAGCTGGGTACTGCCTGGGAGAGACACGATTGCCACTGGCTGTTACCCAAGGAGTTGTGCGTGGCACAGATCGAGCCGCTTAACCCAAATTTTCACAGGCCGTAATGTGCAGTACTTTTGGTGTTAGGTGCTTGGTTTGAAATCACTGAGGATTCCCACTGCCCTCTGAAGTTAAGGTGAGCTATGCTACAGCCTAATAACACTTCAGTTGGGATAAACTGCCCTGGAAAGTCTGAGCACCCAAAGAGAATATTTTACTTGCAACTCCTGTGTTTTGTTTCTTTTTCTGTTGAGCACAGGGAGACCACCTTCCTCTCCAGGTGAACACTGCGTGACACAGGTGAAGCCTTCAGCTCTCCTCCCAACAGGCCCACCGAAAACACTGAGGAGCAACCAACTCCAGCTGGAGAGTGGGGCAGCAGCCGGAGGGCCAGAGCAGTGTGACCAGCGGTAGAGACGGGAGGAGAGGGACGGCATCCCTGCCCTGTCCTGCGCAGGACCAGCATCTCCTGCCTTGGGCACTGAGTGAGGTACAAGTCCTGTGGGAAAACCAGCACGCGATCCTGCGAGCAAGGGCTGCTCCTGAAGCCTATGTGTGGACAAGCTTAATTAATTCTGGCATTTCATAACTTTTTTGTGCTTGACATCGCAACCTCGCTTGTGTTGCGTTAATGCAAGGAGAGGTGTGAGTATGCGAGCGAGTGAAAGTAGCATCAGCGTTTTGATTAGAACAAGGTTTCCATCAGATATGGACATGTCTGAGCCAATACCTGTTTGTTTCCAAGCCGTGTGAAGTGAAGGCCCACTCAGTTTCAGCACATTTCTGGGGTCCCGGGCTTTTAATAGCGTGTAATATTTCTGGCACCAGATGAGAGCTAATATATATTATGTTTAAATCTGGGATGAGTTGTTGACCAGCTGTGGTCTATGTGCAGAGATATCAAATGCTTTTCTTTGGATAATGTCAGTTCCAGCCTGCAACCCACATGTGGGTCAGAGGCAGGACTGAAGACCAGCAAAAAGAACTCATTTAATCTCACGAAGCCATCTCTTTCCCACAGTGCGTTCGGTGCAGTTGTCCTCTAACGATTTGAACATTTCAGAAAGTTCTGAGTGAGCTGGCTCCTTTTTCAGTGTTGCACGTCGGTCGACACTAGTGGGAGGTTTCTGCCCTTCTTTCTGCACCGGAGAGGTAAATTAGTTAAGCAGAGGCATGAATTATTTGCATGCAGCTGAGGTGGCGAATGTGTTATCTTAACAGCAGAAAAGGAAATGGTTCTCTATAGATTATTAGTTACTGAAAAAGCAAAGGCATGTCTTTTGTTGCCACCACACCACTGGTCTGACTGTTGAGTAGATATGGATCAATATCCCCCCTTCCTCCTCACCCCCCTCGCTCTTCACATTTTCACTCAGGCTGAGGTGAAGAGGTTTCACTTTAATTTATGTCATTCTTGTATCGCCAAATGGCATGCCAGAGCAACCGAACTGGGCGTGATCTGACTCTCTGTTTTGTGCTCTCACATGCAATCCCCTCGTGGGAAAATGCTGAGAGAAAATGGAAATTTAAGCTCTGTGCCTAGCCACTGTGGGGTTTTGGTTTTTTTAATAGTGCTTCGTTTGTAAGCTCCTTGGGGCAGAGACAGTTTTTGTTGCTTTCAGGATGGTCATAGCCTGTAAGTGAGGACTTCTAAATATTGCAATACTGCAGATAGTACTATGAGCATCTTGTTCTCTCTACGAACAACAAATACATGCTGTTACATATCGGAGGATCCCAAAACAAGTTACAAATATTAGTCTTACACCACAACTTGCACGAGTCTTATACCTATTCTACAAATGAGTTGGGCAACTCAATGGGAAGGTCAACTGACTTGTTCCAGACCTCACTACCAGTTAGTGGAGGTACCAAAACCAGAACCCAGCAGTCTTGGCTACTGGGTCCCTGTCCTCACTGCAAAACTTAGCTCTGCCCTTAAAGTACTGAAATTTCTAGATTAAAAAAAAAAATAATAATAAATCTGTCTTTAAATCTCTTGTTAGATAAGCTTAAACTTGGATACATTCCCCTGTATAGATGCACATCACTGCCTTAGTGTTTATATTACAGTGAAAATGAATTTAAAAAAAAAATAAACTGATTTGGAATGTCATCAACAAGCATTCCCAGAGTTAAATACCCCAAATCTGGGGGAAATGAGAACCTGTAGCTGAACTCTGTGGCTGAGTCCATCCCCGAATGTATTTTTGGAGTCAGACTTACATGGGTTTGAGGTGTTCCCTTGTGGCATGCGGGCACAGGGGGAGTTGGCAGGCAGGAGGCCAGTGGCAAAAGACTGAGATTTAGGATGTTCAGGTCTAACAAGGCTCTTTCAGAGTGTTTTTGCAGGGGTGTGTGCCGCTTTAGGACAATGGGTTTGATGGTCAGGGAGGGCCCTTGTTTTCTGGCTTCCTTAATTTGGACAAGTAGTTGAGATTTTGAAGGAAATCCAAGCACTGTGCCTCCAGTTTGGTCTGCACCCTTCGCTTCTCAGCCTGCCTCTCTGCCAGGTGCTCGCTAGCAGAATAAGGATAATCCTGCCCTAGACAGCAGAAGGGCCCGTGCCACGTTGCCCTCCCCCGGAGGAGCCCGGACCACTTGTGCGTGGCAGGGTAGAGGGAGCTGTACCTGCAGCCACTGTTCCACCTCATCTCCTGGGCTCCTTTTTGAGCTGGAGTAAGACAAGTCAAGACAAGCAAACAACACAGTCATTCCTGAAAGTTGTATCTGGAGGGGGATTAAAAACCTCAAGCAGATCTGAGGGAAGGAGGAAATCTGCACATCGCTCTGAGCTGCTATGTAGGTCATAACTCCGTTTGAGAAATACTCAGGTATTTTACAAACAAGGCTCCCAGTGACTTGCGGTGTGTGGCACCCAAGGAAGGCGAGAGGAACCCAGGTGTCCCAGGGGAACTGCACTGAACTCCTCCTGAATGGCTCCAGATTCCGAGGGGGGAGCATTTTTCTGCAGATTTTGGCAGCAACTGCTGAGGCTGCTGTGGGGTCTCTCTCTGCAGGGAATGGGCTTTTCTCGAGGATGATGGAACACCAGGGCTGCTGCTGTGGAGCAGGGATGGAGGACATGGGGGACCTCTCCGTCACAACCCATCTAGGGACAGCGGGACAGGCAGCACGGACAGTGGTGAGTGGTCTAAAAGACGGGCATTTTTAGTGGACCGATGTAGAGACAGCAAGGCCCATTTGGAAACCAGCTGCATGGCTGAGCACAGGGGTTACTGCTGAGACCACAAGTCTTCGGAGCCAAACTAGAACTGCTTCCCAAGTGCCAGGGAGGTGCCTGCCCTTCCCTCCCCTTGCTGCTGTCTCTCATCACGGGCACAATTTTGGTCAGTGGCTCGTGGCCAGGCTTGCTCAGAGCCAGCCCTGGGAGGAATGGGGACAGGCAAGCGCCTCCTGCAGCTGCCCAGTTAGCAGCGGCCAAGCTGGGCCAGGCTCTCAGTGCCAGGGCATCAGTGCATGGGGCTGGAGGTGGTGGTGCAGGGTTTCAGGGCAGTGGGGATGTTGGAAAAGAGCCCCAGCCCTTGGGTCCCAGCCCTGCTCAACGGGATCTCGGCCGAGGCCTCTCAGGGCGGTGCTGAGGTTGCGGCTCTCGAGGCAGCTTATTGCCTCGCTGATCGAGGCACCGGGGTTTTGGCAGATTGGGACGTTCTGGTGACAAAAAGCCTTCTGGTTGCCACCTCGCTCGCTTTGCTGCGCTGAAAGCATATTTTCTCAGTTTGCAGTGTCAGGAGGCCGGGCGCACCATGAAGCTATTTGGATTCTGCCTTGATAAGGCGAGTGCAAACTGTCCCCGCAGCTCTCGAGAGCAGAATCAAACTGAAACTTACCACTCAGAGTAGAAAGCACATAACACCCACAGCTACAGACATGCACAAATTGCTGCAATATAGGTTAGAAAAGGAGCCCCGTTCTGCACCCTCTGGTCTCATTAAAAACACACGCACACACAAAATCTTCTCTGAATGACTATAAGCAGCAGTGCGCGTTCCCTCCTAAGCACCCAACTAACTTGTAACGGCTTGTTAAAAAGGCAAATTTTCACTTTTCATGTATCCTTGCTCCCTTTCGCACCTGGTTGCAGTTTCTACAACATTTTTAACTTTTGTTTTTTTCATGACTGGTTGTGAGACCTCTCGAAGACACCACCCAGCCTGGTTAACTGGGTCCCTGCCCGGGGACACGGCCCCAATGCGGCCAGAAGAAACCAAACCTTCCCTGCTTACTAAAGAATTTCTGCAAAGGGCTTTGAGGTTGATATGAAGAGCAGATCTTGTCTGTAAAGACGCACAGGACCTGTCCTTTAAAAAAATAAAAAGCCCATCTGAATACACAATGTAGATTAAGGACGGGGGAAAGCAAATGCTTCCTGTGGTTCGTAGAGGGACAGTCCTCATGCAGAAAGTTTTGCAATAGAAAAGCTCTAGGGAAGCTGGGAACTGAGACTGTAATATCCAAGAAATCCCGTATGGACTGCTGCCTGCTGCACTCTTCTTCATGCCCAAAAGCTACTCTCCACTTTGCTCATTTAGGATTTACCATGTAAAACTCAACTGGTAAAGGCAGGAATGCTGGGGTCTCCCTAACCCTGAGCCCAATATCATGTTGTGAGGGCTGAGTCCTCAGCACGGGCAAACTGGGAAAGAGATTTTTTTTCAGCCTTTGATTTTGCTGCGCATGGTTTCAATATTGCAGGAATGGCTTCTCTTCCCAGCACAGGGCAGCCACTTTGGGGCAGGAATGCTGTAAGGAATCTCACTCAGTCCTTGGATAAGGAAATGATCAAGGACTTGCCTATTCACAATTAATGGAAAAAAAAAAAAGAGCTGAAAGCCTTTATTAATCATTGCACAATAAGGAAGTCATACTGGTTTGGCTCCCTTCAATAGGGCTATTTGGTCACACCTACCTAAGTGGTTTGGCATCCCAACCATCTCCCTGCACACAGCCAGGGAGGAGGAGGACGAGGGAAGGGCCACTGCGCCCGCGTGCCACCAAGCTGCCTGGCCACCAGCTTGCAGGGCAGGAGCAGTGAGTGCCCATCTCCCTTTACCGGAGAGGCAGGCATCTCTTTTTAGGGATCTCAGCCAATGCACACACCAGTGCTGCCTATCAATTAATTTAGGTACATTTTTTTCATGTGCCCTCATGCTCTGGGCAGGGGTTTCTGCCCCAAGCCCTGGCACCAAAAAAGAGCAGAAGTTCACACATGCCCTGTGCTGGAATTTACCCCCTACCAGCTGCAGGGGTCCCTGCTGTGGAGATTCTCCTCCCTGGGGTGTGTGCCACCCACACAGCTCCTCACCCAGCTCAGGGCCCCAGCTTACCTCTCACGGCAGATGGTCTGCTTAGCCTCCAGCTCCAGAGAGCAGTTTGTGGCCAGATGTGATGACTGGCGGGTGCCTCTGAAGTCCCAGGAGAGAGTTGTTCAGGCGCTGGGCTTTGGCGGGCATGCAGGGTGGCACATTACCCTGCCCTAGGAGAGGGTGCTGGGGAGGATTTTATAGCAAGTGGTAAGACCTCAGCACAGGATGAGAGACAACAGGAGCCCTGGCTATGTCTCAGGTGCCTTTCTGAGGTGAGCTTGTGCAGGCTGAAGTTTGCAGAGCTGAATGGCCAGAGCCAGCTGGGCCCGTGCTGCCTGGAAGCAGAAAGCATCATTTAATCTTCCCTGCGCTGGGTTTTCCTGCACAGGCCACCATCCGAGTTGTGCCAAGCTGCAAGCTGTCACCGTGGAGGTGAGGAGGCTTGGAGGCGATGTCTTCTTGACCCCTCTAGCACAGGACAAGAATACAACTTTGCACCCAAAGTAGGCACCAAGGCAGCAGGGGATTAGTGGCTCCTCTGCCTTCCGGCTACCGCTGTGAATTGCTGGGAGATCTTCCCCAACCTCTTTTAAAAATGAGTGAAAGCAGAGTCATCAGCACGTTGGAAACTCTCGAGCCTTCTGCCATTGACTGCAGTTAGTGCAAACGTGACCTTGAATGGAAACCGCAGCAGCTGTGCTGTTGCAGGATGGCCCTTTTTCAGCACCTGATGAAAAATTAAATACCCGTGTTTTCAGAAAGTGTTGCAGCTTTGACAAAAAGTCATGTTTTCTCACTGTTCAAGCAGGACTGGTTAGTGCTGAAGTCACCAAAATTTCTATCTCTGTCACCCACATCCCAGCCCAGGCAGCTGCCTTTTCCTTGCCAGTCTACCCTGACCCCGTGTGGAGGAGGGAGACCACCATCTCAATGCCAGGGTGGCCACCTCGATGCCATCGGTGAGTTTTTTTCTTAAGCCACCATGATGGCTTGTGTTTTGCAGATACCTGCCCGGTGACGGGTGCATTCCCCGGCCGCACCGCATCCACTCAGCCCTGGCTCATGCAGTAATTAGCCGAGTGTTTCCTGGCTGCCTTTAATTACAGCCACAGCTATGTCCCTCGCTCTAATGTAATTCCTCTGAACGACAGCAAAGGTTTTGGGCTGCGTCCCACACAGAGCGCGATCCCAGCCTGTGTTGGGATGCAGCTGTGCACCAGCAGCCACTGATTCAAACCCGAAGGGCTCATACCCCCTCGGTGAATCATGGATTTGACCTCAAGGTTGTAACTGGCCATGCTGGGAATTAGTGGTGTCTCCCCCAGCATCCTTCTGAGAGACGCTGGGCTTTGTAAAGCAGCCAGAAGGGCAGAATCCTCCTTATGTCTGTATTTGAGTCTAGCATCTCAGCTGTATTCGCCCCGTCCTGTGGCAAAGCAGCTCAGCTGGCAAAGTGCACGTTGCCTTCCTGACCACATTGCGCTTGGTCCCCCAACATTTTCGTGCCAACAGCAGCGAGGTGGGTATTGAGCCCGCCCGCCCACAGGCAGCCCGTGGCTCTGTGCTGGGGGCACGCAGCCTTGCAGGGCTGCATTTCATGGCAGCACCCAAAACGATGAGCTTCCCCTCCCCTACACCTTGCTAACGCTGTCGTGGTTAGCAGACCTGGTGGTGGTGGTGTTGCCATGGCTGAATTTCTGGTCGCAAGACGCACCTTCAGCAGCTTCCAACCAGCTTGAGGACTGCCAGAAACCAAGGCAGCAGCTGCCGGGCTGGGCCTCGCCAGGCTGTGATCTATAACGTGTATTGTCTTCTTATGTAATGTGTTTTATTAAACATCTTCTAAAGCTTACAAGTGTCCCCAGGACATAACTCTCCAGCGCAACGTAACGCTTTGCCAAGTAATGAAGTATGATTTATAGCGGTAACGGTTATCCTAGGCTTTTTTTTTTTTACAAAAATTATTACAGCCATAGCTCTGTCGAATATAGGAATATAACATGCTGTATTTGGCACGTTTATGACAACAGTGCTCTGGTTTTCTTAACTCCACAGTTCGGGGTTGGCAGTATTTCAAATTCTTGAGACAGATGTTTAAATGAATTTTTTAAGAGGACAGTGAAATACTTTTAAAACATCATACGGCGCTGAGTGTCTCAATATGAGCAGGAACATTATTTCGTTAACGTTCAGGTAGGGCAGGGCAGCACATGGCCTCTCTGGTTTAGATCTCAGGGTAAATGATGGAAGTCGCAAATGTTGAATTAGCTTTTTTGGGGTATCCTGCCCTGTTGGTACTTTTCAGCTGGTGGGCGGGGGAGCGGACACTTGACCTTCCTCTGGATTTAGTTCGCATTCGCGTCTCGTTTGTGAGCAGTGAAAACAGATCCAGATTTGTTTTGAATGCAGTTCCCACCACGCTGATACAGGACTAAGTGGTCTCACGCTGACATTTTGAGTGTGTCATTGTGGTCCCAGTGGTTAGGGTTTCAGGCCAGAAATGACAATCATTTGGAAAAATGTAAATGAGAACCCTGGTCACATAGCTGCAAGGCAGATAACATTCAAACATTTCCAGTGAAACACTGAAAATCCTTGGTTTTCTAATTTTTTTTTTTTTAAGACATTGGCTAAAACTGAAGAGCGCGCCATAATTCACCGAGCCAGAGTATTCGGCTCTGGCATTGCTGTTTGCAACTTTCAATCATGGAAAATCAGAGCCCACAAAGGCAGAAGTCAGCGTTGTTGGAGATGTGGCCTTCGGCATAGCACGCGTCTGCAACTTGGAGGGGAAGGCGCCCCACTGCGAGGCTGTGCGCACAGTCAGCGCAGAGATAGAAGACAAGGGAAGCATTGGTAAAGCAATGAACACTTATATTTAATTTACATTTGACAATTTGCACATAAATAATGATGTAAACCAATACGTAAACATATGATAGTTTGTTGTTCTAGCAAAGTAAAAAGCCTGTTAACTTTGGTCAGAGTCTTTCTTAAGAGAGACAAAAAAAAAACCCCCAAAACACTGTTGATTGTTGCTACATTCACATGTAAAACTTCTAAGGGAAGGGGGAAACAGTAAAGACAAGTAACAATTCTTAAAGCTGATGCATATAAATTCTTGTAAAATTTGTATCAAATACAAGAAAGCACTACAGGCAAATAACAGGAAAAGTGTGTGTCCAGTGACAGAGTAGTGATAACTTTGGTTTGTCCTACAAGTAAGTACTATATTTATGAACTATTGCTACATTTAAAAGATGTCAGCCTCACAATTTGCAGGAGTGGAAATGTAATGAACTGAAAAACTGTGTGGAGAGGTTTGTATTTCAGGATCGTTTGGTTTTTTTAACAGAAGGCAATATAATGAAGTTTGCTGAAAAAAAAAAAAAAGATAACCAAATCCCAGATCGCTGATGTGGGCTATTTTAAAATTTGTGAGAATATAACCACACAAAAAGAGATACGTGGAGGGGCGGTGTGTAATAATGCTACTTATATTTACGTGAGTTGACCATACAACTCGTTAATGGCAGGGTAAAACGAGACAAGGGGCTCATCCCAACTAACTTCCTCCTGCCCTTCACTGTGTTTTGTGAACACACCACGCACGGGTCATATTTGGCTGCTTTCAAGTTCTTTCAGCTACGTTTTCTTGCTGTTTGTTCGCTGACCACCCACCTCCTTCCCCCCAGGACACACTGCCAGGAGAGCAGGGGACCAACGACCCCCCCGTTCTGCAAACAGCATCATCGTTCCCACCGAATTCGCTGAGACGCCCCGTGTGGGTGACGTCATTCACATAAGGTGTTTGGAAGTTCAGGCTTCACCTGGGCAGCCCTGCGTGTGCCCCTGCCAGCGATAAACGCCTCAGTCCAGCCTTCTGGGTTTGAGGTCATTGGTAAGATGCAAAACTGGATACCATTTGATTTTCACACTTAGATGAAAAATAGGTTTTATTACATGGTTTGGCTCACAACTTAAGTGGTATAAATATATATACATATACATATATAGTATAGTGGTATAAATATATCTATAAATATACATGTATTCTTTGCTACACCTCAAATGTCACCATATCATCTTTGGGCTTAGCAGAACAAAAAGATAAAAGGACGTGCATTCTATCTTTCCCTGTGCACATTTTGGTTTCGTCTCTAAAGTAGCAAAGCATTTAGATAAAACAGCATTGTCTGCACCACTGGACACAAGCACTGAGGTAATTGTTGTTCAACAACTTTGCAATGCCCTTTTCTTCTTTAATTAAATTAACCACAAAATGTACAAACACAAATACTGAGAAAAATCTGAGTCGTACAGGAAGGAAGAAAAAAAAAAAAGTATGTGCCGGGAAAGGACTTTGTTCCCCACTTCTACCCAGGCAAAGTGGGAGAGGAAAATACAAGTTAAAACCGAACCCCTTCTTTCTCAGGGAATCTGACCATCTCTTTTTTTTTTTAATCCCTGGAAGGCTCTGGCCACAAAAAAAAAAAAAAAAAAAAAAAAAAAGAGAGAGTAAGTCTGCCAAAAACCTCCTTTTAGGCAGACTATTCAGAATATTTGTATGTTTGCTTTTAAACTGCTTTTGGAAACAAAAGAATGTAAGTGAGATTTTTGTTTTGGAAGAGCCACTGTAAGCTGATGCATTCCTTTGGTCATAAGGTTACATGACAATGTGTGGGGCTAGAGCTGTTTTCTGAAAACGGGTGGGATTGTCCATGGCAGGCGGGATTTGCTGTGCCACATCTGTTCTGGGAAGAGCAGCAGGTAGAAGAATCTCTCTCCTGTCCTCAGAGAGCCAGGGGTAGCAGCTTCTTCCCTGCTTGCTGCTACTCTGTTTTGTTTTTTTTTTTTTCCTTTTCAATTCCCAGTGGGGTGATTTGTACATAAAAGTACACAGCATTTGTTTCAAACCAATGGATCTAGGATTCTGTATGTCAAATGTCCAACTTTGGCAATATGAAAAACCACATTTGTTTTAAAAGACATTGGTACATACCACACATTTACTGAAACACCAATCTTAGGTTCTTAAACCAGATGTGCAGAAAAAAAGTATCTACAAAGAATGGCCATAAAACAAAAAATAAAAACATTTAAAGTAAAAATTACAATGAATTTTCCAGTCATTGTAAACATTTTCCTAATTATTGCTTTTAGAATGATTAATTGCATAATAAATTATGAAGTACTATCATTGAAAAAATAATTATGGATAGAAGATTGTCTTTTAGTAACTGGCGAGGCAACACAGAGTCCTTTGCCCCTTTTTCATGCCCTGAGAAAACAGTAACTTTGGAGTTCCTTCTTTCAGCTGGAGAGCGCAGGGAAACTACTGTAAGCCAAGATTGCTTTGCAGCATTGAAACTATGTACAAGCAACTGCTACAGGCACCCTGACTTGCCAAGTCATAAATTAAAAAAAAAAAAAAAAATCACTTTGCCAAAAAGTCTTAAGGGTCCATTGGTTCAACTGTTTCTTGCTTGACCTTTACAGGTAACAGAGGTAGTGGGTGACCATGAGGCAACTTCATAATTGACATATCTGACGACTCGTAAAGGTTGCATCCTGAGGAGATAAGTCCATTTCCCAGGTTCCTCTGTAGAGACACTTTCAGATTGGCTCCTTCCATTTCCCTCCTGAGCATGGTCAGTATATCCTTCTCCACAATCGATGTTAAGTCGATATTGTCCTCCACTTCTTCCAACTTGTCGGCATTGTCACTGATGTCGAACTTCTCGATCTCCTCGTTGATTCGATTCAGGTCCTCCATGGAGAGGCCGGAGGCAGGGGCGACAGGGCAGTTGCCCTTCATGTGGACCTGGAGGCTGCAGAGGTGAATGTAGCTCTTGTGGCAGTGGATGCATTTATGGGGACGTTCCCGGGTGTGGAGACGCTTGTGCAGCTTCAGGTGCACAAACTGGGTGAATTTGGCTGGGCAGAGCTTGCACTGGTAAGGCTTCTCTCCAGAGTGGAGCCGCAGGTGGGTTTTGAGATTGCTGGTGCTGCTGAACCGCTTGTGACAAACCTAACGTGGGGGGTGGCAGAGAAACAGCGAATGAGTGGGAGGGGAATTTATGGTTTAAATCACAGACACCTAGGAGGAGACGGCAGGATGAAGCAGCAGCTTTTTATACCTTCACACTTTCTCACAAGGGGAAAAAAAAAATCCCCGCCTTTTTTATTTAAATATTGCTGAATAGCATTTTGAGTACAGCCAATGGCAAAACTGTATCAGGCAGATGTTGCTCTAGCCGGCTAAAGGCAACCCTGTGTCGCACAGATGCTGCTGCACCACGGCTGGAAACGGCTGCGACATGGACTCCAGCCCCGAGCAGCCGAGAGTTTATCGCTCAGCCCTCCGCACACACCGTACGCGGTGTGCACGAGCCCTGTCGTCCCTTCGGCCTCCGAGGGAAGTTGTCTCTGTGGCGCGTTACATACCTGGCACTCGTGGGGTTTCTCTCCCGTGTGTACCAGATAGTGCTTCTGGAGGTGAGCCAGCTGCGTGAAGCCTTTATTGCAAGTCTGGCATTTAAATGGTCTCTCTCCGCTGTGTACTCGGAGGTGCACCTAGGGAGAAACAAAGCAATTAAGAATTTGCAGTTTCCAGTACTGTAACAGAAGTGCTTTCAGATGTTTCCTGAACTCAGAAGACTCCCTGTACCAAAATGCAATGTTACCTAGTTAATTATGTGCCGTGGGTATTAAAACATTGTCTTTACAACCATGCTTTCTCGCTGGGAGGTGCCATATTCAGACTGATAAACAGCCTGACGAGCAAGGGAGGCCTGTCCCTACTTCTCCTAGATAACCAGTACGGAGAAACCAGAGCCTTTGACAAAGACTTGTGTCTTATTCTCCACTGCCTACCTTCAGATTGGAGAGCTGGCCAAAGGTCTTGGAGCAAACGTTGCACTCATACTTGATCTTCCCATTCTGCTTCTTCAGTGGGTACGGGAGGGTTTTGTAACCGGTCACATTCCTCTTACTTTTAATGAGATTCATGGCTTCTTCGCCGCCGGTGGCAGCCAACACCACTGAGGTAGGTTTAGGTTGCATTATGTGTTCTGAACTGGCTGCTGTACCAGCTGTGGGTGACCCGCTGGTGGGGCTGCATGGCTTGTCCTTCATGCTGGCAGCAGTGCCCGTGATAGAGAAGGCACTGTTAGGTGCTGGTATGAGGAAGTCTCTCGGATGATCGGGCTGCAGCAATCGACGGCCTCCTTCACTGGGCAATGAACTGGGGAGCGTGGTGGGGTTCAGCATGTGGTGGGAAAGGCTGCCTCCGCTGAGCACGTTACCATAAAGAGGATACATCCTTGGGAAGAGATTGAAATTGTTGATGCCATTGATATTGTTCAAAGCGCTCAGGTTATTACAACTCATATTGAATGGAGGTAACAGGAATTTGGGGTAGTGGGGGTTATAGGACGGTAGAAAGGCAGGTGGGAGGTGGCCAGGAGGTGCATATCCAGGGTAAGACCCCAATCCTTCTGAGCCATACGATCCATTCAAGTAAGAGTACGGCTCTCTGTGCTCTTGGGAAGTAGGTGCCAGAGGTGAAACCGTGACCCCTGGACTGCTGTGAGGGCTTGAACTTTTTAAACTTTGGTCTGGGCTGCTCTTCCCAGAAGGACTCGGCGTAGTAGAGGTCTGGATGGGAGAGTGAGTAACGTAGCTGGGTCTGTCCATCCCATATGCTAAGGAAACTTTCAGATAGTCTTCTGGAATGTGAGGTCGGATTGGGTAGACAACTCGAGGGAAGAAACACCTCTCCGGGCTATAGTTCTTACGCAAATCATCCAAGTCTTTTTCTGGAGTAACTGGTGAAATGTTGGTCTGGAAGAAGTCTTTTCCTTTTGGAGGATTGGATTCCATTTTCAGGATTTCTTTCACACTATGCTCCTTCTTTGGGATGCTTTTCTGATAGAGCTCGTCTTTATCAGCACTGTGCTGCTTTGGATCAATGTGGGTTTGTGCTGAAACACAAAGACACGGTAATGATTATTCAGATATGCCACTGTCATTATCTCTTTTCAAAACACAATCTAACTCCTGCAAGTTTAGTGGGAAGGAAGGGCCACTCTCGGAGACGAGCAATCATTTAACTGGCCAAAAAACTAATTTCTGTGTGAAGAAATGTCTGCTGGTATTGTTAACAAAAAGCATGGTTAATTTAAAGGACATCAGCCAGTACATATGGATCTGGATGATGATTCATTTGCAGAGTGCTAGTCTCCACTTTGCAAACCGATTTCACCTTTCTTTCCCCTTAAATCTGACTAGCTTCACTGCTGCATGTCTATTTAGGGAGTATTTCTAATAAATGCGGTAATAAGCATTTGTTCACAATACAGGTTTAACAGAAGGACTTTGCAGAACGCAAGCTCTCAGAAATGTTCCTCAGTAAAATAACAAGGCATGACAAATCAGCTTTTGCCAAACCGCAGCAGTCACTTCACCAGCCAGTTCAATTACTTACAGTACCAAAAAACCCATGGCTGGCTAGGATGAAAGCCTTCTTCAAAGAGAAGGTATTCTCCATCAGTAAACAGATCATTACTCATTAAATATACTGCTTAGGAACATCTACAACAAAGCAGACTATTTACTGCAGATTTCCGTGGCATTCAGTCTATGCAAAACTCCTCTGCTTACAGCTGTACTTTATAAAAAAAGTGCTGAAGCAAAGCAAAAGAAAGCAAGGCTGGCTGGCTCCAGCTTAAGTTGAAATGTACTTTAAAAAAAAAAAAAGGCAAAAGAAATATAGATTTGGAAGGAAATGGAAGCTAGCATTCATTTGAATCAGTTCAGCACACACACAGTTTATTTGTATTCAAAGACTCTACCTTGTTATCTGGATGTAACATAATATAAACAGTAAACTGAAAGATGTCTTCAATAGAAAAAGAAGTCTGCCTTTATCAGATCTCCCAAAGCTAATAGTTATATCATCTTGAAATGATGACTTGTAAGATATTTTATTACAGGGGAAAAATGGCAAGAAGGTTTCATATTCGTGGTTAGTTATGTGCAAGGTTTTCCATCAGGAGGTACAAGCCAACGCTGACAGGTATGTGACTCGAAAGTATCGCAGCCCTTTAGCCAAATGTCTACTTTTGTTCGACTGACTGTTCTTACTTCACTCATCGGGCTGAGAAACAGTTATTTCTGATTTTTGTAGGACCAGCTGAAACCAGTGAGGAAGACAGGAACAGGCAATGACTGCGCTTTCAACGCAGATTCTTTGCTTCACTATTCACTACTCAGACGGAACCTATCATTTGGCAACATTACCCTATAAGGCAACGAAGCAGCCATTTATTAAATGTATCCAAGAAAACAGCTGTTTTCAAAGCATGCTCCTACTCACAGCAACCCACTTTTACAGTAGCATCCTTTTCCAAATGGAAAGCAAAGTCACTTTGAGGTATGTAGGGAGTTTGTATATTTTCAAGTTGCAATGAAATTCAGTTGAACACGGTTATGTTAAATTAAAATATTTATGATAAAACATCGGGCGTGTTGTACAGCATGCACGTACACACATAAGTGTGCAGGCTGCTTCCCAGTTACTTGTCTCAATGTCAGAATTTAATGCAGTTGCCTGGCACTAAAAATAAACTACTTTCTTTTGTCATTTTGTCTGTACTCATGGACTGGTAACTCACTTTCTAAATGTCCACCCAGATTTTTGGGTATAGCATAGAGGTCCTACTAGGTTCAAGAAGCTGCACCACGGCGCTGTGGATAATATTATCTAATCTTCTTATCAGCTGCCTGTCACCACCCCAGCCTCTCAGAGCAAACATTCCCAGTGACGCTATCAGCATCGGGAAGTATCGAGACGGGGAAGTATTGAAAGCTGCCCGGGGCGGGGGTGAGGGGTGGAAACGGGACTTGTGAAGCCTCACAGCAGAAAAAATAAATAAATACCATCTTATCAGCCCATATCAGTTTCTCAGTGGGGTCTGTCGAGCAGGAAGTTCAAATTGACACTTTTCTCTTTTAAAGAAAAAAAATCTGGGGGGAGGGGAAGAGGAAGGAGAAGTCCCGGCACTGCTGGAAAAGCGATAGAGAAACCGGGGCCACTTCAGCTGGAGGAATGGCTCCTGCTGTCACAAGGTTAAACATCAGGGTGGGGATGTACGTGCCTTATGCGCCGGAGCAAGCTCGCCAGTGACAGAAAGGAAGCTCACATGGAGAACGTAACTTTCTTTGTGCAACAAGCCGATGTCCCCACTTGACAGCCTGAAGATAATTGCTTTTCCTTCCCTTCAAAGTTTTCCTGGTAAAGCCTTCCCCCCTACTAATTTCCGTGTGTAGACAGAAGTTGCAATATTTAAAGACTATTTTTCAAGTCTAACTGTGACAGCTCTCTTCAGTTTGCAAGCTCTCTTTGGTCCATAAATCCCCTCTTGGCATTTTCCCCTGTTACCTGAGCACAAGGGACACTTGGGAACACCAGAGAGATCAAAACATAAACAAGTGTGTCAGCACTGTGTAAAATAAGAGAAGGTAATGTCGGGGGCCAAGGAGAGGAGGTTCTTATGTTTTATACTGAACGTGGATTTAAACCAGGGCTGAAACTGATTGAGAGGTTTACAGCCTTTCTTGTTGCTCTTAAAGGAGCCATACTTCAAAGTTAAAGAGATCTATTTCTTACAAATTGATTTTTTAAAAACTTGTGGGTTTAGATTTAAGTTCTTACCAATCACAATGTCTCCCTCTTGCTCTTGAAATGCATTTTTCCCTCCCACTCCCATATACATATATATACACTAAATATAGGCACATACTGTTCCAAGATCTGTGTAGTTTCTGTGGTCAGACAGACACACAGAAAAGAGGTTCATGACAAAAGAACAGTGCAGCTGCATTTGGAAGTTACTGATCTGAGGGGAGGGGAGGAAAAAAGAAAGAAAAAAAACCCCAGACATGCCTCTTTAGGAGCCTGATCCACTTCTAACCAAGGTCAACAGATTACTTGCTCAGATCTGAGATCAGTGAGTGCGTGCAAGAGGAAAAGGGACAAAACTGTTACTTTTAAGTATTAATAAAACGTGAGCGGAGGGGCTGCCTGAAGTCACTCCAATGTGGGTGTTCCAGCTACAGACTGCTGCAGGCTCTGCTCTCATTTCTTGTGCTCTGAGCTATAGCCTGAGACAGACTTCATAAAAACAATGATCTGTTTTTTTCTAAAAACTTGAAAAACGGTTTTAGGCAAACAGTAACTTCAACAGTAATTTCAGGAGTGAGATGGTGCTGAACACTTTGAGTGGTGGAGCTTAATTATGCCGATTCACATTTTCGATCTAAATTAAGCACCTCTTTTGCTAGTAGAAAGAGAACCTCGAAGTTGTGAAGCAGGCAAAACAAAAAGTGTTTCCACTCAAAATGAGAATGGAGACCAACATCCAGAAGTATATAATTTGATCATCTGTTTTCTAAATGTGTCCAAGGCAGGGTAACATGCCTTTGAAAACATTTTGCTTAGAGAAGGTCTTTAAGGGAGCCTTCAAATAATCCTCAATACTAAGTCAACTTCAGCCTCCAAATTCTGGTTTTGTGAAGACAACCTTTCATATCATTTCAAAATCATTTTCCTGAGCCCTTTTGAAGATTCCAGGAGGCATTTTTTTTAAGCAAGTGCAGATGTTTCCTCTCAACCCAAACAGCAAAGCTTCAAAACCAGAAAGTGAAACTGTCCATAAACAAAAGGGAAAGCGAGCGGCAGGGCTTAGCCAACAGCCAGCATGTCAGGGCCAGCAGGAAGAAGAAAAGAATAAATCACATGGAAGAAACAAGCATTAAAAAGTTAATCTTCACAGAATACGAAAGATTTTAAGTAATACCTCGTTAAACCTGTTAATGAAACAAAAAGATTGCCAAATGTTTTGTAAATATGCAAATTGCCTTTCCCCAACTCAAATTTTTTTCTGAAGCTTGACCAAAAGAAAATGTCACCTGCTTGTACTTGACTGAGGAGACAAACACGACATGAGCAGCAGGAAGTTGCATCATGTGATTGCAATACATGAACATTATTATCAAATAGCCATGTCCTGAGTCAATGCAGGTATTTTGGTTTAAAAAAAAAAAAACAAAAACACAACTGTTACCTTCTCCACCCTCTATCCCAAAATTATGCTCCTATGATGAGGTAGGAAAGAAATGTTAGATTATGTGGGACCCTGAAGCAAATTTCCTCGGTCTGTTTGCTAGTCCAAACACCTAGTGTATCACAGACTAATAGACAATCTGAGGGCACAATTGTAAGAAGTTAAGCACATCTCACTAATTAAAAAAAAAAAAAAATGGGGTTTTTGGCGAGCAGAATATAGAAAGCTTGTGCCACCACACTAAAAACCACCTATTGGACAATGGCACTATCTGAAGACAGCGTATCTCAAATCTTGATAGAAAACACCACCAGTGGCCTCAAAACAGGCAGGAAGGAGAAAGGGATCGTCTGAAGCCAGACTGAGTTTCCACTGCTGGAATAACACGGAGTTTTGCCTCTACAACTATTATGCAACTCCTTGCAAGCACTTCAACATTCACTCAAAGTTACGTAGCTCCACTTGGAGCTAATCAGGGCCATGAAGGTAGGTGTGCTCTTCAGCGTCTGAAGGACTGGGTCAAAGGCCTCAATTCAAGAAAACACAGAGGACAAGGTTAAACCCATAACTAAGTACATGTCTAATTGCTGTCTTGAATCCGGATGCTTTCCTTCTATGGCACAAATGAACTAACACTAGACAAGTTACCTTTAATTTGAAAGTTGCTGTTACAGAGGCAAGTAGATGTTATATGTGGGTGTGTAAATATATTTACGCTCTAAAGTGGTAGTTCTCTCATTTTTGAGGCCACTAATTACAGGAAATATAGCCAGAGAAATTCTCTGATACATTTTTGCCTGGAGGTCCATCCCACTTGAGTACTTAAAGAGGAACTGAGGTGCTGAACTCCAAGACCGTGATACCCAAACCCCTGAGGCACCTACGGCAGCTGCCTGTATTTTAAGTTGGCAAGACTGGAAGCTCTCCATAGGTGTGTGTCCCAGGTGGACTCTCCTGTGCCGGGCCAGGAAATCAGCCAAGGCACGGCTCTTCCAAGGCTTTCCGCGGGCATCGGCATGCTCTGCACACCCAAGATGCGGTGAAGGGAGGGAGGGAGGGAGCTGGGCTCAACACACCACGGCCGTGTGCTGGCACTGCTGCTGTCTCATGCTCGCGCATGTCCCAGTGAGAGGGAGCCCTGACTTCAGCCTGCGGTGGAACCCGGACCCCAATCGTCCTTCCCACTTCCTCAAAGTGTGCCAAAATCAGTAGCAAAGAGCTAGGAGAGGCGGTGATGCTCACTTGCTCCTCCAAGGGAAGCCATGTCACTTCAAACATCAAAATATTAGTGATCTGTTTGGCTGGAGAGGGCCTTCTCGACTTTACAGCAGGCGGAGGAGGTGACCAGTGATGGAGTCACCCCAAGTAAGACTGTGTTAAAACGTCTGATGGGGCAAAGCCCCACATCTGCAGCAGGCAGGCTAGCTATCTGGGGATGAGCCTTCTGCAGTTTATTCACAGATGAATGCAGTGTGAGGGCATCTTGGCCAGACTTGTGCTAGAGAGAGAGGCTGGAGAGGCAGCGGGATGGAATGTTTGCTAATTTTAGGTTTAACTAGAAGAAGTGGCCTGAGAGGAAGGGGAAGAAGAAAACTGAACAATACTGACATTCACTTTAAACTCATCTGCTTCCAGTAATAATGCTAGAAAAACCACCCCTGCTCAAACTGTTGCAACAGAACCTTCAGCACACAAGCATCTTTGGGAAACCTCTGGATTTTTTTCAGTACTTTTCAAGAAACGGCACCGAAACAGCACCGAAACTTTAGAAAACCTCAATCCATATGGTCCCCGGAGGGTTTCTGGCCTAACTACAGGCCATAGGCTTGAATGGGTTCGTCACAAAGATGAGGGGAAAAAGATTTTTTAAAAAACTGAGAACTTTTTCTCTTTTTTCTGAACTGCTATTTTCTTTATGTGGAGGGCGTAACATAAAATTTCTAAATGGTTTAAACATCAGAATTATCTTTAAAAAAGACGAGATAGTTCAATCTCAGCATCTGGAAAGACTGCTCTTTGAAATGTTAAGGCTGAACTACACAAACATTGCTCAAGATCCTGTCTCTTCAAATCCATGTATTGAGCCTACTTTTACTCAAATGAATTATTCTGCACATGTCCAGACACCCCCAGTTTGGACCTGAGTAAGAGTAACCAGGTAATTAGTTGACACTTTACAAATAAATTCCTTGCTAGATGCCAGCAGATGCAGGAAGCTGAGGCTGCATTTATTTGTGTATCCTCCTAGCCAGTGGCCAAATGCGTCTGGCTGGATCTTTGCAAACTCCTCATCCACAGGAACCCTTAATGCCATTGTCTCGCCTCACCTGAAGGTTGCACTGAAAAGTCAACAGTTCATCATATCAGGAAATAAAACTCACAGCGAGTGGTGAAATGACACATGCATAGACGACAGAATCAGTGAAACTTCTGAATAGGGAATATATTAGCATAGGATACTCTCTCCCTCTCTTCCCTCTGCCATTAGCAGAAAGCAAATTTTCTTCTATGATTTGTTACATTTAACAGGGAAAGACCAAAAATTGGTGAAAGAACGACATCCATGAATCCATGTAATCCATGATTACTTTTGATTAATCTGAATGTGTGACATCATTTTCATGATGCGGGGTTACGTTTTAGCTCTAATGATCCCCAAAGTAACACTGATGTTTTATAACCCATTATTTGTTGCCAAATAACAGTAAATAGTCATTTTTATTAAAAAAAAAAATGCTTGCAGTTTTTCCTTCAAATTTCAGCGTAGGCGCTGGCAGAAGGACAAAAGAATGCTCTGCTCGATCTCAGAGCTGCTAGCAGGAGGAGACGCAGCCTAAGAGTCAAATGAGGAGTCAGTAAGAATCTTTTCCTCTCTTCAAGGGGCTCTGGGTGAGGTGCTAAGCAGAGATTAAGCTATGAGTAAAGCGCTAAGGCTGGAAATGGTCAGAAACCACAGAGGAACAGAGAGATAAACTCCTGGAAATCTCTCTTCTCCCTGCTACTAGTGCTACTATTTTTGAACAGAAAACGAAAGCTGTGATATACAGCCAAGAAATGGGGACAAAATACACTGAGCTTAAAAAAAAGTAACCAGATTAGAAGACTGTATTTGCTCCCATAAGATAAGTAAGCATAGATGCAAGGCTCAAAGAGCATTATACAGTCAATACGTATTTTGTCAGACACCTAGACAGAGTCATGGCACATGGCCACTTCATTGTACAGTGAGGCAGCCCTTTGAAAGCATGACTGGACAGCCTTTAGTAAATGCTATCAAAGCAGACTTTTGCTCAGTGCACTATGAGATCTGGACTTGGAAAGTCTAAGAATGAACCAACATCTATGGTTCTGAAGGAAAAGGATATATTCAGGTTGTCGTCCAGAATTTAACCAGATAAGACTTAGATTGTAAACCAGTAACTGTTCAGATTTTTTATAATCTGTTTACATTTGAACAGGCATAGGGAACTCATTCTGCTGTGCTGGGTTTTTTAATTCCCCTTTTCCACTCCGAGCTACCTACTGTGACACAACAGATGATGCAGCTGTATAATTATAGAACTTATTATTAGATCATACAGGCTGAAGAGACATTACTAGCATTCCTTGTTTATACTGTAATTCACTTACTGAGGTTCATCATTGTCAGCTCTCTGGAGGAGGGATAGTGCAGCCTCTCTGCAAAGTCTCTGCAATACCACACAAGCAGCTCTTGGTTGGCAGGGATGGGCTTGATGGTGTAGAAGTAGATGTTCATTCCATTCTGACAAGCAGCCAAGTTCTGTTCCTGAACGGAGTAGCCAGGGTTTACATAACGCATCCAGTTGCTCTTGTCCTCATTAAATCCGTCAATGAAGTGGTGAAGCTCACCACCTGAATAGATCTGGAACAGAGAGGAAGTGCCTGTGAATATATATACACACAATATGCAACACGTGCACACAGACTCCAGAGAGGAAAAATGATAAGGTTGGTTTTGTTTTTTTTTTTTAAACCGAGATGACAGTACTGAAATAAGAATCCAAGCCGGGTCTCTCCCTTTCCAACTATGAAATCCTCTGCATTAAGAAAAGAGATGCTTATTCAAAGGTAAGTCCCCAGTCACCTTTTCCATTTCTACTTAGCCCAGGTGGCTCTGCTAGTACAGACAAATCAGACCCAAAATCTGAAATGCAGAGTATTTGTCCCTGCTACCTCAGAGTCCTTTTCCTGCTGCTATGATCAACAAGTGGGTGATGCTAATGACTGCAGGTCTGAGTGCATGCTTGCATTAATGCTTTGAGTCACCTGTGTATAAGACTAACTGGCTGTGCTACGTCAGAGTCTTTCTCGCCTTTTTCTATGGCCTCTGTACTTGCAGTTTCCTACCACCTCCGCCCAAAGGTTTAAACTATGCAAACATGCTCCACCCCCCCAGAGTCCTAAAGCAACACTTGCTCATAGTTGGACTGTAGCCCTTTTGTACAAAGGCTGGGCGAGGCAAAGATGAACTTCACCTGCCATAACTTAACGAAGACCTGGAGAGGGGCCAACCGATGAGAAGTCACTTTTCCTATCGAGGGACACGTTCTGGCTTGTCCACACAGGGGAAAGAAAACATTCACCTAAAAACTGCTCAGCAGTTTGGGGGAAAGAAGTCCCAATCATTGAGAGAGGCTACTCTTTCTATAAGAATAAGAGAATTATTAAAAAAAAAAAAAAAAAAAAAGAAAAATCCAGGAGACACGTTTGGTAAAGACATATCCCTTACTCTCGGGGGGAACTAGCTCTGTGCTGGATGAAGTGAGGTTCCTGGGTTTTGTGAAACAGATGACCAGGCAAAAGCCAGACCTTAAAGCGGGAGCAACTTGAACCAGCGACGCACCTCGCTGAGCAGGAAATGCCTTTCCAAAGGGGAGACAGTTTATCTCAGGGGGAATACACTCCACGGCATGGTCCTGCCTTTATGACACATAGGTGTCTTTCGCACCGACCTGGCCGGGCAGGGCAGCGCACTCCACGAGCGCCCGCCAGCTGGCCGGGACCTCTCCTCTTCACCCAGAGAGAACTGCTGGCGGAGAGGCGTGAGGCAGCCTGGCCCTTTAACACGGGCCGTAAACACCAGAATCACTTTCTTTAAGAGTAACTTCCTGTAAACTGAGAAGGGGGAAATACATGTGGCCTCATCAAAGCAGCTTGCGAGAGATTTTGCGGTGTGTTTGTTATGAGAAAATGGAAGGGAGCCGGGCGAATTGTGCTGCATCAAGAGGAGCCTTCGGGTTTCTTTGCTCACCCCAGCTCGCAAACTTCCAGGAACGCGGGGCTTTGGCGCTCGACACCCGCCACCACTTCCCAAACCAACCCTCCACGGCTCCCAAAGCAGGGCCACTGATGCTGCCGGTCACCGTGCTTCAGCTCTGGGGTGAAGGCGCCCCACCGGGCTCCCACCTATTCTGGGGAAGGCGACCAGATGTGCTGAGTCATGTCAGGGTTCCCAGAAATGACGTTGGCCCCGGGCAGCCTCGCTCCTCTCGTGTGGGCAAGGCACAGGCAGCGTCCCCCGTGCGCACAGCAGATGTTCCTGCTCCTGCCAGCAAGCCCAGGATGCCTTTAATAACATGTGGGAAGTTATCTCCCACAATTTCCTTTGCATATGCAAGCCTGTTTCAGACCCCTAGGAAGGAATTCATTTTCAGTGCAGCAGCGTGTCTTGAATGAATCAAGAGATTATAACAGGGAATTTAATGATGCTTAGATGGCTCCTAGGATATTGTTTCCGAGGATCCCTCCGCATTAAGGCTTAAAATCTCATCATGAGAATGATGCCATTTTTCTTGCTGCAATATCTGAAGGAAGTCCTCCAAGATGGTTAGCAGCCCCTCTTCCCAATGTTTGCCCTCTTATTAGCAACTGGTAGGGCTAGGGCCAGCATACCAGTCTCTTCCTATGCCAGACACAAGCTCCCAAAAAATTCAGCTAAACTAAACACTTTGTAGCCTTACGAATGTGAAAACAGCCGCCTGCTTTGTAAAAACACCCATGCAAATAACTGCCTGTGCAATGCTGTATTACATTGCATGAAGACAATCCAAGAAAACCAAAATGATGCAATTAGGTAGGAAGAAAGGGGTGTGGGGAACGCTGGTGCTTGCCCTGGATTTCACCTGGATATGAGGTTGGGATATTGCTAAGGCAGGCAGGCACCTGGGCACAGAGGCTTGGATATACTCCCAAATCCACCAATTTAGACACAACCTAAATGGCTAGAAGGCAGCAAAACAAATCCATGGAAGGAGATGGGGCTGAAGGAATGTTCTCTAACAACTAACAATGGGTCTGTAGAGGAGAATCAGAATTACGTCAACTGATAAACTGGAAGCATCTTCCCTAGCGCAGACTTCCCAAGCCAAAACAAATTGGCTGGTGCTCCCTTACAGCTTATACCACAGAGTACAGACTAGGCATCACCTCTAGTGTTTGTCTGGCATCAATGGATTTTTCTTTGCACTAAGATGCGGGGCCTGCTCTTTTAATACTTTCTGAGGTGGACTAGAAAAATTTATGACTTGAATGCTATATGCTGAACTACTGTGGTACAGCAGTTCTTTTCAAAACTCAGGAAAAAATGTCACAAAATGTATCATAATTCCAGAGTAAAAGATGATGCAGTACTTTCGCAGCTTCTTCATAGCTGGAAAAATGAAGGATAAGAGATATTTGCATACACAATAATGACTTTCCGCGGTGAAGAAATGCAAAATAACCTGCCCCTACAGCAAGCAGCAGAACTATTTCTTTACACAATCAAGCACCAAACCATTTCAGAAGACAGAGACAGGAAAGGATATGCATCTCCCCTGCTCTCTTCACCCGCACAGTCCCTCCATCCAAGACAGCCAGGCTTTTACTTGGCTTAGTTCATCCCACTGAACAGAAGTTGCCCCCTTCATTCACACAGGTCTGAAGCAGGAAGTGACCCAGCTTCTCAGCTGTACTCATTTAGTGATCTGCTTACTGCAACAACATGGTGCTGTTTTTTCCTGCTTACCCGCCAAAAGTATTTTCTGTTCGCATTCTTGGGAACCGTATCGCTGGTATAGATCTCTCCTATCAGGGGTCCAAAGCGCGTTCCTTTTGGGATGTACTCTTTGCTTATAACTCCAGTGACCTACAAGAAGAGCAGCACAGGATCAGTCCACCGCCAGTAGAAATCAAAGTCTTCCTTCCTCTCCCTTGCCCCCCGAACTTAACAAGCTAAAGCAACCGAGCAAGAAATTTTTAGTGACAGGTCAGCAAAACAGAAATAAATTAACAACCGTGTTGGATATGATACGATCAGCTTTGTTAGATGCTAGCACCTTACCGAGACATATGGAAGCCAAAGACGAACACTGCCTGAAAAATGTGTTTTGTGGAAATAGGTTTACAAGAAGACAGAGTAAGCAAAATGTACAGAGACTGTCAGGTATCTTCAGAAGTTATTTCTCCTGTCAAAGGCAACCCCCAAAAGTCTAGTTCTAGCAAACAAAAAAAATATTCAATAGCTATCAATCACTTCATTGCTACAGAGCTCGCTTTCCTACTAAGTTAGGAACTGGAATGACTGCTCCTCCAGATCAAAATGAAACCTTCCCCCCACTCCTATCTTCTTCGCTCTATACCCATCCTGATAGCTAAAAGGAGAACAAAAACAAAAAGGCAACCCACAATTCTCTCACCAGCACACAGGGGCATACAAAACAGAGTATGAAATGGCTTTGGGACATACACTCACAGATCACCCTCTTTTATAAAAAGGAGGCAGCAGTTCCGGTAACATATGTCAAGTGGGTTTGGTCAAAAAGGTGTAAGGGTTTTGATGAAAATGCTCCACTATGCTAGGTCTAAGAAATGTACTCGTTCAGCTTCCTTCTTGACAGTAATTATACCAAAAAAAGTCACTGACCACAAATCAGGAAGCAATTCATCATTATTCAGAAGAACGTGCCTTGGAGTAACCCTTTGCAAAACACTGCTGAGTTATTGGTTTTGTTTCTCTCTGTTCCTCACTAATCTTCTTAAATTTAATGTATCTAAACAATGTCAGAAAACCAATAATTTTGTAAACAAAAATCCCAAGCCTTTGCAAGATTGATCCTGCTGCTCAGACAGTGGAAAAAAAGGAAAGGTAAAAAGCCCGCTGATTTGGTATTATAACCAAACTTCCACAGTAAAATATATTAACTGTATCCCCTTCACGTATCTTGCCACTTGTCTTTTTGCTTGCCAGGATTTCAGAAAAAGACAAGAACAGCAGAAGTGGCTGACAAACACCGAGAGTTGTGATTACTGCTGTCTGTACCCTGCAAGGAATCAACTTTCTTACCAAAGCAGATTAGCACTGATCAGACTCTGCAGATAGCTCACTTCAGTAAGCCTTTCATTTTCTTTGTAGCAGTCCTGCGCAGCAAAGGACAGTAAAAACCCTGGACTGTAGACAGCACTTTACAAATTAGCTAAGCCTCGTGATTTTTTCATGCTGCATTTTCTTCTGTTGTATCACAGACAGAGAAATACTTGCCTGTGTATTGGTCCAGATTAAAAATCCCAGTAAACAACTAACACCTAGCATAATTTCATATTAAATGTCAAAATAAAGGGGATAAATAACAGCCATGGAATCAAGGAGGTAATCCACCCGGAAGCAGATTGCTGGGTGTACATGGTGGCTGTTAGTGCTTGTCTGCGTTTCAACATGTGTTTCAGCACAGTACAAAAAAATTTTAAGGTCAACAGCAGAGGTAGTTAAATGCTCCATTGATCTGTGCATCTGGACTGAAGAGAGAGAAAAGGGACTTCCAGAAATTTTCCTACACCTACCACAAGCTGAAACAAGCTCAGTGGCTCAGTTTTATTTTTGTCTTGCTTGTACACTTCTCATAAGCAAGCTGAAAAAGGCAGATGTTCTTCTCATCTTCCCCATATATCTTCATTTACATCCATCTGCCCTCTCAAGAAAAGTTCACAATTAAGCTACAGCACACCCTACCAGTTTACTGCAAGGTAGCTCGAGTTTTTCATGGTTTTAAAATATCCTGGCCTTAATTAAAACGACTTAATGAAATTCTCAGAATCTCTAGAAATCACACCTCGAACTAGTCAACTTGAAACACTCACTGAGCCGGTGTCTCTGACACAGCAGATACTTTTTGATATCCACCTTACACGCAGTGTTTGCTTCTCCCTCGGTGCAGCTGAACACGAAGATTTCTCACCCTGTACCCGTCAGAAAGTTATTTTGGCAGAGGATGTTCTACACATCCGTGTATGCCAACACTGAAGTTCTGTTAAACCAGACTAAAGCTGTCCAGACGACTTCTAACCAAGGCTGGCTTTCTGGTCAGCAATTCATGGCCTCTACTGTGTCCCCCAAGCTCAGCTGCTGTGGTCAAGGAGGGGGTACCCTCCAGGAGAGGGGTGCCAGCAGCACCAGAACTGGCTGGTTCTAGGCTGCTGGCAGCCCCCCTGCTGCAGTCAAAAGGGGCTCCTGCCCTGCCGCAGCTTAGAGAGGGGAGTGGCTTAACAAGAGGCCACGAAGCACAGAACTGCAGAGGACTTGTAGGCTAAACAGCGAAGGAACTCCGCGTCCAGAGCCGAGGGGAACCGGTCTCCAGGCTGCCGAAAAGCTGTCGCAGAGAGGCATTTCAGACTTGTGTCCACCAGGTGTCCTTCAGCCCACTGCTGCCTCTCGGCGATGAGACCTTCCGAAACAGCCTCGTGGCAGGGAACCACAGGGGAGCACGACCTGAGCTCGCTCCCCACAAATAAAAGCCTACTGCCCTTGTGCAGCCTTCTGGGTCTAAACCATGCCACAAGGGAGCAACGCGCTGTTTTCAGAACAATCTCCTCTCCACAGACCTTTACCTCCTCTCCCTTCAAAGCTCCGACTTTCAACACTCCTGCAAGTGGGCTGCTACCACGTTTTCCCTTTCAGTACAACAGCACTTCTAGCACAGAGAAACATCCGCCTGAAGTCGTGAGGCCGGTTCCCAGCGGGCTCCTGCGGAGGCCGGGCTGAGCAAACCCGCTCTCCCCGCGCTCCGAGCAGGAGGAGACGCGCCGAGAGGAGCCGGCTGGCGAGCGGAGCCAGCTTGCAGCCCGCAGGCGCTGCGGCGGCAGCGGCCAGAGGGGCTGGCGGGGGGAGCCCGGCCGCCTGCGGGCCGGCCCGGCGCGGGGAGCCCGGGGCCGGGACCGGCAGCTGCCCGGGGCGGCGGCGGCGGCGGCGGCCCTGGAACTGACCAGGGTCCTAATGCGGCGCCGGGGGCCGGGAGCCCGGAGCGGGGCGGCGGGCGGCGGAGGGACCGGAGCCCTGCAGGCCCGGTCAGCAGAGCACATCCCGCCCGGCCCGCAGGCCCCGGGCATGAGACGGGCGGGCTCCGGTTCCAAATTTGATATTAAAAGGTGCTGTGAAAGACCAACACTCCTACATCTTTCTTCGGGGAGAGGGCACTGGAAGTAAACAACGACCCCTGTTAATTCTGCAAGAGGACCGTATTTTGCAATGGGACCATTAAACTGCTTTAAAAAAAAAAAAAAAAACAAAAAACCACAAACCAAAAAACACCAAACAAACTCTTACTGGCTCCAGTGAAATAACAGTATTCTCCAAATGCAAATAGGGAAGGCCATCATATGTCCTGGAATAACACTTGATTTTTTTTTTTAAGTTAGTTCTATAGTTGCATAAGCCCACAGAAATTTTACCCCTTCAACCAGTTTTCTAAAATAGATGTCACCAAACAAAATGCTTTCAGACTGCTTCCTCGGTGATGTATATATAAAAGAAATAAAATAAAAGCAGTAGGGGAGAGCATGTGTCTGAGGTCAGCGAGGCACACTTCATAACAGCTCAAAATCACTGCTTTCATCAAAATCATCGATTCAGGGTCTGTCTGTCTTGAAGAAAGGGCCTTATCAGAGAAATGCAACAAGTAACAGATTTGCCGAGATGTTTCTCTCTGTCAAGTTCACGGACCAGGATGAGGCAAAGTAACTGGCACTTTATATCAAGAAGGGCTGTCTGGGCTTTAAGAACTGAGGCCGAAGGGAAGAATTACTGGAAAATAACTTTTTAAACGTTTGCACGAAAAAGATTATTCACATATGGCCTTCTAGACTGTGATTTTGGCACTGTGTTTCATCATTTTTGGTCAATTGCTAAAACTGGAGGAAAGGATAAATAATTCACGCATAAATAAATGACTTAATGTAAATCCAGCAGCCTAAGATGTTACGAGCAGTAGTAATTCATTTTTTAAAATGCTGACACATACTGTGAACTCATAATGAAAAATGTGTCCTTCAGAAAAATCCCCGATCAAGATCCAAGAATAAACAAGAGTATGACGTGTCATGGACTCCCTTACAAATTCAAGAAACCTTTAAAGAGGAGCTACGCACTTCACAAAACATGCAAGGAAAAGAAACACAAAAAGCAACCCTCCCCAAACAACAGCGGTTGCACTTCCTCCTTCCTAAGAAGGCACACAGTACTTTTCCTACTCCAAGTCGAGATACAGTACTAATCATGACAGCACTAGGATTTCATGATCTAATCATGACGGTATTAGCATTTCACAAGCGATGTATTATACATGTTTTTGTCAATAAACTGACTCAGCATTTAAAACTTTCAACCAGATGAAGCCACAGCTCTCCCCAAAGTTAACAATGAAGACAGCTCACATCTGAAACCCACTGGCAAACACGCACGCATGCATCCCCAAAGTCTTACCTCATCCTTTCGCAAGTGAAATAAACCCACCCTATCAAGCTGACTCCAGTGGTTTTTCCATGCGGTCAAAACCGGAATCAGGCTCCCTCGCTGACCCCACAAAACACTGATGTGCAAGAGCAACACGCACCCAGTCCTGACCCCACTGAACAAAATCAAACATGGAAAGCAGACAGAAAAAAATTACGTCTCACATCAGAAGTTGCTAGAACGTAAGCAGATTACTCCATTTGCAACTATTTCACCCTGCAGACAAGTAGCAAATGAGTTACCTGTCCGTACATTCACAGGACCGTAGCTTTCACTGAAGGAGGGAGGGTAGGAAACGATCATATTGGCCCTTTCTTTCAGAGCTACCTTAGGAAGAGCCAGAGTTCAAAAGTTCCTATCGCTCCTTATAGTAGGTGCTATTCAGCACAAATAAAAGACTGGGGGGAACCCTGGAGAACAAAAGGAGGATGTCCTATATTCAGACTCCCACTAGCAGGGAGCTGCACGGGTCACATTTTACAAGGAAGAACCAGGAATCTTTCAACAACTCCTCTCTCCCCCCCACCTCTTATACAGAGATGGTGGCAACCCTCCTACCCCGATACACTGACCTGAGCTATAGCATAAGGAAATTACACCTCGGTGTTTCCAAACACAGCCCTGGGAATTCTGAAGGCTCCTCGGATGTCTTCTGCTGCAGCAGCAGGACTGAAACAGGGGCAGAGAGAGCAAGCAGCCTGAGCGGCCAATCAGTCACCAGCCGGCTGCCGAGGATCTGCCCGAGCTGTTGTGCTATAAGCTCATCCTTCAACCAAGAAATCCTTCCGTACCTCACAGCGGAGTCGCAGCTTTATCTCCCACTACTCTAATCAAAGTAAGACCTGTCTAACAATGCAGTAACACAAAACAAGGTTTTGCACATTTTTTCTGGAGTGTGTCCTTTCTCTGCCAAAGTTCTGCAGGGCAGGGCAGGGCAGATGGGAAAAGCAGAGTGATTTTACAGGAGAATTTAGCTATAACCTCTTACCAAACTTACTAGGCACTTGGCAGTATTAGGCACTGCCAAGCTAAATTCCACGGTGCCAACACCCTCCAGCTGGGGGTCCAGCCCTACTTCTGTACGCAGGATTAAACAAGTAGCTACTTTGGGAGGAAATATTTGATAGGCATGGATGAGTGTACCTCTTCTTTTCAGCTCTGTGGTCAGTGTGTTTAGCCAAAGTAGAAGCACAGGTAATAGCTGCTATACCACAAGTCTCAGCGCAAGGAGAAATGAAGGGTTGTCCCTTGGGTTATTACCTTGCCGAATGAACATCACACCTAGCTATAATAGCTACTCTATATGAAGGAGTAAACACAAAACCAAATTGCTCATCCGGGCTCATTTCTTTCCAGCCCTTCTGAAACAACAACAAAGAATGTACCCACTCCAGGGACAAGGATAGGACAGACTCGCACGGCTAGCTACCAGTGAAGATACTGTCCCAGATAAATAAAAGTTAGTTTAAGCTATGGTCACCCTTCTGTCAAGCTTACTACAGTTCTACCATCACTTCCTTAACTGATACGCCAGAGATCTTAAGCATTTAGGAAGTCAGGAATACGGCAAGCTCATGAAAAGAATAAAGCAATTTCATAACCAAAGGGAAAACAAAAAGAAATAATTAAACACATTTCCAGGAATTTTGGTTTTTTTTTTTTCCCCTCTAGTTTTTTTAAAGCTATTTATTGGACAACCGAGGCACTTTAATCTCTGAGCCAGAGGCAATAAATGGTCCTGGCAAACAGCAGTCTAGAAATTGGCACAGAGAACTACCCCACAGTTTAAATATGCTTATTCAGATGCTGTTCAAATTGTGTGAAAATTTAACTGTTTGCGAATTGGTACAGAACCAGTTTCAGGGATAGGCTGTCTGCGATTTCCAGTGAAAATATTACATGACAAATGACCAGCCCGATTTTCTTAAAAGACTTACTAGAGTCCCACCTTAAAAGCCAGCAGGCAGCATTCGTTGTTGTTGTTGGGTTGTCTGTGCGTGTGTGTGTGTGTTAAAGAATGGAAGCCAGGGTGAGCACACACTTTCCAAAGCGCTGTGATCTAGCGTGTCTGACTCCAACCTTCCCCAGAGCATTGCCGCTTACCTCTTTGCAGTTAGATGCATATTTGAAAGTCAAGTTCCTTGGCAAGGAAGCCTCTGCCTGAGTTAGGGTGCCTCCATCGGCACTGGGATCCAACGGGTGATCGTTTACAATGTACGTGCACTTCTCTTCAAAATCAGCTTCTGTCCACAGAGTCATGTCAGCATCCTCCATGTCCATTTTCATGGTCCACTCTCTCCCTTTCACCAGATTCTTGAAACTCACAGCGTCCGAGCTACACTGTGTAGCAGCCTGGAAAATAAGAAAACAGCCTTTAATCCTCATTGTCCTTCAGTGTTGTGGTTTCCGTTGAGACAGCGTGACTAATACAGTAGTCTGTGACACTTTAAAAGCATACGCAGGATAGTTGGTACAGTTGAGTAATAGCCAAAAAGCAGTGTAAACGAAGCTGCTCTGACTGAAGCAGCACCTTAAAACGCCAGCCTTGGTAATAATGAGGATGGAATAAAAACAAAGAGGAAAAAATCCCTAGGCTGACAACTGCTTTACCTTTTTCAGACCCTTTCCTTAATGCTCCAAGAGGAAAAAAAAAATTCCATGCTGAAGAAAACGTGGGGTCATGGCCGCGAGACCACTTAGCTGCCTGTGGAAAAGCTGCCTCAGAAAAGTGTCACAAACAAGGAGAGGAAGAGGAAAGGAGCTGCTGTCTGCGTCTGAATGAAGCTAAAAATGGAAAGCGCATGTTGGAAGAGCGGAACCCAGCCTTGCCTCTTCCAAATGGGGAAGCCTGAACTTTCCCACCGGCTTTCAACACACAAACAACTTTCAAAACAACCTGCCCCCCCCCGCCTCCTCCTGACGTCCCCTTATCCCTTGGCAGGGAAGGCTGAGAAAGCCGACATCCTGCCAGCATCACTGCAGCAGCAACAACTCTGCAAAAAGCGCTGCAAAACGTTCCCGGGGGCCCAAAAAGAACAGGAGCAGGGGAAATAAATAAAATAAATGAACTAGATTAATAAATAACGTTCTTCTATCCCTTTTGATGGTACCTCCAAGCATTAGTATCTCAAAGCACTGGATAGGAGCCTCGCAGGACAATTCCACCAAGTCCTTCAGCCCCTCTTATCTAATCATGAGGGAAGCACTGCTACGACCCTATCCCCAAACAGGTACAAGGTCGGGCTCTTTCCGCAAGGTTCGTTGAGGGACCAAAATCTGTGCCTACACCGGTAGCTGGGAATGACGCTCACTCCCGGCGTAAAATCCCGTCATTTTTCCTTTTCCGATACACAGCTACCGTGAAATTCACACCCCTCCTCCGGGAAAAAGAAAAAAAAAAAAACAAAAAAAACAACGAAAGGCGAAGATCGAAAGAGCGCGATCTTCCGAGCAGGAGACCCCCGGCTCCCCCCGGCCGCCGCCTCTGCCGCCCCGGGGAGGCTCGGCCACGGCCGGGCCGTCCGCAGAGGCCGAGGCGGTAGGTGGGTGGGGGGGGGTGTCCTCGGCACGCAGCTCCCCCAACCGCCGCGCCGGGGACCAGTCCCCCCAGTTTGCAGTCGAAGCGAGCGTTGCGATCGTCGCCGACTCTTGGCATTAAAAGGGGGGGGGAGGCGAAAAGCGAAACCCGGGGTGGGGGTGGCAGTTGCGCGGCGGAGCGAAAGGGTTAGTGGTGACCAGGGGAGCGCTCCCGACCCAGGAGAGGCGACGGGGAAACTTTTGCTCTGCAGTGGCCGGGCGAGAAGAAGGAGCCGGGGGAGGCGGAGGGGAGCGGGGGGGGGGGGGTGAGGGGACGAGGCATCGCGCTCCTTACCGGGACAGCGTCCGCGCGCGTTTCCACACCGAAGCCCACCGTCGGCGGCAAACCTGGCTCATCTCTACAGCGTAAACATTCCTCCCTCTCTCTCTCTCTCCCTCCTTCCTGCCTGCCTTCCAGCGGCCGGCTCCCCGGGACACTGACTCACACCTCCGGCCGCCGCTCCCCGCCCGCCCCGCTCCTCCCCCACCGTCAAGACAGGTGCCGGCGCGCGCCCTTGCTCTTGCCTCTGGGAAACGCTGGGGGGCCCCGCCCGCCGCCGCGCCGCGCCGCGCGGCCCGGCCCGGCCCGGCCCGGCCCGGCGCGCGCCTCCCGCCCGCCCCTCGCGCCCGCCTCGCGCTCGCCCACCGGCCACGGCCCCTCCCTTTCCTCGCCCCGCGGGGCGAGAGACGGGGCTCTACCTGCCCTGCGCGACCCACACGGATTTTTTTCTCTTTCTCTTTTTTTTTTTTTTTCTCTTAAATAATTGTTACTTTCTTCTCCCCTTTCGACCAAGATGTGGCGGCCGGCGACGGCCTCAGTGCTTAGAGAGGGAGAGCGGCGGCGCTTCCCGGCGGCCTGGGTCCGGCGGGTGGGTGGGCGAGCACCTCCGCGGAGGCAGTTTTTACTAGAAATCTGCTTTTCGTGCTATTTTAACTTCCACGTGCCCGCTTTCGTTCTCCCTCGATTTGACTAGTCAGAACACTAGAGAAATAACAGTGAAAATGACGCCCAGGTACCAGAGTATCGATTAAAACCCGATTTACAGCGCTTACTCCCTTATTTAACAGTTACAGTACTTCACTCGACATGACCAATTTGGGAGTTCCAGAGCTTTGATTTTATCCCTTTCCAGAGTCCCCCTTCTAATCAGCGCCTGTAAAAGGAATGAGGAAAAACATCTTCGTTTCTTCCTCTAAATAAAACCCTGCCCCGCTCCCTCAGTTCACAGCAGGGAAGCTCACAAGAGCGGGGCGAGGCGAGGCAGGCAGCGTTTCCAAACCCGACGCCCCTTTCGCAGGGTGGCAAGAAAACGAGCGCGGATCTGGCGCAGGGCAACACGTAAGCGACCTGTTCAGGAGCGGGCTGGTGATGGGAGGAGGATTGCTATAGCGATTAGCGGACCCCGCACCCGATTTTTTTTTTCCCCCTCCAATCCAAGTCAGCGTGCTGGCTGAAGGAAGGACATCCTGTGATGATGGCATACAATGTCCTGTTTGTTTATTATTAAGAGCATTCCTGCTTCTCATTACAAAACAACCAGATGCCTTGCTTCCTTCAGTGGTCCTGTCTCTTCAGCGAGGCGTCCTCGGGCTCAGAGGAACGGTGATGCACAATTCCATTTATAGCCATCTGCAGCCCAGTGCGAACGCTCGCTGCCTCTCTGCGAGGCAACTCTACTACTTTTCCTTCTCCTCGCACGTCTGCAAGCGAATTTCTCATCGCTTTCCCAACACTCTACGTGGCAGCCAGTTTCACATTCTTCTTTTAAACACACACACGCTTGTATTTTGGGGTGATCTGGGTGTTACATATTTCTTCACAGGAAAAAGGGAGAAAGAGGAAAAAATAAGCACGTTTTATGCAATCGGGTGCCTGTCTGTCTCTCTGATGGGTGTACACACATCCCTTTCCCTTAACCTGCTCCTCCTCCCTCTGATAAAAAGGCGTGTGAAAAGGATTACTTGCCATTTTCGGCCTGCGATGCTGAAAATAGTATATCTGTGTAAAGACCTTCTGTACGCGCTAACACAGGAGGGCTCGTGGCAGCAGACATAAGTAGGGCAACTGCTTGCAAGTGAGTGTCCTGGCTTAACTTCCACCACAGCGTAATTCCACAAGAGAGGTGGCCCGAGCACTGGGCTGAAGGATATAAATGTAATTGGATATACCTAGTAAAACCGAGGCACATCCAAAATGAGGTCTAGGAAGGCTCTGAAGTAGGAAGAACCATTCATTAAAGGAGAGAAATCCGGCCTACTTGATTGGGTTAATTAACTGATGCTGAGTCACACCGCATAGAACAGAAAAACAATGTAGTCATACTGAAGGTGATTATTTTACCGAAAAATAGTCTCACTCTGAGAGGCAGCTGTTCCGGAGCTTTTCACTTCCCTGTTAGCTTAAAAGAAAAAAAAAGGGGGAGGGGGCAAGAAAAAAGGGTCAATGTGTTTCCTTCAGGGGCTGATCTTCTTAATGTGAAGGACAGCGGGAGAAAAAATTTATGATTCTATGAAAAACAAATCTGCCTTTCAAGGAACTGAGAATGATTTTTGGCTGGAGAAGAAGAGGAAGCAGAGATTCAAACAGATCAGATGAAGTGAAATGTTTGTCAGGACGACAGGAGGATGCCAATATCCCAGGTCAGTGCAGCTCTCTCCCCGGAGCCTGGGGAGGCAAGCACAGCCTATGAAGCCTATGGACTTCAAATAACACCGTGGCACACTCCGGGGCTGTCCTGAAATTAGCTCCAGGTGTCTCAGAGAAAGCTGATCCCAGAACTACTATAGCACAGGAGAAGGGATTTTGCTGGTGTGCAGGTCTAGACTAACGGTGCCTGATCTGGAATAAAACTAACTTTATCAAGAAAGAAGAGACAGAAGCAAATTGTTAAGAATGTGGACTAAAGTAAGAATCACAAAGGAAATTCTGCCATTAAAGAAATATATAGACTGACCTTCTGACCTTCCTCCTTAATAGAGAAACATAAAAAGACGCCCTGTTCAACCAGAAGTTTTCTGCTCTGTTATAGAAATCTTTCATACCAGTAGCCACTATTGTCTGGAATGTGCAATCTCAAAATGTTGTTCATTTCAAAAAGAACATTTTTAGTCATATTTTCATTTTTTCCTTCTCGCTCATAGAAAACCTCAATTACTGTATTAATCAGCATTTCTCAGGCAGCTCTCTCTGCAGCAGCTTTCAGACTGGCAACAAATCATGAATGGCCCTAACAGCTCTGATCTCAGAAATCCCCATCCATTTCCTTTGATGCTATCACCACTTCAGCTCAACAACAAGCCTGCGCGACTCGGCCTCAGCTGCCGCCGCTGCTGCTGCTCTCCCTGCGCCTGCGAGAGCTGTAATTGTAAGGGGAAGAAGGAGGGAAGGGAGCTGGCTCTAATCGATGAAACTTCTTTAGAAAGTTGGAGGGGAGATAAAATGCACACAAGAGATTAAAGCAGAGTCTCATTTTCACATCCTCCCCTTCCCCTTCCCCAAACAAGGTCAGTGGCAGACTGACCACATCAAGAGTAACTACCAGACCCACCCCCATTTCCCACTTCCTGCATGTAGGCATCTTTGTGCTGGTAAACATTTGGGGACCAGTTGTGGTCATTACTCGGAGAAGGTACATGATGTAGTTGCACGACTGCACATCTTTTAAAAGCCAACTGAGAAATCAAACTCAAAAGAAGAACTTGCTTTCAAGTTCTGCTGAGATACACTCGTGTTTTGAGGCCAGGTTTCTAAAATGTGCTTGCTGTCAGATTCAAGGGAAAGAGAGAGACCAAGCACGCTCTAGTGACTGTGCTACAAGAAAAGTTAAAGCCTTCTTCTCACAGACTGGCCTGACCTTTGCAAAACACAGCCTATAGGCTTCAGATACGATCTCAGAGGCTTTGTATGCCCTAGACGACTTCTGTGTGGTATTGCCTATAAGGAGAGAAATTAAAATTGCACTTGAATCTACATGAAGGTTTTTGCAAGGGCATTTGGGGTGGTGTATGTTGTAGCCAGGAGGCTTTTGAATTAACACATGCAGCTTTCAGGGACTGCCTTTAATTACAGAGCACCCTGGTCATTGCCTTGTAGCACTTCCAAATGCCTTTACGTTTATTTTTGTCTTGGCTGTGCAAATGCCAAGAGCAGACCTTTCGGCTGCACTCTCAGCTACTGCCCAGTGCAAGCCTTAACATCTCTTTTGACTTTTGTTGTTTTATCCTCTCAAGAAATTTTCCTTAAAAAGAGAAAAAAGGAGTCAAACTAAAATACCATCTCTCCTTTTGTTTCCAGCTAGGCCTTATTAAAATACTGCTGAGATGACTTACAAATAAGCCAAAACAACCCTCCACCAATGGAAAAAACATTCTTGCACCACACAGAAGCGAGAACTAAGCTTCAGCCATTTCCTCTTGTCGAGGCTTGAGTTTGAGAAGAAGGAGCCGAAGCTGTCTGGGCCTACTATCAGGAGGGCAAGAAGTCACTGTGAGAAGTTGGGCTTCTCTTCACTGTGAATGCAGCTGAGCAGCAGAGACAAAACAGTCTGAAGCCACTCGCTCTTATTTCCCAGGAAGCAAGCCGGGGTGAAGGTATTGAGGAAGCAGCAGCAGCAGAGGCTTTGTCACTGTACTTCTTTTCATTGTGGGAAAAGGCAAGCAGACTTCAGGGTCTGGACTAAACGTAAGGAGCCATCTCCTTGTCTCTTATGAGAAGGGAAATGCCTCACAGCAAAGACCACAGATGTTCCCCTCTCGGTTATCATCAGCCTTCCCATCACACTTCTGATTGATGGTGGTCTTGGGAAGGTAGGAATGATACCCAGGAGCCCATACAACAACACTTGTATTGTCTTGGCATGTTTCTACCAACCCAAGTTTGTATCAGACAAGAAAACCTGAGCACAGAAATCAACCTTCCATATCCCAAACATAGACTTTTGAATATTCTCTCCACAGCAACTGAGTTTGAGGAAAAATGGCCAGCCCATTCCAACCACTTTCCAACCTTACTGGCGCCAGAGGACTGAAAAAAAAAAGTGTGTTTTGGGAAATTTTCCTTTAAAATAGGCTGATTTCCAGATTGTTATGGAGAAGGATGGGACGGTATACATATATTAGAAGGCTCATTGTTGTGAATATTTCAAAGGCATCAGCCCTGCAACAAGCTCAAAGCAATCGGAAATAACAAAGCCACCTCAGAATTAACTGCATTAGTTCACCTTTCATGTCTCTTCCCAACTTGGCAGTCATGCCACTTTTTGGGGTATCCTCTCCTTAATCTGCCTGCTAAGTCACAGTGGTATAAACCATGGTGAAACTTTGGACTCTGTTCCTGCACAATTCAGTTTTCATTTCAGATACTCTCCAGGCTGCCCAAACTCTTGGAGCTGATGAACACAGCAGAAGGAGGGTGAGATCCATCGGTGGAACCACTCCACTTTTCTCAGACAAAGAACTGGCCACAGAGCAAGTTTTCAAAACAAATTAACAAAAACAACAGCTATACACCATGACGAAGTGCATACGGTGGAAATGAAAATATTTACCCACAGATTATCACAGATCCAGCAATGCGACTCCTGTGCATCTAGGACCAAAGGATTTGAAACAGTCACTATGTTTAGAGCTGATTAGGGAATCTGGCAGGGGTGGGCTGAAGGACCACTTTTTAAGCTTCTAAGAGTACAGTTGTAATTTCTCCACCTTTCCTATCCCAGGGTGGTGAAATAACAGTCTTTTCATACCTGTGTGTTGGCTGGGGGAGGGAAGAATTCCTCTGCTATTAAACTCAACTTCTCATTAAATAGTTGACACCTTATCCTTCTTTAAATGTTGTAATGTTTACTTTGCAAAACCCAGGAAAGCTTTTAAAATAAAGATAGCAGAGAGATTCTTAAGCCGGGTGTCCTTGCTTATCTGCTCTTTATCAAGCAGCTATTGTTTCTGGAGGAGCTCGTTGGGGAAGGTGGAGCAAAGGGGGTTAATGTTCAATAGGTATCTATCAGTTCCCCTGAAGGAATAGCGCTGCTGACAGAAGGGCAACACTGGGCTCTCAGCTACTTCCTGCAGAATGTGACAAACCAGAGAGGGAAAAAAAAAATAGAGGGCTGCAGCTACTTCTTTTTTTTTCTTTTTTTTTTTTTTCCCCTCCCTCTCCCAAAACAACTACTTTTAAGAAAGACATTGTCCTTAGGAGAGATAATCCCACAATAGAGAGTCCATTAGAGGTATTAAAGCATTGGCAGCGCCTGATCTACAAGAAGGGCTCTGTCCTGACAATAGACAATTAAAGCTGATAAATCTGCACTCCTTGTTGCCGTTCTAATTCCTCGTAATTGTATGCTACTTGTCCCTGCCTCCTGCGTCCAGGGATGAAGCATGCTTCTTTAATCTCCAGAGTACCTGACCTAGTTCCTATGTGGTCTTTTCAGGACCTGTTTTCTTCCCATCTGGACTTCTTCCCTCCTACTCTCCTTTCCTGCTTCTCTCCCCTAAGCTTTAAGAAGAGGTTACGATAGAGGGCACAGAAAACACCAGAGCACAGCACCCAGATCAATAATTCTGGAGCCCCAGACAATGCTCTAATCTGCAATAACAGCTAATCATGCTCAATTTGGCACACCAGTGATTAAACTGTACTTTTCATTAGGCTCAACAAGTAGAGCAGACGCACACTGACAATTTCAAAGTGCCCTATCAGTAAGAGCTGCCAAACTCATGTGCGCTTCTGCATTTGTAGCTGCTGCATCACTAGTCTTGCCAAACAAGGCACTTTGAGGGGGCTTATATTTTTTTCTTTTGACATGTTACGGACTGGGACTCTTAGCTGTGTTTTCTATAAAAAGCAAGCCCCCTGTGAAACTGGGATGTGCTGTCCAGGACGCTGAAATGATCATCACCATTACGTGTTCCCTTCTGGTACTGACAACATCCTAGGTTTTATTTTACATCTCAAAGATATTTGGTGTTTTTCTCAAATTTCCAGTGTTTGTTTGTTGTTTGGGTTTTATTTTGAAGAAAACTTGGAAGCCTGCTGATGACAGAGCACAAGCATGACAACGTGCATCACAGGACTTAAAAGATGGAAAACAAGTAAAAATTACCCTGGACCGATTTGTTTGTCAAACTGAACTGGTCAGCTAACCTCACAAAACATTCGTAGACTGAAGAATGGTTTGGATTTTGTTTTTTTTTTCAGCCCTGAAGTTGTGAACAAGCCACTACTGTGTTTGCCTTAGAGATCTACACAGTTATTAACCTTTACATGCCATTTTGATAGCGACCTTCCCATCACCTCCATAGAACAATTTATTCTGACAACAGTTTCTTCTGGTTACAATTGTACCTAGTGGACCCATTTTGCAAACTGCCCTGAAAGTCTCACCCAAGAGTTTACCACAATCTTTCCCTAAAGCACAGCACCAAATTCCAGGACTCCTAGAGACCGACCCCACACACTCAGGGGTCTCCTTCTGTTTAACTTTAGCTTATCATCCTTGTATTAACTTGAATAAGTGTTAAAACTGCACTCCAAGTTGCTCTTAAAAAAAAAAAAAAGGAAAGGGGAAAAAAAAAAGAGCGTGGAAGATGTCAAACGAATGCAGGAAATGTCTATTCTACTATTAATATTAATGAATCCCTAATGCATTTGCAACCCACTTGTGGTAAGTCAGTAGAGTTCTCCTGACAGCTATTCCTCATCAAACTACCACTGCTAAAGATGTTGATGCTTTCCCTTTTGCTTTGTAATCTAAATCAAGTTTAAATCACACCAGAGCCTACCGCAAAATAATGTATTTTATCCTAAGTGAACACAAAGCCTTGGAGACAGGGGTTTAAAACAGCACACATGTCCGCTCAATTTATCATTTTAAGATAGGGAGCTGCCGCAACAAACAAAACACCTCCTTGAAAGTGGGACAGCAGCAGATTGCGGTGCAGAAAGCTCCGGGATCTTTTGTTTTCCTGGAGAGCAACAACCGGGCTTTGCAGAGAAAGACGACAGCCTCCCCTTGCTGAAATCTAAATCAGTTCGTACAGGAAAGCCTGCCAACTGCTAGTTAGACGGTAACAAAATATTGCAGATAATTCACTTTTCATGATAAAGCAGAAACAAGCAGGCATGCAGCACCCAGCAGGGGCTCAACTGATAAAACGGTGTCAAACTCAAACCATTTGTCAATTGGGAGGGAAGAGAGCAAGCTGAAAGATGGACTCAGGAAGTAGATTTATCTAGTGCGACACATTAACTAGTATAAATACTAAGGAAAAAGTAAACACATTTACCCAGCAGGATCTCCAGCCAGCAAAGAAAGGGCTTCTGAGCCTGAGCCCCACGCTGGCCATCTAACCACTCAGCTGTCAGCTGCAACAGCAGTAGCATTTTTCTTCCCGTGCCGGACTGCAATGCCATTTCATTCATGGCACTAAAAGGTTTTATTAAAAGCGTACATTATAATTAAGCCAAACAAAAGCGTGACTCCTCTGCTGTTCAAGTCTCCTCCCTCCACCCAGTAGCCAAAACAATAAAACCACCTTGGCAGCAAACAAGTCAGGTAACATACCCCGGAGAAGAGCTGAGATTTGTTATATCATCATTTACTTTGCGCCCGGCTTGCTCAAAACTGCCTGATCAGAAACTTCTGTCCCGGAGGCTCCTGAGGCAACGGCGGGGGCTGACAATGCGGGTCAGGCGCAGTAAGTCGCCAGCAGCGTAATGTGGGGCACAAAAACAAAACGGAATAATGCAGGGCAGAAGGGCTCTTCGGATGTATGCCTTCCATCGGGAAGTCTAAACAAATAAGACAGTTTGTGGGCAGCGCTACTCCGCTGCAATCACTGGGAAGAAAGAAAACGGTTTGAAGGGATCTAGGAGACCAACCCGGATGCACAGCTTGTGCTTGCAACTCCGTGATACCAAAGGATGGCACGTCACATCAGCAAACCATTCCAACACTCAACACAAAATTAAGAAATGAACAGCAAAATGAGTAATCTGCATCGTGCCCCTCCCCAAAAAAGAGAAAGAAAAAGGAGTTAATTCATAAAGCAAAATACAGCACATTTCTTTGTTCAGCTGTACCTTCATGTGTCCGCACAGCACAGGTTCCCCACCTCCAGCTCATGCATCTCAGGATTTTAGTCCAAATGGAAAGTCCGTCATTCACTCTCACACCCTCACACGCACGCACGCACGCTCGCACACCCGTACACGCACACCACACCCGCGCTCTCGCTCCCCAACACGCACTGCCTGGAACCGCTCCGAGGATTTTAGAATTTCCTCTTGCTAGCAGATTCCTCCCTCCCCTCGCATCCACTCCACCCCGTTCTGTAATTAGGCTTAACAAGAGCAATTAAGAAAACAAACTCCTCTCCGCCTGGTGGCCTGATAATTCTGATTGTCATAATGTATTAAGATGTGTAAGCCAGTTTAAAATAAAGGTAAATTGCGACATTACACAAGAGCCAGTTTGCACCTATTTTTACTGCTTTTATCATAGGGATGATTAACATTCAGCCACGCCTTTAATTTAAAACACAAACCACAAAACTCACATCTGAACAGCAGAACTCAGAATTGTTGCTTTTGGACCAACTGGACTATTTTGGTTTTTCTCTAGTTTATTAGCGGGCAGCTCCTTTCTCCTATGCACAGCAAACTCCATAGAAACGTTATTTTTCTTTTTGGAATTACGTAGTGACCCCAAAAATCTAAGATGTAAAATCAAGTTTAAATGCATCTTGTGGCTTTACAGGCGTCCACATATCAATAGATTGTAATTGTTCCTTTTTCCCCGCCTGGTGTCTAATGGCACGATACAGGAGACAAAAGCCTCTAAAATTTTCTGATGGTTTTTCCATCCACTTTCAGTTTGCTTTCCTTCAGCAATCAGATCAAAGAAATTTAGTGTTAGAATCATCAAAAAACCAACAACTGCGGACTAACTGATTTCAGGTGGTCAGTGGAGAAACTCTGATGTCTTTTGATTTCAGTGAGCTGCAGGTCCAACCCACACAGAAAATTTACACACAGCCTGAATTCAGTTGGGAAACGTATCTAGTTCTTGTTCTGCTTATACACTCTGGGAGTGTGTAATTAAAACTGTCAACATAAAATTAGTAAACATACCAAAATCATAAGCGCACAGAAAATTAATGAGCAGAAAAGAAGACCAGAAAATAAAACCAGTTTGGCACGTGGCATGGATTCATGTTCATATGAACTGAAAAAAACATTCTGCTCCCTCAGAATAACCCGATTCACAATACCATCTGCCAACTGACCACAAACAATAAAAAAAAAAAAGAAAGAAAGAAAGAAAAAAAGAAAGGTTGGTGTTGCTAGCGCATTGTTGGAATCCTGCAGTTTCTGATAAGCTAGATATGTTTTTCTAAGTCAAGGATTTCATCTCTGCTGGGTGTCAACATTTGCACAAGAATAATTTTGGGGGTCAGAAAGACATCAGCGAATGAGATTTCAAAAGGTTTCATAAGAGCGCAGATTGCTCAAACACAGGGAAAGGAGGGTTTCAGCTTCCAGGAGTTCACTCTTCTGCTTCTTCATTCCTCCTTCTCTGAAGCTGAGTCAAAGTTCTGTAAAAACCTACAGTGAAACATGAGATTTGCAAGATAACAGCCTCACATAAAAAGCCACACTTTGCAGTGAGACAAACCCTCCAAAATGACAGTAAATGGAGACTATTATGGTGTAAATCCTAGGAGATGCCAGGCGTAGAATTGCATACAGAAACCCGGTTCTGCACTCCTGGCATACGGTGCACCATCTTTTTTTCCACCAGATCTCTTCCTCGTTCAGTGTTTAGAAAGAAGAGTGCTGACTAAAAAAGTCATGTTTCCAGATGTTTTCCTCTCCTCTTTCTCCTTGAAAGGCCCAATGCCTTATTTCTACCACAGACCGTTCAAACGGAAGACAAACCAATTTTGTCCTGTATTTTTCCACTTTGCTCATCACAACAGCAGCACTTGAATGCCTCACAAATATCAAATAACGAATAATCTGACTTTCACAATACCTCCCCAATATGCTGATGAAGGTATTACTGCTATTCTCGCTCTGCAGAAGGGGTATGGAGACACAATGACATTCATCTCAAAAGTGTATATTAATTTTGGGATGCAGAGCAGCTGATTTACTCAGTGCGGCGTATTACTTTCCATGTTCAACACAGTTCTCTCCTGGGGATCTGTGATGGCTCTGTATTTTGTAGGGCTTCACATCAGGCACCCAGGAAGATGTCAAAATTAATGCCTACCTGCAAAAGGCTTTGCTGAGGTGAACTGGCATGAATCCTACTCCGAATCACGGGCAGAAATAACACCTGGTTCCTCAGAGCGGAGCTCACCTGTCCCAAGAAGAGCAACACTTCTTCCTACCACGGCCATTTTACTTCCTTATGCTGCAGTGAATGAGATGGGGGGAAGAGGTGCCTTAAAGATAACATTTTATTACACCACCCCAATTCATCTCCCCTAGCAAGCTCGTCTGATTCCTGAATGAGGCAAGTAACCCATAGAAAAAACAGTAATTAAATGAGTAATTAAATACTGTATCATAATGCATAAAAGGATCAAATTTGGGTTAGGCAAACAAGCTAAATGCTGGAGAACTTGAGTTTGCAATTTCAGTAATGTTCTTCAACAATTTTTGTGCTGATTTTTGAAACTGCAAATAGAAAAGCAGAGATCCCATGACCTGGCATCACACCAACGCCCACATGGATCATCAGCAGAGCTGGGATATTCTGATCTGCCTCTGCAGGGAAGCGAGCAGACCGGGCTCAGAGCCACCATACGGTTGTTTTTGGCAAGGTTAGCACAGGCACTGGAAGGGACAGGACACTTCTGCTGGTAGGCTTCCCCAGGTGACATGCTGGAAGCAGAGGAATGACTGCTTTCAGGCATCTCGGTTTCATGCCAGGTTTGGTGTGGAGTTTGTTCCTCCTCATCCCTCTTCCTGTCTCTGCCCATCTTCCAGACCTCCTCTCAGACTTCTGATTGGTTTCCTTGCCCGGCAAGTCCTCTCTTTGTTCCTCCTGACCCCTCTTGAAGTTTCCCTTTCCAGTCACTCCCATTTTGCACTCCCACACCCTGGCTCCGTGTGCCAAGTCTTCTCATCAAGCCAGTTTCAGTCCCTCCCAGTTCCTCGTCTGCACTCCGCTTCTCTCCCCTCCTGATCTAAGCAAACATGGTATGCTCTCCATCCCCATCTCCCCCTGTCCAGCAGGCCTGGCCTCTGCAACCCAAGCAACAGCATGGTGTAGCCAAGCCTCCAGGCATCTCCTGGTGCTCCTTCTGCAGGCACGTAGCAGTGAGCCCAGTCCACACATTGAGCAGTCATGGTGTCAAGCCAACTGCAAGTCCTGAGACTATGTTAGTATGGCACTGAGCCCGAGCTAATAAGCCCTGGTGAGAAGCCGGATATATTAGCTTGGGCTTAGCACTGTGCTAATGCAGTCAGGCAGCTTTTGGATCAGAGCTGGCTTACATCCCACCCGCTTTTAACACCAAGCTTGCTCGTCTTCGTCTACAATAACCCATAAAGATAAATCCCTTGGTCTTGTACCAACCTTACTCTCAGTTTCCCTCCTCCCTGACACTGCTGATCTTCAGGCACAGTCTCTCCTTCTTCATAATCCCCTCCAGGTTCAGCTCTTGTCCACAAGCTTTTAAAAACAGCTCCTTTTGATGACTCTCTGGCCTCAGGACAGTTTTCAGTAAGCATGCACCAAACATGCCCTCTTCTGCTCTCATTTCAGTTTTAGGCCCAACAGCGTTCACTCACAGAAGCGAGCCATGATGCCCTTCTACAGCTCCTGAAGGGGCTTCTCTGCCAGTCATCTAGGTTGGCTTCTAGCTCAAAAGCAATTCTCCTGGGCATGGGAGTCAGGGATGGAGGTGGGGACAGGACTGGTGTGTGTCCTGGTCCTGCTCGGACAGAGACTCGATGTAAGGGAAACATGTGAGCAGATTCAGGAACCAGGGAGTGCTCCTGGTAGAGGGACGGTACTCGGAGATCCCTGACAACAACGGCCACCACCCTCCCTTGCCACATATGCTGTCCTTCCCTAGGCCATTGAACCTGTCATTCAAACTTCTGCTTCAAAAAATGGGAGCTGTCATGGTGGAGATTATTTTTCAAAAGAAAAGTCGTCACACTCTTAATGTTAGCAACACAATTTTTGACATCGCCAGGAAGCTGGAAATGGCAGAATAGATTTTGGGGAAAAATACAGCCTGAAGAAAATAAAATGTAAGAAACAACTGAGCCAGGAATTTAGAATTTGGTAGATTTATAAGCACCTAAAACTGGGATCTCCTAATGCAAATGGTCTGTCTCTGTTAGCAACAGGTGACGCTACCAGTCCTGCTTATACTAGAGATCAGTTTCCTGAGAGTATTTTTAGGAGGATGTTATTGAACATTCTCCTTTGTATGAGAATGAGAATATTACCATTACACACAAATCACATTCAAAGCATGTGGATAGATTTAAACTGTGTTTCTTTGGCCTGCTATTCCTCTTTCAGTGGCCCAGGCCAATGCACTTGAATTGTATTCATAATACAACATGGCAAGGACGCTCCCGTTCCAAGAAGTTTACGTAAAGTGCTGCTTTTCATATGCTAAATCCTAAGGGGCAATGGAGACAACAAAAATGCTGATGCTACTATTTTTCATCACTGTTAAGATTTACAAAATAAACAAGTGACTATCTAATTGCAGTAGTTCGCTGTAATAAAAACCAGATCCTTAAGTGACTAATCTCACCACCAAATAATTTTTTTTTTTTTTTAAAGATTAATTTGCAGCAGTCTGTCCTGGCACACCCCTGATCTAAAATTATTAGTGCTACGTGCACACAAATCAGGCAACAGGGAGTAAGGGAAGCTTGCAATCAGACCTAATGTCTTCCCTTCCTCTCAGCCCCCAGTACAGGACAGCCACTTCCTTTCTACAAACGCTTCGCTCAGATCTGTACACAAGACAGGCCACATCTTCCGGGGAGGCTCAAAGTCTTTGCAGACGCACAGTTGCCTTCAAAGCATCACTGGAAATCTGTGTGGGAAGACTCTGAAATATTAAAACCATCCTATACTCTTTTCTTCTAAGCCAACAACAAATCCTCTCTAAACTTATCTATCACTTCTCTGTTCACTTTATTCTGGGCTGCAGAATATACTTTCTGACTACTGAAAAAGATGCAGAAATACATAAGCTGCACCACATGTGCAAAGGAAAACAACAGAGAAAATCTATATGTCCTTTCCAGAAAGACAGTTGTCTTCCAAAACATTAAAATTATGCATAAGCTTTTCCTCTATTACCAAAAGCAGGCAAAAAGGCAGCTGATGTGAAAATATTGCGCTTCAAAATGTAGCTTATCTGTCCTAAATTTGAAGTGACTTACTTTTTGGATCAACACTCCATTACTATCTTGCCTGATTTTCTTCTCCCAAAGGTAACTCTTGCCCTCTAGCAGGTTCACAAGTTATTTAAGCCATGATCTTCAGTCTTAAGAAATCCCCAGCTGAAAGTTTGCTACAGCACTCCTAACCACAGCCCAGCAGCGAGCAGGACGCGACACTGCTCTTCCTCGCGCGGCACTCAGGCAGCCAGCCCGTGCTTGCCAACTACAGATGAGAAATAGTCATGTTTTCTCAGTCTCCCCGTTTCTAACCTGAGAGCTACCCTGTGCAACGAGATGACTTTCAGAAGACACATCCTTTGTAGCCTCGCCTTGCTACCAGATGTCCTCTGCAGCCAGTTCATGGCTTTCATTTTGTATTTCGCAATATCTTAGCATTTTTGGTAAAAATTCACAGACTACTACTACTGAAAAAAGTATGTATTATTTTTAAAGAAGGTGGAGAGTCCAGAAGATCTAATCTCAGTTAAATCCTCTGAATTTCTCTCATTGCACATTTCTTTCTCACTGTCAAAGCCAAGCTTTTGCCAGTCCCATGTATAGATAACTGGATCCCTTTGAAATGCGGTCAAGCTGACAAGGTGTGGGGCGGTATGATCGAGATGCTATTTCCTTGAAATATCTTGCATGTTTGTGGTGTGTTAGGACACTAGAAGAGCGTAAATTATCACAACTCACTGCGCAGACAGAAGAGTACCCTAACAGCCCTTTGGAGTCTCCTGATCCGTTTCTGAGGATGGATGCTGTAACCCCACAGATAACAGCGAGGCTGGGTAAACTGGTTTAAGTCTAGTGAGGATCTAAAGACAAACAGGTACCAGAAATTCAGTATGTGTGCTGGTTACTGAAACATACAAGACAAATGGAAATATTTTTTTCAGATTAATTTACATAAAAATCTAGATTTGACTTTTGGATGTACAGTAAATGTGATTTTGCAAATCACTGAGTCAAAGAAATCCAAACAAAATCCATCTGCACGCTTATAAACATGTAAAAGTGTTTAAGGGACACAATATGTTAAAAAAATCAACAATAATGGTTAGTCCATGCTTCCAATTATATTCTTTCTTCAATTAGTCTTGAAGAAACTAACACCTCTATTAATCATTTCAATTAACTCCACGCACCACATGACATCCGCACCAGCAGCCCATATGTTGCGTTCCAATCACCCAAATATTAAAGCCTTTTTAATTGATTGATCTAAAGAACATTCAACAGGCTCAAGGTGGCAGCCAGCCAGGAAATCCCAAAAGAAGATGACAAAAAGGTGGGGGTGCTAAACCAGCTTCCCAATTTGTTTTTCCTCTTCCTCCAGGGTTCACTAAGTTAATCCAATCACAGCCCATAAAGCCCCTTTTTAATAAAATAAATAAATAGATAAGAGAACACACATGTTGGCTTTCCCCCAGAGAAGCCCCCTCCGCTAAACCCGGAGAGCCATCCTGTTAAGAAAGTGCCGCATAGGAGGGTGCATTTTTTTTTTTATCCGGCAGAAATATTTAGCTTGGCCGCCCGCCAGGGAATGCTGAAAGAATAGACTGAATTAGGGGATTTACCTTCCACGTGTTTGGCACGCGTCATTAGAGGCTCTGAAGAGCTTGACTCTTTCGCTCTCTCACTCTCTGTTTTTTCTCTCCCCCCCCCCCCCCCGCCCTCCAACCCCAACCACCACCACCGGAGCTTTGATGCAGAGAATAAAGTATGAGCTACAAGAGCAGCTGATGTGTTGCGTTTCTAAGTGTTGGCATGGTGGCTTTTGTTCTGTCGAAGAAAAACGATGCCCAGTTTCTGAAGGTACATTTTTTTGGTTATGATTCCAGTCAGGTATGGGGTGATATATTTCAAAAGCATTCGCTTTAACGAAGAAAAAAAAGCATGCTATTTTTCTTTCTCTCTTTTCCTAAAAAAAAAGGTTTTGAAGTTTTCTGTAGGCAGATTTAAACTTGGAGAAAGTGGCTTAAAAGTAAATTCCTTAAGCGAAACTCCAACCACTGAGTATTTTAGGAGCTCGTTTGAAAGGCTGGTTTTGTAACAATAACCCATGAATCGCTCTGTCATTTGACTTTTATATGCTGTCATGTGGACTTACGTTATTTTAAAAACCACTTTTTTACGTAAGTACTTTGGTCCTGCAAATAACTCTTAAGATCTATAACCAGAACACATCAGTCAAGATGGTTGGTCCATACCTGAAGTAACCCATGCACCTTCCCAGAGTTTCTAATTTGTGAAGGGAAAGATAACATTGTGTGTTAGCCTCTGCCCCCCTTAACTTAAAGGGGGGGGGGGTGCCTTTCACCCCAGTTTCCAGCTGAATAAAAGCATGGAGGCCCTTAAACCAACAGTAAATGCAAACGTTTGTGTCTGGCACACATGCCAACACTGTTTACAGGGCAGAGTTTCGCAGAACAACTCGTGGTGCAAACCAACACCCATCCACTGAACCGGTGTGAGCACCGACCGGAGAGAGCCCCGCCGCAGCTGCCTCTGCCGTACAGTTTCGTCACAGCCTCGGATAAATATAGGCCCTATTCACACATGGGTTTTATCATTATTGATTCAAGCAAATCAGTTTAGAAGCTATTTGTTGACATGCTTACTCAAAGCAAGGTTCAAGCAGGGTTTCTGAACCAGTGCTGGCTGTATCGTTATCCTGTCTGAGCTTGCAAATAAATCTGGGTCTGACTTTGGTTCAGCTAAATTCATGTCACCAGATGACAGCACGTGATTTTTCATCTCTCTTTCAGTAAAACCAGTTCATTGTGCCCTGTGTGTCAGGGGGGCTACAGAAAAGCAACTGAAGGGATAGATATCAGCCCAAACTGAAAATACAATCTCGTAACCCCAACTTTGGAAAGGTACTGAGGACCATCTCCTCGACGAATGTCAAACACCTCAGCTGTGGGGACCTCCTCATAGCTGACGAGCAGGCCCATAGTTTATCGCTTCTTAAATAAATCATTCATAATTCATAGCCAGGTTGAAAACCACATAAATAATGAGCTCTCAGTATTACTCAGCGGAAAGTGAGAACTGGAGTTTTCCACCCAAACCCGTAAAGGCTGACAAGCTCAGACATGTTTGTGTGATCTCCTTCCTGGACCCCACGTTTTTAATTCAATTTAAAGAAAGCCAGGCAGCCACTTCCCCTCTCTCTTTTAAGTAAAGATGTTAACATCCGTGCTAATAATACAACTACCCCTTCTCTTATCAAAGGCTTCAGCAATTGCAGAGGCTTTCTTTTCATCACAAGGAAAAAACTGCAAAAACAAAGCTGCCTAGTTCTGCTGCTGATGGGGCAGGTTTGGCTCTACGTGCTGCACGGATGCCAGCCCCTGGCTGAAGCACTGCTTTAGGTTTCCAGTAGAGCGTCTTTGCTGGTAATTGAATCTCCGAACCACTGGCCCTACAGCGCTCGACTATGGCACACCAGTAGCAGTAGGGACTGCAACAGATTATTCCCCACTGGTTGTTTCCACTTTATCAGAAAATGGAGTAAGTGTTCTGGACTGACAGTCCCCAATGGGATCATTCCTCTGCAGAAAGACTGCAGGTTTAATAGGAAATAATTATGAATTAAGGTGCGGGTGCCGCAGGCTCGCAGTGCGCGACAAAGCACCACGGGGCAGCACGCACTTTTTGGTACAAACCCGTAAGCGGAGGCGTTTAGTGCTCCCCCTTCCCCTGGCACAGGGCACTGCCTTCCTGGAAAATGCCCGCCAACGCAGAAGTTGCGTTTCTGTTGTCTCTGGCCTCCCTCACGTACGATCATGGGAATATCTGGGTGCCCGCGGCCGGGAACGGCCTGCCTGCTTTGCCTCTTGAGCGGTTACAGTGAGGCCAGCCCAGTTTCAGGATTGTGACTGGCATTTTGAAACTTGGGCCAAACAACAGAGAGCACTGGCCTGACAATACCAGTTCAGTGGCAAATTGCTTGATGTATTTGCCATCATTGCAACAAACTCACTGTGTTTAAACACAGTCTGCGATGCTTATCGTATTTACAGGTTAAAAAGATGGCCTTTGTAAGGGAAATAAAAGAGCTCTTTTTTCCCCCTGTACGTCTCCTCCCTCCGTGTTTTTAATTAAAACCACGAACCAACACATGTATCCATCCTTCCGTCTGTAATAGTTTGGGATTCCACTCTCAAATACTACGCAGATAAAACGAACCTTTATGCGTTAGCGATGCGCAGGGCAGTAAATTCTCCTCTCCAAACCTGCCATCTTCATTAAAATCTTATTTGCTTGATAATCTCCTTTGATCGCTAAAGTTATAAGAAGCCCCCTCCTCTTCTTTTGATACTATCAGTGTAGCTTTTGACCGGAGAGCGTGATGAATTAAATGTATGACAGATATGACAGGTGAGGAGTGCTTGGAGAGGGCTTAAACAGCAGGGATAAGACAAAGCCTCCATTTAAGAACAAAACCCCTACCCGATGGCTAGCCCGTTAATGACCAACCACTCTATTTGTCCTGGTGGATGAGGAGCAAGCTGATACTACAGACAAAGCTTTGTTAGCCACTGTTCTTCAATCAGGCCACACAACCAACTAATTGAAATGCCTAATTTCCCCCCCTCCCCTCAGGATTTGATATACAAGCTAGGGGGTTTGTAGGTATACTCATTTTTTTATTATTTTTTTTTTTTCCCTCTGTAATGTATTAATTCAGCCACCCACAAGTTTACAGCTGGACTAAGTGGAATTACGGCATATAAACCTGAAAATCTATCTGCAGGGATCCAGTTAAGCCCTGCAGAGAGACAAGTCCAGCAATACAAATCCAAGGAATTTTGGAAGTCAATCCATTAGGATTACTAGGCCTGTGATTTTGGAAGTCGCAGGCTCAAAATATGGAAGCGATGAACTCTCAATCTTCCTTCATTTTAGCCTCTTTTCAGAGGACTTGTTGACCCCATTTTTTTTCCTATTAAAACACATTGATAAATGTGGACAGAATTATATTTTTTTTCCACTATATTTACCATGAAGGAAGACAGGAAAATATCTGTTTTCCTGAACTGATGGTTAACAGGCCCTTTAAAATTTCGTATGTATTTTCCACATATTTAAAGTTGCCACAAGCAAACTCATCACCCTTCTTGTCAACTAAAGACCCCTCTCCCCCTCTTTAAAGTTCATGTTAATTTTCAGCACGCTGTGCTGTACCTAAACAAGGAGTTTTGGGCTCTAGTTACTTTAAACTACAGGCTGCCTCCCAGAGGTGGAGAAATCTCTGTGCCTCCTCCAGACCAGGATTATATTCTCGAGGGGCAGTCTCTCATTTTAGCCTACCAATCTGTGGTTAGCAGAAGGCCAGCAGTTTCCCAAGGTAGGTGCCAAAGCGACATTCATGGTTAAACTCAACTGTTGAAGAAAAGAAAAATTAGATTACAGGGATGCAGCAACGAATCTGACTTTATCATTGTTCCGGAGATACGGAAAAACACTAACTGAAGCAAGAAGAGTCTTCACTTTCAGAAGAAATTCAGTTTTTATCTTTGTTCCTTCCTGTCCTGCCCTGGCAGTGTGCTGTAGCTGAATCACAGGTGCTGGTATCAGGAAACCTGTGTTCTATTCTTAGCTCTGCCACAGGCTTCTTACGTGGCTTCTGGCATGCCTTGTACCCTCTCCGTGCCTCAGTTTCCTTATATAAAAATGCAAATATTCCTACCTATTTCAGAAAGAGTGTGGTCTGGTGGTTTAAACCACAGAATCAAGACATCCGAATTCGCAAACTGAATACAGTATCAATTTCTGCTGCGGCTTTGAAGCAACTATCCTTACCTACCCAAGGGGTCAGCTTCCTCTGGAAAATGTTGAGTGGCCAAAACCCAGGTTTCCCAGTAGAATATGTGTGCTGCTTTTCAAGTGAGTGCTATTTCTGGCTGGATGAGAGCTCAGCGTCACCTTGCACTGAGAGCGCTTACCTGGAGCGCAAAATAAAAGATGGTCCAAGCTATGGCCAGCAAAGCTTTTGGGAGCTGCTCTCACTAGAAGGCTATGGTGACCGCCTCTCCAAGCAGTTGTCCCCAGGCCACCCAGCAGAGCTGGCCTGACTCTGGCCCAGCCATTATGGTCCTAATTCATGTGGAGGCGTAAGGCTGAAGTCCCAAATCTTCACCAAGTGGGACAATGGGCTGTGGAAACGATAGCCTTCCCCTTCCCCGGGGAGTACTCTGTAACTTTTGGCTATTCTGCAGCAAACCAGTGCGTCTCTCACGCTCTCTCCTCCTCCACTTTTTCTCCATGAAAAACTCCCCAAAGTTTTGAGTCCGTTCCACTCAGAGTAAGTAGCAATTTAAAAACTTTCACAGGGCAGAAAAAGCATTTCCTGCCTGGCTCTGTCTCACGGCTCTCTGGCTCACTGGACACTTGCAAAGGTTAATTTAATAATGCTTAGATATCCATAATATGCAAAGTCCCAGACAAGTGATAAGTGTTTATGAGGCATAAAAGGGTCATTCAGAAAGAATAACCTTACAGAAATCCAGAGGAAAATATTGTTAACGTCGTAGAAACATGCGTTTCTTCACTATGGACTCCAATAAAGCTAGGCAAAGTTGTTACCTTTACTAACCTTGTACTGAGAAAGGCAGACTGATTTTTAGGAAAAGACCATAGGGATTCAGATCAATGAACTGGGCGGGGGTGGGGGAGAAGCCCAAAAAGCGTGAATCTGGGGTATTTTGGTATTGGACATGCAGATATGAATGGAAGCTGCGTTTTTGTAGACAGCTTTCCAATCTCCCTATTAGATATAATGTTATAGTCTTATTACACATGTTGCCTACTAGACGTGCTCTGACTTTTATAGATGTCAACCTCATTTCTTAATTCAAGCCATTTGTCTCTTGTGATCTCTGTGCCTCTGGGTTAGAGTTCCAACCAAAGAGGTGAGCCAGCTCAGATCTGCAGTGCAGCCATAAAATCCTCCGGCGCTACATCCCCAAAAGCTGCTGCTGCCCTGCAAAAAGGCCTGGATTTTGTCTGTCCGCAGCTCAGCACCCCAGAAAGGACATTTTGCAGAAGGGCTCGGTGGACATCCAGGAAAACTGCTTTCAGGACCTTATCTGAAGGACAACACTTAACTTTCACCACCTGGGCCTGGCCCCTGAAAGGAAACAGTCACACTCAATTATTGTCTTTTTTGAGACAATTACTATTTAATCAAACCTCCAGCTGATATTAACTGGTGGAAAAAAGGCTATTTTTAGTCAGGACAGTGATTCCCCCTCACTCCTTTCATCTATGAGTAATGTATTTCCTTTTGCTCTCAGTACCACAAACCAGTCCACACCAGATGCTCAGTATTAGGTAAAATTAAAAATGTGGGCATCATACCCTTTGAAAGATGCTTTGAACTCAAATTAATATACCTAAACCCACTATTTAAATTAAAGATATCCTGTCTCTCTGCTGTGTAGTTTTCCCTTTTATCAGAAGGGGAATTTTAGTCCATTTAGAGGTTTTTTGGTTCAGCTCCACAGACCACGCTTTGACTTAACAACACATTGTAATTTCCTTTTAGCCACAAGAATAAAGGAAACGTATAGAAGCAACACCATAATCTTGTCAAGCACCCTCTTTCGTTTCCCTGAACAAGCCTGTTTGAGAAAATGTGAAGCCTAAGATTTTTAAGATGTTATCTGGAAGAGGTTTAGATCATGGAATACTTTTATTGAAAACAGACATATGTATTTTTACGCATCTACTGATGTACCCACACGCATAAAATATATGCCTACTAAATTCTTTTATGGACACGAACAGAGCAGTCTGCAACCTGTAGAGGTTTTGCAGAGTTCAATCCCCTTGCCTCAGCATTTTTCCTTTTCCAGACTTCTTCCCCTAATCCGCGCGGGTACCACCCGAGAAAGCCCCACCAATTCTCACACCCAGGGAAGTAACAAGTGGGGAGCGGCTGTGCCCAGACTCCCCTGTGAGCACGGCTCTCCAGCTGCTGTCAGAAGCAAAAACGTGGAGCAAGGTAAAATACAATTTCTCACATGCCTTATGCATATATAAGAAATGGGATCCTGCATTACTTGTGCCATTTATTTGCACCTTTAATCTTTTTCAGAATGCAATGGCTTAAATGCAACTGCTCCACTTCTGGAGAGCTACAGGACTTGATGCAGCCTGCTGAACATACTCAGACTTTATATTTTATAAGCAAACACCGTCCACCTTCACATTCAGTCTGTCCCCTCGTAATGTCACCCTTGATGTCACCACTGACAACACTCAAGAGTACAGGCAGAGGTGTAAGAGCTGCCTTTGGTGCTGAGCCATGGAGCTGCGAGTGCAAGGGCAATGGGGACCTGGCCTCGTTTGAGGTCCCATGGGGCCGCGAAGCGTGCCCTGATGCGCACCGCAAGCCCCGGGGGCACCCACGCGTGCTCTGGGGGCACCCAAACCTGCATGGGACGCTGCTGCCTCTGCAGACCCTGAGGTCTCGCTCAGTCCCTGGCAGCTTCGCTGACGTGCTGGTGAGGCAACGGAGGGCAGCCCAGCCCTGGCCACAGCACGGGGAGAGGGACCTGCCAGGAGAAGAGCCAGCCACCGGGCTGGAGAAAGTGATGCTGAACCCACTGTGCTGCGCGAGTGGAGAGGTATTAGCTGGCAGGGCTAACGATGCCAAGAAAACATATTTTGGGGCAAAGCAAAGGGGCAAGTTAAGCATCTGCGAGTTCTCTCGGCGCGGGTCAGACAGTGACAGTAAGGCAGTTTATCCCCAAGAGCTTTCTCCTCGCTGGAGGTGTTGAGTTAACCGGTGCTGACCTCCCATTGACCCACCGGCAGTGTTTGGGAGCGCTGGGCGACGGCGGCAGGCAGGAAGCCCTTCTCCCAAACAGCGCCCGGTCGAAATACCACCCCGAAAAGCCACAGCGGAGGTGACCCCAGAGTCAGCAACCCAGCCCCGTCCGGCACAGAGGACGTCTCCCTTCACCCTCCTGGGGTTTCATCCATCTTCATTTGCTCTTTCTTGCTGCCATTTCCTCTGACTTTTCAAACTTGGGACACTGGTAGCTATTATTCATTCTCTCGTTTCTTACCAGCCGCACAGCAAAGAGCTGCAGCTTTCTGTCAGTAAATACCACATCAGTGCTTATTTAGCCACTATTTTAATCACTGGTTTTTGTCTGCTCAGGTATCTCTTGAGCAAAAGCAGGTTTTACCGCGTTATTACAGTTCAGATTTCTAAGAGAGAAACATCTCAATGCAATTATTAAACACCACTCTGGGTAGCCGCAAAATAACTTGCTGATGAAAACTCTGAATAGGAATGAAAATATAACTGAGGTATGAAGAAAGTAACCATCCAAACCATTTGAGGTTAAGCAAGTATGAACAAACATCTTCACTGTGCACCCTTTTTGTCTATAAAAAGGGTGAAGAGGTGAAGCAGCAGGATTTACCCCTTCCACCATGAACAATGGTGTAAACACCAGAGGCTCTCCAATTTCCAGCTATAACAAATCATTTAGCTCTGGGTAATTCCAATAATTTTAGTCAGCAAATTGCAAAACTGCGTAACTTGTACTCAGTTGACATCAATTTGAGTAGTCTTGTTCCCACGTCTGGTTAAGAGGAGACTGATAATAATATATTTTCATTTCGCAGTGGGGAGAGGGACAGCTAGCCCTTCTCCTCTCCACTTCTGGGTGGTTCAGGAGGGATGGGGAAGAAAAGGAGGTGTTGAGGGGGAGAGAATTGGGAGAGAGATGGAAAAGCAAGCAGGAGTCCTGGTAGCAGATCTGGGCATGGGATCATGTTCTCTGCTCTAAGAACAGACCCCAAAACTCTCATATCTGAACCCTCCTCACCAAATGTGAGAAGGCAGGCTGTCCAGCTTGCGTTAGTGGACGACAATGGTGGGGAAGGCATACAAACGTGCAGCTGGTGACAGGAATTTCTCAGCTCAACAGAAAAGACAGAGAGAGTCAGAGATTTTGCATAAGAGGAAGAGATCGAATGACTTCCCCAGGGTTTCACTGAAAGCAGGCAGCAGGGACAGGAGCTGAACCCACGTGTCCTGAATCACAGCCCTTCGTCTCAATCACAAGACCCCCCTTCCTCTTGTATGTTTTGTGCTATCTAGGGTAATCAAGAAAAAGACTGCCTTGCTCTCCTAAATCAGGAATTGAATTCTAAACCTATAAATCACCTCAAAAATTTGGATGTCTTGATGGAAAGGCAGCGGGTTCCAAAGAAATGACAAATCTCGCTATTGCTCCGGAAGGAGGGTGTCATTTCCTATGCTGGTCACCCGTGTTGAATCAAGATCAATTTAGACGGCAATAGGTTAGAAAATTTTCCTAGAAAAGATGCAAAAGGGCACGCCTACGCCATGCAGCGTGCTCTGCTGCAAAGCTCACAGAGCCAGCTCCAAGCCTGCTGACTGTGGCAGCGCGTAGTGTCGTGAGGCGCATCGCCGTGTTGAGAGAGTGAGGCAGACAAGTTAGCAGCTAAGTTAACAAACCTTACAGCTCAGAAAGGCACACAAATGTAAGTCCAGGGACATACTTACACTGTTTATAAGGCTACCTCAATCACTGCTCACACTCTTGAAGGCCACTGAACCTTGTTCCATTACGCAAGGCAAGCGTGATCTTTCTTGCTTTCTGGCTTTGCCAAGGTTGGGAAAGGATATGGTTGTGCTGTATAAATATGCTGTGGGGTAAACAGTGAGGAGCTGTTTCTTGAGCCTTTTCAGATGAAGATTTTCACAGAAGAAGAAAAGTGATCTGCGTAGATTTGGGCCAGGAGTTCTTTAGTCTGAGAGGGGCTTTTCCGTCACAGTGGTGAGGCAAAAATTCCTAGCCTTGCTAAGACAGGCCTTGTTCATTAGTAAAATGATTTTTTAATGAAGTTGCCTCTCCCATCAGGAGACTGAGCTAAGTGACCAGGAGACCTCCTCTAGACTCATCTTTTGTAGGAAATCTTCTAAGACATTTCTAACAAATACCACAGTGGTCTAGATATTCGGATACTTCCAGAAGGATGAAATAGTACAGCATTATGCATACATTTTTCAGAGTAGACCATACATAATAAAACAAAGCAGAATTTTCCACCTTTGGAGAAAACGCTACCTGACTGAGTCGTATACATGCACATGCATGCCCATGAACACACACTATTTTCAGTATCAAGACTATCTTCAAGCAATTTCTCACTCCCAAAATGCATTTATTTTATGTAAAACAGATGCATGTCTTTGGGGTAGGCTTTGTCTTTTAGTCTTATATTGTGAACATCCCTTTTAATTAAAAAGGGAAACACAAATTTCCTCGTCTTGTTCCAAGCCTGAAGCCTACTAGCACAAGCAGCCATCTGCAGATTCAGCTGGGACCCCTTGCAACATGCCACAATAAGTCTGCTGGTTCACGAATTCAGGATCTTTGGACAGGTATAAATCAAAGTGGCTCCACTGAGCTCTGCCCGTGTACACTCGCCATAAAGAAGCTGAAGTAGTAGTGATGTATGCAGCCCAAGTTCCTTAAGTCAGTCCTGAAACTCCGTCACAGATTGCTACATTAGTACTATTTAATACCTGCATAGCTGATGAGAATGGCACCCTTGATGGCACCACCTTTTGAAGTGGTGCTGTGCCTCATGGGATGAAGAACAACTAAATGAGAAAAGTGCAAATGTTACAAATTGAGATTACCAGACTGCACTAGAAATGTGGGGGTGGAAACACTGAATGATCCTTAATGCAAAATAATTCAGACCCATCTTTCTAATTATATATATCTTTTAAAGTCTTCCCTTTTCTTCCCGTACCCAACTGAAGGCGGAAGCAAGCATTTCCTTTCCTGACGATGGAAGTGATACCAAGTATTATGTTAGTATTAAGCGAACCTCCTCCCATCCATTTCTGTCGAGTTAATGTTGTCTGGTGCGATTCATAAAAGCGGGCTCCTCAGTTCCAAGAAACGAAAGCCTTGCAAGTTTAGAGACACAATTGCCTCGGGCTCCTCCTATGGTTGACCAGATAGAGTATCTTTCAAATGGACTCAAAGAAACACATTTTCACACCTGTCAGGCCTAGATTAATATCCCTGCTAATTGCACTTTAAGAATGGCCAATTAGTTCTAGTTATAGAAGCTTTGATAGCGTAAGGGGGAGAAGCAGCCTGTTACCACCATCAGGACTTACTGTTTCCCAGAACAGATTTGCATCCCAAACTGCACGTGCCTCAGCGGCTGGACTGGAAGCCCTGCTGCACACCACTGCAATGATGCCTGTATCCCAGCCCTTAATGGCGATGGAGACAGCAGAGGTGACCATGATCCTAAAAGGAAAATAAACTAGGACCATGCTGAGATTACAAAGCCTAATACCCATTTTCAAGCCAGAAGCAGTTTGCTGAAATTTCCTAATTATCCCAATTTATTTTCTGTCTAAGGTAAAATCTCCTTTTTGCTTTAAAGGCACGGCACTTCATTTGTAATAAAAATCTTGCTCCTACAAGGGAAAAAAATGCCCAATAATGTTGCTGAATTTGCAAAAGGGGGATAAGTAAAGTTCTGTCCTTGAAAGCAGCAGCCTGAAGAGTGACAGCTGCAGTGCCAACACCGCTGGTTGGACGCTTGAAAACAAGTCAGGGACCAAGGGTTAGTCCAGCCATCCGAACGTGACAGGAAGGCTAGTTAATAAACACCAACTAACCCCCTCAATTACAGCAATAAATTGTTCAATTGGTTAAATGTCCACAGATTCTGCCCCAAACACCGCTGTGAACTGTTTAATTAGCAAACTCTTGCATCACTGGACAAACAGATCCTTGGCGAGAGCCAGGGGTGCTGGCGCCCCGCGCCACTCGCCTTCGCAGGGCTCACCTTCACGCCGCGCAACCCGCAACATCTTAACAGCTCCGCAGATTATTCATTCATCACTGCCTATTTTTCAAAATAGAATTAAGACTGTAGGGGCCAAATACGGCTCAATCACCATTCTTTCCCCATCAGTTTTCTGTATTTCGATAAGGCGCCCCACAAATTACAGCTTCTACCTGCCCAGAGATTAGATAGCTGTGCGCGCAATACGGAGTTATGCAGCACAAGAGATACCGAGACCTGGAAACTGCATGCACTACAAAACAGATCTGCAGACTAAAAGCCAGCAGGGCTATTTCTTGAAAATATTTAACATGTTAAATTTGGGATTATCTCACTAAGAGCTAAAAACATTCGAAGCCTTGTAAAACGACTTATCATCCCGAGCACTGCTGGCTATGAAGGGTATTTTAGAGTGTACCCATGAGGCATATGCCACTGTAACATTAAAAAATTCTGATACAAAAAAAAGGTTTTGGTAAAAGCTATTTTACAAAAAAAAAATTATTTCAGGTGAACACAGCAACAAGTTTAAGTTGATCACGGAGGATCAATTCAGAGTTAAAGACTCAAGTAAGTTGCCTTCATTGGACCTTTGTTCACTTTGATGAACCACTGATTCTATATACTCCCTTACTAAACAAAAACGACACACTGATGTGGAGGAAAAAATGTGGGTTTTTACTTTTTTTTTTAATATTAATTAGATCCATTTACCAGGAATTTCATGTCTGAAAAACAACCAGTCAAAGGAGATAAGTACTATTTGTTATGTTTACACAATGAGAAGAAATTGCATTTTCCTTGCTGAAGTCTTCTCAATGAACTAAAACAGAGGTAAACTTATCACAGTTGGGAGTAAAACACATAGAGTGTTTGCCTGTGGCAAGCTATCAGTCATTGCTCCCTTTCTCTCTAGCAAAAGTATTTATTTGGAAAAGGGCTGTAGGCAGAAATGTTCATTTAGAACCAAATTTTGTTATAACATTGAGGAAATCTACCATTTTGCACTTCTGCCTGAGAGGTCGAGCCTGGATCCCCAAAGGATGTCTGAAGGACAGACAGGCAGTTCAGTTTATTGGGGAGGGAGGGGGTTGAACCATGTCCCATCCTCCACTTTGCAAAAATGCACAAATCATACCATCGAACTGAACTGGGGATGCTTCTGGCTGAGCTTCGTGGCTCCTGGGAGTCCCCTCTCTCCTGAGCACTGTCTTCTCCCAGTGAGCCACTCGGAGAGTCCAGCACCTAACTCAGCCTTGAAGACCTACCACAAGGGTTCAACTTTGAAGACCTACCACAAGGGTCCAACCGGTAGGTTGAGTGGTGTGTTACTGCCTCACATTTAAGGACATAAATGGTCTTACTTGATTTAGCACATACATCTTGCAGAGCTAGGCAAAGCACATGCTTAAATTTGGATCCACAAGACGACTTCTCTTGACTTCAGTGGTCACCGGGTCAATCTTGTACGGAGTAATTCTTTAATCTTTATGATGCCAGACCCAGCAGAGAAAAAAATGCTGCAAAGAGACGCTTCACTGCTAACAAATTACATTAGTTACCTCATGTTTGTATGTGGTGCTTAATGTTAAAGAAAATAGCTCTGTTAAATCAGGACCATTAGAAGCTGTGTACTCACTTAAATAGCTTGCTGGGTTTTAGTACTGGTGTCTCAGGAGCGGATAGTTTAGAACTACTTTCTTTTTTCTTTTTCTTTTTTTTCCACAGTTTTGTAAGTGCAAAGCAAATTAACATCTCTGACAAGTCTCGGGGTCTCAGGACAGGCTTTCAGTTGACATCGATTAGCATGGCCCCACTGAATTAAATAGACTGAAGCAATTCAGGCCATTGAGAATCCACGGGGGCAGGGTGGGGAGAAACTGCAAATTAGGAAAAGAATAGAGAACACAATACCGGCACTGATGTCCTGGCACACAGGCTTTTATTCTGGAGATAGTTTACAAGCAGTTCATAACCTTTGGACTCCAGACAGTCTGTGGAACCAACTGAGGAGGTTCACGATTTGGTCTGAACTTTCCATCCAGCCCCGGCACTGTCAATATTTGGAAGGTGCACTGGAACTCATAAAGTACTTCAGAAAATGGATGTTAGTGAAACAACAACAACAACAAAAAAAACCCCAAAACTTGCATTCATAAAGTCATTTTAGACTTTATTACTTTAATCCAAAAAGCTATTAAGGAAATAAATATTTGTAACTTTGCTATGCTTAAAAGAGGACTTTCCCAGCAAAACAGCTAATGCATTTCTGTTTAACAAATATAGAGTCCAAAACCAGTCTCTCATTCCAGATTCCTAATTTCAGACTCACTTCGAAAATTGCGATTTATAATCTTAAACTTTCTGCAGTTAACAGAATAATTAATACAAATGGTCCAAGTGTGATTTTTCTGCCTAAGAAAAAAGTGACTGGAGAATTCACAAAGCAAAATCATCTGTGTTTCAAGCCTGTTGATATTTCATTAATCTGTTTAAAATATCTTCACTTCTATTTCATTCTCCATTAGAATATCATATCAAACCATACTCATGCATGAACAAGTCTGTCAAGAAAAAAATGATTTTAACAAAATAACTTCAGGCTACAAATTAAGGTTTTGCTCTTTGATAGTCATTCTAAAAGACTAAATAAGAAAATATTTACAGCTATGTATTTTATTTCTGTGAATGAAAGATTATTAAAATACTCATTATGTACTCTAGAGGTTTTCACGACATGTTAACTAGAAAGTGACATTTACCATTAACTTATTTGACAGAGCCTTTGTGCAACTGAAGTCAAATGAAGTATATTATTAATAAAAGAGAAAGAGCTATCTTGTAATTCTCTCATCATTTTGTTCCTCACATGTTTAATGCTCTAAGTCACAGGGAACTTCATTGAATTAAATGTACTTACACCAGCCCAAGGATAACCTAAATAAAGAGGGAGTTGAATACCCAACAATGTTTTAACAAAGAATTTTTATCTGGTCAATAAAAATACCTTAAATGCATCAAATTCTCAGCTTCTGTCCTAAACAGACGCTTCTATTGTGAACAGTAGATGCTATACAGTTATAAATCCATTACATTATTCAAAGCTAACAATCACACTTGTCTGTAGAGGTAGGTCACTTAATTCATCAAGGCAGGAAAAGTTAGTCTGAAGAAATAATCACAGAGACAATTTCTGAAGCACTTAATGTATCTCCTACTAGCCATGGTCAAAAAACTGAAACACCAACTTACTCTGCCCATAACTGTGAAAAAAACCCAAAATACACTGGTTTTACTCTGGATGTGCTTTTGAGCCTTCCATGCTGAGTTCTGGGTATTTACCTGTAGGAATGGATAATTTGCTCATGCTGAACAAAAGCCTACTTTTCTTATTTCCAATACATAGAGGGGATTTCTGTTTGACATTATAAAAAAAAAAAAAGATTGTTATGACTCATCCAGAACCAGCATTTTTCCAACAGTTCAAGAACTGTTTAGATTAAAGATACTAACTCAACACATTTATAAGCCAAGATGATTGATCAAGCTGACCATGCAATGCTATCACTGCAAGAACTGTGCTTAGGTGAGAGGTCTCTCCCATATATAAAATACAAATTTTTGCCTTGGTAAAAGTTCAGAAAACAATATTATTATCCCATACACCTTATGACACGCCATTCCACAAAGTTTTCAAAGCCCCCAGCACATAAGCAAGATCCACAGAGTTTTGACTCACCTGATCTATTAGGTTTTTGCTTTGCACAGAAAACTCACAAGTTTCAGCGCTATCTTGCCCCTTCATTCACCGTACAAAGTATCTCCACACGGTAACCTCCTACATAAAGCATAATCTTGCCTCTTTCTCTCCCCTTTCTCAAAGCATGAAAGCAAAGTTACGCCAACTATCCGAAGAAGCTTTATACTGCATCAAGCACCTGTTCAGACAACAGTCAGTTAAAAAAGCAAAGTAACAGCTGAGTTGAGGTCAGCCGCCCTACGAACTTCAGGACATGTTCAGAGACCCCGCTACCCTCATCCCTCCCGTCTTTATTTGAAAATAGCAGCTCTAGTAACGTGATGCCTTCCTTCCCTTCCCTGTTTGAGCAGGCAGTGAAAGCCCTCCTGCGGTCTTCTACTCTTAAGAAGAAAGCGTTAGTCTCCAACCTGCACTACGCCTGTCTGCAGAAATAAGACAACTCATCCCACACTGATAGCATTTGTTTAAGGAGCACAGGTTCCACAGAGCTGGTTAACCATTAGCCAGCACCCGTACAGATCATATTACACTCACTATGCATACTTGTTAACATATCCTTAAATAAAATTTAGTTTAGGATGAGCACTTGGGTCAGTTCGTCTTCTCTAAGCATCACCAAAGGGTAACACCAGCTGTCCCAACATAGAACATCATGAGGCACCCTAAGCCAGCTGTGGGCACAAGCTCCTGGTTTGTAGAAACGATGGCTGTCAAGTACTTCACTTACACAACCCAAAGGTGTATTACCAGTACCAAAAACTGCTCAGAAGCAATTCACCGGCACTAAAAAGACGTGCTAGAGGTTTGCAGACTTAACAAATGTCCCTAAAACCAGTGCAAAAAAGGTTTCATTCCCATGCATTCATCCATAAGCAACCCAACTCCAGAGTCTAAAAACAGCAGCTGTCTTCTTGAAAAACAGTGCAAAGTTACCACACTTCTTCAAATCTTTTTTTCTAGAGTCTCATAAGTTACTCATGCTGGTCAAAAAGCTAGAGTGCTGCTATTACTTTGTATTAACCTAACTCTTGACAAAAACTTTAGCTGTAATGATACTCCGTCACGTCACATAAATTATTTTGCCAAACCCAAAGCATAAGATTTATTATTATGGGCTTTTATTGTAAAACCATCTAGAAGCCACAAGCAAGAGCACCATGCCAGGCATCACATAAACACACAGAAAAAAAACCTCACCACCTCAGAGAATTTGCAATCAGATAGAGAAGGGAGACCCAACGTGAAGTAAATGGCATTACCTTCACTTCACAGGACAAATGGAGTATGCATTGAGGCTGAGAAAGACTAAGCTCCTTCTCCGGCAACTTTAGACGTAGCACGGTCGCTATAACGTTGTAGGGCTTTATATGCACGCCAGGGCTCACCAGCGCCAGGACTGAAGCACGGGGGATTGTCAGTCTCCAGCAATTTCGTCTGAAACAGACGTAGGAACTGAACGCCCATCTCTCTGATGTCCTATCCACGATTTTAACAACCTCAGCTTCACCCCATTTTTACACCTATGCATCCTTCTTCTTCTTGTGACAGTTGGTGCTACCCTGTTCCTGGTTTATATTAATTCAAGATCCAAATCTAGTGCCTAGCTTTCCAATCTTTGTGGCACAAATAAGATTAATTTTTAATTTTAAGGCCCTGATTCAGCAAAACATTCAACTACATGCTTAATTCTATCCCTATTCAGTAAAGTACTTAAGTATTTGCTTAATTCTCATTTACTCCGCTGAGACTTGAACATGTGCTTAAAGATAAGCCTCTTCTTAAGTACTTTGCTGAACTAGGGCCTAAACTGTGACCTAGGAGCCAGGAAGAAAAGAAAAAAATAGATCAATAATGTCCTGTGTTATTTCCTCACAAATATTAGGCTGCTGAAAAAAAAAAAAAAAAGATTAAGAAAAAATGAAAATAAAAATCACTTTGATTCAAAGAGTACATAGAGTTAGTACAGTTGTTTTATGGGAAGAGACAAACTTTACAAAATCCTATTAAGAAATCTCTTTTAAAATTCCTTCTTTTGGCCGATTTATGTCTACAAACATGCACTATAACAATCTGGTGAGCCAACCACTCACTCTCAGTTACAGGGTGGGAATCTTAAAGTTTTTCAAGCTAAGTACTTGATGATTAAGTATAAAAGAAAATTTAGAGCAGAATCCAATTTAATGAGTACAGTGGAATAGAATTAACTTTTCTATTATCTTAATACAAAAATAATGGGAGAAATTAGGAAGATGCCAGGGAAGGCACTCCATGGTAAAAGCAAAAAGCAAAAAAAATATAGACTCTGGTATGCCACTGAGAAGAAACTGCTAGAGTTGAGTTACAGTCAACAGAGATCATGCAGACTCTGCGTAATACATTAACTTGCAAAAAAAAGTCTCATCATAGGTGGATCCTTGGGTCAGCATGGAAATAATACAAGACCAGGATCAAAGAAGCCCTTGGCAGGTAGGGGAAAATGTGTCTTCACATCTAAGATTAGGCCCAGATAGCAGAGGAAACAAAATAGTACCTTCTTTCTAAAAAGACAAATGTATTTGCCAGTGGCTTATTTTCTTATGCATTTGCCTGTCCTACCCTTATGACCCTAAATCATTCCATAAAGCATGGTTCTCCAGTGGAAACATCCTAAACTGACCAAACATGCCCTTTTTGCTCCAGGTTCAGTCTTCAAACTAAAGCTACCTTGCCTGTTTCAAGGCTATCAGCATCAATTCAACTGTCATGGCCAGAAAATACCGGGAACCTACAAGTCAGGAAAAATATCTGCAGATGAAACTTATGTTCTATTTCTTACAACAGTGCATCTCTGTCATTTCACTGGCAAAAAATCTGGTCAAGCCCAAGGACTACAATTGGAGACGTACTGCTAAACTGTAGAAAGATGCTTTCACTGTATGTGTGCCCGCGCAACTGGAACTGGATGCCCCACATGCCTCCTGCTCTCAGATAAACTGGCCCATTAGCATTTTGCCAGGAGAAGGGTCCTTTTCACAAATAAAGACCAAATGCTTCCATGTCACTGGCCGGTCTTCTGTTGGCAAGTCTTTCCTGTCAGCTGCTGCTGCTGTTCCTTCAGGAACTGCTGTTCCTCTGTAGCTGGGGTCACAGTTTTCATCTACCTTTTGATTTCTAGCAAACAGGAATGCTATTTAATCTCTACAGTTCCTAACTTACACAGATGCTTAACTTCATGCACTGTGAATGGTTCTACTGAAGCCTGAATTACAGGACGTAAAGCTAAAACATATGCTGCAGCGCCTGCAGGATTGGGGCCTAAAAACCTGAGCATTTACTAGCTATTACTCTTTTGATGGATCCATCCCACTATAACGATGGATAAAAGTCTTTATAAAAAAAAAAAGCTTTGAAGATGAGAGATACTCCATAAGTACATGTGTGGGGCAGGGGAAGTGGAAAGGGCTAGAGACACAGATTGCATTGGCCATCCTGATGTTTGCCATAGAAACCCACATCATTATTAGCAGCTGTAGGATTAAGAAGCCTACGTGGTTGAGGAGGTTCCTCATATTTTGGAGGAGCACAGCCAGATAGCCGAGGGTGCAGTTCCTCAGCTCCCACCTCAGTTTGGTCCTCAAAAGGAAGATGCCCCACGCGGACACACTGTCCCTCAGAAGGCTCTGCAGCACTAATACCCACGCTCACCACCGATGTGCACAGCCACTCCTGTCAACATGGCCTTTGTCTCTCTCCTGCCCATGCAGCAGTGGTCACGGCCAATGGCTAAGAGAGGAAAGCAAAGGGATGAAAAATGTTTAATCTGTTTTCCCGTTGTCAGAAGGGTAGGAAAGGTCACCCGGCGCTTCTCTTCAATCACACAGGTACCTGCCGTCCCCTCCTGAGCTACCGGGGATGTGGATGTATAAAATATTTTCTAACAAAAAGAAACTGGATCACTTGCCTGAGGGAGCCGTAACGTTTATTCTGACGACAATGAAAGATGGCTTTGATCATCACAGCGGCCATACGTCTCTGATTGCAGACGACAAGCCCACCTCAACACAGTTACAACGCATGTACCCGCCTCCTTCCTCCTGCCAGGCTGGATGTCAGGCTAATCAGTTTGATCTGACAGATTTTAATTAAATTAATTAAGACCTTTCTGAATGGACTTGATTAGTGTTCCATAGAGGAATCCCTCGTGAAAAGAAACCCTGTCAGGAAAGGCACTAATATTTTTCTCCCCTCACAGTAAGAAGTTTCTTGGGTTGTTACCGGATTTTTTACACCATTTACAAAAGTACTTTATAAACACATACTGTATGACGGTTTTTGAAGCTTGACACCCAGTTATATTAAATTAACACCAGCCTTCTACAAAAATCCAGATTTTCATGTCCTCCGTCAAGTGATTCTGTTACTCTGCAGTTTCACAGAATTTCACAGAATTTCACAGAATTTATTATCAAGATTGGAAAAGACCTAAAAGATCACCCAGTCCAACCATCACCAATACTTCTCAGCTAAATCATATCCCTCAACACAACATCCAAACGTTTCTTGAACACCCCTGTGGTCGGTGACTCCACCACCTCCCTGGGCAGTGCATTCCAGTGCCTGACTACCCTTTCCGAGAAGTAATATTTCCTAATGTCCAGCCTGAATCTCCCCTGGCGCAGCTTGAAACCATTGCCTCTAGTTCTATTACTGTCTACACGAGAGAAAAGGCCGACCCCTAGCTCACTACAACCTCCCTTCAGGAAGTTATAGAGAGCTATAAGGTCTCCCCTGAGCCTCCTCTTCTCCAGACTGAACAATCCCAGCTCCCTCAGCCGCTCCTCATAAGGCCTACGCTCCAGACCCCTCACCAGCCTCGTAGCCCTCCTCTGAACGCGCTCCAGGGCCTCAATGTCTTTCTTGCAGTGAGGGGTCCAAAACTGAACACAGTACTCGAGGTGCGGCCTCACCAGTGCCGAGTACAGGGGGACAGTTACGCAACTCCAGCATTTCAAATATGACCATTTACTCTGATTTAAACAGAAATATGCAAAATCAAGATCAAAACCAATCCTGATCCCTTCCACTCAGCGTTCTCAGAGTGGCTTCTTGTACAAATATTGGAAACTCAGCATACATAGAAATGCAGTGTTGCTAGCACTGTGACAAGCCACCTTGTTCTCCACGTTGGTTTGTGGATCAGTTTTTGTTCCACAGGACTTGACTGAGATTGCGTTGGCATCATTTTGAAAGGGTTTATTCAACATGGGCAAAACCCCCTCTTGTCCATACAGATGCAACAGCACGGCCGAGTTAAAAGGCATCATCTTGCTTCCCATACCACACTTGTGATCTGCAAAAGTGCTGAAGCTGGAAATCCCCTGGTGCTGGTAAATGACAAACAGCAGTGTGGTCACACTCACACTGTCCACAAGAGATGTCCTGCTGCCCGAGACAGGAACAGCTACTGCAGGCTAAGAAGCAGGTCCTGCAGCTCGTAACGCCCACTGCTGTAACAGAGCTAGTCAAATGGATGTGTGCTTCAGAAGCCTATTAAAAAGTGACATGAAATCCCAAGTTTACAAATAGGAGAGCTCATTCTACTGTATTTACAGTAAGGGCATCTTAATTGGATGATAACCATAAAAATGCAGGTAATTCTTATGGCTAGTTTAAATTAAATGTGCTTTGAAAAATAAACTCACCTCTAAATCTTTTTTAAATTCTTCCCTGTATATCAGGCAGAAAGTGGACTTCTCTACCCACTTTTCATATTTTCTCCCCACTTTGTAGGTTTAATTTAATAGTAGATGAAGCTTCCCAAGAGTTGCAAAGGATTTTTAATTCAACCTGAGAGGAAGTAGCAACGATGTTGTTGTGACTGAAAGGATGCTAAGAGCTCAGGTGCTGAAAAACCACTACTTCATCTACCAACACTTCCTGTTCCTCTGAAGCCAGGGTGGTCACTGAAAACACTCAATGTCCATGTCATGTCAAATGATTATGAGCCCTACACTTTTTTTTTTCTGACACAGGCTGAACAGGGGAAGGGAACTTTGAGGTGGCAAGACACTGCATTTGAATGGAAGTCAAGATAAAGGAGGAAAAAAAAAAAGCAATAGGAAAAGGATAGAAAAAGGACGCAAAAAGGGTGGAGCAATAAACTAGAGAAGATTAAGGCACAAGGTATTCTGAGGGAGAGAGTGAATGAGATAAGACAAGAAGTAAGGCTGATGGCCTCCAAAGAAAGAAAAGATCCTGAAAAAGAGAAAAATAACTGTTAACAGGCACTTTATAAAATAAGAAAGAGGAAAGAAGAAAAAGAAAATGCCATTATAATTTTTATTCCATGCTCCCCTCTTTGTATTTTTTTCATTTTGCTTTCAACATTATCTGTTATGTCACAAGAAAATCCTGTGTTTTGCTAAGTCAGCATCCATTTACTACAGTGCTTCAATAAACAAAAGGTATTCCAGCTTATCTGCTGGTTAGTCTGAATCCAGCAGAGACTCAAATGCGTTTCTGGTGCTATTTTGATTAGAGTCTCATGGTTTTCTGAAGTTCAAATTCATTTATTCTGAGCTTGAGCCAATAACGAAAGTCTTCTCACAGTACTGAGATTAGATTTACATGTCAATGTAAAAATTCCGCTCTCAAAAACATACCTGGTTGCAGCATCTGTTGCAGTTTTATTCTCATGATCACACTCAGACAAATATAAATTGGCTAGAGTGTAATTCTGTCTAGTAATTTCACAGAAACATCTATTTTGAGACTTTTGGGGCTATTTTATAAATGCTTCAAGGAAAGAAGGAAGATAAACAAAGGGGGATAGATTTGGCTTTGCAGGAAACAAAAAAGGGCTTTGTTTAATAAATTATACAAAGAAAGATAGATTGCAATAAAAAAGACACATCCAGGAAGAAAAAAGAATTCAGTGCAACTGACCTTCAAGTTCCCTCTGCTCTTTCATTAACTGTCCACTGAGGTGATCCCTGGCCAAATACGGGCAATTCAGAGCCTGTCATAGAATTACAAGATGAATTAGGGACTGCTGCCACAAATTTACAGCTACCAAGGCCTCTGCTGATTAAATTTTCCCAGACTTGAAAGTAATTTCACTGGAAACGCTCGTAATGTGGCCCTAAGATCAGCACCACGACAAATGGGGAAGGGCAATAACACTTTTCCCTTCCAATTATTGGGTGATTTTTTTTTTCTCCTGTGTGATTTGTAAGCAAATAGACATAATTTAAACCAGTGTGACATGAAAGTGCCAGATCTAACACGGATTGTTTGCATCCCAAAAAACCTGCCAGACAAATCTCAGTTTTCAATTCCCTTAAGGAAAGGTGACTCCTGTGTTTTAACTTCTGACTTCCAGCTCTTACTTACTAACTCCAGCTATCACACTAAACAATTACTGACTCACAGCGAAATCAATTGAAAAGCTAATGTAGCTGAAACTGCACACAGATACGCTCACTACAGGTGAGTAACTTCACATGCATGAGTAGTGTCACTGCAATCGGTGGCATAACTCCTGTGCATAACTATTTGCAAAACGAAGGGCTCAGATTGTAAACTCACCCAGGCAGAAACCAGATCTTATCTGCCTGTAAAGCACCTGGCAGTGCACCTATCTTCGCCACTACATAAATTAATTACCATTAGCATCTGAATTTTGTCAGCTCCTGCATTCTCCCCTAACCTCAAACACCCAGAGCGATGTTTGTACGCGGTGGACGATAATAATACATACATGGATATTTCACTATTCTGAGATTTAATGTAGAGTTGTTCAAAAAATGTAAAAACAAGCTGAACATGTATAAGACATCTGAAAAGCTTCTAAGGTCGGAGGTCTGGGTGGGGGTAAGGGAAAACTAAAGGTAAAAAATATACTGAACTGAAATCCTGAAACACTCTGACCTTTACACGGAACCTTTCCCCCCTCCTGAGATTTAAGATAAATTCAGCAAACAAAATTTCACCCTGGGCTTGAGACATAATCTGCTAAATTACTGAAGAAATAAACAAACACTTTTTCCCTTTAAAAATCTCACCATAATTTTAGGGGAAAGACAGACCCCACTTCTTATAACTACTGGTGATGGTTTCTACACGCAAGCTCACATAGGAGGTAAAGCACAACAGGAAATACAAACTTAGACAGAAACAGTTGTGAAATAGCACCTCGAAGATAAGGAACTCTGAACAAGATGACTTTTGGTCATCTGAAGAAAAGAATAGTCATCTTCCTTCATCATTTCAGACTGATTGCTTCAGTTCGGTAATCTCACATTTCAATAGGTTTTTACTGCTGAGCCTACAGCAGCAGGGAGGGGGGACGGGAGAGGACGGGACTGGAAGTGCCGGTCAGTTCACTCAACACTTTTGGTGCACCTCAGCTAACATTTTAAAAAAATTCTCCAGTTTTTCCTTCAGGACGCTAGCTGATTTCATTTCCAATGGCAAAAAAAAAAAACAACCAACCAGTCAAAAAAAAAAAACCAAAACCAACTATGAACAAGTTGAAAGGGGAAAAAAAAGAAAAAAAAAAAGGAAATCTAGTGGTACGCAGTCTTTTTTTCCCGCAGGAAAAAAAAATAAACAAATTTGAAGGGAACATTTCCATGTTAGATGATCTGCTGTTAAGCAAATCTTACTCATCAAGACAGCAGCTGGCTTTGATGCATGTATGGGTACTCAGTGCCACTCTTTCTGCCCCTGCTTTCTCTTCTGAGGTCCAGCCTTTGCTAGCGGACAATTTCAACAGCTCCTTCAGCAGGCGCAAAAAACTCCAGTGAACAGTGAAAGCTACTACGTGTTCACCAGACCAAAACTAAACTAAAATGGGGGAAAATAAACAAAAACAATCAAAAGTAAGAAAAAGGAGTAAACTCTTCACTCACTCGTTTAGGTAAGACAAAAATCCCAATTTCCTGATTGCATGCCAGCAAAGATATTCACGTTAACAGTAGTCACAAAGACTGATTAAATTACATACTACTTCATTAAAATGAAGAAAAAAAAACCATTTTTTATTCTTGTCTGAGATCTGCTTGGATATGTATGCACGCAAGAATTCTTTACCTGCTACCTTATGACACCACTGTCTAAAAGCTATTTTTTCTTTTATTGTTCCATAAATCACAAAAGCTCCACAAGTTAGTTTCTAATAACATATCTTTCTTCAACTTCTTGGCTGGGTCCATTAAAAAGACCCTTGATTAAATTTTATTTGTGTTTACCAAGTTCTACAGTGTAGAGCAATACTATTAATTCTTAAGCTTTAAGTCAAAGAAAGCAGCATGTTTTTCAAGTCTATGATAAAAAAGAAGGGGATGTCAGATTAAATCTGTCACAAAAATAATTACAGAAATAACAATGTATGATTAAAATACAAACAATGACAACGAAATCCAATCTACTCTGAATCTTCATCTCTTTTTAGTTGTGTAATAGAAAACTGAAGACACACTATCCCACCCCAAAGAGATATCTCTTCACACAATATACACCACTTTGTATCTAGCAACTATGTACTTTTTTTTAAAAAAAAAGTGGTTTAACTTGGAAGAGTGACAAGAGAGTACAACTGACACTTGACTACACACACACATCCTTAGTTGCACATCACCTTGGGGGCTGCACCCTCCTCAAGAACTAACCCTTCGTGGCAGCTACTTACTCACAGCTCTCTCTTTGCGTTGGAAACACGAAGTGGAAATCTCACCTTGGATACAGGTCAGGACCTAAAGCGCAGTCCGCTGGCCAGTGGCTAGGGCAGGTGCGAACATGGGCCGGCCGGCCGCTTTCACACTGAGGCCCACGCCAGCGGCTCAGCGTCTTTATCAAGTGAGAAAGTAGAGCAGAAGCTAAGAGAGTACATCTTTTAAGCAGGATATTTAGGAGCCTCTGCAATCCTTTTACCAGACACACAAATGCAACCCGGCTGCTTGCTTTGCTTTTCTTTTTTTTTTTTCCCTTCCCCTCCATTCTAAAAATACTAACCCTTCTCCTGAACTACTTGGAAGGGACTTGCGAAGGGGTGGAGTGAGAGAAATCAGTGCGGCAAGTCACCTTTCAGCCACCTATGACATCAGCCTGCTGCCCTGATTCCTTCATTAATACCTTTGAGCTCAAAACAATGGGCCTGCCATTAAGCACCACACAGTTCAAGATAAGAAAGCCCTAAGCAGATAATAATCGGTGCATTTAGCTGGATTTCAAACATTCAGCTGCTTAATCATTTCTTCCTCGCTGCATGCTACCCAAACACAGGGGGAATGCTTTGGATGCCTTGGGCTAAGGAAGAAGGAGCTGGGGTGTGGGGAAGAGGAGGGAGAGAGCGGAGCCACAAGATGGGGATTGAGGGGGAGAGGGGGATTTCATTGCCAATCCTCTCCCTGGGAAATGAAAACATTTCTTAATTGCCATTAGGGAAATAGGTTAAATACAGGCTTGGTAAGCTGCTAAGGGCTGGCTAACAGATTAGCGTGGATGGCTGTTGAGGTATACTCATTTCCATTCTATGACAGAGCAGGGAATTTTTGTTTTCTTAATAGTCTTCAAAGACTGTTCCTGTCAGGCACTGGGCGTGAGACTGCTAGTTAGATTTTAACTAGTCACCTTCCAGCTGACGAAATGAGGCCCAGTCCTCTGGCCCTGGAGTGACTGCTTTACTGCTTCACGCAAGGAAACAGAAACGGCAGGACAGGGTGACGAGGGAGGTACTGTCACATCTGCCTGCTTTGCTCACACGAAGTAACAAATGAGTAACTGCAGAATCAGAGAAAATAAAGACATGATGTGGCATACCTGCCACACCAGCAAAGAAGGGGGCAACAAAAAGCAGCTCAGAATCCCCAAACACTGAATGGGCTCACGGGCAGAGCCGGGGCTTAACAACAGTCGTGCCAGGGCCGAGTAAGGCCTTGGGGCCCAGGGAGGTGGGAGCCTGGGCAACTTGTGAAACTCAAATGTCACCGCATGCCTGCTCAGATCCTCAAAGCCCCCTCCTTCCCCACGTTCACCCAAGGCACCCTTCCTCTTCACCTGTAGGTTCCTCAAAAGCCCCACCTCTAGCCCTACAAAGAGAATGGTAAAAAAAGTTGCCAGCAAACTGAGCGGGAGCGAACGGAAACCAAGTTTCCCTCTAAATGGACACAGTCTTACTCATCCACAAAACTAAAAAGCGGGTACAAGTAGTACAGGCTGCAAAGCTGAGACACCATCCCTGTAATCCTTCGTCATGCAAAACTCCCCGGGGCAGGAGTGGGAGTTTTATCTGAGTAAGGCCTGAGTTTTTTAAGGAAAGCCTTTGTTCTGGGGCTCCCTGAAGCCAATACACTGAACTATGCAAACAATCATGGATTGGCAGGTGAAGTCGACAGGGGGTCGTTTGAAGAACAAGCTTCTGGCAGCAATGCTGGTTTAAAGCAGTTGCTGCCACCCCCTCCTCCCCGTTTCCTACCTGTGGACACATTTACTTTCCCCCACCCCAGTCTTCCCCAATAATAACGACACAAGCATTTGTACAGCTGTGTGCAAAATGCATCAAGAAACTGCTCCGGCTGTAAACTACCCTGGCTGGGCACTCTTCCACAAGCCTTAACTTAGGTCATAAACTACTCGGAGGCAGGGAACACTGTGGCCATGATTTAATAAACAAGTAACAGAGATGCACAGGCTATAGACACGGCTGCAGCTATTCTATGGCACTGTAAACCGCTCACCCAGAAGGTCGACCCTACCAGCATTTTTTAGCGTCCAGGACAGGGCTGCATCCATATCACCTACCAGCAATTACCCCTGATCTGTCTTGGACACCCAAACTGTGCCCAGGAATTGTCCAAAAGAGTGTTGGTTGAGTCAAGTGAAACTGCTAGCAACAATCCTAACCAAAACTGCTATCATACCCACCAGTTAGCAGTATAGACTTCCAGCACTGAGGGCTCCTATGCCCAGTAGGCTTCCATCATTAACCCAGAGGCTCAGAGACCAATGGTTAAATGTATTTTGTCTCCTCGGGGAACAGAGAACAGCCTAGAGTGATCTCCACCATCTTTTTGGTTCAACAAGACCAAGTGCCGAGTCCTGCACTTCGGCCACAACAGCCCCAGGCAGCGCTATAGGCTTGGGGCGGAGCGGCTGGAGGACTGTGTGGAGGAAACGGACCTGGGGGTACTGATTGATGCTCGGCTGAGCATGAGCCGACAGTGTGCCTGGGTGGCCAAGAAGGCCAACGGCATCCTGGCTTGCATCAAAAACAGTGTTACTAGCAGGAACAGGGAGGTAATTGTCCCCCTGTACTCGGCACTGGTGAGGCCGCACCTCGAGTACTGTGTTCAGTTTTGGGCCCCTCACTGCAAGAAAGACATTGAGGCCCTGGAACGCGTTCAGAGGAGGGCTACAAGGCTGGTGAGGGGTCTGGAGCACAGGCCTTATGAGGAGCGGCTGAGGGAGCTGGGATTGTTCAGTCTGGAGAAGAGGAGGCTCAGGGGAGACCTTATAGCTCTCTATAACTTCCTGAAGGGCGGTTGTAGTGAGCTAGGGGTCGGCCTTTTCTCTCGTGTAGACAGTAATAGAACTAGAGGCAATGGTTTCAAGCTGCGCCAGGGGAGATTCAGGCTGGACATTAGGAAATATTACTTCTCGGAAAGGGTAGTCAGGCACTGGAATGCACTGCCCAGGGAGGTGGTGGAGTCACCGACCATAGGGGTGTTCAAGAAACGTTTGGATGTTGTGTTGAGGGATATGATTTAGCTGAGAAGTATTGGTGATGGTTGGACTGGATGATCTTTTAGGTCTTTTCCAATCTTTATAATAATTCTGTGAAATTCTGTGAAATTCTGATATGTCCCATGTGTATCTGTCTGCATCATCAAACATCTTAACACATTTTAAAGTCTGTTTCATCTGATTAAATGTAAACTTCTCCAATGCAGATGTCTAAAAGAGATCGATAAATGTTTTGTAAATGCTGGCTGGTTTTCTCCTGGACAGTAAAGGGAGCTCTGAGAGAACTGACTCAAATTCAGGCACATGAAGTTGAGTGAAAAATATGCCACCCCAGCTCCCTGCCCAGAATCACACTGGAGACAAAGGGAGACCACAAAATTCGGTCTGGATGTTCTTTCTTCCAAGTCAATATGCTTGCCACAAGGTGAGACTTAAAGCATGGTTACCTGTGTGTACAGACAGATACAAGAACACTGTGGAACAACAACCACATTGGTAACAAATGCTGTTGAAGAGTGTTTGTCCAGCTGTTCTGCTCTTACAGATTCAGCCAGCATGGGCAGAAAGCCCATTCATTTCCATAGCACTAGCTGTTGTTTTTCCTTTGGCTAGTAATTCCATGCACTTCATTTGCATGGAGTGTTTTTCCCAGGAATGCACTGGATTGGGATCTGAAGTTAACAAGAAATGAAAAACCCAGCACTTTCCTTGGTTCTTGCTTCCCTTTATCACCCCTCATTCAGAAATGTTTGCCTGCTTCCTGTACATATGAAGTTATCTGTGAATTGACACAAATCCCTGGGCCATGGATAGGTATTCTCCCTGGATGATCCAAGAATTGACAGGAAAATATACACCAGGGCAACTGGGGAACCAAGGGTACAGTATGCTTGTTTTAAAGAGCCTGGGACAGATCCTTTGCATCTGCCAATCATTTCAGGTCAGACATTTTTATGCCTGTTTTTCCTGTGACCACACATTTAGCCACAGCCAATCTAAACTAGCCACAGCACTGCCAGAATGACAACTAAGCAACAAAAGTATGTTTTTGCATGGTGGCTGCACACGATGTCCTCAGCAGCTGAATGCAGTCACTCTGGCTGGGTGTAAGAAACGCTGCGTTAGGTCCACGGAAATCAGTGGTGATGCATCTGATCAGGCAAGTTGAGAATGGGCCTTTTCTATGAACTTCTGTAATAATACCAAAATATCTTTAAAAAAATAATTATTAATACAGTGCTCATTTATCCTGTCTCCTTTTTTTTTTTTTGGTAGACAGAGAACAGTAGGGAAATAACAGAGGTGTCTACTGTTATCTCAACCTTCTTGACAAGACTATTTTTTTCCAGCATAGGTATAGTTCAAGACCGTGCACCCTTTGAACTATTTACATCTGGACATGCAAGCCTAAGCCTTACATGCACGCGTAAGCCTTTTCAATCACATGACTATGCTATGGTACAACCCTTTTTAGCAAAAACATGCATTTACTCATGTTCAAAACCATCTGAGTACCCCTGGCAGGCACCGCATGCTAGGCCAGCACAATCCTGGTTCCCAATGAAGAAAAAAATATGCTGTCTTAAATGTAACAGAAGATCAGTTAATGTGGGGGTTTTTTCTGTCATTAAGAAAAGCAGAGGTACTGTTTTGAAGTACTAGTACAGTGGCGAAGCAGTGGACACACTGTGCTTTACATCAAGTACTTTCCTTGACAACCTAAGTAGTATACAGATAAATTGTCTCTTTCTCCAAGTTACGACAAGTCCAATTACTTTGAACCCTACCTTTGGTTTAAGGCACTCGAATTCTCATTCCGTAAACCCTCTAGTATGTGCATTCCTGTAATAGAACAAATACTTTTTGCTTATTGCATAAACATTTATACTATTTATAAATATAGAAATAAAGTATCTATATTAGTGAATAGTATTCAGAGTAGTATCATGAGATCAGATCGTTATCCTCTGATGGCATAAAATTAATAAGGTCAGTGGGAAAAGCAGCTCGATGGCAAGCATGGGGACTACTGCTGCAAAGAAGGCTCCTGATTCCTATATTGTAAATATAAAAAAGTCCGGACTTTTTTTTTTCCAAGTTATTCTTTACAAATTTTTTCTTTTACACCTTGCATATGTAAAGAGAGCATCTCTATTACAATATTGTGTTCTACAAGAAGGGAAATTAATCTCATCAGCTATTCTGGAATCCCCCCCGTTATGAATTACATCTCAAACCACACTTGGCAAACCAAAAATGCTTTGAGGAATCCCGGACAAGTAGTCAGGCAGAAGTCTACTTATAATTATGTAAATATGTTGTGCTGGGAAATAAGTTGCTTGTGAGTTAACTATTAAGGACAGACCTTTTTTCATCAAGATGTTACTTGCATCCAGCAGCTTTACACCAAAGTAAAATGAGGAACAAATGGACCATATTCTACAGTGGGTGAAAATAATCTTCTCAACTACACTAGAGCAGCTCCACTGCAGCCCAGTGGAGACACATTAGCAAGAAACTGAAACTGGACAAAGTCATGGAGAAGTAGAGTGGAATTTTAACAAATAAGTTTTATTTGAAATAAATAAAGTGAACAACCTGACATGGGGGGAGGGGGAGGTGCTGCATTAATTATTGCCTTTAAATCAAGATTAGATGGCTTCCTAAAAACAAGCTTTAGTACATTAATTTCGGATATAAGATCAGTGCAGGCATTACTGGGTGAATTTCTATAACTGATGTTCTGCTGAAGATAAAACTATTAGATCATAACAAATTTAGGCTTTAAATTCTATAAACCTGGGAATGTGACCCACCATTACTTACGATGTGACAAAAGAGCTCCCTCGACTATTTATTAGAAAAGGTAAATTAATGTTAAAGACTATTAACTGAGCTTCTCATTATCCATTTCTTTTTTTTTGCTGTCACCCTCCTCTCCCTGCTTTTATTCAAAACACAAATACACAAGCCTATTTCAAGATGAGACCAAATTAATGTGGGACTGACTTTGTGCATGAAATGAAAAGAAGCTCGAGTTCCTATAAACCTTTCAAACCTTCATTCCACCTCCCTTCCCAGTTTGCACGGAGGAGTCTATTTTACAACTTTATCCATGTAATGGTCCTGCAGACCGCTTCTTCATGCCAAAATTTCTCTTTGAAGTTTGCTCTCCCATTAGCATTTCAGTGTAGGTATTCAAACTGATCGCGCAAGCACAGCAGAACTCCAGAACTGTCCACGTTCCGTCGAATACAGTTGTTTCATGTTGCCTGTGATTTACGGTCTTAATTAATGCTCAAAAGAAGAAGAGCACATCTTTGGTGGAGCGTTCCCCCTCCACACACACGCATACCCGCACACCCCTCCTCCTTTTTTTTTTTTTTTTTTTTTTTTTTTTTGGTACAAACCAGCGCTCTCAGGGTTTTGTTGGACATTGTGCAGGATGGCTTTGCCAAGCAGAATGGAACACACTTAATACTTTTCCTTTATAACCTTTGCAATAAATCAGCTACCACTCCACTTGCACGAGAATGGCCATTAGTGTCCTGTCCCCTCCCCCAGCACTTCCCGAATTTTAAACAAAGTAGGAATAAACTGAAGCTGAGCAGAGCCAGCGAGCCCAGTAAATCAGTTTAATGAGAACTGAATCAGTCGTATGAAGTCCACTACTGAGCAAATAAGGTGGACAGGAGAGGCTGAGCTTTCCATGGAGGTACTGGGGATGGGGAAGCAGGAAAGCAGTGCTCACATACTCGATCTTCAGCAGTGACATATGTCTGTTTTGAACACGCTGTTCTTTGAAATCACATTTGCTGCGGCTTGCTGCTGCAATTCATTGTTTAGATTTGGCTGTTTCCTCTCCTGTTTGTGGTTTCGTTCCTCCATGTTTTCCCACAGAAGTGGAGTTTTCTGTTTACCCATTTTCACCACTTATCTCCTCTGAGATTTGCTTTGAGTCTTCATTTCTCCTTCTCAGGTCTCCCCTATTTCCACATTTACTGTAAGTGAACACATCTACACATATATATATACATCCTACTGTTCTATTCAAAAGCCAGAAAGCAAATAATTCTGTATTTGCAGGAATGCAGAGCATAAAGAAACCACATCAGCTTATGTATATGACAGCATGTAGACTCTGGGCATTCAGCATCAAAAAGACCTTCTCAAAAGTGTAAACACTCCCCTCAAAAAAACACAAAAAACCAACCAAACTAAACTAATGCACATTGGTTCAACCATTTCTTCAAATCAGAGGCAGTAACTTGCACAAGTGGGGCCACGTATGGATTTTCTTGGTCAAAGGGGACTAAGAGGCTTTTTACTTCCCACACCTCAGTCTCCATCTTTGTGCCATAGCATCTGCTTGTTCACTCAGTCTCATGCACGCAGAAAAAGGAGCTGTTAAGATGCATGAATGACCAAAATGAGGAATTAGTATGTCCCCTTTGCACAGCGCTGTGCTGTTGTCCTGCTCCAGCCACAAAAACTGCTGGACAAGGGAGGCCCATTCAGATCACCTGTGTCTCTTCCTTAGGACTGCCAAACCTCCTTCATTTATAACTCAGCAAGACAACTTCATCCTATCTCAGGTGCCCCGACTGCAGCTGTAACTCTTTTCTACTTGAAATGGTCATCTCTTTTCAAAGTTAAGAGCTGAAATATGGATCACCTTTTCTCTTCTGTCTTCTTCCCTCCTCCAGAAAGAGCAGCCAGAGGCCACTTACGACATTCTGCTATCACAGGAGTCCCAAAATGTGGACCAAGATATAAGCCTGTAGCTCTTATTTGTAAATCTGGTCCTGTTCCCAGAACATTACTGTCTTCACTGTGAGCCTAACAGAAGAGCAGAATGCGATTCACCTCTCTGAACACTTACATGGGCCGCACTTTTAATCCTAGCAGGCTGGCCAGTGAAACCCGTTAGAGCATCTTGTGCTGTTTCTCTGACAGTGCATCAGTTTCTCAGATGCACTATTGCACATTCTCCTGGATAACCTGAAAAACGTCCGTCTCTATTCAATTTTCAGACTTGTCAATAGGAAAACCTATTATTACTGGCACCCCTCCACCTTCTCCATGGCTTCCGGGAAAAGACAGCTAATTAAAGCTGCTAATTAGAGAGACAGACAGAGCTCACGTTGCACCCTCTTGCCCCGTTTTCTCCTTTCTCAGCACGAAGGAGAGAGAAGGACACATCTGGAGCCACCAGCCTGGCCTGGGAGATGGAGAACCTCTGCCACTGCTGGCACAGCTGAGACTATTCCGTACAGTTAAGGGTAGCAGGTACTCCGTAAGACTTTATAAGCACAATATTTAAGGATGTTTAGATGATATCTGTCAGATGAGGTGAGGAAGAATGTATTTATTAGAGTTAGTTTGCCATCTACCATCAGCTTGTACTTTATGCAAGACCAGTGCTGTGAGGTCTTAAGAATTCTACTGTAAGTCTTACAAGACAGGCTTTTTAAAAAGATCCTTGCATTAAAAAATCATGTGATTTTGTGGGAATCTCAGCCTTCATGAGAGAAAGAAATTAATTGTCTAGTCTTCTTGGTGACAAAGAAAAGCCTGAAACCGAAATCTAATAGCACCAAACCCAGAAGGCTAATTAAAGAACTCAAAAATATTACTTTCATAACCTCTGATTTTTAAGCCAACTTCATGACCTTAGAGCCTGACTTATGGTTCCTGGAAGCTGGAGTTTGATTATATTATAAGTTGTAATCTAAAGACCCCATAACCTATGCGCTGATTTAAATGTTTTTCTCAGCTTTTCTGCAGGTAAAAAAATCTGTCTTGACATCCTAGCTCATAATAAACTCCCTTCTCCAACCTCTAGACAAACGCTTTGCTCTTCATTGCATTTAGCAACTCTCTTCTAGTGAAGCCTGTGGTTTTCTAACAAAGCAAGCACGCTCTGTGTCCACTGTTCTCAGTAAAAATCCCCAAACCCATGTGATAAAAAAACTGGATGCGAAACAATGATACTAACAAACAAACAGTTTCAAGCTTCTGTTCTTCACAAGCATATTAAAGAACTCAATATGTAACACATTAATTAGGACTAACTTTGTATTTTTCTTTCAGTCCCTGCTGTTCCGTCTCTTCTTCTGTGTCATGGGTCTTTGAACTACCTGGGATGACTTATGAATTCAGATAATCCAACAAACTGAGCAGTTAAGAAAAATTAAAAAAAAAAAAAAGCATGAGAAGTCCTTGAAACAGCTAATTCATTCTCAATTCTAAATGGTTACATGTATCTCTAATCTTTACAAAAAGAGAGAAGAAAAGGTACTGCATTCAAATTAAAATAATAAGACAGTCCATAAATTATACTTTCAGAGAGTTTGGAAAAGAGAAGGAGATTTCACTGGAAGGGAGCTCTGAAGGTTGTTCTTTTCTTTCTCCTCTTACCAAAACTTTGCAGGCATCTGCAAAACAGGAATCTAAAAATGATTTATTGTAACAGACCATCATTCTGGTCATAGCCACCCATGGGCCAGATCCAAAGCCCTCTGTAATGAGAGTCTCCCTGTTGATTTCATGGCTTTGGATTGAGACCAATGTTTGTGCGTTTCTTTCAAGGAGCAATTTTTCCAAATAAGCTGGGGTTTATCTGGAATTATTCCAAGGGCTACGTGACACTTTCAAGAGTTTATATTCATCCAAGTGACTTTTAGGAGCCAGTTATCTGGCTTTTTACATGGAAACAGCTTAGGGGAGGAGGGGAAGGAAAGAGAAGCATTGTACGAGCCCATCTAGGCTTTTCTAGATCCTTCTTTGGAAGGTGTCCCTCAGGTCTGGGAGCACAGGCAGGGTAGGCAGCAGCACACCATCCCAATCCCTTCCCGTCAGTCTTTCCTGAGGAGCAACCACAACCTATTGAAGCAGTTGTGTCCACGGCAAGTTATGAGGAAGGAATTAGTTGCACTGTCCTCCCTAGACATTTTTAGGGCTGGGAACTTGGCTCGTGCTACATTTGCTTGATGTGCGTGGAGTGGGGCAGGTGGAAGCTTATCTGTCACGGAGTGTCTCCCAGGTTGGGTGAACAGAGCATCTTGCTGTCCTTTCTGCCTACAGACCTATATAAGGAACACTTGGTGCTAGGGGCATTGCTGCAGTACGGCAACCCTGACCTACTAGTGCAGATCCTTGGGCACTGTACTTCTCCAGGGATTAAAGTAATCCACTTTTCCAGTTGGCTTCTGGTGCCCAGTTTTCGGAAGTGCTGAGTGGCTTAGACTGGACCGGTCCTATGGCTGCTGTAGCTCACTTGGTACACTGAACCAGCCCTCAGCCACCAAGTGAGGAAGAGGAGGGAGGGGAGGAAGAAAGGTGATGTAACATCTTTCTGATCTTTCACTTCCTTGCGTGCTGGGACATGGAAGGCTCAGAGCATCAACTTTGGGGCACGCTGTGTCTCAGCACAGAAAAACTTGTACAACTGCATTTCGATCGGTATTTCCCTCTTTATAGAATCATAGAATGGTTAGGGTTGGAAGGGACCTTCAAAGGTCATCTAGTCCAACCTGCCTGCAAGGAGCAGGGACATCCCCGACTAGATCAGGTTGCTCAGAGCCTCATCCAGCCTGGCCTTGAATGTTTCCAGGGTTGGGGCATCCACCACCTCTCTGTGAAACCTGTTCCAGTGTTCTACAACTCTCATTGTAAAAAAAAAAATTCCTAATATCTAATCTAAATCTACCTCCCTCTATTTTAAAACCATTACCCCTTGTCCTATCACAACAGGCCCTGCTGAACAGCCTCTCCCCATCTTTCTTGTAGGCCTCCCTGAGGTACTGGAAGACCACTATCAGGTCTCCCCGGAGCCTCCTCTTCTCCAGGCTGAACAGCCCCAACTCTCTTAGCCTGTCTTCATAGGAAAGGTGCTCCAGCTCTCTTATCATCTTCGTGGCCCCCCTCTGGACCTTCTCCAACTGGTCCATGTCCTTCTTATGTCGGGGGCTCCAGAACTGGACACAGTACTCCAGGTGGGGTCTCACCAGGGCAGAGTAGAGGGGCAGAATCACCTCCCTCGACCTGCTGGCCATGCTCCTCTTGAGGCAGCCCAGGATGCAGATGGCCTTCTGGGCTGCAAGGGCACATTGCTGGCTCATGTTGAGCTTCTCGTCCACCAGCACTCCCAAGTCCTTCTCCTCAGGGCTGCTCTCGATCCATTCTCCACCCAGCCTGTATTTGTGCCTGGAATTGCCACGACCCAGGTGCAGGACCTTGCACTTGGCCTGGTTGAACTGCATGAGGTTGTCACGGGCCCACCTCTCCAGCCTGTCCAGGTCCCTCTGGATGGCATCCCTCCCTTCCAGCCCGTCGACGGCACCACACAACTTGGTGTCGTCGGCGAACTTGCTGAGGGTGCACTCTATCCCACTGTCCATGTCGCCAACAAAGATGTTGAACAGGGCCAGGCCCAACACGGACCCCTGAGGGACGCCACTCGTGACCGGTCTCCACTTGGACATTGAGCCGTTGACCACCGCTCTCTGAGTGCGGCCATCCAGCCAACTCCTTACCCACTGAGTGGTCCGTCTATCAAACCCATGTCTCTCTAGTTTAGAAAGAAGGATGTCATGTGGGACAGTGTTTACTAGAAACACTAGTTTACTAGAAATAAGGACCATCACACGCCTCCACCATCTTCAGAAGAAATGTAAGGGGCTAAAGTAATTACATTTGCCTCCCCACAACAATATTGAGGCAATCTGGTAACTGCTCTGAAGCACGAATAAGCAAAAATCAAACACCCTTTCTCACAGCCATGGGGTGTAATTAGAGGTACGGCTGAAGAACAGAAGTCCCACTCACTAACTGCAAACACTGTATTTTTAGTGCTTAGAAACCCATGTGCTATGTTTAAAATAAATACCCAGCTACAAAAAAATACTGTTAACATTAAAATTATGTGAAAAATTCCTTGGCACACCTCTGGGACCTACCCAACCAGCACTCGGTACCAGAGCCCTTACAGATACATAATTAACACAGCTTGAACCGCTCAGTACAAACGTTGAGCAGCCTGAAAAATTTACAGTTTACAGCAGTACTTCTGCACAGATGGAGTAATACCATGATTTGTTACAGCGGAAGCCTGATAAAATAGTAGTGAAGACAAGATAACATCTTCATTTGTTAAATCACTAACTTCTGCACTCCATTTTTCCTTCAGTGAACACAGAAAGGTATTCAGGCCCTTTGGTGCTGGAAGAGTACTCAGGTGGGCTTTAGGGCCAATATCCTGAGGTACTTAGGTGCTTAACCTCCCTCGAAATCAAACAGTTTTGTTAGTATGTGAGGGACTATATTTTGACTCTTTAGCAGCTTTTTATAGCATTCACTTAAGAAACTTTCTGCCAAAAAGCCAGGCCAAAAAGCCCCGCTGCGTACGGAGCTAGAGCTACCAAATTTATATTAGCTACTCTGAGCAGAAAATACCATATCCATAAAAAATTAAAAGCAGCCCGATTCAACACCAGCTGTTGTAGAGACCTGCTCTTATTCACTTTGCAATTCTGACTGCCTCTTGCAAGCACTACTGTGAAAACTCAAAAGCACTTTTTCAAATGAAAGAAAATCAGAGTATCTAGTGTCGGCAAGCCTTGTAAAGTCCATACATGTTTACACTTGGCATCAGATTACACACATTTGACTTCTTGATTTAGTGTGTGCACTTGTGTTTTCCCTTCTTTTGTCAGAAATAAAATACAGCTATTCTTAAGAGAAGCCTTTGTTTTTAAAAAGACCTGATTTGTACTGTATGTTAGGAGAGTTCACTTTTCGCCCCACCCAGAGAGAGAGAAGCCTGATCCAAATACGGGGGAAGGGGGGGAACGCAAAACTCAGAAGAGGTTAATTTGGGTAATGGCAATGTCTGTTCGCAAGAGGTAAGAAAGAGAAAGACAGAGAGAGACGAGAAACAGTGGAGTCCTTGGACAGTTTTTTGGTTTTTTTTTTTTGCTGCATCACAAAAGCAATTCTGCTGAAATCTTACTCGGAACAGCGCCTGAGTAAAAAAGAGAAACACAGTTCTTAAATTATTTTGTACTTTCCATGTATAGAGGAACAGTCAGAACTGTATGGGGTTTTACGCCTTCTTAGTAGCCGGCTTATAAACAGCGTAGCTACCAGTCTTTCCATAGGAAAAACAATGTTCTGTGGATGATGATAACATGACTAACTGCTCGAGCTTCAGGGGCCAAGAAAGCCTTCTACCTAAATAACATGTTATCTGGCCATCTATTAAGTAACAGACAACTGGTAAGTAATAAAAATAATCAAAAAGAAACATGAGATGAGAGTCAGGAATCGGGGAACAGCCTTGCACAACTGAAAAGTTTGCACAAGTTGACGTTTCTATCTCTTCTTTCTGTGATTCTCCAAAAAGATTATTACATTAAAATTAGATGAAATGGAAGGTTTTTTATTTGCACAATGTGTGTTAACAGGCCATCAAGTGGAACAGTGGTACATACATAAGTGTCTGTAGAATCAAACTCATAAAGATAGCAGTAGCCACAACAAAGTGAATAACTAGGTGAGACCTGAAATTTTCAACATGTTTTTATGGATATTTATATGCAGAAAAAGGAAACTCATCCAAATGTAGAAACCAGGTCAAATAAAAACAGTTGTATGATTTCCAAGCTAATTCAGACATTACCCTATCATTGATCATTCTGTAAACAAAAAGCAAGTTAAATCAAACACCATTTGTGCCTGTTAATAATTTGAGGGAAAACCACAATCCAAACCATTTTTTTCCAAATGTAACAAAGCAGGTTTGCCTCAGAACATGGCTTGATGCCCTCTGCGCACAGCCAACCTAAGATCAGCCCAAAATAAACCACTTATGAGGAAGCAAGCAAATAAAACACTGTTTTATGAATCCTACTATCTCTCTAAATTGCCTATCTGACAAATGAATACACTTAGCTTTGCTGGCATGGGCAATCCTACTGAATGTCTGCAGAACTGGAGCCTTACTTATATTCTCCCTGTCATCTAAACACAGTATACTCACCTGGGGGAGGAGGGGAAGAAGCAAATAATGCTTTATATGTGCAATACATTGAACCCATACTTTCTTCCAGCATTTCTCATACTTTTCCTGTAGTACCCCGTACAGAAATAAACAGGGCGTCTTATACATAGCTTTTTTCATAAATCTATCACAGCTGAGTATCAAATCAACAGTGACAGAGAAATGTGTATTTTCTTACTTCTGTGACACTTAATATTCGAGGCTGTGCTGTTCAGAGCTACTGTGAGTGCGTGAAACAAATTTAGGCCCACATAAAACTTTCCTGACAATGCTGCAAGTGATAAGCTATAAATCGCCTTTGCGTGATTCTTGTGTGTGCTGTGAAACTGTCGACAGCTTAAAAATTTGCATTAATTCATTATCTTGCCTTGAAACCTCGTAACTGAAAATGAAATTCATTGTTTCACTAGGAAGCCAAGTTAAAATTGTATTTTTCCCGATTTTGCCATTTGTTCAGAGCCAGAACCTAGGACCACATTTGTAAGAGAAGATGCGGACACAACCTGAACACATTATTTGCAGAAACCCATGGAAAAGAAAACTTTGGAGTTTTGTTTTTAGCTGAGATGTGAAATATCCTCCTGGGAACTGGTATGAGGCAGCAAATTGGGACCTCTATATTCAATCTGCAGAGTTACCATTTAGGCTCAGAGGCTACCAGCCTTAAATAGCAGCCTTATGCCTTCTCAAGAACTCTCTTTGTGTTGGTAGAAATATCTGCTCAGGCAGTCACTCCCATGCTGAAGAAAGATGCAGCTTTGTTACTCATCAATCTTTCCTCATCTAAGAGATCTTAAACCAGTAGTATAGCATAGCATGCAAACAGCTTGTAGCAGCAGAGAAACCACATTTTAAATTATATATATTAGGGTTCATTTTAATGAGTTTCAAAGAATTTTTCCCATCCTTTTTATTAGATTTTGGAAAATAAACTGTGACACGTACTGATGAAATCCAAAATAGGAAGGTCACTACAGTTGCCTTGTTTACACGAAGAACAAGAATGTTTCTCTTCAGATTAGCAAAAGAGAAAATGGAATTTATTGTATAGGAATTAATTTTTTTATTGCTGATGTGCAATCATTTTAGCAACTGAGCTGTGTACTTGAATTTAGAGAGGCTGCCTGTCTGTTTTAATCACCACACTAATTATAGTTTTATGCTGAATTCTCTGGAAAGTAGAGATGTTACAACAGTAGAAGAGCACACTTCCCAAAGTGGCCTTCCTCATGGGAAACTTTGACGGTGCATGCAGAGGGGTGCTCACAAGACTCTGGCACAAAATCCCAATCTACTTTAAAATTTTGTTTATACATTTCCAAATAGAAGTGCACTGAACTGGGACCTCCAGCAAATGTGGACCCAATGGCTTACAAACCAGCGCTGCCATGGAACGTGTTCCTGTGGTGGCTATTGCTTGGCCAACACCAGGCGTCACTTCTAAATCACCGTAACCTCACACCATCTGAGACGGCTTGCCATTTTGGTCACAGCTCCTGCAAGGAAGGACCTTGGAAAAAGGAAGCTGTGTAAGTCAATGCACGCCAGCCAACGATCAGTCTCTCTCTACCCTGCAGAAAACAGGTCATGAGAAGCTTACTGCCATCTACTTTGCACTTCCGCCGCTTGTGATACCAGAGTGCTGCACGAGCTGAGGACCTGTGAAGCTTTTTTTGCTCATGTTTTTTCCCTTTTAGCAGTCTTAATTTTCCAATGCATGTTGACATCTTTTTAAACTAAATAGCAAGGGTATTTCCAGCTTCTTCGTTGTCAGGATACAAAGATGAAACTGTGCATGACCCTCCCCAAAAGCTCATATGAGACAGGTGTTGTAAGAAATAGTCCGTGTTTAAGCACTACAAGGGTTCTGCAGGAGGCCCTATTTAAAAGTGTGCTATGTGTCCTGAGATTGTTCACCTATGGTTTCTGGTTAAGAGCTATAAGCTTTTAAACTATTACAGCATTTCTATGCTGGGCAGATAGAAGAGGAATAACTAGGACATAAGACCTGAAAGTGTAACCAGAGAGCTCTGCACAATTGACATGGTGTTTGTGGTTCAGATATTAAATTACACTTTGATTAACCTACTTAGCAAAGTTCAGATGATAAATGTGACTTTGGTGAAATTATTTTGCTGGAAACAAAAACTTCTTTAGACTACTTAAAAGACATGAGGATGTTAAATACTGTTACAGTGATTTAATGAGTATTTGGTTTCACTGCGACACTGGAAAATCAAACAAGGTAGTTTCAGTTTGAGCTTGAGCAGACTGATCAAATGCCTTCAGAATTTTCAGTTTTAGCAAATTTTATAAATTTCTGCATTGTCGAATTTTGTTGAAATTATTAATGAGAAGAAGCTGTGTCACTTCCTTTTTTTAACACAGTGAGTGGATGCCAGCTGCCAAGCCTGTCCTGCACGGCTCACACAAGGACACATAGGATTCGCCTGGCAGCTGAGATCACCTGGGCTTCCTCAGCTTATGCTGAGCAGTACCACACCCCACAGATCAGCCTTTCAAACCGCACCTCTACAGATAAAACACTTCAGTACTTCTACCTCCCTCCTATCCACCTGCTACACACTGGCCACAGGGCCAGTTCGTTTTGTTCTCGCATTTGTCTCTTTTTTTTTTTTTATTACCTTGTGCCTGCAAGACCTCCACCTTCCAACCAGTTCCCTCCTGATGTGCAGTGCACGCCTGTGCCTGTGGCTTTTGGAGACCAGCTGCTTTTAGCCCATGATGGCCAAGGCCCTTTGTGCAGTGATTTATTTCACAGTGTTGTGTGACAAGGACTGTATTGATTCTTTTGGTGGGCACAGTCTCACCTGGAACCTCCAAGCTCCAATACAGACACAGAAAAGTAACTGAGGCAAAAGAAATACACCAATTAGTAAAACTGATTTCAGGAAAACTTTGCAGCAATTGAGAATGCCTTAATATAATAAAAAAAAAGAAAAACGTTTAGATAAAATTAGCAATTGTAGAGAATACCTCCGTCATGGTAGCCAGATGACAATGAGAAACAGGAAATCTCGCTTACTTGCCTAAGCCAGAAAGGCTGGAGATCTTTACTAGTCTAACTATAATTTCCCGTATTTCGTATCGCTCACTTTATGGAGCCAGAAATAGACAAGAGACGCCATATAAACATGAAGCAGTATTACAGGAAACATGCATTTTTCTTAATTTTAGGGAGGTGCTTGCCACATTTGTTTACGGAATCACTCATTCTGTTTACAGGGACATTAACTGCATGAGTATCATTTTTCCTCTCTGTGATTTTTATACACTGTGAACTCATTCTGAAAGTAAGTCAGTGGACCCTGTTTTATGCAGCTCAAGCCCAGCACTGCAACACAGTCATTACGGTGCTTCCTACATGCACTAGTTATTGCAAGGGCCGACCCCAAAATAAAACGATGCAAATCACATCAGTGCTCAAACTGAATGCCGTGGTGCTGGGAGAAACAGAAAGGCACGAGCAATGGCAGCGGGGGCCACTCAGTCAAGCTACAAAGTCCTCTGTTGGGGCTGGGCAGGAGGAAGCAAGCCCAGGGCTGGCAGCTCGGAAAGGAGGAGAGAGGGGACCAGGGGATCCGGCGTAATCACAGAGGAGAAACGAAAAGCAAAAGGCAGAACAAGAGAAAATACGTGCTAAAACTTGAAGGAAACCAGAGTGAAAGAAACAGGTGTGGACAAGTAGATAAACAACAAGGGAGGAAAAACAATCAGTCATCATTCTTATTTTCAAAAATAAAAGAGTAGATAGAAGGGAGGAGCAAGCCCACCCTTTAGATAGGACACAGGAAAAGGAAAGGTGAGAAGGAAGGTCAACATGAAAAATGGGAAAAGGGAGAAAAACCTCAAGAAAAATGAGAAAATTGTGAAGCACACCCCCCCCCCCAGCAAAAGTTCTCCCCTTGTCTTGTTTTTCTCTTAGCAAAAAAAAAATGCAGACTGAAGGAAAGCAAAAGGATGATTACAGTCTCACAGTAAGGAGATAAAGAAGGGGAGCAAATTGGATATCAAACATATTCATCAGAGGATATGTAAGGGAGTAGCTGAATTCAAGAACACTGCAATGCAAAAAGAACATTTCTTCAAGGAGGAAAACTATCTGTCCAACAGAATTCCTGAAATATTACTGCAAGCCCACAACTTTGTCAAAAAAACCCCCAGTAAATAAAACTTCTGTCTGAAACTTTTCCCACCATTCCAAGACAGTTGGTATTTAATCTGAATAACCTCCTGCTGAGTGTTGATCGCAGCCTGTAGCTCTGCAATCCAGCCTCATCACGGCCCAGTCTAAATAGAGATTTAATAAATACTCAGCTTAAATTCACTCAAATTCCAGCTTCCTGAGAGTATGATCTCTATTTCCAAATACGTAATGGCTGAACCAGAGACTGAACCTTTGTGATGTTTGGGGCATGCTGGATTTTCATATTGGGTCTCCAGCTTTAGGACTGTTGGGAAGCCGCTGCTCTTTGGTGTATCATCAATTTTGGCTGGAAAAAACAGGATGTGTTTTCAAATATCTGGTAACTCTACAGCTATGACCAGACTACAGCATTGCGAATGCCTCGATGGTCGGCCCACCGGCACTGCATCTCAGGTAGGGGCTGAGAAGGGAGGCCAGAATTGTATTTATTTCAGCCCAGGTTTTTCCCACCTCGCTCCAAATGCTGCTTTTGCAACTGGTTTGCTTCTACTCCTTCGTATTCATTTCAACGAATATGGTGCAGGCACCTCACTGTCTGTTCTGTGCCCACCTTGATTGAACCCCACTGAGCCACTCCTCGTCACAGCAAATCATCAGTGAACAGTAATGGATTTATTGACATGCACGGGGGTCCAAACATGAGAAAATTATATCTGTTCAAAGCAAAACTTCACAGGGAACTGGAGCCTAAAAAACTGCAGGCACCATTTCTAATTACATGGGCATTTTCAAGCTCCCTAGAGACCTTACTGCCCTGCTGACAAGATATTTTTTCCTTGAGAAAAAAAGGGAGCAAATGAGAAGGCCTCACCCAGCCCTCGCTTAAATGCAAAGCACTTGCTGCTGCAGGAGAGCTGGGAGTGCAGTTGCTCCTTCAGCCAGATACCTCATCCAAAATAGCCCGTTCCCACCTGCCAGATCCAATCAGCGACCTGGAGGAGGGCTTTTATGGAGTCCAGCTATCCTTTCCTCCTGCTTTAGATCGGGTGACCCAATGCTAACACCATTCCCTGCTCCAACATTACCGCACTGACTGATAGGGTCAGTCCTTGCTCGATGTCACTAAATCAACATCCCTCCGGGGTCTCTTTCCAAAGGGAGAATACGCTCTCTTGGGTGACCTTCAGAGTTCACAAGTGACGGACGCAGAAGCCCCGTGCCATCCATCACTCCGGCAAGAGGGGACATTTGCAGAGGGTCAGAATGGCACAGGACTGCCATGAACTTCCTGCACCCTGCTTCCCCGCATACCGAGCCCCGCTGCTGCCAGCGATTCATTTATCAGGAGAAGGGAGCAGGAGGTGAAGTCAATGAAGCCACAGTGCACGCAGCAGAGGTCAGGCCCAGGAGGGAACCCGGAGCATGCACACACGCATACAGAAGAGACATGGAGAGAGAGCAAGCGTGTTTTCTATTAGCTGCCTGCTATAAATATTACCTTTCAGGTCAAATATTTTGTTTTGAAAATAGCCAAATCCCAAGGACTGCTTCCACCCATCAATCTAAAAGGAGGGAAAAGAAATGTCAATGCTTTCTTCTTCCAAAAACTAACTCAAAACAAACAAGGTCATGGCTGCTTCACGGCTAACAGCAATGAGCGACTTCTATCAGCTCCTCTTTTGTTCCATGCCTAGGTAAGAGAAAAGTCAGATTTCTGATGCACGGAGGAGCAATTCCCAGGATGACATCTGGAGGAGCAGTCCCTGATGTGAGCTGTGTTCTGAAGCGCCTACAGAGCAGATCTAGAACTGGCCAAACTGATTTGCGATGTGAACATGTGAAACAGCTAATGCTCTACCATGTGAAGATATTAAATCATATAACCAAAAGATTATAAGGTGGATTAATTTGCCAGGAGATATGAATTGCTTTTGATTAATATCTCCTTTACAATTAATAATTGCCCTGTTAAAAAAAAAAAAAGCAAAACAGTGCAGCCTCCTTTGCCATACATTACGTGTTGCTCTCTGAGGAATCTATGGGAAAAACCAACTGCTTGGCTGACAAGTGACACTGGAGGCCTGATAAACAGCCCCGTTTTCCTAAACGCAGCCCTCATCAGGGCGGAGCCTGGGGGACACAAATCGAGTGAATGCCTTCTGAATTCCCTCAGCCCGTCCTGTTTCGGTAGTTGTAACAGCTCACAGCCCCAGCCGCGGGCAGGCAGTCACTGGGAGCACACCTGCTGCCAGTGTGGGAACCACGCTGGTCCCCTCTTCCACTGGTGTCTTCTCTCTCTATTTTGCTGAGCAAATGCTGGGGGGGAGGCGGGGAGGGGGGCCGCTGTGTTACTTCACTCACAGCCACGCAGAGTGATGGGGGTCTGGGCACCACGGGTATCTCGAGTTTGCAATTCTGACTTATCAGAAACCCCGGTTCAAAGACACTCCTGGGAAAGCTGAATTCTCACTCATTTATACTGCGCTGAGTTTTGTAAGGAAGCATGTAAATATCACAACATCAAAGGAGGTTAAGCTCCTTTTTCTTGAGTCCAAATACACGCATTGTCCTCAAACACAGCCACGCCAGCAGTGACGCTGCATAGCTGGTCACTAAGGATTTTTATACACTGGCTGTCTCGGCAGAGCTGCAAATATCAGCAGTTTCCCGGGACAGAGACGTAAGGAGCGGGACAGCAGAAATTGCTATCACCAGCGGTTCGCCTGGGCTGTGCATTAGTAACTTGGCAGTTGAAACACCATTACGCCCTAACCGGATGCCCAGACTTTGGAGCCAGTGAAAGTGTTTTTCCAGCGCAAGCCTGACGCCCCGCTGCGCTGTGCTCCGGCTTGGGATGCAGCGGGGATCCAGGAAGGCAGGGCTGGTGGGGCCACCCGCACACCCCGAGTCGCTGCACCAAGAAAGCACGCCGGCGTATGCGCTGCAATAGCAGCTATTCTGCTGTGATAATATGTGGGAACCCTTTAATTTTCAATAATTGAGTTGAGCACATCCTTAACTGCTAAATCCTGCCTTCTGCCACCTTTATGGGCAGTCTGGATTCTGAAGGAAGTGAAAACCCTCTCGTATGCATCCTGGCTGCCCTTACGCAAGCGGTACCTATGCAGGCGCTGAGGATTTCTTCTCAAACCGGCCAACACTGTTTGACGGCTGAAGGACAATGACCAACGATCCATGTAAGAGCTTAATTACATTAATGTGACTGGAAGGACATTTCTTACCTAACCTCTTTTTTCGAAACATAAAGCTACTTAAAAGGCAGTGGCAGCATGAAAGAGCATAGCAGAAGGGCAGTGGAGTTGCCCTGCTAGAAGCTCTTAGTCATTTCATCCTTTACAGTTTATTCTACCACATCCACTGTCTGCAAAAGACAGTACCCGCAGGCTTACCATATTCATATCTCCATGTACAAAAATCTAGTCGGCAAATAATTATGTCTGAAAGAGGGGCACTGTCCTGTCTTATGCTGTCAGATCAGGTATGGCAAAACCAGCTCCTTTATGGTGACAAAAGGTGAGGAGGCAAAGGAGGATTGTGCAAGAGGAAAGCATGAAAGAAGGACCCTCAGGTACCTGCTAGGCAGGTGTTGCCCCAAGCACAGAATTGCGTAGGAGTAGCAGTGGGGTGAAAGGCAGTACTGATATTAAGAAGTGGTATTCAGCAAAAGTATGAATTGCTGTAGATAAAGAAATTGCCACGTGCACTGGGAACCAGAGGGAGACATGGAGGCCTCGTTTGCCACCTGAGCTGCTACTCTCTGGGCAGTGGCGTTTGAGGTGTCCCCGTGTCCCCAGGCATCTCCAGTGGGTACATGTCTGCAACAAGCAACTGCTATGCAATTGTTTACCGCTGTGATGGCAGCTCTGGTTTATGCACTGGAATGAGATTATCCAGGGTTTTTAGGCGATTGGGCTGGGATGACGAATGATGAGGGCTGAGACTCAAGCCAGTCAAAACAGAGATCACCCGAGAGGTGCAGAAGGCCGACGGGGGTGGAGACAACAGGAAGGATAAGCCTGTATCAGCCCTTCCACTCAACAGTACGGACTTTTACACACAAATCAGGTTTGCAGCGCAAATGTCTTGTTAGAGACAAAGCTGATACTACACCAGAGCCACATCAAAGAGCCTTTTTTCTTTGTCTGTGCTTGGTAAAGAGAGAGCGACCTCTTATTTCAGATGTGGATTTCTGACATTTACCATATTCTGGTCACCTCGACAACAAGCTACTGTCGTGGCTTGACTTGCTCTGGTCCTTAAGATTACCCAGAAGCTGAAGTGAAATCCAACACACAACAGCCTTAAGTGGCTTTATGATGACTTTATGCATGAATGTTTGCAGGTTGAATTTAATGCAGTGGTATTTAACTGTAAATGCTTTCAGTTTCCCCAAGATACATGTCCTGCCACAACAGAATTCAATGGCACTCTACGTCTGCATAAGATTATCGATACGCAAGAAGCAGCATGATCTAAATGCTAATCTTCAGTTTGTAATCAATTCACCAGGGAGGGAAACTTATCATCTCGAGATGTCTTTTGCTGTTTTTGCACTTCTCTCTCAATTCTTCAAGGTTTGGTTATTGAGACTGTTGGCTTTATATTTCTTAATAGAGATAAATTTTATATTAAATATAACTAGGCAGACGGAGGACTCCTAGTCCGTGCATCTCTGAAGTAACAATACACACGAACCTCTTATAAACTGCTGGGCACAGTATTGCAATTCCGGACTCTGAATTCAGTGGTTATGCTATATGTATCTATCATATTGAAAAGTTACATTCTATCATCATACAGCTTTCATGGTTCTCTGTACAATGGATGAGATGCAGTAAGATAACTGATTCTCACACAAAATTAATGCCTAGGAATTATGCATATTTAAATACACAAAGCTATATCAGACTCCGCCAGACATATCCCACTGTAAAGCGAACTCATAATTTCTCCTCAATATAAAATAATGTAGAAGATATTAACTCTACCACCATAAAATGCTTTTTCTCTTTCTGATCATCATTCTAAAATGGAAAGTGATGAAAAGTTTCGTTTTTCTGAGAGGAGTTTTCCAAAACACAACCGTTTACAAACTTCTAAAAAGTTCCGTAAATGTGCTCATGGAAACAAACACCTCTGCAATGTTTCCAACATAAATGGTGCAGCAAGGCGCTGGTGTATGAAGACCAGAAAGACCAGAAAGTGAGACAGGAGTTAAAATGAACAACTTCAGTGAGATGTTTTAAATTGAGAAACACCTGGGAAATAAGCTAAAAGCCTAAGTAACTAAAGAAGTAACAAACTTCTTTTTATTCTGAGAAGAAATACACTTTTGTAAAATAGATATGCAGTTTATTATTCATTTTCATTTACTACCAGCTCCAAATGCATGTTGAGTATCTGCTCTTGCCGAGCTGACCAGTGCTGAGTGCAGCAGTATAAACAAGTTTACTTTTTCAAGTCAGGAGACATTCTGCTACGTTGCTTCCTTTTATTTTTTTTTCAAAACTCTGGAAAGTTTGCTTCACTAACTCCAAGCCACACTGAGATACCACACGCTCTACTACTCAGATCCAAGAAAGGGATGTAGAAAAGGAGGTGGAGGAAAGGAGGGGGAGAATTGTCTCAAAACCAGTTAAGCAAGCAGAAGGTTTTTTTTCTGCACAGTGAAAAAGTTTTGGTTTGGGACGAATCAATAAACTTAAGCAACATGAAACAAAACATGTGTCATCAAGGGTTCTCCAAGAAAATTTGTGTATTTTTTAAAAATACATGTTTTATTTTGAAAGGGATGCTGAGATGCTGTGCCTTGAGAATGATTAAAGAAATTAAAAGCTTAAAAACGTTTCAACTGAAAACTCTCCAACTCGTAACCAGAACAACAAATTGAATTCATAACCAAACAAGTTAATTGCTTTGCTTTCCAGAGCAGCACATTTTGGCAAACAAAATATTAGTAATGCAAACCTCTTTTACCCAACTCTAGCTGAATAGCACAGGACTTCTTCCCCAGGTTTAAGGGATAAAAGAGCTGCTGCGACTTGGTTCAGGTCACAGTATGCCTCTCTGGTTGCCAAAGGCAGCCGGTGCGCTGCAGAGCTCCAACTAGACCTTATTTTCCCTCTGCTCACTTTGGAGATAGGACAGCCAAGAGATATGGGAGAGGCAGGGAAATTCCTCCCCAAGAGGAGGAAGGCTAGAGGGAGGGGAAGCATGCCGGGAATTTATTTCACACGAGGTGAAATTTCCTGGGAGCCGCGCAGGCTGGGGCGTTTGCACAAAAGCTGTATTCAACGGCTACGGCAGAACATGGTATCGACTTGATTTCCATGAAGGGGAACCGGTAGCGTCACTGCATCCATCAAATCTGGTTTGTGATGTACTTCAGCCACAATGTGTGTACTAAGTTACCTGATTTTCTTGTGTATTTCTCGAGTTATCTTCCCCCAGCAGCCTTCACGTACCTAACTTCAAACCACTGGCCAGGTAACCTCACTGATCACAGCTGCTTCTTGCTCTCTCTCTGCCTAAGCGCACAGTACTCCCAGTACGAATCTTTTAAAAGCTCCACTTAAATAGGAGTCTCCTCCAGGTTGAGAGCTGAGGACTACTATCACTCGCCTCCTACTTTTTTCACTTGTTTTAATTCGTAAGAGGACTCTACCGCCGCACTTACTTTAGTACCTTTGTGAAAGATCATATCAAAAGAACATACAAGGGTTTTGATTTTTGTTTTCATACATTTCTTCTCCCCTATGTTTCCTTCAGGAGAACCCAGAACTCCCAGCAGCACGGTGCACTTTACAAAACCTGTGCTACTACTCAATGCCTACTACACTTCCTCCTTTACTTAGAGTTTCCATCAGTTAGTGGGAGCAGAGATTCATTATGCTGCTGAGTAATTCTTAGAAACACTCTTCAAGAAACTTAGGGGGAAAAAAGTGTAACTTATATTGTATTAAAAGTCTATTGCTCCTCGCGTTAATGTTTTACAGGAGAACTGAAGGTGACTATTCTTACACCTACCACAGCCATTTAAGTCGCACTTCACTTTCTTTAGAAATCTACACACACACACACACAAAAAAATCCAAACAGATATGTTTCAATGTACTTTGTAAAGCTTTTTCATTTCATTCTTTGGGGGAAGGAAAAAGGGAAATTTGTTGCCTTTTTCAAATTCCTCAACTTCGTAACTGGCAGTGATGGTTACTTCCCCCCACCATCCATTGCGGTGAAGCTGACACAGTAATTCCTAGCACATAGTTGCTAGAAAAACCCCCGCAATGTGTTAATTTTCATTATACAGCGCTAAAAGGATGTGCAACTGCGGCTAAGGAGCTACCACGTAAAGCACTGAACGCTTATGTCCTGTCTCAGCCAAGCACTAAGCAAAGGCTTAGCTTCAAGAGTATGAACGATCCCACCCATTAAACCAGCACCTCTCATGGAAGGAAACCTGAGGATGCTGGAGGAGGGGGTGCCAGTACTGCAGAGTGCCCGAGCTGGACGCATACCTCTCCTGCATCCGGATGACACTGCTGTAAAAAACACTTGCCTTTCCCATTTCACTCCCAGGCACAAATGCACCTGCACTTTTAAGCTCAGCTGAACAATCGATAGCAAACATTTAGACTGTACATTTCCCATGTTGAGGACAGCCAGAGTTGTGGGAGCACAAACCTGCTGCCGCACTCCAGAGCTCGCATCAGCACTCCGCGACGCAAAGAAAACTGAGAAGGAAAAAAACCCAAAACAAACCAAAACAAAACCTGCACGTATTTTCAGCATATCAAGTCGTTGCAAGAGGTGCCAACAGAAATCATTTGGAGCCAAAGAGCTGGTTGGATGGCTCGGCTCGTTCCAGGCCAGGGCTGCTCCCGCTGTGCCCAGGAAGGCCGCGGCTCATTGTGACGCAGACAGAGGAGCCACCGCTGCCCGCTGCCACCGCCGCTCGCTGGAGTGCAGACGGAGACGTGGGAGGAAACACAAGAAAGCGGCATGTGCATAACCAAACAGGCTACCTCGCTGAAAAGAAAGCCCCTCCAGCCACATTCTGCTTCATTAGCACATGAAAATACGGTAATTGAATACCTCGTTCTCCCAGCCAGGGCCGAGATCCATCACTCATGGAAATGGAGTTTTGATAAGGTGGGGTGTTTAAATGAGGCAGAAGGGGGCTTTGAGTGTGTGTTACTTTGTTTATCTGAGAGAAAGCCCGCTTAAAAGTCAGTGAAAAAGAAAAAAAAAAATCACTTTATCCTGTGAAACGCTGGAACACAGCAAAGCCCCACTGCTCTGAGGATGAAACTTGAACGAACCCATTTCACCATTATTCTGCGGACAGAAGGCATTATGCCCGTTATTTTGTATCACCTCTCTCTTGTTGGGTTGGTTTTTTTTTTTTCCTCCTCTCCTTGAACTCTCCGACTGACTAGCTATTTTTGCTGGCTTTTAACATCATCTATATCAAGAGACAAAAACTTCAGCAATTGGCAGGGCAAGGGATTTTAATCAGACTTTTGTTATTTTTTATCTTTTTTTAAGTTATGCATGTCATACACTCAGGTTTTCGGGTTTGGATTTTTTCCAACACTTCAGCTGATGACCAAAATAAGAAAATAAATTTAATAAAAGATGTATCGTTCCCAATTCCAAATTGAGACAGCTCCTACTTTAATTCTTTAGCCTTGTTTTAGGGGAAAAAAAAAAAAAAAAAGAGACAAAAATTTCTGATATTTAAAAGGCAAAAACATAAGCAGAAAGTTTTGTATCTTCTTTAGCAAGCTAAAACAGCAACAAACTCATTTTCTCCCACTGGCTGATCACCTTAAGTATGAAGTACAGTGAGTGGCATTTCCTCCAGAAAAAAAATATTTACGTAAATACTGCAAATAGACTCCTTGCCTCAGCCAAAAATGCCTGCTATGGTATTGCCAAGACTTTTGCAGAAAGCAGGAATTACAGAAGCATAGAGCTGGACAGATTGTACCCTTGTTCCTTGGGTTTCAGTTAAAGTGTTATAGCTTCCTAGTTTGGAAATTGTGATGCCAAAATATTATCTCCAAACATAAATACGACAATACAGACCAGCTCAGTCACTGGCAGCCACAAGAATTTTGATAACATTTAAAACAAACACATACACACACACTCCCAGGCCCTTTAACGGAGATCCACAAAATGTCCCTAGCTTTTGTCTTACCCTCTCATGTGTACGGACATGTGACAAAACAATGGAATGGCTTTCCTGCCTAGAAATACGTGTAATAACCGCAGGGCTAGGAAAGACAGTTCATGCTGGCATTGGATGAGCTGCATTTTTACACCACTCTCCAGGCAACTAAACTGTGTCGGTGCTAGGGCAGCGCTACCATTCCCCCTTGTCCAGGCCGTCTGCTCCCACCGTGTCTTCGCTGCTGGCAGTGGAGCGTCTCCGCTCCCACAAAAAGCCAGTTCAGGGAGACAGCCCTGCAGAAAGCTACTTGATTTTCCACGGCCAAGTCAGCAGGTTGAGGGCTGTAAGGTGGATTGTACGGGATCAGGTGCGAGCCAGCTCCAGAGCAAAGGAGAAAGCAGGTACTAGAAGAAAGACAGAACTTAAGCCATCATGGAGCAATGCCATTTTGGCCAAATGATCAAAGACAGACTAGATGTAAACCTGAAGGGCTGGGGCAGGGTCCAAGAGGTAAACATTTCACCACCCCTGCTCGTAACCAATATAACGGTGGGAAAATTAAATAGGTTAGCATCTGAGGGCAAACATCGTTCAGCCCGAAGCTCCAGGAAGTGATCTGTAAGGTAACGAGGTCCTACCACATTGCAAGCGTTGAAATACATACAGCAGCACCTCCTTAAAGTCAAGTCACCACTTCATCGCTTGCCAACCCAAAAAAACAGAGGGCTGCTGCAGCAAGCATACCGTACCACTGGCTGACAAGCAACCACATTGCTGCTTTCTGAAGAAGCGGTGGGCAAGGAAAGGGTGAGCTGGGCTGAAGGCTTTACTGCGAGGGAATTACAACAGTCCAGCCTCGTGATCATAGCAGCACGTGCTGCTGTTGCACCACAGCTGCCATCGGGAACAGCAAGGCTGGTAACCCTTTTTTGTGCCGGTGGCTGGATAGACCTTCTAAGCAATATTAGCAGGCCACGAATTAACACCCCCGTTAGTGCCTGCCAACAGAAAGCAAAAATAAAATAAAACCATGTGGCCGAGGGTTGTGTGAAATGGTGTCACAGGCCTTACTGCATATTTTCCCCACCCTTCGATGGGGAGAACACATTGTGAAAACTCTGCAACTAAAGCAAACATTTGCAAATTACGCCCAGCTTGTGATTTTCTGCGGAATAAATCTGGATAAAGCAAAATGAGGACTCAATCTGACTCTATCTTGGAAAGAATATCTTAAATCCAACTGTCCAAACAACAGTCTGTGTTGCCTAGGAAGATACTGATTTCGCAGGCCTGAGTACAGTGAGCAAACAATGTGCCCCAGGAATTCATACAGAGCAAACTGGAGCTGCAGAGCCCACAGGGAAAGAAAAAAATGTGCATTATCAAAGCGCTAATAACTTTCCACAGCATGTTGAGAAAAAATTGCAAGAGGTCTTATGCACATTAAGCACGGACAACAAGCTAAGCTCTTGATGACCACAGTTACCCAACACCCCTGGCTTACTGCTTCTTACCAAACGTGCCCCAAAATCAGACACACAAGTAGTTTCCCTTAGGCCGTGACTACGCTCGGATTTCCAAGTAAAATTCTCACAGTGCTGCTTCTGGCTTTGTTGAGCCAATGGAAAATTCTTCCTGAAATTCCCTGTTGCTGACAAAGCCCCAGCACTGAAGCAAGATGATAAACTATATCATAAGCTGCCAAGATGCCTATCATGACCAAAACCTTAATGCAACAGAAGCAGAAAGCCACTGAAGACTCTGGTGAGGGTAGTTTTGACTCTCACATGAAACACCTTCGTTATACAGAAATCAAGTTGCACGTGTCAGGGTAGCTAGCAAAAATTTGATGGTAAAATTCTCTCTCTACCTTAATAAATTTAAAAAGCTAGTATTTCTGATTTAAGCAAGTGCAGTTACAGAAGATGAGACTTACTGCCAGATGTAATAGCATACATTAGTATGACACAAATCCCACATAACCTACATAAAAAGAAAGCAAGCATAGTTCTATTTATTCTGCATACCTAAAAATAAATCTAGATTTTAATTTTTTTAAACAGCGCTTAACAACAGAGGAAGATATAACAGGTGTCATTGTTTCTCCCAGGTGTAATCATCTTTTTCGTTTGCCCACGTGAGAAAAGAAAAGCCATTTAATGAGCAGGCTGAAAGTGATGATTAATTAAACAACTTCCAGGGCCTGGGGGATCCTCCTCCATTTGGGATACATTTCCTTTAGCTGTAAGCAAGCGGGAAGGCAGGAGACAGACGACTCCTCAGCTTTTTGTTTTAACTGGCATGTGGCTGTAAAGGGTCGAAGACGCTTAAGCTGGTATGTGTTTGTAAAGGCTTGAAGATGTTTGTCAGCTTACTTGTCAGCCTTTCTGGCATCAGTCACCCAGGAGTAACACTCACTGCCTCAAAACACAATGGTTTCTTTAAGTGCTTGTGACAATATCCCAGCGTCGTTCAATGCAAGACTGGGAATCAGTTTTGGTATTTAAGCAGCAGCCCTTGCTGATAGTATTTCTTCTTTTAATCACTGAGACCTGAATCTGCTGCTTTTTTAACTGAATGTCCATGTGCACTAAGTGAACCCCTGAAAGTAAGTCACCTCACTGATGCAGGCTCATGACTGATTTTTCTAGTGAAAACGTGCAAACAATGAGCAGGATGACAGGTCAGAGTTGGTAAGACATGTGGCCCCTTTCCCTTTTTCTTACTACAACAACACCTAGGGGACCTTTGATCTGAATGTCAGCAGTGAAAATACACAAACAGATACTCTCTTATTATATACCCACAGGTGTACATTCCTAAAACTGTTACATTCCATTACTTTCAGCTGTGCTGGAAAACAATACCTTCAGAAGTTGACCCCTTCTCTCCTCAGATCGCACCGGTATCCGAGTACAAAGCATCGCAGCAAGCCCGGTATTCTAAACACCAGCAATGATGATGCCAACAAATTCAAGCGGCACATATAAGGACAGGGACAAAGTGCTGGCTGAGGTTTGTCTGTGTTACTTACAGCCTGCACGACTTTACACCTCGCAGAGAAAGGGTGCTTCTCGCGCTCAGCGAGAAGGCTTCTGGGCCAGGCAGCTGGAGGTCTGATGCCGAGAAGGCTGGATTTAAGGCTAACTCGACTCGATCTTGCCAGTGCAGCAAGAATTAGAAACCTTGTTGAAATAGATAACAGCCCCTGTGGACGTTCAGATCACTCCCCATAACAGCATGCAACAAATCACTTGTTTGGGCTGGGGCGACTGAATGCAAAAGCACATCCTATCCTCGCAGAAATAATGTTGCTGCTTTTTAAAAATCAGTCTCCAGCTTTGGCAGCTTAACCTAGGAGGCAGAGCTCTTCGGTTAAAAACATGCCAGTATCCTTCAGTAACTGGAAAGGAGGAAAAAAGCATGAGGAATTTTTCCGTTTTTCTCTCAGATTGTTTTGCGCGGTGTTTATCAGCAGGCTGCTACTGCATCTCCTTTTGTTAGAAAATTAAAAGTTGAACTGCAAGCATAAAAGCCACCATGAACCATGCAATAACCTTCAGGCATTTTAAGAGCAGCAGAGGTTAGAAGGGCAGCTCCTGACTCTAAACAGCACCTATTGTTTCTCTTTCTTCTTGAATAACAAAAGCAGAGCTGAAAGCTATTTACCTGGTTTTACCTCAGTCAGATCTCATTTCCCCCTTTATTTTCAGTAGATGATCTTATCAAATAGTGTCATTTCTAACATTGCTTTGATCAGATAGGTTTTTCCTGGGTTTCTTTTTAACTTTATTTCATTAGTAAGTTTTGTAATAGATAACTCAGCATACTAAGTCACAGCAGAAGAGCACTTAGAAGACTTCAGGATTCTGTCAATGCCTACTTAAATTAAGGGTAACTATTTTTAAGCTTATGCGTTAATATGCTTTCATTTTGAAATCGTGAGGGCCAACTTACAGTACAAGGCTCTGATCCTGCAAACACTCCCACGCAAACAACTTTCCGCCTGCCCCGTCCCATGTGTTCCCCTCCCGCTGCCATCAGATTCATAGAACTGGACACTTAACTTGCGCAAACACCACCGCACAGCAAGGGTGGAAGGATAAAACTCCCAATCCACCAAACTTTTGGGTGTTCTGCTATTCATTGTAACGCATCCCATATATTACTCAAATTGTTTATAACGCAGAAGCAAAAAAAAAAAAAGGTTGAGTAGGCATCACGAGGAGTTTTATTGACTGGCTGGGAGTGATCTGTAGTTAATATGTAAAATCCTCTGAGATCTAGCCTTAAAAAATCCTTGCTACAGACAAAAGCAATCCACAATATATAATTTCTTCCACAGTTTTACAATATTTATAGAACTTTAAAAGAATAAAATCTTTTGGGAGTGTTGTTCCCTTTAAGAAGAAAGTTACAAAAAAAAGCTATCATTTCTAGATTTACTAATCTTCACTTAAAATTTTATTTTCTCTTTTTACTTTCTCTAAAGCATTTTCCAACATCCACCTCTTGTCTTTTGTACACTTCTGCAATTTCATTTAAAACATTTAAAAAAAAAACCTTGAAAATATTTAACAGAAATAATTCTCCAATTCATAGGCTGCTGTTGTTACAATCTTAAGGAACTGAACAGATAAATGATTTTATTTTAGCTATAAATTAAATGCCAGTGAAGTATTCACAACCCTAAAAACACCACAAGACATAGCAATCTACAATGCAAGTTTATGGCATTTGATTCTTCGCCATTAGCTGGAGTGTGTAAATATCATACAGAAGTTTAATAAAACCATTAAAAACAGTGCAGTAACAGGACTTCCCTCTCCTATGAAAGCATCTCATAAATTCGTATTTTTAGGAAATTCTAGGATAAACATCTAGAAGTTCAGTTTTCCTTGCCATAACATGCTATCTGTGAAATCTGATTTCACTGGATGTTATGTTAGCAGGACCAGGCTCTCAAGTCAGTATTATGTCAGATCCTCAGGCACTATAAACTGTCCTAACTCCACTGGAACTGATGTCTCACTAGGACTAATTTAAGACCTGCCAAGTGTTTCTGACCATAAAATAGATTAAAAAAAAAATACTAAAAACATGCTTTCTTGCCCAAGTAATATATTGAAGAGACATACATTTAAAAAAAAATAATTGTTAATTCTTACAGCCTTCCAGTCAAGTTTAGAGTTCTCTTAGAATATTTTCACTTTCTGCAAAGACTGTATCACTGACAGAAAATAAAATCAAGACAGGCTCTGAAACGTGCTTTACTTTTTTGGCATCAACTCTTGCCCTTTTGCAGCCCCATTTTCAACCCAAGTTTTTCCTAACTACAAACGAAAAGGAAATCGACATCCGAGTGCCCGTAAGAAGTAAAATTATTGCATATATTATTGGTTTTCTACATATCTTTATTGAGTTACTTGAAATGTTGTAATTACATATATTTCCTGCTTTAATAAAACGTTGGTGAAATGTTTAGTTACTGCGGTCCTTTATAGCTCTGGAAGAACTGGCAGGCTGGAAAGAGGAAAGTAACTTTCCCATCAGTTCAAAGGAAATGGAGTATGCTCCTTTCCACTTGCAGAATCCACTCTTTATCAGGCTCTACAGACATTTCTGTGTGACCTTCTGCAGTGCAGCATCTGGGCACAATATTTTCATCTTATTACTTTTTTTTTCACTCGAGATATTATTAGTTTAGAAAGCTCAGGAGAAACTGGGCACAGGGTGAGAAGACATTTGAGCAAAAATGTATTATTAGGCAGTTAATCTCGTTCTCCTCCTAGCTGCTCTGTGTGTGTGTGTGTGTGCGTGTGTGTGTGTGCGTGTTAGGATTTATGATTTCTCCGTTGCTTCCCAATCTGGACACGCACACGCACACTCACAAGTATCCCATCTTTTTTTCAAAATCATTAATTTTGGGCAATCATCTAATAAACTTGATTACTTTTCTGCATTACTTAACAAAGCAAGTTTTGTTAAAAATATTTATGCTGAAATTCTAAAAAATGGCATTATACTTCAACAAGAAAGAACAAGATTTAGCTTGAACTTTTGAAAAACGAGTGGCTCTCTACTCACTGTTTTCCCATGTCTACAAGAACTAGTTTACTAACATTGCCTTCAAAAATGTTTATTAGAGGCTTGGAAGATAAAGGAAAATAACTTATTTCTACTCTTTACTACCCAAATATCATTTGAGTCTTCCCACCACACAAGATGTACACACTGAGCATTTTCAATTACTTCATACAGATGATGCAGTTTGGTAACTAAAACATTAAGACACTTGGCAGACACAATAAAATTATTCTGGGAAATAGATGTGGGGGGCAATGTTTCTAAACTTTTTCACATTACACAAATTGCTAATAAAAGGGTTACTAACAACAGTATTTAGGAACCTTTAATCACAAATACAGTATGATCAGAAAGTATTTACAGTACACCTGCATCTGGCACGCTAGACAAGACTGGAATGTCAGGACACTCCTTTTCAGGTGTGATTTTGAGGACAGCCACCTTCACAGGCTTGAAGGGGAGACTAGAGCATACAAAACTAATAAAGCATACATCATCACGCAAAAGAAAAGCCACCAAAGGCTTAAAGGAGGAGAAAAGTACGGAAATGTTATCCCATCTTCATTCCACACTTCTGGAATGTGGGCAGATCATAGTAAAAGTTTAAGTGGCAAGAAGATTAAAGGAAAACTGCTAAAGCCAAAAAGGACACTCACATCATCTGGTGTAAGTCAACCGTGTCTCTACAGACTTCAGTGGAGATACGCTGATTTACGCCAGTTGATGTTTTGGCCCCATGGCTTCACAGAAGATACTATCGATTAAATGTGTCTTCTATTTCAATTAAAAGCTTCTCTCGCCGTCAGAGCACATCTTGCCCCAGCTGGAAGCCACTCTGGCATTTTTCTTTTTGCTAGAAAGTACCCTATAGGCAAATTCCAAAATAATAATTAAAAAAAAGTCTATATAAATTGTCAACTACTGTTTGTTATTATTTATCATTTTTTGGCACACATAGACATGCCAGGCACTTTACAGAAAATACTTCCAAGACAATTCCCTGCCCTGCAGAGCTTAAAAGACAGGGGCTAGTCCATTCTGCAAACACAAGGCACTACTTTACCAAAACTTATTCCTCACAGTAGTACAGTGCTAGCAATTTCAGGTCTTAAGTGATGAACATGGCAAAGAAGGGAGGATAAAAGACATTTTAGAGAGAAATGGTTCAGATGCACTACATCTGCAAATCATTCTGAACCTGAACGCTTTTTCTGTGTATTTAACGTGTCCGGTTTTCACCAAAAAAACCTCCCAAGTCTTCAAGGCCTTATCTTTCAAATTTGTCATTATGAAGTATATGATGCTTAGCGTATGGTTTCCAATGTGATACATTGCTAATAAAGGGATCCTTAGCATTGATTTTAGTAAGAAAGAGGAATTGGGACCGGTGGCAGCAGTTCTTGAAGAGTAACACCCATATGGTTTCAAGCACAGCCACCCAGCTCTGCGTGGAGCAGTACAACAGCAAACCCTGACAAGCCTTCCGCCCAGCCTTCAAAGCAAAAAGAAAAGTGGAACATGAGGCCAACTGTGAAACTGAAAGAGCTATCAGGTTGGAGGAGGGCTACAGGGAAAAAAACCCTCATAAATTACAAGCCTTAACAACAAAGATCACTTTTAACTTCACATCCCAAGTATTGGGAAGCCACTATCATAATTTCAGAGCACCTAAAAAGGAGGAGTCACCTATCAACTATCAGAAAGCGTTTCTAGAAATGCTGTGCCTTCACATCATCAGGTATCTTTCCAAATGTTACCAGGAACCAACAAATATTTAGTTTTAATAAATAGGGCAGATCCATACTGTCAAGGAATGACTAAAATCAACATGTCTAATATACAATGAATATATACATAAAGGCACATTTCCTTCTTTGCCCCACTCTCTGTGCCACAGGAGTTTAATGGTAACATTTCAGTACTATCTCAGGTTGAGTCTTTCACTTTTACAAAAGCTAAGACTTAAATAACTTTCATTGTGGCTATAATATGATTGACAACACATAAAATAAAATAAAAAAAAAAATCTGTCAGACTTCATTTGTACAAGGCTTTTAGGAAAGAAATTGGCAATTTTTATTATTTACTATTGTTACTTTTAAGACATAGGTAGAATCTAGTTAGTTTTTACTAGTCTCAAAAGAATGAATTTTGCAAACAAAGCCACAAGGAATCAAAGCTGTGACATTAAAGAATCTACATTCATGTATTAATTTTCAAAAATACAATCTTGGCCATTAAGAAAAGTATTTCCAAACTTATCAGTTAAGCTCACAGCACTGTATCACAGCCACAAGACACGAAACACATTATTATTAAGCGCTTTAGCCAGCTCTTAACAGCTGCTGAGAACATTAGCATTTCTACAGCTTTTGGCAAGATTTAGCAGGTTTGGAAATCAGGAAGATGAGATCTCACAAGAATATTTTTAGCATCAAATCTCTCAAAAAATAAAAATAATAATCTAAGCAATCATTCGTGCAATTTGCAGTTAAACTGTCAATTGTACTACTCTGCCTCTTTCTTCTGTAGTTTCATATTATGTTGTAATCTTTTAATTCTACAAGGGGAAAAGTCAGTATGAGGTAGAGGTACTCGAAAAACTTTAAAATTCTCACTGTGAAACAGCTTACTGTTTGCCAGTGTGCATACTTCTGAAATTATATTAGCTGCTTTTTAAAGGTTACCTATTTCAAATTGAAATTAATGGAACAATCATTTTAACTTCCATCCAAAATGCTTTACAGGAATTACAGAGTGTTTTAATTTGTCAGACATATCATACTGGCTTACCTACTTTATGTAAAATTATTTCCTCTTTTGAAGTGTTTGGTAAGCATTCATTTGAAGGATGCAGTGTCCCATAGAAAAACATAAGAAAACGATACTGCTAGCAGTAGAATCCATGGGAACACTTTAGTATTAGAAATTCCTTCAGACAATCTAATCGGCTCTTATTTGCCTGAAAGAAATCAGGCAAAAGGAGGCATTTAATATTTATCAGTCAGAGCAAAACGGAGTTCATCTGAACGGGAGAACGAGGACTCCGTTTAATTTGTCATCCACAATTATCACTTGGAAGTTCACTGAGTTTATTAAAGACAACTACTGTGTGATAAGGAGAGTAGAGACACTATTAACCATGTCATTTAAATTGCCTGAGTTGGCACCGTGCCCACGTCCTTCAGATCAGTATATCAACACACTTGTTGCTGGCAGGAACTCATTTAAAGAGAGGGAAGAGGAACTCCCTCAGAACTGAGTGTGCTGTACAGATTTCTACAGTAACTCATGAGCATAAGCGATATGACAGTGTCTTTGTATTTTCAATTCCTAGACAAGAGAGTGACAAAGTAATGGCAATCAAGTGAAAGACACTGTTCTTCCTAAGAAAGAAATTATGGGAAAGCATTTTTACAGTTTTCATTTGAAATTACTTGAATTTGCATTTACTGGAACAGCGTATTTTGCTTGTAAGTGCAATGCTGACAAACTGACAAAGACATCTCCCCCCAACCACTGGCTCTGCCAGATTTTATGATCCCGTATCTCTCCCCCCCCCGCCTTGCCTCCTCCCCACGATCTCCTGCTTTCACTTCATTAAGCCTGTAGGAAGGAGAAAAGTTCTGGTGGCTGGATAGTTTATTTTCAGAAGTAGTAAGAGTCATTTTATTTCACTTCATACAAGAATTGTGCCACAAAGTAACATAACACATCTGGGAAAGCTGCAATTAAGAAGGTACAAAGATTTTTTTTTTCCAATTCATACCGAAATTAATAATAACATTTTTGCTGGAAACAACCTATGCGTTAAGTCAGGCATATTATTTCCATGTGTAGAAAACTGTTACAACAGAAACTTTTTAATTCTACTCTTGTAGAGAGTAGAACTCCTGTTTTTCTAAGCTATGTTCTGATTGAGAAAAGAAAGGGTATCCCTTTTTCGGAAGTGAGGAATTCATTAGCTCTAACAAGCATGTTGGTGTGTAAAAGCAGCTTACTTGCACGCTAAAAAATGCTGTGCTTCCCAAAATCCACACTGTGGCCAGCAATAGCCCGGCGTTCTCCCCTTTATCACTTCCCTGGGACACAGACACAGGAGCGCGCGGGCACGGAGGGCCTGAGCAGTATGGCAAATACTCAGGTAGCCGCACAGTACGTGGCCCGAAGCATATAATCACTGGGAGAAAAGGCTCTCTTACCTTCCACAAATCGTCCTCTAGCGTCTTCAAGCGAAGGATCTGGAAATGCAAAACCAAAATTCTGTAAAGTAACAGCACAACCCGCAGCCAGCTCCGCTGCTTTGCCGTCGTGCGTTCCGTCCCCGTTCACCCCCAGACCACTTTCCCACCGCTTGCACTGCAAAAAGCAACTTTCCCGTGGCATTTTTTTTTACTGGCCAGCCATAAAATCGCCTGCTTGTCCAATTAATGAGAGCATCATAATTTTCATTTACCTTTCACCATCTCCAAGGAAGGAAAGCAGAGAGGGGAAAACAGAAAAGCAAATGCATAAAAGAAGCACGAGTTTCAACTCATTTACGATCCCAGATAAAGGTTAATAGTTAAACTCCTTCCTCTCCCTCCCACCCTCACAATTATTGATGCCCTTCAAGAAATGAAATGTTTTTTTGTTCTCGTTTACCAGAGGCTAGACAAACTGTCAACATCTCCACTTTATTTACGGGTTGAGCAAGAGCAGTTCCTCAAACATCAACATTTTTTACGTTAATCCTGGAGAGAATCCACTTCTCTAAAGCTACAAAATTTGCCAACTTCTGTAGTATTTATTTTTAACGAACGAGAGCGAGAGCCTTGAGCTATCCTCTCTGCCCTCAGAGGAGAGGAAGGGGGAAAGCACGGCTCCCCTCTCCCAACTTTCAAAAGCTTTAAAAAACTTTTCCCGTCCTTCCCACACCACTCAGCCCCCCAGTCCACTGTCCATCACATCACCCCCTCCCACCCCCAAAAAAAATCTCTCCCCTTCCGATCCCCCACCTGCTCCACGTCCAGTGGGATTTCAAGGGAGGAAACCAAATCTGCCAAGTGGTTCCTTTCGGGCGATTTCTTCAACCCGTCTGGAGGTTTAAACCTGAAAAACAAACACCTCTATTGAATGCAAACTCAGCTTTGGGGGTTGCCGAGTTAATTCCTCGGCAGACAGCTACTCTCAGTGTCTGGTTACACAAACATACCTACAGACAGGTTGGAGGGGAGTCCCTTAGAAACCAAAAAAGGGGAGGGGGGGGGAGAAAAAATAAATCAAAATAGGCACAGAAGTTGGGGAGGCAGCGGGGTGGGTAGGCTGGACAGAGGGAAGACACGCAGCAGGAGGCACAGGTTTAATATCGACAAGGAACGGGGAGAGTTAAAGCAAGGGGCGATCCGGGAAGGGGCAGAGACCCCAGAGGTCTCAACCGGGGCGGGGGGGAGAGGGGGGGGAAGGAGGGGGTGTCCTTTTGGGTGGCGATGATACCAAGTTTTTATACACAGCCTAAATAAAACAAAGGAAGGAACAAACCCGGCTGGCCGCGGCGGCGCGGCTGAGGAGCGGGCAGCTCCGGGGGCGGGCGGCGGGGCGAGGAGAGGGGGGTGGCCCGGCATCGGGTGGTGTCACTGGCACCGCCGCCCCGCTCCGCGCCCTCCTGCCCTCCGCACCGGCACCTCGCCCCGCTCCGCACCCGCTGTAACGGGGGGCTGCCCTGCCCTGGCTGCCAGGCCCCCGCCCGCCCCTCGCCGCCGCCCCGCTTACCTGCCGCTGCCCCCGGGCGCCGCGGGCCGGCCGCGCCCGCCGGCCGCCGGCCCCTCGCCTCATCGCGCCGGGCACAAAGCGGGCGGCGAGGCAGGGCCACGCCGGGAAGAGCGGTGGTAAGAGTAACGGTGAGACAGCAGTGACAGCCGCGGCGGCGGCGGGCAGGGGGAGGAGGAAAATTAAGAATTAAAAGGAAATTTTAAAAAAAGGACGAGGGGGTAGACGACCACCCTAATAAACCGCCGTGACCGTGCCGGAGAGGCGAGTCCCCTCCTCCCGGGGGCAGCGCTGCGGGGCGCGCTCCTGCCCTGCCCTGCCTGAGGGGGACGCGGCGGAGGGGAGGGGGAGCCGCCCGCCCTGCCCTGCCCTGCTCTGCTCTGCTCTGCTCTGCCCTGCCCGGCCCGGCCCCGGCGCCCTGCCCGGCCTCCCGCGCCACCGCGCTCCAGGGACGGGCGGGAGAGCGGCCGCGGAGAGAGACTGCGGGACGGCTCGGAGGGGAGGGAGAGGCGGTGCGGGGCCGCTGGGCGCTCCCGGAGCGAGGTGGGGGCGGGGGGCACCGCGGCCGTTAGAAATCACCCACTCCCACCCCCTCTTCGCCTCCCGTTAATCGCCCTCCGCAGCCCCGTGCGGCCGGGCTGCTTCCCGGCTGTCACATGGCTCCTGCCGCCACCCCCAACGGGTTTCGGGAGTCGCTTCACTTTCACTTTGGCCCCGCCGAGGGGCTGCCGGGGGGGGCTGTGGCGCCTGCCAGGAGCCCCCGCAGCGAGGGGCTCACCCGCTGCCCCGCTCCTTCCCGCGCTCTAAAAGGGGCTGAGCCCCCAGCCCCCCCAGGCAGCGGCCTCCCCTCAGGCCCGGCCGGGAGTGGGGCTGCCCCTGGGCCCACGGCGGGGGCGGCAGCCGTAACGGCTCTGTTCGCCCGGCGCTGTCAGCCCTCCTCTCGCTTTTTAAGTAGAAAAATAAAAGAATAAAAAGATAACTGAGAACCCCTGATTGGGGGAGGGCATGTAATGCTGCAGCACAGGGGTGCGGCCTGGGGGCAACTGGTCGGAGCGGGGTGTTTCAGAGCCGCAAGCTTTCCCCAGCTTCTGGTGGGACTGATCTCCTGTACCTCCAGTTCCCACTCAACCTGCGTGATCCCTTCAGGCAGTTTACAGGAGCTGGTGAAAATTCCACTGGAGAGCCAGCACTGTGTGTTTGGGCAGGACGGGTCTCCTTCAGCGCTGGATCACCAGTGTCCGGTGCAGGGACATGGCGGTGCCTTCGTGTGGCCTCTCCCCGCTTCCCGCCAAAACGTCCCACACTTACGGCCATGGGCTGGTCGATGCCCCACCGACAGCAAGTCCAGCATCCCAACTTTACGCCATGATCAGATCTGGCCCAGCCTCGTGGTTTTTTGAGCTCAGAATAAACACTTCCAGGGTGGGAGGTGCACTCAATATCAGTATGTCAAATGCCATTGCCTCCCTTCATCGTTTTGAAAGAGCAATTAAATAGGAAAAGGGAGTTATGACTTCTGTCTTGCACCCCTCTTTCCCTGTCAGCACCCAGTCTCGTGGACATGGCCCTCCTGTATGAAGAACGAGATTTTCCATGAGCACCTCTGCTCTAAACCTTGGTACCTTTCAAACTGGAGGGGAAAGAGACAGAAAAGAGCAGTAGCCTTTTCCTCTCCATCTGCCTCGTGTGAAATGCCCATCACCTGCATGGTGCTCATGGGCGGGTGGCCATTAACTACCTAGCTGAGCTGGTGGCTCCCTGCAGTTCCCGGAAGAGAGGGCAGCGCTTACTTCACTAATTACATCTTCACGTGCTCTGTGTGGAGACAACGTTGTGCTGAGTGAGTCAACTGGCATTATGTCCTTGTTAATGCTTTTATGTAAGCTCTTTCACTCTGGCCTTCTCTCAACAGTCATCAAACATGGCAAAACACACGTTCATCCTCTTTAATGAGCTGCCCTGTGACCACCTTCCCCGGAGCCCTCGTCACAAGCACAGCAGCAATCCCTTGGGTTTTGTCGAAGCGCAGCTGAGGCCGGTGCCAGCCATCAGGCTGCGTGAGCATGTGGTTGCACTTGGTTCCTCCTCACCTCAGCCTGCTCTCCCCTAATGTCTGGTGTGTTTTACACAGCATGAACAAGCAAAATATAATTACAGTGGGTTTTGTTTAGGGGTTTTAATTTTCAAAGCGCAGCTAGATAAAAGATTACCACCCAGAATATACATTCCAGAGACAACAAACGAAGTCCCAGCACCATACATTTTAGCATTCTGTCCTGAGGTTTCTGTTTCTGAACTACAACTGTTAGCCTTGATATTCACGGTTAAATGGAACAAAAATGACCGTGACATTTGTGTTTGTGTTTCTTCCTTTTTTTTAGCATTTATCATGAGGCAACGAGAAGCACTGATCAATCAAGACCATGAACAAATGGTCCCTCAACAACCATCTAGTGCACGGCCTGTTACTCAGAGCATTTGCTAACTTGAAAATTAAATTGCCATTTGAGACTATTCCATATTCTGTAACATTCATTATCATCCCCTAACTGTCCCTTCAATTACGAAGCCCAGTTTGACCTCTTATTTTTCTGCTAGAAAACCCCATGAAATGAAGAGGACTAGACAGCAAGATACTGCTAACTGGCAAAATAGGGCAGAATCTGTCCCCAGTTATATAGTTCCCTCCTTGCATCCCCTCTCCAGTGACAGCATGCACACCACTCAGGAACAATGGCCTGAAGCTGAGAAAGAAAACATTTTACAATAAGTGAAATACAAGGAAACAATAGCCTAATTTACCAAAAAAGAATAGCGAGATACCATCCCTAAAAAGACTGGAGAGTAATCCAGATAAAAGAAGAGAGAGTGAAGAGATGATCAGGCAGTCATTCGGGCCTATCTTCCGATGCTGCCCGAAGATTAAATCTCTCCTAACAAAACACAGCAAGGACCTGAAATAATGTTATCTTCTCTTATCTTCCCTCTCCTGCCCCGACCCACCCCCCAAACCACCCCCCCGCTGCATTTTAATCAAGCTCTGTTACCTTTGGATGCCCGAAAAACAAAAGGAAAGGGCAGAAAATACAGAAAGTGAGAGGAAGGAACTTTACTTTTTCTTTTTTTAGTTTAAAAAAAAAAGGCACAAACCTATGTATTTGATATCACACTTTCATCACAGGGCGTTTTAATTTAAGTATTTGCAATTAAAACAGCATCAGTTCTACTTACAAAAGGCTAGAATTAAAGGAGTAGCAAGTTAAGCGTCCATCAAGCGTCCATGATGTTTTAAGTAAATTGGGAGGCTTTGTTTGTTTGTTGGCTTTTTTAACGTCAGGAAAAGTGGTCTCAAGCAAGTGAAACACATTTTTAAATCAACTGACTAAAAAGCTTTCCATCCTCAAAATTACGAGGGAGGAGTGCTGCCTAAAAATATTTTAATGATTAATAGAAGAATAACTGGAGGTAACCAAGCCTGCGTTTGGAGGTCAAGGTGCTGTGCAGCGGAGGGAGGGATGAGCGAGCTCAAAGCAGGCCCTTGATGTAGTTTTCACAATATTCTTATTTACCAATGTTTATAAGCGAAAAACAAGAAGAAAGGATAAATTAAAATGTATACCTGGCACATACTTTTGTTTGCAAATGCTTGGGCAAACTGTGATTTAAGTAGTTCTGAGGTTATTTATGATAATGGTATGCATGAGTCTAAATGGCATCCTGTTCTGAAGAAAAGAGCTGAGGGAAAAGTGCTTTGGGGCAGTCTGCACCTTTTTTTTTGTCCTTCGGCCATAAAGACAACTGATATGGACAAAATGTGACAACAATGTGGAGCTGTGTGAGGTGGGCTGGCCGGATTAAATCCAGCGTGGAAAGGTGGGCTTGCTATGGAAATCAGAGAAGAGCTTTCTGTTCCTGAACTAGACAGACCTCCTATAACCTATATCTATCATTGCGTCTTACTTTTCCTGTACAATGTAAATAATATCTCTGTGTAAAGCAGTCCACCATATCCCAGCAATGGCAAGGATCGGTGCTTTCAGGTTTGCAACCTGCTTCAGCCATCCGACGTGGAAGGTCCTCGATCCGAAGTGGCAAGGAGCCTAGTTAAGAAATTTCCTTCCCTCTGAAATGTCAGTTAGCAGAGGCATTGGTACTGAAGCTCAGTCCGTACTGAGGGAGAAATTACTGTTATTAGAGTCATGGAAATTTGCTGCCTATTTTCTTTCTAAGCTTCAAACAGCTTGAATTTACTGAAGGTATTTTCTTTCAGGGTATAACCCTCCTACTCCTTTTCCCTTGCCTAGAATAGGTGGAAGGGAAAAAAAAAGAGCGTTGCAGGTCTGTAAGGGTAGTTTATGAGTGTCAGTAGTTGTTCTTGGCTTTATTTAATTTGAGTTTTGTTTTGTTTTGTTTTTAATTTTGTTAAGTCACTGTATTTGTCCAGGGTACTCAGAACCCTGGGTATGCAGGCACTATCTGATAGTCTGCAAGCTGCCCAGATGTGTTAAATTATTCTTATTAAAAGCTAAGGAACAAAAATAACGGTGGAACTCTTTGTAGTTTTAAAGAATTTTTATGTTGCATGATTGTACTCTTTTCTAGTTCCACTAAAAACAAATCTAAGTCCCAAAATTAGAACACAAATACAAAGATTTCTTGTAGCAATTACTTGAATTGGAAGGGAAAGTCAAACTGACTCTGCCACACGTGAAAAACCAAACGGTCAAGATTTGTATTTTGAATAGGTCAAGGAGGAAACAGTTTATACATTACACATTATTATTTAGGCAGTGGCTAATGTTTTCAAAAGTTCCCAAGTCTCATCTTCAAAAATCTGGAGACTTAGTATTGACAGTCAGTGAGACATCCTAATTCACATAAGTGCCGTAATAACACAGAGGACAGAACATTATTTGATTTGTGCTACTTAATATTTTAGTATCATATTTGGTACTTCTGTGAATTCAGGTCCAGACTAGCACGCAAGGCTAAAAGCTCTCCAGGAAGGCAAGCTGCTCCAGAAGAGATGTAAAGACATGGGCACACTCACACCAGCTCAGTCCAAGGTGTATCCAATATTCAACCTCAGATCATGGCTGCTAGTGGCTGCTTCAGAGGAAGCTGCAAGAACCTCAACTAAAAGCATTTGTAGATTAATCATGTTCCTTCCTATCTCCTGCTACTTAGCGATGAAGATTGGCATTGCTTCTGAACAGGGTAATGCAAAAATATTCTTATCTTCATTAGGAATATAACTCTCATTTTCCATATATAATTTTTCCTTGAATTCTGTCAAGAGCTTGCTTTTAATGGGATCTTATGACAGTGTGTTCCATGAGGTAACTGTGCCTTGTACAGAAAATTCCTAAGATCTCTTTTCCATTTCCTCTTGCCTTGTTTATATATTACTCACACAAGTCATAAGGGTGGCCAAGAAGTTCCTAATCTACCTTATATAACACCCATTATATTTTATACATCTGTGTTACTCATCTTTCCCTCTGATTGTCCCATGCTCCCAAAGCAGCCACGGTCTTTTCAAATACCAGTGTTGTCTATATCGCTGACAATTTGTGGTGCTTCTGCATGAGCCATTTTATTTCTGCTCTTTTCTTTCTGAGATCCTATTCCTGGCAGGGGCTTCCCGCTGATCTACATGATGACAAAGCTTATGTAAATCTTTCTCCCACGCCTGCCTCCCCTTTCCTTTGCTATCCAATATTTAATTAGCTTCTTTTGCTGCTGCTGCCCTTTGACCAGAGGTTTTCACTGTGTTACCCACAGTGATGTCCAGATTTCCATCCTGAGTCACTACAGCAAACTGAAAGGCAAATCAGGCAATGCATTTTTCAAATCTCGTGTCTGCTGTTTAACGTTTGCCACACTGTAACCCATTCTCATGGCTTGCCTCTTGGAAATGCCTCTCAGTCTGTCAAGCATTTGGCCAAAGGAACCACTTGCGCCATTTAAGATGGACACCACTTAGTTGCACTTATCCTCCTTTCATCTGCCAGACTGCGGGCAGACTGGGGTTACTGGCCTGAGTTTAGGAAAGAAAGTGATGGAGAATTGTGAAGCATGAGCCATCTTTGTGTCAAAGGGCCAAACTTTCATCTTCTGATTACGTTAAATGGAGGTCCCTTGGGAAATGGTGCCTCCTGTACAGAACGGGATTACAGGAGCAGTTGCATCTGCGGCCTTCTGTGCTGTTTGTTTGAATCCTGCTTATCACCAGCTAGACCATGGAATTTGGAAACAATATTTTTCTTAGCAAAGGGCACACTGAAGGGGGGTCTTGTTGCAAAATGGCCTTCAATGTCTGAAATACTAGAAGTGATTAAACAACTCTTTTCCCCTTCTCTGTTTGCATGTATCAGCTACAGGCACAGGAGAGAGCCCCTTCCCTCTGGATTAGTGTTAAAGTGAGAGACATTGTTAAAAGGCTAATAAAAAATCAAGGAGCCATAAATACTAAGTGATTTTTAAGTAAATATGTTTTTTTTTTCCCAAGGAATGCTCAGCTGTTAGTGTTACGTTTGACAGCTTGTAAAAAGGTACGTTTTCATTGAAGAGCAAGAACAGGTCGGAGACAAAAGCATGCTCTGAGATAAAGAAATCAAGAGGTATCTGCTCCACAGATTGAAGGTGTTGCATTACTCTGCACAATGTCCAGAGAGGGAGAAGTCTGCACAGCAAAATGGTCATAAAATACATTTTTGCAAAGAAGACAGGAAATGTTTCTGTCAAAAAAAAAAAAAAAAAAAGAGAATTAAAAAAAAAGCAGTCCCTCTGGTGCACTCTGCTGCAGTTTTCCCATCTGGTGAAGCAAAGTGAGACAGATACCTCCCCCCTCCCAAACCCCATCTCAAAACCAGCCCCATGCCTTGTGACAGCAGTTTCAGACCCCTGAGCAAGGCTTGGGTTTTGGGTTTTGCTGCCAGCCCCACATGTGCCCAGACAGCTCTGGCACCTTCCTGGGGCAGCTTAACCAAGGCAGGACAATCAAATAGACCGGCGCTGGGCTCGCGGTGACATCGTGGCTTGTTTAAGCACGTAACTCAAAGGTCACTGTGTGAGCTGTGAGGAAAAACACTTGCTGTCTCCTTCTTCCCTCAGGGTTTATTGCCAGCGTGATTATATTTTCAGGAGTGACAGGGAGGCCCTGATCTATAAATCTAAGGGAGATAGAGAGAGAGCTGGTTATCAGACACCTTCTTTTCCCCACTCCAAAGTCAATAATCATCTCAGCGTCTCGCAAGGTTACTTTTGGGAGGAAAACAATCTCTCGGCCAGACTTTGTCTGTTTGTTTCTGCTGAATTGCGTTTGGTCTGTCTTCCCAATGGCGGGGCAATCGATAGCTCACCAACTGTCCCAGAGCCCCAGCAACCCAGTCTTTTTTTTTTATACTGGTGAGAAAGAGATCCAAGTCCTCACTGGATTAGGTGAATTGGGTTTGAAAGGGGTGATTTAGCAGGAAAGTAAGAAGGAAGATCGCCGTTCCCTGCTCCCAAAATCCAGCACGTATCTCTCTTCCCCCCTGCCAGATCATGGCCCCTTGTCTGTGAACCCCCCTCCTCAAATAATTCCGTGGGGTTTTAACGACCAGGAAGCCACTAGAGACTATGCAAAGTGTTACATTTAGGACAATCCAAGAAAGACAGCAGCAGCTTCCCTGGACTCTCATTTCCACCCCCGGGGTAAATTAGACGGTTCCCGTTGCCTTACCCCAAAGGCAAGCGGTAAACTCGGGCAGCCGATAGTAACAGGTCACGGAGCTGCTGAGGAGCTGCCGGCGGATGGGAACCGGTTTTTACAAACCGCCTGTGGAGGGGACGCAATTTGAAGTAGCCCCGGCGAGCGGCTACCAGCACCGCGGAGCCGGTGAGCCGCGGCCGGGTTGGGCTGGGCTCGGTTCAGCCCGGCCCGGCCCGGTTCGGCTCGGCTCGGCTCGGCTAGGCCCGGCTTGGTCGCCTCCCCGCCCTTCCCGCCTCCGGCATCGCGGCGGAACGCGTTGACTTTATGTTCTATAATAAAATCGTGCACTTCAAGACGCACTTTACAAGGATTTTTTTTTTCTTTTTCTTTCTCATGAACCTCCGGGAAGAACATGAACCAAAAAAAAAAACCAAAAACCCAAACCGATGCCCGCTCTCCTTCCCGCCACCGGCCCGGGTGGGTTTCCTGCGCAGCAGGACTTGCCCGGCCGGTGCCTGATTCAGCGCGGGAAGCACCCGGCGCTTCCCGGTGCCCGGCGCGCACCTCAGCGCTCTGGAACCACAAGGCCGTGCCGTACCGTTATTCCACCAGCGCCTGGTGCCAAGGAAAATTTAATAATTATCCCCAGATCGGGCTTTGGGGGTGTGGGGGGGCAAACGGCGGCAGCCACCGCTCCGCTCCTCTGCCGGCGAGGGCTCCGCGGCGGCCGCGCCGACAGCCCCGAGGGGGGTGGGGGGGGGAGCGGGCCGGGCTCGGCGGCGGGAGCTGGGGGACCCCGGGGGGGCGGAGGGGCCTCCCCGAGACCCCGCGCCCCACCTGCGAGATGTGTGAGCCCCGATGGTGCCGGGGGATGGGGGAGGCGGAAGGGGGGATCAATTAGCGCCCCACTAATGATCTCCCTGCTTTTGCAGCGCTCGCCTTTAAGCAGTGCCCGCCGCGGCCCCACTCCACCGGTGACCGCGGGAGACCGGCCTGACCCACCTCTGCCGCTCCTCGCCTTCCCACGCACCTGAGCGGCTCCGGCGGGAGCTGCACCCGGGGCCGGGCGCCACGCGTACCGGAGCAGCGGCCAGCGGGAGCGGGGGTGGGGTCCGGCCGCGGCCGCTTTCCCCGGACCGGCGCGGAGCAAACCCGGGAGGGTCTGCACCGAGAAAAGTACTTAAAAATATATATATATATTTTTTCTTTCTTTCTTTTTTTTTCCTTTTTTTTTTTTTTTGTACGCATAGCCGAAGTACTGGAACGGAGAGCGCTGTTTAAATGTGGGCTCCGCGGCAGTCCTGCGCTATCAAACCACATTCATTTTCACATCCTTCCCCCAAAAAAACTTTTTTTTTTTTTTTTTTTTTTTTTGCCTGGGTTCCTTTATTGCGGTTTGCGTAAACAGCTTTCCTATGTAACTATCGGGAAACATAAAACGCACGCGAATAAATAGCAGCGCGGCAACCGGAATGAATAACCTTGGGCGAAGCGGGCAGAGGAAAGCAGAACGTAAAGAGATTATCTCCCAGAATATGTTTATTTCTTTGTTTCTTTTATTTATCCCCTCGCGAGCAGGGCGAGGTAATATAATTAAAATGCAGGGGTTTTGTGGGTTGGGTTTTTTTTTCCTTCTTTGGTGTGCGCTCGCGTAGCAGTCCCGTTCCGAAAAACAAGAGAAAGCAGACGGATTCGGGCGCCGCTAATTAGAAAGCAACGAATGCCGGCGTTTCATCAACCTTCGGGCGGCTGGTGGCGCGGAGGGAGCCCCGGGAAGGGCAGCGGGTCCCGAGCGCCGGGGGACCAGCGCCGAAATGGCTCCGGGCTGGGAGGGCGCGGGGGTACGAGCGCGGTTCTCCCCGCCGGGCTGCGGAGCCAGCAGCCACCCTTGCGCGCTCCCCGCCTGCGCGCACCCTTCGCCAGCCGTCGCAGAAGACCTGGGCTGATTGATTTACCCGCGCGGGGGGGACGGGACACCTCCCCTCCCCTGCTGTGGGCTTCGCGGGAGGTCTGTGACAGCCCCCCTCCCCCCGCCCTTTCCACCCGCGGCTATTGCTCCCGTCCCCGTCGCGAGTGGCCGGCGATGGCTCCGCGGTTCCACCCGCGGTTCTCCCGGCTCCGGGGCGCGCAGCTGGTGACAGGCGGAAAGCCCCGACCCCCCCCACCCCTGCTCGATCCCTCTTCAGGGGGGCGGCAGCGGACAGCCCGAAAGGGTTAAAGGGAAAGGCTCTGTCACTGCTGAAAGAGAGGGAGAAGAAGCCGCGGGGGGGGGGGGGGGGAAGCAAGAGAGGTCGGGTGCTGAAGAGTTTTGATACGGAGTGGGAGGGGAACCACCTGGGCATCAAGCGGTGAGGGGTTAAACATGCAGCCGTCCGTCCGTCCGTCCGTCCCCATCCCCCGCTGCTTCACCCACGGCCGTGCTGCCTCGAGGTTGAGACCCACCTGGGGAAGGTGCGGCCAGGCCGCAGGTGCGCAGCGCGGTGCAGAGCAGCGTGGAGTGATGCAGACCGGGCAGGAGAGCTAAGAGCAGCCGGAGTTGGGGCGAGGGGCCAGACCCGCCTGTATACCTCCAGCACCAGTGGCCTCCATGGAAGGAAAGCGGGGGGTTCACCTCCGTGGGCCGGGACCAGGGTGGGTGAATTTTTCCGCAGCAGCGGAGCCTAGGGTGGTGTGGGGAGGTGGCAAGGGAAGGGTTCCCCTCGGTTGAGTGACACTGGTTTTGCTTGTCTGACACAAGGGGCTGCAGCAAGTGGGGAAACGAGAGCCAGCTGAGCCCTCCTGCCAGCCTGGCTGGGACTGAACTTGAGGTCAGCGGAGCGCAAAACTCCTCCAGGGAAGGAGGAAACAAATGTTCATGGATCCAGTATCGACAAACTTGAACAAGTGGGAGGGAGAGGAGGAGACAGGGCAGTCGGAGCTGCCTTCAGAAAACTGTAAACAGCGATGTTGGGACTGAGTTGAAAGGAAATTGCCCAGCAGCTGCTTGGAGTTTCCCTGCAAAGCGCTTGTTCTAGTGAGAGAGGAGAAAGCCCTTTTACGGGAAACGTGAAGTCCCCTCACCCCTGGTAACTGCAACCTGCGGCAGAAGTTGGCCGTCCCCTTGCAGGTTCCCCTCTGGGTTACAGTCAGGCTTGGGGTGGTGGTGGGGGGGGAAGCTGAACTCTAAGAAGAAATCTCGTCACTGCTGATTAAGGCCTTCGCACCGGGACACAATGCGCTCCAGTGTCCTGGCCCTTGCAGCTCCTCCTGCCAGGCGAAAGGTGACTGCCCCTTCGACAGGCCGCCTCTCTGTTCAGGTACTTATTAAATTGGCCCGGGCCGCTGGCAAGGGGAGAACTTCCCATTGATTTTTACAAACTGTGAAACCTTAAGCCTGTATCAGGTGATGAGAGAGAGGGGGAGATCAGGGGGTTTCAGCACTTGCAAATCTCTTCATTTCATCACTTTAAAAAGGAATTTTTATCTCCAACCATATTGAAGATAAATGATCTATTAATAACAATAAAAGAGAGTTCCAAGCAGAGAGACCCAGGTATTCAGGTTTTTTTTAATGGACTTCTGGTTTAGGATTGATTTTTCTGAACAATGCTTCAGCGATGGTTTTTCATAAGATACGATATTTGATTTTTCCACGAGATATCAAGAACAGATGCATCTAAGTAAACAGATACATGTAAGTACAGACACTCACAGAAGGCAGTGCTCATTTTGTCCATGCAAGCTTGCAGAATGATTTATTTTTGTAGCCCTTAAGCATAATAATAATAATAATAGAACATATGTGTCCATTTTATTGCCGTATTTCCAAAGTTCATACAACTCAGCAAGCAACGAGCATTTTTGTTTCAAGCTGGGCCTTAGACCATATAGTTTATTAAAAAAAGAATTCCACAAAGCCCAGAACTGGTAAAACTGTGTGCGAAGGGCCAGGGAGCTGCTTTACTACAACAGTTGTGCCTAATATATGCATGAAGGATTGGAACTGGCTCCGTTCTTACTTACTCACCTTACCGGAAAGCCTGTGACATCCCAAGCTAAAGCTGTATAATCATTCCATTACAAACCACACATTTCCCGGTTGTAAATGGTCACGGTAACAACGTATTTGTGGCTTAAGTTTGGTGTGGAGAGTCTCAGACAGGACGGTCTTTTTTTCCTCTCTGAAAGATTTTGAAATTAAGCAATTTGGTCAATTATTTGGGTTTGGAAACAGTAGAAGAGTGTGTTTTAAACTTATTTCCCAGGTTTTAATACTTAGAAGTGGTCTGGTTTTAAAAGCTGTCTTTGAGAGAAAGAACTTGAATCTACGCATTAAAGGTTAAGGGGAATTTGTGGTGAAGTTCAGCAGAAATGGAGAGAGCTCAGAGTTTTTCCTGACAGTTATATATGGTATGTAGACTGTACACTGGAGGTAAACCATAGCTGAAGTTCCAGAAGTCAATTTGGGGACATAAGGGCAACGAGAGTGAAAAAATCACTACGAATCAAATTTTTGGGTGTGTTACATTTATACTGCATATGATGTCCCTGAGGATCCACATCTGTATCATCCAGTACGGATGGGGACTCTTTTAAACGTGTCAGTGAAACCTGGGATGCAGGATGTGGTAACAAACACAGCCAGGCTATGTAATAAGTTGTGGAGGGAAATGAATTTTTGTCATCGTTCATGATGCAGTCAGCCAAGGCTGGGACTCTGTAGGCCAAGGACCTTCCTACATCTAAGGATTTTGTGCATCACTTCTGGAAATGGCTCTCAGGATGGGATCAGAGCAAAGACACACACGTCCAAAGATTTTACAGCTGGATGTAGTGAACCTGGAACTGTTTCTGCATGTGACTTTTTCCCAACTCTGATTTTATGTTTACCACATAAACATAGGTATTAGACACATCGTGTGTCAGGATGCAGTGAAACCCTAGCTAAAAACCCAGAAATACAGATGTGGGAGGAGGGGACGAAGGAAAGGACAGGGAGGAGAAAATCACCAGCACCCTACACAATAGACTGACTGGCTGAATTAAGGATGCAACTAGTGAATTAGGGTGAAAGCTGGAGGACGGCACGGAAAAGGGAGAGGTAGCCATCCTGCTGCAACCTTGATTGCGTCTAACCCACACAACGCACTGCAGCGTTGGAGAACACTGAGCTCGTGCTGGACGAACTGCCATGTCTGCTCCAGACACACGCTGTTATGTCTCAGCAGAATGGGTATCAGTGTGCTCCACCAATGCCCACGGTCGTTGCTGCCACGGAACTGGGCTGCCTTAAGGCCCTACCAGAGGATGACTGTATGTTGCATATCTGTCAAGAGTAGACTTCTTGCACAAGCCATGTGTCACGCAGTTTCGCTGTGCATTACACAGACATGATCACGCTGTGCATGAGTATCACTTAACATTGCATGTCACTCAGCATACGCACAGCGCAACGCTGTGAGATCTTCACAGTAAGTTCAAAGTATCCAATATAAGACACACTGAAGGCTGCTCTTCAGCTAGGATCCATGGTGAGGCCCCCCCGAGCTCATGCTTGGCATTCACTATCATTCTTCCGCTTAGGACGTCACGTTTTAGAGCTTACGTGTACAGGGTGACTGCCAATTCTGCCGTTATGGTGGTGCTTGGTACCTCTGGTGTTGCTGGTGCTGGTGAGGCCAATGTTGAGGTGAATGGATTGCAGGTTGAGGGGAGAAAGGGTGTGTGAACCTGAGGCAGTAAAACCTACCTCTCCATCAATGCCACTATGCCACGGTACTGCAAAAATAGTTTTAAAAAACCTGTAGTAGTGGGAACTAGAAGGCTGAAAGGAGTAGAGCAGCCTGAGACAGAGTGTGAAAAGGGAGGCAGTTGCAATTCTTCATTTATCTTGGGGTTGACATTGCCAAGAGCAAGACCAAGGGCCGCAGTTCTTGCCAACACCAGGAGACAGGCCTACTTGTCAAGACGGAGTTAAAGGGAACGTGGCAGGTCCTGTATACAATTTCTGTAAATGCTCTTGGTTAAACTGGTTACTGTATTTCTTCTTTTGTCAATTGGCCTGGTATATGTTGGGGTCACTTTTTGTGGCCCAGTTTTTGTGGTCCAGAGGTATCAGAACAAGAAGATTATGTGGCTAGTCCAGCACAAGGACGCTGTTCCTGGCCCCATGGCCATCGCCACCTTGAACAGCTGAGGCTGCAGCAGGGCACGTCACCTGCCTCCGTCACATCTCTTGTTCTCTTTCACGTGCTATTCATCTCCCTCTTGCTAGTAAGAACTCCACAATGCCGCCTCTTAGGAGCGGCAGCCCTGCCACTTCTGCTCTCCTCCAGGTGTCACGCTTACTGACACCAGAGCAAGTGGCGAGAGGAAAAGCAGGGGCTGTGTTTTGGTGCTGTGTAAAGTACAAAGTTGCACTGGAAGAAAAATATTAAAAGCTATTTAATTTTCGCCGTGCTTTAGTACTACTCAACATCTGCTAGTGATATTCAATCTAACTTCTGAAAGTGTGAGTTTAGGTACTATCAAATGGATGGTTCTGATCCTGGAAACCTCTTAAATGCATAGCCCTGACATACATTAATTGCTTTCATTTAAGTAAGAAGATTATTCCTTCATCATCAGGTAATTGATTTAAAAGTGTTTCGCTGTGTGTTTACACTTGACATGAATTGGTGTGCTCAAGGATTTAATCGTTTAATAGATTTAGTCATTTAATGAAATCTGATGGTCATTGCATTGCACTAGCATCTGATGAGATTTCTACAGTTCTTTCTGAGGAGGAACTGCGCATCTCAGTTTGTGTACAGAAAGAGCGTTTTAGGGATTTTAGCCTGTATTTTTTTCATCAAAGGCTTTTAAAGGGATTACCATGTGTGAAAGGTAGGCCACTGGACTGTGTGTGCACATACAAGAGCACATACGTATTCACAGCGCACGCTTTTTTACTGGATGCGTAGCGATTTATCGACGTCTTTGTGGCATTATCCGTATACTGGTTTGCTGTGTTTCATGGATTTTTTTTGTGAAGCTGTCTATCATCCGTCTGCCTGGTGGGTTTTGTTGTTATTGCCTACCCGGTAGGTGCTGGTAAAGATAGTCTCAAAAAAAATGGTGAACTCACACTTAGGCTTTTAGACCAGTTGTGGAGGCGAAAGGCTGCCAACTGCCCAAAGCTCCTTTTGAAAAACAAATGCTAAGAAAGCTTTTTACATTTTCGTCTTACTGAGGTGACCAGCAGGGTAACGCAATAAAATATACTGCATTTAGACTTGTTCTCGTAAAACAACTTCTATTGATATGCAAGAATGTTTGAGAAGTCTTTCATTTGGCTTTGCATGTATCTTGGAGTAATTTGCAGGCTGGTAATAGGCAATCTTAGAGGTAGTCTTTAGCAATAGATTTTAAAAGTGACAAAGTAAAAATGCTTTGTAAATATATTAGTACTGGAAACTGCCTTTCTAACCAAAATAGTTTATTACTCTTTTTACTGTGAGTTCTGTTTTAACTTATGGTTGATGACATTCATAAATTTAAAAGCAGTTATGTCAGGTTGCCACTCTCTGATGGTAAAATCGTTGTAGTTAAGGACATTTGTGCCTTAAATGCCATTGGCCTATATTCCGTTTGGAAATAATTCCGATGGTTTCAGAGAAGCATTGTTATTGCTCAGGAGTATACACAAGCATGGGTTTCAGTTCTTTACACCTTTGCTTAATGTTGTGTTATTTTTTCTCTTAGTATGTGTATAACTGTGACATCATTTTAAGTTTATAGCAGATTTGCTTATGATGATGAATGTTTCTGTATGTGTTCTACACTTCCTTCTCCAGCGATCCTGTATCTGTTGATATATGCCACAAACTCTTCGTTAGGTCTCAAAGCAGAATGTTTTGTACTTCTTACCAGCGGTTACCTACTTCTTCAGTGCCTCATAGCAGCTGATAGAGTGTTAATACTGAGGGAAGATGTAGAAAGACAACTTAATTTCAACAAACTGTACACTCTCTCCTTTTTGGATATAAAGATGCCTTCCCCCTCCCTACCATTGACATCTTCCATAAAAAAAATGATTATAAACAACTCTTATTACTTTATGTAATTCCTGTTTTTAAATCAGTCATCTTCTGTTCCCCTCCCCAAATACCACAAATATGTTACTCAGCCTTTGAGACAATAGCTGTAATTTAGCTATAATTAGAGTCTGATCAGAGCAGGGAGAATGGATGAATACAAAAGAAATCATCAGATTCCAGAAATGTGATACCATAGACCAAACCCTGCTTGCTTTGCTAATGAAAACTGTCTTGTGTGAGTTTAGATGGACATAATTTTAATCAAAAGAAAAAAAAATCTAATGGTATCAGCTGTTACAGAGCCTAAAAAGAAAAAAAAAGGAGCTGAGGTCTTTGCGTAAAAAAAAAATCTTCAAAGGCGTATAAAGTATTTTGATTTAATCCCGCTAACATCTGCCTGTTTTGGACCCGAAAACAGCCTAATGTTTATCTAATAGTCTTAGTACATTTTGTAATTAAACTAATTAAGGAAAACATCTTATGGCTTTTCCCTGGAAAGACTGCCCCCACCCCCCTCTCATAACCGAAACTGAAAATAATCTCCTTTGTTTGCAAGGCCGATAAAATGAATTCCCTCTTTACATTTATTTTTCAGCAAAAGCCTTTCGATATTGGACACTCAAGAAGGAATTGAGTCCTATCCAGAGAACGCAGAAACTGCCCTCCCCCCCTCCCCGAAGCCTTTTCCTACAGAAGGAACGTTTTTGATCTTAGGAGCTCTACTTCCCCCCATTCTCGGCTTCCAAAGTCCATAAAAATGCTTCTAAGCAAAATTAGCTTCCAAGTCCATAAAATTGCAATATATCATTTAAATCATGACTTTTATAGCATCCTTTTTTAGTACTGGAAAGGGGAAACCCATGAAATAGTGTGAAGACATTCTTAGGCTTTGAAGATGGTTAGAGATATGATGGCATTTTCGGCACACCTTCTTACTGCCATGAAATGAAAAGTGCTTAGTTGATTAGCAGGCTGATCCAACGGAGTGAACTGCAATTAAAGTCAGTGGCAGTTTTGCCAGAGTAAGAACTGCATGAACAGCCATCCAGGGACTTCTTAACCACTGTCTGAGAACTGGAATGAAATCTCTGCTTTTTTTCTAGTGCTCCATCTACTTTTTCTTCCCTTTTACAGCTACTTCTGCTTAGACTCTATGAGTTCTGGTATTAAATGATTTTAATCACTCTTACATATTTATAGTAAAACAAAATTTGCAAAGAGCATGGGATTTTTGGCCTAAAGGTTGTCTCTGTTTTCGGCTTTTGAACAGTGCTGACCCTTGTACATTCTAACTCTGCTTCATGAACAAGAAAGTCCAGAATTACTTGAGGATTACGGCATACTGAAAATAGCACATTTTGTGTTAACATCTAGGTAATATTGGTATTAAATGTTACTGATACGAATAGTGCATCCAGCTCCCGCTCATGTATGTCTGTGAACAACCAGGACAGTGTGAACCATAAAAACGAGAACATTTTTATGGTTCACACGAAAACCATGGTGGATGTGGCTCAACATGAGCCAGCAATGTGCCCTTGCAGCCCAGAAGGCCAACCACATCCTGGGCTGCATCAAGAGAAGCGTGGCCAGCAGGTCGAGGGAGGTGATTCTCCCCCTCTACTCTGCCCTGGTGAGACTCCACCTGGAGTACTGTGTCCAGTTCTGGAGCCCCCAACACAAGAAGGACATGGACCAGTTGGAGAAGGTCCAGAGGAGGGCCACGAAGATGATAAAAGGGCTGGAGCACCTCTCTTATGAGGACAGGCTGAGAGAGTTGGGGCTGTTCAGCCTGGAGAAGAGGAGGCTCCGGGGAGACCTGATAGTGGTCTTCCAGTACCTCAGGGAGGCCTACAAGAAAGATGGGGAGAGGCTGTTTAGTAGGGCCTGTTGTGATAGGACAAGGAGTAATGGTTTTAAAATAGTGAGGGGTAGATTTAGATTGGAAATTAGGAAAAATTTTTTTACAATGAGAGTTATAGAACACTGGAACAGGTTGCCCAGAGAGGTGGTGGAAGTCCCGTCCCTGGAAACATTCAAGGCCAGGCTGGATGAAGCTCTGAGCAACCTGATCTAGTCAGGGATGTCCCTGCTCCTTGCAGAGGGGTTGGACTAGATGACCTCTGAAGGTCCCTTCCAACCCTAACCATTCTATGATTCTATGAAAACACTCATTTTCTGAGACGTCTGCGGATGGCACATTGGATGATGTTAGGAAACTCTGCAAGAGCCTGCTCCTGTTGGACTCCACAACAAAACTCCTGGGGTAAATACCTGTCACCTGTGAAGTGTGGGCCTGTGCCTGTTCTTGAGAAGTAGTATTCCCTTGCTCCCCAGGGAAGCCCATAGACTGCAAGTCAGGAATTGCGTTATGCATTTGCTCCCTGTCAGATCTGCTCCACTGAATGGTGAAGACACGCAGAGTTGGACCAGGTATTCACCCATCGTGACTTTGAAGGGATCGGGGTTAGACCTGATAAATGAATGTCAAGGTCTGTTCAATGAACACATAATTTTGTTCCCTGAAGGAAACAACTACATGTATTACACTAAAGGATGTGAAGGACAGCGTTTTTTGAAAACAAGCCTGAAAAATGTCAATTTTTCTCTAGAGTTAAGCACTGTATCCCCACATACAGTCTGTACCTTCCAAAAACGTATGGTCATGATCACGTCTTCATGATTTCACAGCAGAGTGTTTGACAGGCAGTTATTTTGTAAAAGTGAATAGAAATGGCACTGTTAATTTTCTTGCACTCTTTTGTGATTTCATTATTTCAATCACTACATGAAGTGGAAGCGGTACTGAGAGTTGTTCCTGTCAACTTCAGCTGATCTCTTCAGCATCAGGAGAAGTAAATCAGGTCCAAAATGTTTTTATGTCGGCATAATATAAACCAACAATCAGATCAACAAACTTCTCTTTCTATCAACAATTTAATGTGTTGTTTCAGCAGGAGAGGCCAGCTATGAGGAGGAATTCAGTTTCCAGAGGCTGTCAAATGTCTGTGCTCAGCAGATTCATTTTATTTAGTGAAGAGGAACCCCCTCACTTGGCCAAAGGAAAACAGGGATGGAAAACAATATTAAACAAAGATGGGACATTGTATCTATCACTGCTCTGGCAATTTGCAGTATTTTGTGCATGCAGCTCTCATCTTTACTAATAATACTATCCATTGGCAGTGTTACTGCTTTTTTTTTATGAACTGTATCAGCTAGACTGGGAACAGTCTAGAGTGAAGGTGTGATTTTACTGATCAAGTTCAGTGGATAGCGGTGTATAAAGTTTGTTGTTTCTCCTTGTGTTTCTGGAGTCATTTCTGCCTTCCTGGCTGTTAATTACATCTCCTGCTTTCCATTCTTCTGTTCTTCTCTCCTTATATTTCTAATGTTGTCAAACTGATTAGCCACTAAATTACATTGCATTCAGGTAACAAGATCTTTGTTATTGATTTGCTCTGAAGGCTTTCTTTGACAGACAGACTGGCAGAATCCTTCATCCAGGTTAGAGAATAATCTATTTGAAGGTTTCTTCCAGATGTCACTACTATAGCAACAGCTTCTATAGTGTTAATGCTGATATTAAATAGGGTTCAGCCCTGCATTACCATCCAGCCATATGGCCCTGTTTTTTTAAACTTGAAAATGAGTTTGCTGCTTCTTCCATAGGGGAGGCTGCCTGCCTGTATCTTCCCTTTATTTCCACTGTCTACTTTTTTTTTATACTTCCAAAACCAAATTTTAAACCTCTCAAAAGACCATTAAGAATGGAGCCAAATTCTTTTTTCATCTGTAGATCTGACTACTTTGGTCAGCAAATTACAGAAATCTATGATGTTGTGTAATTATCTTCCTGTTAAACTTAGTATTTCGGACATTTGCTGTTTGTTTTTTGTTGCTTCCTTTCCTAGGTAGGCTGAATTGTGTCCTTCACATTCTCACATCTCTTTTCCATCTCTTTTTCATAGGAGTTCCAGCCCAATCTCCTTTGTCTTCTGATTTCCAGAAGCTCCCTAAATTTCCAGGAAATTTTACATTCCTGGAGCCCCGGGTCTCCTCCCCCTGCTGGCAGAAAGCTTCTCAGTAGATCCTCCACCACCCTGTCACAGCCATCCTTAGCCTTTTTTTCCTTCTTTTTATTGAAGTATGAGGGATAAGATTTAGCTAGCCTGTGTGTGCTGGGACCCCATTTCATTTGTTTCAAGTAGAATTGCTAAACGCACTGCAGGACCAGCCCTGAAGATCTCTGGGGCCTCCTCTCTCCAGCCTCGCTAGCCAAACCACAACCAAGAAACTGAGGAAAGCCCATCAAACCAGAAGGCAGTGGCAGGGTTGGTCCAGGCGCCTGCACGGAGGGCCGTGAGAGGATCTGTGGCCGAGGAGCAGGGGAGGGTGGCATGAGCGAGCGGAGCCGGCTGGGCGCCAGGGTGCAAGCTGGGTGGGAGAGTATCTGCACGAGGGTGGGCAGCAGCTTGACAGGGACAAGGAAATGCAATTTCTCAGCCAGGCTCTAGGGCCACAGTTTCGATCCAGATGATGGGAGTCACCGAGATCATGCTGCACAATGCATAGAAGGCTTTTTTTTTTTTTTTTTCCATAAAGCATTGCCCAACTGGTGTGCTACTTTATGGATAAAGTTGGAAGGGACAGGAAGGATGGTCTTGTAATTATGGGATTCAGTGGCAAATCAGGAAATCTGGGTTTAATAACCAACCGTGACACAGATTTCCTGTGTGACCTTCTGCAGATCACTTACTCACCCTGTGACTCAAGTCCCAGTTTGTAACATGGGGCAATAGCACTTCTTTTCTCACACTTCTGCCTGTCTTCTCTGTTTAGGCAGCTCTTCCGTGGGGCAGGTGTTTCCTCCAGCTCCACATAGCACCTTGCCCCAAAGAGATCATATTTAGTTTGGTTCCCTTCTTATAACTGATATTGCTTTGATATTACTTCAGTTGATGCAAATTGTCATGGGTCCAGCAAGAACAATCTGAGTAGCTGTTTTGACAATATGCTTCATGGCCATTTAGCTTTGAGGAGCCTTTTTTCTTCTGAAATAACTGTATTTCTCTCAGAAGAGGAATTCAAGTGCAGTAATAAGAGAGGTGATCCCACTGATATATCACTAAGTAAAATCTGACGTGCAGATATAATGAAAACATGAGGCAGTTTAATAATGAAAAATGTATAGTCCTGAGCTAATGGCTGAAAAATGTTTAGTGAAGGATTACGCTGAAGTAAAAAACCACAAGAAAGAAATTCAGATAGATTGAACATTGGGAATTCATTTGTATGTCCAGACAATCTATGGTCTGTAGTGTACTTTTATGGTACAACAGGATGCAAATAAATAATTTTTTGAGAGACTTATTGTCCTTTCTGGTAGGACTTTTGTAGTCTTCATCAACAACTGTGAATCTGAGTTTGAAACCCCTGTGTATCCTCAGGGTCCTTTTATGCCGTACCCACTGGGAGATGGGCACTGGACCAAAAGTCCAAGGCTGCGTGATGGAGAATGGAAGTGCTGGCTGTAGCCAGGGGGAGAACTGGATGTTGGCGAAAAAGACCTTCTGAGACCAAACTGAATTGACTCACAGGTGAGTCACTGCACAAAGCAGCGCAGTGGGACTGGCCGAGAAAGGGCCTGGGCTAGAGTGCCAAAAAAGCATTGAATGCATGCCCAGTGTGGACAAAAACCAGTGCCTCCACATCCAGAAGACAGGCGGTTGCATGTAGTGAGGGACCTGGAGGGCATCTCAGACCTGCACTGGTAGCTGAGAAATAGAACTTTCTGCATAAGCGGTATTGCAGGTGAGCAGAGCTTTCCCAAGTAGTGGGAGAAGTGTAATCAATAACAAATGTAGGTGCTCGTAGCGTAGATGCTCGTAGCAGAGCTAGAGTCTCCTAGATTATGACTCTCCTCCCAGGGTTATATAGACATAAGAACTAACTGAGTTATCAAAGTGATGTTGCAGCATAGCATTAAAAAAAAAAAAAAAAGTTTAGGGTGAAATGTTGGTTGTTACAAAGTCCCATGGTGAAGAAAGTCTCCAGAAATCTCTCTCCCAACTTTTATATCTCCCAGGATCCAGGCATCTTGGAAATCTTATTATTTCTGTTTTCACCCTAGCAGAATTCTGTTTAATTTTCATTTGAGAGGGATGCTCCTGGAGTGTGCGTGCCAGTGGAAGAAAGCCAAACCAGATCATGGCTCTTTTATTACAATGCCCTGTCACAGGCCAGGCAGCAGTGGATGATGCTGTGGTGCCTCAGCTGTTCTTCCTCGGTACCCAGCTGTGGTTACCGGGGAAGTCACCTACATCTTCTATTGTAGTGGCGTTTCTGAACCAAACATGCCTGGGCTTGTGTTAGGCATTTTTTTCTTCTGTCTGAAGATTTGCACATGACCGACCGACCTTTTTCTGTTGGCATGAAAGCAATTCACCTTTGTCTCATCTTTAAAAAAAGATACTTCTGTTTTTCCAACAACTCACCAACATGTAAAGGGAGATTTACTTCTTCTATTTGTGGCTCCTCAGTGGTTCAACCACATTATTTTTTTCACCACCACCCAGTTGCCATCAGTCTCAGCACTTTGTGTGAAAGGACTTTTAGAGATGTACTGCTGCTTTGCTGTATGAAAAAAAAAGGTCTTATCAAGTGCCTGTGAAAGATACCTTTTTTGTTTACTGAAAATGTTGATTCATCCTCTTTTACCTGTCTACAGGCATTCCCTTTTAACTTACTGTATTTTTGGGACTTGGAGAGAGTCCTTCTTTACCTCAGCCCTTTTTATTTTCTGAAAATAAACTCTCACCTCTTCTCAAGCAGGGAAGGAAAACTCTCAGACCTCTCTGGGCTTTGTGGCTCTTCCAGGCTCCCACATGTCCTGGTTGGGCACTGGTGGCCAACATGACTCTGAGGATGCCTCTGTCAAGCAGGCAGCAATCCCAGCCAGTCTCATGGGCTCTGAAGACTCTGAGCATTAAATTTTATTGCAGGCTTTCATAAAAAGCTTCTCTCAGGATGTTTTACCTCCTTGTCCTGTTGTATTTTGCTGTCTGACCCTGCTCCTGACTAATCTGTCTCATTTTGCCACCTATCCACAGTGGAGGGATATATAAATTGTCGTCTCAGTTGTAGTGAAGGGTATCTGCTCGGTGCCATCCATGAGCACTGCTGTTTTGCCCTGACCTTGGTCTGATTAATCTTGCTGCTTCTCTTTTGGCTTTGGTTGTATACTTGAGGGTTTTTCTCCTTTCTCATCACCAATGACTTCATTTTTTAAAACTTTTGCCTGGCGGTACGTAATGTTGATTGGGTTATGAGGAGGGTAGTGCTTTCACAGTTTTGGACAGGGTCCAGTGAAGGGTAGGGGCCAATGGGACCCTTCTTCTTTTGCCTGAGATGGGGTGTCAGATCCCAGGGCTGGCACAGCTCCACAGCTCCCGAGGCCAGGCTGAGAGTAGCCTGATGTTCCCCATTTGCTGATTATGGCTTAGAGCCATCTCTTCCCCCCACTGAACGCTCCTTTGCATGTTAGCATTACGATACTATTAACTGGTAGAGTACTTCTAACAGAGTTGCTGCCCACCACTTAGACACTTCTGGTGCATCTTTACTCACCTGAGTGTCCCACTCAAAGCCTTTCTATCAAGCCAAGCTGGGGCCAGCTGGTTCATGCTTTTGTTCTGCAGCTTTGTGGTCTGGGATTAACTCTTTTCCTGCCTTCACAGTTTATAAAACTGATGTTTTTGCAGGAGCCGTGATCTCTGACACATTCAGAATGTGCCCACCAATGTCTTATTTGAGGAGCACAGCGTGCAGGGAAGATGCTTTGCATTACCAAATTATTGGGAGCTTTGTAAACAATTTTCTATACAATTTTCTACTCCATTTTTTACTGCTGTTTTCTAGTGTCTCTTTGTGCCTTTGCTTTTTTTTTTACATTTCTAGGGTTTATTTTAAGCAAACAGCTCCCAGAGCATAAAAATCAACATAAAATCTTTTAAGAGCTAGTTTACATTGACCAGCTGTCACAGAAACGGAGAAATGTGTGGGATAGTGGTGGACAATATGTGTGCAGAGGAAGGTAGGCATTTTAGAGTTGTTAAATCCTATTGCTAAGCCCAGGGCTTAACAAGCTTCACATTTTTTGCTCCGGGGTATCATCCTACAGTGAAAGCAAGCTGATGGGCTCCATTAGCATGAATGATAGCTTCCTTCTACACACAAGTCAATTTGCAGGTAAAGTTTTTTTTTCACACTGTCAAGAGATAAAGAAAGCCTTTCTGAAAATGTCCCGGAGTTGATCTTAGGGCAAGGGAGGGTCTCAGTTCAGTCAAAGCAAATGTTTGCTGACATTGTTCAGCTATTTTGGAAACTGTTAACCGTTGTTTTCAGCCTGACAAAATTAATAAGTGGATTCCCTGAAACTGAACATTAATCTCTGTCATCACGAGCTTCAGCGCTTTAAACTTCAGAAGTGTTTTTGTTAAATTCTTACTTGAATTTAAATAATAAAGGGACCTCTTCACAAAGCTCTATTCACACAATAAATGCTGTGTGCATTTTTAGAAACTAGTTTTTTAAAAGATTAGCATGGTTTTATTAAGTTCTCTTTGCAGGCTTCCTCTTGCTTCCTTTTCCTTTTGGTTCAGTTGGGTCTTTTGCCCGTGAATGAAGTGGTAGAGGTGGGAGGACTTGTAAAAAAAAAATAGACTGTGAAAAGAAAACAGCCCATGTATTGGGCTGTGGAAGTCTGAAGAAGACATTATTTGGGCCAGGCGTAGAATACTTGAAGGATTAGATCCCAAAACAGCATGAAGATTACGTGAAGCATGTTCTAGCTATTAGGCAATACTTGATGTCACTGCACTTTTAAAGAGAAATTTCACCTGCATGCTCCAATGCATCAGAAGAGTTAAAGACACACGTCAATTACTGCCTAAAAAGGCCACATGTGAAAACTCTTAAGTGGTAACTGCTGTAAATGTTTACGGTAGAGTTGGGCACCTGCATATAGCGTGCCCACAATTCTTTAACAAGCTGTGATTAGAGTAGATATGATGGAAATAATGAAAATGTAAATAAGATAAATTGCCGTATCCAGAGAGAGTGGAAGTGCAGTGGTGAATTTTCAGCACTTCACAAGATAGGAAAAAAAAAATAGTGGTCTGGCCAGAACATTTTGTTTGTGGCTGATCTCTGCTTGTTTTCCCTCAAAACCTTCCAGGGTCCCAGTGGCAGCTTTGTGTTGTTCCTTTCATTGCAGCTCTGCATGGAGCGGTTGAGGGTATTGATTTGAGTGAGGAGAGTTAGCAGGGCCCGTGATATTATCACTTAGGCTGCCTGCATCCTTCTGTTTCCTGGGGCTTCACCCCCTAGGGTTTAATGTCATTAAAACTGCTGAAAATGCTACAAAAAACAAGCGTAGCGGCACTTTCAAAAGACTGGTAAGATTGCCTGCCAGCTTCTACAGATCAGAGTGAAACTCTGGCCCCGTGAAGTCGGTGTTCACATCCTGCTAACTTGAAGAAGGTAAAAATTTTACTCTTCGTGCATATCTCTCTGTTACAGCATGCCACCGCTGCCCCTTCATGCTCTTTCGTTTTCCATTTCATTACTGAAAGAGAACCCAGCCCTGGTTCATAAGGTACCAGGAACTAGAAGAGTACAAGGAAATTGGCAGGAACTGACTCTTGGTTTATGGGCAGACTCTGTAATGGAGCTTTTTACAGGAACCTCCATGGCTGTGTAAAAGTTCTGTTCTCTCTCCAAGGACATCACGGGTCTCTCTCATTTATGGGCATGGCGCAGCATGCCTCGTTCATCCAGTAATGTTTGCCATAGCCAGACATAACCTTTAATATTAATTTATTTGGAGGAGATAGTACAACATGCTCTACTGGGGATTACTAAAGAAGGAGACTTCTGATTAAAAGTGTTTCTGAAGAAAGAGTTTGCTTCCATCCCTGACCTGCAAGTTGCTGGAGGCTAGGAGAGTGCGATGGTTGGGAAAGCATACCAGGAAAACATTGCTGTATTTTTCCTTCTTTTGTACTGCTCCAAAGTTATCTGGTTTTGGCCACTGTCCCCGTGTTTTTTTCCCCTTTAGGTATGGAAGGCAGCCTATCCCTACCAGACACTAAAAAAAAAACCAAAACAAAACAGAGGGAGAAGAGGAGGAGAGATGAAAAGAAGACACTGGGAAGGAAAAAAGCCTAAGTCATCACAAGTGGCAAAAATTGTAAAAAGTTATAGGGGAGAGTCAATGGGTTAAAAATAGGGAAACAGAAGGAGACACTTGGCAGGGCACCCCAGCTGCACCCATGGCTCCCTTGAGGCACCCCAGTAGCTGCCAGATGTTGACCAGAAGATGTGGCAGGGCCAGGCTTCTGAAATGGGACCTACAGTCCCTGCCTGCCAGATTTCCCAGGGATGCAGAATTAGCTCAGACCACATGCTGGCCCACTGATGCTCCTTGCCTTCTCCTGGTGTCACCTTTCTCCAGCCCCTGTGCTGCTTATCCTGGTCCGGGTGAAGGAAGAGGAGGCAGGGAAGGAGCTTCAGGGCTACGAGCTGTCACAGCCAGCACATCTAGGCCCTTCTTGTCCTATTTGTCACTGGCAGAGACAGGATAGTGGGAGTGACGGACTTGTGACCCCATTCTGTTGAACCACACTTTTATTAATCTACTTTAATTTACTGAGCAATTTGAAACCCCTTTCTGTGAATTGTGAGCTTTCTGACATAGAAATGAAACTGGAAAGAGAAAGGGAGAGAAAGAAAAGAAAATTAGAGCAATAGAGAATATGTGGGAGGTTTATAATTCAGAAGGGATTATCTGCAGTTTCTAGGAATCGCGAAGGAGTCATATTATGTAGAACAACCCAATGGCAGATGGGAATGGTTTGAAAGAGCCGAGGCTGCTCTTTCTTGTGCCTGAGGTTGCTCAGGTACAAGATTTGTAGCACTAATCTCCTACAGCCCTGTCTTTAAAGTACTTTCGCATCATTCTGAGGCAGGGATTAGATGTGCATCTATGTTTCTAGTGCCTTTCACAGTACCACTACACATCCCAGGAGAGCACATTAGACCATTCTGTTTCCAAATGTCCAAAATTCTGTTTCCAAACTGCAGAAGGTCTAAGGGAAGGCAAAACCAGATGGAGCTGATCCAGGGATGCGATGGCCGTCATAAGCAAAAGATGAACTCAAAGAGAATTTTTCAGGGGCTACAACAGCGCTTGTGCCAGGCGGTGCCCAGTTTGTAATGATTTTCTAGATGAAGTCCTAGGAATGCCCTTTGGGACACTTGGAAGTCCTGACTTTTTGTTTCACCCATCATAGCTTCTCCTTTCATAAATACAAAATAGTGGTCCAAGAGATTTTGCCAGCCTAAGTAAGTATATATATTTTCAGTGTTTAATGGGAATAAATAGTTCAGCAGAGAAAGGGGGCATGAGAATAGTGAAACTGAGAGAGTGTTTAGCAAAAATTTGAGTAAGTAAGTTAGACACTGCAACTGTTTCTGATCCATACCATTTGGACTCTGAGGCACTTACTGTGTGTTGAGCAAGAAACTTATTCTCAGCACCAACTTCCTGAAAAAAAAATAAAGACATTCTGTGATAAGAAAGCACACATATCACTCTTAAGCCTGAAGCTGGCGTTCATGGTATTAGAGGTTTCTTCAATGTACTTTCGACTGCGTAATTTGTGAAATTTACTTATCATTTTTTAAAATAAGGTAATGTCCTTTATGAAGAGAAACGCTGGTTCAGCTGCACACTTCTGCTTGCCTGCCAACGTTTAGTTATCAGGTTTAGTGGGGCTTCTTTCTAGCCAAGAGTGGGATGAGGATGTAAGCAACCCACCTTAGATGCAACTTGCTGCAGCTGTTCTGTTTTCTGTTGTAACTCCATGTGGTGGGAGAGGACCCTGCAACCCTCAGGGTGTCAGCCATTGCAAGTGAGGCAGTGGAAGGTCTACACTGCCAGAAGGAAAGGCTACTGAAAAGATGGACACTTATATGCAGGCAGAAGTCCTCTTTTGAGTGTTTTTCTGGAGCTTCTTACAGGTGTCATAGACCAGCTGGTGACCTAATGGCAAGCCACTGCTGGATTGAAAGCTGGGGATGGGTCTACCTTGCTCCCTTCTCCACTGCTCATTCTGTTCCCATCTCTTCTTCCTCAGGCACTGGCTACATGGTTCCTTGCAGCACCATCAGAGTTAGATGGCTTTAGCTTCTCCAGCAGGGTTACTGTTTCAGAAAGATCTCAAAGAACCAGATTGGGAGGAACTGAACCACAGCCTCCATTGAAGGAGGGACGTTGTTGCTCTCACCACTCATCACACTGGGCTGACTGAGGACTCTGACATCCTACAAGAGGAAAATCCTGCATGGAATTGTAGAATCACAGAATAGCTTGGGTTGGAAGGGATCTTTAAGTGTTATCTAGTATATTATTTGCTAGCATATCTGTTGCCAGTATCTTTTAATGTAGCATTTTCCTTATGGAAACATGTCTGAATACCTCACAGCCTGTGTTACAGGTCTCAGGAATTAGGAGAATTTACCTACTATATCTCTTTTGGGGATTCTTCTTGTCCTTCATCTCTTGCACAGACACGATACTTGTACCTGGAGCCACAGAGGTAGCGAACTCTCTACCTGTTCCTCTCTGTTAACTGGAGACATCTCAGTTGGGTGCATTGTCCATTCCCATGCCTAGCACAGGGATGGTCTGAATTACCCAGTATCAATGATCCTACTCATCCTAACCCTAAATCCAAGGCAAGCCAGATTTAGCCTGATAGGACAACATAAGACCACTGACTTGGCTGTGGCTGCTCACCTGCATCCTGCTTACCTGCACCAAATGTTACTCAGGTTGTTTTTCTCAAGTTATTCAAATGAGATGATTATGGGAGTTTTCCTCTGCCCCACAAAGGTTCTCAGCAATTTAAATTTCAGTTGAAGAGGAAGTTATTAAAATGTGAAGATTAGAAGTGACCTAATTCTTACAGGGAAATTTAAACAAAAGTATGAAACTTTGCCTGATCTGCACAACTGAGATATAATAAATAATCAGATGCTTGTGTGACATGGGGACATATGTCCCCTTGGATGGACAAACAGAACCACATTTGAAATTAAATCTGTCAACTTCTGTGAATGTGATTTCAATGATAAAATTCAGTGTCTTCTCCAAGAAACTGTTGGAAGAAAACAAGACCATATAAAAATGTTTGTTTAAGGCTCTTCAGACTTACCTTATCCTTTCTGGGAAATGTATTCTTCTTTGAAATTTATGAATATAACATACATTGTTATTATTAAGGCTGATCTGCATGTACATTGAATGGAGAAGGCACTCCAAATATTTCTTTATTAAAAAAGCACTAAAAGCACTGTTTTAAGTTCTCTTCATCTTTCTTCCTCAGCCTCTCAGACAACTTTATGTGAGAAAACACCATTTACAGACTGCTGTGCCTTTGCAGGGATCTTTGCTTGGATCTTTGGCTTCAGATCAACAAAAAGAAAGAAAACAAGCAAACACATAAGCTCAGTCAGTCTGATTATCTAGGCACCTATCTGAGTTTTATAATCTTGTTTGTATCTGAGTACGCTCTACAGAAAATCAGCAGCAACAGCACAGTCTCTGCTGAATTCTCCCTCTTCAAAGTCAAACTCAAAGTGGTTCTCATCTTCTCATGACTTCACTAGTAATTTTCCGTATTTTTTATCTCATATTTTGGAGAGTAAAGGTAGAGTAGCAGAATATGGGGGGTATCTGTTCCAAGTTACATTTCTGGTGAGAAGACTTTTCTGAAAAGAGACATTTTGCTACGTTTCCTGAAGAGAGACAATCTCTGGACTCAGTTGATGTCCTCTGGACACGCGCTGCACGGTGGGATCCTGGGACCGGGGCTTGAATCGCCTCTTCTTCCTGCAGTGCTGCCCAGGCTCTACCTGTCTCCTGGCAGCCACAGAGCTTCAACCAGGCAACAGTTAGAAAATCAGGAATTCGTCATCTCATCTCACCTATACTTCAGATATTTCAGAATGGATGATTGGAAGTAATACAGTATAACCATAAATTTACAGTTATTCAAATATCTTTCTCCCTATTAAAAACCTACTGAAACAATTTGGATCTTACATTACTAACCTAGACTCTTTATTGAATAATATATATTTCAGCTTAAATCAAGCCTACGGTCATTTTTCAATATGCCTGTAATCCAGCTCTGAGGTAAATAAGCGAGATTCTCTAGAAAGAACTACATAAAAAAACCCCCAACTTTTCTTTGTTCTGGTGAATCAGGATTATTCATACTCTATATGAATAGTCTTGATATGTATTTAAAGTAAGTTTCTAGTAACACATTTCAAAGTATTTCATAAGGGAATATGGGAACATTAGGATTCTTCTGTTCCTACAGGTATTATCTCCAGCAAGAGAAACTCATCCCTGTACAGGAGATTAAAAGTCTCCTTTTCCTTTAATGAAGCCTGTTGCTATTATCCCTTTACCTCTGCAACAATAATTTTATCTTAGCTTGTTTAGGATGGAGTTATGAGATTCTCTTGTGGGTCACTTTCATCACCATCTTGTAATTATTTCAGGTGTACTCTTCAGAGCTTGCATTTCTGCTCTCTTGCACACACTGCTGAGCCAAGCACTGACACAAATAACTTTCAAGATCTGATCTGACAGGCCCAATCCAATAAGGAGCACAGTTGCCTACAGGTTAAATGGCACTGCGCTTGCTGATGTTTGACTTCCCCAACAGAGCCTTAAACCCTGGCTGAGGGCTTTGGGTCATTTGTTGAGTCCTTGAGGAGGATTTGGCATCTTAGGTCCCAAAATGTGCAGTGCCTCTTGCTGATACCCAATGCAGAGCTGCCTGGCATTAGCCAAGGGGACATCTCGTGCATCGTGGTTTCTGGTCCTCCAGTGTCTGGCTTGGAGGCACCTGGCTTCCCCTGCTCTAAGTCTAGCACTGTGCAAGGTGTAAACTGTCCTGTGATGGCTGGCGCAGCTGACCAAGGATGGCTCTTTTCCTCTGAAACTCTACAGGAGGGATGAGATGCCCCACTTCAGAGCTGTGGGTAGCAGTAAGGGCTCGCATTCCAGTGTCTTCCTTATATCCTTTTGCACCAAATATCATGAAGTAGTCCTGGTAGCAGGGTCAAGAACACAGGTCTCTTCCTGACTGCACTGCATTCCCTCCTACTTAGGAAGTTGAGTCAGCTCACTTTGGCTGTGGGGCAGGCACGAGGCTGCTCAGCTGTCATTGTCAGGACAACCCTGGCATTGCCCAGAGGCTCAGCGAGACACCTCAAAAGCTTTTGACCAGCACAGGCCTTCTGGGGTTTCAACGGCAACTGAACAGCGGTTTGCAGGGTGATGAATGCGAGCTTATGTCCACGGGAGGTGTGGGAGCCGACATAACAGCTCAGTGCCGCTGCTGGGGAAAGTCCCACACCAACCCTCCCCATGCCCACTACTTCCCATCCCCAGCTGTACGCTCCTTCTGCTTGCTTTGTGCCGTTTGTCAATCTCTGAACTGATGCAATTTATAGCCTAGTAGCAATTTTACCTTGCAAAAGCACAAGAGGCTGGATGGAGCAGGAGTAGGCAGCCTACTAGAGGACAAAGAGGAGAGGAATGAGAGCGCTGTGAGCTCTGGCCCGTGTGGGGCTGCTGGCCTACAGCTCGGCTCACAGCTGGGGAAATGGCAGAAATAGTAGCTTCAGTCCCACTCCTGTTCACCATTGCCCATTAAAAGCCTTTTTGAATCTGGTTTAAGAGTAAAAAAAAACTCCCTGTTGAAAAAGGAAGGAGAGTTTAACCCATGTAGTGCCCAAGGCATCTTAGCTGGAATCATCTTCTCGTCTAGCCCTTCTGGAAACCAGGGCTTTTGGAGGGCTGGTGGAGTCTCCACCAGTGCCTGGGTTTCGAGAGGCAAATTCCTGTTTAATAGAGATCGACATTATTCTGTGTAGTGCGATGAACCTCCCCCATCGCAAATGGGCCGTGATGATCTGTGCTAGCTGAGAGTCTGCTTTCTATTCCTCTCTCAAGTTACATGGAAAAATAGATTTGGTAATAACATCATAGTTCCTAGACTATAAGGGCGCGTCCCACAGCTGGTAACCTCTGCTGTGGAAAGGAGTGGAGCGGGACAGTGTGCAAGTCAGGGCTGAAGAGACCTGGCAGGGCTGAGGGGAGCTGGAACAACTCAACGGCATCTGCAGGCGCACTACATATGTGCACCAGCACTCAGAAAAAAACCAAGGTTGTTAATATGCTATACCGAGAGATAATTTAAAAGCCTCCTCATAAAGAGAAAAGCATTATCCCCAGAGCAGTAAAAGGTATTCCCAGCTCTGCTAGTCTTTGCTCCTCTTGCTCAGAGCTCGGTCCCACAACATGCCTCAAGCTCAAGTATTATGGAAGTGATTATGTGTGCGTGTACATTTTAGGTCTGCCCTCATTCAGGGACTCCCCCTCCACCGGGGTGTCTGAAGCCCTGATTAGCCGCCTACTTATGCAGAGGTTAAAATCTGGCCCTTAACCTCTTTCCTTTTTAGTTAAGCTTCCTGTGAAATGGGTTTAACAAATATAACTGGTATGTTATTTAAAGTAATACTTTTAATGAGGTGACTAATAAGTGTAAACATGTACCTAGCTATTAGCATAGGTGTATCTGTTTAACCCACCTTATTTCTACCCAAGGAGTTTTTCACTTCAGAAATTCAACTGTATTGTCAAGTTGTCAAGTCCTCGCTATCAAACAAGATTTCCCTGTTAGTCAGAAGCCTGATGCCGTAAAGGGAATTTAGCATTTCAGGTCAGTGTGTCAGGACGTGAGAGAATTAATGCTATCACAAGGCTCCTTCGACAAGCTCTTTTAACTGCAAGATTTAATTGCTTAAAGAGTTTGCACTTGAAAACTGGAGTGTAAGTAACAAGAAATTACAGCAAGGATGACCTGTCTCATTTGCCTGTATGTTCTCCTACGTGTAAGGTTACAGTGATTACAACACTGCAGTATTTTCACTTCCTTCTGCGAGGACTTCTGGCTTCCTGCTTTTCGGTTGTTGGCCCACATACTACTAGAGATCCGCAGACTTCTTCTCTGGGGGTCCCTGGGAGGTAGGAGACAAGCAGCCTGAAACAAGCAGGCTTTACATTTGCTATGCAAGGGTACACTCTGCTTCTCCATGCTTGTCTTGCTCAGAAAAAAAAAAAAAACAAGTTAGGGATATGTAAAAGGATGAAAACCTCTGAATGAGAGGCTGAAATTAAGAAACTGTGAAGGTGAAACAATAAATACAATGCCAGAAAACAGGCTAGTATTGCTACATTTCTCTCCAAATGAAAGTGACTTTCTGGTAATTATGTGACAGCTCTGATGGCTGATTAATAATAATCCCAAGAAGAACAAGAGTTTCATAGTATTTGCAGTATTTAAGAATCAGGTTGTTTGAAACCCTCTTGCTTCGACACGTGCCCTTGTCCGGAAAGGAGTCATTGCCTCATCTCTGACACCACTGAGTTGAATTATCGGAGGTTCAGAAAAGTAGCAAGCCTCATAGGAAATTACACTGGAAATACCTCACATAAAGCATTGGTCCTGGCTACCAGGGCTAAAACCTTTTGGCACCTTTGCTTTTTTCCAACTGCAGGAGAAGTGGCTCAGATGCCTACCCGGCTCCACCTGCTTTTTTGGGAAGTTGCAGGTGTGTTTTAGCATGGCTCAGCTTTGTTTGTTACCTGCTCTGTGTCTGGAGCATGTGATATTGACATGATTGATATGGATATGAGCATCATGGCTTATATGGCCGTGATGTAGGGAAGCACGGAAAGGAAAGCCACCTAAAGTTAATCTGGGAGAGAAACCAAAGCGGAGTTCACTTTAGAAAGTCATTAGAAAGCAAATGAGGGCACTAAACGGATGCAAGGGTGGGGAAAAAAAAGCAGAAGGATGATCGCAAAGAGCAGGCAGTGGAATTAGGACATTCTCCAGATGGACTTTGCAAGGATTAGGCCCTAAGGCCATAGTTAGCTAGACTGGCCTTGGAGGCTAAGCTTTCTCAGTAAGCTACTAGTACTTTTTCCCCTTAGGAAAACCTGTCGGTTCTTTTTTTAGGTGAGGGAAGTTATTTAAAGTTTCTATGTTTGTGCTACGTCACATTTAAATTAACTGATTATTTAAGAATAAGCTGCAGTATAAAGTCAGCTTAAAACCCGAGGGCTGTATTTGGTCAGACCAACAGGAGGAAAGGAATATATTCCATTTGGATGTGAAGTTGGTAATCTTTTAATTCTGCCCTTTCTTGGAGCGTGAACAGTAGGAACCACAGACAAGCGAGGAGATGTAGTCCGGCATATCGAGAGGCCCTGTTAGAAATGGACGTTTAAAACCCCAGTACTTTCTGCACCACATAATGGTTTCACAAGCCTAGGATGACTCTTGATGGTGTTGTCCCCAATTTATAGCTTCAAACCAAACAGTTTAACAAAGGAAACAAAATTTAGATGGAACAGAAAATAGAACCCAATTCTAATTAGGGTCTAATGGCCCCTCGCTGGCTGTAGGAGAATTGTTTAAATTACACTGTGACCAATGTCATTGCATATCAATAGCTGGAGCCTCTAATAATGTCAATAAACTATTTCTTTTAAGTTTTACAAAGAGGCCACTGGAAAAAAAAAGCCCTTTCTCCCCTGTCCTTAGAGAATGTTTTAGGAAGAGAGTTTTGTTTAGCAAAGGCCTGCTACTTCTCATTTTTTGAAAGGAAAATATTCTGTTTTAGGGTAACACAAGCGTTTACACACATCTACAGTCATAGGAAATAGCATAGGAAAATGACCATAAATAAATGTGTTTTTGACTTGGAGGTTGTGGTGCAGCAGTTATTTTAATATCTGGGGAAAGATTGGGGAAGTATAGAAGATGATATTTTTTGCTTTTTTTTTTTGTATATTGTTAAGTCCAGAAAATGAGAAGACCTTCCCCCACCACATATTTGAAATTGTTAGCAAACATTTTGAGTAATTATAATTTGCACCAACAGAAATAGGCAAATCTACTGTTCCATTTATCTGCAACCCTAATTGTTCTATGTAAAATAAAATGGTGCTCTCATTATTCATATACTTTTTTTTTTTATTCAATAAAAGCTCATAATTCAAAAGAAATTTGAGTTTCTGTATCACTACAGACATACTTTCATTTTTTTTCCCCAGTAAAACAGGAGTGCTCTTTGACATCCCTGGTTTTATGTCAGGCCAACTTTGATGTAGCTTGAAATAAAAATTCCCTTTCATTTCAGGCTTTTCAAAATGAGAACATCAAAATATTTTGCTTTAAGGAGACACTGAAAAAATTCATTTAACTTCCTTACCTAAAAAAAAAAACCCAGTTCATTTTGATCAACATGAAATTATTTTTTTTTTAGCAAATAAATTACCCATGCAAGAGGAAAAATATTGTGCTGATTTCTTCTTGCTCCCTTCTTGTTTCTCCTGTAAGTCAGAATTGCCATTCCCATTGAAGGTGAGAAAACACACTTGGAAGCTACAGGAGTATAAGATGACTGTCAAAACCAGACATCTGATAAAAGCATATTTTCAGTACTAAAGCATGGTCTGAAAAGGCTTTTTCAGATTTCCCTGAAAAAGTGTGGAAGTAAAAATAAAATCTGCAAGGCCTTTTTTAGTTACCCTTTGACAATCAAATAATAATTTAAAAATTAGTCAAATTGTTGCCTAGCTGTTCAGTGTTATATGCCCAGCTTTGGGAGCACCTTCTAACTCATATCGTAGAATCACAGAATGGTTTGGGACCTTTTGGTTTGGTTGGAAGGGACCTTTAAAGGTCATCTAGTCCAACTCCCCTGCCTGGGCCAGGGACACCTGCCACTAGACCGGCTTGCTCAAAGCCCCATCCAGCCTGGCCTTGAACACTTCCAGGGATGGGGCATTCACAGCTTCTCTGGGCAACCTGTTTTGGTGCCCCACCACCCTCACAGTAAAGAGTTTCTTCCTTATGTCTAATCTAGATCTGCCCTCTTCCAGTTTAAAGCCATTAATTTTTATTCCCTTTGCTTCAGACTACATTTTCTGTAGAAGGTCCTATCCCTGGCCTTCCTGGGCCTTGAATTTGCTAATGAAGTAAAGAAAAACTCATAACAAACCCCAGCCCTGTTGTTCTCTTCAGCTCAGGTTTTCCTAGCATTCTCCTCCCAGTGCTTGAGCGGGGGAAAACTCCCCTTGGGGGTATGGGGATGTTACTGCAGAGCCCAGTGGGTGGCCAGGATTTCCCCTGGAGCCTTACAGCAAAAAAGGAGGAGACCTGTCCCGGGTATGAAGGGAGGATCAGCTGCTGCTCTAAAACTGTGTGACAGCAGCATAATCAATGTGCCTCAAAATCTGCCACACAAATAACCCTCAAATTCCGGTAAAATACAGTATGAATAATTGCATTGCTTCTGCACATCCTTCACCTGTTTCAAATTTTGGGATAAATGTTTTTCACAAAAAAATTATGAGTTTTAATACTTTCTCTTTTCCAAAGCTGAATCACTTCAAAAAGGCCTTTTTTGGCTCATCAGACATTTTTGGCAAATAAAATGTACAACTTGTTTAGCTGGTCAATGAATGCTGTCCATTTGCCAACAGGGATTTAGTTTTGCTTCAAGTGATCTGTTTGTACTGAGATTTCTGGACACAGGAATAATAAAATTGGACACATGTATTGTTAGACTGTCATCTCTGGAGAATTAAATCAACATATATTTCAGATATTTCTTTTTAAAGTTTATAATACTCATGCAATTTTGTTAAATGAAGACATGTTTACTAGAGATAAATGTTCATATTGCTTTAATCTGTAATATCTTGGACATCCATCAGAACTATGGTCTGTGTTTCAGTAGAGGGAACGTGCACAGACTAAGGTTTCTGGTTTCAACACTGAGCAAAAGGAAAGCATGGAGCTCTTCCAGAGCACTTGGGGTGCATGTGGAGCTGACCTGTGCTGCTGTGAAGAAGGGGAGTTAGGCAGTGAGAATATTGCGCAGGACAGGATTACAGCATAGGTTCAGGTAATACGTGTGCCTGGATTCATCGAAGAAGATATTTTCTTCTCTCTTAAATAAGAGTAGGCTGCATTTACATGAGGTAGATGTACCAATGCTTTGGTACCAGCGATAAGGCTTACCCAGCCAAACTTGCCTTTTCATTGTCTTTTCTGTGCATATTTCTCCACTTTTTTGCCGGCCTGAACAGAGAAAAAGGATGTCTTCAGGAGCAGGTACATGTGTTTTGCTGGCTGCAGGCTGTTGAGCAGGCAGCGAGGTCAAGGGAGCCATGCAGACTCACCAGCTCAAAGTCCTTCCACGTCTGGGCAAACTGTGAACTCGCAGGAGGAAGGCAGGGGACAGCTTTGTAAGCGTTATGCTACCTATAGCAATGAGTTATACCAGAAAGAAGGAAAAAGAGATTGTGGGGAGGATCAGAAGACTGAAATTAGTACAAATGAGAAAGTCTATTGGTAGCACCAAAGCACCAAAGAAGTTCCTATCTGGGAAATAAAAAAGATGTGGAAACTAGAAATTAGAACAAAATTTTTATATTGCCTTTCAGTCCTAAATGGTGATTGAAATAATGAAAGTCTGTTTCCCTTCCCCCCTCCCTGCTTTTTTTTTGGCATCTTGAGAAAAGGGAAGCGTTGGGCAGAGCAGACATTTAGGGAATTCCCCAGTGGAAGGCCTCCTTTGCCGTGGAGACTTTTCCCTTTATTAGTAAGCCTCAGTCACTGGATGATCCAGACGAGCTCAGCTGGGAGACCCCTTTATTACCCATCCCATGGGCCTGGACTAAGCTTAAATGTCTGTGACTGCACTCCACCTGCCGCTTTCTTGAGCCCCTCTCTGTGCTTGTACCCCATGGCCGCCTTCTTGCACCTTCTCCCTCCTTCTCTCCCTGCTCTTTCCCTCCTGAGTCCTCTGGCTCTTCCCCTACTTTGCCATATTTGAGAGATCTACTGAGTGACGCAGCATTCACAGTGAAGGAAAGGGACTTGGTTAGACCCAGATAATGTCCTGCACTATCCCATTTCTTCATCCTCTCATTTGTTTTCGCCAAGAGCAGAACATGCCTCCAGCTCTCTGAGGGACCAGCTCAAAATTCCCTGAATGAAATCAGATTTTTAGTTTGGTTCCAAATAAAGAGCTTAACTGAACACAAAATTAGAATTGGATATCCTCTATCCACCAAAAGGACTGCCTGTTAAAATGTCTTGCGATTTCAAATGTTTTACTGTGTTTTTAAGTTGCTTTTTTTTTAACCTCGTGCTTCATACCCAATAAATACATAAATACGCAGATTTGGACAGAGCAGGCTACCATTTCTACAACCAAACCGATGTTAATTCTTCAGTGTAGCCAGTACATTATCAGGGCCATCACTTTTGACTCTCTGGACCTAGTTTTCTCTCTTTTCAAAAGGTCTTTTCATGAGGAGTATGATATTTTTCTTGTCCTCAGTGAAAAAAATGCTATTCTGTAGGCATAGTGCCAGTAACTCCTGAGGACATGACGGAACATTGTTGTGGTTTTGTTTAGTGAGGGGGGACCTAAGGTGGCAGCTTCTGTAGGAAACTGCTAGAAGTCGCTCCCCTTTGTTTAGTGGACTCGGCCGGGCCTAGTGTGGACCTGATGCTGGCCAAGGCCGAGCTGATTGGTAGCAGAATGTCCCGTGATAACGCCTCTGCGATAACGTATTTAAGAAGGGGAAAACAGAAAAAAAGCTGAGAGAAGAGAAGATGTGAAGAAGCTGAGTGGGGGCAGAGGTGGAGAGGGGGAGACACAGGCCTCATGGGCCTTGCAGGCCTCACCCTCTGGCCTTTCGCCAGGTGGCCGACTGGGCCCGACTCGGCCCGGCCTGGCTGCAAGAAATGGAGAGGAGATGAGATGGATGATGTGAAGAGATCCTGAGAGGCATCTGCCAGCCTGTTGTGAAGAACTTTTCTTGTGAGAGAAACAGCTGCAGACGCCAAGGTCAGTGAAGAAGGAGGGGGAGGAGTAATGCGGCTCCTGGCCAAGATTCCCCTGCAGCCTGTGGTGGAGACCATGGTGGAGCAGGTTGTCCCCCTGCAGCCCATGGAGGTCCATGGAGCAGCAGAGATCCACTTGGATCCCGTGAAGGACCCCACACTGGGGGAGGTGGATGCCTGAAGGTGGCTGTGGCCCATGGAGGGTCTGCCGGGACAGCTGTTCTGGAGGGACTGCACTCCAGATGGAAGAGATGACCCACGCTGGAGCAGTTTCACGAAGGACTGTGGCGTATGGGTGGGACCCCATGAAGGAGCAGGGGAGGAATGTGAGGAGTTCTTCCCCCAACGATGACGCAGCAGCGTAAAACAATGCATGATGAACTGACCGCGACCCCCATTCCCTCTTCCCCACTGTGCCGCTCGGTGGGGGGGGTAAGGTGGTAGAGATAATGTTAAGCTTGGGAAGAGGGAGGGGTGGGGGGAGTTTATCTTGCTCTCTGTCTCATTATCCTGCTGTTTTTAGTAATAAATTAATAGTTTTCCCCAAGTCGAGTCTGTTTTGCCCGTAATGGTAACTTTAAGGAGTTTATCCCTGTCCTTATCTCAAATCTCGAGCCGTTTTTTTTCTTATATTATCTCCCTCTATTCTCTTGGAGGGTGGGGGGAGTGAGAGAGAGAGACTGCGTAGTCTGGTCCCGATTGGGGCTGAACTATGACAAACATGAAGCACAAGGTAAGGAAGATGGAGAGATGGAGGAGGACATGTGCAGGAGGCACTCTTAGAACATGAATAATGTGAATTTCAAGTGGAAAAACTGCCAATGACACATAGCTTCATATGCGTGGAAAGCACTTGTTGATTTTTTCCTAGAGATCTTTTGGTTTAGACTAGTTGATAAAAAAGGGGTAAAGAACAAAATATGTGTGTGAACATGTAAGCAGAAAGACACTGAACAAAAACAAGTAAGTATGGCCTGAATGCTCCAGGCTGGATACTACAGGCACTAGATAGGACCAGAGAAGGCAGAAGCCAGCGGCTGTCAGATGCCTTGTTGTATTATTAGCATGTAACATCATCAGTCATTACAGCAGAGCTCGATTTCGGCTGCAATTCAACAAAAATATTTATCCTAATTATGTGTTTATCATAAACTTTAATTGAATGCTTTTGCAAAGGTGACATAAAGATGTGAGCACATGGCATCTTGAAATTAAGTTTTTTTAGTTCAGCAAAATGCTTGTAAAGATTTCTGCTTTCGCTCCTGCAGCTCTTTCCAGGAGTACCTCTTTGGCAGAACGGTCCCGGGCGAGTGGCGGTCAGAGGAGAAGAGACAGTGCGGTTAAGCAGGGCCCAAGTGCCACTACCCCAACAGCCAATTCACATTTTGCTGCCTTGCATGCTTGCGATCTAGGGAAGTTTTCAGCTGAAATATGCAGAGGTTGCAGTCTAAATGGACAGAGACACAGCTATCATATCTGAACTCTTCTGAGTTTCTGTCTTCCACCCAGCCAGGAAAGAAAGTGGCCTCTTCAGTGAAATGAAACTTGGCCTGATCAGCAATATTTAGAAAGTGGAAGGAGAAAGTGTTGACATCGGCTGATATATTCTGAGTCTGGGGCCAGAGATTGTGTCACATCGTGTGAGAAGGATAAAATCTTCTTGTCAGTGACACACATCAAATGTTTTGTGGTAAAATCTGTTGCGTATCAATGAGATGACAATTATCAAAGGCCTTTTTTTTCTCACGTTTAACCTAGAAGTATGGTGTCTCTACAGAGGTGCATACAGCGCTAGTTTCCAATCCCAGTTACATGAACATATGTTTAGATTAACTTCATTCCAACGTTTTGCAAGCTTGCTCCATATTTGTAAACAGGGAGAGCTCCTGGGAACTGCCCTGACCTTGGCTTTCCTTCTCTCATAGCTGCTTTGCACATTTTCTTTTTCACACTACAGAGAGAAACCTCTCTGAAACCTAGCCAGTTGGCTGGCATATTAGCTGTGGACGCTCACTAATAGGTCATTGCTTGCGTGTTTTAGGGTAATGGTTTCCACACCAAAACCAAGGAGTCCTTGCAGTCTATTACATTTACTATCAGAACTTATATTTAAGGGGGGGGGGGGGAAGGCAAGAGACTCCCTGGATGAGACTGCAATAAGGCATTAGATGTATAGGCTGCTTTGCATCGTGCACAGGTGAGATTCATAACACACAGCAGGTTAGGTGATAAAATTACTTAAGTTGCCAATAGCAAAGTGCTGAAGTGATGCATTGGAAATATTTTTATTTTTCCTGTGGCATCTACTTCACTTTAATCTGAATGCGTTTTCATGGGACCATGGTGTGAGAAGGACGCTGCAAACACTGTTCAGGCACTTACATTGAACAGGTTTAAGTCCCCTTACGAGGAAGAGGGATTGCAACATGGTGTCCAACCACCTGCTCTACATCTGTGCTCTAACTGTGAGCCTGTGGTATTAAAAATAGTGGGAATGGGCATAACAAATAGCTTCCTTCCCTTCTTCAGCATTTTGTGTAGGTGATGGAAGCATGCCTGGGCATTGGTTCTGATGCTTTGGATGTATGGGCAGCAAAGGACTTCTCTGAACCACCATGTCTGGTGGCAGCAAGCAAGCTAGACATCAGATTTAGGAAACCAAGGGAGCACACTGCAGACAATGCACTGGATGTGTCTTGGGCAATTAGTTGGTACCTTATGTGTCTTACGCTCCTTTACAGGAAAGCTTGATGCTGCTGGAAAGCCGGACTACTTCTGCTGAGAGACAGATATGACCACGTATGTGGGAGACTCTGGGAGATGCAGTCTGATCAGGGAGAGTAAAATGCTAAAAATACAGATCTTCTGAGGCACAGAAGTATTTTCAAAGTGATAGGTTTACATTTTGGCCACATAAAGTCACCTCTGAGATCAGCTGTGATACTGATTTTGTCTGGTTAAGTCAAGCCAACCCAGACTTTCAGGGGGAGGCGCAGGATGGGCTGTCTGAAAGAAGCGTGCTGTTTTCTGTGATGGTGAGTGATCTGCATGCTCTTTTGAAAGCTTTTTGATACAATATGATTTTCAAAAATTCCTCTGCACTTACTGTCTGAAGACTGGACTTTTCTTAGTGAACAAATAGGCTCTGAAAGTTAGATTGGACATCCTCTTGAATACAGGGAAAAAAAAGAAAACTCTGTGTCACAGAACATATGTGTAGGGATGGGAGAGGGAAAAACGTGCAATGGTTCTTTCCGGCTAAAATCGCCAGTAATATTGCATCCTGTGACACATTTACAGATATTAATTGCTTCCAGTAAAGCACAGTTACTAATAGGAAGTGGAAACACCAAGGCCTTAGTTTTTAGTAGCCTTATCCTCTCTGCAAAGTATAAAATCAAGAGCCAAGGAGAATGCCAGCATAATGATGCGGCAGCAGGTTATTTGACCTCCTGCCTTTGAAGTTAGCTCTTTTAAGATAGTTTCTTTGTCCCACTTCTCTTAGAAGAACTAATTCCTGTTCCCATTGTTGTCAGCACAAGCTTATCAGTGACTTAAATTAGATGACAGTTTGGATACCAGAGAGCAAATTCTTTGAAATCTGGAAACTATCCAGTTTATGAAATTTTGAATCCATATTTGAGATCCTTCGTTAAAGATATAATTTAAACATGGGGGTTTAGGAAGCCCATCTTTGATTTTTTTCCCCCTAGCATTGGGAGGGGTGTACAGAGTCCGCTGTGTCCTATCTCTTTTTCCCTCATTTATATTAGCTCCTATCCCTGGGCGAGCTGCTGCCTTTTGTTAGACAAGAAATTCTGGTAGGCTTGTCCTTAATTTGGTAACTGGGATGGATCTGGCAGGGTGGAAAGTAGTACCATGGTCATCACCTCAGTAGGACTGTTGGCAACAATTTTCCCTGTAAAAAAAAAGAGTGGAGGCAGCAAGAATCCACGGGGGGAACCCACGGTACACATTAACACTGCAGGGTTTGTTGCCTGGCGTCTCAGAGTGACTTGCTCTTACCTTTATCTGCTTGTTCCACCCCAGTTTATACCATGCTTGTGTTGTCTTTCTGCCTCCTCCTTTCCCCTACTGTCATATCAGACTGGTCTCCTCTGTCCTAAAATGACATCCTCCAGTGCCTTGAGTCCCACAGAAGGAATAAGACCTTTGCCAGCCTTCACCCTGTCCTTGATCTGTGTGCTACATTTTTCCCACTTTGCCTTTCTCCAGATAGTAAAATCCTCAGGGCCCAAACTGTTTATTTTCTTAGGCAGGGAAAGGGGAAATTCAGCAAATGGATTTGCAGAGGTTGAGCACAATAGATTCCCATGCATCTTCTGCTATTTGAACTTGCCTTAAGGTCAGTTGCATTAGTATTATGGTCCTCGATACATCTATGGATATTGCTTTCCAGTGGAGCAGAGTAACTAATGGGAAGCAGGAATTCTATTAATTTATTTTTTAGTGTCCATATATTTGCAGAATTTATAGCTTTTGAACTTAGATGTGTTTTCTGTTACATAGACTTTGAGAAAAGACATATTCCGTCTCTTAATTTGTGGCATATTTTTTTAAGGGGCAGCAAATGCAATTGCTTCTTCAGAAGTACTGTTCACTTTGTTTCTGCTCTTGGAAGAACAGTGAAAATGGTTTCTTAATTTTCTGCATAAAACCACGTCAGTAAGGCTATTCATGTGAGCAAGATGAGTGGGACAACCTCAGTTTAGCAAGGGAAATGAAAGCGCAGGGTATAAAAAAAATGATATCACTGCGTTTCTGTTAGACGCTAATGTTATTTTTAGAAAGATCAAATGCGTTAGTTTTGCAACCTATGTCCTGCCACAGAACTGCACATCTACGTAAAGACTGACAAAAATCTTGCTTAAATCTTTAAGTAGCCATATTGCGACAGGGTGGGAATGCTGAGATTCAGACAGCATGCGAGCAGACTGGAAAAATGAGGGCAAAGTACAGAAACCACTAGAAATGCAGATAAGTTAAACATGCTGGCAAATTTTCATGGTATATTGCTCATACTGTAGTTAATCCAGTTGTGAAGTTAGTTAAGAAATGGATGTAATGCTCCATCTAATTGCAAGCAGCTGCCTATTAGGCAGCTTGGCCAAATGTTTTTAATTCCACCCTATGATGATGAAGGAAACGGGCAACTTTGGTCTGTACTGTTCCGAACGCTTCTTCGCAAAGTCACAAAGTGCTATGTGGAGCTGAGAAAAGTCTTTTGAATTGACTGCAGGCTTTAATGATGCAATCTCTTCCTACTTTTACCAGAATGTGTTTGGAAAGCGTGGACCTGCACAGGATATCAAATTCCAGTTTTTGTCAACTTCGCAAAGTTATTTCATATGAGGCTAGTGACTGCCAGCGGTGAAAGTGGTTTGAGCAAAAATTGGATCAGCTCAATTATAATGGAATTCCAGGCTGAACTGGGAGAAGGAAGCTTGGAGGGTAGGCAAAAGGAAAGCTCTTGGGAACACTTTAAATAGCTGACACGGAAAATATTGCAATCTGGTGCATTTTAGAAGTGGTTTCCTGTAAATGTAAAGTCTGTTGTGAATTAAAAAAATGGAGAGTTTTCGGGAAGCCTCCATTTTTCGCGATGTATTAAAGCTATCTAAATTTTTGTACTACTGTAATTCTTGCTGACCACTCTGATTAGTTTTGCAAAACAGGTGTAGCCCCTGAAGATTTTTTACCGGTAGTCTTTCCATATGTCTTAATCTGAAGGTCAAACAGTTCAGCACTAGGAACAATCAAGGACACTGAAAATGAGAAAAAATACGCGTTTTGCATTGGTGTATTATCCTGTACACATTTGTCTGTGATATAATATTGACTTTCTAGAAAAAGAACTACAACAGGTATAATCTCTCTGGACTTCAGCAAACCAGTGAATCTGGTGTCACGGTTCGGATGGGAGACATAGAAGAACTGTTGAGTGGCTAGTGAAAGGAGAAGGCAACCATAACTGCTGCTGCAAGGAAAATTGTATGTTTAGATCAACATAGCCAAGGGCAGTTCCTGAAGAACTTGGTGCTGAGGCTTGATCTCATGTCAGGCTCTCCCTAGTAACTTGTTGGGTATTTTTAGTAGCAAGGAGAACAGAGAAGATGCAACAATGCTAGAATAATTTGGACAACCTTGATGGCTGGCACAATAGGAATAGAAATTCAATAATATTAAGTACGAAGTCATCACACTGTAAGGGATTAATGCTAAGAATTTCTCTGTATACTGGAACTCATAATTTGGAAATGTGCTAAGAGAAATAGTCTGTAGTCACAGTAATGGCTCACAGGGTTACTGAGAGCTACCAGCACGACGCAGCCTTAAAGAAGACACCTAGAAGATTACTCTAGCAGGGAGGAGAAAGTATTGTCATCCCAATACAAAATACAGAAAGACTTACCCAGACTACTATGTGCTTTTCTGGTCAACCATAATCAGGAAGGAGTGTCCTGGTTTCAGCAGGGATGGAGTTAATTTTCTTCTCAGTAGCCGGTGTGTTTTGGATTTTGTGTGTGAAGAATGTTGATAAAAACATTCTGATGATACGAGTAGTTGTTAATGAGACCAAGGACACTGTCTGGCTTTCCAAGTCTCGTTAACGTGCAGATGCGGGAAGCTGGGCAAAAGACAGACAGAATAATTGATCCAAACTGGCCAAAGAGAGTATTCCATGCCATAAACGTCATGCTCAGTATATAAGTGGGGGTTGCCCATGGGAGGGGGCATCATTTTCAGTTATTCCTCTTCTTGTCGGGTATCCGTTTGGGCACCCTTGGCATCCTTTTTTTTTCTCCCTTGCTTGCTGGCATTGTTCCCTCTACCTTGCTAGCTTGCTCTTCCCCCTTTGCTTGCTGCTCGGTGTTGTTCCTGTGATCGCTGCTCAGGACGGGCTGCGTCGGTCATTCGGACATCGGGTGGTGAGAAATTGTACATTGTTCATTTTGTATATTTTGTAGATATTAATATCCTTATATCCTGTTAGCTTTGTAGTTTTTAGTATTTTCAGTAAACTGTTTTTATCTCAACCCACGAGTTTTCCTTTCTTCCCAATTTCTCTCCCCTGTCCCACTAGGTAGGGGCAGGGTGAATAAGAAACTGTGTGGTGATCCGGGCTAAACCACCACAAGGAGGGAATTCAAAGGGAGACAGGGACCGAGAAGGTGCAGAGAGGATTAGGGGAAGAGAAGACTCTTCCAGGAGGAGACTAGAAGCACCTAGCTCTCTTAGCCTAACAAAATGAAGGTCAAAAAGGCATATAATTGCTTGCTACAAATAAATCAAAGAAATAAAAAGTAGAGAGGGAAAAGAGCTATATATCCTAAAGTCCAGTGCTGGCATGGGAACAAATGGGTATAAAGTGGATCTGACATTGTGCAGGAAAAGAGAAGGAAATTCTTGACCATCAGAGCTGGAAGGGTGTGGAACAACCTTCGTGTGGGAGGAACAGTAAAAGCTGAGTAACTTTCAGCTGGATCTCCATTGCTTTATGGGGACATTATATAACACTGCCAGTAAAGCTAGGAGATGATGAACCCAGTGACTCAGGAAGTTCATTCCAGCTTCTAATTAGCCTACTATTCTAGTTTCAGGATGTTGTAATCGCTGAACTTAAACATATCAAGTGAAGCACATACTAAATGTGAGTCTATTTCTTGCATGTGGGAGCTCTGTGTTTGATTCTTACAACAGCTCTTAAAACAGACCCATTAGAGACATTTTTTAGTGGGATACAATTCTTCACTAGCCATTTCTATGCACTAACATGATATCTACAGATCAAGGCAATTGTGCATTCACATAGCAAATTTAACTTTTATTTAGCAACCTTATGTTACACGTGTTGGATGAGAGAAGGGAAGACCGGGACTGTCTGATAACGTAGCACCTTGCAAAAGAAAAATCTCCGTAGTAATTGCTTACAGACTTCTCCAGACTTCTCAAGTTGTTGCCACTATCATTAATTAGTCTCTCACTGCATTCATGGTTCTCATGACAATGCTGTTGATTCAGTCTTCTCGCTTGCTACAAAGCTCAGTGGAATTTCTTTAAGCAGATTGCAATGAGAAGTCAATTTCCCACAGTCATCAAGGATTACGTCTGTACCTGTACTTCTGAAAGTTTTAGTAGGAGTCATCATTATGCGTCAAAGGAAGGTCCTGACAATCATCACCAACTCATAAGAATACATAAGGACATCTTGGCTACACTGGGATTTTAATACTCCTTTCAAAGTGTATCATAACCCGTGTGCAACTGAAAATTCAACTCTGCATTTCCACTGTTGTTGCATAGCTAGTAGAAGAGATTAGCTGACAGAGTTATGGAAAGTGAGCGGACATTCACAGCTTTGTTAAGGTCTAGCCAGACCTCCCGTAGACCTTTCCATTCCACTGTTTCCAATATTTTTAAGTCTCAGACAGAAAAGCAAATCTAAATTTAATGAGAAGAAAGAAGACACTGAATACCATTATCCTCATTGTCAAATTCAATTGATAATATTTCAGTGATATAATTGACTAAATATCTTTCAGATATTAACGAATCAACAAACCTACTAACGCACATAGCAAATACTTTTTGAACTTGGATGAGTAGGTATCTTTTCATATCTCAGTACCTGAGTATCTGCACTGATTTTTCACACATCTGGGAAATATCTGCAGTTTCTGCTGGAGTTTTGTTTGAATCTAAAGTGATCTGAACATCAGTCCCCTTGATGCTCCCCAATTAGCAAGTATATTCAGCAGTTCTTACTTTTAAGTCATTATCTAAACCAAAAGAGAATAAAGAGGAAGGCAGCTAAACAGTGATTGGAAAAAGCAGGAATCACACAATAAGAAAGAAGCTGTAAAGAAGAAAAGATCTAAAAAGATTTTTTTTTCTCATACAAAGCCTGTCCCAGTTAAACTCTGTGCCTAATAAATATTTTATGTCTTTACTTTGAGGACTCTACACGGCCTAATGTCACCATACCTATATGACTGAGGTTTATGGCCATTCTGTGGCCCTCCTTTTAGCTCAAAGACAGTTCTGAATCTTTCTCATACATGACTCTCCTAAACACTCCCGATGCCTTCTCCCAGAATACTTCTCATAGCACCAAAATGCAAGCAGTTGTTGCTATATCTTCCCTCAGCTCTCTTCTCTTGTCATAATACCTGCAAGACCCACTGCAACGATTGTGGTCCATCAGGTGAAGAGCTGTGAGTACTTGTCTGCTTCCCTATTTGTACTGCTTTTTCTCTATTAAACAAAAACTATAGTACTACTGTTTGAGAAACTGCACCAGTTCTTCGTCCTATTTGTTTGTTTGCATGAGATAGCTAACTCTTCACATGTTTATTATTATTATTGCTATTTTAAAAACATTTTATTATTATCATTGACTGGAAATCCCTGTAAAAGGGATTATCTTTCTATATTTACCTTCTACAAAGAGGTCCTTTTCTCAGTTTGTCTTTTTCTTTTCCCCAAAGATTAGTATAGAGATTACTACTACTATTAAAATCTGAAACAACCATCCTTCCTGACTCACTGCTGAGTTTTCTCTCTTTGCAGACTATAATACATGGTTGATGAAACATGTCTTGCTGGCAGTATGGTCTTTGAGCCTTCTGGTTTCATTAAAAAAGTTTGGTCTTAGTGTTTCAACAGTTTGTTGTCTGGAGAAGGAAGCGTCTCCTCTGGTGTCAATTTAAGGTGGTCATCACAGTCTGAAACAAACATGTGAGACTTTGCTCATCCAAGCCTTTGTGCGATACCCACCAGAAGGCCCTGTGCCAGGAAGAACCCTTCTTGACTAAGCGTTAGATCACGGTCTTGGTCTGCAATGAAGATATACTGAAGAAACAGAGTGTTTAAAAGATGTTCTTCAACAGACAGGACAGTGGTCAGGAAGCAGAGAGTTACTTATTTTCCTAGGTAGAAAGTTATTACTTTCCTAAGTAGAAGTTAAAATAGACAAATTTGATGTCCTTTTCTTTTTTAAGTTAGTTCTTAAATAGTTACGGGAATACTACAGCTTGTGCAAAATTCCTCAGTTGTGCTATGTATGTTGGTTTATTTTCAAGGATTTTTAGACTCATTGTTTCTCCTTTTTCTTGACTAAAAATGTTGTCAAACATAATGAAGTGAAGTAATTTTATATGTCCCTTTTTTTTTTTGGCAATTCCTCTCAGTGGGGAAGGGGTGGGGTGTTTTTTTAAGAGAAGACCTTTCTTCTTTATGTTGTTATTATGTATAGATATTACAGTGATGCTAGTAATTCCCACCCAAGCAAAGGAACTGTTTTTCTAATCTTGTACAGTCTTTGAGTAACATATTCCCTGCTCCAGAGAACTAAACCCAAAAATCTTTCACATAAGTGAAGCAAGGAATGGAACAGAAGAAAGGTTGTCAATGACAAGAATGCTTCTGCCTATTATATCTTTATGCACAATTTCCAGATAGAAAAAGAGGTTCGGTTTCCTTAATGGTAGAAGTAAGCAGAGTTAAATACATGCAAGAGAAGTTGGCAAAAACACTTTTGGACCTGCATACATATTGCCCATGTGAAACTGGTCTAAGCCAACTTGACAGGAAGAGATTTCTACTCTTTTCCCTTAAAATATTTGAATCACATCAAAAAGAGAATGAGTGAGTTGAGTGAATGTAATGAGAGTATATATGCATAGGACTGAAACTGTACAGGTTTGGATTTTTTGGTCTCTTTTCTTCACATCGCACTGTGGTAACATTCTTCCTCTCTTGTGTCAGCACTTTTGGTTTTCACTGTTTGTGAAAGTTCCCCATTTTACAAATGAGTATAGTTTTTTTTTCTTGTAAAACAATGCCTATGATGAGACCAATTTTTTTCAGGCATGAAGCAATCTGTTTTCGATTTTGAGAATGAGGGATTTTATTATCTGTTTAAAGAACACTCTGGTTGCTTGCTTTTTTTCCTGGTGCATCAATAATGCTAATAAAAATGAGCAGATAAAGATTGGCTTCCACTGGAGAAACAAACAAAAACATCTCACATGAATGCTTCATATTCAGAAGTGTTGCTTTTTCTTTTCACTTTACAAAAAGTTTCTTTCCTTTCATAATATTTAATGACGTACTACACCGAAAAATAAATAACAGATTTTTTTCAGAAAAAGCCATACACTTCAAAGGCATCAAGGAGTAAACACTGTGTGTCTCATACCTCCACAGAAAACTTAAATCTTGCTGAGCTTTATGCATCTGAAAAGATCCAGTTAATCTACAAAATTTCTGATAATGACTACAGGTGTCTGATGTTTATCATATTAATCTTAATAGTTTCCCTGTTAGTTTGTGTTCCTCCTGTTTCATTTAGGCACCTGCTCTTCCATTATGTGCTCACTTTGTAAACATACCTGTGATGAACTTGTTGCCTCTTCACATGTAGACCATGTGTAGGAAAATGGGACCTCGACTATCCACTGAGGCATCTATTTTCTCTTCACTGAACAATTGCACATGAAAATAAAGATTGTTGAATGGAGTTTTTCCTCAACAGAAGCCTGTGGGTTTCTCAACAGAACATCTGTGAAATGAATTGTTGATGTGTAGAGTTAATGTGTTGATTACATTTCCAAGATTTTCTCTGGTCAATTAGAAAGCCACCTGAAATGCATTTTTTCCTTAATCCACCGAGACACTATTGATATTCTTAAGCCGCTGATTATTCAGAGCCAAACTCTGCTTTTATTTACACAGTTCACAGTCATCCGAGTAGCTCTTCTAAAGTTCACACGTGCATTGAGTTTTCTTCCATTTGTCAGGAATAATCATCAGCCTCATCTCACCAACAGCAGTTTCTTTTTGGTGAGTGTACAGCTTTATGACAAGTTGAAGACCTTTACGTGCATTGCAGATGATCAGAGGAAGTCACTTCCCATGACATGTGGGACAAGGTTTTGTCTTGAGACTTCTACCTGCCTGCGTGCCGAGTCCCTGAGCTCCCCGGACTCAGTTTGCAGGCAGAACTGCTTGCTGACCCTATGGCAGTTCAAAGCCTTTATTAGCTGCCCGTGCTAAAGGAAAGTTTTCTGAGTAACAGCCTATGAGGTCTTAAGGAGGTGAGAGATCAAAAGCCTGTTTCAAATAACTAGAGATCCTAAACCTGTTTTTGACAGCTTCAACACACTATTGCAAAATGCTGCTGTGCTCAGTGGTTGGTTGTGTTGTTCCTTGGTACAGAGGTGGCCACCAGGTAGGTCTGCACTTTGATGGCTGACAGGATGGCAAAGAAAGACCAGCATTTGGCAGCTCAGCCAGTCTGCAAACCAGGCACAAATGTTTCAGAGGAAAGTGAAGTGGCAGCACACCATCACCCCTTCTGCTGTGATGGGCAGTTTCTAAACAGTTGCAATGTATAGACTACTGCACATTTTACTGCTAGTGGGTCAGAAGCCACTTTACATCACTGGATGGATGCTGGAGCTCCTACCTTTTTGGTAGCTCTCATTCTTACAGGAAAAATCCAACCCATTGCAGAGGGAAAGAGGAGCATTTTCACAAAAGAAATGAGAAATCTGAATCAGAGGCGACTGCTCTGCTTGTCTTGCAGACTGCCAGTGTCCCAGCACACATAACTGGGAAAGATCCAGAAGGAATCAATTTCCACAATCCAGTGGTTGACATGAAGTGGAAAACATTCAAGGAGGGTAGAAAACAAACAAACAAACAAACAAACAAAAATAAAGAAAAAACTCTTCTTGTTTCTTATTGCCCAACAGTTTACTATGGTTATTGTTCCATTTTGGCCGCAGACTTGTGACCCCTCTCATTTTATTTAGTACTGCTTTCAATTCCCTTTTTCAAAACAAAACAAAACAACTCAAAGTGTTGCTAAAGCTGTGTCAAACTTATTTACTGCTATTTGAGTCTTGCATGGCCTGATGTTGGTATCAATACCAGGGATGGTGGGACACCTGCTTGCACATGCACAGTCCTGAACCTCTGGTGATGTGCCTTGATTGGATTTTGCAGTATTGTATGAAAAGTGAGGGTATGAGTTAGAGGAAGAATTGTATTTTACAATTGCCTGCATAAACAGGCAGCCTTCCAGCCTCACAATAGCACTGCTTGAGGTTTTGAAGTGCTGCTGATGCAGGATGGACTAGTCTTTTCACAATCTAAATAAATACCCTGTATATATATATACCTATATTCTTAACTTAAAATGCCTACATACAGATGCTTCCATGTATAAATACACTTATATACATGCAATATATGCAGAAAATTGTGATCAGTGTGAATATCAGGAAAAGTACTGCCTGAACTTGTTTAAATGTGTGTACTACAAAGCCTTCCCCTACATATGGAGTGGTGGTGGAACCGGGAACAGGTTGCTCAGAGAGGTGGTGGATGCCTCATCCCTGGAAACATTCAAGACCAGGTTGGATGGGGCTCTGAGCAACCTGATCTGGTTGGAGATGTCCCTGCTTCTTGCAGGGGAGTTGGACTAGATGACCTTTAACGGTCCCTTCCAACCCAAACCATTCTATGATTCTATATTGCTGTCTTACTACCCTTAACCTGAGAGCAGCCAAGCATGGATGTAGCCCAGAGAAAGTACATCACTTTTAAGGTGCATTGCCTGCTTTTTCAGGGGTACTTTTTACTGCTTACATGCTATTTTAAGGACTCAGGTGAACTAACACAGGTCCCATTGTTCCATAATTTGCTGTCTCTCTGATGTGAACAGCCTGCCCACCTCTGCACAAGACCCTCACCCTGGAATATCCAAGACTGTAGGATGGGCTGAGCCATCTCTTTCCTGGACTGGCCCCACACCAGGTGTTCAGTTTCACCTATAAAACATGAGAAAAGCCCTGGTGGGGTAAATGTGACTTGTGCTGGCAAAGGAGAAAAGCAACCCGTGGAGATGTAGCTTTGTTCAGAGCACAGATGCCTGTGGACAAACCCCTCCTGGTTCGTGCTTCCTGGTCTTGGGGAGAATTAACAGTCTGTAGCCAGGGATTCATCCCAGTGCCTATGCCTGAGCTTGCCCACATCGTGTAGCTTGGCGTGGGGTTGGAGAAGCCTGTGTCCGCACCCCACTGGAGCCCTGTGGATGCTGGCTTCCAGGGCTGTGTGGCTGTTGGGTGGAGTTTTTTTGGATGACAGCTTTGGAAGTGGGCGCCTCAAGTCATCTACATCTTGCCTTAAGTCTCAGAGCCCATTTTTTTTTTTTTTCTGTTCCTGACTCAATGCGTCTCAGAAGACTTCTGGTAACAACTTGCTTTTGGCTGGAGATACCATGAGAAAATAACTCCCCCAGTGCTATTTGTTTCTGGCTCTCTTTCTGAGTCCTGGACAGAATTAGGAAAGCACAGTCACACCTCCCCTCCTTCAAACTTTGAATTTATTCACTTTTCCTTTTATTCGGCATTCTACAGACACCTTTGCCTTCTGGTCGCTTTGTCTGCTAACTGGACCTTGTCCAGTGTCGCCCCAAGCTGAGCCCCAGCAAGACAAGGTTTGCTTTTGCCTTAGACACTGGCTGGCCAGGGATGCACCCCTGCCAGCAGAAACAGCCAGAAGCAATCCAGGGAAGGAGGCATCCCAGGTGCCAAAATGTATTGCTAAAGCTCTGCCAATGAGTGTGAGGGGGAATTGATGGTATTCGGAAGAGTATTTGCAACTTTTGCTGGTGGCGTCAGAATCTGATCTCAATTACAATGAAGAAACCAGGCTAGATTTGGATCTGGATTAGACTGACCACATTTAAGTCCCTTTTAAAAGTTTGCTTCTGCCACGCTACCCTAATGAATCAAGTTGTCTTGCACATAAAGGCATATTATTGTCCTGTTTCCTTAGCATCTTTCTATTTGTTTGTTTGTTCTTGGCTTTATGCATGAAATTTTCACCAGTTATAAATAAAATGGGCTTTTAAATTAATTTAATTAAAAAGATACAATCGTCTGTGAAGACTCTTAAATTGAATTAAATCCATTTTGCTATGGATAGAGCATCGGCATTGCTAAGTTTGTCTAGTACTGCCCTGTATAAGTTTGTGTTTGAACAGTTATTTCTGATTGTGCCAGGTGTTTGCCATTCTGGATTAATTTTCTGACATTTCTGGATGAGAACTTCCTAGGTGTATACCTCACTAAGATTCTTCTGCAGAAGCTAGCAACATGTGTCCAGCTGTTTTTAAGGAAAAACACCTTGGCAAAAAAGTTTTATTTTAATGAATTTTGTTCCTTTGCTTTTAAGAAGGGCTAGTGCTTCCATGCATTGGCACTAGGATTTGAACTTGTCAGGGGAGGATCACTTTTGTGTCAAGAGTGTGGTTTTTCCATTTCCCATGAAAATAAAATTATATTTTGCATACGTGCCACAGCTGATTGTTAGAATTTGGTGAGGACATTTTCTAAGAATTGTGGTAATCTGTGGCCTAATCTGTCCCTTCACAATTCCTCCTGTGATTAGACTCAGTTAAAGCCATCATACATCTGGGTTTTCCTGGACATACACTCCTTTTTTTCAGTCCGGAAAGTCAATGCAGATTTTAAGGAATTAATATACACGCCCTGCCCAGATGGTCTGTGCATGTGCTGTAAGTCTGGTGCGCTCCAGAAGTCCTTGATTTACTGCACCAAGTAATTGTCCGTCGTGTGAGCAGCAGGGTCACGACACTTGCTCAGTGGGTGCTGTAAAATACAGGGGCTCGTTGCTCTACTTACGGAATCCTGAGTAAAATGCAGAGGTTTGGGAGCACCTGAGCTGCTTAGGCAGACTAAGTGAAGAGGCTTATTTCTTACATCATAATTTTAGTGTAAATTAAGCACAGACTTTTACACCTTTTATCTTTTTCTTGGATTAGTGTTGAAAATTACTATTCCTGGACTGTCCAGCTGAAAGATGCATGGTTCCTCACAGTGAGGAATCTTGTATCTGATGAGTATTTAAGATAATCATAGTAATGGTTTTAAGCAAACACTAGTACAAATTAAAGCATTAACCACAATAAATGAATAGTTGGTGACTGAAATGTGATTTCCTGCGAGTAAGCCTGCTGTATGTCAGTGGTAGCAAAGCTCTGGGCAAAGAAAATACGTCAAGTTGAAAAGAAAGCAGATGAAAGAATTATCTAAGATCCCAAATCAGGATGTTCATGCCTAGGACGGCCTAAAAAATGAACAAAGCAAAGCAAACAAAAACATAAAGCATGCAAATAAAAGCTATTTGATACCAATGACCCTGAACGGCAACATTTAAAATTACTACTGCACATGTCATTTCCCCCAGTTTTGGTTTGGGATCTCTGTGCGTGCTAATATGCCAGAAGTGTTTGTCTTTTGGGAAAATTTGTGGCCTGCATTATGCAGTGAGTTAGTTACCAAGACAGCAGGTCCCAGGCTCACACATTTGTGGACTTATTTGTGGCTGTGATTTTCCATGTGCTGTGTCCTAATACCACATGGTCATTAAAAACAAAGGAGGTATTGAATTTGCCTGTAGTGCATTCCTTCAAAGTTAATGACTCTATCTTGGGAGACACGTCAGCATGATTAGCGACCTTGTAGCCCGCCTGAGCATCATCTCTCCTGCACATCCTGGTGCTAAAAGCCAGCAAGGGGGTGGATGGGGCACCAGGCACATCCACTCGGTGCTGGAGGGTTGGTCGCACATCATAATGGGCCTGAGGCTACTCTAACCCTGCAGGCTAAGCAATGAAACTGGGAAATGTAGTTGGCTTTGCCAAGAGTAAAGCAGGCTTCTAGTTACCAGGGCTACACCATCCCGGTGCATCGCTTCCCCTTCTCTTTGTCATGCCACACTGGTAGCCCTCCAGGCTAGGTCCATACCAGGATGGGTACACCTCCATCAGCTTGCCCATCTTCAGGATTACTGCTCTGCATCACAGCTACACTTGGTCCATTGTTTATAGACATTTTAGAGTGGGATTTTGTTTTTGTTTGCACTTTTGCAGGTTTCTGTGCAAAGGCTGTTTTGCTTCCGTAGATGTGGTTTTCATATCCAAGATAAACTGGACCTAATCCTCGACACTCTGTGCAGTTACAAGTAAAGTTGAACTGGTCATATTTGGCTGTTCCATCTCACTGGTCATTGTTCATTTTCCTTACAATCAAATCAAGCATTTCGATTTTGTTTTGAATAGCATTTTCTCTGTGTATAATTTTTAGAATAATAGAAAATTTGACAGTATATCAGTACATTAAGTGTCAAATTTTCCCACAAGCTGCATGTTGAGCTGGAAGAAAGTATGAGATGTATCTGTTCCTATTAAGCAGTGCTGCCGCACATAAAATAAAAGGTATTGAATATATCAGTTATGATCATGCTATGATGATATGTCCTCAATAATAATATGTATAATTGCACAATATGTCCGAAAGCTGCCGCTATGTCATGAAAAAAATGATGTATCATGAAAAAGGTAACAGCATAAATCTGTTTAGAAACAATAAAAATGAAAACTGTTGAAACCATCTTTTTTTTTTTTTGGAAGAGAACTATTTATCTTTTAATTAATGGAAAAATTTTCCTTGCAATTTATAGAATATCAGAATAACTGGTGGACTCTATCAGCCTTTTCCGGCAGACTTATATTGCAAGAAAGTTTTCCAACCTGCTCTCATGTCAAGTGAATGCAAATGAAAGCAGATTTGGGCCCTGCGTCTATATGGTTCGTATTAGAGATGGTCTCGAACCAAACCCACTAGATCAGAACATTCCCAGACTTTGAGGAAGTTTGGCTTTGATTTCGGTTTTAAAATTCAATGCTGGCTCCTTTCAACAAGGAACTAAATCATCTGAGCACCGCTTTGGGAAATTTGGATACAGATCAGTACTTTGCAGCTGCAGCTGCAGCCCTCATTGAAATCTAGAACTGCTCGGGCCTGGTCCAGGGGGGCCAGGAGAGCACGAAGCTCCCCCAGCGCCGTGGCCATGTTGACAGGCCCGGTCAGGGGAATAGTCACATTCAGGCTCTGCCAAGAAGGAGATCTGGGAGTAAGAGGTCCATGGTGAGCACACACAGAGTGTAGGATATCAGCCCTCTCAGGAGGGCTATGTATCCCGAATCAGCCAACACTCAGGTTTACTTAGTTTGTGGACTCATTGTGAAATGGGCTGATCTTTCATGGTTGTAGAGCTTGGTTTGTACCCTTGAAAAGCAAATCCTTTCTAACAGTTCCATTTGACACATTTTTTGCTCTTGTACGGTATCAGTCCTTGCTGTGTCATCAAAGGCTGGGGTGGTGAGGGAGCAGCTGGTCAGATTTGCTAGCAAAATTGCTAGGAGAAGCTTCTGAAGTGCTTGATCCCACGTTGCAAGTCGTGGGGAACTGCTGCTGATGCCGGTGATAGGGGAAACAGATCTGAATTTGGTGCTGGTTTTGTGCACAGTAAAGCTATTTTTCTTACTTTTTCCCTTGAAGTCAGTCAAAATAGTCTTAAGATGTTTCTCCCAAACTGCCTGTGCTGATCCTCCAGCAAGGACAGCAGGTGCTTCAAGGAGGAGAACAAAAATATCTCCTTGCCATGGCCCCGTCCTCTCTGCCCCAGCAGCATGGCAGAGCTGCAGCCGTGCAGTGGAGAACCTGCAATGATGGAGACACAAGGGACAGCATGGTGATTTATTCCAGCCTCAGCATCTGTGGATGAGGAGATGAGAGAGTAACTTGTGGAGACTCCAGCCAATGGAAAGGACCTGTATCCTAGGTCCATTCTCAGAATGGCTTACTTACTAATTCAGTAGACTTCCCCGTCACTCCTTCTGTCATATAAGGGGAGCAAAATGATTTTTGCTCCTTTGTCTCCTGAGATCCCACTTGACTGCCACAGTCCAAGCTGTTGTTCAGCTAATTCAGCAAGTGCATTTACACTGTTGTAAACAACCTCCTTATTTTGTCGCAGTGCTTCGTAAGTCTTGTATCATAAGAAACAAATGCCTCGCAACCTTTCTATGAACACCATTGTCCTATTTGGCCCCGAGGATTCCTGGAAATCGAGTATGACACAGTAACAAGACAGAAGACACCCTTGGGAATGGGGGAAATATGCTCTGTGTTTCCCCATCTTTCTCAAAGCCCATTATAATTTTTACACAATGCTGTTGCACTCACTCTGTGTCTGTTTTAGCTCTCGGACTGAAGCTGTTCAGTACAGTGACTATCTTATGCTTTCTCTTTGTATGGCATCTAGAACAACGGGGACCCCATTTCTAGTTAATGCTTGGCGATACTATATTCAACGTGCTTGGTGATACTGTATCAAACATACTTACTCTTAACACCACTACTATTGAAATATCTTAACATAATTCAATTTTAAATATTAACTAAGCCAGCAGTCACTTAAATTGATAACTCATTGCAGCGTCATTTTTCAAAAAGAAGGATTTTGGCCATCTCTGGTTCTTGTTTCAGACAATCTCTTATTCTTTTTGTTAAACAATCACTTTAATTGAGCCTATAGACCTCCAATATAATTGCAATGCATTGACCTTTATGAGTGCCTAGAGTTTTATGTTTAAATTAATTGGCAGCTAGTGAACTGGTATGGGAGAAATTGTCAGCTTCTTTGAGGTGGTTGGAAGGAAACTTATTCCCCCAAATAATAATAATAAGAGACCATGTGTCATCACTCATCAGGCTCTGAACACCTAATCTAGTACGGAGCAAAGCTTTCAACAAGTTCTTCAAAGAGGTTATGGTTTTGTTGGTCACAAAGTATTTTTATATAATCTTTTGTGGAAGTGTAATGTTTCCTGAAGCATGTGGAGGTACTAACTACTGTTACTAACTTATAAAATGTAGTGTTGGTCCACGGCTTTGCTGGATGGAAGAGCTCCCGATGAGACAGCTATGATGAATAGTTCCTATGGACCATAAAGTGCTCCTTGCTGAAGCTGCGTCTGCAAACATGCAGTGCGTAGGACCTTTATTCTTCTGCAACTGTTAAATGGTCATTGAAGTAGGACATGTAGTAATTCACTTTCTAAATGCCTTAAATTATTTTGAAGCTGCTTTTCACTGTGCATTTTGAGTTTCAAATAGGGTTGGTTATGACTAAGAATCACATAATACTTTTTCTGGGACTATAATTAGCTTGAGTAACCTCATGTCCTAATGAACTTTGGCAAGAGCCCTTTTCACTCCTTTTCCCAGTGGGACAAACTGTATTTACTGAGCTGTTATTTTGCCATGTTAAAAAAGTTAAAAGGCCTGATACCTTTTACACTTTTATGATTCCCTCACAAATGGAAATTACATCAAGATTTGGGGTGGGGGATTATTACATTGCAGTCTATGGTAATTTTAGGAGGGAAATCAGAGGCATATATTAGTCTGATCTCATTTGTGCCAGGCTAACCATGAAATAAGCGTAGTCTTAGAAATGTGTGTGTAAAAAGCTCACATAGTTAAGACCAGAATCTGCCAAAACCCTTTTTTGCCCCTAGGCTACTAGTCCTACTGTCTGGAATTCTCTTCCTTTTTACTGGCCTGGAATTCTGTTGCTTTTACAGTATTTGAGATTTCTGACTCTAATGCTATTATAGTTTTACTAGGGAACAGTCTCCTGAAAAAGGTCAGAGTTCAGGATTTGGCTGATGTGCTCCATGACCGGCAGAGTTACAGCCTAATCGTCTATTGATGTCAACTCTGCAGTTGTCTTTCCATCTCTTTTTGGTTTTACCTGGATATAGACTTTTTTTTTTTTTTCTCCCTTGATGTATCTTCTCTCTCTTTCTGCTAATATTATTTTTTGGGGGGCATCTTCTACAGTTTTGAGGTTGTCTGGAAGAAAACAAAGCCCTGGAGTTATGAAGATTCGCGGACATGAATAAGCATTACACATTTCATTGGTCTGCTGGATTGTATGCAATTGATAAAAATTAGCTCAGCAAGGATGACTCAACTGTGTAAAATAAGTAATTTTGCATGAAGATTTACAGCCATACTGCAATATGTAACATATGTAATTCAAAATCAATATCAGTCTGAGTTAAGCACTCTCCTTACCTCTGTGTATTTTGATTTGTCTCGGAAGGCTTAAGCAGAAATACATTTTTAAAAACTTCAACAAATTAAGTAAAAATCTGGAAACAAAAGCAGTCTTAAGAAATCTGTCAGCAATGATTATCCTTTTTTTTTTTTGTTGTAGACACAATTGCAGCTAAAAAAAGTTCTGCAGTTAAAAAATAGTTCTATTTTTAAGAGAGCTCGTTGAAGATCATGTACATTTGCAAGTTAAATCCTCAGGCATAAAAATGTATTCCGTTGGGTTATCCATCTAATGAAAACTCAGCCAAGAAGAACTGTTTCCTATCAGGTAGAATTTAACACAACCTTCTTCTTCACCCTAGTGTCCAGCTACTTTTAGTGCACAGTACAGATTACAGCCGTTTTGTGCTTTGGAGCACATGATGTCATCCAAGCCATCAGTGCTGAGAACCAAGGTATGAAGATGCTCCGTGCCTTGCAGAGTGTTGATGTGCTGGCCCTAATCCCACAAAGAGCTAAAAAATGTGCTCCCTTGCAGAGATAGTCCCAAAGACCTGAAGGTAAGTTAATACTTCTGATCTCTCTTGGTTCAAAGGAAGAATGCTCAGCACCTTGCAGGATCACAGAAATGGAGCTTGTCTACAGGGGACCAGCCTGCTTAAATGAGGCCTGGTTAAAACAGCAAGAAAATACATGATGAGTAGGGGTCAGAATAGACAATTAGAGATGTCTGAGAAGAAAAACAGCTTTATTTTCATTAATTTGATTGTCTAACTTTTTTTGACTTGAAAACTTCTGCACTGATAGAAAAGTAAACTCAGATATTCTATTTGTGCTGCTGCTATTGTAGCTGCATCAAGTTCATTTGTTTTTATTGCTGAACTAAGAATCAAGCCTGCAGCCATACAAACCTGTACCTCTTTTGAATATTAATAAAGACGGAAAGCATTTTGTTAGCTGAAAAAAATCATTGTTCTGGCATTTTCCTAGAATTTCCTGCTCTTGGGATTACACCATTGAAATTCTGAAACTTCAGAGAGGGAGGAGACTGAGAAGACATACTAGCCATGAGACTGGAAGTCATGGCATTCCCCAGAGATGAGGGAGAGTGTGATTTTCAAATTTCCTGTCTTGCACGGGGCATTTTATACAGGTTAGGTTGTGTTTTCCAGATTGTAGCAAAATTCACAGATCCCAGGCTATTTGCTTCTTTCATTTTCTCTCGAATCCTGAAAGAAGTTCTATCCTGGAACCTCTACAGGAAACAGGTCTGTTCAGAAGAATCTATTCCATAAAGAAGTTCTTCATGAGCTGTACTCAGCTCATACAAAAGGCCGAAGGGTTCTGCCTCTTACGTTTCCCTGGCTGTGTTTGGTTCAGGCAGGGTTTGGTGGCAGGCAGCGCCATTTTTGTGTCTCCTGTTGCTAATACCAGAAGGAATCCCAGTATCACCAGCTTCTGTGATATTGCGAACCGTCAGACAGGAGGACAGGAAGGGCATTGGTGTGTGGTGGTGGAAGTCCTGTTTTTTTTCTTTCCCTTCTTGCTAGCCTTCTGTACTGCAGTTTTTTAAAAATCGCTGCTTGGTTTAGGACTTGCCAACTGGGATTTAACCTTAGAGAGAAACCGATAATGCACAGCAGCCCTGGCACCCTTACCTATTCCTGCTCTCCTTGGAGATATGGGGCCCACTAGCTCAGCACAGCAGAATTTGGATCCTGCATGCCCCTGAAACTGGGCAATTTGCCTGGTGCCAACACTGCACTGGGGAGGGAATAGCACCATCAGCAGGGAAGGGAGAACACTGCTCATCCGCCCCAGCTAGGGCATGTAGTCCTGCCGGCAGTGCCAGCCCGCCTCAGCAGCAGGAGAAGGAGGTGGATGCATGGTAGAGGCAGAGACATGCAAGGTACAAGATTAATATTGCAGATATCTCAGTATCACAGTAGTGTCCCTGAGTTACAATCTGGTATCATGTATTTTGAAGTTGTGGTACAGGAATATCAATCACCAGCTAGCTCATTGCATTTCACACAGTGATGCAATTTCACACGTGACACCGTATTATGTCCTTGTCAGAGATGTGAAAGCCATGTTTCTCCTCCCTATGAGGTGAAAACCCACAGTGAGGCACGTTAATTGTTGGAGATACTGTGTCAGAGCACCAGCAATGTGGGGATGAGCTATCCCAGGCTGTAATGGTTCCTTGTGATGGGTGAGAGCCAATCCCCAGGACTGCCAGCCTGCAGCCTGTCTCTGCTCTGTCCACCTGCCCTCCCACCGGGAAAGCAGCAGGCACCAGCCAGGGCAGAGCCTGGGGACTTGATACGGTCCCTGTGTGGCTCCGGTGGCTTGCAATACAACTGCATGAGATGGGGCCATGAGAAGGGAGACAGGAAAAAGCAGGGAGGTGACTGACTTTGCTGTGGATCAAGCAACGGTCCGGTGGCGCAGCTGGAAAGACCCTTCCGGCTGGGTAGCTTGGCTCCAGTCCACAGGACAAGGCAGCCTCTGCCCTTTGCCGCTTGCTGCACCTCCTCCATCCCCACTGCATCTCCTGGACAAGCTTCACCGGTCCTTCAGCTCCATTCGTCGTCGCATTCATCTTCTGTGTGTGTGAAAAACAAACTGGCAATCGACTGCCGTGGCTTGCCTAGGAAAAAAACAGTTTTCCAAACAAGAGGAGGGTGGGAGTTTTGAGAAGGCAGGAAACTCTTCTGGTGTCTTGCCAAATGGCATTGTCAGCTTCAGCTGTGGGTGCAGGGCGAGCTTAACCCTAGGGCATCAGCTATCTGTAAAACTTCTTAGCAGTGTGATTTGAAAGACTTTTTTTTTTCTGAGCTTTCTGAACTCGATGCTAATCTCATGCTAATGTGACAGAGATGTGCTGCTTTTACTTCGGGGCCAGCCACACTAGACATCTTTTTTTTTCGCAAGGCATTTCTCTGATTGTGTGGTTGGAGGAGAGTATTTACATTTGCTCTTTTTTTCCTGATTCAAAACCCACTCCACTTAATTTCCATGTTTTGTACGTCATAACATTGCTACTGCCGAATGTAAGACATGGTGCTGTTTTACGTGTACATAACTCTGCTCATTTTCAGAGCTGGTCCTGGCTTACATGGGAAAATCCTAACTATAAAGACTTTTTCTGCCGCTTTTTCCAGACTGTGTATTGAAGATCTCTCCACATTACAACTCACGAGTCACTTAGTGCGCGTCTGATAGCTTATTTGTGCTATGTCTGCAGCAGAAGAAAGACCTCACTGGTTTCACATGAGAAAGTTGAACCCTAACTGTGACTGGAAAAAAAGTAAAGAAAAGGGATAAAAAGATGCCACCAGATAAATATAATGTGCATATTATTTTTCTCCAAAAGATTTACTTATGCAAATAAACCATAACCATTTTCAATGACACTTCTTGGGGTTTTTTTCATATTTTAAATGGATCACCTTGAACAAAAGCCATGTTATGAAGGAAAAAAAACCCCAGAAAACAAGCCTGATCTTGAGCAAATTTGGCGTGGTAGTGATTCACCCTAGTGTCATCTTAGTCAGATAGTCAGCATCAGCTAATCATAACCCCATGATTGTTGTATATATGTGCAAGTCTATTTATATAAATATACATTTTTGTGTATGACCACTCATATTAGAGTTAGAGAAGAATGCAGCATCTCTCACGTATGACACAAATTAGTCTGTAAAGACCCCATTCAGAGGAGATCTTTAAAACACATGTAGTAATTCTAAGGGGCTGCTTAAGTCTAACAGCCCTTACGTGCTTTTCTCAACTGAGTTGCAAGAATTTATTTCTACCGTTATTGAAATCTGTTGAAAACCAGCTCAGCACTGCTGCCTCAACCTTACTCAAGAGCTTCACCTCTGTCTGCGTATAGTAAAGCCCAAAGTTTTATTTGAACACTTGAAACAGAAATACTGTATTCAATATGGAAATATAAGCAGAGTTTGGCGTCTCTGTCTTGGGAAGTTGTCCGTAGAAGGTGATTGGCAGCTATAGCCAATGGGTATCCCTTATTCCGAAGGGGTTTATGAAACATTTGTCCATTTAGGCTACTTGTGACAAGTCCCACTTTCTAGATCATGAAAGAAAACCAGGCTCCTCTGCCGCTTTGATTGGACTGGTGAAAGGTGAGAGCTGCTGGGGAGCCAGTGGGGCTCCCCCATTTTGTCACCGCACATCTGCAACGAGGGCAAAAGCAGGGGTTTATGAAAGCCTGAGGGAGAGAGGGAAATGAAATCATTTGTCCCTGTGTGAAATTAGAAAGGAGTAAAAGATATTTGTGCTGGGTGTGTTTTCATGTGTCAATTTATGGGCTTTAAGCAATCTAAATAATTACTGGGTTATAAACATGATGGCCCTAGTTGTCCACATTTTATCTTACCTTATTATTTAAAAAAAAATTAAAAACCAGACAGAACATACTATTCCTCAGCACTCAGTAATGTTTATGTTTGGAAATGAGATTAGAAATCTTCAAGTGAAAGAGTCTTATTTCAGGGAGGTAAAATTGCTCCTTAAACCTCCCCTTAAATCCAATTGACTGGCCAAACCCTAAGTGTTGCAAAGCGCAAACATTTCTGTGAGCTAGAGTTTTCTGCTACTTTCACTGCTGCTATAGCCAAGCTACTGTTAGGCTATAGGTGTAAGTGTATGAGTGTATGGGTGGCTGTGTTTGTAAAGAAGGGATAATACCTTTTATGCAAATTTTCTTTTAAGTTTTAGCACTAAATACAACACGTTGTCTCATGTGTTTGTTCTTTGGTCAAACTTTGTCTTTGACTCACACTACTTTCCAGAAATGCTCGTCTTTTTTTTTTAAGAGTCCTGAAGCTATCTATCAAAATGGATAATTTTTTTCTAAGAAAATTCCCTTTAGAAAGAAGGAAGTAGAAGAGAACAAAGGCAAACAGCCTGTGACAATGACTCATTATGTTCCTTATAAATTATAGCTGTGAAGTCAATGCAAATTGTTTCTCACAGTTTCAAAACCCACTGTAAGACAATAACTTAGGGCTATAGAAAGAGGAGCACCTAGAGAAATAATGGCTTTTTTTTTTCCCTGTAAACTTAGAGGAGTGTGCAACAAACGGCAGAGTTATTTGAAAAGCACTTGAAGATGCACTAGTAGATTAATTTCATGTTGTAGCATGCAAAACTAAAACAGAATCAAACTCTTGAACTTGTAGCTTTTGTGGTATTTATTAAGCCTGAAATTTCTGTAATTTGTTTGGCAAGCTACCATTACATGGGCCATTACTAATAGGGAAAAGGTCTGAAACCTTCGGCGAAAGCAGCAGATGTTTGAGCTCTAGAGCTCTGTCTACTTTGACAAGCAGCAATACCTTCCTTCCCTGCATAAGGAACAAACTCGGTGGCACACTTGGGCTGCGAGAAGGCAGAGTGCTTCAGCACACACTGAATGTTTAGCACACCGCTTTCTTGGAGGGGAATAGAAAGGCTTATGGGCTCGGTCTCTGTGCCGGTTCAGGGTTCAGGTGCTCTGTTATTTTTTCCATCGGGAATGGAGGAGTCTCCAGAGCACAATGTGCACACTCGCTTTGCTGTGAAGCTTGTGTGTTTGACACTTCCAAAACCTTGCTGGTGGAGCCCATGCTGTGATAGAGGCCTATGGTACAGTTTCTGTCCGAACCAGGTTGGGTAACAAAACTATTGAAGAGTGTGGCACGGGTCTCCACATGTGTTTGTGGTTGCTGGAAGTCCTGTGCTCTTACTCAGGAAGGCGAAGCCTTACTGCTGTACCTTCACAACTACCTTCCCCTAGCTACTGTGCTCATATAGGATCTCAGACAGCACTTGAAACCAAACCAAAGATCTCCACAACTAAAAGCACAAACTTTCATAGCCATGCTCAAAAGACACGTACCCTGTGGCTACGGCCTGCAATGAGCCCATGCCCTCTCTAAAGCATGTACCATGAAGGGACACCTAATGTACAGTGACTAGCAGATGGTGGCCTCACTTGATCTGCTCTGCAGTCACCGGTGGCTGTCTCTCAGAGGAGAAAGGTCTATTAAAAATTGCAGGCAAAGAGCTTTAGCCTAGAGTCTCTTGGTATTCAAGTCTCTTGCTCCTAAACACGTCTCTTAATTGTGCAATGCAGCCACATCATTGGTATAATGGAAATCTCTTTGTTTACAAAATAATTTTTTATGTTTTAGCTCTCTTTGAGGGTGAGAAAACAGATTTGGAAACTTTCCTAATGTATATTAAAGAAATGTCTTAACTATCAACATGAGCTAGCTGAGTCACCACCAAAGTCACCATGTCTCTAGGCGTACACTACAGTTGTATTTTTCAGAAGAGACATTTTAAAAGAAATTGTGTGGGTGCACGTATAGATATGTGCGTACAGCCCTCACTATAGTTTCAGACAATGTGCTTTGAGGATGTCTAAGAATGAACTCACCCAGATCTCAGAATTTTACAAATTTTTCAGTAGTGTGACTGAATTCCAACTCATACTTCCCTTAGGTAGATAGATCTGAAAGGGTGTTATAGGGGTTATTTTCCTGTTATTTTAAGAAAGCGAAGTCCTTTTACTTTATCTTTCCATGAAATTACAAAGAGTTTCCTTGAAGCCGTACCTTATCATGCATCCTGGCCAGCACGGAAATACTCACTCCTGATCACTACCCATTAAAAGGGCTTTTGAGGAAATGGTTTGAACCTTTGATCCTGAGAAAACTGTTTGATACCACATATTTTATATCCTACGTGTATTTCTCTAGTGTAGCAATATTAATAGTTCTGCTTCTTCCACGAAGTTCTGCTGCTGCTTGTCTTTTAGATAACAACTCCCCTTCCGTCATTTGCCAAGAAATGACACTTATTTTTTGTTAAGAGCAAACATAATGTCTTTCCGGTGTTTTCAGAGATACAACTCCATTAACAGTGGACTGGATTAAAGGAATATTATTTGAGTTCATCTTTTCCAGAGGTAATAATGGAAGCATCGTGTCTCTACTAGCTCCCCAAGCTCTGGGCCAGATTGTCATCCTCCCTATTCCATCCCCTAGCCTTCTGTCATGCTCTACACCTCGTATCTGTGTGAGCCTACCTGGGGACTAGGTAGACAGTTTTACCTTGCGCATGATAAAACAGCTCCTTTTAATGATGATACTGAGCTGCCATCCTGCGATGTCTGCTGAGTGTTTCTATACACTCCAGCCTAGCTATGTGGCAAACTGGCTTCAACCAAGAGAGCATCATGTCCTTACATCTGGATGGTAGTGAAGAGATACTGGGGCAGGAGGAGTGGACGAGTGACTGCATCTGCACTATTTCCTTCTTTTGTTAGCGTGCTTCTTGGTTGGTTCTCATTCCACACAGTTCCTGACCATCCCTTTGTACTTGACAATAAGTGGAAGAGAAGTCAGAATAGGAGCTATTGTAAATGACTGCATTAATGCTCCCTGCTGATGTAATATTCCCTCCTACAGTGTTTTGACAGTAATTCAGTAATTGTTTTCTGAGTGGGTTACTCTTTCTTCTGAGGGGAAAAAAAAAAGAAGGATGTAGATACCTCTTACATTGTAGTGCCTATCCTCAAAATGCATCACTGAAACAAATTTCTCTGGCGACCTAACTGAAGCTGGCTATCAGGTTTCAACAACAGGCAGGCAGGACTACCTCAGTAAGGCTGTATCAGCCCAGGGTTTCAACCATCTTCCTGCCATTCCAGGAGTCAGCAGGGCAGATGTGTAATCGGGACATACTCTCTTCTTGCTTTTGCTGAATTGTTGCTGCTAAACCCAACTAGTTTCCAGACAAATATTCATTGTTATTCTACACTACACTCTATTACTTTGTGTTGCTGCAATTAGATGGCTCTGCTCTGGGTTCACTCCTAGCATAGCCTCCATACTCTCTCAATAAAGTAATGTTTATAATGTTCCTAGTAATGTGAGTAAGATGAGATGAGGGAGTTTCCAAGGTTGGCTTTGAGGATACTTTTTTAAAAAATTTAATGACACTACCAGCAGCAGCTTCAGTTCCTAATGAGTGCATTATCATGTCCAGACTCCCATCTGCCATGATCTCATGGTCAGTAAGCCGTGCCAAGCACAAGGGAAAGAGGCATGGCTCTGGTTACGATATGGAGAGCATGTGACAATATCTCTTGGCACAGAATCACAGCGTGTGCTCAATAGCTCTTGCTTTACCTCTTCAATATGCCCTGGCTAGGATGACATATGTATGCAGAGTATAACATGAACTCAAATGGTTGTAAAATTTGTTGAGTGAGTAAGTAAAAGACAAGGGAACACCTGGATCCTTCCGTAGTGTCTGATCCTGCACACCATGTGTCTGAGCCTCAGTGGGAGTAATTCACCCACTCCAGATTTCATTCCAAGAAAGAAATTACTTTTTCGTACCCTTATTCCACCAGCTAAGTGAGAACTATAGGGCAATGTTTGACATTATAAGGGATCCAAGAGGTGTGTTTTCCTCTCAGGTTTTGGACTGAGAGTTCCCCCAGGCCTATGCTTTTCTCTTCTTTCTCTGGAAGCCTGAACAATTCTAAGAAATACATTAATTTATCTTCTTTATATATACAAAGTAGAGTAGTCAGTGGTAATGAAACAGCAGGAAAAGTTTTAAAAATAAATAAATGTCATCATAATACCCAGACAGTTTAAAGAGGTGCTATTACAACTCTGCTTACTGACTTGGATTTCTTTTTCATCTGCTTTGTATGTTTACTTTCACATATGCCGATAAGAGGCAAAAATCAACATCTTCCCTAGGAACTTTGTGTAATTAATGGAGCTTATTCTGAAGATGAATCTTGATCTCAGCACCTTTAGAAAGGTATGAGTAATACTTGAAAGGAACCCAGAATCCCTTTCTTTCTTTTCATTTGGGAATGCAACAAAGAGGAAAAGGTACTTGAGGGCCCCCCTCCCACAGCCTCCCGACAGACAAAAAAGAAAGAAATAACAGCGGAGGTGAGGACCAGAGGGAAAACGGGATCTGTGAATGGTAAGGTGGGGACAGCATAATGCAGGATACAGAAGAAACGAGTGAGTGGATGTTTGTGTTTCAGATGTTGCCCAGTGCACAGTAACAGCTCTTTTCCATGGCCTCTGGTATTAACAACACACCGAAGATTGGTCCCACATATTTTGCCATACACCTGCCAGACAGTGACAACACTAGCATGCATGTATTTGGTGTTTGCATTTTCCTTTTTTTTGTTTTTTAAATCTCACTAGAAATAGAAGCTGTAATATATATTTCCATGTCTCTTAGTTGCCAAGTTCAGAGCTGCAATTCAACAGAATGTTTAACAGACGACAGTGCAGCAGAGCACATGCTTAAATTATTTCAGAAATGAGATCAAATTTCCTTCCACTTCCATCTCTATTCTTGGTCTTTGTTTTTTTTCTCAGTTAGATGATTAAATTTATTAGTTTTCTCTTCCGTATATATGTAGCCTTTGAATGCCTATTTTTATGCTCTTGGAGGCACATTAAAGAGCAAGCTGCTTTGTTTAGGGTTGTTGATTTTAAATAACTTATAAGAAAACTAGAACCGAACAACTTTTTTTTCTTATAAGAGATTTATTTTTCCAAAATATAGAATGTCAGAAGATCTGAAACAGGATTTGGCATGATTTTATGGATAGTGTTGTTTGAGTTTTGCATCATTTCCTCTTCACATTTTCTGAAATAAGTTTTTTGATTTTTGGTTTTGAGGCAATACCTCATTTCAAAGTTTGTCTGCATTTAATGCTAATTTTTAGAGGGATAACAAAATCCAAGGAACTGCTAAAAATCACCAAGTTGTAAACAAAACATCCCATTCTGAGTTGAATGAAAAGTTTCAGTCAATAGTAAACATTTTTGTTGTCTTGTTATTGTTGTATTGCCTAGTAAAAAAAATGTCGTTTCGGATTAAACCAAAACAAATGAATTTTTTTTTTTTTAAAGAACTGAAAACTGAACTTTTGAAAGCTAATTGAAACCACACGAGTAAGCTGGAAAGGGAAAGATATATTCTGATACAGAGAATCTACCCAGCACCGATCCAATAATCATGGTCAGCCAGTGGATGAAAATGAATGGGATTTATCTAATTTAATTTCAGCATCTAAGGTTCTGTTGTCTAAACCTGAACTAGTCCTTGGAAGTTTCTTTTATAGCCAATGACATAAAAGAAGCAGTTCTCGGAACATGCATCACATCAGCTCTGTCCAGTACCTTTCTAGGATGGGATGACTCAGAAGTTACTATTTCTTTCCTTTGGCCATAAAAAGAGCAGTGGCACTGCTTAGATTTGTACAACTCATGCTAAGCTGAATGGGGTGAATTGCATCAATTACATCTTTCCAAGGAAATGGGGGTCAGGTCCAATGCAGCTGAATTATATTATGTTATATGGAATGATTTTGGCATTCATCAGGCATCTTGTCTTTTTGCACGGATGATCAGGAAATCCAGATGCCAAAACAACAAACTTCCTAATCACACAGGAATACAGAAAAAGTCCCCTTTGCAAGATCAGAGCCAGTTCTACCAGACATCTTAATGCTAAGTCAGATCAGTCAAGTAATAATTAACTTTAATTGGCACACCCACAAACTGTAACGTTTAACCAGTGCAGATGAGTGATTTAAAAATAATGGACATTCTTATCTTTAAATGAAGAGGGCAAAGAAAATAAACTTTAAGCAATATTTCTAATATTATCATTGCTATTTTACTTCTTATCTGTATGACTAAGAGCAGACGGAAGAGTCCCAGTAGGAACTAGTGTTGCATATTAATTTCTGGTCCTTGCAGTCTAACTAACTATAAGCATCCCTTATCTCTAAAATGACTCTTACTATGTGTTGTCATACGACTTGTCAAGAGCTGGTACAGCTCTTGAGGGAACTGGACTTTGGGGACCCAATTAGTTCTTGCCTGCCTCTCAAGCATGTGGTGAGGAACTCATCTCCCCAGACTAAAATGGAGCAACCTGGACGGTATTTTTACGGGCTTCCAGCTCTTGCTTGTGCTTCAAAAAGGACAATGAATCTGTTTACAAGGAATTAATATCTGAGCTAGACTTGAACTGCACAGCTCAGTGACATAAGCTCAAGAAGCAGTTTTAAATATTGCATTTAAAACCAAATGCAAGTATGAGATAGAAAACCACTGAATGAGTACCTTTGAAGAAGAAGAAGAATTTTGTTACAGTTATGAATGAAATGTGATGTGTCTTCACAAGGATCTCCAGTGGCAGCAATTTGCCACTGGGTGTGAAACAGTGGGACATAAAACACACTGATAAAAACAAGAAGAAAAATATATACTTGCTGAAGGAAAGAAGGGAAAAAAACCAAAAGAAACAAAGCAAGCAGAGAAAAGAAAAAAGAAGTGTTAGAATAAATCAAAGTGACTGGAATGGTTGTGTTGCATGGAACTGGGCAACAAAATAAAAACAAAAAAGTGTATTTAGAGGAGAGCAAGTGGCATGTGTGCTGAGTGGACTGGAGAGGATACTGGGTTAATAGCATAGATAATCTGCTTTAATGGGGACAGATGAGTTGTTGCTATCTTTTAGGTATGCTTCCTATAGTAGTGCAGGGTTCCAAAACTTTTTCCTATCAATCAGTGTTGCAACATGCTTTGCAGGAAATATCTGAATGACATTAAGATTTGACTATCATTCTGCATTTTTTTTTTTATTTTGGACAGAATACACACAGCAGTGTAAGATTACTTAAATAAATAAAATTAATTGTTGGGTAGAAATATTTGGACATATCTTTAAAGCTTCTAAAATGCAGAAAATTGTTATTATTCTACTTTGTTTTTCCCCATGAAAGAACCTCTTACATTATATTTTCTCAGCCTTCCCCTCTCTCTTCATCTCTCACTCTGCTTCTAAAACCTTCTGAGTATCTCTAAGGCTGCAATCAAAGGAAGCAGATGAGTGAGAAGTGAGTGGGCAAGACTGAAGAAGATAGAGCTGTGGTCAGAAAGAACAACTCAAAGGAACCAGGGAAAGTGGATTGTGTTACTGAAGACGTGGATGAATGAGTAGCTGTTCTGTATTGATCCAGGTTAGAAATCGAAGAGGAGAAAGAGTCTGACGGGGTGTTATTATACAAACTTAGTTCACAGACTCTTGAAGCAGAGTATGATGAAAAGACAAAACGGGAGGGTCTGCCAGTGCCAGAGAAGAAATCTGATGCAAAACCTTCCCATTCATTGCCACTTCTTAAATTATTCTGCCTTTTTCAGTGTTCATTAGAAATAACTCACACAAACTGTGAAGAAAACAGAAGAAACAAGTTTGCTTTCTCTGGAAGTTAGAAATTAATCTTTTCATAACAGACTTTGAGACGGAAAATGAACGACACGTTTTGGCAAGAGCTGACAGGACAACTACAGCAAAGAAGTACTTTCCACTGTGGAAAAACAAAAACATTAGACTTCTGTGATCAGAGTTTTGCATAACGAACTGACAAAGAGAACTCATTATTATGAAAAGAGACAAAAATATCCTGCATGCAATGAATGGTATATTTTATCTACTTCTTTCAAAGCAAAATAACCTTATCAGAAAGATTCACTTCTCATGTGAAAATTTATGGTGTTTCTTTTAAATTTGGGGATCCAATCTGTGGTTTCCAGCTCAAGGAAATCAAAAGTGTTCTCTGCTCTTGAACATAGGCCAGTCTACGCATTTTCTTCAGAAAGCAAATGGACAGGAAAACACTGATTTAAATAATATCCTTTATGTCTGTTGGCATGACACAAAACACTTTATGCTCCAGACTTTACTGCTTTGTTTGAAGTTAACTAGCAATACACAACTTTCAAAAGTTTGCTGGGCAGATCTTCCTTTAGAGTTCTGGGGAGATTTCTTCAAATTGACATGTTTTAACCTGCGCCTTGCTTAAATTTGTACGCTTTTGGTATGTGTGTACACCCTTGTACTGCAGAGGGGCGTACCGTGGTTGATTATGAATGCTCATCAGGAGACCTGCTTAAGATAGGCGTGTGCACAAGCAAACATGTATTCTAGAGGCAGCAGAGACCAGGGCTTGAGTATTTGCCCAGATGTCAGGTGCTGCTGAGTTTTAATCCTGGGTCTGGCATGGATTTGCTGTGTAGCCTGTGGCAAATCACATAATCTCCCTGCCTCAGAGTCCCCACCTGTGAAGTGGGGATAATAACACTTACCATTTCCTACCTCACAGGCTGTTTTGAGGATTAATGAATGTCTGAGAAGTGCTTTGTATACTGGAAGTCCTGGCTTATGGGGAAGTATTTTGACTGTCTGAGTGAAAATTTATATCATTGTTTTGGATTTTACGGGACGAATAAAAGAGTAATTTAAAGAAAGTAACAGCACCATCCTTACCACTCAGAGCTGTTGCTCTGTCAGTGTCTAAGTCTCCTTGTGCATGAAGCTATTGTACACGAGCTCTATTGTTGGCATCAGCAAGTGGCCTCACTTGGGGAAGCATTTGGAGGATTAGCTCTTTAGTTATAAACTCTCATATTGGGCCCATCGACTCTGAATAAGGACTTGAGAAACTGTTGGATCATCTAGTTTGGTTTTCTACACATCAAATTCTTCCTTTCTTGTTGCGGTTGCCCCTGTATCAAGCCTTGGTGTTACGTAGGCCTGTGACAGTAACTGAGAAAGAGCACGGCCTTTGAGAAGGTATGGTCCTAACACTGGTTATTAGAAGAAAAGAGAACAAGTGCCAGAAGATCCACCAGTCAGATGGGAATGCAAAAGGAAAACAGCACTCATTCTTTAACAGCATTTCATCGCCATGGTGGCAGAAGGCAGGGTTGTGCACGGGGAGACCCCAAGGACTCTGAGCTGCCCATGGTTCAGGTAGGGATGAAACGCTTTCGGCTGCCGTGGCAGGCTATCCAGGCACCCAGGCTGGTGCTGTTGGAAGGCGCTCCTGCCTGCCTCGGCATGCCCACTCTCGCCCCCGGAGTGCACGCTGCCTCCTCCGTGAACCACTGAAAAGAAAAACAACCTTCAGAAACGGAGGGGTTATTTTTAAACCCAGATGAGCTTGCTAATGTAGGGGCAGTGTGCTGATACCTGGAAAGATGTGGTTGAAGGCGGGGGTGGCAAACGTGAACCCCTTACACCAGTGTTTCTGCTGAAGTTCCTGTATTGTAAAACTAGGACTTCAGCTTGAGTAGGAGTGGTAGAATGTAGTCCCTTACGTGGAAAAACAAAGACCATGATTCTCCATTACCTGTAGCCATGTGTAGTCACTATGGTCCCTGCAGAGTGGGAGTAAAATACTATCGGTCTGATTGGTACACCCACTTTTAACTCACTTTGTGCGGTCTAAAATGACTACGAAGCAGCGTGTAAAAGGCTGGAATGATTGATGGTAAAATCACAAAACGCCCATGTCATTTTTTTCTCATTGTAGCTGTGGACTGAAAAACCAAACAAAACCCCCTTAGCACATGAAGTCTGATATCACGAAGGCTTGCATTACTGCATACTTCCTAAAGTTGCATATAACTGATTGCTATCTCATCTTCCCTAGTAAGCACTTCTGAATGCAATCGTTAGTTAAAAATGACTGAGCAAAGACAGAAATATGCTATCTGTTACTTTGAAGTGTACTCTGCACTAAGAGAAAGGGGTTTTCGGTAACATAGCTAACAAGATTTTAAACAACCCTGACTGTTGACTAGAAATTGTCAGGGAAAAACACTTCAGCTGGCAGTGACCAAACTTGGGAAGACTTCTGAGTTCACAGCAACCAACTGTAACCTTTTTGGAGAGGTCGAACTATTTCTAGATGCATTCATTTTAAAACATTGACATCTTCTTTGCTCATGTGACACTTAAAAATACAGTGATCAATATATATTGTGCAATGCATTTGCTAAGCATATTTCATTTTCCTAAGCCAGACAAGACTGGTAAGAAATGCCTCCACAGAGAAGCTGGCTGGCACAGTTATTGTGAGTTAAGCTGTTCTGTGGCGTCTCCAGATCAGATCCCTCTGTCATCACTCAGTTCTGAAGCAAAAAAAAATTATTCTGGCATGATTACTTTGCTTACAGTGTAGATTAAGTTTTGAATAATAAAACTAGTTTTCTTTCCACATCCCCCATCCCAAACCTGGGAGATATTGTCAAATAAATAATAAATTCAATTAGGATATTTGTCAAAGTTTTTTTTTGTTTCCTCCAGACATGAAGAATAAATGCCTATTTTAGACGAAGAATGTTGGTGAAGGTGGAAGACATTTATCCAAGTTTGTGGTCAGTGAATATTTCCTTTGTAACAAGATGCATCAACAGTACCTCTGGGCACAGATGGACTCTGCAGAAACAGAAAGGTAACTAAAAGACAGGGGAAATAAAATTCTACTAATTCCACCATTACACATTACCACATTTCTTGGTATTTCATGATATGTCATAAATGTTTTATCTAGCCCTTTTAGCATATCTTTGAATTTAATGAGAAATCACTGCTGAGATTCTTTAAAGGTTGTAAATTGAAAAAAAAAATCCTACTTTTATATAGGTTTCAGGGAGTAAGTGGGACTGGGAAACACAAGTGTCTCGCAGAATCAAGCCAGGGAACACTAGCATATTAGGAATTTTGTGAAGCAATAGGAAAACGTGATGGACTCAAGACTGTGAAAGCCATGAGAAAGAAGCCCATGCTCAGAGACCAGTCTTTCCCTCACTGCCTTTTCCTTGCAGGAGAGGACATGAGTCAGCAGACAGACAGAAAAACTTGAACCAACTCTCAGTCCTCAGAGTGCGAGAACCTCTGGAAATCAGGGACTCTCAAGGACAACTGCAGAGAAGGTCTTTCCTTTCTCTTTTCCTCCCCCTTACAGACACTCACTCCCACTTTTACAGGACAGATTTCCAGCTGAACTTGAGCTTTTCCTTAGGGGAAGAAAAGTCTTAAAGAAAAAGAAAAACAATAAAAACCCTATCAGAAGCAGATCAGCATCAAACAAATTTAAATCTCCAAATAACTTGCCACTTCAAACATCTGGTGCTTGGCAATGTTTGGATGACCTGCTGAGAGAACAAGCGGAGAGATGTGTTTCTATCTGAAAATCAGTCTTGAACTCAAGAATGCAGCCTCAAAAACACAAAACCTTCCTTCCTTCCTTCCTTGCCTTCTGCCAGCTTGTTTGCCTTTCTTTCTTAGGAAAGTCAGATGGTGATGACTTGGAGCTGGATGTAAATGGCCTGTTAAAACTCACGGACGATAGCATATCTTCTGAGTTTTGTCTTTGCCTCAGCTGTAATTTCCCACTAGACAATGTCTCATTCCTGATGTCCTGTCCTGCTTAGTATTCTCCTGGCTTCAAAAGCAGTAACTCAGGTTTGGAAACAGAAAAGAAAAGCTCAGAGTATAAGGTGAAGGCACCAAAAAGTGAGTGCTGCAACCCTTCTGCTCCAGACCTCTGACCTGCAGAGTGGAAACAGAGAGGAGTGGCTAAAGCCCTTCTTTCGCCTGTGTAGACCACGAGGGTACAACTCCACAGGCATTTTGCTCAGCGGTGAGGCTGGCTTCTGCTGTTCCCACATGCTCCACTCATCCCATTTCCTCCAGCTCCTTTCCCTTCTTGTGCCCCAGTTCACCGCAGGGCATTTCAGCAACCGGGCTGAGCGGGGTGGCTTCGTAAGCAGTTGTGTCGGCACAATTGAGGGGGTGGCAAGCTGCAACTGGGAGGGCGGAAATAAAGTGTGGGGGAGAGCAGGACTCTTGCAAGCCTGTTTTGCTGCCAAAATAAATAGATGGAGGACCGCACCCCAAGGCAGTGCGGCACCCCATGGCACCTCGGTGAGGTGATGCAAAGATCCTGCGTGCTGAGCAGGGAGCCACCAAGAGCTGGCCAACAAGCAGAGGAGCTGGTAGGGAGGTACTGGGGGTGCCCTCGCTGCAGGGTAGAGGTGCATGAGTCAGGGTTGCCAGGGATGTACCCTGTTCACCTGCAGTCTGGCTGGCCTCCTGCGAAATGGCCGGATGAGGCACAGCCTTCAAAACACAGCCTCAAGGAGAAAAGGATTGCAGCTCTGGCACCCACCTTTCAAGTACTGGAGTGGTTAGGGTATCAGCCTGGCAAGAGGGAGGCGTAGTACCTGTGCCCTCCTCAGCCTTGAGGGGGGATGGAGACTGCACAAGAGCGTGTCTGGCTGGCTATCAGATCATCGCTGGAGCAGAGGCAGGGATGTGCCCTCAGTCCTGGTGAAGGCGCACAGCTGCATAGCGCAGCTTGTGCAGCTCATTCCTTGGAAAGAAAATGTCCAGGGAGCATCATGCAACCATGTATGGTTCCAGCTGTGAGGTCCCATGTTCCAGTCCTTTCATGAGCTGTGTCTGAACCATTCTCACACACAAATAATTTCCAGTTCTTTGACTAGGCTGATTTTGCTGGACCATACTGCAAACCTGACATTAGGCTAAAGTGCAGTTCCCTAAATTCTTTTTGACATGTTTCCATTCAGACATGCAAGGGAATGTTGCATGAGAGTCTGGCAGGGCCATAACCAAGTTTGACAAAAAGTTTCAGCACAATTATTTTTTCTCATATACACAGTGTTTGGCTCATTGTTTTGCTGTGGTTATTGGTGGTATCACTCCAGTGATTTCAATGAAAAGACTCCTGGGATGAATCTGGCCCACTGAATTAACCTTAATGAGGCACAGAGGAAACAACCAGCTTAAGGGGGAGTCATTAGTCTTGTTATGAAAGAGTTAACACCCTTTGAAGGATTTCAGGAACACACCCTTTCGTTGTCTGTTTGTTTTCTACTCCACAAATCCTCCTTGCTTAGTTGCTCTCTTTCTCCCTCATTCTGTGTTGCCCACTGCAGCCCAGCTACACCCAGAAAGGGCAGCGGTTTGGCTTGTGGTGGCCGTATCCCAATCTCACTTCCCGCTCACAGGATGCCAATTTTGTTAGCAAACATTTTTCTTAAGCTGCTGTCTGACATGACAGAAATGAACATTAGGGAGAAAGCAAGGGGGACTTATTTTCCTTTTCTCTAAGGGCTGCCAGAATGGTTTCAGGAGGGTGCAGAAGCAATGGGATGCACTTGGTTTCTCCCCCTCTCAGGAGGACATATCCAAGAATGCGTGGAAGCCAATAAGGAAAATTTCCTTTGCTTTATTTCATTTACCAGCTACCATCACATCTCTTACTGCAGTCACTGCACTTGGTCAGGCGAAGAGGGAAAGAAAGGTGTATCTAAAGAGTCTCCCCAGACCCTGGGAGGAAGAAACCTCTCTAGCACATTATAGAGCACTTTGAGAGCTGTTAGAGTTGTGGCTGTTCCCAGATTACAGGATGCATCATGCTGTTTTAATGTCACTTTTGAGCCCCTACCCTGCTCCGTACACTGGCGGAGACAGGCTTGGAAGGCTCCATGTAGATTGAGTCACTTTGCAGGTGGAATTACACTGTAGGTTCAAATGAGTTAACACCAGTATAACCATGGATCTGCCACGGCCAGGACAGGTGCTGCGAAGAATAGCCAAGCAATAATTGCGGGAAGACTGGACGTAGCTGAAAGATTCAGGAAAGGTCTTGTATTTACAAGGAGCCTCACACTCGAGAAATGCATCTTCCTTCTTTCTTCCAACATATACGACAAAGCGTTTGTTCATTCTTATTATCCCAGTCGGGCTTTGAAGCAGAGAAGTGCCCGAGGACTTTGTTCCAGGGAGGAGTGTTTAGATGCAATCTGAAAGAGCCGTGGAGAGCAGCCCAAGCTCTATCATCGAGGTGGAACTTGTCCAGAGCCTCTTTGGAGCTGGCTACACCCTAGTACGCTGCAGCGACTGCTGGGTACGTATCTATCCCATACCATACGTGCGGTATGGCTGCTGGTACTATTATTAGTAATAGCACCACAACAGCTTCAGCCTGAAAAGCTCCAGTTAGAGGTGGGGGCCCTGACGATGTGAGTCACTAGGCAAACACTTATTAAAAGGACGGGCCCTGCTTTCAATCTGGTTCAGGCTATGCTAATTCTAGACCGTGCAGAGACACCACCTATTCCCAGCGATAGCCCTGCTAGCTGGTTTAGCTGGCTTTGCTGTTCTTCTGGCCCAGATACTTAAGTACACTTAGACACCTAACTGCCCTTGGTGTTTGATAGGTTCCTAAGTAATTTTAAAAATCTGCCCATTCGTTCCTGTTAGCTTGCAAAAATATTTTACTCAGAATGTGGAGTCAAAAAAGCCACCCAAAAAGTCTCCGTCGGGCAAAACACAGCAGTCTGTGCAATAACCATAAATCAACTGACTACAGCAGTCACCGTTTCTTCTTCGTCACTACAGGATTTTTAAAAATCCTATAAGCAAAGCAATGAAGCACTTTCCTTACGATATCTTGTATTTGATAAGAAGATGCAACATATTAGAAATAAAGCCTCTATGAGAAAGGTGAATGCACGTCTTGTCCTCTGTGATATGCTACATGAGAAATAAACACCACTGAGTAGCTAGTAGAATCAGAAAGTGAGCATCTGGAATTTTACATGTCATGGGTAAACAAGGAATTGCAAAGGCTCAAACAACACACCTTTGCTGCTGCTGAAGACATGTCTCTGCAAAAGTGAGGACTGCAGCGTTTGTCATACGAGGAAAGGCTGAGAGAGCTGGGACTGTTCAGCCTGGAGAAGAGAAGGCTCCGGGGCATCTTATCAATGTATATAAATATCTAAATATCTCAAGGGAGGGTATACAGAAAATGGGGCCAGGATCTTTCCAGTGGTGCCCAGTGACAAGACCAGAGGCACAAAGTGAAACACAGGAGGCTTTGTCTGAACATCAGGAAACACTTTGTTACTGTTAGGGGAACTGACACCTGAATCAGTTTGCTCAGAGAGGTCGTGGAGTCTCCCACCTTGAAGATATTCAAAACCCATCTGGACATGGTCCTGGGCAACCTTGCTCTAGGTGGCCCTGCTTCAGCAGAGGGTCCGGACAAGATGACCTCCTGAGGTGCCTTCCAACCTCAACCATTCTGGGATTCTGTGAAAACTCTGTAGCCATTATGTGATTTTGAAGCATTTGGAATATCTCCTACACCTATTGGATAAGGAAGTGGAAAAAAAAGAGTCCATTTTATGTACTTCCAGGAATGCTGTAATTGTCCACGTTTCTTAACGAGACACACAAAAGCCTCTGATGATTACAAGGTCCATTGAATCCAGAAGGAGACGATCTATGCTGATCTGTTGCAGCTTTTAGTAAATAGGGTGCATGAAGAAACAAGGACCAAGGAATCGCTTCAGTTCTGCTTCCGAGTGGAAACAATTCTTCTTGGCACACACATTACTCCAGTTTTGCAGCACAGCTCTTTTGCAGCTAGTGGTTGAATGGGTGTCACTCTCAGGGGCAGGAGCCAAACAAACTATGGTTTTGCATCTGTGTTTATAGTATTTGGAAGAGCTGTATGTGAAAATGATGTAATCTGGCATGGTAAATCCAGTTTTCTGGGAAAAAGAAAAAAGGAAGAAAAGGAAAGAAAAAATAGTTTCTGGATGTTGACACATGTTCGCCTGTGCCATTCCTACCAATGACATTAGAAGAGATGAAGATCTTCATCAAGACTAATTGCCTTTCTCTTTACTCCATTACTGATGCATCTGTTATTAAATTATTGGAGGTCTGCACACACACACAAATCCCAAATCCCATGACAGTTAAAAAAGAAAGCTTTAAAGTAACTTTTGCTAAAGCAGAAAGAATCACATGTCAAGTAGAAGATTACCAACCTGTTCATTAAGCAATCATAACTCACTCCGCTTCTTGCTACAGTGTGGTGTATCTTCTTCAAATATGATTACGTGCCTACCATTCACTGCTCCCTGTGATGCAGATGTGCTTTGCATGTATCCACACACTTGATTGTAATGAAAGTGAGTCCCAGATTTTTATGAGCATCTTGAGAGCGTGGCTGTGACGGACCATGCAGTCTAACAATGGTACTTGTTTCCAACACAGCCCTAGTGCTGGATCTTTGCCTAGAAGATACATGCAAGCAATTTCTTTTTTTTTTTTTTTTCAAACTGAGCAGAGTAAATACAAGAAAACTGATGTTAATTTAATGTTAGAGAAAATAGGAAATTGAAAAGTTACAATACCAGAAAGCAGTCTTCTTTTGGCCATGTCGTGCACTGAAAGCCTATTCTAGTCCTACCTCTCTTGTTTGTTTTGTTTGTTTTTTAAAGAACGCCATAAAAAAGGCAGGATACAATGTGATGTTTTAAAGACCCTAGGCTTTAAATTGCCTCTTTTTAGAAGTTACTCTCAAGCAGGATTAGTTATGACAGGCTCAATGCCGAGGAGGATTTTTGTCTGTTTTCTGCTCATGAATTTGTATGTCAACCCATAAAGCACACCAGCCTCACCCAGGGCTGCGCATCCTCCAACAGATTCCATGCCATTTTTGCAGCTCCCTTTGGCAGCTCTCTGGGAAAAGAGTCAACAGGACTTAACGCTGCCCTTCCCCTGCCTCGGAGTAATACAGCAAGTAACAGTGCTACCAATACTGCCGTGCTTGGACTGGCGGGAGAAGAAAGGATGCTCAAATGGCACAAGTCGGCTGTGATGCTGGGTACCTGACCACAGAGGTCAGGCACAAATGGTACCACGTACCTACTTTGGCTGATCGTAGCCCAGAGGTTTGCATTTGACATTCTTGGTTATTTATGGAGAAGAGGCAGAGGGAGATGAGAATGATCTTGTTCAGATGCAGAGATGACAACTAAATAATTCAGTAATTTCTGTAGCTTACATCTCATTAGAAGAAACAAGATAGTGAGAGATTATTTTTCTCCTTAGATATAGCAAGAATCTAAGAGGATGAAGCACGAAACCTCTTTGAACCTGAAACATTTACATCTTAGTTTGTAAGGAAATGCCCCCTGGAAGTGTCCCTGTGAGAAATGTTTGGAGCCAAGATGCCTGGTCTGGACTGTGTGCTTAGCTTTTACGCAGCTGAAGTTAGTTGAAGCTATTCTCCAAATGTGTTTTTGTTCTTCCATAACAGATGTTTTACATGGTGAGTAAAGTGTAAGGGCAATATTTTCACATCCTTCCTCTTTCAGACCATAGTAAGACGCATTTCATTAAATCAGCCAAGCCTTTACACATGGTTTGTGGGCATTATAAAAGAAGTCAGTCTACCACAGATTGATTTCTCCCCTCTCCTCTGCTCCTGATGGCACCCAGCTCTTCATTATCTACACAAGATGCTGAGGTCTGACAATGGGAGTGCTTGGGCTACAGGGACAAGAGGAGATTCATCTCACTAAAGTTTGAATGTCTCCAAGGGGATAAACACTGATCCCACTGATATGGAAAGAAAAACTTTCCATGGAGATTCTGAGTTTCAGCTTACACTGATTTGACCAAGTAGGGATTTGTGCAGTGTAGGACATTACACTGCTCTCTCAACTCTAGCTCTCAGCTTTAGCTAAGAAAGACAGAGAGAAATGGGCACTTTTAGGGCGTAATTCACCTGTTGGTTTTAGATGGCTACTTTAAAATAAGGTCAGAAGGGGATAGGTGTATAGCAATACTTTCCTTGTGTACCTTCCCAGCTGACACTGGTCTACAGCTCAGGCCTTCCTTGTGAGATCCTTCAGTCCCAGAGATGGAGAGCCTCCCCATGAGCATGGTTTCTCAGGTAGGTTTGTTTGCGAGTGATATGCTACACTCATTGTCTGCTGTTTGATTGCTCCTGATTTGTCATGTTTTAGATGACAGTAGAATCAGTGCCTTTTAATTTTAATTTACAAAAGGACAAGTAGTCTTCCTACACAGGGAAGACAAGCACGACTACTGTGTTGATATGCAATCCTACTTTCAAATGCTGAAGCAACTTCAGTTTCTCATGAAGGACAACTGTCAATCTCTGCATGTATGTTCTTGTGGCACATTTCTACAGGAAGACAGTACATCAAAACATCATTTTTCCAAAATGCTCTGACTTCTTCTAAGACATTCTTCAAGTTTAGACTGTTTTGTACTCAAAGTGAGTTTTCAATTGTAGGATGCCCAAAGTTCTTCCTGGAATATCTCATGGAGAAATAAGGATTTGAGTACTATATAACATACACACAAGTCTGACAGAGCTGGAAAGCACCGTATCAGCTGCACATGTACCACACAGATAGCTGACATGCTTAGCAAGTTCATTGCATGTTCTATGTATCAGGTGATCCACTGTGAGTGTGTGTGCTGTAGGTCTGATGCCTCTGAGGAGGGGTCAGGCTCCTTGTGCATTGACCTGTCCATGAGAAGAGGACATTTGTCTGAGCCTCTCGGGCAACAAGAGAGCAGCAGGGGTTGCATGGCTGCTCTGGTACTCCGGCAGAAAAGGTGAAATTTCTTCTTCCTCTCAAGTCAAAATTTCCAGGTGGTGAAGAGGATATGTCCAACTTCTGCACAGGACACCCAAGGTTTGCCCAGTCAGCCTGCAAGGAGAGAGCCTGCAAGGCCTCCTTGTCCCATTTATCTGTTACCTGCCCTGGGACAGTGTATGAGGCTGCGGGGTGCTGGCACATGCCTAGCCACATCCCGTTTGTGTCCTGCCCTCCTAGAATGGGAGTGAGGCCGGTGCTGTGTGTCCAGCAACACTTCTGGTCCCTGACGGGATGTGGGGTGGGCGGCACCAGTTACTGAGTTCTCACTTTCCAAGAACCAACTGGTCTGGCTGTGGAGGCAGGGGGAGGTCTTCCAAGCAGAACCTGTTCCAGTCTTATCTGGCCTTGACAGACACTTAGTCTCTTAGTCTTTCTGGATTAGCTTGCTGGAGGAGAACAAAAAAAAAAAAAAAAAAAAAGGAAAGAAAAAAAAAGTAAGATAATTCAACATAACACCTAGAAGGAGAATTTGCGGCTGGCAGGAAGCCAAGGTAAACACAATTGCCTCTGAAACTTAGCCCTTCCCTAAGCCTGGCACCTCGCTGGTGGAGAGGATGGGAATTACTCTCCTCATTGAACTGGGACTGGAGCAGTTTTCTGTGTTTGAAGCAATGTCCCATGACAGTGGCAGAGACAAAGTCATAAGAGCATCTCAAGGTGCAAGATCAGGGACTTGTAAAAAAGCTACTTTGTGTTTTAGCAAAAGCACAAACCACCACGCCTGGTTTTGTGCAATACAGCAAACAGCACTGTAACGCTATCAAAGTTACATGTGATGAAGATGGACATAGGTCTTTTCAGTGCTGTAGTTGGAAGACATTGTTTTAACCTAGATAACAGTCTGGGTCACCGTGTACTTTGAATTTACCACCATTTATTGTTAAATTGGGAGAAACTGCTTGACTTGTGAAAAAAGGACTCTGTTTGCGGCATCTTTGGAGTTACTCAGCCACCTCTGTGGAGGATGAGGCCCTCACACTGGATATACAGAAGGAAAAAAGAATTTGAGATTCATCTATTAGAAGAGAATATCAGGCTTTATTGTTTGACAGTCTCCAACAGGAATCTGTTTGGATTGTCAAGGTCAGTGTTTGGTTTGGAGTAATCCCAGTAATTTTTAAGAGGTTTTCTGTTATGGACTCACAACAGGGCATATTGTATGAGGTTTTTTTTTGTAAAGCTCACAATTAGGTGAGTAATGACGCTGGAAGGTTAAGTAGATAATAAGACTGTGAAAACATATTAAAACCTTTTTTTCTTCTATTGTGACCATGAAACATAATCCTCAAAAGCTTCAATTGTGCAAATTCATGGAAGGATCCACAAGTAGGTATCACATCAAATAAAAACAAAAAGTCCTGATTGATAAATGAAGCCCGTGTTTCTTATTCAGTTGCCTATAATTGTAAACATCTGTAATGCTGGATGTTTTTGCTGTTTGGAGGCTTTGCTGAGAAAACATGGCTTTGAAAATCAAAACAGAGAGCAGAGCTGAGCCATCAAGTTAGGTCATTTTATGGCTCTTGACAGTATGGTGCAATTTTTAAATCTTTATTTCAATTTTTTTTTTTTTGCAATTAGAAAGACTATAAGCATATTGAAAGTATTATACATTGAATTTACCAATAAAATTAGTACTTCAGGAGGAGCAATTCTTTTCTTCTTGTTCAGAGAAAACTTGGGATATGATGCCTTCTGCTATGAATAAGTTACCTAACAAAAACTGACCTTAAGCTTAAATGCCAAGGGGGAAGAGGCATCCACTGCTCATCTTTTAAGGAGGATTATGTGCATTCTCCATTCATGAAACTCAGAAATATGTAGTTGAACTTTACTCTGAATCACAGTAGATGGACTTTCAGGATGGTTTTCCGTGCTGTACATTTGATATTCTGGTCTCTCTATTGAATGGAGATGATTGGGAGATTAATAATTTCTATCACAAAATCTACATTTCATTTGTCAGTATTTTGTTGTCATCAGTAGAACTCGGCCTTTTTGGCCTGAATAGCAAATAGTGTAGAACTGGGAGAAATGTTTGAGCAATTCATATGCTGGGAGCCACATCCCTGGGTACCACACAGGGGCCACAGTCCCTGCTTCCTTCCGCACAGCCTCTGCTCCCTGTGGTTAACCCCAACCCGTTGCACGGAGGGGCTGAGCCCAGTGGAAGTTTCAGGTTTGCGTCCACAGAGCAAAATTCGGCTGCTGGCTGAGTCCACCACAGGAATGCCACCTATGTACATCACTGCCCCCTCCAAGGATCACAAAGTATTTAGCAGTGGAGGAAGGCGAGAAATAGCTTTCCTGTTCACAAAGAGTTTTTGAAATTTCAACATTTTTTTCCTTGCCTAACCCGGGACAAGAAGATGTCCTATTGGAAGGAAACTTAGGAGGATAATCAGGAAAATATGGATCCAGGCAAGACATTTCATGAAGCAAGATAGGCATTTCATTAAAGTGAAATTAAAAAGACAACTTCAAATTTTTCTATGTTATGTTATTTAGTGTAAAATTCTACATTGAGAGCAATTTACAAGTAGAAAATAAATGCCTTATTATACAAAAGTTAAAACGGAAGGCTTTGTCAACTTTGAAAAAAGAAATCTCCTTGTTCAGCAGGCCAATTCTTCTACGCAGAGTTTAAAAATAAACATTTTTCTGATTAAGAAGTATCCAAAACCATTTAAAGGGAAATTGCCTGATCAGTGCTATCTGTGTGCAAATTAAGGAGATGAAATCTTGCAAGTATTTGTGAACAACCTTAGTATGACTCTAAGAGTTGTTTAAATGGATACATAAAGCAAAAGAGTCCAATGGCCTGATTTTGTGGTGAGCTGAATGTCTGGGAGGCAAGTGTAAAACAGTCATAGAATCATAGAATCATAGAATCATAGAATGGTTAGGGTTGGAAGGGACCTTTAAAGGTCATCTAGTCCAACCCCTCTGCAAGGAGGAGGGACATCCCTGACTAGATCAGGTTGCTCAGAGCCTCATCCAGCCTGGCCTTGAACGTTTCCAGAGATGGGGCCTCCACCACCTTTCTGGGCAACCTGTTCCAGTGTTCTATAACTCTCATCATAAAAATTTTTTTCGTAATTTCTAATCTAAATCTACCCCCCTCTATTTTAAAACCATTACCTCTTGTCCTATCGCAACAGGCCCTACTAAACAGCCTTTCCCCATCTTTCTTGTAGGCCCCCTTGAGGTACTGGAAGACCGCTATCAGGTCTCCCCGGAGCCTCCTCTTCTCCAGGCTGAACAGCCCCAACTCTCTCAGCCTGTTCTCATAAGAGAGGTGCTCCAGCCCTTTTATCATCTTCGTGGCCCTCCTCTGGACCTTCTCCAACTGGTACCGCAGTATAAATTCACAATATCAGCAAAATATTTTAGATTTGAAAAATGAGATGGAAAAATCACATGGAAGGAGGTAAAAATGTTTTTGCTGAACTCTAAATTTTCAAATCTTCAGTGCTACTGTGCTACTTCTGCAATGGTTGTTTTAAAAAGACTTCAATCTCAGCTGGAAGAAGTGCTGGGTACATCCCAATGCCACAGTGACCGTAGCTAATCAGGCCTTGTCCAAGGGGAAAACACATCAACGCACTACCAGAATTGAAATCACAGACTTGCAGCTTTGGTTTTACAGTTTGCTGCCCAAACTATTACACGGTCACATTTTATATAATTTCAAAAGGTGCATTTTGAAAAACAAAAGTATCAGCAAATTCTCATACAAGTTAATGGAAAATATCATTGAGGGCTTTTGAAATACTTACACTTTAATGAGAGTAACAGCAATGATACAGTAGGATTTGAGGAGTGAACCCTCACAGACCTGACACAGGTGAGGTCTTACGGTGAGCCTAGTTCTCTCCTGAACAAGCTTGTCTGCCGTGCTAAAACTTGCAGAGCCCACATCCTACTCCCAACTCTGTTCTTGGCTGCTGTTTCTCCAACTGGGTGATAAGGCTTGACTTTCTTTTTAAAAAGTCATCTGAGTGATGCTTTGAGAATGACCTCAGCCTAAAACAGCTATGACTTTGAGAGTTATGTCTGTTAGCCTAGACTTCACTTTAGACAATGTTTTCAATTTCATTTTGCTTGTCGTTAGCGCAGTGGAAAAGACAAGACCAGCACTGGCAGGAGTATCACATTGGACAAGTAGATGTCAGTGAAGTGCACAAAGTGCCTTGAAAAGCAGCGTATTTTGAAGTCCTGGTGAATGTATGTAGAACAGCTTGATGTACATTGACTGACTCAGTCGCTTAATTATTTGCTGCCATGTGCGCATAGGCTACGTGTTGCTCTTACAGAGTTAAAACATACAGAGTGGTTATTATCAGAGTCTAATTAAGTATGTGAAAATGAGCAGCTATAATTTTCTTCTCTATACTTTCTCCAATACTTGCAGTGCTTACTAATTTGCTTATGCCAAAATTAAGGGCTAGTAGATGGAAGTGGACAGCATTTTGTAGTTCTCAATTTCTTTTAATAAGCCTGCATGATGTACATATGGCCTCCACGTCCCAAATGCTCTCTCACACAGAGAAAAGGGTGCCACAGACACTGGCACAGCCTTTGGGTTGCCGCAGTGCAACTGGATGGGCCCCAGCAAACAGCCTGACTTCTGCTGGCTGGCAATGAGCCCCATGGGAAAGAGCGCAAGAAAATTTTGGCAAAGCCGCCATTGGATGCACAAGGGCCCCAGGTGGAGGCTAAGACACAAGCCTCTGCTTCCTCTCTTGAGCTCAGGGACAACCTCGCCTGCTGCCTGTGAGCCTCCTGTCTGACCCCTGTCCCTGCGGAGGGAAGCAGGCATGGCTGCCCAGGGTGCAGCTCCCTGGCTCAACGCTCAGGTGGAGCCCCGGCAGCCTCTGCGCACCGGAAAAGTCTGGCCCATGACGTGAACCCGTGCTCTTGGTAATCAGTCATAATTGTAGTTAATGATAGCAGTATCTGGGCACCCCTGCCAGAGTCAGGACCCCATTGTGCTTGGCATTGGGCAGACACTTAGCACATAAATTAGACATTGCACTCAAAGCACCTTAAAACGCCTGGCAATCTGACAGCAGCACCCTAAAAGAGCGTGGAGATAAGGCTGCTTCAGCAACCTGAAGGAAACTTGGAAGGATGGAGGTGTGCGGGCAGCCGTTCTGGCTGTGAGTGGTCCTGCAGAGCTGGTGGATTTTTTTCTGGTGAAGACTCAATGCCTTGGGCGCTTTTTTGTCAGTGTGAAACTATTTGTGGGTTGAGGTTGACTGCCACGAATAGCGTCAGGAGTAGAGGGCTGGGGTCACAGAGCTGATGGAGGAAGAGGGAGAGGGCCCCGTTTAACCAACAGTCCACAGGAAGAAATGCAACCTATGGGAGACGGTGGCCTAGACTGGGGGAGCTGATCCTCCACCCTGTCCTTCTCTTAGCCTGCTGCTTCTCAATTAATCCAGGAGACAGGGGCTGAGGGCCAGGTCTCTCATTCCTGTTTACACTGTCCTCTTTGTGTAAACAATTACACATTAATTGGAGCAGAGTTGAGTGTCATGCATGTCACACCTTCCAGGAGAATGTTTTAACCAGCATGTCAGGAGTCATTCTTCACACTCTTCCTCCATGACTATCTGAATGTTTTATAAGAAGTGGGAGAGCTCCAAGAGGAGGAGACCGAGCAGCCTCTGCTGCAAAATACCTACAAATCCTCTCCTGGGTTAACGTCCTCACATCCAAACCTCTGCCTTAAACCAGTGGAGACTTTAAACCTGCACTAACATATTCTACCTCTCAAGTCACTGTTAGCCATGAGGTTATAAATACATTGAGGTGTGTCTCTCATGTAGGAGCTGCTCTGTTTATATTAAGGTACTTACACAGTCATGTAGCAAGAGAGGGAGATGGCTTCAGAGTCACGATGATGAGGCCAGCCTTCTGGGAAATGGAGTGAATGGTCTTCAGTGTTGCTCCAGCGAAGGCCAAATTGTCTGTGCAAAGTCATGAAAGTGACTACAGTATCCTCGTCTCAGGATATCCTCCTAGCCTGCTTGGTTATTCACCCCTGAGAGAGAGGTCGGCCTTAAAACCTGCCTCTCAGCTTTTGTCCTGGTGTTTGAAGTGAGAAGGATACCAACACCTCCACCCCTGAAGTATTTATGAATCCGAACATAAGGAAATACTTCTTCACTGTGAGGATGACTGAGCACTGGCATAGGTTGCCCAGAGAGGCTGTAAAGTTTCCATTCTTGGAGATATTCAAAAGCTTCTGGAACACTGTCCTGGGCAACTGGCTCTAGGTGGCCCTGCTTGAGGAGGAGAGTTGGACCAGATGACCTACATAGGTCCTTTCCAGCCTTAGCTATTCTGGGATTCTGTGATCTGGCCTCTTCAGTTCCTTTGGATCTTTCAAAATTTCCTGAAGTGAAACATTTGATTTTCAGTCAAATGCAACATCTCCTTTTGAATTAAACAACATTTTACAGGTTTTCATTTCAGTAAGACCAATTAGATTATTTTAATTCCTTTTCTAACAAAACTGAGATGCTTCTAGTCCACAATTTTTCAGCCCAGCAGCAAAAATTATAAAACTTTTTATTTGCACTGCCTTAGGGCTACATGCTTGAATATATTCAAACACCGCTACCACTGTGCTGGAGTGGGATTTTCAAAAGGACTTTTTGAGGCTCTGACTTCACAGTGTAAGGACCAGATGCCTGCTCAGTGCGGTAATGTGGTATGTTGACTGGTAGCCTTACCTTGATCATTAAAACAACAGCCCAGACGTGCACGATGCTTTTGAGAGCAAGCCGTACACCAGGACCCTGCCCTCAGGAGTTTTCAATCTTACGCAGTCATTACAGCAAAGAGGACAGTAAACGATGGGCAGGGTGTGTGTGTGTGCACGCATATAAATGCCAAAGATTTTTGCAACAGGAGAAGATGAGAGAAAATGTTCCTGCTATAGGCATATCTTGGTTGCTTACGTTTTTCTTTTCTGTTAGAGGGTATAACCTTTTCATTTCAGTAGCCCATGTGAGCTTGACTGGGAACCATGTGAACATAGCATGGGGACCAGGCAGGTATTCCTGCCACGGGGCGAGGACAGATGCCAGGTTATGTGTGAGTGGGGAGTTCCAAACTGCTGAAAAGTAAGGTGCAGAACAGTGGACAGGAAGCTTTGGCAGGAAGAAGGCATGGCAGATTTTTTTAGGGATTGTTTAATAGTTGTGGCAATTAAGAAAAAATCGGTGGTCTATGTTTCTTTACAGAGTGGTAGCTGAATACTACTTTGCAGCCAAATTTGCAGCACACTGCACTCTACAAGAGTTGACTTCAGTGGGTTTTGGATCAGGCCTTTGGAACACAGGCCTGGAGCAGAATCTGTCAGCCCATTAAAAGAGAAAAAAAGAGAAGGATCATGAATCAATCCTCCCCATATCTGCTCCAGATTCTGAATCAAAACCATCCCTTGGTTCATCTGATTGCCAGAGAAAAGGGAAAAATAGAAGAAAAAGAGAAAAAAAGGTCCTTCTGTGTCTGTGGAAAGACTTTCTCATCTGCAATACCTCAAACTTCTTGCGAACTACCTGGTGCGTACCTTAAAGAAGCACATTTTTTTGCTAAGATTTACAGTAAGCACAGCTTATGTCTGCCAGCCTCCAACACTATGACTACACTATGCTCAGGGCTGCAAGTGCAGCATGCGAAACGTACTGAAACCAGCTTTCATATAGCACTAACAATAGCCAGGAAGATACAGTGGTTTAAGCTTCATGGCTCTCATTTTCTACTTACAAAACACATATGGAGCTCCTTCCCCGGCCTGCACAGCTGCAGATTCCCTGCCATACTCTTGAAGCTAGCTAGAACATGACTGCGCTGCCGTCACACCTCTGATTACTGAACCATCTACAATGCCCTGGCAGCGTTATGGGTGAAGCCTATTTACCTAAGACAGATTCTTGGCCTGCCATTGCATTTCCACCATTACCGCTCCACATCTTGGTGGAGTCACTCCTGGGTTACATAAATGTAATTGAAATCAGAATCAGACCTGCTGATCCTCATTATTTTGTTGTTTTTCATGCGAAGATGGCTGTCTCCAATCATCTACGGGGCACACAGGACCTGAACTACCAGGTCTCCCTGGCTTTATTCCTTATGGATGGTATTTACCGCTGTATAGAAGCCTGTCACAGGTCTGTGCATGTCTAACTGATGCACATACATGATGCAGATCCTGGCATAGTTTCTTCCTCAGTAAATTAAGACTCGTTCAAGTTTTGCTGATTGTAACTGATCAGAGACCCTTTACAGTCTTGCTTAATGGCCCCATATCTGTTGCAACTGAAGCTTTATTACCACATCACACAAAAGATGATCCCAGTCCCAGTCAAGAAAATAGCATACAGCTTACAAAGAATAATGTGAAACTACGATCTAGAAAAGCGGGGTGTGCCAAATGTAGGTTGCTATCTTTCTGTCACTCATCTCTTTCTCTTTCATATCCTGCATTTAAGCACCTCCTAGGTATCTTTTGCCCTCTACTTCATGACATCTGAAGGTTGGTGGAGGATGAATGAATAGCAGGTCCCAGAGCAGGTGTGGGTGCATTTTTAGGTGCAAAGGACTGCAGTCAAGTGTGACAGAAACAGTAATCCTTCTTTCTCTGCTTGGCAACAAGCAGGGCTGGGACATTTAGAAAGTTGTGATGATGAAAATGTTTGGAATGGTGTTTTTCTAAGCCATTGTGTTCAGCTCAACTGCAACAAATTATAGAGAAATATAATGAACTAACTAAATAAACAGCGTCAGCAAGGTAGATGTTGGATAAGATGCTATGATGTTGGATAAATAATAGGAGATGAAAACTTAATTATAGGCCAGATTGCTTCCTTCCACTGAAAGCAGCTCTTGAGTTCCCCTGCAGAATTTTCATAGGTTTCTTCTGCTGAGTGGGTGGGATTTGCAGGACTTGCCACAACCTGTTGACATACTCAGGAATTTCCAGACATCCACTTATTCATAAGAAATCTTTTGCTCTCCTTTCAGTTCTCTAGCCCCTTCAGCTTTGTAGCCGTGTGATTTCAGCAGAGTCCTTCTGCTGGGGCATTTACCTCCCTCTCCTCTTTCTGAACCCCTTCTCTCATCTGGGTTACCGTGCTGTGGACTGTGGAAAAGTTAGAGCTGGCTGTTGACATTTAGCTGAGTTTCTTATGGGACCATGGGCAGATGGGGGTGTATGAAAGCCCTCTTCCACCCATAGACTTGCTGTACAATTTCTACCCTTTCTTTCTGTACAGATCCCTCAACCTCAAGAGCTCTGGGCCAGCCTAGGGAAACCCTGATAATGTTGTGAGATGGCTGCCTCATTGAGGTGAGTCAACAGCCTTAGAGGTGAGCAGACACACACAATGTATGTGGTCTTCTGGGCTAGAAGACACATTGTTTTACTGACAACAGACTTTGCAGTAACAAACCAAATTCTTATGCAGAAGGAGCTGACATGACCATTTAATTTTGGCTGCACAATCCTTTGCTTTCACAATTTTTGAAACAGAACATGGGAATTTGTCAAGGGATTTTAAAACAAGTGTCTGATTGCCTCCCTAAGGCTTGTATGGAGAATAATTTTGAGACATAGTTTCAGACTTGCTTACTCAGCTCATTCCCCATAAAATTTACCTACCCCACTATCTACTACGCCCACACCTACATGGTGTTCTATCTCCATTAAGACGAATCAAAACAAATCAAAAGAAAATTACACATAATGAGTGGGAAGGCGCACTTTCTCCTGTTCAACTTAAACTGCTTGCAAACATCTTGCAGGAAGAGGTAATACTTCTGATATGCATTCTAAGGATGAGCAAAAGGGGAAAAATACTGACTTTACAAAGCAAATCTTGCATGCACAGAGCTCCAGGACTGTTTTATACTATGTGCATATGGGACCAATCATTCATTGCTGTCTTGGAGGTAGAATGAAGCAAAGTCCTGTGCTAGCAACGCTCTGAAGCAAACTTCTTAAATGGATGTTTCTTTCCAGAGTGATTATATAATATCTCATGGAGATCTGAACACTTGAAACAGGTGGTTGCAAAATTAAAAATTAAATTTTAAAATTATGGCTGAAATGTCACTACAGAAAAAAAAATAAAAATTCTCCACCTCTGTACTTGACCGGCCTTTTCCACTCTTGAGTGATGTCTGCTAGGCACAAAAATGAACTTATTTTTGACTCCTGTCAGCTTTGTTTGGCCCTCATAGCCACAGATGACTGGTATGAAAGATTTTCTGGCTTCTACTGCATTGGAATAGCTCCACCCAACCTAGACATAACTTTCAAATCCAGGTCCCAAACCTATTACAGTTGAAATAAACTGGCTGAGATGAAATTTTTGCTATGCCTTTAATGCAAAATATCTGGGTAACTGTAACCAAAGACAGAATGGGAAAATAGTTGTTGACTACTTTGTAGAGCTTGAAGATGGAGGGGATGCATTACTAGGCCCTGACAGAAAGTGGTGATTTTCTTTGCATAGGTTAAAAAATTGTGAGAGAATATGCATGATGTGAGCAGGGCAATCAAAGAGGGATATTTATTGATGCCTTTACATGGCCAGGAGATACCACTGAATTGACATGGAAGAAGGGAATCTGATGTGGGCTCGGTAGAATAAGATTAAGTCAAGGGTAATATTCATCTAAGTGATGGCATATTTTGAAAACAAGTACAAAGAATTTGAACTTGCCACAAAGTCTGCATAGAATCTGCCAATGGAGTCTTTGTTGGTGGCAATAACTCTCCAGCTGGGAATAACATGGCTTTGACTTTCAGAATATGTTTGGGCAGCATTGAGGCCTAAACCCCCTGAACTTTGTAAATATAAACTGACTGTGGCTATTCTTGGGGATCAAAGAGATGAAGAAAGCACAATATCCTTTTTCTGACTGTGTCAATTTGTGCTACATTTTAGACTTGCACGTGAAAAAGAAAAGACAGCTATTTCTTTATATTTTTAAAAATGTCAAGTTACAGTCTCAGAAAGGGATTCTCTCATCACTTTGAATAGTTAATCAGAAAAACAAAGCCTAGCAAACCATTTGCTATTTGACCATTTTGTCTATGATTGTATTGAATTTACTACCCCAACAGCACAGAAGAGTTTCCATCTCTGATATTCTACATAAATCTATTTTAAAGAACCAACCTACTCTAAAAGTCTGCTTTTTTAGTTGCTGTCTGGGTGACTGCTGTGATAAAGCCTTGGCCAGCTTCTCTCCCTCTCGTATCTGTGATAGTGGCCTCATCCTCTACCAGTTCTGCCAGCTTCATGGCCCATTCAGTGTTTGATTATTTTTGCCCATGGAGGCAGTGGGGAGGGAGATAGGAATGCTTAGATCTCTTGCACTTACAACCCAAATTCTTCCCTTCTCCCTCTGGTATTCCTGAGCACTGTAGATTTATATAATGTCCTTCAGATGTCAAAGCCCCTTGGCAATTGGCAGTAAGTCAGACATGGTGAACCTGTGAAGGAGCAAAGAGCTAAATCCCTTCCTCTTTTACAGTTTGCAAACACCTCTCTCTTTCTCTCTCTCTCTGATCTTGAGTCCTGAGGTTTTCTTTGCTGTGGTTTGAACTACAGTTTAAAATGTTTCAATTGTCAGCTTGCATTGTGATGCATCACATGGTGCCCCAGCCACAAAAAGGCCTAGTAATTTGGTTTCATCCTGTCACTGATTTTGATGTGTCTGGTGCAGCTGGATGTGGTCATGTCACGGGTTCCAACATTATCTTTAACAGGAAAACAAATGTCGAGAGAGAAATACTATTGTCTTACAATTAGTTTTAAACAAATCAGACTTTGGAGAACAGTATGATTCTCAGGTCTGTACGACTGTATAAAGAAGTTTAAGATAACGTTAGTGTTTAACATGCACAACCATTCCTTAGGGGAGAGACTTCACAAGAAAGAACAGAGGAACTGATAACGCAGTTCTCAGGTAAAACCTTTCTGTAAAATTGCTACATGTACAGCAAGGTAGACTATATCTGCCACCACCCATTTTCCAGACCATATACTGGTTGTTTGCTGTACTTGGTAAAACTACTGTGCATTCCCAACCTGCTTTGACTGGAGTTGAGGATGCCCTGCTCTGATTTGCGATGTCTTTCTTCTGGAATAAATAAGAACAAAGAGGATGTAGAAAAGCAGACCTACTGCCAGGTGAGACATTTTAGGGTCGGGGGAGCTTTTTACCTCTAGCAGTGAAAGTTAGCAGGTTTACTTGCTTTGGTTAGAGAAAACAAAATTGAAACTCTAGTTGTGAATCCTCCCTTCTCCCTATCCCTAGTACTTTCATCGGCTGCGCAGCCCTCCCACTCCTATAGGTGTAGGACTACGCCCAAGTATACTGCTAGAGGAACAATGATGAATTCTCTTGCTCAAAAGAGAAAAAAAGTTGTTTTTTTTTTTCTAAGGAAGATGAGGAAGAAAGGACATTGTCGCTTTCATTTTTTTTTTTTTTAAAAAAGAAAGGAACGTCAGGAAATGTGTAGAGAACAGCTAGCCTAAACGTATTGAAGTTCTCCAATGGTTTAACACACAGGACTGGTCTCCAGTTGTCTGAAGTTATACCTCAATTTATATAATACAGGATCATGTTGAGGATCTAGTTTCGGCCTTTGGATCAGACATTGCTTGTCTTCAGGCCTCTAGCAACCATGTTGTAGTGCAAAGGCTCAGTTTGGGAAGAAGCAGCAAAGCGGCACGCGTCCCGTGAGTGGTTTTACTTCATGCTAATATTGATGTTTACATATTATTTACATAAAATGGGTTGGAGTTGTCATTTGGATTTTGGTTTAATCTCAGTGAAAAGTAATTTCTGTGGATTTTCTGTTCTAGCAAATTGGACAAACATATGAGGAGACTCACATGCCAATGACATTTTATTAGAATCCAGTCAGTGGATATGTCCTATTTTCAAAGGAGTCCTGGACTCCTCTTCTGCAACCATGAGATCTTAGGTTCTCAAAAGAGGCTGCCACTAATAATATGAGCTTTTCTAAAGGCTGAAATCCTTGCATATTTCTTGACTAGAGGTAATCAGGACCAGTGCTAACATTTTCCAGGACCAGACAAAGGAGAAAAGAGAGTGTTACATTCCTGTTTCAGTTGGTGCATTGTGAAACAACATTTTTTATTTCATCTAGAAGAACCTTAATCAATATCTTGGAGCCAAAGTAAACTTCAACCTTGGGAAAATTAGATTTGGAGTGAGATTCAGAAGTGGATATTTGGATCTATCCCTACTGCTATCCTATTTTCAAAAAGAAGCATGAAATTTCCACATTTCTAAATTAGAGCTGAAGGAAAATAATCATAAAATAATTTCCTATATATTTATTTGAATGTCTGCATGGATTTAATTCAGCAATATTGAGTTTCTATTGTGTTGAATCAGTGGGAAGCACTTACATTTTGGGGCTGGGATTTACACAGGCATGTAGAGCACTCATTTAATAGAATTTATTGAATCAGTGTAAGGACCTTCAGTAGATATTCCCTTTGGTAGCTACACCATTTCTCTTTCTAGAGGTGGGGCTTTTGATTACTTCCATTTTTGTTTCTACTAACTTATTCTCAGCTGAGACACCCTTTTAATCTCCAGTAAAAATGTCCATGCAAGTTTTGCAGGGACTCAGGTTTTTTTAGTCAATCTGATACCTATGTTAAGACAATTGACTGCAGGGATTGATGTCTGCCAAACGTTACTTGTAAGGACAATCTTAAAATCAAACTACTACCTTTATACGTTTGTACAAAGCAAAGATCATGCTGAAATTATTTGTGTTCTTCTCCTATCAGACAACAGAGACAACAATTCCAAGTGATTTATTTGACCAGTCACAATAAACACCAACCATAACTCATACATATCAAATATTCAGGCTAGGCTTTTTTTTTTTTTTTTTAATCCTCAATTTTAAAACATGTGCAATGAGAGTGCTATTGAATAAGCACTTCTGAATCATTACCCTCAGTGTTTGGTTTTAGATATCCTGAGAGCAGAAGAGAAACAAAATCCATCACATTGCAATGTCATGATGAAAAATCTGAATGCTCGTACTAAATAATCTTATTACCTCCTAAAATTAGAAAGAAAAGAAAGTTCAAAGCCGTTGACGTCCTGCTTTTCTAATCATGTTAGATGGTTTGGAACTGATTTGCTGAGGAGCAGTGGTGAAAAAAAAATAGAAGAATGTGATTCTTCCCTGTCTAGGAGATGCAGCAGAAAAGTGAGATCAGGAAGACTGTAAGATGTCGCATTTCTCAGCCTCACCTTATTGTGACAGGAAACAAACGTGGCAAGAGGACAAAACTAAGCTTTTTTTCCAGACTATTTTTAGATTTTGTACTACTAATTAATCTTTATTAAAAAATAGGCAAATGGTTATATACAGTTTCATTGGCAGTAAAACTTATGTCTGAAGCCAATTTTCCCTTTTATTTTACAGACTACAAATACTTCCACGTTCTTATTACTAAAGATGTAAAAGCATAGATAGAAACATTTGAAAGCTATTAGGGTCACTTACAGAATTAATGTGGCTGTGCTTTGAACCCTATTAAAATGTATTAGATCTTATCAACTGTAGTTGGAGTGAAAGGCAGAAAAAAAATTGGTAAAATAAGAGGGGCTGTCACTGAGAAAGTGGCAGAGCTGGCAAGAACAGGAGAATGGAGATGGCTGAAAAGGCATACAGACCTCTTTTGGCTCTCTTTCTGGGCATGTTGCAGCTTCATTCAGACTGGCACTTTAGAGCTGATTATGACTATGAAATAATTTCCCAGTCCCAAGGTAACTGTTCTCAGCTTTTCTTCACTTCATTGCATTTCTCACGAATGCTGCAGGATATTCTAATGTCCTGCAGATGTAAAAACCTCCTTTAGAAACAGGCAACTAATAGCAGTGGGAAAATGAACAAGTTTTTGAGTACACAGTTGAGGTTTTGTGTAGTTTGGGTTCTGCTGCACAATATAAAGACAAAAAATATCACTTAGGAACTGGAACCCAGACCTTCCACTCTTCCTTCAGTTTGGATATCAAATAACAGAGACTCCTTCCCAAGTTCATCTTCTCATGCTCTGCTCCCAAAATGGTGGTCTGAACAGATACCACTGACTGGTACCCACTTGCCCATTCTCACTCTTGGTGTGATTAACCCCTTCTGCTGGCGCCTAGGTCCAGCAGCATACAACACGGGTGGTCTGAATGTGCCTGGCCAAAGTGTACGTACAGCAGCAGGGTTCCAGCCTAGTAGGTGGGAACGCCGCATGTCCCATCAAGCTTGAATTAACATAATTCAGGTTTATTGTGTCATAGGTGTTGCCAGCATGTCTGATACATCTGAATGTGGACGTGTCACAGCACAAGTTCGCGCAGTATGACGAGGCAATGCAATAAGCTATAACGTTACAAGGGTTATGCAAGGTTCTCAGAACCCAAGAGAATAAATCTTGTATTGAAAAACACTGCAGGAGGTTTTGTTTGATTGTTACTAGCTTTTTAAATTTACTCTGTATATTGTGATTTTTCCACTTACAGATGAAAGTGCTTGTTACGGCAATGTTGTTCTGAAACAATCAGGACAAAAAGTGCTGTTTTTTTTTTTTCTTTAATGAAGATCCCTGAGTTCCTTTCCAGCAAAGGAAGACCTGTTTGTCAGAAGCAATTCACACACCCCTCTCTTAAATCCATGACCTGTTTTTACTTGTGCTGTTCAGGGTTCTTCAGTCTTTATTTAAGAAGGTTATGTAAGGAGAGGTGGGGAAGGAGGTAGTATATTGTATTGACAAGAAAACAACAGGCTATTTATGTGTCATATATTTAGCAACAAAGCAGTTTGGGTAACCTGGCTTCATTTGTCTTCAAATAATAAACACATCTGATTTAGGGCTCCAGTTGAGAGATTTTAAGGGTTTGTCATTCTCCAGGTGGTTCCAGGGGGTGCTTCTTTCAGGTGCCCAGACCATCCTTCATGTAGTTTTGTTGCCAGCAGAACTCCTCGGCACCACTGTGACCATTTGCTTGTTTTTTTTCAAAGGTGTAGCCACAAAACCTCTATTGTCAACTTGCATTCTGCAAAGATAGCAAAGGGGCCTTTCCCTAAGGGAAGTGGAGTGCAAAGAGTGGGACAAAACCAAGCAGAGGCAAATTATGAATGATTATCAGGCCTATTTCTTAATAATGATTTCTATTGTGCTGTAGATTAGACTCTAAAGGGCAGGGTCAGAACTTTCTGTTTTGCAAGCATGAAAATTGAACTGGACACAGCATTTGATTTCCTGTACGGCAGCGAATAATTGGCAGGAACATGATCAAAATGGCCAGTTGCTGAAAGTCTTATTCCAATTTCTAGGGTTCTATTAGATAACAATTTTCTAGATTAAAAATCCAGAAGACAATACAAGCTCAGTCAGCTGTGGATGCAAATGGGAAGTGTACTAGGGAGTGAACCAACGGCTCGCCAGAGTTAGCAAGTCCACACTTGCCGTGGGGGGGACAGTTTTACTCTGCCTGAAGAGTGCCTTTTTGTGGTTTAACTCAGCCATATGTCCCTAGGGGTACTATTATAAAATAGCAATGGTGGAATGCTATGTGTGTGGAATAGTTATTGCAGAATAACTATTTCAGCCTGTTTTTCTGTGTCAACAAGCCTCACTAATACATTTTAACAAGGAGATGCACCTAAGTTGATCTCTTTTACTTGATGTGGAAGGAGTTTTTAGATTTGCCTACATAGAGTAAGGCTCTCCTGAGAAGTTAGAGCTTGCAAATATTTACCTAAAGCATATTGCCATGTCAGAAAAAAAGAGGAGCAGGGCTCCACATCAATGCAAATGCATTTGTTTCACATAACATGCACCAGTGCTACTTACTTCCAACCGTAAGTTTAGACTCTGAACTGAGGTACTGTGGGGCGGGGGCATACACTCTAGGTCTCTCTATAGCAGGATTACTCAATATATTTTTTCTAAGCTTGTCTGGGTAATTTTACAACGGTTTAATAACATACTACAAAGTCCTGTTCAGCAGGAATCAACATGCTGACCCCATGTCTACAACACCCTGAGAGACAAGGAGAGCTCCGAAGAGCTCCTCCATATAGTGTGTATCGTGTTTTGGGGACCTTGCGAAGGCCTGGGCAAGATTTAAAACTTGCTCTGTAGTTAATATAACAAGGGAACACTCTTGGAAATCTGATCTCAGGTGAGCTGGATAACCCTTCGACACCACCTGTCCATTGAGGGAACTCATGGTTGCTACAGGGAGCATACAGGGGAAATGTAAAGTTGGGCAAGACTTAAGCAGAACCCTTTGGCTGCTGGGTGCCTCCATGAAGTGTCTAAACTAAGGAGGGGTAAGTCTGGGGCTCATATACCGGAGGCGTTAGGATATGCAATGCACTGAGGTAGCTCTTTGATATTAATGACTGAATATTTATTTTTGGTGATACATGTCAAAGAAATGATCCTGACATACTTTGATTTAGTAAGTATTAGTTGATGATATACAAGTGTCTTATCTGAAGTGGAAGAGGTGCTTTATGAGAGTAACTTGATACTGTTTTGGTTGAAATCAACATTCTGCAGAAATAAAGGAGAAGTCTTTATTTAAGGGAGGATTTATGCAATCTCTGGTTCTGTTAACCCTTAAAAAAGGAAAGAGTAGTATTTGTTAGAGCTAGGGAACTAAGAGCTACAACATATTTTTGCAATACTTTCAAAAATTCAGGGGTTTTTTTTGGCTTTAGGGTGAACAACTCTATCAAATAGCAAGGGGTCATGTTTGTAACATCACGTGCAACAAATTCCTGACTTTTTTCCTGATTCCCTCCCATTGACATTAGATCTTTGTGTATGTATATCCAGCAAGAGGAAGGGAGAGATTATTTTATGCATCTTCTCCAGGAAATCAGGGAGGCTTAGAGACTAAAACTGGAAAACATCAATGGGCAGGACCAGGAAACTTAACTGAATGCTGCATTATGCCAAGACACTTTCATCCTGCCCTTCTGTCAACTAGGGCAGGATGAGAGGCAATGAGTTGGCATAAAGTCTCAAGTCAAAAGTTGAAAGTTGCCCATTCCTTGAATTTTTGATTCTTAAACCTATTGACTCATCTCATAAAACGTTTTAGGACAATGACAGTAAGCTGTGAAGCTGTTTATTTCCCTTATTTCTGGGAGTAAAACACTTCCCTTTCAGCTTTTCAGTATCTGAACATATGATGGAAAGGGATTTTTGGCTTGAACTTGCAACTGCTGCCCTCAGAGGAAGATAAATCCCAGAAAAGCATGGTCTAAGGAGGCTTTGTGGGGAGTGGGTGGAGGGGACGGAGCTGTCAGCAGCACAAACAGCAAAGCCTGGTTTGGCAGCTGCTTTGGCTGATGGATCCAAACTAAGGGCTCTTCTTGCCAGATCTGTATTGCACAACAGAAATGGCAACTGCCAAAGTCGAAGAAGAACACCTGTCAGAGTGACCCTTAAGTTTGTTCTCTGTACTGAAATGTTGCTATCGCTAGTGCTAGTGGGATTTCCTCCCTGGTACGATGAGTGTGATGTAGCTACCCACAATTGTCTCCTGAGTGCAACGGCTGTGCTATGGACTTTGGTTGGGCCTGAGATCATTTTCTGCATCCCAAACAAATGTTCTTTCTCTGCCTGGAGTATGTGTTTAGTCATTGCAAGAAAGGTTAGTCCTAAATGCTAAGACCAAATGTGTTTCAATGAGACAGTGGTGACAACATCCCATTACATCGGGCTCACTTTAAACATACTTGAGGGCAGGTCAGATATCATTTTGATTTGCAAAGTTGTTTACCAAAGAGCAAATTTGTCCTTTAATGACTAGAAGATGAACATTAATGTAAGCAGAACTGGAATGTGAGATTAAATTGAAAGCTGATTATAAAACTTGTACTTCTATTTTCATAATTACAATTTTATAGTGTGAAAATACCTATTCACCCTATCTACCATAAATGGAGTAAGTGAATGTAGGTGGACTGGATCTTTATTAACCACTGAATGACGGGTTGCTTTCCCACCTGTATCTGAGCCAGACCTTAGCTCTTTTGCACTGAAGATTGTCAGAGGATGTGATTGCTCTCTGTTATTACAGCTGAGGATAAATATAGGGGAAGGAGGAGCTTTTAAGATTAAAATGCAGAGGAAGGTGTCAAACAATTGAATATAAACTCAGAACAGATAAATTCTGGATGAAGTCCTTCATGGGAGTGAGGTTTTGAAACCAGTTTTCAGATGCAGGTATAGGTACAAAACTGCACCTCAATTTAAACCTGACCTTAACACTCTCACAGATATGATTATGTTGGATTCTGATAACAGCAGGGTACTGCACACAGAGACCCAGGCAGCTCCAGTGACACGGCTCTGTTCTTTGGTTTCTGTGTGTCACCTCTAATGTGCAAAGGCACTAGCATCTCTCTGGATATATTTTGTGATGATTAGTACAAGTAGCTGTTTATTCTCTTTCTCTGAGAAATGTATGCTGAGTTTTATGGATGTGGCACAGAACAGATTAGAAAGGAATCTGCTTGGGAAACTCCAATAAAAAAGTTTTTAAAATACAGTCCTGTTTGCTTAAGCTTGGTGGAGTCAGGGATATTTTTTAAAATGTCTTGGGCATTCAGTGTGTCAGTGAATGAAGCGTGCTACAGAAAGAGCCAGACCCAGTTGTTCAACTTCCAAATGAATTTTATCTGATAAGTGGTGTTGTTTGGCTGCTTGTATATGAGTGTCTCCTGGAAAATAACAGGTCAGTGAGAAAAATAATTCAGCAAATAAATTAATAATTTCCCAATTATTTACATGATATAAACTCCACCCACACAGCAATTCCTCCTCTTCCCTTCTTTTTTTCTTCTTTTTTTTTTTTTTAATGTATGTAAGGATACTAGGTTTGTTTCACTTGTGTTTGGCAAAGAGCACACTGCAAGGATGCATTCACCAGAGCTGCCGTGGCCCTGGGGCCAGCCAGAGCCCAGGAGTGATATCCCAGCTCTGCTCCAGCTGCTGCCAACCATCCACAGTGTCCAGGTCAACCTGCCAGCCTGGGATTGTTGCAGGCTGTAGAGATGCTCCAGCCATGCTCACTCCATATGCCTCCTCCCTGCTATTGCACCAGGGCCTGGGAGCAGATGTTTGCAGAGAAATTTAAACACAGCAGGCGTCAGGGGCTGGGCCAGCAAGTGCAGGAACTTGCTTTCCCCAAGATTTCTTCCCTTTCTTTAAATAAATAACAATATTAAAAAAGACCAGCATATCTGGTCTATATAATATGGACTTCAGTGGTTTCCTATTTTAGTGGTACACCACTCTCTTTAGCAAACCGCAGTTTGTGATTTCTAGCGCTGGTATATGAGTCTGTGAATGAAACTATTCTGAGCAATGTCTCCTGAAACATTTGTGTACTAGGCAGAGAATGAATAAAATAGATTCAAACAGGTAAAGCAGAAGTGTTTTGTTGACTTACCTCTCAGACGCAAAGGGAACCTTAAGGGACTAGATTTGGTATGGGGAAAAAGGGCTATGTCCTAATCTCAGTAAGTCATTGTAAGAGTAATTTACGCATTGTAAGGATGGATAGCTGAGGTCACAGTAGAAAAAGCAACGAGTGATCTGACAGAGCAGGAGGAGCCTTTCTTCTCCCTCTCCTTGGATGTTTTTCTTCTGTGACCTTGCCTTTGAACCATTCAGATTTATTTGAGTGCAGTTAGCTACCAGTTGCCCCACCTCTGAAAACAGCCCTCAGACTGACTGTCAGTGCATCTTTGCACGCTCCGTACTGCAATGCCCAGTTAATGAGCGGGTATGTGACCTTCTTTCTTTTCAGCACTAGAGACGTTTCACAACCACCAAGCAATGAAGCTGCCTGGCAGGTTGCCTCTCATTTTTGAAGAAAGTGTTCCTAGGAATGGCAAGGCAGAACAGGTACAGTGTTCTTCACCTTGTTGTGTGGTCTCTTCCAAGCAGGGAAGTTGGCAGCTGCAAACGTGTTTCCAGAGAATTGCACCAGTCTGGCTGCTGTCCTACAGCAAAGTGCCAGCTTGTCCATGCTGCAAGCGTCACAGGTTTCCCTGCTGCTCAAGTAAATCATTGCCACTTCTGCACCTCTGGATGGAAATCCTGGCTGAAGCCTGTTGATACAGTTGTGTAGGCTATTTTCTGGTCACATGGAGAGTCTCCCGGGTCAAGGCTGGGCTAAGCGCACATGTCATGGAGAGCCCACTTGAGGAGACACAAATGGGGGATGTGGACTTCAACTCTGATCATCATCCCTTTGCAAAGGCAACATGTGAACTGAAAGTGATAATGAATTCAAGCAAGCAAAAAATATAGGATTTCTGCCTCTTCCCAACTCCTATTCCCAGCATTATATTTCATCACTTATTTTTAAGTAGGAAGTTAGTCTGTCCCCCTTTACATCCAATAGGCACTTCAACCTGTAGGAAATGCTCAGGATAATAGTGCAAGTGAAACGATGTGATTGCTAATAAGCAGCTCCACCAGTGCTTGCCCGAAGGTACCAGAGTAGTCAGTGTTACTAATAAAGTTAATTACTCCCACTACAAGAGAAATTAGTCAGGGGGAAAAATCAACGTGTATGAACAAGATGATTAGCTGCTGGTTTCACTTTTGCAAATACATTTAATCTACTGTAGTACTTTTATGCTGGTTAACCAGAGTCACAAGATATTAACGTGTTCCCTCCTTAGGAGAGAGCAGAGAAAGAATTACAAAACAGTCACTTCCGTTTCAGGCCCTGTCTGATAGATTGTGAGTGTAACCAAACCCCTCTGCACTTTTATCTCTTTTTATAATTAGTGCCATTTCTCTCCTGGCCATCAAACTATGGTCTGGAGGTAAAGTATTTCGTAATTAAAAGCATCTCTAGTGCTGAGTTTTTCCAACAAAAATCTTTTCTTGTCCACTAGGACATCCCATTTCACTTAGTGGTGTCTCTAATCTTTACGCATGTGAAATAGCAGGAACTATCCACCTCTCCATCAGGCATGAGTTTTTGTTGGCTTCTGTAACTGATTAATCTTCTAGGAACAACACAACAGCTGGATTCAGATTTACTCAGCTCTGTTTTCTGATCCAGGAAGTGAATGAAATAACACAGGAGAAGCCATCACGGAACTGTTTGATTTCTAGGTGCTCTTTTGGTGACAATCTCAAGGGCTGTTTTTTTTAGTTATTTTTTCTTTTCTTTTTCAATATAGAAAGTAGGGAGAATGTGCTCTGCAAATAATAACATCCTCCTTCCCTGGGGGTTATATAACTGAGAAACATCAAAGACTTTGCTCTGAGACATTGTGTTCCATGCAGGATCTGCATATGTCATAAGAGGTACCAATTATTTCCAGTTCTTGTGGTATTTGTTGTAATATGGATACCATCCAACCCAAGTCAAAGAGGGCATCATGCAAGCATCAGATGACGAAGCTTCTACTCATACTTATCATTAAGGATAGGAGAAGGGAGGGAAAATGTTTAGTGGCTTCCCATTTCATTCAGTCATTGGTTTACCTTTCCAAATGATTGTTTTTCATTTGATTTATGGTATTTCAGTGTGATACTTCCTGCAGGTAACTTATTCACTTCACCATCAGGAAGGAAAATCCACACAGATTGGCCAAGTAACCAAGCACAGAAATATGACATGAAAGTCCTCAAGCCTGACTGCTCAGAGAAACGCTTGCCTGTAGGCTGTTCAGAAAGAGCTCAGGAACCCTCAGATGCTGGAAGGAGAATACGATCTGCATGTGGATAATTTGCAGAAGGAGAAAAAGAGACCACTTACTGTATTTTTTTTAATTATCTCTTGAGGCTGAATTTTGAACTGGTGGTAAGATGAACCACTACACAACCTATGATTAAACTTCTGAAGTGTTCAGGAATTATTACTACTAGTGTACTAATTACTATTTCCATTACTGGAATCTTTTTAAAGGGCTACTTTTTACATGTAAATCTATTAGTGAAATGAAAGTGAGGACATATTTTTGAAAGCAATCTTCATCTTTGAGCCACCAGTCCTTTAGAAACAGTAGACTGAATTTACATTTACATTAAGACATATTTTCCCTCTTTTCAGAGTAATATATAGTAATGTGCTTTGAAGTGGGTGTACCTCTTCTTTGCATGACCAATGTGCTTTGAAGGTGTTCTAGTAGGAATGAGAATCTGCTCCTATTTATTTTAATTACTTCTGTGGTCCTTCATGTTAACTTTTTTTCCTAATTTAGTTTTTATTCTCTCCTTCTTGCTTCTCTTTCACATATTCTTCTATCTTTTATAAAATCCTATCTTTCCACTGTCATTACCTTTCTCCTTTTTATTGAGTATTTGAATATGTAATTATAAGGTAACAGACTATCACCATCCACAGCTTCCATAGTATCACAGATTCACAGAATAAGGCAGGATGGAAGACACCTCTGGAGGGCATTTGGTCTTCTCCAGTCCCTGTTCAGGGCAGGACCAACTCTGAAGTTAGGTCAGGTTTTTTAGGGTCATGTCCTGCTGAGTATGTCTAAGGAGAGACAACCCTGCTGGGCAACCTGTCCCAGTCTTTTGACTCCTGCATTGTGAAAATTTGTTTCCTCATATCTAATCAGATATTTAATCAAATTTTCCTTGCTGCAGTTTGTGTCTGTTCCCTCTTGTCCTTTCCCTATGCTCCTCCAGAAAGAAGTCTGGCCTCCTCTTCTCTCTACTTTTTCTGTAAGGTAGTTGAACACAGCTGTAATATCTCACCTCCACTTTCTCTGCTGAAGTCTGACCAACTTGTCTTGGCCTCTCCTTGTACATCAAGCCTACGACTGCTTAGATGACTGCAGAGGTCTGGAACTAGCTATGGCACTTGTAAGCAAGAGGGCATATCCACCAGTTAGCATTGTTCAGGCTCTTATAAGAAGAGTCTCTTAAAAATATTCACAGTACTCTGGCACTACCAATCTATCATGAAATGGAGGAATCAAAAAATTAACCATAAATTAGTTGTAACCTCAACAGAGCAAAAAGTCCCAGAATTAACCATTGTTAATGAATAGGTTTTCTGCTGCTTCATGATTCTCCAAATGATCTACATTATAAAAAACATTTCTGATGCTGTTTGATCAGACTAAACACTTGAATGAACAAAAGAGCTTGTGGCTAGGACAATGGGAGTGTCATTTATGATCTATACAAAATCCTATTGTATGAGACACTGGTTTTGTTTTGAAAAACAGTTTTATTTATGCACTGTGAGCTTGGTGGGGGAGAATTCTTACCTAAAGGAAGTGCTTTGATGGTTGGGTTAGGCTAGTTTTGCAAGAGTTACTCCAGTCATTCTATCTTTGGAGCTCCATTTTTTTCCTCTCATCCCAGCAACCCATGGAAGAGGATCAAGATGAGCTCAGATGCCATGAAGTTTTTCAGGATTTTTGTCATTCCTTAATCACTCACAGAACTGATACAGCCAGAGCCCAGGATTGCAGAAAGGATTCCTGAGCAGTAGAAACCTTGATGTTAAACAAGAATCAGCTGTGACACACCTTGATGATAGGGTGGAGATAATTTGTTTTGTTATTAATATTTGACAATCAATTTCATCATGTAGAGAAGGCAACTGCACTGCCTGGAAGAGAGGCTGCAGGCAGCACAGAATCTTACTCACCCCATTGCATAAGGGGCACACTTGCATCCAGATCTTCGTCTGGTGATTAAAAGGTGCGTTACACAACCCAGTGAAAGAGTGAGTGCTGTTGGATGACACCCAGTCTGCCTCTTCCTGAGCTCCACCATGAACTCCCCACCCCAGCTCTGCATGCCTGGGTCAAGGATGTCGTGGTGCCTCCTGTGGCAATGAGGTGGTTTGTCACTGGGGGGAAAGGAAGCCCTCTGCCCTGGTCCCACCGGCCTCTCTGAGACCCTCCTGACAGACATGGTGGCCTTGGAGGGAGATCTGCAGGGCCCCAGTGGTGTGGCGGGAGTGAGGAAGGGCAACTCCACCCCGAGCCAGAAGCGAGGTGTCATTAGGAGTGCCCGCACCAGCTCGTCAACAGCTCCTGGCTGCTGACCGCAGCCTGAGTCACCGGCAGCTGAATGAAAGTCGTTTTGTTGTTGTTTTGTCCTTTCCATCCTCTGAAGAATGCACCCTGCCAGGAGGGTGTGTGGCTGGGCCCAGGCTGCTGTGCCAGGCTGTGCCAGGCCAGGACAGCTCCTGCTCCGTAACCTGACCGCAAGGGTGAGGGCTTTCCTTCGGGCCAGGAGCTCACTCTCGGTTCAGGTTAAGACGTCGATACCTCATGTACACTGCGCTGCGAATCACCGGATGGTGGGAACCAGAAGCAGGCTGGGATTTCCCCTTTGCTTTTGTCCCGGTGTGGCTCCTTTTAGTGTTGTCGTGAGTCCTCAGGTGGTTTTCCCAGCCAGTTTCAGAAAGTCAGGTGTCAGAGTCACACTGCTGGTGGCTGCAACAACAGCATGGACGCCATGTCGGCAGGACCACATTCCTGGGCATGGTAGCCTGCTGGCACAGGGTAGGCTACATCCACGCCAACAGATCCTCATAGCCTCCAAAACAGGAGTATTAGGTGGACAGAACGTGTTTGATTTCTTCTTTTGCAGTCACAGTTCAGCGAGGTTGTGGAAGGCAGACTTTGTTTGATCCATAGTCCCACAGTTTCCCTGATGGTACTGGTGTTAAGGGGTGTTAAAGAAGCTTTTCACCCATTTTTTTTTCTTCCCAGCTCTCTGAATGTTAAAAAGGAAGAAAAATACCTCTCAGCTCTAATACTCAAAAATGGCACCTGCCGCATTCCTCATTTCATGTCCTGCTTCATACTATAAACAATGATCATTACAAGTTGCACCTTGCTTGTCATCTGTATTTTCCCCATCCTCTTAGACCTTAATTGCCATTCCCTCCCCCTAATTACTCCACCCTGGCTTAAGGTGCAAAGAATGGCCTTTGTTTGGCAAATAAAAGGTAGGCAGAGCTTTGAAGGAACACTTTGCTGTCACAGAGGTTCACCCAACATTATGTGGCTGGCTCTTCTAGTTTCTGTTTTAAGCCAAAGCTTCAGTCATTTCCAGCAGGGACAATCAGGAGAGAAGGACTGTCCCACAAACTACAATGTCTGACCTTCTACTGTATAAAGGGGAAAAAAAGCTACATAAGTATTTTATTTTCAAGCTTACAATGCACTGTAAATGACACCAAAAAAAAGTGAGTACATGCAATATAAAAATGGCATTTATGGTGTCTTTAAAAAACTTTTAGGCATATCAGCTGTAGCCTGTGAACAGGCTACATTGCCAGTTAATCTTCTTCCACATACAAATTTGTATCTAGACATTTTTAGACTTTTTGAATTAAAGAATTTGTAACCATAAAAATCCACATATTCCAGATGCACATTTTAATGCTCTTGGGGCTTGGTTTAAATATTTTTTCAGATGTACACATAGCTTTGGCATTTCAAAATTTGAGGACACATGAATAATTGTATGTATAATTTTACATAAACAAATGTGCCTGATGACTGAAAATACAGCTTTCGTTACTATTATTTGCATCTAATAAGAACAATTATGAAGACATTGAATAATAATTTATATATAGGATTTTAAGTGCAAGTAGTTCATGAAAGTGCAAGATAGCTGGATTACTGTACTGAACATTTTACATACCTGAACTTTGGTACACTCTTCCACTTAGAGATTTAAAAATTATACCATTGCACACCTGTGGTCTAAATTATTTCAGATCTTCTACAGAATTCTTGAACATATTAAAGGAGATTTTCTCACTGAAAGTGTCACCGAATCAGTAGTTTAGACTAGGAAGAAGTAGATGTGATCAGGAACAAGTTTAGTCTAGCCGACTTCAAACAAATAGTCACATCTTTTTGAGGAATCTGTGCATCCAGTGATGCTACATCTGTACCAACATGAAACTACTGGGAGATAGCTGAAGTCAGATGTGAAGAGAAGGGAAAACCCATTTAGATCAGGGGTTTTCCAACTATGTACCAAAGTATGCAGTGACAGAAACTACTCTCACTTCTGGCAGCGGTACTGGGTGGGACTGCTTTGGATGTCCTAATGTTTCACTCTGAGAAGACAAAAATGTTGAGAGTGTGGCGCAAAGATGTCCCACCTTCAGGAACTATCACGGGTCCAGCTTGTCTACTCAGGCTGATATGGAAACTGTGGTAGGAGTACCTCCAAACACTGGGACAAGGACTATCAGATGAAGGCTTCACTGATGTGTTGCCCTGAAAATGACCTGAAAACGGAAGAAACCTGTGGCTCCTGGAGGAGTATGGAGAGAGAGAAAGTAGATAACAAACATGAGCTATAATAGCAAGAGATGATAGCGACGATTGTTCTGTGTTTCCTTACAGACCATGGCTCCGGAATGCCATTATCTGTAGAAGCCATCCATTTCCCACTATATAGCTTCTTCTGATGGACCAAAGTTGACCATCTTTGGCTAATAAGTTGCATGTAGGGAACCGCCAGCTCTCAACTCTCTGTACTTCTACCCTATTTCTTTTTCCCACAATAGCAATAAATCCCTGATCTGTGTAGCTCCCTTTTCTCTTTCATATAGAGTTGCGTTCATGATACTAAGCAGCCTAGATTCTATTTTGAAGTGATTCATGTACTAAAGTTTGAGAACCTTCAATTTAAATCACATCCATTGCTTCTCTTTCTTTAGGAAGACGTGACAGAGTGTTTGGCCTTGGAGGATACAACCATGCGCAACTTGTCTCCAGACTCTGTTCACCTGAGGTACTTGGCCAATCTCTTTCCCAACTGCTTACCAAGCCAATGTTTAGGGCTGCTGACATCCAGACCAGCCAGTTAGCATAGTCACTCTCTCTCTGCACCGCCCCCTCCTTCCCATGTGTTTACTTATGTCTTCTAGTATTTGTTAAGACTGATTTAAGTCTTTGTTACAAGAGGAAAATATTAACTGTTCCTAGGAGTTTTGTGAATGTGTAGACAAGACACTGACTAGTACAGGAGGAGTGGGTCAGGATACTGTATTTTAGCTTTGTATCTCAAGGGTTGCATAAGTTCAGGAAGAAAAGAATTGCGGCATATGATGAAAGTTTCCCAACATGGGGCATTATAGCATGCTTCTACACCGGTGTCCACCTGGCAGGTAGGAATGACCTAACTGTCCATTTTACTTTTAAGTCAAAACTTATCCAAAACTTATCCAAAACTTATCCAACAACATCCATATGAAAGTGGATAAACCTTGGCTGAAGTGTTACTTGGCTGCAGAGGAAATCTTTGGGAAGTGTAGGTTGGCTCATTGTCTTGAAAACTCCCAAATTTAGGCTGATAGTTCTAAAGGAAGCCTAAGAAATCTTCTAAGCATACTCTGTTTCTTCTTATAAAGGGTAAGACTTGAAAACATGAAATTAGAAATAGAAACTTGAAGCATGTGGATCCATTAAAACAGGGCCTAGCCACGCCAGGAGAACAGGATTAAGAAAGCTTGATAAGACTCAGATTTATGGAACTATCACTTAAGGCCTGTTATGTCTGATAGAGGCATTGAATTATTGGTATTCTGCTACTAAAGGACACTTCAGCTATGCGAACAAATGTTCTAGTTATTAAATAATTCACTTACATAGTGAATTCAGCTATGCTGTTAGTTAAATTACACTGAGAAATACCTAGGCAAACAATATTTGTTTTATATGTATGAGCATCATTTTCCAGATAAACTTTTGTACGTAGAGTACTATTTGTTGACTCTGTTCTTCGGAGGCGTTTGATGGGAAGGAATGTACGTATATATATATGTACATATACATATACATACAATATACATATATACAAATATATAAGAGAGAGAGATAGACAGAAAATGTGAATGTTGCACTATTTTGGGGCCTGCCATTGTCAAACACTGAATCATATGTACACAGGCAAGACATCCTGGTTGCCCTTGGGCTACTCAGTGCCAGGCGGCAGCTCAGAGCACTGTTACTGCCCTGACTTATACTTCATCCATTGCTCATGCCAGACATTCACACATGTACACCATACAGCAGCCCTGCACATTACTACAGATGCTTACCTCAGCTCCACAGCCAACATCTGCAGGGGCAAGACCACAGAAAGAGGTTGTAAGGTCCTCATTATCAATGAACACAACACAAATGGTGAAAGTAACCTTTTATTTGCATGTGATATAGAGACATACACACTGCAAACACATGCCACACATCATAAAAGGACAGGATACTTGGGAGATCGCAGCAAAGAAACATTAGCATCTGCTTCTAATAACCAGCGTAAATAGTACATGCTCTGAGTTTCTCATGGTGTTTCTGAACAGAATTCCAGAAGAGCTGCACACACGGCACAGCCGGGCTCGTTAACACCACTGGCCATCCGCACAGCGCCGCCAATGGGAACCCAGCCCTGCCTGCCCCTGCTCATGGGGCAGAGCTGGTGGGGACAGCCTCACACCCCACTTCAGCTCGCTCACTGCTGCCCTGCCCGCTGTTGCTGCAAGAGGAGTGGTTTGCCAGTGGCCAGACTCACTCAGGCTTATGAGAAAGCCTGTGCCAGAAGAGGTGAAGGGGTGCTCAGGAGGAGAGATGGAGCTTTCTGGCTCCAGGGGTCCCATGAGTGTGACGTGGGTCCTGTGAGCCACCACTGCTTGCAGTCTGCAATGCAGCACAGCCTGGCACAGAGATGCCAGATTCCTGGAATTACTGTGCTAAGCACAACATGAAAATGCTCAGAGCATTGCTGTCCAGGCAACACTCACAGGCTAAATCTTCTGTAGATTAGGATGTGTTCTGGAGAAATGAGAAAGAATGCAGCCAGCTAAGTAAAGACAGGTGTGCAGCTCTGCTGCCTGGCATGTAAGAACAGAAACAATTGCAGGATGAGATGAAAGCCTTGCTGCGAGCACAGGTTGGCCTGTGGCAGCACTGTTGTGACTGTACATACACATTGCCATACAGCAAAACACGGACCGAACTTCCCCAGCAGACACATCATAGGCAGTCATTGAGCTATCTGGAAATTCATGCATCTACATCAGTTTCCTTGCAGTCACCTCTGGCTTCTAGCTCAGCCCCTCCATCATAAGGCAGTTATTTTAACTCTCTCAAACATATCTTTTTTTTTTCTTTGTTAAATATTCTAGGGTTGTTTCAGTCATTTGCTTGGTTTCTGTGTTAAAAAACCCTGAAACCTTATGCTTATGACCCAAATCATCACACCTAGGACTATTTACCAGAGTAGTGGAACCCATTTTCAGCATATCAAGACTTCCTCTGAGCTACATCTGTTAGTGATATGGCAAGTTTTTCTTGCCCCTGTCACATCCAAGAGACCTGTAAAGAAGAAAGGAAGAATGCTATATACTGTGTGTTGTGCTGGGCCATGGTTTTCTACTAGTGGCAATATTTACAGCACGTCCTGGACTGGATTGCCCACCAGCAATGTTCACAAGTGGCAGCCCACCAACTATTAAGTGCTCTGAATCTTGGCCATGCAGCCTGTTTTAAATGGGTGGGATAGCTTTTACTGATGTGTTTACTTCATGAAACAGTCAATTAGCCAGATTCATCATCAGCATATTTGCTTGTACTGCCTTTGTGTTGGGTGCTTCATCAAGCTTTTCCTCATGTGCAGTTTGCCATCTGCTTGTAGGTTGTTCAGAGACTGTGTGAAGATTTTCCCTCTCTGAGAAAATGTGTGCTGCTCCATTGAAGTATTTGCTAGTGATGCAATGGCAGCTGTTATCATCACGTCATATGTGTGCGGGTGGTTGCAATACATGGTATATAGGTTGTCAAAATTCGCCAGGAAGATGTGTTTTTGATTGTGGTATTGTGTGCATGTGTGGTACTGCTGGAGCAGCACGCATGGGACTTGGAATATTACATGAGTACGGTGCGTGAGTGCTATATAAACCACATACCAAAGCGGTTACATGCTGTATTGGGTGACAGTAACACCAAATTCACACAGCTTTTTCACATATCTCTTTATCAGCTGCCCATTTGTGAGTATTCCTTGGGGCCCTGGCTGTTTCCATGTGTGTGCCGGGCAGTGGTCTTCACCATGAATGCTCTGCCACATTTGGAAATCAACTTTTCCTTGCCAGCGGTTTCCTGGCTCTGAGTGCCAACAGTTCAGGCTCTGTGGGACAATGGTTCATTTCCAATGTCTGTCAGGATGTTTACGCTGTTTATGTGTAGGCCTTTGTCACCTGGTATTAATTGGATTGTGCCCCCTCTGCCTTTGAAGGCACAGAAGACTTCAAATCCCTTTTTATTACACATGGTGCTGTAGCCTGTCATACTAATCAACTACATTTGGATACCCCATGTTTTAAGTATGGGATATGCAGCACCCCACTGCATCTTTGGAGATCAAATGGTCTCATGGTGGCTGAGGCCTTGCTTGCAGTTGTGACTTTCTTCTTCTGCTCAGAAACTCGCTTGCTACACTTTTGCACTGAGGCACCATTAGTTAAACCTGAAAAAGCCTGTAACCACCACAAATTGAATTTAGTTTCCTCCCTTCCTGATTATGCAGAAGTGTTGGTTGCTCTGATGTCCTGGATTGTTGCTATGTGAGCAGATTACTGTTTGGCATGACACACACTGTTTATGCTGTATTCCCTGCTTTATTTCTTCTCATCTGTAAAGGCAAATATTTACCCCTAGTGGGTACTGAAAATGAGGTTTATAATTCTGCTTCCACTCAACTAGGCCGGACACTGTAGTGCGTGGTCCGTACTAGTAGAGATCTCTTTGGCAAAGGTACTTGACACAGTGAGAAGGGTCCTGACAGCACTAATTAATAGATTACGCTTTATTCCTTCTCTGGTGTTTTGTCAGTTGATGACTGAGCTGATAAATGAATTCTGCATATCATTGCAGTGCCTGGCCTCCTTTCACCTTGTCTCATATATACGTTGGCCATCACATACTGTAGCATGATCAGCAACATGTCTTCTGGTTGCTCATCGAGATTGCTCTGCATTTTTGTCCTTTCCTTTCTTGTGGGCCAAGCAGCCCGAAGTCACAGCAACCCGTGAAGCTGTGCCAGCAGGCACTGGCACTCAGAGTGACGTCACTGCTGCCTGTTGGGGCACAGAAGCTTGGGGTTGATTAAGTTTTAACTTTTGCGTCTGGAGCTATCTGTGTGGGCTCACAGCTGGGGACTACAAAGTGCTATATGGAATTGGCACAGAGAAGAAACCCACAGATCGCCTGCTGTCAGGACATCTGCGTCTTTTTATTTTGGGTACATTTAGCACTTATAGTGTTTCACATCTGTCACATATGTAGTATGGCACTGACAGTGGTTACCGTTATATTTACATTTTGCCTCAATCACATTTGTTGTTGCTGTTTACTCTGTCTGCAAAGCCACCTCCTTGGCCGCACACATTTCATTTGTTAGCATCAGGGATGCCCGGCACTGAATGTTACCAGCAGTGGACTTGGTGACACACACATGGCATTAACAACGTGGCATTCAGTGAGTCTATCAGCCCTCCACCATTTGTATTCTCTTTACAAATGCCACCTCCCTAGTTCTGCCTGGACCTACATCATCTTGTCCTGCACAGCACTTGCATGGCACAGGATAATTGAAGAACAGGCCTGTAAGAGATCCCAAGTGGTCTGAAGACCACATTAGTGGCTTAGTTTGTCCCTTGCTCAAAGTACACCCACAACATAAGCTAGTCTGGACAGACATTTGTCTAATCTAGTCTTTAAAAAGTCTAAGCTACTCTTAAAAGCTCTCAGTGACAGCAAATCCAAAATCCCTTCTAGGCAATATTTTTCGTTCTGTACCTGTGAATGTCTTCTGTAAACTTTGGCTGGAAATGTAACTTGTCCTTTGAGATGTAGCACATGACTTCAGAGTCAGTTGCTGCTAAGTCTGACAGAAAAGGAAGTATAAGGATCCATCTCTCTCCCTCCTTCCCAGATGAATTCCTCACTTATTTGCTAACTTTCCTGTCATTTTAAGCTCAAATTTGGAGTTTAGCTTAGGCATCACTAAAGGCTATCATCCTGCATTCCAGGGTTTAGGGACATGAAATTTAACTGATATAGACAAGTTCACCTTGTGGTCATTTGTGCCTTTGTTCCAAAGTATGGCCAATATCTTTCTTCCGCTTGCAAATTCATGGCTTCTATTTCTCCCTTTATACATCTCACACTCTTAGGTTTGTCCTTTCATCAGTCATGGCATATGTTCCCTGATTCTGTCTGCATTGCACACAGATTGGGAATAAAGTATTGCCTTTTTATACCACATTGCAGCCTGTGCTGCTCCCCTGGTAGGCTTTTATCTGCACTCTGGCTGTCTCTGATCGCAAGCCTATGGAGCTTCCTGATGGGATCAGAAGGAGCAAGTAAGCTCACCAGGAGAGCCATTGGATCACCTCCTAAATTGCTGGTGGTGAGGCTGGATGGACTAGAAGGCAAAGATGAAAAGCTGCAGTGTTTGCTCTGAGGAGAGCAATGAATCTCTAACAGGAGTGGTAATTTGCCATTGCTTTTGCTAGAGCTGTTGAGAAAATGAAGGGAACAAGAGGGTGAGTTTCCTGGAGCCAAAACTGTCCTTGGATATATCACATCACAAGCTTTTCTAGTGACAGAATCCTTTCATTATTATTTTTTAATTAAACCATCATTAAAAATAATCCTCGCTTTTAAATCACAAGTCAAAAATGCAAATGTGAGCCCTGGGAACTCAAAAGTCTCAGGCTGCACAAATTTCTCTCATCCCTGCTATGGAAACAACAAAAGATGAATACACAAGGAATGTCTGTTAAGGATAAGTTTTAATGATCATCTGCAACTTGTTATTCCATAATACATGCCATTAATAAACTGAATTACCCCCAAAAGTCTGTCCTGCGAGAAGTGCTATATTTCCTGCATCTGCTGCATCTGTTTTATCACATCTCTGCATCCTTTTGAAAACACTGTGTAACGTGTTAAAAAAGATTCCAGCACAAAGTAATCACGATTCAGGTATATAATATCTGAGTCTTTCCTCTCTTTCCTCCACAGTTCTTTTATTTCACTTTTTACTGCTGTGCGTAAGGAACAGCTTCCAACTGAGAAAAGCTCAGTCTACCTCCTTTATTCTCTCTGATTGAAAATCTTAGTCTCAATTGTGAGTTCAAAACATTAAACCTCACCCTAGTAAATGGTAGAGTCACCAACAGATTCAAGCTGACATGTGGAGTTTTTTTGCTCCAAGGCCACTGAAGTTAATAGGATACTTTTCATTGCCTGCAGTGAAAACTGGCCTATGCCTATAGTCATGCATAATTAGCAAGTGGGAGATGAAAGGGCCACATTACCTCCCATTCCCACATTTTCAGTGGACTGCTTTCCCTACCCATGTGGCTGCAAGATTCTCATTCCAATCTGCTCTTATCTTGATTTGGGGGAAAACTGGTTCTCGTAATGCTTTCATTGTGCTAAGGTACATATCCCTCTTCACAGAATTAAATTAACCTCTGTTCTGCTCAGATATACTATTATAGTCATTACTATGAAATTAGTTGTTTCTGAAGCAACTGCAGACAAGACACCAAGCCAGCGCCCCCCCCCCGCCGCATTCCACGGGGCTAGCTGCGGTGCGCAGTTCCAGCGAATGTATTGGGAAAGGCAGCACCGCAGCTTGAAAAGCTCAGGCACACCTCTCCTCCCTGATTCCTTGCAGCTGCCCTTCATGCCAGTGAGATGCTTTCTCAGGAAGGTGCCAGAGAGGAGGGCTGAAGAGGTGTAGCCTTATGATTACATGGAGAGGATCAGGAGGTCTTGGTTCCCTCTTGTGTCCCTGGTTGCAAGTCCATTCCTCTGCTCCTCATGTGCGAAACAGCTAAAAGGTATTCTGCCTCCTTCTCTATCAATATTGATAATGTTCCTTTTGTTTCGAAAAAGTGTATCCCTTGTCACTGATTTTTTTATAGTGCCATAACTTGTCCTTTTTATCTTAGGCAAGTCTTAGTTTGAGCTTTCTTGGACTGAGAGCAGTAAAACTCCCATTCTTTGTATTTTAAGACTTTTTCTTAGACAACTGGCATTCTTACCAGCAAAAATCTGGGCAGAGACTGAACTTTTATTGTAAAAGAAGAAATATGCTTTATAAGTACAAAAAGCCATGACAAAATCCTGTGCAAAAGTTAAATAAGGCTAAGAAATAAGTAAATATATATGTGTGACAAATATATATTTATATACGTGTACATAAAGCCAATCTCTTTTTCAAGGACAGGTAATGATTTCATGATGTGAACAGTTGACTTCATTACAATAAGACATATGGTTTCATAAATTCAATACTTACTGTGGGGTATTTGTTCAAATTTTAATGCCACACAATGTTCTAAACTTATTGTGATGAGAAATACCAGCTGATGATGAGAAGCAGAGCTGGGAGCACTAGATCACACCAAGCTTTGCAAGGGTCCAGATAGGTGAAGCTGACAAACAATTACCAGTACGTTCCAGCAGACACCACAGTGTGGAAGCCTCCTGGCTGCTCTTCAGCCTTGGTGGCTCAGTACCCATTTAGCATGGTGGAGCAGCCATTTGCTATGAAACCACTATGTCATTGCCTTACTGGTTAAATGAAGAAATGTTATTAAAATCTAGGCACAAGGAAAGTACATGGAATGAAATCCTGTACCTGCTGTGATCAGTGTGAATTTTGCTAATGGCTTTAAAAGGCCAAAGTTTAATCCGGAATGTTTTAATCTCCTTATTTTGAAATAAAAGACACATTTTAAAACTGAATTTATAAAAATGCTTACCTTAAGGCTTGTTGATATGTATAGTAGTGTTACTAATCAGCTTTTCAAGATGCAAACCTTTATAAACTAATGACTTATTTTGTTATTCAGAAAGAAATAATGTAGTAGGTGATTGCATTTTTTTTTTAATTTAAAAAAAAAGGATTTGGGTTTCAAGTATTTTCTCAGGTTTGGGTTTGAATTATTGCTTACTGTTGACATTGTGTGATAATATAAAACACCCGCAAAAGCTCTAACCAGAGCAGAGCTGCTGATGCTTATATACCAAAAAACCCTCAAATGTACAGATTTAATCAGCAAAGGAGATCACATGAGGCATGTCATTCCCCTGCCCTTCTGTAGTTCTAATGTGTTACTTTTAAGCTACAAATGATTATTTTTTAGAGGTGTTTAATGAAGTAACCAAGGCACGTATAAAACTCAGCGTATTGGTTCACAATAAATATCATTTTTTAAAACTTAATATCTCTTTCTGCTTGGGGAAAAATAATTAAAACAGTGTAAATTTTGAAATATACTGTGACTATCTAGTTTCCGCTGGACTATATTTTTAGCAGGGAAGCATTGCTGACACCCTGGCTTGGGAAAAGGGCTCCAGATAGGGTGGAGAGGCTGCAAGAGGCAGCCCTGGTCTGGTAAAATGTGTGCGAGGGATTAGGCAGGGCTTTGGTCTGTGTGAGAGTTCACGGTATCAGGCTCCAATATTGACTACATTTTAGATAGTATTTATTTAGTGAATATATTAGATGAGTCACAAGGTTTTTACCCAGACTTCACCAGAACTTTCGTTTTACATACAATTGACTGTGACCCTGCAAACACTGATTCATGTGCTTTTCTTTGCGTGTGACAGCGAACGGGAGCACCCACAATATAAGAAATAAAGCATGTGGAGGATCAAGGCCTCAGAGGTGGATGATAATGATTGCATACTTTTGACCCTAGTGAAAACATTCCTTTTTTTTTTTTAATACTTTTATTTTCTTTCTTAATCTGTAAAGCAGCCTTTGGCTGGTGACAGCTGTGAGAATTCTGAAATCCATCATGTACCATGGGGACCTCTTCTGATTTCTGTTGCCTTGTAATACACTTAGAGCAGCACATGGAAAGTGAATATCCAGAATTTTCTGTTGGTGAAAAGAAACAGAGTCATCCAGAGGAAGGAGACCCAAGAGAGCCAACCTCAGAGTCAGAGGAGAGGTCTCATTTTGCTCCAGCAGTTTCTCTATGATTCTCTGAGCATTTTCCCCTCTACAGCTGTAGTTTTACCACCTTTACGTTGTTCTCCTGCAAACCAGCAGGTCATGTGGCCTGTATTCCATCCCCAGCATTTGGGAAGCCCTGTAACAAAGCTACAAAACTCTCCCATTCTTAAAGGAATTGAGATATTTTGGAGTCTCCAAATATGTTTCTCATACAAGTCTGTGGTTCCAATTTGGTTTTAATCACATAAGCATGAGTAATAGGGTTAGTTATATTAGGTGTATTTGATGTAAAATAGTCTACACTTTTAGCTGGTAGGGGGAAGGGAGAGACTTCACTGAGGTTTGTAACTTACTAGAAATCTGTATTAGAAAGTGAAAACCAGACACCAAGTTGATGAAATGATTTAAAGTAATTTCATTGAAAAAGTATGCTCAACAAAATTAACACTGTTCACCTCCTATTCACAGATACATTCAGATACACTCAACATTTGAAGCAGATAGTTCTTTTGGGCCTGTTAGAATTCCTTTTATGGCAAGGAAAATATTACTGGAATAATAGCCATATCAGAGTAGCTGGGCTCAGCTATAAGGCTTCCTATAGAAACTGCTGGAGAAGGGTTTCCTAGATCAGTGGATGAAACCTGGGAGATAATAATTGCTCAGTGGACTGCTGTACCTGTTTTCTGGGACAATAGCTTATATATTTCTTTAGCAGCACAGTGCCCTTGCTCCACCTCTGGCCTGTTTCTCATGCAAACTATCTTTGTATAATCACAACCTTGAGGGAACCCCTGTTTGCTGGGTTGCTGAGGGACATGCTTTCTTATGTTACCTTTCCACATTGTGTGTCTTTACTGTAGATGGAGCTCTCCACAGTGGTCAAAGGTGAGAATATGGTTTATCCTAAAAGCCCTGTATCACCCATGCATCCATGGAGTCTAGGTTCAAGTGAAAAATAAAATGCAGGCCTCTCCAGCCTGATCAACAGCGAAAAGTAGTGATAGAGCCAATCCTTCCACCCGGAGGATAAGTCATTCCAGCTATCTCCTGTATGCCTGCTTAGGATGGGAGTCACCCTGTCCAATTTCAGACGTCCCTAGCTGTCTAAATCAAAGGTGATTATCCAGACTGCCTGTAGTGCCACCCTAAGATCAATATCTAAAATAACTGGGGTGAATTGCCCCCTGAAGGCTCCTCTCTCTTCCTGTTGACTAATACACAACTATGTTAGAGTATGCAACTCACTTTGAGATGTTTAAACTGAGGTGAGATAAGTAACACCCCTCCAGTAAGCGGTCTGAATACAGCTCTGTCATATTTCTATGGTCTGCATTACGTACCTCTAGAGTAGTAGACTCTACTCTAGGAATGGCTCATTACTTTCTTGAATTTATGGGCTGTATTGCTCCATTTTATTCAACATGATAAGTGGTCTGAGAACAAGCCTGTGCATCTACAAAAGACAAAAACCATTATTGCACTTTAGTCAGCAACCATATGACACAAAAGCATCAGCAACGCAAAGAACAGTGCAAGTTTGAAAAATGTGTGCAAAAACAGCGAGAGCATTGAAGTGTGACCCTGGGCAAACATTTCTTGTTGATCTTGCTTGGTGACCAGTCAGAATGGGAAATCATCTCTGTAATTCAGCAGCATAGGTTTACTTTTGCAAATAGTAGGAGAATTGAAAGCTTTGAAAGCTCCACAGGAGCCTGAATACTGCCAGGGTTCTTAACCTGTCTGAGAGGGAGGATCATCTGCAGCCTTGAACACACTAAGTATAGACAAGAGGTACATAAGCAGTCAAAGATAACACCACTTCATATCAAGAGCTGCTATCCAACCCTACAAAGGAATTTGAACAACTGCTAAGGATTTCTAAAGTCTGCACTTGATTACTGCAGGACTTCACATACCTCCTCCAAGTATTTATGATTCTTCCCTACAAATCAGTGATTTAAAGACACCTAAAATAATGATGTAAAAACTTTTCCAAGTATCTTAAATATAGAATTGCTATTAGATTTGCTCCTGTTTCGCAGATACATTCTTTGGCCCAAGCTATGTGTTTCAACACTCTCTCCTTACATCAAGGGCTCTTCAGGGCTTTTTCTATATGTGCTGAAAGACACTTCTTTACCTGAGGCTACCCTGCTAACTTTTTTGGGCACAAAGTATCTGGATAATTTGACCACGTGAGGCACACTCAGAAGATTTGGCAGATTGTCTCAACCATTTGGAGTTAACCAATAATAATGTCCCTGCTCCTAATCCTCCAGATTTCTTCTAAGTTCTACTGCTATTTGTTCTTAGTGAAAAGCATGGCATTAACTTGTTACAGCAATTTGATTTTCATTATCTAAGTAGGCTGCTGTGTCAGCAAAAAGCAGCAATTTGGAAAGGATGGAAAAGACTGCGAGTCATGGATGAATGAGTGATAGGTGGAGAAATAGAGGAAGACAGAAGAGGGTATGTTGAATGATTGAGAGAGCCTGGAAAAATAAGGTGAGGTCTGTGGTAATTAGTTAAGAAATATGGCTCTTTGTTTACATGGTTAAATAGGGGAAACCTGCCCTTTCCCTGTCACATATAACCTGTGCTTAGACAGCTGAAGTTCAGCCAGAAGCGTGCTGTTAAATAGTTTGTTTAGAAAAAGCTAGAGTACTGAGATCACTACAAGATCATGTCTAAGTCATTTGACAAGAAAAACTATGCAGCAAGGAATCGTCTACCACAAAGTGTCATTTTAAAATCTGCGTTTGAAATGCACTTCCTCTTACTGCAGGAAGAGGCCTGGAAGGTGGGGAAAAATCAATCAGCTACTTATGAGCCTTCCTTTAGCTATGATTACAATGCCTCAGGCATTGCTTTGGAGATACAAGGTTTCAAGAGACGATATTTAAATCAATATGGCCATGGAGCACAGCATGCTCTTGTTGGTATCTAATTAGCTCCAATTTAAACAATTTCTAAAATCTTTACATATTTTTCTATGTATAATCCAATACTCACTGAAAGAAATGGGGCTACACCTACTGTAGTAAATAAAATAAACCAAGGACTATTCTCTGGCTCTGATGCCAAGCAGTGTGGCACAGCTTATGTCCATATTGCTCAACTTTCTTCTTCCCCGAGAAGAGCAAGGGTGGCCACAACTAATTTGCCATTGGGATTGACACCCCATGGGTCTGACCCCTGAATGTTGCCTGGACATTGTTAGAGAGTGCCAGAACCAGACCATGGAGCATGCTAAAACTATGTGGGGTGATGCTGTTCCAGTGCTCCTCCTTATTTTATTAATACAGCGATATCCTGAGAGTCTTTTGATTGGCATCAATGGGTGAAAATCAGCCATCTACTTTGATGGCTTTGTAATCCCTTGAGATTCCGAGAGCATATTGCTTACCGGTAAAAGGGACCTCCATCTTAAAGGAGAAAAAGGAATTTAAAAGCTGCTTTGGGCATTTTGCCAGCTGCATAGCAACATCTGGTTGGCATTCAGAGGCTTCAGGGGCAGCTAATCCTGCTCTGAGCAGGATTAACATCCTTGTTTAAAATGTACTCTTAGTACGTATGGGTTTTGGTTGTCCAGAGCAGAGGGAAAGAGTGCAAGAAGGAGGGCTTGTGTGACTGTCAGATAGCGTTTCCATCCCCACTTTGTTCTCTGTGGCTTCAGTGCTTCACCTGATGGAACAAAGCAGCAGCATAGCTTCAGGAGCCTTGCCAAATACTCATTAAATATGGTGGGGATGACTGCCCGTCTCCTCTTTACTACACATTCTGCAAGTGAGAGCACTTAGCAGCATGGAAGTTATTTTCAGAAATACTGCTCTGCTTTCTCTAGCATAGGTGAGCAAGATTATATTTAGCATAGGTGCATTTAACCCCAGTTGCATTGTTTGTGAAACTATTTTCATGAAAGAAATACAAGATTTGTTTGGAGCCAGAATGTAGCAGAACTCATGGATGAGCTCCTACACAAAATTTCCTCAAGCTTTACATAGCTATTGGCACAGAAGTTAAACGCTCTTGACTCAAAGTACCTCTACTGATAGTGACCAGCTGATTTCTTGAAGACCAGCTCTGTTGTTAAAATCAGCTGTTGGAAATGACGGGACAACACAGAAGTTTGACACTGCTTTACAAGTTCTGGAAAACTTTGTGCTTTTAGTAGGTCCTCTTTGAAACTGGAGTGCTGTGAACTTCTGAGAAGCATTGCAAACTGTAGCCCATCCTATCCGGGATGCAAGGAGAATGGTCTCCTGGGGCTCCAGAGCATGGGACAATATGAAGACACAGGGAATCGCACACACACTTTACAGCTTGCCCCAGGCATCTTTATGAGGAACTCAAACAACTAAGTGCTTATTAATTAACAGAATGTTCTGAACATGGGAAGCACTCACATTTGTAAGCACAGTTTCTTCTAGAGTTACCGCTGTACTTCTGCATGTCACTGTGAGAGGCTGCTGCAAAACTGCTGCTTGAAATTGGATTGGCTTTGCTGAGGAGGCAGTTCAAATTATAGCTCAGCTGAGTGTTTGGCCTGGTGTGCTCAGATTTACAGGTATCACCAGGACTACCATATCCAGGTGTAATATTTGCATACTTGCATGCAGTATTTACATATTCAAGTACAGTATTTACATGTTCTTTATTTTGCATGTCGAGACTTTTGACAAATAAAGGAAACACTTCAAACTGTGTCTTTATTTTTGTTTCCTATGTCTCAGATTTTCCAGAAAAATAAGTTGCTACATCCCCCTCTTTCATCCCTGAAAAGGAGCAGGAAAACGAGTGGCTTTCCTGCAACAGCTGCTGCACCTGCTGTTTACAGTGAAGTTGGACCACAGCAAGGCTCCTTTTCTGGTCCACAACATTTCCTCCAGCAGTCAAAGCCGACACATCAAAGTGAAAGCTCTGAAGGAGAAAAACAATGTGACCTATTGTTCCAAGAAAACAAAATAAATCATTTGTAGGAAGGGAATAAAAGTTCCTAACTGGATATTTAAAACATTAACGTTAAGAAGAAGATTGCAAAGCAAAATATAAAGTAATGCGACGATGCTAGACACGGTACAATTTCTAGAATTTTACTGCACTGTCACTTGATATGTTCTAACAATAGGAAACAATGCATACAAGGTGTGCCATGATTCTTTGTAGATACACATCACAGCTCTAGATAAAAGGCAGTGTTGGAGCCTCTCATTTGCTTCTGTTTCCAGTTTTAAAAAGTCCTGAATTCTGAAATTCTTCAGTCTGATGAGGTTTGGACCTATTTTTATATTAGTGGTGTTTCTTCTTTTGTTCTTCTTCCTTTCTGTTGTTTGTTATTCTTACGATGGAAATACCTTGAGGTTCCCAGTGAGGGCCCCATTGTGCTAGACAATTACGCTGCACAAAGAAGTTATAATGTAAATAGAGAAACCAGTGTGTGGTAGAGGAAACAGAGACACAGACAGACGAGAATCAGCTTGCCTGTATTCGCCTCAAAGGTCAGAGGCAGAGGTGGTCAAAACCCAGGTTTGTGTTGCCCAGCTTGTAGTTCTTTTTCAGTAATGGAGGAAGCCAAATGAAGATGCTCTGTTGTTTCACCTGGATAAGAAGTATTACATTTTTTTCAAAAGCTTAAAATACAACTTGCTTTGCTGTGAGAAGGAGGTGTAGAAACATACCTGAAAGCCAACCAGGATTTCTTAAGAAACTAAATGCAATCTGGAAGATTGCCTGCCGTCATGAAATCATATTATCCAGAGGCACTTGGGTTACCTCCCCTCTCAGCATAATCAAATGAGTTTTGACCTTGTGACCTAGATGCAGGTAATAAAACCTTCAACTTTCTTCCAGCGGTGCTGCTGCAGCCATGCAGCTGTGGAATGGTGCACCTTGTTTCTTGTGATCCCAGGTGAGGTTCTGATCAGAAAACCCAAGGCACAGAAATCAAAGGCTAGTCCCTACTTTCGGGATGTTGTTTAGAGAGTCCTGTTGTCAGAGAAAAGGAGACAGCGCAGAAAATTCTGTCTAAAACTAGAGCTTCTCTGTGAGTTTACTTGGAAGAATCTGAAGTAGCAGATGGAGCACTGTGTATACTATAATTACCAAGTAACCAACTAAAATCAAAGTAAGCACAGTTGTTTAATGAGAAATGGAAATCCAGAACTTGACTCAGTTTCTTCCTGTTCTAACAAATGTCCGGAGGAAATTAATGAAACCTGCTAAAAATTTCATGAAGAAAATGGAACAACCCCACTGCCTTGGCTTAATGGCTTCCACACAAAAGGTTCAAAGGGTTGGTACATTCTGCTTACTGGGTTCACAGCGCCTGGGCCAGGTCTTCATAATACTCACAGGCTGAAAAGCTGTGTCTTGTGTTCTAACTTTAACAAATTGAACTGAAACATTTGCAAAACAAATACTGAAAGTAAAGGACTTCGGACTGATCAAGAGGCAAAAGCACAATTTATAGAGCTCTGTGTAGAGATAGCTAGTGAACTTTGATGGCCACTGAGAAGCAGGGGATCAGAGGGCTCAACTCGTTGCCTTCCCTCCACAGCCTTTACACTGATGAAACCATGAGCCAGAAGAACGCCAACAATTCTCAAAGATCAAGTATATATAATCCTACACTGCATAGCTTGATAAAAAAGCCTTCATAAAGAGGCCCCTATTTCTGTTACTGTGCCGTATTTGATCGCCTTGCGATTTAGGAACGTCTTTCTCGGACTATGCCTTACTCTTAGCAAAGCTAGAAATTTGGCTATACTTTCCCCTATTAATGTGAAGAATCATTACCAAATGTTTCAGAACTACTTATACAACTAGATCATTTTTCTTGCCGTAAAAAAGACCCATCTTTAGTAAAAGAATATAGAAATTTCTTCATAATGCAGCATGCATTTGTGCAATTCAAGCAGAATCTCTTGCAACTGAAGGCAAAAAACTACAACTAAATCCTATCTGACCCTAAGGTGGTTAGATATATTTTACCACCTAAGAACTGTGAAAGGGTTTGAGGGTCCACAGATGGTCTTTTTGCTGTATGTGTATCATGTTAGTACAGACAGGTGGGTGATATCTGTGGCTAAGACTCTACAGAAACACACCTAATAAAACTATAATACAGAAATTATTTCAAAGACACACAGTCATAGACAGGTGCACAACTCCCTTTGGTTTTCACTGAGGCTTAGGTACTCTTGTACACTTTATTCTAGTATCCCTCTCCCATTCAAAACGAGAGGTAAGGATTATGGACCTTAGCTGTACTCATAGACCAGACAAAAATACTGGGAATAGCCTATTCCAATACCTGAAAAAAAAAATCTTTACCTGGGGATGCCTTAAAAGAAACCTAAACTAAGACAGATGAATTCTGGTGAATCCGACTGAAGTGCTTTAAGGTATTACTGCCCTGCTGTCGTCTGTCGCTCTTGCAGCAGCTGCCCACATCTTCAGAAATTCAGCAAAAGGGGATGAGGACCTGCGGCCCGGCTGGTCCATTACAGAGATGAGCCTATTAACTGAGGGCATCTTTGTGGCAAAATGGGTTTACCTCTTTTTGTCCTGCTGCCCCACTGCCACCAGACAGGCAGCCAGCCACAAGCAGCTGGGGTACCAGCATTGCCAGCTGTGGGTCAGTCATAATCCCTCCTTCCTTCCTTCCTGTCTTTCTGTTTTTCTTCTTTTCTTCCTTCCTATCCTGTTCCTCTTTTTCCCTTTCCTTCCTTTATCTTTATCCCCCTCTTTCTCACTATCTTTCTTTCTTCCTTTCTCTCTTACTTTCCTGTCTCCCTTATCTTTCTGTCTTGCTTTCTCTTTCTTTCTTCCTTCACTGCAATTCAAGAGTTAGATCTCAACAGGAAATCCACCTCCATACTCCCACCAGCACCCTCCCAGACAATTAACAATTTGTTCCCTCTCCCCCTCCCCCACAACCTCTTTTTTTTTTTTGTTTTGTTTTGTTATTGTCAGCTGGTCTCTTGGATTAGGGTTTGCAGCTCTCTCTGGGCTCAGGAAGGCTTGGTAGCTTGGCAGGATTTCTTGCCAGATCACTGATCCTAATGTAAGTGCCAGAATCCTGCAGTTTGCATAATGCTAATTTGCTTTTCAGCCCAACTTGCCAACTCACATGCTGCTTAGCATATCAAGTAGCAGAAGGAATGCCATGTGCTCTACCCCGAGCGAGGAGGAGAGTAATTGGATAGATACCCACTACCTGAAATTGAAACTAATCTAACCAACCCCGGGTATAAACCTTAATGCACTGCTGAGCTTCTGGTAAGAGGTTATTAGACTGAAACTGTTTCAAGCCAATTAGTTCCTTATTCTCAAAGCTCTGATTGTGGAGTTTTCACTGTCATAATAAGGTTACAAATACTGCCTCATTACGGCAATATTCATTCGCTCAAACCTAGATCCCGCCGTCCTTACTCATTGTGAGTAAGGGTAGTCGAACTGGACCTTAATGCTTGTGTTAATGAAATGCTAGACATGTCAGGGTGGGGCGATACTGGGAGATATCACCACACCTAAGGGATGCTGCCAGTCATTGGGCTAGACGCCAAGTACCTTCCCTCGACTAGGCGTGGGGCTACCTCATTGTATTACCACACACTGAAGTGTCTTATTGCAATACTGGTTCTTTCAAAGCAAAACAAAACCAGGCTGCCTAGGAAAAAAAACCCCACCACCTCTGTTTTCATTCTAAGCTGCACCCACACTGATGCTAATATAACTGCCGTGTGAGTCCAAGAAGGTGGGACTCTTCTCTGAGTTCACCTGCATGTGTGGATACGTAATCTAAACAGATTGTCCAGGCTCTCTTGGAAGGAAACAAGTGGCTCAGAAGAACGATCCTTTCTGCATGAGACACCTGTCTTAGGAGAGGTGAGGTGGGCAGGGCTCTGAAGGTGCAATCTCTCCCTGAGCTGAAGGGCAGCCTAGACAAGAGGCTCTGAACCGGATCCTTTCAGTCAGCTGAAGTATACAGGGAGTGTACCTCAAACTTAGTGACAGAAATAGCGCCTGGTTTGCTTTCCAGCTGATCGCTTGATCACAGACAGGGACTGCGGTCATAACTCTTGCGCCAATTAGCTGATGCAACATTCCAAGCCCCTCAGCCAAGGACCATGTCTGTAAGACGCACCTCTTGACAGCTCCCAAGCAGCAATGAATAATAAGGGCGCCGCGAGAAGCGGCTTTGATTTTCTCTGTTTGGTCAGCAGGAAAGCAAGTGTCCTGGCCCAACAGGCCATGCAGACACCCTCCTGGGAATGCAGCTGACTGGTTTGTGCAATGGGCTCACTCACAGCTACTTGGTGAGCGCCCAGCGCCCAGCGAGCGGCACCTCAGCGTATGGGAAACGCTTCAGATGAGTGCTGAGCAGACAGTCTCTAATCTAGGAGGTGTGGAGATTAGAGGGAAATTGGGTAAGGAATGTACAATGAAGGCAATGAAATAAATTGGCCAAGTAAGATGTATGCAAGAAATAATGCCTGAATAGTATTGCTTTAATTTCTTGATCTTCTGTGCTTGGATGTGGTTTTGCTTGGAAAGTGGAGAGGTGAAATTCTGCCAAGTTTGTCCTGTATGATACCTTCCCCTGTGATCCTCTCCATTTTAATAAAGCTCCAAATGTGTGGAAGGGATAGGGCTGGAGGAATTCATTATGCCTTCATCAAAGCAATGGCTGTATATAGGGGAAACTGCAAAACATTTCCCATAAAGCACTATCGCTACAGAAAGGCTTGCTCTTTAGGAAAGGATCTTTTGGCAAAGGGCAGTGTCAAAAGATGATATATGTCCACTGGCCAGACCCTTCTTGCTTCAGGCTGATTTGGCCTGATCACTTGGGTTTGGAGGACCACAGGAAGATTAAAATTGTAACACTGATCAGGCACTGGAACAGACTGCCCAAGGAAGTGGTGGAGTCACCATCCCTGGAGGTGTTCAAAGAAAGTCTAGATGTGGCAATTTAGGACATGGTTTAGTAGGCATGGTGGTGTTACGTTGGTGGTTGGACTAAATGATCTTGGAGGTCTTTTCCAACCATAATGATTCTATGATTCTATGATCTAATGGACTGATGAAAGAGGAGCATCGTGAAGAGATCTCCACTCACTTTCTTAGGCCTTTTGAGGCCTGAGAAAAATCTCAAAATTTGCTTTTGCATTAGCGATGTGCACTTGCTGTCTCATGGGACAGGGCTGTTGAACTCTAGGCAAAGGTGCAAATTGCTCCCACTGTTGAGGACCATAATTTCATAGGAATCACTCTCTAAGTTACTGCCCACTTTTCCCTATTTAAGGCATGTGGTAGATGTATATGAAAAATATATGCTGGCTTTGAAGCAATTGGCTTCATTTGGATGTCTGGATTTACTAACCCTCCTCAGGTAGTACAGTAACGCATGTGCTTACGGGACTACATGATAGGGGAATTAGATCACAGAAAAAAACCTGACCAGCAGCTGGGGCCTGGGGAAGAAAAGTCTTAAAGAAAGTGTTCTAGTGTGGGAAAGTATGGGATCAGTGATAAACTTTTAGAAATCTCTGTGGTTAATTATGTTTCTGGTGAGTGTGAGGTTAAGAGAGAAGGAAACCCCATTCTGAACAGAAACTGATTTCTCAGGAATTGCTCTCAAAAGAAACAGTCACAGTGAAGCTGCATTTCCTTTCTTTATGCTTGCATACATTTCTTCTCTTTAGAGTCTCTGATTGTTCAGCTGAAGAGGGTGGTAATTGCCCACCCCAGTGATTCAGCATTCTGGGAACTTCCCAAAAGTGGTTTGAGTTGAGCTATGGTTTCTGCCAGCCTTTTCCAGCCTTAAAAAGTCCTTTTCTCCCTAAAATGGGCAAACTTCTTTTCTTTCTTAATTGAAAGACAGAAAGGATATTTAATTAACACTGGTGATAAACTGTGACTGTCTGATGTACGTAAATATGATTTTATTAGAGACCTAAAAATGCTACTTTTGTTATATTGCTTTCCTATTATATTTTACTTACTAGTGGCAAATATAGAGAGTATAGTAGTAGGTTACAAGGTGTTGTATTGTAGCTTAACAGTGAGGAAAATGAATCATTTTAACACAGCCAGAATATAAACACAGGAAAGAAAGTAACCCAAGAGTGGAAACTAACGAAAAGGAGAGGGTCAGTACAGTCAAAGATGTGTGTGAGTGAATTGTGAACAACTAAATCAGCCAGGCAAAGCACTACAGTGTTGACCATTCTCTGTTACCACCTTCTTAAATACCTTCTTACCTCCTACTTTATTTCTAGTGTCCCCAAGCTACTTACTACTGTAATATTTAAATAGTGATTATTTTCCTTTTATGTTTAGCTGTTAAAATCTTTCCTCTTCTGTGCTACGTGTGCACGTTAAAACTCAAGCTAGATAGCAGAAATTGAAAGAGGTTGTAAAACATTTTTCATTTTTCCTTTATTTTTAGGCTTGCTAGATCTCGTGGGTGTACATGTGTATGCATGTGTGTACGGCTAGCCTCTGGTACAAATTAAAGTAGCCACGCAGAAGGACACAAAAGGCGCTTGGCCAGGATGAAGGATCTGTCCCCATTGTTTCCTCGGAGTGTTGGATCCGACATCCTTTGGCTCATAATATATTTAATTAAAAAAAAATAAATCCTAGCAACCCGGAATTAAAACTATTGTTGTTGCTAGAAATTGAACGCGCGACAAACGAGAGAATGGGTGTCTAATGTGTTACGATTACTTTTCAGGATATTATAAGCTTTGCTCCCACTGAACCCAATGGGAAAATTCCCAGTGACGTCAGTGACACACAAATGAGTTCATAGCCCTTACTCAGGGTAGGTTCCCGTTGCAATCGGTATGTGTGGATAAGCAGAGAAAGAAATCCTGTTGGAATGAAAAAAAAAAAAAACCCCTTTCAAAGACTATCATCAGTGTGAGCAATCTCAGTAAAGTCCTAAAGACTGTTGTTAACAAACTGTGTTCTATTAAGTTTCCTGTAAAACAATGTGCTTTGAGGGGGAGGGGAAAGAAGCAGGGGGGGCATAATTGTCATTCCAGTGAATCAGCTACTCTGGGAATTTCCAAAAGGTGCGGTTAGCTCAGAATACTGCGGTGTTTGCCACATTTTTCCTTCCTAAGGCTAATCTTTGTAATTCAAATTAATTTGCAACCATTTAGTTTTGAATCTAGAGTTAATATAGTTGATTAAGCCCTATTATTCGTAAATCCACCGAAGGCACAGGCAATGGCAACAACTATAGAAAAAGTCTAGGTATTAAGTGGAACCCATTTATTACAAATTCTGAGATTTGCCAGACAGTTCAACACTCCAAATTTATCTGGCAAGAAAATTAGACTATCCAGATCACGGGTAGGAGATGAAGCCAGCACATCTGCAACATGAAAGTGCCACCAGGCAGCAGGGAGAACACAGAAAAGGGACTGATCAGACGAGTCCCTGCAGTGAATACCAGTTAGGAAAGGAGAATTTCAGGGAACCGGTCACATGGAAGGCATGCAAACAGCAACCCCAAATAGCCAGAGATTGCAGTGGCTTGTGCACCTCCCAAGTGGGAAAGATTCATACAGAAAACGGCAGTATTTTTCTTTCTACTGTGAATGTCTAACTTTTAAGAAAGGAATTATCTTCAGAAGTGTAGCAGGAGCAATATCTTAACTATTACCCACATATACTTGACTAAGAAACGACTATTGTTAGCGTCCAAGAAACATGGCAAATTCTTCCCAGCTGTATTATTGTATTATAATAATTTTCCATTACAGAGGTGACTGTTGCTCCAGGGCTGGGTATGTCAAGTAGCCAAGATGTGACTCTCCAGGCTCTGCCATGCACAATGCTAAGCACCTCATGCATGATGCTGACGTCTCTCTATGTTTATAGACTTCCCTGGGAGTTGAAGGCACTCAATACTGCCTGGGAGGAAGAGATCTGTGTGTGGCAGAAAATGTTAGCATATTAGGAAAGTAAATGGAGATGATTTAATGATGAGACTACTGCTTCTCATGCTGACCGGCATTGTTTCATTGTTTCCCTGTGTTCCCTCATCAGTCGGCATCTATCTTGTGCCCCATGGTGAGCATGGACCGCAAGCTCTCTGGGGCAGCCACGGAGCTTCGGCATGGTGGTCGTTCGGAGCGATAGCCAGGTGCCTCAATCACAGCAACCGCAAGCGCCTGCACTCCCGCAACGGCTGCTTCCTTCCTCCGTGCGATTGCTCAGCCTGCTCACATCTGTCAAACCTTTTGTAAGAGCTGTGTTGCTAGCAAGGGTTGTTTTGGGGCTGTTGGTTTTTTTTGGGTTGGTTTTTTTTTTAATTGTTTTGAAGGCTCTTTTTAGTTAAAAAGTGTTTGCCACCACGGTTAAGACATGGACTGGATTAAAGTTCAAAACCAGCTCACGTCAGCAAGTGGATGGAAATTGTTACCATCTGACAGCTGGTGGCCTGGAAGGAAAATGTAAAAGTCACTGCATGAAGGATTGGTTCAGGGCAGTGCCACAAGAAGTGACACGGCTTTGTTTTATATCCTGGGAGCGCAGCTCTCTGCTCCGCCTGAGTTGTGCTCAGGGGAAGCAGGCATGGAGACCAGCAAAACTCGGTGCACCTCTCTGGCTGCAGTGGCCAGGCCTTACAATGTATTAAACCTCTGCAGGAGAAGCTGTAGCTTGTGCCACTGGTGACGTGTGGCATGACAGTAGGGTGGCAGGCCTGGTTCAGGTAACCAAGACTTATCTGCTGCCTTTCAACCCCTTAAGTCCTTCTCCTAGCCCTTGTCTCAAGAACTTCAACCAGCAAACAACTGAAATAAAGAGAAAAAGTATTTTCTTTTCATCTCTGACTGCTTTAATAACGGGCCAGTTTTATTATTTGATATAAGAAAATGTCTCATACTAATTATTGTGCATTTAAATACCAGTTAGACTCCATTACAAAGTGCATGGTATGGATAAGACAGACCAGACAAAGGGTGCAGAACTAACTGACCCACCTGAGGTCACCCAGGGAATAATTGACAACACTAGGAATGGCACTGAGATTGCAGATTGCACATCGCAGATGCATGTCTTTTGGTCCCAGCGATGCCAGCTAAAGAAATTATTGCCTTGAACCTCTGATGTGCCATAGGGTCGTGCTGCCATCCAGAGGGACTCTGACAGGCTAGAGAAATGGGCTGACAGGAACCTCATCAAGTCCAACAAGGGGAAGTCCAAAGTCCTGCACCTGGGGAGGAACAACCCAGGTTATTCCCACGCACCGGTGCATGGGAGCTGACTAGCTGGAAAACAGCTTTGCAGAGCAGGACCTGAAGGTCTGGGTGGACACCAAGTTGAACATGAGCCAGCAATGTCACATTGCAAAAAAGAAGACAAACTGTGTCCCAGGCTGCATTGGGAGAAGGATTGCTGGCAGGTCGAGGGAGGTGATCCTTACCCTCCATTCAGCACTGCTGAGGCTGCACCCAGAGCACTGTCTCCAGTTCTGGGATCCTCAGTAAAAGAGAGGTGTGGGCATACTAGAGAGAGGCCAGCAAAGGGCCACTAAGATGATTAAGGGTCTGATGTAAGAAATGGCAAAGGCTCAAACAACACATCTTTGTCACTGCTAAAGACATCTCTAAGCAAAAGTGAGGACCAGAGCAGCTCTTCTATAAGGAAGGACTGAGAGAGCTGGGACTGTTCAGCCTGGAGAAGAGAAGGCTCAGGGGGATGTCATCAATGTTATAAATATCTGAAGGGAGGGAGCAAAGAGGATGGGATAAGGCTTTTATCAGTCACAGGACCAGAGGCAACGAGCACAAACTGAAACACAAGAGGTTCTGTCTGAACATCAGGGAACACTTTTTTTATTGTCGGGGTGACTGGGTGCTGGACCAGGTTGCCCAGAGGTGTTGTGGAGTCTCCCTCCTTGGCAATATTCAAAAGCCATCTGGACATTGTCCTGGGCAACCTTGCTCTATGTGGCCCTACTTGAGCAAGTGGTTGGACCAGATGACCTCCAGAGGTGCCTTCCAACCTCAGCCATGCTGTCATTCTTTGCTTCTGTGAACCTATACCTAGAAGCTATGCGGCACCTTTCACCTTGCCAGCATATATTACTGCCTTCCCAAAATAAGTAGCTGCAGATGTGAAGACCTCCCAATGAATCATAGAATGGTTTGGGTTCGAAGGGACCTTTAAAAGTCACCTAGTCCAACCCCCCTGCAAGAAGCAGGGACATCTTCAACTAGATCATGTTGCGCAGAGCCTCACCCAACCTGGTCTTGAACGTCTCCAGGGATGGGGCATTCACCACCTCTCTGGGCAACCTGTTCCAGTGTTCTACCACCCTCTTTGTAAAAAATGTTTTCCTTATGTCTAATCTAAATCTGCCGTCTCTTAGTTTAAAACCATTACCCCTTGTCCTATCGCTACAGGCCCTGCTAGAAAGTTTCTCCCCATCTTTCCTGTAGGCCCCCTTTAGGTACTAAAAGGCCGCAATAAGGTCTCCCCAGAGCCTTCTCTTCCCCACACTGAACAGCCCCAAGTCTCTCAGCCTGTCCTCATAGGAAAGGTGCTCCAGCCCTCTGATCATATTCATGGCCCTCCTTTGGACCCACTCCAGCTGGTCCATGCCTTTTCTATGCTGAGGGCTCCAGAGCTGGACACAGTAGTCCAGGTGGGATCCCACCAGAGTGGACTAGAATCGCCTCCCTTGACCTCCTGGCCAGGATGCAGTTGGTCTTCTAGGCTGCAAACGCACACTGGCACCTCACATCCAACTTTTCATCCACCACTCCCCCCAAGTCTTTCTTGGCAGAGCTGCTCCCAATTCCTTCATCCCCCAGCCTGTATTGGTATCAAGAGTTGACTCAACCCAGGTGCAGGATCTTGCACTTGGTCTTATTGAACCTCATGAGGTTCACATGGTCAAATATGAATTATGAATATGAATCACAGTGAGCTGTGTTACCTTAAACAGCACCTTTTTTGTTGATCCAGGTTATTTTCAATGAAACAATTTAAGGAATGAACATAAGAACATTTGAAGAGGCTGACAGAACAAGAAGTGGCTTCTGGAGGGAGGATGGTGGCCAGCAGCCAGAACTCGGCTGGATTCAGTTACCTGGTTATCTCTGTAACCAGTGCAGTTGCATTAGAAAGGCATATATGGGCTCAGTGCACTCACCTCTGAGCTGCTGTGTTAAACAAGTGCTAGGAAATGGAAGCCAGAAGAATGAGAGAGCCAACAAACTGCTGAAAAACTCAAGAACTTTCCAAATGAGCTAAGGAAAACAAACTTTAAGGCAATAATCTATAGTGACAGCATTTATTCCTGAATTAAAATATTTGGGGATGAAAGGGGTCAAATAAATCATTGCCTGTGGCTTCCTTACTGCAGAGGATGTGTTCAAATGTTCAAGAGTGAAGGTACAGGCAGCTTGCTTACATAATTAGGCAGATTACATAAAGTTAAAAAGCACAAACATGTAATTCAGGAGGAAATACATTTTCTTAGAGGAAAAGAGATGAATATGATAACCGAGAAAAGCACTTCATCCCGCATTAACTCCAAAGTGAAGTTCTTTGGAATCCAGATCACCTTTTAATGATGAAATAAGAAATACCATAGACTATTGGATCTGGTAACTGGCACATAGGGCCACTGTTTTATCATTGTTGTGCATTTTCTGTTCACAAATGTCTACAGGGTGCATGTTTACACAAGTCATACTTGCACTGAGTAAAGTAATCCCTGATTTTTGTGTGTGATCCACTCTTACAGAGGTTTCCATTCTGCATTGTTTACATATTTTGGGATACTCAATATTTCAAAAGGCAGGTCTCAGAATCTTAATCCTGAAGCCGACATAGCTTGTTGTGAGGTTTTTCTAACGAGATGAACAAAAATATCTGGCATCTCTCCCTTTGGATTTTAAATAATAAATTAATAATAAATACATATTAACTTATTCTCCTTGTGCTACCTTACCTTCTGCAAAATCTAATGTGTTGTTTCCAGATTTGTGTCAGTGTCAATCAGTAATGCCAAATAGGAAAGGCAGGTTTGTTGTCCAAAAAAGAAAAAAAAAGAAGACAAGACTGAACTCATAGCAGAAACCAAAAACGAAAACACATAATTTCTTCTCTGTGTATGATTTACTTTGTGGTGACTGAAGGTCATTGCTACCTGTAGGCTGCCTGCTGTTTTAATTCCATTTCTTGATGGGAAAAAAGTCTTTAAAAGTCATTATTTAACTTAGTAGTTACCTGTGTCTCCAGAAAGGCTGGAAACAAAAAATGTGAGTTTTTTTCTCTTGGACAGATATAAAACATCCCAGATATGGAAAAGGAGTCTTTCCCTCTGCTGTACCTTCTTCATATGTAAAGCAGGAGTCGGCACCTATGAACACTCATAAATGCACCAAGGATGATATTTTAAAATAAGAAAATATTTGAGTGTGACCTGCTAGGTATGTTTCTAGTCTAGAGGTGTAGTGAACACAGAATGCAAAAATCCATTGCTTTTTCTTGTTATTCTTATATTTACTAGGGTAGAGCCCAGGGGTAGTGATGCCTTGGCAGCTGGTGCAAAGCAGTGCCTGTGAGTACATAACAATTACCCTTCATGATATTATAAAATAGTACTGCAGGGTTCTTGTCTACTAAGGCTCTGAGGTCAGCTAGAGTGCAAGGCCACAATCTTTGAAAACATGGAGTAAGTAAGGGGAGAAAAAAATTATGTTGCTATCCCTCCCCTTTTACCCCATAGTTCATTGTTGAGGACAATCTCTCGGGAAGAACGATTTAGGTGGTGAAGTTTCATCTCTTTGAGGACCTAAATGCACGCTAGCTACCATGCAAACAGCCCTAAACATGAGAGTACTGGGACAGGTGGGTGACAGAGAAGTCTTCAACTTCATTTTATGGAAGATGTTTCTTGAAGTAAGTGTTCCTTGAGCAAGAGGTGGATAAAGCACACCTCCATTACCCAGTGCACTCACATGCAAAATGAGAGCCCTTAGCTTCATTCTTTGTTCCAATGATGTCATACCATTGTATAAGGTGTGATGAGCAGAACAGGCATAGAGGCCACCTTCCCATAACAAATGTCCCACCTCCAGGCTACGGAGTTATACTCGTGTTTATTCTCTCTCCTTTTCTCCCCCTTTTACAGAATCAAAGTTTGGGAAAGGTTGAGGATCTTTGCTAAAGATAAGGAAGCTCAGAGGCATCAACTGCTGGGAACATTCGTGGGAAGGCACCTACTCGAATTTCCTTAGAAGACTTACTCTAACCTTCTCTTACATCATTGCTCACTCATTACTAGACATAGCGGGGGGGAGGCATAACCCTTCTTCTGTTGGCCACATTTTGAGTGGTGAGTGATATTTCAGGTGTTTTCTAAAAGGCTGCTGCGTTGAGGATCTCAGAAGACAATCTTTGCCTGTCAATACCAAGAAAGCATAACACAGATAAGCTAAGGGCTGTTTACCGCTGAGTACATGCGTATCTGGAGGAATTCATTGCTGAAAACCTAGGGTTTTGGAAAGCCTTCAGGATTAGGTGATGGCTTACCAAGGGTGTTGGACGTTGGCAATTTTAGTCTCAGGTTTTTAAAGCCAAATTTGGACATAAAAATGCCCTTTCTCTTGTGGATTTAGCCTTCAGCTCTTCAGATTGGTTCAAAAGCCTCACCCAATGCATTCACATTGCTGAGATTTATTTTTGTGTTTATTTCTATTTTTATAAAGAGGATGTGAAATGTACATACAGGATGATAGTATTAATTTTCTTTCTGATTTTTAAAAAATGATGAAGACAACTTCATAAATGATGAAGATAAAATAATAGAGTGTCACTAATGTTATTAATTACAGTGAATGCCACAGGAGGATCCCCCGTGCAGAGTTCATTTTCTTTTGTTGTTAAATGAGTCTCAATGCTCATTATTGTTAAACTGTGGGAATAGACATGGATTGCTCACAAAACAGGCAGTCTGCGCTTTCTGCATAGTAGTGTTGCCCCTTTTTATATGTCCTTGACCTCACCTAATTCTGCTCTGTTCCGCCACTCGAAAACTGCAGAAGACCTTAACTCACTCTTTACAGAGCTTTTGATATGTGCAACTGTTAGGGGCCATAGAAGTGCAAACAATGATGTTGCTATTGTTGTCACAGAGGTGGTAAATGTTAACCACAGTCCAAATTAATATTTTAATTCTTCTTTGGAAGCAATTTGCCATACTCTTTCAAAGAAAACATCATCTTTTCTAAGTATTTAATTTCTATTATTCCTGGTCAGGCTGGAAATTCTTCAGTGGGGAACACTCTGTTTGCTTCATAAAGCCAAAAGACCAGTCACTTTAAGGGGCATTTTCTAATGCCCTTGACTATACAGTGGAGACAAGAGATACCCTTCAGCAAAGCCACAATTCCCCTCCCCACATGTCTGTCTTTACCAGTCACTTCCACGGTCAGTGCTCTCAGAGAATGGGTGTGAACTGCTCATGTCAAGCACCATCACTGGAATCTCCATGCAAACACAAGCACTACCTGGGCACCCGCACACAGTCCCAGAAACAAACAGGTACCAAAAACATCAGTGCCTCAGCAATACAGTACTGCACATTTTATGCAGCTCTGTTGCTATGGACCTGCTATTAGTGCACAGCTGTTACACCCTTTATGTCCTCCCTAAGCACTTGTATATCCTAATAACTTTTGTGGGGCTTTCTCTTTAAAGGCAATTATGGATACTCTAAGTAGAAATTTATCCACTGTAATGTTCCTAATATTTATTTAACCAAATAATTTCACTGCAAATACTGAAAACTGTTACTTGGGCTCTACACTTGAGCATGACTTCATTTGTCAGTAGACAACTCTTCTGCCTCCTCCTCCTTTTTTTCTGTGCTGAACATAGAACATAGTCCTTGTATATTTATATTTGCTAATCTTCCCTGAATCCTTTCCAATTAGCCTGCACATATTTTGTTCAAATGTGGTGCCCAGAGCAAAATCCAATGCCCTATATGAAGCCAGCCTTCTGTATCGTCTAGATACTGCTAAATGTTGGAATTAACACTGAGTTTTGCTCTGCAGCAAATTACAGGAAAGACTCAGAAATGTGGTAAGAGGATAATAATAAGGGTAGAATTAGAGCTTTCCCCACCTTCCATCTGCTTTGTAACTGGCTAAGCAAGACAGGAAAGATCAAGATGTCTCAGATTCATTTAATTTCCATGCCAAGTCAAGGGCATTAGTATTGCTGTCCTGCACAGCACAGGAATCCATTAACTGCTAAATCTCTCAGTCCCTCAGTTCATCTCTTTGCCCTCATGAGCCAGAGAGGGATGAAAATTAACTGGGATAGTCTCAATATCTGATTCTATATTGATAGTGATGCTCAGATCACAGACTTCTGAGTTTATAGGAGTCAGAGTCAGGACGAAATGTTTTCTTCAGTGTAAAGGTTTTCTAGATATATTTGGGAGGTTAGAGAAGAGGGAAGAGAAGTTTAGTCTCCACTGCAGCATCAGTGACTGGCTGCTGGCAGTAACTGGGGTAGCAGGTAGCCACAGCTGGCTGTTTCTCACCGTTTGGTAGGAAGGGTTTTCTTTTGCCTTATCAGAGGGACAACGGTTGCAAAGTTTTTCATCTTCCTTGTTAACATGTGGCATAGGCTGTTTGCTAGAATCATGAGAATCTTTGGACATTGGTGACACCTCATTCTTTCTTGTCCTCTGCCTGAGGGACGCAGCACTTCAGAGAAGAGAATGTGCTCTAGTACAGACCTATATTTACTATAGAGATATATAATAACCCTACTATAGAGTCTGGAGAGATTTCACCAGTCCTCTAGGCTCTAGAGAAAAAGAGAAGTGCGGTACAGTGTAATGTTATGTATGCTATGCTGTCTTACTCCCATCTAGACCTCTTTAAAAAAGGCCTCCTGAGTTGTCACAGGAGTATGTGGTAAAAGTAAGAAATTATTAAAAGGTAGATATGCTTAGGGAGGGTACTAAAAAGGAGTGGGAAATCTAGTATTTTGTTTAGTGTATTTTCATAGGCAAAAAGAGGAGCTGTGCTTTAAAGCCTTTTAGACCTAGCTTACCTAGTATTGTACTGTACATTCAAGATGTTAGACTTCCAATAGAGAGAGGCCAATTCCATCAGCCAATATTTGTTACAACCAGCTCAGAACTGACACAATTGTGTCCTCATGGTATAAAACCCAACTCATGACTTTAGCACTAAACAACTAACTGAACAAGAGCAGAGGGGTGCCATTACACAGCTTCCAAGTTGTAGTAAGGTCTGAGTTTCATTCGTGTATTTACTATTGCCTTGATTGTCTCCTTTAATAGAACCGCCGGAGGAGGAAATATACTCCAAAAGTACTGTGAGTAGCTGTTTGTGGTTATCTCACATCATCATTCCCAACTCAAAAAGTCACTCAGACAAATAATCCAAAAGAAATTTAATTTTAAAACACATAGACCCTTGACCACACAACTGGAACAGTTGACTCTCACATAACCTGAAAGTAACCCTACCTTGACCCACCAGCAGGTCTCTATCCTCTCCTGCTGCCAATAGCATTCCTGTTCCAGCTGAGGGGACTACATCAGACACAGAGATTCATCGCTGATGTAGAGAAGTTCCTCTGGTTGGGTCTGGGTTTCAACTACAGAGTAACCTGTCCCTGCCTTTAGGGTGTGTGCTAGATTATAATGGTTACATCCCTGTTCTGCCAAGCTGTGAAACCACAGCCTTTGTATGCTCCAAAGAATCGAGTGTATGAGGAATACGAGAACACAAACACTGTGCCTTGATGTTGCTTTTGCTCCTATCTTCTCAGGCAGTGAAATGAGTACCCAAGGATCTACAAAAGGATGGATCCAATGATCTATCCAGAACAAATGGTGCTACTGGCAGCATGAGTGTTTTATGATTGTACCACAAGTACCAACCATAGGGTGGTTTCCACTCTTGTTGATAATCAAGTTGGCTACATATGCTCTGTTTCCTGTGAGGAAACATCTTGCATTCCTTCTAGCCCTGGGGCAAACCCAACATGTAGGTGTGGTCAGAGAATTACGACTTCGGTGCTGCTGCAACACTCTTTCTTAGGGCAGATGTATATTGTACACAAAGGAAAAAAGCTGTATCTATGATAGCCAGAGTCTGCAAAGTTGCTCTGGAAGTGAGGCTGGTGAGAGATTTCGGGAAGCTAGTAGGGTGAGAGAGCCAGAATAGTGACCACCCTATGCATGGGTGCCTCCATCCAGCCCGTGCATAGGAGGTGGCATGGCTCTGGCACCCCAAGGCTTTTGCAGCCTATCAAGGGCCATAAGGACATCCTTGTCTTCTCCCTCACTGTGGGCCCAGGCCCACAGTTGCACTGTTAGTGCCCCACACCAAGCCCACTTTCCCCTCCTAAACTGGCCAGCATCTCCCTGTGCCCTGGCAAACTGGTCTTGTGGTAACGTTGTTGTACAGGGGCTGCCCAACTCACTGGTCCCTGAGAGTTATCCACAGCTCAGCCTCAGTCAGCTCTTTTGATTTATTGTCCCTTCAGTCAAATACTTCTGCCATGAGCATTAGCCTAACATTAACAAAATTTCTATTTCCATTCAGTTTTGTGTTGTGAACTGCATTTCTCTGGTAGGTATTTGTTTTTGCAATCATAGTGGTGAAACACATTTACTGGTTGTAGCAGTTACAGGAATTCTAAATAAATATCTGTCTTTGTTTAATTTCAGTAAATCGGGACATTTCACTAGCATCATAATAATAGGGATTTGGGGAGTACTATGTGTCCGTGAAATAATTCTTGAAGCCATTTATTCTTGCATCAATGCAAAAACCCTTCAGTTTGGGCTATTCCCAGAAGATAAGGGATCAGTTTTCTAAATGAGAGGATTTTATTTTTAATTTTTTTTTCCAGATTTTGCTCTGGGTTTTGTATCTGTTTTGTTTTTGCAACTTTGGTGTGTGAAAATATGTAATTGCAGTTTTGCACTGGATGTAACTGGTCCTATTTATAGTAGTTAGCCTTCCTAACTTCCAGGTTAGCTTCCATCTCCAAAAGGTACCAACAGTGCTGGTCTGACCAGTATCACCTTATCACTCCCTAGAAAAACATACAGATGTTGTATAGAGTGTAAGTGAGCCTGGTTTGGGTAATATTGTTACCCTGGCTTCCCATTTAAATTTACTTTTTATGTATTTCCAGATAGCGAGCTGACTCTGCCCAGATGTATCCCTTGTTAACCCTTCCAGCTGAATGAGAATGAATACATGTAACTGAGAGCTGAATTTAAGAGGACATGAAGGGGACTGTAAACTGGTGAAAACATAGGTTGTGTTTGCTTAGTGGTTTATCTTTAAAAAACATTACCTTCTTTGTGCTTCTTGCTGCAGTGATATGAAGGATGTTGATTTTATTCCATCATTTGATGCAGTCTTCTTTTAATTTTTTTTTAAAAAATATATTATTTAAAAAGTAATTTCAAATTATATTGCCAATATAAAAAAGCTACGCAGTTGTGAAATATTGTTTGGCAATGCTGATCATTTTCATAGACTGAGGCATTTCATTGATTTCATACATCTGAAATCCAGGGATTAGTTTCTGAGAAATTATTTCCCCACCACTCCCACTTTGATGGAAGGGATCTATTGTTTAGGGGGCATGTCTGAACATATGGGATGCCTGTTTCTGGGAGAACTCTATCATTCAAACGAGATGATATGAAAGGCAGAGTATGTCAGCTACAGCTGTGGAGGAGCAGATTGTAGCTAATGGATCCAGATTTTGCCAGGACTCATCTGGATAACTTGACTTTGCGTTCATCTGCTGCAAACAACAAATAATAACAACAAATTCCTGTCCATGTACCCTTGATTTGGAGTGTTTCTTAAATCTGCTGATGGAAATTTGTCTCCCAAACTCTTCTCAAAAGCAACTAAATTAATTACGTAATATTTTTCAGGACAACTATGATTCATAATGGTACAGAATATGGGCTTTATTATGTTGCTTTTATGTATGGGTATCTACCAGTGAAATCTATGAGGACTGTTCTGTGAGAAAAGTCCTCAGGACTCTGCCTAAGAAGTTGCATGTTTTAGGGTTGCAAATGGTGTATATTAATAGGAAAACTCAATTTGTTTTTCTCTTCATCCTTCAATAACACGTGAAGAAAACAACATGGTCTAAACCTAAGTACAGTACTCATGCTGGCCAACAACCCGTTATTGCGCCACACACAAAATTCCCATTGAGGTCAATGGAAGTGCCCTGAGCAGAGTGTCTCTTGGACAGAGCCCGGTTTTGTGTGCGTGTATATGTGCGTGCATGTGTGTGTGCACGCATGTTGAGTAATAATTTTCCACACCAGGAAAAAAAAAATAAATTAAAACTTTGTTGTCATGCTATCTTACAAGGAAGCTAGTTTCACCCACACAGAGTTGAAAGCACATACCACTCTGTTACAGCACATAAACACTGTTATCACGCTAGTTGCAGAAAGAGCACTGTCACTGGGACGTTTTATAGGCACAGGCTTTTATACTATTCAGCAAGCTATTGAAAATTAAAATGTAATTAGTGTAGCAAAACAATAGTTTGCATCTTTTAATTACTGCTCCATTTTTTTGACAGAATGTTTTAATTATTGTTTTTTCTTCTGTTCTGTTTTTATTGATTTGATGCCAGTTCAATTGTGTTACCAAGACCTCCCAGTACTCAATGAATTTACCTCAGGGGATTCTGCCTTCTTCATTGTTTTAAAATAAACCAGATCTCCAACTACCTACAAAACAAAATTAGAAGTGGAGGAGGAAAGAAAGAAATGCAGAAAGAATAGGAAAAAGAGAGAAAGAGACACATAAAGGGAAGGATGGAAGAAGGGAGGGCAGGAGGGTAGAAGAAAGGACAGAAAGAAGGAGAAGAGAGAGACACAGAAAGAAAAAGAGAGAGTGAAAGAAAGAAAGAAAGAAAGAAAGAAAAAGTAAAGAAAGAAAGGAAGGGAGAAAGAGAAAGAAGGAGGAAAAGCAAGAAGGAGCAACAGGGAGGTAATGAGAGAAAGGAATGAAAGAGGAAAAGAGAGAAGGAAAGAAAGGGAGAAAAAGAGAAAAAAAAGTCTGCTGTTATTACGTACCTGATTTTTTTTATATGTGTGTTTGTATATAACTGTTACTTAGCTGTATTATCAGGTTTGTTATTAGTTATTTGAGTTTAAAATGTTGTTCTGATATTTTGAAAAGCAGTAGGAGAACCCTACTCACAAAGAAATTACATCGATCAAAATTAATGTTAGATTCACAGTAGAAAGCACACCAAAAATTCTCACTTTGATAATTTTTTATACAGTCCCTTGGGGAAGAAAATACACGTCCTGAGAGGCCAGATTATGGTAGTGCTGTCATTCTCTGTGGGTGTGCATGCAGTCAATTTATTGCAGCCTTTCAGCTGTCAGAAAAGTGCAAAGTAAGTGGGAAATGACACAGAGCACTGATTTAGAACACTTTCATCTCTATATGGTCTGTTTTCGTTAGTGATCAAGAGAGAGGAAAGTAGTGGTTAGGCACTATCTATACTACAAAGCAAATGTTGCGGAGGCTATACAGCACATGGTCTTTTGAATGACTGTATACCTCTAACTAGAAACAAACAAACACACAAAGCACAAAGTATTTATTTGAGAGACTTAATAGCTCCTTCGCAGCCATTTTGTACATAACAGGAAGCAAACCATTCCAATTTCCAGTGTGCTTTATCCTGAACTATTATCACCCAAGGGGTTAGTTACCATCCAATTTGTCTTACTTTTTTTACTTATTACATATTTTTAAAATGTAACAAGTCTTGCTTACTTCTTGCATATTTGAGCCTTTATGAGGCAAGACATTATTTATTTACTCTGCTGTTATTTGATTACTTAATAAACAGCGCACAGAGGCAAACAACAAGAAACTCAAACCCAAGAAGACCGACACTGCATTTTCAATAGCAAGATCCCTTGGGAGCCAGGCTTTGGGATTTTCATAGCAGAAAAATGTGGTCATACCACTCAGAAGCATTGGCGGTGGCTGGGAGGGATTGGGAGGTGGTAGACATAAGCCCAAACAAGGAGGAACTAATGGAGAACCTGATGAAGCCAGGAGGATTAACACCTTATCTCTCCTGGGGATTCATAGTTTTGAGTGCCCTTCCTTTCATCAAACATCTGGTTGCCTTTCTTCAGGGAGGATGGCCTCCATTTGCCTCTCCCCAAGTAAGCAAAAAAGGTCCACTTTGCAACTTCTACTCTTTCAGAGAAAGAAAGACATGAGTCTTGCAGTTCACTGCTACTCCTCAGCACTGTCAGCCACTCCTGGGTTCAGGGGTTGGTACTGGACATGCCTTTAATTCCAAAGGTGTGAAATATTACCTTCAGTCAATTTGACAAGCATTTTTCTTCCAGAATTTAGCATTCAAATCCACAAATACTGTCAGCCAGTGCCACACAAAGATTGGGCAGAGAGTAGGACCTGCTGCTTTTAATTCTTTTTTAACCTTTGCTAAACTGACATTCTTTAAATTGCTGCTTAACTTCCCTCTTCAACATCACCAGTTGTTGGGGTTTTGCTTGTTTCCTTGTTTCTTCTCACTGGCATGGTGGAATAGCCATGTCACAGTGATGCACCGGTCCTGGTGATGTCATGTCACAGCACGGCAGGCAGCCACCAGCTCCTGGAGCTAGTCCAGGTGATGTTGTGGCCTTGTCACAGCAGGTAGATTGGTGGTGGTTTGTGACATGGCCAGCCCTGGATGGATATAAAAAGGGTTGCACCAGCCCAGGCTGACAGGTAGCCTGGGGAGTGAGGGCAGGGAGGAGAGGGCAAGGAGGCAGGGACTGCCCCATGGCAACAGAGAAGGGTGCTACCATTGTTCATTCTCCTGTCTTTGACAGCCACAACCCTGGAGAGGGACACAACCAAGTCACAATGCAGTCCTCTGCTTCCTCTACCGCTCAGCTGGAAAGTGTAGCAACTTTCTGCAAGGACATTGACCTAAGGATAAGGAAACCCATGCAGCCCCAATCTGTACTCTGTCATGATCCTGCGGGCAGCTGGAAGGTCCCCACAGCTGTAGACAAAGGGAGCTCCACATTACCCACCTTCTCTGCATGAAACTTCTCTGTGTGCAACCTCCTTACAAAAATGTGAGGGAAAACTGGAGTTTACTTCACCAAGAAGACAAATCCTAAGCTTCACCAGGATTGTTTGTAACAAATAAATATCTAAATAAAATTCATAAGCATTAAACATATGTATTGAGTGTCACTATGAATTACATGGTAGCATAAAAATTTTGGCCTTCGCTCTTTTCTGCTGATTTTCTAGATGTTCTCCCAGAGTGTGACTGAAATTTATTAATATTCATTATTGAAACTTCAGGATATATTTAAACTTCTTGACTTTTCTATGCATAAAATATTGAAGTATCAACTTAGAGGCTGCTTTTGCACATACATCTGGAGTTAATATCTTTCTGAAGAACCCCCTATACCTCACTCTGGACATTTGTAATATAGAGGTCTACATCTGAGGCCAGGCTCCCTTTATAGTCAGTGGAAAGAAATACTCACAGGAGATGATTCATCGGACCTATTTTAGATATCTATGTGAGGACAAGATTAACCGTGCCCTAGAAGTATCTATTTCCACTTCATTGTCTGTGGAGAACTTGCTGCATGGCAAACATTTTAAAATGGATGTAATGAATCCTCATCTTAATGCGAAGACCAGTTTTCCTGAGAAATCCCATACTACTATTTGCCTTTGCTCCCTACCAACACCACCAGCTTATCACTGTGAAGCTCAAAAGTTGTAGATCAACATCTTGATAGCAACATCCCTGGATTTCTATTCATGTGTGAGGCTTTGCCCCCATCTGCCCCATAGGCTTGAGATACAAATGCTGTGGCTGTGGAGCTCCATGTAGGAGAGTTTTTACAGTGCAGGAAGATGGAGGAGCTCCTCCACGGCCTGCATACCTTTATAGCTCACCCATGTGTGTGTGTACAACCTTTGGACCTATGTATCACCCTTCCACAGGCCATGAGATTGTAGTGATAAGCTTGTCTCCTTTCCCCCTTCAATTCACAGCTCCAGGGATTATATCTTTAGGAATCGGCATGCTGCTTATGCCACCCTTCTGTGCGGAGTCCTCGCATTTTGAATCCTGTGCCTCAGTCCACTGGGACCATGAACTCCCTCAGGAGCCAGAACATAGATTGTTGTCATGAGGTACTTCTGAAGAGTATGAAGCTTTTACACATAGAGTCCCTGCACCAAATGGTTTATGTGGTAAGAAGCCAGAGAAGGTGGAGTAAAAGAAATCACAACATTCCAAAGTTTCAATATTAATTTGCAGGTGTGAAGAGGGTAAAACTGGAGTGAGGGAGGAAAAAAAAAAGAAGTATTATTAGAAATAATCCCTTAAGTGTCTTTTTTTTCAGACGAGACTCACTCACATTTAGCAGAGTATAAGCAAGAGTTCCCCAATATTAAGCCTCACAGTACTGTGTTTGGCTTTGTATCATTAGCAAGACAACCTAACTGGCTCCCTCCAACAAATTGTGGTGTTTCTGGCTGGAGGTTTGCTCAGCAGTTCAGATTGACTCTGATGTTTATTCTCAGGCAGGCTGTTGTGAAATTGTTATGCTGTGAACAGAAGTGCTGGAGAAACTGTGGGACATTAATCTGCACAATACTATTGTCATAAGTAGGCCCTGACCCTGTGGTCTGCTCAAGACAGGCAGACCCCTGCGCTAGGGCAAAACATGATGCAGGCTGGAGGTCTTACACAAGCGGCACAGCAAGGATGAGCTTTCATTTCCGATTACAATTTCACAAAAGTTTGTTTGTTGTTCTCTTTCCCAGAGAGCTGTATTTGGCAATCCATGGACCAGCACACCAGGACTCCAACAAGATGGTGTGATAGTGGCCAGGCTTTTTTTTTTTTTTGAGAAATGGAAGCTCTGGTGTAGGGTACTCCTCCTTCCCCAGAATCTTCAGTATAGTCATCTTTCCTCTCATGAATGGCAGTCTGGCAGCACCCCTTGCCTTGCCAGCAGTTGGTAAGGCTCAACTTGCTTAGGAAGGACAGCCATCGTATTTTCTTCCTCCATCCCGCACAGTGTTCCCAGAGTAGGTTGTGTCAGCAGCATCTCAGAACGGTAAAACTTGGAGTAAATACCTCCTGGAGATGGAGGGAAAGAGTTGCAGCTCTAGAATGATTGATTTAGGCTATCTGCTGACACAGGAAAGCATATCTGCATCAACATCATAGGCTGTTCACATCTCCAAAGTGTTTTATTGAGCTGTAAAAGGTAGAAAAGCATTCAGAAACAAGCCTGAGCCTGATGTAATTGGATGGTCCCAAAGCTGGAGTCCTGAATAAGAGCAGCTTGCTTAAATTCAGCCCCAGTTTCCCCTTCACATGAAATCAATCATATCCTTGCTATATTACAATAAAACTTATGTGTCTTCATGTAGGTATGTCTAAAGCCTCCAGCATTTTCCTTCCTACCTCCACCTATTTCTATGCCTCTAGTTCTTCATATTTTCTGCAGAGGGAGTGCCTGATGTTTGGGAAATACTGGAATAAACTAAAATGGGGTTTGTATAATGCTTATTCTTGTCATGTGTGTTTTTCCCTTCTCCAAGTTTATGAAGGCCAGACCAGGATTAAAAGACTTAACTTTGCATTCCTAAAAGCAGTGCAAAACTTTCCAGCCAAATTAGCTAGCAATTCCTTTTCAGATATCATGAACATAAAAATATGTTTTAGAAGAAGAATAATTTCTGGACAGCTCAGGTGAGGAGTAGCAACTTGATAGCAGTGCAAATAGCTCTCAAGCTCATTTAATTTATTGGAAACACATGAAATGAACACTCACCAGGCAGAGCTGCCTACTTTTGGACAAACAAACAATCTGTCTTTTTTGCATTCTCCTTATGTTTGTTATTTAGACTCTGTCATGGCATTCAAATAGACATCAAATACTTGGGGTCAATAGGAAGGACACAAAAAGCAATTATGTGCAAGTACCATCTAACCTCTCCTAGAACCAAACAGCGATGTGAGATGAAATCTGCAATTCCTGGCTGGGCAGTCATTTAAAATAAGTGAATACATTATTATATTGTATTAGTAAGTTAAAAAGAGTCCTGGATACGCAAGTGGCATTTCCTCTGCTCATTCCTCACAGCTCCTCCACAGATGCCTGATGCTCAGTACAGTATTTCTGTCCTGTGTAAGTGTTTTCACGACTCACACTGCTGTGAGGAACCTACCCATGAGGAACTGAGACACATAAGGCTGGAGAGAGGCTACTCGAGGTGCGATCCAGACATTCAGGCACTCAACACAAGGCGGGCAGGGGTGCCTTACAGTGAGTTTGAAACGCACCTGCACACCAAACAGGGAGCACCTGAGAGCTGCCCCATAAGAAACACTTGGGTATAGGATGACTCTGTAACTCTACCTCGGCACCATCCTGCAGAAGATAGGTGCCAAGCTGCCACAGAAACTTGCAAAGTCTGCTTTAAAGCATAAGCCCTGAGCTCCTAAAAAGTGCAGTCCCCGGTGTCTGTCTTCAGGGCAGACAGTCTAAGCTGCAACAAGAAATTTTTTACACTGAGGGTGGTGAAACACTGGAACAGGTTGCCCAGAGAGGTGGTGGATGCCCCAGTCCCTGGAAACATTCAAGGCCAGGTTGGATGCGGCTCTGAGCAACCTGATCTGGTTGGAGATGTCCCTACTCCTTGCAGGGGGGTTGGACTAGATGGCCTTTGGAGGTCCCTTCCAACCCAAACTATTCTATGATTCTACAATTCTAAATTGCCCTGAATGGCTGACGAGCCTTCCCATGCCTTGCAGCAGCCCCGTGCCACTGGGTACTCAAGGGGTACCAGGAGGATGGAGCCTGCCACAGAGCTCAGCTTTTTTTCCCCATGTTTGCATGTGGCAGTTATTTAAGTCTTTGATTGAAACAATCAGCTTGTCCAGGGCTCAGCTATGATCCTCTGCCTCCACAAACAGCCCTGGTACTTCAAAGGGATGGCTGATATGAGTCAATCTCTTGTGGGCCCAAAATCTTAAAGAGCTGGTTGCTCTTTTTTTTTCTTCCTTTCCCTTCTCTCGTGTGGAGAAGACAGAAACTGAGGAGCAAACTCTGTGCTGGAGGCAGGGAGGAGAGGCCTGGCGTAGCAAGCCAGGTGACCCACTGGCCCTCTCCCATCGGCGGTGGCCCAGCCTGCGCACCTCCAAGTCAACCGCTGCCGCCTCCCTCTCCCAAAAGGTACTTGGCACAGAGCAGCTCTTTATAGTGACCCAAGCCCAGAAGGACTGGGAGGCCACAGACCCTGCTTCTTCTAAGGCCCTCCATGTGACAATCCAGAGGGCCCGCAGCCCTCCGACAGCTAAAACACCGGCTGCCCCAGGCGGTGTTTCACCATCGTTAATCCTTATGAAGTGCCTGAACCTGAGCTTCATCCCATGCAGGCACATCTCTGCATTTCCATCAAACTAGCCTGAGCACATGATACCACATTTATACTGTTTTATGCTGGCTTTCTCCTGGCTGTGGGAGCACAGATAACACCAAGTCTGGAGCAAGGCCTGCTGATAAAAAGTCAAGCCATCAGAAAATGTTACCGCATTTAGGCTGGAGCCCTAAGGCTATATTTACTGTACAGCTGAACTGCAGCCTTGGCCTAAACTTGCCACCCCAAGCTGCCTCCTCATTTGGCAGTGGGAAATACACACTTCTGGAAAGCTGTTCTCATCCTAAAAGACATTTCTGAGAAACAGGAGGCAAAGCACCTCCTAAAGGTGCTGCTGTTTATGAAGAAGCTCCAAGTGATTAGCTCAGCCTGGGACAACCAACTTTCAGACAGCCGAATCCAGCTGAGGGGAGGTCCCCTGGAACGCTAAACAAACGCATTCTAGTGCAGGGCAGCCTTCATACCTAGCTTGATACATTTGCTTTTCGTTGTTACCAGACTCCTGGATGACCACTGAAGACAATATCAAAACCAAAAATATCAGCATGCACTGCTGATTTCTGATATGGAAAGTGTTTTTTGTTCACTTTAAGTGATCTGTTTGGACTCATTCTTAGTCTTCCATTACTGGTGGGATTTGTAAAGATTGTTTCCGAAGTGAGTAATGAGGAAAATAGTCCTTGCCAGTATCCCTTGTGGGAGATGTTGGCATAAATTATTCTGTTCATGAGCAAATTAAGTAGCCACTGTTCCTCTGTGTTCTGAACATCTTTTGCATTCAGCATCACGAACAAAATGTGTGAGTACAGGTTGTACTTCTCATCTCCAATATAAATGTTTTTTTTTTCCTTATGGTAAGCACACAGCAGAAATTGATTGTAATTAAGGAGAGAGAAATTGGCAGCAGCCTCAGCTCTTGCTTGGATCCATTTTCAATAACTCAAAGCTTGTCAAGATCTGTTTTCAACTCTGAGAATGATCTGAGAATGCTTGAAATGCCTCCTTTGCCGTCTATTCTGTGGGTTTCAATACTTGCTTTTTTTTTATTTGACTGCAGTAGGGTGCCAATATCAAGACAACTTTTCTCCTTTTGCTGAGTTGTGGGGCAGGAATTTGAGTGGGTGAGGTCTGAGGAGACATTGTTTAGCCTTGCAGTTTTGAAACTGTCTTCCTTAGATCTTTACTTTTCCCTTCATGTGTTTCCATTCACACCTGAATCATTCATTATACTGGCAAGCTGGGAAGATCTCTCTCTTCTTCAAGGTAACCACACATTTCTGAAGTAAATTACAGGTGTGGAGATTATAGAAATTTGTCGTCTAGGCACACACCCTGGCTCCTTTCCTTTTCCAAAGCATGTAATAATGATTTGTTTTTCTTTTTTTTCTCCATAGCTAATGTATGCCTAATGTGGGAACAGTTGTTTTCTTTGTTTTGATGGAACATTAAAGCAGGCTGTGTAGCAAGGGAGGAAGTCTAAGAAGTGGCATTTTACCTTTAAACACAGCTTTGAAAATAAGTGGCAAGTCAGTGATCGTGCTGCATTGGTGTAATTGCCTTTGTGATTTCCTGCTGGACCGTCAGCTTAGACATAGATTAAGCATAGGACAAAAGCCCAGAAGTCCCTTTTGAATTTTGGACTTGACTGTCAATGTTCAGGGTCACCTCTCCTTTCCCTGTGATGTTTTCAACCCAAGATCTGAGTCCACTCTAAGAAAGGACAAATAGCCATGCTATATTGACCCAAAGTGACAGCAAAAATAGCTAACTAGCTGCTTTTATGATGCTGAAGCCATGAAATATGTTCTACCACTCAAACGTGCTACAGAAGGATTCTGGTAGGATTGGAGAATGAAAACATGATGTCTCATTGAGAAATATTCATGTTCTCAGTTATCATTCTCTTCTGTTTCCCAGACATTAGTGTCCCATGCATGAAGAGATGGTCAAGATCCAACCCACTAATTTAAGTACAATACAAAGCAGAGAAGGCAAAGCACCTGTTGGAGATGTCTCCACAGAAGTAGATGAGCTGTACAACTGCTAGATAATGAGAAACTGGGGTGTAGTGGCAGGGCTACTTAGATCTTGAGAAAATATTAAGTGTTTGCAACCAAGTCTTGCTCATAGTCACTTGCAAGCAATAGCAGAAAGAATTGGTCCACCAGCTCGCTCTCAGTCCTCTCTGTCAGACCTGACCTCAGCAGATAAGAGTATGACATGAAGGATGAGGGCCAGGGCAATGAGAGAGGGAAACAAAACATGAGATTGAGGAGAACCCTTGACACAGAAAGTTTCAGAGAGAAAGTTTTGTCTCATTTTGTTCTCCACAGGAAAAAAAAAAATGGAGAAAAGGGAAACAGAAAAGTGAAAGAAGCATCCAAGTTAGACATAGTAAAAAAGCAGTTCTCTTCTACATTTTTTTTCTCATCAAATTTATTAAGTGAATAAAAAGATTTAGGTGCAGTTTTATTTGGGGAAACACGTTGTCTCTGGAAAAAAAAATGCTTTCCCAAAGGACAAATTTAAAGATTATCACATGGTCTGTTGTAAGAATGTGGTGGAAAATGGTGAATATACTGCAATTAAAAAAGACAGCTGAAACAGGCAAAGACAAGATAAGTCTGTGACCAGGACATTCAGGAAGAAAGGCACTGCTACGCTATGAGGCTGGTGATGAAAATCATGTATACAAGCCACATCCTCTGCAGCTATGCTTCTGGAAACCCCAAACTGTGGTACCTGGGAACAGGCAAACTCTGAACAGCCAGCAGCAAAACCTTTGCTAGCAAATTAGTCCCAAGCCTTTGTTACAACAAAATCAAATGAGATATTTGAAGCGTAGATGTAAAAGGGCATATAGTATGTGGCACACTTCAGTTCTTTACTTCAGCAAATAATTATTTCAAATCCTTTATTCCAGAAAATGGACCTTTCAAATCCTTCCTTTGGAGCATCTGTGATGACCTAGATGCATTTGCTAATTGCTATGTAATGGGCTAAATGTGTTTATTAGGTTAAGTTCATTTAACAGGGGGGAAATAAAGGCTATTAAATTTTTTGTAGCCAGGAATGAAAATTGCAGGTTTTTTTTTTCCTCTGCTCTCTCTGCAGTGATAAATTCCAGAAAATACATCTCCGTTCCCTCCAGTCTGAGCTATCTACAGATGCATGTTTTCTTTCTATAACCAGCTGCAGTTAATTGTGTCAGTGCCGCCTCTACTGCTGCACATGAAAAAGAAACCTGTAATTTATTGCAACAGACCATACTATTTCTGCTGTACATCTTGCCCATTCTGTGATTCCAGCAAACGGATTTCTCATGGTAAATTGGCAGTTCAGAAGTGGAAAACAACCTTGCTCAGCAGAAAGCTTTCAAAAACTCCTCCATATGTTCTGTCCAGATATTGATAAAAGAACAAACAGAAAACATATTGTTTATCTGTAGGACCATGATTTCCCCATCAGCCAAAGAAATACTGAGTCAAATTCATGCCTCGTACCTCTGTTGGAGCCAACACAAGTCCAGCACTCACAATAATGACCCATTCATTTTATTATTGCTTGAATGGCAACATGGAGCCTTGAAAAACATACACAGGTGAGGTGGTGCAAACTAGTGTCAAAATCAGTGGAGCTGTGCCAGTTTATTCCAGCAACAGATCTGGCTCCACTCTCTGCCTCAGGGAATTTATGAATCATAATGTAACTCTAAGTAGATCTAGTGGCTGTAAAATTCAATCCTGTCTTTAATAGCAGCGAGGCAGGAGAAGGCGAAAGGTGAGTCCTAACCTACTTTTGAAAGGGTCATGTCAAGGGCATGGAAAAAAGCCTTTTAATTGTTCTTACAGCTCTGGGGAATGAGACTGTAATGAAAGGCAGTAAAATCTTAATCACAACTGCATTGCTGGAGTTAGGAATTAAATATGATTTTGCCTAAACCTGTAGTTTAACAATATGAAGGCTTCAGGGACTACGCGGGTGCAAAGACCTCCCTTCCCCTTCCTCTGTTATCAACACCATCGACATCTAGGTACTAATGCTCACATAACTACGTGTGGGGCTGCGTTGTGAGCTGGATCAAGTTACCGCTCCAGGTTAAAAATAACCCGGAAAAAATAAACTAATTAATAAGCTCACAGTATGCACACTTAATAGCAGAGGTTAGCGTTTGCAAAATGCTGGGAGAGTCTCACACGACTGGCATTATATAAGTGCAAAGCACTTAGTAATTCCCAGCTATTACTAGGTAGTGTTGCTATTTATTACCAGGGTTCAGCCTCTTGTTTGCATCTCGGTATACATCAAAAGGACTTCACGCGCAGGCTGTGCGGCCAGGTGCTTGGATCGCAGCTCTGCCTCCTTCACTCACTGAGGCTGGCTCAGCTCAGACTTCCCTGTGGCCCAGCCACAACTGCTCACTCCAGTTCGGCAGCTGTAGAGGCTGAAGCCTCAAGTGTTAATTGCTGTATTACATTAATGTGAAACTAGAGGGATGGAGTGGAAAATCACAGCCATTGTCTTTTCATTTACCCTAATTGACCAAGAGACAGTAAAAGAGTGGCCTGGAGAAAGCCTCTTCTTATAACACATTGGCACTAATTAGGAATTTTAACAGAGGGTTTTAAAAAATTCTTTACATCCCCTTAGTAATCTAGCTTCAAAGCTATCACTGAGAGAGGGTTTTGTACCATTTAGGTAGTAAGCAGCAAAAGGCAGACGTCACAGTTGTGCGGCTCAAGGTAGGCAGCAAGTCTGCAGCTGACTCTGGAGAAGACCCAGCATTGTCAATGGCCACAGCCATGCCCAAACCATGAGGGTGTTGTCCCTTCATATGCTGTATCTGGATCAAAGAGCAGAGGGAAAACAGACTTCCTATGAAACAGAGCAAAGTTTGTGGCTTGTACTGTGTCACCATAGCCCAGAGAGTTACACTGCTTGGTGATACATCCAAGAACTGCTCTTCAGACTAGAGGGATGTTCTTCCTTTGGACATGGATCACTAGAGAATAGTTTTGCATTTAAAGAGAGAATCATGAAAAATGTGATATGTGACTTCGTTGTTGTTTGTCTTCCTCTGTATATATTTTCCCCCACATTACCTTAGGATTAAACTCTGTAAGTTTACTGAGGCAAGATCCCATTAGCTTCAATGGGAAGGGTTTTGTTTCTTTTCTTTCAAATACAGACTGAAGGTTTCTGTTTTGGTTCCTGCAGCAAGAAGTAACTGGGCACAGTGCACTTCATCACTTTGCCGTGATCCATTACTGTCCTCGTTCTCCAGCCACACAGCTGGATGAAGGAAAAGTGGAGAGAAAGAGACTTCCCTTGCTCTGATGCTAAACATTTCACCCATGTAGGCCTAGAGGGAAAATAGGCTCTGTGCAAAGCTGACAGCTACTTCTCTCATGGAGCAATGGGAAGGCAGCACCAGTGGCCTGTGGCTTTGGGCTGGGAATGGGCTTTGCAGACAGGATGTGCTCTTGAGCTTGCAGCCCTCGGTTTCAAGGTGGCCTTAAACACACATAAATATTCCCTTCTAACGTGTTACACCTCAGCAAACACAACCGCTAATGTGACTCATTGAGTAAAGTATCAAAGCAGCATACAAGCAAAGAGACCACATACTAGTAGAAACCAAGTTAGATGTCGTTTCAACTATGTATTTTGCGCTGTTGCTAATGTATTTTATGCCCTGGTGCATGTCCACGTCTTGTGCGTGCCACAATTAAGTACGCAGTTCTGCCATGCAACATTTGCTCTTCTAAGAAAACGTGAAGAGAATGATAGGAGGGCTATGTTTACAGTCTGTAGCCCAGCAGACTGCCTACTTACTGCATGCTAGGCTTTTCAAACAAGCCCTAGGGACAGGCTGCAATTACAGCTCCTCCTTTGCAGTAACACACTGCACATTTTTTTCCTTAACAGATTTCTTTCTTTTAAGGAGGTTTATAACAGGGAAGGTTGAATTCAAAGCTGCTGACTTAACCAACACAGAGGAAGTTGTAGGCCATAGTAGATTCTCAAGTTATGTCAGGTAAAAGCAAACCTGAGTTGGTCTTATGTCAAGGCCTACCAAGCATTTTTTACTATTTTCAGGGTGTAGTTACATGAATATTTTCTTCAGCATTCTGTCCAGTACAGGAAGTTCCCACACTCTTCTCCTGTCCCACCTGTCTGTCCCTGTCCCTGTGCTGCTCTTGGCCTTCTCCTCAGTGCCAACCGGCAACGAAAGCGCCAATGCAACTTGCTAGGGGCTGATGCTGTAGAGAGAATCCTAGCAATGACCCTGATTAAAAAATTCAATCCTCCATACACTGTGTTCTCAGGAGTGTGTGCAGGCCAAACTGAAATACCTCTGGATAGAAAAAGCCTGAAAGAGGTGGAATTCTAGTAGAGGTTCATGTTCTTACTGGTAGCATGAAGGTGGATGAGAGAAGCGTGACCAATGGCACATTTAGAGATGCTGAATTTGATTCTACATAACCACAAAGCTAATGTTATTCATTTGGCATTAAACCAATTAATATGACTAGGAAGCACACAGATTTCTAAGATAGCCACCCTCTCAAATTTACATTTCAGATTATTATTAATTTTGCTGTGTGTATGTAACTCTGGATATGCTCCAGAGTGTGCTGTGACTTGTGTAAGGGTCTTTACTCTGCACAATATTAATACCTTTAAGGAATTATTCTTATAACCTGTAAAATAACTAATGTTTTGTAAAGATAGAAAAAATAATGCAAAAAGGTGGCTAAAAGGTTTGTATGACCCAGGGTAAATATGGTGATGATTATGCATGGAATATAAATAACCTGTATAAAGCGTACCAATACACAAAATGCATATTTTTCTTTAAAGAGAGATGAAGAAACTATTTACTACCTTATTAAATCAAAAGAAATATGTAATTAAAAAGCAATCACTAGCTTCAGAGCTGCAATAAGCCTCTTTATTAGGTATTAATAATTTTACTAGGTACTGGATTGCTGGAGGGCTGGGACCATATGAGTTGGTAATAAACCATCTTGATACATCATGTTCTTTCAGTCTTGCCAATGTGACATTTGCTGTGCAGGCACAAGGAATATTACACATCTGAACTAAAGCAAGTGGAAATACCCCATAGATCCTGAAACCTTCTTACCAGCCTGGGCCAATTCGTATCAGAGGCACTGATTTAAGAAGAAAAGATGCATTTTGACGTGTATCACATGAGAAAAATGTTGCACATAGTAAAATTGACTCCTGGTCAAAAACTGGAGAGGTATGCCTAAAACCTTCTAAACGCAGGAGGGGTCATGGGGACCTATTTTCTCTATTGGCCAGTATAGACACTTTTGCTGGAACAATACTTATCAGGTGATATCAGTGTCATATACTGTATGAAAACTCTTGAGACTTTATATTAAGCTCTAATTCTGACCAAAAAATGAGTCACAAACCAAAACCAGTCTGATGCTAGATCTGAACATGTTCATGTTCATGAGTGTAGCTCATTATTGCTGACAACTCCTGGGAAGAAAAATGTCCATTAAGAATTGATCCCACACATGCCATCTCCCCCACTCCCTCCAACCATGAAAACAGATCTGGACATGTGGGCCTTCCCTGTTCTGGAAAAAACAGCTCTTGGCTTTCAGTGGGATTATGACCCATGTATCCAAATCTGTTAGCAAGATGACATCAATGAATTTGAAATGTTGTTCTTATGTTAATGCTTCTCTAATTAGCAATGTTTGAAGTAGCTCTGCTAAACTAAGAACATATCCTAACCTCAAGCCAAAACTCAATCCAATCCTTCTTTTGAAAAAAAATCAGTTACTATTATTTTCTTTGTCAACATTATCTTCCAGAGCACAATCCCCAACTCCCAAGAAAGAAGACAAATCATATGTGAGCACCTTCTGCTTTAACATAAAATAATCACGTATAAATTACGCCTTCAGAAGATCTCTGCAAGCGTTTTCACCTATGACTCAATAGTTTCAAGAACATTTTCAGCTTCTACAACTGACTTACCAATATCTCAACACAATAAAAAGTACCTAAGAGCAAAGGAGTTCAACAACAACTCATGTACCTCCAAATAATTTTCTGCCTGTGGGAGGATTGTAACAGAAACAGCAGCAGTGACATAAAAGAACCAAAAAACTGCAGTTTGGACTTTCCATTACAGCAGCGATTGTGGAGGTGGGGCACTCTAGAAATGTCCTCTCTTGCGCTTTTTCATACAGACATGTTTACTTTCAGGCTGATGTATATCAGTATCTATTCTATTAATACATCTTTCCAGGAGTATACTCATAATCTGTTCAAGGTTAACAATAAAAACTCACTCAAAAAGGTAGAGATGCAGAACAGACATAGTAGCTGAGTTTTTATAGTAGCAGATCAAGCAGAAACTTACATATATAAGTAAAAATTACAAAGCAAAGCAAATCTGCCTGACAGAAGGCTAAGGAAGTGTCAATCTGCCTGCTGTGCTGTCACAGAAAGCTGCCTTCTGATGGGACTAATATGAATTATAGACAGGCTGATGTATACTTTTTCTCCCCTTTACTGTGGCGTGCTACCCATTCTTCTAGCAGTTCAACTTTAACAGAAATGTTATGCATTTTAGAACCATTTTGCCATGTAGTCTTAATTCGCTTTCTTGTATATTTTAAGAACTGTATGTTTATTCTTTTTGCATCTATTATTTTTACAGGGAGTGTCTTGGGGTTTTTTTTTTACATGAATATAGCAGTTTTGATTAGACATAAAAATAAAGCAATGAATTGTGTTCAAGAGAAAGTGACCCACTATCCATTATGTGATATTTGCATAATAGGAAGATTTTTATCTTAAAGCATGAATTGCCAGTAATCTTGAATCAGCTAGATTCCTTGTTATTGTACAAAGGGCATCAGCTCCTGGTAAGCCTACCTTATTATAACTAATACTTTCTTGACCTAGATAGGGTTTTGATCATATTCTAGTGAATATTCAAATCAGGTATATATGGAGATGAACATCTAAGGCAATTAGTCACTTAGCCAGGTTACAAAGCCATGTATGAATGCATTTGAAGATTTACTCTGCAAGTAACCAAACCACTTGTCTAATTATACGACAATCGTTGTGGCAGACCATATACAATTGTTCAAACCACTGCATATGTTTTTTCCATAAAAGAAATACAAAGGAAAAATGCATTTTATGACCCTGCCTTTCACAATATTATGTTATGCTGCATAAGCACTCATTTGATGGCTAAGTCATAGCTTAACATCTCTCCTCATCTTTGGTTTGTTTTAGCCATTATTCATTTTAATCCTTAAGGCTGACAACGTATTACTACTGTTAAATGATACTAAACAAGTAGGCAAGAGGCAGGGTTGTTTTCCAAAATTATGAGAAGTAATTTCCTGTTACTTTCTGGATTCTGGTGCTCATTATAATCCTTTCTTTTTGTCCAGAGATTCTCACAGAATGGCAGTAGCTCTTCACTATAGCCTAGTTTTGAAAAATGCACGTCTTAAAATTTGTCTGTTAGGGAACATGCAGATGAGTTACTACTACTGCTATCACCTGCAATCCTAGTGATTATACACTTGCCTCAGCTGGATGATTCAGTCAGGCCTCTCTATCCTCTGAGAAGAGAAGGGCCTTCAGATTTGCCTTGAAAGGGCAAACCTGGAGAGTCTGAATAAAGTACCTTTCCTCTCAGATGAGCACTTTCATCTGATCTGTTTTAGCTGTTTACTTCAGGATGAGAAGAGATGCACTGTAAGCCTGTCTCTGCCTTGACTGATAAGGATGCCTGGACAAGTAGGTTCACATGGAGAAGTCTCTACTGCAGCCATCTAACTGCACATGGTCAGACAAAGCTCTCTCAGAATTAGAGATTCACAGACATTACGGTAAGATGCACATACATTCTTGAGACTGAAGCCACACACCTTGTCTGAGATACAAGAAAAGATGCAGCTGGGCTTTTGTGTTCTCTGCTGTGTAACCCAGAGAATGATGAAAGAAACGGAAGACATTCTGACATTTTATCACCATTATGCTCTCTTTCTGGCATTATTATGACAGTATTGGCACAGGTTAGTTCCTCACTGGGGTAACTACATGACAAATACTATTTGCTCATAATTATACGAAACTGTAAATCTTACTGGATCTTTCATATTTCCTGATACTAAATGTGTGCAACTAATCTGACTCATGGCACTGTGCAGATGTGGAGACAGTTATTCAAGTGATACCTGTCTTCTTCACATTCTAATAAGTATACTTATGACTAAAACCGTGTAGCAATAAAATTTACTGGTAGATTCAGTCACACCACAAGCTATCACTTAGTCTCAAATAAACTGTAGAATTTGACACAATAATTCCTGCTGTGGAGAGAATAAATCCTTTCTTGTTTACCAGAAATTACTTTTTTTTTCCTATTTATTATTTGGCTGATTGTAACACATGTTAGAAAGAACAAGAAAAAAGTTACATAGTTCCTTCCCTATGTGTTGACAAGTAAAAAGTTTCAGAGGTTCTCCCCAGTCATGGTTCACATTTAAGCATCCACAGAAAGTCTTTCCTGAGAATCAGAGACATGTCCTTGATAAACAGGAACAAATAAACAAACTGAGTCACATGTAATTGGAAACAAAGGTTATGATCTTCAATTAGAGCCAATTACAATTTGTAAACTCTAATTCCATATCCTTACCCTGCTTTCTGTGGGTCTTTTTGTTCTTTTCTTTTTTTTGTCTTCCAAGTTCTTACATCAATTTTATCATTTCAAAAACCCATGCTGTTAAGCAGAATTAAATGTTCATTCATTGTTAGATAGCATATGTAAATCCCTTTCTCCTAAGTAATGACTGAAACCATTACAGGCTGATCACCTGCCTGCCAATGGGAAGTAGTGAATAAATTCCGTCTTTTGCTTTGTTTGCATGTGCAGCTTTTTCTTTACCTATTAAACTGTCCTTTTTTCAACCCATGAGGTTTCTCACTTTTACCTTTCTGATTCTCTCCACCATCCTGCTGGGAGTGGTGGGGGTGGTGGTGAGCAAGTGGTTGTGTGGTGCTTAGCTGCCTACTAGGGTTAAACCACAACAGACAGGAATGGTCATGGACAAATACAATGTGAGGAGCGAGACATTGCTAGCCTAGGATGGTTCTGCTGAAGACACAGGAACAAACAGTTTCCAGAAGCTTGCCCTCAGAAATATCATTAAATGGATTCCAGTGGTATTTTGATGGAGACCCTTCTTCAGTGTGGGCTGACCAGAAACCATGAACTCATACTATGTGAGATCAAAGAATTGCTTACCAGCATGCACTTGCTGTTCAAAGTGGAAACACTTTTAGAATAGTTTTTTTCCTTTTACCTTTTCCCTTTTTCCAATGTGTAATGGACAAGGGATAATTATGGCAAGTAGTAACCAGAGTAACTGAGGTCAGGAAAGATGTCAGTAAACATTAGCTGACCAGGGGACAGCAATTCTGCTACACGATTACTTTGAGGTTTAAGAATTTGGTTTTGCTCCATGTTGAAATGAGACCAGAAATGTTCTATCGGTTGTGTATACTGGTGGGATGGATGTGTCACTTTAATATCTGGGTGGTGAAGGGACAAGGCAGGTATGTGGAAGACCCAGGTGCAGCTTCCTGCTCTACCTGATTCAGGACTGGGATTTTCCAGTCTGCATCAGGGCTTTGAACATGCTTCTCCCACATACTCACCCAGCACAACAGTCAACCAGCTCTGGAGTCTTTTCTTTCCATGTTCTCCCTCTTACTATGAAAGTGGATAGTTCAGCGCAAATGTTTTGAGAAGACATGAGGAAGCTTTTCATATAGGATTTTGGGTTCCTCTGCTTTTACAGCCTGAAAGATAAATGATGTTGTCATTATTATTGCAAATTTGGAAACTGCTGGGAATGGTAAAGGCATCTTATCATCCTAAGAGCACTGGTCTATAGGTAGCAGCTGCAGAGTGTGTTTTCTGTAGAGGGCACATTTGGACAAAATTGTGGGCATATTGCAGAAGTTCCTGCCAAATCAGGACACAGCTGCTGATAAACTGGAGAGGGAACAACAGAAGTTTACCAACAGTTAGGAGCACACAACATGCAAAGAGAAACTGAGGGAGCTGGACTGTTTTATCCCGAGGAAGAGGAGGCTAAGGGGCAATCCAGTAGTAGCCTACACTTGCCTAGGGGGAAGTTGCGATGGAGCCAAACTCACCATGGCTGCACCAGACATAAACAACAGATGACAGCCCCAAGTTGCAGCTTGGGAAATTCAGGCCAGACATTAGAAAAGAACGTTTTTTTTTTTCGTTAGGAAGGTGGTGTGCCACTTGAGCAGGTCACCAGAGAAGCTGCATCCTTCCACAGGGTGTTCAAGACTCAAGGAGACAAAATCATGGGTGACCTGATCCTGAGTGGGAGGTAGTCTTGCACTAAGTGGGAGGCTGGACTAGACTGTCTTTAGAAGTCCTTTCTAACAAACAGTTCTATGATGCTGTTAATATGGCAGTGGAAACGCCCATCATGATAAAGACTAGAGAAAACTCTGTTGTAGAGAGAATGAAAAGAAGCAACTGGACATCATTTAAGCATGGTTAAACTACCCTGAATCACCATCCTGAACCTGCTCAGTGTCAAAATAAAGGAGGTGAGGCCTCTCAGTACAGAAAAGGTGGCTTAATTGCCCTCTTGGGATGCCATATAATATGTATATTGGGATCCTCCAGTGTCACAGTTGTAGTTAAAAACCTCTAGGTAATTCTCTACAGGAGCACAGCTTGGAGAACAGGAATACGCCTTGTGCTTCTCTCTCTGAAACCTCCCATGTCATAAACAGTTCATCCAGCAACGTGATCTCTGTTTCTCACAGTACAGAATGTTGTGAGACTCACAAGGTGTCAGCTGAGATGGATAAGCAACAGTAATTGTTAGCCAGGAAAGAACAGGACTACTAACATCAGTTTTAGGTTAAAGGAAGAAAAGATTTGTGATAAGGAACTCTAAGTTGGTTTGGATAGTCTGATGTGCAGCCAAGCCTTGACAACATCTCTGTTATTTCACAAAGGAGTGCTTGATCTCTCCTGGGTCTGAATGCTGCTAGCATCTCCTCTTCATAGTAGGATGAGACCAGTGTAGTATGTCCTTTCCCTGCACCCAAGTCTCACACAACATATTCCTGGAATTTAAGATCAAAAGAAGTAGTCCACACAATGAAATGAGCAGAGATGGACTGGGCACTTAGATACTTTCTGTGAGGACACTTGTCTGTAAGAGATTGTGACACTATAAGAGACATATAAGACTGTAAGACGGGCCAGAAGGGCCTCCAGGGCACACCGTGCTGGACCTGGGAAGCACCGTGGTGGGGTCTTATCCCAGCAGCAGTGCAGTCAAGTCAGCAGAGCTGTAACTGATCACATCATTGAACTCTTAAAAAATGCCAAGCTGATAAGGGATCTTCCTATTCTCTGATATCTCACAGAATGACATTTTCAACCACTAGATGACACATAATTCCTCATTTGGATTTTCTATCACAGGGTTGAGTTTGAACCATCCCATCTTCAAACCTAGGTGTCTACATAAACCTAGGTGTCAGGAAGGTGTCTATAGGTTAGGGGAAACTTTCAACAGCCTATGAAATCATTTCAGGGCTATTGCTTCGGACCATTCAAGATTATTCCAAAGAGTAATTTTTCCAGCAGAGCTGGAGAACCCAGAGCACCCAGGCAGCATGGGTGATCCTGGCTATCTTTTTCTCTGACTTGAACGGTATTTCCTCCTGCTCACCTATATCTGCGATAGGCATGTGTGGATACCTATCATCCTGTACAATTGCACCTACATCTAAGTACCCATTTATTTTATCAGCATTGATAGTTATTTATTTACCATTTATTTGCTGTCAGTGAGACGGCTGCTGTGTCATGAGTTGGTCTCTAGGGGGTTAGGTGAATTACCATCTGAGGATTTTATCTGAGTGTCGTGGTCAACACTGAGTTTCTGTACGTTGAGGGCTAACGTCATGAAAAGTAAAGCCACAAGATTATCCTTCCTTCTTGTTATTGTAGTTCGAAATGGGTTGTGACTGTGGCAAGTGTCTGTGACTTTCTGTAAGAATGAACCACATCTGATAAAGATGACAATCACTATGGTGTTAGAAAGTTAACTGAAAAGTAGGATGATCAGCATGAGTCATGCTGCCAGGGGAAACAGTTCTACCCATTTATTTTGTTTTGTTATTTGGTGCATCAGCTTCTCAAAAGATATTCCAAGATAGCATACAACTTGAAAGATGACTAAGTGCATTCTGCATGCTGCTGAGTGCTCTTCAGCTCTTGGTGATGGCAGTCATCATTGAGGAGGCACAGCACTTTTCCAAATTTGGCTATAAATACACAGCAGCAAGCTGATAGAGGGGCTCTTCCCCTTTGATACAACAGCAGGAAATACAGCACAGAAACTGCCTTTTCCTTCTCCTGGCTGCCAGTAGGGCTACCCCCTTTAGGAACTTCTTGTCTGGTTTTTTGCTGCTCACCCTTTAAATCAGACAAGCAGCTTCACACCTGGGTGGCCATTTCGCAAACAGCAGCCACTTGCTCCACGTTTTTCCATTGGAAATCAACTGATCTCAGTTTTCTTTTACTTCTGTCCAGGGATATGGCCTGCATACTTGCTACCTTCTTGTACAGATGGAAGGCAAAATTAATAGCATGTGTTTTTCTCAAGGCAAGCAAGCAAGCAAAGGAGGAAAACCTACTAATCTTGCTTAATTTGCAACTGGATTCCATCCTGTATTTTAAGGTCAGGATCCCATGTTCTTCAGAGAAGCTACAATGATGTATGTCACTGATGTATGACAATTTAGTCCACTGTAATTATTACTGTCTCTTCTAATTTGCTTGAACTTTCCACATTTTATTTAAGCTTTTTTTCTGCCTTTGCTTTGCAGCAAGCTCTAGAGCTTGCTAAATCTAAATGTCTGTGCAAAGCTATTACGCATTTGGGGGGAGGTTATGGATACTTACCCTAGAGTTTGTAGCTATTAGTGCAATTTATTTTTGAGCATATTATAGAGGAGGGAAACAGGCTGAACCAGAATAAGACTGGTGTTTGCAGCAGATCTTGTAATCTCCACATGTAACACATTTTAGTTCCTTGAAAATTTAAAAGGCAGGAAAATTAGTTTCAAATAAGACTTCTGAACTTTTGAAAATAGTTGCCTTTTAATTAATATTCTTTTTTCCTGAAGTGTGATCAAGAACATCATAAAATTAGACTGGAATATTTCTTCATTATCAATTCAAATGATGTCTTTTCAAAAAGAAAACAAGGTGCTAGCCACATTCTGACCTGCCAATACAAGTGGTATGCTTACACAGAGCAGGTTGCATATATTATATGGACTTCATTTCCCCTCTGAACTAAGTGAGATTTACTCCAGTCTTGGTCAGTAGAATCTGTGTAAATTCAACTCCATTTGGATTCAGTGAACTACAGAGATTAGTCAAAGACAGAGTTAGTTATAATCTATCTGAAGGAGTGGCAGCCAGGTTGGGTGATCTTTCCCACTGAAAATTCCCACAGATCCACGTTGGGGTTCATGTAGCGCTGACGGTGCACGATGCACCATAAAGCATTGCTACCTGCGATAAGCACACTCACCCTCACTTCAGAATGTGCCGTCCTGTGCAATGAATTGCTATGCCAGGTCTAAAGAGTGAGTTAGCTTCAGTCAGGTACGCACCCCTCATGGCACACAGCAGCAGTCATTTCCGTACTGACTAACCAGACTCCTAACAGATAGTTCTGCTTTTCTCTGTTGAAACTGTGACACAAAGCATACTAATCATCCTCCACACAGGGTCAGTGGAGGAATGAGGTTTTCCATGGAAAGCAGTAACTGGATATCTTAATACTCTTGGGCTTTAGAAGCTATTAAATCATAAAACTCACACTATATAGCTTCACATTCTTTTTAATAAGCTATTAGCTGCACTAACTAAAATAAGCCACTAAAGACACTTTGTTCATTTTTTACAAGCTTGCCAGTGTACATGTGATATTAACAGAATCTCTTTCGGGTAAACGTCCCTGGGTTTTAGGATAAGATCCCGTATAGGTGACGTTTCCTGTTTTGTGAACCAGGCTGATTAGCAACCCGTAATAAGTAGACAAGCAGAGGAAACACAGTAACATAGTATTACTGATCCTGTAAGAAAAAACTCAATGGCTGAATAAGAGATGTGACCTGAATGGTCAACAGCCAAGGAGTGTTTTTTTGGAGTACCTCATAAATCCTTGCCGTAGTACTTGTAGTTTCACTGCTCTCAGAACTAATTTCTAGTACTGAATAGTAAATCGCTGCTGAACAAATGTCGTCTTCTTCGTTATGTGAAAATAGATCTTACTGGTCTATGTGGCAAAGGGGACTGCATCTGTAGAAACTGCTTGCATAAGGAAGTACTGATGTTTCCCACAAAAGCTTAAAATATAACTGGGCATGGAGGACAGTCACCTTACCAGCGAGATTTTGTGATCCTGTTGAGTGACCAGCTCTGAAATGGGTAGTCTACGTGCAGCTCATACATAAAAATTCAAGTAGAAATGTTTGACATGGGAGGTTGTAACAGATAATGACATTTCCCATTTTTCAGTCTGACAAAGCTGTAAATTTCATTCACCAAAGTGAGCAGGTAGCTCATTTTTAGAAAGATTAACAAATATTTTGCTGCTAGGATTCCTTTTATCTGCACCAACCTAGAATAGATTTTGCTCTGAAGAACAAAAGAGTAAATCCACCTTTGTTTGGAAACATCAGCATATTCGTGAGATCTGAATCTAGTTTGTAACAGAGCCAGTAAACATGTTTGCATATCTCACTCCTGCTTTGCTGTTAGAATTCACTCAATGACCACACCATTTTATAAAGGATGTCAAAAGGGCTACCTACTATCCCAAAGAACCCACTGTTTTTAAAAAGTAGGCATGTGACCGTCATGTCCACATCTGTCTTAAAATACTGACATAGGGTTACTCTGTAGCTAGCAGTCTTCCAGAAATAAAAGGTGTGGAGGAGCAAAATTGTGCAAAAGGAGACTTACCGTTTTCCTTCCCTGTGATAAAGAAGAGCTAAACAGATGAATCTGCCCTTGGTACAGAAAATAAGCCCTCCTGCTGGCAGAAGCTCTAGATAGAGATTACTTCAGACAGCATAAGATCCCAGCTCACATGCTGCAGAGGCAAGCCAGCTCTGCCCTCCGCACTCTGGAAAATGTTGTACAATGAACAGGAGCAGGGATTCAGAAGGGGACTTCGTTGTTCCTTTTCCTTTGCACCAGGACCTGGACAAAGTAAATGCATGATACACAAGGAAAGAAGAATGCCATGGCTAGTCCAGAAAAAGGAGGAGTTTCATTCCTGTCTTTTATTTTTGGACTTAAAATTTTGTAATATAGTGTTTTTCTAAGAGCAACATACTAACTTGAGTAGAGACAATAGCAAGAAGGGGAACAATAAATCAGTTTGAACATTCATTAAACTGTGCTACAAAAAGAATAAAAGATCTTAGTCAGTGACAACTACCTATTAAAACACATCCTCTATATACTGTTCTCTTAAAAACCTTGCAAGAAAGCCCAAAAGATTACATGACATGCTGGCATGTCTGTTTCTGTAAATGTTGTTTTCTCAACTTCGACTTTGCCAATGGGAAATGATGATTCCCCAAGGGAAAGTTAGCATGCATTGGGACGTGCCAGAAGATGGGTGAGTAAAACCTCTGCACTTGTCCACTACTTATGCGTGTAAGTCATTGCTTTTCTGCAGCTCCAGATAGCTTGCATAATCTCCTCTTTGGTGGTTTTATTTTCTTAATAAAAACTTGTTTGGAAGAAGAGCAACATTTTAATTGGGAACTGGATCATATTAGAAACAGAATGCAGAGATGGAAGAGTAGCAGTCGACTTTGCTCTCTGAACACCTCCTTTCTGGCCTGCCTCCCTCCCCTTCATCTTGGATACCTAAGCTACCTACAAATTATCTCAAAACCAGAAAACCACCTCATTATGGTATCTTTTCAGATAATGTATAATGAATAATGTCTTGCGGGGAGGCAGCATTCTCATGCCCAGAGTTAATTGTTAAACCTTTCAAATGCTCTTTGGGCCACATTTTGATTCCAAACCTTGCATACAATGCCAAGCGTACAGCAATTTGTAACAAAGCACACAATCCAGTCAAACCAAATAGAAATGGAGCAATTCCATGAAAAATGCTCTGTATATCTTCTTGTTCTTTTTTTAACCAGAAGTGCTGGTTATTGAATGCTCATACTGTATCCACTGGTTTTGTCCTACCCTTCTCCTGTGTAAACACGGTAGTGTCCATGGAGAAAAGACAGCACTTGTAACACCGCCTGAAAATACTTCTCCATAGCAGCACATTTCATGTAATACAAAAAATGTGATCTTTGCTTATGCTAGAGAGTGTTATGAGTAGAGATCTATAGCAGGTCTGAAAAAGTAATGCTGGCTGCTTTAACAAGGGTAAATGCTGATTATGACAATAAGCTGTGTTGAGGCAGGACTTTCTCAATGCCTTAGACCAAGTTTGTGGAATCACCTCTTGCAGAATTTCAACTCCCCAAGGTGCTCTTACCTCTGTTCTTAGAGCAAGCAAACTTATTGGATCCAGCTTTTAATAATAAAGTCACACAGTAAAGAAGATAAAAATATGTATTTTAAAACACCACAATTTTCCCTTGGAAGAGAAAGAATTAACATGACGGATATTAGTCATCTTGCTCAACTATTAGAAGGTGGTCTGATATCATAGTGATGGGTACCATATAAAAACAGAATATGAAATCTGAAAACTTTCAAAACATATTTAGACTTTTTCTAACCTACCTTTGTCTTCTCATTTTTCTCTATCTATTGATAGAGGCAGGATTTTTTTTTCTACAAGTCTGAACACCATGCTATCTGAACACCTCCCAGGAATGGGATAGTGGGGAGAATCCTGTAGCAACCTGTTAAAAGGATTATTTTTTCATCCTGATTGACAGATGGAAAACCAGAAACGCACAGAGGTTATCTGGCCCTCACAAATGAACAAAGTACACCTGTGGCAGGCCTGAGAGAAAACTCAGTGCTTGATTTCTTGCCCAGTGAGAAACCATAACAGCTTAACCATAACCATCACAACATCCATTCTTACCCTTTGTTAAATCTCTATACTCTTCCTTACATCACTCAGCATGTTCTCATTTAACTCACAGTACTGTTTCTTTCTCTGCTCCCAAGCACCCTCCCAAACATCATAACAGCTGCTCTTTACTGAAGCTCATCTGACACACGTTCTTTCCCTACAAAGTTGTTCTCCTGTATTGGAAAGGAGGGGTAGATCATCAAAGGGTGTTCGCACCCATCACAGCCCCTGCAGGGCTCTGTTCTCACCAGCCCTTGTGGTTCAGGTTTTCCACGAGCTTAATTGATCCTTAACGGATCACTTTATAATGTTTTGCCCCTTCATTTCCTACTATTGCCACTCAGCAAATTGCTAGGAGAAAATAGTAGAGTACTGCCACTCAGTATCAGCACTCTCTGGAATTGATTATTGAATTAAACCAGACTTTTGAAAAATGTTATGGATTCAGTCTGCATTGCACAGAAGTGGGAAGTCAATGTAACTTTCATTAGTAAGTCTCCTAAATAGTTGCACAGGAAAGAGAAAAGATCAAAGAAGAGCTGCTCAGTAAAAATGCCTATTCTTAAACATTGTCTAGTAGGGAAAATGCTCCAAGCTTCCATGAGCAAAGCTTCGTCTAGGGTCAGAGACACAGTTGCAGAATTGAACTGATGCAGAAGAACCAGCTGTGAGGTTCAGCTGTTCCTCGTGTGAGCTGTTTCTGTACAGTGCCTGAGCCATAGGAAACATCTAACAACTTGTTACCTGCCTTGAAGTCAATGGTCTTGACTGATTTTTCTTTGAGGGTTTTATATCTAGTTCAACCAGAAGTGATGATTTTGTGGAATTCATAATTTCTATCAACTTTGTCTTCTTTTTTTTTTTCTTTTTTAAAAGATTTTCCACTAGGTTTTCTGGGGCTGCAGGGATAAAAAAGTGTCCTATTCAATACTGATATTTGAAGTTTTACCTGGCTTGGTTGTAACTAGCTATATAAATCACAAGGATTCCTTTCTGTCCCCACATTGTTTTAGCACTGGTATTGCAATAAAAAAACCCAAAAATTTTTATAAACAGGCCTAAGGAAATCTCTGGTTATTTAAATAACTGAGAAAAGGTTATATTTTTAGGGAAAAAAATGAACTTTTTTTTCACTTTTTTTCCATCTTGACTTTTTTTACACCACACAGATTAGAAAAAAAAAAAAAAGAGTTTGGAAGAAATACTACCTGAGTACATGATCCATAGCTCTGATTTTGTTGTTACTTTAGTGCAGTGAACCGACTTGATGATCGCTTAAAACACCTAGCAGCCCTTCTCTTCTCTGAGACTATGAATTGAGAATTTCCACTGATGATACTCCAGGGTATAAGCTTACCATTGGTTTTCTGTGAAGATACACACAAATAAAACTTGATCACTTAAATGTTTGAAGGGAAGTGAAGACAAGACATAAAAATACAGGTGGAGGGAGTGGATTTTTCCATATAGCTATGCAGGATACACTGCCAGTTTATTGTGAATGCAGATCCTGGAGGCAATTTGTTGTATGGGATTCTTGGTCTATGTTTTTAATGATCAATTTACATTTCTAGCCTTCATTGGTGCAGAGGAAAGCCAGAAAATGTGGAGGGAGTGCACACTAATGGCTCAGGAATCAGAAAACAAATAAAAGAACGTAAGGTTTTCTTAAAGCCTTTCCCTAGATTTCCCTGACTCATATTTTTTTAACATTTGGGAGTGACTGTAATGTCAGCTTATCAAACTGTTTTGCTTCTAACAATGCGTAAGTCAGAATTTTAGGAGACTGTAATGAAATGAACTACATCCAAAAAATCCAGACAGTTGTGCAACTGCAAACCAGTGACCTGTTTGAATCTGTCTTATCTTAAATATATCATTTGGAACGTCGACTCTCTGAGGTATTCTCCATCCTTTAATAATTTCATTGACAGTCATCTCTCTGCCCCTTTATGAGCACACAGAAAAATAGGAATTAGTGAATCACTGGCACATGATTTTTATGTGGGAAAAAAAAACAAGTTGTTGCCCAGTGCACTCTTTTTTTTTCCCATAAAGAAAAAAACATTGGGAAATGTGAACATGTGGGTGCTGCCCACAAAAATGCAGTGAATTATCCCTCGTCCTCCACTGTTTTCTGTCTGAACACTTTAAAAGGTAATAAAAAGCTGTACCACTTAAATCTTGCAGTGTATCACATTATACATTTTAGTAATAAAATCTAAGTACACTTAAATACTTACACGTCTCTTTAACTAATACATTTTATTGTTACACTTAGCTTTGCAGCTGTTAACTGCTTTAAGTAGGAGCTTTTCGTGTTATTTCTGGCATCTGTGGCTTTTTTCCATCAAATATTACTTCTCTAAGCCACTTTATTAACATCAAAGGCAGGTGAATTATTTAAGGATTAAAATGAAACACCCCTTAGTAACAATTTTAATTTACTTCAGATTAGTGCTTTGGCACTACTTAATGTAGCTGCTGTAATATAACTTGACAGTGGTCAAAACCAGACTCTCCATGCAATTGAAAAGTCTCACTTGGTATCTTATAGATAGACAATAAGGGCAAAAATATTTGTAGCAGAATAGAATCACAAGTCAATGATTCATTAAATTCTGTTCTATCTTGTGCTCATAAATGGATAGAGAGATTATTTTCTGTGAAATGGTGACTATCTCCATAAATTTCCTTTTCAAGTGATAACCCAAGTTAATATAAAGTCCAATAGTTTCCCATGTGTCAAAATTCCTGAGGAACAGTTTGTTCTAGTGTGAAAAATATCAATATTTGCAACCAAAACAACACTTTTTTAAAGTGGCAGTACCACAAATTGAGCTGCTTCAACATTTCAAAATCTCAGCCTGTACTAGTTTTATATTTGTCCTTTGAAAGCACTGAAATTCTCATCAAAAGTGACATTTCAGCAACATGTTTTAGTGTTTCAATTTTTTTTTCAGGAAATCTTCTCCCTCAGATATTTTGACTGCTGCATTTTCAAACACGGCCATAACACAATTAAACCAGTCTCATGAAAGATGCTCATATCTAAATCAGGCTGCTGGCAGTAGTAGCTACAGAGGGTCAGAATTTGCATGCCACCATAGTTGAAGCCAGTTATATGGTCTTTTTGTGCTGGTTTGTGGTACAATTCATCCCATGACTTGAACCACTACAAAAACTCTATGTCACCTAAATCCCACTTTACTTCAATGAGATATGTATGGCACACATAAGCAGCACAAGCCTCTGCTGAGGGCTCTCTGGAGTGTTTAATGAGGACATGATTAGAGCCACCTCCTCTGTCAGAGGAGTGCAAGGTGGAGTTTTTGAGGCTAGATGACCAGTCACTTGTTTCAACCCTGCGGGAAGCTTGAGCTCATCGCTGTAAAATGTGCCAGCTGGCTTTGTAGCATGATTTACCAGGTAAGGCTGTGCAAAACCCACCAACTGCAATTTGCATAAGTTTTGGAAAATGGAGCTGGTGTGCTCACTTTGCAGTGCTTTGGGGCATCCCCTCCACTATTTGTACTTTGAGTTTCAGTATTGTGTGAACCTGAAAACTCAAAGTGAAACAGGCCACAGCCACGCAGACGTCATCGCTCTGTTGCGAGCAATGAATCTGTTGCTGCTGGTACAGACTGTAGTGTCTCTGATCACAGGCAGTGGCCCTGCAGGAGCCATTACCAGCTTCTATGAAGAGGAGGCTTTGGCCAGGGACAGTGCTGTCCGTCAGCTGCCTTCTCTCTGCACTATCTACTCACACGTCTTTCACGATGCTCCTGCATGTCTACGTCTGACTTGTTTAAAGATGGAAGCTGTGTGGAGGAAAAGAATAGATAGACTGGGTGAAAAAAAAAAGTTTGCTAGAGTCTTTTTTCAAGGCATGACAAACATCAAGGATTTCTTGTCCAGAGACAAAACCAAGGTAGATTTACCAGCTCTGTGGTCTGAAGAATTTTTACAACTCAGCTAAACACAGAGATATTTTCATCTTATGGAAGACTCATTTTTAGTTCATATCAAAAAGCCTGAATTGCTTTAAACTGAACTTAAGGTAATCTACAACATTAATGGGTTTAAAAAGCAATGAGATTACTTTATACTTAAACTAGTTTTGAATCAGGAATTTCTGCTAAAGATATATATGTGTATAAGACAGCATATTAAGTGAATAAGAGAAAAACTCACTTAAATTAAATTTCACTATATTTAAAAAAAAAAGACGTCCAATTTTCTAACAAACCAACAGAGCCACTATTCTGATTCTTAGTTTTGTAACAAATACTTGAGAACTGCTAACAGATGAAAGGCAATGTATGAAAATGTATGTTTTGATGAAAAAATAAATTGAAATAATGTCATAGAAATCTGCAAAATTCCGATATTTTCACCCAGCACTAATTTATTACTATAAATAAAGTATCTCAATTTACAGATAATGCTAAAACAAGTCAGTATGACATATCATTAAAATTCCTCTACTGCTGCTTTACATTTTCCCTACTCCACTTCCTCAACAATTGCCACCACTGTTTTTTTCTGTCTTACCCATTTATAAAAGGCAGAGAAGAAAAAAAATTTTCACTGGTAGAGAGGAATAACAACTTTTTCTGGCCTATTAAGTCAGGATATTCTGTAACTGTAAAGCAAGACGACCTACAACTAAATGTCATTTAGCTAGAGCAACTATTTCTGTTAGCGAGGACCTCAACCCACGGTTTTAAGAATCAGATACCAAATTTCTAGTAAATAGATGTGTGTGGTTGCTCTGAATTTTGGTTCCGTAGAGATCAGATGTTGAGTTTAGCTCTTGGACTGGTTATTCTCCACATCTGTAGATGTGAATATGTGAGACTTGCCTTTTGAATCAAGATAGAACAGTTCATCCTGCTCAGTCATTTAAATCTGTTAAGGAAATCTGACTTGTTAACCCTCACCTGCAAGATAGAACAAATATTGAACAATTCTGCTTTCTCAAACACTTTTCAGAAGTTACCACATCTACTGCTATCTGGTCAATGGAAACAAGTCCAAATTCTTTTGATCCTCAGCACTTTATCTGAAGAAAATAACATTTCTTGGTTGCATTTCACTCAGTTACTAGTGACTAACTGAACACATTTGTGGTTCTTTAGCTGATTGCAGAACTTTGGGGTCTTGTAAGCAACTCTTGCTGTATTTGTTCTTTCCAGAATTGCCCTCAATTAAATCTTTCACAGGACAATCACATCTCAGGTCTGATTTCAGGTAAAATGAGTGCACTGTTGATGACAAGAGGCATCCAGATTGCACCCCAGAAATAGAAAGAGAAGGACCTTGGGGACATGCACACAAATACACACTTGTGTAAACACACACACACAGGTATGAACAAACACACAGAGTACTAACAGAGCCCTTGGGAGCTTTCATGTCTTTTCAAATTGCCAGGAAGCCAAGAGGAGAAACAACCTGTAGTTCTCAAACAACTAGGCAAGAAGGAAGAGAGAGTGGGTGGAGGGGTTGGAATTTTTGTGTTAGATGCAGTCAGACTCACAAGACAGTCCAAAAATCAGAGTGGTCATGGAGAAGTCTCACTTTGATATTAATAGGTAAGTCTAGTTTGGAATGATCAGCTGAGTTTGCCATCACCACTATTGGTGGCTATCAGTGTGATAACACAATGCAAATCCCAGCCTATGGTGCTATACAAAGGAAGACAAGAATGTAGTTTAGAGGGGAAAACTTCACATGCCTGTGTTCATATGACCACAACCATTTCACATGTTATGGGAGTACAGACTTCTCAGCCCCTGTTAATGAGAGGACTAAAACCTGGCAGATTTGCAGGTGATACAACCCTGTCCATCTCCTGACCTTTCTGCCTGATTGCACAGACCAACTGGTTTTGAACACGCAGAGAGAATCTTTGCCATGTGATTGCTACTCAGACACCATCTCTGTAATTTAGATTATGAAAGGCTTGTGGTGACTTTCAGGTTTTGTCATCAATAGCATGTTTTTGGCGTGGGTGGCGTAGCTGTACCAAGCCCAGTACATCATGATGAGAGCGTGAACTATTTCAGGTACACTGCTATAATAACTTTGCAGTGCTTAATTAAGTCACAGATTAATCTGGTAGGAAGAACAATCTGGAGTGTATATCTACTGCTGTATCTGAAGTCTATCAAAATGATAAGTCATCAGGATATAAGGAAAAAATTTTTACAATGAGAGTGGTGGGACACCGGAACAGGTTGCCTGGAGAGGTGGTGGATGCCCCAACCCTGGAAACATTCAAGGCCAGGTTGGATGGGGCTCTGAGCAACCTGGTCTAGTTGGAATTGTCCCTGCTTCTTGCAGGGGGGTTGGACTAGATGACCTTTAAAGGTCCCTTCCAACCGAAACTATTCTATGATAAACTTCTTTGATAGGTGCAGAAGTCCCATACATGGAGGCCTGACCTGATAGGGAAAAGGAGAAGGTGACGTACCCCTGGCACTCCTCCCACAAGGGACATGCTCTTGTGAGCTCAAGAGCTAGGTGCATAAAATGTCCTGCTTGTTCTGGTTGTTTGCTGGCAGCTGGTGTTACTATTCACACACAGCAAATGTACAGCCTCCTCCCACCTTCTTCTCTAAGGTACAGGTTTGTTGGAATATTGAAACCCTCCTGAGCTTCACCCACAGGCCTAGGCAGTGACTTGCATTGGTCCTTTCTGCAGACTTACAAAGGACCCTTCTCCAGCCCACCCTCTCTCCCATCACCCTGCTTCTACAAGGCTTTACAATAGCTTTCCATGCTGATCCATCTGAGGGTCTTTGGGCATTTGGATGAGCATGCAGAGATGCTCTTAGTTTGCATACATCACTGAAATCTTGCTGTTTTTCCCACTCTCTTTTCTTCTTCCCCTAATTTCCAGTGCTTACTTTAATTTGTAATGATAGAAAGTGCTTTAGTGGTTGGGCAGCGAAGACCAGTCAGATCAGACAGGAGAACTGTGCATCATTAAGTAGAGGGTATAAATTCAATGCCATAATAAATCTGTTTCCTCTGGAGAAGTAGCATATCACAGGACAGAACTGCTAAGCCCCGCTCACCACTTCGAATGGCCATTGACTGTGGTGTATCAAAGTAGGAAAGAGTGGATGACTCAGTTTCCTGCAAGTACAAACTTAATGATACTACACAGCACAGCCCAGAGAAATGGGAGGTGGTGAAATGATCCATGCTTGACCCTAATGGGCAGTGTTCAGGATGTTGGTCAACGTTCTTCAAACAAAAACAAGCTCCAGTTTGTTCTGTAAAACGAGGAATGCAGCACAGAAAACTGGGTCTGTGCCAGAGAAAGCCCAGTGATAGTGGTGAGTAAGAATTTTATACTGTGTTGAGTAATATCGCTCTGCAAGGGGATGCAGGAGAAGGAACAGTTTAGCACAGTGTATACTCAGATTTATAGAAAATCAGCTTCATGGAAACTGCCAGTCAAGCGGTACTGACGGGTTTGCATTATGTGAGCACAGCAGCAAAGCAAAACAATGCTGGGAAACAGACTGGTTTTGTTCTCAGCTACTATGCACAGATGAAACTTTCATTAAGACATGCCAGCTTGCTCTGGCAGCAGCTTGAAAATTACCTCCTAAAACTCTGACGACCTAGGATCTGCTCCCTCTCCCATTGCAAATATTTGCAAGTAGATGTACAGTGAATTGGTACCCCAAATCTTTCAGGGCTTAGAAAGTGCAGGAACAGGCTGCCCACACGCAAAGTAAAGACAGAGTTGCTATGCTCTTTCTTTGCAGTGAAGCTGCATGCATGGAGTGCAGAAATGTGTAATCACTACCAGTTACTTGGCAGTTACTTCTGTAAGTTAAAAAGATAATTGCCATGTTGGGCAATGCGGTCCTTGCAGCTCATGTATACAGCTCTCGTTAAATTTGTGTAGATTTGCCTGGAAGGAGCGAAGGCAGTGTAGCATCACCCTTACACTTTCTCAGAAGTAGAGAAGAGAGAAGAAATGACGCTTTTACCTTCGCAAATTGAAAGTCTCCCTCCTTCTGCAGCTGACAGCTGTGCTGCTTCTAGGTGCAGCTGTGCCATAAGCTTGGTTTTTCACCTATGGGCTTTTTCTGAAAAGCAGCGAATTCATGAGGAATCTGTTCTGAAAAACTCCAGTTAAGAAGACATTATATACTAAGATCACATAGATTTGAAATAGGTTTTTTTTCTTTTAGGCCAGACTTTCACTCTGGCCATTTCAATAATGGAACGTGCTTTTACAAATAAAGCAAGGAAAAATTGGTGGGGAAAGGTAATATCTTTTATTACACAAGCTGGGAAAAACCAGACAAACTTCAAGGCAAACCAGTTCTTCCTTAGATACAAACAAGCACATTCATGGAATCTGGTTTATCATTCGGCTGGCTCCATTCATGTCTCCTTTGTTTCATTTTTCCACAAGCACTTTCTGTTCATCTGAATGCCTGTGATTATACCAGTTTTACGAACTTTTTAGACACACATGAACTAACACATTTTGTGTCATTCTCAATTCTACATTTTAAAGGCAATTAGTCCAGAACTCACCTCAGGAAAAAAAAAAAAATAGAAGGCAAACAAAACCACTGTTGATTTCTGGTTCATCCATTAAGAAAAGAAAAAGCGCAGTATTACAAATGTTGTTCTTTTGTCACATGTACATGTATACTTACACCACACACTGCTGTTTCTAAGTTACTCACAAAATCTACTGCAGATTATGTCTTTAAAATTCAGAAAGATAGTGTGTTTGGAAAATAATTTCAGATAATTTACATCTTTTTTTTTGGTAAAACATTTAAATACAATATATGTACAAATATGACAGCATATACTATAGGAAAATACTGATCCTACCTACCTTGCTGTAAAATGAATTATGGCTCAGTATTTTCAGATGGTGGCATTTTCAGATGGTCTTACATATTTCCAACAGCACTGTTGTTATTCACTTCCACCATGATAATATCATGTGGTTCCAGTTAATATGAGAGTCTGTAATTAAAAATTACAATGGTAAATGCTATAACTACACAGTAAGAGACTTGTCTTGAAAATCCTAAACAGCTGGCAGGAGTGCATTTAATACAATTTATGCTAATAATTGTTGAAGAACTTGCATGCATAGGCTGAAGCTGTGGTGAAACCTCACTTTCAGGTCTGGAGCTTAACTGTCTGTATCTGCGTGACAGCAAACAATCTGTATTTCTGTCTGCACTTTACATCTTATTACACTCTGAGGCCATGCATGTAGCAGATGTTATTTTCAGTGCTAAAAACTCATTTTGGACTTACTTGACATGCAGACCAAAAATGCCCATGGTTACATTTTATTGTGCCTTTTTTGTCAGATAGCATAAGGTTTATCGTAAGTTCTGCCAGTGCAATCTGACAGGAGGGTCCTACCAAATTTTTGTGTGAATCTGTAACTGAAAAATTACCATCTGACAGCTGAATTTTCTACTGACCTCCAGCTCATATCAATTTTGAATGCACACTTGCAGAAATATGTCCTGAACATACTTGTGAAAATGTGTGAAAATCATTGAGGAAATACTAATTATGTTTTCACTTCTGCTGCTCTTCACAACAGTCTGTGGGATCTTAAACTTGAAGATGAGTGGAATAACAGAAGGCTTTTAAATTAATAAAAAAATAATCTTTTTTTTTGCACTGGCTGAGTAGAGCAAACAATTTTATTTAGTTTCCTTCACCGTGTACTTATTTTTGCCAGTTCATTTTCTGTAACCTGTAGATCTTCCTTATCTGATATACCTCATATGTTCACATGAACACAAAAGCCAGTAAAATCAAGAGACCAGAAATGAGCAGTAGAGTGAAGACAAAAAGAGAGGGGAGAGCTGATAGACATTATTTATGTGAATGATACTGTTTGTGCACTGTATCTATATCCAGATCTATACCATCAACTATGCTAATCAGACTGGCTATGTCCTGACATGGGCTAACCCTTTATCATTTGAAGCTTCTGAAGATACCTTAGCCTTCAGTATGTTAAAAGGACCCTGGACGAATGAAACTTTATATTCAATCCTAAGTAATTTTTCAAAGTTAGCATATTGCAATTTATGTTCTTGAACGGAAGCAAATTAACCAGCAAGCAGAGTCAACCCACTGGAAACTGCACTGGTTCTTCAGTTCGCATGGCTGGAAGTGACCAGCATGCAGCATGAAAGAATAGCTCAGCCCTTGTTCCCATCAAACCCTTGACCTCTCTGTGAGACTGCCAACATGGATACCAGTTATGGAAGTAATTTAGTGTGCAAACAAGTATTTACCAGGAATTAAAATGAGACCACCAAACACATTTCACAGTGGAGACCAAACAGTCATTACGCTGAGGCAATTTTAGGTCACTACCAACTTGGGTCTGATTCAAGAAAGCAACCTCAAGATAAAAGTCTCTACATCCCATCATCCAAGTCCCTGAGGCATTCAGTCCCTGAGTTCCTTTTCTGTTATAAACATCATTCCTGCATGAGATAAGAAGTTTCACTGTACATTCAGTAATCCAGGAAAAGATTAGAAACAGAAAGGAAAAAAAAAAGGCATTTGAAACATTTTGCAGAGACAGAGAAAGTGCAGTGTTCGTGTGAAGTGGGAAGAAGCTCCAGCAGAACTCCCTAATGCAAGAGCAGTTTAATTGTTCTGTGGGGCAAGCAGGGATCTGTCCTCCAGGAGCTCATTGCTGACGTGAGGCACTTTGGTACTCCACAGCGTTCCCTTAATAACATTCCTACATTGCGTTATCTTAATTATCTTTATGTATTTGTTAATTTTTAAATATTATGCTTCTGCTTTGTTTCTGTCTTGATTTTTTGTTTCTTCTGTGGATCCAAAAGTAAGGGTGATTGCCTCCTCACAGAGAGTTCAGCCTCCGTGATAACAGAAGAGTGCTTTTAAGAGCCCACTTTTGTCACTTGCATGCAGCTGTTAGAAGGAGCAGCAACACTGAGTGCAATCCTGTCTGTAAGCAACACTCACTATGTTGGCAGTAGAAAAGTACAGAGTATATTTGCTATCTATTTGTATAGTGATTTTCTGCTCTTGCAAAGAGCTGGTTTCTTTTCCTCACCTTCTTGCACTCACAAATGAACTCCTCCCACCCCCAATTATTTGCTTTCTAGACCAGGAGGCAGTGGCCAGGCAGCATTATAATCCCCCCCCCCAAGAATGGGACACAGAGCAAACACATTTCTAACCAGGAATGCAGTGGTGCACTCTTATACATTTTTCAATACTAGAGTGCAGCTCATCTTATGGATGTAATTAAATGTGTCAGCAATTAGAAATATTAAAAAGATTACTTACCTGATTTTGTGCCTGTAGATGAGCACAGCCCAGCATTTCATTATTTTAGCTGTCCTCTCATCACTGCTGGAGAAAGTCTCTTCACTGGCACCGGTGCTACCATGAATGGATAGAAAAGACATTATTCTCAGTCAAATCCACCTACCGGCCTACTTTAGCACTGAGGACAGAATTGTCAGGGACTATCCATCACGGCATGGCCCAGTCCTTTATACACAGTTATTACTGGTAATAAGCTGGCTCATCTCTAGACGAGACTTTAAAGCAAGAGAAGTTTCCCAGTTTGTTTAACCGAAGTACAAAGGAGTGAGTATGATAAAGAGGTTTAGTTATTATGTGTGATAACAGTCAGACCCAGCTCTTCAGTGGAGGTTTTTCATTCAGTAAAAGTTAATGTTTATAAAGGAAATGGGTACATTAGGTGATTTAGAGAGATGGGACAGAGCCTTGAATCTGAACCCAAATATGGTCATTGTAAAAGATGAGAACTAAGGCTTTGGATGATTAGTATTCTTTAATGTGGGGTTCAAAACCTAGAGTACATTAAGTTGTGCTCATTATTAGAGGCAGGTTTGAAGCCTGATTAGTGTGTAAATCCAAAACTGGACTTGAAATCCAAAGTACAAAATCAAGCCCATCTTTTGCTGTTGCACTGAGATAACATAGATAATTTGATTAGGTAATATTCTATGTTATTTAATCCAGAAGAAGGTACTTGGTGACCAATGACTGTAAGTGACTAGTTAGTTCACAGTAAAAGGCCTTTATTCAGCTCCTCTTTTGGCATCAGACGTATTATATCACCAACTAGAGAAATGTCCAACATGTGTAAGACTAATGAGGAAACAAAGAAGTCATACATGAAGCTGGTTCTTGGCCACAACAGTGGAGAGAAGCAGTTGGCTGTCCCTCACTAGAATGAGATCAAACTGGGACAAAAAAAACCAGGGAGACTAATTGAGTTACAAGAGAACAGCAATATAATCTCAGTATTGTATTTTGTGATGTTGCAACAGATGATGATCACGGTGATATGACATGTTCTTTCTGAAAGAAACCAAGCTCTGGAGTGCTCATGTTCTGCCAGAGCTATTCCATTCACAGTAGCTACCTTTAACTTTTTTTTTCAGAATGAAGTCATAAAATAGACAATCTTGCATAAAACAATTTAGAAACTCTCTTCCTTCCTAGAAAATGCCTCTTGCCATTCTTGTAACTTGAATAAGTCACTGAAAGCATTTTTTTAAAACAGCACTTCCTTCCATTTGCTTGCTCATTTGTGGGTGAAGTGTACTTATTCATTTTGTAGCTTTCATCCTGCCAAGGAGCAAAGATGCAAGACAGCCCTCTAAAGTAAACGACAGAGCTACAAATGGCAATTTCTGTTATCCCCATTGTAAGTCTGGAGGGAGGCCTGGATCCACAAGTTTTTCTGGCTCTGGATTCCTTGTTAGATGACCTCAATGGACAACAAGGCACCTGAACTGGAGTGAGGCCCCCTAAACGTCTCTTTGGATCTTACCTCCACTAACGAATACAGACACCCACTAATATAAATAAGAACAGTAAGGAATTCAAAACCTTGATAAAGGGGCTACAAGATACCTCACTGCTGTCAGTATTTTCAGCGTCATTACTAAGCATATTTTGTAGAAAAGAAGGACAAGTAACCAGAAAGACTGAGCATGATGTCTGTGCAAAGCCACAAGGCACTGTAGCTTTTTGGAGAGAAGGAATGATTTTCTATGGCAAGAAAGTATTCTTCATATAAAAAGCCTGAAACTTTTAGTTGGCAAAAAATTGATGGAAAATTTCTCACTTGCTAGAACCTACCTATGATGTGGAGCTGCAAAAGTCAGAACAGCTCTGTTTTCAGAGATTAGCAACCCAGTTCTTGGAGTAGTAAAAGATTTCACAAGCAGCTTTGGGCCATGAACTGCCTGTGGCAATGAGAACATTTCCCATCACTTGCCTGGCTTTTCTCTAAGGATTTTTAGTGGAAATGCTGAAGGTGATGCCACCTGGCCCATCCAAGTTTTTCCCTCCTCCTATGACTGTTGGATATACGCTGCAGTAAAGCTAAACCTTACAAACGTGCACAACAGGTTCTGCCTCTGGCAAATGGCCAGTGTCAAGCAATGGCTTGGCCTGAACACACCTGTGGTGACAGAGTTCGTCTGGAGGAGTGTTTCGGTGCCTCACACCTCCCCGGACATAACACCCTTTTCCTGCTGGCAGCATCACACTTAGATGAACAAAGAGCAGACATATCTCTGTGGCAGGTGGACTCAAAATTACACAAGAGAGAGTATGACAAGGTATTTCTGCCTTGCACTTCTGAGGAAATCTTGTTTGCTGTAGTCAGTTTTGCCCTGTACACAACCCTTGCTCTTCATGGGATGAAGTGCAAGGCCCAGCATCACAGCAGGGGACTCATTGAAAGACCACTGAATGACTATCAAAAGAGACAAGTCCTTAAAAATTACAAAACATTTTTCTTCAGCGATACAGGCAGTAGGCTACTTGTTTTAGGTTGTGTTTCACTGGCTTTCCCATCAGCAGGTTTCCCTGTCCTTCCAACACTGCCTGCCATACCAAGAGGCAGAGCCGCCATGGGCTGGGAAGAGGTGCTTAGCATACGAGGAACACAGGCCTAAGGAGAGAAAAGAACAACATCTGCGTCCTTTGATAAATGTCTGGGACAAAAAGGGAAGGTTGTGCTTTGTGTTCTTGCCCAGGCACGCCACCAAGTGTACACAGTTCAACTCTCTGACTAAGAGAAAGTTAAGCCTATCAGTAGGCCTGGTCATGAAAATGTGACCTTTCCAGAGTCACTTTTGCAAGAATGAGAAAACTTACGGAAACGTGGGTAGAAATTTCTTGCTGAGGTGGGGTAATAGTGCCAGGGTGATGAGGAGCTCATGAGGAATGCTGTCCTTGTCCAGGAAAGAACAGTCTGTACTCTGATTACGACAACAACGGAAAGACCAATATTGAGCATCTAGCTGAAGTTTCAGAAGTTGCAGCCCCATCATATGCACCCAACTGGATCCAAAATCCCAAAACCCAGCCCCCTCCACCAACACAGAACTTGTCAAAGAGCAATAGGAATGCCCATGCCACAAATGGCCATTATGTCCTTTTTCCTGGTGCCCTTGCTTTCATCTTTTTCTCCTTTTTTCTAACAACTGCTTCCAGCATGGGTAATGCCAGCTCTCTGCACGCTCTCACATCTTCTCTTTCCTTCTTCAGACCATTATAGTAACCCAGTTCTTGCTCTGATGTATTAGAGCTCCTTTTGCAAGCTGCTCATCAAGCTGAGCTATTTTAATGGGCCAGGACAGGTACGGTCCCTCATAATTACACCCCAGTTCCCCACTCTGAGGGGTAGCCAAGCCTCTGTGCTGTGCTGCTTATCCCAGCGAGATTAAAAATAGTTTTATAATGATATGCAAAGAACTGCTAAATCCTGTTCTTCCCACATTAAAAGCAGATGCTCAGACAGACTGAATCAGATTGAGGGAATTTATTGAGTTAATTTAGACATATAAAAGCTTCACAAGGACCAGCTTAAGTCTGTCTTTAAATAGGACTGGCAATATTTTCAGATTTAAGAAAATACTGTTTCAGTGTAGACCGAACCTTCTTCTTTGGGGTTACAGTGGCCTCGAGGTCCAGCCCTGACAGCAGTGAAATCAGTGAAAATCTGGATGGATAAGGAAGAGTTCAGACCCATTTTAGGGCATCTCTTTCCATCTAAAGAGTATACATGTTAAGAACAGCAACTTGTTATAGTAACGGGAGTTACTATAAATATCTCTAAAAAAAAAATCTAATAAATTAAGGCTTTAGAAGTGTTCAAAGTCAAAGAAAATAAAATATTCCGACTAGTCACGAGGTTTTAGGTAAGCCTTGTTTTCCCCCCTTTCACTGCTGCTCCCTGAAGTCTAAATCAAGAGACTCTCAAAGTCAGGAAGCCAGACAGACTTCCAAAATATGTGGTGACGCTAAGGGGCCTGTGAACCGGAAACAGACATTGACTGTCTTCTTTCCCAACCCAACTGGCTCCAAGTATCTGTAGCTGATGTTCTGGGATTTTGGGTTGTGGCCAGAAGACCTAACCTGAGAGGCTGGGAGCGCACAGATCATGGAGGTCATGAGTCGTTTCATCTCCGCCCACTTCTCTTGCGGGGAGAGTTTCCAACATTGGCACTTTCACAACAGGAGAGAGGAAAAAAAAAAAAGAGGATGTTTTTAATCCATTAGACTGCTGCTGATTCAGTAATAATAAACATGAGTCTGTTTCCTTGATTATTCTGTACACAGCAAACATCTGTGTAATGTGTCAGTTAAGTACGTGCGTTGCAAGGGTCTCTCATTGAAGAGCGTCTGCGTCAATAACAAATACATGAAAATGTGCCTTTGTGTGCATTTTTGCATTCCTGCATGAGCAAGAAAGAGAGCAAGAACTCAATTCCCGAGACCCTTAGTCATCCTCTGATCTTTATTTCTGAGCATGATCAAAGTACCAGCTTTTGAGAAGATGATTTCCCTCTGCTAAGCTAAAGATATTAAGGTCAGAAGATAGCGCGCTAGGAATGAACGCTGTAAAAGTTTGGGATGTTTGCAGGCAACGAGGAGGGGAGTTTGTTGCTGCTGTTGCTGCTGCTTTTGCTGTGCCTCTTGCTGTGTTACAGACATCTTGACTGGCCTCACTGATTTAATGATGAGTGTTTGTTGGCCTGCAAAATGCAAACACATTGTAAGACTGTTTGTACGCTAGCTAAACTTTTGCAGACAGTTTACATGCTAGAATGCCTTCTTTGCACACATTCATCTGTATTCCCAAAGTATATCTTTCCCTCTCAATGCAGAGACTTTCTTTCACTCTTATTTCACCTTAATGTTGCAAAACGCATTGAAGTTCCTCAACTTCTGATCATATGAGTATCGTAAAGTCATTTACATGACAGCTAGGCTACTTTGTAGTTTGTTGAAAAACTGCAACTGCATTCAGAAAAAAAAGTGGAGAGGACAATTGCACACAAAGGTCAATGTTTCATTTTGAAACGGTTCTTTCATTTCGTTATTTAACCTCTTTTTTTTTGTTTTGTTTTGTAAAGAGCTAAATAAGGCAACATTAAACACATTATTTCAGATAAAACATTTCCTATCAAAGAGAAATTAAATGTTATAGGTTTTCCATCTCCTAAAATCCCTCATTTTTTCCAACTCAGTCACGGCCTGAAACATTTATCATTTGCACAACTGTATCTCACAGACGCATAGAAGGGGAAGCACTTAGGGACTTTGCTGAACCATGACTTATATTTCTTATTGCTATTAAAGTGACAATACATAGAAGAACATAAAATTTGAACGTTTAAACTGAAATACATGCGGTAGCTGATATTGTATCATTACAGTGTATTGATATGAAATTAGGAGTAACCAGATATAAAAAGAAAGATGAGGGAAAAATAACTGCTATATTTTTCTTGCTACTTTTCTTCAGAAATTTTTTATCTCCTCTATTTTCAGTAAAATCTGATCCACACTTACAGTGATGATCTGTGTCTCAGTCTCAGACCAGAGCTCAGTACTGGACTACTTCTAGTTGAAGGCTTTTAACATCCAATCTGACTGTGCCATTGTTCAATCCTGTGGTTCCGTTACCATTCTGTTTTGCCTCTGTTCTTTGAGTCAGGTAAAGTAGGAATGTAGATCTGTATCTGGATCCAGAGCTTTAATACCAGCCTATTTGTATTTTGACATTTTCTGAAGCCACTCTCCCACCAAAACAAGAGTGAAATTTTAGCCCTGCTGAAGTTGATGGTGAAAGTCTCACAGACTTTAGTGAAGCCTGAACTTCATTCAAAATATTTATGTTCTGGCATTCAACCAAAACCTCTTCCCAGTAGCTTGAGAAGCTATATCCCCCTTTATCTCAGTCTGTCTTTCCATCAATGCTTTGCCCAATAATGCATCTCACTCAGACATAGCGTGCGAATTCTGTTGATGTTAAGTTTCTCACTCCCGCCACTCACCCACTAGTGACTGCAGTTTCCATTGCCTCCTCCCACAAACAATTTCTGCCTTCCTTCCCCCTGTGGCATTTCCTGCGCCAGAAAAGGACACAATCAGACCTAGTCTCCCTTTTCAAATTTCTCCTCAGGACTCCTCTTTTTTCATCTGCTGTCTCTTGAAATTAATTTCATTGCCTCATTTAGAATATTACTCATAAACTTTAATTACTGAAATGGCTTCATGAATAAACAAAAAGCAATGAGTTAAAAATGCAGTAAGTAAGTTTCAGGTTAGACGCTAGGGAAAAACAGTAATCTGGAAATTGCTGACATATCTCATAAATATTTGGGAGGCGTTTTCTACTTCCAGATGTCATTGACTCTGCTGAGAGAGCTCTGGGCTACGCTTTACATTGCAAGATGAGCCTCAGTCATATAAAAAATGGAAGAGGGGAGGCACAAGCCAAGCGTGAAGAGGGGACAGCATTGTCCTATCTGTGCCAACTTGCAGACCTGCACAGTAGGCGATGTGCTATGCGCCCTGAAGGTGTGCAAGAGTGTCATGCTGCCATCATGTCCCCGGGAGCATGGGGGTTTCCAGGAGAGCTATCAGCTCTGCACACCCCCAACTCTTCAAAATCCTGTTGACCTCAAGGCAACCCTTACAGTGTATTTCCTAGATGTTGTTCAGGATTGGCGCAGACGGTTTGCATGTGTTTCATGGAAGGTGTACGCGTTTGGGAGACCAGGCACCAGCTGAGATGGGAATTTCCACGCAGCCCAGCAATCCTGCGACTTTTTGTAACTTACGCATTGTCTGTCTTCAGCCAGCTGGACAACAGTCCCGGCTCCTTGGCACTTATGGCACATTTTTCCAGTAAGCTCTAATAAAATACTTCCTATCATCCCATTTCATTGGAATGAGGAGAGTTCCCACAGAAAGTGTGCAAACTTGGCAAAACACAGTAAAGCCAATGTTATCCCAGCAGAGTAAACATGAAATAAACTTTTCTTATCATTAATAATCAAAGGGCTTCTCAGATGACTCTGACACTCCTTTTAGGTACTGTGGGATAATATGTTAGGTGCCAGACTGACACAATTATCCTCAGTTCTCCTCTGAACTGGAAATAAGGATAAAAACTTTAATGACACTGTCCTTAGACATGGCTTCGCAATGTGCTACGTGTCTAGACTGCTGTAAAATTAGGAGGATTTCGTTTGAATGACTTGTTTATATGACTCCCATAATAAATAGCTTGAGTCTCCCTAGTTGTATTAAAAACACATTGGAGTAAATTCTGTGCCTGATTACACCACTGCAAGTCCACCATCAGCTATCAGGAGTTATGCTTGAGAACAGAATTTTTTTTTGCCATGTTTGTAGTCATTGCACTGATGAGAAGTATGACTCCAGTGTGTTTTATGTATTGGAGTATCAAGGGGTGTAAAACTGGAGGAAGCCTAAGGCTTTTAAACTAAGAGGAGATAATTAAATCAGCTTTTGTCTTCATATAGTCCCATATCTCATCTGCAATAGAGGTGATGCACAGGAAACGTAGAATATTAAAAGATTCAGTAACCAGTGCCTGGCCCAAAGGAGAACAAAAGGAAATACCATTCCCAAAAATTGAGAAGACTTCAACCTAAGGAGTAGCAGGCCTTGCAGAAGACTTGTGTCACCCTGAAGAAGATGGATGATCTGTTGGAAAAAATTCAGTATCTCTTATGATGCTTTCTCTGTAATCCTTCTGTTCTAACTTTTGGCTGCCCTGCCCTGGCTGCATTTGGTCTTACTCAGTCTCGCAAGTTAAGCAGCTCTGATCTGTCTGGTCCTTGGATGGGAGAGTGGCTGGAGGTCCCAGTTACAAAAGTCACAGACCAAGAAGATACAGCTGAAGAGTCGGTGAAGGGCTGAGTGTGAAGGAGCTGGGAAACTCTTCAACCCCCTGCCCAGCCTTGTTTAAGCAGACAGACAACTTCTACTTTAGTATTTATGTCCACATGGGGGGATTTTCCCCGAAGCTGTGTGCTCAGAGTTGTGGGCATCCCTATGGCCCTGTGTATTCAGACCAGACCCTGTGCACTCTGAGGCAGCTTCTGCTGTGCACAGGGGGATGCCCAGAAGAATTTAACTCTAAATCACTACTTTTCACAGGCTGAGGTCAAAATCACATGATTTTTCTTTCCCTGTGCCATAATCAAGTTCTTTTGGAGTAGTCGACTCAAACACCCAAGGCTGTCAGGAGTCGACAGGTTTCTGCGCCGTGAAGCTCATCCGCAGGGCTCCAGAGGGGCTGCTGAGGAGCTGGCAGAGGTGTTGCCTTCAGGCAGCAACAATTTTGCCCCAACATCACCCAAGCAATTGTGGCTGTGGGTTTCCAGCGGCTGCTGTCACCCCAGCTTTGCCCCTGGCTGCAGAGAACAGCTGCAGAAGCTGCAGAGAATGAGGAGGTAAACAAGGCTGAGGAAGACAACTAGTTTGAGAAGCTGCTTCAAAAAGGGACTCTTCCTGAGCTTGAAAAACACAACTTGCTGAATTTGACAAAGGTGCATGCTGGGTTGAGGAAAGAAACCTCAGGCAGTGGCAAAAAAAAAATTGTGTTCCAGATGCAAGATGACAAACCGTCACTGCAGAAGGTCAGGATGACACAGACCACCTTCCAGGAAATCTGCAGGAAGCACGGCACCGAGCTGCAAAGGCAATGCAAAAGAGGCAGTACAGTAATAAAAAAACTCTCTTATCTCTCCAAAATCATGAAGCCATCACCATCCTGCCTTCTGCTAACCAGGTCAGCTCCAGTAGATCACTTGTGAGGCCACCAGGATAAAAGTGTACCAAGGGAGAGCTCTCCTTTGCATACGGAGGCCCGTTTGCTGCTGTAGTGGATATGCTCACATTACAGCCAGTTGGTCTGCAAACCTGTCCAGTGCTAAGATCCTTGGGAATTCCCATCTCTTTTTCTCTGATGAAAAAAGCTCAGTGTGTGGCTGACAATACTGCAGCAATCTACAACGGCTTCTTGCGAGTCCCTGGTCAGTGGAAACACTTGCAGAAACAATGGCCGTGACGGAACCCTCTTGAACCAGCTATGGTGTGGACACCCAGTAGGTGCCCAGCACTGCCCGTGAGCCTCTCCCTGCCCCAAACCCAGCACCTGGGGTGCATGTCCAGAGGGTGAAGTGACTGTGCTCTTGACCCAGAGGAGTGCTGGCACACCTGTCTACATGCCAAATTGAGTGTCACAGTGCATGTTAAGCCCATCTACATGGCATCAGTCAGTTTCTCTCTCAGCGAGGAGCTGGTAATAACCCCTAAGTGTTCACAGGGAGCAAGTTTCCTAAATGGTCCTCTTCTACACAGTAGTTGCAGTTGGGAGCTGAGAGAAGAAGTCGCCATTGCTCCAGTGCTGGTTGCCATCACCTGACTCAGGCATTTCAGGAGAGGCCAGCTGTTTAGGTCAGCCAGCTTCAATGGAACTGTTTAACTTTGCCTTGGAGAGGCTAGAGGTGCTTATAGCTGAAGTTGAATGGATGGCATGTCTAGGTGGTACAGAGGTGTGTGCTCAGTCATACGACTAGCATTGTGCTCCACTCCGTGGACCATGCTCCTTGACAGGCATTCATCTTCACATTTGCATGTCAAAGTACAAGTCAGGGAGTTAGTATGAGCCGGGGAATTAAAAAAAGACTGCCCTTGCAGGTGCACCTTTGTCATCCCAGTACAACCAGAGAGTGCCAAATAATACAGCATTTAGCACAGTTTGGAGCCAGGTAGGATGCCTGAAGCATTTCAGGCATGGGATCTATGGCAAGTATTTTCCTAACTGAAGCATGCTTTAATGCTTCAATGAGGACATCAAGAATGTGGGAAGGAGAGAAACTAGAGAGTAGTGTCTGCAAATTTTCTACAGAAAGAGAAGATTCTCTTAATGATAGTAAAGGCCTGGGAGCACATTACAGTCTTGAGGGAATCTGGTATCTAACAGTGACACCCAATGTTTTTTTTGCATTAGCCACAGCTTTTTGAGGAGATCAACGTTTCTTTCTAGGATTCTGTATCTGGATACTTCAGGGCATTTTCACTCTGCTTAATTTTGTACACCTAATTTAGTCACCAACATGACAAGTCTATCTCCCCAGACTATCTTTACCATTATCAGAGAGGCAGACTAGTTCTTCTAGAACAGTTTAGAGCACAAGTTTACCTTGGGTACCTCTGAATCCCTCTGAGGTACCTCCTAACTAGATAGAGCCTGTAGCCTCATAAATTAGGGATTTGAGTCAGTGTCTGAATTTATGTGATGTAAATAAGCCTGTCTAGGCCCATTTCAAACCCACTTCATAGATTTCACTGAAGTTATTCCGTATTTACATTGCTGTTTGCGAGATCAGGATTTGGCGTAGCTCTCATCTTCACTCTGGCACCTCTCAGTCTTCATGAGGAGGCTGCTGGTGGGTTTGAGTTTTGTTTTAATGTCAGTGCACTCATTTGCCAGTTTTCAGTTTGAATGGATGTGAGCATCAGCTTCTCTGACATATCTGAGAAGCTTCTCCATCAGTGAGGGCAGCCTCAGCAGATTCTGCATTTCGCTTTCGCCTCCCCGCTCAGTGCAGCACCAAGCCAATTATATGAATTCATCACATTTATTGAGGCAACTGCACAGCAATTACACTAATCCTGAAATCCCCTCGGCATAAATATGGTTAAGCCGCATTTATGCTGTGCTACATGGCTATATATATATATAGTCTGATGAGTTCTCCCAGTTCACTCTCAGGAGCAACAGACACACTAGGGAAAAGAGGGAAATTTAAGCACAACTGAAATGAGATATGGCTTGGTGTACATGCACAGTGCCACATGCACCTCTGCTACAAGCTCACCAAGCTAACGGACTTACATCACAGACACATTTGCCCCATGGTGGTTATGTCCTATGAAAGGCCAAGGGCACATTGCAGGTGGTGACAGCCTGGCTTTGTACAAGGTGAAGCTGGCAGCCCCAGAGGCATTTAGTGTGTCACAGCGATGTCCTTCTGACAGACAGCTGGCCTGTGTGAACACACAGTTGGTTTCCTTCTTGTCTTGCACCATCAGGAGAAAAACATGCAGCACTGCTAGCTGGGAGTGGGTGCCTGGAGGCCCAGGGTCCTGGGCAGGGTGGCTACCCCAAGAGCAGCACACGTTGAGGCTCTAAGTTCAAGCAGCAACCACCAAATCATGACTTGAACCCTCAGCTTTTATCAGAGGACAGATGAGTACTGCCATGCCGCTAGTGCCCATCTGACTCTCCCAGCTGTTGGCCAGGCATCCATATAATTGTAGGATCTAGGTAGATGAGTACCCCTAGATTTTCTCTAGCTCCATATTGGCATCTCCCTAGGCTTTATTCATAATATATGGAGAGATTCAGAAGTTCTGCAATCTTTCTGTATTCCTCCCCATTACATATTTATACAAAATCTCCCTAAAATGAATGGATGCAAAAAGAAATGGCCTGCCTGCTTGTGAGAATGGCCAGTTTGCTTGTGAGAAGCAAACAATAGCTGTTGATGAACACCCAGCTAACCTCAGAGACATGTGCTTGGGTACCCACAACTCCTCCTCCATGAGAACAAATACTACAAGTGTCAACTGATACTGCATTTAGTGCTGAACATTAATAACAGAAACACTCAGTAGTTGTTAATAATGACAACCTATTTCAAATAAAGATTTTGAACATAGACTAAAGTGAATTCTTTGAATTTATTAGAATGTGGATCAGTGTTCATCTTAGTGGAGCGGACTTAATCTAGGAAAACTGGATTGCTCCAAATTTCTTCACATAATTCATTGGTTAAATGCAGATGACAGAACTTACAGGATTGGCTATCTGGTGGGCTTTCACAATAAGATGTGAATTGGTCATGGAAAAACATCCAATAAAACTGTTTTTCTTAAAACAATTATTACTTTGTAATGCAGTGTATGACAAGTAATCAGCAAGTTTTATGGTAAGCTTGAAAACCCATAGAAGTGTAGGAAGTCCGCTCCTTTGTGGACAGTGCAGTTATTATCACACTGCAAATCATTGCACTGTAGATGCTTGCAAAAATCAGCAAGAAATTATGACTAAGACACTGAATGAAATCTGGGAGGCTTGGCATTTCCGCCTGATTCAGCCACAGGCTTTCTGTGTGACCTAAAAAAAATTATGGATTTTTTTGTTGCCACAGTTTTCCCTCAGTAAAATGGACATAACTATATTTCCGTTCTTTCCAACTTCTTTTTTGCCTTTCTTTTCTATTTAGAATGGAAACTTCTTGAAACTGGGGATATCTCTAATTGTATATTCACCACAACAAGCAAGGGAGCTCTAGCAACCACAGTAGAAATAGCAAAATGAAGAAACAAAAAAGAAAAGGGTGAGAAAAACAGGATGACCAGAAACAAGAAGAATGAAAAAGTGTCCTGAGTTAAAAAAAAAAAAAACAGAGGGGGAAGGGAAGTAAAAGGGAAGCATGAGTTAGACAAACTGAAGAAAAAAAAAAGACAGAAAAAGTTGACAAAAATAGAAAAATCAACAGGGCAAAGCCCCAGAATCAGAAAAATAGAGTGAGGAGGAAGAAACGCAACAAGATAGAAGACCCAAGGCACTGAAAACTAGAAAAAGGAGGGAAGGCAGAAAAATAGTGTTAAAAATATTCTAGTATGGCCTTAGACTGCACTACAATCCTAATAATGAGGGAGAAAGTTCAGTATAGACTGACCTTGTGCTTTGAGTCCCCTCTTGCGTACTCTGAATATCTAGAACATCAGTGAGTCAGCTGCAGTTTGGGTGTCTGGGAATACAGGGTTGGGCCCTCATGGTGCACTTGGGAAAAACACACAGAACCATGCCCAGAGCAATCTGATGGAGGAGTGGTGTGATGTCAGCATTGCCTGGGGAAAGAACAGTTTCTTGCAGGTCACTGAAAATCAAAAGTGCTTTCCAGGAAGCAAAAAACCTGGCCATCGAAAAAGACACAATCATGCATGAATGATAAGCAAATATAATTCACTTTCAGACATGTAGCTTTGAGTCACGGAGGAGTGCATGCACCCTGTCTATTCTGTGACTAAAAATATGATGGGGTTTTTGCAATGTGACAGAAAGTCTCGTGTCCATCTTGCATGTCATGTTTCCCACGAGGTTTCAAACAAGTTAGACCTATTCCTCTGATGGCAAAACCCAGTCCAGATATAAAGGCCAGATGTTTTTAAAACTCAAACCATGTTGCTGTTATGATTTTTCTCTTGGGGCCTGTGCCTTTCTTGAGAAGTGGCAAAAGGGACCAAAAATGCATGGAGGGTATGTGTATATGAAAGAGAGAGAGGAAGACTAAGACTGCTTAAGGGCAAGAATGCACCAAGAACAGCTCAGGAAATCCCCTATCCCATATTTCCATCTCTTATTTTGCACTAGAAGCTTTGCATTCCAGCTTGCAAGGGCTTGGAGCTGTGCATTACATGGATGCTCTTTCCCAGACAAGTTAAAAGAACAACAAGTGAAACAGGCCCCAGTAGCTGTCATTTTTTTTTATCAATTCACCTCTAAAATAAATACAACAGCAATACTGTATTTACAGACCACAAGTGCCAGTACTGTCTGTCCTGGTTCAGCACAAAGAATTCTTGTTGCTTGACATGCTTACTTTCTTCCAGTACATAAAGGGGGCTTATAGGAAAGATGAGGAGAAACTCTTCAGCAGGGCCTGTTGTGATAGGATGAGGGGTAATAGTTGTAAAATAGAGGGAGGTAGATTCAGATTAGATATTAGGAAAAAAAATTTAGAATGAGAGTGGTGGAACACTGGAACAGGTTGCCCAGAGAGGTGGTGGATGCCCCTTCCCTGGAAACATTCAAGGCCAGGTTGGACGGGGCTCTGAGCAACCTGATCTGGTTGGAGATGTCCCTGCTTCTTGCAGGGGGGTTGGACTAGATGACCTTTAAAGGTCCCTTCCAACCCAAACTCTATGATTCTATGATTTTATGACATGCTACTGACATAACACCTCCTCTGGAAGAGCTTTATTACTCAACTATACTAAGACTTGTAAAATACTCATCTTATTAATCTACCACCTTTTCTTAACTGAAATATTGTGGCCCTTTTTTGCATCTTCATACATTGGCAAAATCTCCAAAGAACAGATCACAAATATATCCCATATTAATATACAAGAAAGGGTATTTTTGAGTTTGAAAACATGAGCAATGCAGGAGACACAACTTTCTGAGGAAGGAAGCAGTTACACTAGAGTGAGTACTTTTATCCTGATGTGCCACAACATAGAAGTACCAGTAACAGCTAAATCAGTTTTCAATCTCTGTTACATTGTAATCACAATTAAGGTAAATTGATGTAACTGAGGTTTCAGCCATTCTGAACGGTGCTTAAATGAAATTTCATAGTAATGTAAGTAGACTGGCTTTAAGTAAATCTAATTACACCTCTGCCAGTTTTTAAGCACAAACAAGTCCTTGGTGATGGCACTACTGGATCTCCTTCTTAGTTATGCTGGCAAGCACCATTACTGCAGTAAGGAGTTGCTCACTCAGTGCTGAGGAATAATCCAGGAAGCTGAGGTTGCAGTTGGAGGCCAAGACGGTTCACTCAAGGCTCTGGAAAGGTGAGATCCACTGAAATCCTGGGAAATGGCCGTACGACAAAGGCTTCTGCTCCATTGAAAGGGCTACATCCAGCATGGGTGTCTGACATACAGCTCTGTCCGACTTCTGTGTAGCAAATATTTAAAACTGGTGCTGAGATGTCTCTTCTTAAATGTTGTTTACACCTGAGAGGTGTTTTACTTATTGTTCCTCTCAGTTTATCATGCTTCATATTTTGTAAGTGAATCACTGACATCCAGCAAAGTACAATTTTTACTAGCATTGCCTGAACCTCAGATTGTCGGCTCAGGTCCACAAGCTTGAGCAAGCACAAACAGTCTTCTAAGAGATAATGCTCAGGCTCTACAATCATCAGACAAAAATCTCATGACTTGTGTAAATAAAATGTATTAAAATTCAGATAAATAATATGTATACAAATGCTCATTATTGCAGACTGGGAGTTTTTGTTTAGGAATGCAACCCGAAATGTACTCTGCCCAAATGAGACTGTGCTTTGTAAGGGCAGTAAAGAGTTTGGCAATCCACTCGGTATCAACTTTCAGATTGATAAAGCTTCAGATTAATAATTTTCTCTACATGTCATTGGAAAGGGAGAAATGATCGATTATGTGCTTATATGCCTTCCGAAGACTGGAGGACATGTACACAGATTTGGCCATAGACCATTTTGCATGAGATAGGTGCTTATAAATCACCCAGGATTGCTTCTTGTAGAGCAGAGAGGAACAGCTTTTCTGAAAAACAGTTAGAGGAACACGGGGCTCTCAGTGAGCTCATTTCCAGACCTGCAGGACCATATAGCTACGCATGCCCTTATAAGCGAAATATTTAGCACTAAGGGAGCAAACCAGGTCACACGGCCCCAGAAGAAAGGTCTCAGTCAGATTTCTGAAGGAATGTCAAAGTCTTAGAGAAAGGGCTGGGAGCTAGGAAAGATGCTTACGGCTAATCACTACAGCTGTGGGAGAGAGTATTAAAACGTACAGGAACAGGTATCAATTAACGTTTGGCAGGGAGGCAGAAAAGCCTCAGGAACATGCCAGAGGATTTCAACAGGATAAACTTGAACAAGAACGAAGAAGTTCAAGAGTACCAGATGGCATCTCCAGACGTACCACCCGTTATAGGCAAAGACAGTTTCATTGTCTTGCACGTGGGAGAGGAAACAAAACTGTACTATAATTTTCTGGGAAGAGAAGAGAATTTTCCTATACCCTTTTGATGAGAAAGAAGGTAAATCCATGACATGTGGGTGTAGTGTGAAGGTCTGCAATTTTTCCTTTGAGCTTCACAATGAAATTAGTATTTCTGGAGTCCTGGCTTTGAAAAAAAAAAAACACTCCTAAAAGCTTGTTTCTAATGACTACTTGTCATAAACATAGAGCAGCTATATACCAGGTTAAAAAGCTCTCCCATAACCTAAAGGACAAATGACTGCATTGCAGTGATACTTACATTACATTGCAGTAAGCTACCTGGGTTCAGCAGGGCTGGAACTGACCTGGCTGACCTGAGCTGATTACACCTACCCAGATGGTTTTTCACTCTATCCTGCACTGCCCATACAAGATTTTTCATTGCCTAGGTAAAATTCTGCCTCCCATTATCCTAAATATTGATGGCTGGCTGTATGTGGAGCCCTCAACACAACACAGCATAAAGTGTCATCCTATTATAACTCTGGACCAGACAATGTTACCAACAGTCCTAAAAGATGTCTTAAAGCAGAAGCACTAACAGTCTGGAGACAAAGTGCTTAGGTGGGAGATTTTTAGAGCAACTCCCTAGACCAATCCAGTAGGAATATACTAGTAAATTATAGAATGTCGGTGCCATGAACTTTGGTGCTGGGACATGGTCATGCTGTCAACATGTTAGAAAGGTCCCTAGCCTGCTGGCGTGACTCAGGAGTCAGCATTGGTCACAGCCCAAGTGCCTCAGCACTTGCTTCAGGGGATGGGAGCGTGCAACTGGGTGGCCCTGGCCAGAAGGTGCCCCGAAGCTGGAGAGTACCCTAGCACTGCTCCACTCATGGGTACAGACGTATCTACTCTGTCCTTTGATACACCTTCTTGAGGCTTCTACACCTCCCATGTCTTGAGCACTAAGTCTTCACTCTGTGTGAGAAAAGGATTTAAAGGCTTCTGATTCATCTTAATGAGGTACAGATTTATTGAAAAAAAAAAGAAAAAAAAAAGAAGTCTTTAAAAGTTTTGAGAGATAGAAAACATTGTTTCCTGCCTGCTTTAGCCTCAAGTCCTTAGAGGATGAAAGTTGCATTTATGCTGTATTAGATATGGGAGCAACGTGCAGATAAGACATCTGTATCTCTTCCAAGACAAAAATGTGCTGGCTTCAGCCCTGTACATTGTAGCTCTTAAGGTAGATCAAAAGTGACTCAAAGTAGGGGCAATGGCTTTCCAACAGCACAGACCAGACCGTCAGGCTCTTGTTAGTAGTGCTACGGTTTTGAGCCACTTCAGGCCAAAGAGACACCAAGAACATCTTCTACTGCAAGCATGAGGAGAAGTAACTTCTTACTAATAGGAGTAACTTCTAACCTAATGGGAGGCAACTTTTCATAGCTATGCACTGAAGCTGTACTCAGATTTCAGGGATTTGCTTATTGCTTCATGTGCTGAAGTACACAAAGGAATCAGATGCTCTCCGTGAACCAGGTTCCTGTTTTGAAAGAAAGAGGAAAGTACACAGCAAGACACAGATAACTTATCTGTGTTTGGAACAGATTTTCTTTTTTTCTTTTATACTATATGAGCAATAAAAAACTATTTACAAGGCATACAAAATTCAGTTTATAGCGAGGAAGATGTTTCTCTCTGTCTGCGTTGTCTCTGCAAGTGTCAAAACAGACTTGTATTTCATACCAATAAAACATGAATTTCATGCCAAGAACAGCAAGAAACAAAACAAAATGAAGCTATTTCCTCAGAAAAAAAAAATAAAAATGACTCTTACAAATCTGCCTCTGATCCTGTAATTGGGCTGGTGGGAGCAGACACCATGGGAACCCATATAGCAGCCTGCCTGTGCAGATCCGTTCCAGTAGGGCCCCCTGTAGTCTCCAAACCATGCTGGGAGGGTGCTTCTTTCCCCTGATTAGTTCCTTACTTCTCAAGTGTCCCAGTTAATTTCAGAGGGCAAAGGGCTGTGAATTTAGCCCAGAGTGTGAAATCCAAAGTTATTGCTAGAGCTGGTTAAAAATTTTTCCAATGGAATGCTTTTTTTCCATCAGAAAATGCCATTTTGTCAAACCAAAACTGCTCTCTGAGGCATGTTGATTTTCACAACCTTTTGTTTTGGGGAAAAAAATGGGAAGAAGTATTGTGAGAAGGTCAAAATATTCCATTTCAACATTTTTGGAATGGAAGCTAAGGGGGAGGAGGTGTTTTTTCAAAGCTACTTTTAGTTTCAAACTGTAATTTGCCTTCTATCGCAGAAAGAAAAGTATTGCGATAGAAGGATTTTTTTTTCAGTTATGGCAATTCATTTGTTTTGATTCTGATTCAGAGCAAAGTGAATGTTAATCTCCTAGAACTCCTTTGGAAATGGAAATTTCTTGTGCTTTCACAGCATTAATTAGGGCTATATTATAATTGTGAATATACTGGAAATGCATTTTATCCATCAATCTTTGCAACAAGTGCTTAGATGGTTGTTTGATCCTAGAAATTGTCTCAGTTAAATGAAAACCAACATTCATACAAACAACACTTGGCCTGAATAAACATTCACAGATAGTGAACAATGAAGATATAAAACAGGCAAATGTGACAGCTGATAGCAATTTGCCATAGTACTCTTGTACAGGTTTTTAACCAGTCAGACTGATTTCATGCTTGTTAACTCTGAAATGAAGATAAGTACTAGATCTTAATATATTTTGAGTAATGTTTTTAAATGTGGCTCTGCTTCAGCTAGAAAATTAAACTTCTCTTTAAGTTCATCCCAGTTCAATTAGAGTGTGCTTAATTAAATCAGGTCTAATTTTTCTTAGGTGATAAATAAATATTTTATTTTGCTTGCATTTTGTTAGTGAGTTTGCTTTGTTTTAATCATTTGAGGTACTAAGTCTGGTAAATCACACACAGCACATAGGTCTGTCACAAACAAATAAAGGGATTAAACACTCAGTTTGTTATCTGTGTTTAGCTCTGAAATAACACCTTACAGACACCTCCTTATATTTATACTTTTCTAGCTATCCTCCATACCTCAACCAGTTAAATAATCCAGAACTGTTTGCTAACTTACACCACATTTGCCCTTCTAAAAAGGTGTTGAAAAACTAAGGGATCAAAGATGTTAGAGCATATTGTGGATCTAAAACAAAGAGCAGCACTATTTGTTTGATCCTGTTAAATTTCTAAAAATATCTTCCTCTTTAATAAGAGAGTAGGGTGACTCACAGGAATCCAGAAACTTGGCCTCGGTAGAGACGTATCGCTAGCACCTTGTGGGCAGAACAGACATGTCCAATGCTACGAGAGAGGAGGTGCCATCATCACAAGGAATGGCACCTCCTTCCACTGCTCCTGCTTACCCAGTAGAAGTCAATAACTTCCAGGCTTGCCAAGTCAGTCCCTCAAAATCAAGGGAGTGGCTTAAAAATTCAAGATCCTAAAAAATGCTGAATGTTAGGTCCTTTTTTCTTGCCTTTGAACCTTTGAACGTTTTGGTTTCATGTTCTGAAGACATATCTGCAAACTTAAAGCCCAGAAACTTGATTCTTAAAGACAAGGTGGGATTTCCAGTTACTCACCTGACACAAACAGATGGGATTTTGATATGGGAGGAAAGAACATCAGAAAACATCAAACGTACACACTTCTTCATACCTACCCAGACGGCGTCATTTGTAGATGCAGAGGTGGCGAATCCTGTCATATGCACCTTGGAAAAGAAGAGCAGTAAATCTTGACTGTGATCAGCAAAGTGTTATTCTTTCTTAAGGAGTAACACTAGATCTTCAGCTAGTGTAAGGTATCCTAAGCATAGCTGGTCCTTAAAGATTATGAAGACAAAAAATGAGAACATTATAATTCAACTCAATTGAAGTAGAATTGGGCCCTAAGTACCTCTACATTCTTTGTCCTTTCATTTTCACGTGTGTACAATAAATAATAAGGAAACAGATCAAATCCAAAGTATGTATATTGATGAATGAATTAGAATATCCACAGGTACACATAAATTCAGGAAGTCAATTTATAGAAAGTTTATGTGTGTATGTCCTTTCTGGTAGTATTCACAGGATGAAATCATCAACTATCATAGTTACAGAAAACTCACTTTTTATAGTATGAACTGTGTTACGGTTTTTAAAGACCATAACGTGAGGTTCTGTCCTCATCTGGCATTTACAGAGACAATAAAAACTACACCAAGAAAGTTTTACTCAGAGCTTAAACACTCCCTGGCCCTTTCAGGTTGCTTTCAGCATCTTCTTGTTCATGCTGTCACTACACCCTCATATTCCCTCTTCCTGTGGCATGGCATCAGCACAAATTCCCTGTGTATACTTCCATTTCATACCTACCTCAGAAAACCACTTTTTCACCCCTCCTTAGTTTACCCAGAATCTGAATGTGGACATTGTTCAGAGGTGCAAGTGTAGAGGCAGAGTCCTAGCAAGCAGCAAGGGGTCCATATAAATTGTAGTTGCTTTGTCTGACAGTTTCCTGGACTCGGGTGTTAGTTCCTCAGTTGACCTTCTGTAATTTTTTTTTCTTTCTTTGCTTGTTTTTGATTTACAAGAATGGGCTAGAATGACCCTTTCCCTCCTTTTTTTTTATACGGCCTATTGCCATTTGGATTCCTAGACAATAGATCAAGTTCTGGGGTCTGTTAGAAACTCTGTTTTTTCAAGTGACATTGCTTCTTCTGACTCAACCATCTATGTCAAACGCACAGCCTCAGCGGGTGGCCACAGTTAAATGCAGAAGATGGTGCTGTCGATTCCTTGAGGTGTTCTACCTTGTTTACAAGGAACATGATGGGGTTTTTTAAATTTTTTTTTCTCTGAACAGAGCAGGGATTAAAATCAAAATAACAACAATAAAAAGCAAGCATCTCAGAGGCTGTGTAGGCATGCCTTCGATCAGGTGTGGACAGGCTGCTCCGCACGGGCTCTGAGGCAGCTGGACCTCGGCCAGCCGAGCGCTGTAGCATTTCTGAGGGGCAACACAGACGAGCTCAGGCTCTCCTCCCGGGCTGGCTCAGGGCGCAGGTAGAATAGTACCAGCCAGGGGCACTGAGCGGCATAGACGCGCCCAGAGTCTTCTGCATTCAGGTTTCTTTTCCAGTCAGCATTTTGCCCCAGGCACTCTCTCAGATTTTCTCAGGACACGCTCAGGGTGCTGCTTGGGCTGTGTCCTCGGTACTTGTGTCTCTCAGACACTCTGCTCCGGCACACACAGCTGTATCCATCCGTACTGCTGCTTTGTTCCCAGTGGCGTCTCTGAGCTGCAGCAGGAGCAGGGCTTTCAAGGAGTGCCCTCCTCCCTTCCCTCTGTGTCTGCACACAGCAATTACCCTCTCCTTCATTAGACCCAAACAGAAGAGTTGCTTCTACACACTCCTGCTTAATGAGGCCTCACCCAGCTCACAATAGCAGTAATAACGGACACAGCCATGAAGTACCTTTTATTCCTCAAGTGCTTACTGCTCCCAGCTCATCACCTGGATCCTCTTTTATCAGATGCTCTTGACCTAAGTCCTGGGTCCCCTTGTCATGTTAACAGGGGTCTGTATGAGATGAGCTGATTTTTTGGGGAGCACCTACATGGGATATACGTAGCCAGGACTCTATCAGCTGCCTAATGATAAGATCTTAATGATAAGACCTCTTGGAGAGAGTCCAGAGGAGGCTACGAAGATAATCAGAGGGCTGGAGTGTCTCTCCTCTGAAGAGAGGCTGAGAGAGTTGGGGCTGTTCAGCCTGGAGAAGAAAAGGCTCCAGGGAGATCTTAGAGTGGCCTTCCTGTACCTAAAGGGGGCTTATAGGAAAGATGGGGAGAAACCCTTCAGTAGGGCCTGTTGCAACAGGACGAAGGGTAATGGTTGTAAAATAGAGGGAGGTAGATTCAGATTAGATATTAGGGAAAAATTTTTTACAATGAGGGTGGTGGAACACAGGACCAGGTTGCTCAGAGAGGTGGTGGATGCCCCATCCCTGGAAACATTCAAGGCCAGGTTGGATGGGGCTCTGAGCAATCTGATCTGGTTGGAGATGTCCCTGCTTGTTGCAGGGGGGCTGGACTAGATGGCCTTTAAAGGTCCCTTCCAACCCTAGCTATTCTATGATTCTATGATCAGTGGCAGCAGGTGAGACTGAGGACAAGAAGCAAAAGGGAGTATTGTGTTTAATTGAAACACAAGGGATAAAAAACTTGGCCTATTTGTCTAAATGGGATTTATCCCACTGTAGAAAACAACATATCTTTTTAGACTGCCCATTTTCTTTGCAGTTGCTATAGGCCTATGGTGTGATTTAATGCACAAATTTGTGTACTGGTGACCTTTAGAAAAGGTACCACTTTCAGTCTCCTGCACTGAAGCTTCCCTTCCCCACCCATGCTCACATACAAGTCTTCTGCAAACAACGAGGCATGCGGCAGGAATCTTCTGTTTGGTAGAAAGTTTTCCACAATTACATAAGTGCAGCCTGAGAGCTGATGTGGAGGTAGCCGAAAATGTGAGAGTGAGATTTACAGTAATATAATTAGATCACTTACAGTAAGAGGGAATGCTCTTTCCCGCCTTAGGACGAATGCCATAGGAGCCTCCCGCTACTCCTCCTCTGAGTCATCTTTCCAGAGGCGCTTCTGAGAGCCAGCCACCCTCAGGTGTTGAGCAGTATTTGTTTGTGCTGTGGGTGAAAAAATGCGTACGGGCGCACACAAGCCGAATTTGATTAAGCAAACAAGGGCAAAGAAACCAGAGGGCTGTGGTTTCTTTGAATGTCTGTCTGTCTGCCTGCTTGGTGACAGAGCCAGCGTTCGCAGTCTCAGCCACAATACCTTGACTCATCACACAGTCTAGAAGCAGTGCTCATCCCTGGGACGGGGTGGGGGATGGGAGGTGAACCACACGTGTGCATCGGAGAGTGAGAGCAGCTGGGAGAGCACCAACAGCCTTATCAGCCCTTCTAGAGGCTCCTCTTCCACGCTCGCCCGCACCGTGGTAAACCGGGAATCCAAGATTTATCACAGTGGCATAAGCCAGTGTTTTAACTTTTGCCAGGTTAAGTAACTTTGAAAGCACTGCTTTGGCCTAGGGATTGAAACACATGGTTTGGAGCAACCCTAAGTTCCCTTCCAGGCTCTGCGTGGGCAAGTCGTTTATCTTCAGTGTACCAGCAACAGAGTACTGCCTCTCGGTTCACAGTAAATAATGGCTTGTGCGCATAATAAACCTTATCTACCTCCCAGGCATGTTGTGAGAATGGATGGATGTTTTTAAGGAGTTTTGTAAGCTGTCCATGAAAACAGTTACAAGTGTGCAGGATGTAATTATTGCCCTTATCTTACACAACCGTCCGGGTACTGAATGAGCTCTGGCTTTATACATGCAAGGCAGTAAGGGCATACTGCAATGCCAGGCTCACAGGGAGAAGAAGGAGAATCATAGAATCATAGAATCATAGAATGGCTGGGGTTGGAAGGGACCTTTAAAGGTCATCTAGCCCAATCCCCCTGCAACAAGCAGGGATATCTCCAACCAGATCAGGTTGCTCAGAGCCCTGTCCAACCTGACCTTGAATGTTTCCAGGGATGGGGCATCCACCACCTCTCTGGGCAACCTGTTCCAGTGTTCCACCACCCTCACTGTAAACAGTTTTTTCCTAATATCTAGTCTGAATCTGCCTCCTATTTTAAAACCACTACCCCTCATCCTATCACAACAGGCCCTGCTAAAGATTTTGTCACCATCTTTCCTGTAGGTCCCCTTTAGGTACTGGAAGGCCGTTATAAGGTCTCCCTGGACAGCCCCAACTCTCTCAGCCTGTCCTCATAGGAGAAGTGCTCCAGCGCTCTGATCATCTTCGTGGCCCTCCTCTGGACTCTCTCCACCAGGTCCATGTTCTTCTTATGTCTGGGGCTCCAGAGCTGGACGCAGTACTCCAGGTGGGGTCTCACAAGAACAGAGTAGAGGTTTCTGCTCCATAGCAGCCCCAGGTGAGCCTCAGTACTTATTCCAAGTGGAGTGAGGTACAGGACTGATGTAACTTTTTATTCTACATCAACTGGGTGAATTATAGGCACTGGGTAAACTACAAAAGCCTGGAACCAGGGACCAGGAGCCAAGATAACCTTGTTTCACCTGATCGCTAGAGCCACTGGGTCATGCTTTGCTTCTACCCTTCTTTGGTCCTGTTAGCTCCTTTTGGTCATGCAGCACAGCTTTAATTTGACTAGTGGAAAGTGCCCCTAGCCATACTGAAGAGATTTAGCATTGATGATGAAAGGCATCTGAAATGGCAGGTAAGATACATAGAAATGGCCTGCGCTATTCACCTCTGAGTCATAAAGAGACATTTTTTAAGCAACACACTGCCAGCCTTGAGCACAGCTGCATCTAGAGAGCAAGACAGCTTTTGAGGCAAGAGCTGTGCTCTGACATAACAGACTGACCTGAGTCATTACAGCCTTGAGTCAAGCCTTCTTTTTTCAATTAGGAGATGCATTTAGGGAATTACCTATACTGCTGCTGCTTATAAGCAGTAGCGATGACTGTCATGAGAGCTGGGTTCTTGTACTCATTGCAAGGGAATTATGAGCAAAAAAAAGCCCTCCAAAACCTTGGAGTGGTGCAACTACAGACTAAGCCAACTGTCCTGCACCTTATATGACATAGGGCCCTATGTGTAAAATTCTGAGTAATCCTGGCATGGATGGTCAAGGGAGGTTGTAGCAGATCTCTGGCTCCAAAGAGAGTACTAACAGCTTCATAACACTGAGGCATACATAAGAAGGTGGCTAAGCTCAAGACTTTTTCAGTTTATATAAAGAAAGTAAGAGAAAATAAGTAATAATCTCTTTATTTTATAGGTAAAAGAGCCAAAGGTCACAAGTAACGTTCCAGAGGTCATCCAGGAGCTTTCTGAGAGGTAAGACCTGACTAGTGCCTTTTTCCCCTCCTTGGGATACCTGTTCTCAGCTTTGAATACAAATGCACTGATTCCTAAGCTGAAGTGGCACAGTGACAGAAGTGCATCTTCTGTGGGCTACAGACTCGAAGGAAGTACAGGAGGGAGGTATGCTCTGCGTGTGTGAGCTCTGAAAGTGTCTATAGATAAAATGAGGATGTGAATTCCTATAGCTCGGAATAAGGAAATAGCGCTGATGCTTTCTCTGGGAGTGGTAACGTGGTTTTTGCTGTTCTCATGTGTCAGCTTCTGTGTAAGTGATCTTCATCCCCTCCCTGCCTTCCCAGGTAAATTCCTTCTGCATCTGACAAAACACGTAGTCAGAAAGAGGGGAAAAATTCCTGTTAACGGCAAAATCTTAAGCAGTCACAGGACAATTACGTGAAAAAGCCCTTACATAGTTCCTGAGGGACAACCATTTTCACACTGGGCTTTCACCATAGTTTTTATGATTGGTGTTTCAGCAGATAAACAAGACTCTATCAAAAAATACCACATTTTTGATTATTCTTTAGACCTAGGGATGTCCCTTGGGGCTAAACTATCATCCCACCTCTGTGATGGAGGCACATTTTCCTCATCAGTTCTGGTCTAAAGCCATGCTGTGTGGTTCAGGATAAAGCTCTTCGCAACGAGAGTGTAAATCTGCCATCTCAGCTCAGAAGGTCCTGAGATCTTGCCCTGTCTATTCACAGCATACAGAGAGCTATGTCAATTTAGAGACACAAAACCCAAAAATATTTGCTCTGGACATCTGAAAAACACTCTAAAACCACTCTCTCAAAGGTTAATGGCAATGAGATCCTTGATTTCGGTGAGAACAGGATCCATTTTATGCAGGGCAACATGAAATTATGTGCAGTTTCAACGTTAAGACTTTGCAAGTAGCTAATGGTCTCGTGCATCTCATTTCACCATTATTTTAAGAATAAAGTACGCTCCTATTATCCTCAATATGGTTGAGTAGCTTGCCAAGGAGGGGCATATCCAAATACAGGCAGAGTTAAATTAATGATTTTGCCCTTCACTGTTACAATATAAACAGCTCAATATTAATGGAATGTTCTTATATCGATTTGTTTATTGTATTGTATTGTATTATTTTATTTTATTCCATGTTATTTTATTACTTTATTTTGTTTTGTTTTATTTTATTTTATTACTTTATTTTATTTTGTTTTATTTTATTTCTTTCTATTATGTTTATATTTTATTTTCCTTTCTTCAGATTTCACTCTATTTCCACATATTGTCAGGGAATAGAAGAGGAAGAAAGAGCAGGGGTCTGATATGAAACCACTGCAATCAGCCAGCAGACTTTCTTTTGCTTCAGTCTTGAATCATACCTCAAGCAAAGTTGTGTGCTGGTAACCAATACTTTGAAAAGTTTTCATTTAATCCCTGACACAAAACCACTTCTCTGCCACCTTATCAAAAACGTTAAAAAATGCAGGCAATTCATACTGCTTAAGCACTGGAACATGTTATTAGGAAAAGCTATACCAACCACAATGATAGTCTGCATGCCAAAGGTTGGCTTTTCACTCAAGTCAGTGGTATTAGTGGTAAAATCCAAGCCCAAGCTGAGCAATTTTTCCCGAGAACTCAAAGGCAAGCGTGTGGAGTTCTTGTTTTTCACTGCAGACATGGTCTGAGTGACAGACGCTATTATTTGCTGGGAAGTAGCACAGAAAGTAGGCTGTATTTTTCCCCCTTGATCCCAGCAGGCTAAACGGTGGCTTGTAGAGAAGGTCCAGTAGCTCTTAGAAGTGAGTCTGTCCTCTGTAGGTGAGATGGTTGTGCTTTCTGAACTTTGGCAAAGAGTAACCAATTTTGCAGAAGGGGAATATGCAGAGTGAAACCACTACAAACACTGATCCTACCAGAAATAACCAGTTCTCCCTTCCCACTGTTTAGAAATGGAGAGTACAAAAATTCCAGTGTCCTGGTTTCAGCAGGGATGGAGTTAATTTTCTTCTCAGTAGCCGGTGTGTTTTGGATTTCATGTGTGAAGAATGTTGATAAAAACACTCTGATGATATGAGTTGTTGTTAATGAGACCAACAACACTGTCTGGCTTTCCGAGTCTCGTTAAAGTCTCGTTAACGTGCAGATGCGGGAAGCTGGGCGAAAGACAGACAGAATAATTGATCCAAACTGGCCAAAGAGAGTATTCCACGCCATAAACATCATGCTCAGTATATAGTGGGGGTTGCCCCTGGGAGGGGGCATTCTTTTCTGGCATCCATTCCATTCGGGTATCCGTTCAGGCACCCTTGGCATCCTTTTCTTCTCTCTTGCTTGCTGGCATCGTTCCCTCTACCTTGCTAGCTTGCTCTCCCCCCTTTGCTTGCTGCTCGGTGCCGTTTCCATGATCGCTGCTCAGGACAGGCTGTGTTGGTCATTCGGACATTGGGTGGTGAGAAATTGTACATTGTTCACTTTGTATATTTTGTACATATTAATATCCTTATATTCTGTTAGCTTTGTAGTTTTTAGTATTTTTAGTAAACTGTTTTTATCTCAACTCACGAGTTTTCCTTTCTTCCCAATTTCTCTTCCCCGTCCTGCTGGGTAGGGGGAGGGTGAGCGAGAAACTGTGTGGTGATCCGGGCTAAACCACCACACCAGTGATTCATTCTCTTATCTACCAGAACAGGGAGAAAAAAACCCACCTAAATAAAAGTGAAATGTTTTACTCAGACATATGGCTAACCTCTCACTTTGCGGTAGTTTGTAGAATACAATGAATCCTGAAATTTCAGATTCAGTTCCTTCCTAAGAATTCCTCTGAAGCGTGTGGGCTGACAGGCTCTCCCTGCCTGAATTGATCTCATGGGTTTCCCAATGATCTTCTCTCTAGATTAGAAGAAAACTTTGATTGTTTATCCTGCCTGGGTTTTTTTTCTTGAGAAGATACCTGTCTGGCAGAGTGAGCCCTCCTTCTGCTCCCTTCCTTACAGCCTCAGCTCTCTGGCAGCAAGCAGACAACTTCCTCTTGTCCTGAGAGTCCTGAGCTCTTCCTCGTGCTGGGACGGTTATGAATAGAGACAGAAAGAAAAGTGCCAACATTCAAAAGGTACCTTTATATAAATCACTTTAAAAATTGATACATATTGATTACATCAAGGGAAGGGAGAATCTGATTTGATTTTTTTTTTATGTTTTCCTGCTCCCCTAGTTACTGATCATTAGTTAACTTAAAATATTAAAGTCCTGATGTGTCTAACGTGATTACAGTCATTCATTCCTTGCCCTTTTGATAACTCAGTTCCTACATTCATCAGTCTGAAGTCAAATGGAATTGTTTTGTGCAAGAAGAAAAAAGGCCAAGTGTTTAAATTGAATCATATCAACTTGTGTGTGTGTGTGTGAAACAGATAACCACAAACCACTTATGCCAACACTGCCACTCATGAGATTTGATTTCAGATTAAATGTGTCCAGACTTCTAAGTGTTTCACGTCTTTGCATTTTGTTGTTGTTTTTTTTTCTTTCTGAGGCTGAGAGAGGTCTGATTATGCTGTAATTCATCAAGGAAAAGAAAGGGCTACAAACATATTATTTCATAATGCATCAGAGGGTTTGTGGCTCTTATGCCAGAACTACAAAGCAAATGCTGTGCACTAGTGGGATGTGAATGTAGATGAAAACAGATTTAAACATATGTATACAATGGATAGACACCATCGTTGAACCATCAGAAGCTTGCTTAATGAGGCAGGATTTTTATGAGTCAAGAGAAAGCATAATGCAGATGAGCAAAGCAACTGAGAGCTGCAGCAGCTGATCCAGTGACCACAACTCAGACATAAGAAGTCAGAGTGATCAAGATGGCCAGTGAAGTTCCCAAGCAACCAGATGCTGTGGTAAAAGTCTCTCAAATTCCGTGTTTGGTCTAGACATGAGTGAGAAGCGAGGAGGAGTGGGAACAAGATTTAGTAATTCTACGGCACAATGCATTGTCATACCAGGTCAAACAGGTTCAGTAGTCCTTTTTGCCCCTTCCGCTCCTTGTGCATACTGAGGCCTTTTTAATGCTTCTGATCCCCTCCCCTGCTTTTCTTTCTAGATCAGCTGAGAACTCACTAGTGAAGTGATGACTTAGCACACAGGCAAGGTGAATTTGTGACTGTCAGCCACACAAAGTGCTCTTAACTTCTTCAAAGATGTGTAGTATTTGTGTACTCAGTCCTCACAGTTTCATCACCATCTCTAATGACAATTCCATCATAGGCAATGCAGAGATTTTATTGTATTTCATTGTTCAGAAAAAAAGTAGATACATATATATGTATGTATGTGTGTGTGTGTGTGTTCACATCAGTTTTGCTTGATTAAAAGAGAGTTTCAATTTTTTTGTCAGTTTGTACATTCATATCTGTAGTGGAAGAAATACATGGAGCTATTTGGTGGTCATTGCCTCACTGCTTAGGTGGCCACTTGCTAAAGCTCATTCAACACTGAAATTTATTGGTGCACCCACTGGCCGCCTCAGCAGAGAAGCCCAGGAGTAATAATAAAATATCCTCTGACTTCCTGGGAAGATTCCTCCAGGCTCAGCTGACTTCAGCTCATGTACTACTCTGCATGAGCACATCTGTGGTATTGTCATCTCTCTCCCTTTCGTACATACCTCAAGACTTTGGGTTTGACCTTTAAAACCTCTATGTTTCCCTTATTTTTAGGTGTATGCCGCCTCACAGTCTCTAAAGTTCTGATACAAGTCCCCAGATTCTTTACAGAGACTAAAGAGGGTCAGCTCTGCGCGCCTAATAGCATTACTCCTTTGTTTACTCAATGGTTCAGTAATTAGGTCCGTACCAAGGGACAGGCATCTGTCCATTAACATTTATTCAGGAAGATTTCACATTACTCTTGAAACGCTTTCTACCCTCCGCAGAGCCGATTGATACTTGTAGGTCTGCTCAGCAAAATAAATTAGGCAACGCCAGAGCTCAAGGCCATGACAGCTGCCGCGTTTCTGGCGGAGGGGAACGGTCGGTTCCCTGGAAGCCAAAGCCAAGCTTAGTCAGCGCTGCTGCTGTTCTACCCTTCCCCAGCTCATCTGGGCAGGGAGCCAGCTCTCAAGGCTGAACTAGGTGAAGACTAACCCTACAAAGAAAAACAGCGAATTTCCAGCCAGCTTGGCTCCCTGGCTGGGCTTGTGGCAGGGAGGGAGCAGAAACATGCACCTGGGGTAGGAAACTTGTAGGTCCTGCATAGGACGGACTTCCCTCTGGATCTGGACCTCCAGGGACATGAAATTTGTGGGCAGGGGAGGCTACCAGTAAGTGGGATTTTTGAAGATCTTATTTTTAGAGCAGAGACTGTAACCTTTAGATTTTTACCCTTCGTTCTCCAGAGCCCTTGAATTTTCAGCTCTACATTTCAGATAGAAAAGTAACATGCAGCCAGCCAGGTTCAGCACAGAAGGAAACCTTGCTCTGGTTGCAGAGCTGCTCATGTATTTGTTCCTCTTGCTTTCAGAAGTCCCCATCTCCAGCTGTGATGTGCTTTATGCTATGAATCTGACTATTCTCAATGGTCTTTGTTAAGGAGGTGGCACAGAAGCTTCATTGGTACAAAACTTACGCATTTTGACCTAAGAGATGCCTACCGGTTGGATAGACGGGCCATGGAGAAACGTAAGGAAACTTTCTCTACTTAAATCCTCCATGAAAAAGCAGGACACAACAGCAGTTTGTCTGCCATGGGCCTGTTTTTTCTTAATGCCCTTCATGACGCAGACCACTTTAAAGGGGGCTGGAAGGCACCCTTTGTCAAATTTCTAGTAACACATCATGGATCAAGTTTAATTTTTTTTTCCTGAACCAGAGTTACCAACACTAATTGAAACCTGACAATGTTGCTGGTGCCAAATTTCATGAGAACAACAAAGTTACTTAAAAACATAATATGATTCATTCCCCATTCAGTGCACTGTCAGTTACTGGTACTCCCCACGCTTAATGCCTGAGGTAGCTAATGGCATTAACACATGAAAGAAATCATCAACATGCTTTGGACTCCCATTGGAATCCTTTATTAAAATAGCCCTGACACTTTTTTCTCTGTTTGTAGAGCTGGTATGCCAGCAGCCACACGACCAGTACTCTGACCAACGGAGTGATAATTCCCAGAAATACAGAATTTGTTTAGACTGCTCCAGACATAGCCACCTTGACCGGATAACCTCTTCTGGGTTTTGCAATGCCAAATGAGTATCCGCTCTGGCAAGGCACGGTCACGCTCCAGCAAGGAGCACGGCTCTCCCACAGCTGCGTTTGGTGGGCAAGAGGAAACAAAAATGTCTCCCGTTAATGGCCATCCTGTGCAGCTGCTCTGGAGACTTTTCCATTCTTTTTCTCCTGCCCCAGGATGGACACATTGGCATAGCTTTGCCATGCTCAGTGGTCAGGGAGTTTCAGGAACTCCACGGAGCACACCAGGGGAACCCACTAGTGCCGGAGGGACTCCCACAGCTGACAAGCAACACACGAGCCATTAGAAAAAAGTATGCATGGAAAAGTAGAAAATATATAGAGAGTAGTGGTGATATTGTGATATTGTCTTCTGTGGAGTAAAAGTGGTGGTGACCTATCACCAGAAAGCAGTTTCAACAACCGAGTGTCCTTTCATCTGGAGAGAAAGAAAGGAAGAAAAGTCAGGTGCTTTAGCCTTCCCCTACGCTGTCCTTGTGTGTGGGCAACTGCAGCCACGCTGCTTGCTTTCCCTTCCCACCCTCTTCCCCCAGCCCCGCACCAGTCCTTTTCACCCAAAAAAGCATAGATGTGTGTGTGTAAGGAGGAGTGAGTCAATGGGGAACGAAGCACTTTACCTTAATTATCTGAGCTGCGGATTCACCTCCAGACCATAAGCAAGCGGTACTTATCTAGCTTCTGATCAGACAAATGGAGAAGGGAAGTGAGCTTTAACCAGAAAAAGAAATTACTTTGGGAAGATGCAGAGGTTTAGATAAAAGGTTGTGGTCTTAAACAAAAAAAAAAAGCATTCCTCCTTATGCTCATCAGATAGAAGTAAAACCAGTGAATTATAATCTAAAATTATAGCATGCATTTGTACACGATGTCCTGTTAAACAAGTGTTTACCTACTAACATATTGCCTTCCTATCTCTTGGATGATGCCATAACACTAGGTCTTTGTTTAAAATGAACCCAAGACAATCTGTTACCAGGAAAGTAAAAAACAACAATCCAAAGGCTGATAAAAGACAAATAAGTCAGTGGAAGTGTGTCTAAATCCAGGACATAAATAGTGCAACTCTCAGATGATCTGCTATTTTGGGACAACTTCAAACTCCAAATAATTGCAAAATCTTACGATGGTGAATCTTCCCCATAGCTCCTCTGCTGAACTGAAATCCCCAAGGATTTGTGGGAGAGATATATTTCAGAATTGGATTTTTTTTTTTGGTCTTGGGTAGAATAAAAAGTCACATTTCCTGCAAAGCAAAAATTCCAAAAATGTCAATTTGCAACCACAGAAGCATTTTGTTAGTGTCTTACAGCTAATTTGAAGAGACTTGTACAGTCCAGAAAATATTAGGCAGACATAGCATATGCAGCATATTAAAGTTGTGTTATAGTAATAATATTCCAATATATGATTTTTTCATGCATATAGGCTAACACAGCAATTTACCTTAAAAAAAACAAAGTAAGGCCACCATCATTCTCCCCCTGTCATTCAGCAGGAGGGAACTGGGCACGTTAAGAAAAGTAGACACTGAGTTGCCTCCTCTTGAATAATCCCTCTTCCTCTGTATCCCTCCTGTCTCTTGTTTTCAGTGCCCTCCCTATGTTTATGCTGTGCTCCCCATGTCTTCCAGAGGCAGCTCAGAGTAGCCTCGACAAGAAGAAGCAGTTCCTCCTACATGGAAAGAATACTTAACTTTCCAGTGGCCCAAAGAACTCATTTTAATTTTAGGAATTGACTTCTGCACAGTAAACTTCAGCATACAGGTTTCTCCTGGGAATATGACTCCAGCTTTTGGACACAGGAAAGTATAATTTTACCATCCGGCTGCGGTTTGTGCTTTCTGTATAGGGGTGAGAAATCTTCACCTACTCAAAAGCCCAGTCTGGCTGGACTCCCGCGTTCTTGAGAAGGGGGTTTGTCAGGAGCACGGGGCAGTATCTAAGTTCAGTACTGCTCCGATTTTTAAATTCAGATTCTTGAAGACTAATACCCACTTTCCCCATGCCTTGAGTGTTTGCATGTCCAGTTCTAGGGATGCTGTGCCCTCATGAGAGTGGCTACCCATAGGCAAATGGCAGAACCCAAGCCACATGTCACTTGCCCTTCTACAGACCATTTCTCTTGCCTTGTTTTGTGTGATTGACCTGGTTTTGAACGCATAAGACCTATTTTTACCAGGCTGCATAGGCAGTGCCTATATACTCTGAACTAGCTCATGAAGTAATTAGCCACTCATTTGGGATGTTAAGCAACCACAACCTGGGCTACTATTTGTGCGTGTGTGAGCCTGGCTGGGGTAGGTTTGTCTCAGCACGTATTTATTGCCGCAGCTGCCACGGCTAGCAGTGAGCATGGGAGACTTTCCCTTGTTTTTCCTTCAGTCTTGAGATAAGAAAAGTGGTTCATTCCAGGACTCTGCATGGAGGTAATTAAAATGTCCATCTACCTCAGAGATAAATCTCCTGAAGTAGCATTGTGCATGCTTAGCTAAGAGATGGGATCCACAGCTGTAGACCAGAGTTCGAGCTAATTGCTAACTCAGTTTTATCCTACATCCCCCCAGGTGCACTCTGGGTGATGCTCACCAGCAGCCGCAGGAGCGGCTCTTTTGCTGTGGCCCCTCTTTCCTGTGACTCTGCCTAGCTCCCAGCTCCAAAGGGATTTTGTGCTTTCCCTTACTCATCCTCCTCTCTGCTACATGGAAGAGTTGTGTCCTTCCTCAGCTCGCTTGCACAGGGCCACACTGCGCCATGCACACCGCTGCTCCTAGTGCAGCGAGACCGAATGTACAAAGACAAAGTGTGGGTTTGGTTTTGGATATGCAAAACATGCTTGGGTTTAGCCAAAACCACCTTTTCCCCTGCCTGCTTTAGCCTCCGCTTTCATCTTGGCGTGCAAAAACGTGTCCCCTCTGGGATTTATTTAGAGATGAGCTGTTGGACTAAAAAAGACACAAAAGACCTCTCACTTTCTTAGTGGAGTATTAGTAGAATAACAACTGTAAGCAGTGCAAAATGTTCTTCTTGTCCTTTTCTTCTGTCCTGTCATAAGTGTTACTTTTGGTGGTGCTTGTTGTTTATTAACCCCGCAAGCCTCAATTACAAAGTCATGAAAAAAACCCAACCACACAACAGTTGCGAAATTTCCAGAGCTGGCATTGTGTCCTTCTTGCCCGCAGCACGTAGTGTTGTTGTTTAACAATCAACCTAAATACTCCTTGTCCCTTCGTTGCTGAATACATTACACCCGTCTGACGCTTCGTCTCCTAGACCAGCTGGGAAGTTTAATTAACTCTATACTTAGGCAAATATCATTGCAAAAACTCAGGAAGGACGAGCTTAGGTGGACCTGAGGCCACCTCTGAGATTATTGTTGATCTGCTCAGGGTAACATCCGCCTGGTGGAACTTGGTGTCTCCTCTTCCGTGCTTAAGGAGGTGCCTAGGCCTGATGCATGGTGGCTCTTTGTGGACTTTAAATCCAGTGATTTATGGAAACAGTGAAAATTTAGAAACCTGGCCGTGAATGTCCACCTTTCTCCTCCAAATTTGAGTGGTCCCATAGCGGGCTCTGCTGGTAGTAGTGGCAGTGCCTGAAATGGAGTCTCTAAAAAAGGAAATCCAAACCCAAACAAACAGCAAAAAAATATATATTCCTCATTCCTTTGTCACTTTCCTCTTTTTACTTAAAAAAAAATAAAATTATGCAACTTATTATTTGCTTAGTAATGCACTTAATCCCATAAAAGAAACAAATGATTCATTACAGCTCAATGCTTTACCTCCTGGACGAATGTTCTTCAAATTAGGAATGGGTAATTGCTATGAGGCTAAATAACTGAGTATTTTTGACAATAAACAGTCTTCTGAGAGACATGAAGCATTGCTTTCCAGATTTTCCATCATCAGATCTTGGAAAAAACATGTGATTTCTTGCAAAGCTGCTGACACAGTGCCGTTATGTTCAGGGTCTGAGTAGATATAAGTAGAAAATCCATACTTGCTCATAGGAAATAAATGCAGATTCCTCAAATGGAACATGAGTTGGATGGAAATAATCCTTCACTCTCTGATTAAAACTTCTGATTAAAAAAAAAATACTTCCCAAAACAATGCTTAAAAAGAAGAGTGAAGAGGAAATTTGGCTAAGAAGAAAAAAAAATTATTATCTCTGTCTGAGATCATCTTTCCTTCCACCGTTCCCAGATAACAATTTTTTTAAACAGAATTCTAATCAAAAGGTTTATCTGTAACCTGTCTTCTTAGGAGCACAAATAGACAAATGTAAGGACAAGAATCTGGAAAGGGAAGGCGGATCTTTCATAGTGACTATTTATGAAATTATATTTTTCATCAGATATAATAACCTTTTTGCTGTCTTCCCTGGTTAGTACTTCAGGGAAGGAAATGTAGTACTCAAAACAGCTAGGTTTTGGCTAGTTTTTGCTTCAAGTATTTAAAGGATCAGAATAAATCTAAGGTATCTAATAAGAAGGGAAAAAGAAGTAAAAAAAAAAATTTAAAATGTGTAAGTAAAAAAAATAGGTTTTCCAAAGCACTGAACTGGAAGATTGCAATTGTTCTTAGGAGCACTGGTCTCCTAAGCACCTATTATGAATATTCCATTTCTACATGAAAATTTTCACTGACTTATTTCAGAGATAAAAACTTTTTAGTTTTTTCCCTCAGGAATAAAACAACTAGTTTATGAGAAGATAAAAATAACCTTCATCCTTAATGTTTTCCTTTTGTTCTCAAAAAGCAGTCTGTAGAATACTAGATTTCATGACACATTTTAAAATACTTTTTAAAAATCCATATACTGTATTATTGCAGCATTATTTCAATTTGGAAAAACCCCACTTAAAAAACATGGTATTGCAGTGACACACATATAGAGTCACTGTAGCGAATCAATCCACACATTTACAATTTAACTTTCATCCCTGAAGTTTTTCACTTTGATTAAAAATAACTCTTTTTGTCTGGCAAGCTCAGTACTTTGTAAGCCTGCACGACCCTTTAGTAATGAGGAACAAGGATGTCAGCAGTTACTGCATCTCAGTGTAGCTTTGTTTATTAGTGAAGAATTCTTCTTTTGTATTTGGTATTTCTTCTTTTAGTATCGTTACCACCTGCTTAACAACTTTGGACCTTCCCTGTTTATCTTACACCTTCCACATAGTTAGACACTACTAGGTATCCTTACAGTTAAAATTCTTCCTGAAAAAAAACTTCCTATTTTGTGTTAACCCAAAAGTTGGTGCAGAAACTTTTTATCCCCTCTCCTACGATGCTCTGCCAATCTGGCTGAAAAATGGATGCTTTCTCTTGGAAAAGGACAACACAAAAGAAAACTAAAACAAATGCACAAAAATTTTTTTTTTTTTCCTGTCACACTTCCTCAGAGAACATTTGGATTTTAGTTATCACTCTGAAAGGCAAAAGACGCTAGTATAAAACTACAAAATGAAAAAAAAGTATTTGAAAATGTGGCTGTAATACCTCCTAGGGCTTAGTTTGGGTGTTCTCCATCTCTCAGGTTTTTAAATCTCAGATCCACGGTCCCCTTTTCAGGTTCTCGGACAACTGAGATACTAAGAAAAAAGTATTTAGTTTAAATTGGCCACCCAAGAGTCTATACTTCCACTGAGAGATCTGGAGGTGACTGCACTGATTAAGCTTGAAAACCGCTGATCTATAGCCTAGGGTGGACGTGATGGGCAGCTGCCCATTCAGACACCATCTTCCGCTGCAGGGCTAAAAGGGTCAATATCATTCTCAAATGTGCAAGCAGGAACCTGGCGCCAGGACAAATGCTGACGTTCTCCCATTTTCCCCTTTTTTGGAAGCTGAATGTGGAGAGCCAGCTTGGCTGAGGCTGCCGGCTGGCCGGGAAATTTCACCCGTGGAGGCTGCAGCCGTGCCGGGCAAGGCTGTTCCTGGGAGGGCCTCGCTTCTTGCTGTGGCGGACGACACAAACTCACGTGCATGAAACCCTCCAGGAAGGGAGATGGAGTTTCCATTTTGAGACCATCTCACCACTTGTCTAGAAGCCGAGTAATTCTTACCTGGCAGCCCTGGAGCGACGGTTGGCACCACGCTTGCTCCTACTAGTTTTCCAGGAAGGTGACGGGAGGAAACTCCCTGCAGCCTTCCCCAAGGGCAGGTGTGAGTCATGGGAGCCTACAGCTGGGGTCAGATCCTCACAGACCATCTGTCTGTCTGCTTACAAGCATACTGTAAACTCAGTCTGCTGCAAGCCTACTCTCACCCCGGGGGAAGCTAGGCTGTGCCAAAATAATACGGACCAGTGGCAGGAGTCAGATATGGATGAAGAAAATCCTTCACAAGAAATCTGGAAGGGCGGCGTGGAGAAATCCAAGTCCGTCCAAGAGAATTAGAGAGGAGATATAGGAGCGATGGCCACCCAGCTGAGAAGGAAATAGGAAGCAGCCTTTGGAGCTTCCTTCTCACATTGCATTTGCACACATAGTTCTGGAAAACATCCTCAGAGAAATCCAAATGGGCTTGAAAAGCAAAGCCTTTTAGTTGAAAGCCTTTAAACTGCTCTTCGAGCATTGAAATGCGAATTGAAAAGCCTTAGGTTTTTTTCTTTTGAAAAACTTGCTTGAACTTTTGCTCTGTACAAAAAGTGTCTGAGGCAGAAGTGCCAAAAAGTTTGTGGAAAAAAAAATCATTAAAATGTTCACAACTTCACATACCCAATGCTGAATCATTGTTTTGAATTACAGGCAGTTACTGTGGGTTGAGACATGGGTATGACTTGTTTTCTCAGCAAAGTATTCATATATGAACAGAAAATGCATTATGTTTTCAACTTCTGTTGATTTCTGTTGTGATAGTTCCAAAATCATATAATGTTTTCTCCACACTGCTTTGGTTGGAGTAATTAAAAACTGCTATTATCTTTGGTGGTAGCAGAGCTGTGAATATACTCAAAATACAAGTTCCCATGAAAAGTCACACTGACTGCAAAAACAAAAATAATGGATTTTCCTCTGGACTACATTTTTTTTTCCCATTAACTAAAAAAGGGCATCAGTCTTCTCAGAGGTCTTTTGCTGTTTTTAAAATGTAGCAAAGAGAGAAGATCAGATGCAATGTTTTACTGAAATTTCCAAACCCTTTCCCCTGGAAAACACAGGGATTATATACTAGAGATAAATACAATATCGTTGAGTTAGGGGTTGCAAAGGGAACTGAGGAAATCACACTTTACCCCTCTCCACCAGTATCCTTTCTTAACATTATAACGCAAACAACAATTTATATGCTATATTGTTTCAGGTCATTTAAAGTGTATTCTGCAGCGCTCACTTTTTGTTAAATTATTTCTCAATAACAGATAATTTCTAGCTGGACATGCAAATACCCTTGTGGAGTGTGATTCCTGGGCTATGGACTCCAGCTGTGGCTTGAGAAGTTGCTTTCATCATGTGGGATGCTCCTCTCTCTACCTGTGGAGACTCCTCAGCTGTTTCACTGTTACCACAACTGTAATCGGTAGCCGGCAGTCACTGTTGGGCAAAAAGAGACCTTGTCATCATCCACAGAAGTATATTCACAAAGCTCACAGGCACTAAAGACAAAAGAGACTAACGGGATCATTCCATATGATCAACAGCAATCACAAGCTATAGAGTTACCTCCAGTAATTCTTGCATCAAGTCTCACAACCTGTGGCTGAATTAGAACATATCTTTTTGAGAGCGCTGTAATCTTGATTTATTAGTTTGATTTTATTTCTTTGCTTTATTCCCTTGTGGTTTTAATTAGTTCCAGCTATGTATTTTTGCTTGAAATGGGATTCCTAAATTCCCAATCAGCCAACAAGATGTACTCTCAGGCATATCTTGCACTACTGGTCATGGGCACAGATACCGTGTGAATTCTTGGCCCTATCTATAATTTTCCTGTATGGCCCAAAATTGAAATACACATGGATGACACAGCTGAGGGGGAACATAGTACCTGAAACAACCCGCTGTGATCCAAATATACCTTAGCTGCACTTCAAATTGTCTCTACTTGCAGTCAGTCATACTTGTAGGGTGCTCCAGTGCTGTGAGGTATCACAACAGGATAGATCACCACAGCTCACCTGCAGGCTCTTGAGATAGCATGGATCAAGTAAAAATCTCTTACTGTGTGCCCTTAGGGATGAAGGCTGGTGCCAGGAATGCTCCACCCCAGATTTCCTAGCTCTGAGATTTGCTCACATTGGAAATCTGGCCCGGCTTCTGTGGGACAGGGTTGCTGGCAGTAGGTAAGGAATGTTTATATGATTTAGTTTTTCAGCTAATCTTTGCTGTTGATTGATTGACTCCTGCCATGGAGGAAAGGAGAAGTCTTGGTATGTTGATGCTGTTCCTCATGGGTGATTTTATATAAGATATGGCTTTTAAAACTCCTAGGTGGCCCACTTTCCATTACAGCTGTAAACCAGCTGAGGTTATTTACCATCCTGCTCCACTTATCCTTGTCCCCTTTCCAACCAGCAGCATAGATGAGGGAGACGTATTAGTAATGCAGGTACCCACTGTTACACTGTATTTTCTCTTTATATGCTACTCCCAGAGAAATAATAATTTTTATATATACAGCATTCTTACTAGAGTCATATTTCTCATTATCTAATGTGTAATATTTTACCAATATGTCTTTGTTTAGCTGTAAGAGGAGAAAGCAGAATAAAGCTAAGAAAGTGGTAAGTAGTGCATACTGCAGAAATATTGAGAAACACTGAGTGGGTGGGGGAAGGAAATTACTTCAGAGACTGAAGGGATGAAAAGAGGAAATGACTTCATTCCCCACGTTGTCGTGCAATGTCTCAGCATCCAATCACAGGGAATGAGGCAGGTAAACAGGAAAGGAGAAGAAGAAGTAGGTCATTCCCCAGTGCAGTGGGAAAGAAGCAGTGTAAGTTACCCCTCGGGGTGGCTTCAGGAGATGCCCTGAACAGTAAAAGCAAGAAAGGATGCTGGCAGCCTACGTGAGGTCTGTCATAGCAACTGCCTGGCCTTCCCAGCAAGCTATCTAGGGGACTGGGAAAGCTGTGCAGACTTCTTACTCTTAAGTTTAGTCTTAATAATGTGATTTTGGTTTAGTTTTTGAGACTTGATTTAATTATTATGCAAGTATATGCTTCAAGTAAACCCATTATTCCATATGTACATCTTCTGCTAAAGATGACTGAAAAGGCTAAGAAGCAATGCATTTCCTTCCTGTGGACACAGTAATCTTTAAAATCAGAATAACGGGCAGTCTCTTGCATGCCCAGTAGAGCTGAAGGAATCCCAGCAGGTTAAGTCGTTACCAGGAAATGAAGCATGACCTGGACTGCTGTCTGCCAGGGAGGTCACCAGTACAGTGAGGCCACCAGCACAGTGAGGCCAGAGTCCGTTTGCCTCTGACGCGGGACAGCTGCACACAGACTGTGGTCTCTGCTCAAGCTATGCCCGGGAACAGTTTGGCATGAGCCAATGCCATATAGCAGAGGCCATTCAAACAATTTAAGAGAGGTGCTCCTGCGCTGAGCTGCGTGATGTGGTTTAGGGGTTTAAAAACCAGGGTCTGTGTGCATGTAATCCCTTCCAATGCCTAACATAATCTAGGGAAGTTTCTTTGGCAGGCAGTAGCACGGTGGATTAGAGCCTGAACCACAAGAGTCTCCAAGGAATAGGTAGCACATTTGCAAGGCTCTCTCCTGACCTAGCCCAGCTAGTGGCAAAGATCTCGAAGGCTGATAGTAGGGGCTGCGGTGCCTCCGCTGACGGCTCCACTCACCCGCTGGGTGACTTTTGCCTGAACCAGCCATCAGGAAGCAGCAGGCTCTGACTTTGGTTCTGCGCCAGCTTCTGCAGCCTCGTCCTGTCCTGGCAGTGCCGTGTCCCTCACATCGCTTGTAAAGCATGGAGGGATTTTTTTTTGGTTGTTTTTTTTTTTTTTTTTTAACATTCTGAGTCTTCCCTCATTTCCTCTGGGGAATTTCACAACTGCTGGATCAGCTGAATAACTTGGCTCGAAGATGCTCCATTTTATACTGATTTCTGTGATTGCAATGATAAGAGCTATGGTATTGGGCGGTGGTTCACTAAGGTCCAGAGAGCTGTATAAAAGAATAGTTCTTTGGGGGCTTCCAGTGCATGCAATATATAATGCTGATGACTGCAGATCAGACTTGTTCTGGCTGCTTTATACGGCTCCACAGACAGTCCAGGTTTATGACTGTTTTGTATCACCAAGACAATGCAAAGCATCCCAAGCATACGGGTGAATGTGGCCTGTTGAATATATCGTATTTCTTGATACCTGGGGGAGATCATTGTTCTTCAGACCGGAATGCTCTTTGTGATCTTGAGTCCTTTTTGATTGCAAACATGGGAGCCAGTACAGGAAAAGCATCCTTAAGCCAAGTTAGCCCACTCATCCAGCTGTTAAAAAATCCCCAGAGGAAATGAGGGAAAACCCAGACTTCAGGAAAGCTTGAAGCTTTGTATTGGGGATGTATTAATAATTGATTTACTGTCCCCTTTTGGCCAGTTCTGTGTTAACTTTCATTTGTTTTCTGACCCTAAGGCTATAATGCTCCTAGGCCTAAGCAGTAGGGCTTATGTGGCTCAGATTTGGATAAGCATCTGATCTTTGGAGAAGGGGCCTTATCCTGACTGACTCACACTGCTTTCTGATATGCATATACTTCTGATCAACACCTTCTCAGAAGAAAATTATTTGTAAGGTACATGAAGGAACTTGCATTGGTATTTTAGGAGATCATCTTTAAAATTTGTGAAAGTTATGTCGAATAAGCTGTGAAGAAAAGAACAAATGTCTTCCCCCAGATCAGCTGAATGAATAATTTGCTGTAATCACCTGGCACTTTCTCCTTGTGTCCACATGCTGAGGACCAAAAATCCTGTTTAAACCACTCCATTGTTTAAGGAGGGTGTTTTAAAAAGAAAACCAAGAACATGCTGAATCATATCAAACTCCTGACAATTGCTGTCTGCCTGCACATTAGTTAAATATGTTCCTGGATCTTGTATTTGAACAGTCATGCTTTTGACTGTGTTTGCCTGATCTCTTTCCTGTACACTACATAATGAGGAAGAAGCTGTTATGACTGTCTCCAACTAAGCGGTATTTTTCTGGAAAAGTCTGAGCTTTTGATACTGAGGTTTTGGGTCCTGACAATGCCTGTGGTGCATGGCAGTGGAGGGAGGGCATGACAGTTAGGGCTGAGGAGACAGATTGGCAAGAACTAGACTTAGTTAAGGCTTTATGTTAAGGCCTACTTTAGTAAAATGCTGGTTTTGCTGACTAAGTTGCATATTTTCAATGAAACGCTCTTGGTCAGAAGATTTGCAAGGCCGTGTTCCCTTCCTCAGTGGCAGCAGAGAGATAAGGCCTCTCTAGAATCCTTCCTTCTTCCAGGCCCTCAGCCCTGAATGCATCCCAAAGTTTACTTGCTGAGATATGGGAGCTGATTCTCTCTGAATATCCTACTCAAAGCAAAACCACATTTGGAGAAAGGATTCAGGATGCTGCAGTCCAATATAGGACACCTTGGGAACAACACCTTAGGCCACGAGGCAATTCCCTGGTGTAAATCTGTAAAAACATACATGTAAAATTCCTGTGAGAAAAATGATGACCTGCCCAGGAAACTGAAAGAGACCTTAGACCATCTGGCGAGAAAGATTCAGTTTGTCTGATGCTTTGGTGTCATCCTGACAACTGCCAAGGCAATAATTAAGTCATTAGTGCCATGGCTCTTTTGCATTAATTTCCTCTGCAGAAGCATACCGCACTGAGTGTGCTCGTTATGTTGGTTTTAGTGTGTGTTTTCTTGCAACCAATTTTTATGAATGTTTGGAGTGTTCCCCTCAAACCACTGAAAAAAATCGGGTAGTTTACCATAATAAATGACTAGTGATGATTTCACTACACTCTGTGTTTTAACTGTTGTCAAATGTAATTATTAAATGAAAAAACTTGTGGATGCTGATCTCTCTCGACATCTGCTCCACTCTGTTTCACAAACATATGGAAAAAGTAAGACATTTCAAAAAAAAAATAGGTTCAAGAAAGTAGATTTTATAAATATCATAGAATCATAGAATCATAGAATAGTTAGAGTTGGAAGGGACCTTCAACGGTCATCTAGTCCAACCCCCCTGCAAGAAGCAGGGACATCCCTGACTAGATCAGGTATTTCTCCCTTGATTGTCTATCTGAATGAAACCCAGGCTCAGTCACACAGTAGTAGCTGGCCCCTGCCTTTATCCGAGGGATCCTCGTGTGTTCCTCCAGAGCTCACGCGGACAGCGTTTCCCACCAGCTGCCTGCCCCGGACTCCCCTCCAGTTGCAGTAACTCTCCCTGCAGAGCAAGCACCAGGGACTTTGGTGGAATTCGGGCCATCTGAATGTCGCCCCAAGGCCATCAATAAAAGGCTATGTTACTTTGATCTCCACATCCAGAAGAGTTAATTGTGAACAGCCTCATTGAAGTAGGCAGGGTGTTTTGCCATAGAAAGATACCCTGGGATATGTACTGAACTCTGGTCGCAGAAGGCTTGTGTTCCCCTAAATGAGAGCAGATTTGCTGTTCTGCTTGGAAAAAATCAACAGCAGAAGCAATAAACAAATGGAGCTATTATCTTTAAAATAAAGGAAGGATTTCCAGTTGGCTGATTTTCCCTTATAAAGTTATTTATGGTGCACATTTTTGTATACTGATAAGAATATTAACATACAAATAAATCATTTCTGTGAAGAATGACAGAAAAAAAAACTTTGCTGATCATGTAATCAGTAGGGGATTTTTTCTGTTTCAAGTGGAAAGGACAAGAAAAAATGGGACGGAAAGTGGCAGGAAAGGTGAACAGACTAAAGAAATTAAGTGATCATATGTATTACAACTCTGTCCTAATATATAACTCTCTAGCAATATGAAATCTGTATACCATGGTCTTCTTTAGAGTGTGATGGCCCCTAAGGCTCTCAGTTCTATTTTCAACTATGTGAGCGCTCAAACCTGATTCTGGAGTTGCCTGAGGCATTAGAACTACTGTAGCCTGAGGTTTTATTTTGCCTTTGCCATAGCCCTCCAGATCTGTACCGGCAAGTGCTGTCATCACCTTTGGGAGAGATCTGATCCAGAGACATTTATTACTAGTGGGAAGGAAAAGCCTGCCTCATCCTTGGGGTCATTCTGCTGTCAATTATAAATCCACTGAAAACAAGTGTAACCTAGTTCTACTCTTATTTTCAAATTAGTTCTTCAAATTCCTGGTCCCTTCCAAAAAATAGATTTCTAGAGAAAACTGGAAAGAGAGTGAAACCCTCTCTGTCCACTTTAATAGTGAGAAGCTGGATGGGCTGCATAAGGTCATGGTGCCTTTGCCACATGCAGCTCTCCCCGACTGCATCGGAATGTGCCAAGTCACACGTTCCTCAGCAGCGCTCTGTCCTCCTTGCTCTCCTTAGGGCTTTTAATTTTCTTTCTTTGTTTTAAGACGCCTAATTTCTGCCTTTCTTCTTAGCTGTACTCACACTTTTTCTGTGGCATCCTCAAGCATCTGATGATCTTGAAGTCTTAGGAAAGGAAAACCAGGCAATTTTTGACCTATTTTACATCAACTCTAGGTTAGCCACTTTCGTATTAGATGTGACTTCACCTGCTGCTACAATCTGACTATACTGTACTTTGCATTGCTGGCTTAGCTATCCTCTTTAACTCTGCCCATGGATAGGAATATTAGCATACAAATAAGAACTTTCTTTAACCTACGACAAATTCCATTCAGTGCTTGCAAGAGAAAATGAATCAAAGCTCTTCTTTTCATGTCTCACTGGCTCCAGGTGTATGCAGTTCTTTTGTCATCCTCATTTCTTTGCTTCTGTTTGATTTCTAACCTGTCCTGCAAATGACATTTTGGTTGAGTTGCTGAGTCTTGGAATTTACAATTTTTGTTTGGATGTGTATCTGGACATGCATCTGATTTACAGTATCCTTTACAGAATCACAGAACAGCTGAGGTAGGAAGAGACCTCTAGAGATGGTCTAGTCCAACCTTCTTGCTCAGAGCAGCGTCAACAAAAGCAGGTTGCCGTGTCTGTCGGTCTTTGAGTATCTCCAAGAATGGAGGCACCAAAATCTCTCTAGGCAACTCGTTCCAGCATTTGACCACCCTCACAGTAAAAAAAAAAAATTTTCCTTCTATTTAAATGGAATTTCCTGTATCTTAATTTGTGCCTGTTCTGTCTTGTTCTGTCACTGGATATGACAGAGAAGAGTCTGGCTCCCTCTTCTTTACTCCCTCCAATCACATATTTATATGTGTTGATCAGACCCCTCCCGAGCCTTCTCCTGTCCAAGCTGAATGGTCCCAGCTCTCTCAGCCTCCTCACAGGGCAGACCCTCCAGTCCCTTAATCATCCTTGTGGCCCACCGCTGCACTTGCTCCAATTCTTTCTTGAAATGGGGAGGCATTCTTAAATATTAGCAAAGAATAGTCAGTGGAAAGCATTGCCAGTGGATGAACTAAACATAAACAAAGAAACCCTTTGGACAGGTATTTCAAAGTGATCATATAAACTGCATGCTGATTTACACTCCTGATTATGCATGTATAGAAGCCACGATGCTCTTACAGAATGTGCAAGTGCTTTTACAAAAAAGATCCAAGTACAATGCAAGTGTTTGTTTCAAGACCCAGGTGGCAAATAACTGAAGGTCTGGAGCTACACAACTGGTTTCCATGTGATTTAGTTCAACCCTTTCCCTTCCTAAATGCGATGGGTAGCAAAGTACCTTCCCATCTACTGTGAGAGGGTTTGTGAAAAAAAAGGATGGAAAAACAACAGTCTGCCTTATGAGGACAGTAACTGTTAGGAGAGTGATTAAGAAGAGAAGTAGATGGCAGATGGCTGAAAGGAAAAGAGCAGTTAAGGAGCTAAATTAATCCCAGAGGAGAAGGAGCCTTCTCTGGTGTCCTCTGTTACAGCCTGGAAAGGTAAAGATTCCTACCAGACTACTGTCCTGCCAGACATAGGTGTAACCAGTTCCCCAGCTGATTTTCTGACCTTTATAATAAAGCACATCTTCACAGAGCAGAGACCTCTTCATACAACAGACCCAAGATTCAGCTTCTCAGCCCACAATCACTTAAATGAACTTGCCAAATCCCAGCATTTGCCTGGGGTTTATTTGTTTGTAAACAGGGAAATAAGCAATAGCCCGTGCTCCCTTCCCAGACCCCAGGAGTCCTGGTATGTAACTTTTTGCTGCAGTCACCCAGATATTTGTGGGACTGAATTTTATTGCTTGAAACACTTCTTGAATTTTTTTGTTTCTTGTGGCATTACTTTGCTTTAGCATGAAAATGTAATGCAAGTTAAATATTTTCCTCTTCCTACGTATTCTGTGGAACCTTCCTGGAAACTGCTCCCTTTTCAACTTTATAGGAAAAGGAGATTTTACAGTCTTCTGTTTGTTCCTTGTGCCAAGCGTGCCTGAAGAACTCCATCACTCTGAATAAGTGCCAAACGCGATAATGAACCTCTTCACCCTTTAAAGATCGCACACTCGGGGGGATTCTGTAGCAACAAGTCCCTCTGAGCAATCCTCTTGCAGACTAACGATAAAAGTTTCACGAGCACAGACATCACGTACTGATGTTGACACTTCCTAGTGACTAAAGGATAAACGACATGCAATGCTGTTGCCTTGATATCCTGTATTCTGAACAGATTTAGCTCATCTTCCTGCCTAATTTCCTTTGTCTTGTTTGTAGTTCTTTTTCTCCTTAATTGCTGCTCAAGCCCTGTCTTTATAAATTGCATTCCCGCATGTTTACTCGTCAGGGGCACAGAGTCCCCATGTGACAGGACGTGTGTGCTCAAAACTGACAACGTGTGTGGATCAAAGCCAGCAAGGCAAAGAAAAAGCTTCATAAACAATGCTGTAAATAACATCTGGGCTGTCCAAATATGGAAGAACGTGGTAGTTTTTCCCTCTTTGTTGTTATTTTGTTTTGTCGTGGACCTCTCTCTATAGACACAAACAAGTCTGAAGTCAGTAATTATGGTACAGATTATTTTAAGCTAATTCTCATCAGCAAATGCATCTAACGACATGCTGCAGACGGAAAAACCAGACAAGGTGAAGTGAAACTTCAGGAAATGAATGAACCAGTGTTGGAGAACAAAGCCAGAAGAAAAAAGAAACCAAGCCAATTAAGAAACACATGGAAAATTATTAAAAGAAACTCAGTTTAAATGTCCTAGTCTCATCCTACTACATAAGGTATTGACACACAATTTTTCCAACTTATCTGACTATCAGAAATTGGAATACAAACAAAGGAGAAATGTCCAAACCCACAAAAGAGTGGAGTTCAGACAAAATCAGTCCTTTTTCTGAAAACGCTCCTACTTTTGTTTTGTTTCCTAAGTCAAAGCTGGACTGGATGCTGCTTTGCTGGGATTCCTGGCTGCGGGTGTTGAACCTAAGTCACTGCTGTTGCTTTGGCAAGTTGCATAAAGAGGTGGATTCAAAACTCGTTTGCCCACGGCCCCCAGGTTATCAGACACCAGCTTTTTTCTGTAATCAGTACAGAGAGATGTGACATGCATATTAAGCCCCTCCAGTGGGCAGTGGGTATGTGGTAATACTATAAAATGGGAATCATTATTCCTTCCTTCATTCCATTTAAATTTTTAGCTTTTTCTGTTGAGGACTTTCCTTTTCTTTGTATAGGCTTCAGCTCTATAGAGCCTGCTTTTGGTTGGAACCTCATAAAGGTAGTGTTAAAGCCAAATAACTTTATAAATGGATAAATACATTTGAATGTCTGGATCTATGAATTCAAGAAGGCTTTAGTCTCCATTAAGATTTTTGAGTGTCAAAACAAGCTAGATTATATTGAAATATGCTCTGATTTTCAACGTTCTCTCTTCAGAGAGGTAGATGGTTGCCTGTTGGATTGTGTTTAGCTATAACCTAGGGTGGTGACAAAAAACCTAGAGGCTTCTCCTGTACCTTTCCTCAAACTTTGTGGTCTTATATAAAGGCGAAACATAATTAATCTTCTTTCTTTTTCTGTGACTATAAGATCTCATGCATATTCAGAACAAGCCACTCTTTTAGGACCTGATTAAACATACCATTATATCTTCCCAGAAATGTAAATGGGTTGCTGGGTTCTGATAGAGCTGACAAAATTTCATGGTTTCCAGGAGAATGGAAGTCACTCATGACTTTGTTTCATTGCATAGATGCAAAAGAAATTCTGTCTGTCACATATTTCCACCTGCAGCAGCTAATATCTTTTATATCAAAATCTCTTCTCTGCAGACTGGCAACAAGCCACACACAAGAGCCCCACTGAGGCTGCTAAAAACTCTGCGTAACTGTGGGGATCTGATGCCCATCCCAGCTTCAACACAGAACAGGGACTTATAGCTACTCAAAGAGATAGTGAAAAGGTTAAAATTACTGTTTTCTGTTATAACCTGATCCAAATCTCAGTAAACTCCAACAGAGGATGGCTTTAGACTAGATCTCAATTAATGCCCTCATCTTCTATGAATATAGTAAATTATTATGAATCCAACAAAGATAATATGTGATTCCGGGAATTTCTGGTGCTTTGTGTTGGTGATTTTTATGCAGTTAATGCATGTGTTCGTAAATAATTCTCCGGCCTTTAAAAACAGCTTGCTTCTTTTTCTGCAGGCTATTGAGGCATTTGCAGGACACCAGTATGTATACAAATATGGATCTTAAACCACATGGTCAATCTGGTCTAGACTTCTTGAGCAGCATTTCTAACATTGCCAAGACAAAAGTACATGCCATTTAGACCATATTCATGCTAGCAACATAACACACATGCACTCTCCCCCCTAAATCTCCAGGCAAGCACTCTTTCAAAATTTATTTCTACCGTAGTACAGATGCTGACCCTTGTAAAGTACAGTCATATTAAAACCAGGCATAAGGGAGTAAGTGGGACATTTTAGAAGTGCAAAGTCTGCATAAGGACAACCCACTGTGCTCTTCACAGATAGTTAAAGTTGTTAGAAGACTGTATAAGAAGGCTATTTGCCTGTTCATAAATCAGATGGATGCAGCTTGACAACTCTTTCTGGAACATTTGATGCTACTAAATGCTGACTAGGATGCTGACTATTTGTATCATGTATCGTCTATCTAGAAGCATCTGGATAGAACAGGTATTTATTACCAAAGTGACTCTGTAATGTGGATTGTTCAGTCATACCATCTGTATACAGAAATAGTGAATTTATACACCAAAGCCTGCAGAACCTCCTGAAGTTTTCCCATTGTGTTGTGAACATTTTGCTTTCTTCCCTGTCCTGGTCAGACTAAACCAGCTCCCAAGTAAACAACAATTTAGATGAGTCTTCAAAGAGAGGCAGAGTGAGGGTGAAATTCTGCACAGGACCTTTTAAGAAGTGCAGGCAAGAACATAAAAGTGAAGGAGGAGATGATGTTCCCATCATTTGAAGTCCCATGTTGCCTTCCCAACCATAAGCTGTTCCAGGTCCTCCTGGCAAAGAATCATCCTGGCAGACAATTGAGACCTGTGAGTGCCCCAAACTCCCCGAGGCACATCTGGGCTGCTTTGCAGCCCCAAAAAGCCCTCCTCTGCCAAGGGCCTGAGCTTGGCCCATTGCAGATGCCAAAGCAAGAGAGGAAGCCCTCAAGAGGCAGCCTCAGGGCTGTCTGTCAAAGCCTGCACAAAGGAATCCCCTTTGGGAGCAGACTTAGGCATTACAGCTCTCTGACATTACTCTGGCTGGTGCAGAGGAATTAGAAGAGGGTGGATAAGGGATTTTGGGGGAGAGAATTCAGTCTTAAGATTTATCATTCAGACACTGGATTTGCACTTTTTTACTCAGTTTAGTTTATCTGCCCTATGGTGCATTCAGAGGATCTGTCACCAGGAGAGGAGTTTCCAAGGAGGGTTGGAGTGAGATGGCTGGGTTGGGTTTGAGCGGGGGAACCATCAGATGCAAAGAGCTCATCCCCATCCTTTCTTCATGTCAGTTTTATTAAGAGGACTTTGCCTTCTTCCTCCAGCTTTAAACTGATCATGGAGGAGTTATGATACTTCACAAGGCAGGAACAGTGTTTGGAGCTGCCAGTGATCAAACTCACCTTAATGTTAATATTAACATTAACATAAAAATAGTTATTATTGGCATCACATAACAAGAAATGCTATAATCAGAGTAATTTTATTTATTTTTAAACTGAGAAACAGTAAATTTCTGGTGTTGGTAGAAAAAGCACTGATGAATAAAAATGAGAAAATCTTTTTTTTACAAGACTTTCCCTTTATTTGTTAAGAGTAGCCTGATATTAGCATATATCTTAACCAGGTCATTATTTTTATGCATTTTCTGCAGCCCAAATTACATATCCCTGGAAATATATAATGAAGACAAAATAGGAGGGTACCATTCCATGTTACACCTAGAGTGCCTATCTTATTTGGTGACTCTACGGGTGCTTCCCTAAATGTATGCTTCCCTAAATGAGATGAGCGATGGCTTTCATTAAAGATTTAAGTAAGAAGAACTATAAAGAGGGATGGGGCCGGGAGGATTTAGTTTTCACTAACAAATCAGAAAACTTTAACAAAACATTTTCTCCCAAAAGAGACTTTTAAAATTATGTGCCTGATAACCTTGCTGTCTGTTTCAGTTTCCCTTTTGGAGGAAAGCCAATGGGAAGCTTGTGGCAGGATAGCTGTTCCCCTGAAATACTGATTTCCTTAAATCTGTTGATTTAGCTTATAAGCCTGACTATTAGACCAAAGTGTCATCAATCATTATCTGTGTGCAGGAGACCAAAATGTCTACAAGGTTCTTTAGATTTGTTCTAGTCTTTGATATCAATGTTTCCAAGATTTATTGATCTGCCTATACTACAAGTGGAGAATTTCATTGGCGTTAAGTAGCTCAGTTCCTGTTTTCTCTAAGGAAATGACCAAAAAGCTGCAGGTTTGTCCCAGAGGCCGGGTGCTTCAGGCAGCTGTTTATTAGCTTTCCTACGCAGCACGTGCAGATGATGTCCGCAAGTACAAGTGAGGAGGAGATAAGTTTTCTGAAGTAGTTATTTTGCTGATAACCTCTAAATACTTTTTTTTTTCTATATATTTTATCTGGTGATATGGAAGTTTTTTCCTTGAAGAGCACATGTGCAGGCACTCTCTCTCTCTCTCCTCACTGTAGGGTTGCTGCTGTAGACTCTTTCCCCATCCCCATCCTGCCTAGTTTCCTGCTACATGTTTAAAGAAACAGAATATATATCCTCATAAATATAATACCAAGTCATTGGTTCAGGAGAAAGAATGTCAGCATTTGAGCTAGCAGGAGTATTTCCCTGTGCATCAGGAGGCCTGACTGAGACAGACACGTCCGACTTGGGATTCAGTGTTACCCAAGCAGATGTAATTTTGACTTTAAGATGTTAAAAATAAGCTGGTGATAACCGGATAACTGGGTATTTTGAAACAACTATTTCCTTGGATACAGAGAGAGACAGTGTGTATGCTTCTAACATCTGCACTTCTTCTTATTCATGAGTGCATGAAAACAGGAAAATAGCATGAAAGACCTAAGGTGGAATTTCTGTTGTATCACAATTCTGCCAATGAACTTCCACTGGAAAGAAATTGACAGTTTTAATTGTGTTTTTTAAGCTTGTAATATACAATTCATTATTGTGTCATGCATCCTATGATTGTGAGATACTCTTTATTATTCATTGTTTTATCAGGCAACATTTCTCTCCTGTATACATCTGTTTTTATGTAGTTCCTAGCAATGGAAAAAAACTGTAGCACATGCTTTGTGGCATCTCTTCGCAGTTGAGCTTCCTTTGCTTGATTTTTAGGGGATACTTAGCATTTGCTTGGAACTTGATATTTTTGAAACAAGTCTTTATTTACAAGTGATGACATTAAAGATGAGTAACACAAAGAGAATCAGTTCAGCAATATAATTTTGAAGTCAATCAAGAAACTCATAGTAATTAATAGATACTTCATTTTAATCTCTTGCAACAGATGCATGTGCTTCTCCTGCCAGTTAAGTGCTTTCAGGCACTAATTTGACACCATATGGGTGTCAGATTTCTGATCTCAACAACTGCTTAATTAATTGATGTCTTTATCTTTGAATGGGTTGTGTCAGCTCAGATCAAAAACCTAAGCATGCTATAAAATTGTAAATAGAAAGCTTTCCTTAGAGATTAATGTAGCATATCACCAAAAATTGGGATATCTTATGTTTATGATTGATTTCGTTTGGATATCATGTTGCTATAAGTGTGAGAAAGAGAGAGGAGCCAGAAACCGAAGACAGTGCTGAGAAGCGCATATATAAAGTATTGCTAACCCCCAAAATCAAGAATTGCTCTCTCCCTAATAAAAACAACAAAACAAAAACAAAACCCAGAGAGGGTCCTGAAAATGGTATGCTGTAGAAATAGATAAACAGAAACTTTAGATTTTAAAATTTTCTCTAGTCCATTCCAACAAATGGAACTTAGCCTGGTATTTGGGGAAACTTAGAATGTAGGTATGTAATTTGACATCAGGTGCTTCAGGACTGTTTCCACAGCTGTTGCAGTCCACTGCAGTTCTGCTCACCTCATCTCTGGAAGATACAGTAGAGTGGAAAGGATGCACACAAAAGGTTGACAAAGATGATGGAGCAAAAAAGAATTGTAACATTTCAGCTGGTAAAAGAGATGACTAATACAGCAAATCTGCTATATTGACTGATACAAGGAAGGTGAATAGGCGCCATAGGTGAATAGGCACCATTTATTCACTATTTCTTATCATGCAAGAGGGTACACTATTTGAAATTCTTAGGTATGGTGTTTAAAAAAAAAAAAAGAGCAAGTAATTTTTTCACCCAAAGCGTAATTAACTCACTGTCACAGGATGTCATGGAAGCCAAGAGATATAAATGGATTCAAAATAGGAATACAGAATTTTACAAAGAATAGGTCCATTGATGAACGTCAAAAACAATAGCCCAGATGCAACCTCTGGCTCAAAAATTCTCTGAACTCGATTGCCGGCAGTTATGTGGCCTTGCCCAAGGAAGGGTCATTTGAGTTTGCCTGTTTTCTTCTGTTCTTTGCTTAGCCAACTTCAGCTGGCTAGTGTCAAAGAAAGGCTACTGAGCTAAATGGATTTGGTTTGCCCCATCATGGTCTTTCAATTTTAAAAAGAATATTAATTTAAAAAGCAGAGTTTAGCAAAAGTTCCACATATCTCACCTCTGTCAGTCGTGTCCTGTTTCTATTGTAATCACAAAAGGACAAAGAAAAATTTAAGGGTCTGGCATGGGGAGGGGAATCTTGCTAGGAAGAAGGCTGTCATTTTGCACAAACTCTGCACATTCAAAACAAAGAAACAGGAATTCTGTCAGAAGAACCAGAAGAACTATGCCTTGGACCCTGATCAGGAATTGTCACAAATGCTTTGGAAAATGTTGCATTCCAAAATCAATTCTTCCTTAAAAAAAAAAAAAAAAGAAAGAAAAATATTATCTTGCTTCTTGTAACTGTAAAAATAAGACGATTATGTTTTTTCTTGTAGCTGTATCAGAAAAATAATTTTCTGTCTCTAGGAGGAACATTGAGATTCCTTCTGAGTCAGGCGTGTTTCTTATACCACAGTCTGAGGACAGTAAAACTTAACTTTTGCTTTCAAGTACGGCTTTAGTTCCAGTTTGAAAGGGGTTTTCTCGATTCATGTTCTGAGTTCTTGGCTGATGTCTGCCAAAAATTTCAAGTCAATACTCAGCATCACCTTCCCTCCCACCCTGTCCAGGAATGTCCATCTCCACTCGCCTATTGTACTGCTGTCCCGTGAACCCAGAGACTGCACTGCAGCCATGGTTAGCCCATTGCAAGTAACAGCCTGAGTTAGCAGCTGCATCCTGCTAACTATAAACTTAATCTTGCTCTTTGCGAACAGCTTACTCCCACAGAGGATGGAGATCACTGGAAGCATCCTACAATACTTGTTTGGCTACTGCCGTTTCTCCACAGGATGGAATTCATGAGCTTCCAGAGGACAAGCCTTGCCTGAGGCAGGTAATCCACTGTGGTGCTAGTGTGTGACACTGCCAGGAGGACTCACAGTGCTCTCAGTGTATCCTGAAGTTCAGGCCGGGGGTGACAGGGCCACAGCAGAATGGCACGGAGACCATCAGCTCACATCCTTGGGCAGAGAGAGAAAAGGAATGGTGTCACCCTGCATCTGTAGTTTTCAGCTTCTCTTCCTGAAGATATGATGTGGAAGCATGGAAAACAACTTTTCTTTATGAAACTGAATAACTCAAATGTAACTTGCCTCAAAAAGTGTCACTAGAAGTCTGTGTGGGCCAAGGGGGTGTGTTAGGTCAATGATTCAGGCTCCTTAGTATGATTTCCTTTAACTGCTTTAGAAAATACTGGCTTAACTCTATGCTCAAACAGTCAGGTGACCTTTATCACATAAGGAGTAGTATGAAAAATGAAAATGAAAATTTTGGGGGGGGTTGCGAGAAAAAGAAAAAGGAACATCCAAATTAAACGCCAGTTACCATCAAGTACTGAGTTACTCCAAACGATGCATGACTAACATTTGGTGAAGTCTGAACTCTTCAGGTTTGTGGTTTCATCTGTATTAGCTATCAGTAATGCAAAAAAAAAAGCAGAAGTGTTTTCTTAAAGTAAGACGTTCTTACTGACACTTGTCAGTGAGAAGTGAATTCCAGCTGACACAAGTCATAATTATTGGAAAGCACTAAAAATACGCTTGGCCCTTTCACTACTCTTTCTCTTGGAAGAATGCTTCCTTTGTGGTTCTTATCAAGTTAAATGGCAGTAACTGGTCAGGTGTAGACTGCTGCCTGTTGCCATGCAAGCTGTAACTGGAAATCTAAAAATGCACCACCAAAACCTAATAGTGAAACTGCGGGCTCAGACAACTGATGAAGCAGAAAGGGTAGGTGCGAGTTTCTAGCGTAGGCTGCCTGCTGACATCCATCCATTTCCTGCTCACCTTACTGACATGAGTAGCCCTACTGAAATCAGCTAAATCATGTAAGCAAACCAGCTTCTGGACCTCTTGCTTCTCTGCAGAGATCTCTGGCTAGTGATTTAATGTACAATGGTGTTTTCTACCACCCCTTACAGCATCTTTCTCCTCTTTTCAGAAGTCAGCTCTTTCCCCTTCACATAGCTTTCCCCATCTCACTCTCTCTTACATCCCTCTGTCTGGTGAGTACCAGTGGAACAGTGATTTCGGGCCCCCAAATTAAGCACTGTGCTGAAAGCGGGTGCTTATACACAGTGTAAGCAACTAAATGTGGTACAAGTACTTAAAGGTGAAAAACAGATTTCAGAACAACCAAAGCAGACGTATACTTCAATGACCGCACAGGAAACATTAATACGCAGCACCGGCAAACACAGATGACTGATTGCATTTGGCCTTTTGCTTGGACTTGTTCCAGATATCCAGCCACACACATTCTGCTCGGTATCTCAGTGTGGGATCTCAAAAAGGTGCTGCAGAAATTGCAAAATTGGTGTCCAGCCTGATGCAATCTCTTCTAATCATTTTCCCACAGACATACATTGCAGCTCTTGTTTCCTGAGTCCCACGATCACGTCTCTCCTTCCCTTCCCCTTTTATCTCCATCTTTCTCCCCCTCACTTCCTTTTCCTATTTGACTAACTCTTCTGCACCATCACCCTATCCTCCTCTTCTCCCAGACGCATATTCATCAGCGGGTGTAAATCAGCATTGGTGCATTGATGTCAATGGGAGCAATGTCAGCTAAAAATCTGGCTGACAACACTTGTTTGAAATGCAAAAATTCAGTCTTGCACCCCTGCCTCTCCTCACCGTGAAGGCTTTGCCTCTGCACTGGATGTCGGTGTCTGGCACAGCCCCTCCTTGCCACCTCATCCTGTTAAAGCGTGAACCATTCACAGGGCTCTCTCTGATGGCAAGAGTTAAGGCACTGAGGACCTGACATGCTGACAAGAATAACTTTGTGTTGCTGTAACACCACTAAGAAATAACAACATTATTATTGGCTGTTATTCTGCAGAGGGCTGCTGTTCTGCAGTGCCTACATCAGAGTGGCTACATCAGGGACTTTAAACTCTCAGCGCTACCTAGCAAGATGTCCAAGCTCTAAATATTTCTGCTAGTCTTCCCATAATTTTATAAAGTCCCTAGCAGCCGTTTCACGCATGTGCATCAAGCACTGATTGCAGGCTGGCAGTCTTGTCATGTTAAGAAAACAATGGCTCAGGTCCAAGCTACAGTGTTTTTCTCTCTGTGGGATGATCAAAGGGCTGTAAACAAAGGCACAGAGAAGGTCTCCCAAACAAGTTTCTGCAGTGATTGCACTGAGGTTGCAGACAATGGGCAAAGTACAGTAAAGTCAGTGAAAGTGAAAAAGGACTGGTAGGAAAAATGATGTTCTCAGAGGCTCAGAGAGCCCAGTCAGCTGATGAAAAGGTGATTTAGTTATGTGTAGCCGGTCCCCTCCGATTTCTGATTAACTCAGGGACAGGCTTCCTCAAGAGAGTTTGGGTTAGCCGGTTTCATTTTGATTTTTTATCTCTTTTACCTTATGACACTATTGTTTCAGCCAGTGGCCCCAGAGAGATCCCACTCGCTCCCCCCTGAACCATTGTAAGAAGAATGGTGGATCCAAGGGTGCTGGAAAAGCCTGCAGCATTGTTTTGCTGTCATGCAAACCTGGCTACATTATCATTATTATTATAGACTGACATCTTTCATTGCCTTTTCTGTTTTCCAAGACAAAAGAGCCAGCTGAGACTGGAACAAAGGAGAATACAGGGAAAAGGAGAGAATATGTCAAGCAAGAATAGTTTGGAAAGGGCCAAAAGTGGAAAAGGAAGTCTAATTCTAGCCTCATCCAGGGGAAAACAGTTTTTTGAGAAATGTAAACAAATCAGGAAATCCTGGCACTTACTCCAGTTCCGATTTGGCGAAACACACCAGCCCTTTCCCTGTGTGTGAGCTGCTGTTTGTGAATGAAATCCAGATTAGGTTATTCATTGAGCCCTGCCAGTCCCACAGTTTCCAGGTTTCCTTTTGCCTATGGCATAGCTTAAACCTTAAAATAATAATAATAAAAAAAACATATGCATGTTATTAACTCTCCATATTCAAATGGAAATACAATGCTATCATAAATCTCTTTTTTTTTTTTTCTAATGTAAATTCCTTTCTCCAGCATGAAGCTGCAGGAAAGCCATTGTATCTGTGCAATCTAAACTTGAAAGGGAATTTTTGTTAAACTAGTTATGATAGGGGAAACATGTTTTTCACTGAGTTGAAAGATTAAAGTTGGTCATAAAAAGGGGTGGAGGGGCTGGGGGAGGATTATTGGTTGCTCAACTAATGATTAGATACAGGACTTCAAGGACAAATTAAGGAAAGATTTCTGAAGATAAGTGAAACCAGTTCCAATAATATCAAATAAAAGATGCCTTGTTTATCACGGATTTTAATCTCCGCCAGTTCTATTCTACCCCTGTTAGTCTAATTAGACAAAGACAGTGTAAACCCCAAAAGAGACAACCAATCTTTTGTAGACCTTGAAGTCTGCCCAGCATATCTGTCTTCCAACTTGCCCATCTTTTGCCTCTTTCCCAGTGCGAGCAATTTCCCCCTCTCTTGTGATTCCAGCTTAAACGGCTGCTTTGTAACATTTTTTCTCCCCCTGATTTTATTTGTGCATGTCTGCACAGCGAATTGCAAAGAGTCAGGGAAAAAATCCAAATCTGCCCCAAATGGTTTGGGCCTTACGGGTGGCTGTGGCTAAGGACTGAGGAAGCCAGGAGCATTTTCAGCCCTGCTCTGAGGTGGGCACACATGTAATGAAGCAATTGAGTTGTTGCCTCTGTGCCTTGCACGCCCTCAGTCAAATCCTTGTGAAATTAAAATGTCAAAAGAGCTACTTGAGTTGCTGAAGCGCTGGAGCTGTTCTTGTTTCCAGCAGGAGCCTTGCTTGCATACTTATTTTTCTGTCTGTGTGTGTGTATCTGTGTGTGCCAATGTGTGAGCATGTACACTGTTTGAAAGAGAGAAGACAGAAAAGGTAGGCTTTGCACAACCGTCTTTACTGCATAAAAATGGTTCCATCTTCTCCCCACAGATAATCAATGGCTGTGAGCCACCCTGAGCTAAAATCACATTATACCATAGCGTTATGAGCCTCTTTCCCTTGTGGAAGCTGGACCTTACTGTGCTAACCATCCAGATTTCCCTAAATTAAAAAAAAAAAAAAAGGCTATAAAGCAGTTGGCATTTTTGTCTTCTCCACTGGTTTAAAACCTGTTCCGTTTCTTCATTTAAGGACTGACTACAGTCCACAGAGCAGCACAAACAGAGGTTGGTTGCAGCTGCTGCGTCAGACACAGTCCTCTAGCCTGCAAGAAATCTTTTTTTTTCTGTATGGTTTGTCATCCACCTGGACCCACAAAGGCTGCAGCTGAATGCCTGCTCTTTTTTTCCCCTCTGAAGGGTGCTGGTTTTGGGGAGCAGGAGGTGGGAAGAGGAAGAGGAAGGTGGGCTGAGGCCAGGGAGGGCTCGTTACACACACCACCGTGCTGCACCTGGAGTTCCCAGCTCAGCTCCTGCTTCCCAGCCATGCAAGCCACAGGGATTGTCTGAGATAGGAGAGCTTATTTAGGGCCATCATTTGGGGGACCTTTCTTGTAGGGTTACTACCGCCTTTCAGTATAGGTAGAATCTCAACTCCTTTCACATCAGTAGATGCCTTTCCATCCCCTGCAGAGGCAGTAGCAGTGAGTCAGCTATTCTGAACACGGTACTGTAACTGCATTTCTGCATCCAAAAGAGATATTTGTAAAACCTGTAAAAACAGACATAAGATATACATTATTTTTTTTTGGTTTAACTTTACTGGTGTCAGGGCTATAAAAAACAACTTTTTTTTTTTTTTAATGTCAGGGCACGGTTAAAGATGAATAAAATAATCTGGAGAGAAATGAAGTTACACACCCATCTCTGACAGCCTTCTGTTGCTCTGGAAAAAGAAAATAATCCAGCACATGTGTGTGAGCACTCAGAGGGGTGCTTGCAAAAGCCGTAGATGGTACATCTCTGTTACCCTGTCAAGGGAAAACTGCAGTGGTGCTATTAATTTCAGGCTGTTTCTGTAGCCTGCATAGTGCTGTATCCTCCAGTGCAGAAAAGAAGGGAAGCAGGTGCTCCATCTCCTCAGCATCTGGTTTGGATGACCACAATACTCCAAACACCTGCACTTTGCAGTCCCGCCAAACCTTGCCTGCTATTGTATTAGGCAGGACTGGCTGCCTATAGCAATAAAAGATCTTGTTTATCAGTTGTACCAGAGGAACATGGGTTATGATGAAGGAACAGAACAAACAAACCTGAAAAAAAAAAAAAAAAAAAACCCAAACCTAATAGGAAAGAAAATCTGTTCTGTAGCTTGAATGCTTTTGACTATGAAAGGTCTTTTTTTTTTCTTTTTTTGGGGGAGTCTGGAAAAGGGAGACCAGCCTTGTGGCAGGTTTTCCTGTTTGAACAGACAGTTGGTACTTGTCTTAAGAGGGTGATAGCTTTTTAGTATCAGGTTTTAGGACCTGAAGAGGAACTGTAGTTTCACATTTTAATACAAAATTGTTTTTACAGACTGTGCTGAGTTTTATCTCTGTAGCTCTGACTATAAACATGATGATTCACATCTTACTAAGAATGGATTTAGGGCTATTTAGGATTAAAGCTGAAACTTTGCCCAGAAGCCTAGATACTGCAGTTTATTCTATTTTAGGTTTCCTCTTCAGGGCTGGCAAAGCCATCTCCCTTGATGTGAAACAACCGATACCAAAGCCAGGGCAACAGGTTTTAGAAGATGCCGTAATGTGAGCAGTCCTAGCGAAGTCAACGGTATCACTTATATCCTTAAAATCACACAGACATTAGGACCTTTTTAGGATGACAAATTGTTTGGTACTGAAACAAAGGATTGGCAGATGTTCTACCTAGATCCTGTTCTGCAACCTGCAGTAGTCTTATTTTCTGCCCTTGTGAAAGCTGCTTAATTTTTACTTTTCCTTACCTACAGGGATGGTAATGGTTAGAATCATAAAATCATAGAATGGTTTGGGTTGGAAGGGACATTTAAAGGTCATCTAGCCCAATCCCCCTGCAAGAAGCAGGGACATCTCCAACCAGATCAGGTTGCTCAGAGCCCCATCCAACCTGGCATGGAACGTTTCCAGGGACGGGGCATCCAGCACCTCCCTGGGCAACCTGTTCCAGTGTTCCATCACTCTCATTGTAAATTTTTTTTTCCTTATACCAAGTCTGAATCTGCTTCCTTCTATTTTAAAACCATTATCCCTCATCCTGTCACAACAGGCCCTGCTGAAGAGTTTCTCCCCATCTTTCCTGTAGGCCCCCTTTAGGTTCTGGAAGGCCACAATAAGGTCTCCCCAGAGCCTCCTCTTCTCCAGGCCGAACAGCCCCAGCTCTCAGGTAGCTCCTCCGTTTGATTTTTTGGGGGGAGGCGCACAGACCCTTTGAGCTGCCCGACAGAAAGCCTTTCCCGAGGCCGCAGGCCCTTCTGCCCTGGAAGGAGATGCAGTACCCGCAGTCCCTTGATACCAAGCGGGAAGGCCGGGGCCGGGGCCGCGCCTCACCCGAGGCCGCGCCTCGCCCGGCCCGGGGCCGGGGCCGTCCCTGTGCCGTGAGCCCCAACTGGCGACCGAGGCGCCGAACTGCAGCCCCGCGGCACGGCTCGGGCGGCCGAAGCCGATACCACTCTTATCTCCGGGCAAAGCCGTTTGCGGGGAAGAAAAAAAGCCTGTCTTGCCCCCTGGAGCTGGGGCTGTCTGTGTCGTTGGAGTTACATGCCAAAAAACCCCCGAATGTCTTGTCTCCCAGCTTTTTGAAAACTGTTTCAGGACGGGGGGGCAATGACGGCTTTGCTGAGGAAAATCCCTTCTCTGGCTGGCATGAGGAGCACGTCGCTGGCAGGAAATACTTTTGTGGAGTGGTGGACATGACGATAGAAACAGGTAAAGAAAATCTGACAGTGTTTGTGCAAAAAGTGGAGCCATTAAGTTCTCGGCTCAAGAACATAAAGGGACACCTGCAAGACAGCATATGGTGCGCTGGGTTTTGTTAGATAACAGCTTTTTTTTTTTTTCTTTTTGTCTGCAATGATCCATCTAACTTCCCACTTTACTACATCTCACACATAAATGCCAGTGTTCTAAGATCCACAGCTACCCGTTCAGATGAAGGAAGGCGTAAGACATAAAGCTGAAATAGGCTAAAACTTAGAGTGGAAAAATGAGACTCGACGGAAACTATTGTTATATTCGCCCAAGGGTCGATAGACAGCCTGTACATGCACCCACTGCTGTGCTCCATGGACACAGTTAAAGAGAGAAACTCACGCTCAGAGAACTTTGATGTCGCTACACTAGTGAAATCACACGAGAAAGAAAGTTATTCCAGTTCCTTGGGACTTTTTTTTTTTTCTGTATAAGCAGATGCATCTTCTCAAATTCACTCTGTTTTTACAGTAACCACTATGACTAATTGCATATTTGGATAAAGAGTGGGGAATCTTATTTCCAGCATATGAAGCGTGGTGATCACTGAATTCAGTCTCAATCCTGGATCAAGTTATGCTCTTGTTGGCTCCTATGTACAGATTATGAAATTTAAGGCTAGGAACATACATATCCATGTATTATACATGGAAAAAGAGAGAGAGAAAGAAAGATATGAGAAGGTATACATTTAACTGGTAGGAGCTCACATTTTAAGCTCAGCAGTTTGCAGAATGCTCCTGATAATAAAGTTGTGATTGGAGGCTGGTAAATCTGCAGCATTATTTTTCAAATTGGTTAAATGATGCAGTTGCTCTCAAAAAAAGTTGTTAAACTTCTGATCCCTAGGGATTGAGCACACTGATTATCGCTTTTGCAGCCAGGAAAATCCAGTTCTGAGCAATGACCACTTATTCCTGGTAATGATTAAATAGGTTCCACAAGATCATTTGAAAAGTGGTTTGTTTAAATACCATTTATTTGAAGGCCATTAAGTCTCTGGAGTTCAAGGGTAGCAAGGGAGATAATGTCAAGGCAATGATACCACATCTCTATTTTATGACACTGACTGCGCCATAGATCATACTTTGTACATGATTTAGGTGTGGAGAAAAGCTGTTCTACTAATCCATCTTATCCTTCACCTTCTATCAAGACAGTTTGTATTAAGAAGGGAGGTTGGGAGGATAAGGAAGTTAGGACATTAGCCATAAGCAGTCTCTTTGTCAAAGGCTAGAGTCACTGCACTGCAAAATCTTTTCTCTTCTTGTCACAGTGCCATTATGCCACACACCCTTGATTCACCATCTCCTGAAAAAAAAAAAGTTTGTGTATTTGCTTAAAATCAATCACCTGCCATCTAGCGATATGTGGATGCTGTTTCAAGGCTCCCTCCAGAGATGCTGTTCTTAGAGGTACCACAACTTGTTTGTTTAGTAAAAAGCAGAACGAGTGGAAGCCCAGCTCCACGGAAATGGATGGCAGAGCTCCAGTTGAATGAATTGAGGCCAGGATCTTTTTCCCATAATATTCCCATAAAGTGGATTTAAAAAAAAACGTGAAAGTAGGACACAGCAGAGCTCTACATGATCATAAATTTGCACCATATCCTGCCATTCATACACAGGCACCAACGCCTTTGAAATCACTGAGTCAATGGGAGACTTGCCTGACAAAGAATTACAGGATTACATCCTCAAATTGTTGAAGTTTCATGTGCGTAACTGAACAGAATTTCCTTTGAAATGAAGACAAAAACCCTTGTAAGGTTAAAAAGTGAATCTGAATTTTATATTTTTCTGAGTCTGAAGTTCTTGCCTTGGGTCTCATTTTCGGAAACACAGACTTGGATGTGACCCAAAACTTTTTCAGCACCTCATCATTATTAACTCAGTGTTTCTGTGTGAATGTAAATTTTCCAGTCCTCGCTGACTAGACAGGCAGACAAAGCTAAATCAGTCAGGGCATGCTTGACACATCTACTACAGCAAAGGAAGAAGAGCTTCAAAATTTGGCATCAAAACACAAAGTGGTTAAAATGAGTGCACTCACGCTACCAGGGCAGTATCAGAGAATTGATTAAAATTATGCCCGTTAAGAAGTCTATAGGAAGCAGCAGTGAAAAGAAGACTTTTAAAAGCAACGGGATTTGCTATAAAACAGCATTTGAGTTTACCAGAAGCCATGTGAACTAAGACAGCTGCTATGTATGAGAATGATACTCATCTAAATAGATGGTTTACCATGGGTTTCCTTAGCTTGCCAGGATTTTAGTGTGTTTATTGTTTCTCTGTGGTGGCCATATCATTTCTGACCAGAGTATCATACAGAATAAACTTTAATCCACACAAAGAAATGTTCACCACCAGCTACCTATCTCTGACATGCTGACTCAGACAGGCGTAAGTCAGCATCTGTTTCTCTTTCACCTCCATGTCTTGCCCAGATCTTGAGCTTGGTGGTCCAAGGCACAAAGAGGTCTGGCAACTTAGGCACAGCGAGTCAGTAGTTAGGTGGGATTATGGCCTGAAACTCTCCCAGTTCCCACTGGTTTGCTGCAACCACCAGGCTTTACAGCCTGCCCTTGGGACAAAGAGTATGGAACTGGGTGGGGAGTGGGAGCAGCAGCTAGTGAAAAACCCAACAGCTCCTTTTCAACATCTACTCTCCTTTTCACAACTCTTGTCATTTAGATTTCCATTCACTTAGAGCTGCCTTTATCTGAGAAGAAAGCAATGCCTTTTGTGTCCATAAGGAAAGGCCCTCTGTGCTTGTTATGTTCCAGCCCTGGCAAGGATGTACATTCTGTCAGGGAAACAACCCCTGCCCCAGCTTAATCCTTCAACCTAATGGTACAGGCTTACCCATGACTGCATGTGGACACACACTGCCTGGATTCAGCCAGTGAACTTTGATCAGGAACCACTTTTTAACTCTTCCAGGCATGTTTTTTTATACTGCAGGCTCATTGCCAGCTGCCAGAAGGCTACAGAAAGCCACTGAGCTTCTTTCCTGCCCCAGAAAATGTCTGTGGTGCTGTGTCTGTCACCACAGACATTGGGGCCTCCGGGCTTCATGCCCTGGGCACCCCCCTTCCTTCTGTCAGCCACAAACATCTGGGGGGGAACCTGGTTCAGGGAGCTGAATCCTGTCATAGTTGATCTGGCCCATTCAAAAGCTTTTTAAATTCATTTTTTTTTCTGGACAACTCAGCTTTCTGCTCTGGTCCCACAAAAGTGTCCAGGGAGCAGGGAGTATGGGTGGGAGGGAATGATTGGGGCATATACACAACCTATCTAAACCAAATTTGTTAGCTGTAGAGAGGTCTCAAAGGATGTGGAGGAGACATTAAAGAAAAGAGAGCCTATTTATGCCAGTTCCAAGAAATCGATGTTGCGCAAGTTCAGTCCTCGTGAAGCATCAGAGAATTCACGTGGGAGATAGAAACAATGAATGAATGCTCCTCTTGCGTGTAAAGTTTCAAGCAAAACTCACACCTTACTAGACATCAGAGAACAACCACAAGACACAGTTCCTCGCAGACCAGGCTCCATTGGCTCTGCTGTTCACAGACCTACTCATTTCTTTTTACTCTTTGATAAGATCTGGTGGTTCACTGCAGTCTAACCTCTATGCAGTGGATGAGTGAAAAGGAACCAGGTGATCGGAGTATTTTCTGCTCTTGCGTAATGAAGCACAGTAATTCCTGCAGAGATGTCAGGACTGGTAACCCTACCTTGTCAGGCTGCCACACCAGCAGTTTAGGAAAGATCCTGATAGCACCTCCTGCCTTTGTTTTCACCTATTTCTAGCCTATGTCAAGTTTGCAGTGCTGTTTCCTCTGCTTCATTTCGAAAGCAAAATGAGCTCTTTATGAGAGGAAACAGTTAGACTCGCTGATCTTAAGAGTCTTTTCTTACCTATATGATTCTGTGAGTCTATGAAATTTCATGAAAGAAAGAAACCAAGTTAATAATGAAAATCAGTATTGTGAAGATACAAGGTTGCCCTTGGGGTCTGGTGTTTGGTCAGTTCTAATCAAAATGTCGGTATTTTTTCACCAACTCCTGTGGGAGACAATTCCACAGGGAAGTGTGGATCTTACTGTGAAGAGATTTTCCTGCTTATTTCCTCCTTTTTTCGACATACATATGTGCACTACCTGAAGTTCTCAGTTATTAGAAATGGTCCTCCTGTAAAAATACATTTAATGCCTCTGACCTGTAAATCTTTTCTCATAAATAAACCCTTCCAGACCTTTTAGTTTAATCCAATTGCAGTGTGTATTTTTGGTTACCAGAGAAAGGAACTATTTCAATGGCATCTGTCTGTGCTCTAGGGCCAAAAATTGTGTTGGTCCTTTCTTGTGACTCTGTTGTTGCAAAATTGTGTTTAACAATTTAATTGTGCTTAATTGTTATTGTCCATAAGAGCCAAAAATGGTAGTAATGCTTCATGGCAATTTTGGGAAAGACATACCGACTAATTTCTGAGCTTTTGATCATCCCAGATTGAATTTTAGAAAAGACTTGGTTTAGGATTTTCTTCCTGTCATCTCTTCTCCTTTCCATCTCTTACTTTTTTTTCCCAGAGAACTGAAAAAGAAGAAAAGCTAGAAAGGGAAGAAAATTTGTTGGATGACTTATTTGTAGTGTTGTTGCCCTTGCCTACCTCAGAGGGACTCAGTCCAGAAGTTATACTAGATCTTCTTTTTCCCCAGAGATGTAGTTACTAAACTCAATCAACTTTACCCCTACAGCCTCTTTAAAACTAATTTATTATTCTCTGTGCTCACTAAGGAAACTTTTCACAAGCCCAGACTATTTTTCTCTCTAGTTACTACAGTGCTTTCCTCTCGGATCTTCCTGAATTTCACCTTGGCCTGTTTCAAAATTACCCAAAATGCGTTCACAGGACACATCAAAAAGCAAATAGGAAATTGAAAAGCTAATTTGTCAGTATTAAAAGTTTACTTAATACTGGTTCCTGTTCAAATTGGCAAGAGAGATGACGGATATATTATGACCGTGCTAGGAAGCTGATGCAGAAGTAGGCAAAAATGATGCAGGCCTGCCTCATGAAAAAGGCTAAAGCCAACACTGCCTTGAGGCCTTCTTTAGTTAGTGAGAGATTTGTACCATTTCAACTAAGCCTTAACTATACAACTGAAATACAAAGAAGCTATTCATTGGACGTGCTGAGTTCAATAAATGGATTTGGATTACATTTCTACTAAAACACCCATTGAGATTGCTGATTCCCATTATGCTCTCCAGAACCTGGCTCTCAATCTGTCAAATGAACTTAGTTCAGCCACGTCTTGTTTTTTGTATTTGGGTTGTCAGTCATAGGCTGGGCATTTCCAAGGAGTACCTGTAACTACTGTAAATTTTGCTCATGTCATTGTTTCCTCCTGTCTGCACCTACATTGTGGGCTAGCGTGGGGTCAGAAGCGGCTCCTCTGCTGGAGCTTGCGCTGCCCTGCCCACATCTCCAACAGTACAAGCTACCAAAGCGTTTTGTGCAAAACATAGATATCAGCCAAAATTCCCAGCCAGAGGCTTACTTCTCTTTGTAAGTACTCCTATTCCCCTTCCTTCTGGTTATTCTTCCTGACCTTTCATATCAATTATCGACAGTGGGGGAAAAACAGAAAAAAACCCCATACCACAAAATCAAAACACCTACAGTCCCAAGGAGAAATGCAGCAGACCGCATAAGCACTGCCTGACTCACAACATTATCCACCAGTATCTTCTAGCAAAAGCAGGGGATAGGGAAAAACGCAGCCAGACAAGAGAGCTCTAGGCCAGCCGCCTCCTGCACCTTTCCCCAGGGCTGTCTGCACCTCTGCCCAGCAGCCCACGGAGGACACACCAGCCAGACTCCACCTACACAAAGTTGGCCCGTCTGGTTGCCTACATCACCAAAGAAGCTTCTCTTTTTTCTTCCCTCCAGGATTTCGGAGCCAGGACGCAGGGCATATGCAATGAATGAGCGTGGGCTGCCTTTCATCATGGCCAAGCGGCGGTGGTAGCCCTCGCTGGGACTCTGCACATCTTGGCGTGAGAGGAATTGTGACTCGTCCTTTCCCACCTCACCCAGTTGGGAGACGAAACGCAGGTCAGTAATGTGAGGTAGCCTCACAACCCGGAGGGAATGCTTGTTAATACTTCCTGGGATAAAACACACATGTTCTCCCAAGTTATGGGGGCTGTGAGTGCTGAACTGGTTTGGTAGCCTGTCCCCGTGGGACAGGACATTTATGAGTGATGCCTTGTAGTACTCCAGGCTTCACAAAAATACTCACAAACAGGGAAACTGCCCTGCCCTCAGCTCCCAGGACCCTCACAGGAGAGCTCCACAGAGGGCAGGCATTTGCAAGGGAAACTGTTCTGCAGCCTTGCAATATACCACATCCACAACATTTAGTCCAGTACTAACTCTCACTCCTTTCAGGCCAGCCTTCAAATCAGGACTGGCAACTTAGCCAACAGACCTGGAAAAATGCATTAGGCAATGCATTTTTGAATGGGAAAACTCTCTTCAAAAAACAGTATCCCCCTGCCCTCCCTACAGTCTACTCACTTGACTGGCTTGAGCTCCTAGCCCATTGAAGAACTGGAAGAAACTCGCTTTGCAGGTGGTCTGAGGAAGCTCTGGGAATGTCTCGGACGCACTGCAGAACTAGGGCTAAGCCATGACAACCAGTAATCATTTAAATTATTCCCAAGATTCCCTGAGCCATGTTTGTTCCAAACAGAAGAAGGGATGGAACTCCCAGGCTGTTCCTGGGACCCAGGCTCCCCCTCTCTAAGACAACTTCCCCAGGCATCTCTCAGGACGTCTCCCAAGAGGCATTTATTAGAAATCAGGAGAGAACAGAAGTGTCTGTCCTTCTCTTGCCTGCACAGCAGCCTGAGCCATGCTGAGCCTAGAGGCTCTAGGACAGGGCAGTTCAGGTGAAGATATTAGTAACAAGTATCTGGGGAGTGTTTTGGCTGTAATTTTGAGAAGTGGAAGAAGTGTGGAGAAAGGTGAGGCTAGTGAGAGAACAAAAAATAGGTTTGGATCAACTGCCTACAAAGGTCACAGCACTTTTGGAGCCTATTTCTCAGTCATTTTAGGCCCTCCCCACCCTCTGAACAACAAGTGTGTGCCCTAACATGCTCGTCCTGAGAGTTTCCAGGAGGAGCTGAGACCAGCCCTGCCATGCTGGTCGTGGGAGGCCAGCCGCTTGCAGCTCACTTCTCTGAGATGAGCCTCACACCTGCTTCAGCCCCAGCAGGGTCTTTCCTGAAACACCAGCATCCTTTTGCCTCCTCGAGACCTTCCAGACTTGGTGAGGCTGATGCCTGTGGTATGCCTACCCAGGTGCAAGCAGTGCAAGCCAGGAGCCATTTACAGCACCCTGCCTAGATCCTGGAAGATGTTCTCCTGGGCAGTCCTCTGCCTCCCTCTGACAGCCAGCTTCACCGCCTGCTTTTCCCTAAGTGGTAGACTCTGTCCGAACCAAGACAACCGAGCTTGGCTGGCTCATGGAGGATGTTGGAGGGACATGACGGAAAAGGAGGAGTGCAAAAGTGCTGTGCTGTCTGGCAGGGAGAGATGGTGTCAGGGCAGGCTGCTCTGGCATGTGTTTGTGACGAATGGTTGACCCTCCAGGAGCCTAACAGTCAGGCTGGAGCACGCATGTGTGGCCGCATGTTGTCTCACCCTCCTCCATACCATCTTGCTGCTGCTCTAGGGGTGAGCTGGAGGGAAGGCAATCCGCAAGTCGGGACACCACACGTCCAAAATCCATGCCTCATGGGCAGTATTTTGCATCCAAATAAAGATTACACCTATTCATGCTTTTTTTTTTTTTTTTTTTGGCCTGCCTGCTTCTACATGGTAGCTGTAGACAGTACTTTTGCCCATTCAAAACGCCAGACTAATGGGACCAGCTTCTGCTGGTGGGTGAGCAGAGGATGGAGGAGGGATCCGGAGCAGCCCATGCTGGTGGGGCTGCACCAACGCATGGGCACCCTGCAAGGAGCCGCCCTTGTCTCCATCCAGATGTGGTCAGTCGCTCGTCAAACACAGGGAGCTCGGTACTGGTGGCAGGGTGTCTTTGCAAATCAGGAGGGGAGTAGGCTTTGCAGCTGTGCAGGTCTCACTGAATGGCAGTGGGGGTGAGGAGAGCCTGGCCCCTAAACATGGATTGCCTTTGGGATGCAACTGGGAGTGCAAGAAAGAATGGGGGCTGTCAGGGGGCTAGTGGTTTCTGTGGTGCTGACAGGGTCCCTGTAAACAGGACAACATGCACGAGGTCTGTATGGATTAAAATAGTCAGTTATGGGCATGAGCTCAATGGCATCCTGGCCCTGAGCTCACAGCAAATAAAACTTTCACTCAAGGGAGAAGCTCTTTTGTTTTCTGGACAGCGCATCCAAAAGACAAAGGCTGAAAATCTATCTATAGCTAAGGCCAAGTAAATATGCATTTACTTTCTACTTTTTAAAAAGGGATTTCAAAAGTCATGTTTGAAAGTACCAAAGAACTTGTGCCAAGAAATTTCCACAGGGAAAAAAGATTACTTCACTCATTCTTTTAAATTCTAATAAGAAATGTGCCGTAAGTTTAATTTATGAATACAACTGCTGAACATAAACATGAAATGATGTGAACTTTGGCACATATCTGTTGGAGAGCTGGAATTTAGTTTCCTCATGCTAGGGATGAGTGGATGGGTAAAACATTTAGGAATATCCCTTCTTCTTACTTCACAGCATTACAGAACTTCTGCCTGGATTACCAGCTAATAGAATACTCTAATTGCTCTAATGACTAGCATTTGAGTAAGAGTTTGCCTGTTGGGAGAGAAAGCAGAGGCTAACAACTGACTCATCTCATTAGGTCCATGTCATAGTTCAGCCCAAACTTTTCAGGGCAAATATTTATCCCATTTTCCAGTGATTAATTGCCAACTGAGATCAGGTTCTGAAAATAGTAGATCCAAGAGTAATAGTGCTGCTCTGTTTTCGTGTGGATATACTGAGGTCAGGAAATCTACTGTGCATCCACCACAGCTCCCCACTACCCCTCTTGGCGACAGCTAAGCCCAGTCTGGCCTTTGACCAAAGAGAGAGCAAATGGTTTCCAGCATTTTGGACAAAAAAGTAAGGCTAAAGTCATTAAATAATTGGCTGATAATGCTTCATGTTGACCTTTCCCTGATTTGAGTCCTTATAAGGCCTTTTGAACAGAGGTCTAAGTCCACTTTGGTGCCCAAGCTTAACCAAACGTTTTGATGACAGCAGGGGTTCCCATGAGATCCCCAAGCAAACCCATGCTGGGAGGCAGAGGAGACTGCGCCCTGCGTCCCCACTTGCAGCAAGGGCGGTCACAGCACAAGCGAGGCCAAGTGGGCCTTGCATGGGTTTCCACCACCAGTCCCAAAGAGCCTTACAGCACTACCGAACAACCCCACTTGTGCAGGCCAGCCGGTGCATGCTCCTTGCTGAAAAGGCCCATGCTGTAGGCAGCCAGATCCTCTGGGGAAGGCAGGGCACCCCAAGGATGCATGACACCCACACCACAGCATCCCAGGGCCAGGCACACAGCTTTTCATCATCCCCTGACCTGCGTCACACCTTACAGCTTGCATTTACACTAAGAAACTTTGGTTTGATCTGCTAGGACATACCATACCTGGCTAAACGATGGTTGTAGAAATAAATGCAATGTCTTCTGAAGGATTTGGGAAAATCAGGGGAGAAATTTGTTGCCAACCACCCCTGTCAAACAAAGCGTAAACACTAACTTATTTGTATGTAGCAGGGTCAACTGTTCCTTAGTTTCGCTGCTGGCCCTGTGTTGCTAACTGTTCTTTCAAAGTAGGGTGAACAAATGCCTGAAGGCTAGAAATTGCCCGTATGGATCCGAACTGGGAGGTTATGGGCATTCTGAAGAAGAACAGTATGGAGAGTTAAACCATCTTAAATGACATGAAATTGTACTCTTTGACTTAGGCATCCCTATTTTAAGTGATCCTTAGGACATTTACTTGCTACACTGATGAAAACTTATTCAACAACTGCAAGACTTAAAGCTCTGATATGAAAAAGTTGTGTATGTCCAGGGAGATACATAAAGTGGCCTCAGGAGGGAGAATCAATGAAGGGAAAAAATGTCTCCCATACAGAAGACAAAAACTTTTCTGATTAGGCCTTTGGTGAAGGTGTAGATGTTACATTTAGTGCTTTAGAGTCCTTCTTGCTATGCGTTGCCGGTTTGAAAAGCCTGAGGTGTTTAATAATGTTATCCCTCTTCAGCAGGAAAATAATCTGTCGTTTCCATTGAAAGGCTGATCTTGTGAGAGTTTTGAAAAGTCCTTCCACAGGTGAATGAAATAAATCACAGATGGAGGCAGGCTGCTGATTTGGATTCAATTACTTTTATGTGCGTATACTCTGATGGTGATAATCCAGGAAGCCAAAGAAGACAGGAGACACTGTAGATTAATACACCTCATCAAATGTATTTGAATAACCTTTATCTTTGATCTCTGTATATTTGTAATGAGAGAGATTTGTTAAGCAGACTTTAACACTGACAGAGGAAAAAAAATATTTGAAATATGCTGGCTATTAGTATTATCTGGTCACCAGCGAGCACGAAGGATCAAACACAAAAGCTCCATTTTCCATGTAAAGGGAGACAGGAGGTGCCTTTATGACACAAAGATTTATCTAAAAGTCAAATACACACCAGAAGGTGTAGGGCTACTGCTGGCACCTTCTGAACCCACCTATTTGTTCATTTCTGTGCAGCTAAGATCTGTTAAAGGTATTCCTTCAAGATAAAATAAACCTTTCTTTCAGCAGATGATTCCTTAAAGATGCACTGGGTTAACTTGTCTGAATCACTGACGAAAACTGCTGCAGATCAAATACATTTACTTAACAGGGTGTTTCACAGAAGAGTTATGCTAATTACCAGATTGGACATATGGAACTATGATGTGCGAACAGGTTTTTAAAATGTTTTTCTTTCAGACTCGAGGAGAAGTGTCTGATGCACCACAATCAGTTTATTCATTTGGAAGATTTAAGTCTCATGCTGGATGGCTGCTGAAAACTTGCAACAGTTTTCTAACCTAAGGCTGGCTGGCCATTTTCAAGGAAATGATCTGGTTAAATAAGACATATTGGACGCTGACACAGCCATCCTCCATTTCATTGGAGCTCCAAGCAGGGAGGAGAACTCAGTGTCTAGGACCTCTTCATCACGAGGAAAATACTTTGCTTTTGCAATTTAGAAGGAATTGAACACTGTTGGCTTGTTCAATACCATGCCAGTGTATGCTGGTTTAGTCTGACCTGTTTTAGCATATAAACATAAGGCAAACAACCATAAATCAAGCTTAGGCCGGTGAATTTGGTGAACAGTCCTTCTGGACCCTGAAGGTCTCTGGCGCTGTATTTGCAGCCTCAGGGTGATGACTGCTGAGCTGGTGATACACGAAGCCTCTCCAGGAGCAGAGACCTGTGCTCGAGGCACAGTGGTTGCGCTCAGCCAGTACCATTGAGAAGCAAGACTGGCACCATACTGCTCTGTCATCTGCAGAGGTACCTGTTTGCTTGCAGATAGCTTGGGAATCTGTAACTCGACACAGGACTGTAGTGTATAGTTTCACCATCTGAAAGCAGCCAGCAAACCAGCCCCTAACCGCCACTGACCTCATTACTCCTGTGCAGGCTCAGCACTGCTGTCCCCACTCAGCACAAGGGCAGCAGTACCAAAATAAAGTTAAGGATTTATTTAGAGCTAAGCCAATATAGAAAAGAAAAGCCCCAAACTTATCTCAAAGTAAGACTACTATCTGCAAACTTACTGTCTAGTTATCTTCCTCAGGAGCATCTTTGTGGATTGTGCCTTCCCATAGACCCACCCAGCTCAGTAAATCTTGTCTTACGGTCTCTTCTCTAAATTGAAAATCCATCCCACTCCCACTTCACAGACAGTGTCTTTTAAAGACCATTTAGCCCACTTAATCTCCCTCATTGTTTTTCAAGTTTGTTTTGAGATACTCTTATCTGGGAAAGTGTTGCGTTACCTTCCTGGTTGTTCTTCCAGGTGCCCCTAACAAATGAATGCAGGAGGGGCACACAGCAAATACTAGACAACATAAATTATTTGATTTGTCTCCAAAACAGGATTTTGCAGTAGTGTCCTGGAAGTACTAGGCTTTACTATCCATAGGCACACATCTCCACTTTGTATCGTGGCTGTGGCTCCATGTGGCGCTCATTTCATTAACAGGCTACAGCATCTCACTTTCACTCAAATCAGTGCAGCTTCCCTGTGTTACCAAGCCCAAGCTGTAGCCATTTCTGAAGGTGGCTGGAAATCACCTGCACACGTAATTCCTCTGGCTTGTTTTAGACCCATACCTACGAATGAGAGGAATTGAACCCCATATGTACCCTTTTCTCTTCACTGCTTCTAAAAAGAGCCTTGAGAACCAACTCAGACATAGACATCTACATGGTAGACATCTAATGTTGGACCAAAAGTCCCACCCAGTATAGCAACGCAGACGTTTCCTATGTGGCTCCGTTCTGAGCTAGCCAGACACACACCAGGTCCACTCTGAAAGTTGTGTAGCTGTGCTATCATGGCAGCAAGCCCAGGCTAATAAACTGGATTGCTGGAGGAGTATGTGGCAATAATAAAGCGGCTACCTGACTTCTGGAAGGAAGCGAGCTAGGTAGGGTATGGCCTGTGCTAATTATAAACAGAGTGAAAAGGCAGCTGTCTGCACTTGTTTGTGTACCTTTTCTGCATTGTTTAGTCTTTATAAAAACTTGTGACTGGCACCAGATCTGTTCTGGATTCAGGATTTTAATTTAAGTGTCTGAATCAAATGCTTTCTCCGATGTGCTCATTAGGTAAATTCTACTGTATCACATTAGTGCAGAGCAAGTCAAGAAGCTTACACCTTGCCAACTAAAATGTTATCCAGCCTACGACTTAATAACTCTTAAAAGTCTTGCCAGCTTTGCTATGAAGTGTGAAAAATTCACCTGAAGCGCATTGTCGTGCCAAAAGAACTCTAATGTAGATGTAATTATATCAGAAAAAATATCCTTCAGCTAGTGTAGTTTATTTACATCAATAAAAATTATCGTTGCTTATAGGTATATTTAATATGCATCCTTCTGTACGCAGACACTCTTTTATATATTATACATGTACCAGCTGCTATGGGATAGGTGGACATAGAGCAGACTATCATTAGTGAATACAAAGACTCTGCTGGAGGAAGATTTCTGGGTATGCTTTTTGTGGTGTTTGAAATGTATGTTGTGCCTATGGAAAGATTGTACACTTTTCCCATTCTTTCTTAACAGGATATAGGTATAGTGTTCCCAGGGTAGGTTTTTAATTTGTTGGGGGCTTTTTTATACAAACTAATTTAGTTAAATTTTCCTAAATTAAGAGATGTAAGCTATTCATAGCTTTTCTAGTAAACCTAGAATGAAAACAAAGTATGGTTTGAGACTCGACATACAACCATTGAAGTATTTGAGTTTATTGGTTTGCCCAAGGCTAATTAGGGCCTGATCCAAAGCCCATTCAAAGACAGTGGGAGTCTTTCCACTGGCTCTAGTAGATTTTGGTTCAGGCTTGGAGGGCTATAGAAAAAAAAAAAAAAAGAGGAGAATGTTGTCACAATTCAGCCAAATAAATGAAAGCATCTGTCACTTATCATGATTTGAAACTAATTGCATGGAAAATTAGATTTATGCCCCTAGAGATCAGATGGAATCTGGATTCAAGCACTTTCTTTCTCTTGTATTTTAAAATATTTAATTTTCACTTTGTTAGCTCATTTTCAAGAAATAATCTCAGCCCCTTCCTGTAAAGAATAGCTCCGTCCTATAAGAGCCAAACCCAGAACTGATATTCATGGTTTTCCAGAAAAAAAATTCAATTCCAGCTTTGTTTTTGTGATAATTGCAAGCTTGCTTTTGCGTGTGAAAAGAGAGAGGATGAGAGCTGAGTAAACAATAAACACAGATCAGCTTTTGCTGCTTTTGCATGCAGCGGCAAAGCGCTGGCCCTTCTGTCCGCTGGTGCCTGAACCCCTTGCGCCCTCCCTGCACGGGGCTGGCTGTCCCACAGGCAGGGACCCCACTGGCCCTGGGACCCACTGCTGCTCCCTGCCGCCTGAGACCCCTCACATCGAGTGCTGCCTGGAGCCCTGCCACTTGCGGGGCGCAGGGGAATGTACGGACCCAAGCACACTGGCTGTGCTCTTGGTTGCACTGTTTACATGACTTGCTAAGAAGTAAAGCACATTTTTGACCCAGCTTGGAAATGATTTTTGAAGAAAACAAAGAAGTTGCACGTGCCTTTCTTAGGCAGCCTTTAGGAAATGGTTTATAAAAAGCAAGAAAGTGAAAATGAGGGACTCTTTCAATCTCTTTTTTCTTTTTATCAAGCAAACAAAGCTCTATTTGGTTGTTTGGGACAGATTTCCAACTTAGGCCAAGCAGATTTGCTGACTAGTCTATTCACTACCCTAAAAAATTACTCCACTTAAGCAATCAACAAGACTCATCCTGCCGTTTCCACATGCTCACTATCAAAGGAGGGGAGCTGAAAAGCCCTGTATATGAGATGCATGTGGGGGATCCAGGGTGTCCTTCTAACAAACCGTGTTACAACAGGCTTTTTGGTACATGGCCACATTCCAGCGTTTCCCTTATGAAAGGGAGACATGCAGCAGCACATCCTCCTGCACACTAAGCCGGGAGCTGCAGCAAGCTGTTCGGCAGGGCCCTAAAGACGGGGTGGGTGAAATTGTTTTGTCTTCATTTCCAACCCACTTGAGTGTCATGGGTTTTAAAGTTCATCAGCCTTGAATGGTTATTTGGTTTGCATTCCTCCGAGGTGAGGCTGCAAGGGTGGGGTGAAGTGGAGAGAGGTCCTGCATGAAAAATGGGCCAGAGGAGACAAACAAAAACAGAGAGACAATGAAAACAGGAGCAGAGAGGGGGAAGGAAAACAGTTTAAAAAACCAAAGCATGGCCCATAGGTATCCTCTGTAGGGCATTTTATTGTATGGAGCTGACATGTGCTTCAAAGCCAAATGCAATTGTATTTATGTTTGTAAGACTCAGGGCCTTAGGGCCAGTTATGGGGTGAGAGAGAGAAAGAAAAGAGGGGAAAGAGTTAGACTTCATCGAAATGTGGAATAATGGCCTTTCCCCACTTCCCCACTTCAACAACTACACTTTAATTGTGTGTAAACAAACTAGAGATGGTGTAAGGGAACATTAAAATATTAAAAGCAGGGAGAATAGTGATTAATTGAGATGGGAGTTTGGTTCTTGGGAAGGGATTTAATTGGGAGGAGATTAGTTACATGGAAAGACAAGCAAGGGAGAGGAATCACAGGACAAACTCAAATGGCAAGGGAAAGAAAGAGAGGGAAGAAAGAGGGAAGGTAAAAATAGTGGGGGTACTGGCTGGAAGAAGCTGTGGTGAATTGCCTGCCACTCATTATAGTGTCCCCATTTCTCCCGCAAATTCTGCTGTCATATAGAAGTGTTTCCAGCTTAGGAGCATCATAAAGACTCTCCCATGGAAGCTTTTTTCCTCTAAATCCCCATCTTTCTCAGGAGGAACAAAAGCTTGTGCTTAACTAGATGAACAAACAAGTTCAATCTCTGCTTGCAGAAATGTGTTTTCAAATTCTAGAAGAGGAAAGCTCTAACTCAGACTCCTGAACGAGCCCTTAACACTATCTCCTGGGGGCTCTTGTTCCCCCTCCACCATGACCTGGATTCCCCTGGGAGCACCCTTGAAGAGCAGCGAAATGGCTTTCTAACCCCATGCAACACTACAAGGTTGGGGAAGAGTGGCTGGAAAGATGCCCAGTGGAAAGGGACCTGGGGGTGCTGATCGCCAGCAGTGTGCCAGCAGTGTGCCAGCAGTGTGCCCAGGTGGCCAAGAAGGCCAACAGCATCCTGGCTTGTATCAGGAACAGGGTGGCCAGCAGGAGCAGGGAAGTGATTGTGCTCCTGTGTACAGCACTGGTGAGACCACAAGTCAAGTACTGTGTGCAGTTTTGGGCCCCTCAGTACAAGAAGGATGTTGAGTTGCTGGAGTGCATCCAGAGAAGGGCAACGAAGCTGGTGAGGCATACGGAGAACAAGTCTTATGAGGAGCGGCTGAGGGAACTGGGATTGTTTAGTCTGGAGAAGAGGAGGCTGACGGGAGACCTCATAGCTCTCTACAACTGCCTGAAAGGAGGTTGTAGGGAGGCAGGTGTTGGTCTCTCCTCCCAAATAACTTGTGATAGGATGAGAGGAAATGGCCTCAAGTTGTGGCAGGGGAGGTTTGGATTGGATATCAGGAAACACTTCTTCACTGAAAGAGTGGTCAGGCACTGGAACAGGCTGCCCAAGGAAGTGGTGGAGTCACCATCCCTGGAGGTGTTCAAAGAATGTGTAGATGTGGCACTTCAGGACATTGTTTAGTGGACATGGTGGTGTCAGGTTGATGGTTGGACTTGAGGATCTTGGAGGTCTTTTCCAGCTGTAATGATTCTATGATTCTCCTGTTCCCAGGGGACTCCTGCAGCCCACCGGAGGAGAGCAGAGCCGGGGAGATAGCAAAGCCGTCCTTCTGTCATCTTCCCCTTCGACTTTCCTGCTAGGGAAGCCCAGTGCAGTGGGAGCGAAGGGATGGGGCTGTAGACCTTTCTGTCCCCTCCTGCAGCCCAGGAGCCGCAGGGGGATCTCCGCCTCTCCTGCCTCCCTTCCCTCAGCTGCCCCAGGGCCAGTGTAGCTCTTCACCACCCTGGTTGCCAGCCTGTTATTTAGAGAGTACATTGAGTTCTAGCTATTAAAGAAGGGCCTGGAGGTGTTGTGTGTGCGCTGTGGGACACGTGCATCGCGCTGGATCACTTTTCAATAGAAGGTGTGCCATTAGCAGCTGAACGGGTGGTGTGAGCTAATGAAACACTGAAAGACTGTACACTCTTTCGGCAGGCTGTGAGCAGGGCTCTTGCATCACCAACAGCATTTGGCTTTGCTGAGAAGGGTGAGTCAGGCACCTTGCTGCTCTCTGTATCCCCACTGGCAGCTTGCACTTTTCCTTGGCATATTACTGCCCGGACTGACATCGGGCCGTCAGCACCTTTCTCGGCTCTGCAGGAGTGGCAGGCTACACTTTTTGTGCTGTAGGCTTTCTGGTCTGTGGCTTTCTGGTAGGATGCTAATGAGAAATGACAGCAAAGTGGGTGCAGTAACAGAACAAATGTTAATGGGATAATATCCTGCTTTCATTATCTCCACCTGCCTTCTGTATTCACTTACCTTCAGAGATAATCCCTAGCATTTAATTTAATGAGCTTTTGTGTAGGCTTGCTAGCAGAATGCTTTCGATTTTATTTTTAAAGCAGAAAAGCATACTTATCAGGCAGGATTTTTCAGTCTCTCGCAGCTGCAATTAAAATGTTTGCAGAAAAAAAAAAAGAATAACCATGTGGTAAGTTTCTAATTACATGCTTGGGGTCTGCGTTGTTTTCTGGATTCAAAAAACCCACCACTCTCACCTCATATGATAAAACCTGACAGACAAGAGCATCTACACATGGTGCCTTCCACAAATTCTCCAGAGCAGAGGTTTGAAAGCACTTAATTGTTTTTTTATTTAGCTTTTGAATGAAAGTTTTTAAATGACCTTCACTTACTAGAAACTTTTTGGGAGGGCAGAAAAAAATGACACTGCAGAGAAAGTGTCCCTTTTCTTTGTCCTGCTTGATTAATAGATATTTGCATAATATATCTGTTAGGCTCTTGGCACTTTTCCATTTCTGTGCCTTCAACAAAGGAAGAACAACTTTTTAAAATCACTAGTCTTTAATTAGAAATCAGAGCCTCGCTCATGTCTCTCATTAAAAATGAAACAATGATTACTGTACGGCTCTGTAGTTCAATAGATAAATTCATTAACTAGCAGTAGGGCAGATGGACTTAGGAGTCTCTCCTCATTATTGTTACGGGAGCCTGAAACCTGACATCGCTGTTCCACGCACAGTACCTACACCCAGTGTGAGGCAGTACCTGCCGTGGACCCCATGCAGCTGCAGAGTATCAGTCAAAGGACGAGGAGGAAGGAAACCATGCCAGTCACAGGCAGGAAGCTGAGACATCCAAGGATGCAAAGTCTGTGTCAGCAGAAAAACGAGGACAAGTCCTCTGAGTTCCTGGTGAGTGCAATTGGCTTAAGGTGGTGTCTCTTTTTTTCCCCATCGATTAATATCACTTTAATGATTTGGGGGTATGGCAGCAGGAATGCTGCCAAACACTTTGACATCCTAAAAGAAGATCTGAGAAATCATGAGAGTTATCTGTTGATGCTTTCTGCAGCCCATCATACCTCCTGGACTTATTTTTTGACCGAAGGTGTTGCCTCAGACAACACAGGGACACAAAAGTACTCGCTGCTTGGCTCCTCAAACAAGCAGACGTCACTTACTGCTGCCCTCTCTGCCAGCTTCCTATTTCTCACAGCAATTGCTGAGGGTTGCTCCTAACCTATCAGGATGTGTCTGTGGCGTCGTTCCAGGCAAGTAAACAACACTGGACAGTTTGGGAATACCAGACCAGGAAGGGTTTAGAAGCACCATCGTGGGCTGTCTCCTTCATTGTGTTAGCAACTGAACCACCCAGTGCTTGTTTCCTCCAAATAGCAGCACTGTAATTGTTTCCTCTTGTCTAGTTCATTTTTAGAACTGTTTTAATTTCGCCTATTGTTGACCCTGCTAGTTTAGTCTACTAAGTTTTACATCCACATGGAAAAAAAATAACGGCACCTCACTTCCTGCCTTCCAGTAGCCTCAAGAGTGACTCTCGGGGCAATGCACATAAGGCACTGGCAAAGATGTATTTTAAGCTGTGATACTACCACAGTGGCAATTTAGAAGGCTAAGCTGGGCGGGATTTAAGGTACAAAAGGGCAGCTTATCCCCTGCGTTGTTCACTCATGTTGCGCACTCTGTGGGGCAACGAGCCTGGGCTCACTATCAGCCATTTGAGATGCTGCCCAAGGACCGGCTTGTTGCAGCATTATATTACAGATGTATTAGTTTGCTCTGGTTTTATCTCACACTTCCTTTTTCTCTCAGACAAAAAATTCAGGCTCTTGGTGAAATTCTTGGGAGATGCTGCCTGTTTCAAGATGCTATAATTCTTAATACTTTGATCTAAGCTCTCTGATAATTTCCCTTAATATGTGTTCTTATCTCTGTGTTTAGCGTAGTGCAGTGTCTCCACCCCAAGCTATTTCAGAAGAATTTCATCTGATTTCCCAACAACCTTCATGTTAGTCTGTTATAAACTTTTAATAGTGTACTGGCTTAATGTTGCTTTCTAATACCTGCCCTGTGCTGGAAAGAAGAGCTCGTGTTTTTTTCACACAGCTAATGGAGTAGCTCCTTCCCGTGGAAATACAGCAATTTCTGATTTGGCTCCTGTAGACTTTGCATTGGGGCCTGGTAACTGAAGATCTGAGAGTCTCTCGCTAGAGCTCTGTAGTCATCTGCATCCATACCCGGACTCATCCATACCCAAATGACCTCCTAGGTGACCTCCTCGTGACCTTCAGCACTTGATAGCATGACTTGTCCATGACAGAACAAGAATGTACTGAAGCAGCTGGCTCACACCAATGCTAAGCATCTATTACTTAAGCAGAACAGCGTTAAGGTCAAAGTGCTGGAACGAGTTTCAGCCTTACAATAACCACAGGCTGGAGTGCCTGGCTGTGGAGGAGGATTTCACGATGCTCAGTCACAAACCTAGGAGGCTGAAAGGAGAGAGGTGAGCACCCAAGAATGAATTCCCAGCTGAGTGGTCGACTCAGCATGACAGCTATAATAAGCACTGAAAAAAAGAGGAGTTAGGAACAATTTTCTCTTGCTTGGATTTGGCACCCTTGTGAAAGTGGCCTTCAGGGCCTCAAATGCTTCTCTGTGCTCAGGGAAGCAATGTTATGCCCTGTATTTCCTTAAGCTTGGATGAAGAAGAAAGTACCCATGCTCACCTTGTGCACGATGCTACAGTCCCCTTATCCAGGAAGCAGGAAATCTGGCTTGTATCCTCAGCCTCAGAGGGCTTGACTCCAGAATTCTCACATCCCAGAAGAGCCCTGTAACCACTAGATCGTCTCTTCTGGGAGAGATAAATCTCCACCCTTCCTGCTGGAGATGAGTTGGGGTGAGCCATGACAGGTCAAGCCAAAAGGTGAGTAAATAAGAAAACACCTGATGCTGTGCTCTCCTGAGGATGACGTGCAGCAGGGGAGATTGGGCATTCCCGTCTGCCGAAGAGCCTTGGGTACAGGGTCCCGCGGCAGAGAGCCCCAGCGATAGAGGTTCACTGAGAGCCTTCCTTCTCTTCTGTTCAGAGAATTGACTCCAAAGCTGAAGCATTTCAGTTGCAAACACTGTAGTGGGTTTTGTTTTCTTTTTCCAAGTAAAATCTGTTTTCGGTTAACTTTACACAAAAATCCTGGAAGAAGCTGTAAATTTTAGGGGTTTATTATACTTAGAGGAGCAAGCGTATAATATATAGACAGAAAGAGGGGGAGATGATATATGATCCATTTATATTCTTAGCCCCTTTGTTGACAAAGCAATTTTATCATCAAGAACTGTCATGACTCGTAACCTTAATGACTTTCCCTTGTATACAGTAGGGTGACAAGAAATACACACAGCTGCCTGTCTTTAGCTTTCTATACATATTCCTCTTTTTATCTTTTCACGGATTGCTGCTTCTCAAAACCAGAAAGTGAACTGAAGTCTCCAGTTCTTTTCAACCACATTTTCCTCATTCCAATTTAATTTCTATTTTTGTATTTAAAAAACAACACCAAAAAAAGGCCATAAAAATAATCAAGGTCAAATTGAGGTGCTCTCTGTGAGCAAAGGCACATATGGAAAAGAGAGACCCAGTGTCTCTCTTCCATTTAACCTACCTACTGCTGGAAACGTGGTCCAGTTGCAGTGGAAAGGATGCTTAGCACCATTACCTGGGAACAGAGAAAAGTTTGTGTCACTGCTTCCATTAGGGAATTCAGCAAGTTTCATTCATGTCTATATAGGCTAGCTAGCACTCTTTGGTTTGCCGCAGCTACAAGCTGTACAGTATTTTTGAAAACACAGTTCCAGAAATATCCCCGTAGAAGACAAAAGGACACTTCTTTCATGTGTGCCAGTAGTGTTGTTGCCAAGCTCTGATTCAACAGTAATGCATGCACAATTCTGAGAAATGGAGACTTATTTATTTCTATTTCAGGGTGCTACATTAATTTATCATAAAGTATGAATCATATGACACCAACATTTACTTGCAGTACAAGATGAAATCTAATAGTTCCCAAATGCATTGAGCTATCTCCTCTTCTTTTTCTCCATGTTAATTTCACAAATGCTTCTAAATACTAGTGTATACTTTTTCCAGTGTTTGTACTTGAATGCAACACAGTACTCAATATAGCAATGAATTATAAGTCAACTTTGAATGTAGATTTTGCTGTTATCAAACAATACGCTAGTGATAATAGCAGAGAAATCAAAATCTGGAAGCTTTCAAGTATTTTGAAACCAAATTCATGAGGCCTCATATTAAAATAGGGACATACGGTTTCCTTGCTCACGAGGCATGCTTTTACCTTCATTATAGCTCTTAAGGAAACAAGGCCTCTTAAGTTCGTCAGCAAGACAATTGGTAATAGGTAGAAATTTCAGCTGTTTGTAAAATTGTGAGCTTTGACTGAACTGCAACTCTTCAAGCACGCCTGAAACCCCAGTGCTTTATCTGTTATCCTGAACAATGTGAGTGATGTATCGTGTGGAGCGGAGTGACAGTGTTTGCTAACATTCCCATTTGTAGAAAGCAAGAGGAAACCTGATCCTAAAAGGATCCTGACAATGCTGGTTCCCAGTCTTGTTAATTTTCAAGGAAGGGAGAGCTACTGGGTGTTAAATTGCGTATGCCGGCATGCTGCTGCTTAGAGAGTAACGCCGGAGAGAAAATCCTTTTATCAAGACTCTGCTTGCATGTTAGTGTGCCCTAAAACCAAATACGTGACAGCTTCTCTTGGCTCTCCGTGCTCGTTGGTATGACTAGAGTACAGTTTATGCATCTGCACGTGGCTCGGCAGGTTATGTAGCCCGTGCCATGATATCATAGCTGGTGCTGTGTCACTTGAATGCCTTCCAGTGCCCTAAATGACACAGTGAAACGAAGCAGAAAGACTGATGTGACATTTCTCAATAGGAAGCGTTTATCTCTGTTCCATCAGTGTTTAATTGACTTGCAAACCACTCAGGACTCTACAAACATAAAGTGAAGAGATCTTTAGCAGACAGTAACACTTTACCCTAAGTGTCTTTAAGTACACTTGTTCATGGTATAAATGTTCAATAAATAATACATTTTAGACGCACACACCGTGAATATTAACAATGGCATTTACCTTTGGCTTCCCCAATCTATATAATTGAAGGAAATTTATGCCTAGCATGCTAAAAATATTTATGTTGTTACACAGTGCAATCTCATTACCTTGCCTTACTTTATTCCAGTCTGTGCTTCGGAGTCTTGCAGCTCAATCATCAGAAGTTGGCAAGTAATTGTCTTTAATGCACTAAGTAGCACAGTTAGTGTCTATCATACACTGTCTGTTTTCTTGTCTGCTCCCCAGGAGGAGAGACACACAGTTGTTTGGTTTTGATATAGAGTTCTGGCCTTTTTTTGCCTTCTATTTGTTTTTTTAATATACACATTACTATGTAAAATTTAAGACTATCCCACAGACTGGGATACGGAGAACAGGCCTAAAAGGATGCCAAGCACATGTATTCCACATGTCTCTATCTACCACAAGCCATATTTTCCCCAGCATACCAAAGAAAAAAAGATTTGTGAAGATTCTTGTGGGACTATGTAGTGCCACAAGAAGGGAGCAAGAGAAATCAAGATCACTGACAATGTCCTGTTTATGTTTGCCGTTTGGCTTGCTTACAGGGTCGCAGGAAATTATTTATTTGCTCTTCTGTGAAGAAGGCCCTACTGCCTCCCAACCACCCATGGGCCTCACCAATTTGGGAAGAGGGAAAATGTGTTCCTGATCACAAATCTGATTATTACTTTATGCACCCAAGAGAGCAGGTTGGAGCCCCAGCACATCCTGCACAATATCCTTGGTCTTACTGTAGACAATGTTTATTGCTGCAGAAGGAGGCAAGAAGAAATTTTATAAACAAAACAAACTGGGACCCAAATTTAATATCAAAGAGGAGAGGAAAAAAATCCTTGGTCACTGCAGGTGGCCAGCAGAAACAAGAAGCCTTATGTTAACGTGACACAATTCATCTCATGAACAACAGAGATCACATCTACTTTCATTGCTGATCAGAAGGTCTAATTACGAAACAGTTAAAGAACTGATGGCTCAAACATTAATTTGTATGCTGGGTTTGTGGTATCTTGCCATATTATCCCATCCATAAATTTATCTTAGAAGTAATTTTGGATTCTTTCTCCCACAGTTCTGTTAGGAAGGCTGTTTCAGAACCCATTGTTTCAATGGTTGAGAAATGTTTTCTAATATCTGTTCCAAATATAAGTGATTACTGTAGGGCAGGCAAGGTCCAAGAAATTGGCCCCAATGTGCCGGGCTCTTGGAAGGGAAGTTGGTGGAATTTATTATATTCCTCAGACCCCACAGGAGTTCATTCATGAGTCTGACTATTTGTCTTCTACAAAGATCATCTGATTACATCTAGTTTCACTACAGCAGAGAAAAGTTTTTTCTGACTGTGGTCTTCACCCAAGAGCATGAGGAGCTGTGCATGTAATGGTTTGCAGAAGCTGGAAAGGAAAAGGATTTCAATAGCTTCAGATAACCTATGTGCTGTAGTGTGCTATGCCTTTTGAAGTTTCTTCAGCATCAAAAGTCTTTGTACATCACATTGCTGTACCCTAGTGAAAGGACATAAATAAGCGAAGCCAGGTCATCATCTACTGAAATTAGATGGAAACTCTTCACTGGCCAGAGATGACAGAAAAGCAGCTGTGATGTCATTTAGGATGAGCAGGACTTCAACAATATTGCTAGATCACAGTTCAAATCAACCTATTAAAGCCAAGAAAACTATTCACTACGTCTACAAAGTCATCAAATTACTTTCCACTATCCACTCCTACAATTTTTGTCATGGCTTTATCTCAGATCATCACTCTTTACTCATAATTTGACCTGTCCAATAAATGGGCTATTCTGGCAGTAACAGTGTAAAAGAAAGGTGGAAGAAATTTAAAGATTAGGACTTCTTCCAGTGAGATGTTAGGTTAATTCATTGATCTCAAATCCTACTACTTCTCTCAGTGGAGACAACAATGTCCTGGTCATAACTTTTAAATGCTAAACACAGAGTCTAGGGAACAGAAATGTGTGCGTATCCCTATAAGCACACCTATTCACTGGAATTATGAAATAATCCATAGTTTTAGCAAATTAACATTTGAAAAAGTAGTTTTTTCTGGTTCTAAAATATTACTTTAAAAGAGATGAGCTTGTAAATGACATATAACTCATCCAGATTTACAAGTGGAGTGTTTATCTAACGGTCTTTGACTATAGTATAGTCAGATGCCTTCAGTGCTGACCAGCAAACTACACATTTGTTAAGGGCAAGGAATACTTGTTCTCTGAGTGAAATACTGGCACTTTCAGGTCAGAGATCTCCCAGTGGAACTTCCTTTCACAAGCAAGGAAGGACATACCATGTCTGTAAGTCTTGAGCTGAGGTTTGCCTTGGGTGTTAGAAGCTTCAAAAGTAAATTAAAGAACAAGCAACGCAAATGAACTGCTGATTAATAGGTACCATGCTGTTTGAGAAGGCAATCTGTATTTGTACAGTATTTTTTACAAAAGTGCTTAATATGTGTTCAGAGCACTCCTTAAATGCACAGTCCTGAAGTACTCAGGGTTGAGGAAGATGCTTTGGTAAGATTTGGTATCTTCAGTAGAGTGGATATGAGGATGTACCTAAATTGTAATGTAGCTTCAGCATAGATTTTTGAGAGTTTGTGTAATTAATCTATCTGTACAAGCTTACATGTCTTTCTGGACCCACAAACAGCATTGCAACAAAGTGCATGAAAGTTTTTAGAAATAATCTGTCAGTCCCAGAAACATTTTCCAGCTATGTTACTACAAATGCCTTCCTTTTAAATAGGTCCTAGTGTCTTCTTTATTTAAATTAATCATAAGTGAGTCTCCTTTGAGACCCTGACCAGATACTTCAGCAGGCATTGGGGAACAGTTAATGACAAAGTCTGTAAAGTTCTGTGCACTGCTAGTCATATTCCTGCTATGTTAATAAGCTTCCCCTGTTTTGCTTGCTTGCTTTTTTTCAAATGTGAAATATTCTTTGGGTAGGCACATGACTGGGATGCCACACATTTTCCCCTGTGTTTGTGCTGTGTTGCTGTAAAATCATTTAGCAAAACAAGGGAGAGAAGAGATTGTTATTAAACCTCAGGCACATCTGTGTGTTGTGATAGTGCACATTGCACTCTCCCTGCTACATGCACAGTCATAGAATCATAGAATGTTTAAGGTTGGAAAAGAATTCCAACATCATCAAGTCCAACCATCAAACTAACACCACCATGCCCACTAAACCATGTCCTGAAGTGCCACGTCTACGCATTCTTTGAACACCTCCAGGAATGGTGACTCCACCACTTCCCTGGGCAGCCTGTTCCAGTGCCTGAACACTCTTTCAGTGAAGAAGTGTTTCCTAATGTCCAGTCAAGACAAGGAACTCAGGTTCTACCCCTCTGCAGACAACCGTTTAATTTGCCCAGGACTAGTGTCTTTGAACAGCAAAGCCTGTCTCCCTTTCACCTGCCAGTTACCAGGCTGGTGCCCCTTATCTGAGTAGATGTCAAGGAGGTCTTGCTAGTGGCACTCTCTCAGCAGCTAAAACCTGCTGCTCGCATGTCTGTGAGAAGACCCGTGGGAAAAGGAGCTGCGCATGGCCCTGCAGCCCCAGGCAGAGCTCTTGCAATTCCCTCATTTCTGAAGGAAATCTGAGCAGGACTTCGTGTCCTAAAAGCATGTAGCAAATTGTTTTTTCTGTCCTAAGTTCCAGCTCCAGGTTAGTGAAGTTTCTTTGTACAGTACTTATTTTTTAGTACCTGATATATCGCATAATAGTATGTTATAGCAGTAACGTGAACTCTCATTCTATCAGCTACACAAGTCCTTCTGAAATAATCTGCACTGCAAACATAAACAGCTACTTTTTTATTTCTTAAAACACCCCTTTCAACTTTCATTGTCACCAAGACAAAATGGCTTCAAACAAAAAAAAATCCCTTTAAAACAAACAAACGAATGAAGGGTCACAAATCCTCCAAAATAACAATGCCACAGGTCTATTTTGGTAATTCTCTTGGCAGAGTAATATGGAAGCTTCTCTCAAATGAACTGCTTCCAAGTTTCAAGGGAACAGGTCATTAATAGATTGTTCAGGAAATTCACAAAGTTTGGATATGATAGTAGGACAGTACTTTATTAAAGGCAAATTTTTAATGTACCTCTCTTACTCAGTTACAGCAGCAGTGGACTTGTCCCCCAAACAGGGCACCAGAGTGTTTCTTTTTCTTAACCCTTTATATATATATATTTTTTTTTTTCTAAATAAAATCTCCATCCTTTTCTTAGCAGAGACTTTATCTCAGGAGCCAGAGATAGCCTTTGAGCCAGGGAAGGAGAGGACGCTGTACAATAAAGGACATAGAGGTCTTTGTGATGACAACAGGAAAAGCTCAAGGAAGAAAAGAGAGTGGCGCTGAAGGATGCGTGCCAGAGCGGGACGGGGAGGGAGGGGATGCCGGGGCCAGAGAGGGAAGAAGGTGAAGGAGTCCTGGAAGTCGCTGTTATTTCAAGAGATGGCACAGATAGGCAGAGATCAGACTACAGAGCGCGGCCGCTGACCTTTCCCGAGCTTCATGTTACAGCAGCCATCGGCTGCAAGCACTGACAGAGCTGGTGCTTGCTTCAGCAGTACTCCGAGACATCCCATCGCTGCCTCGCCGCGACTCCTCCCGCCCTTACGGACAGTACTCACTTTCCACAGCTTCCTACTTTAAACCCCTGTGAACCTCCCAGTTATTCAAGGAGGCTGTGTTCGCTTAGCATAGAACTGACAAAAATGTGACACTGCAGGACAGCAGGAGGAAAGGACATTTTGATTTATTGACAAAACATGCCAGTTTATCTTTAATCATTGTGAAAGAAATCAAAATGGAAGTTTGAAGCATTTCCAAATTCCTTTTCTTATCAAGGGGAAAAGACAGATAGGAATGATTCCATCATCAGGAAATAATTTAAAAGGGGCAGAAATTATGTGGGAAGAATTTCTCTTCTGTTTCAAAATGTTCTCTTTTTTTTACTGAATAAAATAATTTTACAGATTTTATACTCTTTTTTTTTTTGTAAAAATATGGAAAAATAAGCATTTATCCATTATTTTTCTATTTTAAGTTTTATCTGAGTAAGAAAGATTAACTTTCATCTGGCCATCTCTCCCTACATACATTAAACTAGGAAAAGACACTAAATGATTGTCATTGTAAAGATTTTTACATTAATCACAAAAAGAAAATGGCATATTCAAACTTGCCATGTTATTAATAGCAAAAAAAAAAAATTACATTAACCAGGATGCTTTCTCACAAAGGATCCTAAAGTATTTTAGAAAAAAAAATTCCAAAGGATGTAGTGATGTATTATTGACAGTCAGCCATTCTTCTGTTGAAATTCAGCACCTTGTTGGCAGCAGCACTACCTGGTTATTTAAGACAGGAAGAGAAATATATTCAATTTAATTGCAGGAATAATGTATGTGGTTAGAGCAATACTTTGATATGGCATTTGGTCACGTCACACATTTAATAGTTCTGTTATTGCGACAAGTGCTATGCAATTCTCCACAGCCCAAGTAGTCAACATAATTTAATCCGGATGATAGCATCTTCAATAGTATAGCACTGCACTAAACATCAGCTGGGACATGGATTCAGTGCTGACTCAGAGGGGATATGCTAACACACTAAATTACAAACATCATTCTCTACACAATGTGTTATCTGGATATTTTCTCCTCAAAGCAGGATCCTTGTTAAACTTTCTATTTTGAGAACTGAAGAAGAGCTAGTACGTAAGGTGTGAAAGCCTCCTTCTGAGAACTGGAGTTACCGTTCATTCTTAGTTTGCTATTCTGATCTAGGTAGGCTGCAAAACAAAAACAAAATAGGAAAACCATACAGGTTCTGTGAGATTTCAGCACACGTTTTATTGTAGTCTGGACAGATCCTCAAAACAACTTTCACTGAAATCCACTCCATTTTCCAGAAAAATTTAATAGAGTTTGCTTTCTTTAAAAGTGGGATAAATAGCTAATTAAATCTTGCAGCTAGATTTGTTCAGACTTGTATGCAACAGATCATCTCCAGTGAATACACACACAGGCACTGCACAAGGTATCACATAGAGGAGATGCAGCACAGCTTCTTGTCATCTCAATGAAAAGCCCGTTGTGTTTGTTGTTTGGAAGCTTTTTGTATCTTTTGGCTCTCCCCTTGTCCCGGAACTGTTTTCTGAGGTATGTGAAGAAGTATGACCTCTTAGTTCCCTCCCTCAGCCCGTTTTGTGAGAGTAAGACAAGTTAATTGTGCCTGACGATATGGATGACCCTTTCAAGTCAAGTAAAATGATACTGCTCTGCTTATCACAGGTAGATAACCATTAATATTACGCGTACTGTCTATGGGAAGAGAAAGGGTCTTGTTTGTTTTGAATGTTTTCAAAGGTAGGAAACAAAGGCGGTGGAGGGGACACCAGCACACAGCAGACAGTGCAGCCATACAAATTGAAGTTAAAAGACCGGAATCTGCAATAAAAATGAGTGAAAGACAAAAACCTGGCTGTTTCTTCACAATAAGGCTAAGCCATTTCACTGAGGTTTACAGCAGTACAAAAGTAGAATAATTTCGCATTTAACTCAGGCAGAGCTCCTGGCTAGAGCTCTTTGTCAATCACTGCTTTTACTGAATGAAATCCTCAATTCTTACTCATTTCTAACCAGGCACATGTGTAATAAAATATCTTAAAATAACCAGCATGTTTTAGAATCAGGGCCAGAAATATTTTCTCCAGATAGGACTCAAAGAAAATGGAATCTAGAGACTGAAACCTTTGCATTGTTTTAACATTAATCATTACATCTTGGAAGCACAGATCACCGTCCTTAAATCTAACTATAAATGACGCATGTTAGTACAAGGCTCTGTCTTTGCAACCATGGGCATCACTCAGTTTATATTCACCAGAGAGGCAAGGCAGTATGAGGAAGAAACTAATCCGCTGGGTAAGTGATGGGAGGATTTACAAGCTTAATTTCACCTTGGTGAAATACTTTATAGCCACAGAACAGTTTTTAGCTTGATTCAGCCTTCTGAGACCAGTGGACTTTGGATCCAACCTTTAAACTGCTTGCTTAAAAAATAACCAAATAACACAGCTCCCTAAAAAGCCTGAAAGCAAAAGGAACCTATTTCTTTGTAACATGCAACATGTATTGCGCTCTGAGGAATCGTATTTTTAAATCAGTGGAAAATGTTTCATTAGCTTGAGCTGGCTTTGGATCAAGCTCCAGAAGTTTTGAAGACCAGTGTCTAAGGGCTTCAGACTGCCTCATTTTTGGAAGTGGAATATAATAGCTTCCAGTGGTATTTTAAAATCGTATAATGTGCACTATGTCATTTGTGGTAATACAATATGATAACAAATATCAAGTTTACCTTTCATTGGACAGATTTCGTGCTATCCGTAGAACAAGAATGTAAAGTATAGAATTGCTGGGCAGGCAAAGAGCTGATTGAGGAAAGAGATCTCTCAACAGAGTTCAGTGGAAACACTGTGTTTCAGAGAATAATGCAGATCCCAGATCCCCAGCGCCTCAGTCATTTGGAATAATTAGGGGTTCACTTACTAAGGGTCAGATCATCTTGTTGACCTCTAAACTTTCTGATCTTTAGGAACCCCCTCCAAACAGGCAAAAATCAAACAAGAAGGTACTATCTGCCTTTTAAAGTGAGTTTTCAGGAAATCAAAAAGATATGAGTTCTCTGAAGTTAATTAAAACATCCTGAAGGTTTCTTTTTTGAAGCCTTTCGAAAAGCAACTGTTGCCTTGGTTAAGTGAAAACGTAAGATATTTCTTACATCTTACTGAAAAGAAATGCATTTTTAAATTATAGGAAAAGTACCATTGCTAGCTATAAAATAACACTTGTTTTTAAGGCAAATATTTTTACATTTTGACATTTCGTTTTCATTGCGGAAAAGGTGTCAGTTTGAAATTTCTTGGAAAAACAGAAATTTGGGGGGAAGCAATCATGAGTTTTGGGGCTGATTTGTTTTGAAAATACCACTGAAATATCACAGTATTATTATTAGATAGATTTGAAACAGTAGGCACATATAAGTATAAAATGTATGGTTCATAAAATATGCCATGTAATGAAAATTAATTAGGATGGTGAAGTGGGAACAAAAGGGTGAGTCGAAAAATTCAGAACATTTCTCTTACAAATATAGTCATTGAAGTGCTTTGAATCCTTTTGATTTCAACAAAAGACCTATCATTCTTTTTTACCAGTAATAGAAAATCATCATCATGTTTAAAACAAAGAGACACAAAAAATCATGAAGTTGAAAATGAATGTTTTGTTGATGCTACAAATGCAGAAATAAAATAAAGCTTTTGTTAATGAATAGTATGTGATCACTTGATTTACATAAGGTTGCAAAAAACTATCACAAAGGATTTAAAGGGCAATAGAATTCAATATTGACACTGCAGTGTTGCATTTGAGTGGTAACTTATTATAATGGCAACACGATTTCAGTAAATTTGTAGCATGAGATGCTAAAGAATTTAACTTATAAGAAAATTAGACTATTGTATGCTTATATTTTTTCCTGTGTTTTACAGAACAAATGGATCTTCTGACTTTCATTAGACACTACTGATACTGCCATGAAACATCTCTTTAAAACATTGCATGAAAGCTTCCTTCTTCACAACAAAATCTTACTATTGTAAGAATTGCTCTAACAATGTGCTACCTTCTTCTGCTGATAAAATAAAATTAATCTAGCAGCTTCAGGGAAATTAACATTTTCTCTGCAACTGTGAGAAAGTATCTCTCAAAAAGGAGAAGTGCCAGAAACATAATGAAATCCCCTTGACCTTGCTACTGCGATTGATTTTATGTAGAGAGCACTAAGATTTCAAAGATGCTCGTGCACCCAGTCCCTCTGAAATCATGACACTTGTTAGGTACTTAAATAACTTGAAGTATTTAAGCTTTACACTGCATAGGCTGTAGTGTGCAATTCTTAGGCAGACAGCAGTGCTCTTCCAAATTCATTTTGCAACAGCAATAGGAATACTTGATCACTGTGGTATTCTGAAGTAAAACTCCTCCTTAAAGCAGTTTTCATCCAAGGTTTCATTTTGTCTACATGAAAATCCTCAGATATTTTGCTGAATCCTTTAGGAAAGGCTCTGTTGACTACATGGAAAATAATTTGCAAGAAAACACTGTGAGCATAACTTTTAGAGCTCTCATAAAACATAATACGTGGGACAAGTGAGGCCATATTACATAGAAAAACGGACTCTGTCCATAGAGTTATCAGTTAGGTTAGTGGTTAATATGTAATCTTCAATCTACAAACCCTGAAAAATGAACTCTCCACACTTCGTATCACCTCAAAAAATGTGTAGGTATAGTCACTTTCCATGATCTCATAACTTTATCACTGATCTTGTTAACTTCACACTATTACAAATTCTCCTTCTATCTATTTTTCTGCTACACAGAAACTTTTCATGCTAAAAAGCTACTTGAATAGTTCTGCCTTATGCAGTTTTTATTATAGTATTTTTACCTAGATAAAGCACTGAAACTATTTTATGTTTTCCTAAACTATATGATCCAAAACTGTAACATAGAAAGATATTAACATCTAGAAGATGTGTTTTACTCAGCTTATTCAGGGATCTAATATATCATTTTATATAAGATCCTTATCATTTTAACAAAATTGATCAAGCAAGGTGCCACTAACTTTAAATTTTAAATTTTTTTTAAATAATTTTTTAAAAGGCTAAGCTATATTATACCAGCCAAGCCTCTACACCAGGTCTGATTTAAATGCCGATTGCATTCTTTTCTCCTCACAGACCATGGGATAGATAAATGTAGATCTGCAGACTTCTGCAGAGCTATGCAGATACCTTTATAACTATTTTGTTTCTTGCTACTTCACACTAGAACTAGAAGTGCCACAAAAATACTATTTGTGCTAGTCAGGAATGGATTTGGCTACACTATCTTCCTTTAGTATCATCCATACCCAGAGGAAACTGTTACTCAAATAGAAATGAGAACACATACTCCAAACTTCAGGGGGACACTGTGTTCCCTAAAAATCCTAAATAAAGACATTTTCTCTAAATTAAGACCCTATTCCCTAAATAAAGACCCAACAAATCCTGCCTAAAAAACTATGGAGGTGACTGAACTTTTATTGAACCTCAGAGTTTTGGCTTATCTCTCGGGCAATGGCTGGGCTGGTTCTTATTTATATCTCTATTTAAAACAAGCAGATTAATTCTCGAGTTTGCTTTCAAATTTAGTCACACATGGAATGTCTTAATTGTTTGTTAAAGGAACAGCAGGTTGTAGTCAGGGTCAAATGCCCTTGTGCTCAACAGATTTTAACTTTGCATAGTACTAACTCTTGTAACTATGATAAGCAAGCAAAGCAAACCAAAAGGAAGATCTTCATGCTGTGTGCGAGGGAAGCGCTGAGTGTGCAGGTATGCAAGGGCAGGGGAAAGGGAGGACTGGACCTGAGTCCATGGGCATTTTTGACCATGTTGGACAGCGTAGCATGCACTGGCAAATGGGCTTTCGGCGCATACATGTCGGGGAATATGGGATTCTGCAAGATCAGTAGTAAAACAATACAAGATGTCTCTGCTGCAGAGTTAAATTGCCAGCAGAAGGATTTAGGTATATGGGCTGGAAATCTGGTTCTGTATTTACTCCTACTAGTAATTCATCACCTGCTTTGTAGGGGAGGCACAAGCTGGATGAAGGACCTGCTGATGGGCCTCCACTAGTGCCATTCCAGAACTTCCTGTTTTTCTAGAATGGGTGGGCTCCTCCCCAAGTCACTAGGGAAGGATCTTCAAGTGGTTCACTTTGACACAGCACAAAGTATAATGAGATTTCTGCTCGCATATAGTGAAGGTTTCTTTCAGATGTATGTGAGAAAAGACGAGGGCCTGGTGGGGTGACAGAACCATGAGGTACCACAGAAGAGCTGCCCACATGCATGAGCCCACTGGTTGGTTGGACTAGCATCATGGGCTGGTTGGGTGGTTTTAAAGGCAGAGCCCTGGGGAGCTGGGGGATGAAGGCTCTCCTCATCATTTCCTCACTGTCCTTCAAAACCTGATCCTGCCCATTCAGGGACAGATTATGAGGCAGGTGGAAGTAGTTGGATGATAACAGGTAAGACATGCATAAATCTGTTTTTATGTGACTTATGAAGTGTCAGTCTCAGGTGTAGCACTCCCTGCGATCACTAAGTCTCTCTCCCCACTGGTGAGTAAATCCTCACCAAAAGGAGAAATTAGCAGGAGTAAATACGAAGGGCTCAACCTCCCCCAGCTGCACTGGGCCGGATGGAGCGGATGGCTCAGCAAGCAAACTGCCTGTCCCAGACCAGTGGTTGGCACAGTGTCTTAATTGCTTATCAGGCAGCCTCCAGGGAAGAAAAAAAAGGATTATTTTAACTCAGTCAAACACGGTTTCAGCTCCGTGCTCTTCTGCAAGGAGAAAAGGGAGGGATCTCTTATGCTTGGGACCAAGGGACTGGTTCTGTTTATTTTCCATTGGAGAAGACCAATTGCCAACTTTTCCACTCCCTGGAACAAGGAGGGCTGGCTTCATTTATTTTCAGCACCCTCCAGGAAATGAGGCTGTTAGGTTTATTATCCTGAAGCTGGAAGGCCAGTTCAGTTTCTTTAGTCGGTGTAGGGGCACAGTTACTAAATTTACTGTGCTTTTTCCAAAGGGTTGAGCCTTGGAGCAAGTCTGTTATTCCCACTAATTACCTGATGCCCCAATGTTTCTTTGGCCAGAACCTGCCAGCCCGAATCATGACCTGCCAAGTGCGAGCGAAGACCTTACATAGGCAGCGACCTTCAGTTAGTACCGGTAGAAGAGAAATCCTGAGAGTTGTGTAGAAATGTGTCTACTTCCATGTGCCTGCAGTTGTGTTTGTATGATATTGGTCGCAGCGGTGGTATTGGTTAAGGGCAGCGAGGGCACAAGCGATTAAGAAGGCTGGGTTACAGCAACATGCCAGTCTCCTACAAGACAAAAAGAAAATCCAGGTAGCATTACACAAGAGAAAGGTACATTTCTTTCTCTGATCTCTTTAGTGCTTACAAGATTTAGATAACGTGCTTATCATGAAGCAAATTGAGATATTTTGCAAGTTTTACTTGGTGTGGTAACAACTGTTACCCTTTATACCTTTGTAAATACCCTGGAGTTCGCAAGAGTAAGGGCATAAATAAAGTGAACAAACACAGCCTAACTCCAAATACCTCTTGGCTTTTCACATACATGTCTAATTAAATGGTGAGGGTGAATTTTTTTGAGGTTGTAATAAAATAAAATTATTTAAATAAATATCTGAACAAAATAGTCATACGGACAGAATAAATTACCATCATATTTTTAATTACTGAAGTAAGTTTTGGTAGAAGGGAATGAATAATATTAAAAGATTTAATTAGTGAATTCAGAGAGGGGTTATTTACAGCACTAACATCAACAACATAACGTCTAACATAATTAGGGATCAAAAAAAGCCTACTGCAACACTAGCATCTAACATAATTAGAGATCAAAGAAAGTCTACCAGGCAAGCAAGACCCTTCTTGCAGAAGAAGATGTGGTCTCCCAGTCTTTAATTCTCGCTTTTCTCTCCTTTAAGTTTCTTTCCCAAGTACTTTTATTTCCTCTAGAATATTTAACCATGGATAATTAAACAATTTTTATAAGGGATCAAATAACCTGCAGCAGTATCCTGTTGTTTCTACAGAAGCTAGATGTCAGAAATGGCTGCTGAATATTGACTTCACAATACCACTGCATATGAGAGGAATGGGGCAAGGGGAAGCACAAATGCAATTTAATTTTTTTTTTCCCAAGATGTATAAAAGGTCCTTCTGACCTGGGTAATTTTGGCAGTGCTTTGGAATAGTAGGTTTATAAAGTTATAGGGCAGAAGCCTTGTTCTGCCTTGGCCTTGTTCTGCACCTGTTGATGACTCTTGGGTATGTGCAGGGTTTAGAACAGGACTCCAACCAGGAGGTAAAAATTAATCAGATAACTTGGATTAAATTAATTTGAGGAAAGTTCATGAGGATTTTTTTCGCGGAATGTCCTTCCACTCAAGTGTGTCATACTTATTTCTGCAATTTCTTTGACTTGCTCCCTGTTTCCTGTCTGTGCTCAGAAACCTGTTCCAGTCAGGGAAAAGGATGCCTCCTCTGCCTACACTGCAGGCAAAGGAAGAACATATCATAAAATGTTCAGAAGATGAATTGATTTTCATAAAATTTGTCTCAGTTTCTCCTTCCCCTCATTTTCTGTCAGAATTTAAAACCCTATGAATAGAAACATTTAAAAAAAAAAAAAAGCTTGCAAAAATTTAATAAAAATTTCCAATAAAAATGTTAAACTTTTTCTAATACCTATTGGATCTTTGAAATTTCTCATCTTTTGAAATTCCTACACACTCCTCCAAAATATATTAAAGGCATTCATTTTCAGTAATATTGTTGCAATTTGAGAAACTTAAAATTCATCTCCAAATGTAAGTATTTACTCAGTAAACCACATAGGGCTTCTGTACCGTCTCCACGCTACGTTAGAATCTGTGTCTTTAAAAGTTTTGGTAGCAGGATTTAAAATCAGTTATTAAAAGCTTTTATTATGAATGAATCGCATGCTGAAACAGGAGAATGACATGCCCTTGTTTTTCTCCAGCTTTCTGTGGGCTCCAAAGGGCTCTGCCCTAGGTCATCTTCCTTCCTCCCTCTGGAGAGGCCACCTCATCTCCAGGGAAGCTCATCTGTAAACACAAGCCCAACTGCTCACGTTGATGACTCAAATCCACCCGTATGCTTCTTTCTGTCCAAGCCCAAAGCTCAGCCTGCTTCTCTCCAAATGTCTCGCCATCGGCTCAAGCTCAGTATGGATCACTGAAGCTCTTAATCTGTCTTCTAAGCTCTCTTTGCTGCTGCTTTTTCCAGCCCCTGTGGCTAACGTCACTGGCCCGTCTGCCGCTTGGGCCTTGAACTTGTCAGCACATTCAGACTGGGACTTTCTCCGCCTTAGCTTCTCATATCAAGGCTCTGTGTAAATCTTGATATATAAAACTTCAAAGCTATGACCTCATACGTCCATGCAGCTAAAATTACCAGTTCAGCTTTCATCCTTTCGCCTTTCTGTTCCCACAAGATGCTTCTCATTGGTTTTGACGGAGCACATTTCCCACTCTTTCCTTTGTGCCCACAGCTGTAAGCAGGTTTCCTCTCTCCTTGCGTCTTACCGCCAGCTCCCCCGTCATCAAGCCCAACATCATTCTCCTCCGTGCAGATTGCAGCCCCGCTGCCATCTCTGATAACCCACAGCACCAGCTCTCGTCCCACTGTCATAAATCTTTCACACCAGTAATGTCCTCTCCTTACACTACCCTTCCAGTCTGAGAGGAGCTCTCGGTAAAAACATACAGCACTCTAACATTACGCACCTTCAGAATTTCCCCGGGAGCTTTCCTTTTTCCCACTGTCTGCAAAAAAACAGGTTGCTGGCTCGCTGCAAGCGTTACATACACAATGACAAGTAGCGTCGTATTACTTTCCTCAACATCCCGAAATGTAGCTATCTGTTGGTTTGTGTTTTATACTTTGATTGTAAACCTTAGATCATAAATGCATCGAGCACTTGGACATGTGTGGGAGAAGGTACAGCAAAGCCTTGGTCCATAACTGAATTGCACAGAGACTGCAGTACCAGAACTACAGGCTCTTCACATTCAGCCACACAAATGTTGGGCATACATTACTCAGTTACTGGACTAGGTTTAATTCCTACTTCTTTAGAGGAGAGGCTAAAGTTATCCCTGAATGTTAAAAAAAAAAAAAAAAAATTGGATTTGTTACAGATATAATTATTTCGTGTCTAGCAAAATTTGGTGCCTTTCTTCAAAGGCGCTTCTGTAATTGAAATTTTTTCTTTCTTCTTATTTTTGTCTCCATTGTGGAATTGTAGGGGCAATATTGTAAATGAATTGTTATAGAGGGTGGCTAGAGCACCACTGTGTGTCATAACCTGGCACATTGTCCAATGTAGTTTGCATTTCAGATTCGGTGGTCACTAAATTGCAGACAATTTTCTTTCTTTCTTTTTCTCATATGTCGAGAGGTTCTTCTCAAAAGCATGTGCAAGTCTCGCTTGGAATTACATTTCTGATGCTCTAACTCTAAAGTTTATTTTTTCTGCAGGGATCTATAGTTTCTATAGTGTTATAACCCAAACCAAATGTTTTCTGAGGCACAATAGAAAGCTCTATTTTGAAACCATTTGGACACATGTATTTGAAATATATTAAACATGGGTAGATGATGGCTGCAGAAGAAGATATTTCTAGATGTGGAGTCTTTTAAAAGGAGCTAAAACTGTTTTCTTTTCCAAGAAAAATATATCCGTTTCCCTATGTTTAGTGTATTTCAAATTCTGTCAACAAGTCATAAGCTGTTAAACAGGAAGCTGCCTTCTGTTTTGCTCGCTGCCAAGATTAGGGGTGATATTCTTACTCTCTTGAAATCAGTGACAAAACTTCCTTTGACTTTAATAGGGAGAAGATTTCATCCAAAGCAAGAAAATTATTATCCTTACATTTTCAGAACTGAAAAGAATAAAAAGCCTCCTTCCCATTCATACTTATCTCCATTTTTCAGATATGCCGTGTAAGAATGTATACTGTCATCCTTTTTCAATATAAAGGTTATCTTACTTGGTTTTGATGCCTGAAGACAGGAATTAGCTTATAAAGTATTTTTGCAGCATACAACAACAACAAAAAAGAGTAGTTCAGAAAGGCAAAAGCAAACACAAAAAAATAAGCACTTCTCTTTCCATTTTATTAATATGAATTTGCTATCTTGCTATCTTTCCACATAAAATAATTAATATCATTTCATTGAACAGAAAATTATGCTTATAAATATAGTTCTTTTTGCAGAGTGATGTTTGGTGGGAGGAGATGAAGGAAGGGTTGATTCAAAAATCAGTGAAATAATAGATGGGCAAAAAAGTAGACAGAAAAACTTCTGTTGAGTGTGTTGGGCTTTATTTCACACCCTTCTCCCCTGTTAAATATTGTGTAGCAAGGAAAGTTCAAATCCTTCTAACTTTTCTGCAAAAGCCTTCTTCAGAAGAACAACAAAATAAACAAGTCATGGAGTCCAAGTTGAATTGTATAAGACTAGGATGCATTTCCAGAAATGCTGAAAAAAGTATTATCTAGGTGTCAGGAATATACAGTGATCTGGTGCAAAAGTAGAGAGTACCTAACCTTGCGAAGTCTGCAGGTCTCCCTGATAACTTATTAAAAGACCCAAACACATCAATTTCAGTGAAAGCTGAATATTGACTATCTGCCCAGGGGCACAAGAGCCCAGATTTTCCTATTTGATCTCTGGTATTTGGCAAATCCTTCTTGTAATAGCCAACTGTTATCAGTTAAAAATTGAGGAATAAAAACAAAGCGTCAATTACAAAAAAAAATTTGTTCATAAGCTTCTTCTAGGATTAGAATTTTGTTCATTCTTCACTTCACAAGGAAGGTCACTGCACAAGGAAAAGGTGAGTCTAAAACACCTTAACTTTCACCTGTCTGGAAAAAAAATTCCTCCAAAGAAAAGTTATTTTTAATTGGATGTAGTTATACTATGATCTGTGTGTTGATATCCATACATCAGTTTATATATGTTTATCATACCATAATCACGGTTTACATTGTCTACCTGATGAAATACTTTGAAATACTACTTTGTAATTGCTATTCCATACTAACTCCCCGTGTGGATATCCCTACATCACTTAATTGACTTCACAGCACTTGGAGTGTAAGCATACCAATGCACAACCCCAGGGCACGCTAGAGTATGATTCTGCAGCATGCCACGGAGTTTAATGCACCCGTCCTGTCCCACAGTGCACAGAGCAGTTTACCACAATTAAATCTCGCTTTGATTGATTGTACTTTCAAATATCGACCAGATCTACATCATGTAGAAGTTTCTGTGACTGAGATAATAAAACCATATTTTATGTTACGTAAGCTACTTCATCATTCAGCTCATAAAACAAGCAACCCTTCAATTATCCATAAACAATACATACTTTTCATAATTAATATGTACAGTAGATGAACATAATTTAGGAATGAAAGATTCACTGAAAATCAACAGGACTGAGGCTCTTGAGTCAGTGCTTCCAAAACAGACATCCAGCAGGGCAGGCACTTTCAGAGTCACGTTCCTCTAAAATTCAAGTTGTTTGTACACCTCAGCACTCGCTCATTACACTGAAAGACTGAGGTTCTGCTGACATCTGTTGATAAATGTTTGAACAGCAGAACTAGTGTCTTACAATTAGGGAAATGAAATTTAAAAATATATAAGAAAACGGGAGTACACCTTCTTTCTATAGCAGAAGAGTTTCCAGTCATTGCTAAGTCATAATGGTGGAGTGGGGTTGGGGAAAGGATGAAAAGGAAAGGTAAAACCAAAATTTGCTGCTAGATTTTTTGTCTGATCTTCCCTGACAAGGATGATGAGGTCACTTCCTACTGAGTCAATACGCTACTTGCAGTGAGTCATTGTGGAGATGCTGACTAAGCTGAAAGAGATTTGCTAATGACTGGATGATCAGCAAAGGTCTAATTAATATCAGCAGAGACCAATATGTGTTTTTCACATGACCAGATTCATGCTAACACAGGAGTGTGATAAGATGATCAAGAGTACTGAGAGATTTTAAAACTTTTTTTTTTTTTTAAATACAGGAACATATTTTTTTGATTACTCAGCAGCTTATCCTCTAAACTCAGGAAATATCATATCTGAACTCTGCTGGGGATTGCTAGGCCTGAGAAAAGGTAAAATTTTAATAGAATTTTACTTGCTGCTACAACACTAAACCAGATAAGGTTCAAATTTTCAATTACAATACAGGCATAACATTAATCACTTTTAATGTTTTATTAAACAAACAAACTGAAAAAGGGAGAAGATTGCTACACTTCATGATAAGTATTTCTGTTAGGAGACTGCACACTGCGCTTCCTTTCATTTGTACAGAGGGTGGACGCTCCCTGGTAAGAAAAACATGTTTTGGACACAGTTTTCAACACTATGTAACCTATATTAATGGCTTTTCTGATAAGAAAAGTTCAGACAGTGTAGAGTTGCTGCTTTTGCTGTTCTTCACAGGTAGTTCTTCCTTGTCTCCCCTCAAAGAAAAAAAGGGAGAAACTTACAGTAAAGACAAAATTCACTTTCTGTCCCTGGTGCTCACCTTTGAAAAAAAAAAATACTGCTTGTAAAATATAGGCTCGGACAACCACGTACTTGGGTTTCTTTGTATATTCCCACCTTCCCTGTACCCAGGACGAATTGGAAGATATTGTAATTACTGTGATTACTGGATGCTTGCCAGGCCGTTGAGGAATTACCGTGCTCTGGACGGAAAGGGTTGCTGAAGCCTGAAAAATACGGACACCACTCTGTCAGCTGCACGGTGCGGTGCAGTCAGGCTGCCCTCTCCCGGCAGATCAGGCTTCTTCATGAGCGTAAAGTACACCTGCCCAAAACTTCCAGGACACCTCCGCTTGGCTGCCTTTACAGCACAAAGCTGATCTACAGAGACGTTGTGGAAATGCCCAGGATGTTTAGATGTACGGCTGCTCAGTCAGAGCCTCTTGCAAGTCTGATCAAGCTGCTAACCATCCAGAAATTTTGGACAAACGTAAAATACATTCACCCCAGACAACACCTTCAGGCTGAAAAAGATGTTTTCTTCAAGCAAACTGCAGCTCTGAATTAGATGCAAGGCCTTTGCTGTGTATGAAGTGAATTTGCAGTCAAGACTGCTCAAAACTCTCAGACATACTGTGTACTCACGGTATGTTTGTGTAGCACACAGCCAAAATGAATGCTTCACAGGGGTATTGAGCTAATTCTCCGTATGATACCAGTTCACGTACGCTATGTACTTCTGTCTGAGACGCTCCAGACAGACGTGTGGCAGCCTTTGCCTGCCAGTATTTACCCGAGCAAGTTGTGCAGACAATTAGCCAGCTTTTATCAGCATTGGGCACGTCAAGGCCTTACCACTAACCACCTTGCTGGTTGCATGTTCTGAGTGCTGGAACAAAAGGTGTAGTCAGCAGCTGTGCTCCAGCCTTGCAGAGCGAGATTAGGAGAGAAACAAGGTAAGTGGGAAAAATGACCAAAAGAGAAGGGACAAGAGACAAGAAGCCACGTAGGTGGTGTTTAGGATGTAAATGAAGCTGATGAACGCAGTTACATCACTTAGTAATAGTGATCATTATGGGGCTGGCTTATTTCCTCATATGCATACAACCCTCAACCTCCCCACAGGATGCCCAATTAGAGATGGTAAGTCTTTCCATTAAGAGTAAGCAATCAAGGCAGATTTCTGAGCTGGTAACTATAAATGTTTGATGCCATTTCTGAAATGGTTTAGATGATTGTCATTCCAGGCGGTTACTTTATTCGCAACTGTGAACACTCTTCGGGCTGATTGAACCTTTAGACACCACCACGTGCAAACCTCCTTGTCTCCAGCTGGTGCCACGTGCCACACGTACGCACAGGTTTACTCCGGATAAGCTGCAGTGATGTTCTCCCAAGGCTGACAGGACGAATTGGTGAGGGCTGCTGGTGGCAAGTCTGGAGGAACACCTGTTTGGAAGAAAAGTAGTTCAGCCATGTTGCTAGCCAAATGACAGCTCATCCTCTGCACGTTTCTAGTATTTTCATGATATGGGGATCTGCCGGGTCACTACAACCCATCCTCCGAATGTTTCCAGTATTTTCATGATACAGGGGTCCACCGCATCACCACCTGGAAAGAAAAAATGTTTGTAAGTTTCCAACCCAGGAAACCCTATTGTAAAATTAACACCCGGCTGATACGCCCGAGGTCACCCACCCAAAACACCTTGGTGCACTTTCATCCAGACTGGCTGGTGCAGGACCAGAGTCTCTGACAGCATGATGAGCAGCAGCCAACCAGGTTGGTGTGCTGGAAAAGCCGTCCTCAGTGGGCCAACTTGGCCTTGGCTTTTAGAGTGGAGTCTCACGGAGAGGTGGGTTTGATGGAAAGGGCACTGAATGTTTGGGTGGGCACAATGTCAAGCTGCCCCAGCCCCCACCCACGCAATACCACCTGTTTTCCAGGCAGTGCTGAGGGGAACTCTCCGGGTCAGGCCTGGGCCTCTCCCCACACCCTGTGTCACAGTGCGGGACCTGGGAGAGGAAAACAAAAAGACTAAAAGCTCACAAATTTTTATCTAATTTTTTTTTAAACATTTACTCTAAGGAGGATTAAACCCGCTGGCCGGGTGGTGAGGGGGAAACAACTCCTCCGCCGGAGCAGGGTGCGCCAGGAGGTGCGGGTAGAGGCCGATGTCGGCAGAGCCGCCCTCGCCCGCCGCCCTCGCCCGCCGCCCTCGCCCGCCGCCCTCGCCCGCCGCCCTCGCCCGCCGCCGCCCTCGCCCGCCGCCGCCCTCGCCCGCCGCCCTCGCCCGCCGCCCTCGCCCGCCGCCCTCGCCCGCCGCCGCCCTCGCCCGCCGCCGCCCTCGCCCGCCGCCGCCCTCGCCCGCCGCCGCCCTCGCCCGCCGCCGCCCTCGCCCGCCGCGGCCCACGGCCGCTGCCTGTGCGGCGGCCCCCTGCAGGGGGCGCTGTGCGCGGCGGCTCCCCGCCGGCGGCCCTCTCTCGGCCGGGGCGGGCGGGCGGTGGCCCGCCGGCAGGGGGCGGGGCCGTATGGCGGCGCCGCTCCGCCTGGGCCGAGCTGCACGCCTGCTGCCGGCTGCCGCCACGGCTCGAGTCCCGGCCCCAGCCCTGCGGCCGCTTCCGCGCCTCGCTTCGTCCTCGTCTTTTTCCTCCTCCTCCTCTTCTTCCCACCGCTCTCCGCCGCCCGCCATGCAGGCCTTCCAGTACCCCGAGGTGTACCGCGACGAGAGCGCTGTGAGTACGGACCTCACCGGGGCAGCCCGGCGGCGTGTGGCGGCCGCTGGGCCCGGCCGCGGGGCAGAGCCTCTCTCGCCAGCCCCCTCGGTGCTGCGGGCCGCCGCCGGGCGGGAGGGGTTAGCGGCTTCTCGCCTTTCAGGACTTTGTTCGTCTTCGGCCCTGCAAAGTCCAGCGTGCTCCCTTTAAAGGCCCTGGGGTTTTAACGTCTGTGGGCCGTGGTGGCTGCCGGGGGCTTGTTAAAAGCCGGGTTTGTGGCCGTTGTGCCGGTGCTTGCGGGCACGTCCCGCGTGTGGGGGGCCAGCGCCGCCGGCCGGGGTGGGCTTTAGGCCGGGGTGGGCTGCCCGCCGGCTGGCCGGGGGGAGCCGGGCTCACGGCCGTGCCCCGTCGGGAGGGCAAATCCCGGGGCTTCGAGTAGCGCAGGCAGTGTCTGGGAAATCCAGGCCTCCACCTGGGCTGGAGCAGCGTGCAGGGGAACCAGCAGTCTATTTTTGCACGATGGCACGTCTGCAGGATAATCTGTCTCCTTGTGTTCCAGCCGTAACTCGATAGGCAAGGATTGCTCTGTCAATTTGGCTAAAATAGGTTCCTGATTCTTCTTCTTTCACAAAGGGCTATGCTTTAGGCGCCAGCCCAGGAGTTATTTACAGAACTAACATCACTTTTAAACCAAAAGGTTTGCTGACACGAGCCAACACTGGGAAAACTTAATTATTTACTTTCATAGTTAAGTGAAAGGCTGAACTATACAAATCCTAACAGCAGGTATCTGGTCTTATTTGTATACTAGAGGAAGGAAGCACATAAATTCAACCACGTGGGTTAGTCTTTTGGGTTTGGTTTTTTGTTTGTTTGGTGTTTTTTCAAATGTGTATACAGTTTTTACTCACGTGTTTGTGAGCAGCGATAGTAGAGAGGTCTAAACCAGAGACAGTTGTGTAACCAGAAACTAAATTTTGGGTGCATCCAGTTCTGTGATTTGGCTTGAACACCTGGATCTGGAGGAGTTGTTTGGGTTTTTTAGGGGTTTTGGTTTGTTCTTGGGTTGTTGGTTTGGTTTTTGTTTTTCAATTACTTTACTAATCTGTCTTGTGGAATGAATTTATGTTAATGTTCTGCATTTCTCTGGTGCTCTGTGTTTTTTTCTGAGAACAACTGCTGTCTTGGTGTCATCACCAAGTTAATTTGATTGTTAATATTAGCAACTCACCTGGGAGCAAGGTGTTGCTTTTCTCTTCTTTTGCTTCTTAGCACTGTATGCTTTAGTGACATTCCAAATACCCTTCATCTTGATGACTGTCATTCTTCGGTTAATAGAGTTTGATTGTGTGCATGTCTTTTTAAAACTGTTGTCTTTTATGAATTCAGGTGTCAGATTACCATGGATGTAAAATAAGTGACCCATACTGCTGGCTTGAAGATCCCGATAGTGAACAGACGAAGGTAACCTTTCTTTGTATGAGAATGGCTATTTTGATATGGTTCTTTTTTAGAGTAGGTGCATGGTTTTGAAGGACCTGCTAATACTTTTTGAAAACTTACGTAGGGAATGTGGCTGTCATTCATGTAATATCATATGGTGCTAACAGCCATGCCATTATTTTGTACCTTTGTGTTAATGGGGGACAGGCTGGAACATCTGATACAACCTACATCACAGAATTTGGAAAACTAAGGCCTTCTTTATCTTGCACCTGTTTTTCTTAGACAGTTCAAATGCTCAAGGTGGTGATGTCACACTGAAGCAAAACACTCTGATTTTAGAGCACTTTATGCGCGGTCCTAAGGACATCTAAAATTGCATAATAAATTACTTAAGAAAGGTTAGAAAGAAAACTTCTTTTACTTGTTTTCTTCATACCGTAACAAAGTGTATGAATTTTTTTTTTGACCCCTTTAAAAAAAAACAAAACGCAATGTTTTCCTCCTGAAGTCAGGCTTTGTTAGTGGCTTTTATTACAGATTACAGATGTTGCAGTGTTTTCAGCGTGCAGTCTAGAATAGTTAGACTGTGCTACTGGAACTAGTCGTTTGCTGAGAAGCAGTCCTGAAAAATAATAAACTGTAACTGTGAGCCAGTTCCTGTCATATACATGGCATAGGGAGTTGCAGGGATGATGGCCAGAAAGTGTAGGTGGCAGTGTGGAGAGGATTTCCTCTGTAATTGATAGTAACGTTGTGATAGCTGGTTCCAGATCTGAAACACTGGCGTCTGTCTAGTATGTATGAGTGTCTTAGAAAGATGACGGAGGGGAGGATCTCCATTTAAAAATATCCTGCAGGGTGGCTTTCCCATTAGTGAGATCCCTTCTAGGTTCTCTCATATACATGATTGCATAATACATCTTGATGAGCCAGAGGTTTGTCGAATAGAACTTACTGTCAAGAGCAAGATAAAATGTGTGCAGTTCGATCCCATTCCCTACTTACAAATCTGTCAGCATATATAAAGACTCATGTGGATTAAGAAGGTTCATTTGGGATCAGATTTTAATGGAAAACTCTGCTATGGATTGAAAATTAGATATTTAGTAAGTTGAGAGTATTTTGGTTTTTTGATTCTGACATCCTTAAGAAACAGTACACATAGAATAGTTTTGTGCCAAATTCAGAGGGCTTTATGTGGGGGGAGATGTGCTTATGTCTGTCTTTTATAGAGTCCTTACAAGTACCTATTAAAGTGGTTTTTGAGAGCCTATGGAAGAGTTGGGATTGAGAAAATACCAAGACCTGTTTTTTTGTGTCCCTGTGTGCAATACTCTTGTCGCATACTGTGAACAGATTGAGTGAGAACAGTTGGAGGAGGGTGAATCTCATTCTCCAGAGGCTGTAGTTTACATAGGAGGCAAAATAAGGAATGGGGATTATAGCGTCCTCAAAAAATACAGCAGCCCAGACACAAGATGTCGCATTGGTGGAATGAAAATACTGCCATATCTTCCTTGTCTACAGTCTAAAAAACACACACCTCGGCAGGCAGAATTTTGCAGTGCAGTAGTAGTATGATGCAGAGTGACGAGAGTTCCTGTGTGTATAAGTAAGTGGATATGTCATCTTTTCCAAAGTTCCAGGAGTTACTGAACAAAGAGAATTAAAGTATTTTGCTGTTCTGCCTCTTTCATAAAAGAGGTCAGAAAAAAATAATCTTTAAGTCCTAAACTCCTTTAATCTGGTTTAACACTCACTTCTTTGTGCTCTGCAGCAAAGGTTGCTGATGACCACTCTTGCTAGTTTTTCTTAATAGTTTTATCTTTAAGTTCTTGAGATAGTTTGCAGGACCTGCAGAATAGCCATTCTGCACCTACCAGATCAAAGAATAACTAGACACTGGTATAGAGTCAATTGAACGCACAGGCTTCCAAGAGAATTTGGACCATGCTTTATAGACTTTTCAAGCCTATGTACACCTCCAATAGTAGACTACCTTTAATATTCTACATATTAAGTACAGATCTAGAAGATTAATTCCTTGGGCATCCATGCTCATTTGTAGTGAAAGAGTCCTTATTCGGTTCCTGTTTACAACATGCTTACTTGATTTGAGTATGTGTAACAGTGAAAATTCCAGTTTATGCCAAGAGTGAAGACTGATCATCACTCATTTATTAAGATAGGAATCGCTTCTTACATGCAAACAGAAAAAATTATTGTGTGTGTGCTGTTGACTAGATACACAAGTGTGTGTGAATTCTACTTTTCTGGGCTTAGCAGAAGTAGTAATGGCAAGCATTGATGTGGTCATAGAAAATAAATGGGTAGGCTTCACTTTGTTTCTGTGTTGATGTGAATCAGTGAAACATCAAGTTTACTATTTCTTGAAGCGTGGAGAAAGAAGCACAGCATGTGAGATTGGTTTTAACTCTGGAATTTTTGTGGTGTCATGATGCCCACTGTAGGGTTAACAGGACTGGGACTGAAAGAAATTATCCACAACAGCTGTGAGTGTAAAGAATGATACTCATTTTTCCTGTGGCTAGTCCAAATGATCTTGTGGGCTCTGCTAGTTAGCAGCTTACAAACAAGTGAATGTAGAAGGGTGGGGTTTTTTTTTTTGTAGTTGGTTTAATCAGGTATTTTTACAGTGAGAGTGCAGATGGTACTGTACCTGATCCACTGTGGTTTGCAAGTTTCCATTAAGTCAAGTGGTTCTGTGGTTTCTCTCTGCCCTCCCACCTCCTTCTTGCACTGACGTAAATGTTACTGTCCCTTCATTGCGTGGGTATAGCCATCACAAGGTGGTGTTCTGCAGGGGAAGCCTTTTGTGGATTAGTTTTCCATTGGCACACATGCTTGATCTAGGTCACTCCAAGACCACATGATAGTAAGATCTAAGATGGTTCAAGAATGAGATCTTTCCTTTTCTAGCAGCCCACAGCCTACTTTTAATTAGGTGAAAGTCAAGTAGGTCTAGAAACTTTTCAGCCAGGTCACCAAGATGACCTTATTCCATATGCAGTGTATACATCTGCTATGAAAAGTAGGCTATTGAAATCTACAGGTGGCTAAGCAGGACTATTTCCTGTTGGATATGCAGTTTTAGAGCTGATTAAGTCAATCATCAAGTCACATTCTCAATCTCCTGTGGAAAAGCTGTTGTTCAAGAAGTACGTACTTCCATGTTCATGATCTATGGGCTTTACTCTATCCCTTTTTTCCCCTGTATGTGCTTGGTGTGCAGCTATAAGCAAACAAAACTCCATTCTCCAGATACCTAAACAAAAACTGAGCCCCTGGCCAGTTTTCATATCTCACTTTGGAGAGAAGTGCAAAAGCTGAGTTCATGCTCTGCTACTGTTTGGCCGTTGTATTTCCATTTAGAGAAAACAAATTCAGATTAAATTCTTTCATCACCTGATGGGCAGGGAGGAATGGTTATAGCAGTACAATGTGGAAGCTGCATGCTGTGTTGACTTACCACTGGGATGTGCTGTGCTGCCGTGCTGGCTGTTAAAGCTGTCTATGCCAGTGTGATTCTCAAAGGGAGAGCAGAAGCAAAGATTGCCCTTCCTGTGGCGATGCATTCACATCTTTTTCTTAGGGGATCATTTCCTGACTCGATCCTTGCTGATCTATAGAGTCTAATTTTGAGTAAAAGTCCAGAAGTCGTCATTGTTAGCTCTCTGTTCCTTTTTAGTGCTGTAGTGCTTGCTTTCTTGTGTCATCCTTTAGTGGTGACTTGTGTGTAATGAGCCCACGTGTTCTTAAACTAATATGTTTCAGCACTTAGCCAAGTGCTCTTAGGTCATTATTAATTCTGCACTCACAGGTTTAAAGCTTATCAGTTTCTGTATGCTTTGTTAGGCATGAACAAATACCTCTCAAGTGGAGACTGACCATAATTAATGCACTTTTTTCTTTACCTTTTGGTCTGACAAGTCTCTGAAAACACAGCTTGGCATGTAATCCAGCTCTTGGCTATGCACTGCTGTGGCAGTGAGGCAAATGGGAGGGAGAGTCTCTCTCTGCTTGCCCCGTGTGCTCCCTTCTCACTGTGAAATGTCTGTAAAATGCTACTGAAACAGTTTTATATTTTATTCTTCCCTCTTTTTCACCTGAAGAATTAATAAATAGGTAAACATTGATAGCAGTTGGTAAATATGTGCCAGGTACTCTGTTTATACAGCAACTGTTTTTTCTGAAGAGCTGTGAAACACAGGTTGTGGAATATGGATTGTAGCCCTGCTGCTCCTGTAGGTCCTGCCCTGTGGTGAAGTGTTGCTCAGATGCATTGATCTGCTCATGCATTGATCTGCTTACGGTGTGACAGGTTCAGGACAGGTAGAAACAGCCTTTTTCAAAGTAGCTGGGGAAGAGACCTGTGTAAGCAAGAGATGAGTGGACATCTGGAGGTTCAGGCTGGAGGTGAGAGGCTGGGGATCCAAGAGTGATGCTGCAGCTGTCATTGTGATGTCTGGCTCTGAATTACAGCCACACACACAGTGTCCTGTCCTTCCTACTACACGTTAGAGACAGAAAAGCCTGTCTATCGGCTTCTTGGCAGTTGTTGTTCACCTTAAGATGCTTAGGTATTAATTTTATGTGCTGTAAGTAGGGATGGTGAAACACCAACAGAGCATCAGTTTTGCCATGCATGCCGTGGGTTTTGGCCGCTGTCGTTAAGTGTTTGTGACTGGGAAGTGGAGTGTTTTAAAGAAACCAGACTCCTTAAAGTTCTCCTCTCGAAGATTAGATATTCTTGCCTTTTGTAACTAAGAACTGATCTGTGGACAGTACTTTGGTCTTTCCAAGAAATACTGTCTGGGACTAATCTGGTGTGTTATGTTAACAGGATGAACAGATGGTGCGTGTGACATTTTGTATCATCTTTCAGCCCTTCACAGACTGTTCTTTATCCATTTCCTAGTTTATTTATCATAGAGTATTGTATGTTTGTGGTGAAGTAAGGGAAGGTGGTATTGCCTAGGTTTATACTGTAAGTTAGCTTTTCTATGCCATTTAGGCAAATATAAGGAGAGTTTTTAAAAGCATGAGGTTTGGGTTTGGTCTTTTTTTAAAAGGGGAATGGCAGGAACCTGGCTTATCTTTGGCCAAGCCACTGGTTAGCCCAGTGCATGCCCTGGCGAGACTTTACTCAAAATATAACATCAGTCTTGGTACAGTATTATGGCATAATGCAAATAAGTATGTAAGACTCTTCAGGTGTGACACTACACAACCTGTCTGGGGGGAAAGGTGTCTGTGATGTGTTGCTTCAGAAAATAGTTTTTCCTGTAGGAAAATATGCCTTTCTGCTTGAGTTCATGTCTTTTGGGGGGGATTGTTTTCTTTCAGGCATTTGTGGAGGCTCAGAACAAGCTTACAGTACCCTTTCTCGAGCAATGTCCTGTCAGAGGGCTGTTCAAAGAACGAATGACTGAACTCTACGATTATCCTAAGTACAGTTGCCACTTCAAGAAAGGGAAAAGGTATGTGCAGAATGTCTTTGTAGATGGTAATGAATGTGAAGCAAGTCAAAAGCAATTACTAGTTAGGAAAACAAATTATAAATTGTATTTGTATTTATTCCTTTATAGTTGAGAGCTAGGAAAAGGAAGCCAATGTTAATACATAAGTTTGCACGATGCAGAGTACAAGTTGCTTGACTGTCTCCAGTTCCCAGTCATATTATCTTCTTGTCCTTTTGTAACTTGTTCTTTTTATAGGAAGAATCGAGTTTATCAAAACTCAGACAACTTTGTAGAATAACTGTTGCAAAAGTAAAACTTGGAGGAGTTCCTTTTGGGTTTGGTCACTGTTGGTGTAGTTAAAGGCACCTCATCCTGAAAACATCATGTGCATGTTGCTCTAAATATTTACTAAAATATTGCTCTTATGTTGGTCATACTTTGAGCAACTGATAGGATTTTTGTTTAGTCATAGCCAGTGGGAAGCAGTGGGAATTCCCTTGTGAAAAATGGCTCCTGTATCTGCAGGGGATAGGGGAAGAATCATGTGAAGGACTTAAGGCAACTGATGCAAAAAGATCTGTCTTCTAAGAAATAAAGAAATCCTGTTATATGACAATACCTACTTGAATCCCTGTTTTAATTTGGTGGCTAAGTAAAGAAATGGTGCTGCTGTGGCTTACCCAAAGTCTGGACACTGCAGCTGCTACTGTATTTTGTGTGACCCCTTTCAGAAACACTAGCAGTCTCTTAGAGAAAGGGAGTAAAGGGATGAAACTGCTGGTTAACTTAGTAACATCTAAAGATTTGTTTTAGCAGTTGAAAAAGAGGTAGTGCAACCAACCAGCTATTCTTAATCATGAGAAGCACAAATAACGTTTTTCAGTATTTTCAATGTATTTCATGCTTGTTGAGTGGCACCCAGATATGCCAGGTATGTTTTCACTGTCATCCACAGGAAAGAGCAGATGTCTCATTACCTTAAGATTTCTGCACAGATGTTGAGGGAGATTTGCTACACTTTAGTTGTCCGGGCTATGCTGTGAGGAGTGTGTGGATACTTGTTACTAAAGGAAAGAAAGTATGTGGGTTTTTGTGAAAATATATTGTAGGGAGTGAACCCAAGCTGATGTTGATTTAACTTTTCAATGATGTGGCACAGCACGTCAATGTATAGAGGTGTGAGGTTTAAGCCCAGAAGCAGTGGAGCTGTTTAGGACAATGCTACATCTGGGGAAGTAAGCCTTGCTGAATGAGTCAGGCAGAGCTTATTAGTTTGTATGTGGTGCTCATGCAGATGTAGCTGTGCTGAAACTGATTCTGGAGCAGTGACTGCTCTGGATCCTCTGACCCATTCTTTCTGTGCAGGGCAAGCGTGCCTGGAGGTGGTTATCTTCAATGCTGATAAGGCTTCATGTTGCAGAAGTGCTCATGGCAGTGGTGAATATAGTCTCCACTAAAGAGAGAGAGTCTTAATTTGATACAGCTGACTGTCCTCCATGAGGAACATTTATGTCAGGAGCTTAATGTGCTTTAACTTATGACACTTTGATTTTACCATATGTCTTTTTAGTTTTTCTGAGTGTTACTCCGTTTCTTGGCACGTACTCAACTTAAATCACGGTGGTTTAAAAATCATACCAAAACCCCATGTATTATGGTGTTTGAGGAGATCAAGAGGTCTCTACCGAGTAAAGTAACAGTAAGGAGCCGGGGGAGGAACTATTCTATTTAAGAACTCTCCAGACTTTCCATGACACTTAGAAATTCTTAAATTTGATTACTCCAATTTTCTGCCAAAGAATAATTGCTAAAGGACAGTGTCTGAATAGCTGTTGTGTAGAATCTGCAGAAAGGAAGAGGGCCCAGGGAGGTGCTGTGTCTGTCACATCGTTTGCCTTTGTTTCCCAGCTTAGTGCCTAGCATTGCAGAGGTGCAATTGGCTAGAAAATGCATGGTCAAATGGAAAATTACATATCACTTTCTTCTATTCCTTTGAATCTTTGGATTTTGTCACTTGCTGAAAATTATTGTTAGTATTTGAACATATTACTAGTTGAGATTGTTAGCCAAACCTTTGTGAGTATGACTCCCCCTTCTGGGTTTACCACATTCCCATGCTTTACGCAGGTACTGGACAGTCTTAGGGAATATGTGAATTTATGTTTAGGTTTGAACATTACCTCTTAAATTACTCTGTTCCCCCAGGTGAAGCTGCTGTCTGGTTTGTTAAAACATGGCTTTACGTAGTAAAACTCAGAAGGAAGATAAGTGTAGTACCTATGAATTGCATAGAATACAGTTAATAATTTATTTGAGTTCTGTAGTGTCTTATGATGTGAAGAGTATCTCTCACTAAAGGGAATTCTGTAATTTTCTGTTCCTACAACTTTTTCAAAACACACAGTTTTAGGGACATTGGGAAATACGGATGAAAGCATTTCAGTTCTGTTTCATTTGAACATCTGTCTGCCACCCGATACAGACTGAAAGCAGCTATATGAATGATAAAGCTTAGAACATAGGGAATGGGAACCTGTGCCAATACTTGTAACAGAGAAATGCTAAGGCTGCCAGAGCTGTTTAACATAGACAGTTATGTAGAGTTTATGGTATACTTAGCTTTGTTTGAAAAGCACTGTGGCAAATGCAGCTTCTAGTTCTAAAACGTGTTTTGGATGCATCCTACAGTCTCTTGTATACAATCTATATTACATTGTAATGAGATTCCTATCATTTTTAGAGACTTAGAAATTGTTGTCTGGGCTTCCTCTGGGAGACAAAGGCACCTACCATGGATGATTGAATCCATGATGGCCGTAGAGGAAGCCATGCTTCCTACTTTACTGTGAAGCTTGTATTTCCCTTATGCTTATCTGTCTTCTATTCACTTCATGACAATCTCATACAAGCTTTATTGCTTGCCTAACTGAAAACCAGAGTTCTTCCTTTGTGTTTTCCCCTCTTGTTTTCTTTTAGGTACTTTCACTTTTACAATACAGGACTGCAGAACCAGCGAGTTTTATATGTACAAGACTCCTTGGATGCCGATGCCAAAGTTTTTCTTGATCCAAATAAGCTTTCTGATGATGGTACTGTGGCTTTACGAGGTTAGTGAGACAGCAGTTCCTGCTGAGTAAATCTGGGTCTTCAGTAGAAGTTGGAAATGGTTTCCAGCTCTTCGCCTGTAAAAGTATGGCTACACTTGTTTTATCAAAGTAGTCACAACAGCCATATGTGGATCTGTATAGTGTTTCAGGAGAACACTTCTAAATCTATATTGTATTCAGAATTAACTTGGTTCGGTTTCTCAACGCCTTTTTTTCACAACTCCGTAGCAGATTTCAACAGATCTTGAGGCTATCCATAGCAAGCAAAAAAGTTTATGTATTTATATTGACTAATTCTCTTAAAATTGTATTTTACATCTTTAACATAAGCTAACAAGTTAAAATAAGAGACTGTGGAGGAATGTGGCATTAACTTATATTAGAATCACAAAATTACTCTTGTTCACTAGGGCTTGTGATAGCTGCCCATTTTCCCACTCACTATTGGCTTATTGTCACAAGATTCTTGGACCTAGAAGTCCTCTAAGTCTCTTCAAGGCCAGTTAATAAAAACAGAGGACAGAATTAGTGGATGCTTCTTAAGCGTGACATAGCTGAAAAGAATCAGTATGGCTTTTTTTTAGTGACAAGTCCTGCCTTAAAGTGTGCATGTAAGGAATTGGGTTAATATAATCTTTCTGTATTTCCAAAAAGCTTGTGACAAAGCCTCTTTCCAAATGCACTTGGAGAAAAAAACAACCATGGAACAAGTGGAGGAGCTCCTGGTGTTGATAAATAATTGATTTAAAGGCAGGGGCGGGAATAACTGATGGGCTGTCAAAGGGGAAATCAGTAGTAGAGTACTAGCAGGGACAATGCTAGGGCTTGCACTGTTCAGTATGTTCATGTATATTAGAAACAGGAGTGAGCAGTGAGGTAGCAGAGTTTGGTGACAGTATAAAGTTATTCCAGTTAAAGACTAAAGAATGAAGAGCTGCAGTAAGACCTTAGCGATAGGGAGTAGGCAATAAATTAACAGGTAGAGGTCTCTGTACAGATGAATTAAGTGATGCACAGGGGACAAACAATCCTAACCTTATTTGTAGAGAAGTGAATGGAATGGGCTCTGAGCTGACCATGACCACTTGGGAAAAATACTTAGGCTGTGATAGGTAGTTCCATGCAAATGTCAGCCTTGTTCTTGGTAGCAGCCAGACAAGTACATCATATATCAGAAATTATTAAGAAGGAAATAGAGAACAAAACAGAAAACACCATTACATTGGCAACCCGCGGGTTTATACGGTACCATTGAATACTAAATATAGTTGCAGTCACCTCAGCTCAAAAGGGGCTCTGAGATACACTTCAGAGGAGGGCAGTAGGAACAATCAAGGGTATGGAGCAAAGGTTAGAAGCAATTGTTTGTGCACAGATCAATCAGCTTGGAAAAGGGACAATTTAGCAGGGATATAATAGAGGTCTGCAGAATCATTTGTGGCATGGACAGAGTGAACAGGAGTTGGTTAGTCATCGTTTTTTCTGTTACAAGAATGAGGAGATATCAAATGAAGGCAGTGGGAGTTGAGTCCAAAGTAAACAGAATAAGATTATGGTTCTTGCTTCAAGAAGTAGATTTGTAGAACCCCCTACCAGTGGATGTTGGTGGTGCAAAAAACTTACTGTGGGTTTAAAGGCAAGCTGCACAAGGTCAAGGTGGAGGGAAGCATTGAGAATTATTAACAACTACTTCACGGAAGAGAAGTCTCCTAAGCTAAAACTGATCAGAGGTTGTAAGAATATTTGAGGGAAATATTACATGTACTTGCATTGTTTTTACTCTTATAGGCATCTCATTGTGGTTACTCTGGAGGACAGCTAGGTGGGGTCTTGTTCTGAATCTGAATGGCCACTCATGTTCTTAGAGGGAAGAATATGTTAGGATGGCACAGTGGTGCCTCTTAAATCTACGATTTCTATAAAGTGCAACTTTTTTGTGTGTTTTTTTCGGTAGTTGCTTTCAAGTCTGTACAGGCCTATGATAATTTAGTCTCTTCACTTGAGTTGATTTGCAAGAGTGAATTTGGTCCTTATCAACTGTGATGGAAGCTCTTCTGAATTTTTTTTTCTGAATCGTATTTTCCTCACAGTTTGGATAGAGCGACATATATATCAGACGTCTTAGCTGAGAATACTGGTGATTAATCCATTTGCGTGCCAGTGGCAATTTTTTCCAGTTATTTCTGTTTTCATGGCTTTGCATAATCTAGTTTTCAGTTACTCCAATATTGTAATGGTATTTGCTTTATTTCAGGATGCATTGCTTGCATCTCAATTTCTGTTGACTTCCTTGGTACTGTTTCTCTCTTAAAATCTCACTTCAAGTTCTCTATCTGTGTGCATTTTCAGTCTCCACTTCTTCCCCCCAAACTCAGGGAAGTAGAAGAATTATTACTTAAATTGTAATTCAGATGTTGGGTATAAGCAATGTCACTGAACGTACTTACTGAGTATGCATGCCTAAACTCAGATCTGTGAACTACTTGGAGTCCACAGAGGCTGAAAAAGTGCTGTAAATCCCAAATGATAGCAGATGTAGTTGCTTGCACTGTCTTTTAGAAAATAAATCCTCCTCTCTCAGTGTTCAGTGCACATAGTTCTTTTAACTACTTTTCCAATTTCACTTCTCTTTCATTGGGATTTGGCTAGCATACAGTAAATAGTAAAAAGCTATGTGGCAAAATAACAAACATTTTTTTGAAAAATATTGATTCCTTTTGCTGGTTGTTCCTTCATCTTGTTTGTTTCCAATTTCCTAGGTTATGCATTCAGTGAAGATGGTGAATACTTTGCGTATGGCCTGAGTTCTAGTGGCTCTGATTGGGTTACTATCAAGTTTATGAAAGTAGAAGGTCCTGAGGAACTTCCAGATACACTGGAGAGAGTTAAATTCAGTTGCATGGCATGGACCCATGATGGAAAAGGCATGTTCTATAACTGTTATCCAAAACAAGATGGGAAAAGTGATGGTAAGTGTGGCTTTGCTAGTTGTATACTGTTTGGAAGCAAAATGACCTTTTCAGTAAATTGGTGCACCAAATAATTAGCTCTGCGAGTTTATACTGAAGTCACTAGCTGTACTAGTTTATCCAATTGGATATCAAATTGTGTCTTGTATGATCAAAGCCTATACTCAGTTAGTGTGAGTATCCTCTTGTCTGCCTGTCCCTGTCTTTCTCTTAAAAGTTTACTGCTCCTTTTCTTTTTCTCTGCAATGATTTACTTAGCTTTTATACAGGATGTTATTGACTCGAATTTGATGTCTGGTGACAGCTTACTTAGATCTCTTCCCCTTATGCATTTGTGTGGGCATAGGTGAAGTGGCTTGGGAGGTTGACCTGACGAATCGCAATCTGGGGCATAAGGTTTTTGCTACTCAACCAGATTAATTCATCTGTGGTTCACAGCACAGCAACACAAAATGTTTATGCTAGCGAAACTCAAGGAGCAGCACACTAAGTGGAATAAATTGTTGAGGAGCATCAGTAGGGAAGGAATTTAGCAGCTCTTTGTATAAAGTAGTGCTACTGAAAAGTTTCTTCTGGAGCTGTGCTCTTTGTTAAACCTTAGAGAGTGCCTGAATTTTGCCTCTGTGTTTGCTTTTGAAGCGGGTCATTTTGCCAGACTTGCAAGTTAGATACCCTCCTTGTATTTTTTACTTTTAAACGCTTGTAGAGTTCAGAAGCTGAAGTGATGGAAAATGTTGCAAGAACAAAATTAAAAAAAAAAAATCAAGTAGCACCTAATGCAGTGCTTTAGAATACTTTATTTTCAGCAAAGGGAAGTATGAAGGTTTCTAAGAATGTTAATTAACAATAAATCTCCCCTTAGTTGCGTAGGGTGAAATGGGAACAAAAGTATCATTAGATGGTGGCAGGGACTGTTGTTTTATTTTGCTTGCTTGGTATTTCTAGAAAGCAAAACTTGAAATGATAAATTTCATATTTGAAGAATGTATTATCAGCAATAAAAGGAAAGGGTAACTGTTTGAACAGGTTTGCAGTGTGGTTCAAAGTTTTATCTTGTTTTGGAGGGCAGTCTGTTTGGAGGGGAATGGTTGTAGACATGAACCATTCCTAGTTCTCTGTGCTGAATTACTTTTCTCTTTTATAAGCAAAGGAATACAGAAGTTTCTAATGGTTTTATTTGGTGGTTGTTGGAGTTCTTTGAGAACTAATTAGTTTAAATATTTGCATTTCACTAGGCACTGAGACCTCCACTAATCTGCACCAAAAACTGCATTATCATGTATTAGGAACTAACCAGTCAGAAGATATCCTGTGTGCTGAATTTCCCGATGAACCAAAATGGATGGGTGGAGCTGAGGTACGGTAAACACCCTGAAGCTTGTCATTATTATGTTCAGTTTTTCAGATTCTAGCAACTGATAGTAGGTATAAAGTGGAAAACATTTTGTTAAAAGAACACTTTTTCGTGGTGTTGCAGAGCTCACCATTGAACTAAGAATAGCTGATTAAGAATTGCTCAAAATAAGACTGTCTAGTTTACTTTAAATCAGTCCTCAAGCCTGTAAAGACACAATCTCATTGCCTTTCTCTTCATTGAGGTCATTCTGCATGATACACATTCCAGGACAGAGAAGGATTATTTGATGGACAATGTGTCACTGTTCTTAGTGGCTCGTAGTCAGTGTTGAGCCCCAGCTTTCACTTCCTGTGCAAAAACCTTATTCCAGTAGTTAGCATGACTGGATATTCCCTGCTATGTATTTATTTTGTTTGGATTTATTTTCATGATGTCTTTCCTGAAAATAAAATATGTCTGTTCTACTTACTCAAAGAATGGATTCATACAGGTTAAAATCTTCTAATAGTGTATCCACAACTGGAGACTTTTAAGTTCCCCTGCAAGTTTTATCAGCACGAATATGGTGTGGACGGTGTTATTGACAATAGAACACATGGCTGCTGGAATTGATTTCTTAAGCATATTTTGTTGAGTTACCACTATATTGTGCAAAGTCCCAGTGAACTAAAATGACAGGTAACCATGCTCTGTTCTTCCTTACATCAATGATTCAGAAGACTCTTACGTTTTTGTAACTAATGTGTGTTTTATTCTTCATATTAGATTTAACAGTGCTTGATTAAGTGCACTGTTCTAAGTGTTGTTGGAATGCAGTGGTCGGCATTCTGTTTGTTAGGGAACTGATGGTTTTCCAGTCGATAAAAACCTGTTGTAGTTCTCTGTACCCTCCTAGCTACTGTGTTTAATCAGTACATTTTGTTTTTTATAGAGAGTCTCTTTTGGTCTGACACTTTTGATAAATATGAAATGTTTTTACCCTGATTTGGGTTATTCAATTCCTAGAACTACCTTTCCCTGAAAGTATCTCTTTTTAAAAATTTAATCATCAGTCTGTGTCACTTTTCAACACATCAACCCATGAAAATGTTGGGAGTTTCTTTTCTGTGGGCTGCCAGAAGGGAAAGGTTCTTTCAAAGAATTTAAACAGTGGGGTTCAAAATGAGGTAGTAAGTGAGAATGTGAAGGACTCCCCAGCAAAGTGACCACAATGAGTTTTCCCTATACAAATCACACTTATCTGTAGGTTCTTTGAAAAAACAGAACCTTTTTTACTTAATCCCATCTATTCATGAAACATACCTTTAACAACTGGCCTAAATATCAGTGTAAGCTTGCAAATGGGGCTTTGGAATTTTTTTTAGTCCTCAAAAACTAGTCAATTCTGTTGAGTTTAACTGGCAATAACATGGAATTTGGAAATGATCCTTATTTTTCCCTAGTTCCGTAAATAAATGGGCTTTCTGTTGGTGACAGGTGTCTTGTAGTGATGTATCCACTGAGTCACATGAGTGATGCATATTATTATTATTGCTTTGCAGTATTGTGAGCTAAACTACACATGATGTTGTGAAGGCAAATTCATTTTCTGTGGAGGAGGGCTGTTGCAGTCTGATTCATTAGACTGTACAGTTTTTTAGAGTAGTGAAAGTTTGCAGTCTCCCATGGTATTAAATGCTGTGGAAATCATACGTTCGATATGAAGTGTAAAGGTACAGTTGTCTTACAAGTAGCAAAACCTTATTTGAGATAATAGCACGCTAACAGTGCCTTTTCTTATCTAAGTTGAAGAAGCATTTCAAGATCGGAAATACAGAACTGAATGTGAGGAGGACCATGGAAGAGAATTCATAGTACAGTGCTTGTAGTGAGTAGCAAAGAGTTTGCCTGTCCAGGGTGCAGAGAAACAACCATCCTGCATCTGTGTCTCCTGGCTCGTCTGTGGTGAAAGAAAAGCTTGAAGCAGAGTGAAATGTAAAAGTAGTATCTTTTTTTTCTGATACCAAATATCTCTGGTAATTCTGTGGTTAATGAGAATATATAGCCCTTATATTAAATAATCGAAAGGTCTTTGGCGTGGGAAGAGGGGACTGGTAATAGTAGCTCTGCTTGTAGAATAGGAAAATGGTAGAATGTAGCACAGCTACTAAGGCCACTGGAATTGGAACAGCCTCTAAGTATTGGGAAGGTGGGGAGAGCAGTGAATAGAGAAGCACCTCACTGCTGTGGGTTCTTGTTTAATGAATTTATTTGGCTGCTTATGACTATTTTCTTGACCTCTCGGAGGCATAAACTTCCAGAGATATTGGTATTTAAGAAGAAATGCTATTTTAAGGAGGAATGATAAAGCAGAGATCCACCTCAGTAAATAATCTTGAGCTTATCTATCTGAAAGTACTGATAAAGAACAGCTGATATTCTGGGGTTGTGCTGTGAGCTCCAGCTGTAAAATGTGGCTCTGTCATCTTGATACTAATGAAAAATCGTTTTTGATGGTCACAAAAAAACATATTCTGCAATTAAAAAAACCAAAGCATAACAATGCAGTTGCAAAATGTGGTTTCATCCTTGTGCAATAGGTCAAAAATTCTCTTTTCAGGCCATTTAAATAAGTTTTCTGGTAGTTTTTTTTAAGTATGTGTTTGAGAAAGTGGAAGACCACAAAGTAATGGGGGAAGAATTAAAATATCTGTAGTAAAAATCAAATTATATGGCTTATTGGCACTGTCCTGAATATTCTTACTTGGTGCTAATATGCTGCCACAGATTTTAAAATATAACTTTGCACAGCTCAACACTTTTATGAAAGTCTACTTTCATGCCTTCCTGTCGGATTAATAAATGAATGTTTTTATTTTACAGGGTCTTGCTGGGCCAAATAGGTAGAGACATTTTGGTTCTCTTATGTTTTAAACAAGCTTCATGAAGACAGTTGGATGGTGGTGTAGTCTTAACTACCAAACCTTCCTCTGTAGTGGAGGCAGAGCTTGAACTTCCATACTCAGGTTTAGAGCAGAATTTGCAGGTCTTACAACCGTTGGATCAAGGGAGAGAAACACCTTACTTGCAAGTGAAAAACACCTGACAAGGAGATCCTTCAGAGACTGCAAAAGTAATAACATTGCCATCATACTTAAAAAAAATAAATAATCTCAGGTGCACTGTAGGGAGTCAGTGTGGTGTGTGTTTTCAACGGAGAGAAGAAACTAGGTCACTGATTAGGACAAAAGAGGGTTGTGTAAAATTTTGTCAGCTTAATACATTTAGAAGACAACATGCAAGAAAATAGCTTCAGGTTTTTTTCCTCATTACACATTCAACACCAGCCCCAAATATGCTTGATTTGAACAAAATCTGTGGTGCTGAAAATGATGTTAGCATAGAAATATAGATGCATTTCCAACTCCTCCTCGACTGGATTGCTTGTGAGGAAAAAAAAAATAATCTATTTATTGTTAGTCAGATAGGTAAGTTTTGAAAAAGAGGCTATCAAATCTTTTCATTAGTCTAGAAAAAGCATATGTATTTCTGGTACAGATTCTAGCATGGTGGGAGAGCTGGGAAGAGCAGGGAAAGAGTTTGTTTGAATAACATCCCGGTAGAGGGCGGTCTGCTATGAAGATTTTTAAAACCTTGGCAATGTCATAGCTGCTCTCGGAAAAGGCGAACTTTCCATGCTTCTCCGTTTACGCGGCGTGTTCTTGCTTCCTCTCCAGACTCACAGAGCACATCTCTCTTTCACAGCCAGGCTGTCATTCGCAAAGTTAAACAGTAAGTTATATGAGAGCCTTTCACAGCTGGTAGTGTTAAAGTCCCTGTGGTACTAGCAGGAAAGTAAACAGGAGAGAAAGGAGGGGGTGAGGGAAACCCATCCCAATTCTGCCAGCAGTAAAACAAGTACAATTTTTTTTTTAATGTTGCTGTCTAACAAACACTGTGCACAGTCCCTGAATCAACTTTTTTTTTTTTTTTTTTTTTTTTTTTTTTTTTTTTTTTTTTTTTTTTTTAATGTTTAGAGCTGTCAGTTGACATCAGTGGTTCTCAACCAGGGAGATGATCTTGCAAATGAAATTCAGAGCACAGAGGAGTTAGCTGTGCCAGATGTGTGCTGGCTGTGGTGTGTTTTCACTCCAGGAACGTGGAAGTGCAGCATCCTCAGAGGAAGAGTGAGCAGCACGAAGGGGAAGGGCTGAAACCGTTGTCAGTTTGATCAAGTGACACTCGCTGCTGGATAAAACAAGGCTGTGGGAATTTCTCTAAAGCCTTATGCTGTCTTTGTCAAGGCAGAATCTGGAATAGAAGCCCACTATGAATATGTTTGAGACCTATTGCCAGGGCTGTAGGAGAATATTACCATTAAGAAACAGAATTCTTTCTGGCTGCATATGGGGCTTTGGTAGATGGTAATATCTTACGTAGCCAGGTTCCTGATACTTTGGTGCTTTCATTGCACTCAAAACCAAACTGGAAGCTACAGGAAGGAACATGTGTGATGTTTGTCCATCACCTCAGAAGGCTACTGATTTTACTCTGTGCTAGATGTAAGAAAGAATATGCATGTAAATACAGAATCATAGAATAGTTTAGGTTGGAAGGGACCTTTAAAGGTCATCTAGTCCAGCCCCCCCGCAAGAAGCAGGGACGGTATGCATGTACATATCATTGTGTTCCTCTTCTTAAGGAGGCTGTCTGGTGTCCTGTTGCCAATTGAAACAATCGTAAGCACGATGATCTAGGGTCAAATCCCAGTTCTTTGGCTCTGGTAGGTCTCCTTCATCCCCATGCTTCACAGGGATTTGGAAGGATATGGTCAGAATACAAATGCTCTTTATACCGGCACACTGTATCTGAAATCTAAGAATAAAACTCGTCCTGGAATAAGGAAATTGAATTAATGCCCAAAGCAATTTTTCTGACCTGGGGAATGGATGGATAGAAGACATCAGCATGTTGTTTACGTATAACCAATTCCATGTTCTGTATAGAGTGTGTCAGACCCATCCTCAGAATGTAGTGAATGGTTTGTCGGACCTGATCCTGAAATTATGCGTTCCTGTGATCACCTGTCATTAGGGCTTCTGAAATCTAGTTGATTAAACCAGTAGGATGCAAATACAAAACAAAACAAAGCGTTTGCAGCCTTAGAGTACCAGCTTTAGGGGCCTTGAATTCTGCAGACAGTACCAAGAAGTCGCTTAGTGAAAGAGTTCTTGCTCCAGTCCTCATCTTCTCAAAAGACTGCTAGAACATAAAATGTGATAGGAGCTATACACAAGCTTCAGTAACTTTCTGACACTGCTGCAAAGATAATGTCAGAATGTAGCTTTATGTTCCTTCCATTACAAAGAAAAAAAAAAAACAACCTATCTGCTGAAAAACCAACCCTTCATGGTCATTTTATCTAATGGAGAAACAGTTTCCTTACCTAGGAAAGAAAATAGCTTTGCTTTTTCTAATAGTGATTTAATAAAAGTTGAATTTGAAAGGCTGGGAGATTGCAGTGGAGGTTCTTGACTTTGTTGTTGTGCAAGCAGAACTTTGTGGCATGGGAGCATGTGCACATTTCCGATGTTAGAACACTTGAGGCTTTTCAGACAGTGTAATTGCTCTTGTCTTTTACTGACCAAATGTTTCAGGAAATTGTACACAAACTTTTACTTTTTCATTGTAGAAAGCATGTGCTTTGTGATTTTTGAGTTCAGTATTTTACTTTACTCATCTAATGGGAAGTTTTAAAATATTGATAAATAATGCAGGGCAGGTAATTTCTGCATCAATCTGAAATGTCTCTTGCATGTAGATTATTCTTAGTTGATCCATATTCAGGTTCAGTGGTGTTATGCAAAAATCTTTGTGCAACATGTACGTAAAGTTTTGGAAGTAACAGTCTGATTTATTGTGATGACTGTAATCAGTCTGCTTTATTGTGGTAACGGGGTACATTCCTAAATGAGTATTTTAAAAAGGAAAAAAAAAAGACTCGTCAGTCAGTTTGGGTGATTTTAAACTGTTACATACACAGCATATAGTGAAAATTGTAGCAGTGTTAAAATGCAACTTATTGATGCTGTGAGTTTTTAAATCCTAGATATTAATGCCACGCATTGCATGATCACATCTTGCGTTTTCTGGGTTGTTTGGTCTTCCCATGACTGGGTACATGGAGTCCAGTTACTAATCTGACCATTTGGCTCTGTTTGAAAGCTTTGATTCTGTCTGTGACTTTTGTGAGCTTTGATTTTTTTTTTTCTTTTTGTATGTGATTCATTTGCTCTATTTCATTGGAAATGCATTAGTTAGCAATGCCTTGTTCTGTATGCAAAGGGCACTAGTGCATGAAGAGCAGTACTTTGTAAAATAACCACAGATGCAGACCAGGTTGTAGGTTATAATAGTGTTGATGTCCGCAGTTAAAGGAGAAGTCGATTTATCTTTTCCTCAACACAAGCATATTTTCTAATAACTGAATTTTACTTATTTAGTTTTTTAATATCTTGTTATACAGAAACAACTTATACAGTGATTAGTTTTTTCCACCTTGACCTTGATAATAAAAAGGGCAGAGGTGGTAAAATTTTCAATCAATTAACTTAAAAAGGAATGATGTGTGTATATATAGTTGCCTTAATATAATACTATGCACTCGAAGGGCACGTATTTGTGAACTAAAAATAGAGAGCTCTTCCTTATCCTGAATCATGCAGTGGTGACTACCCAGGTAGCATTCAAAGAACTAGCATTAATATTCACTGGGGTTGCTGTCACGCACTTTACTTGGAAGCAAAGCACTTAAATGTCTCTCCTATTGACGTTTTAGTTGAGGAGTGATACGTAAAGCCAGGAAGTCTGCAAACCCAACAGCCTTCTCCTGTTCATTCTTGTTTGTTTGTTTGTTTAATTATGTATGATTTTTTGGTCTGAAATGTGCTGCTAGTGGACAAAATACTTAACTTCACTTTTGCTGTGGATCTTCATAGATGCTTACCACTATTGTAAATGTGGAACACGTAACCCTTTGGGGTTTCTTATATGGCTTGTATGATGAATTAACTATATTTTGTAATGAAAGAAAAAAATTAAGGTAAACTACATCATCTCACAATGATTTTCTAAGCAGTCGTTACTTTTCATCAACATTGAAACAAAATTGCTATTAAAAACCAAAAAATACTCCACTATAAACCAAAACTTCTTTATAAAGATTTTACTTTAAAGAGTTTAATCCAGTACTTGAGAGCACAGCTATTGTAATGATACTTCTGTATGTTTGTATGGTGTAAAGATGGTCACAGCAAATATTTCAGAAATAATAAATCTAATAAATTCAAAATTGCCGACTGACTCAATGGCAGCAGTGAAACTACAAACAATATACCAACATCAGCTCTTTTAAATACTCCTTGCCTTACTAGTGTTGAGTTAGGGATTAGTGCTGTGTTATGCCAGTAAAATCATTGTTATGCTGAAGGTTTTTAAAAGCTCCGGTTGAAAGGCTACAGAATTTCTTCTGTCCTATTTTTGACAGGACCTGAATGTCATTTTAAGATGTTCAACTGCTTTTTAGCCTCCTTACCTTTTACCCGTGGCTGTTGTTAGAAGTTATAGAAATTATTTTAATGAGAGAAATGTGTACTGACTAGCATTCCCGTGCACTCTAAGAAATTCTTGAGATGTGTTTCCTTTTCAGCTTGGATGTGGGAAACCAGGAGAATTTACTTCTGATCCACGCTGTCAGTTCTGACATTACAGCTGTCTCACTTACACTGAACCATGAGTGCATGCTAAGATTTGAGTGAAATGCTGGTATGAAATTTCAGTTCATAAGTTTGTGGGCCAAGAGCAAGGACTGCAGTTCAGCTCATGAAGATGATGTAGCAGCATAAGAGTAACCCAAATGATAACTGAGAAATCCTGTTTCCTTTTGCCATTCTGAAACCCAGACTCTTGTCTGTTTACAGTGTAGAAGAGTCAATGGCATTCAGGCCGTGATTACACATTCGTCAGTGCTGCCATATGAGCTGCCTTAATCAGTCTCTGCCCCTGTTATTCATGTTTTCAGCTGCTCAGTGCTGTCTGTTAACTCAGCCATTTGTACAACTGCACGGTGAACTGACTGAGATACTAATCTGGCAGTGAGACTACTTCTTTTATTCTTTTTCTTTTTTGTTATTTTTTTTTTCTTTAACCTCCTGGATTCTTAGTTTTGGGGTTTTTTTTCTGGGTGAGTCTTTCTTCTTTTACTTTTAAAAAAATTTAATTTTTTTTTTTTTTTTTTTTTTTTTTTTTTCTTTTTAACGTGCTGTTTTTTCAGCTGGATCAGCTTCCCAGTCTGGTTTACCACACAAATGGTAAATGCTTGTACTGATGTGACCATGAGAATGAACTTGCATGGATACAAGCTTATCAGTAGGAAGATACAGCCATAGCAGTAGGAAGAGCTAGAGGTGGAGATCACATAAGCTGGTACTGCTGCCAATATTTGCCCATCATACTGTAACTTTGCAATGTGGATGTTTAAATCTGTAGTATAATACTAAACATTTTAGCATGGTGCAGCCAACAGTGTCTTGTCCTGTTTCTGTCAAATTCCTTTGGGTTATAGAACTCACTGATGTAAGAATAGCTTTAGTGATAGAGACAGACCTAATTGGCATCCCACCAGCAAAATGCTTTGGGAATTCCTACTGCAAATTAAACATAAACTGCTATCAGCTCTTCACTGGTCCAGCTGGGAAAGTGGACGGAAGAACTCATTAGATGTACTCAGATTTGCTGTCATCAGATGTTCTGAATTGCCCTTGCAGCAGCATCATCAGAAATTTGCAAATAAGTTTTCTTTCTCGAGTAAAGTGAGCAGTCTTCTGTTAATCATTGATTCACAGCATCAGAGAACAAATTTATGTGAGTTCTGACTATGAAAGAATTCTGTGTGTCATACTCTTGAGTTTAACTGAAGTTATATTTGTATGCACCTCTTGCAATTCTTGAACATGTTTTATGAGCTAGGGAAGAAGAGAAGGCAACTCAGTGCTTTTACAAGTATGAACAGTTATTTAAGAAGCATACTGCAGTCACCAGTTTAATTAAAACTGACACCTGCAGTTAATGTTTGCCTAAAACACTGAAGATGCTTGTTTCAAAAAAGGTCACCTAATCTTGGTTTCCATTTGTGGATATGCTCCTATCTTGGAAGGAGGAGACAAAGTGTCTCAATCTTGCAGGCTGCCCTGTTAAAGCTAGCTAAGCTGTTTCATACAATGGCTTTTTTTTTGTCCCATAGGAATCCAGTAGGTGTTCTTTTCCATTTGCTTTGTGAGCTTTCAGCTGCATGGACATTTTTAATGGTATAATTAGTTGTTGACAAAATGCCTGTTAAAAAATAGAACTTGCAAACACTCATTTTTGGTTTTTTTTTGTTGTTGTTTTGAGGGGTCTTTAGTTGTTGGGGTTTTTTTTTCTTAGTTTTCATGTACTGAGATTTGGCTCTGTATTCTACTAAGTTCCCTTGCGTCTTGAAAACTATGGATCTGTTTGAATAGCAGTATAGTTAGGACCCAATTCTTCTGAACTTCTTTTGCAGAACTAATTCTACAGATATTTTGCACAACTAATGTTACTAATACTAACCAAAGTAAATCTAAGAAGTAATTATAAAACATAAATATATATATTTTTTAAGATATGTTCAGGGCCAAGTGGAAAGTTTCCAGAACTCAGGTTCGTATTTTGCGACTAGGGATTTAAATTTCCATTAGATGTTGTTTATATAAGAATGTGGACAGGAAGCAGCCTTCTGTATCGGCTGTTAATAAAACATCTAAATCTGGTAATTTTGGAATATGTTCAAAACAGCTCGGTTAGGAGAGGGAAGCCGTAAGTTGATGACTTCCTCTTACTTCCTGCCTTTCCTTGATGGACTTGCACTTTCAAAAGCTTTGCCAGGAAACAGAATATGTTTGTAAAGCCTGAGTAGAAAGAAGGATTCATTGATTACTTTATCAGCAGACAACACTTTGGAAATTTTATCGTGTGTGTACATGCACATACATGTGAGAAAGCAAATCAAGAAGCTTCATCAGAAAATGTGATTGTTGCTTACAATGTTCATTTAACAGCAGCATGAGGTTTTTGTGTGTGTAAACCTAATGAAAATGGCATCATTTAGTTTGCCACAGTAAGCAGAATTACCCTTAAAATTACAGCTTGGATGGTTTCTAAGAAATTTCATACTGCTTTGTGACAGAAAACACACCTTATAAATTCCACCACTTGAGAACTTGAGGGAAAATGTGCTGTGAATTAAGTGACTGTCATTCAGACAGACTAAGCTGCCAGTGTTCTTCCAACTCTGGGACCGACTTTTAGCAGATACTTTTGGAAGCTCATTGGAATAAGGCAGCCAGAAATCCAAAGCTAACCTGTACTACTTGGGTAATTTTTTCTGTTGTATGTTATACCGTGAATAACAGCATAAGTACGTGAGTATTCAACAACTTCTGAAAAATAGATTGACAGAGCAGCTATACAGAGCAAGCATGTTTGCCAGGTGCAGACTTGATGGTTTTCATTGTGCCACCATTGTGGGCAACTGAATTTTGTTTTCCCCATTCAAACAACAGGTATTGTTCTGATTAAACTCTACTGCTCTGTACATGATACTGTGATGGCCTGTGTAGAGAAAGGTGTGCATGTGTCAGCAAAATGATCTTACAGGGCTTAATTCGCCAAGAGTGCGAATCTGGAGTCGTTTGATGAACCTGGGTTTCAACATCTAGGTTATTCACAGGCATCAATTTATTTTTTGCTAGGGCTTTAGGGATCAACTTTTCAAGTGGGTTTATTTTTTTCCAGAGGATAAATTGTCTTTGTTTTTTTTTTTTCCCTGTAACTTCTTACAGATATCGGACGATGGTCGATATGTCTTGCTGTCTATCCGAGAAGGGTGTGATCCAGTGAACAGGCTGTGGTACTGTGATCTACAGACAGAGTCTCAGGGTATATCAGGTATGTGTAATCTTGCTTTTTAAGTTTTGCTTCATTTTGAGACAACGTAAGGCTTGAAATATGTTACATATGTTTAAACATCTGTATTTAAATGTGTATTGCTTGACTTCCCCTCTTTTTTCTAATGTAGAGATTATAAGGAAAATATACAGTGTTTCTGCTAGCGTTCCATTTTCTGTTATGTATCAGTAGATGGAAAACTCCATTCTTAGTTCTGCAGTTTGTTTAAAAGGTCACAAGGAAAAATCGAGATAATATAAGCAACCTTACCAATGTATGTTCCTTTTTTTTCCTACACTACTAGTACTTTTCCATATTTAGGTTTTTTAAACATTTTAAAAATTCATGTGTCTCCCTTCAAGCACTGATCTCCCTTTTTTGAAAAAAGTACTTGATTTATAGGTAACATTGGGGTTTTTTTTTTCTTGATTATAGTACTAGGTGATGAATAAAAATCCTTTAATATTTTAGTAATAAAACTTTGCTTTGTAGCATCGTTATTAGTGCAGTAGAAATATGTACTCATATTTCAAATACATGGTCATGAAGTGCTCCTTCCTTGCCTTCTAGTCAGATCAGCCTTTGACTTTTGTGTATTTGCCTTTTTAGCCTCAAGGGTATGGGTTGAAAGTATGGTACGTTGCACCATATGACTATTGTTGATCTTTGGCATAGTTAGTTGTTTTACTGATCAGTGGTTTTGGATTTCCAGAGTGCTGGATTATTGAAATGTCTTCCTTAACGTGTACTTGGCATAGAACACAGCTTAGCTCTTCTTGATTCTTTGCGGCTTCTGTCTTCAAAAAATTCAGAAACAGAACAAATACTACAGTAGCTCCTTGTTAAATATTGGATCTCAAGAAACTTGTTCTCTTGCCCATAAACAGAATATCCCAGGCTTACGAGCGTGATTAGAACTGATAGCTGCTCTGCAGTAGAGGTTGTATAGTTCTGTTCTCCGTGCCTTTATTACACTGTGTGGTTGTGTGGTCTTTCTTCCCTTAGTTCATCAACAAGTCTTACTACAGTATTTTGAATTTTGGTGAGTTAAGTGTTAGTGATGATAGTTAACAGTTTTATACTCCTTTCTGGGGGATTATTAATTTTGTTTTGTGGGCATGTTGCTCAGTCCTTTTATAAAGGATATTTCTTAATTATTTTTAAACTTGCCTTGGACAACTTGAGTAGTTGTTTAATGTCCTCTTGAACGTAGAAAGTGGCAGATCTAATCAAAATTATTACAGAAGCTTTCCATGCAACTTTATTACAAACATTAAACTGTGTAGATAAAACTGTTTAATACAGTGAAGCATTTTCCCTACATGATAAATTACATTGTCATTCAAGTGGACACTTTCCAGCTAGAGATAGAATACCTAAAAAGCATAGCTCTTCTCCTCTGTTCACCCTCCGATTTATAAATACACTGGACAACCTTGAAGAGAATACTAGCATCAAGCCTTGAAAGACCATGCATGAGATAATGAAGCTTCTTTTTTTTACTACTTGGTATAAGGTAAACCTACAGTTTAACCTTTTCTGAGCTTGGAAATGCTGCTTTAAAGAAGTTTATTTTTTTCTCTGAACCAGCCTTTGACTTGTTTTTCTGTTTGTCTGTTGTTGAGTGGCAGTTGTTTCATTCCTCCGGTTCTCACATTTTGCCTGTAAAAGGAAGACTTTAGCTGTAGCCATTTACTTGCGCAAATTCTCTATTTTGTAAACTTAGGAACTTTCCATATCTCTCTCACAAAGTTGCCAAATGCATTTTCGGTACAAAGACTCTTATATTTACCTATGTCTTTCTGCCTCTGTGTTAGTAAGCACAGACCTAACAGTAGACACCTAGGATGCTTCCTGGAATTGATCTTCCGTGCAAATGTAAACACCCTGAACCACTGGTTCTTCAACTTTTGGTGGCCAGAGGCAATAAGTTGAGCAAGCAATAATATATGTAAGCTTAATTTTTGGCTCTATCAATCTAGATCACAAGACGTGTAATTTCAGTTCAACTTGTAATTTTCTGGGACAGCAAGTGTAGAAGAGGTTGCTTGTGAAGTTAAAAGAAATGAATGCTAAATCCCATTATTTAAACTGGTTTAGACAAGTAAATAAGCAGCTTTAGAATAATGGAGTTTAATGGCAGCTCTATTTCTTAACTTAAGACTTGCATTTAACTTCCAGTTTGTACAGACTGCTCAATAACATCTCCAGGTATGTTCGAATGGGTTAAGATCAAAAGATGCTTAGAGAATTATGTATGACAGAAGCACATTCTTAACAAAACCATGAGATATAATAATACTGGCTCGTGTTACGCTGCCTATAGAATTCAGTGTTCAGTGCAAGAGTCTATGTAGGTATCAAACCATACCACTTGTTAGGAAATGTTAAGAGAATCAAGTGTCTTGGAAAAGTATCTATACTTTTAAATGTATTGTATTGTCCTTCTATCTTTTAGAACAGACTTTGAGTAGATCTCATACCTTTGGTGACATCTAAGATATTCTTGCCATTTTCCTCCTTCAGAACTGTTGAATGTTTAATCTGAGCCTTTTTACTTGACCTGTTTAGAACGATCTGTTTGTTCAAAAATCCATTCTGGTGTCCAGAATACCTCTTCTTAGTTTTGGGGAAAAAAAAAAAAAAAAGGAAATAGAAGTAGGATAGCTAGTTTTTCTGATGTCCCCGATGGTACTTGATATAGATAAATAATTAGATTTTCAGGCACTTTTTTTTTCCTTCCCAACTTGCTCTTCTAATCCAGGTTGTCCAAGAATACACTAGTTCTTTAGAAAATTTTCTTTTTTTTAGATCTTTCAAGTCTCGAACACGTTAAGATTAGTTAAAGGACATCAAACACACAAGGCAATGAGACATTTTCAGAAGATAACAGGCAGTAATATTTTACGTGGCATCCATTACTTGCACTACGTGGGTTTTTTTTGTGAGGAAGTAAAAGGAACTGCTAAGCAAAAGTGGACGGATGAGATTCTAATTCTTATGAAGTTTGTAGCAAAACCCTTATTATAGAATGACACATTTCAACTGATTGTTTTTAAAGCTGCTCTGTAGCATATATTGTTTATAAAATAATGTTTCAGTCATGTAACCGTGAACTTACCTTTTTTTGAAATACTTTTTTGTCCCAGGGTAAATGTACCACTCCATAGTTTGAAATGCTACGTGTAAAACCGTGAGTTAAGGAATTTTCTGTTACTTAGAATTGCATAAAAATGCAAAGTACTGATTTTCATCTGTGACTTATTACCTGAAAAACCTCTTTCAAAATGTCATGTTAACTAACTTAGGGGCACCTTTCTTCATTTTTTGATTGCTAGTAGTGTATTCTTTTCCTTTGACAGGAGGAAATAAAATTTCTTAGTTGTTTAAACAATGTTCATTAAAAATTTCATGTTCTCCTAGTCAAGATATACGACCACCGAAGAGTGAATTTTGTTTCCTTCTGATGTACTGAGACCTTGTGGAGTTAACTGTAGTTCTGTTGCTGTTTCTTGGAGATGATGGTTGCAAAGATAAGGGCTGCTTATTTGATCCCTTTGCTAACGAATGGCTGTGACAAAGTCATGAAGTTCAGGGTTGCAACCTCAGTACTGACTGCTGAAATGCCAGGTGGTTGTCTGTAGGAAAACTGCAGGAATGTCCATGAAATGCAATTCCTTGTGGTTACAGATCAATAGTTTATTCCCAAGATAGAGAAATTTCTCTTTTTACTGGGAGATAAATGTTAATATTTCATGATTTAAGGGAAGTGGGATAATTTGATTTTTAAAAAATTAGTGCAATTACTTGTTTATGCCTGTGTATATTTTGGCAGTTCAAAAGCAAAGAAAATGAGTTCTGAAAAATAATTTTTAAAATGCTGTTATTAACACTTTCTGCTTCTGAATAAGCAGGAAGAATTTATTGGAGATAGGAAGTGTGAAAGTGTCTCCCTTTCATGTTAGGAACTGTAATAGCCCAAAACTAGAAAAGGAGGGTGAAGTCTCCTCTATCTGTAGATTAGATGTAAATTTGCAGAAGAAGGAGTGAAAATAGCAGGATGCATTGAAAGAGTGAGTGTGTGTGTGCGTGCATTCCCTAAACAACTTTCTCTTCTTTTTTACCTGTGGCAAAGTTTGCATTGGAAAATTCTGCATAATGTATCTTTCAGTGGGAAGGATGTCAGGACAAAATAACAAAATAGAACCAAATAGTTGCATCAGACTTAATAACTGAAAAGTTGCATCAGACATCTACTGATCTACTATATTGAAAATCTGGTGGTTTATTTCTTACCTAAGATGTATCAGGTCTTTTGAATCTTTTTGCAGCGTTGCTAGTAACTTCCTTCAGAATAATATTATTGAAACCACAAATGACTAGCTTCTCACCTCTTTATTATGGTGAGGTGTATTTCAGAACTTTAAAACTGATGTCTTTAGTGTCACACGTCAGCATTTAATAGTTACTGTACTGATGATGGTCTTAATTTCTAGATAGAGTTAATGTGTCAGTAGTAGTTGTTTGTTTGGTTTTTAACTTTGGTTGTCTTAGGACTCAATCCTCAAGATTAAAACGTGCTTTAGAGGTACTGAATAAATACTCCTGAGAGTTCACAATCCAGGATATGATGAAGCCTTAAATGAGTCAATAGGAATGTGACAAATTGAAGACAATCCAGCTTTACTGAAAAAGAAGCACTAAGTTGCTCTGTTCAGTGAAGACTGTGTGAAGAAATTTCTCTTAGCAATAACATGTCATCAACACCATTCCTGAATGAAATTAGATTTTTTTTTTCTTCTTCTTCTTCTAAGCCTGAATGATTATTAATACTGCAGGACAGATGAGTGCCTTAAATTGATTTTATCCAGATTGAGTTTGATTAGTTAAGAGATATTTTTATTGCATAGTGTGTACAGTGGTAGAATTTATTAACATTGGTTATTTCATACTTTATCTAATAGTCTGGTTCATTAAAACAGTAAAAAAACAGTAATTATAGTCTCTTCCAAAGTTGGACCTAAATGATCTGCTTTTTCTGTATTTAATGTGTTTGAAAGTTTGTAATTATAAATTGACCTTGTCCAGTCCCAAAGTGTATTTATTCTTGTTTTATAGAAAATGAAAATACAAACTGAAAAACATCACATGTTAGGAAACAGTGAGAGAACAGAAGAAAGTGTATTTGGCCTCTTCAAAGAATAGTGTGATGTGTTTTCATAGTGTGCATCTTAATCAGTAGTGATCTCCAAAACAGACAAAAATCTAATTTCCAAGGCAATTGGGTTCCAATTATCCTAATAACACTACTAAATGCAAGTAATAAACAGACTATCTCAATGAAGTCAGACAAATAAACATCATAATTATTTACTGCTCGCTTCACAGGTAAAAAAACGAACAGAAGGCAGCAAAAAGTGTAACATCAGTGTATAATGTGTACTTTTTATATTGTATTTCCTGAAAAGGAGAAAATGTAACTGAAAGCTGAGAAGATGATCCTTGCTTGATTTTGATTTTGTTATCGCCATGTTAAGGCGATATTGACTAAACTATTTACTGGATTGTTGAAGTCAATTGACCAAAGAAAGCTTCTGTCAAATGTGCCAGAGACAGGACTGTCGTTTTATGATGAGGACAGAAAAGATAAGAGAGCTCGGTAATTAGGGGAAAGGAGCTAATGCATGGAACACGTCTCAAAATCGAAGGGACACAACTTATTTTTCTGATATTGTAAATGGTCTTGTAGTAATTCTGTACTTAGGTTGTCTTTCTCTCTCCTCCCCGCCCCCCTTCCACTCGCCCTTCTGTAGTAGACCCCTGATAGCCCTGTTCCTGATTATGATATAGTTTTTCATTATTACATTCTTCTTTGGGGGTTTGATTTAACTGGACTAGTTAATTCAGTGCATAGGTGGGCATATAGGAGGGAGTTATACTCTTGGGGAGTATTTCAAGTCTAGTATCAACTAATTTCCTATAGTTCTGAATTTATTTATATTGTAAAATCATAGTTTAGAAAGTTACGTTGCAGTTTCTCATTGCAGCGGAGTAAATATGCTGTACTTTGGGTTGTTAGAATTAAGATTAGCTAGCTCATTTGTGGGATTTATTTCTAACTTAGTGTATATTAGAAATGTGGTATAATTTTTTTTTTTGCCTGTATATTAAGAGCCCTGCTTGCTCAGAGTAAAGCTTTCTTTTGTTGGTCTGAAAGAGCAAAAAAAAATTTTCCCTCAAACAACACATTATCTGGTTGAATTATTTTGCTTACATTTGCAGGATAGAGTAGAGAAGCAGAGTGAGGATGGGGAGGGGAGATCCTCTTGAGAAAATAAAGAAGAAACAGGAGTGCAAAATGAAACAGTATGTTTCGTGTGTGGAAATGAAAAACACTTATCAAATATCTGCCTGACAGAACTCAGAAGATGACTGTGAATTCAGGGATGAGTCAGCTACTGTGGGCATTATTAAGCAACACAATATAGCCCATAACAGTCTTTACAGGAGTTCAGATATTTCTTTCCCCAGCAGATGAAAGAAATGTGTTGTCTTCCCTTTTTAATTTATTTACATATAGCATGTTTTTGTAGCAAGAAAAATATTTCCTTTTTAATTTCAAATTGAATTCAATAATTTCTGGCTGTTCTGAAAAAAAAATAATGCAACAGGATAAGCATATCCATTTGAAAAAACAAAGCTTTAAAACTTTTTTTTGTTTTCTTAAATTGTGAACTTTTTCCATATTTATACTCAATTACATGCCTATCCTGGTTTTTATTCGATATCTAGACAACACAAATACATAAGTAAATCTGTGCCTTTTCCATGTGAGAGGCTGAAAGGAAAGATCCAGATTGTCCCACAAGAATCAGCAAGATCTGGAACAGAATGAAATAAAAAGTTTACCCATTTCTGCTAACAATCTCTAAGGAATAGGAGCAATGCCTTGCTTTCCAAAGCAGCAGAATAATATTGTAGCTGTTCCTCTCTCTCTCATCCCAGATGGTGTTGGGCTTCTTTGCGTCTCCTTTAAGCTTTGCCCCACTGGTCTTGTTTTCTGACTAAGAGTCTGGCAGGCAGTGATGCTAAATCAAAATACTGTGTTGTTTCAAGATGCCTGGCTTAGGTTTTAGCCCACTTACATTTAGGTGTCTTTGTTGTTTTGAATAACTTCTGTTTTTTCACAGAATGTGTTGCTTTCATTTGCAAGAATGGAAGTAATCTTCAGTAATCTTGCTAGTGAAGAAAGATTCCTGTACTGGGCCCTACAAATAAGTAACATAATGTATATTTTCATGTTTTGTCCCATATTGGATAGATCTGTAATGTTATTGGGACATTAAAACTCCAAAATATTTCAATATTTATCTTTCAGATTCTTTGCTACCCCATGGAACCTGCAGTCCTGAGCTACATTTCCATTCCATAAAATTCAGAGACAGGGGCCACAGAAAAGGACTCATGATAACCTGCCTACTGAGCTACTGAAATTAGGAAATAGGCAGTGTTGAGGTGAGAGAGACAAAGTTAAAACTACATGGGATGTAGATACTCCATGTTCAATAGGTAGCTGCTTGTCTGAGATATCACAAAATATGCAAGGACATGGTTTTTATCCTGTAATGGCACAGTGTGGACAACACATACTATGTCTTTGCTTTGACTGTGGATGTTGTCTCTTGGGATGAGAGTCTGTATTCGCTCCATACTTCGCCTTCAGCTGAGCTTCTTGGCTTAAATATTACATATATTTTAATCAAGTTGGAATCTTAAAATTGACATTTTAAATACTATGGGAAAACATGTTCCTTGTGGAAATCATCTGCTGGGACCTCTGTCACTTCTGTGTGTTTCAGTACAGTATTCTAGGTGTCAACTGATCCAAAGTAAATTACTTTGATGTAGAGGGATCCTCTGGCTTAATTTTCTCAGAAGTTCTCTTTTTATGAAACCCGATTTGCCCAGTATTTGCCACTTAATTATTGCTTTAGTAATCTTGAGTTAAAGCATTTCATTAACTTCCTGCACAGCATGAGTTGTGGCTTCTCTTTGCATATACTCCTTTTAAATTATAAGCAAGGAGATAATGACATCATTAAAGACTCTGTGCAAGTGTGACATTTCATTTGTATCTTGTGCATTCATTGATTCTTCATGTGTTTCAGTGGCTGTGGACCAGTGGAAGTTAGCTTGACCTGTGTTGGGCAGGAAATGATCTTGACTCTGAGTGGAGATCATATCTAGTAAATAGGAGTAGACTATTTCTAAATGTTGAAGAAATGTAAAGGATTTGACTTGCTTATTTCTACACTTGAAACATTAACTGTGTCAGATAGCCCTTCCCCCTTTACTGTATGTGATTACTCATGATATTTTGTAAACAGACATAGTTAATTGGATTTGTAGTGCAATCTTCTGTAATAATCCTTGTCAGTTTGTTTTCCCTGGAAGATAATCTACACAGCAGGGTTTCTGTTTCTTTCTGCAAACATTACAGAGAGCATCTTGAGCATCTTTTCTGCTTCCCAGGTTGCCTAAAATGTCCTTCATGCTTCCTTCCCCCTTTCACATTCTTTATACTCTCTGCATAGTGAGTCATTTTCCTCTTCAAATATTCAGGTTGTTTGCTAGGTTTTTAAGTGGGCCATTGTGAGCTATTTGTGCCAAGAATGCTCCTTTTTAGAACAGAAAAATCACTCTCATAAGTAACTTATGACAAATACATAGCTATTTTTTAATGAGAATTTTAAAATAGGCTGAAAAGATATTTGGGGGATAATATTTCCCCTGCTACCACGTGCATCTTGTGAATCCCACAAGGTTAACCCAGTTTGCGGCTTAGTTTTTACCACAAAACATTTTGTGTTAGAAATGACCAGGTTTACCAATTGAAATTTTATGTTTACAACTAACTTAATCAAATACACCTTTAAAAAAAAAGTTTTATTATCTCATATCAAAGTTTTTTGCTAGTACTCCATTCCTCAAGAATAGATACCTGTGGTCATAATCACAGTATTGTGGCAAGACAATACTGAGAGAAGACACCAGTGGGAGAAGATAGCTGGACTGTTATTTAAGGTTTGCAGGGAACTCCCCTGCTATACGCTGCTTCAAGTACCTGTGGATATGGGGGCTTTTCCCTTCGTGCTTCTCTCATTGGTTGCATATTGTGTGGTTTTTAGAAAGATTAGGGAAAATTAAAATGATGGGATTCTTGTCAAGATTTCACCTGATTAGTTCATTCAGTGGCTGACAAAGAATATAGCTTAATTTTGCTTTATGAAATTGCAGTAGCAGAGGTGTAACAGCTGTACATGGTGTCAGGAAGGACAGTACTATGGATTCATGTCCAGAAGGTTATCCCTTATTCAAGACACCAGATTTCCCTACTTGTCTTGCCAAACTACAAGTTCAAACCCTGACTCTTACAACAAACATTTAAAAGTGATCAAATGCTAAAAATTTCTTTAAAAACAAACACACACATTTTCTCTGTAGCTGAGCATTGTAAGGCACAATTTTTTTAGTAGCTGTTTTATCAAACTTGTCTTCCAAAATACAGACAATGCTCAAGTTTGCTTGTGTTTGAACGAGTCAAACCAGAAAACTTCTCTCGTTAATCAATTTCCTTAACTGTTGTTCTTGGTATACCTGAAAATGCCTCATATTAGCCAAACAGCTGGATACACGGTAATGGAGCAGTTATATATTGGTAAACATTGTTGTGTACCTTACAACTCCCCTTCAAACACTGAAACCAGACAAAAAATGAGCAGTGCTTTTTCTGTAGCATGTCTCTTACTGTTTCTATGTCTGGTAATAATTTTGCTTTTCCCTTTTCTTGAGAAATGAGATTTTCTTTTCGATTAGATTGTCAGCCTTGACTTGTTTCTTTTGAATGTGTGATTTGTTGCAGGGAAGAGGGGTTTTAGCACAAATCTATTGGTGTGCAACAAGAAATAAATGAAAGCTCTTTAATCAGCCTGCGCTATGAACTTTAACCAACGTGACATGGCCAATTGGTCTTGTTGAAGTTGTACTTAATATTGACCTTTTTCTTTATTTTTGTATTATGGTAGCAGGTAGGAAGCCTAATAAAAAAAAATCAGGATCATCTTATTGTGAACACCATAGAACTGATTTATGAGTCACTGACTCAGCTCTGGGCACAGTCCCCCTTTCCTCTTCCTGGGGAATCTGGAGCATGAGAACAGAGTGGGGGAAAAGGAAGGCATATAAGGCAGCATGGGGAGCAGAAGTAGCTCTCCATGTAACCTTTGGGCACACAGAAGCTGTGAAAGTCTGCTGTGACTTCTGGAATGCAAAAAAAAAATTGAGAGGGATGGTTAGTTGGAAGGCTTAGCCTGGGTTGTTGGATAGGAAGAGATCGCACTAGCTAGAAACTAAACACAGGTTTGTGTAAGTTGAAGGCACAAGGAGTCTGGGGAGAGAGGACAGTGGTAGGGGCTCTTATGCTCGGGTACTGGGCTGCTTAGAGATTGGCAATTTGTGTCTGATGGGAGAAACCACTCGCTTGGAAGGATGCAATAGAAATGGAGCAAAAACTGAACTTCACAGCTTGCTGGTTGCTTAGTCATTGTCAACTGGAACTGCTTTGTACTAGACTGGCAGAGACAGGTTGCAAAAAGGAATTTAAGAGCAGGGTTATCAGCCACAAGAATTTTTTTGTTCCTTTGTTTAGAAGGTTGTTTTCTTTTTCCCACTCTGAAAAAAGCATGTATATGACTTGAGGGCGGGTGGAAAAACAGAGATGATGTTTGTCCACTTCCCATTGAAAACGGGATTATCTGACCTTTTGATTTTAGTTTAGTTTTGCAATTTATAAGGCTCTCAAAAAAAAAAAAAAAGCAATGAACAGTACTATATACAGTAACATCAAAGGGATGAGTCAGTGTGTTCTGTGTAGCCTGAAAAAGTGGATCAAAACCTTTAGAATGAAAATCAACAAGAGAAAAAGGATAGTGAGGAGACAGTAGACATCAGCTAGAAAGTGGAATGTGGTGGGAAGGAAAGTACTCTTCTTTTTTTGAAAGACTTTTCTGTGATTGAAGTAACTTTAAGAAAAAAAACTTTCAAAAATCACTATTGAAACAAGGCCATTATATCCTAGTTCCCTACAAATAAGGAGAAAAAAAATCAGTTGAGTCTTGGAAAATATATGGAAGCCTCAACAATAGAAGCTTTGAGAAAACTTTGTTTCCTATTCCTTAAATGGCAATTCCAGAGACTTTTTCTTCAAATGTCTTTTTTTTTTTTTTTTTTAATTGATGGCAAATCATTAGCAATAAAATTAAATAGCTATTAATTTGCGCAAGGAGATCTTCATGCTGCTACTATCTGACTGGACATTACATTTATAAATAACATTCACAATGAAGTTGGTTTTTAGAATATGTGTTTGTGCTTTCCATTGTGTATATTAGAAGAAGTATGCCATGATAGAGACAGACATCACCTTTGGTTCCTATTTTTCTGTTGCTGTGTTCTGCTGCATGAGAACATAAGCTATAACTCTCTCAAAACAAAGCATATATATTCACTTCTCCTGTCTTTTGAGTGATCATCCAAATGGAAGTAAAATAGAAGCCTTGAAACTGATGGACAAATCTCTGCTCATAAAAATGCTTGATTTCTTTCTTCTGGGCTTATCTTTGATATATCTTGACATGTCTGAACTTTTTAACTCAAACAAATATGTATTGCCTCCTTCCATTTATTTGGTTTTTTTAAATTGGAAATACATTAACTTTCCATGATCTTTGAGTAGCCATCATCCGTCATCTGCAGGATGAGTGGTACTGAGAGCCCTCTCAGTACAAGCACAACAAAGTTGCATTCATTTCAGGGACATCTTAATATCTCCCCTCCAGTATTCCCTCCTTCAGATGTTCATAAGTGAAGTCAGATCCCAAGAGATTAGGAGATCCTACTTTCAAAGAGAGTCCATGTAGTTTAAAAATCTCTCTTGCCTTTGGAGACCAGAGCGAGACATTTAATTAGATACTCGTGGCTGTGAAGAAGAAAGAGGCAAAAAAAAAAAAAGCCTTGAGTTCTTTTGCGTAGCTGCCTGGCTTCGAGAGAGAGATTGAGAGGAAGCTGAGTATTGCATGATTCAAAAAGAAATTAGATTCTGATGTGGAATTAGATGTCTGAATAAAGGGCTGTGTTCTGCCATTCATTTCCCAGGATACGTTACGAACATACCACTGAGGCCCTGAAACAGTCTCTTCCAATTTGAAGCACATTGTGTGCCCTAAGATTATCTGTCGTCTATTGAATGTAAAAACTATTGTGGGTTAGTGCTGTGACAAACTCCAGTTTTCAAAATCTCCTCTCATAGAGGGTACTTGAAATTTGGAAGCCTTTGAGTGTATAGATTTTCAGGGTGTGAGGAGTCTCTTAAATAAAAATCTGATGGATCTGACTTGCTGTAGTGAGACAGTATTCCACAATGAAAATGTGCTTCTCCATGAAAACTCAGATACTTTTTGTATGGCTACTGTACCCTCAACCATGCAACCTTGTGCAGTTAAGCTGATGACTGGCACAAGTAGCAGTGGTGAAAATTAAAAGATTAACTTTCATCTGCCTGCTTTTGCAAGTTATAAACTTCTGTCAATCAGCATATTCACCACTACTCCCTTGTTTGTTTGGTTTTGTTAGTATTCTGGGACACCAGAAAAAGATGATAGCTATATAAACTGTTTTCATCCTAGACATCTTGTGGTTCCTGTCCTCGTAGGTCTCTCTCCCTACTACAAAATTAGAGATAACATTTTTCATATTATTTTTAAAAAGAAATTCAACTTTCTTTGGTGTCCACAGTAACAACCACCAAAAATCTGAAGTTAAAAAAAAAAAAGTTTTTGACATTGGAAACATCAGAAACAGCACTGTGTTTTTCCTTCAAAATACTTCTTTTTATGTCCAGCTGTGTGGTATATTACTGAATTAGCTAATCGTTAAACTAACTAATTTCTCACTAGATACCAAGTACAGAGAATAAAACATAGAGAGGAATAGCTAGCTGTTTATACACAAGCTTGATCAACCTCTTATGTTTTGCATTTTGGTTGGTAGTGAGGTTTTTTTTTTCGTTTGTTTTGTTTGTTTCTTTTTTAAGAAAGCTGCTGGTGGAGCAAAGTCAAAGGTCTCAGAAGGAGTAATGTCTAAAGAAAGGGGTAGCTGACTCATAATTTCAGAGTATTTCTGAAGAAAAGTCTTCAGCAGTTGGAAGGTGCAACTCAAGATGCACAGTTAATGTGGCTGCTGACAGGGGAAGTAGGAAGCAAGATTTTAACGTCACTGCAGTGGCTCAAGGTTTGCAGGTGAAGTAAAACTTTCAGTTAGAGATATTCTAGCTGGTAGAAATCTCCTAAGCACTGAGGTTCTTGGGTACATTTGTGCTTTCAAGATAGAGCTGCTGAGACAGACTGGAGGGATGGGCACAGTACATCAGTATATAGCCATGATCTGCTCTGCTCTCCCATAGGAAGGTGCCACTAATTGAAAGCTGTGTACTGTAGCTATCTTAAAGCAAACTCACATTGTGGTAACATACTCTGAAAGATGACAGAAGCCTAATAATGGATTCTCTCTTATATCTAAATATCTAGTAGTCATCAGTGCGAGATACAGGAAGCTCTGATATGAGAAATATAGGGAGAATACATTCAATACATACTTCTGGGGAATTATAACCATGTGACATGCAGTAGTTGAATGCTGCCTATTACAGTGTGTAGGGTAAATCCAAAAAAAAAAATAAAAAGAGAAAATATAAATGGTGGAATACTAAAAGTAGATGTGACTACTGGACAAAGTTTAAAGTGCACCTTGAGATTTGGGCTGGGTTTTTTTCTCCTAGGATAAAAGGCTTTATGTGTTCTGGGATTAAGGTTTGCAGAAATGGAAAGAGGTTGCTGGGTACCACTAGCAAGTGAAACCAATTTTCAGTTAGTGATTGACAGCCCAAGGGCAGAAGATATTTCTCTGCTCTAGCAAAGGTGTTCAAAATTTAACATGTATGTATGTGTGTACACATATATACATACATGTATAGGTATAAATATATATAAATATAAGTTTGCACATGTATTATAAATTTTAAGCCATTTAAAATGTACTACAGCTATGTAGATAAGTTAATATTGTAAAATGGACTCTCTAAAGGATGCAGATGATTCTTTAAGAAAATAAAATTTGGGGAGTAAAAGCTTTCTCTTCAGTGGGAAACAAAAAGCAGAAATTATGAGGGAACAAGTGATTTTTAAATAATTTTCCTGAGGCTGAGGAAAAAAAAAAAAATCCACTAACAGAGTCCTAAATTGTAGGCTTTAACTGTTTACTTCCTTTTAGAAGTAAAGATAAAAATAAATCCAGAGTTCAAAGAGTAGATACAGAGACTTTATAAAAAAAAAATACAGTGAGGAAAGAAGCAAATAGTAATTAATTAAAATTAAGATTTTTATCTTCACAGAATTGAAGATCTAACATAGAGACATTCATTTCTATTTATAAAAAATTCAGTAAAATGTGTACTTGTAAAGGAATGGGGAAAACACAGGAAATAAAGGAAAGTAAATAAATTGAATGTGCTTAATAATGCACATACCTATGGGGCTTCTGCTTTTATAAAGCTTTTCTGCAGTGTCCCGTTTTTGGAATTGAAAGTGTTAGGACTGTGAAGTTACTGTCCTCTTAGGTCCTACTAAGATGTGCTCTTGTATACATACGTATGTTGATTTATCTGTCAGTAGCAAAGCACTGAACTAAACCAACCTGTTTCTCCCTCGTCTGTCTCCCATGCTGGTAGTACTGAATGTGTTGATCATTCCAGTTTAGGAGGTGGATGTGTTATAATTCTTATGTAAAACACACATAAAAATCATATGCTCTAAAGCTACAATTTTGCATGTAGATACAAGTGATGGATGTTACTATATATATATATATATATATATATGGAACTGCAAAATCTAAATTATACTGATTTTAAGGCTTTTTTTTGTGAGCAGATTAGATTTAAATGCATTTTTGCTTTGATTTGTATTTACCCTCTGTTTAAAAAAAAATCTTCCTTATTGAAATGATCGAGCAAGTTATCATCTTTAAGATGAAAGGCAAACCAAATTCCAAGTAACTGATGAACAGCTGTCAAAATTAATTTAGAAAGTCATACCTGTAGCTAAGTTGGAAGCTCTGTTGTTGAGGCTAAAGATAACTAGCTGGATTTGTTTATTTTTTTCAGATCTTTTTAATATTCCAATTATGATTCAGAGACAAATATGTTATATGCTTATTTTCCTGTGCCTCCCTGAAAAATCAATTTGCAGTAAAATCTAAGAGTTAAAGAAATCATTCTCTCTCCTGAGTAGAAGTTTACTTGCTTAATGCATGTACCATAATGACATTTGGTGTGACTCTTTTGAGTAGAAAGCCTGTCCCATCGTTATGAGCCAAACCTCTTGGTTCACTACCTGAGCATTCTCAGCACTTCCCTGTTTCCAGAAAAAAAAACTGTGTCTTACAAAAAATGTAACTGTCAAGTTAGAACGGAATATAAATTTATGGAGATTAACATTTATCTCTTCACCTGATAATTGACTGCTAGAGTACATGAAAAAGAGCCGAATGAGAGTATTTACCTTGTGAATATTTCTTCTCACAATATCAGATTTAAAAAATACCATTAGTTGATCACTAAGCCCTATCTCTCCAGCTGGCACAGTCGAGAGGTTATTTGCCACGACTGGGTTGTTTGGCCTTTCCATGAAATATGAAATATGGAAGTAAGTAATGAGAACACTTTGTGAACTGATGAACAGTGACTCTCAGCCACTCTATCCTTTCTGTCTGAAAGCGGGTTGATAACAGGCTTTCTGTGATCATTCTTGCTGTTATAATCAGTTTCTTCAAATTAGATTTTCCTTCTCCTGTAGTTGTCATTCAGCTACAAACCTGCTTCATCGTATAGAGATCTCTCAGCAGACCAGTGAATGTGTTGCTATGTTCAGAGGCCAGTTCAAAATGGAGGGCTTAATCTGTAGTGCTTACTGACACAATTTCCCTTTTGATCTTGTATGGATCAAAGAATTTTATTTAAAAATTCTGTTTGTACACTCTATGTTGCTTTTGTTCTAAACATTGCAGAAGAAGGGCCAGCTCTGTAGGATAATGATTTTCTGTATGTGGCATGGCTTTATTGTCCATCGAATAAAGGTTGTAAATCCTGTACCTGCAGTTCCTATTGTAATCAATTGTTTGGTTATAGATAACTGGCTCGTATATAGGCAAAAGCATCTATAGTTCTTGAGCAATGCATTTTAGTGGAAGGACTGTCAGAGAAGAGGATTAGGTTATAGCAGCTGTATACAGTAAACTGTTGTGATCTTCAAGTTCGTGCTTTTCCTGTGTATAATAAATCTGTCTCGTATGCATATGTGGATTAAACTGAAGTCTACAGTGGCTCTGGTGTTAAGGATAAGGGAGCTGGGACTACAAATGCCACTTCTCAGTGGCTCTACTCAAAGACAGACATTCTCAGAGGGCTGCTGGTAAAAGCTGCAAATCTCTCAAGATCCAGTGCTTCACCTTCCCCCTCCCCTCCTTTCTTTTATAGAAGAATGAGCTGAGTGCCCATCCTTTGCCTTGGTTTTGGAGGGATTTTTAAAGTCATAACTTATAGATATACTGTTCTTTTTGTTACTGAGACGCTATTCCGGTTTTGAGCCTGAAGCAAGAATCCTTCACCTGCCTCTAGATCATGGTAACCAACCTCCCACTCATGGGCCTTGCTGCCCTTTTAGCTGGAGTGCTTCAGAGGAGAGGAGGAACTGGTTTGCATGAACTGGTTGGGGGTCAACAGACCGTTCCTTTGTATTCCCATTCCTCTGTAGTTCCTCTCCTGGTTTGGTAACTGGATAGATGCGTGCACGCCATGTGATGCTGCACACATTGACTTTTGGTGGTCAGGTATGTAACCAGCAAGTTAGTATCCATCCAGTCATATAATCAGATGTGTGCGTGTACCTCAGGACATTTGGTAAGAATGGATGTGCTGACCACATGAGTTTTCAGTCGTGCGATGGAGAACGCATGCATGTGGTCTATGACCGGTCTAGAACCAGCATCTTTGCTCTGGCAGGAAGTCTGGACACCACTGCTCCCAATCATTCACTGATTTATATGCTTTCACCTTTTCTGTAATGTAAGGCGTAAGATATTTTCATAGGTAATTTTTATATGAAGACTATGGTTTAGGCCTTTCATCATTACTTCTGGTCTGTTTTGAACCTCTGTTTCCTGCATCTTGTCTAGCCTCTGGGAAGACTGCCAGTCATCCACTCCTGCAGAGCCCTTTCCAGATGCCTGTTGTCTTAGTGAAACTGCGTGGTTCATCTCTGTATTTCCTTAGCTATACGTACTTAACTAAGGCATCTGCTTTTTTGACTATGACTGTATATTCATCAATGCTGTCACTGACTTTCTCAGATCCCTTGGAAACTGGTGCATGTGATTTAGTGTTGCAGGAGGTTACCTGGGAGGCTTTGCATTGTCCCATACAGATTGTGTGTGGGTATCTTTATTATTCTTCCGGAAGTTAGAATGTGGGTCCTCCATGATCAAGTGTAGTTTCTTGTATCTGCACTTCATGCTAAACCACTTTTTTGCTTACTTCTGGTCACTGGAACGTCGTCTTCTGGTGCTTGAGTTAGAGCTCGCAGCCCAGCTCATTCAGCTCCTGTCAGAGTGTGCTGTTACACGTGTTCAGAGAATGTTCTGTAAGGAAATGAGTGCTTCTAGAGGCCCTCAGTACATAGTTCACCATGCTTTGGAGGTTTAACCAGTTACTGCAGAATGATCCATCCGAAATTCAAGCCAGGTGAAAGCTGCACACAGGTACCTTTCCTAGTATTCGGAGTCAAGCATGTAAACAAAAGAAAGACATGAAGAAAAAGAAGAGTTAATGCTTGATCTCCTTGCACAGAGTTTGAACTGGAAATGCATGTCTGTGTCTCTATAGAGACAGACTTGTAAGTGTATTCCTGACACTTACAGAAAGACGGAATCTTTGAATTATGCTTTACACTTCAAATTGTGTTCATTCAAGCAAGCTCTCCTCCTGGTGTAATGTGCTGTCTTTAGTAGAAATCTGCATTGTCCGTTCACCTAGGCATTTTTGGGTAGCAAAGGGAGCAGTTTTATGAGACAAACAGAGCTAGACTAAGCAGTTGCTGCCATGGAAAGGAGAGGTGTCCCATCTATATTCTCATGCTCCCAGATTACTGAACACTATGACCTCCTATTGTGTCAGTCAGCATCTTTACCCATCTGACCCTGTGGTTAGGTGATTCCACTCCCTAATCTGTCACAAGGGAAAAAAACCTGTAAAACAGAGATTAAATTACCTAACCTAGGAGAAAACTAATCAGCTTTACTATTCACTCGGGCAAATGCCAACCCAAGCATAAAGGTGGAGACATACTGATGGAGGAGGAGGGAAAAATGGGAGGGTGCAGTTTTGCTGCAGTCAAGCTTATCTTATGTCTCATTGCGGATGAAAAGTATTGTTGCTCCTCTTCAGTCTCTCTGCCACTGCCTTGTGCATGCTGGCTGCCTTGTACGCAGTGGCACTCCTCTTCCCAAGCAGTGAGCTGGTTCAGGAGGCGAAAGAGAACTTTATTCTGTGGCACAATTTTTTTTTTAGTCATTAAACTCATTGAACCAACTTGCTACTGGGGTGGATGAGCAAAACAAGCAGCAAGCTAGGAGTAATGTGATGAAGGACAAACTCCTCTGTGGCGATGATTAGGTGTTAGCTCAACTTGACAGCAAGGCCAGAGTGCTGGGCAGGGGGGCAATGCCATGCTAGTAAGCTGCATGGGCCTGCCCCTGACTTGTACTGCCACTGGCATGACCTGGGAATAAATGACTCTCCCCCCTTCCTCCGTCAGTTTTCAGCTATATTAGTGCCCAGTGAGCTGGCCATGCTGGTCACCAGGTTGTTATTCCTAGTCCAAAGGAGAGAGCTAAGCAGGGTGATCTAAGGCAATGCCAGAATATCCCTTTCAGTCATGGGCCTCAACTGGATCAACTACAACCAGCTGTAAAGAGCCATCCTCTTATGTCTGGTGTCTGTCTCGTTGCAAAGGGTTTCTTCCTCTTGTGGAAAAACTACAGCACGTACTCTGTACGGTAGCGATGTGCCTGATCTAACGGGCTCTTTCAGCTGCCTGTAATTGCCTTGTAACCACCAGAGTAGATATTGGTGTATTTAACCACTTCAGTGAGGCAATGGTTTAGAGGTAATTCATCTGCAATATTTGTCTTCTAAGGACTATATAACATCTACTTTAACGAGATGAATGCTCTTGATTTTGTAATAACAGCGTAGTGTATCCCCGTGGAATATAAACTCTCCTGCTGTTTTACTAGCTGTTCATTTGGGAGTGGATGAATGAGTTGCACGGCAGCAATGTAAATCCCCAATGTCACATTATTGTCCTTTTTCTTCACGGAATCCAACTTTTGTTGTAATCATGGAGACTACTGTTATTGTGCGCATTTACCATTTTAAAAGTGGGGTCTTTTCAGCAGTCTGGGAATTCCTTTTTATAAAGTTTTGTTCTTCTTTAGTAGGATGGTTTCATTCTGTCAGATACTGAAATACAAATGTTCCAATATTGTTATGGTGTTATACTGTAGTTAAATTTTTATTTACTAAAATACCTCTGCATGTGATAGATCCTAACAGTTTCACTGGTTGTGTATCAGAGTTCACTGTAGCCTGGATTTTTTGTTTTACTGGGCATCAAAGCAGGTTTTCTCTATAGAACTCTGAGCAACTGGAAGGACTTAGTAGGATTTTTCTTCAACATGAAATCTCTTGAGAAGGACAAAACTTTGGACCTCAGTGAAAATCAAGATTTAACGTTCAATTGATTCACTCAGAGACAGGATACTAAGTTGACTGGATTGTCTGGAAAGTTTGTATTACAGCAGTATGAAAAGTAGAATTTAATTGGCTAATCTATCATTTTGCATGAAGAGACAGGGAAGTTTTCCTTAAACGAAAACAGCAATTAAGAGAGACAAATTTTATGAATGTACTAGGCCTCACTATACTCCCTTGTTACATTTAATGGGTTTGAAATGACCTTAGCGATCTCACTGCTTCCTCAATTATTCCTTTCTTTTTTTAAACTTACAGTAATTACAGCTCAGCTATGATCTACTTCCATTATTCTACTCAGCTTTTAATATTATAAAATGAGCTGATGTGCTGTTTTATTGACACAAAGATTATAGAGTTTCATGAACAGATTTATGCCCAGTTTATTTGTTTATACTTAAAAGCAAAGACCAAAACTTTACTTATAGGAAAGAGGCAGAGAGTGGGCCAAATGTTATTTTAAAAGCTTTAATTTCACATACCAATAAGGATTCTGATTTTTCAGCATAGCTAATGGATAATGCTTATAATGGTAAGTTTGGCTGATAGGTTGGGTTGTAGATATAACAAGCATATTATATATCTGATCTAACTTTGCTGCTTTTTCTTTCTACTAGCCTCCAAACCTATTGCAAAACAGTAAAGTGTGGATAAAAAGTAGTGGAGTCTTTTAGTCCCAACTTCAGGTTGAGTCAATACTAAGGCTTGTGGTACAGAGTGAGTAAACTGAGGCAATTCACTTCTAATAGTGAGTGGATATTCTAGAAGGTTGATAGGGAAAATGCAATTTCATTCTTCGTAAACTCAGAAGTTAACATTTTAGTTAGCTTGATGGTGGCAAGCTTCTGCAGAACAACGCTTCAGGAATGTTGTTTCTGAATTGACAGGGAAATTCCTGATATTGAAGTTTATTGTACTCATTCGAATAGCATCACTTCTATTCTTTGGAAAGTTCCAGACTTTTAAGGAGGATAGAAAACTTTGCACTGTAAGAAAAAATAACTTTTTTTTTTTTCAGAAAGAAAATAAAAGTAATTTATTTTATAATTAAATAGTAATTTATAAATTATTAAAAATAAAATTGAGCTTGAAAGCTTGGTGCAGAGTCTTTTGACTCAGCTGTAATTCCCAATTTCAAGAAGTCTATGGAAGTGGGGGCTTGTGAACTCCGTTGACAAGAACCTGATGTGCTTGGCATTGTTGGGTCCAAGGCGGTCATTGTGCTAGAAGCACTTCTGTAGCAAACATCTGAGCTTTCCAGCAGCCCCTTAGGAAAGCTGATGAAATGCTAGACTTAGTTCTGTCAGTATGCTGCATATATTTTGCTAGTAATTCCTCAAAGCCTTAAAGTATGTTAATGTGTCCGTGAACTGGTATTTTTCCACTGGAACCTATTAATCTGGAGAATTCTTTGTAAGTCATAATACTCAGTACTTATTCAGCCCTTTCCATAGCTGTACCTCGCTGGTCACTGCCATTGTTTGAGAAGAAGCCTGCAGCAATTGTAAGGAAGACCTTGCCTTCAAGTGTTAAAAGGTTTTGTTTCAGGAGGTGAAGAATTTACTTTATATGTTTGATCTTGCAGGAATTCTTCAGTGGGTCAAGCTGATAGATAACTTTGAAGCTGAGTATGAGTATGTCACCAATGAGGGAACAGTGTTCACTTTCAAGACAAACCGCCATTCTCCAAATTACCGGTTAATCAACATTGACTTCAGTGACCCAGAGGAATCCAAATGGAAAGTTCTCGTCCCTGAACATGAAAGAGATGTTCTAGGTAAGAGTTCATGTCACTTTCTATTCTGCTTTTTTCAAAGTAATTCAGTAGTTAGTCTACTAAATGATCTTGTACAGACCTTTATTTTTTTTTCCTGTGTTTAAACTTTGTTTAGGATTTGTGATTAAAAGATTTGCTGAGGCTTAAAAGATCCAGGATCTGTTTCTGTCTCTCTCTCTCTCACGTCCTGTGTGGCCATAGTGGAGTTGCTTCATCTGTCCTTGTTTTAGTTCTGTGTTTGTAGGAAATGAGGGGAAGGTATTTTCCTGCTTCACATCAGCGTAGTAAACATTTACTAGACAGTCAGAGGTTACAGTAAGAGGGGCTTTGTAAGCAGAAAGTAGGGAAGAGCAAATCTGACAGTAGTGCAGCACACTATCAACAGCGTTGGTCAGAGTTTGAGACAGGATTTTCTTTTGTTCCTGGGATACAAGGGTTAGACAACACTTGAAAAAAGACCTCAAGAAAGCTGAAGGGCATGGAATTATCTAAGTATAAAAGCAAGTTCAAAACATAAATCTTTGGGTTTGATGTAATTAAAATGAAGGTGTATTTTTTTTTTAAATCCTATCATTTTTGAGAAATTCCATTAAGACTTAGAATTAGTTTCCAATAATACAGAAAAAACTCCTGAGCTGTTTTTGACAGATGTTTTGTGTACATTTAAGTAGTCAGTTCTCCATACAATACAAAATAAAATTATTATTTATCGAAGAAGCATAATATAGTTATTCAAAAATACTTTTTTTTTAATTAATCCATCTTTATACAAATTCAATCATGTTTGTTACTTTTTCAGTGAAGAGCTGCTTTGTAGAAGGAGTAGAATTCTCTGTGAGTGATTGATTTGTGTGTATTGAGTAAATTCTGTCTTTCCACACTAAAACAAACCTATTTGACTACTCTTTCAAATTCCTCTTAACATCTTGCTTTTCAAGACACCTTAAAAAAAAAAAAATCAATCTTAATTTCTGCCTGCATTTCACAATGTATCCCACATGATTTCTGCCACAGCGGAGATAAGGTATGTCCCCAGTGTGACATAAGTGGTGGCTCTGAGCATGCCCAGAATTGTAGTGACATTGCAAACAGCTGGGGTCTAGACTATTACAAGAATTTTCGTAAACACAGAAGTAGCAGAATAGAGCTTAGTGAGACACATACCTTTTTCTTATGATTGTGAACTCTTTGAATCGGGAACCACCTGCATCTTAAATCTCTCAGGTCCTAAGCAGAGAATAAGTAATAGGCGTAAGTGAAAAATTGTTTCCAAGTCTTAATTTCTGATTCTGTGCAAATTTGCCGACAGTCTGTGAAGCCATGCTTAAGTTATGAGGAACAGCAATTTATAAAGTGGAGCCAAGTTGAAGAATTGACTTGGAGATGGGGACTGTCCAAATGCAATGGGGCAGAAACACGTGATTGACGTGAAATGTGGTTACCGTGTGTGGATTTACCTGAGATGTGGTCTAGGCAGCTGAAGGAGCTTTGACCAGTGGCTGTATAAGCACTGGCTCTACAGTCCTTCCCAGTAAGAAAAAGGCCACATCTGCTCTTCACTACAGTGCATATTTGGCTCAACTCAATTTTGTTTTCATTTTAAAGGCAAAATTGTTCCGAGTTCATGTTTGTGCACATGAAAAAAAAATTTAATGCATGCAACACTCCTTTGATGGATTATACATGACAGCTTTGACTATACAAACATAACAAGAACTGCATTTAGAAAATTGAAAGTTCAGATATATGGGTTTGTTGAGGGCACTGGCCTTCAGACTGTAAACACAACAGGCATTTAGCACTTGAACACTTGAAGGCAAACATAATCTGTCATATAAAACCATCAGAGTGACTTTCAGGAGTCTATTGTGTGTCATTAAGCTTCTGCTGTATCTGAATGTGAAGCCGGAGTAGGCAATCATATGTTCACTTCTTTCTCTAGCTTTTTGGAGTGGTACGTAAAAATTGGATTAAGTTAACAAATTAAAGTGTCTCCATAAGAAGATGAGTTATAAATAGATCTTAGCACTACAGTAAACTAAGCTTAAATTGTTCAGTTGCTTCTTTGTGGCAGACACCTGCAAATTAGTGTTGTACCGTCAGCACCAAGATAAGGGAGTTCTATAAAGTTCAGAAGGTTGTAGCCCTGAATAAATAACCCGCTCATTCATTTGATTAAGTCAGCAAGCAAGCCAGTTTCTATGTCATGTTGTTTTAATCATTCCAAGATTTGGTTTAGAAAGACATAATTATAACAGAAGGCAGTTAATACTTCATTGTCTTGAAAACCTTGCAGTCAAGTGAATTCGATTTTGTATGATCCAGAGATGACAATGTAATGAAACGCCCTCTGAAAAAGCTAGGACAGCAGTGATTCAAAGGGCAAATGAGTTGCTGCTTGTCCAATTTTACATATGTGTGAGAGTGACACTTTACCCAGATGTAATTAGCTGTATTAGAATTTCTGTGTAAACATTACAGTTATTTGCACTCTAGTCACAGATGTTTTTTACTAGGACATGTAGATGCTTAGCTCAAAAGTCTCCTGCTCTGGTGTCGTCTGCTTTTGGTAGCCTTCTTAATTTCTATGTGTTAACTTAGATTCAGTTTTATAAAAGCTGCACCATGCACATACAGAAGTAGATTTATTTATGAATAATAAATTCAGGATTAAGAATTATGAAGCTCTGCCAGTGTCCATCAATGTCAAAAAGAAATTCCACAAAGTATCATAATGCATTCTTAGGGAAGATGCTATAGCCAATATAATCTAACCAAGAAATAAACATACGTGCCTACAACACGGTGTGAATGTCATTTGGTTTCTCCAACATATTCTTCAAGGTGGACTTTTTTATTGGCTTTTACCTTTTTGTTTTCAGTACTGTTTATAAATGAGCTACTTTGGGAAATACAGGGAAAAAACCCAAACATATTCCTGCAATCAGGGATTGTACACGCACCTCATTTTACAGCTCTCAGCAGGGATTTCACACAGAGTTGAGGTAAATTTAGATCTCTACTCTATGAGCTGAGCGGAAGAAATAAATGATAGCTATTTTAAAATTAAATTAAAGGAGGGGCGGCTCAGAACATACTGGAGCGTGATGGAGACTCATTCCTCTCTTTGGAGTTTGTTTATAAAGTGTTACTTTTATCAGGGAGTCTAAAATAGAACCATAGGAGAGATTCAGATGTAGCGTTGAATGAGTGGTTTAAATGAGCACATAGCTGCACGTGGGTGTGCGAATTAGTTAAAAGGTAACTGTGAAACCCTAAACACAGACTGATCATTACAGACACTGTGTCCCTGGTTGTAAGGCATAGGATAAATCTGCTGTCTTTAGAAGGTTAAATAATTAATTCTGAGAACAGTGACTCCACGCAAAAGTGTCCAATACTGGTGGTGCAGGGCAACTGCAGAGTAGCAGTTATATCCAGCCCTATATTTGCGGCAATGAAAAGGAAAACAGAATAGATCTCCTGAGTAAGGAGAACTAAGACATAGTCCTGAATGTGTCATAGATTATGTGAGTGATCTTGAGCAATTCCTTGAATCTCAGTTGATCATTTAACAAGCAAGGGCAAAGCTAGCAATGCTCCTTGTGCATATCTGCACATCTAAACTCAGTGCATGTAAAATGCTTCCCTTCCCTCAGCTAGAATGTGCACTCCAAGTAAAAAGTAGTAAATAGTATTTTTCTTCATACCTTTAACCTGCTAGCTAATTCATAAAAGCTTAAGAGTTTGGGGAGGGAAGTTACTGCAAATAAACTGTTGCCGTACTCTGGCACTGTGACACAGATTTCTAGCTGTGTTTTTACAAATTTTAATTCTAAAGCCAGATTTTGGGTCACTGTCCTATTCACGCCTGAAGTATAGCATGAAACTTAATTTGAAAAGTCCCAAGCATTCTCTCAGATTTTATTTAATTCTTTTGAATGTAGCTTAGACTGGAAAATACAGTGTGGAGACAAGATACTGAGCAACCACCCAGAATCATGAAATGCATTGTTGAGATAGGGTTATCTTTTGGCACTATAGTGAAACCAGGAGGGAAAGTTTGTAATGAATACCACGAAATAGTTGATCCTGAATGACAAAGATGTCCATGGGTGTGAGTAATCCCTCATGTGCATCCTGGTCATCAGGAAGCCTGTGTGCTCCGTTACCCTGTGGTGTTTTTCAGAGTAACTGTAGGCGGTTGGGAGTTTTGCTTGGGAAGCAATTGTGTGTCCTGTTTGTATGACTGTTCCGAGGAGCAGTCGTGTGACCTTCTGTGTGTAGCCCAGAGGAAGCACTCTGCGGAGATGGCTATTGCAGAAGTGTGGCAGAGAGGAGGAAATTGGCTGCAACACAAATGACTGATTGATAAGCTTCTACTCTGAAATGTGGAGGGGGTGGGGGGAACAAAACCCGGCATGTGGCTTAGCTCCAGTGTTTCCCACCAGCAAAAAAGCACCTCCTAGGTAGGATCTGGCCAAGCTAGATACAGTCCCTCCATCACTGGGGACATGGGGAAAGGATGTGGTCCAGATGTATGTCCCTGACTGAAAGTTTTATTCTGCTCCCCTAGTATGGCTTTTGTGGCTGTGTTTAACTCTGTTTACCATGGAAAACCTGCATCAGCCACAGATGACTAAGGCCTGTAGGTTAGTTAAGGAAGCACGGCTCCTGTTGTTTGTAGCTTCTGAAGAGTTTCCCCCCTCCGCCCCGTTTGTGTGTCTCATACTGAGGCAATGTGAGGTAGACAATTTTTGTTTTGTTGGAATTGGTTGGAGCTTTTCCATTAGCTTAAACATGGCAGGCTGTCACTGAGGATGGTGTCTCATAGAGAAGACATATGCCTTTTCATATGTTGTGAGGGCTTTTCAACATTTACTCACATGTTTCAGAATTATTCATGTTTTATTCTGTAAATTGCTAATACTTTGCTTGCAAGTCTACCCATAAGTAGCCTTGAGTGATATTTATGGGTCATTTTAATTGAGATCAGCATGGATCCTGTCTGTCAACAGAGACATTGAAGTTTATGGTCGCTGTCTGTAATGACCAAAGAAACCAAAATGACCTTCTAGGTCTATTTTCCAGCTGAAACTTTAACAGTCCATTAAAACATATTCATTATTGGTTGAGTGGACACACGAGCACGTTGTACAGCAAGTAACTCAGCAGTTTCTGCTGAAGGCTTATGGCCACCTAGCTCTTCTATCTTGGCATATTCTTCTCCATCAGCATTTCAGCCTGCATCTGTCAAAGCATGTTTGTACAGTTGGACACTTAACATGCTGTAGCTGCTGCTGCAGAAATGAAATGTCAGAAGTATCATAAGTAATTAGGGTTAGCGGTACAGATGTTTGGGTGAGGATTCAGCCTTTTTTGTTCCTGAAACTATTTCAAAATTTGTTCATAGCAACATTGTGGGTGCTAAGTTACTGGTATGCCTTTACTACAAATGAAAACTGTCACAATGAAAGAGCTTTTGGAAAGTAGCAGTGTATGAATTTCTGAAACGTTGAACTAGACCATTTGTTCTAGAGATGATTGAGCTCAGTTTTCTAGGCCTTATGAAGAAGTTTAATTCCTCTAGCCCAAATTTAGCTATTGAAGAATTGTGTGCAACCTATTGTAGTCATCAAGGTGGCCACTGTTGTCATCTGAGAGTAATGGGCAGTACCAAGGAGAATTCTTCACACCTGCTTTCAGTACCTCAGAGTGCCTCCAAGTATGTCCATCTCTGACGCCTGAGCCAAGAGACTCAGGCTGGAAAAGGCAACCTCTGCATGTTTATTGTTTAGTAAAATAAATCCTTTGCCTGATGCATATTCTAAGCAGTGGATTGTAAGCATGCTGTAGAACAATTGATGAATTTATGTGTAACTGTGAGAATAACTGCTCTGTTCATTGGTATTAACTGAAAATAAACCAACCTTATACATTTGGAGAGGTCTCGGATGGTTTGCTTTTCTAAAAAAACATTTGTGTGAGTGAAACTGCTCAGCGAGCAATTCACAGTATCCCAGAACAGGGTATCCAGAATAATTGGGTGAACGGTATTCTAAAGATGCTTATTTCTGCCCATTGTCTGTAAAGGGAGCCTACAGCACTGGTGTCAGGCTTAGCTTTTAGACATGCAAAGTTTGCAAGCACACAATCCTAAAAGCTTCCAGGAAGGAGAGGCATGCAGGACGCGTTCTGCAAAGCATGAGCAGAACCAAGGAGGCTGACCGCTGGTGCAACAATCTCGACAGTATTTCTGTTCTCAGTGCCGAGCATGGGAATAACAGAGACTCAGCTTGTAGCTTGCAGTCAAGAAATAGCTCTTGTTAATAATTCAGCATTGTTTTAGCTTGCTGTGTATATAAATGTTGGTTCTTACTGTCTTTTTTTTTCTTCTGTTCTTTCAAGTCTGCTTCAATGTTTTGCTCTGTTTTAATTTTTGCATTTCTTTGTAGCTTCAGTTACTGTAAGTTTGCGAGTCAGTTAGCAATGCACTGAAACCAGTTATAATACAGGTATTATACGTGGAAGCTGTATTCCTAAATCTCTTGGAATGTTTTAAAAGCATTTTGTGTTGTCTTCTCATCTGTTGTCTTCACCTTACTGAGAGCATCTAATCTGTAAACCAAAGGGGCAATGGAGAATTAATGTTGTTGCTTCCTAGGTAAATTCTTCACGAGCAGGAATCTTCTCCACATAAGCCAGCAGCCTTACCCCTGGGCAACTGAATCTTTTTAATAAAAGAATAATATATCTTCATAATATTTAAATCAAAATATTAACATACTTCGACTTTTAATGAAAACATCCATTAAACTGCAGTGCTTCATCAAATGATTAGTGAGGAATTAAGGATTATCATAATTTAATTTTAAAATAAAGATTGCTTAAGTAGTATTTTTCCTAAAGCAAAACTACTATTATATACATTTGAAGTTGATATGAGAGTGTCTATAATCCATTTTGTGAAACTAAGGTCAGGAAATTTTGAGAAAAAAACTTTTTTGACATTTTAATTACAAATGTTACTGAGAATACCAAAGTAGCTCATGGGATCTTGTACTTGTTGCAGAGCAGTTAATTCTACAGGCAAAAATGGTGTGTTACTGTAGGGATGCTATTTTTAAAAAAATCATATTTTGTGTTAATAAAGCAGTTGTACATGTGAATGTTGGCAGATTTGTGCAATGATAATGTAATAAATATTTTAAATGACTTCATATTCTCCTTGTTCATATAACCAAGAATGACTCTATATTTCAAACTCTGTAATTTGATATAACAGTTAAACTTACAGTTTATTCTATTCTCTGGCCTCACTTAAGAAATTTAAGTCACTCCAGAGCTAAAATTTCACATCAGTTGCTAATTTATAAACAGTGTTATGTTGTGCTGTATCTTGTTCTTTCAAGTCGTGGCTTCACAGTTGAAATTCAAATTAGTGTTGTACTCAGGGGCTTTGGTTCAAAAATTCCCAGATTTAGGCTAGAAGCTCATGAGGGAGTTAGAAAGTCTAGGGGGAGAAATATCAGTGGTAGTCTTTGGGAAGAGGGAAGTAGTAAAGCTCTGTTTTGGTGTTTATGTAACATAAATTCATATGGCTGGGAAGTCAGACTGGTGTTAACTTTCACTGATCCTTCGGGAACAAGCTAAAAGGAAAGTAGACCCTGTGGAGCTATTAGGATTTGAAGGTCTTCGTGACAGACCCGAACTGTATCTGAAAACAGGGACTGTTAAAGAAACTAATTATAAATTTGCTCAAATAATGAGTTTTGGCCTTCAGTTCAGAAAGCTTGTTACCCTTAATGGAAGTGGTGCATGATATAATTTTGAACTTTTGTTCTGAAACCTGAATGTGCAAAGATGCATTTATAAGACTGTTTTCAGTACAACTCCATGAATTAAAATTATTTTGTTCTATAGGGCTTCAGGGAAACTGGAAAGAACTGTTAAAAATGAATAACATAAAATAGCGTCAAACAAATTCTGTCAATTTTGCCTTGCTTCTGTATGGCTTTTTTTCCTATATTTTTTCCTCCAATGTTGGTATTTTAAATTCCGTCTCTCACAATGCTACTGATTTTTCTTGCTTGTTTGATTCCATCTTTTCGGTTTTTTTTGCTTCCAGCAGATAAGAGAAGGCATTGTCCAATGCTGGTACCTTGCCCATGATTTAGGTTTCCAGTCTGACTTGTCAGGGGAGAAATTGCACATACAGAGTTGGAAGAGGACAGGAATTGTCACCTCACCTAATCCTACAAACAAAAAAAAGATCCCTTATTCCCTCCTTCCAGTTATTTTTTCTTTACTTTTAACGTTGTTTGTATTTTGTCTAGTTTGTATTTGAATCGTGAATTAATAAGAAGTTGAAATACTTTTGCTGTGAAGTAGGATAATCTGTTTCTTAAATGACGGAAATACTAAGAAGTTTAAGAGTTTTCAATCTTTTCTGCCTGCATGAGCAAAAATAAATAGATTTGTCACTAAAGATCTAAAGCCAATGACACAGAAGAGAGTATCTCATGTAATATATTCTGAGTAAACTGGTGCCCTAAAGAGTTTCTGGACTTCACAGGATATAAAGATAGGGATTTAAGTGAGCTGGTCAGTAGAATTGCAGGGATTTTTGTAGAAATTGCCAGCCTTGACTTTTTTATTTTAGTCTGTTTGGTTTTTCCAAAGTACGATTTTAAAAAATCAGCATTCTGTGAAAATGTTCGCAGATCTGTGGGTTTTTCTTTTATTTAACTGCTCCGAGGAACAAAGTCAGAATGTGAAAGGTTCTGTGAAGCAGATGCTCTCATTCCTGGACAACTGCAGAGCCGAGGTGGGCAGCTCTGCAGGGATCCAGGGCTGCAAGGAGAGGCCGAAAGGAAGGGAACCTCTGCAGAGTGCTTTGGTCCTGGGGCCTTTTGCCAAATTGAGTTCGCTGTGCTGTATGCTGCTGTAGAGTCTCAAGATTGCTGTTTAACAACATTAGCTCCTTGAATAAACTGAATATTTAGTCAATAAAACCAATATGAGTAGTAACCTCTAGGTTCTCTTCTTTAATGTGCAATACAGGATTACATGTCTTTTTGTTCTTGTTAGTTTATCTTGAGTCTAAATCATAATGACTGTTTTGATTTTCATGCATTTCTGTAAGTATTGCTGGCAAAGAGTAATGTTTTACTTGGGTTTTGCATTGAAATATGTGATATTTAAGAGCAGTATTGATGTATAAGCACTCCAAATACATAAGCATCTTGGTTAAACAATTCTTTATTCCTGTGTTTGCATAAATTACCTTCAAGCAGCATGGCTAATGTGTTTACAAAGAACATCAGTCTTTACTTTTGGATTCATTTTTGTGTTTCAGAAGACAGGAGACTTCTAAAGATTTTAGAGTTAAATTCAATGCATTTCAGAAATTTTGGTGGATATATTTATGTATGCTAAAGAATTCTAGGATCAGACTATGTCTGAGTGTTTCTGTCTTACAATTTTTTTTTTTTTACTGTATTTTCTGTGGCTTTGTTTTTCTTTTCCATACTCTGCAGAATGGGTTGCTTGTGTGAGGTCCAACTTCCTGGTTTTGTGCTATCTGCATGACGTGAAGAATATCCTACAACTTCATGATCTAGCTACTGGTGCACATCTCAAGACTTTCCCACTAGAGGTTGGCAGTATTGTGGGATATAGTGGCCAAAAGAAGGACACAGAAATATTCTATCAGTTTACTTCCTTTTTATCTCCAGGTAAGATTGTTTTTTCCCTTAGTTATTGTTTCTTTTCCTGGGAACATCATCTTTCTCATTTTCTGTTGTTTAGTAGTTATTAGGTATGTCTAAGATGTAGTGAGTAGTGGTGGTGCACTTCAAAATGTACCAGCCCTTGATCCATGAAGCCTAAATAATATGCGTACTAATATCTGAGACACCTGCATCGAGAAATTACTCAAGACTGGTTTGTACTAGAGATGAAACTGTAGCATTGTCACAGCTCTTGCTTCATACAGCAATATACAAGTTTACAAATTCTGTTGAAGACAGTTGTTAATATAAAACTGATTTTCATCAGTTTTGAAGAACATTAATAAAAATCACAAAAATTCTTTCTCTGACAGCTTTGTGATTCATTTATGCATAGCCTCATTAGAGCATCCTTACTATCGGTCCTTACAGCACTTGGTGGTGTTGGATTGCTGTAGGAATCCTCCTTGTACAATCCTGCAAAGCCAGAGCTGTGCAAAGTGTTGTGTTATACGTGTGTGGCACACCAATAAGTATTTCAGGATTTTGATTAGGAAAGGAGTTTCTATGCAATTGTCAAGCTAGTATATGACAAGAAAATGTATTTACTGATTTTCTGGTGGGTTTTCTTTTTTTTTTTTTTTTTTTTTTCTTTATGGCCCAAACAATCAATAGCTAATACAGGACAGTATTCAAATATGGAGAGGGGAGATAGGCTCCGGAATCTTTATCTTCTTCCAGGATTGTGAGTGATCATGAATCATAAGATGATCAAAAATGTTCTTATAGCATCTGATGTATAGTTTTGCTCTGTTTTAGTTGGAGCAGAGCCACATTGCAAAATGACTCTCTAATAGTTTTGATAGGATTGCTGGTTCTGCTAGAAAGGATTGTGTCAAATTGTCAAAATTATGTTTCAAGCTTAGCAGATAAGAAGTGTGATGAATTTCCTATTATTATCTTACTGTTCACGTAACCAGAAGTAAGATATGTTTCCAGTTCCTTTTTTAAGCAAACTTTTAATCAACACTCAGATCATTGCAGCCGTTGCGTCTGGGAAGGAGCTTGAGAACACTCTTGCTTTTACCTCTAACTTCATCCTAACTTAGTGGTTCAGATTGTTCACTTGCTCACATGCCACCTCCCGGGCCAAAAGTTGCCAGTCTTAAAAACCTGTACCTTTCATCTCATCTGAGCCAGCAGAGTCTCTGCAGCTGCTAAACATGAGGAGAGAAAGAGCCTGGAAATATGTTTTTGCTGGTTGACTGGCAAGCCAGGGGCTATGACTGCTCTCACTGCCTGCTGGTTGCTTAGGCAGATCTTTTTTTTTTCATCCATGTGCATGGCATCTACAAAGAATTCACCGTAGCATAGCTCTGTTCACTGGGGCAGAACAACTTGTAATCTAGAAGACAGTGGAAGGGAAGAAATAGAGGTAGAATGTATAGGAATAAGGACAGGGTAAGGAAAGCAGACCAGAGAGGTAATTTTTAGGTAGATGTGTGGATATTTTTTAGTTTGCATGCAGCCTCCATGTGCCTTATCAGTAGAATAACCAGACAAAAGGTACAACAGGGATGGTCCTTGGTTAACCTAGATCTTCCTACTTTACTGTTAGAAATCAATACAATTTGCACTTGTATTAAGTTGAACTATTTTTTTTTTCTAATGAGAAACAAATTAACATGCTGATGTTTAATATCTACAGCAAAAGTGATAGTAAACATATATATGAAATAATGAATAAAGGACTTCTAAAACCATAGATGCTGATACCATAAAAGTAATTTTTGCTGTTCCCTGAAAAATATGGTTATCCCTGCTATGCACTCCAGTCAGACGCTTAGGTAAGCACTCCAGTGTTTCATTTATTTAACACCTAGCAAAAGAGTGCAGGCCCCAGCACTAGTATGTTTTTGGATATTAACTGCCGTGCCACTAAAAATAGAACAGAACAAGAGATGCACTACCAGGGGTTCAATTGCCTGTTACTGTAATGTTAGGTTGATTGACTCCTGAAATGTAGTCTGTGACCGTGCTTATGCTTCATCATGTGGTGTCCTGCTGTGCAGCTATTCTGCCTTCTCTGTGTGTTATGTTTGCCGATACGTTATTCAGTTTGGGCAGCTGTATATATCCTAAGTGACTGCTCTGCCTGTGACAACCTGGTGTGCCTTTTGTGCTTTCACATCACCTTCTGGATCCTAATCTTTAAGGGAAACGTTGCTTTAATGCATGTTTGTACCTGTCACCCTGCATTGCTAGTCATTTTGTGACAAATTAAGAAAAAATAATTCCCAGTAGATTAGAATAGTCCTACTTTTATTCCCATACTAATTCACCATTAGGGAAAGAAGCTTTATCAGTTATTAGAAAAGTAGGTTTTAATCTGTCTTCCTTTGCCAATCTATATCTTGGATTTTCCACAGTCTATAAAAGTGATTTAATGAGGCATTTTCCTTAGATATATTTCCTCATTATATCATGTTTCAATATAATTTTTTATAGCTGTAACATCTGCAATCATTACTTCTGGTTTCCTGAGAGTATCTAAAATATACACAATACAGCAGTATTTCAATCAAGTCCTGTCCACCTTGGTTAATTTATTACTTTAAGGATCCCTGTAGAGGGCTTGTTGCCTTAAATTTCAGTGTTCTTTTCCCTAATACGTGTTGCTCGTTGTAAAGCAGAAAAACAAAGAATAATTAACATTGAGGTTAGTTTTATGTGTCATATGTATCTGTAGTATATCCGTGAATATTAGGATTTTGTAGTACATTTACCAGTGTGCAAACACGATAGTCACAAGGTATGGTACATGCTCAAATGTTGTTATGGTTGAATGAAAGGAAATGTGATTTATAGGCTAAATTGAAAATTCTCCTTGGCCAGTTACACATCTGTGCAGTGTCTAGATTGCTACAGTCTCTATGATTCTGCCTCTGCTGCAACCTAGAAGTTTTATACTGCTTATAGACATACATTTTCTCATGTACACAGTCTCTTGGAAATCGTTAGTGCAACTCAAGCAAGTGAAGTTGCCTTCAAACCTGCAGGATCAGGATGTAAAATAAACTATATGAGACCAAATTCTGTTCAGTTACATAGGTAACCTGTGCTAGTCTGCCACAATTTCAAGTGGATGCTCAGCTCTCTATTATTTGGGGATCCATTTTAATTGTAATTTTAAAATACTTTATTATACAAAGAAAAATGTTCACCTGAGTAGAATTCTTGATATATTTATTCTCAGTCTGGTGCCTCTAGAGGAGATATTTTTAAGTTGACTTTATACTTCTTTCTTCCAACATTGTCATTGTCAATAAGTGCTATGTAACTCTATGAAAACGAATCTTTGTTCCATTTTGCGTAACCCACTTTGGATACTTGACTTTGGGTGGTAAGAATTATTCTTTCTGTACAGAAAGCCTTTGGGCCCTTCTTAGATGAAGTGCATATATATATATGTATATGTGTGTTAAATTAGATGTTAACTGAAATAATGTCTGGAGCTGCTGTTTTTCACCCTGCTGAGTTACCTTTGCCATTCATTATTCTGTCACAGTGCCTAAGCTGGCATGCTTTTAATGATGGACATACTCTAAGCTGACAAACTTGCGCTCCCTTTTAGGTATTATATATCACTGTGATCTGACCAAAGAGGAACTGGAGCCAAGAGTTTTCCGGGAGGTGACTGTGAAAGGATTTGATCCTTCTGTTTACCAGACAATTCAGGTAATAAACATGCATCCTGCTCTCTTACTGTAATCAGTTATGCAAAAGTTTAACAAAATTGCACTTGGCTAAAAGTGAGAGTGCTTTGATTAGTTCCTGGGTTGCAGATCTGTGTGTGCTCTGGAGGAATTCCACTGAGTCTTGTTAGAGAGATTGGAGGATGCTGCTGCAGGTAACAAGGCAGACTCAATCCTCAGTCATCTTGCATTGTGAGGCAATATGTTCTCTAATTTTCTCCCATGTTATGATATTCTTTGATATTTGTTTTAACATCAAGCTGCTGCTTTCCCATGTTTGTGTATTTCTTCCACCAGGGCAATTTGACATGACTCCAGCAGGCAAGCATATCATAGGACAAGGCTTAAGAGGCACTGGACTCTTCCGTTCTCTCTGTATGCTACCTAGCACTATAGGGTCTGGGTCTGTAGAATATTGCTTCAGTACTTAACAAATAGTAGGTTAGCACTGCATTAATACTCTGTTTTAACTGTTTCCCAAGGTTCTAATGATTCATTGGGACTCCATGAATAAAGAATGAAAAGACAAACATATTTGTCCTATGTAGCGTAATTTCATGAAAAACAGGTGGTGTCAAAATATGCCTCCTGCCTCTTGAGACAGCAAGATTGCATGGATGGCTTATAAAGCCATCAAAGGCTCAAATTTCCTAAGAGGCTTTTTGCCTTGATAAAACAAAGGCCCTTAGATTTAAAAGTTTGCACAAGCAGAGTTAAAATTACAGACATAGATGATCTACAGACTGGTTCTCTGAGACGTGAACATGGAGAGAAATGAATGAGGTCTTTCCTAGCAAGGTCTACTGATGTTCAGTAAATTCCTGAGGAATCCAGAGAATAAAATCTTTGCTGATAAGTGTTTGGAGTCAACAAATATTGGCATATAACAAAGCAAGAAGTACAACAGGTTACTGATTTATAAAAATGTGAACTGCTTGTTAAATGGTCCCATTGTGATGATCTGCATTTCACTTTAGCCAAGTGAGATTAAGACATGTGGGAACCAGGAAGAGATTTATCTCACTTCAGAATCTGAAATCAGGACCAGTGTCAGCTGGTCTCCCAGAGCTTTCTTGGCAATCCCTAGAAGGCCATAAGCTGCATCTAATAACAAGCAGTGTGGCATAATCACAGCAGTGGAATGACTCGTGCTGATGATCCAGTGTCCGTTCTGAGAGTTTTACTTTGATTAGCTGTAGTCCTGTCCTGTGAACTGAATTTCCATTGCCAGATGAAGTGATTTTGGTGCACTCCTGGAGTGTATCAGCTACTTGATTTTTCATACAGGAGGAATCCAGTCTGCATATACTGAAACCTCTCTGCTGTGGGAAGTGAAAATGGTGAGATTTGCTTTAGAACCACACTTAGTTTTGAACCAAAATGCTGTGGTAGGTTCACCAAAGGCTCAGACAGGTATCTAAGTTTAGTATCATTGAGACTCCTTTGGAGGTACCTATTCTTCATATGGAAGTGAAGGCGTATTAGAATTAGCTGTTTAAAGGTTATAAAGTTAAGAGAAATTGCTCCTATGGAAAACAGTGTAAGGTACAGATTATATGGAACAGGTTCTGGAAAATACAGGGCTCTTTGTAGAGAGCTGCTTTGACCTCATAACAAGTATTGTGACTAAAAATACTATGCAAAATATACATTTTAAGTAATAGGTGATGTTTCCACTAAACATAAATTTGGTAAGTCCCTGATAAAATACTGTGCCCTGGTCAGGACTTTAAGGAAGAAATGGAACATCTAAAGAGAGTTCATAGAAATTTGTTGAAATAATTAGGAGTCTAGAAGAACAGTCATTATATTGTGATGCTTAGCATATTAATACCTGCAATTTATGGAAGAAATATTGGAGGATGGATTATTTTATATGTAGCGTTTTGCATCTGTAGAGTAAGAGTAACATAGAAGATTTTTATTTCTATAACAAAGATGTAACAGTGCCTAGAGTGGAACTTAAATAAGCTTAACTTGGAAAAAGGTGAAATCACCTAGGAGACAGTTAAGCAGCAGTGTGATAGCATGACTTGGAGTCTAAAAGGAGATTAGATATTTTTCTTAATCTTTAGTTTTGCATCTGGCACGTAAACGGGACAGATTCTTTAAAAGCATAAGGACAGTAGTGTGTGTGTATGAGGTGGTTGTAAACAGCCCCATCTGTTTGTCTTTACATCTCCAGACAGATATAAGTGTTGTAGAGGACAGTTTGCTGGAAATGTTCTCACAGAGAATGTGTTTTTACTGTTTCACTCAAATTTATTAAGGGACTTCCACAGAAAAACTTCAGGTCCTAGTGAGCAGAGAAATAAAACAGCATTCTCTTTAGGAAACAACTTGGTACAGTTATAATACTGCCATGAAACTCGAAGGATAATAATGGAACATAAATAACCATGTAATTAAAAGGGTTTAGAAGGGGTTGCCATAAATTAGAAATAATGTATTTTTCTAGTAAATCAAATTTTATGAAATGAATGTCTGGAAAAACAAAATCTCATTTTACATTTAAATCAATTATATGCTAAATTAAGGTAAAGTAGAACAGTAATACAAATAATTTCAAGGAGGAAGCATGCTGTTGGTATGCCCTTGGAAACCTTCCCTTTGTAAATGACTGGCAAAGCTTCACCGCTAGGCTGTAATGGGGTGGAAGGCAATGTCGCTGTTTCTGGTGTTCTCCTTACTCACTCTGCTCAGTACCAGCTCTAGAGAAATGTGACCTTTGTAGTTACACTGGGATCAATGCTTATAAAGAGCACCCTTGTCTCACCACTTATCCAGTTTTGCCTTTTATCAACAAATTATCTCCGTGTGGTGACATCTTGGAAGTTAGCTTCCCGTTTCATTCGGATCCATGGAGAAACATCAGCTGAGCTGTGAAAGAGGCTGTTTGTCAGGGTCAGGGCTGGAACTGCCTGGTCACCTCTGTAGTAAGTCAGACTGCCAGTGCTGCACACTTCTGCCAGACTCCAGTCCTCATTTCTGTTGTGTGGTCCCACTTGATGATGCTTCTGCATGGAGGACAGAAAAGGAGGTGGTAGCTTATCAAAGCAGTTTATAAATGATTGTCAACCTAGGTGATAGCCTTGCATAGCTGTTGCAAAACTTAGGCAACATTGCAGGGAATTGTGAAAGAAACTGAAAGTTAAGAATGCAGGAAATTATACTGAGAATAGGCAAAGATTGCTGATTACAGAAGAATGAACACCACTGTGGAATTTATTTCATAATTGTAATTTCCATCAGAATTACTAAGTAGTAAGGAATAATGTTGCTGGCTGTGTCCTCATCTGTGTCCTTAATGAAAGGCAGGTCTCCTGCCAAGGTCCTTCCTTTATTCTCATATACCTGAAGAAATACCTGCTAAGACTAGCAATCTTCCTAGCTTTGTCTGTGTAGCATTTATGAAACTTTAATGAGTTGCTGTTCTTTAGCAGTCTTTGAACATAACTGAGTTAAGAAGACTTGAACTGAAGTGTAAGGTGTCATGTGTATATGAAACCTGAATTAATGGCAATTGGAAAATGCCACAGTGCCTTTTTTTTTCTCTTTTGGATCCACTTTACAGTGTTTCATAGATGCTGTGCAATGCAAGTGTGGACCAGTGATAAAGTTCACTACACTAAGTAGATTTATGATAGAGGAGCTGCTTTGTAGTACCTGAGGTTAAGTCCTTACCCTTTGGCAGCCCAGAGTAAGAACAAATTTGTTAACTTGCCTTGCACTGAAGGGGAGAGCTGTTTCATCGTACCTGACATTTACACCAGGGTAAAAGCATGCACATAGGTTGTTGGCTCTGTGTCCTGCAAGGACATAGTCTAACTTACTGTGCAGTAGCTTGTGCATATGCCCTTCCCTTGAAAGACTCTGTGTGACCTTCCTGAAGGAGTTAGACTGATTTAAAATGCTTGCCACACATCAAAAATTTATCCTGGTTACTTTTGTTAAATGTTATATTAAGTTGCATTAATAACCTTTCCTCTGCCAAACACTTCTTGAAATTTGCCTTTGCTTCCCTCCACGCTTCCATCCATCACAATGACAAACTTTTTCAGGAAATAGCCTGGGGTGGGTTTTACAGGAGGAAAAAACACATTTTCAGTAACTTAAAAACGGCACTTGCCATAAGCTGTTTACTGCATAAATAACTCAACTGCTGCTTTAAATAAAAAGCCTTTATTTTATCTTTAGAAAGTTGACAACTAAGTTCTTGTATGCCTGTCCATATTAACACCTCACAAGGACACTTAATTATGGATAAGCAGTCTTCTGGCCAGCCTTACAACTCACCATCTTTTAGGCTGATATGCAGGATTGTAAGTGTTAAAAATACAACAATAAAAATGTTGTTTGGCTCCTTTTGCAATTCTTTGAATACCTTCCAGTACTGTCCTTAAAATAGTTTGAGATGAACCAAAAATAGATGTTGCTATTGACAGATGCACTTTGGATTAGCTTGTGCAGAAGAATGATGAAATTCATAACACAACTTTGTTTTACAACTTAGTTTGATTTAAAAGCAGCTGCTGTTTAGATACTGTTGCGGAGATGAAAGAAGGACAACTCTTAAAAAGGATATTTATTTTCTTGGGTCTGTGATTAATTTCCTCCTCTTGCAGAAATTATTTTTATAGGTGAAATAATTTTCATTAAAGTTTATTCTTTTATTGTTCAGTCTTTCATGTCCATCTTCAAGCCCTTACAGGACTGATTTCAAGTTATGAGTCATTAATAGGGAAAATTTGTCTACAGTCATTCTAACTCCTAGCGGAACTTGACACCGTACAGTTTGGCACAGTGGTTAATCTCTGTTTCAGGAAAGTGCAATGCTGAGAGAAGATGAGTCAGGCTTGAGGTTGATTAGCAGAGTTTTGGGAGAAACTTGTGCACAGCACCTGCCCACGCTATTCCTGGATCTCACCGTTGCTGGTGGTGTCATTCCATGAGGATTAGATTCCTCATTAAAATAAAAAGTAACAGCAGACAGCAGAGGAAAGCAGCATCCTCTGAAAGTTGTAGTAAGGCCTGCTTAGCAGTGCAAGATCTGATACTGTCACTCTTTTTTCAGTGTGGATATAGAGATGGTCTTACAGTTGTTTCTTTCCCTTATCTGAGTATTTATGAATAGAACACTGGAGTTCAAGAGAAATTCAGTAGCTCTGAATTTATCTCTGTTGAGAAAAAGCGGTCCCATACCAGAGAAGCATGTACTTTTTACATTGATTCTGAGCAGAGACAAAGGGTTCTCCCCTTTTTTTTCAGGGGAATAAGTTGGTCTGGCATCCTTTTCTTCCCCCTCCTGAGGATTCAGCAGAGCCAAAAGGGGATTGATTTTTGAGGAGGTGGACTTTGTTGCTTCTAACAGTATTTGGGGTTTGAATCCTGCCTTGATGTCATGGGATGGGAGGGTAGAACTAATACTTGGGGAAAACGAGTTGCTTATTGGGTGTTTTAAATTTATTTATTTTATTCCTTTTATTTCCTTGTGGTTTCATATTGCAGTGAGGAGAGGGTGAAGAAATATTGGTGGGGATGGGGTGGCAGGCAGAATGTGAAGACATACACCAGTTTCAGTGCTGCCACAGTGTGGCAGACACCTGCCCACTTGCAGGGGGGAAATGAGCTTTGAGCTGCTTCTGTCAGCTCCCAGGGAGAAGACTGAAGTCTTCAGTTCTGATCTCTGCCAGTGTTTTGGCAATGGCTGTGGTTTTGGCACCAAGACAACAATCTCGTTCTGGAGGACATCAACAAAATCAAAGTGACAACTGTGGCAGTATTGGCTGTTTGCCAATGTGAATTTAGCGTCTTACGCCTTTGGTGTGCAGTTGTCACAAGCACCACTTTAATCTGCCATTACCTCTTCTAATTGCAGGTCAGTGAAGAAATACTAACTGCAAATGTAGTCCTCTAGTTTTAAGGCTCTGTATTTCCTGAAAGCCAAGAGATTGTGTGTTAAATGTGTTACGTATTTGCAGCCAAAGTACGCTCAATTTTAAGGGGGAAATTTGTTAGTGTTGAAGAACTTTGTCTAGAAGGGTATCAAGTGAAGGATTTCCCATAATGACCTTACATGCTCTTGAACTTTGAAATCCTTGTCCCTCAGCAGAGGAGTAGTAGTTGGCTCTACACCCATTATATTTAAGCAGCTCTATCCAATGTACTTCAGATAATTCACACCAGTAATTCTGGCAGACTATGATATTCCCTAAGTGTCTGGAGTAGGAATGAGATCTCCGTATTCCAAGTAAGAATGTGCAGTAATAGGATTTTGCATTGCTTTCTTCACTGGTCCAGTTCAAATTCTGGTTTAAAGTCTTAATGTCTGGGATTGCTTTATCCCCTTCTTGCATACCACAGAAGATTGCTGCACTGTTTAGGATGTTGGGAGCTTTTGTTCAGCAGAATGCAGAACAATGGAAATGTGGTTGGGATGGAGGAGTACAGAACTGCTCCTAGGAAGAATTAGCACAATACCAGACCACACAGTGTGGAGGGATAATATAAAAATACCAGTCTCTCTGTTCATTTGAATCATTATATAGGCTTTGTGATTCACTTCCAAGCTTTTAATATTAGATTGTTTCTTTTTCTGCTAAGTATGCAGGGAATTGAAGAGCTTCTTAAAATATTACGAGAGAGTTTGTAAACCTTCATACTCAAGACATTGTAAAAACATTAACTCAAGTCTACAAGTGAAGTGATTGTCTAATAGTTTAACTAAAATTCATTGTGAAATGTTCTTCTTATGCCTTACTCAGTAGAACTTCTGTTTGAACTTCTAGTGGTTTGTTTTCCACTTTTCTACTGAATGGAGATGTTAGTTGGTGTACTTGATTCCCAGCTACATTCTGTGCTCCATTTTTTTCTTAAAATTTCTTTAAATACAAGGTGTAATAACATGGCTTAAAACAGATCTGTAACCATTGAACATAGAGTAGAGAATCCTTTTTACACACTGGAGTTTTAAACAAGAGCTTAAAGGATTGTTTAACAGCCTCTCATGTCTTAAATGATCACGTTGTTAATTATGAGCAAAAAACAGGTTTTTATTTTCATTGTAAATTACTAAATACATTTTACCATCAGGAAAAAGAGATTTAAAATGTCATTCACTCAGACACCTTAAATGAGCATGTGTGTTTAAGCCCTCAGGAATCTCAGTGGGTAGGTTCTTTGCTGATATAGAGAGATTAAAATGAGAATATTGTTGGAGTGAAAATGCTCATTTATTGTCCTCTAAACAAATCACTGAAGATTCTTCCCCCTTTTCTTTTTTTTCTCCAGCTTTCATATTCACTCCTGTGATTGATCTCACCTCCAGTAATTAACTGTGAACACATTACTATTTTAATTAACTCCCTTACTCAAGATAAGTAAGAATTATATTTAATGATTCTCAGTGGGAATCTTCTTTTAACTTCTCTTCTCCCTTTTCTATAAGCCTATAGCCTTTCTCAAAGGTACTGAGTATTATTAGCTTCATTCTACAGGAGCAGAAACATTCAGAATGAAATTTGTTCATGGTTGCACATTGACGAGGTGTTACGCTGAGGATATGTTCTGATGGTTTGCTGTTCTGGTGGCGGTGGTTTGCTACTCCTCTTTTTGCTTATCCTCGGAGTTGAGTCTTCGGATGTGGTTTGAAAACTTAATCAAGCTGATTATTGAAGTCTTACACAAGTAGCAGTTCATAGAACTTCAGCATCTATAAAAAGCCCCCGCTCCCGATATCTTTAGTAGTATTAAATGCTGACAAAACTCTGGGTTTGTTTTTTATCAGTGTGGTGTTTGTGTGTCTTGTATAGGGCAGATTGAATGGCCAATTCCGTCAGCGGTGGAGGATCAAACACACAGGATGCTTCCACAAAACAACCTCTTCAAAGCTTCTTTATGGCTGTTTAATTCTTGCTCAGACCAAGCAGTCATAAAAATTGAAAATTTCAGCACACTAAGGCTTAATGTATAGTCCTCTACTGAAAGAAAGAAGTGGTAGCTACCACTTTTCTTTTCTCTGTCCCTTTGTTTTGAGGCTAAATGTCAAACTTTGGTGTGCCAGCATTGTTCAGGATGAGAGCGCTCCTCTGCAAATTTCTGTCCATCTGCCCACCCATTACTTTGCCTCCTGGAGCCTACCCAGGAGGGTGTTAAATTGTGATGGTAATGCTGCATTGAGGACAGATTGCTCTGGGACCACAGTCATTGGTTTTATTCACACAGTTGGCAAAAGATCATCAGATTATTGCAGTTGTCAGTCATCACTGGTGTGGGACCAGTATTGATCTATCAGGGAAACACACTGGATGCCTTTACCAGGCCACTGAGACAACCAGACTCTTCTGGTTGTCTTTTTCAGTATTGTGCTAGCAGTGTCATGCAAGTCTGTCGAGCAGTCATTAGGATTCCAAAGAAAGGGACTTACATTTAGTAAGAGTTATGTACACAGGTATATATCTATGTCTACCACAGAATGTTTTTAAAATTTGAGTAGGTTTGCAGAACAATAGCAATTATAGTGGTTTACTTGTTAGTGAAGCCCATGCTACTTGAGAATAAAATATTGTGCACTCTCCGTATGCATGTTTACACATCTGTATTATATATATGGGCGAATTTTAAAATATTTTCTTTTTGTTTTTAATTTGAACATTTATGTTTTTAATATTTAAAAATTTAAACCATTTTCTGAAATTTAACTAGTAAAAATTCTCAGTGCAAGTTGTGGATTTTTGAACATATCTCTATCCTCAGCAGTTATTCCTGTTGATTTTGTTATGTACATCAATTCCCTGGATGGCCTTCACATTCTCTCAGACAATTTTTGTTTTGTGAAAGGGAGAAGGCAGAGAGAAGGGAGGCACTTGTTCTCTTTCAGTCCCTTTGTCTTCTCCACTTTTACTTTTGAAGCCTCTCTTCTTTAAATCATATAAAACATGAGTAAAAGAATCTCAAAAGATCCTTGCAGTCCAAAAGGTAACGATACTGGCTTTTCCTGCAAGAAGCAAACAACCAGCTCTTACTGCCCAGCAGATGATGTTGCAGTTATGAACAGAAAAACCTGTGGCAGAGCTGCTGTAATAAACAAAGGAGAGAAAAACTGGCAAAGGGAAGAACTTCAGTGCCTGAATGTGGTTGGAGGTAGTGGCAGCGTGGTCAGGTACCCATGTCCCAGTGCTGGCCATCGTGACTACCAAGGCTAGAGCCTGCTGAGCTGTCCTGGAGTCTGTGGTAGATCACTTCTGCCTGTAGCATTCCTGCCCGGCTTTTGTCTGCCTTGTGCTTAAAAGCCTTCAGTCTCCCTAGGCAATCTGTCCCACTGTCTCACTGTACTTACTGTTAAAAAGCTTTTGCAGGAAGGCAGGGAGCGGGGTGTCTGCCACGAGGTCTCACCTAAATTCCCTTGCCGCAGTTGGAATGCATTGCTTTGTGTCACTTACAGACATGGAAGACAGGTAATTCTCTTTCTAGTTACAGTGAACTTCTGCATATTTAGAGATTGTCACCATGTGTCTTTATGGTTTGTTTTTTTTTTTTTTCTTTAGACTGGGGAAAAAAAAAAACAAGACTGCACTCTGTTCAATTTTTCTAGTGAATTGTATTTTCTGGGCCTCCTATCACTGCTCTTTCTTTCCCCGGAATCTCTTTAGGTGGACAGCACATATGATGTGCCATGGTTTAAACTGAACACAGGACTCTAGCTGAGGCTTTGCAAATGCTGAATACAGCAGAAAGCATTACTTCATACATCTTACCAGTGAGACTTTGGCTTGCATGTCCCGGTATAGAGTTTGCCTTTTCCCTAACAATTCATTGTTTGTTCAGGTTCAGTTTGGTCTGTACTATAACTCCCAAGATACTTTTCTGAATCTTTTTTGTCAGTTGTTGCCTATCCTGTAGGTGACTGCACCTGTCAGAGTATAGTATATTGTATTTCTGGCCTTACTGGATTACATTTTACTTTTTGCCTTCTGTTTGTTTCTCCTTCCAAAAAAGCACTCCCTTGTCCCCTCTTTTCTGCAGCATCTCAGTGTTTCCTGTTCGCAGTTAAGCTTCCCTGCAGCTCCGTATTCCATTTAAATACTTTACAGTGGATGCATCTCTCATTCTGAACGGTGTCCCTGTAGGCTACCAGGGAACTGGAGTGTTTCCAGAATAGAAACAGCTCTGGCAGAGCTGGGAGCTTTGTGTTTTGGAGCTGCAGGCCTCCAAGCACACACAAGTTGGTAGCTAGTTTATGCAGTCATTTATTAGGCTTGGCATACAAGTGATACGGAGAGGTTTAAGGTGGTACAGCAGCCTGCAGAGAACAAAATAGAAGATTGTTGCTCCTTTATTTACTTGGGTTATCACAGCACCTAGGAGTCTTAGTCATGGACCATGTTCACTGGTGTGCTGGATAGCATACAAATGCAGGCCATTGCAGGGCCCTCACCAACCATGGCTTGAAAGGAGGGCAGAAATAAATGGTATGTTTGGAAGATGAATAATTGTAACTATACATTAACTACATATAGGAGAAAAAAAACCAAATTATAATTGGTAATATTTAAAACTAATGAAAAATGCAGATAAACTTCTAATATATATCACAGCAGTCCAATAAAATTCTACTTGCTTTCTTCACCTGAGGCCAAAACTGCTTGATGGATTAAGATTCTTTTGTTGGTTTTGGTAATTAACATTCATCACTATGGTGGAAAACAGATTAGAGGAGTAGAGAGTGGTGAACATTAATGGAAAACAGCAATTTAAAATGTTGATGAGATCTTACATAGACCTCATTCAGACTAACCCAGGAGCCTCTGTAAAGTAAATGAGACTGTGTGGCCACTGCTTGGAGCAGTCTCTGTAATTTTAAGGAAAAAGGGGAAGAAAATTATAGTGTATCTTGTAAACTAAAGCTACAAGTCTTGCTTTGACTGTGAATGTTATTACCTTAGAAAAGGATGCATATTAACCAAGATGGTCGTATAATATTTATGAGCAGTTCAGTTTGTACCGAGAAAATAAGTTTTACTACATAGAAATGAAGCAATTTTGGGGAACCTCTTCAGTTAATCTTTTATCAGTATTCTGTGGCACAGCCAAACCTCTTGCTGGATGCTTTCAAATGATAGTCTCCATTCATACCAAACACAGAAAAAAAAATGCACTAATAACATATAAGGCAGAGCTAAAAAAGCTTCTTAGTTAATAGCTTTTTGTCTAGACAGGTTTGATGGTGTATGGATTTGTGTTCTTTTCTTTCCTGAAATTGTCGTTCACTGGTGAAGAGAGAGGACAAAATAAACACAAAGTGCTTCCATAAGTATCCAGAGGTGCAGTCATCAACTTGTGTAAGTGGAACACTCATATGAGTGGGATCATTCGGGAGAACTTATCTTTTGTCCCTCACTATAAGATCAGAAGTAGTAAAAAAAAATTAAAATTATGAAATCTTGGGGCATTCTGAAAGAATGTATTTTTGCAAGGAAAAGGAAAGGAGGTAGCAGGTCAATTTCCACCCAGAAACAGTTCAGTCACTAATTATGTGACTTTTTTTTTCTGTGGGCTTTTGTCTGCCTATGATTCAGTACAAATTCATCAATGTGCAATTTTATTAAGGGTAATCTAGTTTGCATCTTCATTTAGCAGCTGATTTGATTTTATCAACACTGCCCAGAGGTACTGATAGAATATCATCTTTCCTGAGATTAATTATTTCTGCTCTGTCCTTGAAACATCTCCCAGGAAATTTATGGGATAAGGGAAGCCTCCTAGAAATATATTTTTTGTTCATAGTAACTAGTTTTTCAACTGTTTAGATGAATGTTATCAAGAAATAGATTATTTCCTTAGTTCTGACTTGCTGTACACACAGACAGGGAAAATTGATACATAAATTCTCCCTGACAGCTCCCTGAACTGCTTGCTTTTCAGTTAATTTGTCAATTATTTTTGAAAGTAATAGTGCACAGTGATCACTGATAACAACTGAAAATCTACAAGATGCAGAAAAGCTTCAAAGCATGATGGTAGAATGCTTAAAATCAGGGAATCTCTTACCAGTAGGAACGTCCCTGACTTTTACCTTCCACTTACTGTTGGTTTTTGAACTGCTAGCACTCACTGAAGTTGACTTGAGATGGTTAGAGTTTAGTCACACTCAATTTGAGCTGTTGAGTGTGACTATTAGCGCTTAAATTCCTTATAAGTGATAAAAGTTTGTTGAATTTTGCTGTCTTGTTCACATTTTGCCCAAGAAAGAAAAGATTACTGAAAGCTGTTGTTGGTCTGACGACTTAAAAAGAAAAAAAAGTGTTCCAACAGTATCACAGGGATGTATCAGCACACTCCGTGGTGTTCCTGTTAAGAAGTACCTTAAAGTCTTGTTATGACATCTGTCTGGAAATTACACCGTCAACCAATATTTTTCCTGGGTTGCTTTATACTGGTTTTGGTTTAGTTTTTTTTTCCCTAAGCATTGCTACAGCAATGTCACAAAAACTCACTCTCATCATTCTCTTCTACTTCCTGCTACTTGCTGGGTGATTTTTCTTCTCTGCACAATGAGTACTGCAAGTCTGAAAACAATAGATGAGCCTGAAATATTGTCTCTGCAGTAAGGAGGTGGTCCCCAAGACACAACCGTTGAAATCAATAGCATCTGATCCTTAGAATTATTTTCTTCTAAGCTAGCATCCCAAATATTTTCTAGGACCTTTTCCTTGACCTTTCTGAAGGGTTTTTTTCTTTTGCTCCCATGGGTTTTTTTTTAATCATGTAGGACCACAAATGGATAATTTTAAATTCAAGCTTAAATCTCAGAAATTAAATTATGTGTAGCTATAATATGAGTGAGAAACCACACGTGGAAGTGCTTCACAGTACTTTTAAGTGACCTGTTTATTTCAGTAAGTTCTTCAGAATAAATATTCACGGGATGAGTGATCTGGGACTGATTTTGAAACATGCGTTGTCCAGTGTAGATGATCTGTTTCTTTTCAAATCAAAGAGTAGGAATGAAGAGTATCAGCTATTTTTCCAGTATTGTGCTAGCCACATGCAGAATTTTAGTAGGTGTCTAGTGATTTATAGCACCTCTGGTTTCAGGTAGCCAACTTGACATCTATAAACAGGATATGGTTTTCTAAGGAACAGGAAGCAGAGTGCTCTGAAGTTGGCCAGCTATTGAAAGTCTTAAATAAAGCTTCTTGGCAATGTAAGTGGAATGTGTGGGTCCTGTTGGGGCTTTGACACAAGCTGGACATTTCACATCACCAGTGTCAAGATTGAATTTCTTCTGTGCAATAACTTTTTGTACAGGTTTACAGGTGAAATTTGAGCACCCTGAACCATGTTAGATGCTCCTGTGTTAGGAAGAAAAACCAACAGAGATAGAATAGAATCATTAATGTTGGAAAAGGCCTCTAAGATCATCGAGTCCAACTGTCAACCCGACACCACCATGCTTACTAAACCATGTCCTGAAGTGCCACACCTACATGTTTTTTGAACGCCTCCAGGGATGGTGACTCCACCATTTACCTGGGCAGCCTGTTCCAATGCTTGACCACTCTTTCAGTAAATAAATTTTTCCTTACATTCAATCTAAACCTCCCCTACCACAACTTGAGGCTATTTCCTCTCATCCTATCACTAGTTACTTGGGAGAAGAGACCAACACCCACCTTGTGTTGTCTTTTTTAAGCTTATAAGAGCTCAACAGTGGAGCAAGTTTTGAGCAAGATGGAGTCAGGAACAGAAAAGCTGAATTAGCCATTTACTATTTGAGTGAACATATCTCTTTCTCAGCATGTTGAATTAGATGTGTGCGCCTACCACAGTGTAAAACTATAAATAAGAATAGTTCTTGTGGAGTAACTTGCATAAGGTGAGTTTTTCCCCTTGCTTACCGCATGGTAAGTTGCCTCTACATTTTTATTCTTACAACTTTTTTGATGACAGGTTGAACTGATTTCCAGCATGGAGGATAAGTGGTGTTTGCTTTCTAATGCCTACACACTATTACAGTGAGTTGTCTCCTGTCAGAGCAGTTTTCTCAATGAAGTAAAGATTGATTTAATGAAAGAAATTGCACTAGCCATCAACTGTTACTCATGTTTTTATTTATAACAGTGTGCTACTTCCATTGAGACAGCCCTTTCTTTATCTCATGCTATACTGCTTCATAGTAATATATTTCTTCTCTCTTTAAGCACAGAGGTAATTCAAGAGACTAAGTTTGTTCCTGGGACTTTATTCTGTTTTAACATCACTACAATGTGTATTTAACTAAAAAGCTAAATGTTACCTATCTGATATCTGTCTGTCTCTACACTGTACATTAAATTTTCTTTAAGGCAAATTGATGAGAGAAAAGGGATGGCAGATGTTAATGATTCTGCTGCAGGAAGCTCTGAGATCACAGTGAAAGGCAGAGGATAAACATTCAGAGAAGAGACAAGAAGTCTTTCAGGTTGCAAAAGTGGAGCAGAGGGGTCTCATTGGATCTCATTTACTGCTAACGCTTTCTGTAAAGGCAATGCTGCCTTTTAACTAATCTAGAAAAGTGTGATTTAAAAGCCATTTCTGCCATGCCAGTCATGCACTGGCATCTCTGTCACTTTGCCTCTGTCAGCATGAGGCTGTTTTTTTTGTCCTGGTGGGTGAGCAGTGAAACAATTTCTTCTAAAAGGTTTCCTGGTTATTTTCATAGTGCTTTTGCAAATGTCTATAGCGGGTGTCCTTCTTTCTGGATTTTACCTGCATTAATTTTTACTGTACTGAGTTACTTTGGCCACTGTCCAGTTCTGTATTAACCAGGCTTTGCAACCCACACGGAATTGCTTTAAGCTAATTTAAGAGGTTTAAAGAAGATTGATGAGGATTCCCCTCCAAAGAAAGGAAACCTCAAATGCCGTGGATTTGCTGTGTAGTGGTAATAGTTCTCTATTACTTCTCCTGACTTCTGGTTCATCCTGTATATAGGAATACACAAACTAGTGGTTGGTAAGAACTGCTCTTACAGGTGGCCATTGGCTGGCTGCCAGAGCTGTCCATGGGGCCACTGATGTTCTTATACTTGGGTCCATGCCACTGCTGCAATAAATAAGGCATTGTGCTTACGATGTGCTATATAGTCTTTAGCCCTAGACTAGTATCAGGTTTTTTTGTAAGGTCAGGGGCAATGTGGGATTGAATGGGCTGTAGGGAGGCTGTGTACACAACAATGCATGATTCTGTTTGAATTGATGAGATTTCTGCCCTGGCAATCTCAAGGAGAGGATTTCTCCCTGCCTGCCAGTGCTGAAATGTTCAGACTTGCTAGTGTGAAGGTAGGGTCTTTGTGGCTTGCCTTTCTGAAGCACTGAGTAGCAGCTATTAGGAGCTGTCAGTGGGAGGTGTTGCTGTGTAGCATTGTTCAGCCTCAGGCACCATTATCTCTCTACCTAAATACAGGTTTAAACATCCTGATGCTGCTGTCTATGTAACAGAACTTTCTCTAGGGATTACTCCTTAAGTTTACTCTTCCGGTCATCTTTCAAAGATAATTATGGGGGATTTTTAAACTTCTGAGCCTTTCACAAAGCATTTGTGATGTTTGGGAAACATGAGTGACGGTTAAGTAGTTAATTCCTTATGCTTTTCTTCCCCAAACCTCAAAACACAAATGCTGGCGTAAGTGTGACAAGAAATCACCATTTCACACTTGATGAAGGAAATGCTTTATGTGAAACTGGATGCTTGAAAAAAACTGAAGTAGTTGTTCCCTTTGATCGACACAACTCAACACAGCCGTGCGTGCTTCACTTGTACCCGTGTCTGCTGGGACCCAACGGGACACCGCGCTGCTCTAGTGCTGCCTGGAACTTTGTAGTGGTGGCTAGCGGATTCACGGCAGCTGGGTGTGAGAGCAGCTGTTCCTACCTAGAAGCAGAAAACAATTGCTAAATTTCAAGAGACTGCTACATTCTGTATTTATTTCAAATGAAAAGGAATTAGCTCAGTAAAACTGCTATAGAAGACATTGGAACAAAACTCATTTTAAAGGCATTGTCTTGGCGTTATTAAGCCTAAATTATTGAACATGCATTTTTATTAAGGAACATTCCAGCATGATTTCTATGCCTTTTTAGTTGCTCTTCGTAAAATTCTTTGGCATTTTGCACAATGGATGCGTCAATTTAATGACAAGTGTAACTGTTACCTGGTTTTGATCAAGCACACAAAGGCATGGAAAGAATTGATATCTCTGGTATGTAGTACCTAATCTTGAAAGAGAGGTTGAGAGAGACATTTTTAGACTCACTAGTGGCTTTCTAAGAATAATTAGCCTACTGTGACTTAGGGGATGTTTTCAGGTCCCAGAATTCAAAATTTCTTTTCATATGTAAAATTCATGTATTATCTGTAGGAAATAATTATTTCTGAAAAGCTAAACTAATAACTTTTTAATTGGATATTAATTATCTTTGCCATTAATGAGCAAGTCAGAAAAGCTGTAAAAGGTTTCTAGACATTCAGGTATTGTTCACAGCTTAAAAATATCTGTATTAGACTTCTTTGGATAAGATTATTTTAATCTGTGTTTTGTAGTGATATTTCAAAACCTGTGTGGAATCTTACCTTTATAAGGTTAACTTCAAGTCTGTACAAGTTTGAGGTAGGGTTTTGCTTAGAAGAATTTTTGGTTATGTAAAAGTAATGTGATTTCAGGTGTACATGCACTGTTTTCCCTGAACAATTTTAATTACATACATCTTTTAATCTCTCCATTATATAAAGAGAGAAAACATTTCTGAAAGAGAGAAAAAGTGAAACTGAATCCTCACAAATTGCTGAGTTTTTAATTTTTTTTTTTTAAAGACGTTTCTATTCAATTTCAGTAGTTTTAGGTATTTTTAATTATGTAACACAATGTGAGTATTCAGGCAGATTAGTTTTATTTCTTTATTTGTTGTGATGATTGTATGATTTCCTTTAATATTCAATGATACTGGTTTCGTGTTTACTCACAAAAGAAGTGCACAGTGGATGATTGCCAAAATTCTTTTTAGTTCTGTGTTTAAGTCTCAATGTCTAGCTATATTCTCTTACAGACAAATATAAGAAAAACTTTCTCTTCAACCTCTTTCTTTCAAGTCCTCTTAACTTTTCAAAAGCTAAAATATTTATTTTTGCCTCATGGCAACTTGTGAAGGAGAGGACACTTCTTGTCACTGCAGAGACAGGAGTGGATAAACTTAGAGTCTTTCTGAATTTAGGTCTGTGTCTACAACATTGGCTGATTGTTCCCCTCTTTCCTATGTGAAGATTCACCTAGGATAAATACTGCATATTTAAAACAAACAATAGTTAGGAAGAGGAAGACCTCTCCATAGGAGTGAATATACTGATTTTTTCACACCACTTAATTCCTAAGTGAATTTACAAATCCTGTCACACAGCCATTGCCTGAATTTACTGCAGAACTTATTCTGTAAACTGTCTTGGCAGTAAACTTCCAGTGGCTTTTTTAGGTAAAAATCGAGTGTAAATTGCTTTTGAATGCCAAGTTTGAAGGAAAAAAAAAAAAAAAAACCAACACAAACCCAACTCACTCCATAAATGTATATCTATGCACTAAAGAAGAATGACAAAGATTATGTAGCTTATATAGCTTGATTTTTACATAGTTTATGGTAATGAGCAATCGTGCACACAGTCTTGCTTTCTCACTGGGTCATAATAATAAGAATAGAGGCTATAAATTTATGCCTCAGGTTTTGGCATCTGAAGTGAAAGTGATTCTTTCTGGCCCTGAGCACTGAGACCCCTCTGCCGTGTGACAGATGGGGACATTCGCGTGAGCTGAAGTTAGCTGCAACTATTTCAGGGCTGCTGTTGCTCCAGCGGTATGCTCCTAGAATAGCATGAAGGGTTGCATGCAGCAGGAGCGTCCTGTCAACCACACAGCCTTGCTGGTGCATTCCTGGAGGCCAAAAGTATTTATTTTTAGCATGTCCCTCTCTGAATGATGAGTTTCATCATTCATAACAGTATGTCTGAAGCATTGTCCTCCATCCTTTTCCCTCCAAAAATCGCTTTGCTAATTTGTCCTCTTCTTATGTGCGCTGACAGCTGTAGTGACATGAGAGTCTTTATTTGAAAATATATGAACGGTGAATAATATGGTGTGACCAGTAAAGTGGGTCACTCCTAGCTGTGATAAGGCAGAAAACAGTAGTACCCTTTTATGAGCATTTACTCCCGTAAAAGCTGACAGCTTCTAAAATTAGGCATGAAATAGCATCATGGGAATTTCTTCTTTTTAGGGCTTGCCCTTGCCAGTTTACCTTAATCTTTGAGATAGAAGCACATCCCTTTCTTGGTTACATGAATAAACCATTGGACTTGCTTCAGAGATAACACCTAATTTAAAGGTGAGATTGAATCAGTTGTTGAAAATAGTCTATTTGGAGAAGCTTAAATAGCTTCACATATCTCGGTGTCTCACTGAATTGATTTCCACCCCCCTCCCGTTTGTTCATCTTGGAGGGAGAGGTAATCATTATTTTAACAAAGATAGGAGTGAAAACTCTTAAATTGCAAATGTCACCTTGACATGCGTCTTTTTTGTTGTTGTTGTTGAGTTTTCATTTCATGGTGTGTTATTTAATCTTAGCTGCTGATGATAAAAGCCCTACTAAAGTCAGTTTTCAGAGAGTTATTTAAAAAAAAAAATTTTTAAAAGCCCCTTGTTTAGAAGGAAGCAGGAAAATTAGCAGCATTCTTTAATCATCAGGAAAGGACTGGTCAACAGCAGTAAGTTGCTGGAAACGTAGGAGGGCATGGAGCTCACTTCATGTGAATTGCCAGCAGCAACTGGAGTCTTTCTGGAAGTCCTTGTCACCAGCCTCAGCAGTTCTCCTGTCCATCAGATATTTTATTTGTTTGTAGCATTCAGCTAACTACTTAAAATGAAAATCCCTTCTATTCTACTGCAGTGCATTCTGATGAGACCTTTGTCAGTAAAGATTTAGTGGTGGCAGTAGTTGGAAATGGTGATTTCATCTGTGTAAAAGTGCCTTCAGGCTTTTGTTCTGAATTTTTCCATCTGCTGGGAACTGTGAAATACTGAATTTTATCTGGAATATGATGAAAGGTGAAGCCTTCAGAGGTAGATGTGGTTTTATTTGAAATTTTTCACATTTTCTTAGCCACGGTTAAACTAAAATTAAATGTGATTTTTTTTATTAGCATACCACGTGGATTTACATGTTTCACATTACAGGCAATGCTCAGAATAAATGTCTTGCACAGGTTCATATTACTGTTGGGCCTCATTTGTTATAAAAATAGATCCTGTTGATTGTGTGCTTTGTAAAGCATGGTAACTCAATTTCATTTAAAAGCACAGAGGTTGTAAACATGCAAAAAAATATGAGTGTAATTTTTCATTTACTACTACTTTGTTCTAATTAGCCTAGAAGCTACAAGCAATGATGCTAAAAGCAGAGCAATGAAAAGTAGTCAACCAGAACTTTAGGACAAGCAGTAAACTGCATTTACACCCACATATTTTGCTTGACTGTCAAAATAAGATACGCTGGATCCTGAAGTAGAGCGTGCAGGCAGATACATGCATCAAAACAACAAGATATGGGAACTGTGTTAAGTAATTGCAGCCTATGTTTGTGTACATGGAATTTAGCATTTAAGTTCACGCAGTGCTGTGGCAGAAATAGAAAGACATGTGAATGCATGCGCTACGTGGATACTTAGTGTTTTGGAAGCCGATTTCCTGAAAGCCAGCAGGTAGTTCAGTTCTCCTGATGGATGGGTTTAGGGCTTCTGCAGTGTTAGAGCTCCTGGTTCTACTGCTAGATAATGCCTGCAAATGTACCAAGTGCTGCAAAAGTTCATGTCGTGGCTTATGTTACGGCTCTGATGAGGTGAGGTGGTCCTTGAGACAACCTGGGAAGACTGGACAGGGCTTAGTCCACTGTGGCTGGATACAAACTCATTTTGGTGAATTTGTGCTGCATGTACAAGTGTTTAGTAGTCACATATTTTTCATAAGGCTTAGTAAGACACAAAGTCTTCAGCTATTCAAGGTTTTTTCTTTTGACTTGAGTCTGGTGTGTGAAATGACTCTGTTGATAAATGTTGTTAATGCCAATGTATTAACAATAAAACTGAAAATCTGTGACTTTTAAAATATCTTTAGCCTTCTTCTTGTGATTAAATTTATGTTTTTACAAACAAGACGGCTGCATCAAGTAAAATAAAATAATCCTCTGATTTCAGCAGTACGAGACCAGTTCTTCAGAGAGTTTTACGTATTTATTTGGGAGAAACATAGCACTCTGTTATCCAAAACAATGTAAGTTTTAGTGAGGTCTCTAAGTCACTACCCTGTCATTAATTTCTTTCTTCTCTGTCTACTTTGTCTAGTGTCTGATATTTTGAATTTTTAAAAAGGGACATTTTTAGAAGTTATAATTTTAGATTGGAAATCTGATTTTAGTTCTGTTCATTCTCCTTGCCAGCTCAGTCTTTGCTGCTTTAATATATGATGGACCATGCAGTTCTTGCATTTTCGCACCAGTCTTTCCTTGCAGATAATTGTATTGGTTTTGTAGCATTTTCTTAAACCCTTGTATGTAGAATTGATGGCCAGGATATAGAAAAATGTTACTGTCAAGCCCTTTGTACTCTCTCATTTTCATATGTTTTCCAGAGCTATTAAACAACCAAGCAGGTGATGGCTGTTACTGAACCTGACCTGGGCAATTGGTGCGGCTTGCTCGGGAAGTTTTACAGCATGAAAGTGATTGCCTCTGATTCCTGCTAACAGCAGATGTGGAGAGTTACAATAACAACAGCATTTCAGATTTCTTTTTCTCTTGTCTTAGGTTTTCTACCCTAGCAAAGATGGTACTAAGATCCCAATGTTTATTATTCACAAGAAAGGAATTAAATTGGATGGTTCTCATCCTGCCTTCTTGTACGGATACGGAGGCTTCAACATATCAATTACACCAAGCTACAGGTAAGCAGGGTAATTTATACCTTCTTCTGAAGTATCTGGTATAACAGCTGTCATAGACTGAGGGCAGGGTTGACTGTGGATTTGACAGAGTAATGCATTTCAGGTCTCCAGGAAGCAAGATGGGGGCCGTAAGGACTGCACATCAGTGTCCAGGCATCATTCGTCTGATTTGTTAGTTCTGAATTCAAGAGATTTGCCCAGGGTCACAGAAGAAATCTATGTCAAAGCAGAGGAATGCTGTGCTCTTCTGAGGTTTACAGCAGGCACCCTGCCCTTGGGATCACACCTTAAACTCTTCCTGCTTTGTCACTGAGCTCCACAGAAAAGCATATGGGCATTTTATATTAAGCAAGTGTTTGAGCCCTTTGCTGAACTAATAGCATAGGAAGTTCTATTTTTTTCCAAATTACACAATGACCTGTGTCTAAATATTATAGAAAATTGAGTATTTGTTTAAATTAAGATAAATAATTAAAATTTAGCTGTATTTTCATATTTTACTTTTGAGGAGGTTACATCAGATGCAAAATCCTACTGTGTTCCCATATAATCAGGAAAGAGGAAAGATGATTCTGTCTTGAGATGCACATGATAAGGGCTCTGCATATGCAAAGCAATGCATTGTAAACCAAAAATGCTGTGTGCAAAACAGGATTTGTAGCCCTCAAAAGCCATAAGCTTTACTGAATGGATGATCTCTTTAAAGAAGAGGCTTATCTCCTCAGCAAGGCAATTTGAATAGACTTAGCAAGAGGCAGTGATTGTCTGTAATACCTAGGAAATGCTGCTAGGCGAGGCAGGGGAAAACAGAAATGCAAAGGACTGAACGGAGAGCAGTTTTTCAGACAGTGGAAGAGCAGCTCACAAAGACAAAAATAATCTTTTATGAAACCATTCTGTTAAGTTTAGGTGCTACCAGTCTTGCTTTAGACTCAGCACATTTCAAGAAATCCTTTGTAGTGCTCGCTTTTCCAGATCACTGTGATTGTATTTCTAAATAGTATTTACAGTTTCTTGTTATTTCTAGCAAATACCTTGTCTAACAGTGGACCTCCCATCTTGTGTTCTATGATTATTTGAAATTCTATCTGCCTTCTAAAGGTACATTTTTAATTTCCTGTGGTTTTTGAGAGACGGTTATTTAAACAGAATAGTTTTTAAATTCCTTTTTAGATTAGACTTAAGCACTGATTCATTACAGTTTATTGTGGATGCTGAAAACTGTGATGAAATGCATCATATTTTCCTTTTTAAAGTAAATATTATGTATCTGTTGATTGAAGATAAAATTTCACGTACTGCAGAGCTGACACAAGCTGGCTGCTGGCAAAAGGAGACGGTGTCTCACAGTGCCTCCTTCCACCTCCCATCCCTTGGCCCTGCTGCTTGCTGGAGCCCTTGCTAAGCTGATTTACCTCACAAGAATGGCAGAAAACTATTGCAACAAAAGGGAGTGGGTGGTTTTCTGCCGTTTTGGCAAGTTAAAAATTGACTCTAGTAGGAGTCCAGCAAACAGCAGCAAGAGAGTGCAGCTGACAGTCAGAAGAGAGAATTTATGCCAGAAAGGCAAGACATCCAGTTCCACCTTTACCTGGCAGGTTTCAAGTGATGTTTAACTGCATCCCTGTTACTATGTACTGTAGTATTCCACAAGTAGTTCCCAGGTCCAAGTGCTGCTCCAGCCACAGCCCAGCACCATGACTGATCGGATGTGACTCGGTCACTTTTTTGTAGATGACCACAGGCACGAGTGCGAGAAAGCAGGCACAGGCTGGTCAAGGCTGAGGCTTGCCGCATAGTTCACCTGATCCTGAGCTGAGACATGGCTAAGGAAACACAACCAGTTAGTGACATGCTTACCTTGAAAAGAACAAACAAACAAGTTCCTGGATAAATATTCCTGATTTTTTAATTTCAATTTAAGGCTCTTACAACTTTCCACAAAGCACTTCATCTCCTTTCAAGTGATTTGTTTCTATCCTGTGGTTTTTTTAGACCAGTACAATATTTTGTCACAGGTATTTCACACTCGTTAACGTAAGCCAGCACTCTGGCTTGGGCAGCTTGTTTCTGTTTAATTCACACATTGATGGTTTTTTTTCTTTTTTTTTTTTTTCTCCAACACAAAAAGTGAAAATAAAATATTTTTCACTAAAAGCAGTAGAAGCAAACCAACAGGTGAGAGGGTCCAGAAATAACTACAAGAATGACAGGCCGAAGTCATTAAGTCAGTTACAGTAGTATTTTATTTTTGAATGCAAGCATGCATCTTTTATATCCCCCTCTGGACTGAAGAGCTGCATTTCGAGTGTGGTGCCTGCTGGAGCACTGTCATTACGAGTGAAAGCTGATGGCACCGACACCAGTGGCTTGGCAGAGCTGCTGGGGAAACGCAGTTGCAAGCCCCACCACTAATGCCTCAGATTCAGCTAATTGCCCACCAGGAACCAACGCGTTTCCCCTTCGCTGTTCTGCATGTGCCTGTGCACATATGGGAGAAGCAATTTCTAATGCGTACTGGAATACAGCTGGATGGTGAAGCAGACTGTGAAATTGCATTTCACTGCTACAGGGCCAGGTTGTACCAAGCTTTTAAGCAAAGAGGTGGTGTGTGGAGAGACTGTAAGCCCACAGAAAGGTCAGGCAACATAGCAGCCAGGGGTGCAGAGTGCAAGATTGCTCTTTTCAGTTGCTTTGTTACCACTCCCTCCTGCTCCACAAAAGCCAAGAAAGCAACCAAGTCCAGTGGAAGGATTTTTTTCCCCATCACCAGTGCACTAGCCCAAGAAGAAAGCTGCAGCTGTCAGCTGTAATACCTGACAGGGAAAGCATTCTTGCTCCTTGAAGTACAACTTGTGTTGTTCTGTATGGCAAAAAAGCAAGATCTATTTTCTGATTTTTTTTTTTTTTCTTTTGTTATGCTCCTTAGGAAGAGAGTGATAGGGTCATTAAGGAGCTCCCCAGGGAAGGAACTATCCTCTCTTCCCTTCACTAGCTTCTTCCTGATCCTATTGCCTTTTCCTTTACTCTCTTTCTTTACCTTGCTCCCAGGAGAGAAGGAAAAACAGGGCTGATGAGAAGGCGGCTGTAGAGACTGTTGGGAAGAGCAGGGAGCCAGACTTTCCCGTGCAGAACAAGATATTTTGTAAGCATCCAGGGTGACAGGGCAATTTGCTGCGACTCAGACACCAAGTCGACTTGAAATTAAATCTGGAAGCAAGAACCCACCTGGAAGAACACAGGAGGCAGTAGCAGGGTTGTGTATGAAACTTGAATTTTGTGCTGACTGATCACTTGGAATTTTGCCTCTTTTTTAAAAGATTAATGAATTCAGATTATATAATAAAACCTGGTTCCTTGAATTTAAAAACGACTTTGAGAAAGTTTGTTACGAGCTCTAGGCACGTCTTCCTCAAAGTATTGGTCAAGTTAGGGTCCTAACTCACTTTACTAGTGACCATAACGGGGTGGGTATTGATTAACAGTCATTGGCAGTGACATTACTAGCTGTATATTTTGAGGTATATAGGGTGATGTTTTCAGAAGTGTCTAAATCCCACTAGTGTTGTGAGAGTGAGCACAGATATACTAAGCCTTACTTATAATTTGGCCGGTATAATGATTGTTACCAAACTCTGGACTTTATCCCATTGAGGATCTGTGCAACAGAAAAATTGTTTGCTTGGGAAATGGGGACTAGCTTCATATAAGAAGAGTACTGCATATCCTATGAGATCCTAAGTCACTTAGACCTCTCAAAAAATTATCATCAAGGTACCATCTCTGTTAGAAGAGTCCATGAACAGAATAGGATGCACTTAATACTTTGGTTTTGCATTGCTTAGATACTTTGCTGGGTAAATACGCTGATCCCTCAGACAGGCGCAATTTCTTTCAGCAGATGGGCTCTGTTCTGGAAATTTTTATTTTTTAAATATTCTCAGGCAATATATTTGGGGGTAGCAAGCTCTTACCTTACCTGCAATTCCTATACTTGCTACCTTTGATTACTAGGAGATCAATTAAGTTTGGCCCAAGATTTTTCTATAGAGTTTGTTTGGGACAGAGACAGAGGAAAGAAGTGCAGCATATTCTGGGAGATTTTGTGGCTCTAACACACCAAAATTAAGAAGCCATGATCTCATGAGGGAGCCTACTGTCAGGCTACTCCACATTAGCTGTCTAGCAACCTGTGGAAGTTAGGCATCCTAGAGTTTGACAGAATAATGCTTTCCAACCTTTGCACAGTGTGCTTATAGAATATCAATCTTGCATCTGATCAGCATGTCACAGCAATCTATGGAAAATACGATTCACAGTGATGGACTTCAGAATTGTCTTTATAGGAGCAGAGATAATTCATGCCTTCTGAGCCATCAGATAACCAGCCTAGGTAGAAAGTTTTTTTCCTTCCATAGGTTATGACAATATAGAAATCTCTTATCAGTCATCCTTCTGCTTTTCTTTTTGTTTTCTTAATCCTTGATATATACTCTCAAGAATAAGTGCCAGTACATGGATAATTGCTTTGGGAGGTATGAAAAATTTACCTGTTTTGATACTGTGTTTTGAGAGATACTGTAGGACTGCAGTCTTTCAATATATTTCTGATAAGCAGGAGGGAGTCTTAAAGGTAAAAAGACCCAGTCCTTATTCTTGTGGTTGAATAGGATTAATTTCTGCAGGCAGTGGTTTCTTGCATAAGCAAACATTTCAGGTAAATAAGAAACTTAAACCTACTAGAGTGGAAAAAAATTACTTGTAGAGATATTTTACTGATCTCCTAGGAATGTGAGTGGTTTGCCATCTGGAGCTTCTGCTATGTAAAGCTACTACCTCAACAGATCACAGATCTATTTCTTTTCTTAATTGTTAAATATAATTTAAATTACTTCAGTGCCTTTTAAAAAGATGCTAATAACTTTGATACTTTTGCAATTTGACATTAAAAAAAAAAAAAAGCTACTTTAGCTTTCAGCGAGGTTCCAGAGATACTAGGGAAGATAGAACTTGTTATTTCATTTTTCACTATTTGTTTTGTATTTAGCAATGCAAGTGGAAAATAAATAAGTAGGAAATTGGCCAGAACTTGACTGCGGGCCGTGGCACAAAACAATGGTAGAAGCAGAGTTTTTCTTTGCAAACACAGTTTTATAAAGGTTCAAAAAAAAAGTACATTAAGCAGAAGTTGAAAATACCTGCTCATAAACAAAGATCAAGTGCTGATCTTAAGTCTTAATTCTTTGCTTTCTTCATTTGGGCTAAGTGTTCCTTTCCTTTCTGAAAAAGCAGAGGTCAAGAGGAACAGGAACAGTTCAGAAAGCCATGGGGCTCCAGGGTCCCCACATAGCTCTGGTCCCCACACTGAAAGCTTTGAAGATTATTTTAAAAATGGTGACATGTCCTGGGGGATCTTCTGTTAGGCAGAACCATTGGCCGCTCTCCTTCAAAGTGCAGAACTAAAGGAAGAAGAATGGATCAGCACTGGTTCCTTCCTCTCCCGAGGTTGCAGAGAGTTTCATTTCCACGGATAACCATTGAAAAAAAAAACCTGACTGCTCAGGTTTGCCATCAAGGAGGACTTTATTCATTATTTCAGTATCGATTTTAGGAGAGATCTTTCCCTCAAAGTATTTTTTTTAAATGATAGAGATATAAAAATGGAAATTAAAAATAATCCTCTATCTATTTGGTTTTTCAGTGTGTCAAGACTTATTTTTGTGCGACATCTAGGAGGTGTTCTAGCAGTGGCAAACATCAGGGGTGGTGGTGAATATGGAGAGACCTGGCACAAAGGTAAATAATCAGTCCAAGCAGAGGAACAGAACTGCAGACTTAGCAATGAAAATTACAACATTTTCTCTTCACTCCCTCTTCTATACTCCATTTGTCTTTTACTTATTCTGTAAGAAAGTGAACTTTTTCCTTACTCATGTTAGATCTGTACGTTGTCCTCGGTTATCTGATGGTTTTCATTAGATTGTTTTAATTTTTGCAACCTACTTAAAAATAGTTCTGCACAAGCACAATGTTTTCCAAGAAAATTATTGTGATTGTTTTAAAGCAAGATCAAGTTCCCTAGACTTAAGGATTTTAAAATGCAGCTATTTATCTTGAACTAATTTTCAAAAAACTGTCTGTCTATGTCGCAGGAGACCTGGCTTGCTTTCACATACCTCTTTCATTATTTGGAGGTGCACATGGCCCCACAATTCCAGATTGCCAAGACAGCAGCACTGACTATTTAGACTCTCTTGACATTACACACACAAAAAAAAATATAAACCATTTGTAGAACACTACAGGTGTGAACTTTTGAGTTCAGAATGTAATTCTTCCAGATTTTTGCACAACTTATAAATAAACCCTTTTTTTTTATATATAGTTAGTGGATGTGATTGAAGTTCACATGAAAAATATGAGCTCCACAAGCACAGTGACAAGTCATCCCCTCCACACTCTCTTAGAGGGGGTCCAGCTTCTTGTAGGGAGACATTTGACCTTTTTGGATTTTTTTAAGCTGACTTACGCTACAAGGAAGTTTAAGTCACTACCCACAAAACCCCATCAATCTCTCTTCCCCTTTTCTTAATACTGTTAATGTTTTTCCCATCCAGTCCTTGTCTTAATGTTTTCATTGTCTTTGTCCACTTGTCTTATTGTTGACAATTTTCTGTATCCCTTCACCAGAGGAAAAAGCTGAAAAAAGTTCTACTCATCTCTGTAACATACCCATCATTACTTAATGGTGACATCTTATTCGCATCCAAAGAATCTCGTGGATAAGTTTCTGGGGATGTTGTCAGCAAGGCAGATGCACCAAAACAGTGTTGTTTATGATGCAGCAACTTGCCATGGGAGTAATCCATAAGTTTTTGTCAAACAAAGCAGTATTCCCAGATCATTACACCTTGGTTTTATTGTTTCATCTGCGGTAACTTTTTGTCTGGGTCATTTCCTCACAATTGAGTTAAATATGTAATAGTTTCATAAATAGAAGCTATATATGCTTGCAGATACAGGATATTATTTCTGAAGATGAAGTATCCTTCATTAATTTTAATTTGCCGATTGGTTTGTAATAGGTTTAATAAAATTTATCTTAATATGATAATGCTTCTTTGGTCCACCTATTTCCTGCTTAATTTTGACCCAAGTCTTCTATTGCAGTTGCATAATAAGATATGTATCTGTTCTTTGTTAATTCCAGAAGTAATTGCAGAAGTCTGTTTGCTTAGGTTTAGTTGTATAGATAGGATTCTGACCTTACACCAGACCAGAACTTTGACCAAGAGTAAGATTTATTTCTCCTTTACTGCCAGACGTTTGAAGACTTTTTCCTTGTCCCAACATGTCTCTCTTTAATGGTCTTGTTAATGCAAGAATGATGTGTACTTGTAAAAAAAAAAAAAAAATTAAAAAAAAATTCAAAAAGTACTCATCCCAATTCTACAAGAACTGTATGGCTAAATGTTGGACTTATCCTAACGAAGTTCTGCAAAATAGAAATTGTAAGCTGGGTATCTAGGATCACTGGATGGATAAAGAAGATAGGCTATCATCTAGAGGTGGTTTTTTATCTCGCTTATTTTACGTTAGAATTAATTGTTCTGGAGATTCCGGGACCTCAGTGGGGACTTTAGGCTATTAGCTTAGAATAAACATCCAGCTTTTACACAAAGTAGGAGGAACTGGAGTTCTGCTTCTGTGTCCACTGGGCCCCTTTTTACCTCTCTGGACCACAGCCTTTGCTACAAGAGTATGAGGATTTTTTTTCCTAGTTCCCATTTCTTACTAGCATTTAATTGCCTCGGAAAGAATATACGAGGTCTAAGGTAGGATAACCTTTGAGGAGAAGCCAGTTTTAGTCTCTTGCCAAACAAGCATCTTAAGAGGTAAGATTATAGGATTTGGTCAACTGTGAGTTCTCTAGGTTGATATTCTTCTGCTCAAATAGTTGAAAGATTGTGGGGAAAACCCATCCTTTTCCTTCTGTATCCCACCCTGCAAAAAAAAAATTGTTTTGAGAACTAGAAGTCTTACCAATGTTATCATCTGGACCTACATTTTCAGTCATGATTTATTCCTCATACATCTTATGTTTGGAATTTTGTTTAACAAAATGGCAGCATGCTAAGCATTTCCATATTTGATAGTTAGTTAATAAAATTTCAGACCAAGATGCAATTCCAAAGTCTCTTTTTGACCATAGCTATATATCAACTGATTTGAAAACAGTTAATAGGAGGAAAAAAAGGTAAATTACCAGCCACATATTCTATGTCCAGGAAATTAGACGTGTTTATTTCATATAGCTTATTTTGTAAGTTGAAGCTTTATTGCCTTAAGAAATTGTCACCGAGTTTAATGCTGCTAAAGTCCTATTAGAGCAAACCTCAGGTGGATTGTATGTGGTCATTTTGTATATATTTTGCAATGCAAAGCTTTTATCGTTAATTTTACTGGTTAGGAACAGTACCTGGCACTCATTCTATAGTACAGGTATGTATTATTCAGAGTTTCTGAAAGCATTAGAGTTATCGACAGAACCATCTTATACTCTCTCTGTGTTGAAAGAATCTTTCATTTTTGCTGTCTTTCTGAGTTGCATCAATTATTAAAATGTTCATGAAACTGGAATTGTTCCCAGGTATTTTTGCACACATGTTTTTCTGAAGAGATGGTATCAAATTGATTTTATGGCACCAACTGATCTGTTTGATTTGTGTGCTAGGTGGTATCTTGGCCAACAAACAAAATTGCTTTGATGACTTTCAGTGTGCTGCCAAATATCTCATCAAGGAAGGCTACACATCCCCAAAGAAGTTGACTATTAATGGAGGCTCAAATGGGGGCCTCTTAGTTGGTAAGAACTGCTTGTATATTTTCTGGGTTTGGTGCTGTGTTTATCAAAGTAACCAGACAAAAACTTACGAGATCCTCTTTTCTAAAGTTGCCAGAATGTCAATGCATTAATATATTCCAGGTGTTAAATGCATAAAATTCTACTTTATTTGCTGTTTGCAAAGGATGTTGGGGTTCTGCAGCCTTTAGCAAAGGCTGACTGTTAAAAGCCATACTTAACAATTACTGTCCTGTATGGTGGAGCTAACCAAGTGTTAAAATCACATAGTAAGAAAGAATGCTTTAAAAAATATTTGGCTGTTGATTTTTCTTTTGTAAGGCTAACCATTACAAAATAATTACTGAATAACCAGAAATCTGTGATGCAGCATCAGGAAACTTTGTGCGATCTGTAGCATAAGCTGGAATCCCACATCACGCAGTCATTCATCAGAGTTTCTTGCTCACTCTTTCTGTAGTCATGCATTCTTGTCCTTAGAGGGCAAATGAAAACATAACAGTTCTGCATTTAAAGCCGTTGTACAGGGACACATAACAATTTTATTCTACTTTCATTATGTAGTTATAACATGATTACCAATAAAATCATTAATATCTCTGGTGAGAAATGTAAAATACAAGTACAGCTACCTGAAAAAAAATCTTGAGCTTTTGAGGGACTGTAAATGTAGAATTTTTTAACAATGTCTTGTTCAAATATAACTCACTGCTGTGTTCTTAAGTTAAGGAAATTGATAGCCTCCTCTTAAACAGAAAAGCTTGTCACAAAAACGTCTCGTAGTCTAAGCAGTATTTAAAGAGCTACAAAATTTATTTCTGATTAAATCCTCATATCTGAAAGTAGCAGAAGAAAAAGGGAGGTGATTTTGTTCAATTTTGAAAGGAGAAGGAAACGCAAATGAATAATGTTGGGGTTTTGTATTGTATTTTTTAAACAGCATGAAAGGCATGTGACAGTATGACAGAGTTGAGCTGCTCATGTGAGAAGAAAAAAAAATCATTTCAAATTCACAACCCACTGATTTATAGAAAAAGAGCAGATTTACTAGAGCTGCTCTTTGTTTGCTCATCTTTTTATACTCCTCCCTGTTGCTGCTGAATACTGGCTCTATTGATTTTATTTTATTTTTCAGTGAACTAGCATTCAGCATAGAAAACAGGATTTGGAGTTATACAGGTGTTTGGTCTAAGCCATCTTGGCTATTCCTACGTTCTTATTTTTAAAAAGCAGTTGTTTTAAAGATAAATAACAAGTACATATGAAGTTAATTTTTGCATTCTGCATATATGCTTCTCGGTTACAAGTGGCAGGAGGTATCTGTGCATTGTAAATACAAGCACCAATAGAAATGGATGAATATGGTAAAGGATTAAAGGGCTTGCACACCATTGGGAGTGCAAGCACTGCCCAAGTTAGCTTTATGTTAGTGTAACTGTATATTTGGAAACTGAGTTAAGCTTTCAAGATGTTACATAGCTTCTGAAAATACTGTTTTATGGTTATGTAGACTTCAGTTTCAGTCAGGATGAGATTCATCCTACTGAACTTTAGTCATCCAAAAAAAACCTGTTTCTGGCTGAATAGGTCAGCTGGGCTCCTTGTTTAGGTAAGGGGAAGCAAGTGCCATCTGCAGAGTGCACGTCATTCCAGTAGCAGACGGGTGTTAGGAATTTAGACCTCCCTGCTCTGAAAAATCTGTTGCTGGAAACCTTCCCTTGCACTTGCAGATGGATTACAATCCAGCTGGATTTCCATGTTCTTGATGAGCCAGATAGGGATTTTCCTTGACTGTGTAGAATTAGGTGGATTTAGGAAATTCTTGTAAGTGCTTTTTCATCGAAGCAGAACTAAATTTTGCAGTAGCTGTTCATGCAACGCTGGAGAGCATAACTCATACGTTAGGTGCAAGAACTCACTGCCAGATTTTCTCAGTTCTCATTTATTGGAGAAAAAACTGACACGGAAGAGTATTGTCACTCTTTCAAAATACTGTTTCCTTTTAGTCTAACAGGAGGTGTCTCTGAGGAGTGCAGAGCCCTGAGCTCTTGCCTCATTCAACTGCAAAACAAGACTTCCTTGTCCTGCAGTGTGATCCCAAAGCTGAGTAGAGCAGCAGCTGTGAGCTGAAAACCTCCTTCATGCAAACAGTGTTTAACCTCTCCTGTTTGCTCAGGCAAGCAGTTCTGAGGTTTTGAAATCTTACTTTTGTACTGAATTTCAAAGCTCAAAGTATGTGTAGAGGAGTAAAATTCACACATAAACTTGTTCCAAGTTACAGTTTATTAATGCATATAATTAAGTATTACGGCTAATTAAAGGGGTGCAGTGGGAATGGATGAGTGTCTGCCTAAGTGATTTCTTACTGAAGTAACTATTTAGGGAACTAGGAGCAGCAATTTTTTATAAAATCCTGAGCAACATGCAGTGCTTCAAGAGACACTCTGAAATATAGAGTACTAAAATTAAATGTTATGATAGTTGTTTTGGCTTTTTTTTTTCCCCACTAGAACATCATTTATGTTCATAAAAGGAAATAACATGGAGAGGAGTCTGATCAAGAGCTTCAGTTAAAAGAAGAAAGAGCTTTTACGTGTCAACTATTTAAGGCACTATATATGCCTTATGAAAATGGCTCAGAAAGGAGCCATGAAGAGTCAGCATAGTTGCATACCAGAAATGGCCAGAGGTAAAATAGTATCCTTCAGAAAATAGAAATCACGTGCAAATTAAGAAAATAGGGTATACAAAACTCTGAGAGGGACTGACAGGCCGCAGGAGACTGATGAGCAAATTGCTTCCGATATAAAGATTAGCAATAAAAGCTTTCTATGCACATCAGAAGCAGGAAGCTGGTCAGAGGATCTGTGGGACTTACAGGTTAGTGAGGTGTAAAAGGAGCACTGAAGAAAACATAATGGCAGAATTGAACAACTAAATGATCTATTTATATTGATGTTCCCTCCTGAGGAGTGTGGGGAGTTCCCTGCACCAGAATCTGTCTTCATGGGGAATACTCTGAGGACCTGACTCAAGCTGAAGCGTAAGGAGAAGTAGTTTTGGAATAAATCAATCAAATGAAAAGCAGTGTGCTGCCAGGACCAGATGGTGCACACACAGGATCTTAAGTGAACTCTGATATGAAATTGCAGGCTGCTAAGCCTGACTATCTGAGGAACAGAAGGGGGCAAGTGTAATGCCAATTTTTAAATGGTTCATGGTGATCCACAAGCTGCAGATGAGTAAATCTGATTTCTCTAATGGACAAACCAATTGAAACCAATAAATAACAGCTGACATGTAAGGAGGAATTTTGCAAGCTGAAGTTATATCTTGCACATCTATTAGAGCTATTTGAGGGAGTCAGGGACCATATGGTGCTTGTAAGAGTCCTCTAGGTGAGGAGTTATTTTCAAAAGCTTTTGACTAAGTCCCTCGCATAAAGCTATGCAATAAACTACTTGCTGAGCTGGAAGCAAGGTCATGTCATAGCAATATACTGATTAGCAGGAGGCAAAGAAGAGGAATAAACGATCCACTTTCACAATGGAAAAAAACAATGAGATACAAGAATTTGGGAAGAGTATACCTAAATGTGGATGCACAGTGATTAGCTCTGAATTAAGAAAGGGATTCTGGGATCCATTGTAGTAGTTATATGAAAATCTCAGTGCTCTTATTTCTTACAGGGGAATTTGTAAAATCACCAGGCAACAGATTTAAATCAAGCCGCAGAAATTGGAACTGAAGAACTTATTGCTACAGGATATGATGCACACTAGATGAATAAACATTAAGAAAGAAAACAGATGTATTTACGGAGGATAGATGTTTTGATGGCTGTTTAACAGGATGGCTGGAGATAACTCCAACTCAGGGATGACCTAAACAACTAGTTCAAAAGCTGATAATGTACAGGAAATATCTCCCAGTATTTGCTTAACACCTTTTCCCAGAGCATCTGCCAGTTGCCACTCTTATAATTGAACACTGAGCTAGATGAACCTACTGTGATTATTTTTAAAATATACAAGGCAAGCATTATTCTTAGAAATTGTCCCTTCCAGTAGTAGGAAGGTGGAAATAATTAAAAAAAAAAAAAAACAACCGTAACTTGCTTTATTAAAATGAAGTTATTCCTCTGATTTTGTAGGACTCTGCTTTTAGCAAAACTCTTCATATGAGTTTACATAGTAATTATGGAAGAAAACTTACATCAGTAAATGGAAAGCTTTTCCTCCTTAATGCCTTTTTCTTTGTTGATACTAATATCAAAAGTTACTAGTATCAAAAGACAGTGAATGGTTTAGGAGTCTTAAATTCAGTAGTCCAGAAGCTCACATATTTAAAAAGTGCATTTCTCCTTTAAAACCGGTTTGCTAGTTTGGAAGGCAGTTTTCAAAGAACAGGCTATTTGGTGCCTGAAGAACAGGGAAATAGCTCTTAAGCTCTTTTGAACATACCATCTTTGCAAATTATAATTTTTATCCATTTGTGTATTTGCCTACAGTCTTGCTTAGAAGTCTATTTGACTTCGTATTCACTGGCAGTCTTTTCCCAGTGCAATTGCATTTATGTCAGATACTTCATACTCAAGTTTTTGTTTTTTTTTTCTCCAGGTATTATATGGTAATCTATATTTCTCACATTTTTTTAACTTAACGGTTTTACTTTAAAAAAAAAAAAAAGAAACTTTGAGTTTATAAGAGACAGCTTTTTGGAAGTTGGTCTTTCATTAACTTGGCAGTGGACCTTTCACTGCTGAGCTTAATTCTTTAAGATATGAATACTAATAGAGTTGTTTTCCTGTTGAAGCTGCCTGTGCTAATCAGCGCCCCGACCTATTTGGTTGTGCTATTGCCCAAGTGGGAGTGATGGACATGCTCAAGTTCCACAAGTACACCATTGGCCATGCTTGGACCACTGATTACGGTTGCTCCGACTGTAAAGAGCAGTTTGAATGGCTGTGCAAGTAAGTGCCTTTAAATACTTCTGTGATTGTTAAAATGCATAGTCTGCTCAACAGTTTCAGGTTGTCATGATCCGTATCTATGTTAAGAATTATTTCATCCTTTCCCCACACTAGATTTGGGGAGTTCAGCATTTCCTTACAAGTCAGTTTTGCATGAAAGACTGTCTTCAAAGCCCTGTTGAGTCAACTGGGCTTATTTTCAAAGACCTTGTTCTACTAGCAGCTTTAACAACTCAGAAGATTTTCTTTCTGAATAATGACTCCTTTAGGCTATCATAACAGAATATTCTCAAGTGAACCACTACACAAATAGTATTTTTTATGATGGAGGAGAGACAATCACCATTTTGAATTATATTATACAATGTGGATGGGATTTATTTGTAGGAATTGAATGGCAGTAGACCATAACAGGATATTAATTCATTTCTTAACTCCTTGCTGAGAGGTCTGGAAAGATTATTTTAAAAAAAATTAAAGATATGAAAGAGAGTTATGTGAGAACAGCAACGATCTGCACATTGGATATGGCTAATAATGAGTGTGTTAGAATCAGTGCCATACTTTTGAAATATTTTTCTGGAACCTTGTCTTCTGTTATTGCATTTGTATTTCTTTAATAATGAATATCAACATTTCAGGAGAATGCTTCAGACACACTAAACAATTTGGCTCATCTGAAATTCAATAGAGCCTTCAGATATTAAAAAGTACGTGTGCTACAAGTACCCTGAGATCTAACTTGATCTAAAGCATTCCCTAAAAAAAAAAATCAGTCAAGTCCAAATACTGGACGATCAGTTGCACCCATTGCAATTAGATTATTTCACAACCTCCAATTGTCTAATTTAAGGTTTCAGTGCTAAACACATTTTTGTAAATGTAATGCACAAAGCAATTAACAAATTTTATAACTGTCTTTTATCAATAGATAATTTAGATCTTAGATAAAAGATTAACTGTTACAAAAATGGTCCAAATAATTTTCATGATTTTGGACACTGAAACTTGCCTGCACATCTGTGAATTCATATATTCTGAAGAGGTAAAGATTTAAATTCATTCTGTGATTAGGAGAAATGCATCTGTAGAAAGGGGTGACTTTATACCTACTTACATGCTTAATCACAAAATTTCAATGCATTATTTTAGAAACATCTTATATAGAATCATAGAAGAGTTGGAGTTGGAAGGGACCTTTAAAGGCCATCTAGTCCAGCCTCCCTGCAAGGAGCAGGGACATCTTCAACCCGATCAGGTTGCTCAGAGCCCCATCCAACCTGGCCTTGAATGTTTCTAGGGATGAGGCATCCACCACCTCTCTGGGCAACCTGTGCCAGTGTTCCACCACCCTCACTGTAAAAAACATTTTTCCTAATATCTAATCTGAATCTACCTCCCTCTATTTCAAAACCATTACCCTTCATCCTACCACAACAGGCCCTGCTGAAGAGTTTCTCCTTGTCTTTCCTATAAGCCCCGTTTAGGTACTGGAAGGCCACTATAAGGTCTCCCTGGAGCCTCCTCTTCTCCAGGCTGAACAGCCCCAACTCTCTCAGCCTGTCTTCATAGGAGAGGTTCTCCAGCCCTCTGATCATCTTCATGGCCTCCTCTGGACTCACTCCAACATGTCTTTCTTATGTTGGGGGCTTCAAAGAATACCTGGAGGATATGTCAATACTCAGAATATTTCTTTGCCTCCTTTTCAAATGCTGGCAATTGCTTATCAAATGTAGGAAGGCATATATGTGATGTTGCTTAGATATTGCCTTTACAGATACCCAAAAAATATATAAGGCAAATAGAGTGGCATGTAGTGACCATCATTTAACTTATTTTCAAAACAAATCATTGTCTGCAAAGTCTCTTGCATTGTTCCTTAGATTAAAATGAGAAAACCAGAAATCTGTTCGGTTAGACATTTAAATATTGTCACGTGTTCTTAAAAATAATTTGAGCTTATTGGTATTTCCTGTCATGAAATTTGGGGAAAAAATAATATCCTACTCTTGATTTAAGGAATGTAACATTCTTCTTAGATGTAGCTTTATCTAAATGAAGTATGAAATGGTTAGATGGAATTCTTTGTGACTTACTATTACATTAAATTTCTAATGCTAGAAATTACTTTGTGTTGAGATACGTAGATATGCCTTTTAAATTATGTTACAGTAGCTAAATGATGTAAATTCTTCTACAAAGAAAGCAAATTTTGAAAGTTAGATTATTCCTAAAAATAAGAATCAAGATCATCTATCGAAAGCAGGAAAACTTAGAGTTCTCATTTCAGTTTACTGCATGATGTTCCCTTAGAGTACGTGCATGTTCAAAGGTGGCCTAAATATTGGAGGGAGCAAATGTAGTAACTGTACAGCATTTGTGGCTTACTGTCAGAGACTGTTTCCAGATTTGCATGGGAAGAAGCCATCCCCATGCAGACCTGGACTACATACACATGCTGGGAAGAAGTCTCAAATTCCCTGTTTCCCAGCAGGATGGATCCTGCTGTAGACTTGATAACTTTTGCTGTAGTTTCCCTGTTGCCCATTCCTGATGTTTTTGGCATTTCTGTGAGATGTATGCATATGCCTCCCTGAAATTAAAGAAAGGTACTTGCTTCACATGTGAGAGACAGAGATCTGTGGCCACTACCACATGTCAGTTGCTAGTAGTGCAGTTCTGATTTCTGCAACTGAGAACGGTAGTATTCAGAGTGCTCTCAAATGCCACTGTGACGATTTCGGTATGAGAGGACCTTCTTGTTGGGTCTTGAGGGGAAAAAAAAAAATATGTAAACATTTGTGTGCTCTTCTCAGGTACTCACCACTTCACAATATCAAGCTACCAGAAGAAGATGGCATCCAGTATCCCTCTACGCTGCTTCTCACAGCAGACCATGATGATCGTGTGGTCCCTCTGCATTCACTGAAGTTTATCGCCACTCTGCAACATGTTGTGGGCCGAAGCCGTAAACAAACCAATCCACTTCTCATCCATGTTGACACCAAAGCTGGGCACGGAGCAGGAAAGCCAACTGCTAAAGTTATAGAAGAAGTGTCAGATATGTTTGCTTTTATAGCACGATGCCTAAATCTTGATTGGATTGAATAGGCAAAATGCTTATTACTGTCTCCTTTAGAAAACAAGGGCTTTAACACCATTTAAGACCAACCAGACTACTACTTGGTGTAGTACTTACATTTAAGAACTGCAGTTTAATATTTTATTGATCCAACCTGCTATGGAGTTTTGATCTTCTGTGCTTCCCTCTTTTTGGTGTTTCTTTGAATTTCTTTTCTACTGCGTTCCAAAGTACATTTTGAAAAGCATGTTCAGATAAATAGCTGAGGTACTGTCAGTGCTGTTGTGAACAGTTAGATTCCAGAGTTTAGTGGTAGTTGAGCTTATTTCCTGTAAACAATTTTAATGTATTTTGCACCTATAAACATACCAAGATCATCTGTAATTAAATGTAAGTACTGTCCACATACAAGATCTCTGAGTGTACTTTATTTACACAGTAACTTATTTAAGAATGTAAACTGAAGGTGTTCAGTGATAACCATGAAATACTGAAGAGACAGTAATCTAGGTAATTAAGTCAAATGTTATTAAAAATCTTATATTACAAGCTGTTCATAAATGTGTTATAGTCTATAATAATGATGTTGCTAAATTGTTCTTTCTTTCCAAAGAGACTTCAAAATGTCACCAGTTTTCTTTTCTGTTTATTTCCACACAGAAGAGAAAATTGGAGGCCAGAAAACTTGAAGAATTCTTAGATCCTTGCTGTAATTTCAGTCAGACTATACAGATGCTCTTCAACAACCTGTCTGCTGTTAGCTCTTCAACTATTTCTGAAGAGCAGACCGGACACTGGTTTATAAAAAGAAAACCAAACACCAAAAAAAACCCCACCAACCAAAACTGCAGCTTTGTCCAGATTGTTCAAGTTCAGTTCTTCATGATGCCTTTGACAGAATGTTCTCTGGCAAGCCAAAATCTGAACATACGTGTATAACCTAGTTCTGGCTGCAGAATAACAAGAGCTCGTAGTCAGACTCCCTCGTGATTTGACACAGGTACGGTATTTGAACTGCCATTTCATATCTTTCCCATCTAGGCTGCATGAGGTATAAGGTATTTGCCTCCTAGCTGTCTAAACTCTGATGCACTGCAGCAATTCAGGTTTGATTTTGCAGAGCAAAAGAAGTATTCTACCAATTATTATTAGTCTTGTTGCCCCTCCAGAAAACACTGCTGCTTCTCAGTTTTGGATAAACCAATACATTCTTCCAGAATAGTGCTCGTCATTATATTCATACTTGGACCCTAAGGCCTGTATTTTAACTCTGTGCTCAGGAGTTTCATCTCTAAGCAAACAGTGTCTCAGCCCAGGAAGAGGAGGGAGTAGTATTTAAAAGAGGAGTAGGCTGCTCTAAACAACAGGAAAATTAAAAATAAATTTGCACCAGATCCACTCTGTGCTTCTCTCATGCTCTGGGGCTTCTGCTGATTCCCTCTGCAATCCAGGAAGAATCATTCCTCCCAGGCCCTTGTTATGTATAATTTGATTTTAGGAGGAAAAAAAAAATTCTGCTTTCCTATGAAATACCACACCTAAAACTTGTATGTGGTCTGGGGTTTATTTGTGATCCGTGGGCATTACAACTTTACCAGATACTTTATTGACTGATGCATTCTGATCACAGGATTGAATTAAACAATCGGAATAGGGATTTGAGGGAAGGTTTGAGGTTGTTTTCCCTCTAGGTTATGAAAACAGAGTTTGGGTTCAGCACTCCCCTCTTCACAGAGGTGTGTGAACTGCTTTCCATGATCATTTGGGAATTTTCAACAGCTTCCCTGCATGGCAAAAACACAGCACACAAAGTAGTGCCGTCTCCACTCACAACACTTCACAGTTGCTGCATCAGGCCTGTTACTGAATGTTACGGTACCATCACGAGGGCAGAGCTTCACCTCTGAGAGGAGAGCTTTGCAGGATAGGGCATGTGGGGCATGGTCCACAGGTCTTTGTGAAATAGAGCTGAATTGTGTTGGTGCATTGAATTGCAAAGGTTTGCGCACAGCCACGTCAGTGATCTCTTCAGATCTTAGTTCCTAAAAATTCTTTTCCTTGTTCTCCAGCTGCTCAAACACAAAACTCTGGCACAGATTAAAAATAATTCATTTTCCTTCTGAAGCTCCCTGCCGAAGCTGAGCTCCCTGCACGGCTCAGTACTGGGGCAGATGACCCGTAATGTGGGGAGTTTGGAAACGGACATTTTTCTCTCTGAGTGGCAATCAATAGTGTTGAAAGTGGATCTGGCTTGCTGGAGACAACATTCACAAAATAAGAAGGGCTAAACAGTATCCCTTGTAGAATGCTGGTATCTCTTGGGAAGGCGTTTTGTTTCCGTTATACATTCTTACTGTCGGCATTTTAATTGATCTTAATCAGATATGCCAAGTACAGGATTCCGGTACCAAAAAAGTGATGTTGCAGGGCTGTCCGGTTAGCTGAGTTGCTCTTTTGGTGCAGAACGGGTCATGCCTGCAACTAGAGTCCATAATTAACTCTGAGAGAGTAATGCTCTTGTAAAATAGGGGGATTTAAACCTTCAGGGTTTGGATTAAATAGACCTGGAGCCAAACCATTCCTGCTGTATAAAACCTAATGAGATCTCTGTTAGTCTGGTTTCAAGGTTAACTTATTTTCTCTACAATGGAAATGCTATTTCATGGAGGGGCTCTGAATTTTGTGCCTTTTATTTCCAATGCATGAAGCAAAATTCAGTAGCTGGTCAAGGTAACTTCCTCACAGCTATCTGCTTTTTCAAAATCATTTTTCTTAGAAAAATAGATACCAAAGTTTTGTGCCAAGATCAAAATCAGAAAAATCTTTGAAATCCTGTAAGAGTCTTATGCTACATGACCCCAAATCTGGTTTTAAGTGGAAATAAATGAACTTTTCACATATTGCTCCTTCCGATACCCTTCACAACTAATGTAAAGATATCTTAGTTGGTTTTACTCTCATGAGAATTTGCATCAGAGTTTATTTCTGTGAAAAAGGTCAGAAGTATTTTTAAAAGCTGAGCGTCTTCATATTCTTCACAGAAAGAGATACTTGAATTCCCTTGCATCAGAGTTAATTTACATTTTGGTAGCTGGAAAAAAAAAAAAAAAAGATACTGACTTTAGATAGGTGCTGCACCCTCCCCAGCAATATAACCACCAGGATCTAAGGGTGGAAGAAGGGCAACTGGCCTATGGATATGTAATAGTAAAGGACACTCAAGACAGAGTTTGGAGACACCTGTTCCTGGTACCTGAGACTTTCCTGTTTCACCAGGATTTTCTTGACTTGACTCTACTTTGCCATCTCTCTGTAGGAAGGCAGAAACATGAGGAGCAGTACTTTGGATTCGATATGGCATTGCAACAGCTTTCAAACTTCTATGTTGTCAGGTCATTTATTTATTTTTAGCCTGAGGGAGCCCCTCAGGATTGCATAAAGATTTGCTTATAGACTCTTCCTGACTGCCTTTCCTGTGAAAGGGTTTTCCAAGCCGAGTAGGATTTAGGGGGCAGGGCTGAGGGAGGGACTTGGAACTGAAGCTAATAAACAGCCACCCAATTTTCTGCCCAGCTCTTCTGCTTTGAAAATCTTTAGTAGACAGCTTTTGTGCAACTGTCTCTTTGTGCAGACCTCTCAGGATTTGGATAGTCACTGCTGTTTGAATAGCCAGGTTTGGCAACTTTGTTTATTTCTCTGTATGTTCTTTTAATTACTTCTGCCTTACTCTTACTGCATGCCAGGAAAAGAAAAAGCATCCCTCTGGCTTTTTTTTTTTTCCTTGCCCTTGAAGGAAAGGGAGGTGGAGTAGCCTTCTAACTCTCATGTCTTTGGAGAAAACCAAGGCATGTCCTCAAGATAACATTGTTCCTGAATAGCCATTTCTGAATAATCTCCTGTCTTCAGTTTATTCATGGCACAGAAATCCCAGTGGTTGAGTCCCTCAGTGGAAGCTGGACTAGCTACTGGCATCTGCAGAAATGAAATTCTGGACTAGGATGACTGTGATTTGGCCATTTCTCCTAATTTTCTATGAGAAAGTTCAACATTTAAATGTTGAATGAAAATTCAACATTTAAAACCAAAGCTGAGCAATAACAGTCAGTGAGAATGTCTGTCTGTAGACATCCCTCTGCCTTGCTAGCAGGAGTAACAGAGGCAAGGAATAAACTTGATGTTCATGCCCTTGCCCTTAGCAGAGTAAGTTCAGCGTTGAAAATCTGAATGCAAGAGTCAGGTCATGGTGATTTTCATTAAATATTTCTAGCTTCCACAGCAGATGCAGCATGAGAGCTGGAGTCAATGGATAGATGGTGTCTCTGCAAAGGTGACATTTCTAGCCTGCTGCGTGCTTTTCAGAAAACTACAATTTGTGCGTGTGCGCTGCTTTCAATGCCTCCCAGGCCTTCTGTGTGCTAAAAGGTAGGAGACATTATTCTTGAACCCCTTAAAGTGGGGCGTGCGTGCTATTGTAACTAAGGTGAGTACTAGGTAGGTATCTGATAGTGCTAACTAAAGCGTTAAATTAGACATTTGTCTATAATCTAAACAGGATAATATTAGGCCGAAATATTATCTGTGATTTTCATCTCAGCATCACTGTCAGAATATAGGGGAAATAATCAGAAAAGCAATAGAAAGGGCTTGATTTTGTATTGATCTGACCCTTTCAGTATTTTGGGAGACTGGATGAATATTCACTGGGCTCCAAAATAAGCATCCTGTTTTGCAGCATCCCCCCAGAAAAAGGCAAGAGGGGGCAGACTTTCCTGGTTTGAAGAAACAAGGTTGTATTTGAAATGTAAGATTGCACACAGTGAGGCTATGGACAGCTGTAGGTTGAGCTGCATGAAATACCTTAATTCAGCAGGGGCACCTGGACTCATAGGTGGTAATTCCATTTAGTTCTTAGCACCATCATTTTCATGCCGCTTTTCTTTCCCTGTGAAGAGCTGTACTTAACCTTTAACATCTTCTCAGTAAAAAAAAACAGATTAACATTAAGATATATTGGATTTCAGGGATGCCATCAAATATATTCTTTTCTCCTGTGGGACTTTGAAAGTTTCAGAAGACTTTCACAACAGCGAAAAAATTGTTTGCTTTGCCAGCTAGCAGTCATTGAACAATCGTAAGTGTACTAAATAGCAGAGGAATTTATTCCTTAGTTATACACCAGGTAATGCTATTTTTTTACAAGTTTGGATGAGAATGCTTAGCTGGTGAAAAACTGCTTTTTGTGCTGCTTTATGTTTTTAGGCTGTTTCCTGGTGTGTGACAACAGCGTGTCGTTTTGACAGCAAGTGACAAAGTGCTGGAACATGGACTGTTGTTTCCTTCCTGGAGGAGAAGAAAAAAAAAAAAGGCATGAAATGTTCAAGGATTTCACTATTCAGAATCCTTTGGAGCTGCAACATGAGCAGATAAACTTAGTGTCTTCTGATTATTTCAAATGGAAGTGTCATTTCTCAGCAGAATGAGTAGTGTTATATTGCAGAGGAAGCTCTGCTATAGTAGAACGAGCTCTGAAAGTAGGTATGTGCAGGTGTCTATTTCAGAAGCTTAGCCAAGCTGTTAAGCACTTCCAATTTCATGTATTTAGTGTTAATAATTAACATTCTGCTGCTGCAGTTGCTTTTCAGTTTTAGTTTAAAGCTGCTCTGGATGAAAAATGTGTCGTCATCATAATTATAGAATTGGCATAAAGCTGTAGACCTGAGACCGTTCATAGGGACCCAAATTTGAGCTCTTGTATGGTTTACCTTTCATCTTGCTAGGTAGACACAGGTACTATGCAAAGTTTGCATTACAGTAAAAAAGGGAAATAAACATTTATGGTTGCTGCCCTAAATTGCAGAGCTTGGGACACCTCTGTTGTTTACTGTATATAAACAAACCTCCAGCTGTATTTTGAAATTAAAGGGATTACTTTTCCTGGATAGAGATGCTTAGACCTCCTTGAACTTTGAGGGCGTCCAGATCCAAATCTGATCTTTGCAAGAGCACTCATCACTCAAAATGCCGAAAAGCAAAAGCAGAAGTTCTTGAAATTCCCTGAATTCACAGTGTGGTTATCCTTCAGCAAAGCTTTGGCTGCCAAGGACAAACTGGAAAACATCCTCCTCTCACAGATGACAGTCACTCGCACAACAACCCAGTCATTAAACAGTTTGCTGCCGCGGGCCTGCTGCCCATCCTTCCTGCCTGGTGGAGTCTTCCAGGGCCTTTGCGCTTGCCAGAGGAAGTCAATTGCAGGGGTGGGGGTGGGGGGGTATCACAGCTACAAAATCACTTCCAGCTAATGAATTAGAAAGCTTATTGACACCACTTCATTAGAGGGTTTGGACAGCTTTTGTTGTTTTCAATTCTTGTTCCCTTTGGTGACAATTAGGCAGCCTGTTCTGCCAACTGGGGGCAGCAAGCAGCAATGCTGGGTCAGAGAAAGAATCACCATGATGGTGGACATCACCTGGAGAGGCATTCTGGAAAACATGCTTTCCATGTGTCGGGGTTTAACACCAACATGCACTGATCTCTGCTTTACTGATCTAATTGGGTGCAAGGGAATATCCATGAGAGCGTTAACTGCAGAGGGGCGTTGTGGCCTCTTCAGTCCCTCGGAGTGGCTGTGGCGGACAAGACATCTGTTGCAGCAGGACCTGTCAGAAATGCGGGGAGCAATCACCAGCCAAATGTAGACGTGTAGTGTCTTGCAGTGGATGACAGGGTAAGAACTGTGTATCTTTGTTTTCGGATGCACAGGCCTACGGAGCTCCTGCTTATGGAGCTGAAGGAAGAGCCGTTCCCTGCAGCTGTCAGAGGCTGGCTTTGAGACATGCTGGCTGTAGCTCACCCCAAGCTCCTACACTGGCCATCGGAACCGGTCACCGAACTGCAGAAGTTCTCTATTTGCCTGTTATTTTGGGAGCTGAGGATGATGTACCAGTGGCTTGACGAGGAATGTGATGATAGACTGAATCATTTAACCACTCAGCCGCTTCACCCTGCTCTGCAGGCCTTGACAGACAGGCCTTATTGGGTTGCCTACAGGCCAGGGTGCCACACAGCAGCCTCCACTCATGGCTGAGGGCAGCAGAGTTGAAATGGAGGGCAGATTTTGGTCAGGAGAGTGGCCCTCTCTAGCCAGCTGGAAAGGCATGGCAGCCCATAGCTGAGCCTCCCTTTTGGCCACCACCAAATGGCTGACAGGGATCTAAACCCCTGCAATGGGAATCCTCCAAGACTGGGACAGTGCCCAGGTGCCACCACATCTCGGGCTCCCCTGTGGGTTGTAGGTCCTCTTTTTAGCAGCTCCTTTGTCATAGAATCATAGAATTTTTAGGGTTGGAAAGGGACCTTTAAAGGCCACCTAGTCCAACCCCCCTCCAACCAGATCAGGTTGCTCAGAGCCCTGTCCAACCTGGCCTTGAATGTTTCCAGGGATGGGGCATCCACCGCCTCTCTGGGCAACCTGTTCCCATGCTTCACTATCCTCATTGTAAAAAATTTCTTCCTTCTTTGAGTAACAGGGAAGGAGGGGGAATCTGCTCAGCCTACACACACACACATAAGTAAGTTTGTTCAGCCAGGCAGCTAAAGGTTGTGCCTTGCAGCTCCTGACTGGGGCTTGTCTTCAGCAAATGTGGTCCACTGTGAAAAGTTTTGTACCTCTTTAAATAAATAAATCCCTCTTCCTCATGACAGCTTCCAGCGTTGCAGACATCTGGTCAGACTCAAACAGCTGGTGATAAAACGTTCTGGAAAAAATAACATTGCTTTTCTTCCTCTACTTTGTGCCCAGATATGATATTCTTCCAGCCAACACCAGCCCCAAGGCAGAAGTCTCACATCAATAATTTTTGCCTGGCTGCCGTGGCAAAATTCAGAGGGTCTCACAGGACTGGGGTGCATGCAGCTCCACACAAACACGTGTGGCCCCCCTGCAGCAGGCACCCTGGTGACACCGTGCTGGCAAACCTCTGAACAGGCAAAAATACCGTGAGAGGTGGAAGCACTGGGAAGCTTGTGCCTGCCTCTGCGACACAGAGCGTGAGGAAGACTCCTCCATGAAGGGCTGCCAGCTCTGTGGCCCCATCTGCCACGACTGGAAGGACAGCTGCTGCTGCCTTGTATTTAATACCTCTGTGGTCGTCCAGACTAGTGCACAGAAGGGCTGTGCTGTCTGTATGCATGCCAGAGCAATGCCAACGTTTGACGTGAGTCTTGGGTGCGGAGGAAAATGGGCTTATGTAGGAACTCAGGAAATATATTTGGAGTATAAGGTCTCTAGGACCACCTGCCCTGTCTTAGCAGAGAGCCTGAATTCTGTCAAATTACATGGGCGACCTTTCTCTTCCTTTAAGTATAAACATCTCCTGCACTCAAAAGCTATTTTTCAAGTTTATTAGCATACACATCTCATTTGTTGGTTTTTCTCCACTATTCAGAGTGACAACAGATTTCTAGGGAAGAAAATCACTCTGATGTTCAAGCCCTAGAAGGCTATGCAAGCCTTTTGGGAGAGCATGTCATCCTTATCCTCCTTATCCAGCACAAATTTTGTTGAAAATGCCGGTTTAGCCTAGAAGCCAGCTTCCCAGAAGTCATCTTCTTTACAAAAACAAAACATGGAGCTGATCTCCTTGGCTTGCCAACCCAAGACTCACACAAACCTATAGATAAGTGAACAGAGACTCAGTGAGCAAGGAGACCCCTTGAAACAACAACAGCAGCCAAGGCAAGGGAGCTGGGGAGCCCCAACCCCTCCAGGACTTACCAAGATCCTACTGCCAGCTCATTTGAGCTGTTCTGCTGTGCTGTAAAGCATGAGGCTGGCAGCAGAAAAGGCACGCAGGAGCCTGACCCTGCCATTCACTAACCAAGGCCTGTCATTCCATGTAGAGGAGAAGTCCGTCTCAGGTCAGGGCTTGGGCAGAATGGAGGCCTATAACTACCAAGGGAGTTTTTTGACCTGCATGAGAGACTTTTCTGGAAGGAAGCAACGAATTGACAGGGTTTTCTGAACTGTAGTTTCAGACTTAAACACTTAGAGCCTGTCTGACATAAATCCTCCTATTGACTCTGAGCCCGTATCTTATAGCAACAGCATCCTTCTTGCTCTCCCATCCCATTCTCTCTGCACTGTATTACACATTACAAGAATATCTTGTTTTCTTTACCAACTGAGCTCTACAAGGTTCTTTCATCTTTCCTAATCACACTACTCCTGCTCATTTTTCGTTCATCAACCTTCTTGCTGTTTTAACCTTGTCTACTCCTTGAACTACCTAGAGCTTCAGCATGCAGGAATCACTACAAAGCTTACAGCAAAACCAAACAAACTGCAGGCTCACTCAACACACAGACACAGGGATCTCTCCTTAGGGCTTTGCTTAATTTTCTCTCTGCTTTGTTCCAGATCACTTATTAGAAACTCAGAAATCCCTCAAGCCAGTTTCCGAAGACTAGCTGTTCTCCTTGGGTGACATATGGTTCCCACATACATGGCCCTCCAAAGGGCTATGCTTCACTCAAATTTTATTTCTGGGATGCAACAGGGACTTGAGACAGTGTGCTTATTTTCCACAGATGACTGAATCTCGCCCATGGAGAATGTTTGGTACCAACATTACAATTTCCGTTCTGCCCTCTGGTTTTCACTGCGCTTTCACCATCTGCTGCTGACTCCAGCTGTCGTCTTTTAAAGGAACACTTTCTGAGCATTTGTCATGGCTCTGACAAACCTTCTCTCCAGGTGCTTCTGTGAGAACTGGATGTCCCTAGTTAACGAGTCAGCACCACCTGACACCCAAGACATACCATTGCTCTGAACTTCCCCCGGTCTGTTTAATTGGCTCTTCTAGCTGGAGCTATCTCTGGTTTAGCTTCTGTTGTTTTTTCCTTTCCTTTGTTATTTCACCAGAGCAAGCTGTCCCTACAGACTGCTGCCACCTCTTGTGCATCTCCTTCATCTTGTTCCTTGAAGCTGCCAACAGAAGCACTGGGCATGTTTTACTTTCCATGCTGGAAGATGGGCAGCTCACAGAGCTTTCAGCCCTGATGGTGGTTTCACCTCTACAGCAGCCACTTGTCACAGTAATTGTCTCAGAGGCACAGGCCCCCCATGAGATGATGTGGTCTTCTCCCCCTCCATGCCATTTTCATTACTGCACCTTTTGTGGAAACACAAATAATATGTCTGGTACTACATTTCTCTATTCACACTTCAGGTAAACACAGCCAGCAAGATCTAAATCAAACAAGGTCCAACAGAATGAAGGAGTTTGGGGGTCCCCCACTCCAAGGTTTTCAGTCCTGGAAGCCAAAAACTGAGTGGCAGCAGAAGGCAGTCCTCATCGAAAACACAGCAATCGGTGCAAATCTTCTGGTTTTGGCAATGAACTTTCAGATCAGACCCAAAAATAGCAGGGAAATTTTCATACTAATGTAATTTTGAATTTGCAGCATAGATGGTGCAAAAGGACCCACAAATACCTTTTGAGATATTTCAGTGTAACTTACTAGGGCACTTCTGCCACTGCTAATTTTGTGCCTGTATTTAACTGAGTCCTTGACTGATCCTGGGAACTGCACGTCGTTAATTATCACTGCCAAACCCCAGTGACAGGGCAGGTGATAGTATGCGTTAGGGGGACTGCTGGAGGAGGGTTCGTGCCGGGTGGGGAGGAGGCTGGGGAGCTGTGACCTGTCCCGGGGGATGCTCCTCGACTGGCCCCATGCCACCAGCTCACCCTGGGGAGTCCTGCAGGCTTTCCTAAAACAGCGGCTCCCTCTCAGCCCTGCCCCAGAGGGAGGCTCAGCATTAGAAAAGTGACAGCCCGATGCCCAGCTGCACCTCCTCACTCCAAGCCCTGCAAAGCCCTAATCTATGCACTATCCAGTAAAAGCATATCCACAAATACATTTAGAATTAAACAAACAAACAAAAAACCCAATCCCAAAGCCCTCAAACTCCAGCACTGATAAGGAAGAGGAGAGACACTGAAGATATTAAGCCTCCTCTGAAATTTGGCATTGAATTGCATTGGTTCTGCATTGAAAAGATGGAGCAAAAGTAGGAAAGTGCATATGAAAAGCAGCTAGTTAGGTGCCTGTTAGGAGAGACTGAAAAATTAGGAATTTTTCATTCAGAGAAAAGTGAACCAGGAGGGTGTGAAAGATATATTGACAATAAACACTGTAGAGATGTTAAATTGGATACTGAAATCCACACTTTCTCTAGAAACAAAAAGACATTAAAAAAAAATAAAGAGGCAGAGATTTTACAAACAGTGAAGATGAACAGTTTCACACAACACACAACTGATCTGCAACACTGCCCGCCACAAGATGTTATTGGGGTTGAGTGCTTAGCAGAATTTTTTTTTAAAAAAGGCATATTACATGCTAATAAAAACATGCAATCATCTGTGATATCTGAAACTCAGGGAAAAGAAATCTGCAGCATTTGTAGAGGAAAGCACAGAAGGTAGCTGACAGTGCATGGTTCCACGGAGGTAACTCTTACCACAAAAGTGTGGACAATCCTCTCTGAACAGGAGCTGATCAGTTTTATGTACAATTTACTGTTGAAATAGGAAAAAAAAACCCATGAGCATTCAATTCTCATGTCTCCATGACACATCCTGAGGATTATTCAGGATAGAGAGATGGTGAGAGAAAAGTGAGGATGAGGTTGTAAAAAGGAAACATTTTGCTTCATTCTTAAATCCCTTTTCAGCCCTTGCAATCTCTGCTGGATAAAAGCCATAGCAGAAAATGACTGAAGCCATTTAACATTTTTAAAGGAATAAGATTATAAGGAGTAAGCTCAAGTTTTCTTTGAATGTGATGCCCCATCACCGATGAGATTTTTCAGCCAAAGGCCTCGCACATCTATGCTCAGTCCTTGTGTTTCTTCATCCCCCCTGTGATCTGAGGTAGCTTTGCTGGCCTGTGGGAAGGTTACGCAGCACGGTGTTTTGAAAGAGAGAAACAGGTAAAATGCTCAGAGATGGTTTTATGCAAAGGGCTATGTAAATACCTATGCATTACTGCTTTCTTTCTGCTTGGACTCATGCAAGAGCATATCAAGGAGTTTCCCGAGCTCTTTGCTTTCAGAACAAGACAGAACTAAGCTTTTGATGCCAGCTCCTATTACTAGAAATGCCTTTAAACACCTACACATCTTTTGCTCTACTCACACTTAATGATGAGCTCATTTGACAACTGATGCTTCATTAACCTGATTTTCTTTCATTCTTTTTCCTCCCCTCTTCTAACTTAACTGACTGAGTTGTAGATGCTAACACTGATGCCAGTGCTGTCTTGGCCTCTGCCTTTTAATTCCCATTTTCCATCCCTGCTACTTGTGCAAAACATGGTTTTCAGTTTTCTGGACAAACTCAGAAATAATAGGTTCAATGTCTTTTTGTCTTCCCTCCCTCCCCCTCCCCCCCCCAACACATGTCCCAAAATTCATTTTTAATTGAAGAAAATGTGTCATTTTTCTGGGAAAAAAAAATAAAGCACATCTACCCTGAAAGAAAAGCAGTTTGAAAATGAAATTACTTGACTTTGCCAACATTTTATGAGACCATTTTTCCAACAATTCGACAATTCGTTTACTTTGTCATGAACACTTCACTGTGTGGTCCTAAAATATGGGATCCTGTTTGTTTCTATTGTTTCCCTTCAGAGTCCTTCGTGCACTGAACAATCCTATATTACCAAAAGACTTCCAAGTTTTTTCTAAAGCATTTATAAGCTTGTGAGAGATTTTTTTGGTATGTTTCCACCTTTACTTTTGTAAAGCTTTCTCAAACAACAGGTCTGCTTCTCACCCTCTGTTTTTTCCTACCAGATTGCTGCTAAAAAAAAAGTGTAAGCTCTCCACAGGAGCTAGTGCACAGTATCATTAATCAGTGTCACCCGCTAAATTCTTGCCCGTATCTCAGAGTAGCACTTGGGGGAATATTTCTCAGCCTCCATTCATAATCAGTGACCTCTTGCTTATTATTTTTACTGCACTGACAGTTTTGCTGGAGCGAGAGACTTCCCCATGTGTCCTCTGTTAAATTTTAGTCTTCCTAAATTTATATTTGGCTGCAAGTTTCTTCCTTCTTGTGAGTCTCCTCTTCAAATGCTTCTGCCCAGTGGATGAAAGCTGGCTTTGACCCCTCTCCAGCTACTTTGTGCAAAGGGCCTGCAACACAGGAGCAGCATATTTTCTTTTTTCCCCACTTCTGCATGCTTTGGTTTTGCTTTCCCTTACGGCCTCAGACAGAGGCAGCAGGTAAAACACTGCTCTTCGAGGAGGAGTCTGAAACAGTAGTGAGAAATTGTGGGTTTCAGCCTCCTTCATAATTTTCAGTTTTCAGAAAACAAGACCTGACTCACAGCTACGCAGCACCAGCCTCCCAGAGCTCTGCGGTCCCACCATGGCAGCCAAGCCCTGCCTGGCTTAGGCATTGTGTCCAGGGCCTGGGGACGTCCCTTCCCATCGGTGACATTTTCCACCAGTGGCCACCTGACCTTGTGAAGGAAGTGATGCTGCAGGTGCCATGGACTTGTGGGGAAAGGCAGGAATAATTCCAGCAGTAAAATGGCCAATGGGCTGCTACCACTGCCATACTGCATTTCCCAGTAACATTACTGGAAGCCTTGTGTGCACCAAGCTCAGTTTCAAGTGGCTCAGGACAAAGTTCCAAGGATCCTACTGGAAGATTTCTCTTAAGCCTTTCAGACCATTCAGGTTATACCACCCATTTTTAGTTCGTTCTTGCCCACTTACCATAGCACTACAATGAGTCTCATGGACACATCTTCAGAGGGAAATGGAAACATCTTTTAGTTTGCCAGCAGCAAAAAAAAAAAAAAAATGTTAAGATTAACTGCTGTTGTCAGCTCTGTTAACAATGTCTTTTCCTGATTTGTTCAATCTTAGTTAGTGCTATTTTCATGCACAGTGAAGTATTAGCAATTGTCTCTGTCATAAGCAAAAAAAATCCATTTCTTTAGCAATGTTCTAAAACATGAAAAAGAAAAATTGTGCTTCACAATTCCTGACAAGATTCCATTATACTGAAAGGGAAAAGCGTTCTTGTATTTTACATACTCAAGAATGATGTCTTAAAGGCTGTGATGCTTCTGTTACATGAAGAGTATTTTTCCACATCAGTGCAGTTACTCTTAGACATCACATCCATTACCACCCTCCAAGTCTTTCTTTCCTATAATATGGGAGTGTGTTCTGTGGAAGACACACAATGGCTTTCATGTCACACCAGAATTAATCAAAATATCACAAAGAAAATACCTTTTTTTTTTTTTTCTCAAAATCTTTAAACCTAATAAATTCTCAACTGAAGTCTGTGATTTATAATAAACGGATAATTCTTACCCATCTGAATAAACTACACAATACTGTTTCAGCATATAGTTTTGCACCTCTGGGGTATTACAGCAAAAAGAGCTGGAGGAAACCATGACAGCTGAAGATGAAAAGGCAAAATCCTTCCCTAATATAAATTCTCCTACCTTCATCACATTCAGGCAAGCTACAATGATTTACACTTCTCCAGAGTGTTTTCAGCACTGTTTCTTTCATAAATAGAAGGGTGAAAGTCGGAATAAGAAAAGGTAGAATTATGGATAAATAAAACAGAGAATGGAAACTGCATGAAGTCTACTAGGGACTTCTATTTTAATGTAATTCAGCTTTATAGCTCTATGTCATACAGGAAAAAAAAAAGATACATTTTCAAAAGATTTTTTGAAAGGTCACCTATTATGTCCTGCACAGCCCTGTGTCAGATGAGCTCATCTGTGGCTGCTAAGAAATGCCAGTCCAATGGCATGTCATTAGGGGAGCAGTTCAGTTGCCCACGTATGGGTGGCCAGTGGCATTTGAGATGTTCTCAGGCATCCTCTCAGCCTACAGATGCTCTCCCAAAGGCTGTGTGTATCCCAGGCCTTGGGCAGTATGTGCCAGCCCTGTGCAAGCATCTCAGACACCCTCGGGCATCTCGAATTGAACAACTTTCTCACGCCTGGGCACCTGAAACTTGCCCCTGGCAGGGAGCCAGCTCTAGATTAAGACACCTAAATTTAGATGCCTACATGTCAGCCGTCTTAAGTGCTCGGGGATGTCTGAGGGTCCACACAGGGCTGGCAGATAGGACCCGGGCTCCGCAGGAGACCCACAGCCCACTGGAGAGGCGGCTGGAGCCGGCCAGGATGCCCCTGGGCATCTCAAATGGCTGCAGCTGCTCACATCTGGGCCCTTGAATGCAGCCCGAGGTCTCCACTGAGCACAGTAAGAGCTTGACCTCAGCTGACATAAACGCACTGCATGTATGCCCATGACATGGACAGTAAGGCTGAAAGACTTCTGCAAGAAAAGCCTTGAGTTGCCCAGGTATTAGCTGCCCCAAGAAAAGCTTAGTTACATTTACCTCCTTTGCCAGAGCAGGGTTTGAGTGCAGATGCCCAGTCACACCTCTGCCATCCAATATCCCTGTCCTGAGATTACTCGTAACATCACAATCCAAGCGTTTAAATATGTTTAAATACTACCCTAATGCCACAAATACAGAATTTATACTCGGCTCACTCTCTTGGCTTGAAAAATTGAAACTGTCCAGCAACTACATATACGAATATAGTCTTTATCAGATGGCATTTTATTATTTTCAAGTAGGTTTTGTCCTGAGATGACAACAAATTGAACTTAGATACCAAGTTAACTCTTTTCAAGGGTGAAGTCTCAACAGCTGAAGCTTTGTAGAACAAACCTTTTTGGTTACCAATGTGAGTATGGACTTCAGGGTGGTTTTGGAGTTACTTCAAAGACTAGCAGTTTAGTTCATCCACTCAGACACCCACTCTTTGCTGTTAGAGTTTATTTCATATTCTCATTTTTTCAGTGGAAACCATTTATGAATGCTCTGCAGACCTGAAAAGTGAAAATTTTGTATACTGGCTCCCAGTGATACTGGATTGGTGTTTTGAACTCACAGAGTTTCTGCATTCATCTGTTCAATGAAATTATTAATATATTTCATCATAAAATATGATATATATTTATAAAATATTTTCCAGTTGCTCAGAAGAAGTGGGGATCTCATCCTCAGCCTGGTTAAAAGTCTTCTGCACTTGCTTCACACCGACTTTGCTGTGCCCCAAACAGAGAGCTGCAAAAAGGATTTGAGCACCAAGCTATCACTACCTTGCCTGCACACCCCTAAATCCAATGGTTAGACATAGACTCTGGACATTTTTACTTGGATGATTTCCAATTCTGTCATAAAAGCATCTAGACTTAACTGTCTAGATTTCTTAAATGCCATCTTTTGGACATGCAAATGCATGTTCTGACTGAGTTTAGCGATAAGGTGTCCAGCCCATACTTCAACTTCCTTGGGTCCTACAAACCAGACACTCGATACTTTGCACGTAAAACCCATCTGGGATGTGCTACCAGAGCATACACCCACCCCATCCCAGGTGTAACATGCGTGAAGGCCGCAATGCCTTCCTTCCAGGTATTCCCTGAGAAGGGCTGGGGTGCTCTCCCTGCCCTGCTGACTGATACCAGAGTAAGCAATAGACTAAAAAGCCGTGGTCACTCACTCACCGCTCCAATAAACAACAGTCTTGGCTTCAAAGGGTCAAAGGGTGGGCCACACCTCTTCTTCCTACAGGCTACCCCAAATACCATGATTCAAGGAAGGATTGAATTAATGTCCAGCCATATCTCACAAGGGCAGGTGGAGAAGGGCCAGTGAGAGAGAAGATAACTGATGCCACCTCCTCGCTTGGCTGTGAGGCAAACGCCCCTGTTGTGAGAAGGGGCAAGCTCTGGTGCTTATCACAGCCTCACGGCAAGGTAACCCAGCCACAGCCAGGTGCCTTTTTGGAGCCCCAAATCCACCTAGGTCTCAGGGAAGAAGGTGGCATTTCTGTTAGCATTTCTCAGACAGCTCCAGCAGCTTCCCAGGCAGCGTGCTGGGCTTCACTGATGGCTTTCCCTGGTGTCTGTGTGCAGAGAGTGGGGCCCCACAATGACAATTACAGTCCCAGAAGATGCCGAAAAGTCACGAGTGGCTTGCTATTCGGAATTGTGGCCCTATATAGTGATTCTTCTACTGGTATACACGACAGTGATCTAAAAGAAGGCGCTTTTTTTGGTCTATTTTCTAAGAAATTATTTCACAGAAGAATGATGGAGCTATTTAACAAACAGTGTAAAAAGCATCTGGTCTATATAGAAGAAAACAACAAGCTAATTATAAACAATTCTGTCTATACCTCCTATTCCCTATTTTTTAATTCCTTCTCTGATTTAATTTCATTTTAGTATTGTTTCAGGGAAATAAGATCTTTTGCTTTAAGACTTCATCTGCTCTCGCTTGTCATAATTTAGAAGCTAATAATCCTCTTCATGACATCACACGCACTCACTGCAACCCATTATGCCAAGGACAAAGTACGACAGTCTCAGGCGTGGGGAATAGGAACAACAGATGAGAGACAGCAACAGATGCAAATTAACTGCTAAAGACAAAGAATTATATTGTCCCCTTCCGCGAGAAAACTCTGGGAGGAAGGAAAAGAGCCCAGCAGTGCTGTCTGTACCCTGGGGATGCTTTCTAAAGTCCCTCATCCATCGTTAGCAGCACCAGAATTGATCAGACTAAAGCTTCTCTTCTTCACAAAGGAAATGTAGCGGGCTAACAAATGGCAGCTAAAATACGGTGTTAAACACAGCCTGGCACTTAGTGTAACCAAGGCATGGTTAGCCTTAGGTCGCTTTTAGTACTAAGTAAAAGCATGGCTTTACTCCAAGTCATAGTGTTATCTGTTTTCCCATGCAGTTCAAAATGATGTTCAGTATTTTTTAAACAATTGTATTTTCTTTAATCATTTCTAAAGGATAGATAGCGCTGTGAGCTGAGCTGGGTAGGAGTGATAAAGATGATTGACTTCTCACCTGGAGTACTGCATCCAGCTCTGGAAGCTCCAACATAAGAAGGACATGGACCTGTTGGAGTGAGTCCAGAGGAGGCCACAAAGATGATCAGAGGGCTGGAGCCTCCTATGAGGACAGGCTGAGAAAGTTGGGGCTGTTCAGCCTGGAGAAGAGAAGGCTCTGGGGAGACCTTATTGTGACTTTTCAGTACCTAAAGGGGGCTTATAAGAAAGATGGAAACAAACTTGGGTTCATAGCCCCAGGACACCCTGAGAGTGGAAAAACCTCTTATGCTTTCAGCTGAACCTGTCACCCACTACCTTCATCTGACAGTGCCCCATTCCTCTACCAGGAGTGTGCTGTTGATCCCCTCTTTCAATGACTTTCATGATTTCATAAACTTCTGCGAAGCTCCCCTTCATTTAGTTGTCTCTTTTTCAGACTGTTTCATTCCTTCTGTCGTTGTTCCTCATACAGAAAGAGTTTCATATTTTTCATCATCCTTGTTGCCCTTTTCTGAAACTTTTTGAGCCTTTCTACACCTTTTTGAGAAAGAAAGACCAGAACTGCATGCAGTACTGAAGGGATGAACAAATCATGGACTTATACAGCGGCATGATGATGACATCCAGTTTTCTCTCTCTTTCTTTCTTGGCAATTGTTAATACTTGCTTTGCCTCTTAGACTGTGTACTGATAGCAAACATGAATAGTTTTCATGGAGCTATCTATCATAACGCAGAGCTTTTGCTGCTGAGCAAAGCAATCAGCCCATCTGTTTATATAAGAAATTAGGATTGTTTTTCCCCCACCTTCATATTTGTCTACATTAAATTTCATCTGTCATTTTATTTCCCACTCAATCTAGCAAGCTCCTTCTGCAACTCTGCATAATCATCTTTGCTATCCTGAATAAATGATTACCTTCGTATTGTCAGCAAACCTCGCTCCTCACCTCCCTTCCGTGTCATATACAACTGTGTTGAACAGCACAAGTCCCAGTACAGATTTTCTTGCAAGATTCCCCTTACAATCTTTCTTTGCTATGGAGAATGACCATTTGCTCCCACCCTCTGTTCATTTATTTTAAGAAGTTACTTATCCACACACAAACCTTCCCTTTTGCCACATGGCTGCTTTGCTTCCTTAAAAGCTGTTGGTGAAGGACTTTGCTGAAAGCCTTTTGGAAATTCACGTAGACAGCATAGCCAGCTTTTTCTTATTCAACTGCTGTTGACATTTTCAAAGAACTGAAGATCTGAGAAGGTGATGTTCATCTATAAAAGGTACAAGGATTATTCCCTAGCAAAGGGATTGCTGTTACTCCAGCCAGGAAAACTTCCTCAGTGAAATGACAGTGCAGGTAATCCAGCATCAATCAAATGAATCATTTTCCATATGACATATTACCCAGCACTCATTTCCAGAGCTCTCTCAGCTTGTTTTCCACTAACGTTGGAAGGAATATTGAAACTCATGAATCAGGACTTAAATGACCGTCTCAGTATAAAAGATCAGGATGAGTTCTAATGAAGCTTAGTAGACTTTTCTCTTATTTTCTGAATACTCCTTCATTTGAACCTGACCTGACGAAAAGAGGCATAAAACTCAAAGGGTACATTAGCAGGAGAATCAGAGAGGGAGCTGCAGGCTCCGGAGCTGGTAGGAGGCACTGCCTTCCTGCTCATCACCAGCTGCAGCACCGCTTGCTTGGCCTGCACTTGAGGAGAAAGACTAAGACTAAATTATCAGCAGAGCTTCTCAACAACTTACCGATCTTCACTTTGATGCTGACACTTGGGTTATAATATAAGCTATACGAGATCTCAAAATCTTAATTTAAATGACAAAATACCCTCTTTATAATCCTCATAAAATAACTGGTAGCACTCTAAACCCAGTCTAATGTGCATGGTATGTTTCTCACATTGGTTTCCCCTTCCCTTCCCCTTTCCTTTTTCCCCTTCCCCTTCCTCTTCCCCTTCCCCTTCCCCTTCCCCTTTCCCTTCCCTTTCCACTTTCCCTTCCCTTTCCACTTTCCCTTCCCCTTCCCCTTTCCCTTTCCCTTTCTCTTTCCCTTTGCTGCAATTTGCAACAGGATGAGATTCTCAGACTGTTCAAGCTGGGTCTTGTAATATTTGCTGTATTACAGCCAGTGCTACAGCATTTCTTAATGATAAACAGGAGAGCTGATCTGCACACTGGGAAATATTTTGGAGCTCTGCAGACATAACACTTTTTTGTTTTGTTTTGTTTTTTTTAATTGTTTGTCATTCCTTTACTCCACAGACCATAAGGTGAAAGGTAGTACTGCAAATGATGTTTCCACTTTTTTTTTTTTCTGTGTAATACTTTGTATCTGGTGCAAATAATAACTAAAAGTAAAATATGAACATCCTATGTTCCTCAAAAACCTCTGATCATGATTTCTAGTGGACCTACATGCCTCCAGGACTGAGGTAGCACAGACAGCACATCTACTTTCAAATGTTGCACAGAAATACCCTAGCACAGTAAATTAGCATGCTCAGAGGGCTGTGATTTGAAAATTAGCTTGGATGGCTCTCTGATATCTATCTGTCCACACGTGTTTGTTTCAGAAAGGTAGCTGCTCTTTAGCACAGAAGGAGGGGAAAAAAAATTAGCACAAGGTATTTTGCATTTACTCCCCTTTGATTTCCATATGCAGCCCGTCACTGTAGTACCTGGGAATGTCGTCCATGTTCAGATACTCTAGACATAATTTCTGCGGATGTAATAAATGCTGAAGCAGTGCAATTTTTAGTATCATTTATTCATTATTTGTGTGTAGTGACACATAGTCTATTGGCATTATGGCAGGCAATCTACATAATAAGCAGAATGACCTTCCCAAATTTCCAATCCTCAAAAACACAATTCAATTGTCATTTTCATAAATACTTCCGAACAGCTTCATTTTTGAAAGCAATCCCATTGATGCTGCATTTTAGCCTATGTGTCTGCAATTAGATCTGTCTGTGTCACTCTTTTGGCTGAATGTGTTTAGGCAAAACATATACTGCAAATTGTAAAGATAATGCCAGAGAAGACTAAAGAAAAAAACAATATTCTCAGTTGCTATTAATAAGTGCAGGCAAACATGCCTGAAAAGAGATTATGAAAAGAGTAATTGAGATACTCTTTAAAAGTCATTAAGCAACTAGGAGAGTTAACTCAATTGAAAGACAATATCCTTATTAAGGGAGAACAAGATAAAGGAATATATTAAAGTGGGTGACACTTTCCAGAAAGAATAAGCTATTTCTGAAGTCCCTAAATTGAATTTCAATTGTTATCCCTTTTCTTATCTAAGCTTGTACATGTGCACCCGGTATGAGTATACATATTCTGAACTCCGTCCTCCCTTAATGTATTGATTCCCCTCCCACTGGGCTGGCTGGTAATATATTTGTACTGTTAATGTAAGGCAAAGATGCCTCACGTACATGCTGTTCAGTGAGAACAGCAGCATGTTCCTGCTTGGGGAAAGGAAGTCCCCAAGCCCCAACATACCGATACTTGCTAATATTTCATATTCTGTCACGCTTGCACACTCCTGTTGATTTCCATGGCATAGAAATATCCTTTTGTAGTCACAATGGAGGTCATTAACCCAGTAATTGCTCCTTTGCTGGCTCCTTCCCTCCGTTGGTCTGGTCCTGTATACGGGCAGAGTCTGAGTGAGAAGGAGGGAGCGACCTGCGGGGACGGTTCAGAAGCCAGATGCTCTCTGGTGCCACGGAATCCCCAGGTGAGGATTTTGGAGGAAAAGGCAGCCATCCTCGTGCTGTGCAACACAGTCAGTGCACTAGCACTCCACTGCTTTGATTTTTTTCATCTGTACCTGAATGAATGAGGAAGGCACAAGCAAATTCACATGTCGGGAAGCTGATCATATCTGCTACTTCAAGCTAATGAGCCTGGCTAGCCAGAGCCTTCTTGGCAGTAGCAGGGAAAAATGGATTTTGCCGAAAGTCTCTGAGCAGCTCTCACAGGAGCGCTCTGCCCAAGCGGCCTGGGGAGCTGGTGCCAAGTCAGGGCCCGGCTCCATGAGGAGATGGCCGCCTCCCTGCACCCAGCACCTCTGCCCTCCCTCACATCTGCTAAGGGAGAGCGGCCGTAAGCAGCTCTGACTCCAGCAGCCTGTGAGGAGGGAGTGAGGGAGGTCACGGTCTCCCCAGGGAGCCTTTTCTTGGGTCTTCCCTCCCTTCTTGCCGTGGGAGCTAGTCCCCCTTTGCGTGGCAGGACTTGGAGGCACCCATCGTCCTGGCCTTCATCTGCCTGCTACCCGTGGCAAGTCCCTGCCTCGTCCCGGCCACCCCGGTTGTGGGACATCACAGCTGAATGTGGCAAAGTCAGTGCAACAGCTGAGACGTGGGGTTTTGCCCCATGTGAGGATTTTCAACAGTAGGACCTACCCCAAATCTTTCCTCAGCCAGAGCTACACCTAAGCTCCCCTGAACTCAAGGAAAGCCTCCTTTTCCATAATGGATTTGGAAATGGCCCTCCCGGAGCACCACTGACTAAATTTGGTGAGCTGCATGTGTGAACACGAAGGCAGATTTGAACCAAGAAAGAGGCATATTAATAGGTGAAGGAAATTGTGTTCTCTTAGCTGTTTGGCTTTTCTTTTTAATGTCATTTTCCCCACATGCAAATGCTGCACTTTGAAGAAAAAGAGCACTATCAAATGCAGTCAGCTGTGGTTCAGGTGCTCTGCCTTTCCTTTGTCATCCAAAACATTTACAAAATATTCACATTTTAAAACACTTTACTTTCCGCTTCTGTAAGTTACAGATTTTGTTTTGCCACAGCCTACGTACAAGGTAACTAAGTCTTTCTTTTTACTAAAATTCCATTCAAATCAAATATTTTTAATATTGTCTGGATGTTCTTCATAACAGATTAACTGTATTTTTGGTCTTTCCTTTCACTTTCATCCACGTGTGGTACATTCCTACTTACTTTTACGCCTCCTTGTTTCCCGTCCCTGTAAATTGGTTGCTTTACATTATGCAAGATAATTTTCCAGTGCTTCTTTATTTCCATGTAAATGCACGTGTTGACTTACTAGATTAAAATAATCTGCTTACTGACACCTAAGAAGCTGGGGATATGAGCCAACATCATTAACTGTCTTCACTGACGTGAAGCTCATCAGTGCCAAGGACAGCTGGCAGTCAACATTTTCTGTGTGTCTTGTGCTAGGAAGCCAAAAAGGAATACCTAAGCTCAGGATTTACTTATTCAAATTCAGTGCGAAAGCATTTTTCTCTGCCCATGACCACTTTCATTAAATTTCAATTCCAATCTTTCAACAATTATATGAATGCCATTATGCAAATAAGCAACTGCTTTTCAGACCTACAGAAACGATGACACCTATACAAAGATTTCTGAGGGTCTTTAACAGTCACTGAACTTCATAAATATTGATTGGTAAGTATTGCCTTTGGTGATAATGATTTTTTTTTCTATGAGGCTGTCCACTATTAAAGTCGTACCTTGAAGCTGAGAACTAATGAAATGTTTAATATTCTGGAATAATTCACCTCTGTGCATCACAATGTTGTAAAAAGGCTCCCATCTGATGATGCCTGTAGCTGGCACGGTACGCTCCGCATTTTTCACAGTGCTCCAGATAATATTAGTATTTAATGACTCTGCACCGATAAGCCGAAAGTGGATGAATAGACTGTCTTCCATCTCATTCTGCTTAAGGTGACATGAACTTTCCTTTATGTCACAGTCACTTGCAGCTGTTCAGATACACTCTGAAAACGCTGAAAAGAATACTCTATCAATCCACAACCAAATGAATGATCATGAGAATGAGTCTGTTGTCTTACTGTCTTTGGATTGCTTTAATAAAAGCATTTGTATTCCAGGAAGGAGGCAAGAATATAATTAATCATTGACACAACTGAATAGGCACATTGTTTAAGTGATTCATTAGGAAGCAATTTCAAGAATATTTATTTTGATGATATACATTTTATAATTCAATAGCAACATAATAAAGTGAACACTCAAAATAATCCATTTCCTATTTTTATACCTTGGAATTTAATATAACCGCATCCTTGCTATCTGCGACTCTCTTTGCAAAGCTTTGCATCTGAAGCAAAACACAAGGACAGTGGTCATGATGGATACAGTCAGTAATACCAGGAACCTGTATTTACAGGGCTGAAGTCCTTTTTGTATTGATACCACAATTCAAAACAGAAATGTGATATATATGGTGAAATTCAGACCCGCAATTTAGTGTTACTGATAACGACCTCAGCAGATAAGTCTTGAACTAAACAAGTGCAACTATGTGCAAGAACAGATACTTGCAATGATTTTTTTCCATATTCCAGGTGTGCTTCAGTGTGCGCAGAATATGGGCAGAAGGTGGCAAACAGCAATGTGGAGCTCCTCACACCACTGTGCCAGTCTTCTATACATACATGGAGCCAGGACTTGGTATGCTACATGATTTTTCTCTCTTTGAATGCTTCCAGGTAAAAAGTTTGGTTTGAAGAGGAGGCTTTTTTGACCAGTATTTGAGTAGTATTTCTTAAATTCCACAAGCCTGCATGGCAAGTCTGCCCACCGGGGCTTACCTTGGTTCTGCTCACTGCTAGGGCTCGATGACAAATGTTACCCATAGTTTCCACATGCAATTAAACACTTTTTTTGTAGATGCATCTTCCTAACACCACGAATGAGAGCTACAGTGGATGAAACAAGAGTTAAATAGTATGGTATGTGGGTCAACTGAAACTGGTGCAACTTTGAGTTAGTCCAAACCTGTTTTTAGCAAGATGGGCTCTCCCAGCCAAACAGACATCCTGCATTGGACAGCACATCTGGCCATCTGAATCTTTCTAAGCAAAGATACTAATTTATTTAAAAGATCTTTATCTATCCTTAATGACAACACTTGCGAAAATAGCTTCATTGGTAAGGACTGAAACGGAAGGCTTCTGGGAAGAGATGAAGGGAGAGTTGGAAGAAGGTGAAAGAGCAAAATGAGCAGTGAGAGTATAGAGTTAAAAATAAGAAGTGTAAATCTAAAGGCTATTGAAAGCATTATATAACTACTAAGATATTTGACATGAAAGCTCAGTCTGGGAATTACAGGTTTCCTTCCTTTTTGTAACAACATCTAGTAGGAGGCTGATGACAACTCTGAACTTCAGCAAGAGAGAATATCAGACACTGGTGTAAGAAACCATCTCCATGCCTGAAGAGTCTTTAAACATTTGTGATAGAAAGCATCTGCTTTATTTGCCTGACTATAACACAACCTTTTAATTTTCACAGTTGATGTCTTCCATAGTTACATAATGCTTTGAAGAGCTTTAGATTTACACTCTGTATTTTTAATTTTCTCTTCTCACTCCTGAGCAGACATCTTACTCAAGGGATGGACTGAACTACGGCTCTGCAGCGATGCAAATGTCAGCCCAGTGAAGCACCTCGTCTCAACAGAGCCACAATTCAGCAGTATCCCTCCCCTGTGCAGGCAGCCCACCTTCTACCTAACAGTCTCATGGTTAAAGCACCCATCTGAGCAGCTGGAGGTCTAGAACAGTTCAAATCTACATCTCTCGATTGCCATACAAGCATTTAGCATGCTGTATTTGCCAGCTTCTGAGCACCTAGGCATGCTCAGCATCCACGGGGTGTATCTGAGCGAGGTAGAGATGCCATGGGACAGCGGTTTTCATACCCAGTCCAGCTTTAGTGCTGGTTTCCAGATTTGTTTCTGTACTTGGCATTAAACTTTACGCAGCTGCAAAGTGGAAACATTCTTGAGAAAATGGAGGTCTTTCCTTTCCCACACTGAGTGCCCCAAGCACTGGGCTTTCAACCCACATGGTTTTTACATCCCCTCTTCTTGGCCCGTAGAAATCTTGGACCTTTCTCTCATTTCTGCATTCGACAACAGCTGAACTTTGTGCAGGGCTCAAACCTTTGAGGATGAGAGAAGCAAGCTCTGAGCCTGTCCTTGGCTCTGCCGCCGTCCGGCACAGTGACTGACCTTAGCAACGGCCGTGGCGAGTTCCCTGAGCTGAGTGACTCCGGCCACATACAGAAACCACAGTGGGGGGCCCTCAACAAACCTCAAGCCAGGAAAGCACTCACTGAGTGAATTTAAACATCTCCAGCAGCCACAGCAGCCACGGACTGGGATTCACATACCTTTGTTACAGCTAAATCCTATGTTGGATACTTCTTCCACCTCTTTCACATGCTGGTGTCTGAAATGAGCTCAGGTTGGGAAGAGCCAGTTTCCAGAAGAAGTCTCCTTCTCTGTGCTCAGGCTGCTTCAAGGCGTGAAGTCACTTGGTCGGGGAACGCTATTCCCCACATCCTTGCTTACGGAAACCTGGGTGGAGAAGCAGCTAAGGCTCTCCAACTTACCTGCAGCTAAGCATATTAAATTCCAAGTCTATTACCTGAAAGCGTTTAAAAGTGAAAACATAAAAACTTAATGTACTATTTAGCATTTTATTTGACTGATGCGTTAAAAAAAAAAAAAAGGCTTTTGCCTAAATTAAAACTATTTTATCTGTACCTGTCAGGGAATGCTGTTAACTGAATGACATTTTTAAAAAGGTTTCCACTTTGAACTTTGTTGAGTCCCGCAGGCTGCATATGATCTGCACTACAGGATTATATGATGCTATGACACGACTTGGTTGATGTCTTGCTTGTAAGAGTTAGCAATAAAAACTGGTTTACTACACGAATGCAATCCTGACTCTCCTTGCTTCACTTGTACCCACAAGTAAAGAGAGGAGGGGTTTCTGTAGGATAACTCAGCCATGCAAAAGTCTGCTAAAATCTTTTCAAAGTACATAAAAAGTTTAATTCTCATTCCAAAATTACTAAGAGCTCCTACACAAGAGCCCTCTTGCGACTACCTGGAAAGTACAATATTACGTCCACAGAGGAAAAGCACATCGCTTCTTAGAGAGGCAATTCATCATGTCATCTGCTCCCATATCCCCCTGCTTCATAACTTATTTTTATTGACCAAGGACAATGCAGGGAAAGAAAAATGCAGTAGAGATTTATTAAACATTTAAAAAGTCTAAGAAAATATAAAAAATCTCCCCCTTAAACACAGTTATTGATAACTTCTCCTCCTAGAGTACAGCACAATGTAAGGAACACCATTACTTTACGTCAGAGATAGCGGAGAAGGAAACCATCTGATGGTGTAAGTCAGTCCCTCCTGAAGCAGTTACTCAGAAAATAGATGGGGCTGTTTTCAAAACAGTGAAATCGCACCCTGAGCTTTTTTCTTCCCCCAGTTCCGGGGGAAATTGCCAGCACACCCAAGGGAAGGTCCGGTGCCAGCACTCCGGGGGCAACTTTTGTGTGCCTGCTCGGGCAACTCTGCCTTGACTGCAGCAGCACTACGAGCAGCTTCCAGAGGCAGGGCTGTCGAGAAGCCGACAGCAAGGCAATCTGCACATTTTATGGAGCTGTCAGACTTCTCGTAGGATGGATCGTGCCCAGAGCTAGGTGCATCTAAGGTACTCCCATAAATCTAATAGCGGATATGAGATGAGAGCTGTTTACAACCAGCCAGAAACTCACGCCGTCCAGTTTCACGGCTGAACAGTGGGACTGGCCCAAAGATGCCAGTTCAGGTGTTCAGGTTCCTGTCCAGCCCAACTGGAACAAATCTTGTACTTTCTGCTGCCCCTTCCTAGCTGGCCCTCGCAAGCTCCTCAGCCAGGTGCCTTCCCACCCTCCGTGCAGAGCATTTCCCGCAGCTAAGCCTCTCCCTCCACCCAGGGCCACCAAGTCTCCTACAGCTTTTCAGGTCTGATACTGGATTTGAGTCTTGCTGCAGGCTCTCTTGTGAGCCTACTTCTAGGTATGACCTTTATATCTCACCATACTGCTGCAGAGGATAATATTGGCTAAAGTTTGGTTTTACATTTGTTATATTATTTGACCTTTTGAAAATAGTCATTAGATATAAATACCACAAGTGGTTTTAAATATATGGAAGAGCAGTCCGACCGCTCAAGTGGCTGGTTCAAAGCACACTGGGTGGTGCTAGTCTCTCCCCTGTGCATGGTGGCTTTGCCATTTTGTTATCCTCCCTTGGATCTCTCATCCAGGCCAGATTATTGAAGGCTAGATTGAGAAGGTCATTTGTAGTTTCAGTCTTACAGTGCCACAGAATATTCAATGTGGACCTGATTGAATGAAAATTAAAATTATTACAGTAGAACTGTACCTTAGTGATCTGTATTTCTGTGGAGAATTATGATGAATTGACTGTTGCTTCCAACTAAGCACAACTCAAAAAATCTCTGCAGATATGCCACCAAAATACACTGATTTTCTTGGTTCTTTTATGATGATTAGAGGGAACACGTTTTAATTGATCTAATACTGGTTTATTGGAATAATGTAATCTCAGCAGATAAGCAGATCAAATAAAAAACTTCAGCAAACCTTTTATTATATATTTCCCCATCCCTGTGCTATCATCCCCATGAAGGGTAAATATAATGGGTAAATTTATGCCTAATACAACTGGGGATGAATCTGATTAAGTGGCAGGGTGCTTTCAACTCCACCCCAGTACAGAGGAAGGACAAAAAAAAAAAGAAAATCAGCACTGTCTCAATCAATACTACTAAAATTAAACAAGTTGTAAAATATCATATGCAAAGCACATCTGAAATGTATTTGGAGTGACACTGCACATGCCTTTAAATGTTTAATTAACTACAAGAACCTTAATACATACTTGATTAGATTTATAAAAAGACTTTTCTCTCTCAAAAATAATAAATACAAAAATAAGTAAGTACACTGCAATCAGATAACGAAGTTTTGAATATGTGTAACTCAGGATAGCCTTGGGTTAAACTGTTCTGGCTGTTTGTTTTCTCAGGTTTTAGGAGAATTGATTATTTGAAAGTTCATGCACCTTCTTCCCTGGTAAATATGGAGCTAAAAATCTTTAAAATAAAAAAGATCACTTGGGAAAGGAAGTTAATGAATGTGTAAAGAAAGGCCCTAATCGCTCTGTGTAGAGCATGACAGGTTGCTCTGTCCTTTTACTCTGGGGAAGTTCCTGTCAGTGCATGGCCCTGCCGTGCGATGAGCGCGTCGGGCCTGCTGTGGGACCTCAGCGCTGGCCACGGGCCAGCAGACCAGGGGCTCCAGATCTGCTGCTTGAGTGGTGTTATTGCTCATCCTCCAGTTATCGAGAAATCGCCTCTGCAATAACAGGAGCCGCACATTTAATACGCTGCAGGGTTTTGTACATTAGCGACTTGTAATTCTGTCTCCTTCAGTCGAGATATTTTCTCTCCCTGCGACGAAAAGTGATCCCCGGAGGAAAAGCACGGTTGGGATGCAGAGGGGTTCATGCGTTGACACCGTACAGGTCCTTCTAGCTGTATTCTCGGTGAGGCACACACTTGTTCTGAAACGAAATAACTAAATAAAGAGGTGCACTAGTCGTGTAATGAAGGCAACTCTGAAGGCACCTGCCTCCCTTCGGAAGAAACACGGTGCCGGGGTGAGCAGGTGAAAGAGAAGACGACTGTGGTTTTATTTATTCGCAAACCAATACCTCCTGACGATTTAACCCGAGGCAGCGGTACCAAACGAGCCGCCTTTCTCTGCGTGCCTCAGAACCCGCGGGTTTGGCAGGCAGCCCCCATCCCAGCTCCCACCCTCAGCGCCTTTCACGGCGCCCGAACTCAGCAGCCGGCACCTCCCCGGGTTCTGCCCTGTCCTGCCGTGCCCTGCCCTGCCCTCCTCAGGGGCTCCCCGCCGCCACCGGTGCCAGTGTCACCTCCTCCCCTCGCCCGCCCCTTCGACGCCTGCAGCGCCCAGCGGCTGCTGCGGACAAGGTCAGCACCCCAGCCCTCGGCTGCCCCGGGCCCGGCCCGCCTGGGGTGCCCCCGCCGCCCGCAGCCTCCCGGGGCCGGCGGGAGGCGCCTGCGCGCTGCGGCCGCTCGGTGCCGGCCCCGGAGCTGGCGCCGCCCGCAGCCTCCCGCCGCCTTCTGCCTATTTTAGTCACAGCGGCGGCGCGCCGGGACTGGCGGTGGTGAGGAGCGGCGGCCCGAGCGCGTCCGGGAAAGTTTTCCGAGGGCGCGGGGCAGGTAAGGGGCGCGGGCGGGCCCAGCCGAAGTCCCGCCGCTGCCTCCGCCCGCCCCACGCTGCCGCTGTCCGGTCAGGCAGCGCCGCGGCGTCGCCCCGCTTTGCCCGGGGGGTGGCGAGAGGGGCTCCGGCTCCTACCCCGCTGTGGGAACGCCCGGCTCGGGGTGGCTGGCGGGGAGTGGCGGTCGGAGGAAGGGTCGGGGATTCGGGGGTGGGTGGTGGGGAGGGGTGCGCTGCTGGCCCGCACGCCCCGCCGGGGCGGCCCGACAGCGGTGAGCGGAGCGGGCGGGCTCAGCCGCGGGTGGAAGTTGGAGAGCTTTGCCGCGGAGCGGGGCACGGCGCCCTGCTCTTCTCGCCCCGAGGGCCCGGCCCGAGGCGAGGCTCTGCCTTGCGTGTCTGGGGCTTGTTTCTCCGCGGGCACAGCTGCAGCCCCCTCAGCAGAGCCGGTTCGGGGAACAGCGCTGCTCTTACAAACAAAACCCACTCGGGCTTTCTGCCGCGGACTCGAGGTTTGCTTCGCAGGTTGCCGTTATCTCATTCTCCTCTCTCTCCATCAACAAATGGTAAGAGCCCTGAACCTCAGATCTGCTTTTGCATTTGTGGCTCGTCTCTTTCCAAAGAGACAACAAACGATACAAAACACTTCTTTCCCTCAAACTGTAATATTTTTTTTCCAAGCATATTTTTCCGAACTATAATATTTTACCACGTTTTCTTCAGCTGTTCTGGAAAGCTTTGTGCGTGTTTAGGCTGTCAGTCACTTTATGGGCAAACATTGTATATAGCCGATCCCTTGCGATACTGAATCATGGACCACCTGGTAGCATTATAAAGATGTCACTGATGAAATCTGGCTTCCAGAATTAGGGCTTCTTGCTGCTCTGTCGATTAATGGGAATTTTTTTTTGTATACGTGCGAGTACAAATGTTGTCACCGACCACAGCAAAACGAGAAATGGTTTCCACCTCTGCAGAACTGTTGCTCTTTGGGCTTTCCACAAAGTTTTGTGTAGTGCCAAGTAATAAAGTAGCTTAAAAGGCAAAGTTTTTAAGAAATACCTTGCCTGTGAAATAGGAAGTACACTGCAAGTCCCGTAGTGAGGAGATGAGATTCTGAGACAGAAGGAAATGTGATACAGGTGATTGTGAAGGTGAAGTGTGTGGCAGGGGGACCTTTTATGATAGAAGTTGGAACAGAGCATTTCTTAAGAATTCAAGAAAAGGGTTGATAGCTGAAGCTACATGTAATCTTTTTACTAAGTGTACAGACTTATCAGAGATGAGGTTTTACTTTATCTTTTCAGTGTGTTCCACTACCCTGTGAACAAGCACTCTGATGGGTGTCTCCAGGTGATGACACGGTGCCTGTAACTGGGCATGCTGCCGTTGCCCAAAGTCAGATTTTGTACAGTGAACAAAGCCTCGGTCTGTGATTATTTTAGGTGATGAAACTAAGAGTATTCTGGCTCTCGTAGATAGAAAACTAGTGAAAGTGATGCTAAACCAGTGCCATGTGCATGCTTCTGGCTCTGCTTTTTGCATGTGAAGCTGTATGATGCTCTTTCCAGTAAAGCAGAGGGTAGAACTGTACTTCTAACCCCAAACCCTCCAGTAAAGGTAAATAATTTCAGCAGCTCCATTAGAGCATCCTCTCTACCTTTTGTGGTGCTTCACCTGGGTTTAGAGCTCCTGGGGCGCGTCAGTGTGGCGTCTCGTGGCTCAGCGTCCTGTTTATCTGTTGGAACACATGGCTCGTGACACTGCTTCTCCGTAATCCAGTGGTGCATGCAGGTGTAGTGCGATGACCCAAGCCTGTGTGTTTGTTTGGTTTTTGGGAAGTGAAGTTCACATCAGGTGGCTGGTTTCGTGGGAATACATTCCCATCCGAAGGCATTACTACATGGTGCGAACTCATTTAAGCTGACTTCTGCAGAGTTCAGCTGTAGTTCATTAACGCAGTTTTAAAGCACTTGTGAAATATGCATTGTAGCTGCTTTCTCTATTATTAATTTAAAAGTTGAACTGTAGCAAAGCTTGAACTTGTGCTTCACTTTGTGGGGTTTTTTTTTTAATTATAAAACACAATAAAACAGACCCCCTGAATTATTATTTGGCCAATGCTGGTGAATTTACAACAGCATTGCTCAAATTTACCCCAGTGCTAGCAATCCATAGTTAGTTTAAAAAAAAAATCTGACTGCCATTCCATATTCATGTTTCTTGGGAGAAAAATACATTGAAAAAAGGAGGAAGAGGATTATTATTCTTAGTTTGGCAGGAATACCACTTGTTCATCAGGGTTCATCAGATCCAGTTCAAATTGGAAGAAAATCTGGTTGGTGGTGGGTGGGTTGTGGGTTTTTTGGGGTTGGTTGTTTTTTTTTTTGTTGTTTTTTTTTTTTGGTTGGTTGGTTGGTTGGTTCCCCCCCTGCCCCGCATATCAGATACTGTCTAGATGATAAAATAGATAGCATCTTCAATATTGGCTTGCAACCACAGAGGATTGCATTGTATATTTTACAGTGATAAATGAGGAATTGTTCAAGTACTGTAAGCTGTGTATAGTAAGCTGGTCTTTAAATATTTAAAGACTAAATAATAGCAGCTTCACTCTATGCAGTGCTTCTAATGAACCTTAAACTATTCTGTATTGCTGTGGGTTTTCTCTCTCTCTTGATACCTCCCCCTGCTCAGCGTTTTTTCCACTTCTTACAAAGATTAGTAGGAATTTGAGCAAGTTGTGAGTAGAATCAGGCCTTCTCAGCTGCAGCCAAACAAGCTCAATGAGTTGGAAGTCCCATGAAAAGGCTCCTGTTAAAGAGCTCTGCTGTGAAGAAAGCAGTTCCACTGCAGCAGGGAGACAGGAGCTGGGCCCATCCTAGTGAGGAGGATGACCACTCAGCAGCCTCCTGTTGTTGGTGAATCGTTCCCATGGACTGTTGACTTCAGCGTAGAGGTGGCATTGGGGTGTCTCCAGGGTTAGGCAGCAGCTGACTGGAGGGGGTTCTTGACTGAACCACTGTGAACATGGGAGTCTAAATTCTGCCTGACCGCAGTGGAGTTTTGGCCCTGAGAAGTCCTGCTTGGCTGGCAGTTATTTCTCAGAGCTGCCCTGAAGGCAATGAAGCACCACTGATGGCTGGATGTGCCCCAGCTACTTGTTTTGTAGCTCTGAGCATTCCCGGAAGGGTTGCTCTCCAAGAAGGTATCACTTCACTCGGGTGCTCCGGGGACAGGGGTCCAATTCGGCAGCTGCAGCTTGTGCAGCCCAGGGGGCTACCAAAAGAACAGGGAGAGCTGTGCTTTGACCCCTTTTCCTAGAGCCTGAGATGCTTTACCTGCACTTGGAGCCCTGATCCAGGGAGTCAGACATTAGTGAGACACGGGATGCCTTCCTCAGCCCAAGGGAGTGCAAATCCGTCTTCCCTCCTCCCATGAGGGTGCCCTGAGTGACTCATTTTGGCTCATGTGGGTGGGTCACTTGCTGCCCTTCTTGTCGAAGCTGTGATGTTGTGTAGAAAGGAGACTGAGGGAGGGAGAGCAGCACTGCAGCCGTTCTTCGTTCTGCAATGGGGACACTCGCCCATGGAGTGGGATCCTGAGGCTCGACTGCCGGCGTTGCATATATGTGTCCTGGTTTGGGCTGGGATGGAGCTAATTTTCTTCCCAGTAGCTGCTCTGATTTGGATTTAGTATGGGATTTGGTATGTGAAGAATGTTGGTAATACACTGATGTTATTAGCTCTTGCTAAAGAGACCAGGGATTCTGCCAGCTTCCAAAGTTTCACTAAAGTGCAGGTGCAAGAAGCGGGGAGGGGCTATAGCCGATCCAGTTGTCCCAGACTGGCCAAAGAGTATTCCATACCATAGACATTGTGATCAGTATATGAGTGGGAGTTGGCTGGTGGGCAGCTCGCTCTTTCTGTCACCACTTGGGATTGTTCTGAGATTGCTTTTGGTTTTGTTCTGTGATTGCTGCTTGGTATGGGCTGTATCAGTCATTGGGTCGTTGGGCGGTGAGAAATTGTGCATCGTTCGTTTTGTATATTTTATCCCTGTATTTTACTACTAATAGTATTATAATACATTGTATTATTATATCTTCCTTTGCTATCCTGGTAAACTGTTTTTATCTCAATCCACCAGTTTTTCCTTTCGTCCCAATTCTCTTCCACATTCCCCCTGAGGAGGGGGAGCAAGCAGCTGCATGGTACTCAGTTGCCAACTGGGGTTAAAACACAACAATATGTTTTGCTTTAAAGCATTCGTTGGTAAAATATGCTTTTCTTTGAAAAACATTGATAGGAAGGGATGCTGACTCCACATGGATGAAGGTTTCTGCTGGAAGGTCTGTAGGAGGAATAATTTCAGAGGTGTACTTGTACTTGTCTCCAGGATTTTCTGTTATCTAAAGTAGTTAAGTCTAGGTAAGCTTCTAGATGTCATTGGGAAGATGAGCTACGTAACTTGTCTGTATTAAGTAACTTAAAAGTCCAGAAGGAATAATTGTGATCATCTAATCTGACTGCCTGGAGAATAAAAAATGGAATCATAATCATTAAATTCATTTTTTAATAATGGCATATGCAGATTTATTTTAGGTACCAGACAGCATCCAAACTTCCTTGATTCCCAGGAAAGGCGATCTTTAAAACTATCCCATTAAATAATTACTTTTGCTCTATGTGCTTGTCTATCTTTGTAATCTGAATATATCTAGTTTTATAGGGACTGATTATCTTGGTACCTTTGTCTTTTGGATTGGGTAGTCCTTTACTTCCTCATCCTTCTTCCATTTTTACATCCTCAATAGATGTTATGGGCTGCGATGGAGATACTGTAGCCTTCTCTATATTTTATACATCTAAATGATGGCCAGAGAAGATGTAACTTGCCAGCCCAGACAGGGTGCTCAGACCTTGCCCCTCTGGAAGCAAGGGGGCATCGAGGGGACCCTTGGCTGGAGGGACCACTTGGTTCCTGGGGCGGCTACTGCTGAGCCAGGCTGTGGCCACTGCCTCTCGTATAAACATCTGCACTGTAGGGCTTGCTGGCTGAATACTTGGGATAAGACAACTAAAGAGTGGAGTACTCAAACTCTGAATTTGGGCTTAATTAAAAAGACCAAAGAGAGAACTGCTTGTGTCCTGAGGGCTTTTGAAGTTTTGGGTTTTTTGAAAACTTATTGTGATCTAGACACAATAAGTGTCTAACTAACACTCAGAGCTTCTCTAAGTTGCATTTGAGTCATTGGTGACAAAAATGGGGTAAAGTACCCACTTCTCAAGCAAATTTAAAATGTACATAATTGGTAATTCTTTGGGCATACTACAGTGTATGGGGGAAAAATTCTCATTTCGGGGTGGGGGGGTTGTATTGTGTGCATTTCAATTACAATATAAATTTGTTCTGGTTCGATGGGTTTAGCATAATGCTTATATGAAGTTTGAAGTTGCTGGTGGATATTTATTTTGGAGAGTGTAAGTTAAATACTCCATTTACTGCTTTGAAGCTCCAGAAAACTCATTGATTTGAATTTTTTTGATGACAGCTTAGTCCTTTCAGCAGTGCTGTTCTATAAAACAAAGGAGTCCACGCTGCTGTATATTGCTCGCATCTCTAGTCTGGGCTGATTTTTCCCAGCACTTGATCTGCTCCTGCTGGAGAGGGTGGGATGCGTGGTGGGACACTCAGAAGCATCTCAGTAATTCAGGCTGTGTTGGCTGGGCCTGTCTCCTTCCTGAGCTGGCAGGAGACCTCTTCCATGCATCTCTAGCTCCGGCAGCCTACAGATGCCAATGTTGGGTTATTCTGAATACAGCAGTCACACAGCAGAGGCTGGGCTTGTGCACAGTGCTCCTTCTTCTCTTAGACAGGGGACAGAGCAGAAAGTATTAAACATTTACTTGGGAAATACACAGTTCCTCAGGCTTATAATCCAAGATACCCGCTTTAAATGAAGTTTCCTGCTGAAGCTTGCCTGATGACCACCATGAAATGAATCTATAACGACAGCTGTTCACCACAGGCAGAACAACTGAAGCAGGACATCAAACAAGGCCGTGTTGGTTGGTGCATGGTCATAGAAGTTAAGAATGCCCAGGCACCTCAGTGAAAGGATGGCGTTCCCTTCAGGTGCTTACAAACTTTGTAATGCCGTGCTACTGTGGGCACTTCGTGGATGGGTCCTCGGTGGAGAGTGACTCACAGTTGGTACCACAGCTGTTTGTTTTTTTTGATTTGGGGGATTTTTCTCCCCTCATCCCTGCTTGCAGTAGATAAATGGCTTAATTAGAGTGACTGTTCTGAAGCCCTCAAGAATTTAAATTTTGGACTTTTAGGAGCTATAAAGAAAAATGTGAAAGGGCTTATCCTGGGCAACTACAGGCCGGTCAGCCTCACCTCTGTGCCTGGCAAGGTCATGGAGCAGATTCTCCTGGAAACCATGCTAAGGCACATGGAGAGCAAGGAGGTGGTTGGTGACAGCCAACATGGCTTCACCAAGGGCAGATCGTGCCTGACCAATTTGGTGGCCTTTTATGACGGGGTAACAGCATCGGTGGACAAGGGACGGGCAACGGATATCATCTACCTGGACTTGTGCAAGGCATTTGACACTGTCCCACACGACATCCTTCTCTCTAAACTGGAGAGACATGGGTTTGATGGATGGACCACTCGGTGGATAAGGAGTTGGCTGGATGGCCGCACTCAGAGAGTGGTGGTCAACGGCTCAATGTCCAAGTGGAGACCGGTCACCAGTGGCGTCCCTCAGGGGTCCGTGCTGGGCCCGGCCCTGTTCAACATCTTTGTTGGTGACATGGACAGTGGGATAGAGTGCACCCTCAGCAAGTTCGCCGATGACACCAAGCTGTGTGGTGCCGTCGACTCGCTGGAAGGGAGGGATGCCATCCAGAGCGACCTGGACAGGCTGGAGAGGTGGGCCCATAAGAACCTCATGAAGTTCAACCAGGCCAAGTGCAAGGTCCTGCATCTGGGTCATGGCAATCCCAAGCACAAATACAGGCTGGGTGGAGGATGGATCGAGAGCAGCCCTGAGGAGAAAGACCTGGGAGTGTTGGTAGACGAGAGGTTCAACATGAGCCAGCAATGCGCCCTTGCGGCCCAGAAGGCCAACCGCATCCTGGGCTGCATCAAGAGGAGCGTGGCCAGCAGGTCGAGGGAGGTGATTCTGCCCCTCTACTCTGCCCTGGTGAGACCCCACCTGGAGTACTGCGTCCAGTTCTGGAGTCCCCAACACAAGAAGGACATGGACCAGTTGGAAAGGGTCCAGAGGAGGGCCACAAAGATGATCAGAGGGCTGGAGCACCTCTCCTATGAGGACAGGCTGAGAGAGTTGGGGCTGTTCAGCCTGGAGAAGAGGAGGCTCCGGGGAGACCTGATAGCGGTCTTCCAATACCTCAAGGGGGCCTACAGGAAAGATGGGGAGAAGCTGTTCAGTAGGGCCTGTTGTGATAGAACAAGGGGTAATGGGTTTAAATTAGAAGGAGGTAGGTTTAGATTAGATATGAGAAAAAAATTTTTTACAATGAGAGTTGTAGAACACTGGAACAGGTTGCCCAGAGAGGTGGTGGATGCCCCATCCCTGGAATCGTTCAAGGCCAGGCTGGATGGGGCTCTGAGCAACCTGATCTAGTCAGGGATGTCCCTGCTTCTTGCAGGGGGGTTGGACTAGATGACCGTTGAAGGTCCCTTCCAACTCTTAACTATTCTATGATTCTATGATCTAGCACTAAATACCACTCAAAATTAGAAATTTTACTATACTTACACCCATACATACTATTGTCTCTGCTTTATTTAATACTTCATTAAAAAAAAAAACTACCAACAATTTTTAGTTCCCAAGTCTTAGAATAATTTCTTGATTGAAAAGAGGTGAATCCTCTCTTGCTGCCTCTGCAGTTCACTGGCAGCAAGCTTGCCTGCTCTTCACCGTAGCCCTGAGAAACCAGCTCCATTTAGTAGTGGGGTTCCTCAGTATTTCCAGAGGGTTTGGTTTTGCCTGCACACCTTACGTAGTTCAGGAAGGCGTCGTTGGTGAGGCTGTATTCTGTGCTGGTGCTGGCCTCCTTCCTTTGCCCTTCCTCTTACCCATATGGAAGCAGACCCTCTCCAGCCTGGTTGATGCTTTAGCACGGTAAAAGTTCTCATTGTGCAAAACTACTGAAATAAGTAGGAATTTTGTATACAGTGGTTTTGGAGGACAAGTCCTGTTACAAAAATAATCAGTTAAAAATACAGGACAGTTTTTCCAAGCTTTGGTTTTGTGATGACCATTTCTGTGTGTCCTAGCAGTGTGCTGCTCTTTCCAAATTATTTTGACCCATCTTGTCATGAATAGATGTTTTACAGCAGTGCTATGAGCTGTGTTGGGGGCAGACTGTGATGCTATAAGCAAATTGGAAACTGAACATAAATTTTATGAAATTATTGCAACATCCTGTCAAATTATTGCAATGTGTGATTTTACATGACAAAGACGTTGGCAATGGAAAGTAAATTACAGCATGGATCCACAGTGGTTTTGTTTGTGGCATGCATACAGGTTCCCATGTAACTTCTGAGTCATGGTTCTATTCAAAACGCTGCATTTTTGGTAGAAATCAGGGTCTTCGAGAACTGCTCAGCGCAAAACGTTGGCAATAGAGTAGAAGTATTAACAATAATCCAAAATCACTGTTATCATTGCTTCTGTTTTAAAAAACAATCAAACAAAAAAACTTCTGCTGCCAATTTTTGACGGTGCAGTGGAAATGCTGACTGGATTCAGAACACAAGGTCTAAGAACTGCATGTTCCAGTTTTATTTTCTGTTGGTTCAGGAATCTTACCACTTGATCACAGAAGTACCGCCTAATATTCCTCAAGCTCTTACTGTGTCTAGGTATCTTCACAGCTGATGCAGTTCTCATTGCCCATTCCCCAGGGGCTAAATGCTGCATCTGGGAGCAGTCCTGTACCAGAGATGAGTATTTGGATAAAGAGACAAACAGAAAAGCTTATAGTTACTAAGTACCTCATTCTTGTAGTGCTGATTCTTCCACTGCAGTAGGATGTCCAGCATTTTAATTTGGAGAGGTTGCGTGCTCTTTAAGCTGTGACTTGTTTCTGGGTCAGTGACTTCCCTATTGCCACTCCCAGAGAGGGAGAGCTCTCCTCCAAACCTTCTCCTCTGAGCTCTGCCACTCGATTGTTTAAGATGTTATGTCTTAATTTAGCATTAGTGTTGAATCATGGAGTTAATGTTAGGGCTTGAATAAATTTAAAGGTAGTAAAGCTGCAGCAGCTAGGAAACGTGATACAACTTTGCTTTATTAATTTCTTAGACCTGTCACTGTAAAAAAAAAAAAAACAAAAAAAAAAAACAACCCCACTGAAAGCCCTGCTGAATGATGTTGGATGCTTCACTGCACCAGCAGTGCTTTTTAAGTATTGACTTCTGTGGCTTTTGAAGACAAAAAAAAAAACCAAACAAACAAGCTACCTTTTGATATTCTAGAAAATCTAATAATTTAGATAGTAAGATATTTCTTAGCTTCCTTGTTGTTTTACCAGAAAAAGAACCAGACAGTTAAAGACTCTGGTGGGTTTCAGTCCTGGTTACACTACTGATAGACTCTGGCTTTGCAATTTCTACCATGTTTAATGTCACATTGAAGCATATATCTTTACTTTAAAAGACAGACATAGAAAGCTGGGTTTTAATTTTTTTTTTAATTTTTTTTCCATGCTTTTTGTTTGTGTATTTTACTTTTTATTTAACTCTTAGGAACACATTATCATATGGAAACAAATAGCATGTTGAACATTTTACAGAGTTGGACAATAAAATTATGTGGTCCGTGGCATGAAATTATACAAGGTAGAACTTTGAATGTTATAAAATTGCTTTGTAAATGCCCTTTGAGGATTGTGTTGCAGTATTGCTTGCTTCATGTTCTAACAGCATAATCTGTATAAAGCTGCTTTTAAGCTTTGCAGTCTTCCTTATACATTACAGCTTTTTGGCCATCATCCTTGGAGTAGAAAAGACCATTCCCCGTGATATTTGGGTTTCCCTTATTGAGCTGTTTGGGGATATAGTTTTTTGTCTCCAGAGACATAGAGCAGTCTTGCTCAGCTCGTTAATGAAAGTGATTTGACCAAAATCCAGAATGAGATGGAGGAGGTGAGCAAGGAACAAGAGTTCACTGCCACTGCTTGTCCAAGAGCTAGGTGGCACTTTACATGACCCTTGCATGCAGCAGGTCCAGGACTGGCAAATGCAACTACCTTCTCGGCAGTTGGACTGGGGAAAGGCTTGTCGTGGGATGTTGTGGATGCGATGTACAGGTTTACACGGATTCAGTGGTAATGCGACAGTTGCTACAGGGTTCATGGATACAGAAATGTCATCTTCAATTGAATGAGTGTTAAGGTTTGATCCTGGAATCGAAGGGCTACAAGGGGAATTGGAAGACTGTAATGCAGTCTGTGGTTTTAGATTATAAAAGCTTTGATAGAGTTTAATTGATGAAAATAATTTTATAAGTAATTTGTCTTTTCTTCATTTATCTAGATCAGATGAAGCTACAGATGACACAGCCAAAGTCAAAACAATGAATGAACTGATGAGAAACAGCATTGCCTTCTGAGAACACTAGCTTCCCAGTGCTGGAAATCCCAAGTGTGACTCTACTACCCTGACGTTATGTGATCATCGAGCAGAGCTTGCAAGAATGGAAAAGCAAAGGACCTCGCTAGCTGCATCTCATAAATAAAAATTTCCAAGATTCAGCTGAATCAAAAAATTATTCCAGCCATGGGAGAAAATACAAGTTTTTGGGAAAGTTTGATATATGCACATCCTACATGTACCACCTGGAAGCAAGAGGCAGAGGGATCTATCTACCACCTAGCCAGTATTCTCTTTGTTGTGGGCTTCATGGGTGGAAGTGGATTCTTTGGGCTTCTCTATGTCTTCAGCTTGCTTGGATTGGGCTTTCTCTGCTCTTCTGTTTGGGCTTGGCTGGATGTCTGTGCTGCTGATATATTCTCCTGGAATTTTATACTATTTGTTATATGCTTCGTCCAGTTCATTTACGTTACCTACCAAGTTCGGAGTGTTTCCTTTGACAGAGAATTCCAGGAACTCTACAGTGCTCTCTTCCAGCCTCTGGGAATTTCCTTGACTGTCTACAGGAAGATTGTCTTGTGCTGCGATGCAGAAGTGGTTACCCTGGAGAAGGAACACTGTTACGCCATGCAGGGCAAAACACCTATTGATAAACTGTCCTTGCTTGTGTCAGGCAGGTTTGTATCGGTTTGTTCCTCCTCTTTGAAAATGAAAGCAGAAAAAAACCCACAACCCGCCCCATTTGTGTATTGTTTGTTCATTTTCCAGTGCAATAGATTAATATTTATATTACTTGTATTAATATTTAATAGGCTAAATACACTTGTCTAGGACAGCACTAGTACAAAAACACTAAGTACTAAATAGAACATGAAATAGCATAAAATGAAGGATTTTAAGTCTCTCTTCCCCCCCCCCCCCCCCACCTCCAGACCACTGTATCGTAGCACCTAACAGGTTAAGCAGGTAAAGGGAACAAATGTGAGCTTCAGGTTATGGTTTATCATCTATCTACTGGTGAGGTCCCGGAAGACTGGAGGATTGCCAACGTGACTCCCATTTACAAGAAAGGTTGTAAGGAGGATCCGGGGAACTACAGGCCTGTTAGCCTGACCTCGGTTACAGGGAAGGTTATGGAACAGATAGTCTTGAGGGAGATCATGCGGCATGTGCGGGATGGCCAGGGGATCAGGCCTAGCCAGCATGGGTTCATGAAGGGCAGGTCCTGTTTGACCAACCTGATCTCCTTTTATGATCAAATGACCCATCTGCTGGATGAGGGAAAGGCTGTTGATGTGGTCTACCTAGACTTCAGCAAAGCCTTTGACACTGTCTCCCACAGTATTCTCCTGCAGAAGCTGGCAGCCCATGGCTTGTATGGGTACACTCTTGGCTGGGTAAGGAGCTGGCTGGAGGACCGGGCTCAGAGAGTGGTGGTGAATGGAGTTAAATCCAGCTGGCTACCGGTCACAAGTGGTGTTCCCCAGGGGTTGGTGCTGGGGCCTGTCCTCTTCAATATCTTTATTGATGATCTGGATGAGGGCATTGAGTGCACCCTCAGTAAGTTCGCAGGTGAGACCAAATTGGCTGGGAGTGTGGATCTGCCTTGGGGTAGCAAGGCCCTACAGAGGGATCTGGACAGGCTGGAGAGCTGGGCTGAAGCCAATGGGATGAGGTTCAACAAGACCAAACGCCGAGTCCTGCACTTCGGCCACAACAGCCCCAGGCAGCGCTATAGGCTTGGGGCGGAGTGGCTGGAGGACTGTGTGGAGCAAACAGACCTGGGGGTACTGATTGATGCTCGGCTGAGCATGAGCCGACAGTGTGCCTGGGTGGCCAAGAAGGCCAACGGCATCCTGGCTTGCATCAAAAACAGTGTTACTAGCAGGAACAGGGAGGTAATTGTCCCCCTGTACTCGGCACTGGTGAGGCCGCACCTCGAGTACTGTGTTCAGTTTTGGGCCCCTCACTGCAAGAAAGACATTGAGGCCCTGGAGCGCGTTCAGAGGAGGGCTACGAGGCTGGTGAGGGGTCTGGAGCACAGGCCTTATGAGGAGCGGCTGAGGGAGCTGGGATTATTCAGTCTGGAGAAGAGGAGGCTCAGGGGAGACCTTATAGCTCTCTATAACCTCCTGAAGGGAGGTTGTAGTGAGCTAGGGGTTGGCCTTTTCTCTCGTGTAGACAGTGATAGAACTAGAGGCAATGGTTTCAAGCTGCGCCAGGGGAGATTCAGGCTGGACATTAGGAAATATTACTTCTCGAAAAGGGTAGTCAGGCACTGGAATGCACTGCCCAGGGAGGTGGTGGAGTCACTGACCATGGGGGTGTTCAAGAAACGTTTGGATGTTGTGTTGAGGGATATGATTTAGCTGAGAAGTATTGGTGATGGTTGGACTGGATGATCTTTTAGGTCTTTTCCAATCTTGATAATAATTCTGTAATTCTGTAATTCTGCCTAGCTGATGAACACAGCACATTCCTTATTTTTCTTTCCTAGTGTAATCTGCAACAGGGCTAAACAGTAGTAGTTATAGAACAGAATATACTGAGATAAACTCTGTTTAGTAGAGATCTTGACATTGATACAGATTGGTTTTGGCTGCTTTCTGGGGAGTGGGAGAAGAGAGGCAATAAGGGAGAGCAAAAAGCCTAAAAGTGCCCTTGCATGACAAGGGGACATAGTTGAGCCCTATCAAGACTTGCAGAACTGAGTCTCCAGTTATTGTGTACTATGGTCCTTAATTAGACTCTGAGGCCATAAATCCACCTGCTTGTACTCCCTGCTTACTGGAGACCCTTCTGGCAACCTTGCTGATGCTTTCTTGAAGGGAAATACTAGCTTTTGTACTGTATACAAAGTGGTATACAGTACTGGCCCACCACAAGGGTAGGTGGGATACCCAGAGATGATTGCCACAGTCTGTCTTTGGTGGGACACTTTGTAGGTGCATTTTGAGAACCTGTTGCATGGACAGATGGAATTTGTAGGCAGCTTGAAACTCACTGATTTAGGTCTACCTGCAGTGAACAATATGCATTTTAGGTAGCTGGCCCTTGTGACGCCCTGGTTCAGAGCATTCATGGGAGCTGCCTAGAAAATACTACTTGGAGGTTGCTTTTGGCCATAGTCGTACTGAAGGAGAGGTGTCCATCCTTCTATGTGCCTAGCCAGTCAGTAATCCTGCAGGGAGTTTCTGCTACCCTCCTTCATGCAGTATAGGGCTGCAGCTTCTGATTTTTTTTTTTTTTTTTAAAGAAGCATTAATCTTGATACAAAGCAGTTGCAAAAAGGGGACTCCTACAGCTTGTTTTTTTCTCTTAGCTCATGAGGTTTAAGCATACATTTCCTGCTTGTGTGCTGTAAAAACTTAACTATAATTTTACAAGTAGTCTGTGTGTGATTAAAATATGATTTTGAAAGTAAAAGTATGATTTTTCTCTGACATCTGCAGAAGGCCACAGCATTCACACAGAGATCCTCTACCTCCATGCTGTTCCCCTGGCTCCAGACAGTCCTGTGGCCATGTAATTCCTGTTAAACATTGAGGGAGCTCTACCTGACACATGCCGTGGCGAACTTGTGCTTCCCACTCCCTGCTTTTGCCACTTTGTTGCGTCTAAAATGTATATTTCCCAACCCTGGAAGTATATTCCATGCCTTTCAAGTGAAGGAGGCAAGTGGTGTTAGGTGCATTGGTCTTCCACCTCTCCAGCGCACGCGGGCCTTTTCATGACAAAGCTTGCACGTTGCTGCATAGACCTGCCCCAGAGAAAATAATATTCCTTGAAAGATTTCTATTTCAGTTGCACAATTGTCTTGTATTCTTTCAACTGACCTGATCAAGCTGCGTTCAAAAAATATAATTAGGATACTGTTGGCCAGAGATTGCTTTTTCATGCTTTCAAAGCTATATTTACACTCCTTGCACAGTAGAAATAACACATTCTTGTGGCAGCTGTTGCTGCTGTGCAGGTAGTACTGACAAATTAACACTTCTTATCTTGGCAGGATCAGAGTGACAGTTGATGGGGAGTTTCTGCATTACATTTTTCCTCTTCAATTTCTGGATTCTCCTGAATGGGATTCACTGAGGCCCACAGAAGAGGGAATTTTCCAGGTAAAAGTGAGGGTTATGGTTTTGGTTTTGTTTTTTTGGCTTGTTTTTTTTTGTTTTGTTTTTTTTTTTTTAATACTACAAAAAACTGTTCAAGTACTAATTGGTTTAGAAATAAGTTCATTTAGTTGTGGGTTTTGTTTGTGAAGTTATACAAACGTGGCATTGTATTAATTTGGGGAGGGCAGTCCCCTTTACCTGCTGGACTAGTTATGTTGTTTGTATCTTCTTTCTGTTTATACCTTGTTGTTAAAACAACTGGGGTTTTTCTTAAAGCTAATCCAGGAGGTAGACTCTGTTTGCCTCCTTTGTGCTAAAATCCAGCCCTGAGAAACCAGGTTGGCAGGAGGTGGGTAGAAGTTGGTGCTGAAGAGGCTTCCCTATGGGAGGTGAACAGCTTGGCATGGGAGGACAGCCTGGGACGCGGTGTCCATTGGGGTTGCCCTCTGTCACCCTGAGCATTGCCGCTGCTCTCACCTGGCTGACACACAAGCTCCTGCCTGTGTGGGATCTGATGTCTCGTGTCACAAGGGCAAGTGGCATTTGTCCAGAGCTTGCTTTAGGCCTGCTTTTCCAGCTGGGGTTGCTGAGAGCAAAGCAGGGAGTGCCGGGGTGTGCTGTCAGCCTGTGTCCTGGCTGGGGCTGCCACTCAGCGTGGGCATGGGCACACTGTCACTGAGGCCGATGCGGCGCAATCCTTCAGTCCATCCCTGCTCACCCTTCTCGCTTGCCTTTTGCACCCAGTAGACCTTGTGGAGCTCTCTAGCTGGATTAAATGGCTGCAGTCACAGCAGGTGTGAAGTGTACGTTACAGACACGGCCTGCGTGCCTGCTGGGAGAGGGGGCCTGCTTTCTGAGCAAGGGCAGCAGCGGCACTATCTCCGCCTTATCGCCTAGCTAATTTTATTTTTTTCTTCTCTAGGTAACGCTTACAGCAGAGACAGACTGTCGGTACGTGGCCTGGAGGAGAAAGAAGCTGTATCTGCTGTTTGCGAAGCACCGCTTCATCTCCCGCCTGTTCTCAATTTTAATTGGGAGCGACATTGCTGAAAAACTGTATGCCTTGAATGACAGAGTGCACGTGGGGAAAGGATTTAGGTACGACATTCGGTTACCGAACTTCTACCACGTTTCACTGCCAGAGACCCCTCCGGTGCAGCCCTCCCACCACCTGCAGAGAGGGTCCCCCCGGCACAAGCCTGTGGGAGTTACAAACTGCAGCTCCTTCAGCACACAGTCCTAGGAAGGAACACTCTGCTGCAGCCATTCCCCAGAGTGAGGAAGGAAAATGCAGGGTGGTAAAGCAGAATCAGACCCAGTCAAGCCAAATTTGACTGACAAGTGCCATTTACTTTCACTGGAGTAGCCTGAATTATTCTTCTCTCTAGAGCCAGCGGGTTGGCTTCTGCATTCTGACTGTGCAATGTTTTCAGTTTCTGTTGAATTTTTTGTTGTTGTTGATCTTCATCTCTTTACTTTTGGAGGAAAACAAATCGTAACAGGCTGAAGTTTTATTGTAATTGTGGTGTTGTGTTTTTAAAAAACCAAACCCATGCTATTTGTAATTTTATTTTCTCAAAGTTATTTGCCATAATGAAGTACAGTCAGTATAGTCAATGAAAACAAGTAAGCTGTCTTCAAAATACAGCATCTTGCTTGTAACATTCATATTTGTGCCACCTGAACATTGCCTCAATTAACATGAATAATATTGCAGAAAAAGAGTAAGGAACTGATTGTAACAATCTTGTTTTTCGTGGTTTGTGGATTTTTTGGGTTTTTTTTTTGGTTTTTTTTTTGTTTTTGGTTTTAGTTTGCTTTTTTTTTTTAAGAAATTAAAGATTTGGAAATGCACAGCAAGATTCTTAAAAAAAAAAAAAAGGCAAAAGAAAACAACAAATTCTGTCCTGTGAGTGATTGGTTTCTCTCTGACTGTCCTAAAGACATATTTTGTGCAAACATAAATGTAATTTCTGACATTAGAAAAGTAAAGCAGTTGTAACTGCTGCAAATACAGTGTAGGGAAATGATTGTGTAGTGTTTCTGATAGAATGTGATGCTGTAGGATCTAGGCTTCCGCACTGTCAGTGCCATCCATAACATGTACAATAAATACTTTTAATCAATCAAATACCAAACCACTGGAGTTTGTTTTGCAATATTCTTTTTAGCCAGATTTGTCAGGAAGGGAACTAAGAGACAGCCGCAGCAATAAATACAGTTTTTAACCAAAACATTCTTGTTAAGCTTCCAGAGTCACTTTTCTGTGCCTATGAGATTCTTTATTTAAAAGGTATTCTCTCCCTAATTCTGTGATGCTTTAATGGCATAAGGGAACACCAGCTCATGCTTTGGTAGGAGAATGCTGGTTTTGACCCTTCAGGTCACTGTGCCTTTGGGGAGAAGTGTTTGAATGTCTTTGCAAACTCACCTTCCCGCTGCTGTGCCTGATGCCTGCCAGTAATCAAAAAATAAGAAGCATTACTATTTTATGAGACTCTATTGCTGCTTGATGTGTCTGAAGGTAGATCACACTTTTAATATTTTAAAATTGCTGGACTGTTTGGTAGGACAACCCCTCTGTGTTTATGTATGTGTGGGTACACGTATGAGTTTAGGTCTTGGGAGTTGTTGCTGGAGGACTTAAAGTAATGATAAAGCCTCATGCTTGAAAGATAATAATGCAATATGTATAAGAAAGCTATTAGAAGTGACATGAAACAGTACCTGTTTGAAGGACCTTCAGTATAGAGCAGGTAAGGTTGTACGAGTTTTGCTTTCAGCTTTACGTCCCTTTCTCAGAGAGGAAAATCCCCCAAACAAATAGCATGAATGTGATAATCCCCAGTTCCTTCTGATAGCCCTTCCATGTGATGTATTCTGTATGTATTACTCAATGTGTGAAGTCCTTGAGTCACAAAGGTACTTTGTCTTGGTCAAGAGAGAACTGAGTTCATTGATGGCTATTAAGACCAAATTGGAAATAACTAAGGCACAAAGTGCCAGAGGCTGATGGTGCGTAGTAAGGCTGTGTGTGCCCTCTTCCTATACTTTTCACTGTTAAGGGACAGGATACAGGCTATCTGACCCCTTGGTATGACTCAGCACAGGTATTCTCATGTAATTTCAGCACTGTGATTAATATCATGTCTTATTTGTCAGCGATGCCCGGTACCTGAGGTGGGTAAGAAGTGCATCATCTCTTGTGGATGTTGTCATTTAGGCTGTGCCTCATGATCCCTGCTCCACTTCACCTGGCTGAGCTGTTCTGAAAACCTTGATGCTGTTTTTTAACAGGTGATTTAAAAATAGCTCCCTATCTCTCATTCTGATAAATTAAGAAGAATTATAAATTTAGCATGCTATAACTTGTTGGATCAATATGAAGTTTATACTTAATGGTTTACATGTTAACAATCTACAAACATAAAAAGATTATAGTCTAGAAACATAAAAGAGATTTTATTCTAGACTTAGGTGTAATCTAAATAATGGATTGTTGCTCTCCTCGGTTTTCTTGAATAGATGAGCTTGCCCCATGTATTCAAGAAAACTTGCCTTAACTTAAACAGGGTCAGCATTTAATAAACTAATCTGATCATATTCACCTTCAAAATAAGACCAAGGAGTCTTGCCCACCCAATTTCTGTATCAAGCTTTTATATTCTATTTAAACTATAGCACACTGCTTAGAAGGGTACCTGCTCTGGAGTGATGGGTGCTTCCTTACATGCTTTGGGAATTTTTTTTTTCTTCTTTCTGACTGGTGGAGGACTTGGTTTCAGTCTGGTTTCCAGCCACAATCCTCTGTGATGCTTTTCTCTGCTGGAATTAGTTACTATCAGAAATCTGCACTAGGACATGACTGAAGTCAATATCTGAACATATTTTTAAATAATCTTGTTTAGCTTTTGTTACTGTGCTTTTTAGTCTTTGAGTCACTTTTTAAAAATTGTTTCCGGTTTTCCATCATCTGCTTGAGTGATGACTAGCAGAACATTTCAGCTGTAGAATGTAGAGCATATATATCTCCAGTAATGTAAGTACACCCACAAGGACTGGAGACAACACAGCAAGCCCTTTCCACCTCTGTTTTTTAAATCTTGACAGCACTTCTAAAATGTACTGTAAAATACATTCTGGTTATGTGACTCATAAACCAGCGTTTTGGGAGACCTGTATAATCTGTCTAGGAAGTACTCAGACTGATGTCAGTGAAATAATACAATCTTTTGTGATATCATATATACCTATTCATTAGAGCATTGGGGTTGTTCAGCATGGTTGCTCAGCCTTCAGAAGAGAAGGCTTACAGCAGCCTTCCAGTACCTCAACAGAGCTTATAAGAAAAATGGAGACAAACTTTTTAGTAGAGCCTGTAGTGATAGCGCAAGGGGTAAGGATTTTAAAGTAGGGAAGGGTAGATTCAGACTAGATAGCAGGAAGAAATTTTTTACAGTGAGGATGGTGGAACACTGGAACAGGTTGCCCAGAGAGGTGGTGGATGCCCCATCCCTGGAAACATTCAAGGCCAGGTTGGATGGGGCTCTGAGCAACCTGATCTGGTTGGAGATGTCCCTGCTTCTTGCAGGGGGGTTGGACCAGATGGCCTTTAAAGGTCCCTTCCAACCCAGACCATTTTATGATTGCTATAGGTTGCTCAATATTTGGAGCTAGATGAGTCTGACTTGAGCATCATGCAATTTGTGCCTGTGTTATTACTCAGGAATAACTATCAGTGAGGTGGTCAGGCTCCTTACTAATTGGTTTAAGTGAATGGATGCTTAAGTCTATGCTGTCTTGTGAATTGAAGATGCTATCAATGAATCCTTTTCTTGATCTGCAATGATTTCCCCTTTACTCACATTTTACATTTTTAACAGTTCCATAATCTTCTATTGGGTTATGTCTACGTTTGTGTACTGTTACAGGTAAGAGTGTCAGAAGCTGGTGCATGTGATGATTTTTCTCGTTCACCAGCATCAGTTGATCTTCCAGAGTTTTTATAATTGTGAACATGATGCTGGAATCACCTTTTCAGCCTGTAGAAGGGTACCAATTTACTGCATAAGGTAAAAAAATACATGGCCTAGGACAGCCCAAAGAGGAAAAAAAAATATTAAAAGAGCACCATTCAGCTTCTCAGTTTTAGCTTCATCATGCAACTCTATTCAAAACTACAGAATAGAGAATGTATCCCAATGTACTATTACAACTATAATGTTATGCAAGGCAAATTGTAAGTGCTTAATGAAAAATACTATTTTAAGTGGTTGCCTATGATAATAGAGGCTGGACTTGGTGACTGAGAAGGGCTGTCCTGGTCCTAAATTTTCAAGAATGAATTGCCCTGCAACAAACCACCAAATGTGACAGTGATCAAAGGAAACTCAGTAATGGAAAGAGTGATGGAAAACTACACATATACATTTACGATCTCCACTAGGATAAAGCTGGGAAAGCCGAATACGTGCTTGGATGAAATTGAATAATTTTGCCACACAAAAAAAAAAAGGTATATGCTTGCAGTAATTAAATAATATGTTGATGCTACATTTCCAGTAAAAAAAAAAATGCTTTACAGTTCTCGATTATTGTAAATTATAAATACAATAAATATTTGGGCTCAATATACATTCAAAATTAAAACACAATGTTGTACTGCTCAGATAAACAGGTTTTGCAAACCATGTGTTAAAAATGAAACCTATAAGGACAACGGAAGTAAAATATTTACATAGAAAAAAAAGAAATTAACATCTATTTGCTGAATAGACATTAACAGATTAAACATTTTTGGTTTTATTCCTGTAATAATTGAATGCATATTCTTCTGACCCCAAATGTTACTGTGTAACAGAGATTTTTTTTTTTTTTTTTTACAGTACAACAACATAAATGCCTTATTAAGCTGGTCTGTTAATCCCTCTTGAAAATACTTACTTTGGTTACATCAATATGTATAAAAATATAATAGGTTCAGGGCTCCCTGCTTGTCTAATTTACGTTAACTTTCCTTTCTTGTAGATTTTTGTATCCCTTCAGTTTCTACTTATGCTAACTCTGCTTCTGTGTGAATCAAAAGAATTAATTGAACTTAACATGTAAATGAAGCCACCTCATCAGGATGAATCAAACTGTGTAGGTGGAGCTTCATCAGTAGGAGCATGTAGGAGAAAGGCAGCAGGAGCACGTCATCAGCGAGCTGCAGGATTGGGTGGCGTGTCCCAAACTCTGGCTGGTGAGGCCCTTCTCCAGGGTAGCTTTGCAGGTCGTTCTGCCAGCAGAGCATTTTGACCCAGATCATCATTCTGCAAGCCACAAATGTTAAATGTTGTTGTTAACTGGGAAAAAGATGGGACACTCCCAAAAGCTTGTGGGAGAAGAAGGATTTTATAGCAGTTATTCTGCTGTGGGTTCCCAGGCAAATTTATTTGGTCATCAGTTCCACCACAGCTCCTAATTTAAGAGATCTGTGGTGCGTTGTGGGGACAGGGCTATTTCCCTGTCTCAGTGGGGTTTGAAAGATAAATGATGATAAAAGACAGATGATTGATAACTCAGAGACAAAAGTAATATAAATAAGCAACTGCAATAAAATAGTTGTAACTATTTTAGTAGCGAATCTCATAGTTTTCATTCTATCCACTAGTTACTCAGCACCCAAAGTTGTTTGAAGCCTGGGGGATATAATAATTTTCTGTGAGTAAGGTACCTTGGGCTGAGAATGACACTGAAGCCAAAAATCCCGTTTCATGGATAAATGCTCTAACTAGGTTGTTGTATGGAAGTGGGCAGCACCATCATCTTCTGTAGCAACAGCGCATCACAGGAGAGCATTAAAGCATCTCAGTTCTGTGAAGGGTGGTGAGCGGGTCCCTGTCCCCAGGCAGGGATTCTGGCTGAATGACCCCAAGTCGTGGGCAGCCTGCCATAGCTGGGGCTTGGTGGGGGTGAGGCAGGCATCTATGTTTAGTGTTTCCCTTATGCAGGTTTTGGGGACTCCTAAGAAGTGTACAGGACAATCTAGATACCCAATGCTGCGTTTGGACTTCCAGGGGCCGACTGTAGGACATGGCTACAAGGGTGGGATACAGGCTGGTAAGCTATGGGATCTGTTTAAAACACATTTGGCATGACCCTGTATCTTCCCATATGTGTTCTCTTATACTGGCGTAAATGCAAAATAACTTCTCCTGTAACAAAAGTGAGGCAAACAAGTTCACATCTGCTAGGATACACAAGGATGAGTATCAGCAAGTACCGTAAAATAGCTGGAAATCCTTACTGCTCTTTGTTCATTACCTTGTTCATGTTAAAATCCTTAAAGATTTTACTGAATCCAGTTGTAGCAGATATTCTGTTTTACTAAGAGATCTAGCTTAGATAAAATATTTTTAATACTTATTTTGAATGTGAAGCAAAACTGTCCTCTTTTCATTTACAGAAAGGTTGGGCCCTCTCAGATGATATTTTTAAGCAGATATCCGTAGTGAGGTGAATGGAAGTACTTCCTAAAAACCAGTCATGCAGCACTGTGCTCTGGTTTTTACCGGGGTCTCAATTTTTTTGTTCTGTTATGGCTTGTCAAAAACATAGTGTCCTTTCAGTATACATGTTCATATTTTAAAGAACTAAGAATTAATTATTCATAGGAAAAAATACAATAAATACTGATATTCTGAAATCAGATATGGAACACAAAACATTTTTATACTGGCTTTGGTTCTACAAATTATTAGTACTTTTCTCTTTACCATAGTGATTGCCATTTTAATTCTGAAACTGCTTTATACTGTGGTATATATACTTAAGCTAATACTACATGCAAAAGCAATATCATATATATAAAACATCTGTATGTTCATTGTGGTCTGTATCTCTACATAATACCCTACATAATAGGGTTTTGTTTGTTGCTTTTTCCTTTACCAAACAAAGATAATAAACATTCCTCAGAAGACTGATCTTATTTCTTCATTGGAATTAGAGGATTTTTTTGTTGTTGTTTTTAATTCTGTGTTTATCTTTACTCTCACAGATCACTCAAACAGTAGCAAGAAGCAGTTGAGGTAGAATTTAAGTCTGCACACATTTTGATAGTCCTTTACAACATGCACAGCTGAAGTCTGGATGTAAAAGGCAGCATATTTGTGGTGGACAGTAAATGTGGACCAGGTGCTCCTTTGCAAGGGTTTGATGCTGACTCTTGAACTGGTACAGGTGGGAGGTAATTCAGAAATTAGGGTTTATGCTCAAAACAAGGGGTATTTCAGACTCTTATGTGGGACTCCTACTCTGATCAAGTGCATAAAATGCTCCTGGTTGATACTTGGGTTACATCAACCTGTTTCTGTGCATTTGGATCAAATGTCTGCATTCCTGGCTTGCTTTTTGCTCTTGAACTTTTGTTCCTAGCATTTATTTTGGCTTACTTTCTTCCCTAGTGTGTTCCTTCAGGGGGTTATCCATTTTCTCCCCTCTCTTGCTCTATTCTCTCTGTATCTTTTTGCAAAGAAAAAAAAAACTTTTTACTTTAAAAAGCTACCTCATGCCCTTTCACAGTTCTTCTGAGCTAATCAATTTACCTTTTCTTCCCCCTCAGTGTGTGGACTATTTTCACTCTCAAATCCTACATGATTTCTCTGTCACTTTTTTAAATAATCCCATAGACTCATTTTCTGCCTCCCCTCACTTCCTCTTTGTCCTCCTGTTTTTAAGTTAGTTTTTTTTTGTCTTTTTCTGGGTTTTTTTGGACTTCTGTCTGTCCTTCCAGATATGTTAAATACTTGTTGTTTAGTTCCTTTTTTATCTTGAAATAAAATTCTAAATCCTTATCAATAATTTCTTAAATTCCTAGAAAATGGTAGGTTTTAATGATGCTAATATGCAAAGTTCTGGAGCCTTTGCTTCTCAAAAACAGCCACTGGTTTATATTCAAATGCATAGCTAAAAAAGGACTAATATTGCAACAAAACATTAATTCCCATTTTACCAACACCCAAAAGCACGCGTACATTTGTACTCTGACAGTATTTGCAGTTCCTTTGGTTTATACAGGCAGTCACACAGGCTCACATAAATTCACAAAGGTCCCTGGAGAGAGAACATTGTGAGCTGCAGTTGAGATGGATTTACTGGAGGATTAGCACAGACATCTTTGCATGATGATTTTGAAGTTCCTTTGTGCATGGAAGTTGTCCAAAAAGGCAACAGAAAAATCACAGCCAGTTCAACCAGCGCTGCCACATCTGCTGTAGTGGGGACCCCTAAGAAACGGGCTGTCACTCAGCAAGGTGACAGATGCAATGCAAAAGCATTGCTTTAGCACTTGTCTTCCAATTGCGTGTGAAGTAAGAGCTGCCTCATGTTGACCAAGAGCGACGTGTTGATAGCAGCTGGAGTTCTGAACAAGCGATGTGGTCAAATCCATCTCCGCTACTCCTCTGTTTCCAGAAACAAGCAGACCTGCTGCGGACAGGCTCCCCGTTATTTCCTGCCGCCGTTAGCAAGTTGCACCGGCACGGCAGTGACAGCTGCACTGTGACCCCGGCCTTAGGAAATCCAATCGGTTTTATAGCATCTCTCCTTTTTTTTTTTTTTTTTGGGAACCATGTGATTTAGGTGGAGCAAGAGCAAGCGGAGCAGGAAACGCACTCGTGAGCAGCTTGTAGGCTTGCATATATTCACGGAAATTGTTCACTGAGCAATTTCAAATAATGAACAAACAAATTAAATTGTCAGCAGGAGACTGCTCACGTGTCATTCAGGAACAGGGATAAGCATGAATAAATTGTTTACCGTGCAGAGTTTAGATAGCTTTAATAGCAAACACTTTTACTCTGCCCTTACACCTCAGGATCGTGCGCCCTTCACATAAACATCTACGACAACCAGTGCCTCTGTTAAAACTTGGATACATTGACGATCATTTTAGGAGAAAGTTGGCTCCTGGCTCTAAGTTTGCAACAACCAATGTGTGATCAGTCAGACTCTTGGAAGCTCAGGGATACAATGATTTATATCTTGGCTTCAAAGGAGGTTAAAAAATTGCCCTTCTTGTATAAACAGGAGACACCCTCTCTGTGTTCCCGGCATGGGAAAAATTGCCAGATCATATTGCGATACCTCCGAAAGTGGCCGTTAGTGTGTCTCAGGTAAAAATGCACCAGAATGCACACACTCCTGTTAAATGAACCTCCAGAATATTAAAGATCTGGGAGAGTATTTGTCATTCACAAACTGTTCCATACAAACTTCCTTCTAACAAAATGTAATTCTCAAGGATGCTGTTCAGGCAAAACCCAAAAAAACCATTTTTTTTCTGTGGAAAATATGTGTAACTTTTCAGTCATACGGCACACAACTTCAGCATCTGGGATGGGATTTGTCTCACTGAAATGTGGCACTTCTGAACTACGCCAGTGTATTTCATCCCACTCCAGACAGCTGTCAAATGCACACAGGATTAATTACTTTCTAAAAGACCCCCCCCTTGCATTGTCTATAGAGGGAGTTTAAAAGATTCGTTTAGAGCAGGCATCTTTTAGCCTGTAGATGCTGAGTACGCTTCCTGAAACTATAAATGGAAACATCTCCTAGATCTCACCATTGTCTGAAAATAGCCCTGTCAGTCTGGCGCATCTGGGATCCCAAATACAAAGCATTTGTTCTCTTTAGTGAAATCTTTGCCTAAAAAAGGCTATGGAATCAGGCTCTCATTTGGAAGAGGCCGAGTGCTTGCAACTTTACAAAAAGTTACTTTATGGCCTGCTTAACGAAGTCTTTCGATGTCCAGCTAGGCTGAACTAAGAAGCAGGAGAGGGAGGCTCTGGTCTCAGCCGTGCCTCTGAACTCCTGCCTCACCTCTGCTGAGGAACATCTCCCCGTGTCGGTGGCGTGCCTTATTTCCCCTGTAATTCGGAAGAACAGCCGGACACCAAGAGGTTAGGGTATACTGTCGAATCTCACAAAGCAGGTTGTTGGAGATAAGGAACCAGACTGAAAAACTGGCAATATCCATGTGACATTTTCTACTGCAGACCATTACTGTGGAAAATAACTAAGTAATTGGGGAAAGTACTTAAGCTGTCAAGACTTTAATAGCAAGAGAGAGAGAAACAAGACAGCGAGGAAGCCTGCATCAATGAACAGCTGTAATACCATTCGACCTGTCTCTGCTAACAAAATGCATCAATTCAACACAAATCTCTAAAAATTGATCTGGCTGTTTGAAGCCAGCTCCTCAGCAGTGTAGACACAAAGAGTTTTTATTTCTTGCCTCTGTCAGATTAATTTATATTAGCAGACTTGAATGAACTTGTGCTTTATTGACAGAGACAGGAGGTTAAACCCACTCTTCAAGTCTTTACAGTGGGTTAACGGTAGGGCATTAAACTGATTTAATTAAACCAGCCCACTCTCCTACAGTACATGAGACCTTGGTTTAAGAGAATATACTGTATTTAATGCATTCTACTTAGAGAATGTTTACATTAGCTATATCCCTATAGACAATGTTATCTACGTTATCTAGTATTACGTATGTAACTAAGGGTTATGTAAAATGACGGCCATTAATACCTGCATAGGACTATGTGCTGTTATCGATACAAAATTGATGGTAGTCATTCTATTAGAGAAAGGAAGGTTGTTCTTCCTTTCACCACCACAGGTGGGTGCACCCCACAGCACAAGACTGGAGCCCATCAGAGCCATGTCTATGCTCTTCATCTGCTTACAGTCCTCCTGAAGGGCCAGCTCTCACATCCTCCCTCATTTCTCTCCTTCTGCTGGCAGCTCTACTAGATCCCACCACCTGTGTTACCCATGCAGCCTTGGTTCTCACCGCTCCGCTGTGCAGGGATAATGACATTTAATCACGAATATACTGAAATACAAAGATCCCAAGAGACTAGCTGCAATCAGGACAAAGTTCTACACTTTCACATGGCTGCAAGTATCAGTAGTTCATTGCCAAGCCTTCCTAACTGGGATTTTCTGCATTGGGCTAAGCAGATATTGTTCATCAGCAAGGCTCACCACAAAAACAGAGAAGACCTGGAGGGTAACGAGAGATGTACAAAGATGCTGTAAAAGACAAAACAAGTGCAGCAAAGTGTGTTTCTCCAATGCACAGCATTCAGTAACATGCCAGAGAATGCTTACATGTCGGTCTAGATTTGGACAGGAGTTCTCCAACAGGCTGCTTTGTGCTGCTTTTGGAAGCTACTTGGCTTTGCTCCAGCAATCATAGCTGAATATTACCAATCTCAGACATGTGCTAGATGCTATCTCTCACGGCCGTTCCTGTGGCCCCACTATACTGACTTGCTCTTCCTATCCTTTCTTCAGCTCACTTACTCTGCGTATCTTGGAAAACAGGGAATGCATCCATAAGAATGACTGGCCAGTCAGAGGAACACTGTCCCAAATCAAGCCTTTCATAATAAATTCATCATATATTTTGGAAAATCAGGCAGCAGGATTCATAAAACCCCTATTCACATGGCACACATCACTGGAAAGATCCAAATCTCTTCTCCAAGATGAAAAGGCAAGGACAACCATGACAAAGCTAGAGCCTCCTGGGACACATGTTGATGTGTATGTGTATAAACAGCTACTTCAAAAATGATTCAGGATTCTGTATTCTCACTTCCAAAATTATGTAAGTATAGTGCTGACTATATGCTCCCAGCTGCTGAAAAAAAAACCAACCTCAAACCGAACCATGTTGTAGCTAGCTCATTAGAAGGTATTGAAAGAGACTTTATGCCTTTGCAGTCCTCATTTACCACAGTAAAGGTCAGGTTTGGGACGTGCTGGGATGCCTGTGGGCTGAACCTGCAAGGTCTTTCATGGCTGGATGCTACACATCAACATCCTGCAGATGAAGGCAGACTTGGTGGCCACTTTGCCTGTCCTGCAAGACTGGCAGTACAGGAGAGGACTGGACAGGACATCAGTAGAGCAAGCTACGACATGCAGGGATGCAAGCATCCCACTTTGGAAGCACATCATTTCTGGAAGCTGTCAAACTGCCACAAGAGCAAGCCCAGTGACATTTCTTAAATGTTATGCTTGTGACAAAGCAACCACAGCAGGTGCCAACTTGAGAAGAGCAGTTTTCTAAAGGCTGTTGTGGCTCCTTGACTCACCATGTAGGGGAAATGCGGCTTGCCACTCCTTGAGGGGAGAATTCAGCTCTTCTAATTTTAACTGCCCAGAAACAAGGCACCTCGCCTGAGCTCTGGGTTCACTCTACGCTGAATGGAGGCATTGCTGGGGGGTGATTTGCCGCATGTGTTGTAGATCATAGAATCATAGAATCATTACGGTTGGAAAAGACCTCTAAGATCATCAAGTCCAACCATCAACCCAACATCACTGTGTCCACTAAACCATGTCTTCAAGTGCCATGTCTACATGGTTTTTGAACACCTCCAGGGATGGTAACTCCACCACTTCCCTGAGCAGCCTGTTCCAGTGCCTGAACACTCTTTCAGTAAAGAAGTGTTTCCTGATATCCAATCCAAACCTCTCCTATGCAACTTGAGGCCATTTCCTCTTGTCCTACCACAAGTTATTTGGGAGGAGAGACCAACACCTGCCTCCCTACAACCTCCTTTCAGGCAGTTGTAGAGAGCAATGAGGTCCCCTCAGCCTCCTCTTCTCCAGACTAAACAATCCCAGTTCCCTCAGCCGCTCCTCATAAGACTTGTGCTCCAGACCCCTCACCAGCTTCGTTGCCCTTCTCTGGATGCACTCCAGCAACTCAACGTCCTTCTTGTAGTGAGAGGCCCAAAACTGCACACAGTATTCGAGGTGTGGCCTCACCAGTGCCGAGTACAGGGGCACAATCATGTCCCCGCTCCTGCTGGCCACCCTGTTCCTGATACAAGCCAGGACACTGTTGTCCGCCTTGGCCACCTGGGCACACTGCTGGCTAACGTTCAGTGGGCTGGCGACCAGCACCCCCAGGTAGATGCCTGCGCTGGGCACTGCTCAGGCCTCATGGGCTTCAAACTTGGGGTGGGGGGGAAAGCGGAGGTGACGCTTATGGGCAGTTGGGAGCAGGGAGAACAGGGCACGGTCCCGAACCCCGGGCCCCTCACGCCCCCCGCCCCGCCCCCTGGCGGCCGCGCCTCGCACCGCGGCTCCCCCCCGCCCCCCCGCCGCCCGCAGACCCCCCGGGGGCCGGCGGGAGGCGCCTGCGCGCTGCGGCCGCTCGGTGCCGGCCCCGGAGCTGGCGCCGCCCGCAGCCTCCCGCCGCCTTCTGCCTATTTTAGTCACAGCGGCGGCGCGCCGGGACCAGCGGCCGCCCGAGCGCGTCCGGGAAAGTTTTCCGAGGGTGCGGGGCAGGTGAGGGGGGCACCGAGGGGGGCGGCGGTTTACCTGGGCCGCGGCGGCGGTGGTGGTGTCGGGTCCCTCTACCCCCGGGGGTGGCGGCAGGAGGAGTGAGCGGACTCCGGGCTCCGCGCCCCCGGCCCGAGTGGCTGCCTTCCCGTTTCGGGCACTGGCGGGGCTGGCGAGTCGCAGCTGCTGGGCGCGACCCCCGACGGGCGCCCCGGGGGCCGGGGTCTTCGCTGTTGCCCTCCCGCGGGCGAGCACCGCCTTGGGCACGGCGCTTCGCAGGGGACAGGTTACTTGGTTTTATATGTGTATTTTTTAATTATTATTATTATTTTTAATAAACGTTGGGTGGGCTGTTTGCGCGCGGTGGGCTGCGGAGGCGCGGGTGAGCGCTGGGGCTGGCTGGGGTTTTCCGCGCATCGGTGCGCGGTGTAATGGGGAAGGGAGAGCCAGCTCCGGCGCGGCGCGCAAACTTCCCGTGGCAGAGCGCAGCGGTGCCGCGGGTGCGTGCGCGTTTCTCGCTGTTAAATTTTGGTCTAGAATAAAGCGTGGAATGAGACCGGGAAGTTTCTGTAGTGGCAATGAACTTGCCCCGGAGACCCGTACTGAAATACCTCTTTCCTTATCCCACTCTTCTATTCACTCCCAGTTCCTTGCAAAAAGGAAATTGGTAACTTAAACTGCAATTAACTTAATTATGCTAGCACTAATAGTTTGCCTTCGTGTCACAAAAATAAATAAATTATTGATTGTCTACATTCTCTCTGTAGCTTTTGTGCTACGGGGCCATAGAAAAGTAGTTAAATTTCTACAGGTATGATTTAAAAAAAAATGGAGTTTGATTTTTTTTTTCTTTAGACTTACAAAATCCATCTGCATAAATTATAGACTGTGCAGTTGCAATAGCTGTGAAGTTACACAAACATACTCAAGCAAAGCCTTAGGAAGCTCACTTGAATAATGTTGAGCATTAAAGCTGTGGGATGCGAATAATCCCAGTAAAGTGGACGGTGACGTGAGTGGGACACTCTGCAGTGTCCCATCTCAGCTTGGCTGACCTGTTCTCCTGCTAGAACCAACTGCTTTGAACTTTTCCACTACGTCTGTCTTCTGGCAGTGTTGTGTGGGTATCCATAAAACCCCATTGTTTTTAAAGGCATCTTTGCATCTGAAGACTTGGGGACTAAACGCTTTTGGAAGTTTGACCTCTTGTATAAAGATGTCCTGAGCATAGAAGAATCAGAGTAAGTTCACCTCGTTTACAGTCTGAGAAGTTGTGTTTTCAGACCAAAAGCTGTGATCTATTACCTTAACTCTTTATCAAATTCATGCACACACAAAAAAATATTACTAGGCTTTGTTGTTAACTATAGTAATTTCTGACAGATTTGATGTTAAAGTGTCACTGCATTGAGTTTTTTTTAGATTTATTTTATTTTATTTTATTTTTCCTGTTTGGACAACAGATTGCTTGAGTTTTCAGTCAGCTGAGTAGTCAAACTCTTAGTTTGATAAATCGAAATCCATACGAAGGAAAAATTACTGCATATTAAAAATACTATTTTTATTATTTGTCTTATGCTCCATAGTGTCAAATGAAATGTACGCTTTATTTCCCCAATTTTTCCAAAATTATTAAACCATGTTGGTTGCATTTTAAACTTCTGATATTAAAACGTATCTTCATGTATTAAAGGCTGAAGCGCAAGACTTTGAAGTCTTAAGCTGTATTAATCCCTAGCAGACATAACCCTGAATTAAAGTTTTACAAGCCTGACTCTGTATTTCCAAAACTAATTTTTGACTCTCTGAGGTAGTAGAGGGTAGAAAATGACAATTGCTTTTTCATCTGTTGAACAGCAGAATTTTTGCTAGTTCTTAGATGTTATTTGGCAAGAGTGGATGCTAAGACTAGTTTTGTCTAGTCTAGCTAGACTGGAATTGATCTAAAAATTACAGAGATGTTATTTTGAATGTTTGACTTTCTAGTGTTCCCTGTGGACAGACATTTTAGGTGAGAGCTTGTAACTCTGCCTGTTTTGTGGGTTCTCAGGCAGGCTCCCTAGTTGAGATTCACAGGCAGCTCTGCTTCAGAGCTGGTGTCACAATCTGTCCTTGTGTGCTTTTGCAGATAGCATCGATCTATTTCTGCCTGCTTTAAAATACCGTTGTGGCAGTGAAGTTCTGCAGCTTTCTGCCATTTTCCAGTGTGTTAGCGGTGCTGCAGTGTTTGTTTGTGTTAGTAAGTTGGAGTCAAATGTATTCATATAAGGACTTCAAGGTATTAAAGCTTATTAAAAAATGAGGGTGGTTAGATTTAAATTCTAATTCAGGAACTAAGTGGCGCAGACTTTCAAAAGCATTGGACATGCTGTTGTTACAACTGTGGCCACTTTATTGTCAAAGGCTTTAAACGACTTGTTGGAGAAACATCTTCCCATTATGACAGTGCATGACTGGTGGGTTGTGGCGTCAGGGTCAGTGGCTGATGAGGGGAGCACTATTTTGGCTGGGTTGTGAGGAAAACCAGTGCCACGTGCTGTGTAGTTGATTTGGCTCATTGTGTTTCCAGTCTTCAAAGATGTGATGCTTTGCGGCCAAGTCCTAAAGAGTAAGGTAGCCTCTGTTCTCCCAGCGATACGGTACAAAATGTTGCTGTTAAAAATTCAAGTGTCTGGAAAGCTCTGTGGTTTTGCAATTGAATGCGGCTGGAGTTCTTGTAGCCCGTTTTGATCTTGAGATGAGTTGATGGATTTACGGCTGGCTCCGCATAGGTGGGGTGGGTTTGGTTGTCTTCTTCTGTTACCAGATGGTGACCTGTTAGGTGGTGCTTTTATTGGCGGCTGACCTGGCAGTGGAAGACTGAATGTACGTAAAAACTCAACTTTTTGCGAGAGATCCAGAGATCCTGCTATTCCAGCATAGAGAGTTTGTATGTTTTGAAAACACCAGGAGCAGAGTGATGAGACGTGTGTAAGATGGGCACAAACACAGTTATCCACTTAGCAATTATCTGCTGTTTATGAGTGCATTAAAATGCCAGTCCTGCAGCCTCGCAGGGGCTCACACTTTTGCTCTGTGGGTGAGCGGCTTTGTGAGGACAGCGGAGCTGCTCTCGTGACTCTCGTCGCTAGATTCATGCAGAAGAGCTGAAGTAAAATAGGAGCGTGTTTGGATGGTGCCTGTGTGATACCCGGACTGTGAATCTGTTTGGGCTCCGTGATTATCGGTAGCACTTTAGTTTATAACTTGTTTATGCCAAAACCCACATTTTGGTTAAAGTTTGTGAATAACTAATGGAAGAATGAGAAGAGGAAAGTCATGTCTTAAGAGAAAGAAATGTGAATTACCTGTTTTGGTAAAAACTAGCTGTATTTTTTTCTTTGAAAATCACTTCTACCCAGAGACAGCGTATGCTATGTTCATGCTGGTGTTTGATCCTGCAAGATGCCTCTGCGTGTTCTGTAGCGTGCCGTAGCTGTGACAGGCTCTGGGCATCGCAGAAAAGCTGTCAAAGGGTTGAGGCTTTTTTTCTGATTTCTTTCTTCCCACTACTTTGGAAGGGGGCTTAAAACACTGATTTCAGAAATTGTCCAACTTGCTTATGCCTTCTACACAAGTTGATTGGGGGAGAAAATAATAAAAAGAATGGATGGAACTGAAGCAACTCAAAATTACTTCAGTCTGCGAAACACTTTCAAATAACAGAGAAACGCTGAGCCTGTTTGAGTCTGCAGGGATTACTGAGTGTATTCAGCGTGACTTGCAAGTCCGCTGAGTAGAATTACGTGACGGTTGGTAAGCGCACACGGCGGGGACGTGCACTGTCTCTACAGAATCTGTTTGAATGCAAATCCCACCAGGTTGCATGTTATGGAGTCTGTTTGCTCAGTGCTACGTGTGTGTATTTAAATAACGAGGCTCAATCTGTGCTGCTGCGGCAGTGGGGAGCCATATGCGCCTCCCTGGAAGCAGGGCTCCCTCGTGTTTCTGTCGGCTCATCTGGTAATGGTCATGTTCCTTCAACTGGGAACCACTCTGGGTTGGGAAGACCTTCTGGAGTGCTTGTAACACTGGCTGCAGTTCCCTAGAGGGACCTGCTTTTAAAATTTTAAAGGCACTGTCTTCCGATCTTCCAGTTTCTCTTTGTAGTTTGTTTTTAATCAGAATTTTTTACTTTGTATCGGGAAGATATTTGCCCACAGATATCTTTTTTTTTTTCTTTTAATTAATGTGAAAGGAAAATATGCTAGATTTATTATTACAACAACAAAAATCCTATGCATTTTTAGATTAGAAGTCAACTTTTTAAACTGTCTTGTTTTCTCCAGGAGTTCCACAGCCAACCAAAGGTCTTGCGAGCTTGCTCACGCTATGTAGACTAAGTGATTTCCCTGAAAGACTGGCAGCCTTGTCACTTGGAAGCCTGGGTATCTCCCTTTCTGATTTGGTAGCATCTGATCAAGTAGGAGGAGGAATGGTAGTTTTTCTTTACTGTTCTCAGAAGTGGTTTGGGGCTTTTTTTTCCCACTCTGGTTAATGTGTGCAAGATGATATGTGGTTTAGGAGACCTCCAAATGGTCCTGCAGATCCTACAAGAAAACCAGAAGTTGAGACTGTCTTCGGTTTTGATTTTGTATGGTTTGTTGGCTTTTTTTTTTTTTAATCAACCAAACAGCACCTATTCCTCCTTTTAAGACCTTCCGTTCCTTATTCAGAAGAACAGCTTTGTATGCCATAAAGGAGACTTACGCTACATAAGCCTTTTTTTCTTTTTTTAAATTTCAATTCTCATCTAGGTTGTTAAGTTCTCTTAAATATTTACTTTGCCTAGGGTCATGGACCTATTCAATAAATAGTAGACCTGAAATGTGATTTTTTTTTTTTTTTTTTTTTTGTGTGTCTGTGTGTGTGTGTGTGTTGTTTTATTTGTGTAGGACTTGGAAGAATACATAGGATGTCTTACTGAGCAATGCCAATCATACAGTGTTGTTCCTGTGCATATGGTCCAAATTTTGAAACGTACCATTCTTCAAGCCTAGCACTTAGGAAAGTATTAGTGAAATATAGATCTAGCTTACCCTTTTAAAGCATTTATATATTTTTTTTTTTTATGAGTGATAATGGAATATATGTCTTGATGTATGGCTAATATATTTCAGTTTAATGCACAGTGATTTTTGTTTTTTCCCCCCTTTCTCATTGCAGGAGTCTCCAAGATGAATACTACAGCAATGAGCCCACTGACTGTTACTCCACTGGGTTTTATTCCAGACTTAAAAAATGCCACCCTTGTGCCTTTAAATGAGACTGCATGTGAAAACTGGAAAGAGATTCATCATCTTGTTTTCCACGTGGCAAACATTTGCTTTGCAGTTGGACTGGTTATTCCAACTACTCTGAATCTTCATATGATTTTTCTGCGAGGTCTGCTCACCATAGGTAGGAGAATTATTCTGGAGAGACTCACAACCTTCCCGAGACAGTTTGTGACCGTTACAAAGCTTTCTCCTGGTCACTTCAGTTTATGGTGAAATTCCAGCACATACTCATGGCCATTTTACTCTTTTGAAGGTGTTTTTGGTGTAAATGAGGTCTGTTTTGACTCTTGACAGACCTTTTCTAGAAAGCTTATACGTGCCTAGGCTCTTAAAATTTCCCAGAAAAGCAACTTACAGCTTCAAACCTATGTAGATGTTGATTTGAAAACAAGTGAACCCCATTTGCTTCAGACCTGACTGGCTGCTTAAAACTCATTAAATTCTAAATCCTAGTTAAGTGTATGGATCCTTAAAAACTTAATTCTAGGTTTCAAGTAAGTACCGGGACTGTGGATTGGCTGGTGCACTGGCTTAGTAAATCTGCAATAGATGAAGTTTTCCTTGAGAAGTTTGTCCCACGTGTTCTTTAAATGTGTGTTCAAACGTGTCGCTTGCGGGCCAACAGCGTTATGTTCATTGCTGATTTAGAAGCGCAAGCTTTCGATGTGGAGTGCAGTCTGTGTTCTCCTGAAGTCAGTTGCATTTCCTCCACCGCCAAAGGCGTCTTGTGATACCAAAATTCCACTTCAGAGGCAGAACTAAATTTGGCATGCTTGACCCTAAGCGAGCGTGGTTTCGTTTGTAACACTCTTGCTGTCCCACAGGTATATTAGAGCCCCCGTCCTTTGTGTGGGACAAGGCCTTTGTGATCAAAGGAGAAGGAGTAGTGAGTCATTGCAGTGTAAGAAAGATAAACCCAGGTGTATCCCAACACAGAGCATGCTTAAGTACTTTTAAGTGAGAATACTTATTCATGTAATAGTGCAGGTCAATTTTATGAGAACCTCTATGGTTGAATTTACAATGATCTTGCCTTTTCTTTTTTTATAGCCATTATAGGGTCACTTATGAAAGCCAACTGCACTGATCACCAAGGGTCTTGGCATTGCGAGACCTTTTGTTTGTATAGTTCTCGTTTTAAAAGCAATGGGAGCTCTGCAGTTGCTGAGCTTGCCACTTTGGTCTGTAGGTCTTGCTGTGGTTGAGCGGATACGGAATCAGAGTTTTGCAAGCTGAGGTGTCAACTGGAAGTAAATTTACTCTGTGGGCAGCATAAGTGATGAAGCCTGGGTCCTAGGGAATCTCTCCCCTTTGCTTTGATGACCCTGCCCCACCTCTGTGCTGCTTCACAATATTGCTCCTTTTCAATACTTCCAGACCTCGTATCCTCCTGTCTCTTGCAGTCTAATTAACCAGCTGATCAAGAGTCACCATATTTTGGTTTTTCTGATATGTATGTAAGTGCTGCCTGGCCAGTCAACAACCTAGACAGAATAGATAATACTGAGTTCGTGAATTCAGCATCATCTTCAGGGAGAAAGTGGGAGGGGATACTCATTTGGCACCTCCTCCTTGTTGTCGCTGCATGACTCTTAAGGGAAAAATATATCTGTGATGTCTACAGCCGTCTCTACCGGCTGATAGGCTCACGGTTATCTGGGAGAGACTCACTGATGCATTAATCTATCATTTGATAAGTATTGTCTTTGTAGGCTGAAAATAGAATCCCTAACCATACAGCATGCCTTGTTTTTTTAAAGTAATTGTCATTATTCAAAGTAAAACAATGGTAAAAAGAGTAAGCATTTGAAATTTTCTCTTTGATGTTGTACAAGAGAATTCAGGTTCCTACTGTGACCTTGTCAAAATGCCACAATGATGCTTGCTTTAAATTTCAAAAATCTCTGTGTATGACTTTAGGAGGTTTTTATGCAACTACCGTTACTTAGTTAGATATGAATGTTACTGGTGTGAACAACAAGCATTCATTTCTAAACTCCTGTTTGTCTACTTAATGCAGTACTAGTAATAACGTTTTGTGAGGTGCTTATTTTTTTTTTTTTCACTTAAGATACAGTTTTTGCCTATCCCATTTCTACTTCATTTTAGTAACGGACCATTGTGGGCTGCACCTTTCTGCGTTCCCCAGTCCTGATCTGAATTATTGTTGCTCCAGTATTGCAGCCCCATGCAGTAGGACTGCAGCCTGCTGTCAGCGCCTATTTGTAGCATCGCAGTGATTAGCTCTGCTACCAGCACAGGCATTGATCCACAGAGCTGAGCTGTAGTAAAGCTTGTAGAATATATTGCTTTTCAGTGTAACTATACCCAGTGGTGACATTCTTGATTACTTTGTATGAATGTGTTTATTGTTCAGTGAAAATTTAACTTCCTTTTTTTTTTTTTTTTTCTCCAATTTTTACAGGATGTGCATTGTTCATCATTTGGGCTACACTCTACCGTTGTGCCTTGGATATAATGATCTGGAATTCTGTGTTTTTGGTTGTCAACCTTTTACATTTCATATACCTAGTGTATAAGAGAAGACCGGTATGTATAACAGCTAAGTTGCACAAGCAGTCGTGCCAATCAAATATTAATAAAATGCGAAGTGTTCAAAAGGTTAATATTGCGTTCTGTAGTCTCCAAAATCTAAGGCAGATAGATGTATATTGTGAAGATTACAGGAATATATGTAGTGTTACAGTATCAGCAGAGTAACTCTGCCCAAAATCAGACACATTCTGGAAGTATGTAACGACTGATACAAAAAAAAAGTAGCTGCAAATAAGCTCTTCACCAGTTCAACACAGCCTGTGCAAGAAAGCAGCTAGGAAATTAGCAGCCTCCTCCTTTCTTGGCAAGGCAGCTTAACGCTTGACCTCTGTCTTTTCTCAAGGATAGCTTAAATCTAGCTGGACTGTTCTACTACTAGATGTTTATAGATGTGTAGTAAATATTTCTAGTCGTTTAAATTGCTCTTAGAGAGTAAACCTCCCAGTTGAAGAGTAAGGTCCTCTTTGGTTAGTATTGCTAATGCTCTTATTTTAGACTATACAATCCATTCTTGTCATCATCAAGGTACAGCACAGTTTCACCATGCTGCTGTATTTCTGCTGGTCAGCCATGGTCACACTGCCCAATGCACCACACAAAGTAAGAGTTGCAATAATGTAGAGCCAGTGAAGCCAGATGCCACGTGTTTGTGTCTGTGGTTAGAGATCCCATGCGGGTACTCTGGTCTTTAATATGGCATGAGCTCATGTTGTATCCTTTTCTGTCAGTGAAGACACCAAATTAGCATGTTCTGCTTCCCCACAACCCACACACCAACTTACCGTTTTAATATCATCTTGAGATCCTTAGTCCTTTTTCAAATGGGACAGGAGTTCTCTAGCAAAGTCAAATTATTGCAAAAGGCAGGAGCACACAGCTGATAAAACTCATTTCCCTGGAAAACCAAGCCTTAAAACTTACACATATTTCATATTTTCAAAAGTGAGTTATCATATGTGTCCTTAGAACATGGGTAATGGTCCTTGGGTTCATACTTATCCAGCCCTTTCCAAAAATCTAAAAGGTTATTGGAGAATGAAGGAGCATCTTGGGAGAAGAACACACTGTTTTGTGCTTGAGTTTAAAAAAAAAAAAAATTCCTAACTGTGTAAATCGTTACTGAATGAAGAAAGAAAAATGTTTTCTTCTGTAATTACAGTTGTATACTAAAAGCTATGTTGGCATAGGCTGGGGGCTTTTTTTTGTGCATCATAGTATAGACTTCATCCGATTGAAGTACCAGCTATTTTCACTAAGTCCCCTAGTAAATTTGTTAGAATTATCTGTAGGAGTTTGAATAAGTGACAAAAGTGGATGAAGTATTCTATACTTGGGTTTTAAAAGAAGCAATTATGTAAGGACATAAAACTTGACTGATAAACTGCCAAAGTTGGTAGAAAATTACCTCTAAGAGAGGGAGGACTGGAGGACCTGCCTTTAACTTTGCTTTCCGTTTCTGTAGCCCTTCCCCACTGGCTCTGGAACTACAGCAGAATCAAGGTGTTCCTATAGACTGTGCACCATCCACATGTGGTGCAAAATCACAGCTATTCTTGTACAGAATAAACTAGAATTCTAGGCAGAGAATCTTAGAGAAAACGTAGGAAAATAGACTTTGGTGGACACCTAAAATGCTGTGCAAGGTAAGGGTTTCTACTTAAGCAGAGACAGAGCAAGTTGTCAAAGGAAGAAAGGTTTAAAGGAAATTAAAGAGAGATGATAGGCAGAAATATTTACCAGTATGGCTAAAAACAATTGTAGAACAAACTCTGTTAGCCAACCACAGCATATGAAGAAGACTAAAGGTTAAATTGCATCTGTCTACAACAAGTTGATAAATTGAGTTCATCTACTTAGATATGTTAACAAAGAAGGGTTTTACCTACAGTGGTGTTCTTCCAGTATGGGGCACAGATTCACCCAGAGGTCACCATCTGCAGGGCTAGCTACATGGCTAGTCTACTAAGACTTCAGTGTTTTTGTTTCCATTAAGTTTAAGAAATTACAGTATCTATTAACATTAAATGAAAAATATTGCACTATTTTAATTGGTGTAATACATCATATTTTTCAGTAATTCATTACTTCAGTTGCTGGGTTTTTTTAAGCACTCACCTATGCACCTTAACACTAGTTTCTTCTCAGGTTTAGTTCTCTGTTCACTGTCCATCAATGAGATGATATAGAAAGATTTTTTTTTTTCTTTTTCTTTTTTTCTTTTTTTTTTCAAAAAGACCTGATAGGCAACTTAGTGTAAGATGAGTCTTATTTTTTTTTCCTTTAGAACTTTTATTCAGGGCACATAATTTGGGCAGACCTTCTAGAGTGAATAATAGTTGAGTTGCATAACAGCTTTGGGTGGGACAGGATGAGAAACACTGTGGAATAGAAAAATAGAAAAGTAGGAGGAATATCTGATAGTTTTAACTGGGAAGCGCTCTACCTAGGCATTGACTGTTTTCTTAGGTAGTCTCTGACATGTTGTGATACTTGTACTGAAATATTACATCATTCTGGACATGGGTTCTCCCAGAAATGAAAAGCCTCTGAGAGGAAGCGTGTAATACTTGAGTGTAACAATTAAGAGCATTTTCAAAGAGTACAAGTAATTATCTGGGGTCTCCACTTCTGCAACAGTAGCTTTACCTTGTGAAATAGGAATTGGAATCATCTTGTCTCACTCCATCCGTCTCTAAGTTAAACATCTAGTTTAAGCTGGTCATCCAGTGTAATTCAACCCACTCACCCAATATCTGTAAGATGTGGTAGTGACATCCATCCCCACTCTCTAGAGAAGAAGCCCATACAACTGTTACAAATTACTAACCTAGCTTTATATAGTCGTAGGTGAGATGCACTTCATTGCTGCTCTCTAGCAGTATGAGGGGAAAAAATTCAAATTGCTTCATGCTGCTCTAAACTGTAACGCAGTGGAGAACTGGAGTCTGGCTTGCAGAAGATTTGTATTCGTTATCACTGCGGGTGTGGTCTGGGAACTGTGGGTACTCAGCTTCTGTGAAAACTGGGCTCTATATACTTAGTAAATTATGTGAATCTAATAAATAGTTGAAGTTATATGGAAATGGGGTAATATCCAAAATAATACGTGGATGTCTTTGTTACAGACTATGATCAGCAAACTTAATTGAAGTAATGCTACACGTTCTGCTCATTATGAACTTGAAGGCTGTTTTTAAGTGCTTTTCCTATAGGAAGTGGAGAATGAAAAAAAAATTCTTAGGAGCTAATTTTGAATGAGATTTTCTATCTGCAACTATTGTATTGCTCATCTCAAAATCAATTTTATTTAGTCATCCTCATGAATGACATTTTTAAGGAAAGAAAGGAATGGAAGAATAATTACAAGTTAGTCATATTACAAAATGAATAATTGATATATTCAGTTGTTGAATATTTATTTTATTAAATGGATCATGCAAAATAGCAGCGAATTTCTTTTCTGACCATAAGATTATTTCTGTGGTTTTGACTCCTTGGAGCTTTATAGATTTGGCTTTTTTAGTCTGAGGGGAAGCTGAGAGAGTCTGGTGTCTCTATACAGAGCTCTGACTCAGAGCTCTGGCAGCATCCCAGAATATTTCAGCCACTGCTGAACAAAACATTACACCTACCCGTGTGGCTTATTTGGAATATGACCCACAGGCATGACTAGAGGAGCAGTCAGCTGTGCTTGTGAAGGGTGAAGAGTCTGTTACAGGGGAGACCATCTAATATATGGTCTCCAAAATACATCTACAGTGTCCGGCTGATCAATCTTTGAATAAGTGATTATGTCTGTTCTCCTTTAAGTGTTGTACATTAGGGGAAGATCATGAAGCCTGAATGATGTGCTAGTTGAGGGATTGCAGTAGCACAATCCTGTCCTTGGGTCTGTCTGCGTTGTTTTGAATTCAGGAGTCCGGGGAGCTACTTGTATGTTCATCTGAGAAAGGAATTTGTCTTTCTTTGAGTTGCAGTGGTCAGGTATAGAAAGGGGTGCAAATTAAATTGGTACAGCTGTTAAAATTGAGGGAGTTCCTCCAGAACCTGTTGGCAAAACAAATTGTCATCTGATTTCACAGGTGTATGGAACATACTTTGAAATCAGACAGTTCAGAGCAATCCCTGACATGATTTCTCTTGCCATTTTGAATTTAGTATCTTGGTTTGTTTAAATTTAACCTTTCTTTTGTGCATGTAGATGTCCTCTGAGGTGTTAAAGACTGTGGCAAAAGGAACATACATTCAAAACTTCTGTTTCATGTAAATGTAGTCCCTGGTAGGAAAATGTAATTAGTAATTGATTCAGTGTGAAACCAGTGTAACTTGAGGTCGAGTGACATACTGGACATCTGTAAGTCCATGAGCCGTGATGGCATGCACCCATGAGTGCTGAGGGACCTGGCTGGTATCACTGTGAGGCCACTTTTAAGAATTTTTGAACAATCGTGGCAACTGGGAGAAACATGTGAGGACTGAAGGAAAGCAATGCCACCCCTTTCTTCAAAAAGGGCAAGAAGGATGACCCAGGGACCTGCAGGCCAGTCAGCCTTACCATAATCCCTGAGAAGGTGATGGAGCAGCTAATCCTGGAAACCATTTCCAGGCACATGAAGGATGAGAAGGTGATGGGGAGCAGTCAGCCTGTATTAGTTAAGGGGAAGTCATGCTTAACCAACCTGATAACGTTCTATGATGAAATGACTGGCTTGGTAGCCCAGAAGAGAGCAGTGGATATTGTCTGTCTTAATTTCAGTAAGGCTTTTGACACTGTCTTCCATAAAATCCTCATATAGAAGCTGTTGAGGTATGGGTTGGATGAGGAGACAGCGAGATGGATGGAAAACTGGCTGAATGGCTGGAAAGGACCTGAGGGTCTTGGTGAACACCAAGTTGAACATGAGCCAGCAGTGGGCCCTTGCAGGAAGGAGGTGCAACAGTATCCTGGGCTGCATTAGGAAGAGCATTGCCCACAGGTTGAGGGAGGTGGTCTTTCCCCTCTACTCAGCACTGGTGAGATGCATCCTGAAGCTCTGGGTCCAGTTCTGGGCTCTCCACTAGAAGAGACATGGACATACTAGAGAGTGAAGGGACTGAAGCATCTGTCCTATGAGGAAAAGCTGAGAGAGCTGGGACTGTTCAGCCTGGAGAAGGCCTAGGGTGGGGATCTTATTTATGTATACAAATGCCTGAAGGGAGGATGCGAAGAGGACAGGCTGAGGCTGTTTTCAGTGGTGCACCGTGACAGGACCAGAGTCAGTGGGCACAAATTGCAACATGAGAGACTCTGTGTGAACATCAGGAAACACTTTTTCACTGTGAGGGTGACCAAGCACTAGCACAGGTTCCCACAGAGACTGTGGAGTCTCCATCCTTGGAGATATTCAAAAGCTGTCTGCACATAGTCCTGGGCAACCTTGCTCTAGGTGACCCTACTTGAGCAGGGAGGCTGGACCAGATGACCTCCAGAGGTCCTTTCCAACTTCAACCGTTCTGTCATTCTGTAACTTTATTGTTAATCTTATCTGAACATTTATAGTCTAGTCCTCCTCTTCTCTGGTAGCATTTCTAGGGCAGAGATTGATGTATAGGAGGAGGGAGATATGTAACAAAATGTTGACATAGTAGTGAAATAGATCCATTTAAATGTTTTGCAGGGGCAGCAATTCACACTTTATTGAAGCTTGTGTATGGACAGATCAAAAAAAAACTAAACTGAATGTTTTAATACAGTTGTGGGTGGTAAATGTACACAGTTATTGTACACAAAGTTGACATTATGTTTGGCTATGTATACAGAAAATAAAGTTCTTAGGAGTGCTCTCACAAGAATTTTTTATATTAAGCCCTTAGAAACAGGTATTGGTTTCACATGGAGGCTCCATAAAATGCTTGTGGTTTATAAATTCGCTTTCCTTTTTCATGATTTGTGGCAGGCTGCGTAAAAAGTGAAGTCTGCAGGTTTGGGATATCCTTTTGTTGAGCTTTTGTGGAAATACAAAGGCTAAGAAGTCACGAAATGATAACGGCAAGGTCACATAAGCAGCCTTCTCTCTCCTGTATAACGAACAGTAGACTATTTCTGTGGGATTAACCCACCATCTCTGCCCACGGGATTGTCACTTCCAGAGCGATTCTCATGGCATTCAGTGGCCTGCATGTGGGATGAATCAGATCCAGTGACTGAGGCTGTGTGTCAAATACATCAAATATGGTTCCACACATCTAGAAAGTTTCTGCCTCAGCTCCATTTTCTCTATATTTAAAAAAACTTGAAGTGTAACAAGGAAACCTTCTCCATTTTCCAAAAGCTTTTCATTATGCTTGACTTAGTGTTTCACACACATGTAATTCTACCAAGAACAGCTCAGGGAGGATTTTTGATGTGGAATACATGTATCTTTTAGGGGATAAAGACTAGTATTTTCACCCTAAAATAACCTCCTGGGGAGGGAATAGTGGATACCTGACAGTTTAAAGCCTGCGTGGGCCTCAGAGAGCCTGGGGCCTCCTGTGGTCAATCTGGATTCTCCACCTCCTCCATCCTCAAGGTCACCAGAAGTTTCTTGACTCCCACTGTTGGCTACCAGCAGCTGAAAAGTGATTCCTGACTCCTGTGCTACCGGCTTTTCTCCTCCTCTGTACAAAAAAAAAAAAAAAATGTAGAAAACTGTGTAAACTTGGAATATTCTTGTTTCTTTAAGTGGTGACTCCTTTTCTTCTTTTTCTGCCTTTTTTCTTGGTTGCTTTTCCTTATTTTCTGTTCTATGTGTATTGTATCTCTTCATTATCTGCCCTTACTCTTCTAATTTGTTTTTCTCCCAGCAAATACACAGGCTTTGTTCAGACTCCCTTCACTGTCAGGGGAGGCTGGGACACTGACTCATTCTCTGCTGCCTTCATTCAGGAAAGATTTCCAGTCTTGGGATTTCAGCCAGCATCCTGAGTTTGGGTGGGCTCCCAAATGTGGGATGTTCAGCTGGCAATGTTTTCTTTCCTCCCTCGTCACACGTGGTTTCAATATGATGGGTTTGTTTTTCAGGACTTGTAGTCCTGCTTTTCTACTGCAAATCAACCAAGAAGTTTGGGGATGAAAGGGGCTCCCAAGAGAGCCTGAGAGATGGCCAGAATGGGGTGTGCATGTAGTGTGAAAAATGCAGGCAACGTAATTGTTTTCCTGTGTAGTTCTGGCCCAAGTCATGTTTGCTGTTACGTCAACAGACATCTCAGACAACTCTTTGTGTATGATTTCACATGCCACTTGGGTGGAACAGCATCCTAAAGCACCAGTTTGCCAGCCTGGCTAATTTTGGATAAGGTTTTGGTCACTATCTCATAGGCAGTGTCTGTGGGTAGGTGTCACACATTTACCACTTCTTTCCTTGCCTAAGTGTAACAAAGACAAAGGTGTTCCTCAAATGTAGCAACTAAAGCATGCATGCAGTCTTACCCTTTTTAAACTAATGCTTCTGTGTTTATTGATGTCTTTTGTTTTTCTGTTCTAGATCAAGATAGAGAAGGAGCTTAGCAGCCTCTACAGGAGGATGTTTGAACCTCTCCATGTGCCTCCAGAGCTCTTCCAAAGATTAACTGGACAATTCTGCAACATTCAGACTTTAAAGACAGGTCAAGCCTATGCTGCAGAAGATAAAACATCAGTTGATGATAGGCTAAGCATCCTGCTGAAGGGGAAGTAGGTTCTGTAAAGCTTGGGGACAGTCTTATGCTTTCTGTGACAGTTGGATAGATTAGAAAGTTGTTGAGGTTTTTGTTAGCTGCCCAGGGGCTGACAGGACACAGGTGGGAAAGGGTGGAATAAATGCCCACGGCCAGACTGTAATCCTGAAGCTCTTGCTAAGTTCTGGCTGGTATTTTAACCAGTTTCTCTTGATGGCAACAGTGAGGTCAGGTTTCATTGTTTTTCTCTGAAGTCATTAGCTGCTCATTACTGCAAAGCTTGTTATCTGAAGGAAGCCTGATTGTGGTCTGGCTGTTATAGCATAACCCTGCAGACCTTTTTTTCATTTTGAATAGCGGTGTTCTGAGGATACACACCGTGTCTGGGAACTGGAACTGGCTGGCAGCCTGTTCTGCTTGGAATCAGTGAAGGTTTCGGCAGAAAATGGGTTAGAGCTGGGGCTGAAATTCCAGAAGATAACCATATTTTTGCCTGTTACCTGCTGCCTTACCGCTGTCGATAATCATATCCAGGTTTAGATTAAATTAATCGACTTCCATGACTTTACAATGTTGTCTCATACATTTTATTTCCAGAATGAAGGTGTCATATCGAGGGCATTTTCTGCATAATATTTACCCCTGTGCCTTTATAGATTCTCCTGAATTTCGATCAACGCAGATGAACCGGGGTGAAAAATTCCAGGTACGCTTTGGTTTAAATGTCTCTGGATATGAGCTGATGAGATAATTAAAAAACAGTGTATAAATTTGATCAACAGTGAACTATTTGACTTGCATAATTTTGCTAACTTTCTAGTACTGGTGTTCCATGATGGCCCATGTCAAGAATAACCTTTAAAATGAAATGCTGCAAAGCAGTTTTATGGTGGTGTTCACTGAGCAGTCTGGCTTTTGCTATTCTGTTCACTTTTACTGTTTCCAAGTTTATTTTGTGGTAAGAGATTACTCATGACTAATTTAAGAGAGAGCGTTACTGGAAAAAGAGATGATGTGAGCAGTCTCATCACTGGTTCAAAAACAAAAGGAAAAATAATTACTGTAATATTTGATGTTACTAAAATGAAAGATTAAAAATTCAGGCACTAGTAATTTGAAATTGGTATTTATCTAAATGTATTAATGCTTCTGTCACTTTGAAAGTTGTTAAAGCAACATAAGCTGAAAGAGATCACAGTATTTTGAATAAAAATACTCATATGGGGAACAATAAGGGTATATGTCTCTAGCAGTCTAATTATGCTACTGCGTTAAAGGATATATTATACTGTAGCTTGTGGGGAAAAAAGTAGTTAGAGAATTTAAAAAAAAAAAAATAGTACTGAAATGGCTATTTTGCTGCCTCTTGCTTGTTCTTCTTCATCTGTGTATGTGTAGTAGTGACCTGACTGTGACTAACTGGGTACCTCCGTGTGGATGCCCTGGCAGAAAGGGAGGGAGGGGGAGCAATGTAGACTCTAAAATCAGTGATTGATGTCATATGTTCCAATCAAATCCTAGGCTTAACGCCAAGGAGAATGAGTTGTCCAGATGTATTAGGTTTGCAGCAGCAAGGTGTCCTGCAGCACGGTCGCCCTCTCGGCACAGCCTGTTTCTCTCATAAGCTCCTCGGTACGAATCGGTCCCTCTGAAGGGAAAAGGCTCATGCCTCAGCTTCTGCCTGCCTTAAAAATTACTGTAATCTGCTGCGGTGTACTTCCTTCACTTCAGTTCTGCTTGTTATTGCCTTAGAAGCCCTCTCAGCATTGCCATTCTGAGAGGACACGGATTCAATCTTAAGGACCCCATCTGCTGGCAAGGCTGGCAAGTTCTTCCTTAGCCTGTGTGCTTGTATTACAGACCATGAAGTTAAAATTCATGGATACGTGACAGTTTCCCATTATTTCTTAGGCTTTATGTATTTTTATTTTTTCAGGAGGTAACATTAGCTTGATTTCTTCATAGACGACTGACTTGCCCTTGCAAAACAGGCTGTTGGGTACCACTGACAGTAAAGTGAGAAAGGTGAAACTTTAAAAAAAAAAAAAAAATCACTACAACCTTTTGATTGTACCAGTTGTTCCTGTTTGGTGAGAGCAACACAAAATAAAACCAAGCAACATATAGGCATACTGGGATGCGAGTAGTGTCATCACTGTAGGACTGACTTTATATGTAAATCTCAGCTCTAACATAAATGCTTTTACAGTTTGGAACTTAGGAGAGATTTTTCCCTATTATCTCCCCCAGGTTTTCTGAAAAACAAACTGGTCATGCTTATCAGTTGAAAATATGATACTAACAAATATCTGAGATATTTGAGATGTTTTATGTTTGTAAATATCACTTTCTAAGGGATACTGCAAAGTTTTGTGGCTTTAAGAGTTGCTTTAACTGGAGGCACAAATAAAATGCTATCACTTATTTTAAAGCAGGAGAGAAGTGCTAATTCTGAGCATGTATTTTCTCAGGTCACCATTATAGCAGATGATAACTGCAAGTTCCTGTGCTGGTCCAGGGAAAGGCTAACTTACTTTCTGGAATCGGAGCCATTTCTGTATGAGATCTTTAAGTATCTTATTGGCAAAGATATTACAAATAAACTCTATTCATTGAATGACCCGACCTTAAATGACAAGGTAAGCAACTGAAGTTCTGCTTGGGAGTTTTCCTCCCACACACAAATGTGTTATTACTTCAGTTTTAAATCCTCCTAAAGCACCTTTTTTTAACCTGCTGCTATCAGCCTCTGGATTCACGCTCATGCCTTTTAGTGACAAAGTATGAGTCAGTGCAGCGTTTTTGTCAGAAGCAATATTGGTTAAGTTAGCACAGTAACATGCAAGAAAGCTGAATAACTGAGATTCAGAGCTGATCAGCTAGCACAAATATTTCTAACTGACTCGTAGACATGATGGCTAGTAGCTAAAAGGGTGCTTCTCCTTGAATGTTCTTTCTCAGTGAAAAATAGGTGCCTTTATACAAAAAAGCTTCAGGGTTTTTTCTTAAAGAAGTTGCTTGCTGGAGTCAAACAATTGGGTAATACTGATTGCCAAGAACAATAATTTCAATGTACGTTTGAGGGTTGCAAATATATGTAAAAAAGAGGAACGTTAGTTTGATAACATAGTTAGTGGAAGGAGGAATGAAGTACATATAAATAAATATAAGTAAGTATAAAATATTCAGTGGTTTGAATATAACTCATTCTTCTTTGCATGTAGATATAGTATTTTAGGTGTCACAAGTGAGTGCTCTGGGGGTAGTTATGGATATAATGATTATCTTGTTTTACTTTAATTTTGTCTCCTTAGTAACACGGTTTTTCAAGATTTGGACAGTAACTCAACTGCTGGTGGCTTTTTTTTAATGATTTATGTAGTGGCTGTAGGATTCTCATATATAATTTATTTGAAGAACTTTCACCATTTATGAAAAGCTTCATCATTTTATAATACAGTATTTTCATATTCTGTCTGTATTGATTTCACTGACGCTAACTCAGAGCAAAAATCCTTCTCATCAGATTACCCATAAATATCTCATACATAGGTTAAATAGCTGCTTCTGCAAAGTTGTGAATTTACTAGAAAATGATCCAAAAGGAATGCAACAGACTTCAGCAGCCTTAACTTGTAATGTCTTTATGGCTACTTAGACATTATAAGTTTTCTGAATTTTGTACTGGCTATAGAAAGAGAAAAGAAAGAACTGCTGGAGAAACAATTTAACAGCAATAAAGCACTGCTTATTCTGCCTGCTGATCAATGAAATAGAGAATTAGTGTCTTGCAATCAGATCCTCAAAACTGTTTTGGACTGCTGTTTTCGTCTTACTAATGCAGTAAAATAAAAATTATCCAGCAGGAATGCAACATCTATAAAATACATCTTATAAAGTGTGTGGTTAAAGCTTTTTTTTTTGTTTTAATAAAAGAATTACAGGGGAATGTTCTGTATTAAACCCCATATCTACATAGACAGTAGATAGTTTCTGGAGTGTGGCATCTGAAAGGAACATGTAGCGACGTGCCTCCTGTGTGTGCATTCAGACTGCCTCTCCTGGGAGACTGCTGTTCTCCACTCTTTCTCATTTTTCCTCGCTGCCCTCTCCCTTTTTTTTTCCCTCTTTCTTCTTTTTTCTGTTTTCCTTTTTCTCTTTTTTTTTTCTATTCTCTATTTTATTTTCCTCTTCTCTTTCCTCTTTCCTTCCCTCATTTTCTTTCTTTACACATGAATGACAGCATTAGGGTGTCATGCATAGTATACACAGTCATGTGCAACAAAATTGTGCTGCTGACTTCTGGCACTGTAGAGCTTCAGCACTAGTATAAGTATTGAAATGCTATAATAAAATTGAAAGTATAATAAAATGCTCATTATAAGGTTGTAATTGTTTTTAAGTGAAAGGTCCTTATCATACATTCTAAACATTAAAAAAACCCCACCAAACTTTGCCCCTCTTTTGACTTAACATCTGTACACTTCCATAAAAATAACAGTACAAGCGTTTGTCATCAGTGTGTTCGTTTTAGGCCTCCTTGTGAGAGTAGTGAGCTCCCCTGGCTTCTGCCTCCTCATTTTTGCCCCTCCTGGTGTGTTGCAGCTGCAGGTATTGCTGCCATCGACTGGCAGTCCTTGCTCTTTGGAAGGTTTATTTTGATTAGTGTTGTGTTGTATGTGCGCAGCCCAGAAGATCAAATGGGTGTCCAACCTGTTGGGCTAGATCAGGTCAAAGCTGAAAGGGACTTTCTATTTCTGCCTGTATTTCCCTCTGCACAGTTCAAGTATAGTTATATAATGTACAGATGAGCCAGAAAAATTCCATTTAACTTTATTGCAGCTAATAACAGTTTTGACATTTCTGTTTGCCACTTTGTTTAATGCTCTGAGTATCTATTTCACTCACCATCCTAAAGTCATATACAGATATGTAAAACAAGCCTCACAATTATATGTATATTTCTTAATTAAATGGTATTTTCACTTTAACTTGAGTTTGTACCAAGCCTTTAGTGAAAATAGTCACATGAATTTAAGATTATTGTAACTGTTTTATCACAGTAACCTTTGAAAATATATATTACAAGAGTCAAATATACATATTACTGATGTCGTTAATGCTTTTTAGCTGGTGACAATTTCAACAGAAAATTCTGTACACAGGGGACATACAAGAGAACAGCTAAACCAAATCCAGTGTAGATTATTCGTAATCAAGATGGTAATAAGAAGATAAGAATATCAATTCATTCTGTGTTAGAGAAAAGTATCCATTTTTTTTATAAGGAACCTTGTGATTTTCTCCTACCTAAGGAAATTTTCACTACTGTTGGGAAAATAGTTGTTCCTTTCTGCATGAAGTAGGGTGCTAACTCCTGACAAAGTTCAGTAAAGTGGAGTTACCCATTATGCTTTTGTCACTGATTACTACCTTTCACATACACCCAAAATAGCATTCTGACTTGCAGTAATACTTAAAAAGGTACAATATATGGTCTCCTATAAATATTATAGTACGAAGACTTCTCAGGAAGACTACTTAAAGCAAATGGAAGCTCCTAAGACCATTTGACAGGCAGAGGATCATGTTCATGTGATGCATTTAATCTGTCTCCAGTAAAATCAAGAGCCAAATTATCATCTAGTAGGAAGGAATGACATTCACCATTTTCTAACACAGTGAAAGGAAAAGTCAGGAAAGTGAACAAGTTTCTGTTAAGATATGAACTGATAAATTCTATGTGTAGCATGCTGTTTTGTTTGGCAAGACGGAATAATAAATTGCCAGATAATAAAAACTTTTTCTCTAGGAAAATACATGAAAAGTCCAGTGCAAAACAGAATTAAAATTGAATAACTAACCTGTGGTTTCATGCTTGTCCATGTTCTAATTCCAATGTATTACTGGCATCTTCCATTTTAATTTAAATCAATTTACACTGCATAGAATCTTCTGCTCTAACCAGCTTCTTGATTCATGAATAGTCATACCTGAGACCAGAGCATCGTCTACAGAGGAAATAATTATTTTCCTTTTTTATTTTCATTTATTTGATACTTTAAAAAAAATTATTATTATTATTTTATTTAATTTTTTTTTTAGGCTTCAAAAAAGATTGATCGACAGCCTAGTCTGTGCTCACAGCTCTCTGTGATGCAGATGAGGAACAGTATGGCCAGTACCAGCGACAGTGAAGATGGCTTGCAGATGTTTCTTCGTGGGACTTCCTCTGCGTCCTCTCTTCGTGAGTGCTCAAAACAGTTTCTGCTGGTTTTGAACACAGCTTGGTTGATCATAAGAGATTATTGTAGAACTCCTGCTGTCTTCAGTGGGAGCAGACTGTAGCTTTTTTTGGATGCTGCTGTATATCAGCTAAGTGGAGGGACCTAACTGTTGGGAATTCGTAATATGCATAAGGCTTTGTATGCTAACTGAAACTTCTTCATCTAGACACTGGAAAAAAACCAGCATGTATTGTAATAATGTTTTACATAACATGAATGTGTAGGCATAATATGGAATGTTTATAGCAGTGGGGCAAGACTCTGAATGTACAGTGCTTGTCACAGTAGTATCTCCTTTGGTCTGTGACTGGTGCTTGTAGATATTAAAAACCCAAACAAAACTTTTTCCCTCAGCAACTTGGTGCTCTGCATTTCCTCCTGAGGTAGTTTGTACTGGCAGGATCTGGAGAAATGTGGTGTACAACTAACACTTTGATGCCACCTGGAAAATCTCCAAATACCCTGTCAGGCTCTCCTCCCCTGTGCTTTGTATGACAGGAGTAATAGAGAACAGATGAAATGAGGGAAGAAAACATGTCTGACCTTTTTGCTCCTACTTTTGGAATTTATTCCTTTATAGAAACTTCGTAAGTTGTTCTTTCTAGGCTATTGTTATTTTTTACTTTTAATTTTCCTAAATATCAAGTTCAACACTAGTCTGAACTCTGAAAGCAGCTTTAAAAAAAAAAAAACCCGGAAGATGCACAATTTTTCTCATTTGGCATAAGCAGTTAGTTTAACAGAATTCAAAAGGATCATATAGGGTTATTTATTTTGATTTGGGAAATATTATTCTTTAGTAATTAGAATTTAAATATATGAGGAAAAATCACTGCCAGTTATTTATTATGGTTAAACTCTCTACTAAGAAGAGAAAGTGTTTTAAAGTGTTTGCACTTGCCTGTTTAATTATGTTTTCCATTGTGTTCCTCACAGTTCTCATCCAGGAACTCCTTCAGGCTTGGAGGGCCTGTCTGTTTTCACTGCTTAACATTGGTGTAGTCTGTATGCCCAGATAGATGGAACCAAAAGCCCTGCTAGTCTTTCACCCTACTAGAAAGCTGAGAGTGACAGCTGGGATATAGTTGGATGACAATTCCAGTGTTGTTTCCTTTATTTCTCCCCTGTTCCCTGAAAGAACATTTAGAATCATGGAACAAGAGCTGAGGTTGGAAGGAACCTCTGGAGATTGTCTAGTCCAACTCCGTATTCAAAGCAGGGTCAGCTAGGGCAGGTTGCTCAGGGCCCTGTCCAGTCAAGCTTTGAATGTTTCCAAGATGGAAGATTTCACAGCCTCTCTGGGCAACCTGTTGCAGGGCCTTATGAGCCTCACGATGAAAAAGATTTCCCTTACTACAACTCATGACTGTTGTCCTTTGTTCTTTAGTGCATGCCTCCAAGAAGAGTCTGCTCTGTATTCTTTATACCCTTCCATTAGGTAGCCGAAGACAACAGTAAGATCCCCTGAGAACCTTCTGTTCATAAGGCTGAACACACCCAGTTCTTGCAACCTCTTCATCTACGTCATGTGCTCCAGCCCCTGACCATCTTGGTTGCTCTCCACTGCACTCACTCCAGTATGTCCATGTCTTTCTTGTACGGGGAAGCTCAAACCTGGACACAGCACTGCAGATCATGTCTCACACGTGCCAAATAGAGGGGATTAATCTATTTCATTGACCTGCTAGCTATGCTCTTGCTAATATGGCCCAATATATGGATGGCCTTCTTCACTGCAGGGGCACTCTGCTGACTCATATTCCATTTTGTGTCCACCAGGACCCCCAGGTCTGTTTCTGCAAAGCTGCTTGATGCCCAGGCTGTACTGCTGTGTAGGTTTGTCATGTCCCAGGTGCAGGAATTTGCCTTTGTTGAACTTCACGTGGTTTCTGTCAGTTCTTTTCTCCAGCCTCTGAAGGCCCATTCTGACTACCCTCTGGCCTATCACCAGTTTCCCTCACTACTTGGCAGTTGTCTGTGAACTTGATGACGGTGCAATCTGCCCCATCATCCAGATCGTTAATGTATTGGATGTTATAGGCCTTGGTATTGGCCCTCAAGGGACACCTGATAACCAGCTGCCAGCAGGGTTTTGTACTGCTGTTCACCACCCTGTGAACTCAGCAGTCCAGTGAATTTTCCACTGAAGCTGTAGTCCATATATCCAGTCCATTTCTCACCCATTTGGCTGGAAGGATTCTATGCCAGGCTGTGGAGACCCATGCAACAGTCCAGGTAAACAGTATCCACTGTACTCCCTGCATCCACAGAGCCCATAATTTCACCACAGAAGGTGGTCAGACTGGTCAGGCACAATCTGCCCATGGTACATCCATGTTTGCTTTCCCATTTACCTTCCAGTCCTTCATGTACTTGGACATAGCTTCCAGGAAAACAGGCTCCATAATCTTTCTAAGGACTGAGGTTAGGCTGGTAGGCCAGTAGTTCCCTGGGTGCTTCTCTTTGCCCTTCTTGAAAATGGTCATGACATTGGCCTTTTTTTTCTCTCCTCTGACTGCCATGACCTTTCCAAGATGATAGAGTGGGCTTACAAATGCATCAGCCAACCCTCAGCACCCTTGGATGCAGCACATGTGGGTTCTACTGCCTTGTGTTTGCCCTGTTGACTTCAGTGATCCCTAACTCAGTCTGGCTTTGCTGTGAGTCAAGTATCACTCTCCCAGTCTCCACCACTAGACTCAGAGAACTGGGAGGTCTCAATACAAACCTGTAAAGTAAAACCTGAAGGAAAGTTGTTTTTTAATATCTCAGCCTTTTCTGTGTCCCTAGGTCCTGTGCCCCACTGAGCCATAGCCTCACAGTTTCCCTGGTCTTCCTTTTGTTGCTGATGTATTTGTAGAAGCCCTTCTTGTTGCCCTTCAGTAGATCCAGGTCCAGCTAAGCTTTGTCTTTCCTATTCCATCCCTGCATGCTTGGGCCATGTTTCTGTATTCCCCCCAAGCAGCTTGTCCCTGCTTCCACGTGTGTGTGTGTTTGAACTCTGTCAGGACTCTCATGTTCATCTATTCCAGCCTTCTACCACGCTTGCTTGACTTTCTGTACACTGGAATGGACTGTCCTTGTGTTTTGAGGAAGGCGTCCTTGAAGATCAACCATCCGTCCTTGGGTCCCTTTGCCCTTGCAGGCCATGTCCCTTGGGTTCATGCTGAGTAGATCCCTAAGCAAGCCATAGTCCCCTGTCCTCAAGTCCAGGGTTGTAACTTTACTATTTGTCTTGCACGCTTCTCAGTATCTTAAACTCCACCAGCTCCTGGACACTGCAGTCAAGGTTACCATCAGCCTTCAGCTCCCTGATGAGTTCTTCCTTGTTTGTCAGTGACAGGTCCAGCAGAACACCTTCCCTAGTTGGCTCATCAATCACTTGTGCGAAGAAGTTGTCTGCTACGCTCTCCAGAAATCTCCCGGACTGCTTGCTCCCAGGCCTCTTGACTTTCCACCAGATACTGGGATGGTTAAAGTTCCCCAAGAGTACTGCAATCACGAGGCTTCATCCAGTTGTCTAAAGAAGGCTTTTATTTACTTACTCTTTTTGATCAGGCAGCCTGATACCTGCCACGAAGTCTCCTGTGTTGGTCTGTTCTCTGATCTTTACCCATAAGCTGTTGACTGGCTTTTCACCTGTTCCATGGCAAAGCTCCATGAAATTGAAGCCTGGAAGAAATTGTGAAAATGTGTTTGTGCAATTAGCTAGAATTAACATTCTCTTTCAGGCTTAGCAGCAGAACACTTACACCAGTATTTTGACTTCGGGAGAAAGTAATCTAGGTGCATGACGTGTTCAGCTGTAATTACGTTAATCCCTAAGATGTAGCCATGCTTAGCCCATACTTGATAAATACACTTTTCTCTGTTGTACTTTTCCTTGGTTTGTGTACCGTATTTTCTGGTGTGTGCTTTCCCCAAAGTAGGGGTTTAAATGTCTTTTATGTTCCAAGAATTGCTCAATCCAACAGTGATTGGTGTAGTTGATAACTACCACTGCCACCACCCCACTGGGAACAGTAAGTGTGGCAGCAGCCTCCCAGGTCCAGTGCTTTCTTTACTTTTGGGGAGGCAGAGGGGTTACCCATCCACCAGTTTGTCATACCCCTCAGGAAATACCGTTCTTTATTTCTTTGTGCATTTTAATTAATGCAAAATTTCTGATTTCTATAAAAGGTTGGTAAAATTTCTTCATGAAAGGTTATTTATGTCACTAAACTGTAACACTTCAATCATTCTTTTTACCAAAATAGCTTGTTAGTTATTCCTGAGTACTGTCATTGCCAGTGATGGGTTTGCCACCACGGTGACCTCTGCTTAGAGATTTGCTTTCAATGTGGATTGTGGCCATGTATGCACTTTTTTTTCAGATCACAGGGAAAACTGAACAAAAAAGCTGCCACTTACCTTCCTACTGTTCTGTTTTGAAAAAACTTCTCCTATATATTTTCAGTGCAGCAGTCATTCTGCTTTTTATTTGTCTGGTTTTTAAGATTCCGTGCGAGGTACGTACTGAGTCGAACTGTCCCAGTGCTGTTCCCCTGGATCCTCCTTCTGCAATCATACATTCGTTTATTAAAAAAAAAAAACCAACAACAACCCACCCCCTCATTTTTAAATTTAATAAGGACCATACGGAAATAACTTTTTAATTAGAAGAAGAAATGAATAAGAGAAGCTTACGTGTCCAGGAGCTCTGCAGGAATACTGTCTTGTCATTGCTAGGTGATTGATTGTTGTGTAGACAAAAACTTCCCATTACAAATATGATATTTGACTACTACAATACAGACAAGTCTTATTCTCCTAATTTCCATATTCTTGAAAAATTGAGCATTTATGTTTTTGTATAATCCAAAGTTTTTAATTATGTTTTTATCTGTTCTACAAACTACCGGCTTTGACTCATTTTCTAAAGAAATTGATATAAAGTTTTTTCAAAGTGTTTAGCAGTGAAAGAGTGAAAAATACTAATTAGTAGGCCCCAAACTACAATTACTAACAAAACTGTGTTTTGAATGTAATTAACTAAGAAACCCAACTAACTGTTTGCTTTTATATTAAGGAAATAACCAACAAGAGTTCTATAATGCTTACGGAGTGAGTCGTTTGCAGCATGATGTTTTCTGTTGATAATATCACACTAACTCAGCAAGCATCCTCAAAAAGGTATTAATGTGGGATTTGTTTATCGCGTGGTACTTGTGCGCTTGGCATCCGTGATCCATCTGTGTGTAATTTATTAGTAAATAAAATTGATGTATCTGTTTTTCCAAAATTTGAGTTAAGCAGAAATAGTTCAACCTGATTACAAAGGTAGCTTCACCTAAATTTCAGGCCTTTAAAAAACATTTCAGTATTGGTTTCTGTTCAATAATTCTGTTACTTGGTAGTCATTCATACACTTATTGATACAGTCTCTTTTTCTATTCTGCTTGGTTTAGATCACTCATATATGCTGATCTATCAATCTGTATTTGCAAATTTTTAAGCTACACAGGAATGTAAAAAAGTTTTGATTTGGTAATGCTTTAATTGGTATTATCTCATTATGTGTGTTACCTATGTTATACCCAACTTGCGGTGAAAAGCAGGATTGTGTTTCATGGGAAACGCTGTTTTAATGGACATTTGAGTTAGGTCCTGAAGAGGGGGCAACAGAGTAGAGCATTGAAGGCCTGGGTTCAAGGTCTGACTCAGTCTCTTGAACATCTGTCCTACACTGGATAGAGGCATCGGTAGACAAGGCTTTTGTATTTGGAGAAAATGAGGGCATGTTTTTGAACCAAACAACTTGACAGCATCAGACCTTGTACTGGATCCTGTTGAACAGATTTATGGCTTCTTACTTCTGATCTCTGGAGAGATCTAAGCACTTTGAAACAAAAGAGAGACAGTCTAAAAATGGCAATAAACTTTACTGATACAAAAATCTAAAAAAAAAAAAAAAGGAAAGCTGAAACTGTAATCCAGTATTTTCAGGTGTCCTGTCACCTTTGAGTGTAATTTGTTGGTCTCTCTCAACAAAGACAATTTTATATCCAGGTGTACCCACAAACCTTGGATTTAGACAATTAAATGATGTAGTCATCGCTTGCTTAGGCTATAAAACCCCATCTGTGTGAGAAGAAGTGCTTAACAATTCCAATATTTAAAAATATGTTTGAGTAACCCTTTATCATGGCAGTTAAAGTAGTTTTTGAATGCCAGAAGAAAAGACTAATACATTTTTAACATGAAAAGTTCTGAAAAGCTAATTCCAAACAGTGTATGTGTGAACGTGACTTACAAATGCAGTAATACGGCAACAGGTTGGTCTTGCCAGTAGCTGTATTTTGTTCTCTGTATGTAACGTACGCAGCACAAAGGAGTCCTCCTTCATAAATAAGCTTTCTTAGCAGAGCACTTTACTATATGTCTGATAAACCTTTTTTTTTTTTTAAGTAATAAGAATAGCCCTGCAATATGAGTATATTATGGCTATCAGTATTTTTTTCAGGAAAAATTGGATTTTTAGCTAGTATATCAATGACCTGTCAGACAGGACCACTACCTCTTGGTCTTTTCTTCTAAAATGATATTTCAAAGATTTCCCTGCTCTTTTTGGTCATCGTATTGTATCTGTTTACGACCTTCTACCATTGTGGTTGTTTAGAAGAGGGGTACTGAGAGAAAAAAATGTCGAAGTACAGATGTAATTTCAGAGTGGACAATGGGAGGTAAGCCTGCTTGTCTGATGTCAAAGGAGCTCTCTGGTTAAACCCTCATGCTGAAAATGTGACTACAATAGAAGTAGTTTGCAGTGTTAACTTGCACAAAAAACTCCATTTAATATCTTACCAGCAGTGGCCATTGTGTGTGCTTTGCTCTGGCAAGCTTTGAGTTGCTGCTTTTCTAAAATACTGTCTTAGAGCAATGAAATCGCTGTCAGCCAAAAGTTACATGACCTTCACCCATTTTCTTGTTTTCTCTATGATTGGTTGTGTGGGGGTATTAGTTTTACGTTACCATGCTTTTAAGGCAGTTAGGGCTGTGATCAGGTACCCACCTGAGCTTTGCCCAGTACACAGAGGAATTTTTTCACAGCTGAGGCAAGTGTGCAAATGCACATACCAGTCATTCACATCATCGTTTGTGGAAAAGAACTGGTGGGCGAGTGTAATGGTGAGAAAATAATCACCAAAGACCTGGCTTCGGGCACCTCATGCAGTCAGGATTTGCAGTGAATTTGGGGAAGATTCTGTGTCTGTGGCCAGCTGCAGGGTTTGAACCTCAGAGGCATTGCTGGTTCGTAGCAGCTTGGCTGTCCCATGTCTAGATTTCCTGATGCCTGTGGCCAAATAACAAAGAAGCCTTCACTTGTAAAATCCTTTCATGAGGGACCTAGGACAGGGTCATCGGATTGTGTACACTTTGTCACAAATAGGTGTATGTAGCAGGTATGTGGTGTTAAATTAATTGGTAATTTCTTTGTAACTGTGGCAGGCCCGGGCCGGACGTCTCCCTACTTGAGAACTTCGGCAAAAATGAAGCCAATAGAAGAAAATGTTGAAGATGACGTCTTTGAAGCACCATCTGCTGATAAGCTTGAACTCCAGCGGCTGCCTTAAACAGATGTATCCCTCAGGCATATCAGAGCTTGTACAAAGCTCCAGTGCCAGAGGATGAAGTTGAATTTGGGAGGAATCTGAAAGCTAAAACCACCTCTCCATGTTTGAATTTACTACAGCATGTGTCAGTGGCTTCTAGATGGAAAGAAATGTCACATTTTATTTTACTTCTAAATAAAAATTAAAAAAACCAAACTTGTATGGGTTTTATTTTTGTTTTCTGGACATGAGTATTTGCTTTATTTTTACTTTGACTCTTGCCATCGTAAATTTGGTATTAAGTGGCTGACTAGCCTGAAATTTTTGGAGACTTACTCATTGCAGAATATCCCCAGTTTCATATCCATACATTTCTTAGAAACTTATGGAGGCCTATATTTTGATGTTTTTCAGCGGGAGATTTTGAAACTGTATTTCCAAAGCCATGCTGCTGTTACCTACCATCATTGTTTGTGAGACTTCCATGTGAAGTAGTGCACACGCTCTTCTGCGCCTTTTGGTAGGTATTTGCGTCTAATTCTGGCATTTCTCAACCTGAATGTGTGACTCTATAATTGTAATAATGACTTCAATTTTCATTTTACTTGGCCAAATATTTAGATTTAATGTTGCCTTTCCAACCTTAACTTTTTCTTCTTTAGGTAACTGTATTACACTGAAATCTGTGCTTTTCCTTAGTCTGATCCATGGAGTGATTGAGCTCTTCTGGATTCACCTTTCCACACAGCAGTATGTGAGGTACAATTGACATTTGATATAGGAAATTCAGTTCAGACCTCAAAACTGGGTAGCTGCTAGTACAGTAAAACACAGTCTCATAATGGGAAGCATTGGAAGCCTTTGTAAGAGGCACTTGTAGAAGTCCTGTCGGAGATACGTGGAGACATGTAGATGGGTAGCTGTCCTTCTGTGCTTTGACAGTTCTTGAGATTTTGTTATGCAACAAATGGTATATTTTAACTAAATATAACATAAAATAGATACTATTCCATTTCTCAAATTGCACAAAACTGCAATACATACAGTAAGAGAAGTTTGGCATAAACTCTCAAGCGGTCAGAGCTGTCGGAGTCTGGTTTTGCTCTGTTTTCTGTGACTCCATTTTAGTTCTAAAATTTTTCCTGACAAAGCATCTTTGAATCAGCCTGCATCTGACTTACATAACTTATTTATTCCCTTCTCAAAAGCTTGTGCCGTATCAAAATGTGCAGATAAACAATTGGGAAGATGGCCCACATTGTCGGTGTTCCTACTTCTGTGAATTTAAATCCAGTGTTTAATATTACATCAATACGTCCTGCCGTTTGGTCAGTTTTGCATTATTAAAAATGCCGCGCTGAGGTGAGGTATAATTACTAATTTGCCTAAATAGATGTAAAATATCTTTATGCCACACATATGCAAAAGCGAGCACATTGGCTCCTGCTGGAATTGATGTACTTTAAATCTGATTCTGATTTGATGTTATGAAACTATATGTAGGAAATAGGGAGTCCTCCTGCAGCTGTTGTAGCTTATGCACAAGTGTTAGTTGGAACAGCTTTTAAAACCACTGGTTTGATAAAACAAAATGATAGGTAGGAGAAGTTGGGAGTCTGCTGGGGTACAACTGGGATTCAGCAACTAAAATATAGATACATATTTAAAACTATACCACATTCTTAGTAGCTGACAGTCAAATACTAGCAACTGAATAGATTATACTATGAAGAAAATACAGTAGACAATTAGAAAATTGAATATATTAGAAAAATATGAAATGTTCTCTGTGCAAGAAATAAAAGGCATACTAAAGCAGAAATATGTATCCTCATCACTCCAGTGACTACTTGGTGTAAAGTTGTGAAGTTGTTTAAGTTTTTTGATACCATGTTTCTTTTAATGAAAAGAATACTTGCAGAACATTTCAATAGGATAAATTATAGAAATACAGATTATTTTTTTTTTAGGTTGAGACCTCTGCAGGTCATCTGATCTAGCCTCCTGCTAACGCAAGGTCAACTTCCAAATGCATGGAAATCTAATGATGGAGACAAAACTATTAACAAGTGCTGATACAGGAAGATTGCTATGTGGAGGATCATATCTCTAAATGCTTACTTTCCTTTTGGATTACAACACAACCAGACTTTGTAAATAAAATGTTTCTGTATATTTCTGTAGGTTTTACAAAAGCTATTCCAAGTAGTTGATTATCAAGCTGTGTAAGCAACATGGTGCTGACTCCCCAATCAGTGGGTGAAGGCTTCCTTGCTTCCAGCAGCAGTTTCAAGCTCTGCGTAAGAAGTGATATTTTACTCATTACAGAGAAAATGATCACTGTGGCTAAAACATGTCAGTCCGAAGAAGGATGCTGACGCATGATTTTTAGCAGTTAGGACTAAAAAATCATGTAAGAAAATTGTTTGTGCTGAAAATATGCAAAGAGCTCTCTCCTCCTCCCTGGATTACAAACAAAGTATCTCTGATGCATAGGGAGAAAATGCATCATTGGTTCAGTGTCTTAAGGGCAGTGGCTGTGTCTCTGAGGTTGCATCTTGGCTGGTGAGACAGTAAGAGAGGAAATGGGAATTATCTTACTTCTGAGGAGATACAGGGGAGGCGTGTCCTTGTCCTGATGTAATTTTCCCAAACTTCTGACAGTTTTCAAACTCCTTTAAAACGGAAAACCAAGCTGGTGGAATAGAGCTCATACAGTTTAGCCATAACCAGAAAACCCAGAGTAACTGAAGTAAAAATAGCAGTTTCCTTTTAATTTCTCTTGTATTGTTATCAATTCAACCAATATTCAATGCCTGGAGAGATTGCATCTCCTGAACAAAATCTGTCTTAAAAATGGGGGAGGCTGTGCAGGAGCAGAGATCTGCTTACCTGTTGTGTATCCCAGCCTCAGGACCATAAGCTCTTGTCTGCTGTCTGGGAACAAGAACCAAGTCATCTTTATGCCTGCAAAGCATCACACATGCTAAGGATATGACGGCAGTAACACTGCAAATAATGATAAATAACTGTGTTGGTCTACCAGAAGCGATACATTTTATTACCTAAAAGTATGTAACTGGTAGTTTTAAAACTCCTGATGAGTTTCTTAAGTTTACTTAATAAACACAACTTGCAAAGTCTGTTTACCTCTGTGTCGTAGTTCAGCCCCGATCAGGACCAGACTACTCAGTCTCTCTCTCGCTCCCCCCACTCTCCGAGAGAATAGGGGGAGATGATATAAGAAAAACGGCTCAAGGTTTGAGATAAGGACGGGGAGAAATCCTTAAAGTTACCGTCACGGGCAAAACAGACTCGACTTGGGGAAAACTATTCATTTATTTCTAAAATTAGCAGGAGAATGAGACAGGGAACAAGATAACCTCCCCCCCACCCCTCCCTCTTCCCGGGCTTAACATTATCTCTACTACCTTCCCCTCCCGAGCGGCACGGGGGCGGAAAAGGGAATGGGGGTCGCGGTCAGTTCATCACGCGTTGTTTTACGCCGCTGTATCATCGTCAGGGGAAGAACTCCTCGCATTCCTCCTCTGCTCCAACGTGGGGTCCCTCCCACGGGCCACAGTCCTTTGTGAAACTGCTCCAGCGTGGGTCATCTCTTCCACAGGGTGCAGTCCCTCCAGAACAGCTGTCCCAGCGGGCCCTCCACGGGCCACAGCCTCCTTCAGGCCTCCACCTGCTCCGGCGTGGGGTCCTCCACGGGCTGCAGGTGGATCTCTGCCCCTCCGTGGACCTCCATGGGCTGCAGGGGGACAACCCGCTCCACCATGGTCTTCACCACGAGTTGCAGAGGAATCTTGGCCAGGAGCCATATTACTCCTCCCCGTCCTTCTTCACTGACCTTGGCGTCTGCAGCCGTTCCTCACAACAGGCTGGCAGACGCCTCTCAGGATCCTTTTTACATCTTATTCACTTCTCATCTCCTCTCCACTTCTTGCAGCCGGGCCGGGCCGAGTTGGGCCCAGTCGGCTGTCCGGCGGGAGGCCAGAAGGTGAGGCCTGCAAGGCCCATGAGGCTCACGCCTCCCCCTCTCTGCCCCCCGCTCAGCTGCTTCACATCTTCTCTTCCCTCTTTTTTCTGTTTTCCCCTACTTAAATACGTTATCGCAGAGGCGTTATCACGGGACATTCTGCTACCAATTGGCTTGGCCTTGGCCAGCAGCGGGTCCGCCCTAGGCCCGGCCGAGTCCACTGAACAAAGGGGAGCAACTTCTAGCAGTTTCCTACAGAAGCTACCACCTTAGGGCCCCCCTCACTAACAAAACCAGAACACTCTGTCCCTCTTGTTTCGAATAGAGTTGTTTCTGAGACAACAGAAGGTAAAATAGATTGTAGCCTGCTTTTCTGTATTGAATTTTCTATTGCTGTTGCAGAAGGTAAGGAAAAGCATCCTGTAATAATTCAAAGTGTGTGTGGGTAGAGGATGGGCGTGGCATGAACAGGGCTCTGAGCAACCTGATCTGGTTGGAGACATCCCTGCTCCTTGCAGAGGGGTCGGACTAGATGGCCTTTAAAGGTCCCTTCCAACCCAAACCATTCTATGATTCTATCAAAACTCTTTCAATAATATGAATGTAGTTTAGATAACCCTCTTTTTAAATAGTCACTTTATAAACAAGCCCAATGTATTTAAACTTTTTAAAAAATAATGTGTTGAACTGATATGCAAATACTAAATGCTTTCTTTTTCCCCTATACTATTTCCCTTTATGAAATAAGTGCAATTTTCTCCTTATGGAAAATAGGCTACTTTCTTTGCTTTCTAAGGCATAGATCAAATAAAGATCTAACAAAAGAGATGCTTCAGTAAAAAAATTATATATATATAATGAAGAGTAGCAATGTTGATACAGTTAAAAGGCGAGAGCTTGGTTCTTCAGTAAATTTCCAGCATCTAGGCAGAGCCTATTGCCAAAGTAAAGACTTGGAAAGTATCTTCACACCCTGAAGGCAGCAATTTCTCAGAGCAACATTGTGCATGATAGGCCGTCACAGATACCTTCACAAACGGGTTGGATGGAATTTTGGGAAGTGAAATTGTAGTGACACATTTTAACACTATTACTGGCATCGCAGCAACAGTTACTTTAATTATTGTTTCAGAAATGTAGTCGGAGGAAGTGCCTCGCCTTAAAATGTTTTTCCGTCTCTGTCGCCACGCTGGTCACAGCTGCTTCTGATTAAAGGGGAGTGGGTTCTCAGTACTTAAGGGATTAATAAGAGAAGACAAACCATCTCAATTAATTAGCCTTGACATCTCAACTTCCTGAGAGCATGATGATGATGAGAGTCATTAGAGAGTGCAGAGAGGTAATACAAAAGCAAAAGTTGCAGGATCGCTCAGTATTGATTGCGATACAGTCCCCATATTTTGTTCAAAAAGGAAAGCACCGCAGAGCTCTCCACAAAGAGACAAAGATTGATGGGCTTTTTTTGGGCCATTTAACAGAATAAACTTTTTCAGTGGATAAAGTTTGTATGACTACAGGTAGAATAAAGTATTTTCAGTGAGCTTAACTATCAGCTGAATTTTAGTCCATGAGAACATTTACTTAGCACCTAACGAACATAAAGTACAAATCTAAGTAAGTTACTGCCATGCCATGCCTGTGTGTATGCTAAATACCTGTAGAAGCCCAAGAGTTTTATTTTTCAGAAACCTCTTTAGGACCTGTAAGTCAGTGCTCCAGTAGGAATTAGGGCTTTGCACAGGGATGGACGTAAGTTGTGCTATGATTTCCAGACACCCACTGTAGCTGTTGGATGCCTCAGATAAATATTGCCCAGCCACTGCAATTTACCACACTTGAATTCCTCCTTAACTTGCTCCTGGGGGATTCATATCTGTTATGGCCACATCCTGATTTCCTGTGCAAAGTGCTTTTGGGATAACAATTCCCCGTCATCCTTTGTAGCAAAGAACAGATCAAAAGCAATGCCTCTTGACATGCATCCACTTGTGTGCTATTGCATCAATACCGTTCTGTCCGCTGGTACTCAGTGCTCTGCTCTGTTCCAGAAAATGAAGGAATTTAATAATAGTATAGACATTGTCTGCCAAAATTGTCTGTGAAGAAATATGAATCATCTATGCTTTCAAATACTGAAGAAAGCATGCTATCTTCAATTTTTTAAAAATAATTTCCCTGATCACACCCTCTGGAGTTTTACATTATGCTTTTTATATTGTTCAGTGTTTCTTGGGCTTCTATCCAAACAATGTAAAACACAGACGCAGCAGGCAAAATGGCTTGTGATGAAGGGCAGAAGCAAAACTGATCGTATATAAAATGCTCTAACAGAATGAAAACACATTTCTGTTCTTATTCCGTTAATCTGGAGATGACTTAGGATGACAGCTTTGTCTAGATAGAGATAAAGGAAAACCTGGGCAGCTATCTGACCACATTTGCTCAGCCTGGGAAGGTTCGTGCACTGCAGAGGTTCATGTAAATGACAAAAGGGTGAGAATCAGCCCTAATGCAGGTGTAGCTAAACACAAAACAATTATCTTTTTTTGTTTGTTTGTTTTTTTGTTTTTTGTTTTTTTGTTTCACTTTACTAACTTATGCTTGTGTGGTGGTTTAGCCCGGATCACCACACAGTTTCTTATTCACCCTCCCCCTACCCAGTGGGACGGGGGAGAGAAATTGGGAAGAAAGGAAAACTCGTGGGTTGAGATAAAAACAGTTTACTAAAAATACTAAAAACTACAAAGCTAACAGGATGTAAGGATATTAATATATACAAAATATACAAAATGAACAATGTACGATTTCTCACCACCCGATGTCTGAATGACCGACGCAGCCCGTCCCGAGCAGCGATCACAGGAACAACACCGAGCAGCAAGCAAAGGGGGGAGAGCAAGCTAGCAAGGTAGAGGGAACGATGCCAGCAAGCAAGAGAGAAGAAAAGGATGCCAAGGGTGCCCGAATGGCTACCCAACAAGAAAAGGAATACCTGAAAATGATGCCCCCTCCCATGGGCAACCCCCACTTATATACTGAGCATGACGTTTATGGCATGGAATACTCTCTTTGGCCAGTTTGGATCAATTATTCTGTCTGTCTTTTGCCCAGCTTCCCGCATCTGCACATTAACGAGACTTAGAAAGCCAGACAGTGTCGTTGGTCTCATTAACAACAACTCATTTTTATCAACATTCTTCACACACAAAATCCAAAACACACCGGCTACTGAGAAGAAAATTAACTCCATCCCTGCTGAAACCAGGACAGCTTGCTACACAAATGAGTTGTTATAGTTTGAGAAGAAGGATTGCTCTTCTAGTAGACCTCCAGGTGCCAGCTTGTGGGATGAGCATGGAGGCATGAGGTGTGCAGTCACTTCCAGGGAAGCAAGACAGCAAGCCAGGACTTTAAAGAGATCTTTTTACACATTAGTTAAATATCTTAAAATCACAGCATTATTGTTCTGTTGACATTCTCCCATCACACCTCCACCACCATTTCCCTTTCCTTGAGCACATAACTATTGGCTGGTAAGCTGGGGGACAGTTGTTCAGGTTTTTTTCCCTCAGCATGGAGATCGCACCCAGGCCATCAGCAATTGGCAAGCCTAGGTGGAGGTGGCCGATCCATTTGGCTGGGTGTGAGGAGAGAGCAGTGAGTGGAGGCAGCAGGAGTAGATCAGCAACTGGGTGTGGTAGAGGTGATCGCTGTCTTCTTGGAGTTGAGGCAGATCCTCCTTCATGCTTGAAAGAACCTCTGAAGATGCGTCTGTGGGGTGTGCTTGAACCACTGCTGCTGCTGTGGTGCACGTCCGTGGCGGTTGGTGCTTGTGGGCTGGGGAGAGGTAAGTGATCCTGAGTGCAGGGCAAAGGGTCTGCGTAGTGCCCATGGCTTACACCTCCGCAGGGGTTTGGCCCTCTCAGAGAGGGGGCTAGATTTAGTCCTGTGTTCCAGCTGGTATTTCATCTTTGCAAGTGTAAGGGGGAATTCACAATGATACAATTATTGTCTAAAATCAAGATGCTTGGTGGTGAGCGTGGAAAATTTGAGTTACAGTTCTGGAAACCCTGTGGAGAAATGGAGCTCACTGTGGGGCTGGCTAGCTGTCTCTTTCCTGGTCCCTCTCCTCTTTCTTTCTTTGAACCAAATCTGGCAGTAGGGAGAGTTATCGAAGGAAACTTTATTATGCTCATTTATAAGCTCACCACTACACTGTATTATTAGCAACAACAACAAAAAAAAAAAAAAAACACAAAACCCTTTTGTTGACATCAGTTAGCAGTGTGTTTAGAGGAATAACTATCTAATAGACTACTGCTTCTTTTGACTTAGAGCGTATTGAATAGAAAATGTTGGGGGTTTTTTTATGTGCATAGGATATGTTGTAAAAGACCTTATAGAACGTGAAAGTTTAAACACATATCCTTACGTTAAATGTCAAAGGAGAAATCATATTACTTAAATAGAAAAAAGTGAAGTTTGTTAAAAAGTTGGGGTTTTTTTCCCCCTGAAAAAACCTCTCCTGGTGTGTCTCAGACATCCTTTAATTGTATAAACCAATTACTATGAGTTCTTTTTCAGGAGGGCATGAAAAGTAAAAGACCAAGAAAATGTGGGTTTAGTGTGTGGTTCCTGGAGAACTTGAATTCTTCTCAACCCCATGCAGTGAATTCCTGCACCCTCTGTTGCCCCGTCCCCTGTTGCAGCTGAAAAGCCAGCAGACAAATAAAGATACCTAAATAACCTTTTAAAGCAAATCTGTAACAAGATGAGTGCAGTTTATTTTTGTTTTGTTTTAGTGGGCTGAGAAGCCTGGTTTTCTTCATGGATCAGACAATAGTTTGGGTTCAGCATATTTAGTTTGTGGCTCACGAATACACAGGTGGTATGTATCTATGGAATACATAGAATTTTTCTATTACATTCATTTAAATTGGTCAGTTGGAGCTAATTACAATTTGTCTACAAGCTGCTTACATTGTATTGAGCTCAAACTGGTTTATTTTTACATTGACTGTCTTAATGGATGGAGACTTGGCTGAATTTTAAATCTTATGTCCACTCATCACAAGCATTTCGAAAGACCGATGGCTTTCTCAATGTTACCTTAAAGATGAAAGCAGCAAAGAGGACTGAATTGTAACTCTTCTCTGCTGCAGGTGCCTTGTCAGGGCCAGGGACGGTGGAGCTGGGCGGCAGTGTTACGGCCAAGCCTGTTCCTAAGCAGCTTCTGTGTTGCGTTCAGCCAGCACAAGTGTTTCTTCCAGCGCAGCCCGATGACCTGACCACAGCTGAGCTCTGATCGACTCTCAGGTGCTGTAACAGAAATAAGTTCTGTATGAAAGCACCCTGGAATTTGTGCTGTTTTGCTCAGCAGAGGAGAAATGTAAAAATTGTTCATGTTGGAAGACAAGAACACAGAAAAACAGCAGCCTCTGCTGGGGAGAAACCTCCCGTGGTTTGTGCAAATGCTGTCAATATCGGTGGGGAAGCCAAAAAAATTCAGTTAATTGGAAACACATTGATTTAGCAAAGACTGTGGAAGCCTGTGCAAGCTTGAGGCCTGGTGTTGAGCCAGATGAGCTTAGAATTTGTCTCGTAGTGCCCACAGTAAGTGACGTTTCTCTAGGCTTGGATATGGTTATGATCATAAACTTTTAGGGGAAACTGCTGAAATGAACAGCATTGTTTTGATAATTGGTAGATCTGTAAGCTGCCTCTGCAACAGCTTCACCAGATAGCTATTCCCCTCAGTGAAGCACATGGTCACAACAGCGTCCCACAGGTGACAGTGCCACTTAAATCTCACATCGCTGCTCTCAATGCCTGTCGTCCTCTTAGGGATGCTCTCCTCACCTCTCTGAGTTAGAGGCAATAGAGTCCACTGAAGAAAGACAAGGGGAAAATCGATTGTGTAGTGAGTAACTTAATCATGCCAGGGAAAGAATGATCACTAAGCTATTTGTGTCTTGAAGCAGTTCATCTGAGTTCTGCTCTTGTCCGGCATCATATTTATCACGCTATACAGTGCATTTAGAAGTACTAAAAAGTGCTGACTGCTGAGGGTAATGGAAATCCCCCGCAGAGTCAAGCTGAAAAAGGAGATGATGTATGTAAACAGTACAGGAAGTATTTTAATGGCTTCCAAAGTGGGGTGGGGTGGGGAATAATTTTCTTTTCCAAAGGGGGAAATGTTTCTGGAGAATTTCTGTTGTCATCTGGCACTTTTCAGCTCTAAATTAAGCTTCAGTTTTGAAAATCAATCCCTGTTACACTCTTTTGGTTCTCATTACCAGCTTCTGTATATTAACCTTAATGCACTAATATCCAAGCCCAGCTCTGGCTTGTACTATTAAAAAAAAAAAAACAACAACCAAACAAAAAAAAACACCCAAAAAAAAAAACACAAAAAAAACCCACACCATCTTCTGAGCTGTTATTAAAGGAATTTTTGGCATCTGCAGTCTGGCTCTTGCAGAGTGAGTGTTGCCCTCACAGCCAGGTAAACAGGATATTTCCTGTCAAATCCTGCCTCGTTACAATTTTGGTACATAGTGCAGCATAGCAGGGAAGGAGCAGATTAATTTTGGAAGCTGATGCTGCAGCAGTCCTAAGGCAGTCAGGATCCCAGGTAGCTGCTCTGCCTCTTCCCTGATGGCCCCTACCCCTCCAGAATGGGCCAGGGGAAGGAAAGGTGAACCCCTCTTCTCCTGGGCTTGTCTGGCCTGACCTGGGAGTCCCCCTCTCGTAAGGTCAGATAGATGGGTGTTCAGTGCTTGCCTCCTGCAGACCTGTTTAAAAGAATTGCAAGAGGAAACTGAGTTTAGTGGCTCCCCTCTCTCTCCCCCACACCCCCCCCCCCTTCTTTGGACTTGGAGAACAACAGTTTGCTAGTCCGTTTGAGCCAGCTTGCCCTGCAAAAGGAGGGTGCCAAAAAAGAGACAACAACATCTGCTTCTACCAGCCTAACCTCATAGCTGGCCTTTTTTTTTTTTTTTTTTTTTGCATTTACTGCTTTTACCAGAAGCTGTTACCATATGGTGTAGTCCCTTCAACTAGAAAAGCTGCTCCAGCTGAGTCCTCGGCACTGGTGCCAGAACAGACCAAATTCCCTTAGATGTTTGCTTATATGATGTTTTGATGTGTGTCTCCTCAAGCAAACTCCTTTCAGCAGCCATTAGAATCATAGCATTATAGAATGGTTAGGGTTGGGAGGGACCTTTAAAGGCCATCTAGTGCAACCCCCCAGAAAGGAGCAGGGATATCTCCAACCAGATCAGGTTGCTCAGAGCCCCATCCAATCTGGCCTTGAATGTTTCCAGGGATGGGGCACCCACCACCTCTCTGGGCAACCTGTTCCAGTGTTCCACCACCCTTATTGTAAAAAATTTTTTCCTGATGTCTAGTCTGAATCTACCTCCTTCTATTTTAAAACCCGTTAAAACCCCTCATCTGATCACAACAGACCCTGCTGAAGAGTTTCTCCCTGTCTTTCCTGTAGGTCCCCTTGAGGAAGACCGCTATAAGGTCTCCCCAATGATTGCATGTTATTGATACACATTCAGTAGCTGGCACATCACAATTATCCTTTTTTTTTTTTTTTTTTTCCAAGTGCTGCCAAATAATCCACAGATATGCTCTGTTCTATGGAAAGGTACTGCACCCTGCTTGGCACTACTGAAATCCACTCCGCTAAATGTCTATATTCTTCCTCCAACCCTGTCCTTTAAAGTGCCTGCAGTCGTCCCTTTTAGCTTCACGCCATCCAAGGACACTTTCTATCCCTCCATCAGTGCTAAGAGCGCTGAACAGGGCCGGACCTGTGACCGGGGCTTTAGATTCCTTTTCGGAGGAGGAAGGTCACTGTTGTAACTACCACAGGCGAGACTCAGCCCCATTAGGGCATCTTCACTGCTGAAGATAAACCGCATCCTCAATTTCAGCTGAAGTGGACAAGATCTGTCTGGACACGGTTCAAGAGAGGAGCTACCTGGAAGAGTGATACAAAAATATGAGTCTTATAATATTAGTAATTACATGAAAACATGAGGAGAAAATACCAACTTTCTTCCTTCATCTCTTGCTGCTTTCCAGCAGAGATAAGGCTGACAGCACTGTAGAAAAAAAAGATAAAAATAACACAGTGCTTGTGTTGGTACGTAGGTAAACAGTGGGAGTGAAATATAAAGAACTTCTCCTGTGGGGCCGTTAGCTGCAACTTTGCGGTGCCTCAGCAAGCACAGGGCTGCGAGCAGTGGCCGGGCACCTGCTCTGGCACCAGAGTAACGTGGTGTCAGCCAGGAGTAGCCCGAAAGTTGCTTACACCCCTCCACCATCCCTTTTTATACGGCTGTGCTTTGAGGTGGCCGGGCTTTTCTTGTCTCAGCTGGCAACGAGGATAATGGTGGAGGTTTCTGCAAGTTAGACGTGGTTCCTTCTGTCTGGCAGGATCGAGCTGAGTGGGTGAAGGAGGGGAATAATCCTGCCGGCACTAGCAGACAAAAATTGGCTTTGGCCCCTGGGAGTCGTAAGATCGGCTCACAGGCCAGGGAGGGGTTGTTCAAAATCACAGATGGGATGTTATTTTGCAATGTATGACCTCTATGGTCCCATTTCTTCTACTTGAGCTGAAAGTTATGAGTCTTTGTACTTTCCCAAGAAGATCCATTGGATACAGGAGGTTAAGCTTCATTTTGGAGATGATTCCTCATGTAAGCAACATGTACTTGTAGAGGCTGCTGATCTGCATTAGTAATGCTCTTAACAGCAACCCTGCAGTTCCTGTGCCCTCAGATTCCTCTTGAATGGGCTGCACAACATATGTGGGCACCCTACCCTGATGGGATCCTGTGAGGTGGATCTAGATGCGTACCTGGAGGCACACCTCCAAAATAAGCATCTTTGCGCAGGGCAGAATACAGCTTTTATGTAGAATAAATTCAACAGAGCCTCACAAAATCCTAAATGAGGTAAATGTGTGCCAGGGGTTGGATAGTGTGACGTTCTCGTCTTGCTTTGAGCTTAAACTATGAAAAAAAATATCTCCCTCAAGCAGATGGTCTCATGTCAGGGCTGCAGCCTGTTCCTTTCTGAGCAAGAACCACGTCGCTGCTTTCTTTGCCTATTTAATCTTTTTTTTTTTTTTAATGGAAAAATACCAGCACATGAATACACCGAGGTATTTCCGAGTGCTTCAGTTGCACATAGTTCAAAATCACACTTTTCTCATACAGCCTTATCCGTGATGTCCAGCAACATTGCCAGGAGCTTTCCTTGCTTCAGTGAATTCTGGCTCATGCCTTACAGCTGAGGGCAACGTGTTGTACTCAGAAACTCATGCTGCCATTTTCTTCTGGTTAGCTGATATACCCCCAGACTCTTTCCGTATGTGAGGCTGTTTTTCTGGTGATATGTGTGGGTTAACTTCAAGTGGGACCTTCTAACCCCATTACCTGTAAATGTTTGTGAATGTGGCGAAGTTGCGCGGTGCCTGCCCAGTGAGTGGTGGCCCTAGGGATGCCCGGCAGCTCCAAGTGTTGCTCTGAACACCCAGCACCTCTGCCGACCAGGTCCCGGGTTTCCAAAATTAAGCCAGCATGTCTGAAAGCTGGTGCTTGGAAATAGTGAGGGTGGTGGCAGCAGAGGCGAGGACACCAAGGGAGAAGTTAGCTGCTACAGGCAGTTTGCAGAAACACTGGCTGAGACACTGGTGCAAGGAGAAGAGGCTCCTTACCTGGAGGTGGGGACAAGCAGCCATGGCATTGGCACCTCTGTCCACCAGAGCCCCATCTCCAGTGCGGGGATAACTTTGCATTTCCCGTAGTTTTTCATGGCACAAGCACAGCTGGGTTAGCAACTCTCAGCTGTTGATTCACGTGCCACCTCTGTTATTTGTGGACCATCTGGTAGCCTGATTTTGATGTGTCCAAACTTACTGGCTGCTGGCAAAATTTTGTTACAAATACTTTCTGCGGATAGTCTGGTGCTCTTTGTTCTTCATAGCAGGCATCCAAACTAGGAGGCAGTGACTCAATACAGGACTAATAACACAGGTTCCTGTTGGCTGGATGACTCTAATCTGGGGATTTGGCTTCTAGCACAGCTAATATATAGATGAATTCAAGACCAAGTATTTTTACAATTGTTTACGTCATTTCAGGAAACCCTTTCTGTGTAAAAGACTCTGAAATAGAAAAACACGTACTGTAAGAAGTTAGAGGAGCTGTTAGACCTCTGTACGCATGACCAGCACTAGCTCTAATGTGAAAAGTACATGTGAAATCTCCCAGGCCTTAGGGGAAAAGGGCAATTGCCAGGTGACGGTTAGTAACAACAACAGCAGAGCTACGCATTGAATTAAAAATGATTAAAGATACAGAGGAGGCACATGAGTAGATCTGAAAATTCACAAGGCAGATACCTTGCTATATAATCTGGAGGAATAAAGCAGTGCACAATAAAGAGATCTGGGGCTCATTAACTGTCTTCCTGAGACTCTGAACAAACCACGCAATGTTCAGAGAACAAATTTCAGGAGCAGTGATTTCCAGGCCCTTGGTCTCCTTGCCGTGTCACTGCTGGTGTGGTTCACCCAGTCTGCTTTTTTTGGGAGAGATGGGCACTTTCTGGAAGCTGCTGAAGCTGCACTTAAGAGATTTCCATCCTTTTCAGGGAAGTGGAGGCTTTTCCTCCCTGCTGACCTGTGACCTGGCTGCCGGGGCCTTGCTGGGAGCCTGTGAATAGCAGGCAGGGATGAGATGGAGTAATTAGGGCGGGTGAATGGGGAAAATAAAGATGGACCTCTTTCTTCCTTTTATCTCAAATAGAGGAGCTAATTTAAGGAACTTTTCTGACAAAAGCTCACAGTGACCCAAATCCTTCCCCCTTTGACTCGGAGGGGACAAAAACCAGGCTCAGAAGCCCATCTAGAATAGGTTAGACAGACACTGAAGAGGTGCTGGTGACGAGCGCGGGTGGATCCTGGCGGTGCCAGCACGGGCCTGGGAAGCTCTGGTGCGGGCTCCGGGTGACCCCGGGAGCTCCGTGGCCCTCGGGACCTGACGGCGCCTCTCTGCAGCCAGAGGAAACCAATTGAAAGAGACTCTTGACCTTCTTTATTCTCCCACCAGCCCTTTCTTCTTGCATCCCGTCACTTCACTTTCTGTCTTGGGCTTTGTGGTGGTAGTGTTCCAGGAAATTAATGATTTGGGGTTTATTTTGAGTGAGTAGAGCATGTCACTGTGTGACTCAGGAGCATGACAAGGTTTTTCTGATGACTACTTGTGGCTGTTATCTGCAAGCGTTACTCAGGGGCTCAAGACCCGTGCCAATCAGTGTATTTTCTTCCACTACCATGCCTGTACCTGTAGTGTCTCCCTGTCTAGCTGTAGATCCTCGTATCTGTGTACCCGTGTGAAAAGAGGCAGATAGGCTTTTTTTCTCTGGAAAATTTCACCTGGAAATCAGTCTTAATCCCTGCTTTATGGAAAGCACTGTCGATGCTGCTGATTTGAGGAATGACTTGTGTTTGTAGAGAAAAACACCTGTTTAAGCCTCAGATCAGCCTATGGTCATTCTGAGCCCCAAGAACCTAACGGTTGCTGGAGTGCTTAGAAAATGTTTGTCTTGCAGCCTTGTTGGGAAGAACTCTAGGCTCAGCTTTGCCACCTTGTTGAGCTGAATAGCAGGAAATTGTGAGTAGAGAAAATACAGGAGGTTTCATGTCATCATCTGCAGAGATGCTGCTGTCTGCTCTAACAGCTGGAGGCAGGAACTGGAGTTTCAATCCCTCCCTTGCTGGTTTTTAGGATCTGTGGAAGGACCTGTGGATCAGTGGAGATTTCTAGGAACAGTTTTTTACCTTTTTGTAATGCATGGCCTTCATTCAACTGGGATAGTTGTGAGCTCTGATGCAGAGCACAGCACCCAGAGGAAGGATATCCTGCAGAGGTGGCTGTCACTCAGCTGTCCTGGCTCAAAGTGAAATACTCTTAGCCTCTCTTGACTTTGGGCAGGGATCAGTTGCTGGTGCTTAAGCACGTGATATCAGCCAGAGCGTGATGCTGTGCTCACCCATTTGGAAGCCACACACGGTGGGGAAACTTTTGAAAGAAAACCAGAACGCATCTGCTGCTTTGGTGCTAAAAGCTCATAAGTTTTAAGCTGCCCTTCACCTGCCTCATCGGCCCAGACTGGACTCTGACACACTGTTCTTGGTACAGATGCATCTTACAGATGCTCCAGTCTTACATGTTTTCACCAAAGGCTGAAGTCAGGAAAAGATGCTGGTGGGTCCACTAGGAAAGGAGGGAGACTTTCACGGGTTTGATGCTCTCATGACCACAGCAGAGTTTCACAGAGGAGATGATGGGGTCGGTTCTTTGTGTCAGGGTGGGTTAGTCTAGTCTGAGTTCAGAAGGAAATTGCACGTGGTACTTACTTAAATGTCCACTGAAGGGAGCGATCATCTGTGCTGAGCTGTTGAGAGAAACAGCAGGACATCTTCTGCTTCTTATATACTGCTGCCTGGTGCGGGGCTGGCCTGAACCCATAGGGCTGGCCGCAGCCAGGAAAAACATTGTCAGCCCTAGTGCCTACATCTTGTCAGCACTCAGAACAGTGTGGCGAGGCACTTGTTCGGTAATAACAACGAGGTTTGTCTGGTAAAATGTGCCCAATGCTTCTAATGTAGTTTGTAGGCAATTTTCTTAATGTATGATAAACTCTTCTTCAAATTTTTGTGCCTGTTTGTTGCTCATTTAGGCATTTTTCTTGTTTCATCCAAGACCACAATGCTGAGATATTGCTAGCAAAAAAAAAAAAAAAAAGGGGTGGCACAGCCTAGCTGGTAGAAAGGAGAATCTCAGCCTTCCCCTTCCCAAACATGTTACACAAAACACTTCTGTCGCTGGGGAAGCTGTGCATGTCTACAAGCAAAGTTCCACAGTCTAACTGTCCTGTCCCAGTGTTTCAGTTTTGGGCCCCTCACTACAAGAAAGACATTGAAGCCCTGGAACGTGTCCAGAGAAGGGCAACAAAGCTGGTGAGGGGTCTGGAGCACAAGTCTTATGAGGAGCGGCTGAGAGAGTTGGGATTGTTTAGTCTGGAGAAGAGGAGGCTCAGGGGAGACCTCATTGCACTCTATAGCTTCCTGAAGGCAGGTTGTGATGAACAGGGGTTTGGCCTCTTCTCCCAGGCAACAAGCAGGACCCGAGGAAATGGCCACAAGTTGTACCAGAGGAGGTTTAGATTGGACTTGAGGAAAAACTTTTTCTCTCAAAGAGTGGTAAGGCACTGGAACGGCCTGCCCAGGGAGGTGGTGGAGTCTCCGTGCCTGGCAGTGTTCAAGAGGCGGCTTGATGAGAAGCTACAGGATATGGTTTAGTAGCTGTGGCAGCAATGGTAGTGGGAAGACGGTTGGACTAGATGATCTTATAGGTCCCATTCAACCATGTGATTCTATGATGATTCTATGATTCAGGAGACCAGGGTGAAATGCTGAGGGAGATGGTCTAAACCTCCTCCTGACATGTGTGCTCTCTTTAGCATGTGGGTGTGTGCGCAAAGTCACTCCCAAACATGCTAACACAGCTAACGGCACCCTGGTGTTGCCTGAGAATGGCTAAATGCTCAACTAAAATGACCTCAGGGGAGCAAGGTTGTGGCTTTTAGTATAGGAGCCAATTCAGGGCCACCACTTCTTCCTGAGTTATTGGGAAAAACAACCCCAGCCCTTGGGTCTGGAAACGGAGCTTTCACCACAGTGGGTGGAAGGGGCACTGAGCCTAGTGCTGCTCCTTGAAACCCCTCATAGGCTCTTCCTAAACTTCAGGGATTACTGCCACTAATCCCATTTTTTCCAGATTCTTTGGTCAGAAGGGCTAGAAAACCTTACCCTTTTTTTTTAAATTACCTGATGCTGGAAGCATATGCCTGTTCCTGTAGTTCTTTTGCTTTAATTCCCCTTGGCTTTTGCTAAAACAGGAACAGATCCTAGGGCTTGGGGGAGGCTGGGGTGGTGCTTGTGCCTGCCCCCTTGGGTCTCTGTGAAGGAAGCCTCTGCTCCTCTCTGACCGGCTTTGTGCCAGAAAAACAGAGTTTCCAGCCTGAGAGTTTCTGAAAAGCCACACAAGCTACGGTTCAGCAGGCTTGACTGTGACTTTTTGTCACAGCTGTCAGGGTAGGTCAAGGAGAGATGAAAGAAGTGGGGGCCGGATGGAAAAGAACTTGCTGCACATCGAGCCCCTGCCCTTGCCGTACTGCCTTGGGGGAGAAGGAGTGTTTCTGCTTTCTCTCACAGGCAGCATCTAAAATACTTCCAAATTTCACTTAAAATAAGTTACTCCAGTAACTTTCAGCCAGTATTTCCCAAAATGTCTAGTTAGTCTTGATTGCCCCAAATATTTTAGATGCTCCAACTAAAGTTTTTTAAATTTTGGTTTGTTTGGTTCTGGTGGTGTGGGGTTTTTTAGCTAATTGCTTTAAAGAATCTAGGGTATGATAACTTAGCACATTTCTAAGAGGAAAGAAGACATAAGAACTAATTTTCTGGCGTATTGAAGACCAAGAATGTGGCAGTGCAACCACTTGCTGTATAAATCTGTATAGTAAGTCAGAACGACTGAAAAACCTGACTTTTGTGTAGTATTGCCAGCAATAGATTTACTCAACAATGGCCAAGATAAGTCCACCAATTCTTTTCCAGCTACAAAACATCTCTAGACATTTAGTCTTGAAGATGCAAAAGGAAAGAAATTGCAGTCCCACTCAATCTGCCCCACACCTTGGGTGAGGATTTTTCTGCTGGATAATTATCCTCCCTGAAGGAAATGTCCACCTACTTCTGGCCCAAGCTTTCTGCCTTTTCCCCTGCAGAGAGGAAACCAGCATTCAGCTTCCAGCAGTGGCCCGGTAAATGCCGTATCGCCATGGCTAGCGACGTGGTTTGGCTAGTGTCTGTTTTGGGTAACACAGCCTCTGAACCACAGTCTACCTCATGAAAGACAGGAGGCTGGTTTTAAAACCAGAGCTGGATACGCTATTCCAACATCAAAGTTGAAGGACTCTGGTGGAGGAGAGCAGCAATTTTCTCAAAATGATGATAAAGGAGGAGGCAACTCCTCATAAAAAAAAAAAAAAGTAGATATTGGGTCTTATCTATCATTCATTAAAAAAAAAAAAAAAAAAAAAAAAAGAGGGGGGTTGCATTTTCTTACGGGTGCACAAAGGGACTTTTTACTCCGCTGGACAAAGACAAAGAGCTGGAAGTTGAGGCTGGAGGAACTGGAAATGAGGCACTCCTTCTTAGCAGCAGGTGATTAAAACAAGCTGTCATGGAGCAGAGCATTTTTTTTATTTTTTTTTTTTTTCCCTCAAGAGCATTCAGGCCTGATCTGAAGCCCAACTGGAAAAGATACTTAAAGCAGCCAAGCAAACAAGGCTCCAGTTAACGCTGAGTACTAAAATTCAATACAATACTAACTGCCCTGAATTTAATAGCCTGTGTCATGCAGCAGGTCAAACTAGATAAACGACTGATACGTTCTGGCCTTGAATTTTGGATTATTTGGAAAGAACTGGGTTATAAGCATCTAAAGCTGGATAGACACCTAAGCTCAGTACTTGTTACTCTTTCTGCCTAGTCCACCTTCTCCTGGGTGGTAAAATGGGAGCACTGACACCAGTTCATCTGCACTGGTTTATGAACTGTTCGGCTGCCCCAGCCCTGAATATCTCGGCTAAGGGCTGTGCAGCAAGTAATGCTCAGGGCCAAATATTGAATAGCCAGGAAACAAAAATCGACCAGCTCCATGTTAACTGAGCAGCAGTCCGAAACTGTGCCCGAGGCTCGATGGCAACTACTCTGCATTCATGCAGTGGGCAACACTTGCAAAAAAAAAAAAACCAAAACCAACCAACCAAACAAACCAACCAACCAACCTAAAAACAGGTGCAGAGTAACCTGCTCTTGAGGAGGTTGGTCATCCTGGAGGTCAACAGCACTGCAGGCAGCAGACACCGCTGGGTACAGCAGAGTGCTTTGCTAAAAAGGTCTAAATCAATTAACCAGAGCATCTATATATACGGGTATGTGTGTATCTATATATAAATATTTTCACGTAAATTATGCTAATAAACAGGAGCAGGACAGCCACAGAATGAACTCCCTCCTCTCTACCACAGAGCTTCTTCCTATGCAACTACACAGAAAAGGGGAGTTTTAAATGGCTAAGCAACTTGAGAGTATGCAAAATTATTTGCATCTGGGATATTCTTATTTTCAGGGAAAAGATGACCGGTGTGGAGGGAAGGAGATAGAGGGAATGGAGCCTTTCATGAATTAAGAGTAATTTTGAAATGACTGGCTTGTGTAAGCAGCTCCTGATCTCAACAGACTGCAGGAAAAACATAATTATTTCAAAAAGGTTAAATTTGTTTCAGCACTGAGGGTTACAGAAAGGCTGGAAATAGCTCGGAATTATGCATCCTAAGACCTACAGAACAGGGAAACAAATGAAAATGCTGCTTTTATAATTAATTCAAAGGGCTGCTGTGATTTTGCTCTTGCTCTGTTGACTAATTAGGAAGTTTCAACCCAAGAATTTCTTCTCGTTGGCAAGAATCAACATTGCTGTTAAAGCCATGTGGCAGCTACTGCTTCTCTGCAAGGTGGGGGGGGGGGTGGTGTGCGTGTGTGCTTGGCTTGCAGCAGTAGATTTAGGTCCCCCTGATGATCTGTCTTTGCTTAGTGCACGAGACAAAACATCCTGCCTTTAATGTGAAGATAATGGCGCTTAACTAACTGTCTGGGGGAGCTACTGAAAGGATGACGACCACTGACTTCTAGATGCTCTGGGAGGGAGGCATACACATATCAGAGACTAGATGGGAAGCATTAGGTGTCGCTATTCTTCCAGGTGCCTTGGTTTCAGCCACTATTAGGCACTGCTGGACAGGGAGGTTTCTCCATTTTACTTGTTCCAAGGGCTTCTTACATCTGCACATGTTCAGAGCTGCTCAAAAGCCTCTTGAGGTGGTTTGCTCCTGCCTGTGTCATCTTGTGGGGTGGTGCATAAGTTAGGTGGTGGCATGCCCAAGACGTCCTCTCCCATTCTCCAAAACACTGGGATCAGGCAGGCCAGCAGCATGTGTAGCAACCTGTTGTGAACTGTGTTCTTCAAAGAACACGCTCATAAGATGTTTTAAAGAAAGCCTTGCTCCTCATTACTGACCCAAGAAGTGGGACATGGGGGGAGATCTTAGCCAAGGGAATTCAGAGTAGCCTCTTCTCCTTTCCAGGAAAGTGATGAAACTACTTGGCAACAGGTTGGGAGTCGGGTAGGGGGACAGGACTGGATGTGATGGGAGACATGTTCACCGTTCACTCTTTTTTGAGGCCATGAATTAGGGGAGGGTACTAAATTAAGTCTTCTGTGACTAGAAAAGTAGATGATGGAGTGAGTAGATAACAACCCTTCATGCAGATTTTGTACAAACAGAAAAAACAACTTTTTCTGCCTTCTATTTAGCAGATCTGGAGCCCTGCACTGAAACAGAGGCACTGGAACTAGCAAATACAAGCCCTCAAATATTTTAATACCAAATGACGAGCTAATGCTATCCAATTCACTACCACCTTTACGTAATTTAGAGATGGAATTTCCAGGTAACGGTAGATGACAACACTTTCATTTCTAAAAAAAAAAACAAACCCAACTGTTCAAATAATTTTAAATTAGCATATAATAGATATATAAAAGTTTACAGATTATGGAGGAAGTAATAAAGATGGGATGAGAGTTAAATACCAAAAACTTTTAATCCCAGAGAATAACACAAATGTCTGATAACTTTAATAACTAGCGTACTCTCACAGAGAATAAGTACCAAAAGCTATAACCTTGCAGTTCAATTTCGATAGCAGAACAGGGTTTGGGGTGCAATTTCAGCAGCATTGCTAGTATGATCCAGGTAGGCATTCATCATTTATTTATCTCTCCAACAACAGCTTATATAACTAAAATTATACTTTCTGAAGACAAGACACTGAAACTAAGGGAACATAGGTGCATATGAAAAGTCTACAAAAATGACTGTGTATGGTGCTTTTTTTATCATGCAAATAAAGAAAAATCTCAAAGGCTCACTGTAAATGCCAATGTTATATGTTTTATTTTTAATCAAGTAATTCTTTTAAACCTCACAATATCCATGACTGACAGGAAAAAAAAAAGACATTAGGCATGAAATGAGAATATAAAATACATGATATGTAGAAAGGCAATCAGTGCTTTAGTCCCTCAAGACAGTAAACAGGTGAAATGACTTCCAAAACTTCAACTTCCTGTCTTTTTCTTAAAACATAAAATTCAAGTGACTTTTTCTTTTATTTCACCTTGTAAACAACATACAAGTCAAAATGGACAATGAGGTAATCTATACTACAGAAGATAATTTAAAAACACTAGATAAGACACAGTATTAAAGACGAATAGATATCAGTGTTCACTTTGGTCTCTAGTATGGTTATTGTTATTATTACCACAAGCAACACATACTAGTTTAAGCCAGTCTGGTGATGTTTGTCAGCCAGTTGCTTAACTTAGTAATCCAAGAGGTAGTCAAAACCATTATCCTTTGTAAAGATGGTTGCTCTTACATTTGGTTCAATGACAATGGTAGCAAATACCTTGGTACTTTTCAACACTCTCATAAAAACACTGCTGAAGCTGCCAATATACAGCTCTTGGTTTAGTATAAAAAAAAAGAAGTGTATGTTCATAGATCAACCTCTTGTTATCAGTCAACGGTTGTAACAGGGGTAACACGACCAACGGATCTTAAAGAAGAGGCTGTTGATATACCAAGCAAAATAAGATTGATGCACTTAACAAGGCTCTGCTTGTTTCTAAAACAATACTCAAATCTCATTAAGACTTCTAGAAAATTAAAATCAGTGCATCTGCACATGTACATATCTTCCCAATTACTTTTATATCTAGCACAGGGGAATACATATATATTTTTTACGATAAACATTTCTTACAGATAAATTAATTAAATTAAATTTAAGACTCGATGAGATTTCCCATGTTCTTTTATAATTCTTCTTACAAAGAATGTTACAAGATCTATAAACACTTTTTATGGGGCTCTATTCACAAAACTAAGTATGACTGAGCAGGAACTCCAGGATAACACTGGTGCAGACAAAAACTGGGCTGAAAAAGGTGGCCTATAGAGGAAAGAGGTAGGATCCAAATGTGGTGTTTGGCACTCCCTGGAAGCTGGCTAAAAGCAAAATATCACAAACGGTATTACAATGTCAGATTTACCATCAACTGCAGCAAAAAGTTATCATCTGGCTTGTCCTCAAAATACAAGTCTCCCTCATGGCTTAACTTTGTGGCCTGTAAACAAATACCATGACCTCTCCTTGGTGGAGAGTAAAAAAACCACCTCATAATGTCCCTTATGATTAAATCAAATTGAGTATTTTGGAGTGGGGAAATGTAGAGGGAAAGATATTCTTTTTCCAGGTTTAACCTTATCTCCAGTATTGTTAGGAGAAAAATACATGTCTCTAAGCAGATATTTGAACTATTTCTACTCAAATTGAGTTTTATTGTGAAGCATTCTGGCAAGGACAGGCTGATGAATAGGGGAAATCTAGGCTGAGCCAATGCTGCAGAATATTAATTTCATCCTGAGATATGAAAGAAGAATCCCAAACTCAGTCTGTACCTCTTCCTTTAAAGGGTTCTTTGCTCATTTGGAGCAGCCTATTCAAGGAGTATAACTAGATTTTTTTTTTTTTTCTATTGCAGCCCAGTGCTAAGTAGTTACCTGCCACAGCTTGCACTGCTGTATGTTTAACTTATGCATGTACATTTTTGTCTCTTTTTGAGATGTATTTATTTTTGTGAACAGTGCCCATAATCCTTTAGACATAAAAATAAAGACTTTAAAAGAAATGTTTGGAAACGTCTCATAATTTCAAATGGATGCTTCATCTTAAACAAGTATTTGCCATAACGTATGCAGTGGTGAACTACCAGTTACATATTTAGTACAGATAAAAAGTATGTACCATAGATCAACAGCCACCTTTAAGGCTAGAGCAGCACAAAGGTGTGTTTATGCAGTAAATATGAGGTAGCCTTTTGCTGTAAACAGAATAATAATTCTATTGTCGCCTATGTAAACAAAGTGGGCTTGATGCTTTTGTGTTTCTTCTTCTCTTTCCCCTCCACCCCCCATCCCCCCATCCCTCCCCTCCTAGAAAAGCTAAACACCACTAACTCCAACTGGAAGTCAGTGGGAGCTGCGGTTGCCCAGCATCTCTGAAAACCCAGATCCTGTGAATGTAAAGACACAAATGCTCACATAAGCAACCAGTACAGAATATCACTTTATCATTTCACAGGAACTTACAATACAAAATGTCGAGATCTGATTATCAGAAATGTAGGTCTGTCAACTCAGAGGTAGTTACTAGTATCAGTACATAATACTTATACAGAGATAAAAAGGTCTAAGACTATTTGGTTTGTTCCGAGTAAGCAGGTCTGTAGACTATTCTGTAAAGAAAAAACAGCATTACATGGTATATTCCCTGAGCAAAGTTCTTTGTCCTGAGTATGTTATGTAATAGTGATAACATTCTAATATATAAAAATAAAACCTTAAGCTTTCCACAATAAGACAGGGTTTGGTATGTGCTCTTAGCAGTTCAGACTGACTTTGGTGCGCACAGTGATTTCAAACAGCACCAATTAAAATCTGCATGTTGAAAACATTTCCTTATCTCAGCTCTGAACTTCTTACATATAAACAGGGAATGACCAGTTTTCAAATCCACAATTGCCTATTTCTATAAGGAACTTTGGTTTAAATTTTCAAAGTGACCTAAGTTTTGCATCTTTGCTGTTTAACCTGGTTTTTACACCGGCTAGAAGGTTAAGCAATGCCACTTTGATTTGTCTACATAATTTAAATAAGTTTACTATCCTTACGTAAGGCAAGGAAGTTCTTCTCTATAGATATATCACATTCAATATCGTCAAAGGTAAGCTTTGCATTAGCACACTGAGAACTTCAGTATAAACCATTGAGAGTCTCGCAAACACTGGCAAGGAATTCACACAAAATAACTTTCTTGAAATTGTGCCCTTCACTGAGGTGTTCGATTACTACCTGTTTACTGAAGCAGCAGCAGGAGCAACAGTAGAAGTCTCATCTGGCAGGACAAGTGGGAAGGGGAAGGCCACATAATGAGCCAGCTGCGTTACCTGTTGTAACTATCGGCTACAAAAGAGTTACCACGGGTAGGACTTTGGCTCGATGTAGCCTTTCATGTAGACTATTTCTTTAGTTTGATTATCCAAGCTTAAACCTACCTGACTCTTTCAAGCTTTAACAGCCTGTGTTTATTGCCAATGTTAAGGATTATACAGGTTTCTCTAATTAACTTACATCCGCAATGGGATTTGTCAAAGTACGTTATCTTACGTATGACTTGGTAATTCACAAGTTACAAATGGAAAGCGACTTGAAGTTTTGATAGGCTCCAACTCTATTAACCCCGAGCAAGGGCTGCAGCCCAGGGAGTCTCACTCTGAGGCCACCAATCTTTCTCCTCTTTAATGCAGAAGTGTGTGGTCCCAGCACACTCTGGACCAAGGCTGGTCAGCAGCAGTCTCCAGTTCATAAGAAGCTGATGATGCCCAGGGCTTCTAGCAAATTTGCAGGTCCCTTCACTCAGGGAGGCTGGCTGAGCAACCCCAAGTACCCATCTACCTTTACTCTTAAGAAACTATTTATCCCAGGATCTCCTTAGCTTTGTATTTTGTTTTCGTTAAAAACAAAACAGACAGCAACAACAAAAATCCCTAGGGAGTTCTCTCCATGACATTTCCACAGAAAACAAGGGGGAAGTCCCTTCAAATTGAGGGGCACTACTTGGGACCAAGAGAAGTTGCTGCTGCTGCTGCTACTACTGCCACCAAGGTCCCCTAAATGTTCACAAAATACAAAGAGTTGAACAGGATGGCATCCTGATATCACTCAAAAAGGTCTGTTTGGTAACAACTTATACATTCTCCCCTACACAACAGTCATCTAAATTACAGTTACAACCATATTAATTTAACAAAACATTTTGAGAAACCAGCACAGAAACTACACATTCATTGTCTTTTCTGGAGCTTTAAACTCCTCACCAACAAAGGATGCTGGCAATGAGAGCTGTGTTCAGTCATGACACTGCCCTGCATGGGCACAGGGAAGGGAGGGGTTTTGATATTTTGTGGACATGAGAAAGAAAATAACTCAAATTGATGGTATGGGGGATGTCTTAGTATCTTTAGTACCATATGGCAGCTTTAAAATATGAAAGTATCCTTTGGTTCACAAAAGAAGTAACAGTCTTGATCTCAGTTCTGTGTGTAGTTTATCAGGTTTGGTTTGGTTTTGAGTGAGATTTCTTGGGTTTTCTTGTTTGGTTTTTTTTTTGAACGCATTTGGAAATAAGTTCTAGGAATGAGTTCAGGAACGTTTGTGGATACTGTGCCTATTGCTTCACAGTAATGTTGCGTGGAGGCTGGAGAGTGGTCTGATGGAAAAAAATATATATTTATAGATACGTACACATACACACACGCGCGTGCACACTCATACACACACATACAGAAGGTAAAACGTAATGCACCCTGCTCAAATGTATTTCGCTTGGAGTGATTTGTCTATCAAAGAAAAAAAAATTCACAGTTCCTCAACAGTAGTTAAAATTCCAGGTCAGCTACTGATAATGAAATTATTTCCCCTGTACTTGCATGAGGTAGACATCCCAAGAGGATAAAGAAAATAGAAAGTTACGACAAATGCTTTAAGTTTTTTTCCTTTTCTGAACAGAAGGCCCCTTTCTGCTCAGTTCTTCGGGTGATGCAGACAACTTACTCGACGAAGCTTCCTGTGGTGACCTGCCCGAGCGCTCCCAGATCTCCGACCTGCCCTCCTGAGAGTACGAAGGAGACGAGTAGCCGTGCGTTCCTCCCCCTTCTCTCGGGAAAGCAGAAGTGGAAGGCTGCGGTTCAGCTTCGTATCTTCCCTGAGAACTAGTGGGCTGCTGCGAGACAGTTTTATGGGGGCAGTTAGCCACCATGTGCATGATGCTCTGACAGTAATGGCACTTCTTTGGCTGCGGAGGTAGACTACATTCTTTAGCGTGGTGGTCGAGGCCACCACAGTTGTAGCATCTAAAAAGAAAGAGAGACAGTTAGTTATAAAACGCAGCGTCAAACAGTCAGATTTTCCACCTCGGGTAAGCTCAGGATGAGCGTGTGCAAAGTCTGATGACAAAACAGTGGGGGGTTCTGCACCGATATCCCACTGCCACAGGCTGGGGTACATTTTTTAAGTCATCTGGTTGCACCGGTGCCAGAAAAACACCTTGTCCTTGGGAGCGGGAACCCTTTAGCTGGGGTCGCGGCCTGCCGGCTCGGCTCTCCCCACACGGCCCCAGCACCCGGCCCCGCTAGAGGGCACCAGGCGTTCAAACATCCCGCCGCCGCCAGCACCGCTCTTCACCCAAGTATTAAACGCCTCGAACGGTATTAAACGCCTTAAACAGCGTTAAACACCTGCGAGCACCAGCGTTTCACCGCCTGACAGGACCAACACGGCAAAGCGGGGCGAGGAGAGGAGGCGAGGCCTCCTCACTCTGAGGCCCCCGCACCCTGCGTGCACCCATCGCCGGGTCGGGGCCATAATGAAACGTGCAGAGAAGAGATATTCAGCCTCAGACCTAAGCGTGTCCTCATGGACACGCTGCTTTCAGACAGGGGAACCCAAACGTGCAAGGAGGGACAGGATGCCTTGTCACTAGCCAGGCTCTTGCCCAGGGCCCGGCACCTTGCCTCTTCCGGCTCAGGCGAGCAGGGGTGGGGGCCAAACTCTTACACTGCTGAAGTTGCAGGAGGTTCGTAATGGCCGTTTACGGTTTCGATTCAAAAGAAAATAAAGCCCTGGCAAGGGTCAACAAAACAGGGTTTGTTTGTTTTCTCTTGAAATTCCCAAACCGCGTGCAAGTGGTGGTGACCCAGGGTGCCATCTTCAAAAGGACAGGGCTGCCCAGGAGCTGACGGCTGCAGAGAGCCTGCTCCACACTGCACGGGCACAGCAGCCTCCCCAGTTCTCAAAAACGGCTAAAATCCACTAAATACTCTTCTATTAACCTTGTTAGGCAGGGGAGTCCTGAAGAAATCTCCAGCAATTCCTTACTGAACCCTCTTGCTTTGTAACACACGCCAGGAACACCAGTCCTTGGATTATATTATTCTAACACGTGACACAAAGAAATAATTATAGGTTTTTGGCATAGTGACCCTAACGCCTGTCATGTTCACCACTGAGCTTTCAGTTTTGGCTATTTTTTCTATGGTTTCTGTTTCTTTGTTGTATAAAACTTGCACTGAATGTATAGACATTTAATTTATTATAACCTAATACACTGCTGGACAGAAATAAACAAATAATTTCTTTTTCTCTTCCTTAACCATCAACTAATTTAAAAAACAATTGCACAAATACTTAGACTTGGGAGAGTCAACTGAAGATTTAAAAAAGAGTGTAACTATAACTAACTATATGTACAAAACAGTGCAATGTGTTCTGGCTCAAGCCCACATAAAAATATTTTAAATTTTCAGATTCCTGGAAAGTAACAAGGCACTATTTCAACTAGTATTTAGTGGTCACTACTAGTCTGTACAAAACAAAGAAGTTTAATCCTTGCAAAGCTGTATGTAGAGCTGGAGTCTCACCTACAGGATTTTCTTTACCTTCCAAATAAATGCTATTGAAAAAACCTATGTAATTTTTCAAAAGCTTGCAAAATGGCTGTTAACATTTGCAAATCCACTCCAAGAAACAATCCTTCAGCACCTCCGCCTTTGTATCTCTTCTTCACTATTAGCAAGACACTAACCGTATCTTTATTTTAACAAATGAAAAAAACAGCCTGAATTGCCCATGGCATGCTGTCATGTCCTACAAGACTGACCTATAATTTAGAGAAGCTAAATGATGAACAGAACTTCATTATCCTTTCATGAAACATTGTAATTAAATTGTCGTATCTTCCCTAAAAATTAATAAGAAACAAGAAACCAAACCCATTATACTGAACTCTACACTTCTATGACAACTGCAATAAAATATTTTAAGGTGAACTGCTTCCCTTTTTATGTCACCGCTGCACTGAAGTTGTATGTCATTTTTCAGTGGAATTTGAAGACTACGCTTACTCTGTCTGCATATGCTACAGAATAACCCATGAAGAGACACAGAATACAAAGCTTCCCTTGAACCAAGAAAATAACATGTACAAGCCCCATTGTCATTTAGTATTGATTAACCTAGCACAGGAAGGGAAAGGACATAATAAATATGTTGTAAAGTACAAACATCCTGATCTAAGACCAAAACATCAAGCTTTTTCCTCCTATAAAAAAAAGAAGACATTTTAAGTTATTAATCCGACTATTTTTTCCCAAATCATTGTAGATATTTTCAAATTAATGCCCCCCACTTAACAGCAGCATTCAGTCTTCTTAACTGGCATTCATTTATGTTTCCCAGACAAGCTGTCTAAACATGTTCTGGATAAAATAAGGAAACAAAACTCGCAATCAAAAAACCAAAAGAACGGCAACAACAAAAATCCTTAAGTGTTTTACTTTCTCCCCCTCCAATAAATACATCTAAGATTTCACAAATGTGGTATTTATTATAATTTATAATTATATTAAAGAATGATGTTTATTATTATCTTATTCATTGGTTTCTAGCAGCCAACTTCTTCCTGGGCTAAGCATAGTATAATACAGTATAACATGGGAGTGTGCAGACTTTCTGGAAATTGTACATTTTATCCTAATTCAGAATACAGCATTTTATAGCTGTGAACGCATATGCACTTGCTTCCTTCCCTTAGTATCACATATATTTAGAGTGGTTTAAGAAAGAAAAAAGTTTCAAAATAGGTTAAAGGGCCTCAGTAGCAGGGTAGGCGGTAGCCATGGACAAATCAATTTAATCAGTCACTATGGTATGCACTGTGTTATCCAATTCAGTGAACCATTTCACCTCACCAATTGACCAAGAACCTACTGTCAGGGCCCCTGCTTCCACTCGAGAGGCCTCCGTCACCTTTTGCATATATATTTATCAATACATCCTACTTGCAAAATATTGTAATTCCCTGCATTTATTCAAATTGCCACTAAAATGTCACCATAAAAGAAAGCTCTATCAGATGCAATTGTGATTAAACTATGATTTGGCTTTTCAGGAATGTTTTTTGTTACCAATCAACTCAAGCATCTGGCTAAAGTGTCGCATTAGAATATATATGTGCCAGCCGGGGTGTGCCTGGACTTAAACAGGAGGGTGGTATTTATTCAGTTCTTTTAAGTATTTATTCATTCCTTGTCAATCACTCTTACCAAGAGAACAGATCACACCCTGCTCTGAAATGCCTTCCCTCTCAAGGGATTTACACCAAAATGGAAATGGTCAGCCACCTCAAGAGCTCACAAATGATACCACATGGCATCATCCACGCGCATTAAGGTATGGCACTAACCCTTTTGTCCACAACGCTTCAACTCTTTGCTCCTCTCTGCTATATATACTTACGTTACAACATAATGAAACCTGATAGCGTATGATACGCGCACACAAACTTATACATCCACATCTCTATGTACATAAATACACAGCACAATATACAAGCTGGCTCCTGCTAAGAAATTAGCAAATTCTCATTTGAGTATGTTCTCAGAAACTCTAGATTAGCACAAGCATACCAAGTATTTCTTCACTTCAGAAGCACCATGGAAATAATGTGTGTTAGCTTAAACACAACAAAAAGAAGGTTAGATGAAAATTACATCATGAGATGATGCCCTTAAAAGTGCAATTATAGAAGAACTAACCCTTGCAAAAAAGCAACACCAAGAAGGATTTGTTAAAATAGGACTTTCTCACAGTAGGCTCCCATGATTTACTAGGCAGCTTCAGGCTCGAAAAATAAAGCAACAGAGTAAATAAAGAGATGGCAACTATCCTAACACGGAATCCTTTCTTCACTACAGCACTCACAGGAAGGTGAATCTGGGTGATTTTTTTGATATAAAAAAAAGAGGAACATTTGAATAAAGGAACACCTTGAGGAACTCGTCTAGCATTGTATTTCAATACTCATAATGAATACGCATAACAAATACCTATTAATGAAGAAAGAAGAGAGCATACAGCAAGGTTAAAAAACACTTCTATATTCTCCTTCGGTATGGATTTGTGATTGCACAGAACTATACATACTAAAGGAAACACGAACAAGCAGATTCCAACATAAACTATGACTGAAATGTATTACAAGTAGGCAATTTCACACCCAAATCCGAATGCAAAATAAAATAGTCTTTGGTCTTCAGTTTTTTTTCCTTGTCCCAGCAGTCAGCTCCTACTTAGGAAGCACACCCTAGCTCTATCCCTTTTAAAAGGACAATAGCCCTACCTTGCAAATACCTCCGCCACAATAACAGCTCAGCTGAGCTAAGCAGTAAGGAGGGAAAGCACAACTGCTTGCTTCTTCATGCTGCTTTATAATATGATTTAGATGATAATCCAATATATATGACAAGTAGAGAATCACTTGTGTGGCTGCACACTATTATCTGTTGAGAGAAAAAGCTTTAAAATTACCCTGATGACTGACTTTTGGGGAGGGGGGGGAAGGAGGGGAGGGGTTAATATCTAACAGGGATAGCAAAAGGAAGAAAGGGGGTATAGCCAGAGGTAGACTAAAACAATTCAGGATATTCCCCACACTAACTTGTCTTTTATTTTTCCTTTTTGAATACTATCAGACAACAAAAAAAACTGCGTCTTGGCCAACATCTCCACTGCTCCATCTAGCAATGTAAATACTTTGAAAAATATCATGGTATTCTAACAGCATGTGCAAGCATGATGTTTTGAAAATACATAGAATGCCAACTAAGTAGTTAAAGCATAAAGGAAATGTTTAAAATTGTACTGAAATGTACTGTCTTTTTTAGTAATTATTTTCACAACCTACCTAAAGAAAGGCCAGTTCTTGCAGACCGAACCTGCAGCAGATCGCTTGAACTACTCTATTTTGCTGTAAAGGGATGTAATTGCAGTAATATGGATCTTAGACAAAACTGAGGCATTTTACTCTTCAAGAGCTTCAGCAGCTTGTCTTGAAAATCTGGCTGTGGAGCAGTGCAAGGGGCCACTTCTGGCTGGTGGATGGGAACACTAGAAAAGCTCAGGGACGCCTGTGCTTGTCGAGGCACCACCTGGGACAAGTGAGAAACACCTCCAGCATCTCTGCAGCACTGCAAGTGGCTTCTGGACTGCCGAAGATCTGCTAATTTCAAATTGTCCTAAAGATAAATACAAGTATATTTAAATGGACTACTTAAATATTCCAGTAACCAAATCCTTGATATCAAATCTGTCACAGCAGCACTCTGAAGACTGACAGGCTCGCTGGCGATTGCTGCTGAACAGGCACCTCTTGTGTATTACTGTATTATCAAATGACTAATCACTTTTACTTAATACAGGTATAATATGAAAACCCTTCTGGCCGAGACGATTACACTTAGAAGTGAAAAACGGTTTGAGTATTTTTTGGAACAGGGCATTACCCTTATGCCTTAAAACAGACAGCACATGCAGATCTCATCCTTTTAGAGCAAGAAACGCTGAAACTAAGTACGAGGCTGCAGTGGCTGCAACTTAAAAACAGAAACCAACTGTCTCCAGAAAACTAAAAAGTTTGGTCGGCTGCCAGGGCAACAAGCTGCAGGAGCGGCAGCAGCGCGTGGCAGGGGAGCAGCAGGAGGCAGCAGGGACCCCCGTGCACCCCAGCTCCTCTGGCATTTCACTCCTTCCACTGCTTTTACTGGGGGGATTCCCTTGCAGGCATTGTTCCAGGAGATTTTCCCCTCCTCGCTCACTCCCTGAACCTTTTAAGCAGCACTAAATCCCAGGAGAAATAAAGCCAGCTTGTGTTTTTTAAAAAAATCATGGGGCGCAGGAGGGAGCCTTGCCGCGGTGCATGGCCACGCTCCCTCGCCATGGAGCCGTGCCCCACAGCTGCCCCTTTCCCCACACCCAGCAGGGAATTAACCCGCAGAAATTTAGCCCAGCTTTTTGTTTTTAAAGGATGAAAACCCAGCGGTGAGTCAATGAGACATACTCGAGATGTACTGAATCTACATGCTCCACCCGTCCCCTCCAAGAGGGAAATTGCTGGAACGTTTCTTCTCACATGCACATTGCTGGGTTTTATGTAATTTTGTTTATTAACCTTTAATTTTTAAACAGTAGTATAGGTAACTTTGAAAGAGGTCTAATAAGGTATTAGTATTCAAAATACTAAATACTGAAATAATACTGACAAAATAATTTAAGGTCAAGTGAAATTATCTTGTTGCAAATAAACTAGAGAATGGAGCATTTAGCACCTTCTTCAGAGGCTCTCCAGCAAGCAGGGTCACACTAAAACTTCACTATAGCACTAATTTATAAATCCATGGAAAAAAAATCAGTTTAGTTTTAAAGCTGTAATTATTTTTAGCCAAGTATGTTGGAAAATAGTGCATTATCAATTCAGAAAGCAGAACACTGGGGCCACATTTAGATTTCTGCTGATCCTCTGAGTATTTCCTACCCTGAAGCCCCTTGCTCACACAAAATACTGTGCAGTGGCAACATGCTGGGAAAGTTAATTGCAGGCTGTTGTTCTTCAGTAAAATTCAGTTTGAAAATTTCCTGTGCTTTACTAGCTTTTTGAGATTAATACAAATATCATTAAAAAAAAAATATAACCTCCTGAAGAAATAAAATAAAAATGCTCATCTATCTATTTCTCCTCCAAATCCTACAACACATGATAACGTATCAAGAGATCGGCGACTCTCAATTTTGTGAGAAAAACAAGGTACCTCCATTTTTTTAAGCTTTCCTTCTTTCATCTTACAGATAGCCCCAGCATGCTGACACAAACCCACCGTCTGCAAGGCTTCCAATAACACAGGGTCGAATATTGATGATGTTTACTCTTGTTACAAATAAATAAATAAAAATGCTCCCTTGTAAACTCATCAGATCGACTAGTTTTCTGTGGTTAGTTCTAAATCAATCTATTTTCCCCAGTGCATTGCAGAAGTAATATCAATAGGTTACGGTCTTTTGTTGCTGGGGTTTCCCCTCCCCCTCACCCCCCAACAAAGAACCTGACAAACAACGTGGGGCATTTGCCTGATAAATCAGGCCTGTCGGGATACAATTTAGCTAAAGTTCGTGAGGAAATGCATTTGTTTAAAATCCACTAACACGACTTTACTGGAAGGTGGATTTTTTTTTTTTTTTTTGGAACCAAGAACAACAACGAACCAGAAGGTGGTTCAAAATGCACAAAATGCAGTCCTTTTCTCCACAAAAATGGAAAGGACTACACAGACAGTAGCTCTTAGAAAAATAACCTCAATGATGTTGTTTCCATGCTTTCTTCCTTTCCATGAAACCTTATCTCTGCTATCCACTCGGCCCTCTTTACAGGCATGGAGGAAAATTATTTTTCACATAATCACACAAAAATCCTTATGAAATGCATCCTCACGGAGGAATGCTTTGGATGTACTTTCATTTGTTATAACAAAAGGCTTTTCTTTATATTGAGAGTTAAGAACTCCTGAAATAACAATTTACAAAGTGAGGTCTTTTGTTCTAAATAACATGAAAGATGGTTTTGCTCCAATAGTATCAATATGGCATGGAAAGAATGTGTATCTTTTAATGTCTTTAACCCATCCAGATAAAGCAGATGTAAGATCAGTGATGGTTTAAGTAAGTTACGTTTTAAACAGCTGTATATCACACATTTCAAACGTGAAATGTTAGACTGTGATTTCAAATAAGTCTACTACTGTTAATCCTTTTACATTATGAAACCACACACAAATATTCTCAACCACAAATCTCCCTTGTAAGTCTTAATTTCTGTGAGAATAATAATAAAAAAGGATTTTAAATTAAAAGAGTTCTGCACACAGTACTTTTAAAAACAGTAAGCTCCATAGCTCACACTGGTGGAAAGGCTGCCACAAAGATTTTTTCTGGGTATCGCGGCAGTGTGTACCCACATTTGCAGCCTGTTGCCAAAGACAGCTGGGGTGAACCGCTGGGCAGGCGTGGGGATGGCCAAAACTAAGCAGACCCTGGCTGGCTTTGTCTGAAACCACTCCTCGGCGCCCCTGTTTACAGAAGCATAGTTCAGTAACACCAGAAGTCTTCGCCAGAGGTGGCTTGAGCCTCCTGGCCATGTGGATAAGGATGCACGCTGCATAAAACCGGCTCAACTCTTTCTGGGTCAGTGAGGTGCTGTTCATGAGCTAAGAGGCATGCCTGACCTTATCTGCCTCTCAGCAGAGCCAGTGCCAGCGTTTCTACATCCACTGATCAGCTAATCCACAGATGAGATAAAAGGGTAGCAGGCAACTGGGAATTAGTTGTTTAAAATTGCCATTTCCCTTTTGTTCCTTATTTTATCACTAACGTTAGCAGCAAATACAAGTAACACCAAATCCTCACAACAGCAGGAAATGGCAAATGGCATCCTGGCAGTAGGCTGGAGCACTGAAGCAGGTAGTGGTAGAGGAAGAGGAGGAGGAAGGCTGCTCTGGAAGTTCCTAGCCTATTCTTCTTCCCCAAATACCAGTTTAGAGTCATATGAGTTTAGGTATCCCTTATAAATCAGTATCATGCACAAAGTTTCAGAAATATCTGGCAACAGCAGTAGGGATCGACTTAGATCCTAGCCTTGAAATGAATTCTTGCATTACATTCGCTGAATCAGATGAGTTGCATGAATACAGGCTTCACAAGTGTTAACGACTGCAGGATTTTATCAGCAACTCACATCTTCATTTCATTCTTCAGAAATAAAGGGACGGCTGCTGTCTGACACACTCACAATGAGGAGGCCATGCCAGCTATCTCTATAGGGGTTCTTTCCAGAGCCACATGGAATCGATAGTTAAGTCATGTCACATGAAACACACACAGGGCTTCCTTTCCCAACTGTGTAACAAAAGGACATCAAACACGGTGGTTGGTTTTCCTTGAAATAGCGCCTATAAGTTCATGTGCTCAGTACCTGAAAGAAGAATTAAGCCATTCAGATGCTCTATAGTCATATTTTACTGGTAAGGAGATCTGTATCACTGTGATGCACTGACTGAGAAAAGCAAGCAGTTCCTAATTCACTTCTCCAAACCTGCATCCTACAATGTCTAAAATGGACTAGCTCCATACATTGACATTATTGCTAAATGGTTGTGTTTAGCATTTTCTATAACACATTTTAAAAAGGCTTTCAATATCTTAAAGAAAAAAATTCATTTTTAAACTTCTTACACCAAAATGCAGAAGTAACAGTAAAGCATGAAAAGAGGATTTCAGCTGCAACAGGATTAAGCCTCATATGTTAAAGCTTTTAATTCCCACCTGAGGCAGGTACTTCTGTTGTCCCACACTTGCCTGATCCCTGAGAATTAAAAGCGAAATAATGCAATTTTCCACAATTATGCCCTGTCTCACCACCAGATTTATCTCTGTTGCTAAATCTCTCTACAATTGTGTACATAAAAATAAAAACAACATTTGTGCACATAAAAATAACACTGCAAATTCAAAATTCGGTGTTTCCTTTTTCTTAGTTTGGCCTCAGGATGGCAAATGTCATGCACAGTTTTGAGTTTAATACTTCTTTCTCTGAATTCTGCTAACTGTATGTACAGCTAAAATAACAAAACATAACTGAAAGCATTTCACTATATGTAGCAAACTAGATCACTTTATCCCTCTTGCTTGTGATAATGTAGATTAAATGGTATCACTCCAGTAAAATGATAACAATGAGGTTAATAAAACATCTTTAAAAGATTGCATCTTCCCAGAAACAGAGCAACTAAATGGTCTTAATTCTGCTCTTGGTCACATGGGTATAAATCCAGAGCAATTTTGATTACTTCAGTGATGACTTCACTTTTGATGACTTCTGAGTTCACTGTAATAGTGTAACTGAGAAAAGAATTTCCCACAGTGTACGAATACTGAAAAGTCACATTGCAGTAGCCAAGGCTGGTTGCAGAGGTCAGGCTGACTGACACAAGCTGGAGGTAACACAGCAATGCAACCTGAAGCCCCTCAGTTCCACCTCTAAATCTGTGTTTGCTGGTTGATGAAACACTTGAAAGCATAACGCAGCATAAATCACAAAGTTGAAAAAAGAAAACAAAAATTATGGCCAAGGCAGAGGAGTGATGTGTTTGATTCTTCTGCCCATTTATGCTCAGCCTTTCAAGTTAAGAATGAACGAATGAACAATTTCAAAAGTAAGGATGTTTACAGGCCAAGAATCAATTTTCCTGGCATGACTGATGAACTCTGCATCAGGACTTTTAGATAAAGTAGGAACCCTAGACTTAAATAAAATGTTTGAAAGCAAAGAACAATTCAGATAAGGGCACTCCAGTCGTGATCAATGCAAGGGGACAGCAGATTACAAGTCAGGCACTGAGTGCATTGGCCAAAGAAAAACGCAGCAGACATGCTCACCGAGCACAGCACAGCCAGCTATCTGTAGTTTTGATCAGAAATTCATACCTAAGCCACAGCTTCAATTATGGCAGCTCTGAATTTACAATTTTGAAAGCAGTCACAAACCAGAAGAGTGATTAATGCCCGCATCATGTCTGTGCCTTAACATTTCATCTACACTCTAAACCAAACCACTTCCAGTTATCAGCAGCATCCACTGTGTGAGACAGGAAAACTGTACGTTAAGACTGGAAGTGCACAGAGGCGGAAAGGGCAACACATTTTTAATTCAAGTGCTGAAGTTGCTAATGATGAATCAGACCTCTGGTTGGGGTGGAAGAAGGCATGTATGTCTCGGCAGCCACCTACATGAAGTGTGCAAAAGCCAGCAAGGTACTGAATTTCTGTAGGGGAAATGGTTACAAGTTCTCCCATTTTGGAGTGCAAATCCTGGCTTCTGGCAAAACACAGGACTACTCAGTTACACTGGTAGCCTGTCTGCCCTCCTCCGATACCAGGCTCTGGGGGCAGGTTAGAAGACATGGAAAGGTGATGGGTGTACTGCAGTGGCTAGGAATGGAACATATAACATGTGGAATCCATAGGATTTCATTAGCTCTGACTGAAACCCAGTTTCCTCCTGTTTTAGCAATTATTGGCCATACTGCTCTGAGATTACGGAGACAACTCTTAATATTCATTGAGCAGTTAATTATTACAGTGATAAAACTTCCACAGAAAAAACTGAGAGCATCCTTCTTCCACAAGACCTTAAAATGTTGCAGCTGAACCAGCTGAGGCAGTAGATTTGAACTCACAGCTAGACAGAGAACTGGATCTATATTTTTTTCCATTCTGGATAAATGCCCATCACCGGCTAGAGGGAGCAGGGAGCTCGCTGGCAGGCAGACCGAGGGAGCCCAGCTGCTCAGCACCAGGCTGGAGCAGGCCCCCTACCCCAAAGTCAGCATCCTCCGTTTGTATGAACCCTTCCTCACAGCTGCTCCTGAGGGAGAGTACGGGTGCCACCACAACAACAACAAATTGTATCGGGTGTCAGTACTAGGTATCTGTATTACTCCACCATTGTAAAAACTGCAACACAGTCTCGGGAGCTGCTGTATGCTTTGTAGCTGAACTCTTCACCCTGTACTGTCCAGAGCCTCTGTCTCTGCCTGCCCTCTTCAGGCACAGCCTCCTCCCACACTTCGTGGTGCTGCTTCCACCACTGGGTATAACCCTCCTGGAAATGGTCCACCCATGCTCCCCAGAGAGTGAAGATGAGAAAACACTGCCTCTTACCTACAGTCTACTAATCCTTCTTCAAAAGGCTGAACAACCATCTGGAGATCACAGCAACCTTCTGACTGAGGGAAGACTTGCATCCATACATGTCTTTCACACTGAATGAGGTATGTGGTGAACCCTCGGGGACCTTTTGTGTAGCTTAAAGTCTGCTCACTAGTTTGGGCCATACAGGTGATGAGGACGACCCAGGGGCCAACCTGATAATTTTGCGGGGCTCAGCTGTAAGCTAGAGCACTGAGTTCCTGGTTGTCTAGTAGAAACCCCAGCTGATACAAGACACAGACAGCAAGTAAATTCAAGTTTTGAGGCTCTTGGCAGCACCCAAACATCAAATCTAGAAACCCAAAGCATGAACAGTTTTAGTCGTAGAGGACAAGGGACCAGACCTTTAAAAGTCTGACACTTCCCACACTGTTCTGGGATACTTCCAGGAACAAACCAATTATTTATTAAACCAGCCTCACTCTTGAATACCTAGAAGGCCAGAAAGCCTTGCTCCTAAATCAAGATCCCTTTGGCCCTCTTCCTTACAAACCTTCTAATTCTATATATCCAAAATGCCTGGAAATACCCAATTCCAAATAACCACAGAGTGGAGAGAGATTGTGTCCCCCACTCAGGACTGTGGACCTCAAGCACAACCCATAAATTTCCCTCATGAAGTCTCATCCTTCCCAGGCTCAGAAGCTGGGTATGGAGAGCATGGCATCACCTTCTTTCTCTGTCACTGGCAGCCTGTGTGACCCTGTTGTGTACAGTCAAACGTTTACAGCTACTTAAACGCCTAAGTCTCACTGACTTCAGAGGCAAGATCCTCATAGCTTTGAGGACCTGAGTCTGTGCCCCTTGGGATTACATCTGGTAAAGTCAGACAAAGAAAAAAAAGTTATGGTACAACAGAGCACAACAGTATGGTGATCAGGCCACAAATTAACTGGCATTCACTGAACTGCAGCAGGAATCAAGCACATCTTGGACAATGCATAAAATACTTGATTTTGAAATTGTCATCTTTGTTATAGCTATTTCACTACTGTCCAACTATTGGGATGAAAAGTCATTTCACTTATGCCCACAATCCAAACATTACACAGAAAATGAGGGCTATCAAGAGCTAACTGGACTTCACGCAAATGCAGAAAAACCCTCCACAGGTCTTCTTCACTCCCTGTTGGCAAGCAGCACAAAAATGAGAATCAGACACAGAAAACACACTTTCTACATGGTGCAAAAGTCTGAACCAGAATGTCTTCAACAAACTACTGTGCTTATCTTTCATACCAGTTTCCCCGCAAAGCTTTGCACAGAAAGTGCCACCACTGCTCGCTGTCTTGGCAGCATCAGCGACAGCTCCTGGGGTGCCCTTCTGTTTTCACACTCCATACTGTGAAACAAGCCAGCAACGGTACGCCGTGCCAGGCAGAAAGCAGGGAACTGCCAGGGATCCTGCTCGATTGCTGCAAGCCATCCGGAACTGTAAGCAGTGACCAGGGCTTCAGCTCAACTACTTCGCATTTTATTCATAGCTTTTATTTGGTAATGTGAAAATAAATGGAAGGTAACCCCCAATAAACAGCCCCCTTTTCAAGAAGAATACTTCCAAAGACATATGATCTGCTTTCAAAAACTCCTGAGGATAATCCATGCAGTAACTAAAACTGGTAGCCAATTCTCAACAGCAGAAGTTTTCAGTTAATTTATCTGCTTTTTTTCAGTTTGTAGTGTTTGTTTAGCTTGGTTCACACCTCCAGTTTTGAGACAAAATCATAAACCACTGCAGTGGCACAACTGTGGGTGTGATAAACACTGGCAGGAGGTGGGAGGGAGTAGATTAAACAGTGAGATTCCCACCATCCTCAAACACTCTTACCAGAGGAACTGCAACGTGGAACTGTACCCTGTGTCTGGGACTTACCCCTGGTCACACCACACACATGGCCTTCACACAAATCGGTACTGGATTTCTACCTGTTTTCATGAATATGTGAATCATAATATTTCACTTTTCTGATCTACACCAGTAGGAGCATGTATGTGAAGGATGTATGAAAGAATCACACATTGGAAGTCCAGACACAAGGGCTGATGTTGAACTTAGCTTTGTAAACAGTGTGGCTGAATTCCCTTTCAGTTAGATACAATGAGCTGGAAAAGAACCTACCTGACAAAAAAGTAGCCGAGTTGGCTGCAAAGTGTGCTTTGAGTTAAATACACTCTAAATACAGCACACAGATGCATATTTTCCCTCCTCTAAGTAATACGGTTTTACACCATTCTTTTACATATTCCCTACAAAATAAACTTTCCCTATTTCAGGTCAGCTAATCGGTTTTTTTTTTTTTTTTTGTGAACTCTCCCTCTACTCACACCTAGCATAGCTGGAGCATTTCCCACCTTACTGCACATGCAAGTGCTCCTTGCAGCTGCACAATTTCCCTTCTACCTCCTTCACAGGTTCTGCCTTGCTGCATTATTCTTTCTTCCACTGCAATGCCTGGTGTGGAAGCATTGCACCTGTCAGGACTCAGCAAGAATAGCGCTCTATTTTCTTTCTAATGCTATTGTGAAGATAGGGCTTGAGTCAAAAGCTGCTTCTCGTTCACGGACAGAGAGCAGTCTGGTAGCTAAAAAGGGAGAAAAGAAGGGATTGTCAATGGTCTGTGACCAATTAGTCATGAGATGACTTCTCAGCTCCATTTACTTTGCTTGTAGTTACCTCAAATGCAGCGGTGCTCCAGTTGGCAATCAAGTATGACACAGCTGCTCGCTCCCCCTCCTCCTCCGCAGGGGGATGGGGGAGAGAATCGAAAAGAAAGGAAAACTTGTGGGTCAAGATAAACAGTTTACTAGGACAGCAAAGGAAGAGACAATAATACTACTACCATGTATATAACAATAATAGAATATCCAAAACGAACGGTGCACAATTTCTCACCACCTGATGACTGACATAGCCTGTCCCAAACAGCAATCATGGAACAAAACCAAAAGCTATCTCACAATGATCCTGAGTAGCAAGAGAAAGAGCAAGAGCTGCCCACCAGCTCACCCCCACTTATATACTGAGCACAACACCCATGGTATAGAATACTTCCTTTGGCCAGTTTGGGTCAACTGTATTGGTTATACCCCTTCCAGCTTTTTGCACCTGCACCTTAGCAAAACCTGGGAAGCTGCAAAAAGTCCTTGATCTCTTAGCAACAACTAATAATATCAGTGTATTATCAACATTCTTCACGTACCAAATCCCACACTAAATCCAAACCAGAGCAGCTACTGGGAAGAAAATTAGCTCCATCCCAGCTGAAACCAGGACAAGAGGGCAGGAAGCCTTTGAGAGGAGCTTGGCGACTTTGGCGTGCCTGTGAAATGGCATCTTGCAATAACCACGGCTATGATTACAGGACTGCTGCATGCAGTCAGAAACTGAAGTGCAACGTGGAAGGACATTCCTGTCTTTGTAAGAGACACAGAAGGGCAACACAGAGGGGCCATGAGGGTGGGTCGTAGAGTTGGACAACAGAGGAGGGAAAGGGATAAATAAGCGCAGGGCCATCCACACCAACCCCACTATTTATGGCACCCAAGGGAGGCCATCATCAGTGACACCGGCTCACCTGCTGGCAAAGCCTGTAAAGTGAAAAGCATCTGCAGGGCTGTCCCACACTGGTGAGGCCGAAGCTGAAGCCAACCTTTTGGCAGCACACTTGAAAGGAAGCGTGCCCTGTCACAGCAGTACTGCATAGCTCATCAAAGAGGAAGCACAGCGTGGCAGGCTGCTTGTTTGGGGCCTTCCTACGCGAGACTGCTGCCATCACTAGGATAACTGTTAGTCAACAATGCCTGCTGGTTTTATGGTACACAAGATTAGCTTCAGGAGGAGTATGAAGTTCTGCTCTGTTACTGAACCCATGATTTGGGGTGGAAGGCAGATGAGATGGCTAGGTTTCTTGTATTTGTTGTTCAGTGCAAACACTCTCCCTACTCTGTGGATTGCCTTGAGCACCTCTGCAGCAACAACAGACGTGTTCTCTCTCTGGTAATTACCTAGCATCTTTACAACAGAGAAACTGCTCAAATGTTTGTCTTGCAGATCATAAACCAGCTTCACAATTGAATTATCAACTTTGATACTCACTCAATAACAACTGATTTTTTAATGCAAGACTAGGACAGCCCATAGTACAGTTGGGTTCCCTTGAAGCATCTCAAAGTCAAGATAAAGAGCATGATTTCTGCAAAATGCTGTGACACTTCCAATGCTTTATTACACTCAATGGCATGGAAATTAACAGGCCAACTTACCTGTTGATGTACCACTGGCTCTTTACAACTAACATTTTTTTAAAGGTCATCATTTGCCATGGTTAACTGTGCTATTGGGCAAGTATTTTGGTGGCTCTGAAAGCAGAATGCTTTACAACAGAATACAGTTGCACATATCAATATCCCTTTTAGTTGAAAAGTGGATCGGTGTTTTCAGGGTACCATATCAGAAACAATTGTGGTAACATTTCTCGGGCTTCCAATGATTTCTACTGTTAGCTGAATCTAGTAACTTTAATGTCCTTAAAATATTTTGAGTAAACAACATGTGACTGTAATTCTAATTTGTTGACAGGACTTTTTTTTTTTTTAATTACTTAGCCAGAAAATCTTCACTTTCCAAATAGTACTTAGAAATTATCTAAATGCTACTACTCTGTGTCTTTCAAAGAGCATCAATACCAGATGTGTTTACCACACGTTAGGAAACCCTTGCCACGTGCGCTTAGAGCGGTGCTCCCTCCAGTCTGGCTCCAAAGTTAAAGCATCTGAAGTGTAAATTGTGTGTGACACAGCCAAGGAAACCCACTTTACTTTAACCTTGTTAATGGCGAGCCAGATGGAACCGCTGAGGCCACCCATTGTTCAGGTTTGCATTTTTGTGTAATACCATGGTGTAGGTCCATAGGGCCTCATGAATTCCCCTCCTCTGAATATATACTGTGCTGTTAAAGGCACTGAAAGGATCAAGCTCTGCTCTGAGAGCAGCTGGCTTTGTATTTTTTAATGGTTGTTAGCAGCAGCAGCAGGTCCATTCTACTCCCCCATTCTCCCTCTGCCCTTCTTAAAACCTTGATCTGTCGGTTCTTGAGTGAAACCAAACCCTAACTCTGTCCTATGCAGCACGTAATACATTCCCTCAGGTTCATTCCCTGAAATATTCATCAAAAAGTCTCAGATTCTCCCTCCCGTGCAGCCTCCGACCCTGCCCCAGCGGTTCTTCACAATCATGTGAATAACTGTCACCGACTTCATCAACAGTCAAGAAATAATTTTTTTTCCTACCAAATCCAGGTAGCCTGTGCCTGCATAATTTTTGTTACTGATCACGCCTTCTAAAAATTTGTTCAGATTTCCCTCTCTTGACCTTTTCTGTGTCTTAAGATTAAGATGGAAGCAACAGGAGTTTTGAGTTAAGATAGCCCACAGCAGACCCCTCAGTTTGAGAAATAAAGAGAAGTTTGCAAATTGTTACATGCCAAGACCCATCTGTACAGTGCCTGTGATGCAGAAGATAACATCTCACAATGCCTGCGCTGTGATGCAGCAACGTCAGGCATTTGCTGATGAAAAGGTGCAACACACAATGTAACAGAGGTAGTGAAAAACTCACAAGACTACGGCTGGCTGCCTAGTACGCTTCCAGCTGTGGTGTGAGACACCGTAAGGTTGGGAGAGGGGAGTACTGTTCTCCCTGTTTACTTCAGCTGTGGTGCATGCTGTTCTGAACAGGACAAGAGAAGTGCAAAGTCGCCCCTCCAGCCCTTCCTCCCCAATGGGCTTGCCATCAGAAAAGTGAACTGCACCTCATGAAAAGGAGACCACAGCCAGAAGTGACTGAACTGCACCACCGAGCACCAAATAATGTGTCTGCCTCTTTGCGAGAGGACTTGACATACTGGCTCCTGAAGTCAATGGAGTTAGCACAGCCTGTGAATGATATTAGAGGGATGCAGAAAACAATTACAGAAACTACACAGAGGCTTTTGTAACACTGGGGCTGATCAGGTTATTAAAAGGGCTGAGAATTCATAATCAATACTTTAGAGGAAATTCCGTGACCTGTTCAAAGCGTCTTGCTTTTGCAGTGGCCCTGGCAGAGTAAAGAAGGAAATCCCCCTAACCAGTCCTCAGGTCAGTGCCTTTTCTGGCGTAGGAGACATGCTACTCATGGAAATACATTCCTGCCGTTCCTGGCTGGCCTATGGCCCTTCGGGATGAGGAGCCAGCAGGCACTTGAAGCTCAGCAGCGCCGAGTTTGTCGTAGCATGAGCCAGAGTAGGGAACCAAGGACTTGATTGTTTCTTTTCTTTTCTTTGCCCAAGCTGCTTTAGACATCGTCAGGAAGAGCAGCTTCCACTTCCCTATACGCTCTCCAAAAGCAGAAAAATATCAGCAAAACTCCTTCATGGGGTTCCTATAACCTGACATAGAAGCTCTGGGGCAACCATCACTGGCTGCCAAAGAGAATACCGATGAACTGAGGAACCACAGGAAAGACACACTGGCAGGAAAGGCAGGACATGGTAACTTCTACTTTCTCCCCACAGCAAGAAGGTCCGTTTAAATCCTGTCCCTCACTTCTTTATCTTTTACATAAATAGCAAGGTGCAACGTAGGAAAGTTATTTTTAACTTGAACATTTTTTTAATATGGTCATCCTTAAAGGCTGCCTAGATGCTACAAGGTGGCTGTTGTTAAAAACATTTCTAATTCCAAATCACAAATCACAGGGAAGGTTCAAAAACAAGTGAAGCTCTTGGGCTCAGTAAACTATTTTTTACTTATTTCGGAGTTCATTTTAACTGATAATCTCCCCTTCTACAGTGTAGCAGATCCTTTTTGAAGACCAGAGTACCTTTAATACATTTCCATTGTCTAAGAAAACAATCTGGTGAACAAAATACAAATGCTAGGTAAGGTACAATAATAAAGGTAAGGCATGATTTATAACTGATAAACTAGCACTGCACTTCACACACTTATTTCTGATTTTTCCAGGTTTTCTCTATTAGTAGGATGCAAGGCTATCATACATATTTTGAGATCGGACTGGCTTGATTGCTGTTGCCTGCAGTTTTTTTGTCTTTCTTTCATGAGCATGCTTTAGCCCTAAGTCCATAATCCAAAAGCAAAAGACGTTAATAACCCTGGACTGATGTGATGCTTGGTACTTCAGCACCCTAGGATGGAAATTATACGCCCCTCTTCATTTCAGCATGCTAAGCTTCCTTGAAGCTTTGTTTCTTTCAGAGGCAGCTGTTTGCATTTGCATACCTTACCCTGCCTCTCGCCACCAGAGTTCAAATCACATGTGTATCAGCTAGAAAAAACAGCTGCAAAATTATTTTTCCTATGAAGTCTTGTAGGATGAATTAGTTCAGCTGATAACTTTCCTCTGATGATGATGACAACAAGAAAACATGAAGCTGTCTTATAGAAAGGGAAGTAATCAATAAATTAGGACTTCAGCTGCCAATATCACACTCTTTGTCCAAAAGGAACACTGAATAACATTAATATCACTGTAGAGCTTTATAATGAGTTATTTTTTCAAAAGGGATTTGGTTTGGTTTTTGGTTTTGTTGTTTTTTTTTTTAAGGTACTTGTTTCACTTTTCTGGTAACTGAGGGTAATTGAAAGATTTGCAATAAAAACTAGTTTGCTGTCTCAACATAGCAAATTAGCAATTTAAAACATACTTTAATACTTGATCAGTACTTATGAATGCTTTGAAAACTCACTGATTCCTAGGCAAAGACTGGGAAAACACGCGTGTTTGGAAATACCAGGGAATATACACTTTCCTTTTTCGGAAGCTTGGAAAAAACAGCATTGAATGGATTATATACTGAGTTTCAAAATGTTACTGACACTTACATGTACTTTTCAGCATTACAGTACTACTAGCTTTAAGTGCTGATTGTACATAATCCTTTCTTTCTATTCAGTGAGAAAATTTCCTTTGAGGAACAGTCATTAAGAAACATGAAATATTAACTTCTTGTGTATTACATACAAACACTCTGTAATTAATGCATATGGCAAAACTACACCTAAAGAATATGGTTCCTGCTACTGTGTGTGAAATTTAGGTTATTTTTTTTTCCTTGTTGTGAAGAAGGCAGGTTATCATTTTAGTACATTTAAGTTCCAAAGTAAAACTCTGAAACTGTAACATACTTAAGATAATATAATTGATGTGAAACAGCAGAACACCACAATAGGAAATGCTAGCTTTCTTCAATTGTCTTCACATCATTCATAACAGTTCAAACTAATGCAACAGAAGCAGAAAAAAAAAACTAAACAGATTGCTTAGAGGAAGCTGGTGGGGAAGGAAGAACTGTGATTACACCACATGCTGCACTCCTCCAAGCCTACCGCTTGCATTTTACAAGTTTTGAGGAGCAGCTGCTGAAAGGCAGGAAGGGAACTGAGAAATGACCACGGCATATGCACTGCTCTGCCATACTGAAACGCCAAACTAGAAGTTAATAGTGAATTGAGCCTGATCACTGCAGCTGTTAAAGTTTGCTCTTCAGCCTCACAGGGATGTCAGGCACAGAGCTGAGGAATGCTTCTCACCTTTCCAGTCAGTCGTCGACTTCCTGGTACAGTACAATTTAATAGAAAAGCTAACAGTGCGGTGGCACCAAAACATCTAAAATAAGTAGGATTTTCTTTTCTCATCCTGTTTTCTTTCCCTGGCCAGGAAAACCACAAGCTGCACAGACCATCGTTCTTGCGAGGAACTGGTGTGCAGCGGGATCTAGTACTTCAGATCTGCATGGCAGTCCAACAAGGGAAGCTTGAATAGAAAAGCTCCCCACACCCTCTGTGGGGTCTTGCCAACGCCTGTTTACACCTCTGGCCTTTTGGAGACCAAATCCAACTCCCTGCTGGGTTTTGTGCTCCTGATGCTTTCCTCCAGTGAATCCTGCCAGCTCTTAAATCACCACTTGCCACCAATGAGGGCAGACCTTACATCGCTTCTACTACAGGGACCACAAAGCCACTACCAGGTTGTGAGCAGAGAACACAACATGCTTCATGCCAAGCTGCCCATAGGGTTTCATACTCCAGATAAACTCACCAAAAAAGCAGAGCTGTTATCAAGAGGCATCCCCTGCTCTGCCACCACCCTATTCGTTTGCTCCTCTATACCTTTTTTTTTTCCCCAAGATTAGTTTCTCTCAGTTACGCTCCCTGAACTGGTTCTCTGTGGGATTAGATCAGCACCAGCGACCCTACGGGGAGAGGACCACAACACTGGCTGGGGGTGCAGGGGGGCCATGGCAGCCGGCCTGCCCCCGGTAATGTGAAACTGCACCCTCGCAGAGACTTGGCTTACAGAGTCAGGGGCAGCATCCATTTCTTTTAAAGTTACAGTTCCCCTACAGGAAAAAATAACAAACAGGCAATTCAATCTGTTAATGCTGTCCAGTACCTGTGAGATTTCTTCAGTTTGTACAGCACAGTGCAGAAAAATCAACAAAAAAGTTGCTTTATAGTATAGTATGCTTTATACTTAAAACTATTGCAGCATCGCTTTCTGAAATTTATAGCATTTTCAACTTATTAGTGTCTAACAAGGAAAAACACCCTGAAAGGCATAATTTGTCAGCCACCAAAAAAAAAAGAAACCCAACCAAAAAAACAAACCAAAAAACCACTCCAGCTAGATTGTGAAGCACAGCCGTCCAAGTCTTTGGCTGAAGAGTTTTGCAACAATTGTTGGGGAGAGTTTTGGCAAGCCCGGACCAGATGTAGCTGCACACTAGCTATGTGTCCCCAGGGGATGTCAGCGTGTGAAGAAGTGTCCCAAGACCCTGCTATGTATTAATGGACACAGGCATGAGACACAGAACCAGGCACTGGATCTTTATGCTCTTGGTATTTGCCATATATGATTTACAAGCACATACAAAGGAAAAGAAAAATCTCAGGATGTTCAATGTCTACATTGACAATAACCTAAATGTATACATTTACTGCATGTTTAAGAACACTATTATCAACACAAGAAATTTTAAGTTAACCCCCAAATCTGAAGGAATCTGTCTTGAACTCCCCCTGAGAAAGAGTATGGCCTGGGGTTGGGCCAAGGTCATCTCTGTACTTTCCCCATCTGCTGAGGGGTACATACCATCCAATTGCACTTGGCAGGGGAACGATGACCTGATCAGACTGCAGACTTCATCTTTCTTCCAGAGAGGTTCTTTTCCTCTGTAGAAAGAGACTGCAGCATATGCAGAATTAAATTATTGGCAGACTCTGCCAAAGAGGTCTCTAGGGCTGCATCTATTACAGCATCCTCAGGAGAACTCTCCTGGCAATACTGCTTGACCATCTCAGCGGTCTCAGCCCGTGGGTGTGTTTGGCAGTGTCACAAGTGCTGCCTGTCTGAAATACCAAGAGGGAACCTCAAAAGTGCCTGTGCTTTTACAGCGAGCGCTGTGCAGCCCACCCGAGCCTGCTCATCCACATCCCACATGGCAGCAGCTGAACCCCTACCTCCAGGCCACATACTTGGCCTCCTTCCTCAAATAAACTGTGCACATCCAGGGAAAACCAGCCCTCCCGCTCCCCAGGGCTACACACCAGGCACAGCACACCTACAGGGAGCCTGGCACTCAGCGCCAAGCCATTCCCCTGCCAGACTCAGTGCAACTTCAGTGCAACCACAGCTGTGGCACGCATCTTCATGTGTGCTGACTTTCACAGATCATGCACACCCTACGCACGCTCGTACAGAGTGCCTGGGGCCCCTGGGTGGCTACAACAGGGTGTAGGCACCCAGCCTGCGCTGGCAGAGAGCTGTTTCCCAGCCGGCGAGCGCCCTGGCTGGTCAGGCACCCTGGACCACGAGTGCAAAGCACACAGCTACAACCTGTGCTGTTCTCCGTCTCTTGGTCAGCTTGTGGCTGACCCACGTTTGGAACTCCACTTCCTCTGAATCATGTGAAATATGCAAGTTAAAATAAGCTTTTCTAAATATTCCTCACCTTTTCTGGGGGAAAATAGGGGCAAAAGGAAGGTGAGCGCTACAGCCTGCCTGATTTGGGACAGAAGTATGCTGAAGATCTGTCTGCAGGCACTGGAAGTCATCAGTCCACAGAAAGCATCAGGAGGAGCCCTGCCTCCATGTGCCACGGAGAGGTGAGTGCTGCCCACCCACCACTTCTCTTTCATCCAGTCAGCCCCAGACCCACAAACTACCTAGTTCATATGTAGCGACCTCTTTTACCCCATTTCCTCCTCACCTCCAGTTCTTCACACCTCCACCTTCACCTCCATCCCGATTCTGCTCTGCACACTGAGCTTTTACATACTGATATGCATGAACCATTTCAGAGGTCACAACTGGCAACTTAATTAAAAAAAAAAAAAAGGGATTTTTAAACTGACAAACTTGAACTATCATTTAATAAAGCAGTGTCTTTAAAAAAAAAAAAAAACCAAAACCACAAGCCAGATTTGTTTCAAGTCTTTACGTATAACCTGTCCCTGTAGAATCTTTTATTTTTTAACTAAATGAGAATCTGCTTTAAGAAAACAATTCCAAGTTAAATGAGAATGGATTTATATGCCACACAGAAACTGTAGTCCTCTGCAGTGTAACAAAATATGCAAGTTTAAGCAAATTTACCACCTGCTATCATAGAAAGGGAACATGGTGGTATCTCATTATAGCAGCTGGGTGTTTCCACTACAGTGACACAGTCTCAACCATAATCTGTAATTCAATAATTATTTTCAAGTTTGTGAAAACTCTCAACTGATTTTCTTACATAGGCAAAACCGTAGATGTGAAAAACACATGTCGTGAGATCATTACTTCTGTTGTTACCTGGCCTAACGAGAGCAAGCTAGCACAGCTATATTGGTATAGCTTTATTTTGTCTCGTATCTCATACTGCAAAAGGGGAAAAACGTAAAGGAATGCACTCTAGGATGCACCAGCAAGGAGAAGCAGGAAAAAAGGAGTACATGTTGTGGCCATGCTGACTACACAGACATAGACTGAGGACTGTTGCCTGGTTAGAGGAAGATGTCCTACTAATGCCACACATGCAGCGTCTTTTAGAAGAAGCCAGTCGTGCAGCGTCTTAGCTACCAGTGACTGCAATGAACTAAATTGGGTTAGAAAGCCAGGATCCTCCACATTCCACAGCACCACTTTGTTACATGACCTGCACCAAGCTCACCTGCTGAAGCCTGGAATAGAAAGGGAGCGTCACCGTCAGCATAAGAAAGAAGCACTAACCAGTTCCTATCAGTTTTACCTTGCAACTACAAAACCGACGTTTTTAAAATGATGAGGTCATCAACAAGTACATCTTATTCTGAACTGATCTCTTATTAAGTCAGCTTCCTTTTGATACCCACTTTCTTTAATGCAGCCGAGGCAACCTTCCATAAACCTATTGTGAACGCGTATATAACACATAGGTATACAACAGATTTAATACATTTTTTTGGCTCTTCACAGTTGAAGTCAATCTTCTATAACATGCATCTTGACATTAGTGTAAAGACTATTATTATTCTGCCAAATTCAAAAGCTTTCAAATTTGACTAATTCATATTTTATGCAAGAATTAAGCAAGAAAAAGTGGGTCATTAAGAAAAATGAGATGTAACAACTTAGATATATTATGATATACTTCTAAAGATTTTATGGATAGTTATAACCTGAAGTATATAATAGACATTCACATTCACCTGGAAGTTAGGAACAACTATAACTACTACTTACAAAGAAAACCAACATGCCTCTTTGCTGGCTTCTCACTCAAATTAGCAGCTAGAAGCAGATGAGGAACACAAAAAGCGATAGTCCCTTCAACAAAAACGGCCACCAATACTCCAGATTTCTGAAACTCTCTGAACTCGACTGCATTACTACAAAAGGTATTTTCTGAGGAGTTTTTATTTTGAAAAGGAGGGGGGGCAGTGCAAGCTAAACCCTAGAAAGCAAAGCAGAAGAAATAATCTCTTTATGGCAGTTCGTGGCAAGGAAGTGACTTGGTTGAGGCAAATTACAGAGCCCATTTGGAGGCACTGATTCCAAGAGCACTGGAGGCTGCAGTTAGAAATCTGGCACAGCTGCACTGGCCGAAATTTCAACCTTCACAAGCACATAAGCCTGAAAATACTATTTACAGTAATTCTAATCAGTTTTGTCTAGCTCTGCAGCAATTTTTTGTTCTTTTGTGAAAAGAATATGTGAGGGAACTGAGGATATATTCTCTACTTATTTCTCACACAGATCAAACAAAACAAAGCAGAGTTTCATAATAAAAAGTCAAATATAGTTTCTAAGTTATTAAAAAATTGTATTATAACTTCTTTGAGTTTTGAATTACCCCTTCCGCAAACTGAGCAAGCAGTCTACTCTGCCCTGCAAGCTACTGCACACAAAACCTGGAGGCAGTTCTCAGCACATCTAGAACGAAGGCAATGGTAAGGATGTTGAAGTTTTTCAACTAAAGGATGAAAAACCTCCAGCCCCCTACTCTTCACTAGAGTAGTTTTCCATCTGTAGACCTTAGGTATCTATAGACTACTTTTAAAAGGTAGGAAAAAGATAGTTAAGAAAAGCAGGCTTGTGGACAGGATGTTTGAATCACGAAACATCACAAAACAAGAGGATACACACAGTCTTCCAGACTAAAAAATGCGTGTCTATCACTGCTCTCTAATAATTCAAATAGCCAGGAATCACAATTACTGTTGTAATTAAAAACAGCAGTGATTTTAGGTATTGTATGGACTAAGAAGAAAACCAGTTCTGCCTTGAAGAGTTTACTCTTAAAACAGACAGAACAGAGGGAAGGCATAGAAAGCGCTTAGGCAAACAAGAAAGTTATCTTAAGTCATGCCAGCCACACTGTCTTTTGTAGTTACTTTTTTCTTTATTAATTAACAAATCCTCTGTTCCTTCACAGTGATTCACGTGTTCTCACAAGTGGGTAACCAAAGCTACTCTGTAAAACAGAACTAGCTCTCCACCCATCAATCCTACCACTTTATTTAACTAGAGAGGGTTGACTAGCAAGAATCACAAAATGGCTGATCAGAAGCTACCCCATTTTATCTCAACAATTCAAATGGGGAAGATATCTCCAAGATACAACAAGCATCAGGGTTGGTCTTGCCCCTGCAAACGCTGCCTGTTTCCCCTACTCCTGTGGTACTGCTGGGGACGTGGGCCACAGCTGGTGGTGGCAGTGCCACTGCGGATGCAGGGCACAGCCCGCCATGGCAGCGGGCCACGGCAGCCCTTGCAGCTGGGAGAGTTTCTCCAGCCACCCCAGTGAAACAGCAGGAAGGAAATAAAGCGGTGGCTGCGTCCGTGGGAACGTTCCATGGGCTGCTGCAATCCACAACAGCTACTCCTGCTTTCCCTTCTTTTCCTTCCACGAAGGAGAAAGAAACGATGGTGATCATTTTGCTCAATTTCCTCTCAGGTGTAAGTCAGGGGTAAAAGCTGCAAAAGCGAGGTTTTAGCCTTTAGAGCAATAGTTTAGGAAGTTATAAGCTTGCAAGGGGGTTTAAATCTCCTATCCTCCACTATCAAAAGAACAATAAGAATGTGTGGAGGTTAGACTGAGGCTTACAGACAGCCATCTGCTTGAGTTTAGCTGTATTTTACAGAACTTTAATTAGTAGCCATACCTATAGGAGAAGTACCAGAATCCATACACTGTTAGAGCCTGAGCTATCAGATACCCATGACTGTTCATTTTCCTCCCTGCTTGGTGGGTTTGCACACTTAAACACTAGTCTGGCTTTGGCATGTGATACTGAAACTATTTTTATTTGCACTTTAAACAAGCAAGACGAATATGTGATCGCTTACACAAATCCTTGAACTCGCGTAATTTTCAGATGTAGAAAGGTGTCTTTTTCTACGTAACATCACCTTTGAAATAAATTGTACAGATGAAAGAGGAAGTCCTCATTCTTCTAAAAACACATACTAATGAATTTCAAAGTATGACAGACAAGAACAGACAGACAATGCTGTTTTCTTTTAAATCAATTTATAATCTATGAAAGAACATTCCTTGGTGACAAGTTTGCATTGGAAAGGTATTCACATATGAAAAGCTGTAACAAAAAGAGATGCTTACAAATGTTTTTAAGCATCATAGTCAGGATGTTAAAATTTCCCATGTACTGAGAGCACCTGCATTCATTCTCCCACGAAAGCAAGGGGTCTTCTTGCAGACCACAAGCAAGATTCAGGTTCCACAACACTTACTATTGGTGTTTGCAAGAAATATAGCTAATTAAGTACATATAGGCTATATGACCACATCTTGAATTATTACCCTAAAAAATGCCGCACAAAAGCATTTAGTATACAAAATACATAGCGCTTTTATACTTAACAGGCATTATGTTTCTCCAATAAAAAAAAATTCTTCAGTGTTAATTTCTTCAAATAATATAAATTGCTTGCATCAACAAACACAGTACAATTAGCTTGTTACCCTTAAACTGAGTTTAAAATAAGCAAATTGTTTGATGACTTTGATGTTTTCCACCCAAAATGTGCTGGCTAATTTTTCCATTCCAGTTCCCATTCCAATCTTTTAACTGCCTTAATCTCCTGCCCTCAGATGTTGACCTCCTAAGAACAGAGGTCATAGGTTAGCATAGACAGACCTCAAAAGATCTGGACTACCAATTCATGCCTGAAAGATTTCTCTTCCACAAAAGAACCACTAAAAAAGCAAATTCCAAAATCCAGCTCCACAGGCTGCATAAAATATAAACTTGTTGATATGTTACGTTCATAAATACTCTAAAAAGATTGAATCTAAACAGTATGAGTTAATTTCTGTAGGATACAAAAATAAGTAAAACCAATGGCACTGACACAGAATAATGACTGCACTTCAAAGATAAAAAAGGAAAGCTCTAGAGAGGAGAGAATTAAAAGTTGGTATCTTTAACCACAGATACCTATGTTTTAAATGTTTCTCATCTCTACATTTGAAAGCAGCATTTTTTCCACATCAGGCATTTTAAAACACAATTTGTTTTATTCTAACTAACTAATTAGCTAACTCAGAAAATACAAATTCTACTGATTATTAGTGAGACTACTACCTCATTTTCTTGCCATAATCAGCCATACAACAGATTCCTTGCTGCTTGCTTGGTCAATGAGCACACAGTTCTAATTAAAAAAATGCCAGATGTTTCTTTTCTATGCATAAACGAAATGTATAGATTGTAAAGGAGAAAGATAACCTCATGAGGCTCCAGTGAGTTAGAAATACAGAGATAACAAGAATGAACCATTTGATAAAATTATTTCTGGGCTCTAAGTGAAATTTGTACATTACACAATGTACATAAGGACAAAAATTCTAAAAGTGAAGTGATTAATGATACTCCCACATTTAATAACATAAAATCCCATTGAACTATTTAACAAAAAGGAAATTAAAACATTCTGTGGGGTTTTTTTTGACTTATAAAACTACAGTGCTTCACACATTTTAAGTAATTATTATGAGGAGATGTAGGCACATATCCCTAGCATTAATTACGTGAACAGCTAACCATGATTCTCCAAAAATATATCAAAGCACAAAAAACATGGAAAACCAAGCCTGTACAATAGGAATTTAACAATTTTTCATATACTTATTAGAAAGAAGTTATTTACAACTAACTCAGGAAAAAGAATGTAAATAAAATTAAATATTTTTAAAAAGTAAACAAATAGGTTTTTCCTTACATCTGAGCTAGATACAATTCTAATCCTTCTGCCAACTACTGATGTTTCTCTCCCATTGATGGAAGAAGCAACATTGCACAATTTTACGGAACAACTCATCTCGTTATGCAGACACAGACTGACACACACATACCATTGTTTTGTTTTACATTATTAGTTTAGCACAACAAAAAGACAGAGTTACTAATTTAAAACACTACTAAATCTGAGGCTGAATTTGAAAAATTGAACTATTTTGGCTTTTTGTATTGGTCAAAAGATATCCATTCATCATTGAGGAAATCAAAGCGTTCTGGTTAAACTTTGACGCAAAGGCTGTTGCAACATTAATTGCAGACAATGAAATAAGAGCAGTCTGTGGTTTGCCATTGTTTTCAGAGCTGTCTGAAGCAAATTAAATGCTCAGCATTTAAACTGTCCAACAGCTAAAAGAGTAAAATTCCAAGTACCTTCTAAGCTACAGAAAGCCATTCAGCACAAGACCAGCGCAATTTAAATCAATTTTTGTACTTTCAACTATTCATTGTAAAAGCTCTAGTGCCAGGAGACTCAACACCAATATGATTATAAATGAATGGAGATCAAAGAAAAGAAATTGTTTCACTCACTCCCATATTTCATAGTGACCCTTCACAACTCTTTCCTCCTTAACTGTTCCACGGGTCTGTTGCTGAGCAAACCCAGCTCCCTCTACTCCATCAATAACGCCGGACTCCGCTCGCTATCCGTCCAGCTCAGCCACAGCCACCTTTGTTCTCTCTTGCACACGTACATGCAATTTCTTCAGCGAAACCAGTCCCTTCATCCTCATCCTACAATGTCACAGTACAGTTTCAGAGAAAAACCAGCCCAAATCCCCAAGCCTAGCTGCTAGTCAGAAGAAGAGTCAGGCTAATTTCTACCCATTACCTACAAATTCAGCATTAAAAAAAGAAGGGAACAATTCACACTGCAGTAACAATCCGTGAACTGCATGATGCCATGTGAGCTCTCCTACACGGTCTTTTCTCATCTGTTGCACGAAATACAAGACAAGTTATTGAACAATTCTTCTTTCACCTACTCTATTCAATGCTTGGACTCACCACTAAATTCACCTAAATCTTGAGCACAATACAGAAGCACTGATTTGTTTGGGGCTCTCACTAAGATATCTTCATGTATTACAAATATTAATTACTTTGCAATAGCTGTAGGAAATCATGTGGTTTAATTGGTGTCAAGGAAATGCAGAGGATTCAGGAGCACAAGGAAAAAAGCCAAAGTTGTTTTCCAGAGGAGCCTTATTCTAGGTGTCCAATTTGAAATATTAGAGCCCAAGAGCACTTTATATCTTATGGTACCCGATATGCTTAGGGCAAAGCTCAAACTGAGCAACTGTTACAGCTGGGAGCATTTGCTGGTTCTGCAAAACAAACTCCAGATGTGTCACGTTTGTCACCTGGTAAAGGAGGAACACAGAATAAGCAGACTCCTGCAAAAAGTCTCATTTCAGATCAACCTTGCCAGATCTGCTGGAATCGCCTCAGTCTTTGCAGGGCTGCAAAGCAGGAGCTTACATCCCACCTACACTTCAGCTCCTCGTGCGTCAGCTCTTAACTCGCAGCAATCTTTCAAAATGGGGGAAAAACTGATTCAATCCCCGTTTGTGCCTGAGGGGACTCAGGCTCCTCTGCACTCCCTGAAGAATGCCAGAACTACCAGCTTTGAGGTGATCATTTGGAGACTGGGGAAACTCTGTACGTCTCATATTGACACCATTTTCCATGGTCCATCCTGCCCTCCCCAAGCCCTTCTTTTCCCTCTCCTTCCTGATCTCCCCCGTTTGTGTTTTCATATTCCTGCTCCTTCCTAATCTTCTCCCTATCCATTGTCCTTGAAATACCTTCCTGTCACCCTGCCTGAAGGATCATGGATATTACAGGTGTGTTTCTATTGAGCTCCACTGTCTCTTCTCTGAACAGCTTCCCATAACCAGAAGCAGCAACTGCAAAGTCCCACTCAGTCCTGCTACTCCTAGACGGAGGATGCCACATCGCTGTGTAGGGGTAGCTTAAACGACTACTTTTTTTCAAAAATAAACCTACCTTTCCCGGTGGAAATACATACTTAAACCCACGATTTCTTTCAGGACATAGCCTGTGTCTTATTACCTGCTTGAGAAGTGCTCTAGCACACTGTAGGTGCACTTGGTGTGGGGTGCGCACAGCGGGAACAGCAGTCGCGCGCCTGCACCACCACCACCACCGAGATGACTACCTCCGTGACGCATTCCTCTTATATAATGAGCTGCTGAGCCTCTTGACAAAATAAGATATTGAAGTAAATTCTCATTTTTAAATGATTCATATTTAAGTAGGTTTGATCTTTAAGTGTCAAGGACAGAAACATGAAGCCACAGCTAACAAAAGAAACAGCTGTAGCGATTTGGAATTGTATTGCTGCACAGACTTTTATTAATTTGAAGTTAAAGGGCTCTAGAACTTTTATTCCTTCTGAAGAGCTTCAGATTCATCAACAGTTGTAAATCAAAGGCAATGTTTTGGGAATATTTGATTTAGCAGCCATGCCGTAACTCTGTTTTCTCCAGCTTTCAAGTTCTTGGTATCTTTTTCAACAAGCCAAAATATATGGCAAATTTTTCCATCATCTGGAATCACCATTATAATCTTTCCTTAGTGTTATATATTTATTACGTGCTTTGAGTACGTTTGCTAGGTGATGCTGGAGTGCAACACATCAAGAAAAGCAAGGAAAAGGGATTTGGGGTTTAAGTATTCACACTAATATTTTTGTAGTAAAACAGAGCACAGACTGTATGGATCTTTTTGAAAAACAGTTTGTCCTGCGAGCAGTACCGTTCCCAGTTCATTGATAGCTATGGTGCGTCACATGAGTAAAAAGCAGCACAGTCTGAGGTCAGGGTCAACATCAACTTAAAAAGAAATTTCCACAATCAGGGAAATATTTTCAAATAATACCCTCTTCCCCATTAGTTTCAAAGCATAGGCTTAAGTATTTACTGAGTTGCGCCCTGAAAATGTATGCACTTTTTTGTTTATTCTTGTCTACTTTAAAGTAGTATATTAGTAAGAAATTAAATAGCGAGAGAGAAAATTGAATTAAGGAAGAAGATGCCAGTTACATTAGGGAGAGTTTTAGAAACAGAAATGATGTTTTATAAGTTATTTACTGAAATGCTTTTAACATATACTCTACTGAAGTTATGCATAATGTCTGATAAATTGAACAACGTTTTCAATTGTTTCTTTTCCAAATTCCTTCAGATATAGGGAATCATTACTACAGGTAAGACTCCAGCGTGATCATTAGACATATCAGTACCTCACAGCAAAGGCCTGAACATGTGCTGGTACCTTACTGCAAATGAGAGCTCATCCCTTGATGAAAGAGGATGAAATACTCAGAAAACACAAAGCCTGAGAAGACATCTGATTAAAGAAAAATATTCTGCATTCTGAAAACAGCGTATGTACTTAAGAAATCCATCTGCTGTGCAGGGACAGCTTTACTCTGTCAGTCTTATGAGGCTGCATAAAAACAACACCTTCCTACTCACTTCATTTGTTCCTTGTACATTTTCAAAATTCTGTCTACTTACTTTAGCATCAAATTTTGATTTTCTCATTATAAACACTATGAAAAATTTGGATCCTATCACTTCTTAACTGTACATGCATACAAACAGACACCAAAGACAACTTTATTCAGGCTCTACTCTGTTCTTAATACAAGCTTGCAACGAAGAAGATTAGGCTTGGATAACAGTGGTATCATCACCACCAGGTTCCCAGCCCTTACTTTAGCACAGAAATTTGCATTCACTTGAAGCACGTGAATAGCCCTAGTAGAAGGCATATCTGATGGAAAGGAAGCATATATTTTTGTGGGTTTCGTTGATCTGTATGCTTAAGTGCAAACCCCAATTCCCACCTGCACCCAAGTGAGCAGACTGAAACACCGCGTGGTCATGCAAGTTCACCAGCAACGCGGGATCTGGAAAGAGCCCTTACTTTCAAGTTATCTTGTGAAGAACTGGGTAGTTGAATTGTGTGAAATCAGAAAACGGCCTTTCAAATGAGCGAGGAATTCCTGTATATCACCCAGCATACTACAGCGTGCCTGAGTACCCCGAAAGAACTCTAACTGATCTTGCTCTCAAAAGCAGTGAAGCCAATATGGGATCAAATAAAGCTTTGTAGCCTGCAACTAACTACAGGCACTTGGTTTTGCAAATTAAACGATGCTCTCTATATTTGAAATTTGGAATAGGATTTCCTATGCATCTTCTGAAAGACAAACCCTCTTATTCTAGTATTACACATACTGTTATGCGGAACTGTAACAATTCCTACACCTAGCTCAAACATTCCAGTACTAACCTGTCAGCTGCATCCTGGCTCCCGACTGTTTGAGCCATGGAAGTAGGCAGGAAGGGAAAGCCATTATCTTTTGAGGAAGGCAATTCCCAATGCTGAGTGCTGGATCTGGGAGCAGAAGCTATACTAGCCACAGCCTACTGTCTTCTGAAAGGCAAGGCTTTCCTGCTTATGCTCTCACTCTGGGGCACTTACTCTGCCAGGTGTAGAGCTATGGTATTTCCAGAAGACTGAAGTTTAGCTACACTCTAGGCTGGAGATGAAATCATGCCAACTAGTGCATAATCCACAGATACGAGGTGCTACACACACTAGTCAGTGGCAGTTGTTTCGTCTTTCCTCCTTTAAGCCACCTTCCTTTCATCTTTTGGTGAAGAAAATACATGGGGTCTTGAAGATCTGATTCCGTTCTCATCAGGCTGGACGAACCAAGTCCTGGAAGCACACCATGTGTTTGGTATGCAGGAAGGCTGTGGCTCCTTAAACACAGATGGATGATGTAGATTTTAACAAGGGCCGTCTAATGAATATATGCAGTAACACTTTTCAGAGGCTTCTAACTTAAACTTGGAGGCGTCTGCACACAGACGAGGGAAGATTAACCCCCTGCCCTAGGGATCCATCTCCAAGTCAGCTTTCAAGCCTCTGATCACCATCTTGCTGGCTATTTTTAAAAGTTACCTGTTTTTTAACCCTATTAATAAAGCCCTCTGGTTTTATCCCACTCTTGGAAAAATCTGAACTGTTGCTAAACCTTCCAAAAAGTTGTCAGCATGAAATAAAGAGCAAGTACAAAAAAAAAAAAAAACAAAACAAAACAAAAAAACAAAAAAAAAACACCAAAAAACAAACCCAAACCATAAACCATTTGTCCTTAATGATTGCAGTCCAGCAAAAACATAACCTTCTTACAGTACTGGAGTAGTGCAAAGCTCTCAGGCTTTTGGTTTTTGCCTTTAAAAAAATAAAAAAAAATCTAGCAATGTTCTGCTGCTCCTGTTATGAGCATCTCATACTAGTTTAGTGGCTCATTTATGGCACAGTCAGCAAATACCAATAACAAGATCATGTAACAAACCACATCTCAGACTGGTGTTTATCCCCCTTTCTAGCTTATTCTCTAAGTGTGCAAATTATTAACTACATAAAACTGCACAAATGATCTCAAATTTTGCTTAACGATTCAAGAAGTTGCGTCCAGCAACTCCAGTACTTAACACATCATCTCATTGTCTTTTTCAGATTAGGTGTTGATACTGAAGAAATGCCTAAACCACTAATTGCCAGAGTTGGAAAGCTGTATTTCCCTATTTCTTACAGTCTCTCCTTAAATACACACTCCTGTTGGAAAGAGTATAGTAGGCCAGAGGGACCTGATTTCACATGGCGGTCTTCATGTAAGAACAAAGGTGGACTTTGCAGTCTGTAAGCCTAAGAGGGGTTTCAAACATCACTGGAAAGAGGAACTAAACACCCAAAAGAATCACTGTGAAGCAGGGAAAACAGCCAAGAAAAGCCCTACACTTGAAAAATAGGAAAAGCAAGAATGAAAACTGAAAAGAAACAAACTCTTACCATCTAAAACTAGGTGAAGGAGAGTCATGGAGGAGGGGTTCACATTTTAGTCTCTGGAACACCACCCTTGATTAAGGACCTTTTGCAAGGCTGTTTTAAGAAATCTGTGTCAAAGCAATTTCTGCATTACTTCTGTGCCAGCTTCCTCTTTAGAAAACGGCAGAACTGTGAACACAATCTACCTCAGAGAGGAACAGGAAAATTCAAGCCTTTGACAGGGATGTGCTGACACCATTTTGTGCCAAAGGCTACAACTCCCTGAACTTTTCAGCTGTTTCTCTGGATGGCTGGGTGCTCTTGCTTTGCCTGCCCCCCGTTTTGCCCCGGTGCTGTTCAGGACCTGCCCCAAGCGGGTCCCTGGGGCTGGCCAAGGGCAGGAGTGGATGTGCCCCCTGCATCGCAGCTGTGTCTGGTGACCACCACTATGTCCTTGCCTCTCAGCTCTCAGGCAAAGGGACTTTGATAGACTTTCCCATCCACCTTGGCCCCACCTGTCTGTTAAGCAGGGCTTTTGGAGCTTCTCCCATTTTGGTACTGGTTCATGGCTCTCATTCCCAGCCCATACCATTCCCATTATTCATGTCTCTTACAAAAATCTGCTCAGCTCAAGCCATACGAGGCTTTTCTATGAAAATTAAATTATACAATTGAGCATGATCGAGTCAGTAGAGATGGAACTTCTATAATCTCATGTTTGAAGTGACTCTGTATCATGTAACTTTGCTGTCCTAAACTAGCTTTCCTAGTCCTGTTAACTCCAATCTAAAGGTCCTCCACAGCACTCCACCATGCCGTCATCTCTGCCTGCGTCGCACTGGTTTAGTGGCTGTTTGTGCAGATCACGAGCTTTTAAAGAAAACTTGTAAGACTTTCTTCTTATAGTCTGACTTCAGATCATCCGCAGAATGCCTTCAGGTATTAAATCTGTTTTCTGTCTGACTCAGACACAAACTAATTTTAAGTGACAGTTCATCAGAGAAGTATTATATTATTTAATTACAGTCCCCCCTTCCTTAAGTGGTTCTATTTCCACCCAATTGGTGGGTTAGAAGTATGCTTCTCTTAATTTGAAAATTATGCTTTTAGTCACGTCCAAGAGTTACCGGCAAATACCATTTATTACATCTCAACACAAAACCACTTCTTTTCTAGTTGTCTCTCCTTCATAGATGTCTACATTGGAAAAAGGTTTTGAAGCGTTACATTGATGCTACAGTGCCCATTACTGTTTAGCCAACCGAGCTAGAAATACACAGCTATTTCCCCAGCCATATTCCCAGAACATAATTCAGCATCACCGTTTATCCACTGACAATGCTTTGTTAAGCTCCCTCATTTCCAGCAGCTCCCAACTCCCTCCCTCACAGTTTTATTTGCAGGGCTGTGCTATAAACCAAGTCAGAGAAATGTTTCACGTCAAACCCCAAAATCTCACAACATACTGCTTATTTATTACATGTTTAAATCCAAACCACTTACTGACACAGGTCACCCATGCTAGAAAGCTTCCCTGCCACAAGTGTGATGTTAGCGGAGGGTAGCATAGGACTGAAACGTCATAAATTAGAACAGGAAGATGGAGCTATACCCTTAATTATTTCCTCTGTGTCCCTTCCTTTTTGCTTTATTTCATTGCTTACAATTTGGTGTAAATATTTCAAAATCAAAAAAGAAAAAAGTTATCATCCTCCCCATGCCCCTGAAAAGCTCTACGTGGAGCAAGTGCCAAGCTGACCAGATACACCACTACAGACATTGCTGAAAAAGTATCCAACGTTGAGTTCCTACAAAGAGTATTTACAGATACTGGATAATACCACTAGGTCCCAAAGATAACTCTAGCTTCTAGTCCTCTTGAGCACCATGCATCTTTTTTGTTAATATTGCGCCAAAGGTCTGTGGGTCAAATGTATTTAGATACATACTGCACTAAAGAGTATTTTCCCAGCTATATAAATTTATAAAAATAATCTTAAATAAAAAATTACAACTGATAAAATGGTCCTTTACCTAGTTTCATTTTAGATCACATACAAACACTTTTTAAAGAAAAACAAAGTGTATTTGTTTGCCTTTCTCCCTTTTCCCTCCTCCAAACCTTATTCTGAGGTTCTGATTTCATTTATTCTACTCTATATCAAGATTTCACAGACTTGTCTACAAGTTACTGAGCAGGTGATTTAGGTGTGAACTCAGAGTACATTATCTTTTCTGCATCAGCTCCCTGCGGTCATTCCTAGAGAGCAGCATAGCATACTTTTGTGTCAGTTCACTGACAAAGTTAAGCAAAACACATGGTGTTTGGCATGTGTTAAGAGCTCCTACGAAGGGAGCCACAACCTGCTGCAGTGTGATGTGCTGCAAAATAATCCCCTGGCTTACTTAGGTAGAGACCAGCCCCAAGAGCTGCCATTCTGCACCTTGCCATAAAACACATCTGAACTCAGCCCTTGTCAGACGCAAATCCCAGCTCAGTCTCATTTAGAAACTTCCCCTCTAGCCCAGATTATTCTAGACACTGTCAAAAAAAAAAACCCCATATATGTAACATACATGGATATTACAACAGCTTAAAGTAAGGTCTGGGAACCGAAAGCCTGCAGGCTGCTTACAGCCGCAGCTTCATTTCACACGGACCACAAAAGACTTTCCCTTCCTTGTACTGGCGCGAGCTAGGCATGCTGACTGGGAAAGACGCTGAAGTGGCCAGTATCACCAACAGCAATTACAAAGCCTTCCCACCCATGTTATCAAATTTATGCGGCTCACTCTAAGCCCGAAGGGGAAATATTATCATAGCAAGGTCCCTACAGCAATAACACTGCAAATCACAGAGACTCCAAGACTACTGTGGAAGCACCACAAAATCTACCAAGAAGCACCAATATCTGGTAACCCCAGTGTCATGACGTTCCTCATCCCCCCCAGCCCTCTGCACATACTGATGCTTTTCCTTTTCTTTTTCCCACCTTTGCTATCTCTAACTTCTCCTGTCAGACTTCCCTTCTGCCTTAAATCTCACCTACATCATTAATAGAGTAATGGGATCCATTTAAAAAGATGCAGTGAGGCTCAGCCCTCACACTCTTACACTGATAATGTACAAAAGAGATAAACACAAGAACGTGGATTTAGCTTTCATAAATGGAGGTAGTTCTCACACTACAACAGCAGTCTTCAAGAAATTTTCCACTATGTACGCTGGAGATGCACTTCTTTCATTGGCTAGGTGTTCAATCAAAACTGGTTTTCCTTCAAGCAAAGACAGTGCTCCTTGCTGAGTGATAATGGCAATGCTACTTCAGACATTTCACATTTCAGACTTTTTTTGTGTCTTATGACTTAAGCATAAGAATTTTGAGACAGAAGTGTGTACATGTTTTTTCCCACGTTTTCATATTTAAATTAATTCAATTTAATTTTGAATTTTTCCTTCTTTAAAGGCAAATTAATATGAAAGAGTACATTGTTTCATGGATCACCCCCTGTGCTGTTTTTCAGGGTGTATCTGTTCAAATTTTTCTATGCTTTAGCTATGAAAAAACATCATTGAAAGCAGGATTCATCTTGCCTAACTTTAGAGATTTGTAAGGGAAGTATCTCCAGCATTGGAGCTAGGTTCCTTTGTAGTTCCTGAAGAGAAACAGCCACAAGGCAAGATTTATCTCCAATATTTTAGATGCTTTCCTAGGACGAGATGAATTACACTCTGAAAGTACAGCTTCCTCTGCATTGACTACACTGTGCACTACAGATATCTACATTTGTTCAAATCCCTGTCTCCTTCAATATGTAGTTTTTCCTGGTCTGCTTACAAGTTGTCCATTTAAATTTCAAGGTTTTTGAAGCAAGGACTGTCTTCTTTCATATATACGTGCAATAAACAGGACAACAGTATCATGACTGGCATGACTGTGGCCTTTATTTGCTGCCATAGTATGAAACATCAATAACAATGGCAATGCTAATACCCTAAACAGATTAGTATTTAAACCAATGGTTTAAATAAGAACTATATTGGAAGTGTAGCTTGGGGTGCGGGAGGAGGGGAGAAAAAAAAAAAAAAAAAGAAAAAAAGATTTTTCACAGTCATTGCATGCAACACAACTCTGAAAGGCCAGATATGGTGAGCAATCAAAAAGAAAGCTTTGTCCGGCTTACAAAGTCTCTCCTTGTTGTGGTTATGGACTCTGATCTGTTACAGCAGCAATAAATTTTGTTCATGGCCTTTAGCTTTTACAAAGAAGGTGAAAGAGGGACAGCTATCATGTTGTCTTCAGTCTTTAATTAAAAAAAAAAAAAAGAAAAAAGAAAAAAAGAGGGGGAAAAAAGTCTTAATGGAGGTGGGTACAAATGGAGTTCATCTGTAGCCAGCACAGGCTTCTGATCCCCTGTTTCTTGAGGCTGGGCTACACTGCCTTTACAGGTGACCTCCTCTTCCCCAGGCTACTTTGCTTCAGAATTTGCAATGGAAGGGAGCCACCTCTCAGTCATGCCATACACGAAATACTGCAGGCAAAACTTGGCTGTTTGGATGTTCTTACTGGGATCCTTCACACACGATACATTCCCCTTGATCTCAGTCATTACAGCTGCTGAGCTGGGCAACATCATGAGGAAAAAAGGGAGATTCACCTAAACAAAAGCACTTTTGGGCAGGAAGGTTGTCCTTGGGGAACCGGATGCACATGGTTTTGTAGTGAGGAGGATTACAGAACTTCTTCAAGTCATCAGAGGCAGAACGTAAAACAGTGCAAGTCAGACTGCTGCACTTGCATATAAAGAAGCGCAGCTCTCCAGCTAACCTGGAATTTATAAAATATTATTACAACAGTTGTTCAGACCACCATGCATTGAAACTTCTGGAAACACTTGGTACTCTGTTCACTAAGTAAAAAATATAATTAATCAAATTATGTACATCTCAACCCTGACTGCACCACCTACACTTTCTTCTGTACAAAATTACTGATGCACAGTTTAAAACCCCACTGCAGGCAATAGTCTCTGTAGCACGCACAGTTCTCACCTACACATGACGTTGTTTCACCTGTATCCAGACTGACCTCTCTGCTCAGTCTAACAGTAATATTTTCAAAATAATACTACATTCCTTTGCAGGCTCCCTCTAATTCAATAAAACACTGTCAAGTAAAACCAATCAAGTGGGTGATTTATGTAGTTGTACAGATACAGCTTAATAAGTTTAATCAAATTACTAGGCTACAAGTAAAAGCCAAATTTACATAGAAGGGTTTCCTTTCATAAATGAATAAATGCTGAAAACATAATTTCAAGAAAAACTTGCAAAGAATAAAAAGGGGGGGAATAGCAAAGTAAGATAATTACCTATCTCCCTTTGGTTTTCTTTTTTGTACTGTCTTCCCTTTGGGTCGTCTTTCACTTCCTAAACAGGGGCTCCCACCAGGGCCTGTTACCCGTATTGATTCAAGGCCTTTGGAAGATTTCTTAAAAGTAAATTCCACTGGTTCTCCTTCTTTTAGGCTTCTAAATCCTTCCATGTAAAGCTTGCTCTGTAAATAGGAAAAATACTCTTAGTTATAATTGCCTTAAAAACAGTATTTACATTCAGAATCAACAGGACAAATTATCCCATTCAGTATCCTAGAATACATACAGGTTGAATAACAGTTTCCTCTGTGTGAGCTATAGCAGAAGATACTGCAAATTATAGTCCTGGTTACACTGAAAACACTATTCAACACTAAACAAGTGACAAGAACCTATTTTCAGTATCAACAGAACTGAAATAACATTTTCCTTTTCTGTGATGAATGCTATAGATGTAAGCAGCAGAGAAAATGCTGTATTCTTAAAACCCCTGTCTAAGAGGCACCGGGAAAAGAAAAGGCTTTTTTAACAAAATGGAAAAAGAACAAATGTTCAGTTCAGAGCTAATCTACTTACGATCAAAATTATCATAATCTGTATTCCTTATATCTGGGACATGGCTCTGCTGCTCTGAAAATGAATCAAAGATACAACGAGCATGAGAGGCAGGAGGAAGACACTCTGAACAAAGTCCACTGAAACAGGCAACTCAAATATCCCTAGTGAGCTGCTAAATTTCTGGTTTCTACTCCAGAAATCTAGCTAGCATGATTTAGGTATGGATTTGTATTTTCATTCACAGAAAAGGAAATTATTATCATCAGGGCAAGTGAAATAAATACTGATAAATCTTTTGGTGTTACACTGTAGCAGCAAAATCTTGGACAAGCTGAAGTCAACAGTAGATCACCATTGATTCTGATGCAATCAAAATTTTCATCTAAATTCCTAATAAATTATGTACAATAATCTACATCTCAAGACAAATCTGATGAATCAAACTCTTAAATAAAATAATCATCAACTTAAGTGAGACAAGTTTTTTGGGAGGGGAAAAGATAAGATAATAAGACACTGGTTGCACTAAACATTTATTTTAGAAGTTACATATTACATGAATGAGATCAGTTGGACTCACAGAGAACATTACAAAATCCATCAATTTCCAAACACTTGTAGTTTTTGCAGGAGATTTATGAAACATGTTTTCTTCTTTTGCTCATGAACTCTTCATAGCAAAGAGAAAAATGTGTCCTGACTGATTCTTACTCCGCTGTCCAGCATTCACTTGGCCGAACCATGGAGTCAAGAAGGGAATCTTCACTGCAGGTGCCATCCCACTCAGTCACACGTCAAAAAGAGCTGAGCGACACTCCACTCACATCTGCTACCCTACAAGTGCAACTAGGAAATGTATTCAAATCAGACGGCAAATCCAGATACGGGCTCCCTGTATTCACGTTATGGGCACGGGAGGGCTGCAGCACCAAGACACTATTTTAGCAGAGCACAAGAACACCTACAGAGTTCATAGCTCATATGCAAAGAGGGAGGTGGTCTTTTCACAAGGATGCACAGAGAGCAGAATAGGAGGCAACAGGCTTGAGCTGCTTCAGGGAAACTCCATCCAGAAATAAGACGTTGCTCACTGTGACATGAATTAAACAGAGAAGCCCAGAGAAGTACTATAGTTCCCTTTGCTGGAAGTAGCTAAGACTCGGCTTAATAGGGCACTGAATAACCTAACCCTAGGCCCTTCTTTCAGCAAAAGGTTGGACCAGATGATCTTAACAGGTCCCTTCCAACCTACACTTTTCTGTGATTCAGATATCCAGAGCTGAGTCACACCTGGTGAGACTGCAAAACAGGATTCCAGTTCCTGGTTCTGCAGCACAGTTACCTTGGGGAACCTGTGTCACTTCTCCCTGTCTTACTGAAGAGGAACATCACTGCAAAGTCCATTTCCCAGAGCACTAATAGAATAAGTTAAAAATTAGAAAATAATTGGGAATATTTATTGTAATGAGACCATGTGAATGTAACTTCGTGTAATGAAACACATACACTTTTGCTTCCCAAAACCCCAAGTACCAGACCAGTTGAGTTCTTACAGTCTACCCAGCAGCAACCATTCATAAATGGACTGAGACGTTTATAATTTTTCCAGCAGCAAAAAGTAAGCAAGAACACAGTTCCACTGGTTAGGATGAAGGCTGTTTTTGCTTATCCAGTTGTGCAGCTCTAGTACATGTGGCTCTTCCACCAAAAGTTGTAACAGTGTGAAGAATGAGACAAGCAGTTGACGTTCTAGGTGAGAGGTTGAGCACTATCTGAAAAGGGGAGGTATGGCACAAGGTGGGGACACACATGAATGAAAAAATATGTAATATCTGTTCCCTGAATCATAAGCTTGGCTGGTTTTTTTAAGTGAAAATACAAGGTATGAAAAAGGAAATATGCAAATTTTCTCACTAATACAACTGGAGACAGTAATTCTATATAAAACAATGAAAGAAAACATCTAGGAAGGCAGTATTATTTCAAGCAAGCCCTCCACTTTGAAATGTCCTATAGCAATAGGGGATCTTTGTCACAATAAACAAACATCCAAGGTCAGAATATGCCCGAAGAAGACACCACCACTCTTCAACCAAAACTGCAGATTCTGCCTGTGGCCTGAATTCATCCCTAGGTCCATCCACACCTCTTCCAGCTAGGAGGGAAAATCCTGTTTACAGGAAAGAACTGAACAACATGCATTTTGTCCCACACTAAAGCATATAGTTAAATGTTCCAAAACTAGACAATCACGACAACACAGATGGGTACTAACCACAAGTGGAACCTCAAGCAGATAAACTTTAGCCCTTATTTCTCTGTAGTAGTGAACACGGCATGGATGCTTTTGTCTTTTTGTTTAATTACAACTTAATGAAGATACAGTTAAGTCTCAGCAAGACTTAAGCATTTTCCCTTTCTGAGTTTCACTGTTATAAAACAAATGCCAAAAGGATGACATCTGATAGGTGCATAACATTTTGTCTTCTACCTCACTTCAAAAGAAATAAGAACTTATTTAAAATGCAACCTAAACCAGGGCATTATTAGTATTCTAAAATGTTTTTGTTTTTCTCATTTCACTTTTACCAACAGAACTTTTATTTCCAAACACGGCACTATATTTACAAGAGGGATTTTAAAATATATTTAAAAGGCAAAGTAATGGAACAATTGTGCCTTCATAAATCAGATGTTATGCAAGTGTACATTTTCCTACATGTTTGTTTTGTCAAGCACTTTTAACAACAGAAAATGTTAAAAAAAAACCCCACTCCAAGTGACTTGCACAGTACTCTCCTTGAATACACCTCAACAGCTTTTCAATGTTACAGATGGATTTGGTGCTGTCTGACTTATTGTGTAAATGTATACCACCATGCTGTCAGCCAGCTCATGGTGAGATTCTCTGAGGGTGCAATAACAATTCAAAGCCACAGTGAAAAAAATAGCATTTGGAAACCAGCAAAACAAATCTAAAACCTGAATCCCACTTAACTTGTCTGAAGAGTTGGACAAAAAAATGTCTGTAAAGGTGATAATTTAATGTTGAGAGACCTACCTCAGTATTTTCCTCACACTACTTAAACAAATAAAACCCACACAATTAAAAGCAGCCAGAGTTTCAAGTCAGTGAACCATTTCTAGAGCCCTGAATGGGGTGTATGGGCACTCCGCCAATGAACAAAGGGAAAAACTTAAAAGCAACATGCTTTTCCTCTTTTCTCTCTCTTTCAGCTGTCAGAGACTTTGCTGTTATTTTTACCAGCAGTCAATACGGTGATGTCAGACTAGAGCTTTTTTTCTTTTTCTCTTTTAACTTGACTGGGCCATTTCTTTTTTTTTTATAGGTATCCTATTATTTCTTGGTATTTTAGCCTATAATGTAAAATCTCACACATCTCTGTCACAAACAATGGCTTGGTCCAAAATGCTGGCAATTTCATAACAGCAACAACACAAACTAAGAGTGGAAAAAATCCATAATCACAAGTTCTTGGAAAGCATTTCCTATAATAAAACAAAAATCAAAACATAACAAATATAAACTGTATTAGCAAGATGGTCCCAAAGAAAAGTACCATTTCCTTGGCAGTACCAGGGATGGCTTACAACTCTCACCCGGCTCTACAAAAGACAGGAAGTTTGGAATTAAGACTCATTACAGTGCATTACTTTTATTAATGTGTGGGGAGGGAAGGGAGAACTGGGTCCCAGTAACCATCTCCTCACAACCTCTTTGCCATTTCGAGTCAGGGCTGTGAACAACTGCTGTCACAGACCTTTTTTTTTTTTGGGGCGGGGGGTCAGGGGGGAATTATTCGAGGGCATTCTGCTTACATCGTTTATTTTCTGTATCTCTCATTTCTGCCCCTTTTTATCTAGTGATTGATTGATTGCTTGGTACAATGACCAGATGCCACTAGTATGCTGCGTTTCCCAAAGTAAGAAAATGGTTTTCCCTCCAAAATTATCTTCAATTAAATCCAGACATGAAGGAAAGCATATCCTGAAGTCCAACTGCACTGAACATTCTAAGAAATTCTCTCCAAAACAACCTCATACAGTTCCATCCAGAGCCAGCAACCTTTGAGTAAAGCAGGAGTACAGAGTAAGAGGACACAAAAGTAACATAATTTACACTGGATCTGTACTAGCGTTTTTACCTGCATTAGGTCAAAACTAGAATTTAACTCTTGTACACTGCAATGTTAGGGGACACACTGCAAAATAGCATCAGTTGCATGATACAAGTCCTACCACAAGGATTTGTGCTGTCCACCAAAAGCTCATTTTAGCAGTGTTACGAAGATCATGTGTTTTTGCAGACTGACTGCTAAAACAAACAAAAACCCACTACACTGAACAACTGCCACTCCGAGAGCAACGCATAGCTCTGCTGCACTAATACACAATTCAAAGGCCAGGCACCCGCAAGGCAACGCGCCATTGCTCCCGCTGACCTGAAAGGTTTTTTCCTGCTCCTGGAGGCTTATCTTGCACCAAATCTGGCACTTTTCAGTCCTCCCCATAAGCCAATTTAACTCACTAATCTGACAGGAAACAAACTCAGTTTTAAAAAGGGGGGTGAGGGAGGAAAAGAGGAAGAGGAAACAGGGATAGATTTTTGTTTTTCCAGTGAGCTAAATCTGTTCACAGAAAGGTTCAATGAGCTCCAGGACATACACAGTGGAAATGGCAACTTCTGGTGTCAGAATGTGTTCCTTAATATTTTATGTAAAAAAGAAAAATCTACAGTATTACAATTTTTTAAAAAATCTCAATAGAATATAAATTACCTTTACTTTAAAAGTAAAAATATAAACCACTCTGTTCCTCAAAGATTTGCACTTGAGCTCTTAGGCAATGAAGAGCCGTGTACACCCCATGTATCTAACGTTTCGAGCGAGCTACTGCAACTAACTTTACAGTAGGGTAAGAACTGGTATGTAGGCAGCTACCACAATGCAGCTGGTACACTGCAATTTCACATCCTTATTTACTTGGCATTTGTTTCTGGCTTGAATTTCCACCTCAACCATAGCCACGTTCATAACCCTGTTCCCATTATCACCCTGTCGCTGTCCCCATACTCTGACTCTCCTTACTGAGAAGTGCACAAAGGTATTTATTTAGCATTTCAACAAAAGGCGCTCTATTTCAAAACCACTTTCCCTTTCTCCTCAATTTATTTATCTATGTAAAGAGACTTTTACTGCTTTAACTTTTAAGATCTTTTAAGTAAAATTCTAACTCAGCTTAATACTTTCAGTTCTTGTTCCACCACAACTTCCAAGAAGTTACTTCCTTTGATGACCTACTACTCCTTCCTTTCGCATTACCTTTTCTCTACCCAGATCCCTTCCAAGAGAAGGTTCTCGGCTAGAAGGATTAAGTAATTTCTCACAATTCTCCTTTTTTTGCTACTTGGAATTAAATTTGAACCTTTTCTCCATTTAAGCCTCCAGTACTTTCAGCTCACCTATGTTCACTAAGCATTTCTCCTAATTTCACAAATGTTCACCTTAAAAAACCCCCACATTATTGACTTTTTATCGTCCCATTTAACTTAAACCAAATTAACTCAGTTCATGTTTTGTCTTCATTTTTTAAACAAACAGGTTTTCTATAAGGTCAGCAACTCGTTCTAAGTCCAAAATAACACAACTTCTATTCAGAATTACTCTTTCAGTAAGAAAACTACTGACTGTCATGAGCAGAGGTATCAAATCATTATATCATTTGTGCTTAAATATAAATCTGGCCTACTACATACATAGCCTACCTATAATGTTACTATTTCTAGTAGTATTCCTCTCATAATACTGCTATTACACTGTGTATAAATCCTAAGCTAGAGGTCTACAACAGGTCTTTCATAATTCTTTCCCAAAGCGATTTTGACTGAACATACTCTACTGTGTCGACGGTACTGTTTGTTTCTTTACATGATGCCACTTCATTTCCTGACACCTTACTAATTTTCTGCATAATTTTCAGTGTCAATGTTCAAGCCATGAATGCTATTTGACCATGTTTCTGCTGCCTCTGTATCTGGTTACTCATTCAGCACCAGCTGTTCTAGTTTTGTATACTAATCAAAAGAGCCTGGATAATAAACATCTCATTTGCTTCTCCTTCCTTACATCACCCTCTTTTCTCACTATAGTAAAATAGTATAGGTTTTTTTCATTAATGTAGCACCTACACAACTAGTCTTCTACTACTAGTTTTCACCCTTCCTTTGCACAGACCATTTGTGTTACTGCATGTGCAATTCTTATCTACCTAGTTTTCCTTCTTGTGTGCTTTAATATCACATGTGAAAATCAAGAACCTTCTCTCATTTCTTAGTTTAAGTATTTTCTCACCAGTCATACTAGGCACAAGACACAGTTTTAGGACTCAGTTTAGTCAATTCAAACGGACGGTTCCTCTTCCTCTACCTCAGTCTGCAAACAAACTCAGGAAGAAAACCGTTTACCTCTTCTTGGTAATGTCAGGTTTTCTGCTGTGCTTCTGCTCCCTGAATCAGTTCTACGCAGAGTCAAAAAAAAAAACCAAACCACCAGCATACCTCAAAAGAAGCCGTGTGAGCGTGCAACCATGGCAGGTAAGGCTGTCCTGTGCAGCACCTTGCCAACTTACCACTTACATTGCTTCAGTGACCTCCTGAAACCACGCTGTTAATCCCAGACAGTTTATAATACACTCTGAAGTCCACCCCTTGAGAAGAATCATCTTCTCTTGACAATCTCCCAAGGGTCGAACACCTCCAAACTTCCTGCTCACAAGCGCTCCCTCGCTATCAGCTGACCACATCACCTTTGGGATTCCAGGATGGGGGCCCTTCCTTTCCCTCACTCTCCACTTCCACCCTCAGGCAAGCACAGTTGCTTAATGCAGCTGAAACCGCCCCATTTGCTGTTAAAAATCCTCTTGTCTTCTCTAAGGTAGCTTTGCAGAAAACCAAAGGCTCTTTCTACAAAAAATGGCAATGAATGTACATGACCTTTTATGAAATCATTAAATAGGGAAGATTATCCTCTTTCCATTTCACTGGGAGGAGGCACTGTTTTATTTTTCTTTTCCTTTTTTCTTCTATCATGACACCTGTGGTGCAGATGAACAGGCTCTCCAAGGAACCTGACACTAAATTCTTTCAGCAAAATGTCAAGTGCAAAACTTCCCAATGAGGGAGAAAACTAGCATGGTTTGGCTGTGGGCACGGTGTACTTCTTCCACTGAAAAAATCATGACAATGGTGAGCTTCGTACTTTGGTAGTGTTCACGTAGGTGGAGTATTTTGCAAGCCTCCTTTCTGTTAGAAACTCAAACCTCCCAGGCAGAGGTCAAAACAAGATGTTCTTGCAGCTCTTCTATTACCTGGAAAAAGGAGGTGCCATACAGAGTCACACCTTCCTTCCTCGCCCCCTGCCTCTTCTGGCAAAGAGGAGGGGAAAAAAAAAAAAAAAAAATTATATCCCCTCTTCCACAAGGGATATAAATGCACTGAAACCTGCAGAATGAATGTGGTTGAGCTCTCTCCCATCTGGCATCTCTGCCACGAATTTAACAGTGTGGACAGAACACAGTATGGCTACAACTCACTCATTTTGAAAAACATACTGACTATACTGGAACACAGCTCTCCCCTAACAAATCTAAAATTCAGCAGTATTCGATGTAGATCATCCCATAAACACAGGTGGAAGCACAAGAGCACAGGAAGGCGCAATGTACTACCCACACAGTTTGCTGCATTTTTCGAGTTCTGAAAACGTACTCTGGTAGAAAGCACAGACTCAATGGTAGAGTTATTTCACCTAAAACTAAACCACAACTTCCTCCAGATTTACTATACCTTTCTGGTGTCGTTAACCACATTTTCAGAAACGGCTGCAGCAGCTCAATTTTCCACACCTGCCCTACGATGTCTACAAGCTTTGTTTCTGTGCTCCTCTAGACACCCGCATGTATGGGAACGACAATCCTCTAATGCCAGGAGATGTTCTAGCTATATAAAGCTTTCCTATCCACCTCCCTTACCACCTCCTACCGTCTCAAGAGACCGCATATAATTAAAAAGAAATTAGGCTCAGACTGCAGTCTGCTAATTCGTGTGTAGCAGCATCTCTCTCTGCACATTCACCTTTCCCTTCCCCTGCATGGAAGCAGCCTGAAAGAGAGCCATGTTTTCTTACTCAGACCCTTAATGTCCATCTCTAGGAAGCTGTCCTTAACCTTCATAATTGGATACCAGTAGCAAAACTGCATACCAGGAAAATACTGAGAAAGACGTTCACCCACCTTTTCACATCACAGCTTTACATGAGGAAATTGAGCGGTTCACATCTCACCAGGAAACAGCAGAGCGGCTAACACTGTGGGCAGCTACAGCAGCCACAGGATGACACTGAAAAGGCGGCTTTCCAAACAAATGATTCAGCAAGTCAGCAGTACAGAGGGAGTCCTGAACCTGTTAAGACAGTTGAGCTCACCTTGTTCTCATGGCAGAATATATCCCGATTATCCTGACCTGCCTCTTTCTTCCTGAAGTGTGGTGTAATAGGTAGCTACCAACAACTCTGCAGACCGGTGGGGGACCAGAGTGGGTAGCTGGGTGGTGTTGGTAAATACAGGCTAATACGCACCTAGGACAGAAAGGGTCTTACTTGTGAGCAGTAAGCTGGGTGTGGTGGTTTAGCCCAAGTCACCACACGGCTTCTTGTTCCCCTCCCCAGCGGGATGGGGGGGGAGAATTGGGAAGAAAGGAAAACTCATGGATTGAGATGAAGACAGTTTACTACAATAGCAAAAGAAAACTACAATAACAACAAAATATAAGGATACTAAAATATACAAAATGAACAACACACAATTTCTCACCAATGTCCTAATGACTAATACAGCCCATCCCACGCAGCAATCACGGAAACAAAACCTCCAGCAAGCAAAGGAGCGAGAGGGCACCATGCCCCCACAGCCAACCCCCACTTATAAACCAAGTATGTTTATGTCATGGAATGCTGTCTTTGGCCAGTTTGGATCGATTATTCTAGCTCCATCCCTCCTGGCTTCCTGCACCTGCACATTAGTGAGACCTGGAAAGCAAGATAGTGTCCTTGGTCTCATTCGCAACAACTCATATCATCAGAGTGTTTATCAACGTTCTTCATATCCAAAACCCAAAACACACCAGCTACTGAGAGGAAAATTAACTCCATCCCTGCCAAAACCAGGACACTGAGGAAGGACTATAGGAGTGGGAAAGGATGGAGCCAAGTGAGAGGAAGGTGCTTGGATTGTGCTGAACTCAACAACTTGACTTGCTCAAGGGGCAGGGGACAGGGCAGTGGAAGAGCTGGGCCATGCCAAAAGACCAGGAGTGACAGCCTACAAGGAATGGGCTGGAGCGATGGTTCAAGCTAAAACCAATCTGTGGAAAAGTGGCTGATAGTTACAGTGCCTACAGGTTCTCAAAATCACAGAAGAGCCAACTCTCTTCTCTTCCCAGGCTGTGAAGACACAGGACCAGCTCAAGTCCTGAAAGCAGAATGGGGGTTTTCAGCCCAATCCCAACTTGGACTCTGCTAGCAGTTCACCACTCCTTCGACCTCCTTTTCTTTCTTCTTCTCCTCTAGTTTGTCTCAGCTACCTATAGGCTGAAGCCTGAAGAATGGTCCTCACACCATGATCAGCACATCTCCCTGGCCCTGGGCTGAGAAACAGAGCCCACCAGCCCTACATGGTGCCATGATTGCAACTTTGTGCATGCTTGCCTCAGAAATCCAAGATCCCTGCCATGGAGGATGCTTTCTGAAAACTATCATCAGCTGCATTAGCGCAAAGCCTTTCTATGCTTCAACAACCTCTTCTCACTCTTCAGAGAGAAGCAAGCTATCTGCTTGAAAGCTACTGTGAGACGAGGAGTGAGGGAGGAAGTGAGCACGGATGATATTTTAGCCAACTGGGAGTAACTATGCCCTAAGCAATCCCAAGATAAAAATCCATTATCTTGTAAACAGGAACCTCTCTCCAGCTATTCTCAGGCTTTTGGACAAATGTTGTTTTTACTTTTACAGTACAGGTGTCCTTGGTACCCAGCGAGGACTCACGTTGCACCATGCAAGGTCCTACACAAATGATACGAGAAGGCACGGTTTATCAATGGGCAACACGCCAACGCTGCTAAATCATTTGGAGGTCTGAACCTACATTTACTATTTTTTTTTAATTCTGTTTATTTAAAATTGCAATATATAAGTGAAACACAAAAATAAAATACTGGTTAAAATACCTGTCTACTAAAATCAAAGTAACCAATAAGACTTTGTGCACACAAAAATAAGACAGGAATAACTGACAAAATTGCTGGGGTTGAAATTCCATTGCTTATAAAGCAAAGAGGTGATAAATAGGCTGAACTTTTTATTGGGACTGGTTTATTTTTAAAGTTGCAGTTATTTCACATTATCTATACTGTAAAACCAAAATACTTTTTCATTTACTATAAAAGCAATATCAAAATATCAAATACTGTATTAACAATTTCTGACTTATGATTCAAGTTCCCTAGTATTTCTATGCTTTTTTAATTATGATTAATCCTCCTTAGCTATTCCTGTACAGCGGATTATGCACTTACTAATTTTTAATTTTTTTTTTAAACTAGTATCCCATCAGTTCTACCAACTTACAGTCAACTATATCTTAATTAGGTACAATTTTATCAGAATTACAAATATTGATTAGATATGCAGATATCTGAATAAAACAACACTTTCGACTTGGAGGAAGAATGAGCACAAGGTTATTTTACACTTTAAAACTTCACCACTTTTTTGAGGAAAGGGAGTGCTAGACCATCTAAACACATGACAGTTAAGGTACTAGAGAGCAGTGAAACGAGTAATAAATGTCTAACAGTCTGGACACAACAGGAAATGAGTGGGTAACTTCAAATTAAGTTCTTTTTTAGGAGTAGGTAGCAGTAGGAGGAGATGGTGCTGATGACGCAAAAAGTAACTTGTGCTTACAGCACCTTTAAGTTACTATTTTGGAAAGTATTTGATTTGTAAGTTTACTGTGAACTCGTTCTCTAAAGAGCTGCATTTTAAAAGCCGATAAAAATGGTTGGTTCAGAGCCACTTCTGTTATCGAAACGTAAGCTATATCTGTTACAGAGGACACGTCCCATGTTTCAATGAAACACTTTTGAATTTACCGTGATACAATGAGAAAATAGCACATAAGGTAAAAATCTTTCTAAAGCAAATGGGCAGCAGATTAACATGAGTCTTACGGAATAGGACAAAGGATTTTAATTATAAAATATAAATTTATGTTTAAATTTATTAGAACAGATATTCGGGAGATACTCACAAATGAGAACTTGGAAAAGCTGAAAAACTTTACTTCTAAAATAGTCTCTTACTAGTATAGATGTATTTATTGAAGAAGTAATTGTGAAACTGGAATATCACGCATACACTGCATTAATCAAATGACAGTAACGATGGCTTCTGCTCAGATTACACAATGCAAGACGACTTAAATATTATTTAAGACTCCAATATTGAATCTGTCATTTTTATGCCCTAATCTTAGCATGCTCAGCCAAAGAATGTAAATGTTTTCTGAGGCCTCCTGAAAGAGGGTCAGGCCAGCTGCAGCAGGAAGACACAAAGGGGTTCCTTAAGGACAAGTCCTTCCTCTTACAATCTGCTGACACAGCTCTCATCAACACTTACGAGGGAGAGCAGACCCAGAAATATCAGCCTATTAACTCTGATTTTCTTTTCTTTTTGTGGGTTGATTACACCTCAGACATGCCAGACACGTCTCAAAAGCCAAATTCCTTCCAAACACACATAGTTCAACTGCATCATCTAGTAACATCCTTTCAACACCATGACTTGAGCTGTAGACTCTCCCCTATCCTTCTTTCAATGCTAAAAGCACATCCTTTCGTAGGGCACTGGTGGCATACATGGCACGCTTAGGTTTCCACTGCCGGTTGGGGTTACAGATCCTGGCTGACGAAGGGAGAGTGAACAATGAACAAGTATCTCCTCCTCCAAATACCCTTTCCAGGCCAAGGTATCGCAAGACCAGGGACACTGGCTTTACAGTAGTTATGTTTTCTTAACTTTTGAGAAGTTTATTTTTATTGTACCCATCTATAAGAACATTAAAACAGTTTGCTATATAATTATTTGATTCCTTTCAGTTCTGGCCAAATATTTTTCCTCCTCATAATGTTACACTTAATATAGGAGAAAAAACAGAGTCATATAAAAACTGAAGTCTTTTCACTAGACATGTTTCCAGTCTTTTTGCTGCATTAATGCAATGGTCTGGTCTCACAAACTGCCTAACATCAGTTAAAGCTGCCGACACTCCCCTCCTCACACCAACAGCTCAGTACCCCTAAAAAACTGAAACCCATGATAAAACAAAATACAGCCTGAAATCTCTACCATCTATATTACTCCTTTACAGGTCCAATAAAACTGGCCTGCTCCCCAAGCTGTTTGCTTTTAATACCAGAAGTAAACAAATTCCAGGCTCTGTTTTTATTGGACTGTTTGAAAGAGAAAGCTCCAAAGGCTAAAATCAGAGGTACACTGCATAGTAACTGTGATGCAAGAGACACAGCTGAGTTGTGGGAAACAATCAATTGTGTGTATTATTTCTTTATTTAGACTCCTTTCAGTGACATCTCTTATCACCATATTCATGCCCACATTTATTTTCTGGTTACTATGTAAGATGCAGCCATTTGTAGCCAAAAGCACGGCACATTATGTTGGCGGGGGTAGTAGGTGATCATAAAATCAAGTAAGAACAAATTAAAGTGAGAGAAATAAAAAAGTGTTAGACTTGCAGCTATATGTGCAACTTCAGCTTCAGTATGTTCTAGGCTTGACTGTACAAACTCAGTTTTCCCTTATCACAGTTTATAAAATGTCTACGCATGTGTGTTCATGTGCAAACGCACATGTAATTTAAAGACAACTTGATAACTGAGCTTGATCAAATAGATAAATCAAACAGAGGCCAAATTAAACACTAGGCCACACAAGGTGCCCATTACAAAGTATAATAAAAGGTTAGCTAGAAAGCTCTTGCTGACAGAAAAAACTTACTTGCTAGTAACTTGAGTTCTGCAAACGCCTCTTGCGCATATTATGCTACAGGGGAACAGATATGTTGCAGTATTTAACCACAAAGGCTTTTTTTTTTAATCCAGGCAGTACCTACACTGGGTGCATATGCTTGGCAGTTCTTGCATCAGCAGCTTCCACAGAAATATTCCATCGGGAGAGCAAGTGAGCAGAATCAGGAAAAGAGGCACGAGAGAAGGAAGGCTACTGAGCTATTGCTCGAGCTCTGGTTAAATGAACTTTAATGATTACCAGTAGATTCACCTGAGCATGGGTCAACATCCATTGGTGCAGCCTTCGACTCTCAGTTATAGCTACAGAAATGGTTGTGGAGGTGCAGTGAAGTAAACTACCTATGTATGGGAATGACTCAGCTTTTGGTAAATGTGGTTTGGGAAGATGGTATTGTTATGTGAAATAACTTGAAAACCCTGAGTACAAACACGGTGAATCCTTAGGGAAGATGTTACTACTGTCCTCTGCAATCCCCAAAATACCACACTACTTCCCAGAAATATAGTTGTAGCAAGCAGACTATCACCAACATCAGTGGCAGTGCCACCTGAAAGGCTGTTCGTGTTCCACCTTAATTAGACCCCTGAAAGTACTTTAACATAGAACTGGAGGAGATATAAGTACCAGTGGCGAGAACACAGAGTACGCGCTGCGCTTTATTTCCACCAGGCTTGGATAGCTGCAGAACACACTCACTTTTTAGGCTGCGTCAGATTTTGCTCACTCAGTCAAAAACCATCCCCACCTTCAGGAGGAGACTCAAAACTGCTACAGGTAAGAAAGGGGACAAGCAGGATCATTCAGGCTCCATACAATGATAGGGAGGAAATAACAGATTTGGATTGTACATAGAATCATAGAATGGTTAGGGTTGGAAGGGACCTTCAAAGGTCATCTAGTCCAACCCCCCTGCAAGGAGCAGGGACATCCCTGACTAGGTCAGGTTGCTCAGAGCCTCATCCAGCCTGGCGTTGAACATTTCCAGTCTCCCTCCTGCCATGAGAGAGGAAGCCTGGGAGCCCTGGGGTTGTACAGGGGTGCACAGAGATGAGCTGGGGAGCAGATCTGCCTGCCTCAGCCAGATAGGAACATGAACAATGGTGAGTCTCGTTTTCTCTTACAAAACACATGTAGGATTAAAGGCAAAAATAGATGAGCAGATAAGAATTTCATTGATGGAAGGACAAAGAAGGTATTGATACCCAAGCAAGGCTAAGACCTCTGGAAAAAAAGTTCCAGCAATTTTGGATAACACAATAAATATGTCTCTAATTAGACAGGCACAGTCTAAAAAAAGTGCTCTGTGGTAGAGCTCTTGCATTTCTGTTCACCACGCTGACATTTAACCTGATAAATCCGCTTGTTTGGTATTGTAAAGATTCAGAAAATACACTACTAATGGCTGTATCCACAAAGAAGTAGTGCACTAGCTCCAGAAGCTGATCGCTACCTTACGCAGCAGGGAGATGGCAAAGCTTTTGCATCACCTTTTCAGTGTCAGAGGACACAATCATTATCCAAGTTTGGAATGGGGTTGCATAAAGGACCGCGTGAAGTCCTGGCAGGCTGCACAGCAATGTACTCAGCAGGCACTATGACACAACCACAAGCCAGTCAGGAGACTGGACACTATGAGCTTGGAGCGTACCTGGAATGCACTTCCACACCCTAGGGAAAAACTTGCACAGGACAGTTATGTCAGACGAACAGCTGCCTCTTCCAAGATACAGATAAGTAACATGGTCTACAAGACCATGTAGGCTCAATAAACATTCTGCTCACGAGCAAAATGTGTTTGTGGATAGAGACATGAGGGGGGGGGACCGGGGGGGGGGGGGACACACCCACCAAGAAGACTTTCCTACATCTGTTCATCTTTCAGGTGAACAGATGTGAATCATTTTGAGGCCAATCCTACACAATCAATCTCACTTTCTTAAACACATACCTTTTCAATTCAACGGATCTTAAGGACAAATTAGTAAAACAGCTTTTCTCTTTATAGCTACACAGCACTTCTGCACCTCCCAGACCACTCAGGCATTACCACTATGTCATGTGAATAGTTATTTTAAGAATGCAAGCGAAGCATAAGATTATGTTCATGATTAGCCACCTGTGAAATTTCTGCAGTTTATACCATGTGGGATTTCTTACGGCTGGCTTTGTTCTATGGACACAGGAATATTCTTCAGAGTAATCAGGTGCATAAATGTCTGTTATGTAGACAGGCAAGATATTTTTAAGATAAGGAATTCCAAGAAAACGTTAACAAGAAAATCTAAAGTCAAGACTACATGAAATTAAAGTCAGACTGATTGTTTTGTTTTTTTTTTTTAAAGTTAACACAAATTAGTTTGATTAATCACCCTCGGTGTTTCCAGAGAATTAAGCCCCTGAGGCTGACAACAAGCATGAGAAACTTAAAAGACAGGGAGGGGATAGCTCCTGGCAGAGTTAGGATATTTAAATGCATTGAAAAGAGACACCATAAAAACACATACGGAGCTGGGAGATGCATGATTCTCCACAGCCTCAAGAACCTCAGGCTTCCCTCTTGTAAGCAACTAAAACTAGGAACTACTGAAGATGCAGGAATTAGTCTTGCATCAGTAAAATGTTGATATTTTCGTTTTAGCTGTTGATTTAGAAGAGAGTTAAAGAAGTATAAGCCACCAAATGGACACCCCAGCACAGCTTAAGATCTGTTTTTTTTCTCAAATGACATAACCTAAAGTGAATTAAAAGCTTTATCAGAGATAAAAAATGGGGATTGACTGTTGTCCCCTGGGTGCAGCTTTTAAAAACTAACAATCCCTCTGCCCTGTCTTCCAAAGGGTGCAGAGGAAAATAGGTTTCTAAAGACTTTTCTTTCTCATCAAAGAAAACATATTTTACGAATGTACTCACAGACACCTAAGCCACAGGTATCTCTCCTGGGAAATAACACGGTTATCCAATCCATTTTTCATTGCCTGTATCATAATACAGAATGAAGGCATATCACATACAAAATCAAAACGAGTAGCAAAGTCATTTGTTGTCTGGTGAAAGGGACACAGAAATGGCTACATACTATCACTGAAGTAAGCACATAGCCAGGGCAGTGACAGAAAGCTCTCTGGCAGTGCTCCACATAAGAACAGTCCAGCAACGCAGCAAGCAACAACCTGCTAGGACAAATGCTAGAATCCAGGCTGAAGTAACACGGATATTCTGCTTGGAAATTAAAAAACAACACTGAAGAGTTAGAAAGGCCTTTCTCAACGGAAAGGGCAGAGTCACTGTTCAGAAACCGGAAACACAGACTGGCCCAAAGAGACTGCACCACAGCCGCCTAGAGAAACTGGGCCTTACTTAGCCCAGGAAATTACATAGCATAGCGTACTTCATTCACATGCTACCCGGCTTATGGCTTTTCAGATCCTTTTCTCTCTGTTACTTTTTGGTCTTTAAAAATTACACTTCTGTTTGAAGATCATTTCTGGTCACTGATTACCACATCACTGCTCTTAAGGGAATAAAATGGCAGCTTATGAGCCCAGTTGCACTTGCTGGGATTGATACCAAGCAGGAGCACTGCAAGATCCTTTCACAAGAGACAGGACGACTCCGGGCCAGGAGGCAACTGGGTCGAGGCTTCAGCTCTGGAGAGATCAGCCTTGGCTAGCAAGGCAGCTTGCCTCAGTGCTGTGACAGGGTTTTGAGTACTGTTAAAAGTTTCTGCACACACGGAGCCCAGAGCTTGCCTGCTGCACTGCAAATGTCTGTCACTAGTTTATTTCAACACCCTCCTTGCACTTGTCGCTTTGGTTTTCTGCCTCCTCACCCCAAAAATAGAACATAAAGACAGAAACATTGGTTTCGTCTATACAAAGATTCAGAGAAGGCTTGGTCTCAGTAACAGCTGCTGATGTTTGAACAACCATAGGTGTCTGAGCTCTTGACTTCATAGGATTAGCCGATTTTTCTACTGGTCAAAATGCCTCCTACTTCAAAGCAGGGTAAAACTCAGCCTAGCCAACAGGTGAGCTTCACTCACCAAGTCTCAAGAGTTTAAACTACCACTACTAGATAAATGGCCATCAATGCTGGTGTTCTGAAATTTGAAAAACTCTCACCCACCACAATGCATTATTAATGACCTGTTATATATAAAAACATCCTCTGCCGCATCTGGTTTGTGTTCCTTTTTCTCCATCAAACAGCAACACTGCATAATTTCTGATACAGCCTGCCCCCAAGTCTTGAAAATCTTCTGACTCAATCATATGCTATCTAAATATTAGGAATATTTTCAGCTTCCTTAACACGCTTCAAGTTCAGGGCTTAACTGGAATTTCGAATAAAGAAATGGTAATATGCTTAATAATGTGCTTAGGTTTATAACATGTACCCATTGCGTTTCATGCTGAAAAAACCGGTACTCACAACTGCACATACTATTTTAGTGCTGTCCCTGTTGTTTTTCGCTCCATTTCACTTAATATGAGAAGCTATCCAGTTAAGTTTTTTGGCCAAATATGACATTTTGGTTCTTCAAAACAAACCAAAGCATTACAAACAAACTGTTCATAAAATAAAAATATCTAGGTCTTCAAATAACAGCTTGAATCTACAATATTTTACTAAATTCCTAAGAATATGTGTGGACAAAGACAGGGATACTGATATCTCTATGTCAACAGGATACAGAGTATCCTATTTCCAGAAACCAAGTATTTCTGGAATGACAACAAAACTAAAATGTTAGAAATACTCATACAAACTCATTAACATAATTTTTAATCTAGATTATGGTCTCTTCAGGAAAAGGGAGCAGCTCCCTTCTGCTATTCCCAGCTGCAGATTCCTTCCTCCACCCTGCATACCAGGTTTGGCATTCATCTGAGTCATCACTAGCTTAAGTAGCAAAATTTATTCTTTAAAAAAAAAAAAAAAAAAAAAGAAGGGGGGTTATTTTGTTTTTAAACAGGTTTAGCTTGTTGAACTGACTCATGCTGGAGCCTGAGCCAATGCAGAGAAGAGTAAAGCAGATAAGACTGCTCCTTCCGATGCAGTTAACCTATATGGGCTAAACTGTCACATCAAATCAGACCCTGAGAGTACCAGCCACCTAAACTTTTAAAAGATAGATGAAGTTTAGTAAAATATTTTTCTTTGTGAGATGTTTCATTAAAGAAGTCACACACTATGGTTAGAACTCAGAGGGACACAGAGGAACTCTTCACAGAAAACTGGACAAAACCTTTATATCAGTCACTAAAAAGACCAGTACAGATCTCTATACAAAAAAAAAGGAAAAATTTTCAAAGTGAAAAAAAACCACTTCACTGGGAACTGCATTTGTTTATATTAACATAATATATAAAATCTATACAATTCATATCTGATAAGCTCATTAGCTGATGAGCCAATCAAGAAATTAAATTTTTTCAGCTCCTTTCTCATGTCATCTTCACACATCCGTTGCCTCCAAAATTACGGATTAGTAAATGCTAACATACAGAATTAGAGATTTACAGAATTACTGTTGGGAGTAAGTCTAGGTAAACAGCTGAGCTTCTCAGTAACTGGAAACTAATATAAAACAGGAATGAAAAACATTTTCGAGAAAAGATCAAGCTTGCAAAGCAGTGAACCATAGAGCTTTAAAAATTATTGCTGTGATACCCCCCCCCCCAAAGCAATTAAGTGACAAGAAAAGATATTTCTACCTCAGTATCTGAATTCAGCCTACAGAACACCTAATCAAACGGTGCCGTGCACGACGTGCTCATCTCTCCCACTCTGCAAGAGGTGTATTACTGATAGCTCACAGAGTATCTGGAAAATACACGCAAGGAAACGAAACTACCTTCCTGGGTAAGTTCCACTCGGACTGTGGACGTGGCTAAAGTTAAGCACATTCCTCATTCATTGTATTATGAAGAAAATTTTCAGCCTCCTGGAAGAATCAGTAACCCTGACAGTCAGATATGAACTCACATTTTAGACTGTAACTGTGGGCTCATCTTCACTACTGTTAAATCAATTGTACTTAACTCAATTACAGTGAGGTAATTACATTAACATGAGTCAGTGCATCCACACATGGCATTTGCACGTGTGCTTAGTGAATTGCTGTTACCTCCCACATGGCACAAGTACTTCACTCAATCACATTAAACAGTATGCAGCTCAAGACACTTTCACCTGCGGTGCAAGCCAAGACAAAACCACACTGCTGCCAAATGCCTCTAATCCTACTTGCACAGGGCAGATCTATTGCAGAGCTGTCCTTAACCAGGTACAACCTAACCCCTGAGTGGGTTTACCTACCCACTGTAGGGCCTCTCATCTTGTAAAATTTACAATATCCTAATCCTTTTAGAAAGGGAACAAAAATTTCAGTAGGGCCTGTTGTGACAGGACTAGGGGTAACGGTTTCAAAATAAAGGGAGGTAGATTCAGATCAGATACTAGGAAAAAATTTTTTACACTGAGGGTTGTAGAACACCAGAACAGGCTGCCCAGAGAGGTGGTGGAAGCCCCATCCCTGGAAACGTTCAAGGCCAGGCTGGATGAGGCTCTGAGCAACCTGATCCAGTCAGGGATGTCACTGTTCCTTGCAGGGTAGTTGGACTAGATGAGCTTTGAAGGTCCCTTCCAACCCTAACCATTCTACGATTCTATGAAAATACCCGTCTTTGCAATCTATTATTATGAAACAAAAAAAAAAAAAGGTGAGGAGAAAATGAGTAATACAAAATAATTTAAAAAATGCAACAAAACTGCATGGGCTACAGCTGTTACCACAAACATTGTGACTCATGGGCTCCTGACAACATCTGCTGGCAGCCACATATGCACCCATTTCAGTCTCTCCTGCCTCTCCATCCCTCTGTGTCTCAGGCTACATACACGTCACTAACTGAACAGCTCGGGCATCATTCCCTGGCTCTGAAGCAAGGTGGCACAGCACAATTTAACATCCATCTGGCAAAATTCTTTCCTTCCCCATCTCTGCCCCATTCCCAAAAGATAGGGTAGCTGCGCTCAGGCTGCTGACCAGAGGAACGCCACCAGGCACGTGCTCTTCTGCCAGATGCAGTAGCAGTTGCTGGGGGGAGAAAAAACCTGACAGGGAACACCATGCTACATCTCACAGCACAGATGATCACACTCCACTGCCTCAGCCTGCTCCTGACCATGGTTCATCTAGCACTAGATGCAGTCTTAAAGCCCACAGAGTGAGCAATACTGGTTCAATTAATAAACGAGACTTTCTGCTACTGATCAGGCAGGTGTTTGCAGCAATTATGTTCAGCTGGCCCACGCCTTAATTTAAGCAAGAACCACCTGTACCCTGGTATCTGTGAGCACAGCTCAGCAGTACTCCTCTCTTGTCTCTGGATCCTGACAGAAATCTCTGCACAACTTTTTTTTTAATATAATCAACAAGCAGTTGCCAGGAAACTGAATCCATAGTCAGAGGTGTAAAAAGCAGACCCACAGGTACAGAAAAATAGCAAACTAATGCAATGAGGTACTTTCTCTTTAAAGACTATTTAAAGTCACCAGAGTATTTAGGAGATTCTACAAACAGACACATATTTCACAAAAACTGTGAGTGCCTCCCCTTGACCTATGTGGAGAATCATGGCTGATAAACACAGAAATGTAATACCAACTGCAGAACAGATTCCCTGGTGTTCTGGTGTATGACATGGTTAACAAATGGCAGTGCTAAAATCCTATTAAAGGAAAGATGAAAATCAAACTAAAGACGGCTATGACTTTGGAGACATAAGGACAAGAGTAATTCAGGTTTCTTGCATTTGTCTAAAGATGTACTTTCTAAAACACTTTTAAATAGCTTTATCACCTACTCAGCTAACCAGATATAAGCATACTTTATCACAAAATACTTGTATTTTCTGCTTATATTCTGTAAATGAATTCACTGTTCTATAGAACACTGAACCTAGAACACTAACACCAAGAAATGGGTTAAATACGTTAACAAAAAGTTTTAAAATATTATTACTAAACACTCAGTTAAGGTCAACTTCTGAATGAAAAAGTGTATTTAGGCACAGATTAGAGATGTAATTTCTTAGAAATAAATAACAGGCATTAATTTGTAAGGATCAACTAATATTTCAATAGTGTCACATGTTTTACAAGGGTTTATCTTAGGGAAACTTGTTTGAAACACAGAAAACCAGAAAGGAAATAATCATTTTATTTGGCGCTTGATTGCCTTTTTAGACTGAGAGTACTTTTAACTATTCTTATTTTTTTACTGAATTGTGGTAACAAATCACAATAGAAAAACAGATCTTAACGAAATCTGTTTAGGGATTTTTTACAAACAGCTGTGCTATCTTTCAGTATTAAAGGTTCAACAATCTGTACAAAACCTCAAGCGCTGGCTTAACACTACTGTGTTATTTTACAGATAAAACTGCAGACCTTCTCTTTCCTTTTGCTGCCTTTGCAGTCTTTTCCCCCCGACTTGTGCACTCCTGTTTTAATCCAGCAGTAGTAGCCTCTGATCTTAACAGTGCCCTGTGTGGCTACAAGCTCACACAGTAGGGTCAAGAGAGAGCACAACCAGAAAACTTGTGAAAAAGGAAAACAAAATGGAGGAGGGGCACCCGCAGAAGATGAAGGAAAGCCAGCAGAAATGCCTACAGCATACACTGCATTTTGCTCAGCTCTCCCAAAGTAGTCTTTCCGTATCACTAACAGAGAATTTTATAACAGGTGTTAAAGAAAAACTCGTTCTTGGTCAACTTCCCTAAATTTCCAGGGGCAATTCTGAAATATACTTTACTATAGGTTATATCCTATTTATAAAGAAATAAAGAGTTTGTGGTAAAACGCTGACCCACAAATGCTAAGCTGATGGGATAAAAAATAGTTTAAACTTTCCTCTTTGTGAAATTAGAGATTTATTTATTTTTGCTAAGAAAGAAAAAGTAGATATTGTTTCATTTTGTAAAATAAAGAAAATCCTGTGCTATGCAAATACCTCTAAATGGAAATTAAATTTACATTTTATCATTCTAAGTTTTCAAACATTACTTTCACAGCCAATACTCCCTTTAAAAATATTTTCTCACATGCACCTTGTTCTTTGTTACGTTACATTTTCCTTTTGTTTGCAACAATACCCTCCCCTAAGCACTGAAAAAAAGATAAATTGCTTACTGTTAATGTCACCGTGGCAACTTATTATAACTACCTGAAATTTGGAAATCAATAATGACTTAAAGAACAGCCTACAAATAAAGATAAATGGTATTCTGTTCACTTAATTCAGTCTTTGCTAGAATAATGTGCCAAATAATTCAGTTTGTTACAATACACGATACTGATATCCTCCTCATTCTTCATCTGTGTGCTAGAAACAGCCATATGTACTTTGGTCAGTCTTATATTAAGGCAACAGTGTATAATTGTGATTCACTTCCAGTGTGTACGTAGTATCAGTGCACAAGGTGCACAAATTACTGTTTGCAAGAGAAAATGCCAAATTACTTTGATCAACCATTTATCTATGCAATAAATGAAGGTTACTAAGAAATGTAACTACTTCCTCACCATTACTTATTGCAGCAGAATTTTTTTTTTGGTGGCATTTGGCATTTTCTTTCCAAAATAAATACCTAGATGCATTTACAAGAAGAGCAGCTACAAATTCAAACCACATGTAATTTTACATAGGAAAGATAACTTTATTCTGAGAATCCTGATCAAATGCTATTAAACATAGAGCTTTGCTTCTGGATAGGCTCCGTTCATCAATGGCAATCTATCTGTGCAAGAGAAATACTTCCCAAAAATTCAGGATGTATTTTTTTCCTCAGTTAAAACCAGCCACACGCAGCAGTTTCTCACAAACCACACCAACCCTGCCCAGTACAGACTGTCAGCAGTGCTCTGAAGAGCTGCCAGATCTCCTACACTCCTACTCTGCCCATCCTCTGCTGCCCAAGGCCGCTCACCCCAACAGAAATTATATATGTATGTATACATGTAAATAAAGGCTCCTTCAATTTACGTATTTCTGTATTATCTCCTCACCAAACACCCCTCAGGGAGAAAGAAGGGTGCACTCTAATGAACAGTAGTATCTGTAGTATGGTTCACCTTAGCCAGAAATAGTGCAACTTCTATCAATAAAAAAATTCAAGATCATCACTCTAACTTTTTATTAATTACAACATCCTCCTGACTTTATGTTAAATTAGCATTAACCAGACCTCAAAATTTTCAGCAGATCTACTAAATCTGCCCAGGCTATGCATATGCAGCACCCAGCATAATTTAATTGACCCTGCACAGACAGAATTCAGTCCTCCCTGCTCTCAGACAAATTGAGAGCCTGTCCTGCAACTTGCTGGGCAAGGGAGTCCTGCATAGAGCTCAGTTCAGCACCTTGATCATCATCAGCCAAGTCTAATGAAGTCCAAGTGACTTCTTAACTCTGTTAGGTGTTAAGGTAACCAGCGCTTTGCAGCACTGAACTAATACCATGAATGACAAACATGTGCATGTACATAAGAAGCATTTCTTTAAAAACACTTCTCAGCTCATTCTGGACATTTCAGTGGTTTATTTTGGCAAAAATATCTTTCAAGTGTCCTTAAAAGAGAAACAATGATTACTGCCACAGCCTGCTTTGAAGCACAGCTTGTGCATCAGGAGAGAAGCTGTTTATGGCTTATTTGATGTAGCACTGGTTGGCCCTGAATCTTACTCGAGGTAGCCACCGAGTTCAGCTAATATACATTGCGTAGGGTCTGCTAGGAAAGTCTTAATCATGAAGACTCTTCAAGAGAGTTTAACTTGATCCTCCTGTAATACTAAGTAAAAAGTGTGCCAAAGGAGACAGCTCCATTATATCTGCTAGTTACACACCAGCAGGGCAGTCACAAATTAAATGTCACCAATGGCAATGGGAAAGTCACTCTGAAATATGAAATGTTACAGAAATAGACACATCTACTCTTTGCAGGACTGGACTGTTAACATCTCTTTCTAAGGAAATGAATGCCAGACCAAGCATAGCACTGATACAAGGTGCAGACATGATGAGCGTATGCCAATGAAGATGGAGGTTCTGCAAGATGCAGTTGTGCAAAGTCTTGCTCTGTCATTTTTTCTTAGCTAGCAAATTAAATCAGTGAGACTGAAGAGAAGTTCAGGGAACAATACCTCCCATTTTATTTTGGCTCAGTTCCTTGAAAATTACACTCTACCACTGCCCTGACACCAAACAGAATGGTCGTAGTCTGCATCTCCTTAGGCTGCACGCTTCCACTGCTTTCCTCAAGTCAGCTCCACTTTTCATGTAGCAAAACAAAAGTCCTATGAGCTTGCCAATATAAATTAAATTCAAATATGCAAAATAAATAGCTGGTTTTCAGCTCAAAGAGCAAAGGATTGTAATTCCTTCTGCAGCTACAAGACAGCGGAATTGAGACAGGAGTCTACATGGGAACATGAAGCCACAACAGAGGAAGGGGTGGGTCAGATTGCCTCTTCTGGCAAAAATCTACAGTTAGGCGGCTTAAGGCAGTAATGAAACTGCAGGGTTTTAACAAGCAAGGATTTTGTCCAGGAAAAAAAAAAACAGACTAAACCAGAACACCTAGAATGCTATCACATCTTCAGCAAACGATTTTTTCTTCAAGATTAATAGAAATGCTTACTTAATTTAAAAATAACCATGTAGTATAATTCTGGGGCTCACAAACTCAACACTGAAAAGTTTGATGCGTATTGACCAAAATGTCGTTAAATCACTGCTGTACAGAGTGACAATTTTGAAAAGTACTTCTACCACTTAGGATTGTAAAAGAAACATTTAATATAAACCTTAAAAACAGACAAAGAATTGTACATAGCAAGGTTAAAATAAGTTGGCAACCCCAAAGGAAACATTATCTAAATATTCCAATTATCTGACATGTACAGTAAAAAACCTGTAGATTTTGAAAAAAACCACCCTATGTTTAATTGAAAACCTGCAGCCAAACACACGTGAATTAATCAAAGCTACAGAAGATCTGATACAAAGTTTTCTCTACTTGAAATGTGAAATACTCCTGCTTGACACTTTCAAAAAGCATGACACCTATTTGAAGCTACCAATAGAAGTAAAGCAGCCTTTAACCCCTGCACTACTTTGAAACAATCAAAGCAACCTTAGGGTTCTGTCAGTGCAAATCCCCTTCAGAACATACACATCTAAAAAAATCGTTTGCAAGCAAAAATGTTATCAGAAAAAATGAGATTCCAGCGAGCTGGATGCTGATGGAGCAACTGATACAAACGTACTGTAGTCAAGGGCTTTATATCAAACTCAGCCCATAGGAGAGACTGTCCCAAAGAGGTGAATCATTACACACTATGCACAGCCTAGAAGTGCATTTTACATTTTCAAATGTAAAAATACTATTATGAACTACAGTCAGAGAACTTGTAAAACAGTTTCACACAACTCACCCACATAAGACTGAAAAATCAACATATTGAGACCAGTGCTATTAAAGATTGCTTGATTTTTTTTCCTTTGCAGCAGAACTACTGTTGTGGAATATATACATATTTTATACATACTATATAAAGTACACATATGCACATACTTTTTTTTTTTTTAAAGAAAAGCAACAGACTATCAATCCTTTCCTCAATTAAAAAAGTATTTTAAGTACTTAAACTATAGTTCTTACATGAGGAAAAAAAATATCCCATTGAGTCTATGTGGAACTTTGTCCAGACTAAAGCAAAGATCATTTCAAGGGGTGAATAGTTATAAAAGTTGCATATTTAAGGTCCTAGTCTTGAAACCTTTATTTACATCAATAGTTCTTACTTTAAGGAGCAAGCTGCTTGCAAGATCAGAAACCTACCATCATTAATCTTTTTGAATGACTTTTTAGAGTGAAGGACTATGCTTTCCTTCAAATCAAACAAAACCAGATAGTTCTGCAGAATACTTTGCAAAGCCTTCGTGTTGTTGCTTTATAACACTCAGAAGTTAAATTAAGAGCAACTGTAAGCCGCAAGGTAAGATGCCGCTGAAAAGTTCTAACAAGCTTAAGAAAAAAATATTGGTTGTTGGTAAAAATGTATTCACTTCAAAATTTCAAGTATTTCTGTAAATACAACTACTTCAACACAGCATGCTATTTAGCAGCACGTTTTGCTTGGTCATTAAGAGGGAAAGTTAGCTATTTACTGAGAGGGCTGAGAAAAATCACTAAACGTCTAACTTTCTATCATACCCGCATTTAATTCTCCATCCAGTATTCTTTTTCCTCCAAGCACCAACGAAGCAAACAACAAACGCAACACTTAGCTCAGGTTTCATATGCTCCTTAAAAGGAGGCTGCATTTGTTTTCAAAGTCGTTTTGAATGTGAAGGGGTAGGGAAGACATCACCACCCCCCACTCCCAAGCTCTGCAACCCCTCCATTATAACACGGGTGCCGCTGTTGCCGGCGGGGCGGGCCCCCAGGCCGGGGACGGGGCTGGGTGGGCGGCGGGTCCGCCTGGGCCTCCCCAGGAGCCCCGGGTGTGAGCGAGGACTCGGTGGAGGGGAGGCAGGGGCTCCCGCAGGCCTCCCGCCGCAGGGGGGTGGCGGGGTGGGAGATCCTCTCTGGAGTTACCTGCCCTCAACACCGTTAAAAGAGAAGGGGCAGGCGAGGCACCGTGCTTCGAGCGGCACAGCCGGTGCCGCGGGTGCGCCTGCCCGGCTGCCCACGTGTGACAGCCACCGCGCCGGCGGCCTGCCCGCCGCCTTCTCCTCCCGTGGGGCGGAGGAAGGGGCAGGACCCCGTGGCCGCGGAAACAAAGAGGGGCATCGGCCGCCTGCCGCCTTCCCTGGGTGGGGCCTGCGGGCCTGGGCCCCGGCTAAACCCAACGAGAGGTCGTGCCCGCGGCGGGGCGCATACGCAGGGCCCGACCAGGCCGGGCCGCCGGCCCCGCCGCCATCTTGATGGGCAGCCCCCGCGCCTCCGGTAGGGCCTGGTGCGTGGCGACGGCTGGTTCCCGCGCGTCGGGCCCCCTGCGTGGGATGGCGAGATAAGCACAAAGCGTTGGGTGCTCGCCTTAACCCCGGTTCAGTTTAAAAGTCTTCAGTAGCCTCCTCTATGAACAGATGCTACCATGGCACTACGTGCCAGCACAAATAGTAGCAAACCTCTGGGGAAAAAAAAAAAAAAAAAAAAAAAGTATTTTTGAGCGCGCTGCTGTTTTATTTGCTCACTCCTTAATTCACGTTCGCCGTAGACTAAATTTGCTCTGTGGTAAACTGGTCTCCCAGCGTGGGGAAACGGTGACCGTCCCCGCCGCACCCTGCGCGCGCTCTGGCGGACGCCAAGTACGCGCCTCACCGCCCAGCAGCGGCGGCGCGGCCCTGAATCCACTGACCGCAGCAGGAGCGACCCCTCGAAGACGTCAGGCCCCCGGCTGTGGCCCCCTTGATGTATCATCATTTCGATTCTCAAAGATACTAACCAGCATTTCCAGTTCTGTACTGTGTGCTAAATTAGCTTTTCTTTAAAAAAAAAAAAAAAGAACATTTAAACCATATTAAGAGAGTAATAAAACGAACATCTTTGAGTCTTTCACATCAATCACTTCCTTGGGCCGCAGTTAACGACCGGGGGGGGGGTGGCTGGGTTACAAATGGCCCAAGGAAGCGATCGGTAACGAACAGCCCTGACCCTGCCTTTCCCCGCTGTGAGCGGAGGGGCTGCAACCTGAGCCCGGAGGGCGAGGGCTCCTCCCGAGCCGGCGGGGCCGGGCGGGTCAGGCCGCTCGCTTGCCCGCCCGCCCTTAAGGAGGTGGCGGCCATGGCGGCCTGTGCCGGCAGGGCTGCGAGGGACGTGGTCTGGTGGAAAAGAAACCTCCGAAACAGCGCTATACCCCGCTTCCAAATACCTCACTGCCTCCCTAAAGGCATCCGCCGAAATTATTTAGCTAAGCGTTAAAACCGGTTATGGGTTTACACTGCTACACTAAAAATACAAACCCCCTCAGTCTTCCCGCCTCTTTTGCCACTGGCATGAAAAAGAGAATAATGCATCTTTACATCAGCCAATCAATTAATCTACATTTTATAAATTTATAACTAAGAACAAGATTTCAGATGTTTTGTTAGCTGCAGTGGTAATGTTTTGCTCTTATGTTCACCGTAATGACCTTAGACAAAAATAGATGTAAGAACAACAACAAAATTTTGCAGTGATTCCATTCATGCACGTTTTCAACGAAGAGAGGTACTAACAGCATTTATCCTACAATCCCTCCATTACCAGACCAGTCAGAGACAACTTTTATATTAGAAGCAACCTGCCCTACTTGTAATATCACCAACTGAACATAAAATAAACACAACATCTATACAAGAAAAAAAACCAAAAAACAAACCTCATTCTTTGCCAGACCAGAGATTTCCTCCATCCACGCCAACTGCAGCACGGCAGAGAAGTCAATATCCGACTGGCAAATCTTGTTGGCAAGCGGAAAAATTAAGACTCAAAGTCTTTACTTTTGGCCCCTTCTAGATACTAATTATATGGATTTGCAATGCACTGATCCATAAGTGGACTGACAAATGTAAAAACCACTGTGACAACTAGCATCAGTCTCTGCCATTCCTTTATGCAGCAGAATCCAAACTAACCTACATTGCTAAACATGTTTCCTGAAATAGGCATGAACACTGCAGAAGATAAAAACAAGCTTGTATGCAGTTGTTTAAGAGATCTTGTATTAATTCATGAGTATTTTCATTGTGGGTTTTTGCATAACATCTAAATTAATTTTGCTAATTTCATTTTTAATGCTTGAACATTACTTTCAAATGGTAACATTTTATAGCAACATTGATACCAGAAAGCTCTTTATAAAATTAGTCAAATTCATGGAAATTGGACATTTCAAAATCTGAGCATGTTTTTGACAAGAAAATATTTTGTCTAGTAAATGTGTCAACATTATTTTACAATAATGTAATCAGTATTTTTCAACAAAGCAATTTTAAAAGGAAGTAAGGATTACTCTCTTTCATATATATTTAGCATGTACTTTTATTGTTTGATAATTTACTTCCTCATAGACTTAATAAAAGGAAATATTTTGCTTTTTTTTCCCCATCATGTTAAAATAATTGGCAATGAGATGCAATTGTGCCCAGAAGAACAATGTGCTAGGCAAGACATACAAATTCAGATTAACTTTGTTAAACTGTTGGAATTAAACAACAACAAAAAACATAGTAAACTTTCTACATGTTAACTTAAGCAGATAAAACCATAGAGCAGTACACATTTATTCTCTTACATATTATCAGTAAATAATTATCTGCCAAGTTAGTCCTCTTTTAGACCTGAAATGCCAGGAATTTCAAACTTGTCCACAACATGGCAAAGCTGCATTTTAACTAATGAAGACCTCGGTGGAAATGAACAAAGGAAGCCAATGGAGCATTTTCTGCCACGTAAGATGTAAAGAAAGAGGAGTCACATTTCTCTTAAGGTACGTGGTTCAACTGAAAGTGCTACAAGAAATTTAGATGAACGTTCATCAATGGTTAGTTCATAGAAAAAATGCTGCTATATAGTTAGTTTGGGGGGCATTTTAAAGGTTGCAAAGCACTTACAAACATAGTGAAAAACAGTACACTGAATAATAGTTGATATACACAAAACCCCTTTACATTTATTTAATCAAACTTTTCTGTTTGAAGTATATAAGCTCCAAAATGAAACTATCAGAAAAGAAATATCCTTGAGAAATTGTGCATGCCTATTGAAACTTCTTAACCCCTATTTCACTTTGCCCAACATTTCATCTCTGGGTAAGATTCGGTCCTTGAAGTGTAGCTAAAATATACTGTGCTTTTAAAATACAAGTCAAATGGAGGGAGAAAACAGAAACTAAGCTCAGGGTTACCAGTTTTTAAGAATGTAACAAATAGATTATATTCATCATCCTAAAACCAGAAGTATTAGAACAGAATAAATCATTTAACGCCAATTACCTCAATACTTCTCAAGTGAATATGCTATACTTGATAGGTGCATTTTGTGACACCTATTGTGGTGAGTGCTGGTTCAGCTCCATGTAATGGCCATACAATTAATAAAGAATGAATACTAAATTGCACATGGATAAAAGCAAAACAAATTGTAACTATAAAAGTATCGTATTGCTGTACATATAATTAAAAACAATTACTGATTCCCATATGAAAAAAAAAAACCTATATTCATATGTAGGAGATCAGAGAAAATGTTAAACATTGATTATACTATTGAATAATAAACACTAAAAAGAATTAATCTTTGGCAAAAGGACAATGCTTCAACTGTAGCCATTTTAACAATCTAATCTTGGTCCATTTACAGTTGTCACCAGTTTAAAAAATGATCATCCAAGCAAGAAGTACTATCTCTGTGAAGAAGATAAACGGACGTAAGCATGGAATGGACTATCACTTTCCAGTAAACTATCTTACAAAAATAAAATAATCTGCCATATTAATGTATTAATGTAATTGCTTAATGAAAAATAATGAAGCTTAATGTAAAAATTATTTGGGTAAACTAAATCCACCAATTACATTATTAAACATAAAGAGATTTTGTTGCTCAAAGCAGACTGAAGATTAATTTTTAGAAGTATCTGCTGTCTTGCAAAAATGTTATGTAGTCATTAAATGCAAAGACATCATATAAAATGGAAAATGCATTTTTATTTTTTACAAGTATTTGCTTATTTCTACTGAAGGCAATGTAGATATAGATGAAATGTAAAGGAACCCTATGTTGTGATTTTGTTTAGTGAGGGGGGGCCTAAGGTGGTAGAACCAGAATGTTTTGAATTTAAATAAACATTTTCAGATCTGATAGAACAGATTTTAGAATGTTTAGTAGGTGTTTTTTTAATTCCTGAAGAAAAGAGGGCATTGCTAGGAGGACAATCTGACAGGCTACTTTCTTAGTGTAGGTAAGAGACTGTAGTGCAGGAAAAGGAAGCACTCCTTAGTGAAAGAGATGGCATTTAGTGGTGCATTGTTTGCAAAAGCATGAATTAACACTAACAAAATCCTATTCCAATTAGTCTGAGCAAAGATTTTCTCTTCAGATGTACTATATATCTGCCTGAAAATCTTGAATATGATTTTCATCTTGACAACGCACCTTTAAGATCTTTTGCTCCCTTACTATCTCCAGTTCAGTCCCACAGTCCTCTCTCTGTGACCAGTCCTTTAAAGTCAATGGTGACATACAAAATCCTCTACAAAATTCTTCGTTTCTGATGGTTATTTATTCATGCATCTCCTTCACACTCAGATCAATCACCTTACAAATAATGTCTCTTTAACAATTATTACTAATTTCTAAAGCCAATTACAAACACTTAAAAATTATTTTACCTTTATCTTTGTTTCTAGGTTGCAATAGTTTCTAAATGAGAATCACACACAATGAACAGGATGCCCTGCTGAATGTCCTGGTAGTTAAAATCAGTGTGCATGCTACAGCCACGCAGACCCCTGTACAAGAAACCATGCATTCCTTACAGGGTTAACTTCTGCTCTACATTTCCCATCCATTAAACAGTTTTTGCAAAACATGCTACAAAACACATGTGATTTTGATTCATAAAACACCTATTACAAATGTAACATGCTTTCTTTAATTAACACACACAAACACCCCAAACCAAACAATGAAACAGACAGACAAAGCAGGTTTGGCACAGCCAAACAAGAATTTAATCACTGTAGTAGAGAGCTATTAAGCACTGTGCTGAAACGGAAACTTTTTTACTAACTGCATTTACAAATGTTTGAGGACCGTATTATGCCTCCAAATGTGTAAACTGTCCAGCTCTCCTGCCTGGACAGAGGGTTCAGCTCCTTCCCCCTTCCCACACGTCAGTGGCTCTCCCTTGTATCTGGGTAGGGTCTCTACAGCCCTAACAGAGGGGCCTGGGAAAAAGGCAGATCGTGAAGGGCTCAGCCAGGAGGATTCCCGCCATCCTCTTGTGAACACAGATACACAATACTGCAGTTATGAAGTTTTTCAAAAGTTTCCCCAATAGCTACCACATCCCATTAACCCTGCCAGAAATCACAGCCCTGTACAGGTGTGGCCTCAACAGTCTCTACATGGCTGAATTGCTGTCCCAAGATCCCAAGGCGCTTTCACTTGCAGTGTACTTTACCCTTCACCAGAACCTGCCTGCACCCATGGCAGGAGTCTTTTTCACGTTGGGAGCATTTCACATCCTACCACTCTTTCCTCCTGTGAGGCAACGACTTGGGGCTCAGCAATTTTTCAACAGGGAGATGAAAAAACCCACAGTATTATCAGCCCAAGAGCTTTGCATCAAAGCAGACTGGCAGATTGGTGGTCAGGTGAATTTAGGTAAGACATTAAATATTATGCATGCACAGTACAAAAAAAAGTAGCCTATTGTGAAAAGTATATACAAGTTACATAAATGACAAGTTCATGCATACACATTATGTTAAGTTGTATCATTTTCAGTTAACTTATTATTAAGCAGCACTGGCCCAAAACCTAGTTTACTGCTCTACATTTTAGGCACTGTACAGGGAACAAATCAGATCACAAAGCAGCCCTTAAGTTTTTGAGCACAAAAAGCACACTTACAAAACCAAAATGATGTAAACTACATATGTCCAGTAAGAGCATTGATATAAAAGACTTAAAATCCATTTTACTGTCCAGTTTATTGAACAAGATTCACAGGTCACTGGGACCACTTCACATGAGAAAACAGAGCAGAATTTGGCCCATCAGGTCTATCATATCCACAAGAAAAGAAGGGATGTCATGGTTTCATTACATTAAGGAGGAATTTTTGTTTACTGTTGAAATAATTCTCACAATTTCCATCCACCTGATGTACTATTGTTTTTAATACCTGGGGGAGAGGGTAGCAAACAGGTTTGTGAATAATTCTTTGATCTTGTTACACTTTAGTGTCAACAATAGCTAATTCTTAAGATGTGCAATCTACGTGTCTGAGGCCAGGTAATTAAACAGGGTAAGATAGCGATACCTACCTTTTAAATACAGGGAGTAGCTGGGGGTCTAATCCAAAGTTTACAGAAGTTAGCTTGGGTCTATTAGGTACATTCTAGATTAAAACTTCTACATAATTCTAGTATTTCCAATATAAGGAGTCTAAGAATATTCAGAAATTACTACACATGGTCAGCAGAGGCTTTTTAAAACTCTGTATTTCCACTAAAATTGTATTATTACAAATAGCCCATAAAAGCAACCAAGATTTTGATTACTAGCTTGCAAAACACAGTTGTAAAATGAAATAAAACATTTTTAAAATTATAGCACATGTGCACTATTAAGACATTTTAAAGACACCTGTACTTTGAAAAAAAAAAAAAAAAAAGTTCAGGTTTATTCTAGTCTACTTAAAGTACACAAGGGCTATTACTTTCACTCTCAGTTTCAGGCCAGAGATTATTTTGGTGCATGTGACCATAAACAAATAAAGTTGTAACACAAATGTTAAAGTAGCCTCAAATGGCACTATAATAAAAGCAATGTAGAAAAACAAAACAAAAAAAAATCCCTCAATGCTGCACACCTATAAATTACCATGACTAATTAGAAGAGGGCCTCTCTGGGAACAGAGTATCTTTGATGGGAAAGTCACGATCAGCTATGTTCATGAGAAGTACACACTTATGAATGTACTGACAACAGTGGTGTTTTCTAATAGAGCATCATAAGACGTGTAGAAGTCATGGAATATTACTTTGACTTTGGTCAACAAATTCATACACTCCAAATATTAATTATACATGTATTCACTCAGATTTTAGCCGTTAAACAATTTTAACAGGAGAAAATAATAATCTATGATGCTAACAAAACCAAAACAAACCTTTCAGCCTCCCTCCTTCTAAAAAATTAACTCCAGCACTAGATTAGAACTTTGGAATAGAAAGTTTCTGTGTCATTTCTTGGCTTCTGCACTGATACTAGAACAAGGATATTCTGCATAGTTTAAGACAGGTAACTTTTCAAATGTATTGATGTATTTGATTTTCAAAGTTATACATATGTAACAATTAGGGAGCTACACTTTTCAGATTATTCTCAAGGAATTCCACTAAGCTCTCACCTATCTGCTAAAAAGATATATCCAAATTATTACAAACATGCTCTGTAAATAGACTTACTTCTGTTCTGTAGAACTGAGAAATACACATTATTGTCACGAATCAAAAATTCCTTTTTGGTTTTGTTTTATAAATAATGCTGTTTGAAAACTGCAATTCAAAATATTTCAGTGCCACAGCTTAACGGTAATCAATAAAACAAGGCGGGGGGGGAGAAACATGTAAGATTGAACTGAAGTGTGACCCAAAAAAGATTCCTGAAACATTCCACTTCCAAGGAGAGCTCAGATGCCTGTACTCATTCCAATACCCACAAGTGCCTTTTTTCTTGAAAAGTCACTAACACTTTCATTGTTTCTCCATCCCTAGCTGAAAGTAACACCAGTATTCTGCTATTTTGCACCAGAGGAGACCGCAGTTCTCACATTTCTCTAACAGTAACTTCCAGCTCTCTTTCCTCCTATACCTTCACCTTACCCTGGCAGCTGCTTGTTTGCATCCTTGGCCACCCTTCCATGATGCCAGCACTGCCCACCCTTGTTTGTGGAGACCATGGCATTTCTCTGATATGAAAAATTATAAAAATCAGATATGAAAACAAAAACTTGCTATGCAGCTTCACAAGCACTTATGCTAGCCCAACAGGGAGAGTGCTATAAAAGCTCCTGAAGCTTACTTAAGCAGCAACACTGCTGCTAAGTGTAAAAATAAAATCATGGCCATAGGACTCCCATCAAGAAGGGTGGCTGTACCAGTTTCAACCTCCACCTGTTCACCACACTGCTACTGCAAAGCCAACTCAGCTGCTTGCAGAGCAGCTGCTGACCTGCTGCATGTTACAGCTTTGCATGTTAGGAAAAAAAAAAAAAAATCAGTGCCAGTTTTCCTTAATACAGCAGACTGTAAAACTTGCAGCAGTTTCCACAGCTGCTCTACAAGCAGCTGAGGAGTCTCTGGAGTGGGGATCTGGAATTCCCTCTAGCCATCTCCCAAGGAGTTAACCCCCCATTTTAACTCATAATAATCTGAGGAAAAGCCTAGGCACCAATTTCTCCAACTAGATATGCTTAAGCAATCAAAAGCACTGCCCTACTTTCCATGCAGAGGTGTTTACTGATACTCTGCTGATGTAAAAGCAATTTAAGGATTCATTGCTTTCACCAGTCATATCCAGCAAGCAAAACTAGCTAGTCCAAGCAGAACTAGCTAGCTAGTCCCAAGTAACTGTCCCTTAGAAAGAGCTAAGTATCACAGAATACCTTCCTATCAGTCATGATAACTTTCAGCTGATTTAACAAAAAAGGGGGAAAAAAAGCACCCTTAAATACAGGGAATGAAAAACGCAAATCATATGTCCTTATTTCTTTGTGTTTAAGAAACATCATAAACAGTCTTTACCCTCTACAGTTTCTAGGCTGCTAGGATCTTACTTAAATTATACCTTTACAGTCACTTTTATACACACCTTTGTAGATACTGATGGGCCTAATTTTGCTTCTGATTATAATTAGTGGGGAAAGATGACAGGCCTTTACTGAGATGGGTTACATAAGGAATGAATTAAACAATATTTACATGGGAGCATACTTTGTAAAGAGTCTAAAGAGTCTAAAAACAAACTCTGGATGGCTCTAGATATACCTACTACTTCAGTAATGTAGTTGCAAACCAGGACAAGCAACAATAACAACATTTTTTCCCAATTTGACAATTCATTTCCTTTCAGCTTCGGTTCATATATCTGCTTTGATATCTTATGTTTGTGCCCCAGACAAAATATCCTCTTCCTTCCAGTATCCCAACCCTTGCACACAACTTCCTCAGTCTTGGAGAAAAGGAGGATAGCATGCTCTGGAAAGGGTGTACTTACTGCTCTGCCAAAGAGGGAAATCTCTTTCTTAAGACAAAACAGTTCCATTGCAGGCCTCTGTCTTTGGGCCACTTATGCTCTTTGTTCAAACTTCTTCAGCAAAATCTGATCTGATGCAACACCATTTAGGTTGAACGGGACTTGCAATTCACTTAAATACTACAGACATCTATTGATAAAAATGCACTGTAATGTTGGGTTTAGATGAAATAGATGAAATATGGAAGGTATTTCCACAGATGGTGGCTCCGTAACATAAATACCACATTACAAGTTTCTCCAAACAACCATCTTAGACCATCAAGCTCTCAGTGAATGATTTTGCCATCTGTCTACGTGTCCATAGGTAGGACTTGAAATATAGAAGTGGCCTAATTAGTAGCCAAAATAAATAAAAAATCCCAAACAAGGCTCTACTACTCCACATCACAAATCCACAATTCCCATAATTTAAAGTCAATTTTCTCTGTATGCTGCAACACAAACTGGTGAATGCCAAAGCTTGGCTCTGGATCTCCAACAGTTACCCATTACAGGTTCTACATGCATTGAGGCTGCCAAACAGACTTCGATACCCACGTCCTTAGCGTAGGTCTTATCTCCGCAGGATCTCTCATACACATGCTCACTGCAGACACACGTTTACTCCACATTCGCTTCCTTCCTCAGCTTCCCTCTCCAAATCCTGCTAGCCACTTTTGTTTTGATTAGGACTGGGCTTGCCTGGTCACCAACAGAAGTCAAAAGACGACAAGTCCATAGTACCATACTCTGCATGGACACTTCTGTACTTCAAATGGGCACTGCTATGTCATATTTAACAATAAGGAGCAATGTAATATTGATCCTACTTGCTTACCCAGAGCTTCCACTTATTCTGAGCAATTAAGTAGCTTTTTACAGGCTCCTAATGATGCAGAAATGAAAAAGATGTGCTAGAGGAATGAAAGCATCCTTACAAAAGCAGAGGATCACGTGTGTTACAATATAAGAAAGTCAGCATTCAGCATATGATGCCATGCTCAACTTTATCCTAGAAAAAGTAGTTCAAATGTGGCTAAAATACTAGGAATTTAAAGAACAGGCATCTGATTCATCATCAAAAAGGATAGTCGGTCAAATTAAGGGAAAGGACTTTTCAGATGCTGCTTACATGTCTAATTTTCCATTTATTCTTTTTACAATCACAACTGAACAGTCTCAGTAATTTTCCCTCCTTCTTTTGTTATAGGTACTTGCAACAATAAGAGCAAAATGTATAATATACAAACAATAGTGCATGCAGAAGGACTCAATGGAAGAAAAAATGCTCTCTTCCGCTTTTATCAAATCTTGCAATAACAGTAACTTGTAGCAACAGTAAGAAAGTGCAGATGAAAGTGAAAAATTTCAAACCATCCATGTTCCTTTTAATGAGAAAACAAAATACACCAACTCCTGCATGCTGCTCCTCCCTTCCTTCCTCTCCCCAACTCATAAAAGAGGATCCCAAAGAACGATGTTTAAGGTCCCAGTTCAGAAATCCTGTATCAATCCCTTAACATGGTAAGAATTTTGGATTACAGAGCCAAGTCTCAACAAACAACATCTAAACTGAACAATCCATCTCATCCTGAAAGATCACATTACTCAGAAACAGAACGTAAAATTACAACTCTTGATATTCACAAACATGTATTTAATTGCATATAGATGGTATATCTACCACCCTGCCCTTATCATCTTTAATATCTGGGCTTCACACTAAGCAAAGGAAAACAGACACATTTCTAAAACAGTTCATACAAAATGTGTGCAAAAAAGAATCCACAGCATTGTTGCCCTACTGCCAGCATCCGAAGAAGTAGTATGTATCTAAGTTGTATGTACAATTCTGAATACGCAAAGAAGAATTTTAACAAACATCATCCTTTTCTCGGGTTTTATGAAAGCTTGAGCTCTTCTTCGTTCTTAGCAATGAAGACCTTTCTTCTTGTGCACCACAAAAGGTTTCACTCACTTCACCTCTCCAGTCTGTGTTACCCTTTCACGAATAGATCTTTTTCTAAAATTTAACAAGAGCGGTTTGCACATAACTATGTGCAGAATTCACACCATAAAAGAGAGAAGCAAGCTATATTATTCATTCCATGCTAACCTACTAAAAGTCCAAATGACAATACTGAGCCAACTTCAGTAAGGTACACATTCCTTGGATTTAACAGTTACAAAGGACTAAGATTGCTACTTTTTTTTTTTTTTTTTTTTAAAGAAACACAGTGGACCAGGTACATTGTTGAGCTGGGCATGGCTTGTCTTCCAAAAATTAAATAGTTTTTAGGACCTGTAATTTTTGTGTGACACTGAATGACTCAAACACATGACTTCAAAGATATAAGCTGTATCAGAATAAAGCCAGAAAAGAACAAGAGTGTTAAGTGTACCCTATTTACACTGTACACACACACGGAGATGCACATATAGAACGGCTCATACCTTAAATAATGCATCTAGGTCTAGGTAACTCATTACCAGAAGGGTAAACAACAACTTGTAGTTGTTCAGAGAAGTAGTTCATAGAAGATCAATTAAAATGACTAGTGTTGGAGGAAGAACTTAAAAGGTAGAGTTAAAAACTCAATAGTGTAGCTGTTTCATGAACAGAACTTTCATTGGGTGAAGGGGAAGAGAAGTCCAAACAAAAGCATCGTCCTCTAAAAAATATATCAATATGCACAATTAGTGAAGTGCTGACTTTAGAAAAACATGACTATAATCTGCTCACAACCAAGAGGAAACTCCAAGAAGAAAGCAAAATTATTTACTGCAAGCTCAAAAGTCTAAGTATAATGATCTGAAACTACTACAGGAATTTTGAGTCAACATCCAGTAAGTTTTTGCTCCTAGCAAGCTCTTATAAACTAAGCATAACTTCATCAAGAAAAGGTAAGATAAGGCAGTAAAAAATATTGTTGCAGGCTTCAAGCTAGCTTTGACAGTACTTGGACTAAGTAAGACAAGCTTCTTTCCTCTGCTTAGACTGTCTGATTCTATAAAATGATACTGATACTAGCAGCTACAAACATTGCGGATCGAGTGAGTGCATGCAACACTATGTGCACACGCTTAAATAAATGATTAAGTGTTTTCAAAGCAGTTTTGAACAGCAATATTTCGTTTAAATAGATTAATAAACTGGCATCTTTGCCTTGAAAAGGCCTTTTCACATGACTAAATTTTTAAAAGTAATGAAACTAATAGGAATAGGGTCCAGTCACTGTTCAGGCAACAGACTCTGTTGTACAAGAGGCACTGTTAAATAACATTACCGATTTAAAGACAATTCTATGCTCTGGCTGCTACTGTTACCACTGGTCAGCTAGTCAGCTGACACAAAGCATTCTATATAGCCAGATGAATTATCTAAAATGTACTCTGAAACAAAATAGATACCGCTTCTCCCCCTTACATTAAACAGAAAAGTTTTGCTTTTGTCTGATGGAAAGAAGATTCACGTCACCATTAAGTTTACATATACCCTAGATTTCATCAGAAAGAAAAAGGTGGGAAATGCGTTTTCTTTGTTGTAAGAGTAATCCATTGCAGAATACTAGTAACTATATCACTAAGATATATCTCGAAGTAATACTCAAAATGACTGAGGCGCAGCGCTTATATGCAATGAAACATGCTATTTTTCACTGCATTTTACACTGCAATATGTCTTAGCAACCTATCGATAAATTGTAGATTATTAAAGTGTAAACCAACATGTCTAACATTTCCTTCTTGTCTCCTCCTTTAGGGGACACAACTGAATAGCGACAAATTTACCACATACTTTATTTTTTTTTTTATGACTACTTTCTGTTATGGAACAGCACACCTTGTCTAGTATTACTTAAAATGTACCACGTTATCATGCAGTCCAACACTTCTCTATTTCCAGAGCTCTAAGAATATCTTTGTTTCCAAATGTGTTCTTTTATTAACAACAATGCAATGCTTCCAATGTTTATCTTCTATTATTTGAGAAGCAAAAATGACATGTATTAACACAAAATCAAAGGAGGAAAAAGGTTTTTTATGTATAAATGTATTTATAAAACTGTAAAGAGCAATTTCACGACTTAGAAAGATACAAAGAAGGGAAGAAAGGGGGCAAAACAGGAGGAAGACTGCCCCTTCTTTGGTATTTCATTCATTCAATTCTAAAAATAAAAAGTAGCAAGGAGGAGGGCACCTCATCTGCCTGCACAAAGCAGGAAAAGTGTGAGAATTTAGGAACTTCGCTATTGGGTTCTCCACTTTGTACCTAATTCCAAGTGCAGGCCCCCCGGCACAGGGGCTTGCTGTAAGACAGCAAGATCAGGAATCCACTCCACCACCACAAGGAGCAAGGCAACATGCCACAGCAGCAGCACTCTGTCTAAGTTTCAGTCACCTTTTTATTAACCTAACGAAAGGTGTATTCTTTAAAAAAAGCCTGATGAAAGTTACTACAAAGTAAGGCCCGGCCATCGAATGGAACATTAAAAGGGAATCACTAGATAATCATGGAACACCCCCCTGCCCCGTCACTGCAAACGTCATAGAAAATGGACAACCACGTAAAAAGTTAAGATGCCTTTTCGCCTTCCTAACATGGCCCTAGCCGAACCCAAAATGGTCTCTTTACCTGATACTGCTCTTCGGCTCTCAGATCACAGAGAAGACGGGTAAAATGCAAAATAGCGTTGTTGCAACTGGAGACAGGAGGACCAGGGAAGGTCTATACATGCTCCTCCTTCACCAACCATGCTACAGATCTTGGGAAAAGCTCCCTTAACCTCATAATTTTGTACGCATCTTGCATGTGAAACGCCCTTCAGGAAGGCATTCATGCCGGCTTCCACGTTCAAAATACAAACGCCATCCACGCTGCTATACTTAAAAACAAAAACAACGGCCACGCGTGCCTTTTCTCCCGAACCGCCTTACAGAGACGCTGGTTTTGGTCTTACTCCTTAATCGTTGCACTTTTTTTTTTTTTTTTTCTCCTAGGAAGGAATATTTAAAATTCAACCAACCATACCACATGCACGCTTCAGTGTATCACCACGGGGACGCTCTCAGGTCTGAATTACTGCAAAATAACACTATAATTGTGTCTTAATTTCACTAACTAATCTCAGATGAGCTTTTAAAAAGGCATTCGATGTTTACAAGAAAAGCGTTCCGAACTGTATTCAAATGTTATCTGAATGAAAACCGACATTTATTTCTCCTTTTCCGAGCTTAATTTGAATCACTTTCCAAGGAAAGGCTTATCTGCTCCTCCTGATCACTCCGGTGACAAATGATAAACCCCATTAAAAAGAAGCGTGTGGCATTTGAAAATAAATAAAAAGCACTGGAGAAGTTTAGAACCGAGGAGGAAGATAGGAGGAAACAACATTATCCCTTTGCACAAATCTCCAGCCACAGAGACTAAGCACAATCTACCGCCGTATTTACTGAAATTGTACGCCGCCAACAAAACCAGTACCTAAGACAACTTTTTAACTACAGATGTACCTAAATACCTAGGGAAAATAGGTTACTTCTCTTCCAGTGAAAACCAGAGTCCCACTGAGCTCAAACAAATGTGGCAGGCTGAGATGGAAGACAAAAACGGGTCTTACTTGGTGTACAAAGACATCAACTGGAGACTCCAAGGGGCTTCCCTCTCGGTTGCTCATGGAGATGAACCCGAACCCCATTCTTACATTGAACCATTTGCAATGGCCGGTCCCGTGCAAAACCTGGGATTCCTCCTCTTCTTCCTGCTCCGGCAACTTCCCGGGCTCGTCTCCACCTTTACTCGCCCCTGCTGAGGAAGAGGGAAAGGCGGCGGGGGGTGGGGGGGACGGGGACAGGAGGAGGGGGAAGGGGGGAGAAAAAGAAGGACGGGGGGGACAAGATGCAAAGCAAAGAGTTAAATTCTGGTAACATCCTTTGCCCACTGTATAAAGGAGTTACTACAGGAGAAAGCGGAAAAAAAAGGTGAACAAAACAAAATCAAACCAGCAAACGGCGAAGAGAGCTTCCCCCCCCCTTAAATGCTAAAATAAACAACCTTCTCCCCAAAATACGTGAAAAAAAAAAAAAAAAATCACCGGAGGTTACAGAGAGGAAACACTGCGTACGGAGGCTCTCCCTCTCTTTGCCCAGGGCAGCCCACGTTGCTGTACATACGTGTATTTTTCCATTTAACTCCATCTTTCAGCCACATTACAGCACGGAACGCGATACTTTACTTGAATATTGCTGGTTTAAGACCGATCCCATTTCTCAACAGAAATTCTCAGCCCAATTAGTCTCTCCTCCCAAGGCGCTGAACCGGGAGGGCGAGGGGGGAAGCCCGGCCGATGAGGGGTGGAGGAGAGAGAATAAGCGAAATTGGGTAGATTGCACAACTGCTTATTGCACATGCAGCGCCGAAACCACTATTTTCCAACGTGTAGCCATCCCTCCTTGGAATAAACTTTCGATTAAAGTTGGGACAGGTGTACGGCCGTTTTCTCATCCCACCGCTGCAACTGTGCTTAATCAAACAGGAACAATTCAAACAATAGCCCCCTGAAAGCTTTTCAAGTTGTGAATCGGTGTGGGCGGTACGGAACAGTTTCTGAGCTGGGTAACAATGGGTTTGGAGAAAGCCCCCTTGCGCGAGCTGCTAAAAAAGGGTAATGCATAGTTGGGTTAAAAGGGGGGTGGGGGGGGAAGGGGGGGGGGAAGAGAGGGAGAGAGCGAGCGAGCGAAAATCATAGTAAAACAATAGAAAAAGAAAATTAACCTTCGGCCATGTTGCCCCACGGGCCCTCTGCTCCAAACTCGTGAGATGAAAACTTTCCCTGTGGATCGAAGTGGTCTTCTGCATTAATCTAACATCCTGATTTTGAACGTTCGCAAATTTAGCTCGCATGGTCTAATGTGCTCTCCCTCTTTTGATTTTTCCCCTTCTCTCTCGCTCCGTTTCTGGCCCCCTGCGCACACGTGACTTGCTCAATTACATGCTTTCTTGCTACTAATTTCACATCGGATCCTTAAGGGGTTGGCAGGAGGCAGGAGCAGCCAATCGCCATTTCAACTAGGCTGACACACCGAAATAATTTATGAATGAACAAGAAATTTCCAGCGCGGTTTTTTTTTTTTCCTTTTTTTTTTTTTTTTTTTTTCCGACAGCTAACTGCACGCGTCTTTACGGGAAACCGAGATGACGTATTATTCTGGGGTTTCTGCACTCCCGTGCACGCACAAATACGTAGGAAGATCCCTGCGTTTCCAGCCACAGCCCAGGGACCGACACCCACACGCAGGGGCGGATACGCAGATAGCGATATTAGGCTATCTGCGCGCGCCGGACGCGTCCACCCACGAATGCGAGATGCTTACCAATGCGACCCACGCGTGTCTGTAGACAGGCGCTAGGTACGTTGGGAGGCACCCGCGTTACCGGCTGCGCAAACCGCGGGCATGTGGATAACCGGACCGCCGCTTCCACCTGAGGAAAAGTCGCCCAAAGCCCCCGCAGCCCCGCTCCCTCCTGGCGCCCCCCTCTTCTCCCGGAGCAGCCGGAGGAAGAGGGGGGGATGGGGTAGAATTTGCCTCTCCCTACCCACGCGTGTGCGTGTCGTGTGCGTGCACGCGTGTGCCGCGGATCCCGGGCGGCCGGCGCCGCTCACGCCTTCGCGGCGCGTTACCGATTTCGCATTCAGATGCAGAGCGCGCCGGAAACGCGGTATCACCTTAATACGGCCCAGAAAGTGCGGGGGGTTTAGCGTTTCAAAACATTTCTGGAGGGGGATGGGGCGAGGAATTGTACTTCACAGGTTTCTCCGCCATCTCTTTCCGGGGGAGGGGATGTGATTAATGACTTCCTAAATAAGAGCCCGGTTTTCAAGCATAGCACTGGAGTGAACCTCAATCAGCAGCGATTGTTCCCCAGGAGGGAGAGGGAGAGGAGGAGGGAGAGGAGGGCTGACAGAGAAACGGATTTGCTAGAGAGGAGGAAGGCAAAAAAAAAAAAAAAAAAAAAAGGCCGGAGGAGGAAGACAAAGGGGAGGAATAGCGCTGACCGGGGACGGCTGGTTGAAGTCCTCGCTGCCGGCGGGGGGCGGGGGGGTCCAGCTCGGAGTGCCCGGGTGCGGTTTAAGGGGCCCGGGCGCGCCCCCGGCAGAGGCACTGCCCTCGGCCCGCACAGGTACCGGCTCCCGACGGGCTGGCCAGCCCTTGCTGGTGCTGCGGTTACAGCCAAATGCTTATTAAAAAAAAAAAAAAAAAAAAAAAAAAAGTACCCTTCCTCCCCCGAATTAAGTGAGAGTCCGTTTTATTTTCCATCTGCCCTATCTCCTTTCGTGTAAAAGCACAGATGCAGGTATGAAAACATCGGATTTTGCCTCTTGTGTCCTCACCACCACCGACTCGCATCTAACCTTGCTTTACATCCAGTATTGTATAACCCCTAGACGTTGCCTATACCTTGTTAAAACCTGGGCTCAATTACTTTCTCATTAAAACCCCTTCCTCCTTTTCCCCACCCCACCCCCAGCATCCTCTCTTATCCCAAGGACACACACAAACAAAAGCCAAAGCAACGAACCGACCCGTGCAGAACCCGAACACGAAGGGTTTGTGAATTTGCAAAGCACTTGCTCTTGTTTTGGAAGCGGCGTCGATCAGTCTGCCCAATTAAGGGGGACGCCTTTGCCCCGATGGGCCTGTTTACTCCTTTTGTTGCCTTTCAGGAAAGCGTAAATTCCCCATGCTAGCCCCTCGCTTCTGTGTGAAACACCAAGGTGCTCGGTTTGATCGCTTGCTGGAAAGAAGCGAGGGTGGGCAAAAGTGCACGAATACAAGCAGCCTGGCAAGTGGAGCAGAAGCTTTAAATCCTGAAATTCCTTCGCAGTCTTCAACCGTAAATTTCCTATAGGTTATTTCAACAGTGGAGGTCGACTTCCTACACTGACCTGCCTTACCCGTTCCTGCAAGCACACCACTGCTTTTTGCTCGCAACCTCCCTCCCCCTTTACAATAGCGATTATTTTACAATATTAAATCGCCAGTAATTTTATATGCTTGGATCTTATGACTGGGACGATAGCTAATATATAATAAATGCACAAGATTTTAACACGCGTGAAAACCCAGCTATGAACAAGAAATTTAGGTTACCGGAAGGGAAAAAAAAAAAAAAAGCTTAAACCAGTTACTTGAAGTGCCCAGGATTCCATTTCTTGTAGCAGAACAGCACATTTATAAAATACGAGCTCTCTCTGCCCCTCCCTTCGAAAAAACAGAAAATACTCTCTTTAATACCGTTTTAAAGGTCTTTATTTTTTCAGATTGATTTATTCGACCGATATTTGGTATAAAAAATCCTTAGAGGCTGGAATATTGGTTAAACAGACACAAACGGGTTGATCGAGTTCATTAAATGGAAAAAATGTCTTGTTAGCAAATATCAGTTAAAAGAAAATACAGTATAATACTTTATTCGATTAGTAAATGAGAGACCACAAACCCACATAAATAAATAAAGATATTTATTGCAAAATATTTCTTACATTGCAAAATAAAGGTAGATTTTGTAAAATGGGGGGGGGGGGGGGATTTGCAAAGGGTCTTTACTGAGATTTTTCAGGCCTCCAGTATTAGTGGAATTAAGGTTGGGGTCACTGGACTGGTCACTGGTGTCAGATGTTATCGACTCATTCATTTCCTGCAAGGGACATCAGCCTTTCAAGTTTTGTGGAAGGTAGAGAGCTGTTGCCAGCTGGGAACTCTCCGGAAAAAAAAAAAAAAAAAAAAAGAGAGAGAGAGAGAAAAAAAAAACCAGCCCTCAACCCACTAACACCCTTCCAAAATTTCATTCGCAAAGAATCGGGGAGGGGGAAGGGAGCCAAGAGGATAAAGGGAGGAAAAGCCCTACGGAACAAGCCAGTTGGTGGAAAAAAAACAGTTTAACGGTAGTAATTCACGTATATTAAAAAAAAAAAAAAGATATTTCTATCCTTACATTTCCCTGACTAGATGCTAATTTTGGTAAATACAATTATAGGAAGCTCGATCATTCTTTTTCTAAATGCACAGTAAGAGCTCACTTGAAACTACGTAACCAAAACCAGCGGTGTTGGATTTCCAGTTTGTCACCTTCCTAAAACTTTTTAAAGTCCTAATTCTTCTTTCTTGTATTCCCCCAAAACAGAAAAGACCTCACCTCCAAAAAAAAAAAAAAAAAGAAAGACAGAAAAGAAAACAAGAGAGGAAAAGCCTAAGAAGCGACCGTTCGTGCATTTGAAAAAAAAAATCCCACCAAAAAACCCGCGCGTTTTACACTTGAAAGCAGAGCTCGGGGTGCTGCCACGACTTCCCATTTCAAAGCACAGCCAACATTTCTCGCCGACGGGCAAGGCGGGAGAAGCAGGAACGGCGCCGGAGAGCCCACCCCCCCTCCTCACCCCAACCCCCATTTCTCCTTCACTCCTTGGGGTTGATTGCTTTGCCCCACGCACGACCGCGGCGGCCCACGGGGAAGTCGCCCGTCGTGTTTCCTACACGGTTTCTATCGAAACCGGTTATTCCTAAGGAGGAGGGGAGCGGGGGGGGGGGAACACACTTTCCGGCCGCTTCCTCAGGGCAGAGACCCTTGGCCCGGGTCTCTGCCAGTGCTGAGTCCTTCCCGCCAAAACCCTCTCACCTACAGTTTGGGCGCCAAAACCGCCTTCCCTTTCCGCCGCTCTGAAGCGACCGGGTGGAGTGCGGGGGCTGTCACCGGCCCGGCGGGTTTTCCTTTTCGGCAGCGGCCGTGCCCCTCCCGCTGTGTGTGTGTTTAGAAGGGGCCGTTTCCAATCGCTCGTCGCCCGCCGGGGCGCTGAGGGCGAAAGTCGGGCGCCCAACGGCCGCGGCGCCTGAGGCAGCAGGTCACGTCCCCCCAACCCTCCCCCGCCTTACACCTGAAGCAGGGGCTGTCACCCCCGTCCCCCGTCTCCGGCAACGCGCCTCTGCCTTGGGCAGGGACCCTGGCAGAAGGATCACGCCGCAGTTTGCGAGGTGCCGCTATTTTTTAATTGACGGCCCGAGAGCGGTTTACTGGCGTTTTCTGGTGGAAATGGAACGCCGGCGGCTGTCGGTGCCACCCTCCTGCGCGGTCCACCCTGCCACCCGTGGATCACTGCCGGCAACGGCAGCGGCTGGCGAGTGGAGGGAATTTATAAAATACTGGAAATCGCTCTAATCCCGCGCGTGATCCGAGGGCAGGAGGACGCGGGCGGCACCCACTCGAAGGGCTCTGCTGCAGGATGTGGTCTCACGTACATTAACAGTTTCTCAGCTGTGGATTCCCAACCGATGGCGACCGCTTCCCCGGCGGATTTAAGAAGGCTCTAGCCAGTCGTCGTGACAGGGCTAAAGCCCCGCGGGGACGACCGCCCCTTGCAGAGTGCGACCGGCTGTCCGCCCTTACTAAGGGCGCCGTCGGCCCGGTTTCACTGCACCCCCTCCCGCGGTGTAGGCGCAGGGCGATGAGCGGGCAGCTCAGGCGCTCTCATCCCAGCCCATCTCCTCGCCCGGGACAGCCGCACCCGTGCGTGTCCCGGCGGGACGTGCATCCTGCCCGCCGGGCAGCCGCCCAGGCGCTCTCGCCCGCCGCACGGCAAGCCCGGCGGTGACAAGGGCAGCATCTCAGCAGACAGGTAAAACCAGACCCTCGCCAGCACCAGTCTACCGTCGCAAAGAGCGCTGCAGGGGAGCTGGTGGCCGGGCGCAGCGCCGGCCGCGGAGCGGGGCCCGCCTCCCTCCCTCGGGCAGGCAGCGCCGCTCGGCGGGGGAGCTCCGCGCCCCCTGCCCGCCGCCCCGCGCATGCGCCGCGGCGGGCGGGGATGGCGGGCCCCCGGGAGCAGGCGGGCGGTGGTGCCGGTTGGGCTGCGCAGGAGAGAGGCGGCGACGCGATGTGAGGGGGCTGCGCGGCCGTCACGCAGTGACAGCGGCACGACGGGAACTCGAGGGGTTCAAAGCGCAGTCCGCGACCGAGAGGTGCGTGGCCGTCGGTGCGGCCGCCGTGGCGGGAGTCCTACAGACGTGTGGGCTCCTACAACAGGCATCTGACTGTGGGTTACGGTAAATGAACTTTCCTTAGGTAGTTTTTTATTTGACTGACAGAAGCTGAACACTCCAACCGCATCAAAGCGAGAACTCTGAAGCTCGTGCGCAATTAATGATTCTTCCCCCGCCACACTCTCCCCCGCAATAATTAAGTTGATCAGAGCCAGTGGGACACCAGTGCTGCAGTAGCTCCGTTTTACAGATACAAAGTCAGCCGTGTAAGATGCTATAGAGAAGACTGACCTGAGCCTGAGGAGACCTTCTTGAATGACCTCATCGTCTTCTGAGGAACCTAAAATCAGAGAGCTGGAGTCAGTACTGTGTACACTGTACCAGAGTACCATATTTAATTAACTCTTCTCCAGTTTAACGGCTCATTAGAAGGCCATAAAATGCCAGGGCATTGACTCTGTGAAGTGACCTGTAAACTTATTAACTGTCTGAGACTTACCTAGCTCATCAGAACCGCAACGAGATAACCATGGCACAAGAGAAAAATCAGCTGCCTTTTTTTTTGTGTGTGTGGTTTTGTTTTTGGTTGTTTTTTTTTTTTTTTTTCCCCAAGCATCCATAAAGGCATTGCCCCCTTCATTGGTCTCTTACAAAAAGCCATTGATGACAACAGAGGGAAAATACACTGATTTGCAAGACAAGGTGTTTCTTTCCTTTATCAATATTTAATTGCAATAGGTAACCTAAGAACTAGTGAGTTGTCTTTACTATGCTTAAATTGTACAAATAAGCAATCAGTCATACCTTGTGTATGACTTAATAAAAATGATTCTTCAGGATTCTTTCATGATCAAAACTGTAACTCAAAGTCAATTTATGAGTATCAATAGAAAAATGCTTTCCATTACATCCGTTATAATAATGCAGAGCATAATATGTAATACTATTAAATTCTAGGTCTCAATCTGAAAAAAAAAAAAAATTAGTCGTAGAAATATAGATGTCTGACTTGATTGAAACTGCATGAAAGGTGTACTTTTGATATAGCTGAGCAAGGCCTGGCTAATTTTGTATAATGACAATAAAAATATCACAGAAAATGAGTACCACAGATGGTTGGAAGCATGAAGGAAAAGACCTTGGTTTTGGAGTACGCTTGTTACTTAGGCTGTCCAGTTTGTTTAATACATGAAAGATGAATAGATAGGAGCGAGCATGCACAAACTCACCTGCTACAAGCCTGTCCTCTTGTCACCCTCTGCTGTTTTTTGAATAACCTACTTTAACTAAAACCCACCCCAAACAAACAAGGAATGTCATTATCCTCCTGTTCTGATATAAACCCAATCCTCTTCTCTTTTAGAGAAATCTGAGATTTGTCTTTTTCCAATTTAAGAGCACAACCTCACAGTTATCCTGCTCCCTTACTGAAAAAAAAAAATGGGGTAGTCCACTAGGAGTGAGCAAAGCCAGAAGAAGAATGACCAAAGACAAATGAGAATCAAATTTCTCTAACTCCTTTTCCCCTACAGTCAGTTATCCTGAGTCCTGTCCAACAGGAATCGGAAAAGGGGATGGATGCAGTGCAACAACACTGGCAAGCTGATTCAATTCCTCTTCTTTCATAGTAACTACGTTTGGAATTGTGTGGACTTTTGCCTTGTATTAAACCTAGCTCTGCTTTTACACCTTCAAGCACTGAAGCCCAAACTCTTGTGTCCGCTTCTTTGTTCTGCCAACCTGTGGCTATGTGGCTTTTGTGTCTTTCGGATTTACTTGCATTATTTATGCAACATAATGAAATATGCAAGCATAGAGCAAAGGATCCCTTCTTAGCTTTGGCACGTAGTCTGCTTCAGTTTATGAAGGGATTAAAAATAAATATTTGGGGGAGTGATGTCAGGACTCAAAGGGGAAGTACAGTTCTTAAAAATTGTAGCAGAATACAGCAGAAGCTCAAGTTATTCATGTTTCAAGTATCGCCATTTTGTAACACAGTTTTAAGCATCACATATTTTAGAGTGTCGCATAAACAGACCAGATTATTAAGCAGAAAAAAAGAGATGTAATTTTTTAATAAAGTAGTTATTATAAAAAGCTTCCCAATATGATACACAAAACTTGGCAGAAGGGACGTAGAAAAGCCTGGGCATTCCCATTCCATGAACTCATTTAAACCAGATAGTTTAAATGAGAAACTAATTGGCATGTATTTTACTGCATTGTACTGAAAGCCATAAGAAATCAGTCCCTGACTTAAATGGAAGCAGGTTTGGGCTCTGAAGTGGCTCATGGTGAACTCTTCTATGCCTCCTTATGCTGAATAAAACAAAAATATTTTGGCATGTTAGTTCTGAAACGATCTTGGCATTTACATGAACTTTCTAACTGCGCATAACCAAGTAGATCCTGTTTAGAAATGATCTACTAGGCAGCAAGATGTTTTTAGAGAAAAAGCTGCTTGCTTTGAAAGCAATCCTTGTTTTAACTATGCATTCACAGTGTGTGGAAGGATACTGTAACAGTAGGCACAAAAATAATGCAACAAAACAGCATATGGAATTATTGCAGGGCAGGAAAGACCATGAAAAGAGTAGCATCAGTTAAAGAAACACCGACAGACATCCAACAAAGGTAATCCACCTTTCTTTGCAGGTAGCACATTCTGTAATTCAACTTACTTAACTGCTTATATACTTCATTTTTTGACAATTTACTGGTCAGTGGAAAATAATAGTAATTTTACACCTTTTAAAAAGAGAATAATTCTCTTTGATAAGGATTGCTTTGAATTCATTAGCAAGTTTGCTGCCAAAAGATTCAGAAACATAATTTGCTTGGATGAAAATAAAGCAGACATACATAATTACCACATTTAAATAAATCATATACTTTCCTCCAAAAATAAGCTGAAAGGAAAAATTCAGAAGTTAAACCTGTTTCTTTCACAGTCAGTCATAGCCAGGGGACTGATTTCTTCCACAGAGTAAAGCTAACAGGTTGGTTTTTTTTAAAGAATGCTGAATACTCCTAAGTACGATCAGAGTGCAGAAGAACTAGAAAGCAAAACCCACCAATACTTTTTTTCATAACAAACAAGTATGACAAGGATGCAAAGGAAGAGCGGAAAACCTCTTTTAGTTAACTCATCAGGAGTGAAGACTTAAATATATGAGAGCTGCAAAGCTTATACAAAATTTTAAAACTATGTACAGAATCCAAGCATAGAAAGGGCACAGAACATCAGCTTTTTAAACATATACATACACAAACACACATCAGTCAAATATATTAACTTAGAAAACACACTCTGTAAATAACAAACTTCACTGTCTATCTTTTGAACTAGTCAGTAAAAATTAATTAACACTTTATTCTCATTTACAGTTCTTGACTGCAGGTAGAAGCATTATGCACATAATATTTTTATTTCAAGTATCACAGTTGAGTGTTGTTTTATACTCTGAATTAACTTGTTTTAAGAGTATGTACATGGATTCCTTAATGTGCAATTCTAAATAATGGATTTCCTCCTGAGATGTTTTCATTGTTTTAATTCTCTTTTTCTTTTTGTTTCAAGTCACTAAAATTTAGTTAGTTTGAAATGCATAAATAAGAAAAATTAAAATTTCCTGAAACATACACTCAGGTGTCAATGTTCTTATCTAGTTACAAAGGGGGGAAAGTTGAAAGCCCTCACAATTTTATTCTTAGTCTAGCCATAATTTTATTTGATTTTTCTCCCATATTTTTCTTCTTACACTATTACAATATTTTTCTACAAAGTGGAGCTAAAAGCAAGTGCACGTGAGATGCCAAAACATCAAAAGATGCTGATTCAAGAAAATTAATTGAACAACTACCAAATTAAGTCTTTCTTTACTAATTTCACCCAATTTTGTCACTGATCCAAAGGAGGGCAATTACAGTTTGAAGTAAATAAAACAGCTTGGCAATAGTCCAGGTATGCTTTTCTCAAACATAAAAAGAGGCTAAGCATACCCTAGCTTTTAAGAAATGAAGTACACATTTTTTAAAATCAAACATCCAGTCATGCACCTTTTAACTACTTGTAAGAATGCCATTTGACTACAGTGGGAACAGGAACAGAGAAATGTAAAATGTGCTTCCACCGTTGTTAGGAATCTGATTCTTTTGGGCGATACAAAAGGAATAATAAAACCCACCGTATCAGAATTGGAGCCAATGAAAGCCTGCAAATTATTTAAATAGGATCAATTTTTTTCTTCAAAATAAATTGCTACTATTATATTAATGCCGACAATTATTTTAGCATTAAAAACTACTTAGGATTTATTTAGGTTAAAACTTTAATAATATATACCAAAGGAAAATCCTGAAAGATTATTTTTGTTTTAAGGACTGAAATTAAGTATACGCAAGTCTCATATTTACTGTATCTGATTTAGTAAAATCTGCAATTTCATATAGTCTGCATTTGAATGTACATATATTAAGCAACTATGATAGTTATTTAATAAAAAGCAATGTAAAATGTTTCAAACAATATTTTGTAAGATTCAAAAAAGATTTTTAAAAAAATACATAATTTATAAATAAACAACATCATCCTCTACTACTACTATTTTTCTTCTTCCTTTATATTTTAAGTATTTTGTTCCCAGTTTAGTGTTAGCATGGGCATATTGAAATTGCCACACATTGATTTGCTATACAGAAAATGAAACAATGAGAAAACTACCTTGGGATCTCCTTACATTTGTTTTCAGACTGATTTTTCTTTGTATTTTTTAAACTAATTAGTATCAGTACTTTGTAAGGAAAAAACCTTTAAAAGTCACAATTCTCAAATCATAGGCAGATCAACATATTTTTCAGAGGTTGATCACGGATTTATTTTGTAGTTATTTATTTCTATGAGAAACTATATCTATCTACTTATCTATCTATATCTGTACCTTGTAAGATTTTATTTCCCCACTTGAAAACTATTTGCAAACAGAACAATGCCAAATGAAGCCCTAAAAAGATACATGTTAAAGGCCAAATTAAGAAAGAACCATTATGGCAATAAGGTGAATTAAATATTTAAGTTTTTAGTTTAAAGAAAAATCCTTTTTTTTTTCCATTCTCCCTGATTACACTAAATTGAACGTGTGTTGTTCACATTCAATGTAGAGATCTTACATTTTCAATCCAGATTTTTACATGCTTCTTCCTCAATGCAAAACCATTATTAAGCCAAGATTATATCTGTTCTATAAACAAATGGTATAACTTAAAACTTTTGTTTAGGTTATAAAAATACTCTAACTGATTAAGCCTTTAACATCATCCCCTCACAAGAGATGGCACTACACCAACTTTTATTTTAAAAAATATATTCTATAGATTTCTATTTGTTTTTATAACATCTTTAGTATGGTTTGTTAAGACCTCCTTTCTGACATATTTTATATTAGTCTAATACTTGTTTTCATGGAATTTATACAGCTTTCACATATCCTTTCCTTTGCACAGAATTTTTGTTTTATTTGTACATGCCATTTACCTCCAAAACCCAGAATCTTCTTTCATGTTTGGGTTTTTTTTGTTGTTTTTTGTTTGTTTGTTTGTTTTTTAATCCCTGGATTATTACTTGAGAGCGTTAATAAAGATGGAAATTTTTTTTATCATTTGTATTTTGTAACATGCTCCCCCAATACTGCTATGGATATTGTGGATTAAAACAATCAAATCAAAGGTTATAAAAGTAACACAACAGATGAGTGTCTGTATTTTAAACACCAATATTCACTTTCCTAGAAGTATGGATACTAGAGGGTGTATGACATTTTTCTCATTTTAACTGGAGTGGACAGCAGTCCTGTATATCATACCTTCTGACCAAGCCACTGTTTAAAACAACTGAACAGATACAGTAATGTAATCGTAATTTTTTTAAATAAACTTTAGTACAGATAGGTCATTAATTCAAACCAGCAAAAACTACACAGGAATATAAGTGATATATAACTAAAAAATTCACCATCTCTAAAATGAAAGATTAAAATCTTTAAAATCAGTGCACACATCAGTATTTGAAATAGGTACAGGAGACACAGTGTCTGAGAGAAAAGCAAAAACCTATGATGCAATACAAAAACCACTAGTGATTGCACAAATTTTAACATAATTTGCGGGCATTATCCTTAAGTGTTGCAATACTGCATGCAGTCTAAATATTTATCAAATGTTACCTATAGAATGTTTATTAAATAACTTTAGAATATTTATAAAAAGATAATTTAGTGCAAATGGGATATTATTAATAAAAACATTTTTTAAAAATCCCTTCAAGTTGTAAAGAACCCTGAATCTTAATTAGTGGGAGAACACTACACTGCATATAATAAAATGATAATGACATACATGTACTGGTCAAACAGTCAGTTTTTAGGTTCGTGTAATTACTGCACAGTGACACAGAGTATACTGCAGACTGGAAGTAGGATTTTGGGGAAGGAAAGTGCTTTGCTAGAAATAATTATGTGCACGAATGCCAAAATGCATGAACCTGCAATTTAACTTCATTGAAATCATAGTTTGTATCATCAGGATAGATCTCTTTTTTTTTTGTTTGCTAAGATCACTGAAAAAGCAGAAAATGGCTACACACTCTTTTCTTAGTTCTCAAGTATAAATACCAAATACAGGTTATATATTATTAAATGTTAAATTAAGAAATGTATTTAAACACTTAAATTCAGACAGACCTATTTTTTAACCATTAACATTAGCATCAAAAATTCCATATTGCAACCACATTCAAGAAAAGAGGGAATTTTGTGAAACTACCTCTTATTTATTTGTCTGTTACAATTGACTAGTTAAATATTACAGTCCTCACTTTTCTGTATAATTAAGCTTTTGTTCAACCATGAAAAAACTAGAAACTGATTGCTTGAAAATGAGCTGCATGACCTTTGTCCTGGTTTGTCACCTCTGACCTTTAATTTGAAGACCCTGCATATCAATTCATTCTATTTTTAGAAGCAGAATGTGAAGAAGTCTGTATTTTTTTACAATTGTTACCCTCCCACACCAAACACATCAGGTTGGTTTTGTCTTTTTTTAGCCTCTATGCATCAAACCAGAGAAGCATATTTGCTTTTTATTATGCAACTGCATTTGAAACACCCAGCGTGCAATTACAGAAAATGAACACTTGTCTCTGTGGTGGAAAAGAAAGCTTTTTTTTTTTTTAGTGTACTAGAGATGCTGAAGCACATTAAAGTGAATTTAGAAAAAAAAATCTTCTAGATTGCACACCTTTTGAAATTTAACTGTCTTTTCTTAAAAAGAGGAAGAAAGGAAAAAAGCTCATGTCTGCGTTCGAATTGCTGCTAATGGATATCTGTTTTTTCTTCAACCTTCCCCATACTATCAGTGGTTATTTCGTTCTTGCTGATGACATGCTGTTTTGGTATCGGCTTTCACAATGTCCTTTCATAAACTGAACCTGTGGTTAAAAAAAGCAAATAGCAAGTTCCTGCCTAGCTGCCGGGTTCAGCCCCACTTCCATTTGATATAGGTAACATTATTATTCCTGGCAAGTTGTCTACGAAAAATCTTTGTTGCCGGAAAGGCTCTCTTCCTGCAGACGAGCGTGCTACAGTGTTTCTGTCACTGGTTTTACTGTCAGCGTTCAACGCCACAGCGATACAACGTATTGCAGAAAGGCTTTGGGTGACAGCGCTTCTCTACCGTCACCCCTTGTGAACGACGCGAAACTACACGAGGCAGAGAACGGACGGAAGCGGGGCCTGCAGCCGCGCCCGGGACACCGGACCCTGCCGGGGCCGCGGACGCGCGGCCGAGCGGCGGGGCCAACATGGCCGGCGGGGTTCAGCACCGCGGCCAGCGCCGGGCCGGGCGGAGGAGGGGCCGCCGCTCTCCCGCCGCGCCCGGCCATCAGCGGGGCCTCCCGCCGCCGCAGGGGGCCCCGCCGCCCTGCCCCGCACCGCACCGCGGGGCAAAACGGCTCCTGCGGAAGCGCCCTCCCGCCCCGCTCGCCGGGAGCCTCGTCCGTGCGCTCGGTCACCACGCCGCCTGCCGCGGGTTTGGAGCTGCGATTCAAACAACGGACTGCCACCGGACCACGGAAAGGAGAACAAAATATTTTAACCGCTGGGGCTTTCAGGTGCATTTCTGGGCCTGGGGGTGCGAGCCGAAACATCGCTCGTGACCCTCCGCTGCACCCCAGCCGTGGCCGAGGCAGCAGCTGCTCAGGCCTAGGAGGGAGAGGGTTTGGGGCTCCCTTCTTCATTTATTTATCGGCATCTTTCCTCCTGTGAAATTTTTAATACATGCCAGCCAAAACATTTGCAGATTAAATTTTTTTTTTAATAAAACTGAGGTGGCAGCACCTGGCCTTTGCAGAATGTATTTTAAAACCAGAGTAGAAGACAGCTGTTTTTCTCGTACGTGCACAGGCAGTGTTTACTACTGCTGCATTTTTGCAACTATTACACAGAGCAAACACCAGCCATAATCACTACTTTTACCATTACCTACATGATTCGTTTCACTACAGCAAAGAAAACTTGGCTTCCTGGTGTATTAATAATTAAGGTCATAATTTAATTCAATATTGATTCTTACTACTCTATACCAAGGGGAAAAAGCATAATCATTCTTTAAAGAACTATGGCATAGTTGCGCTATCTTATAGACAGTTTTCAAAACCAGCTTGTCATTGTTGTCTCCCCTGAAGTTTTAAGTTTTTTCTTTTTTAACTGAGTTTTAAAAAAATAAATGACTTCTAGTTTTGTAAAGCAAAACATACAGGTACCAATCTAAAAGTAAACATACACTGTTGCATTTCAGTAGAAAATCATATCCAGATACCACTACAACTATACACAACTATATCTAAATTAACTACAACCAAATTCAATTATAATTATTTTCTTAGTCTCTGAGGACTCATTCATGACAGGACATTTCTCTGTACTTGCAATTACTAATTGTGTTTTCATGCAAGATGTGAAATTCCAAAACAGGCTACTAGATGGGGGAAAAAACCCAGCCCTGTGTACGGCCTGTTTACAAAGAACAGCAAGACCCAGTTACATAAGGAAAAAGGGTAAAGTCTGTAAACAAACTGGCAGAGTGTACTACTATTTCATCCCATCACTGTAAGAACATCATACGTAATTTACTCACAACCACTAACAAGCTAACAACTGCTAAGAGAGAAACAAGTAAATGCACCAAATCTCTTTAGGCAACATGTTTATCAGATTAAAATGGATAATTCCCTCGTGTTGAAGCAAAAGAGATATTTGAAATTAGCCTAGAGTTTTTCAGATTTATTTAGATATGCCAATGTCACGTTCTGTAATAGCCTGGACAACGTATGCTGTTGAGACGTTCGCTTAAATTAATTTCCTAGTTTACTCGCCGTTTATCTGATCCGCTGCACGGTTTACCGGTCTAACCACCGCAAGCCGACTCAGGGTACCGGCGCTGGGCCACAAACGCCCACCCAGACGCGGCCAGAAGGAGCCCCGCCGCCGGCTCAGCTGCCATTGTCCCTCCCAGCGCGGCGGGCGGACACCCACTCCCCACCCCCCCCAGCCTCCGCCCACCGCCCAAACCGGCCCCGCCGCCTCTCCCCCCTCCGCCGTTAAACCAGACAAGGAGAAACGAGGCGTTTTGCAGGCACTTCTGCACTTTATTCCGTGTTCTCCCTCTCGCTGCGTCCCGTCGGCACCGGCGACTCCGCCTCGGAGCCAGCCGTGCGGCTTCGCGTGACCGTTACCCGGAGGGCCCGCCGGCGGGGACGCACCCCCGCACCGCCCCGGCCCTCTCCCCGCGGGGCGGCCGCCGCCGAGGGCGGGCAGCGTGGCCGGCCGCGACCCCGCGCTCCCTGCGGCGCGGCAGGGAACCATTCAAAATGGCGGCCCCGCCACCACTCACGTTTAAACCCCCCGCACCGCGCACACGGCGCTGCGCGTGACACCCGCCGGCGGCGCCCGCCCCGGCCCCTCCGCACCCGCCGCAGTTACCACAGGGCGGTCAAACCCCGCGCCCTTCGGGCCGCGCCGCCGCGGCCCCATCCTTCGCTCCCCGCCTGCCTCACGGCGGACGCGCCGCCCGGCGGGTCCCGCGCCGCCGTCCCGTCCGCTTCGCTCCCCGGCCTTTCCCTTCCTCCCCAACCGCGGCCGGTCCCCGCCCGCCCCCGCCACACCGCCTTGCCGAGCGGTCACCGCCATCCGGCGGCAGAGAGTGAGCCGCCCCCTGGCGTCCGGCTGCCGCAGCGTTCCCGCGGCTGCTGCCCAACCGTTCCCCCGTCCCTTCGCCCTTCCCCTACTACAGCTGCTGTCGTCGTTCGCGCTGGACGTGCGGAGCGACACTGCCACCCTCTTCTACCCCTGCGTCGCGGACTGGGAGCCGCGGCTCAGGTGCTGACAGCCGAGAGCCGGCGGCGGCTCCGCTCGAGGGCAGCGGCGGCGAAGGAGGGGCGGGGGGGGGGGGGGGGGGGGAGAAAAAGGTGCGAACCCGGAAGTACACCCGCCACGCCGCCGCCCGCAGGGAAGCACCCGCGCCCAGACACAACAATGCGGAGCCGCCTCGCCTCCCCCGAGAGCAACTTTTCCTCCGGCACCGGGGAAAAAACCCGCCTGCCGCCCCCGCCCCGCAGCCGCCCTGCGGCCGAGCCCCGCGCGCCCTGGCAGGTGCGGCGCCGGCGGGAGGGCGAGACCCGGCGGAGGAGAGGTGGAGGGAGCTCGCTTACCTCCCGCGCGCCATGGTGGCCGGGCTAAGCGGGGCTGCGCCTGCGGCTGCCGCGGTGGGGAGGCGAGCGCAGGGGCTGGGGGCGCGCGCCCACCGACGGGCACCCCCGGCGGGAGCGGGGGGGAGCTTTGCCTTCCCGAGCCGCTGCAAGGACGGAGCGGAGGAGGAGGAGGCGGCGAGCCGCAGCGGCAGGAGGGAAGCGGTGCTGGCGGCGGCGGCGGCGGGCAGACACGGCCCCAACGCCGGCTCACGCCGCAGCCGCCGCGCACCTGCCCGCCGCCCTCCCCGCGGGCGGGCGGGCGCCCGGCGGCTGCGCGCGGGGGCGCTCGAGGGCAGCGCGAGCCGGCGGGGCGGGGCGGTGCCGTGCCGCCCGCCAGCCGCCCGCCGCGCCCCAGTGCCTGCGAGCGGCCCGCTGCGCGCCGCCCCGCCGGCCTGGCCTTCGTCGGTCCGCAGGCCCCTGCTCGTCCGTTCCGATCCCCTCCCGCCGGGGCCCGAGCCGCCCTCACAGCGCCTCGGCTGCCCGCTCGCAGAGGTCGAGGGCCTCTTCCTTCGCGAGCCAGCCCGGCGGGCCCCGCTGGCCGCATCCCACCGACCATCTCATCCTCCTCGCCGCTGCGGAGGCCATTTGGCTCCTGCGGTTGCGTCCGGCTTGAACGCCCCAAGGACCGACGTCCAGCCCGCTTGTGCTGCTGCCCACCCCCGAAAGGTGCGGCAGGTGCGGCTTTGCTCTTGCGCAGAGGCTCTTGCGCTGCAAGACGTTGGCACGCTGCAGCCGTGACCTGTGGGTGGTGGGTCCCACGATGGGCTGCCCTCATGCCCAAAGCAGGCAGGCCGCTAGCTGTACAAATGGCTCGTCCGGAGCTTGTCGGTTCCCGCTTGCCTTGCACGCAGTCAGGTTCCTTTCCCGGCATATGAGACTTTATTAATCCCAAAGTTTCGTTTTTCTAGACAGAACACCCCAGATGGTAGTTCACATACCGTCATGAACATACTTCACCCAAGTGTGTATAGCACATACTGTTCTAGAAACAGCAGGGTTAACACAGCTTGGCCACCTATGGATTCATGTTCCACGTCTTTTTTTCTACCCATGCCTGTAGGCTCTAACAGTCCCTGCTTGCCACGTGCGCTACCAAAATGGTTCCTGGCAGTGTGTACGCGGACAGGCTCGCCAGGCGCTTGTGCTGAGGGTTAGCCAACTGGTAAGTCAAGCAGTAAGTACCTGGTGAAGTCACAGCATCTTTCCTCTGGTGGGGTACACTGATTAGCAGACTCTTTTACCCGACCACTGATTTTCATGGCACTTCATATTTTTTGATCCTTTATGTTGAATTTGGCTGAAATTGGGTTCAAAAGTTATTTGGGAGCAAAGAGACGGATAGTGAATGCAAGTGCATTTTCTTAAGAGACCAAGATGAAGATGCGGCAGGAGGAAAGGATGGCTTTTGGAAGCGCTCATTTCCTACTCTGCAGTGAGCCCAGTTCACATAGGTTTCTATCACGAGGCATTGGCATGCCTGCCTGCATCACAGCTTCCCATTCTTGGTGGATTTAATTTTTGAGGCTCCAGTAAGACTTCCAAGAATTTATCAGCACTTTTTGAGTGCAGTTAAGGGCCAGTGCTAAAATGCTTGGTGTGCATAGCTTTTTAATTCCTTTTTTTCACAAAAAAAAAGCTTTACACAGAGTTTTGCTGTGTCATCCTAGCGTGTGATTAAAGAAGCTACAGAGCTTCTCGAGCCTTCAAATACTGTGCTCTACTCAGCTGAGAAAAGTTTTGTGCCAGACAGAGAAATATTTTGAAGGATGAGGAGAGAGCCTTGTGCAGGGAGTCAACAAATGATGCCATTCCACTTAGACTTACCTAGGCGCAGCCCTGGAGAGTTACTTCATTTATATTTCTCAGATGAGATTTAAGTAGCCACATTTTTCTAATACTCCTAATGTTTGACTATATTACCTAAAATTTAGTGTGCACTCTGTGTGTGTGTGTGTATTCACAAAAATAAATCTAGCCCAATATATACCTATATTACCCTAACACAGCTCTAGCTGTGTTTTGCTAATAGTTTGAGAATGCATGATCTTTTCTGAAAAACAAACAAACAAAACCAAAGCATGGTCAGAACTTGATTTCTCACTTAATTTTTAAATTTATTTCTAATAGATGAGGAAGAGTTCCTTCCTGGTCCCTGGTATTTGTGCTGAGATAGTTTTTCAGAAAATGCAACCTACCCACTTGCTTTGTTTGTGTACCCTCAGCATATGACATAATCTAATTTTATAGCAAGTTTGTATAAAACAAGTTATATACAGAACATAAGCAGAATGGAACTATTTCAATAAATAACTGAACTGCAAACAGTTTGAAAGGCTGTGAAAATACTGTACATTCTTTTCTATTTCCATTTCTCAGCTTTTTTTTTTTCCCTGGGCTTGCTCATAGGGCTTCCCCTGAGAACTTGGTGGAAAATTTGTTTCTTCCTATGCAGATTAAACAGTTCTAGGCATTTTCATGAGGTATGAGATTTTTTCCTAGGGTGACCTGTTAAAGTGACCTGCCATCCCTGTTGAAAAAGAAAAAGCACTGAAGATATTTTGAAAAAAGAAAAATAGTGCTTGAAAAAGCACTTCTAATTTTTCATATTTTTTTATATGTTCCACCCAAAGCAAAACAAAATATTTAGTCTGCTTGTGTTGTGCTGCTATCAGAAATAATTTCTGGAAGAGTTCATGAAAATATGTCATAAAATCATTATATATATTGTTTCTCTAGGGAGATCTACTAAAGCTTTTTCGCTTCAGTAAAAAAAAAAAAGAAAAACATTCAGTAAATAGCGCTGTTTTCTGTTCTGTAATGGTGTCTCCAACTGTGGGAAATATTCACTGAACATTTGAAAAGAAGGATCTGAAACATGGATGTCAGGGAGGGAATTTCTGAGGTTCCAGGTAACACCTTCTCCAGCATGTTCCTGGGTTTCAGAAACTGGTCCAAAGTCAGAGGTTTTAGACTGAGAGTAGTTGCTCCTATTCCACCTCCATTGCTACTCAGACCAGAGATTACACTTCCTCATTTTATGCTACAGAAAGAGTCTTCTGCTCCAACAGCTTCGTGTTGCCTCACGTTTCCCGTCCTTCCACGTTTATCCTCTTGGTGTTGTGTGTCGATCACACTATGTTTTGTTTCAGACGGTATCATCTCCCAGTTGCCAGCTCCTTCAATAATCTTACCAGCTTCATCGGGGTATGAGTAGGCATTTCTGGGGATTGTGTATAGGTTTATCTGCAATATTTCCATGACCTGTTATTTGTTATAGGTAGGTGTGTTTGTGTCAGCTATTACTAAAATTGTCTAAAAATTTCCCATTATAAGACAATTTTCCAGTTGCTTATATCTTTGTCAAGCTAGCTCTTTGGTATGAAATTTTCCATGCCTCCTGTTATAGGCTATTTTAAGTTTTTTTCCCAGTCATTTCCAGGAAAAAAAATATTTTAAAAATATGTTTGGTCGATGCTAAGATACTATTTTCTTTAAAATAATCTAGTGGTCCCACGTTTAGAGCAGGCACTTCAAATCTGGTGTAAAGGCAGGAAAATGCCTTTTTTGTGTGTGTTCATGTGGGTACTCTGACTAGATCTGGCTGAGCTATAAGCCCTTGCCAAACCACAGTTTGCACGCACTGAGAGACTTTCTTAACAGGTAAAATCTCTAATGCCTTGAGTCCAACAAAAACCCAATTCACTTCCCATACTGAATGCCAAGCAGCCTACGTGCACCAGGTCTTCTACAGCAAGTGAGTACAGTTCCCATACGTACTCCCCCTCCTTGTTCAGGCTACAGAATCTCAGGGTAAACTTTCCATGGATGCTTTTAGCTGCTCCTTTTCCCAAACAGGTTCTCATTTGGGAACTAAGAATAAGGAATTTCTCCCTCTTGTCCTTTTAGTGACCCTACTGCTAACACCCTGGAAGCATGAAGGAAGAAGCTGTCTGAGTCAAGTGGAAAAAAAAGACAAATGCCAGGCCAGGATGAGGAAAAAAAAAATAGATTAAGAGGAAGGGTCTCCTGAGATCAGGACCGTTCAAGGGGCAAAAAGCTATGTCTAGAAATTGGGCAGCAGAGGCAGAGACTCACTGCCTAAGAGCATTTCACCTCATATCAGCATGTTTATTTGCCAGCATAGCGTAATCTACAACATGTGAAGTATGAGTTAATGAAGACCAGGGTTACTGTTGGCTGGAAGAGCTGTCATATGGATCTGTGGGAAGCAGCAGCATCTTTCCTACTCGTTGTGAGGGGCTGGGACTGGGAGTATGCGTGGGGGAGACTGACTAGAAAACCATGGGGGAAGCGTGGGAAGTTAGAGGGCAAATAGGATACACTGAAAGAAGGAAGAGACAAAAGGGTCTGGGAACACAGTGGAGAAAGAAAAAAATATTTAGATGCTTGTCTGCAAAGAGGGGATTACAAGAGTATGGAAATATGTTTGATAAGGAACTGTGGTAGGTGGAGGCAGGACAGAAACAAACTGTTTTTTCCAAACTTGAGAGTGGAAGCAGTATACACGGCTGGTGGGGTTGCTTCTCTGTGCATTCCCCTCTTCTGGGATTTTGGCTGCCTAGGCTCTGATTTGCCTCAGAGATAGCGTAGCTGGTAACTAGAAGAAACTTCAGTGGGGGCCTGCTGCTCCTTCCCCCAGGAGCTGTTTTTAAGCTGAGTCTCTCACTCTTTTCCTGACTTAAGCTCCATTGCAGCTGCACTGCAGCCGTGGCCTTGCCTGTTGATCTGGATCCTGACTGGTGACAGACTTTACCTCGGACCTGCCTCATCCCCATGGGCTTGTCTGGTCATCTGGACTCTTGGCTGGCCTTGGTTGCTACCAACCGACTTGCTTTGCGCCCTTGTCAGTGAGGCTTCTGCACCGAAGAAGGGGCCGTGCCATCACCCGTGGCTCCTGGCTCCCCTTCCCCAGCAGAGCACCCTCGCCTCGCTGCCCCCAGCACTGCAGACTCACCGTGGACCTTTCCCTACGGCTTCTCCTCCCACCTGTGGTCTCAGGAGCAGTAACGTACAGGATTGCTCTTTCAGCTTTGGAAGGTGTATAGCCGGTACATACATACCCTAACGGTCTCAAGCCTGGTGATAAAACATGTGACTACCATATATTCCATTTAACTTCCTTTTCATTTTTTGTTTTTTAAACACATCAAGTGTACTGTAAAACTCAATCAAAGGAAAATTACTGCAGTTGCAAAGCTAAGTTCCCTGCGTGCTGGCAGCAAAACTGATACAAAATGTGCTATAGAAGGACCCTGGTGAGACTCTTCTGTTTCCTGTTTTCTTTCCCCCAGAACTGGTCATGCCTGATGAAGGTCCAAACTGCTCTCTCTCTTACCTAGCAATGGCTGTATGCAGTTACAGAACTTTCTATTTTCGTTTTTTAGCCATTAGTCTCATTTTTTGCCCTTTGGGATTGTTGTAATTTTTTAATGACCCAATGGAAATGTTAGTAACAGAGAAGTTTCCTATTTCTCTTCTGTCTTCCTCCTATTTTATTTGCTTTTTGCCAGTGGGGCCAAAGAAAGGAAGTGAATTTTTTTTTAAGTTAGTTTGGAAAAGCTGTGCCAAAATATGCTGTTCTGCTTTATTTTGTGGCCTTGTGAAAACCATGCAGCATTTTATGAAGCTTTAAATTTTAAGATTCTCAAGAACATTCCATTTGCAAACCTAGACAGATATCTAAGCACATGAACATTCAATATGGTAATCAGAGAGAAGTATTTTATCACAAATGCCTTTTTAGACATTTATTTAGTTGCAGCCAAGTCAATTGTATTTCAGTCAAGCCTTTATTACAGGCTCAGTAAGAGCACTCTGCCAAGCCTTAACTGTTGACTTCTCCACACCTTTTCTAAACCAATATTTACCACCTTTACAAAACTACATTTAATTACAAATGAGTAGCTACTTTGCCGTCTTCAAATGCTTGATCATTCCTGTCCTTGTTCAGTGGCTCAGATACACTAATTTGAAAGTTCAGGTTATTTTCATTGTTTAAGCTGAGTTGTATGCATCTGGAAACTTGCCATGGCATCAACTGGTGATGGGTTGATCAGGAAGACCAAGCCAAAGAGGAAGCTGCAAATCCTCTCAATCAGCGCAGATCCTGCTTTCTAGAGCAAGGCCACGCGCAGAACTCCAGAAAAAGTGTTGTTATCATGGCCTTTCCTCTTAATGCGAATGAGCATGTGACGTGTGTGTCACACAGGTATTGATTTTACATCAAGGAAAAAGACAAATATTTTTGCTCCTGATAAAGCAGAGTATATTGGACTACTGCTCTCGATGTGCCTGCTCCCCCCATCATGTTTTGTTTCATGGATGGACAATCCTGTGCCTGAGTCCTTGCTGCTGATTTGGCTGTTCAGGGATATGAAGACTGTTTGGCCACATGTGAATTGGCAAAGTGAACAGGGCCAGGGCAAATGCCAGAGGACTGGCTGTGCACAGTCCATGAAGTGGTTTTGTGCCGTCCAGGCCTCGCCGAAACAATCGGTACCAGGCTGTGGTCGGGGAACTCACATAAGCCAAAGCCAAACCCTAATATGCAGATCACTTTTGGCCTGGTTGCAGGGATAACTGTTTAAAGCCTTATGTGGTTGTGAGATGTGCCAGGCTATGGCATAGATGTGACAGGGTCAGAAAATGAGCCCTGTATGGTTTTATTTACCAGGATGGACATGGCCTTTGGCTCTTGACCTCCCAGTGAGGTTAGTGGGAGGAGAGGAAGGGGAGGTCTCTGCTATGAGGACCCCTTTTGTAAGAGCCAGCTCCAAAAAGAGATTAATAATTGATTGGTTGCTGGTCTGAATTGCTCCTATATTTTACATTCCACCATGACTGAAGAAAAAAAAAGATAGTAGGAAGGGAGTAAGAGCTCCAGTTTCTTTGTGTCCAGCTGACTATGCAAAGTGGTAGTTCGCGGACAAGTTTTTAAATGTTTATTCTACTTCTGATCCCAGGATTCCAACTCCTGTTCAGTCCAGTTCAAACAGAAAAGTTTCAGCATGCTCCTCTACTGAACAATTATCAGAGTGGTGGTTGTGGTACTTTTATAAAGGAAAAATAATATGTAGCTTTTTGTCTAATGCTCGTCAAAAGCAACAGCAACAGCAAAGTCTGGTGCAGGATGAGGGATTTATGGTAAAGCTGAGTTACTGCACAAGATCTTCAGACTTAAACAATTATTTCAGAAGGACCACAGTCATGTTCAAATACTTTTTTAGGAATTCAGTGACATATACTTGGTTAACCATTAACATTTTAATGCTTTTAAAATCAATATGTATAGCTTTCAAGAATAAGAACCATAAGAAAATGTTAGCTTAACATTAGGAATAAATTTTATTTTGTTATGACCGAGATTGGTCTGTGGGTTTTATTGCATTACTCTGTATGCACTTTTCATCAGCTCAAACTGTCTGGCTCCTCATAACAGCTTGATTTAAGGAGTTTGAACTAGTTTCCTCGGGGAACTGCAGCCTCAAAAAATTGAATTGTTAGCTGGTAGGAAAAAATTACAGAACATTTTTCAAAGTATACAGTGGTGAAGAAAGGAAATGATTACTTGGAGCTGGGGACATAGAGTGAGAAAGTGCCTGCCTCATGTGTCTGTGGGTTGTAAGCCACAGTTGGTTTATACATTTACTTTGTTTCTTCATCTACCATTACTCCAGTCACAAGAACTAATTACAGTCATTTAGGTCAGTATTTCTTTATTCTATTGAATACTGAAAAAACAGGTAGAGAAGTTAACATGATTTAGAAGGAGCTTCTCTGCATCTCCACTGGATTAGAATAATATGCAACTAGAATAATAATTTCCAAGCACTCATTTTCAGCATCGCTTTTACTGTTAATCACAAATTTTAAGAGTGAAACCTTAATTGATAAGCAAGGCTTAAAGTGCTCAAAAATATTGTCTCAAAATATTTTTGTTTTGCTGCTGGCTTACCTCTGCCACTTCAGGTTGAGTCAATCAGAATTCAGTCGTAGATTAACTGCAGAAGTAAACCATTGCAGGTGGCTGAAAGCTAAGCGGATTCAAATGGAGACTGCTTTCATACAGGAGAGTCTCCCTTCATATTTCCCATACCCGTTAAAATATTTTTTTTTTTTTAAGAAAAGGCAATGGAAATAGAAGCACGGTGTTTTAATAGATTTTGAGTTATTTTCTGACTTTCTTTAAAAGTCAGTATAGTTTAAGTCCCATTGTACTTGCTATCAGAACTAATTTGGAAAACAATTAAGCAGACAGAGTACAAGTTAAAATGTGAGTGGGGAAGGAAGCATGGGATGGAGATCTTAGAAAATCCTACTTATTTAATGTTTTAGATATGCAAAAAAAAAAAAAAAAGTGACAGATAACAGCCAGAGATAAAAAACACTGAATGAAAAGAGAAAAAGAGGTGCTTCTTGGCCAAAGTAAAAGCTGAGCTAGGAAGCGGAGGATCAGTTTGCTGTGGGAAGAGAAAGATCTCTCTTTTTCCAACAGATTCTGGAGTGTAAGTGACGAAGGCACGTCTGAGACTCAAAATAAAAGCAAACAAATCAGCTACAGAATGGCAATGGAAGCAAGGATTCTCTGTGCCATTGGGGAAGAATTACTGATGATGAAAAGGAGGGCAGAGAAACTGGAGCGTCAAAAATCTGACAGTCACTGAAGGACCGAGTCGCGTGAGCACCGGCACTATTTGACTGGTTAATGAAGCCACTGAAGAGAGGACTCCATGCCAGAGCCAGGTGGACATGGGGGAAGAAGGGAGGCAGGGCTGACACTCAGCAGCTGGAAAGCTGGGTGATGAACTGTGAATATATAAAAAACATCCAGGTGTTCGGCATTTTTCTCTCTCAGGAACAGAGCACTAGCATAATTTGATCAGTGCTTTGAAGTTATTAGGCTTAATAATATAGGCTACTAAAGTGCAGAGCTATATCCATTGCTAGAAAAACTCCACTGCAGGCAGTGGAAGTATTGAAGAAGTTATTCCTGACTACCAATCCTGCAATTTATATAGACGGATGTGTGTTCAAGTAGCCAAGTGTGTAACTTCTCACTTTAAACCCTGTCCTTTTCCCCAAGCAGTTTATCTTCACTTCAGAAACACATCTTTCATCGAAGGAGCTGAAAGCTGCTCCTTTTGTGTGTTTCTTTAAGTACCTTGCTTCAGTTTTCATGTGATAAAGTATTCTTCCTAATACTAGCTCTATTTTAATTTATCAAAACACATGGAGCCAAGTTTCCTGTTCCTCTCTTATTACCAAGAGATGAAAATGCATAAATCAGTGGAGAGATTTTTCCACCCTTACACATACGATTGATTATTCATACTGGGAAATTTTACCCAATAATTAAGTGTGGAAGAATCTAATATTTTGCAAATTATTTTGATGAAAGGACATTCATAGCTCTATTAATATATAATTTTCAGGTTATTTATTAGCAGTGGCTGCTTGTGACCCTAATTAAAGTAATAGTTGCAGGAGACCCAAAAGTAACGGAAGAATGATCATTTCCTGTGGCCCAGTTTCGTGAACGCATTATCTTCCTTTAAGCCTAGATTTCTGCATTGGGAACAATAACATACCAACACTGTCTAATTAAATCAGCCTCGATTGCCATGACCTTTGGTTTACTCAACCTTTTGCTTCTATCATTAATTATACATGCGTTATAGTTAGTGCAGAGGAGATGATTTGATCATTATTAAAAACCTATCAAGCTTGCTTTCTTCTGAAGAAAGGGGCAAAGCTAAAAAAGCGTGGAAAGAAGTAAAGAGATAGAACATTCATAACAGAGATGAAAACTGAACTCTACAGCCTGGAACAGTGAAGAGATAAAAAGCAAGTAGTGGATAAGACATTCTTGGAAAAAGCAGAAGATATTTGCTGATACACATGGGGTTTGTATTTGCTGTGAGAGTTTTTTTCCTTGCATAATCAAGTGTAACATCAGTAAAAGATTACAAACTGACAATCCTCTGAAAGATAATCAGATTTACAGTACTTGCAACATGGGAAGTAGCTGGGTTCTTGCAAGACACCAACATCTTTTGGTCCTGACCTAGAAGGTCTGTTTTCACAAATAAGAGTACAATTTAGAAGAGGATGTAGCCTAGATGACATGGTACCTGTCTCAGAGGTAGGTCTTTGTTCTTTTCCCATGTCTAGTCTCTTTATATAGGGATACGTTCTCACACATCAAAATTTGAGCCATTCACTAAGCTGGAAGGGCCACTGAAAAAAATGTATTCTGCCTCAAGCTGATTCTGGCAGAAATGGTGCCTTCCCTCTCTGGGAGCTGGCGTGGGGAATGGGAATGGCTGAGGTACCTTTTTTTCAGCTAGATATTTTTTTACAGACAGATGATTTTTCAGCTGGGTAAGTCCCATGGTTGTGGTTCACTGTGCAAGTGAATGAGAGTGAGTTGCATGGAAAGAGGGGAAAAACCCACTTGTCATGTCTGATTCCGTCCCTGGCTTGCCAAGTTCATAAGGCAGGAACAGAGCTGTTGAAGGCTGCTGTGGACACAGCAGGCTCTGCACTGTGACAACGGCATGATGAGACAAAGACTCGGGTGAGAGAGTATCACAGATCTCTTACTTCATTCTGTCATGATGCATCTGCTGCTCAGCTTCCCTTTCAAGTAAGACAGTGTAGCTCTATAGCTTGATGAGAAGAGGTCTTTATGGTACCTTAAAACTGTGCTTGAGTCCTCATTCAACAAAACAGTTCCTGAACAGGGTCACAGAATGGTTGAGTTTGGAAGGGACCTCTGGAGATCACCTTTGAGCTCTACTCAAAGCAGGGTCACTTACAGCAGGGTGCTTAGGGCGCAACCAGTCAGGTTTTGATATCTCCAAGGACAGAAACTCTGCAACCTCTCTGGGGAACCTGTGACAGCGTTCAGCCACCCTCACAGCAGAAACGTGTTTTTTTATGTTTAAATGCAATCTGCTGTATTTCAATCTGTGCTTGTTGCTTCTTGTCCTGTCGCTGGACACCACTGAGAAGAGCCTTCTCCAAGCTAAACAGCCCCAGCTCTCTTAGCCTCTCCCTCTGTGATGGGTGCTGCAATCCCTTAATCATCTTAGTGACCCTTTGCTGGATCTGCTCAACTTATTATATACATATGCAAGACTATAACATCACAGTGAATAGTCACAACTGGCTACTTTTTTAGAAACATATGCCTTTCCCAGGTGACAATTACCTGGTCTAAGTGCATACTTCAAATATCTGACATTGTTTAGCAGCTTGCAGTGCCCTTTGAAATGTACTGATAGGCTTCACTGCTTCAGAACCTGCCATATATAGAAGATAGCTATTGCCTTTTCCAGCATCTCTTCAAACACTGTTTCTAGGAAAACCTAAAAAAACACTGCAAATATATTTTGCAATACCTTAGTCTCTACTAAATTCCTTTGAGCCTGCAGGATTTTATCAAAAGTTCTGTTTTACTTTTGAAGAGAGAGTTACTAAGAGAAAAGCTTTTATTTCCTGGCATCAGTTAGCCCTTCTGTGCAACGAAAGACCCTTTAAGACAGATTTATAGCTTGCAACAATCTTGTTTGAAGAACAAATCATTCTAGAAGTGTATCCCAGAATTGATGGAGTTGTAAACTTGAGATGCATTCTACAAAAGGGGACAGACATAAAGAAAAAACAACAAAAATATCTATCCCTATCCCTTTTCTCCTTTTAAGTCATGCTAGCTTTGATAGGGGTTTTCACAGGAAGAGAGCTGGGTTGCTCTACTCTCTCTCTGAGACAAACCCAAGAAAGAGCTTGCACAAAGACTAAAAATTGTCTTAGAGAAATGAGAAGCTTTGTGAAGATGAATTTCAGATATGAGACTATTGTAAGAGCTTTTTCTTTGCTCTTAATCCAAAACTAGGAGGAGTGGTTGGTAGGTCCAATAGTTAACACTGCCATTCAGAGGGACCTGGACAGGCTGGAGAAATGGGCGGAGAGGCATCCTCTAAGTTCCACAAAGAGAAGTGACAAGTCCTGCACCTGGGAAGGAACAGGACAGGCACCAGCACAGGCTGGGGGCTGACTAGCTGGAAAGCAGCTTGGCAGTAAATGAGCTGGTGGACACCAAGTTGAACATGAGTCAACAATGTGCCTTTGTTGCAAAAAGGGGCAACAGTATCCTGGCCTGCTTTAGGAAGAGCATCTAGAATGCATAGCCAAGCCAAGGTCTGTATTATTAAACTCTCTAGATTTCAAACAGTGGCCAGATACAACCTCATAACTGGAAACAGTGTGTCGCCATTTGCGAACTTCTGAGCTGTGCCCTAGAATCGCTGAGGAAAGAGCTAACTGGTTCAGCGTTTGCGTAGATGAGTAAGTTTCCCTGTTCAGACCCATCTCCTGGCATTGTTCAGTTTAATATCGGATTTGTATCCTTATGTTTCTCATCACAGGATTGGAATGCCTCATAGCCATTAATAATTTTATTTCTTATGAAAGCCATGAAAGAAAAATAAGTGTTTTTCCAATTTTACAGATAGGAGATGTGTACTAAAAAAATGTAATTTCTTGTTGTTGCTAATGGCTATATTCCTGAGTTGGAAAGCGAACTACAATCACTTTATTTTTAGCCTAGTAGCTGATTGATTAGATTATTTTTTCTTGTAAACGAAAACCTTAAAAATTTAAGCAAATTAAATTTGATTATACAAATTCAGAGGTTAATTAGTTCATTAGCAAAGCTGAAACAACTGAACATTTAAAGATTTACTATAGATCACAGAGATCTGAATAAATAAAACATCAGGTTTGAATGCTGCTCCAAGGGAACATCTGAACACATCATGGGTAGAATTTTACATTTAAGAAATTGTTCAGTTTTGCATTAAGCCCAGGAGGATCACAGATCTGACAAGCTTCTGCAGCTTTCATCACCTTTCCGTTAAAAAAAAAAATGTATACATATGTATACACTTTGTTATAACTTCTACACCACTGATTTATGAAATTCTGATTTGCTAGTTCTTTGGCTTCTCTATAGGGATAGTGTAACATCAGATTATGATCAGAGGTAAAACTTCCAGTAATATGATATAAATTTTAGAAAATTTTAACATTTACAGTGCACTAAACACAAACATATCAAACACAAGATGTCTTAAGTGAACTGGAGCGAACATCACTAGAATTACATTAAAGAAATATCCTACATCAAGAAAATTGGGGTGAATATTTGACCAGTTTTGAAGAAAAAATTCAATTTTAAGAAAGGAAAGTATTCCAATGTTATAGATCAGGTGTAACATAATAGATACTTTTAGTTACTAAAAGTAAGTAAATTCACTGCTCTAAGTTCATCACAATTAAGTGTTCATTTTGAGTGCTTCATGAGAGTAGTTTAAGAGTCCTTGCATGACTGAAAAAAAGCTTTTTTTTTATGGCTTAAGCAGTTTATTTTTTAAATTTCTTGATTACTGCTCTAAGGTCATAAGGTAAGATCAATGTTCTCCTAATTGTACATGCTACACTATGTAGCAGTGCTACTTGTCACTTAGCATCCTACTAGTGAGTTACTTTCAGTACTTAGAAAAATATTAGCCTCACTCTAGGGAAACAAAATTAAGATGTAAAAGAAAAAAATACACAGCATCACTGTGTGAATCATTGACAATATTAAATGTAGAACCAAATGAAACTTGGGGAATCCATTCTGCCTGTTAAAAATTCTCTCTCCCCTGGGAATCAGATTCCCTCACTGTTCCCTTTTCATATCAGGAGAATAAAAACATGCCTTAATGAAAGACTTTAGAGAAATGATTTTTCACAAAGTTTATTAACTACAACTCTCACTGCATTTCTAAAAAAAAAATCATTGCCAATCTGAGGAATCGTCAAGGAAGCCTAGAGAACTGTCTCCCTCAGCACGTCATTTCGTTAGTATAGGTGACAAATACTGGGATTTACATACTTCAGTTTGGTAACATGCTGTGTATGCTACTTAACAGCTAATAGTGGAGCCCTCAGAGGAAAATTAAATGGAAACCAAACCACAACGAGGAGTTTTCTGTAACTCCTTAATAGATATAGATAAAGAACACTTTCTACCCTTCATTATAGCCTTCCTAGGTCTGGATCTCTAACTCTGCTTATAAATTCCTCTGCTATTCAACCATAAATTGACACTTAATAAGGGGAGACAAGTCTCACACAGCTCTGCAGAGCCATCCTATTGTGCTGCGCCAGACCTGGGAACATCTAAATAACAGATATACTAACACAGCTGGAAGTCTGAGGAAAAAAGGATTCCTTTTTTTTTTCTTTTCTTTTGTTTAACTAACCAGTCAGCAACTCTGAGGAGGGAAATGGCAAAAATAAGGAAAGGAGAAGATAAAGGCTTTATCCCTTCATTATCTCTACAGTCAAAAAAAAAAAAAAAGCAGTCTGTTAAAAACAGAAGAGATTTTCAACTTAGCCTGCATCCTCCTGCGCTGATTCATCCTTCAGGCTCTGTTCATGAAAGCTGAACTGTAGCCATGCGAGTCTTCTACAACTTTCATTTATTCAAGGGGACCTAGAGCTTAAAAAGTGAGTGGAGCAGGGTGAGAATAGATGAATCAGAATATCTGGAGTGAATTCTTTTTCTTGCTTGGTTTTTTCCTACCTGACATCTAAGCGTCAAGTCTATTTGTGTAAGTGTTCATGCAAAAAGAGAAAAACAAAGAGTAACTTCAGTAAAAAGTTTACAACTCAAAATAAGAATGAAGATTTATAAGAAGGTATCAGGAGACAGTGAGATAACAGTGATCACGGCACATCAGTAATCTAACTTGTCATATATTTTGCAGGCATTATAGAAGAGGTGTAAGGGACCTACCTGAAAAAGGATAATGAAATGGCCTTGCAGTAGAGAGCTCCTACTAAATGTGAGGAACAGCACAGGAAGAATCACAAAGTTTTGCTTTTTTTTTTAAAAAAAAAAGTATTATTTTTATTTTAACAAATAGGCAAAGTAGAGCCTAACCTGAAATAGGATCTGACATCTTCCTAACAAATGACTTTATCACCACAAATTGAGTTCAGTGGGGAGGGCTATGTGCAACGGCAGCCAGAGATGTGACAGCACTGCCACCCTGTCACCTGCTCTCTCCTGCATGAATGCTCCTGCTGAATCCCTGCTGACACAGAAGAAAGTAGGCTGGGAGCAAATCAAACTCTTTGAAATGAAGCTGCTCTCTCATTCCCCCTTCCTCCCCCACCCCAGGGCACTCCTGACATCCTCCAAATTTTGTGTAAAGCTAATTGTCCCTTCCCTCCAGGGACTCTATCAAACAATGCTGCTATTGTCTCAGCCTTCCAATATGTCTGCCCCGGGATTTGGCAAGGCAAGTGAAGAGCCTTTCTCTAATATACTTTGAAGAAGCTAAATAATCTTTTATCCCTTTCCTACTTAGATTTTATGTTAAATGAAATTGGACACTCTTCCTACTGACTTTCACTTGTACTTACCAAATAAGTCTGTTCTTTGAAAAACCAGCAGGCCATCCTCATGAAAGCGATGTGCAAGCTATGTAACAGTTGCTAATCAATTCACTTTTGTCCAAAAAACTCTACCTAACCAGGAGGAGTCTACCAGCAGACCTACTCTCCTGTCCTCTTAAAACCTCAAACAAAACCACAACAGAGCACAAAGCAAATGAAACTTGGGACAACCACTTGCTATGCATATAAAAGACAGCAAAGTGCTTAGTGGCAAACTTTCATGAAATAAAGTACCATTGTTCCCCTGACTTCTGAACCAATTCATCTATCAAATGTGATCTGCATTACAGATTATGCCCTGACCTTCGAAGTATGACCACAGCTGTCCTCCTCTTGGACAATTCAAAGCTCTGGTTGAAGGAAGGAAGGGCTGGAGATAAAACTTTCTCTGTCAAAGAGGTACAGAGATAGAGCAAACTTCCAGAGAAGAGGATGATCCAGAGTAGGAAATGCCACCAAACCTTCTCTTTTAAAGACATCTTTCCATCATTTGTGACACTGATCAGTGCCAACTTCAATTATTTTTTTCTTCAAATGGAGTGTTAAACAACTTTTTGTTCTGCTGTTGCCTGATAATTGTTTCACGTAGCAAGAAAATATTACAGGAATTAGATTTTTCAACTACCAAATAGTTAATTTCAACAGGAAAGGAACTGGTGAGCAGTAATATATTTCATAACTTTGAAATTGCTCTCTTACCCTTTCTGTAGTGTCAGATTTTCACATACTCTTGAAGCTGGTCATCAGCTCTCCTTCATAAAAAACAAACAGAAAACCCTTCCTCAACATTTTTTTTAATTTACAAGAGGAGGTTGGAGTTGTGATGAAATTTGCTGATAATTCTCCTTTTAAAAAAAATTATGTGGAAAGCAACTTTCAAATTCACATTAGCAAAACTTCTAAGTTTCCTGCTTACATCTTCTGCATTACACCAGTCCCCTTGAAGAAACTCATATGTCTACAAGATGCCACCTGGAAGGCTTCTTACTTGGTTTTTGAGATACAAAAAGGATCTGAAAAATTATCCACAGACAGGTCTTCCGTGACTGCATATTTGAGAAGATTCGGTTGTGCTGTTGAGCACACCACCTGCACAGACTCATTTACACACAAGCACTTACGGATGGCTACTGATTTACGCAGCACGGAAGACGAAGGGAGGAGAAAAAAGCACGTGCTGCAGGGAGATGCAAGGGAGTTGAAAGCTTAATGCCTTTAGGATGTCAAGGCAGTACGCTTGGAGATCTGCACATGTTTGCAAGACACAGTGTGCATCTTGCTGCCCTCTTGTAACTCTGTGCTAGCTGTCCTCTTTGGCAATTCTGCCAGTTCCACAGTTTTCCCTCCATCTCTGAATTAGCCAGCATTTTTATCTCACTTGGTGGTAAATTGCATTGCCCTCAGCACCTGTGGGCACAGAATTTGGCACACACATATTTTTCTAATACGATTATTTAAGATACTAATATACAAATGAGCTCAAGAATGGAATAAACGACTGTGTGAGGGATTTCAGTGATGGTCCGTGTAGGGCCACTGCGGGAAATTACAAGCTGCACACAGCTGTGAGAATGCGACCTTGGAGAGGGGAGCTAGGAGGGTTGTTATCTCAGAGAGGGGAGCTAGGAGGGTTGTCACTGAGCAGTGTGTTGCTGCTATTTGGGAACCGCTGTTAGCCAGCAGGGCACGTACTTGGCAGGCCTTGCTGCATGCGCTGGCCACGTGTGCATCAACACCTGGTCAGTACTCTGCCACTGAACCTGCTGAGGGGATAAACAGAGGCGGCTCGGAGCAGAGGGGAAGAGAAGACCCAGAGCACACTCTACGAACAACAGGGGACGCCCTGAAGGTGCTGCTTCTACCTCCCTTCTCTGCTCTGACCCCGCTGATCATCATCCTCCTGCTCGGCGGCGTCTCCGGCTTAGTTGGATTGGTAAGACTCTCACAAAGAGAAAACAATACGCTGGTAACTGCTCATGCTAGGAACTGTAGCTGCTTATGCTAGTAACTGCTTATGCAAGGCTATAACAGAGCAATAAATACTGTTGTGCTTTTAAATATCATGTGCTGGGTGATCTTTGTGTATAGGAATCCTACGAACCGGTTACAACGACACGACTCATTTCTAGCATTCCTAGGAACTCTTTTCGTGCCATATTTGGAAACCAAAATCTCACAGGACTACATTTAAGATGCTCTTTATCCTTTTACCAGGAGAATACTTCTTCCATCAAGGTATCTTCCACTAATACATGTTATAACTACTCTATGCGTCCATCCCAGGCTATTCTACTGTGGGCTGAGGAATCAGTAATTGCACAGATTTGTTTAAAAGAAAGTTGAGACAGTAAAGCCCAGCTGACTGAGAGCTGCTGTAGACCTAAGTCTAAGGTTGTGCTGACAGCAATATTACTTAGAGCTTCAAAAACTTTAAACTTATATCCTACAGAAGGGGAAATGCTTTAAAAGTACAGATCTGCACAAGCTCACTGGCCAAGCTCTCAGGTGGTTACAAAGCAAAAACAACTGCTTTGCCGTGTACCCTTTCAGATAGTTGTGCTTTTCTTGTTGGACTCAGTAACATGTATGCTCTGCCAGGGTTTTAAGGAAGAAAGGAAAAATATGAAAAAAGAAAAATATATGTATGATGAACAGATGGAAAAAAATAGGGCAAACTTGTTCTCACTGCTCAGCTTATGGGATAGGAAGACTGTTCGGAGTAGTCTGTCAGGATACGAAATACAGAAACTTTGTGTGACTGCCTAGAACTTGCTATGTTGATGTAACTCCCTTACTTGCTACGTTCTTCCGTAACTCACTTACTAAGGGTCTAATTTAGCAGAAATAGGGTCCATAACTACATAAAGTCAAGCTTTTTTAGCATTGTTACTGAAGTGATTCATTAGCTTAGTTGGCCTGACTTCAGAATGATTAATTCCTGAGACATGGTTGTGAGTAGAGACTATTAGAATATCTTTTCTTCCTGTGAAACACTAATCTTCGAAGTCAAAACTAACCTTACACAGCCGCTGAAGCTATTTTTGTATATCCAAAGTTAATCCAGCTCTGAGCTACAGTAATAATGATATATCCCTTTAACAACAGGCGAAGATGCTTTACTCTCTTTTAAAACTGTCCCTAGGATGTATTCAGGTGCACATCTTGGATATCTGACAGCCCAATATCTGACGGGGTGCGATCATTCTTCCTCAAAGTTATCTAGTAGCTTAAATAAGGCAAAGATCCAAACCAAAGATTTTTTTGGATAAGGCCAACCTGAATTTTCATTTGTGTTTAAGCTCTAGGTAATGAACATTAATTGACTGAGATGATTATATTATAGACTGGAGACATACATTTCTGATTAACCATGTTTAAGGAGCAAATGTTTGAGTCATGGGAAAAATATGCAAATAGTGTTTGCACTATAATTTGTAATTGCATTAATTCATTAAAACAGACCGGCAGGTTATGAAACTGCCAGTGGGAAGTCATTATATAATGGGCAACACAAATTATGGCCTGGCAGTAATTAACAATTAACTCTGTAATTAACTAAGTAATGAACTCTGTTGGGGAATAGAAAATAAGAATGATTTTACTAATTTAAACATAAAGCCCAATATCCTAATCTCAGCGATAATCAGCATGATTCCCTAAAGCACGTAAAGCGTATAGTGATATTTCGTATATTCTCCTGGTCTTGTCCACTGGCATTTTAGAGCCAGAGTTGTATCCAGGACTTGGTGTTTGACAGCCTTTTATGAACTTTTTTCTAGGACCTTCCCTAGCTGCTTTTTGAACCCATCTATACTTTGGGCTACCACAATGTCCTGTGGCAATGAATTCCAGTTTCCTATGAGCCATCTGAAATAATCCTTCCTTTTGTTCATATTCAGAGTGCTGCCTGGAAATTTCACTTGATCCACAGTCACTTTGTGTGCACCTCTTCTGTGTTGTTCCTGACTTCTATACCTTCCTCCTCATCCTCAGCTTTATCTTTGAGTATTTAGAAACTCATGAGATAGGAGCAGTTTCATAACTTCAGCCATCTCTGACATCTTTTTGTATCCTTTCTGAGCTAGGTGAGGGGGCAGAACTGCCCACAGTATTCAGTTTTCTATTTGTTCTTTCTTCTCTGTTGGTTTACCCAGGAAAATGGACCATTCTGCCATGCAGATACCATGGAGCATTGTTACTGCCTGCCTTTGGAAGAGATGGTGTCTGCCTGGAGATCATGCCTTGTGGGAAGCTTGGGATTCCTTCTACCAGACCTAGGGTGGAACTTCTTTTAGGAGGCATCCTCAGCTTTCACAATAAAATGAGGTCACATTTCAATCATCAAGGAATGGGTTCACTAGTCAATTAATTAAACAAACTAGTAGTTCTGTGGGGTTGACAAAATCAGCTAGTGTTTGCCCTTTTTCTAAATGAGGGTGGCCATATGCACGCCCTGTTGGAAATGGTCGCTGGCCTTCACCAGTTCCTGAGCTACGACTGGAAATTGCTTGGGAGAGATGTGCCTGGGGAAAACTCTTCCAAAGACTCCCTCAACAAATTAGCAATACAGACACTTCAGCTCCAGTGCCCGGCAGCAGTCCCAGGCACTGATTTACTCATAGAGAGAGCAGCTCAGGGGTGAGGAAGATCAGCACAGTGGTGTGCATGCTGAGTGGGTGCAGGTCCTCCCACATCTGTGACGTTGTATCTGCTCTGTATTTGGAGCAGGAGAAAAACGTTCAGAAATTAGATGAGTCCAGCTGTTTCTTCTTCTGGAGTATACCTTGAAGACCTAGGAGATATAGTAGCACAAGAGAGCAATGCTTAGGACTGAAAAAAAATGAAAGATACAACCTATTTATACAGAATAGAGATAAGAAGGAGATGATTAATGTTAATAAGCAATTAAGTATTTATAAGGTAATCCAGGAATCAAGATCAGGTGATTGCAGAGGGGAGGGGAGGATTTCCTCTGATTTAAGATTAGGAATAATCAGGATTAGATACAGCCATTCAGCTGTTGGAGTACACAAGTTCTACAGAGTTAGCATATCCGGAAATCAGATGTTGCTTAATAACACATTAAAGAATTTTTAACATACATACCCATATGTATATATGTGGCCTTGTATGGGAACAGACATCTCCCTAATGTTCTATTTAAGTATTTATGTATGGGCATAATTTATATGTAAACAGACAGATATTAATTCCTTCATGGCTAAATTCTGATTTCCTTACTCACAAAGAAGAATATTCTGCTCATTATCCGATGCCCTCGCTATAAATAGAAAACTGACAAAAAAAATTATACAACCTCTGTTCCAGTTTAATCAAAGGGATTTTTTTTTTTTAAGAACAGAGACAAAAAATTACATTTCACTTTTATATATACGGCTGCATGTACCTTTGTAGATGAATATGTTTAGATGATAATTTTGTTGTGTGATTAATTATTTAGGTATGATATGAAAATCATTGTTTCAGATTAAAATAGATATTGTCTGCTTTTGTTAACAGTCAGAAACTAGGTCATTGCAAGAACTGAAAACATCCTAGTGGTCTGTCATAGGTCTGTCATATTCTATATTTTTGTGTGTAGGTAATACAGTATATTGTTAATGTGAGATCTGGCATGTCGTGTTCTAGCACAGCCTAATTTCTGTCAGCTGTGAAACTTGCCAAGGGAAGTAGAAGCCAAGCACAGGCTGTGGGTGCTAGGCTGCCTTAGCAGTTTCTATCTGACAACTCAGAAGGCTCTTGACCTCATCCCCTAAACCTCCTTGCATATGCACATAGAAGTTTCAAAACTGAAGGTTTCTGCTCCGTCCCTTTGGGAGAGCTCCACAGAGCTCCTGGTGCTCCATGCAGCCAGGACGTGTGGCCTGAGGAGGGGCTCTGTTGGTTCATGGGAACCTCCTTCCAGTCCCTGGAAGACAGCTGTAGGCAATAAATAAAACTCCTCTGTAGCACTTATCTCCCTGTAGCCTTCTGCTGCTGCTGTTTCCTGTGCATTCCTGTCTTTGTGTCCCACACGGCCACCAACACCAGGGGCACACTGTGCCCTTGCCCTGTGCTGCCCGGTGCCCTCTCTGGCATCCCCATGCGTATCACAGGCAGCAGCTCACTGGAGAGTGTCACTTTCCCTCGCTTCTGTAACTCAGGTTACAAATAACCAACGTATGAGAAAACTTTGCCAAGTGGTCTGTGGCTGTGTGCTGCTTTTTGGCTACGGCGGCGTCTTCTAGCACTTCACCATAGCTGCTTTTCTCATCACTTTGTTTTCCGTGGGTTAATCTTTTTATACATACATTGTCTTCAGAAGAACTGGCCTATAAATAGGGAGGGTTTTTCCAAAGTATATGAAGTAGACCACTCACCCCACTGATTCCTCTTAGGTGGCCCCAAAGAAGGAAATGAGTAACAGCCTAAAATAATAGCTGAGTGATGTAAAGCATTCTGCTTCTTGTCCTGCACACCTCTTCTTCTCTTCCCAGGATCCATACCCCTGCCTTGCTCCAAGGAAGTTAATGAGATGATGACATAAACAAGGGTGACAAGACTGGGTATTCTACACAGCTATTTTCCCCAACTATATATATGTTTTAGATTATTAACTCTTCATTTACGAAGTTGCTTTCACTCATAAAGTTGAATTATTTGGCAATGGACACAACCCAATGACAAACCTCTCTGAATAACAATAGCTATTATAAAAAAGAAAAAAATACTATAGTAAGAAATAATAATAAAGTTACTATTTATTATAATTATTACTTGTGTTCTACTCCTCAAGGTTTATCAGGTGTTTAGAGATGTCCTGGTTCTGGCTAGGACAGAGTTAATTTTCACCTGAGCTGGAAGAGGAGCTGGAGCTGGAGCTGGTGGCACCTGTAGCTGGGGACACAGCTGGGATAGTTTACTAATTAGACAACAGCTGGGGTAAATTTACCCAAATTGGCCAAAGGGCTCTTCCATACCTGTGACATCATGCTCAGTATATAAACTGGAGATGGTGCTGAGGGGCAGATTCCTGCTACTGGGGAGGCAGCTGGGTATCAGGATCTGTTGTAAGCTATTGTACTGTAAATGGTGTGCTTAAGTATCTTCTGTTATTGTTGTTGGGTTTGTTTTGTTTTGTTTCTCATCTTTGGTTTCTTTTCCTCTGTTGTTCTCTTAAATTGTTTTTATCTCAACACACAAGTTTTGCCTTCTTTTCTTTCCCAATTCTTCTCCCTGTCCCACTGCAGGGGGGCAGTGAGGGGAGAGTGAACAACTGTGTGGTATTTTAGCTGTGAGTGGGGCTAAACCACAACAAGAAAGTAACAGAGAATGAATGACCTTTCCTTTCAATCTAGGTTTGCCAAATAATCCTTTAAAATTGATGCTTGCTCCATCTCCCCGTGTCCCATGTTCCCAAGCCATGGTACCAAGCAATCAGCTACCTCCAGGATGTATCCCCAAGCTTACCTGCATCTGTGTTCTGGCTCCAGGGTCCCATAGGCCAGGTGCAGCTGAAAGGCCCACTGACCAGCTGCATATGGCAAGGAGGACAAGGGAGGCCACAAGGTTGAGGAGCAGCCAGCAGTATGTGCTGGAAAGCAGACTCCCCAGCCCCAGTTTTGCCCCTCAGCAGATCCCCTGTTGCATGATTCGGTGCTTCAAGTAGGGAGTGGGCCATGTGCCCAAATTCAGGGAGAAAAAAGTGGATGATGGACATGTTAAGAGGTCTGAAAATGTCAAAATCCAAATATGGTTTTCATGTAGTACAGGAGAACATAAAAAGGAAATATGAAAAACTAGCTTTGTGGTTTTTTGGAAGCTGAAGCCAGGATAACACCAAGAATCCTATCCCTCCATGGCCTTGCCATGAGCTGTTAAAAAGAAACCTTATCTTAAAGCACACAACATCCCCATTTGCCAGGCTAGCTCTTTAGACACACCAGTAAGCCACATCCTGCCCTCTGGGGAACACGCTCGTGCAGGGAGGAAAAGGAGACTGCAACAGAGAACTGCTAACTCTGCATGTCTCACTGGGCTTGGGTGGGTTTGTTTTCCACCCTTAAGTGCGTGTTCTGAAGGCCCAAAGTGATACTGGAAGGTGATGCAGAGGAGGAGGATGAGGGTAGTGGTTGTGGGTAGGCATGCTTTTAAAATCAAAATGAAGTGGCAGAATAGGAAAATAAGGAATGCAATGGGTAAGCTTAGGAATGCAGGGCAGGAAATGGATTGTGAATTAGCATCTTGCCATGGGGGAAGGCAAAGGTCGTCTGTCATCATCACTGTCAATGGTTAAAACTGATGTGGAAAGAAACATCAATCTATAACTTTGTCTTAAAATGCTAAAAATAGAAAATCACATACTGAGAACAGGTGAACACGTGAATAACATTTAAGAAGCTGATTAAGCATGCGGCCAGGAGAGAAAACTCTAATGGAATACAGTAACTCTATTAGCTGTCTTCAATGAAACTTGAGCTTGGGTTGTACTGACTGATGTAAAGTTACCCATGAAACCACGTGCTCTAGGAGCTTCTGGTTTAAGAGCTGGGGAGTTACACTAAGCAATTTTGTGACATGAACAAGCTCTTCAAATGGCAAATTCTAATAGACTGTGTTTAGAGATGTTGGAAAAAATACAATTAACTGACTTGTCTGAAAATTTGATTTTTTGTATGTTGGAAGCATTGGATTTTCTGCAGAAAGTATCTATGTCATATATTTTTAGATAAGTTCTAGTATTTAATTGTCTTGTTGACATTTTGTATTTCTCCAGTGGTACTCATTGCAAAATAATTGATGAGTACTAAATCAATGTATGTTAACTCCTGAGTCTATGATTCTATATCTCTTCTGACTGTGGTAGTGGTCAATATGTATCATTGCTTTTCAGAGAAGAAAGTACACAGGAATGAACTGATTTTGTACCAAAAACCAGACAGATTCCAAACAAATTACAAGACAGAAGTTGAGAGAAACAAGAAACAATAGCTTTTCATTCTTTACCTTTCTACTGTTAATATTTGCAAAGGATTACTCTAAGTAAAGGATACTGCTATAATAAGTGATGTATCAGGAAGGAGCTTTAACATCACAAAACATTTCCCCTCCTAAATTTTGAAACATCCTACCATAACACGTTCATTTTACAAAGCACAGAACAGATCTCAGCAGAACAGGAGTCGTCTTTCCACCAGGCACACAATTAACCTGTTTGCAGACACGCTGGTCCCAGACGGCAGGTGACTTCCAGCCAAGGGATGCAGATTCAGACTTCTGGAGGCTCCACACCAGAACACCTCCCTCCTTGCCCCGCACGGGTGCATTTTGTCTGTCCCTGCTTTGGGGGTAGTATTAGGCAGTTGCGGGGTGGTGTCTCTCCTCTCTGTTGGCTTCTCACCACTCAAAAACCCAGAGCCAAGCCCCACAGCATCTTTCATCTGCATATTAGGATGCCTGCTCTCTTCATAAAGCAGAAGCAAATGTCCCAAGGGAGACTGGCAACCATCAAGCAGTGCATTATGAAACCTGAAGACACAGCATGTGAATTAAATTTTAAGGCCCAAGTAACTTTAGTAAAAGTCCTTTCACTTAATACCTGAATGACAAGAGTCGGTCAGCTTCAGTTAGGTGGTTTGTAAGGCTGGAGGCGTGAGGTGCAGCGGAGGACGGCAGCCTGTGTAAGAACCTTGTAAGATGGGAGCCTAGAGGCTGCTGGCTTGCAGCGAGCTGAGAGTGGCTGAAGGAACTAAAGGTTCAGGGCTTAATTTCCTGTTAAGTATTGTGGTGCCTCAGGGTATTTCAGCTATAAATTGATGCGTAAGGATTTTAATTGTGTTCTGGGCAACTTGTCTGTGACTGCTGAGGGAGCAAATGCTGCAGCTTGTCATTGCATATCACAACAAAGGAATCAAAAGCAAATTTGGGTCAAAGCATCTTTTGGTGTTTCGTCTGTGTCTTCAGAGCATGGGTAAGATCCTGCTGGGAAATTTGCCTGTTATGGCAAAGTTGCTGTGCAGATCCTGGGTATCACTTCAACTTTTTAAGTGCAACTGAGAGACTGTATGGACTGCAGAAAGAAAGTGTTAAGCAGAGACACAGAAACAGTCAGCAGATTTGCTGCACAACAGAACAGAGCAAAGTAGCACAGCATGAACAACCAGCAGAAATGATGACAGGAGGCTGTGACTGATGGCAATAGCTAACGGTGAACCTGGCTGGTGTGAGCAACTGGTACCAAACACAAGAACATTCCTTGTGTGAGTAGCCAGAGGCAAATAGAGCATCCCTCAAAAAAAGCAACTGAGAGCACAACTCCTTTGTCAGCTTTCAAATGGTGAACTATGGGGAAATAGATTGCAAAGTATTCCAGGAACAACGATCAATATCTGTCACTTCAATGTCTCCAAACCTGGACTGGAAATGGAAATTGGACTTTCTTATTATCTTACAAGAATTCAGAACTGTAGGATAAGAACATGGTCAAGAATATAAGGAAAATAAAAATAGTTGTACAGGGAAAAGCCAAAAGTCCCTCTGGTCTGATACCCCAGCTCTGACAGCAGATGCTTAGAGAAAGAGTGTAAAAATGGGCAAGTGGGGAGTGACAAACCCCTGCTATGTCCTTCCTGTGAGGCTCAAGCACAAGAATTAAATATTCAGCTTTTTTTTTCTAGTAGTAACAAGTGTGCATAGGGACTACATTGAGCTGACAATTCGTTTTTCTGAGTCTGTTTATGACTAGGAATATTATTCTTAGATTAATTTCTCCACGATAAATTGTTTTTCCCTGTCTTACCAGGAAGGAGCCAATCGGAATAATCTGCTCTAATTCATTAAGGCTGACATCTTGTGGTTGCTTTTTGTATGCCGCCTTCTGCTAGAGTTCCTCAGAAAAGAATGATTTTCTCCCTTTGCTTAAATAGCTATTGCACATCTTCTCTATGTCACTGATTGTGTATTAGCTACACGACTCCGAAAATTATTCAGTAAACCCAACAGGGAGCTGAGAAAAAAAAAGTAATGCTGGTATAAAAATTTACTTCCATTTTTCTTCAGAGCTTTATGGTTTTGAATTGCTAATGTGTTAAAGCCTTCTTACCGCTGCAATTGCAGCCTTCTTTAACACATCTCTGTTTACATGCTGATACTTACCAGCTTTAATATTTTTAAAACTGGTAGTAATCCTACCCTAGAACACATTGTATAGCATTTGCAGCAATTAGCAGAGAAACAGCAGATGAATTATCTTCAGTTATTATTGTGTTAAGTAAGGATAGATCAACTCAGTATTTTCTCATGTGTATGTATTTCATCCACTTATTTATTTCCTTGAGAAAAGAGAGGAGATTGCCTTCCTTAGAACTTTTCTGAGTGACAGAACACTCCCTTGTCTCCCAAAAACTACAATTAGCCCAGTTTTAATACAATCCCAAGAAGGAAAATAGTTGATCAGGAACAAATTAATAGACTTTTTTTTTTAATCCTTCAAAATAGAATAAATTCTAGAATGACAGCAAATAGTGTCAGCGTGAATGCAATATTTTTTTTTAGCATTAACGAGGACCTGAAATAGGGATAGATAATGAAAATCTCAGTGTATCGTAAACTCTAAATTTGCAGCAAATGCAACTAAATAATTAGTTCCACTGTTCATTTAATATGTTTAGTTTGTTGTTGAGGATGTAATCTAGTATTTCAGCAGTGTTCACCTTGCAGGTTTCTTACTGTGACCTCTGCTTGAGTATAGAGATAATGAATTACAGGATCTTAAGTCATGGTTACTATTGCAGAACTGTTCATTGCATGCATGTTCTAGAAACATGACGGAATGTAAAGAAATTGCCACAATGATCTGGAGGGAAAAAAACCTCACATCTGTAGAGAGCTGCAGCTGCACAGAATAAAGCTGCAAACACAAGTAACCAAAGAAGGGAAAACATGACAGCCAGCAAAAATCTTACAACAGTGGTATCATCAAAATGAGACAGAAAAAACCAGAATGATTATTGATTTCTTATTGCCCAAGCAGATGTTTAAATAGTCGGCTCTTCTCTGACTCCACCTAGGCTTACACCAAGAGGAGTATAATGATTAGCAGAACAAAGGCTTGTGTCCATGTCTTATTTACCCTTTGATATTTTCTGCTCAAAAATGCTTAGTGCAGAAGATGGGTTTTACTAGAAGAAAAGTGATGCTGTTTTTAAAATATGAGGCATAGTTGTAAGCTTTTCAAGCTCCAGTAAAGATACTGCAAAGTTAAGGGCTATGATGTTATGAAAATAGTTTGAAGTATCTTCACTCTAATCCTTGAGCACTGTTGATTTGTTTTGAGGCACAGTAAAACTTTCTTTAAAAAAAATTATTTAACAAAAGTGTAGCAGAAATACAGAAAAAAATATAACAGAAGTGACAGAGTTGCTTCAGACCAGAAGCATGGATGTATTGGACAAAGAGAGAGTTAAAAAATATATCTTCAAGCCTGGACGCTTTACTACTGAGAAATTTCAGCAACTCAGCTTTAAGGAAATGTAGGTAGGCGTCAAGTAGCACTAACGGCTCCACAGAGAATAGAAATGGATGCTGCACAAACTGCAATTGATGGCCCTTTACTTTAGAAATAATGTTGAGCGTCAGTGTAAATCATTTGTGCCATAAAAATAGACAGTAACATTTTTAACCTTGTTAGGTTCTAATTAGAATTAAAACAAATTTTTAAAAAAAGATCTATACCTCTTTTGCAGCACTGTCATAAGTCTCAGGAAGAGAAATCAGGACGTAGTATAGTTCATATAGCAAAGCAGGAAAGAAACAGAAGGAAAGAATACATAGTTCAACAATGCAGATAAAACCAGAAACAGTGATGGGGAGTTTCTGTGATGTCCTGACCCACAGCTACTCACCTGCCAGTTGGCACAATCAAAGCAACTGCAGTGCTTTCAGAGCCTCCTCTGAGTGAATTTACTCCCCTGATGAAATCTGTTAACAATAAAATGAAAAGAAACACAGTCAAAGTATAGATGACTTGTACTTTTCTAGAATATAGTTTTCAGTATTATTTAGGGAACTAAGTTCATTCATTAAAATAAGATATTAAAATGGTTTTAAGAAATCCCATTAAGTGATTATAAAACCAGCATCTTTTTACATAGGATAATATTCCTCAAAAATAAGACAAGACATAGAAATAATGGATCTTATTTTGTGAGATTTATTATTATTATTACAGCCTCTATTAGTATTGCTTTGCCATCTATAGCACAAATATTGAGGCTTAGAACACAAATCTGAACACAACTAAATTCACATTTCATTTGGCAGCAGAAATAAATGTGTGGCCCTAATCCATACTACTATTATTGTCTTATAAATCCTATTGACAACAAAGTAAGGTTGCATTGATTGTTTTTAAGATGGATATGCAAATGAAACAATTGATTTCCAGTCCAGATAACAGATAAAAGTGAAACAGCTTAATGCTATGTTTTCTTACCCTCAATACTATTGACAACAAGGCTGAAGATAGATTTTGGAATCAAAAAAGCATCTGGAAAAACAAGGATCCATGTATATATGTATAAAGCCTATCTATTCAATGATACACAGCTAATATATCTTGGAAAGGTTACTGTAAGTCTAACGGCAGTAGCATTTTACGTGGTCAGATATACTAAAATACAGCGGTATGAATTAGTGTATAGCGCAGACAGGCAGCTGCGTTAGTAGGGGAATTCACAGAGATACCTATAGATCCTTCATCATTGTTTTCACTGGGATTATGCATGGTTCTCTGTCTGGAGTGGCTTGATTTGATTTCCTCAGTCCCTAAGAGCATCTATCCAGCAATACGAGCAGTCCTCTCAAGAGCAGCAGGAAAGTAGCATGGACGTGTTTTCTGTGAATGTCTCATGTTTTTTGACAGTAACATAGGAAAGAGGAAGGTAGCTGAAGTAGGTCTCTGTGAATGAAGTTGATCTCTACTATAATTCTGCAAAGGTCCTCTGTTACATAGCCTCGTCTTCAGCGCAGGCAAGTTCCTGCCCAGAAGATGCAGGCAGTTTCCCAACTCAGTCTGCTGGCGTGTCCAGAAGAAGCCAGCTCAGCTCACAGGGTGCACATGACTGTTGGGAAAAATGGCTCCAAGCCACACTCCGAGGATGTGCTGACTCCTAACACTGCAATGCAGCGGAGAAGCTTCAGACACAGAGCAGAGTAGCTTCCAGGAAGGACTCAAATTGCACTTGTGAGCCCACTGCTAGGGAAGGGAATCAAGGCTAATGGAATTGCAGGGAGAAGCACATCAGATCACGCCTGCCTATCTGGAGTATCCCACAGAAATATCATACTCCGTTAGATTTTAAGTTAATTCCTTGATGAAACATGAGCTAACATGTTATGTGCTCCTTCAGTATGAGTGGAAGACAAAAAAAAAAAAAGGAAAAGATACTCTTTTACCTACTTGTAAATATTTAATTATATTTTTCCTTTCTGAAGAGATTTGATCTTTTTTTTTTTTTCAAGCAGACCTGTCTCATAGTTTGCCAGTAACTGAACAGGGTCTGAATCTGAAAACTTCATCAGAATCTCTTTTTTTTTTTTTTTTTTTTGGCAAAAGGAGACAACAGAATATAGCTGAAGTGTGCTTTCCCACAAATTGAATTAGTTCCTGCATTTTGGCATCCAGTGATGCCAAAAAGGTCCAATTTAGAACCAGATGCTTGGGCTCAGTGCTGTCCAGGAAAGACTCTTTGTGAAGACCTGGCAACCTAATGATAGACAAGATGTAACAAAAACTGAGATCCAAAGTTCACTGAAGTCCTTATGTCACAAATTTCTCTGGGGATTTTAAACCAGAAATATAAATTTCTCTCATCTGTGCTGTAAGCTAACTAACTTGAAGTTCTTATAATTTTGTATGTCTGTGTGAAGAATGTACAGAAGAAAAACAGAGTGAAAGAAGTTTTACTTAGTACTACATTCCCTTTGTGACAATGGCCTGCATTCCTCCAAATCCTGAAAATAAAATAATTTTTCTCTCTGAAGAAGATTTTGCTCATAGCAAAATAAATGCCATGAGCTCCACAGTTTTAAATGTCTTGACGGTACTATGTTTTTGAAAAGAAACACAGTCAATCTCTGGTTTCCCCTGGGAATGTTCATGGCAATGAACTCCCTGTAAAATCCAGGGATGCTGTTTCTCTTGCAGGACTGAAAATTGATTTGATTTCATTCACTGGAAAAGACAAATTTGACCAACTGCTTTTAGGCAGTGGTCATGACATCTTTAAATACGTGAGTGCAATAGATAGATATATTAGTGTCTGCTTATCTCAGTATGGAAGGGAATACTGCTGGCTGTATTCAATGAGCAAATGACTTAAAAGCTGTAAGTGATAAGCTGGGAATCTTAGTCTTTCCTTGGGATGGCATTTTTTTCCTTGACACCAAGGAAGTCAATAAAATTTGGAAGTATTATTGATGACACCTGTCATGTGTAACTAATTTTAGCTAATTTTACTACTTTCAACTAATTCTAGTCTATAGGATCCATTTTTCATCTTACGCCTGAGCCTCCACACTTAGAGAAAGCGTTCTGTACAAGTGCGGCAGGTGAATATTTCCTGACAACAATATCACGCAGGGCTGGAAAGGAAGAAGGAAAGTGTGGCAAGATCTAGGTATCAGAACCCTGTGAACAAGGGAAGAAGAAAGCATTGTTTTGGCAACACAGCTAGGGATAAGCACATTTGCTTGTCTGTGGTGAGCAGCAAAGACATCCACATAGATATAAAAATGCCAGACCAGAGCACATGCTGTTCCGGGTAAGAACTGTCACACTACATAAGGCCAGTCTGGCTTCTTGTGTCTGACCATGACGAGTGGTGAATACATCCTCTGACATCTCTTGCAGACTTACAGAGTTTACAGAACAAGGTGTGCACAGTGTGATTCTTGACCTGGTTTCCACATTCGGTTATGGAAGTCTGTAGTTCAGTGACAGAGTCAGATTGCACCTACATCCACCATGTTTAAAATCTGCTGATGACCCAGTACTCCATGAATTGTTTACTTTTTGTTGGAATGCACTTTGCACACTAGCCTCTGCCACACATTTACCTTAAGCTTGTTGTGTGTTAACTTCATCACCTAGTCACTTCTCCACATTAATAAGATTTTAAGAATCTTTATCATGTCTGCTCGAGTCCACCCTTTTCACGTGAAAGAGTCCTAGTCTTGTTTGCTTTATCTCATAGACAAGCCATTCCACATCACTGACGTTGCTTCTCTTCTTTTCAGAGGTAGTGAAACCTTGTTTTTTCTGTGTCAAGGTGACCACATATGTGCCCATAATATTAAAAATATGTACCTTTTTTTCTGCTCTTAATTCTTTTTACATGTTAAAGAGCTACAAAGACTACAGCTTTTAAACCTGTCATTCATAATTAAAACTGAAAAATACTCAATCACCAATAAAACACAGGCTTGAGAAAAGAGATTGGCTTGAGAAAAGTTGATATTCAGACTATCAGACCAATGGAGACAACAAATTCCAGTGCTGAAAGTCTTTCACTGTGTATGCCCTCTCAGCATTCTCCAGATATTTTAATCGACTGACTTTTAGATGGAATACCTCAGCTGCTATCATCTACCAGGGGAGTTCAGGCTGTCACCCAGGTACCTAGGAGCTTTCTGAAGGTCAGGTAGTGTTATAATGTATATTTAAAAAATATGTAGGCAGATTAGCAACCTATTTTCCTCAGTCTGAACGTCTATTTGGTTTCTGTGTTTTTTTTTGTTTTTTTTTTTTCTTGCTAAACCTGTCTTAGAATATAAACAACTACCCTGTTTTATCTGCTGTCTGGAAACTAAGACTGATCCCTAGGAAGCACAAACTCCTTTCATTAATCATGGTGGTGCATTAAATTCACAACTCTTGCCTGCATAATCAACATCTCAATTACCTTTTAAAAAACACTGTGAAAAAGAAATCTGATGAAAGGACTGGAAGTCATCTGATAATTTCCTAGAGCAGGCTGGAGTCTAGCCACCACACATCTAGTAGGTATTAGTCTGAGACAGGATCTTATTGATGCAGGACTAATCTTTCTTTTCCCTGTTTTTTGACAGATAAAAAAGCAAACCTTAAGCAGTTAGGCATTTAACTTTGGCACACGGAACTAGGTATTGCAGTTCACCTGATCATTTCTAGTCTACTACAATATTCCACGTAATGCTAACCAGTAGAAACACATCTAACAAACTGAGAGTTATTAAAATGGCATTCAAATAAGTAAGTATATGCCTTGTTAACTAGCATCTCATTAAATTTTCACAGCATTCCATCACCCCTTGCTACAATACTAAAACTCACTCTAGAATTTTATTCCTCCTCAACAGTTCTGTATTTTCACTTTGAATTATCCTACTTACATTTTTTATTTTTTACATAATTGAAATTGCTTATTTTTGTGATTGGGATTGGGGATTCTTGTTCAAAACACATCAGTGTTACTGTGATACAAGTAATACATATCCAGTATTTTCCACAGAATTTTAGGAAGGGACTCCAAGGTGGTCATCCAGGCATGTCTTCATCCCAAAGCAAGAATAATGGATCTACATCACTCCTCTCATATGCTCCTCTTGCAAAGTATCTAATCACATCTCCTCAGACAATCTATTCTACTACTGCTATGGCTATCAGGAAATATTTCTCTAGTATCAAAGCTAAATCTAAGCTCCAAACAATTTGAGGACAGTTAGAGACTTCCTGAGGCAGATATGACTTCTGTATTGTCTTCTGTGGATTTTCATTCCATGAACTTCTCCAATGTTACTATGTCAGTTTTCAGCAATCATCACATCATTTGGCAAGAACTGCAGTTGTACTATCTCCTTCTGTTTTCTTCTGAAACTGTTACCAGCTACATGCCGTGCTCCCTTGCCTGACTACAGAGAGACAGTGAACAACAGACCTCCATCTCCTCTCCATGCCACTCATCGTTTTTCCAGTTCTACTCTGTCCTCTCCAGTGTTTCTCTTCCAGATAGCAAGGTTCCAACTCGGTTCTCACTTACATGGAAGCCAATCCACATCCCTTGATTGTCCTTGTTGTCTTTTCCAAACCTTTTCCAATTCTTAGATCTCTCTTCTCCAATTTACCCTTCCAGGTCGGAGTCATTGAAATGTGTTATGGCATTATCTTACTGAAATGTTGTACAGAATGAAACAATGAAATCATTACACAGAATCAGATCATGACAGATCCCTGTGGATTCCCACACACTTCCTTGCACTTAGAAGTTGATTATTAATAACAACTTTTTGTGGTATGATTATCTGACCATTTTTACATTCTTACCTTACAGCACTTTCATGTAACTCATACTTCCCTGGCTTGCCAAGATTACATTAAATAACACCTGAAGCATCATTAAGGCCAAAATACCTGACATTGAATGCTTCCTTGCACTTGACAACATGTATTAACCCACCAGAAGAAGAAATGAATTGACAAGCTCACTCTGGCAGCTGTTTCCTTGTTGACTTTGAGGTATCTACAGTTTTTGTTCTGGAACTTTTGCTGAAATTTAAGATACATGGACTTGCTGACAAACCTCCGGGGTTTTCCTCCCCCACACTGACTGGCACTATGTCTGCTCTTTTCGAACCCCACTTGTTAACCAGGAGTCCATCTCAGTGAGGTCTTGGCAAGTCTTAGGAGGGAGTTCATGAGGCACAGGTGACTTGAGAGCATGTAACTGATCTTTCCTTAGTCTATTCTCAGAGCGTAACAAATTCTTCTTGGATTCAAGTGCTTGATCTGCTTTGTTGCAGTTAGGAGTGACAACTGAAACAAAAAAAGGCGACAAATAATTTATGAACATTGGTTCTTTGCTTCTTATGTCTTACTCTATGTAGTATTGCTATTATTACATGCTGCTTATATTTTTTTAGGTTACAGCCCCTAAATCCTCCTTTTCCTGCATTTGTTCTAAAGTCCTAGCAAAGTCAATCACACTTTTCATCCTTGCTACATGCTTCCTTCTTCATTTTTATTAACCCCTCAGGTTTAAAGCTCCTAGAGTTTGGCTGGTAAGAGCCCATTTTCCCCCGGTCTGGGGCTTCTCTGACCGACACAGCAGCCTGGCGGCAATTTCAGGGCAGGGATTGCAGCAGAGCTGCCCCATCCTGCTCGGGGGCGTTTGCCAGGAGCAAAACGTTTGCCAGGGGCTTTTTTGTTTGTTTGCTTGTTTGTTTGTAATGGTGAGAGCACACAGCAACGACTTCCCTGTCTGCCGTTACCTCCCGTGCCTCGGGGGAAACGCAGGCCCTGGCAGGAACACTCGGTACAGGCGATTTCAAAAGGCAGTTTGAATTTTTTTTTTTCCAAAACCAGTAACAAGCAGCTGTTTAAATATCTGATTTACACAGGTTTTAGAAATTTATCGCCCCGACTCTTTTCTTTCGGCCCCTAGGAAAAAAAAAAAAAAAACTGAGCGCGCGCCAGCCGCCCCGCCTACAGGCTGCGCGCGATTCCCGCCCTCCCGGCCCCGCCCGCCGCGCATGCGCGCAGCCGCCCGGGCTCTGAGCATGTGCAGTGGGTCGGGGGCCGGCGGCGGCTCGGGGGGTGCTGAGTGCCGGTAGCGCCGCGATGGGCTGAGGGGGGAGGCGACGGCGGCGGCGGGGTGTCAGCGGCTCCAGCCTGGGCGCCCCGAGGATGGAGAGAGCCATGGAGCAGCTCAACCGGCTGACGAGGTCCCTGCGCCGCGCCCGCACCGTGGAGCTGCCGGACGGTAGGAGAGGGGGCGGCGGGCTGCCCCGGGGCCGCGGCGGCCTCCCCGGCCCGGCGGGGCTGAGCTGCGCCGAACCGGGGGCCGTGGGGTAGGGAGGCGACTCGGGGGAACGGACGCCGGCTGCCTCCCTCCGCCTCCGAGGGGCTTCTTTGTTTGTTTGTTTGTTTGTAATGGTGATAGCACACAGCAACGACTTCCCCGTCCGCTTCCTTTCCCCGGTCTCCCGGGGCGCGGGGTGCCCCTCCCCGCCGCTGCCGCCCCTGGGCCCGGGCGAGTGGGTGGTCCCGGGTGCTGGACTTTCTTTTTATCTGATTTTAAGTCCTTCGTTAGGTGCTTTGTCGGTGTCACACTAGTGATGACAATCTTTGGTTTGGTGGTTTTTTTTTTGTTTTTTTTTTTTTTTTTTTTTTTTTTGTATAGTGCTGAATTTTGTTTGAAAAGGTGTAAGTCACTGTCACCGGTCACAGGCTAATTTTTTTTGGCTCTAAACTCGTGGATGCTAGGCACCCGATATCGGGATGGACTTGAAAATGCAGATTCAGGCTCTTATGGCAAGTATTTTAGTGTTCCAGCCAGGTCCAGCTTTTGGGAAGGCTGTCCCTGCCAAAGCTTTTGGATGTGCAAAAGTTTCTGTTCCTGTGAGTCATGTGCTGTCATTGTACTTTCTTCAGCGTTTATTTTTACAGACAAGTCTTCGGCTGTATGTCTGCCAGCTTTCATTTCCAGTGTTGGAGGAAAATCAGTAATGTTCTATTTTCTCTGTGTTCCCTGTTTGGACTTCCTGGCTCCTGCATATGGACTTCCACCTATATTGAGCTGCTGCACTCTTCCCTTATTGTCATCTGTCAACAGTTTCAGTGTCTGCCAGGGCAGTGGCTCATAAATTTCACAGAATGACAGACAAGTTTCAGATGCATTTTGCTGCTTCTTGTAAACTCTTGAATGGCAGCAGCGAAAACTGATGTAATACTGTTAGTGCAAGCTCGGACTTAAAGAAATAATGTAGTAGCACCAGTTTAACTAATTGATGGTGGTAACATGAGTAATGCTTAGCTCAACCTATGCCAGTTGGAGCTGCTTCAAATTTACTCCAGTACTAGTGTAGGCAAATTTATTCTGAGTTTGAGTGCAGCTGTTTTCTTCCGATCTTGGACATTTTTATCTTACACTTCAGATGTAATTATGCCTGTGGTAGCGCAAGTGCAAGACCTGTGACCTCTGGAAAAGTACTTCTTTTCCCTCTAGTGCAGAAGGAATGCCAATCCTATGTATTCTTTAAGAATTACATGAAATAAATCACAGCTGGACTGAAGTAAGGAGCTAAATGGACTTCAGGCACAGAAGTCTCAAATTACATTCCAATAAAACCTCCATTCAATGACCATCTAACTTCAGATACATCTGTCTTGACCTTGGTGTTCCCTAGGTTCATGCAGGCCAGCCCAGACTCTTCTTGAGAAGCAGGTTTGGTTTGTAGTGTTTTACTCCATGTACTGACAGGATCAACTTAGAAAATACCACCACTGACTGGTCTAGTATGGCAAGCGGTTTGCTGGCTTCTTGTGTGCTTCTTTGCATGTGCTGTAGCTGTTAGGATATCAAATGGATGGTTCTGACACTTCTTTAAGATTGTGATCTCTGCCAAATTCAAGTGAATATCTCTTATGAAATAAAATAAGAAGTGTATCTGGTCAGGCAGCGTTCTAGATGATTAATTTTTTTCTAAAGCAAGCATTAACACCTGGGTCCAGTGCTAGTAAATACCTTAAGATTCCTATTGGCAAGGCAAATAGTATTGGTTTTTTTCATCACTCTTCTGAAGTGTGCTTCAGCAGCTGTTTTCTGGGCACTTAAAAGCTTGACACAAATTTGTGGATTCTACTGTTAGGGCTCAGTGCCTGAAAACTAGATCTTGCAGCCCAAAGCTGTAGGTTTTAGGCCCTTTGTTACCTCTGGCTCTGCATTTTTGATGCCTTTTTTTTTTTTTTGTCTTTAGATATTCATGACTTGAAGTGCAAGCAAGTTAGATAACAAATAAGTTCTATAAGTGCATGGAACATATAATGCTTTTTCTCTCCCCGATATAATGTACTTTAAGTCAATAGGAGTTTGTTTATGAATGGGATAATATTTACCCAAAACAGTAACAAAAGCTCCTTAGTCCCACACCCTTTTAATTATTTCTGTACAGAAAAACTCTGGCAAAATCCGCATATGTTCCACAGTGTGGATTCTGTTAATAGAGTAGCAAAGGGCTTAGTTTTGTAACTATACCATAAACACCTTAATGGCCCAGCTACACTCATATTTAACTATTGTCTTTTTCTAGATCACTGTATGTGTAATGCAGTTAAATTTAATTAGGGTCAATTTTAAGCATTTCAGTTAAGTGTGCTGGTATATTTAAAACTTTTTTTTTGTCTCTTCTCTTTAATACAGCATGATTATGGAAATACATAAGGATGTCTTGCTCAGGTTTAGTTGGCATTCTGAAGTTGTTTTCTGTTTCAGTGGAAAAGCTTTATCTTCTTGTCAGGAGATCTGTGGAACAGAGCTCAAGCAATAAGTTGTTTTTTTTTTTCATTTGCGTATACTGGGAGCTAATAATGGATACATTTTTAAAAAGTGATCAAATCTTTTCCACAATCTATTTATCTTTAATTTATCTTTATTTGGCATCTATTTAATTTTATTTTCTAGACTCTCCTTCTGCCTGTGTTCCCCACACCCCTAGCAGTCAAATTCTAGTGGTGCGTGTTGGGAATGGAGTTATCTGATGCTCACAGAATTCTGCCACAAGGAACAATCTATAGACAGTTGAAACTCTTGAACTTGGTGATGGTTAGAATTACTCTCTGCAGCTTTGAAATGTCATTTGGTGTTTTGAGAGGCTTGTGTCTCTTCCACCATGCATTCACTATAAGCAAGATTGATTGATTTTAATTTTTTTTTAACAACTTATCTCTTTTCAGTGTTCAAAAATATTAATAGATTAGCATTGCTTCTTTCTTTTGTTAGCTACAACCAGGCTGCTTCAAAGAGTAGGGTAGCAGCACTTATCTTGGCGCACTGCAGAGGAATAATAACAAGTAGCATAGTTGCAGCATGGTAAGGGTTTCTCTGGCTCCACTTGATAACTCTGAAGAATTCTTTGTTTAATATTTGGTAAATGTCAGCTTGCTTGTCTAGTGGAAGTAGTGAATGTATAGGAGCATGGTATGTAAAAGATATGAGAAACTACATTTGTTTGGGTCTGCTTTAATTCTTCCTGTTCTGATTGCTTTGTAACTTTGGTATTTGGATCAATTAAGGAGGAGGAAAATGAGGAAAAAGTTCAAAATAGAAGTTTTATGAGAACAGTCCTGTATTTCCATATCCTGGAGCCATGATACCTGCATTCTCAGAAAGTGTAATCTCTCCTGTCATCAGCTGGCATCTACCTGAAGAGTCTGTGGAGAATGTACTCCCAGCAATGGGTTGTTTGCCTGAAGTTAGAAATATAATGAATAAATAATAGTTATTGTACATTAATATTATTAACAGTTATTATACATTAAAGCCTTTTAAGTTCGTCAAATTAATCCTTTAAAAATAATATTTTACTCCAGAGAGTCTGTAAGTGACCAAACAGGCACATCGTACCCTTACAGTATGCTGGCACATGCGGCAGTGGTAGCGACAGGCGCTGTATAGCTGAGTGTCAGTCTGTTCCCACCATTGTCTTGGATCTTTATGTTCTGGCCTTTTTTCATTGCCTTCAAATGTGGTATATGAAACTGATCAGAAATTAAAATGAAATTTATTGTATTCGGGTATTCAAGTTTAGAGACAAAAAATGTGTATTTATGGAGTAACTTAGTTTAAAAAAATTATTTTTACAAACTCATAGGTATCAGGCGTATGGAATTCACCTTGGAACACAGGAAACTTCCTTCTTTTTAAAATAAGCTGTTTACTTTTTTTTTGTTAATATACATTTCTTAAATACTTTGATTTAATTAACAGAATTGTCAGTTGAATGATCTATTGAACAATGAATAAAAGGTAAATAAATGTTGCTAGATGAATTTATTTTACGTATAATATTTCTTTATGATAATGGAGTAATTTAATTTCTTCACAGATAATGAAACTGCTGTCTACACACTAATGCCCATGGTTATGGCTGACCAGCACAGGTAAAAGCTTCCTTAAATTTATTTTTTTTTTTTAAGGTCCGAAAAACCAGCATGTTTGCTGGAGTTGTACCTGCTAGAGCAGTTTCAGGACTTCTGCTGCTGAACTGCTGAGATTTCTTCTGTAGCTGGAGTTAGTCACTGACTGTGTGCATCTCAGCATATTTTTACCCAAGAAACCTGTTTTATGTTGTGCCATAGACTGGAGCTATGATTCGTTCTGTTGATGCACATAGAGAAATTTGTCCTAGGATAAGAGCAAAAGCATTGTTTTGTAATTGGTTTGTAGCTTGAGTGTGTATTTATTGATGACATAGAAGCTCATAGTCTCGTTAGGTGTCCCAAAAAGACATGGAATAATAGTTGGACAATAAGATTGATACTTCTGGGATACCTCAGATGAGCAGCTATTTCTCGTACCCACTTGTCTTCAGAGTGATTGGGTCCTGGGGGCTGTGTAGTGCCAGCTAAGTGGCGCTACTTTCTGCTAAATTTTGTAGGCAAGCAGATAGTAACTCTTACTGAAACTGTAGACTGTTTATCTAATCGGGATAATGTTTGTTCTGCTACATAATATCTTGTTGAGATTCTGTGCAAGTTTTTAAAATTATGTGATCAGCTCATTACTGGAGGTTGAAATCACCACTACACTTGCAGTTTCACCTGTTTTGAAATATTTAATCCTAACTAATATTCTGTCTTTACTACTTTGTTAGGGCTTGAAGGATCCGGTTTAAATTTCTTATCCTGTTGGCATATCATATGTCTTTCAACTTCATCATGATGATTTTGCATACCAGTCTTCTTTCTGAACTTTACCTATGTTTGAGAAAGCTGCTGGATATCTGGTTAGGGTGTCTGTGTTGAGAAAAGGAGGAAAATGGGAATTTATTGTTTTTCAAACGAAAGCTAGTAGTATGCTTGTTTTCCATATTTATAAATAAGTGATTTGGCCATCTGATCTAATTCTTACTACTTTACATTTGAAACACTTGCCCAGTGTCACAGTTTGTTTTTTATGTACAGGAAAGAAGTGAAAGAGTAAAAGTACTGTTAATATGCAGATCCTTGAAAGCTGTTGTATCTCTTGTTCAGAAGTTGATTGGAGGGAAAAGAAATAGTGATCAAGTAAGAAACAGAGTACTTGTGTACAAGTTACAGTATATACTTTGCTTGGATATTGTGAGCTTTTTTTTAATTGAAGTTATATTTCTGTTTGAAGGTCTGTCTCAGAGCTGCTATCAAATTCAAAATTTGATGTGAATTATGCATTTGGACGTGTGAAGAGAAGTTTGCTTCATATTGCAGCAAAGTAAGACTTAAGTACTTGAGTCCAGTCCAGAAGTTAACAGTGAAAGTATTACCACAAATCTGAGGCACCAATGTAAGCTGGAAAACTCTGTAGCATCAGTTAAGATTATGTTTTTACACATCCTTCTTATATTTCATTTGTTCTCTTAGCAATGTGCCTGCCTCATTGAGAGGACAGGTTTTACACATGATATCTCACGGCTTTCCAAATTCTAGTGAAGGAAGTCTTGGTGGATACTTTTTTTTTGTTTCTGCCACATCTCAGTCTGTGAAAAAATGTAGCCATTATGTATATCCTGTATAGCTAGGTTACTCTTGCCTTTGCAGATTTAGAGCAACCTTGTCTGCAGGTGCTGCTTGTTTTTGAAATATTCTAAAACGGTGGGAAGCACAGTTATGTTTGTTGGGAAGCAGCTATTCTGAAATGCTTCCTGAGACCATAGCTAAAGGGGATATAACTTGGCCACTCCTAATACATTTTTTGTATCCTGAATAAAGGACTTAAGTGCAAATTTCAAATCTGTGGCCTAGATTATTTATTATTTATGTGACCTTTGAAGATCCCTTCCAGCCCAAACTATTCTATTATTCTTCACTGAGGATAAATGAGGATAAGTCTATATTGCCAAGAAACACTCAGATTAACATAACCTTAGTAGAAATGACCTAGATACTTTCCTGAAAGGCCATTTCAAAAACTAAACTTTAAACTAATGAATGAATGCTTTATATCTGGGTCCCATTGTAAATATCTTTAAAGTTCTTACATTTAAACTGTTAAAAAAAGTAAAACCAAAATAAATAATAGTAGTATTGCATATAAATAGCAGGTATTTGGGCACAATAAAGGTAGAAGTTCCAGCTTTCTAAGCAGACTGTTTTAGAGGTATTAATAATTATTAATACTTCTATAACATTCCTTCCCCCAATTCCCAAATATTCCGTCTCAGAATTACATGCTGTGTATATAAAATTTACTTAAAGTATTTAAAGAAAAAAATGCCAGCAAATTCTTAGCATACATCTTAGAAGTATCTTTGAAAATCTATGATCTTTATTGATCATAAAACCCAAGAAAGCATGTTACATATAGCTTCTGGATTCTCTTTTGTCTTGGCTCGTTGTTGTGTCATTAGGAGGTCATTGAGGTGCCGTTTTTTCCAAGTTATTGTGCAGCTAGCCTTCAGTTTGGGTTGTTGTGTAGCAGTTTTGTCACTGGAAAAACTAGTAACAGTGGATAAGCTGATTGTGATGGATACAAAAATACTGTATGTTTATTCTCCTGATGAGCTCTTCCTCTTGAAGCATTCAGGAGTAAGATAAAAATATAATGCAAAGTTTCTACGTTGTTGGTGAAATTGATTATCCTGAAGAGATGCCATATTATGAAAGGTAAAAGGGAGTAACAGATCCAGAATAAATATCTGTATGAGTTTTAGAATTTCTCTGATGTTTAAACTTTAAACTTAACTTCCAGATACTGAAACAAAACAACCACAAAAAAAAAAAAAGATATTGGAATTGTTATTTAACAGAAAATTCCGTCCTATGAATAGATTAAAAATCAGGGATGTGAGAGAAAATAGTAAGCAAAACATTTTGTTTTAAACAACTGGCAGTCTGAAAGATTCACTGTTGGGTTTTAAAGTCACTAAAATCACATAGTAGGCCACCACCTATTCACTAGTACAAGTTATTATTGTCAGTTCTCACTGCATTTAAGTGTCTTTCCTTTAGCTTTGTGTAACTTAAACTATGAGGGTTTGAAAAAACGGCTTCGTGTTAAGATTCTATGATTCTATGATTTTCTACTGAATGTAATCTGTATATAGTATTGTTGTTGTCTTTACATTAATATAGATTTGGTTTGTAAATATCCTTGTTACAGTTTTTCCCTTCCTTACTTTGTTCTTAGCTGTGGATCAGTTGAATGCCTTGTTCTATTATTAAAGAAAGGAGCAAATCCAAACTATCAGGACATTTCAGGATGCACACCTCTGCATTTAGCAGCAAGGAATGGGTAAGAAAAAATTTTGAAAAACTCTTTAAAAGGTTTTGTGCATAACATACTGGAGCTGACATGTTCTGTAAAGTTTTTGCATAGTTCAAACAAAATATTTTAGTTTTCACTTTTGAAAGTATAGATGGCACACGTGTAGGGAACATGAAGGTTAAAATCCATACTTTGATTATTCAGAAAATAATTTTTTATAAATAGGAAGTTATGTCTGAAGTTGACAATTTTAGCGTTTTCTGTTAAGCAGGAGCTTAATGATTCTTACAACAGTGATCGAAAAAGGTATGCATTCACCTTCCAGTTAGCTAAGTAAAATATAAAGAGGGCACTGAAGAGTTTGGAAGAGCCTAGAGATTTCAGATTTTTCTCAGTGTCTCTGAGGAAATTTTTACTACAAGGAAAGGAAAACAAAATTTGTCTGCGCAGTATTTTGAGGAGAAAACAAAACAGTGAACAAGCACTTTTTAAATATCTTATTTCTTGAATTGTAGTGTGTGGAAACACACAACTGATAATGGTAATTTTGTCTCTTTCTTTTTAGAGCATATGTGTGTTACAGTAACTGAATTGTATCATGGCTGATATTTCTAATGAGGAGGAAGTGTTTGGTGGCTTTTAGGTATGTGGGAGGAGTATTTGTAAAAGGCAGAAAGAAGCAGCCAACTGATACATGGTGAAATGCATAAATACACGCAGGAGACAGTTGTGTGGAAAGGAGGTATAAGAAGGCTGTGAGAGGTACCAAATAAAAGAAAAAGTAAGAAAAAACTCTTAAGGGTAAAGCGCTTAGAGTATTAGAGAGTGTTAAAAGACCAAACAAAGCATGAAGTATGCAAAACACCCCTGCTTTCATTAAGGCAGTTATTGTACTTGCCGAAGATTTACATACTGTTAGAATGAGTGTCTCATTAAATAATGATTTAGTGGTGTGCTGCACACGTGTTCACTGAAGTGTACAGATGATGATGAACTTCATGGATTTCTATTAGCTGAACTCTAGCTTCTTGTCTTGAGAGCATAGTTCACCCTGAGCTGAAGCTGTTAGAGTGGTGGCAAAGTATTTCTACGCTTTCCACCAAAACATTCAACTACACAGCTGTGTTTTTAGCCCTGTGCTGTCCATATGCCACACTTGCACTGTATGAGTCTGGTGCAACTTTTTCACATGTGCGGTACCATACTCCTTATGAAGTAAAATTTCCTACTATGATTTGTACAATGATGAATTAGAGTGAGTGGAGCTCTAAGAAGATAGTTGGTCTTCGTAAATGATTTTTCCTGGCTGGGTTTTAATGTATTCTTTTGTTTATAGCCAGAAGAAATGTATGAGCAAGCTACTGGAATACAGTGCAGATGTCAACATTTGTAATAATGAAGGCTTGACTGCAGTAAGTGCTATTGATTCTCATGGTGTTCTTCAAATGAATGAGGAATTTGAAGATTCTCATTTCTTAATTTTCTGCTGTCTTACATGTAAATAAACAAAACTGCCATGTGTCCAGTGCCCTTAAGAATCAAAAGATATGATCAAAGTACCTAAGCATATGGTAGTATTGGTCGAAGCTTCTGTTTGTGAAAATGTTGACAATAGTACAATCAAATTTAAAATCATATTTATTAAATACTTATATAATTGCTAAAAGAAACATGTATATCATAATTTTATATTTAGATTCATTGGTTGGCTGTCAATGGACGAACAGAACTGCTTCATGATCTTGTTCAGCATGTCAGTAATGTAGATGTTGAAGATGCAATGGGACAGACAGCCCTTCATGTAGCTTGTCAAAATGGACACAAGACAGTAAGTTTCTAAATTTTATTAACACATTGCATTTATGAAGAATTGGGTAATGCCTCAGTGGTGTTGTGTTTTTTTTATAAACTGAAGGCTAGTCGTGCACGTGATAATGGTCAGAAGAGTGAAGAACTCTATTGTTTATCTTCGTATCGACTGCATGCACTTCCATGGGGAACAACTGATTATTCTTGTGGAGGTGATTGATCTCAGTGTTTATGGGAGTTTAAGTGACTTACTGTACACTGTTCAGCTGTTCTGTAGTACTATTATTGCCTTGTTGATTGCAGGTTTTGATGTAGTGTTAAACATTTGAAAATGTTTTTCCTTTTTGTAATGTGTTTCCTTCATTATTGTACCAGCTATTATATGCTTTTGAAATCTGAAATGTTCTTAATTTACTGTGAATAAAAAATGAACAAAGAGTTGAGTCAGTTAGATATTTAACATTAGAAGTAAACAAGTTCACATAGACTCTTCTATTGATCTGTGTGAATAATTTTTAGACCTGGCCTTGCATTAAGGCTGGCTATTTACTCTCAGAGTACACGTCTGAATGCTTTACTTGAGCTGCATTAGTCATGTACGTTAGCAGTCTTGACTTATACAGATTGTCTCCGGAACCACTTACTGTTCAAAAAAAAGTTATCTTTCTACCTACATCCTTTCTCTTGTCATTGTCAGAGCCTGACTTTGGAAGACCAAATTCTGAGAAACTGTTATCTATAGACTTACCTACCTTATGTGACTGGAATATAACAAAAGTTGTCTGAGAGTCTGCTCAATGTTTTCATAATTTAGAATGTGCTTAGTTATTTCTTCTGTTCTAATGTGTGTTTGAAACTTCAGTTTGTGATAAGGCTGTTCATGGCTGTCAGTAACTTGAGGTTTACTTCTCTAAAAAGTGTCATCTTCCTTTTTAAGTGGCTTGTAGTTCCAGGGGTCTTTGGGATTAGCTGAAGTTCCATAAAAGGCATTGTTATTAAAATGGAAAGTTCAAAAGAAGCTTTATGAGCTCTGACAGCTATGGTTTTCTATGTATTTTTTAGGAATTTTGAGTTTCGTTACTGAAAATTAAATCCTTCAGTGTAATTAGACATGCATGACACTAAATAGTTGCAAGCTAATAGACTTTTCTGTTGCTCTTTTTCTAATGCTAGTATTTTCTTCTGTTCTAGACAGTGCAGTGTTTGCTAGACAGTGGTGCAGATATAAACAGACCGAATGTGTCAGGAGCAACTCCGCTATATTTCGCTTGCAGGTATATACTCTTAACTTTTGAATACTGTGCTAGAAGTGAAACACTCCCCCTACCGCCCCCTCGACCCTCTCTCCGCGATAACAATTATTAGAAAGCACAAAATTTAGGAAATGTAAAAGCTGACCGTTGTTTAATCTTTACTCTGGTTTGGATATAGTTTAGTGTCTCATCTAAATACTTATCTTAGTACTGCAGATTTATATACCTCTTCCTAGCAGACATATTAAACACATAGCTGTACATGTTCTAGCGTGAGTCATAAATCAATGACTACTGAACTTTTCTTCTGAAAAAATGAGATCTACCAACTTAGATTATTTGGAGTAAATGAAAAATGCAGCCTTTTATAAGGCTTTTATATTCTTTAATGTACATTATAGTATTACAGTGTACATGAAATGTGCATAAATACCTTAAAGTTACAATATTGAGTTTAAATTGTATTGTTGCTCTGATCAGTTCTGTTTTCTTGACAGTTTAGTTTTATTTCAAAACTAATCACCTATGATAAATGACCTGTTGTTTTAATTGGAGCATTTCTGCTATTTGTTAGGACATTTACAATTTTATAATCCCTGTGCTTTGGTTACAGGTTAAATAGTTCACCTATGATTGAATGCTACTATAAACAAAAGGAGAAATGGACTGACCTGGTGGCCTGCCAAGAGTTATGTTGTGGGACCCTTGGTCTCTGGAACTAGTGTGTGCTGACTCTTGGCAGTTAAGAAGAAGGGAAGTGTAGAACACATAGCTGCTAGTTAATTAAGTGCCTTGGTGCTTGATTTAGGGACTGGTATTGGCATCCATTTTAAAAGAAGTAAGCAACTTGCCTTGGCTTGGAGGTTTTCCATGAGAAGGAAATGTGTTGCAAGTACAGCAGTGATGTTCTTTTTAGAAATTAACGATTAGAGCAGTTGGCAAAGTAGAGTGAACAGGGTGTGTAATGGAAGTCAATGTCTCCTTGTCAGAGGGACCAATTTGTGGTGCTGCCACCCGGGGGAGAAGGGTTGTAGGTCCCTGATGACAAGGAGAGCAGAATGTGCTAGTAGCAACTGATGATGGCTGGAGAAAAGGTGTTGGTGCTCCAAGTCTGGGTCTGAAACCTCTGTTTTTTTGAACGTGTTGGGTTGTGCACTTAGTCTAGAGAATTACAGTGAAGAGGTGCTTCAAGTAGGCCATTAGTATTCGCTTCTTTCTGAGATCTGATAGCTAATTATTAATACTTGTTTACATTGGGATGAAGTCTGGTACGTTAGATTAACCTGTTAGTTTCCTGGGCTGGAAAGACAGGGATGAGAATAACTCAACTGGGAAATATTCAGAGACCAGTGAAGCTACCTCTTGCCCCTCAACTATTAATTGTCACTTTTCCTGTGCCTTTCCTGAGCTGTTAGTGCAGGCAGCCTCGATGTGTTCCAGAACAGCAAATACTTATATACGTTTGTGTACGCGGTACGCTGCAAACTAGCTTATCTAAAACTTCATTGGAAACTTGTATCCATAACCTTAATTGCTATGTCTTTTGTATCAGTCTTTTATTTCATGCTTTAGATACTTCTGTGTTACATTTGTCAGTACGTGCACTAAATATCAGTAAAGGCAATAGTCAGCTAGTCTTTCAATATGTTTCTAATGGAGTCGACATCTAATCACTGGTACCCAATTTCTCATTTTCTTCATAAGAAAGGATTCTAGAAAATATATGCTCTAGGTGTTGAGGGGATATAAATAATCTTTGTCCTAATATTTTTCCAGGTAATGATGGCCTCTTGGAATAGTTGTTTGTGAAATTCTTGACTCAAGGAAACACAAATGTCCTACACACCCTGTAAATAGATGAGTGAGATTGTGAAATAGACTGTGAATGGAATAGTAGAACTCATCACTCTTCACATCTAAAGGCTAGACAGAACAGTCACATGTATTGGTTAAGAGAAATTAGAGCAAAGAGTGATGTATTGAACTCATGCAAAAAAAGATGTTTTATCAATAAAAGCATCTTACTAATATTTTACTGGTGTTTAAAGCACAATTAGATTATTTTTTTTCTTCAAATCTGGTAGGAGTGAGCAAAGAACTCAATGAGTAAGACTTTCTCGGTGAAGTAAATTAGGCTGTGAAGTGAGAAAGAGCTGCTTTTTTTTTTTTTTTTTTCCCTTCAGGAAATGCAGCTCATATGTATTTATGAGGCTAGGTGAAGATGAATAATTTCTGAATGATGAGGGTGACTTTGGCTTGATAAATGGGCCATACCCAGTTTTGCATTGTACTTCTGCAGTGGCTTCGGAAAGTGGTAGAATATAAGTGGCATTATTTTCCATCCTTTGTTTCTGCTTAGTTTCATACCATAACTGTTTGTTTTTTTCCTAGCTTGTGTTGGTTTTGTTTGTTAGAGGCAATGAAGTCAGATTTATCTCTCATCATAGAGCGTAAGTGCTGTATTAACTGTCTGTCTTCTCTTCTTTTGAACAGCCATGGTCAGAGAGACACTGCACAGATTCTTTTGATGAGAGGAGCCAAATATTTACCAGACAAGAATGGTATTACTCCACTGGATCTCTGTGTACAGGTATTGAGTTAGCAACAGTCTTTTTCTGTCAAATCTATCACTGATCAGTGTTATCTTTTTTATTTTTAAGGCCTGTGAAAGGTGATCCTTTGGCAAAACAGAAATGCAAAAATTTTTTTTTTGTTGTTAAATTGATCCTGTAGGCAGGTTCCTAGTTTGTATCTTTGCAAAAGTCTTTAACATCTTTAAAGACTTTGAAAGATTGGAGCTTATGAGAAACAAAGAGTTTCCAGAACTTGTTTGACTAGAAAGTTTGGGAATCCTTGGTATAATGGTAGTAGACTCTGTTTAGGTGGTAAACTGTTAACAAGTAAGAGGTAGAGGCATGCAGAAAGGAGTGATTTTTTTAACAATCTCAACTAGCATATTTTCTTTTATCTTTTATTAGTAATATCTAAGAGAGATTGCTAATAAAAACAAACAAAATTTACATGGTGCTGACTGTTACTTTTCAAAGGTATTCCTTTGAATGTTCCTCGCCCTATATCTGGGTGAGGAACAAAAGTCTTGAGCATTTTCAGCTACTGTACAAAATGCAGTCTTTCTTGTTTGATACCAAATAATGTCTGTACTGCTTGCTAAGGTGTCATGTCCTGATTTGTGAACACTTACATGTTTTTCTGTATGATCAATTTAAGGTCAGTGTATAAATAACATGGAATGAATGGAAGCTTTTGAACCTTTTGGTAGTAACCAGCAGATGAGAAAACTCTGAAATGGAGGCTAAAAAGCCTGCAGTTGAAGTAGCTGTATGTATGTGATAAAGACTGCTGTCTCCTGTACTGTGGGATATTTTTGGAATTATTAACTCTGAAAAATTTATTTCATAGACTATCTGTCGAAGGTCTTGAACAAGCTAAGTTACTTACAGCTTTTCTTTTTGGATCTGAGAAATCCTAGTAAGTCCTCAACTCCAGCTGCTCAGAAGTGCCAGGTCACTATACTGTCTCACTACTGACTCAGCTGGTGCTCTGAGTTAGGTTTTTTTCTTTATTATGGCAAAATCAGTTACCATAACCGTAAAACTACATGAAGTCTAGTCAATTTTGAGACTTTGTGCAGCCACAGACCTGTAAGACAGTATACCAGTGTGTATTTAATGATACTAATCTTAGTTTTTATGATTAGTGTTTTGAATGTCTGCTTCAGTCTCCAGTCTTACAATCCCTAGGGCACCACTTTATGCATCAAAATTCTGTCAACTTTTTTTAGGTATGAGTGGTGACACCTGATGTTTGCTGTTCTGTAGTGATCTTACTGTGTTTGAAATAGTCTAGTTTACAAGTTCATGATATTAAGTAAAAAAGGAGAAAACAAAATACTTTCCTTTTGCATCAAGGGTTTTATTCGTTTACAGATTTGCTTTTCAGAGTAGATAAATGTTTCTAGAAGACTGAAATTACAGCTTCATATACTTCTTGCCAACATGGTATTACCTTGATTTTGAAGAACTGACTTTCATTAAGTCTTGCAGATTCTGAGTGGTTTTAATGTTAATACTTAATTTCTTGGCTCTAGAAACAATGAAATGAACCTGTTTGAATCTGTTATTACTGAAGCGAGTTATAAACTGTCATGCAAAGAGAAGGAGCCTCTGGAGTTGCAGCACTTAATTCATTACGTGATCATCTTTCCAGTGTAGAATTTGATGTGTATTCAGGTTTTAGGTGTCTGCTTAAAAATGCAGCTGTGTTAAATAAGAGTTGATACAAATAAATCACAAATTCAAGGTCTGTTCTTTCAAAAAAAACCCATTTATGTCAAGAAGTTGTGATGTTAGTCTGAGCTGTTGATCTAAAGCATATGTGGAATCATACTTGTGTATTGATTTTTAAAGTTAAATAACCTTTTCATGGGTTTATCTTATTTCTTCCTTTAACAAGTTGGATTTGTACCTTATGAACTTTAAGGAAAATATTTGTTTTGAAGTATTACATTCTGGGTGTAGTTAGGTAGACATGTGTCATCCGTCAGCAATGGGAAGAGAAGCTAGATATTGCACTGTTTTTAATCTCTGGTAAGTTGTTAGGTGAAGTATTGTTCAAATGTAACTTTCTAAGTAGGGAAGTGTTTCAAAAAACAGAAGAAAGTGAGCAGATATATGTAAGCCAATATACTGAAAGAGTGTGATTCTGTCCTTTCCCGAAAGTTTTGTGATACGTAACTTTGATACATTGTTGAATTTCAGTTTGTCTTAGGACTGGATTTCGCCACTCAGCATTTAAAAAAAAACCAACCCAACTGTAATCATCAGTAGATTTTAATGCCTATAATAGTATAAACCCCAATTCTAATGTTTCTTTTAATTAAAATTGTTTTTGAACTATTGCTTTTTAGGGTGGGTATGGAGAGACTTGTGAAGTCTTAATACAATACCATCCTCGACTTTTCCAGACGATAATTCAAATGACACAGAATGAAGATCTGCGGGAAAACATGGTAATACAGTGTTACGTGTTTTATAGCTACTCATCTGTCCATGTTGTGGAGATCGGATGGCTGAATATGAGTGTTCTGATTAAAAGACCGTATTAGGAGTTGATTATCAATGCCACAATAGTTTACCACTATCTACTTCCCCCCCATCCATGGAAAATGTACAGTCTTCACATAGTTTGAAATACAAGAATTTGGGATTAAATGTAGGATCCACTTTAATTTACTTTCCATATTTGCCAAAGTGATCTAAACAGTGTAAGAATTGAAAGAGCAGACTTGTTGCAAGCTGAAATACAAAGGTGCTAGTAGAGCATTCTATACGTACACTTAATTTGTGTAATGGAGCCTATTTTCCTTTGTTTAGTGGTTATCTGCAGAAATCCATTCTAGGATGTATCTCCAGGCTTGAACTATCTAGACTGAACTTGAACATTTGGACTATGAGTACTCATCTGTATGAAGTTGCCTTGTACAATTACGGTGTAAAAGACTGCAACTGCAGTTTCATTTGATTATTATTGCTGTAGATGAAACTGTTCTTTTCCTTTTTCAGTACTGCTTCTGTATCTTTTCTTATTATTATGGGATAGTACAATCTAAAGCAAAGAAAAAACAAATTCCAAATCTAGCTAACTGTGGGGTTTTAATATATTGTTTGCTGGAAAATAACTGCAAACAATTTTACAGACTGTAATTTTTTTTTTTAAAGAAAGAGTAGATATAGTAAGATGTTGACACTAAAACCATGGAACAAAAAAGACCTACAGGAAGGTAAATGGCAAAGTATACTAACATATATTGTAGAAGTGAAGACAGTAAACAAGAGAAATGAATGTTTTGTCGGAGTAATGGTGCAGATGTGCGCAAAACCAATATCTGAGTGAGAGGGGTATGTAAAATATATTAGATATACATGGCATAGTTATGCTTCATTGACAAAATGGAAGCTTATTTTAGATGTGGTTTTCTATGGCCAAGTCTGAGCTGTTCTCCCCAAAATCTTGGATAATGACCAGTTCACATTGTCTGAAAGTGATGACATGGAGAGACTGGATATATGTTAGAAGTCAGGACTCACATTTTCAATGTTCTTGACAAACTGGAAAAAATATCAACAGACTGCGAGGAGTAAGATATTGACATAGACATTTGTAGCTAGAGATTCAACTGAACCCTGGGGAAAAACTTCCACATGGTCAAGGACAGTGAAGCGTTAAAAGAGATCACTTAGTGAAGCTGTAGGGCTTCCAAAATAGAAGATATCTAAAAATCAGGCAGGCAAATTGGGCAAGCCAGTTGGATCACAGATAGAATTGTTCCTGCCTTGAGGCAAAGTTTTTGTGAGATTCATTTTCGTTTCACCTTTTTACAGTTCTGTGAGAAGGATTACCGAACTTACTGAAAGTGAGAAAGGAGGGAGTAAATGAGGATACAATAGAAATGCATGAAGAGCAGTGTCACTGAAGAGTTAATTTATCTGTAAAAATGTCTGGGCTAGAGAAAAATGTAGAACAAAGGAGATGAAGACAGGACAATGTCTGGGCATTTGCAACATCTAGTCTTTATGGGCCAAGTGGTGGTATTAGCAAAAAAACTCAGGCAATTCTCAGAAGAGGGTGATCATAACAGTTATGGATTAGCAGGGTATGATCTCTTATGAAGGCAGTGAGAGCAAACTCTAGGATCCAGAGTTCATTTACACTGTGTCATAACTAACTAAGGAGTGAACTGGGGAATACAGGTAAATTATGAATATGCTCTTAGCTTTCAGAAGTTGAAAGTGTATCTTACTTATTTTTCAGATGAAAATATATTTTTCTTATGAATTAATAATACATGGTTAAGCATTCAGTGTTCATAGCATTCTATAATATTACATATCCTGTAGTACATGTATTGACACTAGAATATATATCTTTTCAGTTATCTTTGTAAATTATAATGAAGCATTAACTGAGGTTAGTTTAGATGTTGGACAATGTAGACCTACATTAATATTGCTAGATATTAATACTTAAGTAATAATGTTCTAAAATAAACGTTGGTCTGACTCTTCATGACACTATGCAATTTCTTTTGTTTTAATTTATCAGTTGCGGCAAGTTCTGGAACACTTGTCTCAGCAGAGCGAAAGCCAGTACCTTAAAATTCTAACTAGTCTTGCTGAAGTTGCTACAACAAATGGTCACAAACTGCTTAGGTAAGTGTCAGAGGATAAGCAGGTTGGTAAGCTACCTGGTAGAAAGTGCTACTTAATAGTTTTAGTAATCTAAACTATCTGATACTGGACACATGCTGGAGTAGATGGATCTCAAATCTGATTCTGTATGACCGTGCCTGTTCAGATCACTGTATTTATGAGGACTTCAGCAGATAAAGTTGGTGTCTTTGTATAGCTGTTGGTGCCCAGAAGCTTGAGTTGCAGAAAAGTGTATTTTTTGTTTGGTTAGTTTGGCTATGTCAGCTCTAGGAAGGGAAGCTTTTTAGCCAAGTATAAATCATTTACTTTTTTCTCTTCCTTTTTTCTTCTTTTCTACATCTTTGCTTTCTGTATGCTTTCTTTGTATGTTTAAGGAGAGTTTTCTTACTTCAGACACTTGTCTTATGTTTACTGGCTCTGATTTCTTTCCATGTCTACGAATATAAGACCAAAAATTTCATCTACCTGTGTGCTACTCAGCGGCACAAGGAGTGGTTACTTGTGGAAACACATAAAACAGGCAAGCATGTACTGGTTCTTGTGGCATTTGTTTGAGGGAGTTTGTGCAAAACTCCTCATCTGTAGTCTGTTGTAACACCAGTAACATTTTACTGTTTTCGATAGCTAGCAGGATTTGCTCTGACCTTTGTGCTTTACTAGAAGCTAAGAAAATCTGTTCTGAAAGAGGTCAAGAGCTTGAAAGCGTGAGTGGAAGTTCCCTGCTAACATGTTTTGGCTGGCTTTTTGGAAAAGAGAGGTTTAAGAGTGTTCCATAACCGGAGAGGCCTGTCGGCACAGGCTGCAGAGGAATAAGACTTTGAATGCTTCTTTTCAATTGAGGCTGGGGCACGAGAAGCCCATCAGTTAAATGGATGCTGAATACCGTATTCTTAGTTCTAGGTGCTTTTTTTTTTTTTTTTTCCTTCACTATCAGTCGTGTTAAATTTGGTTGGAACTTCCAGATAGCATGTCAGAACTCCTAGACAATGCTAGGAAATTCATGATGCCGTTTATCAGTCTTGTTCTGGTGAGTGTTTGCCTCGATGAATGAGCATAAAAGACTTAAACCCCTCGAATGTTTCAGGTTAAAGTGCATAGACATATTAATCATAGAATAATATAATTTTTAAGGTTGGAAAAGACCTCCAAGATCATCAAGTCCAACCATCAGCCTAACACCATCATGCCTGCTAAACCATGTCTTGAAGTGCTGTGTCTACATGTTCTTTGAACACCTTCAGGGATGGTGATTCCACCACTGGGCAGCCTGTTCCAGTGCCTGATCACTCTTTCAGTAAAGTGTTTCCTGCTATCCAACCTAAACCTCCCCTGCTGCAACTTGATGCCATTTCCTCTTGTCCTATTACAAGTTATTTGGGAGAAGAGATCAACACCTGCCGCCCTACAACCTCCTTTCGGGTAGTTGTAGAGAGCAATGAGGTCCCCTCAGCCTCCTCCAGACTAAACAATCCCAGTTCCCTCAGCTGTTCCTCGTAAGACTTGTTCTCCGGACCCTTCACCAGCTTCGTTGCCCTTTTCTGGATGCCATTTTCTTGTACTGAGAGGCCCAAAACTGCACGCAGCATTCAAGCTGTGGCCTCATCCGTGCTGAGTACAGGGGCGCAGTCACTTCCCTGCTCCTGCTGGCCACCCTGTTCCTGATGCATGCCAGAATGCTGTTGGCCTTCTTGGCCACCTGGGCACCACTGCTGGCTGCAAAGATAACTTTTTGAAGGACTTTGGCTGTTATTGTGCTTCAGTGTGTAATCAGCTTAACTTGTAACATACATATTCCTTTTGTCTTCATATTTCATTAGAGCAAATAGCTCTCCCACAAATAAACTGTGATAAAGTATAAAACCATTCTGCAGGAAAGGGTTTCACATTTGCTTTGTATGGGGACATTGTCAGAAATCATGGTAGCTGAATTAGATGATATGAAGTGGTATTTATTTCTATTTCAGTATGTTCAGAGATAAATTAAACTGATTGTGTGTTTAGATTTGATTTATTACTGTTATTGCTCCTCTGTATTGAGCAATGTTCCCTCAGTATGGCTGTAGAAACAGTATCTGTGTGCCTGTACTCTTTCTGAGTTTGAGCCGTTTGAGGAGTTGAGTACTCCTCTACTGCTGCATATGGCTTCACTAGCGGAGGCTGAGGACAAGTTGGAAGCTTTGTGTTGTGTTGGATGGGCAGGCATTTCCAGAGATATCTGTGCTTAGGGTACCCTATGGAGTCTTACTGGCCCACTTCTCTTTGGTACTTTGTAGTATGTCACAAGGGAAATGGAATTATTTTCTTTCTATTACAAGAAACAGTTTCACAAAAACGGTGTCTCTGTTCTCTCCAATTTTGTTTCCTGTCAGAGGCTTCAATCTCTACTTCCACTAAGTATTTCTCAGTTGCTATATTATTAACGTAATGAGGATGAAGGTAGTACTTGCTGAATACATACCTGTGAGCTTGGCCTCTTTCTGCTCCCTCCTTCTTCCAATAAGTAGTATGTAAAATGCACTCTCTACATTAAAACCTTAAATAATGATAGTCTTGCATGGCTGAACTAGTATTATCGCTATTAGTTTCCTGGGTGGTAACCCACAGTCCATTGCTGTTGGGTTTGTTGGTTGTTTAGTTCAACAGTGTCTTAAGTTGTTTTTTGTAATGCGTCTAGCAGGTATCCAGGAGTACCACCAGCCTTCTGCCTGAGGACTTGTGCCTTGAATACCAGCAAGAAGTCTGTTCAATTACTGTTACCTCCATTGTGTATTTCCTCTTTCCAAGAAATAGTTGTAGTGTGACAGGATTTGGTCTTGCTAGTGCAGATTTGGCCTAGCTGAATGTTTACAAATATGCTAGTAAAAGCATCAGTAAACCATTAAAAGCACTTTGAAGTTTTCCTATTTATGTAAGTCCTCTGCCTGGAGACTAGGAAATTTAAACTAAAATTTCACAGGAAAATATTGCTGCTGAGGGATGATAAACCTCAATTCCCACCTCCCCTCCCCGCCCCCCAGTACTTAAGTTATCTTCTTAATGTAGCTTCTTTTCTTCATAGATTCTTCTGGTATACAAGCAAAGATTTTTCCAAATGCTAATTTGTGTCTGTGACCAGAGCTTCTGGTAATATAATTGCAGCCTGCCAGTAAGGGAATTTTCATTACCTGGTTGCAGATGTAACATTCCTACTCTTGCACTGTTTACTCTTTTTATTCCTTTCTTAATCTAGATTTACTGAGAACTTATCTGTTTGAAGTCTAAATTGTGGCAAGAGCGTAGTACTTTGTGTGTGGCTTTTTAAATTTAACACCTCACTGGCAGTCATTAAAATGTGATGCCGTAAACAAGTACGTCTTTTTCTTTTACCCATGCCATAGGGAGAGTGAGGTCATGATAAAGGTACTGTGGTGTTACAACTAGCTGTGTTTCAGACTTATGAATGAATGGATGAGTAATTGCATCAGAGATTTACAGCATTCTCTAAGGTGCCAGTTTTCTGGCGTATACTGAAATTATAGTTAGAAAGCATGCTCTTAAGTTGCAAGTACTTTAAGGATAGAATTGAATATGTACTCGCTTATGTAATATTTATCAGTGAGTGGAGTTCAGTAGAAAACATTTCAGTTTCTTGCAGTTTTTGTTACGTATTCAAGACAAGAATTCTTACTGCTTCGGGTTTAAGGAGAGAAAACTAAGTGGAATTTGATGGAACGTGTTCTGCTTGTGTGTGAACTTGTGAACATTTCAGATTCTACGTTGTATTGGTACAGAGTTCAGTATTGACCAGTTCAATTAAGAAGGCATAAAACTTGCAATGTATTTATTGGATACGTAAAAAGCATAGTGGTGCTTTTATGTAGTATGTTTTGGATCATGTTTCTCTTTGAGTAGGAATAATGCCATCTTTAATATCTTGATCCCTTGTCTAATTGAGGTAGTTAATGAGCACTTAGGATAGTAGCTAGGTGAGGATGGGGTGTGGCTGCATATTTAATTAGCACATTTTTAACATTGGATGCTATCTTTTCTGAATTGAAAAACATTTTCAACTGGATATCTCAATTCGTTTTGTACATTGAGATCGTTACTTCATAAACTGAGATCCTTGCTGTAGTAAGTTTAATTTCTTATCAGTGGTTCATAAGAAGTGTACATGTGCATAAAAACAAATTAAGTATTTTGCAAAATCTGCAATTTGCTGTTCTTATTTCACGTCTACCTAAGATGATGAGTACATGTTAATAAAATTATAGTGCTTATGTTTGACATTTCAGGCTGGTGCATAAAAGAAAAGTTAAAATTTGTTAGATATTAAAGCTTAGGGGTGGGGTTTTTGAGCATGTGTGAGACCCTACCATTAAGTTGCTTACTCCTTAATATACTAAATTGTTTCATCTAGGAAAAGAAACTTAAACATTCCATTTTTTCCCCCAGCTTGTCAAGTAATTATGAAGCTCAAATGAAGAGTCTCTTAAGGATCGTGAGGATATTTTGCCATGTCTTTCGCATTGGCCCATCCTCTCCCAGTAATGGAAATGACATGGGCTACAATGGAAATAAAACTCCAAGAAGTCAGGTGTTCAAGGTCAGAAAAGTATATGATGTTGTTAGGAAGATAGACGTTAAAGAGATGAATTTCACAAAGCATGCATTCATTAATCAGGCATCTCATGAACAGGAAGTAAGTTTGGTCCCTATCCCTTCTTAAGTTAAGCCTACCTTTTTTTTTCTCCTTAATTTTTTTTTTTCTACTGGGTTCATTTAACCACTGATGCACATCTCATCTTACGATTTCTGTTTATTTAATATATTGTTTATTAGGTACTGAAGGTTTAGTCACGCAACTGATTTTGGTAAACTTTGTTTTGATTTCTGTTATGTTATTTAAGAGTGTAGTAGTCTCAAAATGTGGTAATATTAATATAATAGATTGTATTAATGTAATTTCAAAGTGGTATTTGGAGATTCATTGGGAGTTTTGATCATTCAGTTTTGTCCAGCTTCAGAAGATAAATGGAAATAATTGAATTCTTAATCTGTTTATTGTTTTCACTCTGATCATCAAGTTTTTTCCCAAGTTGTTCTTGAATTTTATTATTACCTGCTTTGGAATGTACCAGCTTACTACCACCCTCGCAAGGTTATTGATTTATAGCTGTTTTCAGACACTTGCTTTAGATCCTTGCCATTTAGATGCTTAATTCCTGAAGGCTTTTTTTTTATAATACATGTTGGATGAGGTATCCCTCTATAGAAAGTCATAGCTTGCCTTTCTATAAAGCAATCCTGTGTTCTGGTTTCCTGTATACCACTCAGTCTGCATTGGGTATATAACTGATGTACTATTCAAAGCACCTAAGTAATAACTGAAGGGTAGTCTCTTTTTTTCATGTCCGTCTCCATCCTCTTATAAGGCACAGTTCATATAATCAAATTTAGATGCCAGTGATTACATGAGAATTTTCCTTTACCTTCACATTTATTTCAGGGTGTTCTGAAAATGATATTTTGAAATCAACTGCATTTATTTGATGATCCAATGTGTTCATCAGGTTACTTCTAATGTCTTTTGAGACAGCTGTATTGATAAGGTCATGAAAGATGATACTCTAATTCCAGCTATATTTAGTTAATTAGCTCAATTTTTGTTTAAGTTTATTCTCTTGGAAAGAAGGAAAACATTAGACTGTTTAAAAAACAAGAACAAATATTTGTGTTTCTTCTAATAAAGCAGTTTTAGTAATTACTTGATTTGTATAATGAATATAAAAATAGTATGAAATACTGTGCAAAATGTAATGCATTGTACAGTGTGCAATGTAATAATTGTCCTTTAGAGTACTTCACTGAATTATATTGAGCTAAATTGTAAATTCAACCAGATTTCCAATTTCAAATTACAAAGCTCTACTCAAATCCCAAGAATAATTGTATTAAAGACAGTATTTTCCAAACTGTTTTAATGGAAATTGGTTTAAGTATTCAAGGCCAGGTTAGACAGAGCTCTGAACAACCTGATCTGGTTGGAGATGTCCCTGCTCCTTGCAGGGGGGTTGGACTATGTGGTCTTTAAAGGTCCCTTCCAACTCAACCCATTCTATGATTCTATGAAATATACATTTTATATGTGTTTGTTATTTAATATGGTGTTTAATACAGGAACTATCTGCAGTGATATATACTGTTACCTTTCTGTGTAGATATTCTGTTACCTTTTTTCTTCAAGGTTTTAGGAGTACTTGAACTAATCTTGCATTTTGTGATTGCTCGTATCTTAAAAAGGAAAAGAAAAGTTTCATGCTTTTCAAGTCCAGATCATTTTAGAACTCGCTATAAAATGAAAAAACCCTTTCGATTGCTGTTTCCTTCATAATTGTATTTCAGCAGAATCTCTTGTCTTTGTGCCCAAACTACTTTGTGTGCTGGAAGAATTGTTTTTCAATTTAGTATGGAGTTAAGTCTTGTGTGGTAGAATTACATTACAGAACTGCCACAGTTGTCCCAGAAAATATCAATAATTCATGTGTATTAAAAAACACATGTTTTTTAATAAATAAGCAGAATATATACTACTGTTGCATTAGCTAACAAAGCAAAAATTTCAGGATGGTTTTAAATTATTATTTTTATTTATTTTAGAAGTATTAAAAAAGAGGCAGCCTTCCATTAGCACCAGAGTTGTCTCAGTGATATTTTTAAGACTGATTTAAATTTTAAACTCAAAAATAGAAAATGGCTGATGAGAACTTATTCGCGTTTGGGAATGGGGCACAGTGGTCTGACACTGCTAAATTAATCTTCAGTTGTGATTGGATTTTCCTGTTCTGCCCTAAATTTATAGTAACTGGGTAGTGGGAGATGAGACCTAGTGCTGAGTCCATTGGGCGACTTCTTGTTCTCTCTTATTCCTACCTTCTCTTTTCTTTTTCTTTTTTGTCCTTGCCTTTAAAATGTGGTGCTGATGGTCTGTTTTGCCTTTTGGGAGGAGGGAAAAAAGCCCACTATATCTCTAAATTATTAAAATTGTACAGAGGCTACTTGAAGACCTGGCAGTTGTATGTCTTCATTGGTACCAGTACTTGCATGTGGGACATGCAGGTCAATGGAACAGAACTCCTTTTCTGGTTTTTTTTTTTTTTTTTTTTTGTTTTGGATTTTTTTTGAATACAGGCTGCGTGACTGTTTAGTACAGACTATTAAGGAAACCACAGAAGTTGCTGCTTCAAAACAAGAGTTAAATCTGTATTAAAAAATTTGACATGGAATTTAAAGATTTGAGATCGGTACTGAAGAGTTTAAAGGAAAGTAATTTCAAATTGGAATTTGCTGCTGATCTTAAAATTCAGTAGTGGGAATAACAGTTGTAGATAATTTGAATTTTGATACAGTTTTTACGGGGAAAACCAGATCTCTCAAACTGCCGGTTCATGTCCCATGTAAGGTCATGAGAACTTTCTGGAGCATAAGAAAGTGATACAGGTCACCACCACCATCTTTGAATGCTGTTTATTTGAGCAAGTGAAGACCTGTAGATAGTGTCTTTCTTTACTGTATAGGAAGCTAATCTGTTGTTCAATACTGTCTTCTGTCAATAATGGACCTAAAAACTTTTATCTGGGGAGTACTGAGAGTAGCAGTGGCAGGAGTTCTCTCTTGTAGTACCCTTGTGGGATATGCAGAGGAACATTATCAGGCCTTATTGCATAGTGTAAGAGATTGTTTCCTTCCCTTCTGAATGCATTCCCTTTAGGTCCAAATCTGCACCTTTAAAGATGTATCTCAACTCCTTTTAAGAAGCTAGTTCAAACCCATGTTTTTTTCCAGAATAAGACATGAAGAAAAGCTTGTTTCTTAATTCTATATTAAGATTTTCTGTATTACTATACTGATTTAACATATTTTGGAGCACATCAGAAATTCCTAGTAACTTTGCCACCTGCCTTGTGAATGTTGGTGGTTTTTTTTTTTGTTTGTTTGTTTTTTTTTTAATTAAGAGTTGACACGGTAATCTTACACTCATATTTTCAGTCCCTTTCAAAGTATCTTGATCTGAGGCTACTGACAAATGTTATTGCTTGACAGGAACAAGAAAATCACAGGACCATCTTTGCTTTTCTGAAGTTCCCTGTATGTAATTCATCACTGGCCTGGTCAGTTCAGGCCTATGCAAACACTAGCTAATTAAGGCATGCTATTGAACTAATCTTGCAGGAAACATAGTAATTGAATTTAGATATCCAATCTTGAAACAAGCTGCTGCTAACTCAAATGAGAACCTACCAGTGAGAAACTTCATGAATAGTAATTTTTGGCCAGTTTTACATTTATTACTTTTTCACGGATTGCTCTTCCAATTGCTATTCAGTGTGACTACATACTAAGGAAACCAGCTGCAAAATCTGCCTGTTTAGTTGAGCAAAGTTGGGAAGCCCGTAACATTTTTTTTCCCCTCGTTTCAGACACTGTTCTTCTCTTGAATTGAGTTGACTTCTCTGCGGTGACACAGTCACTTCATGGAGTAATGATCTCTTGCTCCCTGTATCTTAGAAGACTAACATATTTTGGAGAACATCAGAAATTCCTAGTAATTTTTCCTAGTAGTATCTGGCAAAAGATTTTGTTCCAGTGTCGCAGCTTGAATATGGGTTTAATTTCTAGTGTCTTGCTTTCTAAGATGGGTAAAGAGGAGTGTTGCATAGCTAAATCCTTACATTTGAGAAATGAGGTGTGCAGCTGCTAAAGCTTGGTACTTGATCAGACTCAGATGTATAATTGCAGAGAAACTTCTGAAGTGTGAGATATGAGAACTGAAGGTTAAGTGGAGGTTTGTGTTTAATCTGTGATTCACGGTAAGAATTGACTGAAGAATACTGACTTGTAGTTTTGAAAAAATGTTGCTAATGGTTTTATCGAATATGTCCATATCAACACTTAAAAAGGTCTGGTCATGGATGCTAACATAAAATGCTGACAGCCGTGGATATGGAGATGGTCAGCAATATTTAGAGGAATGCTTTATGTCCTGAAGTTAGACTAGAAAAAAAGAAAGTGAAATGTTGAAATAGCTATGCTTGACTAAGTCTTTAAATTAGTTTGTGATCAGAATCTGTGGAAAAACTGGCTTTGGAAAAACAAATCATTTGCAAGAGTTCTGAAAGACATGCTAAGTCTGTGAGAAATAAAAGATAAACTACAAGCTATCAGCAGAAAAATAATATCTTACAAGCTAAACATTGAAAAGTTTGGGATAAGAAAATGACATTTTAGAGAGGTGGGAGTATTGTAGTAAATAACTGTCTACTTTCTTGTGAATTACGTGTTAAGAACACAGCTGTATTTTCATTCTTCCATATAGTCAGTGAATCTTGTTTTCCATTAGAAAATTTTTCTACGTTATGTTTAGTCCAATCCCCCTGCAAGGGGCAGAGACATCATCAACCAGATCAGGTTGCTCACGTTGCCCCGTCCAACCTGGCCTTGAATGTTTCCCGAGATGTTGGTTTTAAGCTAGTGGTATTGATTAAGGAGTGACTTTGTTCAAATCAAATGTATAACTTTAAATGCTGGTATGTGATTCTACTGATGCTTGTTTCTATTTCGTAAAGCCCGGTATTGGTGATCCTTACTCTGAGACATCTGAGGTGGTATCAAAATGAGCTGTATGAGCTATGCATAAAGCACATATTATGAGATATGTGCATGAGTCTGAATGTCAGTTGTGTTGTCTGGAATTTGCTCTGTCTACCAGTTAGAGGGAGCTTCTTTAACGTGGACCTTAAAAAAAGAACTGACACGCTCTTATTGTGGAAAATCAATGTGTATGTTACTGTCTCTCTGCTTGACTGCAGCAGTCAGGCAGTAGTGTGCTGTATAACAACCGTGAAGCCAAACTCTGTTAAACAGTTCAGTGTTTCACCGTTTCTAAATTATTTTATCTTTATTCTGTCTGCTCCTTGATTGTTTTCATTCTATATGAAATTGTCTGTTGGTGCTCTGTGGCTACAAGTAATGATTTTTTAATGAGTATTTGACTCTTGTAGCTAACATGACTTCTGAAATATCAATTAAAGCTTTTAAATGGACATTATATTTGTTTGCATGAGGAGGACTTTCACATCGTTAATATTATCTAATGTAAACATGTTCCTTTTTTGTCTGTTTTCTTGCATACGTTTGTTGCAGCCGCTGGAACTGCTCTGGCATTCTCTAGATGAATGGCTCGTTCTTATAGCCACGGAGCTGATGAAAAACAAAAGAGACTCTGCCAACATTACTTCTATTTTACTGAAACAAAAAGCACCAGATCATCAGGATGCTCCTCCTAAGCCTTCCTTTGCCACTGCAGGAACCGAGGGCAGAAAAGAGCTGTCTGCTGATGCTGGAGAGTCAAAAACATACAATGTTTCTGGGAAGCAGGAAGCTTGTGCTGATTGCCAGGATGTTATCTCCATGACAGCAAACAGGCTAAGTGCTGTCATTCAAGCCTTTTATATGTGCTGCTCTTGTCAGATGCCTCAGGGGTAAGGAGAGGATCTTGTTTGTTACCGAAACCATTGCCATTTTGAAATCATATATGCTTTCTTGGAAGAATGGTGCTGACCAGATTATATTAGTGACAGTCAAGGGTATGCTTTTTAATGCTTTCACTGGTTCCATTATTGGAATGCTTTTTTTTTTCCCGCTGGCTTTAATGACATCAAACAGCGCAACAAATTTTCCGTAGTGCTACTGCCTATGAATGTAGCTGCATTGGGGTGGGTTTTTGTATTCAATGTCTAATGGTTCTTTTTAATCGTGTGGGATACTTGCAGGTAATGTAATTTTGATCGCTTGAAACTTACCTGTTCTTGCTGTTAGTTCTTAATGTGAAATTATCCCTGAACTTAGGGTGATTATTCAACAAGAAGAGCTATAAGCTCAGAAAATGTGAATTTTCTTCGTGTATGAAAATGACAACTGGGGCAAAACTTGTTTGGCTGTGTTGCAGACGTTTATAACAAGGACTGTTCAGTCTCAAAGTAATGCTCACTTGGAGCATTGGAGTACTGCTCACTGTCCTGGTTGGCAAACATCGTTTTGTGTGGAACAGATGCTACAACTTCTGTCACCAACAGAATTTGGGGTTTTTTGATCATGGGTCGATTTGCACAAACACTAGGCCTGCTGGTAACAGGTACACCTGTCTTGAAGGGGGAAAAGGATTTTTGCACAGGAGTAAGCAGGGCTCATTGAAAGAGCATTAAACTAGATTTTAAATGGGAAAGGGATAAAACCAGGCTTGCTAGAGATAAGCCTGGGGATCATGCCAGTGTTTGAGGGATGTTATGCTAGTGAGGTCCTTCAGTCTGCTATCTCAGTGGAGTTAGAGGATGGAGAGCCATGCGGCAGCAAAGATGCAAGGGTTATTGATCTGTTAGAAAGCACAGAAGCATCTGAGAGTGGTCACGTAGGAATTGGAGGTTCTTCCTGGGATGGGAAGAACCTGGGATCAGTAGCCCAACTGAAGTGCATCTACACCAATGCACACAGCATGGGCATCAAACAGGAGGAGCTGAAAGCCATTGTGCAGCAGGAAAACTATGATATAGCTGCCATCACGGAAGCACAGTAGGATGACTCGCACAGCTGGAGTGCTACAATGGATGGCTATAAACTCTTCAGAAGGGACAGGCAAGGAAGGAGAGACAGTGAAGTAGTCCTGTGTGTTAAGGAGTGTTTTGACTGTCTGGAGCTTAATGATGGTGATGATAGGGTTGAGTGTTTATGGGTAAGAATCAGAGAGAAGGCTAACAAGGCAGATATCATGATGGGAGTCTGTTATAGACTGCCCAACCAGGGTGAAGAGGCAGACAAAATATTCTGTAAGCAGCTGGGAAGAATCTCACAATCGCTAGATCTTTTTCTCATGGGGAACTTCAACTTACCAGATGTCTGCTTGGAAGTAGAATACAGCAGAGAGGAAGCAGTCCATGAGGTTCCTGGAGTGCGTGGAAGATGACTTCCTGACACAGTTGGTGAGGGAACCAGCTAGGGAAGGTGCCCCACTGGACCTGTTTGTGAACAGTGAAGGGCTTGTGAGTGATGTGGTGGTTTGAGGCTATCTTTGGCATAACAATCATGAAATTATAGTTTTTGATTCTCAGAGAAGTAAGGAGGGGAGTCAGCAGATCTGCCACCTTGGACTTGGCAGAGGGCAGGCTTTGGCCTGTTTAGGGGCCTGGCTGACAGCCTCCCTTGGGAGGCAGACCTGAAGGGCAAAGGAATCCAGGAAGGCTGGGCATTCTTCAAGAATGTAATCTTAAAAGGTGCAGGAGCACAGCCGAACCAGTGGGGAAGAAAACTAACCGGGCTCAACAGAGAGCTTTGCCTGGAACTCAGGAGAAAAAAGAGAGTTTATGACCTTTGGAAGAAGAGTAAGGCAACTCAGGAGAGCTACAAGGATGTCGTGAGGTTATGCAGAGAGAAAATTAGAAGGGTCGAAGTACAACTAGTACTTAATCTGGCTGCTGTCATGAAAGACAATTAAAAATGTTTCTGTAAATAGGTTAACAACAGAAGGAGAGCTGTGAAGAATCTCGATCCTTTATTGGATGTGGAGGAAAACAGTGACAAAGGATGAGGAAAAGGCTGAAGTACTCAGTGCCTTCTTTGCCTCAGTCTTTAACAGTAAGACCAGTTGTTCCCCAGGTATACAGCCCCCTGAGCTGGAAGACAGGGACAGGGAGCAGAATGAAGCCCCCATAATCCAAGGTGAAATGGTTAGTGACCTGCTACACTGCTTAGACACACACAAGTCTATAGAACTGGCTGCGATCCACACAAGGCTACTGAGGTGGCTGGTGGGAGAACTCACCAAGCTACTTTCAATCTTTTATCAGCAGTTCTGGCTAACCAGAGGTCCCACTTGACTGGAGGTTAGCAAATCATGTGACGCCCATCTGCAGAAAAGGCCGGAAGGAGAATCTGGAGAACTGCAGGTCTGTTAGTCTGACTTCTGGGCTGGGGAAGGTTATGGAGCAGCTCCTCTTGAGTGCCATCGCACGACATGTACAGGACAACCAGGTGATTAGGCCCAGTCAGCATGGGTTTATGAAGGATGGATCCTGCTTGACTAACCTGATCTCCTTCTCTGACCAGATGACCTGCTTAGTGGATGAGGAAAAGGTTGTGGATGTTGTCTACCTGGACTTTAGAAAAACCTTTGACACCATTTCCCACAACATTCTCCTAGAGAAACTGGCTGCTTGTGGCTTGGATGGGTGTACTCTTCGCTGTATAAAAAACTGGCTGCATGGCCAGGCCCAGAGAGTGGTGGTGAATGGAGTTAAGTCCAGTTGGTGGCTGGTCACAAGTGATATTCCTCAGGGCTCAGTATTGGGGCCAGTTCTGTTTCATGTCTTTATCGATGATCTGGGTGACGGAATTGAATGCACCTTCAGTAAGTTTGCAGATGACACCAAGTTGGGCAGGAGCGTTGATCTGCTTGAGGGTAGAAAGGCTCTGCAGCGGGATCTGGACAGACTGGTTTGATGAGCCGAGGTCAATTCTGTAAGATTCAATAAGACTAAGTGCTGAGTCTTGCATTTGGGTCACAACAACCTCATGCAACGCTACAGGCTTGGGAAAGAGTGACTGAAAAGCTGCCTGGCAGAAAAGAATCTGTTGGTCGACAGCCAGCTAAATATGAGCCAGCAGTGTGCCCAGGTGGCCAAGGAGGCCGATAGCGTCCTGGCTTGTATCAGGAACAGTGTAGCCAGCAGGAGTAGGGAACTGACCATCTCCTTATACTTGGCACTAGTGAAGTGACACCTCGAATACTGTGTGCAGTTTTGGGCCCCTCACTACAAGAAAGACATTGAGGTGCTGGAGCGCGTCCAAAGACGAGCAACGAAGCTGGTGAAGGGTATGGAGCATGCATCTTTTGAGGAGCAGCTGAGGGAACTGGGATTGTTTCATCTGGGGAAGAGGAGGCTGAGGGGAGACCTGAAAAGATAGGAGACTTACTCTGTTGTACTGAAGTTTTCATATTAATAGGAGTAAATAGCACAATGACGTAACTCAATACTACTACCGTCTTCAAATAACATTTGAAATTATAACAAATTATGTTTTCAGTGAAAATAATGTAAAATGAGTCAAATTTTAGATCTGTGTGTCTTTAGGTTTAACAGAGGAGTGTAAACAGAGCTCATGGTTTTCTGTTGTTCCTAATATTCATACAATAAAGATGGCATTTCATGCTGGTTAATATTTGAAGTATTGAGGTTATTTTCTTTTACTTGCCATGATTGCTTTTCTTCTGCAAATGCTGATATTGAATCGATGATTTCTTTGTTAATATACTGAAATACAATATTCCAAGTTTTAAGCATCAAAACTGATGAGTGTATGCTAAGTGGTTTTTTTTGTGGTTTTTTTTGTTTGTTTGTTTGTTTTTTGTTTTTTCCCCCCTCCATGTATTGCATCTTGCAGCTTGTGTGGCAATTTACAGATAGAGAGAGTTCATTTCCTTTCAGGGAAGACTGTTTCAGTTATTTAATATTTTCAGGTCATCTCTCAGACCAGAAGTGTGTTTAGCATGTTCATGTGTGGTCTCTGGAAGATTTTATTTGCTTGGGTTTTGTGCACATAAGGGGAAGGATATGGTGAGCCTTCTTTCTTCAAGACAGAGTAAGGGAGAGAAGGAAAATAGCTCAGTTTTATATAAAATGAGCAACTCTTGTCTACAACTGGTGTGGGGAACAGCAACAGTTCTAAGATTGTTATCCTGGACTTCTTAATGTACTGGTTTTTTACAGCCCTTCCAGGCACTTGATAAGAGAATTTTATTCTTGTTTGCAAGTATTTATTAGCTTTTGCTGAAGCTAATTCAATTAAGAATTTTTCTTTTTAAAAAATGCAAAACATAGATGTAAATAATGTGGGTGCAGAATTTACTCCACTTAATCCTTCTGTTGTTCTCCAGATATATATATATATATAGGAGAAAAAAAATAAAATTCCTTACTGGTTTGAGATGCTTGCCTGTCAGGTAGTTTTGTAATTTCACAGAGCCGTGAAATACCACCTTGCCCCCCATTATTAAGTTTGCAAAGTCTGTAATGTAATTTATTTCTGGCTCTTTTCCTCACTTACCACAATTTATAAGGTGTGTGATAGGAGTTTTATACAGTGAACAAGAAAATAGAACAATGTGCGTATCAGGTGTATTTTGCATATAATATTAGTCCTTCCATATATGTACTTCCATTGTTGTATTGAAAGCTGGAAGGATTTAATAGAGAAATGTGTGTATCCAGTAGTTTGACCTTTTTTGTTTATATAGTTAATAAGAGTTAATGGTCAGGTTCCTTAACCTTCTTGATTATTGGCATTTTTGCCTTTTCTTTTAGTTTGTTATGAGATCTTAATGCTACTGAGTATTTCGTTTCATGATTGACTAGTTAAATAACACCAGTTTCTATTTGGGTAGTGTTTTATTAAAAAAAAAACCACAACAATTTATGTAATTGAAATTATTTTTGATTTCATTAACCAAAAGCATCTTATGATTTTCTTTGAACAGGATGACATCGCCTCGTTTTATAGAATTTGTCTGTAAACATGATGATGTCCTTAAGTGTTTTGTTAACCGGTAAGCTTCAAGAAATATGGAATTTCCAATTCCCCCACTGCATCCCCCCAAATAATTCAAACTATTTTTTTTTTTCTTACTGAGTTGTATTTTTAGGTTATTGCTGTGATGTATGTACCATATGCACTTTAATGGTTCTACCAAGTTTAAGGGAGTGTATATTAATGATTCAGAGCTTAGGCTTAAATGAACTCTTCTGCATATGTAAGCGATCCTTTTGTAAATTCTGTGAGATTTCATGAGCAAAATCTTTTTCACAGAGCAACAGAATAATTTTCTTAACGGTTTCTCTCCTCATCTTTGTTCCAAATAAAGCCTTTGCTTTTGAGGCAGATGAAAACTTTTCGTTCTTCCTCAAATCTGTTATACTTAATGCCTTCTTAAAGGAGTCTAAACCATCTCTGTACATGTGGCTATGTCCAGAGTTTTTCTGGGGCTGCCCAGTTTATAAACTTGCTTCTGTCTGGAGAGCTATTTGTAATTCAAAAGTATGTGATGGCTAAACCATCACAAATCCTCCATGTTCAAAGGATGATGTAGTATAAATTTGGAAACAAGAGTTAGGAAAACATTACAAAATAGGAGAGTCTGTTGGAACTTTTCTGTATGACTGATCACATTGCCACTTTATGTTGATTTCATGTATCGTGAAGCATTATTATTAGATCTCTCACTAACAGGCTTCTAAATTATTTTTTTTTCAGAAATCCCAAAATAATTTTTGATCACTTTCATTTTCTTCTTGAGTGTCCTGAACTAATGTCCAGATTTATGCACATTATAAAAGCTCAGGTAAGTGTAAGGAGAGGCTTAGTTACAACTTCTATGAATATAAAGACTGTGTTTTGTTTAAAAATAATAATATTTAAAATATTAAAATATTTAATATTTTATTTAATATTTAATATAAAATATTAAAATAGTAAAAAAATTTGGGGAGAATGGAAGAACTAGGTGTGGCATCCAGTACTTCTGAATATGGGAGGCTGAAAGATCAAATAGACATGGCAGCCAGATTTCTGTACTTCCAAGTCTTTAAAACTCGTGTGTAAGTCCATTTGTGATGACCGATATTAAATATGTCTTAGAAATCCAACTTTCAGTTAAACAGAGTTAGCTTTCTATTATCGAATCTATTTGTGCACATCTAGTAGATTGAACTTGAAAATGCTCTGCTTTTTCCATAATTGACTTACGTTTGGAGACCAACCAGAGAATAAATACACCGCTATTAGTTGATTTGACCATAGTTAATTAGTGGCAGCTCCTTCAGTGAAACATCATGTTATCTTTGCTCTGTTCCTTAAATTAAAAGGTTTTGATCAAAGACAGAATTTGCTGAAAACAGGTAAAATTCCTCTAACCAACCGGAATCTCGTGGAGTCTACTCTGAAAGCTTTATTTCTTCAGTTGTGAACAGTACTCTGTCTTTGTTTTTAGATGCACATTGTTTTTAGTAATCCAGTTTCATTTTTAGGATATGGTGTAGGTGTATTATTTAATCATTCTTTGGTTGAAATGTGTGGTTTTGAAATTCATTACCTATGAATAATGAAGAGACCCTGAGAACTGATGCCCTGTTTGTTAGATCAAGTAAAAGTAAATGCTGTGAATTGCGATAGATGAAAGAGGCTGTACTTGTGTTGTCTGTTTCAGAAGAACTGCAAAATGTCAGTCTAAATACTGAGGCAAACAAGCTAGGACCTTCTTGCATGAGAACTGCTTTGGAAGGTTTCTGGTTCCTTTGAGCTGTTTCTTATTGGCAATGAACTTTACTACAAGTATGGCTTGTTTGTCTCACTTGTTCTCAGCTGTGGCTGATTATCAGTAGTGTTACAAAGTCAGTGACTTACTGCTTACCTAGATTTCTTCCTCTCCTGCCCTGAAAGAATTTTTGTGCTATTTTTCTCCTGTGTGGTGAACTCCAGTAACTATCTCTGGATAACTACTGGTCCAGTCTTTCTGCATATCAGCCTTCAGCGAGCACTCAAGGACACGCGTAGTCCTTTTCCCAAAATACTGTATAGCCTATTGAGGTAGCACCAAGTAACTCTCTGCGCGTTTCAAAAATGAGTTGAGAAGTATGCATAACCATTTTCCAGTCATTCTTGTGAGAGAGGAATTATTCAGTTGAATGCATCTGTGTAATATGGTTTACCCCTTGTTTTGTAGCCTTTTAAAGATCGCTGTGAATGGTTCTATGAACATCTGCATGCTGGGCAGCCGGATTCGGACATGGTGCACAGACCTGTCAATGAAAATGACATCCTTTTGGTTCACAGAGGTATTGTGTTATAAATGGAATTAGGATATCTCTGAAATACATTGACATATAATGAATTAAGATAAAAAAATTAATTATTACTTTGTATTTAGATTCTATTTTTAGGAGTAGCTGTGAAGTTGTGTCTAAAGCAAATTGTGCAAAACTAAAGCAGGGGATTGCTGTGAGATTTCATGGAGAAGAAGGCATGGTGGGTAAAATAGCATGATTTTCCTTTGTCGTATTTATATATGGAAATACTAATTCTCTTTCACAAGTACTGTTTTGAACTAAATCATAATTTAAAATAACCTTTATACTTTATGAAGAAATATGTGATTACCCAGTGTAACTGTGCAGTCAAAGTTCTATGCACTAATATGTTTTATTCTTTTAACATGCAGGGTCAAGGTGTGGTCCGTGAGTGGTTTGATATCTTATCCAGTGAAATAGTTAACCCAGATTATGCCTTATTTACGCAGTCAGCTGATGGTATGTCTCTGCCTTTTTTTCCTCCTAATTTTGGAGTGTCTTATTTTATAAAAGCATTTTTACAATCCAAGAAAAAAAGTAACGTAATTGGTTTCAGAATATAAGATTGTTACTTTTTAAAAGCAATATTAACAGAACTGATCTCATATATAGGGAACTGATCTACTCATTGTATGTTTTTATAGCTACAGATGAAATTTTTTTTAATTTGAAGTTTCCTTGGTTTTGGTCTCTTTTGTAAGAGGAGAGTGAGTCATTCGTGTTACTGAGTTCATCCTGTTTCTGTGGAGGTATTCCTTTATTTCCTTTTAGAAATACACATATTTAATCAGTTAATTTTTGTGGTAAAACCAGATGTTGATCTCCACAGGTCTACCTTGTATTTGACTTTGTCTTTTGGATGCTTCTATATAAAGCAAATCTTTACCAGTAAAAGATTTCACGTCATTATCAGTGATAAATGTTTTGCTTTCTACCTTATGAAGTCTTGGAAAGTGGCAAGGAATTCAGTCAACAGTAGAGGCATAGATTAGTTCCTGAAAAATAAAATAAAAAGTTCAGGGATGTCTGTTTGAGGTGATCGAAAAGATGGAAAACAAGGAGACCAAGACTGGACAGTCTTCTATCTGCATCTGGCTGGAGCCGGATGAAAGGAAGTGGATGCATCGTCATCCTTCCTTCAAGTGTGTTCACAAGTCTATAGAAGCATAGTCCATTACAGTGAGCAAAAAATGCACATAGCAGTATAGTAAGATGGAAAGCCAAATTTAGCAGATCATGATTACCCTTATATTGATCGTAATTATTTCGGAGTGGTGCCTTGGAGAGTGGCTAAGTGATATAATTGTAATAATGGGATGTCATTACGTTCTAGTGTGTTTTTCTAATGTCTTTTTGGTGTAAACAAGCTCAGTCAGTCTTCCAGAATCCCAAAATAAAACTTTCAGTGGTTTCAAATGCTTAGTGTATTTGATAAATATGAACTTCACTTAAAAAAAACCCCAATGAAAACAAAGTCATGAAACATGATAGTCGTCTTTTATTTTATAGGAACAACTTTCCAGCCCAACAGCAACTCTTCTGTAAATCCAGATCATTTGAACTACTTCCGTTTCGCAGGCCAGATCCTGGGGCTAGCTCTGAATCACAGGCAGTTGGTGAACATTTACTTCACAAGGTCGTTCTACAAACATATTCTTGGTATGGTTTCATTAAAATCCTGTTTATTAGTCATAACAGTTTTTCCTTTCTTTACTTTTGTGTTTGTATTAAAAATGAAAAAGTGTGGGGAAAAAAAAGTCTTTCTAATATTTTATGTATATCAGAGTCACAAAATAATATGGCAGTAATTGCTATTCCAGTCTGAGCCTCTCTTAGGAACTGTTACGGTTGCAAATATAGAAATACGTTAACAAAACTATATGTGAATTTTGTACAGTTAGGAACTCTTAATAAAATAGCTAATCTTTCAATTTATATTTGAATATGAATCTTAAAGGCATCATTAATCTACCTAAAGCATAATAATATAATTTAGTCTTCTTTAATGTTGCTGACTAGGAGTGCCTGAAAGGCAGACTAATGCAGCCAGTTATTTTGTCAAATTTGTCTGTCCTGCCACATAATGTCATTTTTGAGAAATGAAAATAATAATTCCCTTGTTAACTTATGACGGACTTATAAAGTTGATAATGTTTATGAACTCTGGCAAAAATCTGTCAGTCATTCTTTATTATACCTGCAATTCTTCCATCGTGTAATGTTTTAACAAGGAGAATCCATACTGTTGTGAACCTCCCTGTCTACCCACTCCAACAAATATTACTTATTTCGTGAAACAGTGTTTCAGAACTAATTCAGGTTCATCCTGTCTCCTTCCTAAGTAAAGTTAGTTCATACATTTACTGTAGCATTCAAGAGGATTGGTCAGAAGTCTTTATAAAGATCTAATTTTCTTTCTGATAGAGAAGGACCGCTGTTAGCTGGTGGTATCTGTCATCTAGGGCTCCTCTCTGCTCTTCTTTGAGAACCTTTGTGCCTCTTGTCGAATGTGGTGCCTCTGTTCTGCATTGTCATGACAAACTTTTCCTCTTGCATGAAGATGTGATGGAAGGGTAAATTCCCTTGCATTCCTGTTACTCCTTTAAGTACATAAATTCATTTGCTGCTGAATGTGGAGTTTTCTTTGTGTTTAAGTGTAATTCTTTAATCTTCTTTGAAAGTATAAGATAGCTTGATGTTGGAAGCTTTATTTTTCCTCAAGAATCACTCATTACTTTAAGACCTAGCAAGGTTTTCAAGGGATTGTTTCAAGGGATACTGGTTTTTTTTTTTGTAATTGTTCTGTCTACCTACAGTTTCCCTGTGATGTTTGTTGAGTCCAGGACAGATCAAGTTGTAACTTTAGATTTACTGTTGCAGTTTTTGATGGTGCCAGCTCAGTCATCTTTGTCAAGATTTTTTTTGACAAAGGGATGCATTTTACTTCTCTCCCTCAGTACCGCTTTCTGCTGCGGGACAGTGACCATGTACTGGGCAAGACACAATGGAGGACAGCCAAACTGAAGCAACACTGTGTTGGCAATGCCTCATCCGGCTTGCCTAGTGATTGATCTTCATATAGGAAAGTGGTTCCAAAGTAGACATATCTTTGTGTGGCACAGTTTGGCACTGACTTAAGGGTTAGCCTCTGACATCAAGAGATTGCTCTCTGTGAGGTAGTAGTAAGGTTTTGTCACTCTGTTGAACAGGCATCATGGAGCTCTCTAGAGGTTTATGCATATTTGACTTAAATTCAAAAGGTGCACAGATTGTTATCACTTCTTGTTACTTATCAGGCAGAGAACTGAAGAAATTACACCTCCACTTCCCAAAGTAGTTGTTTTTTCTGCCTCGATCACAGTAGTTTATTTAAACCTTTCCAAGGCCTTTTCACTCAGCTTTGTGCATCTCCTCCCTTCTTGCTTAAGGAACCCGAGTTGCACAGCAGCAGATGCTTCTGAGGGGTTTTTGTTTTATTTTTGTTTCAGGTTCAGCTATGGGTTATGCTAACTGTTGTTCATGCCACGTACAATTTACCAGGCTACAGACATAGAAATTCCCTTCAGCTGCTTGTCAGGCCTTAAGTAATGGAATATGAAATCTTTCAAAGCCTGAGACAGCATCCATTCCCTTGGTTTCTCACCTTGCACTGAGATCCTTGTTTTCTGTAGCCTTTCCTGTTGATGGCACTGAATCCTCCACCAGTTGTGTGGTAAGACCTCCTGTATCTGAGGAACAGTGTGAACCTGTTTCAAAGGAACTCTTTAGTCAACAGACGTGATGTGGAAGTGCCTTAATTAGAAGCTGAAATCTGTATGAACAGATGTGGCTACTTTTTTGAGACTCAGGTGGGTGCATCATCTTTTCACTGTGATAAATTGAGAACTTTCTGAAGCAATACCTGGTAGGCAAGGAAAGGTCACTAACTTAAGTGATGACCCTGCTAACACACACCTAACACGCTTTGTAAGATTTTTACATATATAGCTTGCATGATTTTTTTTACTTTGTTTGCTCTGAAATCAAACATTATTCCATAGGTTGTCATGTTTAGTAGGGCTGCACTCTTGCTGATATAGAACTGAGGCAGAAATACAGTCACACACTAAGGCCTCTTAGATTAGTTTTTCTCAAACTGCTTGTCTGTCTGCCTTCTGCTTAATCAGTGGAGGAGAAGATAGTTTCACTAATGCGGTTGTCCAGTTACTTTGTATTTTTCTAATGACCCAATTACTTTTCTGTTTGGAAAATGAAACTTCTACCTCCAACTCGCAAAGATACATAGCACATCAATTCCTAACTGTACTATCTGCTGTTAGACTTCAGTCCCTTCTTTCACAGTATAATAGCCAATACTCCTTGAAATGGCATAAACAAAAGCAAAAATTAATTTCTGGGTCAGTGTATTTTGAACTGGAGGACTTAAATCCTTGAATACTTACTGAACTTGTCTCAGAGCTTAGCTGTAGTATTTTTTTGAAGTTCTGTGTTGCACAGAAATACCTATTTGTCACAATTATGCTAAGGTAGATTTTTCTTCCTTTTAAAAGTACAGGTATTTTAAGGGTATAGCAGAAGAAGGATATGTAGTATGTAATGGAATTCAAATTTTGTCCTGTTAAATCTGATGGAGTTTCTTTATAACTGCCTATTTATAACCGAGTCTATTTATTGGTAAAATATCTGTCAACCGAATGAGTGAGCTTAGTGCTTTGGTCTCACAACATGCTGACTATGAGTGTCATCTCATCGTAATGCTCCAGTTCAGTTTCTTCTCTAAAGGAGTCTGATTCCTACTTTTCAGTCTCCTTCTTTTCCAATACGTTTTTGCTTATATCCCTCAGAGACATCTTTATTTCCACATTTCATATGTGAAGTGCACATATGCTTACTAGCTGGAAAAAGTGAGTCCTCTAGAAACTACTAGATGGCTGACAATTTTTTGTTTTTTGAGAGGTGACAGTGCAAAATTATTAGTAAATTATCTATCCCTCTCTGAAACTGGAGCATTGCTTGATTTTTATTAGAAAAACAATGCCTTACAGCTTCTGTACACACCATTTCAGCACGAGTCAGCTCTTCCAGGGAAATACTGTAACAGTTTTTGCACTTGTATATTTGCACTGGCTGCTAACCTTTGATTTTTGTGTTACTCTCTAGAGTACTGCTTCTACAGTCCACAGTGTGCTAAGACTTCTACTAATGGGCACCCTTGTGACACTTCACAATGCACAGAAAGAGAGTACTTCCCAATAACTTGCTTTTCTCTAAATCTACTACCACCTTCACTCCCTGCCCCTTTTCCCAGGTGTTTATCTGTCTTGGTAGAGTTAACATATCTATCATGACAGAGTTAAAGGATTGGGGTTTGCTTTCTTGTGTAGTGAAGAGGGTAGTTTTCATGTGCAAACTCAGGGTCATTTTATTCTGGGCACACTTGCTCAAATTTGTGTTTGACTGCCATGTCTGCGAAGCGGATGTCAGACTTCTGGCAGTTGTCCTTAATGCTTCTAAATGGCTTGCAAGTTCAATTTGAAAATGTGAAATTCTTATAAATATTTTTTCAACTGTATAGTAGGTCTCCATAGTAAACATGATCAAAAAGAAGAAAACTGAAGAGTGAAAGAATTTTAAGTACAGAAAGATTGTCTTCACCCCCCCCCCCCCCGCCAAGTTCTAAGTAATTTTGTAGGGGAAACTATTTTTTTTATTAGAGAAATATGATATTTGTCTTTCTAAAAGTTATCTAGAAAACTAAGACTTTTTTCTTAGTAAACTTACTTGACATTGTGTTCTGTATGGTTAGACGCTTTTACTGAAATCCATTAGTGAGCTAAAATTGTGCAAATTGTTGTTGCTGAAGTGATATGCTGTTTACTTCACTGGGAAGAAAAACATACAGAGGGAACTTTGTTGTTTTTTTTTTTTTTTTTAATACTTTTAAAAATGTAATAAATACAGTTCTGCTGTAGTTAGTAACGGTGAGTCTCTTCCTTTTCCTGTTACTGCATTATTCTGATTTCTCTCTAGAGGGAGATCTTATACCATATATTCAGTTAGAACCCTTTCTGCTTCATCCTATTTATTTGAGGGGTTTTATCTCTTTGTTTCTTCTAGGTATACCTGTAAACTACCAGGATGTAGCATCTATTGATCCAGAGTATGCAAAGAACTTGCAGTGGATTTTAGATAATGATATCAGTGATCTGGGTTTAGAGCTGACCTTCTCTGTTGAGACTGATGTGTTTGGAGCAATGGAGGAAGTGCCATTGAAGCCAGGGGGTGCAAGTATACTTGTTACACAGGAAAACAAGGTGAGTATACAGGTTTATTCAGAAGTTGATAGTAAAGAAAAGCAATTGGACTGACTTTCTGAATGACTGGAAGCGTAAATGGTGTACCCATTTTGAGGGAAATATACAAAATAAAAAAGTTGCTGACACTCTTCCCCCTTTTTCTAGCTTAGCATGGTACAGAAATAGTGTTATTTAAAATGTCTAAGTGTTCACATCTGAAGTTCTTCTTTCTGATAGAACTTTTGGAAGGAAGATAGGATTAACTTTAAATGAAAAGTTTATTTTAAAAGTTACAAATATGTGTGGATATATATGCTGGGAAGGTAAAACAGTAGCAATTGCTAAAAGTAAAATTGTAGGTAATGTTACAAAGTATCTGCCTGTTAGAGCAGTCTGTGGCACTGGGTTGCTCTATGGTGACGTACAGGTAATTGACATAGTGAAAGGCTGCAGGAAGCTTTTTTAGCCACTTGCAAGTCACTCGGTGTGTATGGAAATAATCTGCCTTTTGAATTTACTTCAATAGTGACTGCTTGGATAGTCCCTGAGTTCTCTGCAGCGTTAGTTGAAAAAACAATGTGGAAAAACTCAGCCAGATTATGAAAATAATCTAGAAATTAAGATAAGACATCAGTCTAATTGAATTCTACAGTTACGCACGAGATAGTTTTGAGTAACTGCAGGAGTATCTTGAGTAGACTTGTAATTTTTTGTATCACTGACTCTTGTGATTTGATTTTTTTTTTTTTTTTTTGTGTTGAGCTATTCTTACTTGCTTCATGTACGGTGTATTCATTTAGCTCTACCAGAGTGTAGAGAGCTGTTATATTGGTAAATGACCACTTGGTGTCAGCATTTGTTCAAACTAAAATTTCAGTTTATGTTGGAGCAATGGGCACTGGATTCTTGTATGTTTAATCCTTGCTTCCATTAAGACAGAGTGTCATTCCAATGAAGGAATATTATTAGCCTGATTCTGCACTGCAATATAGTCATTCATTGTCTAATTGTGAAAACAGTGGATGATTAATTTCTTTATTACCTATTAGAGAAAGCAAGGATGTTGATTCTTGTTTCTAGGGAGTCTTAGCTTCTCAATGTATAGAATATATGTACTTGATAGAAATTGTAGTTTTGTAAAAAACTATTTTTAAACTGTTATCAGTTAGCATGAAATTAGAAGTTTGCCTGCATGAGGATACCCTGTCACTAGTAGCTTAAATTGCTCTGTTAACTTCTGACTTGGGGCACAAACTAAAAAGGGTGGTTGAAATGTGTATAACAGCTGCATCCATTCTGGCTCATCAGCCTTCCTCAGCTATGGCAGGAGGGGACAGGAAGCTGCAAAATGTGAAGCCAACAAACACCTGTAAGATGGCACTGTCTCTTGTTCACTGATCTTGACAGTGGCAAACCAAATTGTTGAAAATTGTAGATCTGTGTTTTAGTGGCATTTGGGGATTTTTCCCTGTTTCTCTAATGTGAAATGGCTTTGCAATATGTTTTAGCTTAGCAGTTCTACCAGGTTAAATAGGAAAGTGTCTACTGTACTTTATAAAACATCTTTATTTCCTGCAAGAGAGATCTTTTTTTTTCCTGCCTTTACCTGAGGAATAAAACATCACTGTTTAAAACTCACTGTACACTGTATTTGCTATACCTATGGGAGAAGAAAATTCAGCTTCTAAAGGAATTTGCTGTGTATGCATACTAGCAGATTATCTGTTTAAAGCATTTTTTTAATGAATGAAATTATAAGTGAATCTTTGTTACTTAAACAAACCCCTCCCAAACCAACAACCCCCCCATGCCAAAACCAAACACCCACCCCTGTACCGCTGTTTGTAAAATGTGGTTTCCTTTGAACAAGGGAATTTTCTTCTTTTACATCAGCTGTGTAATAGATGAATGGTTGTGGGACCATACGATGTAGATATTCCAGTCTTGTAAATGGAGCGTCCATGTAGCTCTGACTGAGGTATCAGTTATAGTAGTGATTCAACTGCCTTTTGTCGTGGTAATGGGGAGACTTCAAAGGGAAAAGTCTGTCTTTGTCTGGTGTCCACACTATACATTTCTCTTTGTTCTTTACTGTGTTTTTTTTTTTTTTAACTTTCTACTTTTTAGGAAAAAATAAAATTGGAGCTAGACAGAGTTTGACCATATGCTATTTTTAAAAATGATGCAAATGTCCACAGTTCTATGCTTTTCTCTGTCCTTCCAGGACAGAGCTGGCTGTGCTGTTTGTCAGTAAAAAAATTACTTTTTTTTTTCCTAACAGCTTTGGAATGGAGCTGCTCTCTGAACATCATAATGAACATTGATCCTTTTCTCACAGTATATGGGATTGTGAAATCAGGGAAGCATGATCTCTCCTTGTTTTACCTCAAAGGAAAATACAGAACAGCCTCTCACCCAAATTGACTTTGTCATCATATTTGTGATGCCAGTCTCATGTGTTCAATCCAGTCTCCCCTCTTAAAAGAAAGTTGGATTGTACCTTTTATACACTATATAGGAATACATATGTAAATCTGGAATTATGTAGATATTTCTGGTTTTTAATGTGCTCCTAAGGCTTCTGAGAGGGAATAAAATGTAAATGAAGTGAACAGAGGGAAAAACAAATTGACCAGATTTTACTGGCATGTATTATGTAAATACTGTGGTACAGGTTTTTCAGCATGCAGCAGTGCTGATAGTCAGTATGCTCGGCTGTTCCAGGCTGTTTAAAACATTTCTGGTTACACCTAAAGCACAGCAACTATTTTCTCTTGTAGTGAAAGTGTTTAATGTAAATATTTTTGTAATGCAAAAAATAAGTGTCTGTCATATTTTTCTAATAGATTTAAAAAAAAAAAAAGACTCTGAATTTTTCTGTCTGCAACCCTGTTTTCTGAGTAGCCTAATTTATGTAGAAGGAAATTATAAGATATAAACTAAATATTTCTGATCATTGAAGACCAATATTAACACTACTGCTAATGCTGATATTGTTAAAGTTTCTGATTTCTTCCTGGAGCTTGTAAGATGTATTCACATAGGATGACTTTTATCTAGGGCAGTTAATCGCCTCTGGCTACACCCCTAATTCCTTAGAGAAGGAAGATATGTTCAGTTCCACTAACAGTAGAAGCAGCCTAGACTGAAACTAGGTTTTTGGGAAGAGCTCTGCAGTTGAAGGTACATTTAGGTAATGTTCCTCTTCTTCAGAGCACTTCACAAATTGTATTCTCATTCTAATAAAATGGTGGTAATGCATTTAAAAATATCTTCCAACTGCAAAGTGAATGACAACCCCTCCATACTTCTGTGAATGCAAGGAACTGCCTTTGAAAAATATGGTTCTATTTTGAAATGTTTCATACTTTATTCTATTTTTCAGAAAGGGAGGAAAGAAAGAATGCTTGGTTGCTTTTGTGCAGGTTCAGAACCTAAAAGCTTAGGTTAATGTTTTTTAAAATTGAAAGTCAGGGTGGTATTTTTGTAAGATTATTGTTCTTGAAGGAAGGTGATAGTTGAGATGGTTTGATTGGGAGGTTTGTTTCATGGTTTCATTATTAAAAATAATGATTAGGAAGTCAAAGCATCACTTTGAAACTGAGTATATTAAATAATCTAAGAATACATTTTGTTCTCAAGCGGAGATCTCTTACTGAGTAAAGAAAGTTTTGGACTTGCATAGTTTTGTCAGGGTAGCTGAGACATGTTTATACAGCTTTAGTGTAGGCACTTTTGTCTGTCTCATTCTGAAAAACCTTCCTCCATTAACTGCCTCCTGGCTTTTGTGTTTTCAATAAAAGCAAAGTTCTGGTGGATTCCTTTTCTAACTGGCATCTTGTAAAGGGGACAGAGCCTCCAAATCTCTGAAGCATGCGAACTACGATATTATCTGTTCACATGGTTATGCTATACATGCTTTTTGGTCTTTTTTTTTTTTAACTTTTTAAAAACTGAGGAGACTTTAAAGGCTTTCTTAAAAAATAAGTTGTTAAGGCAACAAAACTTGCAGAGATAAGTAATATATTCTGACTTCCAGAGAGAGGTGGAAAGCAAGGAAGTTTTTTGGCTCACAAATACTTCTTCAGAAATTTATCCTTTCCCCTGACTTATGTCAGTTTGCTTAGTAGAATTTTTTTTTTTTTTTCACAGACATTACCTTGTTTATGTCCTTAGATTATCCCAACAGTGGTTGTATGAGATGCAGGTGTGACAAACTAAGTTTTATTCACTTACTTTATCTTAGTCCAAGACTCTGTTTTTTATCTGGTTTGTGTTACAATTTAAACATTTCTATTTGGGAATTATCTTTGGAAGGAAGGAAGGGGTAAGAGCAGAAGGGACTCTGAACTCTGAGGGGTCTTCTGAATTATTTTGGGTTGCTTCTGTGAATGAAAAGTGCATAGGAGCTCTTAACATCTTAAAGTAGATGTCGTTTGTGATGTATTGAGGACTGCATTTATGTGTGTGTGAGTTTGCATGAGCACTCTGTGTTTTTGCTGTTGTCTTAATGCCATTTTCTATGTTGCAGGCCGAGTACGTCCAGCTTGTCACAGAGCTTAGGATGACAAGAGCCATTCAGCCTCAGATAAATGCCTTTTTACAAGGATTCCATATGTTCATCCCACCATCTTTGATCCAGCTTTTTGATGAATATGAACTGGTAAGCAGAAATACCTATGCTTCTTTAAATACTTTGTTCAGGATACTTCATCAGGAGTCTAATGATGTAGAAGTAAAGCTCAGTACCCACAAAATAAACACTTTGTATGGTTTTGTTTCCTGTGCATGTTGGTGAGGATCTCAGTATGTGTATTCCTGCTTATCCTAATTACTTAGAATGGCCATCTTCCTGGAATGCGATAACTTCAAGTGCGAGGGATAAATGCCTTAAATTATAATTTCAAAATGGAATCAGGATGTTGTGGCTTTTAAGCCTTTTCTTATTTTCTTTCAGGAGGACAGATCTTTAAAAGTAAGGAGATGCTGTCAGTTGTCTGCTTTTTCTGAGTCACAGAATCAAATTCTATAAGTGTTTGTGGCGATTTGGTCTTTTGTAACCAACACATCTTACATTTTGTCTCAACTCATGCCAAAACTCGGAGCTTTTTCCTTTTAGGTTCTTTGGCAATAATTTGTCTCTCTTGATACTGTGTGCTTAAATTAAACAGATCATGTGGAGTTACCTGAATTCAAGAATCTTCTTGTATTAAAATATAGTCATAGGTTCCGTAAGGTTGCAAGGAAACAGAAAAAGCATTATAATTTTTATGCTTCTTAAAGTGTTACTTTAAAAATAGCATAAACACATATGGTTAGTTGGGAGGACTAATCACAATCTGTGTGCTTCTTCTGAAGGAGCTTTTGTTGTCTGGTATGCCAGAAATTGATGTGAATGATTGGTTAAAAAATACAGAATACACCAGTGGCTATGAGAGAGGAGACCAAGTTATTCAGGTAAATTTATTTTTTAATAATGTAGATTTTTGCATTTTAATCCAATAAAATGTGCTTTTGTTGTTGTCACTTTCTGTGTGTGTTTTTGGAAACTTATTTTGGCTGAAATTTGTGGAGGTTTTTTATCGTATATTTTTATATCAAGTGACTTAGTTATGTATGGATTTCATATGAAAATTTCCGTCCTTTTAAGTAACAGACACACAAGTATTCCATTTATTGTTTTACCATTACCTTTTCAAGTACTGCAAGTATTTAATGGACAATACAAACTAACTTGTTTTTTCATTTAGTGGTTCTGGGATGTTGTGGAAGAACTAACTCAGGAAGAGAGAGTATTACTCTTACAGTTTGTTACCGGCAGGTGAGAAACTCTTCTGTAACAACAGATATATTGTCTGGATACTCTGAAATAAGTCAAAAGACTTCAGATTACCATATGAGATCACCCAACTAGACATGGTTTTGCATACTTTGGTGTTCTATATGTTGATCAAAGTAGACAGTGTTCGTTAATACTTTTGTTACCTGTATTGCCAGCAAAATGATTGATTACTTATTTATTATACTTGACTACTTTGCAAGAGGCTTTTGTTGCTGTCCCAGGCAATTTTCAACAAGGCAGTAGTGAATTTAACTGTGCTTTATATTCTTTTTCCTGTTGCATATTTATGTGTTTCTTGTCTTCTCCAGTAATCAATAGAGGCTTTAATATATGAGATAACTAGGTACCACTTCGGTCAATGTAAACAGAACATCCTTCTCCTAAAGCTGAGTTGAATTTAACATTAGCGCAATGTGTTGATATCAAATGAAGACGTATACTTATGCAAGACTGTGTTTGCTCTATATAGGATTTCTGTCCTAAATTCTAGTTGTTCTTCAGGAAAAGCCACTTTTATTTCCTTTACGGTCTGGAGGCTGTGAGGGAAGGTTTTGAGCAATAAGTACCCGTGAGCTAGGTGACTTGCCGAGCTTGTCTGCACAGACATTTTGCAAAGTGAATCCGTAGACATACATGTGGCACCTGAGCTGTTTAATCTGTCTTTTTTTTTTTCTGGTGACAGGTAGAGATCTCACAGTTGTCTTAATTTGATGTTCCTGTCATATTCTAGGATTAGTAGAGTAGTTGACCTTTTTTTAATAAGTTTTTGTGGTTAAGCAATGGTAAAATACAAATTAAGATCATCAAACCTTGTTTTTGTTATACCAAGGAATTTCACAGTCATGGACAGAATCATAGAATCATAGAATAGCTAGGGCTGGATGTAGCATCAAATGGCACGGTCTTCAAATTCTATTAGTTTTGCTTGATTTATTATGAATTTCGCTGTTTTTAGGGATAACAGACAATTTAAGAAGCCAGTTCTATACACATTGATCTCTTATTTTTGTCCTCTGCATGAATGATTCCTGCAGTTCTAACCGCACATCTGTTGCGTGCCAGCTGCTAGTCTTTCATTTTTAGTGGAGTAGTCCTTTTCTAAATCTAGACGGCAAATAAGGATCTTTAAGATGTAAGGTCATGTTTCAAATGCTTCTTCAAACATTCCAAATGATACTGAAGTGACATTCACTATTTTCATGGCATTTGGGATAATCTACTGGATTCTAAGGGATGCTTTCTATCAAGTAAGCAATTATTTTGTCTCATTAATATGTGCTTGAGCACCATTCATTTTGGTCACAAATCACATACTGACTTGTTCTTACCCATTTCTCATTAGCAGGAATGAAATTTTTGGTATGTCTTTTAAGAGCTCTGGTCTAGAATTTAAAAATAAATTGCTTAGGGTTTTTTTTTGTATCAGCTAGTAGGAACTCACTGTGTTTTTTCTTCAGTGATTGAAATGTCATAGGTATATTTTTTCAATAAAAATTGGACTTTTGAAAGTTACCTCTAATAGTGGTATGCAGCTGGCATTTTTGCACATAAATCCTCAGACAGTCCTAGTTTCTGGGCATGGAAGATTTAGATGCTGAGTTGTCTGTGAGCCAAAATCTAGTACAGATCAGAATCTTAAGTAAAATTGTACACTAAAATTTCAAACTATGATCTTTTTCTGGTGTCATATTTCCTTACTGAAGAATTTGTTTCTGCGTATACTGGTTGGCAGACTGCATTCAAAATTTTTTTTTTTTTTTTTTTCCTCCCCGTTTCCTTTAATCTCTTCAACGTATTCACTTATTTGATTTTTTTCTTTTGTATGTATGTGAAGTGGTGCTATTCTTTCTTTCCAATCAAAGACTATGAAATTAGTTTAGCAAATGAAATAAAAGTTATATTTATGATTATGTTTCAGTGTTTATGACATCTGTAAATATTTCTTAAGCTTTGCTTTTTGTCTTCTTCCCTTGTTCTTACATCTTTTTCTCTTCAATGTAATGAAACCTTACTTTGATAGTTTCAGTGGAGATACAATTCCATTCGTCATTAATACCTATTTTTGGATGTCTTTTAACAGAAAATTAATTGTTATGAGCAATGTTTGAATAGTAGATTCTGTGTGTTTGGAGATCTTGGCACACTCAAGGAAAAGTTGTCGTAGTTCAGCCCCGATCGGGACCAGACTACGCAGTCTCTCTCTCGCTCCCCCCACCCTCCAAGAGAACAGGGGGAGATGATATAAGAAAAACGGCTCAAGGTTTGAGATAAGGACAGGGAGAAATCCTTAAAGTTACCATCACGGGCAAAACAAGACGCGACTTGGGGAAAACTATTCATTTATTTCTAAAATTAGCAGGAGAATGAGACAGGGAACAAGATAGCCTCCCCCCACCCCTCCCTCTTCCCGGGCTTAACATTATCTATACTACCTCCCCTCCTGAGCAGCACGGGGCGGGGGGGGGAAAGGGAATGGGGGTCGCGGTCAGTTCATCATGCGTTGTTTTACACCACTGTGTCATCGTCGGGGGTAGAACTCCTCGCATTCCTCCTCTGCTCCAACGTGGGGTCCCTCCCACGGGCCACAGTCCTTCGTGAAACTGCTCCGGCGTGGGTCATCTCTTCCACAGGGTGCAGTCTCTCCAGAACAGCTGTCCCAGCAGCCCCTCCACGGGCCACAGCCTCCTTCAGGCCTGCACCTGCTCTGGCATGGGGTCCTCCACGGGCTGCAGGTGGATCTCTGCCCCTCCGTGGACCTCCATGGGCTGCAGAGGGACAACCTGCTCCACCATGGTCTTCACCACGAGTTGCAGAGGAATCTTGGCCAGGAGCCGCGTTACTCCTCCCCCTCCTTCTTCACTGACCTTGGCGCCTGCAGCTGTTCCTCACAACAGGCTGGCAGACGCCTCTCAGGATCTTTTTTTACATCTTATTCACTTCTCATCTCCTCTCCACTTCTTGCAGCCAGGCTGGGCTGAGTTGGGCCCAGTCGGCTGCCCGGCAGGAGGCCAGAGGGTGAGGCCTGCAAGGTCCACCAGGCTCGCGCCTCCCCGTCTCTGCCCCCCGCTCAGCTGCTTCACATCTCCTTCCCTTTTTTTTTTCTGTTTTCCCCTACTTAAATACGTTATCGGAGAGGCGTTATCACGGAGCATTCTGCTACCAGTCGGCTCGGCCTTGGCCAGCAGCGGGTCCGCCCTAGGCCCGGCCGAGTCCACTACACGAAGGGGAGCGACTTCTAGCAGTTTCTTAAAGAAGCTGCCACCTTAGGGCCCCCCTCACTAACAAAACCAGAACAAAAGTCTAAATATTCTTGTGCCTAATGTTGGGGATCTGAAAGTTTGTATATGCACCACTTCCTTTTTCCTCTGCTGACAGCTGCTTGAGATGGTATTGCCAAGTCCACGTGCTTTTACTTTTTCCCCCCCCCCCCCCCCCCTCCCCTCTCTTGATCTGTTTGGTGTTTATAATAATATTTGGCTAAATTATTGTTAATTACCCACTGGCAACTTTTGATCAATTTTTTAGTTAACAGTTGGAGGGAAGTGTTGGCAGCTTATCATGATAAATTGTACTTTATTGGTATTCTGCAGGTATCAAGATTGCTGTTATACTTCTTAGGGGACTGTACTTTCTGTTGAGTAGTAAGCTATATGCTATTTTAAATGTGATAGATATATATGACTACTTTTAAAAGTAAAACAAAATGTAAGGAAACTGGCTTGAAGTATCTCTTCTACACTGTTTCCATTTCAAGTAAATTTATGCAGAATCTGTAAGTGGAAAAATAGATACAAAAGTTAGGATTTAGATGTAAATGTAAACATTTTAATAGTGTTGAAGTTTCCAGAGCTATGAAATTGTATTGTTGCTCTTGCTGAAGGCTATTTGCACATGCAGCAGGAGAGGTAAGACAGCGTGATCTTATTTGCACATATTTGGAAGGCTTTCTTTACTATATTGGCAGTGTTTTACTTGGAAAGGAAACTTGTTCTTGGAGGCATGAGTTGGCAGCCATCTGTTACTTTTGAGTGATCAAAGCCCTGATCATACTAAATGATTTTGACCTGTTGTATGGGAAACACTTTTAAGTTTGATTTTAAAAACTTTTAGCTAATAGTGGACTGGATGAGAATTTTTCAACAATTAGGTCTGTGTTTTATTGCTGATTTGAATGTGGAATTCTCTTGGTTCATCGAAGGGAAAAAAAGTCACTGCAGAGGAGGCAGCACTGTATTAGAAATGCGAGCCAAAACCATGATGTAGAAGAGTACCTCTGTAAAATCTTTACAACTGTTCTGAACTGTGGCTGTGAGCACAATTCCATTTGTATGTCAGAAATAGTATGCTGCAAATAATCAGTACTTCCCTCCATAGTGGTTGCCTTATATACCAGTGCTAGAACTATGTAGCCAATATTGCTGTCATGAAGCGAGGTAATACAGATTTGAGTTGGATACTATAGCTAGCTCTTAAAGGCATACTTAAAGAGTATTAGTGCGAGCTCTGTCCTAGCTCCTTAATATTTGGTACACTTTTGTGTTTTTACCAAGTAGTTTTACTGAGTAGAAACATTAATTCATTATTATTTTCCATTTTTGCTTCTGGTTTTTACAGTCACTTTGATTTTGTGAATATGGTAGCATTGTTTTTAATGTAAGTACTTGTAATTCAAAATTCTAACAGCTGTTACGTATTTTTATGGAAGGTTTATTTTGTGTTATCAGATTCTTTCTTTGCTAGCTACAAAATCACAGAATAGCTGAGGTGGAAGGTACCTCTGGAGACTTAGTCCAACCTCATGCTCAGAGCAGGTCCAGCTAGAGCTGGACTTTCAAGATCTCGTCCAGAGAGATTTTGACTATCTCTACAGGTGCTGACTCCTCAGCTTCTCTGGGCAACTTGTTACAATGTTTGACAACTTCGAAGTAAAGAAGTTGTGGAGTGTGGTTTTTTTCCTGTTTTTTTTTTTTTTTTTTTCTTTTCCTCATGTTTAAATGCAAATTCCCTGGATTTCAGTTTGGGCCTGTTGCCTCCTGTCCTGTGACTGGGCACTACTGGGTGCTTCATCGTGAGACTTGTGCTCCATCTTGTTTATTCCTCCCTTTGGGTATTTATATACATTGATCAGATTCCCCTGACCCTTCTCTTCTCCAGGCTGAACAGTTCCAGCTCACTCTCCTCCTGTGTTGGGTGATCCATTTTTGTGTCCCTTTGCTCACCTTGCTCTGTCCCTGGCCCTTCTGTAGTGGGTAGCTTGGAGCTAGACTGCAGATGTTTCTCACCAAGTACAGGGAAAGGATCACCTCCCTTGATCTGCTGGTGACATTCTTTCTGAAGCAGCCCAAGAGGCTGCTGGCCTTCTTTATGCAAGGATGCATTGCTGGCTCACATTCCACTTCTGTAGTCCTTATCCTTTCCCTATAGTTTTGTTTGTTTGGTTTTTTTTTGGGGGATCTGAAGGCTGTGCTAATAACATGTTACGTTGTAATGCATACCAACTTAAGCTGATATTATAAAAATATCTGATTTTTATTCTGTTTGTCTCTGTTAGTTTAAAATTATAGGGAGTGACTCTGAAGACTCCAGGGCTATTGCTCATTTACACCCTGAGTAATCCTTGCCTAATAAAAGGAAAAAAAGTTGAGTAATAAGGTTAAGTGAGAATGCATTCCTGAAGATGCTAGTGATTTTTTTTCATGTGTTCTGGTTTTGCCATAGGTTGTCACTGGGTGATAGTGTGACTGATGTAACAGTTTTATTAGTTACTTGAAGAAATGTGGTCTGAAGTAGTAAATGAAAAGATGTGTCAAATATACTGCTCAGTTGTCCCACAGATAGTAACTGGATGATAAACTTTTTAATGATATAGTATTTCTTAAACTGCAAATGTAAATAACCACAGAAGTTTGCCTAAACTGAGATAACATTCTTTTTTATAAAAACAATGTTATAGAAATGAGTCCTATTTGCAAACAGAATTCTCTTAAATACCATTCATTTTGATGCCTGAAGTAAATGGACAAATGTGTTATTCAATATTGTAATTAAAAGCATTTAGACTGAGAATTTTGGTATGGATAACAAAGAGGAAGCCTTGATTGAAGTATTAGTAACTGTCTAATTACTAGCAGTAAGAGATATTTACAGTGTAAAGATTATATATATTTTTTTTTTTTTTTTGCTTATAACATTCTTGTAGTGGTCTAATTTCTGTGGATTTTCTCAGTTCCAGAGTGCCTCATGGTGGCTTTGCTCATATAATGGGTGGCAGTGGATTGCAAAATTTTACAATTGCTGCTGTGCCATATACTGCAAATCTTTTACCAACATCAAGCACATGGTATGTTAACTAGTCTCACTGAAATATCCTAAAAAAGGGGCTTTTTCATGGCAGTCACAGTCAAAAGTACAGTTCTTAAAATCAGACAGTTTGTGGAGTATTTACTATCCAACATGAAAGTGGTGGGTTTTAACCTAGGTAATTGCTTATAGTTTGCTGCTTCATTTTGCTTAACTAAAGGCAATGGGATCAATAAGGGAATATTCAAGTTAAATTATTGTATTACAATTTACTGAAGTGAAAAAAACCTTAATTTCCTGCAATATATTTGAATGCTCAATGGTACTGTAATGCAGCACAGATTTGGTTTTGTTCCATAAATGTGACATCTTCAGGGTTTTCAATCAGAAAACTTTACTGTTGGATTTCTTGCTGAACTGTGTGGCTTTTTTTCCGTTTCTTTTCAGTATCAACATGCTTAAGTTACCTGAATACCCAAGTAAAGAAATCCTTAAAGACAGACTTCTGGTGGCATTGCACTGTGGAAGCTACGGTTACACAATGGCATAGTGAAGTCTAGAAAACTCATCTGACTACTGATGTGTGATTCAGAGTGGCAGAAGTAATTTTGGAAACTGTCAATAGAAAAGCAGCTTAGATGCTACAGCCCACTGGCAGGACTGGACTTCAGAATTCGTACAGGATCATTGGTTTTTTTCCCCCATTATGTGTTGTCAAAGTAACTTTGATACCGTCACAACAAACTTCTCAGTATGCGGTATTTTCGTTTTTTTAAAATGACAGATCTATGTGGAAATCAGTTTACATGCTTTTCGTTATTACTTCAGTCTGAATCAGAAAGTTTGTCAGAATCTTTTTCCACAGTTTAGTTTTGATTTTCAACTGTATGGTTGAATGACGTTTGTGTTTTAGTTTACTTTGTGCTCGGATGCCATACTGCTAATGGATAGGCTTGTACTTTATGCCTTGTTGCATGTGAAAGTGCCATTTATTTTTGCAGAGAATGCTATAGAAAGTTCAATTTGGATATTGTACAGTAAGACAGATCTGAGGTATTTTCCATTTCTTGGCATAGCAACAGAAATAAAATTTTATAACTTTTTAGTATTTTAATGTATATAATATGTAAAGACTAGACTGTTATCATTGGGAAAAATATCAGATGAAGTTAATATCTAATTTATATTAGAATTTACACTATATTCTGCTAAACGTTTGAAGTATTTGTGACTTTATAGTCAACTTGCAGTTCAGAATTTGTAAATATTATTTAAGATCTGTATCCGTTTGTTTGAATGCATTTACTCTTTCCTTGACATAATTGTATGTTCAAAAGGTATTATTAAATTTTAATATTTTTACCAGAATCTGAATATGTCAAGTTTGTGTGTCTTTGTGGGTGGATTATTCTTTTTTTTCCCTAGGATTTTATTCGTCTTACTGTAATTTAAATTGTCATGGAGACAGCATTTGAGAAGGCATTGTCAAAGCGTAGGGATGGACATAAGCAAATGCACAAGGAAGCAACTTAGTTTGTTGAGGTTAACTGACAAGACTGTAATAATTAGAATCTCATATCCAAATTTATATAAAATTATAACATGTTAATCAAATAATATGTAAAAATACACAGCAATTACTCATCAACATGTGCTTTTGATAAGTGGCTGCACATATTGAGGTAGATGATGGATTTGCATAATTGCTTTTTAGAGTAGACGTGCTTTACTGTTTTGCTTCAAGCTAGGAATGGGTTGTTGGGTTTTTTGGGGTTGTTTTTTGGGTTTTTAAAATTAATCTGGTCATCTCTGCTTGTTATGCTTTTGCTTCAGAGAATGCAAACTGGATTCTCTCCAGGTGAAACTGAATAGAAAACATGATCCAAAAATGTACCAAATGCTAATGGGCGAACATCTAATTATGTCTGCAAGACCTAAATGATCTGAAGAGGTGATCTGAAGATCTAAATGAGTTCAGGCGTAGCTACCCCACCAGACACATAAATTTAAAGATTTAGGTCCTCAGCAAAAACTTTGCTGCTAATTCCTTTGTGTTTTCCTACACCAAGTCCTTATACCTGTGCAGCCTGAGTTCACCAGGTGATCTGTCTAGGCTGCTTTCTTGGTGCTATTTTTCCAGATTTTATTTATTTTAATTGAAAGCATACATAACATCTCTGGGTGTGTGAGAGAAAAGTCTGTGGACCATCTGATTCTGTGGTGACACAGTAGTTTTCCTTTGGACTAAGCTTTGTACATACGTAGGCTTTATTTCCCTTCCAGCTCTGCTTGTGCACATGTATGCATAAGTGTTGGTTTAAATTCTTACATGGTGTTTGCAACTGCAACTTAAGGAGAATACAGCTTTTCATTAGTGGGAGCAGAGCAATCCAGTGAAGGCTGGTTAAACTGTTGCTTCAGTCAGTGAAGAGATGCTGTTCCTCTCTGCCATGCTCTAGGAAGCTTAGACTATTTAGAGAAGTGAGATGTCTGAGGCTTGGTGGGGTTTTGGTGTTAAATCCCATTTATCTTGAATCCTTCAGTTAGGAAAAATACTTTGCTTTTCTGCACAGTTAGGCAGTGCTTGGTTCTTTGGCTATATTGCTTATTTCTTCACGTGCCTCTGCAAGGCAGATTGATTGCAGGACTGTTTTGAGCAATACAAGGTATTTGTTAGGAATTATGTATTTCTGTTTTCTTTATGTAAACTGGGATTCTATCTTTATCCGAGGGTTTTACTGTAAATACCGTTGTGTGGTAATGAACAATCTGCGATTTTTTTTCCTTTGTGGTTTTTTTTTGGTTTTTTTTTTTTTTTTTCATTTCACATGTTTTATTTCAGTGATATACAGCTGTTTGCAGGAAGTGGAAGCCTTGCATACTCCTGTGTGGATTCCGAAACATGTCCTAGCACAAGGGTGAGTGAAGAGGGAAAAAAGAATCAGATTTTTTTTTTTTTTTTTTTTTTTCCCCCACTTATACTTCCATATTATACTGGAGGTGACACAGATATCAACAAGCTCAGTTTGGTCTCAAACAGTATTCCTAAAATGCTTGGCGACTGGTTTTGAAACATAACAGCTCAGAGTTTTAATGTTATCAAGAGTTTTTTGTGACAGATCTCCCTGCTACAGCCTCACAAACGGTTCAGAAGCAGGTTACTCCTTCCTCCTCCATTCTGATGTTAGTCATATCCCATATGATGTATCTTGTAGTATTTCTTGTAATATTTGTACCAAATACTCCCTTGATAGGTCAGAATGAAATTTTGTTAAAATACTAATGTAATAAAAAAGCATGATGAAAATATGTAGGAAATGGGAATAGAACTCTTGATACTGGACTCTTGGTATAACAGCAACCTTGTTATTACTCATTTTGAACAGGATATTTTTTTCCTGCTAAAATGCTAAACAGTACTGTCTGCTGCAGTTGACCATGTAAAGTTAGCAGATTTTAATTATTGCATTGAGAGACTGTTTTTAGGACACCTGTGTCCTATTAGCAATGGGGTGTGAAAAGCCTGTTGAGAAACTATAACTTAATATAGCTTATAGTTTAGAATGATTAATTGGTTTATATTTATTCTCTCCCACTGTGCCAGAACAAGGCGCCGTGAGTGTTTTGTCTCGGAGAGAACAACAGATGTCTTGTCAGATCATAGATCATGAGCGCTCATTAACTTTTATTATCTTTATGAAATGTTAGATACCAAAGCCTAGTTTTTGATGCTTGAAAATGTGTTGTGCATCTAATGTTGCAAAGCCATTAAAACCATAAACTGTGAAATGTAGCTTAATGACTTCTACTGTATGTTCCATAGTCAATAAGATTGAAAATGGAATGAGAGGGAGAAAGTGGTTGGCCTGAATTTTCCAGAGACTTGTAGACTTCCACGCAGACAGTAGAAAAAAAAAAAAAAAAAATTAGGATCACTCTGCTTTGGAAGTGTGCAAGCTCTTTATTTAGGAATAGAAACTCAAAGTTTTAGTTTATTTGGACAGTTTTTGAAGTCTAATGGGCTGATTCAGCTCTAAGTACAGCTCAACAGTACCTTAGAAAAGCCTTACTCTTCCCTTTCCAGACCTGAGCGGGAGTGGAAGCTCTCTTCGTGCCATCCAACCTGGATGTATGAGCATCTACCTGGTGTAGAGCAAGGAAGAGGGAGAAGATTGCTCAGACTCCTTTTCTAAACCTTTCAAATAAATAAAAAACCTTATTTGTCCCTCACAGTATGCAGACAAGCAATATTCTGTAGGTGTTCCTCCAAGTCTTGAACGTGTAGGTGATTTTTCCAGTAATACTTCTATGATGTTGCACAGGGATCGGCTGTAGAAATTAAACCAAGTGATTGTCATTACTTTTGTACACGTCGTGGCTTGATTTTTCAGTCTGAAGCAAAGTAGTCTTTGCAATTCTACTCCCTGGACACAAGAGGTCCTTTGATGTTCAGGAAGTGGAAGTCTTTTGCTGGCGCTGAACTCCTTCCATGCCTCCCAGTGCCTTCTGCCAGCCAGGCATCCGTGGCTAAAAAGGAGAATGCAGAGTTCCCTCGGTGATGAAGACTTAATTTTTTTTTAATTGATTGATTGTAAAGAATACAGCTGAAGAATGCTCCCAACAGGATTAAGTGTTTTTGTAATAATGCTATTTTAGTTCTTTGTGTGTAAATAATCTTGGTATTACTTAAATATGGTTGCTGAGTTCTGGATTCTTGGTTCAGTAAAGACCCTGGGTTTGGTTATGTTTGGTTGTTATCTGCAGTAACTTTGAATACCTTGCAATGTGCCATTGCTAATTGTGTGTCAGCAAATCTTGACAAAAGGCAAATTTCTCAATTGACATATTTTTCATGTTTCTTCTAGAATTAAAAAAAAAGCCCAGCATAAGCAAAAGTCTCACTAAGAGCATCCAGTGACCATTTTAAAGACCTTGTAAATAACTGCTGCTTATAGAATATTCTATTAAATATGTTTTTAAAGCAATTATTAAAATACTAGAGGATACTGAAAAAGCAGTCTAGCATATCCCACTTCATAATGCAACTTTTATGTTGATGATTTCAAAAAGTCCAGTGAATTCACAAAGGAATTTTTTTTATAGGCACCTTCGTGACAAAGGAAGACAGCTAGTGAAGTAAGCAATGCCTTACCTCGATAGCTTGTTCCTGTGGAACATCGTCCCCTCCTCCTGAGCAGAGGCAATCTTTACCTTAAATGGCTTATAACCTGTAAAAATGTGGGTGTTTTATTGTGATTCTTTTTTTTTTTCCTTTCCCAAGTTGCCATTTTGCTTCTGTATCTTAGCTTTTGGGGAGTGGTTTTCATCTGGAGGAAAAAGGCAAATGAGGAGTTCTTCCTGGCCTAGTGATTAGGGGAAGCAGAGGAGAAAAGTGAGATGAAATACATTAGTGCTCATAGTTTCAGAAAGGAATCTTCCGTAAGGTCAGATGTATGACTAAGGTCGGATGTATGAGTGGAAAACAGGATGACTTCAAGGTTTGTTTCTCTCTTTTTCTGTGTTACATCCTTCTGTTTAACACGCATAAAATGTAAGTTCTTGGTTCATGATTGATGTCAACCTCAAGTCTCTTGATTAATCAGCAGATGTGAGGAGGAAAAGAAGACAGGAGAGCTTCTAGAAGAAATCTGAGGTGGTATCAGTGTATCATGCAATGAACAGCTGTTTGCCTGGGAACCTTTACACTGATCAATCCCTACAAACTCTTCTGATGCAAGATTATTTTCTAGAAGCCACTCTTTCTACAGAAAATCTTTCTGGAGTGGGTACTTTAGGAAGCCAAACAGTTGCAGCATTAAATCGAAGATACGGCTTTATTGACTGCCATTCTTGTATCCTCGATTCCAGGTAGTAAGTGATGAGATCCCTTTGTGGAAATCAGAACACAAAGATGGTACTATCTCTATGGGAATTCTTCTTGCATGTTAGAAAGAATGCTTGAAGAAAAATAGCTGATTAATTAAAGGACTGATGAATATGAACTGTGGTAAGAGGAAATGGGTGACTGTCTTAATTCTTATCAGGCAGGCACAGTGATCTGTGTTTAGCGCCTTTTATCTCCATGACAACCTTTTGGAATGTGATGCAAATGTTGAAGAGTGGAGAACAAAAAGACATTTTCCCAAGACAAGCTTTCAGATTTTTAAGGCTAGTTTCTTTTTCTCTATAGTTTCCATGCTATATAATATATCATATACAACAATAAATATTTAAATAAGTATAAAACAATATGTATAAAATATATACATTACATAAACCAACACATTTTAATTATATATAATATATTTTTAAATATATACAATATTATTAGTACTACTATAGTAAAATGCTACATACCAGAATGTTTTAGGCTGTGGAGATTTTGTTTTTCTCTATTAATGCTACTATCTGGATGATTTTTGTATAGATTAAATAAGGTAGGCTTTCAAAGTAGGCCTTGTAGTTGGGGATTTTGCATGTATGTGTTTTCCTTACCTTCATTTTTAAATAGTGGGTGGATTTTCGATTAAGTTGTTGAAATGATGGGCAATCAGTAGTTTGTGTATGCAGCTCTTGTTACTGAGGATTTTTAGCATGTCCATAGAAGAGTATTTTTCCAGTTAAGAAGTAAAATTGGCCAACTACTAAACTGATGCTGAGAACCAAAGCTTTAAATCAACTAGATTAAACTTCCTCAGGGATCCTGGAGTTGTAAAGATAAATGCTTTTCAAGTCAGAACATCTGTTTATACCCAGACTTACTACAGATAATCATGCAGCTGATAGACTGGAGACTGTGATACAAGTTTTATAGACACACTTGTCAATTTAACAATTTTTTTTTTTGCTGTCTAAGGACAATAACAGAGTTAATATACTTCTGTGGGACTAGCTGTAGCTTAGAGGCAGTAGGAATCAAACCACGTAAAGAAACCTAGTATAAGGTTACTGGCTTCCCTGTATATTTAGTTTCATGTGAAAATAGCTCTATACAGCTAGGTAGATTGAAAGATTTCTAGTAACGAGTAAAGAGCAGTGTTTCCAGTTGCAGTTATAAAAACCTGCAGAAATTAATACAATTTGAATTAAAATAGAGTTAATTTCCTATGCAACTTTAGTTTGGATTTAAAAGAATGATGTTATTTCATGTCTTGCCACACATGGCATATAATTTATTTGAAGCACGCTATTTTTAGAATGCACACTTAGTATGTTTGAAATGTGACAGATAAAAACATTAATGTGAAGGACTGCAATGGTCCATTGAAATATTTCCTCTGAAATCAGTGCCTTCCATTCATTTTTGTCTCCTTATGTCATTGGCTACTGTATATTGCTAAATTTTCTCTTACAACAGAACTTGTCCAATTTCTCATCCAGATCTTTCTGGACCATTTTCTCTGAATGAAACATGTACCCATTGACAGGAATAGCAAATAATATCCCTAAATGTGTGTTGATTTTTTTTTTTCCATGAGAAATTGTTAAAAAAAAAATAAAGTTGTGCTAATATGATTAGAAATTGATTAATGCCAAAAGGTGTAGAAATTCAGCAGGAGTGCAAACACTGTGAAGGCAAGCATCCCTGAGCCCGCTGTTTGCAGCTGTATATGCTCGCTGTGTTAAGTGCTTGTGACATTCTGTGCCAAGAGTTCAACTATTGAGTTTCATACAGCACCAAGTGATTCATCGGAATTATTAAGATTCTCCTGGGATAGCTTCACCGTACTGATTGCCTCTGACAGATCAGTTTGCTTAGATTAAAAAGCAATTGTTGCTGTCTAGTCAAATTTATAACCTCTGGTAAAAGGAAACTGAATCCTACTGCTGTCCAGTATATAACAACACCTTGGTCTACAAATTACGTGGATTGGAAAGCAAGCTGAATATTTTGAGCGATACTGGTTTACATGCACATGGCAAAGATTTCACAGGTATCTAATACACAACTTGTCTGTGCTAATAAGTTTGTTCTGATTTATTTAGGTGAGTCTATGTATAAGCATTATTTTAGATTAATTCTTCTAATTGCTGACGTTGTGGGAATAACGTGATGTCATTGATTGGTATTTGGATGCTTGTGGATGCTGTGACAATATGGCTTTTTAGGTGTATGTCCCCAAAAGGAAGGGACTGTACCATAGGGAACCTAAATTCCATAAGAGATTAGGCCTGGTGCGGTGGCCTAGAGACAGCTACTGCGCTTTACCCTTGATTTGTAGCACATATTAGTGATGCTCTAGGTGTAAGGCGTAAGCAAGAGAAAAGAGAAAAACGAATGGTAGAAGCACACTTCTGAAAGTGAGGAGTATCTTCAGGGAAGAGGAGAGTAGTGTCCTGAGTGTAAATGTGGAACAACAGGGGTGTTTTTCACCACAGATATGTCATTCACCTGGCGGGTGGGAAAACTGCCCAGGCCTCCTCAAGATGTGATCATTTTTTTTCTTCCCCAACTGGTCTGAAGGCTCCTGCCACAGACTGGGAAGACTGGTCGGGCTCAGCAGGTCTAAAGGAGGGTTTCGTGGAGCTGGTGAATTTTCTCTTTCATGTTTGATACTAGTCCAGAATAAGTCTTCTGTTGACTTGTCATTTTGATAATTTTTTTCCCTGTGCCTTAAGGCAGATTTTCTTGCCAGTATTTGGCAAGAAGGGGCACTGCTTCAGATTGTGTCTGAGAAGGGGCTCCCTTCCGTACAGACAAGATGCTACCCATTAAGCACAACAGCATGCATAACTTTGCTAAAATATGTCTCTAATTTAAGAAAACTCTAAATATAAACTCTGTGGGCAGGAGATGTTGGAGCTAATTAGCATAGTTGTGCTTTTGGTCCTTAGCTTGTTGACGTGTTCTTCAAATGCACCTTTGTTATGTTGCTTGTATGTCTTGGAAATAGTGTGCATTTTAAATCAGAAATACGTTCTAGATGTTAATATTACCTTCCTTGCTAGCAAAGATCCTTTCTCCTGACTTTACTCAGAACTAATACACACACAAAGGTTGAAAATCCAACTGGATTAAATTCGGGCAGACATTGCTTGCTTTATTTAGGTTCAGTGTTCCTGTGGAAGTCTTTTTATTTTAGCATAACTAGAATCTCCATCTCCAGTCTTGACTGAATAGTGGCAATTTAAGAATTAAGAGACCAGACAAAAGTATTTACAGTCTTTGCAGTTCACTACAGTTTCCTTCTGTGTATTCGGCAATGATTTCCTGTGCCTCTGCATTACCAAAGAAATGGACTGAAGTAGTGGAAAAGTATGAGTGAGTAACTGTGTGATAACCTTTAATGTAAACCTATGCTTTCTATAAGTTGTATTAATACTTTGATTAAAACGGTTCAAGATGCCAGTATGTTGATTACAGCTCATAGCTACGTGTACTTTATTTTCCTGTGTGTGTGGAAAAGCCTGAAGAAAATTTTTTCCTTATTGTCTTTCACAGAAAAAGACCTTTGGCCATGTTTTGCACTACCGCACTGTAGTGTTTATTTCTGTGTCGGTGTCTGTCTAGTATCCGGTACCAAGCTTTTTTTGTTACTTAGTCTTGACTGGTTTGATGTGAGTTCACCAGCAGCTTTTGCTCTGTTGTGTATCTTTGTGTTTAACAGCCAGCAAAGTTCAATGGACAGAGAGATTACACAGAGGCTGCCAAGGCTCATGTTTGATGTTTACCTCTGCCACTGACCTCCTTTGTAACCTCAGTAAATCACTTCACGTCTCTGTACGTAGGCCTGTGCTCTTATACTTAGACTGTAAACTTCTGAGGAAAGGAGACACCCTTTGTGTATCTGTGTGATGCCTCACAGAACAGATGGGTTTGGCAGGGACATCTGGAAGCATCCAGATGTTGTGTCTGTATTTTTACCTGGGGTTTAATTCTGGTGACCGTTCCTTGGGGACAGCCCTTAAGTGGGGCCTCAGGAGTCTGCTTGCTGCTCTTCTGTCTCGCCATCCTGCTGAACTCTTTTGGCAGCTGGGGCAAGCCAGAGTGAATGGCTTTTGTAAACAGGCAGTTAGGAAACGCTCTGTCTTGAAAATGCTGTTCAGTGCTCACTGGTCACAAATTTTGAAAACGGTAATAACGTTATACAGGAGGACTTGGGATCAGCCAAATGCTCTCCAAGGCTTGCTTCTGCTTCAGTGTCTTGTCCTCCCCTCTCACCTTGACTATGTGCTTGGTAAGGTGTGGAGCAATAGGTTCGTTCCTGTGATCTGTCTGGAAAGCAGTCATGATCAAGAATGGTAAACTAGTGGGGATGCTCTGTAAGTGTGACTCAGGTGCTTTAACTTGCCCTAGAGGCATCATCTCCTGAAGAATCTTCATTGCTTTGTTACTGGAGGCTTCCATGTCCAGAAACTAATGGCCTGAACGGTGCATTTGACAAAGGCAGAAAATCTCCATGCTTTAAGGCTCATTCCTTATCTTTCAGATAAATAAGTTTCTAGTTGTTGCTTTCCAACTTCTGACATAGTTGGAAAGTTGCTTTTAAGCAGTTGCAGATATCTTATGGGAAATCTTACTTTCTTCTTGCAGCAGAAATGAAATTCATTTTCAGAGGCCTTGATGTCAGTGTCGTGCTCCTTTTGTTTGATTTTCTGTATACATTCAACATCATTTGGCAGCTTCTGTACCAAGACTCTCACCTAAAGTAGAACCCCCAGTCCATCTTGTGTTGATTCTACCTTTTTACTATACATACAAGCTCTCTCTAGTACAATCTGTACCTGAGAAACTCTGAATTTTTTCTCTTATGTAGAGAAAACTACCACTGAATCTAATATGTGCCTTCAATATGTATTTGTTATAAATAATGATTTTTTTTTTAGTTCAATAAAATAAGCCTGATTGCCTATATTTTAACAGGTTTTGTGTAACTTAAACTCCTGAGTTGTTTTTCCCCAGTATTGCACTGACATCATTAAAGCCTACTGTTAGTGTGATTGGTGTAGGTACATGTCTCCTACTTCTGTCAGAATTTTCCTGAAGGGGAAAAGTGAGTAGAGTGTTGGTGTGTTCTACAAAGTGGAAAGCAGATTCTGGACAGTGTAAAGATAAGTAAGTGTTGTTTGGTCTGTTTTGCTCTATGCTTTTCATCTTTGTAAGATGAACAGCCACATGCGTGAAAAAGCTTTAAGGCTGTGTTTGAAGCAGGCAGTGCTTGAAAGAAAGGAAAAAAAAAAAATAAAAAAAAGTAGTTTGCGAGCAAGGGTGGGGAGTGTCTTGGTTTTCCAGAAATGTGCCAGTCTCTTCATCCAGTGCTGTCGTGCAGCTCTATAGAGATGCTACTTTTTAAAATGTACCTTATTATTCTGTGACTGCGGAATATCAGATCTTTAAATTTCATGCTGTCCTCCCCTTCAGACAAATCAAACTTCACAACATCAGGAATGCTTCTGAGCATGTGTTGATGAAGGCAAAGATAGAAAGCAGTAAACCAGCAAAGAATCTGCAAGGTCTGAAGATCTTTAATTCTGAAGGTGATGTATAGCCAGCTGGTGATATACGCCAAACATCAACTCCTAGCAGCCCTAAAAAAAGGAGTGACAAATATAAATCTATCTAAAATATTTCTATTGCTTTTTCTGCCTTAGGATAACCATCTACCCTTATCCTGGACCATAAAACCGTGCTAGTTTGGTATGTCTGAACATGCTTAAGTACAGGAACTTAATTATTTGTGATTTTTATGACGTTTGGATTTCCCTGGGTACAATACAAAGATTGATATTATCAGAAGCAAGAAATCACAGACTAAAAATATTTCATAATGAAAGATGCAAACTATGTATGTAGATGGCATAATATCTCTATGTCTGATTATAGCACATGAAATTCAGATTATAGTCTCAGAGTACCAGATCTCAAAGCATACAGGGCTACTTGCAGAAAACCCACTTTTGCTGATACTTGTGTTTTCTTTTGTAACTGCAGGAGAGTTGAGATATTGGTGGCGTCCAGCTTTACAAGTGAAATCATTCCATTAAATATTGTAAGTCATTGTTACTTCAGGGCTTTAACCTGCTTTTTTGGCATATAAAGTTACATCAGAACGTAAACATCTGGTTTTGTTTTGCTACACGCTTCATACAAAGAGTGAATCAGTATCATCAAGCAACAGGACTGTATGTGACTGTAATTATCTTGAATTATTTGCTGCTAAATCTCCCTTGCCAGTGGTAGAATGCTCTGATTTCTTTCTTTGCAGGATGCTAGGCCTTAAGCCTGTCACAGGCCCAACTAAATGTTGGACATCCTGTCTGTCAGGCTTATGTAACTTGCTGGCTAAAGGGACGTCTCTATTCAGAAATCTTTGCTGAACTTCCAAAGGCTTTTAACTTTTGGGAGAAGACAGCATTTGTATCAACAGCTAGTTTAAGGAAATGGTCTCTTGCTTGTAAATTGGTATAAGAAATTGCTGGAATGGGAGGATCATACAATATTTCTCTATCGAGCAGTATTACATGATAATTAGTCTAAATCCTCTTTTTCTCTAATGAATTTAGTGTTTGCATGTTAGCTCTTTTTTAATAGACTGCTGTCTATGGGAGGTATGGGCTTGACCTTTGGATAACTTGCTTTGTCGTTTCTTTCAATTTTTGATTACTGTCCTTTCTTTTTGTTGCCAAACTTCTACATTTATGTTCTGAGCAGGGGCTTATCAAAATCTTCACTGAATTCAGGTAATACAAATAAGGACACGTATCTTAACTGAGCTTTTTATTCTCTTTAGATTCTCTTTCTCCATGTAGAAGAGCACCTTGGAAGATGAGAGTTAGTATCTGCTTTGCACTACATATTTTCACATGTACTCTTGAGGAGTTCTTAAAATCCTGAATTTTAGAGGAGCATGTGGTTCTGCTTATGTTGTCCTAAGACCATATTTCCTCTTTATTGCTGGATGTCAGTTATGGTAGGAAAAGACTCTGATCAGCGGTCTCCAGGGAAAACATTTCCCAAATTTCCCATTTCCCAGTGTTTTGGGAACACATTTCTTCTGCTATCAGAGGCACCTAGGGCAAACTGCAGAAGAAGTTTCCACAGAGACGTGGTGCGCACAGGCTGCTGAATGCGGCGGTACGCACCTTCTATTTGTTCTGGAGCCGGGGTTGCAAACGCCTCTCAAATGTGTGCAGTAAACCAGCTTTACTTGAAAGAGGATAAAATTAATGTTGCGAGGGAGCAGCCCGATGGGCAAACAAGGGGACTATAAAAAATGTCGAGACCTCTTCAGATGCACTGACAAGAACAGGCTCCTTTCATTATCTATCATTGCCGCAACCGGACAGCTGCTGCAATGCTGACCTGAGGCTTGCCAGCTCTTGGATGTGTTCTCCCTTTCTCCCCAGCCTCAGTGGTTGCGGCCGCCCTTCTCTCTTTCTCTGTTGCTTTTTCTTTTCTCTCTCTCCCTCTCTTTCCCTGTTTTTCTGTTGAACAGGAGAATGATCCTTCCTTTTGTCACGAAGAAAGCTGGTCAAAAATAAAGCTCTGTTTTGTGGAAACATTTAAGTTATATTTCTGTTCTTCATGAAGTCTGATTTAGTTCCTGCCACCAAAAGCAGCCAGTAGTCTGAGAGACAGTCTGCTCCACCATAGCCTCCTCGGCTCACTGTTATTAATTGTTTTGTCTGTGTATGAGACTGCTCTACTTGCAAATACATTATGCACTTGCCCATATTAGCCTTGCAAAATGTTTATAATACATTTTCCTTATGGACAAAACTTTCAGAATTATTTCATGTTTCCGTGATCAGCTCTAATTACAAGGTTAGGTACTTTAAAGGTTGGGACATATTAGAAAATGCAGCAATGAAGACCACGGTGATGCCAGAGGGGACTCTCCAAGACCATTGTCATGGGAGCAAAACCAGAAATATTTAAGGCAAGTCGGTTCTTGCTGTGCTCTTGATGGTATTCAGTCATTACAGCATGTCTTCCAACTGAACTTAAAAGTTAACGCCACCCTCACCCCTCCCTGAAGTAAAGGTTTTGTGACAAGAGCTCTGTCTTTCACTTTGTGAGAAAAGTCTAATTAGTATAGAGAGGAAATAAATCTATAGCTTCACAGGTTGCATTTTTTTTTTTAAATGTAAATTGCATCTGAGTGAAATTGAATCCACCTAACTCATCCAAAGCCTGATAAATGAAGATGATTCCTTTTGTACCACCTGGTTTTGTGTTTGGCTGCAAAGCTGATGTGAATTGAGTCGTGGTGCCCAGCCATGTGGCTTTGAATGCTCTGCCTAATGCAAATCCAAATATATTGATATGTAAGAGCTCTCTGTATTTACTTCTGTGTGACCCTGCAGGTGGTATCTCTGATCTAGGCCCCTGACCAGTGCTGTTTGTTGCACTCAGTGAGATGGCAATGGTCAGCAGTAGGTAAGCTTCAAAAGTCTGTGGGACAAGTCTGTCTAAAAGTTACTGAGATTGCGGTTTTGTTCTTCTTGAAAAGCAAAGGCTGTAACATTTGTCAATGCTGCGGTAGACTCTGCTGCTCCTATCCACCCTGCAGCTCTGTTGCTGGCCATAAAATTAAGTTGTTTTGTTGCTTGTGGTTATTAATCTTAACTTTATCTTAGTAAATTTTAATGCAGAGACATTTACTTACTTGTAAATTTGTCTCCCATGAAACAAAGGGACACTGACTTTGCAGATTTGTGTAAAGGGTATCTGTTTCCATTAAAAATAGTAGAGGCTGCAGGTTAGGACATCTTGTAGAGTAAGTATATGCACTAAGAATCAATAAGTGTTTTATTAGTGCCTGGAGATTATTTGACTATAAAGGTGGTTTTTTTTTTTTTTTTTTTTTCAAAAAAAAAAATCCAATTGCTATTAAAAGATAAATTAAAAAGTTAACCATTTGTTGCCTCACTTTCATTTAAAATCTTGTATTTAATTTCTTCTTCCTAGGTAACCAATTTTTGTTATTTTTCTCTAATGTTGGGCCTTGGAAGAAAGTGGCTTTAATTTATAGCTTTTATTTATTCAAATGTATTGCTGGTGTCACAGATCTTACGCTTCCTATTAGAAGTCTGGAAAATATTTCTTACTACACTGAAAGAGAACAAAATTCAATTTAGAAATATAATTTCCTACCAGTAAGATACTTGAAAACACGGGAGAGATTAATGGAGCCTTACGACAGAAACTTGATTTAAACCAGGAGATTAATACTGCTTTATCGGCCCATACCACGAGTGAATTAGCTCAAGAAATCTGTTTGAAGTTGCCGAGTTGTCTGTTAGAAAAAGGTCTCTGGATATTTATTTGATCATTGCTGAGTACTTGCTATAGGCTTGTCTATCTGACAACACAGGAACAAACTCCACAGCAGCCTTGCTTATTTTACAGTAGCATGTTTCTTATTATTCCTCGTTATCCCACAGGAAGCTGGAATGCTTTGGAGATCTGCTACTGGCTCAGGGGGATTATTCCTAGTAAATCAAGCTAAAATTAACAAACAGAATTACACTGACATTCTGATTTCATTGATATTGAGGACCAAAAAAAATGCTGAAGTGGTGGTTTTAATTTGAAAGGTTCTATCCCGACGCCTGCTGTGAATCATATTTTTATCAGCAAAAGAAGCCTCTCATTTCCACTCCTAAATATAGGAGTGTTTATCTTTGGAGCACATTAAAGTGGTTCAGAAGTTGGGCCTGACAGGTTGATAGATCTACAGATGTACACAACTAACAGAAAACTGGGAGCTAATGCGTCGGGGCTGCAGCTGGCCGCTGGTTCAAGTTGGCATTCCAGCTCTGCTTCTGATATAAATTACATCAGCATCAAATAAGAAAAAAAAAAATAAAAATCTGTGGTGATCAATCAGTTTCTGTCATTTGGCAGATGTGCTCTATATCTGAAGATACAGCCACCAAGTTCACTGGTAGTTCTTAGGATCCTGTATGCTTTATTCAGTGCAAAGGAAAAATCGCACCATGTGCACGCATAAATATCGTGTATGTGTCTGTGTGTGTGCACAAGATATGCACACGTGCACACAAATGCTTTTTCCTATAGTGGCTTTCAATTTTCTTGGGAAAATGTCTGAAGGAAATGTACTTGTAAGTTCAGCTAGTCCAAAATCAATTCTGCATGATTTTGTAGATTTTATTTTTCATTTCTCCTGGAATCATAGAATGGTTTGAGTTGGAAGGGACCTTTAAAGGCCATCTAGTCCAACCCCCCTGCAAGGAGCAGGGACATCTCCAACCAGATCAGGTTGCTCAGAGCCCCGTCCAACCTGGCCTTGAAGGTTTTCAGAGGTGGGGCATCCACCACCTCTCTGGGCAACCTGTTCCAGTGTTCCATCACCTTCACTGTAAAAAATTTTTCCTAATATCTAATCTAAATCTACCTCCCTTTATTGTAGTTGTAGAATTGTAGTATGCAGAGTCTTATTTCTAAATCTCTTTCTTTTAAACTTTTTTGCTATGCTGTCTGTGCAGACGAGTCTACAGAGTTGTACCTTCGAACACACATATTGGACGATTGTGAAAATGATGCTTTGTTACACTAAGCTTGTGTTTGTTGCCTACAGCATGGCAATGTGCAAAGGTGCATTCTCAAATGCCGCACTGCAGAGGTGGACACAAATTTTGGATGCACTACAAGTGCAATGGCAAGTGCTTAAAGAGTACCTTCACTGGGTATCTGAAAGAGCATCTTGTTGCTTTGGTACAGATGAGAATTAATGGCAAAGAGCTCGGTAAGGCACATAGATTTTACTGATGTGAATAATTGCATTTCGTAAAATGGAAAAAGCGTATCTGCAGTGTGCAGATAGAAGTAACCATTTGCAGACAGAATATTAGCATTTACCTGCAAATAATTTACAGCCTATTTGTGAGAGTCAAACAGGATGTGGCAGTCATCCTAGGCACGAGGGCTGGGGAAAGACTTCTCTGCTTCCAGGCCTCTTTGGCTGCAGTGGCTGGGCTTTGCTCTGTGCCTGCGGTGTGGCCATGAAGTTCTGCTCATTGCAGTGGGGTACGAGACCAAAATCAGAATCTGCAGCTTGAAGGGTCAGGAGAGAAAGCTGTTTAAAAGGCGCTGACTTGGGTAGCAAAATAAGAAAGCTAAAAAAGGATTGCTGAATGTGAGCAGATGATCAGAAACCTGAACAAAAAAGGACAGCTACCTGTCAAAACATTGTTCTTGTTTGTTCTCGCTTTAGGATTTCTCCAAAAATTCTGATATGCTTTGATATAGGCTTGAACTACCTTCAGTTGAACTTCAGTTGAAGAAAGCCCCAGTCTCTGAAGGTTGCAAGGAGCACGTGACAGCTGTGTCCATCTTGATAAGGTTGCCCCATCTGTTCCTCTCGACGAGCTCATGCCCAGCCAGGCTTACCCCAATGTAAAGGGCAAACAGAAGAAGCCCTGTTGCTTTGGGAAAGCTACTGTCAGTGGAGGTGTTACTTTGTGAACTGCTGAGATTTCCTTTGTGCTCGGTTCCTAGAGGCTCTCCTTCCCCCGTGTACCATCAAAGAGACCACTCGCCATCTGGTCCAAATTGTTTGTAAAGTTCATTGTTGCAATAAATGTCATTCTGGAGGAATATAAACAGGCTGTTGCCCTACTGCATTACTGGTATATGCACATCAGTATGCCTAAAACTTTGTCTGAATGTATCAATGCAAATAAAAGGAAAATTAATCCTTTCTGGCAGAAAACACCTTAGCAGCAACACTGACTGTGGTGTTACTGGGGACACCTCTGACTTGCTGTGATGTTCACTGAGTATTTTGTTTGCTGTGTAGGCAAAACCAAGAAACTAGGCACTTTATGCTGCTTTCAGTTTGAACATTCAGATCTATGGGTATGTTCTCATCTGACCTTCTGTATAAGAAGCCACAAGACATGATTTTTTTCAGTATTTCTGATGTATTAAAATATATTTTCCAGGAAGACTGCCAGCAAAGAGAATTGAAGAGCTGCAGACTCCACCTTTTTCTTTACAAATGTGTTGTAGTAGTCAACTGCCACACTATTAAAAAAAATGTATAACTTATGTATAACTTAAATTTAGTTGGCTTCAACTACTATTGGAGCTTAACTTTTAAAATTTCATTCAATTAAATATTTCTTTCCATGTCCATGGCACCTGGACATTGTGGCTAAAATCTTTCTTGCCTCTAATTAATTATTGAGAGTTTTAAATAATTTGAACTCTGTGGTTAGTATTGGGGAATACCTGTCACTACCGGGGAGGAATATCAGTACTTGAGAACAGGCAGTTGTACAGCCCTTCTCTCTCCTTATCTGTCCTGTAACAGTCCCTTCAGACCCCATTTCACCCTCTCCAGTTTACTTGCTTTTATGTTGTTTTATTTTCAGACTATGGACATGGGAGTTGTAACTAGTGTTTGACTATTGACCTTATGAAATCCATATACAGGCAAAAATAAAGCTTTACCTTACTATTCCAGTTTTATATATCCAAGACCTGTGATAGCATTGAGATATATATATATATATATATATATATATAAACAGAACTTCCAATGAGAAGTATTAAAGGAGAGGATTTTTGCTTATTTTCTATAAAGGCAGGCTCCCAATTAATCAATCTAGTGTTTGTGCAGGTACACATGCAGCATGGGAAACAAATAGAAAGAATTTGAAGTCCACATGCGGTTGCAGATTTACGATATTGTTGGGATTACAGAAACGTGCATGATTGGAGTGGACCTGGATTTAGTGAAGGGCAACAAGAAGGTCTTCTATGACATACGAATATACTGGCAACAACTGGAAGACCAGGGAAACTGAGGGTATGGGACCTAGGAAGAAAGGATATGAAAAAGGTTGAGATGCTCAATACCTTCTTTGCTTCAGTTTTTACTGGTAAGATTTGTCCTGAGGCCTCCTGGGTCTCAGAGTCTAGTGGTAGAGACAGGGAGAGTGATGCTTGACTCACAGGAAAGGCAGACTGAGTTAGGGAGCACATAAACAAATGGCAAGCACAAGACTGTAGAAGCACATGTGCTGCATTCAAGGGTGCTGAGGGTTGCTTGATGCAATTGCAAGACCCCTTTCTATCATCTTAGAAAGGTCATGGTAGTCAGGGAAGAGGAAAAAGTTAAATGTCATGGCCATTTTAATGAAGGGCAAGGAGGGGACCTATTGACCTATCAGCCTAACCTCTCTGCCCAAGAAGATTATGGAGCCTGTCTTCCTGGAAGCCATGCCTGAGCACATAAAGGATGGGAGGGTGACTGGGAACAGCCAGCATGCGTGTGCCATGGGCAGATTGTGCCTGACCGGTATGACCGCCTTCTGTGGTGAGCAGACAAAGGGAGTGCAGTGGGTGATGTTTGCACTTTAATGCTGTTTTCCAAAGTGCATAGGGAAAGAATGAGGCAACAAAGGCTAGTTGCAACAGGGGAATTCTAAGTGCCTATCAGGAATTATTTTCTACCATGATGGTGATCAAACACTGTAACAGGCTGCACAGGGAGGTTTTGGTGTCTCCATTCTTGGAGATACTCAGAGTTAGACTGGACGTGGCCATAAGCACCCTGATCTAGTGGACCTACTTGAAAAGGAGGTCAATTAAATTGACCTTGTGAGGTCCTTTCCGTACCTGAGATTTGAGAAAGACAGACTTAAGTCTCTGGTTTGCCTAACTGATGGTAACATCTCAGACGTGGATCTCCCACTTTTCAAGTGATTGTCCTAATTCATTGGTGGAAATGCTGTAATTTTCTTAATAAGAAACATTGGAAAGACCTTGCTTTGTTTTCATACTTGCAAGTTTTGCAGGAGATAGCATGACAGGTCTTGGGGATTATCTTTTCCTATGCCCTATTTAATCTATAAAGAGTTTATTCCTGAAGAGATACAACGGATAAAATCATGAAATAATTTATTCTTTGCTAACAGATTTTTGCACAATAGTGGAAGCCAATACTTTTGTGGGAGATTTTCTTTTACGGTTTTTCATTTCAGACATCTTTGACACTAACCAGAAAAGGAATTTTCACACACAGAGAGCAACAAACAAATAGGATCTGCTTTGTGATTAAGGAGTCTGTGATTTTGCTATTCATGTCATAAACCGCATGAAGTATCTCTGATAGAAAGGAACAATCTTCAAGGTTAAGTGTCATAAGAAGATATCATTTTGTTTAAGCCATTCTGCTTTCATTTCCTTCTGAGAATATGTTTTCAATAAGAGGTTTGAATCTGCTGGTTCCTGCAGTCACACTGATGTGTCCCTATTGTAACCTGACAGAACAAATTCTGCTTTTTCCCTCAGCCAGCTGAAAATGAATTTCAGTTAGAGGAACGAGGTGCGGTAACAGTTGCTACCCTCTTCCCCGCGTGTTCCTCCTACCCCAAGACACGCTATTCTTCTGGCAAGATCTGTCGTCTGTAGTGCAACGGACTAAGAAGAAGATCCTTGAGCAGGAGCGAGTGGGTGACTGCACTGCTGCATGTGTTAGTGTCAGGCAGGCACCTGCCACGTCCAGGTCTGTGAGCAGGTAAAACCATCACTTTGTTGCTCCTCCTGCTGAAATACGCTTTGTTCCTGAAGTCTAGAGAGATATGACAAGCTCCAGGTGGTTCAAAGTTTACTTGCAGAATATTTTGCAGACAATCCTAGGTGTGTTTCTGCAGCTTCTCTTCCTGTCCATCCAGGTTTTGGAAGGGATGTGCAACACCTCTGGAAGAGAAGGGAAGAAGACCTTCTCCTGACTTCCTGGGCACAGGCTTGTCTTGCTTGACCAGGAACCAGAGGCACTGGCCTTGCACACCCAACCAATTGTCAGAGCCTTCGTGCTGATCACAGCCATGAATTAAAAAAAAGGGCAAGTGGGCGGAAGAGCTTCAGAATTAGGTAACGGTATTTCATATTTGCAGATATTAACTTAAATAGTTGAGATAGGGATGAGGTTTTTGTCACTTACCCTCACTTTTATTTAATCTGAAAACCAAATGGTAGGTGCCAAGGCTTGTTGGGGTTTGTAATACATCCATGAGGTCAGCAGACAGTCCCCTTGAACAGGTGCTGCCTACATGAAGCCGAGTGCTTGAGGGTTTCAGAGGCTTCTGAAATAGGGCACCTCAATATGGAGTTCACTCAAATGGGGGTATTCAAAATTGGAACTGAAGCTCTTAATTTCGGGGGCAAAGTAAATTTCTTAAGGGTCATGAAGCTGATCTGAACCTTCAGACAAAAAGTTCAGCCATCAAAAATTGCTTCTTCCTATTGTAAAGAAGGGGCTGTAGTTCAGCACAAGTAGCAGGTTTATTTGCGTTGTGTTTGAACTATTCTTTTTGTCATTTTGTACTTAGGTCTCTGAGCCATCTATAAGAGTGAGAAAGTTATTGCTAGAGAGATTGGAAACTGGTAGTTGATAAATAGTGCTACATCACTCTGCAAAGAACAGTTGATGGATATTACCATTGTATGTGAAATGTTTCTTTTTTTTTCCTCTTTAATAGCAATGTTTTAAACTACATTGTCCCTCACAGGGGACCGCTAAGTAAACCAGGGCTGACATATGATAAATGTAAAGCTGTGCTTACAGTTCCAGAAATCGATGAATTGCATGTTTCACATGTAGAAGGGCAGTCATGCTGTTTCTGCTTGCGGTGACAAATGTAATTCAATCTATGAGCCGTAAAACATGAGTGTAACTTGCTAATGCAAGTGCATGCCTCCATAAGGAAAGAAAAGCATATGAGAAGCTGTACTGCTCTGCTGTGAAAACACCTGTAAAATAATTAGTTTTAAAATGTGAAGGAGAACCATGTTCAAGTACAAATCAATAATCAGAGAATATTTCTCTAATAAATGTGGTTTGCTACCTGTGAGTATTGTTACTCCATCTCAGGCACAGAAGCACCCAACAAAATGTCGCGTCGAAAGATACTAAAATGGGAAAGATAATAATATCACAAATGAAGGTCATTATTTATGGCAATGTGAATACAAAAATGGACCTCTAGGAATGACATCCTACAGCTCAGGAAATTAGAGAGCGTGTTTGAAAAGCTGCTCTGTAGCAAGTGATTAAATAAATTATAGAATAAAGGGGAAAATACAGTTTAAATTATACGTCAGGGACTGGAAATGAAGGTGACGCACTTTAGTTCTTGCTGGGCACCCTGATTTTGACATTTGCCCAGTGGACCGCTAATCATAGTTGGTTTCTGACAAAGAGCATAGAGCAGCTTCCTGCCAAAAGCTACTTCATTTTGATTTTAATTCTATTCTGAATTAATATTTAATAAAGATTATTTTTTCTTGGAACAATTCAGGGAAACTCGGACAGTGTCACAGTTCACTGAGCTTGTGGCAGGATGTTGTAGTGTTTCTGTAAGATTCAAAGAGATAATTTTTAATGTTAAGATGCTGTTAAACAAGCCAACCCTAGCTGTTAGCTCTGTCACAGCAAGGCCTTATCAGCAAGTTGTTGTCAGTAGACCAGCAAACCATGCCATTATTGAATGGGCAAGCAGAAGCTGATAAAGTCCTTATGCCGTTCTAACATATGGAGGGTTTAATGACAGCAATGTCTTAAAGTGTGTGGAAGAGCTCTAGGAAAAGTCTAACCCATCTGTCCCATGAGAAGGATCTTGGAATGATTGTTTCAGCAATTTCTTTCTTACAAGTTAAGACAAAGATGTGAGTATAGGGAGTCAAGAGTGTTTAATTTGGAAATGCAGCTCTCCTGGCTTTTGTAGTTTGACTTAAATGCCTTCCTATCCACAGAGCTTTTTCCTAGCTCCTTGTTTTAGGCAGCACAAATGCGCAGACAAATGCCTGCTTAACATTATGTGAGACTCCTCTTTACAGTTTCCAGAGTTTACACCAAATTTGATGTCGTTTTGACAATCTGAAAGGCAGATATAAGACAAAACAGACCATACAAGAGAATGGAAAAACTGCAGTAGACTTGTGGGTTTGTTTGTTTGGGGTTTGTTTTTTTTTTTTTTCTTTCTTCACTCTTCATTTTAGTGTAACACACTCCACCTTAATGCTTTATATGGGAAATCTTCCACTGTCCTTTGGCACGAAGCTTAATGCACTGATGATCTCAACAGAATGCAATGCTGTTTCGATGCTGCGCATCAAGACGTATCATCTATGCAAATAACGTACAGATGATTATTGTAAATAATGATACCTTGTACTGCAGAAGCGCTTAGCCATCCAGATGTAATAGGTGAGTGGGGATCAGAAGAAAGAGCTGCCCAGCCTTGCTGCTTGCTAGTGGTGTAAAGCAAAAGCATTATCCATACAGCTCCAAGTGCATAGGAACTGTCAGGTAATTATTAAATACAGTGCACGTAGCTGGCAGTATATTTTTGAGCTTTTTGAAAGGGAGACAGGATTGGATGCAAATGAACAAGCAAAGGCGCATCTGGTTACCACTGTGGAATAGAAAAATCAGAAATGAAAGATGCATTTGTGATAAACAAGATTGAAATTCCTTGGGAGAGTGCATGTGTATTTAACCTCTTAGCACGAATGTATTTGTTTTTTTGTCAGAATAAATTTCCAGAACCAATCATGAGATACAGAAGTGAAGAAATACGAGGAAGATCTCTGGATTGTTGTGCAAGTAAATTTGCAAACCCCAAAACTCTCTCTAAAAATACTGATTAGAAGGAAACAGCATCAAACCGTGATGTCTGTTAATAGCAGCAGAGAGTTTTCAAATATATTTTTCTTATCAAGAAATGAAGTACAAATACCTACTCAGCTTCTAATAGATTGTTTTAAGAGGTGTTTTACTTAGAAGTTGATAACATTTATCTCTCTGGTTTTTTTTTTAAAATATTTTATAACAGCATATAATATTTTAGAATTTGATATCCAGGCATATTCACAGTAAACATCTTTACATTTACTATTTTCACAGATGCTGTCGGTTGTGCAAATTCAATCAATGAGCTTGGGAGAAAGCTGAAGGTCTACTCTTAACATGTGCCTGCTGGGGGGACATGGCAGAGGACTTGTTTCTGGGGGTGACAGTGACACCCCCCACTTTACTGGCAGGCCAGCTTCTGCTGGTTTCACCTTTCAGCCGATTTCACGACAGACATAGGGTATGCCTGATGCCTCTCTAACCCTGGCATGTTTTAGTTAAGCTATCTCAAAAACCCAAACCACAAGCCACGTCAGTGTTGTGCTGATTGTAGTTAGAAACCAAATACTTCTTTATGCTAAGTTTCATTCTCTTGTTTTTAAGAGCTTAAACTGATCACCTTAAAGAAAAACCTAGATTAAAGTATTTTGGAATTGTAAGTAAACACACTTTTCTCTCAACTGTTTTTTTTTTTTTAAATCAAACTGCTTCTAATAGTGACAGTGAGTCAAGGAAGAAGTAGCAGCTGCTTTCTGTCAGAGACTTGAGTTTAGTCTGAGAAGCGACATCTCAGAGTTTAAAAGAAAAAAAAAACCACCACACCCCAAACCCTTATCGACTCAGTGAAAAAGGTCAGTAACAGTTCCCCAAAACTAGGAAAACTTTAAACTTTTTTTCTGTGCAGTTTTTTTTTTCAGAACAACTGAACAATTGCTCATCCCCTGTGCCAGGCACCTTCCTTCTCTCTCCAAGGCAAGTTGAGATGAGCATGCTGGATGAAAAAAGCACCTCTGTAGTTATTCCTACTTATCCTTCTGCTGCTACTAGACCCCTTGCTTGCAGTCTTCTTCCTCTAGCACAGCAGTAACTAGACTTCAAGGCTGTAAACTGGCAGCTCTTTTTAGTTTCTGTCTTTTTACAGACTTGCTGTCTTGTTTTTGAAAAATGCTGGTAGGCTATAGAGAGCTCGAAGCAAAATGTGCCTTCTGAACACCACTGGATATGCTGTTTGAAAACAGGTATTCAGGTGAAGTGTCCAGGTCTCTGTTTATCCCTCAATCATATTTTATACGTTCGGACTGGGTAAAATATTCAGTGAATCTGAAAAGTCAGCTTGCAGGATTTCCGAAGGAGAAAATTGAAAGTCTTGTTGAAAGGTCCTGGGTCTAATAACCTCTTGCACTTTACCCAGTAAGACATTATTGATGGGACTTGTTTAAAATCTGCCTTCTTCCTCTCTGCAGCCCTCAAACCCTGTGGCGCTGGAGTCGATGTTCTGCCAAGCAGGGAACTGCTGACAGTTTCTGACAGAACGAGCGTGGTTGTCCTTAGTGGTTGAGCTGCAAGTAGGTTTGTTTTTTTAATTTTTTTTTTTTTTTGTAAAAATCCACTTGAGAAGGTTTTGCCCTTGAGTTTTTTTTTTTTTTTTTGTCAGATAAGTGAAATGAAATCTTGCCTGAATGTGAGAGCTGTTGTGCTCAAACTGTGTCAGGATAATGGTAGGGGCACAAACTTCCCTCCTTTCCAGGACAGACCCATGAACACCACTATGAAGGTGTCTGACAGCAGTGCTGATGACTCCCATGTGGCCAGCCTGTGACTCCTGAGCCATGTGCAGTGCGTCACTACGGGATCCCATCACTAGATAATGTTTGGCTGAACGTTCCTGGGGCGCCCTCATTTTGATGAATCGCATCCTGCAAGGGAGTCCTAGGGTCTGAGCAGCTGTTATGTCCCAACCTTTCTTGTCACCTGCCTGCTCCTGGCTTTCTGAGATACCTGGTTTTATGGCTCTTGGTCTTAGGGGTTTTGCACGCTACTCACAGGGTCAGTAAGGCTGGTTGTCTAATTGGATAGGGAGGAAAGTAAATAATGTTCATAGATGATAGTATGGTGTCTACATAAAGAGTTATACTGATAGTTTATCAAGAGTCACATCTGTAACAGGTATAATTCTGTTGTTATAACAGAGTCTGCCCTGGAATTGTAGAAGAGCTCTGAGAAGCTGTTGTAAGAGATGAAAGAGCTGAAAAAATCCTCAAATGGCACCTAAGTAATAGACTGCAGGGCCAGGGAGGAGGGATGGAGGCTCCTCAGTTCATCTTTGAGGCTAAATGTTCAGCATATCTGTTTTGCAGCATCACTGAAGTGATGTGGACCTGTTTCTCTGACCTCTTTCAAGAGCAACATTTTGCTTTCTGTATCTGAAATCACTCCTGCCTCACCTTCTGAAGACCTTTCTAGCTCAATCTACAAAGCCTTTTGCAACTCACTGTTCCTCAGTGAAAGGCTATTTGGAAAGGACAGGAATTGTGAAGTGGTTTAATAAATACTTGGCAGAGGAAAGATGCTCCAGTGCTTGTGAGGTTAGCCTGGGATTTGGATGATCAGGTTGAATTCTTAATTTCTATTTTTTTTTTTTCTCTTCAGCAGACTTCCTAAAGAAGCTTGGGTATGTAATTTAGCCTTACTTTCCAGCTCATAGAAGTGTTGTGGGTATGGCTTACGAGGTGAGCAGCGATAATAGCAGGAAGGCATCAAAAGAAAAACTGGAGCCTGTTCTAGTGGGTTTTTTTCTTCTAATTCTTGTTAAATACACTGCCAATTTCAGCTGATTTCATGTCCTTTCCTGAGATATATTAAACCAGACTCAACTTTTATTGGACGAGGCCTCATCTTACGTCATCTTGTTTTGATACCCAGAGGATGCAGCTGAAGATTGCTCCAAGGTCTAAAAGAGTCCTTTGAACATCTTCCTTACTGCCGCACTCATGTTAGCTTTGCATGGCAAGGTTTCATCAAGGACATGATTGTGTTAATCTTTGCAGAGTGATGGAACAGATCAATTGTTTCTATTTATTAATCTCTGATCACTTCAGAGAGCATTTGAATCTATGGAAAATGATAATAATAAAGAAATGATGCTTGACAACTGTCTCCGTTCGGTGCTATAGATGGTGAATTGTAAAATCAGATATTATGCGTGACAACTTGAAGAGGTCAGTTGTTGTTGACAGAGAGCTTTCTGTGTAGCACATGTAATTGCAGAAGTACTGTTTGTCTCCCTGCTGATTCATTACTATCATTTTCCGCGCAATTTCAATGTCATTTTACTCGTCCTGATTTCATTTTATGATCCAGAAAGGCATTTGCTATTAGCACAGGTAAGAGGATTTTTCATAGCACTTATCTGCTGAAAGTCACCCTGAGCAAACACACACCTGAAAGCAAATGTGCCTTCAGACAGCATTCAGCATAGGCAGCCAGGCAGTCATGGAGTGAAGAGCAGAATCTGTAGCAGATTCACACGATCCATGATAGTGCACAAAACGGGGTCTCCTTCTTTCTCAGTTCCTGAAGGGGATCCCCTTCCTTCCTTTGCTTCCCAAGAAGACACTTCTCAGCAGAAGTGAGAACTTCGTAACAGCATCTGACTTCTGAGGCTGTTTGTCCTGAGGTCGCTCTGTCTTGGCCTATTCATGCTGGCTTCAGGAAGACTCTGACAGAGAGGCATCATCTTGTTGATACTACTACTCTTCCTCTTCTTTAGCTGACCCTTTCTACTGTACTCTTGAAACACAGTGAAGCTTGAGGAGAGCTGATGAGATTATCTGGAGACAGGTAACCTGTTTGTGCAAACTATATTGTGGCATCATGTGGTTCAGACCTTGCGGATCTGTTCATTGACACAAAAAGTTGGTAATGTAAGAAACCAGCAGCGTAGGCTGTGTGTAGATAACTTTTAGGTGAGGTGGTGGAAGAGGTTACTTCCCATGTGGGTCAGACGATGGGGACTTTTGTGCAAGCTTTGCTCTTATTTTCTTCAGGAAAAAAGAAACAAACATCTGTGGTGTTGTGTGAGCTGATTCACATGGGTTGGCTTGAAACAAGGTGAGGGTACTTGGACAGATTTCTCCACTTACAGACTGGCAGGGACAGTAGCTTCCAGCAAGGGAGAAGGTTGATCAGCAGCTATGATAATTGCCCTTCTTTCTAGCATAGCTGAGTCTGGAAGAAGATAACTGTTTGAGGCTAGCCAGAATGAACTTCAGTCTGTGTCTTTTAATGTAGTAGTGCTGCTAGAGAGCAACTCAGGACATGAACAGCAGTGGAGCATTTCCACTGCTCCACAGTGTGTGGGCACAAGTCATCCTTGCCCTGTCTCAGCCTCACACCCACTCATCTCCCACCCTGACAGGCAAGCAGCTCTGTGTTTATGTCCTTGCCACATAGCAAAGCCAAAAGAAGGCCCTCAAAGAAGACAACTTTACAATGACGCTTGACAACAGTAAGTCAAACTGGGGTTGGTTACAGATCTGGCACTCAGAGACCACACAAAGTAGCACATTCACAGCACAACTGCTCAGCGCGTTCTTGGTGATGTTAAAAGGTTATCCCCCTTTTTGTGCTGGGAGATTTCAGCTCCAACATCACTAAAGCTGCAGATGCTAAGCTCCACATCCCAAATGGGAACTGCTGGCCCAAGTCATCTATCTCCTGGATACAGCTGGGCACATTCTGGGCTTGCTGCTCAATCTTGCTTTCAGTGTTGAAGACAGAGCACTAAAGCAAGGGTCCTGGGTGTTTGCTTCATTCAGGCAGCAGTCTCAGGCTTTCTAGAAAAGCCCATTTGCTATCTTACAAATTAGACCCTTGTTAATATGTGCTGGAATAACATTTATTTTAGGTGCTGCAGCTTCACACTGGTGATATAACTCAGGCTAGTTTGCCTCTACGCATCTGAGCTCACAGCAACCTCCACTCTGGGGTAGAAATGAATCAACACATTTACGACTTTAACTGTTGCACGGGAGAACTGTTCACCTGTGAGATTCATTCACCTCCAATCAATGAACCACAGTAAATCTGACTATAATTATGAGGAAAAAGTGAAACCAGAACAGTTAGTTTGTAGCTTACTCAAGTTAATTAAATCAAAGCCATAATTAATTGTGTGTCCTTTTTTTTTTTTTGTAATTTGGCAAGCTCTTGAAAAGCTGTCTTGCTGAGACTTGATTTTTACTGCTTTACTTGTCTGGTGAAGATGGCCATTTAAATGAAAGCATTCAAAGAAATAGATTAGTACCTAATAGCACCAAAACACTTGAAATCTTCTAGTTCAGATGTCAATCTTATTAGCTTTTCAAGTAGCACAAAACCTATTTATTTACAGACTGACACATATAGCTTGTTTTATTCCTTTTCCCTCCCCTAAAAAGAGATACTGTTTACTCAAAATCAGCGCTCTCTCAGTATAAATGCTAAAGAACATTTTGCATCTTCAAACACTACAGACATTCTTTTAAGTGTTGACTGCCATTATTAGCTATTACTTTAAGCTTAAATGGTATTGAATTAAAATAATCTCTTAATGAGAATCCCCTCCTTGCAGGACTTAATAGTTTTAAAGTGAGTTTTGGCAAATAAGAGACTAGGCAACGGTACAAGCCTGGGTCTTATCCAAAGACTATTTAAATCAATGAAGCCATCAGGTTGTTTATAATCCATCATGCCACAGCACGACAACTAACATTTAGTGGAATGTTTGCAGAATATTACGAAGTCTATAAAATATGGATTAAATGTACCTGAGGCACAGCCAGTTTCCTGACAAACAGGAGATGAAAGTTTGGATTTTTTTTTTTTTTTCCCCAGATTGACTCTGCTGATCTGACTTGCTGGAAGCTGCAGAAAATGCCAAGTTCCAAGCAGTAATATTCATTACTGCATACAGTCCAACAAGTCTCTTCAAAATGAACTTCTCCATATGAATTTTTTTTCTTTGAAGGTTGAAGGAGCTTGTTAGATAAATGACAGGTGGAAGCTGTAAAGGGCTCTAGTGACTAACACCCTCCTCTACTCCATGCCAGTGGAAGATGGTCTGCACCTTCCTATTCATACTACTGCCCATCCCTGAATGGTTGGTAAGTGGTTGCGCTTTGCCAAGGAGTGATTTTTGCGCTTTTTCTGAGTTTCGTCATTTGTAAAGACTTCATATTTCTCTGCACATTTCTCTAGAGTTTGTAATTCAGAAGAATAAGCTGCCTTCAGATGCTTAAGGCTCAAATCGAAGTGTGGTCTTAAATACCAGGAGCTGGTATTGTGTGGCCTTTGTTTCTCCTGCAGATGTATGACTGTTGGGCAAAAAAGTACATTGCTTACTTGTACAAAGCCAAAGACATTTTGGGTAATCTTCAAAGTAAATGAAAACAAAACCTATCAACTCCTTCAAGTCCCATGTTCTTTGCGTTTAAGTTCAGAAATAATGTAAAAGTTCAACACATTTCTGGAAAAAAAAAATCCTAAAGGTAGTTTGTTGTCTTTATAGTTTGTCATCAGTGAGGACAGGAAGATCTGAAGTGATCTAGGGAAAAGAAAAAGACAGAATCTTGAGCTTACTGTTTTTGTAGGTAAATCTTAGATCCACCCTTGCTCCTCTCTTCAGTATGTTTCAGGCAGTCTTTGATACAGAAAAGAGTAGTTTTGCCAGATAACATGTAAATTCAGAAAATTATATGGTTTTTGTGGATGGATGGAGATTTGCCGATCTCCTTTTTCTTAGGGGTCTGAAGCAATCATATATTGTGTGAAAACATGAAAACTTTACTCCAGAAGAAAGCAACTGTCCTCTGCAGGAGCCAATAACTACAGGAAAAAAGGTATACTGCAGAATCTGAGCAAAAAATAGCTGCATATATTCTGCTTGTTTTTTTTTGTGTGGGCCCTCAAGCTGTAGAGTGAGTCTCTAGGTGCTACTTTTGGATCCTTTGTTTTGGAACAAAGCATACACTGTGCAATGCAAGTCCTGCATGTTCCCAGGATGCGTTGCTGTTCTGCATCAAGGCCGGGGCTTCTGTTGGAGCCAGAGAACGAGGGAGGACTGACACCCCAAAAGGCCCTAAGTAGTGTAATTCCCCACAGGCAGTGTGAGGGAGGCTGCTGTGGAAAGATGCCTTCCTTATCTTCCTTTCTCACTTGTTTTTTTGCAGAGCAAGTTAATTATATTTGCATGTACAATCACTGTTTACTTCTGTGACAAGACCATAGGGAGTGGTGGTTTTGGCTGGAATAGATGTTGTATTTGTGGGGGAAGGAGGGTGGGATAGTTGGGCAGAGCTGAGATTCCCTTCTTCCTAGTTCCCTGATGTGATGTTAAAGCTTGCTGTGGATTGGCCCTGTGTCCTTTGTAACTTTTCACAGAGATTTCTTGGCTGTTTCAAGGCTAACTTTGATAACTTTGTTTGTGTTTTGTTAATACTCATACTTACTGCCATTTTGCAGCCTTCCTCTACTTCGGCTCAGGCAATTATGTTCTGTCCATTGAAGATTCCCATTGCTGGATCAATAGAAGAAGTTTATTCTTCACTTCCTTCGTAACAGCTATTGTATAGTACTGAAAAATCGCTGTTGTAGCCAGCTGTAATTCAGTAGCAGATGAGCAATCCTGCAGTCTGAAAATCACCCAAACATCTTATGGGATGAAAAGTGATATAATCATTATTAGTAGCTCTATTGCTCCTTTGACATATCCTTTAAGTATTACTTGAGAATTGGAGGGTTATCTGGGCATAAATGTTGCTTCAATCAATTATCTGTACATTTTCCCCATCCCATCTGACGATCGCTTCTGTTGTGAACCACTGGTATCCCACAGGGTCCCCCAATTGAACTTGAGTCTACAGAGTTTTGTATCTGGTACCCTGTTGCTTCCCAGTCATCTAACGGCCCTATGCAGAACTGGGCCTTCAAGGTTAGGATTATTGGTTTCCTTTCTCTCTCTAACAGCTGTTGTGTCATTGCTGTTGTCTCTAGACATTGAGCAAGTTGTCGTCTTACAAGCCTGCTGGCAACATCTGATGTATAAAGTTATGTGCCTGATGACAGAGGAAGTGTTGAAGCAATCCCCTAATTCAGCTGTGATGGTATCAGCTTCTGTCTTTTCTCCCTGAAATCGGAGGTCTTCTCAGGGTCTTGGGTTACAGATTGGAGTGTTTTGTAGTTAAGAGTGTCTGAGTCAAATAATAGGAAAAAATGCTTTTACTGTTGTGTCGTGCTGTGAAACCAAATGTGTGCTTGATTTTTCTATTAGCATGGTGCATTGAGCTGGCACCTATAGTGGTTCTGTCACCTTAAAGAGCTTGGCAGTGTGAGAGTAATCTCACCTTGAGAGCAGGGAAAGATGCCTGTACCACTGCAAAAAGTAAGCGGAAATGTTACTGCGTGGCCACACTGGTGTTTAATACCTGACTTTTAGTGGTTGAAATGTCTGTTCACGTTTTCGGTAGTCACAGTATCCGGGTCCTGTGATTTTAGTGTTTTTAAACATCTCAAAACAGAAATTGAGGAGGTTTTATTGTATTGCACAGCCCCTGGTGGAAACCAACGTGATGCTAGCAAGCATCTAGCTAACAGAAAATGAAAACTGATGGGACAGGTAACTTGTAATGATGATGTTCCAAAGAAAAGCCTAAAGGAATGTGGCGTTTTGGTTGATCTTTTGTGAGGAATGTTAAAGAAATTAACCCTTACTTGGGAAATGGGCAAATGCCATATTGTGGGGAGAGGTAAGGGAAGACTAGGACCAAAACTTGGAAGCCTGAGTGAGGCACACTCTCCACAGCCATTAAAAAAACTGAATTTGTCTTGTATGCGTTTGTGATAATGAACAAAGAATTCTGCAGTCCTTAAATGAGCTGCTACACAGAAAGCATGTTTATAAAGCAATCTCCTTATTGCATCTGCATCACCATAAAGCCTTTTAGCATAGCCTTTTTATAACTCCTGTCTACATATGCATCTCATGCAAACTATTTGCTTTTGCGTATGATAGTGAGAACTATTGAAAACATTAAATGATAAATTATGCAACTTTCTCATTCCCTTTCAGCTGAAATGCTTAATAAACAAAATTCAAACACAGGTTTAATTCACCTATAAAGTACCCGGGCATCTGAATTACAGTTTTAATATGCAGCAGCTGAGTTATGTCCCACTGTTACAATATATTCAGGGAGCGAAGGCTGGACAGGTAAAATCTCCTTATTTTAAGGATTGTGGGGATAACTGATGCAGACAGCCAACAGTCTGTTCCTACTAGGTGGAGAGAATTTATTGGAAGGGCTCAGCATCTTGCTCCTCCTGTCACTAGTGGGTTATTAGCTTGTTCCTCCCCATGCAGAGCTGATCTGTTTGGGTTCAGCCTTGAGCTGACGACAAGTGCTGCCTTCTGGAGAAATGGGCTTGTGATATGAGAGAAGGGTTGTGCCTGCATGTGCTCCTGACCAGGAGGGGACACTCAAGTGAGTTAGCTTGTTCTGTCGTCATTGCAAGCTAGCTAAAAGAGACAAGCTCTGCTGTTGTTTGTGCTGTTGGCCGACATACGAAGTAGCTATACAGAGAGCTGGTGGAATACATGTGAATTTATGTAAGTGTGAAGACTGTCATGGTCTGATATTTATACAGCTTGAACCTGAGAATCTTTCTTCTGAATACTCAAGAGGATACTCATCTGGAATGTAAGCTGGCAACTTGGGCTCCCGAGGATGATAGTTACCTGCCCAAACTATTGGATGTTCTGATCTGAACGACCATGAATGGGTGTGAATTAAGCATATGGTTAATCTCACTGGGTGAATAACAAGATTTCTTTTTTTCCTTGGGGCACCCAGAGAGACAAATGTCTTGCTACTTGCTCAGATTCCCACATCAGCTTCCATGAGTTTTCTGTGCAAGCAGGCATCTCCCTTGTCCTCTGCTTCCTACATTGACTACTTGCTCTCTGACAGACGGAAGACAGAGGCTTATAATATAGCCAACTATCAGATTCTTTTGCCTACAAGTTGTTCTCCAGCCCCTTCAAACTTCTTAGAAAAAGGACTGAGGGTGGAAATCAGAAAGGGCTTCACTCTCTGCTAGTATCAGTGACCATCATGAAGGTCATTATGTGTGTTAGCAGTTCAAAATGAGTCAGGTCGAACACTCCTTTGAACAGACTTCTATGGCTGGCTTGGAAAAAAAACCCCGTGTTTGGATTCTGGCCATAAAGGGAACAGAAACTGGAATGAATCAAGAGTAGAGAAAGAAATCTCATTTGGTAGCTTGTTAACTATCTTTGTTTAATACCTTAATAGCTCTAAAGCCACTTGAGCCTGTCAGATGAAAGACAATATGGAAAAAAGGTATTAATGCACGTTCTGTAGTGTGGAAGAGAGTTACATGGTTAAATCTTGCTCTGAAAAACAGCTTTACTGAAATGTCTGCATTTAGCAATGTCTACTGATGGAATGGAAGATGCAGTATCCAGATTTAATGTTGGATCCATGTTATTCTGTGTAGTATTTGCCTCCTAAAGTAAAAGTCTGGACACACTGCACTTCTCTCATATTTACTAAAGATGAACTCTATCGTTACCAGTTGTTTTCCCAATTAAATTTAACTGTAGACTGGGCTGGATGACTTTGATAAGATGAATTACATCTTGTCCCTAGGACAAGCGAACAAGACACTAACTGAGAAATTTAAAGCTGGAAATAAATAAAATAATTGTACCTAATGGAGAAATTTAAAAGGAGTGCTTTTCATGGTCTTCAAGAAACATTTTCCACTTGCAATGATTTATTTCCACTGCTCACAGAAGCTACATGAATAACTAATATTCTCAGATAAAGCCTCTATTCTATTAAGGAGTCAGCTTTGCAGTAAAGGCAAAGAAGAATATAAAAAGTTGCAAAGACAAGGTAAAGCTATTAGCAGATCTCCATTCCAAAGTGGTTTCCTAGTTGCTGTAAACCATTTCTATCCAGGGAGTAATTTCCTATGTGCTGCCATTAGTGGATAATATTTTCCTTCAAATAATGGGCTATGGATGGTGACTAACCACAAAAGGTAATATTCTCCCTTTTAAAAGCCTGCACAGCACAGTTTAATGGTCTACCATGATGCATTAAAAGATGAAGTAGACTATTTCCAATATGAAAACTCATTTGTTTAGAAAAATCTCTCTCCCTTTCCTACTACCTCTCTCAAAACAGCTGAATGAGAGTTGAGGTTCCCATTAAATTTCAGTTGTCCTGGAGTTCAAAGGTATATTCTATAGTTAGCAAACCTTGGAAGAACATTTTATATGGGGCTTAAAAAAAAAAAAAGAAGAAAATCTGACAAACAAAGCAAGAGCATGTGTGCATATGCCATGAGACCTCTCTGGTCTGCGCAAAGACACACACACAAGACAAACTGGGCTGGGATTAACCAGGCTGCAGCATAGCAGCTTTCTGTTATCTGTCCCTGACAAATTACAGGCTGCTGGCTGGTATTACCACTTCCAGATAGTAGTAATTTATTAGTAAACTGTGCTTGGTTTATTTTTTTTTAACTAAAAGCCTGAACAAGGGTGTGTTTATGTAAGTATGTTGAAATATGAAATGCTTTGAGTACATGTAAGGGTAATAAAAACCTTCCTAGCCTTTCATTTCCTATCAAACATTTACTGCATTGCAGGTCTCTCCAGCTCAGTAGCAGCGTCAGTGTAGCATACCTTTTACGTACTGTGCTTTACAGTGTCATGGTAATGTAGCATTTGAGGCTTTCTTTAAGCCTTTTATATATAAACCTTTTATAGAACTGATTTTGATTAAAAAGAATACAGAAACATTTTCTGATGTTTTCAAGTGTGACAATTTATGGGGGAAAGTAAATGCTCTACGCTTGTATGTTACTGCAGGATTCATTGCTCTGGAGGAAAAGTCCCTCCTTACAACGGAGCTTGCTCCGTGGAACAAGCACAGCAGAAAACACTGAGCTCCCTAACTTTGTTTTAAACGATTTTGTTTTCAAGTGGTTGGATTTTTGTTTTATGAAAAGTGAAACTGCAAAGCAAAGGCTACTGTTTTGCACTGCAATACCATGACACTTTATTTTCTAGAATTGTCTTAAAAAAAACCCCACTTAAATCTCATGTCCTACCATTGAGGCATATACTGGGGGATCATTTTACTCACCATCAAGTAAGAAAAACAAAACCTTCGCAGTTGCAGGAGATAGGTAGTGAGAATACTGCATCTAAAAGACATTTATGTGTAAATTTAAAGAGAAAATGTAACCAGAACACAAGAACATATGAAATTCATTTTTTTAAATGTAGTGAAAATTATTGATTTCATGGATTATCACAAAGCTGCACCTTTGTTAATATCCTATTCCCACCTTCCTTGCTCATTGTAGAACAGATTGGGGAAGTTTCATACCAAATACTCTGAAGTTCACACCGAAATACCTCAGTCAGCAGTTACCAAGACGTTGGTTTATGAATCACCTTAGAAAGAAAAATGTGATGTCATTTCCATTTTTCCATCTCCTTGTGTACTTCTTTTATGTCTCGATAAGCTAAATATTTTCTAGAATATATAGTAAAATAATGCCAGGGGAAATCTAAAATGTTCAGTTACAGTGTCCTTTTAAAATATGTCAGGTCTTTCAGGCAATGTATCAAAAAGGAACACAATGAAGCAGTCATTATTTTATCTCTTCTATTACTCACTTTACAAGAAACAATTAATTAGGCCATAAACAGTGTCTTGACCCATTTTTGGTTTGCTGCTGAAATACCTTCAGTGATCTGACTTTTGAACTTGTCTAATTTAAGTGTGAAGTTCCTACTTGCTGTCGTTTGGTTCACTTCCAAGCATGAGGCAAAGTCTGTGGTAGCAACATTACAGCACAGTGCCTTAGTAAAATACCAAATTTTTGGCATGGCTCCTGAAATAGCTGAAAGACTGTTTCAATGCTTTTGTTACGGTGAAAGACGGAGAAAAAGAGCAAAGCCAAGGGGATTCAGAGGATATGACACTGGGTGTGAGATAACGTGTTCCCCCTCGCATCTCAGCTCTTGAGGTGTCTTTCAAAGTATGTGGAGGCGAAATACGTGCAACAGGGGCTCCTTCTGTTGTGAGGCAGGAGAAAAAACTAGTCAATTAGGTTTCCTACTTGGAAAGATGAGTAATGTATCTACCAAGGAGCTAGTGCAACTTTTTGAACTGCTGGCTCAGTCTCCTGACAGCGTGTCTGCCCGGACCAAGGAGCACATTGGGTTATTGCACACGGAAAGCAGCACCGAGACCGGGTTGCGACAGCAGAGGTGCAGTGGTGCTGACTAGCAAACAAAATATGTACTCAACCCACTGGAGAGTTTAGGCTCTGCTAGCTTCTGCCGAGCTGAGGCCTGAGGTACGGCGTCTGGCGTGGTATACTTAGCTGTTTAAGAAGGAGACAGTAAATGAGACCAGTGGTCTGTTCTGGTCTTGAACATCTCATCAGCAGGTCTCCTGTGTTACCCACTCTAACTTATCAGCAGGATGGTCTAAAAGATGCTGACAGTGGTGGTTTCATTTGCTGAATATGGAAAGTACCATGTGGGTTATAAAATTATGCAAGACGTTTTCAACAACTAACATAGGAACACTGCATTTTAGGTCCTTTACCAGCTGCATCTTGTACCTTTCTTCTATAAACTTACTCCTTAAGACTTTTATGCCTGTTTGTTTGTTTAAACTGTTAAGGGTGGACTCAGACAATAACGAAGGAAAGCAGAAGCAGACCTGTCCTTGCTTTGAGGCACCCACAGCCCTCTTTGGGGTGTCTTGAGGACTGGCATGTAGGAGATTATTCTTCTGTGCAAAACTGTGTTGACTTTACTGGGGCTACCTGGAACACTACACCAGGCTCCAACCACACACAGAAAGCTACCCAGCCTGAGTGTGTGGACAGCTTGTTAGCAGCTGTATTTCTAAGAGATCAGCCACCATGTTCTTTACTTCTCAGAAGTTGTTACCTTTTGCAAGCAGTGCCAGCTTTGCTAGCATAACGTATTGCTGTCGTCTGTATCTGGTGACATCATATTTGTTCCTTTGGTCATGCCTTGTAGCTCTTTGAGTCATAACTACAAATAACAAAATTGTTCCCTTCTACCACACATCACAGGCAAAATTCTCTGTTCCGACTATATTACCCCCCGCAACCTTTATTGCAGGTGGAATCAATTCAACCTTTGCTAGATCTAGAAAGGGTAGATGCCCAGAAGATGAGGTCTGAGAAAAAATAATTTGCATTTCAAATAGATGATTCCAGGATTAAAATCTGGGATAGTTCATTTTTCCTCCAGTTTCAATCATTTCTGCTTTTCAGATACACTTCCTAGCTATTTAAAGTGTAAATCTCACAGATTTTATGTGTCTGTAAATCAAAAACTGCAGAACTCATTTTAGCCTCTTTAAAAAAAAAAAAATCACATCTGGACTAAGGACTTTGTATGCCAAGCTACAGCATCATGCGCATACGGAGATGAGTTAAAATCTTTGAAAAAGGGAGGAGGTTTATAATGGGAATGCTTTTTGGAGTGGAAGTATGAAAGGACACCACTACAATAAATCTAGAGAACAGAGATAAAATAAGATGTTATGATGCTTCCATGCAGCTTGGCAAAAAGCAGTTTTGCATCTGAGTTCAGCTGATTCTGCCCAGAAGAGGCTACTAAAGGTATACTTTTCAAATGCTTGTGTTTCACCATGTCCTTCTTTCATGTTTGTCGGATTTCCCCCCCGCCCCAGTGTGAAGAAAGCCATAAAGTCAACGACCCAAGGGCAGAGCTGTGCTCTAGAGGTGCTTAAGATGGGATATGAGCCCCCTCCAACACTCAGTCCCTCCCCACCTCTGGGTTCACATGAACCAGCTCCAGTCGGGGCTGCTGCGCCACAGCTACCCTGAGCTGGGCGCATTTTGCAGATGTTTGCGGGGTTTGGTTATGATGAAAAGTTACTATGGCATCTCTCCGGTCTTTCGGAGGTCTCTCTAAATACAAAGTGACTCAAAGGGATAAAGAAAGCCGCTCTGCAGTACCGTGTTGGGAAAGTGCTAAGTTGTTTATAGAGGCTTTGTGTCTACTAGAAATGCCCAGGCAGCCCCTACCCCAGGTTTTGGTCTCCATTGTGCCAGCAGAGGAGTGCAAAGTAGCCATGCTGAGACAAAAAAGACCCAGCCTTGAGAGCTCCTGATTAGGAGCATGGCTGTTTTCAGAGGTCCTAATAAAGACTGGAGCCCTGCTGAGTCTGGAGGAGCTTGGCATCTCCTGTGAGTGAGAGTCTAATTTTGTGGTAAATAGGTTTTTTAACCTTTGTGACAGCCTGAAAATGTTCGATTTAAGCTTTCGTACACTGGACTGACCAAAATAGAAGGATTAGAACAGAATGAGAAGCAATATGCCCTGGAAAGTGCAATTATGTGGGAATCCATCTGAAAACAGCTGTCTGCAGGAACAGACCAGAGGAGGTGTTTTTAATACATCACCAGGCAATGGGGGAGATGCACCTGTAGCTCAGCAGTTTGAACCCTGATCACATCAGCACCATGTCACTGTCTTTTTATTTGCTCATTACTCTTCTGCATGAAAAGGATCAACTCGACTAGCAGGAGACATAAGAAGCAGTAAGAAATAATTCTTCAGCCATACTTGCTGAAGGAGATGATACCCAAGGAAAGGGTTGATTAGTTGCTCAACAGAGCAGGAAGGCTGTGGACCAAAAATGTCATCAAAACAGAGTGCCTAAAGCCTTTTGCTTTTAAATTTTCCTTGCAGGTTCAGGTACATATTAATTAAGTTTAGGAAGCTGGAGAATAGTTATCTGAAGTTCAAGCTTTTGAATTTGCTGCTCCTGCTGGGCAGTAGGAAGTTTAGCGCTGAGATGTTTAGAGCACAAAATGATCCTGGAGCCATAGGAAGTTATCTCTGAAAATTCAGGGAATGCGGGTGAGGTTCTGGGACAAGGTCAGGTAGTGTTTCTTTTCATGGAGGAAAAAATTGGTGGAAGAGCTACTGAGGGCAAATTAACTTGAATTCAACTGTATGAAAGCACTGGAGTAGATAAACAGCATGTAAGTACCTACTGGGGAAAAAAAAATCCACAAAACAAACAAAACCCATGAAGTTTATAAGACTTCTGAGTCTGTCTTTATGGCATTCTTGGAAGTATGCTGGGAATTAAGAGCTGCATGAAATTACTGCAAGTTAGATGCAAAACACATTAGATAAGTACTCAGACAATATTTCACCGACAGACTGGAAGTGTATCTGCAGGGATCTGCTCTTGTTCAAGTACAAGTCGATGCTGTCATTAACGTCCTACTTGAGGGACAGGAAATATCCTATTAAAGTTGAAACAAAATGAGGAATGGAGAGCAGCCATGTGAAAGACAGGTTAAATGGTGTTGGCAACATGCAGAAACAGTCTAAATACGAAAAAGAAAATGGCAAAGACAGGATTCCACGCTCAGTGCGATTTTTTACTGCTGCCAAAACCAGGATTAAGAACAACTGACTGGGAACAAGTTCTGCTGAAAAAATCTAAGGCTGTTGTGGACCACAAGCTGAATGTTCTTGGGGCAGGATATGGAACTATTGGGAAAAAAAAAAAAAGAAAAAAAAAGGGAAAATTTTATCCCCTGTTCTACTCATCACTAGAAAGGCCTCAGCTAGTATCATGGTCTTGTTTTGGGTGGACCCATGGAATTTCTTGCCAAAAGATTGTGTGAATGCTAAAAGTTTGCATGACTTAAAAAAAAAAACCTGATAAAATACATGGAAACAAAATGTCTTGTTTGAACAACAGCATTTTATTTAGGAGCTTGAAAAAGTCGTGGGAAAATATTGCTGTGTTTGCTCTGTGCTTAACCCCTTTGCAGATCTGAGCTAAATGAACTTTCAGGCTGCTGCACTGTGTCCATTCTCATGGGCCATGTTCTCACAGTTAACAATGAGGATTAGGTATGGGGATGAAGGGGCATCAGGTTGTACTAGAAGATGTCAATGGCTGCCAGGATCTGCCCGGTCAGTGTTGGAGGGCCTGTGGTGAGAGACGGCTGGGCAAACTGACTTGGTGGAGTTGTATGTTTCCTCTGCCTAGAGTTGTATAATCTTCATGACAGACCTTTGTCAGTGGAAGTCCTTCTCTCCCTCTGTCCAACCTATTTCTTCCTTTCCACATCCCAGGCTCTGCTGATGCTGCCTCTGAACATTGCTGTACTGCAGTAATATTGCTTTTAATTTTGTTCCTGCATATAATTCTGAGGTCATCTGGTAATCCAGGCAGGCATCCAAAGTAGAATTTGGATTTATGTTTTAAAAATCTACCTGACCTGAACAATAGATTACAGTGATTGTGAAGGAGATGTTGTCCTTTCTTGGGTAAGTTCTCATAAAGTTTTATGTGACAGATGAAAAAATAATAAATGGAAGAGAAATAATAAAAGAGGACATTATAGTAACAAAGGAGCAGAGTAATCGAGAAGATTCAGACTCCAGACAAAAGCCAAGGGCAAAAATCCATCTTAGTCTATGAGGTTAGTGCTACTTCTCCAATTTTAATCCTTTTGCTTTGGTGCATTTCACCCCTACACTTTGCAGGGTGTGGAAGCCGAACATTATACTCTGATGGTTTAATAAAGCCTATCATCTTGTTTATTTCAATCATTTCCCTCACTGGGCTGAAAGCTTTAGGGATTTCTTTCACAATAATTCCCCAGATCTCATTCTTGGTCATTACAGTGCAGCTGATAGCCACTAAGCAGATAGTTCTTCCTTTTTATTCTTTGCTTTCCATCTCATAATTCTGTGCTTGTCTGCACGGAACTTCATTTGCATATATTAGCTGTGTTGATATTTAAAATATCTACACTAAGACCCTCTTTATCTGTCTGCATCGTTTCTTATTATTTGCTGTCTCTCCCAATTTAACTTTAAATGCAAACTCAAAATGTTTGTTCCAAATGGTTGTCCAAGTTCTTTGCATAAAATGTTGAGTGTGGGTCTCCTCCTGTTTCCGAATCACCAAATTTTTTTTTCTAGCTGAGAGGTTACTTTTTCCAATTGCACTTCTTCCATGAATATTCTTATAGCTCCAGCTGGTTCCTGCCTCTTGCTCTTCCTTTCCTCACCGTCTGGAGAATGTGGCTCCACAGTGGGGTGTTTGGCAGTGCAGGGTTACTTCTTGTTCCTGTTGACACTCTTGCTCCTCTCCCTGAAAGTGCCCACTTCTTCTTCCCTGCACAGGTCCCCTCACATCAGGATGAGAGCATTGTCTCAGCGTTCACACTCCAACACTGCCATGGGGCGATACATGTCTTCTGGAGAAGGAAAAACCACCTTGATGACTCTGGGTTGAGGATTTTCACGGCGCCGTCACTGCTCCTTATGTTTTCTCTGGAATCACAGGTAGTTTGGTTAGTGACTGAAGGCACCCCGCAGGATGTGGGTTATACCCAGAGGGTAGGTTGGTTGCAGTCAAAGCATGGAGCCTGATTCCAGTTTTTGCTTCTGCTAAAGACTTCTTCCATCATCCCAGGCAAAAAAATTTCTCTGCCCTAGTTTCCACTTGTGTGCAATGGAGACTATGATCTGAAATCCTGTGTTGTTTAGAGCTTGCCAGTGCTGTTGAACCTAACAATCTTCCTAAAAAGTGGTGTCAGAGGCCAGAGCCACAGAGGGTACAGGGTTTCTGCACTAATATCTAGACCTCATGGAAGTGTGTATGGGTCCAACACTTCGGGCAATGGTTATCACCATCTTCTTTCATCTGAGCCAATTAGCTGGAACTGAAACTATACTTTTAGGGTGTGATTGAAAGTCCAGAAAAGTCAAAAGATCATTTCTATTGGCACTACAAGTCTACAGTGGTCTCAAGGGCATAGCGGTGAGCAATCTAAAACTGTTCTTCAAGTTTCTTTAGTATTTTAAAGGTTGAAGGTATTTTTCCTAACTATTTAAGACAGAGTGTTACAGTGGTGGGAAAGTACAAAAATATTCTGCAGTCCTTGGAGATTTAAAAGCAAACGAAGCAGCCTACTGTCCCTGAAGTCCCCATACAAAGCTCTGAAAACACAGGAAACCATAAAATACTATTTTCACTGCTGTTAGCTAGAACATCTGTTTCTTGTGGCTTACACAGAAGGTACACCTCCCCTTTCCCCGAGAAATTGCACCTCTCATAGTCTTTCCCCCTTTGTTTTTAATTGTAAAAGAAAATTATATTCCATCCAGAAGACAAATGTAGTAAGCATGAGAGTTTTGATTTTGGAAGAGCATTACCCTCATTGTAAAAAAACTTTTCCCTAATGTCTAATCTAAATCTGCCTCCTATTTTAAAACCACTACCCCTTGTCTTATTGCAATAGGCCCTGCTAAAGAGTTTCTCCCCATCTTTCCTGTAGGTATTGGAAGGCCGCCATAAGGTCTCCCCAGAGCCTTGTCTTCTCCAGACTGAACAGCCCCAACTCTCTCAGCCTGTCCTCACAGGAGAGGTGCTCCAGCCCTCTGATCATCGCTCCAACAGGTCCACATCCTTCTTGTGTTGGGGACTCCAGAACTGGACTCAGTACTCCAGGTGGGGTCTCATGAGAGCAGAGTGGAGGGGCAGAATCACCTCCCTTGACCTGCTGGCCACGCTCCTTTCGATGCAGACCAGGATGTCATTGGCTTTCTGGGCTGCAAGGCTGCGTTGACAGCTCATGTTGGATTTTTCATCCACCAGCACTCCCAAGTCCTTCTCCTCAGGGCTGTTCTCAATCAATTCTCTCCCCAACCTGCATTTGTGCCTGGGATTGCCCTGACCTGTGTGCAGGACCTTGCACTTGGCCTGGTTGAACTTCATGAGGTTTGCATGGGCCAACCTCTTTAGCCTGTTAAGGTCCCTCTGGATGGTATCTCTGCTCTCCAGCGTGTCGATGGCACCACACAACTTGGTGTCGTCAGTGAATTTGCTGAGGGTGCACTCTATCCCACTGTCCATGTTGCCGACTGGTCCCAATACCGACCCCTGAGGAATGCCACTCTCATTGTTCTCCATTTGGACATTGAGCCACTGACCATACTCTGAGTGTGACCATCCAGCCAATTCCTTACCCACTGAGTGGTCCATCCATCAAATCCATGTCTCTCCAGTTCAGAGACAAGGATGTTGTGTGGAACAGTGTCAAAAGCTTTGCACAAGTCCAGGTAGATGATGTCAGTTGCTTGTCCCTTATTCACCAACTCTGTAATGCTATTGAGAAGGCCATCAAATTAGTCAGGCACAATTTGCCCTTAGTGAAGCCATGTTGGCTGTCACCAATCACCTCCTTATTTTCCATGTGCCTTAGTATCATCTTCAGGAGGATTTGCTCCATGATCTTGTCAGGCACAGAGGTGAGACTGACTGGCCTGTAGGTCCCTAGGTCCTCCTTGTTTCCCTTTTTAAAAAGGGGGATTAATTTACCTTTTTTCTAGTCAGTAGGAACCTCACCAGACTGCCATGACTTCTCAAATATGATGGACAGTGGCTTGGCAACTTCATCTGCCATTTCCCTCAGGGCCCATGGATACATCTTATGGACCTGTGCACCTTCAGGTTTCTTAGATGGTCTCAGACCTGATCTTCTCCTACAGTGGGCAAGCTCTTCATTTTCCCTGTCCTGGCCTTTGCTTTTTGCGACTTGGGCAATGTGGCTAGAGCACTTGCTGGTGAAGACTGACGCAAAAAAGTCATTTAGTACCTCAGCCTTCTCCATATCCCCAGTAACCAAGTTTCCTGTTCCTTCTGGAGAGGGTACACATTTTCCCTGGTCTTCCTTTTATCCCTGATGTACCTATAGAAGCTTTTCTTGTTGCCCTTTACATCCCTGGCCAGATTTAATTCTATCAAGGCTTTAGCCTTCCTAGCCAGGGTGCTCAGACGCTCAGATAATCTCTCTGTATTCCTCCAATGCTATTTGTCCTTGCTTCCACCCTCTGTAGGCTTCCTTTTTGTGTTTAACTTTGCCCAGGAGCTCCTTATTCATCCATGCAGACCTCCTGGCATTTTTGCCTGACTTCCTTTTTGTTGGGATGCATTGCTCCTGAGCTTGGAGGAGATGATCCTTGAACATTAACTGGTTTTCTTGGGCCCCTCTTCCCTCCAGGACTTTATCCCATGGTACTCTGCACAGCATATCCCTGAAGAGGTCAAAGTCTGCTCTCCTGAAGTCCAGCATAGTGAGCTTGTTGCGCACTCTCCTTGCTGTCCTAAGGATCTTGAACTCCACCATTTCATGGTCACTGCAACCAAGGCTGCCCTTGAGCTCCTCCTTCCCCACCAGCCCCTCCTTGTTGGTGAGAACAAGGTTCAGCATACACCCCTCCTCCATCACTTACAGGAGGAAGTTATCATCCACTCATTCCAGGAAGCTCCTGGATTGCCTGTGCCCTACTGTGTTGTCCTTCCAACAGATATCAGGGTGGCTGAAGACCCCATGAGAACCAGGGATTGTGATTGTGAGGCTGCTCCTATCCATCTATAGAGGGCCTCTTCCACTCAGTCTTCCTGGTTAGGTGGCCTGCAGCACTCTTTTCTTGCTTTGGTACCTTGTAGTTTATGGCTTGGGTTTTTTCCTCTCTTCCTTTGTGGTTTGAGCTGTTAAGTTTGTTAGCAAGATTCTGTGACTTGTGGTGCATTAAGAAGACCAGCTGTTATCTGGTTAGGACTTAAATGGCTGTTAAATGATTTGCTAACATTTCAAGGAATTTGGCTTGAAAAAAAAAGATAGCACCCCTTAATGCTGGTACCAGCCAAGTCTTCACTAACTCATTTCGATTAGAAGACTGGCTGACCAAGTCTACTTTCATTTTTTCACTTAATGCAATCTGGATAATGAGAAAAATTGGCATAATGAAAAAGAAAAATTCCTACATAATTATAATGTTAATGTCACTTCTTATGAAGTTTTCTGCCAACAACTTTCTTTTTAGTTTTTTTTTTTCATTGTAATAAATGTGTTATTAAGCTATTCCACTACATGTAATTTCTCATGGAGGTTAATCTATTGTACAACATGTCTGTGCCTGTGAGTGTGTTTAGTTTATTTAACATTTTGCACAGTCCTTTTCTTCTTTTACTAAAGATGTCCACAACCTTCTTAATGTTGTAATTCTGTTTACTTCATTATTATTCCAGTTATAGTTGTGTATTCATGCCTATCTTAAGCTATTGATGAATGTGTCTACATACACACAGATCTTCAGGAAAATACAAATTAATTGCCAAGTGAGGTCTTTGGAAAAGACTTCTGGGAAAGTCTAACACTTTCTCCCCCTCTACTCTGCCCTGCTGAGACCCCACCTGGAGTACTGTGTCCAGTTCTGGAGCCCCCAACACAAGAAGGACATGGACCAGTTGGAGAAGGTCCAGAGGAGGGCCACGAAGATGATAAAAGGGCTGGAGCACCTTTCCTATGAGGACAGGCTGAGAGAGTTGGGGCTGTTCAGCTTGGAGAAGAGGAGGCTCCGGGGAGACCTGATAGCGGTCTTCCAGTACCTCAAGGGGGCCTACAAGAAAGATGGGGAAAGGCTGTTTAGTAGGGCCTGTTGCAATAGGACGAGAGGTAATGGTTTTAAAATAGAAGGGGGTAGATTTAGATTAGAAATTAGGAAAAATTTTTTTACGATGCGAATTATAGAACACTGGAACAGGTTGCCCAGAAAGGTGGTGGAGGTCCCATCCCTGGAAACGTTCAAGGCCAGGCTGGATGAGGCTCTGAGCAACCTGATCTAGTCAGGGGTGTCCCTGCTCCTTGCAGGGGGTTTGGACTAGATGACCTTTGAAGGTCCCTTCCAACCCTAACCATTCTATGATTCTATGATTCTATGATTCTATGATTCATTTTTTGCACTTTTCTCCCGAACATCTAGACTGAGCCATAGCAGAAAATCTGTTGTACCTGGCTTGTCCCACGTCCTTCTTTCATCCTCCAGACATGCTCCAGGTAGGAGAGAGGTGTTTGCAGATTGATGTATTCATCCTGGGGTCTTCTCAAGTAGAGTGGGAAGAAGAGGGGAAGGTGTGCATTATTTCTCCTCCTCTAGTAATGCAGCCCCACAATAGCAATACCACTTCTGCAGCCAAGGTTTCCGAAAGAAAAAGTTAATCCTTTCTGCGTCAAATCATTATAACAGGAAAGACAAAGGTTTGGAAAAACATGTTAAATGGAAAAATATTCTTACAGAAAAGCAGAAAGTCTACTAAAAAGTGCTATCAAGTGTATAAGAAAAACAGAGATTACCAACTTCAGGACTCGTAACTGACATTTGTAATTTGGTTGTCTTGATAAATGTTCCCTCTTCTCTCAGTTTTGCAATTAAATATCAGGTATATATTCATGACAGTTTCTGGCTGTGAAAACTACTTGACAGTTTGCACAAAATACTAGTAATTAACTTTCAGAGACACATCAACCTTTATGTAAGAAGACCCTTTCAATCTATACTGTATCACAGTATTTGACAATTGTCTATCTATTGCTTCAGTTACAATTTGGTGAAGCAGGTCATGTTTCTTGACAATTTAAGTCATAATGTAAAAAATTTCAATTCTTTTTGTTACTGGAACTTGTCTTATTCTAGACATATGGAATTAAATCTGGTTCTTTGTGCTAATGAACTTTGAAAACTACATTGAACTGAATTAATGGAGTATTTGCATTTACATCAGGGAGTTTTGAGGTCTGGGAAACTATTTTGGGTACCTCTGGTCTGTTTTAAATGAGGTCATAGGGAGTCTACAATGGGAGAAGAATGATTATTTCAATGTGCAAACTGAAGCAGCCCTAGATGCTCTGAGTTTGCTGGAGGCTAGATTAACTCAAATGAAAGAGGACTGGATTTCTAGGATTTCAGTAAGACTAATGGAGCTCTGAGTTGTTGCTCAGGTTTTCCTGTGAAATTCAGGAGCTACAGGGAATGTTATAACTATCTGATTAGATGTCTAGAATACTGCAGAAACAGAATTTCCTGATGTATTTTATGCTCAAATCTGGTAACTTCTTGTGCATTTGGAGAACAGGGGACTCTAGCAAAGTTTTCCTAAACTTTTCAAAAGTCTATTTCAAAATCTGAAGATTAAAAATCTAATTTTAAACTCTGAGATGCATCTCTATGAATGATGACCATCTCACAAGAGGCATTAAACCATCTTACCTACTTTGTGATTGTAAGCGGGCACTTTGACACATATTTAATTGTAGAAAACTGCAACAGGCTCCAGTAGCAAGAAGTGACTGCACCTTTATGTGATTTGTGTATCCAGGAGACACAAGTAGAGCAAGTAACAGCAGCGGAGCAAGTCTAGAGTCTTTTAATTGCAATCAGCTTCCTGAAGTGTCCCCTGAAGACAGGTTTTTGGGGAAACAGAACAGTTACTGCATAGGGCTACTCACCCTGACAGGGATGAAATATGTTGGCTAAACTTACGTAATGAAACTTGGCTCTCATGGGTTTTGTGTCAGATAGTGGTTTCTTTGGGGTCCTTCCATTCACTATCAGTTAGTTAGCAGCAGGTTAGAGGTAGATTTCTGTCTCTTACTGAGACGTGGAGAACTGCACTGAAGTGCAGGACCTAGCTGATGGTGCTCTTCCTTCATCTCCTGAGTCATTGTTGTGGTTTTGTTTAGTGAGGGGGGGGGCTAAGGTGGTAGCTTCTGTAGGAAACTGCTAGAAGTCGCTCCCCTTTGTTCAGTGGACTTGACCGGCCCTAGGGCGGACCCGCTGCTGGCCAAGGCCGAGCCAATTGGTAGCAGAATGTCCCGTGATAACGCCTCTGCGATAACATGTTTAAGAAGGGGAAAACAGAAAAAAAACTGAGAGAAGAGAAGATGTGAAGAAGCTGAGTGAAGCCAGAGGTGCAGAGGGGGAGGCGCAGGCCTTGTGGGCCCGGTGGCCAGGTGGCCAACTGGGCCCGACTCAGCCCGGCTGCAAGAAGTGGAGAGGAGATGAGCTGGATGATGTGAAGAGATCCTGAGAGGTGTCTGCCAGCCTGTTGTGAAGAACTTGTTCTTGTGAGAGAAACAGCTGCAGATGCCAAGGTCAGTGAAGAAGGAGGGGGAGGAGTAATGCGGCTCCTGGCCAAGATTCCCCTGCAGCCTGTGGTGACGACCATGGTGGAGCAGGTTGTCCCCCTGCAGCCCATGGAGGTCTACGGAGGAGAAGAGATCCACTTGGAGCCTGTGAAGGACCCCGTGCCGGGGAAGGTGGATGCCTGAAGGCGGCTGTGGTCTGTGGAGGGCCCACTGGGACAGCCGTTCTGGAGGGACTGCACCCTGTGGAAGAGATGACCCACGCCGGAGCAGTTTCACGAAGGACTGTGGCGTATGGGTGGGACCCCACAATGGAGCAGTGGAGGAATGTAAGGAGTTCTTCCCCTGACCATGAAGCAGTGGCATGAAACAATGTTTCATGCCTCTTCCCCATTCCCTCTTCCCCTCTGTGCCGCTCGGGAGGGGAAGGTAGTAGAGATAATGTTAAGCTTGGGAAGAGGGAGGGGTGGATGGAGGTTATCTTCCTCTCTGTCTCATTATCCTGCTGTTTGTAGTAGTAAATGAATAGTTTTCCCCAAGTCGCGTCTGTTTTGCCCGTAATAGTAACTTTAAGGATTTTCTCCCTGTCCTTATCTCAAACCTCGAGCCGTTTTTCCTTGTATTACCTCTCCCTATTCTCTCGGAGGGTGGAGGGAGTGAGAGAGAGACTGTGTAGTCTGGTCCTGATCGGGGCTGAACTACGACAGTCATGAATGTTTAAAGGATACACTCTCCTCTTTTTTTAAACACAAGCTTCATTTTGTTTAGGTCTTCATCATTTAGGTCTTAAGACAGTGACAGCAATATTTGCTATGTGTCCTTTTCCTGTGACTAAGATGTATGCATGTGTGGAAACTTCCCAAAATTGAAAGATAATAGGCAAAAATCTAAACTTTTCTGGGTAAGACATGTCCTCAGAGATCTGAGCAGAGGAAGCTTTAAACTCTTCATCAGGGTTACAAGAGATTCTAATTGAAAGCAAAATCCTCCTTTTTTTGACAAAACAGAGACAGACTAATGAAAAAGACATCTAATTTTAAAAATAGCTTTATTCATTGGATGTGGCTCATGAATCCTATTTGGATGAACTGGGAATCATATAACCAGAGCATGAAATATATATCAGACAAATTGTATAAATTTGTATTGTGTCTTCATGATAGTTCAATAAATCAAAACAAGAATAATGCACGTAAGGTACCCAAGAGTGACTGAGTGAGCCTTCAGACCTTCTACAAGGAATCAACGCATTTCTAGGGGGAAGAGAGTGAACTGAAGGCCTGGACTTGGGATCTATTCCTCACTTTGCCCTGGCATGGTGGATAAGGTGGAGGCAAGGCATTTCTCTGTGAGATGATCCTGCTAATCTTCCTTCTTCTGAACAGAAGATCTCAGTAGGGCCCTGCTGTCTGAGTGGTACCCAGCACAACACAGCCTTTGGTGAGCCGACTAACTCTAAGCATAAAGAGAGAATCAGTGGGTGTTTTTTTTTCTCTTTTCCTCCCCTTCAATATATCTAAGTGAAACCTCCATATTTATTTCCTGTGCTTTTTCCAAGATAGCCACTCTGTCTCTATATCCTCAGTACCTGAATTTCCAGTTTGGGAATTGTAAACTTTAAAATCATCAGTCAAGTTCAAGAAGTTTGCCAACTTCTTTACTTTCTTCTATAACAACAAGACACATGGTTCTGCTTAAAAAACCTATCATCTACTCTCTTCCTGTAACCTATTTGTTAATCATGTTTTGGTGACTGACTTTTGGGCACAATCCCAAGAATTTTTAAGGCAGTCTTTAATAACCATTAATATGTCTGCATACAAAACCAGATGATTATTATTCATGGGTGAGATTACGCAGAATTAAACTTTCCAAAACTGCAACGAACATTCAGCTAGACATGAAAGTAAGCTGAATTTCCATTTGGTTTGCTTCTTGCTGAGCCTTCAAATTATAAAGTGAAGCAAAGCCAAAAGATTAATACAATGAAAACAAAGATTGTGAAATTAAATGACACGATGCAATTTTCTGCCTCATTGGGCTGGCACCAATAATATGCAAAGGAAAGCCTGCTTAGTGTTGGTTAGCTGCTGTATAAATGCGGGACAATCAGTCTCCTTCTCCAGGGAAGGTATTTTCTTGAATCATATAGCCATTGACTCTTCCAATTACCAGAGACCCCATGAACAGCTTGAGGCCTATCTTTTTTTTTTTTCTCTTTTTCTGCTCTGCTTTGCCACATTACTGCTATTAGAGTTTACACAGGTACATGATTTCTCTTTATCTCTAATATTTTAGTGACAGATAAGGAGAACACATTGAACAGAAAAAAGGGAAGCCCTGCAGCCTGCTGCCACCTCCATAATTAAATATTAATATTTCAGAAAATGTTACTTTAGGGAGCCCATAATGGACTGACTGTTAATCACGTCTTTCGGTGTACTTTTACTCTATTACATAGTCAGGCTGCTGTTGGGGTATTACTAGAAATATGACATTGCTTATCACTGTCTGGGGAGAGGCATCATCCTCTAGTCTGCTTCTTTGGATTATTTAGACATTTAAAAAGTAAGTCCTCATTATTTTAAAGATTCAAAGATTTCTGTTACATAGCAATGAACTCAAGGCCTGTTTACTGCCAGCAGGTCTAGTTTGCTTTACTGCTGTGTCTGCAGGACTTGCGTCCTTGGGAGGAAGGATTCATTACTTATGAATACACTGGTGTTCTTGCAGTCAAACTTGGAACCACACTGATGGCTTCATGGCATCCTGCGCTGTGCCCAAGTTACTGGCCCACGGTTGACTTTTCTTATGATGCAATATCTAAAGAATAAAGTCTGAACTGGGGTGCAGGAGGACTAGTTTTGGTCCCAGCTTGAATACTGACATGGTCCATGATTCCAAGTAAGTTTCTTCTGCCGTTGTTTTACCTTCTGTTCTTGTTTGTTTGATAACTTTAAACTCTAAACCCTTGACAGTGGGACATGCCTTGCAACTGGATAATTTGTACAGCACCTCTGGGTGTAATCCCTTTCTGCAGCCCTGATTTTGCAATTTTTCTTGTATGGAATAAAAGAAACACTTAAATTTTTCATGGTCCTTATACCTGCTGGGACAGGATGAAGCATGCATCAATTAACATTATCTTGGTATTCTCTAACTACTGAGTACTGGAATCTTAGTGTACTTAATGCTCTTAATATTCATTCCTGTGTTATTTCATATTTAATTTTCTCTTACTCACATATTTACACGTGGAGGTGCAGCATTTGCCTGAGGATATCAGTAGGCTTTGCAGAGCAGGTCTGGTCAGATAACAGAAGACTCATCAGCTGCAAGTGGGAAATAACCTGAGGAAACGGTACAGGTGCATTAGAAAGAGTGACAACTCACTGATTAGCCAGATGCTTGGATTTGGTAGATTCTTTATGGGGTGTATCTGACTAAGAGCTGCTATTTACTGCAGATGAAGTGGTATTCTACATTATAGCGTATTTATTTTTACATATTACAATATTCTATATTATGGAAGAACCTGAAAATAGTCTTATCCTCCTGTTACTGCACCTTATTGCCTGGATGTGATATTATGACCCTGATGTTTCTTTTGAAAGATTTTAGCAGCCTGACATTTTATAGTGAAATTTCCATTGTCTTTTGTCCACCATGCTCCACTGTATTCAGTAATTTGCACCTCTGGATGTTATATGCTTTTATTAGTGCTTCTTGCACTTTTAGCATGAGTGCTGATAAAGCTCCACAACTTGGTTTGGGTAGTGTACTAAACTGAGGTACGAATTTCCATCCCTCTTCATTTGTCTTGAGTAATATCTACTCGGTTACTCAAATATGTGTTTTCAGCCGTTCCATTGGACTGCAGCTAATACAAACTGCTGCCTGTGTGTGTGAAATACAGTCCTTTGCAAATTTTTGGAATTCCTTGGGTATGTGTTGCAAGCCATTATTCCAAATTAGCTTGCTGTAAATACTATGCCTGTGAATATTACTGTGGTCTGACTCATTGCAGTGCTGTGTAATGTGCTTCTAAGTTGAGTTACTTTGACAAAACGACTGTGATAATCAAGTATCAGCAGGTAGTGGTTCTGGAAATGTTCATATAAATCAGGTACCAATTGCTGCCAAGCCTCTATTAGGTGCATCATGAACTATCATTGCTTCCTTGCTGTTTTTTTCTGATACTTTACGTAAATAAAACAGTCTAGGAGAATTTATGTTACTTGTGAAATCTTTCTGGAAAACTCCTATGCACTTGTTTGCCTTTTGCACAGTGCCACATCTTAGCGTCCTTTACAGATTTTCTTCCAAATATCTGGAGGAAATATTCTCTGGAATCCCTTGGTTGTTTTTATTTTTTTAAACCACTTTCGGACTTGTTCATATCCCACATGCAGAGCCTGAATTATTTTTTAATCCAAATATCTCTGATGGCCATGCTGTGTGCCTGACATCCAGGCCTCGCTGGCTGTATTAAAAAGAAATCAATAGTATCTACATACTGTGCTTCTCTTCCCATCTTCTGTTGACAGATCGTAGGTGTGAGTGAACATCTGTCCCTTCTCTTTTTTATGCCATCATCCTGCTGCATGAGAGGAGGGCTGCTACAGGATTTTCTCTCTTTTTTTTTTTTTTTTGACTTTTAATTCATTTTAGTCATTTGAGTGTGATTGTCATCCTTTGTATTTTGGTGTCTCCTTCACTACCAGTCGCTCTCTTCTATCCCTTGGACCTCATGAAAGTGCTGACATTTCTCCTAATCTTTGTGTAAATACTAGCAGGGAGTCCACAGGCTCAGTGTGGTTCACTTCTCTTGTGGAGGCTGGTGCTTTAAAGCCTTGCAAGTTTTATCCTTTGAGGATTAAATCAGATCACTTCCCCTCTCCTAATCTCATTGCCTTATCTAAGATACAATTTGCTTCTAATGTATAGAAGTGCTTTCCTCCTGATACAGTAATGGAAGTAACATCCTCCGTGCTTCCCCCAGCAGACGAGAGTAGGCTGTGTCTGTTCCTATGCACTGAACCCAGCCTTTGTGGAAGCCTTGCAAGTTACACCTGCAAAGGTGGCTGTAGTACAATTTTCCCCATTTTAGCTGTGTGTGGGTCCCAAGGGCCTTTGAGGATTCAGATTGATGCAGCATGTGTTTGGTTTTTTTTATTACTTGCAGCAATCAAGCCAACACCTTTCCAATTACACTTAATTATGCCTTATGCTGGAGCTGCTCTCCCACTTTGGCCTTAACGCTACTGAAGCAAGTTGCTCTGCATGCACCACTGACACTGCATTCAGTGATAGCTTGAGTTCTTCATTGGCTTAGCAGATGTCCCATGCCCTCCAACATGTCAGTAAATCTCTTAATTTCCTCTGCGTTGAGTTGTCCGTATGTGGATTCCACTGTATAGTGCCAAAATTAATGATTTTTTTTTCAGATTTCTGTCCCATTGATGAATGTTTTTTTTTTCTTTTCCCTGTTCTGTCTATCATAACGAAATTAAGATATTTGACAGTTTTCCTTTAACACTGTATTTCCCTGCTATATGTAGTAAATACTTCCTACGTCCTATTGTTGTCATTCGCATTCATGCAGTTCTTGGGTCTAGAGGCTGACTTGGCTCTTCTTTTCATTCTCTTTCCAGAATACAGTTTACTAATGCCTTTCAAGACATTTTGAGGGTTGGTAGCATTTTTCCTGGATCTATTAAGACGCCTGTTAGCTGTAGGTCCTTATTATCTCTTTCCTTACTCTGTTTCATAACTTTGTGGCCACTTAGCTTTGAAGTGTGAGAGTGTATGGACTAGTTTTGATGGGCTTTGCTCATCTCCAGGTTGCCTTCAGTGTTGCAGGCAGGTGATATTGCCACTTGAATGGAAAACTTACCTCAGAAAGGATAACTAAAACCTTCTGTTTCTGTAGTCAGAAGCCTCTCTGCTTCCCCTTCCTCAAAATGACCCAAGTGAACATCTCTCACAATGGTTGCAAGAACGTATTGTCTTGTACTAGGTCTCCTTTGAGGAGATGCTTCTTTATTACTAACTTTTTATTTACTTAGCAGCAGAGCCTGCTGCTGGGCAGCAGTTCCCATTTCTTCTTATTCTGTCAGACCTTGTGTTGCTATATGGAAAATTATCAGTTTGTGTGGTGGGCACTGCCGTCACTGTCCCAGAGGCAAGGACCTAAAACCAACCATGCAAAACAGTCCCAAGAGCAGAGCAAGCATGGGCATCTCATGCCTCACATGGATATAATGTTAAGTGTTATTTAGACTTCATAAAATCCCTCTGTAAGTTTGTATTAAGTGAGGATCTGGAGCTACTAAAGCCCAAGTAAGTCCAATGCTTAAAAGGCTGAGTTTTTTCTTCTGTTATCTGTCTTAGGGTTTCCTGGACAGCAAAAGACTAAGATTTCCTCATCTACCCAAAAGATAAATACATTTTCCCAGCCTAGAAAATCTTCACATTTACTTTCAACTCCTTACAACTGCTCTTCAGTACTCTTCAATGCTCTTCATTGCATTTCAGAACCTCTGAAATTTGGGTTTTTTTTTGGATAAGCAGATAATTAATTTTGTTAAAGGAGTCGTTGGAATGGGTGGGTACAGAAGAGGCAGGAGGTTTTTTTGTGTTTAAACCTCTGACTTTCTAGCCACTGCAGCCCTGATCAGTTGGATTGCAAGCAAATTTAAAAAAAAAAAATCACTTTTCTTCATAAATTGACACATAATTAAGTGATAAATTGATTTAGTTCCCCAATTAAAATGGCAGGCCTGAAATTTTATGGAGGGTCAGTGGCAAGGCACTGTGCCTGTTTTATGTCATTAGCTTTCCTACAGCTGTGATAAGTAACCAGTTTGGCATGTGTTTTCCATTAGTGACTACAATAAAGGCTTTATACAGACACAGTTTAAAATGACCAGTAAAAGTGACTCACAACCAATGTTGCAATGGTGGACAGGGCTTAGCTCTACAAGGACTAGTCTTGTTAACTTAGTAACTACAAAGTATCTGTTGTAAATCAGGCTACATGGCTCATCTGTAGTTTATGAAAAGGCAGAAGTGCCAACAACTGAGAATCAAGAAAGTTGAGTGAAGAGGTGCCTAAGCTCCTGTAGAAGCTCTAGCACAGATTTTCTAGCATAGGTAGGCAAGCACCCAGCCCTTGAACAGAAAGAAATGCTTCACTCCTCCTTTTGGACGAGCAGTCATGAGACTCTTTTGGAAGGTAGGACACTCAATTGTTTCTTAAAATGATTGGTTTGTTCTTGCTCTCGGATCTACTTCTCTGCATCCAAGATCCCAATGATGAGATCTCTTATTCACTTGGGAGCTGAAATGTGAAATGGTGTGTTAGATCTGCCTAATGGTGTGGGTCTTCCTCTGCTTACTCATCCAAGTCAGAGAGAGTGAGGATTTGAACTTGATCTCCGATATCTGAGCATGCTTACAGGATGTGGCCTCCCAAGAGGGTTTTGGACTCTTCCTGGAGAAGCAATTTTGGTTAGTTCAGTGACAGCATAATAGAAATATTTGTGCATTAGAAATTGTCAGCATCTGACAGTAGGTTGAAGATCTAAGTCTTGGATTAGGTCACCTGAAACTTTAGTGAAGTCACCCAGGTCCATCTGTAGATGTAACCTTTTACCCTGTCTTTCCTCTGCCAACTGCTGTTTCAGACCCTTAAAGACTCTGTCTTTGTGTGCCACTTTGTTGTACTGTGACTGGTTGCCTGCCACTCATTTGTGCACACTCAAATTACCTGTTGAGTGGAGCAAGAACTGTTTTGGGCTCCTGCAATCAGACTTTATTAAGAGGTTAGAGCTGGTATGACTGATTAAGATGTGCTGGCACCAGCTAGCACAGCTGAGTTCTTTGTCTGAAACCAGCTAGGAGCTGCTCTTATTTACTCTTCTATGTGGTTTCTTTTAAATGTCTTCTATTTTCTCTGACTCCCTCTCCCTCAAAATGAACCTAATTCATATATATATAATCTGATACTTTCTTCTGAACCATAATTGTCTCCTTCTATTATTGGCACGTCATTCCTACTGATAGAGGCAATTGTTACTTAAACGAATAACACCCAGGTGGTATCTGGAAGTTTTACATTAATTCCCTGGCAGCTATTTGTTCTAGCTTTTACCTACTTCCATAGTTACAAAGAACATGCATGAAACAGAAATTCTCCGTGATCTTAATACTGTCATCTCAATTCCTTCTGGGAAGGGTGGATCAGTTATTTTCCAAAGTGTGAGCTCCTTGTGTCAGATATACTGGTCAGCTGAGAAGCGTCACTGAAGATTTGTAATGCTCCTTACGTTGTGTCCTGCAAGATGCCACTAAAAGTAAATAAACAAATACATGGAACAAGATGTTTCTACAAAATAGGTTTTGTTTTGTTTTAGTATTATTCCTAACATAGTTTGCTTCATCTATAGCAGATGGTCAGTGCTTATTAACAACCATTTTAGCTATACATATTTAGCTTTGCATTTCAAATGTCTGAACTCACTGTCTTAGTCTGACATCATCATGACTTTTACAAATTTGCTTGCTAGAGGTGAAGGTGGGGAAAAAATTTCCATATGGAGATGTCTTTGTTTTTTCTTTCTGACTGGGAGTGTACGTAGAGGGGAAGCCTGTAAGAATTACAGCTGGATAATAATTTGCCCTGATTAATTCTGTCAGTTAAAGCACCATTATGTCTGTATAGCTGATGCTGATACCTTGCAGTGAGTGTGAGTATGTTGAAGTTGCACATCTTCTAATTCCCTAGTTGAAATGTTTGATTGTACTTTCCTGAAGCTGAAGCAGACCTCAGTAGGTGTCAAACATTTGTGAAAACAACAGAGAAAAGCAGAGAGAAGTTTCTGATTGCAGGAAAGGAGTCAGAGGGATTTAAAAATCATCTTTGTTGTAGCTGGAAAGAAAGAAATAAATAATTTTGGTCCTGTCCATTTTAAGTATAGACATGGCTTTATCTTCAAGGACTGAGGCAGTGTCAATTTATATGCAAAGATGTTCTGCAATTACTCTGAATGTAAATATACTATGGGGCTGCTGACAAACGGTGACACTGGCTTGTGCATATTCTCCCTTTTCATGGCACAACTACAATAATTCTTTTTTTAACATAAAAACCTGTATCATTCTCTTTGCCCAAAGCTTTTTTTTTTTTTTTTTTTTTTTCAAAGAAGGTGAAAGCATAATGAACAGGGCAACCTTGTCCTGAATCCTAATGACTTTCTGAAGAGGTAAACAATGACTCTTAATTAGAAGCTAAAATTTTTAATTAAGATGATTCTTCAGTAATTATCTCAGTTGTCTGCTTCACTGGATTTTAATGAAAAAGATTGATTAAGTGTAAAACCAGTAGCATAATTAAACATTCAGGGTCTACTTTGGTTATTGAGGTGAAGGCAATGTGATTAACTTCAAAGTACATTTTTCAATAAATGGTGTAAAACAGTGAAGCCCACTTCAGGTGCTGTGGTGCCCTGTCCCAACTCCCTCTCTCTTTCCCTGTCTGGCAACATTTCACAAAGCAAATATGTAGGAACATCATTTTTGTGTAATAGAGATATTGAGCAACAGATTATAACGGCCCACTTTTAACTAAGCCTGTCAGAGTGGTTATGAATTCCATACGTCAAGGGGTTTTAGTAAATGAACTGGATTTTATCACACAAGACTTCAAACCCAAGAGTAGATTTGTTTTTTGTTCTTATGAGAACTGTGAAATAATTTGTTCAGCAGTTCCATTTTTACATGCGCTCAAAACGCTCCATAGGACCTGACCATAGAGAGATGCCTTTCTGTGGCTGATATGACTACAAGGATGGTGCCAATCACAAATCTCATTTCTGCTTCCTTTACTCTCACTGAGCAGTGGCTCACTTTATGAAGTGTCAGTGAAACTGTGAGTAAAAGCTTACAGAAGTGCAAAATTTGTTCTGAACAATAAATGGCTGCTGTGCTTTTGATTGTGATTTTATAGTCTTACTAGACCAGGAGAAACTGTATTCAGCATCCTATTGGCTAATCATGATTAAACCTTGTAGCTCGGTGTCACTGTGAGACAAAATGGTGGTATTTTTTTTCTGGAAGTTGTTGCCATTACAGCTAGAAATAAAGTTGTCTGTACTGAGAAACTGACCTTAAGAAAAATCTAAAATCGGACTTTGAAGCATTCAGCTGTAGCTATAATCTCGGTGAGAAAGCAGCAGCTATGGACATGTATGGAAGGAAGTTGGTTTTTGCTTGATGATACAGAATTCAGAATTGCCCTATCTGGAATCTGGGGAGTTTTCCAAAGCCTTTGTTATGTATCAATCTGTTGGGAATCATTCAACAGTACTGTGCTTCTTGCCAGTTACCAGAAGAAGGAAATGTGATAGGAATACCAAAAACTTTTCTATGTACAGTCATTCCAATGAAAGACTGCCTCACATTGATTCATATTCTGGTTTATTTTCTCAGTGTGAAGGCAAAAGATGTTTTTCTACGATTGCACTGGTGCATCAGAGAGCAAGATGTTGAACCATAGGATTAATTCTCCTGTTTTTCCACTGTATCAGCCTACATCAATTATGGCTAATTCTTTTCTCAAGTTCCTCAGCTAACGAAGGAGCCAGCAGACTATATTTCACACTTCCCCTCCACCCCTTAATTGTTGGAATATTTCCCTCTGTGCTAGATAGTCTTAGTTAATCATTAGTCACATTAGCAGAAGGGGTAGCACTTCTTTTTTCTGTTGGTTACCCTGACCATCAGAGTTAATGTGAAATGAGTACGATGAAGGAGGTTTTTTTTTTTTTTTTTTTTTTGAGTTCTTGCACTTAGTCTTCCATGACATACAGTAATATTCCAAGCCATTTCCCCAAGCACATGGTTCTGACTAGACAGGCAACAGCCTGCATAGAAGAAGTTCTCCCTTGTCCCCTCCTTTTTCCACCTTTGAAAATGTCTTTCTAAGGGACTTTTTTTAAATAAAATAAAATAAAATTAGATTCTGTCATCTCTTGAGTGGAGAATACCTGGAAAAAATGTCTGGCTATCTTACCCATATGGAAAGAAAAGGGAATTCCTGCGAAGACAATTCTTTGTTTTAATCACCAGATGATTTAACAAATACATTTACCCTACTTACACGGCTTCCCCTGTTGTAATGGGACCCTTTGTAAGTAATTGCATGCTGCTAACCTCTGCATAAGTGCTCGCTGCTTGGGGAGTGTTGTATTTGAACATACTATATTTACTTCATTTTTCTTTCATATTTGGCTGATCAATAGATCTTCTGTGTTTACTTGTCAAACAAATCTGAAAACACAGAAGACATGGGAAAACCTGCATGTTGCTTCTGGAGAGCAGTACACACCAGGTTTCACTTACCAGTGTCCACCAGCAAGGAAAAAATATCTCAGTGGAGATGTTTCTCTGACAAACAGGTCTGCTTATTGAGGGAGACTCCTCAATAGACCCTGGTAACCCTCAGAGCAGCTGGATGTAGCAGATTATGCAACGCGTTGCCAATGGGTAACATTCCCTTTCCACCATGTCTGGAGCATAGCCAGGCTAATTGTATTACTTTCTCCTATGTAATCCAACCAACTTTTACAGTCCTGAGATATTTTGGGTCATTTTCTCAAAGGCACTTTTTTTTACTTCTTACTTATGGTGACAACATAACAAATGAGTAGAAGTCCAGATTTTTAATGACTGTTGCAACCACTGCCTCTTGGAGAGCTGAGCAGACTGATGTGCTGGTCAGCTTGAGCCTACAAGCACAAGAATCAAATAAAAGACTGGAAAGAAAATAACCCAGTGTTTGGTAATGTAGCTGCTCAAATTTTCCATTGAAGAGTGTGTTGTGTGCTTAAAAAAGGCCAGGGTATACAGTTTTGTGTATACCAAATTAATCAGGATCCGAAATCTGTTGCTGCCCAGCTTCCTAGAACGCATTTGTCACGGTGGTCGTCTGAAATCAATTGAAACGTATCTTTTCCTCCTGCTAACTGACATGATAGATTGGTAATAATCAAACACTATTTGTGCGATGTCAGTCTAGCTTTTCTGTCATGAGTGATTGAATATCCTTTAAATACTGTTGTGGCATTGCTTCTGAATGGAAATCTAATGAGAAAACTTTATAAACGGACTAAAGTAATGTTTCTGGTTCCCAGTTGTGCACTCAGTACAGACACACCTTGCTTTGTCTCTGCACTTAGCAGGAAATCCGTAACAGGCTGCTCCTGCAAGCTGTCAAGCCAAACACAGAGTGCACATGCAGTATTTTAATTAATATGTAGTGATTCGTTTCTGATCAGTCTTAAAATCCTTTCTGTGCAAGCGATTATTGGTAATTCACTAGCTGTAACAAGATCATGTGATAATAAGGCTGATAAAAGAAAGCAATTATTTAAACATCAGCAGCTTAATATCAGTAATGACTATCTCCTCCTTGTTCAGACTTTGTGCAAATGTGTTAATACAGTGTAAATTTAATAATAATTTTCATGGCACTGGAATAGAACATAAACACAAGTAGAGTGTGGGTTTCCCAAGGGAGGGTGATTTTCAGCATTTGGTTCCTCTTACTGCCTCACTCCAGTTGACAGTAAGAAAGAGGTAGTACATGCATATTCATAATTTCCCTAGTCACTATAATTGTTAGTAAGAAGGAATTTTTCTTGCTCAGTCTGGTTGTATCAGCTCATAAGGCTCTGTTGTAAGTTTTGCTATGGGTTCTGGCTCATGGGGAGAAAGTTTGTTTGTGGAGCTTCTCTGCACTGAGGCTTGTCCAGGGCTGCATCCTGTGTATGCAATAGGGAGCAGCTTCAATAATTTTAAGGGCAAGGTACTGTAAGGTTTTCCTTTGAAACCACCCACCCAAGTTAGTCTATTTATGATTGATTTGGGCTCTGGTAAGAACTCTGGTAAGTGCCTGCTCATTTAATAAAAAATGCCCCACAATTTTGCAAGACAAGTGGAGGAATCGCCTTCTCTCTTGGAAGATTTGAAGCCAATTCACATGCACTTAAGCTCTTTGTGCCAGGATCAATGCCTTGCACTAGTGCTACAGAATTTGATGTTGCAAAGTAGATGTAATTGAGAGGTAACTACTTTTCCTTCACGCTAACAGAAATGGGAATTTTCAAATGGTGACTAATGACCTGAATTACTGTGATATTTGGGAACATGGAAGTAGCAAAATGCTATTGTACTGGTTTTGGCTGGGCTAGAGTTAATTTTCTTCATAGTAACTGGTATGGTGCTAGGTTCTGGATTTGTGCTGAAAAGAGTGCTGATAACACAGGGATGCTTTAGTTACTGCTGGGGAGTGCTTACACAGCATAAAGGCCTTTTCTGCTTCTCACATCACCCCACCAGTGAGTGGGCTAGGCGTGCACAAGTAGTTGGGAGGGGACACAGCTGGGACAACTGACCCCAACCGACCAAATGGATATTCCCTGCTGCATGACATTGCTCTTTGCTCAGGAACTGGCTGGACATTGGTTGGCTGTGCATTGTTTGGCTGGTGGTAAGCAATTGATATTTGTAATAATTTTTTTTGCTCTTTTTTTTCCCTTTTCTTTCTTTGTCTTATTTTAATATCTTTATCTCAAGCCATGACTTTTCTACCTTTCACTCTTTTTATTCTCTCCCCTGTTCCACCAGGGAGGAGCAAGCAAGTGCCTGTGTGGGGCTTAGCTGCCTACTGGGGTTAAAGCACAACAGCTGTAAAGAGACAATGTCACAAAATCCCTTTAGATTTTTTTTTTTTCCTTGCCTGCTCCAAATTACAGCCAACCTGACTGGCCTGATTTTGTCACAAAATGCTGTTCACTGAGTCAATAACCATAAGGTCAAGTCTCAGTTACCAAAGGTAGTGAAGTGTGATGAAAGGATGGGAAATAACCCCTCCTTTATTTGCACAATAAATTAAAACTGGAGATACACAGAGTGCATACACCTTGGACCAGAAGACCATGCAGTGAAAGTGTGATAGAGAGCAGAGAAGGGACTGATGGTTGAGGTGCTTTGTGTGAGGGTGCAGAACACCACTCTGAGGCATGATGTTCATCCCCTGTACCTGGGGAATGCAGGCATCCTGCCTGCCCCGTCGGGCATGATGGCTCATGCAGAAGTACCCGTGGTGCTTTTGCAGGCAGGGTGGTTGGTCTTCATACTGGTTTGTAGTCCATGGGGGATGAAGAGAAGGTGACACGGAGTTCAGCTCTGCTTCTACTGACTTGAAGCAGAGCAGGTTAAATGATCTTCAGTCATGCTTTTAGCTGTGGAGCATAATGCTCTCCTTTTTAAAAGGCAAACAGTCAGATGTTCTTCCTCCATTTATCCAGATGTATATTGGCATATATGTAACCATAGCAACTATGGCTGGAAAAACTGAGATCTAGTAGTTTTTAAATTGCCTTTGGAAGAAGTTTAACAATGAAGCTTGAAAGCAGACTATATAGCTCATGCAAAGGTAGATGACAAAAATGAACAGAAATTTTATTGCTAAACTTACTCAAGCAAAAAAAAGTTCTAATAAGAGAAGTAATAGCTTCTCTCACTAAACAGGCACTTTTACAACTCATTAACATTTCAGCTTTACCTCCAGGCAAACAATCTTTTTTTTTTGTGACACAATTGATATCTACTATCGTTTACTCACAGTAACTATTTTTAGATACGAGTTTGTAACTCTGCACATGCTGAGTTAACGTGACCTTGGTTAAAGTGAGTGCTGGCTGCATGGCAGATGGATTTAAACAAGGACTCCTTCAATTGTTCTGTCTGTCCTGCTTTGAACCCCACTGCCTGTGCCTGAACAAGTCTCCGAGTCCACATTTACAAAGCAAGTTACAAATGAGATCCTCTGGTTTTGTGTACCTAACCTAGACTCAGGGAGAGATGTTCAAAGTGACAAACAGCCACACAAGCAGAGGATGTGGACAGGCTTCTGCTACACCTGACAAAATAGCAGGCAGATGCTATTAAGGTAAAGTACCCCTAATAACCTGCAGTTGCTTGCTTTTGGAAATAAATATAAAGTCACTTGGGTGTTTTTGAGAATTCAAGCTGAACTCTACAAAATGCAGAAGTTTATTGCACAGGTAATATTCATAAAAAGCTTCTTGAAAATGAAGTGGTAATAAACCAAGGTGCTATGCATTTCTGTGTCAACAACTTGAGTAGATCTTCGAGATAATGAGTGGATGAATTAAACTTGAAAAAGGTTGAATGTGTGCAATGCATTCCTACTCCTTATTTAGAAGACTTTTTTTTTTTTTTTCCAGGAGAACAAATGAATCTTTACCTATCTCCACGGAGCATCTTTGCACATAAATAAGAAGAATGTAGCTGGTTAAGACTGCTATCTGTTAGGAACTGGGCTTTTAAAAATAAATCAGTGCAGAGGAATGCCACACACATGCATACACTGGAAATGATGCACCTTTAAAGGCCTTGTTAGCTTGACACGCAAGTTCACTACTTTAGTGGGAGCAGGATCTAGGTCTTCAGAAATTCAGTTCTGGGGCCTGATGTTGGTAGGAAGAGGAGCAAACATCAATGGAATGATTATTAAGGCAACGAGGGAGGCCTCCTTGGCGTGCTACCTACTGTATTGGTTTGGGGATCTTGGGATGCTGGATACAGGCAGATGGAAATCTAGTCATCTCTGTTGCATGGCTGAGGAGCTGGAGTGTCCTGGGAGAGGGAAAGGGCTGTGGTAATGGTACAGCTGTTGTGGTTGAAGGGTAGAAAAAAAGGAGGGACTGTAGGGAGAGATAATATGTATCTTTAACTGATGTTAGTGAAAACTAAGCAGGCAAGAGAAACTCCTTCATTAAAATGTAAATTAGGGTTTCAGAAAACAGAAGGCTCAGAAGCGAACCACTGGGTCTGGGGCTGGATAGACTACTGAGTCTGAAAGGAACTTCACAGATTTCAGCTAATCTAATAATCCATCCCTGGGGTCAAGGCTTAGCAGAAGAGGGTGGATTTGTTGGTAAAGGTGTACAGGGAAGATATTTAACTTTTTTCCCTCTCTGGATGAGGAGTTTACATGTTAGTGGCAAGAAGACCATGTTAATCCAAACTTAAATCAACCATAATTTTGACAGTTGTTTGAAGTTTTTTAAGCAGATAGAATTATAGTCAAGATTTTGTAATCAGATATTAAATATATTTATTTTAGCATTTCATGGTGGTTGTAGCTGTGAAGTAAAATTAGCTTTGTGAATAGACTGTCTTAAAATTCTTTTAAATGTGATACAAGTATTTTTAGATAGAATTTTTATTTCTTAGATGACTAATGTTAAAGGCTATTTCCTTCGCTGCATTAAGAAGTAGGATGTGGTAACCAAGTCAATGTTAAGTATTATTTAGGCTTTGATGTCATCAATACTAATGCTATAAAAACATCAATATTGTCAAGTTCATATGGGTAGAATTACTCACAGGGCTAGCTGCTTCCCCCAATAGGCTGTTTCCTGCTAATGTCTCTATTTGATTTCAGTAGATCTCAAAGAGCAAGATGAATTTCTATTGGCAAAAGCATTTTACTGTTTGTCATGAAGGCTCAGATTTACCCCAACTTTTAAAGATGTTTAGCCAAAGTTCTTAATGCAAGATCATAGTCCTCCACAATCCCTTTAAAACTGGCAGTGTTAGAGGCATTTGTGTGGGTGTCAGCTATTTAATTCCAGCCATCTTAAGACCTGCCTCATCTCTGGAATATCCATTTTTATCCATTTGTTGGAGTTAAGTGATGGTTCTCCTCAGATTAGATTGAGTTAAAAGTTAGAACAGTTAGAATAATTGATCTGGTCCTGAATGTATATATTGTCTTACATAGAGAATTAGATACTTCTGCTGGATTTCTGTTGTCAACTTTTTAGTGCATTCAATATTTGTACATTCACTTGAGGTGGTGGCAGGAACATTGGCACACGTTTGCAAGATGATAGAGAAGCCATTGCAAAACCTGAAGCCCGTTATATTCTTTCACAACTCAAGAGCATGGTAGTGCTGAATTTTGTCTATGAAACTGGAATAATTTTATTAAATAAGTGAGTTGTGCCATCAAAAGATATTTTTATGGTAGCCAGAAGGATTGTGCCATGATGGTGATATGAAACTACCTGTTAAAAAAAAAAAAAATCCCCAATTAGATTTAAACGACTCTAAGGTTAGTTGTCTAGTGATGATGATAGGAAGAACATTGCACTCTTTTCTGTAATGACAGTACTATAATGCTTTTTACGTAAAGGAAACAAGCCTAAAATTAGCCTAAGGTAATGAGAGAGATATAGAAAGACTTCAGGGTTTTTATAGGATGCTCTACAGGTACAGAGCAGAAATCATGGCTGGTAGTTAGATTTCATGTACAAGAGTAATTTTAATTATAGTAAAGCACCCAAATGTGAAACATTAAGTTCCTCACTCTGCCTGTTGTGCCGGTCTTGTCCAAGGGCACAGGGGAATTGTGTGGTTAGTACAAACCATATAGTTTGGCACCAAGGTAATTCTCAACAAAATTAATGCAGATGCAGAGGGAGTAGTGCAGTGCTGGGTTGCTGGAGCTGAGCAGCAGCTGCTGTAATTTTGGAGCATAAAATCTTATAGGTCTGGAAAGCAACCGAGATGGTCCCAAAGGAAATGGGAAACCTCCTGGGTTAAACGATATACTTCAGGAGGGAAAGCAGGATGGTAAATCTTTGGTGTACTGTAACTCATCTGTGACGCTTAAGAACTTTATGTGGACACCTTTAGAAATGGATCTGTGTGTTGAATTTTAGATGTTTGTCTTTGACATTTGCCTATTAATATTTATTCCATCAGTTTGCAGAGAGATTAGTTACAATTTCCTGATGTATTGTTCCCCTTTCACTTTTTTGGTTGTTACTCAGGATGACCTACAGTTGTCCTGTTTCACTTCTGTGCTGATCACAGCCCCTTGGGGATGATCTGTTCGTCGCTCCAGTTTGCCCTTCTGGAGCTTCGCTGCCGCTCTCCCCAAACAGCAGAAGAGAGCAGAAAGAGGAGATACAGCAGGAACTGAACTCTCACAGTCTGAGTTGCATGGCAATAGCAGACCACATGCCATTTGCTTAGTGGAAAGCCCTTCTTCATTGGATATTTAAAGAAAAATTCTTCTCTGATGGATAGGAGGAGGTCTATGTTACTGAATGTGACTTTCACCTTTTTTTTTTTTATACAGGACCTTATGGATGCCTAAGTGTGAGAGACTGTGTCGAATGTTTGTCTCAACATTGTCGAAGCGTCAAACCATCACCTAAACAATGGTACATCAGTCAAACCATAGGACTGGAGTCTTCCTGTTTTTTCCTGCAAGATGATTCCCTTATCTTGCAAGCCAGTCAAGCCACAGGACTGGAAGCTTCCTGTTTTTTCCTCCTATTTTCCCACAAACCTGAATGCAGAGCTGATTCTGCAAAATTTAGCCTTACCCCTACGTATGCGCCCAGACCCAGGCCAGAAAAACAGAGGGGCCCAGAGACGGTATTGGGCATGCGTATCACCGCCAGGTGAGGGGTGCGGCCAAGCAAACCCGCTCTTGGAATATGTGACGTGGATAAGACGAACGATAAAAGGACAGAAATGACCAACATCGGACGGAACGTTTCCCCCACCGAGTCGACTGGACTGTCGGGACGCCGCAGCTCCGTGGTGGTAGCTATTGCAACTGAAACTCTTTTCCCTCTTTCCTTTCTTTCTCTCCTTTCTCTTGCATTTGCGAACTTCTTGTCGGGTTAATAAAGTTACCTGGCGCTTGACTCCGTTTTGAGTCTTAATTCTGTTCCCGAGAAATACGAACAAAACCACGCTCCGGTGTGTGTGAGGTTGGTCTAGCCGCCCCTAGCCTCCCAGACTCGTCTGAGGTCGGCTAGAACGCAAGGGGGCCTTCCTCCCACCCGAAATCGGAGCGTGACACTAAGCTGTCTAAGAAACGCTCAGTGCCTGACAAAATATGCCAATAATAAATATACTAGTTGATTTTTGGAGAGAATTGAAAGTAATCTATATTGAAGCTATGAATAAAGAAAAATATGATTACATGATTTCTTAAGGTTAAATTCTGTTCTTTTACTACAGTCTTTCCATTAGTGATGGTAACATTTTGATGTGACTAGTTGTCTCTTTCCTCACAGAGAATCTGTGCTGATATATTTTGAATAATATGAAGTGAATAATAACAGATAGGAAATCAATAGGAACATTTACTTCTATTGTTTGTCAGCTATTGTTTAGGAGGCATAAAAATGACTGTAGTGTTTATACAAAGGCAATTGCTCTCAGACCATTTCCAGTAGTGTCATATTTTCATAAGTGATGCTTACTAATATTTTCTTTTTCGTTCCTCAAGAGAATGAATGAGAGAGAGTAACAATTGATTCATAATTTGGATAACTGAGTGAATAGGCTGAAGTGAGTTGAATGTTGTCAGAATTTATTATTCCAAGGGCTTGTTCCAAAAATCTTTAGTTCTTGAAACAAAAAGGTCCTGAAGTATCAATCCATCAGAGCTGCAAAAGGCTCCTGGCTTTTTCTCTAAGATGAACCAGGTAGCTGAATCCTCTAAATACACTTTACATGCTGGATTTCCAGCAGGCTGTGCTAGCCAAGCAGCAATTTTCAGGGAATATTCTGGCTTCTGAAACATCCAGCTGGGTAGTGGCATTGCTAATGCAAATGTGGGAAATATCATGTTGACTTACAGTGTCATTGCTGGCTGAGTGATGAAAAGTGCCAAACTGATGACCTGTCTAAACAATTAAGACTGTGTGGATGTTTCTTGTGCACATGCCAGAAAGAACTCTTAGCTCTGCTGTAAGCTACATCCCCAGAGATGGTGGGTGGTGGAGGTGCTTACCGTGCCAGACCTTGATTTGGATGGTCACCAGATCACCTTTATCCTAAGAGGGCCATTGGAGAGAGGGTTTTGGGCCAAGTAGCCTGTCACTGGCAGCACATTTGCATGAGGAACCAACGACTGAACCATAAAAAGTAATGGGAAGAATAGCTGTCACTGTGTGATTTAAAATTCCCTAAGCAGAACAGTAGGAGGTAAAGCAAGCCAAGGAAAGCGTTCTTGGAAAGATAACAGAAAGCATGTTGCCACTGAGGTAGAAAAAGCAGCTTTTGAGATAAGTGGAGGTGTTACCAGGCTCAAAGACTTGGATACTGTAAAAGGTGACAACAATAACAACAAAGACAGTGTGATTGTTTCGAATGTAAAGAAACTGAACTGCATGGATTTCTTACATGTAGTATCTTCAGATCTTGATGATCTTAGAGGTCTTTTCCGACCTTAAAGATTCTATGATTCAGGTTCCCAAGACTCCCCAGATATCTAGACAAAAGTTTGGTAGATCTTGCTAATGTGGATTACAAAGCTTCTTATTTTTACATAATTACATACAATTTGAATAAAGCTCCTCTGTTAGAGGGTGGACTATCTGTTTCAACGACGGCTCCACTGGCTTGTTTTATCTCTTCACCAACCATGCTTGTAGAACTGCAATTCCTTCTGAATAATGTTCTTTCTTGAAATTTGGGTGTTAGCATGAAACAACAGCAGGTCTTACAGCTGGATTGCAAGGTTTTAGTATGTTTAAAAGTACATTTATACTATGTTATGTACTTCTGCTATTAATATCCATTGAGAAATCTGGCATACTGCGAGTTGCATAAGACTCTTATAAGACTGATTTATAGACTGAATACATTTGATTAGAGAGCTGGGAAGCTTCTGAATATTTTTGAGATATATGAATACATAAAAATCAGGAGCCTAAACTCTAAATGATGGTGAATTTTAAGAGTGAGCAGATTTTCAAAAGCCCCTCCATAACTTGCCTTGCTAAAGTTATCTCTTTCTATCAGGTATAAGTATATATATATGTTTTTTATCTATAAAGATAACCAGGACTTGCACTGCTTAATCATTTAGGTTCAAATCACAACACTAACCACTGTGGAGGTCTATGATGCAGCCTTGTTATTGGGTAGTTTTCCTTGAGGTTGCACTGGATACTCAAGAATCACCTCCTGTGCCTAGTTGCTGATGGGTAGTTGAGAAGTTAGAACACTTGAACAATTTATTGATTGTTTCCACGATAATCGTTACTTGTAATTACACAGCTGCATGCAACTTACACACTGTAACTTCAGAGGAATGATGCTGTCCTAATACCTTGTAAAATGACTAAAGATAGTGAATGAGCACTTCAAACCACTTGTAAGAATGAAAAAGGCTTACAGGCCCAAGGTCTATTTTCTAGAAAGCTCAGGTGTTAGCAAATGAGTGCAATTACAGTGTTCTTGGAGATATTTTGGATATTGCTTCTGGATGAAAGACAAAGATTATGTCACTAAAACTCCCATAGTCCTTTCCAGGAAGAACATCTACCAAAATTTGTCCCCTCTGTGTTAACTTAAACTTTTTTTTTTTCCTTTTAAGAATAGATTAGATAGCTGAATTTCCAGAGGATTTGGCAATGATTTAGTTTGACTGGCCTCCTTTTCTTGTACTTTCTTTTAAAAACAATTGATTCTCAAGGCTTGCAACACGTTTCCTAGAATAATTTCTCTCCCAATCTCTTTGTTTAACATTTTGTGTTTCACAGCTGACACAGAACTGCATTGCTTTATTCTGTTCCCTCAGTGACTGTAATCACAGAGCAATGATACCACAATTTCTGAAATACAGGCAAACCTTGTCTTAGGATAGAGAATTTCTGAATGGGAAAGAATCAGCTCTGTGATTTACTTTGGTAACTCCCAGCTGTCAGTGCTTGGAGGAGAAAGAGATAGAAACTGAATGGTGTAAACACAATCCTTCTCCCACCCCAAATTCATATTTGTATGATGATAGTGGAAATGGGAGATTTTGCAAGATCATTAAAATCCTGCTCAGCTTCTCATGATACAGAGCTCTTAATATGGTATCATTAGTATCATAGTTAGAGATTTGAGGGGTGACTCCCTTAGGAGTTGAAAAACCAGTGGTGATGACAAGTAATACTCAGACACGAGCCCATGTTCTTCCAGACCCTTTTGGTGAAAGTTCAGTTTCCCTGTTCAGAAACGGCAGAAGATGGTTCCTTTGCTCACAGTCAAGGCTCTTGCCTGTCCTTTGTCTTACACACCCCAGTTAAGGTTATATAGCCTTAAGGTCATTTAGCCAATACTACTAGACTGGTAAGTCATAAAATCATAAAACTTCTTGCACGAATGGCTTGAAGGCTGCTGCTTATGCCAGTTGCCTTCTGTTCAGGCCAGGTGGAGACAAAATCACATGCTGCTTTAACCATAAGTGAAGAGTTGCACTTGCCCTTGCACTCTGTATGGTCAAGATTTGCTTGCAATCTAACCTACAGGCAGTTTTTCGCTGTTTCAGTTGAAGTTAGCTGAAGCTAATGTTTGTCTCCTCTTTCAACTGGCCTGAATGGAGGGCAGCTGGTGTGCTCCAAAATTCAAAAATCAATCTGTTTATACAAATTTCAACCTATAAAATGACTGTAAAGCATTTGAAAATGCTAATGTGTGAAAGCCCGTGCTTTTTGGACAGCTAATTTTAATAGTGGTTAAAAGACTAGAGATGATAGATACGCAGCCAAAGTCAAATCTTTATATCAGTGACATGCAGGAAAATGCCAAAAGTATACTTTGGAGTTGAGTGTAATCAATTTGACACCATTGTGTATGTTTCATGGTGGTTTTTTTTTCCCCCAGATCTAATACAATGCACTAAAAACATGATCCTTCTTAAACGGAAACATAACATAGTCAACTCAGAGTTGTATCAGACTTGGTAATTGAAAGAATCAGGGCTGACAGTTGCTAAGAACAGAAAAAATTGCTTTTCCCTTTCAGGCTCTATAGTAAGTGTACTACTCAGACAGGTAGACAAAAGGGGCAGATTTTTTTTTTCTATATTCCACTGACTGTGATCTACCCAAGCAGGAGTGTTCACTTCCCCCCAATATGTTTCTCAATTTGCTTATAACAGCGATTTGGGTGAATGGTGATGGAGACGTTAATTAGAGGCCAACAGAATTAGCAGATGTGCTTGAAAGATGCTGGCAGCGTTGCTCCCCTCAGCAGGATGCAAAGTGCTTACCCTGCAAGGGGCCGTGGCCGGGAGCCGCTGTGCAAGCATCCGTGTTGCCCCTGGGGCCTATGCTCTGCCGACTACTGATTTTTCTATGGGGCTCAGGAGGGAAAAATGGAGAAATTACACCTGTGATGGTCCCTTTTTCCAGTTACCTTTGAAGAGAGGTAAGTAACCTGTCTAGTCAGGGGCTCTCAGGCTGGAGCTGCGCAGCCTGCTACCCCCTGCAGGAGTGATGTTTATTTCCACCTGTGATGGCAATAAAATGGTGTGTGCAACCTGAATCGCCTAATTACTATCTAGCCTGGGTCAAGAGATGCAACTCTAATTCAAGACAAGACAGTGGATTTACAAAATACTTGGCTTCTCTCAGTGTCCAAAGTCCAGCTCTTCAAACACATTCTTGCTCTGCTTATTAAGACAACACCATTTTCAGCCAGGGAACAGAAACAGCACCATGAGGTGAGGGTGGAAAATTACATACTACTAATAAGGCAAGGTGATTGCAGGAGATGAGACAGACTCGTTTTTGCTAAAACTGATCTTTATTTGCATGAAACAGTGAAGAAACTATGAATGAGCATTATCCCAGATATCAATCAGCTAATAAACTTGAAAAGATACAGAAATTAATCTGCTCATCTCTTATTAATAGTATCATAACCAGGCATAGCGACTTTCCCCCACCTTCCTTTGTGAAGAATATTTACTAATATCAATTTTGACACTTTCCATCTTTGTTCTTTATAGGCCATTTAAAAACTAAAACTTAAATTTGTTCAATTGTGGTGGATTACATGAACAGGTACTCAGAAATACACGGAGAATAAGATTTTATGCCCTGATACATATATGTCATGTAGTTTTCCGAAGACTTGGAACACCTAGAAGGAAACAGAGATCATTAGACAGTGAGGTCTTTAGGTTTACAAAATGCTTGTGGAAGTGCAATATTATCTTTTTTTTCCATAATTATTTGATATTTCCCTTTATTGCTTGTCTGTCAAGAGAAATTGGATCAGATGTCTGTTTTTCTGTTATTTGAATTATTTTATTATCCATCAAAGAGGTGTTTGACAGGGTGGATAAGCAGAAAAATAATGAAATGAGTTAGGAAAGTTTAATAAACATAAATAAAACTTGAAAACAGCAGCTTAAGGTTTTTGATCCTTGGATGACCCTTTGATTGCTTCCATTTTTCACTCCTGTGTGAAAGTATGCATTGCAGCAAGTAAAGTGGAAGAGGGGGTGAGGGGAATAAAAAGTGACATAAATAGAAAAGGAAAACCAGAAAGAGGTAAAAGTGGACTTGGGCACTCGAGTGAAGAAACACCTTTTTGCTGTAAATCGTATTTGGCAAATTTATCTGTTGAAGAACAGATTCTTGGCTGAGTTATTTCCTCCTACATCTGGAAACCTGCTGGTTTTGAAGCAGAATAAAAATCATGGTCCATGGGTGCTCCTTCCCACGTGAGACCTGACGTACCACTCTCCCAGATGGAAGCTGCAGCTGTGGGGGGGGTCTCCAGCTGCTGGGCCCCACAGACACAAGTTGGCTGTATCTTGAGAGGATTTGGCTGCCTAATTAGATTTTAGGGTGTAGAAGTTACCCTTAAGTCAAAGATCCACCGCATTACCTTGGAAAGATAGTATTTATGAGGGGGAACACATCATGAGGCCACACCAAAGAAAATCATGCTAGGAATCTGACAAGGAAGAATGTCAGAGAAAATCAGTAGTGTTACCAGGAAATCCTAGCCAGAGAGACAAGATGTTGGGTGATAGCACATGCAGGAGACACCTTTTTTCCAGCAGCACATTTCTGGGAAGACTTTACTGTAGTGTCTCCTATTCCCATTGAAAACATTCACTTTGTATGTATTATTTTAAGGGTATAAACATGAGTGTATTTCTATAATGGCTGGGATCCTGTTAGTAGCTTTCATAATTTCGTAACTTCCCTTGAACAAGCAAAAACTCTCTTACAAAATTCCTGTTACTTACAACCGTGGCTAGAAACTCAAATCTTATGACATTAAGGTTATTATACAGTCTTCTTGCTTGCCACCTATGGTCTGCATTTCAGATATAGGCTAATGTTTCCACTGCTTACCTGCTAGAAGAAAAGCAGTAAGAGTAAATATCTGTTGATCCTGATGCCTCAGATTTTCCAGGTTGGTTGGCGTAACCCTTGTTGGTGTCTCTTACCACCAACACTCATTGCCTAAGGGACAACTAATGTTTACTTTTCACCAACCTTTTGTTGTTGATTATATTTGCATTTTGGTTGGTGTTTTTTTTTTTTTTTTTTTTTTTTTTCTCCCCAGAAGACTGATCTATCTTTTACTTGTGCAGTTTTACCCCACAAAAACAATTCTTACTTTTGCAGGAATACAGGTGGATTAATGGTTCTGACTGTAACATTTGATAAATTACAATTCAATAGTTACCAGACCAAAGGTGACCTTCAAATAGAAGATGTAAAAGTCTAAGTTTTCTAGCATGATGCTTTTTACAGACTTGAAACCACAGCATTCGCAGGCAAACTCATTTTGCTCCCTCCATCCTCAAGGAAAAGCTGATTTGATATTTTGACAAACAGAGACCACAATCTTCTTTATTAATGGCCGCAAGGTTGTGGTGTGAAAATTTGTCTCAATCTTCAACGCACTGCAAATGTATTCCTGCATGGCAAGCCTGAAATTGTAGTAATTCTGTTTTCTATTATGTTGTAAATTGACCTTCTACAATAAAAAGGCAGCGCAAGAGGACAGCCTGGATAATACTGCACTTGCTCCCTGGATTTCTCAGGGACTTGATGCTTCCCACCTTTGGACCTTGTGAATTTTGCAGCTAATAAAGAAATAATAAATACTTTGTGTAGCTAAAGTTCAGGGTAGTTTAGATCAAAACTAAAAGGGGACTGTGACAAACTGTAGATGAATGTTAAATGAATATAAGACTATTATAATCACTGATGTCTTGAATCCTAAGTTCTATATTAAGGTCTTGATAATGGCTTAGTATTTTATGAGCCTTTGCAGTCTTAGCAGCACCATCTCCTTAATCTTAACTTCGCCTCAAGCCAAAATAAATCTCAATGTTGTAAACTGTATTGTAACATAACTGCCTTGTTCAGGAATGATCATTTTTTCTAAATGTCACTAATGTCTTGCTGTGGCAAAACAAGAAAGGGAATCTTACTCTTTCTCTCGAAATGGCAAATCTGAAACTACTGTAACATTTCTGTGTGAACTGAATCTTTATTTTTGAGCATTTTATCCTCAGGATTTTGAGCTGGTTCTGTTATTTTCATCACTGCATAAGTCACGTTAAAAAGACTAAGAAAACTGACTGCCATCTTCAGCGGCATTCTTTGAACATGCACAGCTTATTTGTTTAAGCACCTGCCATACCCCCAGATGTATTTGAATAAATCGAGACTGGACCTCATGAGTGTCTGTCTGAATGTTTGAAAAAGTACTGCCTTGGTCACGTGGAGGGAGAGAAAGTAGCAAGTCGGGTCTGGACTTTATTCAGCAAGCGTCACAGCTCTGTAGTTTAGTTGCCTGAGTCAAGAAGATGTAAGGCAGTGCCTATGCATAACATGTAGTAGAATGGATTTGTCAGAGGAGCCCTTCTATAGGTGGTGCCTCTCTAATTTTCTTTAGCATTGCATGGCTGCAGTCCTTTTTCACATCCCTTTTTTTTTTTTTTTTTGTACTTTGTTGTTAGATTTCTTGCATTGCCATGCACGTGTTCTGCATCTGTTCTTTGTTTTCAAGATCTTAAAAACTGCGATAGTAGGATGGCACTTGGAAATGCAGACAAACTCCTGCAGATAAACTCTTTCAGATAAACTCCTTCACAGTTAACTGTGATTGAATTGTAATCTCATGCAGCATCCTTTGAGAATGTGTCTTTGGAGTCTGTTTTTTAAAAAATAAGAATTTTATATTCAGCTACTCTCATATTCTGGATGCTTTATTGAGCCAGTAAAATTATAAAGATTGCAATAAAATTACATCTAGCTGTATTGAGTTTCTTCCTGTTTTAACCATACAGACACAAAGAACGTGAACCTGAACAAACATGACAAAAAAAAGAAAATTCCTTCTGAAGCAAACTGTGATGCATTATCACGAGGAGTGACTGGGAGATGGGTTTATAGCACCTGCGCATCTGCAGGTAAGGGTAGCAGTGAAGAAAGGGCACATGTACTTCACCTGGGGTTGCTCCTGAGAAAGCAGGTGCTTGGCTAGTGAGCATGGTAAGCTCGTGGCCTCATGTTCACGGTGTGAGATAGAAAAATTAAAGTGTGTGTCTGCCTGAGCTTGTCCCAACTGTATCTCTGTGCTATGACACTGGTATGCAAAGAAAATGGCATCCAGGGCTATTTTTGCCTCCTTGGAACCCCAGAATGTCTGCATGAGACTCCCATACCATGCACCATTTTATTACTTTGATGACTTGCATGTGCCTGAAGAATGCTGGTGGTCAGTAACAGTAGCAGAGGCTCTGAATGTTTGCCTGTAACAGAGGGACTATTAAGATCAGCTCAGTAAGATGAGATTGCTTTTACCTTCACTTTAGCCATCTAGAAGTTAGGCGGAGAAGGACTTGGGGATACTGGAGGATGAAAAATTGGACATTAGCTGTCAATGTGTGATCACAGCCCAGAAAGGCAATTATACCCTGGGCTACACAAAAATAAGTGCAGAGAGCAGGTCAAGGGAGATGATTCTCCCCCTCTGCTCTGCTGTCGTGAGACCCCACCTGGAGTACTGCGTTAAGGTCTGGGGTCTCCAGACAAGAAGGACATGGACCTGTTAGTGTAGATCCAGAAGAGGACTATGAAAATGATCAGACGGCTGGAACACCCCTCCTCTGAAGAAAGGCCGAGAGTTGAGATTGTTCCGCCTGGGGAAGAGAAGGCTTTCAGAAGACCTTGTTAAGGCCTTTCAGTATATAAAAGGGGCTAATAAGAAAGATGAAGAGAGACTTTTTACCAGGGCTTGTTGCAATAGGACAAGAGGCAATGGTTTTAAACTGAAAGAGGATAAGTTTAGGTTGGATATAAAGAAAAAAACTTTTATGATGAAGGTGGTGAGATACTGAAACAAGTCGCTCAGAGAAGTTGTGGATACCCTATACCAGGTAGTGTTCAAGGTCAGGTTGGATGGGGCTTTGAGCAACCTGATCTAGTAAAAGATGTCCTTCCCCATGGCAAAGGGATTGGACTAGGTGATTTTTAGAGGTCACTTCCAACCCAAACCATTCTGTGAATCTGTGATTCTATTTAATCTTAGGCATCCAGGCTCCCTTCGTAGTGGTGGAGAGAGACACCTCCAGTGGATGATTTGTTGTATCCCATGTTAGTATAATTAAGCCAGATGAGAATAATTGTCCGCTAATGGCACCTGTCACTTTTCATTGCATAGAGGGAACCCTGTTTGGGTAAATGCTTGGTAGTATAATAAGAAACACAACTGACCTTTTTGAGACATCCCAGAGTGCAAGGGCAATCACCTTCATAAAGCATTTGTTATAGGAACATTCAAGTATGGGACCATTCACAGAAAGAAGACATAGTGGCGTGAATTTAGCATAAAATTAGTCTGAACCACTTCACCGTTTTTTAACCCTGGAGGAAGATCTTGCCTCTCATAATAACCTTCCTTGGTATGTGATAAACAAAAGTTGCTGTGATTTCTTTGACTGTTGACCATTGCAATCGAATTAGGATAAACTCTCCTTGCCAACCGCCATTCAAAACCTGAATGGGGACAGTCTGTATTCATCTCTTTTTTTTTTTTTTTTTTTTTTTACTTGAAACTGCATTGCAAATTGCTGGCTTTTATCACCACTTCTCTGAAGATCAAATCTGCTCTCTAAATGCAAGAAAATGTTATTTAATAGTCTCTCTGATGTATATTTCTGTCTCCAGAATCTCTGTAGGCTGATGTTGGTCATCCATGGCAGACATTAGGAGTTTTTTCTGCCACTTATTCTCTTTGCATCAAGGAGCCTGTTAGAATAAATTGCTCCTTTTCTGCTGCCATGTTTTACCATCATTCAACAGTCTTGTGTCAAGGCAAAAGTGCCTATCAGTTTTGTATCATGTATGCTTGTAAAAATTATTAATTAAAAGTGAAAAATTCTTCTGGTGTGATATACTGGAAAAGTTCTTCCCTTCATGGAGGTACTGCTTAGTAAATTTAAAGATGATGTGTACTAATCCAGTTAATTCTGTTAAAGCAATGGTATTATTAAAGGCTATTTATCTGTGCATATTAAAGATAAATAATTCTTTTTTTTTTAATTGTAACAGTAGGATCTTAAGGAACAAAGTTTTAAAAAACAATAAAAATTGGTAGTGCAAAATATTGCCTTGTGGTTCACAGTACAAAAAATTTTTCTTAGGAACACTCAACCTCAGACACTCTACTGAGGATCAAGGGATATTAATTTTATTTTATTGTGATTTTTTTTTTTTTAGTGAAAACTTAAGGGCTTTCAGAGAAGGATCTGGAATTCTGCCACTTTCCTCTACCTTGTCTTTCTAACTAATTTATGGCATAAGAGCTTCTGAGTGTAGAGTGCCATTCAAAACACTTTGTACAGTGTTAGGACAATAAGACTCTGGCCCTTTGTGAGACTTGCTGGAGTTACTGCATTGCTGCTAATAATGCTCTGAAAAAGCATTGTTAAAGCTTAAAGCCCCTGGGGACCTCATGTTAGCGATGCGATGTACATTGCCTGACCAGCTTATCTCTGCAGAGATTCTGATTCATGCTCTCAAGGCAACCAGAAGTCTTGCTGCCTTAGATACTTAAACTGTGTAACTTAAACCAAACTGATTTATGATGATGGAGATAAATCTCTGCTCTGGGGAGCAGTTACTGTCAGGACACTGACCCAGACGGGTCACCGCCTTAACTGGTTGCGACAGCTACTGTACTCCTATCTATCAGGTATTCTTCCCAATCCAATTGCAAAGGGAGCTGTTTCTAAGAAAACCTTGTTTGAAACGTGCCTGGTGGCAGAACTTAATCACTGACGACATAACCAAATACGTTGGTAATAGCTCACAGTGAATAATGCATGTGACAAAATTGGCCACCACCACTGAGTACGGGCAGCTGTCAGGCAGCTCTTGGCTTCTGCTGGGCAAAGCCGCTGGGTGCTGCTTTCTGCGCATTAGCTTCTGTTACGTTACGACTAGAAAACATTCAGCAGTGGCCATTTAAAACCAACTCCCCTAAATACTCTTGTGTGCTTGTGACTGGTCACAAATTTAGAGGAGATATTTCTGTTTCCTGCTCGTCTGTGTGTGGAGAAGGACCTGAAAGAGCAAGAATTGTGAAGCCTGTGGTTTGCCAGTGTGAACACTTGCAAAAGCAAGTGTAAAATGTGCTTTCTGCCAATGCCTGTGCAAATGAAACACAATTGTTACAGTCTTGAACTAAAGTAAATGTCAAAGGAACATAAAAATTCTGTTATTTTTTCCCCCCTGAGCAACACAAAGTGTTCATACTGATTTTTATTTTATCTCTGTCTTGTTTGTCTCTATTTATGTGTCCACTGATAACTTTTGCACATATATTTTTGTCAAGTTTCTCATTTAATTATAGGTTTTGGGAGGAGGATATAATTTGTGTTCTTCTACCATGTGAGGCATCCAACTAATAAATTAGCTACTCCTTAATATTTTTAAATTAGGGAAATTGTTCTTTTTGTCTGTGCTTAATAACTAAATATAATAATTTGGACAACTCTTTCTTTTTTTTTCCCCCCTTACATGTAACACAATGTAACTTTTGCTAAAAGTAATTTGATTTTAAGCAGCTTGAATGTTTTTAAGGATTGAATCACAGTAAGTAAGCTTATTTCTTTTACTGTGGCTATTTTTATGTTAAACAGTCCTTGGCATTTAGTAGAAAATGCAAATCAATATTTCTCTAAGTAATTATTGTATGTATTAGAGTTCTTGCAGTTGCTACCATGAGTTTATAAGGATAGAAACCAGCCATTTTTTGACAGAGTATTATTTATATGTATAGGCCATTAGTATATGAGAGCCTAGGGACAGAAGACACTGGTATTAAATTGGCTGAGAGATAACTGTGCATTATTCCCTGAGAAGTCTTAAATGTTCAAAATAGAATTAAATAATAGTTGGTAAGAGTTTGTTTTTTTTTTTTTTTTCTTCTTTTTAATGGTTGAGTAAGTCAATGGAAGAACAACCCAACGTGAGCCAAAAAATAAAAAAATATCAATAGTTATTGGGAAGACACTGAATTGCAATTTGCATGAGAGTATTTTGAGTAAGAATGATGTTGTGCTTACCCTGTTCTTATGCCCCTCCCTTTGGAGGGAAGCAGTCATAGTAGTCACTGTTGGCCAACACAGGCTGGAGACACCATTTTGTAATTGGTGGACCTGGTGCATCCCCATGCTGAATTGTGTTGCCCTCTGGGCTGGCAGTAGAGCTGGACAACATGATTTACTAAGCGAATAAAGATGTATGCAGAACATAAAAGTCACTGTACCAGTATGGGACAAAAGTCCATCTACTTCAGAATCTGTTCTCCAGGAATGGCCTATGGACAAAGAGGAACAGGGACATATGTATATATGATACCTCCCCTTAATAGTCTCACATATTCCGACTATTTTCTGTTTAGAAAGTTTTTTGATTCAGCTATTTTTTGCCTGTTTAGTTAAGCACCTTCTCAGATCCACATGGTCCTTTGGGGAGTGTTTCCATCTGCTGCAGGAGATGCCCCTTTTGTTTGGGTTCACCTTGGCTCCTACCAGCTCCCTCTGAGATGGCCCCTGGCTCTTGTACAGGGAGAGACATTGAGCAGCCGGTTCCTGCTTGCTCTCTTCATGCCACTCCTGGCTCTGCAGACCTCTGCTGTAAAACAAGTTGTCTCTATTCCAAGCTGAAGAATCCTACGCTAAGCATCAGTTCCTTGTTCCTCACTGTAAAAGCATCTTTTTTGCTGTTTTCAGAGTATTTTTCAATTCAGCTGGACCTTCTCTGAGATGAGGGGATCAGAATAACTTGCAGTATTCAAAGCGTGTGCAAGCCATGGATTTATAAGGTGATCTACATTCTCTTTTGTTCTTTATTCTCTTCCTAGCTATTCTTAATATTTAACTTACTTTTTGTGCTACTACTGAGGATGTCGACAGTGTTTTCATGGAACTGTCTGTCACAGCCTGGAGATCTCACTCCTGAAAGCATCCTTGAGCCCTTCATTATATATGTGAAGTTATGAGATCTATTTTTCCATAGATTCATAGCTTTGTGTTTATCTTTGTTGAATTTCATCTGCCATTTTAGTGCATAGTGCACAGCACTTTGCATAGCCTAATAATAGCAGAAAACTCTCTCACCACACCGTTACCCACTTTCTCATATCATTTATTAATATGCTTAATACCACCACAAATAGTAAGGACAAGAAGGATAAGAAGGACAGAAGTTACCTCTGGACAAGAAAACAAGATCTAGAGCAGCAAAACCAGTTTAGCACCTTTGTGAGTTGTCTTTCTGTACTCAGTGTCTTCTTTGCTATTGAAATCCAAACAAATTAATTTGTTTCTAGAATAGGAGTGAAAAACAAGAAGCAGAAGGTTAGGAAGTAAGAAGAGAGTAGTTTTTCTGCTGCCTGCAGGATGAGAGCAATTCAAAGTAAAAGCTTGCCAACTTCACTTAAGGTTAATAAGATATTTGGATTCAGTCATGGTGGAAGGAAGATGCAAGTCTTGTAATGAAAAGCTATTATTGTAGAAATGAAACAATAATGATACCTTTAAAAGCTTTTAGGCTGAAGAATGAATCCTTCCTCTGATTACTGTCTTTCTTCTGACCTCCAAGGAGAATCAAGCTGAATATTAGTTCAGTAGTATAATATGTTGAGGAAAGAGAAACGTCAGAGTTTAATGTAACATGGTATACTCTCGACAAAACTTTCTGTGTAACATTTTGTGAGTGGACAACAACTGTCACCATTTTAGAGCCAGGGAACGGCACGAACTTTTCCAAACAGGTCCTCCTTTTGTGTCATGGTTTTGGAGACAGGACTTACCTAACTACCTAAAGGTGGGGTTTAATGCTGAAACAAAGGTAGCAGGAGGAGAAGGGTAAGGTAAGGCTGAAACACAATGGGGAAGGAAGAAAGAGGGGCTTTGCTGGAGTTGTGCTCCATGAGCTGAGAGGAACCCGCCTGGGCTACTGTGCACTGAGAGGGAACAAGTTCGGTTGTGTCTCCTGAGAAACATCTCATTTCTGATGCTACAGTGGCACACAGGGATGTAAGTTACAGTTTACATTTGTGAGTCTGAAGTGGGTGGGAGAGGGGGAGAATAATGGCATTCCCAGCCTGGAGATTGAAGGATGTGAGCTTTGCCTTTCCAGCCCCACGGGAACCTGTGCCTCAAGGCACAAAGGCTGGCAAATCAGCCTTAATCATGGAAAACTTCTTAATTAAATGTTTCACCATAGAATTTTTTTTTGCCTGGATTGTAATATACGATAAAACACATACATTTCACTGCATTTGAACATTTAATTTATAATTCTGTATAATGAACGACTATCTAAATAAAAACTTCACGGTTGATGATCAAGCATGAATTAATTGAAATAATCCAGAGCCCTTTCAAAGTCATGTGTTTTACTGCCTAGTTTGAAACAAAATCTGAATTTGAATAGTTTATGTTTTGTCATGTAGCATTTATGTTTCAAATACAATCTCTAGATCTCTGTCCATCATACTATTTTACCAAAGTGACTATATTGCTTTTTTATATTTAGGACAAGTTGCTGGCTTATATCTTATTCCTCAAATTAAGAGATCATTTAATTGTTTTCACAGTGGTCTCTAGACTTTGATTTATCTGCCTTTTAAAAATGACAAGAAGTCATTTGCCCGCCAAGAAAATAGGTAAATATATTGGTGGAAAATCATATGTGGCTGTGTATGTATTTATGCAAAATATGTTGTGGGATTTATTTTTTTGTTGTTTTCTGTTTCTTTTTTTTACTGCCATGACTCATCTGCTTGTGTGTGTGTGCAAGGGCAGGGAAAGAGATGGAGAGAGACTGAGAACTTGACCCTTAAAACATACTGCACATGTGTATTTATGTGTGAGAGGGCCATATCCCACAGGTAGGTACCAGAAACCTCAGTGCCTGTAACTGAGGCAGGGAGATGAAGACAAAGGACTCACTTTACCAGATGTTCTTTATACCTATATGTGTCTCAGACTCGTTGTGCTCTCTTTGTAATCGTCACTTACTGACTTGATTAGTTCAATTTCTTTTGACCGTCTGTGTTAGGGTGGGATGGTCCCACGGGCAGACCGCGGCACTGTACACCTCACATCTGCTCCTCACCACTGGAGCCCCTCCCAGGGCTCATCTCTGTTCTTTCTGAGGCTTAATATTATGAAACAGGTAATTTATTTTCTGAGTTATCACTACCAATCTGGCTCTCCTCCTTAGAGGCTGCAGACAGAAATATCCTCTTTCCTTGGAGCTAGTGAGTGCTGCCTGCAAAGTGAACAGAAAAGCATTGCTTTCGCATGCTTTAGAGACACAAGACTTTGGGGTTTTTTTTTTTTTTTGTCTTACAGGATATGTAGTTGTTATGAAGTCTGTGAATGAGAGTATGGAAATAATTTCAGCATAATATACAAAGTGGTTTATAGAATTATTTTGGTACCTACAAATAAAACAGTGATTGTAAACAGTTATAATAGTACAACGTTTAGAAGTGATTGTTTATACTAGCAGTGGAGAATATTTGTATCTCTACCCAAGTATTTGACTGAGTGGCTCTGTTAGATGTGTGATGGTGTGATGGTTTAGCCTGAACCACCACACAGTTTCTCGCTCACCCTCCCCCTCCCCAGGGGGATGGGGGAGAGAATTGGGAAGGTAGGAGAACTCGTGGGTTGAGATAAAAACAATTTACTAAAATAAAAAGGGAAAACTACAATAATAACAGAATATAAGGATATTAAAAATATACAAAGTGAACAATATGTGTTTTCTCACCACCCGATGTCCCAATGACCGATACAGCCCGTCCCGAGCAGCGATCACGGAAACAAAACCGAGCAGCAAGCAAAAGGGAGCCAGCAAGGTAGGGGGAACGATGCCAGCAAAACGAGCAGGAAAGATGGATGCCAGGAAGGCAGATACCCACCCTCGCCTGCCCCCATGAGCATGACGTTTATGGCATGGAATACTCTCTTTGGCCAGTTTGGATCAATTATGCTGTCTGTCTTTCTCCCAGCTTCCTGCATCTGCAAATTAGTGAGACTTGGAAAGCAGGACGGTGTCCTTGGTCTCATTCACAACAACTGGTATCATCAGGGTGTTTATCAACATTCTTCACACATGAAATCCAAAACATACCAGCTACTGAGAGGAAAAGTTAACTCCATCCCTGCCAAAACCAGGACAGATGGTTAGAAAACACTTTCCTTGGGGAATATTAAACCTGAAGTTGCATTCTAGGACACTCACAGCTCGTGATCTCTCCTCCTTTCTCTTCAGACAAACCTATGCGAGATAGGCATCCACAGCACCCTCTGTCTCTGCGTTCCGCTGTGGGAAACCAACACTAAGAGTCCCATACAGATTGCATATTAAGGAGTTTAGCTACCTAAGCTGCAAGTGACAGTGCTAGTAATAAACCTCGCTAAGATTAATGATGGAAGGCTGGGACAATTTTCTGTGAAACTAAGCCACTTTGTCGGTGATACTAATCATTGTAATTCATTACAGGACAGTTCTAGCAGCACAACAAACACTGTCGCCAAGCTTGCTAATTCCCTGAGCTTGTTTATCCACTTGTTTAAGAAGATTGCATACTTAGTGTTGTTTGTTCATGTTCTTCTTTATCGTCTTCTAGGGTTAGTTTTGATTTTTCATATGTTCTCCAGAGCGAGTGGACATGCTACCTTTTTGCGACTCTTGACATGGCAAAACCTGCTAAGGAGATTGAGTGAAAAATTTTAGAAATGTAAAAGGAACTATGCTGCCTCATAAACAAAGGAGCAATGCTATGAGGTTGGAAATACCTTTTCAGCAATTGAGTAGAGGCAATTATGCTCTGCTTAGATTGCAAAGACAGCATTTGTTGTTTTATTTTCTTTTTTTTTAGAAGTCCAGTGGGATTTTTTTCCTTCTAACAAACATATCTTTTGCAAATGAGTTTATAATAGGTCTGTAAACACTGGAAAATTCACTTCAGCATTGAAAGATAAATAATTGCCTTCTGATAACTACGTAGTGCATTTTTTATAATATAATTCATATTTTCCTCTTCCTTCATTTTTTAAAAAAATATAGATGATACTTGAAATTACGGAAGATTTATAAGATAAAGTATACGAAAAATTAAGTTGCTTCTAATTCCTCTAACTTCTACACATACTAAGATTTTAGGATAACCGCTACGCTGCTTCTTTATTACCACTTCCCCTGCAAATCTCTTTCCATGTCTCCATATCATATCACTATTCATATTTTCTGGTAACAGAAAAAGGATACCAGCAGAAAAAGATCATAATGTGCTAGGAGGATGCTTGTCTACATATATCACTATAGCACCCAGAAAGCCTAAACAGAGTTTGGTAAATACTATTTTTTAAAGTTTTGTATTGACTTCTCAGAATTCAAGAATCTAATTTTGAGTTAATCAAAAGTAAACATAACCAAAATTAGGTTATTTCAAAGTCTTTGAATGAAGTCTGTTTGATCTGAAATTAGCTATTTCGTTTAGAGCTCAATCAATTTATGAAGATAAAAAACACTTAAGGAGTGAAATTTTGAAGCATGAACATTTTGAATAAAACAACCTGTTAGAATACCTTAAAGTGGATATTTGAATTTGAAGTATTCTATATGAATAATATAAACACCTGGGTCACTGAATCTCCTCTTCTCTTCCTCCAGATTTGTGATCCTAAATTCACGTTCTTCCATGTTCTCTGTATTGAAGCTGACTTAAGTTTGCTAGTTGTCTCTTTGTTCTGCCTTCAATCCGGGATCTCTTCAGTTTTGCTAACACAACCACTTCCAAATTGATTCACTCTGGTGTTCTGAGCAGAAACAAACCCAAAACCACTTCCCATGCTATTTTTATGACTATATTTAATCCGGCTTAGGAAACAATACTGTTTACAAGAGATCTCCAGGAGTAGCTGCTCTGCCACAGCTGTGAACTGCAGTTTGATGGTGGTTTGGGGTGGCTAAAAGGAGGAGGGGCACAATAAGGGAGAGGGGAGTCATGGGCTTTTAAAATTAATTTGTTCCCAGGAAAAACACACCATGACTACTTAAATACATGGTTCTGTCACTGAATACATGATAGAGAGAAAAACAGGATTATTATCCCTGCTTTAAACCTGGAGACCTAAGATGTAAAGTAGTCCTGCAAGCATGAGTCGCACAGAGCTCACACCAAGTGTGGGGGTCATCCTATTGCTGAGTCAGGTTTTAAATGACGCAAGACTTTTGGCAGTTTCTCTTTTTTTTTCTTTCAAACACTGTATTTAGTATAACTTTTCAGCATTTTAATAAGAAAAGGTGTTGTAATATACTGCATGAGTGCCTCAAGCTCTGTAAAATCATAAAATACAATTTTTACTTGATGTTTCAGTGCTCTGAAATTAATTATTTGAAATTAATAATTATTTGATATTTTTGTTATTTTAGTGGCCCCTTTAAAAATATTTGATTATCTTAACGTATTTTCTAGTGAAGGAGACCTTTATTACAGACGTTCACCATCCCTTCCTGCTAGCTATTTTCTAGCAATCACAGTATAGGAACTGAAGCCTGAATGAGGCCAACAGTCTGAACCAGTCATCTTTAGCTCACCTTTTCCTTTCTCTGTTGGACAAGCCAAGGGAAGAGCAACTCCCAGTTATACAAGAGTTTTACTCAAAATGGTTTGCTTTGAGCAGAAGGCTGAAGTAGGTGGCTTGTGGAGGTCCCTCTAACTTACATGGTCCTGTGACTCTTCCTTTGTTTTCATGAAACTTGCTAGTTTTCCTGGTCCTACTGGACTTCTTTTTTTTTTTTTCTTTGAAAAATATGTATGAAAAAAAACAAGAAAGAAAAGACGGATAGTAAGAAAACAGAAAAAGAGTGCAATAGTAAAAACCCAAAGCTTCTTTCGTATAACCCAAGTGTGACTAACAGACATGACTGGATTGTATGTCTGTGGTCCTTTGATATTCAGTGAGGAGGTTGACTCAAAGACCCTAAATTAGCTCTTGCTCTGAATTGCTTTCTGGAGGAGTCTGTCCCTCTACATTGACTTTGAAGGCAGCCTGTGAGAGTAGCTGGATAAAGCAAATGATGTGAAAGTTAGCCTCAGTGGATCATAGAATCTTTAAGGTTGGAAAATATCTCCAAGATCATCAAGTCCAACCATCAACCTAACACCACCATGTCCACTAAGTGCTATAAGGATGCTGTAAGTGCTATATATTTAGGATGCTATTTTCCTTTATGGATTGCCTGCAAGCTCTAAGAGAGGGACTTTGTGTATACTTGTGTGGTAACTAACTAGCATGATGGGAGAGGATTCACAGGAGGATCTCTTATCTACTATCATAGTAAATAAATAATGAAGAGGGAATGTCACGTTTGAAGCAAGACATTCAGACTAACAAGAACTATAAATAATATATTGTTTGAGAAGATACAGTGGGATCAGTGATGAACACTATCATTTCAAGCCCAGGTAAAACTCTGTGTAAAATTCTGAAGGGAAACACCAGGAAAAAAATTCAAAGGGTCATGACCAAGCCACTGAATAGGAAAAATAAATGAAAACTTGGAGCAGCAGTTAGGATAACCAGAACTGCTCTCCTTTCTTCAGTTTTTGATCGTGTTAAATTTTGATGTCCAACATCTAGTACTGAGATGCTGGAAGAATAAGGGAAAAGCAAAGCAAATCTGACAAAATCTCATCAAGATATCTGAGCTATGATTTTGCCCTTAAATTATATTTCAACACAGCATGCTGTTCAAATCTTCATAAAGATACAGGCAAAAACTACAGGAAGTGGAGGCCTGTGCTGGCCTCTGCTTTCTCTGCGTAATATACACCCTGGAGAAAGGAAATAACTCACAGCATAATCAAGTTAGATCTATAATTTCTAGGACATTTCATGCTGCCCCTTCAGATAATGTAAGGTTAGTAGATAAATCTAAAAAAGTAAAATGTCATAAGAAGCATCAACCTTGCCTCCTGTAAAAAGGGATCTTGACATAATCCAGAACAAAGATGTATAAGATCATGTCCTTGCTAATAATGTTACCATGTTTTAAGAACAAAGTGTTTTACAGGAGCTTAACTTGGATGACAAGCCACTTGATTTTGTGCAAACTGACAAGAACTTAAACTGTTTCCTCCCCATCCCATGGGTTCAGCAGACAAAAGTCAGGTAGCAATGTCAATGTCTGCTACTTTGAACCAAAGATTTTTTTTGCCATTTCCCCTAATTACTTTGTTTACTGGCAAATAATGTTTCTATCCTGATTCCTATTGCTGTTTATATCTTTACTGAGCTACTAGACAATGGTGCTGAGGTAGGTTTCTTTCCCACTTATAACTGTGTAACTGAGCTTCTCCTAAATATGGCAAGTTGTTATATTTTTGACATGCAGTCGTTCTTCACTATGCCTTTTGGAAAAATGTGCAGTGAACAGAAGTATCTGTAAAAGAAACAGGAAATTAGAAAGGTAAGAGTAATTCCTATCACAAGATAAAACGACCAATGAAACTTATTACAAGGACGGCCACAAATCTTTACAATGCAAGACTACCATTGGAGACTGAATTGCTTCACTGAAAAATGTCCAGTCCTTTAGAATTCTTTTCCACCCTTTTCCATAGTATTTTTGGCAAAAAAACTTATTTTGGTGATTTTTCTTTCTATAGATGTTTTTGTTAGGCAGCCGTTAACAGATAAACCTGGACCTGCACGTCTATTGTATGAACTGAGAGGTGAATTCTGGCCTTCTCAAAGCCACAGCTTGCAAATGAACTAAGCAAGTTATATACAGGCACGGGTATAAATACATGTGTATATACAACTAAGGTAAAAATAGATCCCCAAAGTTTTATCATAATTTTAAACAGCTGCAGTGTTCATTAATTTCAAGACCTAATTTCTACACTTTTCTGTTTGGTTTCAAAATTAGAGACAAGTCCCGTTTTATTCGAAGTTCTTCAGATTTGGATTCTAGTTCTCAAGTTAGGTATGGAGAACACCAGGGTGAGAGTGTTCCACTTCACTGGTGCTCATGGGCTGTATGAATAAGCTTCTAAAATATTGTTTCTGCATGTCATCTAGATGTTATGTGTGGCTCTATAACATGTGAGCTTATAATGGGTTTTGCTTTGACACAATAAGGCATAATTTTCAGTTCCTAACACTTGTGCAGAATTGGTTGCTCTGTAGTCTACTTGCAGGATATGTATGATCTTACACAACAAACGGGACAATTCCTCTCCGAATACAACAGGCCTCGTATTAAGACTAAGCCTCTTTTCCAGGCTTTTACAGAGAACTGCAAGCTTTCAAAAGTACATGTGAAAGTTTGGCAAGGGCTCTGATAAAAATCAGAACCTTTGAAGTTCATCAATTGCCATTTAGAATAATGGGAATAAGGACTATTCTTCCCTTTTAATTAGTATTGGCTGGTGGGTGAAGCACTAAGAGATAAACTGTTTGTTGAAGCTTAAAAGTACACACACAGAAGTCTGAGTCAGTATTGTTACATGAATGCATGAATGAATAACAATGAAACTGTATAATGGAAAGTTTTTTGCTCTCATTTAATTCTAATATGCCATAATGCGAGCTGGTGTGGTATGGGAAGCCTTTTCATATATAATTATACTGTTGAAAGGCCCCCAAAAATAAAAATTGTAAATTCTGAAGGCCACAGAAGGACAGATAAATGAATGGCAAATTCCACTGAGCGTTTTATCAGCTTCCTGCCATTCTCTGAACAGTGCCAGATAAAAACCCCAGCGCTTAAAGGTCTTGTGAACGGCTGTGCATATGCTTGTAAAATGTGTATGAATTATAGAAAGAACATTATAGTCTCCTCAAACTTTCTTTAGTTTTCTCCAAATGCACAAACACATCTAACATTTTCCTATCTGGCCAAGGTGGCTGCATTTAAGACTGAAATTACTGAACTGTCTTTATGAAATTAACTGGCTAATGATCCCTATTATTTGCAAATAGACTTTTAGCTTCTTTCCTGCTGTTTTTCATCTCTCTATTTATTATAGACAGAGCAGGTGGTGAAATGAGCCCTTCACTTTGTTCAACACATCCCACTAGAAGATACTGATCTGAATAGCTTAGGCCTCATCACAGGCACCTGGGCTAAATCTTTTCATGATGACTATTCATCTCACCATTTTTGTTTTTCTTTCTAGAGACCCCTAGCTAAAACAATTCACCTCTTTCAGAATATTAAATTAAGGAAACATGCTATTCTGTGCACTCTACAAAAATTATTATTAGAAAATTCTGTATACTTCAGTGTTTAGGAATACAATATTAAGTGAAGACAAGGAGAAAGACTATATGTACCCTACGACATGAAATATTATTTTGGTAATCCTTTGAAATGAAACAAGCTGAAAAATCCCCCCCCCCCCAAAAAAAAAAAAAATTGTGGAGGTTTGTTAATTTTATAAGCTAATTTTTTCCAAAGATGGAGCATATACCATCCTCTCCTACTGCTAACTGTGGCATGGCCAACACTTGTTGGGAAGAAGTAAGCAAGACCTGCCCTGAAACTGCTTATCTTGGAAGCACTGAAATACTGCAGTGAGAGATACTCTGGCTGGGTGGTGAAGTTAGGGATGTGCCAGGTCTCTTCAGTTGTCCTACCATTGCCCTCAGGTGAAGAAGAGGGAAAGGAGAAAGCAGTGCAACTGGAATGCAGAGCTTAGGAGAGAGAAGGAAAACAAACAGGGCATGAATTTAGGGGAGAAAGAGCAAGGATGGGGAATGATATCAGAAGATCAGGCAGAAATGGGAGATTTGAGCAGAATGGGAATGTCAATGGAGAAGAACTGGATGTAACCAGTAAAGGAAACATTCTCACAGGCCCAAGAACAGAGAGGATTCAGTTAAAGTCTGTCTGTCCCTGAGGCAAGCCTATTCCTTCTTTTTCAAAGTCGTCCTGGATACTTTACAGCAGCTTCCTGGATTGGATTTTGAGATTTTTTTTTTTTTAAACAAGTCTTATTGCTATGGACAAAATTCATTTGCATCTCTCTAACATTTAACAGGCTCATAGGATCATCTGTTGGATCACTCGCAGATTTTTTAATGGTTCTGGAGTCAATATCAATTTACATACTTAGAGTAATTTGCATCCACACTACATTGCTATTCCTACAAATACTTTATATAGTTTTACCAGGTTCATGAACTACTGTAAGAAGAAAAGCAATTCCCCATTTTTGCAACAGTAGCATGAATGTGAACAAAAGCAGCTTCTCTTCATCACAGTTAAAGACATGTTTATGTTGCATCTCATTTTTATCTCTGCTCACATCCTTGAGCAGTTTCTCATGTTGACACATAAGAGGCCTGTTACCTCTGCCTTAATATTAAACTACAAGTTAGGCTTCTCCTTTGCATCAGCCAGTCCCTGATTAAGATGCGTAATGCAGCCTCTGTTGCTCCATCATCACCAAGCACTACTGTCCTTACTTCTGGAGCACCCATAGCTGCTCTGTGTTCTGGTACCACACTTCAGGGATTATGAGGTGGATGTTGAAAGCTCACAGCATGTAAGATCCACCCCTTCCACAGCACCACTGGTTCAAGGGGTTTATTGTATTGTGTACGCAGCTTGCAGAGCAGATAGTCACACGCTTTCAAGCATCTGGGATGATACCATGTACCGCTTTTTTTTTTTTTCTGGGAGAAGGTCAGTAACATACCTCTGCAGTGGCACATTGTAAATCAAAATGGGTTTTCTTAAGTCATCAGTATTTTTCTTCTCACTTATTTTGCTATCAGCTTCACCTAAGAAGTGCGACAGAGACCAAAGTCTTCAGCTGGCTTGCTTCATGTAGGCTAAATTAATTTTCTTCTTTAGCCTGTGGTCAGGCATATAGTGGGTCATACAAACAAGAAAGTGAATCACAGCCTGGGAAGTCAGCTGGCAGCTCTAGCTGAGCGCATTGGGCTTTTTGCCTGCGTGCAGGCACTTAGCTGAACCAGGGCCTGGGGTAGGAGCCTCGGATCTCAGCAGGAGGAACAACTCTGCTTCTGTGCTTGGCTTTTAGCTGTGTTTTAGTGGAAGTTAATTTGATTGTAAGTTAATATTAACACTTCTAAAAACAGATATTAGGGTTTGGGTAGCTCTACTAATGTGTTTTGTAAACTCCATTTGCACCTTGCAAATCTTAGTGGGAGTTCAGTGTTCACTGTGAACAATAAAATATTTGGCTAGCTTGCTCATGAATTTTTGTGCTTTGCCAGAAGCACTTAAAACCAAAACAATGATCCAGAAAAATGCCCCAAAACTGAGGGTTTTTTTTGTTCCTCTTACTTAGTGCTGCTTTCCAGTGGCTCACCAGGTTCCCCCTGGAGAGTGGAGAATAAAAAGGATGGTTCTTATAGCATTTTTCTTGTCCTTAACTGACCTCCAAAATTCTCTTTTTTGATCATCAGCAGTTGAAGCAGATAGATGAGTTCTTAGCTAAATTTTGTTCTGGTTGAGTGCTAATTATAGAGATGCTGTCATCTGAGTCAGATGCTTTGGATGTTTGTGGCTTGCTTAGAGGAAATTTCTAGTTTCACAGTGATACTGTGCAGTTTGTTTCAATTAGGTTTAGATTTGTTCTGGAAACACCTGATTTGTGGCAAGCTTTTCCTTGCATAAGTGTCTGCTGAGATTTTGGAGGGCACAAAAAAGTTCTAATTTCTCATGAGATACCTAAGATATTTTATTTAGCAGGTCTTATGCACACGTGTTTTAGAGCATTCAGAGTAGTATGGAGAAATTGGAAGAATCCGGACTGATTGTGCCAAAATTAGAATCCCTTATCTAATGAGAAATCCTAGAGCTAGACCAAAATTCATAGAATTCATAGATTTTTAAGTATGGTTTTGAGTTGGCCTTGCTAAAATGCAAATTCTCCTTTTAGCATTTTATACTAACTTAAAATTGTGTGCATACATGTTTTTTTCTATTACTTTCATTGCTCTAAAAGCATGGCATGTATTGCCTTTAGAAAAGATTTTTCACTGGTCTGTATAGCACATATATCCATGGAATTAAAAAAGGAATATTGAAATGATTTTAAAATAGAAGGAAGCAGATTCAGACTGGACATAAGGAAAAAATTTTTACAATGAGGGTGGTGAAGCACTGGAACAGGTTGCCCAGAGAGGTGGTTGATTCCCCATCACTGGAAACATTCAAGACCAGGTTGGATGAGGCTCTGAACAACCTGATCTGGTTGGAGATGCCCATGCTCCTTGCAGGGGGGTTGGACTAGATGACCTTTGAAGGTCCCTTCCAACTCAAACTATTCTATGATTCTAAATAAAATTAAAATTTCCTTCACACAGATTTATCAAGGAGAAAAACCCTGGCTAAAATTCTATTATAAAATATTCTTGCAGTTGATGTTTCACTGTATTAACAACAGCAAAAGGTTGTTATGAAACTCATATTTATGTAGATTCTCAAATACAGGCTGACTTTTGTTGCTTATAGTTAACCCAGCAAAAGCTGCAAAATCAAAAGTCAGATGAGTATTTTAGCACTCCCATTTTGTTACTGCTATAAGTGATATATACTGGTTCCTGCTGCAGTTGCTATTTTCAGGTTAAAAGAAATTCATTTTACCTGTAAAAGTTTTCTTGCTTTGGTCTCATCTCCAGGATGAATTATTTTTTTCCAGTTCGAAATAAAAATGTTCTGCAAGAGAATCAAAACAATCACATTTCTTTAATTAAAAGTACTATGCTCACAGCATCTCTGAGACACCCTTGAGCTGAAATGACAGAAAGTTAAAAGCTAAAATTTGCCATGGAAAACTCCACCCTGTATTAATTTCTCAAGCAGATTGTGACAGAGACTTGAAGCTTGTCTGCAGCAAAAAAGATCAACTCAATTAAACAAAACAAATTATTAGACACAGAAATTCAGCAAGGAATATTTCCTTGAAGCAGGAGTGTTAATGAAATCTTTCAACTATTTTTTAATACTAAGCTGACTTTCAAACTCACTCACCTCAGAAGCCTTAGCACACGTTCAAATTCTGGTATCACACTTGGCTTTAGAGACACACCATCTAATGACTGTCTGAGCAGATTTATATCAACCAGGGTGCTGTCCACATACAGACAACTATACTTTAAGACGTGATTCACTTGATTATCTATAAAAGTTGTCTGAAACATTTAACCTTTCATAGCACAGACGGAGTGATGTCTTAATTTGTAGCTTATTTGTAACTTAGTTAAACACTGTTTATGTGTACTCACATTAATCAGTTTCAGCCCAGATCTGATTAGTGTATTAAACAAGGACTCGCTAAATCTGACACGAGTTGTACCAACCGCCACACAGCGCTATCCGTCTCGGTACAAATTGCTTGTGGGTGGCAGCAGCAGAGGAGACAAACCCAGCCATGTCAGTGGTGGTGACCATCCAAATGAAAATCCACGGGCTGTGTGTGGATAGAATAGTTCCCTACCCACTGTCCCTCTCTTTGGGTGCTTTTGAACAGCAGCTGTCACACATTTTGTTCTGTAACCTGCTGTAACCTTTAAGTCCTCACTTTCAAGTTATGTTCGCATCTTACAGATTTGTTCCATACAAAGCCTCTGAGACAGAAAGCCTTTCCTGTCCATCCATGTGTGTACATCCCTAGTGCAGGTTCTCTTCACACCTTTATTCCTGGAATCTCCTTTGACATCTACCTTCTTGCCTTGCTCACTTCCATTCACAGTGTTGCTGCAAAGATAATTTCTCTACTCTGTTAATTTGAAATCAACTCTTTTTGGGTTTCTCAGCTGCCACCTCTTTTCTCTCAGTCAAACACGAGTCACTCCCTGTAATTTTCAAGACCCTTTCTCATCTCTCTCTCACTTCTTGTTTACTACTAAAATGTCAGCTTAAATCCTTGATTAGTTATGATGCCCTGATGAACTGGAGCTGGCCACAGATGTGATTTTGGTGTTCTGAAACATTTTTTTTTTTTACTTTCAAACGTGTATTGCAAGATGCTATTGCAAAATGAATAAGTTTGTATGTGCCTCTCTCTCTCTCTCTCTCTCCCTTTCTTTAATTCAGCAATTACCTCCATGTTCCTGATTTCCTTTCAAACACAAAGTAGCAGACTTGCATTTAAAAAGTATTGGGAGCTGGAATGTTAAAGACTCAAGCACTCTATTCTGAATACATTACATAAAAGAAAATGCATTTTGAGATTTTAAGGGTTATGGAAGTGGAAAAATGTCCATTGTAAAAAATTCATTATTGTTTTCCTTATACCATTGAAAGGCCACAAATTCAAATACTGAGTAAGCTGACACAAGGGAGAGGCTTGCTTTCAGAGCGCTTAATGTCTGGCTGAGGTGTGAAGCGGTCTCAGGTCCTCCTCTTCTTCCCAGCCTGTTATTCCTAGGAGCTGGAGCATGTACCCTTAGAGCTTTTGTGGGCCCAGTGGACAACTGTGATGGGTCATGAAGGGTCTAAGTTTCTCCTCCCTTCTTCACCTCTAGGGAGAGGGAACAATCCAGCCCAAGCATTCACCACTGCACTTACCACTGCATTTACTTTCCAAACCAGCAGGAATGCACTTGTGAATGTACTCTTTTAAAAATTATTTATTCTGCAGAGCTGTCTGCTTTAATTACTGTTTGAGCTTTCTAGAACCACAGGACTGGCTAATTATTTTCATTGCCTCCCTTTGGTTGCTTGTGCTGTATAGATCTGCTGTTTAATGAGTCACTTAGAGGCCAGAAGGCACAATGAATTCCTGAAGTATAGGGTGTCTAGACAAAAAGACACGAGCAAATATTTCCACTGTAAGCAATGAGACAGTGTTTGTTTGTGATAAATTGGTTCTGAATCATTTATTTCTAAGCTTGAGGTGAGCTATACAGTTTTTAGCATAGGCATGAGAAAGGAGGAAAAAGGAATGCAGTGATGGAGGCTGTGATTTCAGCCATTCATTTAAATACAGTTGTTTATAATGCTCTGACTGAGAGCAGAGCTCCACTGTGTCAGATACTGCAAGCATATAACAAGAGCAAGTTACTGCAGTTTGACTTCTAAGAGGTCAGTAATGGTAAAGTCAACATTTATTCTTTGGCAAAAATCATACATGTATGCACTATCCTCACATAATTGTACTTGACATAGGTTTTTTTTTAATTGGTCGTAGTTTTTATTAAATGTTTACATTACAAGCTGCTGAATACCACTTTTCATTACAAATACAGTCAACACAATTATCCATACAGGATTTACTTGGTTTGTGAATTAACTGTTGTCGCACACGGGGCAACATGCCGGCTAGCTGTGCATGGAGCCAGCCATAGCCTAGGGGTTTTTATTTTAAACTCGCGCATGATGCTGCATTAAGGGGGCCACGCTGTGTAGAGGGCTGGCTGAGGAGCAGAGCAAGGGTTGTTGTGTTGGGGGCTGCAGGTACGGGTGGCCAACAGGCTCCTGATGTGACAGCAGGCTCTGGCGGCAGCCCTTTCCCAGCTCGCCCACCGAGCCGGTGACTGCATGCACTGAGCAAGCTCACTGAGGATAACACATGGGCTGCTGAATCATTCCCCTACCTCACAACTCTGCAAGCACTTTATATAGATAAACTACAGAGGTTGTCAGCATAAGAAGAAGCAATCAGCCATAACTGCATTGCTGCTAATAAATTCTACTGGACATGAGAGACCCTGAGCTGTTGCTGCACTGTATTCTTCAGAGCTTCCCTTGAACCTACAACTTCTACCTTTTTCTCAATTTCCCAGAATATTCCAACCATCTGTCCTCTCTGATAATGTAGGGTATACTACAGGTCTAAATAGAAAATAGTTTTCTTATTCTGTGGAAAATTTCCCTCCTGCTTCTGTCTCATAGATTGATTTTTTTGAAAGGTTGACCAAAAATTATTCCTGTGTTTCACAGAGTTGGATTAGGGGAAAATTGCATCTTATATTGATACCGAACACTTTCCTGATTGTGTATCTTTGAAAAAAGTCCTTAGAACAGGTCACTGCTGGCACTGATTGAAGAAATTTGATGAAATGGTGATGACACGGTTGGAGATAAAATGATGGTGTGTTTCAAGGTTTTGGGTAGAAACAGAAGAGAGGAATTGAAATGTCAGACCTGTGCATTGTACACAGGACTGCGTATTTTATGTAAGTACTACAGAAAAAGAGAAGTATCTCTAGGTACTGAGTCCTATACCGAGTGAGCAATACACCTTTAAAGAAGAAGAAACACATGAATAAGAGAAACAGTTTCATATCCTCCCATCATTCATGGATATTTTACCCATATCTGGTACCAGACCTTGTTTTCTGAAGTGTGTTTCTCCTCTGGTAGTTAAAACCATCTCTTTTATCATATGTCATGAAATGATAGCTTATTTTCTTGCCTCTAAGCTATCACATACACTTAGAAAGAAACTCATCAATATAAATGTTTGTGTCTATCTGATTGGTTTCTCATGTTTAAAAAGGAGGAAAAGGGAGATTGATTGCAGAGGCCATAAAAGTAATGATGCGTTTAATGAAAACATACATTTTATAGGCAAAACACGCTTAAAAATTACTTGAAGCTGCTGCATGTGAGTTAATGAAATTAAGTGACCTTCAAAATTTTTCTAATTTGACCTTGGGTTATGCCTTTGAGCCTTCAGCCAGTTTTACATTTATTTGCACACATGGCATTTATTTTTGTGTATTTGGTCTTTCTTGAGAACTCCTTTCAGCTCTCCCCATCAAATATTGTAGCTACAGAGCTACACTGCAATGGTTACATAGCCATGAATCTGTCTGGAGGAGACAGTGCCCTGTAAATTGTCTGTTTTCATACCAAAACCAACCTATGACTGGGTCCAAACCACAACGTGGTTGCATGGTTGAGCTTCCTACGCAAAGTGATGTCAGGAAGTCTATATGTAGGCAAGTAATATGGCATAATCACCTCCTGTTTAGCTGAACAACATTTTGATTGAGATTACATCCAGTGTCAGGCTAGTTCATGCCTCTGAAGTGGTGCTCGTTCATGGAAAGTGTTAGAAGGCCATAAAGTGCAGTCTATGGTCATACCTACATTGAATCTGTGGTTGTGCTGATGGCTTCCATCTTAATGAGCAGTCTCATGTCAAGATGGTACTGAAGGGTTCATGTCCACTTTGCTCAAAACTGTTCTTCCCTGCAATGAATGGGTCATCTCAATGTTGCCCAGCATTTGGACTCTGGTCATGCAGCCCTTTGGGCTTTAAGATGTAGTAGTAGTAGTAGTAGTAGTAGTAGCAATTATTAATTATCATTAATAATATTATTTATTCATTAAGTATGAATTAATAAATAATAATTGTTATTTTTTGTTGTTTTCAATTGTAAGTAAGTTGTGAGAAGGCTGTGTCGCAGCATGCCAGAACAGTGTTTCTGTAGTATGATTTCCCAGACACAAACTGTGCACCCTCAGCTGTGGTAAAAGGAGAGTGGGGAAGTTTGTGACCAGGATTAGACAGAGCTGGGAGGCAATGTGTGCACACTCTATAGAAATTAGTCCCTAGAAAGAACTATCTCCTGAACCTCATCTGGATTTCCTCCCCAAGGAATCTAGAGCCCAAGGGTGAGGTAGCACATGCATAATGCTAATAAGCAGGACACAATCTTCCTCTGCCAGTAAAAATGGCTGTGACTGCATGCATTGCCTCTCAAGCAGGAAGGATGTTGTTTGAGATGTGGTGATAGGACAGATCACCTCTCTGCCGTTGCTCTCTGCTTCACTGGTGTCTGCCGCCCATCCATCCGAAGAGCTTCCTCATTCATTTGCACTTTAAAACACTCACATGCATATTTGAAAAGCAAACTAAATTTACAAGCAGCTGAAAACTTTCCAGATCATGTTGTTTTCATGCTTTTCATACAGATTTCCTGCATCAGTGTGATGCAGCACATTTCTAAGATGACTCTGGAAACTCATCAGAGCTACATCCCTTTCATGAGGAAAATAACATAAAGTTTCTATATAATTTTGTGTCAGCTACAGAACTGAACACTTGGCTTTTAGTATCTTGTCTGAGTAGCTGGAAGGACATTAGAGAAAAAATCCCTACTGTTATAAGAAGGGAGAAGTCTTAGCCAAAGATTCAGTTAGCTCATACCTCACCCACCATCACTTTGGGAAGGTGAATTTGGCTATTTAAGGCTCCATATGAGGAAAGGCTACAGTTATCCTGAAACCTCAGCACAGCTGCAGGTACGTGGGAGCGGAGGTAGCCTGCACTTTCCTCTGACCATGGCAATACCCCCAAATACCAGACAGATACCACAGTGTATTTGCTACAACAGGGGATCTGGCTGGGAACAGCAAAGAAATAGCTCAGTCAGTCGCCCCTCTCACCTACAAAGGATCTGGAATGGGAGATGGCAATGGTATCGTTCACTTCTGTCTACCCCTTATGGCCTGCTGTGGCAAAAAGTTTGTGTGCAGCTCTGTGAAGCTCTGTACCTGACTCTCTGGTAGGTACCACCTCATCTCTGAGCTCCCAAATGGGGAAGAAGCATGCCATAAAAACTATGAGAATCTGAATCCAGTTTGCTGGTCACAGAAACCATGAACAGGCAACTAACGGGAAGTGTAAGACTGAAGCACATGCCTGGCAATCCTTCCTTATTGTATTCTCCTAGCTGCAGACAACCAGGCTGTTGGAAGACAAATTTAGTGCTGAGCTATATTTCTTTCTTTTTTTTTTGTTTTTGAGATGGAGAAAATAGAGTGGAAAACCTTGTCTCATTTCACTTGACTTTAATGTCTTTGAGTAAAATAGAAAACAACCATTTAGCAGTTTATTTCTCTATTTCTCTCTCTCTAAGGTTTCTATATGCAGGAAAATACTAGACTGTTTCTTTAAAGTGGGAACAGTGATACTCATCGCCTATTGTGATCCACTCCTGTTGTGATACTCATCTCCATTGTGATCCAACTAGAAGAGTGCTTTATAGTAGATCAATGCTATTTTACATTGCTCTAAAATTATAGTAATTTTTTTTTTAACAAATCTTAAATTTTAAGACAAAGAGTTTATGGAGGGGCAATGACATTTTAAGTGTGGTTGTAAACCACATGAAGGTCTTTAGATTTCTACCACAAATCCCAGGTTATTATTTATACTCAAGTCCCCCCTCTACTGGTAAAGTAATTAAGACATAATGGTAGTGGTTGCCACTGTGGCTGCAGTGTTCCCTCATCTGTAGTTTGGCATACATAGAGATGTCATCTGTCCTCTGGGAGGTTTGGGTATCACTATTACCTTCGAGGCCAAGGTCCCACCCCTACTCAGGGGAGAAGCCAGTGGAAGTGATGCTGTTAAACTCAGTGCAGGATGAAGACCGTCCCCTTGTCATTTGCATTCTCACAGCTGCTCCCTACCAAATGGTTTTCTTTCATTTCACCATCTCTCCTCTGTCCCCTCTGGATGTGCGTATGCCCTCCCTGGCAGTTTTGCTTGCTGCCTCCACGGCACTCAGATCTGTTGAGTGCCTTAAGGTGAGCTGAGGGCTTCAGATATTCACAATCAGTAAATTTCACTGTGCAAACAAACCCATAAATCCGCAGCACGTGGGCAGGGCTGGCACATTTCAGAACAGAGCTGCTTTTGTTCCTGAGGTGCCTATCGAAAACACAGCATGGACTCTCCATTCTCTGGGCTCTTTCATCTTCTGAGAGTGAACTATGGACCTGGAGTATTTTATTCTGGCATCCATAGAATTTACAATGCCTGTTTTGAAGCAGTCTTCCTGATAAGATATATTGAGAAAACAAGGAAATAAAAGTAGACAAGATACTTAGTTTAGGCATTTTTTCCTCACAGGCTATGAGACCGATATATTTTCCAGCTCTCAGAATAGCACTATTATCCTTTTAAGAAACTTTAGAATAGAAAGACACTGAGGCCCATCTAGGTCAATCCCCTCTACATCTTCAGACATTATGTGATTATTTTTAAAATATGCAAAATGCAACAAATAATTTCAAAAGTGTTAGAAAACTACCAAAAGCATTAGAGAAGAGCTTTCGAGAAGCTTGCTCTTCAAATATACCTGTGTCAGTCCTTGCTATCGGTTTCTTCTTTATGTTACTGGGTACAGACAAACTTCTATGTAAAATGCTGTATAATTATAGGCTAAAATTTGACCAAGAATCTACACAGTATATTCATTGTTATTACAGAATAACCATGAGACGCTCATTTCTGTCTTCTACACTGCAATCTTCTTGTAATGCTGCAAATTATATAGTAATTACAGATGGAATAACATGGCATCTCCAACCACTAGTACTCTGCAATTTGCAGTAGCAAATGACTGGCCATGTTCTACCCTAATGTCAGTGGGATTTCTGTGTCTAGATCAAGTTGCCTATTAGCAGGAAAGATGCGTTGTAATAACATGATGGAAAACAGGAGCTAGGAAGGAGGTTAGGAAGGCTTTGTGCTGTTTTGTGCGTGTTTCAGTGTTTCTCAGATTTGTTTCCAGATGTGCCTGCAGCGGGTATAACACAGCTATTGCCTTAACAGCCTCATCTCCTACGGGTCCCATGAAAACTGGATTTTTGTTATGGATGTCCGCATGTTCTGTTATCCACAGCGCATGGTCATGTAGTTTCTTTAGCTAACACATATATTTAAGAATTGTCTACTTTCTTTTTTTTTCTCTTTTTAGTTACAATTACCATTTTCTTTCCTGTGCTTGGACCTACAACTTAGAAATTAGCCCCATAAGTTCTTCCAGATTTGTTCCACCTCCTGCAAAATACCTGATGCTCCTTTCCAGAGAGTGCTGAGCAGGTGATGTCTGTAGAGGAGATCCTCTTCTTCCCCATTCTCTCTTTGGTATATTTATTTACTCTTTAATTACTGGGCAGGCTTATTCCAGCTGTATGCTCCTATATCTTCAGCATAAGGGGGGCTTCTAGATGGAGGATGGCAAATGTAAATGCAGGACAAAACTCTATTAACTTTGTGTTGATGTCATGTAGGGAGAAGGGAAAGGTATAACGCCTTCTTTTGACACCAAGCATACTCATGAAGAAAATACAGTGAACCTTCTGCTTCCTCTGAAGTATTTCTTCCCAGTGTGGCGGCAGCTCCCCTCTGACCTCAGCTCCTCTCTGACGCCCACTAGGAACCTGTGTGCACAGCCTCAAATGAGCCCTTGGAGAGGTGCAAGGCACTGTGTTTCTAGCAGATGCTGATGCCTTTAGGCACACAGCAGGCTGGCTATAGGCACCCAGGTGCACAGTCACTGGTAGGGCACAGTGTTTGGTACACTCAGTTATCCTTCAGAGCCCACGCTGTGGGAGCAGTACTGGCACAGTCCCTGTGGTACAGATACAGACGTGATAACTATCTAAAACCAGTCACCCTTGCATGTCTTTAGCATCTTGATGAGATGAAGGCCATTGGACTATTTTCCTTTTATTCTTTAAGGTATGACAATTAGACTGATTTTTCCCATCATGTAGTACCTGAGTATAAGTCACTTCCATCATGAGTGTGTGGCATTTGGGCCTGAATATCTAAAAAGGAAGAAATCTGAGTCACTGCTATGTCACAGCTGCAACCAGCCCTCTCTGAAGGACTATAAGCTGCTAAGTACTGCTCACAAAGAACAAGATGTAGAGAAAACGCTGATGAAAGCACAGGTTATTAAGAAGCATTTACGTATCTCTGATAAAATCCAGCTTTGCTTTCCACGCCAGCTACACACAATTAAGTAGATTAAATTAGGCTGCGCTGAGCTCTGGGCTGCCGCATCAGGCTGTTTCTGATACCCAGGCTGCTCAGAAATCTCTACAGCCTATTGCAGTTTTCAGTCTGCAGTATATTCCCGTAGACTGTTAATATTGTTCTTGCGAATAAAACCACGTGCAATCCCTGCTTTTCACTACAATAAGATTAGAAAGTACTTAAACTGTGCATAGAAGCAGAGCACGCATGTGCTTAACATCACCAGCTTGCCCAGTGAGGAGCTTTCCCTGTTTTCACAGCTTCCCCAAAGTCAGCATGGTCATGGCTAGAAGGCAGTCAGCCTGTGATCCTAGACATTCCAATGTAAAGTGTTTCTATGAAAACAAGATAATATTCCAATTTCTGCGAAACAGAGCTAAGCTCTGGTGACAGCAACCCCTCTGGTGGTTGTTGCTGCCTGGGCTGTGTCCCACCTGTATTGGTGAACAGCCTGATGCATCAGCCCCGTCCTGGGCACCCAGCAACTCTCTGGTGCAAGCAGGCTCAAAATGGCCAAAGGCTGCTCCAGATGACTCAGTGATACACTTTTTTAGAGTATGGAAATCTTGTCACAGATCCTTTTCTGTGACATGAGACCCAGATGCCTTAATGTGCCTTCAACACAGGTCCACCTGTGGTCTTGATACCTTAGTTCCATCCTACTTTCTGTCTAATTTACAGTTTGAAACTTTGGAGACAATGACAGTTGAGGCAAATCATTATAGGCTTTTCAATGGATTGTTTGCATAAGATTCACTCTCTGCTGCTGGAAAGTATAGAGCAAGGAAAAGCTGCAAAAAGCGTGATGTAAAATCCTCTTTCACTAGTCCAGAATTATCTTGGCCATTGTTAATGCCCGTACAGTGACCCAAAGCTCTCAGACCTTCTGCACTCTCCCTTGAGACTTACTGGAGCCAAAAAATAAAGAGATCCAATATTTAAAGATGTGGATCAGAAACAGAGTTATGGCTTTCTCCCTTGAAAAGTATGTTTGTTCATTTCACTCCTGTATCTCTCATCGGTCCAAAATGAAGCCTCTGGGCATGCAGCCAGAACTCATTTAAATGGAATTATAGAATAGAATCATAGAATAGTTTGGGTTGGAAGGGACCTTTAAAGGCCATCTAGTCCAACCCCCCTGCAAGGAGCAGGGACATCTCCAACCAGATCAGGTTCCTCAGAGCCTCATCCAACCTGGTCTTGAATGTTCCCAGGGATGGGGCATCCACCACCTCTCTGGGCAACCTGTTCCAGTGTTCCAAAACCCTCATTGTAAAAATTTTTTTTCCTAATATTTAATCTAAATCTACCTCCCTCCATAGAGCAGAATCAAGGTTGTATTTTCCATTCACAATGTCTCTGATATGTGTAAATGTATATTCTAAATACCTCCTGAATTTTCTCAAACAAAAACAACAAAAAAGAAAAGATGTAATTGAAATGGCATCTACAAATTAGCTTGCTGACTGATATGGATGTGTACAATTAATATGTGTATATATATACCCATTATTCTAGTTCCATAGTGTTTTTTCCCTTTTCTGGTTTCAGATAGAGCAAGGAAGAAAAGACACATGCAAAGAGGAAAGAATAAGAGATTTGAGAAAGAGGCAAAATATGTATTTGCAAAAAAATTTAATCTTTTTAGGCACCTTGGTGTTTGAGTGCTTTCTTTTAAATCTTTTTAAAGGAGTCCAGTTTTCAGACAGCACCTGTCCTCCCAAAGTGATGGCTACTTGATGTGTCAGTGCCAGCTGAGCACCTACCATCACTCATTATTTTGGGAAATCTAGGTGCCAAGAGTTTATGCTTCTTCAGATTGTCGATCCATTTCAAGGTGTTTGCAAAAGGTTTGCATTTGCCTTGGTGTTACTTGTTTGAATAGTTTTCCCATTCCTATTATCACCCTTTGTCTCAATGAGAACTTGAATTTCTGGTGTGGCAATGTCACTCCACATAAAATTGAAAGCTTGATACATTTTAAGAGGGAGTGTTTTCTGATGCCTGTACAGCAGGATTTTTGACATTATGAGGTAGCTAAACTTCATGGCTGGAAAATAGTGAAAACCAGCACCACTTACTGTTCTAACAGCTCTAAAGTGTTTCTAAACACCTTCTTCCCTGTGAAAATATATGGTGTACCCAGAATATAAGTTGGTAAATTTATAATGCATCATTTGGATGTCAGATAGGACAAATTAAAAGTATATGGTCTTTTTTTTGTTACCTTTTTTTTTTTTTTTAAAGATGGATACTGCAGTGAAAGCATTTGGAGAAGTACCTCACACTGAATGATAACTGTGTAATACCAGCAAGAAGCACAACCTCTGCCAGCACAAGGGTCATCTAGAAACCCTTGTTATCATAGAAGATGCTGAACAGCTAGTCTGAAAGTGATAAACTCCTCATGTTGATTTGAATTTAGTAGAGAAATACAGACTTTGGATAAACTGCATTGTTACTGTCTTCTAATTTCAGCCTGCAGCAGCACCCTCTGTGTGCGTGTATAAATATTGGTATGTAGGATAGATGCTAAGTATGCATTAATATTTGTTAATTCATACAGTTTTGTGGTATTATGTCTTGCAATTAGTTGAGATGTTTCAACTCTAAATCAATTCCCAAACAAACAATAATTGAGGGTCCTTAAAAACTATTTGGAAGTGCATGATCAGACTCTTCAATTAATTAGGAAAAAATCAAAGAGATGATGGAGCACGTGTTGCAGTATCACAAGTGACTGCACCAAATAAGCTCAACTCAACAAAAAGTTAATAAGAAATCACGTAATTACCTATGATGCGCTCTTGAAAGACAAGAGAAGCACAAAGTATCTACTACTTCCAAAAGAGAGGGAACCCAAACAGTGGAAGATACTTGAATATTTCAGTGCCCTTCCCCATCAACAGTGAAGTATATCTTCTACACGTGTGTGAGGACAAAGTAGAAATTTTCATAATATACGTATTTGTTAATTAAAAAAATATATATTCATTTTAATTCTTCTCTAGCACAAAAATCAAGCTGACCAAAATGGCATCTAAGGGGAGATGGTCCTTAAGTGCTTTTTGCATGTACAGGTATATGCAGGGGATTGTAGTTCTGTCCAGATTTATGTCAAACACGAATTTTGTTGAAAGCCAGAGATCACAGAAGTTTTGTAGAAAATTAGAGCTTTACCATTGTGATTGAATCCAGGGTCATCTGTATGTAGAACAAAGGAAGGAGCTCAGTCTCAGAAAGAATAAGCTAGCAAAGCTTTTAGGGAATAAACAATGATCACCCATATTTTAACAAACTGTCTTATCATAAAAAAAAAAATCTCTCATTTTTATTTGGCCGCTTAACGACAATACATCAAGAGGCAATAGCTCTAATTCCCAAATATAAAATGCAAATCTAGCTCCTGTCTGAATGTCCTGCCCAATACAACAGCAAGTGAGGAAATAAAATTCACACTGAAGCATGGGGATAACAAGGAGAAATGCACCTTCGCTTCACTACATTAGCAAATGTGCACCCCATTGTCTGTAAAGATTCCTGCTGTGGTTAAGTATCCCCTATTTCTGGAAACCCTAACAGAAACAATCTTTTGAAATCTGAAAAACATGACAGAGAGTAAAATTAATTATATGCATGTTATTTTTTTTCCCTCACTGGTCTCTAATAGACAATGTTTTTGGAGCAGAAGAGAAATGTTTTTGTTTCCATGGCAACAATATCCACTCTTCTCCTTTCTGTCACAAACCATGGTTTCTGAGCATATTTAGGAAAATTGAAACGTGGGTAACTCCGAATGATAAAGCCAAGTGCAGTAAATTTTCATCTAAATAAATATTTGTATTCAATCTTGTATCCATTGGCTTTGAAAATATTCAAGGTCAGCATTAGTGTTTGCCATGCTGATGGCATTCCCATCAAACACTTAGCCCTGTTCACAATGAGAATTCTTATTGAAACATGCCTTGAATGTTGCTGATGCTACCCTAAAATAACTGAAATAATTAAAGCGAGAAGCAGTACTGCATAGCATCTTTCAGAAGGGCAAAGCATGTTGCTCTAGCACTTGAGAATTTAAGGCAACCTGTGCATAGAGTATACAAGAATATATACTGGAAAGGTCAAGTCTTTAATTTATAAGTGACTTGAAGCTGTCTCTCTTCTGTGTGCTGTCAAAGTTCAGCAACAGTCTGCACAGAAAACCTTTGAACTGATCTGCTAGGGCTCTGCTTTCTCCTTTTCAGTTCCTTCTCTGTGCAAATCTCTTGGCTACAGATTCAATCTCTTGTCTGTTGGACTTGTTTATCTCTGAATAGTTTCTTTACACTCATTGGGACAGACGTTTAAGTCTTTTCTCCGGAAATATTTACCTGTAGAAAATGAAAAGGTTTTAACAAGAGAAACTGAGACCTGCACCAGAATATACGCTGTGGTAGGACTTGCCTGTATCAAGATGTTTACAGACCGTCAAGCCTCATCTTCAAAAGAGAAATGAAGTGGTTTTTATTGGAGTCATTTAAACCCAAATCAAAATATGGTGCTTTGTTTTTTTAAAGGCAATAAAAAAACCCCCCAGTGTTGTAAAATTTAAAATGTTACAGGAAATATTCACTGACCACATTTTCTCATTAAAAAAATGCATTCAAAAGTATTCTCCAGTAGTTCTCTCCGTAACTTTGATAAAGTGGTTTGAATAGGCAAATGGTAAACTATTGAAAGGGCTAGAACTTCAGACACAAAAATGATGCCTCTGATTTTGTTGCCCTCCTGCCTGCATAACCATTTGAGTTTGTGGTGTATCAGGAGCACGGTGTGCTCACCATGCCCTTTCCGTGCTGCGCAAGAAGCCTGTGTCCAGAGGACTCCCTTTAGCAGACCGATTAACTCAGACATAGGTGCAAGGTGATAAAGAAAACCCATGTGGCTTCTATAACTGTATCTGAGCCCTGTCGATGTTGTGCTGAAGTGTGGCAGTCCTGGAAGCGTCGTGGATGCTGCAGTCAAGCCAGTTAGAGACAGGCAGCGGCAGGTAATGGGAGGGACAGAGATTTTTTTCTCTCCTCTCATCAACCCTTTCACCTAAGGTTTTTTCTTTTTCAGTTTACTTGTTCTTATATAAAAGACATCTTAGTTATCAACTCCGGCACTGACTTCTAATTAATGACCATCTAAGAATATTACAACATCTGCTCAGACAAGATAAAGGATCATCTACGCTGAAATAAGGAAACAAAATTGTGCTGTTCCAGGCGGCCCCTCGCACCAGCCAGCCTTTTACAGGCAGCTGCTCCGCATGCTAAGAGGACTCAACTGTCTCTAACGTCAGGTGTAAGGAAAAATGCTACAGTACATCCATTCATCCTAACAAGGACTGTGATGTTTTTTGCATGCATGGGTCCTGATGTCAAGCTATTAATGCCTCTTTGAGAATAAACCTATTTCAAACTCCTGGCAGGAGTGGGATCCTTGTTAGGTCTTGCCTTTATTACCACAAAAGCTGTGTTTTACCTCAGGGTACTATGTATTTCAGGTAGCCTGAGGTAAAAATACAAGTGAAGGCAATGCAGAAGGTAACTTTGCACAAGGGTGCAGACTTTGTCTCCGCTGTGTTTTTAGCTTGGAATACCTGATGCATGGTAGATACCCTGAGGTGAAAATGGAAGTTTTGCTGGCAGGGAGTTTGAGGCTTCTTTCCCCCTTCTTCTTCAGAAAAATGGCTGAAGCACTAGTTGTTCTGCTTGCTGCAATTGTTTTCTTGTGCCTATGTTGTAATATTTTGTGTTTAGTACTGAAAATGAATCAATGGGAAAAAAATACCGGGGTGCAATATGATGGATGCAAAAACCTCACAGTTGAGTTGAGGCACTGAATGAAGAATTAAAATTGGATTTTATCTTACGGCATAAAACCCCCTGAAAAATGGTGGCATATAATGGAAAGGCTATTGCTGACACAACCTTAACTTGAACATTGCCAGCGGTCACACTATCACTTTATACAGCAATTTAATGGGCAGCTCTTTGCCTTGCCAGTGGGAATACAGCCAGTTGAGGTGATTGGGTTTGCATGCTATAAAGCAACTCAACCTTGGAATGCACTGATGTAAAGGCACTCGTTCTTCATTAGCCAAATTTGAAATAATGGCCTGGAAGTAGAAGCATGTGACTTGCATGTTGTATTTACACTGGTGATGGGTATGCATAACCATCACCTCACCTCGGGAGTTTAATGGAGTTAACGAGCAGTTAAAGTGTTTTAGGCAGTCTGTGATGGGCAACTGCAATGTCAGTCAACAGCTGCAACTGGCATTTCATACTTCTTCGTTACCCATGTGCAGCAGAGCCTGGCCCACAGGACCTACTGCCTTTTATAGCTCAGGCAGTGCTCCTCAGCTCGCTCGATTTCACTGAGCCATCAGGTCTAAACAACCTGCTTCCTTTCGAGAAGGTGATATAATATCACATTATGAAATGATTAAAACCAAAAAGAATCCCATGATTTACATAGGTGTGCAACCTACATAAAAAGTAAAGTCATATAATTACTGTTTTAATATATATATACACACATATATGTCTGTGTTTGTTTTAGCAAAAAATTGTTACACTGGTAATTTTTTGAGATGGTCTAAAAGTCTGAATTTATTGAAGTAACTAAACATTTCAGCTTTATCAATATGATTGTCATTTGACTTTATTCTTGATGAAAATCCCATAGAAATGCGTATGTTTTCAAATTTCGGTTTAACTGTGTATTTCTATCTGAAAAAAAATATTTTTCAACTCACCCCAATCCAATTCTACAAAAATCCAGTTGTAATTCTTCATCCAGTGCCTGAACTCAGAGGTGAGGTTTTTGCATCCATCATCTTGCACCTCCAGTATTTTTTCATTTTTGGTATTAAACATAAAAGATTACAAAATAGGCCCATGTAAAGAATCGAATGTTCTTATCTTAGGGCTGTCCTGAGCAGATGCTGCTTACTATGTCATAAGTTAAAGTTTTTGTAAGGCATTCGTTCAGGCTACCTTCCTCAGAGGGAATGGCTCCAGTTGGTGGGGAATGAGTCTGTCTATCAGCAACTTATTGCTCGGCCCAGTATGTCAATGGCTGAACACTTTGCTGTCCAACATCTCACATATGGTCCCTCTAATCCTGTTGACAATGTGGCATGGTGACTAGCAGCATGAGGACAGAAGGCTCTCACAGCACTGCAAAGTCGTTGTGTTCCCAGTTATGGCACTGCACTTGGGAGGACACAAAGATCCAGGTATGGCACTGTCACTTGATAGAATACACTGATCCCTAGCCAGAATCCTTGAAATAAATGCATCACAGTGGGGTAGGGGCCATCTGTGAGCTGTGATTTTTCTTTCTAACATTAATTGCTTTTAAAGATTTCAGAAATTTCCGAGATCACACCTGCGTGTATTTAGCACAGACCCATAGGATGATGTCTCCATATGTCCAGGAATTAAAAAATTTGAAACCACCTGAAAAGGGAGTGGACAGAAAAAGACTTTTAAACTGCCTGTTGTGTCTAGGTACTGACTTAACTGAGGTCTTCATTTTTGGGAGGAAGTTGTTCTAGTCACGTAATTTGCAGGTGTTCATGGGCAGAGAGGTGCAAGTGAACAGCAGAATTTTAATCCTACTCCATACTGTAGGCTCTAACTGCATCCCTCAGGGACCCCCTGCTCCCACCCCTGCCAGTGTTGCAACCTAAGATATGTGACTGTGCATCATTAAGCGCCAGTAAGGATGCACATCCACCATGCACATCCACCCTGAGATGCCAGCACCAATTCATTTTTTCTTCTCTTTCATTCAGCAAGAATCCCAGTGTGGATTAAGTTTGAAGAACTGTATTTAAAAGTGAAAATAAGAATGAAAATAACACAAAACCAAATCTGTATTGATTTTTTTTTTCTGCCAAGCATATGCAAGTGGAGATTTAACTGTATTTATGCAAATGCAGCTTTTAAAGAAGCTTTTCTCTTAGTCTTAATTATGAAAATCCTCTTGAGTCTTTCAGCCCACAGTGAGTTATGTTGCTGGTTTTTGTAACCAAGACAATTTGAGTTATCTTGAAAATCTTGAGCTGCCTTCTGCTTGGTGCCAGAAGACTTTGCTGCAGCTCTGCTCAGGGTCAATTGTTCCTTAAACTTCTTTTAGACTCTATTCAACATGACAAGCAAATCAATCTTTTCAATTCAGGAGCTGATGAAACTCAGCATTTTATAAAGCGTTGCCATGAGAGTATGAACAGAATAGATGGCTTTCAGGCCTACTCAGTGTCACTTTATGCTACTTTACTAGGATTTCTATAAATTCAGAATGCTAGCCTATCTGAGTCTGTTAAACACAAATAACCAGATCAAGCCAAATAACAAGACATTCTTTTATAATGATATGGCTATGTGACATACTTTTTCTGGCCTCTCTCTCACTTCTTTGTGTATACAAATACATGCACACAGACCTTTAAGAGCTGTTAAGTGACTATATATGTATGTACTACTGGGCATAACCAGATTTTATATAGACAGTAGTTTTGAATGAGATCACATGATCAATAATTATTTACAGTTAGATGACTGAAACACAAATTATTTCATTAGACTTTTCTGAATAATAGCATCAGATGGTGACATAAATTGATAAACTTGACTTAGTGCATAAGAATTTAATCACCTGTCTGTCCTTAATACTAAAACCTCTATGCTTAGTGCACCAACTTACGATCATGTTTTGCAAAGAAGGTAACGCGGTTCTTTCAATACTGATCCCTGAGACACTCTCTCTCCTGATAAAGTGGTGAGCGATGTTTTGCTTCAGGAGGACTTCATACTTTGCAGTGAGTGTTTGTTTAAGCTTCAAGATGTAGGATACTGTGCAATCTCATAATAGCCTATGTGAGTGGGGTTATGTAGAACAAGATTCCAAAAACGCTTCATAATTTTAGGTGCGTAGTTGTGGTGCATCCAACAAAGCAGAAAAATAAGATTTTCTGAAAATTAGACATTTTCAAGGCCTCCCAAGTTGTAGCCTGAAAGCACCCTGTATATCATTAATTACTTCTGAAACGCATAATCTAAGGGTTTGCACAGTTCTCTTTCTGTATACCGTTGGCCAAACACTATGGTCAGCTGTGGACTGACTATCTTTTGAGTGTACAACAAACAGCAGAGCTGAGCCCCTCAGCTCTGTAAGTGATTCCTTGAGAAGATCTGTGCACTTGGAAAAGCTGTCCTAAACCTTCAGAATTTCACTTGAAATGATTCTGGATTGAGCCATGTGGTGGGGTTTGAGATAAACTGGAAATAAATAATTGTGGAAATCTGTGTCATTTTGAATTAGAGGGAATTAAAATTTCAGCACAAAATATCTACATCTCATTACCAACGATTTTTTTCTCTGTTTTTCATCTGTTCCATTTATCCTAACAAGCACCTGAGATTTATTATTTGGTTTTTGGTATTTTTGGATGACTTCTTATCCTCCTTTTCTCTGCCTTTACTGGCTGGTGTCAGGTGAACCTGTTCTGCCCCTATCCTATTTTTGTCCTTCCAACTGGCAAATGTTTCGATTTTGTATTTCTGAGTGTCATGAGAAAAAAATGTAGTGTTGGATGTCTGTATTCTCAAGCCTCAAATGTTTTTGAGAAGAATTGAGGAAGAGAAACCAAGAGACTTTTCCTTTGTATACCTGCAGAGCATAAATAAAGCAACAATCCTTTTTGAAAGAGTAATTGCTTTAGTCTTAGGACAACACTTGAAAGTTTACAGATTTTCAGTATAATGAATAAGAATACTTTATTTCAATTAGCTGAATTTAGTTTCGATGTAATATATTTCTTTTTCAAAGCATCTGAATGCTACTCTGAGAATCAATAATGTACTGTTTTTACAATTTAATTTATTCTGTTGGATAAAACTCTTTAACAAAACATGTCTATTGTTGAGGCTGCAAATGTGGAAAATAGTATAGGCAGGTCACTAAACTTCGTGACACAGGATAAAATAGAGGAGAAGTTGATTCTTCCACAGGGTCTAGTGGACATCAGACTTTTTTGATCTCTTTCTTGTGGTACTGGGAGGAGGACAGAAAATAGCATAGACAAAACTAAGCTAGTGACAATGATCTTGAAAAGAATGGTGCAGTCCTGAATTTATAGTGTTAAGGTTGCAATTTAGCAAATTCTTGCAGATACTGAACATTGCAGATAATGAAATAGTTTCCTGTTACAATAAGTTATTGAAAAGGTAAAGGGATTGTACTATAATACTTGGCAGAAACACTTCTGAATGCATTTAGCTGTAGTAGTTACATATTCTCAGGTTGTCTTTATCCATATGCTTATAATCTCCTACAAATTTGTCAGACCTAATAATTCAACTCCCAAAGATGCTTACACTCAGCATATGTTTAAATAGAGGTATATCTGAAAAAGGCTTCAACTTAATGCTTTACAGAGAGGTCATCAGAAGGTTTCGGATCAGTTTCTGTTATAAAATTCTATTTTTATACTTTCATTAATTCCAGTAACATTCACCTTTATGGCATAGCTTTCCACTCTTGAGAGTATTTGGATTCAGCAGAATCCTTTCAGTTGCCTTTGGGTTACAAAAGAATCCTATTTAAATATACGAAGTAAATCCTGCTGTTTTTTTTTTTTTTTGTCCAGATAGGAGGAAAGGAAAATGTTTCAAACCAAACCAAATTTTAAACTTCAAATTGTTCAAGTACAATAGCTCATAATGAGCAGCTGAATCAATCTGAGAAGACTTAAGGAAGCGTTCACATCATCCAGTCTCAGGCAGCAGATATGATCAACCTATTACCCAAACTCTTCCTCTTGTCAGCCTCTCCAGAGAGCTCTGATTTACATGGTCTGAATCACCTCCAGGCAAAACCTGTTTCTCTCTCCACTGGCTATTGTCAAGAACCTAGAAAGAATAGTTGTTTAAATTAGATGGCTAAGGCTGAGCGGTATGAATACTCTCTTTCATCACAGGGCAGAGATATTGTCAGTCTTTAAAAGTGTGCCCTAATATGTGCATGAAGTGGAACTGGTCACCCTTTCCCAAGGTTTCACAAAGATAACATAGCATGCCAGAATGATGTGGAGCACCCAAAGCTTAGTGTTTAGACTGTACTGGATTCAACAATATATTGTGGATTAAAAATGTTGTCCAATTAGCTCTTCTGACACATTTACAACGCAAATACGTCTTCTCTGTTCTTGAGGAATAAAGCCCATCAGAGCTGGGCTTGCCAGTGAAGCTAAGGAGCTCAACTCTCCTTCCCTCATCACATCTCCTATGATTGCATCGCTTACTTGACATTCTATGGTGGAGTAGTAGTTCTACAGCCTTCTCTTTATTTTGAGAGTTTCTGTAGCTTAGGTACCTCTTTCCCCCCTCCCCCCCCCTTTTTTTTCCCCTGCCATTAGACACTGTTCGATGTTTCTCAGTTATTGAGTTGGTGTGATGTTTGTCACGGGTTGTTTAGTTTGCAGACATGCTGTTAAAAATTTGTCTATTGGGCTCAATTTGAGATGAAGGAACTTGAAAAAGCAACAAAAATGCAAAAACCAGCCTATATAGCACTTGTAGGCAATAATTAATACACCAAGTGTTTTCAGCTGTGATGTCTATCATAAGGCAACAAATCTTGATTGAACTAATTACTGGTATTAGTCTTGCATTGTTGCTTTACTTTCAAATTATTTTCTTCTGAAATACTTGATTGTTATTTGTTGTTAAGTATAGGGACATGTTGATTTGCAACTAAATGTAAACTGCATATTAAACCTACACACTGCTACTCCTTGATTTAACATTTTATCATTAAAATGTCAAATTACATTTCTTGTTTGTTGTCTGATCCTTTTCTTATTATTTGTGTCAAACTACTCTGGATGGAAATGTTTAAATTTGAGTTCTATTTTTTTTTTTTTTTTGCAGAAAATACATCTTTTAAAGTCTTTTATTAATGGAATAAAATTACTTTAAATAGACCGGTGACATATTTTTGAATTAAAACATTCTCTAGTTTGAGCTAACTGATTTATTAATGTGAAAGTATTCATTGCAGATAGCAAATTAAACAGGTTGCTTATGGTTACAATTTCCGCAAGATTTTAAAATAATTAGCTTTTAGTCTTTCATGGCTTGTTTTTGTCTGTAGACTAAATGAGGAAGACAAACTATCACCCTTTAATCTCTTTTAGTTTTTATACTTTGAATGGACTAAATACTGTACAAAACTGCTAAACCAGAATAAAGGGAGGAAAAAAATCTTACAGCGCTTGAAAAAGTGCTGCTAAAATACCTCAATATTTCAGTCAGAGTTTTACACGGGATCTCACCTGATGGTCCACATCAGTTTGCTGGTTTTACCTATCATAAAAACTTAGCTACAAAAATGTTCTACTTGCATGCTGGTTTTAACTAATTAAAATGGTTTTATGACATTGTAAGAGAACTAACCTTACCCATTGTTGCAGATTTAACTTTTGAAATATTTATTTATTTTTGAGTTATTTCAATCCTTTTCTTTAAGTAATATTATCTTAGATTTTAGTTCCTGAGTAGTATCAGAATGTTTCTAAAATCATAAAAAAAACAATTTTTTTTTTTCTTCTCCAGAGAGTATAGACCAAACTTGAATAACTTACAGGGTAGATTTTGTGCTGAGATTATTTGAAAAACAACTCAAAGAGACCAAAGCAATTTGCCACAATAGTCTAAGGTACAAATACAACTCTTCAAGCACATAATTGAAATTGAATTAATGTGAAATCAATTGAACAGGGATGATTCCTATTGAAATCTAGGAGACTACAGAAAAGAGTAAGGATAAATGGCTTGAGTCAAGCTGCCAAATCTTGTGCAAATAGTTCCTAGCCATACAAATAGAGAAACTGAGTGTTGTATCAGGAAAGAATGGTTATGTATATTTCTCCTTCTTGAACGGAGAAATTTATACAGAAAATACACTAATTTTGGATGAACTAAGACAAAAAAAGCACAGTTTTAAACGTGGATGCAGCTGCAAAAAAACAAGGTAAGGTACTCAACAGTTCTTCTTATCCACTTGAGTGTCTAAGTTTAGAGTTTTTAATGATTACATTCTGAATATAATGAAAATGCTGTGAAGGTGTGTTAGTGGTTCCCTAGATTGGCTGGAGATAATATCTCCTATTGTGTGTGTGTGTGTGTAAACACGTCACAGTTAATTATCACCGTAACTGTTCTCTTGCATCACAGGTGATTCTGAGGGAGGATGCAGAGCTGGTGTGCCACTAGATGTTGCTCTAAGACAGCGTCTAAAAAACATGTAGTCTTTAATATTTGCATAAATCACCACAATTCTCTTTAAAAATAGTTTACAGATTAAATCTTAAGCTCTTAAAACAGATTTTTTTTTTTTTTTTAAGAAAAGAAAATAAAAAGAGGGGGAAAAAGCATCATGAACTGCTATTAAAACTTACAGTATCAAAGCTACTGCACTTCTGGGAACAGAGTATGAATAAGAATGCTATTTTATCAGAAACCTTTGGTTTTATAAGACTGTCTTATCTTATTCTTGAAGTGCTTTCTGTTAAGTAAATTCACATCCTTTAAAAAAGCAAAGCGAAAATTCCTTAGGCCTTTCTGTTCAAAAATCTGAGGCTTGTGCCTGCTTGAGGTCAGTGGTTAAATGAGTTTGCTGGTCTTGGCTGAAATAGTGTGGATGCTTCATGGTATTTAGTAAAATTCATCTTAGTTTACAGGCACTTAGAAGTTAAATAGCAGAAATGCTAATTAGGTCAATATGGAAATAAATCTGCAGAGCTGTAAGAAGATGCTTGCACAGTGTCTACTGAAGCAGGTGTGGTTTTAGTCCAGTCTTGCAGTATTTCACCTGCAGAAACAAATAGATTAATAAAAGAGAAGGAAAAACCTTTGAAAAGTGGAGAATTTGCTCTTACAGGAATCAGTGAAGGCTGAGACTGAGGTCCTTAATAAAACAGTTCAGAATGGGGGGAGATATGTGTGTGTAAGATTTTTGCAGGATAACAGGCTAAAATGGCAGCAGAGCCGATGACACAGCTGGGTACTCCCTGGAGTGAATACTCAGTTTTGCTTTGGCCCCACTGAACAGTTCTGTGTACACTTAGCTTTGAGTAGTCACATTGTTCAGTTTTGCAAAATTTTCTCATTTATACTAGATTCACCCAATGGAACAACACATGGATATGATCAACATGAAAGACAGGTTGATTTTCTGAGAAAATATTAGTAGCTTGCTGATTAAATGTGAAGTGGGCATTGAGAGATCATTAACACTGTGCAATGAATTTCTGACGTTAAAAAACCAGCATGTACCCTTGTCTTTAGCTCTGTGGTGGGTCTTAAATGAATAAAGTCTTTGTTGATGATTTTGTTTTTGCATTTGGAAGTGATGTATTCTACCAGTTATGCTCTACAGGAAATGGTTGAAATTAGTTTTCATTAGTTCATTTATACTGTACTCCTCTGCAAGATTGCAGCTTGACCTCATTATACCATCAGTATCTGTAAAACCTTTTTTTTTAAGCCAAGAACTTTCAAATATTTATTTTTTAAAATAACTTCAGTAAGGCACCATTAAAATATGATTATTTTTAAGGCCTCTTACACTCTGCTATCTGTGTATGGTAAAATATTTTAAAACTGTCCGTATCTGTTTTACAACAGATTTTCAACCTGTGGTACCCAGAAATACTGTATACTGTATACTGTATACACATTTACTTTTTCTTTCTTTTCCTTGCGACTGAGGCAGATGTGCAGACATGCGTGCACGCAGAGGACCATATACCAAGTGAGGAGCTAATAAAGATGTCAAGCACTGCACTCAGTTATGAGCTGTGACACATAACACAAAGCACCCTGCCTGCTCCTGATATTGTCATTTTCTGTAAGTGCTAGCTTTGCTTCTGTTTTTATTAGCTGATGCATCAACACCCTGCGCCCAGAAAGAGATTCAATAAAGCCCATTAATTAGGCTACCCTTTTAGGCAGCGAGGAGGCAGGAGTGCAGGAGCTGTCTAGGGCCGCAATCCTGGCGCAGCTTGTGTTATTCTGCTTCCCCAAGCCTTAGCAGCATGCGTGTTTTTGGGCAGTTAGCAGAGGCAAAGAGGAATGTTGAGGTTCTCAGCTCCTTGCAGGGCTTTTGTACCAGGATTCGTTTAGGTAATGCAGCGAAGCGGCAGGACGCGTGCCTCCTGAGACTGCTGCCAGCCGCTACAGTGTGTGAGAGGACGGAGAGGAGGGAGGCAAGGGCTGCCTGTGAGCAAACCCAGCTGAGGGAGAGTCATGCCCCATTTTCCAGAGAAGCAGTAAAAACCACTAAGGAGACTTCTCCATCTGCACTGCTGTTACATAGCAAAGACAATGTCTGCATTTTCAGTAGATATAGAAAGCTACTGTGCTTGAGATTTATTTCTGGCTGGTAAAAACAGTTTTGTCTTCTTTTGAGCTGAGTGTGTTAGATGGCTTTCTTTTTTTTCTGTGATTCAGTAACAGCGTCATTCTTTACAGACATAATGTGCATATTGCTGACACTGTTCCAAAAAATAGATGGTCCAGGGCCACCTTTGGGGAATTCTCTAAACGGAGGAATCAGAAATAATCATCTCATGCTGGGTGTTGAAGCACTCTGTTTGCAGGCTGAGAGGGCTGAATGAGGACCTGGAACCGTCCCCGTGCATGTATTTACACAACAGAATATTGCTGCTTGAGTTACCAGCCCGGCGGTTCAATAACATTCACTCTTAAAAGCCTTCAGTGCGTATTTACATACCAGAGTTTGTATTGCAAAGGGCCTGTGAACCTGCACCGCTCACCAGGAGGAGGTCAGTTCCCTCTCAGCTTTACTGCAGGTGAAGGAACATGGTTTTATTTCTTCAACGATCTCCCCCTCACAGCAGTGGGAGAAAAACCAGAACCCCGTTGATGGAAATGCTTTCAGCCCTGAAATCTCAATGCAGCAGAAAGGGTACGTGCTGCCATGTGTTCTCTCTGCAACTCGGAAATATTAGAGAATTTCCCCCCTTCTTTTCTCCTTCTGGAAGAGAAGTGCTCCGGACAGCACAGAGGCATAGGATGGATGGGGGTGCCATGGATTAGTCATGTGGAAGGTACTGTGAAATGACTTACAAAAAATACTTCCATATTTTTTTTTTTTCCCCCTCCTCATTCCTTCCCATGTTGTGCAGGGAGGGAAGGTGAAGCAGCACGGTTGGGTCTGCAGGACGAAGGCCTCTCCTGGAGGCTCTACCTCTTGCGGAGCAGACAGCATGGGATCAGTGGCCACAAGCCTCCCCTGCCCACAAGCATCTTGGGTGCAGCAGCAGAGCGGGGCATACCTTGCGCTGCCCTCTGAAATGGTGCTTGTACAGGCCTGGTGCACACCCTGCTCTGGCTCTGCCTGGGCTGCACTTTGGGGTCATGGCCTCTGTGGGAGTGCAAGGGGTCTCACTGGGTGTGTTGTCTGGTCCTTTCTAAAATGAGAAGATGGGGTTGGGATAAAGACCTTTTAGCTATCTAGCAAATCTGCACTTCTGTGTAAGATCCAGGGCTTGGTGTGGTCCTGGAGGACAAATGGTGAGCTGGAGAATCACAGAATGGTTTGGTTTGGAAGGCACCTTTAAAAGTCATCTAGTCCAACCCCTGCTCCTTGCAGGGACATCTGCAACTAGATCAGGTTAAGAAGATGTAAGATGTTTGAAGGACAGACAAAAAAATCTGCTCAGGTCCCCTAATTCTGCTGCCTCCATGAGGTCTGGCTTGGATGTACCCTTCTGAAACCTGCATTAAGAGACAGCTGCCATGCAGGGATGAGGCACAAGTAAGATATTATTTAAATTAAAATGAGATACTCCTTTTGGCAACACCTAATTCTGGAGGTGATTTTTCAACAATGCCAATGCTAGAAATTCAACTACATAATTTATGGTAAGAATTTACATTTGGTTTTGTGTTTGAAGAATGTCTTGATGGCTTAAGCACAAAGCTGGATGAGAGATTAGGTACCTCCTCTTCACCACTCTGCTCTCCCCAGTCTCTGTGTGGCCTTGGTGGGACAGGCTGCTCTCACAGGCACAGTAATGCATCCATGGCATTTGCTGGTGAGACGTAACTAAAGCTCTCTGAGGCTATGCATGAATGGAGCTAGAAGAGCACGGTCCTTTCTTTTATAGTATTTTAAAACCTGAAAATTAGAACTTAGGAATTCACCCATCACTACCAGTTTGTATCATCTGCAAGAAGTTATTCTGTGCTGCAGGCACTTGTCAGTTATGAAGAAGGATAGGCCCACCACATAAATAAAGTAAATCCATCTCATTTTACATGGATGGTCAAACAGCCATCTTATGATAACTCTCAATCATTGCCACAGTGAATCAGCCTCAAACCACGGGAGAAAAAGAAAGTTTCTCTCCAGTTTCTTTGGATCTGCATTGCAGAAGTCTGAAATCAGCTTACAAATATGCTGCATTGTCGTCTGCTATAATGCACAGATCTGTTTGTATTGACGTGTGTCCTGTGTGCTGTGTACTGCTGTAATTCCTAAATACAGTGAGAGTATCAAACTTTGACTGCAGCCTTAGCCCTGACTTTACCGGCATTGTTGATTTTTATCACAGTTGCAATGCAGATCTAAAAAAAACAACACAAGCCAGCTATATGCTTTATAGCTAATGCTGTCTTCTGTTTGTTCTTTACTGGTACTAGAAGCTCCTTCAGTTTAAGGTAAAATAAAACAAAAATAGCAAAATAAATAACTTGCGGGCATTTGGAGGGGAATGAAAGCTGTTTCTTGGTCTGAACACCTGCACTGTAATAGAGCTTTAAGTGTACGGCAGCCTCAGACAGAAAATATTATAACCAATCTGAACAGTACTTCTAGGGCACAGAAAACCTGTGAAAAGCACCACAGTGGATTAAAATAGGGGTGCAATAAATATGCATCACCACAGTGGATTAAAATAGGGGTGCAATAAATATGCATTTAGTTGTTTATTACAAAATAAATTCTATATTGACAGAAGGAGTTACACTGTAATTTTCTGTTCGCAATGTTACAGCAGTAAATCAGTTTCTTTCTAAAGGGCAGCATGGAGTGTTGGTCTTGCATTTCTGTCATGACATTTAACTCATTAGCATGCAGGTGCACTCCCTGGGTTTCACGCAATAACTGCCTCCTTTCACTGTGTTTACAGATAATCCAGCAAGTTTGCAGGCCAAATGGCTTTCTGAATGTGAGCCCACAAAGCAATGAATGAGGCAGCACAGTGCTCAGGGAGATTCCAGCACAGCTAGCCAGAAGGTGAGTATCTACAGTGGCATTAAAACAAAAAAGGCCTGAAATTGTTTGTAACTGATCATCATGATAATTAATTGTAGGTAACATTGCAGTCACTCATTATTCTTCCCTTTCCTTAAAATCAGCTCTCTTGTTTTTTAACAACTGATCTGTGGTTAATAGTATTATGTATCTGAGCTCCTGGTTTACTAAACATAATGAATTATTCTTCTTCGTGGGGAACCAACCACGCATTTGGTGTGTAAAATAGGTAATCCTTCACGGGGAACTGCAGGCACAGCGGGCACTCTCGTGACTCTGCTCTGGGACTGAGCAGCAGATGAAATACCATGGTGAGGGGGGTCCTGGCTCCTGCAGTTCTGTGGAGCAGCCTTTTTCAGCACTGTAAGGGCTAGAAGAAGGGCTTCTAGCTTTGTTGCTGAAAGGATCTGGCCTCGGGGCTGGGACTAGCACACAGCTCTTGATGGTGATATCCCTGTGCCTCCATCAGCTGCATAGGGATAATGTCGCTGTTTCATGTTCTTGTTGGGAGAGGTATCTTACATAACCCTCAGTCCTGCAAGGGCTGGGTGTCAAGCTAATTGTGTAGGCTTTTCTTATATTCATGAGTAGGACTGAGACATTTATCTCAGGTGAAAGAAGTGTCTAAGCTGTTAAAAATGACTCCTTTATATAAGTGGCTTTTTCTCTTACTTTGAAATGAGCCCAAGTAACTAGCTGAGGTTCCAAGCTGGTTTTTAAACAGTTGAAGATAGGTGAGGCAATTCCACGTGCTGCATCTGCCTCTTGTTAAAATTGTCAGCCCTTAATCTGGAGACGGTCTTGTGCCTTCATGGACATTGCTGTATGTCTAACATGGCAGTCATCATTGCAGATGTAGCTCCTACATGCAGCTGTAATATGAAGAATTGATGAAAAGACTCTTAAGAGCTGCTGACTGATGTTTAGTACCTGACAATGTCACCTTACACCCATAAAAACAGATGGGTAATGGAAAACCTCTGGATATTAACCTAGCACAGGTTATGCAGCCAGGCTCAAACACAAATCTATGCTTTGGCAGCTTAACAAGCTGCTGCATGTCTACTGAGCAGTTCTTAATATCCCTGTGCTGATCTCATCCTCATCATCTTATATATGCTCATGTGAAAGGCGTGCGCACAAATGGATGCCTCAGACTGATGTGCAGTAACTTGTTAAGCCACTGTTATTATGTGCGTCAGCTCACAGACAAACCCCCACAATAGGTCTTTTTATTACTTGGGTTTCATGCTGACACTGGGGATTTATCAAAATCTGCGGTGCAGCTGTAAAGATTTTTGCTAAATATGCAGCAGACGTCAATGTGTAGGATATTGGAAATGGAGCAGAATGGCTATTAGGAAAAAGTTTAGCATCTGCTTGCTGAGTTTTCATGCATGATTTGGTAGGTAAAGGTTATCAGAAAAGTCAATACCAGTGTGCTTGGAAAACATAACACCAGTTAAACCTCTTGACAGGTGTGTTACAAAGCAGCAGAAGATCATTCAAAGCTGACTAGCAAAACTCTGTTGCTCCTGAAGGTAAAAATGCCCTGTCCTACTCCTGGGCTGCTTTATGAGCCTGCTGGCCTGCTAAGCTGAAAGCCATCGCTCTGCTCCCAGATGGCAGGAGCTGCATTTGGAAAGGCATGCAGTGTCTCTCTGCTCTGCAGTGTGCCAGTTTGACACTCTTTGAAAGCAGGTGAATGAACATTGTTTTAAAATAGGATTTTTATGCTTGTTAAAGATGCCAGCTTGAGACTAATGGAAACTCAAGTCCTTTCCTTACCTGTGGAATTTGCACAGTGTGGACGCTGGCAATGCTCACTGCACCCACACAGATTTTTCTCAACTCTCTTTAGATGGAAGCCAGAATAACAGGTACCTCAGGATCCATTTCCATTCTCCTCAGCATGGATATTGCAAAGGTGTTAATGCTCTTGTCTCATGAGAAAATGCTAGGCGTTCATTAAAGAGGGCCAAGGGGCCCATGCCGTGCAGCCCTGGCAGCCTGCCACTGGGCACCTGGCAGTCCCTGTGCATGCTTTGCAGCACAGCTGCTCCAGATGCTCCGCTCTGCATGAGAAGGGCACAGCGTTCTCCCCTTCCCTTATGCTCCCGTCTCTTGTCGCCAAGCCCCTTCCTTGTCACAGACATAGCATCCTACAGTCCACCATCCTCATTCTCCAAACCAGTGCAGATCAGACTCAGCCCCACAGAGCTCCTGCCTGTGACGGTTCTGAGTTTTCAAATTATCTCTTGAGACAAACATGGTAGTTAGAAACAGGAGAAACATGCAGAATGTGTCAAGTTGAGAGAAGAAAATGTGCTATGCCTTGCGCAAGAAGAATGCACATCTGTCTGAAACAATAAAACAACCCACATGTGTGTGCAGTGCCAGATTCTTCCCATCTGTTTTTGACCTTCCTTCCCAACTGAGAAGTCTCCTCCCTCCATACAGTGCAGCAAGTTTCTCGTTTCTGCTCCTGATCTTTTCTCTTCTTGCTTTAATATGACCAGGGAGGTATTCCTATCCTATACGAACATCACAACCCCTTGTTAGAATGTCACAGCAGATGATTTGTTCCTAAATGTCTTGAAGAGCAGAGGTGAATGCCTAGTTTACACGAGCTGTCCCCATGACCAGGGATGCTCCATTTAAGGAAGTTATGCTCCTTCTGCTCCTGTTCCTTCTATGCCACCTGAAAGCTTTTCTTCTCCCTTTTCTTACTTCCCTCATCTGAGTGAGGAAGCAAAAGACCAGGAAGAAGGCAATCACTCCCCACATTTACACTGGGATTCATAAATGGCACTCAAACAGATTCTTCCAAACATCACAGCTGTGCTTCAGGCCATTAAGCTCTCAGCAAAAAGATTTGTGTTCCTCCCATTTCAATCCCTTGACAGGTCCAATTGCCAAATGTAAAAGTTTTTAATTACATATTTAGAAGTCTTTATAAACTGATGGGATTACTGAGCAGAAACTCGGCACAGCGAAGGCCATAAGGTCTTCTCAGGAAGGAAAATCTTTATAAATGCGCATGCACTGAAAGAAAGAGCAAAATAACCACTACCTCAAGCTATGAATCAATGTGTTCCTGAGAGGTTAAGGCCCTGAATCAGTAATATCTTTAAGAATATCCCTAACTGTGAGTGACCCCATTGACTTCAGTTATATATATGTTTCAGTACCTTGCACAGTTGGGACTTTCTTTTATAAGCTGAAATAAAATATTTGTTTTTAAATGTATTTTTAGAGTCTTGAATTGTGGCTTCTATGCCGTTTGCAAACACAGTGCCTAGAAAAGTGTAAAATGTAAATAGAGAAAGCAAGGGTGGGAGTGTGTTTGTAACATTACCCCCACTTATCAGTGTGGGAAACTGAGGCTTAAGGACCCGATTATTTTTTTTAGGGCCATGCAAGAAATATACAGCAATGGCAGGAAACAGATCCTGGTCTTCCATGTCCTGCTGTCTATATTTTAACCCTCTCATGTACATCCTATAGAAATTCCAACCCTCCTGTCTTCTCCTTTAGACTTTCTGCTAACACCTCAGTAAGTGGAAGAGACAGCAGAATTAGAATTAGCTAATACCTCACTTAATGGGGATCAGGCAATATATCTTCTTCCTGCCTGTTCTGGTTTTGCTAAGTGAGGGGGGTGGACCTAAGGTGGTAGCTTCTGTAGGAAACTGCTAGAAATTGCTCCCCTTTGTTCAGTGGACTCAGCCGGGCCTAGGGCTGATCAAGGCCAAGCCAATTGGTAGCAGAATGTCCCGTGATAACGCCTCTGCGATAATGTATTTAAGAAGGGGAAAACAGAAAAAAAAAGGGAGAAGATGTGAAGCAGCTGAGCGGGGGCAGAGAGGGGGAGGCGCGAGCTTCGTGGGCCTTGCAGGCCTCACCCTCCGGCCTCCCACTGGGCAGCCGACTGGGCCCGACTCTGCCCAGCCCGGCTGCAAGAAGTGGAGAGGAGATGAGATGTGAATAAGATGTAAAAAGATCCTGAGAGGCGTCTGCCAGCCTGTTGTGAAGAATTTTTCTTCTGAGAGGAACGGCTGCAGATGCCAAGGTCAGTGAAGAAGGAGGGGGAGGAGTAATGCGGCTCCTGGCCAAGATTCCCCTGTAGCCTGTGGTGATGACCATGGTGGAGCAGGTTGTCCCCCTGCAGCCCATGGAGGTCCATGGAGGAGCAGAGATCCACTTGGAGCCCGTGAAGGACCCCACACCAGGGGAGGTGGGTGCCTGAAGGCGGCTGTGGCCCGTGGAGGGCCCGCTGGGACAGCTGTTCTGGAGGGACTGCACCCCGTGGAAGAGATGACCCACGCCGGAGCAGTTTCACGAAGGACTGTGGCCCGTGGGAGGGACCCCACGCTGGAGCAGGGGAGGAATGTGAGGAGTTCTTCCCCGGAGCATGAAGCAGTGGCATGAAACAACGTGTGATGAACTGACCGCAACCCCCATTCCCGCTTTCCCCCTGTGCCACTTGAGGTGGGGGAAGGTAGCAGAGATAATGTTAAGCTTGGGAAGAGGGAGGAGTTGGGGGGAGGTTATCTTGTTCCCTGTCTCATTCTCCTGCTAGTGTTAGAAATAAATGAATAGTTTTCCCCAAGTTGAGTCTGTTTTGCCCGTGACGGTAACTCTAAGGATTTCTCCCTGTCCTTATCTCAAACCTCGAGCCCTTTTTTTTCTTATATTTTCTCCTCCAATTCTCTCAGAGGGTGGGGGGAGTAGTCTGCATAGTCTGGTCCCGATCAGGCCTGAACTATGACACTGCCCTAACATTTATTTAGAAACTTGAGTATGATATATTTGTGAAATATGTATTTTTTTTTCATAACAATCTTTGAATTTCAAGTAAAAAGTGAAATATTATTTTTTTTTAGCCTGTTCATTCAGATAATTGTACCTGATACAGTGTTTCTAACCAAGCACATTAGCCAGTCTATTGCAGCTTATTTCATAGCATGGGAGTGCAAACAATAAGAAGCAGATCGCCAAACCTCGAGTAATTAAATTTGAGTAGAGCAGTCGTAATAAAGAGAAAGAAAACACTAGGTAAGTTTTCTGAAAAGGAAAAAGGTATAATTACTTCAGCTGAAGGGCAGCAGTAACACAGACACTGACAAAATACAGCGATTTTATGTGCTTATTGACTCAGCCATTCACAAAAAAAAGTAATTATCTTAGCAAATGCCACATTACATGATAGTAATCAAGCTACTGTACTGTACTTCTGAGATACAAAGCACCTTTTACTGCAAATCAAAGGTACTTTTCAGAATAGTTAAGAAAAGAACTTTATGGTTCTGTGATGATATGGCCACATATTTTTCTTTTTGCTTTTCTAACATTTAGAGCTGCTTTTGTACTCTTTTTATTGCCACAAAACCTTCTGAGGTGTTTCTACTGGCTTTTGGCAAAGCAGCTGCAGAGTTAGTACAGAGTTAGTCCACCTGAGGCACATCTGACCACCTCAGATCTGAATGATTAGCTTGCAATGTGAAATGAATGAAAAAGATAAAAGTAAGCTTATCTGTAAACCCTAACTCTCCCTTTTTCCATCCATCCTCGCTGTTAGCAGTGTCTGTCAGACTAATGATAGGGAACCTCCATTTTAAGACCAAAGGAATTACCAGGCTGTGGAAGAAGATGATGAATGCTGAGAGGGTATCGAAATTTGTACCTCTTGTGGGTGATGACCATAGTGTTAACTAGAGGAGCAGGGACACACAGGATGCCTTTAGGACAAGCAGCCATAACTCCATTTTAGGATCTATACCTGGAGAACAATGATTCAAAAACTGTCATTGGAAGTCTTGGGTAGCCAGTTCTGTTTCCAAAATAAACTTATCCGAAACAGTCATAGCAAGATACCCTTGACTGGTATGGAGTATATCAGCCTAATTTTTTTTTTTTCTTTACACCTCACTTCTGCTTTTGTATTTTTTAGGACAGATGAATATTGGAATAGTTTGACTGAGGATGAGTAATTTTAAATCTCTGCTTATAAGGGCTATCTCAGTCTCCTTGCCATAAGAAACTGGGAAAGGACCATCCTGGTCACTGTTAGGCTGGGGAATCTGGAAATGTCAACCAAATTCAGAACATTAACTTCACTTGAAAGACTGATATTCCTTCACTCCTTTCATATTGGTGTTTTTGTCCTAATGACTGTAATAATCTCCATTTTAATTAGATTAGGAAAAAAACCCTCTCAAAACCGAGGTTGAAGAGCCCCTCCACCTCCAGACACAAAAGGCTGATCTATCAATCTGCAATTGGAGTGTGAATTGCAGGTATCTGAGACTGGCTGCTTCAGCATTAGTATGTCTGTGATGGATTTTACATCTATTGTGTATTTTTAAAAAAGCTTTATATATACCAGTTTACCCAAGACTGTGGGGCATAAGAAAACGTTATCCTGGCTCTGTAATTTCCATTATAAATCAGCTGCAAATATTTAAGGAGCTTTATTTGCTGATGTACATTTCTTTCCCAGTTGGTATTATACGACAGAAAGAGAACAAAATCTCTAAGCTCTTTGGGATGGCCAGTGTGATTAAACTTCACAACTATGTCTGTACTGTATATTACATGAATGCAATTTTTGTGGGTGTATTTCATCTTGGATGCGGCAGTACTAATTAGCATCTAGTATGATGTTTATCTTTTTCATCAGAAATGTCACTCAGTTCACAAGACTTTTTAAAGTGAAGAGGAGGCAGGAAATAGGTTCTTTTTCTATATCAAATTTAACATCTGCTATATCTATGGATAACAGGTTCTGAGGTGAACTGCTGAGTGTGTCACAGTAAGCCTGGCAGAGTTAAGTGTGGAAAGTCAGTCTGAGCACATGCTGTAATGGATTTGACCTCGAAGAGCACTACAAAGAGAAATTGCAGATAACCATCTGAACTGACTTCAGGAGCCTGTAGCCCTGACTCCCTGGATACCAAGAGAAAAGAGAAGGACTAAATAGATTGGAGTGAACAATCAGAAATACAAGGCTGAATAAATGCTTAATATTTGAAGTGCTGACAGTAGAAGAAAACACAGAAGAACAGCACATTTCCCTACTTGATTCCAACCACATTAGAAAAGTAAAATTCCCTGAAAGACAGTTTTGTAAAAGTAAGATATATATTCAGTAGAAGTGAGACGTGAAAGTAGTGTTGGAACAATAAAGACATGTAGCTGGGAAGACCTTAACCACCTTTCCATGGCAAGCAATTACTGATTAAGAATACTAAGGAGAAAGGAGAAGCTACTCACATGGAGAATGAGTTGCATTTGCCCTCGCAGGACTGAGATCAATGCTCCAGCCTTAGGGGCAGCAATGGTGGATCTGACGGCGTCTGCCAGGGATACCTCAAAAGGTCATAAAATAATGAAACATATGGGCTACTAGAGCAGTCATTTTTGGATCAAGTTTTTCTATGGTGGATTGGTGTACCTTTTTGAGCATCCAAAATTCAATGGCTGCAATTAAAATAACTGTTGTTACTCACTAGTTCCTGGCAGCCAAAGAGTGAGAAGGAATGGTCTTAAGGAAAAGAGGTGTAGGTATGCAGGAATGAAAGCTGAGAGTGAAAGCACAACTATCTGATTTATGCAATGATGTACAATGGCAAATATTTGGAATGAGTATGATTCCATCAGCTTGACTTTCCTAAAGTTACCTTGATAGTGCAAAAATCTGTTGAGCTTGTAGTCTAAAATGAGAGGATAAGACAGAAGATAGACAAGAAAATGGGGGCTAAGAGAGTCAAAAGGGCTTCTGTGCTTGTAGTCCCAGAGAACATTGGGGCAGAAGTAGGAACAGAGCCCAGCTCATGTTATATCCACTGCTTGTTTTAAAGGATGGGTTTTTCACTGGGTTATTCTTCATATTACATTTATTAGCAGAAGTAGGATTAGAAGGAGCTTTGAGATCCTCTGGGACCGGGGATTGCTGTGAGGAAGTGCTACTTGGTTTTCTGTCTATTGTGTTTATAAAGACAGGCAAAGAAAGAAGAGAGAATGTGTGCACACATTCACTGCCACATCTGCTCTACAAAACCCCAAGCCAGAGTCAAAAAAAGTCTTTAAAGAGAATATAGACAGCAGTGTATTTAGTTTTGATTTATTAAAATAGTTTTCAGACTGCAGTCTTATTTGTCCTGTGAGAACTGTGCTCTCTGGTAATGGGAGCATTGAATTTTCATGTGAAACACTTTAGAGAGCATATTTTTTTCCACCTACAAGAGTGTGACAAGAATTTGTTCTTGTATGATGATGTGCAAGTTATTATAGCTGCTATGCTAACCATGTATTTATGATCACTGCTGGCACGGCTGCTGTGTATTTTGTTTATGTTGTTACAAACCTAGTTGTGACACATTATAAAAAATACATTCTTTTGTGGTAGTCTCACACTGAGGCAGAATAAATCATGCCTCCTACCGCTGCTCCAGCTTTTCTGATATTTCTCCTTTTCTTTTCCTTACTCTGGAGAAGAGAGCGCCTGTGTGATTCTCAGTCCCATACCAGATGATGTCGAAGGCCTCATGAAAGGACAAAAATAGATGCCTTAATACAGCTGTCATGGAGGCAAGCCCCAAACCACAGCATGAAGCAGCTACTGTCCTTCAGTCAGAATAACCTGCTTTCATTAAATGCTGGTTTGGGAACAGTCTAGGCATGCTTTAAGTGTGTGAGGAACAACACAATGAATAATTTCAAAATGGGGAAGACAAAACAAAAATAGAAACAAAGCTTTCAAAATGAACAACATCTAGCCGGATCCAGCACTAGACAAACACTAGACAAGAAAGACTCAAGTCTTTCATTTTCCCTGCTCTTTCATATTAGCATGGACAAAAGACATAATTAATACCTCTGTGTGCCTTTGTCACAGATATCTCTTTGTGACACATTTTTTAAAAAATGTGAAAGCTCTGTCAAACAATTGCAACACAATTTTAAAAGCTCAAGATTTGATATTTTTAATTAGATTTGTTTCTTTTCACTTTCCAAACCAGCATTTTTCATTCTTGCTTAATTAGCAGCATTCAAAGAGTGTTTTTGATAGAGTATCACCATCTGCATTGTACATGGATCTTCTTCATAGATTTGCTTCTGTTTACCTGTCCGTGTTCCCACTGACATCAGTGGTGCAAGACCAAACTCTATTGTTTGATGTTTAAAGGATAAGAGTTTATGCAAATCTATAGAGAAAAAGGCAACTTTTTTTTTTGTGACTAGGGTTTATGCAGATATGTTTGCAAGACTAATGTCTTAGTTGTTATTCTGTTTTTATATAATATAATAAGAAAATGTTATGTGAAAACATTTCCAAACTTAATGTATTTTGGGTATTTTATTGACTTCCCCAATAGCTGATATTGTTGGGAATGAATCCAAACCAACTATTACAGGACTCTGAGAAAGAAATGATAGGAATTTTAGCGCATGGCATAGTAAAGCCAACATTTGCTACCTGTTATCATAGGTGTGTCTAAGCTTTTCTCTTAACCCAGAAAATAAATTTTGCCCATATATTATGTACCAGTGGGCTGTAATTTTTGGTTGATGCTGAACTTTCAGTGGCATATGTGTACTGACTCTTCAGAAAACAGCTGATTATGAGGCATTTTGTTTAATTATACTCTGTTGTTTTGACTCTCTTGTAGTGTTTATCATCCTGAGGAACATAGCTGAAGATGTATGTCACTGAACCCTTTATACATTATAGTCTGACACACTGCTCCATGGAGGATTAGCTACCTAAATGGAAATCCTGTTCATTACTTCTTTTGTGTTGCTGTTCTGAATCACTTCTTTATAAGACTACAGGAGTAAAAGACTAAGGCCAGCAAAATTTGTTTGGGCAAATCCTTTTAGATAATTCCCTGGAGTATAATAAAAGGGTACTTTTCATTCCATGTGGCACATCAGGAAAGAGAAACTAAGGGGGAGAAAAGCACAAGAAAATCACAGAGCAGGGAAACTGTTGAAGGTTCTCAAATTTCTTTTGACACTTCACGGTGACAGAAAACCCTCTGCTAAATATGTTTGTGCTGATCTGCTGTGAAAATTCACTGTTTGATAACTGCCAGAGTTTCTTGTCTCTTGCCGACAATGTGAATACCTACACCTCTGACCATTGGGCTTCCTTGCAGTGTGTGGATGGTTACTGATTTGCTCAAAGACATTTAAAGGACTTTTAAAACTCTTGTTTCCAAGGTGCCCCTCTACTTTTAATCTCTTCATGACAGGAAATTGTCAGTTCATCACAGCATTGATGAGAGGCAAAGTTACCAGACTCTGTGAGCAAATGAGTGAATAAATTCCTGAGACTAACAATAACTGTGGGATCATAAGAACAAATAATTCTGTATAACATGCTTTATTTTGACAAATGTGATTTCACTGTAATTTGAAGTAGCAACATTTGGCAATATAGTGATTATTCTTTTTTTCTTAGGTCATATATTGGCTGGTGCACAGCTGGGCCCAAGGACTGGTCAAAGTCACAGGTAGAAATGAAGTACAAGGTCATTTAATTTACTATTCTTTATTTTGCCCAGCTGCTTTTTTTTTTGACTAGACTCTTTTTAACACTCTCTGTGATCTCCACTAATTATATCCTTTGGAAAGTATTCCAAAGTAATGCCTGGCCTTGAACACTTCCAGGAATGGGAAATCCGCAACTTCTTTGGGCGACTTGTTCCAGTGCCTCATCACCCTGACAGTAAATAGTTTCTTCTTTATGTCTAACCTAAACCTACCCGCTTCCAGTTTAAAGCCGTTACCTCTTGCCCTATCACTACATGACCTTGTCAAAAGTCCCTCTCCAGTTTTCTTGTAGGCCCTGTTTAGATACTGGAAAGCTGCTGTAAGGTCTCTCTGGAGCCTTCCGTTTGCCAGGCCAAACAACCCTAACTCTCTCAGCCTGTTCTCGTAGGAGAGGTGCTCCAGCTCTCTGATCATCTTTATGATCCTCCTCTGGACTCGCTGCAACAGGTCTATGTCCTTCTTATGTGGGGGCCCCAAAGCTGAATGCAGTACTCCAAGTGGAGTCTCACGAGGGCAGAGCAGAGGGGGAGAATTGCTGACAAACATGTTGAACAGTGTCAGTCCCAATACCAGTCCCTGAGGAACGCCACTTGTCACTGGTCTCCACCTGGACATTGAGCCATTGACCACCACTCTGAGTGCAACCATCCAGCGAATTCCTCATCCATGGTCCATGGATCCTCATGGTCCATCCATCAAATCCATGTCTCTCCAGTTTAGAGACAAGGATGTCATATAGGACAGGCTGAGAGAGTTGGGGCTGTTCAGCCTGGAGAAGAGGAGGCTCCGGGGAGACCTGATAGCGGTCTTCCAGTACCTCAAGGGGGCCTACAAGAAAGATGGGGAAAGGCTGTTTAGTAGGGCCGGTTGCAATAGGATGAGGGGTAATGGTTTTAAAATAGAGGGGGGTAGATTTAGATTGGATATTAGGAAAAAATTTTTTATGATGCAAGTTATAGAACACTGGAACAGGTTGCCCAGAAAGGTGGTGGAAGCCCCATCCCTGGAAACATTCAAGGCCAGGTTGGATGAGGCTCTGAGCAATCTGATCTAGTTGGGGATGTCCCTGCTCCTTGCAGGGGAGTTGGACTAGATGACCTTTGAAGGTCCCTTCCAACCCTAACCATTCTATGATTCTATGATTCTATGATTCTATGACAGTGTCAAATGCTTTACACAAGTCCAGGTAGATGACATCAGTTGCTCTTCCCTTATCCACCAGCACTGTAACCCTGTCACAGAAGACCACTAAATTCTTCAGACACGATTTGCCCTTAGTGAAGCCATGTTGGCTGTCACCAATCACCTCCTTATTTTCCATGTGCCTTAGCATAGTTTCGAGGAGGATCTGCTCCATGATCTTGGCAGGCACAGAGGTGAGATTGGTTGACCTGTTGTTCCCTGGGTCTCCCTTTTACCCCTTTTTAAAAATAGAGGTTGTGTTTCCCCTTTTGCAGTCAGTGGGAATTTCACCAGACTACCATAACTTCTCAAATATGGTGGATAGTAACTTTTCAAATGTGACAAATAGATAGTGATATAGTAGTGAGTAGTGATATAGTCACAAAAGCTATCTTTAGCTTAGGGAGGTTTGGAAACCTCTGGATAGCACGGAGTGTTAGCTGAACCTGTCACTCTCCATTTTTTTTTAGGTTAAAGCTGAAATCTAGGAAAGCCCCTTTAAGGCATGTATGACTCTGAATACTGGCACTACTTTGTTTTGCTAATTCTTAGTTTAAAAGACAAACAAAGTGGGTTTTCTGGCAATCTAGGAATATAAATCTGTCACAACATACAAATAAAGACAGAATCATGGACAAAGCAGTCTGAGCTAACTCTGAAGCTATCGAAAGCACTGAGGTAACTTAAAACAGAGCTGCAATATCTCATTCCCTACAAACTCCATTTGCCTGCAGATGCCCTGTCATGTCTCTTGGATATGCATGGAACTGTGAAATTTGGTGTTCCACTATGATATTGGTTAGATTTGCTTTGGGCTCAGCCTGAGTTTACTGCTGATAAATCAGAGGTTCACTTTGCTAAAGCATCAAAAAAAAAAAAAAAGTTTCTTGCTGAAGCTGCGCTAAATTGCCATCCAGCTCCCACTGAAGCAAAAATTCTGGTTAGTTTCCCATGGCTTACTTAGCCATGCAAAAGCTGAGTGGGAAGGCATTTTTCCTTTTGGAAATGGATTGTGGAAAAGAAGCCAATTGGATTCCCAGGTTGCTCTCCTGGGGCCTCAGCAGGCTGGTACTCAGGGCTGTTGGCAGCCTTACCTTTCTACCAGCTTCTGCAAGGCGAGCAAAACAGCACTTCTGCCTCCATGTAGCTCTGCTTCGTCTGTATCTCCTGCTCATTCCAAACAAATGAAAGCCACACATGTTTTACTGCAGATTTTTGGCATGCAGACAAAGTGCAAGGAGTGGGGAGGGATAAGTAGACTTCAGGGTGGTACCTCCCTCTAGCATCATAAATCAAAGAAGTTATTTAACACTGAACACAATAGCATGTCAATAAAAATGCTTGGAAATAGAATTACAATAACCAAACTTGTTTTCATAAGTTGTTTACCATAAGTGAAGTAAAGTACAGAAAGAAATGGAAAATGTGGTAACTGTGCACTGAATGCATTTACATAGTTTTCAGAACCCTTTCAGAGTTACCCAGAAGAAGTCTTCTACTGTATTTCCTCTTGACATGTCTATGGACCATCTATCTAAAAGCTCATACTATTTTTTCCTGGATTTTTTCCTTCTCTCTCTTGGCTGAACCTTTCTGCTGGAGTATTGAAACTTGGCAGTATAAAAAATTCAGGCAATGAAGCTGACTTTTCCTCCCCTAACCCTTTGCCAATTTAAAAATGTCAACAAAATTTTTGATTATTTACCATGTGTATAAATCAAACCTGCTGGACTGCAACTAACCCCATTTGAACTGCAGGATGGTGGAGGGGTTTTCCTGTCAATCAGCTGTAGGGTGCCTGGACTCACTGCAATGAAGTCTGCTGAGGGTGGGTATCAGCATCTTTCCTGGCTGTAATCTCTACACAGCTCTTGTAATGACTGATATACTTTTCTTATCCAAAACCATCAGAGAGTGCTTTCAGCCATTTATGTACGAGTCAGCAGTGACAGTCACAAGTGAGTGGATATCATAATCTTTTACTCGCATAATACTTCAGCAAAGCAATTCTTTGTGCTGTATCATCCTTATGACAGGAAGGCTCTAGTTGAGAAGCACCAGGTCATGGGACAGATGGATATTGGCTCCCAGAGAAAGGCCGAATTACTAAAGACATTTTCTGCAGCTCTCTAGGTTTTCCCCAAAGTTGCATTTTTTTCTAGATGATTCTGAGCAACCTGATCTAGTTGAAGATGTCCCTGCTCATTGCAGGGGAGTTGGACTAGATGACCTTTAGAGGTCCCTTCCAATCCAAACTACTCTATGATCCTGTGATTCCAGTGATAACATGTGAGAAATTTTTTTACTGGGCAATTTTCTCTGAGGGAAGGACAGATCTTGCCATCTAGCCTGGAAACTACACAACTTCTTAAGTGTTGCATATTTGTAAGCACTTTTTTTTTTTCACTTTTCTCTGGAGAACTGTTGAATTGAACAACTCTTAATACTGAAGATGAACAATCATAGTACATGGTAACTGTTTTTTCCCCCATCTCTCATATAAAACTCTTCAAAAGAGGAAAAAGGCTTTCTTCTCAGCATTAGGGGTAGATTTTGCATTCTTGTCCTAGACAAATTTCATTGAAGTCAGTGGAGTTCTAGTTGCACAAACAACATATAGTACGAGTGTAGGAACTTTTCTCTTAAAATAAGTGAACTGCATGTTCAGAGTCTCAGGCTCAAATACAGTTATTTAGGAACTAAATCTATTACATATGTATATTCTGGCATATCAGGATAAGAATTTTACCCTTTGTTGCCTTTCATCCAGGGAAAAAGAGGGCTGGGAAATTGCTTGAAATATATGACATAAGAAGCATAGAAAATGGGCTTAGTGGAGATGATGGTGTAAAACCCAGGAGGCATATCATTGAGTCATGCTGTGCCAAAATTAGATTTTAAAATTGTTTCTGTCATCTTATGAAAGCCCACAACACTTTGTTCTGAATATCCTAAAGCTCTTTATAACTTCAGCTCAGAAAAAGTTGGCTGTCCTCATCCTTGTTACTCCAGACATTCCTACATACTAAGAAGTTGATATGATTTTGACACATTTTATTTGAATAAATAAATGTCTTTTATCCTCACCTGCCAGAAGAGAGGCTTCTAAGTCTGGGAGCAGGTACCAGGCCCAATTGAAAAGTGTTACAAAATGCATTGAAACTGTATGGAAAAATTGCTATCTGTTCAACCGGACAGATTTCTCTATCTGGTGCTGCCAATTTATTTGCTGAATTTAACCTTTTAAAATGTCATTCTTTGCCCCCTCTTAAGGATAACTAACACATTTTACTCTCTCCTGACTTCTTAAAAGCCACTGCCCTTTCTGTGGCTGTAGGAACTTCTCAGGATTATTGTGAAAAGGAAAAAATACATTACAAAAGCAGCTTCCCTCCTGGGAAGTGAATAATAATTTTGCCCCACTTAAAGTCATTGTAATGTAATTAGTTTAGTGCTTTTAATCACCTCAAAATATGAAAACGCAGAGCACTGGAAACAGCATTATTCAAATGCCCATTTAAAACTGCTTAATATCTGTCCATGGCATGGTAGTCCTTTTGGTATCTTTTTTTAATGAGTATTATGAATTCTGTTCCAGTTTAGAAAAAAAATAATCTATCATGCTGATGTATCTGTAGACCCTTTATTTTTCACAGCTATGGATCTTGTATTATGTTAGGAGTGTATAGTTCTTTCTTCTTTCCAGAGACATTTCAGTCTTAACTGTGATGACCATTAGTATTTCGTTCAGAGAACTATGAAAAATGATGATACTAAGTGTTTTACAAATAGGCTTTTATTCATCTTATTTGCCATAATCCAGAATGACATGATTAGTAATGATTTTTAACTGGCTTCTAGAAGGTGTCATGTATCAGTTTTGTCATGTGAATTAGTTGTTATGATAATGATAGCATATCAATTATTCCTTGGAAGGTTGCATTAGATCAATTATGTAATTAATTTGTCTTATTTCTTTACTTATTTTTTTTTCTCCAGTAATTGCAAAAATATTGGTGCTACCATATCCAGATAGTACTTAATTTTTCTGATCTATGTGCACAGATTTTTTTGCAAACAATATTCTATGAAGTATTTTTATACATATGAAAGTGGGATCATTTTACTCAATTTCTCAGTATATTTTTTGGTACTTTAAAATAAATTCTTCACCTCTTGTTGTTTTCTTTAAAAGCAGAAGTTTGTCAACTACAGTTTTTCTCTGGCACAGTAAAGCACATCTGAATTGGAAGTATTTACTGAGGGAAATTTGAGAGCTGCAGCAAGGTCCATGTTTCTCCAGTTTTAACTTCAGTCTCTAATCATCACTTGTCAGGTTGCTGTCCCTATTGCCTTCTGATTCTTGACTGCGTAGTGTCTTATCTTTAGGGAGAAATGAAGGTAGGTTCAGTTTTTAAACCCATGGTGTGCTTCATGCTTTGATGTAGAATCATAGAATCATAGAATGGTTAGGGTTGGAAGGGACCTTCAAAGGTCATCTAGTCCAACTCCCCTGCAAGGAGCAGGGACATCCCCAACTAGATCAGATTGCTCAGAGCCTCATCCAACCTGGCCTTGAATGTTTCCAGGGATGGTGCATCCACCACCTCTCTGGGCAACCTGTTCCAGTGTTCTATAACTCGCATTGTAAAAAAATTCTTTCCTAATATCCAATCTAAATCTATCCCCCTCTATTTTAAAACCATTACCCCTCATCCTATCACAACAGGGCCTCCTGAACAGCCTGTCCCTGTCTTTCTTGTAGGCCCCCTTGAGGTACTGGAAGACCGCTATCAGGTCTCCCCGGAGCCTCCTCTTCTCCAGGCTAAACAGCCCCAACTCTCTCAGCCTGTCCTCATAGGAAAGGTGCTCCAGCCCTCTTATCATCTTCGTGGCCCTCCTCTGGACCTTCTCCAACTGGTCCATGTCCTTATGTTGGGGGCTCCAGAACTGGACACAGTACTCCAGGTGGGGTCTCAGCAGGGCAGAGTAGAGGGGGAGAATCACCTCCCTCGACCTGCTGGCCACGCTTCTCTTGATGCAGCCTAGGATGTGGTTGGCCTTCTGGGCGTGCTGCCGGCTCATGTTGAGCTTCTCGTCCACCAGCACTCCCAAGTTCTTCTCCTCAGGGCTGCTCTCAATCCATTCTCCACCCAGCCTGTATTTGTGCCTGGGATTGCCATGACCCAGGTGCAGGACCTTACACTTGGCCTGGTTGAACTTCATGAGGTTCTTATGGGCCCACCTCTCCAGCCTGTCGAGGTCCCTCTGGATGGCATCCCTCCCTTCCAGCGTGTCGACGGCACCACACAACTTGGTGTCGTCGGCGAACTTGCTGAGGGTGCACTCTATCCCACTGTCCATGTCGCCAACAAAGATGTTGAACAGGGCCGGGCCCAACACGGACCCCTGAGGGATGCCACTCGTGACCGGTCTCCACTTGGACGTTGAGTCGTTGACCACTACTCTCTGAGTTCGGCCATCCAGCCAACTCCTTATCCACCGAGTGGTCCGTCCATCAAACCCATGCCTCTCTAGAGAGAAGGATGTCATGCGGGACAGTGTCAAAAGCTTTGCACCATATGAAGTCCACCTTCGCCCAGCTCTTCTGTGTTCAGAGCATAGCCACCAGCTGAATTTGGATTCATGCAGGCTTGGCTGTGCTGAACAGTAAATGTACTCCACAATTTCTCATACTTCATCTATACCAATCTTAAACAAAGATAGATTTGGATCTTTCTGAAGGGGTGCATAACTGAGTTATTTGTATACACATAGGGCAAAGTATATCTATACAAATTATTCAAAGACAAATCCTGTCCTGAATTTTCTCCCCACAGCAGAACACATCAGCTCAGTTTTCTGAAAATGGCATGATTTGATTAAAAGCATGGAAAATATTGAAAATTCTTGTAGAAAGTTTGATTTAGGAAATATGCAACCTGTACAGCAGTATTTGTGTTCAGAACAACTGTCTTTCCCCTGAGGTTTAGACAATGATTTTTTTTTTTTTTGAGAAACCTACCTGCTAAGTGATAATTCTGTTAAGTTTGTGTGTCACTTATTGTCTATCAAGACAGATAACTGTAACTATGCAACAGGTAATAGAATAGTTATTCAAAGGTAACATTGCATTGGTTCAGTGGAGATCATCACTAGGAAAAAGCAAATAGCTTCCCGCTAAGAAAATCCCAATACACCCCTGTAAGACAGAAGGGAAAACAATTTTCAAGCATCTTAGATCCAGTCTCCAATATGCAGCAAGCCTTGTTTTACTATCAGAGTAAAAGATGACTGTGGACACCAAAAAGTGACATTATCTCGTGGACCAGGGTTGTTGCCAAAAAATACGTGTACGCTCTTATATTTGTGGAGAGACGAGTTCACTCTCAAACCCAACGTGTCTGCCAGGCCCAGTAATCATGTGCAAACAGATTTAAGCCAACTCCCCTTAAGGCGTGGGACAGCCAAGCGTGCTCAGCCCATCAGCGCAGCTCTCAGCTCTTGCTCTGTCTGGGCACAGCTGATATGGCAGAGGTGGCCGTCCTCCATCTTGAGCCACCAAAAGATGTTTAAAGCATTTAATGAATGCTTTGAGCCGTAGCTACAATTGTGCCCGTGACAGGAGTGAAGATTTGGTTTTATTTCTCATTATTCTACTCTGATTTGATTGGTAATAAATTAAACTAATTTCCCCAAGTTGACTCTGTTTTGCCCATGACGGTAATTAGTGAAAGATCTCTCCCTGTGACCCATGAGCTGTTTGTTATATTTTCTCTCCCCTGTCCAACTGAGTAGGGGAGTGATAGTGCAGCTTTAGTGGGCACCTAGCATCCAGCCAGGATCGATCCACCACATAGTCCTGCAAAAAACACTGCAAAACTTTACAGATTGGAAAAATTTCTTTTCCCTCCCTCCTCTTTTCTGTCTAAATAATGGCTGACGTATTAAAGCTCAAAATACATTTGCCTCCAGGCAGTGAAGAAACTGAAAAGATCCACCCCAAAGCCGAGAAAATTCCTTAGAAATTTATAGGCATCAAGGGTATGTGGAAATTTTTTTGTGGTCATAGGGACAGCAGTTGCTCTAAGATATCACTGTAGACCTACTCTGGAGGAAATTGTATTTGACAGCTCACCCTGTGTGAAAAATCAGGAATTGTGGTGTGGACACAAGCCAAAACTTCCCCGTTACTACTTTTTTACCAATTAAAACTACCAGTCCTGCCCTCAGGCAACACCAGTAAGCAGCATAGGACTGGAACCCGGGGCCTCTTTGCTACTTCTTCAGTAAGCAGCAGAGTAGCTCCATACAGACCTGGCACTGAAACTATGAGGAGATTCACTTCTCTGCACAGGTTTGTAAGAATAGGCACGAAGAACTAATGTGGAACAAGAGGAAAATACATTGTATCTCAATATTCGTCTTATCTGACTACAGTAATCAAATGTGAAATTTTAGTCTTTTGCATAAACACTTTTACAGATTGCTGTGCTGACAACTCTTAAACCTATTGCTTTCTTTTATCATATTTTTTTTTCAATATTTTTCTCCAATAAACAAAAGAATGTTCTGCCTTGGTTTTGCATTTGTTGACAATTTATTTTCCTCACATCTTTACTTGCCATATGAGAGTTTATTAGCATCTGGAATAGTTTCTTTGTCAAAGATTATTCTAGTTAAGTGCTGATGTGTAGAAATAGCTTCTCGATTTAAAAAAAAAAAAGAAAAAGAAATCTTTGTTGTTTCTCATAAAGCAACTTTCAATCTCAATTGTCTCCACTAAAGGAAGAACCAGGTCTTATCCAGAAGACAAATGAGTCTGATGTGTTTCCTACTATCCCCATGAAAAGGAAAGCTAAGAAAAAAAATTGAAGTTAAATCCATTAGCTGTGCACAGATAGTTTCCACTTTAGACTTCAGAGATACTGGCTTGGGGGATTTGCAAGAGGATATGCAATCAGCTGTCTTGTTGATCCACCTTTGGCAGGATGCATTAGCACCACAGTGTTTGCTTGGTTTCTTGAGCTACTACGTTAACCCCTTGAAAGCCAAAAAAAGCTGAATATTCCCATCCCACAGGAATCTTAAGTTCAATATCATAATTTATCCTAGAATAATTATGAATGCCAAATGCAGCACATAAGATTTTTTTGATCTTTTCATTGGTCACTACTGACAGATTTTTACTGTCTTTGATGGCTGATTAAAGGCAAGGAGACATTATGTTGATGGAATCACAAAAAAAGCCTTATTCTTCTTCTGACCTCCCCAAAGTCATTTATCACTACATGTTTAGAGCTGTGAAAATTTTATGATAAAAAGATTTTTATATTAATTTCCTCATTTTACTTCTCACCTCATCCCATGCTAACCTAGTGAAATTTATTCTATCATCCTCTGGAAGAACTTGTACTGGCTGCTGTTAGAGGAATACCTCTAATTAGAGTTGATTTGGTGAAATCCCTATGTTTTAGTCTTGTGCCTTATAAAAGATTTTCTTTTGCATTCATCATTTTTTAGTTGGATAAAAAACGTAAAACCCTGTGACTTTAAAACATCAGTTAGATCTAGCACCAGCCACTTAGAAACAAAGGAATTTCTAGCGAACCAACAAGAACAAGCTAGTGCAAGGTTTCTCAGCAATATAGACAAAATTAGGTTTTGCAAAGCAGCTGCCCAGCTACTGCAGGCCTGAGGTCAGTTGTGGTGGCTTTCAACACCTGGCTATACTTTTGCTGGTCTTGGTGATGTTGTAGATGTGCTAGTTCTGGGATTTGGCTGTGGAAGTTGTACAGCCTGACTTATGTTATCTGCCTGGGAAAAGCATTAAGGCACTGTCTCCTACAGTGGCACAGCAAGGCGTTGCCAGAAGCTCCTCGCTGCAACCTCACAACTTGCTTTGATGTTGATTGGTAACTAAGAGGGCTCATACTCTGCAGGGTGGGCAAAGGTAGTCTGAAAATGCCTTAGGGACAAGAACTACAGATGCAGATGGGGCTCTCCTCCACAGGATGGTCCTCAGAACAATTAAGCAGAGCCAAGTAAGAGGCCATTTGCCTTACATTACGGGAATATAGAAAGTGTGTGAACACCCATCAGATGTCAAATCTGAGGAATGCCTGGACTGTATCAAGTGGGCTTGCCTACATTTCCCTTACAGATGAACTAATTTCTTTCTGTTAAAGCCAATGCCAGATACTTACACTTGCTCATGAAGTGTAATGATCATATTCCTCTGCCCTTTGGAGTAAAGAGTTTTCAGTATAAGCACTGTAACTTCCTTTTAAATAAAATTTTGGAAGTTTTTTCCAGTAAACAATTTAGAAATGAAGACTTTTAAAATGTTTCCTACAGCATGAAGTGGCTGCAAAACTACTCTGCAAGGCACAGCTGAGGATTTCCAAGATACAGGAACAAAGCTGATTTACCTCCTAACCACTCCTTCGCATATGGAGCATTTCAAAGGTACAAGAAGCAAAAAAGATCACAGTCCATTTTATTAGATCCTAGAGAGGTCGGCTTGGTAGCTGTCACTTATACACCTGACACTTGGAGGCTGTCACTTAATTTTGAAGTGTTTTTGCACTCCATTTGGAACCATTTTGGCCATCTGCTAACTTAGTTGGGGCAGAGAGTAGTGGGATTTTTTTTTTAACTAATACTCAAATAATGAACACTTATCCTTATTCTATTCAAATAGATAAATAATTTAAGTTTTTTAGTACTCAGGACTTCAGAACAGAGCTGAGATTTCCAAGGCGTCTTATTAGAAACTTTGTTGGCTTCCTGGTCCTGAGGATATGATGCTAATTTCTCAGTGGCTATTGGAGCTCTTCTGCTTCTAGATATTTTGGCACAAGGTTGCGCTAAGGGGGAAAAAGAAAGAATGAAAGAAGTTACTAATGTGAAGATTTTGTCCATATCAACATTTGAACTGCTTCTGTGTATTTAAAATTTTCAAAGAAAGCTTGTATTAGTTCTTATTCTAAATAAGTTAATGATCCTTAAAAGATTCCTCGTCCAGCCTTTGTCTTAGTATTATGTTTTAGTGAATTAACTCAAGATTTTATTAGCTCTCTGGAATAAAGCAGAACATTGTAGCAAATATTGCAGAGTTCTACATGTTCAGGTCTTTAATGTGCCTTTTGGTAACATCAGAATGTTTTCCATTTATGTTTTTAGTACTAATTTAGTTTTTCTGTGTACAGTTTATGCTTCAAATCTTTCCATTTATCTTTCCAGTTCCTTCACACACTGATTCTCAGTGGTTCTTCCAGGACATGTTGGCTATTCCCTTGGTAACACATTGTTTAATCCTTGACTAGTCTTGCTGCACTAAATCTAGGAGAATTTAGAGCCATGAATCTGAATGCTGATGTAATCCCCAGACAGTTCCATTTATATTAGGAGTGTGCACATTGCTAATGTTGGCTGTTTCTGTCTAGGCTGGGGCAGTTTGCACAGGTTACACATTCGACTTCACAAATAAGCTTTAACAGACTGGAAAATAATAGGACACACTATGTGTGACTGATTGTTAGGGATCTCACAGTGCTGAAACTGGACTGACTGTGGGAAGTACAGTCTAGTAGTTGAAATTGAAGATTAGAAGTGGAGAGATCTGCATTCTTTTGCCACACATTTATGGTACATTCTTAGTGAAAAGATATTATTTGAAATTTAATTTAAAATATTTTTGTATTTCTCCTAAAAATGATCTAGTAATAAAGTATTCAAAATGGAAAATTGTGTGAGTATGACAGCTTGTAACATCCTTGCTACAAGTTCTTTAGTGGCTCTTCAGAGAAGAAAGATTTCTAATCTGCAAATTGTAATCAATGACATGTATATATTACAGTGCTGTGGTTGTCCTATCTGAAGTCCCAGTAGATTTTTATTCTTACTTTTTCTCTGATGAGTTATTGACTTTTCAGTCCAAGTTGCATCTCGTAAATATTTGATATTAAAGCAGCAAACAACATTTCATTTTAAAAAAGCTTACATGACTTTAATTTTTAAAAATCTAAATATTCCTATAATTATTTTTGTCTGCAATTTCTGGCAACAAGTTGCCATATCAAACATTATGAAAATCTGGCCTGAGCTTTGCTGCCTTATTTTGTTAACTAGCCTTGCTCAATAACAGTCATTGTTACATGGAGCTTGACATCAGAGTTAGATTGATCCCTGCCCTTAAATAATTAACTAGCAGCTAGGTTCTTCCTTCTAAATGGAATATATCAGGCCACCAAGATAGTTCCAAGTGTTGTTCAAAAAGTCATCTATTTATTCACCAAAACAATAACTTCACGCACGAGTAGTTTTGGCTAGCTGTCTTCCCTGTAACAACTTCCTAGACCAAACAAAATGTGTTTGATTTAACAGCACTCTGAAGGCCAGATGTATTCTCCTGTCTTTTATGAAAAACAATGCAGTTACTTTTGAATAGAGATTCTCCACTTGGGAGGGCATGCTTGCAATGCCACCCTTCCTGTGAGATTCAATGACTGGCTGGAAGTTTTGAAGGAGAATGCATTTGGCAAGATCCACCCTAAGCCACTGTGCCCACTTTTTTGGCCAGGCTTGCACAGCCTTCTTCTTTCAGGACACCAAAGTGCTGTACCTCTGTCACTGGAGCAATTCTGCAACTCTCAGATAAGGAATAAGAGCTAAAGTCTTAATACGGTACAGGCCTACAGAAGCTCTACAAATTTAAATAGATAATTATATTTCTAGTAGACCTAGTTGGACAGAAATCTCTCTGCATGCTCTTTATAAATTCCTTGAGGGTGTATGCTTCTAGTATTGATGGAAAGAAGTACTCACTAGTAGCCATTGTACAATGTGTCTCTAAGTAGTCTGTAAGTAGCTTATATAAATACTTGATTAAGTTATGCTTGTCCTTAATAATCACTGATTTGAAAACAGCCTGTAATGTTCTTTTATCTGTTGAATTATAATTAAGACTTATTTTGAAATAATTGCGTGTATCCTCACTTATCTGGGTGTCATATCTAGCTGATATGAATCTTAAGTGCTTCAGTATTATAATAAGAAGTGCTTCTTCCAGATCTACAATAATGTCAATCAGTGCGTAAATAAAAAATCGACACGTATTTAACAGAGGTAAGAATTCTAAATTTACTTAAAAATCATAGAAAAGCTTAGGTTAAAAGAACTTCTGAAGCTCATCTAATCTACCCTCAGTGTAAGGAAAAATTGGTGCAAATAGACAGTAGCCTCTGCACTGAGTAAGGAAAGTTGTTTTTTCTTTAAAACTGTAGAACAAGGTTTATCTATCCTTCAGCTGCTGGTCAGAAAGTAAAAAAGTTTTGATATGCATTTGAGCTTTTGAATAAATACATTTGTGACTCTTGTGTGATTTCAGTTTCTATGAACAGTCATGCAGCCAATTTGCCTGCAATGAACTGTCATGGAAAACATATGTCGGTCTCCTATCCTAGTTTTCTGCATATGAATATTTGAACTGGAGACAAGATACAAAGCCCATTGTAATAATCCGGAAAGGCACCCACTGACTTCAGTAGACTTTCTTTTATTGGTTTCTGGAAATATTAACTTAGTTCTACGGTCAGGGAAAATAATTTTTGTGGTTTTTAAAAAAATCTAGCTAATCATAACAGTTTCAGAAATGTATAACCTTTTCTGAAAGTCGTTTGACATTTTATTGAACTTGGAGTCCAAAGATGTATTCTCTTGCATAGAAGAAAACCAGCGAAGTAAGAATTTTCTTAATAGTTCACTGGCAGGCCACATCCACATTCATAGCTACAGTTTCATTTAGAATGATTTATGTATGCAGAGGCTTGAGACCTGCTTTCTAGAGCCACAATGGTATTTTCTTCCTAATAAATACTATAAATATTCTTAGACTTTTTTTTTTTTTGCACGAATGTCTTTAATTGCAGATAATTTCCAAGTGTAGAGCTGCTTTCATTTCCTTGCCTTTTTTGGATTCTTCTTTAAACATGTTCAGATAACATTATTGTACTAATTCTTACTGAGTCTGCACCATGAGTGATACAGATCTCTTCAATAAGACGTTGCAAATAATACCCCACTGTCAACGGTTGGTAGGAAAATAACTGTAATCTGCTGTCCTCCAAGATGGTGGGGCCAGTCAGCCATCTGGACTGATCATTATAGCTTTCCTTCCAATACTGATGCTTCCAGCTGTACAGAGGGACTTCTCTGCAGGACCCTCACATGTGGACCAGGTGATGGGGCAAGGCTCTTTCAGTCAGGAGCTTTGTACACTTACCTATTCTGTGCAAAAGTGAGAAATAATTTCTCAATCATTGAGGGAAAATAATGTTCACTTTGTTTGAGTTGTTTTTGAATACTGGTCAAATTAACCAATGATCTACTTCTACGTTAGTTTTTATACTGGAGTAGGAATGGACTAGGAGTGTGTAAAACTTCATATAAAAAGAGCAATTAGTTGTCATAAAATAAAGTAGCTGTCATCAACATTGACTCTTTTCCCTGCAATGTTTCCTTTTATTTAACAATTTGACAGGTGCAAAATTGTTATACCCATCATTTTTCATGTGTGATTAAATAATTTTCCTTCAAAGATTCATCATAATGTATGTAGAAATTTGGTCGCAAACTAGATAGATATGAAATGAATGTCCTTGGAAATCACTGGAATTTTTTTTTTCTTCTTCCTCTCCTTCCATAACTGAGTAGAAAAAAGAATTGTGAAAAATTAATACTGTTAGAAGCTTTTTACGAAAGGAAATGGTTTGGATTTCCAGTTAGTACATAACTGAATATATTTTTCATTAAAAGACAATTTATTTTTCCATAATAAATAATTATAGAAAATGTTTTACTCTTACCATTGCCAGCTGCAATTCACAGATTTCCATTCAGCTGCACTACTGTTAAAAGGATTTCTGGAGCAATTCCACCTGGGAATGGAAAACTAGCAAACACTTATCTCCAAAGGGGTAAAAATTCATAATTAGGAACAGCTAAGGCAGGATGGATCTTCGATGAGTTCATTATTGTGGTGTTAAGGAACATTAACGGGCATCTTGCATCATGCTAGTTAATTTTTTTTTTGTTTAAATAAACTCATATGATTTTTAAGGCATTTATCTAATAGTTTACATTGTAAGAACTGAATCCTGAAAACATATTTCATCTTGATAAATACCTGAAAATGAGAATTTTATCAGAGTTTTTATCCATGAATTTTTATCTGATTCCACTGTAAAAAAAGCTTAGCCTAATGAAGTGGAGGCTTTCTACTCACCTGCTCTATGCCTTTATTTCTTTAAATATTTTTATTAATTAGAAATCAAGCTTCAAAATCAGAAGGAAAAGATTTTCAGAAGTTCTGCCTGAACTTCATTAAATGACATAAATCAACCAAGGCTATGTTGGACAGGGCTCTGAGCAACCTGATCTGGTTGGAAATGTCCCTGCTCCTCACAGGGGGATTGGACTAGATGACCTTTAAAGATCCCTTCCAACCCAAACCATTCTATGATTCTAAGAATACTGGGGCTTTAGCAGAAGGGCACTGGCTTCACAAGCTGGAGCTGCTTACTCTTTTATCTTCAACAAGCTGTAAGTCATATTGCAGTTAATAATTAAGCAAATGTATTGCACACAAATTTCTAAAATGAAATAATGTTCTGAAGTGGATGTTGCTGAGCAGTCCCTCCACTCACTATTTATATTTGAGCCAGCTTGATGGGTGTTTCTACAAATTCTCAGAGGAGATGGAGGGAGAACTATGGTTTCTACATCCTAGATTTGTTTACAGTGATGTTAACCAGTGCTTTCCATCTTATTTTAGGAAAATATGGTATGTACAAATTCTGTGAATGTTCTCATTACAAAATATTTGTACACAAAGAACAGTCAAAACACATGAAGTTACTGTTTTGAAGTGCACAGCTCTCAAAGTGTAGTCCAACAGAAACATAGACTGTGATTCTACTGAAGACTTTTTGTAAGCATTCAATGGTACTGCATTGTCCTGGTTCTGGATAGGATAGACTTAATTTCCACCTGAGCTGGGAGAGGAGCTGGAGCTGGTGGCACCTGTGGCTGGGGAACGCAGCTGGGATAGTTTCCTACTTAGCCAACAGCTGGGATACTTTACCCAAATTGGCCAAAGGGCTATTTCATACCCTGTGACATCATGCTCAGTATATAAAGTAGGGACTGTGCTACTTGAAAAGTAGCTGGGCATCAGGATTCACTGTGAGTCACTGTACTATAAATTACATGCTTAAGTATTTTCTGTTATTGTTTGTTTGTTTTCCATCTCTGGTTTCTTCTCCTTTGTTTTTCTACTAAACTGTTTTTGTCTCAACGTCTGAGTTTTGCCTTCTTTTCTTTCCTAATTCTTCTCCCTGTCCCACTGTGGTGGGTGGTGAGGGAGGAATGAGTGAGAGACTGCGTGGTATTTTAGCTGCTGAGTGGGGCTAAACTGTGACATACATAAAGATAGAATTACAGGAAAGAGGTTCTTGTTAGCCAGGCTTGAGTGCTGGGTTGAAGCCTTAGAGTCTCTGATCTAAGAACTTTGATTTTTTTAGGGATTCTTCCTAGTTTGCATATCAAACCCACTCTCTTTGAAGACCAGCCAGCATTTTCCTCTTTCTAGTTATTTGACAGCAACTCTTAGGAAGAGGTGTGATATATCTGTAGTATCACAGGATGAGCCAGGCACCAAATTATGACTGTTAGAGATGACCACTTTCTATTTTTTCTATTTTTGTTTGTTTCCAATCTCCTTGCACCAGCAATACTGGCTTATGATGGATAGGAGCAAAGCCACAGCTTCAACCATTGCCTGGCAAAGCCAGCTTCTGTGCTTCCTACCTGGTACAAAGACTTACATTGAGCATGGGCCATGCTGAGAAAAGGAGTAATTTTCTTCTGGTTCATGCTCCCTTTCTATTTTAGGGTCATAAAGGAAGTCATCTTCTCATATGACATTCAATAAACTTTTACTCTAGCATTAGAGAATGTAATTTTGTTTCCATTCATGATGAGTGCTTGGGAAAACAGAAACAATCAAACTCAGTTTTCATCACAGTAGTTTTCAGAAGGTAGATTCTCTACTGTTCTGGCAATAGTATTTCAGACAGAGTAACCCTGAAACTTTCCTATAAAGTGCAATAAACTAATTCCATAAATCAGAAAATGCGTATGAGAGTACACATGAGAAGAATCTCTGTGGGACCTCTCTTTTTCCTCATCTCCAAGGGAGCAAATATGCTATTATTTATTTGCATTAAGGGGACTTACTGAAGGACTAGGCAGCTTCATGTGTGCTGTAATTATGGGCACAAAGGAGTTGATGTAGCAAGCTGGAGTCTCAAGAGCCTGGAAGTGAGGTCAGGCCCTGCTCCTTTTGTCAAAGGGGGCAACCATGGTGGCCTGCCTGTGGCCCAAGCTGTTCCTATACGCTAGGACTTCTTACTCTGCTGCTCGGTTTAACAATGGCATTCATTGTACCAAGGTCAAGGAGCTGCCTCTTTGTATGTAAACATTGTCCTTTCCTATGGCACTAGTAAATCAATTCTTTTCAAGTAGAGCGGAGTTCTAGTAAAGATTATGAAAAACAGGTGTGTGGGAGGCGCATGCTAGACATAGTCAATGTGGAGACAGAGCAACTGTTTGTTGCTCTTCCAATATTTCCATTGTTTGTGTCAAACACAACTTGTTTTTGTGATAACAGGGACTAATATATCTTTTTAACAACTGAGGTAGCCAGTGGTTGCATCCTCATGGATGATATCAAATGCTTGTTCTTCCAGCAAAGGTATTGTGCCATTCAGTGATCCGGAAGTCAGTTGCACTGCAAAAGTAACAGCAACAGGGCACCTTTCTATCTCTAAACATCCTTAATCAGGCATGGTGCAGCCTGCCATATATACTAGGTTTCAGATTTCCTTTTATTTAGTTCTGTTCTGTGGGACTGATAAAGCAGAAGCTGTTCGGATCACAAGGCAGAATGGCATGCAGTTCTCATAATGACCAAAAACACTACATCTTTCTCAAAAATTACAGAAATTTAGTCCTTTTTGAAAGGGCTTGAAGATTAAACCCAGCACTGGACCAGACTTTTACAAAAATGTAACACTCTGCCTCATGATATTGGCCAGACATGGGGCATTTATTACTAGGTGACCCAGCATATGATTGTTTGCTATTTCTTATACCCAAGCATGATTTTTCTGTTCTTTCCCTTCTCTCCCATGCTGTTTTGGTGGCAATTTCAACTGTTTCCAGCTGCAATTCATAACTCATGCACATAGAACATTATGTTTAATTTGCAGCAATCAGTTTTGCTTTGGCTTTGGAGTGTTTGGATTAAATGTGAATTTAAGGTTCAACTTCAAACCCAACCTTTTTATCCTTCCTAGATTAGTTTAGTTTATGTTCTTGCTTAGCAGCAGGAGATTAATTTGGGTGCCTGCTCCTACTCAAGTGAAGGTTCAGTTCAGCCCAGCCCTGGTTTTGCTCTTCTTTCCTCACTCCCTTGAGTCTGCATTTATATTCTGAAGCTGTTCTAGGTAGAGAATTCTGTGAAGCTTTTCTATCAGTCCAAGGGTAAATGAGCCTGAAAATACGTCTTTCAGCAGATATAGGAAGCTCTGTTATTTGGTTTGACTTCATACAATAACAGTGCTGTTTTGCTAAGCATGCATTAAAAAATGCTTTTGCAATGATAATTTTTACTATTAAAATACAAAGCTTTATGAAGTTTGAACAGACTTTAGTTTTACTGATTCTTATAAAATGCTGTTCTGAGTAAATGGAAGTGAACAGTTTTGTCTTTGCAACATAAAATATGAAGACTTTCAGAAAATCCTGATTGTTGTTACTTGAGGAAAGAATGTCATGCATTCAGCTCTTTGACTTCTTGACTTCACTGCACACTCATTTTGATGTATAGTTTACGTAAAATTTCTGTTTACGTTCAGCAGCACTCACAGAGAAGTAGGTACTCAGGAAGGGGAGGAGGTTGTTTTTTTTTTGTACAAGTTTCTTACAATATGAAATCTCCTGTTGTCTAACAGGATGCTGAGACAGCTGGATTGGTTTAACATGGAGAAGAACCTGCCCTAATAACAATGTTGGGACTTCTATTGGGACTAGTGGTCCTTTCCAATCCAAGCTATTGTACAAATTGGAAAGCACAAAGATAGAGTAAGTAGCCAGAAACCTTATCCAACTTATGGGAGTGCAGTCTTCTGTCACACTAACATTAGGAAAGGATCAGCTCTGCTCTTAGCTCTGGTTGCTTAAGGAACTGGCAGATTTTCCAGCACTTGCCACCTGTTTCCTGCTATTGGAGGGAAATTTCTATTTGAAAAATGCTACATAGACATGAGGATCAGTTGCAGCTACAGAGTGAGACATGTAAACTTAAGTGATTAGAATGCGGGTTTACGCATTTGAGTTAGATGTCTGACTATGTGTCACAGCCAGTTGACTCACTTAACTAAAACTAAGTGTCTATCCCCATCTGAGAACCCTTGTTAGTGTCTAGGTTCTGCTCCAGAAGTGCACAGGTCGCCTGTGGAACGTAAGTCACATCTGTCAACCTTGGTTTAATGTAATATTGTAAAATTATTACATAATGAAAAATTACTGTGACTATATTTGCTATGTATTTGTCATGGAAAGGATTTCTTTGATCTGTAGATGGCAAGTGTCTATGCTGGAACATAGACATGTTCCTGAGAAGGTTGCTGAAGAGCATGATGACTTCCACATACTTTGGATTTAGCCCTTATTCTGTGTTAGTTCCATATGTTGGTGGGGTTTACAACAGGAGGAGAGAATTATTGTATTCCTATCTCCCCAGTTGTCTTTCAGATTGTTACTGTTTAGACAAGCTTGCAGCTTTGCTTCAGCTGCAACAGACACCTGGGAAAAAATCTGGACTTAGTGGTGTTTTTCATTTTGATGAAAAATCAACACGAATGTTTCCTTCCTTGAGTCACCAAATAAATTGATTGGTATTCTGCACATACAGCCTGTGCTGTAGCATGCTGCAGCTGAGTTGTGTTTCTTGGAAAGTAACTGTATCTGAAAGTATAAGAACATTTATTCAAAAACCCCAAAGTTTTTTTTCTAGAAGTCTAAAAGTTTAGCTAAGAAAACAGAGTGATGTGTACTGGGAGATGTTAGTGTTATGACTCCAGGATCTTTGACTCCAGAGGAGCAGACTGGTCTTATTTCAAGCTGTCTAAAGAGCAGCATTAGCACTGATTGCAGAACTAGCCTGGAGCCTTTTGCTCTTCCTTCCAGCTAAAAGAAAGCAGGAATACTTCTGAGTGGCAGTATCTACCTAAGCAAGACAAAGAAAACAATGGGTATAATATTGCAAAATATATAATAAAATGTTTTCATTTCACAATGTATAGAGAGCTTGGTATGAAAATATATTCTACATGGCAGTCCAAAGCAAATATAAGAGTTTCCATCTATGCCTTTTCATCCATTTGGCATCTTAGAAGAAGCACGAAGTATTCAGTTCATTATGTGCTATGATAAATTTGCTTATTGTAATCTGAGTTCAAAGATACCACCCAGACTAGAAATAGATTCAGAAATATCATTGAATCACCCTTAATTGTGCAAAATTGGTCTGATCTCCTGTGAATAACCTTTCCTGTGAATTTTCAAGTGTTTCCTGCTCGGGGCAATCACACTGCAAGAAAAGTGTTTTGTTTTACACATCACTTCAGCTTTTTGGGCTAGGTTGAGTACCAAGTGTGACCAGAGGAGCAGTATGTGAAACTTCTTCAATGTTCAGAAAGGATTCTGCTTTGATAAGTATATAAAGATTCATGTCATTCTGTTTAACTGAGCTACACAAAAATTACACAAAATACCTGTTGGTCAGGTATTTTATAAAAGATTCATATTTCTGAGACTGAAAGAAAGTCAGTGTTTTCAGATAACGTTGTGTCAGTAGCATCACCCAGCACTTCTGTGGTCTGCAGTAGTAGTCACAATATGCTCCTTAACTAGTCACAAAGATTTTAGCAGAGTTTATATAGCAAAATGTTCATGAAAGGCCTGACAATTCAAGTCAGTCAAGTCAGAGGTGACATTCCTTTTGCCTTCAAAAGGCTATGGAGCAGAGCTGTGAAGAACAAAAGTAGCAATAAAATAACCAAGCTCAGATGTGTGAAAATCCAGGATCTACTGCCATTCTTGCCAGATACTGTTGTATTGTTCACACCTGCAGGAGGAAAACAAGAAGTTGTCTGGCTGCTGTTCTAGTGTGTCACATAAAATGAAGCAGACTATGGGGAGAAAGCACTGAAGTATATTCAGGCAGAAAGCCTACTAGGCTCCACTGAGATCCACTGTCTTGAAGGAACAAATCCTGAATATTCTCAGAATTTTTTCATGGGAAAATCTTCTGCCTAGCTACTTGCTTCCTGCTTGTCACAGTTGAAATTGAAGTGACTACAGTCTGTCCCTTAGAAAACTTTTTGAAAGACCAGAGATTCAAACAGTGGTGCTCTTCCCAGTGTTTCTTGCCTCTTAGATACAGGCTTTTCCTTGCCTTTCTTCTCATCTTCATACATTTCCAGATCTTGCTACACAACAGTCCAATTCTAATACGAAGAATGGGCACTGCTTTAGTCAGCTGTGTAGCTTGGTGGTGAGGACACACACTGCCTACTTCAAATATAAATAATAAGAATACCACAAGATGAGGCTCTGTGGAGTGATAGCAATAAGATTCCAGTTGCATCTAGTGTTTTCTAAACTATTTCAGAATAACTTACAGAAAAGGGAGATTTTATCATCACGAATTACCTTCAAGCTCTCTCTCTCACTTTTTTGAAAGGCAAGAAATTATATGTATGTGTATTTTTTTTTTGACCACGAAGAAGTTTGGATCAACTTGTGTTCTTCAGTAGTCAAGGAGTACTTCTTAACTACTTTCAACATGTTGTTGTTTCTGAGAGGCTGAGGAGAATTTTATGTATTCTAAAGAGGCTCAGTAGCTCTTGCCAGGTAACTTGAACTGGAGCTACAACGGAAAGGGCTCAAAAGAAAAATGTAGTAGTTTGGGAAGGATTGTGTCTTCTGGATACAGGCCATGTAAAATTGGTTGGATAGTTAGACATATAGCTGCTTCTTGAACTGTCAAATTTTGTTGATTATAAATAGCTTTTTGTGGAGATAGACATTTAAGATAGGGGTTCTTGTAAGGGAGAAACATGAAAACCACCGAATTTATCCTGATAACTATCTGAATTTCTATGTTTTGTGGATATACATGCATTTAGGCAGTGTAAAGATTAGCTGAAAGTTGGTAATAGGGAATTCTTTCTTGACAGAAAAATGTTGCAAACATTTGATATCAATATTGATGTGAAAATTTTGGTATGTGGCTTACACAATTAGGTGTTTCATAACTATATGGAGACATTTTAGCAACCCATTCACTGCTATTATTTGGTCTGCTGCATTGAACTGAGCCCAACTATCTGTGATGCAGAAGTGTTTGGAATGTATTTTTTCTTATTTAACATCACTTGTTAATAACTTATCATAATGTATATTTAGACACATTCACATAGACAGGCCTTTTCTCCTTCCTTTCAAGAGACCACATGAAAGAGCAGCAGACAAGGATCTTACTAACTCCTTTGAGGATGCTTCAGGGGTAGTTTGTGTTGCATTTTGTGCAGTGTTCTGTCAAGGTGATTTCTATGGTAACCTCTATTTGCATTCTTTCAAATGATGGTAATTTCTGACACATTCCATTAAATATTGATAGCAGTGTTTCATCTGCTGGAAACCCACATGGGAATATTTAATTTTATCTACTGTCTGAGACTATTCTCTTGTGGTATCAAAGCAGCAAGCATTTTACAGTTAAAATGTTAATTAGATTTTTATAACAGTTTTTATCGTTCTGCTCTTCATCTAGATTGCTCCAAACATGTTTATTTACGATTCCAAAATGCTTCCATTAATATTGCACATCTTCTTTCTCTGAGATTAGCTTAATAGCAAAACTCACAAATGTACTTAAAGGCTTGTGAAACACCTACAGAATCATAATGCTGCAAAATATTCTGGCTAATGGCCAAGTAATTTGTAAGATCAGCTTTTAAGGAAAAAAGACATTTGCTTGAAAGAGCAAATGTCATAATTAGCTTTGAAATTGCATTGATTTCTGAAACAAAACAGTGCTGAAACATTTACATAAAAGATTTTTTTCTTTTTTTGTGGGTGGGGTAAAGAGAGCTAAGAAAAACAGGGTGTAGGTAGCACAGTTTCATCTTCATGAGTGGCACATGAAATATCTCTGAAGAATTAAAAAAAATCCTCTGGAAAAATAACCTTCTATCACACTAAGTATTATCTGTTCATCTTATGTAAAACATGGGTTGGGGATGTGGCTGGTGACTGTTTTATAATGAAGAAATTAGCAAACATGAATTTGTGGCAGAGGCTAGGGCTCTGAACCACTACTGTTTTATGTTTTGCATCAATGCTTACACATTTGAATAGTAAATACACAGTGGATTTAAAGCATCGCTGAGTAAAGAGGACACCACTGATGCTCACTAGCATGTAGCTGAACAAAGTGTGGGCATCTGAACAAGTGGTAACAACACAAGTTTAAATTGCAATGACCTTTTCTTATTTGATCTGCTGGCCTACACGTAGAAAATGCTGCACGTTAATGTGGGACTTCTGACCTATTTTGCACTTCTGGTAGATTCTGTGCAGTGATATAATTACAAGATACTTCCAGAAAATTGGTGCTAATATCAAGGTTTTCTGAGTTCCATTAAGGCTTGGAAGTCCTCATGCTGAGACAGAAAATTGAAAATATTTGATATGAAGATCAACTTTGTGAAGAGAAGCAACACCGTATGTGATTCTAAGCTGTGAAACTGCGATTCTTTTGAACTGTTTACTTCTTGCATATCCAGCCCCCAGACCATCTCAGTTACAGATGCACATCTAGTGGGAATTAGTCTGTTTGTAGATCTCATACAACAGAATGCAATGCAGAGATAATCTTATCTTTAAGAGCTACTGTATTATTGCTAAGAATTCTCAAGCTCAAAAGAATCAGTTTAAGCATAGTCATGCACTCCCCCCCCTCCCCCCCCACTTGCAAGAGCAACTCCCTAGAGAGATCAATTGGGAGTCTGTTGAAAAATCAATGGTGTGATATTACAACCTTATAGTACGCATTTAGAAAAATCCTTGGAAGTTGTGAAGTGCTGTAACCTGTTCTCTCCAGAGTCTTGAGGCTACTTTTAGTGCTTCTCAAATGAAAATAATCCAACCATAGTTGTTGGATTTATGATAGTGCATAACTATTCAGAGCAAGGATGGAATTAGACTTGCTGAATTTCAGGGCTGTGCAAACTGATTACCACCTGAAACATTAGGAACAGTACTAGGATACCAGAGAGGGCAGAAGAAATGCCTAGCAAGGAGAGGGTCAACCAGCCAGTTGCTCTGTAATGGAGATGACACTCGCATCATCTCAAAGGCCATCTTAATTAGTCTTACAGGGGTATTGTTTTCACTAGTCACTTATTCAGAGGCTAGACCAGTGCTATGGGGAGGCTATATAGTCTGCTTTCTTGCAGGAATAAATGGAGAGTGAGGAAAAGGAGGGAGAAAGGAAAGGGTACTGCAAATAAACCAAATGGCCCTCCTACCCTCCTGTTTTCTGGGCAGCACAGAGCCAAACGCCTGACCTCTGGTGGCTTATTGCCTCTGGCAGAGTGGTGGCTACTCAAGTGACTACAAAATAGACAGAGCAAGAGTGCCTGGCTCTCTCTTTGCTTCTGAGACAGATTAGGGATAACATAATGGAAAATTGGGAAGGTAAAGGGGGTGGCATGGAGGTGAGGGAAATGAGGTAGGGAAAGGAAAGAAAAGTGGGAGACCTAGAGGTGGACGGATACAATGGGAAAAGAAGGAAGAGAGAAAATGTTGATACGGGTTTGGTCTGGCAAAGCTGATTAATGCAAATGAAGTGGCATGTTTCCAGAGTGAGCTCAGGTTAAGTACTGCTATGTACTATAGCAGGGCACAGAATCAGATCTCGTAAGCCCTGTGGACTGGGGCCAGTCAAGTGCTATGGCCACACGCTCCTGTAATTATGAGGAAAGTAATGCTGAAAATGTTTTTGAATTATGCTCTGTATTCTGTGAGGGTTATTGCTTTAGGGAGAACACTAAACTCAAGATAATTTCATTATACATAGAGCTCAAGCAAATAACCTGTGCACTGTAAAGTGTAACAGAGAGTGCCCAAGCCTGAGCAGGAGCCAGAGTGGTCCAGCAGAAGAAGGGCTGTGCTGAACGCTGTAGCCTGGAAGGCAAAGGAACACATGGAGGATCTACCTGAGTCCACCTGGCTTTGATATGCTACACCGACCCAGAGTAATATTACCTTCCTCAGTAGTCATGAGTTTTTTTGTGCTTTGTCACGGAGTTGACTCAGGGCTTATGACTGTAGGCCTGGTGCTAAATTACTATAAATGTGACTCTGAACACAAATCACATTCTATTAGTGCTGCATCTGCATTGGTAAAATCTGGTGGATCTGCGCTGGATCTGTTCTGCTTACCTCTACAGTGCACTGAGTGGTGGTCACCAAGCTGGACATGATGTGATACTTGGCTAACTCGCCAAAATGAGAGGCAGATAAAAGTTCCTTGCAGGTTACATCCAGTCTTTAGTCTTTCCTCATGTAGCTTATTGATAACTGACATACACTGAATAATAACCATTTTTGTCATGGATAAATTATACTATCCTAGAACCAGGCCCTAACCTTTTGAAGCCATTAACAAAAATACTAGTAATTCCACTAGAGACAGGATTTACATGTTGTCTTTTCAAAACAAGAGGAAACTTGTTTAAATTCTATACTCCCACAAGTTCGAAGGGCTTTGGCATGTTATGATTCATAACTGTAATGAATGTAAATAAATTATTATTTAAGATGTATCAGTTTTATAATTGAGACATGAAATTTAGTGTCTATGTGAAATCATGTCCTAATGGCAAGCATAAGCAACACTCGTGTTCTGGGGTTTTGAAAAAATGGTAACAAAATCAGAGTAAAAATCTAAAAGTTTAGAAATCATACTTTTCTAGCAAGTAATTCTACAGTTACTTAAGCTATCAGTACTTCACTTACTTCTTTCATGAGTGTCCTTTTAATTTATAGAGTGTAATGCTATAGGGTGAGAATAATTTTTTTCCCCTATGAACTAAGGAAGATAACCATGACTGTTCTAGGCAGCTACAAAGCATGGGAGCATTTTCAGGCTGAATCCCTGCAAAAGTGGTGGAGCTCTGGCCCTCACAATAAGTTTTCTGGTGTGGTAACTGAACAAACATAAGCTGTGCTGGTTGTACCAAGTACAGAATTGGAGTATGTACCAGACTGCAAGCTGGTGTGACAATTCCATCTGTTCTGGCTTTATGTCCCAAAGCCATATAAGGGCAAGACCAATAACACACATACCAGGAAAATGTGAATATGTGAGCCAGAGGAAACATACAGAAAACTCAGCCAAGTTTCTCTTTCTACAAGAGAACCAGGACTTCAGAGTTTCTCTGTGTAGACATAGCCCAAGATGACTCAAGATTTGGCATTGAAATCAAGTGTATTTATGCATGCATGCACTTGTGTATGTTGGGTTCCTCCAACATACACACACCAGTATCCAAATTACTGTGTGCTTGCCAGTCTGATCATGACAGCTGTCCCTTTGCACACACGTGCCGTTTGATCCTCTTCCTCTGAAACACTGCAGTGATTCCAAGGCCTGACCTAACACCGTCTTTCTCACTGGCTCCTATTCTTGCCATTTTGAGGAACTTCCTTTCCTGGGCCAATCTGCTGCATTCATTTTCCAGACCTGGTGTCATTTATGTTTGTATCACAGCAAAGTCTCCACTTAATTCAGTTCTATAGACTGAAGTGCTCAGTGAACTTCAGATGCTACAGAGTCTCTGAGACATCCCCATGAGACTGTAATCTACAGCATGCAATTAAGGAAGACCCACATTGCCCTGGCTGGAGGCTAAGCAGGATCCCCTATAATGCCTAAAATTATTCTTGGCAGCTGTATTTATGCAACTAAACCCCGTTCAAGATATCTAGCTTGGAGAATCCCTTCTTCTGAAGTCCTTTCTTATATCAGCCAAGAGGCAGAATTTTTTTCTTGGGCTAAAGAGTTGAAAAAGTATGTGAACAGTGGGCTTTTCTATGCTCTTTTGGGGGATTTGTCAGTGTAATGAGATTCCAATAAAAGGTAATTAGACATCGCTTTGTTCACCTGAACAAAATCCTTTGCATTGTGAGAAGAATAAGGGGAGTTTACAAGACAATGGGAGAAATGAGATTGAGGGCTGTGCTAAACATCAATGTGCGATCCTGGTGGACTGGCAAAAGTTGACCAGTTTCCCTATAATTTTAATGAGTGATAATTGATTCATTTCTTTAGCATCAGTAGAGCACAGCCAGATGAAGAGCCAGTTCAATCTTCCAAATGCTTTGAAGGGTCAGACCCTCTGTTGGGATGAAGAACAGAGAGAGGGAAACTGAAGAAATGGAGAGAAAGAGAAGGAGGAGGTGGGGAAGTGTCTTCCTAAAGAAGAACTACCATCAACAGAATAGGCATTTTCACCTTTAGCAGGAGATCTACACCGGAGGCAGCCATTTCTTCATGCCCCTCTGTTGTCCCAAAAGCAAAATCAAATGTTTGTACAGCTCTGCTCCAGCTGAGGGGCTGAAAGCCTCATGTAGGGAAGAAAATGAATTGCTTTGCTTTGCTTTCTCTCTTCCTCAGCCCCCAGTTGATTATAGCTTGTACTTTGAAGGAAAAATTAACAGCTCTGCTCCCCAGCAGCAGCTCCTGTAACTAAGAAGGAGGGGGAAGAGCTGTGTAACACCAATTTACTGCTTCTCTGTACAGATCTCACTGATGAGGGGGCTGCTAGCTCCTATGAGGATGGACACCCTGAGCTACAAAGGGAAATTTCATATATGCCTCTGAAGAGTTGTCAGACTGAATTATGGTCAGTAACCACTCCAATATCACTGAGTGTCCAGATATAAACTCTGTGGTATTTTATTGGCCCTTTAAGCCATCCATTCCCTACAAGTACATTCCATTACCACTGAGATATGGTAATGTTTCCAGGTTGCCTTTCTACTATCTTCCAGAAACTGCAGTGTTTTCTCTCTTTCCTTTCTTCTTTCTTCCCCTCCTTCCCCTCTCCTTTTCTTTTTTCTTTTTTTTCCTTTCTTTCTTCCACTCTTCCTCTCTCTCTTCTCCTTTCCATCTCCCCCTCCATTTTGCCCCCTTTCTCTCTTTTTAATTCTCTTTCTCTTTCTCTCTTTCTTTCTTTGCCTTCCTTGCCTTCCTTACCTTCCTTCCCTTCCTTTCATCACCCCTTTCCTTTTCTTTTACTTTCTTCCTCTCATTCTCTTTAGATAAAGGTTTGTAAACTCTTCAGATGCAGTCCCATGGCATTGCTGACAGTAGATTGTCATCTATTATGTAACTTTCATGCTATTACCATTAGAAACACATTGTGCACATGGCTATACTTGCCTCCTGAAATGCCTCATCTCGTAAGATGTCATATTTAGAAATTACCAACCCCAGGTGGACTGTCTTCCCTTAGAGGAGTATGAACTTAACAAGGAGATAAATGACAGTAAAAATTAGAAGCTAATAAGATTTTAAAGCAGATTAGGTTCTGCTGTTTATAAGTTCAATTCATCAAACTTCAGATTTGCATTTTTTCCCTTTCTGTGAACCAAAAAGACACCGAAATGTAGTTATAAAACTCTAAAAATTATCTCACAGAAGAAGTAACATTTTAACTTTAAAATGAATATTTGAAACTAAGAATCAGTATTTTGGCAGTACAAACAGTGTTGACTTTATAGGTTACATGAAAGGATATAGTGCTTATTGACAGTAGAACTTCTTGTTCAAATCTTTAACCACTTGAAAATCAGACTGATAAACTACAGTAACACAGAGAGGATTGGTTAGGAAAAAAAAACTTAAGCAGAAATGAAGGAGGGATTTGAGAATATTTTAAAAACCATTTAAAGTAACTCTCAAGCAATTTTAAGCTGAGGTCTTTCTCAGTAAAAACCATTACATGAACTTCAAGTGTCCTTTTTGTGTAATTAATTACTAGAGATACTAAGTTTCAATGAACACCCAAGTTTGGTTAGAACTTCTAAAAGTCTGAGATGAAAGCATGGTATTTTCAATGTAAAGATTTATAGCAGTACAGTGAGTTGTAGCTCTCAAAATTAGAGGCTGTCTAGTTAGCAAACGTGTTCAGTCCTTCCCCTCTCCCATTAAAAGAAGGTTTATGCATAAGCACAAAACCCCCCAATTTTCTCAGTGAAGAGTAGGTGTGCTGTTCACTTCTCTTGGTGTTGTATATATGTACCTCTTGGCTAAATAAATTAAGGTGTACTTAAAAATCATTGCAGAAAGTAGAAATGGTCCCATTTATTTAAATATCCTGTAAAAGTGCCTTTCTGTTGAGGGGATGAGGCTATGATGATTTAGGCCCCTGTAGGGGTGTTTGTATGGAACAGAAGTTGCTAAGATAGGACTTTGAGATCTCCTGAATGCAGGGACTGTTATTTCATTATCTTTTGAGTTTGAAGGATGAAAAAAAGGAAAAGAAGCTTCTGTGTCTGTTCCTTGCTCTGAATCCCAAAGCAGGTAGTTTACAGAGCACTCGAGAGTATATTTATTTCTGTTAACAAAGTGAAGAACCTTGTACGCTGAATGTGACCTGCTTGAGTTACTGTGTTGCTTGTTACTTGAGCGTGCAATAAGGATGCTTACTATAAACAAAATCAGAAAATAGACAATCCTTAGACATCCTTAATCCCATATATGCAAATACATTTTTTCATGTTTTAAGAACTGAATATCTGGGATCTCTGGAGGTGATAAGGTCTACCTTGAAGCAAAAGGCTTTAGCAGGACACCACAGCTCACTCCATACCAGAAAATTAGTTGGTGCTGAGATATGGGAATAGGCATGATAATTCAGCCTTTTACACCGAATTAAGTGTTTTATACAGCTTAGTTGGCCCAGGCCATCTGGCACTGTTTCTGGGGCACAGTTCTGAAAACAGGCCTTACAAATCAGAAACCACTACCCTATTTTGGAGGTGGAGAGAGTCTTTTCTATGTAAAGCAATGACTGTGTTAGTTGGGCTCAGGTCCTGGGAAAAAGCCAAAACACTAGTTAGCTGATCTAGCCTGAGATTTCAGTAACTTGACATTGGCTTGCCTTTTGGTTTTGGTCACGTTCATTATCTCAGTTGACTGAGAAACCAGACAAACCCCTGGTATTCTGATCCTGTTTCATGTCTGCAGGTGTTCAAAGGTAGTGTATTCCTGATTCACTGGGAGTATGTAGTTATGTATTTTAACTACATTTTTGAAAATGCCTTTTAAAATTTTTTTAATTTTTTTTTTTAAATTTTTTTTTTTAAGTGCCAGTGTTTACTCAGGAACAGATTTTCCAGATGAGGTTGTATCCAGTTCCCATGTGTTTCTGAACTGCCTGGCCTGGCTGTCAACAGCCCAAATGACTACATCCTCTCCATTCCTCCTCACTTTAATGAAGTCTTCATCTGCCATTCCACATTTGTAACATCCTTTAATAAGCATAACAGCATCTTTGTTCATTGGCAACCAATAGATCAGTTCATACATGAATGCCATATGTTTCTGTATTCTAGATATATATTCTAGTCCTCACTATTCAAAAGCAGAACTGTACAACTGAAAGACAGCACATGCAAAGCTATACCTAGAGAAGTGGAGACATATGAAGAGAGGATATTAATTTTTGACAGGTATCCTGTGGCACAAAGCAAACTAGAAAGAGATTCAATCTTTCAGATTTGAAACTGGCCTCATTTAAATGCTTTTGTAATAGAACATTGTGCACTTGGCTGTAACTGTGAGTGATTTCTGCAATGCACTAGGGCAGTGTGTTAATTCTGTGCAGTTAGTTAAATTCTGGGAAGGAAATCAAATTCTGTAAATGTTATGAGGGATTTTCTCACATGAACACCAAAAATCAGTGCTCCATTTGCAATCCATACTTAGTGTTATTTAGGGATACTATCTTTCTGCCAGGTTCCCTGTTTAGACTATCTTTTCTTTTTGCCAACCTCAAAGATGACCCATTATCTGTTTCCTACTTTATGACACTTACAGAAACTGAATAGAAAATCAAAAGCAAGAAAGGTGTTTATTGCCAAGGCACTGCTGTTTTTAACTTTTCTCTTGTTTTGTTTCTGCAAACAACAAGGTGTTGAAAAGCAGCATTTGCTAGACACTAAAACATGAAGATCAAATTTTGTAAGGGAGGAATTTTTTTCTTATTTTTCCCCCTCCATATTTAATATTTGTTTCATAAATATTTAACTCTTTGGAAGCCTGAGTTTCTGTAATTTCCTTCTTCTTCAATGGAAAAGGTTCTGAGCTATCTTTCTTGAGAAAGTGTATTGCAGGTGATAGTGAAGAGATGTGCCTGCTCATATCTTAGTGGTGCCTGGAAGTTCCTTGTGTCAGGGGCTCAAGTAACTGCAAACTCTATGGACTGTTTTGCAGTGGCCTTACCTTGTGACACATGCTTTGCACTACTAGCGTGAGTGTCCCAAACCATCATCCACTGCTTCTGCTCTTTAGCTTTGCACTTGGAGTATTACTTTACACAGTTTCCACCAGTTGAATCCTTGTTACTGGCCATTCTCTGACCCAGTTCTGTAGGAAGTGTTCCCCTATTCCTAGCAGCATATTTGCAGATATCTAGAGAGAGGGCAGAGACAAAAATCAGCCCTTGAATGCATAAAACAAAAAGAAAAATCCTTCAGCAGACTGTTATATAAATTCAACTTCTTTTTTTTTTGCAACAATTCGATTTGGTACATGCTTGAGAGAACCTGAGCCAGGAAATGGAATAAGCCACTGCAGCCATGGCAGGTATATTTGGTGCAATACAGGTAGCATGACAGGGCTCTATTACAGTAAGTAATACAATTCCAGAAATAACCTATGCGGAACATATTGCTTCTGCTGCACATGTCAGGAAATGGACTTTGATCGATGTTGTTGCAACACAAAACCACATACTAAAACTTTTTAATTATGATGACAATGTAAAAGTGTGGATAGTGCTCACTGGCAGTGTTCATTGCCTTTATAATTAACAAATGGACAGTGCAGATTAATTCTGCATGCTCTTCATGTTTAACAATTCTTTCTAGTTGCTGCCATCAGCATATATATAAGCAATAAGGCATGAGAGGGAGCCTAGTTATCATCACCTCTGGGGTGTTAAGGGATGTCCTCTAGGGGGGGCGATTATCTCATGATAACCGCACCACCTGGAGTTACCATATTGGTGCTATAAAAATTCATTAATGTAAGAGGAAAAACATGTACATTGTGTTAGAGGATGAAATTAGGAGCTTGGAATGCTAAAAAGCGTTATCAGAAGCTCTAGTTTGCATCTCTTTGACTCCATATGAGAATATTCACTGGGCTATTGTAACACTTTCTCAATTTGGTAAACCGGAATACCACTTTAGCAATATTTTTCCAGCAACCTAGTATGATAGTCAAAAATGAAAAAGAGATGGCACAGTCATCAGAGGATAGAAAGTGAGTTAGTCACTTACCTCAAAATGCCTTCTCAAAAGGAGTATCTCGGTTGGCAGAAGACATTCTAACACCGAGTTTTTCAGAGTAAAAAGCACAAGGAAATCACAAATCAAATTAGATAGGAGTGTCTACAATTTAAAATTTTAAATAGACTAATTTCTACTCAGCTATGCATTTAGAGTATATTTAATTAGAATTTATCAGAAAAGTATGGAATGAAGTACATGAGAATACAATAACTCATTGTCTGCTGTTCTCTACGATAGTGTAACAAACTGTTATCTCATACTCTAATGACTTTGATGTTAATGGAGTCGTACACTTTTCATGACCTCTTCAGCACTGGATGGATGTGTATGTGCTTTCGCTGTCCTTCAGGTTTTCTGCTTCACTCTCAGCTTTCCTACTAATCTTAATATCTTTTCTCCTGTTTCACTTCCTTTTTAGTAGGAAGACAGATTTTATTTAAATTAAGAATTTTAGTTCTACACTTGTAAGTATAATTTCTTGGGGTTTAAAATCATTCAATTTTGAAGAAACTGCTCAGTTAGTGATTTTGTGACTATCCACTCCCAAAAAGTGTTTCTTGCTTTTTCACAGGGATTTATCCATGCAATGAAATTTGGCTGGCCTGTCACCCAGAGACAATAGGAGACTTGAAAAAAGCTTCTTTATTTCTCTCCTGATGCTTACTATTATCTTTGTTGTCTATGCTTAGCATCTGTACCATGTGATGGATATAAAGATGGACTTTCCTCAGGCTCTGTAGATGGTGGCGGGAATCATTTAGACAGTCGAGAGGATGTGGCCCAGAGAGTGCTAAGTGGCTACAAAGTGCAGAATAGTTCAATTTACAGCCATCTTCTGCTCACCATATATTCATAGCAGTTAGTTAGCACAGAAATAGCTAAAGCAAGCTTGTCCTTGGGGCCAGGGAGAGCTTAAGGATCATTTGCTTGTGCAGCACCGCTTATATGCTTGGAGTCCAGCTTTAGTGCATAAAGAACAGATGGCAGTTTAGGTTTGTTTAGGTGTCTACGAGGCACTGTGAAATGGTAACTTCCTTGTCTAGATCCAAGTATCTGACCTCCATGTATGCAAAACGCAAAAGTATTTAGGAGACAGCACCCGCTCTTGCTAGACATCAGCTTATGGCCCAAATGCAAAGGTAACTATTATCTGTATTATATCATAGTTAAGTGGCAGCAGAACACCATGTTGTTGCTGACATACTAGCAACTGTTCTTAAATAATTATAGCTGTATACACACAAAATAATAGTGAAACATGTAAATTATGCCATTAAAATGTTTAATAGCTATTTTTGATGTGGAGAAGGGGCAATCTTATTTCTACAAATGCATAGAAAATTAACTTTTTTTTTTTACTCTAATGCACTTCTCTCTGCTGAGAAACTGCACTATTGAGACTGCTGTTCTGAGTTCTGCTGGTTTTATGGATTTTCCTTTGAACTTGCTCAACCAGGAGTCCGAGTTATTTGTTTGGCTGTGGTGGCCCAGATGGATTCCTTACTGTGGTGCAAAGAATGGCTGAAACAGAAAGCTCTTCTGCTAAGGCCACTGAGACTTACCTCTTGTAAATGGAACAGTGGTTTTAACAGTGCTGATGAAATTACATAGTATGAAGCGCTTTATCACACTCTGTGAGTGCAGGAGACCACAGTGCAGAAGGGAGTTAAAAAGACAAACATATCCTATGCAACATCTTATTTGGTTCCCCAGATAGTTGTAGGGAAGACTTGTGAAGATGCATTTTTTGAGATTTCAGGTACTCCAGGATGGGATGTTCTCTGTGGCTGTTAACAGCGAATGTAAAAGAAAATACCTGTATAAATATTTTAGCTTGCAGTAGAGAGCACGGTTCTCACTTATAACACTTGGCATATGCGAGCCAAAAGTCTCATTTTTATGGCTTGATCTAGTTCACCATTCTGGCTTAGGGTGTAAAAAGTAGCCACATAAAACACAACACCAGAGTAATTCCTCTGGGAATTTGCATTGTGGTAGATGACAGTATTTAGGAGTGTCAGCAACTCCTTGTCTCCTGCTGTCCCTACCAGTTTCCTGACTGGAAATGTAATCAAGAGTAAATACTGTTGAAGATCTTCATGCAACTTTACTATTTTGCTCAGGATTGTAAAAATTGGAAAAAGGTCTGAACTAAAGATATGAGAGCTCCTGTAAGATTGGTATTGACAGGAGTTAAATGAGCCTGCGGTACTCTAGAGGGGGCCAGGCATCTATAGGGAGGTGTCCATCTGTTTGGTTTCTCAAGATTGTTGTAGAGCAGCTGTGCCTTATCACTGATGTCCAAAGGAATAATTTCTTACAAATTCTGGAAGTTAATATGCAGGAGACATGACTTTCCCGGTCTCTTCCTGGATACTTATAGACAAGCTCTTTTAGACTGCCATGGAGTCACTCAATGTTGGTCCTTGTTTTCTATAATTTCCAGTTTCTGATTGCACAAGGAACTGTGCAGCTTGGAAATAAGACATTAACTGATGCCTAAGGCATGGTGCAAAGATAGTATCCAGTAATCAAATGTGATAATTGCTAATGCCAGACAATCATAATGAGTTTATTGTTTTACTGTTTCACTTTTTTTTCTAAGATGGTCTAGACCTGCAGACTGTGTTGCCTCTAAATGCCACTGCATAAACCAAAGAAGTCAGATAATTTACTGCATGACGTGTTTGCCCTTCCCAGATTTTTAGCCTGACTGATGCTATAAGTTTCTGTGATTTTTTTTTTTTTTTTTTTTTTCCCTTTTTAAGAAGTGTTCAAACTCAGACTCGCCCTGTGAAATGCCATTTTGTTCAAAATCTGGCACTTGGAGCTTTCACATGCTAGATTATATGGTTCATGAGTTCTGCCAGGTGAGTTTTTCTTCATTGGGTACTGTAGCTCATGGTGAGCTTCACAGATCTTGAACAGCTCTGCTTTTGATAGATGCTAGTATGTTTTCTCACTGGCTGACTTTTATTAGTTTCAAAAGGTAACGGTCTATGTAGCCACACACTCAGGTGTTTATGTGTGTGAAGGGCATAATAAGGAAAAACTGGAAATCTCCTGCTCTTGGCCAGATTATGCCCTTCAGAATATTTCCATCTGCTTGGTATGATATTTAACACAATAGTGAAACTGTAGGAAGCCAGAAGTGCCTCCCTGACATAGAGATAGGAACTACTGATGTTTGGTTCATTCAGACTCTATGAACGTCAGTGTCCCTCTCTGCACAGAGAGGATAATAGTATCCAACTCCAAAGAGATTTCAGATTGATAATTTTAAAGAAAATTACCAGTAAGTTTACTCCAATGGAAAGTCTGAATTCCTTTGTTTTTCCTGAACATGGGCTATTTGGTGGCTGGAGGAGCCCTTCCAGACAGGATATGCTGCATATGTCTCTTTCTGAATCAACCCAAAGTTAAAATAGCATCAGGGTATGGTTCTTGAGACTGCAAGCTGTACATTAAATGGCAGGATTGAAGCTATTTAATGCATACAAGAGCATTGCTGCATATTCTTGGGCACCATCTGCTGGCATTTTCTCATTTAACCAGAATCTACATGATTGGAGGCATCTCTATTTGTAGAATGCTCCCAAAAGAAACAGCAGCTGAAGTCCTTAAGAAAAAAAAGTCTGGGCATGTTTCTTAGGTACGCTTGGAAAGTGGCCATATAGAAAAGGTCTGTAAAGGGCTTCGGAAGAACCTACCAAGTTGGTGCATGAAAAAACAGACTTAGTTAAAATCCTAAATGCAGCACAGAGATTTGTACTGAGATGGGCAATGCCTCGAGTAAGGATTTTGACATTGCCAAGGGACAGAGCACTTTTCATTCTGCAGCAGGTGCGATACCAGCCAGCATCTCTAGCCAAAATGGTGCCAGGCCAAGGAAGGAGATGGCGAGGGGTTTTGCTATGAGTAACGCAGCAGCAGAAGTGCCAGATTTGTTTAACATCCTCCTGAGAAAACTTTGAGAAAAACCTGTGACGAGGAGGGCAGGAGAGATGAAGGAAGGAATAGGATGTTAATATTGATCTATCTTTGCTCTTTATCCATATGCATGGATACTCAATATCCATGTCTGTCTTCTTTCAAGGCCTAGAAATTCAGTATAGTCTCCAAAATATATCTGAAGAGACTATCTATAGCAAATAACAAAACATGTAAACCTGCTTGAATTAGCTTTAAAATAGCTAGCTGGGTACAGATACCTGTGTAGACCTGTGAAGGCTTCAAAACCCTTCCAATAATTTGGCTGTTTGGTCTTACCAGATATCAATGACAACTAGTTCCTACGCAGCCTGGCAATGACTGGTCTAGTCTCATTTCACAAAGGTGGTAGTCCTATATCCAACACCTTCTTACATGGGAGCTCATTAGGAGGTCATCTCACAGCAATGTCTCTCTGCCCTGTTGTGGGAAGCCTCCCCTAGCTGCTTCCCGTGCTTTGCCTAGTGGGGTGTGTTTTGAAAGGATTTTATTCTTCCCATGCTGTGCATTCATATGTGCTCTGATCTATCATATGATGAGCTTCCAAAAATTGGTGTGGGCTTATTTGTTTGCTTGGCTGAAAAACTAAGCTGCCAATGGGTAGGCAGGGAAGTCCAGACAAGGGCTATCTCTACATTTTGGAAAACTAAGCAGCTGATAACACAGAATCATAGAGGATTATAGAATAGTTCGAGATGGAAGGGCCATCTAGTCCAACTCCGCAACAAGGAGTAGGGACATCTCCAACTAGATCAGGTAGCTCAGAGCCCCATCTAACGTGACCTTGAATGTTTCCAAGTATGGGGCATCTGACAGCTCTTTGGGAAACCTGTTCCAGTGTTCTACCATCCTCATTGTAAACCAATTTTTCCTTATATCAAGTCTGAATCTATTCCCCTCTACTTAAAACCCATTACGCCTTGTCCTATCACAACAGGACCTGCTAAAGAGCTTCTCCTCATCTTTCCTATAAGCCTCCTTTAGATGCCAGAAGGCTGCTATAAGGTCTATCCTCCCTGGAGCCTTCTCTTCTCCAGACTGAACAGCCCCAACTTTCTCAGCCTGTCCTGTTTCTATTCTTTTAGCACCTTTAATACCTCCAAATGTTGTGAATGTTATTCTGAGTCCTGTGGTGCTATAAGGACTCCTGAATGGCACATTCTGTATTCTGTACTTTGGTTTTATAGAAATGAGGGGAAAACAAACTAGGAAACACAACACAATGAATCCTGTGTTCCATAGAAGCCATTATATTTACTTGGGTATCGTAGAGATCAGCAAAGTGGCAGATGTTGTTTTGCCCTGCTCTGTCCCGTGGTATTTTTTAAATGGATACAAAATGAAAATGCTAGAATTTTCAAAGGTATCAAAGACTACAAGATATGAAGCAATCATAGCTGAAAAATATTTTTCAGATATCTCTGGAGAAGTTAATTTCTGGTAGAATACATGTGCACAAGAGAAAATATTACATAATCACAATGCAAAATGCCAAACCACTAACAATCTTTCTAGGCCCATGATTCTTTTTGGTGTAGCTCCTTATTTCAGCTTAAAGGGGTGTCTGCCTCTTTTCAGAAGTTCAGTGCTTTACCTGAAAGCAGTATGAGTACTGGCATTAAATACCGTTGGGTATTTATATGATAATGTAGCTGTATTAAACTTCACTTAAAAAGAATATTTATTGAACTAAAAGAGTAGCCAGACCTATGTACCATATTCTTATTTATCCAGCTAAGGCATATGCAAGTTTAGATGCCTCTTACAAGTTGTGTGCTTGTTTTTCAATCTGATGCAGCTAGACCTAGCAATACATTTTCCATTGACAAGGAGAAAAGAATAATGCATTAAATCTAAGCTTTTTAACTTCCTTTAACTTCAGCATAAAATGCTTTTAAAAACATTAATAAGAACATTCAGAATAGTGTATTGTCTATCAGAAACAAAATTATAGCTGGAATTTAGCCTAATTTCCACCCACAAATTCTCCACATTTTTTGTACACCAGTCGTTTTACTTTCCAGTGTAACACATCACTGTGAAGAATTATGGCAGTCCAACTGGTGACTAAGTTTAAGCAAAATCTTTAATTTGAATTCAAATCGCTCACACAGCTCTTGTTTTTTCAGTGAGTAATCTTTCCTCAGTTCTGAGAGGAGAGGAAAGTACTTACACATTACTGTTTCTGGGTATATGGAGAAACGTGGAGGGGTACAGGTAGCATCAGTATTGTTTATAATCCTTATCACTGGTAAGTGAGGAATGTTAAGCTCTGATTCCTTCAGCCTTGAGATAAAACTGCCTTCAAAAAACAATTTATAATATCTTGTCCTGGGAGATTTATGTAGCAATGTTAATGTAACAAAATAAAAAAGGTAAGTAGATTAATGGTCCTGTTACTCCTGAACTTCTTAGTTGTGCTATGCACTTAATGTCTTCTTTACTCGTCTTTGCTTAACCAATGTAGAACTGCAGAGAGTACTGTGTGTTTATACCAATTTTCTTGCTGCTGAAGGAACTCCAATGGATTGTTACAAATGTGAGTTTTCTGTGAGGAAAAGGAAGACCTTGCTAAATGGTATTGATAGAGGATAACTACCTAAGTGGATATCATTAACTACTTGGTGTGCAATACAAAGTTTGCATTCAAGACATAAGAAATTGCAGTAAATTAATAAGCTTGAAACCAAACCAAACCAACAAAAACCAGAAGTAACAGAGCAATCAGATTCCCATTAAAAGGTACAAATTAGTAAGATTGTGAGACAAAACTAATACAAGCCAACACAGAAATGTAGTTTTCTGCAAGTGCCAAAATGAGACACTGCGTGCCATGTTAGTTCCTCCTAAGTAGGTAAAATAGAGGTTAAGCTGGACTTAGGTGGACTGAGACCTGTGCTGACACAAGGCCAGCAGGTGCCCCGTAAGGCTGCTTAGACTGAGACTTTTTCACAGGTGAACCAACGGGTCTAGAATCTGCTTTTTCTTCTTAGCTGAAGAGTATGGTTTACACCTTATGTCAACTTCAAAGATATTTTGCCAGCATAGGACAGCTCCTCTGCTGCCATTTAAGGTGAGGCAATTAAAGCTTTTCCTGACTTGACAATCCTCAGGCTTACCAACCTTTCAATTTCCACTCGTTTGAGAGTAGTTCTAGAAAAGTTGAACATTTCCTCATCAGCTTAAAAGCTCTCTCCCTTATTGCAAACAATAGACACTTAAAGAAAATTAAACAACTTAATGGTAGATTAAAAAAAAAGAAAGAAGACATTAAAACCTAGGAAATTGTGGCAACTAATGCTGCTCAGCATTGCCAGCACTATAAAACAAATCTTAAAGCAGTTAAAAGTTACATTACGTAACTCAAGACTGCAGTGGTCTGATTGAAAATGATTGGAATTAATGAGAAGCATCATGGTGTGTGCCTGCATTATGGGAGGCAAAGACCAGACTGAAGTTCAGGCTTACATAGTTTTGTCACACTCCTTTCTGCTCACACAGCTAACTATTCCCCCCGACTCAGTCTCCAAAACCACACCCATACTCCCCGAAATAAGACCGTTTTTAAGCCAGGTGCCATAGACTATTGTGTCCACCTTACCCAGCAGTCATTCTTAGGTCTCCTCTGGCTGCATGTGCAGTCCCAGAGCATACTTTTTAATTGTATGTGTGCCTGTGGGGGTTTCTGTTTGACTGTTTTTCAGATCAAAGTGTGCCAAGTACATGAGGGCAGCTCTGTCTCCAGGCCATGGAAGTGAGCGTGCATGTTGCATTCACTGAGTAGTGGCAAAGCCACTGCAGCTGACCTCTTGGTGTACCCGTGAAAAAGTGCCAGTCTTAGCAGTGTTGTGGGATGTGTGTATGCCAGCAGAGTGGGTCAGGACAAGGCCTGGTCCACCTAGGTCCTTAATAACTTCTATACTAAATGCTGAAGAGGAACTAACATGGCATGCAGATGTCATTTTGACACTTGCGGAATATCACATTTCTAGATTGGCTTATATTGTTTTCTCAAGAGTAGCTGGTGTTGGGGGTAGCCTGGGAAGTGAGGACACTGTGGGGAACTGAAGGAGGATGGCTGCTGTGGCGTGGAAGGTGAATCTTGATTCCTGGATAAAGGAGTGGAGATCCCAGGCCCTGGGCTGATTGGTCTCCCAAGAGACTTGTAAGCTGGGAAAGAGAGTCTCAGAGGCTGAAGTAAGCCTGGCTAGTGAGATACAAGGCTAGCAATGAGGAAGAGAAAGACCTCCGCCCACACTATCCAAAACCTTCTGTTGACTCTCAGATTCCATCTTGGTCCTTCTTGGTCCCTCGTCCTAGGGCTGTTGCTCAACCACCTCTCCACCTATCTTCTCCCCTACAGTGCTACCTTCACCTCCATTTGCAGAAATTTTGCTACCTTCCTCCCTCCACACACTGTGACAAGAGCAAAATTCCTTCCTCTGTCCCTGATCTTGGAGTAAAATTCAGCTATGTTTATTTTGCTGAAGAGTGTGGAAAGTGTGGTTCTGAAAAGAAAATCCTGGTTCTTATAGGTAAGAACAAACAAGTTGTAAGCATGTGGTATATGCATAGTACAGCTTGGGCAGAGGGAGGTTTGGGCTGGCAGTGAGCTTGTTAAAATTAGAAGGTTCTTCTTGTGGTAACAGCCTGTCTCTGTGTCCTCACCTGTCGGATGAGGGTCTTGTAACTGAACTTCAATTTGAACCTGAATGGCAAAATCTCATCCCAAACAAACACTGCTGGGAACAGAACGGTGCTTATGATCTCTGTCCCTTTCCTCAGATAATGTCTTTTGAATTCCAGTAAAAGCAAGTTGCAGGTGTCTGTGATGTGCTCCATGAAATCAAAGGTTTGCTGGGAAGGAAAGCTAACTTTTCTTGCTCCTCTGCCCTGCTCTGGCATGTGTGATCACATTCCTCTTCTACTCCTGCAGCCCTGCTGGGTACCAGATACTAGCATAATTTGCAGGGTTCCTCTCCCCTTTTAGGGGAGGCAGTGAGGAGACTCAGAGCTCCCCAAGCCCACTTGGGTGCAGGGAGGCAATTTGGTTCAATGCTTTATTTTAAAATCTACTGTGGAGTGATCAGGCAGCACATTTTTCATAACATAATTGGTGGCATTATTTGCCTCTGAATTTAACAGGCCTTGAAAACCACCAGTGCTCTTTAGGCTACAAATGGGATGTTACTGCTAGATTTGTTTCCTTGAATTTCTTCAGTAGAAATTCCCCCTCCACCCCCAACAGTAACTTATGAAGCAAGAGGGAAGGGAACTGGGTTTATTCTGCTGCTGGTTTAACATTAGTACAAAGCCTTCCTAGCAAAGATGCATTACTGTGGAAATCTGGGATTTAGTGGGTCATTGGAAGGCAAGGTAACCATGAGAAAATGCTACAGTTTGGCATTACAAAAGTAGGCTCAATCTATGAGGCCTAATCTTGCATGCAGTGATTCATGGTAGTCCATAAAAGAAAAGCGACTCTGCCACAGTGAAGTAGGTTCAAGGTTGCTGCGAAGAGGGGATGAATAGTCTTGGCGGATGAGAGAAGAGCAATGAGCTTCTATTAAGGAAAATTCGGGCTGGATTTTAGAAAAACCTTTCTAATGGTAGAAATGTTGAAGCATTGCAATAGATTTTCTGGGGAGGATATGGATCTGCAGAGCTGGAAATCTTTAAGAGCTGATGAGACAAAAGTCTATGAGACAGGACATGACTGAAGCCAATCCCTCCATGGCACAGGATAAGCTAGATGACCACCTGAATTTCCTCTAGACTATTTTTATCTGAAACTGTAGATTTTATTGCGTGTCTCTTGACATTTTATGCTTTGCTTGTAGTACCCTATTCTGGAAACAAGGACTGTATCTGTCTCACTACTGTGATTATGACAATAAATTCCAAATTGTATTCAGTCAAAAAGAAATTAAAAGAAGTCCAGATTGAGAGAAATTTTAAGCCAGGCCTGTGGTTTGTGGATACTTTATATTGACAAAACTAAAGAAATTTGAAATGTAGGGTAGAGGAACTTCTCACTGATGAGCATTACACACTGTCATGAAACTTGCATTCCAGTAAGAATTAAATTTTGCTAGAGGCTGAGATTTTTAAGACTTCCCACTGCCTGATGTTTATTTATCCCTTTTCACCAGGAAAAATACTTTTACAGCCATTACAGGAATGCTTTAGAGAGTTTAATGTAATTGAAATGCTGTAGGCAGGCAAAAAAAATCATGTTTTGGAGGTGGAGTTCCCAAAGGCAACTGAGTTCTGGCTCCAGCTACATTTTCTTGCTAGAATCCTGCTTTTTAGATAAATGTCAGACAAGAGTTTGGAAGCTGAAAATAGAAGGAGATGATGAAAATAATTCTAATCACTAAAGCAAGATACAGAAACGGCAGAATAGGAAACTGGTCTTAGGTGAAGCTAATAAATCCATGTCTGACAGCTAGATACATTGGAGTGTACAAATTATGTGCTTTTATCCAGGGAGAATTTTTGAGCAAGATTAAGGTTTTAATGTGATTGCCTTCTTGTGACAATTGGAAGGAACTGCATTATTCGTTGCAGTGAGAGGGCACTGAGCTGAGGTCACTGAGTGTTTAGTCTTCCACACTGCACTTGAATCACCTTAGGTAGCAAATTGCATGCTCTACTTTAAACAAGAAAATAGAGGCAAATCACAATAGCTGAGAAAGAATGGAGGTGTGCACAGACGCTTCTGACTTTAGGTGAACAGTGAATATCATGCTAAAGGAAATAATGTCTAAAAGACAGAAAGAAATAAAAATGACATGTCCTGTTTACGTTTGCATATTTTAAAATACAGTTGCTTTATTCTTGGGTTATTGCTGATGTACATGGATCTTTTAAGTCACAAATATATAACAATGTAGGAAATGCAACCCCTCCCTCCTTCCTCCCTACCCTCCATTTCAGCGATTAAAGTACTTTGGATACTTTGATGTTTTAAATGATAATTCCTTTGTTGTGATTTTTATGGTGGCTTTGAAGGTTACTTTGCTGCTTTTTTGTATTTTCTTTCCTAATAGTTTTATCAAGATATGCTTCCATTACAGCTAAGGCACTTAAAGGAAACACATTATTTAAATATGAAACGGAAGCAAAGAAAATGTAACACTATGATGCATTTCTCTTTGTCATTCATAGACATAATAGAACAACTTACAAGACATAAAAATAAAATTAATATGGGAAACTGCGTACTCTCCTGGCTTATCTGCTAGCCACATCCAGATGTGGTCCTTCTACCTTTAACTAGCACCAGCTTTGTTTTCAGAATATAAACAAGTAAGTAGCTTATATTTCTGTATTCTGAATGAGAAAAAAGCAAGGCACTGATTTTTCTAACTGCCTCCATTCCATGTGTTTGTACTATGCCAACCGTTCTCAACCCAATTCATTTTATTATAATAATAACTGTTCTTTATTGCAGTAACATCTAAGGATCCCAAATAGGGTTCAAGACCCTATTATTCTAGGCACTATCCATGTGCATAATAAAACCATCTCTGCTGTAAAGAGCTTATGATCTTGACATATGACAAGGCACAACAGTAAAAGAGAACAAACAATTGCAGGGGAGGGATGGAGGGGAAGCTATCAAGAAAGCCGATACACTGGTGTGCTAAGTAGCAGTGTCTGAACACTCACTGATTAGTTATTGTCAAGGGCTTTGTATAATCTGTAGAAATAGTTTTTCACTGTGCCTTCTGTATCACTTAGTTTTCAGTTTTTAAAATGTAAATGTGCTTGTTACACTTCTTGAATAAACTCCCGGGGGCAGTGGCGGGAGAAAAGGAAAGCTGAAAGATGGAAGTGATCTAGGGTCTCTAGAGATAAGACATAAGGATGGGTGAGTTTGGCTCCAACTCTACCCAAAATCTTTACCTGAGTAGTTTAAGAGAAATTTCACTACTTTAGTCTTAAAAACGTCTAAAGGAAGTCAGAATTGCTTTTCCTGTTAATACCTTTACCAAACATCTACTGCAGGTTTAACAGGTCTGAGAAAACAATGCACTTATGCAAAGTTTGTGAGAGAATTAATTTACTATTTTTTTCCTTGTGTAAGAGTTTTTAAATAGTGAACATGGTAATTTGGATGCATAATAAAAGGGAGTTGAATTTGTTTCTTTGACTGAAATGCAGAGGTCTCATTTTTTTCCTTCTGTTCTTAAATTACATGATCATAACATCCCTTCCCAGAACAGTTTGTATGGATTTTCTATAATACAGGTGGGTGCTAGTGTCTTGTAAATTTTCTGCTAGTCAATTATTATGTGAGCACGTCAATGAGAATGGATGACCACAGAAGATGTGAAAGCAGAAATAAAGATAGCTTCATTTTTTTTGATCTCAGCAAAGTCTTAAGAGAAATTGTGTAGGTGTCCACAGTTCCTCAGTTTAAGCTACTAAACATGGTGTTTTGCAAGTATTATCATTTGCTTCTTTAAAGGGAAAAAGAAATTGTGGAAAAAAAAGTGTGGTAAACCAAGTTTGTGAATGTGCCCAAAATAGGTATCTTTTAACAATATTTCTCCAGGATATATATACAGAGTCAGTATAAGATTATAAAGTCCTGACTGGGCCAGGAGGAACTGTGCTCACTGGGGCAGTTTTTTTGATGCCTTGCAAGTTATGTTCATGATGGTTCAGAAAGTTCCCCAAACTTTGCTATAGTTCTCCTTTTTTTTTTTTTTTTTCCCAGACAGCACTGGCTCTTCCTTATCAGCAAATGTGCATTTTGTCATCAGCCCCCGTAAGTGACACTGCCAAGAGTCTTCTTGTAACATGTAGCTGTATGGGGATGGTAGAGGCCCTGGGGGTGCCTAACACATACCATCAGAGAGTTATTTCAAGTGCCTAATCCTGAACTATGCTGACTATCTATCAGCTATCAGACGGGAACACAAGGCCAGGGGCTGTGACTATGGCTGCCTCTTGGGAGGCAGGATGCTCCTGGGAGCTGGCTTGAATGGGCTGTGACTATGGCTGCCTCTTGGGAAGCAAGATGCTCCTGGGAGCTGGCTTGAATGTGAGAAGGTTGAAGAAATTTTTTACAATGAGAGTGGTGGAACACTGGCACAGGTTGCCCAGGGAGGTGGTAGATGCCCCATCCCTGGAAACATTCAAGGCCATGTTGGATGGGGCTCTGAGGAACCTGATCTGGTTGGAGATGTCCCTGCTCCTTTCTGGGGGGTTGGACTAGATGACCTTTAAAGGTCCCTTCCAACCCTAATGATTCTGTGATTCTATGTTAGAGTGCCTGTTGAGCTGAGGAGATGGACTGGCTCCCAGGGGAACATGGCTGTGGTGGCAGCAGTGAGCGAGGCTCATGGGTCCAGTTTTTAACAGTCAGACATGGGCTGAGCCACTTTTGGAGAAGCACTGGGTGAATTTAGGTATTTAGTCTTCTAACTGGCCTGAAGATGGACTTTTTCAGAGGGACATTCAGAACAGACTCATACAGTTTATCTCAATCTAAATTCTGTATAGGCAGTATAAAGTTAGTCAACCCTGCCTCTGGGGAATGATCTCACTGAAAGTGAGCTCCACTACTATGTCTTCTTGCTTTACACATGTTAGTACTAGTTAGTAATAGTAAACAAATTCTTGTAGGTAGCTTTTTCCTTTGTGTAATGAACAGGAATATTGTTGTGTAACTGAAGAGTGCTGTGCATTCATTCTCCATTGGAGGAAACATGGCAGAGAATGGCTTTCCCAATTCCATTAACTATTGTTACCAACAAATTTTGCTTCCAATCCGAGACAGCTGTCACCTCCAGAAATCAGTGGTCATTGTGAAATTCTTGTCTTCCTCCACTGAATACAAAGAGCTCTTAGGCAGCTTAGTCCAGATATCTTTTCGATGGGTAAAATAAACTGTGATGAATCCCACCTCAGTTCTGCCTCCTTTGAAAGGATGTGGTGAGTGATCAGCAGAAATTCTGTGGCAAGGTTTGCAGGTGAGATGTGATGGCTGGTCTCTGCTTCTGCATCTGACACCCACAGCTGTTTCTCTACCGTACTCTATTCTTCCCAAGATATGATCTCACTTCAGAGTTAAATGAACCAATTATATTAGCAAGGGTTCATGCACACATGGGGCAAACAGCCAGGGCATCATGCAAGTCTTTTGAGAACTGGCTGAAGGAAGCCTAGTGAGGGGTAGGTATGTGCCTTCTGCATTTTGAAAGCATCACTCTCACCTTCCGCGAAAGGTTTTGCTGGAAAACTGAAAAGCCTGGTGTCTCTATCTCTCTGGCTTAATGCACTTAAAAGCATTAAATATATGAAGCTTAACTTTTACCCTTTTCCTGTCATTTCCTCCTGACTAACTCATGTGGTGCTGCCTTTGACTTGATGTTTTCAATGAATTGTTAGAGTTTTTATTTATGGATGACATGAGAAGCCTGGGGAACTAAATTCAGCTGAGTACTGTGCTAGACAATGGCTTATCTGAGAGTTAGGCACTGCAATGATAAGTCTCACCATCATTTTTTTTGAATTTAACTCTTTATACACAACTGTTTTGCTTATGAATTTAAAATTGCTCCTTTCCCTCTCTATGTCAAACACATGCACACACAGACATGCATACCGCCACATGTATGTGGACACATATGTGCACACACACACACGCTTTTATCAAGGGTCTCCCTGAATCCTGGGAAAAAAACAAATATCCTTTTCCTACTAATCTGAATTGTGTTCCACAGTCTGCCAGTGTTTTACAAGGTGGATTTTAAGAATTAAGAAGAAAAAAATAAAACCTCTAGAAAAAAAAAAGCAAGCCCTCGATCTAGTCAGCGTCAACTAAAAGGGAGCCTCTGATGCAAATGCCACATCAGCACCAATTTTGTCACTTTAGAACTTTAAGATCAGAAGCAATTACCTTCAATAGCACCTTGTTTTTATGTGTCTACCCTTCATAGCCTTGGCTAGTAACTCGGTCTACACCATAATTTACACTGACATCTAATTTCAGTGGATCTGCAAGCAATCTAACTGAAGATGGAGATACTGAAGAGTGAGGAGTCCTGCTTTATCACTGCAGACATAAAGATTCATTATTTTTTGCCATTTCAGAAAGCGAGTCTTATGGGAATGAAGGTTTTTTTTTTGTGTGTGTTTGCATATCTCATTACTTGAATTATTTCCTGGTTTAGGCAAATGATTGCTCACTTTAACTAAATGATTAAACACTCAAACAGCTCACCAAAAAAAAAAAAAAACAACCCAGCCAAGCACTACTAGCATTGAATAGCTTTACCATTTTCAAGTGTCTCTGCAAGATGAGAGCAAAAGAAAAAGAGTGCATTCGTTGCTAATCATATTCTTTGAAGTATGGTAGAGACCTGGCAATTTTATACTGTGTGTGAAAGTCATGGTATTAGACCAGGATTATTTTAAGAAACACTTTTATCATTTTCTAACTGACAGAAAGGGCAAGTCTGCCAGCCATGCAGCTTGATGTTTCCTCATGAAACAATGAAAGAGCCCCACAATGATGTGATTAATGGCTTGCATCCATTTTCTCTGATCCCCAAACTTGAATACAGAGAAAAAAGCCAATCTCTGTGTTATTATCCAGCCTTCTGTTCAGACCAGGCTAATAGCAGCACAACTTCTTTTGCAATGCTCGTTCCCCAAGCCAAGGAATTTGCATATCACAGAGGATAAGGTTATGTAACCCAGTTGTTGATTTTGATGGCACAAAGAGCTGTCAGGGTTGTTTTTGTCACCAACAGCGTGGTTTTAAAGTATGTGTTATAAAAATGTGTATTATCGCTTGTTATTTTACAGTATGCAAAACTGCTTAATGTTGTAAATACATAATTAGTAAGAGAAAAGTTTGCAAGCTGTTAGTATGTACCTTTTCAATTAGTGTTGTGCAGATGGTGAAACAAAACAATTGTCACAAAATACAACTTTAACTTCTTTAATTGAAAATGCAATTGCCCTTACTCTTCTCCAGCCTGTTTTGAGATTGTTGTAGGTCACTTTCATACAAACTCTTGCAGAACGTTTACGAATGTCATAAATCAAAAGTTTAGGTGACTTTTGCTTTTGGTTCATGTGCTGAAGGTCTACAAGAGAAAGTGGTTTCAAATTGGACTGAAAGATAGAGAGCCTGAGCATCAAAGCACACTCAAATCTGACAAGCGTTGCATAAGGACTGTGATGCTGAGGGCAGTTTACTTGCTCAGCACCCAACCTACTGCTTTTGTCCACTCACACATAAAATAATCACCAAAGGAGGGGAAAAAAGAAAAAGAACCTGCTGTGAAGAAATGTGGGAGGGTGCAGTTCCTACTGAGGCCCATTGCAGAAGTATTGGCTGCATGTTCTTAAAGTATAAACCAAATTGATTAAAGGATAAAAAGGGACAGTTTTAATGCTTTAGTTTCTTACCGTTTTTTCCATTATGAGAACGAAAGTTTTCTGAGGCATAACTTGAGGTACAGAAATTATAGCAAACAAATAAATACCAATGCAGATGAATATACAAAATTGATGCAGTCAGATTCCTAAGCTTCTAGCAGTTAATCTTCTACTGTAACATAGCTGAATTGGCAGAAGTGGAAATGCATTTGGAAAGTTCAAGCATTTTTAATCCTACTGTATATATTGAGCTATCAATTCCAAATTATAGGGAAAAAGCACTGAATTGATTAGAAGCAACATTAGCACTTTTCCTACAGAAAGTATTCTATCTAGTGTCATTTAAGCAGCCCTAGTTTATTTAGTCAAAGGAGTAATAAAATTGACTTAGACACCAAGAGTGAGATACTCAAAACAAGGGCATTTGGGACCAAAAAGTCTTTGATTTTCCAGATGCCTTTTGATACTCTGTTATTATCCTGTCTGCAGAGCAAATGCTATAGGTATGAAAACCTAAATGATATCAGTCCTAACTGCACCTTTCAATGGAACAAAGACTTATTTTTGCTTTCTTGGAGGGCTGGGAAGTCAGTCACAACCATGTGACGTACTCACAGGGATGGCTTGCACCTGGGTAGCTGGCAAAACACATCCCTCCTCCTGCCCTGCACCTCCACAGTCCCCTCCCAGGGAAATGTTTCAAATAGTCTCACTCATCTCATCAGACTTCACTAACCAGAACCAAATGCTCTTGTCTTTCTTTATTGGGAGCTTCTTCTGGATACAAGGCAGCCTTCTCAGGACTGAGGATATCAAGGCAGAACAGAGAGCAACGACCATTTCACCTTCCTTGATTGATTTTTTACTTAGTTGCAGAAATGAAGGTTCTAAGATCTCTGAAGGGTGGCAAGGTCTTTACATCATTCTATGGTGAACTGTCACTCTTTCCCTTTGCTTGTTAGCTCTCCATTGACTTCTAATAACCTTTCTGAGACATCAATTTATTCCATTAGAACAGGAACTTTCCGTAGCACTATCCGGTGCTTGGGATAAGATGGTTTTACACCACTGGTTATATCCACAGAAGATATGGACATAGAATAAACTTCCTTGGGTTTTTCCAGAGAACCAGACTTCATCTACTAGCTCCCTGAAATTCTTGTTCAAGCTTTTGAAGTTGGAAACTTCAGTTATACCTGTATTTTGGTGTATAACTTTAATGTCTTTTAAAGCAGTTGTAATCACTTCTTTTAATAATATTTTGCATTATTAGCTCTTCACTGCCAACCCAAACATGATCTAGCATTTTTGACTCCAAAGCTTGTTGCTGAAGAAACTTGTCAAGTAGAATATGCAGAAAGATCTGGGCCTTTTTGTTTCTTGTCATTATTCGAGGTATCTTTTATTCTCTACAATAATAAAATGAAGTCTCCATCTGAAAGCAAATCTGATTCATGGGTTTTAGAAAAATCTGCCCTGATACTAGTCTTTCCTTTTTGGATAGAAAGCTGTTCCACTTTATCTGTTCTGTTACTTTCTTTTTTTTTTTTTTAATCTACAGCCTGTTGCATTGCTAATGTGACACTGCCTTTATGTTTATTTATGGTTTTCTGAAGAAAGTCACTACATACTTCCCATCAGGATTGCTATTCTTCCATATTTCTTTTATGGTTGTTCCAGCAGTTTAATATCCTATACTAGTAGCTCCTTTTTCTGAGCTTTGTTGTCCAGGCTTTTTGGCTTAATCTAGAAATATTTAAATTGTTTCTCTCAGACTTCATCCAATTTCTTATGTAAATTAAGTGCAATAAATTTTATTTACTTTATTGACTTCTGCTCTTGTTTATTTTCATATTGGCATTCTTTGGGGTTTTTTTTTTTTTTTTTTTTTCCTTTTTGTTTCATTTTTGGGTGGATGTCTTCTTTTGTTATTTGTCTTCTTGCCTTTCATTCCATTATTGCAGTATTGTTTACCTGGCTTAGCTTTTCTCTGTGTTCTGAACACAAGTGTGGAGCTATGAAGATTCTCTCCCAACAATATTAACTTCCATGTTGTCTCGTAAGTCTTGTCTATGCTGATTTTAGAATCTCAATACTCCAAGGATTTAGCAGAAGTCAGTGTGATGAGCAGGTGCAGAAACACCTTTTCTGTTGCAAAGTCCTTTATAGACCCTTCAGGGCCATGCTAATATCGTGTTGCATGCCCAAAAGCTTCTGGCAAGGCTGCTCATTGCTTTGCCATTTCCTAAGCTGGTCTGTGAATGTTTCTGAAAGAGCTACCCTACCTCTTAAATATCTTTAGCATTACCTTGGTGGAATAGGCAGTAGTCTGGTTTTAATAATCATCACAAGTATGAAATGTCTCACTTGCAAGTTCCCCATAGTTACCTCCATAGTCAAGAAATGTTAAGATAAAATAAAGTAAATATTTAGAAAATCCAAGTATTAACAGCTCAGTTACTATGTTTAGAGAAAGGAGCACAAACATAAAACAAAAATCTGTATTCATCTCCAAAAGGTTTCTTTCTTTCTTTGATCAAACAAGCTGTCAAGATGGTTAGACAGACTTGCACACACCAGGATACATGACACAAAATCTTTCTCCAGCATTATCACTTTCACTGAAGAGAATCCTTATTTTGGGGATATATATTACCTTATGTGCCATCAATTCACTTCAAGTTTCTCTTCAGAGTACGCAGGTTCAGACTTAAAGAATTTCTGTGGACTCGACCTGTTCCAGTGCTTAATCTCTCTCAGTATGAACATAGTTTTACCTTGGTCCAGGCAGATTTCCTTTACTACACTTTGTGACTATTGTCTTTCATGTTTTAGTTGTGCCAGTAATCAGCTCTGAGAAAAGTCTAGCTCTACTTTCACTACAGCTCACTTTTAGGTAGTTGAAGGCAGCACTCTGATCCCCGCTTAGACTTCTTTTCTCCAGGCTGACCAAATCTGTTTCTTTTGGCCCCTTTACATCATGTACTGCAGTCTCCTAATCATCCTAGTCATAAGTTGCTACTGGAAGCATATAAAGCTAGACACTATTTTGGATGGGGCTTCAAAAGGGCAAACCGAAAGGAAATAACCACTCTCCCATACCTCCTGGCTGCACTTCTGCTGTCCAGTATGCTGTTACTCTTCGCTACCATAAGGGTGCACTACTGCCTCATGTTCAACTTGCTGTCCACCATGCCCTCTTCTGCAGAGCTGATTTCTAATCAGTCACCTCCAGCCTTCGTGTTACTTGGGGTTAATGTCATCCCAGGCACAGGATTCTGCCTTTGTTTTCCTCCACCTTCATGGGTCAGCTGTTTTTCTGTCTTGTCAAAGCTCCCCCTCCAGTGTATCAAATACTGCTCTCTATTTGATGTTGTTCATGAACGAGGTAGTCCTATTCCAAAGGTGTTTGGTAGTATGAGTCCTTGTACTGAGCTCTGGGGAAAGCCACTTGTAACTGGATGCCTGTTAGACTCTGAACTGTTGAGTACAGTCCTTTGAATGCAACGACCCAGGTAATTTTTCCCTCTCTTTGAAGTCTGCCCATCCTGTCTGTACCCATTCAGCATGCCTACAAGAATGCTACGGGAGACTGTGTCCAAAGCCTTGCTAAAGTCAAGGTAAATGACACACATTGCTCTCCCTTCGTCTGCAGACCCAGTCTTTTCATCATGGAAGGCAACCAAGATTAATTAGGATAATTAAGGATAATTATAGATAAAGGGTAATTACAGAATTTTCCCTACATTCCATCAACTTCAGAACCACATTTTACATCCTTACTCTGGTGGTTAGTTTGCTATTTCAGTTTCTTGATCTGCACTGGTGACAGACTTATTAATTCCCCTTCATAATTAGTCCCCAGTTGCATAGATTTGGCTCTTCTCATGAATCTCAGGTACTCTCTTCTCTGTTTTATCACCTCTTTTCCCTTGCAAACTCTGTATATCAATCACATTTCTCTTTGGGCTTTAGTTTCTAACTATATCTGTCTCCTGTTCTTCTCTTGAGAATCTAGTTGCTTATTTCATTGGTTGCACTGCAGCTTCTGCTTGGCTCTTTTCATTATACTTCAGAGCTTCAAAGCTCCTTATACAGAAATACATTCATAGCTTGCTTGTATTTACCTTTGACTAGATTACTGGCACAAATAGTACTGTATGTGAATTAGACATGGAGCTATGCACTAGCTTAGTCATAGCTGTTATATATTTCAAAAATATGCTTTGATTTACATAGACTAGGAACATCTTTTATATAGCTTATTGCTAGGTAGGATAGCATATTTAAAATGGGTGCAAAAGATATGCTAAAGATGGAACTGCGCACTTAAGGTGAAAAGTTCTGTAGCTTTGTAGTAGGGGAAAAAATGTGTATCTACATTTGCAATTTCAGCTGGTGGATGCTCAATTTATATGTGTATGCTGCAAATGTGAGTTTTAAAAGAAAACAGTAACCTGCTGTATATCTTGGAGTTCTGGCAGTCTTCGATTTGCACCTAGGTAATTGTCTTATACTGCAAACCTGAAAGACCATTTATAAAGCTTTTAGATGGTGACCATAGCAGTATTTAGGTGTAAAAGAGATTACTGTAGTAAATGAATCTTGTCTGAAAACTAGCAGAAGAAAATTTGTTTGGCGTTCAGTTAAAAGCACGACGACTTTATCATTTATCTTGACTCAGAATTTCGGCTGTAACTCCTCTGGCTCCACAGCTGCAAAAAGAAAAAGGATACATGCTCCCCCTCCTCTCTATTTCTTATCCAGAACCAAGCAATTATGTTTTAGAAGAAACCATTTAAGGGACAACCAATTTCACCGCAAGCATCTAGGTCTCCAGCAGTTTAGCATGACTTTTGCTGCAATGACATCTGTAAATGTGTACTGTTGCTGCAGTGTGCCTCCTAGAGTTTTCTATAATTCTGTGGCAGAAACCATACTACTTATTGCCTGCTGCGCTCAATACTGTATTTCAGTAGTTACTGCCGTAATGGACGTATTATGCTCACCAAAACGGCATGCCTGGGAATCTAGGTAGACACTTCTCTGTGTGTGTGTGTAAGTGCAAACTGCTCAGACTTACATGGTTTTATCTACATAATTGAGAGAAGTGGAAAGATTTTGACAGATATGTATAAATATATTTATTGAGAGACAAATACTTCATAGCATGTACAACATTCGGATTGTCCAGTGTATTACTTTTGAAATAGATACCTTCTTTTCGCTTAACTGAAATATTATTTAGTTTAATGGACTTTTCCCCTATGGAAGTGGATTATGATAAATGGATAGAAAGTGCTGCACTTAACACATAGGTTACCTTTCAAGTAGCTTGATACTCCAGTTGAGCATTCCTGTCTTTAGAGATGACAGCATCTGAAAAGTGGGTGGCAAACATCCTACTGTGGGTACCTAGCCTCCTATTCTTTCTACTTAAGATAATACATATGAGTCCAAACTATTTGTGTCTGTACTGGGAGGAAGGCATTATAGCCCATACTGTCTCTGTGTGTCTGGCAGAATTGTTGTATTATAGCCCACTTCTAAACCGTTCATACACAGGACCAGAACTAACTTTTTCACTGCATGCTGAAAAAGACATGCAATAAATGAAAACAGACAATAACTGAATGCAGCTAAAAGACAGAAAAGTTCTTATGGAAGTGTTTTCAAGCTGAATCTGCACAAGGTAGAATGGAATGCATATAGTTTTCCGTGTTTTAAAATACACATTAATTATAGGATGGAAAGAAATATTAAAATTAAGGAAGTCTAGCAGTCCAACTGCATATTCAGCTTTAATTTAGCTGCTTTGTTTATACACTTGGTCATACTTTTTTTTTGATCATTACATCAAATATATTTTTTTTTCCCCAGAGACACATTTTTTTTTTGTCTTAAACTTGAAATTTTACACTACTGACTAATCTAATTCCATTCTCTCACCTCATTTTCCACTTTTTTTTTTTTTCTTCTGTACTTTTCCACCAAAGAAAAACTGAATGATGAGTTTGGATTTTATTTTTTGTTTAAGAGCTAGTCTGAACAAGAATGTCAGTCAGATCTAAGATTTAATCTAAGTTTCGAGCATCTCAAAACAGGGTTAGGTACTGGAAAATATTGTGCGGCTTTAACAGTAGTTTATGCTCCCAGCACTGTTTATAGTGTATCTAGTCGAAACCAGGAGAGGAAAAGAAATAGTTTAAAAAGCAAGCAAATCAAACTTGAATACTGCCAGTCTTACACATATTGTTAGATACACTGTTACCATTTATTTAGGTGCTATTCAACGTCAATGTTTTTTTTCTGTTAATTCTAGTAAATTACTTCAGATTTATTAAAAAAGAGAAAAATGGAGTAGTTGTCCATCAAAGAAAACAAATAATTGGTGATGTATAAAAGGTGAGAAGGCTAACCTGAAGGAAGTTCAAGTGTCCCCTGAAATCTCAGCCAGTGGTGTAACAAACTTAAGTTTGGAGCCTTTCCAGAAAAGGGACAAGGAAAAAGAAAGCGTGCCCTCAGCAGAAAGAAGTGAAACAGGTACTGATTCAGCTGGGTTGTTGTTTTGTTTGTTTGTTTGTTTGTTTGGTTTTTTTTAATCTGTGCCAGAATATGAGCTTAATGACAGTGAAATGATGGTTAGTAGGTCATCAGGCTGAAGTTGAAATCTCTGAATACCCAAGAGGAACAGTCTGAGTCCTAGTCCCATATTGAATAAATAGGCCAACATAAATCCTTCTGACTGCTATGCTAAATGTATTTGAAAGACAGAGAGGTAACGACAAAGATGTGTGTATATGGCTATCCTTAAACTAGGCAAATCTGTATACATGTTGGCATAAACTGTGGATTTAATCATAAGTGGAAAAAAGGAGTGTAAGAAGAAAACAGTGTAAGAAATGGTGGAAAGGTAGTTGAAATGAATAGAAAATGTGCTATTCATGGAATCAGATACAAATAAAGTAATTTTCTTTTGGAACAGATCCTGGATAGGACCTCCAAGGCCTTTTTTCCTTACTGGAGATGACAGAAGTCAGCAATAATTTAGAGCAGTCTCAAATTTAGGCTGAAAACTCAGGTCAGGTAACAAAGCAGAAGGCAATATGCATTTTCCTTTTGGATTGTAGCTTTAGTGGAAAACTTTAACAACAAAAAAATTAATTATACAGGAATCTCAGCTGAACTGAATTTTACAAATCAGTTGAAAACAGTAGTTCTGAAACCTTGCCAAGTAAAGAGCCGCTTGCAAGGAACTGGGAGGACTTATATTTTGAAAACACAAGCTCAGATTTGTCCAGTAAGGGCAGGGCTCATGCTGAGAACTTTGATCTTGCATTCCGATTTAAGCTCATTTCTGCATCAAAGACATGGTAGTGGGATGGACGGCTGCAGTCGACTTGATTGGACCGTTGGATCACTGCTTGATTTCCCAAGACTGTAGAGCTAAACATAAAGCATGCTGTCATTGCTGGCAGTGCTTCTATTGACACTGGGAAATATTTATTTATGCTAATTATGATATAGTTGAAGTATGACAGCAGGGATTGTGTTTTATTCACCTTTGGAGTTTCACGATACTGGAAGCCTGGAGGAGGAGTGACATATGAGCTTATTACTTTCAGTCTTCCTAAACAAGAGAGTGATCTTCACAGAGACAGCTGCTCTGGCTCTTGGACTTCTACAAAGAGAAAAGGGAAAAAACTCTGGTTCTATTAAGTTGTGAGCAAAGAGGCATCACCTGGATACTTTGCAATCGTTTGGGCTTTTCTAGTTAAATTGATTTATGCTTCCTTCTTTGCAAGATTTGTGTTTCTTTGATACTAAATGATACCATATTTCAGTAATGTGAGACCTGGGATGATGTCTTACTGCAGCAATGAATCTATGCAGATGACTGTGAGAGGAGAAACATAAAGTAGAAGCAGCTAATTCATTTTGAAACCTATCTATAATTTTACATATTGTCCTGAATCTATATGTATTTAACAGGAGCATTTACCTTTACCATTTCATGTACAGGCTTAATTCCATTGGCATTTAGAGTGTTTTAAATTACTACAGCCAAATGAGTAGATTTTTGAATCTCAGGCTCCCTGTGGCTTTTTCAATGCCCACTTGCTTTTTATAGCTTAGATTCTTTTTCTTACAGTGATTAAGAGGTGAGGCCAACAAAAAAACAAAATAAAATCTTCTCTGAATGTGCTTGCGACCTCTTGTGAAATGTAGCCAGGGACACATTCTTTCTACCTCCATAATCCACAATAAGCAAAGACAAATTATGAATTACAGTAGTCCAGCAGACAGAATGCAAGTAAGATTAATAAAAATGGGACTACTGATTAACTTGATCACTCCCTGAATGATGATATAAGAAGCCTGAGCAAATGACAGAGACTTTTTTATTATAAACACTTAGGAGCATGATGTTGTTGTTTCGGCTTTTCTGTTGAATGCATTTTAAGGATTCAAATTCTGTAGCAGTATGCTTTTCAAGTAAGTTTAAAACAGCACTGTAGTGTTAAAATGTACCTCTTTATAGCTTTGCTCTTGAGAATTAGGCTTAATTTTCCAAGATAAAAAAGTCACAAATGTTGATGCATCGTTATATGAAGTGTACTGCACACTTAGTTTTTATGTGGAAGAATAGCGGTAAAGAGCCTTTTGAGGAATTGGATGAAACCATACCAGTAATAAATATGGATGGTTTCCAGTTGGAATTGGTTTTAAATTGGCTCCTTCAGTTTGTTGGTTTTTTTTTTTTTATTTTTATGTGAAAATTTTATTTTAAAGAACAAGTGCCATGTAGTATTGATAATGAAAATACAGAAAAGAGATCACTTAAAATTTCTCTTATGGGTTACTCCCTAGATCTAACATATCTAATTTTAAATTTTTCTATAAAATCATATTTCTTTGTTTTTTTTTTTTTTACTATTTTTTCAAAGCACAAAAGTAATTAAGTTACTGGAATCTTCTAACCTATTCATCTGATCTGATATTTCAATGCCACTACACCTTGAAAGGATCATCTTCTCAGGAGCCTGAAGTTAAAGAATTAGCATTCTTTTTACCTTGGAAACTGTTAAATATTGGAAACCACAAAATCAAATAAATAACCTAGAATTAATAAGTACATAATGCTCAAAAAGAAGGTTAGGCAAGTTTTAACCCATTTTTTTCTGTGATCGAAAGTGTGACTGACTTTGTCCTACATCTAACAAGGGCTCAAAAATTCATGATCTCATGTGGTGATATAGACACTAGTACTTAATTCAATCCTCTGAATTCTTGGAAGATGAAAAAATGTGATCCTAATTTTTGGTCCTGCTATGTGCAATCCTAATCTTAAATACAATGGGTAGCCTAAAACATAACACCAAGCCAGACACCATTCTCACCAGAGAAGTGTAAGCCACTTCTACTGGCACCTCCAGCTGTCATCCTAAACAAACTTCTCACCTGGAGCTCTAGTTTTATGTCTGCACTCAGTCAGGACTTTTGTTGAGAGAAGATCACTTTGGCCTTAAAAGCAGTTCTTAGTGCAGTCCCAGGAACTCTGAAGCCTGAAACATTAACTTGATTTTTTGTGAGTTTCCTGGTTTCATACCTACTCTAATTCAATCCTAACTGTAGCCAAAAACCTCTACAAAGAACAGAAAAGTATGCAAATTATTATTTTTTTTTTTCAGAGACAAATTGTTTCTCTGAACTAACAGTCCTTCCAAGATCTATCCAAATCAGAACAGAATTAAACTCTCCCCTCATTTTACATTATCATCCAGTGTTCATCTAGTCTTCAGCTGCTGCCTTTCCAAACCGTACTTGCAATACAAAATCTAGCCCAAAGACTTCTTTGCAGGTCACAAAACTGATAAACAGAACCCACGGATCTGCTTTTCTCCTCTTCAGCACAATTTCTCAACCTGAACTGACAGGGTTTTTGTCACCCAGCAGGCAATGTAGTTCTGCAGTATCTGCTTTCTCTGACTGAACTCTTACTCAGGACTTAACTGTTCATAAATATTGGCCCAGAGAACCAGCTCCCTGGACACAAGAAAAGATTTTTGTCTTCTGGAATCAGCCTTCCTCCTAATGGTGGGCCTGGGAGGAGAACATCTCAGTAACATAGTTGTTAAGTTTTGTACTCCAAAATCCTAATTATAAGTTTAACTAGAAGCTCCTCTATGTACTAGATTAAAATATGGATTTTTTTTCCATAGAAACTTTCCAGAAACTGCTTTCTTCCTCACCCAGAGCCCTTTTGAATACATAAACCTGAAGTTTCATTTCAGCTTCCCACATCCAAAGGTCTAATCCCTAATCAGCATTCAGAACAAGAAAATTAAAAAGAGTATTTTTTTTTTCTGAAACCTTCATTCTAGACTGATGTCTAGTATTGCAAATACTGAAACTTGATTTTCACGATCTGTTGTTTGTATTAAGAATTCTCAACTCACTAAGGAATAAACCTCTGTCCATAGGGTCATGAGCTTTACAGGATCTTGAATAAATCTAACTCCTCTGCTTGTCCAGTTCATGACCTTAGCTATAGTATGACCTCATTCCTAGGTTCTCAAATAGAGTAGAGAGATGGATAGGAAGAAAAAAGAAAAAAAAAAAAAGATTAAGCTATTTATTTTTGCCACAGTAAAACAAAGTGTCTCAGTGAGTCCTGAAGTATAAAGAAACATGAATTTACATTCATGGCTTCAGGGACTGCTCCCAGGAAAGTTAACACGAACCACAGCTCTGCTCACATGCTAATAGCTTTGACATGTTTACAAAAACAGAACAAAACACCAACAAAAAAAAAATCTTCCAGCATGAAAAGAAGCTTTCTTCTGAGAAAGCTCCCAGAGACCTACTGCCAGGTGAGGTTCTGTAAACCTCAGGAGAGTCAGAGCCCTAAGTTTGTGCAGACCCATATGTGAAGAAAAGCAAAACATAAGCTGCTGGTTTATGATTCAGTTATTGGAGGATCCCTCAGTAAAAGTCTCCATGCTTTGCTCTCAGAAACTTAAATAGAACTTAAATGGTAGAGCATGGTAGGATTTGTCTCTACCTGCTCTTACAAAATAAAGCAGAAATCAGTTCTCAAAATATATGGCTGAACATTTCAGGATCAACCAAAAAGACTGGGTCTTCATCTTAAGAGAAAACAATGGTAAGGACTGTTAGGGAGTATATAAATTTATAGGACTAGAGGGCAATGTTCTGACACTGATTTTTGTCATAGGTTAGTGAAGGCTGTTCACTCTCTTTTCTGCCCTACCATTGCTAGAGTTTAAAAATATTCCCAAGATCTGAGCTACAAAAAATTGAGCAATTTTTTTATGTCTGGCATGGTGTCTCATCCTAGGCCACAGAAGCCTTGTAAACTGTGCACTTATCGCAATAGTCTGCACCTGAGAATAACAGAACACTAGGGAAACTGATGTCCTCGGTTACCATACCTGTCATCCTAACCAGAACCATAACCCTATGCCTGCCAACATGTAAGAAATTTCTTGTTGGACTAGAAGAAAATATCAGCCATTCTCTGGAATGGCTGCCAGGAATTCTGCCAAGAACCTGCAGTTTGTCTCTTCCCCAGTTTTCCTGTACTTATAAACATACTGCATAGCCACCAAGATAGCTTAACACGAAATAGAAATTAAACTGCCTCTGGTTTTGGTCCAGAGGTCAGGCAAGACCCAAGATAAAGCGAACTTCTCAGACACTATTGTAAGGTGATGCTAATTCATCATATGACTACTGCTAAGCTTAGCCTTATTCTACAGGCTTCTGTTGTTTTTTTTTTTTTTTTCTTCTCTTTTAAAGCAAGCCACAATTACAAGGGGGAGAACAGGGAAATAACCTTGTTGCACAGGCTTTTACCAAAGTAATTTACGAGCGTAACTCTAACTGCAGACCCAAACCTAAACTAAGCAAAAAACTAGAGACTCCAAAACAGACTTCAGCAAAAATATGATGTATTCTTTCTCCTTGACTTGGGGATGCAGGATTTCAGGATGCTGCAGAGAGGCAGTGCTTCTCTAGAGTCCTAAGATTAACCATTCACCAATAGCCATATTCCTCTTCCCAGTATTTTATCTGCAATTGTAAACTTAACTGTTAACAGTATGCTTAAGAGTGGTGAATGAAATAGGAATCACTTTTTCTTTTTATCACTAAATCATATTTTATGTTCCTGAGCCTTGAAAGGTCCAGTAATAAAGCAGGCACTTCATTCCCTCTCCTTACTAATCGAAATCCCAGCTATCAATTTAGTAAAGGGAGCCATCCTGTTAAAATCACTCACCCTGACTCATCCTTTACCATAGGTTTGCTAGTTATACAGAGACCCCATACAAGGCAGAAAATGAAATACGAGCTACTTTCTTGCTCTGACATCTGTTAGCATTTTCCATCACTGCCAAGGTTAGGGGAAAAAAAATCCCAGAAGTCACTATTTTAGTGATAAAGTCAGACAAAAAGTCCTGAATCATTGTTTATCACCTCAGAGGAAGTCCTGCAGAATCAGCAGGATCCTGCTATCTATAACCCTGAGCCTACCCAAGACTTAAACAAGGCTTAACAGTAAACCAGAGACCTCAAAGTAAACTATCACTCTCGGCCTTGATTGAGGGGCTTTAGTCAACAGTAGTTGTAGGTCCTAACACACTGTTATGCTTAACCAAAACCCAAAGGCTTCAAAACTTTCGCTACAATTGTAATTTCTGGAACTAACTGTTCCAATATCTGATGTAAGGGAGTTTTGAAGGATGCAGTAGTAAATCAATGTTTTTCTCTACTTCTGACACAGTTCTTATGCTGTTTTTAACAGTAATGCTTAGTCATTGTTGTTATTAGATTAGGTAAAAAAAAAAAGAACCATTCTCCCTTCCAAAATCATCGCTCATCAATGGCTGATTAACTTTGTGGGATTCAGAACTTCTCAAGACCTCCTCTGTAATCTTAATTTAGGCTTAATGAAAGATTCCTAGGCAGGTGTCACAGCATACAAATTATTCTTCATTTATAAAACCAGCATGGTATAACAGTTCTTGCAGGATACAGCAGGAAAAATAAACTCTTATGTCTCGATCATCTGGTAGCTACAGCACTGGATTCTAGTGCCACAGTACTAATATATGGATTCACATTAGTGAAAGGACTGAGAAAAACTCTTTCTTCTGCCACCAGGATTCTTTCTACTCCAGAACAAGCACCCAAGCAGCTTTCACAGAGGACAGCCTTTTGCCTATTGTCCTCCACAACTTCCACATTCTTAAGAAAAACTGGGCAGGGGCAAAACATGAACCATTTCCTTCTTTCATATTCAAATTTCTACAAAGCAAAAGCCACACAAGAGGGCAATATCTTATTTTTCTGAAGTTCACGACATAGCTCTGGCTCAAATGTAGGCTTAGCAACAGCAGATATTTTAGTCTAGTATTCAGATTATAGTGCAAAAGTAATTCAGATTATAGTCAGAAAAGTCATTCTTCTGGCACTAAATATTTTTTTTTTTTTACAAAAATCTTTGGTATGCAACATTACACAACTGTGCAATCTTGCTGTCATGTCCTTGAGTACACCACATACCCTGACCAGCCTCAACTAGGATCCTCACTGTTACATTCTGTGCATGGGCCAGGAGCCTCATTTCAGCCTAGGTCCTGGCCCTCACTCCTGGGCTGATCTATGCTGTAGGTAGATCCAGCCCTGTTTATGGCTTCTGCTGTCCTAACTTGCGTCAATGGACGAGACTTCACCCTACCTGATGATTACTGGGCTGTCAACAGAGCTTGTTAGTGTGGTCGCCCTTGCCCTTCTCATCATGGGGTTGTACCCTGTTGGTGCAGTCACAGCCCCGGGTTCACTCCTGGCTCCTTGTCCTTTGGGGAGCAGCTCTGTTCTTGCTGTCCCCTGATGCTTTGTGCCCGGTAAGCATAATCTTAATTACAATCCTTTCTCAATTCATATTTGAAGTCAGTGAAGTTTCTGGGTACACCAAAAAGCCAAGGTTTCCTGCTTGCTATTAAGCTTTTTCTGTAAATCAAATCCTCAATCCCTTTAACCTAAACCATTCTTTTTGCCCTTGCTGAAGTTAGGTGAGCCTTGAAAACAGAGCTCCTTTGAATTGTAATCTGTGCTTCTCACTGTGAGTACAAATTTAGTTTTAGCCTTAATAGCAACCCAATAAATGCATGTTGAGTGGAGCAGATGATCATTTTCTCCTTCTGAAGCTGGTCCTTGTACAGATTCATGGAACTTGATGGAGTCGTGCAATGAGTTCTCTGGTCTCTGCTGCTCCTCTACCTGATCTCCCTCTGCACTCTACTCTCAGTTTACAGCAACCTAGTCTGAAAAGAAAAACAGAAAAGTTATTACCTTTCAGCATTTGTCTAGTTCATGTCTGAGTATTGCACGATGTAGTACTGAGACTCTCCAAAATCTACTTTCCATTATTCTGTGTTTAACCACAGCCCAAACCTCAAGCTAATAATATCCCCTAACAATAATAATTGTTAATAATAATAATAGCTAATAATACCAAAACTCAGCTGTGTGTGACCCAGGTCTCTGTGTTGAGAAACACAGCTGTGTGACCTTGGCTCAATTTTACTGAAAAAAAATTAACTTTGAGAGAGTGTGTCAGTTCTGCAAGGTAAGAAAAACAAAAACCAAGCCAGAAGTGAAATCACTTGACTCAATAATAGCAGTAGCTCAGGAGGAAAATACTGGCCTGAAGGAAAGAGATAAAATTCTGAGAGAAAATATAGAGAGTAGGAGAACCACAATTTAGCAAGATCAAGGTTCATCCTGCTGTAGGCGGTAACTAAACCTGATACTTCCCTAGCTGGCTGATGACTGCTGGTCAGCAGAGAGCCATTAGGTACTTGCAGCAGGACAGTGAGCATTACCATTAGTTCCAGTCATTTTCCATGTACAGAAGATAACTGTCTTGCACTCATTAGTTTTGTACAATCCTGCTTGCAAATTCCCTTCTTTTACACGGTTAAAGATGCCCAAATAGAAGTGGTGGTCTTCTAAAGAGTTATGTCTTCTAAATAGTAAGCAGAACCTTAGCTGTAAGAAAAACCCATACCAGAATGTATTGTAAGCTATTTCTCTTTATAGTACCAGGGCCAGTCGTCTGTTAAAAGGGCTTGCAAGAACCCAAATTATAGCCTTTTTGTCTATAAATCTTATGCTTATGACAACTTGCAGTTTTAACTGAGAGACCTAGCAATCCTGCCTGGCATTAGAACAAAATAATAACCATTCTCCCTTTCTGGCATTAAACACATCTCTCTCAGGTTTGTTGCATGGGCAAGTAACAAACAATGTTCTTCAGCAACTTATTTCCTAATCCTAATCATGGGAGCAGCTCTTTGTTGATCTTTAGGACATTGCAAGATCCAGCTTTAAGTATTTCAATTCTAAAACTACTGATGGAGAGTGATTCACTCTCATGAGGCTCACAGATATGCCACAGGGTTGTGGCTCTCTGATATGGCAGCCAAAAGATGACACCATAGGGCTTCTGAAATGGCACTAGGTGCCTGTGTTTATTCATCTGACCTCCAACCCTGTGGTCTTTAGTACTCATCCAGACTGCTATCTAACCTATGTTTAACTTCACCTTGGGCCCTCAGCTGAGAACTAAAGCCTTTCCCCCACACAATATGACAGCAAGTGAGTCTCCTAGATCTCTGAAAAGCTCTTCAGATAGGTGTAAATAGCCAGTGCTACGGAAAGGGGTTGCTGCCTCTGGCAGGGCAGACATACTGACATTTACTGAAAAAGATGGCATATTTAAAGTCAGGCTGTAAATTCCAGCCCAACTGTTGGCCTCCTATTGGTGACAGTAAAAAGGAAGAATAACTGATTAATTTTGAATTTCCTGTCTTTTAAAATTCTTTTTATCTTTCTTTTGTAGATCTTTTGGGTTTACTAGGTCAAACAGTGACACGAAAGCCTTGCCGCATCAGTCAAACTTACAAAATTCAAACTTGTAAAGGCTCTCTCCTCTCCTTATACCACATATACACTGGCATTAGGCTCTTCATAAGATAGTTGCATATGTTGGTCTAATATAGAGTTATCCTGATATTTAATTGTGGTTTCAACAAACCATAAATAAAAAAAAAATCTATTCTTCAAACAGAATATAGCTTGGTCTGACATTTTTTAAGGAGTTCTTGACACTAACAAAAGTTATTTCTCATTTATAAGCTGAGTCCAAAACAACCAGCCTAAAGAAGGAAATTAAATGACATATTGTGCAGAGTACCGACAGAGTGCCATTGGAGTGACAACACTTTCCCTGGGCTATGGATATTATTACATTGCTTGACATATTTTATTTAACAAAGAGTTTGGAATAAAAAAAGTCCGGGATGGAAAACATGGATATTCTGGCCATTAAGCTCTCAGAGATTGACAAGGATACAGCCACACAATATATTGTGGTTGCTATGCTTTTCCATAAGTGTTCACTTTGTTGTTATGCCTATTTATTTCCAGTTCAGAAATTTTTGAGCAAATGCATTTTTCTTTATATGTCTTTTAGGAGTATAACAGCTTTTCAGCATATTGATAACTATTCCAATCTAAACAAAAATAGCTGTTTGTAAATAGGTATATTTCCTATTTCTTCTGTTTCTTTAAAAAGAAATTTAAATCTTCACAACTAAGGAGCACAAGTATTCACATGTGACCCTAATGACTGTTACCCATCATAAACAGTAAATAGATGAAGTGAGCATTTAATGAACACCTTGAATTCTTTTAGTGGTTAGAGACTGTACTGAGAGACATGGGGCAGTAATTCAAAATGACTGACAAGAACTAATATCATTGTTCCTCAATAATAGAATGAAAATCTTTTTAGGGCAAGAACCATCTTTTTGTTCTCTGCTAGTACAGCATCTAGAGCAATGACACATGCATGCTTCACGCTCTGAGGTGCTCTTACCTTGTAAATGATAATCATCATAACCTTCCAATAGCTCTAGTAGATTTAATAAACCATTCTCTATTCAAACTCTAATTTAGAGATATTATTATTGCATACACTGTGAGGAGTCTGTTGAAGGAACGTAGAGTGACTAAGTCTAGGAAAAAAACCTAAACATTTAATTAAATTTTATTGTTTTCTCATTCTTTCCATGATTTCTAAGACAATACAAAAACTAAGAAGAGGGTGGCATTTTCCCCTCAAAAGACACACCAATGAATTCTGTGTATCGGCAAAGGGTTCTTTGAAAGGGTTAACGGAAACAGCTGTGATGAACAGATAATTCCTTTTTATTGAAATAGGGCAGACTTCTGGGAGAGTGGTTGAGACAATCAGTTCTGTAGTGAGAGCACTAATTCTATAATGATTTTCCTACACCATGGAGGTTAGATATTGCAATATTAATGAATTTTGGTGAATGACAGGAAAATCAGTAATGAAAAATTAAAACCTTAGCCCTCTGCTAGAAAAAGCTATTCCTTAAGAAATGAAAAAGAGTAGAGACACTATTGTATATATAAATGAGTGCATGCTTATACATATGTATGAAATGAGTACACATATACATGAGCTACATATTCTATCATTAATTCCTCTCATAATCTCCAGTTATAAATGACCTAGAATAGATCTAATTAACTGAAACTGATTTGTAATTAAAAGTATAAAAAAAAATTGTACAGAACTGCTTCAGAACACAAGCTATCATAGAATCAAAGAATGGTTTGAATTGGAAGGAACACTTAAAGATCATCTAGTCCAACCTGCCTGCCACCTGAAGGGATGTCATTCAGTAGATCAGGTTACTCAAAGTCCCATCCAGCCTGATGCTGAACACTTCCAATGATGGGTTACCCATCCACTTCTCTGGGAAACCCATTTCAGTGTCTCACTGCTCTCATTGTAAACAATTATTTCCTAATGCCCAATCTAAATCTTTCAGTTTAAAACCATTTTCCCTTGTCCTCTCACTACAGGCCTTGGTAAAAAGTGTCCCTCTGTCTTTCTTATAAGCCTCCTTTATATATTGAAAGGCCATGATAAGGTCTCCCCAGAGCTTTCCTTTCTCTAGGCTGAGCTCCAATTCTGCCACTTTCTTCATAGGAGAGTTGTTCCAGCCTCTGGTCATTTTTGTGGACATCCTCTAGACCTGCTCTAACAGGTCCATGTCTATCTTGTGTTGGAGACCCCAGAGCTGGATGCAGTACTCTATGTGGAGTCTCATGAGAGTGGAGTAGAGGGCGTGAATCACCTCCCTCGACCTTCTGGCCATGCTACTTTTGATGCAGCCCAGGATACAATTGGCTTTCTGGGCTGCAAGCACACATTGTCAGCTCATGTCCAGTTTTTTGTCCACCAGAATCCCCAAGTCCCTCTTTGCAGTGCTGCTTTCAATACATTTATCCTCCAGCCTGTATTGATAATAGTGAGTCCCCTGACCCAGGTGCTTGACTTGACCTTGCTGAACTTTGTGAGGTTCACATGAGCCTACTTCTCAAGCCTGTCAAGATCCATCTGGGTGATATACCTTCCCTCTAGGGAGTCAAATGCTTTGACTCTTGGTGCATCTGCAAACTTGCTGAGGGTGCACTTAATCCTGCTGTCTGTGTCATTGATGAAGATATTAAATAGTACTTGTCCCAGTACAGAGCCTTGAGGGACACCACTGGTTTCCACTTGGACATTGAGACATTGACTATAACTCTTTGGACACAGTCATCCAGCCAGTTCCTTATCCAGGTAACAATCCACCAATCAAAGCCATCTTTCCAATTTAGTGGCAGCAATGTTGTGGGGGATCGTATTAAAGACCTTACAGAAGTCCAGGTAGATGACATCTGTAGCTCTTCCCTTGTCCACTGATGCAGCTACTCCAATGTAGAAGGTGACTAGATTAGTTAGACGTGACTTTCCCTTCGTGAAGCCATGTTGATTGTATCTAGTCATGTCGTTATCTTCCATATGTTTCAACATGTCTTCCATGTTTCCACATGGCTTCGAGGAGGATCTGCTCCATGATCCTACTGGCCATGGAGGTGAGGCTGACTGGTTGGTAGTTCCCAGAGTCTTTCTTTTTACCTTTTTTAAAAATTGACATAATATTTCTCTTTTTTTTTTCCCAGTCACTTCGGACTTCCCCTGACTACCACAACTTTTCAGATATCATGGAGAATGGCTTGGTAATATCCATTGGATCAGTCTAATATGCAGTAGTTTCTGGCAGTGACAGCAAGAAGATGACGTTTAGGGCACCGATGAGTCTGGCCATGCTCTGGATGTTCCCATTTTACTGTTCTTCTGTCCATGAATGTTGGACGAGGGATGTTAGAGGGAGTATCCCTGCCTATTCTTTTTAGTGTCTCTTTATGGACCTCTTCACAGAATTGCAGAATGGTTGAGGTTGGAAGGGACCGCTGGAAGTCACTGGGGCAAATGCACTGCTGAAGCAGGGCCACCTAGAACCAGCTGCCTAGGACCATGTCCAGACAGCTTTTGAATATCTCCAAAGATGAAGACTTCACATCTTCCCTGGGCAACCTGTGCCAGTGCTTGGTCACTCTCAGAATAAGAAAATATTTCCTTATGTCCAGACAGACCCTCCTGTGTTTCAGTTTGTGCCCATTGCCTCTTGTCCTGACATTAGGAACCACTGAAAAGAGCCTGCCTGGCTGCTTCTTTGTACCCTCCCTTAAGGTATTTATATAGATTAACAAGATTCACTCTGAGCCTTCTCCAGGCTGAACAGTCCCAACTTTCTCAGCCTTTCCTCATACGAGAGTTGCTCCAGTCCCTTAATTATCTTTGTGGACAAACTCTTAATCATCTTCGTCCACCAGAACCCTCAACTCCTTCTCTGCCAAGCTGCTTTCCAGCCAACTGAGCAAACTCTTCAGGAACACAGGCTCGGATTCTAACCAGAACAAGATACACCTTACAGGTACCTGTCATATTGCTAGAAGCTCACTGGTACTGCTGCCAAAACCCAGATGTGTAAAAAGATACAGCTTTCTAAATTTTAAAGATTATTCTGTCTCTTAAAAAGGATAACACAGTTAAAGGCTAATACAAAGTTAATCTCCATAGGTGTCCATCCACCTATCCACAGCTGACAAATATAAAATGGTAATGTAGAAATGGTAGTATTTCATCACAGACTTGGCTTATAAACATGGTGCTCTATTTCAGTTCCTAACTCTTCACAACTCTCGGTTAATAGAAACTGTAGCGAGAAATGACTCTTATCTGTCATGGCCAGCCAGGTGGCTGTGTAGCTTGTTCCTGGATGTGGTCTGGCTGTAGAAACTAGTTATTTCAGTCCAAAAAGGTAAATCAGTTTCTGTGTGTAACGAATATCCACATGGTAAGAATCTGATGAATTTTATTTAGTGTGCCAGCCCTTACCCACCTTCATAAACTCACTGGAGGCAACGGCAGCGTGTACAAGATTTGCTGCATGAAGACAGGCTTTCATTTGCAATTGAGAAATCTGTTCACGAATGGAAAACATGACTTTGTTCTTTCCTTCAACATGGATAAGAATTCATGAATCTTGCTTTACTTAGCTAATGTAGACAATTTACATGAGAAAAGTAAGAAAAAAAGCACTGATCAAATACTAGAGCATACTTAAGAACCTAAGAATTAGAATTAGTTAAATAACAATGGATAAGCAAGGAAAAGACAATGCTTCACTTCAGGAAAGGATTTACTGATCCAGAAAACCACTGCAGTAACTTTTTTCTTACAGTAAAGGAAAAACAAATAATTAAGTTTCCAATTTTAACTCAGTAGGTTTCCTTCCTGAAGTTTAACATTTTGCAAAAATAGAATGAGATAAATGAAACCAGGATAAAACAGGGAAAAAGGGAAAGGGCTCTGGAGATCTGACACATCTTCCAAAACATTACTTGTAAATAGGACACAGCATACAGTACAAATTGAAGTAGTACAGGGAATCCCATCTTTCCTTATTATTTGACCTTTGCTATTAAACTGGTGGTAAACATTTTTAAAAGTAAAAGGCACAAATTCCCTAAGAGTCACCTCTGAGTAATTTTCCAGAACTATTATGCAAATAATACTTTCCACTCATTGTGGTTTGTATTTGCGATATACGCAGGCTGGAGAACATCAGGGCTTAGTCATCTCCTTAAGAGGATCACACTATAAATGTGATGGATTATAACATTTTGCAGAGCACGAAAGGTAATTGAGTGAAGTCAATTAGGAAAGTAGGAGGGCTTAGTGGAGAAGAGGGGGGCAATCTGTAAACTAATGTAACATCTTTTTTGGCTAGGCTTTCCAAAACAGCTTAGTAGGCCATCTAGCTTCAGAATTTAAGGGATAATGGGAAGCAATTTCTTTTAAAATTCTGGCCTTTGTAACTATGGAAAAATTGAAGATCTGTTATTGTAGAGGGAGGAATGCAATTTTCAGAACAATGTATGTTGTGAACAAATGCATTCCTTAGAAACGTGAGATATTTTAAACACTATTAAAACCAAGAGTTTATTGAATGTAGAGTCATTCATTACAATAGCTGCTGTAGTTGCAAATTAAACACACTGCTTCTTGCCTTGTTAAAATGTATTTAGAGAGTAGCTCCTCATAATAAGTGACTTCTCTTTGGTTAGGTCAGACAGTTACTATGGTTGCTGGTTTCTTTACTTCCCTGTCAAAAATAGTATGATAATTGCTTAAGCAGTCCTAATTTTCCTCAGCAGGTTTCTAATTAATTGAGGAGACATCACTGGGATCACCAAAAGAAAATAGTTTCTTGAGCTCCCTAGAAATTTCCTTAAAGATAGTCTTAGCATGTTTCTAATTAAAGAAAAAAGATAACATGTGACATACTGCTACTTTCACCTTGCATTTTAGAGATTTTTCTTTGCACCAGCTGATTCTCTAAGCTTTAAATTTGAAAAACATTATCTTAGCACTATCATTTTCATAATCTGTAAATAAAACAATGTTAAAAAATAGTTGCAGAAAACTTTAGGACATCTAGCTGAGAGGCTAATAAAAAAAAAAAAAACAACAGAAAAGCCATAGTGGGTAGTCGCTACTGATTATTAAGCACCACCCTGTATTTTTAAAACTTTAATGAGGACGCAAAATGGCACGAGACTCCGCTGTCCAAATAACAAGTGGTCTGTCAAGGAGTCATACGACCATTGATCTGAGGAAAGGAAAGCATCAATCTTTAAGCTTAAATCGAAATCTAATTTTATTCTAAGGACTAAAGGCATTCTCTTTTTTTTTTTGAAGGGATTTAAGGCATGAATGTTTCATCAACAGAAAGGAGTTGCCCTGTTTTACTCTTTGTATAAAGAAAGCTTACTTGGTTCTTTGCTGCAAGATATGTGAAATAATGTGAAAAATGGCCTTTTAACTCTTCACTTCAGAAGATTACTAAAGTTATGGATAATTTTAAGCATAGGAATAGACTGTGCTCAAAACATTACATATATATTTAGGGTTTTTGCATGGGGGTCACACTGGAGATGATGTTCCTTGGTTTTTTTTTTTTTTTTTTTAATTAAAATATTCAACTTGATAAGTGGAAAAAAACAAGCCCAAATTCTGACTACATGTGGTCCTGGCACAACAGAATTTTTAGTGCTCTTCAGTATTGGTTATTTGCAAACCGAAGGTCGCAGTGTGTGTAAGAGGAAAAAGGAATTCTGAACAAAAAGCCTTGCTGTACTTATTTATCAATAACAATATCTTCATTGAAAAATTCCTGTGCCAACTCTGCTTATGGCTCTAAAGATTAGGTACATTGTTAAGTAAGTTTAGACCTGAAAATAATAATAATCAGCTCATGTGTAAGAATTTTTAGGGTTGGAAATTGTACATTTGTGAATAAAATTTGGCTGCATTCTCTGCTGCTCTAGGCCCACTTTTCTTTAATAAATATATATCACAAGAAAATTAGGCCTTAGGTGTTTTGCATTATATATTTCAGCATTTAGCCCTTTGTTAATTTTAATACTTGAATAGTAAAGCATTCATCTGCATTATTATTATCATTGTTGCCACTGCTCCTACAACTGTTACTATTATTATTGTTATTGTTTCTTACTGAGACTTCATTCTTTTTTTTTGTTAGTGTATATGTATAAAACTTGTAACCCATTCCAGTAAACTAGTTATAGATACAATTTTTTCACATAGTTACAAGTGGCAGAGTAGGAATGCCAAATATTTAAAGATAGCAACTTAGTAAGATTTTAACAATTTCTGCACAAACCCCCCAGAGTTCATTGGAGAGTTTTTTTTTTTACAATTCATATAGCGTTCAACCTGAAAATAGGACTCTAAATGTAAATGACTTACTGCAAATTCTATATCGTTATGCCCCTAACTATCTTTACAAATCTGTGCTAAGGTGCAGAAGGCTTGTATTCTCTGACTTTTTTTTGGGTAAAGTTTGTTTCTGAAATCTAAAGCTGTTCCTACGGGTAAAAATGATCAATCTTTCTTGAATAGAAAAAAGCTAGTGAATTTTTGTGTTAGTTGTGCAATGACATACAACTGCACACGTGTGAAAGAAGACACAGTTGTTAAAAAATGCCTTAGAATACTAGAAAATGCTATCCTCTACCATATCCTTCTCTCATATTTTCGTACTATAATAGTATGACCTATAATCTTATTTTGAATTACATCACATTTGTGCAACAGTTTCTGTAGTCCTTTGGCTTTGTGAGACGTATGACTATTATCCTGTCAAACAACCTGTTTCTGTGATTTCCCTTCAGCTCCCGCTTCCCCAAGCCCAAAGGAATTGCAACTGAGGAGAAATTATCATCAGGTGGGTGCACAGCTGGATTTGTCCTTGGCCAATTCTGTACCGCTTTTTTGCTAATGACTTGGATATGGAAAAGATGGCACCTTATGTGCTATGTCTGACATCAAACTGGGAGTATTACCACATAATACAAGGGCTAGTTCAGATTTCAATTACCCCTTGACAAAAGATGAGTAGAAAGAGCTACACTTCATCAAGGATAAATTAAATGCACAAATGGGGAATGACAGGCTAAGGCAATATATGGAAGCAAAGGGTCTCTCACAAACTATGTACATGGACTCAGAGTGATACCTTTGTCTCAAACCTTCTTCCTCACTTATTGAATAAAGCCCATCTCTCTCAAGCTGTGATGATTATTCAGTCTGCATAATTACTTTGTCTAGCTGAAAGTAATATGGAGATAATCCCAAAGTTAAGGCAATATATCAAAGAGGTAATAGGGTGAGCTGTTGTGCTTATCTCTGTGTCTGTCATCACATCCTAACTGTGCTTTCACTTGAATGAACTTGTTTATATTTTGCCTGTAAATCTTTTCTTGGCACTAAAAATGACTGGTGAATATTTATTGTGTCTACTGCAGTGCATCCAATGTACCCTAGACCTTTACTAGACACTAAGCTCTACACTTGTCCATCCAAGCTTCCTTATGCCAGAGCAGTGTAGGTCCAACTAAACTAAGAATGTGTGCCTGGCGTGTCCCAAACCATGACCCTGAGACCGTGCCAGGGAGTTGGTATGGCTTTGTGACGGTACTGGCAATTGCGTCCAACTGTCCAGCAGTATTTCTGAGCGTTGCTTCCCGTACAGGAGCACACTGCTTCTAGCAAGTTCAGGCTTTCATGCCACAAAGGGTAGAAAACACAATTAGGGTTTACTAAGTACTCTCAGATCACCAGCCCTTTGTAGCTTCAGGAGTCCTTAGGAAACTATGGAATACACCTCCTCTAAGCTGAGAGTCTGGTAATCCAAGTTGCCAAGCCAGCAGGAAAAAATGTTCTTTGTAAGATGTTAGTCAGATCCTACTGAAAAGCATCCTAAAAATGAAATGAGGATCTGAGAACGGACATCACCTTGGACATGTGACAGTTAACTTTAAGTTGCTGTTGAAAAATACATAAACCCTAGTAATTTGGATATATATTACTAGGTATATTGTGTGAGAGAGCACAGTAAGGTCTGGTGATGCCTCAGAAAGGATACTTTTTCCACTGCTTTGTTAATGGACTTAAATTTAGATGTGAGCAAAATGCATCAGAGTCCAGGAGAGAGCACAAAGACAGTACAGGGATTTAAAAGATATGATCTAAGAGGAAAGCTTGAAATAAGAGTGTTTGTTGAGTCCAGGGAAGAGGAGGCTGAGTCATGAAATTATCTTGTGCTTAAAGGCTGTTATAAAAAGATAGTGAGCAATTGTTCTCTCTCTCTTCTGAGCAAGGACAAGATGGAATTAACCCTATTTGGATTAAGAAGTATTTTAAATGAATAATAGGATGCCTTTGCCGTTTATGATGGTAAGTACTTAAACAGTCTATCTATCTAGAGAATGTCTTCTCACTGGCTGGCTTTAAGAGTTGTAAGCAGATAGCTGTCTCAGTCTTCCCTTGGTTTGACCTCACTTGATGTAGCTGATCCATGTCTTGGGCTTCCTTCTGATCACTTGTATGTCTATGATTTGATGGTGAAAATCTCGCACTCATTTCAATTCAGAAATATGGGAACAGGAATAGGGTGCATTTAGTCTGTCTCTCCTTTGTGCTGCTGTATGAGAAATCCTTGTAGAATTAGTGGCTTGCGTGTCATAAATGGACATTTTTTCTCTGCAAATTGCCACTGATTCAGAGGAATCCTACTGTATTCATGGGACACTGTAGTAGTAAGGAAAGTGCTTGAATCCTCGGATAAATTCAGCTGAATTGCAGTTTAAATATTGAGACTATTATTGGCAGTTTGTTGCTGCTAATTCTGAAAATATAAAACTTTTTGCAGTCTGACATTGCACAAGGTAAATTTCAGTCTTTAATGCTTTCTGGAAGGGGGTTGCTTGAGGTTTGATTGGAACCTGGGGTCTGTAAATATAGTGGATGGTGTATGCTACTTTGCTTCAGCTGGAGAGTTAGGCTTACGATTATCTCACTGTGACCAGTAGGACCTGCCATTTATTTTTAACTATGTCATGCTGCTCAGTTTTATGCCTTCAGGTTTCCAATATTAACAGCTAAATATTATTTCATTTAATAGGAACTATTGCTCAATTTTTGCTCTTGTGAATGCCTGGGAAAGGGACAACATGCAGTACTAGGTTTTCAGACATAACAAGGCTTTATTCATTGAGGCGCTACATTCTTATGAAGAATTGTTCTACCAAACTTTTGCAAAACTTCAGCAAAAGTTGCCAGTATTTTGAGGACTGTAACAAAATAGTAAACCAGGATGTTCAAAAGTTTCTGGCCAAAGATGCTACAATCTTCATAATTAGGCTGTGTCATTCTGGCTAACAAGTCTCTTTTACCAGACCTTTATATTTTGAAAGGAAGGAAAACAGCTTTCCTTTGACCTTATCAAACCACAAGTGAGCTCTGCAAGAGGTTGCATCTGCACTGACTTGTGCTTGGAAAGGCTGCAGCAAAATAAAATCTCTGGAGTACCAGCTTCTCTTCCTTTTATTTTTTTTTCTTTTCTTTTTCAGATGGACTTCCGCTCTGATATCAGGTTAATTGGGTGAGGCACTGTTCATTCTGAGATAACTTACCTCCTCAGCTGCACTATCAAGCCACTGTTTTGACTGATAGTTTTCTGCTGTTCAAAGTGCCCTCTAACAAGCTGTACGCTTTCATACTGATCCATAGTTTAAAGAGGAAACTCAAAAGACTGACATTCTTCATAAAGCTCAGCAAATCTGTACTGGCCATAGGAAAGCACTGCATATCAATTATGGAAAATGTTAAAAGAGGAAAATTGAAATTGCAGAGCTGTCTGTAAATACTTAGAGAAGATCACTGATCTCATTTACTGTTAAGGTGCTTTCATAAGTCAGTACATAATGTAGGCAGAAATGTCTAATTTAACATTGTCTCATCAGGTTGTGGCAAGCCATCCAGATGACATCATTAAAACACAGTGATCCTTATCTAGCCTGAAGGTTAAATTCCTCTGTCACCTAAAATATTTTTGTGCTATCTAAAAGCCCTTGGACATGTTGTGAACTTACAAGACAAATGTTATGGAGGTAGCTTTGCCATCTCCAGTGTTCAGCTCCTACTATGGTGTACAGAGGAGTGAAGGAAGTGTGGAGCATTGGCAAGGGACGGAGTGGATGCTTGAAGGAGGACTCTGCTGTGGCTGATTCTTCTTTTCAATGCCTTTTTGAGCAGTGTTAAACTCTGTTCGACCTAAGCTAAAAGCAACATTTCCTGATGAGGAGACCTGCTTCCTTGATTTTAATATGATTCAGTTACTTACAGTATAAACTGGTTCCTCAAGGTCTTGAACCAACCGAGAAGATAATAAACGATCTGACCAATGGTAGTTAGTTACTTTTCCCACATTGGTCCCAGTTATGATACCTTTGTACACAAATTTGTAATTTCAGATACTGAAACCAAGATAATTTGAGTCTCATATGGTATTATTGATATGATCACCTAGGCATCACTAGCCTTACAAGAATCTGCTAATCCTAATACTCCCTTCCACTCTCTGTGAAGTTCAATAATTTCTCACATAACTCCCTCTTAACCACCTGCCGAACCCAGATGTCCCTCTTGGCACTATGTGCAACTTTTGCTGGCTTCTTATGTTGGTCTCTGGCACATCCAGCAATTTCTCATGTCATGTCCAGTAGTTTTCCACATCCTCTTCAGCTAGCTTCACCTCAGGGCAGGGCCTTGCAAACCTCCTAATCTTTTGCCTGCCAGCTCAACGTGGACATACTGAATATGTTACATCTCCTCTGCAGCCAGTATGCCTCTTCTCTTTCTATGGAAATTAGGAAGAAAGTGAATGGGATTAGAAGGAAAGGGAAGGCCATAAATACAGGGAACCTAGTTTTCAAGCCAGAAAATGGAGTGAGAAAATTGTGCTTTCTGTTATAACCTCAGACTTCTTGGCATCAAAATTCATTCTGAGTCACAGGAAAGACTCTTAGTAGAGTCTAACAGGATGTTTGTATGTCACAGTATCTTTAATTTAGTTCTCTCATTTCAAATACACAGATTATATCTACTGCTCTTATATAAAAATGGCTGCTCTTCAGTAGGATGCCCAAAGTTCAAGGAGAAGGTGTTAATAAACCTTACCACATTTTACAGGGTCAAGCACTAAAAAGAAAAAAGAAAGACAAATCAAAAAAACGAGGTCTTGGTATCTAATGGAGCAGAACTAAGGTCCATCAATATTCTCCATAGTAAAATTTTGTTACAAGATTTTATGTATATTACAGTATTTTAAATTCTACCTATTTTTGTATACCAAACTCAGTATTGGAATAGTGACTTATCTGAGTTTTTCAGTAAGAAAAATATCTTTGCTAGGGAACATATTCTGTGTTAAATCTCTATGAAACACATATGTTAAGAGCACTCTGACCCTACACATTTAACTTGTTCCTCCACAGAATCCCTTATCCAGCACAAGGGAGAACAATGACACAGTACAAATGGGTTCATCTGTGCAGGAATACACTCTACAGAAGCCAATATACATCTGAGACTTCTTAATGGTTTATATAACTCGTTTTCCCAAATCAGTGTTCTTTCATGCTATAAGTGATAGCAACACAGGCAAGCTTAAGCACATATTTTTCAGGGACGTTACCCTGGTATGAAGTTTACTCTTGGTCATCTTGTGGGAGATGACCACTGCTCAGAGCAGGTGAAAAGGGAATCAAATATATTATCTCTAACAACTAGAGCAGTATCTGTTTCTGTAATAGCTTTCCGTACACTTTTTCCCTGCATATAGGTCACCTGAAATGAAGGCAAGGCTTAGAATACACAATCATATTTTCTATTAGCACTAAGCATTATATGCTCAAATGTTTTTGTCAGTAATGAGTTGAAATATCTAAAGAGATCTGAAGATGCTGCTTTTCCTATGAACTCTTTCTTTCCTGTTCTTCAGACCATTCTATGTCTGATGGTAGAAAAGGGTCTGTGAAATCTCTATGTGCACTACCTTTAAATTCCTTTCCAAGGCTGGTACCTATATCGATACTCAGTTTTAACAATATTGTAGTAGATTAACACAGGATTTCAAGGAAATAAACAAAAACTGAGAGGCCTTGTAATTTGGTGTAATCAAAATGCAGCTGATTACCAAAAGATCAGCTAAATTTTTAAATTCCTCGTGTCTCAGCATTATTTCCTACTTGCTTTTTCACTGCTTAAAACAGGTCTTTAGGTCACACACATTTTCATATTTATATAGCCACTGTCATACAGAGAGTGCTAGCAGAAACAAACAATAATAAAATATAACATTGCCCAGAAAAACATGTGCAATATTTCATCAAAGGCAGCAGAGATATGTTACCTACAAATTAAAGCCTCTCTGTCTTCAGAGAACTTTCTAAAACTGGACAGATATCTTTTGAAGGTTGTAAAGTTTTTACCATGGCAACAGTTAAAGAGTTCTGCTCTATGGCCAGTCTCATGACCCATTAAAATGTGTTTCATAAAATGTCATTAAAAGTAATTAAAAAGAGACTAGAAATATAAGAAGATGTTTTGGTTGCATTCTTTGAAGGATTTTCTAGTTTCTTCCTGAGATTTCCTGTCAAACTGTTATTAATACACTGAGACTATGAGTTTTGATCCTACACTGAGAAATATGCTTACATCCTGGCTCTCTCTTTCATTGAATTTGACATACAGAAATCATTTAATGAAGTACCGTAGTATAATAATGCAATAATAAGGAACAAAAAGGATAATGTGGATGTACATTGCCTTAATTATTTTAGAATAATACAGGGACTTGGGACAGGATGTGGTGGGAGAAATATCTGCTGACTGATTTAGAGGGCACAGGTGTACATGGAGAACTTAGTGTGTCCACTGTTCATACAGTGTTTCTATTTTCTCTCAGTTTCACTGTATTCTTCAAATTAAAGTATTTTAATTGCACCTAGCTCCAAGGCTTCATAAAAACCTAAGCATAAGCATGAAGGGATTCTAAGAAGCAGCGATAAAAAAAGTCTTCTTGAAAATATACCTCCAAAGTACATTCAAGTTTTTGAAATCTTCCCTATGAATCCACGTTCATTTCCAGTACAGAGTAACAGAGACAATTTTTTTTTCTTTCAATATATTCTTTCAAATTTGCCCATATCATATTTAGGTATTTTTAAAAAAAAAATTACTTTATCTTTAAGTTACTTCTTGATCTATTTGTGTACTTGTAAATTATTTTATTAAGCAAAATAGGACTAGAAAAATACCTTTCCTCTTTTGAATATGCATATTTATATCTGACTTAGAACATGATCCTAAAAGTCAACTTTATTTTTCTACATGAAGAAATACAAAGTAATTATAATGTATATTATAATTTTTCTTACTTAAAATTTCTAACATACAGAAGAAAAAAAAATCACCATTTTTGTTAGAATGTTTCAGAAACTAACATACACTCTCCAGTACGGTCAGTAACTACAGATGCCAGGACAGCATGGGTGGCAACAGTGTTCACAATTGGCAGAAGGGACTGGACGGGGGAAGTCTTCCCCACATGGCAGGTGCTGGTGGGGGCTGGAACACGTGATGGACAAAGGCTAAGAGAGTATGATTTGCTTGGCCTGGAGAAGAGAAGGCTCCAGTAGGACCTTATTGCTGTCTACAATCCACCTAAGCAGAGGATATGGAAGACAGAGCCAGAGTCTCCTTGAAAACACCCAAAGACAGGCCGAGGAGCAACAGACACAAGTTGGAACATGGGAAATTCTAATTAAATATTAAGGAATTAATTTATTTATTTAACCAGGAAGTTGGCCAAGTAGTGGTTCAGACTGCCCAGAGAGGTTTCTTCACTCTGTGATTTTGTGACTGCCAGAAACTTCAGATATGTTACTTTTCAGAACTCTTTTCCCACACTTCTTGAACATATGTCAGTGAACATAACTACTTTATGTACTTGTGTACATTTAATATTTTTTAAAATAAATCTTTAAATACATATGTGTATATATATACACATGAAAAGATTAAATTAATGCATTTTTAATGAAATATTGCTGTAAAAGACATTTAGAGAATCCCAACAGCCTGATTAAATATTTTCCTGGGCTTACAAGGGAATAAAGAAGATCTTTGTAAGGTTAACATCATTGTTTCTTATATAAAGGTACAGTTTCAAATAGAATATCTTTTTGAGAAGGTCATGTGTTTTATTGCAAGAGGACAGAGATTTGGATGATTTAAGTTTTTCAGACAGTATTTCTAGAACTTAATGAGCTACATCAAGGACAATGGAGAGCTGTGATATGACTTCTCTGACTGAGTAGAACCTCATTAAGCAGTTCAATCATTTTTGTATCATAATGTGTTTTGAAACTGAGCATGAATATGTTCTATCAGGAAAGTGCAGGGTCCTCCTTTCTTTGCCAAGAATTTTTGAAATGAAATCTGCATGGATCTGCTCTCCAGAAAGTGACTATCAGGTTATGTTAGTTTCTACCACCTGAATATAAACCAGTAGCACGTGCTGTGAAATTGAGCCTGGTGTGAGACTGCCCTATTCAGTCCTTGTCCTTTAGAGAAGAAGGTAGGTGGAGGTTAGATGGTGCTAATTTTGCTTCCTACCTGTTTGTGCAGACTGAGGCACTGAAGCTGAAGACACTCTGAGTGCTTGCATGGGGCAGGAAGGAACCAGCTTCCCCAGGGTGCAGGACCAGTCTTTCCCCCCGGACATGAATGGTTTTGAATAGTTATGTAGAGTATTGGATTGGTCTTCATAGTTTTGTAAGGAAGGTTCATGGTTCAGCCTTTTGTGAGCTACTTGATTTTAAACCTGGGATTGTCACAGGCATTTTTACTTGTATGAACTACCTTTTTAGTTTTGTTTACTTTAAGTGATTCCACTCCTGATTTCTATGTCTGCTATTTATCTATTAGAATTTTTTTTTTCAGATTACATTACTCCAGGAGCTCCAGTAGTAAGCACAAGTTGCAGTCCATGTCTGATAGTAATCATCTGGACTAAAGAAATAGCTTTGCATCTGAAAATCGGGCCTAAGATGAGAAGAATTCTCAATCAAAGTTGTCAAGTGATTAAATCTGATTTATTTCTCAAATGCTATCTCTCTGTGAGTTAACCGAATTGGTTCTCTGTTCAAATTATCCAAAGGCATTTTAAGTTTAGTGAAGGACATTAATAAATTGTTTGTTTGTGAATATATCCTAAATGAAAGTAAGTTTATCTAGCTGTTACAAAGTGCACCCACTTTTTGTCTTCTTCATCCATGTATATTTGCTCTCCTGTAATGTTTAGCCTCTCTCTGAGTCCACAGGCCACAGATGCTTCCTTTATACTTTGGAGGACTCTGTTCTCAGAAACTTTTGGGGTAACTGGGGTAGGAAAAACATAGTAGTCAAAACAAAGTCTTACCGCTACAGATGTATCTTTATGTTGTAGCTTATATTATCCAATTATAATGACGTTTCTACACTTTTACTGCAGGACTATTGACTTTCCTCTCACTATCTGGATCTTAGAGGGCCCTGAGGGTGCTAACAGGCTTTAACAGCCCTGCCTAGCCTCACATGGGACCCCCAGTCCTGTCCACAAGCCCTGGCCCCAGGCCTTGCGTGAGCTGCACTGCAGATGTGCTGATCTTCCACCCCACCTCCTGCTCCTGGGTGGACCTGGGACTTGCTGCACTACCTTGCTGTATCCGAGACCCTGCTACCAGTCTCTAGTCGCTAATTACCAGTCACTATATAGATCTTTCTTCTGAAGTTCTGCTACAGCAGAAACATGTGAACAAACTGTTGAATCTGTGAGCCACCAGTATTTAACTTGTGCAATTCTGCATCTGTGTAACACGTCCCTGGTCTGTACAGTTCTCCTAACAAGGATTACATGCACACTCACTGGCAGAATGTAAATCAGGCTGTGGATTTTCTTGTTTAAACTGCTCTTGAGTGAATTCCTAGTTTATGACGGGCTTCTGATGCATCTAGGTGTAAAAAGCACGCAGAGAACTGAGTTTTTGTTTGTCCAGAAACCCTCACTGCTTTTGAAGGTGGGGCTCCTACATTACAGAAATGGAGGAAATTGGAGGACTTTGTTCAGGAGCTTGAATACACAATTGCTATTTCACCCACTGCTTTGTTTACTTACAAGTTTATGTAAATACAGCCAGGCCTATCAGCTATTAAAAATATTTTATCTTTTGCTATCTATTCCCTCTTTCTTCTTTGCATTCATACTATTCTAAATAATAGAGGAATTAACATTAAACTTTTTTTTGTAGGGTTTCTTTCATTGTTAGAAAATTTGGTTTGCTACTTCTAGTAGCATCGCACCTGTGAGCCACATGTAAAAAAAAAGGACATGTTTCTGCCAAGAATACAGAAAAACCACTAACCTATGGTAATTTTTATCAATATGTCTATTAATAATGTTTTAGTGGAGACATTGGATTTTCCATTGACTTCATTATAAACTGCTACCTCCAAATTTATTGCTGACCAGGAAATCTTCCACGCAGAAGAGTAATGTATCACACGTTGCTCTGTAATAGATGGTTCCCAGCCATCTCAAGAATGAAGAACAACAGTAATCTGACAACCAAACAGCACTGTGACAAGCAAAACCTACTCCATGATGAAGTTTAGTAAAACTCGGTAAAGATTTACTTCACAACTTGCAGCATTCCACCACAAAAAATTCAGCTTGCAGAGTGTCCTTGGATACCCATTGGAGTACTTTCTGCACAGATGTTGAAGGGAAACTGAGGAGCTGTTTGGTTGTACCTTATTTGTATTGCATTCATCCCATGCTTCAGGACACGAGTGAGGACAGGAAGATTATTTTTTTCCTTGTTTGACACTTTCTCAGCTTTTCTTCTCCTTCGTCCCCTTCTTCTTCCTCTGATGCACCAGTGGTGGTGCCATCTGTGGGCAGAACACTGGCTGGGGTGCAGGGGTGTGACTAAAACCAGAAGAACTTTCGAAGTTCTTGGCTGGTAAATCCTGCTCAGATTATAAGAATTAAGACTGTTACTGATTGAAATTTGTAAAGGATTATCTTTATATGAGATAGGTATGTTTGGGAGAAGACATAAAATCTTTGCAAAAATCTCTTGGCACAATAAATTGCCTGCTATTGTAGTCATTTATGAAATTTGTAGAGCCTGTTATGTTCTTTCTGTGTCACTTTTTGCTTATGACTTTTGGGATTTTCATACTAGTATGTTTGGTTTAGGGTATTTGAGACTGTTTTGTGGCATAAGTAAGCATTTTGGGAGTAATTCTCAACTTGTCACTGATTATATCACAGGAAGACTCGATTAAGTGATGTAAGTGACCATTCTTCAGGTTTCTGTCTTAATTGGGGGGTTTGGTTGTAAAAAACCCCAATAAAGAAACATAGATTTTTTTAGTAAAGAGTGCTGCTGTTTCTTTGATATATATATTTGGCTATTGACAATGAGTAATTGGAAGATGTCATAATTAAATCCAGATCGTCATACAAGAGAACAAACGTATGGAGTTAAAGAGTTCAGAAGACTGCAGGTTCTATATGCACACTGCATGTGCGTATAATGGTTGTGTACCTTCTAGTCTAAAATGTGAATGGCGTGACTTCTACTGTTTGTTCATTGATCCCTTATTAATGTAAGGATTTATCTGTTTTGAGAAGCAGGAGGAATACTTGAAAATATTTAATTTTATAATTATAATTATTAAGTAATATAAATGATATTTATCCATTAAAAAAATCCATCTGCTTATGAAAACAGACACTGGTTCAGATGAAGACATTCTTATAATTTTAACAGTAAAACTTGCTGATGTTACTATAAATGTTTTCTTAACTAAATGGCATAATAAACTGAATTATGCACCTCACAGAGGAAAATGATAACCTTAGGAATAATATTGTTTCCCATTTTGGTGTACCATTGTAATAGTTTTCCCTAATAGAAGCTTTTAACCATTAATAAGTACATTTGGTAGAACTCATGTTTGCAAAAGTTCCTATTAGAAATTGAAAATAAACTGGAAATTTCTGCATAAGACTTTTCCCCCCTCTCCTCTTAACATCAGTTTGTTCTAATTTATTGAGCAGAGATAGAAGATAATCATACCTGCCTGGTCATGCAGGCACCCACATAAAAATTTATCTAAAATCAATGGAAACTATCTAAAAGCTTCAGCAGCATTTCTCTTGAAACTGCAGGTGCTTCGTTCTGCTTCTTTTTTTTTCTGTCATACTGATGAAACAGAGAATTGCTTTTTGCCAATTGGCTGTACAGAAATTAAGTATCGGTATACTGTCGTATAGATTTTTAAATGTATGATTTGAAAACCCTGCTAAAAATTAAGAGACAGATTTTCCCCCCAGCACAGTAAGTAAGCTTCTGTGTTATGAATCACTTATGAAAACATGAAAGAATACAAAAATATAATTTCCTCCTCCTTATCATCCTGTGAATGCAGAAAGTCTTCTTATAGTAAGTAGAAATCTCTGTCCTGTAGACTGGGGTGAGGGGGCTGAGGGCAGGATACCTGCTCACATTCCAGTAATTAGGCAGCTATAGCAGCTGAGTCTAGTTCACTTGTTTATATTCCCCAAGGACTTTCCAAAATCCATATAATTCATTAAAACTAGGTTCAGAAAAGATGTTAGTCTTCAAGATTTACTTTTGGGACACCCTGCAATGGAACATAATTTTCACATTCACACATGCATAAGGATACACAATGCCTTGGCTAAGATTGTACACATTAAAAAAAAAAAAAAAAAAAAAGAACCACCTTGTAAAAATCAGTATGATACTTAACAGTTATTGTAAGTATTTTTATATTTTAAAGCTGAAAAAAAAACAAATTAGGATAAGGAAAAGCAGAATGTTTTATGATGCTTTCTTGTTATGCCTTACTCAAAGAATCCTTGTTTCAGATCAGTATTTGCTCACACTCATTTCCTCATAGTGTAAAGGAAAGCATATGCTGTTTGCCTATTAATTGATGTTTTTAGAACAAAAGCTTTTGCCTGTAAACCACATTCCTATCCTTCCAATTCACCGTCCCTCGTAACATCTAGGTACCATTTGTTTCCATGAGAATTCCAGGGTTAAATAACTAGTGAAAAAAAAATGATTTGTGCTTCCTTAGAGACGGTGGATTTACTTGCATTTGGAACCTAGGAACAACTGAAATCGTGCAACTGAGAAGTTTTGCAAAATGATGTGTGTAAAAAATTCATATACCACTATAGGAGCTTCAGACTTTTTTGAAATAGCAGGTCTTAGAGAAGCTTGCAGGAAAAGAGCTTTTCCTAAGCTATGAGGACTCACCTCAAAGTGCTCTTCTTTACCCCTTAGGAGGGAGAGAGACATTGCTGTGCAAATTGCTCCACGTTACACTCTAAGGTAACAGAGATCAAGCAGAAAACTGCAGAGGTCTACTAAGCAGACTTTCACTCCTACCTGCGTGCCCTGCCAATAAGGATGATGTTCCCCTTGCTAGAAGGCTCTTAAAGAGGATTTTTTTTTTTTTTAAAATCTCATATATTGGGTAGGAATCTGTGTTTGTGTCAAGAGGAAATTATTGATTGAATTCTTAATCATGACCCTTTTGGCTGATGTCAAAAGTGTGGCAAAATGTTAGACTAGGATGTTAATATTACATTTAAAATTGCTCAGGCAACTTAATGCTTGGGGTAAACATCAGTAGGAATTCAAACTAATGCATTGCTGTGACTCACTGTGCGACAGACATAACTTTCATAAAATTTAATTTGTAACATTTTATGCTCTGCTTCTTCCAATTTCTTCTCTTCTTTTCCCACAATTAGTTAAGATCACATGTTTTTTTGGTTTTTTTTTTTTTTTTTTTTCTGGAAAGGAATACATGATTTTCTTATCCATTAAAAATACCTGCTGTCCTGTCTGGGTAAGCTGATGTGCTGTGGCATTTTGAAGCAGTCTGGAAAAAAATAAGGGACAAATAAGGTCAACAGAAAACATCGTACACTTTGATAAATTAATCATTATTGCATTAGTCTCCTTGTCTATCTATTATGTCAAACAATGTGTGACCCAATAAACCCATGAAAATCTGTGTGTTAGAAATTTTGTAAAAAGGACCTGCATGTGTTGTTTGATCCTTTTCCATGTTTTGATGATAATACATATAAAATAGTTACAGAACTATAAACTGGAAAGTGACCATTAGATCCATGGATCCATTATTAGGGGTTTATTTTACTAGAGCTGATTTATTTGTGGAGACTAAGTAAAATGAGAAGAATAAATAGCTGTGCTGGAGTGGACTAGTTGTACTAGCTTTTTCTAGTTTGCTCAAAGCTTCTATTTCATTGGAAAATACAGGTGCTTCTTACCCATGGAATGGCACTCGTGCTCTTTGGCTATGCTTAAATGTTTCTGAGAATATACAGTTGCTCCAGGAACAAATGTCCTGTCCATGTCCATGCACTGTTGATAAGAGTGATTTCTTTGTGACCACAGTAATTTAAGGGAGAAGCTAAAGAATTAGGGACACTAGACATGCACAGGACTGATTGTCCCAACCTCTTTTGCTGCCTTTTGCCACCACTGGGAACCTGGGCCACGTGCTCACGTAGGTGCTGCAAGCTACCAGAGCTGTAAAAAGAAAGAAGATGCATTACCTGGGATGGACACAGTAGAAGGGGGTTCAGGATGTTTAAGGTGCTGGTAAGAGGGGCACAGGAGGACTAACACATGCTCAAAAGAAGTGGCGATAATGATGATGAAGTACACAAACTTGAATAAATCAAGACAGAATAGACAGAATGAAGTGAAGCTGGAGGCCAAAACATACCTAACACAGTTACTGCTGCAGGCAGGCAGTTGCGAAATGCTGCTTTTGTGACTGCAGACTGCTTAGCTGAAACACTGCTAACCTTTCTGGGGCCTTGAAAAATTAGTTACTTACATTAAATTAATATAAAGTTCCTCAGAACTGTCCTGTTCCTCTGAGCAGCAAGGAGTCTCTAAATTACTTCTCAGAGCTGTGCCAGGAAATGCTTTTAAATGTTGGAAAGTACACAAGATATTTCTTAAAACCTTTTCTGCTTATTTAACTCCCAGTTCGCCCACCTTAGCTACAGAAGAAAGATTGCAATTCTTTAATTTTCTTCTGACACATGCAGGAAAGATATTTTAATAATATTGATTAACATTAATTGATTTAAGGCTTCAGTGAAAGACTGGTGGTTTTTTTTTTTTTAATTGCTAGTTCTTATTAAGATAAGAAGCTCTGAAAACCTTCTCCCTAAATTATCCAACTACAGTATGCTGACAGAAATAGTATTTATGCAAACTGTTTTCTCAGGAAAGAAATACCAAGTCAAAGTACAATAAAGAACAAAAAACTTGTTCAGGGTCACAGATTCACTTTTTGTCTCACAATTCACTATGTTCTGGATATTGTACTTGTATTTTTCTGGATGTAATGTGTTGCTAGTATATGGATACAAAAATTTTAAAATAAGTATGGAAAGTATAGGATTGTTGTGTAAACCAGAAGCTCGCTAACCATTAATTAGCACTGCAAAGTGAAAGTTAGAAAGTGATAAAGCTTCTGTCAGAATCAGACTCATTGTTGCCAGCTCTTGTGGTTTCGATGCAGTAAATGTCTTTTCTTGAAGGCCTACCATAAGTTCAGAAATTACACTGCAACTTCAACTTTCATATAAAAACTGCAATTTTAGATGTCTCGTAGTTAAGTAAACTGAGTTACGGTTTGAAAATGTGAATGAAAATGTGAATGAAATATAACCTGCTATGAAATTAAATCATCTCAGGATCTCTAATACATTCTTTTTATTTCTGAATATTAGAGAGACAAACATTCTCAGCTGGTGAAGGAAAGCTTTTTGTTTGGCATGATAGGACGTCAGAGTGTCCTTTCCGTGCCAAATTTGATTTCTTGTTGATTGGTCTTTTTTTGCTGTCATAGTAATTGTCATCTCTTAGTGTTAGTTCACTATTAAATACAAATAAGTCAGATGTCAGTCTGTATTTCTTAGGTACAGAACTAATTTCCCCTGTGAACTAGCCGGACAGTGCATCAGACTAATACTTTTATTAACTGGCAAGCATAGTTCATAATGAGAATACATGTGAGGTACATGTGTCCTTTTTTTTTTTTTTTTTACTGCAACTCAGTAATGATTTGTTTTTAAATAGTGGAAAAATTAACTTTCTATATTCATCACATGAGTTCTTCTATTTAATAAATGTGTAGAAGGTAGAATGTGAGACAACTTGGGAACACTAGTAGGGAAACGGAGTCTTTTTTTTCCCTGTTGCTGCCTTCTTTGCTTCAAAGCTATTGTGAAACTGGAGTCCCCCAGGGCATTCTGCATAACAATTTTGTGAAGCTGATTCCTTGACATTTTCTGTGAATTTAATCAATATTCTCAGACCAAATAAAAGGAAACTCTCAAAGGCCTCATGCTTATTTATAGTTGTGAAAGTAAGAGTCAGCTTTGGCTAACTTTGTTTGCCTCGTGTAGAGCAGGGCCCTGCTCAGTCTGAGGCTATCCTAACCTAACCCTCTTCTACATTCAAAACTACACTGTGGAAAATGCAACGTGCTCTGTCTTGAAGAAGTGCTATCAATCTCTTCAAGCCCTGATTCAGCAACCCAGTTAATTTGGGTGTAAGGATCATAATACAGTGATTGGGGAAGTCAAAGAGCTTCCACTGTTTCTGGTCAGCTACATCACATTTGGAGGACCAGACCCATCACTGTCCCTCAACAGCCTGTGTCACCTGTTGTATGTTTCATGTTTTCATGGTTAGCGGAGACCATCTATATACTGTATACCAGCAGAAACCATCATACACTATAGGATAAATGAGTTTCAAACTTGCAGAGGCTGAAATACTGCATTGTTATTTCACTCAAAAGCATTTCTTTTTGGAAAGACTAAAGGAACTGTTTTTCATTGAAATCAATTTACTGCTGAAAAGCCCAAAGAGAGATTTCCCAAGATGCTTACGTAGAATAGGTATAACCATAATAAGCATGATTTAAATATATTTATCTGTAAATACTGGAGTCCAGTATACCAATATATCAATACAATAGCAATAAAGTAAAAATCCTGGGCAGAGTTATGGTTTCCTATTTTAGGGCAGTGCTATTGTTTCATTAGTGATTATTTTTATTATCACTATACCTACTCACTTTACTCATGCATAGGAAAATCAGTATGTGGGCATAAACAGAAAGACTCTTGTTCCCCAAAGACTTTACAGTGTAAGTATAAGTCAGCTCTGCATGCTCAACATCCTCAACGGGGAAAGTTGAGATCTCTGAGACACACCTGACACACTGCTGCAGTGGGAGGATGACCAGCGGTGGAAAAATCCTGTTTTGATAAACTGTGTGCAAATTGTTTTATACAATGTCACTCAAAGGTAGCTAGGTCTCATTTCTGTTTGCCTCTGAACAGTGCTAGGATATGCAGGCATCCACCGAGGTGGGCTGCTCACAGGAAGTGATGGGCAGCCATCAGCTCGTGTGTTGATGTGGTTGTGATTTGGGAAGTGGGAAGCTGGAATGCCTCAGTGGGGGCTGACCAGCAATAATGCAGTCCCTCTGTAATGATGGTGGTCTTATCGTTAGTGGACGATTGGTCTTATCGTTAGTGGACTTTGAAGAGTCTTGGTCAAATTGCAAGAGAGAAATTTTACGCAATCCAAAGGATAGTTATGTAGGTGTCTAGGTGGAGATTTAAATATATATTTAGGTAGGTAGCTCAAATATCTCATCTTTAGATTTTCTGGAAATGGAAGGGAGCAGAATTACACATAGACTGGGCACGTGTGAGCTACTGACTTTTATGCCTGACCGAGAGAGTGTGTGGGAAGACAGACATTTTTATTTGTTTTTATTGGTTCCAAAATACTGGAAAAAATGTTTTCTGTCTTATAAAAATACTAATTGGCATCCATATGCAACAAAAGGTTCTTTTATACAGCATTGGAAGTTAAAGATGTTTTTTTCCTTCAGACTCTCTGATCCTAACAGCTCTTAATCTTTTTGTGCCTTGGTTAGCCAATCTTAGGATGATGCAATGCAGAGAACAAAATGGATGCAAAGATACAATTGATAGGAGCTGGGAACCTTCTCAGCATTTATCAGAGACTCAGTACCTGTAGCTGGTGTCCAAAATGTATGTGTTTGTTCCATTCAGCTTGATCAAGGTATAAATCAGAGAGGCAAATTCTGCCCACTGAACATTTAAAAAAGACAGATAGAGATGCAGATGGGTTCAGTAAAACAGGAGAGTGTGAATCTAAATGTGAAATAAAATATAGATGAAAACGCCTTGCCTCAGACAGTTTTAATATTAATATCAACATCTCTTGGATGAAAAAGACCAATATTTTATGGTTGTAACATTTTCCGCAGTTACAAAACAAGCAGATTTCTTAGGCATATTTCTGAACTTGATGGAAAAAAATCTACTTTGTAAATGGTGGTATGATATTAGACTCAATTCAGCCTGATATATTAAGTACTATTACCTGTCTACTTTTGGGGGTTTAAAAATAAAGAAGGAACAACTTTCAATGAGTTTAAAAATAGATTTCTGTTATATAGCACTCAGATTCTGCAGTAACTATCAAGTAGACTTACCTGTTTTCATTGCTTATGTAAAACTTCTTCAGAATCAAACATTCTGTACAGATGGAGATTATGAATTCTCTCTTTGTCCTAGATAGCAAATTCACTATTTCTAATGGAACTGGATAGCATTAATAATATATAATTTTCCACCATCTGCTGAAGAAGTCTTGTGGGAAACTTTTTAACGAAAAGCAAAGTCTGATTTGTAAAACCTAATTCAAGCTCAGATATTCTGGGTTCTGGGTGTTCGATCTTAAAATGAACAGTAGATGGCTTCACGGAACATTCCCACCAGTGATCTCCGGTTGCAGATAAAATCGTAAGACACAGCTGCAGACTGTACAGGATAGCCCCAAAGAACTGATGTGGGAAAGTCAGATTTTCTTTTTTTGCATCCACTGTTCTAAAAAAAAAAAAGTTTAAAAATAGGACTGTTTGACTAAAATATACTGCTAAAATTTCCACATCTAATTAAGTTTAAAGCCATGGATGTACTGGATTACACTAAAAGTCTGCTGAGCCTAGTGTGTCCAGTGAGAGAGAAGCTTGTACCACAAGTATAGGGAAGGGGTTTCTGAGCCTTTCCAGCTCCCGTCAATCTATTTTATCCGTAGTGTTGTGGTCAATAATAACTGATGGATCTTTCTTCTTCCAGTCTACAATTCTGAACAGGTAATACTGTTTTCCATCTCATCTAAACTATGAGCAATGAACTCTTAGTTTAGGTATGAACTTTATAGTAAAGTAATTTGTGCCTATAACTTAATGACTGCTTATTTCATGGAATAATCACTCAGTTTCATGACAGCAATGATACTATAAGCCTCTCTCCAATCCTACCCCTCTCTGCAAATGTTTTTGACCCAGCTGAAGCTTTGAGCAGTTTTTTCAGACCTCCTCAGAAGTTCAGTAACTTTTTTTCATTCTTGGCATCTTCTCTGCACTTTTCCAGTTCTGCTATCTCTTTTTTAAGGTGGTGTGATCATTGCATTTATACAATGCCACAGTGGCACTTTCTGGTTTTTGTTTTTTTTTGTTCTTGCCTAAGATAGTAACACACAAATACTATATTCTTCATTACAGCAGTTAAAGCAGTTAAAACCACAGCGAACAGCCCTAGTAAATGAAATTATGTTAGAGATGATTGGACCTTAATGATTTTAGAATATTTTTAGATGTGAAGATGTGCCTTGTCTCAGGCTTGACAAAATCCAGTTTAGTATTTGGATAGGCTAACATAGATATCTTTTGGCTTTGCATCTAAAAAAAATGTCTAAATTGTCTCACACCTTTGGAATCATTCCAGTGTTTGGCCACAGTATTTTGTCTCGTGTGAAGAATCAAGAAAAGCTATTAGTTATTTTTCACCTCCCATATATATATGTGTGTATATACATAAATATATGAGAAATTCTTTGTCTTCTTCACAATTAAAAAATAAATATAAATCCTATTTCAGAAAAAATAGTGCCCCAAATAAACTGTATTTTAATACATTAACACATGTAACACATTTTCTTATTAAAATTCTGGAGTTACATAGTCTTCTGGCCTGGCCTTAGTAATGTCATTTCTCTCAAGCCATGAGACAAAGTGAGAACACAATCATACGGCACTTCAAGTAAGTAACTTCCTTTGTAATATTACTTTTATAAAATGGTTCAGTAGTCATTCTTGCTATTGAATTTTATAGACTGATAATGATGATGTTATCTGCAGATTTGGAGACCAGCTTTTCTCATGGTGCAGTATGTTGTAGAATAAAATAAACACTTGTTTACCAACTAGCTGATACGTTGCTGTTCTATGTTTTTTCTTTACCTTCTTAGCTATTGTTCATCAGTTAATTATATCTCTAATAAGGGATTATTATTTTAATTTGTTTTCTGTAATTTCCTGTATAGAATGACAGAATTCACTGCTATGTAAACATGTAAGAATTTTGCAGATAATTTTATATTATACCCTTTAAGGAAGGAAAAAAAAAAGAATATGAAATTTGTTGGCCTTTTTTCTTATCCTAAGCTGTCTCTTTTCGTCTACTCACATATATTCATGTATGTACATGGATACACTCACATCAGTTTCTTATCTAACTTCAGAGACCAATAAATTTTGTTACCTGGAAATCTAGGTAATAAAATGCTGAGGAATTAGTTACATCAGATAGATAGAATGAGCCCATTTATAAATGCCTCAAGTCTCCTTTCTGCAAAAGGAGAAAAATCTATGTGCAAGGCATTAATTCTATTCACAGGAGCAGTCTCCTCAGAGTTTATTTGCATGTTCGGGGAGAACCATCATACTTACACATGCTGACCATCAAATGAATGCCGTCAGCGACTTGCAGGTTTGCTGAATCAGAGCAGCACATTGTCTGTCTAATGCCTCCCTGGCTCCTGTGATGACGGATATTTACAGCAAGGAAGCTGCCTGTTTTTATTGCTAATTTGTTATCTGATTTATAGGTCTTTTGTGTGTGTGTCACTTTTATGCATGATGTATTTCCACTGTTGATCCTGTCTTCCTTCTGCTCACAACGGTGTTCCTGTGTCCCAGCAGATTCATGTGTTTGTGGCAATGAAAGAGACAGAGGTGGCAGCTCTCCTCCTAGGATGCAGTACATAAATTATCCCTTACAACCAAAGCACTAGACAAACCAGTTTTTTCAAGTGGTCACAGATGAACAATCTCCAAAGGAATTTTCCTTTTCAGATGTTCATTAATGCATCTGTTTACTGATCTAGGGTGTGCAAACTGAAAAAAAAAGGTCATAATTTGCAGGTGCAAACACATTCGCCAAAGCCCTCTGGAGACCAGCTTGATTCTGATGTCAGTGGATACCAGGTAAACCGAAGGTCTTAACCATACGGTTTCAACTGTTCTTTCTTGTTCAAGTGTGGGAGTGTTACATTACCTTGAGTGCAAAATTTCATCCTCAGCAGGGAGAAAGCACAAAATGAATGATGAGAGAGAAATGGAGGCAGAAATTAGAGCAATTAATATTACCAGCTGTGACTAAAGCTGCTACAAATATGGTTCAGAATATTTAACATATTTATATTAAAAGATGTCTTAAATATCTGTAATTATATAATGAAATTACCTCCTGTATAAAATTGTATCACCTAGAATTAAAGATAACTACATTCCATGCATTAAAATAAAGGTAATGCTAAGAGGGGAACAAAACTTGGGATATGCTTCCTGCTAAAATTCTGAAGAGTGAAAAGCTAAACAAAAAAAAAAATCTCTCATTTAGGGCCTCCACATATTTCTTTTTTTTTTTTGGAAGAAAAAGGCAGGACTATCTTGTTAAGAAATTCAAAGACTATATTCTGAAGAAATTAACTTTGAAGAAGCTGCATACTCCTTTTGTACATGTAGAGAGGAAAAGTTGAAACTCAGCTGAAAGGGCCGGAGCTTGGAGCTGAGCTGAGTTAGTTTCTTGTGCTGCTAACTTCCAAGATATTCAATTCCTGAGGATCTGAAAACATAGGGAAGAGTCACCATAGCGAGTAATGAGCAGGAGATCAGAGTGTCCAACAGGACACTGATTGGACCCTGACAGATACACATTGCATTAGACAGTTCTTGTGAAAGCCTTTGCTTTTGAGGAATTGATATTTGCCAAGCAAAAAAGGCAAAATTTGGGGGTTTTTTTGTTTGTTTTTTGAGGTCTCTGCCCGCCCCCTAAAATTCTAATAAAACCTTTTTTATCATTACTCTAACAAAACCTAGTGATTTTAGAAATTTTAAAAAAATGCTGAGAGCTAAGGTTAAGGCATTGGCATCTGAATTGGCTTAAAGTCTTCTTTCTGTGTATGTCACCAAGCTGTACTGTCCTTGTCTGTAGGTTTCTTCATTCTTTTGCTATCCGCTTTGGCTTAGGCACTCAAATCTTCCTTCAGTTCACAAATGTTCTACTGAAAAATAAGAACCATCAGAGTCTGTGAACAACTACATTATTTATTTTTCATCAGACCATCCTAACTTTGTAATTGGTGCATAGCAATATGCTGTATAACTCCTCACGCTGCTTGCTCATTGGATTTCTCAGACTAAAAGCTGTGGTTATGTCTGCATTGCTCTAAATCTGCACAAAAAAAATCACCAGTGAATAAATCTACTGGGCACTGGGTTGGCTATCTGGCTTTATTGTCTGTCCTGCTGACTCCATTTTTTGCACCACGCCAAGTTCCTGAGCAACCCTATCAGCTCTCCTGGCACCGGTGGCTGGGCTCCTGCTGCCTCCTTGGGCTAAGCTAAGGAAGGATCAAGTTTGCCCATGCACTGGTTTTAGCACCCCTTTAAAAGACATTTTATCTTACTTATCCAATAAATCACTGTTCAGAATCCCATATAACATTAGAACACTAGGTTTTAGTTTTGCATGTGGAAGGTACACGTAAAACTTCTGCTTCTTTTGGAAGTTTTTTCTTGAAAGCCAATGGAATGGCCTTACATTTCATGAAAGAATATGAAATAAAACCTAGTGAATAACATTTTGTATACTTATGAGAGCAAATGAAACAAAAATTGTTCTTTTAAAAATAATTTTCTCTCATTTAAAAATGAATTTCAAGACTTTTAAGATTGCTGAAATGGCTGAATTGAGTTTAATATACTATGGACATTTGGCTAGAGGAAGGAAAATGAGAGACTCCCCTAGGTCAATTTATGAGGAATTAATCACACAAAGAGAGAGAGGGCCTGTGAACTCTTACAGACTCCATAACCAGATCTCTTGGTGCCTGCCTCTGAAGGCAGGTTTTGCCTCTGCTGAGAACTGCAGAAGTAAAACTTTGTGAAAGTAATTGATGGAGGCAAAGAGTAGCATTCAGACATTGAGACACTGAATTGGGAAGGTCTTTTTGCTGTTTTTTTTTCGTGTCATGCAACACCACTTTTAAATCAGTACTTTTTTTTTCAACAAAAAGAAAGGAGGAAGGCTGAATTTCCCTCTGTTACATGCAGATTAGCTCTCTGCTTGTTGTCAACGTACATATCAGCTAGACAAAGCGTGGGCAGCCCTCTTTTAAAGGTCTGTGTAAGTTTACAGCTTGTCCTTCTCTTTCATTTTCTTGTCATTTTCAGTGGCTTTTGATACCTTTCTTATTGCTTTATTTAACCTTTATTCACTGGGTTTTATTTGTCTTGATCAATGGTAAGTGCACACCTTTTTGTTCTGGACTCTGTGGACTACAGCATGGTTTTGTTCCCTTGATTGAGTTGTCCTATTATTGCTATTTCTGTTTTCACTCTTAAAGCTTGGCTTTCTTTAGTTCACTTTAAGCAAACATTGAATAGCAGTAAAGGGCAGATGAAGCCAATACTGTCAAGATCCCATTGATCTTCCAACTGAAGCTGCTGGAACTCAAGCCAGCTGGTTCCTCAGAATATTTTGGTTTTTTAATTTTCTGATTATTTTGATAGCTTAGAAGTTTTTTTGAGGTAATGAAGGTGAAATAATCCTTGCCTTTTTATGTACACCTCCTTTTTGTGTTAGTCCCAGCCAATATGGCACTGTCAGAAAGTGTTAGATACAGCTTTTTATGTTGTCTGAAACAGTTTCTCATCTGCAAGCTGGAAATAGCAGTTTGAAAGCCTGTGTCCCGGACTGAGTTCAGCATGTTGTGTTAACACTTATCTTCATTATGGTTATTTCTGCCAAATGTTTTCTGCTTTTCAGACAGTTCTAGTTTTCCTGAAGGGAAAGATCTGTCGGGCATTAGCCATGGAGGTAAATAACTGGCCATGAAGAATGTGAGAGGACAGACGTAGCGTGTAATGGCTTATATTTATGTACACATAATTTCTGATATATTGGGTTAGGTACAGGTAGTCATGTCTTGTATTTTATATTTTTATACTCTATTTTTTACTATGTGTTTCAGATTGTAAGCTTTAAAAAATTACTGCTCTTTCCTAGGATAAAGAGCAGTGATGACCTGAGGGTGGGTCTGCAGCATAGAGAGGAGATGCTGCAGAGGTCCCAGAGCAGTTGGAGCTGCACACCATGAAGTCTTCACAGCTCAGTAGTGGCTTTGGGACTGGATATATGCTGTGCTCACCAAAGACCCTGCTTTCAGTCTCAGCACAAGCAGAGCCATTTCAAATGTCTGTGTCCCTGATGAGTGAGACGTAGCCCTAACATCAGCGGTGATGTTTACTTAATTGTTAGGTTCTTCCAGCTGGGCCAAAAATTGGAACTTCAAGCACTGGTTCATTTCAACAACATGCTGATCTTATTAAGCTGGTCTGTTGGCTTCCTTACAAAAAAATAAAATAAATCTTACTTTCTTTGTCTAGAGTAGAATATGAGAATAATGAAATGGCTCTATCAGGCTTGGCAGCTTTGGGATCCAGAAGGAATTTTCCTCTATCAAATTAGTAGGGATGTTTTCTGTTGTTGCCTATAGTATGGTGAGATCTACACTGCAGAATCATTTAGCAATTTATCTAACCACACACATGGGAAACAGCAGTTTCAAGGCCTGAGTCCAGGCTGTACTTTATCTTATGCCTCATTATGTGGTGATTCTCTTGGTCTCTTCTGCTTCTTTCTTCTGATTCTTCTTTGAGACATTTAAAAGAATGAATGGATCAAATCCGAGTTAATCTCAAAATCTCTGTGAACATTATACCGAGGCCAGTATATAATATGACAGAAAAGATATTAAAACCACAGCTTAAACTCATGTCTCTCTGTTATACTAAGTAATCTGATACGGTTGTCCTACTTTGGGATAAAACCAACCCAGTGAATGTAAAGAAACTCCTAGGCCAAAAAAAAAAAAGCACAGACTTGTAACAATATTTCCCCTCCCTCTAATTTATTATTGAAAAAAGCTCAAACCCAAACTAGAAAAAAAAACAACTGGCAAGACATTGAGGTGAAGGGTACGGAGGACAAGATTTGTGAGTAGAAACTAAGTCAATTGAGGTTATTTAATCTGGAGAGAAGGAGGCTCAGGGGAGATCTGGTTTGGAAGGAATTGATGCTCTTAAAGGTGTTTTCCAACCTAAATGATAATATATAAGCAGGAGGACAATAAATGGAAGCAGGAAAGTGATTTTAATCTTTACTCAAGGAAGAGGTGAACCTCGTACAGGAGTATCATGCACTGTTCTGGTATCAACATTTTTTAAAAGGATGTTGGAATGGTGGTACGGAAAAGATCTGTAAAATGCCCTACAGAGTCTGCACATTCGCTGAGAGATAATTTGATTATAGTGTATAAGTATCTTCAGGGGAAAAATACAGAACACTGAACCAATGACTGGAAGCTGCAGACAGACAAGTTAAAATTAAAATGAGGCACAATATTCTTAAAAGTGAGATTGATTAACCATTGGAACAAAGGAAGTGTCTGAATTCTCATTGTGTTGCCATTCAAATCATGGCTGGATGTCCTTTCTGAAAGTCAAGCACAACTTACAGGACTCAGAGAGGAGTAACTGGCAGAATCTGAATGACTTGTTAAACAGAGTCTGCCTGAACAACCGCAGAATTTGCTCCCTTCTACTCTATAATGGGAAGCCATGTATTTCACTGAGAACTTCCTTCATATGGGCTGATTTCTGGGCCACATCTCTCAAAATCTCCCTCACATTGAACAGGGAATTCAGAAGCACTCCACTTGTCTTCTCTGCAAATTACATCACATTTCTCTTTGATTAATCTTGTTGATACCAGAATGTCCTGTGGATTATTTCTTACATTTCCTCAAGGATGCGTATTAGTGATGCTTAATGTATGCAATATGATATAAAGGTTTTCTGTCATAAGTTTGTCTCTCACAGACAAACTGAAAGATTTAAGAGTCTAGATGTGAAAAGTGGTTGTTCAAAGTCAGCGTGTGTTCATCATAGGCTAACTCTAATGAAAATCTGTTTGACTGTGGTGGAATTGGGACAGCCCAGTTTCCATAAGTGAAATAATGTGATTATACGCTTAAAGTTACTTCTGGTATTCATAATTTCTGTTGCATCTTATGACATCTAGTTTAGGAACCTCATCACAGCCTAGTCAGCACTGCACTATGTACTACACAAGCACGGTTAAAAGTTCATGTGTTAAAGTAATGTTCCATATAAGGCCTTGGTGCACCATCACATATAGGGCTGAAACACGCAACTGAGTTACCACCCATTAACTGATCAGTGTGAACTGCTTGTCTGCACACAACATCATACTGAGGGCTAAGTTAATCTCAATTATCTGGCCCTTACTTTGGGCTAAGAGTATGTATATGAACAGTTGTCGTGGACCAGTTGATGCAAGGTTGCTTCCCTGTAAGAGACATGTCTGAGCCTATTTTAAATCTATATCTCTACTGCTAGCTCAAGACACCTAGGGGAGCTACTGAACTCAGGGAACACACATTTATACATGCTCAAGAGAAACAGCAAAATGAAACAACTGATCATAGAAAAAAATGCTATGCTTTTCCTTCTCATCTATCCTGAATAAATCAGAGCTGCAGTTGAAAGGACAACCTGTTTGTTACCAGCTAATGGCAGACATTCAACAGAGATCGCAGTTCATGAGAGTTCTTCCATCTGTGGAGCAAACATTTCTATTTTTATTAATCAAGGAAAATATTAAATACTCAATTTTGAATTGTTTCTCCTTTAAAAATATGAAAAGTACTTGGCAACTTTACTGAACTGTTGATGCAGCATGCCTTGGGGGGAAAAGGAAGGTGCTGTCAATGGTTGACTGAACCGGAATGCTTGAAAAACAATGATAGATAGCACATAGAGCTATAGCTGAAAGTGCACATCATGTTAGAGTTATCAGCAATGGTAAACAAAATAATATTACTAGCACCCATAGCCCTTTTAAGACAGAATTGACAATGAGGATTTTTTTCTAGACAAATCTTCAATAATGAGACCTTTCCAAGCACATGAAGCAATTCCAGTATTTTTACCATCTAGTTTTCTGTTAAAAGCAGAAATTCTGTGAGTCAGATACTGTAATCTTTCTGCTCCAAGATTCCTGTAAGGTGGAAGAAAAAAAGTAAAAAAAAAAACTTCAGGTAAGAGGACTGTACTTTTTTAAACTGATAGTACTCCAGATACAATTTTTTATACGTAACATATAAAATACTGTTTTGTGGATTATTTCTGATTCCTGGTTTTCTTTTTATTCTCACAGGCTTATTTTCAAATTCAGGCTTATTGCTACTGTCTTATTTAGGGTTTTGTGCTACCATTTTATTAAATTATTTGGCATACACTTCATAAAAATTCATTGGAAATAACATTGGACTATCTTACATCAAGTGAGCTTGCAGCTGTATTTACAAAGTACCAAAATCTAGAATTTAACTTTTAAGCCCCACTTGACATGACTAGAAGGTATAATCAAGTGGTTCCTCTGTTTGCTGTTTGAAAATGGATGGATACTTTCCCTTTTAAGGAAAAGCCCCAGTAGATGGTACTGTAGGATCAGATCATACACAACAGCATGTGAATAAAAGACAGGAGGAAAATCAGTTATGGTAAAAGGGAAATGGAGCTTGGGTTATTTATGGAGTGATGAACCTCTTCCTTTCCCAAGCCTACATTTTTTTTTACCTGTTGTCACATAAGTGAAATGATTCAGCGAGGTTAATGTGCTCTGGTGCAGAAGACAGAAGCGATTTGCTGGACTAAATGAGGCTAGGGTCTTTTGAGTTCCATTACAGTTCCTGAAGAGGCTAAAAATAAGATTATTTGAAAGATGAATAGAATCATAAAATCATTTAGGTTGGAAAAGACCTTTAAGACTATCAAGTCCAACCATTAACCTAGCACTGCCAAGTCCACCACTAAACCATATCCCTAAGCTCCAAACCTACACATCTTTTAAATATCTCCAGGGATGGTGACTCCACCACTTCCCTGGGCAGCCTGTTCCATTGCTTGACAACCCTTTCAGTGAATAAGTTTTTTTTTCTTAATACCCAATCTAAACCTCTCCTGGTGCAACTTGATTCTGTTTCCTCTTATCCTATCACTTGTTACTTGGGAGAAAAGACCCACCTCACTACAACCTCCTTTCATATAGTTGTAGATATTGATAAGGTCCCTCCTGAGCCTCCTTCTCTCCGGATTAAATAACCTCAGTTCACTCAGTCGCTTCTCACAAGACTTATCTCTAGACTCGTCACCAGCTTTGTTGCCCTTCTTTGACACACTCCAGCACCTCAATGTCTTTCTTGTAGTGAGGGGCCCAAAACTGAACACAGTATTTGAGGTGCGGCCTCACCAGTGCCAAGTATAGGGGGACAATCACTTCCCTACTCCTGCTGGCCACACTGTTCCTGATACAAGCCAGGATGCTGTTGGTCTTCTTGGCCACCTGGGCACACTGCTGGCCACACAAACAACCAGCACCCACAGGTTCTTTTCTGTTGGGCAGCTTTCCAGCCACTCTTCCCCAAGCCTGTAGCCATGCATGGGATGGTTGTGACCCAAGTGCAAGACCTGGCACTTAGTCTTTGTTGAACCTCATACAATTGGCCTCAGCCCATCAATCCAGCCAATCCAGATTCCTCTGTAGAGATTTTCTACCCTCAAGCAGATCAAGACTCCTGTTCAACTTGGTGCTGTCTGCAGAGTTACTGAGGGTGCACTCAATCCCCTCATCCAGATCATTGACAAAGATATTAAACAGAACTGGACCCAATACTGAGCCCTGGGGAGCACCACTTGTGACCGGCCACCAACTGGATTTAACTCCATTCACCACCACTCTTAGAGCTTGGCCATCCAGACAGTTTTTTTACCCAGTGAAGAGTACACCTGCCTAAGCCATGAGCTGCCAGATTCTCTAGAAGAATGCTGTGGAAGACACTGTCAAAGGCTTTGCTAAAGTCCAGGTAGATAACATCCACAGCCTTACCCTAATCCACTGAGCAGGTCACTTTGTCATAGAAGGACATCAAGTTAGTCAAGCAGGACCTGCCTTTCATAAATTCATGTTGATTGGGACTGATCACCTGGTTGTCCTGTACTTGTTCTGTGATAGCACTCAAGATGATCTGCTCCATAACCTTCCCCAGCACTGAGATCAGACTGACAGACCTATAGTTCCCTGGATCCTCCTCACATTTGCTGATTTCCAGTCAACTGGGACCTTGTCTGTTAGCCAGGACTGCTCATAAATGATGGAGAGTGGCCTAGTGAGCACTTCCACCAGCTCCCTCAGTGGCCTTGTGTCAATCCCATCTGGCCCCATAGACTTGTGTGTGTCTAAATGGTGTAGCAGGCCATTAACCATGTACCTCTTGTACTATGGGGGCTTCATTCTGCTTTGCACCCCTGTCTTCCAGCTCAGGGGTTTGAGTACTTGGAGAACGACTGGTCTTACTGTTAAAGACTGAGGCAAAGAAGGCGTTAAGCATTTCAGCCTTTTCCTCATCTTTTCTCACTGTTTCCCTCCATGCCCAATAGAAGATAGAGATTCTCCTTAGCCCTCTTTTTTGTTGTTAATATATTTATAGAAGTGGTTTGTTTTTTTTTTTTTGTCTTTTATGGCAGTAGCCAGATTAATTTCACCTGAAGATGAGCTTTGTAGATACACTTGTAAGTATTCCCAGTATCCAGTAAATTGGTTAGTAGGGTTGGAAAGATAAATGTTTAGAATAGTTTCTGTGCTTTCTTTATTGTAGTGTCTATTTTCTTGATTCCTAAAGGAAGCTCACACTAAAGAAAATGTCATAAATCAAATTTAAATGGACTCAGCTGCATAATATGGAGTCAACCTATTCCTCACAAAAAACTCATAAATCACAAAAGTCAGTCCATTCTATTTACGTTATTCTGTAAGATTTTGAGACATTTTCTAAATAAGGAGCAACTAGAATTTTCCATCCTTAAAAATGCTAAACTAAAATTAACATTGACTTATGTGTGTGCAGTTCTTAAATATTCTTGAGGAGCTCTTGCCATTTCATGGTCAATGCCAGGTCTGTTCTGCTAATAATTTTTAAGACAATTATCATCCTGAGACTTATCTGGTCTATTACATCCTCTCTAAAATAAAGATGAGTTGCACTGGCTTGTGTCAGATATGGTCTCAAGGAGGGGAATGGCTGAAGGAAATTTATCCCAGAACACCCTCCATCTGCTTGCTTTGAACACTCGAGGACTTTAAGTTTCATGTTTCCTTTGACTAGGGACTGTTAACTCCACTGAAGTACTCCGATTTCCACAAATGGATGACAAAATGAGAAGATGAAACTAATTTTCTTTTATGACCCAAGCCTGGATTTGAGTTTAGGTCCTGAGGAAGACAGGGACATAAAGCTAATATTTTCTTTCATTCTATTGTTCAATTGCTTTTTATTTTGACTTAGCTATCCTATGTCTTACTCTTAGATTTATGTTATAGATTTAGGTCACTTCCAGATTTTTACACCTGGAAATAAAATTTTGCTATAAAACAGTAGCAGTCACGGGAAAGCCTATTTTAATGTCACAACATAAAAGCTGCATATATTATTTTAGGTTCAGAGATAAAATGAAGGCTGCTGCTGTGAATCTATGCTACAGTAAAAGAGCAAATCAAGAAGTTATAGCTTGTTCTGGTGTCATATGAAACAACAAAATAGACAACTGAGCTGAGGATTTTAATTTCAATTTCCGGGAAGCTTTTCTATTTCAATATATGCGGAGAATGCAGGGTATGGCTTGCTTCTGTCTGACTACAATCTAGCCTGAATAGTTAAGGGCATTGTAGGAACAGAGAGAATGGAGTATTAATTTATTTATTGATCCATTCCTGTGATACTTTTATTAAACTAATGTACGGACTTCACTGAGGAATATGCTCCACATCTTTCCATGTTCTTATTGAGATTTTTTATATTAGGTATACCTGCCCATCATATTAAAGTTAGTGTGAAGGGAGATTCACCTTAAGAGATGAACAGCTAAATCTCCAAGATCTTACACTGGAAATTGAAAGATTCTTTGTGAAACTTGTTAATTTATCTAAAAATAGTAATATTCATCTTGTGATTTATTGATGATAGTTTAATTGGATATCCTGAGGAATACTTATTTTGCACTTTGTTGCCATTAGACAGACCATAAGTGACTTCTTAAAAGATATGTTTATAAAGGCTTTTGTAGATCAACATGAAACAGTCTGATACTAAAGAAAAAGCACTGAGACTAATGATGTGGAATATACATTTTGTTTTCTATGTCCCTCAACTGATGTGCTTATGGAAGGGATTTTTTTTTAAAGATTTTATCACAGCTGTAACTACAAGCATATAAACTCAATGTACAGCTGTTTGATGTGACCTAAGAAATTAGTTTATATTATGGAGTGAAATGATTCCCCAAGGCTTATGGCTTTCTTTGACCCCACATTTAAATAAAACAAAACAAAACAGTTCCCTCTGTAGCTGATCCCATATTGTAGTAGTAATAGTGATTAAAAAAACCCTGAACACACCTGATTTTATCCAGACTCACTTTCAGATGTGCTACTCTAAAAACCAAAATTGCCCTGAAGTAGTCTGACTATTTTGTGCTTCACACCACACAGAGTAAATAAAGAAAAAGAGAAGACCCGCTCCAGTTCCTAAATAAGGGCCTCTGGATTTTATTATAACAGTTAAGATCCCAATGCAAAAAAAAAGATCATATAGAGGCTTAAATAGATTATAGAATCATAAAATCAGAGAATGGTTTGGGTCAGAAGGGGCCTTAAAGATCATCTAGTTCCAATACCCCTGCCATATGCAGAGACACCTTCCAATAGACCAGGTTGCTCCAAGTCCCATCCAACCTGGCCTTGAACACGTCCAGAGATGGGGCATCCACAACTTCTTTGGGCAACCTGTTCAAATACCTCACCACCCGCACACTCAAGAATTTCTTCCTTATTCCTTATCTAAACCTACCATCTTCCAGTTTAAATCTATCACCCCTCGTCCTATCACTACATACCCTTGTCAGAAGCCCCTCTGCAGTTTTCTCATGGGCCCCCTTTAGGTACTGAAAGGCTGCTATAAGGCCTCCCCAGAGCCTCCTCTTCTCCAGGATGAACAACTCAAACTTTCTCAGCCTGTCTTCAGAGGAGAGGTGCTCCAGCCCTCTTATCATCTTTGAGACCCTCCTCTGGACTCTCTCCAACTGGTCCATGTCCTTTTTATGTTGGGCGCTCCAGAGATGGACACAGTACTCCAGGTGGGGTTTCACCAGAGTGGAGTAGAGGGGCAGAATCACCTCCCTTGACCTGCTGGCTACACTTCTTTTGATGCAGCCTAGGATGTATCTCGTCCACCAATACCTTAAGGCCTTTTCCTCAGGGCTACTCTCAATCCATTCTCCCCCCAGCCTGTATTTGTGCTTTGGATTGCCTTGACCCATATGCAGGACCTTGTACTTGGCCTGGTTGAACTTCATGAGGTTCTTATGGGCCCACCTCTCCAGCCTGTCACGGTCCCTCTGGATGGCATCCCTCCCTTCCAGCCTGTCAACTGCACCACACAACTTGCTGTTGTCTGCAAACATGCTGAGAGTTCTCTCTATCCCACTGTCCGTGTTGCTGACAAAGATGATAAACAGTGCCGGTCCCAATATCAACCCCTGAGGAGCACTGCTTGCCATTGATCTCCACTTGGACATAGAGCTGTTGACCACAACTCTTTGAGTGTGGTCAGCCAGCCAATTCCTTATCCAGCAAGTGGTCCATCCATCAAATCCATGTCTCTCTAGAGAGAAGGATGTTGTGTGAGACAGTGTTTAATGCCTTGCACAAGTCCAGGTAGATGATATAAGTTCCTCCTCTCTTATCCAGCAATGCTGGAACCCCATTGTAGTTTCCAAGAGGATCTGCTCCACGATCTTGGCAGGCACAGAAGTGAGATTGACAGGCCTGTAGTTCCCCAGGTCTCCCTTTTTCCGCTTTTTAAAAATGGGGGTTATGTTTCCCCTTTTCCAGTCAGTGGCAACCTCGCTGGTCTGCCATAACTTCTCAAATATGGTTTAGCAACTTCATCTGCCTGTTCCTTCTGGACCCACGGATGCGTCTCATCAGGTCCCATGGACTTCTGCACCTTCAGGTTTCTTAGATGGTCTTGAACCTGATCTTCTGCTACAGTGGACAGTTTTTTATTCTCCCAGTCCCTGGTTTTGCCTTCTGCAACTTGCGCAATGTGGCCAGAGCACTTGCCGGTGAAGACAGAGGCAAAAATGTCATTGAGTACCTCAGCCTTCTCCATGTCCTAGGTAACCAGGTTTCCCATTTCCTTCTGGAGACGGCTCACACTTTTTTCTAGTCTTCTTTTTATCCCTGATGCACCTATAGAAGCTTTTCTTGTTGCCCTTGATGCCCCTGGCCACATTTACTCAGGGCTTTGGCTTTCCTAACCTGATTCTTAGCTGCTTGGAAAATTTCTCTGTATTCCTGAAACAGAGTGAAATAACTGTGTCATTTTAAACTAAGGTGAAGGCATTATGTGCTGGTGCAATTATGCAATTCAATAATTAAAATGATCATAGAACATGTGGCACTCAACAGCACATAAAATCCTGTACATCAGTTGTTCAGGAAAGGGAATCAATTAAACCACTTAGTGAAAGTCTAAGACAGAATATTAAAGTTTTAAAGGTATGCTGTAGAGCTTGTATCCCTCTCTTGGGTTATTTTTTTTTAACAAAATTTAAAACTAAGTTGAAAGAGGAATCAAAGAAGATTCACTGTCATTCTTATAGTTCTATAGAGAAATTAGTGATCCTAAGTACTTTGTGTGCTTGCTACAGTGATAACTAACAGATACTATTTTTTTTTCAAATAACAAATGAAAAGTTTGAAATCTAAATATGATTTCCTTAATTTATATTTTAAAAATATTTAGTTTGACTGTTTAACTGAACCTAATCATAGCAATTAGAACCTCTTAGATATTTGAAACAAGCCAGAAAACTAGAATCAGTGATATTTCCTGGTTTCAGTCATATTTAAATAAACTTTTATTTTTGTATTTCAGGCCTTCTGCTTCAGCTATGATCAGAAGGAACAAAGGAAATAAAAACAAGTAAGGTAAACTATTTTTAAATCTTAAGAAAGACTATGTTTGAAATTAAAATGGAAATGTCTACCAGCTTTTACTGTGCTTTTTTACTGCACTCATTTTTTCCTGTTACTTAGACTGCAGTTCTGTTGGTGATGGTAGCCTACAGAAAGAACAGGGCTCACTGACACCAATAACCGTTCTGAAACGCAAGAATAATAGACATTCCTGAGATGTTACCAGGGATAATTCTTAATTTGGATCTAAATTTCACTCGATCTTCCCAATTTTTCCTTCCCCTGTTTTTAACAACCATTCAAGGAGTATTTCATAACGTAATTATTACTAGGCATAATAGGTACAAAATGCTTGACAGAGTAACAATCATGCCATTGCAAAGAATGTTAATAGCTGCTGTATCAATAACCCTCCAGCATATTTAATGGAAATAATGTTCAGGACTATAGCACTGGTAGTGTCTGAAAATGGTGTGGTTCACCACCACAGAAGGTGGTAGAAGCCATCTTTTGTCTGACGAGCAGTTTTAGTCCATAGTGGCTGCCTTAGAGATCAGCTCTCCCTTTGTACAGTACTGCAGGGGTCAAGCTCAATTCTGTGACTTAGTACAAGAGGAAAGAGGGCCAGCATATTCTAGTTTCAGAGAACTTACTCTCCTTGACCTGTATGCTATGAAATCCATCTAGTTAACTGCAATGGGTAAACCAGATTTTTTTTTCTCAGTCACAGAGAGAACTGTAAAAGACCTTTGATTTGTGTTTCTCCCTCTGCTATTATTCTGCCCTCAGTATATTTTTTTCCTACTGTATATGTTAAAGGACTATCATTCTGTACTAGTTTTGGCTGGGATAGAGTTAATTTTCTCTGTAGCAACTCATATGGTGCTTTGTTTTGGATTTATGCTGAAAACAGTGTTATAAGAGTAACATAGTTACTGCTGAGCAGTGCTTACAAAGCAGCAAGGCCTTTTCTTGGCACACCATCCCACCAGTGAGTAGGCTGGGGGTGCACAAGGAGCTGGGAGGGGACACAGTGGGGACAGCTGACCCCAACTGTCCAAAGAGACATCCCACACCATATGACATCACACTTAGCAACAAAGCCTGTGGGAAAGAAAAAGGAAGGGGGGGCATTTGTAGTTAAAGCATTTGTCACCACAAGTAACTGTTCTGTGTGATGAAGCCTTGCTTTTCTGAAGATGGCTGAATATCTGCCTGCTGATGAGAAGCAGTGGATGAATTGCTTGTTTTGCTTTGCTTGTGCACGCAGCTTTTTCCTTACCTGTCAACTGTCTTTATCTCAACCCACAAGTTTTCTCCCTGTTACCCTTCTGATTCTCTCCCCAGTCCTGCTGAGGGGGAACGAGCGAGCAGCTGTGTAGAGCTGAGCTGCCTACCAAAGCTAAACCCACAACACTTTCATACCTTGAGAAAACATGCATACAGCTGTTTCTGCTTCACGTATACTGCTTGTTTTTCCTTTGTGTCTTTACAGCACACTTTCTTTGCGTGCAGTGCCGCTGTGCCCAGTGCTGCTGGGGGAGTGGTTTTTCACACTACAGTGTCTTCCATATGTCGGCAAGCCGGCACGCTGCACTCGGCTGAGGGACAGCGTCAGCTGCACGCCACAGTAGCCAGCAGCAGCCCATGACCTTCGTTTCTTTGCTAATATTTCTTGACACCTTCCAGAACTGCAGGCTAGCCTGAAAGGAAAATAAATAAATAAGGATAAATTGCTCTGTTAAAGCGCATGGTTAAGAACAAAGAAACAAACAAATGGCTGTCCCTTTAAGTTATGAATTTTTCTTCCCTCCATTTACACTGGAGAAATTAGCATAGCAAATGCTGTTCTGCCAGGGAAATATTCTTCTTTTAATAAATATTCTGGGAATAGTTTTACACATTTCACAAGCTTGAAGTCCCCTGGTTATAAATCATCAATATTCCATATGCCACAGACATGTTTTAAACTGTGTACCCATTGGAAAAATCTGTATATTGTTTTCTGAATGCTTTTCCCTTGTCCCCTACATTTATAAATCATATTGTCACCTTCCTAAGTTGTTTATTTTCTAAATTTTTGTCTGTCTGTAGTGAGGGAGAAAAAAAACAACAGATACCCTGTCTTTTCTTATAATTGTACTATTTAAGCTGGTACAAGCGATGGAAGGCTTCCACTGTATTAAGGATTCAGCTCGGTTTTGAGATCACCTGTATTGCTATTGAATGCCTTTCCTTAAAACAGGTGCAAAGAACATTTGATCGCCTACCTAAAAATAGTGCCTTTTAATGGAAAGTATGAGATGCTGAACCTGCAACAGAGAGTGTGGGAAGCAGCTGGGGCTGTGCTGGCCTGCCTGCAGCTGCAGAGAATGCTATCAATAGTAACCTGGCTGATTTGATCTGATCCCAGATGATTGGGCACTTATGACAGTCACGACCCCTACCAGGTTTAAGCTCTCCTTCAGCAAATGACCTTCAGGATGCCTTATAGTAGAAAGCCTTTCAATTGTACTTCTGAAAAAAAGGAAAGTTTGCATTGTTTATTATTTTAATATAAGAGCTTTAATAAATTCCTCAGACTGCAGATTAATGCTTCACATAATTATAATTTTTCCATCTCTTCAAAAGGACACACACATTGAAAAGGTACTTCACTGAAGTACCATGCAGCTATTGTGACATTACTTGTACAGAATTCCCTGCTGTATCATAGATGCTCTCTCCAGCTTCCCTTGCTGCACTAGAACCCTTTGGTTTCTCAGTGAGTTTTGCTCTTGTTCTCATGTATAACATACTCCACTTCTAGAAGTGTCCCTAAGGCTCATCTTAATGATTTTATCACTGCTCATTTTATGGATTTGAATCATATAGAGGAATACATGCTATTTTGATGGTAAATAGCAAGAACATGAATCAAATACATTCTATTTCACTAGTCAGAGATTCCTCAAGCAGGGAGGACTGTCAGCTTGAAGCAAGTCACAGACATTGGAGGAGTACTCTATAGTAAACATAGCCATCAAAACCATCCTGATATCCAGCTTCAGATTACTTTGCTGAGCACCCCTCTGAACAATGGCAGGTGTCTCCCATCTTTCCCCCATTAATTTCATTGGCTGAGCTTGTGGATTTGGACACACTTTCTTCCTAGCAACTTCCTAAAATCAGTAGCAAATGATTTTTCACATGAGCAGTCTCACTAAAGTTAACGGTGCTACCATTGCTACTTCAAACAGGAGTGAGAGCTTTGTAGTCCAGCCTAAAACAGAAAAAGGGAGCAGCAGGTGAGACACATGAAAGCATATGGCTTGAAACCATGTAAGGAGTAAGTTGCCAACTGATTTAACGAATTAAAAATAAATAAATGCTATTTTCCATGACTTCACCTCTTACTTGTGTGTCAAGTTGTAGGATCTTTCACAGTCCATGACTGCCATGAACAAGAGTCTCTCCAGGAAAATGAACTTCCTCATCCTCTGGCCCCAAACATTTGAAACTTGAGTAATCAAAAAATTCTTCAGAATTCCACAAAAACATCAGGCAAACAAAGACTCAAATATAAGTGGGGAAAAGTTGGACTGATTAATGAATCTATCTGTAGTACCTGTTATATGGAGATGGGAATGGTCACATGAAAGGCACTCTTTTATTTTACTGTAAAAAATAAACACTGTAGTAACAGAAAGTGATGTCTGAAACAAAAAGAAGCTGGAAGCTTAGGAGGAAATCTTTACGTTGTCAGAAAAAAAAAAACCCTATAGAATAACAGGGAGTGGAAAAAAAAAAAACCCAAGTAGAAGTAAAGAATTCATAGCTTGCCTAAAGAAAAAAAAATCTAGAGAGGGAGAATGCTTCTGTCTTGGAAATAGAAAGAAATCTGTAATGAAATGAAAACATATCAAAAGGTATACACTTCATAGGGAAAAGCGCAACAAATCTAAAGGTTCATATGCTCTAAATGATATAAAAAAGTCTTATGTTAGCAATTATAAGATGATCTGAAAACAAAAATTTCTTACTTCTAGGCTACCACCAGTCACTTTAAGACTGTCGCTAGACTTTTTTAGTATATAATCTAATGCTAACAGAGCCTGAGTGAATGAATGTCTACTGGTAAAAGAAAAACAAAAAACCTTGTCTCTGTTTCCAAGCCTTCATTTCTGTGAATTTCAGGAGAACTCTAGTCAGGTGTGTATCTGGAAAGGATCTTCTCCCTGAAAGGAATGAAAGGAAAGACACTAACCCAAGAAGTTATATAGGTTGGAACTAACCACCTGAAGAACAACGCAATATTGCACATTTTCCCACCCATCTTGTATTTCCACTATTGTGTAGTGTCCCTAATCCAAAAGGGGTGGATAAGCCCTTTATTGCCTCACAAAAACATGCTCTCTGCAGGAAAACACATAGGTTACAGAGGCTCTGACAATGATTGTTTCCTGTGCGTAATCATACTGCTTTATTAATACAGGGAATTATTTCAGTGAAGAAACTATAGCTAAAAGGTTGATCTCCCTAGATGTGGTAACCTGTAACTGGTAATCTTTCAATAGGTTCTGTTCAAACCAACAGTAGCAGTATGGAGGAGATCTGTAGCATTACTGGAGGTAGTTTGCACTCTCTCTCTGAGTACTTTGCCCTCTCAGTTTCCACTGTAGCTAGTGAAGACACACCAGTGGCTAGGCAGTCCAGTGCTCACTATTTTACCTGCACTCTTGATCTCAGCAAGCTCCAGACTATGCCTGTGGCTTTACTTCCCAATACTGGGTCTAATTTTTTCAGCTTTTGATGTTACTTGGACTTTATTGCACCTCTTCTCTAGCTCCTCGTAGAGCCCAGTGGCAAGTGGATGTTCAATTATCTAGCACAGGGCTCTCTATTGGCTACATGCTTTGAAGAAGGCAAGTAACAACTGCTATGTGATGTACTAACCCTTGGGTGATTGAAATTACCTTTCATTTGAGCTAAAATAGTATTTATTTAAAGGTGCTTGATTATTTGCTCTAAGAAAGTCCAGAGAGTTAAGGTGACTTGAAATAAAAGTTGTTCAGTCTTCTTCTTCAATACAGAGGAAAAGAACAGGGAAATTATCGTGTTATGTAGTTACTGTGCACACAAATTTGAAAGAATTTGTCTTCCTTCATCTGGGATTTCAAATACGCTTTCGAAGAAGAATTTGCACAAAGTTATATAAAATGACTAAACTTTCTACAATGGGAGTTTCTTTAGTCATGTTGCTTTTAGGAGCATTCCTTCCCTTTTTTTTTTTTTTTTTGGATGGATGATTGAATTAAACGTAGGGTAAATTAAATAAAATATATTATTGTGCTGGTATAGAGGACACATGGAGATTTGTGCACCTGGAAATTTTGGTTCAAAAGTCACACCGTCTACTTAGGGTCCAGTATTTTTCATTGCAACACTGAGCTCTACCTTGCTTAAAACGGTATAATAGTACTATGGCATTCTCAGTTATAGCTAATGTCTGTATTGATAATTTAGAGGATGAAGACTCTATGACTGTTCATCTGTTTCCTTCCCTGAAATATGCTGTGAATATTATATACAATTATTTAAGCTAATCCAGCCCAAATTGCTTGAGATTAGCTGGCGCTGATTTACAAATAGCAGGAGAAATCGTACGTATGGTACACCCTTGTGCTTGTGTGATATTGCCTTCCTTCTGAATCAGAGAATAGGTTCTTCTTTTTATTAAACAGTTTCTCTTGTGGATAGAAAATTACTCTCTGCAGAACATCATCACAGCTGTGAGTCTATCTGCAGTTGGATGGAAGTCTGCTCTGCCAGATAAATGGCTGGCCTGAATAGCCCTTTTGTGTTTGGAAATTCTTCTGGGTGGAATATGGAACAGATTTTGAACAGGAAAGGAAGGTATTTCAGGCCAGATGGTTAATCTGATGGAGCTGTATTCTGACAGAAGGAAAGGGTGGTATTGTGTAGTTTAGCAGTTATGTCAGGGACAGAAGAAAGCCCTTCTGCTAAGTTAATGGAGATCCATGATTGTGCTAGACTCTAGGGTAATATGACAGTTCCTAATAATATGTAATGGGAAGTTGCTAATGTAGTGTGATAAGTTTTCATGCTGTTTTACTGTTTCAGCATTTCCTGAGTGGAAATGGCTGAGATCCATATTCTTGCAAGCAATTCCTTATTAATTGGATGTTGTATTTGTGTCTCATATGTGTGATCCTGATTTGGTTGACTTAATCTGGTTTTGTACTTTTTTATAAGTTGTGTCTCATCTATATGAAATCTTGGAGAGGGGTTTCCTTTTAAATTGTAGAACTATAAAGGGTTGATTCATTCAATGGAAAAGATCAAAACTGAGATTACCAGCTCCTATTATAGTGTGTCTAACTTGTCACGAAATGCAATCATTTATAAGATTGGATAGGGAATCAGCAACTTATTAAAAAAGAGCAAAACCCATTATAAAGGTTGGTTTAGGATGTCAGATAAAAGAGTTAAGAAAGCCACAGCATCTAGAGCAAGGCAGCAGTGAAAGGCAGCAATAGCTCACTCCTGCCGAGACCCACATTTCCTGCTATCTGGGTCTCTCAAAAAGGCTGATACACTTGTGGATAAGACACCTGTGGTTTCTGAGAGGCAGTATCTTCTGGTCCTCACTGAGATTACTCTTTGACCTCTTTGATGTCTAAGTTAAGACAGAAAAATGCAGTCTGGCATGATGCCCTGAAAAGATTGCCAACTTTCTCAGCTGAGAGTGGTCCTTGAGAAATCAAGACCTAGTTTATATGTTGCTGTTTTATTAGTACAGAAAATGAATGTAAATCTGAAAATAAAAAACATGAATAACAGGTTTCATTACAGCATCATAAAAGCACCTTGATGAGAGAGCTGTAAGGATTGTGTTTTGAATATGTCTGCGGTGAATACCCAAGAAACAGATTTATTTACAGTATATTTAGGTAGTTTATGAAAGTTCTAATTAATCTCTTAATCTTTAAAAGTGATCTATGATCTTGAAGGCAGAAGCCATTTGAGAACACTGTACAATATATACTAAGGTAGCACTCATTAAAAAAAATTAATTTCAGTGTCTCCTTTCAGTGTCTTACATCTAAGCATGTAAGTTGTATTCTTTTGATGTGATGAATTATAGGAATGATATTTTTGTAACAAACAGATATGAAGGGACAGAAGTTTGTTAGTATGCAGATACAACTTTGAAATATAAAAAAGACAAGATGTAAAGAAATCTAGAAATGTAGACATCAGGTTTTTCAAAAGCACGTCAGACTTCTGTGAACATGTACTTACTAACTGAAATAGGGATAGGGGAGTAAATTTTAGCTCTCCTTTTGGATCAAACTTCAAAATTATCGAGGTATTTAATTGAAATAAGCAGCCTTTTTATTTTCTGTATCTGATAGACATGTAGATTACCCGTTCATAGAGCTATATGCAGAATCATAGGGTAGCTCAGGTGGGAAAAGACCTCAGGAGATCTCTAGTCCAACTCCTGGCACAAAGCAAGGTCAGCTATGGGATCAGAGCAGGTTGCTCACAGATTTATCCAGCTAGGTCCTGAAAACCACCAGTGATGGAGACTGCACAGTCTCTCTGGGAACAACCTGCTACATGGAGAAAATGTTTTTCCTTATATCCAGTGGTAACCTCTCTTATTTTCACCTAATGCTTGTTTTCACTTGCCCACCCACCATACACTACTGTGAAGATCTTCTTGATCATGGGTGCTGGTGGACTGCCTCTAGGTCCCTCTGAAGCCACTTCTTCTCTAGGCTTATTGGGTCCCATTTCCTCAGCCTCTGTTAGTGGAGCAAGTGCTCCATCCCCACCATTGTCTTGATAGTCCTCTGCTGAACTCACTCTATGTTATTAATGTCTGTCTGGCACCAAGGAGACCAAAAGTGGATGCAGTATTTAGATGCACTCTCATGAAGGGTGAATACAGGTGAATAACCCCTTCCCTCAGTCTGTGGGCTGTCATCCTGTTAATACAGCCCTGGATGCTGTTGGCTTTCCTTGCTGCCCAGATGCGTTGCTGGCTTATGCCCAGTGCAGTGTCTGCTGCCACGCGTGGGACATTTCTGCAGACCAGGCAGGCAGTCCTCAGATTGTACTTTTGCAGGGAGTCCTTCCTTCCCAGCTGCAGGACTTGGTGTTTGACCTTGTTGAATTTTGTCAGGTTCCTGTTGGCCCATTCCTCCAGCCTGTCTGGATCACTCTGAGTGGCAGCCTGCCTTCAGGCATACCAACTGTTTCCCAAATTTAGTGTCATCTGCAAACTTGGTGAGATCACAATTCATTGCCTGCTCCAGATCACTGATAAAGATATTAAACAGGACCCTTCTGGTTGTCCATCCATCCAGGCTGTGACGTCCTAACATGATTATATGAATACTTTGTGAGGCAGTGTCTTGCTACAAAGTAAAAGATATCCACTCCCCTCTCCTCATTCACAAGTGGTCTGTGCGATTGCAAGGGTGTATGGATTTTTCTTCAGTCAAACTCTCTAGAGTGATCATTTACAGAAATTTCTTCACTGATCAGGGAAAATTTCTCAGACACCAAATCGCAGTTATTAAACTGCTATAATTGTGTGCAACTTCCTCACAATTCTTAAGCCATTGATCATAACAAGCCCTTTCACGGGAAGGTCCGATAAGAACCAAATATGGAAGAATATATGCATAATATAGTCCAGATACTAAACACTGTTTTTGTGACCTTTGTTCCACAAATACGCTTTGGATCTTACAATGGACTTGTCACAATAAAGGTTGTATTCAAATATGAAAGAGATGGAAATTTAGATGTCTTAATTTCTAGTGTTTGGTTAGGGCCCATCTATAGTGCAAGAGGATGAACTGTAGGTGTATGCAGAGCAGTTACTCAAAGCAAGTGAATGTGAAGTGGTTACTCAAAGGGCTGTAGACATTTTTGATGTTTGAGGCACTGCAGAATCTTTAGTGAAAAGGATATCCTCAGACATTTATAAGATTGTATGTGATGCTTTTATCTTCTCAAATGCACACTGGCAGTTTATTATTTTCTTCTAGCTGTGCAAGTTTTAGAGTAGCTCCTCTGAAAGATGCTATTGTATCTATGGAACTTTCTCAATAAGGTTGGTTTGCTATAGATTTAACACATATTTGTGATTTGAAAACAGAGTAATGTCAGACTGGCATCCTTTACAGAACGTAATAATTATATTATTAATGGCTTATAGTTGCGTCAATATTGTTTCTAGAAGCCATTATATGAAGTCCATTACCTTGCAGCATCATCTTCAAAGAGGAAAAAAAAAGCAATATGTCTAATGTAATTACCAGTAAAAATTCTTTAAGTACTGCCTGGTTTACCATGTATAAAGTTATGGTATGATGGGAGCTTGGGGAACTGGAGATAATTGTGTGGTCAAAATGGTTCTGATCTTGGGTAAGCTGTTAATTTATTATCATAAATTAATTTATTAAACACTTTAGTAGATGTTTAATGAGCTGACTAAAGTAGAGAGATGAATGCTACCAGTGGCAAAATATTAATAAATCCTATGTACAGAAAGGATTTTATGCTGTTATTGAGTCTTTCCTATTCTTGGTAAGGGTTTTTATCTTATCATGTGAATTTGTCTTGCTACACACTTCTTTCCAAACACAAGACATGAATAGTATTTAAATCACAAATAGCAACAGAACATTCAGTTTTATGCATTTATATGATAGGACTCTTGCTTTCGTGGTGAGGTTTTTGACATTAACTAGATCAAGTATATCATCACAGTGGCTATGTTTCTGCTGCCAAATGCAGCTTTAGAACTGTTAAGAAATGCAGGAAACCCCCAGTATCCTTACAGAAACCTTGCCTATTTAGTTATACCCAGACAGAACAAGCAGAAGGTTTGCCAGATGCTGACAGATGCAGACACAGGATTCACCACACAGATTCAGAATGGAGCTCTATTATACTGTTCCTGGCAGTGGCCCGTACCACCTGTTTACAAGAAAAATGAAAGAAAATGAAAGGAGATTACAGTGGCTTTTGGAAGAAATATTCTTCCCCTAATAGTCTAATACTTCCCTCTATCCCAGCAAACAGCCTGGTTCATAGAGGCTGAGCTGTGGCTACTATATCCAGATGACAGGCTCAGTAAGGGGGTTAAAAGATGAGGATCCTACAGCTGAAATTTAACCTGTAACTACAGCTATAAGACGCTAGACCATTTCGATGAAGGATACTCTGTTCTCTGGTGTATGAAAACATGTCTAGCAAAATTCCTGGTTAGATTTTTATTCTACTATAACCAATGTCATTATTATAATATTTTTACTGGTTTGATCCCTTTCTGGAACCTGACTGTTCTATTAACATCAGCAATGACTTGCATCAGGAGGCTCCATAGTTTAATTGCTAGTTCATTGTCAGGTAAAAAGGTTTTACTGTCAACAGATTGATGTTTCAGCCTTTCATTCGTTTCTTTTTATACAACCTCTCTACTGATTTTTTTTTTTCTTGAATTGTGATGGCCAGAGAAGTTGATATAGTAATTGCCTTTGACTCTCATTAGTAAAAACATCAAACGCTATGTACTGTTGTGAATAAATAAGCTGATTGAAGAGATTTACCTGCATGATTCTAGATATATACCATAGATAGTAGATCTGAGATTATAGAAAAAGGCAACAGTTTTGTCCTGTATTTACTAAGCCTATCCATTAGTGATCAGGATTTCTCACTGTCCACATGCACCAATTTATGATCACATAAAGATACTAGGATTTTAAGGCGTCAGTGCCTTTGTAGCCTTTGGAAGAACTTGTGAGATGCTGGTGTCAACATGTTCATGCCAAAATGTGGTATCATCAGAAGGAAGATACTTTTTTTTTTAACTTTTTGATAACACTCATTTGTACAGTAAATGCTTTCCAAGCACCTGAAAGCAGGCTCTGCTCCAAACAGATGTATGAAGTATACCACCAGCCTTCCATGTGTGTTTCACATGGGAGTAACTCTAGAGGATTAGATTAGTGTGGAAAATTAAATGTGTGCATCTATTTATGATATGGAAGCTCATTATTTAGCTAGTTAAATTGTTTTATTTCAAGATATTTATGTAAGAGTTCATTCTTTCCATTGATAGCTTGTCCATGCCAGTTTCAGTTTTATTCCTCGGTCTATTTCAGTTTATTCGTATTAGCCTAGTTTTTCTATGGTTATGCAGTTACTTAAATATTAAAAATAAAAAGGGATATAGGATACAGAAAAGTCCTATTAATCTATTGACCATTAAAATAATTGGTGCAGAATGAAATATTTAAATTTTTACAGCAGTAACACCTGGTTAAGCACTGAAACACACTTATTAAAATTGATTTATGTGTATCTGTATATCAATAAATATAGGTTTTTCATAACATATACGATCAAAAAATGACATAAATTCCCGATTAGTCATATATATAGTTTTATCTTATGGAGTAACACAGAATGCATCAGCTACCATTTTCCTGTATGTCTTTTTCTTACTGGGGTAGAATAGATCTTTGAATCTTTTTCAGAGCTTGTTATATTAGTATGAAGAAGTGAGATTTTTCATGGTTAGTGTAGTAAAACCTTTTTTGGGGGCTTATCTTTCTTTACACAAGCATGTGCTTAAAATATGTGTAATCTATAGAACATTTTATATTTACCATTGTAAGGCTTCTGTTACTTGCTCTAGACCTAAATGTGTGAATCCCCAGTCTTTTCCAGATAAACAAAGCATGCTGTCATGGCCAAACTGCAAAGTTCTGTGAATACTTAGCAAATATGACCCAACAACTTGTGGTCTAGGAGAGAGGAGGATATTAAGGCTTTAATCATGAGAATGTACTTTCTACTTCAACCAAAAACTAGTAATGCAGAATATTTTGTTGACATTTTCGAGAGGTTGAATATTTTGTATGGTGAGTAAAAGAAGACCATCAGACCACTGTACCTCTCATATTAAAAAGTTTACATTTGATACAAATTTCAGCTTAGCAGTAGGTAGCAGTATTGCCATGGGTTAGCAGAGAGTCCTATTTTTATTTGTATTTGGAATACTGATAGGTAATAAAAAATAATTTATTTGTGAGAGTTAAATGAATTTTAACATGAGTTTATATTTATCTGAAAGACTGTGAAATTCACAGGGAACAGAAATCCTAGGGAACATATGCAATGCTAAGTGACTCAGGGAACGAGTAACATAGCACAGTACAACATAACTGTCTGAGAAAAATGCTTTAAATAATGATTAGGATGGAGATAAACTATCTATCTCAGCAGATTTGTACTAAATCAGGACATTGTTGGAGAGATTTGATGATGTATTATCTAATACCAAAAAAGAAATGCTCTTAGGTACTTGGTAGGCAGCTTATAATATTCTGTATAACATTGCCCATAATGATAAAGTATGAGACTCTCTAGGTTGCAGCCTGTGGGAATGACCATTGATCTAATACTTGTAATGACAGTGATATTATCACTGTGTGTACCAGATGGAGGCATGTTCAGCATTTGCAGTAAGGTCAGGAGTCTTGGTAGTAAAAATGCTGGATCAGCAATAATAGCTGTAGTATTCACTTTTTACAGATTTAGTAGGTTCTATGTATGCACTAATTGCAACATGTAAAGCTCTTTTCTTCATTCATAATTCATATCTAATTTTTGGCTCAAAATTTCTCACTACCTTTTTTTTTGCTATAAAAAATTATTTTGTTAAAAGCAAAAAATTATAGAGGAATTTACAGACTTCATTTAATATTTTGCTTCTTTTTTTTTTTAATTTTGGCACATATTTTCCAAAAGAGAATTGTTCCAAGCAATATTGTTCCTGACTGATACTGAAATATTTATTTTGACACTACATGACATACTTTAGTACATAATTATTGCATTATGAAAGATTAATAATACAACATCTTCATATCAGAGTTTTGATTCCAGAAAAAATAGTGTCCGTAGTGTGGGCTGAGAATACATTTTTGAATGTTCATGTTCTGAAAATGCCATGATTTGACCAGATCTCTTGTCATTTTAAACACTGTAGACCATTCTAGGCACTGCATGACTACTACAACACTTTCTAAATGGTGGGTTATTGTACTTTCATTAGTCTTTAATTACTTTGATCACATAATATTCATAATAGAAATCACATTAAAAAAAAAAAGAAAACAACAAACATTTGTGATGATTTATCCTACTTACCTCAGGAAGTGATTATTATCTCATATATAGGATGTTGCCTCTGAGAAGCATTTGATAGTACAAAAATCCACAGTGAATTGAATAACTTTAAGCTTGTCAAGTCAAGAAGATTAACTGTTCTCAGTTTGATTAGTTAAGCTCTGCGTGATGCTGCTACCTGGGTCTAGGAATATACTTAGACTGGGCCACAGGGAAGGAAACTTGCATAGTAATTAAATGAAAATTTATTTTCCATCCCTAAAAATGACATTTACCTTTTTCTATTATATTACATTCTGAATTTATTTCCTGGGTTTTTAATATTTTCTAGGGCTTCATTTTTATTTGCTTATCAGACAAGATTTTTATTTTGTTATTGGCGATAAATTAGTTGTTACAAAAGCTCTGTGTTAGGAATTGTTCCTTGCAAAAAAGGAATTTTCTTTATTCAGTGCAGTTAGTAACTCCAATGGTGTGTACAGAACAGTTATAACGGGATGACACCTACATCCTATTTAGTCTAGCTTCTTTATAACAATGTGTCACTTGTCACATCTGTTTGATCATGCAGACCTACATGTGTATCAACAACGTCGATGAAGACAAAAGGTTTCAGATTTAAAAATAATTTGTCTTCACAGCCAGACTCACTTCACTATATGGATGTTGCAGCACAGATTTGAACAGTAGTAAAAATGAAATGAGAATAACAGTAGTACACAGGGTTCTGTGCTGAAAACAATATTTCAGAAGCTTTGAAGGTTTTTTCCCTTGTTACCCTCTGACCTGTTCATTCTAAGAGTAACTCAAATTTTCAAAACTGATTTTGGCTTTAGACAGATGCATTTTTAAAGGTACAGAAGGTACTTATTTTCAAAGATGCAGAGTTGCACTCCATGAAAATGCCAATTACAGGTACTTCAGTTTTTCTGATCTACTCCTTTCAAGTTCCACAGTACTTGAAAAATCTTGCTTGAATTAGGCATATAACTGGGAGGGAAGGAAAGCGCAAATAACTCTTACGGGCACAATCAGCAGCTTCCATTTTTCCATGTCCCTGTATGACAATATCCTTGGGATGATCCAATGTTCCAACTGAAACATAAGCCTGATTCTCCATCCTGTCATATATAAGATTATTTATCTTCTTCTACATTATGTATTTTTTTCTTAACATGAGCTGACATATTTATAAAAGGAAACAGCCTTCTGGATAAGGTACCAGCCAGAGAAGGTGCATGTGAGCGTCCGTAGCCAAGTCCCTTCCCTCAAGCCTCTTATCTTGCCAGAAACAACACAGCCTAAATATGAAAGAATCCTGATTTGCCCTTCAGAATGGTTTTACAACCCTCAGTCTTTTATACCAACCCCAGAATATCTGCTACTTTATCACTGAGGTAAAAGCCACTGCTCAGGGTTTGCAAGACAGAACATTTCAATTCCTTTTAGGCATCCTGCCATGCAGCTGAATTCATGAGCCCAAGTTAAATGCCAGGGCTTGCAGTACATGGTATAAGAGGAGCTAAGTGCCTAAGAATGAAACTGGAAACTGGCAGTTGCTAGGAAGTGTTAACTGGTCACTAGAAAACACTGAAGTGCTAAGGCATGGCCCTATCCCAATCATGCAAACATTTAGGAGCATACCTTATGATCAGAGAGACTCTCAGCTGTAAAACTATCCTACAGCTCAGTGTCAAAACTAGGTCAGACATCTATTTCAAAAAGAAGACAAAAAGGGGAAGAAGAATACATTTACCTGGAAAAGAATTCCCCAACTGATACATTATGCAGGAATGAGACCAACCAGAGAGTTATAGGTTCAAGTTCCTATGTATTCCTTGCATAGGAATGAGGGATTGACACAAGTGATTTCTCTCTGCTTTCCTTTCCTAGGAAGTGAAATTATATGTCTGGATTGCAATTTTTGACCTCACCCCACTGATTCATTCCCTAGATGATGAGGATAGTGAGTCTAAGAATAGGCTAAAAATAGAGCTGTCACAAGTAGACAAGAAACATAATTCTCTCTGGATATTTCAGACAGTCATGTAAGCTGTTGATTATTATCTAATTAGAGAAAAAGATGGAAGCCAGAAAGTAGTCAGCCTAGATTATATGTTTGATGTGCTAAAATTATTCCTGAACTGAATTGCAGGTTTGTGTTCCACATCAAGACTTGGAGTACACTATTGAAGCCCAGATTCTGATTTTATAATCTCCTTGTAGCAGCTGCCACTCAGTCTTTCAAATCACACACATCTTTGATGTCAGGCTATTGTTCCATTAAGGTGCAGCTCACTGCTTCTTTCAACTCAATCTCTTTTAATCTTGCAAATCAAATAAAGCTCAGTAATGCAGATAATACGTCAAAAATGTCCTTACCTCATTGACATTCCCAGTGGAAGTCAACTTTTGAAATAATTTCTCAGCTAAGTTCAGGTATGTTCTGCAAACTGTGAAACATCATTGAGAAGTGCTTAGTGCACATCAATAAAAGGAAAAAGATAGCCAACAGGTATCGTAATAATAGTTAACTGCAGGGTTTTTCTGCAGTAGAATTTAGATGTGCATAAAAATAAAATCAGATTTCCTATGCATGCTATTATTGCTAAATACCACTTCTTTAGAAAAAAATAATATCAGATTGTACTTCTAGTGAAATATCAGTGGGTAGAATAATAATTGACTAAACCTGCTAGGAAAGTTTTGATACTACAAGTAAATGGCTGTTGCATATCTTTAAGCACTGTAGCCTATTATGAGATTTATCCTTGATGGTAAATATTTTTGTTGGCAGTTTGAAGAAAAAGCTGTCATCTTGATATAACATCGAATGCACATCTGAGGTGTCAGCAGTTTTTTCAAATGTACCTCTACAAAGCAAGATTTAGGTAGGAGGGACATAACAGCCTCTAACTCACATGGAGGCGTCTCAGCTTAGTGGGCCAGGAAGCAGGCAAACTCTTGGGAACTCTGCTGCTGAACGGTGCTGAAATGGGGCTCTGATTGTGTTTATGCTGTGAAATATTAATGGCATGTTTACATATTTAAAATGACATACTGAATATAGAGAGTGAATATATAAAATTTACATAGAAAGTGACAGAATATGTTCCTGATATAATTTTGTTTATCGATGGGCAAAAGGTAGGTTTGTCAGATTAAAGGCTTATAGCAACTAATCCTCGTGCAAAGTTAGTGTCAATTGAATAGAGATGTCTCAGGATCACAAACCCACAGAATCATTGAGGTTTCTGGAGGTCATTTGGCCCAACCCCCCTGATCAAGCAGGGCCAGCTAGAGCCTGATTTCCAGGGCTGTGTTCAGATGGCTTTTGAATATATCCAATAGTATAGACTCCACAACCTCACTGGGCAACCCGTGCCAGTGCTTGATCACCTTCAGAGTAAAAAGTGGTTTTTGATGTTCAGATGGAAAATGATCAGAGATGTGCTGGATTTTCTGTCCCAAGCTGTGCCTCTGCACAAGGCATGATGGTGTCAGAAGTCTCAGCTGAATCCTTACATTTCCTGGGTCACGATACCCAAGTTTTCATAGCCTTTATGGTCACAAGACTGCCCTTTCTCTTTGGGACTAAAATACATTTATGTTGCATTGTTTAAAAATTCAAAGATAACAGAAAGAAAATAGATTGTGACCTATAGAAGCTGGAGAAGGAAATGACTCAAGAAACCATTTAAGCCATATTCTTGATAGTATAGGGTTAATAACACAGTATATTCTTTAGTATTTAGTCCTGACTAATATGTTGCTGCATTCAGCATGCAGATTTCTGTCATTTACTCAAGGAAAGTAGTCAACAGCCTGCCCTGAATCACTGTTAGAAATCACCTCCTCGAGACTAGCTAGGATTTTCAAGGCATCAAACTAGTTACCTGTAAGCCTTATACCCTAAAACTCATTTTAGAAATCTTTTAGAAATTTTTTGTTTTCTTTATTTAACTGAACACTTTCCACACAGCTCTTGTTATATGTGCTGATCTTGCTCTTAGCTCCTTTGGGTTCATCAAAACTACTGGCCAGTAAAAGCACACTCTGATGAACCACTGGCAACAACTGATGGTACACTCGCCCTGGAAAATATATCTTTAAATTTCTCTCTATATATACACTTTTGGAAGGATGAAATAATATCCTCCTCTGGCAAAAAAAAAAAAAAAAATTGAAGGAGACTTGGTGTTTTTATTTCATTCAGTTATTGTACAAAATCAGCTTGAAATGATAAATATACACTCAGTGTCCAGTGATCCATCATCCAGTAGCACATGCTGCAGTAAAATATATTTCTAAGAGGGACACAGAAGAACAAAAGCAGGAGTGAAGGGAGGCTTAGCTCAGTGGTAGTAAATCACTCTTAAGTTGTCTCTGGTGGTGTTGCAGATCTGGAGGTGTAGATATAAATGTGTTCTGTGAAATCTTTTCCTTTGATTTGCCATACAGAAAATTCAACCATACTATTTGTTATATTTGTGCTCTGAGGCCATGCAGGTATGTTAACATGTACTACTTCAGATACAATTAATGAATACAGATACAGTTGCTACAAAAGCAGTCTTTTGATTTTGTACCACATCTCTTTTTAGAAGTCAGAGTAATTCTGTAAAAAAGTCAAGTTTTTAATTTTAGATGGACCTAGAGACAGAAAATCAGAATTTTAGCCACTGTCCACTCCTTTCCTACCTGATACTGTGGATTTATCATAAAAGTGAAATATAAACTGGCCATAGACTATAAATTAGGTAGAGCAGCACTAATCTTACCAGGGAGCAGAGAGCATCTCCCACCACATGCTATGGTTGTCTCCAGATTTGTTTTATAAAATGGTGGGAGGGTGAAACTCTGAAGAATTTGTCAGAAGTCTCATTTGGGAATCTGAAAGTACTGACAAACATGAGAATCCTTAGACTGCTGTAAGCTTTCTCAAATGGTAGTTCCAGTCAAAAATAACCACAAACCTCAGAAATCCTTTGAAGCTGTGGGAATGTCAAAACTGTGGACCATAATTGTGAGACATGTTCATAAGTCTTATATTTTTTTTTGTATGTGTGCACAGATTATGTAATTTATGAATTTATGACATTTTGGATTAACATATGCTTGAAAATAATAGGATTGAAAAATCACTATTGAAGCATTTGAGCTCAGAAAGAGTTATTAAACAGCCTAGAAAACATACATGAGGAACTTATGACCAGTTGGACTGGCCCTAGTGGACCATGGTGCGTGTTGGTATACTGTATGTTGGCATAGTTCCAGCTTTCATTTAAAAATATTTTTATTTATTCTTTTTTTCTTAACTGCTTTTAGATCTCAATTATTAATTTTGTTCCATTTAGCTTTGAAAATCATCATTGTACTTTCCTTTTGGTTACAATAATAAGGCTTTTTTTTTGCTCTCATGCCATTATTAATAACTAACTGACTCAGACAAAAAACATCCCTTCCCAAAACTAAAAATGAATCCTGCAGAAAAACAGCACTTAAAATTGTAAATATGTTTCTAAAAAGTTCCTCTGCTAACAAGAGAGCAGGCTTGTGTGAAAAACGATGTACTGCCCATACAGGAAGAATAATAAATATTTTTTAATACATCTGTTAAAATACTGCAAGAAATTGCTGTTTTCCAATTACTGCTTTTGTTTTGGCTGTGCTAGGTTCTCCTTTATATACACTTTCTACAATAAAGAAATTGAACTGAATTGTTATGGTAAATATTGCAGAACTGAATTGTTATGGTAAATATTGCAGAAGTAGAATTTGAATGTATATGAATTGGCATATAATTAATTTATGGTTATGAATTTTTAGAATAAAAAGAATTTATATGTGCCCAGTCACAAATGAGAAATTTGTTTACGATTTTGAATATATCAGATTTCATATCAAAACAATAAAAAAGATGTTATTTAAGTAAGTGTACAAAATCTGGACAGTAGACATTTTTAAGTAGAATGAGGGTTAAGTTTGTTCAAATACATTATTCAGAACTTTTTTTCCTTTTCTGATAATCAGTCAGTGCTTAAAGATTAGAAGAAAGATTAGTGAAATCAGAAAGCAGTCTTGGAACTCAGGAGCATTAGATCTTCAGACTTTTACAGATCAGCAACCTGATCTGTAAAAGTCTGAAGAGCTTTCTAGCAAATTTCTGATCTACTGCCTTGATTAAAAGTGAAGTCCTAAAGTTAAAAAAAAAAAGGCCAAGCAAAATAGAAATAACAATTTTAAGTATTGCAAATGAAGCTTGGCTATATAGAAATGTTGAAGGCTTTTCCCATCCTGATAAGGAATACCAATGAACATGCAAAGATGGAGTATTCTTTGAGGACCATTTTAATAGTTATTACACTTACATCAATACAGAGACACAGATATTACAAATGAGGATAGTGGCTGGGGATATTTTTTTTCTACCTAAAACAAAGAAGAATTTATCTTCATTTCTGCATGATATCATCAAGGGTACAGCATTGCATCGTTGGAATTTAATTAGGTAAATTTATGTTGAAAGTAAATACTAGAACACTGTAGAAAGTAGTTAATTATGGGCAACAATAATCTTTCATGCTTATTGTGTGCTTATAAAGTCAGACTTGTAGTATAACTAAGTGTGGAAAGAGTGACAACTCTGTAAGTAGACTAGAAATATCCCATGATGTTTTCCATGGATTTCTTTTCAGTTTTTGTGAATCTTGGGATTTCTGATACGCATTGGAAAAAGAATGGTAAGAAAATAATTGCTTGGTTGTATCTAATACTGCTGACATTACTGTTGTAATGTTTGTGGATAGAGGTGATATTCTATTAATGAAATTGAAGAGGTATAATTTTTTTAAAGAATATTTAGGATTATTGCTAAATAATTACTTGGAACACTCAGAATATTAAAGACAACAATTCTTACCTGAGTTTGTGTAGTATCTGGCATAGTGATGAACACTGGGGTTTCCAGGTGCACTGTTGGAAAGCCAACAATTAATAACATGTCAGCTATGAAAAACATTCAAAGAAAATGAGTTTTGGTATGAGCAGGTGCAACGGCTATGACTTCCATGCAAATTTGTCCAATTATATCAAAGGTTATTAATGATTTTCTATTCCAGTTTTGCTTCAGTTTAATCAGTTAAGCTTTTACTGAGTAGATTTCTGTAATTTTCAACCAGGATTTTTTCATCCTGTGTATCAGTTTTCACAGATGCTGATTTCCCTAGAGGATATTTTGTTGAGGGGTCTATTTAGTAAAGTTCATGTTGCAGTTTCTGGGAAAATAAACTGTATTCTGTCTTGTGTACTTTATAAATTTTACTTAGGAGATCTTCAGGCACTGTGATTGACTTTATGGAAAAGGATGCTGGTCCTTTTAGTGCACACTGAGGACAAAGAAGCAGCTCAGAAGAGAGCTGGAGATATTGGAGGGATCAGTTTTTTCTGCCCTCAACACCAATGTGCTTTCATAATCCCTTTGTGCAATTGGCTGCTGGAGGATTGTGCCCAACACACAAAGCCCGGCTCTGAGAACATGATGTTACTTCATACAGTTCAACTCTTTTTGATACATATACCTCTGGGGAGTGAATATTGCTATTTCAAGAGCTAGTATTTCAAGGAGGCCACACAAAAGTTGCTTTCAGTTGAGATACTGTAATTCATAAGCAAGAGATTTCAAGGCCAGAAAGAGCTGTTATGGCCATTGTAGTCTATGCCACACCAGACAGACAATTTTGCCTGGTATTCTTTCCAAGTTGAAGGAGTGTGTTGAAGTACAGCACATGTTTTAGGAGCATGTCCAATCTTAAGTTCAAGATTTCTAATCTTTACAGATTCTTTACAGAATTGCTTCTACCCACTGGGTCGGGTCTTTTGTTTCACCCAACAATGATCACTACATCTGTGCTTTTCAGAACATATCTCCATCTTTAAAATGTATTTTCTTAGGCAAATGTCATGTCATATAGAAACAGGAGTAGGGGGCGTGGAATGGTCTGGCTTTTGTTTAGTTTGTCTAGGAGGCTTTACTGAGACCCATTAATTATGTAGGTAGTGACTGTCATCCTAATGAGCTAACTTTACGAAGTCTCAGTAAGTTTCTACATAAACCTAGGGAATTCCAAATATTCCCAGCCTTTCTTTCATTGGTGGTTATCAAACAGCATTGGCTAGCTCTGACTTTGCTTCCATTTTGAATATCAATTAAATGGGACATGCAAATACCTCCAGTGCTTCTCCTAGGTTTTGATGAACAAAACTTGTTTCATTAAAGAAAAAATATCTGGAGAATTTTATGATAATCAATATATAGATTATAAAGTGTTCTCTTAGTAACTGGTGAAGAATATTTTATGAATCAGATTACCTACCTGGAGTTTATGTGAGAAGGTTTAACTGACAGTGATTTGCTCACAGTGTCTCCTCTTATTTATACAAGAAAAAACTTGAGTGTAGAGGGTCATTTCACTGTAACCTCTGTAATTGTTGAGATTTTAAGTAGCTGGCAGCAGGGCCTGCAGGTGAGTATCCAAAAGACATATTTTGCAGCAGCATTGAGCTGTAATGGATAGCAGAAAATTTAATATTATTAGTGTGATGAAAGTTGTATGTAGAGACTTGAATAAACTCAAATCTCTCCTAGGGAAAAAAAAATACAGAATTTGAAATACGGAATGTTTCATACATTTTCACAAGATCTCTGAGGTCAAATTAAAGACACTGTGATTCATATCTCATCTGAACTTCATACCACTGTGGATTTACTTCTTACAGTAGTCCAGTGCTTTGGAGTATTCAGGAACTTGCATTATGTGATCAAGATCATTATTTTTGTCTTATTTTAGGTTCAATGGATTTTGGAATTATGATCTGTTTAAGGATTCCAGTTAATTTTTTTAGCTTTAACTTATTTTGTGATAAATTGCAGCTCTGGTTACAATGAATATAACTGGTCTTCGCTAGATTAAAACTGTTGCCACTCACAGATGTAGGCTAGTGTAATACACATTTGATACTATAATGATGTGGAATCTTGCATTTCATTGTTATATTTAAGTTTATTAGAAGTCTCAACTATAAGTCTGCAATGTTATGTATTTAAGCAGAAAACTTACACTGCAGAAAATGATATTTTGTCATTTTTTACAAAGGCAAGATAGACAGTTGGTGCTAGAAAGAAGGAGTACCTCCCCTGAGAGAATTCTGTTTTTGCAAACTTCTTACATGTCCTGGATTCAAACTTTCCTTCCTTATGCATTTCTGAAATTTTGGCTCAGCATTCATCAAATAAAATTCTCACAGGAATGGAATTAAAAGTTACAAGGAACTCATTTGATGTTTTAAAACTGATTTTTCTGCCTCATTAAAATAGGTTTGCCCCAAGCAATTAAAATAGAATAAATTACATTTCAATATAATTCTCAATTCTAAGGTTTTTTTCCTTCAGCTAAAGTATTTTCTTGTCCAAATCATCATTATTATATTTTTAAGGAGTTTCTATACCAAATAAAGACTTCAGATTTGGCTTATTCTTAAGTATGCAAACTTGACAAGAGGTTCTAATCTTTCCACAAAAGCAATTGTTACATTTAATGTATTCAGAATAATGATGAGATGCTGAAGCAGGGAGTTGTGAAGGGGAGAACCTACCGTGGGTCCTCCTGAATCTAGCAGACATCTCTGAAGACCACAGTAGTTCTCTGCTGCAGTGAATTCCATGGTACTGTGTGGCCTCTACATTTTAGTGGGAAAAATACTTGGCTGACAAAACAAATATACCTGATGCCTTACTGATTGGGAAAATAAATTGATGTTGGAAATTTCTGACCACTCTATGAGGTAGTCATGTCAACTCACAGGGACAGGTCCCTCGTTTTTTGTCATGTTCTTTGCCTGGGCTGTAGAATTGTGTTAATTATGACACCCTGCTTACAATCCAAAGTAAGTACAGGGAGAGTAAAGTTCTTGTCAGTATTTTTTCAGGTTAAACTATAGGCTGCTGGGTAAGTCTTTAACATAAGACAAATGCAATTAAACTGTGTGTTTAATTAAACTGTGTGCAGAACTCTTCAATCAGCTTTCTAATGGACTAGTGACAGTAAGTCTTTAGGAGGCAGGATATTATTCAACAGTTAGGGCGTAAGCACAGAGAGGCAAGAGCGGAAAGATGCAGAGTGGTATAGCATTTTCCTCCAAAATAGCAGTGCTAAGGTTGGTATGGACTCTTGCCCTTGTCCTGCCATTTGTTGTCCTTCACAGGCCTTTCTCGTCTGTCTTGTCCTGGTTCACCTCAGAGCTGGCTAGTGCCTTTTTTGAGATACAGCTCAACACTTACAATAATAAATATTGACCTTTTGTGTCAATGGCTACATTTACAAGTTATTTCAAGAGGCAAGGGATTTCTTCCTCGTGCTACAAGTAAAATTTTCTAGTCTTGATTTAAAGATTTGCTGATAGATAATTTACTGTGTTTCTCAAAAGTATCAATAATTAATTTACCTTAAAATATTTTTTTTTAAATCTCAGTGCCCTATTTTAAGAAAGTTTTCTTCTTCTAACTCTAGTCATTGTACTGTGTTTCCTTCTGTAGTTTGAAGTGTTCTTTTCTGCCTACATTTGGAGTTCTGTCACTGCTTCAATTTCTTTTACAAAATGAATTTACTGAGCTCCTTAAATTGCTTATTCTCTGAACCCACTCTCATTTCTCAATATTCATTTTTACAGTAAATAAATAAGAACTAGACAGAGTGGAATCTGTCTGGTAATATTGAATATCTTTGGGTTGAAATTTGATGTAGTTGCTTGAAGTTCAGCAAGGTTGTATAGTATTACTTCTCTCCTTCCAAGGAGATTGTATGAGTAGCCTTGATCAAATTTGTCTTTATGTAGAAGAAGTAAGAACTATAAAATCCTCACCAAGACAAAGTATCTTTCCCCATTTAAACCCATAGCAAAATGTAAGTCTGTTATCTTTTTCGCTCCAAGCCTAATACATTTACAATATAGCCCAGGCATGAGAAAGGATGAAATATTTCTCTATGAGATTTGGCTAAACATAGCGCAAGGATCTGATTTTAAAAAATGGATGTTTCTCTGAAAATAAGCTTTTGAGTTGCTTTCCTAAACTCTGACAAGTGCATTTTAATCACCTGTAGAGCCTCAAGATTAATGAAAATTGAATTACTTGAATGGGTATTGCAAACAGGAAAATAAAAGTAAAGAGATTATTTAAGAGATATTATAATCTTTTAAGTATCCAAGTGCAGTCCGTATGTATTCACCACAATTAGAAACTTTACTAAGCACCAACGTTTAGTTGCTGTATTTGCACATGTAACTGTAGCTGGTGTAATCAGTCTATAAGTATTCTGCAGCACTTTGCTTTTGATTTCTTTCTAAGTATTCAGTATATATGATTTCAAAATACCTGAGAATGTTTTGTTTTGAATAGCCATCATTATTACAATGATAAAAGACACATGTATTCTATTAAGATTTTAAAAGATAATGCCAGATAACATACAAAACCAGCTTACTGTGCGAAAATGAAAAATACATTCAACGCCAGGTTGGATGAGGCTCTGAACATCATGATCTAGTCGAAGATGTCCCTGCTCCTTGCAGGGGGGTTGGACTACATGACCTTTGAAGGTCCCTTCCAACCCTAACCATTCTATGATTCTATGATTCTATGATTCTATGATTCTATGTATGGTAACAATACATTATAGCATGTTATTAGCCAACAATTAAAAACATAGATATTACAATAATTAATAATAAAATATTTTACTTAAGTCATATAGCCACTGAAAAATAAATTATTCAGAAAATTATAATATTTCTAGGGAATGTCCCCTTTAAGTTATGTATCTCAATTCAAGTTTAGACTATTCAAAACATAATTACCTCATACATTTATCTTACATATTCACTGAATAACAATTTTGCCTATAAATGCCAGCTTTACTCCTTGCTTTGTTGTGAAACTAAATAAAGGTCTGAAAGTATTTGATATCTGCAAATAAAAGGCACTACCAATATAAAATACTCTAATAGCACATTTACTATTTAGTATTTTCAGTTCAAAGACCCTCAGATATTAGGTGCAGGTAACTATAATGATCTCACATCCAAGATTAAACTTCTTAAAGTATTATTTGAGGTTTTGAGTTCATCTTATATGTAGATGATGCAGAAGGCTGCTTTTATGAATACTACCCTACTTCCCCCCACCCCATACTTATCTAGTGTGGTTTGTTTCTTTTGTGTTCTGCAATACCACATTTTAAAAAATTTTTTTTATCTTCATCAATGAAGACCTTTTAGTTATTGCGATCTTAGTGAACGGTTCTGAAAATATGCTTGTCTTTGTGCGTAGCTAACTGACCTTCAGCAAGGCCCTGCTTCAGCAAAGGCCATGCTTAATTATAAGCACATGATTACTTTTGTGAAATGCACAATGAACAATGTGCTTTGCTTAACTTTTAAGATGGTTCTCCAAGTCTTTTTTCCTAGAGGATTGTCTAATGACTAAATTAAAAACTAGCAAATTCAGTTGTTAAACAAAACAGTTGAACACTCTATTTCTAGCACGTAGTATTATGGCAGTCAGTACTGACATCCAGGATCACTTCTCCTTTACTGAACAGTGCAGAGAAAGTGAGTTTTACCTTCCAGTACCAGAGGCCAGTGGAAGCTGATATTGCTGCCAAAAGAAGCAGTGTTGCCCTTTTGTCTCCTATGGATGGTTTCTTTTTAGTACAAGTGTCTGGATGTACAATCCAGCTGGTCACCTACCAAATTACCTCTAACATCAGCTTACAATGTCTCTCATTTTCCAAGAAGATCTTGTTACAAAGCTGTATAAAACCACATCACCTTGAGCATTTCAAAGAAGACCTCCATCACAGCAGGTGCTCTGACATCAAAGTAACAGCCTTTCTGGGAGAACAGTGAAAGTTTATTCCTTATTATTCTCATCTGTAGAATCTTATCTGTATGTGCATTTCTGCCTTTTTTAATTCTTTTTCCTCCTTGTCTGCCTTTTTGTTTTAGCTACAAGTTCTGATGCTCAAAGATGAAAAGAGAAAGGTCAGGGAAATGTCTTATGTAAGGCAATATCTTGTACCGTTTAGCAACTTTCCAGGAAATTAAAAATGTGAGGGAAACTTTTATCTATTTCTATTAGAGTTTCTAGTGCAAAAAGTCATACCTGTCTGGACCGAATGTCTCTTTGGCTACTTTTTTTTTTTTCTTTTACGAATGCTCACACACTTTTTTTAATGGCTGTGTGGAGCTGCATTACTATATAGGTATAATTAATCATAAAAATGCTTAAGGAATAATGAGAATTCTTTCCTGAACTCACAAGCTGGAAAAAGTATATGAAATGTATTAGGCAATATGAATTATGTTTTAGAAAGGGAAATTGAAAAGGTAGTGCTTCCCAAAGCAAACAGACAGTTCAGATGAATGTTTTTCATTAAGAAGGCTTCAATTTTGCCATGTATGATACTTTGCCTGTATCCAAAATTAGCATTTTCTATTTTATAAACACTTCTAATTACATTATTGCTGAGAAAGGATTTGTTCAGCATCTCTCAGGTTTCAAGTGGATTTGTTTTAAATCCAAAATTTAATTACAAATTATGTTGGTATGTGTTGAATCTTTCCTGTACCTATCAATTAAATGGAAAACCTACTGCAATAATAATTATGTAGTAATGGCTTAAAAACCATTAAAGTTGAAATCTTAAACATCCCTGAGATCAACTGAACTTGCTCCTTATTTCACTTAAACCACTAATTTCTTTTGCTGTATATTTGTTTTATAACCAAATTTTAGGTTTCATTTGTCATTTGGTAGCTTCTGTTTCAACTGTGCAATTAAATAGTCCCAGTACAAGGCAGGCTTGAAATAACTAACTCTTCAGGGTACCTGAAAATAACCTTAAGGCTAAAACTTAATATTATGAGTAAGTTGTGTGACAAAATAGACACTCTTCCTGTGCAAATGCATAATGGAGAAGGCTTTTATAGATACAAGGCCAATAAACCTATATAGTTCTGTCTTCCAAGCCCTCAAGGCCCTTTTTCTGACTCCACACCAAAGCTGCTGCATAGGAGGTGCTTTCCTACATTCATAAGGTAAAAGGGCTGCACGGAACCCTGCACACTCATGTCTCTGCCACTCTGTCCTAGAATGGAAGAACCACTAGGCTGCAGCTGGTAGATTTGTTTCTCTCTTCTAGGTGGTAAAAGTTGCGAAGAATTGTTGAGAAATCAACTTTTTGTGAGATTGTATCCATACAAACCACTGGCTTTCAAGCAAGTGGAATCTCTGCTATCTGAACTTGGGAGGAAGAGATAAGTCACTGCCTCAGATTAATTTTAAACCTAGAGCTTTAGGGCTAAGTTGTTCAGGATTGAGACCATTTGCCCCATGGAAAGAGATCTGGGGGTCTGGGTTGACTGTAACCTTATTTTGAGTGAAAAAGGTGCCCTGTCAGACAAAAAGACTTGAGCACAGCATAACTAGCCTGTCAAGCTGATTGTCCCACTCTACAGTGCATTGGTGCAACCCCACCTCAAGTACTGTGTGCAGCTTTGGGTACCTCAATATAAGGACATCAAACTATTAGAGTGTGTCCAGAGGAGGGCAACCAACATGGTGAAAAGTCTTGAGGGCAAGACTTGCGAGGAGCGGCTGAGGTCACTTGGTTTATTCAGCTTGGAGAAGAGAAGGCTGAGGGGCGACCTCATCACAGTCTACAACTTCCTCAAGGGGGCTAGCAGAGGCAGAGGTGCTGACCTCCTCTGTCTGGTGACCACTGATAGGACATAAGGAAATGGAATGGAGCTGTGTCAGGGGAAGTTCAGATTGGACATTAGGAAAAGGTTCTTTACTGAGAGGGTGGTTGGTGATTGTAATAGGCTCCCCAGAAAAGTGGTCACAGCATCAAGCCTGTCAAGAGTTCAAGGAGCATCAATGCTCACATGGTTTAGTAGTCCTGTGAGGAGCAGGGAATTGGACTCAATAATTTTTATGGGTGCCTTCCAACTTGAGATATTCTATGATTCTGACAAATTTTGCTGATTTACTGATGATGGTTGGTGGCTGAGACATGGATGTAGACACTCCTTAGTAAATGGCATTCAGAAAAGACAAGATAATCAAGGTTACCACATTTTGGTTTTTAGTTTCACCTGTGAGACTGCACCTGAAATCTCCAATATATTTTTTTTTCTTTTCTATTTTTAATGGAAGCCTATATCATCTATAAATTCCTCCTGAGAATCAAAATTATACTAAAACCAAAGAATGATATATGGAAACCTAGTATGATAAAGATATGGCAAACAAATCTGTCACCCAAAATTTCTTCTGAAAAGTCTTGTGTACACTGTGTAGGAAATGTTCTCCTTGTTGAGAAAATAGAAAGTAAGCTAAACCTCAAATTAGTGCACATCTTACTGTTGCTATGCTGTTTTCTCATTGACTTGGGTCCTTACACACATGGCTGTAGCTGAGCTATAGAGAAGAAACAGAGAAATGTGTTGAATTCACAGTAAATGCCACCAAATAGTTTGAAATTCATGATGCTTATTATTGATGCATGGTGAATAGGTACACGATCTGAAGACTGACGCAAGTATCATTGATAATGTACAATTGTAGAGTGGGTCAAGGCAGGCTGAGTTGAGTGGACAGTGTTAGATATCGGTGAGGGGAACAGGCTATGTGGAGATTCAGTGTGACCAAACCATATGCGATAGAGGCAAGATTGCTTTCCTTTAGAAGTATTGCTCTATTTGACTCATATCGTCAAATTTGGGGCTATTTCCTCTGGAGTAACAATGTAATACCTTGGAAATACAGGTTTCACATGTGGAGCTCAGTCTTATATTTTCTGCCATAGAAGACAGGCGCTACAGGCCTTACATGTACTTTTTCTCTCATCTTTCAGACTTACCCGAGATTATTGTCATGCACAAGAACAATAACAGAAAAAGAAACTTGCCATTGCAGGATGAAATTACATTTTTCAAAAATAAATTGCATATGTATAATTTGCAAAAGAAACCGAGAATCGACACTGCCTGAAGTGTGAATAAAAATCCTTAGTACTCTAATCAGCATAGTCACTGAAATTTTATTAAGCTTTGGTTGCTGCTTGTCACATTTGGCTTCAAGGAAAAATACATATGTGAGCTTGTCACTTCTGTTTGTCCAGAGCTCCTGGTTTTTTTTTGCTCTGCTTTTTCTTTATGTCAAGGCTGTATATATCCTTACACTATTCTCTATTTTCTTTTTTGAAACTTTCCTCTTAAATCACAATATAAAAGAACCCATTTAGTGCCTACCACTGTTTCACACCGAATAACAGGAAAATACTAATGGCTGAATCTCAAAAAGTCTACAATAGGAGGCCTTTTGAAATCTAACCTCTGCATTTTCATTCCAGCCAGAGATGATGAAAAAAGATTGCCTCTCTTAATAATCTGAAAGAAAAAGGAGAGGTAGGAGGTTTTCAGACCATAAATGACAGAGCACTTCTGCAGTGATTCAAAATACTTCGTCTATAGAGGATTTTCAGTAGGTAAAAGCAGAAGGCCAAACTTGGACTTGTGTATTTAATAGGCAGAATTCATAAAAACTGTCATTTAAGTGAATGCTGGTAATAATGATGCTTGTGAAAGAGAAAAGGACGGTAAAAAGATCCATCTTGAAATCTGTTTTAAAGGATATAATGAGCTGAAGGATACAAAGTCTTTAGAAAATACAAACCCAGAAAATGAGATTATTTTGTTATTATTTTTAAATTATTTACCCCTTGCTTCGTAATATAAGCTGGGATACTAGAATATTTGAACACTAACCCTACGTAACATACTGATGGCTTTCCTCCAGAAATTCAAAGGTATGTTTTGTGTTTTAAAATTTGCTTGATTTTGCAGGCTGCAATTTGTTCTGTAATAACTTCCTCCGTTTATTAATTTTTTTCCACTTTAAATAGAAAATATGGCAATAAGTCAGTTGTTTTGTTGATAGTGATTTCTGGAAGATGGGATATGGCTTCAGTAATCATGATCTTTTTGACCGGCAGAATTAGTAAGAGATGAAAAATAATAAAATATTTATCAAGGGGAAACAACTGCATGTGATTAGTAATTATACTTTCTTGGATTATGGAAAATTGTAATTACAAAAGAAAAAGAAAAGAAAAAAAAACCTTCACTGGTTTATAACAGCAAATGATCTTATCCAGAGTTTCTAGCTTGATAATTTAATATTCGATGAGTAAAGTTTTGTTAAAATGTTAAAGCAAAGACAATATACTTTTTTTTTTTTCTACAGACATGTAGCTAGTGTGTACTTCTTGAATGCTGGCCAGATATATTTAATGTTAGGCAGTAATTTTCTTATTAGAAAGATATATTTTAAAACAAATTTATTGAAGATATTCACATCTGTCAAGCCATAAAGACTTGTATTCCTGATGAATCTTGTGTTGCTATTCCAGACCTTGTTGCTCATTAGTTCCTTTTCCAAGCAATCCTTTGCAAGCAAATGATTGTGCAAAACTCAAAATCAGGTAAATAGCAAAAAGCATCACTGAGATGAGCTGTTCTGTTTTCAGTAGTCCTGCTTATGTTTCCTGGCACAAATATTTTTCTCTTCTCAGTTACAAAAATTATCAAGAACAGACACTACATTCAAAAGCTTTCTTCAGCTACAATAAAGTCTCATTGTGCAGCAAATTTTCATGTCTTATCTCCCTAGATCAAGATCCATTTTTGCCTTCTGCCTAATACTGTTATATGGCTCTTCATCATTGTCTCTGGGTAGAACAACCTGTCAGTCAGCTGAAAGTGCCCATTGCATTGATAATAGTATTCTGATTTATGATCCTTGCAGTGTGAGTAGTCACCTTTGAAAGGAAATGAAGGCAGAGCTTTTCATTTGAAAGTACATTTAGTAGTATTTATTTTCAATGTATTATAGTTTTAAAACACACGTGTCAGTGTTTTCATGAGTTAGGCATTGGTTTACATGATTCCAATGGCTTTTAAAAAAAGTTAAACAGATTCTTAATATCACTGGAATGAACAGCAGGCTAAGAAAAGCGTGGCTATACAGCTGCAACACCTTGTCTCTCAATGTAACTTTAGACTTGATTCATAATACAGTTGATCCCACAGAGACAATGAAACTTTCATTTTCAGTATAAATGTGCCTAACCAGTGGTAGGCAAGTGTTAGTGGTGCGAATCATATTGAGCTTAAACTTATAATCTCTCTGAACCTATCCCTGAAAAATCATCTGGATATTTGTAGGGAATATCTTAGAAATTTTAGAAGACTTATTCAGTCATTAAATCCTCATCACATGCACACATTTAATAGGAATTTTTGTGTTGCTAATCTCAGCTCGACAGACTTAGTCCTTCCCTTGTTGCCACTATAATTTATGTGTAAACATAATTTGACAGCCTTAGTCTAATACTGCACTCTGTCCTCTAAGGAAGTTTAATACCTCTGCTCTGAATACTCATAACATTTATCACCTGAACAATAGATGTATATGACCCTGTTCAATTACCCTCCAAAGCGTGCATGGAGTTGCTTCAGTACAAGCAGGTTCCCAACATTATATTTCAGTGCTGGTTTGCAGCTGTTGACTTGCAGATAGGGTGCTGTTGCTCTTATAAAATTGGGTTAATTCTTCAAAGAATTTGTGATTTCAGTGGGTTTTCTTATCTTTCTTTCTGATGATATGCTAGCAACAATAAGTGAAAGATGAGTGTATACCAATTGACATGCTTTTTCAAGTGTAGAAAGCCAATATAAATGTTTTATATCTCTCAGAAAGTGCAGCTAAGATGTGTCCCAAGACACACAGCAAGGTATTTCTGACTACCAGACGGGCGTTACGTATTCTTTGCCAGTTCCTGACTCTTCTGTTGTGGCAGGTTATCCTTGGCTAGCAGTTGAATGCCCATCCAGCTGCTCACTCACTTGTTCTCCCTCTTCAGTGGGAGAGGGGAAGCATACAGGATGAAAAATCTTGCGGGCTGAGGTAAAGATGAGGAGATCAACTACCCGTTACTATCATGGGCAAAACAGACTTGATTTCAGGAAAATTAAGCTTTATCAGTGATTAAAATAGATTTGGATTTTGAGAAACAAAAAGACAAATACAAACCAGAACCTTTCCTTCCCTCTCTGCCCAGCTGAACTCGGACTCCTCTGCCCCGAGCCCAAGCGGCACAGGGAGGATGGGGCTGGTTAGTGTCAGTCCACAGCAGTTCCTGGCTGCTGCCCCTTCCTTCAGACACTGTTACCCTGCTCCAGCGTGGACTCTTTATGCACTGCAGGGTGAATACCTGCCCCAGCTCTTTCTGTACCTCCTCCTTTTCTGACCTTGCTGGTTTTTTTTCACTCCTTTTGTTCCCTTCTCCTCCCTCTGTGACAGGTTTTTAGCCTTTTCTTAAATACACTTTCCCAGAGGTGCCGCCATCTTGGCTGCTGAGCTGGGCTGTGCTGCCCTGCGGTGGGTCAGTTGGAGCCGGCTGGAACCAGCTGTGTCTGGCATGGGGCAGCCCCCGCCTCTATGCACAGAGGCTGCCCCTGCAACCCCCCACTGCCAGCATCTGCCCACCTGCATCAAATAGAGTTGTCATTGATAAATAGTGATGATCGTAAGGATTGTAATGGTTTAACTGTGAAGGGAATACTGACACCTGGGATGTATAGCAGCTCCAGATTGACTTTGGTCAGTGCTGCCCTGTTAATGCAGTCTAAGGACAACTCTCGTGTCTGGTCACTTGTACAGTGCAGGGTGGCTGGCTGCCCCTGCTCACAGGGTCTGTCTCCTACAGCCAGAGGCCTGCATGGTCACATCCCATTGGTTCCAAAAAGCAGCAGCTTCTGCTCTAGCTGAACGAACTTCATGTGATTCTTTTGGGAGACTGTTGGGTTATCTGCGTTGCTGGCAAAGTCTTGTAACCACCGGAAGTTTCTAGAAAGGGAATCTGATTGGGAAGTTTCCATGTATTGTCCTTTTCCTGTGTGCTTTCCCTAAGCAGTTGTTATTGACTGGCTTTGGAGACAAGATGCTGAGTTTGATGTACCTTTAGTCTGAATCAGTATGGCCGAATGCTCAAGTATACTTTTTATGATTTGTTACCTCTCTCAGCTTTCTTATATGTATTCAAAGGGACGAGAGGAACACAGCTCTGTGATAAATAGCTTGAGAAGTATCAGGAGACTTCTGGAGCATTCACATCTATATGTAACACTATGTTGAGTAAATATTTTTCTCTGTGGAATGTTGGATGTAAAGCTACTGAGTGTTGCTAAGCCTGGAGGAGCTGTTAAAAAAACGTATAACGTAGAACTACTGGCAATGCTGGAGTGGTCAAGAAGCTTACACAGAGCATAGTGATTTTTTTAAGCATTGCTAAATCATCTTCCATGTGTTACTAAGCTGACACATGGTATTTCAGTCGAATTGCTGGAGGGATATGGTACTACACAGGAACAGGTGGGAGGAACCTAGCCCACCCTAGGATGAAATATGCTTCCTCCACATTAAGCCAGATATCCCACTTGTCCAAGCCTGTATTCTACCTCTCTGGGCTCCATTTGCTATAGCCTGGAGCTGGAGACAGTATGTGCTTGGGAGGGAGTGTGAACAGTGAGGTGTGCCACACAGATGTCATACCGAATGGCTTTTTGAAAGGAGAAGGTAATCAAACTTCATGCAGGCTTCTCATTTTGTTGTAAGTCCTTCTGTAGATCTATATACAGTAACAATATAATACAGAAGTCTGTAATAGAGAACATGATATAGTTGAGATAGGATAGGATAGGAACAGAGCAGTAGTTTAGTATGTAACAATAGGTGTTACAGGTAGTTTATGTCATCTTCACATTTGTCAGGCTAAACAGTAATCTGCTGATCCATCAAGAATTGTAAAATGAGTGGGACAGAGAGGACCTATCGGCTAACAAACATAATTTACAACTTCTTTAGGTTTAAGATATATGTTTACATTAATTATATCAAGTTTGTTGCTAATTAAAGTAAAAAATATTTTTTTTTTTTTTAAAAAACAGTAAACCAATGAAATAGTAACTGGTTTTCTGCCCATCAAACTGCGTTCGGGCAGAGATCCTACCACTTCTTAAAGACTGGTCATTAAACATAGCTAAGCTAGGTAAGATTTCTGCATTAAAAAGGCTTTCTTAATTTTTACATTTGTTTTTTTTTATTTCATTCTGTACCCACATTTTAATCACTGGCATATGGTTCATAGCACAGTAGTACATGAATTTGCCTTTTATCTCCATTCCTTTACTCTTTATGTGTTCATTATATTTCATGATTGATTTATTAAGCAATTTTGGAAAATCTAGTGTCTTTGGAGATGTTTTCTTCAACTTTTATGATTATTCTGCTAATATCTGGAGCAAGGCAACAGTGTTGCCCCATTGATTAGCTCAAATATGGAATAGATCCTGTCAGTATACTTTTAAATACACATACACACTAAAATATGTTCAATATGTAGGAGGAAAGAGAAACAGAATAAATGACAAAGAGATTGAGAGAAAGGGATCCTGCACGAGGAGAAGTATGGTTCATGGTTGAAAACAAAGTAAAAATTAAATCTGCCAACCATAGCTTTCCCTAAATCTAGCCTGTGGTGACTGTTCTTAAGATTTTAATTTTTATTTTAATAGTTGTCAGTAGTTTTTAGTGCAACATATTAAAGTTTCTTAAACAAATATTAAAAGGTGCTGAAGAGGAATGCTGTTGAAAAACACAGTTGGTTGGCAGACAAGAAGAACTTAGGAAGAATGATTTTAGGATTGTTCATGCCTTTTGGGAGGTAATCATTTAATGTAATATCATTTTTTCAAATTTCAAATTTCTACATTAATTAAAAGTTAAATATAGAACAATAAAGCATTGTTCAGTCTCTATGAAAGACGTGTATATTAGGCAGGTATAAGTACCTTCCAGTTCACTAATTCTTTCAGATAAATGATTTGAATAGGAAGCTTTGACCCTGTCTTCAATTGTAAATGCTCCTGGACCAATGCGTATCCTTCACAAAACTGAGAAGCAGGTAGAGGTCTGTTTGAAATCTACCCAAGTATATTTCCTTCAACTCATTTTCTTGCCTGACATCTTCAAAACAAAAATGTCATCAGTCTTTATGCCAGAGGAATAAGGAGATATTAGGGAATTTCATCATCTTCTGAGGGATCTAAAACAAGAGCCCAGTTGTCCTAAGCTAGTGAGAGCCTTAGGAGAGTCAAGAGAGATAGATATCAGGAGTAGATGATTTATACACCTTTAGACTTTTCCTTGCTTTTGGCTCAATCCTGAACCTAAATTAGGTGAAGTAAATATGAACTAAAGAAACCAGCTACCAGTTCACAAGAAGAGGGGAGCTACCTTCCCCTGTCTCTCTGGTCTCTGCAGCTGGAGCAGCAGATGGATTGTAACAAGAGCCAGGCACATCACTTTCATATTTACAGACATTTCCTGGATCCTGAGGATATTCTCTTTTCCTGAATTCAACAGTTGCTTTGAATTCTGAATTCAACTTTGCTGCTTTGCAGCTTTGCGGAAGACTCAAGTACAGTGAGACATTTCCTTTCCATAGTTTGGTATTTTTGCATCATGCTTACAAGCTCTAATGAGTTAGGTGTAAAAGTGAAACTAAAGAAGTAGCATACCAAGAACCAAAGATCACTAGCAGAGCTAAATCTCTTATCTGTAAAGGTCCTTTCAGCCAGGTCCTGGATTAAATAAACTCAGACTGAACAAAATATTTCTCAAGTTTCATTTACTTTGTATTTCAACTAATTTAATTTTTGATTTAGTTTGTCCATTAATGATAGTCTGAATGTGTGGCTGTTGCTCCGTCATTTCAAGGCCATGGCTTGCCGCTTTGTGTGGAGTATTGTAGAAGGCAGTTTAAACCAGAAGTCTGGACATGAAGCATTGCAGTACATAAGTACATGCATCTGCTGACAGCAAATGGCGAGATTACAGGCACAGTATTATCCAAAACTGTTGCAGGAACATTCATCAGTTTAACTCTTACTTATCTAAATGAATTGGAATTCAAGCTTAAGTTGTGGCACAAGAGAGAATTTTGCCAGTTATTTGTTTCAAGAAGCTGGAAAATTTTTGCTTCTCCTCTTATATAAAAAACAAACAAACAAAAGAAACCTCCTAAGACTAGAAAGAATTGCTGCATGGTGAAGGAAGGCACTATTCTATGTTTCTCTGCAGACTTCCGTGAGCCTGAGGTCTTTTTCTGTCTTCAGTTGTATAGAGGAAATCAGAAAGAAATTACCTCGGTAAGGCTCCATAGGCATGAAAACAACAACAGATTAGAATCACATTCTTTTTTTTTAAACTGTGTATTTTCTTTATAGCTTAAGGTCAGCAGGTACTAACTTTATCTGCACATCATGTGAGTCATTAACCACAGCTATTGTTGAATAAGCAATGACCAGTGCCTTTATACAATCAAGTGTGACATCTATCCGAAGAAGTACTTTATTCTGTCATTGTTGGTTTCACATAGTATCATGTCATTTCCCTTCAAAAACACAGTGGCAGATTTCAGATATAATATATCCACTTAGCACACTTGCTGCTGACTTTGCCATCGTCTGATTAAAATGACTGCTGAGTTTTCCTTTTAGTAATGACTTCTGATTGCAGTATCCTGCCACAAGCTGCACCAAATGAACATGAAAATGGTTGGCCAGCTTATCAGGTACCTTACAACTCTTGCTGATCTTGGTGTTGAAATCTCTGGGACAACGAGTGAAATTGAATTTTCTTCTATCCCATCTGGTAATCAGAAAAAAAAAAAAAGACTAGAAAAATACTGTAGCTTTTATCCAACAGTCAAGTATGTCTGTTTGGTTCAGTATGAAATATAAATCCCTTTTGTTCGTCTTGGACCTTTCAAATTATATTTCTGAACACTTAATTGCTTTCGTCTCCTTATTACTAGCGGCTGCACTTTGTATCCTTTTATTTTAGTGAATTATACCTCCTGCCAAGGAGGCAACTGTTTGCAGGAGATAAAGTGCAGGGGCACAAATGACTATGAGCTGAACTGAATCTCTTGTGTGTGAAATACTTCCTTTTTTTGTCCCTCTATTTTTAGATACTTTTAATATATTTTAAAGCAGGCAAAACATGCAAATAAAAATGGAAACAAACAAGCAAATGAACAAACCCCTGAAACATAGTTCTGATTCTGAGCTCTGCATTTTAAAAAGCCATTTCTTCTCCTAGGGTGAATAGAAGTTGTGTATTGCAATATTTACAAGAAGTGCTGCAGACTTATTTTAGTCTATGAATGATCACTCTTTCTTAGAGTTTATTTTCTGGCAGCATGATTTATAAGAAATGAATTTTGTGATTATTTTACTCTGGTATACTTGTACACTTCTCTGAAGTACCAAATGATCTTTCAGTTAGTCATAAAAATAAGTTCAGTGCTAAAGAGTGGAACATATATTTCTGGGCACAAACATTTTGTTTGTGTGCACAAATCTTTAGTTTTAGCTGTGAAACTGGATGGGGGGTTGTGTTAATTTTCATGTATTGGAGTGCAAGAAATTGTTAACTTTTTTCATTTCAAACATTTGCCTTTTTTTTTGTCTTCTATTTAAGTGTTGGCAGCCAAGATTTAATGTGAGATCGGTACTTTTTGGTATTGGGGAAAACCTGTACATTACATCTTTCTCATTAACCACAGCACATATAAAATGACAAAATAAATCAGATCCTTAGAGATTTTAAAGCATATAAGATATTTATCATTTGTTGCATGGAATGAATGCACTGATAGGATGTCTCCTCCAGTGAATGGGGTAGGGTGAAAGGGAAAGAAGGCTTGTAATGACTTCCTACTGTGTTCATTTAACTTTATGATGATTCCTCTCAGGAGACCATAATGAAAAGATAAGAGACTAATGATCTGTAAATTTAACAGAACCCAGATTGAACAATCGTTCAGTCTGACAAAATTAATTAACATTAAAACACATTTTCTTGAGATATTCTTCTCAATGAGTATGTACGGGTGTATGTGAGAAATCAAGCCCTAAGATAAGAATATTCCTTAACTTTTTCAGAAGTTCATTTTTAGATTGCAATTTTAACCTTCCATATCTGACTCGTTTCTGCTTTCGCAATCTAAATTTGATGTTTTTCATTTATATTCATGCTTTGTTTTTTGAAAGTACAGCTGTCACTGATCAGATTCATTACATAAAAATATTCACACTTCATGCTTGGTCTTTTCCCTGTGTGTACTATCACAACTACTTACTTAAGTGACAAAACTAACTTTTTTTTTTAATGATTCTTTTTATTGTGATTTTCTCTCTAGCAGCAACATAACCTAGATCTTGTATTTACTACATACCTAAACCAATCTGTAACTCAAACGTAGATCCTATAACAAGTCCCATCCCTGTACAGACAACTTCAGTCCATGTATGGAGCAGTTTTTAAGTCGAGTTGAATGGCCTTGTTAAGTCCTCTGTAAAATAATGTCCAAAGGTTAAATTTCCTTTCTCATAATGAGTTACTGACACATACCAGCATAGGTAGGCCAGCTGAAAGCACTAGAGTTGCATGATTAAGACTGAGCTTGACAAGTATGTATGTATTAGTCTACCCACAAATACAGGCTCACTCTACCTCAGTATGATACATGCATCTGCATAAAACCAGTGTAACTATTGTGAATATTTGCTAGATTATACCAACGCCTGTGTACAACAACACAACTTGTGGTTGCACAGCAAGTAACCATACTCATGTTGTCTTTAACTTATCTACTTCTGATAGTAACAAATTCCCAGGGGCTTGTGCTTGACGTTTGAGCATGTGCAAGCTAATTAATTCTTGTGGCTCATTCATACTTGCCTAACTGTATTCAAGGTCCTCTATATGCCCGTGCATGCTGAAGTCAGTTTTCTGATGGCACTACAAAATAGATCTATGTTCTTTTTCACTCATATTTCTGGTTGGTTTTTTTTTTTTGCATCCGTAGAAAAAGTATAATGAGTATTTTTACAAGTGATTGTGAAGGTTATGTATTATACATATGACAGATACAAATTTCACAGACAGGAATTGTGTAGCAATAGGGTTAAGTGGCTTACTCATGCTAAATTAATGAATCAATAGGATAGTTATACATATGTTATACAGTCCTCTGAAGTTTTTTTCTGTTGGGTGTGTTGTTTTTTTTTTCTGTATCTACTGGGCAGAAAGCACATGAAATTCTGGTTCTGTCCTTGCTTTGATGCCTTCTTTTGCTAAGTTTCTAAGAAGTAATTTCTATTAGAAAGAAGCAGTTCATTTTTGCTGTGTAAATTTATAGCATCTTATCAATATTTTGCTTATCCTCCCATCACTTTTTAATGTGATAGCACTCTGTATATATGCTGAAAACAGTGTTCTTCATAATCATCCCCTCTTCAGTAAAAGTCTTTAATTCTACATTGTCAAATTTTACCTTGATTACAAAGATACACATTTTCCATGCTGCTGATATAAAATAAATGCCATGTATTTTTATTTGCAGCTCTAGCCAAAGTGGTTGATATTAAGGAACCATTAAGGAAACCTGAATCCCAGATCATTATTCATTCAACAGTCAAAAAAAAAGCATCTCTGCGTTAGATGCTATTAGCACATTCAGAATGCCAGATATAATGATCCCATTAAAACAGACTTGATTAATAGTTTATAAAGACTGAATTTATGTTATTTTTGGAAATGCAGTTTATATTATCTGTTTGCATCACTGTTTTGGAAATAGCGGTTCAGTGAAGAATAGCCCAAAGGCCTTTCCTTGGCAGGTATGTAATGTTCTGTCAATTCTGATCTGCTTCCCCTAGACCAGGGAGGTAGAAGGTCATTATACAGACAAGACTGGATTTCTTCCAGCTAGCAGATATAGAAATATGTTTTTATTTTCCGGCCTCATGTTAACTGTTCTGTGTCCTTAGAAGTTCCTCAAGGATTCAGCAAAAGATTTTACTTTCTTTATCTGGCTGTCAAAAAATAATGTGATTGTGTTTATAGTTTTAGGGGTGCTGTATTAACTAAATCAAGGTTATTCTCGACTTGCCTTCATTCCAGTTATAGGGATGGAATGAAATAATTTAATTGCAAATGGACTTAGTCCAATGGATTTTTTTTTTTATTTTGCTACTGGGCCTGCAACAGCTGAGAGACTGTCTGTGTTGAGGTCTTTGGTTTTCTTTTGCTGATACGGAATTGCCTAACCTGAAGCTCTTGTTTGTGGTAAGTGGTTGCATTTCCAGGGCCACCAAGAATGAGTGAATAATATCCTGACTTTCCTCTAGGCAAAAACTGTCTTTACTGACCTAACGTCACTTGGTGACTTTCCAAGGCACCTTGGTTCTTAAGTGAGATGAGTTACACAGAAAATGTAAAGGATCAGTGCCTGGTTTTGCTCTGCCAGCCTTGGTCAGTGCTACATCCTCCATTGCTCTAAATACACAGGAGAGAAAATCTTAAAGCCTTATCTTCATTGTCATGTCAGACTTATTCAGGCAAGTTCACTGAAACCAATTAAGCTTCTAGCAGTCAGAGCAATTCTGGGCTTCATTTGTAAGATTTACATTAAATATTTCTTCCAGTGAAGACTGAAATTCCAGGACTTCAAATATAACTATTTTGGTGGGTTATATAAAGAAAAATAAATCTTTAAAATTAGCAAGAAGCTTACAAGCAAGTGAAAATCAGTTGTTTATTAGTTGCTTGCAAAAATAAGTAGAATGAATGTACGTATATTTTTCTTAAAATTATTTATTTCATTATACTCCTAGCAAAAACCCTGGTTTGGGTTTCTGAGGAAGAACTGTTGGTGTTTTCACTTGTTTTGGTGTTGTGGTTGATTTATTTCACTTTGCTCTGAAGGCTGTGATTACTGATATACATTATAATACTTACAAAAGACAGTTGCTTATAGTAGGCCTTGTTTACGAATATTCTGCAGTAGTTGATGAAAGACAGGAAGATTCTGTTCTGTAGTTCAAAGTTCTGTGTTACATTGACAGTTGTAGTCTACTTTTAATGAATAGTGTTTCAGATATTGAATACAAAATCATATCAATGGCCATTTGTATGTTTGTGTACACACATGCATGAAGAGTGTGCATAGTTTTAAGCTCTTTCTAGAGCAGGGACAACATAGTAAACCAGTAAAACCTTTATTAAGTAACATTTTATTTCATGGTCTGATCTGAGGGATTAACATTGTCAAAGACTCAGCCCTTCTAATCACAATGGGAAGATTTTTTTTTGTCTTCTAGCAGTAGAAGGAATTGTAATTCCTGGATTTGGGAAACTATGGTTAATCTATATTCTGTTCCTTCCAAAGAAATCTTGATCTTTACCTTCAAGCTTAAGCAACGCACAAAGTTTATATATTTTCTTATTTTAGAGGATCTTGAACCTCAAACAGCTGAAAACATCTCTCAATGTTTTTTTTTTTTGAGTTGTAACTTTGTCTCCAAATGTTGAAAACCCTTGTATTCCAACAGACATCACATTTTTGTATCATATCCTGAAAATGTTTTTCCTTGTCTAGCTGTCTAGTACAGCTTATTATTTGTCTGAAAGAAGTTCCTACTAAGAACTGATGCAAATTTAAACAGAGCTGCAGTTCATAGAAACAGTAGATGGACACTCTCATCAAGGGGAAAGATTGACTGTTTCAGCAGGCAACACGCCCCTGACTGTTTTAAGCACAGGGCCTTCAGGAGAACTCTTAGTTTTGCTCACTGAACCACAAAATTAAAGTACCGTGGAAGAAATCCAGACATGCAACAATGCCAAAATATGTATCGCGCTATCCTGAAAGGCTTCAAAATTACTGTATTTACACAAGGGTATTACCGACAGAATAAATGAAAATTTTATGGTCTAAGAAAAGAAACACAATTTTAGTTAACTAGCATTTTTCTACTGCTCTAAAGCTTTTAATGGGAGCAGAGGGAATTTGCACTCAGTGAAGTAGATCAGTGAAATGATAATTTGTCTTTGAATGGAGTACTTTTATCCCATTAATTTCTGCCATTATGGTGTGAGATAAGATGTAAGCCAGTGACTAACTGAAAATTAAGGCTCCCAAAAAAGGCAACGAAACAAAAGAATAGCTTATACAGTATTATACAAAGCATATGCTAAAATTAATTTTTACTCAACCTCTTATTGTAGCCACTTTTAACTTCAATTCTTTATTGCACTTAATCATGCCTGCTTCTGCTGTATTTAAATATATTCATTTTACTCATCAGATCTCTTTTTAAGAATATTTGATTAAAATTCTCTCTTGTTGCAGTTAAGAGGAGAAAAAGGACATTGTAGTGGGAATATGCCTTAGGAGAATGTATGGCATTGAAAGCCTTCCTTCCCGCTATATTGCAAATGAAGGAATCATTTAGTGTATCACAGAAGAAGCATAAGAGAATACTTTAGCTTGTGTTATTTGCAAAATTAACCTGGCATCGTATGGTGACTAGTACTATCCTTTTTCAAAGTGTAGTCACTGTGATATTTTGAAAGTACATTTCAGAGTAATATGAAAAGAGGAAAGGATCATAGACATATACTGTCAGAAAGAATCTCCAGAGTTCAAGGCATTTCATTCAATCCATTGCACTGAAGCTGGATCATGTAAAACTACTATATGCTTGTCTAATCTGTTCTAAAAAACAGTGAAGAGTGGTTCATCACATCCTTTGATAGCCTGCTGAAGTGCCTCATTACTCTTCATTAGAACATTTTTACTGCTCTAAACCTAAAAACTTTGCTGATTTCTTCTTGTCCTTCCCCCTATGTATGTGAAGAACAAATGTTCATCTCCCTTTTTCTAACTACTTTTAAAGTAATGGAAGACAGTTATGTTTTCTACTAGCCAGCCCATTCTTTTTTTAGATTAAATACATCTACTACTTTTTCTCCTAAGTAACGTTTTCTCCAGTTCTCCTCTCTGGACTCTGCAGCTTGCCACTGTCATTCTTAAGAGGAAGGTATCCAAAATGAGCCTGAATCCTCTAGCTAGGGACCCCACACTGCCAGTAAACAAGGCAATGACAGCTATCTCTCTTATCTTATGTAGGACCTCCTAGTATCCATCCTGAAGAGAGATCTCTTTACAACAGCACAGTCTTATGAATTTATAGTATGCCTCTGATGTTTTTATGCCCTTAACATATTTTCTGCCTGGCTGATTTTTCCACACTGTGGATGACGCATTCAGTTGTGTTGTGGCTGTTGTCTTCCTTGAGTACTTTCTGCTAGTATTTTTGAATTCACCTTTCTAGCCATACTATTCCTGATACAAGCCAGGATGCCTGTTACTCCAGTTTTGTTGTCAACTGTCACCTCAAAAATTCATTTTTAAATAGTGTTCAATATTCACGGATGCTCTGTGAAGAATTTCCATCTGCTCACCAGATCTTCGCACTGAGACTGTTAGTTAGCTAAGATACATCATAGCATCATCTCCCTCCTCACATTGCAAGAGGATTAGATTTAATGTTCACTGTCAGAAAAGATAATGGCAGACTTAAGTTCAAGGCAGAACTGAGTACCAAAAGCCATATGTCTGTGCAAGTGAACCACTATCTAGCAGGAAAATGCTCCTTGCTTGTATGCAGTCAGAGTGCAAAACAGAAACAAGAGGCTTTCCTGTCCTCTCCTCAACCACTGACTCCATTTTTCTCTGCTGGAGTTGCCTGTTGCTTTAGTTTTGCAGACAGATGAGGTCACTACTTGAGTCTCCACCTTCTGAGAGGGAGGGCATAAAATTCTAGCAGAGATTGCAGCTTAAGCTGGAGCCAGAAAGCTATTTAAAGTTTATAATAAAAAGATACATGTATGATCACTTGTTGAAATGATAATCAGGAATCATTATTAGCACTAATGCTTATTATCATAGAATCACAGAATAGTTTAGGTGGAAGGCACATTTAAAGGTCATCTAGTCTAATCCCCCTGCAAGAAGCAGGGACTTCTTCAACCAGATCAGGTTGCTCAGAGCGTCATCCAACCTGGCCTTGAATGTTTCCAGGGATGGGGCATCTACCACCTCTCTGGGCAACCTGTACCAGTGTTCTACCACCCTCATTGTAAAAAACTTTTTTCTTATATCAAGTCTGAATCTACTGCCCTCTATTTTAAAACCATTCACCCTTGTCCTATCACAACAGGCCCTGCTAAAGAACTTCTCCCCATCATTCTTGTAAGCCCCATTTAGGTACTGGAAGACCGCTATAAGGTCTCCCCAGAGCACTCTCTTCTCCAGGCTGAACAGCCCCAACTCTCTCAGCCTGTCCTCATAGGAGAGGTGCTCCAGCCCTCCGATCATCTTCATGGCCCTCACTAAAGCCAAGTAAAATCAGCTTTTAAATATATAATTAAATTCTTATTTCAATAATTTTCTGAATCTAGACTATGTTTTAGTTGGGAATCCCTGGAAGATTCCCAGGCTAAAAATATATCTAAGCAGCACAGAGCTGATGTGGAAACTTAGTACTGCTGCAAGGAACATAGGCCTTTCAGATCTGTGGAGTTTATGGAGTGAAATTCAGAGCAGACTTTTCAGGAAAAACGTGCACACAGAGTTACAATCTGATTTGTATCACTGTATGCCAAGAGGCTGAAGCCATAATACGGATTTTATAAGTAAAGTCATTTGTGTGTGGGATCAATTTTAAATGAACAATCTGTTTCTTCTGAAGAAGAAAGAGAATGATTATTAAATCATTAATACAATCTTGGAAAAGGGCTTATTTTAATTTGTTTTGGTTTGTTTTGCTTCTCTCCAATAGTTAGTAGATATCCTCATGAAGTATAATTTCCAGAAAAACAGCTGAAAGGAGACTAGAGAAGAAAAGAGAAAGAATTTTTCTTTTCACAGCAGTAAAACCAGTAATAATATAATGCCAAATTCAGAAATCTTCTATGAGAGGTTTTCAAACACTAAGGAATCGCTGATGTCACTTAGATTTAATAAGGTATTAATTACAACTACTTTTCCCTAAAAATATCTGCTAATTTTATTTTAATTATACACCTATAATTAAAAAACCTCTTAAAAGTGAACTGCTCATAGGGAAAGTAATTGGAGGGAATCTTATGCTTTTTTTTTTTTTTTTTTGTAAGGGAGAAAAGAACATTAGCCTTATTAAATGCTTTACACTGAGTTTCAAAGCACTTTACAAATTATCCCGCTATTAGGTTAATTCTTATATTCAGTATTAATTGGCTGGGAATTAGAACCCCCTGGAAAAAGAAGTGAGGGTAGAGAACCAAGGCAAATACATAATACTGTAGAATCCTGTGTTGTAAGGCAGAAAGTCACGTGGCTTATTTTCAGTAGTGGTAGCATACATAGTTTGCCCACAGTTACTTTAAAACAGAAAGGCAGAGCTTGTAGGTTGTTTATTCTACAGCATATAGTTCAGTGTACTTTATTCAAGCTCTCTGATATGGCTTAGTCTTTCTAACTTCTCTCTTTGGTTCTGATCCTCACAAACAGGTGAGGGGAGGAGAGGCACTATAGGAGGATGTAGATCTGTAAAGATATTAATTGTTCCTTTTGTATGTAGACACATCCACTGGGAAAATCTCAACCCTTTCAGTTCCAAGAGATAGCTTTTTACTTGCACTCTGCACCAGCTGCAACCTGTGGCAGTGAAACATTTCTACAAGTTCCTTGTTTGAATGTCTTGGTCCACCTCTTGTTTAACCTGACTGTATCTCTATGAGTTTGTGGAAATGGCAAAGCACGGTATTTGTGCACAAAACAAGTGATCAGAGTCATTCTCAGCATCTTCTAAAGATCAGCCATTCCTTTGACACTATGGAGCAGGAGAGCAGTCCAACTAATGGAAAAGGTTATTACAGCTTCAGTTACCATGATGCCTTACAGTACATTCAGCTTCTATCTCCCTACTGCTGACAAGACAAAAAGGTTTAACATGTGGGAGCTTCTTGTGTGTTGTTTTATGTATCCTCCCTTCTTTGCAAGACCTGCTTTCCATTTATTTATCTTACGTGATGAAACAGATGGGTACAATTACCTACAAGTATAGCAAAATTAAAGATGAAAAGCCATTAAGGAAAAAAAAAAAAACAAAACAGAAAAATAAAATGAGAAAAACCTCAAACCACAAATCTCATACTAAAATAATTGTTCTTAATGTTTTTATATAATAACTACAATTTATTCATCTCTTAGGATTAAGAATAAACATGTTCTGTGTCTTAAGAAAAAGCCAAATAGAGTCTAAATATATGAGTACATTGTTACAGTGAATTATATTATTTTTGCTTTAATGTTTTTCAAACAATCGAGAACGGAGACACTTTCTTTACATCTCTTCATGTTTTCTTAAAATGGAAAGGCAACTCAGAAAGAAAAGGCAGAAGCAAGAAGTCTTTCTTGGTTCTCTCACAACTGTATAACTGGAAGATAAATTTATACTATACAGATAAAAGATGGAGTGGATAACAAAGTCAAGCTGCAATTTATACAATCAAGATCAGATATAATTATAATTTATGATTCTACTTACTCATTGCTATTAATGCTCTTTGTCCATAATATTGCCTCACATTACTAGTCAACAATTAGTTTTGCCCATATAAATCCTGGCTATTTCTACTATATCTTAATTCACAAATGTATGTAGTTCATTATTTGTGGTCATCTCCTATGGATAGAAGCTGTTTTAATTACAGCATTTTTCTTTTCCTTTTGTGTCTGTTAGCTTATTCATATAACAGGAAAGTTAAAAGATGACAACAAGCCAAAAATACTAATAAGTACTTGTGTCCTGGTTCTGGCTAGGATGGACTTAATTTTCACCAGAGTTGGGAGCAGAGCTGGAGCTGGTGGCCCCTGTGGCTGGGGGACAAAGCTGGGACAGTTTACTAATTAGCCAAAAGCTGGGATAGTTTACCCAAATTAGCCAAAGGGCTGTTCTATCCCATGTGACATCATGCTCAGTATACAGGTGAGGAGGGTGCTGAGGGGATAGTAGCCTTTTTGCTACTTGGGAAGAAGCTGGGTGTTAGGATCTGCTGTGAGCTATTGCACTGTGCTTAAATATTTTCTGTTGTTAAGTTTTGTTTGTTTTCCATCTTTTTTTTTTTTTGTTTTCTTCTGTTGTTCTCTTAAACTTTTTTTTTTTTTTTTATCTCAACCCACGAGTTTTGCCACATTTTCTTTACTGGTTCTCCTCTCCATTCCACTGGAGAGTGGGGGGAGTGAGAGAGAGAGAGACTGTGTAGTCTGGCCCTGAGTGGAGCTAAAGTATGGCAACCTGGAAAACAAGAATAGTATTTAAGCAATGATTGACAACACCATCCTGGGTTACATTAGGATGAGTGTTGTCAGCAGGCTGGAATTACTGATCCTTCTACTTTACTCAGCTCTGGTGAGCGAGACATGTCTGATATACTGGGTCCAGTTCTGGGCTCCCCAGTACAAGATGTAAACTTATTGAACTGAGTCCAGTGATGGGCCATAAAGTTAATTAAGGGATTGGAGGATCTCTCATAAGGAGAGGCTGAGAGAGCTGGGGTTGCTCAGCCTGGAGAAGAGAAGGCTTGAGGAGGATCTGAGTAACATGTACAAATATCTGACAGGAGGGAATGAGAGAGAGTCGGATCCTTCTTGGTGATGCCCAGTGAGAGGACAAGAGGCAAAGGGCACAAATTGAAATACAGTAAAATCCATTTAAAAATTGAGTGATCATAATGAGTGTTCATAATGTTAATCTAATGAGATGTAAGAGTGATCCAACAATGGAAGACATTGCCTGCAGAGGCTGTGTAGTCTCCATCCTTGGAGATAAACAAATCCCAGCTGGACACAGCCCTGAGCAACCTGCTGTAGGCTGACCCTGCTTTGAGCACAGGGTTAGGCTAGTCAGTATTGAAAGATCCTTTCCAACCTCAACAAGTCTGTGATTGGTTCTGTGATTCTATACATAAATGATTTTTATGTGGTTTTTTTTTTTCATAGGAAGACTTTCCCTCTGCTTCTGTTTAATAAATATCCTGGATTTTGCTGAGATGGAGCTAATTATCTTTTCAGTAGCTGCTGTGGTTGTATTTAGAATGGGATTTGGTATTTCAAGAATGCTGATAATACACTGATGATGTTAGTTGTTGCTAAAGAGACCAAGGACTTTTTTCAGCTTCCCAGGCTTCACTAATGTGTAGGTTCAGGAAGCTGGGAGGGGTATAGCCAGTACAGTTGACCTAAACTGGCCAAAGAGTGTATTCCATACCATAGATGTTGTGCTCAGTATAGAAGTGGACATTGGCTGGGGGGTAGCTCTCTTTGTCTTGCTCCTTTGCTTGCTGCTCGGGATTGCTTTTTGGTTTTGTTTCCATGATTGCTGCTTGGGATGGGCTGTATTGGTCATTGGATGGTGAGAAATTGTGCATTGTTCATTTTGAATATTTTAGTATCTCTATATTTTGTTATTATTATCATCTTCCTTTGCTATGCTAGTAAACTGTCTTCATCTCAACCCATGAGTTTTCCTTTCTTCTTAATTCTCTCCAATATCCTGCTGGGTAGGGGGAGGGTGAGTGAGCAGCTGTGTAGTACTCGATTGCTGACTGGGATTAAACCGCGAAAAAAAATTATTATTTCTTTAAAGAGAAGAAATTGATTAAAACAGAACCTTAATTTCTCAAAGAAATAGAAATTGAAAGTTTTTGCATAAACTTAGCTAAGTATTCCCAGCTAATCTTGATATATTCAAATCACTAATTTTCTCTAGCTCACAATAATATTAACACAAATATTCCATACAGCATCTTAGTATTCATATTTTCTACTTCATTGTCTTTTATTCTAAAGATTAAAATGTGCTAAAAAATTAGACTTAAGTGGGATTGGTCTAAAATAGATCTGCTGTGAACAACTTAGCAGTTAGAGCAGTCCTCTCTATAAACTTGAGAAATCCAGGACAAGTCCTTCTGTGTTTTACATATTACTCTGGCAGCAGCAGGAAGAGCTGGTTCTTATTCTAGTCTTAAAACTAAGATATGTAGTCTTCAAACTTGTTTCTATTTTGTTTGTTGTTATTGTTTGTTTATTTGTTCTTTTATTTTTTTGTTTTGCTTATCTTTTTTTAAAAAAAAAATTTTTTTTTTTTCATTTCCCTGGAAGAACGGTATTTGTTTGTTTTTTTTTTTTTTTTATTTTGTTCTTGCTTGATGTTGCCTCTGGAATGCAAATTTGGAGCAGACAAGGGAAGTGAGTTTCACTTCATTTAACTGTAGCAAAGATATTTAGATGCCTGAAGTAGCTTTCTGCTGTCCTTTTAGGTAATGGTCTGGCATCCAGTTCTTGATCTAGTGAGGGGCAGATATACCGAGTTCTATATCAGTTCTGTCAGCCCTGTGCAAATGCCTTAGATACCAATATTTCACTAGAATAAAATAGAATACTAATATCTATTAATTTTTTTAGCATATAGAACTGCAATCAGGTTTGCGTTTTGACCTTAGCCTTTTAAAACATTTTTCTTTAAGCTCTTCTGTGTCATTTTGAATGTCTCTATTTTATGTGATGTAAAAGTATAACATCTTTCAAAACATACAACTTAGGTAATATGTCAGAAATTTTGTATAGTGAAGAGTTAAGTAATTACGTTATTTATGAAGGCTACCACACCAAGCTGACATCAGACACTTTAGAACAGGAACTTATTTCATCGTGCTATGTTGTGCTTGCTTATTTTAAGCTAGATCTATTGGACCCCTTAATTTAGCTGACATAATGCACATAAATACTGAAGTATACACATTTTATCATATAATTTACTAGCATGAAACCTGTATAAACACAGAAGTAAATCAGGGCTTGAGTATCCTGGGTTAATCTCTCCCCTCCCTAGCCTTTGCATTCCTTACACAGATGACAGGGAGCAGAGCTCTGAGTCACAGTCTGTCTTGTAGCCGTTACTCTCAACAGCACATCGCCTCGTTGCTGAACTGGTGGGAAAATTGCAGCTGATCCTTAATAAGTGTGCTGCAAAAGGTTCAAAGCTTCACTAGACAGGAAGTGACTTAATTGCTAATGAAAATAAAAGTATAAAAATGGTCTAGAGGAAACTCTTAGGAAGAAGGTATTTCCAAAGTTTTGATGTAGAAGATGCCATCCTGTGGAATGTAAAGACCTTTGAGGGGCTTTTGAGAAATTCATTTCCAGTGTCTGTCAAGAACAGCCCTAAATTTCAAATGAAGGAAAAAACAAAGATAGCATTACATGGGCTTAGTCACAGCTGTAGTAAAGACATTTTTCTGTTAAGTTCTCAAAGATACAGAGATGAAACAGAGTAAAAGAAAGTTTGGACCAAGAAAGAAGAGAGAGATCTGTTACTGTTCCCAACCCCAACAGTACTGGTGAGCAGCTCATCTATTGTGACAAGTGAACACAGAGTTGCTTCCCTTTATGTTGAACAGGATTACACTTGTTGGTGTTTGTTCTACATATACTCATGCATTCAAAATGCTGCAGTATTTCACAAGAATTACTCACATTTATTAGACAGCCAAGGCCATTATTTAAAAAAAGTCAATGAGATGGAAATGAGCATAATGCATATTTTTATAATGCATTTGTGTGTGTATAAAATAACAGATTTAAAATGTGAGATTTTACCACAGACCTGCTAGGGCAGCAAATGCTGACACTACTGTAAGCTGTGCTGTGTGGCTTCAGAGTGCAGAATGCAGCAAGCCAGCACTGATCCCGAGCTGCGCACCAGCACTGCTCCTGCAGTTTGATGCAGCTCCTTCAGGAACTATGCTGAGGATTTGAACCAACCATGTTAACACCTGATCATGTTTCATGCGCTATACTCTAGAGCATAGTGGTCAGCTTTTTGGTTGTGTTAAGCCCTGTCCATCACCTGGTGGCTGAGATGTGTTCACAGACCACTTTTCTTTACATAGTTTTTGTCTACCTCCTGATCATTTTCTTATGACACTGAGCCTCTCTGGGAGACACCAAGGAGACACAGCAGTTCCTTTCTATGGCAGGATCAACTCATTACTGTTGCATACAGAGTCAGATGTGATTGCTTTTAAACATGATCTGTTCTAATAGAAATTACACTTAAGTGTGGAACAGCTTTCTTTAGTAAAAACAACCAACAGCTGAAACAGTAGATTGTTTTTTCTTTTCAGTATTTCTGTTTCTCAGTACTTGGAAGCTTGGACGGTTTACACTTATGCCTTGCTACTTTTACTAAGATTTTCTGGTATCTCCAAAAGAAATACATCAACAAAATTTTGGAGGACACAGTAATGCTTCCCCGTGTCTCTTTTTATTTAGATTTTGTGAAAATACTGTAGAAGTTACATGAAGATCAGAAAGGTCAGACTTTACTTTAGAATCTAGAAATATTAAGTGTTTCATCAAGCTTACTTTTATGAAGCAGTATTGAAAAATTTGCTGATTTTAAATGTTTCTTTGTCCTGGGGGCAAAGAAATAGTAAATCTTCCTCAGGCCTTCTTTTTATAGCAGATAACACAAGGCCGGCTCTCTGAACTGTAATTTCTTCAATTTGCAATAAAAGATTTGTAATGGAACTATTAGAAAGTTGAGAGGAAAATACAAGCATAATTGCGCAAATTTGGCTAGAAAAGCTTCTGAATAAATAAAATATTAAAATAACTTCAGCAATTTAACATAGTTGGGATAAAGTTTAAGGATTTTAGTAAACCTTAGCAAAGGATGCAGTCTTTCTTTCATTCCAGAAAAGCTGTAAAAGCAGGTCCCAGCACAGGCTACTGTTCTACGAAGTACGCTTATGATAACAAGTTCATTATACATAAGGTGGTTACTGGCCACAGGAGTGATTGAAAAGAAAGTAATTTTTCTCTCTGTACTCAAAGCACAATTTTGCCATCTGAGTCAACCCTTTTACTCCCACAGAGGCACAAAGTGAGAAACAGTTATGGATGAACCCCTAATTCCTGATATTCAATAGTCTGGTCATCCTGAAACATGAATTGAGGCACCTGACTATATAGGGCACTGTATAGGGTGCTGACTATTCTCCCTACAGGGCAGTAGAGTCCCTTTGAATTTGGGGTGCTAACTTTTGGGCACTGCAGTGCTAAAATCATAAGTTTCTCCCTGGAGTTCACTTCCAGTTTCTAGCTCAGCCTATTTACTTGTGGGAAAGCTGTACTCTTGACTAAGGTTTTACCTAGAGCTAACACCTCAGGCTGAGATCAGCAGTGGCCGTGTCTCACAGGAAAGGAGACAGGATGTGGGCAATGTGGCTTAATTAGAATATGACTGTATTAAAGCAACACAGAGAAGGTCATATGGTGAGAACCATCTTTCTTTCCTTAATTATTATCCTCTTGTGGGGAACAGAGGACAGCAGCCCTGACTCAGTCAGTGAACTTTCTTTGAACAGTTGTCAAAAGGAAGGCTAAAAGGGAACATTTTATCTCTGCTGGTATGATGTGATCATGGATCCTTAAGAGACTTCTAACTTTGTATTCATCTATAGCTTACTAGAGGGCTAGATTTCTCCCTGAGAAAGTATCTGCACTGGATTTTCGTCAGAATTTGAACCTACTTGCTTACAGCTCTGGTATAGGAAAGTGGAAAAATATGCACTGTGCTGATCACTCAGCTGTGGGTGAACATTTCAGTTTAACTCTGGTAGATAGACAGGAAGTTTAACTATGCTCAGAGCAAACCATAAAACCCTAATCTCGACGTTGTGTGAGTCTTAGAATGGACAAAAAAGCTGTACCATTCTGATGCCTTTTGGAACATCAATTGTATACCAAATATTTTGATATACACGAGTTGCAGGATGGACAGGTTTCAGAAATTCCAATATGATCTAAGTTCTCATTCATAATAGGAATATTTGTTACTGCTGGTCTGCACCAAGAGAGGAGCAGAGTATAAATACTCTTTCTGGTGAATTGTCTTTTCTGATTTACATCAGACACAGTGCTAACAACCTGCCCTCTATCTTCTCTCTTGTTCTCCCTTTCATATGACCCTTTCAGTTTCAAGAGAAGCTAGGGTAGAGTCTTTCTGTGAGGCAGAGATTTATTTAATAGAACATGTGTGAAATCTGGGTAACAAATACCAAAATTATCCAAACAATTAATCTGCCAATCAGCAATTCCCTTCAGCATATGTCCTCTCTCTCCCTGGTAGATCAAGGATTGTGAAGTGGTTTTCTCTCAGGGTCCTTACTGCAAGCAGTTCAAACTAATCTAAATATTTCAGTATGTGGTTTTCTACAATAATTTCTACTATATAGATGGATGCGTGCAGAGATTCCTTTTGACTGTCTAATTGCTGATTTATTTATTTTTTGTAATTTAGCCAAATATATGATTGGGCATAAACTCTAACTGTAGCAATCTGATTACTAAACTCAGGCAAACTAACAAAAGAAAAATAATGTTTCTTTCCTTACTTGACTATCAACAAATATATTTCTTTTTTGCATGTTTATAACTTCTCACCAAAGTTTTCAGAATCTGTCTGTCAATGACCAAGACACAAGTTTAAGTCAGCATGACCAAGGTCTGGCCCTATAGCTCTGTAAATGAGAGAAAATGAAGGATAGTTAAACATTTTTTTTTCTTTGGCCTGCAGACAATATCCATCTTCTGTCATCTGCAAATTTACCGAGGAAGGTCTAATGAAGACATGGCCTTGGAGTCCAAACTATGAGCAGCCTGGAAGGAAGCTTAGACTACAGCAAGTGCTAAGAAGAGAAAAAAGTGCTTTTAAGTTCCCTTTGCATGGTAAGACTGATAGCTCTGCTCTGTCTCTTTTACCAAGAAACTTTCAAATTGTTGGTAAGTCTAAAATGAAACACCTGTATTGCCAACAGTTGTTTCTATACAGTGGCAAATGCCTGCCTCCAGCAGGACCTCAACTTGGGTTATGCTTCTTGAAGACACTGTTTATTTCCAAGTCAATAGGAGTAGTAATGATAAGACACATTAAAATGCCATAATGATGCTTCATTACCAGCTATCATCACCATTAGCACATTGTTGTTATATTGTATATATGCCTGTATCCACTCATATATTGTCAAACTTGACACATCATCATATCACTTTCAATTGCTTATGAATGATTTGAAAGAGAATCTGGTTGGAGAATGAGAGCAATAACGGAAAAAAATACTCTCTTACACTTCCATGAAACGTCCTTTCCCTTGCTGGTTTTTTTTTTTTGTGTGTGTGTGTATGCTTTTAATATGTAGAATTTTTAAAATTAGATTCCTGAAAATGGACTGAAAAAAATTTAGTGACATAAATAATTGCTTTTATCTGATTCATCCAAGTTTGCTAGAGCTAAAAACTCTAAAAATATTTTTTGACAGTTTTCTCTTACTGCATTAATTTAGGGATTCTTTAAAAATATTTAACAAACATGTGCTCTTAATCAGGGGAACAATGAAGCAGTATGTGACATTACACTAGACAATCATGCTTCATAGTCAACCATCAGTCCAGATTGTTTTGATTACCAGATATCTATGGTAGCTAAAAGTAATATGTGGGATGATGAATTACATATAGGAAGGCCAGTGTTTTTCTTCTCATGGGAAAGATTCTCTGAAACATCTTAGTCCTCTGTATATTTCTTCCACTCTGATGCTGTCTTCATCTTCAGAATGCACTGTCGGATGTACCATACATTTAGAAGGATGTTCCTCGGGAATTGTTTTATCCCAAACTGCCTTGTACAATACTCTCTATTGTGAAACCTCATAAACCCCATACAGATCTCCCTTAACATTGTACTGCTTGAGGTTTTATTGTCAGTCAGATCTCTTTCTGTTTACTTTCTGTTGCCAAATAGTAATGCTGAAAATCCCATTCCAGATGTCCCCTCCCTTTTTATTTTCTTTCTGGGAGAACTCTAAAATATGGTATGAAATTCTGTGAATACTGGAAACTGGTTATTTATCTGTTCTTTTCATACTCAGTCTTCTGCATAAACATCTGTTTCTGTCCCTGTCTCCTGTGTAACCCAAATTTATATATACGGAATAATTTTCCAGCATTTCTAGACATGTTAAGTGACGGTAAAATTTGAACTGAAGAAGTATTTGGTCTCTAAGTTTTGAATTGTCTTTTCTAAATCTAGTTTTAAGCTTGGTAATTTTTAACATTCTTTTCATCCAGGTTGTTCCCATGTTACTACTAAGGTATGAGATTAACCTATTTGCCTTTGAAAGTAATGTGTGCTGTGGAAGTCTCTTGCTCTTATATTTACTATTTTTGCATTCATGCATTTTAACATTTCCCACTTTTTTCAAGACTTGCAGCCATTTTTTTTTGCCTCTCCTTTTTTACTACTCTCATTTTCATTGGTGCACCTAGAAAGGACTAAAGAATTCCCATATTCTTAGAATCCAGGATTGTAGTGGAAAATGGAAGTGATCAGATACTAAAGGGCTAAAAGGCAAATAAGGTATCTCCTGTGCTGATGTCACCTAGAGGTTCTAGAGCTACTCAAACAAAAAGAATCTTTCTCAAGCTCCATACTTGTTCAGTCATAGAAATTCTGCACTAGCTTTTTGCAGAAAGTAAGAAAAAAAGGATGATATTTTCAGTGGAGAGATGTCCTGTGAGAAGTATGAAGTGACATACAATTTATTGTAGTGGTGAAATAACCTAGGTAATTGTAATCTAAAGCAGAATTATTTCTGAAAAACACTGAAAATGTAATATAATAGTACTGAGTGGCTAATTTATGTACAGCATATTTAAAATAATTTAATAGAATATTGAAAAGCTGTGCAAATGAAAAGGCCTTCTTACAGCAGTGCTCCTTCATAAGCTTGTAAACTGAAATCAGGATTTCCATTACAGTTGTTTACACTATGATTTTGAGTAGTTTATAATTTATCAGTACAAATTCACTGGAGGCTAAACCTTGGCGTACAACTTCTAATCCACAGAAACTATTTATTCTAGTAGATTACTTTTATTAAGTCATGGGATCCTCACAAAAAAAAATCCTGATATGGGCACTGATTTATCTTTGTTCTTGTTCCTTCTTTGAGATATTAAATTTTTCTGTTAATAAAAAAAAAAAAACAAAACAAAACAGAAAGACAAAGAAGCTCCCTTCTAAAAATATTACCTGTCTTTTCTGTCTTATCTGGTATAGTATTAGAATAGCTGGCCCTTGAATATTCTGTAAGAGATCCTAAATCTCTCTAAAAATGGGATTTGAAAATTTTATTGTTATTTGAGCCAAACTGGAACAATATCTATCAAGAATAAGTTAAAAAAAAAACCCAAACCCCCTAAGAACAGAAGCAACCTTGCTAAGTGGTAACTAGTTAAATTTGTGTTTTAAGTTGTCAGACTCACTGGATGAATCCACTCCTTTTGTTGCAGCACTCACACAGGCAGGTGCAAGAAACACAGTCCCCACATTGCCCTGATCTCACATTTCATTGAAGGGCTCTGCTGCTCCCATTGAGCCTGCATGCTTGTATTTTGTTTGTATGGAAACCAAGAGCCGCAGAGATGGAGTGAAAGGTGAGTTTGGGCCACCACCAGTTGTTCAGACTTGGAAGTAGGTAGTCATGGGAGTGCCTGGACCTGAGAAGATGGAGGTGCTCCTGGATCCGTTAATGTAGATGTCACAATGTTGAGGTATTTGATACATAAAAAGAAACCATTCAACTACTGTGAATAATTAGTGTTACATTGTTCTGAATAATATACATGTGCATATTGATGCCATTCACTCTGTTGAAGAAGAAATCACTTGTATGACATTAGGAAGAGCTATTTGGTTTACTCTGCGTGTCTATTACTAGAATGTCATCTAAAACAGATGCATTTTGCATTGTAATCTGAGAGTAATTAGGCTTGGTAATGAATACGGAATAGCGTAACAACTTTCTCTCATGGGCCCCATCAGCTATGGTGTTTCCTCTCAGCACAGCTGCCATGATCAAGAACAGAAAGGAATAATTCTTGTGGTATATCAGTCAAGCATTCTTTTTGCCATGAAGTCTCAAAGTCAATAATAAGTAGTCTGAATTGGATTTAAACTTCAAGGTTTGATTTATATCAAATATTTGTTTAAAATCCAAAACTTTAAAAACTGTGCTGTAGTTCATCGCTTCTTGTTACAATGAAGTATGTGTTTGTTTCTCAGGAACAGGCGCTCATAGGAGCATTGAAATTTAGAATGGCAATTGTAAATGGCCTCCTGGAAAGAAAAATAGTTTAGGAAGAAGTAAAAATGATGAGTATACGTACTCTTACCAGTGTAAAAATACTAAGCTAACAGTAAACTTGTTATCACAGCTCTGGTTTACAACAACATGACTGATATAGCAAGAATAATATTTAGTTCTAGTCTTTGTTCAGTTTACAGAGCTTATGGCATCCACAGCTATCACAAAACAGCTTTCCTCTCCTAAGCTTGCAAAAGGGTTGTAAAAGATGCACAAAGGACATAAAGATGTCTGTAATATGTTGGGAATACCATATGTGCTGTTTCATCATTATTTAGGAACAATTAAAGGAGGGACAGCTGCATGTAAATGGAAAGGGAGAGGGTGATCTGGTTACAGGTGCTCTAAGAGTACCTGAGACAGTTCACAGTGTCAGTCTTTTGTGGGCATGACAGTAAAATGATGGTAAAACTGCAATTGTCCTGTTTTCAAAATAATTTAAACTCTAAGTATTTATTGCTTACCAGTAAGTGTGATTTAAGAACATACTCATTTCTTAACAGTGAGAATAAAGCTGTAACGCACAATGATCCTGATGGTCTTAGGAAGCATACAAGCTAAAGCCTCCTATAACTACTTCTGCAGAAATGCCTAGCACAGAAAAATGTCCTGGCCTGTTGGAAGGTTTGCAATTCTGTAAGTTGTGGGTAGATAAAAAAAATGTACCTAACTGTACACTTTCTTAAACAAGAAGTTGCCAGATTATTTCCCTTTTGTTCTGACATTCTACATGAGTGTTTCACCTTGTGACTTTACAGAAAAAATGAAATCCTTGTTTATTGCACAAAATTTTATTCAGTGATATCAAGCAACATGTGGAAATCAAGATGAAAATGTATTTACTACCTCTGTTTGAACTACTGTAGTCTTTCAATTTCTTTATCTTTCCAGGTTTTACTTGTGGTTTTTTTTTTTAAATATGAATTTCTTCCCTGCTGCATTGTTTTCACATTCCTTTTTAGTTTGTCTCCTCTTTCTCTGCTGGTTGCTTAAATTCAGGCTGAAGTTAGACTATAACAGATCTCACATTGACGTCATTACCTGCACCACTTTAACTAAGTGGCAGTGACAAGGATTACCTAATGCCAAAAAGTTTTATTCTTATTTACCTTATGGCTGTTTCTCCAGCCAAGCAACATGAAGGAGCCTTCATGTAATAGAGAATGAGGTCCAATGAGTTATTTTAAAACTGAATTCCAACACATTTCAATGTACCCTGGTCAGTCTGCTGTCAATACTTGTCATTTAGCACAAATCTGTCATACGCTTTCTCTTTTTGGTGATTCTTATGGTTATTTTTAATTAAAGATTGCTCTTTGAATGATATTTCAAAGGTTTTCTTTATGAACCAAGGAACATTGCAAAGCTGAGTTCATCATGCCCCAGTCTGAAACAGTTCTAGTCTCAAAATCGTCCAGCCCATCCTACTGCTCTTTCTTCTGCTTTCGCTATTGTTTCTGCTCTCTAAAGAGCTGTCTTTCTAGGCTGTCTGCATTAATGAGTGTAGTAGGAGTGGGTCTGGGGAGAGATGAAGATGTGATGCCTCCATTATATGCGTTTAGGTGCTATGGCAGCTGCTTCGTATTAGCTCTCATTTGGTCCTGTGGACTGAAAGTCCAATGGCAACTGGAGAACAGAAAATCTCCAGAAATATATAATTTTGTTTAATTTCACCTGAAAGGAATTCAGACATTGAAACCCTTTCACTCCCCCCTGTGACAAACTGAAGCTCAGTAAATGGGAGGTAGGGGGAAATGTCCTTCAAAAGAGCACCCAAGATCTAAACTAAAATGCTTGCAAAGCAATGATATAAAATTGACTGTTAACTCAAAGAATGTACATACATCTGTTACATACTGCAGTTTTAGAATATAATATATGCTGAAATAGTTGATTTTAGCTGTCCTTCCCCACCTCTCCAAAAAGCATAATTTAACAGTTTTTCTGAAAATAGAATTCCAGTCTAGCGATAACTTGATCATGAAGATTGTTGCAGTTTTGTTTAGCACATAAGCTCTTATCCTAGGTGAAAATTTAGTTGATATGCATTAAATATTACTCATTATTTCTAGTAAATATTACTTTTGAATATGTTTTCTATCTTAGATAGCACAAGTTATTATAAATGCTGTAAATGCTGTTCTCTGTTTGGTGTAATCCTCCTCACTGACTGTTATTTTGTTTTAATCTACTGTTGCTCCCATGATATAGTGATAGGGCAAGGGGTAACTGTTTTAAACTAAAACAAAGCAGGTTTAGGTTAGATAGAAGGTAAAAGTCTTTATTACGAGTATGGTGAGCCACTGGAACAGGCTGCCTGGAGAAGTTGTGGATGCCCCATTCCTAGAAGTGTGCAAGGTCAGATTGGATGGGGCTTTGAGCAAGCTGGTCTAATGAAAGATGTCCCTTCCCACGGCAGGGGAGTTGGTACTGTAGCCAGTACATTATGAAAAGAGTTTCGAGAGACAAAGACTCTTCAATTTGGAAAATAGCTGTGATAGTACATGATAGAGTAGCATGGAGAAATGCAACAGGGAACAATTATCCCCTTTTCTCACAAGAACAGTCCAGTGGAACATCAGATGAAATGGTCAGGCTGCAGGTATAAATCAAAGTGCACTTTCACACAGCATGCAGGAAAACTCTGGAACTCATCATCAGAGGCTCCTGTGGAGGGTGTCTATGTAAATGGGTTTGAAAAACTCTCAGACAAATTTATGGAAGAAGAATCAATCAAGGGCTATCAAACAGGATGATGATCTAGCTTGAAACTGAAAAACCTCTATATGGTAGACTGCTGGAAACTAGAAAAGTAGTGGGAGAAAGTAGCAATCTCTGCTTTTGCTATTTTTAAGCTCTCGCGCATTTACTGCAGGCTGCTTTCCGAAATGGGATACATGCTACTACATGAACTTTTGCTCAGATGAGTTATGTTTGCTTTTCTGCTCTTATGTTTATGTTCTTATTATTAGGCTGCAGTTCATCTTCGGTTATACCTTTGCAGTGATACACTTTGAGTAGAGTAGGCTGTGGAAGATAGAAACCAGGATTTCCTGACAAAGATGAAAAATCCCATCTACTCCATTGATTTGTTTTAGGTGTTCAAAACTAATTTATTCCCCAGCAGGTGATTTCCAGTTGGAAACATCCCTGTTGACCTCTGTCTTCAGTTCTTGTTTAAACCATTTATACACCTTTTTGTCGTCTTTAAGTTCACATGTTTAACTTCTTCCCCAGAGGGTGCTCACAGTTTCTTCAAAGTCTTCATTCCTTATCTGGGAGCTGTGATGTTCCTTGACAACATTCACACCTCCTGTTTGGCAGGTCACCCTGGTCAGGCAAAGAAGAGGAGGTGATTCTGGTTAGAGATGCACTGAACTAGCTGATTCTAATTAGAGTAGGTTAGAAAAACACTCTATTTCAGGCAACTGCTTTCGTTTCAGACAGTTTATCCAATATCTAAATTGGAAGCAGCAGGTATCTGATCTAAAAATAAATTGGTTTTCCTTAAATTTCAACCTTAGTGCTTTGGCGTTTTTTTTTGCCTTTTTTTTTTTTTGTTTTTTTTTCACTGATGCTTCAGCCTGAATTAGAGGAAACAGCCACATCAAATTCTGTTTTGGAACTGTAAAGCTCTCAGCACTGTGGTACTGTCTGAGGGTGGTGTATGAGTATTCAATTAGGGCTTTTAGACAAATGTTTCTAAAATAAGCAATACACTCTGTGAATATCTGTTACTTGGAAGCTTGTTTTCATTATTACATTGAAAATAGAGTTACAGACTGAAATGGGGTCCATCTTAAAAAGACTTTGACGATAATGATATAGGATTATACATGAAGTACTTACATAAGTCTTCAAATATCTTATTTTCCACTTTATTCAGGTTCAATAATATCATCCTGAAAAAATTTAAAGGTCTGTTGGCAATCCATTATTTTTAACCAAAAAAGAGTTGAATCTGAATTTAAGATCAAGTTGAAATATCTAACATATGTATAAGTTAGACTGTGTATTTTTGAATTTGTGTATTCAAATGGCAATGGTGTTTATGTTGAAGCTTATGGACTAATAATAAATGTAATGTTAAAACATTTTAGATATATTTTGTTTAAAGAGGGAACCTGTATAGGCCCAAACATTTATCCCCAAACTGAGTCAATATACTCCATATATTCCTTCATATTCTGATATGTAAATGCAAGTATAAGAATGATGCAGATTATAACTTTAAATTGCTCCTTTCAGATTTCTTTCTTCATTTGAAATTGAGGACACAGAAGCCATAGTTCCTCTACAAGCTGAACTGACATTTTAAAATAAGGCCACTGAAGACATAACAGCTAAAACAAGCAGAGAGAGGTGGCAAAAGTTATACTCTGCTTTGATCTTTATAACATTATCCTTAACAGATCTAAACCAACTGATACCAACTGCGCATCTGGGTCCCAGAGCTTTGTTCTTCTCCTGGGAAACAATAATTTTTGGGCTAGACTTGATAGAGGATATGCTGAATATTGGAATATGTTTTGAAAAGATGCTGGTTGACATTTTACACTCATGTTAGATGATGTGTGTTTAGAGGAAAGAGCAAGTGGACCCAGCACATGGTACCCTGTGCTCTGTGCACTGTGCAGTGCCTGGGGAAAGTAAGGGTCCAGAGCAGTGAGCATCCCTCCTACAGACTGCCTGCAAGAAGCATTGAAAACAAGAAATACAGAAGACTGCGCAGTAGGCTTTAGGAAAAGGGTCATCTTTAGTTCTTACATACTGTTGCTGAATCACTGCACAACAGAGAAGTGAAGGTAAGAAAACGGAGAAAGAGGGAAAAGGCAGCGCAATTGTGTGAAGTAGAAGTTGGGGCTCACAGTCCAAGGATCTTTCTTTCTGATCCTTTTTCCTGATCATGTAAACAGTAACTGGACAAAATATCTCAACCTGGTTTGGGAAATGGAACCTGAAGCCCGATCGTTCTCAGCTCTGCCAGGGGACAGGCACTCCCTGAGGACCTGGAGTGGTGGGGGTTTCCCATGGGATTTGTCAGGGCAGGGTCTAGCAGCCAGGACCTGTCCCACTGTCGCAGCCAGGAGGAGGGCAACTGTGGGGCTGAAATGTGATTCTGGGCTTTAGGCAGGATTGGGAGAGACATGGAGGGCTTGAGCAGGGACGGCAAGACCCATGGGTACCCCGAGGGCCCTGGCAGCCTCTTTCCCAGCAAAGCACTCACTTCTGAGCTACCTTATGTTCCATTTGTTCTTGTTCTTTCTGGTCCCTTAATTAATCTTTCCTTCCTTGCAATTCTGTGGCAACATGAAAGATGAGGAGTGATCTGATCCAAAACTGGTAACAGCCTATCGTAAAAAGAGGTATCAAAACCCAAGAAGACTTCTGCCAGGTGAAAATCTATTTTTATTTGCTAAGGTGACAGCATTTCTACTCAGCCATAATTCACACCCTTTCTTATCTCTGTTGAACAAACAAGATCATACAAGCTGTTGCATTATTTGTATGTTTTAGTATCCAGGACATCATGGGTAGTAAGTAGAGTGAAGCTCAAGTTTGTAGTGTGATTGGTTAGCACAGAGTTAATATACGCTGCACATAACTTATGCTTTTTCATGATGTACTATGACATTTTCTGTATGTGACAAATTTTTGAACTTGTACTTTTCTGGCAGGTGATCGCTAAAGAGTTTCTTGTGACACTTTAAAATAGATGTCCGATGATTACTAATTCATCTGGCACTCCTCTGTAATAATGTAAATCACAATGTTCTTCTCTGGAATTAGTGGATGTAATCTCTTTCAAAAATCCCACAAAACCCTCTATCTCTTGTCTCGCTATAGTCAAGTATATCTGCTTCAGTGTATCTAGATTTGACAGTGCTCCAGTTTCCTTGATCTATTTAGTAGAAAGAGACTTGATAAGTAAGTACCAGTGTTTAGGGATGAGTGAAGACAGTTTAATATAGATGTTTTAATTTGATTGAGATTCAAGAGTTTGGCTTCTCCCCCCCCCCCCCCACCTTTTTCTGCTTAGTTTGAGGTTTATTAGGCTTGGAAATAAAATCTTCATATCTAACTTAAAAAGAGAACATGGCAAGACTTTGCTGTTTTTGTGGGGAAAAAAAGAACAAAAATCCCCCACAAAAACAAAACAAAACCAAACCAAAACCCAAGGCTTTTCACTCTTTTCTCACAGTAACAGAAAAAAACAGATTTTGCATTTAAAAGTTGTTTTTGCCAACTGTGAGACTCTTATTCAATAACACAGAACAATGAGTGACTATCTCAAAAGATGTTTTAAAAGACGCACTTTTAAGTGCCTTACAATATTTGAAGTAGTGGTATTTCACCATTTTTAACTTCTCTTATTAAATTCTTCATGTGGAGAAGCCCTCCTTGCATTACCCAAAAGCATATCTCTTCATACTGAGGTATTTAGTTATTAGGTTCACAAAATTGAGCAGTGAGGGCTTGACCTGTGCTGCTGCTGTTGATATATAACATCATGAATAGGCTGATGGATCATGAAAAACTGAAGATATGTAACCTAATAGAACTCCATTTTGTTGTTCCTTTCTCTGCTGACGTTAATGAAAAGGCAACTGTGCCCACTTAAACACATCATGCAGCTAGACTCCTTTTCATGGTGCAACACTAATATGTTGATGTTCTTCTGAAAAATGTGTATTTAGTAAACAACATGTCTTAGTGAATCAGAGTGGAGAGAATCTTGACATAGATCATATTTCTGAAGGCAAGATTCACTGTCTGAATTATTACAGTCAGATATTTGTTCTGTGTATCTTGAAGTCCTCCAGTGCTGGAGACCCTCTAATCTAGTAAATAAGTCACTTCAGTGCTTTGTTATGAATAGGGATATCAAGCTTGAATCATACTTTCGTAACTCCAACCTTTTCTTGTATTTTGGTGCAGTTAGATCACAATGTCTCCCAGTTTAGCTCCATAGGGACTAAGCACTATGCAACTGCTCATTCACCTCCTCACCCCCACCCCGCCCCCTTCCCGGAGGGAATGGGGGAGAGAAAATCTAACCAAAAGACTCGAGGGTCAAGATAAGGCACAGGGGGAGAGATCATTCAACTGTCACTGTTGCAGGCAAAACAGAGTTGACTTGGGGAAAACTAATTCCATTTATTAACAATAAAACTGAAGTAAGATAATAAGAGACAAAATCAGATCTTTAGAACACCTTGCCACCATCTCTCCCCTCTTCCCAGGTTTAACTTCATTCCCAACTATCTCCACCTCCTTCCCCTGACCCTGAGTGGCAAGGGGTTATGGGGTTTGTAGTCAGTTCATTGCATGTTGTTTCTGCTGCTCCATCCTCCTCAGGGGAAAAACACCCTCCTTCAGGCATCCACCTGCTCCGGTGTGGGCTCCTCCATAGGCTGCAGGTGGATCTCTGCTCCTCTGTGGACCTCCGCGGGCTGTAGGGGGACAGCCTGATTCACCATGGTCTTCACCAAGGGCTGCAGGGGAATCTTGTGAGGAGCAACTTTACTCCTCCCCATCCTTCTTCACTGACCTTGGCATCTGCAGCTGTTCCTCTCACAAGCAATTCCTCACAACTAGACCCAGGCAGATACCTCTCATTCTCTCACATATCCTCTCTCCTCTCCTCTCCGAACCTCTCCTCTCCCCTCTGAACCTCTCCTCTCCGAACCTCTTCTCTCCTCTCCGAACCTCTCCGAACTTCTCCTCTCCACTCAATCAGGCCCAGACAGCCACCCAGTGTGAGACTGTGGATGAGGCCCATGCCTCCCCATTTCTGCCTGCACTTCTGCTTTGTTTTCCTCTTCTTAAATATGTCATCACAGAGGTGTGATTGGCTTGGCTGATTGGCTCAGCTCTGGCCCGCAGCAGGTCTGCCCTCCAGCCGGCCAGGTCCACCAGACAAAGGCGAAACTTCTAGCAGCTTCTCACAGAAGACACCACTGTAGCCCCACTTGCTATGCAAACCCAACACACCATATCCAAACATCCTCCTCCTGTTTCTGTGTTTTCTTTTAACTTTTTAATAATTCAACTTCCAGTTTTACAACTCCCATTGAATTACAGATGGAATTGCAGGGGTCATATATTTATCCTGAGTTATCTCCTTCTTGCATCTTTCTGAAATTCCTTCTTTCCTTTTTCTGTCCTTCCATTAGTCATGGTTAGGGACTTAGAATTGCTTAAATTAAATTTTAAAACCATATCAGCTCTTAAAACACTAGTGATCAGGTACCCCTCCCCTGAGTCATATCTTGGAAGGAATCATGCAGTTTATGCCTTGCAGAAATGGTAGGAAAATACCCTGTTTCTCAGGAGAATATTATTTCAGCATAAGAAATAAGATTTTTTTACCTACATACAAGAGTTCTAGCAGTTGAACCCTAGATCTGGAAGTTTCTGTAGAGAAAAGGCAGTTAATCATCCTCAGTTTACACTTGTGTCTACCTTAAGTTCCCTGTCCCATTTTATCCCATACCAAATTATCTGGCTTCTTTAAGAGAATCTCTTTGTATGCAAAGACTGATTCTAAAGGCTGTTTTTCATTGTTTGTGTGCTGTTAAAAATCAAGATCTGAAATGGCTTTGCAGCCTAAGGCTGGAGAGAGGCAGCAGGAAATGGAGATGCAGGAGTTCAGATTTGTTTTTCTCCTGCATGTCTGTTGGCAGTCCCTCCATATGTTGGGATTCAGTCTTCCCCAAACCAGTGCCTGAAGCCTTCACAGTATGTTGCTGCAGTAGAGCAGCAGGAATTCAAGGGTTTATCTTTATTAGATTTGATCACTCAGTGTTTATGAGGCATCACAGCTTGCTCTGATAATGAAAGACCTCCTCTTTCCTCCTCTGTAAATTAGTAGGTCTTGTCTGTTTCATTTTCCTTATGAAAAAAGTTTTATGTCAATATTGACAAGATGAGAAAAGGAAAATGAATTGACTTTGCACAGCTTGAGTCTGATCCTGTGAAAAATTCTATGGAGCAGGGCTGGAAAAAGACAGGGCTATCTTATTCCCTAACAGTACCCTAAACAGAATTAATACTTCAGATGATGACGATGATGCCTATGACACTGACTTTAACATTTTTCATACTACTCCAGACTCTGTGCAGTGAGTCATAGCACCCTAAACAAAACAGCAAAAATCCCTCCAAACTCCCCAACCCCTTCCCCATCAAAAATAATTTAAAAATCCACTAAAGTTTCCTTACAACTGAGGAACTGGTTTATGTGAGTTGACATTGTAAAGAGGCAAATAATAAAAATACAGCATTTAAAGGACATGGCCAGCATTTACAGTTCTTGGTCTTTTTCTTAATTAATTTTCTAAAGTCTTTGGTTTTCTTCATGCATACAGTTTGCTCAGCTCTTAGAACATGCCCTAGATTTGTAATCTGAAATAAAGAGCCAAATCTCAAAATTGCCTTAAAATGAAACACTATAGGCCCCACATAGGAATTCCTATGGGCTTTGTGGGAGACTGGGTTTTTACTTCTGGAAGGCGGATCCTTTTATGGAGCAATACCTTAAAAGAAGCTTGCATAAAGCAGTACCCATCAGCAAAGATAAATATCAGGGCTCTTCACTTGGCTGTTTCATGTCTACAGTTTCATTGGCAGTAGAATTGTTAGAGCTACTTGCTTTGTAGACTTCAAAAGTTTTCCAGTAGGTTTTATAATGTGGCATCCGGATTTTTAAAATGATCAGTATGTGCCAACTTGCTTGAAGACATCTCTAGCCAGAACAAAAATCAGACCAACATGTATTTCAGTTGTTCAGTGAGAAGCATAATTAAAAAGGCAATTAGAATAGTGGATGTTTGAATTGTTCCAGAGCACATTGAGGTTCTGAAGCAGCTTTTAGTTGGGTGAAAGTCAAAACAAAGAAGCAAACAGAAAAGTAGCTAGTTGGCAGGTGGTAGTTAATTAACATGATATTGTTACATTAAAAACTCAAGGATTTTTTAAAAAGATATCTTCCTGTAATGGTTTTATGGGCTTTTTTTGACAGTAAGTACACTTTTGTGTCTGACTTCCTCTTCTCAAGATCTCTTGCCCAGCTGTTGAATATTTCCATAAGAATATGTTTCCAAAAGCCTGCCACTTGTACCATAATGCTGTAGAACACATCCAAAAGTAATGCACTTACATGTGTCTCCAAACAAGCTTGTTTTGCTAATAACATCAGCTGAAATAAGATTAGTTCTTAAGGATACAAGAGTTTTTCTCATTAAGAATTATTACTGCATCCTTTTTTTTTTTTTCCAGGAAAATTCATTTACTGTAGCAAATACATTTTGGAAGACTTGTGCGTGTCTCACCTATAATGGTGGAAGATTAAATTACCTTGCTTTTCACTGGCTTCCAACAAGAAAGCATCGTATCAATTTCACTACTGACAAATACAAATTCTTGGTTTTACAAGATGAGCTTTTTCAACTCGTAGCATTACTGACAGAAATATATGTGTCTCAATCTTAAATGCAGAACTTCCTAAAGCTGGCCTCACACATTTAAAAAGAAAAGATGTAACTTGTAAGACATAAACCAGAATAAGATGTTAACTAATTGCTGGAAAGTGGTTAACTATAAAGAAACCTCTTATTGTACATTTCTAAATGCTAGTTATATATTTAAACTACCTTTAATCAGCTCCTTGCAATTAATTTTCATGGTTATTTTAAAATGTCAATCCCATGTGCCCTATATATAGTTGGGTCGCAAAATGTAATTGACATTTTGAAGATGATGATTTTTTAAATTCTATATATTGGGAAAACACTAGTAGTACCTTTCATTAGGGAATATAAATGACTCTAAGAAGTTAACAATTTTGAACATGCAAATGAAGTTAAAGCATTTTGACACACAAATTTTTATACAGGAACTTGTTAAAAGGTGCTAAAAATAATGTGACAGTTCTTTAGCATATACATAGCTAGTGACTGTGTTAGGTCCTTGCTTGTGTATTTCATGAAATGCACAATTGCAGTATTTTATAAGGAGTAAACACTTTAACAGCTCATATTTGCATGTGTGTGGATGATCACAAGGAAATAGAAGAAAATTCTCTCCCAACAATGATAGTGTGTCTCTAAACGAGTAAGATTTGATCTATAACATTCATCAGTGTAATTATAACCAGAACAAAATTTGCTCAGATATATATTGTTTTCTGATTCTGTGAGAATTTTGAGAAAGTTAGTTTTATTCTATTGATTGATTATGTTGCAGACATTTAATATTTCCTAGTACTAAATATTAATACTAATTAACGTTAACTAGTGCTAAATAGGAATACTAATTAGAAATACTATTAAATAAAGATCTATAACAGCCCTAGCTGCAATATATCTTAATAGAAGTGTCTTTTATGTAATTTTTAAATAAATGGGAACTGATTTTGACTTTCAGTTTCCCTACTTTGGAGTAAAACTGGACCAGGTCTTCTGAAGGCTCTCCTGTCACTGCTGGTGAAAACTGCACTTGGAGGCTAACATAATTTTCTTGACCCATATTTGTTGGTAGAAAACAAAACTGCACCACTCACATCCAAGTGGGCATTGCCACACATCTCCTCTTCATATATGTGCTCCTTAAGACACAACAAATAACACAAACCAAGTATGGCTTTGTTTTTTTAAAAAAGCAGGACAGAATTTATGTCATTTATCTGGTCTCACTTAAGACTAAATCAGCCACCTTAGACTTCTGGTTAAATCAGGAAGGGAAAAAATAATGACATGACTTTTCATTCCATCTATTTTGAGCACCTGTTCTACCCTATTTTAGGATTGATACAATGTGCTTATTCGTCTCCTTCATATTTAAAATGAATTTGAGGTGTCTGTCTTTCATATGAATGATTAACATTAATGTGCCTAATTTGAGGCAGATAAAATCCCTTCATAATATTTAACAGGTCTACATTTTAAAAGGTAAATTGGAATCACCTTTCACATATATTTTATATATCATGTATTTTTAGGGAGAGGAAGTGAATGGTATATTTATAGAATCATAGAACTACAGAATTGTAGAATAGTTTGGGTTGAAAGGGACCTTTAAAGGTCATCTAGTCCAACCCCCATGCAAGCAGGAGGGACATCTTCAACTAGATCGTGTTGTACAGGGCCTTGTCCAACCTGGCCTTGAGTGTTTCCAGGGACAGGGCATCTGCCACGTCTCTGGGCAACCTGTTCCAGTGTTCCACCACCCTCATTGCAAAAAATTTCTTCCTTATGTCCAGTCTGAATCTGCTTCCTTCTATTTTAAAACCATTACTCCTCATCCTATCACAACAGGCCCTACTGAACAGCCTCTCCGCATCTTTCTTATAAGCCTCCTTTAGGTATTGGAAGACCACTATAAGATGGTTCTCTTCTCTGGACTGAACAGCTCCCAACTCTCAGCCTGTCGTCACAGGAGAGGTGCTCCAGCCCTCTTGTCATCTCCGTGGCCCTCCTCTGGACTCTTTCCAACTGGTCCATGTCCTTCTAATTTTGGGGGCTCCAGAGCTGGATGCAGTACTCCAGGTGTAGTCTCACCAGAGTGGAGTGGAGGGGGAGAATCACCTCCCTTGACCTGCTGGCCACGCTTCTTTTGATGCAGCCCAGGATGTGGTTGGCTTTCTGGGTTGCAAGCGTACATTCCTGGCTCATGTTGAGCCTCTCATCCACCATCACTCCCACTTCCTTCTCCTCAGGGCTGCTCTCAATCCATTCTCTGGTCAGCCTGTATTTGTGCTTAGGATTTCCCTGACCCATGTGCAGGACATTGCACTTGACCTTGTTGAACTTCATGAGGTTTTCATGGACCTACCTTTCCAGCCTGTCAACATTCCCTCCAGTGTGTTGACCGTACCATATAGCTTGGTGTCATTGTTGAATTTGCTGAGGATGCGCTCTGTGCCACTGTCCATGTTGCTGGTTTTTGTAGGCATTTAAACATAGGAAAACTACCCTTATCAAAAAGTCAATAATTCATATCACCTGAGTTTCCATGAGGAAAAATATTTGGTTTCATTTCCTGGTATTTATACTTAATGATGCAAGTTTTGCTCTGACTTATAATGGTCTAAACCCAGAGTGACTTCATTGATTCTGAAGAATTATTTTTCTCTTTCCATAAAATAAGCCCTATATAACAGGAACTGGAAGAAAGCCCTCTCTCTTATTACCAGTGAGGGTTTTTTTCTAAAACTAGTCTATTCATAATAAGTAACACAGTCCTTTTTGTAATCTATGTAGTCTATATTGGTGTTCAAAATAGAAGTTATTATTATCTCACACCTCAGATTGAAATATTAACCATAAAACTGGTTTTATACATTAACATTCCTTCTGGCAAGGGAGACAGAATATTGAAATACTTCTTTAACAAAATTCTTGTAATTTCACATTATTCAAGTATTATCCGAGATGGAGAACTATAGTCATTTATTGTGGAAAAATTAAGAGGCCTATTACTTGCCATGGGAAGTACAGACATACTGTTAGTTTGACATAAACCACATAAAGATATTAAATGTGACTCTAATTAGTTTTATTCACCACTCGAGTTTCTGCAGTTAGATTCCTTTGATGCCATCCTGCTTCTATCTAACATGAGTAATGGAAATGCTAAGTGAATAATATTTCATACTGCCACATTCCAGTAGAAGTGGTTTCCACTTGTATGCACAGTTCCAGTGGATGCACTTTGATAAAGTAGTAAAAATGAGAAGCTCATAACTATCTCATTTCTTGACACACAAAATCCTGCCGATTGGTGATACATCAGCATGTGCAAAATTGCCCTTTGCTAATACAATGAACCTGTTCATTATAACACACTATGCTTACTTAATCACTGTTGTACAATGCATCATATTTGCTATGTACTTACATAATACTACTGTAAAAGACTGTGTCAAAAATTTGTCTCAACATTGTTGAAACAGCGGGCCACCACCCAAGCAATGGCTTCCCGTTATCTTGCAAGGCAACTCCTGTTGTCTTGCAAACCTGAATGCAGAGCTGGTTCCGAGAAATCTAGCCCTAGCATGCACCCAGAGATACATATCACCTGGTAATGGGCATGCATATCACCCTGTAATGGATCGCCTGGTAATGGATCACCCGATAATGGGCATGCATATCACCACCAGGTGACGGGTGCGGCTAGGAAAACCAGCTCTCGAAATACAATGAAAACAACCAACATAAAAAGGGACATTTCTGGACTGAGACAGAGAGATTTCTTTGAGACACTTCTTCTACACTTCGAGACTTAGACACTTCTTCAACACTACACTTCTTCGAGACTTCTTCTTCTACACTTCATTCAACGGAATACACATTCGCCAGAATACACATCCACGGAACCGACATCGAGACAACGAACACCGGACAGATCGTCACCCCATCGAGTGAACTGAACTGTCGGGACGCTGCAGCTCCGTGGTGGTAGCTATTACAACCGAAACTCTTTTCCCTCTCCTTCCTTTCTCTCCTTTCTCTTCCATTTACAAACTTCTTATCGGGTTAATAAAGCTACCTGGCACTTGACTCCGTTTTGAGTCCTAATTTTGTTCCCGAGAATAGGAACAAAACCACGCTCCGGTGTGTGAGAGGTCGGTCCAGCCGCCCCTAGCCCCCCAGACTCGTCTGAGGTCGGCTAGAATGCAAGGGGGCCTTCCTCTCGTCCAAAATTGGAACGTGACAACTACTCAGCAATAAAGGAACACCATATAATTCAAACCAGCCTTAATTAAGCAAACCAAAACCAACTTTCCAACTTGTTAAAAAAAAAGAAACAACCCAGAAACAAAAAGAAAGAGTCTGCAGCTTACTCTAAATGTTCTGGCCCCTAACGAATAAGCTATCAGTTGGTCTGGGAAAAATCTACAAACTTGCTCCTGAACTAGGATTGTAATCCTGGACAAAGGACACGTAAAAGCTTGTGGTAGGTTGACCTTGGCTGGCTGCTGGACACATACCCAGCTGCTCTCTAACTCCCACATTTTATCTCATGGGCTGAGGTAAAGACAAAGACATCGCTTACCAATTACTGTCACGGGCAAAATAGACTTGACTCAGGGAAAATTAATTTAATTTATTACTAATTACAATAGGTTTGGATAGCGAGAAACAAAGACAAATTAAAACAGTGCCTTCCTTGCAACCCCTTTTTTTCCCCCAGGCTCAACTTTACTCCTTCATTCCTAACTTCTCCAGCTCCTTGACCCCCACGGAGCAGCACAGAAGGAATGAGAAATTGAGCTGCTGCTCCCTCCTCCTTGCTCTTTTCCCCTGCTCCAGTGTGGGTCCTCTCCATGGGCTGCAGTCCTTCAGGTTAAATCTGCTCAGCTTGGGCTCATCTCCACAGGCTGCTGTTCTTTCAGGTAATATCCACCTGCTCTTGCGTGATCCTCTCCTTGGGCTGCAGGGAATACCTGTTTCATCATGGTCACTTCCAAAACCTGCATTGGCTATAGGGAAATTCCTGCTCCAGCTCCTGGAGCACCTCCTCCTCTCTTCTTTCACTTCGGTGTTCACAGCATTGTTGTTGTTTTTTTTCCTCACTCCTCACTGCTGCGTGTCATTTTACCCTTATGAAATACATTTTCCCCAAGGCACCACCAGGCTGAAGGGTTCAGCTGTGTCCTGTGGTGGGTCTGTTGGAGCTGGCTGTGTCTGGCATGGGCCAACCCCTGGCCTCTCCTCACAGAGGCCACCCCTGCAGCCCATCTGCTGCCAGCACCTAGACACAGACACTTAAACCAAACTTCCACAACTAAAAGAGACCTCCTGATTAGTCTGCTGTTGCAACTTCTGAATGAGAAAGTTACTAAGTAAAATATGTTCATACTATTTGTCCCTTCTCAGAAGGAACACGTTAATTGTATTTCACATTGTCTAGTACTTTGTGTGTGGCCTGCTGAATGGGAAAGGCAATGGGAAATGCTGTAATAAATTTGTGTATGGCAGAAATTGGCCAGCTGTCAACACTGAATAGAGACAACAGTGGCTGGGTTAGAGGGAGAGGGCTTAGTGGCTTATGATTAAAAACCTGCTTAGTCACCAAAAAGGTGGAAAGAAAAACCCTACATACAAACAGCAATACCTGTGCAGTGAATATATTTATATTAAATAAAAAATTCTTACAAAGCTTGTGTTTTGGAAATCAGTGATACTAACAAAATAATGTTTTTCCTTATAAATATTACTCTTACTGTGAGGTTTTCCAGGTATAATTTTACTAGAACATTGATGAATTCTTTCCAGAAATAAAATTGATCTAAGTGGTTTTCCAGATGAAGAGAACATTCTAAATTCATATTTTTTATTACATTTTAAGTTTTCAGCACTGAAATGCACTTAGTGTTTTTTTCAGAAGCAGTGAAAAAAATCAAAAGGAACAGGGAGATGCAATGAAGAACAGTGATAGCAGCAGGACTCATGGTTATGCTGATTACAGAATAGGTTCAATGTTGCAGCGTAGAAGAGGCACAAAAAAAATTGTGAAAGAAATGAATTGCCCCTAAAGAGACAGAGAGGTAAACAGAATGTTCTATGTCATGTGTAAAGGCAATATGAAACATTTCTGTTATGACTTTAATGACTTTCTCCTTTTTTTTTTCTTTCTTTCTTTCTTTATTTTTTTAATTTTTTCTGGCAAGCAGGGAAAGAGGGTTGAAATGAGTTCTTAATTAAAATGAAGTGAATTGAGGAAACACTGATGGGTCTCTGTTATCTTGAAAACTCCTTTGGAAGGAAAAATGAAGAAATGAGAGGTCTGTTTAGCTAAAGAAACGCTAGGATAAATTTTAGTTAGCTATTTACTATTTTTATATAATGATTTAAAATTTGCAATATGATAATAGCTGCTGACATAAGTTTGAGAAAAGTCAAATTTAACAAGTGACAGAAATAGCCTCAAGCCACCATCAAGCCACCTTGATGCTTTGTCCAGTAAGATAAAGAAATATTTAGAGAGCAAATACGTAAAGTAAACAAAATGCATATAAAAAGCTGTTTTGAAACAGTATATCATTGGACCCAGTCTGATAAATTTCCTCATACATCTCTTCCCTGTTGTGTGTTCTTCAAGGCAAAAACATCAGCCTGGATTGAAGACTTCTTTACCTTAAGAAATGAGGAAATATTAACCCTGCCATTTGATTTCCAAGAAGTAAATTTTGGATTTCTTGCAATAATTTCAGTATGATTGGAAAGAAATGAACTTGTAAAAAGTTATACAGATTAATTAGACCTAACATAGTGTCAGTGTGATCTGACAGTCAACTTTTGTCTGGAAAGAATGGATAAAACGTTTAAAACCCACAACAATATAACTGAGATCATGGCATAAGTATGTGCCTGGTTAAGATCTAAATGAGTAATCCTGTCAATATTTATTAAAGGAAGAAAAAGAAAAAATAATAGTTTATGGCTGAATAATGAGCCATATTGTATTAGATTAGAATAGGGTCAAAAATAATGACTGAGATTTTCACTGGGTCTCCATTAGAACTGTCCGTCTAATTGAACATTAATGGGATTTGAGTATCTAGTTCCCATGCGACTTAAAACTCCAAATGTAATTACTAATTGAGAGAAATAAAAGGCAGAACAGAAGATGGAGAATTGCACATAGAAGTCAGAAAACAGAAAGACTAAAATAAATGCCGATCTTTCACAAGCTGAAGCCATAACCATGAAAACTATAAGCAATATCTGCTGTTGAGCAGAGATGTTAGAGGAGAATCAGGAATGCCTTTTTTTTTTTTCCAGAGTTCATGTAAGAAAGGAGCCAATACCTGTTGGTCGCAGTAGTATGGAGCTTACACTGACACTATAATGTTTGGGAATATACTTGTCAGTGACCCAGACTCATGCCTCACTCATGCCATATCTTTCAAGCAAAGATATAATTTTCTCAGCAACTAAAAAATGTACCAGAAAAAAATAGCAAAGTTACTCACAAAAAGACTGAAATACAAGTGGTCTATCATAAAAATCTTTTTTCTACTTCTCAGAATATATTGGCTCAGGTTTTGTTCAGCTCATTTTATCCTGGAGGAAGTTATGTCCTCTGGAAAAAAACATTAACTGCATCAAACTGAAGCATACAAACATAGATAATGTTTAATTAATATTACAGTCTGTTGGAGAGACAGTTACAAGCAGGGACAACTGAGCTCCACAGGAATTTTCTGAAGAAAAGCAATGGCTTCCCTTGGTGCAGGAATGGTGAAGCAGAACATCTTCAGTTTGCTGATGGGAATAGGAGCCTGCTTTGAAAGATAAATCTTGCATTGCCTGGCTGCAGTGGACAGACCTCTTCTGGAGCCATGCTTGGGAATAACAGAGTTTTCCATTGCAGTGCATGAACTCCAGGACTTCAGACAGACTCTAGACCAGCAAAGAAATTGCATCACTACTTCTGTGGTTTGCTTGCTAAGTCTCTGCTTAGTATATCTGTTTGGAGATCCATGCAATAGTTTACATACTCAGTGAAGTGCGCAGTGGTAAATTATGGTCCAGGATCTCTTTTATTCCTTCAGCAGGTTCCCTGCCAGTCACACTATGCATCTCTTTCTGTGATAGGAGGTGACAATAGAGGCACTTCCTTCATTTTTCCCCCTCTAGGTTAGTCCACATCAGTTATATTTGCATGCTATATGAGTGTTTCCTCATCCCACGTTTGCAGGAAGTTAGTAAAAACAACTGTTGAACCTCAGTGTTTTCAAGACAACCCATTCTGTCATGAACATAGGAATATGATTTCAAAATAGAATGAAGCAGCTACAGAAGATGAGGCATCAGAACAGAAAGGGGTTCAAGAGCTATTGTTGATTGCAAAAGAGAGTGCTCTTTGGTTTCTTACTTCACCAGGGAAGGTGAGGGGGAGGTGGGGATAGGCAATCCCCTGAAAGCCCGTGTTGCTGTTTTGAAATAAAATAGAATCTTCCACCTTTATTTGAATTGGCTAACATTTCTGAACTGTCCAAAACTAACAAAATCCTAACAAAATCTTATGCTTAAACAAATATGATTACTTGATGACATTCCAGAATGACAGGTTTACCATCTGTCTTAGTTATGTCTCTTCTTCTCATTCTAGTCCTCTCAGCTTTTTCTAGAGAAATTCCACTGTAGGAATGTTGCCATTAACTATGTCAAATATTGAAGCCAAAACTGAAGATTTTGGCGATCTATTTAAAAAAAGCTGTATAGTGCTCGACACTTTATAGTGAAAACAAAATATAAAGGACATAACATGATGATTGTGAGTTTCTGATCAGCAAATATTTTCCTATGATTCAGCTGGCAATATGATGGTTGATATTCTTATCAATATATGGTTGATATTCTTAAAAGCTTTTCTTATCCTCAGAAAATGGATTCTGAGGCTCTTCCAGTTTGAGGAAGCTGAGGTCTAAGTAATAATGTATACCCGCATAGTTTGGAACTGTCCATAATATAATTATGAATCTTATAATGTGCATTCATCTGTGTAATTTAATGTTCTTGTTCCACAGCTGTTTGGAAAGACACACCAGTAATGCATTTAGAAATTTTGGCATATAAAAAGAAGCTTCTGTGAAGCTAAATGTACATTTATTCATCAGCATTTTAAATTTAGGAAATGTCTATTACTTTTGTACATAAGCTTTGCCACTAGGTATATAGGCTGTTTTTTGTAATCCACACATGTAAGAAAGCTCTCAGTGTATGCACTCGGCAGTCTATTACAATGGACTGCTTTAATAATTGGGTGAAGTAAATATAAACGTTTTCATGTAAACAATGCTGAGACTGTTTTCTGAATGTCAAATTCAGCCACAACGAATCTTTAGGTGTTTTAGAGATCATGGAATAACTAAATTTGTATCATAAGCTGGGACATTAGAGGGTCAAATTTTGCATTTAGGTGTCCAGGTAAACTCATTCATGGTAGAAACTTGTGCTGAACTGCACTGTGACCTGAACTTGCTGCTAATTCTGAAGGGAGAGATGTATATAGAGGTAATGGGAGTACATGAACTTTCAGAAAAACCAATATTATAACATAAAAATAAGCTACAATAAAATGTGTTGTTTTGTTTTTTTTTTTTTTAGAAAATGTTATGAAATCTCTTTGTGAATCTGCCCTCTTGAAGCAGTACACTGTCCTAATCAGCTGATTTAGTCCTTGCTTACTTTGTTTAGTGTTGACCCACCTGAACGATAATGATATATGTAGAGCCTGAAACATGTTTACATATATCTTTGTTGTGGGCTTTTTCCCAGATCAAAGAAAATGCTCGCATTTGTAACACAGACATCTAAGGATGAAGTGTACATATTCAAAGTACTCAAAAAGACAAAATACTAGAATTTTAATCCTAATTTTTTCTGCATATGCATGCATACACATATAATATACATACATGTGTATATGTATATCTACACATATTTTAAATATAATCACATACACACTCTTGATGTAATTATATCCAAATTCATTGTGTATTCATTTGGAAGCCATGTGGTAAAAATGTGCTAGGTGAAAGCTCTCTGCCAGCACTTACTGATGAGTTCAGCTTCATTGACAGAGGTGATGCCAAGTACATCAGCATAAACACACTGGCTGTGCTTTCACTGGCCATGGGCTTTGGGGCACTGCTAACCAGCGACAGCCAGCCACGACACAGTTGTGCCAAAAGATAATAATGCTGTATCAAGGAGATGTATGTCTAGCAGATATACGTATTCCCAGGTGTGGGAACAGTGGCAGAGTATTCATACCTCAAATATCAATGCACTGACTGTTTTGCCTCTATTTATACGAATGTGCATTTACTTATTGCTACCACATTTAATTGTGTCTCTTTTCTGAACAGTTGTTTTGGTTTTCTTTCATTTCAAACAAAAACTTGGTTAATTAAGAATGCTTGAAAAAGGGGTTAGCTCACTGAATTTTCTAGGTGATTGTCAGGGAGCAGCGAGGGAGGCTGCCCTGCATGGGAAGAGGAGCTGGAGGCTGAGAGTGATGGCAGGGCCAGCAGGATAAGGGTCTCAGTGACAAGGGTACAGTCCCACTGTGCTGGAACAAGGTGAGTGGAGCAGGGCCAGTGATGGTAACCAGGGTCAGCTGGAAGTCTGGTGAGTGCCAGACAAGTCTGTAGTGGTGAGGCAGGTCTGACTGAGGTCAAGCCTGGAAGTCAAATTTGCAGGTGAGGATCAAGGTCTGGATCAGCAAGGTACGTGGCCAGGCAAGGCCACAGCTGCACTGGCCAAGAGTGAATGCCAAGGATTAAATGCAGCTTCTGAATAGAGGGTGATGACTCTACTTCTTGCTGCTTTATCTTCTATTGCTCTTTCCACACAGCTCTCTGATTTAGGTCCTCTCAGTGGCACCAAAACCTGTCCCTGAGCCCAGCAAGCTAAAACCTTGGCAAAGGGAAGGAAAAAGAAGCTGAAATCAGGGCACTGACAGCAAGAGCCAGAAATGGTACATCTGTTAATTTTCAAAGGAGTATGCATGTATTTGAACTTGATCCTTGCAAAAAAAAAAAAAAAAAGTTTTAGATCAAAATGAGTAATATATCACAGAGTTATGGTGAGAACTATGGTGAGAAGATAAACTCCTAATAAGAAATATGATGTAAATATGGCTGTTCTTGTCACTGGAGAAAGCATACAGATGGACATACAAGCAATAATGACCTGGTATTTTAACAATTAGCCTGATACAGTGAAAACAGAGATGGTGCTTCTTTGCCTATAACATTGATCTTTTCAATGAGTACGATGAATGGAAGCCATGTAATAAGGTACTTACTATGATGTCTTCTGAGATTAGTTATCTCTTCCATCATCAGCACATCCTATTCCTTAATGATCCATCCGTCCAGTGATAGGATATTTGGACTACACCATGAGGAGCAATAGGCCTTTCAGCTGAAATAATTAATGCCTTAGTTGTGCTTCTGAGGTATTCACAGATAAATGTCAATCTACACCCTGAAATACCTATCCCTGAACGTGTTTCAGCTGCACATGATTGTGTGTTCAGTTGCCACCAGCTCAACATTTCTTGCTTAGCATTTTAGATGCTCTGTGATATTTGCTGGTCTTGAGTTCAAACAACCTCCTGGGATGATCAGTGGTTCTGAATATTGCAGGCTTAGATTTTAAACATATCAAGTAGACTATGACTATCCCAAAATACTAAAGTATGTGATCTTCATAACTTGGCACTTGATCAGAATTAGCCAGAGCTTTTTTTTTCTTTTATTCCTGATACTACAAAATACGCAAAGGTCCTTGAACTCTGATGCAGTAAATGCACCTTTGTGTTCAATAGTCAACAGCAGTCAATCTGTCAGTATTCTTATTATGAAAAGAATAAAACAAGGAAACACAGTTACACCATTACAGACATTAACGGTGAGATAAATTTTGAATGTTTCTTGTTATTTTAGTTCTAGTGAGAAAAAAAAGGAAAAATAAAAGGAAAGGAAAAGAAAAAGAAGGAGGCAGTAGAACAAGAAGAGGTAAAGATAATAGTGGCAGATGTAATCAAAAGCATGGAATGATTTTTGTACAAACACTAAATAGAGGATACTTTATAATGGGAAAGAACTAGGTGATCTTATGGTAGATTCTATAAAATCATATATCTAGCAGATGTAAATATTCTATTTAGTCTGTAGCGACAGATTACTTCTTCCTCAGGTATCAAAGTGGCAAGAAAAAGATATGCAGGAAATAAACAGTGACTATTTCTTGTATCAGAAAATATCACAACTTAATGAAATTTACAGGCAGTAGTCTTAAACAAAATTAATTCCTTTTTTACACAACACAGACTTAAGATTGGGAATCCATTGTGGCTGTAGAAGCTACAAGTGAGAAAGTGGAAAGCAGTAAGATGAGTTCATAGAAGAGATGTTTAAAAGGGATTATTTAATATGGATGTACAGGTATAAGCTTTCACTCATTATGTTCTTCAGCCACAGACTGATATTAGCTGAGAGGAAACACCATAGGAGGTACCATAGCATATTCATTTTTCAGTCTTTCTCTAGCTTCTGTCAGAGATTAGTTCTGTAGAGCTCAAGGGAGGTCATATTTCAGTTGGGGATACCTGCCAGCTTCAAATGAAGCCTACTAATTGGTGCTTCATGAGTGAAGAAAACGCTGATTCAAGAAACCAAACCAGCTTCTTACAGTGTGGATGGAATTTATTTCTGCTGTGCTTGTATTCATCATAAACATGAACTGTAGGCTTATAAAGTGGTATTTGTTTACAATATATTAGTGTGTCATAATTCTGTGACAGTGTGCTTCTCCCGTCAAATCTGACCACTTTTCCCATAACCCTGCTCAAGTAATAAGCGTCAGTGATAGCTATGTCTGGTCCAGATGGTAATGGCAGCATCTGACTCAAAGTGGATTTGAAGGAGACAGATACCAGCACAATAGCCAAGGTTTGGCGATGCACCCCCCTAACCACCGTGCTGGTCAATGTCCAACTCAAGTCAAATCTGGAAGAAATTAACATCTAGTCAGTGTGCACATATGACTACGAGTCAATTATCTTACTCCATAAATAGTGAGCAGCCCAAGAGCCCTTTGAGCTCTCCTAGACAGCAGTGGGCCGCACATCACGATCTTGACTTGGGTAGGGATGCCTCTCAGGGTTACTCCTTGAGGTTGAGAGATTCCTTGTCGCAACAGATCCACAGTAAGTGACTAATAGCATGCTAAACTTTGAAATCATAGCTAAGTGATAGAAATGATTGACTGTGCACATATAATCCCTTAGACATAAACCCCTGGTCAAGCCTGGGACTAGGATTGGATCCAGCCACATCTAGACTCCTCTCTGCAAAGGAGTTTAGAAAGCAAGTATGAGCCTCATGACTCAACAGGATGGTTTCCCTGATGGTTTTGTCTGACCCTGTCCTCCATGCAGTAAAACACCCAGTATACCTTGCCATCGAATATTGTTAAATCACTGTCACATTTACCATTTACTATCAAACTTTGTTAAATCACTGTTTTAGATCAATAAAGTATACTGCTGCTTCTGTCTTACAAGTGAAGTGCATCTCTCCCATCCATGACAAATTCTCCTGAGAGAAGATGAAAAGGTCCATAAATACAATTCCTCAAGAGGAAAAAGACAGATGGAAACACAAATCTTCATAAATAGAACTCACCTTAACATTTTGGACATAAAAAGGCAGAATTCAGGAAATGTAAACAACCAACTGATTTGGATGTGTTGATGCAATGCCTCTGGTTTTTGTTTTTGTGAGATTGCTAAAGGCCTATATTCAAACACAATTTAACATCTAGGAAAAAAGCAAAGTATGCAATGACTCACCAGGGCCTGCTTTTGCCAGTAAGTTTGTTTCTGAATTACCCTGTCTAAAATGGCTCTGCCCACAGAAATATTACATAGGAACACAGAGCTGGTGCAGATATAACTTTAAAATTTTAATGCTAATTTTAATGCTTAAATTGCATCCTAAATGCTAATTATAAGTGCTTTACAGTGCTTTTTTAAAAAAAAAAAGGAGGTGGAGTAAGGGAAAAATAAACCAGTATAAAAATTTTTCTAAAGGGAAAAACCATTAAAAAACGCTAGAAGTGATCAGTGGAAGGCCTGCCCGTGAGGACTGATACGATAAGTTACCATTTCTAACTTGAATGCTTGTAAAGGCCTTTGAAATCCTCAGATGGGACGTATTATTAAATGTGCAATATGTTGCTATCTTAGCAGTGTGAAAGCCAAACCAAGATTCTGGTTTTTTTTCCTTTGTTAATTTCTGAACCTCTTTGTTGTTCCATCAATGTGCTGCTGATAGTATGATGTTAACCTGTCATTTCATAAAAATAAAAGCATACCCAGGCAGATGGCTGACTCTGGACTACTGCTGACCAATTTTAGTAGAGGTGCAGTTCCTAATGAATATCTTTCTCATTGAAATTATTACTTCTAACTAGCACTCTCCAAATCACTACAATGCAATATTGGATTCCCTGTAACAAAATGGAGTTGCTAGGAAACACGACTGGTCAGCCTTTTTCTTGTGAGAGCTGACTTTAAAAAACACTTTATATATTCTTTTCTGAAATTCAAACTACTATTATTTAAATATGATTGCAGATGAGTTAAATTAAAGTTTCATATTAACTGAAGAAAGTAAAAGACATCACTTGACTTTTGCTTTTAAATTCTAAGCTTTTTCATTTTGAGACATATTTTCCACTGCATCAATCTGATGATGCAGAACCGTCAGAGAACATTAATTAGCATGTTGTTAGGATGTAATGGATTTTAATGGCACAACTGAAAGGTCACCCACATGTTCCTAGAAAATTATAAGCAGAGATTCTCCAGCTAAAACAGAAAAAGAAGATGGATAAGCATGAAAATAACGTTATTTCTTCTAGGGCCAGAATGTGAACGTGAATATCTAATGAAGTTTCTATTTTTTTTTCCTTTTCTTCTTTTTTTTTTTCCTTGAGCACAAATGAGACAGAGCAGAAATAAATCAAGTATCAATTTAAGGCTGGAATGTAAAGAGGACTTAAAGTAATTTAAATGAATATTAGAAAAGTGTGAAGAACTGAGGCTTGACTTAGAGATAAGAGTAAATAAAGTCCTTTACTCATTTTATGCATGCTGAGGTACAGCACAGTCTGACTTATATTAGAAATCAGTCTTGAGTCATAGAATTCAGATCATGATGCAGCTCTCTGGAGACTGGATCCTGGGTCATCCACACAATTCAAGGACAGATTCAGGTGGTCTGCCTATGATTTCACACCCACTTCACAAAGCAGCAAGTAAATTATTATTTTCCCCAAATTACTTATTGGAAAGTTGTTTCTAAAGACTGTCCAAGAAAATTGTTTCTAAAGAGTGCAAACAAAAGTTTCTCCAAATTTAAAAAGATCAGACATGTGGTTCTGTCAAAGGTCTGTCTCTGTAAAGTCAATTTCATATGCATAGTATTGACAACATTTTAATAAATAAGGTTTGAAAAGGGTTGTGCAATGACAACATAGCCTACTGCAACATGCATTATGTTCAGCAATGAGTCAAGCTTATACCTAGGATCAGGACTTGTTTAACTGACAGATAAAGGAACATTGGCAAGGGCACTAGGATTAGCTTAACTGTAGTGCTACTGGGAGTCTTTTGACTTCATCTGTCAACAAAGGCAAGCAGATGTAGCTTCCCTGTAACATCTCATTGAAAGGATAACAACTCTAACAGTGCAGTACCTTGCCAAAGACAGTGTTTAATGAATTGCTTATTTGGTTTCACAGAAATAATTTTGTACCTTCAGCAACAAGTCAGGGAACTTGATCAGTGTCCTGGTTTCAGCAGGGATGGAGTTAATTTTCTTCTCAGTAGCTGGTGTGTTTTGGATTTCATGTGTGAAGAATGTTGATAAAAACACTCTGATGATACGAGTTGTTGTTAATGAGACCAAGGACACTGTCTGGCTTTCCAAGTCTTGTTAAAGTCTCGTTAACGTGCAGATGCGGGAAGCTGGACAAAAGACAGACAGAATAATTGATCCGAGCTGGCCAAAGAGAGTATTCCATGCCATAAACGTCATGCTCGGTATATAAGCGGGGGTTGCCCATGGGAGGGTGCGTTCTTTTCTGGCATTCTTTTATGGCATGCATTCCATTTGGGTATCCGTTCGGGCACCCTTGGCATCCTTTTCTTCTATTTTGCTTGCTGACATCGTTCCTCCTACCTTGCTAACCTGCTCTCCCCCCTTTGCTTGCTGCTCGGTGTCGTTCCTGTGATCGCTGCTCAGGACGGGCTGCGTCAGTCATTCGGACATCAGGTGGTGAGAAATTGTATATTGTTAATTTTGTATATTTTGTATATACTAATATCCTTACGTTCTGTTATCTTTGTAGCTTTTAGTATTTTAGTAAACTGTTTTTATCTCAACCCACAAATTTTCCTTTCTTCCCAATTTCTCTCCCCTGTCCCGCTGGGTAGGGGGAGGGTGAGTGAGAAACTGTGTGGTGATCTGGGCTAAACCACCACAATCAGCCATATAATATCTACAAAATTAATGTCCTTAGAGGAGAGATCCTCTATGTTCATTTAAATAAGTCATTTCAGAAAACACAGTAAAATTACATCAGTAATTACTTGCCCCATGTCCAGGCTATGAACAAAAAAAATGTTGTTGAGAAGATTTCTAATTATATATCTTTTAAATGGACTTGAAAAGGCTAAATATTAGCAATGTCAATGTCTCAGTCCATCAAAGATATGACCTATGTCTGTATCTCTAACACAGGTACAGTAATGGGGCAGTGAATATGTGTTATAACAGAATTATAACTTTTTTTTTTCCTAAATTCTTGATATGTCAAAATCTTGGGTGAAACTACAGAGAACATATGCTAGCAATAGTGTGTTTCATTATTAAGTATCTTTGAGTTTATGGTAAACTATTAGATTTGCCCTTGCATTAAACATTGTGATCTCCAGGAACACCCTGCTTCAAAAACTTCCACATTTAGATCTCCAGCATATTCTGCCACCCACCATATAACAAAGGCTACAGAGAATACTAGACATATTAGAAAACCAGACTAGAAAACAATACCAGAAAATAGTGATACATGTTGAGGTGACGAGGGTGGGATATGTGTCACTTTAACCTTTACTCATTAGACATCTAAGAGGTATGGCTTGGTTTCTTCCCTAGTCTATAGAGAAAGTCAAGAAACTCTTGTCTTTTTTAGGCGTATGTTTCACCGTTGGTGAGTCTATCTGTGGAGCATCAGCCTCACGCTGCAGGATTGCTGCAAAACATCACATTGTTTTATGCTGCAGTTGGTGTAATAGCATCATGTTAATGTAGAGCTAGGTTTAAATTAGTAAACTTCAAGAGCAGAAGTAATCTGGCCCAGCTATGTATGACATAATTCAGTGATAATCAAGATAAGTTAGCCTATGCAAAGCTTTCTGCATAGGCTAAATTACTTTTGATAGTTGAATTGGCTTATTGATAGGTCATGTTGCTATCTCTAGAGAATACTGTAGCCTTCTGTATAGTTGTAACTTAGAAGCCATATTTATCGAAGGAAAGTATCTCTTCTGTTTAAATCAGGAATTGAACTAAAGTGAAAATAACTGAAGACAGGAGAAAGCATTAGATGTGCTTGCCTCATTTTCACTCTTACAAGGCATAACATTACGATTACAGTCAGAGACAGTACACTGATCTATATGGACCTTTGTCTTTCTCATTCCCTTTCCCAGTTTGCTTTTACATAAATACTAACTGTTCGAAATGAGCCTATGTATGGTGGCACATCATTGTGGTACTGAGAATTTAAGTATTTGCGATTTCCTTTCCATTTTCAGTTGAAACAAACATGTTTGAACAGGTAAGTGTTACTTTAAAATTTTCATATTATCTTTTCTAAATTTCCATTTCGAACATTGAAAGGTCAAAGCTGTTGATTTCAGGGATGTGTTAAAACAGAAGTGAAGGATGGTCTCTGACTCTTCTGACTACTAGATAATGGTGAATAATAGTGATTAATGTGGAGAAGTGTTGCTCTTCTCATTCAAAATAGCTGTAATTCCATTTGTAGTAAGGAGATGAGAATTGCATACACAGTAGGATCCTTGGGATTAGCAGACTGATTTCCCTTGACCTGAGCACTTCCCATTAATTCTAAGAGATGGAGTTCTATATTAAAGAATAAAATAGAAAAGGTCTTTTGCTGAATTGGGAAAAAATACCAATAAACTGAAAGAAATACAGTCTGTCTATAACAGAAATTGATCAACAGTAGGAGAAATTGAAATTAATCAACAATTAAAACAGTAATTTGTGCTTTTTTAAAATATACTTGTAGTTTTTGTTGTTTGACTTGTGCAACTGATGGCTCATTAATGTTTCATTAGAAAGAACCAATACATGAATTCTGATTATTATACAACAAGTTTATGTTAGCTATATTCTTGCCATGTTTTCTCTTTTTCTTCTTTTTTTTTATATATAAGTGATGTCTCATTAAATTATTACAAAAGTCTCTGAGTTAAAGGCAAGTTCTTTATTCTCATTTTCGTGGTTCCTTTTGCAATGTCTAACTCCCATTATTGTGAGTGGAAAATTAATGCAAGTTAAGAATATGACAGAGACAAGCAAGCTGAAATGAGACTGATCAGAAAAGGCAAATAATAGTAGACAGAAAGTAAAGATAAACACATTCAGTCTTCATATGTTATGATTACTGAGGAAGGAACAGAATTTAAACCCCTACCAGAAACAACTAACCATAAACATCCAGGCTGATGTAAGTTGTCATGGTGATCTGCCACTATTTGCAGATAAGCTCCTGGCTGCTGTGCAGACCAGAATACAGGCAGTAGTAATTCACATCCTTGTGTACAGAAGGGTCTCGCCAAACCTTAGGGAGGTGTCTTCACTAGTTTAAATATAAGTTCTCTCTGTCTTTCACCAATGAAATCTCCTCTTTAGTATGCACTCCATCTTCTGTTACATAGAATATGTGGCTCTTTCATCATGCATTAGTGGGCTGCAGGAGACAGTAAAGTTAGTTTATCACTTACAGAGATAGCAGGCACTAATGTTAGAACACGATAGTCTCTTTCTTGGCGAAGAGATGGTGTTATTTCTGACTATATGCTTGGGTAAGTAATTGAAGAATGCCTAGTTTTCTTTCTGGTGGTCTCTCTGCCCTACTGATGACATGCACTAACAGGACTTCCAGTCAGACAGAAAGGAAAATTGCATTCTAACTCTTTCTGAATATATAGGATATGATAAATGTAAGAAAACTGTGTAAAAGTACTGCTTCCAGATCTTAGAGATAAAGTGTTCCTGTGCCAAGACATTATTCAAATGTGATGAAAATTGTCTCCAAAGATGTTGTAGGTGGTAGAGAGACTGATAGCCCTATTCACAACACTTCAATCTCCCTACCAAATACAGTTTAAAAATAACATGACACTGGTTTGACATGAATTGCTGCAGACTACACATTTGTCGTTCCTATTACTGAATAGAAACCAGGCATTATGGGCTGACATGCATTTAATTCAAGTATGTCTGAGACACTTAGATTGGAAAATAAACAAAACAGCCAATACTGGTGATGGGATTAATACAGGGGTTGGCTTGGGCTGATTTTAAAAGTGTGCAAGAAATTGCTTGTAGGACATCAGAGTATTTTCATTGTGAAACAACTAGAGGATTATGGCTATGAAAAGCACCTTAAACCTTAGTGAACCTGGCTGTGAGACAGCATGTTTGAGAAGCATTTATGTTTACAGTGGAGCTGATTAGGCTCTTTTATTTTCCTGATTTGATATTTATAAATAACAGTTGAAGAAGGGGCTCAAGTTAGCTTTGTAACAGTTCCTGCTGCTGCAAATACCTTCCTCTGGTATTAACTGCTACCATGTCCTGAAAGCAACTTAAACTGAGCTCTAAGTATGGATAGAAGCATGCCTCTGTGAAAAACAGGCATGGGTGACCCCTATTAATACTTATAAAAATTTCATAGGTTCTTTATACAAGATAACTTGGAGAGTGCTCTTTTTCTATGACTGTGTGAGCAAATTAATTTACAAAGTGTAGAGGCATCACATAAAAGCCATAAAGTTAGGTAAATTCTGCATAATACTGTGGAAGACATGTTGTGAAGTGGTTCTTATGAATGTCAATGCTAGTAGCTTTTTTTTTTTCAAAACCTAATCCTTTGCAGAATCCTTATAAATGCTCAGGGCATTATAATTCTTCTTCCTACTAAAGGAGAAATCGGTGACATTACGTTTAGATATAACTTGTATTATTTGCACCTATGTACATATTCTGGATTACAGGTCTAAGCAGTCATCACTTTCACACATATCAGCTTAACATTCTTGTTCAGAAAACCAGCCTCAGGATTTTACTCTGATCATAGCATGGTTTAGAGACAAGAACAAATTTTACCACAAGAAAAATTCCTGCTACCTTGAACAAGCAAAACTATCAGGGTGGAAGATGAATTTCCCCAACAGAATCTTTGATCAAAACCCTAGAATAAGAAAAATCAGCAGGGTAAATGTAGCAGTGACTTAGGATGATATCCAAGATAATAACTGTAAATATTTACAACTCACCAGAGAAGTTGACTTTGAGCTCTAAATTTACATGTATGATTTGCAAGAATGAAAACTCAGTTTAAAAATAGGAATGGTGGCATTAATGTTGATTAGCTTTTGATTAGGTACCTTCACCTGATTTTTTCACTGGGGTCTTCCTTTGTAGTCAGTGGAGAGAAATAGGGACCTCTATGGCTTAGACATGCAGGATGTAAATCAGTTAATTTAAAAAAAATATCTGCTGTTATAATGGATGTTTGGGATGAAATAAATTTATATCAAATTATTTCCTGCATTTTCCCGCTTTTATATGTTAAACATTCATGATTCTGTTTGTTCTTGAAAAACATGCTGGCTCACAGGGGAATAGGAGTTTTTACCTATAGAGATGCATGCCTCATTCTTATTGTCTACAAAACCAGATGAAAGTGACTAAAACAATAAACTAAGACATTATGATTTTCTAGAATCCAGAATTTCTAGTAGAATTTCTTCTACTGATTTTAAGACCAGTCTGGAAGTGAAGGTAGTTGTCAGGATAAGTCCATAACAGGACTAAAGCTTATTGTCTGCTTGCTATGGTGAATGAATGAATGGCTGGAACCCTTAGCAGTAGGACCTCATACAGTGCAATAGGCAGCAGTCTCACCACCAGCAGCTTGGGCAGGGCAGCCTGTTTTCCCTGTGGCTTAGCTTTCCCAGTAATACAGACTATCAGGTGTGGCAGAGCAGGACAGTTCTCATTCCCAACACAAAGTGCTTCTGGAGAAAAAGTAAGTTAGAGCTCTTTCAACAACATAGAAAGACCTTGAAAGGAAAGATCACATTTGATAAACATTATCTAGGCAGAAGAGGTTCCAAAAATATGGAGCCAGGAGTCAGATAGATATTACCTGCTCAGTAACTCAGATTATGAATTTTGATCTAGATTTTTTTCTAGAATGATTCAGCTGGCCAGATCAGATTAAGTCCTTCTGCCCCAGGATTTCTATCTCTGCAGGTTTACAGATAAAAACTTTATTATGTTTGTGCCAGAGAGCTGCAACAGCTGAAAAACAATTACTTGAAGTAAGTCAAGGCTTTGAACAGCACTAGTATGGATCCTGAGAACTAGAGCAGACAAAACAGTTGGATTCATCTGACGAAATTATAGACATCTGCAATGTGTGTGCTTATTACCAAGGTATGTGTCTTTGTTCTCTTCCTTGTCAGAGAAAGAGGTTTTTGAGGGTACAAAACATCTCATCCTGCAGGAACTATCGGAAATAGGCCACTGAACATGAGAAGCATGTCTTTCTCTCCATTGCCTAGGAGGGGAACCAGGCATTCCTAGTTCATACCTACATGCCTGTATTGTCAATAACTGTAGTCAGTCAGGTGAGAGGAACCTAGCCCAGGTGGTCAAGGAGGAGCTAAGAAGTCCTTACTACCTCTTTGTCCTGGGCTGCTGCAGACAAAACAAACCATAGCCTAAGTCTGAGGTAGCTCTTTGAAGCTACTCAGACTTATCTTTCCCCTCTCTGGCCATTCCTAGGAAATTTTAACTATAAGCTGTAGACATACATCTTGACACTCCCTGATTGACTGCTTACTTCCAGGCAGAAGAAAGTGCCAGATGGGGCAATTTTGTTCCTGCAGGAGAATACTCTTCAGATCTCTCGAGCTCTTACAGAGGCAACTTATGCACTATTAAGTATTATAAAGAAAAGGGGAGTTTTTGACCCTGAAATAATCAGTTGTTATTTAAAAAGAAGCCTACCAAACAGAGAATGCTATTTTCTTGGTTCTTACTATGCACATTTAAAAGCTTATTAGTAAATAGCCTCATGTCATCCAAGCATGCTTTTCAATACTGTACTATACATCATCAGCATTATAAAGCTAATACAAGTCCTGAAGTATCTCTTCCTCATTCTTTTAATCCTTTACCTTTCTTATGGAACAAAATATTCTCATGAGGATGTTAAAATAATGAATAGAACAGTTTTGTTGAAACAAACCTACTTTTATGTATATTTCTTTTTAAAAATATATAGGAAATAATCTTTCACAGTACAGCATGTGTGTGTATATTTGTGTTTATAAATTTCATAGGGAATATATACATATATACACATTTGTACCTATATAAGATGTATATACTATCCAATCATATCAGGACCAAACACAAGTTGAAATGAACTAAGTACTCAATTAATGAAAATCTACAAGCCTCCTAAAAGCCAAGAGGCTATGCTGCTTTACAGCAGCAGATGTTCAAAGTGAAGTATTGGATTTGATCATAGCTGATATGGGCAGAGTTTGCTTCTTAAGACTCTGAGCTGTACATGGTTTTATACAGGTACCCCTTGGACATGCACAGGTCCGGGTGGCATTTAACGTCTAAAGTTTTATTTTGCTTTTCTTTGTAGAATTCCACCTCTTTTCTTGTTCCTTTTTTTTTTTTTTCCTTATAAGAAAGATGATGGGGGCTTGTAAATGAAAAAGAGGTTTCTATCAGAGTAGCTGTTTGATGAATGCAGACATCTGTTTCAACTTGTACAATGGTGCTTGCAGGGATGAGAGCAGGGATTCACAAAGGCATAAATGGGAAATAAGCAGAAACTTCTATTGACTTCCATTGGATGCTTAACAGCCTTTGATGACCCTTTTTATCAAATTTAGGTATCTGTATACATTAATAAATCACCTATAAGAAGAATACAAAACAACAGTCTACAGAAGGAATTTCTAATAACGAAGTGTTTTGCTGAAAGGTAGGGTATAAAGCAGCAGTATTATAACATCTGCGTTGAGAAGACATAAATAAATCTCAGCCTGGAAAATCCTACAGTATACACTTGTTTGCTAGCGGCTCATCCCTTGTATTTCAAAAATAAAAGGAAGCAGAAAAATACATTGGGACTAGTTAGTATGAGGACTAGATAGTATGAGGAGTGCAACTCCTGTTATAAAGCACTTTCTTTATGCAGCAGATCAGTGAAAAATAGTATTTTCTGCCTAGCTATATCGGTACTAATTACTGTTTACATAGCATCTAGATAATTTAAAATTGTGTAGACATCAGATTGCAGAATGTGGCATGTTTTGGTTTTGATTTTGATATGTTTGTACTTTTCAATAGTGAAGAGTTTGGAAAAAAATAAAGGAAACCATGCCGGGCTGTAGAAATATGTATCTGTTTTAATAAGACTTTCAGAAAGGCACTATCATTTGCTTCACAAGATCTCTGAATTTCCTCTCAGGAAAAATCCTACATTTTGACATGACATGAATCAGATACACCAAACTTCTCTGGCAGATGTAGGGTGTGGATTGAGGGAGAACCCTTTCAAGAAAAGCAATTAGAAAAATAATAAAAAAGAGCCCCTCCAATTGCTGTCCTGAAAGAAACCACAGCTTCAGCTTCTTTAAAAGCAAAAGGAAAACAAGAAAATAAAATATCCCCTCTCCCTCCCCCTCTGGTGAATGTAGTATATAATTGTTTGTAAGAAAAAAATGTAAATTTACATTATGGTAACCTGTAAAACAACAAAAACAAAGGAATTTATATAAAACACATGCTATGATTTTTGCAATTAATTTCACATTTAATTTGTTTCCCTCAAGTGTAGTCTTACATTATTTAATGGGGGAAAAATGGAAACTCATTAGCATTAGTGAGCCATTTACATTCTTCATGCTTTTTAGCTTAGAGCTGCCTGATCTGAGAGATTTTATTTGTTATGAATATTTATATTATTCTGCACTATGACAGTCACATTTTATCACAATACTTCCTTCAAACATAAGGGTAGGTTATAAGATTTCTTCCCACACATTTTTAGTAATCACTTTTCAAACAACTCCTGTTATAAACTACTTTCTTTATGCAGCAGATTGGCTGTAAAATAATATTCACTGCATACCTGCATTTGTACTAAATATTCTTTATGTAGCATCTACATCATTTAAAAATATAGAGACATCAGCTTGCAGTTGCATGAAGCAGTCAAATTCACCACTTCTCTATATTTTGTCTCATTTTATTCTGTGGCTGCAGGTCTCCATATTAACAGCTTTTTCCTCTTTATTTGAGTCTGACTTTATTTTATTAGCAGCTTTCCCTCCTTTCTTTCAGCCTTATTTTATTTTATTTTTTTTTCTCTTCTCCATCCAATTTCACATTATGGAAAAAGAAATCTGGGAGCTTTTGCTGACATACAGTGTATAAAGGAACCATATGACAGAAGTAGTTGACCTAGTAGTGGTAATCGTGCACAGAAATAGAAGAACTGCAGGGTGAAGTTTTTGATCCATAGCATGGAGCTGTGCAATGATCAATTGCCTGTCCAAATCTGCTCCGTACTTATTATTTTTATGGAAATGTATCATCCCAGCTTCTGTTAGGTATTCTCAGCTTCACTCTGTCTCCACCCCTTGGTGTTCCAACTACTTCTATTAGATTTAACAAAATACCCTGAAAAACAAACATGGGGCCTTTTGAAAGACTGGATTTCATTCTGCAGTTGGAAAATCAAAGCTCCAACTCAATTTTCTGAGAACTCATATTAGGAAATGCAGATTGCAGAGAGCTTAATGGAACTGCCCTACTTTCTGGAGTCATTTGTTTTGATGAGAGGCTGAGTGTAAATTCTGTGCAGAACACAGACAGCTATTATGCAGTTAATTATGCACAAAGTAAACATGTACAATTGCAAACAGCAGAATGCCACCTAATAATGGATAACCTGAGATTTATGGTATGCATGCCCAATCTGTAAAGGCTTCTACTCATGAATCTAAAATGAATGGAACATTACCTAAATGATCCAGAATGAAGGATTTAACATATCACTCTACTCTTATTGCTACTTATTTTCTGTCAGCAGATTTTTCATTTGGCTTTAATTTATTGCACATAAACACTATGCAAATGATTTGGTCATATTCAAAAACATATGGCTTGTGTTTCTGATTACTGGTTAGGCATTTTGTTACCAATTACTTGTTAAAGTAATCACTTCTTTAATTATACTGGTCAGCGATAATGACTTTGCCTTCATTTACTTGAAGACTAACTGCAGCAATATAAGTCGTAATGTGAATGTCCCCAGAAAAACAGAGCACATCCTTTTTGCACACATTAGTTTCTTCATAGGTATTTTTATAAATGTGATTACAGCCTACATTTAATCTTCAGGTTTTCTCTGTTGGAGACTGATCAGTGCTCAGACGTAGTTAGCAGAATCGTGACTGCATCAGAGCCCACTAATGGGAGTGTTGGCTCACACACCACAATTAGCCCTCATCACCTCCATTGTGTCTTCTTTGCAAGGAGAAAAGGGCTTCAAAAATTCATAACTAATTGCAAAGCAGCAAGAAATGCATCTGAACAGCTAGAGCAGTTTATCAGTAAAAGGCAGTTGTTATAGTCTCTTCCTGCAGTTGGATTTCTAGCTTGTCCCTTCTTTTTTGAGGGGAATAAAAGCAAACAAGCCCCTAGACCTTAAGACAACTTTTGTAGCTTTGCTGTGACAGAGATTTGTGACATCGGGGAGAGAATAATTTGCACATTTGAGTAGGTCACCAAATCAGTGGAAATATTGCTGCCATGGCTATCTATGCCTCTCTTTCCTTCTCAAATAGTAATTTGGATTACTATTGCATGTAATGTCTCCCTATAATCAGGTTTTTGTTTCTTTATACTTGCTTCCTGTCTTTATTCCTCTCTTTCCCAACTGCTAGATACTGTTAAAAGATCCCACTGACTCAACTGCATTGTTCAATCCTTTTTGCCTGGGATATTAATAAAACAACAAGAAAAAAAGAATTGGAAAAATTAGTCAGGAATGTGTGTACCATAAGCCATATCTACACTGCTAAATAAACCAGATCCAGAGAATGAGGCTCAAGGACTTGCTCTGTCATCATGCACATTATTTAACTGCTATCATGCTCCTAGTCATGGTTTGGGCACTACCAGAATTTTCTGAGACAATGTCTGGGTAGAATTTAGGGGATAGCATGTGTCAAGGAGCTCTCATATCCCTACCCGTGACAGGTATGTAGTGCAATAATTCTGCCCTGTACAGTTCTCTAACAGTATCCCAGCAAGACCAGCATCTTCAAGCCTTTCCATGTGCCCACACTCAGGCTACACCCCAGAGCCTCCAAAACACCTCCAGTTTCAGGCAGTAAAATGCTGATATAGATTTCTTACTAGTCTAAACATGTTCAACTGAAAAGAAAACATATAGAGATGATAAGCATGACTTAAGGTGACTGAGGCCCAGGGAAAGATGAATACTAAGTGCTACGTAGTGGGGATGTAGCTAAGCCAAACCATTTGCCCAGAGATGGCTCCCTGCCTCTCTTTTATTTAGCAGCAAATATTGGGATTCCATGGAGAGAGATGGAAATGCTTCATACTGTGAGATATTCTTGTCTACAGGTAGATAGAGTAGTCATCAAATATAATGATTAGATCTTTCTGATGCTTAGACAAGGAAAAAGGTTTCCCCCGAAAAACATGAGGATTAATTAAAATGGTCTGTTCTATGCAGCATATTTCCCTTATACATCACTGTAATTAAACTGCAAAAGCGATGCTATTATTACTAATATTACCTAGGCTGAAGTGACAAGTGTGCTGAACTCTATAGTTCTCTTCACATAGATCACACCAGGAAAGTAATTTGGAATAGTGAAGGAAAAACCATGGTGATGCTGAAATACACTGCTGTTGGCACACAAGCTGCCTAGTTCAAAGCTAGCTTGTATGGTTTTTCCTTTGACTGCAATTCAGTCATGCTTGGATACATTGCATCGCTGATGTTTGAACTACTTAAGCACTTTTGGCTTTCCAAACAGTACATTATGACAGCCTGTACCCTTGTAGGCAGAGAAGATGCTGTACAGCCAGAATTTCTTTCAAGCCATGTATTCTCCTTCCATGAGATGTTACATCTGACAAAAAAAAAACAAACTCAAACACAAAAAAAACTTCAACCAACAAAAACACTCAATTATAAAATTAGTAGTAAGGGCATATTGTGTGAAATTACAGAGAATGGAAATGAACCAAACTAGAGAACTAGCAACCGTAATAAAAACAAAGAAACCCAAAAGCAAGGAATTAAGTATGTCTCTTTTCTGGGCCATTTAAGGTTACAGATCATAACTGTGTACTGCATTACATCATTCCTTTTTACTACTTTGATAGTCCCGCCTCCTTTTCTTGCTTTTTTTTTCTGAATCCATCCTGTCACTTTAATTAAGGGCTTAGTTTCTTACAATACATAAAGGAGCTGGGGGAGGCCCACTTTCATCTTTGGGAGACAGCAGTCTTGTCTTTTTTTTTTTTTTCACTTGTTTCTCTGTAATTAAAGCTAAAAATGCAATTATTCTTTACCAGCATTTTTTTTTCCTTGCATAGCTCTTTAAAGATTTTTTTTTCCCTTTCCATTAATATTTTTATCTTTGATTACCGTTCCTTTCCTCTGGATCAGTCTGTTTTCACATCAGATCTCTTCTTGTTGTCATTACAGCCTGCTGTGTGAATCAGTTAAGCCTGGTAAGGTACCTTTACAGTGGCAGCCTTGATTGTGTTTGCTGAGCTATGAGGAAAACAAGGAGCCTAAAAAAAAGTCAACTCTGAAGTTTGCTTGTGAAAGAATCGGCCCCTGTTGAATACACAGTTCAGAAAAAGTCAGAGAATGTTGCACTTAAATTGAAAGTGTCTTATTGAAGTCTCTTGCTGAGAGGAAATCATCCTATGTTGTTAGTTTGATCTTGGTAGGTTTCATCTGTTCAATGCACTACTCCAACTGTATGTTACACCCACTTTGCATAGAGGTAAATAGCAGCACGCTGCCCAAGGCAATGGGGAGTCAGGCTCTTAGTCTTTAAGAAAGGGCTGTGGAAGCAGAGCCCTCACCCAAGCCAGGCTTAAACTCACATTGCAGCAGCGAGGTTGACAGGAGGAGGCACAGCCACAGCAACCTTCTGGGGCTGGAGGGACTTCTGACTTAAATGGCGGCTTTGCAGCTGCACCAATTACTGTCACACATCCAATGGAGTGGGAGGGTGACTGCTTCCAGCCTGAAGCCTACAACCAAGCACCCTCCGCTAATTAGGAACAGAGGAAGAGGAGATCAGAGGAGCTAGTAAGTGTGAAGTCAGTGCTGTGGACAGTTAATAGCAATGCTTTCTTGTTATGCCCTTGAATGTATTACAGAAGTATTGGCAAATCTTATCCTGCCTGTAGGGAAGTGGGTGGCTGACACAGAATAAGAAAGGCTCTTTTCTTTTAGCTGCTGGTTTGAAGCCTGCTCAGACCAGAAATGACAAAGCTGTACTAGATGATGGTCTCTCTGATGCTAATCAATTGTCTTGAAGTATTTATTTGTTAACAGGAGTCTGTATCGTAAAAATTCCCCTCTAGCAATAGAATTCCTTGTGTTTTAACAAATGAGGCCTAGGGCTTGGGTAATCTTGGTGAGATGCAAGAATGAATGACTCTATGCTTCTGATCGTTTTGCTGTTCCTCCCCTCTTCATCCCCTGAGGACTTAGCTGTGGTCTGGAATATGTCTTTGACTAGAACTGGACTAGGATTGCCTCCCTGCTGTGAAAAAGAGGAGTCAAGCAGTGGCAGAAGACAGGGGAAATACGTATTTTGAATGAGAGGATGTAGCAACAGTATTGAGATCCTAGAACTGGGGTAGACTTGGTGTTGGGCTAAAATATGGGCAAGTACTAAGTCTGGAAGAAGGCAGGTTAATTGGTTAGGCATGAACTTTCTTGCACTGTAGCTCATGTCAAATTGTGCTACAGGGCAAAGACGTTTTCTGCCTTTTATCTGATGTTTCCCCTGTGAATTCTGGGAGGTCAGCTTTGGACTTGAATGAACAATATATTTTATTTGTTTGTAACTTCTGCTAGTTTCACCATCTGGCATGAATTGTGCTGCACTGAACATGTTCTATCTTATCAAATTCTATTATCACTTTGTGCTTATCGTGTAGTTTATAATTTTGCAACTGCTTGTGTAAAAATAAGTAAAGCAAGGAAATAAAACTATTAGTGGTTTGAAAACTCTTTAAAATCTTGTTGCAGCCATTCCTGCAAACACCTGAGGCCTGAATCCTTGTCTCAAATATGGATAACTTTAATGTTCTTTTTGTTGTCTGTATAGCTTTATTGTTGTAGAGTGTTATTTTACAACAAATTGAGTATCTTTGGTTTTACCAAGCAGTATATCCCTTTTATTTTGCTTCCACTTATTTATTTGTAGTTCTAACGCACTGTTTATTTCATGCATTTTCCTTCTGTTCATATGTAGTTTAACTAGTATCAAGTTTTACTTTTGTTACCTGAATTCTTTGTTACCTTTAAGTGAGTGTATTTAATTTTTTTAACCTCATTTAAGTGCTTCATTTTAAGTGCGCTTTTAATTTACCTTTTATTTCAAAATTATATATATATATATTTTCTCTTTCTGTGTTGCATTTTCATTTATGTTCTTAAATATGCTCTGTTTGCAGTGCAGAACTTAAGTACTGACTGCTTTTTCTCTTGTTCCTGTTAGCTGCCCCTGGTCACAGTAGGTTGATTTATTTAGTTCTGCAGGCGTTTTTTTCAGGATCAAATCCTTTACACTGTATCAGATAAGAGTATGAACATCATGAAAATAATAAGCAGAAGATATTTCACTGACAGCCCAAAAGTGTTAGGGAAAACTACTTTCAAAAGGCACTATTGCAAACCAGTATATATAACAGGTTCAAATCTTTGAAGTATCTTAAATCTGATAGCTTTACATTTCAACTCTCACTACTAGTTTCACCTTTTGATGCTTCTTTGGCTTTCATATAGATGTTATATACCAATACATACTTAAGCTGACTCCTTATGGAAAAAAACCTACCCTTTGGCAACATCTATGAACAACAAGTACCTGATCTCTGACTGTCGTAGTTCAGCCCCGATCAGGACCAGACTATGCAGTCTCTCTCTCGCTCCCCCCACCCTCCGAGAGAATAGGGAGAGATAATATAAGAAAAACGGCTCGAGGTTTGAGATAAGGACAGGGAGAAATCCTTAAAGTTACCGTCACGGGCAAAACAGACTCGACTTGGGGAAAACTATTCATTTATTACTACAAACAGCAGGATAATGAGACAGAGAACAAGACAATCTCCCCCCACCCCTCCCTCTTCCCAAGCTTAACGTTATCTCTACCACCTTCCCCCCTCTGAGCTGCACAGAGGGGGAAGAGGAAATGGGCGTTGCGCTCAGTTCATCGCGCGTTGTTTTATGCCGCTGCTTCATGGTTGGGGGAAGAACTCCTTGCATTTCTCCCCTGCTCTGTTGTGGGGTCCCACCCATACGCCACAGTCCTTCGTGAAACTGCTCTGGCGTGGGTCATCTCTTCCACGGAGTGCAGTCTCTCCAGAACGGTTGTCACATTATCCAGCTCATCTCCTCTCCACTTCTTGCAGCCAGGCCGGGCCGAGTCGGGCCCAGTCAGCCACCTGGCAAGAGGCCAGAGGGTGAGGCCTGCAAGGCCCATGAGGCCTGCACCTCCCCCTCTGCTCCTCTGCCCCTGCTCAGCTTCTTCACATCTTCTCTTCTCTTTTTTTTTTCCTGTTTCCCCCTTCTTAAATACATTATTGCAGAGGCGTTATCATGGAACATTCTGCTACCAATTGGCTCGGCCTTGGCCAGCAGCAGGTCCGCCCTAGGCCTGGCCGAGTCCACTGAACAAAGGGGAGCAACTTCTAGCAGTTTCCTACAGAAGCTACCACCTTAGGCCCTGCCTCACTAAACAAAACCACAGCACTGACCTGATGATAAAATTTCAAAAAATAAGCATAGAACAAGGCAACAACCCTTGTCTGTGATGCCAAGACAAAGGTAACAACTGAATATTTTTTTTCTTTTATTAAATAGTGAATGATAAAACTGGTATGCCAAGAGTGTTCCTGTTCAAAGTGTTTTGACCCATAACACCACATGATCTTATTCTGCCCTGGTGAGTTCAGAAATGGAGCAATCTTGGGGAGTCTCACTGAGATGGTCAGGGTACAGCATAATTACATACTGATTCCTCAGAAGAAAGCTGATGTTAGCTACAGATATTTTCTTACACAGTCCTAGTATTGCCTTGTTTTTTGCTGAGACACTGCAGAATAAAAATCAAACCAACTAAATCGGAATTTGGTAAATCTTCTACCACATCCAGATTTCATTTACTCTGGCCAAAACACAGAAATTTTTGGACTTATACTGATGACAGAATGGCTATGACCAGAATGTAGCCACTCATGCATGTGAATGGCAAAGTGCTTATTTAAAGATAAATTCTGGAGGAAGTTATAAAAATACTATACTCTGTTCTCAAGAAAACATGTGCAGTGCAGCAAAGTAAATAAGCTGGATGAGTCTGAATCTTTATTAATTAATATGAATTTTTATTACTTCCTTCTGTCTAAAAGGAATTTGAAAGAGTTCTTGGGTTCTGCTGCCCTTTACTTGAAATGGAATATCTAATGCCTAGTCAGAAAACAGGAGAACCATTAAATGTTGAATCTTGTGATTCTCTAGGTAAAATTATTTCTGAACAAAGATGTGACTTTATTAGTTTTGAATCACAAGAAAAAAAAATGATTTAGTCTTACAGTGTAAGAAGGGGAACCTATTGCTATTTCATAATAAGTTCTTTGTTTGCTTGAAAGTTTTTTAGTTTGTGTTTTTAATAACTTTCAGAAATTTAAATTCTCTGATCAAGCTGCCTTTCCAAACCCAGTATTCTATATGTTGTGAAGGTATCTTTTACTAGTGACCTGGATATTCACAAAACTACAGCCAGGTTTTATTTTGGGTTCAGAACATATGAAACATGGATAAAGTGACAAATCACTGTAAGTGTGAAAACACTTGTAATCATGATAAAACAAAAAGGAGACTGAAAGGATTGTCTTGGAGGTGTTAATGCTATGCTAGACAAAAATATTCTTAGAATGAGCATTTGTACACTATAAGAGCACATAAGATTTGTTTTCATAGCAGGACATGAAGGGTTAGTAAATAACAAGATTTATACATAGATCCCCTGAGTACTGCGTTGGACAACTGCATTATTGATTGGCCACCATGATGGCACTGTACCTGAACCTCCTTAATGTCATCATCTTTAATCATCTCTTGATTAGACACTCTAAAGCACCATAGCTATGATCAGGTAGCAGGAGAGAGCTCTGATTGAGCAAATCAGTTTGAAAAGGGTCCCTGGAGAAGAATTTCATTTTCCAGGCCAGAGTTATCATCTCTGTGCCTTTGAATCTATACTAATAACATAAAGGGTGAGAAAAAAATATTTCTCAGGCTGACATAAAACTCCTGTTTCTTCCCTTTCCTCTGGGTGGGGATTATCAAATTATGAGCTGAGTATTACACAGCTCTTTTGCAGTGACAAAATAGACAGTAGAGAGACATTTTTAATTCTTATGTTATCTGCTGTATGAGTGTTGACATATAGAATCATAGAATCATAGACTGGTTAGGGTTGGAAGGGACCTTCAAAGGTCATTTAGTCCAACCCCCCTGCAAGAAGCAGGGACATCCCCGACTAGATCAGGTTGCTCAGAGCCTCATCCAGCCTGGCCTTGAACGTTTCCAGGGATGGGGCCTCCACCACCTTTCTGGGCAACCTGTTCCAGTGTTCTATAACTCGCATCGTAAAAAATTTTTTCCTAATTTCTAATCTAAATCTACCCCCATCTATTTTAAAACCATTACCTCTCGTCCTATCGCAACAGGCCCTACTAAACAGCCTTTCCCCATCTTTCTTGTAGGCCCCCTTGAGGTACTGGAAGACCGCTATCAGGTCTCCCCGGAGCCTCCTCTTCTCCAGGCTGAACAGCCCCAACTCTCTCAGCCTGTCCTCATAAGAGAGGTGCTCCAGCCCTTTTATCATCTTCGTGGCCCTCCTCTGGACCTTCTCCAACTGGTCCATGTCCTTCTTGTGTTGGGGACTCCAGAACTGGACACAGTACTCCAGGTGGGGTCTCAGCAGGGCAGAAGAGTAGAGGGGGAGAATCACCTCCCTCGACCTGCTGGCCATGCTCCTCTGGATGCAGCCCAGGATGCGGTTGGCCTTCTGGGCCGCAAGGGCGCATTGCCTGCTCATGTTAAGCTTCTGTTGTGGTTTTCTTAGTGAGGGGGGGCCTAAGGAAACTACTAGAAGTCGCTCCCCTTTGTTCAGGGAACTTGGCCAGGCCTAGGGCGGACCCACTGTTGGCCAAGGCCGAGCCGATTGGTAGCAGAATGTCCCGTGATAACGCCTCTGCGATAACGTATTTAAGAATGGGAAAACAGAAAAAAAAACAGAAGAGAAGATGTGAAGAAGCTGAGCGGGCGCAGAGGCGCAGAGGGGGAGGCGCAGGCCTCATGATACTTGGCATTATTTTCCAGTGTCTTTTCCAGAATTGCCCCTATGTTTGTGGAGTTCATGATCTGTTTTTCAGATTTTTTTTTTTTAACATTAAGTGATCCCTTCCCTAAATCTCCTTACAATCCTGACTTATAGATTGTGTTTTGAGCCTATTTATGGGGTAGTAAGAGCCTGTATAATGTTTTGTAAACATTTCTATATAGGAAAGGAATAACCTTTAGCAGACACTGTTAGCAGTGGGCTTGGCAGATCTACAAAGAGTGCAATCATGGTTACCAAGCAGATGGATAAATTCTCAGTGTGAAGCCAGTATTAATGCAACTAGGCAACACCCATGAGAGATGCCCTAGGTCTCACTCTCTTAAATCCCTGAATGTGGAGTATATCTGGAGTAGAATACATAGGGATGTCAGGCAAAGGCTGATCTGCCTTGACCTATATGGAAAATCCATCCATCAAAGCTGGAAATGGACATTCATTGAGGTTGCTCAATTGAACCTATGCTTTTCCATACAGGAAAATTCAATCAGCTCAGAACAGTTTCTGATAAGTGCTCTCACCCAATACACCCTGTTCCTTAATCAACACAGAGATGATCCATTTTTGAGCCATACTGACTGGGGTACTACTCCCTCTTACCTTCTGGCAACATGTTGGCATTGCTAATTTAAGCTGTAGCAATGGTTGAGGAAAGGAAGGAGACAGTTTGATTTTTATCTACCAGCAATTCTGGGATAGGAAACTTCTTTGAAGTAGTATGAGTCATAGCTATGCTTGTCCATCCATTTTTGCTTGTTGTTCTGGTGCCAAAGCAATTTGAACTCTGGTTATGTTTGCAAAGGTATTATTAAGAAACAGACATGAGAATCATCTGTAGCCAGTTAGGGCGTGAATCCTCTATGGCTAAGGAATTTGAAAGACATCATATTCCTATAGTAAAAAAAAAAAAAGGTCTCTGAAAAGGTCTCTGAGAGGTTATGGCATACTGACTTCTGCTTTTACTGTATGCACTGCCTTGTTTAGCAGAGTTTTGTGGTTAGGTGTCCAAAATTTTTTCCCTAGGGATTTCATGCTTTTTTAGCACACATAAGTTCCCCATGAATATTTAAAAAAACCCAAACGTATCATAGACAGGAAAAGTTTATGATCTCAAAGGTGCTCTTGAAGGCTTCATAAGCAGAAAATATAATCATAGACCCTGAATTCAAGGGTTGTTTCACACCTACACCTCTTTATGATGTAGCACTGCCTCATGAGGTCAAGATGGCAGCCTGAGGCCTGCACCTGGCCTATTTAAATGTCTCTATTTAAATGTCTCCATTCCTCCACATTCTCTGGAGGAATGACAGACCAGGCAACTCCCCAAACACCATGCCTGAGGAAAATCCTCCAGAAAATTGCTAGTACACCACTACTACTAGTACCCATAGGTGAAAGGTACAGAATGGATACCTGTTAGATATCTCCTTTTTTTTTTCACATGTAGGAAATTGCTAATTTAGTGCCACTATACCAGGGATTTTAACCTCCATGAGGAGCAGCTGTTGGCCCATGTAGGTAATGTATCTGTTGTTGAGGTCCCCCCCTGGCCAGCTGTAGGTTTAGTTACAGCAGGAGTTGCATGGTCTATGGCAAAGACTGCACAGTGCCTGTAAAATTTATCTGGAGAGTGACTTCAATAAAAAGGAAAGGTTTACAAGGCAGTAAAAATGGAGATAGGCAATTTGCTTAGATCTATCTAGCAGGAGAACATATCTTAGTTTGCTCCTACTGAGTGTGTGTTGTGATGGGATGAAATAAAACACCGCAATTTCTTTTTTGTGTTAGAAGAACGGGGAGGGGGGAGAAGTAGCTATTGAAAAGTATACCATGTTTGGAAAAATTCTGAGTGAAAAGTAAGCTGTTTTTGCAAAGGAAAAGAATTAACCTAGAGTCAGAATGAATTATTTGACGTATTTCCTCTCATGTTTGCTTCTACAGATTTTTAATCCTCAGATTACCTCAAAAACCTTAAGAACTATTCAGTCTTATACAAATGTAAGGCTGTCTTTGGATAAGAGCTTTTGGCATAATTTTGGAAGAAAAATATTAACACAGTAGGGCTTTTGTTTAATATTAGGGAAGGATTGCTACTATTGAAATATCAAACTAATATGATGCAGCGGGAATTTTCCAAAGCATGACAAAATTGGATTTTTCTATCACATAAAAGAACTACTATAAGATTATATAATACAGTCTAAGGTCACTAGCACATTTATGGTGCTCCATATAAGACTTTCTGGATAGTGATGTTCAAACTAACATTGATTTGTCACTGGATGCTAGATTTATTCTGGCATCATAGATGTAATAAGCAGGCATCTGTTTAAAATTATTGTTGTACATAGACAACAAACTATTAAGCTACTCACAGCTAGCTGGATGCCATTCATACTGAATAAAAAGGAATCTAGAGTGTTCTTAAATTATTTTACCTTACTTTTGATCTTCAAACTTTTTTTTCTTATGGAGACTAATTAATTATTATTGAAATAGCAATAAACTTACTCCCTATGAATGCATAAGAAAGAAATAAATCTCCTAAAGATCCTGATTTTCAGAAACACATATATGACTTGTATCAAAGAGAAGCCCAAGGTATTTCCAAGTTTTTCTGCAGTAGGTAAGGAATACTCAAACTTCAGACAGTCTTCTAATGGGTGTCTAAGAGATCTTCAGAAGTTGTGTGCCTCTGGATCCCCAAATAAGAAACTTGAGGCATATCCTCTCACTATGCCACAAACAATATGACCAACTGAATGTTGCACAACAGAAAGGGGACAGTATAAATCAGTCGAACTGAACTCATGTTTATTTTTTGGAAAAGGGAAAACTAAACAAACTTCAGATTCTTGAAACATCTATGTGGAAAAGTTAGATGTTTCTATTTTATGATTATATTTTTCCAGATTTGGTTTCCATATCTCTCTTTCTCTTCCCCCTTCTTTACCACTCTCTTTTGTTTTATTTCTCCGCTTTGCTATTGTGGAAGGCAGTTAGGAAAGACATTAGAGCAGTAACAACTTGGAGAGACTTAAAACTAAAAAGGAAGTGGAAAACAGACAAATAAAAATGGGGTCAAGTTTCCCAATATAAAACACTACTAGGGAGGAAAAAAAATTCTGTATTTTTTTGTCTTCTCAATGAAAATTACTGATTACTTCTATTTTGTCTAAGCCATATCAAGCTGCTGAAGCACAGAGACACCAAAGCTCCTCAGCCCCAGACCAATCTCTCTCACTGGAAAGAAGGAAGAAAATGCTACAGAGAAGATCTCATCAGTGAAAACCCCAACTCCAGGTACTGTACACAATCTGCCATTTTTCTTCTAGTTCCTTGGAACTGTTCCACTCTCTCCTACAGATTTGCTTGGAAGCTCTAAAACAAATAAATACCCATATGTTTATTTTAAAGCCATTGAGAATGAAAAGATATGCAGATCTGAAACATCTGGAAAGAAATGTAAAATCCAAGGACTGGGCAGTCAGGATGACTGTATTACATCATCATGATCTCATAGTTGCCATGCTCTGTAGAGCAGAATGTGATACATGAGTGGAACTGTAACTTTGTCAAATAGTCACCAACTGTGCTGTAGGAAGCACTAAAGCTCCATGCTTTCTTTGCAACACAGATATGGAGTAAAGGATAACAATACAGGACTACTTGTATTAACATAAATCTGACAGATAAGTATTGTATTGTACTAGTAGTAAAGTAATTATCATGATATGAACACTATGCTAGTTGTATATGGCTATTAATAGGCTAAGTGTGAAATTTAGTTTTACTTCTGCATTTTAATGGTATTCTTACTAATTCTGGGTACCTGCTATTTTAGCCTCAGTGCTGCATGCTGGTTTTTTTGCATTACATTTCCTTCCACCACTCCCCTTTATCAAAGAATGGATAGATAAAGAGAGCAGATGAAGCTATTCTATTTGTAAATAAAATCTACAGTATGAGGATGTTAATGTGTGCCTTTAGGATAAATCTGTGTTTCTGTCCTGTAGTATGAAAGAAAGAAGTATGCTTCCCAAGTCCCTGCATCTTAACTCAGCTGGCTAGGAATTTTTACAGAGATGACTTAGCTGTGGGTATATGTTTGAGATTGCCACTTAATAATTAGGACTATTTAGTGCAACTCATGGGACACGATGTGTTTTAAAGCCCTCATAAATTTTACCTTTCATGAGCACTTGTTTTCAAATGACCCTGAAAGCACAATAATCTTTATAGTCAATGTATGTGGGAAATGTGAAGCTTAAGTATATTCACCTCCAACCACAGGGAAATAGATCTACTTTGACGTTTGGCATAAGAAAAAAAGTGATTTTAAAATATCCTTTCTTGGTTTGAAAGACTTTACCTGATTTTCCAGATATTAGTGAAAGAAAGGGAAAAAATATTGCAAATGAAAATTAAGTAGAATATTTCAGTGTAAGAAGCAAATTTCAAGTAGCATCCTAATTTTTAAGGAATTAAAAAGATCTTCTGGTCATGATTTTCATTCATAAATATTCAGGGCAGCAGCTGTCTGCTCTTCGATTTTCACTTCTTTATCTTCTCTGTGCTGTTATCTTGATGAGCTAAAGGTGTTACGATACTGCTAATCTGGGTAATATTTCTTGCCACAGATTAAGGATGTTGTGTATGTCTAACTGGTACAAGCCAGCCCTCCTAACAAAGCCGCAACAGAGGCTTGTCCCCAGTCCCCTGCTGCTGATGGAGGAGAAGCCACCGAGTGAACCACTCTGGGAAAGAACAAGGGAAAAGCAAGCTTCACTTCGATTACTCCCATGGTGTATGGCACTCCTCAGGGCTTCACAAGAGCATGTATACATTGTGTTACTCAGGGGTCAGTATTCGGACCAGTCCTGTTTAATATCTTTGTTGGTGACATGGACAGTGGGATAGAGTGCATCCTCAGCAAGTTTGCAATGACACCAAGCTGTGTGGTACTGTTGACATGTTGGAGGGACTGTCTCCTACACTGTCGACCATCCAGAGGGACCTTGACAGGCTGGACATGTGGGCCAAATGCAAACCTCATGAAGTTCAACCAGGCCAAGTGCAAAGTCCTACACAATGTGCAATCCCAGGCACAAATACAGGCTGGGCAGAGAATGGATTGAGAACGGCCCTGAGGAGAAAGACTTGGCTGTGCTAGTGGATGAGAAGCTCAACATGAACCAACAATGTGTACCTGCAGCCCCGAAAGCCAACTGCATCCTGGGCTGCATCAAAGTAAGCAAGGTCAAGGGAGGTGATTCTGCCCCTCTACTTTTCTCTCATGAGACTCCACCTGGAGTACTGTGTCCAGCTCTGGAGCCCCCCGCATAAGGACGACATGGACCTGTTGGTGAAAGTCCAGAGAAAGGCCACAAAGATGATCAGAGGGCTGAAGCACCTCTCCTATGAGCATAGGCTGAGAGAGTTGGGGCTGTTCAGCCTGGAGAAGAGGAGGCTCTGAGGAGACCTTATAGTGGCCTTCCACTACCTAAAGGGGCCCTACAGGAAAGATGGGGAGAGACTCTTCATCAGGGCCTGTTGGGATAAAATGAAGAGTGATAGTTTTAAAATGAGAGAAGTAGATTCAGATTAGATATTAGGAAAAAAAATATATATAATTAAGGTGGTAGAACACTGGAGCAGGTTGCCCAGAGAAGTAGTTGATGTCCTATCCCCAGAAGCATTCAAGGCCAGGTTGGATGGGGCTCTGAGCAACCTGATCTACTTGAAGGTGTCCCTGCTCCTTACAGGGGGGTTGGACTAGATGACCTTTAAAGGTCCTTTCCAACCCTAATTATTCCATGAACACAGTGTGGGTGGGTGGACAGCGTCAGGAAGAACAGCGTCAGGAAGAACAGCCAGGGGAGGTACGGCAGCCCCTCTCCTCGTTGTCAGATGCTAGCATAGTGTGGCTGCAGAGAGTGTGAGTAAAATAAGTTATTGTTTCAGTTACAGCCTTGTAAAGGTTTCTTTCCTTCTGCTAGTATCATTGTTAGTGTAATCTCAAGTGGATTCAACCAGTGACCAGTGTGTCAGGTTACAAAAAAAAAAAAGAGAATGCTTAGGGTCAAGTATCACTTTTTGAATTTCTCCATTTATTTTGGATACTGAACTTAAGCCAACCCTTCCCTAAAAGATGTGGAGAATACAGCAAACACGTCCCTCTCCTTTACCCTAGAGGAATTACTAACTTAGCTACAAAAGCCTCCAACCCGCTTTTGTAGTTCAATTATTCACTGGTCATGCCCAGTGACTTTCTGTCTCACTACCTTTCTTAGGCACTTCAGTAAGGCCCATGGAATATTTATGGAAGGTTTTTCACAAGAACCTGACATATATTGCAACTCTTTGGTTGTAGTTTGCCATCTTAACATTACTGTAACATTTGCCTGTATTTTCCTTTTATCTACAGAAATAACAAGATAGAGGTGACCATCATGAGGAAACTTCAGAAGGGATCACAAATAATGTTTGCTGCTTCGGGTTTGAATAAGACAAAATGAAGTATCATTTACTGAACATTTAGTAGTCAAATACTGATTTGATAAGTACATATTGAGAATCAAGTTATTGTATGTGATAAGGGAATTCTCTGTAATTTTTAATAAATGTCCTAGATCTGACTAATTACCTGTGTGGTATTAACCTATCAGAAAATACACAGTTAAATCAAAAGACCTTTAAGAGGAAAGAGATAAGCAGTTAAAGATAGAATCACTTAGAAAGTATCTGAAAAACAACGGAGGAGCTATTGTAGAAGTACTTTCTACTTGTCAGCTCTACAGCTGGTATTTTAGTGTATAGTCATTCCATGTCAAATATACAAAATTACAGATAATATTAAATTAGGCATGCTGGACTAATTAATAGCATTAACTTGCAGAAAATAAGACCGAAATCCAGATGGATTGTTTCACACAAAGATGTGCAACCTACTATAAACACATCAACCTGATACTCTTAGCCTGTGATGGGAGCTGGCTGGGATGAGACAACCTCACATATATTCCAAGGAAAGATTATTGTATTCTTAAAGGAAACATACATTTTAGCACCTGGTTATTCTAACCCTGTGTGGTGCATACTATATGCTCCAGGTGAATAGATAACATTCTGTTCTGGAGAACCTGTTTTCTGACTCATTAATCAACCAGAGTCTTTGGCTGCTGGACAGTCTCAGCTCCACTGGTTGTCTTGTCTTCCATGCAGCTGGAAAACAGACGGAGCCGTAGTTACCGGGTCCGAGTAGCTGAGGGTCCCACCCTTGAGATAGGTGAAGAATCCTCAACCTATCACTTGAAGAGAGGAGAAAAGGAATACAAGCGTGAATCTCATCTGGTATCTTGGGGGGAAAAAAAAAATACGCTGGCATACTGTACAAGTTACGTTTTATATACTTAAGGGAGGAAAGCTTTGACAATTTGAGAAATTCCACTAATAAATATGCATACTATTATGCCAGGTACCCCAGCTCAAGAGCATGAGAGAATTGTCAAAAATGTGCAGAGGCATTCTAGATAATTTGCCTTTCCAAAATGGAGGCCACTGCTTTATACACAGGCCATTGCAGCTGCTAGACAAATGACATCATTTCAGCCTACAATCAGTACGCAGTGAAAAGAAACAGGAAGTTATATCTTTCTATTATCTTGCATGTTGTTTTATACACAGGCTGTTCACTGGCCTCCCGCCACCTTGGACATACTCAAATGGGATCAAACATTTTGGCAGTGAATGCATTGACTAGTGTCTAGGACACCCTATCCAGTAACAGCTATTTTTTTTTATCTGCTAAAACTATAGCCTGGAAACATGCTCTGTTGAGACATTTTGCTGTTTGAAAATGCTGCAGAAATTAGTTCCATGGCTGTAAATCAAGAATTGTAATGTCATCATAATACTGAAGAACTTTCTTTCAGTCTCAAATGTGAAGATTTGATGCTCAGCTGACACGAATAAGACAATAAGGCAGAAGGGGATATGAACCATTTGATAGCTTTCCCACTGCATGATGCTAATATTTCACTACTGAGCTTTGGTTTCTGAATTTTTGCTTCATTCATGTTTACATGAAAATGCTCACATGTCCATAGTACTTGAAATGGCTGCTTTCCTAGTGAAGACAGGAAAAGAAAGAGAATTTCTGACTCTCTTTTAGTTTCAACCTGCTTAAACAGGGATCCACTTAAAAAAAACTCAGACTTTTTTTTTTTTATCTTTTTGGCCTATGTAATACTCATTTACTAAACCTGTTTGTGAGAAACTTTGTCTTCCATTTTTAATGAGTTTACTTATCTCTAAAAGTAGTCAGAAAGAGAAAGAAATTTATTACACTGAGCTTTCACATGCCCAGATATTTCACGCAGGCTCCTGACCTAAGACTTGAAGGAGATGTATACTCTTTCCTGCCCCATCACATTTCCAATTCCTATCTGGATTTATGACCAGGTTCCCAAAGAGATTCTCTGATTTGAAGTTAGAAATGCAGATTGTCAGAATGGGACTGAGCTGCAAAAGAACTTGGCTACTGCAGGGTCAGGAGAAAAAGAAAGGCAAAACTCACAGGTTGAGATAAAAACAGTTTAACAGAACAGCAAAAAAAAAAAAAAAAAAAAAAAAAAAAAAAAAGGAGAAAACAAAAATAATAACAGAATATGTTAACCACATGACTCACAGTATAATAGCTCATGGTGAATCCTGACACTCAACTCACTCCCCATTAGCAGAGATAAACCTGTCCCCAGCACCATCCCCACTTTATATACTGAGCATGATGTCACATGGTGTGGAATAGCCTTTTGGCTAATTTGGGTAAACAATCCCAGCTGGTTTTGGCTAATTTGGGTAAGATATCTCAGCTGTTGGCTAATTGGTAAGCTATCCCAGCTGTGTCCCCCACCTGCAGGTGCCACTGGCTCCAGCCCCTCTCCCAGCTCCAGCAAAAATTAATGCTATCCTAGCCAGAACCAGGGCACAGAGTAATGTCTTAACTGCCAGACTGCCTTTCTGGGATCATGCTTTTAATTGCATTTGTTCCTTTTTAAAAAAGTACTGAAGTTGCTGTGGGCAGGTGGTGACAGAGGAGAAGGGTAAGTAGTATCATTGGCTCACTTTCAGGAGGGCATTTATTGTAGGTTTGGTCCAGCTCAGTTTACGTATTTAAAGAAACATTTTCAGAGGGATGGGAACCCTAGGCTTTCCTTCCTAATTGAATACTTTCACCTGCCCTGATCTGCTGAGCAGTTATATGTCCCTTGCTTTGCAGATGATTTGACAGGGATGTGTGAATTCTCTCTGGAAATGTAGATGGGCAGTGTCTACAGGTATTTGAAACCTGGCATCCTGAATCTAAAAGCAGCATTCTTTAGCTTCCTTTTCCACTACACACACATGCGCACACATGTCAAAGCCATTCTTGTATCCTCAGACCACCTGATGAAGTGTTTAAAATGAAGCAACAGTCACCCCCATGACTTGTTCTTTAAGAAATCTCATAGGACTGAACTTATGGTATACAGATGGCAAAGTCATGGTTTATGTATCTTGGTTGTGCTGACGTGTGAAGCGAGTTTCAAGCATCTTAGCTGGCAGGAGTGGGTGCTTCAGCCATTCACAAAACTGCAACCAAAGTACCTAGGCTTTATAGCCAGGCCTATATTACTAATCTGAGCAGTGCCAGAGCAGAGGACTGGAATATGCTCATCCTTGCCCATCCCTGCTGCTGCTCTGGCCTGGGACATTTATCACCATGACTTTAATTTCCAAGTGCCACCTGGGAGCTCAGCACAGTCTGAGGATCATTCCTATGGCTGTTTTGCAGGTGGCCACCCTACTCTGGAGGTGCAGGGAGCTTCAGACCATGGATACTGCTCTTCTGTGACAGCCAGCCTCAGGGCCAGAACGAGGCCTTGAGCACATTTTGTTTCAAAGTCTGGTTTACTCATCTGTGTTGTCCTAAGCTAGGTGGCAACAAAGAAATAGAGGATTTTTAGAGCCCAATTCTAAGCTCTTCTGCTCTACCTAAAACTTACTTTTGATGCCTCCCAATTAGTTTTTAAAGCTAGCTAGAAACAAAAATATCCTTATGATATTTTTGGGGGTAAATTCAGAAGCCATGGCAGAGAATTTACCAACTTCTTACAGATTAAATCCGATCAAGACTAATTATCTATGTGTGCCAAAAATCTTTGTTTACATTGTTGTCATAAATATAGACAGAAAACAATGCAAACAAAATGCAGTGTGAAGAATGCATCTGTTACTGTTATACAGCAGAGATAACTCATGGGTGGTGGTGGTGAAGAGCAAGGGGTTGGGAAGAAAATAATATTTGAGTAGATAGAGGTAAGAGATTTTTAAAAATTGCTATTCTGAATGTATTATGCTTCCATGAGTGTGTAAAAGAATAAATACAAATGCTAAAAATAGTGAGCAAAGACTTGAAGCATCACTGCTGACATCTTGTTTTAACTGAAGCTTCACTCTTGAAAAAAAAATCCCCTCTCTTATTCCACATTTTTATGTGCCTTAGGCTGATACAGAGCCTCATATTACACAGGATTGTTTTATTAACCATATTTAATGGAGACTGATAAGATTTAACTGCTATGATATGATAGATTTCAGTCTAATCCCTTAGCAAGTTTACCACAAACAGAAACATGATTTCCTGGAAATAGAAAAAGCATGTCTTTTTTTTTTTGATCAAAATAAAAGAAAAAAGTTTAAAAACTCCTAAAACAATGAGTTGGCATTTTTTATTTACTTGAGAAATTTTCAGAGCATATTCTTTACCACTGAGCAACGATACATCTTGCATGTTTAGAAGCTGAGATATATCTTAAAAATTTTATTTGATAATTGCTTTCCTAATATATTTTCTTTCAAAAATGCAATAGGGGCATATCAACTACACAGTGTCATAAAACCCTCTAACCCATATAACACTGAAATCAGTGATAGTACTGGTCTTTTGAAAAAGCAGAGGACAAAAAGAATTTGCTACTGAAAACAAACAAAAAAAAACCCCAACAACCAGTCTTTAGTGTTCTATGTTCAGCAGCAGTAGAGTAGGTACTTTATTTAGAAGAAGGAGCTGTCTAATTCCAGAACGAGGTTTATATTAAGACTCTTGCAGGAGATAGGCTTTTAAGATAAAATATAGCATAACAATGAATTAGAAATAATAATAATGTCTTTCTTCTAAGATTGATTTTTTTTGTTTTCTTGTAAACTGAAGTTCCTTCTTTGGGCTGAGAGAAATTGAGTCATCCTGGATACCTACTTTTTTTTTTCAATATATAGGACAAAAATTACCGTATCTTGTCTTTTAGGGCCTCTTGTTTGAGTCTAAATAAGAGACAGTGCTAATCATAAAATCTGTTTTTTTTTTTCTATGAATTGCAAGATTGAGGCCCTAGCATGCACCCTGCCCCCACCCTGTAGCAGTTCCGGAGTAATCCAGCTGTTCAATACATATCAGAAGGATTGGTTAAAGAAAAAGAAAAAAAATAGTGAAAGGAGAAATGAGGGGGAAAGTTGAACTAGAATACAGATTAAAATGGGTCCAATCATGTCAATAAGCTTTATTACTTCTGATTGTAGGAGGACTTTCCACTGTCAGGGTAAATAACTATATTTACCAAACCTTACACACATCAAATTCTCAATGAGATTAATGAACATATTCAATTCAAAAGTAAAACATGAGAGAACAAGGGAAAGGGTTGAATCTAGTGTTTACATAAAGATGTCTTTCTCTTTCCTTCATGTTCATTCTATCACCCATTCACAGGGAGTACTATATTTGCCCTTCGACTTCAGGGTGATTCCTCATAGATATTAGCAAGGAGTCACACATGTCAAATGTAGCTCTTGCCCTGTTTTTCTTCATGTGAAATGTGTTGTTTTAATTTGGAGGTGATCTCTGGCTAGACACCTTTACCAGAAAGGTACAGGTTCTTTTTATTATTTACAAGGTACTTTATCTGTTATATGAAGACCTAAGTGCCTTTACATTTTCCTACCCTGAGGACTTCAGAGTAAGAGCTGGAGAACAGTTTCATTGGAACCCATAGTACAATTGCTCAAAGCCGAATGCTTACTGTCACAGACAATAGCTTCCATGGAGGGAGGCAACAATCCCTTATAAAAAAACAGCCTTGTGCTCACACTAAAAATGCATTTCAGCTCTCAGAAGAAACATGTTACATGAAAGGTAAAGGATGTGAATTTCAATATCAGCATATGAAATTGTATTGAGAAGTGCACTTCACATCCCACTAAAAAAAAATCCATTAGGAATAGCAAAATGTCTATACACAAAAAGAAAAAAAAGATACAAAAGATAAGGAAGAGAGAGAGATGTGCAGCCAAGAGACACATGAAAAACAAGCTATATCTTATGAAGTATAGAATAAAAAAAAAATAGACTCAATGAGTTCAGAATAGTAAAGTAATGCCTGCTACTCTACTGCTCTTTGTTTATTTGCACTGATACAAAAAAGTATAATACTTTTAAGTATGAATAAGCCTTTTACACCAGTGTTATGTTAAGAAGATGAGACTACTACTTCAGATTTACTGTTGATCTGTGACTTTCATATTTAATCCATGGGACTTAAAAGATGTTTATACCTGCCTATTGGTGTGCGTCCTTCTCCTGTAATTCCTGATTTATAGACCCTGGCAAAACAAGAGTGGGATGAATTATTGAATGTTTTATCATGACATAATGTAATAACTTTGATATGCAGTAAATGTTTGTTTAATAGAGGATGTCCTTTATAGCTTGCTTGTAAAAATAAAGAAATCTACACTTTTGTGCTTGGGTTTTATGTTAGTACAGGGCATATAAGAGTCTTTCCCCTAGTTTCTCTTAGTTGCAGAGGTATGATGCAGAATCGTATTTTTCACATGCTGTAGGACATCAGGATCCTTTTAGTCTTTTATACTTTATTGAAGACTGTGAAGCTCCAGAAAATAGTAGAAAATTCTAGCAGAGACTGTGCCCATCTTTACGTTGCTGAAGGTGTAAAATGGTAATGAAAATTTATATTCTGTGTTTTGCCTGACTTTGTTGTTCCCTATAGGCTCAAGTTACATTGATAAAGAGCTTTCTCTGTTGCAGTCAACAGCTTGGGAAAATGGGAAAGAGGAGGGAGAGGGTTAAATTGATAGCAGGAAATGTTGTTCAGAGTTACTCTTCTTTTAAAATCTGTGGGTGTCTGCCTGTAAAAACTTTTGCAGTCAAGTGCAGCCAGATAAAAATCAGCCACAAAGGGAATTTATCATTTATTTTACCTTGGGTGAATGATGATTTCTTAGTCTCACAGTTACTTTTTTTATAATGCATCTCTTCACTATGAGAAGCAGATATTCTCCCTCTGGTATAAAAGTGATAGGCAATAAATCTATTTAATATCTCCTTGTTCTGTGGGACTCTAGCTGAGAATTTTGCCAATACAAATGATGCTCCAGATCACATTCTGTGTTTGCTCATACTCAGTTGAACATCAAATTTCAGTGGCAACTATCTTTTATGATACACACCATTGGATGTAACCAGAAATGGAGAATATGATTCAGTGCAAATATAGTGGATCTTTTGCACAGCATTATCTGCCTACTTATCAAATATTTTATCTTTCTCCTCTCACTGTGAACAATGGTTACTATCCAGTAGGATATTTCTTTCTAGCATTATTTTAATTTCAGTTTTGTGGTGTCTGCATTTGCAAATGATACATTAATACACACATGCTGGCGCTTTTTTTTTTTTTCCCCCTGGAAAACACTCTTTTCCTCTAATGTAAAGCTGTTTTTCAATCTGTTTTTGCAAGTGTGCTAAAGAGCTCTAATACTATGCATCTGTAAATTAAAGGCTTGTTTTGTAAAAGGCAACTTGAAGGTAAGGGGCTGGAGGCCCCTCCACTAAGAAAAAGAGAAAAGTTAATCTTTTTAATCATACTGGGAGATTAGGGAGAAATTCAAATTCACTGAATTTATTTGATTATAGTTTTCTTTCCGTTTAGAATTAGCACTAGGGAAGCAAGGTTCTATCCTGCATTGTAAGTGTCTTTGAGATGAACAAAACTGATGAAAAGACTCGTACCCTGTGATCCTTAATGCAGCAATGCAAAATCAGGTTAGCAGGAGGTTGTGCAGTGGTAGAATAGCATTTCTGAGATCTGCATTCTCTATTTTGCTTAACCACTGATGTAATTTTTGACTTTGTGTAAGCCACTTCTTAGCTTAGATTTCTGCTTGTATTCACAAGGTTTTGGTAGTGGCAGGGGCAGGGGTTTCAGGCTGCAGGGATGGCTTCTGTGAGAAGACACCAAGAGCTACTCCCATGTTGGACAGAGTCAGTTCCAGCAATCTCCGAATTGGACCTACTGCTGGCCAAAGCTGAACCCATCAGTGATGGGTGCCTCTGTGATAACATATCTGGGCGGGGATTGGATCGAGAGCAGCCCTGAGGAGAAAGATCTGGGAGTGTTGGTAGACGAGAGGTTCAACATGAGTGGGCAATGCGCCCTTGCAGCCCAGAAGGCCAACCGCATCCTGGGCTGCATCAAGAGGAGTGTGGCCAGCAGGTCGAGGGAGGTGATTCTGCCCCTCTACTCTGCCCTGGTGAGACCCCACCTGGAGTACTGCGTCCAGTTCTGGAGTCCCCAACACAAGAAGGACATGGACCAGTTGGAAAGGGTCCAGAGGAGGGCCACAAAGATGATCAGAGGGCTGGAGCACCTCTCCTATGAGGACAGGCTGAGAGAGTTGGGGCTGTTCAGCCTGGAGAAGAGGAGGCTCCGGGGAGACCTGATAGCGGTCTTCCAATACCTCAAGGGGGCCTACAGGAAAGATGGGGAGAAGCTGTTCAGTAGGGCCTGTTGTGATAGAACAAGGGCTAATGGGTTTAAATTAGAAGGAGGTAGGTTTAGATTAGATATTAGAAAAAAATTTTTTACAATGAGAGTTGTAGAGCACTGGAACAGGTTGCCCAGAGAGGTGGTGGATGCCCCATCCCTGGAATCGTTCAAGGCCAGGCTGGATGAGGCTCTGAGCAACCTGATCTAGTCAGGGATGTCCCTGCTTCTTGCAGGGGGGTTGGACTAGATGACCGTTGAAGGTCCCTTCCAACTCTAACTATTCTATGATTCTATGATTCTATGATATTTAAGAAAATGCTGTGCAGTAGCTGGGAAAGAAGAGCAACAAAATGTGAGAGAAACAACTCTGCCAACATCAAGGTCAATGAAGAAGGTGGAGGAGGAGGAGGTGATCTAGGTGCCAGAGCAGAGATTCCCTTGCAGCCTGTGGTGAAGACCATGGTGAAGCAGGTTTTTCTCCTGCAGCACATGGTGGAGCAGATATCTACATTGCAGGCTGTGGATGACCCTACGCCAGAGCAGGTGGATGTACCCTGAAGGAAGCTGTGGAGAGCCTGGTCTGGAGTAGGCTCCTGGCAGGACCTGTGGCCTGTGAATAAAAACTCGCACAGGAGCAGGTTTTCTGGCAGGATCTGTGATCCTATGGGGGACAGACACTGGAGCATTCCATTCCTGAAGGACTACACCCTGTGGAAAGGACTCACGGTGCAGAAGCTCATGAATGACTCTCTTCTGTGGGAGGGGCCCCATGCTGGAGTACAGGAAGAGTGTGAGGAGGAAGGAGAGACAGAGACAAGGCATTATGGACTGACCACAACACTTATTCTTCATCTCTGCTGCACCACTTGGGTGGTTTTAGTTTTGTTCTTTTTTTTTTTTTTCTCACTATCCTCCTGTGCTATTAATTGGCAATGAATTAAATTAATTGCCCTAAGCTGAGTTTGTTTTGCCTATGATGGTCTTTAACAAGTGATCCCCATGTCCTTATTTCAGCCCACAAGCTTTTCTTTATATTCTCTCCCCCTGTCTGGTTGAGAAGGGGGAGTGATAGAGTGCCTTGGTGGGCACTTGGCAGCCAGACAAGGTTAACTCACCACATTGCTTTAGTAATTTTTTAAAAAAAAAACCTCCATTCAATCAAGTAGCCAAGCAGCATGGCATGTCTTTTTTGCCTTGGTCTGTTCAGAAATGCCCATATAAACTTTCTACCATTTAATTTATGTCTAAGACTTAATCAGGGAAATATGACTAGAGAAGCCTTAAAGTCACCTACATGAAGGACTCCTTCACAACACAATCAGCCAGTTGTATTCACTGTGTCACCCAGGAGAGGTAGTGTTGCAATTGTTTCCTTTTGCATGACTGTTCAGTGGTGGGAGTGATTGCCCATGGGTGGGAGAACTGAGTTTCCTACGTATCTCAAGGTCTTAAATTTCTCCAACTTTGGGAGAATCTGGAGAGAGTGGCCTCTTCAGGGGGAGGTGAGGAGTGCATAACAGTGTAAACTGGGACACTATGTGGTAAACTTAATTGAGAGACTTCACCCTACTTGCTCATTTTAAGACTAACTCATGATTTGTTTTGATGTGAACAGGCTAGGCAACAAACTGTAGGCAAGTGTTTCTGTTGCTGACTCCTGATACTGTTTGTGTGCATCTCTAAAAACAGGAAAAAGAGGATGTCTTGGTGGTGAGGGCATCGGACTATGCGCATAATCCCATGGAACCTAAGTGGAAAGTATGGAATATAGGGAAGAGTCACAAAGAATGATTTTAAGATTGATTCTGGTCAGCGGGGAATTCCACATCTTTAGAACTGTAGAATGATTTATGTTGAAAGGAATTTGTGGATTAATACAAACGCCACTCAAACTAGAAATAATTTCAGTGTTGGAACAGCTTGCCCAGAGACTTGTCCAGTTGAGGTTTTTTTTGCATCTCCAAGAATGGAAATTTCACAGCCTCTCTGGTACTGACTTGTTCAAATAAGTACATAGCCTTTCCCACATGGAAAGAACTTGAGATAAGTTTTCCGTATTCTTCACTTTTCTTTCTCAGAATTACAGCTAAATAAATGAACATTGTAATATACTGCTGGAAGCATCAGTAGTGGTTTACCTGGTACTTATTTATGTAATTATTTTCAGAGACATCTACTGAATTTTCTTATATCAATTTTATTATGACAATGTTTGAAAAAGCTTGTGCTTGTGAGTTATTTTAAAAACTAAAAGGAGAGAGTAATTTCATACTGGAAGTCAAAATTTGGCAAGCTCTAGTATTTTGAAGATTTCAATTCCCAAACTGTCATGCACTTCCTTTCTGCTTTTTACATTGCAGAACAGCAATTGCATATTTTAAAATAAACTGTCTCCATGTGCTCGTAGGTATACTAGTCTTAAAGGCCTTAAAACTTTGGTAGGCCAGTGCAGCACCTTTCAATGGGTGGCCTCTATACGGTCAGTTTCCATGACTATTTAAAGAACTGCTATACATGAATAGCAGGAAGTTTTGTTATGTAAAGAAAAAGAAAAATTCTTAGTTCACATTCAAGTTCAGACTGTCTGCTGTTTCATCTCATTTTCCTGAAATTTACCTTAAAAACTATGGGATCTCTATGGTTTTTCCTTTTTTTTTTTTTTTTTTTTTTTTTTTTTTTTTTAGGAAAACAACACTATGATTGAGTGGACAGATAATATCAGTGTCTCTGTCAAATAAGTTGTAATCTTAGGTCAAGAACAGCACTTGAGGAAAAGAAAATGAAAGACCGACATTTAGGAACAATTCTGTCTCCCCTACATATGGCAGCTGTTTCTTTACTTCTTCTTTTTTTTTTTTTTAATACATTTAAAGGCTGCAGGGAACAATTATGATCATCCTGGCTGAACTCCTGCGTAACCCAAACTACACAATTTCACCCAGGGACTCTTGCATATAATGTAACAGCTTGCAATTGAATTACTAGAGCATGCTGAATTGCTGAAAGTCCTTACATGGAAACAAGTTGTTTGTTCTTTAGAAGTTCACTCTTTGTTGCTCTACCAGCATTAGATCTGTAGTATCATAATGGTCTTTAGCAGCACTTTGCTGTGTTCTTGCCATAACACGATTACGAATCCAGGTGAGCTGTGAGAAAGCAAATAGATGTTGATTTCAGCCCCAGCCAGCCATGACTGAGCCAGAGATTTTAAAAACTTGCAAAAATGCTTCCTGCATCCTATTACTTTCAAACAAAAATAGTTTATGTAGTCAAATAAAGCTCCAGTATCCTCTTTTGGAGGTGTAAGGGTGAAGAAGGCTCGTCTTTGAGAATGCTCTACTACACACAGTGCTCAAAGGGCAGTGCATAATGCTGTCCTTTTTCAGAGAAATGGCACGCCTCAGGTGAGCACCCTACAGATTATCGTCTGCAGTGAATACAAACTATCTTCACAGAGTACCCCATTAGATGTTCTCACAGAGTGAAGAGTAAGAGGAATATTTTGCACAGAATGTATCTGTTTGCTCCATCTTTTTTATTTTTTCTTCTTAAGATTGGCCCATTTCCTGTAATTGCTTTTGGAGTAAACTACTGCTTAAATGGAAAAACTAAATATAAGGTTATTACGATTCATTGGCACTGGCAATTTTTGCGCAACTCTTTCCACTACAAATGCGTAGCAGTAACAGGGCCATTTTATAACTGATTTTCAGGGATCATCTCTGTCCAGTTATCAGAGAGCATCCCTGCCAAAACCCTGGAATATATGACTTAGAATAAGGACTGGGCTAACACAGTCTCATTGTAATCCACGAAGAGATTCATATTGACTTTGGCAAGCAGTGTATCAGAATGGAAATTTGACAGTGAGCTTAAAACTAAACTAGCCAAACAGGCATATCAGCTCAGTTTGAGACTGGGTCCTATGTATCAAATCCTGTGAAGTGATGAAATCTAGTGATGTACTGTATTTCTAAGAAATGCCCCGAAAATGAAACTACTAGGACTTCAGGAGAACTACATGGAAGAGAACAATAGCATTTCTGCACAACACTGTCATGAACATACTTTATATGTAGCTGAGACTCTTCTGACTTTTCTTTGACTATTAAAGCAGTGCTTATTTCTGTTGTCAAAATTAAACAGATATCCAAGTGCTTTGCTGCTTTTAAGTTGAACTGTTTAGCGGAGGCAGTTAATTAATTATTTCCCAGTGGTTTCATTAAGCCTCCACACTTAATCTGTAAATTATTTTGTTCAAGTGAATTTGTTAGCAGGCTATTCTTTTATCTATAAAACCAAGATACAAATAGGAATGTATTCTAAAAGACTATTGGAAATGGTAGGCATATATTTCAATGCATACTGACGATGCCCTTTTGTACATGTAAAACAATATATGGAAGGGCTATGACAAATAAGCAACTAGGTATGTATGCTATTTGTTGAAAAACATTGATGTCTCAGGAATGTATTCCAAGGATTTAATCTTTAAGACTAAATCTTTAGGATTTAAAGTGGTGCTCATTTTACCAAATTTAAGTCACTGATGGTTAAGTCAATAATCCAGACATCTTCCAGTGTCAATTAAGACAGAGAAGGAGATACTGGTCTAACGAAGACTAGGGAACTGGAATAGACCACTAACTTTCAGGTGGCCAAAATAAGGTAAGACAGACTATCATTTCAGTGTAGGTAGTCATTAAAATACTACCCATTTGTGTCTAACGCGCTCCATGGTAGCTATAAAGTGTACTGGGGACAGCATTTCACAAGCTTTCAATTGTTCACCATTTCAAGTATCAGCCTGTAAAGTGGATATGACGTTAGTTGGGATAAGATGCTTATTTTACTGACATATGGGAAATGCAATTGTGGCTTTGAATAAGACTTTCTTACAGCTCTGATATCTACTTCACTGTCTAACTCATGTCACCTTGCACTCTTAACAGGTTTTTTGACATCAACTCTCAGTTTCTCAGAAGTTTTGAAATTATATTTCAATTTATAGCTGTGTAACTGCAGAGTAACACTGATGTATGCTGAGCAGAAGGTATTAAAGTGCTGAATCTGGTTTTAATCGGAAATGAGCTAATTATTCTGGATTGGGGCCTGCTCATTTTGGAAGTACTGTTAAAATGGCTTTAGAAAGAGTTCTACGGAGAATAAATGTTACGAGGGTTCTTTTTCTCCCAGAGTTTTGCTTTATAGTTAGAGATCTGAATCTGCTTACTTTGTCAATAAAATCCTAAGAAATCTGTAAACTGGTAGTGCAATAAGTAAAATCCAGTATGCAGAAATATCTTAAGAAACTGTAATTGCATTTCTACTATTGCTTCATTTTTATTTTTTTCGCCTGACATGTCATTCTATAGCAGATTTTATAGAGCATGAGGTGAATTGATATAATTAGCTTGGTTTCCTGCCATCTTTCCTACAGGTCAAGCCAATTAAAAGACAACTGAGGGAGATAGTACTCCAAACCGTAGCATATGGCACCATGGCATAAAACACACAGTAGATGGAAAACAAATTGACTGGGATTTTAGCTTTGAAATTTAATTGAATATAAACCATGTTTGACTCTGAATCACCTTGAAATTTCCTTCTCTCTCTCGGTTTCTTATTTTCATCAAGAATCACAGCATTATTCTGTTCTTGGGTCACATAACGGCATCTTGTTTGCCTTTGAATGAGTTCCCTGCTGCAGCTATTTCACTGCTCAACATTTTTCTTTGGCTATAAGTAGAATCAGTTGAAAGCCAGAATTTCTAATTTGTTATGTATTTGGAAATTCTAAAATTAGTTTTACTGCAGAGAGCAATCCTCCCTCTCACCCCACTAACAAAGCAAATAGAATGTGTAGTTTTCAAATTTTCTTGCTGTGTGGAAAATAATGTTAGCAGTAAATGAAATTGTTTTGTTTTGGTTTGGTTTTTCTTTGCTTCAAGCAGCACTGTTCCCTATCCAACCTGAGTCTGAACTCTAAAGACAGGGAACTTGATTTCCCTGGGAGCTGTTCTGGGGCAGTCTGAAAAAATGTGTTTGCTGGGAAGTTTCTAACAGTGCTTTATCACAAAGTGTGTGCGTAGGATATTTCTCAGTGCTGACACTGTCCTCAGTCTGTGTAAGCTGCTAGCAGGTTCCTTGCAATGAGTTCAGCATCTGCCAATCAGCACTTCACAGACAATCCCCGGACAAGAGTCAAAAGTTAGAATGACCTAGGAGAGATTCTCCTGACAGAATTTGAATTTGGTTACCTTCTTCTGCAGGCTTGCTAGCGAGAGGAAGGTTGTTAGACAGAGTATTTGGAAAAGCACTCTATTTTTTTTTTATTCTATAAAAATTAGAGTTCTTCAGGTAATACCTATTTTTCTGTGAATATAACTTAGGACACCCCTCATCTTAGCTGGGGCCTTGAGTGTTTCTATTGGATTACAAAAGGGTAGTGCTGAAAAGCAGGCTCAGTCCGGGTACAGAGTATATGGTTGCTTAGAAGAGGTAAAGTTCTCTCCTTATTGCTTAGGGATTCTTTCAAATACAGGATTTTTTTTTAATTTCCTGTGATTTTTTTTTTTCACAGTATAGTTCAGACAAGCTAACATTTTTTTTTCTGATAATTACTTCTAATCTAAATGTATATTAACCACAGTTATACAGCTGCTGAGTCTGACTTTACGTTGTTCTGCACTAGCATAACTCATATTTCCATAGACAATTATTTCAGTGGAAGTGCAGTTGTATGCCACCAGAGTAATGTAGCTGCTTTGTAAATATAGTCACCTTACACTCTTTGAGAACAAGCAAACACAATAAAAATCTAGAATAAAAGTGTTTTTCTTGGATTCAGGTAATGAATAAATTAATGTCTGTATATGCTATTCTCCTCTTAACTATTATCCTTGAATGTACATTGGGATACTCTCTGATGAGCATGAGAGAGCAAAGCATGTCTGCTTAATTTTTAATCTCATCTATGGGTTAGTCCTTGTAAAATAATAATTATTATCAAATCAAATTCTCTGAAAGAATGAACTTGTCAAACTCACATACTTTATCTGCTGTGGCAATTGATGTCAGTGTGATAATGCCATGCCAGTGGTGCTTAAGCTAAGAGTTTGTCAGCTGCCCCATGATAAACTCTAGCATTTCAGGGATTTTTTTTTCATCCCAGTTCATCAAATCACGCAGGTCTGACATTCAATATGCAGTCCTCAGGGTTTCAAATGTTCTTTTGCTCTTGATTTATGCTAACAATAGAATACTTGAAAGAATGAAGGCTTAGTATCATTGCAGCGGCTAAGTAACTCTGATTAAACAGATTCCAGAAACTGGCTGTGGACAGCTGCAGTGAAGTAGGCAGTTTAGATGAGTAAAGTTGGAAGTGAAAGAAAGCTTGAACTTTGTACCAGTGCAGGAAAACAGGGGAAAGAGGGGAGCAACTTATTTCCCAAAGTTCTTTGCTCTGAAGGCAAGGTGGCTCTTCAATATGCTCTTGGTGTTTGGAGACCAGGCTCATGGACTCATCTTGCTTGACTTTAGAGGTCTTCCATGCAGATGCCTACATGTGGATGTGACCTTAGGCTCAAGCACAGACCTTTCCAGGGTTCAGTTCTTTACACTTTCTTTAAACGTAAGGTAAATAGTATTTTCTAGTACTTATGTGTTTTCACTGACTACATAGACCCTTGATGGCAAACAAAAATGTGTGTGTCTGTGTTGCACATGGCTATGAACAGCTGAATCCCACTCCTCGCTCTGGACAGCTGAGCAGGGAGTGAGCAGAAGCAGTAAAGTATTAATGCTGGCAGGGAAAACAGAGAGCTTTGCTGCAGGTGGAACAAGTGATGATAATTCATAGAAATAGATCTGGAAGTCTCCTTTATTGGCACAACGACATGATAGATTATATTCACAATCACTTGGAGACTGATTACAATCAAGTGTCCAGCAAGTGAAATGTCTTTTTTTCTAAGTATATTTTTCCATTCTGATTTAAATGTATTAATTATTTCCAATCTCTCTTGTTCTCTCATTTTAAACTGCAGTAATCATAATATTTTGTGCAGGAAATTGCATAAATCACTTTCTTATCTCTTTAGATACATTTTTCTATCCTAAAAATTCCTTTTATTTAACTTACAGCAGTATTGCTTCCCTGTACATAAAGCATTCTGGGAACATTGTCCTCAGAAATATTCAATTATATTTATCATCTTTCTGTTTTACATATTTTGGTATCTAAGGAACCCTCTTTAAAACCTTCTGGATATTCTTAAGTCGAAAAAAATACATGTATATAACAAATGACCATGGACAAGTTGATTTTTTTTTTCCTTTACAATAAAAGCTCTTCCCTTACTCTGTATTGCATGCTGGAATTAATATATTCTGCTGCCTTCTCTTGCCCTTATAACAGGCAGGAAACAATTTGTTGCCACGCATTGCAACTAAATTAGAAGACAGAGAGCCTGTAAAGCAAATGTTTTCCAAGCAAAATGTCCATTATGACAAAAATCAGGGGAGGGAACGTATGGTGTATTATCATGACCCTTCTAAACTCTCCTCCTCTCCTTCCCTACTCCAGATTCTCTCAAGGTTAATTTGAAATTATACAAAACTTCATTTCTCTGGAAAGGGCTATTATATTTTCGTCTAAAACAAAGACCTGTACTTCAAAATGTTTCCCTTTCATCTCGTAAAACTACCACAAATGCTTGCACAGCATACACTAGAGGGCAATAGTGAGCTATAAATATTTTCCAGCTTACCCATGGCATTTACATTACACTGCCTCTCAGGCACTTTATGTTCCTCTTCTCCCCTAACTATAGGCTGTTCTCATAGTATAAAATCTTTTGCACAATAGGACCAAATGCATTGATATGCATTTTCCACTGTTCTCAGAATTTACTCTATTTCTAACATATAGACGAATTTGGTGACTTTCAGTACTCCAGGAGTTTACTCACTGATTAGCCTGAGACTTTCCCACAGTGTTAATACACCTTCCTCTAAATCGGCACTCTGCTCTTTTGAGTAGTGGCTCTTGCCAATATTGGTAACATCAAACAAGAATAAGCAAGTATATGTATTTACATATTTTGATTTGGAATTCTTTTTAATGCAAATTAAACCCTCCTCACGGGAGACCAAGGGCTAGTATGGGCAAATGTTATACCTTGTTTCTGGATGTATGAATGCAATATAAGTGGCACAAAAGGTGAAAAGAGGTGAGTAAGAAAAATATTTCAGGAATATATAAGAGGGCAGCATTTATGTTTCTTGCTTAAAATTGTGATATATTTTCCTAAATAATGGATTTTTGCCTTAGAATTTGTAAGAAAACTAAGCAGCACTTACTGTGTTTTTAATTGCTCTCTGACTTGAATTGAATTAGATTTCCAAATCTAATCTCAGCTTTCTAAGTTTTGTACTACTGTCAGGGGACTGCAAGCAGAAACAACTCCTTTATTCCTTTGACCTCTGCCTCTTATCATATGGGGGGTTTTTTTCTGCTTAAGCTGGCTGCTGGAATTAAGCTTTTCTGACAGACTCAGGATGGAGGAAGAATTTTTTTCCCATCAGCTACCAGTTCTTTTTCCATGAGTGTAGAGATTTAGGGAACAAGTCATTATGACCTTATATATGTGTAGTACATTATTAAGTGCTGATGAGAAGCAATCTCCCTGAGAGCGGAATATATAGGCAATATTTAAGAAGTGCTTGAGATATAATTTTTCCCTAAGCTTTCCTTTGGCATTGGTAAATGTTTTGTTTTTTTTTTTTTCTTGATCATTGCACTTTAAAGGAGTTTTTAAAGTGATCTCCAAATAGCACTGAAGCACCGTCCCTGAACACTAGTCCAGGATGTCTGATCTGATGGTAGCTGCCTTCACTATTTTCTGTAAGTAAGTGAATATAAATGACTGTCTGATTGTCCTTTACTTGGATCTCTTCATGGGACCATAGTTATTAGAGACAAGCCCTCAGGTTGTGAGCCTGTGACAAGATGAAGGTCCAAGCTGGCATAATTTCTTTTGCCTTAGTTTTTTGTAGTGGAGGACAGGAGCTCTGAACTTGTTGCGTAATTGACTTTTATATATAATAGACTACCCTCCATTACATCAGTCTACCCCTCGGGCCCTGCTGAAGTCCTGATTGATTTCTAACAGCTTTTAATGATAATACTGTACCCTGCTACTAATTTTCAGTGCATTTGATTGGTATTTTTCTGTATTTGCTTCCTAAATATACAACCCAGTGAAATAGGTTGAATGTTTCTGACTGGGAAACACCGTGGGGAGGGAGAGAAACACTGAATATTGTTTTTTTTCATTGCTTTTAATTGGAAACACCACCAGGAAGCATTCCCACAAAGCTGCCTAGCATCAGCTGGCAGTCCTGGGGAGCAGGGACTAAGCCCTAGGATCTCATTAGCGGGCTCAGAGTGTTACCTGTTGATGTACACTTATTTTTTTATATATATTTAGGTATAACAAACTAACAGTTAGGAATAAGGTTATAACTTAAAGATAGAAACTAATACATTGAATTTGTGGTATGCATTTTATCCAAGGATCGTTTAAACTATATGTAAAGTTGACTTATTTTCAACAGATAATGCTTAAGGAATATTTGGGTAGCAAGTTAAAAAAAACACCAAATAAAAAACCACCTCAAGGCTTCTTTGGCATTGAAAAACAAGAAGTTAGCAAGAAAAACAAGACCTCTGGTGTCCTTAAATGATGTATAACCATAAAAGGACAAATGGAGTAAGGATACTCTTCCCCAAAAGACCACCCAAGACCACCAGAGACCCCCGCACAGACGCAAAAGACTCTGGGATGATTGCCAAAGGGGGCAACGTGTCATGCTTGCTCAGCACTTGATTTGTGGAAATCTTCCACTTTGCACCCTGCACAGAATAAAGCAGTGTCTTCTCTCCAAACATACTTTGCGTGTGTTTTGGGAGTTATTTTCAATTTCAGGTAACAAGAAGACACAGCAGTTATGACTGTTATACCTTTGCTACTTTTCACTAATTTATGAAATCTTTGAAAATCAGTTGTGGTCCACATAAGCTTCAAATAAAGCTGTACTTGAGACTGAAAACGTATCCTACCTGCCCCTGAAATGGCTGTCCAGCTGACCACGCAGCAGAGGCCTGGGGACTGCATGGTTAATGGCATTTTATCTGCTGGTGCCTGGTTGTTCTGCCCCTACCAGGCCACCTCCCACCCTGGAGAAAGTATTAACATCACCTATGGTGCCTGGGAACTTAAAAACAGTGCAGGGCTGATGTGTTTATTCAGTACGGCGCAAGCTTGTTAGTGTTGAGGGTCCTGGCGAGAAGACAGGAGCAAACCATGTGGTCTGGGCTCAGACTTTGCCCATGTGCTGCTGGCTAACGACTCTCTCCCTCCAAAATGATCTGCAGACTTTGGGCTGACAAAGTAGCTCTTCATATGGACCTGTACCTTCCTGGAGCTGGCGAGAGCGAGGAGCAGATGTCCATGAAGCAGCTGGCAAAGATGCCTCGAGCTGCTCCTGGCCAGGCTGATGCCAGGCTGCCCCATGGCAGAGTTTGGGGTGAATGCTGTGTGCTTCAGTGAGGGTCACCCAGCTGCAGCCTCCTGCTTATACTGGCTCCCTCCTTGCTCCTATTCCAGGCCTGGCCTCCTTGCTGAGGCCAGGTCCGCCTGCTCTCCCTGGGTAACTCCCAGCTGCCAGCTGGAGACGGATGCTGAGTGAGGTGGGGGTCAGGCACAGCCTTCTCAGCAGGTTGAGCAGCCCAGTGGCGCTCCCCTCAGACTGCAATTACTGTTTATCTCCACCTTGATTAGAAAACAAAACAGCTTTCCTCAGTCTGAGCTTCATCCCACAGTTCCCACATGCATTTTCCCTCAGCAACTGGTTTTCCTTCTGCAGATGGCATGGTCTCCAGTGAAATCTGTCTCTTCTCATTACTACAGAGGAAAACTCTGAAAACCTCAGCGACTCATGTCTAGCTCAGTGGATAGATTTGCTGCTTTGTGTTTTCAAAACATAGTAAGATAATAATTATCCCTTGCTTCTCTCTTTGTGGTTCTTAAATAATACTGCCCTCATTTAGGAAAAGTGGCATCTGTTAAATCCAGACCTCATAGTGAGTCAGTGTCCGAGCCAATGTTGAAGCTTGGGAATTCTTAGCTTTTGGCCTCAAGCTAAGTCTGTCAGAGCATTTAAGCTTCTTAGGAATCAAAAAACTACTACTTAAGAAATATACATAATGAGATGCATCATGCTCTTCAAGAGGGGAAACAGCAAGTCTCTAAGAAACAATACAAGCTCTTCTGTAGCTGTGAAAATAAAATATCCAGTGAGTTACCCATCTGCACAGGGTTGGATTCACTATGGAGTTGGTAAGCGATGATACTGCTAGTTAGTATAGTTTCAAGCAAATTGCTCGTTAAGTTTTTGGCTGCATTTTCTCTGCATTCCTGAGTCTATTTTCACATATTCTTATGAAAAGTTGTGCAACAATATTGTTTTATGCAACAATATACAAAACACCACTGCATGACCTTGGGCCAGCTGACAGCTGCCATATTTACAACATAACATTTTTAATGGAGATCAGATACTACAGTGAGAGTCCTCCAAATATCACAACTTGCCATTCTTCAAAAGAAGCAATAAAATGTATGCTAGCATTTTGTACAAAATAATGCAGACAGTTGGATTGTGATGCTTACTGAACTGTCCTGGAATTGTGATAACAAATGGAAAAAAAAACAACAAAAACCCAACGCCTCATTTTAGTGCAACCTTATGCATGAGATTTTAAGCCCACTACAGCCTGTAAACATTATTTTGAATCTTCAGTGATTCACATAGATCAGCCTACTTCTGAAAGCAAGGACTAAAAGGAAAGTCAGATGGAAGTAGCAGATTACTTTACATAGATCATGAGCTATTTTTCACTTTAAGCAACTGTTTAATTTCACATATTCTTCTGACAGAGAATAATATTCCAAACTAATGCATGATAGCAATAGAACTAAAATGCTCAATACAAGCTGATTGTAAAGGATTCAAGCATAAGCAGAACAGTATTTCTAAGCTCATAAATTTACCCTCAGCAGTGTGGTCTGCTTTACAGTGACAAATTAGCCTTTAAAAATCACAGGATCAAAAGCATATCACTGGAACCTGGGCAAAGGTCAACCAGCTCTGAGTGGGAATCCTACCGTGCTCCTGAATGCATGGGATCATTTTCTCGGTGATTGTGCTGCAGCATGGGCTGCTTGAGAGGATTATCCATTGCCGATGGGTGTTTGTGACTGTAGATGCGTGCATTGTGTGTGATAGAAGACTTGAGTATTGCAAACTGTGCATGGATTAGGCTTCAGAAGCATTCAGTTTAATGCTTTTATTTCTTGGAGATTTTGTCCTTAATCGCTGTAACAGTGGCCAGCTGCAGTTCTGCAGAGAGAAACATTTTGTAGGCACAGGAGAAAAATTAAACAATGCAAGTGACTTTTTACCCCTCCCTTCTCTAAGGACAGGTTTATGTCCTAGGAGGGTTTGAAAGCCAAACAGTAAGAGCACAGATGTGCAACATCTTTTGTGGAATGTGTATATGACCTTCCTACGTATCACTGAGCACGAAAAGGATGTTTTGCTCTTTCATCCGTGCATCACTTGTCACCACTTAAATACAAATTGCAAACATTTTCGAAGACAAATGCATGCCCAGAAGGATTTCCCATCCTTCAGAGTTCAGGGTGTCTGTTTTAAGTTGAACCAAGTCCATTCTTTCAGTTGACAGGATTTTTCTTTTTCTGTTTCAGGAAATGTAGGTGGTATTCATCACTACACAGCAGGTTAGTAACTCAGTCAACAAATGTTTTTATAAAAATATAAATAATTAAATCTCTTTATTTGAGTGTCTGTCTGCTTGTAACTTTGTATAGTACATGTTCAGAAACTGGCTAAAATGCTTTAGGTTAAGCATAGGATACAGATATAGTCTTAAGCATGATTTAACAATGAAAATTCATTACTGGATGTTTGGAAAATATTTTTATTTTAATTGTTATATATCATATGGAATAACACATATATTTATATATAAATCCATATACATGTGTGTGTCTTTGTGTTTGAATTTTAAACATCCAAAATCATTACTAAATGTCAAGTCCCAGACTCTACTGAATGCCTAGTTGCTGTGTATCTCGTTATGGTTCATGGATTGACTCCTGGTCTAAGTCCTTCTACACATTAGCATATTTTGGGGGCTATAAAGAGGTACATGTGTCAGTTAATGACTGTTAAACTATGATGTGATCTCTCTCTCTTTCTCTTGTCTTTTAATTGGGGTCTAAGTCATATCATTAAGGAAGGATAGAAGCAATGGAGTGAAGCAGATATGACCATTTCAGAGGGGTAAAGAGTCTCCAGTTCAACGGACATTGCCCCTGTATGTCTGTACCTTCCAAGTTACATTTGCTCAAGCACTATAAATGCAGCAAAATCATCCCCTGTTGATGTGCCAAGGTTAGTGGTATACCAATATAATCTCTCTGCTACCAGCTGAACCTCTGTATTGTTCCTCTGACATTCTTGATTCCTCTCTTGAGTGTCTGCATTAATGGAGCTGCACAGATGGTGATGTTTGGATACAATATTCCAAACTGCATCTATTTCTTAAGAACACAGTCTTGTCATGGCTTCCTATGAAAAGTCTTGTTTTGATTTATTGCTGTCTGGGTGTATGAACACTAAACCAGATTCCTGTTCAGTGCTCCACAAGAGGGAAAGAGGTTCTTTCAATCTCTGTGTCGCCACACTTTGAGTGAGGACAGATAGCAATGACAGCAGATAACCTTAACCCCTCTTATCAATGGTTGCTTGAGGAGGACAGAATCATATAATATCCTGAGTTGGAAGGGACCCACGAGGATCATAGAGTCCAACTCCTGACTCCACACAGGGCAGCCTAAAAGTTAAACCATATATCTAAGTGTTGTACAAATGCTTCTTGAACACTAACAGGCTTGGGTTCATGACCACTCCCCTGGGGAGCTTGTTCCAGTGCTTAACCACCCTCTCAGTGAATAATCTTTTCCTAATATCCGATCTGAACTTCCACTGACACAGCTTTAAGCTATCCCCTCACACCCTATCACCAGACACCAGAGAGAAGACATCAGCATCTCTCTACTTTTCCCATGAAGATGTTCTAGACAATGAGGTCACCCTGCAGTATCCTCTCCTCTGTGCTGAACAAATCTAGTATCCTCAGCTGCTCCTCGTAAGTCATACTCTCTAGTCCTTCCACCATCTTTGTTGTGTTGGAATATGTCCTCCTTTGGACATATTCCAATATTTTTATATCCTTCTAATATTATGGACCCCAAAACTGCACACAGTACTTGAGGTGAGGCCTACACCAGAGTGTGAGTGTGAAAATATGACCTCTGAATTCTGAAAATCTTCACTTGTCATGTTTGAAATTAGGTTGTAAGTATAGCATACTGATGTAGTAGCTGAGCCTTAAGGGCGTTACCAGGTTAACAATATTTTGAAAAGTTTTGAAACTGAGAAAAAATTATCTGTAGACATACATTGAACAAACATATGTACATGACAATCAATGCTATGGGGTGTGATTATTGAAAAGGAGATGGTATGCCACCAACATATTCAGAAAAAAAGTAGGAAATCATACTAGGAACAGGGCAGATTTTCAGCAGCAGTGGTGCATATGTGGGTGTTCATCAAGACTGTAAGTTAGAAGAAATGAAGGGCTGCTAGGGAGAGACAGAGCACTCAGCAGAAGAAGTTAGACTGCCGTTTGGCCATGGTCTCTACTCTTACTCTGCTGGGGCTTTCTGAAGATCCATGGCAGAGAGTCCTGGGAAAATTTTTGTACTGACTGCTTGAAATAGAATTTGTACATCGATCCATAATCAGATCTGTAATTGCTGAGCTGTCTGGGCCAAAATGGAAAGGTAACAACTCTGGGTAGGAAAGATGTAAAGGTAGTAAATTTGGGTGGGAAAAAGGATCCTCTGAGTCCAGACTTTAGCGCCACTGTCTTCTTGCCTTTGCCTAAGCTTGTTCTGCCAAGGAAAAAGATTGAATGTGAACAATACTAGATAGAATGTTTGAACTGTTCTCATCCCGACTGTTACAAAAGTCTCTTTTATTAAATATGCACATCTGTAGATATACATCTCCAGGTCCCCCAGGTGAATGTTCTGTGAGATAGCACTGTTACTCAGATTAAAGAAAGGTCATGAGGGGAAAACTCCACAGTTCAATGTTTTTGGTTCTCTGTTTCTTTTATTTTTTTCATGTATTTTGGATGGCAGTAGGATTTCACTTACAATGCTTCTAAGTTTAATAGTCTGTCTGTGAATTCTATGTATCTGATATCTGCACAGATCACTAGAAAAAAAACACCTTATCTCTTCAGTGGTAAACTGGTACATAACCCTGTAGTACTCAAATTCTATGGAAGGAGGAGTGGATGGGTTAAATGCTTCCTGAAGAAGTAATACTTACACCCCAAGAAGGTTTTCCTGACCTATCTTACTGTAATATTGATAAGATTGGCCGGTGAAAAGAGGTCAGTATTATCAAGGCTCTTCCTTTGCGTATTTAATTTAGAATGTATATATGGTATTTATGTTCTGCAATGGGCAGAGCTTACTTTGCACAGGTGACTTTCTGCATTAAAAGAACATGAGGAATGTGTTACTGGGAGATTATGAACAATTTGTCTACATAGGTATAATTTTTTGTTTAGGTCTCAATTTTTGCAGTTGCGTTATATGTTGACAGAAATATCAGAAATTTGTGGGCACTTAAAATTTTACATTGGCTTGGCAGTTGCAATTGATCTTAAGTAGTTTTATCTCATTAACAAACATTGCCAGGCATAACACAAAGATCTTTCATTCCCTCTTATGTTAGGCTACTTTACTTTTCTCTCAGTCTATTCATCCTTTAGAAATATTTATGTATTTTTAACAGGTGACTGCAAAAAATGTTTTAATAAATAGTTTCTGACTCAGTAACTAATGGTTTCAACTTCAGTTCCTTTGTGGTTTAAAAACAAGTGTTTATTTAGAAAATGCCTTCAGCAAGGATACATTTTGGGATTTATTATATGTCACAGATTAAATTATTTCTTGTTTATTCCCTTCACTTAAAATGCATAATTAATATTTCACAGTATGTTTAGATTAGTAATTACATTTTATTCTTTACTTAATTTTAAGTAATTTAAAGTGATCTTAGTGAGATTTAGCCTTAGTACTCTCAGCACACCCATAAATCAGGTTAAATGTTTGAGTCAGAGAGCTTTAAAACTGCTTTTAAATTCAGAACACTGGCAAAAAAATACATTTTATCTAGGGCTACAGTAGCTTGTCACCCACTGATAATTAATGATAGAAATTCCACAACTTTAAACAACCACAAATCAGGAATTTTTAAAGGCATCTCCATATTAATTGCTCAGAATTTAAAATCTGCAAGGTTTTATTTATTTTTTTTTCTAGCAAGAATAGTATTCTTGGTCTTCACTCTATATTTTCCTAAACAGAAAAGGTTTTGCAAGAGGGTTCATATATGTCTAAATTACATTTATGTATCTACAAGAACAAGATACGCATTTGGAAAGGTCATCATAAGTACAGAGCCAAAGTGGAGTAGCAACTGTAGGAACATAGGATAACTCAGGTGGGAAGGGACTTCAGGAGACAATCTAGTTCAATCTCCTGCTCAAAGCAGGGTCATCTCTAAGTTCAGATGAGGTTGTTTAGGGTTTTATCCAGTCTGGTCTGAACATGTCCCAGAACAAATTAATTTGTAATTTGCATGTACAAAGCTGCAGATGCAACATTCATTAATGAGGTAGGGCCCAATGAAAGATTGTCCCTCTTTCACTATCTTTTTTTTCTCTCCCATTACTGGTTGCTTTTGCTCTTCTCCTTTGTAATCTCTTTCTCATCTCACCTTCCCCTTCTATACTTTGGTCCATTTTTTTATAACAGCTCTAAAAAGGATAGTAAAAAGAGTGCTGGAGTGTGATCCGAGCCATTGCTCTTTTAATCATTGACTCACTGAAAAGCAAAAAGAAGGAGCATCAAAAAGTAATTCAGTCTACCATGATCTTTCCATCAGAGGTTGATGCCCTAAAGCAGAATCTGGCAGACCTAAACCCTCCCCAGCTGGTGTCTGTTGAATGTCTAACAATGGAGATTTTAAACCTGCTCAGATAACCACCTGCTCCAGGACTTGATGAGTACTAGATTCAGAAAGATTTTCTGTATGTCACACCTAAACCCCTTTAAGATCACTCCTTATTGCCCTGTTTGCAGTAGATGGGAAGCCTTACAGACAGTTTTCTGAAGAGCTGCTATTGCTTTTTTTTCCAGCAGTATCGTAGTTCAGCCCTGATCAGGACCAGACTACGCAGTCTCTCTCTCACTCCCCCCACCTTCCGAGAAAACAGGGAGAGCAAATATAAGGAAAAACGGCTCGAGGTTTGAGATAAGGACAGGGAGAAATCCTTAAAGTTACCGTCACGGGCAAAACAGACTCGACTTGGGGAAAACTATTCATTAATTACTACAAACAGCAGGATAATGAGACAGAGAACAAGATAACCTCCCCCCACCCCTCCCTCTTCCCAAGCTCAACATTATCTCTACTACCTTCCCCGCCCCGAGCGGCACAGGGGGGAAGAGGGAATGGGGGTTGCAGTCAGTTCATCATACGTTGTTTCATGCCACTGCTTCATGGTCGGGAGAAGAACTCCTCACATTCCTCCCCTGCTCCAGCGTGGGGTCCCTCCCACGGGCCACAGTCCTTCGTGGAACTGCTCCGGCGTGGGTCATCTCTTCCACGGAGTTCAGTCCCTCTAGAACGGCTGCCCCAGCAGGCCCTCCACGGGCCACAGCTGCCTTCAGGCATCCACCTCCCCCGGTACGGGGTCCTTCACGGGCTCCAAGTGGATCTCTGCTCATGCGTGGACCTCCATGGACTGCAGGGGGACAACCTGCTCCACCATGGTCGTCACCACAGGCTGCAGGGGAATCTTGGCCAGGAGCCACATTACTCCTCCCCCTCCTTCTGAACTGACCTTGGCGTCTGCAGCCGTTCCTCACAACAGGCTGGTAGATGTCTCTCAGGATCTTTTTTACATCTTATTCACTTCTCATCTCCTTTTCACTTCTTGCAGCCGGGCTGGACCGAGTCGGGCCCAGTCGGCTGCCTGGCGAGAGGCCAGAGGGTGAGGCCTGCAAGGCCCATGAGGCCTGTGCCTTCCCCTCTGTGCCTCTGCCCCCGCTCAGCTTCTTCACATCTTCTCTCCTCTCTTTTTTTTTTTTTTCTGTTTTCCCCTTCTTAAATACGTTATTGCAGAGGCGTTATCATGGAACATTCTGCTACCAATTGGCTCAGCCTTGGCCAGCAGCAGGTCCGCCCTAGGCCCGGCCGAGTCCACTGAACAAAGGGGAGCAACTGCTAGCAGTTTCCTACAGAAGCTACCACCTTACCCTCCCCCCACTAACCAAACCAGAACAGGCAATTATTCTCCACACAACATTTGTGTAGTTGATTATTTCTTCCTAATAATAAAATATAACATTTGTCTTGATTGGATTGTGTCTTACATTTTTAGGCCACTTCTTCAACTTGTCAACATCATTTTGAATTCTATTACCATCCTCTGATGTGCTTGCTGGCTGAAGCAACTCTTTCTAGCCTGGGGTCCTCCTTCAAGCTTATAGAAGTACTGCCTATTCTCATTCAGGTCATTAACAGAAATACTAATGGAGAGGATCTTATACCCTTTGTATTTGTGTTCAAACAAAAACAAGCAAAGAAAAACCCATCTCATCAAATCCTCCTGTTTCACAAAATGGATATTGAGATGACAAAGCACATACTCTTCCATATATGCTGTAGCTCTGAGTCATATGAAATCTATGGCTATATTTATACTAGTAAATTAAGCTGTGTAGGATCAGGACTTGATTACTGTTCAATCTGTATCCATAAGATGTAACTGTTGTCCAGAAATCTGAGTTCTTTACCTGGTGTGGAAAGAGCCAATCACACACAGAGCTGATATATTTGTTTATTTCATTTCTGCACAGAAATGGGTGCTAGGTGGTAAATCCAGGAAGCTAGTACACCTCACCTAACACACAGTAAGCAACAGTTATCAGTACTTTTTAGTTATGCATAGTCACCCTCATTCTCACTGGTTCTTGTGATGCTTGTCTCTTGTCTTCACTTACAGTCACAGCATCCTCCCTTTTCACTGTGCATGTTCCCTGAGGAAGGGGCTTTTGTTGGTAAGGGACTTTCCCTACCCCAGGGCAGGTTTTTTGCTATGTTAATTAGGATAGTTCACTCATAGTTCAAGTAATTTTCCCTTTGGCTTTTATCAGCATCTTTGTTCCCTTTGCTTATCTTGGTATTTTCTTGTTTGGCTCATCTACCTACCATCCTGTTCCTTCTCCCAAGGCTATGTCTTGTCTGTCTTGTTAACTATTTACAGGGATTGAATAATATTCTTTGGTTTACCTATGCATATCTCCAACATAATTGTTTTTTATCCATGCCAACTAGTAGCATCAAAGATAATATGCAAATGTAATTCAGTAATTATCATGAGCCATGAACCACCCCCAACATGTAGTTTGGGATCAGCAATACTTGGTATATAGCTACCTGTATTGGTGGGGAAATTTTCCCTGTGTGTATTGCTAGTCATGTCATGCCACTTGCCCATGGGGTTACAGCCAGGGCCCTGGTCTGCTTTTAGCCTTTATATTTTCTAGCTGTTTTCAAAAAGGAAGAGCTCAGTTCCAGATAAGGCTAGAAATAGCTGACTGGAAGAGACTAAATACTAAAAATTTTGTTTCCTGTTGTGCTGGAGTCATAAGAAAATGCAAAAGCAACTAGTATGAGAGCCTAATCTGATATAAAACTGTCAGTATCCTTCCTGTGCAAGTGAAGAGAAGCTTCCACTCACATAAGATCAGTGATACGACTGAATGAAAACTTGCACTATGAAGTCACATGCTTTTAGGCATTTTTCCACCCTGAAAGAGGACTATCATGGAAATGTCACATGTGACAGCATCTCCTTTGTGAAATTAGAAAGAAGAATTTCATGGGTAATGTGTGTAATGTGCAGTCTTTGGAAAGGATAATCAGAGTGCCTCAGTGGGAACTGGCTTTTAAGGTAAGAGACTCGTTGGCTGGATGGCCGCACTCAGAGAGTGGTGGTTAACCGCTCAATGTCCATGTGGAGACCGGTCACAAATGAAGAACCGCCCACTGTACTGGAAGAGCAGGTTCGGGAACATCTGAGAAACTTGAAGGTGCAAAAGCCCATGGGACCTGATGAGATCCATCTGCAGGTCCTCAGGAAACTGGCAGACAAAGTTGCCAAGCCACTGGCCATTGTATTTGAGAAGTCGTGGCGGTCTGGTGAGGTCCCCGATGACTGGAAGAGAGGGAACACAACCCCCATTTTTTAAAAGGGGAACAAGGAGGACCCAGACAACTACAGGCCGGTCAGCCTCACCTCTGTGCCTGGCAAGGTCATGGAGCAGATTCTCCTGGAAACCATGCTAAGGCACATGGAGATCAAGGAGGTGGTTGGTGACAGCCAACATGGCTTCACGAAGGGCAGATCGTGCCTGACCAATTTGGTGGCCTTCTATGACGGGGTGACAGCATCGGTGGTGTTCTGGTTTTGTTAGTGAGGGGGAGAGAGACTGCGTAGTCTGGTCCCGATCGGGGCTGAACTACGACAGGTGGACAAGGGACGAGCAACGGATATCATCTACCTGGACTTGTGCAAAGCTTTTGACACTGTCCCGCATGACATCTTTCTCTCTAAACTGGAGAGGCATGGGTCTGATGGATGGACCACTCGGTGGATAAGGAGTTGGCTGGATGGCTGCACTCAGAGAGTGGTGGTCAATGGCTCGATGTCCAAGTGGAGACCGGTCACGAATGGCGTCCCTCAAGGGTCTGTGTTGGGCCCGGCCCTGTTCAACATCTTTGTCGGCGACATGGACAGTGGGATAGAGTGCACCCTCAGCAAGTTCGCCGATGACACCAAGCTGTGTGGTGCCGTCGACTCGCTGGAAGGGAGGGATGCCATCCAGAGGGACCTTGACAGGCTGGAGAGGTGGGCCTGTGCCAACCTCATGAAGTTCAACCAGGCCAAGTGCAAGGTCCTGCACCTGGGTCATGGCAATCCCAGGCACAAATACAGGCTGGGCAGGGAATGGATAGAGAGCAGCCCTGAGGAGAAGGACTTGGGAGTGCTGGTGGACGAGAAGCTCAACATGAGCTGGCAATGCGCCCTTGCGGCCCAGAAGGCCAACCGCATCCTGGGCTGCATCAAGAGAAGCGTGGCCAGCAGGTCGAGAGAGGTGATTCTCCCCCTCTACTCTGCCCTGGTGAGACCCCACCTGAAATACTGTGTCCAGTTTTGGAGCCCCCAACACAAGAAGGACATGGACCAGTTGGAGAAGGTCCAGAGGAGGGCCACGAAGATGATAAGAGAGCTGGAGCACCTCTCTTATGAAGACAGGCTGAGAGAGTTGGGGCTGTTCAGCCTGGAGAAGAGGAGGCTCCGGGGAGACCTGATAGCAGTCTTCCAGTACCTCAAGGAGGCCTACAAGAAAGATGGGGAGAGGCTGTTAGGAGGGCCTGTTGCAATAGGACAAGGAGTAATGGTTTTAAAATAGATGGGGGTAGATTTAGATTAGATATTAGGAAAAAATTTTTTACAATGTGAGTTATAGAACACTGGAACAGATTGCCCAGAGAGGTGGTGGATGCCCTATCCCTGGAAACGTTCAAGGCCAGGCTGGATGAGGCTCTGAGCAACCTGATCTAGTTGGGGATGTCCCTGCTCCTTGCAGGGGGGTTGGACTAGATGACCTTTGAAGGTCCCTTCCAACCCTAACCATTCTATGATTCTATATACTACTGGCTTCAGTGGCACTGCATATTTAATCAATTCATACTGGCTGAGCATCCTAAAGCTTTAAATCTTAAATGCAACACATTTTTCATGCTAATATTTTTTAACTGTTTATGCAAAATGATAAAAAAAATTTGCTGGTACAATTTGTAAGGAACCACTGCTATGTTAAAAGAAAGTATTTTCTATGACGGTAATACCCTCACACCCAGAAAAAAATCATGAATGCACATATTCATCATTAGGTTTTGCCAGCAGCAGTTTAATTTCTATTTCTCTGGTTTTGAGGACATTGTAAATTAGTATTTAGATATTACTATTTAAGACAGCACTCGACTCTCAGATGTGAAATTTTTAATCTCTGACTTGAAAATATCTCCTTATAATGTGAAAAATACTGTTACATCCTCACTCTTTCCACAGGGTTGCCATAAATTTGTTTGATCTTGTAAGGCAACACATTGTGTTCAAAGTGCACACTTTATGGCCCTGTATGATATCCTCCATGTCCTGAAAATATAGCTAATTTTTTATGTTATTTTTCATCTGTAAATGCCTGAAACAATATAAGGGCTGTACTGCTCACAACAGTAATATGTTACAGAATGAAGCTAGAGATAAACCAAGTATACATTAGAGTCTGTCATGATATCAAGGGGAATATTTGAGGCTATGATGCCTCCTGGGGTAGAGCTGGAAGACAGTGTCAGGCAGCATTCAGAGGTGCCCCTTTTGGGAGGGGTCTCTAGCATCAACTCTTGGTTAAACCATGTTTTTATCTTCAAGAGAAGTAATTGGTACACTGCAAAATAGAATTACTAGGAAGCTAACATTCTCCAGCGTGGACAACCTAAAGTCCAGCTCCATACAGTAGCTTACATACTGTTTTAGTATAGAAGCACATCCAAGAAGGCCTCATTTCCAAAGCTACTGAGAAAGTAATGAGATGTTTTAGATTTATTTGGGACTCAGACTTGTTGTCCTTCTTGCTATCTATTAATTTTAAACAAACAACTAAACATTTAGTAGGATTCAATCTGCTGGGTTTCATAGGTACCCAAGAAGTCCCTGCCATTCTCAATCAGTAGCATTGCCCAGTCCTAACATACATGTCTGCACTGTAGATGTCAAGGTTCTCTACAGGAAGATGAACTGGAATTCAAAGAGAGGGAACTTAGCTTGTTTCCCTGCCTTGGATGGATGACAAATATTTTGAAAGTTTGACTGAAATAACTACATATGTTTATTCTTCTTGTTCCAGCTTTCTTTTGAAAATTAATATATGGAAAAATGCAAACTCACTCTGTGCTCTGAAGAAACAGGACAGAGCATAGCTCAGATCTATTTGGAAACACCCATGTAAATTTTCCCTCAAGCAGCTCTCTGCTCTGAATGCTCTTTGTGGCTTTCTTTCTGTCTGTCTGCGTCTGGGTTTGCATTGTCTATATAACCTAAATACCCAGTTTGAGATTTTAGGTCATTGTTTCCATTACCTTGCCATCTGAATGTGTTTGCAAACCACTAACAGAGATCTCTTTTGTCCTTTTCTGTCATGATTCTATTGTGGGTTAACCCCAGTAGGCAGTTGAGCCCAACACAGCCCTTAGCCCGCTCCCTTAGCCCTGGTGGGATGAGGAAGGGAATCAGAAGGGTGAAAGTGAGAAAACTCATGGGTTGAGACAAAGACAGTTTAATAGGTAAAGAAAAAGCTGCATGCACAATCAAAACAAAACAAGGAACTCATTCACTACTTCCCATTGGCAGGCAGGTGTTAAGTCATCTCCAGGAAAGTAGGGCTCCATCATGCCTAACCATTAGTTAGGCACTCCCTTCCTCCTTCTTCCAGCTTTTATTGCTGAGCATGATGTCATATCATATGGAACAGCCCTTTGGTCAGTTGGGGCCAGCCATCCTGGCTATGTCCCCTTCCAACTCCTTTTGCATCCCCAGTCTATTTGCTAGTGGGATGGTGTGAAAAACAGAAAAGGCCTTTATGCTGTGTAAGCATTGTTCAGCAATAACTAAAACATCCCTGTGTTACCAGCACTGTTTTCGTCACAAATCCAAAACGTAGCATCATACAAAATACTATGAATAAATTTAATTCTATGCCATCCAAAACTAGTACAGGTTGGTATGGTTAGTGCCCCTAAAACAGTGGTAAAACAGTTTTCTGCTATCAGACCATAGGAATGCCTTTTCTTTACCTTTTTCTTATGTGGGCAATGCAAAGAGATAAATGAAGTATTTGTCTTCTGATTTGGTAGAGTTCCAGATGAATCTCATCAGGATTAGCCTGTACTTTAATCAAAGTCTCAGACTTTTTTTCATTGTAGGGTGGTTTTTTTGTTTTGTTTTGTGTTTTTGTTTTGTTTTGTTTTGTTTTGCAAGGTAGGATTTGTTGAATTTTAAAGTTCCAAGACATGAAAGCAAATACTCTTAAAACCTGTTGGTAATGAGTTTTATACAGATTTATATAATGTCATAAGGCTCACTAAGGCAGATTTAATAATTATTTTCAGATTTCATTGACTGTTTAATCATAAATCTCACAATTGTAACTATTAATTGTAGCATACATTGATTTGGATACCCTCAAAAATTGAGCAGATATATAATTTTATTTACTACTTTTCTTAAAAGTTTCCTACCTTTCAAATTTCAATTCTTACTCATAATTAATCTAAACTGAAGATGCATTATGATCTATAACAACTCCTCTCCAATGCTCCCAGTTTGCCATGATAATTTGAGACAATCCTTTCTGCAATTATCAGATTTACTTTCCATTAATATCAAGTTGTTTCTTCCTATTAAATATTAATGCACAGAGATTTGGGAAGTTATTATAACCTAGTAAGGACTACAGACTCTGTTTTGGTATCTCATTAGCCTGCTAATAACTCTACTATGTCAAGTAGAAACTAGACTTCTCTGCTAGTACAAACTAGTAGAAACTAGACTTAAGTGATATATAATGTTTTCTATAGAATCTTCCTGCTGGCAAGAGTTTCACCTTCAATCACTGAGAAAACAGATTTCATTGCTCTTAAAACTCCTTATCAGCTTTTGTCCAAAGAATTATTTTTTTTTTTTTAATTTCCTAAACTACTCGGGATAATACTTTACTATGTGTAAATAATTTATAATTCCAAAGTAACATATTCAAATTTGACTTTAAAAGATTCATTAAGTACAAGGCATTTGTTTGCCAAAGTGAGTTTTATTGACATAAGTGCAAGAAATCCCTGTCAACTATGTATCCTTAAGAACAACATCCCACTTCAGACTGAGATCTACAGAGCAATTCATTAAAAAACTGAAAACACTGTTTGCAGATTCTGCCCTACATAGATTCAGATAGCGACTCCTTCCATAATTTTTAAACCATCATCTCCTGTCTTACCAATCATATATTCAGAAATAAACTCACACATTATCAACAAAAGTCAAATGGAACTAGACCATGTCAGAGCAATGCCAACACTCTCTACAGTAACTACAAATAATAGTCTCCAAAACAAAAATATTAAAATCTATAGGTCCTATGCGTGTTCAGCCCAGTCTGTGGTATACTTCATTTGATGGACCAAATGCCCTTGTGAACACAATGTGGGTGCCACTAAATGAGTGCTGTGTGCTAGAACAATCTAGGTCAGGCAATTTGTAAAGGATAGAAACAGCCACTTAACAGTAGGAGAATATTTTTCACTATTTCTGACTGCTCAGTACTGATTCTCTAAGGAGTCCTATAGAGCACCTTAAAAAGATGAACCTGAAGAGGAAAATTCATAAGTCTGCTTGCTACTAAAAATACAGAGTTCAATAAAGACATTGGTTTAATGTCCTATACAGTTTTCCAGCTAACCTGTTCCTTTAATACCGATGTTAAAACCCCTTTTCTGCCTCTACTCTACATGAGATAACAGCTTCTCACCTTTCTGGTTTTGCTCACTGGATGCTAACTAACCTTTTCTCTCAAGTAATCCAATTGATTAACATAATTGCATTTTACTCAGAGCAGTAATCTTCTAGTTACCCTGTTTTTGTCATTTTTGAGATCTGATGAATACTGAGACACTCTGAGTCCAAAAGCTTGCCGTTCTGTTTCCCTCTGTATTCATTGTCCCAATAGAAGATATTTATTCTTTCCACAAATCTTTTGATGCTGAAGAGTAAGTATTCATTAATGAAATGGGCAAGTACCAGCCAAAAATAACTGAGGGGCTTTGTTATCACAGGGCTCAAAACTGAGTGTTTGGATATAGCTTCCCTGGGGAAGAAAAAAAAAAAGAAAGATTCAGTCTTGAGAGCTGGATTGTTTTGCTCTGATTTCTTGCTTACTTGACCTAATCAGAATGCCTAGTGGCAAAGATTGTGTGCTGAAGAAGTAAGTTAAACAGCTGAAACCTTCACTGTCTGACAGTATAGCATCCTCAGTAGCGGCTTCCAGTTTTACAGGCCTGGAGGGAAAGTTCCAGCACTTGAAAAATAGTTCAGTAGGATTTCTGGAGGAAACAAGTAAATGACCAAAGATCTTAATGGACTACAACAATTGATGAGTGTAAATTTGAGCTGTATGGGGCTTATGTGAAAGAAACTGATGAAAAGGTACAATCTGAAGGTTGGTATTCCAGAGATAATGTCCATTACGCATAGCACTATGTTTCAAATTGAAGAGGAAAGCAAGGTTGTAAAATCACACACAGTGTTCCTCAGAATGCAGCCAAGAATAAGCAATATTTATAGACTGCTTAGGTAGCTTTAGATCAGGTGAAGCTGAAGTGCTTTTTTCAAATGGTTGCTGGAGGTGAATTTGTCTCAGAGGAAATTCCAGATGAGCAATGTTAATAATTTTTGTGGGTTCCAGCTGCAGCGTTCTTTCTGATAAGGTACTGAAAGGTAGTAATGAATCTATGAGTTACGTCTACAGATGCTAGCTGAAATTGACTTTATTATATTGCTGTCAATAGAATAAAAAGACAGAGCATGTTAAAGTTGCTAGTATGTCTCTCTTGCTAAAACTGTTATTAAACAGTTAACGTGGATTGCGGTAACTAGCCTAACTCAAGCAGGTCCAACTTCCTCTACTTATTCGCTTTGTAAATTATGTTTAGTCCCATATTTAAATTTGCTTTGAACTGTAGAATGTGAAATAAGGCTGTCCTTTCAACAACATTGCTAGTTCTCATTGGTTTAGCTGTATCAACTCTTCACATGGCATTATTTTTTTGTCAGGGAAACCTATTATGATAGTCTCTTAGGTGTTATTGTAGACAGCCTTTTTCTTCCCTTTCTGTGAAAGAGAAAAAGTTGCAGTGGACTGAATCTGTTAATGTTGCTATTCTTATTGGAGTCTTTTTTTTTTTCGTAAATACACCAATATGAAGGTACACAAAAGAGAGAGGGGAAAAAAAAGTGAAGGCAGAAAATTATGCTTTGGTCTTCCTGGTGGTGAATGATACTTGCGGCTTTCCTGCTGCAGATTTACAACCTCACATCATGTTCTTCGCCATGCTGGCAAGATCAAACCCAGCATGAACCTGTTAAAGATGCTTTCACCTGCTCTCTTGTCACAATCTTAAAGCAGTGCTGGAAAATACAATTTGCATGTGTTTCTCCTTTAAAAAAGTGAACTATTAAGGAGGGAATATAAGAGAAAGAAATGAGTTTTGTGGCATTTAGTTGGCACTTGTGGATAGGTAAAGTTATCTGGATAATTTTCTCTCTTTGGATTTCTTTTTTTTTGTTTGGGTTTTAAAATTTTTTGTTAGTTCATCTCTAAGAATTAAAACAATAATAAGCTAATGCTGTCACAATGGATTTGAAGAGATAGCAGTCATAGTTGCCACAATAATAAGCTTCTTCAGGGCCAGTTGTCCTCTGGTATAACTATAAAAGGTCTCCAGCAAAGTGTTTCAAGAGAATATTCCCATTCTGTTTATTTTTCATTAGGGTTATTTTGTTTTCATTTTAAATAGGATTTTAAACAGGACTAAGGAAGTTTGGTAACCTCTGTGCCCATTTATCTCTTTTTTTTTTTTTGGTGTAATTAAAACACTATTTTTGGAAAAAATAAGGAAACCTTATTTTTAAACTAGTCCAGTATCTCTGTCTATAATTGCCACTGTCTTTCATAAACCGTTTCCCTGGCAGCTTAAACTGACCAGCTTTGCATATTTGTAAATAAAATTTGTTGAGCATGAGTGATCCCAATTAACTCTCATCCATTTTTTGCCTCGGTGAAACTATTTGCAAGTTCAAATTCCTTCCTTGGTAGCATGGTAGCATCCGTAGTGCAGAAGAGAGTAAGGGCAGTCTACTGGAAACAGTTGCCCAGCACAGCTTCTGGAAAGGTAAATCACACCATCCTGACCTGCTGAAGTCCTATGAAGATGTCTCTAAGCATGAAGAGAACGGACACCCAGTAAGCATAATATTTTTTATTTTCCTGAAAGTTATGAAGAATGGATAAAGTGAATGCAAACTGTTATTCATGGAATCCCTCAATAATAAATCTCGTAGGAGCCATGGACACTTTCTGAAACAGTAAGAGATAAGTCTCGGCTAAATAGAAGAAAGACCATGTTAAAGAAAAACATACGGTAGAATCAGGCTTGCAATAGTCCTGGGTTTGGGTTTTTTCCCCTCTTTTCCCTGTAAAAAGAATCTGCAAGTCTAGGCAAGCCTACTTGACAGCAAGTGTTCAATCATGCTTGTAATGATGTCTCTAATCATAATTCATGAGGTATCATGTATTCAGGTATGATTCATGCAACAAGAAAATATACTGAAAAGAAGCAGAAATAAGTTAAATGGAGTTTGATATGCTAAAGGCTGAAGAAAATAATAGACTTGGGGTCATTTCCCTTCTACTCACAGTGGAGTTATTAGAGGACACTTACATGTGGCTCTGGGAGAAACCCCTTCTGGAAAAAACAGAAATAGCTGAAGCAAGGACCTTCAATGCTATAGAACAGATTTTTCTGTATTCTTACTATCTGTTCATGCCAACCCTACCTCTTTGTCCTGGCTCTGGATATTTTCTCAGGTACCAATAAGCAAGGAGTTAACTTAATGGTTATTGCACTGCTTGTGTACTGTACTTCTTTCACCTTTCTGTTATGTGTTTTTTAGTTTGTCAACTACTTGAAGTCAGAAGTGCATACTGTGTTCAGGGTAAGGTATGTTCTCATTCCTATCTGGCCTATGGGTAATAAGTATGGTGGATTATTAAAAATGCATATAAGGCTTTTCCAATAGTTCCTAAAAATTATACACTTTGAAAGACTACAGTGATTTAATTACTGAACAATAGACATATAATGAACATTCATGAGTTTACTAAATGCAGAAGTATACATATTCTTTAGGAAGATATGATCAGTTTCCCTCTCTGTCTGAGGCAATAACTTAATGTATTATGCTAGAGCTACTTCTGTTTCCCATTACTAGTACTGTAGCAAAGTATAGATGGGAAGCCTGAAAGTCACATATGTGTATACAAGGGGCAGAAATACATTTTAATGCTTACAGAATCTTCCCTCTGTTCCTCACTCTGTACTGATGATAAGGAAAATTATGGTTTATTTCTAGTCTTGCAGAGTCTCCCTTGGGCTATCTGCTTGGTCCATCGCTTTTTCTGCTGGAGCTCCTTTAGGCTTTTTAAATAGTGTTCTTGCAGGCAGAGACAGATTTTAGGAGTGACTTGAAGAGTAGAGTATTCCAAACCTGGCAAAAAATTTGAGTTTTTAGTTAGCTTAGTTAGTACAATGCTGTTAGAATGATTTGTGCCTATTCAAGTTTGACATATTTAATAATTTTCTTTAGTATCTCAAACAAAATATCTCACTGATAGCCAATAGACTTGCTAAATCATTATATGAAATAACAATTCTTTTTAAGATTTATTTTCTTGCTTCCAAAAAGAGGATGGTCCTGTTAATTTTTCTTCAGGGGAGTTGGCATTTCCCTTTTTCTTTTTTCTTTAATAAAATCTATATATTAGTTATAAGATTCTTTAAATATTTGAGAGCCATGTGCGCTAATGTACATATTTTTCTAAATTAAAATAAAGCAAGATACTTCTATATAAACCTGTGTTTTGTTTGGATGTGATGGTTTAGCTGGAATTACCACACAGTTTCTCGCTCCCCCTCCCTCTCCCTAGAGGTATAGGGGAGAGAATTGGGAAGGAAGGAAAACTCGTGGGTTGAGATGAAGACAGTTTACTAAAATTAGAAAGGAAAACTACAATAATAACAGAATATGAGGATATTAAAATATACAAAATGAACAATGTATGTTTTTTTAACCACATGATGTCCCAATGACCGATACAGCCCGTCCCGAGCAGCGATCATGGAAGCAAAACTGAGCGGCAAGCAAAGGAGGAAAAGGGAGCTAGCAAGGTAGAGTGAATGATGCCAGCGAACGAGAAAGAGAAAGATGGATGCCAGGAAGGCAGATACCCACCCTGGCCAACCCCCACTTATATACTGAGCATGATGTTTATGGCATGGAATACTCTCTTTGGCCACGTTGGGTCAATTATGCTGTCTGTCTTTCTCCCGGCTTCCTGCATCTGCACATTAGCAAGACTTGGAAAGCAGGACAGTGTCCTTGATTCACAACAACTCCTATCATCAGGGTGTTTTATCAACATTCTTCACACACAAAATCCAAAACACACCAGCTACTGAGAGGAAAATTAACTCCACCCCTGCCGAAACCAGAACATTGGAAAATACAGTCCTTTTGTGTTGATGATACTTAGATTTCCAGAAATATATCAAAGTCATTTTAAAAAAGCACGTGTCCTTGCTTTATATAAAATGACATTTTCTAAATAACATGAAATTTTCTAAATATCCAGGAAATATTTCACTAATATCTACAAAACTAGTGGATTTGTTATATTTTTCTAGACTATAATAAGACTATGAAAGTGAAATGTGAAACAATAAACCTATTTCACAAAGAATAGAAAGGTCAGGGATGTGCACAGTTATTGTGCTGTTAATGACAGAACATTTCTAAAGTAAAGAAAAATTCCACTAGTATCCCTCTTTACTTGTCTAATTTGCTTCACCAAAAATAGACAAACATTGCTGGTACAATTACACCAAATTCCAAAGTAGAAACAGGAAGAATGAGTTTGGATATGTATTAATACAGTCATCTTTGAATATCTATCTTTTCTGAAGGAAAAATAAAACCAGCTTCATGCTAGATTAGAAATACAATGCATTATTTCTAAATCTTCAAGCACAAAAACATATCTTGGGCATGTCTAAAAACTTTTAGATGTTTTTTTGCTTGCTGTCTTTATGTGTAGCTGTTTATCACTAAAACCTTTTCAGAGGGAAAAAATTTCCAACACTTCACAGCATCAAAATACCTTCCAACGTGTTGTTTTTAACTAACAGTTTTGGGGAACTCTACAAAAAGCAGTTTATTACCAACTTTTCTATATTTCTATATGGACTAGGATCCATCATTTGGGTAAGCTCTGTTAGACCATAGACTAGTCTCTGAAAAAGAGTTGTAGAAACCTCCATATTTGAAGTAAGAGTAGACAGATAAGTAGATGTTATGGTACTATAAAGAAACCTAATGAGTAAAATTACTTATTTTTTTTTTTAACATAAAAAGACATTACATGTTTGATTGGAGGATTTTTCCTGGGACAAGACAAAAAATCAAAACAATTATGATTTTTATGAGGAAAAAATTTAATTTGCTGTAGAACTGAAATTCTCTGAAGAAGAATCACCAGAAATGTCTTTTGAGGCTTATAGGCAAAATATACTTTGTCAAGAGACTGACAATCTATTCTGTGGCAGCCTACTTAGCTTTCATCGAACTACAAAGATACGAAGGCTGTCTCAAAAATAGACAAGTGTCTGTCAGAAACTTACTCTCCATCAAAATATGCTAATGGACACTTCCAAAATAAAAATCCAGCAGGCCTGAGTGGGAGAGAAATAGGAAAACATAATTGACTTGTATTATCTTTGACTGTCTTCTAGATAGAATGTCTAAATTTATCGTACCTAGCTGAATGCAATAAATGAGGACTCAGCTGTGGCAGAACTTCCTCATAGTTGTAGAAGAAAGAGAGCCATCTTTTAGAGATTGAATCACATCTTAAATGCCCTCAGTTTTGGGGGGAAGATTTTGGAAGTCCCTTTCACTTTCAGATGAATTACTGAGGGATCTAGGGTTTATCTGGATTCAAAAGTAGGGTGAGACTCTTCCTACATATCCAGGCATGTTTTCAGTGAAACACCACTTCCCCCCTAAGTTTCCCTTCAGTATCCCTGTAGCATAATTGAGACTTCTGGATTCCTGGGAGAACAAAAGTCCTGTGACCCTGCTGACAGCACTCTGCTTCAAGGGAATTTCTTCATTTCCCAGAGTGTGAACCTGGCAAGTCCGGTGCTGATCTCAGCTAAAACATGATGGGTACTAGCTGTGGTTTGGCCTTTTAATTATCCACCAGTGATTGTGCAAGAAGCAGGACTAGATCATGCACATTCAGCAGATTTTAAGATTCACCGGAGGGAGTTACAGTTCTGAAGTATTATATCAGTTGAGCCAATGCATATTGACTTAATAAATAGTACCTGGAGAGAGATCTGCCCCTCTGAACTGAAGATGCAAGAGGCATTGATTCATTTGCCTAGTCAGTTATCTGATGACACTGGAGATTGATACCTTGCAGTATCCTGGTTGCTCCTAGTCCAGACCTGGGACTAATGTTAGTGTGTTAGTAGACGCTTTGTTGACAGAAAACTAGGGCAAACTGAATCTTCAGGACATTGAGTTGCTGGAGCGTGTCCAGAGAAGGGCAATGAAGCTGGTAAAGGGTCTGAAGAACAAGTCTTGTGAGGAGCAGCTGAGGGAACTGGGATTGTTTAGTCTAGAGAAGAGGAGGCTGAGGGGAGACCTTATTGCTCTCTACAACTACCTGAAAGGAGGTTATAGGGAGGTGAGTGTTGGTCTCTTCTCCCAAGTAACTAGTGATAGCACAAGAGAAAATGTCCTCAAGTTGCGGCAGGGGAAGTTTAGATTGGATATTAGGAAACATTTCTTTACTGAAAGTGTGGTCAGGCACTGGAACAGGCTGCCCAAGGAAGTGGTGAACACCCTGGAGGTGTTCAAAGAATGCGTAGACGTGGCAGTTCAGGACACGGTTTAGTGGACATGGTGGTGTTAGGTTGATGGTTGGACTTGATGGATTTTGGAGGTTTTTTCCAACCTTAAAGATTCTATGATTCAGTCCACCTGGCCTGCTTGAATAGAAGCAAAGGAACATTGTTTTCTGATCAGAAGTGAACGCTTGAAAAGAAAGGGTGAATTGATACTATAGCAAGATCTTAAACAGATTCAGAACACTAAATATGCTTATGGATTTGTACTGTAAAGAAATTTATATTAGCTAAAGTGAACAGGAATGAAAAGAATTTTTTTCCTTTTTTTTTGGTAATCATTAAAAATTAGAAGTGTAACAGACTTTCCTGAAAGTATAATTGGACGATAGCATTTAAATTTGTATTTAAGACACTTACAGCAGGTTTTATTTAAAAGACTTAATGGACAGTAGTAGTGTCGTAGTTCAGCCCCGATCGGACCAGACTACGCAGTCTCTCTCTCACTCCCCCCACCTTCCGAGAAAACAGGGAGAGCAAATATAAGGAAAAACGGCTTGAGGTTTGAGATAAGGACAGGGAGAAATCCTTAAAGTTACCGTCACGGGCAAAACAGACTTGACTTGGGGAAAACTATTCATTTATTACTACAAACAGCAGGATAATGAGACAGAGAACAAGATAACCTCCCCCCACCCCTCCCTCTTCCCAAGCTTAACATTATCTCTACTACCTTCCCCCGCCCCCGAGCGGCACAGAGGGGAAGAGGGAATGGGGGTTGCAGTCAGTTCATCATACGTTGTTTTACACCGCTGCTTCATGGTCGGGGGAAGAACTCCTCACATTCCTCCCCGGCTCCATTGTGGCGTCCCTCCCACGGGCCACAGTCCTTCGTGGAACTGCTCCGGCGTGGGTCATCTCTTCCACGGAGTTCAGTCCCTCTAGAACAGCTGTCCCAGCGAGCCCTCCACGGGCCACAGCTGCCTTCAGGCATCCACCTCCCCTGGTACGGGGTCCTTCACGGGCTCCAAGTGGATCTCTGCTCCTCCATGGACCTCCATGGGCTGCAGGGGGACAACCTGCTCCACCATGGTCGTCACCACAGGTTGCAGGGGAATCTTGAGCCACATTACTCCTCCCCCTCCTTCTGAACTGACCTTGGCACCTGCAGCCGTTCCTCACAACAGGCTGGTAGATGTCTCTCAGGATCTTTTTTTACATCTTATTCACTTCTCATCTCCTTTCCACTTCTTGCAGCCGGGCTGGACCGAGTCGGGCCCAGTCGGCTGCCTGGCGAGAGGCCAGAGGGTGAGGCCTGCAAGGCCCATGAGGCCTGTGCCTTCCCCTCTGTGCCTCTGCCCCCGCTCAGCTTCTTCACATCTTCTCTTCTCCCTCTTTTTTTTTCTGTTTTCCCCTTCTTAAATACGTTATCACAGAGGCGTTATCACGGAACATTCTGCTACCAATCGGCTTGGCCTTGGCCAGCAGTGGGTCCGCCCTAGGCCCGGCCGAGTCCACTGAACAAAGGGGAGCGACTTCTAGCAGTTTCCTACAGAAGCTACCACCTTAGGCCCCCCCTCACTAGCAAAACCACGACAAGTAGTTATATTTTAAAAATGAAACAACAACTGTATTTTACCAAAAATTCGTAAAGATATTAATACTGCAGCCTTTCTTTTCTTTCCTGGTATACTTACAGAAATGTTTAAGTGACTTTCACTCCTCAGTCTCATTCTAGAGGCGAAAAAAACCAAACCAAACCAAACCCAAACCCCTCACTATTTCTAATCTAATTTCTTTTTTTCATTAATTCAAATGATGTGTGAAATAGAATACAAGCTGTCTTGAAACAGTGAAATTGCACCCAAAGTTATGAACTATCAGAATGCAAACACAAAAAGCAACAAACTTCCAAAGCATTTTCAAGGAAATATCTGAAATGTCAGTCTGTTTTATCTTTGTGAGTTGAGGACTGGACTTTGAATAGGTTGAGATTTGTAGATTCCTACGAATTGTGGGAAGAAGTAAAACTTAACAGCCTGATAAAATTTTAGTTTATAACTATTCAAAACTGCTTTGCTGTTGTTTATCCTTAGTCCTTTAAACTGCATTTCATGGAAGAAGCCCTCTGTAAATGAACAGGAATCCATACAGATAATGTGATCTGCCTTCATGGAAGAGCTCACAAACCAGGGTCACTAATGCTTATGAAAGTTTACTGGAACACTGCTGTTAACTAAATCAATATTCCCTCTTCATTAATACAATGTGCACCCCTATAGCAATTGTTTGCCTGTGGGAGTATTGATTTGTGCCTACTCTACCCCTCATCTTTTCTGCTTTTCCCTATGGTAGCAATAATTATGCCTCTCACTTAGACCATTGCTTTGTAGTTAGAAAAGCACAAACACAGTGAAAGATAAATGGTTTGGTGGATACAAGACACATGCTATCACCTTATTCCATTCAGTCAAGAGTCCCCTGTAATACTGCTGGTTATAAACACGAATCTTAGTCCCTCTGAAAATTATTGCTGAAAACGCTTCAGCAGTTTTATAATTCAAACATGTTATAACAGAATATAAAACATTAGCTTACAGTCTGAGCATTTTATATTGTTGGTAAAGTTGTCGTCCTTGGGTTGTTGTAAACATCCCTTACTGGGGAGAATGGGCAAGTTATATGTCTTCTGTTTAGTTACAGGTATCATACAGTCTTTCCTCCATTTACTATTTTCATAAGTGCATTGAGTTAATTCAAATCAGGCTCTATGTGTGTGCGTATTTGTGCGAGAGAGAGAATAGATGGAGAAGAGATGAATGAGCCATAATGCTGGTGTCAAAGAATTATCAAGGGTTTTACGGTAAGAAAAGGAAAAAAAGCCCATGCTTGCATAGGGGTATAATCTTTACATAGTCTCAACACCCTATCAAGATTTATACTTCCAAAGCTAGCTGTAAAAAGGAAAAAAAAAATCTGGTTTTAATTAATTTTTTTTAAGCTATACTAGCTTCTGCCAGTATATATATGCTAACAAATTCTAGCTATGCAGAAACGGTTAGGGGCGAATGGATTATGAGTTTTCTACAAGAGGGACAGATCCACTTGTAGAAAGTAACACAGCACAACCTTTTTCTTCCAGCAGAAACAAGTTCAACTGAGCAGGATGTAACCGCTAAAAACTATTAAAGAGAAAGGTGTAAGGAAGTGAAATGTGCATGTTAGGCCTCTGCTGCACCTTCCTTTAGCTCTGTGTGGTATATGATTTTTTATAAGCCTTTTTGGAAAGGGCTAGTTTTGGATGCGTTCTCAGGGAGAAAGCAGATTTACAGGTGCTCCTTGGAGGGAGAACATTATGGGCCCACTTGGAAAAAAAGTAAAGAAAGCCAGCAAAGACTGTTACTTGAGGGACACATTCAGAATGGACAGATGGAGCCTAAAATGCAGCTTGCTCTAAGGCTTGCTTTTGCAAGCACAAATACTTAGTGCAGGTATAAGCAAAGTGATGTGAAAAATAGGACAGCCAGTGATATGAATATTTGTGTTTTGCTTGTTGGCTTTACTATTACATTATTTAGCCTTTGGGCTTTGGTTTTTTTTTTGGCGGGGGTGTGTGTTTTTTTTTTTCCTATATACTTCTGAACTGTCCTAGGATGTATGTTGCCTTCCTTTCTCTTTCTTACCTGAACAATGTGGTTGGTGTGACCTGGGAGACAAGCTTAGAGTCACTGTAATGAAAGAGGATAAGAAGGATGACCTTAATGTGCAACAATAGAAACTGATGACATTCCTTTTATTTTCAAGACTGCATATGCTGCTGAAGAACGGGGACTTCATGAAGTTGCTTGCTTTATATCTCTCTGCTTTAAACATTCAAAATGTATTGTAAACATATAATCCTATTTCTTCTAAGTTTGAGGAGTTCTGGTGTGCTTTTGTTTTCTCTAAGACGAATTTGACTTCTCCTGTGGGTTGGTTTGGTTTTTTTTTTAGCATGGTAGACATAATCTTTCATGATGGCAATGGTCTTAAAAATGTTTTAAAGAGGAACAAAGCATTTTACAGCTTAGGTGGTTTTCTACTGAAGAATAAACCAGTCTAGGAGCTATGTGTCTATGGGAGAACTATTTTATTTTTTTTTACATTAAAACCACTTCTCATAACAGTTTTGTTATCACTACAGACATGCTGGACACTCTTTTGGAAGTTCCATTCTTTACCTAAGTAACACAAGATATGTTTATAAAAAGGGTCATTCAGTTTTAACATTTTTGATAAAGCTAGAAGTGCAATACAAAAATAAATGTGTAGTATCCAAATAAGTTAAGGCAGACTTTCCCTCTGAAGCTGAGAAACAAGACTTGGAGAAATAAATCATCATTCTCTATCATGTGCAAATGTTTGCCAAGGGTAGGTTGTCCTCTTTACATTCGAGTCTAATCACGCTCAAGAGAAAGTCTAAACACCTTAAAAAACTGTCTCAGAGGTAAATACCTTTAGCATATTGGTGAACAGAGATCACTTATAAGGCTCCCGTGAGCCTTATTGAGTCTTATGGTTAAATTTCCACAAGCTACTTGGAAAACTTATTCTGCAAAACTGAATTATTTTGGGTTGTCTAACAATAAGAAGAACTATTCACCAAGGAATTCTGCAAATATAATAATTGGAACACTAATTTACTTCTCTCCTTGAACCGAAAAATTGTTTCTTATTTGCACATACTATGATTTGCTATATGCTCATTCTTTCACTGATTCTTTTTCGCTGAATTATTAAGCATTTATCTTCCAACATTCAAATCCCCAATTTTAACATTAAACTGATTTAAAGAACTTTTATACTTCCATTTATTTCTGTTTAAAGCTCCCTGTTGAAAAACAAAACAAACATTTTACCATGCTCCCAGAAAGAGGTTAATGACAAAAAGCCCTAAGGTTTGGTTCTACATAGTGCTGAGTTTCCAAGCAAGCTTCCTGCTGACCTTCCTTTGCTGATTTTTTTTTTGCTTACAATTTGCTAAGAAGTTGCCAAATAGGAATGAATGTATGATGTTCACTGTTTGGAAGAATGGAACGTGCTCATCACCTTACTACTTCACACTCTAAACTCAAAATATTTCCATGGATGCTTGGATCTCTCTCCATTTCTTTATAACTCACCAGAAGCAGAAGTCCTGTATTGGAAGACTGTTCCAATACAAAAGGACTCTTACACTTTAAGTTCCAAAAACACCAGTAAATTTAACACTTTCTTTTTTTTTTTTTTTAAATCTTACATGTAAACCCTTTCATTTTACTGTTTATCAAACCTTTAATCAGTTGAAAACTTTGTATTTCTCTGCTTATCTTTGTATTCACAGATTTAATACTATGTGGTTTTCTTTGTTAACTCTTTGAAAAATACAAATTCTAACAGTTAATTTACTATGTATTTTGTGAATATGGAGCAAAGTATATTATTATCTGTTCAGTCAGAGGCAGACTGATGACATCAATACATCAATTAGAAACTAACTGAAAGCACTTTACTTTCAACTGAATTACACTGCCAGCTGAACTTAGTCCGTTTGAGTCTGGAGCTTCTAAAGGCCAAAAAACATCCTCCTGAAAACAGTGGTCTGAGGTCCTGCTGTAACCACATAGCTTGACACCAGTTCTAACATAGCCAGATAATCAAACATTGTCAGCTGCTTTTTGTAGAATAAGACTCCTCAGGAAATTGTTTAAAGAACTCCATTCACAAGTAGATTCTTATTTTAATGACAGACTATTTCTTTTCCAGTTACGTCAGGTCCCTCCTCCTGATGAATCAGTGGCACATCTCCAAACATCTCTGAGAATCTGGGTCCAGTTTAGCGCATCAGATAGTGATTTTGCAAAATAACTAAAATTTCATTAATTCTCTGTCTACAACATTTATCTTGAGTTTCAAACAAAAACTAACCACAAAATTGTTTCCAAGGCTTGTAGAAAAACATTTTACAGCTTTTCTGTTGATACCATTTTTCTCAGACATGTATGTTTGTTCAGGGAACCAAATAACAACTGCTAGTTTGATGATGCTAGCAACTTGCTGTCTTAGGCCAAAAGTCTTATCCCAAATCTATTTATCAAAAAAGATAAAAAAAAAAAAAAATCTGTTGCAGTTGTGCCTGCTTGCCTAGTTTCATCACAAAGGGTAAAATAATGGCTTTAGCAGTCTTTTATTGAAAATACATTCCTTAGCAAAAATGAAATAATCTGGAGACCAACAGCTCAGCATTGTTTGGAAATGAAAGGATTTTACTTAAGCAGAACTGGAACAATTACATTTTCTATTATTTCTTTTTAATCTGGTCAACATGCTGTTTCAGCCACTAATGAATGATGCTTCATCTTAAAAATATGTAATGGATGAAGTTACCATTATGAGAATAGTACTGTGACTGATAAACTGAATCTATTTTTTAATAGCTTTAGCTTCCATGTTAACAGATCGTTTCAGAGTTTCTTAGTCATAAACTTTTTCCAAAATACTAATGGAGTTCAATATGGCTTAGCTTCTTATAGCCTGCTGGAAGTGGCCTTTCAGTGACAAACAATAATCAAAAAGTTTCACTGATGAAAACAAAAGAGAAAGTTGACAGAAAACAAGTATATAATCCTTAAAATCTTGCTTTAACTTCACAAAAATGTAGTTGATTTGGACTTTTACAGTAACTGATGGGTTTTAATTTCCATCTTCTTTAAATAGATTTGTATGCACTTTAATATAGGATTTTTACATCAATTTTGTTATCTGTTACTAAAATTGTGATTCTTCTTTTACACTGTAAATAAAAATACTTTCAAATTATCCAAAATACTGAGTCACTGAAACTTTGGAGTTTTTTAAATGCAAAAATGAATGTAGATCTGAACACTTAACTGAATAATTTGAATGCATGAAGAAAGAGTATAGCATTCACTGTGAAGGGATATAGCTTTGAGTTAAAAAAAAAAAGATTGGGTATTTTTAGTTTTTTTAAGGTTTGTACAAGATTTGGAAAAATTGGGACAGGATTATTTGAATAATATGAAACAAACTTCAGAAACCATTGCATCCTTTATTATTGTAACAGCATATGTTGTGTGCATGATGCACAAATAGAATAATGAAAAGCAGAAACTCTACATGTCAGTTCAGTCCTTGTAAGCTGCCACGAAAGACTGGCTGATGGGGGAGGGGGGAGAAAATGTAGCTTTAAGTAATCTTTTTGCATTTCTCCAGTAGTTTAAATTGTTGAAGGTTAGCCAATTTCTCATAATAATGTGTAATGTAATAGTCAAAGGTGTATTATATAGCTTACGGGAACTTTTTGTAGTTCTGTGCTTGATATACTAACTACAGCATTTGAGATTTCCTACTACAAGGAGGGCATCTCCAGTAATTTGAAGCGTTTGCCAAGTTTCAAGTTTTAAGCCACATGGATTACGCAAACTAAGGCCATGCTGTGGCTTAAGCACTGTCCTGTTGTTCTATGTACTCATTGTTAGCATGTCCCTGACATTGTGCTGACCAGTGCTGGCTAGAGCTTTCGCCAGAAACACATGGTTAGGGAGTCTTGAGACTCCCTTTGTGTGTATGGACACATTTTTGGGGTAAGTCAGAAAATTTAGCTGTACAAATACTTGTTGATCACACACACCATTTGTCCTCAAAGCCTGCAAATTAGATGCCTAACTCATTTTTATTTACTAGGACAGAGATAGCTAGAAGGTCAGAAAGCAATCAAATGATCTACAGTTTAGGAATATTACCATTTTGTACAATGTTTTCCCTGAAAGAAAAATATTGCCAAGAACCCACTTTGTGGAAGAGTGCTAAATGTCTACGTAGTACTGTCAGAAAACATAGAAACTGGTATGAGAAGATCTTCAAAAGGTTATCTACTTTAGGCAAGATCAGCTATATCATACCTTACAGTTGTCTACTTAACTATTTGTGAAAGCTTTCTAATGACTTTACAAACTCTCTGGGCTACACATTCTAGTATTTTACCATCCTCTTACAGACTTTTTCCTAGTGTCCAAAGTGAATCTTCTTTGCTGCAGCTTAGGTTCATTATCTTTCTGTCTGCCTGTCTATCTATCTCTCTATCATATATCTGGCTATCTATTATAATCACATCTTCCTTCAGTCTTTCCTCCTCTAAGCCAAACAGCACTCTTTCAACTATTCGTAACAGGCAAAATTTTCAAGATTATTCTTGTTGCTACATGCTGGTGTCTCTCTAGTTGTTTTACATCTTTCCTTTAAATATTGTGTAAACTTGTCCAGTTTTCTAGCAAAAGAATTACATGTGTTGAAGACTACCATCAAGTCTCATGGAGTATGTTGCAACCATAACATATCATTTCCTAATGATCAGGATGTCATTTACCGTAATCCTAAATCATTTACATTACAATCTAAACAGTTGTTCCCTGTCTTACATTTGTGTATTTGTCTGATGCTGGGTTCAGCTTATCAAGTATTAGCCATCTAAATGTCTAAATTCTTATATTTTTTCCATTGTCAACTTCAAACTCATTGTTACCATTTCTCTGTAGTGTTGTGTTAAAAAGGTGGTAACATCCAGAATCCACCAGAAGAATCCAATCAGAAGGCCAATATTGCTTTATCTGCATTTTTTTTTTCTTTTGACTTACTCAAGATTGCCTTTTGTCGTGTGCTTTACTTCCTAATGGTACCATTACAGGGAACTCTGTGAGTACTTTATTTATGAAGTATATTGCACAAAATTTAAAAGCTGTGGTTATTACCTTGTTCCTGGAGAAATTCTGAGTAAATATTCATACTATGTGTACATATCGTATCTTGAATATTGTGCCCTTCATTGCTGTTGCGGTCATGATTCTCAGACAGATTTAGGAACACAAAATGTACATGCAAGTTGCTTACTCGTAGCTCAATGAATAAGATAAATACTTTTAACATCTTTTTACAGTTTTGGTATTCTTACTGTTGTGAATGAGAAACGAACTCCAATTGACGTTTGATGACATGCTCCATAGGCTAAAGTAGTAGGTCCACTTACTGTTAACAAGATCATGACAAATGTTTTATAAGATGGTCTACAGATCTATGTCACTTTAAAAATTGTTACTTGAAAAGTTTCGTTATAATGGTGCATGACGATCCACAAAAAAAACCCAAACTTTGAAAGTTACTGTAGTCCAGAAATAATACGCATATAATCCACCCCTCTACGTTGGTTTACGTTTTCATCTCTTGTCCTGACGAAGGCAATGGTAAAACTCTTGGCATACTATATTAAATTCAAATCCTAATAATTTTATTTTACATAAGCTTGAGGATTTTGTTAAATTAGTATTAATAGTTAGGTCAATACACAGAGACTCCTTTTAAGGTCTGATCTTGTTTATGTTAACTATATAAAAATGAATTTAAATAAATCAGCCCTGCCTCTCCAGAATCTTGGTAAAATGCTTAATACTTGTCATTTCAAGGGCCATTGATAATTACATTTACATAATTAATGTGGTTTATTTTTAATAGTGCTTATACTGAACACTGAGTGTCAAAGATTGAATGACTGTACACTAAATGACTTAAGAAAATTAATATATTTCTTAGTCATTCATCTAATGGGGAAAATTACGTAGAGGGCTGCTGAATGTCCGCCCATTACGTTCTAGTCAAAACATGTGCCTTGACATATGCAGTTGCTAGCTGAAGTACACTTCATAAGGAAGTGTTTGACATTTGCATCTTGGAAACATGTTATTTGAATGTGATTATGTTCTGTTTGCTTCTTAATTTGTCAACATGAGCTGAACAATTATGGTTTAGAAAACAATCTGAAAAGTTACTTCCTTGCTTCATGTTGTTTAGTAAAAAGAATAGTTGGTGTTTATGGCAGCTGTTCATTGCATGCTTTTAATTTAACTGTGTCAAAACTAGACAGAATGAGGGCATTACAAAATGTCTTTAATTCCCAGGTGTTCTGGTTTTGTTTAGTAAGGGGGGGGGCTAAGGTGGTAGCTTCTGTAGGAAACTGCTAGAAGTCGCTCCCCTTTGTTTAGTGGACTTGGCCAGGGCTAGGGCGGACCCGCTGCTGGCCAAGGCCGAGCCAATTGGTAGCAAAATGTCCCGTGATAACGCCTCTGCGATAATGTATTTAAGAAGGGGAAAACAGGAAAAAAAACCAGGAGAAGATGTGAAGCAGCTTAGCAGGGGCAGAGAGGGGGAGGCGCGAGCCTTGTGGCCTTGCAGGCCTCACCCTCTGGCCTCTGGCCGGGCAGCCAACTGGGCCCAACTCGGCCCAGCCCAGCTGCAAGAAGTGGAGAGGAGATGAGAAGTGAATAAGATGTAAAAAGGATCCTGAGAGGCGTCTGCCAGCTTGTTGTGAGGAACGACTGCAGGCGCCAAGGTCAGAGAAGAAGGAGGGGGAGGAGTAACGCGGCTCCTGGCCAAGATTCCCCTGCAGCCTGTGGTGATAACCATGGTGGAGCAGGTTGTTCCCCTGCAGCCCATGGAGGTCCATGGAGGGGCAGAGATCCACCTGCAGCCCACGGAGGACCCCACGCCGGAGCAGGTGGAGGCCTGAAGAGGAGGCTGTGGCCTGTGGAGGGCCTGCTGGGGCAGCTGTTCTGGAGAGACTGAACTCCGTGGAAGAGATGACCCACGGCGGAGCAGTTTCACGAAGGACCGTGGCCCGTGGGAGGGACCCCACGATGGAGCAGAGGAGGAATACGAGGAGTTCTTCCCCTGACAACGAAGTAGCGGTCTAAAACAATGCATGATGAACTGACCATGACCCCCATTCCCTTTTCCCCCCTCTGCTGCTCAGGGGGGGAAGGTAGTAGAGATAATGTTAAGCCTGGGAAGAGGGAGGGGTGGGGGGAGGTTATCTTGTTCCCTGTCTCATTCTCCTCCTAGTTTTAGAAATAAATGAATAGTTTTCCCCAAGTCGAGTCTATTTTGCCCATGACAGTAATTTTAGAGGATTTCTCCCTGTCCTTATCTCAAACCTCAAGCCGTTTTTCTTATATCATCTCCCCCTATCCTCTTGGAGGCTGAGGGGAGTGAGAGAGAGACTGCGTAGTCTGGTCCTGATCTGGGCTGAACTACAACACCAGGTCATATTGCGGACCAGCTAGACTAATGGGTAATTTACAACTCCAGCTCTTTGACTGCATAAACACTGTGATAGTTTTTTATCCGAAATATTTTTAGACTTTTTGTGGGATACTGTATCATAATTATTTTTTCTTGTTTTAAAAATTGTTTATGTTGACAGAATTTGATATTCAGACTTGACATTATGAACTATGACACATATCTTTAAAAAATCTTATGTGTTTCTGGATCTAACTTAGGACTCTGAAAAAAAATAACAAAACCATTGTTAACAGTGACAAAAATTAAAGACAGAAAATATTTATGCCTGAAATGGGATTTTTTTTAAGTAGTGCAATGATCTTAGCTAACTTCTTTCTTTAAGAAAGCAGATAACTGCAGTTCAACTGCCTATTCTTTTAAGAAGTGCCACAACTACTATGAAGAGAGGCTGGCTGACTCCTGTGTGAGCTTAAGTAGTTGCCTACATTGCCCCCATGGATGAAGGTAATTCCACTCTGGGTGGCTCTCAGAAAAAAAAAAAAAGCAGGCTTGATTTTGAGGAACTTTTCTTAATATAATCCATTACCAGTTAACACAAAGTTTTGCTTACTGATTTGTGTGTTGAGAGAGAGAAAAAAAAACCCAACATACAAAACTACAAAGAAGAAAGCAAATACTTAGGGAAATACCTTTCCTCCCCTTCCTCATGCTCAGCCTAAGCCACAAGCTCCTTTTGCACTGGTTCATCACTGCCTGAGCAGACATCCCACGAGGTCCCTGCCTGCAGCAGTTTTGTGATGTGTCGGTCGTTTTGCATCAGTGTTATCTGTGGCTGGAACCAGCTGTGCATGGCACAGGTAGGTAATGGACACCTCCCACACAGGGCACCCCCCCCCCGCAACCTCTGCCAGTTGTGTCTGATGCAGTGCATACTTTCTTTTGATCTTTAGAAAACACTGCAAAAGTTTCACATGGTGCTTTATCAGAATTTGGACATCCTAAATTTCCACGCCTTTGATAACTATGGGCATAATCTTCACGTTATGTAGGTTATGCTTATACAAGGGAAGGGAATGAAGCATCCTAGAGACCATTATTTAGGAGGAGAGGAGAGTTTTACTGAGTTGGTGTGTTTTCTCCCATGTTAATTGATGATAGGCCTCAAAAATGGTTTGGAGGACCTTAAGTGACTCTATAGTGCATTATGGTCGAGGCTGTCACCTTGGCTCTGAATAGATTTAGAGGGGGCAGATAGGCAGAAATTTTGACTCAATGTGGAGTAGAGTTTACTCAAGCTAATCCTTGGGATAGACTTTCTACGGTGGTACATAGCACATCCTTGGTGGAGAAGAAGGAGGGGAATTCTACGTGTCAACATTTTCCTAAGCAAAATCAATTATGGGTTTATCAGCATGTCCCCTCTCTTAATTTTCACTGCATCATGCAAGCTGGTTGTGGTGAGTGGGAGGAGAAATACTTAGCATGATCTGGCCTCAGAAAACTGGGTATACTTTTTCCAGGAAGGATTGCTTTCTACCCTGACCCATCAGCAGTATGTTCACTGCTTCTGGGACTTGACCCTAAATATGTTACCACCTGTCCAGATGAAACCTGAACACATGATTTCCTAAATTGGCATGGAGAGTTGTGGGATAGAGGAACTTTATTGTGGTGTTTAAAAACAAAGTAGTAAGGACCCTTTAAAATTTAAGTATTTTCTATTCATTTTGGTTAAAGTCCAATGAAGCAAAGACTACTAATATTCTGTTTTTATTTCATTTCCTAAGCAGGTGCTTTGCCTGAAGAAAGCTGATTGGTGAAAACATAAGCACAGCATCTGGTCAAGAAATTAGATAAACATGCTATAATCATCTGAACATGCGAGTCAACTCTTTTACTTACTTTTGACTTCCATCAGCAACCTGCAGCCTTTAAAAAGGAATTTTAATTTGTAAAGCCAATTCTTTTAATGGATTTCTCATCCTGGCAAGCACTGCACTCAAAACATTATATCCAAAATTCAGTCGTAATGACTTTAAATGGGATGTGAGGTATGTTTTTGTCATACATAAAAATCCTGTCAGAAGTTTTTATTGCCTGTGACTGAATACTTGTCTATCCTATGTTTTCTGACAGGATACAGTTAAACACCAGAGGCTAAGCTTTCTGGATGGAGGAGCCTGAATTCTGCAATGAAAAGTAAAGTTATTTCTTTATTTACAGTTGCAAACCTACTCCAGTTCATTGCAAGCCTTTCAAAAAGGAGGTTTAACAGCACAGAAATAGCTGAAGATCTAAATGAGAACTTTAAATATCTATGACATATCCTCCACATGTATTTTGCTGTGCAATTTCCTAGCTACTGTAAAGGTGACAACAAGTGGTGTTAACAGGGAAACGCAATTGTGGGAACATGTGTGAAAGTTTTCACCCACAGATAGGTTTCTGCAAGGATGTTCAGAAACGGTGTATGTTAAATGCAGCTGAAGCAGACATATAGTCACCAGAGTTGGTGCAGCCTGGTGCTTTTAAATGCAGCTTGTACTTGCTTTGATCACATACATTTGTCAGTGCTGACAGGTACCACTATAATGAAGCATTGCAGTGCTCAGCAGAAGTCCAAAATCAAACCAGCAATGGGTCCTTTTTTCATCTGCTTTAAGTCACCTAAAATTGAGTAATCTGGATCTAAGATAGTCTGGCACCTTTCCTCTGTAGTCAACGAGAACAGGTACCTTCGCAAAGTAATGTGTCTCTTCTGTTTTTGATCCTGTATTTGAACAAGTTGATGTATCCTCAGTTGGTATCTATTTCTTCCTATTTACTACAAAGAGAGTTACTACAAAGTAGTAAGACACCTGAAAAACTTGCTATGGACTCCTAGATTAACTGGAATTAAGTTAACATCAACTGATAACAGAACTGAAATCACTTCAGCTTGAGCCTTACTCTTCTGCAAACAGGATCTATGTAGGACAGGGCAGATGTGGAATCAATGATCCCAAAGTGAGCTGCAAATGTAAGGATTTAGGCACTCTTTCCTTAAAGTTGGCTAGAAACCTGGGCTTGAGAAGAACTTTCCCAGTACAATACATTAGGCATCAGTTATATCTTCTACTCAAGTCTAACAGAAGAAGTGAGCAAGTCTCATCACCTGTAACACACTGTGGGGTAACCGCCCGGGATATAAAGTATAAGAGTTTTACCCACCTCTGCTATGTGTTTTGTGCAGCCCTCCTTTTGAAGTGTGTGAGCCAAAAGTGGTTTTGCAGGTGAGATAAGGAAATAAATGCTTCATATATTTACCCTTCGGAGAATGAACAGCCAAGTATTGTCAGGATTCATAGTTGTCATTGATTATAACTATTGAAATTTGTGAGGTTTTTTGTTTGTTGGTTGGTTGGGTTTTTTTTTTGTACTGGTGGAAACACAGATGCCTGAGGAATTTTTATGCATCCTAGGTTTAACAGCTACTGCATTTTAGCTCTGAAGAGACAGAGTTTGCATTTTATTATCTTAACAAACTTAGGAAATTGTGAGTCTATGTTTCTTTGTGATTGTGACCAATGCTAGTAACTAATATTGCTGCCTAGACTTAGCATCATAAAAAAGAAACCTAACATAGGCAGCTGTTTGTGAAATGGCTGTCAACATACCTTGCCTTGCAATGCCATTTCCAATAATTTAGTTTCAGAAAAAATAATTATGTTTATTGCTGTAAGGTATGTGAATTCATTGCATATTTTTGGGGTCCATCTGCAGAAAATAAGAAAATGCTGGATGTTTATTTTTACTACTTTAGTCTCAATTTATAAAGCTTAAGTATGCCTATATTTCAAACTAGATTCTTATCCACATTTTAGACATTCAAATGAATTACACTTCAAATAAAAGTGAAGAATGAGCATGAGTGGTTATAAATGAGAAATCAAAATATGCAAATAATGTTTGGTATGAAATAACAGATTATACTGACACACTGCATTTAACAGTCCTATAATTTATAATAATGGTATAGATTAATGTAAAGTAATAATAGTTGGATTTATTTTTCTCCCTTTGCAATGGAACTGCTTTTCTAATCTCGCTTGCTCCTGTTAGATACTGGAAAGTAGGATAGTCTTTATGAAACGTGAGGTAATAAAAATGAACAGTATTTCACAAACACATTATTTTAAAATAAAGTGCCTTTGAGGGACTTCCATTAGGCATTGTAGAGGGTGAGGATAGGGTCAGCAGTAACTCCTAAAAATGCCAGGGTGTGTAACCACAACACTGTTTCTCAGAAAAGTGGAAGTTTTTTCCTGTGTTCACTTCTAGACAGCGTCACTGCCTCATGTTTAAGTGAATATGGCGAGGTTTAGTGGCATAAGCTTTGTGCAACTCCGGCATTCATTTGGGTGCAGGACTGCAGTGTTGCTCAACTCTTCCCTGGTAACAACAGCAAGAGAGTTGTCTGATCTTCTCCCAAAGTGACACTAATGAACAGAAAAGTCTATTCTCCGTGTAGAATAATAAAGACTTGTACCATGACCTATTAGGCTGTGAATGGTTGTCTCTGCTTCTTATCACAGGTAATAGTTATTGAGGAACAAAGGAGACAGGAAATCTTATGATATGAAAACCTCTCCTCTTCAAGGTAGCTTGAGACCACAACTCCACTGCTCAACTGGCATTGCTAGGGAAGACAATCAAAGCAGTTCTCACTGCCTTAGTTACTGTTACAACTCATACAGTGAATAAGATCATGGTACTTATTTGAAGGAAGGAAGGACCTTTTATTGTTTTTAATTTTATCCCTTCTTTTTTTTTTTTTTCTTGCAAAAAACACAGGAGAAGACACAAAGGCACTTTATACACAAATAAGTGCAATGTCTTTCAGCTGAGTTAATTCTTAAAGACTTAAGAAACTATTCCTTTCTTATTGTGTTAGCACAGCGGCACCAAAATAATTTTGTATGAGCAAAACTTTAAAATGTAAATTTTATTTTCATGTTGACAGTATGATAAGATGCTGTGGTTTAAAGCTCATATTGAAAATCAGATGTATTGTTTTCCAGTGGAGTGTGATACATGACTGTGCTACTTCTGAGTGTGATAAGAATACACTGAAGTTTTAACATTTCTCAGAAAATCCCTTGTTCCACCTATTTTTTTTTTTAATAAATTAATGTGGGCTTTAATTTCCACAGGAAACTCCAGAACAAAAAAAACACTGAAAACCACTCAAAATAATATAAGAAATGTTGAATGAAACCACTGATTTTAATTTGAAAACCTTGTTTTGAAAAACTGAAATGTTATTTTTCAGCTGACTTGCAGAAAATTTTTCTCCAAAGAGACATTATTTCTAAAATATCTATTTTGATGAAATGCTATCTTTGTAACAGGAAAATACTCCACCTTCAATACTTATGTCTTAATTGTAGTGTCAACAGCAACATAGCATAGCTAGGAGTGAGTCAGATGGCTGTTCTTGTGCTGTCTGTGGAAAAAAAAGAGTGTTAGAGACAGAAATGGAATTCCAAAGTGAGAAAAGCGTAGAGATACATTCAGGTTTCTCATTCTTCCTTGAGCTGAATAAGTATAACCCCTCTTCACATTTTAAAACTGAGAAAACAAATACGTTTTCATCAGTTGCAGAAAGTCTGGACAAACCCTCAAGTTTTAGGCCGCATTTTAAGAGATTAATAAAAGCAAAGCATACAGAAGGTTATAAAGTTATATTTACCTTTGCACATATGAGATATTTTTATAAGAGACAGCCCATTTATAACCATTAAATTCTTCATCCAGACTGCTGACACAACAGGGACAGCGTGATCTTTACATACTTTTACTTCCTCTAGTTTAATGAAGAGGAATTGCAAGATGGTTGCATCCCTGAAGTGATTCTTCAGCAGGGCTATGGCTGAAATAGCCAGCAAACCTAATGAGGAAAAATGAAAGGGCATCACCACTTAATTCATCTCATTATTGGCTCTTAAAATAGAGATAAATGGGAGAGAGATAAAAAAAAGGAGAGAGAGAGAGAGACAGACATGCATTTTATTTCTGAGTGGTTATCAAGTCGAAGCAGGAGGCACATCTGAGTTGGGCTGTGAGCGTGAATTCTGGAGCACCACTACCAGCTGGCGGAGACACCAGCACAACTGTTGCACTGACTGCAGGTGGGCACCACCAGGAATGCAATTGCTTTAATTGCACCCTGCCTGATCTCGCTTAAAATAATTTCAGATATTCTACTAAAAATTAAAGTTCAGTTGCAAGATCTGCTGTTCCAAGTTCTGTGCCAAGGGCCCCTCCTTAAATAGCAGCAGCTTGTGGGCAAGTTCTGTGTGAACCATTTCAGGCAGAACTGAAATCTCTGTTCCCAAACCAGGCAAAACTACTCCACTCCTACACATACATAGGCCTCATCTACTGTGTTTTACTAGAAGAGGGAACCTTCACAGTATTGCCCAAGTGACAGCCATCATTCTCTCTTCCGGTATTCCTCTAACTATAGACTAGTCAGAACAAATTTATTGACCCACAAATTTTACATTAAAATAGTATAGTCATTGCATCACATTCCTGCAGCATATACATCAAGGTGGCTTTCAGGAGGAGACACAGAGGCACTGACTTCTGTGTTTATTGGTTATTTGCACTGCTGTCCTATGAAATTATGTGGAACACCCTCCTTCCCCTGTCAGATGTGTCCCTACCATGTCACCCACTATGTTCCCGCAGCATGTGATAAAGGCATGAGGTGTCATTTCTGACCTAAATGACAGACTTGTACTTTGGCAAGTATTGGCCCTTGTTAGTTAATTACTTTAGACAGCATACCCCAAAATGTTCTGTGCTAAAAAGAGCATATAAATGCTTATTTTTCTGGTACTAAGACACACTTGGCCTATATTTAGGGACAATTAAACATTTGGCAACTTCTATTTTTTTTAGTCTATTGAGCTGATTCACCGTAGTCCGATTTAGGTTTCGTGTTGCTTTTATTCAAGTAACATTTACAATGTCCTTAACCAGGTCAGGAGTTTCTCACAGCTACAGAGTTCCCTAAGCCCCTTATCGGCATAGCCGTTTCTGTTGGCAACATTACTATAGTCAGGGGGAAGTCCATGGTTGTCCAGCACTGGAAATAGAGTAATTTTAGTAAGAATAATGTAGGTAGCAAATGTAATATAAACAGAATAATGTAGGCAAGCAGAATCCTTGATCAATCAGTATTTCATTTTAATGTCACTTCTGCAAAGGAATAATGTAACTACATGTAGTAGACAGTATTTCTGCATGTGTACCTCTAAATTTAGGAATGAAAAAAGAGTGGAATTTTCTTTAATATAAATTATTTTTCTGAGGAAAAAAAGATTTTAATCTGAATCTTGCACCAAAAATAGAGTCTCAAAATAATAATGAAAGAGTCAGTAAACAATAATAAAAATAGTCTAGCACTAAGGATGTAAGAGAAATTAAGTAACTTACCTTCCAAATGAGCAGGCAAAAAATCCTTTTTTGTCCTTTCCTCTTTCTTCTTCAGAGAGAAATTAATTGTCACTCCAACCTCTTGTGTATGTTTCCAAAATATACCTGTCTTATGTTTAACTTCAAACCTCCTCCTTTCATATTCATCACTTGGAAGAGCAAGTCACCATATAGCAGCATAAAAAAGTCCTTCTTTACTGAGAACATAATTCTTGTGCCAGGGTCACTCTTTATTGAGCTTAGATTCTTTCTTCTCTTTGATCAGCCACCAGGAGTTAAATTGCTCACTGAAGAGTTTTGTTTTCTGGACACTCCAATTAAACTTTCGGTATCTTGAAGACCTGCCTGTATGAACTTTTGAGTTTTGATTTTCCCAAGCGAACTCTTAAGTATGCTTGTATCTCTGATATACTTCACGAAATATTTACAACATCCCACTTATTTCTGAATGGTGATTTTGAACCAATCATTAATCATCATATGAATCAGCAGCAATTGAAAAATCTTATCCTTCAAGAAAAATTGAGCCTTCCTAGAAAAATAAGTTGACATTTTGGTGACTGCTCCAAGTTGAAACATAATAGAAAAAGTGAGGAGGAAGAAAAAAAAAATTGAGCCATATCTAGATTTTTTTTCTCTATCCCTCCATTTTTCTTATTTCTTTGCACTCCCTTTCTCAATGCAAGAGAACAAACAGTTGCCATTTTCTCTGATTTCCATTGTTATTTCTGCCTCAGTCTTATTTTGCACAATCTCAGTCTATTTCTACACTTCTTGAACAAAAGGAGTGTGTGAATGTCTTTGATGGATTTTGTTTGGATCCTGTTTTATTTTCTTATTGGTTCCCTGAATGTATCTTACATCTTTCTTTAAGAGGTTATTTATTCACTCTAGTATGTAGCTCTTCTCCACATGATTTTTCTTCTCTATGATATTTTTGTTCTAGAATTTCTGGGTCATCAGCCTTGAAGAAAATTGAGACCTTCTACTCCTGAAGTCTTTTGTTCCTCTTTTGAAATCAAGAATTTCAGTTATGGAATGTAATTAGGTTATTAGCCATAACAATTGCTTGCTGAGTGTTATTCTGGGAATGCATGTGAACGATCAGAAACAGAGACAGTATTTGAATGTTTTTTAGAGTTAATGAACTTTAAGAATCCTCAGATCCTAGATTGGGTTTAAGTAAATGTGTTGACTGTAAAAGGCTATTTCAGTCTCTTCTCTTGTCCTAGTTCTTCTCATACAAATTGCTTTTGTTTATCAGTGGAGCAACTGAAAATGGACCTATTGGAAATAATGATTTGTGGAATTATACCTTGTCACTATGACTTCCAGGAAATCAGTAAATATTCATGACAGGCAAAAAATTAATATTTTATTTCTTGAGGGTAGTATTTGGTGTTATGAAGATGTAAGATAAAATTCTGCACTTATAAGAATAAATATGTTTCCTTTATGTCAATAGAGACATGCCCATTTACTTCAAGACTGATTTTTGGACCACTGTGTGTGGTTGCTGCCCCAAATGTTCCTGTGGATTTATGGATTCTGCCACCACCAATTTTTAAAATTAAAAAAGTGAAAGGACTTGAGATATTCATTTATTGAATAGCACATTTTTCATATTCTTCCATCAAGAAATATGACAAGAAGCTTATCCTGAAGGAGCTGCTGTTCAGTGAGAGTACTGTCAGGATTTTACTATCTGGATGCTTTAAGTGCCTGACATTTATTTTATTTTGTAGCGTAACACTGTATAAAGTTTTCAATTTCTCAAAGAAAAATAGTCTTGATGATAAGTATCTTTCAGATGGAAACAAAGGGTCAATTTTTAGACAACTATAAAAGATCACAGTCATTAGGAACTTAAGAAGCATTATGTTGAATTCTATTGAAGTTATCTTTCTTTACTGTGCAGTAACTAAGACTCATTAGCATTCTTATGATAATCAAATTCTATTTCCAAAATGTATGAGCTTAAATAATTCAATTCTATATACTCTTCATAGTTTTCTAATTGTTTGTAAAATCAACACTCATTAAATCTGAAGAATGCAAAGAACATTGTACAGATTAACGATTGATTCTGTAGGTTATTGAAATGTTGTTGAAAGAATCAAGCCACCTCTTCTTAGAAAAAAAAATCAGCTGTACTCGACTTCTGCATGCTCACAGTTAAGTCTGCTCATTATTGTTTGTGTCTCCTCCAGAAATACACTGGCATAGTCTAGTACTTTTATCTCAAACTCTGGATCAGTCTGCTTTTCAACTTGAACTAAGTGCAAAAATGTCATCAGGACTTGAGGCTGGTAAAGAACATCAGAACTGTAGGGAGTGACATAGGAGAGAAAGAGATATGGGATAAGTTATAACGTAAGTGGATATGCCAAGGAGAAAAAAAAGGCACCGAAATGGGAATTTTCAAAAAGACAGAGGAAGGAAAAAGGGGAACGATATATAAATTGGTGCAGGATTTGTATGAATAGTGAAAGAAAACGTGCAGTAAAGTGAAATTGAATAAGCAAGAAACAGATAATGCACATCAGCTCCAGATTAGTAAACCGATATGGTCATATCATTGTAGAGAAGAAGGGAAAACTAAGTGTTGGAGTCAGTCAAATAAAGCAGATTCCTGTGTGGTATTAAATTAAGGAATTTCCATGTATGTTTTTAACCAGATTTAAAGCAAAAGTCAAAACAGAGTAACATGAACAACATGGAACAAAAATGTTTTAAGACCTATATGCTTGGAAACTGTCTGCGTTTGCCAGACCCCACCTGGAGTACTGCATCCAACTCTGGAGTCCTCAGTACAGGAAAGACATGGACCTGTGGAGTGGCTCCAGAGAAGGGCCACAAAAATTATCAGAAGGCTGGAGCATCTTTCCTATGAAGAAAGGCTGAGAAAGTTGGGGTTGTTCAGCCTAGAGAAGAGAAGGCTCTGGGGAGACCTTATAGTGGCCTTTCAGTACCTAAAGGAGGCCTACAGGAAAGATGGGGAGAAACTCTTCAGCAGGGCCTGTTGCGACAGGATGAGAGGTAATGGTTTTAAACTAAAAGAGAGCAGATTTCGACTAGATATAGGGAAGAAATTTTTTACAATAAGGATGGGGAAACACTGGAACAGAGACATGGCACGTGCCCCATCACTGGAAACATTCAAGGTGAGGTTGGACAGGACTCTGAGCAACCTGATCTAGTTAAAGATGTTCCTACTCATTGCTGGGTGAGATTGGACTAGATGACCTTTAAAGGTCCCTACCAACTCAAACCATTCTACAATTCTATGATTTTATGATTCTATGATTTTATGATTCTATGATTCTACTTGTATCTTTAACTCCATTTAATATTTAGTCATTCACTGATGCTTCCCCACACTAACGACTGTCTTCTCAGATCCTAATTCTACCATCTTTTTAGGCCTTTCAGAATACCTTGCAATAAGTAAATTTCAGAACACACTTCTTGCATTTTATCATTGAAGGTGCCAGTTAGATTAAAATACAAGCCAAGATTTATTCCAAGAGGCACCAGACAATCCCAGCCTAAAAAAAAAAAATGTATTTTAAGAATTGTTCTCCCACATTTTTTTTTCTAATTTTACTGTAGAAATGGTTTTAAATATCTGTCTAGTGATTATTTCTAGTGCTTTGGAATAAAAATGGGAAGAGAGCTGCCAAATATGTCCAGCATGGAATATTCGTAAAGCTTTTTATGGACTGCAAAGCAAAAAACAGGCAACTTAAAGAGAACTGAGTAAAACACGTTAACACATTAAAAATATATTAATAATTTCTAAAAAGAGCATATGAAGTGATTGGTGAAGGGTACTCATTTTTATGACAATTAGTTTTTTTTAAGCACTATTCCTAATGCAGGCTGAGATGAGATTCTTAAGCAAAACCAGAAAATGAACTGAAAGCAACTGCTTATTTTGAAGAGATGGATGTTTTTCTGCCCTGACATGACTTTCTATTACTGAAAATACTTGGTTACCATAAAACCTCCTTTTTGTGATGTAACTGTTTGCTTGTTAGATTGGATAGTAGAAACGTCTAATGTGTAGGTTTATTAAGTAAAAAAAAAAAAAAAAAAAAAATTATTAATTTAATTTTCATAGCCACTGTGTTGGGGTTTTTGTAGCAGGAGGGGCTACAGTGGTGGCTCCTGCAAGAAGCTGCTAGAAGTTTCCCCTTTGCCCAGTGGACCTGGCCGGCTAGAAGACCAATCCATCACTGGCTGGGGTTGAGTCAATTGTCAACGATGATAACACCTTGGTGATAACAAATTTAAGAAGGGGAAAATAAAAAAAAAAAGCAGAAGCATGGGCAGGGAGGAGGAGGCATAGGTCTTGTGGGCCTTGCTTTCTGACTTCCCGCCGGATGGCAGTCTGGGCCTGGCCTGGCTGAGAGAGGTGGCCAGGGTAGAGGAGAGACGAGGAAAGGAGAGGAGAAAGGATATGTGAGAGAATATGAGAGGCATCTATTTTAGTCTATTTGTGACGAATTGCTTGTGAGAGGAGCAGCTGCGGATGCCAAGGTCAGTGAAGAAGGAGGAGGAGTAATGCTGCTCCTGGCAGAAATTCCCCTGCAGCCTGTGGTGAAGACCATGGTGAAGCAGGCTGTCCCCTTGCAGCCCACGGAGGTCCATGGAGGAGCAGAGATCTACCTGTAGCCTATGGAGGACCCCACATTAGGGCAGGCAGATGCTCGAAGGAGGCTGTGATCCCTGGAGGGCCTGCGCTGGGGTAGCCTGTTCCTGAGGGACTACACCCCAAGCAAAAGGACTCCATGGTGGAACAGTTAGTAAAGAATTGTCTCCTGTGGGAGGGACCCCAAGCTGGAGCAGGGGAGGAATGTGAGTAGTTCTTGCCCCAAGGAATGGCAAAAACAAGGTGTGATGAGCTGACCACAACTCACATTCCCTATTCCCCCTGTGCTACTCAGAGGGGAGAAGGCTGGAGATATTTAGGAATAAAATTAAGCCTGGTAAGAGGGGAGGCGTGGGGGCAAGGTGTTCTTAAAGTCTGTTTTTTCTTTCTTATTATCCTACTCGAGTTTTATTGTTAATAAATTTAATTAGTCTTCCCAAGTTGAGTCTGTTTTACCTGCAATGGTAACTTGAATGATTTCTCCCTGTCCTTATCTTGATTCTCGAGCCTTTTGCTAGATTATCACTCCCCCATTACCTCGGAGGGTGAGGAGGGTGCGTGAGCTACTGTGTAGTACTTAGTCCTGAGTGAGGCTAAACTATGAGACTACATATCATAGACATGCTTGCAAAATATTTCACAAATATTTTTTTAACTTTCATGTAGCTAATTTTCTGTCACCATGCAAAAATATCTATTTTCTTTTATGTATGTTTGTTTTTCATAGACAACTCCTTTCTGTGACTAAAATTTTGGATGCAAGATGTTTAATATTTCACATCAGCACTATGTAGTTCAACTTCATGAAATACAATTGCTGTTTTACAGGAAGGCTGACAAACTCCTTCTTCTGTTTTCACTTTTAATCTTCTTACATTGGGATTTGTTTATAGTCAGTGTCTTTGAAAGCCAAATAATTGATAGAAATACTTAAAATAAATGTGGAGAACTTGCTTCATTGCACTCATTGTTGCAAAGCCTAACTTGTGGACTCCTTGTTGCGTTACAGAAACTGTTTCCTAGAGTTAGGTGCACTTATTCTTACATGGTTTGTTATAGAAGTCATTACCTAAGAAGAGGGGTTCACAGAAAGTGATAACTTCAAAATGAGAGATATCTAATAGTTGATATATAGTGCTGGACACAAACAGATATGAATGCTCTGTGAGCTGGGTTTGTACCAGGTGAGCATGGCACACTGAGCCTGAGCTACTTCTGTCGGTACTCCTCTGTGTAGACATAGTCAAAATATCCCAGGATGAAATACCTAGGACAGGAATAACTAACAGCCAAATGATAGCATGCACAGTTTACACTCCAAAAGGATATTTTCAAATCTGCCTGGTTATGCAGGGAAGATATAATCCCATCTTTTTTTTTCCTCATGACCAAACCATCAGATCACAGGATTCTCACATGGCATTTTTCTCCTGTTGAGTTTCTTTACTAGCTACATAAGTAAATATTAATCAGGCTAAAAGTAAGTCAAAAGAGAACTTCAGATGGACTTCGCCTGGCATTTGTAATATCCAAGTCCTTAAGGATTTCTCCTGGAATTAAGGAGAATAAGGTGCAAGCTCCTGGCCCATATTGACTATATTCATACTAAGAAATAGAATGTGCTCATGACTGTTGTCTGTCTGTGAGGGTAGTTCTCACCTATTAGGATTACAACTTGGGCTGTACTGGCTTTGGCAAAATTTTGCTAAAGGCCATTCTAAAAATGCAAGTGTTGACAAATGACTTGCAGTGCTCACAGTTGTTCCCTGGAAATCATTTAAAAGTATAGGTGCAGCCAGATCTTTTTCCAGCTGGTGGGATGCAGGTGCCCAATCCAGCCAGAACAGACATTTCTGCAGCAGTTTGTTGAGCATGCTGAGAATGACTTTGAATGGAGTTAAGCAGACAAGGAAAATAACCTGAGAACTGAGAACTTGGGATATTTTGTACATACCTGCTAGCAAAAATGTGAACATTCACAGGGGTAAGGAGAGGCCACACTGACAATAGTAATAATGGGAGTGAAAGGAAGTTCCTAATGGTATATGTCGTGGTTTTGTTAGTAAGGGGGGGCCTAAGGTGGCAGCTTCTGTAGGAAACTGCTAGAAGTCGCTCCCCTTTGTTCAGTGGACTCGGCCGGGCCTAGGGCGGACCTGCTGCTGGCCAAGGCCGAGCCAATTGGTAGCAGAATGTCCCGTGATAACGCCTCTGCGATAACGTATTTAAGAAGGGGAAAACAGAAAAAAAAAGAGAAGAGAAGATGTGAAGAAGCTGAGCAGGGGCAGAGGCACAGAGGGGGAGGCGCAGGCCTTGTGGGCCTTGCAGGCCTCACCCTCTGGCCTCTCGCCAGGCAGCCGACTGGGCCCGACTCGGTCCAGCCCGACTGCAAGAAGTGGAAAGGAGATGAGAAGTGAATAAGATGTAAAAAAGATCCTGAGAGACATCTACCAGCCTGTTGTGAGGAACGGCTGCAGGTGCCAAGGTCAGTTCAGAAGGAGGGGGAGGAGTAATGCGGCTCCTGGCCAAGATTCCCCTGCAGCCTGTGGTGACGACCATGGTGGAGCAGGTTGTCCCCCTGCAGCCCATGGAGGTCCATGGAGGGGCAGAGATCCACTTGGAGCCCGTGAAGGACCCCATACCGGGGGAGGTGGATGCCTGAAGGCAGCTGTGGCCCGTGGAGGGCCCGCTGGGACAGCTGTTCTGGAGAGACTGCACCCGTGGAAGAGATGACCCACGCCGCAGCAGTTCCACAAAGGACTGTGGCCCGCGGGAGGGACCCCACGCTGGAGCAGGGGAGGAATGTGAGGAGTTCTTCCCCCGACCATGAAGCAGCGGCGTAGAACAACATATGATGAACTGACTGCAACCCCCATTCCCTCTTCCCCCCTGTGCCGCTCGGGGCGGGGGGAAGGTAGTAGAGATAATGTTAAGCTTGGGAAGAGGGAGGGGTGAGGGGAGGTTATCTTGTTCTCTGTCTCATTATCCTGCTGTTTGTAGTAATAAATGAATAGTTTTCCCCAAGTCGAGTCTGTTTTGCTCGTGACGGTAACTTTAAGGATTTCTCCCTGTCCTTATCTCAAACCTCGAGCCGTTTTTCCTTATATTTTCTCTCCCTGTTCTCTCAGAAGGTGGGGGGAGTGAGAGAGAGACTGCGTAGTCTGGTCCAATCGGGGCTGAACTACGACAGTATATTGTGATCTTGTTGTCGTTTCAAAATGTGCACTCCCAAATTAGGAATTTGGATATCATATTTAGTTTGTGTATATTTTACTTATCTGTTTCCTGCTTTACATAAGCTGAGAGGGCTTTTGTGTGCCTTCTAAGCTGTTGCTTGAAAAAGAGATAAAGTTGTGCTGGCTTCTCTGCCAACATAGAAGTTGTAGGAAGCATTGTACTGAGGCAGTACTTATCAGTTGCAAACTGGACACTGTTGTATAAATAATATTTCCAGTTATTAAAATTTGAAGTACATAATTGTATTGATAATTGCTGCTTTAATATATTGTTGATACAGATTGTTATTAAACAAACTGCACTTCATAAATATTTAACTCTGTTGTTATCTAGAAATGTTTTTTGCCAGTTTTAATTTAAAGGCAGAAATTGGGTGCCAGTTGTCCTTTACTACAGATTTCCTGCTGGTTCTTTATCTGTTTTCAAATGTCAATGAATAGGAGTTCCAGTTATTCATTAAAATTCAAGAGGTGAAAATCTACTTGTTATCTCTTTGATTAATCCAGCCTATTGTGCCTTGTAGCATCAATCACAAAATATTCCAGAGGGTAATGAATTACTGTGTGACTGCAGGAAACCATAAGGGATATTAAACTAAACCTAATCTTTTTGACTAACGATATTCTAAAATGAAGGCAGAAGATAGAATTTTTCAATAAATGGCAGAGTGGGAGGCTTTCTTTGGAGTTTCTGACAGATATTCTTGTTAGACACTTTCTCTACAAAAGACATAGCCATTAAAAACAAAGGAAAAAATAATTATTCTTTTTTCTTTTTCTGTGAAAAAATATCCGGGTCTGGCAAAACAGTTATGAAAAAAGCTAATGTTCAAAAGTTTCACTCAAAAGCTTTTGAGTTTAGTTACTAACTTCTCATGCCTATTAAAATCAATGTTTTATTTCAATAATTATTTTTTAGGATAACAAAAACCTTAATTAATAGTAGAATAGGTTCACTTAATTTCATCTCTCTGTATGAAAGCTTTTCCTAGGCACAACCATAGGGAACATTGTCTCTTGCCCTTCAGTGGTAGCAGGTGTACCAGTGATCTTCCTAAGACCAACTGCAAGTTTCACCCCATAAAGGTAGCCGAAGGGTATAAAACCTATTAATTTTTAAAGAAGGTTATAGAAATGCTAGTCACAGCAACAGACCCAAGAAAATCCCTTAAAATGAATTGTCCTTTCCAGTCAATGTTTAAACAGATATGATTTGTATGGATAGTCACACCCTTTACCATCCATTGCCTGAATTACACCTACTACTTCCATAAACAAACAAACATACATAGTGGAAAATGGAGCATGGAAAATCGGTTCTGTGAACACATCTGTTCTTTTTCAATGCATCTGTTTAAGAGTTTTTCTCTGCACAAAAAGTACATGATTTTCAGTAAGTGTAGAGTGGTGTAACAAAGAAGTATAACAGGCTGGTGCACAGTATAATAGCTTTGCACAGTCGTACCAGAAGTAAGGCAATTATTAGATTTCTAGAGTTCATTTTGGTTTAAAAATCATACTTCTGCCTCAATAAGTATTGAATAATGAGCCTTGAACCCCTAAGTCTAAATCTAATTCGACCTTGAATTTTTAGAAACTTATTTTTGTGTAGATGCAGAGTTTAACAGAAATCCTGGGCTACTGTGACTTTTGCTTGAATGAAGGCTACCCTGCTGTGTGTGCTGGAGGATTAGAGAAAAGTGGTATTAATAAATTATGAAGCAGTTAAAATAAAACTGCAGGCCAGCAGAACAACAGAGTACAAAATCAGCAAGACAAAGCCTATACATTTCACATCTCTACAGCTCAGAATACGAAACAGGTGTGCAGTGCCTGCATTTCACAATGAAAGTGAACATTTCTGATTAGCTGTGATCATTGCCAATGCATTTGCTAACATCTCAGGCAGAGGCACAAAGATGAGTGCTGTTACCCCTTAATGAAATCAAAGGGCACTAAAGACAGATTTTTTTTGAAAGCTTATTTCATGGGATTGGTGCTAGCATAGACAAGTCTACCTGATATGCCCACAGTATCCCTACCCTTTTAAGTTTTAAAGTAACAGATGAAAAAAGAAGACTGAGCAACAAAAAAAAAAAAGGGACATTTCTGAAGTTCAAAGTGTGTTTGGGTCTATTTCTAGAAATAATTGTTTCCAAAACAGTGTTTCAGCATTGGATCTAACTCTAACGTATCCACATCTTAGTCTATAACTCTGTATATTTGCTAACCAAAAAGCGAGAAAATTAAAACTATTTGAAATGTTCCACCTAGGCAATAACAGCATTCATTTTGTCATAGTACTGAGCACTACAATAGTGCATCAAAGAGACACCTACACATGGGAATACTATAGACGGAAAAACATAAGGTGTTCCACAAGCTTTTATATGGTATAGATGCATTACTCCATAGGCAATTTCTGTTATGTGGTGAAGAGAGAACATTAGAGAGGGATAAAGTGGTATGGAGCCATGCTCTTCTGTATTAGCCTCTTCTCTTTTTCTGTCAAGAAAGAAGCTAAGTGGTGGTGGCTTTGCCAGATTACTGGCCAGAGAAAATTTAACGGAATAGACAGAGATTTTTTGGTGTAAACCAGAAAAAATCAGGCAGCCTTTACAATGTTCATATTCTTGTGGACACAGATCTGGTTGCCACGTTGCCTTAACTACTGTGAAAAGCAGAACAGCTTACCTGTAAGAGCAGTTCAAACACATCAGTCCTCTGTACCAGCTGAATTTCAAAGCTGAGCTTAGTGCATAGAATTACTTTTCACTTCCTCTGCATGTGGCTTTTGAACAGGAGTCAATATGTTTTAGAGATACAGAGGGGAACAAAGGAGGTCAGTTGAGGTCCTTCGTTTAATGTTAATGGCAGCACTTATCCACTACTAAAATTATAAAATCACTGTAAGTAGGTATATCTGGTTTACATGCTTTTTCTACTAGATGATGACACAGGGCCCAGCTGTGTGAATTCTTGGTGCTTGGTATCACCTGTAAAACTATAGTGAGTAATAAGTAATGTAAGTATGGTAAGTAAACAAGTAATACAGCATACAATTAAATAATTATCAAATCAAACACAAAGAAGATATTTTAAGCATTAGTACATAATCAATGTGTGAATCTCCCTGTCCTGGTTTATCAGTAGAGTTCAGTCATGGAGAGACAGAAGCCAGAGGCAGGGACAGAGGCTGTGTTATAGAACCAACACAACATATCACCAAGGAATACTGGATGCTGGTACCATTTAGGAAAATAAAACAGTTATGGCTTTTCTACTGAGGTTTAGAAGTCTTTTCAGAGAAGCTCATGCATACATCTGTGACATATGATATGACTTGTTTTACTGCAGAAATCAAAATTGAGATGAACTTGCAAATGATTCCTTTAAAAGTATTCCATGTTTGTCTTCCTGGAAGGGTTATCAGATCTTGTTTCCTCTTCCTTCCTCCCCACAACAGATTTCAAGTAGTTCAGCTGGTCCCTGAGAAGTAACTGATGTAAATTTGATGAATAATAGATGTAAAATTGTGCCGCTTTAATGATGCCAATAAAATCCTAAAATCTCCTAGTGTTTTAACCATACCTATCTATAAGTGTCTATTTCTAGGTACATTCCTATATAGGACACTTTTGCATTTTATCAGCTTTGCCCTTGTTAGGATTATAGTAATTTAACTGCTCTGTTAAAATTATATTTTACCTTTTAATATTATGGATAAATGGATAAAGAGATTCAGTAACTGTGTTTAGGAAACTGTTACTATGGGTCTCTGGGCAGCAGGAATCTGCTTTAATGTGCAGATTAAATCTATTATACCTTTTCTAAAGACTCAACAGAAACAGTTTGTAATTTGTGACTGATGATGCAAAGTCAACACTGTAATTTGAACAGTTGAGAAAAAAATTGAGTCAGGCCTTTTTCCACAGAACAGTGTGATTCTGTCAAGATCAGAACACTTCAAGAAATTAATTTTGATTTTGTCAGTATGTCCTTTGAAGGAAGGGGGATTAAGGGGAAGAAGAGAGTCCTGAAAATACTGAAATACACTATTTTTATATTTTAGAAATTAAATGCATTAATAGTTCCTTTTGAAATTAGATATTGTTTTATATATTCTTTTGCATTATCTATTCTAATATAAAATGCAGTCAAAACAGGGAAGGAATGCTTAGATGTAAAACTAATTTTTTTTTTAAATATTCATTTTGTGAAGTTAGGTTACTTTTTTAAAATAAAAATGCATTTAAAAATCTGAAAATCCACTATGAACTGATATCCTGCAGTCCCCTCTTAGCTCTAACTCATATCTATAGTTGTATCTATATTGTGAAAGTACATTAGAAGTATAGAAATTGTATTTTAAAGTATTTTTTTTTTAAGATTGAACCTCTAATAGGACAAGACTAAAAACTGGCATTATGGAACATAAGGGGTGAAAGACCCTGAAATCTGTCATTTTCCACAAAATATGTTTCAGCTTTGAAACACCACAGGACTTGGATATCTTCTATCACTGCTTTCTGCCAAATGAGTTAATAGACTGATCCTTATGTTCTCCAATGTCACATGTGAACACATATTTTAAAACATCATCAGTGCTACGGAGGTAATTTTTTAAAAGTAAATGTAAACATCTGCTGTTGTTTCAGGTGGGCACCAGTGATACAACCAGGAGCAGTCTGAAGACTATCAAGAAGGATTACAGAGCCCTGAGAGTGGAGAGTACAAGATCAGCAAGAGAGTGGAGAGATCTCTGGAGTGCAGGTAGTTTTTTCATCAGTCCTCCTGGTCAAATGGAAAGGATTTGAAAGGGCCAGTCGAATCCAGCGAATCAACAAGGGGTTACAGGACAGGTGCCACAGTTAGAGCTTTGGCTACTTAGACCATAGGACTCACTTTGCGAAACTTGGTTTACTGGTGACTGATGGGGTCCATCTCTTAAGACAAGGGAAGAGCCTGCTAAACTGGTGAAGAGGGCTTTAAAGTAAAGTTGCCGGCTGAGGGGAACCTCAATCCATACCACTTATACCAGTTTGATGCCAGTGGCACAACAAGACAACTGCAGGCAGCAGCCCCCTACTGCTGATGTTGACAGCTGCTCCTCCACTTGAATTACAAGTTCTAGATAAATTCTGACAGAGCTTCGTGGCCTCAGATGATTCTTCTGGTACCCTGAAAGATTACTGTGGTCCCACATTAAGTAAGACTCTGAAGAAGAAAAGGCTGTTTTAAAGCTGTCCTTCCTACTTTCCTTAGAGTTTGCAATCAGGAGTAGTTACAACTACTTTTTAAAATGGAAGTCTTTCACAGGACAAATGTGGGAAAGTCTTAGGCATTATGGTTAGCAATAAAAGCCTTCTCAGCATCTGTTCAGTGTTAATTTTTTCAGACGTCTGATCATTGCCAATGCTTTTAAGAACTACCTCATCATAGTGAACCACAGCTTAGTCTGCAAAGCCTGTATTTGTTATGCTATTTTGTCCATTAAATAAATATATGCTACAAGTCTTTACCCCAGAGTACATCTTGAGTAGTTTACTTGATGTGATTTGCTTCTAATATGCACTCTTATGTTTGCTTGTAGCCTTTTTACTTTCACATTTAAAAATGATCACAACCTAAACCAAAAGAGCTGAAAACCACGAGTGTATCCTCTTTCAAATGCAAAGCCATCAGAGTTCTCTCCTGCAGAGGGCTGATAAGTGCTTTAAATTTTTCAAATACGGTAGCAATTGTGGCCTTTCCCCTTTTGCCTTGATTAGGGTTAGGATTTAGCACATACCGCTTCCGTATTTTCTGTGATTAGATTGTCCTTGGGCAAGTGCATCCAGTGCATGCTAGGCAGGTCAGTGATCAGTCTTCCACAGGGAAAAGAACAAAACCGGGAGATATTCATAATTCATTATGATCAGACATTTAAGAGTACTCTAGAGATATCTCCTGGTTGTGGGCATCTATTCTACAGTCTTATTATTATTTTGCAATTTACTCTTCATGTCAGTCTTTACCATATGGTTTTGTTATTTTAAGGCGTTAGCATTTCCTGCCTTTGTATACAAAAGCCAGAGACTAATTTTCACCATATTTGCCTGTAGAAATATTTTATTCTTTCAACCAATGTTCTCAGGGCTAAGAAAATAGTCTCTATTTAAAAATAAATAAATCAAGCCAAGACATGATCTTAAGCTTAATAAGAACTGCTGAATATTAACAGCATAAGACACTTTCTGCAAGATTTTGACTGCATTTTCTGCATTGCAGTAAATATAGATGAGTATTGTGCTGTTTTTGTGTAGTGGAGGGGCTAGCTGGGAGCTATGTCGTAGTACATACCTGCACTACGACAGGTATGTTGCTATATAATTATTTACAATACATCATTCTCAGTTATAGAAGAAGGGCCACTTATTTTTCCTAACTTTTCTCCCTCTAAACTATGTTTAATGGTTTTAAAATTATATTCTCAACCTGCAGCTTCATGTGCATAGCTGAACACTGAGGAGTGAAATTTGTGTTTCTGCAGGGAGCCAGTGTGATTCCTATGCCACACAAATCCTGCTTAAACTTGACTTCAGGAAGCTTAATATTTCACAGAATCACAGAATAGTTGAGGCTGGAAGGAACCTCTAGAGACCATCTAATCCAATCCCCTTCCACAAAATGGGATGAACTAAAGCAAGTTGGTTTAGGTCATGTCCAGGTGGGTTTTCAATATCTCCAAGTATGGAGACTCCACGACCTCTCTGTGCAATTTTTTTTCAGTATTCAGCCACCCTCACAACAAATAGGCTTGTTATTATATTTTGACAGACTTTCCTGTATTTCAGTTTGTGGCCATTGCAGTGGATACCCCTGAGAAAAGGCTGCCTCTATCTCCTTTACTCCCTTGGCTGGCCGTCAGGTGTCCAGCAAGCCACTCTATCAGTCACCTTCTTCAACAGGACAGGGGGAGAAAATAAGATGAAAAAACTTGTGAGTTGAGAAAAGGACAGGGAGACCACTCAGCAATTACCATCAGAGGCAAAACAGGGTTGGGGAAATGAATTTAATTTATTACCAATCAAATCAGGGTAGGATAATGAGAAATAAGAACAAATCTAAAACCAGCTTCCTCCCCACCCCTCCTCTCTTCGCAGGTTCTCTACCTCCTCCAAGCAGTGCAGGGGGATGGGAAATAGGTGGTGTGGTAAGTTTGTAACACTTTGTCTCTGCCACTTCTTCCTACTCACTCTCTTTTCTTGTTTTAGTGTGAGATCCTTTACGCAGGATACAGTCCTTCATGAACTTCTATAATGTGAGACTTTCCCACGGCTGGAGTTCTTCACAAACTGCTCCAGCGTGGGTCCTTTCCACAGGGTGCAGTCCTTCAGGGATGGACTGCTTCCACAGAGTCACAGGTCCTGACAGAAAGCCTGTTCTGGTATGGGCCTCTCTCCAATTCCTGCCAGGATCTTGCTCCAGCATGGACTTTCCTTGGACCTCCATGGGCTGTGGGGGGACAGGCTGCATAACTATGGTCTTCTCCACAGGCTGCAGGGGAATCTCTACTCTGACGCCTGGAGCACCTCCTCCCTCTCCCTCTTCACTGACCTCGGTGTTTGCATAGTTGTTTGTCTCACATATCCTCACTATTCTCTCCCAACTACTGTTGCACAGTATTTTTTAACCTTTTCTTAAAGATATTATCACAGAAATGTTACTCAGCTCTGGCCGGTGGTCAGTGTTGTCTGAAAACAAACTTTGAACACCACTGCTTTATGACTTTTTTTTTCTACTCAAAAAAGTACCATTCAGAATCTATTTAGCAAGATGGAAATTTTAATATGTTAAAGGCTTTTAAAAAGAAATGTTCAAAAACGTCCATCTTTCTTTAAACAGTAGACACTTAAATTGAAGCCTGTCTCAGTCCTTTTTCTGATCTCTGAAGTCATGAGCCACTCAGTAAAGAGGATGATCTTCTGATTACATTGGAATTGTTTTCTTCACAATTTTAAAGAATAGTTCAGAATATTTCTGGGAGTACTTTACATAAAGACTTTGGGTTTTCATGAGGTCCAAAATCCTTCCTGTTCATCCTGCTCTCCAGCCTGGATTTCTGAACCGGGTTTTGAATCAGACATGCAGTTTTCCAATAATCTGCTAACAGAGACTCCTCTGCATTCCTGGATCGCGTTTTCTTCAATGCACAACTTGCAGTTGGTTCTCTGTACTGTAATGAATTTCAGTTTGTCTTCAGCATACATAATGAATGAATCCTTAATGATTTTTTTTTGTTCAGGTGTCCTGTCTTAAGTATTAAAATTAGATTTAGTGAAGGTGAATAATATAGCCATTGAAGCTCAGTAACTCAACCTGATACAAACCTTTTATAATCATACTACCACACCAAATCATAACATGTTTTTAGATGCTTTCACTTCATGTGTGTATGTGGGTTTACTTCCAGGGTTTACTGTTATAGCTAGTAACTATATTCCGTTATTTACATACTTTATATTTACTCTGTATTCTCAAAGTGAAATGCAGAAATACTGGTAAATATAGATTTGCTTATGCAGTTTTGAAGATATGTATTTTTTTGTTAAATTAGATCTTCAATTCAACAGCTATGTTATTCAGCTCTGTGTTACTTCTTTTTAAGCAACAGGGAATAATCCCATTTTATACAGAGGAAATGAGAATACAACCAATAGAATCATACAATCATATAATGGTTTGAGTAAGAAGAGACCTTTAAAGATCATCTAGTTCAACCTCCTGTCATGGGGAAGAACATCTTTCACTAGATCAGGTTGCTCAAAGCCCCATCCAGCTTGACCTTGAACATTGAATGTATTGTTTATATATCAGTAACAATAGCATGTTATGTGAGCTTGTCAATATTGAGCAATTCTCTTTCTATTTAAAATGCAAGGTATTTTGTAAATATTTCTACAGCAGGGGGAAGGAAACTCTTGATATTAAATATACCGAAAGAGTCTACTACTCAAACTTCCTGTGTAAGGAAATTTATTTTGCATGCACAGACAATAGATTTTCACTTGCAACTACCATAATTTTCCCCAGTTTCTGATTATTTGCAAAACAATAAATATTTGGGCAGAAGTTAATTGTTTCTCGTCAAACATTTGACACATTGTTCAGTACTTTTAGAGCATGTGAGATTTTCACCCAGCCACAGTTACAATTAAAACTGATGAAATCATTAGATGTGTTGTAAACATTCAGTTTATCCATATAGAGTTTGGCAACAACTTAAAGGTCCTCTGTCAGGTTCATCCACTCTTTAATTATTTGTTGTTGATCTTGAATAACAGTATAATCATTGTCATTTGTGATTATACTCTATTGCAGGTACAGATTTTTCATTGTACGTCTGGTGGTTCCAAGAAGGTTTCAGTTAAGTGGAAAGGAGAGATAATAATAGCTCATGAAACTCTGCAGTTTCCTTGTGAAATAAAACCACTATTTTCTTATGATTTATGAAGAATACCAACAAATACTGCAACTGATGAGTACATATTTTCTTTTCGTGATAATTATGACTCCTAACCAAACAAACCAAGTTGCATTTTGAGGATCAGAATTGTCAGTTCTTGCTGCTGAAGTATTTTGAGATGAAAGCTCACAAGACACAAGATAGTTGTCTTGGTTAAAGAGAATATAAAAGCCACATATGCAAGAATACCTTCAATAGTTTGGATTCTGTGATTCAACTGCAGAGCCTTGTTACATTTTCTATTTTAACAGCTTGTCTGAGAAAGTAGATAATATGCGATATTTTCTTTGATTAGCTCATTAGTACTGGAGCCATGGAAAAATAATACTGCATGATGGTAATTGTGCTGGTAATTTGTAAGCTGTCTATATCCTCACCTTGTCTTTTTCTGTGAAGTATTCCCTGTAACTTCTCAAGAGGTAAAGCCTAGTCCTCTTTACTATCTTAAATTGCAAGCAGATTATACCTTTTTGGACTACATAAGCAGTGAAGTCCACAGCAAAACTTGAACATTTTAAACCAGATTTTTAAATGGAGGGATAATCCTTGTTTTAATATATTTTTATCTTTTTATCGTAGGAATAAGTAAAACATGTAAATACAGCATAAGAGTGTGTAAGTTTGGAGCATGCTAAGTAGGCCAAGGTTATTTTTAGTGGCTGATGTATATGCCTTTCCTCTCATGTGTACACCTTTCCTCACACATAGATGGCTAATTTAGTTATACATACCATCTATACCATATACTTTACTTTAAAACTTATCCCCATGTTAACTGGAAGCAGAGAGAGGCATAGGAACTGGAGATTTGAGATCCTTATTTTTGATCCATGCCAGTATCCACCTTTGTATCTCTGATTCTCTTCTCTACAAGCAAAGAAGATGAGGTATAGATCTCCTTTCTGTAGTTGCTTCCTTGTTCCATTTCCATCTTTCCCTCTAAATTGAAAAATACCTTTTGAAGAAAGGACCTTTCTCTACAAATGTGTCTTGTTCATTTTCCAGGAAGAAATGTGTATAAAGCCATTCAGTTTGAATGTTAATAGAAAACAATTAAGCTGCCTTCTGGGTCAATTTCTGTACTTTTTGGCTTTGTACACAAATGTACTTGCAGTTCTTTTCAGCTGAGGCTTCTAATGTCTGGACCCCTGCACGGCTTTCATCACAACTCTAAAACTGTGTGACAGCAATGGAAATTGATAATGCTAATTTACTTGGTCACAAAGATGTTTTGAGGCTTAAATAATTAATCCTTACAAACCACTTCAAAATATTTAGTTTAAATTATGAGATGGCAGCTCTTAAAATCTGGCATGTGTCTTCAAATCTTAGAGAATGTTATGTAATACATACAGCATTGCCTATGTATTATTTGTGACTACTTCAGATAATGAGGTGTTTTTACCTGGTTATAGAAATCATATTAAATGCGAAACAGTAACAACAGGTCTGGCTGGATGCAGGCAGTAAGAGAATTTTGTACACTAAGGACTCTGAAACAGGTACTCAATACATGTACTCAGGAGTAGTGAGACTTTAATGGGCTACCTTTGTTCCCTCAGAATGACTCATAACCTCATCTGAAACACATTTGCCGCTGTGATCTGGGGTTGCTTATTACTGGAAGAGCTCAGTGTGAAAATATTAAATCTCTATGTGCCATGGTAGCCCTTTCATACAAGTTAAAACTACTATGACTCATGATAGGAAGCAGGGTATATTGGTCTGGGCAGAACTATGTTAATGTACTGCTTCTACTGTACTCAGAGCAGTAGGAAGATGTTTGGTAATAAGGGGAGTCGCTCTTTCTTTTCCCCTCCGCTCACTGAAATTCTGGCTCTTTATGCACTCTTCCTAGCTACTGCCAGGGATCTGCCATTTCTCTTGGTTGTGTGTAAGCAGCAGCTGATAGCACTCAGGCTTTTTTGTTCTCATTTTGATGATGTTCTTCTTTCCACACTCTAATGCAATGCTGACAGTAGTTTTCAAGAGATAGGCTGGTTATCTTAACAAGATAACCTGCAAGCCCGTAAGAAGATTGGAGAGAGGGGCTACAAGACAACTGGAGAGGGACTTTTGACAAGGGTATGTACTGATAGGACAAGGGGTAATGGCTTTAAACTGAAAGAGGGTAGATTTAGATTGGGTGTAAGGAAGAAATTCCTTATGAGGGTGGTGAGGCACTGGAACAGGTTGCCCAGAGACGTTGTGGATGCCCCATCCCTGGAAGTGTTCAAGGCCAGGTTGGATGTGGCTTTGAGAAACCTGGTCTAATGGAACATGTCCCTGCCATGGCAGGAGGGGTTGAGGTCCCTTCCAACCCAAACCATTCTGTGATTCTATGATTCTATGACAAGGAGCAGGGGTGTTTAGTGCATTTGTGTTTGTGCTGAATGATCTATGTTTTCATCGTGAAGCTGGACAATGTTATCCACTCATATCCAAAACTCCATTACTTCAAGAGAAAAAAAGAAGTAATTTTGATTTTAGTATTTTTCCAAAAGTGCAACAGCCTTTAGTTGTTATTGTTTCTTTTGATAGTATTTGACACTGGAGTTTTCCATAAATTAATTCACAGCAGGGTTTGGTAGTACTCTCATTGTCTAGTTTGACTCATTTGCCTCTATCTGGAGTAAGCTACATCTAACACAGTTTAAACTTTGGCACATCTCAAAGAGCTTTTGAAGGTCTTCTGTACTTTTAGATTCTGCCCTGATTTCTCATCAGTGTGCCATTGTTTCCTTTGGTAGGTTGTCATAGTTCAGCCCCGATCGGGACCAGACTACGCAGTCTCTCTCTCACTCCCCCCACCCTGCAAGAGAATAGGGGGAGATGATATAAGAAAAACAGCTCAAGGTTTGAGATAAGGACAGGGAGAAAAATCCTTAAAATTACTGTTATGGGCAAAACAGACTCGACTTGGGGAAAAGTATTCATTTATTTCTAAAACTAGGAGGAGAATGAGACAGGGAACAAGATAACCTCCCCCCACCCCTCCCTCTTCCCAGGCTTAACATTATCTCTACTATGTTCCCCTCCCGAGCGGCACAGGGGGAAAGAGGGAATGGGGGTCACAGTCAGTTCATCATGCATTGTTTTATGCCACTACTTCATTGTCGGAGGAAGAACTCCTCGCATTCCTCCTCTGCTCCATCGTGGGGTCCCTCCCATGGGCCACAGTCCTTTGTGAAACTGCTCCGGCATGGGTCATCTCTTCCATGGGGTGCAGTCTCTCCAGAACAGCTGCCCCAGCGGGCCCTCCACGGGACACAGCCTCCTCTTCAGGCCTCCACCTGCTCCGGCGTGGGGTCCTCCATGGGCTCCAAGTGGATCTCTGCCCCTCCATGGACCTCCATGGGCTGCAGGGGAACAACCTGCTCCACCATGGTCATCACCTCAGGCTGCAGGGGAATCTTGGCCAGGAGCCGCATTACTCCTCCCCCTCCTTCTTCTCTGACCTTGGCGTCTGCAGTTGTTCCTCACAGCAAGCTGGCAGACGCCTCTCAGGATCCTTTTTACATCTTATTTATTTCTCGTCTCTCCACTTCTTGTGGCTGGGCTGGGCCGAGTTGGGCCTAGTTGGCTGCCCCTGTTGGGAGGCCAGAGGGTGAGGCCTGCAAGGCCCACAAGGCTTGCGCCTCCCCCTCTCTGCCCCACTCAGCTTCTTCACATCTTCTCTAATTTTTTTTTTTTTCTGTTTTCCCCTTCTTAAATACATTATCGCAGAGGCGTTATCACGGACATTCTGCTACCTATTTGCTTGGCCTTGGTCCGCCCTAGGCCCAGCTGAGTCCACTAAACAAAGGCGAGCGACTTCTAGCAGTTTCCTACAGAAGCTACCACCTTAGACCCCTCCTCACTAAACAAAACCAGAACATAGGTAAATAACAACCAAGTCTATTTTACGCTTTCTTTTGATCCTCACACTGCAGTCCTTTATCCTAGGTAATGATTGCTATTAGACATAATTTTGGATGCCACATATCTTAATGAAGTTAAAATAGTTCTCATCTCTATGTTAGCTATGGTATATTAGCATTTGCAATGTCTTCCAATGAATGTTGTCACAATTTTCTGCCAGATGAAGTTGATTTTTTTCATATCTGCTTGTATGACCTGTAGTCTTGTCACAGGCACCATTGAAGTCCCACATTGATTTTAAGATGCTTAATAAGTTTCAAAGTCCAACACCTGAAATATCTCTTAATATTTCTTTCTGACCTTCCATTGTCTTATATTTCCAGCCATTTAGGCAGAGCTGTGGCTGATGATGTCAGCATGCCTGCAGGGCTATGACCTTGTTGGCATCATGGAAACGTGGTGGGACTGAAGTGACTGAACTGCTGGAATGGACTGATACAGGCTTTTAATGCCAGATGCCCAGACCCTGGAGAAAGATCCAAGGTCAGCAGGAGAGCTCCTGAAGAGCAACACAAAGGAATTCCAGCCACTCCAGCCAGCAAGTCAGTTTCATTTGAGGCCCAACTTAAATGCCTCTATGCAAACGCACGTAGCATGGGGAGTAAACAAGAGGAGTTAGAGACATGCATACACTTGCAGGGCTATGATCTTCTCGGTATCATGGAGATGTGGTGGGATGTCTCTTATGACTGGAGTTTTGGAATGGAAGGATACAGGCTCTTTAGGAAGGACAGGCAGCAGGGATGAGGAGGGGGTATTGCCCTTTATGTCAATGACAAGCTGGAGTGCATGAAACTCTGTCTGAGGATGGGTGAAGAGCAGACCAAGAGCTTATGGGTCAGGATTAAAGGGAGGGCAGGAGTAGGTGACATTATAGTGGGGGTATGCTACAGGCCATCTAACCAGGAAGATCTAGCAGATGAGGCCCTCCACAGCCTTACAGGAGCAGCCTCAAGGTCACAAACCCTGGTCCTCATGGGGGACTTCAACTACCCCAATATCTCGTGGAGGGACAACACAAGGAGGGCACAAGCAATCCAGGAGGTTCCTAGAATGCGTGAATGATAACTTCCTCCTGAAAGTGATAGAGGAGCCAACGAGGAGAGGTGCTATGCTAGATCTTGTTCTCGCCAACAGGGAGGGGCAGGTGGGGAAGGTGGAGCTCAAAAACAGCCTTGGCTGCAGTGACCATGAAATGGTGGACTTGAAGATCCTTCGGGCAGCAAGGACGGCGCACAGTAAGCTCTTTACCCTGGACTTCAGGAGAGCCGTTTTTGGCTTCTTCAAGGATCTCCTTACTAGAATAACATGGGATAAAGACCTGGAGGGAAGAGGGGCCCAAGAAAGCTGGTTAAAGTTGAAAGATGACCTCCTCCAAGCTCGGAAGCCATGTATCCCAACAAAGAGGAAGTCAGGCAAAAACACCAGGAGGCCTGCATGGATGAACAAGGAGATCCTGGACAAACTCAAGCACAAAAAGGAAGCCTACAGAGGGTGGAAGTAAGGGCAGATAGCCTGTGAGGAATACAGAGAGATTGTCAGAGAAGCCAGGGATCACGTTAGGAAGGCTAAAACCCTGATAGAATTAAGTCTGGCCAGGGATGTAGAGGTCAACAAGAAAAGCTTCTACAAGTACGTCAAGGATAAAAGGAAGACTACGGAAAATGTGGGCCCGCTCCAGAAGGAAACACGAGACCTGGTTACCTGGGGCATGGAGAAGGTTGAGGTACTCAACAGCTTTTTTGCCTCAGTCTTCACTGGCAAGGGGTCTAGCCACATCACACAAGTTGCAGAAGGCAAAAGCAAGAAGACTGGAGAACTGCCCACTGTAGTAGATCAGGTTTGAGACCATCAAAGAAACCTGGAGGTGCACAAGTCTATGAGACTTGATGAGATGCATCCATGAAGTTAAAAAAGGCCAAGTGCAGGATCCTACACGTGGGTTGTGGTAATCCCAAACACAAATACAGGTGGGACAGAGAACCGATTGAGAGCAGCCCTTAGGAGGAGGACTTGGAGGTACTAGAGAACAAGAAGCTCAACATGAGCCGGCAATGTGCACTTGCAGCCCAGAAATCCAGCCACATCCTGGGCTGCATCAAAAGAAGTGTGGCCAGCAGGTCGAGAGAAGTGATTCTCCCCCTCTGCTCTGCTCTCCTGAGACCCCACTTGGAATACTGTGTCCAGCTCTGGAGTCCTCAACATAAGAACGTGTTGGGGAGAGTTCAAAGGAAGGCCACAAAGAGGGCTGGAGCACCTCTCCTATGAGGACAGGCTGAGAGGGTTGGGGCTGTTCAGCCTGGAGAAGAGGAGGCTCCGGGGAGACCTTATAGCAGTCTTCCAGTACCTAAAGGGGGCCTACAAGAAAGATGGTGAGAAACTTTTTAGGAGGACCTGTTATGATATGAGAAGCAGTAGTGGTTTTAAACTAGAAGGAGGTAGATTTAGACTAGATATAAGGAAGAAAGTTTTTACAATGAAGGGGTGAAACACTGGAACAGGTTGCCCAGAGAGGTGGTGGATGCCCCATCCCTGGAGATATTCAAGGTTAGGCTGGACGGGGCTCTAAGCAGCCTGATCTAGTTGAAGGTGTCCCTGCTTATTGTGGTGGGAGTGGACTAGATGGTCTTTGAAGTCCCTTCCAATCCAAACTGTTCTGTGATTCTATGATTAAATGTCATAGTAGCAGCCTTTTTGAAAAGATATCTTTTTTACCTTGTCTGGGTGGCAGAAACAACAGCTTTAAAATAATTTATGTTTCATTGCAATTCAATCATGTTTTGAGTGACAATGGCAGCCAAAACTTGGCATATTATTTCCAAATTGATGCCTTCTTTCTTGTTTCTTATTTTAACTGTGAGTATGCTCTTTCTCAGTAATAGCCTAGATATCCTGCAGTGTAGACCTTGGAAATAGAACTCATCCCACCTAACAGTAGATATGCACACATAATTTTATGTTTATACTAATTCAATATGAAGTTGTCTCACACTAATGATAATTAATGGTTGGTGTTTGTAGATAAAATTTCTTGATTAAATTTTAAAGCCAGAGCTTTTGAAATGGAATAAAGACAGCTGCTGTAATATTCAGTTAATCAATTAGTATGCTTATAGTAAAGCACCCTATTTAAAATTACTACAATTTTCCTTCTTGCTGCCTTGTGCAGAAAATTCACAGCAGTTAGTAAATAGGCAAAGATCTGGATAAGGGACTAGGAATGTAAATCAGGATGCACAAACAACCCAGAGAGTAGTCTAAGCGCTATACTAAACAGGGACACTCACTAGCTTTTCTCTCTGCCTCTGTGAGGCTTGAGTCTGCTGCACAGTGCAATGTAGAGAGTTTGAGGACACATGCATGGACACAGGTATGTCTGCCCTGTAGCCTAAAAAATGACTGGGATACTCAAGGGATCACAAAGGAGTTGGAAACTTTCTTATTTCCTCGGAATAAGGAGGATTTCAGCTAGTCACTCTAGCATAAGTACTATTTTAAAAAACAAAGAATATGATAATCTAAAAGAAAACACAATATCTGTGTGCAACCAGAACCCATAGTTGTATGGTAGCCTCATTAAAAGCTCCACCATCTATTACATCCCTGAGGGTGTTGGTTGATGGGACTTCCAATGCTGGGAAGCCTGAGACACGTCTGAGTTTGCACAGGCACAGAAATTTAACAGCCTGATGAAATTTAACTTATTTTTTAAAGTGTTTTCAGAACATTCTACCTGTAGTCCGCTTCTAGCTCTGTTTCTTAAAGAGAATTTTCATTCCATAATACAGGAGAGATTTCTTGTACTACAGACTATGTTTTTCTTTATATTTTTTTTTTAATTATGATAGAAAACATTGCAAAGAGAAAAGAAAATTTATCTTCCACAGGTGTTTACTTCTAGGCCTTTCTTAGTCTAAGAAGTGTAGTTCATGAATCAGAGAAAATTACTCCTCTTTGACCCCTCAAATATTCCATCCAGCTATCCATATTTTTCAGTGGTTATGATCACTCTAAATTAGAATACCTCTATTAATACAGTCATTCTTTTATATTACCTCTATGCAGTCAGATAGTGTCAACACACAGAAAGCTAAGAAAAGGAAAGAATGAAAGTAAAGTTTCCCAAAATATTTAGAAAACTTTTTCATTTTCCAAGTGAAAGTAGGTAACAGAGATTTACAGTTCATTGGAGGGTAGTGATGCTTAAGGTCTTAAGGCACCTTTGAAAATGTTACTTCCAGTGACCTGTGTAGAAGATATGCAGGAAATGTATGTGGAGAACTGAAACCAGCCCTCCCCGCTTTAGGTGGTTTAAACATAAATGAGAATTTTTTTCTGAATGTATGTTGAAGTCTGACATTGTCTCTTGGTTTCCTTATTATTTGTATATCATGTACATTTGCTGGGTCACATTGCCTTCCACTTCTACACAGAAAAAAAAGACTAATTTACATATTTTTCCTGCCATTTCTTTGTTTTTGTATTTTACATTAAAATTCAGGTGGTCTTTTTTACTAGTATTTTATAGTCCATATTTTGCTCTTCTAGAGTTACGCTTCTTTTAAATGAAGTTGTCCATGATGACTTCCTCCATCCCCACCTTATTTCTAAGTAGTCATTACTGTTTGCTGTTTGCTTTTCAGCTTCTTGAGAAAAATCCAGTCCCTGCTGTGCAGGTCAACAGTTTTCCTGAGAGACAGAAACTGCTGATTATCTTTCCCACATTGATCTTCAATCATATACTGATTACACTCTCTTATGTCTCTGATTGTGCTTGTCCGTCTTGCATTTCTCCCTGAAAGCTCAAGTGACTCTTGGGCCTCATCTGCTAGTTAAAAGCATTAGTGGCAACAGAAGATCTCTAGATCTCAAGTGTATTATTCTTTCTAGAAACAGTGTTGGAACCTTTATATGAATAACATGCAGGCAGACTTCCCATGGTTCCCATGGTTAATTGCTACTGGAAAAGCAATGTCATCTTTCCTTTTAAAGCTATTGATAACAATCTTCACCCATTTGCTAATAAAATGTCTACCTTATGTATCAGAGGAGTGAAGTGACCAATCGACACTTGTATTATTCAGGCTAGTTAATTACAAGACTGATTTTTCAATAAAAAATTTCAAGCCCTGTTTGCTTACATGTTTCCCTTTGTTGCTTAATTATGCAAATACAAATCCATATTCAAGAACCACATTTGTCCATCATCCAAGGCTCACAGCATCCTTGGTGACCTCAACTTCTACAATAAATGCCCTGCAGGTAGTTTGCGAAGTAGGACTTCACACAGTAAAATGACACTGTTAATTAGCATCCTTGCTGAAATGTCATTGTTTTTCCTTGCAAAATCAAGTTTAGTAGTCTGGACAATACAAAACTACGTAAGACATTTCAGTCTCACTATCGAGAGCATTTTTAAACCAAGTCATCTACTGACACACTTTACATACCCTCCTCTATGAGGGATGCATTAATTTTCCTGTCCTCCAGGAGAAAAGCTGAATGAAAAAATTCAGAGCTCATTCCAAATTTCCTGTTGAGCATCTGATTTAGGATTAAGTAGTATGCAAAGGAGCATAGAGTCTATGTAATATTTTGGACGTTAACTAAATTAAAAACAGGAACAGTTACACAGTACAGATTCCTTTTGTTAGGAATAGTTGTTCCTTCTGTTTGAGCCATACACTTGCCACTGTTGCTGTAAGGGCAGGCAGGAGAAGGTGTAGCCTTAGAGGCAATTGCAAATTCCGTGCAGAATCCGGGTGCAGAATCCGGATAAATTCCAAATAGTGTGTATTGGACTAGAGAAAAAGAAGTATGAATGGCTTTTTGTTGCTGCAGCACTCGTCATTTTTCCTCCAACATAGTGTGTTGCCAGATGCCATCAACTGCGCCATCAGCTTCTTCAATGTGAGCCCATCAGCTGTGTGCAGCATATCAGGATATTCTGTAGGGATTTCTAATATGCAGAGTGCAATATGCAGTGTTTTCTTTCCCCTTCTCTTCTTTTTAAAAAAAAAAAAAAAATCCTGTCAGGACACTTTACCATACAAATTACAGATCTTACTTTTTGGACTAAGAATACTGTGTTTCCCGTCTTAAGACTATCACATCTTCTTGATGTTTCAGTACTTTTGTTCAGACATGATGAAGGAGAAAGATGAGCACTTCTCATCATTCCTAGAAAAGAGAGCGCTGAAATAAGTGAATTTGGAAGCAATGTAGTCTTTGGCTTGTTCCTGAAAGAATTTGAAAATTTTTGCATGGATCATTTGATTTCCAGTAAGGACTCTCCTAAGCACTGTTTTTGAGTACAAGACAAAATCCTTCCCTTTGTGTTCCCATTTTGTGTTATTAACTAACACAGTAACTGTCATCAAAAGGCCAGTAGGCATTGATCTGTTGATTTCCCTAAGCCATTAACAACATGAAATTTGCTAATAGAATTTGCCTGAAACATCACTGAAAAGCAGAAAGGCCACCTCCACCTGAGTAACAATTTAATGTAGAAGGTCTGTCACATCCAAAGTGCGACTGCTTAGTCCTCAAGGTGAGTAATGCTGATATCGCTACCTTGCACAAATGTTGCTTGTAGCTATTCTTGCAGTGAATGAAGATTGTCCTTCATTAACCTAGTACAAGCTGGCAATGCTAAATTCTTCAGTATGAAAAATTTAATGACAATACTTAGATGAACTGCTCTCAATGGGATTGTGACGACTTGCTAATTTGGTTGTGAAAATGTCTGAGGAGACACTGTGATTAGGTGAACTGGGTTTCAATAAAATAAAAAGAACCTGTTAAAACATCTGCTCCATTCTTAGTAGTTCTATTTCTCACTCAAGTGGAAATGTGAAAAAGAGGCCATTTGTATTTATTCTCTGTGTGTGTGTGTGAGAGAGAGAGAAAAAAAAAAAGACAAGGATTTGACTGAGGGAGGATTTACTGGAAAGAAAGTGACAAAGTTTGTCTTTGCACAGATTCATTTCATAGGACATTTTCCAGGATGAATGAAGCTAAAGTAAATGTAACTATCTTGTACAGCTTTTCTCCTAATTTCTTGTAATAGCATTTCGGTTGTGATTAACTCTTTTGACAAGGTGGTTGTAAGATGGGATTTGATAAAGAAATAATATTTTCCCAACATTTCATATGCTGTCAAGAAATTTCTTCTTAAAATCTATGATACTTAGACAACTGTAATTTTTAACTGAAAGCATTGAAATGATTCTCTACCAAACAGAATGCTGAAACTGTGCAATTTACATAATAATAGTCTGATTTGCATATTTATTAGTTTCATTTAATTTGCTGCAAACAAAATGTTCTAATCCGGTTTCAGGATAATCTCTAACCTTCTATTGTTCTTCAGTTAGTACCCACACATACGCACAAATGGAAACAAACATACTGGCCTTCGGCTACATTTCATAGAATGTGTTTGCATTTTTCTTAAAACAAATTCCTCAATTCCAAGAAAGAGATTTATTGTGGGAGATCCCAAGAAAGAAAAAGAAAACAGTGATCTTTTCCAGTTATTTGTTTAATTGTTCCACTTTTTTGTTGTTGTTGTCATTGATTTGTGAGGTCTTTTCTAGGGTATTTGTACTGCTCTTTAGGGTGTCTGAGCTAACAATTACAATTACAAATGCAAAAGTTAGTAATTGCAGTTTTTGAAGACAATGTTTAGAGATGATTAGCCATCTCTGTATTTAAGAGTTGGTTGATATTTGAGCTGTAAAAAACCTACCTGTCATAAATAATTTAATTGAATAATTTCAAGTTTTTACTAGAAATTATTATTTTTAGTATTAAAAAGTATACTACAAAAATTAACATTTTGCGGAAAACATCCCCTCAACATAAGAGTTCCTTGTAAAATGTTGAAATGTCACTACATGTAATACTAATCTAAACATCAGAATGGAATCAGGAAGTAAATACCATTCTCTTAGTAACGTTTCTATAGGATATAGAACATTAACGTATATTAACAGTTACATATACTAACATTTCTATGTCTTATAGGAGAAGACGTATTCAGTAGCAGGAGGCAATGGCTATGATATAATAAGAAAGTACAGAAAGAAGGTCACATGCTAACACAAAGGGAGTGCAAGAGATTTGAATAACCATTCCCATAAGATGTTAGAACAGTAACTCCAAACCAAAAATATTTCAGTTTTCGTATATCTCTATTTCAAAATACAGTATGTTTTGTTGGGGAGTTTGTAGGAAGGGAGAACATTTTTTTTTTCAAACTGAAAAATAGTCACAGAAGTTCTTTTTAGTCTTAAATGCATGGATTTTGAAAGTAAACTTCCCGTTTGCCTTCACAGAATGCTAGGCTTATTATCTTGGGAACAGCACTTTGCTAATACAGTAGCCTTCCTTTCTGTTCTGTGTTCATCTTGGACACCTTTGCATTACTGTGTTGTGACATGAAGTGTCCCAACCTTCCTTGTGCAGTATGAAAAGGTAGGAGGAATTCAACTTGGAATGGGCTCAGCAGATCAAGGGAGGAGGTCCATAACCACCACCACCACTGACAGGAACCTGTCTGTGGTCAGGCACATCGCCTCCCCTCCCACAGCATGGCACTTCAAATTCCTTGCTGTGTACAAGAGAGTTTAGCAACACTTGCGCTTTCCCAGGTGTCTCTGTCCTTTAGCATCTAAAAGTACATTTGTTTAGTCTTTAGTAGGCAGATGTGAGCAGATCTAATTACCTCATGCAAAGTGTCATGATAACTGTAGCTGCAAAGCCTCTAGGGAGAAGCTGGTTTGCAAATAGCAGTCTTGGAGCATGAGTGGACCAGGATCAGCATTCAAAAAGCTTTATTGCTAATTTGACACAGCCCACTCCAGGTGCAAGGTCCTGCACCTGGGTCATGGCAATCCCAGGCACAAATACAGGCTGGGTACAGAATGGATGGAGAGCATCTCCCTGAGGAGAAGGACTGGTGGATGAGAAGATTAACATGAGCCGGCAATGCACCCTCGCGGCTCAGAAGGCCAACCGCATCCTGGGCTGCATCAAAAGAAGCGTAGCCAGCAGGTTGAGGGAGGTGATTCTCCCCCTCTACTCTGCACTGGTGAGACCCCACCTGGAGTACTGTGTCCAGTTCTGGAGCCCCCAACACAAGAAGGACATGGACCAGTTGGAGAAGGTCCAGAGGAGGGCCACGAAGATGCTAAAAGGGCTGGAGCACCTCTCTTATGAGGACAGGCTGAGAGAGTTGGGGCTGTTCAGCCTGGAGAAGAGAAGGCTCCGGGGAGACCTGATAGTGGTCTTCCAGTACCTCAAGGGGGCCTACAAGAAAGATGGGGAAAGGCTGTTTAGTAGGGCCTGTTGCGATAGGACGAGAGGTAATGGTTTTAAAATAGAGGGGGGTAGATTTAGATTGGAAATTAGGAAAAAATTTTTTACGATGCGAGTTATAGAACACTGGAACAGGTTGCCCAGAAAGGTGGTCGATGCCCCATCTCTGGAAATGTTCAAGGCCAGGCTGGATGAGGCTCTGAGCAACCTGATCTAGTCAGGGATGTCCCTGCTCCTTGCAGGGGGTTTGGACTAGATGACCTTTGAAGGTCCCTTCCAACCCTAACCATTCTATGATTCTATGTTCTGTATTACTTCTCCATTGGTACAAAAGTTCTAGTCTCATGGAAAAACTGTGAGTATAAAGGCATCTTGATAGACTATCTAAGTTAATCAAATACAAAGAATGTAACTGTATGGTAAAGTCTAGTTGTCTCCTTTAACACTGAAGGATTCATAAGACACTTTGAATGGAAAGATGTCCCCCATAGAAATAATCCTACTAGGGAAGAACTGGCTCATTAAGGGAGAGGTAGCACCTCAGAAACAAAAAGACAGACAGATGTTTCCTTGTCTAAATGACCTTATTACCTTGGGAGAGTTTGATACCAATCAAGAGGAGCTGAAATATCAGGGGAAAGAAAAAAAAAGGAAATGTTATTTAAAGCTGTTAAGGAACAAGGTACAAAGTAATCTATTTCATGAGAAATATGTAGATGTATTCTGAATATTATTCTAGAAAAGAAAAAACCTCCACATTTTTTCAAAAAGAAAATTCTTCTCCTATAAATTCATCATGAAAGTTCAGTAACTAAATTAATGTCATGACAAGGGCTTCAGGTGTCAGAATTTCCTGCAAAGGAAATTATTTTAGCCTCAACCCAGAAATCAGAGGTTATAATGGGAGACCGTGCAGGCCTGATGATTAAAAGAGGATTCAGATAAAACTGTTTCTGAACCCTAATGCAAATTTTCTAATGAAATGACAAATCTATCTTTCCTTTAGAAAGTGTTTCTGACAAAGTTCCATATTTGAGGTTAATGACATGTCTACCCGTTTGGAGTCTTCAAAAAATGAAAAGTTGGCTGAGGACATGATGTATGAAAAAAGGAAGCAAGAAGTAAAACAATTATAAATATTTGCTACTATATTGGCAAAACTGCTAAATAATAACATTTAAATGAAAGAAATCCTCTGTACGTAGTTATATCCTGTCCATGTCAAGCTCAAGTCAGTGGAAGAATTACCTCAAATTTTAGAGGACATTAGAAAAATGAAGAGAGATTTTGCTTTCAGTGTAATTATATGATCGTGGTGGATATGCAGTGTATAGTATTCCAATATAGTAAAGAACCACTCTAGGAACTCCAATCTGTCATTTAGATGGCAAGTAGCATTTTTGGAATACCTTCATGTTGAGACTACAGAGAAAAATAGTTTCAAAACTGCAGGGAAATTAATCACATGTTCATTACAATCTCTTTCCTACAAGGAAGTGTCCTAATTCCTGTAAGGAAGCAATGTGATAAAGCAAGCTTTTAATGGTCCTTAGAAGAATTACCAGCTAATAAAACTGTACCAATGGCTGTAACTACTTCTGCCTGCTTTCCTAAATATACTTATGATAGGAAAGGTAGCCTTATGGCATATCATCATTATCTTTTTTTCACATCCAGTACTTACTGAGTGGAACAAAATAAGTGATTAACATTTTTAGTAAACTCTTTTCTCTTGATCTGTAGAGGAGTTTCACAGAAACAAGTGCTTTTACCGTTACTTGCAGCAAAAGGTGACTTTTTGTAAATATGCTAAGGAATAGTTAATGTACAAAAGATTTTACCAGACAGTTTGAGACTGTTTCTCCAAAGACTGTGAGGAACATAGATTTGAACTTAGTGATTCATAGCACAGAAGCATGGGGAAAATTGGAAAAAAGGGGTAAAAGCTTTTGTGAGAGGCTTCTGAAAGGTTACTCCTCATGTTATAAATGCTATTCTGCTGCTCTATCATACACATTTTTAAAGTAGGTATTAATCCTAAAATATCATTTGAGTGTTAGAGTGTCAGGCAGTATTTTTCTTTCCTCTATTCTTATCTAGTAAGTCTGGGTCTGCTAAATGTCAAATCCTGTTGAGTCCAGTAGGTATTTATAGATGAGTATCCAAATCAGTGGAATAATTTCCTTTTTCCTTGCCTGTCAAAGAAATTTGGATAGTGGAAATACATAATCTGAAACAATTTTCATGGCATTTTTATGCCATACTTTCTAAAATCCTGCAAAAGAGCCATTTCCACCTGTGGCTCAGTTTCCCTGTTCTCCATGTTTGTCACACTATATCAGCTGTTCTAATTATGCTATTACCTCTGCCTAAAACCATTGGCTCACATATCCCCAAACCGTCATGATTTCCACACTACTTCTACCATTCTTTGGTTATACGTATTTAGTGGCTTTAAACAAAATATCACTGTCTTCTTTCTCCACTTTCTCTCCAAAAATAATAGAAAGAAATATAGTGAAAACTTTATAATACAATTGTTTCCTTGGATAGAATGAGGTTTGTCTGATGCATTAATATGCCCTATATTTCCAAGGTTATTTTCATATCTAGCCCATTCTTGTTTATTTTAGGAATATTCTACATGTCAGTCTTCCCTTACATGTTCAAGTTCTGCCGATTTTTCAGACTTGCTTTATCTGCAGGTTGTCTGTTATGTCAACCTACAAAACAACATGTATACAATACTGTTTTATATATAGTAATGCATTTTACAAATATGCTGGCTGTACAATAAAATAATTGTATGTGACAGCTTTCAACTGGTATTGAAAACAGAAAATGCAAATGTTTTTATTATATTTCTGTTGAAGATGTGATGAGTGCATACAAGCTGCATTCTGTTTTTAAATCTCTTGACAGCAAGTCGGTTCTTATCTTTTATAAGTGAATATATGTAAGAATTGTAATCAGGCAGATTGAAATTGCAGAACTGTGAAGTTACAGCCTGAGAATCCCTCCAGTTCCTGCCTAATTCCCACAACAAGAGGGACCATACAGATTCCTGGGGACATGATCACAGGCATGGTTTTTTTCAGGAAGCTTCAAATAAGAATAACAGCTTTCTGTTGGCTAGTTTGCAGACAAAATGCAACTGAGATTTGCAACTACATTAAGATTTGAGTGTACAAAACTGCAAGAATTAGTCTAGCAAGAAAAACAGTCTCCATTTTTTTTTTTTTAATTTAGAAAAAGATAGGCAAAATGTAAGCACAAATGTTGCCCTTGTCTTTGCATTCCTAGTGGAGGAAACAATAAAATTTTGTATTTAGAAAATGCAATGTTAGTGCAGATGCATGGTGTTTAGCTAATTGTAGATGCCTTGTGAGGTGGTGTAATTTCCCAAATCAATACCTATTATATATTTTTACTCACACTAATGACAAGTTCAAGAGAGCTACAAGATGTTTTTAGAAAAAAAGTGAAGTGGGAGAGTGAGTATAGAATATGATTTTTTTTTGCCAGTGGGTAGCTTACTCAATCTCAGCTGGAGAGAACAATGCAAGAATGCAATTCCAAATGCTTTTTTTTTCTGGATTTTCTTTTTTTTCTCTATCCTTAGCTGGATGTCTGGTAATGCAAATTCAGCTACTACTTCCTGTACTTGCATCATTAAAAAGAGGATGTTCAGTGATTAAAAATGTTTGAAGCAGACAGTAGAAGAGGAGTGAAAAGTAATTTGACACTGGTACTGATTAATGCAGACTTTTATGTTACTATTGAAAATAACATTTGTTGTTGATCACCCACAGACACAAGCTTTCAGCTTATTTTCTCTGTCTCTATTTTTCTTACTGTTTGTGTATCTTAGATTTTTTTATTGTGTGTTAAAAATATATATATTTTTTTTTTTAATTTCTTTGATTCATGAGGCAAAGAATGTGTTAATGTAAATGCTATCTTGTTTTAGATAAAGATGGATTTGCAACTACTAATTCTCTGTAAGGAATATAATAGCCATTGTATTTTGTTGCTCATGATCTTTCTGAGGAAAAAATTATTAAAGTATTGAGATTTTATGAAAAATTATGCTGCAGTATGGTGTGGTTATGCTTTAGGGTTTATTTATAAAGGCTCCAATTGATATACTTTGTTTTGCATACATTCCTTATCAAATCCTGTGGAATCTGCAATGCACAGATAAAGCTGCAACTACTCTTGGGAAGAAAAACCTAGACAATGACTTAGCAGCCAAACCTATAGTTAGTCATATATCTTTTTAAACTTTCATTATTCTAACCCCCAAAATGCCATAAACCTGATGCCATTTAAAGTATGATGATGATTTTGGAATAGTTTGAGAACCTCAAGCTTTGGTAAAGGTAGTATAAATTGCTGTCTCCAGTTTCCTTCGACATTCATTAGCATAATTTTTATACATAGTTTTATCACTTAACCATTTTCAATTATTAAGCATTCAAAAACCAAATACAATTAAAGTGAAACCTTACCTTTGGGAAAAAATATGTTGGATTATTTTTCACTGCACATGAGTGAAGATTCATGTGCTTGTAGATAGGACAGATGAGGATCTGTCATGGGCAAAACAGAAGTTTTTTTTGGGGGGAAAACAAGAACAATAGTATATAAATATTGCAAAAACTAGCAACACAATAAATTTGTGATATATTCATGGAAATTAACACATAATCCCTTTCAAAGAAAAAATGACTAGTCTTTATCTTGGTAGACAGAAGCACTGATTACTTAATTTCTTTTTTTTTTCCCTGTGCAATCACATAAGCATTGTGACAATAACAATGAAATCTGCAGACAATAGCTGCAAAATTTGCTAGATAATGAGCTTATCTGTAGATATGCTGCAGGTGACATCAAGGTCTGCTTTAGCAGAGTTGCATGCAGTGATTCTGAACTTAGCCAAAACCAACTCTTTTAAAGAATGATATTTGCTAACAAGTAAGCTAGAAGGCTGGGACATGTCCATGAGTGTTAGCGTCTTGTCATCTACAGTGTCAAACCTATAGTCTGGTCTCTTGCAATGATGCCAGGCAGTGCATACCTGTTAGCATGGGCGAAGGACTATTTTCAGTGAACAGTGAGTGAGGCCACACTGGTTTAGAGCTAAGGAAGTTTAACTTTATGGGGACAAGCTATTATGTAGTGCCAGCTATCTGCTGTGATGGAGAATGTTCCTTGACTATTTTATATACTAGCATAGATGTAACTTTAGAGTTCAGTCTCTAATAATTATTGTGAAATCATGCCATCTGGCAGAATTTGAGAGAAAAAAAAAATCTGTCATTTGACAGATCCTAAACAGATGAATCACCAAAGGCTTTACCCTTATTTTGAATTTTCACTGTCTGCACTGGACAAACCTGTATGAGCAAATTTTAAAAGTGTTACGAACAAGAACCATACACCAGAAAACTGCTGTACTGGCTAGCTCTGGTTTTCAACAATAATCTGATCTTCAAAGGCGTGCCTTCAAAAAAGGGACCTAAGGAAATTAAATTACAAAAGTACTACATTTTCAATTTATTTCTATTTGTAAAGTAAGAAGACACTGGCTAATTCGTACTTATCTACATTGGATTTTGCCAGAAGTCCTAAGCTTATCCTGTTCCTCACAGAAGTTTTCACTGAGAAACCTGAATACAAACCACCTTAGAGCCCCAAATTTTTGTATCTGCATCAAGGTAGTGCACATCTTTTTTTTTCAAAAGGACTTCAATAGTGCAGAATCAGTTTAACAGTAGCCATAGCTATGCGGTTTCTAGCTTAAAGATAGCTCTGATTCAACTGGGCGATGTGCAGGCAATTCTCTCTTGCATCTATTTGCAAAACACAGCCTGCTAAGCTATCCATATAATAGCATTTATAATAGTAGTTGAAAGCAAAACTTTGGATAGTTAAGGACATCATACATCTTATGCTGTCTATAAATAAAAAGTACAAACTTAATCACAAGAATATAAATGAAATGGATTATTAAGGAGTGAAGAAGGTCTTTTAATTCAAGTTGAACTCCACAGCTATTCGTTCCAAGATCTTTTAAGAGATGAGTTTATGAATCTGTTGGGTTTTTTTTCCTGAATAAAATTTTGGAGGTGCAATTAATACTCCATAAGTTTGAAGCATCATTCTTTCTGGAAGGTTTTCCTTTTGGTTTGAGTCTGTAACAACGAATCCTCCTGTTAAATGCAAAAATGTTGTCATTTCTAGAATAAGTAACAAATCTCAGGAATCTTAGTCAGACTCAGCTGAAAACATGATGATTGTATGATTGTGTTTGTATGTGAAAAACCTTTAAAACTGCTCTATTTTTTTTTTTTATCTGTGGGTTTAGGAAGGAAGGTTTGTCTTCCCTTGCCTTGCTTTGCCTTGACTTTCAGGCACAATTGGAAAATGAATCATTAGGGTAAAAACTTTTGTTTTGCTTTGTGCTTGTTTTAAAATTACCAGAAATGAATACTTTCATTTGTTAATATAGATTAAATATAATATAAATTAATATATATAAAATATATATATTAATTATATTATATATATAATATATAACATATAATATAAAATTAATATAGATTAAAAAAAAAAAACAAAGAAAACTTCCCGACTTGAAGAAGCCCAGCTGTCTGATATTTCTATTCTAACATTCTGATTAAACTACAAGAACAGTTTGGGTAAAATTTGGCCAGTCCTCATAGGAAAGGTGCTTCAGCCCTCTTATCATCTTCGTGGCCCTCCTCTGGACCTTCTCCAGCTGGTCCATGTCCTTCTTGTGCTGGGGACTCCAGAACTGGACGCAATACTCCAGGTGGGGTCTCACCAGGGCAGAGTAGAGGGGCAGAATCACCTCTCTCAACCTGCTGGCCATGCTCCTCTTGATGCAGCCCATGATGTGGTTGGCCTTCTGGGCTGCAAGGGCGCATTGCCTGCTCATGTTGAGCTTCTCGTCCACCAGCACTCCCAAGTCCTTCTCCTCAGGGCTGCTCTCCATCCATTCTGTACCCAGCCTGTATTTGTGCCTGGGATTGCCATGACCCAGGTGCAGGACCTTGCACTTGGCTTGGTTGAACTTCATGAGGTTCTTATGGGCCCACCTCTCCAGCCTGTCGAGGTCCCTCTGGATGGCATCCCTCCCTTCCAGCGTGTCGACGGCTCCACACAGCTTGGTGTCGTCGGCAAACTTGCTGAGCGTGCACTCTATCCCACTGTCCATGTCGCCGACAAAGATGTTGAACAGGGCCGGGCCCAACACGAACCCCTGAGGGACACCACTTGTGACCAGTCTCCACTTGGACATCAAGCCATTGACCACCACTCTCTGAATGCAGCCATCCAGCCAACTCCTTATCCACCGAGTGGTCCGTCCATCAAACCCATGCCTCTCCAGTTTAGAGAGAAGGATGTCGTGCGGGACAGTGCCAAAAGCTTTGCACAAGTCCAGGTAGATGATATCCGTTGCTCGTCCCTTGTCCACCGATGCTGTCACCCCGTCATAGAAGGCCACCAAATTGGTCAGGCACGATCTGCCCTTGGTGAAGCCATGTTGGCTGTCACCAACCACCTCCTTGCTCTCCATGTGCCTTAGCATGGTTTCCAGGAGAATCTGCTCCATGACCTTGCCAGGCACAGAGGTGAGGCTGACCAGCCTGTAGTTGTCTGGGTCCTCCTTGTTCCCCTTTTAAAAAATGGGGGTTGTGTTCCCTCTCTTCCAGTCATCGGGGACCTCACCAGACCGCCACGACTTCTCAAATACAATGGCCAGTGGCTTGGCAACTTCATCTGCCAGTCTCCTGAGGACCTGCGGATGGATCTCATGAGGTCCCATGGACTCTTGCACCTTCAAGTTTCTCAGATGTTCCCGAACCTGCTCTTCCAGTACAGTGGGCGGTTCTTCATCCTCACAGTCCCTGCTTGTGCCTTCCACAGCTTGGGTGGTAAGACAAGAGCCCTTATCGATGAAAACTGAGGCAAAAAAGTAATTGAGTACCTCAGCCTTCTCCATGTCCCGGGTAACCAGGACACCGGTTTCCTTCCAGAGGGGGCCTACATTCTCCTTGGACATTCTTTTGTCCCCTACATACCTATAGAAGCTTTTCTTGTTGCTTTTTTTATATCCCTGGCCAGATTCAATTCCATCAGGGCTTTAGCCTTCCTCACCTGATCCCTGGCCAGTCGCACAGCCTCTTTGTAGTCCTCCCAGGCTACCTGTTCCTGCTTCTACCCTCTATAGGCTTTCCTCTTCACTTACAGTTGGTCCAGGAGCTCCTTGCTCATCCACGCAGGCCTCCTGGCCTTTTTGCCCGACTTGTTCTTCATCGGGATGCACCTCTGCTGAGCTTGGAGGAGGTGCTCCTTAAATGTGGACCTCTCTTTTATGATTTGTTGACTACATGAAATAGTTTAAAATGTGTCTGTTACTTTTACAGAATTCTATCTGTGCTGGACACGCATTACCATACTCTGCTCCCTTTTATACACTCTGTGAAGATTACTCTTCTGTAAGTAAAAATAAATTTTCTGCCTATATCCCCTTTTAGATTTTAATTATAAGTATGCACCTTTTACATACTTAAGTTGTTACTTAGAATCTTTAGTAAATGTCCCAATTTAGTGAAGGAAATGAGTAAAAAATACATTGTGAATGTCTTTACTACTATGGAAGGTTTTGGGGGGTTTAAAAAACCTGTTAAATTTCTGGCCTCTACATCAAACAAGCAAGAACAACAACTGTGAACATTTGGTTCAATAATGTTTCATACCGGCCATTGGGAGTTTCAGCTTATTGAATAACTTTATGGAATAGATATGTTTCTCATCTTTAGCAGAGCTGTAGAAATATCTCTCATAACAATTCCATTGCAACTTTCCCTCAGCTGAACATCAGAGCTTTTCAGGCTTCTGGACTAGATTGTTTGTGTTGTTAGACAGAGCTCAAAAACATTGGCTCGTGTTTGTTTGACAGACTATCACTTACAGTGCAATGAAAGAAGGCATCTTCCTGTCAGCATTATCTGCCCACGGTTCTTCACTTTCATTACATTCTGCTGCATGCTGATTGTCACCATGGTGTTGCCTTAACTAAGAAATGAAATGTAGGGATGAACAGGAAAAAAGCTGGCTATCTGTCTGCTCACATACCTCTGTTTTATTACCAGTATGTTGTATATCACCAAGTGCCTGATGACATTAAATCAGGGATAGCAATTAATGAAGAGAAAGCCAGAATTCTTAGAATACCTCTGCTAGCTTTGTCTGCTTGTTCTGCCCTGCTCAAAACACACAGCAAATCTGAGCTTGGAGGGTAGCAAAAAGTAATTTCCCCCCCTGCCCCCACTCAATTATAAATGCTCAGTTGCTGAATATTTAATGCTATGATTAACACTGTGATGATTTGTGCCACATTTTTATTTGTCCCTTTCATCGTGAAGGATCCCAAAATGCTTTCCATATCTCTGATTACACAAAAACTACAGAAAGGTTTCTTAATCCAACAAAGGGGAACAAAATGACTGCTTTAACAGCATAGCACATCTCATTGTTATTAATGATAATAATCATTCTTGGCACTAGCTGTAAGTTCCACCCTTTTTATGAGGCTTTCAGAAAGCAATTTATAATCGGGTGTTGGAAGTCTTCACATACAGCGGTTCCACAATACGGATAATCTTGTATCTACGGTAAAGGAAAGTGGAGGCGCGCACATTAACCGAGTTATCCGAGTCAACAATGCAGTTATAATTGGAGATGTGAGGAGCTTTGAAAGGTTCACGTATTCTCACCTCAATGTCCTATTTTAGCTGCTATGACATATTTTTGAACTAAGTGTCAAGAGAAGATAAGATGTGAAAGAATCTAAGGAAGAAAATCCAATTCCACTCTATTTGGATAATTAGTTTTTTCTAGAATGAAAAAGCTCTGCATTGGTTCTGAGACATGAATACTGAAAAAAAAAAAAAAAGAGAAATGAGGCGGGATATGAAATTTACAGAAATTCTGGAAAAATAGCAGTTAATTTTCAGGTTTACAGAGTAGAGAATTGCTATGTTTACAGTAAAACATTTAGTCATTAGGATAAATCTGATGCATGTTGCACACACCAGGGTCCTCAGGAGGAAAACATCAACCTAGGAACAACAAGAAGTTTAATTGCCTGAGATGTGGACTTGGGAGCAGTCAGCTGATGCACTCTGTGTGGTGGTGGAAATATCCACATGCTTTATAACAACCAACATCAGACAATTTTACCGATGACATAGAAAGTGTTAGTTTTAACTTCTGTGTACCCTGCAAAGATTCATATCTGCCCTGTCTACCCGTTACCCCGTCATCTCCTTAACAAGTAGACAACAGACTGCTTTTGATGTCCTGGGATGGGAATCACAGTGGAGAGACACATTTCATTTCCTGCCTTCTCCCTGTCAGACCACCATAAAGGCAAAAGAATACATGAGTCTTGGGACTGGCAAGGTAGGGACGTCTGGTGTTATAGACAGAGTGAATGAGAGAAAATAAATTATGAAATCTGTCCCCTGGTGCTTCTCTTTGTGTGTGCTTTCCTGTCCAGCAACTTTCATTCCTCCAGATACTCTGCCTCCTTCCAGTTTTCCTCATAATCTTGTAATTCTTGTATTCTTGGTTTCATAGTGGCAGAGTTTCTACCAGCCAGGTAGGGAGAAGAGACTGCTGCCTCCAGGCAAGACATGTAACATCACGGATGTCAGCTCTTATACTTGCTCCAGTTTGCATGTTGGGCATCTACTAGTTACTATTTCATGTCCTACTCTAGGATCCTCTGCTTGGCTGTCACCTTTTTGGGATATCAGAATCTGTCTCTTACAGAAGAAATCTTATAACTTAAGGGAGCATGTTTCCATGTGTTACAAATCATCCAGATCCATTTGTCTCTCCCTCTAAGTGAATATTTAAACTGTGCCTCTTCCTCCTTCTCCCTCACACCTTTTTTTTTGATTACCTTTGCTGATTGTGTAGTTTCAAATGCAACAAGCGTTCTCTGTAAGAACTGGATTTAGCAAACAGAAATGGATGCATCCAGCATCTTTTCTTCTCTTCTGCCATACATCATAATAATTCCAAAGAAGATATTAATCTCACAAGATCTTAGTTATGAAATTGCTTTAGTTGCTTCTGCAGATAGACTTTTTTTTTTCACTCCACTGCAGTCTTTGTATAACCCCGTTCATTTAGCCATCTGTTCTGAAGACAAAAACTCCTGAAAGATCACTCATGTAATTAATGTAGCTGTATAATTGAAGAATCACCCTGTCCTTCCCTCCTCTCAGTTTTGTGATTTTAAAACAAATATTGTGAATATTTTAAAGCAACTTGTTTTTAATATTTGTCTTAATTTTAGAAGCTACCAATCTTTCTATGCAGATTGTATCATATTGTACTAGATACAAAGAGCCTATTACTCTGACAGCAGTAAAGATATTCTTAGTTTCTTTAGTATCCTTTCCATTCTGCAGACTATGATCAGACACAGAATGTGAGCCTTTCTGAAACAGGCGTGAAGTAAAAAGCTTGTTAAATAGGTCATCTTTATTTAATATTCATTAATGCTTTATTAATGGCTTTGTAACTTAATTATATTTATTTATAGAAATTTCCCATTGTAAGGCAGTTTGGCTACAGCATGGTTCCCACAAAAGTAGTGTGTTTAAATATTTACATACATACAAAAATTATATGAAAAAAACCCAGACAGTTTTTATGTAACTGACCATAACAGAAAAACAGCAAAGTCCTTACCTTCTATTCCCTTCCTGTTAAAGAAAAATAAAGTCACCATAAACTACACATTAAGCATTGAGACTAATCTGTATGGCCAAAGAATCAGATATGAGAATGAAGATGAATGTAATAATTGTCAGTGCATTCATGTGTTTGTGCTGGGGATCTGAAAGATTATAAGTGAGGTTCTATTTCATGCAGCTTGCCATGAAAAGACACCTGAGCCACCTATCTTTGTGAAAGACTTTTGATTACCAAAGAGCCCTACAAGATCAAAAATCCTTAACTATTAGTACCGATCTCAGGATACATAAGAGAAATGAAAGTTTGAGAAATAAATTTGGGTTTGAGTACAAAAGCTTTGTAGTTCCTTACCTGTTAAATTGGTTTGTATCAAGCACGAGCAGGCAACTATATTTTATACAACATCAAAAGGACTGAGGTATCATGTGGGAATAGGGTAACATTTTTTTGTTGTTGTTGTTTAAATGAAATAATAATTAATTCATTATATTTCGTGATTATGTTAACAAATTTTAAACAACTGCCCAAATCCTTTTTGTAATGACATGTTTAAATCAGCTGGGTATAAAACTCTATTACAAATAGACGTCATTCTCTTAGTGAAAGGCCACAGGTCGTCCCCAGGGTATTGCTTGCTCTTATAAATGCAGTAGTAGCTCTAAGTTATACTGCTGCTCTGATACCTTGCCATGAATTTTCTTATGAATATTTAGTAGATATAGTACAGCCCTATTGTGAAAGGAGAAAAGTAAGAGATAATATGAATAAAAATCAGGGGTGTATCAGACTTAAAACACCTATATGCAGTGCTCTTCTCAGTTATGAAGAAAGTCCTTTAATTGCATAGTGGGACATTCTTCAAATCTCTCAAATCTCTCAAATAATGCAAATTAGAGTGGAGTTAGCAGTGATCACTATTGCACTGCAAATATTCTTGATTTTCAAGAATGTGTGGGTTTGATCTTCGCTTAAATCTTGCCTTGTTTACGGTGGCTTTCTAGGACAAAAAGTGGAATGCAGAGCGGGATGATGCTTTGCCCATCCTGCCTCTGGCACCTAGGCTGAAATGCTGCCTGACTGCTCAGGGGCTGACCAGGAGAAGAGGACTTCAGCTGTCTGGTCAAAAATATTCCTTTAAAACCAGAGAAAAATAGTCAGATCTGGTGTGTAGGAAGAGCACCAAAAAGCATGTGGCTAGATGCTGCTTATCACATTCCTTAAAGTTTTTTTTTTTTATTGAGACTAGAATAGTTGACATCTCTGAATACACTTTCTTCTATATCTGAGGGCTAGTGGGAAAAAAACCACCCCACATCTGTTAATAGTAATATTTTTTTGTTACTTATTTAACAACCATTTTCTTCTTTAGTGAAAATAAATACTTTTAACATTCGAGAGGTCTTTAGTAAAAACACAAACTCACTTTTTTGGAAAGTTTTGGGATACACTGATGTTCTATGCAAGCTATAGAGTTAGAAATTAGTAAGTATTTTCTCGGTGTGATATTGTTTTGTCTGAGTACATCTGCAAGAGCAGTCCACTGTAAGGGAAGGAGAGTGAAGTCTTTATTTGCACAGTGTCATTTGTAAATTGGTAAAGAAGAAACAGGTTCATGGGGTAGGAGGAGGAAAGAGTGAGGAGAGAATGTTTATCATAAGCAATGGAGAATATGCTTGAGGAGATTATAAATGAGCAGTGCTTATGCATATTACAGGCCCATGTGGCTATCTATGTACTTGCTACAGTGTGCTGTTGTAAAGCATGCACATATACTGTCTCATGGTTTGTCCTTTCTTACGAGAAATGAACTTTTTGCCTGTGTCGATTTTAATTGCTCAGGGAAAAGATGAGCCAGTGCCCAGATCTTGTCTAGAAGAAGGTGCTCTCTGATCTTGTTCATAGTCTGAAAAGCACACAGTCCTGTATGAAGATATCTTAGTGAGCCTTGGGAATTTGCCATCTTGAGGTTAAGCCTTTAAACTGTTTTTATATGCAGACTCTCCAGGAGCTTATAGCCAAACTGAGGAGCCAGTGATGGTCTGTATTGTCTGGCCAGGAATATAAAACCCCTGTCTGTAGCACAGATTACAGTGCAGGTTGGTGTGTACTTGTCACTGACATTCCTATCTGATAGTGGTCTGGCCTGAGACTGAAAAATTATTCTTGTTGCAGCCAGTCTCAGTCTCCATAAAGTGACCTTCTAATCCTAGGAGCCTACATTCTACCACTGTAGCAGTTCTTCCTGTGTACATAATTACAAACTCCTAGGAAAATTGTTTTATAGAAATATGGACAGCCTTTCAGCTCCACACAGAGTTCTGTTCAGAGGAAGTGTATGTAGACTCTCTCTGCCAATGCCTCTGATGCTTTCTCTTTGCAGACAGAGTATACGATTAGTGACTAGTCAATCACTTTTCATGTTAGTGTTTTGATCAGCCAACACTGTAGTTCTTAGTCCGTAAATGACAGTTTGCTTGCAGGAAGGATGGTGTGGCTCCAGAAGCAATGCCAGTCTCGTAAATAGTGAAATGAGAAAGTCATGTGCTGTTGTTGAAGACCTGAGACAGTTACTGGTACAGACAACCAGATGTTATCTTCCTTAAATTAAATGTCTATATGTTTGTATAATTCTATTAGAGAAAACTGAAGAGGGTGAATATTCTATGAAAGATGGTTATGCACACAACTTACATGAGGCAAGGAAAAGGCCTACAACATGGCTCTACCTCGCTCAAACTGAGGAAATCCAATTCTAACTCAAGTACAGCTACCAAGAGCAATATGGACATAACATAGCCGTATAAAGTAGTTTCAGCTTTAGCTTTGCGCAGTTGCGTGGCTTATTGTTAAAATGGATTTATGTGTATCTTTTGAGTGTGTGACTAATCTGCTGTATGTGTCTGGTAACCTGATGTAGGTGACTCTACTTGAGCGTGGGGGTTGGATCAGATGCCCTCCAGAAGTCCCTTCCAACCTCAGCCATTCTATGATTCTGTGACTAACATATATTAACAACAAGTCATTGTTCTCCAGAGAATGAACTATCCATGACCCTAAAACAAAAATGTAGCATACAGGAAGACAGAGAAGGAATGATAGTAGGGGATTTAAAAGGTGATACCCAAGACCAAGAGTCTTTAAACAAACTCACTAGTGGTCAGTTACTAGTGCTTAAAGGCATGCAACCTTGGGAACTGGGTAAAATCAATTTATGCAAAATCAAAGAGAGCAAAGCAGGGAAGGCTGGCTTGTACTGCTGGGTCAGGATGACTGGGAACAAAACAAATGGCCTGGGCCAGCCCATGGGCTGATTCTTGTAATCTGAGGTATAAAACCTGTCATTACTTTAATTCTGAGAAGTGTGGGTACTCACTGCTGAAACTGGTTGCTAAATTTGTGTATGCAAGTGTTGCTGTTATTTGTATATATGCTATGTCGCTTCTGCTACTTTGAGTAAGTTATCAGGTAAAGGTATGGTACTAAATGTACATGTACCAATGTGTGTTTGTATGTATTATTCTTTTGAATTGTTTGTGAATAAACAAAAAAAAAATAGTCATTTGTAATTGAAAGGCATTACATGGGTTGTGATATTCTTTCTCTCCTCCCTCTCCATTTCTGCCCGGCCAGTTGTTGGCAACAATAATCAGTGAATACATAAAACATACAAGAAAGAAAAACAAGGCAAAACAAAACAAAGAGTAAAGCCACTGAGTGAAATTCCCTTAAGACCTTTCTCTGGGAGAAGATTTGGCAGAAATGAAAGATGTCTTTACTTTTGTGCTTGTGGAAAAAAACCCCACTGTTTTCTTTTATACTGCTCTCCAACCCCTCCAATTTTCATTGGGCCCATGGAAATAGCCCTAACGGACAGATGTTCCTACTGAAGTTGTAATAAATCATTAGAAAAACCATGACTAAACCAGCAGCACCATCATTCTGTGTCCTTTGATGTATTTGTTAGACACTGCCATAGAAATTTAAATCGAATACAGCCTCTACCACCAAACCAGTAAGTTGTGAAAGAAACTTTCATTCTTTTCCAGAACCAGAAGCAGTTATCCACAGCTCAAAGCATTTCAGAAAGCATAATGAGAGAATGATATTAACCAGTCAATTGGACTAATCTGAGTGACAATCAGTACTCCAAGCAAGGAGGCCTTATTATAGTTACAGTTATTACACTGTGGCGGTTACAAGGTTACTTAGAAAGCTGAACTCAATCTATCAGCATATTAGAGACTGAAATGCCAAATCATCAAACTGGAAGTCTTAATATACCATTTAGAAATGGTGAGATGAGGAAGATGTCTTTGTGAAGACTTAGAGGGTATAGGATCTCCTTGACATAATTCTTCTGCATACTCTGAACCAGTCATTAATCTGAATGATATATGGGAAGCTTCCCTGCTTTTTCATTTTTCTTGGAATTTCCAAGAGACATTTCCAAACATAAGGGACTGGAAGAAGCACTAGACAGAAATTTGGTATTGAGAGGAAAATGCTGGTGTGAAATGCTCTTTTTGTTGTCCGGAGTGAACTGACATTTCTCATTGCCATACCCATGGAAGCTGAGGAACGCATGCTTCAAGTATAACAAAATCAAAGTTCTTGACTAGAAAGAGCTATTTTCCTTCCAATTCAACAGAGACAGACTGAAGAAAAACCTGAAAGAAAAGTTCTGCATCAGGACAAAACAGGATAAAAATGAGTACATGACCTAGTAGAGAAAGATATTTCTTTGTTTGGATGATTCTTCTACACGTAGATGTCTGCTTTTACCAGAGAACTAAATCTATCAGCTAAATAAATAAAATAAATAGAAACCTGATGCAGGCGTGACCTGATGACTAGGCTTAGAGGTTGGCTGGCTTTGTGAGCTGCTATTGGATGAGCTTCCTCACCTTCCTTCCAGAAATCATTGATTTTCATCTCAACCAAGTTGTTAAAAATGCTAACATAGACATCAGATGGCAACGGAGAACAAATGTATAGCCAATAAATCTAGTCTCTAGTGGATATTTAGGTGTAGCAGCCTAGGAGTATTTCTATGCCATATTTCACAAGCAGATGTGAATGTATTCTAGCTGTAGTCCAAGCCAATTTGTTGCAAACCCACTCCAACTCCAAAGATATATTGCAGCAGTTATGTGACATGCTATTCAAGGTGATAAATTCAGATCAGATTAGTAAAAGTACCATTTGACTCATGAATAATGTGCTGTACATCAGCTTATTATGCCACTTTGATGAGAATCATAGAATAATAGAATGGTTTGGGTTGGAAGGGACCTTCAAAGGTCATCTAGTCCAACCCCCTGCAAGGAGCAGGGACATCTCCAACAAGATCAGGTTGCTCAAAGCCTCATCCAACCTGGCCTTGAAAATTTCCAGGGATGGGGCATCCACCACCTTTCTGGGCAACCTGTGCCAGCGTTCAAGGGTACCTCAGTCTCTTTTATGACAGTTTGTTAGTACAAAACAATTAAACGAGGGTATTCTAACTGTGAGATTTACATTGATTATCTCCTCAAATAATTCAGAATTTCTTTAAAAACTTGGCTTCTCTAACTCTGTTTTAAAACAATGTGTCTCTCTGACTTTCCTGTCTGGTCATCGTTCCTGCTTTCTTTTCTGCTCCAACAGCTTCCACTCCTGTTCCTCTCCTGTTCTGTTGCCTCTAGGCTTAGCAGTTCCTTCCCTCGCTTTAGGATATAATCTCCAGCTCAGATTGCTTTCGCAGAGTACATAAGATGAACATCCATCAGTCCAGTACTAACGCAAAAAAAAAAAAAGGATGAATCTATGTAACTGTGGAAGTCTTTTTACATTCCGTACAAGTATATGTAGTATGAATCTTGTACACGTTTTATATAATTAAATTTAATTTTATATAGTTATAGAAAAGATTATGTATTTATATATTTAAATATTGATACATTTTTAGCATTTTTTTCCTTGGTAATAGATACTCTCAGTATTGTTTATGGGCTACCTTTCACTAACAGATAGTTCAGATGTATCAAATTCTATCCAAATAGGGGACTTTTTAAGAACCACAACAGTAATATAAATATGAAAAAAATTCTCTGGCTTCATTGATGTTTTATTTGAGCACAATAATTCCAATTTTCATATTTAAACATGTCTACAACATTCTAAAATACTATTCATACCTCTAATATTTGTTTAAAAGTGTATTTTTAGTCACTCAGTGCAGGAGAAAAGAGAATTTTTTGTCCTCACTGAAGAAAAGGTGCTCCTTTAATTTTTGATTCATTAGTGAAGAATTCAGATAATGTTATAGCCTTATAGTTCACAGAAAGTTTTCTTTTTAAAAGGTTCAGCTCAATTTTCATTTTCATTTAGCTCTTCTGTAATGAAGTGTTTCTTACTAAAATGTTTACCATTGATGCATAGATAAATCATAAATAGGAATTCTAATTCCTTGCTAGTTATTCATATGACTTCCATTACAGCCATGCTGCAGGCAGTGATGCACTTCAAGGATTGTGCTGATGCTGTTGTTATAGAGCAGAAGAACAAAGTTTAAATGGTCTGTAAATGTCAGCAGAATCCTGATAGTAAATTATGACCTTGCTATTGACTCCTGAGTACCTTTAGCTACATTTTATGTATTTCACATAATGAAAGTGTAATGCTCTTCAGATGACATAAACAAAAGGGTAGCACAACTGACTAAATTCATGAACCAGAAGAGAACATTAGATATTTTTCAAGAGTTCTGTGAAGTTATTTATAGAAGTTAAAGTCATCCTTAGGAAAGCAATAATATCCAGAGAATAGTATTGCAAGTAATACTGGTGTCTGTATTCTTAGGGGAATTAATTTTTTTTTTGTTGTTGTTGAAGTTCAATACAGCTCTCTGTAGAACTCTGAGATTCAGCACATTAAACTATCTTTATTCTTAAGCATAAAATTGGAATTCTTGGCTTGCTTTTAATTTATATATTGAAGCTTTGTAGCTCTGAGGGGATCCATTAATGTCCACTCCAGTGTCTGTCAGTGGCACATTCCATGACTGAGGAGCCAAGGCAAACTGAATTAAATAATACAGAGTTGATTATGGATAACAGAACCACAAGTTTGTGCCTGACTTATAAGTGACCTTGTAATCCTCTCCTTAGAATTCTTGCCGACATTCTTCCTTTCTGCCACTGTCTTTTACTGTGCTTTAAAATTAGATTAGAAGGACTTTGAGGCAAAGACCATGCTGTCTCTTACATCTCAAGGAAGAGCTTATTTTTTACTGCACTGAAAATGTATCTATTGTGCAGGTAATTTGTTGAGTTCCTATTTTGAAATGTTAAAAGTTCATATCATCCTCATTCACATTCCTTTCATAATCCTAAGTGGGATTCAAGAAAGTTATATGTTGCTCATTTCATTTCATAGTAACTAAAATGCACTCCACTGGCTTCTTCCTTTTCTCAGAATTACCCAATAATACAAGCCTTAGTTTTTCCTTCCAGACTATTTTACCTACTGTTGAAAATGTAGATGTAGTCCCAGCAATATTAATAAATTTTTTTTGTGCCTACAAAATCCCAAATTTTATTTGCTCCTTTGTACAAAGAACACTGCTGTACAAGTGAGCCCAGTAAGACTGGATTATATCATATTTAAGATAAACATCATCCTATGCTGCCACACTTTTGTTTGAACATAAAAGCAGTTATAGCATTCCTCGTAAAAAGTTAGTCTGTTGGGAGAAGAAATGAATCTTTTTCTTTTTTTTTTTTAAGGTGGAAGGAATAAAATGGGTAGAGAACAGTTACAAAGTAAAGAAAAGCTGTTTGAATGTAGGACCAGTTAAGACCATATGCAGGCAGAATAGGAATGAAGCTTTGAAATTCTTACAAAAAGCTTTGAAATTCTTACAAAAAGCTTTGAAGCTTTTGGAATGAGTCCTTGGCAAATGTCAATACTGTAGAACAGAATTTCTTCTGCTTTAAGAACAGTAGAATCATCAGCCACCTTTAGTGTCCTTATCAGAAGTAGCTACAGACTTCTACGGCTAAAAATGGCTTCTGATGAGTACACAGTGCTGTACTGCAGGTTCATTGGGTGATATTTTAGAGGACATATGTATTCTTTACATTCAGATTAGACAGCTCCTCCTAATATGAGGGAAATCTAAGCCATGCCTGAAATTTCTTATATTTGCTGCATTGGAAGCCAGGTAGGAAAAAATAATAAATCAATATCTGTTATTGATTGAAGCACTCAGGAAGGTCAGAGAACTAAAGTGTTGAGAGTTTGACAGATGTGGTCAATAAAAGAGTTAGTTCCCGTTTGACTATGCAAAGGAAACAGAACGTACTCACCAGAAACTCCATCAGATTTTGAAAAATGCCTTACAACTGCTTTTCAGACACTGATTAGCTCTTGGCTTTCACCACCAAAAGCCAGTGAGGAGCTGATGTACTTTGGCTGTAGAAACCTTGCCTGTTAATGAAACAAGGTGGAAGCAGACAACTAGTGAACTCTTCTCAAGGGACTTTTGTACTCTGAGTTCAAGTATCATGCAGGTGAGAATAAGGGCAAGGGCAGAGTAACCCCATCTTTTTAAGACTGAAGACTTCTGACACCCTGAACCAGGTATTCATAGAATCATAGAACAATTTGGGTTGGAACGGACCTTTAAAGGCCGTCTAGTCCAAATCAAATATGCAGATAGCATACAAAGCTGGCTTAAAGGTCCTGTGCCAAGACTTAAAATCATAGAATCATAGAATGGTTTGGGTTGGAACGGACCTTTAAAGGTCATCTAGTCTAACCCCCCCTGCAACAAGCAGGTACATCTTCCACCAGATCAGGTTGCTCAGAGCCTCATCCAACCTGGCCTTGAGTGTTTCCAGGGATGGAGCATCTACCACCTCTCTGGGCAACCTGTTACAGTGTTTCATCACCCTCACTGGAAAAAAAATTCTTCCTTATATATTCTAAATCTATCTCCTATTTTGAGACCATTATCCCTTGTCCTATCACAACAGGCCCTGCTGAAGAGTTTCTCCCTGTCTTTCCTGTAATGCCCCATTTAGGTACTGGAAGACTGCTATCAGGTCTCCTCAGAGCCTTCTCTTCTCCAGGCTGAACAGCCCCAGCTCTCTCAGCCTGTCCTCATAGGAGAGGTGCTTCACCCCTCCGATCATCTTTGTGGCCCTCATCTGGACTCGATCCGACTCTCTCTTCTGCACATGCTTAGGAAACCTGGTGCATCGGACTTGCTGTTCATATCCAGCTGCACTGTTCAGTTCGTTCACAGTAGATCACACCTCTTCCAAGCTGGGACTCCATGGCCTGGGCCTGGATCCTCACTGCTTCTACATCTTTTCACAGTTCCTGGTCCAATACCATGTTCATCTTCCAGACCATGCAAGCCCATTATCCTTTATATGTTTAAGTACCTGCTGAAGACTCAGTTTTACACTGGTTTATCAGAAATTGATCACTTTAAGTTACACAAACATTTTGTTATATAGAGTAATTTTTCCAAATATTTTGATATGGTTCCTGTGCTTTTACATCGCAGGTAACTCTTATCTAAATATAGGTTCTACTAGCAGCACGAAATAAATACTTGTTGAGAGTGGAAACCATTCTTGTTCAAATAGGTGTAAGGAAAAGTGAATTGACTGCGTTCATGATCTCTGGTATTAAATACCCCAGAAACACAAGAGGTTTGAACAGATCATCCCCTATGTTACATATATCTCCAGGAGTTTATGTATAAATACATGTACTCAGACAACTACTGTGGAGCTTTCACACTGATTTGCAGTGGACTGCTTAGAGACAAGTAGTATGACTGAGCTCAAGAATCTGAAAACACAGTCTGCTGTAAGAGAAGACAATTATCTTCTGCTTTATGTCCATTGAAGGGGAAAGACATAAAATAGTCATAGAATAATTTAGGTTGGAAGGGATCTCTGGAGGTCATCTAGTCCAACCCCAGGCTGAAAACAGGTCTAATCAGATCAGGTTGCTCAGGGCCATGCCCAGTCGAGTCTTGACCACCTCTAAGGAGCACCTTTCACAATGACTCTGGGCCACTTGTTCCAGTGTTTGATGAACCACATGATCATTTTTTTTTCCTTATATCCAGTTTGAATTCCCCCATTCCAGTTGTATTCAAACAAGACTGCAAAAATTCTGATGTGGACCATCATATTAAAAAATATGTTTCGCAGTTTAGATACTTTATAGCTGATTTTGTCCTAATTTCTGTAAAAATACAAGAGTTTCCATATGACCAAGAGGTTTATTGCCTTTGAATATAAAACAAACTGTACATCAAAACTTTTAATCTAAATGTTTAAATCAAGGCTTTTATGCCTAAAATAGAGCTTGCATGTTCTTGGCTTCAGTCCACGTTCTAACAAGCATGTATTTGCTGATTGAAGAAAAGAAAACTTCCCATATTTTGCCCATCTTTTGAAAAAGCACCATGTTCAAATGAAAAAGGAAAACCCCCAGGGCCTGCCACCTTGTTGTTAGAGTAATACATGGTACATTTGGTACTGATATTTCTACCTAAAATAGAGTAACAATACAATCTGCCCTGGCTATTTCAGCGCATGTTGTCAGGCAGTTTAAAGGGTCTGTTGCTGACAGTCAATCAGAGGAAAATAGTTTTGTTTCGTTTTGGTTTTTTTTTTTTAATTTAATTTAATTTAATTTAATTTTATTTTATTTTATTTTATTTTAATTAAGATTAAATGGAAAGGAACTGTAAAAGCCATATGCCCTTGAAAAAAAAAAAGGAGTTTTGTGAAGAAGTAGTATCTTTGGAATAGTGTACTGAATGTTAGTAATTCTGGGCTACACTGGCACATTTCACCACACTGGTCAGAAAGAAGTTTAAAACCTCATGTGTACTATACAGTTAACTAGAGGCAAGTCCTCCTGCAGGGAAGACACGTGTAGGAGATGATAGTAAGACTTTTGTCAGTCACAGCAGATGAGAGCAGAGAAGTGACTCTATGAGATGTGAGCTGCTGGACTGAAACACTGGAATGGTAAAATATAATTGCTTGTTATCAAGGGCAAGAGGATTTTTATTTTTAAAGGATTGTGAAATCACTGCATCAGGTTTAGCAATCTCTAATGCATAGCTATATGTCATAGCTGTAACAATAAAGAGGAACATGATTGCCTGCCTTTTGGCATCAGGGTCTATAGTGTGTTGCCCTGTAATTGTAGAGTTCTGAAGTGGTCTGTCTCATTCAATATTAGCATTTTAATTAGAGGCACTATGAGCCTCTGCCTAATGTCACCACCTACTTATACTGAACTTCAAACACCCGTGTTGCTTTCGTCTTCTCACAGTCAGATGATAGTTGCAACTAACACTGTCAACATTGTGCAAAGTATCTAATGCTGGTTGTTGCTCTGTTGATTAAATCAACTGGCAATAGTCAGTCTTCAAGAAGTGCTGCCCAGCTCTCCCAAGACCTCAGCACCGTGGTGATTTTTTTTTGTTATGCAATAGAACTCAACAGCACCACTTTACTGACATTCTTTTCCATCCCACCCATCAGAACAGAAATAGTAAAAAATAGTGGCTATAAGGTCTGAATGAATTTTTCCTACTACACTTATATCCTTAGCTGCAAGCCATTACTGGACACTAATGTGTCCAATTTAAAATTATTTTGATATTTGTGGTCATCTGGTCAGCAACACCAAAGCTGAGGGAACAAGATCTTTTCTGGTGGCAAACTCCTCAGCATGTGAAGTGAGCCTCTGTGCCATGAATTTACACTTACTGACAGTAGGCTTATTTAGGTTCTGGTTTTGAGACTTAAAAACAACTTGTGGATCATCCTTCCCCTGAATTTGCAAGCTACAAATTGAAAACCATTAACCTACAAATTCCCTTCCCCTTCCCCTTCCTCTTCCCCTTCCCCTTCCCTTTTCCCTTCCCCTTCCCCTTCCCCTTCCCCTTCCCCTTCCCCTTCCCTTCGGATCAATGCATTTTTTCTTTCACTCAACACAGACTCTTTTGCCTTGAATTTGGTTATATTTTGGCATATGTAGAAAAACTCCACTTCAGTATTCTTTTGCAATTATTATAAAATCTTCTCCTTCTTTCTTAGCCTTTTTTTTTTAATTCTGTAAAAGTATAGGGTATTCTGCCTGTGTGCATTTAGATAAAATTCTATCTTGTAATGAAAGCTCCACTTTAAATTGATGGTTGTGACTATAAATATGATATCCTAGCCAACTTGCGGTAAAAGTCTTCATTCCTTTCTTATTCTCAGCAGTAGCTCTGGCATTCATGGTCTACTTAACATCTGACGCCGATTCTGTTAAAAATTAATCAAATTACAATGCACAAAATTTAGTTTCAGACTTTTCTGCATAGGATTTTTGGTCAAATGTGACCACTATTTCTTGTACATGTTATCAATTTTCAGATAAAATATTTGGGTCTGAAAAATAGCCTCCAGCTTGCAAAAGGGGAAGTAAGAAAGCAAGTAGCTCTTTCAGTAATAGAGGTTTTTATCATCAGTTCCGTTTCCTGCTGATCTTCCTTTTCTACCCATAGGCTAAGTATGGAAATTCTCCCTTAGGGTACAACAACATTTTTTGTTAGACCACAGCAGAAAAACTTGTGATACTCAATTTTGATTATATGCAAGAGAATTAGTAATGCTCTCATGGTAGGCATCTGTGGACATATGTGTGCTTGTCCTAGTATTTGAAGTTTTAAAAAATAATTGTCTTCTCTTTTCAGGCTGCACAGATTCTTTTTTTTAAAGAGATAATCTACACATACAAGCAGGTAAAATATAGACCACTGTCTAAAAGTCAAAGAAACTGCAAGACTGAGAAATGTACTGTGGGAACTGAAGTAAGAATGGTATGAAAAAAATAGGGTAAAATAAGAGCAGACAAGCTATACCAGAGTGATTATGAGAAACAAACACAGGTCTTGAGTAGGAAGATGAACAAATTAAAAGAATTGGTTGCCTTAGTGTTACAACAGGAACGTTATTTCACAAGGACTAGATAACACAGAATAAAGTTGCAGGGTGACTAGAAAGTAACATGTTCCATCATTCCTAAGGATGGTGTGCACTTGTAATTTAGATGCTGAGATTCAAAACACTTTCTGTGATTTTATAAGTAGTCTGATTCTGAGGCAAGTTACAGTTCTATAGCTGATGTCTACTAAATAAAAATCAAGACAGAAGTTGTGGATACAGTTACGCCATTCATATCCAGTACAGAAGAGACACCACATGTTAGTTCCATTAAATTCCATTGCAAAACTCCTGAATTTCACTGTTTTTTTCCTGGTCAGCCTCACTTCTGTGCCTGGCAAGGTCATGGAGCAGATTCTCCTGGAAACCATGCTAAGGCACATGGAGAGCAAGGAGGTGGTTGGTGACAGCCAACATGGCTTCACCAAGGGCAGATCGTGCCTGACCAATTTGGTGGCCTTCTATGATGGGGTGACAGCATTGGTGGACAAGGGATGAGCAACGGATATCATCTACCTGGACTTGTGCAAAGCTTTTGACACTGTCCCGCACGACATCCTTCTCTCTAAACTGGAGAGGCATGGGTTTGATGGATGGACCACTCAGTGGATAAGGAGTTGGCTGGATGGCCGCACTCAGAGAGTGATGGTCAATGGCTCAGTGTCCATGTGGAGACCGGTCACGAGTGGCGTCCCTCAGGGGTCCGTGCTGGGCCTGGCCCTGTTCAACATCTTTGTCGGTGACATGGACAGTGGGATAGAGTGCACCCTCAGCAAGTTCGCCAATGACACTGAGTTGTGTGGAGCCGTCGACACGCTGGAAGGGAGGGATGCCATCCAGACGGACCTTGACAGGCTGGAGAGGTGGGCCTGTGCCAGGCTGGATGAGGCTCTGAGCAACCTGATCTAGTTGGGGATGTCCCTGCTCCTTGCAGGGGGGTTGGACTAGATGACCTTTGAAGGTCACTTCCAACCTTAACCATTCTATGATTCTATGATTCTATGTTATTAATGTATACTTCTGATACTAAATTTCCGTTCAGTGGACATGCAATATCCTCTCAGATATTGACTAAATTTTACTTGTCATAAAGTGAAGATAGGATTCAAAGACGTTTTTATTTTCCGAAGAACAACTTTTTCTGAATAAACTGTTTTGAAGAGTCATGTGCTATATTAAATATGTACTTGTTAGTTAAACGCTGTGGAATAATACACTTCTGACCATGATCTCCTCTCCTCTTCTCCTCCGTGTCTACTCCTCCTCTTCTCCTCCTCTTCTTCCCTTTCTCCTCTTCTCTCCCTCTCCTCCTCTTCTCCTCCTTCTCTTCTTCTTCTCTTCTTATTTGTTTTCAGAATTGGATCTAAGCCTTTCTACAAACTGATGAAAGCCTTTCTTTCCAAACATGCACACAAGTAACCTTTTTTTTTCATAAGAAAACAGTCAGTTTTCTGGAACAGAGATTTAGGTGATTCGTTGATTAAGTTTGTATATTAGTGTCTTAAGTATGGTACCCTAATATTTGCAAAAAAAAAAAAAGTTTCTCATTGATATGGTATACACTTACAGAAGCTACATAGAAATGGCAGTTGCAACCCAAGTTTCAAAATCCTACCTTTGGCATTAATTCTATGTACATATTGAAACTTTATTCTTAGAATTGGGCAGTCTGCCTTATTGAACAACAGACCTTCTGTAAACCATCATTTCTTCTAAAAAAAAAGACTTCACTGTTTACAGTTTAGAAGTATTTAGCGGACTACAAGGCTGTCTGGACTCCACTGTGCAGGGGAGCAGAATAAGAATCTCAGTGGAGCAAACAAAAAAAAATCAAGGTGGCTCCAAGAAGTGCTGCTTTGAGGCAACTGTCCTTGAAAACTCTGCTGTCCTACCTCTTCAGACTAGTGAAGCTTCTTAGGTAGTTTTCTTAATCTGTCTGAGATAACATCTTTCTGCAACTATTTCCCACTTTATTCTTCCTTGTATGGTAGTGTAGTCAGCAAAATTAAAGACTAGAAACTCTCAGCTTACGGAAAAAGGTACAGCTGCTGAATGCAGTGCAAATGTCTGATTAGAACTTTTCATTAAATACATGAAACTGTCCATCTTGCCTCCTTGTTTAATCAAAACAAAGAAAAATTTGATAAGACCGTAGCTTAATACCAGCTGTACTTTGTGCATTTCTTCTTCACAATGCTTGGTGCCAAATTTTATATGAAGCAAATGGACATAGAAACCAAAATCCTGTGGAAAACTAGGAGGAACTGAAAGTCATCTTGGGCACTTCTGAATAGTTTGCCTCCCTCTTCTAACACTTCTAAAGTGATGTATATGTAAGTGTATTGGATAACTTACCAGGTTGATTTGTTCAGTTCTTTTTCCTTACCCTCCTCTTTTGGATGAAAGTTGTTCTCCTACAGAGTACCAGATGAATATCTTAATGTGTTCTGAAAAATCCTGGTGGGAGAGTCCCGGTTTGGCATATGGTGTTTGGCAAAGTCACTTTCTGGAATTTTTCCATCTAAACTATGAGGAAAATTAGAGCAACTGTGTGGTACAGATGTCAGCAGGGTAGTGCTCTAAACAGTACTAGAACAAGCAGCACTATCTAGGATTTTCTTGATGTTTAATATCGGCAGGGGAAAAGAACAAACTTTAATAATTGAATTATTTTTATCAATAAAAGTATTTTAAAAGGGCATACTTAATGTGCAGTTTTCTGCTGAGTTTTCACATTATATTAATGGCAATTTAGACAGTGTATTCAAACAAGCTAATATATTCTGATAAGCTGAACAGGTAGGACCTACTTGCAGTAGTTAAAAATCTGGATGTAAAATCAGATTACCACAGTTTCCAAGTACTTTGCTGTGGTGCTTGTAATTGGTTGTTATCTGGGGAGAACCAAGTAGAAGCATAAACTTGTGATCTTACCCTGGGAAATTGCTTAATTTTCTTCTATTAATCAGTAGGGAAAATGTTTGTTTTGACATTTCTACTGCTAATTCAAATGGAATTTTTTACTTTTATCAATGTGTTGGTATGTTTTACACAGAGAACTTCTTGGCTTACAATAGCTCGCTCTTTTTCTTTCAGAAATATTTATTTCATTATGCAGTTTATCTTCTATTTTCATTTGGCTTCCAGTCTAGTTCAGAAATCTGCCTACAAATTACATTACTCAGATTAAAATGACAAGTACATCTTTTTCTTTAGCAGATTTGATCAGAATCATTTCTATACAGAACAGAATCTGATCTATTTGCAAATGCCCTTAAATGCTGAAAATTTTATATGAAAGGAAAAATTGAAAAATGAGCAGAAAAATTTAATGCAAAGCTGATTTATTTTTCTTTAATACACTTTTGGCTCTCACAGGATGCAATAGATGTGTTTATATGTTTATAAGAGCTGACTGTTTCTGAACAACTACATTTCTGAAGCAAACTAAATTTAAATTTAGAAAAGCAATTATTTGTGTTTGTACAAATAAGTTATACAGTACCATATCTCAAACTGAGAAACTTAAGAAACTGATTTTGAAGTTTTGAGCACATTTCACTTTAACTTTAAAAATCATCGGTGTAGCATGTAGTTTATTACTTCTGACTGATGAAATATTTTTATTTGGAAATGGGCATATAACATGGAAATAATACAAATCATGAAAGAATGGAAGTAGTTAGATTTGTAATTATTTAAGATGAGAAACAATATAAATATAAATTTCATAAGTCTGAAATCTCCTTTTATAAATGGGAAGTTAATTGAAAATGAGGCTATTAAATGTAAAATTAATGGAAAACCTGGAAAAATAATCCAGAAAATTTAAGTGGACTCCTATGGATCACCATGTTTCTGATTTTCATGGTTTTTACACTCTGGGGATATACCTTGCAATATTTTGTGGTGACATTTTCTTGATTTTTGGGGTACCTTTCACGGTTTTTCTTTACACATTCTATATTAGTAAGTTGTTATGATGCACCTTTAATGGCTCCCCTCACCATTTTGACCTTTTTGGCTTTTTAGATAATGTCTGTGTCTTGATGTTGTCTTTAATATGTTTTTGGCTTTTTAAACCCTACTGGAGAAAAGAATTCTTCTTTATAAGTATACTCTTTTAACTCAAATTACTAAGTGATCTACCATGCCAGGATATCTGAGAACATATAATTTGTATCTGTAATTTGTTTAGCTGTGGTTTTGAGGATTGTTTGGAGAGTTATGGTAAAAAAAGAAGAGTCAAACTTTTCTTCAACTATGTAATTTACTTAATCTTCTTCACTGTGACAGAATAGAATTAAATAGAATTAAAGTGTCAATTCCTCACTGTCAATTCCTCTCAACAGAATTAATGTTGAGAATATTATAAGAAATTTAAACCCATTTACTTCAAACTTGGGTGGATGGTAGATGATAAACTGCATTCAGGACAACTCTTAGAATTAGCATGTAGAAATATAGCTGCTAATGAGATCAACAAGAACAAAAGATCTTTGTTGCAGGGAATTATAATTTTACAGTAAAAGTTCAGGTTGGGCTGGGAAATAGGTATTGTGTGCAAAGACTCTTTAAAATAGGTCTATTAATTATTTATATATAAGCATGGAATTTAGGGAACAGAACAGAATACACTACAATGGAACAGAACAGGAGACAAGATAATAAAAGATAATAGAAAGGGACACTTCAGAGCCACCACAGTGACAGCCAAATAAGAACCACAGGTGCAATGGAGCTGGGACAGTAAACAGCTAGAACTTCTGAAGGCTCTCAACCATCCATCACTGAAAATGTCTCTGTGGCTGTTAATATAAGACCTAACAAATTAAAAATGATCGATAAGAGAGATACAGCACAATGTAATTAAATTTTGTCCCTCTATCATTGTTTCCATGAAAAGAGTCAAAGAGGGAAAAAAAATTGCCAAAATTAGAACAAAACAAACCGTCCTAAACTGCAATGTATTTATTTTAATGCAACAACACAAAAGTGAAAAAGAAGCCTTTACTGTATAAAATGAAGTACCTATCAGCACTTGCCAAACCACCTCTGTAACTGTGAATCTCCCTGTAATACTCTCTCTGACCTTTAACAGAAAGTCCAAAATAACAGTGGAAATGATTAAGCAGCTAGTGTGCTAGAGCTGGAATTTAGGATACTTTATAAAATTCACTCATTTTTTTTTCTTGCCCTTACTTTAAAATTACTTACACTTAAGCATCAAGCATTTCAAACAAGGTGATTTTTTCTGTTCCATTTCTCTGCAGTCTCTAACACAGTAGGATCCTTGCCTGTGATTGTTATTGTGACAGTTATGAATCAGTACCAATAGTCTTGATTAGTGTTTGCCTTGTTTGGGATTAGATATAGTATAAATGGCATTTCCATGATCTATTTTGAGAATCTGATATTCTGTTTTTCATTCTGCTTCTTCCAATCTACACATACTTCCCTTTTTATTGAGGCTGTTCTTTCATAATGCTCAATTTCTGGAACAGCAGCAATAGAAGGACTGAAAAAAAGACATGCTCGAGTCTTTTCTAAAGGCATGGAGCAACGTGTGTTTTGCAAGTCTTTCCACGTAGTGCTTTCAGTGCAAATAATGAGTAAGAAATGTATGATGAGAAATGTGTGATTACCACAAATCAGAACCAGATATACAGCTGGTGAATGATAGACAGCACATCTTAAGTAGCGAGACTTTTCATGCTTTGTACTCACAAGTTAGATTTTACATGAACTGAAAGTTATTTTATGTTTAAATGTTTTACAACTGAGGGAACCAGTGCTTAGTGAAGGTTCATGGTTCTCTGAACTTTCAGATGGTGGGCTGTGTCCACTTTTTTGGTTTTTGTCTGGTTGGTTTTGTGTTGTTTTTTTTTTTATTATTACTTTTATATTAGAAGAAGGATTACAAAGCAAAGCATGGTGTATGTGAAGCAAGGACACACAAGCAAACTTCTTTGCATCTTACTGATTCACATGAAAAAAGCAAGCTCCAGAAACTAGAATGATCAGCTCCTAGAGTGTCTAATAATTAAAACGACATAATTATTGTGCAGGAGCTGGTGGTGGCAATTGAATATCATTTCCCTTGCAGATCATCTTATCAACCATAAGCTCTAACACAGAAGTAGGTAAAGAAGAAAGTCATTTAGAGTAGATACTTGCTCTGTACGCCCTATGAACACAATCTATTTCCAGTGTCCTCAGGTCCTACAGATAACATCTGTTTTTGCAATTCAGTTGAAAATTCATTAGTAAAACTATTCCCTCTGAGAATTCACAGACTTCCACCAGTGCTTTTATTCCATTGGGCTCTATACTCCATCTCATTCATTGTACCTGATCTTGAGATACATTGAGACATCCCTGTTTTTCATTTTCCAGCTGTATCTTTCTACATAAAAACTTCACTTTAAAAAGTAATCCCCTGCAACATACATCCACCAAAACACAGCAGCCATTTTTGTTTTAGGGGAGATGCATTTCTTTCTATGTATACCCTGCCCAGATAAACCATCTGTGTTGGTATAGCAATTATGATTAACCTTTCCATAAGCAATGACATTAGTAGGGGTTCACACTAGTTCATCTAGTATAATAGATGATAATTCATTTAGTGAATCACAGTGTTATAGACTATACTACATAGGAATACAATATTCTTTAGAAATTATAGAGACAAGACATTGTTTTAATCACCGAAAAATCAAAGTATTGTTCTGGATCCTACATCTGTTAGAATAATAATTTCACTTATTTCTCAGGTAGGTACTAATACAAAAAAAAAGGGTTAATCTGAAAAGAAAATGTATTAATATTTTTGGTGAATCAGAAGAAATTAGTACATTTTTGTGCATTCTAAAAACAGAGTTAATATCTGTTAACTTTGAAAAAGGAGCAGGAAGAGAATGATAGAAACAAGGTTCCATCTTGTTCCTTTCTTGGTTTTAGTAAATGATGTCTCTAAGTGAACTTAAGTTTAAGCCCCCAAATTTATATTCTTTCCTTTTGAAAATACCAAAAGAATAATATTAAATGCTTACAATTTTTCCCGCCTAAGTTTTATTGTTAAAAATGATTTCTCATTAGCTTCCCTAATTCCTACTTTTTCCCCAGAGTCTAATTTATTATTTGTGGAAGGCCAAGAATGCTGCTCAGAACTTTTACATGTCCAGGCATGGGACAAATTGCAGAAACAGGACCACACTGGAGGCCTTGTCACTTAAGTCAGGGGAAATTTCAGAGATAGAAGGCCTATTCTAACAGTCCTCTTTTTTTTTTTGATGGAGAGGAAGCAGTGTTTAGTACATATCTCTTTTCTGAGCTAGATGGCAATGTGTAATATTTTCTTTGCCAGCGTAAATTAACTGGAAGTGGAATAAGTATTCTCTCAAGGTAAACATTTTTCCAACTACATGAATACTTCAGTTCTCTTCAAGAGTTTTAAAAATATTGAGAGGTTTTCTGAGTCACTGGTGTAAATAATCAGCAACATTTATAATAGTGAGAATTACAGAAGAAAATAATACTTTCTACTGGTATTTTAGGAGTCTAAATGAGATGAACTGGGCAATTGTCTATCTTTTAATCTGATTTTGGAGACCATGAAAAGACTCATTTTCAGCACTTAGTTAGCAAGGAATTATAGGCAGCAATAGCAATAATTAGTGCCCTTCCAATGTGGTGTTATGGAAAATGATTGTTACCAAATTATTCTAGTTGAAAGATGCCTCCTAGGACTGCTTCCCACCATCTGGACAGGAGCTTCTCGGAATGTGCATAACTGTTTGCATTTTCCTGTATAAAAATACTCATAATCTTAAACACAAAGGTGTAAGAGAATCTCAACCAGAATGTGAAACTACCAATTCTAGAATATAAATAAAGTACTTTCTACAAGCAATTTTAATCATTCATTTTGGGGGACAATTTATATTCTGTGCTTTAGAGTAATTAAATCAGGAGTGAATGTCTTTCGAAATTATGCCACATGTAATAGAACCAATCCAAAATTAAATAAAATGAGGAATGGTTTCATTCTGTTATTTCACAGAGGCTTTAATTTTTATTGCCATGAACATTCACTAAAATCTCGATTGACTTTTATTAAATAAAATTTAAATAAACTTTCCAAATATACAGTAATAATTTACGAGGTATAAAGTATATACATCAATTGAAGGGATTTTTAAATTTTTTTTTTTACTTTTAAAAGTAAAAAATATTCCTTATCACTTGTTCTAGCTTCCCTACAGGAGTAATCAACTTTGGGAATTCTGAATATACATTATCTAATTATAGTCTACCATTTGAAATTGTGCTTATTTTTTTCACACAAAGCTAAATTTGTCAAACTTGAAACTATAGATCCCCACTCAGCAATCCACAGTGTGTTTTCTGTCACTTTTTTTTCTTTCTTTTACAACAATTTGATGATTAACTTAAAGTGTTGTTTTCAGTGTCATTTTTTTTTTTCAGAAAATTATAAAGCTCCAGAAAAATGCCACAACAGCTCAGTAACCGTCCACTTCTTTGAAATCACTGTGTATAATAAATATATAAAACTATTGCTACTTAAATTATTTAATAAGAATAAGGTTGCTCTTAGAGAAGCAGAGAGAAAATCATAATCATAATCAAATACTTCTGCAAGAAAAACTGGATATGGTTCTAAGATATTCTCTTAAGCAAATATCTGATGGTGGCTCTTCATGTATCTAAAGGTTATCATTTGGGATATGAAGCTTGATAAACTGTGACTGGATGTAAAAGAACCCTTTTTAACAGATAAGGTGAGATAGAGAATCTACTTAGGAAACTACAATTTTTCACTGAAATTTTCTACTTGCTACTGATTCATTTAATTCTGTACTCTTTCTTAAGGTGCTTTTACTCACACCTTATGAAAACTGAAAATCGGAGCCATTCCTGGCTCCACTCTTGCTCCCCAGTTCCATGGCAAACCAGCCAAGATCCTGCCAGGCATCCTACAGCTCAGTGAGGCAGCTGGGCCAAGCAAATGCTGAGCAGCAGACAGTTCCCCAGCCTGGCTGCTTTGTTTCCTTGGAAATTCTTGCTGCTGGAAGCTTTCCTTCCATTGAAACAGTCTTTGCCTGATGAGAGGCTTTTCTGTTGAAAGTATTTGATTGATGTAGTAGTTAGTGCCTGAAACAGCTTCCCATTGTCACAGTGAGACTGACTTTCTGTCTCCAAAAGTCACATCTGCCAAAACTGGTCTGTGCAAAATGACAGGGCAATTCCTTTCATCCCTTCTCTGTAACCAGATGCACTTTTAATTGAAGGAGTCAGTGCAGCTTTGCTAATTTCAGTCTTTCAAACTACTGTTCTAATGAAGTTGTTTTGATTTGGTTAAAATCTAGCTCTCTTTTCCTTTTGGTCCTTTGTAAAATTCGTCGTCACTGCCTACCTGCTGAAAACTACAGGCATATGTCTCTGTCCCTCCCTGTCAGTTTCTTCTTTCTCCTGCTTCCTAGTCGTGATTGTTTTGGCAACACATCTCTATGTAAAAGTCATTCATCTAGGACTTAGAGGGTCCTTTATTGAGAAAAGCCAGAGCAATAGAAGTATAAGAACCTGTTCTGAGAAGAGAGTATGGACAAGGGACGGGGTATAAATACTGGTGCAAAGGAAATCCTTTTTTTTTTTTTGGTGAAAAAGTAGCACCTATGGTGGACCTGTGAATGAAGATTTTAAGGGCCATGAAGGTGCTGACTCCTGCAACTTAGTTTCCCTGGGTTAAATCCCAGGCCAACCACAGCTCAGAAGAGAAACCAAAGTAGCAAAGTGGGAGAAGATTGAACTTGACAGACTCCGTTGTCTGTTAGTTTTTCAGTGCTTGTGCCTGAAGAATGAATTCAGGGAAGGCTAAAGTATATTGAATGGACTATATGTTATCTGACAGTCACAGTGGAGATTATCCAGGATTTGGAGAATTTGTTGAAGTTATGTTACTAAAAAAAAAATCCCAAGGGCAGGTATCTGATGCAAGCAGCTGCTTGAAGAACATCAGTGTGTGTTCAAAGGGTACCAGCTCTTCTGATTTTCCATTTTTTCTCTCCCCTCCAACATTTAAAACACTGGTTTTGTTGTTATTTCTTGGCCTTTCTTTATTTCTCTGTAACTACAGAGCATTGCCACCTACTAAGTACAAACAGTGTTTCAGATGATCACCACTTCCCTTTGGAGTTTAATCACTTGCCAGAGCCATTTGAGCCTCATATTCTTCTGTCAAGACAATTTACACTGCTGTGTTTTGGATGAAAATATAATGAAAGATCTGTAGTTTTCATATTCTAAACAGTGAAAACTGGGAGAGGCTCTCACTTATTTTCAGTGTTTAAAATAAAACAAATTTATGCAGCTTTTTTTTCTGATTAAAATAATAGAGCCACATACAACTCAAGTTGTTGATGAGGGAGACAAATTGTTATCAAGATAGAAATCTCTTTATTTTACTGACTACATTAGTGGAATTGTTCCGTTGATTGTATTTTTCACGCAAAACAAGAATGATTGTTCATTATACATCTATTATGAAGAGAAAATTTGTCCAACATAACCTTCTTCTGTTTTACTTGGTTTGCTGTCTTTGTGACAGGCAAACATAATTTCTGTTCTATTTTGTTTGCTGAATGTGACAAAGACAGGCATTTAGACAAACTCATACATCAAGCAAACGACTGGATTCAAACTTTTCCAAGTTTGAAGGCCATACTTTTAAAGAGGAGTGTGAACAGTGCTTTTATGAACTTACAGCAGCATTGACCAATTTTTGGTACCCAGAATGCTGCAGTCTGAAAAATGCAGAACCAGAGGAGGCTCCTCTAAATCATGCTAGTTGCAGAAGTTGAACCAATGATCATCTGCTTTTCCCTACTGCAATAGTCCTTCCTCAGGAAAAAAAAAAAAAAAAGGAGAAGGAACAGGAGCTGAAACCACCTCACTGACTGTAATTTTATTTGCATGACTGCACCTGACAGCTCTAGATGTGGCCTTGAACTGGGTATTAGCAGGCACTGTGAAGAAGCAGCAATACTGATGGCCTGTCTAAAACTTAAGTATAAAATGGGAAGAGTGGAAGTCTTTTGCTGAAACATAGGCATAATTTTAAATGCCTGTCTGTCCCAGGTGCTGGCTGGAAAGTCTATGAGCCTTTCATAAGCACTGTAAAGAATATCAAATGACAACAGACAGACTTAGGCACCAAAATCCTGTGGTTAGAAGCAAGCAGGGAAATGTGAAAAGAGCATGACACAGCATTTATGAGAATGGTAGGAACCGATAACTTATTTGAAGCATGATCTTTGCAGCAATTACCTCTGTAGAAGTAGATTGATCACACATGTTTAGGCTGAGTAATGGGATGTAATGGTCATCTGGATAGGAGATAGAGCTTGTGCAAAAATATGTGGTTCTGGAATAAGTTAAGCAAAAAGCTTACAAATGATATGCAGACACAGGATCCTGGGGAGAAATCTATCAAAAGGAAAATGCTCTCAAGGTGTGGTGTGATGAGACAGTAATGAAGTGACATTCACAGTGATCAAGTTGAGTGGTTTTGGGAAGGAAAATAGAAAGCTCTAAGTTGATGGCAGGACAACCCATATAAATGTCAGGCAGTAAGACAAAAAGAGACAGACCTGAAGGAAAGAGAAAGAAGGAGGTTCACAGAATCACCAGAGTGACTTTATTGTAAAGAGACAGATAAGTTTGTGCTTATGGTTGAAGTTACCAAAGATAACCTAGAAAGAAAAAAGATCCTAGAGTCTTGCACCAGATATACAGAAACACTGTAAAGAGGATGGGAATCACCTGGAGGAGAGGCCAATAGATATTTTAGAGCTAGAGGACAGACAAGATAAAATGGAATTACAGAAGACAAAGGAGGACTAGATTAAAGAAAACACCTGTTTCGAAAACAAAACCAGACAGGTCAAGAAGATAGAGGGCAGTGTGTTGGTTCTAATGTTTGTTTGAAATGAGCTTAACAATAAGAGCATTTTGCAAAGAATGCAAAGGACAGAATCTAGATTGAAGATGGAAAGCAAAATTCACCTTTAGACATGTTTAGACATTTAATTGTCTAAATCTAACCTAATTTTTGAAATTCATTTTTGAATCATTGAAAAGGAAAAGACATCTGTAGAAGACTATTTGCTTTCATTATGTTATACAAGTTTTATGATTTAATCCTCTTCCCTTTGATAAAATAGATGACAATTTGAGGCTTATATAATTGTCAGCTATGTCTTGGATATAAGTATCCAAGAAAGAAAAAAACTCAAATAGGAGATGCTCCAGACAAGTGAGAAGAGTGCTTGTATTGTATTTTCACAAAAAAAAAAAAAAAAGTCCCCAACAAAGCCCACATGTAGTGCAGAAGTTGGAGTCATGAACAGAATTAGTTGCCCTTGAGAAAGTACATTCTGTAAAACGATTTGTTTCCTTTAGAGTAAGACTTTTCTGGACCTGGAGGGCAACTTTATGCCCAGTATGTGCTGTTGTGACAGTGAATAGTGGCTGAGAGTCACTTCGAGAAACAATGCCCATCGGTGAAACTCAGATTCCTACAGAAGGCTGGAAAAAAATTGTTGCAGTGTTTATACTGTCACTGAAAAGAAATAATATTATGTCAATATTGCAATATTATTCCATATAGTTGCAAGTTTAGGCTTGTATGAATATCCTAGAGGGAGAAAAAAAGTTCTATCTGACACTGGATGAGTACTAAAAAAAAAGCTTTGAGTGTGTTCAACATCGGCTTCTTTTTTTTTTTCCTTTTTTTTTTTTTTTTTAATAGCAGACAGCAGTAATAAGAAAACTTGCAGGTTATCCAGGGATATTATCCTCCTAAAATACTTTTTAAATCAATTTAATATTCCATGTTCATTGCAAATAGTGCTGGTCCAAATAGCTGTCATTGTGAATATAAACCAAACTCTTTCACAATGCATATGGAAATATATTCTTTGTTTCCAGCACCTTGTACATCCTTTGGTTTGACTGTTTGCATTCTAGTTTTGCATGAACCAATACATTTGTGCAATTGATAAATCAGTTCCTTCAGACTTTGGAATTCTCTAGGCAGTCTCTCAGGTACAGTTTGCATTTAATTTATAGCAACCTGCCACTCCTTATCTAGAAACAGTGCAATCAACATCCTATTTAATAGACTAATTTAACTCTGAATCTCTCCCTTTCTACTTCTTGTTTTCTTTCTAAACGAGGAAGTCATCCTTGACAAAAATAAAAAGGAATGAGCAAACTGCACTTGCAAAGTGTGAATAGCACTCTTTCAATGATTAGTTTGATCATTCACTTAATAAAACCAATATGGCTAGTATTGTCCTCAGCCTGGAGGTGACCTTTCCAATGCTTTAAACACTAGAGAAAAGATTTATGGTGATACATCCCATGCTATTACACTTTGACATGTATAAATGGTGTGCTGAAATTCTATAATGCATCAGTTTAACTGTGTTATTTGTAGATATTGCACTTTTACAGAATAGAGGATGACATTTATATACTTCCCTAATATAAAAATTATTTAGAAACCAGCTTAATTAAAAGTAAAAATAACATTAACATTAAATAAAAAAAATATTTCTTTAATAAATTAAATAAGTTAAAAATAACATGAATATGTATAAATAAAGTATTTTAAATCTGATTGGAAGCTACTATTTCAGTTAAGTATTTCATTGTGATGGAATTTTAATAATTACATTAAAATGAATGTCGTGGTTTTGTTAGAGTTTTGTTACTCCTCCCCCTCCTTCTGAACTGACCTTGGCATCTGCAGCCGTTCCTCACAACAGGCTGGTAGATGTCTCTCAGGATCTTTTTTTACATCTTATTCACTTCTCATCTCCTTTTCACTTCTTGCAGCCGGGCTGGACCGAGTCGGGCCCAGTCGGCTGCCTGGCGAGAGGCCAGAGGGTGAGGCCTGCAAGGCCCATGAGGCCTGCGTCTCCCCCTCTGCGCCTCTGCCCCCGCTCAGCTTCTTCACATCTTCTCTCCTCTCTTTTTTTTTTCTGTTTTCCCCTTCTTAAATACATTATCGCAGAGGTGTTATCATGGAACATTCTGCTACCAATCGGCTCGGCCTTGGCCAGCAGCAGGTCCACGCTAGGCCCGGCTGAGTCCACTGAACAAAGGGGAGCGACTTCTAGCAGTTTCCTACAGAAGCTACCACCTTAGGCCCCCCCCTCACTAACAAAACCACGACAAGGTTATGACAGAAATACTAGAAGTGATAGAGGGATGAAATGAAGATAAAGGGTCTCAAATTCAGTTAATAATCTTAATCAAGCTCGTCCCTTTCTTCCTCCGAGTGTCTTGATTAACTGCACAAAGTGACTGGTTCCAAACTACAGCTTATTTTGAAGACATTAATGACCTAGGCTGAGGCCACTCCTGTGAATTCCGATGAACAGAAATGACATCCAGTATCATAGAATCAACCAACCAAACAAACAAACACCAAACAAACATGGGATTTCTTGGATATGCCCACATCCTAGTCCTGGCAAATAGTTAGTTATATCCCAAAGATTCCTAGGACAATGAAATGGCTTTCTGAATAATTCACTTATGTTGCTGAAAAAAGTTCCTCCAGACGTTATTGAGTATGCCCATGCCCATGGTGTAACTCCAAAAAGGAGAGAAGCATTCCTTTCCCATCTAGACTTCTGAGTTCATGTTATAGTCACCATTAAGTATGATTAGAAATTACCATTCATCTTATTAAAAATCTAACTTTTGGGGTGATTTAAAGTTATCTGCCATGTTCACAAAATCACCATCCTGCACTTTAGAAGGGATTTGAAGTATCTGTACCAAAACCAGCAAAACATCCGAAGAACAAACTTTGCTATATCAAAAGAAAATGCTCATTGTAGTCAGCTCTGTTCCTTAAAGATCAACGTCGAAAGTTATATATGTAAACCAAAATTTTATCTTTTTTCTTTTTTGTAGGTTTTACAGAAATGTTAATGGCAACATTAGGGTTTGGTAATATTATTCTGGTTTGGGGTTTTTGTCTTTTTTTTTTTAATAAGTAAAAAGCAAGGACAGATTGTTTTTCTCTGTTGTTTTGGTTTGGTTTTAAGTCAGAGATATATTTTCAAGTTGGTTGGGAACAAATTTCCACGTGTCATGAGTCTGAAAGGAACATGGAACAAAGGGTCAAATTTCACTTGCTGCTGCGCATTTATATGTGGAGGCCACAATGGGAGAAGGATGCAGACTGAGGATGACTTGTGTGGACACAGAAAAGCCTTAGAAAAATATATTTTAAACACAGATGCGAAAAAAACCTACCTAGAAGTACTGTGTTATTTTTTGATGCTGCTCTTGTAGTTTGGTGGGGGTTGTGGGTTTGATTGTTTGTTTATATTTTAGATTTTAATGTTAATGATTGCCTACATAGAGGGAACATTTCCAAGGTAGTATGCTTTCCCTGAAGACTCTTAGTTTCATCTTCTGGTAGATACTCAGCTTCTATTGTTATTCACTGCTATCTTTAATACTTTTACTATTTTCTGTATGAACTACTTCTCCCAGAACCACCTATTTACTTCAAATTTCCTGTCTTCTAGATTACATTCTCTAGTTTTGTGGGGAATTTATCTTCACAGAAGTAAGTAAAGCTTTCCCTATTAATGTTATCATCCTAAGCCATGGTTCTGAAGTTTTTCATTTTGTTACCTAAAAATCTTCTCCATTCAAACAGGGATAATTGGAAGCTCCTTAATTTTTCATTGAAACTTAGACTCTTGAGACTCAGTAACAGTTTTGCTGCATCTTCTGAAAGACACAAATATCCTCTCTTCAGATCAGTGAGTAACTGTTCACAAAGTTTTCTACCAGAGGACTCCCAAGTGCTTGATGTGATAACAGTATAATCTTCAGCTTAGAATTCTCCCTTTCTGTTGGTACTGACTCAGATTCTATTTGTGTTTCTAAAGGATGCTCTGCATGGAGTAATCAGTTTCAGTGATTTTATTTTTTTTTCCTTACAGAGTAACCTCTTTTCCTAATCACTGTGTTGCATGTTTCCTGTATTTCAGATTAGTTTTGAAAACATAAGCAACAGTTTTCTGTGAATTACTTTTTTTTTTTTGGGGGGAGGGAGGCACGCAGAAAATTTGCTCCTACAGACAATGAATGTGTTTGTTTAGATCACCAAATAATTAAGCAATGAAATGAGCATCAAAATCAACGCTTCAAAAATATAGACATCCATCTACCCAATGATATACAAATAAAGCTGGCAGGATTTGAATTTCAGGCTTAATAGTTAAAAAAATCTCATCCTTTAGAAAGAAAATTGAAGAGACAATAGGAAATGAGAGCTTGATTTATACAAAGGATGGAAGAAAATGGAAGAATTCACATCCCTCTTCTACAGCACATGATCCACGTGACAGGGAATAGATTACAGCACTGTACATATGGATTTCCATGTATATATATATATATATCAGCTACATTAAAATGACAATGCAATTAAGCCATAAATAATTTTATCACAGGCAGAATTCGACTGATCTGTCGACAATATTTTTTCCAATTTTCTTCTGGCTTTAACAGTTGATGGAGAAATTTTCTTTTGTTTCTCTCCCTAGATATTCTTTCCTGTCATCTGACATCTGCTTCTATCAAAACTAGCTATCTACCATTGATGTAGATGCAACCAAATGCCAGGAGCCCGTAAGTCTCCACAGACAGCTTTTTCATACACATAGTGAGGGAAAATTTGTGTGGGATTTTAACACAAACAGGGTGTAGAGAAAAGTCTGAGATCTGGATTTTATTTTGTCTTGAGTGTTAACTCTAAAAAAGTGAAGAGGACACTTATTAAAGTTGCAGAATAAAGGTGTTGCTTCTGCAGTAGTCAATGGAAACAAGCCTTTTCACTTGACTATTTTTGGTTGTAAAACTTGAGTGACTCTGTCAGTCATTTCAGTGGAAACATGTCAAGAAGAAAAGCTGCGGATATCTCCAGCTAATCTCTGAAGTAATTACATTTGTGTATTTCAGATTTGTCTATACCAAAACTCATTGTTTGAACTAAATCTGGAAATTGCCTGTAAATCACCACAAGCTACAGATTATGTAGGCAGGGAGCTCCCAAGGGTGAAAGGTACAGATGGGCAAGCTACAGCCACTATGTAGCCACCATGCTTTGCAGATGAACTTTTGGCAGACTCTAGATGTAACCAGAGGCATTTCTAGTTACAGCTGCTTCAGCTTTAACTTCCTTTCAAGGAGGCAGAATCAATAAGCAATGGAACAACTCTATCCACTTATGAATGGGAAGTTGAATACTAATCTTTTTTTTCTCTTTCCTGTTCTAATTTTTCTTTTAGCTGTTATCCAAATGTCCCAAAACCAAGACTGAAATCTCTGGCTGTTGTTTACTATGTGCTTCTTCACTGTGACTTTTTTGCTAGTTTAAACATAGACTAGTTTAAACACAGAACAGAAATAACTGAAGCCAAATGTAGGATACTGCTGAGTAAATTTATTACATAACAAAACAACTTATGTTAACTATTTATTAATTTATTAATTTTATTCTATTTATTAATAGTTTAAATTACATATCATAATGTTAGCTTAATACTTCATTTGGATTGTGACCTACAGAGTAAATTTATTGCTGGGCCTTATCTGGATATTACTTTTTACAGATAAGTAATGCTATGTGCCTCCTTCCTTTCTGTTTCAAATACCTTGACCTCAGGCATAAGACACAAAGAGGGGTATTAATCTGATTCAGTACAGATGTTAGGGCTAATCAGTCCCTCTTCCATCCACAGAAAGAATGGGCATTTCCAGAGCACAATTCTCATCCTCAAGGAGACATCTAAAACAAGTCTTTAAACTGTTTATTTCTCCTCACTGAAAGTAAAGGGAATTTTGCAAAACAACTCGGATAGATATCTTTGCTATAGACCTCTGGAGTTCAGCAAACTAAATCAACCTTCACAGCCAGGTCTGACATCTAAAATTGTCTGAATTTGTGCATACCTTGAAGTACACCGTAAAAATAGTATAGTCACAATTTTGTATATCATAGCAATGCTTTTTCTCTAGTACTTGGAATTCAAGGAAGAAAATAATAGAGAGGAATACACTAGAGAAGACAATCAAAAGAAAGAATGGAACTTTCAGTACTATTCAGTAATGTGTTGATCACTATGTGAAGGGTTGCAACTGATCCAGCTTTGATGGAGGGGCACATCCTAGAACACTGTAAATGACAAAGCGGTATTTATTGTTCGCCTTCCCTGATCAAGTTCTTGTTTTCCAGAGATCTTAAAACACACTATAAACAAATGAACTCTTATGATTTTAATTATATAGAGACACAAACTGAAGTGCAAAGAAAGGAGATATTTAACAAAGGGTGCTTATTAAGCTAATGATAGAGCTGTAGTTAAATTTTCCTCATTCCCATTGGACTTTCATAGAGTTTCAGTTTTGTAGTCTTTCACATAGAAAAGGAAAATAACTAATTGGAGACCAGCAATTTATATAACCGTCTTGAAGAAAAAGCAGTAACACATTTTGTCAATCACAATACTGATGAACTAGTTTCTATGACATTATCAGAAACAGATTTTGCCTACAATGCATTCTTCCTTTACATATAAAACAGAACAGATTCACAGAGTTAGTAAACATCAATATTTTTGGGGGGCAAGATCTTTAAAAAGAAAAAAAACTCTTCTGAAATCTCTATTCAATCTGTAGCATCTCCATTGCTAAATATAATTTAAAACGACAGTGATTTGATCATGTAATGGAATGTTTTGTATTAATGATTTTCCACATTTACAAAAAGTTATTGCACTGGCAGATCTGTGTAAACAGACTCTAATGGGATCATCAAACAGATTCTGAGGCAGACCTTTCCTTTCTTTTTGTATTTACATCCCTTTAAAAGCTCTCTTCTTCTGAGGAACAGAAATCAAAATCAAGTGGAGTAATAGTAGGCATAATGCAACTAATTCAGTGTTTCAGAGATAAAACAACATCTCTAACGGGGAAAAGACCTATCTGTAAATAAGCCTTTTCAAAATGCATCATTATAACGTAGAACTCTTTCTTTAAGATACTGAAACTTTGACTTTTTGGTGAACTTCCACATATATGAGAGTGGATAAAAACTACAAAAGCTGTGTACATAAAAATTAAGATGTTACCTGGCATATAAGTTAATTGTTAATTTATAAGGTAGAAAGGAATTCTTTGAACTGTGTCATGAAGATTTTCAGCACAGACTGCCACTTGAAATACAGCATTAGTTACGTTAGCAGGGGACTGATGAATTGAGCTATGCCTAGATGATCCTAGCAGGCAACTTATACCCCATGTGGCAAAGAAGGCAAAATGTGTGCAGGTCCCTACCATGCTAAATTGGGAGGAAATACTTTCCTGAACCCACATATAATGATTGTTTTGTCCTGAGCACACCACCAGGCACCAAAACTGGAGGATACCATACAGCAATAACAGCAACAGCAGAAAGAAAATAACAAAAAAGCAAATGATGCATCAAAATAATTTTACATTAGGGAAAAAGTCGTTCCTCATCCTCTGAAGCAAGTGACTGAAGGCCTTTGTAATTTTAATCATTGTCTTCCTATAGTTGCAACTGTTCTGATCCTGCTGAAGGTGTCTCAGGCAAGCTTGTCACCTCCTATACTCATTAAAGAAGAAGACAGGCAGGCAACTTATGGATTCATAAATTCCAACACCATAAGGTAAAATCAGAGCTATTCGGCTAACAAACATGTGGGGAGACTGCAGAAACCAAGAAGAGAAATTTGGTCATGTTTAGTGATATTTTTCACAGAAAAATTGGAACTAAATTTTGTGAATCATAGAAAATGCACAACTCTGAGGAAAGAACAAGGACATTCCTTCTACTAAGGATATATGAAAGCTTTTTATAACAAGATTTTTAAAAATTCCTGCAATGAAACCAACTATGCTGTTCTATGTAAATTTCTTCTGGCAATATACATGGTATCTGTACATCTATAGCCCTCAGATTGTCTGTTCAAAAATTTTTTTTTTTCTTTAATGAAAAAAACTGTGATTCAGCAACCGTGTAGGTTGTATGAATGAATAGATATACAAAATGAAATTTGCTCTTTCAGTCTTTTTATAAACTACCCATGCTAATTTCCATACCTCAAATCTTCTAACTTGCATTTTCCTATCTCTGATACTGTGTTTAAGGTCTAGATTTTGTGAGGATAAAGTTATCTATGGGCTAACTTTCAGGTATGGATGTTTTTGAAGAGATGCAATTCACATGAGATTCAAATTATTTACATATATGATTTTTTTTCTTGATTTAATAACATCATAATCAAGAATCTATCCAGTATTTTTGCATCTTATTATGCAGTGCATTTCACTTTGCGTGTCAATACATTATGCAAGCTTTACAGTAAACCACAATTCACCTAGGAAAACTACAACAGCTAAAAAATTACTAGAACATTATACGAAGAACAGACCTGGCTGTTTTCAGAGTTTAGTATTCTAAAATACTCATAATTATTACATGCTTTACTGAATATACTATCATTAATGGAGAAGCAAGTGAAAATTTAGGCGTTATTGCACCCCCATTCATGAAAGATTATTAATTAACACATACAACTGAATAAGAAGCTCTTTTGTTTAACAGTGCCCACTCTTAACTGCTGCTAATCAAGCTGTCTGGAAAAGTGATGAAAGAACACAGTAGTCTTAATTAAACATAAGTGGAAAAAATAATATTGTCAGGGCACTTTTCTAACACGGAGACAATTCTAATTTATCAAATACGCAGACAACTGTTGTGGTTTTGTTTAGTGGGGGGGGGGCCTAAGGTGGTAGCTTCTGTAGGAAACTGCTAGAAGTTGCTCCCCTTTGTTCAGTGGACTCAGCCGGGCCTAGGGCGGACATGCTGCTGGCCAAGGCCGAACCGATTGGTAGCAGAATGTTCCGTGATAACGCCTCTGGGATAATGTATTTAAGAAGGGGAAAACAGGAAAAAAAAAGAGAGGAAAGAAGATGTGAAGAAGCTGAGCGGGGGCAGAGGCGCAGAGGGGGAGGTGCAGGCCTCATGGGCCTTGCAGGCCTCACCCTCTGGCCTCTCGCCAGGCAGCCAACTGGGCCCGACTCGGTCCGGCTCAGCTGCAAGAAGTGGAAAGGAGATGAGAAGTGAATAAGATGTAAAAAGATCCTGAGAGACATCTGCCAGCCTGTTGTGAGGAACGGCTGCAGACGCCAAGGTCAGTTCAGAAGGAGGGGGAGGAACTGACTGCAACCCCCATTCCCTCTTCCCCCCTTGTGCCGCTCGGGGGGGAGAAGGTAGTAGAGATAATGTTAAGCTTGGGAAGAGGGAGGGGTGGATGGAGGTTATCTTGTTCTCTGTCTCATTATCCTGCTGTTTGTAGTAATAAATGAATAGTTTTCCCCAAGTCGAGTCTGTTTTGCCCGTGACGGTAACTTTAAGGATTTCTCCCTGTCCTTATCTCAAACCTCGAGCCGTTTTTCTTACATTTTCTCTCCCTGTTCTCTCGGAGGGTGGGGGGAGTGAGAGAGAGACTGCGTAGTCTGGTCCCGATCGGGGTTGAACTACTACAAACCTTCTGCAAAAATCTTGAGTATAATCTATTTATTAGTCCTCTGTTCTTTAAAAGAACTGAACCTACTTCTTGTAGTTAGAGTGCAGTTCTTTGGGGCAATAATTCTTTCTTTCTTCCTTTGTATTTAAAATCTAAGACAATGAGATCTTTGTGTGGTTGTTGTTTGTTTGTTTGTTTGGTCTTTTTTTTTGTTGTTGTTATTAGTTAGTTTGTTAGTTTGTTTCATTTTTAAATACAAAACAAAGCTAACATTCTCACAGTATAAAATAACTTCTGGGATCAACTGTATTCCACACTTGCACACGTATCATTGGCCCAATCTTGACTCAGCAATCAGTAGGAATATACAATCTATTTGTACTTTTTGTAACTGAACTCAAATCTGCACTTGATTGCACTCCACAGTGGAGATCGTTACTGTTCCCTCTGCTGTAAAAAGGCTGATATAGACTCAAAACTATCTCATAAGAAAAATTGTACTGGAATAGAAGAAAATAATAATTTCCCCAATTAAATTAACATTAGGGCATTGCTAAACTATGCAAGTATTGAAGGAGAATGTCAATAACGTTGTCAACACGTCTGAATGGCCAAGACACTTCCACACTCAATTTGTTTTTGGAGCTAGGAAGGGATGCTTTGAGAGTGAGAGTAATTAGAGAAATGCAAGCTATTAGATTTAGTATTTGAGGGAAGGTAATTTAATTTTGGAACCGTATCTCTGTTGGAGGTAACTGTTGCTGTAGGAGCTCAGCTGCAGGAAAGAGATTTGATACTGGATTGTGGTGTACCCATTAAACTGAGCTTTTTTGTTTGCACTGACTGTGGTCCAGGGAATGTGGCAACTACTTCCATAACAGCTCAGCTTATTCCTGGCAGATATCAAACAAACTGTGATATCTGCCAGAGCTTGTGTCTGTGGAATTCAATTTAGACCCCATCGTAAGTGTGAGCAGGTGATTTGGTTGACTCTTCCTGTGGAGACTAACTAGTGGCGTTGTAATGCCTGGATACTTCCAATGGGATCAATCAAGATATGTTAATTGCGCCAAGATAATTTTAAAGTAGTGTAATGGGAAATTTGTTAACTTGGGAGAAATGCTATATTTTTAACAGTAAGGGGTATTCTTATTATTCTTTTGAACAGGTGGTCTAACAGCATGGAAGGAACCATGCCGCTGACAACAAGAGAAAAGAGAAGGATGCAGAGTAATGAACCAGCAGGAAGTTCAGAGTTTGTTTGGATAATTTGAAAAACTTATTAGTGGATGGCTCATCTGCACCAAGAAATACAGTATGCCAAAAATGAAGGGATTGCAGCAGATCTTTATATTGCTTTCTCAATTACTTTTTTTTCTGTAGCTGCTGAAAGCTTTAACAGAGGGGGAAACCCTGCATGACCGTCTTTTAGAGAGTATTAAAAGTAGTAAAAACTGTTCATTTGGGAGAAAAAGAGGAAAAAGTTAGTGAAGATACTCTGGAACTGCTGTTGTAGCTCTTATTAAAAGTCTGATCCGGTCTTCCTAAAACTCAGGACTTAAAAAATAAGAGAAAATACAGTATCAAAGGTAATTTGATCTTCTGTTTCTGATGCTGATTGTTGTGAACAATTGCTTATCAAAAGAAAGATAACCCTCATCCAGGGCCACTGCAGCAACTCCCATTGCTAGTTGAAGGCAGAATATGATTCAGGAAGAATGGGACATTGTTGAATGGAGGCTCTGCTAGTAGGTGCAAACTACTAAGAAAAGGAGTTTAGGGAGCAGAGGGTTGGAAGCTTCAGTAGATGAAAAAGAAAGTAAGTGAAAATTAATTTTTCAGTATTGAAAAATATTAGAAGACCACAATAAACTGTGGCTTAGCAGTGTGTTTGCTTCAGTGGTGGCAGTAGTTGTGGGCTAGATATGGAGGGAACTGCAATTCCTTCCAAGGACAGACTGAAGGAATGTGTATTAGTGCTAACTTCTGGGCTGGCGTTATGACTGCTAGGAGAAGGACAAGGGGGAATCTCCCCACCTCAGGCCCTTCTTGCTGTATCATTAATGTCAGGCTGTTCCTGCTTTGCTGTCTTATAGACAACTTATTCTCCAAGTTCTGGGACTGTAAATCGTGGCTGTAGGCACCAGCTGCTTTCACTCAGCCTTGAATTAAGTGCTTCTGTTGTGGGTTAGGACAGGGCTTGATACACTCTCTCTATTACATTTTGTATTAGCCAGCTCAGATAGCTCTTTTGTTAGCATGCTCACTATTGTGAATCCAGTGTTGAAGCGATAATCTCTCTCTATACGTGGTATACTGACCTTGAGTACCTGTTCCAGTATCACAGATTGCACACTGGGAGAAATGCATCTAGCAGTTAGCTGACACCAGGCAGGGCGATGTGGTGCCAAGTACTTGCAGAAGCTTTTTTACAAGAAAGTTGTGTACATTGAAGGTGGGAGTTGAAGAGAGGAAACTAGCAGTTTTGAGACATGAAAGGAGTTAGATTTCTGCTGCTGTTCAGAGCCCTGCTTCATACCACAGTTGTGGAACTGGGCCACTGCTGTGTGACATATCTTTGTGCTTGTTCAGCCACTGAACAAGAAATAAAGCAAAAACAATGTGACATGATAACAGACAGTTGGGCGTATGGTTCATGTAATAAAATAAATAGCACAAACTTTAGAATAAATAAATAAATAAATGCAGAAAGTAAATTAAATAACAGAAAAAAAAAGATTACTCTGACCTATTCTATTTGTTTTTCACACTATCAAAATAAATGCTAGTTGCACAGCAGATATTATAAACATAATTCATAATTTCACACAATGTTTAAGTCCATGCTAGATCATGAGCAGTTCCAGTGACTTACTATAAATGTGGGATAATAGCTACCATTTAAAAATAGTTTATTTGCGTGTTTATCATATAGTCTAAGTTGTCTATTTTACTTGTGGGGATGCAACACAATATGATGCAGAAATGTGACAGGATGCAAAGTGACTTGAATGAGTAAGGGGTGGGTTTTTTTCTTCACATAGCCTATCTGCTTTTAGAGGCACAAATGTACAGTCAAGGAGGACATATTTGGCGGTTTGGGACAGAGAAAGTGGCAAATATATCACGCAGTATGAATGACGGAGTCAGTCATTCATCACTGGAAATAGGGAAGCACATTTCTAATAGCAGATTTTTATTTAGCATGTTTATCCAACTTTTAGAATATTTATCTTACCAGAAGGTAGCCACAGTTGACCAATGATTCTCATTTATTAAAGTGTTTGGTGTAATGGCTATTGACAAGATCATATAACTGTCCTATAAAGCATCATTCAATAATAAAAATTATTAGAAGAGGTTGTTGCGACAACCTTTAAAACATGTAGAGATAAATGGGGTCATACACGAAGTGAAACCAGATAAAAAATTATGAATATATCAATAATCTTGTCTGTGCTATTATCTTTAACACAATATATTTCTTACTCTGTGGAGATCTGTGAAAGCTATTCCTCCCCTTATCACTTTCCCAATTTATTCTGAAGAACTGCCAATTCAAAGGTAAGTCAAATTCAGGTCCATATCAGAATGAGGGCTCTGTTTTCAAAACAGTTCAATGCCCACTAAGATATATTTTGGGCACTTACAACTATCTGGGTTAATGATCCTCTAGGAACCACACTCTAGGGCAAATCCTAATATTGACCTCACTCAGGTGAGTGATGTAACTCCTCTTCACTTCAGCATTGTATGGCAGAACCTTACAAGCTGAGGAGCCCTCTTTCCCCTATCTTTTGCTGGAGACAACTTAATTCTGTTAAACATCATGCCAGAATCTTAAACATGAACTAAAATTAAAATTTTGAATAATGTAGAAAAATTTAACTTAGGCAATGGTTCTGTCTCACTGATAGTCCATAAAATGTTACTAAGAGGTTAATATATAGCTTTCTTACATAATCTTTTGATATTCCAAAAAATATTTTTATGATCATAAATAATAAGATTTTCTTTGTTTAGCACAAATATAAGGAAAAAAATATGCTGATTTTTCTCCTTGGTAGGTATTAGTCTGATGAAATGTGAAATGGTACATAACAACAAAAAATCCCTATCTAGATGTGGGCTATCTAGAATGACCTTATCCAACATATTAAGCATTCTGCCATTATGCTGGGAGGCTCTTCTCCATTAGCTGTTTGTCCTGGTTCTGGCTAGGACAGAGTTAATTTTCACCTGAGCTGAGAGAGGAAGTGGAGCTGTGGCCCCTATGGCTGGGGGACACAGCTGGGATAGTTTACTAATTAGCCAACAGCTGGGGTGTGTTTACCCAAATGAGCCTAAGGGCTATTCCATCCCATGTGACGCCATGTTCAGGTGCAGAAGAGAGTCTCCTACTACTTGAGAGGAAACTGGACATTGCAATTTGCTGTGAGCTATTGTACTATATTTGTTTTCCATCTCTGTTTTTTTTTTTTTCCTGTTATTTCTCTTAAATTTATTTTTATTTCATCTCAACCCATGAGTTTTGGCTTCTTTTGTTTACCAGTTCTCCTCTCTGTCCCACTGGAGGGTGGGAGGTGTGAGCAAGAGACTGCGAAGCTTGGTCCTGAGCAGGGCTAAGCTACGACAGGGTTGTAGTCATTTAACATTTCATTTTGCTATAGTATTACAGTGGACATCTATGAAGGTTCCCTGACTGGTGAGTGTGCGAAGATTGTGCCCATGGTGTCACAAATGGGAGATTTAGATGCTTAAAGAACCACTGTCAAAGGTATTAGCAGAAGTTATTTTAATTTAATATTGCAAAAGTGCAACTTAACAAAGATCAATGGCAACGTTCACTCTGTTAATTAGTGTATGGAAAAGCACAAAAAGGAAAATTGAGTTACACTCGAGTTAATGTGATTCACAGAGAGAGAGACTGAAGATGTACAGAGTGGGAGGGCGCCTCCTGTTGAGTCAGAGGTTCAAAATGGACCCTCCTGCTTTCTAAGTTCCTTCTCAGAGAGGAGTGTAGGTGTGACTGGATCCAGACTTAGTCTCAGACTTGAGCAACAGTTTATGTCTGGGGATTATATATGTGGAGTCTGTGTAATGTTGCACTAGCGTCAGTTCAGCATGCATGGAGAGTTACCAAGGTAAAAATCAAAGTTATCCTACTACAGAACTGTTTGCAATATCGGTCACTTACCAAAGATCTGCCACTGGTGAAAGGTCTCTGCTTTAAGGAGCAACTTTGAGGAGTATCCCCGCTCCAGGAGACATGACCACCATGCAGCCATGCTACCTAGTAGGGAGAGCTCAAAAGAGGCCCTTTCAGGCTGTCATATTTATGAGATGAAGTGGTTGGTTTGTAGTCAAATACGTGTGGTTGGGAAAGGTAATTATTCATGTGTCAATGTCGGTGTTCCAAGCGGTCTTCTAAGCTCGTATGAATCGGTGCTTGCTGTGTCACTCTGCTCCATTGTAGGTTTTCAAAGGACTAGGGGAGTTTATGGCCTGGCCACAGCTCAGGCCTTTACCTCCTCCAGAGCTTGCACCAAACCACTGCCAGCCTGATCAGGGGGCTGAGCACACCCACCACACATGGGGTTCTCAAAATTCCTCCATACACAAGGACACAGAGGTGCTGGTTTCTGAGAATTTCTTTATTGCCAATTACTACAAAGCTACTACTAGTAAAAACAAATATATAGTGTATATATGTACAAGTCACTACAAAATTACCACTAAGAGAGTGAGTGTATATATATCACAAGAGTCAAGTAGATATACAAAAGTATATGTAGAAATTGTTACTGAATTCCAACTACTGAAGCAAATATATACTTACGAACCTTTACCTATGTGTGTTACTGTTAGAACACTCACCAAGTTGCTCCAATCGATGAAGGAAAAAGTCTCACTTCAAAGATGAACTGTGTGGAGTCAGCCAAACATCCCCAACAGGCGTCTGATATGTTCGGGAGATCTTGTGCAGGCCAAGCACTGGAAAAATGTGTAGAGAAGCTCTCTTTGGGTAGGTAGGGAGTGACTTGTTAGTGTAGGTATATATAAGTGAGTGTAGGACATAAGTTCCCAGAATAGTTGTTGCTGACACCTGTTTCCCTTTAATGTCAGTTCATTATTACAGTTTCTTTGTCCTGTGCTCATCAAAAAAGAGAGTCTATGTTCTCTGGAAGAAGGGACAGGCTACTTGGGGAGATTACAAAGAAGTTTCTAAGGTATGCAGGGAGGAAGTTAGGAAGGCAAAAGCTCAGCATGAACTCAGATTGGCCACTGCAGTAAAAGAGAACAAGAAATCCTTTTACAAATATATCAGTGGTAAGAGAAGAAATAAGGAGCATTTACACCCTTTACTTGATGCAGCGGGGAATGTGATCACTGAGGATAAGGAGAAGGCTGAGGTCCTCAACGCCTTCTTTACTTCTGCCTTTAATAGGCAGATCAGTTATCCTCAGGGCACTTTATGCCCTAATCTGGAAGTCTGGGATGCCAGGCCGAGTACACCCCCTGTGGTACAGGTGGAGACAGTTAGAGAGCTCCTTCTCCATCTGGACTGCCACAAGTCCATGGGACCGGACGGGCTCCATCCTAGGGTGCTAAGGGAGTTGGTGGGGGTGATTGCTGAGCCGCTCTCGGCCATCTACCAGTGGTCCTGGTTATCTGGGGAGGTCCCGGAGGACTGGAGGCTTGCCGATGTGACTCCCATCTACAAGAAGGGCCGTAAGGAGGATCCGGGGAACTACAGGCCTGTCAGCCTGACCTCAGTACCTGGGAAAGTTATGGAGCAAATCATCTTGGGTGAGATCACTCGGCATATGAGTGGCATCCAGGGGATCAGGCCCAGCCAGCACGGGTTCATGAAAGGCAGGTCGTGCTTGACCAACCTCATTTCCTTTTACGACTGGGTGACCAGACTGGTGGATGAAGGAAAGGCTGTTGATGTGGTCTACCTGGACTTCAGCAAGGCCTTTGACACGGTCTCTCACAGTATTCTCCTAGGGAAACTGGCTGCCTGTGGACTGGGTAGGTATACCCTTCTTTGGATAAAGAATTGGCTAGGGGGCCATGCCCAGCGGGTGGTGGTTAATGGAGTCAAGTCCAGCTGGCAGGCTGTTACAAGTGGTGTCCCCCAGGGGTCGGTACTTGGGCCCATCTTGTTCAATATCTTTATTGATGACCTAGACGAGGGGATTGAGTGTACCCTCAGTAAGTTTGCAGATGACACCAAGTTGGGTGGCGGTGTTGATCTGCCTGAGGGTAGGGAGGCCCTTCAGAGGGATCTGGATAGGCTGGATCACTGGGCTGAGCTGAATGGCATGAGGTTCAACAAGGCCAAGTGTCGGGTCCTGCACTTTGGCCACAATAACCCCATGCAGCGCTATAGGCTCGGAGCTGAGTGGCTGGAGGACTGTGAAGAGGAAAGGGACCTGGGGGTGTTGGTTGATGCTCAGCTGAACATGAGCCGACAGTGTGCCCAGGTGGCCAAGAGGGCCAACGGCATCCTGGCCTGCATTAGAAATAGTGTGGCCAGCAGGAGCAGGGAGGTAATCATCCCCCTGTATTCGGCACTGGTGAGGCCGCACCTTGAGTATTGTGTTCAGTTTTGGGCCCCTCACTACAAGAAAGACATTGAAGCCCTGGAACGTGTCCAGAGAAGGGCAACAAAGCTGGTGAGGGGTCTGGAGCACAAGTCTTATGAGGAGCGGCTGAGAGAGTTGGGATTGTTTAGTCTGAAGAAGAGGAGGCTCAGGGGAGACCTCATTGCACTCTATAGCTTCCTGAAGGCAGGTTGTGATGAACAGGGGTTTGGCCTCTTCTTCCAGGCAACAAGCAGGACCTGAGGAAATGGCCACAAGTTGTACCAGAGGAGGTTTAGATTGGACTTGAGGAAAAACTTTTTCTCTCAAAGAGTGGTAAGGCACTGGAACGGCCTGCCCAGGGAGGTGGTGGAGTCTCCGTCCCTGGCAGTGTTCAAGAGGCGGCTTGATGAGAAGCTACAGGATATGGTTTAGTAGCTGTGGCAGCAATGGTAGTGGGAAGACGGTTGGACTAGATGATCTTATAGGTCCCATCCAACCATGTGATTCTATGATTCTATGATTCTAAGGTTTCTTTGTCCTGTCAGCGACTCCCCATCACAGAGGTTTTGAATAGGCTTATGAGGGATATCTTAGGATTCCAGCTAAGAAGATCTCTCTCCTACTTTGTCAGTATGTTTACCAGGTGGCTTTTATGGCAGTTCCCATCAGGTGTACAAATGAAATAATTATTTAAATTATCTAACATCAATTCTATTTTTACTATAGTGAGAACTTAATTGGTTGTAATTTTCAACAAGTGGGGATGTGGTAAAATTGTGTCACTGTCACCTCAGATATATAGCTGTGTCCTCAGAGTTTTATGAGGACATATGATATTTTTATATTTGCTTTTATATGCTTTCTGCATTAAGCTGCAAAAGATCGCTGTCTGTAGAAAAGCAGAGGAGGTGAACTGAACATTCCTGGCGAAAAACTCAATCATGGGGTTTTTTTTTTTGCATAAAAGGATATAAAACATGCAGTAGATTTTTAGTCTGAATTACAGAAGTTCAAAAATACAAAAGATCTTTTTTCAGTGTGGCATAAAATTTATTCTAACTACTTTCATATCCTTTTCAGAGAGCAGAAAACTGAGATGTTAAACGAGTGTCCAAGGGCACTGAAATTGACCTACAAGCACTTATTTTCCGGTCATTTGATCATCCTCCTCTTTTTATTCTCCCTTCTTTCCTCAACCTTCATGTGTAATGCAATATTTGTGGCACTCAGAAAAGATTTGCAAAAAATACAGTAATTTTTTTTTTCCTGAAATGTTTTAGGTCAGTGTTCAGTGAAATGCATATTAGTTATACTTACCAAGTACACTACAGTTACCATTAAGTACCATAGCAGCATACCAGTATTTTCTAAAAGACAAGACCAGAGAGTGAATTAAAAAAAACCCAAAAAACCAACAAACCTGTATTAAAAACCCAGATTTTTTTTTACTATTTTCCTAAGCTGTGAATACACATTTGCATTCCTAGTTCCAGTCTGTCAGGGGCTGTGGTTGCTTTCCCTTCCACAAAAAAGTCATCTTGCAGGGACATCCCTTTTTGCTCTTCTGTACACCAGCCAACTAGACATGAAATAATCTGAAGAGCAAGATGAAGGAAAGCTGTTCTTCAGTGCTGAGGAAAGTATCTGTGTGCAGTTATGAAGGAAATTTTGTTAGATAGAAGAGAGAGCAGGATGGGTAGCATAAAAATTTGTCCAACTGATTGATAGTGCAACTGATTTCTATCTAATTTTTCTTAATTTTGTGTGTTTGTGGTCCTACCTACTTTGAAAGGGACTAGTATGTGGAGCATCGCCTTTTATTCAGAAAATACACTTATCTCCTTGAAATGCTATAAAATAGTGGACTGGGCAAATGCATAGAAAGGAAGTGGAGACATCCTTGTTTCAGTCCATGTGACGAAAACTCTTCAGTAGAAACAACGAACAAAATGTTATTTATATATATATATATTTTTATATATATATATATATATATAGTCTCCATATTTCCTCATGGTTGGAATTTATTTTCATCAAAAAGAGCGGGGATTTGAGCAAGAATAAAAAAGTCAATCAGTAAAAGGTATTAATCACATTTACTCCCCCCAGTATTCAATCTCTTTTGCTTTTCTAATCTATGGTGACTTGTACACTGCTTCTCCTCCTTGCCTACATTGTCAATGCTTGCAAACAAAGTCAGGAAGCTGCAGTGCTCTAATTCTGTTGAGAGTTTTTCTCACTGTCCTGGTTTTGGCTAGGATGGAGTTAATTTTCCTCTCAGTAGCTGGCAATTTTGTATGTTGTTCTGGTTTTATTTACTGAGGCGGGGCTAGGGTGGTAACTTCTGTAAGAAGCTGCTAGAAGCTGCTCCCCTTTTGTTCAGTTGACTTGGCTGGGCCTAGGGCGGACCCGCTGCTGGCCAAGGCTGAGCCAATTGGTAGCAGAATGTTCCATGATAACGCCTCTGCGATAACATATTTAAGAAGTGGAAAACAGAAAAAAAGGGAGAGAAGATGTGAAGTTGAAGAAGAGGCAGAGAGGCCTCAACCTCTGGCCTCATTATTACATATGTACTTATATATTTTATTGTGTTTTCTTTTGCTATCGTATAAACTCCCTTTATCTCAACCCATGAGTTTTATTTTCTTCCTGATTCTCTCCCTGGTACCGTGGGGAGGGGGAGGGTGATTGAGCAGCTGTGTGGTACGTGATTGCTAACTGTAGTTAAACCACAACACATATAAAGGACACAGTCCTGGACAAGTGATACTACTGCTTAATGCTTCGGGTAAGCAAGATCCTGCACCTGAATCAGGGCAACCTGTGTTATCTATATAAACTAGGGGATAAATGGATTGAGTGCATCCCTGCTGAGAAAGACTTGGGGGTGCTGGTGGATGAAAAGCTGGATATGAGCCATGAGAGTGCTTGTAGCCCAGAAGGCCAATCACATCCTGGGCTGCATCAAAAGAAGTGTGACCAGCAGGTCAAGGAAGGTGATTCTCCTCTACTCTGCTCTTGTGAGACCCCATCTGGAGTATTGTGTCCAGCTCTGGAGCCTCCAACATTAGAAGGACGTGGATGTGTTGGAGTGAGTCCAGAGGAGGGCCATGAAGATGATCAGAGGGCTGGAGCACCTCTCCTATAAAGAAAGGCTAAGAGAGTTGGGGTTGTTTAGCCTGGAGAAGAGGAGGCTCTGAGGAGATATTATTGTGCCTTTCAGTATTTAAAGGGGGCTTATAAGAGAAATGGCAACAAACATTTTAGCAGGGCCTGTAGTGACAGGACAAGGGGTAATGGTTTTAAACTAAAAGAGGGCAGATTCAGACTAAACATAAGGAAGAATTTTTTTTTACAATGAGGGTGCTGAAACACTGGAACAGGTTGCCCAGGGAGGTGGTAGATGCCCCATCCCTGGAAACATTCAAGGCCAGGCTGTACTGGGCTCTGAGCAACATGATCTGGTTGAAGATGTTCCTACTACTTGCAGGGGTGTTGGACTAGATGACCTTTAAAGATCCCTTCCAACCCAAACCATTCTATGATGTGATTATTTGATTCTATAATACAAAGCTTTCTCTGGTACTTAAATGACAGGATCTAAGCATTTCTTCAGCCCTCCATGGTGACACTGTAAGTTTGAACCTCAGCCAGCCAAAAGACTTAAGTTTTCCTGAAAATGACAAGGAATGAACATCAATGAACATGACAAAATCACATCGGAAAGGCTTTTTGCTCTATCATGTACATTTTGTTTCTTCTTTTTCACAAAAAACAAGACTTATTGCAACCAGAAGGCAATTTCATCCTTGTCTCCAAAATGTCCTGATCAATATCTTTTTGTTGGTACATATGTAGCAATCAGTATCATCCCTAATATAGAAAGGTAAAAAACCACAGCAGCAAATTTTCTGCAATGTGAAAGTTATTGATTGAAGCTACTTGCATTTTTGCCCCAAATATTGCCTACAAAGTATCAATGTACCATTTTTCTTGTGCTTTTCTCAGCTCTGCTACACCTGCCTGTATGCATCCAAACATCCACAAGTAGCAAAATTTTTTGCAGTAAGGGTGATGAAACAGTGGAACAGGTTGGCCAGAGAGGTGGGGGATGCCCTGTCCCTGGAAACATTCAAGGTCAGATTGGATGGGGTTCTAAGCAACCTGATCTGGTGGAAGATGTCCCTGCTCCTTGCAGGGGTGTTGGACTAGATGACCTTTGAAGGTCCCTTCTGACTCAAACTATTCTATGAATGTTTGACAGAACAAGAGGAAGAGTGAGAAAGGTCAGTTCTTTTCCAGTCTACATTATTTAGCAATTAACTTGTAAGCTCCCTTCTCTTTTCTTTTTAAGGAGATGTAAATATTTTAGCAGGTTTTGGATTACTGAAAAAAAACCAAACAAACCCACTAAACAAAAGCGAAAACAATTTAATTGCTGGATGGAAGTACTGAGTGGATCAAACCCTGTCTCTTCATCCTGTCCTGCCAATTAGAGGCCTCCGATGTGGGTGGACTATATCGACATTTTCAGATTTTCAGCTTTTCAAATATGGAGTCTTAGGGGATGCATGTAGGAATTAACTAGTAACAGAAGCTTCAAATGTGTTTCCATATTTTATTTGGAAAAAAAGAACTCCAGGTTCACAAATATCTGCTTGAAAGTGCTGCTATACTTATATTAAAACAACTAATATTAAGTTGATGTAGGAATTGCTGTTCATCAAATAAATGAAGACACTGCAACCGCTATAGTACTCTGTGCATGTGGCCTTCTACAGAATTTCTAATGGTAGCTGAACGAAGGATTCAAGCTGCAGATTTATATGGTGCTTGCACTGGGCTTTGTGTATTTTGTAAAATAATGCAGTACAAGTAGCTGGTTTGCAAAGGAAAGTCAGATACACCATGGCACACTACAGCAACCAAGATATCTCAATTGCTACAGGTTTTTTTTTCAGCCAACTATATTTATTAATATATACTTTCCTACATTTTCCTTCTGTCATCTTATAGCTTAGAGTCCTTGTAAAGCTGTAAAGGTTATGACATTATGAAAATATACAAATGGGAGAAACATAATTATAGGTAATAAATTATGAGTAAACTCTGACAGAAAGCATAAAATATCTTATAAATGACATAATAAATTTCTGAATCTCTGCAGATATCTGAAATTTCATATTAAATTAATAAATATTGCTTAAAAATGTGAAAAGGATTTTGGGGTAAATTCTAGGTAAATCTATCTAAATTTGTGTAAAATCTCTTAGTTCTGTGTAAGAATGACACAATCACAGTTAATAACACTGTAGAGGGAATGAATGTCTGTTCAACATGGAGGAGAAATTAAAACTTTCATGAAACTTTTCATTTGCTTGCAAAGGTGCAGTATAAACTGCAGTAGCAGTATATATGCTCTTCCATATACTAATAATAGACAGTACCCACAGAGATTTCTATATCCAGCAATTTCCAGAGAAAACAAACAAGAAAATTTTGGTTTCTAAAGCACTTAACTCAATCACTTTGTCTGGTTTCTTCAGTGCATGACCAATTTAATGGAATTTATATTTTAAAATGGCACCAGTGAGAAACCACTTTAGAGTCCAGTGGAAAATGACATTGTCACTATGTCAGCAAAATATATTTTTCATTATCTTATGCTTCAATTCAAACTAATTATTTAGTGTACATACAGGATAATTTCTCAAGGCTGAATCCTTCTGTAAGGAAAATTCTGTGTAGGCAGATTCTCTACCTCATTTATATCACTTTCACTATAAGACAACTTTCAGAATATAGGCAAATAAATTTGTAATATCCGTACTATAAGCATTTATAATCATCTCATTTCATTCTATTGATGGCAATTGGCTGTTATTCCCTGTGAAGTTCAGTATATAATATTGCTCTCATCTATCCAAGTTCAAATATAATTCTGAAGGATTTTTGTAAGAGTCTTTTTTAGCATAATGATATATAAGAAACATTTTAAATGTCTAAGACATGACAGGCACTCGATGGTGCTGAAAACTTTTACTCTGGATACTCCTATCTCCCCAAACTCCTGTGCATATAATTTTATTTTTAAATTCTGTCCTGTATTTCTGGGTTTTGTTCTGAATAAACAATAAAAAAGACTGGATGTTTTGTTTACTACTTTCGTAAATAATAAAAAACTCATGTATTTTTTTCACTTGTTTTTTTCCTTGTCATGTCAATTTTGCAAATAGGATATGCCTGTTCATATATTAGTAATTTGTATTTCTTACTGTTTCTTTTTAAGATTGGATCTTGCTTGCCTCCTAAAAAAATTACTTTTATAAAAACCACCAAATAAATTAATATTTTATGATAACTTTTCTGTAGAAAATTTACTGGCATTGATATGGTCTTTTATTATATTCTGTAGCTTTTTTTTTGGTCAGTCATTTGGTGGATCCAACATCTGCAGTACCCCTTTCATTCAATAGCACATTTCTTTAAAGGTACTTTGATAAATTTGGCCATGAACCGTTTTACCTCTGCTATGCACAGAGCTTCTCCCTGGATTCATTATACTGTGGATCAGTAGACTGTGGATTCCTGCTTAGCAGTGCAGGAAACTACTCGTATTCAGCTAACTGTAGTAAAGACAGTAGGAATCAAATACATAATTATGCTTAAATATGTGCTTGAATGCTTTCCTGATTTGGCAATTTAAAGCCTACCTTATTTTTCAGGTTTTAGTCATTTTTTGGGCCAAGAGTTGAATGAAAATACCATGTTACAGCTAGAACTATCAGAAAAATCACATGGAAATCACATTAACAAAGTATTGTGAATCAATTTTAATACTAAATAGAAGAAAGACCTCTTCAGAATTATCAATCTTGTATTTTTCAAAACCATTAAAAGCACAATAAAGAGATGACGCGCTAATGGCCTTTAATACATCCTACTGTGCAGAAAAGTTCACAGCATGATGCAGTGAATTGTATTATTGAATTCCATTCCTTTCATTAATACTTATTTTATAAATTATAGGTACTAGCTTTTGCAAGTAAGTGTGCAGTCTGGGTATTTGTGAATGGTTTCATTCAGTAAAAAAAATAATAGCATACAAATGATGGCTGAGCTAGTTGTTGATCATCAAATTATTATAATGGAATTTATTTTAAAAGTAATTTTCATGTACTCTATTTACTTACATTGCTTTTCTTATTCTCAGAGAGAACATATTTATAATCATATTGTGTCGGTTGATTCAAGGTTAAATACAATGGTGATTACCCTAGAACACTTGATTTTACAAATAGAATGTGTATTATGCATATTGCTCTCTTCAAAAATCTTTCTAAAGCAATTGGTGATAAACAGTGATGGGCGTTACTATTTGTGACAAATCAGTATGTTTCTGTATCCTTTTAAATATTCAATAGCCCAATTGTCACTTTTTTTTTTTCTTGTGAAATACCAGATGTCCCTGAAAATCTTTTGGAATTAATCAGTATTCTACTAAAGCTCTATTGTTAGAGTTTTTGAGTGAATTCACAATACAAACCATGAAGAATTAGATAAGTGTATCTCATCACTCTTTATAGGAATTTTACATGGAATTTTCTACTCACTGCTTAAAACTTTCTGTTTTGCTCTCCTGGATTCCTTGACTATTAAAATATATGGAGTGAATCAAATCACATCTAAAACAAGCATGAAAGAAAGTTTGAAGAGCACGAAGTATACAAACATTATTGTCATTTAGCCACCATACTTCACAGGAAATAGGCAATGTCAATCCTCATAAATCTGAATGTATTTTTTCTCCTTAATGTCTAGGTTGGATTTTATAAAGTGACAACAAATAAGGTTTCATGATAGAACAATTACTTTTTGTTACACTTGCTGCTATGCCCTTCTGTACATCTTTACCTATTTTCTTTATAATCTATCAGCCACACTTTTTCTATAACCTTTTGAAGTAAAACACAGAACATTAGCTAAAAAATTACATTATATAAAAAGATACTATCAGATGAAAGACCCTCATTTTTAATTTTCTTTGTGTTGACATAGATTTCTATCTGCTATCACTTTTCTTTATCAGGCTGACGAAATAGTGTTTGTGCAGTGGATATATAGAAAATTCGCTGAATGGCTATCTGTCATAGTCAGAAAAGGTGCTATCTGTCATCAGTGGAGACTTTATTTATTTTTAAAAGTGCTTGCCTGTACACAGAATATCAGCCACAGTGTCCTTGTCCTTTGCTTTGAAGAGTGTAGTTATTAGAAATGAAGGCATAAGTACTAAATAACATAACCTGCCTTTCTGCTCACAGATATTCTTTTGAATAACCAATCTGTACACTGAGCTAAATCTCAAGAGTGGAAGTAGTCCCAGGAAATATGAAGAAGTATTTGTTTAACAAGATAATAAGGTAAGTATCTAATTTTAAGCACCTTTGTAACATTTCGAAAGAAAAGAGGGACCATGCTCTTCATAATCTTTAATCATTGATGTTAAGTATTTTATCTCATTATCCTAAATCCTTCTATTATATGATATGTTAAATGTACAACTTCACATAACAATTTTTAATTTTGATGTGAGTTTTTCCACACTTAAGGTTAAAAATATTTCCTACGTAGTTTTTCTTCTCATGAATCTTTGTGGTTAGGAAGTCATGGGCTGAAGTGAAATAGTTCAGAATGTCTCAATAAAATTTCTTGTCACTGGTTTACAACTTTGTTCCCTCTGAAAGAAGAAAATCAAAGAGTAGAGATAATATGTATTACTGTAGAAAATACTCATAGTATAGTGAGGCACTGGATTCCCTTAAAATTAAAGCCAGAGCCTGTAGAGAAATACTGTTTAAAAATATATTTATTGAGCCTGCTTTGAGATGCTGCTTTCAATCTAAGACACAATGCACAGTTTCCATTTAGTTTTTTTTTCCTATGGCACATTTAGAGTCTGAACAGAATCCTACACAAATGAAAACACAGTCATATGAAGAAATCTAGTCCAAATGAATTGACTTCCATGCTGGATGTTATCTTGCTGTATATTTCCCTTATATTTCTAGTCTGTTAGACAAGTGTTTTTTTCAAAAACTCTACTCCAAAATTAGACAGATGCGGTCCAAGAGAAAATAATATTTTACATTTTGAAAAGTATTAGAGTTTCGTCTTCAATCTCAAACCTGGAGTGACTTGTTGTTTTAAATATTAAGAACATCCTAAGCATGAGCATGCGTATTAAAAAAAAGTAAGCACATCAAGAGCCTTAGAAACTGAAGATTAGCTTCATAATATCTTATGTTTAAAACTGTCCAATGATGATGAAGAACAATTGTTATTTTAGAGAGCCCATTAAGAGGAAGGCAGTAAACCTTGATGAAGAAATCACTGTGCTAAGAATACAGAAGAGAAAAACTAATTAAACTAAGGAGGAAAACCAGCCTCTCTACCTCAAATACTGTAATGGCACAAACATTTGTTTTCTTAAAATTGCTAGGGTATTTTAAATCAGGTAATATATTAAGTGATCATGCCCAACAGGAGATTAAACCTGTACAGGTGACAAACATAAAAAAGTGTGAAAAGCATGCTTACACCCCATATGAGTATACTATGCACCCGGGAGCACCAGTTGTGCCAAACTAGTGTCTGAATGCCATGGATACTTTCTTGGTACTTGGTGTTTCTAGTTCCTGGAAGAATCTCTTTAATGTGTCCTTGAGGAAGATGCTACTCTTTGGGGCATGTTGTTCCAAATGGTTACTGCATTGTTCACAGCAGTGGCAATTCTGCAGCAGTGCGAGCAGTTCTACATGGGGATTACTGGTTACCCCTTTTGTCAGGACTGATGGCAATTCCCTTGATTTCCTGAAACAGCACAAGTAGCAGCTGCTTTTAAAAGGCAAAACTACTGTATGTAAATTAAGATCCACTGTTTGCTCTCAGGAAGGGCAAATCTGGAGAGTAGATTGCAGATATCCAAAGTATCATTATGGTCTTATGCAGACTAATAGAGTTCTGATGTTGGCTTCATTATGCAAAGGTAAGGGCCAAGATTTAATTCTGCATGTGCACTGCAAGAAATGCACACAAATCTCTTGGATTAGTACCTCTTTAAAGTAAAGTTACATGTGAGTCTGAAAAGACACAGTCACATAAGGTAACATAGGGCAAATTTTATCACACCCTGGAGTCTCTTGAACATTGAAGGAAGTATTATTCTTTACAGATATGTCCCCCGTAGTGTGCTTATTTGTTTATCTGGATTTAGCAAAGGTTTTTTTTTTTCCCCAAAAATGTAGCTGAACAAATGGTAGTACAGAAATGGTAAGGGAGAATGGTGCACTGAAATAAAAAAAAAAACCTACCATCCCACTTAGCAAATGAAAGGGAAGATAATTACAAGTAACATCACTATCAAATAATTGCAGTGTTCAGCCAGCTTGACATGATTACTAACTCTTTTCTTTTTACTAATGACAGAAAGAATTAACTGCAAAACAAAATTTAGAAAAGAAGAGTACCACAGTGTACGCTTTAGGAGGGAACCTATTGCTCTAAGATTATTTTCTTTAGAATGGGTTTTAAAACAAGAGAGTTTCAAATTAAACATAAATGGATGCTGTGATTCTGACTGCCAATAAAAAAAATAAGGGAACTATGAAACTCTAGGGGCAGATTCTTAAAAAGATTATGAACTAAAACTTCAAGGGGTGCTGTACTGGCCTGAAAAATTTAGAAGAGTGATCTTGGGATTTTTCTAATGCATGAATAATAACAGTAGTGATACTCATTGGAAAAATTGACTCATTTCAGCTATAGTTTCTTTCTGGCCACTGTACATGCAGCACCATGGCATTCCAGAGGTGTTATAGGCTTTTTGTTCTGGGTTTGGAAAAGCTGTAATGATAACACAGTTATGTTGTAATCCACTAGCTATGTTTGAACTAGTCCCCCAAAGCCCCCCTTCCTAGTCCATGGGGGACTATCGCTTCTGAATTGAGGTGTTACAGAGTGAGTGACTATTAGAGATCAGATTAACCCAATTTTTCCAGTGAATATAAAGAGAGCCTAAAAAGACTATCCCAGGTACAGATGTCCACAATGCAAACACCTAAAGTTAGGTGCAATGGCTCTTTCCCTTACAACTTTGATACCATCTGTTCAGCTGCTTCCATCTGTGTGCCCCTCTTTTCTTCTTGCAGAAGTTGGTCATTTGGTGTTATCTTGCTAAACACTAAACATTTGCTTTTGGTATTCAAACCCTTCATCGAGAAAGGAAGATCTTGCACTGACTCATCAACTTGAAGGAAGTGGAGGAAAAATGAGAAAAAGAGTAGAGTACTGAAAATAGGTAATTAAAAGAGAAGTAGTATTTCTTTTGTGCTCCCTACTACCTCTTCCTTTCTCTGTCCAAATAATTTACAATTAACAAATGCTACAAGCAAAGTGATACTTGAATAAAGACATATAACCATCATAGATGCTTTGCTTGATACCATACCACTCATCATTGATCATGCAACTCAGCTATACAGTTAGTCTTTGCTTAGGGAAGTAGCCTGATTTTTCTGAGTTTCTATAGCTTTGACAGTTTTATGAGTATATGGGTATTCCTGGAGTGTTTGAACCACCAAGCCACATCTCCAAATTCTTTAAGGTGGGCCATATTTGGGCTGCATTCTGCTGCTACAGATCTCCTCCGGAAATAGTCTCAGTTCAATGACCATGAACATTTTTGTACGTACTGAATTTACTAGTACCTGTGAGTCACTAATGTAACATTAGTATCTGAAGGACCTGCTTATTTACAACATACCTTCAGGAAGAGGAGAAATTACCAAAGAAAATCCTTTCCCGTTCTACAACTATGCTTGTCTTCCAGTCAGACATATAAAAAACAATTTTGAACCCCTTTATAAAATAGTAACTACAATAAAGGTATTGCTGATAGATGCCTATGTAATATATTATAGAGCTATGTTCACTGTCTTCACAAGAAATTGACCACCAAATGATATATAAAAATCAAGAGAATTCGTAACTGAAAAAAAGTTTTATTTCTTATTAAAAGAAATAGACTGTATACATGAATCAATGTTTAATTTTATAAAGGGGTTGCCTTGGTTATGTTTTTGTCATAATTGACATGCATTACACTCAGTTCACTTTGGTACACAAAGGGTGGATGACACTGGCATAAAACTCATGTAAATGTGGCTAATCATGCCCCTTGATTCATCTAATTTTAACTTACTAACTCAGTTCTCTGGTGTCTTTTGAACTTTACATTTGCTTATTGACCAATGATACAGTGAATTTTGTCTGACAACAGAAAGATACGTCTGAAAATTAAATCATACTCGTATGGCACTGAAGTAAAGCCCTATTAAGCAGGGAAATAGAACAATAGTCCATATCCTTTAAGTGTTCTAGCTGATTCTATAACAACATTTTCTACGGCTGTTAGGACTAATGTCTCTCTACTATCACAGAACATTTTTATAGTATTGATTTTATTATTATTATTTTATGCTCAATAAACTTTTAGTATTTTTTTAACAATTATCTGTGATTTTCCTGAACAATAGATAGTCTCCTAGGAAAAGGAGGCTTTAAACAACTCTGAATGTGTTGCATACCAGTGAGATATAGAGTCTATTATGTAGCTATTTCATTCCACTGTGCACTAGGCAGAGATGAGAATTTTGTTTGATTAATACCACACAAGATCTACTATCAAAATATTAATATCCTTTAAATAGCTGTATCCGTTTAGTAAATGAGATATCATCAACTTTCTCTATTGCCAACATTGTAATATTTATCTGTTTCTCTGATAATAGTAGCTATAGGTCTATGACCCAAAAGAAATAAAACATGCATATGACAGGACAAGGGACAGGGTTTGTAATGTATACATCCACAAAGATTTCTTTAGTTCATTTGTTGTCTTAGGTACTTAGGAGGACTAAAATTGCAAAATAACACAAAACTCAGCAATAACTACAAACAAACAATCTAGAAATTGTCCCCTGGAAGTCAAACTAAAGAGAAAAAAAATGCACTCTTCTCAAACCTCTACAGAAATGCTGTTAATGTAATACTGTGGATTGGGAACAGAACCTAAAAATAAAAACATAATTACCCTTAAATTTACAATCCATGTATCTGCAGAATTCCCATGATAATGTTATTGCTTTAAATGATACATGCACTCAGAATCTGTGATTTAATTGAATATAATTAAAATTCAAGGCAGACAGGCTTATGATTGTTCAGATCACATGCATCAGATGACTAAACACTGGGGAAAGAGGAGACTACTTCAGCTAAAGGGGTAGTCTTGTTACACCAATGAAAAGCTACAAATTGTCATTGAAATTTGGCTGGAAATCTGAAAGTTGATGTGCACCTCAGTAACTTGTAATTGGTATTCAGATCCCAGAAATGAGAAGATAACCTGACATAACTTTGCAACACAGAGACTGTTACCATGTATTTGGGACACTAGTCCCAAATTTTCATCCAGAACACTCCTTCCCCCTTTTTTTTCTTTTTTTTTTTTTTTTTTTTTTTTTTTATGGATCTACAACAGGAGAACAAGAGTCTAGCAATCCAGATTCTTGTATTTGGTTTCATAAAGGCTGGCTACTTGCTGATACCCAGATATGTCAATGGTTGGTAGAGAACACCTGGAAATGCTTGGGATTAACCAAGCAATTGTGCCTGCACATGGAGATTTGAGTGTTGTATTTTCCAGGTGTGCTCTGAAAATTCATGTACTGACAGTGTCTGACAAATCAAAAGTAGAGCACTTTCACTTAAAATAGCAGTCTCTCAGGATTATGCATCAGTTCCAAAAGACTGGTTTCAGTTCCCAGGATAGCCTATGATGATTCAAAATTACACTGTCTTTTTCCCATTTCCAAGGAAAAGACCTTATGGCACAGGACAGAGAAAGCAGATTTCTCGAGCTCATTGCTGGGAGAATTCTGCTGCAGATTTAGATTTGGAACCCATTCTGACATGGATATGACTCTATAAAATCAGACTAATTTAATATTTATAGTAGACAATGTATGTAAAAATCTAAAAGCTTGATGACCGTGCTGTGATATTTCCCCAAAATATTTTCCCAGTTTTTGAGTACTTGTCTCATGGAATCTAAATTAATTTCTATGCGTTTCCAAGAATTCATACTCTTTAGTTTGTCCCATTAGACATCTTACACTTCTGCAAAGCACACTGATTAATAACTGAGTGAAAGGATATCTTGTTTTGTTCATTTGAATCAGCCACCTTTCAGTTTCACTCAATATCCCTTTGGTTTTGCATTGGAAAAGACAGTGGACAATCAATCACTATTTATCTTCCCATTGCCACTCATGATTCTGTAGTTTTTTATCATGTTCCACTTTAGTCATTTTTTTTTTGCCAGGCTAGTGAGTTCTAGTCTCTTTAGGTCAAGAATCTTATAGAAGTTTTTCTATCCATTTGATCAATCTTTTTTACCCTTTTCTGACTATTTTGCCGTACTACTGTGGTAATTGACACTGTATTCAAGACCATATATTTGTAACATGATTTACTGATGCTTTGCAGTTTTATCCTCTATTCCATTTCTAAAAATTTGTAAGTTTCTTTTTGCTTTTCTGAGTACCACTCAGCACAGAGCTGACATGCTTATAAAGATATCTTTATAATCTCAATATTATATTCTCCCTGTTCTTAATTGCTAATAGTCAGTTCAGGAATCCATCATTATATTGGTAAAATGAGAACTTTGTTTTCCTATGTCTTAAATTTTGTATTAAAACTCTACTGAATTTCCTTTATGCCTTTATTGTCCAGTCACTGTAAGAGTTCTTTTTCAGAACTTCCTGATCCTCACATTTGTTAACTGCTAAACTCCACATTACTTTGAATACCTCTTAGTATAACCACTTTTTCAGATCAGTTACAGATGTAGGGAAGAAATGGGTTTCAATGTTGTGTCCTCCAGTTCAGAAACAATTCTGCTTCCTATCTTTTAATTTTGAATTCTATATGTTTACTAAGGCTTTTTTTCATTTACACTTTGAGATGATACTTAGGTGCATTAATGTAGAATCTGATCTATGAAGCAATGAATAAAATGCTAGATAACTCATTTTCTGGTGCATACCCCGCTGACCCACAGACATAACTTACAAAATGTTCATTCTTTCACGGATCCACTGAATCTTACAGTTACTACTGCAGGCACTTTAACTTGAAAGGACACATTCACTCCTGCTGTTTAGTTTAATCTGTAGTCTAACGTAGATCCCAATTCTATCTCCAAAAGTTTTCAGGCCAGGAAAACTAGTGTCCGTATGGTGTTCATCTCAAAGGTGCAACTATCTAGAAAAGTTAGAAGAGTTTCTCCTTTGAGTTTTTCCAGTAGCCATTAATTAACTATGGTGAACCCCATTCCTGGGCTCTGTAACTCTCACATGTTTCCACAGAGAATGTATGTACACAGCTCAAATCTATGAAGTCCAACAGGTGTTGCAAAGCTGTGCTCAATAACACCTCAGTTCGTTTCCAGATCTGACCTTCACAGATAAAAGAACTATAAACTCACATCTTTTGCTCATCAGTAATTTGCTCATACCTTTTGGGAATGCATGGGAGCTCTTGTTTCATATAAGCTCTGCTGTCATTCAAATTCTGTTTTCTTCATTCCTAAACCTATTTAATGGCTCACCAAGTACAATTTAAATAAGCCAAAAACTGAAACAGAGAAAGCTTACGAAAAAGAAAGCTGGAAACACAAACCACATTTGACACTCAGAAAAATTAACTTTTTGTGATTTCTTTTTACAGGCCATATTCAATTAACTATTGGTCTCTCTTGAGACTAAGACACAGCATTAACTTAAGCTGGTGGAAATTTTTGATCTTACTGCATATCTTTCCTAGGCAGCTGTACGTCTTTCCTAGAGAAAACTTTCATTTAACAAGCACTTTGTGCATAAAACAATGATGCTTAAAAATGAATGAAACTGTAAGAAAAATGTACATGGTTGCCTTAGAAAAATACGACAGTTGTCCTACTAATGAATGAAGGATTCTCTGATAAAAGACTGTAATTCTGGTGTTTGTTACTTACCTTTGTACTCCCTCTTACCAGACCATGCCATTCATTATATCCTTTCTCCTTTTACCAAGTGCCACTCATGGTATTTATTTAACACAATAAAATAGTACCTGAGTGTCCTTGGGCAGACCTTCCTGTGCCTCTGGAAGACCTGCTTGACTATGTGAATTCCACTTGGAATTAGTTTCCTTACTCCTCTAGTGCAAGGAACTGAGTGAGGAGCAAAATCTGAAAGATCATCTGGAAACTAATTGTTGTAAAATATTAAGACAGGTATAATTTATGTTACTTAAACCTTATCCCTTACCCTGGCTAATTACTAATTTTCTATAAGGAAATCTGGAATGGGTAAAATAGCTCTTCCCAGTTGTTCTGATTGTTCAAGCAGTCTTAGACTTTGCTAATGGAGAGGATGAAAATCACAAAGCCTTAATGTGATATGTTTTTAATCAGAGTGCCATAAAAAAAAAAAAAAACACCTTGTATTTTTTTAAAGTGATAGCAGATTATTACTTTCACTGCATTAAAGTGCACATCTAGTAATTTCACATTATTTACATTTTAAAAACCCTTCCTGCCATTTAGTGCAATTTTATATTACAGCGCTAATTTTATACTAGCACTAAGTTCAACTCCTTTCTGAAATGCAGCATGGAATTGCTCTCCTTTCTTTTAAGTGATCTTTCTTTTACCTCATTTTTAATGAATTCTAATAGACATTAGATATGCTACTGCTGCTTTCACAGAAGTACTTATATGACTTTCATTCTCTTTTTAGACTAATAATCTGACTTAATTATGAATGATGCTAAGATTATAAATGATTGGGTTTTCTTCAGAAAATGCAAATTGATTTTACATGCTTTTCTCCTGCCTCTTTCTAAAACAGACTTAATGTTGCAAGTTGGAACACCTGCTTTCAATAAAATCCTGATGTATTTTCCCCAGCAATTGCACTTGTAATATGCAATTTCTCTTTTGTTCACAGCTATTTCCATACTTTTTTCCTCATCTTTGTTTCAGACTTACAGAAATAGGAGTTAAATCCCTGGTCCATCTAATGCATTTTGGTGTTTTCCTTGGGATGATGGACTGAAAAGCTTGGAGTAGCATGAAGTAGTCATTCATGACATGGGAGGAGAAACTTAGAAGTGTCAAGTCTGAGTGAGATATGCCACTACAGCTCTGAGTCTTTTCCTGCTAGGAGGGTGGAAAAAAGAAGTTACATACTCATTCCCTTGGCCTTGCTTGGTGTGGGGAAACGAATATGTCGCTCAGAAGCCTGTCTTTACAGTCATTGTGTGTTGTACATTAAGAGGGCAAAGACTTCTGTGTAAACCAAACAGCATAGTGACCTGTTTTCCCATGGCACAGAGCAGAGGTACAGAACTTTCAGCTTTTACTGTTTCAACCATTTTTGCATTTCAGAGAGAAAAATCAAGGACAGGAGGTATTTCTGCTTCATTAAAAAAGAAAATGGAAGAAGCTTTTCGGTTGCTCCATCTGACCAGTTGCAGTGTCTCTGGGGGGTCTTTTTCAGTTAAAGAAGGGCTAAGACATATTTCTTTCCCTTTTACACAGAAAAGTCTTCCAAACTTTCTTTCTTCCCATAACTGTGTCAAAGCTAATAAATAAACTAGACACTGAGAAATGGTCAAGTTGAATGTGACTGTGCATACACATAGACTTTTCAAGGGATTCCAGGAACCTTAATGTACAAATCTGAGACAAAAGAAAAATGCAGTTCTCCAGACAAACAAAAATTGAATTTAAATGCCTTTTTTTTTTTTGCTATACTAGCTTCCAATGATAGTAGCTATGCAAATAAAGCCCAGAAATAATTTACAGTAGTGCCTGAAAGTGCCAATGTTCCTTTATTTTTCCTTTTTTTTTCTTTATGGCTTCCGCCCCAATCTTTTTAAATAACCCAGATGCAGGCTAAGTAGGTGGTTGCCTGGGGCAGCCACAGCTTTAGTACCTACATTTCCTTTGAAAAGCTTTGCAGATCTTTCTGCTGAGGAGAGCAAGGAAATATTCAGGGCAGCAGTCACTGAGCAGCAGTGGCTGATTCCCACTCCTCCCCCTGTACAGTCGCAGCAGGATGAGCAAATTAGATCTTTTAAGTCCTATCTCCAACTTCCTCTCCTCTTCCCTCAAAACATTATAATCTATTCAACTCAACATCGATTATTCAACCCAACTCGCTCCCTAACTTTCCCATAGCAAGGAACAACTTTAATATAACACTCCTGATCTGGGTAAATTTGATTTTTCTCATGCTTTTGAGAAGCACACAGACAACGCAAGATCCAGATAAACGTTCAGCTTTCCTGAAGACCTTTAGAATCCTGGGGAAAAAAAAAAAAAAAAAAAGAGGATATTTTATTTTTCATTTAAATTCCACACTATTGAGTTTTTGCTGTGTGTTGGCCTTTTATTCTGCAGTCAGCCCAATGATTATATTCTCTGCGGCTACACTCTAGAAACTGATGAACTGTAATATTAGTTTAAAAATACTTTTAGTATTGCCTGTTAATCAGTCTCAAATCTGTTGGTGTATATTTATCACCATATATTTATACCATATAATGCACTTGTGATGTTTGATTTAATCTGTATTACTCCATACAGTTGCAGTCTTTATGATATATCACATTTTTAAGACCTTTGTCCACAAACATTCATACAACATACTTTAATTTGCCAAATATCTTAAGTTTAGTTTTTCTGTTGTTCTTCTTTGCATTCATAAAGGCAAATTAAAGAAATAAAATATAAGGCCATTGAAACAGCTGGTGAAGTGTATTAACATGACAACTCTTTCAGTTTTCTGGGAAAAGTGGAAAATTAGAACCCTAGAAATTTTGAGAGTTTTTTACATTAAAAATTAATCATAATCAAGAGAAAATTAAGACCGCTTCATTGCATTATTGGCATGCTTTCCTAAACAGAAAGTTTGAACTTCAATTTTTGTAACAGTGCAGTGTATAGTGGAAATGAATTATCTTTGCAACTCATTCGTACCATGACCACCTGTTCAGTTCGGTTGTGTTGCCTCTAGATACCAGGGGCTAGTGTACTCATCACTTCTGGAAGTAGCTTAAATGTCACATTCCTATGGAAAATCAGAATAGAATGAGCAAAGCTGGAGACAGTAGCTGGCCCAGCTGATGCTTTTGATATTTTTTTATTTTTCTTTATTGCTAACTATTTTTCCATTTTATTTTTCACGAAATTAGAAAGGATGATTTGTGGTTATACACCATATTTCCTTCCAATGTTACTCTCTTTCATTGTGATTAGAATTTTACATTAAGTGTTAATGCTATTTTACTAAGAAGCAGGTTAATTGTATCATCTAGTTTCAATTAGCTGTAATAGAGTGCATGTATAGCCTCAGAGTCTATTGTGCGTATCCTCACATAGATGGGGAAATGGAGTAAAAGCTATTATTTTGATGTCCTGATAAATTATGTTCCATATTATGTTAGATTAACAAAATGCATGACTAATGTCCCATGTATACATGAGCTGTGACAGCATTTCTGAGTGTTAATAAATCTGAGCACTGGCTGATGTCCAGTTCTTTTTTTTTTTATGGTAAATGCAAATTAAGTCCACATCTTCTCATTATACTTAGTAATTTACTTCTAACTGTTCAAATCTGGTCATTATTGCTGGCAACCTTTATATGGTAGCTCTCCAGACTGAATTAAAAATAATAATAAAAATAAAGTCATGATTATATCTAGATTGGGGCCTGAAGATAGTTGTTCTTTCTGAAAGCACATTGCAGTCATAACAAACTAATGGCTGCAGGCAGCAGTTGTTTGAAGCACAGCGGACTTGGAGATACTGAATTTGTTTTCAAACTTCACTGATATTCAAACAAACAAACAAAAATGTTTTTCTGTGCAATAAAACATAAGTATCAGAAAAACATATTACCCTTTTGTTATAAAAAGGCAAATCTTAGTTTTTGCAGCCATGAGATACTAGTGAGACCAAGGACACAGAAGGCACTGGTGTCTGAATAAGGATATTGTTGGCTGCAGCTGTGTAAGGAACATCAAACAGCAATTATAAGAGTGGTTTAGAGGCTTTCCTGTGGTGCAGACTGATTCATTCCCTACCGCCAGTCCTAGGAGGACTGCATTTCCTAGGTATAATGCAACTGGAAACTTTGCTTCTTTCCCTTGTGTATCTGAGCTGGAAGCATTCTTCCATGCCTGGATGGTACTTGTTTTGCAGAAGTTACAGTCACAGTCTGTGGGCTGCCCACTGTTATCTCTGGACCCAGAGATGATGTAGATCCAAATATAGTTAGAACAAGATAGAAAGCTTATATGATACAGGGAATATTTGGTTTCTAGAAGGGCTAACCCTACACAGAAAATAGCATTGTCCTTAGCATGTGCCGTTGGGTCCAGAATGATGATTTTATGGCTCTCTCTTGTGTTGCTGAGGTGACTACAATTTTAAAGGGATATTCTTAAAGTATTTACTGACTCCCAAAGTCCCTGTGCAGTAAAGAAGTGTAACACTGTGTGAGCAGAGGACATCATTTGTCTGAGTAGCAGACCAGTTCTTGCATTGACAGAGGACTGTAGTGAATTTTGGTATGCAGAGAACAAGCACCTAGGTCTTTCAGCTGGTGCAAATGAATATATGAAGCAGGGCATTTTACACAAGTTGAGAACTGGGCTTTGAATCTACAGCTGAAGCTATCGTAAGTACAATATAGAAGAGTGGCAGATGTAGTGGGTACAGCATGATTGGAAAGCAGTGCACCTATGACTGTGGCATAGGATACAGAAATGATTAATCCTGCACTGTATTTTGCAATCCAGTCTTGGATCACAGAAGAGGCTGCTTCCTTTATGGTGCAGTAGACATGCTCAGGCTGCTTCAAAGAATATTTGTGATTCAAATATTCTAGGTGTGCCATATACGAAAGGCATAAAAATTCACAGTGTTTTGCCTTGAGTATAAGAGTTTGGCAGTGCTGAAAGAGACTGTTTAATGGGAAGGCTAAAGCCCTATGAGCTATCCTGGTAAGTCTTTTCAACCCATGTCTGAATATTTGACGACTGGGCCGTAACATACAGTGACTTATCATGTACTATTATTTTTGCACTTCTCATTAGTGAATGTTACAAGTAAGTGCTGCTGTTAACGCAAAGAATTAGGTCAATTATACATGTATTTCCCCAAAATGCTTGTCTTTGAGACATCTTCATAGTCTATTGGTAAATCATGAACTAATTAATAAAATGAATTTGACAGAATAATACTTCAGTAGCCATTCTTAACAATTCTTTCATGTCAACATGATTCTAAAGAAAATAAAATAGTAAGGGGAAAGAAGGATAGAAATATAGTTTGTTCTACAGGCAAGTGTTCTCAGCTACTTAAAAGATAAAAAGTCAAAGATAGAAATAACTTTACTGTTTAAATAGTAATGGTATACTGCACACCGTAGAGGCAGCCAGTTCCTTCCAGGCAAAGGTTCACATTATTTTGGAGAAAGCAAGATGGTTGGAATTTAATTATTTGACAGAGCTGGAACCTCTGAAAGGCTTCTTTGTATGTGTTGGTAAGAACTCTAATTGAAGCAGACAATGAACAGGTCAGAGCTTACTGAGACTGATTAACTGCATCACCTACCCTGCAATTATTGTTACTGCTCTTGAGGTTTTTAACTCTGAGAGCTTTCCTCAAGAGGTACATATGTAGTTTTCCAAGACTTTTCTTCCCACTCTGCTTACATGTCTAAACATTGCCTAAGTGTAGACTCATCACCTTTATCTAGGGAAAAATAGACCTCTGGAGGGGATGTTTCAGCTCCTCCTAAAATATGTATCTAAGAATAATTGGTCTCAGAATATGGTGTCATTTTTCACCACTGGTTTTAGAAGAAACTTAAGGTGATTAATTACTTATATTTAGACATTTGTTGAGATAAAACTTATCATTGATATGTTTTCATTTAAGATTTCTTTGCATGTGAATTGAAAAATAGGTTATGCATAATAGTAGTTTTGATTCTGCACCTTTAAAATTATGTGATAAACTATTAGACACACAAACATTCCCAAATAATGACAGAGGTAATGACTGTACTTGTATGCTAGGAACTGGTCATTGAGATAAAAATGGACAGATCTGCTCTATTTTCTTTTAGACTGTTCTATAGGAGAACATTTTCCTGTGATTAAGTTCTGATAGGTTTCTAAGTAAAAAGGCTAACTATTATGCATTTATGATAGATCCATCAATGAGTAGGTAGATGTTGTAGTGTAGCCCCACTCAGGACCAAGCTACGCAGTGTCTCACTCACTCCCCCACCCTCCGAGGGAATAGGGAGAGATAATATAAGAAAAAAGGCTCGAGGTTTGAGATAAGGACAGAGATTGGTCCTTAAAGTTACTGTAACAGGCAAAACTGACTTGACCTGGGGAGAACTATTTATTTATTATTAAAACCAAAGCAGGATAATGTGGAAGATAATAAAACAACTTCCCCCTATCCCTCCCTCTTCCCAGGCTTAACTTAATTTTTAAATGATCTCTACCTTCTTCCCTGCCCCGAGCAGCACAAGTTGGGAATAGGGAATGGCGGTTATGGTCAGTTCATCACTTGTTGCTTTATGCCGCTTCTTCCTCCTTGGGGAAAGAAGTGCTCACATTCCTCCCCTGCTCCAGTGTGGGGTCCCTCCCACAGGCTACAGTCCTTCATGAACTGCTCCTGTGCAGGTCATTTTTCCACAAGGTGCAGTCCCTCAGGAACAAGCTGCCCCAGTGGGCCCTCCATGGGCCACACCCTCCTTCAGGCATCCACCTGCCCCAGCATGGGGTCCTCTACGGGCTGCAGGTGGATCTCTGCTCCTCTATGGACATCCGTGGGCTGCAAGGGGACAGCCTGCTTCACCATGGTCATCACCACAGGCTGCAGGGGAACTTGGCCAGGAACAGCATTACTCTTCCCCCTCCTTCTTTACTGACCTTGACAGCTGCAGCCATTCCTCTCACAAGAAATTCTTCATAACCGGCTCAAGCAGACGCCTCTCAGGTTCTCTTCACATCTCCTCTCCACTTCTTGCAGCTGGGCCGGGCCAAGTTGGTCCCAGATGGCTGCCCAGTGGGACACCAGAGGGTGAGGGCTGCACCTTCTCTCTCCCTGCTTCAGCTTCTTCACATCTTACTTTTTTTTTCTAATTATTTTTGCCCTTCTTAAATAAATTATTGCAGAGTCGTTATCAGGGAACATTCTGCCACCAGTTGGCTCAGCCCTGGTCAGTGGCAGATCAGCCCTGGGTGCAGCTGAGTCCACTGGACAAAGGGGAAACTTTTAGCAGCTTCTTGCAGAAGCTACCACCATAGCCCACACACACAGTAGACCACCATTTTTTTTTCATACATTGTAAATTCTCTTAAATACATGGCAGAAACTTTAGCACTGTAGTAATGAATGTCTCTTATTTGAAAAGCTATGATAGATTTTGAGCATATGGGATTATTTACAATGGTGAAAAGGGGGGCTACATTTTCTTCCTCACAGATTACAGACTTGTGTCTATATTGGACAAAGTTTTCAAAAGCAATCACTGTAATTAAATTGAGAAACCATACATGGATTTCATTTTAACATTATATGCCTTTAAGCTATTCCATGCTAGGCACCCGGAGTTATTTGTCCCTATTGAAAATCTCATTTAGATAAACCCAATTCAGAGACATCTAGTAAAAACACATATCCCTGGTATCTAGTTCACCCGTAATACAGGTTATCCTACATAAAATTTTTTTTAGAGATGCACATTAAAATGATTTCACACCCATTTTTCTCCCAAAATTCAGTGTTTCTTCCTACCAGCTCTTCACAAGACTTAGGATCTGAATAGTCAATGAGTTTGTTTACATGTGCATCCACATAACATTCCTTGAAATAATTTTGAATACTTCTATCTTATTCTCATATTACATTTTAAAAAAATCTTTACACCTATTAATATTATAACTTCTCTCCCCCTTTTCAAACCATTTTTGTGTATTTTATTACAGAACTTACTTTCCTAGTCTATCACATCAAAATATGTAAATGCTTAGTAATCACAGTCTAGAGCTATAAGCATTAATGAGCTCATTCCTCCAAATCCAGGCACTGCTTTCTTTTTCTTCCCTTTTCTTTCCCCGTCAAATCTAATCGGAATTAGAACTTCCTAAATCCTGGTCTAGAACATTATTTTTTACTGATTTAAAATTACATACTGCATTCTATGGTGCTAATCCAATTTTATAGCTTCATGCTTTTTATAGGAGCAAACGATTGTGACGTCGGCTAAAGTGCATTAAAATTCTGGTTAAGTCAAAAATTGTGACAGATCAGGTAAGGAGATGAAAAGGGAATTCTTCAGGGCAGAAAAGACAGTCTTATCTGATGTGGGTGAACCAGATGCATAACAAATATTTCATGTTTTTTGAATAGAAGGATATCGCAGTCATGTAAGAACACTTCTACTTGAAGTCCTTCATTAAAAGCAGTCCCATATGAGTTCTTATGTTTCAAAACTCTAGAGTATGAAGGTGATAGCTTCCCACCACAACCCGAGGTAAACTATATGATTCTGTGATTCTATATGCAAAGTAATTAACTCAAATCTTATGTAAATGTATAACATGGAAAGAGAGGATTGCAAGTCAATGATGAAATTTGTTATATTAAAAATAAAACAGTGGTTAATAACCATTAAAGGCAAGTGAATGTAACCTCAGAGTTTTCATCTTTTATTACAAAGCCTTGGTATGCTTGAGCCCCAGGACATGACAAAATCATGCCTAAGAATTTATTGATTTTAAACAAGAATTTTGTCAAGGACACTCACAAGTTCATATTAGCATGGACTACTCAGGAACCGATTGATTGCTGTTACACAATAGGTTGATTCTTTGAATGTTCTTGGGTTTAGGGGTTATATAATGCTTATTGTAATGTTTGATTCTTACTATTATGTTCAGCAGAGGAAAATGTGGACACTGTTCTTTGAAGAGGCATTCCATTTGTTGCATTATGCAGAGACACATTGCATAAATGTTGATCATATAACAAACATTGAATGAAGTAGGCTTCTCCCATGCTCTTTGCCTATGGAGGAATCCTGAGAACACACAGTCCCATCCCCCTTTATAAAAGAGTCTAACCTCAGAACTAGAAAGATTTTATTTAGCCTCTTCAGCACAGTTCATTTTCTCAAGTGGCCTTTCATATACCATTCACAGTAAGATTTATGTGTATGTATGTATGTGCAGTTAGGCAAAATCTGTGAAGGTTTAGTTAAATGTTGAAAGCTTGGAAAGCTCTAATATATTTAATTATTGTCCTCTAGGCACTAATAACAATAGAACACTAAAAAACATTTTGGTCATATGTAGCACTGTAAATAATTTAAAGATGCTCACTTGAAGTTGTGGGAATATCAGTTAATGTATAATATGAGTGAAACCATTCTTATGAAGGGGCTAGTTGGACCACATCTTGACACTAAATTTCCTAGGTTTTGTCATCTCACTAAAATCTTAAGAATTAAATAAGAAGGATCCACTTCATGGCTTTGATATAAAAATTATCTCAGCTATTTGGAAAATGTATGTCTTCTAAAACATTGTTTTTAATTTAATACACAAAATAAAATGTTTTGTGGTTTGTTTTTTTTTTTTTTCACACAGAAGAAAACACATTAGTGTTAGTACTGAATGGTCTGCTAGGAAATCAACATATTTTTCATGAGTCACATATAGAAGCTTTATGGTATTCTTTATAATGGTACTACATTTATGAAAGATTTTACTGAAAGACTTGCATATGTGAGCAAAAAACACTGGGAGTAGAGCATAAAGAATGACTTGCAAAATTATATTTGCTGTTGAATTATTAGTTAAAGCAGAATTAATTTCCTAGGATGATCATTACTGAGGTAATGCACGACAATCCAATGACAACTTTGCGTTTATGCTGTCTTCCTTATAAGCTGTCACACTATAATTCAAAGTACTAAATATTTATATAAACTAGTTTAAAGTAAATTCAGTCACAGAGACTAGGAAAACAAAGACAGGTTTTGTTTTTGTTAGGAAATTTAATGACAGAATCTGTAGCTCACAGGAAAATAGTTACCTTGATCAAGCATCTCTGTAATATCAAAGAACACTTGAGCCATCAGAAATTATAGATATTAAAACTAAATAATTTTTTTAGGATTTTGCAATGCAGATTCACTTCTGGGCACATTTTAAGTGGCATATAGTATTTCCTCCAAATCGTATTAGATTAAGTCATGGACTATTACACTGTTGTCGTTCAGCTTATTTTGATGAAAAAGCAATTACTTATGGAAGATTAATGCAAAGAGTGGCCATATTCACAGTAGGTTAGGTTAAGAGTTTATTAGGAAAACACAAGCCATTTAAATTAACCCAAATGACCAGCATGTCAGTTCAAAAGAAACATGTGCTTTAATTTGTTAAACTGTAACCTTTGCTATATTAGAAAAATACTTTGACACAAACACTTTACAAATGTCAGCAGAAAATCCATACTCCATTTCTTCACATTGGTTTTGTGACATGGTGTTTGCTGATATTCGTCAAGGGATAAGTTACGATTGATTTCCTTCCACCCTTACTCTTTTCTCTTGTATTATAGGGAATTAAAGGGCAAAAATAATCTGGTTTTTTTTTTTCCAGACCATTCATATGGATATGCTACAGCAGGTAAACTTAGCTGCTGCCTGGAACTTAAAGGTCAACAGAATCTCTAAAAAAAGCTTTGAATGGTAACAGTTAGAGAAGGCCAGAGCATCCTAAGACTGAGGAGCAAAAGTAATGCAGAAAGTGGGGGAGCTGGTGTGAAAGGATATTCTGAGGCATTTGCTTCTGTGTCTTTTCTCTAGATATTGCTTCTGTGTATTTACACATCAAAATGAAATTGCTGAAAACAGTTTAGTTTAAAGAACCAGTAATATTTCTTGCTTTAGGGTAAAATATCTTCATTTTCCTAACCTCCTTTCTATCTGTCCCTTTCAAAAACTTTTGTCAACGTAAGATTTAAAAATTATGTTTATACACTGGAGGTGTTCTCCTGTTGAAAGAACATTGCCCTTTTGCTAATGCATTTTGAATTGGATGGGAAGATGTAATAGAGACACTTTGAAAATAACATTAAAGACATATTCTGCACATGATCCAAGCATCTGAGTTCCTTCATTTCCATGCCTAGAATTTCAAATATCTCACCATGAGTGGTTAATACAGATGAAAAATGAACGCACATATATATAAATACATGTGTGCACACACATATGCATATGTACATCTCAGGTGGATTATTGTCCTGTTTGAGAGATACTTTTATTGGAGAAAGATTTTAAGAAGCAATAAATGGTTTTGTTGATGCCATATGAAGAAACTGTAATGAGAAAGATGACTTTTTCACAGCATAAAAGATACAAGCCATTAAAACTGTGTATTTCATGTGAATGTGAGACTTACATGATTACCTCTTAATTGTCCTTTATTTCCCAAGAAGCAATATAGTCAAAATGAATACTTAGAGAAGCTATCTCAATCCAGACCCTCACAGACTTATCAAAACTTCAGTGAAAGATGAGCATTAGGAGCATTCTAAACAAGAGATGTGGTAGGTGGGGGAATAAAAATGTCTGAGAAACATCTTTCATAGAGGCATATAAAGTCATATTTAAAAAAATATAGACTAACAAAATAATATTGTATACATGCCTAAAATTACTAGTAAGAATGAGGAAGCAGAACATTTAGAGGGCAGTTATGCTGAGATATGTTATGTTCTGCAGCATTTAGGGGTAGGGGATGATTACTTGTTTCAAAAAAATTGCCAGAAATTGGTAGCACAGGTTAGGTATTAGTTTTTCCAGACACATGAACCTCATGTTACAAGGTATGCTCCTCACTGATTGTAGAGAAAGCTGTCATAGACTTGCATTTTTATATGTGTTTTAACAAAAGATATGACTGTGTTGAATTTCTTTCTTAGGAAAGAAAATTAAAATACTTCTGCTGATGTATATGTTTTCAAAGGAATGTAGCCTGTTAAGTAATCTGTGATGCAATAAACCAAATGGGTTCCCACTCCTTGCATGGAATACTTTTTCTATGCAGGAATAACAGGAGGAAAACATAATGTAAGTAATACAGTTGGCAAGGAATTTAGAGATCATCACAGCCAGTACAATGGTCCAAGTGACTACTGCAGAATTGAATTTGTGTGTTTCCAGTTCAAAGAAATGTGATCCATTACCTTTCAAAATCATAAAGGTAGTAACAAAAAGTCTTGGTAAGAGACATCATTCTGCACTTTGGCTTTTTGAGTGTTACTATTCTCAATGCAAAATGACAAAGATCTTAACAAAATGAAGAAATTCTCACTGAAAAGAAAGAAAAATTTGTTTTGTTGCTTGCAACAAAAAGTGACATAAGAAGTTCCACTGCTCTTTTCAAGAGGGCAATGGACCTTCATAAAAAGTTTACTTTGTTGAAAGTCTAAGCAGCTTAAGTATGTATTTCAAAGATGTATATTACCATATTGCTTAATAGATGTCAGTGATGTGATACTTGAACCTTTTTGATTAAGCTCCTGTTGAACTTTAGATTGCAATAATCAACAATCTGTACAATTTAAATTTTAGATTATTTAAGAAGTCTTCAGAAGCACAGACATTATAATATGAGTTGATTATTGTCGTTGTTATGAAAGAGGCTGCTAAATCCAGTGGGAATGTTCATCAGCATACTGTAATCAGCAGCTACGGAGAATGCTTAATTACAGTTATTTAGGTGACATGTTGATGCAGTAGTAGCGGTGTTGAAAGCAGAAAGGTTGCATGAATTAGCACTTGTAGCCATGTGAGAGGATATTAAAAGGCATCAGTATCAATGTAGAATGTCTGATTATGTGGCTGTTTATACTAATTTGCCTTACTATTAAACTACAGTACTTAGCATAAAAGACCATTTGGCTTACATTTTCTCTTATCTTTGATACATATTCAAAAGCAAAATTAATGCATTGTATTTGATTGTCTAGAATTAAATGTTCATGGTAGATTTCAATAGTTTTAATGGATAAACTATACAAAAGAAAATGGAGTACCTGTGTAGATATTCTTGTAACTCTGAAATTCATTTTTAGCATCATTTTCCTGATTGGATTAGGTGTTGGAACTGGTCTGAAAGAAATTATGAATGCACATTTTTGTATATTCATGTATGTTATGCAGCTAAATTCATATACCTTACTAAAAATCATTGGTTTTGGTTACTACTTAACAGCTTCTGGACTTGTGATCTTTTAAGAATTAGGCTTATCGGCCAGTACTAAGTTTTGCTTTGACTTAGGAAATTGTTATGACTTACATATTGCATCCATAAATGCACAAAGTAGTTTATATTCCACTTTTCATGTAACCAAAACACATTTTCTAGTCTGATAGATACCAATTTCTTACAATTGTATTTGGGGTCCATATGAAACCGGAGTTAAATATACTACAGCCTAAGGATTTCTGCTTTTTCTATGCACTTTTCACAATTCTATTTCACTATTTAAATCTTTATAAATTATATCTTTAATTTTATAATAAACTGTAAATATAGTCCAAGAGGAATTGGCAACTGAATCTGAAATTTCCTGACAGTCTATATTAGGACTATTAATTCATCAGCATAAGTTTACGTGTGCATTATCTGTCATTTTGCAAGAATTCAAAGAATTGACTCTAGACCAAAGTAAGTTGAAACATTGTGAACATCGTGACCCTCTAGTGCTTTCCTTTACATTAAACAAAGTGTAGATAACTTGTGAGATACTTGCTGAAATCTTAATATTTTTCTGAGAATTTTCTTTAAAGCAAAAAGTTTTATATTTCATGCAAGGAAAATTATTTTTTTCCATATTTACATATTCAACTCAGTCTCTAGGAGGATTTTTTTTTTCTCTCCCATCACATGATTAGCTATACAAAGATCTTAGTCTGTCATCTGCATGCAGACTACCTGAGCATCTGGAACTGAGAATGCCAAGTGACATTTTCTCAGAACATACTGTAGAAGAAAGAGGGGAAGCGGCAACTTCTTGCCGTTTTGACTACATGCCTACTTAGGGATTATACTTAGAAAAAGTATCTGAGTAGATTAATAATTTTGACTGTTCAAAACCTTTAACTCTAGTCCTTAAGTAGTCTTTTCCACCATCAAAATGCAAATACATATTAGCTTATTGATTTCACATTGCAGTCCATATTCAAACATAAAAGGTTGTGAAAGAAGGAGATGGCACCTTACAAATACCACAAGGAGAAGGGAACAGCCTTTCAGCACTGCCATGGATTCTAGGAAAGGCAAGTTCTGTTCATGCACTTTAGAAGTTGTGCATCACATAGGTGGAGACATATGGTGGAAAAGCACCCAAGTTGCAATGGAGTTTTATATCAGGCAGAGGACCTTGCCTTTCTAGACCAGTGTGCATCCAGGAGACTTCCAGACAGATCAGGAAAAACTCAGCAAGTTCCACCAAAGTTGGACAACACTTTAGACCTTTTAAATTACATTATAAGATGGAAATATTGGAAACTCAGTGCTAGATTCAAGGAGGCGTTCAAAGTCTCATGCTGTTAAAACACAGAGTAGATCACAGGAGTATAAGAAATCCAGCTACGCTATGGTTAAAGATTGCAGGAAGCTGTGTTAGTAATCTAGGTTTTAACTCACTGACAACTATTCCTTTTACTGTAGCTAGTGGCGATACTCAGCCTACATTGGTAAATGTAGGTCTTTCAGGACTACTCTCCTTTATTATAATGTTCTAAGTTCTTGGGTTTGGTTTGTTTGTTTTTCCTTTTTTTTTTCACTATACTTATGCTTTTATTCCGCAGTGAGGATAAAAAAGTTGTTTCTCTTTATGGTTATACTAAATGATTATAAAATAATAATTTTATAAATACAGGGACATTTGAGACTATTAGAGCACTTAGACTGAATGATGTTTTTATTACAAGACATCCAGAAAAAAAAATATGAAAACTTAAAGAAATGACAGCCCACTACTTCCTTTGGCAATCTTTTGCAATGGTTAACTGGAAATTCTACATTATTCTTCCTTCCTTCACTATGGCTGAATATTTGCCTGGAGACTTCTGAGCCGTCTTTCTAGCAGCTTCAAAATGCTGTTTAGTATATTTCTGCAGATTTTCTTTCAGCAAATAATAGATAATGTAATCGTAATGTTAAATTGAGTCTCTGAGACTTTTCAACACCTCCTTCTCTACTGGTATTATTTAGTTGGGTTCGAAAATGTAAAGAGTAAAACCCGAAATGATCAATGTAGAGTAAATAAGAGATAGTGCTCTCTCAGGCACATTTGTTAAAGGGATGTATCAGTTGAATAAAACACAGTTAAAATATGTTGGAGTCCAAATGCTACACAGTCAAAATGTGTTTTCCTTTCAAAGCAGAAGACAATCACACTGAAGAAGAGCCCTACTGAAATGTTTTTATTTCTTGTTTGTGAAATTACTTTGGTAGATATAATCATCCCATTGAAGGGTGTTAGTCATGGTTGTTCATTCTACCACTACTGACTCACTGTATTCAGTGGTTTATATATCAAATCCATTGTGTATCTGTGCTAATCAAATATCTGATCATGTGTAAACTACAAGTTGATTTTTGATTATGATTTCTGATGAGCCAATGTCCATAATGTGCTAAATTCACATTTTTCAATAGTGAGGCTGGCTATTTAACTCTGTATTAAGGCACAAGCATTCCCATGAATTCTTCAAAAGCAGTTCATCTTTTTAGATTTGTGATTGTGTTTAGATTCTGACATGTTGCTTCTTCTCCAGAACCATAAATAATGACTGTTGCCAAACCATTTAAATTGTTGACACAGACCCCATTAGATATTGTATAGGGTAGTAAAATGTTCTGAGACAGCACAGTGTTTATAATTCAGTAGAGATGCCCTTGCATATGCACACTCTGCAGATATACAGCTATTTTGTAAGTATTTGTTTTTCAATTCATTCTCTGTGATCATGATCCAGTAGAGAAGAAAGAAGAAATGTATGCCCATAAAGCTGAGGAACTTTAATAACACTACCTACATGGAACTGACAAGCTTCATCAAATCAAAGAAAATGTTAAATGTAAATTAATTTTTTATAATGGTTTATTCTATTTTCATTCTGTTTTACAGATATAGTCAGGATGAATCAGTGAGTACAAAGACATTTGTTGTATTACCACTTTTGGGGCTCTTTTTCTTTATTTTTCAGCCTGAGGAAGACTTCTAACATGTCTGTCAAACAAATTTGATACTTATCTTATTACTCTGAAGGGAGAGTTTTTAAGTGAGAACTAACAAACAGAATACCACAAATTCTACCCTGAGCTCCTTCTGAGCATCAGCTGAACCTACTGTCCCTAGCACATTTCCACCCTCAAGCTCTTTGACCAGCTCTCTAAGGATATAATTAAAAGTACTGTATACTGTGTACAGAAAAGTGAAGAAGTGTAAGATGTAGTCTACAGTAGGCTATATGTCTTAGTTATGTAATAAACCAAGTTCAATTAGATGTGATGTGATGTGTACTTGGGAGAAAGCATCTGCGGTTATGCAAGGAATAAAACTAATTTAGAAAGCCAATGTTTTAAGAGTAGATGGAAAGTAGGTGGTAACATTTTCTAACAGTTTTCTGTAGAGTACAGGCTATTAAAAGTTTTCAGAAAACTCTTTGACTTTTTCCATTAAGATACATTCTGTGGAAGGTAATGACTAAGTCACAGCTTTACCTAATGGACCAGAGTCATTGCTGACAGCAAGGCAACAAATGTTGATACCACAGAGGAACAAGTCAGAATGCAAAAGTCAAAAATATTTTAGAGAGTAGTGGTTTTGATCCTTTCAGATAATATACCTTTGTATCAGAATTACAAGACTCCAAAGTTACAGAAAGATTTTCTGTTACTATACTTTAGCTGTTGAAAACAGTACTTGGTACTGTTGAAAACAATGGTTCAACTCCCTCCTTTAAATTCCTAATTCACCAGATGTAATGTTTTTGTAAGAAATATAAAACTGTTCTTTTTTTGCAATAGGAACTTGAAAAAAAATTATATTTACCTTTGTATAGCTCTATTGCAATCAACTGTTGAATAATACAGTTTATGCATTTTGTAAAAGTTAAAATCAGGTCAGTAGTTGTGCAAAAATATGTATCAATGTTACTTGAAATGGGAAGAGTTAAGTAGTGGTGTAACTGTTAGTATAATTTTATAAAATTTGTAAATGGTATTTTCTTCAGAAGAAAACACAGCAGCCCAAAGGTCAATGATCTTGCTAGATAAAAAATTAATTTGTAACAGTGCTTGATGAATATGTTGATTTTCATGTCAAGCTTGTCAAATAAAGTAAGATTTATCCAGTATTACTTTGGCTTCTAGAACGCAAATATCTTAACCTAAATTAGTTGTTTAGGATGTCTCTGGAATCAACACAGGAATATCCCAAGGAACAAATAAGCTCATCCTATGATAAACATCTAAGAGAAAGATAGGTGGTACTCTGTGGAGAAGCCTGTCTGCCTAGTTTAGACCAAACTTTTAAAGACAAACTAACTACAGTTTCACAATTTCACATTTTCATTAAAATCACCTAAAAAATGCCATCTCTGTGTATATAACTAATTTATCTTCCCTCACAGAATCTTTAAAAATATTGAAATTTTCAATATAGTTACATGGAATTGTCAAGTGTGTGTGTATATATTTTAATTTTGAGCATGAAATGTACTCATATGTTGTAACGTATGATTTTATAGATCAGTGTTATCAGAGTGAGTTTTTTGTGACAAGCTATTAATATTTGAAAGACTTTATTCAGATGCAGAGAGATACTTTCAGCAAGCAATTGTTACTCTTGGGTCAAAATCTCACTCAGAAAAAAAATAGGATATTGTCAGACATCTAACAGATTTTGCCGATTTCCACAAGCAAAGTTAAAATAAATGTCCTGGATTTAGGGACAAGGTTGTACTACTGAAATTAAAAGCATTTATACAGTATTTACAGGAATCAAAACAGAGAATTATTAATTCATATAATTTTATATTTGTTTATCTCATGCACAACAGCACATTAGCAATATGCTATTTTTCAGTAGCACATTGGAGAAGAGAAAGCTCCAGGGAGACCTAATTGCAGCCTTTCAATACTTAAAGGGAGCTCGTAAGAAAAAAGGGGACAGATTTTTTTAGTTGGACCTGCTGTGATAGGATAAGGGGTAATGTTTTAAAACTAAAAGAGTATTGATTCAGACTAGATATAAGGAAGAAATTTTTTACAATGAATATAGTGAAACACCAGAACAGGTTGCCCAGAGAGGTTGTAAATGTCCCCATCCCTGGAAACATTCAAGGTCAAGTTGGAGGTGGCTCAGAGCAACCTGATCTGGTTGGAGATGTCCCTGCTCCTTTCAGAGGAATTGGACTACATGATCTTTAATTGTCCCTTCCAGCCCTAACTATTCTGTGATTCTATGCTTCATTCTACAATTTACAAACTTTAGCCCTTTTAATATCTAATTCAAACATCAAACCAGGGACATTCTAGGAAGACAAAATTCATACTTGTAGGGTAACTAGATATTACTGTTAATAAAAGCCCAACTCCTCTCCCATGGTTGACCTGGATAGGAGTTGAATCCACATTTTAGCTGGCTAACAGTTAAACATCTTCTAAGCCAGTTGTTTCTATTGTCAAGAGACTTATCCATCCAGAAGGTGATTCATCTTTCCTATGCTGGACCTTCAACTTCTCCTAAATTTCTATCCATTGCTGGAAATATAAGCCCCATTATCAGCTGAACAGTGTATAGAATGGGCAACAAAAAAAAATTGATTTAAAAATATATCATTAATATGTGGAGTGTTAGCAACATTTTCTTAAAATTTCAAAGAGAGCAGCTTTGGAATGGAACAGTCATTAATTTTTCTGTCTTCTTCACTGATATTTGGAATATTTTTAGTCAGAATAGAAATATCACAGAACAGTCATTGTTGAAGTATGCTTGCTCAAAATACGGTATTTGGTCCTTCCTGTCAAATCTTGGGAGTATTTGTGTTTACAAAAAAATAATTTTTTTTTAAAATATCAATTAATTTTTTTTCATTCCTCAATGAGAGCTTTCATTGTGGAATATACAAAGATTCAGATAACTTTTTTACTTATCTAAATATGTTCACTTTGCTCTAGTTACAATTCTAAGTTACAAGAAATACTGTATGAAATACTACTTTGAACCAGAATATTTTCAAAGGGATATTCTCCAGAGATGTTATGTTTATAGGCCCTGTTTTACAGGGTTAATTACATTCAAGTGTTTCCTTTCCTTTCTAGGTCCTCCTCTACAAACACTGAAACCTTACAAAATTAGAGTAGAGAGCTGCAACCTTGATTTCTCTATGAGGAGTATAGATACCTAAATGAGATATATATATATCCATAAACAGATCTGTAACTGTAAGTGGTTTTAATTAATCTAGGCTTGCCTGTGACTGAACCTATGCATCTGTCTGTCTTATTTAATACATGGTGAGCAGGATAGAATTTAGTCTTCATTCACTACAAAATTAACTCATAAAGCTTTAAAATTTTAGCACAAGCTTTGGGTAGGAGATCCAAGAAGATTTAATTTGGCACATTTAGGATTGTTAATTGATCTTAAGACTTTAGATAGAAGAGCTGAAGTTTCAGCCATTCAAAACAAGTGAAACAAATGTGAACTTGTACTGAGGCATGTACACATAAGCACAGAAAGGAGACCTTATATTTTTAAACCAACCATATTGTCTTACAGTCCAGCTACGGAGCATACTAATTGCTTAAAATGTAGTCATAGATATAGCTTATAGCTATAGTGCTTAAGATGTTTGTGCTTATAGCTGTAGCTATAGTTTAAGCTATTTGTTCTTATAGCCAAAAACTTACAGGGGTATTCAGGCTGAAGCAGAGACATCTAGTTTTGGGTTTTCTATATTGCAGGTGTATTATTCAGTCACTTAAACACAACCCCTTCCAACCTCTGAGGCACCCTCATGTATCCCAGAAAGCCTCTAGGTGCTTCTTCAGCCGGTTATAGGTCTCCTATAAATCCTGTGCCATACCCACATGCTCTGTGATGAAGTCTTAGATATCCAAGGGCATCTCAGATGGCACTGGACATATATTTTTAGGCATACTTATAATTTAAGAATTATATTCCAGTTGTCTGTAGGTTCACTAGGTGTTTAAACTAGATGCTGACTAGTCCATACAATCCATGAAACTCAGAGGGCAATTCCACTAACCAGCCACTAGCCGTTTACTTCAGAAGGAACACATTGTAATCCAAGAATAGGCAAATAGCACACTTATAAATATATAAATACACATATTTGCACTTGAACTACATCATGACCTTATAGATTCAACCATATCATCTGCAAACACTGATTTTGAACACTGTAAGTTGCAGTGGCAGAGAGCAATAGATTTCATAATGCGTAAGGGTAACTACCACAACATAATGATTCTCTACTGTTCTAATGAAAATTGTGCTTAGAGCAGTTTACATGCTAAGAGTCTTTTTACTCAGAACAGTCAAAACTTCATTCATATCTTCTGTTGTTCATAAAAATAATTTAAAAAAAAATTGTAAATAATCTGATAAGTTTATAACATGCTCTCAATTCACATGATTGTTTCCATTGAACTGCTAAAATAATCTATTGTGACATTTAAAATGCCAATGTATACCTTGGAAAAATCAATATATAAGGATTTAAAAACTTACAGTCTAAATAATTGTTTAGAATTATGTGTGTCATATAAGTATATAGCATATAGTATGCTGAATAATGGCTCTGTTTGGAATTATCCACATACCAAGTAAACCAAAATGAACCTAATCGCTAGTTTCAAGGAGAAGGGAAAGTCTGAAATTTTCCAAAGATTTTCTGAGAAAGAAAATAGAGGCTTTCAAGTCTTTGTCCAAAATTGTTCCTCAGTCTCATGAATTGCTTCTAGACAGTTATTTTCAGATTATTCAGGTATAATTGTATTCCAAAGTACAAGGAGTCTTGAACTAGACTTGGAATTAAGCCAAGCAATTAGAATAATATTAAATAATACTTCTAGTCTAGCTGAGTCAGAGCCTTTAAAATAAACTGTAATGTCTAGTTGGAACAAATGCCTAACTATGGGACTATCACTTTTGTTGTCTCCTGTGGAAAAGAGGAGATTAGGTGTACCCTGCCACAATGTAGTTAACTTTGATCGTGAACTTACATGGACACGTTTAGGATGGATTTGTTTACATTACTAAATATATTGTATTTTGCCCAGTGACAGTACACATTCTTTGCTGCCCCTGTAAGCACTTATATTTCATTCCTGCAAGTGGTAGTTGCTTCATACATGGAAGAATTAAAAAATAAATTCAGTTGAACTACAGAGTAAAGTTTGAGCTTGTACAGCTAGAATGAAATTGTACATACTAACATTAGTACTGTAAAGGATATAATTAACTGAACTGTATGATTAAAACTCAATTGAAATATTGCTTGATTTTAAAATTTAAGAAAGAGATATGCTTATTTACATAATGTTTTACAGCAAGATGACCATGTATTACCACTAATGTCCACTTACTACTTTTATAACAGTAATTTCAATAATATATGATCTTTAAAATTGCAAGAAAAGAAATTGTAAACATTAAATTAAAAACTATAATTTCACAGAGTTCATTAATGTGTAATTGAATGACAAGTTAAGACTTAAAGAATGGCTAACATTTTTAGTAGTTTTTAAAAAAGTGCTATATTCATTTGTGGTTTAAGATAAGTTTGCAAGTCTTACGCTATTTTAAGGAGAAGGTTTCTCTTTAATTAGGTGATAAGTTCTATAATATAGCACTAACTTGAGAAAGATAATTTAAAGTCCACATTTTCATTTAAAAAAGCAATTACATCCAATTTAGAAGATCTATTTAACTATGGATGTTTTTTAATTCTACTTAACATCATATTTAAGAACAAGATTATTCTTTTTTTGCCATGGGAGAAAAGTTATGACAGTGAATTAAGAGCACTGTTTATTTTTATGTTTATATACAGGGACATTTATTGTGATTTCACACTGCTTTTCCATTAAATGTGATTTTGTTAATTTTTAACATTCAGTTACACTAGAAGAATGAGAGCAATACAGGAGCAGAAACATAGCATATATTCAAATCAGAGTGTGGCATATTTCAAAATTTAAAAGGGATAAATGTGTAAACAGTTTTAAGCGTACAAGATAGTTAATGAATAGATAAATAAATATGCACCTAAGACATGAATTGTCAATTATGGTTTCCTTTCTATTACTGCATGTCCTAAAAGATGAGAATAGAAATACTCTGTGTGGGATTGCACTGTTATACCATATATCATATAATATTAATGTTGTATCATATTTATTTCATCTCATATAAACAAAATATGATGCACAAAATTTTACTTGGACGGTAAAAACACTGCTTAAACCTGATATGTTCCACATATCCTGAAAATCCTGGACAAAGGATGATACAGGCCAATTAAACATAGAACAGATATCCACTGAGAAAATGCATCTGGAACATGCAAAGTCCACTGTGCAGGTGAACACCTGTGCAGCACATATCCTGTAGGTATGATACATACACACCATTTGCACACATACTTCACACAGAGAAATCCTGTGAAAAGTTACACCAAGCTGCTCCCAGCTTGATTTAGGGAGAACTCAGCAACTACTGAAGACTCTTTTTATTAAATAAAATCACAGTAAAGGTGACTCACTCTAACTCAGATGTTGTGAAGAAGGCTCAAATCACCTTGATTTATCCAACAGTTCTTCTCATCCAGCATCTTCCTTGCTGTTTGTGACTGGCCAAAGGGCTTGGCAGCTGTGATGGAGGAGATACCTGGGTGCAGGCCTTCAGTGTCATTTGCAATGATACATGGCTTCCCTATAAGTCACTTGTCCGACTTTACCTCTTACCTTCTCTTTCTTATTCCCAGTTTTCAATAAACTATTTTATCAGTGACCAGTTTTGACCTTTATTTTAGTATTTCTGCTTATACTGGAGGCATAAGAGGAAAGAAACACTCTCAATGCACCACCACTTTATGCTATTTGACATAGGAGCGGACTACTGGAACTTTAGCATAAAATCTATTCAAAACTGAGAAATCCTGCTGAAAACAGGAATTGAAATATTCAGAATCTCAGTATTATATTTTAAACAGTGAAAAGTAGCTGGTGCTTGAAAAGAATATGAAATAACTTCAGAATTAGAAAACATGGGGTAACTGATTTTCATTTTAGGTCTCTTAATTTCTTAGTAGCTTAGATCTGAAACAGAAGGTATACTGTTTTGCATGTCTACTACTTTCTGATCTTAGAGAAAGTGAGCCTTCTTAAGATATTTTAAATTTGTATTTTTGTGAGCCCTTCGTTATGATAGTTGGTAGAATTCACTGGGGACTTGTGGAAACTAAAAAGTAAATGAGTTTAAATCACAGTGAAAGTATTTTAAGGAAATGTGAATGATAGTTAAATGAAAATTATATGTTTACAGATACAATTCTTTGTTCTCGGGACTTTATATATAATTAATTCTGTTTATAAGCCAGAAAATTAGAAGTTTTATAATAATTATTAATCTTCTATGAATTATCCATTTAGTAGAAACATTCAATTATTTTTTTCTTTTTTTTTTTTTCTGGAAGAATAAGGTTAAATAGTTTTTTTAATTAGTTATTCATCAGCATTATCAACTAGGTCAATAGAAGCATGCAGAGATTTACACAGCAAATTTAAATATGAATACCAAGTTTTAAGCAGAACTTTTAGTGGCTAATGAAGAGATGTAATCCAAAATTTCCTTTTAGCATTGCAATGATAATAATAATATAATAATAATAGTTAATTTCACAACCTTTACACTTTCATAATACTAAGCCTTGTGAGATGACAGGTTTCTAAATACCGAAGAATTAAATCTGAGCATGATCTGCAGCTACCAGCCTGTAGAAAAATCACTTTAAAAAGAAATATATTTCTTGTTAATTCTATTTTTGCATGCAAATTTATTGTGTTTAAATAAATACAATGAAAGATTTCACAAAAACACTGATTCAAAAGCATCAGAACAGTTATTCACTTGAAAATGTTAAAATACTTTCAATTCCCAAAATGTAATCATATTTTTCTTTCTTGTTAAACTACCCAACTGGCATATTCCAGATGAGAGGTGCTACATTAAAGCTCCTTTTTTTTTTGTTTTTTCTGTGTAGATAGATTTCTGCATAATGGTTCATTTGCAATGAAGCAAATAGTATCATCTTCAGAAATCAGCAAAGGAGAGCTAGTTCTCTGGGATTCCGCCCCATACCTTCCACTGACTTTATGGTCAGTGGCAGAGGAAATGCTGCTTAGTACTGAACAGAAAAGAAGGAAATTTCTAGATCAGTTGCACTGTGATTAGACTTTAGCAAATTAGAAGTAAAAACTTAAGTTTTGTGGCTAGTTGTTTCTTTTTTCTTTAGAAAAGTAATGCAAAAATACTTATTAGCAAACTAAAAGTTGTTGCAAAAACTAACTGCGCTTACAAAAAAAGAAAAAACTTGGATGATAAATTCTGTATTTTGACACAGGTTCAGGTTTTTAATGTGTCCTTAACAGGGTTCTGAAACAGCAGTTTGCCTATTTTCTGTTTGTTACTTAGGTACTGGGAAGGAATCAGGCATATTGACTTTAATGGGACTTCACTCATTTTATTGGCTATGCTCCAGCCAGTCAAACCTGTAGCCCAGAAATTTTCTTCAGCTGCTCTGTTTTGCCTTTAAGATAGTAGGTAGTTAATGCAGTTTCTTCCTACATCTGATTTTTTTTTTTTTTTTTTACACTTTGAAGGAAATTAGAAAGAGAAATCAGAGGAAATGTTCTAGCATAATATTATTACCTTAATGTGCAGGTTTATATGGCATTTGACAGGATTTATTGCATATAAAATTTTACAGCTGAGCAGGTATGCATTTCCTATACTGAGCTGAGATTCTACTGTCAGTTGTTGTGAATTTGTACCAAGAGTGCAATAAAAGTAACATAGATTTGTGTTTACATATGTTGCTATACAATATTTAAAGAATTTGAAAGGTTGTTAATAGATGGAAGTGTTTATGCTAGAGGAGATGGAAAAACAGAATAAGAAGTAGGAGGCATATGGTAACTCAGACGAGAAACATTTCATGCTGGGAGAGACATTCTTCTTCTATGGTATGTTGAATAATCTGGTGTGGATGTTTTTCCTTGTTTATATGATGTCTTAAGACCAACACAATTCCTGTGAGGAAATGAGTATTTTAATGAGTTTTAGACAGTCTTGCCTGAGAGAAATATGTATCTAGCTATAAAATATTCAAAGATACCCCCAAATGATGATGGCTTCATTTTTAATGTTCTGTGTTTATTGCATTAATATTTTAAATAAGTCAGTCAATATGAGAAGCTTCTGCTTACATATGTATAAATATATACTTTTAATTGACTTGTAATTTCTCTAGAACAGGACTTCAGATGATGAAAAAGCCTTTAAATACAGATTGTGAAATGAGTTTTCTGCCTGTCTTTTGAAGGTGTCTGTGTGAGTTTGGGAAAAAATGGTGAATTAAGAAGAGTACAATTTATATCTTGCTCAAATGAAAGGACTCAAGTATTGTGACATGTGGTATACAACACCACCACCCTCAGAGCTTTTCTCTAAGAGCAGAATTTGCAAAGCTAATTTTAGTTTGGAGCAAGATGAGATTGACAGCTGCCAGTACATTAAGTGCTGGGATGCTCAAACCAATCAACAGGAAATGTGGAAGAGCAGAGCATTTCTGAAATATAGTCTCCTGCAGGCACTGCACTCCCCAAAGCTGGAAGCCAGAGTTCTGGTTTTTGCACATTCACCTGATAAAAGCGCTTGCCCAGTAAGTGGTGTTCTGCTTCCTGGGATGCTGAATGAGTTTGTATTTGCTACTTGTTGGATAAAGGAACAAAACCAAACCAAGAATAATTCTGAGAGCAGCCACTCAAGACAACATCTTTCCCATCGGACCAGCTAAACTGCTAACATCTGCTCTCCTTTGGCCCATGTGGCTTTTGCACTTGCTCACAGTGGCACAGTTATCCACAAAAAGGATAAAAGGCCACTGCCTCCCATAGCTCTGTGATTAGCATGGTCTGTTATGATGCACCAGCTTCAGTCCTAACCTTCCTCATCCTTTGTGGGGGAGTGGATCTCAAAATGGGTCTCCTGGAGCAGATGTTCTAACAAACGAGCCATTAGAAGTAACAGTTTAAATAAACTTTGTATGTTCTGTGAACTCTGAGCAAACTGTCTCAGTAGAGATTTTCAGGAGATTGGTGGAGGAATGCTTATTTTACAGATATTGGAAGAGGATAGATCTTGAGGAGACAGATACACAATAATCAGCTTAACAAAGGCTATGCACAGTATAGTCCTTGTTCAGACATTTTGAGAAGTTACTGTTCAAAACCTTAGTGTGTCTCAGACATGTGTGGATGTTAGCCTTCTTTCTCTCCTGCATCTCTTTTTTTTTTTTTTTTTTTTCCCATCAGTTCTCTGAACTTCAGCATCTCCTCTTGTCTGAGCGAGACTCAAAAAGCTCTGCATTGTGGTGTTCATAGTAAGTCCATATCGTCCAGTTAACCAGAAAATGGACTTGTAGCATCATTTACTATTGATGCAGACATGTGCGAGAATGTAAACAATTTTTGCTCAAAAGTTACTGCAAGGATTTATTTCAGGTAACTTCAGATGTACTGGATTTGAACTGGTGATCTGAGGATAAAAGTTTTTCTATTCCTTTGCCATATTTAGGCCACACTCCAGAAAGTCCTCATTAAACCTGTCAACAAGAGCCTTTTATTTGCTTAGAGCATTCAGGGAGACATAATAGAAGCTGCAAAATACATTCATTTCTCTAATAATTCCTTCTCTTAGACTTAAAACAATGTTAAAATAAAACTTGGTAGATAAGTGACAAGTGTAGAGATACTATCGCCCCCAGCAACAGACCAATGATTGATTGATATGTTATATATTAGCTAAAAATAATTATGGTCCTCACATTTTTCCTCCTACAGCCTAGTCGTTAATCTTAGCCACATTCCAACCTAGCCCCCTCTCTCAGAAACATTCCAGAATGTTTCAAAAATTAGGAAGGAATCTTCTAATCTATTCTTATTAGTAGCAGAATGTCACCTTTTCCCAGTTAACTGCAGAAATACATAGTTCTCTCATACAGATAATTTTTACAAGAAAAGAGAACGTATCCAAAATAAGGTAGAAGCAAGAATGTGTTCTATTTAAGTTGTTAAGAAAATATACATAATTTTCAACTTGAATTATGTAAGCAACAGCATACTGAAGACTTTTTAATATTATTATTATTACTTACTTATTTGCTCTTTACCTGACAGCATCTAAATGAAAACTTCAGTTCCAAATTTTATTTAAAACCACAATGCTCAGGGAAGTAACTTGGTTTATCTGAAACTGTATGGTGTTCATATTTCTTTCTTCTGTGTCTGCTTAAAGTTTGAATCCCTAGTGAGCAGCTTTCTGGCTCTGTAGTGAATATACTGTGACTGTATGGAGTAACACCAGGACACTACTGACATTTTGTTGATAAGATTAGCATTAAAATATATTCACAGACAGCCTGTCTTGCAAATATACATCACTGTAGAACCTTTATCAATTTCAGACACACTCAGCCTTTATCATGCATAAAACTTACAGAAACATTTGCCAAGAACAGTTATCCAAAAAGATGGAGAGAAAGAAGCTAACGCATTTTATAACAATTCAATACCTTGTTATATGAAGATGAAGAAAAGAATCAAAATCACAGTAATAAATTCTTGGTTTATTAATCTATGTTTATTTTTCTGCAAATGTCTTATGCAAATGTAGACCATTAACATGCTCTTTCTAGACAGCCTGGCTCACATATCTAGGTGTTTTCTCCTCATCTTTCTATTCCATCTTTTCAGAGAAAGTAACTGCAAGCTTTTCAGATTTTTTTTGTTGTTTTTGTTCCCTTCAGAGTTAATTACCTTGTTTTCCAGATTATGTAAAACCCACTGAAAGCTACAGTTTACCATTTTTATTTATCAATTCTGAGATGCCACTTAGTTTTACATAGGAGATACATAACCATGGACAAAAAAAAAAACCTCACGCAAAGGCAATCATGCAATAGTTTGATATTGTCCAGTTGATTACACTAAGTAGTCCTGATCTCATGTGATTCAATAGTAAAACTTTCATTTGCCTCCACTGAAATGAGAACTATATAAATAGGAAGTATTATTCAGGTCACTAATTAAATGAAAAGTTAACTACTGGTAGTTGCCAAATCATACTGTAGCATAGTTCAACTGGTCGCATGAAGTCTAGGTGGAGACTGTGGATAATTTAAATCTGTCCTCTGCTTCCTCTTTAGTCCAAGTAGCAAATAAAGGACTGACTGCTCGACCCCCAAACCCTACAGGAATTAGAAATCTGGGTCTTGTTGTTGTGATTCAATTTTCCCATGAGCCAGTGGAACCTCATATAAAGGTATTATTTTCCTTTGAAGTTTTCCACTCCAGAGTTTTCCATTTGCCCAAGAAAGAAAACCTGCCTGATATTTTTTTGGTAAGTGACAAGATGGAGTGACTACTCCTAGAAATGCTGCCTGTACACTGGTGCTCATTTATGAGACCAGTATTTTTGAGTCCAATATTCATGAGTCCAATATATGATATTTTGTGGTGCTTGTGCACCTGGACTCCAAATCTGTGTGTCGATCTGCGTTTTATCTTCTCTCCCCTTGAGCCAACTTGAGTCCTGAAGTAACACGGCTGTGCATGTGTATTTCTGAGCTGAGGCAAAGGTCTATGCAGAATCATTAATTGGCTCAGGTGCATTGCCAGATAGAGGAACTCTATTTTCATCTTTTGCATCTGCATGCTGCTTTGATGTATTGCATTGACTTCCTACATCAGGTCAGCATTTGTTTGGAGATCTCCTCAGAGTACACTTGAGGCTCCGTATAGGTTTTGCAGTGTCACTATTCCTGCACTGCTGCTGTGTTCAGCACAAGGGTTGTCTCTGTCCTAGTAAATGGAGTGTTTCTGGGACCACTGTCTGACCCTGAGGACAGCTACAACAGAGCCATTTGCATCAGTGTGGAAGGACTCTTGCCTTACAAAACAGGGCTGCTGCAGGCAGGTTTCCTATTGGGAGCTGGTCCTGACCTCTGCTAACTACTGAACTGTAGTCACAAATTGTTGTGGACTGCTGTTTATCACTGCCCAAAAGCATGCTAGGGGCAAGTCTAATAAGCTACTAATGTAGAGGGTTGATCTCCTGTGCCCAGAAATGTTTCCTCTCCCTACTATCTCTGTAACCTTTGAGCACAGACTGCACTCCAGCCTGGCCTCCTTTTACCCTCAGCATCCTGCTGCTCCTCAGCTCCTTGCTGGGGAGAAAAGGGATTTTTTTTTTTCTTTCTCTCTCCTTTGATTTCAAGATAAGGCATCATACAAAGGTTTAACCAAGCTTTTGAGTCTCTCTCTCTTTTTTTTTTTTTCCTGAGCAAGATCTTCCTTTCCTGCATGTATGTACTGCAATTTGTTGCTAGTAACCACCATACGATTGCCTATTTTCAATGTAAAGAAGTTGATGGCCCCAAAGTCCTGCTTTTGTGTCTCTCTAACGTACTCCAGGGGCCTCCAAGCCCTAAATTGCTTGGGTTTTGTGTGTTTAATTCTTTTATTTGAACATAAAAGTTTTCTGCTTATTAAAAATACAAATGCTACATCTACAATTTCCAAAAGCTTTGCTAATCATGGAAGAGTCTAAGAAAGCTCCGATGCAATTATATCTTGTAATTATAAGAAAAAAAGTTCCCAACTACTTCTTAGTGAATCACAACATTTACTCGTTTGGAACCTGTAGCTATATGGATGAGATTAGCTGCTAATTGGAGGGAGGAAAAAAAGAATGAATAGAAAATGAATTTTATGTTTTAAAATAGCTTGGACTTTTATCTGATTTACAATGAGCGAGTCTCTTTTGTGTGGGTTCCTTTTTTTTTTTCTTCTTCTTCTTCTCCAGCTCCCAGGAAAGGAGCTGAAATATGCCATTATATGTACAATAAAGTGTTTGTAAATCACAGATATTTTTTGAAAAGGAAAAATGGGGAAGGTTGTCTAAGGCCTGTCTGCTTCTTGCAGGGACTCTGGCTTAGTAATTCCTCTTTATACATGCTGTATCCTTGCAGCTCTCATAAAAGTGAGGCATCCTGGGCACATCAGAAGAAGGAGGAGACATAACATGCTTGTTGTCCCTTGAAATTCTTTCCTCAGCTATACAAAATGCTCTGGACACTTCCAAGGGTCACATTTATGAGATGGACTGATATTTAGTTTCAGATGTGGGAGTATATCTCTTAGATATGATGCAGTTCCAGATCTTGATTCCAACCAAAATTCTCTTATAGTGTGCAGTGTCAGTACAGGAAGCGTGTAGCTTGTATGGGCTGTAAATGGTACATTTGCAGAGTTCTGCAGTAACTGAAAACCTCAGTTCAGATACTGAAAGTGATTGAGGCACAACAGCACAGTGCCAGCCCAAGGTAAAATGGTGTACTTTTCAAATAGGCTAATTAGCTTCAGTGCAGAGCTGTGCAGCTAATTGCCTCCATTCTGGTAATAGTGAAATCTTCACTGAATTGGGGTGCTAGGGCGGGAGGTGTCTGTACTGATTTCTATTGAACTGTTTACATTCATTTAAAAGTATAATTAAGAACTTCCATGCTGCTTTGCATATGCAAAAAATTGGAACACAAAATTAAAAGCTTTTTAGAAGGATCTGTCCCTTGCTGCTAATTTGTTTCTTTGTAACATTTTGCAATATTAATTTATTTAACAGGTTTTGTGTGTTTAGATGTTGATAGCTTGAGGTTTGATTCATCAGTCCCTCTTCCTTACAGCAAAAGTAATGCCTAATTAACATTCAGCTGCCTTGCTGTAGAGTTGATTGAGATGGTGGATGATATTTTAGCTGATTGTCATGCAGTAGAAATGGAAAAAATAGCAACTATCTGGGGCTAACTGGAATTTGAAAGTGGCGTTTCTTCCAAGGCTGGCAAATCTTATCTGTATCATGCCTAAAGATAAGTACAGTAACATATTTCACAGAAGATAAGATTATGCTACAGGAGAAGAGTTAGAAACAGGTGCTCTTGGCAATTGCTAGATTTTAAATCTAAATCAGCATGGCTCTCAAAGACTGCACTAAACATTTCTTTACAAATAAATGTAATTATTAAATGAATTAATGCAAGTACAGGTCATTTTCTTACCAAAGCTGGTAAAGTGACACAAATATAGGTGGATGTTACTTTGTAAAATGGCTTTGCTGACTGAGTAATATGATTAAATTATTACAGTGCCAGTATCCACAAATTCTTTGTGTATTATTTCTAGCTAGGGAGTCCATATATGCAAGCAATGAGGAATATTTCTTAATGAAAAATACTTAGATTAGAACCTATTACTGTACCAAGCTATGAGACTTTAATGTATTTCAGAAATATGGTTTGGTTTTTTTTTTTTAAACCCTACAACTTGGCAACAATATGTCTCTATTCTGTGCTACACGGGCTGTTTGGAATTGGGTTCGTTGTACTGAGCCTGTCCTGTCTGATTCAGTACTTTTATATTACGTATGCTTCTTTTTATCCTTGATCATTTCAGTACAATTTGCCATGGAACAGAACTGCACAAATTACTTTTTTACTATTAAAGATTTCTCCAGGAATATAATTCTGAGTTTTCCAAACTGTTTGTTAGCAAGTGTTTTACATATCCTTTGCTCTAAAGAATAGGGGAAGATATGGAAAATTCAGGGTATTTCTGCTGTTTATTTTGACATAAGTCCATGTCTTCTAAAGTACGAGTGTAGAGTTGTAGACTGTTCAAATCTAAAGAAATCTTGATCAGAGTAGACATTTCAGTTGCCCACTAGTTTGGCTACACTGCTAGTTGAGTAATTTTCAGAGAGCCTGGGTCTTCCATATACTGAAAGTGTCTTCCGTATGATGTTGATAGGAGATATGCTGAAATTAAAGTCTACTTTAAAAAGTACCAGAAACACAACTGAACTTATCTCAGTTCTTTCTCACATAAATGGAGCCTTATAAATGTCTGAAGGAGAAAAAATATTTTTTCCGTCTAATGTAAATATCAGGATGTCTGGAAATGTAGAAAGTTTTGCATCATTACTTATGTCATCATCCTTACTATTAAAACCTGTGTGAAATCTGCTTCTGCTTAGGCAAGGGGACATCATTGGTTTTGGGAAATGACAGAAAGTTTTGTGAGAGAGAAAAGGTGAAATTTAGGTATCTCACTTCCTTATATCCTTTGAAACTCTCAGATCAAATATCTAAACCAGCAGTACCCTCTTGGAATAGGATTAATTCATCACAGCTACTTTCTGCAGTGCTGTTATTGAATTATAATAAATGAATCTAGAATAATGGTTAATTATCAAAATCAAAATATTGTAACATTGCAATTTTCTAGTAAAATAAAATCTATAGCTCATACAGCTTTCAAAATATGTTAGTAATGATTTTGGTTACTGAAAAGTTCAGACAGATCTTCCTTTGTAGTAGGTAGTTGTGTCTGTTTTTTTGAGGTATTTTGTTCTTACTTTGTTCTTACTCTGTACAAAGGCAGGTGGTTACTTCCCAGCACACTTTTCAGGACATTAGCAGAGCAACTCTAGATACTGTTCTGTGTGGCTCAGGTTTTTTTTTGTGTAAATTTCGGATTCATTGGTGTTGCATGGTGAACATCTTGGTTCTGCTTGTATCACTGTGGCTTAGACTCTATTGCATCATTTTAGATATGATCAAGGAGGCAAGGGCATGAAGCATTATTCTGAAGCATTCCTTATGTTGTTAAGTTCATGCAAGTATTTTCCTTTGTTCGATTCCAGAATGTGTTCATGTATTTTATGTATGCATATATGTTGCAGTTCAGCCCTGATCGGGACCAGACTACGCAGTCTCTCTCTCTCACTCACCCCACCCTCTCGGAGATTAAAGAGAGATAATATAAGAAAAATGGCTCGAGGTCTGAGATAAGGACAGGGAGAAAATCCTTAAAGTTACCGTCACGGGAAAAACAGACTTGACTTGGGGAAAACTATTCATTTATTTTTAAAACTAGCAGGATAATGAGACAGGGAACAAGATAACCTCCATCCACCCCTCCCTCTTTCCGGGCTTAACATTATCTCTACTACCTTCCCCTCCCGAGCAGCACAGGGAGGAAGAGGGAATGGGGGTCGCGGTCAGTTCATCACACGTTGTTTTAAGCTGCTGCTTCATGGTCGGGGGAAGAACTCCTCACATTCCTCCCCTGCTCTGTTGTGGGGTCCCACCCATACACCACAGTCCTTCATGAAACTGCTCCAGCATGGGTCATCTCTTCCACGGAGTGCAGTCTCTCCAGAACGGCTGTCCCAGCAGGCCCTCCACGGGCCACAGCCACCTTCAGGCATTCACCTCCCCCGGTGTGGGGTCCTTCATGGGCTGCAGGTGAATCTCTGCCCCTCCGTGGATCTCCATGGGCTGCAGGGGGACAACCTGCTCCACCATGGTCGTCACCACAGGCTGCAGGAGAATCTTGGCCAGGAGCCACATTACTCCTCATCCTTCTTCACTGACCTTGGCGTCTGCAGCTATTCCTCTCAGAAGAAAAGTTCTTCACAACAGGCTGGCAGACGCCTCTCAGAATCTCTTCACATCATCCAGCTCATATCCTCTCCACTTCTTGCAGCCAGGCCAGGCCCAGTTGGGCCTAGTAGGCCCCTGGCAGGAGGCCAGAGGGTGAGGCCTGCAAGGTCCATGAGGCCTGCACCTCCCTCTCTGCGCCTCTGCCCCCACTCAGCTTCTTCACATCTTCTCTTCTCTTTTTTTTTTTTTTTTCTGTTTTCCCCTTCTTAAATACATTATTGCAGAGGCGTCATCATGGAACATTCTGCTCCAATCGGCTCGGCCTTGGCCAGCAGCAGGTCCGCCCTAGGCCCGGCCGAGTCCCCTGGACAAAGGGGAGCAACTTCTAGCAGTTTCCTACAGAAGCTACCACCTTAGCCCCCCCCACCTAAACAAAACCACAACAATATGCATTATGACAAACTGTGTTTGGAAATGCCAAGAAATGTCCCTAGTGTTAGCTTGTTAGCCATGGCATGTTTAACTTTCAGTCCAAAACCAAACTGACAAATCAAGAGCTTCTCTAAGTCAAGATATGCCAGCTAGATGGATTTGTGCCTGTTACTTCTCTCAGTAGGAAGTCTGGAGGGATGGGGGTGAAATTAATGCCAGGGCATATGGTATTTAAAAGCAACGTAGTTATTCTATCACTACATCAACCGACAGTGGAATCTATGAATTATTTGCAGCCTTTAAGAATTTGCAGCTACTTGAAATGTCTCTTGAGGTTTCTACCATAAGGCTGCCTATTACTCTTATTTAGTTCCTAAGACATCAATTAAGCTTGATAAAGCAGAAAAAATGAATGTCACATTTAGTATACTTCTGGCTGACTGCATTGATTTTTGGCTTCTGAACAGATTCAATTACATGGTGTAATTCAAGCTTGTTGTGATTGTAATTTTGTTGGATCTCCTCCTCCAATAACTTCTCAATTTTCTAATTTCCCGTGGGAGATCAAAGGTCACTGTAGGAGCTACATTTTTAAAATAGCTGGGCATTAGATTTGTTAAAAACAGTTAGTAAAAAGAATGAGTTTAATAAATGCTTTTACACACAGTTGTCAGAAATTCAAAAATGTTAGAAACAGCATGTCTCTGAGACACCTTTGGTGCTAGAGAACATTATGGCTTTAACCACCAGTCTCTCATAATTTTGCAGAAATCCAGACTTGTAATTAGTCATGTTCAAAGTCTTATTCTCCTTTCACATTCTTTATGTGGATCTGGCTTCATGTGTATTTTGCTGACATTTAAGAGTTTTCCGTCATGACTTTTTTCCACCTGTCTCTTACGTTCCAAATCACTTCCAATATTGCATATGAAAGATAAAACAAGAAATGAAGCATAATTATTTACCTTAAGGTACTCTCGCTCAATTCACTTTATTACTCTAGTCACACTATCTTTGATATGGAAGCACCAACGTGATTCCAAGTTTTAATAAGAAATTACTTGGGTCTGGGGGCAGCTTATACAGTCCCTGTATCTTCACCAGCTTTACAGGCCAAGTGTTTCAAAATAGCCTTTTCTCTGGGCCTCTACTAAAATAGGAAAATCCTCTTTCCTGTCAAATTAGCAACATCACAAATAGGTAGTTAAGTAAGGGAATATTTTATTTGAGAAAAAAAAAATAAGTTAAAAGTTTCATTTATTGTTAAAAACATGATTTTTTTTTTCATTTCTATTAGTGCTGGTGATCATGGTCCTGGGGGAAAAAGTATAGGCAAGGAGCCGATGATAATTTTTTTCCAGGGAGAATAATTGACATAATAAAATTGAATACTTGACATGCAGTTCCTTACTCATAATTTTGTTTGTTTGTTCTTTTTCACTTCATTGAACAAGTCTTTTGGGGGACATAAAGTTCAGGGAGCTGGTGTACTGAACATTCTATATCTGTTTTCATTTCAAAAGAGAAGAAAAATCAGTCTCATTCAGTTGGCCTACCTTCTTTATTTTTTAATAGCCTTATGTCATGTTAATACTTACTAAATAAATATACAAACAAGATAATATTTCGCTACACTACAGATTTCCAGTTTGGTGTACCAAGTCACAATGAACTGCATGTTAAACTGTGTTGAAACTAAAGAGGGCACTGAAAGAAATACAGCTTATTTCAGGGGGAAAAAAACACAACAAAAATCACAGTAGGTAAGTATGGTTGTCTAAACCTGGAAAAGTGGATTTAATGACAATTTGATGCCAAAATTCTTATTAACATATCACTTAAGCCCACATCTTCAGCTGACTTTTTGCTGTAACAACGTGGAATCCCCAGGTCTAAGGCTCATCCATCACCTCCTTATCATCATGTAAGGAAAGATTTCCAAGTTACCCATGACTGAAGATTTATACTGGGCAAGAGTGAAAAAGGTAGCACAAAGCTTTTAAAGAACCAGCTGGCTGCAGAGTGATAAGTTTCTCCTTTGCCAGAGAATTCCCTCCTCTGTTAGAAAATGGAGCCATGAGGTTTCTCTAGGAGTTGAACAGCTTAACCTCATAATCCAGGGAAAGACTGGGATGCCAAAGCTTGTCTGAGACAAAAGCTTGAAAGGAACAGGTACAGAGAAGGTGATAGCAGGAGGAAATGCTTCCACAGAAGCAGTTCTGGCTGTGCCGGTTAGGACTCTGTGTTCCGGAAAAGATGTGTTTCAATGGGGTTATGGAAACTGTGAGTGTTATGAAAAAGATGAACGTGGATCAGTTCTTTATGGCTTTTTCTGTAGATAGGCAGTTCAAAATGGTCAAAAGAAGGTGATTATTTATGCAGTGGAATTTGGTGCTGCAGGGCATGGCAGACATGGTGTCTTCACTGTCAGCTGCTGTCAAAGGCAGAAAACTATATTGGATTGTTAGATTGTGCTTCAGTATAACTCCTTACAGGGATTCTTATGATTGTATGAGCAGGTTTGCCACCTCCAGAATACAATGAAACTGTGGACTCCTCAGAAACAGTCTGCTGAATATGTCCATATTGCTGTTGCATGGTTGCATAAGGGGAAGGAAACCTGTAGTAAAGCCCTCATGAAGCTGACAAGGTGATACTCCTACTTTGTTTAACTACTGTATTGACTTGGTTGAGTGGCAGCACTCAGTTTTTGCAAGCTGTATGTGCATTAGAAGAACCCTAGACAACAGCATACCCACACGTGGAAAGGCCTTACACAACACTCTGCCTGCTTGGGAAGTTTCCCACCTTAGATCCTATAAAGCCTTGCAGTAATGTTACATGATTGACATAAGTTAATAAGGCTATTTCCTAGGAAGGTCTTCATAGCCTGTTCTGCAAGACTAATTTGGTCAGGACAACTACTTCTGGGTTCATTTGTCGTATGCTCCTTGGGGTTGTCCCTTCAACCACAGCTCGCTCACAACAGATTGTCTAGTGTAGTCGATTATGTAACACTCATGTTCTTGAGTTGTGTGGTTTGCCCTTATTTCATTAAAATAAATCTTGATTAATAAGGCTATTTTCATGAAAAGTATTTAGATAGTGTGGAATCCATTTACTTAAGAGGGTTTGATACTGTAGGCTAAGGCTAATGAAAACCATATTAGTATTAACAGGGCAACACAGGTGTCACATTAATACAATAGTTTCATATTATGATGTTGTAGGGACAACCTTATGGGCTGAGCTGGCAGAAAAAAAGAAAAGGTTAGTCTTTTAATTTTAAGATGTAACAATTAATTGTTTTAAATGAAAATAAATCAACATTATTGAAGCAAACTAGTTCCTTACCCAGGGAACCTAATTTAATCCAAGAATGGCATGGAGAAGGGGAAATGGGAACATTTATTCACTATTTCTCGTAACACTAGAACTAAGGCATCCAATTAAATTGGTCTGCTGTGGGTGTTAGAGAAACAAAGGAACGCTTTTTCATACAAGACACAATTGAATAATGGAACTCATTGCTACAATATATTTTGGTTATAAAAAACACAAACCGGATCAAAAAAGAGACATTCAAGAGAAATGGCTTTGTCTGTTTGAGGCTATTAAACATTGTGATCGAGTTGCAACCACAAATTACAGAAAGTAAAACTGCATTGCAGGGCAGGGACACTTTATCCTCTTGCTGTTTCTTCTTGCCTTCCTTTAGGCATTGATACTGATTTCCATCATAGACACAGTACCAGGCTAAATTAACTTTGCAGCTGACTCAATGGCAACATTTTCACCTTTTTATCCAAGTATTAATCCCTTATTATCATAACACTGGCATACCACTTGGTTCTACTCTATTTCCACAGTTGACTGACACACAGCTCCTGGGAGGAATTCAAGGAGTCCTTTCATGCATGATGGTGCTGCTGCCTTTGGGTGGTTGGCTATGCTCCTCCTTTCCCTCTCGCAGCTTCCATATGATCCTGTAGGCTCTGCTGAACTAGCTCCCTGGAGCTTGTATCAGCACATTTTTAGTCAGGTCATCTCATCTATTTGACTCCAAAAAAAGTATGTCTTTCCCCCCTCAGATTAATTTTCAGAAAAACTAATGAATGATCTGATCTGATCTGATTTGTATTATGGTGACACAAACTTCAGAACATAGATTTCAATCCTTAAATATTTCTTACATTTTCTTTTAAAATATATTTTACTGCAACAAATTCTTATTTTTGTCTCTGTTATTTTAAATCTAATCTAAGGAAGAAATAGCTCTTAAATTGGAACTAACTATTACTTGATTGTACTCTGGCTGGGATCTTATCTTCGGAAGTAGATTTTATAGTTCTGTCAACAGGGTTTTTTTTTTAACATTAGACAGAATTATTTATTTCTTGTGACTGAATTTTTATATACAATTTCTAAATCTGGGGTTTGACAGAAGTACACTTCAAAGTAGTATTTTCAGGAGAATATCTGCAATCAGCACATCATGCATATTAGAATTCAGTTTGTGTACCTGATATTATTGTCAATAAATGGTAAATTATCTGTTACAGCTAATCATATTGTTTGAGCTGATTCTTTGAATAAAATTGAAATTATCTTTTTATTAAAGGTATTTTTATTTAATTTTTTTTCTAATGCTTAAAATACATAAACTACTCGTCAACCATTTTCATCATTGGTTCTGAGCCACAATTTTAAAGCTTTTCTTTGGAATCACCAATGTACATCTTAAGTTGTGAAGTTCCTGTCAAAATAGTTCAAGATTAGGGCTGTACTACCAAACTCTTTTAGGTTGCTCAAATTATTTGTCAATGCTCACATCCTATATCCACTAAACACCCTTTTATAGTAGCATTTTCAAATTGCTGATTTGGGCATCTATATTGCTTGCATATTTCCCTAGAAATGTCTGCATTTTAAGGGTTCATTGTCCTTTTTTATCACATCCAGATAGCTTCAGACATATAGGTATCGAGTGTTAAACTTCTGCCAGATATATTATTTATGTTTTTCATTTATATTCAAGACAGAAGATGTGACTTTTTTTTTTTTTTTGGCAGCTTTTCCTCAAATGAAAATGTATTTTTAAAGTTTTTGTATATTATTAAATATCTGATATATTTTCCTGTGAAACACTATGTCTTTGTGTTCTTAAATTGTGATGTCTAAGCTGGATTTTATAACTTTGATGAAGCTTTAATGTAAAACCAGATTGATCAACAAATCATAGAGGAATCTGCCTCTGTAAGAGATGGAAAAAGTTTATGCATCTTCTCGACAGTCAGTCTGTTAACACTCTCTCCTACAATGCTTGGTCTGTATTAGAATACTCCTTAAATGTCACCCACAGATCTCTGAATTGCAAGGTAGACTACTGCTCTAATCCCAAAGGCAGTTGTGTAGGCTCTTTTATGTTTAGTCAAGATAAAAACGTAGTTTCTGAGAACAACTCGTTTGACTTGCTTTAATTGTCTGCCTTAAGATGAGATGAATTACTTTGCTGTGCTCCACTGAGCATAAAGGAGTCCAGATGACTACTAGTTCAGATGTAGACATCAAGATTATGTAAGACAAATCTCATCTCAAACTTCTATCTGGATGTTAATTATTTCAGGTTGGTAAACTGTAAGATTTTTTTTACTTTTTTTTTTTTTTGCTTTCCTGTACATTAGGTAAAATTTATCTCTCTTTAGGTAGAGTGGTATGTTCTTTTTCTTCTGTCTTACATGGTGGCTAGAAACCATATGCAATGTGAATGTTCTGTTTGTTCTGTGATTCCTAAAGCAATGGATACATCTACTTAGCTCTTCAACTTGTTTATAGCCTACATGAGCCTATAGTACTCATCTGAAACTTCTCTGATGCTTGAGAAATATTCTCAAATTCAGCATTAAATTGTTTTTTTTTTCCTCTAATAGCTTGAGAATACTTACAACGTATTATGAGTACTATTTCCAAAGTAATATTAGAAACTGTTTTTTTTTTTTTCTAAAATCTTCGTATAATTAACTTACTTTTTAGTGTAGATAAGAACAGTGAAAGGTGGGGGTTCAGTGCATTTACTTCTGCCTGAAAGTTTCTCTTATAACATCTTTTCTGTCATTCCTTAGGATCTAGTGTTTTTCTCCATTTTGAAAAGAGTAACTATTTCCCTTGCTTTCAGGTTGGTAGTTTTTGACATAACTTGTACATTTCTGCTATGCAGTATTCTGTCATACTGTCACCATTATCCTGTGCATTGTGTGTACAGATTTGGTATTTCCAAACTCTGTGAAGTAAAGTAAGTGACTTTTTTTTCACGTTGGGTCCCTATCTTGACTTACTGGTAACAGCTTGCACAACTGCCTGTGCATCCTTAGTGACATGTCAGTCAGGCTGCTCTCTGGGCTTCAGTCACTTCATTGGCATGTGAAGCAACTGCTTGAGCACATGACAGGTTAGACAGGAGACCTATCATCGTGCAAGAGCATCTGAAGTCCAAGTGGGATATCCTAGGTGATCTCAAAGGACACTATAGATCGCTTTGTGGTGTTTTATCTTGTACCTCAGATCTCTACTGACTATAATGAGAGTTTAGACTGGTAGGCAATTAATCTTGAATTAAATTATCAGTTAGCTCTTTGAGATGGTTCCATAAAAATTTTCTCAAACTTTTAAGTTTTGCTTTTTTTTTTTTTCCTGGAATACTTTGAATTCTTGCTCAAATATTTTCTTTTTTTTTTTTTTCTTTCTGTATCATCCTCCCTTTCCCCACAAATCATATACTTTCAGTATATGTGTCTCATCCTGTTAACTCAGTAATTGTTAAATTCTTCATACGGTTGCTGAAATGAACATTTACAGATGAGAGTGAGCAGGTGAAAGCACCATGAAAGAAGGAAAGGAGGGACAGAAGTCAGAAGTGTTTTCTTTGCATACCCTTCTTTCCCTTGGAGTGTGTTCTGTCCTACCTTTGAGGAGTGCTTACTAGAAGGACTGGAGTTTTAATGCTCTGATTTTCTGGCAGCTGGGTGGCTACCCAGGACACATGGGAAACTAAGATGATTTGTGCATCTAGCCATGAGTGATTTGCCCAAGGTTATTAGAGAACACTATGAATGGGAGCTGAAGCATGTATTACCTAATCTAGTGCTCTAACCACTTGTTTCTTCTTCCTCTGCACATATGTGCTGGAAATAAGTTTATTAAAAACATTCATTATTGTCATAGAACTGCTCAACGCTTGGATCCAAGTGATATGTCTGTAGGGTAACTTGAAGTTTAACCTTCTTCCTTTATAAATACGGATATAAATTCATGGTGTTTAAGCAATACTTTCCAAGATTCATGAACACACAAACTGTGTACCTTCTTCTTGATTGCAGTGATATTTTTAAAATCTGTATAAGAAGTTATGTTAATTTAATAATTCAGTGCCAGCCTCTTATGAGAAAGCCTGAACATAGCTGAATAATTGCCTGGCAGGCATTTATAAAACAGTTCAAGGTGACCAAACTGCTTTGACATTATTTGTAATGTCCATCTATCATTCACCTCCCAGTGTGTAGTATGTGGTTACAGCCTCCAGTAATGTTAAGTCCATATACCTTTCCATGGGGATTTAAGAATTAAGAAAATGCCTCTGAAATGTGTGGTACAAAGAGAAGCTGTTCAGTTTTGTGCCACAGTTGATCAGAAAATTTACCATTTATAGGGAAACAACAACATATTAATCTGTTTATTCCATTATGCAGTGCCATTCTGATAATGGTATACAGCTGACAGGAAACACAGTAGAGTATTTTCTCCATCTGTTCATCTATCAGCCCTTCCTTGGCATAAAACACAAAGAATTTTTGTCCTTACATAGCCCTGCAAAGACAAATATAAATGCAATTTATATTTATATTTATCTTAAAATATGGTACGAATTTGACCTTGGATACATGGAAACAATATTATGCATATTAACTGCTAGTTACTAGTTACCCTAAGTGTGTAGATAGTGATTAATACTTTTGTTTCTATTACTCTTACTCTGCTCTCACCTGCTTTAGAAACACAGGCTTTAATGCTGTGTTTGGTTTTAGAATGCTGTTTCTGGTTTAGAGTACAGAGAAATTGATAAGAAAGGAAAACCAGCAACACGCTCTCCACATCTGTAGGGGTTTTTGTGGTTAAGCCTGCTGTGATTTTTTGTGAAGGATGAATAATTCTGGTTGAGCAGAAGAGTAGAGGGAGTTGTTATCTTGTACTTGCCAGCAGGTGAAAAATGTGGTGGATTATTGCATCCAAGAATATAACAAGAACTCTGGAGACAGGGGTTCAAGTCACTTACTTTCGCTCCCTATCAGTTCTCTATTTGTATAAAAGGAGAAGGATCATTTTCCTTTCTCGTAGAGATGTTGCAAGGGTAAATGTGATGCTATGTACAAGTCACACAAAAGCAGCAATGAGCATTGTGTTAGGGAAGGGATCATTAAATGCAGCTGTCCTGGCAGAATCTTGTAAAAAAATTCTTTTATTGTCCCTCTCTTCCTCTTCTTGCCAGTCTGTGAGGGCGTGTGAGTAGGGGACACTAAATAATTGAAAACATGAATCAAGTGCACCCGTGACAATAAAAGCTGCTGGTGCTAAGGATTCTGAGACTACTCTTCCAGAAGTGCAAGAAGCCGTACATCTTAACGGCCTTCTTAAGCCTGAAGTCAGGTGCTATAGATGGGGAATGAAGAAGAACAACCTTGTTAATATTTGCTAAACAGAGGGATTTTTGCTGGAAGGTCTCCAGGTTTTACCATTTTGCTATGATTCTGCAACTGGCTATAAATCCTGTTCATTTAGGACTGAACAATTTTCCAGAATAAACAGGTATGCTTTAAAACAGATGAGCTGGCTAGTCCTGGACAAGCCTGGTATTGTAACAGTCAGAAATAAGAAAATAAGTAAGACAATAAGAAAACTTATGCTGATATATTGCCTTCACTTCAAAGGAGTGGTCCATATGAAAAGGCAGAGACAAAAGGTATTTGCAGTCTGAAACGTCTTTAATTTTCCCTTTTAGGGGAAGTATGTTGTACAATGGAGGAATGTATTCTGAAAGTAACCATTCTGACAAAGATTTCTGCTGTAGACATGCAGCTGAACATAAGCTCCCAAGAAGCAGCTGTGGGCATTAGGGACTAGAATAGTAACAAGGACTTTTTTTTTTTACTTCTCAATTGTATGGGAAAGGACTGAGTTGGAACAGGATTGCTATAGAAAAGCTGTTAGCAATATTTTTATTTAATTTTCCCCAAGTCCAGTCTGGTTCACCTGTGGCAGTAACTGGTGAGAAATCTCCTCATTTTAGTCTCAACCCATGAGCTTTCTATTCTTATTTTGTTCCCTTGAAGAGGGGAGTGAGTGAGCACCTAGGTGGGCATTTGGCTCTTAGTCAAGGTTAGCACACCACAGGACTCTACAGCTTTTTGGAAGATCTTCTTTGGTCCCTCACTTGTTATCCATTCACTAAATGGATAGTGTGATGAAATAAAGTCCATTTTGTGAAGGGGGGTCAGACTAGATAATATAATCATCCCCTTGGCTTTACGCTTTGAAACCATGAAACTTATTACAGCTCTGTGCACAGCCTGAAAGGAGAACAAAGTTTGACATATGGCCTCAACTATGTCAAAAATTTTATAAGATTTTATACTAATCTTGTGTTTAGTAAGAAACTTGCTAAATTTGACAATTTTGTGCAGGTTCGCTGAAACAGCTGCCCTTGCTTTGGCTGAAAAAGACTAAGTGGTTTAAAGGGTCAGTCTTAATGAAGAAGTATGAAGAAAACCTCTTTGAGAATGGACTTTCTGCTTCGTATTTGTACACTGATTAGGAAAATGGGAAACTGACCCAAGGCTGAAGTTTTGACTGCTTTTGCAGTGCAAACTACTAGTTCTGTGAGCATTGATCTAATCAAGTCTGGTTTATTATGGATTTTTACCTCCTGGTTAATTGTATGCTTCAGTGGAGCTATACCTGAACCAATAAGGCCTTTGTCATATAACCTGTGTCTATTTTTTAGAAATCTTTTTGATTTTCTATTGAGAATCATAAGATCTTTCCAACACCAGCTGCCCATACCTTCTATACTTTAAATTGTCTTTATATTTTACTTCTTCTGTCACATCTGGCTGAAATCAAACAAGGTGTTCAGAAGTTATTAGAGACACACTTTTTCTTTCTCATGTACATACACAGACTCAGTGACTGAGCTTCAGCCTCAGTGAATAAGCTTCAGCCTCTTTATAAGTGAGGCTAATAAATAGCAACAATGAAAGCTTGCCTCTTTCAATGTTTTTGGAGTCTGTGGTGAATGTAAAGTGTACTCTCACAGTATTCAAAAGGATATAAATAAAAATGCATATATGCATGCATAGCACTCAATGGAAACTATTTCACCACAAATCCTAATACCTCTTGAGCTGGACCAGGAGAATCTGTCAGCGTTTTGGTACAGTATGAGAAGATAAGCAAATATCATTTGAGTGTTGCCCAAGGCTTGCTCCCTCTGGCTATCGATCAGAACAGTGCAGGTGCGCTCTTGAATGTCCTCTGGACACTCAAGTGCAAGCACATGAACAAGGAGGAGAAAGTGTGTGTGTGGGGTGGAGAAAGTAGAAATCTCACAGGGCACAGAAACATGAAAGAAAATTTGGAACAACAAACCTTACAGTTACCAGTGTTGAGAATCTATGCATATGAAAATATCCTGGCGTTTCTGGACCATGAGAAAGTTGCAGATCCTGAAAGATATATTACAGTCTTAAAATATAAGATATCTGATTTCTGATATAAAAGGAAGGAAAGGGCTCTGAGAGAAACAGTGATATTTTCAGGAGAAGATATTGCTTTTCCCCAAAACAACACTCCTCTCTGTCCTTTGTTTCTAAACATGGGGCTTCTAAATGAAGTATGCAGAACACTAGAAATACTAGTAAACAGAATAGTCCCTGGGCATCTGAAGAGAAAGTGAGATACCAGCTATTGGAAAAAGAGTTTCCTATTAAGTAGTGTAAACCTTATTTTCACCACTTCATTACAGAATTTTAAGGTAATCCTGATAAAAACATAATTCTGATTGCAGTCTTTTTTTTTTTTTATGTCTCTGGGCAGTTCACATTCATACTTGTGAACTCCTAGACCATAGCAAAGATTTTGATGGGTACCACTGTGGTGGTATCCATCAGAAATTACAGTAGTGTGGACAAATCTGAGGAATAATGGTCAGTAGGAGTAGAATCATGCTCAAGCGTTTCTATTATTACAACTGTCAGAATAACAGTAAACAATACTGGGTCTGAACTGACTTCTTGTCTTCCTCTTCCGTTTCTTCTTGTGTATTTGCTTTTTTATTTTCTTTTTTTTTCCCCTTTGTTTCTTTTTAAATTTGATAAAATGAAGATGAAAAGAAAAGATTGGTCTGTCCTAATTCTGAACCTAATCAAGGCTGAGTTTAAAGATCTTGATAAAACTGTTGCACAATCTAGGACTCTTCACTGAAGATATTCTATCATCTATATTTAAGAATTTGAGAACAGCCTGTTTATATAATACAGAAACAAATAACATGATTAGTAGGAGGATAAACCTGTTCTTATCTGTCATTTATTATGTAACTTGGCTAGATTTGAAACTGTGGGATGTTGACATCACTGTAGTTTACTTATTCAGAGCTGCAGTGTGGGGAAAACACAAAGAAATTTTCCTTAATTTAGTATGGTGGAATAATAATGTATTTCATCTGGTTCCCTGGGGGAAAAAAAAGGAAAAAACCTACAAAAAGGAAAAAAAGATAATTAAAATCACATTTACCAGGAAGCAGACTTGATTTATCTATTAATCATATATAATTATGATATAGATTTGATGCTTTCATTTTTTAATTTTTTTTTATACAACCCACTGTGTTAAAGGATTATCTTTTTGAGAAGAGAGATTCTCTACCATTATTCTAATTGTTACAGAAATGTAGGCAGAAGCAAGGCAATACTATGAATTCACCAAATGTCACTAGAAAAGTCAATAGAAAGCATTTCAAATAAGAAAGAGAAAGCTGAGTTAAGCATCAGAAATCATTCACACTTAAAAGTAGGCAAAAAAATTAACACAGGAGTTGTACCCATATGTTTTTCAACTTTTCTTCAAAACTGAAGTGTTTTAAAGGAGAACTTTGGAATGTAATTATTTCTGACACAAATACATTTTTTTTTTCCTTTCAGATTTTCATCTGAGGCAGAGTTCTATGTGATCATTTGTTCTACATCAAACTAGATGTAACATCACTACCAAATATAATGAGGCAGCAGGTGGAAGCTAAAGGAAAATCACACCCAGAACAGATACTTATATTATAGAACATCTGCTATTCGGGAACTGAGGAATACAGTTGGAATAACTGCAATAAGGGAAATTGAATCCATGTGATCTTTAGAACAGGTGATACAAGGGTCCTGTTTCCCAATATGTCAATGACTTCATGCTTGTACTCCCCAAGAAAATATTCTGGAGAGACTGTAGTCTATAGGAAGAAACAATTAAACCTTTTTAAACCTCAGTTAAAAGATAAAATAAAAACTTGTTCTGTCTGATATTATGTAACACTCTATCTTGAAAAGTGAACTCTGAAATGCCATTTATTTCTAACAGGAACATAGTGAACACTGGATGATTGTAGTGACTTACCAAACTTAAGATCTATGATGGAGATCGTCTGGAGTCAACAAACGCCTTAGTTGCTTAAGTTTTAGCCCACAAATCTCAGTAGTGCAAAAAAATGCATTTCAGTATACCACAGTAGTAATCCTACAACAGCAAGATCATGTAAATTTAGTGAACATAATAATCACAGTTGAGTTTGTTCCTTTCCATATGAAAGTAGGAAAGAATTAACTTAAAAGACATTTCTAATTAGCACATTGTTAAATAAAGAGTGTAGCCAGATGAATTACTGCAAAAAGTTAACAAGATAATGTGTAATATGTGAATAACCCATCACGAGTATTTTTAACTCTAAATATAGAAAGCTTTAATAGTAGGAAAAAGTTTCGTGTTATGTCACTGAAAAACCTACAATCTAGGTACTATCTGTATTCTACCTATAACCAGAAAATAAGTGACACTCTCCTTCCTGTTTCATGAATAATCTGCTTTCTTTAATTTGCAAGACCATTAGCTTCTGGTCATTTCTTTTGTGTAATTTGGATGTAGAAATAGCAGCTGCTCTTACATTTCTTTCCTTTGAATCTTTTCTGGATCCTCCAAAGTAAGAGTTACTTAAAAAAAAAATAAAATGTTCTCAAAGTGTGGAAAGGTTACTGTAAACCTTGAATGGCAGCTTCAGCTAGTAAAGTCACTTACACTCTATGCCAAATGATATTTTTATGATTCTTTATGAAAAAAAAAAATTTCTAGAAAGGACTTTGCAGTTCAACAAGTCTAGTTCTTGCTATTATAGACTTATGTCACAGGGAAAAACTGTTCAGTTCATATAGTTTAAAACAAATCTGAATCAAAGTGGTTTATAGATTTATCAATGACACATAATTAACTGGCAATCAGTGACCTGTATGTTCAACATTACTACCAGCCATAAAACAGAAACCACAGCTGTAGAGACTTACAGAATGCTAATTTACAACTACAAGGTTCTAAACACCCCTCTCTCTATATCTAATCCCCGAAAGGGCTATTCCCTGTTCACTGCCCTCTCTGCAGGCCATGAGGTTTACACACAGGTACACATGGATACACACATCCCCCACCCCACTGCCAACCAGCAGCCCAAGTTCCCTACTCCTTCCTGGGGAAGATGTGTATTCCAGCCCTGCACACCTCCATGCCAACTCTACAACTGCTCACCTACTTACAACTCCACAGCTGCTCCCTCTAGTGACTAAGGCCCACAGAGAGTTGAGTACTCATTCGCTGCAAGTGGCCCACAAGCCCCCTCACGGTGAGGGACTTCTCCTGGCACCCTACAGGGAAGCTGCACTGCCAGGCCCAGGAAGCAGTACAGGGTCACTGTGTAGCAGCTCCTCAGCTATCTGGTCTGTCTCCCCACTAATATAAGTCTTCTTTAATACTTCTTTTCAAGCTTACACACAACTATAGCCATCATCTGATCAAGGTCTGTCTTTAAAAATGGGAAAGATTATTGCCTCTACAGTAAAATTTATTTTCCAGAATGTCATTTTATTGCAGGGGATTTAATCTACTTTAATTTTCAGCTTCAATTTATTCATTGCCCATTTGTGACATGTTGTTCTTATATTAACACTTACTTTCATTTACAAGTGATGACTTTTTGGCAGAAATTCTTTCTATCCACTGAGAATATAATGGAAAAATATTTAGAGATTTAAAAAGAATAATTTTGTCTGAATAAGACGTTTTAACTGGCTCCCAAACTCAGGATGAAAATAGTGTTTAATAAGAAAAAAAATCAAACACAAATTTCTTTCTTAGTTTCCTTTTGTAATGATAAATGTCAAATCACAGATTTTCCAGTGAAAGCAAAGGTTGTTTCTGTCTTTTCTTAGACTAGAGTTTCAAACAGACAGTAAAAGTAGGCTTAATCTTCAGATTGGCATCTACATTTACATGTCTAAATGTAAGTGTACACATCTGCTAACTGTCAACACTCCTGGTACTGCCAGTAGAAACCTAGATATATCAGTTAGTGAAGTCTTATTCAGTAAATCACAATTCAACTCATTCTGAAGAAGGCACTTAAAGATTAATTCATCTGCCCCACAGGGTTATCTAGTGCCATTTGAAATGTCTTATGGCATCTGAGAAATTCACATGACAGGACATAAGACCTATAGATAATCTGAGTTTACTTACATTGGTAGCTGCTACTATACTCCTCTTGGAGTATAGTAAGTGAATTTGTGTCTCAGTCTGGAGATTATTTCCACTTGTAACTGTAGTTGTTGTGGAGATACATGACCCCCAGATATAAAATAAATAAAAATGTGAGAAATAATGCAATAGGAAAAAATACATAGTTTCCATAAGAGAAGTGGGATTAAAAAACCCGAAAGTTAAATCAAGTCCGAATCAGAAAAAAAAATTTCTGTTTAGAAGGTTAAATTAATAGAAAATCAAAACATGTAAAAATTACTAATTTGATTTATTTCACACGGAAATAGAATTTTAATTTTGTCAAAGTTAAAAGAAAATAAAAAGCATTTTAAGTTCAATGAAACATTTCAGGTATACCCAGAACAAATCTGTGTTGGTTTTTTTTTTTTTTTTGTATAGTCTTTTCACTGAAACAGATGCTTCATTGCTTTTACAGTTCAGTGGCTCAGCAATGTATTCATTGATTTCTGTGGGCACAGACTCAGATCCCTTAATGATAATAATGATCTTGCTGCTCAGTCATTGCCAGAAAATAGAGTCCAAGAGTTTGTTCCTAGTGACATCCTGTTCTCTGTGGTATGTTTGTCATTTTATGAAAATCCAGAAAATTCTAGTTCTGGTTACTCACTAGCTTACAGAAGAAGCAGGAGAGGAAAGTTAGGAAAGGAAATGAAAAGTTTAAGAAAGCCTTAAACAAAGATAGATTTACTATCTGGGAGTAAATTATTTTGACAGGCCTGTAGAACATACACCAGAGCACCCCCTGCTCTTGTTTCTTATACAGTTTTGCCACTAAAAAGATCTATTTGCTTTTGGATGTTTTTTTTCTAGGAGGGTTCAGAAAACCAGAAAAAAAAATTCCTATAAAGCAAACACATTTTTAAGAGATTCTGGATACATTACTTATTCTTTGGATTTCCCTGTTTATAAGACAGATATTCCAGTAGTTTTTTAGCTATCCTATTTGATTGGCTGAGTTGCTTGGGCAGAAAATTCTCAGTGTTAAATTTGAGACTAGTTTGGAAGCACAGAGAAATGTCTAGCTTTTGTTTTTGGGATTCAGTATTCAGAAGCAAACAGTATTGGCATTTGGCCACAATTAATTCAGAGAACACCAGTGAAGAATCACCAGCAGAGAGGTTTTATGTCACCAGTTTTTCATGAGACTCACAAGAACAAGGGAGTCTACACATGTTTCCTCTTTATATATTAGAATTTGAAGGGGATCAGGAAACCCAGCCCTCTATTACTGTTTTGCCCTCTGGGTATTACAATGCACTAAGGCTTTGGGACTATTGTTTCTTGGACTTTGCCTATGAGAGACTATGTGGACTGTTTAACAAGGGAGACAACTGTTTTTGTCTTTGACAAAACCACCACTTTTCATTCTTGTCAGGAATTTGAAACATCTGATGATGTCTTGTATTGTAATTTGGTGTCCTAGTGAAGGACAACAGTTCTCAGGAAGTCCTTCTTTCCCACAGTTCGCTGAGTTTATGAAAACATTTATCTCCAAAAAATGTCTCAACTCTAATGTACTCCCCGCTTTCTTCTCCACCATGGCCTGTGGTCATTGGCTGAATCTTGAATAACACAAACCAGGATACAATCCTCCTATAGTGAATGTACATAGGTAGGTAGCCAGATGACAGGTAAATGGTGAAGGAAGGATAAAGTGAGCCCTTACTGAAGAAAGTTGAGGGTGAAAGGGATGGATATTAATCCTTATATCAGTTGTCAGGTACAATCAGAGGACATGAGTGGCAGCCAGTTAGAGGTAATGAGTAACACCTGTTTGTTAACACAGATATACAGTCCTTGCCTCAGAAAATTCACTGGTATGCTAGTAAGTGAGCTCAAACAAGCTTTTCTTTGTAGAGCTGCCCAGTGAATTCAAGCTGTATTTGTAATGTAGAAAAGACATGATTTGGTGATATTTATTTTGATCTAAGTGGAGGTATTTGGGCTTCTGAGCATGGTGCCCTGAGTGCTGGTACAGAATGAACCTGCTCTGGCTGGATAAAGACCTGTAGTGTAGAACTACATAGTCTTGTCCAACCTGGTTTACAACAACAGAATGGCCTTTAAGAGAACATTAATAGAGCAATGGATCTGAGCATTTTTGTAGTAAGGGCTTCAGAGTGGTCCAATATTTAAACCTTTACTTTTTTTTTTTGTTTGTTTTTATTATTATGAGGGTCCTCTAATACATCTTTTCTATAGACTGTGTTTATATAGGCAGTCCTTGTCCTCCACAGGTGTACGTTACTCATTTTCTGCCACAAGTCTTTTACTTTCTTCCCTGACTTCTTAGCACAACACAGTTTATGAAGTACTCGGAAATAATTTTGTTAGAAAGTGAAGGCATGCCACACTATGATTTGTCTGCATTTATAAAGCTTTGGCACATGAGAAAGTAACTGCTGAATTTGAATGAAATAATTAAAGGCAAATGCATGAACAGAGAGATGGACGTTTTAAAGCCTCAGACACTAATTACCTGTTTTGTTTTGTTTTATTCTTAGTGGGATCTTTTATTTTTGCCTTTGAAAACTTGTATGCTTACAGCCATCTTTCTTAGATGTGTAAAATAAGAAGGGATACATTGATTTGAGAAATAAGCAGCCACCAATGTAAACAAGATATGCCTTTTGTTTCACATCAGAATACTTTTTCCTTTTAGCCCTCACTAACCTCCTGCAGTTTTCTTGCAATAGCATGTTTATCACAAGGACAAGACACTTCATCAAATGCAGCTATGATCTGAGTAACGGGTTATGCAGCAGTGTGGCTGCATCCAACATGTGCTGCATAAACGAATGCTTTTCTGGATGGTATTATCATGGGACAAACTTATTTTAATCTCCTTGGAAGTCCTTACCTGTGCTAACTGATGAATTCAAGAAACAAAACAGATTGCTACACTTCCTTATGCAGTGTGACTGCCTTTGAGTTGGAAGAGTGATTGTATTCTCTAATGATCAGTCCACATTCCAATTTACCAATCAATTTCCATTTCACTTTGCAGGTAAGCATCAAATAACCTTTCCTTTGGCTATGACCTTTAATAATTTCCAGATCTGTAGTAATGACATAAAGATTCTATATCTTATTAAAAGTGTAGGCTCATCAGCCTACCCTATCAGTTTTGCCCTTTGGGTCTTCCAAACTCTTTGCTTCTTCCAAATGCATCTGCCACTGCCAGGAATTTACTAAAACTAGATATTTATTGTTTTTTTAAGAAGCATATTCATTGCTATATTACTTTTAAAAGACTGTCTTCAATTTCTTGTATTTTTATGGTGGAAAGCTATTCATTGATTCCTTAGCTTGAGTTATCATTTCTTTCATAAATCAACAAGAAGAATATAACAAATGCTAAAACATCAGATCCAAGCTAGATAAAAAGAGTAAAAAAAAAATGTATTTTCATTTGTTACATTTGCTGTTTGAGTTTTAACATTTAAGAGATAATCTTGACATAATTTCTGTCTTTTCTAATTAAGAAATGTAAAAATATTAAGGTGTAATCTAGAGTGAGACTCAGCTCAAAATCACAACATCCAGAGCAGGTGTCAGTTGTACTAATATAGGTATCTAGAACCATTTGGGACAGCCTAGGTAAGCAGAGACATCTTCAAAAAGCTGGCAGACATGACGGAGGTGATATAGAAGTCATATTCACTTCTGGTTCTGGGACATCTCAAAATTTTACTTACCTGATGAAATCCACTATATTGTACTTGGACCTGAATTTCTGGTACAGTTAATGGAGAGAGATAAAGAACTTTGAAGGTCTTCAGGCTGAAGTCTTATCTACTTGAGTGAATAAGTTCTGGAAGACTTTGGGGTCGCATAGATGTTTCTGGACAGTTTGGCAAGTGGACAACATGAAGGCACTGAACCCTTTTCATTAAAAGATGGTTTCATTAGATATTCACAGTGTAGATGCAGGTTACTTCCTAGGCTAAGCAGTATGAAATCTGCAATTATTTTAGTAAAAAAAAATAATAGTACAATAATACCAGGAATTCATACTTCATTGAAACCTCACATTGCAAGAGACTTATGGTTAAAATAATGAAAATATAGAATACAACAAAGAGTTAAATTCCTAGCCTTCTCATGGAAGTTCTGTGAAGGAAGACCTTAGCAGACAATAAGACATCACATTAAGATAAAACTTTAAGGATACAGCTGACTTTGTTAGAGAGCAACATATATCAAAGTGGTAGTGATCCAATAGCAGCAGGATTGGGGTGCAAGTGGATTAACAGGACAGATCATGAGAAAATAAATCAATAAAAGGAGAAGAGCCACACTGAAGGCAAGAAAGAAAACGCAAATTCTATTAAGTAAAATATGTCAAGGCTTGAAATGAACCCTGTTCACCCTAGAAATGGCTACCAGTTTCAACATTCAGATGGTTCAAAGCCATTAAACTGCCAACAGAGCAGAGATTTTATCTTTCACATTCTAAATAAACACCACGGAACATTAGTTGCTTTCAACATGGAAAACTCCATTTATTTTCCTTGCCTTATTACTTTGGAAATTAATTATATTATTATCACAGTTTTTGTTACACAAATTTTTCCTGAAAAAAATTTGCCAAAATCTATAGACTACTTTTAACTCGGTTGTTATCAAAGTTTATCTTTGCACTTCAGAACCACTGCTTTCTGTAACTATAAACCATGTTTTGTATTAAAATGTGAATCAGAAGTAGCTTTTCAGAGATCCTATTAATTAGTATTAACAACACTTCATTGTTAGAATAACAACAGAATAAAAATTAGAGCTACTTCTTTTGTGAATTTTGTGACTGTAACCAATTCAGAAAAATATTTTGTTTTCTTTAAAGTCCAAGATATGTTTCATCTATATTTTCTTATTGAAAGTACTGAGGATGTGGGAATTTTTTCCCTCCATTTATTTCAAATACCCTGGTTTCCCTCTGTCTAGTTCCTAAGCTGATTCAGCCACCATAACAATTATCTCTGACTAGACTTTAATTACACTTTATCAACCAAGAGCCATTGTTTAGTGAGCTAATAATTTTGGCAGTGATATTGAAGAGTTTGTCATGCTGTACATGGAGAAGATAAATTAGAATCTAATAACATCAAGCAATGGAAACCAGAGACAACAACGCAAACAGAAAAACAACACAGCATTTAAAGATGACATCCTTTAAAGTTCTACTAAATTTCTCCCTATGTCAGTATTTTATTAGAGTACTCTGACCAGTAAGTGAATCTGTCTCTGTGGATTCAATGAAAAGGAACTATGGAAAATACTACGTTTTTGTATTTTTTTTTTTCTAGAGATGTTCTACAAGGGAGGAAAAAAAAAGAGAGAGAGATTTGTTATAATGGAAAATACTTAATAAGTATCAATAAAATTTTCAAAATTTTGACCAAGAATTGGGGTATTTTTCTGGGAAAAAATATTCAGGTAACAATATATGTAACAGCAGTCCATTAATCTGTTGGACTTTTTTAGGACGCAGACCATTACAGAAGCAATATGAACAGTGTTGTCTGAAGATTCTACATTTGAATAGAATGAGATTCTAGGTTTTTGGGCAAATAAAATAAATCAAGAGAAGCTATATTATCCATCAGTTGAAGTGCATTTAAGGTATACTCACATGGAATGTTTCATAAAATTATATGGTCTTAGAAATTCAGAATATAGAAGCACCAGAAGGACCAGGTTAATGAAATTATTTAAAGAAAAATATGTTATTTGCCTTATGTACCAAGGAAGGAAATCTGTTAGTCTTTTCTATGTTTGTTTCTTAATATACAATCCATGTATTTCTTGAACTAATTTCCAGTTTCACATTTTACAGCCCATTATACACTCAGCATGCCTTGTGAGCAGATGATTTCTACTGTTAGCAACAATTTTGTATATAGCTGACATGCAGAATACCTTAGCTAAGTCTAGCTGATCATGATGTAACAGATGAAAATCAGTGAAGTCACCTCAACTATTACTCTTAGCTATTTCATGTGGGCTTTTTTGTAAAATTTACATAAATTCAGCCATCCTTCCTACTGCTTATTACACTTTTGCTTGAGTACCACTCATAACATGGAGATATATCCAGGAAGCCAGAAACTGTGAGGAGTTTGCAGAGTAAAAAATATCCTCTTTTTTTTTTTTTTTCTGCATATTTGCCCTGAATTTAGATGCCAAAACAATGAATGAATGAAAGGTGTTGGTTGTCACCAGGGACCGTCTGTCTCTGTCCATGAAAAGAGGATTTTGGAATCAGGTCACCTTTGTTTTGGTTATGAAGAGGAGGAGAAAATATCTGATGGTAGCCTAAAATCTAAAGACAAATCAACTGGAATTGACAGAACTCCAAAGGGAAAGCTGGGATTTTGGATCAAGGTTAGGCAGTATGGAAGCTCATCATCAGGGAAAGTTAGTGTAACTTTTTAAATACAGATTTATATTTTGTATTTTACTTTCTTATGCCCATAACATGAGGATGAAAGGCTTATTATCAGGGCTCCAGTTCCAATTGCCTTTTTACATTTGTATAATATAATGTAAAAAGCCAGAATGCTGTAAGCATGATTTCCAATAGCCCTTGACACCACAGCTGAAATTCTGACTGAGTTTTAGACTAAAAAACCCACCTTTGACTCACAGCAAGTGTGAGTCGAAATGTAGGCATTGAGGGTGAACAATAGCTTTAATTCAAGTTCAGGACCTGAATTAATACCCTAATGTAAACATAGATCAAGGCACTCTCTGTTAATGGAGATCCCAGGAAAAAGTGAACCACTGAGAAAGAATAATGCTTTTCTCGTTCCCAAATCATTAGGCATTCTAGGAGGTACACTACATATCTGCAAGGTCTTTTTTTTTTTAGCCTCTTTAATGGGGAAGTGCTGGAAATGGTGGTGAGATACAAAATCTTTTCTGCATTATTGAGAAGGAATTAGAAGAAGTTGAAAACACTGTTGATCTTTGTTACAAAGCCTCTCTGATCTAGACTTTAGCCACCAGTTCTCAAGCCAAGTTTGAAATACTTTTGGGAATACTTATGAAGAGAAAACCCCAGGGAAAAACTGTTTTGCTCATTTAACTTTTTTGGCCAGACATTTTAGTTCACAGTTTGGATTTTGTCACCATCCCTTAGGAAAGTATTTCTATTCTCTGGAGAAAAGTGTGAGAGATACAAACTCCACAGGGATATTTAGGATTAAGCTATAAATGCTGAGTGACTGGTGTACTTGAAACAGCTGGCTTGAGTCTAATCCTGAGCTCACTTTTATTCTTCACAGTATTATTTTAGTAAAGATTTTAACAAATGCTTCACAAACAAGAATCTTTTCTTCCAGTTACCTTCAACAGTTTGTGTTGGTTGCCTTTCCCTGATTGTAACATCAACAACTTTTTATGAGCAGGTACCCACAAATTCTAGTTAATTTTCAGCTGGGTGTAAAGTCTCAGTGACCTAAATGCTAATGTAGCAAATCAAACTTTAAACGAAACAATACAAGACAAAAAATGTAGTGTCATACTGCCAACCTCTTCATTGTAAATTAAAATGAGAAAATGATTTTACATACTGTTTCCTTTATTCTAATCCATTTTTTACTGCTCAGGTAAAATGATCCATTTTTTTTCCAAGAAAACTGAAATAAAAGTTTCTGTCATTAAATAAAAAAGATTGAGCATCATGAATTAGCTGCTTTGATATTGTAAGAAATTTAAGTTTTAAAAAATTAGATTATTTCATCAATTCAAAACTCAGTTGCAATATTTCACTATTAATTTGTTGTTAAAAAATTTCAGATGAGAAATTTTATCCACTCTGAAGACAAAAATATGTGTTAACAACAGGTGCTTATGTTAATGAATTTGTCAAATTCTTGGACACTTCTATTCTTTTTGTGGGCTCAGGATGTTGTTTTTGTGACTGATGTCATATTTGATGTTCTTGTGACAGGAAGAAAGTATGAAAAACTAATGTCATAAACTTTAAAGATATATTCTGTGTTTCAAGGGAATTGTTACTGGCTGTCAGAAATGATAATTTAGTGCTGACAAGTTGTTCATAGTTCACCCTGCGAGACAAATTGACAAACAAAGCTATATTTTATTTTCTACTTATACTGTTGTATTTGTTTTTTTTTTTTAATAGCAATTATTACTGTTTACAGATAGATTTCAAAATATTCAGTAGAAGGCATTATCTCTGCTGATATCTTCCAAATTACTTTTAGTAAAGATTAGTCGATGACCAGGGTTCAGCTTCTTTGAAATCAAACTTCTTGGAGCACTATTAAGAATACAAAATGTGGAAATAAAGATAAGATTATTCAATACGAAAATTACTTTCTATCAAAGAGTTTATTGCTTACTACAGGATAATTTAGGCTGGAATGGATTTCTGGAAGTCATATATCCTAACCTGTTCCTCAGAGCAGGGCTATCACTAGAGGTAGATCAGATTGCCTGGGGTCTAGTCAAGTTTTGAAAGTCTCCAAGGGTAGAGATCACACAGCTGCTCTTTTTAGCCAGTTCTAGTGCTTCAGCACATTAGTTGTCTTAGTTTATAATCTTCCTTCTTCAGTCATGAAGATGTTAATTTCTTTTTTTTTTCTGACATTACATTCAGCTTCTTTAAATTCTTTTTTTTTTTTTTTTCTGTATGTTTTCGAGATCAGCTAACTCATCTGCTTCCTTATTGGGTCTCAACTGGTCAAGATCATCCTGTGAGACACAGGCACAGTGTGCAGTAAAATTAGTGTTACTAAAGCCTTGTAAAGTTTAAATTTGGAGATAGCAAGGGGTGTAGAAGGCTAAGAGAAACAATAATATTTTAGATGAACTCTGTATTTTATTCTTGCATTACAAGCTTTGAAAGATGCTCAGTTTTTGAAACCTTTCTTTGAAATTTTCCTGATAATTTGAATGAGGAACCAAGGAGATCTAAGACTCTTTCGCTTACCAGCTTGCATAAGATAATAAAAAACAGCATGACTAGAATAACACATAGAGAACACCATCCATATATGTTACTACAGGAATGAAATGGCATTATCAGAGGACTCTGAGAATTTAAATGGATCTTTATTTATCCAGTCATTTGTTATTTTGGAAGCTGTTGTTTGTCTATTTTTTTCCTTTTATTTTTTGTTTTGTTTCGTTTCAGGCATTAGTCACTGCATTGATTCAAGTTCACTTTTGGGCTACTTAAAATTATGCTTTGTGAATGAGACTCAAATGCCTGAGTGTGAGCATTTATGTGTATGTGAGAGAGAAAATATATGTACAGTTCTGTGCAATGACAGGTAGAGTTACATGGGGCATTATAATTGTAGTAGCTGGAACAATCGATTGTCATGGATTTCTTGCTCTGAAAGAGTGGCTTTGGATGTCTTTTCAGCATTGTGCTATGTTGACACCCCAGACAGATCTTGAAAACAACATTCCAAAGATTTGTATTACTCTTTGGAGGAGATACGTTAAGGACTTCATGAATTCTAGGGCAGAGGCCTTGCTATCACTACAGATTTTATGTGAAGAGCAGGGTTTTTTTCATGCTATCTTGTTTCTTTACCAGTAACTGGAGTGAAATTTACTGTAATCAAGTTCTTGCAGCATGTGATTTGAGTATTCATAGTCATAGTGATTCTTCACCTCGATAAAAAAAATCTTAAATCCTGAAAAATCTTAAAACACTACACTGTTGAATTCCCAAATCCTATGCACTAACAGCTGTACTCTGGACAGCAACAGTTATTGGTTTACTGTGGGAATACTACCATAACTGTAAAGCTATTTAAGAAAAAAAAAAAAAAGTGTTTCTATTCAATTGTCTCTTTTTAGAATTATTTTATGTACCAGTGAAACAGTGAATACATAAAAATAATGTTTGTCAGACATCATTTTGGTCTGACTAACCCTAACATACTGCAAAAGATGATAGCAAATGAGGAATCAAAACATTCTCCAGTGATTACTGCCACCTACAAGACAGACAGGAAGAACCAGGAGTGGGCAGAGACATCCCGACAAGATGGTAGCCTTCTTTTCTTATATATCTATCAATGGCTAAAGGAAAAAGAGCAAGACTGTACTAAATGATATATGCAGTCCCAGAGCAGGAAATGGGTTTAGGAGAGGAGAGTGGGACTGACCCAGTGTACTCCTTCAGCAGTTTCTTGAAAGTTTAGTAGTTCCTACACTGACTCAATGTCTAACCAGTTGCCACTAGATCTAGCTTAGTTTGCCACTATCACACCGTCAAATATGTTTGAGGTTTCTAAAATGTTTTTGGTTTTACTGCTCATTGAACCTGCTACATGTTAGGGAAGAGAAAATTATTTTATCAAAATAGTTTAAAAGTGGGTTTGTGTGGCTAATGTTACATGGGAAGCATGAACAAGCCTGAAGTTAGGCTTCGCTAAGGAAGAGAAGCAGAGTAATTGTAATCATGCTGCCTAATCACACGCAGTAATTGTGATAACCAGAGACAGTAATCTCTCAGACAGTCATTGCTAGTAACGGTGACACTTTCTATTTAGGACACACAGACTCATGGGCTGAATCCATAGCAGTGAATTAATCGTGCTCAGGAAGTAAGACACATAATGGCTCATCATTAGTACTAACCTTTCTTAGATCTGAGAGCACAATGTAGAGCACACAAACTGCCTGCTGGGAATGCTCACTCCAGTCACAACTTGAACTGGGATGGGAGAGCCACTTGGCCTAGACTGAAACCTGTCCATGGACAATTCTTGCAGTTTAACAATGCAGGCAGCTGATCCCCAGCATCCAGGTTTATGCTTCCTTGCTGTTCAGTTTACTGATATTTTTGTAGTCACAAGTGTTCCTTCATGTAACTGCTTCTTTCCCACAACAGCTTAGTGGATGGTGTATTACAAATATGCTGTTCCCCAGAGAGTATGTTGCTCAAAGTCCTCCATTTGCATTGAATTTATTGAGTTTGAAGAAGTTCAGTAATGTAAAGCTTTTTGGACAGAACTCTCAGTTCTCCATTAATTTATTTTTATATCTCTCTCTCTCCTCTCACTGCCTTTGGAAACTGACAGTATCTCTAAAGACATATTTCAGTGTGTCTTTTGTGTTATTTTGAGTCCTTTTCAGTCAGTGTGTAGTCTCCAAGGTGATGGTGGTGTTACCTAAAGAAGTAATCAGTCAAACTCAAGCTACACTCCACTTCATTTTATTTGAAGTAGTCAATTAAAGCACACAGAAAAGATTAGCCCAATTCAAGGGGCTCAGAGTCAAAAATCACACACATAAGGAAGGGTCTTGGGTGCTCAGCTGGCCATGCCAGAGGGTCCTCTTAGGGTGATGGTGTCTGGGCAGTGTTGCACAGCTGCAATACGGAGTGTGCAACAGGACTCATCCTGCAGGAAGCTTTGGGCTTTTCCCTACCACAGCTTCAGGGTCTCAAGCTGCATCTCTACTCTAAGCCTCTGGGGCTGCCAAGCCCCACTCTACTTGGAAACTGCCACCGTGGCACCCCAGCCTGGCCTAGCAGAAATTTGTGGACTGGGCCTGCATTTGTCTTGATAGGGGCATTCAAACCTCCTCTGCTGCTCTTTGCTGACTTATTGCAGCCTTGACCAGTTTTCACTCATACACTCTGTGAGCTATCAAAATTTACCGCAGTCTGAACAGCAACACTAGGAGTCACTATGCTAATGTCTACAAACCACATTTGACTTCCTTTACAGTTCACAGAAAGAAATGGGTAATTTTTCTGACTTTCTTAAGCGTATGAGATTAATATTATCCTAACAGTGTGTTAAACCCTTCTGACTGTAAAAAGAGCTTGTAAAAATACTGTCTTGGTTTTGGCAGGGATGGAGTTAATTTTCCTCTCAGTAGCTGGTGTGTTTTGGATTTTGTGTGTGAAGAATGTTGATAAACACCCTGATGATACTAGTTGTTGTGAATGAGACCAAGGACACCGTCCTGCTTTCCAAGTCTCACTAATTTGCAGATGCAGGAAACTGGGAGAAAGGTGGACAGAATAATTGATCCAAACTGGCCAAAGAGAGTATTCCATGCCATAAAAGTCATGCTCAGTATATAAGTGGGGGTTGGCCAGGGCGGGTATCTGCCTTCCTGGTATTCATCTTTCTCCCTTGTTTTACTGGCGTTGTTCCCTGTACCTTGCTGGCTCCCTTTTGCTCCTTTGCTTGCCACTCAGTTTTGTTTCCATGATCGCTGCTCAGGACAAGCTGTATTGGTCATTGGGACATCGGGTGGTGAGAAAACTTATATTGTTCATTTTGTATGTTTTAATATCCTTATATTCTTTTATTATTGTAGTTTTCCCTTTTTATTTTAGTAACTTGTCTTCATCTCAACCCACGAGTTCTCATTCCTTCCCAATTCTCTCCCCCATCCCACTGAGGAGGGGGAGGGTGAATGAGAAACTGTGTGGTAATTCGGGCTAAACCATCACAAATACCTTAGCCACAAGTGTTTATGTTCTGGGTGTCCTCATAGGTGGATCCTCTTCAGAGGTCATCTGAGGTTCATAACATTTAGTGAGTTATACATTAGAACACGCAATATATGAAGAAATGTGCTGAGTGAGTCATTCATTGCTTGTTATTCTGAGACACTGTCCTCCTGAAATCTATAATTAGAAAGTTCGTATAATTGATTTTTCCTGCTACCTTTTTCTACCTTTTCTCCTTTAGCTGTCTCAAAACTAAAGCTGAAAGATCACATTTGTGCAAAGATTATGGACATTAGAAAGTTGTACCCTATGCAACTGTGTACTTAAACATGAGTATTTGTAGTATTAATGTCTCTTGTCTCAGGCTTCACTCCACAAAAGCGAAGGACTGTAGAAGAGGAAGGAGTCACACTATGGCCTTTTCAATGGTAAAGGATAAAATAAGGCTTTCTCACTATGTACTGTTTTGTGGTTTTGAAGAAAAGAAAGAAACGGGAAGAGCCAATATATTTGCTTTAAAACCTTTTTTTAAAGAAAAAATATATTTTAGTTTCCTGTAGCTGCCATACAAAATCAAAGCCACAGAGGACTTTGGCTGTAATTTTCATATTTGTATGGAGAAAAATAACTTCTCTCTGTGGATTAATTTATTTTAATAATAATATGTAGAAGCTCCATTTTCATAAAGTTGTTTTTGATATTTCTTGTTTATTTTAATGCTCAGCTCTTCTTCTGCATCACTAAAATAAATAAAAAACAAAGCTGAACACTCAGTTTGGAGTTTGTTTCAGATTTTAAAACAAATGATTGAGTTTGTCCTTGCATTAGAATTAATTAAGCATGTCTCTATTTTTGTGAAGTGTTTTCAGGGGAATGGTAATTTCTAGACATTTCTAATGAAAACAGTTCAGAACAAGATCAATAGTATGACTTTCTAATTATGAAGTTCTCAATATTATTCAAGTACTGAGTATAATCAGTTTAACTCATTTACCGGCAGGGGGCTCACGATTAAAAATTTGGAGGGATTGAAATGCGAAAGCAAACTGCTGTCTTCTTGTTACAAAACCATATTGCTAAGTTGCCTGACATCTTAATACAGTAGGCTATGAAAAGACATCTAGCAACACCGCTGCTACACCAGAGGCTGTTAAAATGAATTGCTAGATGTCCCTCTAGGAGCCTCACTGATTACAGATATTAGCTGATTTTCGAGTTAAATATAAACCTAACAGATTTAACATGTAGCAGACAAAGCAGTGTGAGAGATACTACAGGCACCAGGCGGTTTATAGTCTATCACTGTAGGTACACTATTCATATGGTGCTACTATTCTAGCACCCACTGCCTAAGGTTTAACAGGGCATGGGCCATTTTCCAGTTAAGTACAAAATCAGAAGGTGCTTGGTGACTGTAGGAAAAAGAAAGTCTAGGAAGATGGTAAAATTTGTACATCGTTGTTATGGGAAAGAGCTCTTTCTGGACTTTTTAGTAGAGATGGGTCTTTTTCAAGGACTGTGAATGGCAAGCTTCCAGTCTCTTTGGGTTTGCCATAGCAAAATATAATTTAGTGCTGCTATGCTGGCAACCTACTAATTAGCATCACACACAGCGTGAGGCTACTTGTCTTTCTGTGATAAATACTATATACACAAACGGAGGATACTCGTATGAATGTAAATATATGTTGACAGCCCTATAATAAGGATGAACTAGTTTTATCAAGTCCAGTAGCATGAAAAGTTTTTTTGATCAATTTACAGCAGCGAGATATAAACTAAACTGTTAAGCATTTGTGATTAAACTGAAAGTATAGGAAAATAGTCAAATAAAATAAAATATTTTTATTTTGAATATTTATTTTAAAAAAGGAAATATCAGTTACTTCCAATGTGTCCTAATTTTATGACAGGTTATCCTGATCAGAATCATGCCAACATTTAATTGTTTACTTTGTGGACTGAACCAAGGATAAACTTAGGTTCAGTCATGCCCAAATGAATTTGTTTGTCTTTTCGCAATTAAGTGTGTGTAAGTAATGGAAAAGACTTGTGGAAATTAAAATACAAAGATTTAAATATATTTTTGAATACCCGAAATATTCCAATAGCTAATTAATAAAGTAAAGATAAGGGAAGAATGAGTTTAGAAACTACAATGGATAGTGGAAGCATTTCTTACGCTGTATAGTATGGCAACTGTCAGAAAACTCCAGCAAGATCTAGAATCCATCTTTATGGATTAATCTGATTTTTTTTTTTCTCTCATGGTAATGAAGAGAGAGAAGATTTCAGTTTTTCTGCCATAGCCAAAGCGCATTCGAAACACTGTGCATTTTAAGATAAACCTTAGTCTCTGCTGTTGATACTGTTCTTATCTCCATTAAATATTTAAGTTTTCTTTAAAATATCAAGCAAAAGCTTAGGTTTGTAGTTCAGATGTCTAGATCTATATCTAGCTTCCAAACCTGACTACGTTGACAATTAAATATTTAGTAAAGCTGGAGCAGAGTCCCTAGGAGAGACTGAACAGCGTCTTTCTCAAAGCATACTATAGAATGGTAGAGTATCCTCACTGGATGTCTTGCCTGAGATCCCTGAAGAAAAGCAAAAGAATTCTGTTGTGGACTTTGGATGAATGCCCTAGTCACTAAGTTATTGGGTTGTGTTGGTTTTGTTTAGTGAGGGGGGCTATGGTGACAGCTTCTGCAAGAAGTTTTTCCCTTTGCTTGGTGAACTTGGCTGGGTCTAGGGTGGACCCGCTGCTGGCCAGGGTTGAGACAATTGATGATGGAATGTTCAGTGATAACACCTCTGTGATAATGTGTTTAAGAAAGGAAACGGAAAAAAAAAAAAAAAAAAAAAAGAAGAGGTGAAGAAGCAGAAGCAGCAAGCAGAGAGAAGGGGGCATAAGCCTTGAGGGCCTTGGAGCCCTCACCCTCTGGCCTCCCGTTGGGTAGCCATCTGGGCCAAACTCAGCCTGGCTTGGCCGCAAGGAGTGAAGAGAGGACAGGTGAAGAGAACCTGAGAGTTGTCTGCCTGAGCTGATTGTGAAGAATTTCTTGCGAGAGGAACAACTGCAGATGCCAAGGTCAGTGAAGAAGGAGGGGGAGGAGTAAAGTTGCTCCTGGCAAAGATTCCCCTGCAGCACATGGTGCAGCCCATGGTGAAGCAGGCTGTCACCCTGCAGCCTGTGGAGGCCTATGGAGGAGCAGAGGTCCACCTGCAGCCTGTGGAGGACTCCACGCCAGGGTAGGTGGAAGCCTGAAGGAGGCTGTGGACTGTGGAGGGCCCCCACTGGGGCAGCCTGTTCCTGAGGGACTGCACCCCGTGGAAAAGGACCCCACGCTGGAGCAGTTCATGAAGGACTGGAGCCTGTGGGAGGGATTCCATGTTGGAGCACGGGAGGAATGTGAGGAGTTCTTCCCCTGTGGAGGAAGAAGGGGCAGAAAACAAGGTGTGATGAACTGACTGCAACTCTTATTCCCTATTTCCCCTGTGCAGCTTGAGCAGAAGGAGATGGAGATAATCTGGAATGCAGTTAAACCCTGGAAGAGGGGAAGGGTAGGGGGAAGTTTGTTTTTCTTTCTTGTTATCCTTTGATTTTATTGTTAATATGTTGAAATAGTTTTCCCCAAGTGTCATGGTCCACTCAGGACTCGTGATGGTTCTTTTAGTGCAGTCTTGAAGTGCAAAATTAAGGCAAACATGCAAATGGGTTAGTTTCAATCAAACAGCACAAACTTTATTATTTTGTTCGTAAAGTGGCATGCGATAGGTGAAAGGGAGTGAAAAGGAAAAGTAAAGATAGGAAAAAAAAAAAGATAATAGCTACCACCACGGGTCTAAGGCGTCCCTATGGTCCCAGATCCAGGCAGCATCCTGACAGTCCTCACAATCGATGTCAATGTCGATCCTTGGTGGGGAAAGCTCTCAGGGGTCTTGTTGTTAGGGGTCAACCTTTTATGCCAAGTAGCAAACCTTGCTCCTCCTTTACTTCGGGGATCTCCACCTGTTCTCAGCCCTTAGGATAGAAGTGTGTTTTTTGTACATTATAATAAGCACAGTTCAGTCAAAGGGCACTTTCTCACTGTTTTTTTTTGAGACAGTTATGATTCATCCTCCTCAATAGCAGCTGCACAGTTATCTTTGCCAGTCTTGACAGCAGGGATGAGCCATGGCACCTCTGCGCCACTCTGTCTCAAGGATGTTGTACATTTTGTTGTTAGGCCAGAGTCAGCCTTATCCATAGCAATCACATTCCGTTCCTGGGAGAAACAACTGTGTCTCAGTCAGACTGCTCATAGCAACTCATGTCAAGTTGTGAGTCTAACTTTTAGGCCACATCAAATCCATAGTTCACCTGGAAGTCCTCGATGACAAGGTTGAGACAATACTGATTTTCTGACTGACCCTTACACCAAGTAGAGTTTGTTTTGCCCATAACAGTAACTTGAATGATCTCTCCTTGTCCTTAACTCAAACCTCGAGCTTTTTGTTATATTTTCTCTCCTCTATTCCCTCAGATATGGGGAGAGTGAGTGAGAGACCTTGTAGCTTGGTCCATGTGGATCTAAACTACAACAGTTATTTTAGCGCCCAACATGGGACCAAGGAACTTGGGATAAGAATATTAATTGGGAGCAATAACAGGCAAAGCTTGGACTGGACTTGGCTAGAGAATGATATCATTATGAGGAATTTATGCTGTTCTACTCGTGGTGAAGGGACTAGGGGTGGGTTGTGTGTAAGTTGTCTATGTTTTCATTTGGTGTTATGATGATGTTATTTTGATTTTGGTGTGGGGAATTCTTTTTTGTTGATGTATATATATTTTAATGATAATTCTTAAATATGTGTTTTGCAGAGGTGAGGGGTTGGTTCTGTTTAGTGAGGGGGGCTACAGTGGCAGCTTCTGCAAGAAGCAGCTAGAATTTTCCCTCTTGTCCAGTGGACTTGGCTGGGTACACCAGAGCACAGCCCTCTGGTGTATCAGTCACCAGTTTTCGGTCATCTGTAAATTTCCTGAGAGTACAGTGCCCCATCGTCCAGATCATTAATGACTTTGCTGACCAATATTGGACCCAGTATCACACGATTATTGCACAAGGCAATGTAAACTTTATTAGTAGCATTTAATACTTATTTTACTATGACATCATATACACATTATACTCTACCTGTTTTATTAAATGTTACATTTACATAGCTGTCTTAATCTGCCAGATCTGTTCTTTCAGTGCCTGAAATATAAGTTTGCTTCATAGACCATTTTACATCAAATCTTCTCCTATTCTGTAATTGAATATCATACTAATGTTTTGAAGTTTAGAATTTCAGACTTCAGGTAAGCAAAATGTGTCATTCCACATCCTGCATTGTTGTAGTTTAACTCCAGCCAGCAACTAAGTATCACACAGCCACTCGCTCACCCTCCCCCTTCCCCAGGTGAGATGGAGGAGAGAATTGGAAAAAAAGGAGAACTTGTGGGCTGAGACAAATTATTGTACTAGGACAACAAAGGAAGAAATAATAATCATATATATATTAAAATAATGATAATAACAAAATATGTAAAATGAACAATGCACAATTTATCTCTACCCAACAACCCAACAACTGATACAGCCCATTTTGAGCAGTGGTCAGGGAATGGAACCAAGAGCAATCTCAGAACGACCCCAAACAGCAGTCTCAGAAGAACAATTTCCTAAGGGAGAGAGAGAGAGTTGCCCACTAGCCAACCCTCCTTATATACTGCGTATGACATCTATGGTATGGAATACTTCCTTCAGCCAGTTTAGGTCAACTCTACCGGCTATACCCCTCCCAGCTTCTTGCACTTGCATGTTAGAAAAACCTGGGAAGCTGGAAAAAGTCCTTGATCTCTTAGCAACAACTAACAGCATCAGTGTATTATCAACATTCTTCACATAGCAAATCCCATACTAAATCCAAACCACAGCACCTACTGGAAAGAAAATTATCTCCGTCCTGGCTGAAACTAAGACATGCATAAAACCTACACGTCAATAAACCAGCACAGATTTGGGATTTTGAATAGTTAATACTCAGAATAAACTATTTGTGAAGAGTCTACAGCCTAGTAATTATTCATGTAAATTGAAGAATAGGAAAGATTCATTATGAATTATTCAGTGAACTATCTTGGATGAGTGTGTGTGTAATCATTTATTAAAATCTGTATAGTATACTGAATGTGTAAAATGTTATGTTTACTTGGTCTAAAAGATTATAGTATGCTAGGACTGGAAAATATTCAAATGAATTAAATGAGAAAAATGTATAAATTTGTAATAATCAGAAAGTTCTTTGAGACACAAAGGGAAAAATGAAAAAAAATAAGAACACGTGGATAAACAAATTCAGATGTTATAAATAATATTTTATTATATGGTTCAAGATTAATGAGTTAGTTACAATTTTGAAGAGTACTGAGATGATTAAATACAAAAATGAAACACTTGAACCCCCTCAATTTTTATTAAGTTCAGTGAATTAATATCAGAAAATAAATCATGACTTTTTTTAGATGAAGATTCAAATGAACAAAATATGTAGCCTGGATAGTTAAACTGAAGCTTGATAAATAAGGTATTTATCATAATTTGCCTAAATATTGTGTGGAAATATTAAAAACAGAGTGTTTTTGAAACTTATGAAATATAGTGTATCGCACAAGAAATAACCTGGTAAATTCAAACTCTATTTGAAGAGATAAAAATGAAGATTTCCTTGCTTTTTCTGCTGTATATTTCCAAAGCACCAAATGCATGCTGTCAGAAGGAGAAATGAAATATATTTTTATTAGGTACATTTTTTGATTCCTGTGTTGAACGAAAACAAACAAACTACAACCACCAACTCCCTCCCTCAATCCATAAATCAAATAATTAAAACCACAAAACTTATCAGCCATTTCTTTAGGTAAGTGATCTCCTCCCCCTACCCCTCCCTTCACTTTCAATTGACAGGTTCGGAAAAAGTTGCTTTATGCCATGGAAGGTAGATGTATTAAGAAGGTACTAAGTGAGTTAGACTGTTCTGAGATGTTATCAAACAAGCAGATTCTGTTAATTTAAAAGAAGAGACACTTCAGAGAGAGGCTGGAAGTGCATGCCAGGTGGGCAGAGCATAGGAGAGTGCAGAACTTCAGATTCTTCTTCAAAACTTATCTGTATTTTACAGATCACCTTAATATTAAAAGTTTTAAAAAATACATAAGTTTTCTCTGGTATTAAAAAAAAAAGTAAAATATTTGGGAATTGAGCTTAAAAAATCACTTAAATTTACTAAGCATCTACCCAGTCTTGAAAAATGATAAAATTCTTGGGCGTCTCTCTGTATAGCTGAAAATTTTCCAAATGTGCCTGGCTAGTCAACTCCAGCCAAATTCCCTCTGACTCACAAAAATTAAGGAAAGAAGCCAAAACTTATAGATAAACCCAACCCTCTCAGCACTGCAGCTGTGAAAGGTTTCTTTAAAAAGAAAAACCTTAACTTGTTAATCATATTCAACTACTATGTGAAAGCTTATAAAAATTATCCACACCTATACCTATATCTATATAATTTATATATTTTATATATAAAAAATAGATTTTATATGCATCTATATGCCATAAGTCTGTATGTATTCATGTTCTGGTTAGGCAGAGATGTTGAGAATCCTTGTTCTCGCATCCTGGAGGTACTATGTACGTGTGTCTTGTTCTGATATTTCTCACTAATTGTCTGCTTTGGATACTGTAGGAGACAAGATATGTATCTAGATTGACTTATGGACTAATCCAGTGTGACCACTCATCTTCTCATAGTCAGTGCCTGCTCCCAGCACCATGGTAGACCATGCCTCTCTTTGATGAAGTTACCTACCACTAGTGCTCCATACACCTCAGCTTCTGAGTGGTTTCTCAAGTGACTGTTCTTTGGACAGCTACCTAGTGGGATCTGGATGTAAAGAGTTATCTCCTGAGGCAATTCAAACCCCAACAAAATGCCCTGATCTGAAGAACATTAATAAAGTGAAATTTGTTCAGATATTTGGAGAAAGAAATATATATATTTTTTTTAAATAATGCAAAAGCATGAACAAAGAGATGTGAAAAAAAGCGTAGTTGGGACTTTCTTTTTCCATATATTTCCTAGAGTGGCTCTACTCCAGTTTACATAGATGTGAAGAAGATAAAGAAATTATAAGGAGGCAATTACTTTGAATTGTTTCATATTGATCCTTCATATTAATCCTTCCCATTGTTTCAACAGACTCCTCACTACTGCTAAAATGGTAAATTTATTTTTAGTGTCTTTCTTCTGGGGGGCAGAACTCTTAAAAATACGTTGTATAATTGAGATTTATTATCATAATTACTAATGTAATTTAATGTGCATATTGTCCCAATACACAGTTTGTCCTTAGGAGTATATGGCCATGCTCTTATCTCCATATCATGAAGGGTGAAGTGAGGCACACAAAAGCTAAATGATTTGATTAAAAGCACAGAAAACATTTGTGTAAGAATAGGGAAATAAAGACAACTTTTTTTTTTTTGTAAATCCTAGTGCTCTTTCTATTAACCTTTACCTTAATAAAATATTCTAAATATATCAATCTGTTTTCTTGTAAATGTGCTTTATGTCGTAAGATTTTTTTTTTTCCAGTAGAGATGCAGATATAAAAATTGCCAGAAACTGTGAGAAAGACATCAGTGTACCAGCAGAAGAGAAGCCTGAACTTCAGGAAAAGTTATACACATTTTGGCCAGCATTTAAGTGCACATTTAATCCAGAACCAGTCAACACTTAGTAATGCTACTTAACTTGAGTCTTGCAGGCCAGAAGAGTTTGAGCGGCTCTAGACATATAAGTGTTTATACACACATGGGAAATTAAAACTCACAGAAAAAGAGTGAACTCAGAGGAATAGGTATTGATTCTTTATAGAAGTGGTTTTTTTAGTAGAGATGGTACTAACCAAATTGTTTTATAAACCCATATTAAGATGGCAGTAGTAGCGTAAAATGTTACCGTATATACCCAGAAGAGCAGCTATTCCACATAAAACAACATTGAGGGAAAAGAGAGCCAGTCAAATAAAGCCTGTCTCTTTAGAACAAGCACTTCCACTGTCAGCTGAAAGGCTGAATAAAGATCTAAAGGCAGCCAGGAGCATTTTGGTGTTTGTCACCAGGTATCCCTGACAAAACTGCAGCTCTAGCGTGTATCTGCTTCTGTCCAGGTGTGGGAGCAAATTGATGCAGCAATGAGTTTGGCTGTTTTTTTTTCATGGGCAGATTGCCTCCATTCCCTCCCATTCTTACTTCTCCCTATGCACCAGAGGATGTAAATCTTACTCTGTAGCTATAATAAGATCTTGAGCTGAGCTGAGACCCAGTTTCTTATCTGGACCAATGCTGTGCTCAGCCCAGCTGAGAGAAAGGAGAGAGAATAAAGCATTTTTTAAACCTAGTTAGTGCCATTATTTATTATTATTTTTCTTAGAAAATAAGAACTGTCAGTGAAGTGTTTGAAACCCTGTAGGGTAATAACTTTCTCAAACTTCAGAAATACCGTGCAGTTGCTATAAAACAAAATACTGTGTATTTTCATTTCCTATCCTGTTATTAAAAGTTTGCTTTGATGTTTAAAAGCACAAGTATACCCAAGAGTAGAGTAGCTAGAAAGTGTTCATATTTGATGCTTCTGTAAACCAATGCAATTTACCTCTTATTAATAAAAGAAATTAAAAGGACCTTATGTTAAAGTCTTCCCTGTAAAAGGTTTGATATAATGAGTCCTTCCTTACACACAACAACAAACCATAAGAAGTGAAAACTGAGAGCAGAAAAACCTCTGGTTTACAAGACGTTAAAGTTGCTGGACAGTGCACAGGTTGTAAGAGCTTGACAAGATAAGAAAAGGACACATTTTCCTGAATTAAACCTATAGGACTAGGAAAGAATCTGGGAGGACTTACATAAAACTACAGTGAAACACTGCTAGGCAATTATGCTATTTTGTGTGTCACATAATAAACCAATTTGATTTAGCAGGCAAGGTGCTACTAAACTGCAGGATCTGAGAGAGCCTCTTGGTTCTGGGCTCTGGCTGTGTCCCACCTCCAGGTCCACATGAGGCATCTTCCCCATCCTTCTTTCTCGGTTTCCTACAAGGTGAAACCCTGACAGGCCAGAAAGCAGCGGTGATGACCTCTGCTGGTTCACCTACCTGTGGGACTGAGGTCTTAGTAGTCCAGTGTACATACATTGCGATGGAAACATACGGAAAAGAGATGGTCTTGGGTTAAATAAAGACAGTTTTACATATCTCATAAGTTTGAATTAGAGAATTTGTAATATGGAGGGGGGCTGAGAGAGCTGGGACCGTTTAGCCTAGAGAAGGGTCAGGTGAATCTGATCAATATCTATAAATATCTGACGGGAGAGAGTAAAGAAGACAGACCAGAATTTTCTCAAAGGTATCCAATGGAACGACAAGCTGCAGTGGGCACAAACTGAAATAATGGGAATTCCTCTTAAATATGAATAAAAACTTTTTTTTTTTTTTTTCTGTCAGAATGTTGGAATACTGGGACAGGTTGACCAGAGAGGTGACGTAGTCTCCATCCTTGGAAATATACAAAACCTGACTGAACACATCCCTAAGCAATATGCTCTGGTTGATCCTGCTTTGAGCGACAATGCTGGACTAGACAATCTCCTTTTCAACCACAACCATTCACTGATTCAGCAGTTCTGTGATATTAATACATATATGAATATGTATTTTCCTACACTCACTAATGTGTCATATCGTATATGATATACCATATATTTCTACATATCTAAATATATAGAATCATAGAATGGTTAGAGTTGGAAGGGACTTTCAAAGGTCACCTAGTCCAACCCCCCTGCAAGGAGCAGGGACATCTCCAACCAAATCAGGTTGCTCAGAGCTTCATCGAAGCTGGCCTTGAATGTTTCCAGGGATGGGGCATCCACCACCTCTCTGGGCAACCTGTTCCAGTGTTCTAAAACCCTCATTGTAAAAAATTTTTTCCTAACATCCAATCTAAATCTACCTCCCTCTATTTTAAAACCATTACCCCTCGTCCTATCACAACAGGCCCTACTGAACAGTCTCTCCCCATCTTTCTTGTATATATACATATGTGTAAGTATATACACATGTATAGAAGTATTAACTTGAATGTGGTTTGGTCATCTTTAATGGATACATGGTGTTGCTGTCATATATGAGAAAATTCACCCAGAAAAGACTGGTATGGTTAGCACACTTTCTACTTCTACTCTACTACATGATTTTCAGTAAAAACTCTCAATTAAAAGTGACTGGCTCAAGAGATGATGAGTAGCATTAGCAACAAACTACTGTGTGTGATCATGTGTGTGGGTGAACTGTGGATGACTGTGAATTAGATGAAAGTAATTAAAGCATTACAGACATGACTGAAAGTAATGAAAGAGTTACAGACAGAAAAGTTATGGAATAAAACAAATAAGGGAATGTTGGGAGAAATCTTGATAAATGTTGTACTTGTTCTGGCTGGGACGAAGTTATTCTTCTTCAAAGCAGCCTTTATGGTGCTATGTTTTGTATTTGTGACAAAATCAGTGCTGCTAACATCCCAATATTTTAGCTATTGCTGAACAGCACTTGCACAGTGCCAAGGCTTTCTCTGTTTCTCACTGTTTGCCTCCCAGGAAGTAGGCTAGGGGTGGATAAGAGGCTGGGAGGGATTACAGGCAGGACAGCTGACCCTAACTCACCAAGGAGGTATCCCATATTGTGTAACACCATGCTCAGCAATAAAACTGAGGGAGCAGTCTTTCCAAAGTAGCTGGTGTTCGAAACTGGCTGGGCATCAGTCTGCTGGTGAGATGTGATGAGTAATGGTCTTGCATAACTTTTTTTTTTTTTTTCTCTTTTCCTTATTTTTCCTTCACTTATTTGACTGTCTTTATTTGGACCTGGGAGTTTTTCTTGCTCTTGTTGGGAGATTGTAGCAGCAAGTGGTTAGTATCTGTCCAGAGTAAATCCTTCACAGACGTGTATGAACAACATATACTCGTCATCAGCAATTTTTCTCCATGTATGTACCCTTACTTATCTTTAGTACCTGATGATGTGGATGTGCACATGATTCACAGATTGAACTTAATCTGAATGTACTATTTCTGACTGAACTTCCAAGAAAAAGTACCATGCTAAAAATGCAATGAAAGCAAAATTTAAAAAGGATTTTTATTTCAAAAATTAAACATAAGAGCTTTAGCTATCTCCAGTGTGATTTTGTACAATTTAAGTAAGATTCCAGAAGATCAGATGATGTAAAAGTTTAACCAAACTAATAATAGTTGCTATTTATCTTTATTCCTCTACTAGTTAATTGTTTGGTAGTGTGACAAGAGTTTGTGAATGAAATATGTTGGTTTCCTCATGTTCTTGTCAAACTCAAATGCCACTGGAGCTGGAACTAATTGGCAGTTTCAGCAGGGATGGAAAATGATTTTTTTCCTCTCACCTCTAGAAACAGCCTCCTGAGCTTTTGAGGCTTGTAGGAGGACATTGTGAACACAGTTACTTACATGGCTCATACTGCAACTGGCCTGTGGATAAAAAGAGGTTAAAAGAACCTTTACTCTTTTTTTTTTTTCTGTCAAATCTACCAGTATTGGATAAACACAACTTAAGAAACGAAACAAAAAAGGAAATGCAGTTATAGAGTTTTGATGAGCTATTAAAAAATAGCATTTTGGCTCTTGGAGTTTCTAGTATTCTAGTATGAATTTTATTCTTAGATCTGCTTCAGTTTACTCCTAACATACTCTAGTTCAGAAAGAAATTAAGTGTAGTTACAGTTTTTCAGATATTTCCTGTATTCAGTCCTTTTGAAATATTTCAGTTTCTTTCCTGGAATAAACATATTCTCCAAAGTCCCCATGAACAGATAGATTTCTTAATAAGCTTAACTCTAACGTAAGATTAAACCTTTCCTAATTACTATCCACAAATAAAAGGGCATTTTTTTTGGTGAGGTATTTGGAATAAGATCAAGTCCTTCCAATAAAACCATCAGAACTATAAGAACTCTATGCTAAACTGTCAAGTTGTCATCTATGGCTACTGAATGGATTAAATACAATACAATATAATATTATATAACAATGTAACATAACATGATACAACGTAATATTGCATACTATAATATATAAAATACATATATATGATTTGCCTTTTGGGAACATGTGAAATCCAGGAACAGAGCCTAAAGGAAAAAAAAAAAAAACGTGGAGAAGGCAATTCTAAGTAATTTAAGGAGAACTGGTGCTGGTATTTCAGACTTCCACAGGCTGCTACTGACTATATCCATATTGCATTTTAGTTCAGATACATGCTAGACTTTGCTATAAATATCTAGAGAAGCACAGGATTAACCAAGAGAGATGAATCTGTGATAGAGTCTGGTAAAAAAAAAAAATCATGTGCTTCTTGGGCAGGATGTAGAAATTAGCCATTTTTTGCCAATAATATTTGCCATTTACCTTAGTGTCGTAGTTCAGCCCCGATCGGGACCAGACTACGCAGTCTCTCTCTCGCTCCCCCCACCCTCCGAGAGAATAGGGGGAGATGATATAAGAAAAACGGCTCAAGGTTTGAGATAAGGACAAGGAGAAATCCTTAAAGTTACCATCACGGGCAAAACAGACTCGACTTGGGGAAAACTATTCATTTATTTCTAAAATTAGCAGGAGAATGAGACAGGGAACAAGATAACCTCCCCCCCACCCCTCCCTCTTCCCGGGCTTAACATTATCTCTACTACCTTCCCCTCCCGAGCGGCACGGGGGGGAAAAGGGAATGGGGGTCGCGGTCAGTTCATCACGCGTTGTTTTACGCCGCTGTATCATCGTCAGGGGAAGAACTCCTCGCATTCCTCCTCTGCTCCAGCGTGGGGTCCCTCCCACGGGCCACAGTCCTCCGTGAAACTGCTCCGGCGTGGGTCATCTCTTCCACGGGGTGCAGTCCCTCTAGAACAGCTGTCCCAGCGGGCCCTCCACGGGCCACAGCCTCCTTCAGGCCTCCACCTGCTCTGGCGTGGGGTCCTCCACGAGCTGCAGGTGGATCTCTGCCCCTCCGTGGACCTCCATGGGCTGCAGGGGGACAACCCGCTCCACCATGGTCTTCACCACGAGTTGCAGAGGAATCTTGGCCAGGAGCCATATTACTCCTCCCCCTCCTTCTGAACTGACCTTGGCGTCTGCAGCCGTTCCTCACAACAGGCTGGCAGACGCCTCTCAGGATCCTTTTTACATCTTATTCACTTCTCATCTCCTCTCCACTTCTTGCAGCCGGGCCGGGCCGAGTTGGGCCCAGTCGGCTGCCCGGCGGGCGGCCAGAGGGTGAGGCCTGCAAGGCCCATGAGGCTCGCGCCTCCCCCTCTCTGCCCCCCGCTCAGCTACTTCACATCTTCTCCTCCTCTTTTTCCTGTTTTCCCCTACTTAAATACGTTATCGCAGAGGCGTTATCACGGGACATTCTGCTACCAATTGGCTCGGCCTTGGCCAGCAGCAGGTCCGCCCTAGGCCCGGCCGAGTCCACTGAACAAAGGGGAGCGACTTCTAGCAGTTTCCTACAGAAGCTACCACCTTAGGCCCCCCCTCACTAACAAAACCAGAACACTTAGTTTTTAATTTATTGTATTTACATTTTATATCTTTATCTTTTGATTTTCCATAACCTTTTTCTCAATGCTTCTTAGTCATCATTTAGGATTGTAACATGGAAAAGCTGAACTGAAAGCATTTCATCCAGGTTAGTAAAAAGAATTCTTCCTGTTGCCAGCTAAGTAATATGAAAATGTAGTATTAGAGATCCCTATTTTGTGTTCAGTTAGTGTTATCCGAAAGAGAATCTGCTGAGTACCATTAACTGCAAGAAGTCTCCATGGAATGAGAGTTGTGTTGCATTATGCGACAGAGTGTTTAAGTCCAGAAGGCTATGTAAATAACTAAAACTGTCAATAAATGTGAGGGAAGCCTCAGATAGGTATTCCTATCCCAGGATCATATAGGAGTTGTCAACCAAATTCAAAGTCTCTGGATTTGATACAGTCTAAGCTTGTATCAAAAAGTCATTGACTTTTAACTCATATCCTAGAAAATTGGTTTCACTTCTTACTGAAAGAAGTACACTTAAGTTTTGTGTGACCCCACTTTGGAATCTCATGCTAACCCACCTTCTGTAACTAATCCTATGGCCCTCAAAAATAGGTGCTTACAGTAGCCCGTGTACTACCTGATAAGTCAACATCACTATGTTCCAATGCTGTGTGCAGAGTATACCCACAACAATGACAAACAATTGTCTACCATGATTGCATTTTTACTGCTTCAAATACACAAAATTGACTACATACATGGTATTTGGAGCACATGGTAGTGCTCCAAATGGTAGTTTTTAATTTACCTCACTGAAAAAAAAAGGTATTTTTCACTGCTGATCATGTTCTAACAAAAGTTAAAGTAATCTTGCCTCAAATGGGAAAAAAAATCAGAACACTTTAAATTAAGACAAATAGCTTCTTGCTAAAATATCTAAATGCTAACTTCAATAATTTCTTTGCTTAAAAAACACCTTAAGCTCTCTACCACATGAACAATAAATTTTAGCACAAATGTGGGGTTTGTAACATGAAATTTACACTTGACTTTTAACTTGTAAATATTTCATTGATTAAATATTACATAGCCTATGATATTACGGATATGACACATAAAGCTTCCACAGTAAATCACTCCAGAACATTAAAGCTTAAAATTATGAACTGCGTAAATCCAACATTTGTCATTTATATCTTAGTTTACTCATGATTTAACAAACTATGCAACATACAGAACTCCCTAGAAATAAACTGAAACACAGTAATTACAAGATGAAGGGTTATTATTTTCAGTAATTACTAACTTTGCACTGATTTGTGGGGAAGAGACTGGAAAGAAGTGCTCGTGCTCATGTGTTTTTTTTGTGTCAGATATATTCGTTGCTGCAGGATGGAGAAAATTATTCCTGAGTAGCTGTGTGAGCAGGTGCCATAGCCACCTGGATCTAAACATATATGCACAGGCTTGTAAGGTTAAAGAGATTATTTTCTGGAATTCAGCCATATTTGTGAATCAGTAGTAGAACATGTATCTCAGCCAAGGATTCTTGTTACTCTGGAAGAACCTAGTGCTTTTTGTAGGTCTTCCAAAGCTCTTACCTCTGAGCAGATGGGCATGATCTCCTCACTTATCTGCTTTTTACACAGAGACCTGACTATTAACTGTGTAAAGAGACAGAAAAGGATTACAATTTTATGTGGATTGATAGGTTCTCCTATCTTAGTATAGTCTATTAAAGACTCAGAAGGTAGTGCCGGGTGAACATTGCCAATAAGGTATGGAGTATTTTAGGTTTATGTCCTGTCCCTCTTCAACACCCCATCCACAATCTCACTGGATTAAACTACAAATGTGAATGTACTGCCTACCTTCGCTTTATGTTGATTATATAATCCAGACCAAAAAAGTAGTCAGGTCTTATTACTAATCATTGGCTATGCAGTTCTTCAACCCGAACAACCCATTTTACTGTTTGAAAATAAACAATGAATTTTCCTTCATATGGTATAAAAATGAACTTTTCCAACACTACTTCAGATAAAAAGCATCTTTCAGAGTGAAGGGCTTTATCATACCACATACAAGTTTCATCTATGTTAAAAAAGGAATTTATATTTTAAGTCTGAATATGTGCACTTAAAATGTATTTCAATCTTTGTGTGACTGAGACTTTGCAGAATTAGAAGCTAAAGTAACAGTGTCTTGGAAATGTAAATGATAAGCCCTCATTGACATTAAGTTTGCAATGTCTTAACCTTTGATGGTTTTGGTCCAGTGGAAAGTTAGCATTCACTACCCATACTGTCCACAGGCTGTGCAAGGAGTAGCAGGCATGTCAGAAGGGAAATCAAACCTCATTAGATGATTAGGAAGATGTTCAAGTTTATTCACTAGGAAATGCTAAATCCTTTATACTTTCAGGAACACAGTTTTATCGGGCAGAGCAGCAAGTAGACAGCTCTATCCATGCTGCTCCAGAACTTCACAGTAGACAAGAGTCTTTTAAAAGTCTTTAATTTCTGTGCTAAATTGTAAGAAGAGGTTTTAGTAGCAAAAAAAAAAAAAAAAAAAAGAACAAGGCAATGGTAAATATTCTGTGGTGTCACTCAGGAACAGGGAGGTTTTGAATGCTTCCCCTTGCTACAAGAATTATTTAAGACTTCCAGGTAGTGATTAGAAATGATAGGACTAGGACTAGGACTAGGACTAGGACACAAACTTGGACTCGAACTCAGTGAAAAATACATGTCTAGTACTGTGAATGTGTTGGGTTCAGTTCCATATAAAGAAGGAGGTTTCTGCTGCTAAGAGAGCCAAAATTCTCGTTTTATTTTTCATTAAGCGTGTGACTACAGCTTCTTCTTGACCAGGGTGTTGGTCTCTATCAGTGCAAGGGAATATTGTGTAATTTTTAGCAGGGGTAATTTTTAGCATGACAAAACAGTGCAAATGCAGGACTATAATTTAGTGCATTAAGTGTCATTAGACCTCAGTAGAAAAATCAAATGAGTATTATTGCATATAAAATCATAAATGTTCATCTCTGAAGAAGAAGAATAAAAAATAAGACTTTGTAGAAGGAACACTTTTCCCAAATCCAATATACAACAGATGTGGATAAAACATGAGATGATTATCAGCTGAGTTTGAGGGCTTTTTTTTTCTGTTCTACAAGTAACAGTAAAAATTGTTTACTTATATTAAGAAACTAGAGAATAAATAGTAGCACATGTAGCAAACAATGGAAAGGGCTGAGACTCAGAGGATGCTGAACATTCAATTGTTATTGCTTGAGAGCAATCATTCGTAAGTAGGTTATTTTTGTTTCTGGTGGTAAGGAATATACTCAAGGACTTCCTATTTTATCAGGAATCTATAGCTTTACACATTTACTTTAAACAAAGTAAATATAAGGAAAACATATGGTACAGTGAAGCAGAGTACTTAGACTAACAATGCTGTAAAATATGAAAATTTAGGCCCTCATAAATGCCATATTATTTGTGGTATATTATTCTGTCGCTATATAACTTATTTATAGCACTGAAGGAAGTAAGACAATCTGTTTCCCAATAACTGAAGGAGGCCAGATATGAACTCAAGTCACATGAGGTTTTCACTTTTTCATACATTGTAATAGTATTTCTTCAATAAATACATCTAATTTCCAGGGGGGGGAAAAGAAAGTTATATAATATAAACACAATTCCTTTTTTTCCTTACCTTTGAAGGTCTACTGCTGTGCAGTCTAAAGACAATCACACTCTAGGAGTTTTTCTATAGAATCCTCTTTGGACAAGCTTTAACTCATATTTCTTTATTGCTCACTTCACACTGAGAGCTTTTTCTCATAGGTCCCATAAAAATTCATTCTCATCTTTGAAGATTCTTCAAAGCTATGTAATGTTCAGATCTCTCCTTCATTCCTGTCCTCTTTTATTATCTTCTAGAGCATTGTCTGATGTAGAACATTCTCATCAGTGGAGAAATATAGTGAAATTATATACGATTTTTTTTTAACAAGTCTTTTAAACAGTTGCCTAAATGTACTCCCTTGCTTAGCAATGGAAACATATGCCTTGGTCTTACAGTATGTCTAAGTGGATTTACGAAAGAAGAACAAAACCTATTACGAGGTGGTTAGCCTGAGCAAGTTCTCCTGTGTGTGTCATGTGCCAAAATGTGATTGTTTGCCCAACATTAGAAGGCCTAAAAGGATGCTAGGCTTCTAAACTCAAGTATGGTGCTACTTATGTCTGTATGCTGCCATATATAGACCCACTCTGATTCAGAGCATCATGAGTGAAGCTTCCATTTCTACAACTGCCAGACTTGGGATATTCCTTTTCCTGAAGATCTTTAAGAGGAACAATATAAAATCATTGTATTTTTATTTATGCACAGGCCCTAATTTAACAACTGAAAAAAACATCAGTAATTACATTACTTATAATTCTGCTTCTATATTTGACACTTTGCAATTTCGGCTTCAGCTTGACTGTGTGCCAGGTGTATGACATGGTGAGACCATGATTCTAGTTCTCTACAGCTACACCTATAGCAGTAAATTAAACAAAACAGAAAATCACAAAATCACAAAACCAAAGAAGCACAAATAGTTACTATTGGAAGGGACTTTGGAGATGACCTATTCCTAGCCCCTTGCTCGAAGCAGGTTCAGCTAGAGTAGCTTGCTCAGCGCCATCTCCAATTGAGTTTTGAATATCTCCAGGGATATCCAAGGGTTCCACAACCTCTCTGTGTAACTTGTTCTAGTGTTTCACCACCTTCACAATAAAAAAAAAATATTCTTATGTTTAAAGAAAATTCATGTATTTCAGTTTGTACCCTTTGCCTCTTCCATTCTCACTGGATCCTATTGACAAAAGTATAGTTCCATCTTCTTTACTACCCTTGTCAAGTACTTATTCACGTTGTACTGTTCCTCCTGAGCCATCTGGTCTCCAGGGAAAATGATCCCAGATGTCTATCTTTGTATATCAGATGTTCTATTCCCTTTATCATGTTCATGTCCCTTCACTAGGCTCGCACCAGTCCGTCTGTGTGTTTTGTACTGGGGAGGCCAGAACCTGAACCAACAGGCCAGATGTGTCTCATCAGGGCTGAGCAGAGGGGAAGGATCACCTCCCTCAATCTGCTGTAAACGCTCTCCGCCTCATGTATCCCAGGGTGCTGTTGCCTTCCTTAGCTGCAGAGGCACAGCACTGGCTCATGTTGAATTTATTTTCCACAGGGATCCTCAGGTCCTTTTCTGCAAAATTGCTTTGGTCCTTCAGCTGGCTGGCCCCCAGGATGTACTTATTGTGACAGTGTGCTTTCCCCACCCAGGCCCAATGTGAGCTTTTTCCCATGACCCGGTTGAAGTGATAACCACCAGTGGCAATTGTAATGGATGAGTCTGGTCGTGATGGTGCATCTGACTCAAAGTGGATTTGATGGAGGCAGATAACAACACAATAGCCAAGGGACGGTGATGCACCCACCTAACCACAGTGCTGGTTAATGTCTGACTCAAGCCAGATTTGGTGGAAACTAACACCTGCAGTCAGTAAGCAAATATGACTGTGAGTCAATTATCTTACTCCATAAACAGTGAGCAGTCCAAGAGCCTTTTGAGCTCTCATACACAGCAGCAGGCTGCACACCAGGATCTCCCATTGAGTAGGGATGCCTCTCAAGGTTATTCCTTGAGGCTGAGAGAATCCTTATTGAGTCAGATACTCACTAAGTGAATTGGGAATAAAAGCACTGAAACTTTGAAATCTTAGCTAAGTGATATGAAGGATTGGTTGTGCATATATAATCCTTTAGACATAAATTGTTGGTCAAGCCTGAGTCTAGGATTGGATCCAGCTGCACTTAGACTGCTCTCTGAAAAGGAATTTTGAAAACAAAGGTGTCCTTTCTGAACCTCATGACTCGACAGGAGGGTCTCCCTAATAGTTTTGTCTGACCTTATCTTCTATGCAGTAAATGATCAAATGTACCTTGCCATCAAATCTTGTTAAACTACTGTTGTATTTACCATTTACTATCAAACTTTGTTAACTCACTGTTTGATACCAATAAAGTATGTTGCTACTTCTTTCTTACCAGTGAAGTGCATCACTCCATCCATGACACTGGTGCATGGAGGTATTCCTTCCCAGGCACAGAACTTGGCATTTCCCTTTATTGAGCTGCATGAGGTTCCTATTCGCCCATTGCTTCAGCCCGTTGAGGTCCCACTGAACAGCAGCACAACAATCTGGTCTATCAGATACTCTTCCCAATTGTGTATCACTTGTAAACTTTCTGATGGTGAACTCTGTCCTATCATGCTGATCACTGATGAAGTTTGTCAGTGTGGGAATGCAGTCATCTGCACTGCTAGGTTGTTAGCTTTGTCTCCTACATTGTTCTGGTCCAAAGTGAATGTCACTGTGTCGGTGCTAACCTCTGCCTTCCAGTTATCACTAGCCCTAGCATGGAGTCACACAGCATAGATGAGGCCATGTCACCTTAGCAGTGTCACTCAGTCACAATCCTTCAGCAATATGGTGGAAGGCTACACATCTGTCCCTTCCTGCTCTCCTTGCTGTGCCTGAACTGCCTTAGAGCCACTCCTGCTATTGTACTACAAACATCCCCCTCTCAAGAGCTACTCTTCAGTCCACTCACGAACCTACAACTGTGAAACAGTGAAGAGATGCAAGGTCCCAACAGGGTGACTGTTTGCAAGGAAGGGAAACAAGAAGTCAAAGGGATTTATTTGGATTTTTGTATGAGGCATAACTAGCAGGTTTGGGGTGGTAGGGAGCTGCCAGGATGTCCTGTGTGGGAGGTGGCTGTAACCTGCTGTCATGAACCGAATAAGGTCCAGTCGTGAGAGGTACGAATTTCTCGGTTACAGAATTAACAACAGTGTCATACGCATATGTTGGTTCTTCATTTCATTCACACACAAAGGGTAATGTGGGAGAGAGAAAGAAAAAGAGAGGAGAGAGAGGAAAAGAGAAAAAGAGGGGAGAAAATACCACCACGGAGAGTCAGCGTCCTGAAAGTCTGTCTTACAGAGTGGGTGGGGTGGGCGTCTCAAAAGGATGACAATGCCACCACGGAGAATCGGCGTCCCGAAGGTCCGTCTGAGTGGGGTGGAGGTCCACACACAGGTTCATGCGGCGACTCTTTTTGTAGTCCTTTGTATCAGCCCCCCCCCCCTTCTTGATGTTTTGGGGGCCTTTACCAGTCTTTCGATCTTAGGAGGTCAGGTGCTTCCTGCCTGTGGTTTAGCTTGTGATTGCTGCATCCTGTTGATCTGTCTCCATGGTGGCGGGTGTTAGCTCTCTGCAAATGCAAGGCCTGCTTGTCCTTTGTAAGCCGTGCGGTTACCTGAAGCATGTTGTTACCTAATGTCTAGTAAGACAGTGTCCAGTAAGTCATTTTGCATCCCCCAGAGCTGGCCTCCATTGTGCAGTCACTTGGCAATGCTGTGCATGCTTGGTATGGTCCAGGGCCTGAGCTCATGCACAGGGTTTGGCTCTATTCTAGGGGAAGGGTACAAAAACATTTTGCAGTTCTTGGAGTTTTTAGGCACATGTTGCTGCTTCAGCTACAAAACAGGATATTTGTCTAGACATTCCTTCACAGTTGTTGAAGTTTTTAGCATTGTGGTTTGTTGACGTTTTGGTCGGTTCCCTCCATCGTTTAGCGATGTTGAGATGTTAATTAACCTATTCAGTCTCTGACACCTGCCCTGTGCTGGGCACAGTTGGTTCCAGTTGAACCTGACACTGATACAAACAGTCCATCGCATCTGCAAACTGCCACAGCTGGGGGACTCCACAGTGCCTCTGCTCAAGCAGTGACAAGAGACTGCCAGCCACTGTGGGAGAGGAAGAGGAGGACATCCATTTCTTCATGGGCTGGAGCACCTCTCCTGAAGACAGACTGAGAGAGTTGAGGCTGTTCAGTCTGGAGAAGAGAAGGCTCCGGGGAGACATTATAGCGGTCTTTGAGTACCTAAAGGGGGCTTATAAGAAAGATGGGGAGAAACTCTTTAGCAGGGCCTGTTGTGGTAGGACAAGGGGTAATGGTTTTAAAGTAAAGGGAGGTAGATTTAGACTTGATATAAGGAAACAATTTTTTACAGTGAGGGTGGTGAAACACTGGAACAGGATACCCACGGAGGTGGTAGATGCCCCATCCCTGGAAACAGTCAAGGCCAGGCTGGATGGGGTTCTGAGCAACCTGATCTGGTGGAAGATGTCCCTACTCCTTGCAAGGGGGTTGGACGAGATGACCTTTAGAGGTCCCTTCCAACCCAAATTATTCTATGATTCTATAATTCTAAGATTACAAGGAGGGCAGAAAAAGGCAGGGGTCTGCTAGAGGCCAGCTGACCAGGAAGACCAACAGAAAGAAGGTCTCTATAGACAAATAGGAGCAGCCCCATAGTCACAAGCCCTGGTCCTCATGGGGGACTTCAACCACCTCGATCTCCGTTGGAAGGACAACACAGCAGGGCACAAGCAATCAAGAGGTTCCTGAATGCATTGATGATAACTTCCTTCTCCAAGTGGTAGAGGAGCCAATGAAGAGAGGTGTTATACTGGACCTTGTTCTCATCAACAATGAGGGGCTCGTGGGGAACATGGAGTTCAAGGGCAGCCTTGACTGCAGTGACCATGAGATAGCAGAGTTCAAGATCCTTAGGGCAGCAAGAAGTGTGCACAGCAAGCTCACTACCTTGGACTTCAGGAGAGTAGACTTTGGCCTCTTCAGGGATCTGCTGTGCAAAGTACCATGGGATAAAGCCCTGGAGGGAACAGGTGGCCAAGAAAGCTGGTTAATGTTCAAGGATCACTTCCTTCAAGCTCAAGAGCAATGCATCCCAACAAAGAAGAAGTCAGGCAAAAACGGCAGGAGGCCTGATGGATGAACGAGGAGCTCTTGGACAATCTCAAACACAAAAAGGAAGCGTACAGAGGGTGGACGTAAGAACGGATAGCCTGGGAGGAATAAAGAGAGATTGTCAGAGAAGCCAGGGATCACATTAGGAAAGCTAAAACCCTGATAGATTTAAATCTGGCCAGGGATATCAAAGGCAACAAGAAATATTTCTTTAGGTATGTCAGAGATGAAAGGAAGACTAGGGAAAATGTGGGCCCTCTCCATAAGGAAACAGGAGACCTAGTTACCTGGAAAATGGAGAAACTTGAGGTACTCAATGACTTTTTTGCCTCAGTCTTCACTGACAAGGGCTCTAGCCACATCACCCAAGTTTCAGAAGGCAAATGCAAGGATTGGGAGAATGACAAACTGCCCACTATAGAAGATGAGGTTTGAGACCATCTAAGGAACCTGAAGGTGCACAAGTCCATGGGATCTGATGAGATGTATCCATGAGTCCTGAGAGAACTGGCAGATGAAGTAGCTATCCCAGTATTCATCATATTTGAGAACCTGTGGCAGTCCAGTGAGGTTCCCACTGACTAGAAAAGAGGAAATATAACCCTCATTTTTAAAAAGGGAAAAAAAGAAGACCCAGGGAACTACAGGCCAGTCACTCTCACCTCTGTGCCTGGCAAAATCATGAAGCAGACCCTCCTGGAAACTCTGTTAAGGCACATGGAAAATAAGGAGGTGATTGATGACAGCCAACATGGCTTCACTAAATGCACATTGTGCCTGACAAATATGGCGGCCTTCTATAACAGAGTTACAATGTTGGTGGACAAGAAATGAGCAACTGATGTCATATACGTGGACTTGTGCAAGGCATTTGACATTGTCCCACATGACATCCTTGTCTCTAGAGTCGAGACACATGGATTTGATGGATGGACCACTCAGTGGATGAGGCCTTAAACTGGAAGAGAGTAGGTTTAGATTAGGCCTAAGTAAGAAATTCTTTATTGTGAGGGTAGTGTTCCCCAGGGCTTAGTTTTGGGGCCAGTCTTGTTTAACATTTTCACTAATGATCTGCATGAGGGGATTGAGTGCTCCCTCAGTAAGTTTGCAGATGATACCAAATTGGGTGGGAGTGTCAATCTGCTCAAGGGTAGGAAGGCTCTGCAGAGGGATCTGGACAGACTGGATTGATGGGCTGAGGTGAATGGTATGAAGTTTAACAAGGCCAAGTGCCAAGTCCTGCACTTTGGTCACAACAACCCCATGCAACGCTATAGGCTTGGGGAAGAGTGGCTGGAAAGCTGCCTGGTGGAAGAAGACCTGGGGGTATCAGTTGTCAGCTGACTGAACATGAGCTAAGAGTGTGCCCAGGTGGCCAAGGCAGCCAACAGCATCCTGGCTTGTATCAGGAACAGTGTGGTCAGCAGGAGTAGGGAAGTGATTGTGTCCCTGTACTTGGCACAGGTGAGGCCACACCTCAAATATTGTGTTCAGTTTCAGGCCCCTCAGTACAAGAAGGATGTTGAGTTGCTGGAGCACATCCAGAGAAGGGCAATGAAGCTGGTGAGCGGTCTGGAGAACAATCCTTATGAGGAGTGGCTGAGGGAACTGGGATTGTTTAGTCTAGAGAAGAGGAGGCTGAGGGGAGACCTCATTGCTCTCTACAACTACCTGAAAGGAGGTTGTAGTGAGGTGGGTGTTGGTCTCTTCTCCCAAGTAACTAGTGACAAGATGAGAGGAAATGGCCTCGAGTTGTGGCAGGGGAGGTTTAGGTTGGATATTAGGAAACACTTCTTTACTGACAGAGCGGTCAAGCACTGGAACAGGCTGCTGAAGGAAATGGCAGAGTCACCATCCCTGAGGGTGTTCAAAGAATGTGTAGACATGGCACTTCAGGACACGGTTTAGTAGGCATGGTGGTACTAGTTTGATGATTGGAGATGATGATCTTGGACGTCTTTTCCAACCTTAAAGATTCTATGATTCTATGATATTATACTGTGGACACAAAATCTGTGCCCCATCTGACATTCAGAGTGAAATTGAACATCTTTTGATTCCTCTCATAAGACAGGCTCTGTGTCCAAGGAATGTGGTTCTGACAGAGGCCCTATAAAATGTCACCACAGCTCATCTGGGACACTAGGTATCCTTTCTGTGCAATGGTTGGCATTGTAGGTGTAAGTGTGTCAACTGTGCAGCCTGTTGAGATCACAGAAACGCTTTTGTACCTGACAGGGCAGCAGTATGGCACAAAGAAGACATAGCAGACTAGCCAGGACCCCTCCATCCTGCTGGAAAGCATCCTGCACTTGCAGCACCACTGGTTGAGTTCTTTCTTGCAGCACCACATGCTCAATCCACTTCCCATACAAAGCAGACTACAAAGAGACAGCAAGGAAGTTCAGTGTGTACAGAATCCATTTCACAGCAAACATGACCCAAAGTCACACCACCTTTCCTGGCCCACAGCTCCCTCCTGTTCTATTCAGATCTTCTGATTGTTACACTTGAGTCCAGGACACCACCATCTCCCCACTTTCAACATTGTCACTAGATTATTAGGGCCATCTTATTGAGAAGTCTTCCCTATTTTTTCCTCAGCTTCTGCAATGGGTCCAGCTCAGACCTTTTCAAACATGGCTGTGGACCTGGCCTTTCAATGAATGCAGTTATAGGAAAGGTCCTATGGGAGACTGCACTGTGCCATGTGTTCCCAGATACTAGGAAGGATTTCACAGAGCCATCTGGTGATAAGCTCTGGAAAGCATCTAGGGAAGCACAGAGGCTGCACTGCATGAGGGCATCCATTGATACAAGTTTGAAGTCCTTTTATTTAGAATCATAGACTGACCCAGTGCAACGGCCTACTTGCAGAGGGCTCTTGACCTCACCCACATGCTGGAGTGGCTTAAGCAACAGAGGAACAACAGGGAGGACATTCAGGTCTGCTTGACTGTTTAATCTACATGAATCTAACCCTCCCTTAGGGTGGAACTGTCTCCTGGGGCTCCACAGGTTCCATTGCATCCATAATGCCTGTGGTGGCAAGGACTTGTGAAGCAACACACCACCTTTTTATATATTTATTTTTCCTACCCTGTTACTTTCCCTTTGCTTTTTTAACTACTTTTATCTTCTTTTAAATACATCTTCTGAACACCAAAGTTTCATACAGTAATGTTTGTAATAGGTTTATGTTGTCTGGTAATGTTGTTGCCTGGTGACTAAAGGATATTTAAGTAGATGGCATAAGTACAGAGGACAATACAACATTGGGAAAGAATGACGAATAAGACTAGAGGTTACAAAATCCTAAGTGTGATCTGACTGTGGCAGGGGAATGAAAAACATTTTGTGATAATTTCTGCCTGTGTAGAGTATGGAGAAGAAAAGAACAAAGACATAGCTGAAAAAGGGTAAGGCAAAGAAAGTGCAAAAAGAGAGTAGTTGAAAACAAGATCTGAAGCTGCAGCTTCCAGGAAGACAAGGGCTGTGGCTGTCACCGCATTGTACAGCAAGACAAAGATAACATACCCAGGGATGGAGAGAAGAGGGTATGAATGAGCACAGTTGATCACCAAAGGAGGAGAGGAAAATTAGATCTATTTTTAGCTGCTATTACAGTAAAAGAAAGTGAGTCATAGCGTTTGTCGCTCTAATGGAGCTGACCTCAAGGCAGATAGCCACAGATGGTCTCACACGCTTCTCTGTCAGAAAGTCCTACGGGGTCAGGAAGGCCAGGCTGGGCACCAAGGCACTGGAGGACCCGATTTGGCTTTGGCTGTTCCTGTTGGAGCGGATCACTGCTCTTTGTTCAAGCTGTATGAGGCACATAGGGCAGAAGTGGCACTGATGGCGCTGAAGCTCTGGTGTCAAGCCTGCCTGTGCATGTTCACTGCTGAGTAGCCAGCTGGCTGAATATCTCCTGTGAGATCTTGCAGGAGGATGGCAGGGCCCAGCTGAAGGGAACATATGGCCCATAGCTGTTACCAAACGTCCACATCATCCAAGATTGCATCAAGTAAAGTGTTATCTGCCAAGTTGTGGCACCTGAATCTCCTCCAGGAGGCCTTTATTTGTAGACAGTATCTTTAAATTACATGAATTTCACAAGGCCTACAAAGGATTTTACACAACGTAGTGCCCATTTCTCCTTTGGGGATTTGTGCTGGAAAATCCTTCGGCACTCTAGATTTGTTCAGATCAGATTTGATGTCTCCTTTTTCAAATAAGTGACTAAAACAATTAATCCTCTCAAACCTGACTGGTACTTTGCTGAGATCTGTTTTCAGGTTGCTGAGATCTGTTTTTCAGGTTCTCTATCCTTCTTACTTTTTTTTTTTCTGTTATGTTCCTCTCTGGTGCAGCTACATAATAAAAAAACCAAAAAAAAAAACCAAAAAAAAAGCACATTGACAAGACTTCAGTCCCAATCAGTTCTTTCAGTATATAGTACATCTTTTTTTTTTTCTAGAACATTTGTTACAAAAAGTATTTACTAGAGTGATTTTTCCTCTAGAAAGAATCATGAAGCATGATTTTCCGTACTGCACTTAAAGTAATTAGCTTGCTGATTGTTTTGATCTGTCATCTAATCTGTCTGTAATCAGAGAGAGAAATCTAATAAATTGAATAAATTTGCCAAGGAGATTTTTAGGTGATGCAACTTCTGTGAAAAGATTGAAGTGTTTTTCCATCACCACTATATTTTGTGCTTTCTATTTAGTCATCTGAATATCCAAATCTATTATCTTCTGCAATCATCAAATTAATTTATTTTGAAGGCTCTTCCATCCTTTCAATTTCAACAATTTGTGCCACGTGCTGGAATTCTATCTTCATTTTTTGACTTACTGTTAATAGCACTTCTGTAGAAAACTTGTTTCACATCAATATATTGCAAGCAATATTTAATAGGATAATATTAATCTTGCTGAGTATTACAATTCAGAAGTTTATTGACTAAGATGAAGATAGTTAGAATAACTATTGAAGATGGTAGTTTATTTTTCCAATATTAGACACCCACTTTTTGTTCAAGTGAATCACCCAGATCCCTTCATTAACTTTAAAGACTTTAGAGTGGTGAGCTGAGATTTATATAATTGATGTTCAGACATGCAAATCAGTTAAATTGAATACTAGTATCTTTTGCACTGAGACTTACATATATTAACATCTTGTCCAGAATTTTTAATGAGTACACTGATTTTAATTTTTTTTTCAGTCCAATCTTGTAGCTAACCTTCCCCATACAATTTTTATATCATGGCATGGCCTAAATTTGTTCCTATATTTGTTCTCAAAGTTCTTGTATTCCAGTATCAATTCTAAATGTTATGGCATATCTGCTCAGGAGCTAGTTAGATAGTTGGATTTGCCTCATTTCTTTCCTTTGCCTTATTCTGAATTGTAGGAAAAAAACCCACAAAACCAAAAAAACCCCCACACAACAATAAAGCAACAAACAAAATAACTCAATTAGAACAAACAAAAGTCTCCAGATTTCTATGTGAGTTTCTATAGGAAAAGATTAAGTTGATAGGTATTGCTTCCTATAAATCCAGAAGCCTATTTAAAATAGGACAGAAGTGCTCAAAAATATGTTCTTATTCTGTGGAGCTATCCTTTATGTTCTTCTTCCATTTACCTTGTGTGTGTTATTCTTAGTAACTCTTTTGCTTTATGGCACTTCATATTTTCAGGATAGATATCCACCTCATATATTGAGATTCTCCTTATCCAGAATGTTGCTCTGTTTTGTGTTATATATTACAGTTTGTGTATACTCCTCTTCTACTTTCTTTGCTATTCACTTCTCTTTTGTGGGCTGCTTAAATGGAAAAAATCCATGGCCTATAAAGAAGGCCAAGCTAATTCAAAATAAATGATCCTAAATATCAGAAGCACAGATAACTCAGTAGCATAGCAGTCTGTTCCAAGTTTGCCTGACTTGAGGTTTGCTTTACTACCTTGGTATTGCAATTCACTGAAATAAATAGGCAATCTCTTAATGCTTTTTGTAGCTAATGCCAAAATTTTGTCTTTGTATTAAATGCTTTTGGAAAATCATTGCTTTCAAATGACTTAAATAGCCCTTTTTTATCTTTTTCCCACCTACTTTTCCCAACCTGTCATTAGAGAATATATTTTCAGATAATCCTGTCTTTTTCACTGGTATGTATTAGACAAAGAGCCAGCTCAGTCACATCCGCCGGGTCCTGCACAGATTTGATCCATTTATTTTTTTTTCTAAACCATGCAGATCTTAGAACTCTTTTTTGTTTCAAATTTCAATGGCTGAATATTTCTGCCATTATTCTGTATGAAAGCCATTCCTGAAAACTTCCAACACCAAGATTCAACTGGTTTACCACAGTTTTTCAGATACACACTGTCATATATTGAGCCCAGCACATCTGAGTCGGACTAACCAAGATGTTACAGTAGGAAATTACTTAACTGTCTGAGAATAAAACATGTTTTTTCATTATGTATTATACATTATGATAATAAACTGTAATGCTGGAGTAATTAATTAATTAATTAATTACAATAATAATCTGGTATATAAAAGACATAAACCTGCTGATATCCTTTTGGAGTCTCCCGCAGGCTTTCATAAGTTCAGTATCAGGTAAAATCTTCAGAGACCAATTTAGAGAAAAAATGAGGTATCAAATTGTAAAGAACCCTTTCACCATGGATACCATATAGTTACTGGAGCACCGCATGCCCTGAATAGCAGCAGTAACAGCATGGAAAAGAGCTGTCCCCACAGAGCCTCTGGGAACCTCTAGGGTCTGTAGCAGGAACGGTTGAGGATTGCAAGCTGGGTGCTCTACTCTGCAAAGGGTTTATCAGGCTACTTTCACTTTGTCTGTTAAGGGCTTACATACCCCTAGTACAAGGTGATTTGTGATTGTCAAAGCATAAGATCTCTCACCAGACTGTCCAAAGGTTAAACTACATATCCTTATACTAGAATTAAGAAATCTTTATTTATGTCTTATGCTTATTACACTTGGTGCAGCATAAAATCATTTTTAGAATGTGTTGTGACTGTACAATACACAGCTCCCTCAAATGATGATTCCCTTTTTAGTCATTATATTTTGTTTGCAGTTCTCAGTTATAATTTTATGTAAAGTCTCTACTCTCTTTTTATTACATCTCAATCCTCAGCCTGGGGATTGTATACACTTTATTAGGTAATATGATTTTGAAGACAATCTTTACCTACTCTAATAAAATTACTGTAACATTACTTATCCCTGCTGTATAAAAAAAAAAAAAAGAGGAGAAAGGAATTGAGAAAACTGTGCCACACCATCTTTTTATTTCTTCTTTCTTATTCAAATACTTACATAGAATAATACATCTTTAAAAAAACCCACAAACCCAAAACCTTGAACAAAACCCAAGTGAATCATAACAAAACACTGTCTTGTACATATATATTATATCCCTAGAGTCAGCTCTCCCCACTAAAAAAAAAAAAGAAAAATCAGCACATTATCATATGTAGCAACCTGCGTTGACCTGCACTACATAATCAAAGGAATGGACCAAGACAATAATCTTTAATTCGTCATTCCAGGTGGCCATAAAAATGCAGGATTGCATTTCTCAAGGTCAGAGAAATAGACAAGTGGAGTCTATTAGACGAATAATGTCTTTCTAGAAGTTGTTTTTTAATGAGTAAGGGGAGGAAAAAAAGGCTTATTTTGTATCTTCCCTGTTCAAAAAAGATAAATTTAAGAACAAATTTTAGTGAGTGATGTGACCTTCAATTCTTAATCTCAGATATACTCTGCATTTTTCTCATTAAACTGACAGGATATTGAAAAAAAAAAAGCTTGGTATTTGCTTTCATTCCTGAAAGAGCAAAAGGGAAATAGAGTCAAATTACCCTGGTAATTACCCTGCAGTTCAGCAGAATGTGACTTCTTCCAACATCTTGCCTACCTCATAAGCCTTTGTGCTATCTCTGGAAAGACCTTTGTGTTTCATCCTGCTCCAGACTTTCCCTCATCATATGATCACTTCATCAGGGTCGTGTGGTGGGTTGACCCTGGCTGGACACCAGGTGCCCACCAAAGCCACTCTTTCACTTCCCCTCCTCAGCTGGACAGAAGAGAGGAAATACAACAAAAGGCTTGTGGGTTGAGATAAGGATAGGGAGATCACTCAGCAATTACCATCACAGGCAAAACAGGCTTAACTTGGGGAAATTAGTTTAATCCATTACCAATCAAAATCAGAGTAGGATAATGAGAAAACAAAAACTAAATCTTAAAACACCTTCTCCCCATTCCTCCCTTCTTCCTGGGCTTAACTTCACTCTCAAGTTCTCTACCTGCCTCCTCACAGTAATGCAGGGGGACAAGGAATGGGGACTGTCATCAGTTCATTACATATTGTTTCTGCTGCTTCTTCCTCCTCAGAGGGAGTACTCCTCACATTATTACCCTGCTCCAGTATGGGGTCCCTCCCACAGGAGACAATTCTTCACAAACTTCTCCAACATGAATCCTTCCAAGGGGCTACAGTTCTTCACAAAATGCTCCAGTGTGTGTCTTTTTCATGGAGTGTGGTCCTTCAGGAATAGATTGCTCCAGCATGAATTCCCCAGGGGGTCACAAATCCTACCAGCAAACCTGCTCCAGCGAGAGCTCCTCCCTCCACAGGTCCTACCAGAAGCCTGCTCTGGTGCAAGCTTCCCATGGGGCCACAGTCTCCTTTGAGTGGATCCACCTGCTCCAATATGGGGTCCTCCATGGGTTGCAGGTGGATCTCAGCTCCTCCATGGGCCTCCATGGGCTGGAGGGAGACAGCCTGCCTCACCATGGTCTGCACCACAGGCTGCAGGGGAATCTCTGCTCCAGCACCTCCTCCCCCTCCTTCTTCATCAACCTTGGTGCACTGTTCTTGCTCTCACATATTCTCACTTCTATCTCCAGCTGCAATTTTCTCTTGCACAGTTTGGGTTTTTTTTTAGTCCTTATTAAATATGTTATCCCAGAGGTTCTGCCACCGTCACTGATGGGCTCGGCCTTGGCCAGCAGCAGGTCTGTCTTTGAGCCAGTTGGCATTGGCTTCTTCAGACATACGGAAGCTTCCTTTTTATTATTATTATATCTCAGAACATTAATTAGCTGCTGAGCTCCAAGTAATGATGACATTAAAAGTTTAGATAAGAGCTAAAATTAATTTAATAATTGCACTACTGTGTTCAAAAATATAAATAACCATGTGCTATGCTATTAATAAGAGAATTAGTTTGACTTATTTTAAATCCAGTGCTCTCTTCTGATACCAACAGTGTGCTTGTGAACAAGAATCAGTAAATTTGAGAATCCTGAAGTCTCCACAGAAGGACCTGTGGCACTCAGTTTAGATCTTCTCTAAGTATCATGTCTTTTAAGTACCTCTGTATTACAGTGAACCTTTAACACACATCTAGCAATATAGAGATTTTTTTCAAGACTAAAAATTGTGCTTAATCACTGTGAAGAAAAGTTTTGGAAGAGTATGTGTAACATCTGGTGGTTTACCACAAAGGTACAATACTGACAGCTTTTAGAGTACTTTCTTTCATCTTGTCTCATAGGTATGAATCCGCAGCACCCTGTGCAACACATAGATCCTTAGGTGCTTGCACTCTTGTTTAATTTCACCCAATTTGAGTATCACCCACATTTCAGTATTCATTCCCAGCGTATTGAAGATTCAGCACTGCAAGCTATAGAAGAAATGTCAATAGGCACAATCAGTAGGAAGAGAGTTCATTTTAGCGTTGTAGCTGAAACCACTCAATTAAATTTTTCTTCTCTCAATTAATTTATTTTAGAAATCTATTTGAATTTGAATAAATGTTCTAGTACTTAAAACACTTAATGTTTTGAAGACACTAGTGGAATGTTAATGCATTCTCACAGCAACTGTTGTGGTAGTCTCCATGACAAAATGTTTCCTAACACAGACAAAGAAGCAAGTGTATGAAATGGGATTTTCAAATGTACTGAGTTGATCTAGGAACATAGGTCCTGTCAAACATCGGTAGCAGCTGTGTTTCTTAGTCATTTAGCACTATTTGGAGATTCCCTAATGACTCCCTGTAGATCTGGTTTAAAATTATACTACCTAGATGTTGTAATTCTTTTCACTAGATCTGTTTTTTTGCCTACTGGAAGGGTAAATGCCATGGTGCAGTTGTTTGCAGGGTTGAAGCAAAAGCTTTGAAACTTGTGGTGTTCTCACTCCATTTCATTTAGTTGTGTGTCTGTAGAAGGTCAAGCTTAACCTGTAGATGGTGTAAGGCTAAGGCCAGAAAATCTCCCTGGGGGCAAATCTGGCTAGTAGTTAGCATTTTATTTAGTTTCAAGCTCTCTGGTCGTAAGTATAAGAGTTTTTTGAAGCTCCCAGTAGCTTTGGTTTGTTGCAGAAACACTATAGATACCTTTGTTTTAGTTATTGCATGGTGCTTTATATTTTGTATCCTTTTTTTTTTTCTTTCAGATTTTGTCTTCCATTGGGAGATTTCTCTTTCAATTGTGTTTTCACTTGAAAGCCCTCAGTGGAAATAAGTTACTGTCCATAAAATGGTATCTACAAAACCCTTCCATTGTTCACAATTCTGTAAAACTTGCACCAGTTAAGTGGGTTATTATATCTTATTCTTGTTAACTCACTTTCTCAGAATTCGTACAGAAATTCATCTGGTCCTTGAAGAGCTAGACAAAAGGATTCATACTGCTTATACATAAGGTTTAATGCTCTTTAGATTTAACTGAAAAAGCATGAATCTGTACTTCATTTCAAGCATACTAATGGGAACTAAACTAGCTTACTTCTTCACTCTTGGTCTTGAGTATTTGGTCACTGCTTAATCTATGTGCTTTAGCCCTTAGAGGGATTATGCTGCCCTTTCTAGATGATATAGAGGATGGTGCTTGCAATCTCCAGGAAGATTCACTTCCAGGCTTCATCTCCTAAAGAGACAGATCACTATGATTAATCCTCTTTGTACCTAAGGGGTCTGTAAAGTTTCAAAACATTTTTAATAAATTTCTGCTGTTTGTATACCTTATAATTGATCCTCGACACAAACAACATCATAAAGATGTAGTCCGATGTTGCAAATAAAGTATGTCATGTCTTCTTTCATACCAGCTGAATAACTTACACCAGGATACAATTGTTAATTCTGCTTGATAGTTTTAAGATTCTTGGGGAAAACAAATAGAAAAGAGATAGATACACTCAACATAATAAACAAACAAAAATTTCTGATATTCACCTCTGTAGCTTGTTCTATTTAATGACATTGAAATAACTTCTAACAAGTGTAATGTAATTTTTGTCCTTAAAACCAGACAATATTAAGCTGCAGAAAAGGACAAATGATAGAGTTGCATTATTAAAATGTAAGATGGGAGTTAGTACGAAGATATTTCTATTAATTATAATTGCATATATTCTTTAATGTTTTAAGGTTATTAGTTACTATTAATATAGTTGCTATTGGAACAAGCATACAAATAACAAATGATGGACCAAACACAGTAATATATGGTTGTAGCATTTATGTCCAATGGGCTCTAAGTTCAAAGCAGTATTGAATAACAGTATTATAGAACTACAACCATACTTGCTGCATTGAAAGCAGCCCTGTAGAGAAGTGCTTGGGATACTGGTAAATGAAAAATCTGATTAGATATGAGCTAGCAATGCATGCTTGCAGCCCAGAAAGCCAATTGCATTCTGGGCTATGTAAGAAGAAGCCTGGCCAGCCTGTCAAGGGAGATGATTGTCCCCTTCTAACTCCTCTCTTGAGAGACCCCAGTTGGAGTACTGAATCCAGCTCTGGAGTCCCCAGTACAAGGTCCTTTCCAACCTAAACCGTTCTATGATTATATGATTATATGAGATTTTAAAAGTTGTTATTATTATTATTGCTATCACAATAAATTTTGAAAAATATTCCACATAAAGTTTGCCTGAGGTGTAGTTGCTAATGAAATTATTCAGCAGATAAGTTTCATACCAACACATTGCAGAAAATAATTTATTGAAATTATTTTCAATATAAAACCAGTCATCTCTATATTAACATCCAAAATAAATTTTCAGCAGCAGAAAGTATGTCAGCTTAGAGAAGAACATTTTTTTTCTTTTTCCCCCTCCACAAGGAAACCGGTGTCCTGGTTACCCGGGACATAGAGAAGGCTGAGGTACTCAATGACTTTTTTGCCTCAGTTTTCATCGATAAGGGCTCTTGTCTTGCCACCCAAGCTGTGGAAGGCACAGGCAGGGACTAGGAGGATGAAGAACCGCCCACTGTACTTGAAGAGCAGGTTTGGGAACATCTGAGGAACTTGAAGGTGCACAAGTCCATGGGACCTCATGAGATCCATCCGCAGGTCCTCAGGAGACTGGCAGATGAAGTTGCCAAGCCACTGGCCATTGTATTTGAGAAGTCGTGGCGGTCTGGTGAGGTCCCCGATGACTGGAAGAGAGGGAACATAACCCCAGTTTTTAAAAAGGGGAACAAGGAGGACCCGGGCAACTACAGGCCAGTCAGCCTCACCTCTGTGCCTGGCAAGGTCATGAAGCAGATTCTCCTGGAAACCATGCTAAGGCACATGGAAAGCAAGGAAGTGGTTGGTGACAGCCAACATGGCTTCACCAAGGGCAGATTGTGCCTGACCAATTTGGTGGCCTTCTATGACGGGGTGACGGCATCGGTGGACAAGGGACGAGCAACAGATATCATCTACCTGGATTGGTGCAAAGCTTTTGGCACTGTCCCGCACGACATCCTTCTCTCTAAACTAGAGAGACATGGTTTTGATGGATGGACCACTCAGTGGATAAGGAGTTGGCTGGATGGCTGCAATCAGAGAGTGGTGATCAACGGCTCAATGTCCAAGTGGACACGAGTGGCGTCCCTCAGGGGTCCGTGCTGGGCCCGGCCCTGTTCAACATCTTTGTCGGCGACATGGACAGTGGGATAGAGTGCACCCTCAGCAAGTTTGCCGATGACACCAAGCTGCGTGGTGCCGTCAACATGCTGGAAGGGAGGGATGCCATGCAGAGAGACCTTGACAAGCTAGAGAGGTGGGCCCATGCCAACCTCATGAAGTTCAACCAGGCCCAAGTGCAAGGTCCTGCACCTGTGTCATGGCAATCCCAGGCACAAATACAGGGTGGGCGGGGAATGGATTGAGAGCAGCCCTGAGGAGAAGGACTTGGGAGTGCTGGTGGACAAGAAGCTCAACATGAGCAGGCAATGTGCCCTTGCAGCCCAGAAGGCCAACCACATCCTGAGCTGCATCAAGAGGAGTGTGGCCAGCAGGTCAAGGGAGGTGATTCTCCCCCTCTACTCTGCCCCAGTGAGACCCCACCTGGAATACTGTGTCCAGTTCTGGAGCCCTCAGCATAAGAAGGACATGGACCAGTTGGAGAAGGTCCAGAGGAGGGCCATGAAGATGATAAGAGAGATGGAACGCCTTTCCTATGAGGACAGGCTGAGAGAGTTGGGGCTGTTCAGCCTGGAGAAGAGGAGGCTCCGGGGAGACCTTATAGCTGCCTTCCAGTACCTCAAGGGGGCCTACAAGAAAGATGGGGAAAGGCTGTTCAGTAGGGCCTGCTGCAATAGCACGAGGGATAATGGTTTTAAAATAGATGGGGGTAGATTTATATTATATATTAGGAAAAAATTTTTTACAATGAGAGTGGTGGAACACTGGAACAGGTTGCCCAGAGAGGTGGTGTAAGCCCCATCCCTGGAAATGTTCAAGGCCAGGCTGGATGAGGCTCTGAGCAACCTGATCTAGTTGGGGATGTCCCTGGTCCTTGCGGGGGGTTTGGACTAGATGACCTTTGAAGGTCCCTTCCAACTCTAACCATTCTATGATTCTATGATTCTTTTGCTGACTTATAAAGATCTCTCCTTCACTCCATTTTCCCATTTATTTTCCTTCCTTTCTTCCTTCCTTCCTTCCTTCTTTCCTTGTGTTAGTATAGAGTTTGAGTGTGAGAGATACCCCTAATCTAAGAAGCTGGAATATAGTGTCAAGTTTAACTGTTAAAGTATAATCCACACTGTGCCTGAAGAAGTGGAAAGGTAGAACATGAAATACAGTATGCATTAATAACAAAAGACAATTGCTGTAAACTCAATAGAAATGCAGAAAGATAATCAAACTGACATTTTGAAATATAATTTAACAAATTAATAAGGTTAATGACCCACTATATCTTTAATTGTTTGTATCTTGGCCCCAAAATTACAATTCCAAATAACATCTGTGCTTTGAAATATTTTTTTTTTGCTAGAGATCTTGTATGCCAAGTTCCAATCCATTGTAAATTAGATTCTTAAGCCATGACATTTCTTAGGAAAACACTTTCACTAAATATCAGCAGTAAGAACTCATACTATTGAAATTACACCAAACTCTTGCAGACAACTGCTGGCCCATTAATCAGCAAAATGTACTGTGATATCTTCTTTCTAAACTGTAAGCAAAATCCACATGTACACCTGAAGGAACAGAGAAATAATACATTTATTTAAACTTCCTTTAGTGATTTCCTTAAAGATATGTAGCAAGAAAAGAATATCAAGTATTCTTTATGTCTGTCTGTGTGTCTGTCTGAAACAGACTTCTGAAAATTACTGAAACCTAAGTTTCACTGCAGATATGTATCCATATATATGTAATCTTTAAAAATAAAGATTTTTACTCTTGAAAATCTCCTGACTCTAATTAAAGTATGTCAAGATGTGAAAACAATATAGCGTACTAATGCTAGGCAGTCAGAGCAATTAATACTGTAACTAATACTATAATTAACACTATACTGTACCATACCATGCTATGCTATGCTATACTATACTATATTATCAAGCTTGAACAATTTGATGATTAACTATAGGCTCAAATGCTTTCCTATACCATAGCAAGCATCAGGCAATAATGAGACTTCTAAAGTTCTTGTGATGCATTTGAGCTTAGGGGCTGTTCTTCCTGGCATGTATTAGTAATGCTTTCGTGAAGCCTTGAAGTCAGTGTACTGGAGTGAATGGTTTAAGTTTTCAGTTAAGGTTCTGCAACTTCTCTGCCTGATGAACTCAAAGAAATCACTCTACCTCTCTCACACTTAAAAGACCTTATCTGTAAAAGAGGTCTAAGGATATCTGCTTCTTTTGTTTAGCACTTTGGGAACAAATTCTTCTTTATAATTTTTTAAAACTGCTCTCACTAACTCATTTCAAACTACTGATGCCAAAAGAATGAAGGAAAGCAGGCCTGGGAGAAAGCTACACCGTTTTACATTTATGAAGTGTACTTTATGTATCATTTTCAGGTTGCCGGTTTTGAACAGATTCCCAGCAGCTACCTACACTGCTGAGGAAAGTGAAAGCTGTGTTGTTAATGAATTTTGGTAAATGTGATGCCAAAATACTAGTTCAGCAAACTTTATGAGTTCAGTACTTTCGCATAAATTCTGTGGGTCATGTTATGAAAGATGTCAAACACAGACAATTTCTCTATTCAATCTTTTAGTCTTATATATATGAATTTTGATTTGCACCTAGTATTTGAATAAATATTACACCAAACAAGTAAGCAGTATAATCTCATTTATTATGCTTTTTTTTTTGTTTTTTTTTTTGTTAATTCTCTGCTTAGGTAAGTGACACAACTTCATTAGGTTTGTATATGCTTTCAGACTTTTTCAAATTCTGGACGAATTACGTTAACTTAAAACATTTTTATCATACACATATATTTTATATCATGCTTACTCCAGATTAAGAATGTGTATGATCTGTTCCTATATTCCCACAGTTTAGTGGTCTTTTAAGACTTATAAAAGTAACAATGCTGCACCTGATGCTTGATTTCTTAGTAAAGTCTATGTTAATAATCAAGAAAGAAATATTTCATTTTGCAGCCGACTCTTTAATCTAATTTCCTTTTGAAGGAATTAAGTATCATTGAGTTTTGAGAGGAAACACAAAATTAGGACAAAGATATAGAAATAACACATTCTATTACCTTTATTTAATTTGTCGTATTTTGGAATCACAACACAGTTGTGGAAAACTGCTGTTAAAACTACTGGGTTTATCAACTTGTACATGCCTACTGTGCTTCTGTTCTGCAGAGATGCAAATAATATTGTTCAAACTAAAAGAAAATAAGTCCAAAGATTTTTCATCTCATGGTTATTAACTTCATTTTGAACTATTCAGTAGTCCTCATTTCGTTTACTTTCCCATCATTAGTACTGTCTCTAGCCCGGCATACTAATGCAAGCATCACTAAGTAGAGTCCATTAGCTTGGTTATCTTCTTTAATGGCATTTTGTTCATTGAAAAATTGTTCCTTGAATTGAATCAGAATTTAATTGAATGAGAAATCAGTGGAATGTTAGGTAATTTGATTTCTGAAAGGTTAGGCTTGAGAGTAAGGTGTGCCTTTTCTGGATTAAGAGCAGCTACCAGAGTAATTAATTTACTTTCAGTCTTAAAACCAAAACCCTGCCTGTAACCTAATTTTGACATCACACAATTAATTATTACATTTGAAAAAAAACTTATTTGGATCTACTTCTTTTCTTACCTTCTGGAAAGTTCTTTAGAGAAAACTTGTTACTCTTTTGTACAGAAGTCATGGAAATCAGTAGAGTCATATGATAACTGAACTTAACCTTTTTACAATGAGGGTGGTGGAACACTGGAACAGGTTGCCCAGAGAGGTGGTAGATGGAAACATTCAAGGTCAGGTTCGACAGGGCTCTCAGCAACCTGATTTGGTTGGAGATGTCCCTGCTCCTTGAAGGGAAGTTGGAATAGATGACTTTTAAAGGTCCCTTTCAGCCTGAGTTATTCTATGATTCTATGACTTTCTGCTTCCACTAGGTTGCAGGTAAAGGAAGGGAGTTTTAAAAATTATTATATAAATATGAAGCCGTATTTTTTTTTCAGAATGACACAATTTAATGTCTCAATCCAAAATTACTTTTTATTTTTGAGTTTTGTATCTCAGCTCATCAAGTAAGCTGTGGCAAAATTAAATATAATGCACAACTTGTGAAAAGCCTAAGTGCTTTATTATCATTTTTATCCATTGACATTTACTATCTTCTTTTCTCTTTCTCTTCATAAAAGAATGAATTGCTTCTGAATAGAAAGATGCTCAAGACACGTTACTTTCATAATATGTAACTCTTAGAAAGGTCAAGAGAAGAAAGGTTCTGAATCAATCTCATGTTCAATATTCATTACAAGGACTGAGTTTACATTTGTCCCATTTAGGAGTACTAAAGCATAAAAAGGTAGCTAGAAGGAGCATAAGGAACATATTTAAATCCCCCAGTAAATACGAAACCGGTCATGAATTACACCTTATGAATGAATTAATGGTAAAGAACCTTGAAACAGATTACAGTTTTCCATAGCCCTTTCAGAAGAACTGTATTTTTTAAGCTGTTAATGAAAGACTTTCTATAACATAGTATGGAATACTATAATCTTATTTTTATTGAATGTACCATCTGATATAAATATTTACTTAAAATGCTAGTACACTGAAACAGGCTATTTCTTCTTTATCCTCCAGAAACATTACGTGACATTTTAATTAGGTAGATATCCAGATGTACGTGAGAAAAAAATTGATATTTGATTTTGCTAAAATTAATTTAAAACCATGTAATTACCCTCCACTTCAAGTAAGAATGGGCTATTAATTTGGATAAGAAGACATTTACATAATAGAATTCCTTCCCAAGAAAATAAAACACCATGAAAATACTCAAGTGAGCTATATATAGTACATAGATATTAATATAAAACTGTAATTAAATTGAAATTCTCATAAATCTGTTACATAATACAAGCATTATTGTTATAGTATAAATAATTAAACCAATTAACAAAAGTAGTTGGGCAATCAAGAATATATGAACTTATATACCTTACAACAAAGGCTCAAGGCATTCAAAGGAGAGAGAGGCACTTGTCTAAATTAGATGGACTAGATCATCTCTGTTGGTATGGATTTTCCTGCTCTTCACTTACTGGATAGGAATTACAAATGCTTGAGTTAGGAAGACAGAGCTGATAAGTCATGCTAATCAAATGAAATTTAGATGAAACAAATAACCAGATTATGCACCCTAGCTCTCATCAGGAGGTGTGAGATCTGTTTTCTAGGTTAAGACCTACAAGACAAAATCAGAAAACATTTCCACTTGAGCACATACATTCCTATAAGCTGAGCCCCCCTCAAAACCAAACAAAATATGAAACCAAAACCCAAAACTCAAAACCAATCACACATGGGAAAAAAAAAATCACCTGTAGGTGATGCAGACAAAGGTCAGTTGCAGCCCTGTTATCTTAATTCAAATAGTTTCACCTAACATTTTTGGACACAATGAGATTCCTTAGGATAGTTATGGCAACACTACTAACAAAAAGTCGTTTATCTCCAAAAGATGCATCATTTGCTGTACCAAAATATACAATTTCACATAAGCCTTAGTGGTTTATTGTGCCATAAAAGAAATGCCTGTAAGAGTCAGAAAACTTACTGTCAAGAGATATTAATATTTTTTCTCCATATATTTTATTACATTAAATTTAATTTTTATTCCTTGACATTTCAGGAGTGGTAAAGCTTGGAATTTGTTAACTGAAGTGTAAAGTGTGAATCGATTTTTCTGTCTTCCTTTGAAGCCGAATTTCACAGTAGTGCTGTGTAAATGCTGTCTCAATAGAGAGGGTTCTTCACAAGGGTGAATCTTTCATTTCAAAGGCTCGTGTAAGAAAGGCTATAATAAACAACACTGCAAGCTTGTAAAATTGTGCAGTATAACAGTTTTGTTGCATTCAGCAACTTCTTCAGCACTTTGTATGAGACACAGAAGAAATGGAACATTAATTTTTGAAAATTAGCTGATACTGAGTAATGCATGAAAATTCAGTCAAAATATAGGAAGTTTATAACATACTTATATCTAATCTTTAAGGAACTCAATGACTAAAAATATAACTTAGGAAACTTCATCACATTATTTCTGTTATGAGGTAATTTTGCAAGCTGATGTCAGAAAGCAGTTTTCAGTCTCTTGTTCTCCAAAAGCTCAGTTCCAAACATATCTAGAACTGTATATGAAATTATTTGTTTGCTTGGCTTGTTTTGAATTGACTATGACGTTGCACAGAGTAAAAGATTTGTAACAGAGAGTCCTGCCCTCACTAGGTCCTCCTGTGTGAAATTATGCTATCTTCAGTCATTCCACCAAACTAATTTCAGGTTGCACCTGAGAAATTGCAGGTGAGACAACTGCCAGTGATTCAGTTTTGGATTCTTTCAACGTCCAGATATCCTGATGTGAATTAAAATCGACATGAGAAAACAGGCAAAATCATTTAGGAATTCCCTAGTTAACTTTCCTCTCTCTTTCATGAAGAACTCTAAAATATCCTTTAGTTCCAGGAGAATTTATGGCATTTAAAGAAACCAAACATTGGGAAGGCACTTTCATATTTCAAGTAAATCTCCAAAACAATATTTACTGACATAAGAAGTGGCAATCCACTTCCCAGCTTCCTAAGCATTGTCAAATTGTTTGCATTACTGCAGCAGAAGGTATGCCTACAGAATCACTTCTGATAAATCCCTTTGTCACATATGAAGAATCTCAAAGCTGAATATGGATGAATGCAAACATTTCATTCTTATTCAAGATGCTCATGCAAAACTGCATTGGAGAGGAAGCACTTCTCTTCAGATCATCTTTGAAGTATTTCTCTTTGGGATTCTTAGTTCACAGGACAGATAAAAATTTACTTCAAATACAATGAGAAGGAAGTGGAACAATGCCGTGTAGTAATATTGATTTGTTCAACATACACCAATGAATTGCATGCAAAAAAAATTGCCATCCAGCTGACATGTCAGTGCAAGGGAAGGGAGAGCTATTAACACGAAATGTTTACCATTTTTGTCCATACACATGGTTTTCATTATCAGAGCTGTCCAACACACATTGTATAAGGTATTTGGGTACCAGAAGCTCAAGTCTCTGAGGTGATATCTAAGTTTTGGTCAGTTTTATTGAACTGTTAATGGACTTATCTTGGTCAATTTGTGTGGTTAGTAATTATCAAAATCAAATTCCCCACTCATTTGCTCTCAGGTGAGCGACTGTAACTGAAACAGCAAGTATTGGAGATTTTTGCCTATATTCACTTGCTAAAATAATAGTTGTAAAGCCTGAGAAGTAATCCTATTGAACTCATCAAACTTGCTTTAATGAAAATAGGAATAGATAAGCCAACAGTTTGTCATTTTCATAGTACAACATTTTTTTTTTATATATAATTCCAATTCCTTGAAAATTAATTAAATCCAGTAGTCAAAGTATGGATCAGATTGCATGTGAAAAATTATAGTATAGACGTAAGTCTGTAGTCAGTTGTATGTAGCACTTAGTATGAAATATTTTATTACTAAACCATTAGTCAGAATCCACTAAGCTCATGACACGTGCATCACAGAACACTGTTGGAGAAATTTGACTGGCAATAAATGTAAAATTATGACAAGACTTTTCATGTATTTGAAAACAATTCTCATCATTGTTGAATAAATAGTGTCTCTCTCCCAGTGGGTAATAATACATATTTACTTTCATTTTATGAATAGTTAATTATGTATCTGAGAGAACAGGGAATACTCATGAAAAAAAAAAAAACAACAAAACCACCCCAAATCACAAGTATGCTTCCTAAATAAAATTTATTTCTATTACTCATTTTGGCATTACATCTACCAAATATCCTGTTTTATTTAGCTGAATGTCAAGGTACACATCTTCTCCACTAAAAAATAAAGAAAAATGCAGAAAAAATATGTTCTGCAAAACAAAAAATTATAAATATGACTTTTAAATCCTATACTTTATTCTTTAGTGGACTGTCTCTGAACTATATACTACATCCTTTGTTCATTCATTCCTCAAGATGACTGGATTTTTGTAAGGAATCATCACCTATGTTAGCAGCTTTAAGATGAACTCCTTCCATGATATTGGTTTCTTACAAGCTTTAGAAGCTGATACAAATGTAAGGAAGAAGTTTATGTCTATTGTTTTATTCTTATTTGTTTGTCAGTATATATGTAAAGTTTGAGTCAGAGCTCCTCATACTCTGAAAAATTAACATGTTATATCTAAGGCCCATAACTGTTTTAATCCAGTTTCAGCAAGTTAAACTTCTGTCTGACACTTACTTGCTTTATATTGCGAGAAACAAGCAAATGCTCCATACTATTTGCTCTGCTTCTTCAAGAGTCCTGAACAGAATTCTTTTATACAATATCCTCAAACTAAACCTTATGCCAACTGGATCAGAAATACTTGGATGGGCTTTCAAACTCCTGACTGACAGCAGAATTTAAAGAGATACAGGAGTTCTGCTGTGGTGAAAATAGTATAGCATGGTGCTCTTCCCCCAAAATGAGCGATTTTCCACATTTCAGTTCTCCCCATTCCTGCTTCAACTGTGACTCAGATTATTGTATAAAACTTTCAAAGTAAATAAAAATCTTGTTGAGGGAAAAAAAAAAAAAAAGTTGTTACAGGGAGTTTCATAATTGTGGATGGATTAAGTCTCCTTGATTGAACAATAACTTATAAGTGGAAATAGTCTTTGTTTATTCATATAATTAATGGTAATCTAAATTGGCTTTGAGTTAGAAGGTACAAATTAATTAACAATTTGAACTTTCTTTGTTGGGATAGCTGAAAATTCAAATTTGTCCCTAGAAAGAATATGACATAGTCAGTTCTAAGAGACACTTGAAAATATTAGGAAAATCTAAGAAAAACAGTGAATCATGATTGACAAGTATAATGATATCTGGCCCTGTAATGACTGGAGTTGAAAAGTTATATCTTTAGAGCTTTTGCACTGAACTAGTTAGTAAATTTACTTAAATTTACTTGAACGTAAAAATGTTTTTCTCAGCCAGTTCTTAGATAACCTGCTTACAAACTTCTGGGCTAAACCAGACAGTCATTTAAACAAGTGTATGTAGTAACGTACTAATAGTTATATCTTTCAGTGCTCTTTTATATCCACTTTCTGTCTTATCTGAGAGTAATAACATTATTTTTTCTTTTCCATTTCCTGGCATCTTGTTCCTCTTTTCAAAGGAAGACATAAAAACGTATTTCCAAAAGTACTATGTTTCATGCATTTAATCATTTATGTGACATAAAATTGCAATTAGAGAATCATCTCTAATTAGCTACTGTGAAATCCTGTGAAATATAATAAGTATAAAAAACAAGTAAAATTTTTATTAGTAACAAAGGTATCATAGTGAAGACTGGACTTTTGATAAGAAGCTGTAAAAATGCAACTGTACATGTCTGGTAGCAAAGTTTCGAATTTCATATTGTAATGATTCAAAGGTGTCTTTGTTTCCTATCACATAAATGGCTACATTAAACTCAGGTAGATAATACATATATACTCATTTCATATCCGGCTAAGTCTTTGCCATAGTTTAGCCCTGCTCAGGATCAACGTACACAGTCTCTCGCTTACTCCCCCCGCTCTCCAAGGGAACAAGGAGAGATAACAACAAAAAGACTAGAGGTTTTAGATAAGGACAGGGAGAGATCCTTAAAGTTACCATTACGGGCCAAATAGACTTAACCTGGGGAAAACTATTTATTTATTATTAAAACCAAAGCAGGATAATGTGGAAGAGAACAAGACAACTTCCCCCCACACCTCCCTTTTCCCAGGCTTAACTTAATTTAAATTATCTCTACCTCCTTCCCCACCCTGAGTGGCACAGTAGGGAATCAAGAATAGAGGTTATGATCAGTTCATCACTTGTTGCTTTATGCCGCTTCTTCCTCCTTGAGGGAAGAACTCCTTGCATACCTCTCCTGCTCCAGCGTGGGGTCTCTCTCACAGGCTGCAGGACTTCATGAACTGCTCCAGTGTGGGGTGCTTTTCTACAGACTGCTGTCCCTCAGGAACAGGCTGCCTCAGTGCGGGCCCTCCAGGGACCACAGCCTCCTTCAGGCTTCCACCTGCTCCAGCGTGGAGTCCTCTATGGGTTGCAGGTGGATCTCTGCTCCTCCATGGGCTGCAGGGAGACAGCCTGCCTCACGATGGTCTTCACCACAGGCTTCAGGTGAATCTTTGCCAGGAGCAACTTTACTTCTCTCCCTCCTTATTCACTGACCTTGGCATCTGCAGCCATTCCTCTCACAAGAAATTCTTCACAATCAGCTCAGGCAGACAACTCTCAGGTTCTCTTCACATGTTCTCTCTTCACTCTTGAGGTTGGGCTGGGCTGAATTGGTCCCAGACGGCTGCCTGGTGGAAGGCCAGAGGGAGAGGGCCACAAGGCCCACAAGGCTTGCGCCTCCCCCGCACTGCCTCCACTTTAGCTTCTTCACATCTTCTTCTCTTTTTTTTTTTTATTTTTCCTCTTCTTAAATACACTATCACAGAGGTGTTGTCAGGGAATATTCCATCACCAATTGGCTCAGCCCTAGCCAGCAGTGGGTCCACCCTAGACCTGGTCGAGTCCACTGGACAAAAAGGAATCTTCTAGCAGCTTCTGCAAGAAGCTGCTACTAATGCTGCCCCCTACTAAACAAAACCAACGCAGTCTTCCTGAAGAGCACTGCAAAGAAAATATATAGAGAGAAATACATTTTTAAACATTCCACATTTTATCTATTTTGATATCCTGGTTTCGGCTAAACCACCATATTTGGCTGTTGTAAGAGAAAGGGAGAAGGGGAAGGGACTGAGTGTTAAATTTTTGTACCAAGTTTGATCCAAATAGTATATGAAACAGCTGAGAAATTAGAAGCTGAAAATGTGGTTTATAATGGAAATGCTAAATGGACCTTAGCTCGATCATCACAGTTCTAGTGAGTGCTGCTGCAACACGATATATTTCTGTAAGTTGAATTGCTATGTATGGCAGGCTCCTATAACCATAACAGAAGGTACACTAATGGACTAACTTCAACAGCTTGTTATGTAATGAATTACTAATCCATTATTTATAAAACTTAAAATTAAGTCACTTCTAAAAAAAGAACAGATAATCATTAATTTTCATCTAGTAATTTACCATTGCCTAGCTCAGGATGAAACTATAGACAAGATAAAAGACAGACTTATTCTCACCTTCCATCATTAAAACAACCTTTCATATGAGACCAAATGACTAAAATATAATAGTCCAGATTCCAATAGTGGAATAGTACTCATGGCACAAAAAGTCTACACGTTTCATTTTGGCAATATTTGTGGAACTATTCACCTAGCACTGAAACAACAGAGCCAATGCAGAAATTCTACACACAAAAGATAATATACTCCCATACACAGATACATGCTTATTTTTGTAGAAATATAATTAAATAAGGAAAAAATATTTAATACTTTTAAATTGTGTTGGAAAATGAGATTTAGTTAATGTAAAAATATTTAGGAAATTATATAAATAGTTCATTTAGAAAGTTAAAATCTATATTACCTTGTAGAGATAAATAATTGCTTTTTGTTGTAGTTCAGCCCCGATCGGGACCAGACTACACAGTCTCTCTCTCACTCCCCCCACCCTCCAAGAGAATAGGGAGAGATAATATAAGGAGAAACGGCTCGAGGTTTGAGATAAGGACAGGGAGAAAATCCTTAAAGTTACCGTCACGGGCAAAACAGACTTGACTTGGGGAAAACTATTCATTTATTACTAAAAACAGCAGGATAATGAGACAGAGAACAAGATAATCTCCCTCCATCCCACCCTCTTCCCAAGCTTAACATTATCTCTACTACCTCCCCCCTGCCACGAAAGGCACAGTGGGGAAGAGAGAATGGGGGTTGTGGTCAGTTCATCACATGTTGTTTCATGCCGCTGCTTCGTTGTCGGGGGAAGAACTCCTCACATTCCTCCCCTGCTCCGTTGTGGGGTCCCACCCCTACGCCACAGTCCTTCGTGGAACTGCTCCGGCGTGGGTCATCCCTTCTACGGAGTGCAGTCTCTCCAGAACGGCTGCCCCAGCAGGCCCTCCTCGGGCCACAGCCACCTTCAGGCATCCACCTCCCCTGGTACGGGGTCCTTCACAGGCTCCAAGTGGATCTCTGCTCCTCCGTGGACCTCCATGGGCTGCAGGGGGACAACCTGCTCCACCATGGTCGTCACCACAGGCTGCAGGGGAATCTTGGCCAGGAGCCGCATTACTCCTCCCCCTCCTTCTGAACTGACCTTGGCATCTGCAGCCGTTCCTCACAGCAGGCTGGTAGATGTCTCTCAGGATCTTTTTTTTACATCTTATTCACTTCTCATCTCTTCTCCACTTCTTGCAGCCGGGCCAGACCGAGTCGGGCCCAGTCGGCTGCCTGGCAAGAGGCCAGAGGGTGAGGCCTGCAAGGCCCATGAGGCCTGTGCCTCCCCCTCTGCACCTCTGCCCCCGCTCAGCTTCTTCACATCTTCTCTTCTCTTCTTTTTTTTTTTCTGTTTTCCCCTTCTTAAATACGTTATCACAGAGGTGTTATCACAGAACATTCTGCTACCAATTGGCTCGGCCTTGGCCAGCAGCAGGTTCGCCCTAGGCCTGTCCGAGTCCACTGAACAAAGGGGAGTGACTTCTAGCAGTTTTATGCAGAAGCTACCACCTTAGGCCCTCCTCACTAAACAGAACCACAACACTTTTCTTCTTGGTAGATAGATATACACCTATATATTTTTATATAAAATGATAGGTACAGATGTGCTCTACTGCCTTTCACTGTACATACATATCTGTGAGCTAGGCTGTGATTCTTTTCAGCACTGTTTAGAAGATATGGCATTGATAGATGAACAGAAAAATTGCCATTTTGAGTTGACCTCATTCTTCTAAAACAAGTCTACTTTAAGGACAGCTAGATGACTGTCCAAATTAATCACTGTCAGAATACAAGAAGCTTTGAGAAGTTTGACTTTAAGCTCCAAGATGCACATAAGTTACCTTTTTTTTTTAAGCTAAGGAATTAAAAAATAATATGTATTTTTTTTTAACTCTCAGAAAGCAGTGTATTATGTCTGTAAGACGTGGGTACTTATATCCTGAAGTTTTATTTCTCTTTCAGAGGGAATGTTTTTTATTTAAAGAAAATAGGAAAACAATGTTGAAATAGATAGAGAGTTGAATAAATAGACTTCATGAGCAAACATGAAAGAGTTCTTAATAGGAACAGAAAATATGGAATTTTCCTTGAATCTTGAAAACAAATCTTTTAATATGAAAGAGAGCCAAATTCTATGTCAATTATAAATTGCTATTTTCCATAGAGAGTATAATTTACAAATGAATTTGACATTTTTTAATTTAGACATAGAGAAGAGATTGGAGATTGAATCATCTACATCCCACATGAATTACTTTAGAAGGCAAATATGGCAACATTTTAATGTCTAACCTAATTAGTATTAAAATATTTTTAGCAAAATAAAATGACTAAATGAAGGAACTCCAGACTATTTTGACTATTTAGATCCTCAAAAGTGAGAAATATAGGTTTATATCTATACAGAGAGATGAAAAAGAAGTTTGAATCTGACTTTTTCAAGAAGTGGCCTAGCAGCTGAAGATAAGATGGACACAGCTGTAGGCACAGCTTTCCAAACTTCATGCATACTGTGGCCTAACTGTGATATGTGTTAACCAGTTTGTCATTCTTCAGTCATGAGAAACGTCCTCATGGGCCACTATTTCTAACCTCTTTCTCCATAGATCAGCCTCAGAACTTCACTTAAGCAATAGCCTCTCTGCCTTGCACAGATGTTAGCTTGTCGATCTTTCCCAGTCTTCCTTTTCATGTACATTCAAACACTTCCATAGTTCTGCTCATCCCTCAAGGCAGAAATGTAGACAGATAAAGACTAAGTACTTTCAAGTTTATAATGAATTTTGACATTTAAAGCTTGGATGTGGTACCTGGAAGTTTTCTTCTGACACTTGTTTCCTAGGATGGCATTGGACACCTGTGTTTCAGCTGCTGAATCTCACTGTGCTCCTCTGTGAAAATTTAGTCCTCAATTGGATATATAGTTTAAGAAAACATCTTCTTACTATTGTGCAACAAGAACGTGTAAGGTATTTTTATTTACATAATGCATTTTAAAACACGTTCTGCATTTTAATTGAATTTTTATTTTTTATTTAAACCATAGGTAGAATATTTACCTTCTCAGACGTAAGAAAAATCCTTTTCTTAAGGGAAAAGGGACTCAAAATAGGAATAAATTATTAGAATTGTTTATACAATTGTTTATAGCCCTCTCTCGGATAAAAAAAAAATGTATTTGCTGTATAGATGGTATGTATTTCGTATGTATTGTTTAATAGAGATGCTTTTGGCACGGTACAGAGATGTGTGGCAGAAATATTGAAATTGGTACATGTGAAAGACAAATGGAAATGTATGTGTGAAAATACAAGAAAAAAAAAAGTAGCACGAGGATGAAAAGAATGGCCTATATTCATCATGATGGACACCATTCCCAGTGCATTTCCTAAGATCTAATTCACAGAAGTAAAACTGAGGAACTTATTCTTTATTTAAGGTCCAGCAAGGCCTATGTTCTCATAAGACTGCAACATAAATGACCCATCAGCAGAAGACCCTGTGCTGACAACAAGAAGATGGCAACAACATTGCAGCCTGTTATCTATACCATTCCTTTCTCAGTTTCCAGGAACGAGTCAAAAGCAAGGATATTTCAAACAAGGTAAAACAGGCAACTTGGCTATGATATGTGGAAGATGAAGTAAGCAAGATTCTGAGGCAAAGGACCGCTCCATTCCAAATAATGACACTTTAGGGACATAAATAGCACATTTGTCATCACCTAAGAAGAATCCCAGACGCATGACGAGGACTCAATACTGGTGTCACTTGACATTTGTGATAACTTGACAGTTGATCCCGGTCACACTATGAAAACTTGAGTGTTGGTGCTTGTGAGTGTATGAATAAGAAAAAATGAGAGTGAAATATATGACAAAGAATATGAGTGTGTAAAATCAACTTTGAGATTTGTAAATACATACCACCTTCCCCATCCAACCTCTGTTAATGGGCTCTTTCAGGCTATGACTCATCTCATCCTGAACAGATGTCTACAAAAGGTCGGATGAAGTGTGCCCTGAAACAATATTTTTCTCATCTTTGATTATACGGAATGTCTGTGCTGACTACTTCAGATACAAATGTACCTAAAATTAGGCAACATGAATCCCACTGTGTCTTATTCAAGGTAAAGCACAGTGACTGCAGGAGAGCATGAAGTACAGTTTGGGCTCCCTTCATCTTTGCTTGTTTACTGAGATCCTGCCCTATGAGGCCTGTTCCAACATTGTCTCCTCTCAGATAAACAATTCACCTCTAATTAATTTTTTCCCATCAGTCCTAGAATTTGCTACCTCTGCACCTAAATTTGTTACTTCTGATACTGCTACCAAGTTCTTATGCTACCTCAACCTTAAATAATATTACTGACATGGTGTATTTGGTTTGCATGGCAAGGTTTTGGCAGCAGAGGGGCTTCTATGAGAAGGTGCTAGAAGCTTCCCCTGTGTCCAATAGAGCCAATGCCAGCCGACTCCAAGATGGACCTTTCACTGGCCAAGGCCAAGCCCACCAGTGATGGTGGTATTGTCTCTGGCATAACATATTTAACAAGGGGAAAAAAAAAAAAAAAGGAGCAGCTGAGAGAAAGGGGAGGCTTGGGCCTTGCCACCAGCCTCCCACATGGGCGACTGTCTGCGTCAAGCCTGGCACAAAGATGGGGAGAGAGGAGTGAGAACTTCTGAGTGGAATAACTATGTAGAGGTCAGTGAAGAAGGAGGGGGAGGAGGTGCTCCAGGTGCCGGAGCAGAGATTCTTCTGCAGCCTGTGGAGAAGTCTATGGTGGGGCAGGCTGTGCCCCTGAAGTCCATGGTGCAGAAGATATCCACCTCCAGCCTGTGGAGGACCCCATGCTGAAGCAGGTAGATCTCCCCGAAGGAGACTTTGGCCCTGTGGGAAGCTTGCACTGAACCAGGCTCCTGGCAGGACTTGTGGACCCGTGGAGAGAGTAGCCCACGCTAGAGCAGGTTTGCTGACAGGATTTGTGACCCCACTAGGGGCTCACACTGGAATAGTCTGTTCCTGAAGGACTGCACCCTGTGGAAGGGACCCATGCTGGAGTAGTTTGTGAAAAACTGCAGCCTATGGGAAGGACTCATGCTGGAGAAGTTTGTGGAGAGCTGTGTCCCATGGGAAGGACCCCACCCTGGAGCAGGGGAAGCGTGCAAGCAGTCCTTCCCTTGAGGAGGAAGGAGATGCAGATACAATGTGTGATGCACTGACAACCCTTATTCCCAGTCCCCCTATGCCACTCAAGGGGAGTAGGTAGCAAATTCAGGAGTAAAGTTAAGCCCAGGAAGAAGGGAGGAGTGAAGGGAGCTGTTGCTAAGATTTGGATTTATTTCTTATTATGCTACTCTTATTTGATAGGTAATAAAATTAAGTTCTTTTTCTCCAAGTCGTTGCCTGTGACAGTAAATGCTGAATGATCCCTGGCCCTATCTCAACACACAACCTTTTAACGATATTTTCTCTTCCCTATACCCTGAGGGAGGTGGGAGGGTGAGCAAGCAGACGCTTGGTACTTAGCTGCCATTTGAGGCTAAACCACGACTTGTGGTCACCAAGGCACTTAACTCCCCTTTGAACATTAGAAAAATCCAACCACCCTCATGGTACTATCTGTACCCATTTCTTCCTAGTGGTCTCGCATGGTTTAGTATGAGGTGGCCAGAAGCTTGGCTTAGAAGCAAATCTGGCTCCTCTTCAACTTTGAGTAAGGTGAACGAGTTTCACAGTTGCAAGCCTTTAGGTGAAGCAGGAGACCTCTTGATGCCAGAAGTCAGCAGCTTCCATTCTTCACTTTCCCCACGGATTGCATTACTGTTATACCAGGGATAGACAATGTCTGTACCTCCACTGCAGCTAGGGTCCAGGGCTCTTGAAGCTGTTGCATCTCTGAAAAGATCCTGCATATTTCTCTTTCACATTCTCTGATGATCTTGTGCAGCCTGCTCACTTCCTGCTGTAACACTTCCACTTAGTAACAGAGCTCTTCAAAGACAGTACACCTCCTGCAGGATGGAGGGCCATCCCTCTTGCCATTAAAGAGAGGTCTCAGGCACTTCCTACAGCCTGCAACTTGTGGGGCTGCATCCACCATCCAAAGCTTCATCTGCATCGAAGCTTCTGGCCTGGCAGGTACCCTTGTTCCAACACCTGCTGGTTATTTGTTATGTCCAGCACTTTTTCCCATTGTACTTAGTAGTTTCTCATGGTCTATTCAGTTAGCTAAACCTCAGGCCAGGGACAGGTCATCTGCCTACTCATCTTAGTAATATTAAGTTGAAAATATGCCAGAATGATTCATACAATTCTCAGTAAAATATTAATTAATGGTCTCAGCAATTTAAATTCATCTCCTATTTATTCCAGTAAAACTGTTCATTTGGTATTAATCTGAATACCACCTCATGGGCCCTGTTGTAGGGTTTTCTTTCATTGCAGTGTAATTTTAACTCAACTTTTAATTTACCTTCAATGACTTTCACATTATTTAAATTGCCAGCCTGTATACACACAATAAATAAAAGAAAATCTATTTAAAATCTGAAATTATCTGAGAAGTTGGTTCCTGAAAAATTGTATTCAAGGAAACTGGAGATTATGATAAAAATTAATTGTAGTCTTTAAACTATTGTAGTTAATTTAGTGAACTTTTGGTTAATCACAGACACTGGAACAGATAATTGGAATGCATAAATTTAATTTTTTTTTAACAGGAACTACTTTTCTTGGTCTTTTCATTGTAATTGCTGTTGCTATTAGCCAATAAACATGATAAATACCTAGACTATACTCTCAAGCAATGACATCATATATATATAATTATACATGCGTATATCATATTTATAAATCAATGAGAATATTTCATGCTGACTGTTCCTGATAACAGAATGCTGGAGACTGACATCTGAAGAAGGCAAATCATAAGAATAAAGGAATTTTATTCATGATTAAAAAACCATCATGACACAGTAAAAAATTAATGTATTTCTGAAGACACAATTATATTGCAGCAGTGAGACAAGTAACTAGCTAGCCTTAAATCTAATATTGTTACCAAATTCATCTTGGATACAGTAAATCAATTCAATATCCTGCTTCTATTATGTTACATTTTACTGTTGGTTGGTATATACTTTTTACAAAATCCTCTTCCAAAATCTTTGTTAACTTTGATTTAAGATTGCTAAACTATATGACTCACTGGCACAGATTACAAGTAGTGAAATAACAAGTTTATTGTTTATTTGTTGTTCCTTTTCACAATCACATCTATCTGTCCTTTGTCCTAAACCACTGAGATACTTTCACTTCTCTTCTAAAAAAATGTTCATCTGGAGTTTTTGGGTTTTGCTAAACAACGTGGTATCAGATTTTTTGTAATTATTAGGCCGTATTATTCTGAATAAATTAGAGAAACCTGGTTGGTGGGTACATCAGAGTTAGATTAACAGAGATGGCTCCAGGTGTGCCTTGGACTAAAAGCAGCAGAAAAGATGACAGGAGGAGTAGCGTGATTGTGGTATTTATCCAAACTCAATAAATCTTTCATGCAAAATTGGACTGCTTATCAAGTTTATCTGGATCATTTCTTTTTCCTCTGTGCTAACGCTTTGGTGCAAAGGGAATACCATACAATGTCTGCACATTTCCCTGAGCTGGGAATTACTGTTCCATGAACCATAAAGCTTTTAAAAGCATATTTCTGTCTCTTCCACTGTTCTCCAATGTAAACGTATCACGTGGGTAAGGATTTGGAGAAGAAACACAGGTTGAGAAATACCAGCTCCTGAAAATCACCAATGACATGCAAAAGTTTGGCAGTTTTAACATGCAATTAATATCTCTTGAATAAGCCCCTGTCGATCAAAAGATTACTATATCCTTCCTACAGCACATTATGGCATATTCTACAAATTGGATCAATTCATATCTATTAGTGCAGTGGGTTGGCCCTGACTAGATGCCAGGTGCCCACCAAATCTGCTCTACTACTTCCCTCCTCTGCTGGATAGGGGAGAGAAAACATAACAAAAGCCTCATGGGCCGAGATAAAGACAGGGAGAGGTGAAGGACAGGGATTATTGTCACAGGAAAAATAAGGTCGACTTTGGGAAATTAGTTTGATTTATTACCAATCAAAATCAGAGAAGGATAATGAGAAAATAAAACCAAATTTTAAAACAGCTTCCCCCCAGTCATCCTTTCTTCCTAGGCTTAACTTTACCACCCATTTTACTGTCCCACAGGAGATAGTTCTCCATGAACTTCGCCAGTGTGAATCTTTCTCACTGGCTGCACTTCTTCATCAACTACTCCAGTATGAGTCCCTTCCATGGGATGTAGTCCCTCAGGAACAGACTACTCCAGCATGGGTCCCTCACAGGTTCACAAGTCCTATCCAGAAGCCTGCTCCAGTGCGGGCTTCCCATGGGATCACAGCCTCATTTGGGGGCATCCATCTGCTCCAGTGTGGGACCCTCCATGGGCTGCACGTGGATATCTGCTCAATCATGGACGTTCATGGGCTGCAGAGGGACATCCTGCTTCACCATGGTCTTCTCCATGGGCTTCAGTGGAATCTCTGCTCCGGCACCCGGAGCACTTACTGCCCCTTCTTTTTCACTGACCTTACTGTCTGCAGATGTGTTTCTCTCACATATTCTCCCTCCCCTCTCCAACTGCTGCTGTGCAGGTTTATTTTCCACTTCTTAACTATGTTATCCCGGAGGCGCTACCACCATCACTGAAGGACTTGGTCTTGGCCAGTGGCAGGTCTGTCTTGGACCAAAACCTTGCCACACAAACAGTATGATTAGGTAAGTGATCTCTGACAATCCTACTTCAACACAAAGTCCCAATATGAGGTCCTGACATTTTAAATCTCCTGGATATAGCAGTGCCAATGCTGATAATGATTGGTGATTTCTCCAGATGTATTGTTTAACTATTATAATGGTTATAGGATAAGGGCAAGGATATCACCTAGCTAATTTCTTAGTTGTTACCATAGTCTTGAAAGCTCAACATCAGAGCACTGAAAACTTACTCATCAAATACGATTTTCTGTAATTCCATCTGTGAATTCACTTCAATGTTCTGAAAGGAAGACTTATTTTGATTGCTTTTCTTTAGAATCCTTTTGAGAAGGTGGACTTTTTTTTTTTAACAGTCCTTCAAGACTGAACAAGAAAGGTCTTACAGAAGTTGTACAATTGATTCTTTGGGAATTCAGCAATGTTTCCTTTTGTTGATCTCATACTGAGTTTCTGAGAGTGTTAATCAGAAGATGTAGACTCTTGGGACTGTTTAAAGATGGCAACTTCACAAAGCTTCCCTTTCAACCAACAAGTAGATCACTGTGTCAGCTTACAGATACTGAATCTTCTAATATCAAGATCACTCTAGGGCTAATACTAGCAGTGATCACAAAGGCTAAGCATTAGAGATTTTTCGTAGGACAATCCCTAAAGTTATTTTTGTCCTCCAGTCCAAAATACCCAGAATGTGCTAAACTTCTGTATGTGCTAGCCAGACTATCCTGAGGACAAGGATATATGCACAGAGAACTGGATGCTTTGTATTTTCTTTTCTTTCTGGGTTTAAGGGGAGCTGTTACATTTGTGTTTGGTTTGTACTGTGTGACTGAGGCCGTTGAGCTTTTCATACAATAAATATTTTTTAATGGAAACTAAAATCAGTAAATAAGTACCTATGATGGGGAAGTTCATTCCTCCTGCAAATAAAGTACAAAGAAGTTTAGCTTAAATCTGTAAAGTACTCTCAGTAGAATGATGTGTTCTGGTTTTGTTAGTAAGGGGGGGCCTAAGGTGGTAGCTTCTGTAGGAAACTGCTAGAAGTCGCTCCCCTTTGTTCAGTGGACTCGGCCGGGCCTAGGGCGGACCCGCTGCTGGCCAAGGCCGAGCCAATTGGTAGCAGAATGTCCCGTGATAACGCCTCTGCAATAACGTATTTAAGTAGGGGAAAACAGGAAAAATAGGAGGAGAAGACGTGAAGCAGCTGAGCGGGGGGCAGAGAGGGGGAGGCACGAGCCTCATGGGCCTTGCAGGCCTCACCCTCTGGCCTCCTGCCGGGCAGCCGACTGGGCCCAACTCGGCCCGGCCCGGCTGCCAGAAGTGGAGAGGAGATGGGAAGTGAATAAGATGTAAAAAGGATCCTGAGAGACGTCTGCCAGCCTGTTGTGAGGAACGGCTGCAGACGCCAAGGTCAGTGAAGAAGGAGGGGGAGGAGTAATATGGCTCCTGGCCAAGATTCCTCTGCAACTCGTGGTGAAGACCATGGTGGAGCGGGTTGTCCCCCTGCAGCCCATGGAGGTCCACGGAGGGGCAGAGATCCACCTGCAGCCCGTGGAGGACCCCACGCCAGAGCAGGTGGAGGCCTAAAGGAGGCTGTGGCCCGTGGAGGGCCCGCTGGGACAGCTGTTCTAGAGGGACTGCACCCCGTGGAAGAGATGACCCACGCCGGAGCAGTTTCACGAAGGACTGTGGCCCGTGGGAGGGACCTCACGCTAGAGCAGAGGAGGAATGCGAGGAGTTCTTCCCCCGACGATGATACAGCGGCGTAAAACAACGCATGATGAACTGACCGCGACCCCCATTCCCTTTTCCCCCCCCGTGCCGCTCGGGAGGGGAAGGTAGTAGAGATAATGTTAAGCCCGGGAAGAGGGAGGGGTGGGGGGAGGTTATCTTCTTCCCTGTCTCATTCTCCTGCTAATTTTAGAAATAAATGAATAGTTTTCCCCAAGTCGAGTCTGTTTTGCCCGTGACGGTAACTTTAAGGATTTCTCCCCGTCCTTATCTCAAACCTTGAGCCGTTTTTCTTATATCATCTCCCTCTATTCTCTCGGAGGGTGGGGGGAGCAAGAGAGAGACTGCGTAGTCTGGTCCCGATCGGGGCTGAACTACGACAACTAGTAAGGAAAACCATATTGCATCTGATCTGTTTTGCAGGTTTATATACCCTTGGACATTTTAGACAACATTAGAAGTAAATCCTGTCATGTTTAGTTTCATGAGTCTATAAAAAAGAAAACAGAAAATCAGAAGTCAACACAAACAGAACATCACATAAGCAGAACAAAATCTGCATCCAAAATGGAAAGTAATAGTAATAGCCTCAGGGGTCCGTGTTGGGCCCGGCCCTGTTCAACATCTTTGTTGGCAACATGGACAGTGGGATAGAGTGCACCCTCAGCAAGTTCGCCCATGACACCAAGTTGTGTGGTGCCGTCGACATGCTGGAAGGGAGGGATGCCATCCAGAGGGACCGTGACAGGCTGGAGAGGTAGGCCTGTGCCAACCTCATGAAGTTCAACCAGGCCAAGTGCAAGGTCCTGCACCTGGGTCATGGCAATCCCAGGCACAAATACAGGCTGGGTGGGGAATGGATGGAGAGCAGCCCTGAGGAGAAGGACTTGGGAGTGCTGGTGGATGAGAAGCTCAACATGAGCTGGCAATGTGCCCTTGCAGCCCAGAATGCCAGCCACGTCATGGGCTGCCTCAAGAGGAGCGTGGCCAGCAGGTCAAGGGAGGTGATTCTCCCTCTCTACTCTGCCCTGGTGAGACACCACCTGGAATACTGTGTCCAGTTCTGGAGCCCTCAGCATAAGAAGGACATGGACCAGTTGGAGAAGGTCCAGAGGAGGGCCACGAAGATGATAAAAGGGCTGGAGCACCTCTCCTATGAGGACAGGCTGAGAGAGTTGGGGCTGTTCAGCCTGGAGAAGAGGAGGCTCCGGGGAGACCTGATAGCAGTCTTCCAGTACCTCAAGGAGGCCTACAAGAAAGATGGGGAGAGGCTGTTCAGTAGGGCCTGTTGTGACAGGACAAGGGGTAATGGTTTTAAAACAGAGGGAGGTAGATTTAGGTTGGATATTAGGAAAAATTTTTTTTACGATGCGAGTTATAGAACACTGGAACAGGTTGCCCAGAGAGGTGGTGTAAGCCCCATCCCTGGAAACGTTCAAGGCCAGGCTGGATGAGGCTCTGAGCAACCTGATCTAGTTGGGGATGTCCCTGGTCCTTGCAGGGGTTTTGGACTAGATGACCTTTGAAGGTCCCTTCCAACCCTAACCATTCTATGATTCTACGATTCTATGAAATTGAATTACTGTAATTTTGTTCAGCTTGTATTTTATTATTTTTTTACACAATTTTTCACTGAAATTGATAAATAACAGGAGTTATTTAAATGAAGTTATTAAAAGTTTCTTTAAGTTCCTTAAAACTAAGGAAATCACTTAAAGGAGAGTATATTTTATGGTGATAGCAATTCTGCCATTCACAATTGGTGATACCATGCATACAGAAAGTAAAAGCCCTTTCTTTCTGGGAGGAAGAAACTTGTCCTACTTCAGTGTTGCTTTATTTTAAATACTATTGGATTAATCCATGAAAACAGATAAACTTTTGTAGTATAATGTGTAATGATTAATTTTGGAGAAGTTGAGAATATGGGGGGAAGGATTGGCTTTTCAAACAGTAGGATGGTTATTTGTCATCCTAATGTGAAGACAGTTGTGGAAGACAGAGAATACAAAAAGAGTATGTCACTGACTCTTAGGCCAAGACTGGTGCAACTTGCAGTTGCCTTAAAGGAGAACTTTGTTTATAAGGAACAATGAGGAAATTTGGGTAACACTCCTCTATACACTTAGTCATTTTAGACAGCTATTGAACAATGTTAAATTTGTGTGATAACAATAGACTAAAAATAGAATAAGTGTAGAGTGATTGAGGATTCTATTGATTTTAGCTTTGTAAACTTGACAAGATCCCTCAGGAAAATCGTAATGAGTTGCCGAAATTGCTTTAAATATTATCTTTACATGGCTACTGATTTTGCCACGACATCTGCAGGAGGGGGAAAAAATCCTTCTGGAAGAAGCAGATATGCGTTATCAGTAAATATATATATATGTATAAAAGTACAAAATTGGAAAGGAGAAAAGGATGTGCCTTTCAGAGTAGGAAGAGTGTTCAACTTTTGAATTTTTCAGAAAGAAATTAAAAGGGGAAAAAAGTAAGGAATATACCAAGTGGAAACCTTCTACAGGAAAATGAGTACAAATACCTTCTCTTGGACTGATCAGTCTTTCACAAGCTACAGGCTGAATCTCACCAGGCCCAGTGAGATTATTCTGCTTCTAATACTATATTGCCTGAAGGCTTCCTACTTACTCAAGGGCTCAGGTTTTTGTTTTTGTTTTTGTTTTTTTTTTTTTTTTTCATAGTGCTCATTTATGTTGTATACTGTGCCCCTGGATGTTGTACTGACCTTTGAATTTATTTTTTCTGATAGAAAGTATGATCTGAAATCAGTTCAAATAGTCATATTCCTGCAATTATTCTGGTTCTCAAAAGCTTGGGTCTTATCTGAATTTTAATCTGTCTGACTGGGGGTAGTAGGTATATGCTTTCTGACTTTGGTCTTGCTTCAGTTCACGGTGTCTACAGACAGTGAACCCCTTTCATAAATAATGCAAGAGCCTTGCCTATGGGCAACTGTAGCCCCATTGGAGGGTGTAGTATTGGTTTCTGCAAGAGATGAATGAGGTGCCAAGAATCTTAGCTTTTGGGAACATGTGGTATAGTATTGTTCCTTTAGAGTCTGCGAATAGCATTATCACAGATCTATGATGATGTAGCTTTTGTTACTGTGTGTTTATTGCAGAATATTTTGAGAATGTAAATGAAGTCTTACTATGCTATGACATGCTATGACAAAACTAACTGGTTTTGTTACTTTCAATGTTATTATATTTAATATATCTTCAAATATCCAAGTCTGGGGGATATCGAAGTGCATGAGAAAATCTTTACATTGAGTTAAAAAAAAAACAACAATTAGTAGACTACAATAGACTACACTATATTGAGGAAAAAATGGTGAATACAATGGAATGTTCCTGAAAACTCAGGAAGTGTCTAAGTAAAATAAAAGAACAGATCATGATTTCTAAAATGAGCTTCTATTTTTTTTAGTGCTTGAGATTTTCAATATTTGTCTCAATCATTTTCTTAGTAACATACTTTTTGCCATTCAAGATTATTCTTTGCAAAACAAAATGTCTTTCTTAAGGAAACTTGTGAAACAACTGAACAAATGTTTTTTGCAAGCCATATTTTTTTTTATTATCAACTACAAGAAGTTTCTCATATTCCTATAATGGGCATGTCCTTTTTCCAGGAATCCTCAAAGTTTACACATAATTTTGTTTGCAAAGTCTTCCACTTGCTTGGGTCAACTTCTTGTCTTTCTCACAAACATATTTTAGGCCTCATTCTTATAGCTACTTCTGACAAATACAGACTGGCAACAGTATTACGTTGTACTAGTCAATTTAGTTAGATGCTGGGCTGCATTTCTTCAGATCTATTGTCATCTTTCTCTCCAAGCTCTCCAGAAAGAGATGTTTACAGTGGGGGTGGGGGGAGAAAAAAAAAAAAGAAAATAGAGAAAACAAGCTTAGCTACCTTTGTAATAAAAGCTAAAGAGTTTGTTTATATAAATATTATATACTATACAGTAAAATTTCAGATGTGTTTTTTTAAAGAGATCTAGTGTCAAAATCTGAAACATAGTAGCAAATAAATACTTCAAGAAGCAGCATGAGAAATGGAGTAAATCTTGTAGGTTCTTTTCAGCTATCTGGTATCTCCTTGATAATGAATCTCTCTTTTCCATTTCAATTCATAACAGCTCTGTTTGTGAAGGTCTGCTCATGTGTTTAATTAGTTTTAGTAATCCATGGAACATCTACTGTGTCAATTAGTTTCTGATTTTCTTTTAGGGGTTGGGCTTTTTCCTGCCCTGTTGTGTGATAATGATTTTATGTAGTGTTTAAACTAACAATCCAGTTTCACTCAGTTCTTCAGTGAATGTCATCATTCTAATATAATTTTGGACTATTTTACCTCTAAATGTCATCATATGAAACTGATATGATGATAAAAAGCAAAACATAAAAAGTACAATAAATCCTGCCTTTAGAAATCTTTCTAAGACTACTGTTGCTGTGGAATGTGGTCTTCAAGAAGCTGGTATAGTTCTTCAAGGATATACACTTACGTTTGCAAGAGGACCACTATGACATTATGCATTTATTGGCAGGAAAAAGGCAACAGAAGCTTTTTTTTTTTGCCCAAATGAGCTAACAGCTGAGAGATGAAAGTCATAGCTCACACTTAATTGCGAACATAACAAATTAAAGTTTTTTTTAGAGAGAATTACCTGCAATGAATTGACACTGAGCAAAAGTATATCATTCAGTGTTAACGTGTATGTGAGCTGTATTAGTGATGATTTGATTATATATCTTTTTAGAGTTTACTACAATGATCCTGTTATTCCTATTTAGCCTTCATGCACATAGACATTCTTTCTTGCTAAATCTTCCCTATTGCTCCACTTAACATCCAGGCATTGCAAAAACCACTATGTCCTATCCAGTCATTGTCTTGCAGATACTTCCCTTCCACCTCTAATTTTTAGAGGCAGTTGATTATCTCCTTGTTCCATAAATTATATTTCATTGTGATTTGCATCCACTTTGCTCATTTAAATGAACATCTTTCTTCTTATTTTCATTTTAGAGAACATATACACTGCTCTGAACATTGAAATGAACCTTGTAACTTGCTTTGAAACCATTCTGAATACCCAAATTCTAGGAAAAAAATGTTCAATTTAACCTATTCATCTTAAAAGGACTGTATATCTGCATTATGTGGATAAATTGTAATTAAGAGCTCATTTAATTTTTCTTAATTTCCTGTCTTCCAGCCAGGAATGGCATAGTATTCTCAGAGGAGTGGAACAAGGATACACAATTTGGGCTCAATCCTCATTCTGTTGTTTACTGGGAGAAATAAACTATAGCATCAACTTCATTACTTTCTTTACATGTCTTGCTAGGGCTCAAAGCTATATCAAAAGAAAGAAAAACTGCCAAAAATCTAACTTCTGACTCCTTTAACTTTTTTTTTAAATTAGGTAATTTATTTAAGACTTAAATAATCATGGTATATAAATTATTTTGAAGACACTATTAAAAAACCCAACCAACTAACCAAAAAATCTTAGGTTGTGCCATATTGCAGTAATCATTCCACTGTTAAAACCAAAGAAAAATAGTAAATGTTCACTAAATTAATACTATGGAAATTAAAAATTTAGACCAACTGAAAGTCAGTAATTAGTTACTATTACATGCTGTTTCTAATGTGACCAATCAGCAGATGGAAAGAATAGAGAGGAAAAAAAAGAAGACAAAACTGTAGATATAATGATATTCGGGGAAGCAAGTATGATCTGCCTGTAATTTAGCTAAATAATTATCTTTAATTCTCTTTTTCATTGTGAGTTGTTTCTAATTTTGAACAATATACAATGAGTTTGAACAATGATATGTTCCATTTGTTCTGTTCCTGTGTTCCTCAGTCTTCAGAAGCTATTGGGAAGTCTTTCTATTTTAATTCTTACATTTTCAAATAAATTCTTGAGTAAGCAAAGTATGGATCTAATAGAGACAACTATGCCATACGGAAGGATGAATTCTGCCAGATCAGTTTCTAGTGAGATTTCTTTATCAAGGTTGTGAATATTAATTTATATAGAACTCTTGGTGACTACCACTTTGAGAGTTTTTCAGTCATTTAGAGAACGGATGGGAAAACAGAAAGTATTGTGTATTGACAAATGAGGAGACCTTCTAACAGTTACAATATATGCTTAGTAACAATTCTTGAAGCAGTTCTAATGAAGAGTGAGGGTGAATATATTTGTTGCTCAAATAAGTATTATCATGAAGGCAAAAGTTGTACTGTAAGTTTATTTTATTGGTCCAAAATAAATTAATATGCTGTAAAAATGGAACAAACAAGGTTCAACAAGGTTCTTGTTGTTTACTCACCAATGACTGCTTTAACTGAGGAAATATCCTCAAATTCTATGAAACTCTGGCCACAGCTTAAAGTAGGCTAATAATCTGTGGTATTTATATGGAAGCTGTAAACATTTCTCAAATATTCTTCCTTTTCCCTCTTAAGTTAAACCAGAATTCCTACATATTTTGAGAAATTTATCTGTTTCAAATTTGTTGAAAAATAAACAAAATTAGCATATATTTGTCAGGATATTGAAGAGAGGATTGTTAGTATTATGCATACATGTTTAGACAATCGATTAGTCTTTAAGAAGAATGAGTTTGTAAATTTTGTTGGTGTCTGTATCTTACATAAATCATGAGTTTACATAAACACTGAGGAGTTTTTTTCAGGTGCCCACACATAGGATCTAGTATTATTGATGCTGTCCTAAAACATTCTCCTAGGTCTCCAGCTGCAGCTTCAAAAAGGTATGACTTTTCTGTACAATGTTTACTATGTGTTACTTTCGGTCATTCAAACTGATGCCTGTGCTCTAGCTGCCCACCTTAGTCTCCTTTGTGACTTCAAATTCAGCTGCCTAAAAGGCATATGAAATTTTCTGAGACCTCCCCATGTGGCTAGTAGATCTGACACAAGACCTACAGGACACCCACAACATTCTGGAATGGCAGCTAGAAGTTGGGAGAGATACTGTAGGGCACCTATAATGACCCCATGTTGTGGTTTAACCCCAGCCAGAAACTAAGCATCACACAGCTGTTCACTCACTCCCCTCCTCAGCAGGATGAGGGAGAGAATAGGAAAAAGAAAGGTGAAACTCTTTGAGTGAGATAACGATAGTTGAGATAAGCACAGAAAAGGAAGGGAAAATAACAATAACAACATCAACAATAATAATAGAATATACAAACAAGTGATGTACAATGCAATTGCTCACCAGCCACTGACTCATGCTCAGCTTGTCCCCGAGCAGTGGCCTCCTGGCCAACTTTCCCCCTAGTTTATATACTGAGCATGATATAATATGGTATGGAATATCCCTTTGGTCAGTTGGAATCAGCTATCCCAGCTGTGTCCGCTCCTAACTTGTTGTACACTACCAGTCTACTCACTGGTGGGTGTTATGAGGAGCAGAAAAAGGCCTTGACTCTGTGTAAGCACTGCTCAGCAGTAACTAAAACATCAGTGTGTTATCAATATTATTCTTATCCTAAATCCAAACCACAGCAGTATAACAGCTACTAGGAAGAAAATTAACTCTATCCCAGTTGAAATCAGAACATCCCAGAAAACATTTAGGAACCTGAGTCAAGTGCCATATCCGTGTGGACATCCACAGGGCCTAAAGATATCACCATGAAGACATCTCCATGTAGATGCCAATCTCAAATGCTATCCTTATCAAAGTACTGAAGTTTGAACTTGAATTAGGTATATATCATGTTTCGTATCAGACTATGCAAGTTACAAACTGATATTTCTTTGCTCTAGCAAAGCTCCAGTCCTTACAACAGAGAGGAAAAGACTCGCCTTATTGCGTTGCCTTGTATTAATGACTCTCCTTATGCTCTGTCAAAAGCTTTTCCACAACAGTTTTATTTCTTAATAAGAAAAATTGACTCTATAATGTTACAGCTCCTAGTTGGAAAATATTTCCTTTCCATAAGTACTTCGAATAATCTTTGCACATATTAGGAAATAATTGTAGCTTTCTATTAAGTTCCTTAGAATGGCTAAAATTAATAGACTTGCTTTCCGAATTTGTGCTCCCAAGATTTTCTTGGTAAAGAACAACCCTAATCCTAACTGTTTTCATCCATGCTATGATAGGCCATTGTCAAAGGTGCCAGTAAACCCACTTTTCTCTCACAGAGAGTTCTAAATATGTTTTGCGATAAAAGTTTCTAAAATTTTTTTTATGTGTTTTTTTGTTCATTTCTTTTTTGAAAAAGTAATATTCTTACTAGGAATGGAATGGCAAACTCAGGAATTCAGTACTGAAGATCCTCAGTATTAAATTATGAAAGGTTTATTTACAAATAAAATTGCACTTGTAGGACATGTGCTATGTAATAGTAGTTAAACTAATTCATCAATTCATCTGAATTTGTTGCTAGCAGTGGTGGGATGTAACAACATTACAGAGCTAACAATTGTATCAGCAGTAGTGCATCAGACCCAGAGACCTTTCTGTCTTTCTGTTTTTGGAGACAATTAATTTATCAGGTAGTGTGAATCACACAATGCAAGTGTCTGGAATGCCATAGATAATGTGCAAATGACATAAATGTCATGGAAATGTGCTTTTCAGACCAGGGCTCCTGTGGCTTTCAGAGTAGTCCAATTTCAGCTAAACTTCCAGTCTTAGTGGTTTCCAGACTCCCTCCTTCCTTAGAGATCTCTATAAGAACAGAAAAGGGAGCTACAGACTGCAGAAACTGCAGTTCTGTGCTCTGCACCCACAAAGGCTGAGAAATGGCAGAAGATTCCAACTCCTATATACTTTTTTGTTTGTTTGTTTTGTTTGCTTGCTTGGCTTTTTGTGGGAAATTTCAAGGACTTATAATTGACAAGAGAGAAAATTTGATTTATGCTATTGAAAATTGTGCTGGCTAGCTTTAGAGGTGATTAAAAAGGTTCAAGGAAGGTTAAAAGTTCTTGTTTAACCTCTTTTTTAGAAAGAACTTGTCTTTGAACTTGTGCATGGTAGAATTTGACAGGCTGTCTTTTTCAGGACAGTTCCTCAGCAAGGCTTTTGGGAGTCATTCTAGCTAAAGGAATCACATTCAAAAATTGGCAAATTCTCTCTGACTATATACATCATACATTATAAAGAGCTAATTTTTAGTGAAATTCTTGGATGCCAAAGGCTTTTACACATCAGAAGTTTAAGGCTTTTCTTGACTTGTAGGAATGTGTAGTCTGTCCTAGTAAGAAGAGCTTTAATCCATACTGTTAAGCATACCATGCTTTTAACTGTTTAAAACGATATGTGGAAGCCATCAAAAGGCATAATATAACTAACTAAAACCCCCTAACTTGGATATAGTTAGTCTTCAAGACTGGGGTGCAAATTGACTATATAATTCAGACCTCTACTTCCTTCACAGTGCCCAAATTTTAAACAGCATAAAGAATATCTTGTGTACACTTTTCTTTGCAAATCCTCATGAGTCTGCTTGTGTCATATGCTTTCACTGACAGATTGTTCTAGTTTTGCCATTAAAATATCTAAAAAGATGTAATGTTTGTCCTTTCATGGTAAAATGTCAAGCATACTGAGTGCACTTACATGTTCAGGTAAAGATTTCTATCTGATTTTCTTCTTCAGCAATCATTATTTTCTCTTTATTTCTAGCATTGTGACCAATCTAAAGGGAGACAACTGTTTTTCAGCTTCTCTTCATCTAGCTTGTAACTACCCTGAAATAATTTGCAATCTGTGGCATAGCATCTTAAACTGTGAGGTAGCTGATCAGCAATTCTAAACGGAAAGGGAACTGGAAGCAGAAAGCTACCCTCCCACAATAAATATGCCTGACAATTTGTGAAATTCAGGGCGTATAGCACTTACGGATAAATGTGGTGAAAAGGCAGAAAATGGCAAATGTGACATTTGAAACAAAAACCATCTCATTATCAAGGCTGTCAACCACCCATAATTCTGATACTTGAACCATCATGTCCTGAGTGAGGTTATTTAATGAGTTCATTAATACATCAGAAATCCTGCAGATAGACTACTTCTTAACTCAGTAAGTTAATAGTAACATTCCTTTAAACTTGCTGTGAAAACCAGAATAAAAAAAATAGTTGCAGGCCAGATAATAGGAGGAGCTATGGTTCGGTGTCAGACTCTCTATGATCTCTAATTCTTTTTAATACAGTTTAAAATCGTAGTTGCTTTTAGTTGCTACTGAATAGATGTTTTCAGTGAATGGCTACAATTATGTGCATGATTTATTTCCCTGAAAAAAACTCAGGATGGAAGTAATTTTCATAATTTCCTCTAATTTGCATTATATTATGTTTGTCTGTTCCAACATATTTTAGTCACCAGTGGTCTAAGTGACGGATTTCAGCAACCTGATGATGAAGGTAGTTGTTTGAGAACTTCTGCAGGATTTTATGTAAATATTAATGGCTGCAGCTGCCATAGGCAGAGTTTTTTACTTTACAGAGCTAACAGGCAGCAAAGCATCATAACAAGAACGAATGTTTGGAAGAGATCCCTGGAGATCATTCAGGACAACTTGCTATTCAAAGCAGTGCTGGCTTCTAAGTTAGACCAGACTGCTCTGAGTCTTACTCAATCAAGTTCTGAATATCTCATAGGGTAGGTATGCTACAGTCATTCTGCAAAACTTGCTCCAGTTCTTAAACACTCTCAGTGCAAAGAGGGTTTTTTTTTAATGTCCAATCAGGATTTCCCTTGCTGAAACTTGTGATTGTTGCACATATGTCTATATATCTCATCAATTATTAAGTTTTCACTTTAAGGTACAAACACCGTTACTTCAGTCTGCCCAGTCTGTCCCTATGATGTTAATAGCATCAGTAAGAACACTTAACAGTAATACAATCCATGGGTTAGATATCAGCAGGAGTCAGGAGGTCAGCTCAGGAACCATAGCTGACTCAAGCTCATAGAAGATGATAGATTATGCTTTTCAGAGTAAATAAATAAATAAGTTCTTAATAGTCCATTCAAGTGCTTCTTGCAACACAGCTGCAAATACAGCTAACCCGATGTAGAAAAGGCACAAATGATGATGTGGACTCCAGAAATTGTGTTCTTGCCGAACAGCCAGATAGAGAGGAAAACAATTGCTCTCCATGTCAGGACAAAGAGAAGATAGTATTCACTTCTGTTGTCACTATAGGCTGCTATAAGCTGATGCCTCTGCCTTCCATTTTGATACATTTAATTCCTATGTTTTAGCCATTCTACTTTCATAAGATGACAGTTCTGGTGATTGGTGATTGTATGATGTTAATAAGGCCAAAGCAGTCTGTATGTACTTACAACATCTGAGTGTGATCACAGATGTGGGGGTTGATTGCTACTCTCTGCCATATGCACCAGCTTACTTTTTAAAGATTATTATTTCATCTTTCCTTCTGTTCTTTTTCTGATTTTCCCTCATCACAAGATAGAGATTTGCTGTACTAGCTGCAATTGCAGTTTCCCCTCTCACACACAGCTTTTCTTCTATGTCTGTTATTTAACTGTGACGCCGTGCATATAACAGTAGGATACCCTGTGCTCTCATACTAAAGTCCGAGGGCAGGATTCATCTGCTAAATGTGGGTCTTCATTTGGCCTCTCTTTCTGGGCAGTCAGCAAAGTCAGTAGACACTTTAGTGGCTTGTTCTAAAGTGATGTCTAAAATAAGTCAAAAGACTCATGGCCTGGGATTGCTTATTTTTCATCATTAACTATAAACGAAGCTTAAGGTGACAAGTCTAGATGCAGATACCTACACAGTAATACCTGTGGATGAAGTTCATGCAGCATCTATGAGCACTAGTGAATAAGTCTAGAGTATAAAATTATAAATAAAAGAACCTTCATTCTCAACAGTATTCTTATTTGATGAAAGCTCTCGATTTCTGTTCAGATTTTTTTTTTTTAAAGAGTTGTTGGGGAATCTTAAATCTTGGCAGGGAAATGCTGAATTGAATGGGATTTTTTTTTCACTGATTATAAAGGCCTGAAGTTTTAAGTGTCTTATTCTCTTTTAACTGAAAGCTTGCATGATTGTCTATAGCTGGGCAATGTGGATTCTCAGAGCTATGCTTGGCATTTGGCAATAGTACACATCTACACTGTAGGTGTACAAAAGCATGAGGCAGTGGAAAATAATACTCTGATATTCTCTGGATTTTCTCCCAGGGCCACAATAGGTTTTTTTTCCTGACATACTCACCCCATGGTTACTCAACCTTGAGATTACTTTCCTGCAAAGTTGCAGTGGGCTGATAGTACTGCCTAATTTCAATTTTTATTACCTTCCTGTAACTCTTAATGAGAATTTAAACCCTTAAATGTTAGATTTTAGGGTATATTTAGATAAGGTTAATGATCTCGTTTGGAGTTATTTTCTGCTGGGTATGAAAATGATGAAGAGCAGCTAGTTTGCCCTGTTCCCAGAAAAAAAAAACCTGTTGCAACTGGACGTCTAGTTACTTCAAAAGCAGAGAAGGTCTGTTGGGGACATATTATTTTCACATTTACTGACAGGACAGCAAAATGGCTATGCTGATGCACCAAATTTACATATGACAAAAGCTATAATAATTTCGAATGTGCCTATTCCAAAACCCTAGGCAGAAAATCATCCCGGTTTACTTCAGTTCTGTAAGGGAAACAAAGAAAGAATAAGGGCCAGAGGGGTTGAAGGAAGAAGTCTTTAGTCTCTCACATGGGTGCACATGGGAACTGTGACTGTCCAGCAGACCTACTTAAAGAAACAGAGGTCACAGTCACATAGCTGTATGACTGCTTGACGATAAGCAGTATTAACTGCATTTCAGATCTATCTTGTTACACAGCTGCTATCTACTACAGCTTATTAATCAAGGAAAACTAAGTCAATAGCTATGTCTGTTGTCATGCATGTCTGTTTTTGTGCAAATCTGCCCACCACATACGATTGTGTCTCATTTTAGATATGTCAGCCAGATGCTACTATTTAAGAAATTTATGACTACAGTATATTTAAGGAAGTTTTTCCTCAACCCAGGTTTAGAGACACTGCTTAAGCAGACTGCAGGCACAAAATAAAGCCATTTGTCTTCATTGTTTGAGCAGATAGGAAATAATTTTAACATAGACCCAAGCAAATATCAAAATAATTTATAGCTACCCAACCAACTGAGAAAACTAAAGTGACAAAGGCAAATGCTATTCACATGTAAATCTTAATTCTAGGCCTTTTTGACTTAAAAATAGCTTTCTTTTTTTTTTTTTTTTTTTCAACAATGCTAGTAAGTGTTCCCTTCCCCTTAGGAATCCTAATCTGAAAAACTTTCATGAAGGTACATAAGGTAAGGACTTTCTTTCTCAGACTGAGTAGAAGCCAACCTGGTTGCACAGCAGTAATGTTCTTTGCACTGAATAGGACATTTACACAGGATGAGTGGTTTATCCATGGAAATATCTTTTTTTTATTTCTGTGTAAGACTTCAAAACAAAGGTGCTAAGTAAGACTCTTAGCAAGAAGACAAGACTCTTCTGGTGGTGCTTCTTTAAGAAGTCCAGGTTTCACTATGATGCTCATGAAGGCAGATCTAGTGGGCGTGGAGTAGCACAGGTTATATATGTTGGGGAATTTTTAGTAGTACCCCTTGAGGTGAATTAAATACATATTTGTGTATTTGTAATATACATGTTTGTAATATACATATAATACAAAATAGTGAACAGTGCCTTGGGCAGAGTCATACCACCATAAGTGATTCTATAAGAAGTCTATGAAGATGTGTCACAAGCTGATTTCTTACATAGCTTGCACCAGAACCAGTCCGATGAGCTGTTGTTGCATGGGATACCTCAGTTAGCCTTGGGTCCATTCCCCAGCCCAGCTCTGCTGCCCAAAGGTGGCCCCTGAGCACATACATTTGAGGATGACTCCAAGACAATGCTTCACCTGTCTTATCTCAGCACCAAGGGAAACTTCAGTCCCTTACAGGGAGTCCTTCTGTCTTTGGCATCCCTACTTCCAGCCAATTTAAGCCCTTCTGCAGTTGGGCCTTATTTCCTTCTACGCCAGATCATTCATTGGTCACAAATTACCACTGCCGAGCCCTTACAATTTGAATTTACCGTTCATACAAGTAGCTGAACATCTGATTTATAAATTATGGTGAGGTACAGGGAACCACTGTCCAGCCAAAACTATCAGGCATAACTCCACTTTTCAGCCCCAGTGAGAGTCATCAGGAAGAAGAGCAAAATTAGTGGTTTGACACTTTATTTCAATGTTCAGTCCTGTTTCAGTGTTCAGTGTTATTTCCTATGCTATTTCAAGGGAAATATTAGCTATGTAGATGCTGCTATTCCTCTCAATTTAATTCCACATGCTTTTATTGAACAGAAAGTAGAACAGGGTTATTTCTGTTGTGCAGGATACCATAAGGAGAACACTAAAAATGAGCACATACTCCCAACACAGTCCTTTCAAATTGTTAGAGAGTTATAGTACATTGCATCTATTTCTTACCAAATATGTATAGAATGTTATTCTAGCAATACATTCTAAACACATTGCAGTATTGGTTGCATTACAGGGCTAGAACTGGTATTTTATATCCTCGACCTATACAGAAATTGGACTATATGATCTGAAGGATGCCCATTTGAGTTTATAAATCGTACTTGTGATGTTATATTACCCCTGGAAAATACATTGTTTTCCAAAAGCAAAGAAGCATTTTCTTTCTGGATGCAGAAGAAGACACATGTGAAGGTTCCAAGAGGCAACTCTTCTGCAGCTTCTCTGCAGCCTGTACTGCAGAGAACACAACATGGACAATAGCGTAGAGAATCATAGAATCATAGAATCATAGAATGGTTAGGGTTGGAAGGGACCTTCAAAGGTCATCTAGTCCAACCTCCCTGCAAGGAGCAGGGACATCCCCAACTAGATCAGGTTGCTCAGAGCCTCATCCAGCCTGGCCTTGAACGTTTCCAGAGATGGGGCCTCCACCACCTTTCTGGGCAACCTGTTCCAGTGTTCTATAACTCGCATCGTAAAAATTTTTTTCCTAATTTCTAATCTGAATCTACCCCCCTCTATTTTAAAACCATTACCTCTCGTCCTATTGCAACAGGCCCTACTAAACAGCCTCTCCCTGTCTTTCTTGTAGGCCCCATTTAGGTACTGGAAGACTACTATCAGGTCTCCCCGGAGCCTCCTCTTCTGCAGGCTGAACAGCCCCAACTCTCTCAGCCTGTCCTCATAAGAGAGGTGCTCCAGCCCTTTTATCATCTTCGTGGCCCTCCTCTGGACCTTCTCCAACTGGTCCATGTCCTTCTTGTGTTGGGGGCTCCAGAACTGGACACAGTACTCCAGGTGGGGTCTCACCACGGCAGAGTAGAGGGGGAGAATCACCTCCCTCGATCTGCAGGCCACGCTTCTCTTGATGCAGCCCATGACGCGGTTGGCCTTCTGGGCCGCAAGGGCGCATTGCCTGCTCATGTTAAGCTTCTCATCCACCAGCACTCCCAAGTCCTTCTCCTCAGGGCTGCTCTCCATCCATTCCCCGCCCAGCCTGTATTTGTGCCTGGGATTGCCATGACCCAGGTGCAGGACCTTGCACTTGGCCTGGTTGAACTTCATGAGGTTGGCACAGGCCCACCTCTCCAGCCTGTCAAGGTCCCTCTGGATGGCATCCCTCCCTTCCAGCATGTCGACGGCACCACACAACTTGGTGTTGTCAGCGAACTTGCTGAGGGTGCACTCTATCCCACTGTCCATGTCGCCGACAAAGATGTTGAACAGGGCCGGGCCCAGCACGGACCCCTGAGGGACGCCACTCGTAACCGGTCTCCACTTGGACATTGAGCCGTTGACCACCACTCTCTGAGTGCGGCCATCCAGCCAACTCCTTATCCACCGAGTGGTCCATCCATCAAAACCATGTCTCTCTAGTTTAGAGAGAAGGATGTCGTGCGGGACAGTGTCAAAAGCTTTGCACAAGTCCAGGTAGATGATGTCAGTTGCTTGTCCCTTGTCCACCGATGCCGACACCCCGTCATAGAAGGCCACCAAATTGGTCAGGCACGATCTGCCCTTGGTGAAGCCATGTTGGCTGTCACCAACCACCTCCTTGCTCTCCATGTGCCTTAGCATGGTTTCCAGGAGAATCTGCTCCATGACCTTGCCAGGCACAGAGGTGAGGCTGACCGGCCTGTAGTTACCTGGGTCTTCCTTATTCCCCTTTTTAAAAACTGGGGTTATGTTCCCTCTCTTCCAGTCATCGGGGACCTCACCAGACCGCCACGACTTCTCAAATACGATAGCCAGTGGCTTGGCAACTTCATCCGCCAGTTCCCTCAGGACCCGAGGATGGATCTCATCAGGACCCATGGACTTGTGCACCTTCAGGTTCCTTAGATGATCCCAAACCTGCTCTTCCAGTACAGTGGGCGGTTCTTCATTCTCGCAGTCCCTGCTTGCACCTTCTACAGCTTGGGCGGTGGGATAGGAACTCTTGTCGGTGAAGACTGAGGCAAAAAAGTCATTGAGAACCTCAGCCTTCTCCATGTCCTGGGTAACCAGGACCCCAGTTTCCTTCTGGAGGGGGCCTACATTTATCCTGGACTTTCTTTTGTCCCCTACGTACCTATAAAAGCTCTTCTTGTTACATTTTATATCCCTGGCCAGATTCAATCTGCCAGGGCTTTGGCCTTCCTTACCTTATCCCTGGCCACTCGCGCAGCCTCTTTGTAGTCCTCCCAGGCTACCTGTCCCCACTTCCACCCTCTATAGGCTTCCTTTTTCACTTTCAGTTGGTCCAGGACCAATTGAAGAGAGATCTCAAATAGCTTCTTTAAAACTATAATAAGTGTAACTACGTGTAACTACACTACATTGTTGCAAACAGTGCAACCATGAGCAACTCATTGACATAGATGGAGTTGCAAGAGAGAATAACCAACATGAATAAGATCAGAAATAGGCTCAGTTAAACGAAATTTGGATGCATGTTCTTTTGTCTGGTTTTGATTTCAGTGTCTAGATGTGGTGAGTTGGCCTTGGCTCACTGCCAGGTGCCCATCAAGCAGCTCTATCACTGCCTCTCCTCAACAGGACCGGGGGAGAAAATAGGAAATAAGCTCATGCATCAAGATTACCATAATGGGCAAACCACACTTGACATAGGGAAATTAGTTTAATTTCTTGCCAATTAATAACAGAGTAGGATAACGAGAAATAAGAATAAAACTAAAAGAACCTTCCTCCCACCTCTCACTTCTTCCCAGCCTCAATTTCGTTCACAGCTTTTCTACATCCTCCCTCAAAATGGCACAGGGAAATAAGGAATGGTGTTTGTGATCAGTTCATAATGTTTTGTCTCTGCTACTCCTTCCTCCTCACACTCTTCACCTGCTCCAGCATGGGGTTTCTCCCACAGGATACAGTCCTTCATGAACTCCTTCAATGGAAGTCCTTCCCATGGTCTGTAGTTCTTCACGAACTGCTCCAGCATGGGTCCTTTCTACAAGGTGCTGTCCTTCAAGTATAGACTGCTCCAGCATGGGTCCCCCATCGGATTACAGGTCTTGCAAGAAGATCTACTCCTGTATTCACCCCTCTCTACAGGTTGTAGTTCCTGCCAGAAACCTGCTCCAGCATGGAATTCTCCACAGGCTGCAATGTGGATCTTTGCTCCACCATTAACCTCCTTGGGCTGCAGACAGACAACCTGCATCACCATAGTCTGCACGGGAATCTCTGCTCTGGCACCTGGAGCACATCCTCCCCCTCCTTTTTCAATGACCTTGGTGCCTGAAGATTTCTCACATATTCTCACTTCTCTGTCCCAGCTGCTGTTGCACAGCATTTTTTATTGTTTCTTAGATATGTTATCATAGAGGCAATACCAACATCATTGACTGGCTCAGCTCTGGCCAGCAGACGGTCTGTCTTGGAAACAGTTGAAACTGGCTCTATCAGACACAGGGGCAGCTTCTTGCATCTTTTTACATAAGCCACCCCTGCAGCCTCTGCCACTATCATAACTTTGCCATATAAAACCAATACACTAAAACAATTTGTGTTTTTCTGGATATATTCTAATTAGAAATTTGAGTGCTAATATGTCATTCAATATAATTAATTATTGGCTGAGAGAGCTGTAACTCTTTAGCTTAAAGAGGAAAAAGATCAGGGGCAATGTGTACAAAGTGTACAAAGTATACAAAGTGTGAAATGTGTACAATACGTACAAATATCTGAAGGCAGGGTGCAAAGAAGATAGAATATCACTTTTCAGTGGTGTCCAGTGACAGGACCAGAGGCAATGGGCCCAAAATGAAACACAGGACTGCAAGGGTGACTGTGCAGTGACACAGGTTGCCCAGAACAGTTGTGGAGTCTCCCTCTTCATGGATATTCAGAAGCCATCCGGACAGAGTTATGGGCAACTGGCTCTAGGTGGCCTTGCTTGTGCAGGAGAGTTGGACCAGGTGATCTCCAGAGATCCCTTCCAAACTCAACTATTCTGTAAGTCTATGATTCTGTGAGTTGTATAACATTAAATAACTTTTAGCCAGAGAAGTGATAAAATTAAAGAAAGCTCTATGGTGTATTTGTTTTCCCCCTAGAAAAGTTTACTCTTCGTGAAAAATATTTTAAAGTTAAAAATAACTCTTAAACAAAGTATTTTCTTTACAGTAGCAATAACTATTAAAATATCATTCTAAACTAATAATTTATAATTAATATATATGACATGAAAGAGAAGAAGATATAATCCATCAAAAATGTAGCTGCTTTTATTTATTTAAAGTGTTTAGAGGAGAACTATTGGGAAAATTATACTATAAATTAAAAGCTTAATTTAAAAATGACACTAAGATCAATTATATTAATGTTGTTATATGATTTTTATTAGACTATTAAAGAACTTAATTTTTTTTTCCATGAATATAAAGCTTTCATCTTTGTTTTCAGCATGGAGGTACAGCAGAAAAGTCCCAATTTCTGTAAATATTCTGGATGTTTATTAAAATAGGAAATACTGAGCATAATCTTTTTAGGTCCCTAAACTCCAGATGCTGTTACTATTAAAATCACTCTTTCTCTGTTTCTGTTGCAGTAATTACTGAAACATTGAAGCCTATATACCGATACAGACACACATCTCTCTATGTAAGTATGTGCTTATGTACTACACTATCCACTGCTGTAGACATGGGGGTTTTTTTGGTATACTCACACTAAATAGTTCCATGGTGTTTTCTTGTAAAATGCCTTGAGTTGACAGTAGACATATGAACAGAGTTTGAAGCTACCAGAATATATAAGTAGTATATAATTACTATAATGTGATATTGCTGTAGTTTAGCCCCACTTGGGACCAGCCTATGCAGTTTTTCACTCACTCTCCCCACCCTCCAAGAGAATGGAGAGAAAATAAAACAAAAAGCTTGAGGTTTGAGATAAGGACAGGGAGAGATAATCCAAGTTACTGTTATGGGCAAAACATAACTAGACTTGGGGAAAACTATTTCAGTTTATTAATAATAAAACCAAAGCAGGATAATGAGAGAGAACAAAACCAACTTCCTCTCACTGCTCCCTCTTCCCAGGCTTAACTTCATTTCAAATTATCTCCCCCTCCTTCCCCTCCAGCAGCATAGGGAGGAATAGGGAATGGGGGCTGTGTCAGTTCATCACATCTTGTTTGCTGCTGCTCCTTCCTCCTCAGGGAAGACCTCCTTACATTCCTCCCCTGCTCCAGCGTGGGGTCCCTCTCACGGGGCTACAGTCCTTCACCAACTGCTCCAGTATAGGTCATTTTTCCACGGAGTGCAGTCCCTCAGGAACAGACTGCCCCAGCGTCACTTCCCAAATTCTTGCTGATGACTATGTTGCATTCGATATAATTGGTTCCAGCACATGATGGCAAGAAGAGAGGAGAGGTCACTCAGGTTCGTTGATTCCCTTGTTTGGAATAAGGTATATACAATATCAGTCCATAGATAAACAGAGGCTTTTGTTCAATAGTTAGGCTCATTGGTAAATAATTGGGTAGCAGAAATACTTGTTGTTTACCACCCATGTTAGTGTTTTATTCCTTGCATTACTTACTATAAAAAAAGGTAAAAGAGTAAGAAGAAAGAGGGCAGAGAGAGAGAGAGAGAGATCACCAGTTTGGGTTCCAGCATTGGTCCAACCACCGGAGGTCTCTGGTTTGTAGGAGTACTTGTCCAGAAAATCCCACTCTCCTTTATGAGTCAACACTTTTTATCAAGGTAATTTGTCCCTCCTACGATAAGAGACACTTAGCATGACCTAGGCAGGTTTAGGTGACATTTAGGATGATATGGACTGGGTTGTGGAGAATACAACTTAGCATGATCTCCAAAACCTTCATTTACATATCTGGAGGTGTCACTCAGAATATGCATTTTGGTGTTAATGAGGCATTAATGAGGCAAAGTTCACTCAGCCTACATGGTATCTTTAGAAATGCAAGAAATGTGGTAATGGGCTAAGGCAAGGCCACTTTATCTCCACAATGTTCCATCCCCCAGCCACATCCTGTTGCAGTGTCATGGCAACTGTTCCACTCTGTGAGCATTTAAGACAGATTTAAATGCTCCAGGGGTCTCCACCCACCCTGAACCCTTATCAAGCTTTGCCTCCTGCCCTTGTCTGCACCCTTCTGAGCAAAACAGCTTTCTACTCCTGGGAGTCACAAGTTAGCCTTGGTCAGTTGGTGTCCTACACCCAGTGCAGGCCCTCCATGGGCCACAGCCTCCTTCAGGGATCTACCTGCTCCAGCATGGGGTCCTCCACGTACTGCAGGTGGAAATCTGATCCTCAGTGGACCTCCATGGACTGTGGGGGGACAGCCTGCCTCACCACAGGCTGCAGTGGAATCTCTTGCAGGAATGACATTACTCCTCCCCCTCCTTCACTGACCTTGGTGTCCACAGCCATTCTTCTCACAAAAAAAAAATCTTCACAATCAGGCTCAGGCAGATGCCTCTCAGGTTCTCTTCATATCTTCTCTCTTCACTTATCTTGGCTGGGCTGTCTGGCCCAACTTGGGCCCAGATGGCCACCTGGCAGGAGGCCAGAGGATGAGGGCTGCAGGGCCTACAAGGCTCACATCTCCTCCTCTCTGCCAGCACTGGGTGTGCCCTAGGCTCAACCGGGTCCACTGAACAAAGGGGAAACTTCTGGCAGCTTCTCACAGAGGCTGCCACTGTACTGCCTCCCTCACCTCTACACAAAACCAACATAGATATATAAATATGCCTTGAGTTCTCTTACCTACGGTTATGCGATATCTAGGTCTAACACTTGGATTTTCAAACCTACTCTAAATTTTCACAAGTACAAAATGTAGGATATCCCTATATTTGTTGAAGTATATTCTTATTCTGATTGCATTACACTGTTGCAGTAACCAAATTACTCCATAGGTAATCTTCAGGGTTACTAACTTGTGCTACATGCTCCAGAAGCTTAAAAAGACTCGTAGACTTTTCCCTTTAGAGAGACATTCAAGAGTCTACAGTAAATTAACAAATTAATATTACATGATTCCAGTATATGTGTGGGTTTACTTACTGGGGAAGCTCAACTGCTATCTGTTCTGGAAGGAAATAATTACTGAGAAGCAAGAAAGTGGAATCTCTTAGGTTTCTTATACTAGTGCATTCAGGTACATGTTAGAGGCAAAACTATCATGCTCTTTTGCAGCACTTCATTGATGCAGAGCTTTAAAGTTAACATTTATATTCAAATAAAACCTCTGAATGCTTTTCTCACACTGATGGATAATGAACTTCTAGAAACCACACTTGAAGAAGCCAATGTCAGAAGCAGAAAAGCTGAATGAGCATTTTTATAACTGTTCACTTCAGATAAGTTTGGTAGTTTAACACCATAGGAGTCATAGGAGAGAAATACAAAGAATGATCTCATGTTGAAGTGTTGTTAGAAGAAGGTGATCCATCCAGACAAACAAGCATCAAGGACTAGATTCTCTTCACGTATAAACTCTGAAGAAGCTTAATATGAAATTGCCGCAGTGGTGACTATGGTGTATAATCTCACATTTGAATTAGTCATGCTACCACAGGAAAGGAAGATGGTAAGTGCAGTGTCATTTTCACAAGGATCTTTAGAAGAAATCTGTAGGAATATAGACACTGGTCTGAGTGCATTTGACTTTTGTACCAAGCAAAGCAGTCAGAACTATAATAAAGAATAGAATTAAGTGAAAGTGTGATACAATGATGAAATGTCAATACAGCTTTTGTAGGATAATGTCTCATTCTACAAATTTTGAAGAGTTCTTTAGTGATGTCAATTAACATGTGTGTAAGGTTAGTAACAATATTTATAGAGTTCCAAAAAGCTTTTGACGGGCTTTTTTTTGGGAAAGTGGAAAGGTTCTGTCACAGGTAAATTATTGACTGAAAGACTGGAAACAAGTGTAAGAAAAATGATCAACTTATGGATGTAGAATACTGACAAGAATCCCACAAGAGTTAGTACTGGACCTGTGTTGCTCATTGTATTAATGAATTGTCCAGATCAGGCATGAGGAGTAACTGATAGAGTGCTGTCTGATGGTGCATAATTATTATGGCTACTCAAAAGTAACAGACTGTGAATATCTGAGAAATCTTATCAAGAGTCTGACTATAAAATACATTTAAAAATATGATAAATGTGATGTTCATAAATAAAAGCAAATGTACAAGGAGAAATGTAATCCTAACTGAAGATATACAGCAATGGACTCAAAGTTAGCGACTGCCTTGCAGGTACTCCATGTCCATGACACCAAGTCCTTGTGAAAATATCATTCAGCCATACTCTAAGATGTAAATTGAATCTTAGAATTTACCAGAAAAAGAATAGAAATAAAAAACACTCATGTCCTGAATATTGGTGTGTAACTGTAGTCAGCTTGTTTAAGAAAAAAGATAGCAGAAGAAAGAATAAAGGGAAGGGCAATGAAGATGATCAAAGAAAGATTTTTACTAAGAAAACCATTACAAAAAACATCAGTATACACCTGTGTGTGTGTAGACATATATATATCTGATATAATGATAAAGAGTCAATGCAGCTTATACAGTATGTATGTATGGTTTAGTAGCTGTGGCAGCAATGGTAGTGGGAAGACGGTTGGACCATGTGATTCTATGATTCTATGATTCTATGATTCTACAAGAACATTTATTTCAGACTAGGATTTCTCAGCATGAAAAACAGAAATATAGGATGAATAGAAGAGAGATAGATAAAGTAATTAATGATATAGAAAAAATGTATAGAGGAAATTTGATTACCATTTTTTTCTGTTACTGGTTGTAGAAAGTACTTAATTTCTTAAAATTTAGAATAAATAAAACAAATAAAAATGAATATATTTTCACATAGTTTACACATTCTGTATCTCATTGTCTTAAATTGCTTGCAAGACAAAAACAAAGAATTCAAGACAATACTATATGAAGTCACTGAGGTCATGGAGATCTACTAAAGCACAGCCATATGGACACAATGTGTAGTTCAGGGAGGGACTATGCTACAGATTGATGCAAATTGACAGGACATGCAAGAAATAACAACAGCCAGTGCTTGTCCTGCACTCAGATTAAGACTGGGCAGCCAAGGAGTGTTAATTTCTCTTGTGTGTCCAGGGAACACCCAAGAATCATCACTTCCACCAGGAATGGATTCTTGTGCCCTTAACTGATTAGCACTTTTTTTTTTCTGACTACAAGTGATATTTTTTTTTTTTTTTTTGTAAAAAGATTCGTAGAGCAGTATCTTGACAAAACAGGAAATTCTGGGGACTGCCATATGCTGAATGAGATCATGCAGTCTCCCACTGGTTTATATTATGTGTGAATTCAACAGAGAATCATTTTATTTTGCATATCAAGGTGACCTTGCCTGTCAAACTGCAGGACTAAATAGGAGAGATGATATGGTGGAGCAGTGATTGGCTAAAATTATGAACCACAATAGGAGGCATTAAGTGAACAGAAGACCTCTTGTTCTTACAGGGGGAACTATGTTCCTCACTGAGGCACTGAGTCATAGAGAATTCTTTCCCTTAAGCAAAGCTTACCTCTGCTGTTACTGCACTCACACCAGAACTTAGGGTTTCACTTTGTAAACCAGAATTATAAAGGGAAAGGAAAAGGTTTTCAGTGTATTCATCCTAAGGAGTCAGCATCTTGTGCATCTATTGTTTACTACACTTACAATGTTGGCCTGATTTAGCGTGCACTGTTACTTCAATTCCATGTAACTCCATATAATATCTGAAATGCTATATCTATACAAAAAGAAAATAAATATGCTAGGTTGACATACAGAGTTGCAGATTAAACTAAAAATATGTTCTGATATTTAACTGCATAGTCTAAATTTCCTGTTTATTATACATTTTGACATACGAAAAGAAAAATTAGAAAAATGAAACAGTTGCTTTGTATAAAAATATTTCCATAAATGTTTCACCAGAAAATAATCCAATGCTGCAGTTAAAATAACTGTTCTAACAAAAGGTAATGCTGCACAATATAAAAGGAATTTGAGAAGGAAACATGAGCATCACTAAGATATTTAGGTTAGATTTAAAATTTGCATACTTGGAACTACTAATGCCATACTAATGAGCCACATCATTGAAACAAAATACTAATAGCAAGGCAATAATGGAAAGAAGGCAGTGAAGTAAACAAAATTGACAAAATCAAACTACTTCAAAAATGCAAGCCAAAAATTAAACAGAAAGAAGTAATCTTGCATAGTGAAAGCCAGATCTGCAGTTATTTCTGTGCCTGCCCCTAATCTGTCAAAACCTCATTCTTACTTTGCATTGATAGTGATTTTAGAAGGAGGAAGGAAGTTAAGAGCTGAAAGTGTGAAGAATTTTCTTCTGCACATCTTTATTTCTAACTCTGAATAGACACTTGACATGCTGGTAGATCTGATCTGTACACAAACCAAGTTCGTGTCTTTCAAGCCAGGGCCTGAAAGACATGATGTCACCAATGTTTGAAAGATGTTTCAAAGCCAGAGTTAGGGTCACTCAAGTTAAAGGAAGCCTGTATCACTCTCTGATGTGATTAAGACTATCAGTTCAAATAATTCTGAGTTTTAGAGACAGCTGTATGAATTTTATACTATTTTATACCTGGTAGTCTCAAGGATAGTTTTGAAGTTGTCTAGAAAACACTCCTTGCTGCATTCAGTGGGAAAAGAACATTGAATTCTAAAATCCTGCAACCCTTATTCAGCTGGAGAGCAAAATCACTTCCTTAGGTTCTGTCTGTATGTCTCCCAGTGAAATACTAAAATTCTGGGTTACACTAAAGAAATTGTTTTAGCACTATGTTTCACAGAGGATAGATGGGACTTGACATTAGTGCTGTGTGCTATCAAAACAATGAAACTGGCTTCTTGTCAGAAACATAAGAGGAAATATACACTTTAACAAAAAATAAATTTTCTTTGCAGAGAATTTACATCTGCATCCCTAAGATGACTTCCATTCACACTTCTCCATCTCCCTTCCTCTAACAGATCACATCAGCCATGAGATCACCTGATTTGCAAGAACCCATTATTCATACCTGAAACCTGCTGGAATCCATATTCTAAGGGGTCTCCTGACCAGTTAAAGATCTTTCTCTGAGCGGGCTATAATATCAGTTGGGTGAGGTAGCACTCTTCAGCTGTTGGCGTTACACAAAAGACTCAAACTCACTGATCAGGGCTGAGCACATGGGAGAAGGTAAGAGAGAAGACTGAAGAGAAGGAGCACAAGCCTGATCGTACCCTAGTAGTCAGAGGGAGATTTACAGTTTCCACATCCAGCTCCTAGAACAACAACTCTTTATTATTTTAGTTAAAGAGCAAGCCTGTAAAAACCAGAAACAGTCCTGAAAGTCTGAACTGGAACCCAGGATTCATTCACAATCTTCAGGTCTTCAGTTCTTTGCTTTTATCTTCTCACTGGGCTTGAGTTGCTATGGTGCCTCTCTAATATAAGACTAGCTTTTAGTAATGCAGCAGTTCCATTAGCAAACTATAATTGGAATTATGTCTCTATCTTTTTAATGTTGTTGTTTTTCTTTCCTGATACTCCTGCAAATAAATATTAATGTGAATATTTAAATCTACAAAATCTGCACTTAGTCTATTTGAAGTATTAGATAAAGCTTACAAAACTGTTCTCTTATACAGTTCCTCCTCCCAATCTAGTCAAGTTAAAACCATAGAGAAGTGTCAGGTTTGTGATTTGTTCTCAAAGCTTTTAGCTTTAATAGGCCTGTGCTGTATATTAAATTACAAGTTTTTTGCAAAGTAGTGAACATACATGCTCCTGACATTCACAGGAAATAAATGCAGTATTTGAGTGAATGGCAGATTCTTCGATAGAGCAAGAGGAAGGATGAAAGTTGGAAAACACATTTAACAGGTACTTTTGCAGGGGGCTTTCCCTCCTACCTTTAATGCCTCTTGTCTTTCTGGGAAGAAGAAAAAAAAGCCTATGGCTTCAAAAAGTAAACCTTTCTTTTTCTGAAGCCTCTTTTCCATCTTTGTCATAGCTTAGCCCCACTTGGGACCAAACTATGCAGTGTCTTTCTCACTCCCCCCATCCTCCAAGGGAACGAGGGAGAGACAACATAAGAAAAAAAAATAACTCGAGGTTTGAAATAAGGACAGGGGGAGATCATTGAAGTTACTATTATGGGTAAAACAGATTAAACTTGAGGAAAACTACTATTATTTATTAATAAAAGCAAAGCAGGATAATGTGGAAGGGAAGAAAACAGCTCCCTCTCCACATCTCCTTTTTCCCGGGCTTAACTTAATTTCAATTTTCTCTACATCCTTCTCCCATCCCAACTAGCACAAGAGGGAAGAGGGAATGGGGGTTATTGTCAGTTTGTCACACGTCACTTTACACCTCTCCTTCCTCCTTGGAGGAAGAACTCCTCACATTCCTCCCCTGCTCCAGCGTGAGGTCCCTGCCATGGGCTACAGTTCTTCGTGAAACTGCTGCGGTGTGGGTCGTTTTTCCATGGGGTGCAGTCCCTCCAGAATGGCTGCTCCAGAGGGCCCTCCTGGGGCCACAGCCTCCTTCGAGCATCTGCCTGCCCTGATGTGGGGTCCTCTATGGGCTGCAGGCAGATCTCTGCTCCTCTGTAGACCTCCATGACCTGCAAGGGGACAGCCTGCTTCACCATGGTCTTCACCACAGACTATATGGGAATCTTTGCCAGGAGCAGCATTACTCCTCCCTGTCCTTCTTCACTGACCTTGGCGTCTCTAGCTGTTCCTCTCACAAAAAATTCTTCACAACCAGCTCAGGCAGACAACTCTCAGGTTCTCTTCACCTGTCCTCTCTTCACTTTGTGCAGCTGGGCCAGGCCGAGTTGGGCCCAGCTGGCCATCCAGCAGGAGGCCAGAGGGTGAGGCACAAGGCTCGCACCTCCCCCTCTCTGCCCTCACTTCAACTTCTTCACATTTTCTTCTTCTTTTCTTTTTGTAATTTCCCCCCTTCTTAAATACATTATCACAGAGGCATTATCAGGGAACATTCCATCACCAATTGGCTCGGCCCCAGCAAGCTGCGGATTCGCTCTAGGCCTGGCTGAGTCCACTGGACAAAGGGGAAACTTCTAGCAGCTTCTTGCAGAAGCTGCCACTGTAGCCCCCCCTTACTAAACAAAACCAATGCAATCTTTCTGGTCCTTTTTCCTATGTCCAGGAAATACATGAATCCTTTAAACATGCAGGTGAGAAAATGCTGAAATGCATTTCAGAAGCAAACATTTTGTTATTTAAAAAGAATCCTGTCCAGCAAGTTTCTCTGGGCAAGATATTCTATGCACATGTAGTGTTGTCTTTGTTGCATTTAGAGATGCGGAGGTTGCCACAACAAATTCTATGATCAGAAAAGATGTCTCGTCTGAGAATGATCTTTGATTCTTGGTGGACATTTTTATTAGGCTTATTTAAGCAGCACTCTCAGTTAATGTCTTTGATTCTATCTTCATGGATCTTTTACCCATGTACAACTGATTCTTGTTCGTTATTTATTTGTGAAATAAATAATACACAAAGGCTCCACTAAAAATTGAGATTTAGTATACAATTAACTGAAAAGGAATACAAATTACTTATCAGAAGACAATAGGACAAATTCTCCAAAACATTAAGTACGTACATTTAACTAGGTGTTTACTTCCTTTAGCCTGAGGGGGATGGTTTATGGGTATGGTTTATGGGTAATGCTGACCACAGTAAAAATCTTTGAAGGATTCAAAACTCATTTAACAGTGAGAATGAGAAAGAAAGTGCTGTACAATGGCCTGTCATTTGAGGCTGAAGTTTTTGGCTGTATCTAAGATAGTCATCATTACTCTTCCTCTTCCAAATGGCATGTTTGCTTTGCACTTGGTATAGTGATTGTTACAGCATGGCGAGGAGACTTAAGGAACTAAATAAAGAGATGATTATTCATTTTTTTCATGCTTCATCTGTTCATCAAATGGTCAGAAGATCACTGGAACTTGCACAAGGAAAGCAGCAGGAATTTATGGCCAAGAGTGAGAAAGAGACAGACAATTTTGTCAGTAAATCTAGCTGTCAGGTTAGCTTAGTTGAGACATGAATTTGTACCTGAAGTACTGAAGGTATATAAAGTACTAAAAATCTTGACATATAGTCTGACCAGGTAGCTTACAAGGGAAGGATCCAATGACATATCCCCAGTTGACTTTGGCCAGTTCCTAAGGAACATCTGGGATATGTTTTAGGGTACTATTTACAGAGGCTAGTGTTAACTCAGAGAAATTTGTTTCTTAAGAATTCTCCTACACATAATGGAAAGTGAAAGAGAGAGTAGAAACTGTCCTCCAGAATTACATTCAGAAGAACTAAAGTAAGTTTCTGACTGGACTTCCCAGCAGTTTCTATTGATATGTATAATTAGCCTTATGTAGCTAATCTGGAGTAGAGCAAGGAGAACAAAGAGTACTAATACTGATAGTGGACCCACAGAAAGTTTTGAGCCATAGCAAGAGAAAAGCTGGTACTTGGAGACAAGCAACTCAGTCAAAATATCAGGAGAGTCAAGGTTAAAGAAAAAGGACATTAACAGGGGAAAATAAGATTTGCAGAAAGGATGAAGAAAAGCCTTAAACCAGAGGAGAATGAGAAAGATTCTGAACATCTAGAGGCTATTGATCAGAAATTTTTCCAAGATACGAAGAAGCTGAGATATCAAAATGCCTGTGAGTTTCCTTGGCTCTGCTGAGATGTCTATGAAGTTATTTTGTAAGCAGAATCATCCATGCTCAAATACCTTTGTGCTCCATGATGCATTTACCATATGCCATGGAAGATGCAGCTTGTACCTGTCTCCTCAAGACTAGTACCTTCTCTGAGCATTTCAGGGAATACTCAGGAAAACTGAAGATGTTTGAGAAAAGTTGTTAGTACAGTGTTATAACTTCTTGCTAATCTCAGTAAGCCAAGAACATGCGAGTTTCTGTGCTATGTGAGTGTTTGGAAGTATGCAGTAAGAGAAACTCAAGCACGTCTATGACAGTTCTCTTCCCCCTAATGCCTGGTTTCTAGGTAACACAGTTTGTAACTCAGCAAAAAAGTACAAAGGGAGCTAACTCAGGCCATATGAAATCTCCTGCTTATTTGCTTTCTCCACACAGTTACCAGGAGAGGATATGATGGAAGATTCTTCAGTCTCCTCTCCTTCATGCATGATCTCCTAAACAATGGACAGATACAATGCAATGGAGACAGCCAGGGCACATCCACGGAGAACGGACTTTTCTGTTCACCTTTGAGGTTAGCTGCACAAAGTATAATCTAGGTCTTGGATTCTATGTAGTTAGCTAGTTTTTAAGGAATATCAATTAACATAAATCTATTTTTCCTTTGATTTCAAAGAGCATGTTATATTTCTGAAAGTATATAGTTTACCTTTAGAGTCTTTTCTATTCTCCTCTGTCCTATCGCCAGTCTGTTTTCTATTGGAGTCTTAAGTGCATCATTTCATTTAACTACTGCTGTTTGTTACAGATAGTAAGATCTGGAAAGAATAGTGGTATATAGGTAGCAGCTGATAAAGCTTACCTGCTAAGACTCAAAGATTAGTAAACTTCTTTCTGTTCTCTTGGAGGATGTAAAGTATGTTTCATCTTATTTCAGTGGTTTAATAACAGTGTGTATGACTTCTATTTTTATTTATCAATATATCACAAAGTGGCAAGACTTTTTAAATTTCAGGTCATGTAGAATGCGTCCAAAAAGTACAATGACAACAAATAAAGCCCTGCTTCCCTAGAATACTGTGAAATCTGTGTATTTATTTGTCCAGGTAGAATTAAAAAATAATGGACAGCAATTCATGGGTTTGTAAAATCATAGATATTTTCAACTATTCTGTAGGGGGCAGCAGAATCTAAACAAAATAAATATTAAAGTTGGGAGGTAGGGGGAAAAGAAGCACTGAATTGCCTGGTTTTCACTGTATGTAGGTAGATAGCAACTTACCAGAATTGCTACAAAATTAGCAACGTTCTCTAATTATTATTCTTTACATTAAGAAACACGGGTTTTGTGCATTTCTTTTTATCTAATCTCTTATTTTATATACAGAACTACTGAAGTTGAACAAAACGAGTGAGATAAAATTAACACACAAATTGTTTTTTCCTCCCTTTGGGCAGAAAAAAATGCAATTTACAATGAAAATGCAATTATATATAAATATTTATGAAACAAAAAAAGTCAAACAACATCAGTGGGGTTTTGTATATGTGTGAGGTAGAAAAATTAATACCAAGTTAGACTATTTGATTAATTATTAACATTTTCACTGCATCCCAATGGGGAGCTTCCTCTGGAAAATGAACATTTTGCTATTTGTTATTGTCCATAATTAATTTTTAAGTGGCAAGCTAGAGTGTGAGTAAAAGAAATTTAGTTTTTAATTAACCAATAATAAAAATCACTTCTACTTTTTCTGTCATGAAAATAGTGGAATTAAAGGTACAATACAAGGACATGGCCTTCTTTCCCCCACCCTGCACAGTGAGGTTTTGGTAGAAAGAAATTAAGAAAGCAATGGGGATAAATGATCTTTTTTAATATTCTGTGGGGACAATCCATTCTGGGCATGGATTTAAATGATATGACTCTGTGTAAAGGGTAACATTTTTCATTTAATGAGACATCTGGATCAACCCTATTTAATAATGTGACCTGAAAGCTGTAGAATACATTATCTTTCACTCTTACTGCAGTGAGTCTTTGAAAAAATATTTTGACTGTGTAGCTGAAAATAATTAGGTGTAAGCAGCATCTGCAGTTCATATCGTTCTGGTTTACTCTTAATACACCACTTTGTAGATATTTTTTTGCAGAATAATGCATTAGACTTTCATTGTTTAGGTTTTCCGGGTTTTGTTTGTTTATTTCTGCATCACTTAAGTTGATGAGAGACTTCTGAAAATCCTAATGAGAAGCTGAAAATTATAAAAACTACCATAGTTTAAAAATAATAGCAGCAGCAGCAACAAACTTGTACACAGTAAAAGATGGTCAAGGTGACACAGTACATCTACAACACAGTTTACTGACACTTTTAAAAGCATATGAATAGGTGCATTATAGTGGAGATTTCAGCACTGCAACATAGCACAAACATTACACATAATTGTAAATTAAAACAATAATGTTAAGTAGTCATCTATGTCTAAAAAATAGCAAACAATGCTGATCATGCAATGGGAGGCAGCTATAAATGCTTGTGTCTCAAGTTGAGTGTCTGACACTGAGATGACTGCTAAACTGCCGTCCTCCACTTATTATATTGTGAAATTATTTCATTGAAGCCCAATACTTTTCTTTTTGTCCTGCTGTTTAGATTTGCAATAAAACATTAAGCTGCCTGGCACTGCAGTCATTTTATATTCCAAGGCAGTCATAGCAAACTTCAGAAGGTTTGTAGAGTCTGTTAGCGTAATAATCACAGCAGATTTTAGCTTCCCTCACAGAACAGGTATTTATCCAGACAGAAACAAAATTTGAAAGGAATGAATAGAATGAAATTACTTCCACAGAGGACATATAACGTTTTTCTCCCTCCATGTCTTGCATAAGATTAGGCAGAGATAGCCGCTGTAGGCCCAAATGTGTTTTCAGTGGGTGTTTGGTGTGGGCAGAGTGGAGCATTGAGTCCCCAGAGCCTACTATTCATTACTGAGAACAGATACAAATTCTTCTCCTCATTCCCAAAATGTGACATTCCCTGAACTGTCTATCAAATTTATAAGAACCTTATTCAAGTAAAAATTTTTGTCTTAGAGAAAATTATAATTTTAAAGTGTTACCAAGCTTTCCAGTACAGAAAAATCTGAATTCTCTTTAAATTACTGCATTATGTACCCAGACATGTTTATGAAAAAGAAAGTGTTCTTTATTTACATGGAGCACAAATGTTTCTATTCAGAGTTTAAAATCAAGATAAATACACAAATGGGAAAATTGAACTTTTCTAATCTCTAAAATGATTTATTTATTCCCCCCCCCCCCACCCCCCTGTAGTGGATCTTGAACCTTGCTGAAGGGCTGGACATACTATTTCAAAAAACTTGAAGACTAGGTAGAAATATGATAATGCTGGTGTTGTTGATACTATCAGCTTTTTTCTTTTGGACTTTTGTGGTGGTTTAACCCAGATCACCACACAGTTTCTCACTCACCCTCCCCCTACCCAGCAGGATGGGGGAGAGAAATTGGGAAGAAAGGAAAACTCGTGGGTTGAGATAAAAACAGTTTACTAAAAATACTGAAGACTACAAAGATAACAGAATATAAGGATATTAATATATACAAAATATACAAAATGAACAATGTACTATTTCTCACCACGTGATGTCCGAATGACCGACACAGCCCGTCCTGAGCAGCGATCACGGAAACAACACCGAGCAGCAAGCAAAGTGGGGAAAGCAAGCTAGCAAGGTAGAGGGAATGATGCCAGCAAGTAAGAGAGAAAAAAAGGATGCCAAGGGTGCCCAAATGGGTGCCAGAATGAAATGGATGCAATGCCCCCTGCCATGGACAACCTCCACTTATATACCGAGCATGACGTTTATGGCATGGAATACTCTCTTTGGCCAGTTTGGATCAATTATTCTGTCTGTCTTTCGCCCAGCTTCCCGCATCTGCACATTAACGAGACTTTAACGAGACTTGGAAAGCCAGTGTCCTTGGTCTCATTAAAAACAACTCATATCATCAGAGTGTTTTTATCAACATTCTTCACAGAAAAAATCCAAAACACACTGGCTACTGAGAGGAAAATTAACTCCATCCCTGCTGAAACTGGGACAACTTTAAAAGTTTATTTCTTTCATCTTGTATGTAAATCCTGTAAAAAAATGATCTGAGAAAAATTTAACTTTTGCAGTTTGTAGATTTTTAAAGACTGAAAGGGACTAAAAGGTCATCAGCACTGATTTTCTGCTAAATTTCATAATCAATTTGGCAGAAAGGTGTTATAATAGATCAGCCTCCCCAGAACTTCTTTCTGCTGTGCACATGAGAAGACATCTCCAGAAAGAATGTACTCGTACTCTAATGTGAAGGAAACACAGTAAATGTTCTTCTGGTTATCAAACTTCCTCATCTTCTAATATCACATACTAAGATACATACTTGTGTTGATAGCCACAAGGCTCACTCTACCTGTCTCAGAAAGTCATGGGCAAGGAGGAACTCTACAAACTGGTCATATACAGGAGGCACTTGGGCTCTGTTAAGGACTTCTTTACTCCATTGTAGGGTACCATTGAGCTAATCATCAAAATTTCCAAGTCCAACATTACCGTCCCTGTTACTTCACTTCCTTTCACAGGAAGGAAAGGAAATATGGCTTCACCATCGCTTGCACAACCTAGCGTGATCATGGAAGCCATTAAGACATCAGGAGCTCTGGCCTGGCTGTGTGTGATTTTATTAGGTCTAAAGCCTAACTACAACTTTAGGGTAATGATCTTTCATGAAGGGCAAGGATCCTTGTAGCCTTTACATACAAAAGTGGTAAATTGTACATAATAACTTATATTGTATTGTTTCATCCTTTTAGAAAACCCATGTGTAACAACAATCAGTATCAGTCTAGATACTCTAAATATGCAGCAGGCATAAGTAAGGCTTCTCCAAAGACCTACTATTGAGTGTCTTTATAGTCTCATTTTTTCAGTCTTTGTATGCTTTTAACATATTTTAACAGATTTCAGTGACAAATAATCTGAATTATATTTCTGAACACTTTACATTCATACATTTTATGAACAAAAGTAATGATAAACTGCTCTTCAAACACAAAACCAATTATCCCAAGTCAAAGAGCTCAATAGACTATTTCCCGTGCTACCTAATAGTAGAAAAGGGTTAGAAAAAGAGCTAGTATTTTAAAGGGTATGCATCAGCCAAAAGCATTTAAAGGTTTTCAAATAACATTTCGTTTATAAATTGCCTGCAAACAGCTCACGGAGTGTAGCCCGCCTGGCATAATTAGTCATACACAATATTGCGGATACACAAGATTAAAAGATTACACTTTTTCTAACAGGCTTTCTGGTTTTTATCTGTTTGTTTGCTTGTTTGTTTAGAAGATTCATATCTCCTATGTGTAGTAATAAAGGATAAAAATGTATATATCTGATTTTTATTTTTATGAAGCCAGTATATTTGCAGCATAAAGTCTACTGACCTTAAGATGATTAAATATCTCTTTCTTCCCTTGTGCTGTGTTCCAGGAAATGAGTCAAATGCTCAAACCTTGCCATGTGTCTCTGGTTAGCTGCTCTTGTACTTTTAGCTAAGCACATGCTTATCTGCCTCACTGCATCAGGGGCAAAGAGCTTAGCTCTAAGCAACTGCTAACATCCTTGGTATATAACATAGCACTGCAGCACATAGTGTTCTGTTGGACTAGACCTCACTTCAAATTGTCAAAACAAATAGGCAAAAACTATTCATTAGAATTATTTTTCATTGTCCACAGGTATCATCCTGCATATCATATACTATTATACAGTGTTTTATATGTAATATTCTTTCTGATATAACACTGATGTTCAAAATATTAGTTTCAAAAATGTACTAGGCAGTTCTAAAAGTATGGCAAAATATCTGGGAAAAACAAACACAAAGGATAAAAATGTATGGAAAGTTAACAAAGCAAACATATGCAGAGTTTTTAAAATTATTATTCATCCATTTTGAGAGCACATAGGAGGTAGACAAAGAATTCTTCCAGTTAGGTTTTAAATTAAATAATTAGAAAGTTTGTGTACATAAGGATCTGGAAATGTCAACAATGACAAGGGAAGAATGGTTGTAGCAGTGACTTCAGAACAAACCTACATAAACCTCACTGAAAATATCATTCTGCCTCCAGAATAAAATACAGTTAAATAAAGCATTCAAATATTCTTTCTATATCCAACCTTCTTTCATTTAATATCTTCCTTTTCAATCTGTACTGAGAGTTCATAAAGTCACAGAAATCCAAGTCTGCAAGATAAGACTAAAAATGAGCTGAGCACATTAATGGTGGGCAGACATTGCCGTCATTCTATCCTTTGGTTAGCCTTTGAAGTCATATTTTGGAGAAATGTATATAAATAAATAAGGAAAATGTTAAGATAGAAATGGAAGCTCAGGATGGGTTGCAATTGCACAAACAGAAGGTCCTTTACAAGTAGAACCTGAGTTTTGAAACAATAAAATTTGATTTTTTTAAAACTATCTACTAGCTTGACTCAACATCTATAACTAGTCAGGGGCAAGGAGAGCTTTAAGCACTGAAAAGGAGTATTTTTTTTTTCCTTAGTCACATATGCATTTCTTTTCAGAGAAGTAACTACCTTATGCTTCTTTTTTTTCCCCTGCATCTTTCCCTTAGCTAAAAAGATTGCAAGATGGTTCTCTACTGATCGAGTGTTCCCTTGCAGGTATGTTTTTGCACAGGGATCTTTGCTACTATTACTTTCTTCTGTATGGCCAGGACTGAAATACAAAAAAAAGGAACACAAATGAGACACATGGGTATCATGACAGTTATATTCAGGTCCATTAAGAGCTACAATTTGAATACTACTGCCTTAGAACATCATTATCTGAGGCCATAAGTTTTCTGCATGTTGTTAGAGGGCCAGAGTATGCATTAAATAGTGTTCTGTTTTGTATTTTTGCTAAAGTATCCAAATCTTGAAATGGAAATTCTTCACCTAGAAATAGAAAAAAACAGAAATAAAAGCAGTCACAGATATTTAATACTTTCTGAATTTTCAATTAACTACTTTGTTTTACAGCAAGGAAGGACTTCATTGTGAATTTCTAACATTGACTGGGAGGACTTATTTCCAAAATAGGTAGAAAATCCACTAAAGGGGAGAAACCTCTTCTGTTTAGCCTGCACATAAGGAAAAGCGCCAGCATAAGGACACGTTCTCGGTGACTTCTTCTTCCAGATTTCCCAAAGAATTTACCTCAAAGCAATATATTGGTGATTTTAGAAAACAAGATATGAATTTAAGCTAACATTCTTTTTAAAACAGTGTCTTACCTCCTTGAGGAGAAATAGAAGTTATTGTGGCTTTGTGTTGTGGTTTTGTTTAGTGAGGGGGGGCCTAAGGTGGTAGCTTCTGTAGGAAACTGCTAGAAGTCGCTCACCTTTGTTCAGTGGACTCGGCCAGGCCTAGGGCACACCCGCTGCTGGCCAAGGCCAAGCCAATTTGTAGCAGAATGTTCCGTGATAATGCCCTCTGCGATAACGTATTTAAGAAGGGGAAAACAGAAAAAAAAAAGAGAGGAGAGAAGATGTGAAGAAGCTGAGCAGGGGCAGAGGCGCAGAGGTGGAGGCGCAGGCCTCATGGGCCTTGCAGGCCTCACCCTCCAGCCTCTTGCCAGGCGGCCAGCTGGGCCCGACTCTGCCCAGCCCAGCTGCAAGAAGTGCAGAAGAGATGAGCTGGATGATGTGAAGAGATCCTGAGAGGCATCTGCCAGCCTGTTGTGAAGAACTTTTCTTGTGAGAGGAACGGCTGCAGATGCCAAGGTCAGTTCAGAAAGAGGGGGAGGAGTAATGTGGCTCCTGACCAAGATTCCCCTGAAGCCTGTGGTGACAACCATGGTGGAGCAGGTTGTCCCCCTGCAGCCCATGGAGTCCACGGAGGAGCAGAGATCCACTTGGAGCCTGTGAAGGACCCCACACCAGAGGAGATGGATTCCTGAAGGAGGCTGTGGCTCATGGAAGGCCTGCTGGGGCAGCCGTTCTGGAGAGACTGCACTCCGTGGAAGAGATGACCCACGCCGGAGCAGTTTCACGTATGGGTGGGACCCCACACTGGAGCAGGGGAGGAATGTGAGGAGTTCTTCCCCCAACCATGAAGCAGCAGCGTAAAACAACATGTGATGAACTGATGAACTGACTGCAACCCCCATTCCCTCTTCCCCCCTGTGCTGCTTGGGAGGGGAAGGTAGTAGAGATAATGTTAAGCTTGGGAGGAGGGAGGGGTGGAGGGAGATTATCTTGTGCTCTGTCTCATTATCCTGCTGTTTGTAGTAATAAATGAATAGTTTTCCCCAAGTCAAGTCTGTTTTGCCTGTAACAGTAACTTTAAGGATTTCTCCCTGTCCTTATCTCAAACCTCAAGCCATTTTTCTTACATTATCTCTCCCTGTTCTCTTGGAGGGTAGGGGGAGTGAGAGAGAGACTGCGTAGTCTGGTCCAATCGGGGCTGAACTACGACGCTTTGACAGAAGTTTTTAAAAGAAAGGAAAAAATTGTTAGACTGTATTAATCTAAGTATAGTTTACCTATCTTTACTTTGTATACCTTCCACATGACAGATTAGACTATGTACATAAATATATATTTAAGCAAAATTTCCTTGTTTTCCAAAGAGAAAATCTAATTTAACATATAGACATAAAATCAGCTTTCATGGTGCAGAACAAGTATCCATCTAGCCTAGTATGTTGTCTCCAACACTGGTCAAAAGTGGAGGTGTATGGAAGCATAGGAATAAGATAAGGCTATATTGTATTCCCTCTAAGCTGTTCTCCCAGTCTCTTTTTTTCTGTTCAGGGGATTTCCTGAGCTTCTGATATTTATCTGCTAAACATCAGTCAATTATTTGTTTTCCAAGTGTGTCTTCAATCAAACCTATATAAACTTCTTGCACCCACAGAATTCTTTGACAAGGAATTCCACAATTTTTTTAGCTTTTGAGTGAAGAGCCATAGCCCTTGTTTTGAACCTGAAGTTAAAATTAAGTTATTAAGTTCATGTTATGGACACTAGTTCTGTTGAGAAAGACAGTGAACAGTCAGTCCCAGTCTGTCTTCTTGAGGTCATTTTTCATTTTATAGACCTCTATTATATCTCCCCTTTCCATTTGTTTTCCAGACTGAGTACCACTATACTTAATCACTCTTCATATAGAGGCCAATACATACCTTTAATGATTCTTGTTGCCTTTCTCTTACTTTATTTTCAGGTATCTTGGTTTTACATGAGAGAACCAGTACTATACACAGGGAATGACAGAGACAGGAATTTTCCACCATGTTTTCTGTTTGGTTATCTATTTCTTTCTTCGTACCTCCTAATATTGCTATTGGGTACTACCCAGCCCATCCTGTTTCCATAGAGCTATCTGTAGTAACACTAGTATCTTACTTTTTAATGGAAACAATCAGTTTGGAGCTCATCACATAGGTAAATGGTTGAATTTACTAATGATGCAAAATAATTTTTCTCTATTTAAGTCGTTTGGCATCTCAACTGCCAAATTTCTTGCTAAATTTCTTCAGTTTACTCTTGCCTTTATTACTTTGAATAACTTTGTTAACATCAGCAAACTTTATTCCCTACATTACTTGTCTTTTTTTCCCGGGTTACTTAAGGAGTGTGTTAGCACCAAGATTGTAGCCCAGATCTTCCCAGAACTCCACTGCTCAACTGTTCCTATTGCAAGACTGGCCTACTATATGCCTACTAGATGTGTACTATATTCCTAAAATATCATATGTCTTTTAAACAGCTATGCCAAACACTTAATCTTTATCCCATACCTGCCTAGTTTCCTTCATAACCTTTAGTGAGGGATTTTGGCAAAAGACTGGACATCTAAGTAAACTATATATGTTGCATCTTGAACTAAGGCAGAAAGCAAAACTCTGAAACTATTCAAATATTCATCTTTTCAAAGACACTATTTTCTTTATACACTATACAGAATTGAACTATCAAAACCAGAAATAATTTGAAGTTTTCCAAGACAGAACATTTGCACACAAGAAGAGGAAGAAGAAAATAACTTAATCAGGTCATTTTGATGCTGCCATTACAGTATCAGGTTATGTCAAAGCTTGTTATTGCTACGTTTGAACTGAGTTTAAAGTTTATCTGGAGTTGGCTTTGCATAAGTAACTGAAGTCTGAAGATATTTCACTGTATAAACAAGTAAAATCAGAATCAGTTCATGGGTCTATAACTCAAATTTGAAATTAATATCTGTATTTGCTTATTATAGCTACATCAGGCAAAGTAATCCACAACACATTACTTGTTTAACTAAACTAAAACTTTTTTTTTTTTTTACTATCCAAGCCTAGGTTCTAATAGTGAAAATATTTTTAGTTCTAATGTAAAAACATGAGAAAAACGTTTGTAAACAGATAAAAAAATTGTTCTATTTGTATTTATCATGCTCAATTTTCAATTTTCTAATGCATTTGAGATATGGCCCTGAAATCATACAGTATCACTTTGTTTTAATTGGTTTGGAAAGCACAGCTCTTAAATTAGACAGAAGACATTAGTGATGTAGAGTCTGAGGACCCAAGGGAGATGATAAAGGAACAAGAAATTTCATAAAACTCTTCAAAGTTCTTTTATATTTTAGGCCACATTGAATTATCCCAAGATCTGGCTTCTAGAACAAATAAACTGCGTTAGTTGCTTTTTCTGATAATTTTTATTTAATTTTGTTTTACTATGCAAGAGCTTAATTTTGTTTTACTAACAAGAGTTAACATTATGCTTCTACATTTGCAGAATAGGATCAGATCCTAGCTGGAAAACCTCCCTGCTTCAATCTGCCAAATGATTATGCTCTGTTTGTTTAAATGTTACATAAAAAAAAAATCAGTACACAAGTCTACTAGACATGAATCACTAACTCTCCCCATCTTAAATCCTTATCTTCTTTAAATATCTATGAGATATGAGAAAAAAAACAGAAAAAAAAAACCCTGCTTTTAAACATTCCCTGATGGGCTTAGATGCAAAATTTTATTTCTCCAATTCCCATCTATATTGCCCCTTTGTCTTGACTACTAGTGTTATGGAATCAGACACAGATATACAGCAAAATATACCTTATGTTGTTTCTATCTTATTTCCTTTCTTCATTAGAGTTTTTGATATTTTATAATGGTATCTATGTTCTGAAAAAGAAAGTTCAATGGTTCATATATATCCAATAGCACCATTTGTTGTAAACAAGTTTGGAGAATACTTGTGTTAAATTTCTCACTGTCCTCAACATATGGAGAACTTGAAGATTTAGTTTAGGTGAGGTAGTTTGCTCTCTGAGTGTGCTTGTCTCTCACTATTGGCATCTCAATTACCTGGGAACGATTTTCAAGTAGGTTCATACTTAATATTACTTTGCCAGTATGCTTTCTTTTTCCTAAGTATTTCAGTATTTTCCAGTATTTCTGGAACTGTTTCCTCTCAGTTTCAGCTGTCCTTTCATGGACTAAATGTCTGGCATTCATGTACTATTGAATAATTCATTATCCTTTTTGGGTTTTAGTATCTCTTCTGATCAGTGAACTGATATTTAATTTACCATTGTTATAAAAATATTTATATTGAGTTAAAATTGTTTATGCATTATTATAAACTATTGATTAAAGAAAAAGAAGGAAAATGGCTAGTTACTTGTTTTGCAAACAGTTTACTTTCTATATGGATTCTCATGTGTAGGATTCTATATGGTACTTATGTGGGTATTCCACAAAGAAGGAAAAACTAAAAAAAATGCTGCAGAAATTTGAAAAAGGCACATGAGATCATAGAAAATCAGAAACTTTGTCTTACTAGACTTTAGCAACAACAAAACAAATATTTACATATTTATCCAGCTTTACAATATCTGAATAATGTTTCTGAAATCAAATGCAGTGGTATCTGACTTTTAAATTACCAGTTTTCAGTATCTATGAGGGAACATAGATGAGGAATTAATTCTTCTCTGAACTTATACCTTTAAGTCCTTTTAACAAACTCAGTCTTGTCAGGTGTTAAATCTGCTTTTATTTTTGAACATTCTCCAATATGGGACAATTTCCCTTTCCAAATATTTGATCGTGAATCATTCTTTCCAACACTAAACTTTCACATAAAGACAAATCATATAGTTTCATTATACACCTATCAATCAGCTCTCCAGCCTTTTGGTCTCCTTGATGGAAATAAACTTTTTGTAAAAATATATATTTTTAAGTCAAAGTATTTAGCCAGTGCAGGATTTTTTTTTTCTTACACTTCTGAGTCTCAGGCCAACCATCTGCTATAAAATAGTTGTTTTGTTCTGTTGTTCACATTGATGCAAAATGTATTTTTAATTTATTTTATATATATGCATAGCTATATGTGTTTACTAGTACGCATATGTACTTTCCTGCACCTAAAGCAAAATTGTAGCTGTAAATAGTTTCCAAGAAATTATGAAAATATAATATCAATGCAAATATAAATGATGAAAATAATAACCATAACCCCATTGTTTACCCAAAATGGAACGTGCAATTTTTGCTTCCTGGTTAGCGTTTTCATGCGTATCAAGTGCATAGCTCCAAAGTAACAAGAAGAGCATCAGCAATGTGTCTCTTGGAGACAGAAGAATCTTTAATTCTTGCATAAGGTAGGTATTCTTTAGTGGAAAAATATTTCTGCACAAGTGTCATGGGTGAAATCTGCCTGAAAGTGCTACTCGGATAAGTGAGACATTGTCTACATCTGCCCAGCATAAACTCATAAGATGATTTTGGTATGCACTGAAGAAAACAAGCCAAGCACAGGGAATTGTTGGGGGAGGCTTCCCCAGAGCTCTGGACCACATCTACCTTCCTCTAATGGTCTGAATATACACAGAAAGGAAACAAAGAACCATGTATGAATTCTTGATATCTTTACACCCACATAACACACTTAGGACAGCAGACCAGAAGATGATAGTGACCCAGGTAAGAGTAGCTAATTGACTTTTGGTAGGGAGAAAGTCAAAGAGATCATCCTGCCTCTATGTGAAACGTAGCCGTTGGCAGCTTATGTTGACCAGACAAGTCAGGAAGTAATAATTAGAGAAAGTGATGGTGCTCTGGGGGCATCCCCAAATCCCTGACTCCCTGTGGATGGCTAAGCCTCAGGTTGACCCAACACACAGGGAGCCAGCTGCCAGCTGGGCTGTGGTACCCTTGCCCAGCTAGAGTGAGTGCCCCTCCTCATAGATGAGGAGACTACCCTTCTGGCTTCTCTGTCCATAAATATCTTGGTGAGTGTCTACCCATTGACACAGCACATATGTTGGAGAGGGAAGGGCACGTACCAAAGACTAAACACCTTTCTGAGGCCTGGAGATGTGTCCTTGAGAGATTCTTCCCATGAGGACCCACTCTGGGTGGCAGGTTGGGTGACAGGCAAGGATGAGGCTGCTGGAAGGGTGCTTTGTGTCTTTGGATAGGAAAGGGGCATTGCAGGAATGTGTGTTACACTCTGCATGGACTTGTGTGGTGAGGAGGAGTCAAGAGTGACTGGGGAAGGCATTGCTGGGTATTAGTGGTTAGAGTACCACCCCGCGACTTGCACCTTTTCTTTCACAGTCAGTCCCTCTCTGCCCCATAGCACATCCTGCTTCGTTCTGAGTCTCTCCCCGTGCATCAGGGCTTTGCACTTCATAGCAAACACAACAGTGGTGGGTAGTGAAACCTCCGAAACACCCTGCCACAGCAGTGACTTTTGAGGGATGAACAAATCTATCACTCAGATCCATGGGGGGATGTCAGCACACAGAGTCTGTGGTTGCTCCTGTCCATGCCAGTACAGCCTCCTAACCGTGGCTGCTGCCACATCACAGCTCCCCCATTAACTCACCACTGCCAGTCCTACTCCCTCCTCCTCTTGTCGCCCAAGCTCCCACATGACAATGTGCTTACCCTTACTCATCTTGGCTTCTTGCTCAAAAAGCAAAAACACTTCCACATCTATGAGGGTTAATTTTCTCAATTAACTTGATATCTGTTTTTCAGATAAGTAGGATTTCAAGGTTTTCCAGGTAAAGGAAGCTCTAGAAATCAGGCTCCCTTCTTTCTGGATGTTACTAACCACTTGCTTTTCATAATTTAATAAAATAAACCAATCTAAGACAGTCCTCAGGGAGACAACTTATGAAAGGTAAGAAACTAGTTTAACATTTACGTTTCCTTGATAGATGCAGTGAAATTCTTCACTTTATGAGAAATGAGATTTTGATAACCTTGTCTGTGGCATTTATTGTTTGCTGACAAGCACCACTCTACTTAGATGGCTAGTCTGGGTGAACATTATCCCAGTATACTTAACTCATGCAAGATTTACCTAACTCAAGTAGTCAATCCAATTTTGTCTCAATTTCTGATGTGTAAATATCCATTTTATGTCCAATAGGGATATTTGTATTAAAATAGTTAGGTGCTCTGATACCACAGTAGCAAGTGATCTACAAACACCTTAGACAGAAAACAGATAGCTTGTTTAAAAAATAAATAAAGCTTTTTTCCATATTTATTATTTTCTGAATTTCAAAATCTATGAAAATATTTTTTTTCTTTTTTACTGTTTTTTCAGTAGTTACATGAAATAGATCTCTCCGCACCTCTGGACCTGTGAGAAAAAAAAAAAGTGAAGTGTGATGCCTAAATAGTGTTATTATAATATTTATTTTAATGTTGCAATAATACCTAGCTTCATTGTTAGTTTTTTTTTTTTTTGGGAGGGAAAGGTGTTTGCTTTTTTTTCTATTTTTTTCTTTAGTAGAAAAATATATGCATATTGCATAAAGATATGCATAGATGATGATGTGTTGACATAAAAGTAGTTCTGAATAACATAGACTCCAAATTCACCAAGTAGAAAGAATGGATAATCTTTACTAAACTTAACTGCCTATGTCTGCACTCAGTGTACATGAGGATAAATAACATAACATTGATAAATATTGAAATAATCTCTTGATTATTTACATTTTTAAGAGTATGTGCAATTAACAAGCAGAACTTATAAGTAAGTAGAATTTACAAGTCATACGTATTTCCTTTTGTCTTCTTTCTGCTGAATTTTTCCTAGTCTCTTGTGGATATTCCATCTGTCAACTCACTCTTGCTCTATTCAATTATCATCACACATAACTCGAGCTGCAAAAATGCTATCAGATGTTTCCTTCGAATATTTGTCTCAATTTTTAATTTATTATCTTTTTTACTGTGAGCTGGGATTATATAAATATTTCTTACAGTTGGAAGAGGTATATTCTCCCAGATTGTAACAATTTGAAAGAATTCTAGTGAATATTTATAGAATATAATTTTTTAATTGATTAACATGAATGTTTACATCATACATCTGCTTTTGTATTATGTAGTCAAGTAACAGAGCCTTTTAATGTGATTTGTACATCCAGTTAAAGAAATTCAGCTTTTTGTGCAGACCATTAAAACTGTTTACTAGATGAGCTATAAGCAAACGTTAATAATTTTATTATTAAATATAATAAAATGCCATTGTTTTTATGTTTGGAAAGTTTCTCTTGAATTATTCTATTGCAGTTTAAGCCTACTGCTACTTCTATAATATATCACAGATACAGAAACCAGACTGCTGCCTTCCTTTTTGCAGCAGTTTTTCGTGTGTTTGAAGACTGTCACATTGTGTCTCCAGAATCTTTTCTAAACTAACAACCTAAATTCATGTGATCTTTCTAGGGCACATTTCCCTAGATTTCTACTCATGCATGCACACAAATATACATAAATACATGCATACATATCTACCCATACATTATAAATAATAGCAATTAAAAATCAATTAAATTAAATGATACTTTTAATATATACAAATCCTATAGTATGTTACTAAAATACTGTAATTGCCATATTTTAGCTAGAAAGGAGTGACAGACAATCCTGTAATATTAAAAGGCTAGAAAGGTTAAATGATTAGCTGAAAATTAGTTACCTGTACTCTTTTGAGATAATTCATTAAGCACATACTCATGTAAGTAATGTTGCTTAAAATGATGAGCAATTCTTGTAGTTGTACAACAGAAGAAATGAGATCTTGAAATGCTTCTCAAAACTCCTCACAGTCTCAGTCACCTTTGCTCCTTTCTGCTAACTAAGCAAGTAAGAAGATAAACAAAATTAATTCAATCCAATTAATGTCATAGTCATTTATTACATTTGCTGCCAGAACTCTCAGCCACCAAGTGTTTAACATTTTCTAAGTCTTACTTTACTGTAAGGAGGAATCCTGAATTAACTGCTGTTCACGGGGGAGCAGGAATGCTGGAAAAATCCCTACTGCAGAATCCTGCTGGCCAAGGCAAAAGTCAAGGGAGGAATCTGAGGCTGCACAGCTGAATCCATCCAATTACTTGTCTGAAAAGGAGTATTTCATAGCCTTGGTTATGTTGGCAATTGCCTAATGGGTGATAATCTTGCCAAATCTTTTATCTTGAAAAGTTTTAATTTAGGGAACAGGGTACTGATTCATCCTAAAATGACTGACCAGGCAGCTTAACATGCAAGGACTTCTAATGATTAATTGGTAATCCAATATTCAGCCTAGCATGAGAGAACAGTTATTTGGTAATCAAATACTATTAAAATGATACAAATCTTCAATAAACACAGTCATATACACTTTGCTTTTCACTAAAAATATTTTATTGGCTGGATAGCTGGTACCGTGCAAAATAGAAAGGCTGCGTTCTTTGATAAGGAAATAGAAGTTCAAAATAGATTGTTTTAGTTATGTCCTTTAAAAGATCCTTTAGCATATTACCTTGCTGCATCCTGGGATAAACAAATAAACAAATATATATTCTTTAAATGTACTGTTTTCATTATTATATTTTCTCAGTGTGAAATAATATCAGTAGATGTCCATTCACTCATTCCAAGTGAAATGTCTTTGAGGACGGTGTCTGACAGAGGCATATTTGACTTGTTTGTTTATGTTACACTTGGATGCATTCCCTCTATCTTCCAACAAAGAATGGAGTTGCAGCTGTTGCAGCTTGAAGTCTTGTAAATAAATTGTGTGGTGTGAACCACCTAGCATACCCTCTCTTGCCAAAGGAACAACTTATTGTACTACCACAAATATATCAAGCATCTCTGGAGAGGACATAGGTTTTCTTAAATGCTTGGAAGCCTTTTTTTTCCCACTCTCTGCCTTACTTCTTCCCACTGCCAGCAATATATCTTACAAAACAAAAACCAACAACAAAAACCAAAACAAACTTCATAATTAAACTCCACAGGCTTTTGTAGATTGGAATTCTGTTGTATTTGTTTTGAGTATTATATCTATTAGGGAATGTAGTAGAGCTATATTTTTTGTGTGATTTATGCCTAATGCTCTGATATTCATTTGCGATGTGCTTTTAAGTTTTTTTTTTAGGACTATATTCTTAATGACTTTAAGAACCACAAGTTCTAGTAACCTAGCCTTTTTTACATAAGCACGTGCAATAGAGTGTGTAGGGAATACTTAAAATAAAAATAAAACAGTGAAAAGAGGCATTTTAAAAATTGTTTTGCTTCTGGGAGCTCATATTTATTTAAAAACTATTAAAAATAACAACTAGCAAGTAAAAACAACATTGGAAAGTGAACATAGCACCTTAGGACATAGATATATATTGTACTAAACAAAAATGTAAAGACAAAATTCTGCCCTAGCTAAGTCAGATCAGTTTTCATTTAAGTCAATAGATACTGTGAGTGAAGATCTAGGCAAAATTTGCTTCTAAGTTGGTCTCTGTCCTACCAAGACCCAGTGAAACACAAGAGCTATTTACATCAAGATGATCAAAACAAGTACCCCAGGACCTAGAATTAGTCATCTCTACTCCCCATCACAAACTACTTTTCCTTAGGGTTAGCCTAATACATTATATATAATACATAACTCACAGAACCGGCAGTGACCTACATAATCAATCATTACCGTTTCCATTTTTGTTATTTCACTTGCACAAGGAAGAAAGAAGGTTTTTCTTTCTCCTGGCTTTATATGAAGATCACTGAAATCCATGGAAGACTCCTGCTGACTTCAACTGGAGCTGAACTGGCTCTGAATGCACGATATTTGACATCAGAATAGCTTAATGCTGTGCTAAAAGACACAACTGTGGCTCACTGATCCTGGTGTTGCTTCTGTGCCAGAATCATTCCCAATTTAGACATACTGCCAACCATCCCTAATGCAGCAGACATGGAAAGGCAGGGTGTGGGAATGATTCCCAAGGTGCCCCTTCAGTGAATCAGGTGCCGAAGCATCCCTTGAATCAGGGTAGCTCCAGAGAGCTCAGCAGAACTGGACGAAGCAGGGAGTGGGTGGGTGGGCAGAAGAAGGAACAGGGGAAAAAAAATTGTGAAAAGAGCTAACTGCTTCTATTGCTTCCATGGATATGAGATATATCAGATGGTGTACTCTTTGAGGTGTGTATATGAGATGTTTAACTCCCACTACAAACAAAAAATATGTAGCTTCTTAATTTACCTTTAGGTTTTCAGTTAAAACCATGACATTTATATCAACCTCAACTTATGTGTACAGATACTTTGTTTATTATTAGTCACACTATGAGCTTAGAGTATGGAATCCTCCATTCTAAGATGATTTGGTTTACCTCTGACATTCCATCACTGATTGGCTTGGCCCTGGCCGGTGGCAGGTCTGCCCTAGACCCAGCTGGGTCCACCAGACAAATTGGAAACTTCTAGTAGCTTCTTGCAGAAGCTGCCACTGTAGACTCTCCCGCTACACATATGTTTTATGTATATTTTGTGTATATGTTTTATGATACACAATACAACTACAGTGATTTTTCTACCCCTCTTTTATGCAACAGAACACATTGTTATTTGCTACAGAGCATGCCCGTTCAACAGCAATGAAGTGAATGAAGGAGGTTATTATCTCTAAGACCTCCCTGCTGTACAAGTTGGATGCTATTCCAGCATCCTGGAGAACAGGACTCTAACCACCATGAATTTTCTATGAAATGCTGCGCAGGACTCTCAGGTCAGACTTTTCCTTTCGCTCCTTGCTCTCAGTATACATACACACACACATTCACACAGAGGCACTTTTTCCCTATTCTCTCACAGTTATACAAAGCAGGCAGGCAGAGGCAAGCAGAATTTCTCAGGGAATAAAGGCAGTGAATCCAGAGCAGTGAAATCAAGGAGGCAGTGCCTTAAAAACCCCGTATCCAAAGTGTCTGCATATATCCTGATGTAAATATTCAGCATTCAAAAATAAAACTGAAATAAATGATAGCTGTGATCTGAATATAGGATGATGGTATAGAGCAGTTTCGTTCTCTAAGCAGAATATGAAAATAATAAAAACACCTCATATGCTTGTTAATAATTGTGAAATTCTCAAATGTAGTAGTACAGAACAAAATAAGAGAGTCCATGACTGCAGAAAAAGATATTTTTGCTGTATAGAAGGTGAAGCTGTACACTTAATATAAGGATAACGTGAAATCTGAACAGCTGCCACTTAATTGCACACTATACAGACTACTGAAAGAGAGCTTGGTCCTGTGAAGACAATACCATAAGAAATACACAAATAATTATACAGGCGGTATTTTTCAGTTGAGTGCTGATCACAAAGTATGGAACCAGACTGCAGTAGCAGAAAAATTGATCTGTTTCTTACTTTTCTGTTGGAAGTCTACCTTTTCTCTTTGGATAGGAGAGTTAACTGTTGTGGCAAAGCCCTGTAGAAATTTAAGTCTTCTGCCTCGACTCTCCTCTCCGAACCTCTCCAAACTTCTCCGAACCTCTCCGAACCTCTCCTCTCCGAACCTCTCCGAACCTCTCCTCTTCTCCGAACCTCTCCTCTTTGAACCTCTCTGAACCTCTCCAAACCTTTCCTCTCTGAACCTCTCCTCTCTGAACCTCTCTAAACCTCTCCTCTCCAAACCTCTCTGAACCTCTCCTCTCCAAACCTTTCCGAACCTCTCCGAACCTCTCCAAACCTCTCCGAACCTCTCCAAACCTCTCCTCTCCAAACCTCTCCCAACTTCTCCTCTCCAAACCTTTCCTAACCTCTCAGAACCTCTCCAAACCTCTCTTCTTTCATTGTAGTTATAGATATACTGATTGGACACAAGGAATATCTTAAATGAGAATAGATTTTAAAATGCTTTATGGCCTTAGGGTGCTTATACTTTTCTTTGATATGTTTGAAATAAGAAGAAAGACAGCAATAACAGGACCGTTGGCTAGTCTAGCTCAAAGAGAAATAAAATTATCCTCATCATGCTATTAAAGCTCGGTCAAGTCAGAACTCTCTGTACCTACTTCTCAAGCTATTGCAGGTTAATATATCAATTAGCTCGTGCATGACTTTCAGAGAAATCTATATTTCAATCAGGGTTCCTAGAGGCAATAACATTTCAAAGTTACTGTGTGATTATAAAACCTTGAAAGTTTAACACTCCTTAAACACTACCTTTTCAAGAATCACAGAGTCACAGAGTAACTCAGAGTGGAAAGGACCTCAGGAAGTCTTTATTCCAACTCTCTGACGAAAGTAGGGTCAGTTCTGAGGCTAGCTCTCAGCTTGTTCAGGCTTTATCCAGTAAGCCTGGAATACCTCCAAGGATGGAGACTACACAGCCTGTTCCATTGCTTGACTGCTTTCACAGTGAAATAGTTATTTCTTATATAAATTCCGAGCCTTTTCTGTTTCAATTTATGCTTGTTGCATCTTGTTCCATGAGATCTGTGTGCCACTGAAGAGTCTTCTTCCAGATACAGACATTCCACAAGACATGCCCAGGTTCTCGTGTGGTTCCCCATTGCTTAATGATTTTCAGATTCAGTATGACCCATTAACTGCTACCCTGAGTCCAACCATTCAACCAGATTTTTACCTGTCTAATTATCTGCCCATTAAAACTGCAATGACTAACCTTAAATACAACAACACTGTGTGAGACAGTGTCAAAAGCCCTTTTAAAGTCAAGACTTTTTCCTTTTTCACAACACCAGTCATTTTATTACAGAAGGCAATCAGGATGGTGAGGCATGATTGACAAAGCCATATTGATGGTTCCCAGTCACCTGGTCTTTTGTATGTCCTTAAATGTGTTCCAGGAGGACTTATTCTGTGATTTTTCCAGGCACCAAAACGAGACTGACTGACTGCTTGCATCCCATCGTGTTGCCCGTCTAGCAGATATCAAAGAGATCGAAGTTCCCCCACAGGAACTGGGGTCTGTGACGTACATAATTCTTCAGCTGTTTAAAGAGGGCTTTATACACTTCCTTACCATAATCAAGTGGTCTGTAACAAGCTCTCACCATGATGTGACCTTTACTAGCCTCTCTTCTGATCCTGAACCCAAACTCTCAGCCAATCTGTTGTCCATCCCACAAGAGATCTTTGTACATCCAAGTTGCTCCTTCACATAAAGGGAACATTCACCTCCTCGTCTTCTGTGCCCATCATTTGTTGTTCTCATCCATCACAGTACCCCAGCTGTGTGAGCTGTCCCACCAGCTCTCATTTATTCTGCTGATCTCACAGTTCTTTGACCTCGTGAGGAGTTCTAGTTCCTCCTGCATGTTTCCCAGGCTGCTAGCATTTAGATACAGACATTTGAGGTGGGGTTTCTTTCAACATTTTGATAGTTCTGAGGTCTCTGTTGTTCAGATATCCTTGCTCTTTGCTTTCCATCTGCATCCATTGTTTCCTCATCAACTGTGGGTTGTAATGTCTCACTCACATGTTTCAGTGTAACAGAGAATATGGATGCAGATGTCACTTTTCAGTGGACTGAAATATACAGGGCATGTTTTGTATTCAGAACAAAAAAAAAAAAATGCCCCAGCTGTCTAAATTTCTTAGTAGCAATTAGGTGCCTTTGATATCTGGCAGCATCTGTGCTAATGCAATCAAAAGCTGAACAGCAATATTTTAACCAATTAAACTGAAGAATTCCATTGTGCCTTAAAATATATTAGCCGTTATTACACTGCCTATGGACTTGCCCATTCATGAGTTATTAATATCACTGGAAAATTCTTATATTTCAATATTCTCTTATTTTAACATATTACTGTGAGGGATGGAAAAGAATGAATGGTGAAAATAAAATGACAGTAGGAAATAAATTATTTATACCTGAATGTTAAATGCATCAAAATGGGAGAGAACACATAACGTTTCATGTAAAGACAGAAAACAATGAAATTTCATCTTCTAGTACATGGTATTTTGTGTATTCCTCATAGGATAGAGAAGTACTACATGGGAAAAATGAAAATGGCCGCCAATTTTTAATATACAGATTGGAAAAAGTCAAAATAATGGCACACTCAAATCTCTCACAGAAAAGAGAAAATATTAGCCTTCAAATATTTAATCCAAGTGACAGAACTCGTATTAACAAAAGATGCTTTAATCTATTATGGCACCTCTGAATTTCGCGCTCATTCTTACAGTCAATAGGAACCCAGTTAACTTGGTAAAATGAAATGGCTATTGCACTCACTACCACAAACAACAATGTAAATTAATATTATTTCTGCTTGGTATATGTTATTTAACAGGTGTTATAACAATTTCTAAAATATACAGTGTGCAAAAGTATTCCCTTACAATACTCTGTGATTCGTACTTTCAGAAAATGCCATTTCCAGAATGAAAAGCATGCAGCTGCACAACTGTGAAAATATTAGCTCTATGTGTCTTTCCTTTAAAAATCCTCATTTAAAACCTGCATACAAGAAAAACATCTTTCAGGTTCCTCTCCATGCTTGTCTCTCTTAACCCTTTCACTCATTTATTCCACTTGACCGAAATCTTAATGTCATCACTAGCAAAAGTATTTTTCTTTTCATCATTCTGTCCAAGATCTCTTTTGAATCTAGCACCTTCAAATTAATTTTCCACTCTACATGGATTCTTTCTCCAGAGCTAAGCGGTTTCCCACTTTTTAGTCTCCAAAGACACTCAGTCCTGTAAAACAACAGTGACTTTCCTTTCGCAGTATACTTCCTCTTGCGGTAATATAGTCGGTCTTTTCCTTATTCTAATCCCTATTACAAATATGAGGATATTTTATTATCTATTCTAAGCTATGATTATGTATCATAGAATACCAGGTTGGAAGGCACCTCAAGGATCATCCAGTCCAACCTGTCTTGTGGTTGTAAGCCCTGAATATTGCTTTTAACTATAGCATTTTTACTTCTCACAAACTGTCATGCAGTCAATCATATCATCATTCCCACACAAAGGAAAATATAGTCATAATATTGCTATATTTATTCTTATTATATTTATTCATAATTGAGGATTTCCTCTTTCTTGACAAATAACTTCCTATACTCAGATCCTATGTGGCTCAGTATGAGATTGACTACAAATCATCATTGACCAGGCTCAAACCAAATACCTTTGCTTATGCTAAGCAAAGTATCTTAGGAAAGGTCACAGCCGATGTGAAGCTTCATCTACTTTAAAATTCATTCAGCAGCTGGATTCATTACTTCATCCCTATTTAAGGAATTCTTTCTAATATCTTCAGTGTTCCTTGAAAAAAATCTTACCTTTACTTAAGATTGGTGTTGTGGTGTCAGTAATATATATCTTTATCACTTTGGAATGAATCTATCAGCAACCAATACTTACATAAATACGTAAAAGAACAGTATATCTTAGAAAAACAAGATTTTTTTTTTCCTCTGTTCTAGGTTTCTATATTCTTTGCCAACTCTGAAATCAGGGACTTGTGATGCTTAAAGGATTACCTAAAGCTTCAAGATAAGATTCACGATCACTAATTCCATTCTTTATCATGAAATGCTTATTGTAAAGATAAAATAAACTATCAAATTTCAAACATCTAAGTTTAAGGCATTTCACTTCAAATAAATGTAAAAACTGATATTTCTTCAAGATTTACTTCTTTTGTACAGAGTAGCATGTACATATACAGTGTTTATATTATTTATTCTGTTTTATGGTCAGAAAAAAAGGCAGAAACAAAAATATTTATCTTTTATCTGTAGAAAGTATATCTAATACTTGAGTTAATATCTTATTTAAGATGGTTGATAGAATTCTCACCCTTCTGCTAATTTTTATAGGAATCTTCTACTGGTACTCTATAGTTTTTCCATTTAGAATAAAATTTATTTTTCTTCCTCATCATCTGCACCTGAAATTCCATGAATGAAATAATATCCTATCATGATTTTGAAATATACCAGAAATTATTCATGTGGAATGCTGATGAGAATAGACTGGTGAGCTTGGTCTCAAATTGATGTGTTCTATGTTTCAAATGTTCATTTATACTTTATTTTCCACCAGGGCAACATCCTCTCAGGTAAGTTTCAGAATTATTTTATTACTTGACTCTGTCACTCTTGACTCTATGACTTGACTCTGTGTCGTAGTTCAGCCCCGATCGGGACCAGACTATGCAGTCTCTCTCTCGCTCCCCCCACCCTCCAAGAGAATAGGGGGAGATGATATAAGAAAAACAGCTCAAGGTTTGAGATAAGGACGGGGAGAAATCCTTAAAGTTACCGTTACGGGCAAAACAGACTTGACTTGGGGAAAACTATTCATTTATTTCTAAAATTAGCAGGAGAATGAGACAGTGAACAAGATAACCTCCCCCCACCCCTCCCTCTTCCCAGGCTTAACATTATCTCTACTACCTTCCCCTCCCAAGTGGCACGGGGGGCGGGGGGGGAAAGAGAATGGGGGTTGCGGTCAGTTCATCAGTTCATCATATGTTGTTTTACGCTGCTACTTCATTGTCGGGGGAAGAACTCCTCGCATTCCTCCTCTGCTCCAGCGTGGGGTCCCTCCCCCGGGCCACAGTCCTTCGTGAAACTGCTCCGGCATGGGTCATCTCTTCCACGGGGTGCAGTCCCTCTAGAACAGCTGTCCCAGCGGGCCCTCCACGGGCCACAGCCTCCTTTAGGCCCCCCCTCACTAACAAAACCAGAACACTCTGTCATCTTCTTGAATCATTAAAAATAATGATTAAATGAATCCCACAACTGTTTTAACATCAAGTGCAATACACATTTCATGAAACTCCTTAATTTATGTGCTGAGTATTTCTAAAAAACTTTAGCATTAATGATTCTATTACCATTTTTGCTACCTTGGCACTTCTGGAATGAAGACTTCATTCTCTGTAGTACCCTATTCTTTCACATACTGTGTACACTTCTTTAGTTTCCACTTTCAGTAGCAAATATCTTACTTTTTTTTTTTTTTCCCTGTTTGCCTTTGTCTGTTAATTTCTTGCTCTCATCAGCTTTGAAAGTGAAGGACTTTAATTAAAAGTTAAGATCAATCTGTTTTCTGCCTTGTATATTTTCATGTTCTTATAATTCTGTTCTACACTTTGGGTATAGTGTGTAAGGAAGCTATTATACAAGGTAAAACTGTATTGCCGTAAGTAAAAGTAAAAAGTAAAAGGTTAACAGTGAAAGAGCTGTATCAGGCACACACCAGCAAGGAACTGAGCATTCAAAGCATCAAAACATTTTTGCAAAGGATAAAAACTATAATATCCACCTCTTCAGAAACTTAAAGAAGAATGAGTAGACTGTGGTTAACCAGATTGCTCTTTGCAGCCTTGATACACAATGCTATTTTAAAGCACTTCAAAAATTCAGAATGAAGAATTGCAAGGCTACTTAAATAATATTTCTAACAGGAATTATTAAGACAGAGCAGAAAAGCAGACACAAAAAGTAAATCTCTTTATAAGCAAAAACTTGGCTGAAAGCATTCCAAACAATTCCATGCAAGAAATGGGAAAATAAAGAACTAAATGTCAGAAAGATTATTGAAAAATAAAGTTAAGCATATGCAAAAAAACGGAGAGCAGCATATTTCAAAACAGTAATCAGGCAATGGTAAGAATTAATTAGCTAAGAAAAAACCCAGAAATTAAGTATTTTTTGACATTGAACATAATTAAAGAATAAGGATTTCACAAAGGGAAAGAATTAAAGCTCTGAACAATCCCTGGGAAAAACAGGTCATACGCTTTAAATCTACAGCTGCAAATTGGACAATTTTTAAATAGCACATTTAAATAGAAACATTTCTTGAAATGTGCAATTTTGTTTCTCCATGTACACAACAATATGTATTGGAGACTTGTTGCAACAGTCATTGTACAGGCATTGACTCAGTGAAAATTCAACTTATGAATGGTTGAATTGCTGAATGGTTTGGTTTGAATGTAAGGATGATTCACTATCCCTGTGTGATTTGTTCCATCTTCTCCAGTGATAGCTGGGTCTCATAGATAGGCCATCTATATGGCACACACCAATATTTTGTTCTGTTAACTGCTAGATGTTCACACATTTAGATACTTGTGGACTGCTGCTAAGTTATGGAAGAACACACTGTGTTTGCAAACTGGATGAGCAACTCAAAGAATAAGATTCCTGTGTACAGACTCACACCAACAAATATTCACTATTTTTACAAATATTTTTTACGATCAGTCTTCCAGCAAAAAATTCACCTCAATAATATTATTCCATCAAATAACAATTAAACTTTTCCTGTGCTTTTACATTTCTTATCTCTAATTCTTTTGGCTCATATAATTTTTCACATCTTCACAATGATTTTCTCAACAAAACTGAATTAACATTACACTGTTGTGTTACATTGAGCTGGCCTGGAATCACAGACAGTGAAAATTCTATGCCAATGGTTTCAATTTCATCTTGAAAGTGTCATTAATTGACTCAATATTCTCTACATTTCTATTTCAAATGATAGAAAGTAACAAATGCAGAATAAAAATATCCATAGATGCTTTTGGGAAACCTCAAAAGGAAGACCATTAAATAAGCAAATAAAAACTAATGCATGCTTTTGAGGAAATTGTCTTGAAATATAAAGACTGGTTAAAATTATGATCTTATCTTTAGAACTTGTCCTTCAAAATGAAAACAAGTCGGACAAGTAAAGAGAAAAGCTAGAAATGCTAACTGGAAAGTTATTTATGGATTCATGCTCATCTGATAGGAACGAGTTGTAATATTTTTAGGTAAGAAAGACAGTTTCATAGTTGTGTTTGTGCACTGTCTAGCACTACAGTTCAGATTGTTCATGAACATTTCAAAAGGTCTCGATGTAGCATATAAAAAGATAAAATTAATTCTGATTATTTTTCATTTCCTTTTTCTTGCACATTAACTGCTTATGAAATTGGGATGGTTTTTAGGCTATAAATGTAAATATACCTTTATACTATGCAGAAATATATGTGCTATGCAGAAATATATGTATTTCTACATAGCCCAATATAGTTGCTATACTAAAATTTGTTAGAGAAAACCTAATTTAATTCAAAACAACTTGCTCCATGATGCATTCTGCAGTGGTGTCAATTGATGACAACTGTAAGCTAATTAATAATGGATATCCTTGTAAGTAAAAAAATCTTCATGGGACATTGGACTGGATAGAATCCTGCAATAAGAAAGTTGCTTATATATGCAGTTCTGCACTTCAACTTACACAGCTTCTTCAGCTACTGTGCATCTTTAGACTGTTAGAAATGTGGAATATTTGCTGCTGACATAACATTGATTCAGATTTTGCAAGAGATTCTAAAAGAAACATCCACCCAAATACTACCGAGGTTTTCAAACTCTTTGAAATACAAATGCACTGGAAAAAAAAAAAGGCTGTTGAAAGACATAAAGGCGTTCCGTACAAATCCCCCAAAATGGAGTAAATTCAGAACTCTTCCAATGTGGTTTGTACCCCTGGGAAAAAGTTTCCTGCCACTTGTTTGAGTCATGTTAATTTAATCAAATACAGTCAATTGCAAGATGTTATCAACAAAACAAGAATAATGCAGGACACAGATTTTGTTACTCTTTCACATAAAAGACCCCTTTCAAGCTCTTTCGAGTAAGTATCATGTAGTTACTGCTATCTCCACAGAAAAAAGGTTAAATTCCAAATGTTTTCTTTTTATATTTTTAAAGTAAAAGAGACCATAAATCCAGTCTCACTTTTCAGTTGTTCTGCAGTTAATCTATGTACCTGTTTTGCTGTCATTTGATTCTTACACATTATGTCTTTGTTACTTCCACAATTTCTATGTCTAGACGTAAGTAACATGAGTAAAATATCTAATATTTATTCCTCATGATTCAATATAATTCAAAAGTTCAAAATGTATACAGATTATGTGGTAGGAAAACATTAGAAAAAAATCCCACTAATTTTGTATAACAATGGAAACATTTTTATATTAATTTCGTATAATATGACTATATTATCAGATACAACAGCTCTAGTTTTTCTATAGCTATTTGAAACAGTAACCTGTCAGAGACACATAAGTACTAGGTTACCTGGTACTTCCCAGTATAAAACTGAATTCCATGGCTGAAATTTTTGGATTGTGAGATGAAAAGGAAGAAGGAAGGAATTTCAGCCCAAGTGGTTCATGCTTGCGTGGACAAGAGTGATCACTAATCACCACTGATTAATTCTGCCCCAATTTTTTTTTTTTTTTTTTTTTACTTTTTTAAAAAAGGTAGAAATCAATATTTGCTCACAAAAGCCTAACTTCTGGCTTTCACTTACTATCCCTGTACGATTTTGCAAATTTAGGTAATTGTAAAATGTCTCTGGTTGATGAGTGCATAGAATGAAGTTCTTCAACGCTATGGCCGTACAATACACCTTCAGATTTTGTTAAAACAGGGATAAAATACATTCCTTCTGATCTATTTTTCAATAGAAACCACGGTAGCTTCTGTATTCTGTGCAGGACTTGTTTTTATTAACATGTGCTGGACATGCTAAAACAGGGCTTGTAAGGATCATTGTACCTTAACCAGACTATCATTTACTTTGGGAGTTCTGGCCAGACTGAGTTGCAAAAGAGGGCAGAGATATTAGATCTGCAAAAACAGCAATAGTTCCAAGCCTTAACAAAAGCAGATAGTTTTATAGGTTAAGGAACTTCACAACAAACATTGAAACTTCTATAGATTTTAAGTACCCAATATTCATGCTGAGCTTTTAAAAGTGTACTCTAGAGGACGACTCTAAAATTGGACTAGATCAGAATTTGTGCGTTTTGGTCCTTTCATGGTTCTGGGCCTGAGTATCAGATTAGAACTATGCAGGAACACATAGCTAACTAGTATTCTAATTAACTCTAATTAAATGTAATGCAATTCAATTAAATGTAATTAAATTAAATGCACCCATTACTATTTAGAATATGTAATGAGAACAATACTTGTAAACAAACTCTTGTTTCCACAGAGGAAAGTAAATAAACATTAAGAAAGCTCTTTTGTCTATTCTTTTTCCAAATCCATTAGCATCAAATTGTTCTTGTTTCCTAAATAAGGTCGTTTTCTGCAGTAAAAGGCCTAATGCTTTCATCATGTCAAAGTTTGCATTTGTGGTTTCATAGCTTAGAGACTTTGTTATCTACAATCTAAATGAAAATATCAGCTCTAATCAGACGGATGTGAAGATGAAACTTTTTTTTTCTCACATAAATATTACCTGTTGAATAAAGCATGAAGAGTTTATCTCACATTTATTTGTTTATATATCTACTGACTCTCAGAAATCAAAGCCACTGACTACAGTTAACTGCTTCTGAGATCACTCTCTGCCTGTGAAAAAGGAACAAAGGTACAAAACCTACCCATATCAGACAATCTCTTTTGAAGCATTCTGGTAGCAATTTGTTTTTCATAAGCATTGAAAGTTCTGAGCTTTTTGTATTTTGTAAGTAAGTAAAAGAGGTGATGTAAGTTGCAAACAAGAATGCAGATTGCATACTACACATCTGCAAAAGTTCTAGGAACATTTTTTCTTTTTGTCATCCAACTTTGTTAAATATGGCTAAAGACTCTCTTGCAGTTGATGTTTCTGAGAGCAGTAGTTCAATTGAAACATGCTATAAACACCATATTGTACTGTATCTTGGTCAGCTTGTAAATGGAAAATCTTTCAGATACTCAGTCCTCTGAAGGATTATGGTTGTCTGTGTTCTGCGCTGCATTAACGAAAACCTAAGTAGATCAGTTAGTTTTTCATGAGCTACCTCAGGCCCTGCTCACAGCAGCTCTGTGTAGGCCAGCCACCTACGCAATTTTAGTGGACCATACGAAGTTCCATGTTTCCATGCCTACCGTGCTCCCAAGACCAATGCTAGTTGGTATAATGCTAGTTCAATAAATCTACATCAGTGGCATCCTCTGAGGTGGTCATGACATTCACAAAATGTCAACCTTCACCCAATAAACCCTATTGAATCAAAACAAAAAAGATCAACATTCAAAAAATACAATTTTAATAAATGAAAAAAAGCCCATGCACCCCAGCCAGAAATTCTGTCTGGAAAATTTAGAAATGCCAGAGATTTTGAGAAGTTTATTAAAGAACTCCACTGCAGATGACTTTTCATGGATAGGGCTTACATTTAGAAAAAAAAAAAGAAAGTGTCAGGAACTGTGTTAGATTTAATTTCATATATTGCATTTGACAATGAGAAGTTCTCTGGCAGTGAGGATCTGTTGCTATGGTGAAGTTGTGGAAGCTCCAATATCCCAAAACAACCGAGTGCTTTACAACAGCTCCTGTGTGAATAGGGCATGTCCCAAACAGCTGCTCTTTCTACTTACTTAGGCTTCTCAATAAAATTTGGGCTGGTAAGATAGACTTTCTCATCCTAAAGCATGTATGCATCACTGGAGTAAAAACGTACTGTCGTTGCGTCAATTCTGCTCAACAAATCTGATATCCTGTATGCAGGAAAGTCTGACTTATAAGGATATTTCATTTGATATCTGGTTAACAGTAATTAAGCATAAAATTTGAAAAAACACAAACCCTATGGAGCAGTAGACATCAATGACCATAACAAAGTCTCTAACTGGCGGGCCATTGAAGGAATAGCCTTGAAGAGCTTGAATTGTGCAACTGATAAGAAACAGGGGATCAGAATCATTTTTGTGTGGCCCATGGAAAATAGCAAACTTACTGGCATGGGAGGATGTGGGACTGTTAAAAACTTACTGTGGTACATTTCAAAGGGATTGTGTGAATCAGTGAAACTTATTACAGAATAAATAAGGAAAAGAAACTTAGAGATCAAGGAAAAAGTATGAGGATTAAGGGAAATAAGTATGTGGCAGTGAATGGAGAGCAAAAGGGTCTGGTCATATACAAGCAGCTTGATGCTCAGCATGATTATGTGGCCAAGCCTTGCATAAAAGCATAAAAACCTTTTTTTTTTTCCCATCTGAATGTGTTCTCTATGCTCTCTGTGTGTTTGTTTGTTTATGTGTAAGTTCTGCTAGCCAATCTGGAACTGAACTATCCAGGGAGTCAGAGAACACTGTCCACAATAAAAAAGCCAAGATCAGAGTCCGTGGCTGGATAAGAGGCCGAACACATTTATACCACATGGACTTAACAGCTAAGCCAGGCTTCAAAAGACCTACGGTGTGTGAGCGTGCTTGTGAGAGTAAGTGTGCTGGAAAGGAGGAGCATGACTGGTCACCTGGGTTTTTCTTGTTTGTTTGTTTTTTGGTTTTTGTTTTTTTATTTCCAGAAGGGCAGATAATTTAGGAATAAAAACTACTTTGGAATGAAATCTCAAGCACAAACTGACTTCATGACCATAGTTTGTTCAAAGGATAATCTTCACTTCAGGGTCAATAAATTGCTACTTACTGAGTGATTTATTAATTCAATTTTAAGAAAAATTTTAATAATGTATGCTTCGTTTGCAGCATTTACCACTGAAATGCTAATGCTGCTTGGCTGTGATTCATTAAGCTTCTCATCTGACAAGCAGAGTGGTCTTAATTGGAATGTCTGTCAGCTTCACAAGTGGTCCTAAGTTTTATTTTACTAGGAAGAAAAAATGAGGAACTGATGGATGGGCATGGCACCAAGTAGGTATTTTTGTTAAAATATATTTCCCCTCTAATCCACTGCAGGAGGGTAAAAATCATCTGCTTAGCAGGAAACAGAAGAAAACAAACCAGAACAAAATATACATCAGGAAATTGTAGCTGCCAAGTCATTTATTAGGTTAAACACTAAAAATGCTGAAGTCTGTCATTCAGATGTCAAAATCCCCTCATAAAAACTCCCTCAATTTAATAAATTTTATTAAAGAACTAAGTCAGATAGAGGGTGAAAACAAGATGGGTAACATGTAACCAAGTAACATGGTCCTTGAAGATCATGGCAGCAGTCAGTTTGTCTGTCAGGAAAGTGCCAGCAGTAGACCTGAAGCTCAGAAATAGCAGAGAAGAGGATAAATTTATCTGGTGAAGAGATCAACGAAATATATTTTACTACCTTTATGTTAATCCTTCACAGAGGGCTTCCCTGTGGATTATGTGAAGATCAGCTTGAGGGGAATAGAGAAAGGCTGATGTGTTGGTTTTGTTTAGTTGAGGGGGCTGTGGTGACAGCTTCTGTGAGAGGCTGCTAGAAGTTGGGCAGTGGACTCTGCCGGGCTTTGGGACTGAGCCAAAAGGTGACGGAATGTTCCCTGATAGCGCCTCTGCGATAGCGTATTTAAGAAGGGGAAAAATAATTTTTTAAAAAGCTGAAGTGAAGGCAGAGAGAAGGAAGCATGAGCCTTGTGGGCCTTGCTGCCCTCACCCTCTAGCCTCCTGCCAGATAGCCATCTGGGACCAACTTGGCCCAGCCCGGCTGCAAGAAGTGGAGAGGAGATGAGATGTGAAGAGAACCTGAGAGGTGTCTGCCTGTTTGTTGTGAATAATTTTTTTTGTGAGAGGAACAGCTGCAGATGAGTGGCACAGAGGGGAAGAGGGAATGGGGATTATGGTCAGTTCATCACATATCACTACTCACATTCCTCCCCTACTCCATCATAGCTACAGTCCTTCATTAATTGCTCTGGTGTGGGTCATTTTTCCATGGGATGCAGTCCCTTAGGGACCAGCTACCCCAGCAGTGCAGCCTGCTTCACCATGGGCTGCACCATGAGCTGCATTGGAATCTCTGCTGGGAGCAACATTACTTTTCCTCCTTCTTCTTCAATGACCTTGGTGTCTGAAGCTGTTCCTCTCACAAAAAATTCTTCACAATCAGCTCAGGCAGATGCCTCTCAGGTTCTCTTCACATCTCCTCTCCACTTTCTTGCAGCCGGGCCAGACTGGGCCAAGTTGGTCCCAGATGGCCACCCAGTGGGAGGCCAGAGGGTGAGGGCTCCAAGGCCCACAAGGCTCTCACTCCCACCTTCAGCTTCTTCACATCTTCTACTTTTTTTTAACTTTTCCCCTTCTTACATACGTTATTATTCTGCTACCAATTGGCTCAGCCCTGGCCAGCAGCAGGTCTGCCCTAGGCCCGGCTGAGTCCACCGGACAAAGGGGAGCCTTCTGCAGAAGCTGCCCCCGTCACTAAAAAAAACAACACAGATACCTATTGCCTTCCCATTTTGGAGTTTAGTTGGAGTGAAAATATACTCACCACAAATACATAGTGAGAAATTTATTCTCCCAAAGTAGATTACAGACCTTTTTGAGCTGTGATGTCTTGAAGAATTATTGAAAAGACTTTAAGCCTGGACATCTCCAGTACTGCATGTGAAAGCAGATGATAAGTGGTGCACTGGGATAATATGACCTCACCTTTCTCACCTAACTTGACCTCAGACTTCTGAGAGAAACCAAAGCAGCCAGTGTCAATCTTTTTTCATTTTTTTTTCCTTCGTCTGAGGGGCTATTAAACTTACCTTTCTATAAGAATGTACAGGTGAAAATGTAGTCTACTGAATTTTACAATTTGATTATGCCATAGCTGTGGCACTTTAAAGAATTGCGTATTGTATCTGTAAAGAAAAACTGCTCACTGGTAATATTTCCCTGTCCATCTCTCTCTATTCTATGAGAGCTCTGTGGACTTGCCCATAAGAGAAGCAGGATACAATATTCTGTGCAGCACAATTTAACTTCTTTTTTTATACTGAATTTTGCATCTATAGTGAGATCTATAGAGCCAGCATGTAAAAATGGTGTCATTTGCTACAAAGAATACATTTCACTGTTTAGATTGAACAAAGCATATGAAGTAAGATTGATCTACCATCTACTTTAGATATGTAATCTACTGAAAGATAGGATCTTATCTTCACTGAATAGAGACAAACAATGCACCCTTTAGCATTTCCTTAGAATGGTCAAAAGATATTGTCTTTGTATGTGCCTTTCTCCTCTCACCATAGAAAAAGACTATACAGTGACAGATATAGGGTACCTAATTTTTATTGCATTCAAGATAAATCTTAACTGTGATACAACCTGAAAATTTCTGGATCCGTAAAAAGGTAGGAAAATAAGGCAAATTTTAGCCAGAGCTGGGAACAGGATAGTAAGGATGGAGGTTATTTGAAAAAAAAAAAAAAAGAAAAGAAAAGAAAAGAAAAACAAAGCTAATTACCAAATATCAGAATCTTTCTTCCAAATGAGGAAGAGTGTCAGAAGGATGTTGAGGTGCGCCAGACCCCACAACTGAGTCATTAATTTTCCTGTGGGAAGTATGCTAGCAGAAGTTTTCCTCAGACTATTCAAGCAATGCCTTTGGTACACAAATATTTATGCAGTTTCTAAAATGTTTCACAACTTTTTGTGGCTTATTAAAAAGGTATATAATATTTTCAAAGGACCATTTTTTATATCATCTGTCAGCAAAAGGTCAGTGTCCATGGGGTTTTTCCCTCCTTTTTCAATTGAATCATTCATGATTTATTCTACATTCTGTCATAAATGAAACAAATTTCCTCATTTTTTCTCTAAATTAGATAAAAATATATTGTTTCCTTTGAATTTCCTTACTCCTCTTAGCTAATTGAATGCTTAATCCATAAATAAAACTGAAATTCATATTACTGGTTGGAGACAGTCATCAGTGGTGTAAATTGTAACTTCTCCACTGCAGAAACTAGAAATGGAATAAGATTTGAAAGGAGAAATGCAGATCACATTTTTCAAGCAATAGTAGTATTTCTCATGTAGTGTGTGAAATAGATGTCATTTATGTGGAATCCTCTGAAGAATCATTTTAAGTCATCTACAAGAAAAAAGATTGACTGAAGGGAGGATAATCAGTTATACATCAAAATATGACTTCATGACAAAGACGTAATTTATGGAGAGAGGATGAATATGATACTAGTCTACAAAATCATGAGTTAAGTAGGATGAATAGCAGTAACTGTTCACTGTCTGCCAATATAAGCACTAGGCAACGTCAACAATATGTGCCAGCAGTCAGCTTAAAAAGAAACAAAAGAAGATGGCTTCACACACAAGGGTGGCAGAATTGTGGAACTAAAGGAATTTTATTTTTTTCTTCTTTAAGTGGACACTGCACAAGGTAAGCCTGGAAGAGAAAAAGAAACCCACTTGTGGTAAAAAATTACCACATAGGCAAAATGTGACAGCTTAGAAGACCTCAAGAGCTGGAAATAGTCAGGAAATGGGAGAGTAGCCACTGGACACATTATTCAGTGCCATGTTCTTGCTCTTCTTTCAAAATCAACCTTTGGCCAATATTTGAGACAGCATTCTGGCTTAGGCAAAGATCAGGGCCCTTAGTCTGAACTATTAAACATAATGGTTTGCAATGTGTCACAAAATGCGTAGTTACGATGATGAAGCTACAGCACCTCTGAATCATTCATTGCAGCTAAAAACCAATATATAATATTAAAACCACATGTGTGAGTATATACATATGTAAGCTGAATTGCTGTTCAAAATAAATTTTAGACAGCTATATGTAAAGACTGAGATGCTATTCTGTTTTTGTAGTAATAAATGAATATTATTATTTTTTTGAAGTATTGGAAGAACTTTCTTTTATTCATGCAAGTAGATCTATTATAATCAATAGAAATGAAATCACTCGAGCTGACAGGAGAAGTCGATATAGATGCCGGGGTAGAATTAGACCAAATAAGTGACTTTGTTTTAACAAAGATAACAGACAGGAAGACAAAGTTAGCTTAATGTCAGAGTTATTTTCTAAATAGCTTATGAGACCTAAAATCTTAGCTGTGGAACTTGGATCACATATTCACTGCCATCAGCTGAGCTATTCAAATACTTATAGAAGCTAACAATCTGGCCTCATATCTTTACTGCCACCTGTTACCTACATGGAGCTGAAGCAGCTTCATAAATTTAAATCATTAATGGTTTTTTGTACTACTTTCAAAATCTTGTGAGAAATTGTAAATGTTAAAACATCTTGAAAAATTGAAGTATACACGGCAAACACAGGAATAGCACACAATTATTTTCTTTGTAACAATAGGGAAAGTATCTTATACAGGGAATTTAATTTTTTTTCACAATATGTTTAGAATTTCATAACATATTTCTGATTTCATTATTTCATTCAATTTTGTTATTTAAAAGCGATAGTGAGAACATATGTAGGAATTTCTATGTGCTTTAAAGGACTGACTGACATGAAGAAGATAACATGCAGCAAACTGTAGTTTCCACTAGATACTACTGTAACTATTCCTTTGTAGAAAGAAGTACTTGAATTACACTACAATTAATAGAACAAGCTTGTATATAACATACTTTATAACTATTTTACAAAATTAAAAAATCAGTATTGTACTTTTTAAATAGGAGTGGAGAAAAAAGATTTACGGACTTCAATTTGTAGTTAAAAATGGCTGGTTTCAACCCCATTTTTCTAATACTTAAAATGGCTGTGGAGAGTTTACTTAATTGAAAGGCTATTGCAAAAGTAATTTAATATTTATTCCATTAAAGAGTAATGAAATTAATCTGGCTATGTCTATTCATAAATAAGCACTGAGAAATCTTTTTGGAGCCTCTTCTCTTTCATCTCACAGGCATATGCTTTAAAATGGCTTTTGGAGTAATTGTTTTATGTGAAAAGTCCAATGAAGAAATATAAATAAGGAAGATAATTTTAAAAGTTTTAGGAATTTCTAAAGGAATCGAGGAGATTAAGAGAGAGAAATAGGTAGTGCCATCAGTATCTAGAAACACACTTAGCTCTTCTCTCACAGATGGTGTAAATTTGTCCTTTATTACTTACATTGCTGTTATCAAGTGCTAGATAAGTGTGTGCTTTGCTTTTCAGTCAAATGAAGCTTTTCTTGGTAGCAGCCAAACTTGCTATATTTTTATCCCAGAAACTCCATCTTTATAGCAAAGTTTTTACTATATATGCAGGCTGCTCTCTCTCCCTCTCAGCTACAAAGTAGCTTAGGATAACTAAAATAAGCTCAGTTGTCAAATTTTGAAATGTTGAAACATGAGATGAGTCCCTCAGAAAGAACTGAGCTAATACCATGACTTTCTTCTGATACTTGGGCCACAGTATAGGAATCTTTAGTTTTGAATGTATTTGTTAAAATGTTGCCAGAGTGATTCCCATGTATTTATTTATAAGGTAACATCTCCAAGGGTAAAGCATGATGTTAGATGAGTCCTTAACAAAGCATTTTCCTCTGATAATAGTATTCTCAGGTTCAGAAATGTTTTAGTTTGGCTGCATGATAATTATAATTTAGACATAAATATATAATAATTACACAAAATAAATTTCCAGTTTCACCTGTTTTAACTAAGTTACCCTAACTTCTAATTTCTGGAAGCATTTTGTATGTAAAATTAGAAATAGAAGTCAAAATTACTTTACTTCTTCCACTGTCTTCTCACTATTTAAAAGCATCCTAAAGGTCCTAAGTTTAATCGCTCAGTTTGCAGGAAAAAAAAACCCAACTATTTTTTTCCTATTTTAGATTAGTCATAAAAAGGACTTTTGGGGGTCATGTGAATAATGTAGCATGCAAAGACCTCTTCTGCAAATGCAGGTGGCTATAGAACATTTTAAAGGACTTTTGTATTAGAGAGAAGATTGTGATTTCTGACCTTTGCTCTGGATTCAACAGCAAAAATCATCAATAGTCAAAATCGTGATACATAGTAATTGTTCATTTAAGATTCCTAGAACACTGTTTCTTTTTAGACACTAAAAGACAGCAGCAAGTTAGTTACTTGTAAACAGAATAATAAAATTTAACTTAGAGAGATAAGACATTATTTTTAATGTTTTCTGCTTTTCATAAGTAAAGTTCATATTAGTCAAAGTAATGGTGTGTGATTTTCTCATAGAGTTGTGTGGGAAGTGGTTTTTCTGTCCTGCAGTTATTGAATTCCATTGTGTTTTGTTGTTTTTCCTTTTGACTCTGGATGATATATAAAGCTCTAGCTTCCTTCTCAGCTGCCTTTCTTACTAACATAAACACTACTTTAAAAATATTTTATTTTTATTTCAGTTTAGAAAGCACATAAACCATTCAAAAAGCTGAGTATAAAGGACAATGAAACAATGTTTTAATGATATCAATTTTATTTTAAACCAAAAAAAACTTTTTTTTTTTGCAGTCAATTTAGTTTAGACAGATCCATCCTTGGTGAGGAAAAAAAAAAGGATGTTTGTATTTTGTTTTCCAGAAAATTTCCTAATTACTTTATTTATGAATTTATATTTTCACATATGCTAAGAATGAACTTTCAGAACAAATCTCAAAATTACACAATAGTAGTCTCATTTGTTCTTTGGTTTTTAAATTAATTAATATTGTGGGATTTTAGCTTGCAACTTGAAAAAACGAATTCTTCATTATCTTTTTTTTACATGAACAGCACAATGGAAAGAGTGTGAATTTGATGTTGGCCTTCAAGAAGTACTTAGTTTATATTAGTTGAAACTGTAAACTAAAATATTTTGGAGATTTAAAATGGGTATCATCTACATATAAATTGGTTTTAGAGCCAAAGGGGGTCTGCAGTCAGTATATATTATACAATTCTATCACATTTTCTAATGGATTAGATTTTATGAAGTACTATAAAACAGCATGAGATGTTCTCAATAGAAAGCAAATTGAACTGAAACATATAATTAATTACTGCAACTCTTATTTTTTCAGCACAGTGTAGACACAAATGCATTTGTTATATATGTATATATTGTGTATTGCATCATAAACCTGTCAGCATATACTTTTGCATACCTAAAACAATCAATGTGCTTTTCATTCAGTATTTTAAAAATTTGAAACATTGTATCTGTTTTGTACACACAGAATCACTTTGCCCTGTTGGAGCTGATGAACTCCTTAAAAATTTCCATATTAAAATGCTTTTCTATATTTAATAAAACTGTCACAGACACATATCCAACAGAGTCCTTAAATACCGTCTACCTAGATCCTAGTGAGGAATGTCCAATGTGAGGAAAAATGGTGTTACTAAAGCCAGCCAAAATTGTATGCTGAGAATCCTTGAGGAAGGATCCCTGAGAATTAACCCAGATCTTATCCTACAGATATCAAAAAGAACTGTTGCAAAGTCTCTTATCTAGGAAAGTTTTGGTTTAAAACTCTTTGGAAAGAAGATTCCTGTGTTACACTTAACACTAATCCACATTGTCTTTGAAAAACAAGTCTGAAACCTGGAAGATAGCTAGCTTGTAACTAAAATTGTTTATCACCTTTCATTACTTGGATGGCTTCAGAAAAAAATATATTGATTTTGTGAGGGAACTTTCTGATGAAAGCCTGAGCTATTGAAAAGTTTGGCACTTCAGATATGAGATTCTTACAATTTTGAAATAGGGCATAGTCTTCCATGGAGACGGCACATGCTTCTTTCTGAAGTCAGAATTTGGGTACAATATAGCAGTCAGGTAACTCTCCCAAGTCACATCTACTTCAGAAATGACTGAAAAGAAAACAAATACAAAGACTATTGTATTAAGACTGTCATACCAGTAACAGGTATTATTTTTTTTTTCCCTCCAGAATCAAGTTATGTATAAGAATATAAAACTGTTGTTTTCCATTGCATCTCTTTAAGCACAACATAATTATACAACCCTTGCAAACTAAATTTATACTGGTCAAAAGATTACTATATATTCTGCAGTCATGCATACATTTTCCTGAGGCAACTGCAAATTAATTAATATATTCAAACCATATATAAGGCAATAGATTTCCACATGCCCTATTTAAACCAATTCCTTTCTGTACCAACTTATGGTGCATGACGTCCCCTTCTATATTAATTTTGTTGAACTGTAACCTTCTCAAATATGACAAGCTATTTAAAGATCTCAAAGGAATACATCTGTTTTTAAACAAGTAGTGCAAGAAATACATTGAATGGAACTCCATCCAATAGAGCAGTATCTTCCCATCACTTGTAGCCATCTATTTGTGGGGCTTTTCGTAGACTCATTTTATAAATAGCAGTATCCTGTTGTTTTCTGTCTTATTTGGAAAATTATATTCACACTCTTCTGCAGTGTCAGTTGAAGGTACTTTGCTTCCCAACTTAGTCTGTCGTGCTTATATATTTTATAAATTACATTCCTAGTACTGCAACTACAATCCACTACTGTTCAGTTCAGATTTTTTGTACTGTCCCTTTGCTATGAAAGTTCCCCATGGAAATAGGAATAAGTGATGACTAATTTTAGTTTCCTTCCAAAAACAGCAGGCAGAATAGAAGCAAGATTTCAAACTGAAAAGAAAGAAAAAAAAAAAAAAAGAAAGAAGGAAAAAAAAGTGGCTTTGGATAAAGTTATTCTAAAACTTCTAAAACTTACATTTTAAATGCATTTGAAGTCATTCATTTCACAACTTCTTGACTGGATTTAGTCATGTAACAACTCCACAGAACAGTTTTGTTGTATCTATGAGAGAGGAGTACAAAAGTACATAACAGAGATTTTAAACTAAATCTTTTTATCTAGCATTTTTGAATGGGAAAAGGTACATTCTAAAATACATATTTAATATGACCATACATTCAAACATATGACCAAGTAGAAACATTGGAAACTGAAAAGGACAAGTAGAATACCTGCTTCTTATAAAGTACAGTGAAATATGTAAAGAATAATAATTATAATGGTAATAATAACAACTGGAGCAGCATAAAATCAGAATCCCTCCAGTCTTGGCAAGCATGACACTTATGGTTGTTTTCTCCACAGATACCAGCTTAAAAATGCGAAGTTTATTCAATCTGACTCTATTTATATGAGAAAGGTGGAAATCTTGCTCAGTCTCTGCTATTTGACTCATAAAATATCTTTCCTGATGTGAAAACTGGGGAGCCTAATGAAAGCCATAGTCTCTTAGAAATATGCTTGCTGTACTACAGCTGCAAGAAAGATTTATGTTGTTAAATAGAAGAAAGATAAAGAAGAAAAGAAGAAGAGACTGATTTGTTTTCTTATTCTCCTGCATGGCCAATGAGACTCTGAATACCTCAGCTCTGACCTCAGTCTGTCATGGATCTATCCACATCACTGAGTGTCAGAATCAGTTTTTCTTTGCAAAAGATGGCAGGGAGACATGATGACTAACTCAACAATTCAGCTTAGCCATGAACATAAACTGTTTCAGGAACGTCTGGGTCTAGGAAGGGGATATTTTTTAGTCTTTTAGATAAAAAGTACAAAATTACAAACGCCTCATGCAAATTGCTTAACATTTAGCCTTGTGTTAACCGGGCGTTTGCCTTAAGTCTGGTAGTTAAGTTCAGCATAGGTAAAAGATTTCTTGTGGGTTCTTTCTCTTCCTCATATGGAGGTTTTAAAATGAGTTTCAGTTGCAAATTAACTGGTATGAACTACTACAGGTATGACAAACTACTGCGGTTATGGTTCTTTACCTGTTTATTCCCCTTTCATTCTGCGTGATTTGTTCCCTACCATTTTTATACTCCATTAGCCAAAGAAAAAAAAAGAAAGCATTTCACTGAACTCAGCTGTTATACCCAAAGTACTACACATAGAAAACCTTAAACATGGGTAAATTATTTTCCATTTACTCTAGAGGAAATTGTCTTCTGACAGGCTTAGAATTTTCTCTCCTCAGGCAAGGTCTCTTCTTACTGGAATAATGTGCATTATTGACATTCAGATAAAGACTGACAGATGTGGGTTTGCCATATATCAACTTTGAATGTCACCTAATTTCCACAGTGATAATTGCAGTCACTTGATTGGATGGAAAATTCCTAGTGGATCAGACTTTTTATATTGTAACAAAATCAGCTGGAGTTCAAATAAAAACATTTTCCTTGTTATCTTACAAAATAAAAATTTTTGTTGTCTGTAAAAACTTACATCTTTGAACAATATGTGTTATCTTAGCAAAGCTTTATTATCTTCTCTTATTTTTTCTCTAAACTTCAGCAAAGTCAGGAGACAGTTAACATTCTTTGAGTCAAATCTGTTCAGGACACACATTCTTTATATATCTTTCAATAAAATAGTAGCTGCATTTATTAGTAACTTATAAAGTTTTATGTCAACACCTTAAATATAGCATTACGGTGAAAAATGATGTTTCATATTTTTCTGCAATAGACTCTAAAATTTATACTGTGTATATGTATAAACATACAAGCAAACAAAAATTATGCAGGGACAATAATAAAACAGGAAACACAATGAACAAAAATTGCATGGAAGCTTACTGATATATTTGAAAATGAAGAAAAAAGTGGTGCAAGTGTAAGTCAAAATGTGGAAGAAGAAACTAATTTCCACTGGATGTCTGTGATATCATGATCTTTTGTATAGCTTTAAGATGCGCTCATCCTAGATTAACACTGAGTTTTGAGAGGTATTCCAAATTCATAGAATAATAAGCCTCCTCTAAGAGTTGATCTACAGCAGTTGGAGGCAATTTACAATGTTTTTTTCATGTAAATTAGGAGGCATTTAAGAATAAATTTCAGAATCTAAAGTAAAACAGCTCTAGAGAAGATGTATCTCCCTTGCGCTAAAATTCTTTAAAATATTAATAGATTAGAACTCTGCTTTTTATGGAAAACTATACCTGGGCTTCTAGCGAGTTAACCTCTTTTTACCATGACCTGTGCTTTCTCAAATTGCAAAAAAGCTCGGAATTATTCACTATTTTAAATTACTCATAGATACTTTTAGTGAATAGTTCTTGATTTGCACATTGTTTGGAATAATGAATTACTAATATGAAAATGTTGAAATTTTCCACTTAAACTACTTGGGGCTTTAGCCTTTTTTGATTTTCAGTGAAAGAAAAGATGGTAGTTCCATATCAGTTTAATTTTTTCACTGCTTTTTCAGTGATCTGTAGCTAAATTATGATTTTCTTTTTGGAGAGGAGATGTTGAAACTAGGAGTACAGTCCCAGTTAACTTGGTTCTTATGGAAACATGAAACCTGCATGAATTATATATCATGTTCATGGTACTCTGTGAGACAGTTAGTTTTCCCCTAAGCACAGAGAAAACTCAGGGTGAGCTTGTTAAGATTTCATTACTGGAAATATTACAAACAAACTAAATTACTTTACTACTCCAGTGCTTTTCAGAAACTCTAGTGGCATGTACAGGGAAAGTATGTTCTATCTATGTGCGGTGATTTAGCCCTAGTCACCACACAGTTTCTCGCTCACCGTCCCCCTCCCCTGTGGGATGGGAGAGAAACTGGGAAGAAAGGAGAACTCGTGGGTTGAGATAAAGACAGTTTACTAAAATAGCAAATGAAAACTACAAAAATAACAGAATATAAGTATATTAATATATACAAAATATACAAAATGAACAATGTATGATTTCTCACCACCCGATGTCCGAATGACTGACACAGCCTGTCCTGAGCAGCGATCACAGAAACGACACTGAGCAGCACGCAAAGAAGTGAAAGCGAGCCACCAAGGTAGAGGGAATGATGCCAGCAAGCAAGAAAAATGGAAAGAATAGGATGTCCTCCCCATGGGCAACCCCCACTTATATACTGAGCATGATGTTTATGACATGGAATACTCTCTCTGGCCACTTTGGGTCAATTATTCTGTCTGTTTTTCGCCCAGCTTCGTGCATCTGCACATTAGTGAGTCTTGGAAAGCCAGACAGTGTCCTTGGTCTCATTAACAACAACTCGTATCATCAGAGTGTTTTTATCAACATTCTTCACATACGAAATCCAAAACACACCAGCTACTGAGAGGAAAATTAACTCCATCCATGCTGAAACCAGGACAGTAAGACAGTAAACAATATAGAAAAGAGCTCATTGTACTCATAACAACTGGTAGAGTCTGATTGTGCTTCCAACCTTTTAGGAATTATTCCTGACCTGCACTAACCCCCTAAACTTACCTATGATTTGTCTGGGAGAGTGCTGGCTGGCTCTGCCTAAGAACATGCCAGATTTCCATCATTAAACCTGCAAAAAGCGTTTAGCAGTACAGCCAACTGAGCAGCAGTGCCCAGGCCCCACCACTGCTTAGAGCACTGCTCTAGATATAGCTGCAGGTATTTGCCCAAACAAACAAAGCTGCACTGTGTGAAATACCGTGTAAAATACTACATGAACGGTATCATAGCTTAGGACAGCTTGCTGTGAGAACATGTATCGCAAAGCACAACTTCAGAGACTTCAGCAGAGTGCAATCCTACCTGCTTATAAGTATGATTATATTCCATTTGAAACTAGCTGATGCAAGAAACATGTATTAGCAATTTCCTTGTTCTATTTCAGTTAAATTATCAATTGAGATAAACTGATTTCTTTTTGTTTGATATTTTAAACTTTATTACTGCTTTGTTTTTATCTTCTTTTAAATTTCTTACTGGTTTTTTTTTTCTCTCTTTTTGCTGCATGCTAATATTGACTGATCATTTCTGGTAAGTTGATACTGGCTGGACAACAGGTGCTCACCAAAGCCACTCCATCACTCTCTTCGTCAGCAGGACAGGGGAGAGAAAATATAACAAAAAAAAATTAATGGGTTAAGATAAGGACAGGGAGAGATCATTCACTGACTACTGTCACAGGCAAAACAGACTTGACTTGGGGACATTAGTTTAATTTATTGCCAATCAAATCAGAGTAGGTTAATGAGAAATAAAACCAAATCTTCAAGCACTTTCCCCCCCCATCTTTCCCTTCTTCCTGGGCTTAACTTCACTCCCAATTTCTCTACTCCCCCCTGGTGCAGGAGGATGGGGAATGGCGGTTGCGTCAGTTCATCACACGTTATTTCTGCTGCTCCTTTCTCCTTGTGGAGATGACTTGTCACACTCTTTCCCTATTCTAGTGTGGGATCCCTCTCATGGGAGAAAGTCCTCCATGAGTTTCTCCAATGTGAGTCTTTCTCACGGACTGCAGGCCTTTACAAAATGCTCCAGCATGGATCCCTTCCACAGAGTACAGTTTTTTAGGAACAGACTGCTCCAGCATGGGTCCCTCACAGGGTCACAAGTCCTGCCAGCAAATCTGCTCCAGTGTGGGCTCCTCTCTCCACCGGTCCACAGGTTCTGCCAAGAGGCTGCGCCAGCGCAGGCTTTCCACAGGGCCACAGCCTCCTTCATGCATCTGCCTGCTCTGACTGGGGTCTTCCATGGGCTGCAGGTGGATCTCTGCTCCTCCATGGGCCTCCCTGGGCTCCAGGGTGAATCTCTGCTGCACTGCGTGGAATATCTTTTCCTAGTCTGTCTTCACTGTCCTTGGTGTCTACAGAGAAGTTTCTCTCACATATACTTGCTACTCTCTCAGGCTGCAGTTTTATCTTGTGCAGTTTTCTTTTTCCCTTTTCTTAAATATGTTATCACAGAGATGCTACCACCATCACTGATGGGCTTGGCCTTGGCCAGTGGTGGGTCTGTCTTGGAGCTGGCTGGCATTGGCTCTATTGGACATAGGGGAAGCTTCTTGCAGCTTCTCACAGAAGCCACCCCTGTAGCTCCTCTGTTACTAAAACCCTACCACACAAACCAAATACAGCATTACTATAAATTAGCCATTTTTAGCACTCTGCCTTTCATTCAAGCAAATGTTGAATGAATACGTAAGAGAAAAAAAAAATTTAAAGAGTTAGCTACATAAATGACCATGTGAACCCTTATCTTGCAAGTTTTACTCAAAAACAATCCTCTTTCGCCTGCAAAACTGAAAAGCAAGCATCTTAGTTATGATGGTAAACTCTGAAATATAAGGAAATCATGATAATTGTAAACCTTATGAAGTTATTTTCTGAAATGTTATGGTAAAAAACCAAGGATAGCACAGTGTAAGTATTAAATAGAGTATACCTCGTGCTGACGACACCAAGCTCTGTGGTGCGGTCGACATGCTGGAGGGGACGGATGCCATCCAGAGGGACCTTGACAGGCTGGAGAGGTGGGCCTGTGCAAACCTCATAAAGTTCAACCAGGCCAAGTGCAAGGTCCTGCACGTGAGTTGGGGCAATCCCAGGCATAAGTACAGGCTGGGTGGAGAATGGATTGAGAGCAGCCCTGAGGAGAAGGACTTGGGAGTGCTGGTGGACAAGAAGCTCAACATGAGTCAGCAATGCACTCTTGCAGCCCAGAAGGCCAACCGCGTCATGGGCTGCATCAAGAGAAGCGTGGCCAGCAGGTCAAGGGAGGTGATTCTTTCCCTCTACTCTTTTCTGATGAGACCTCGCCCGGAGGTCGCTGGGGTAGGCTGTGTCCAGTTCTGGAGCACCCAACATAAGAAGGATCTGAATTGAGTCCATAGGAGGGCCACAGAGATGATCAGAGGCTGGAGCAGCTCTCCTATGAGGACAGGCTGAGAGAGTTGGGGCTGTTCAGCCTGCAGAAGAGGGGGCTCCAGGGAGACCTTATAGTAGTCTTCCAGTACCTAAAGGGGGCTTATAGGAAAGATGGGGAGACACTCTTTAGAGGGCCTGTTGCAATAGGATGAGGGGTGATGGTTTTAAAATAGAAGGAGGTACATTTGGACTAGACATAAGGAAAAAATTTTTTGCAATGAGGGTGGTGGAACCCTGGAACAGGTTGCCCAGAGAGGTTGTGGAAGCTCCATCCCTGGAAACATTCAAGGCCAGGTTGGAAGGGGCTCTGGCCAACCTGATCTGGTGAAGGTGTCCCTTCTTCTTGCAAGGGGTTGGACTAGATGACCTTTAAAGGTCCCTTCCACCCCTAATTATTCTATGATTCTATAATTCTATGATTCCTTATCTATCTGTTAGACAACAAATAAAATGGGTTGGTTTTTTTTTTTTTGTTTGCAAGTAGTATTTGTGACTGAAGTGATAACATTTTGCATGAGAAATTCAGTACAAAGTTTTAGGTCATTTTAAACTTTAGATAGAGTTTATGAATTAAAACACTGTAAGAATGTTCCTCAAATCCCAGAAGGTATTTTATGCTCACATGAGAAATTTTATTAGGCGTGACATGTGAATGAAATTACAAGATGAAATTATGTTGTTCTTATAATCCATAGATCTACAGATTTTTAAAATAATGTAAAAACTATGATTCTACATTGGAATTAAATTATATATCCTCAAAAAAATCCCCAAAACCTAACCCTGTGCCATAGGTTTCCATACAAGTAAGAGCTTTAATCATAGCATATGGTATGTTTTTTTTTGTAACGTTGTAACTTGAGATAAACCTTCAGATAAAATCTTGTCCAAATATTTATTAAACTTAATTTCTTGTTTATTGCAAGAAAGATTTTTTTGTTTTCTCGTGTGCTACTTCTGCTGGTTAACATCAAGCAGGAAATGCACTTGAGTTGTTATACATAGGAAGTAAATTTGCTGCATGAAATTTTGCTTTACTAAATTGTGTCAGGCCACTGGGCTTCAAAGGATCTCAAGTGAAGTTCAAATTGCTACAGGTGCTTTCTAAGGCAATGTGAATATTAGGATGAAGTTGTGTAGCTCTGTGGTAATGGATTTTGCTAAAGTATCTCCTCTTGTAACTGTAATATGTTCCTGTTATTATTACACATTTAATTGGAAAGAAAATTGTTAAAAAAGAAACAAAACCAAACCAAACCAAAACACAACACCAAGCTCTATGCTCATGCTGAGACATGAATAATGCAATCTTATCATTCTGAGACCTAAACAGACAGGAGAACTTGAAGTACTGATCATTTTTTATGTTTTTTTTTTCGCAGCATCATTGCTGTTTCTTCCATCTTTCTGTACGCATAGAGAAAATTATGTTCCCTTTCTGGCTGAAACTTTAGCTTTATTCTGTCAACACACCAAATACACTTTAAAATTATATTTTGCACTTAACATTTCCAATTAAACTGTGTGAATAAAAATTTTTGCCTTTATAGACAATTGTAAAAAAAAGTTTAAATGCCATTGAATTAAAAAATTGCTTAGCTTCAGATTTGAGCTATTTTTTATTTAGCCTAATTAAAGAAATAATTCAAAATATTTGAATATTTTGAAATATATATATATTCAAAATATTTTGAATATATATATTTTGACTTGCTAAATTTCCTTCTATATAAATAATCAAGTGATACAGACTAATGAAGGATGTGTTTTGGCTACAGATAGCATGCAATTTTTGCCCTATTATAGATATAGCTCTAATTAGCATAAACAAACTGTGGCACATTGAAAACCTGAAAATATGTAATTTACTGGAATTTTGTTTCAATATTCAAGTGAATTAATTTAATTCTCTAATTTACTCTCAACTTACTGACTTTGACATTTAATTCAGTAATTAGTTATAAAATTATGTTAAATCCATATTGGTGCAGAATTTGTGGGAGTTTTGAACAACCCTAAGTATTCCATAATTTGTTTTGAAGAAGGAGGTAAGGAGTGATTAGTATTTTACATGTGCTTATTACATTTACCTTATGTTATTGTCTTTAGATCAGCAGAACCCATACATCATTCAACATTAGCGGTTGTGCTTAAGGTTAAGCATATATTCTTTGAGGTTTGTTAGTAGTCAAATCCAGCTGGAAAGAATGATAATAGCTACTCTGGTATTGCCTCACTGAGAATAATGCTGTTTTGAAGAACTCTAATTGGCCATGTAAATGGAGGTGTTTGGAGGCAGTGACTAAGGAATTTAAAGAAAAAAGATAAAAATTAGAACTTCCCATAGACTGAGTTTCTTCCCGAACTCTTCACTCAAATCATAGAATCATAGAATGGTTCGAGTTGGAAGGGACCTTCAAACGTCATCTAGTCCAACCCCCCTGCAAGGAGCAGGGACATGAAGAAACAAAACGTACAATTTACTAAAACATAGTACAGCATACTATTGGAATTGAGTACTGCTCTAACTGAGCCTACAACTTCCATGACACTCAGTGTTTCAGCTGAGTAGATAAACTCCAGCAGAACAGTGGGACTTCACAGAATCATAGAATCATAGGATGATTAGAGTTGGAAGGGACCTTCAAAGATCATCTAGTCCAAACCCCCTGCAAGAAGCAGGGACATCCCTGACTAGATCAAGTTGCTCAGAGCCTCATCCAACCTGGCCTTGAACGTTTCCAGGGATGGGGCTTCCACCACCTCTCTGGGCAACCTGTTTCAGTGTTCTACAACTCGCATTGTAAAAAACTTTTTCCTAATATCCAATCCAAATCTACCTCCCTCTATTTTAAAACCATTATTCCTTGTCCTATCACAGCAGGCCCTACTGAACAGCCTTTCCCCATCTTTCTTGTAGGCCCCCTTGAGGTACTGGAAGACCACTATAAGGTCTCCCCGGAGCCTCCTCTTCTCCAGGCTGAACAGCCCCAACTCTCTCAGCCTGTCCTCATAGGAGAGGCGCTCCAGCCCTCTTACCATCGTCATGGCCCTCCTCTGGACCTTCTCCAACTGGTCCATGTCCTTTTTATGTTGGGGGCTCCAAAGCTGGACACAGTACTCCAGGTGGGGTCTCACCAGGGCAGAGTAGAGGGGCAGAATTAACTCCCTTGACCTGCTGGCCACGCTTCTCTTGATGCAGCCCAGGATGTGTTTGGCCTTCTGGGCCGCAAGAGTGCATTGCTGACTCATGTTGAGCTTCTTGTCCACCAGCACTCCCAAGTCCTTCTCCTCAGGGCTGCTCTCCATCCATTCTCTGCCCAGCCTGTATTTGTGCTTGGGATTGCCAAGACCCAGGTGCAGGACCTTGCACTTGGCCTGGTTGAACTTCATGAGGCTGGCACAGGCCCACCTCTCCAGCCTGTCAATGTCCCTCTGGATGGCATCCCTCCCTTCCATCATGTCAACAGCACCACACAGTGTCATTGTGGCGGTGTCATTGGCGAACTTGCTGAGGGTGCACTCTATCCCACTGTCCATGTTGCTGACAAAGAGGTTGAACAGGGCCGGGCCCAAGAGGGATGCCACTCGTGACTGGTCTCCACACCATTTAAAAAGGCCTTGATATCAGCAAGGTTTATAAATATATATTCCCTCCTGGACTGTTTCAAGCTGATTAGCAATGCATGGAGAAGACATTCCAAGTTCTTCAGCTTTCTAAGAAATAATAGGTGTTCTTTATAAACTATTTATTGTAGTCCATCTGGGTCAGTGTCATCAAAACATTGATCAACCCTAAAGGTTTTCTAATATTTCAAGCATCTCTGACTGTTCATATAAACATATCAGTTGGACTATATTCTCTGACAGGAACTTTTTGGTCAAGAGTTAAATACATCATATTTTTTTGAAGCACATGAACAATTGTTTGAGTTTCCTCTTTAATGTGCATTTCTTTTTCTCCTGTGAAACTCATTTGTCTTCTACACTACTGTTGTAATTAGTTGATCTACTGTTGTAATGTTGATCTATGCTGGCAGTCAATTTGATGAGTTTGGTACAGCCAAACGTTAAAAACACAGCCAATTGCCAGACTAACTGTTAAAAGCATTTTCAGCCAACACATTCCTTACTCCTGCTGATTTTTCTCTTGGGGGTTGAGGAAATTTGGCTCAAAGGGCAGCTCTTTTTACAGACATGAAAGACAGGACTTCTTCAGTTCCCACATTCAGATATGGCTCAGATCTTGTGGACAGTGGGATCCAGCCACAACATACATTTATAAACCTCACTAAAATAATTATTTGTTTGTTGTTCTACATAGAACATATAGCAGCTAAGGACATGCACCAAGTTTCCACAAGTTGAGGGCTTTTTTAAACCAATGTTAAAATGCAATACAGAGTTATTTTGCATTTGTGCACCTGTATACTAGTTCTCAGTAGGGCTTTTGCTGGCTTTTTCCAAGCTTGTAGAAATGGATATGTAGTAAAACAGGCATGAGCACACATGAGATTCTTACAAGGATCCTTACAAGTTAATAGAGTTTTTTTTTAAAAAAAAAAAATTCCAACATGGAACAGCTAAATATCCTAATCTTATCAGTGTTATCTTGATAATGAACAACCTATACTTTTCTTCTTTTTTGTAATATTTTTTCCTTTAAAGTCTCTTGTGTTATTAAAGTGCACACACACCCACCTGCATACTTGGGTAGGTACTTTTTTGCTGCACTAATTTCTATTGTGATTTCCACCAGATAAAAAAGATAAAGGAGCAGTCACTGACCATGATACCTTCTTGTTCTTAATTTGGTGATATATATAGATTCCATTTTGTAAAACTTGTTTGCTGCTTCATTTACCGGAGGTATTCCAGACTCCTCCAACTTGTGAAAACCTTTTGAAGCAATAAAATCTTGGCACATTCATGTGTCTGTTGTTTTCACATTCTTCAAGATTTAATACAGGCACTAACATAGGACTTCCCTCCCCCACATTCCCAAAGGAGTATCTATTATGTGAAAAACTAATTTCCATTCCCATCTCTTGTGTTTTTTGTTAAAAAACCTGTCTCTACGTTGTTATTGTTTAGGAATCTCACAGTCCCTGGAGCTTTCTTAGTCAATCAATCCAGGTTTCAAACAATCCAGCTGATACTCTGTGACTGCTACTTATCACAATATCTGTAAATACCTCCTACCTGTCTTATACTTCAAGATATTTGAAGCTTGTTGTTATTTGTGGTCTATAAGCAACTTAAGCAACTTGTGAAAAAAGACAATATTCTTTTTGTGTGTGTGTGTATGTGTGTGTAATGTCTCATGGAGTGAATTGGAGCTTCTACCTTATACAACTTAAATAAAAATTCAAGTATAAATAAGGAAATAATGTTCAGTCCTGCACTGAACATTCTTTCCTTATATATACATGGTGAAAATATATACACGTACACACATATATAATGTATTTGTTTAGTGAGATATTTAAAGGTAATAACATCATTCCATGCAATGCTTAATGCTATCTCTGAACACTGTACTAGAATAGAGAGAATTAAAGCAGAAATTAGCATTAAATTGGAGTTCACTGTATATATATATATAGCTTCCATCACACAATTTTCTTAAATATACTATTTGTCAACAGAATAGCTTTATACTGGTGCCAATTAAAAGAAATGAGAATGCTGCCTTTCAACGAGAATTTTTGTTAAACAATGAAATACACAAATTTGTGAAAAAGAGCTCTTTGAAATACTATGATTACTATATTGAATATTGGAGACATCAAAAATATTTTAAAGGCAGCTTCCTGACTTTAAATGTGGGGTTTTTTTTCACTGTACAAAGGTAGTCATTTTCATAAACAGATGGGTAGACCATAATACAAAATACCCTTGCAAACTGTCACACTACGGTAGTCTGTTAAAATCTTCTTAGTCCCTAAGCTTGTCAATTATAAGAATGGTTGGTTTTTTTTTTTTTTTGCTTATGTATTGTTGGTTTTATGTGGTCGTTGGTTGTTTGTTTGTTTTTTTTTTTTTTTGTCAACCTGACATTCACAGTTTATCTTTTTAGCAAAAGCATTTTCTCTTTTTGGAAAATTGACAAGGAATAAATCCCTGGTAGCTAATGGCTGTTATCATTTCAGTTTTACAGATGATAGATTTTCTTCTAAATATCCTCAAGGGTGATCTTTGCTGTCAGTGTCTACCTTGTGCTTGTCTTCTAAATTTGGACACAGTCAATAGAAATTTCAAATGTCTTGACTGGGATGAGTTTTTTCACCCACTTAGACAAAAATTCAACTTATTTCTGAAAATATTGTGAAAGAGGTGGTTTGTGTGATTGAGCCATTAAAAAAAAAAGAATGTTCCCTAGGCTTACTTATTATTTTTGGGAAAGGAGGGGGAGATAGAAAAGGGGAAAAATATCTCTTCAGTCAAACATTGTGAAACGATATGTACTAAAACTTAATTTTCTTCTCAGATAAAGGGATGTTCTTTACAATTTACATGTGTAGTATTTGTCTTTCATGAATACTTTTACAACACAATTAGGAATGTGAAAGGATGGAGAAAACTTTGTCACGTAACTTTAGTAGAAATTCAAATTTCAACAATATGCAACTCCTATTCTATTGGTCTATTTCCATTTTAAAAACTGAAAGCATGTTGAAAATATCATTTCTGCCTTGTGAGATTATTTCAAATGCAAAAAAAAAACCCTAGCATTTCAAGCTTACAGAAATGTTTATATTTGTAATATTTTGATTTTCAGGGAAAAAAGACTCAGTCACACTTAGTAGCAGATAATTATATTTAGCTAGTAAAACTGTCACGTAAAACGGAAAAGAAAATTGATCTTTATGGAATTTGGAGAAAAGCCTAGAGATATGGGTAAATTTGAAACGCCAAATTAAATTAATTTTCTTTAATGGAGGTACATACAGTATCCTTCTATGACGAAAACCTATATACAGATGTCAGAAGGATCTCTCTAAACTGGTAGTCTAGCTGTGGATCTTGGCCCTGAAAGACTTATTCACTGAGGATTGTTATTTTGAAGTCAAAGTTGGGGTACAGTCTCAGAAATGTTTCCTTTCTGGCATTTTTTCGTTGGTGAGAATCTGAAAGCAGAACGCAACTGAGATGGCAATGACCACAGAGAGTCTGCCTTTCTTGCAGCATAAGAAAGGGAAACAGGAAAAAAAAAAAAAAGACTTCAGAAGAGCAAAATTCATGAAGCAAGAGAACCAGTGGAGAAGTTTCAATTGAAAATACATAGAAAAAAATATTTCAGGACAATTGGGAGTTCTTTAAACAGCAGTAAGGGCACAAACACAAACTATTTCAAGCAGCATAAAGCAAGAATGGTCATGATAGATCAGCTGGGCTGTACTGTGAAATCCTGCAAAATGGAAAAGTACTGAAAATTTTAGCTGGACAAATGACTAAGTGTAAAAGAATTACAGAAACTTTTTTTAAGTCAAGTAATACTATGAATGATAAGCAAAACATATTTTAAAAATCCAGTGACTCAGTAATATAGAAATGTCTTTTTTACATCTAGAAATGGCAGACAAGTCAGTTTGTTATTCAGCAGAAAAGGAAAGCTGGTGAGGAGCAGACAATGTTTTTAATGCCTTTTTAATTCAGTCTTCACAAAATGAGTCAGCTGTGATCAGCTGGCTAACAGTATCAAGGACAGAGTGATGAGACATGGAAATAGCAGCTTAGAAAGTGCTTAGATAAATTAGATGTTTTGAAATCCATCACAACACAGGACTATCTAGAAAATAGATCCATTTTATTTGGTAAACTATGGAGAATAGGAAAAGGTTCTAGAAGACCAGAGAAAAGAAGCATTGTGCCTATACTAGGAGGAAGTACAAAAGGAATACAGGCAACTGTTATCATTCAATTAAATAATTTAAAAGATGTCAAGAAAGAGATAGTAATGACTATAGATTTTTCAGGAATAAATAAGATCAAAATATCCATTGTTATAATTTTCAATCTAAATTAAAGATTATCACACCTTGTAAAGCTTTGTTGATACATATGAAATAGCAAATGTCTCAGTATGTGACATAAGGAGATCAAACTATTTCAGTTTGTAACCTGTTCGTAGGATTCCTATGCACAAAGTTCACCCAACATATGATATTTAAAAGCACAACAGCGTTTATTGCTCTATTATAGCCTTGCATAAGCAGTTACTAGCATAAGCAGTTACAGTTCCTAGCATGAGCAGTTACCAGCATATTGTTTTCCCTTTATGAGAGTCTTACCAACCTGACTAAGCTGGAGACACTGCCAAGCAGGAGGATGATTATCAGCAGGGTCAGAGCAGAGAAGAGAGGTAGGCGCAGCACCTTCAGGGCATCCCCTGTTGTTTGTAGAGTGTGCTCTGGGTCCTTTCTCTCTCCTCTGCTCTGAGCCACCTCCTTTTATACCCTCAGCAGATTCAGTGGAAGAGTACTGACCAGGTGTTGATGCATGAGTGGCCAGCGCATACAACAAGGCCTGCCAAGTACGTGCCCTGCTGGCTAAGAGTGGTTCCCAAATAGCAGCAACATACTGCTCAGTAACAACCCTCCTAGCTCTCCTCTCTGAGATAACAATCCCTCCTAGCTCCCCTCTCAAACGTCACTTTCTCACAGCTGCGTGCAGCTTGCAATTTCCCACAGTGACCCTACAGGAACCATCTCTAAAATCCCTCACACATGCCACTGCATAGTCCGTAGTTGGAACCCTGTGGTATTCCACAATCCATATTCTTAAGCTTGTAATTTCCCACAGTGGCCCTACACGGACCATCACTGAAATCCCTCACACACAGATGGGAGAAGAAAATTTGAAAATTTGTTCTTAGGCTGTGGTTATCAATTATCAACACAAAAAGACGTACTGAGTAGGATCCAGAGGTTCTTTCTAGGTCTGGTAGTATAGAAAATTGGGTGAAGAAACAAAAAGTATGCTTGTTAATTGGCAGACAATCCCACCTGGCATGGACTTCAAACATGTTGGATATCAGAATTAAAATGTTAAATGATCTTGACAAATTGGAGACATGATCAAAAAAGTAGGCCACTGTCCAACAAGGTACAATGAAAAATTCTGGTTTTAGATGTAAACAATCAGCTACATAAATCCATGAGAAATGACTCACCAGGTGCAATCCTGTAGAAAAGGGTTGTGATTAAAATGGACAAAAAAGGTGAACATTGACTGACATTGTCATAAAGTTATAAGAAAGATAAACACCAAGCCAGGAAGTACAAGCAGGTTTATAGTGTGCAAAATCATTCTGCTCTGCTGGGGAATGAGAAATCCAGCACAAAAATTCTGCATTGAGTTTTGGGCACCACAATTTGAGAATTTGAACCAAAGACAGAGTCCAGAAAAGAGGACTTAAAATTTTCAGATGTTTATAAAATATTATACATAAATACTGACTAGCAAACATTATCCATGCAGAAATACTGAAGGAGCTAAAGGTGTCTGATCCAGAGGAGATCAGTCATGGTCACAAGACTTCACATTTGGAAGAGAATTTAAAAAGAAAGTGCATTAATTCTTTCAAAAATCTAGAGAAAAATGAGGCATTAAATTTAGATTTTGGAAAAAATATTTTTTTTTTTACTGTGAACATGAAGTCTGAAAGGAAAAAAAAATATGTATGTATTCACATCCTCTGTAAGTAAGCCACCTCTACTTTTAAATCATTGCCTTTTATTGTAAATTGCCATAAGAAAGCATTTATATAATTCCAGTATCAAATGAACTTCTACTTTATTATCTTAAAGGTATAAATCTTATTGTTGAGGGAACACTTAAAAAACAATTCAGATATCACAAATGTTCATCTGAGGTTCTACATCAGTAAGAACCTCTGCAAAACTTGTGGAAATGTTGAAGAATTCCAGAACTGAATACTTACCATTTTATTTTGATGTCGTTACAGCTCAATATTAAGATCTTTTAATACAAGAACCTTTTCTCTGTGTAAAAACACATGTAAAAGTTCAAAACTACTCTTAAGTGGAAAATATCTCAGAATATCATGCTTAGGTTAGCATACTAAAACATTACAATATTCAATAATTTTTATTAATATTTCAGAAATTATCCTTATTATGGCCTAAATGCTATAGAAATAAAGACGTAAATTTTATTTTTTCCTACTTGAGAACACAGCTGTTCCATTTTCCATTAAGTGTGCTGTTCCATTTTCCATTAAGCTTCTACATTCAGGACGTTCCAAAGTCATAGCATTAACTGGCAACTAATAAGACCTAGTTTTGGCATCATGCTCTGTGACTGAATTCTTATGTGATGGTCATGTAACCACTACAATGTTTATCCCTTCTGGTAAAACATGCAGGATTCATTGTGACAGTATGACTGGAAAAGTTGTTGCATAAATACTCAGCTAAGCTCTGAAAAGTGAGTTTTTGCATTAAAAAAAAGCACTAAGGTCCCTTGCATTTTATTTCTCTACTTCCAATTCTTGTTTTAAGTGTCCTTAGTTTTTCCCCTCATTTCTGCCATTTCCATTCTCTGACTCCCCATTCTCTCTTGAAGCAAAGAGTGCTCAGGGATTAAACAGTAGGAAGGGATATGAACATGCCAAATTAAATCGTCGGCGGATTTCTTTTGGAATTTTGGAGTGAAACAGCAAGAATAAGTTTTAACAAAATCATTTGGCACTCAAAAAGAACTTTCAGGACACTGAAACACACACTTGCAGTAATGCCTGTCATCTACCATTTGCTTAGCAGTGGGCAATCGTAGTACACAATTTACTTGACAGTGATTTATTTCATTTTTTTTTTAATAACTGGTCCCCCTTTAAAATGAGAAGAAAGATGGCAGAGAGTTTATCTAGTCTTATAGAAATTGTAAGGCTATTCTATAATAAGAGAAGAACAGGGAACAAAATGTATTCAGGCCCAAAACAAGGATAGGAATGATAATAGGGACTGGGTATGAAATTACCCCTTTCTCCTTGTTCTTGTGATGTTATCTTATTGCTAACTTCTGACGTCATAGATCAGAAATTAAAACAGAACACAAACAACCTTATTACTTGTGGTGGTTGTATTCAGTCTACTAGGACAATGTCTTCAGAATCTTTTTGAACATTTTGTCTGTCTATGATTCCTTTTTATTACTGGAGGGTTGGGGTTGTGAGCACCGGTAAAGAACAAGAAACAAATTAATGAAAGTTGAAATATCTACAAGGAAAATGCCAAATCCTCTGTCATGTTATCACTAGAGTCTCACTACATTTAGCCGGTGAAGTGTGAAATTCCATAATGTTAATTTTAAAAGCTGCCTTTCAACAACTTGTTGCAGAGAGATTGTTTTCAATGGAATTGATCCCCATGGAGGGTGAATGATTGAATTTTTTGATGGACTGAAATAAAAGGTGGGAGTTAACCATCTCTAACCTCTTGCAGTAGAGCTCGAATATAAAAATATATTGTTCTCAAATATACCTTAATTTATGTAAAAAACAAAGGAAAAGACTGCAGACTTTGTTTAGTGTTACTCAAATCTAGTGAATCTGAAGTGATATGAAAGCCATTCCTTTTTCTTTTCCGGTTAAAAATGCCTTCTCAAAGTAAAACTGTGTTTTAACTTTTTAAAAATATTTATTAATCTATTTTTCCCTTGCCAGACTTAATGGTGAGCTGAAACACAGCTGATAATTTTAAAGCCAAGCACAAAGTATTTGGAGAAGAAGAAAAAGAAAAAAAAAAAAAAAATCGTCAAGGAATGCTGCAGCACATGTATCAAGACAGGTCAGAAAGTGTCCTGGTCACCTCGTCCACCTGCTCCCAGTCTGTTCAGAATGCAGATAAAGCACAGATCTATGTGTTTGTGTAATTAATGAAATACAGATAACTTTGAGTGCCCTAAAAAGAGGCTTTAAACTGATAAATTTGAAAATTCTGTTTGACAACCTTATTTCTGCTCTGGGCAAAGGCAGTTTAAGACATGACAGAGATAAGGTATGAAAAACCTCTTGAATTGACATAAGCAATAAGTGCAACTGCAGGAATGTTCTTTTTGACACCATCATCCTTAAGAATGCTTTGATCACTATAAAGGTGTGCTCACTGAATGAGAATAAATACTTATTAATAAATTTATCACAAAAAGACATAACAATATGCCGTTGTGCATAAAAAAAATTTCTCAGAAATTGTTAAATATATAAAAAAGCACAGGAAAAATATTTCTTGACAATACCGGTAGCAGATTTTTGTTATTCTAATCTTTGTTTATTTTTAAACAGAATGAAACTGGATGTGTTTTATGAAGGCTACAGCCTCTTCTGTTCTGGAAATGCTAAGAGGAAAATACTATTGGCAGTATTAAAAAAACCAGCAGTCTCTTCCTGTTTCTCTAACAGTTAGTCATCATAATAATGTAACCACTGTGGCTTCATTAGATTTTTTAAAGCAGTATTCTATGGCTGTCTCTCTGATTATTCCAGAATTGCATTAAAGGCCTTACTAAATTCTGACAATAGGTACTGCAGGGGTAGCACATGTTATCTGGAAAAAAAACAGATTCAATCAAAATAAATTTATGCTTCAATCTAGGACTTGAAGGAAGAGAGAACAGGGTCATTATTCTGATATATAGTATTGAATGTCTGGAATATAAATTAATGGCCCAGTCTAAGTCAAAGAGTTTCATTACATGAAACACACAACAAGTTATGGACAGATATTTGTAAGAAATGTAAGCACCTTATGTGTATTTATAAAGCATAATTGACATTCGTTCAGTTTAATGCTCTCTCTATGATCATGCATGGTTTTTTTTTAATAATCTTTCACAAGTTGTTGTGTAAGTTTGATCTTAACATCAATACCTGACTTCCTTAGGGCAATAAAGGCATATTGAATGCTTTTCTTGCAAAAATCTTTTGGGCTTTTTTGGAGACCATGAATGTGTATTTATTTACAAGTGTACCTGTGGGCACTGTACATGAATTTTTTTTAAAGCTACAGAATAAAATGTTTACTTGAGATATGCTGAGTTGTTGTCTGGTTAGATGCACCGTAACTTGAAATATTTATTTGCTTTTAAAGGAAATGTCTAAGCTTCTCTTTAGTCCTAGTAGTCTGGGATGTGAAGTTTGGGGACAGCCTTTACTGTCGTGACTGTGAGGTGGTGGAGTTCAGGATCGTGAAGGGAGGGAAGAAGAAGATCACAGCCCTGAACTTCAGAAGATAAAACCTTGGCCTGTTCAGAGACCTTCTTCTAATAATATCATGGAATGACTGAGGACTAGAAGAAAGCAAATGTCAGTCCTATCTTCAAGGGCAAGAAGTAGGATCTAGGGAACTATAGACTGGTCATCCTCATCTCTGTTCCTGAGAAAGTGATGGAATAAATAATTCTGGATGCTTTTTCCAATTATAAAGAGGACAAGAACATGATTTGGAATAGTCAATATGGATTTATGAAGAGGGAATCATGCTTGACCAACTTATCAGACTTCTACAATTGCATGACTAGCTCAGTAAATGAGGGGAGAGCAAAGAATGTTATCTTCCCTTCAGAAAGACTTTTAACACTGTACTGTAACCAGCTTGGCTGGTAGGCTGGTAGGATGATCTCGACCTCTGTGATACTTGTACTTAAGGACAGTACAGTCATGAAAACTTTCTTCTTGCTGTTACTCCTCATGGTCAGGATAATTATAATAATATGCAATAGAAGAATGTGAAAACAAGTTATGGCTTTAGCTGTCTAAGTTCAGCCAGGAAATGAAGAAGGAGGAAAAGAAGTTGGGAAAGAAATGTAGACTGATGTAAGAGCAAATAATGAGTGTCTGTCTGGAATTTTGACTAACCCTGTCATTTTTTTTTCTCTCTATTTTTACTACATTAGGCTGATATTTTCAACTACCTACGAATTCCATATGACTTACTAGCCACAAGAATTATCCACATACAATCTCAAAACAGACCTGTCTTGTTCTTCAATCAGAATTTATGTAACAATTTCTTCTCTGAAGTATTTAGAGAAAAATTAAACCAGTTTAATTTTTCACCCTAAAGTTCATTCAGTTCTCTCCTGAATAAGATGCAATCCTATTTGTTCCTGATTACAATAAAAATATTTTTCCCCATAAACCTGTAAATATCTAGGAATCGTTTGTTATGCTTGATATGCTTGAAAGAACTCTTGGCCTCTAAGAGTTGAAAAACTACCATCTTTGCTTTCAATAACTTGTTAGAATTTTTTTTTAGTTAGGAAAGTTGTCACGCTCCTATTTCAGATAAGAGGAAGGCCCCCTTGTGCTCTAGCTGACCTCAGACGAGTCTGGGAAGCTAGGGGCGGCTAGACCAACCTCTCACACCCCGGAGCGTGGTTTTGCTCATATTCTCAGGAACAGAATTAAGACTCAAAATGGAGTCAAGTGCCAGGTAACTTTATTAACCGGACAAGAAGTTCGCAAATGCAAGAGAAAGGAGAGAAAGAAAGGAAAGAAGGAAAAGAGTTTCAGTTGCAATAGCTACCACCACGGAGCTGCAGCGTCCCGACAGTCCAGTTGACTCGGCGGGGAAACGTTCTGTCCGATGTTGGTTGTTTCTGTCCTTTTATCATTCGTCTTATTCACGTCACATATTCCAAGAGCGGGTTTGCTTGGCCGCACCCCTCACCTGGCGGTGATACGCATGCCCAATACCGTCTCTGGGCCCCTCTGTTTTTCTGGCCTGGGTCTGGGCACATACGTAGGGGTAAGGCTAAATTTTGCAGAATCAGCTCTGCATTCAGGTTTGTGGGAAAATATGAGGAAAAACCAGGAAGCTTCCAGTCCTGTGGCTTGACTGATAAGGGAATCATCTTGCAGGAAAACAGGAAGATTCCAGTCCTATGGTTTGACTGATGTACCATTGTTTAGGTGATGGTTTGACGCTTCAACAATGTTGAGACAAACATTTGACACAGTCTCTCACAAAAGTACCTTTCACCAGAAGATTAAATACATCCATGATATGGACATCTAACATTCTGATTGCATTTTGTTCATTATTTGCACTTGAATAAAAAAAGGCACAAGAGTAAATAAGGAGTTTGATATAGAAACTCATTGGTGCACAGATTATGTGCTTTATGAACACTGTTATAATTATAAACACTAGTTAGTAACACTAAATTTTAAATTGAAAATTATGATAGAAGAATAATCAGATAATATAATATTCTTTGAACTGATATATAATAATACTATACTTAATGGCTGTACAATATTCTTTCAAATTCTTCTTTGTACTCGGCACTGATGAGACCACACCTTAAATACTGTGTTCAGTTTTTGTGCTCCTCACTACAAGAAAGAAATTGAGGTGCTGGAGCATGTCCAAAAAGGAGAAATAAAGCTTATGAAGGATCTAGAGAACAAGTCTTATGAGGAGCGGTTGAGGCAACTGGGATTGTTTAGTCTGGAGAAGAGGAGGCTGAGGGGAGACCTTATTTCTCTCTACAACTACCTGGTTGTAGTGAGGTGGATGTTGGTTGCTTTTCCCAAATAACAAGTGGTAGGACAAGAGGAAACAGAATCAAGTTGCACCAAAAGAGGTTTAGATTGGATATTACGAAAAATTTCTTCACTGAAATGCTTGTCAAGCATTGGAACAGGCTGCCTAGACAAGTGGTGAAGTCACCATCCCTGGAGAGATTTAAAAGACGTGTAGATGTGGAGCTTAGGGATATGGTTTGGTGGTGGACTTGGCAGTGTTAGGTTTATGGTTGGACTCAATTATCTTAAGGGTCTTTTCCAACCTAAATGATACCATGATTCTATGATTCCATTCTTATTTAGCATAATCCCTTAGGCTTTACTCTGGAAAACTTGACTTAGCTAAGACATCCTTTCAAAAAGAACATATTTTCCACCTGGATTTTGTTACACTTAAGGTTTTCAACTTTCTTTCCTAGTATTTGCCTCTTCTCCTTGGCTAACATCCAGTGTTATGGAACTTGATCTTTTTCCCCAAGCAAATATATATTTTTTAATTATACTGCCATTCTCAAAGTTCCTATCGTATACACTTTAGAATCTATCCAACCTCATTTCAGATCTTTGATTATAACTTTGGTTTATTTTTTTTTCCTCTAACTAAAAGTTGCAGATAAACCTTAACCAAGTTTGGTATATTCATTTACAATGGGAAAAAAAAAGCACATCACCCAAAATTTCCACCATTATTTTGTTTGCAGACAAGTGCTGATGAGGAGCAAGTGTTTGCCAGTAATTTTGCATCCCTAATTTTCATTCAGCATTTGTAGAAAATCCTTTTCTGTTCAACACTTGCATTTCGTGAGATATTGGTATGTATCACATTTTGAGTAGAATCATTTTGTTTCCCCACTATCACTTCCAATGAAGAAAATCCAGCGAAGATATTAAATGCTATCTGTAAGACCACCAAGATCAGGGGAAGACTTATCCCAGCCTTTTCCTGTTCCTTTGACAAGTCTTCCTAGTGACTTCTTGATGGTCTATTACTCCTCTCTTCTTGCCTTCTGGACTGTACATGGTAGAATTTATTAAATTGTTGCTTGATTTCATGCATTTTACAAATTGCTTTGGTAATTGTCTTTACAAAGGGGTACCATTGACTGATTTCATTACATTTAGAGCATGTTCTTCTGGGCACAATTTCCTCAGATAAGACTTCTGAAGTCTATTGGTATTATTATTTTGGAAAAAAATAATTTAAAAACTTTATCTCCATGTAGTAAAAGAGTCAATTATCACTAGAAGATGCTTATTTCTACTCCATGTTTTTTTTAAGAGAAAACTAATAAAGTAAATTTGAATTCTAGATGAGTGTCACACACTTTGAAATCTCAAGAAAGTGTTTCTTCTTTGGTCAGATATACCTGCAGGAAACAATTGTTCACATGCTACTTGATGTCTTCCTACAGTTTCAACCACCATGTTTAGATATGTAAATGTTTCATGGAAACTTTGCCTTCCTATATTGTGGCAAAACACAGTATATGTTACTGAATCAGTCATTTAATTTGACCAGGAATACTAATTACGTTCTCTGATATTATGTTAAAAGATCATTTTGTTTTGGAGCAATTTTCCTCCTCTGCACATTCCAAAAGTGTTCACTAGAACTTCAAAGATAGCTCGTAGCTTAAGATTTCCCTGATACTTCATCATACATTCTTATTCTTTCCAGAAATTCTTTGTATGAGAGTCATAAAAAAAATAAAAATGAAAATAATAGTTTATGATTCTTTTTCATCTTTTGAACAATTATTTTTTGTCTGCAGCTGACAATTCATAAGCCACAAAACTGTCCTTCTAAATATTTCTGGATATTCTTCATGCCCTTTGTTCAAATTTCTTCCTTAAGATAGATTGTGTCAGGGTGGGAACAGTTCCATTCAAACATTCCATCAATTAGAATAATCTGTTATTATGTTACTTGCCTTCAGGTTGATTGTTGGCAACTATGTCATAAATTACAGCAGTGCAAAAAATCTTGGAGGTCTGGTTGCAATATCTTTGGTTAGCCACTGAAAAATTTAATCTAAAGATAGCTTTTGCTCAATACTGTCACTACCTCTTTCTTTGATGGTTATATTAATTGCATTTGAGTAAGTTGATGAGGAGTAAGTAAGGAGTAAGTAAGATGAGGAGCTACAAGATATGGTTTAGTAGCTGTGGCAGCAATGGTAGTGGGAAGACGGTTGGACTAGATGATCTTATAGGTCCCATCCAACCATGTGATTCTATGATTCTATGATTCTAAGTTGCCCACATGAGTTTCTAGTGCTATTTCAGTAGCAGTAGAGTATCTTAATTTCTTCTCTGTGCCACTCCAAAAAGGTATAATTCTCCCACAGGCCCAGTGACACATCTGCCGTGCATATGCCTTCACCTTTGGGACATCTCAATTGCATCTTCTCCTTTCTCCACTGTGGAAGAAGTATTCTAAAAATGAAACAGAATTTTACAGACTTTTTTTTTTTTTAGTGTTGAATCCTAACAAAATTGAAGTTCCATTGCTTTAGAGCTTTGGCTGTCTTTAGTCACCACCAAGTAAATATGCATTAGTACTTTGTTTTTTTTCTAAATACAGTAACTAGTATAGCTCACTGTTATAAGCCTCATTCATTTAGTACAGTCATTCTAAAACATTGTTGTGGTGCATCTGGTGACTACTATCCAGCAAATTTTACATTTAAAATGTATTGCATCCTTCTTCCAAAGCACTTTGCAAAGAGCATCATGAAAACAGTTCTTCACAGAAAAAAAAAGTGTCAGACTACTATGTGGCAGACCAGCAGAAGAAGCTGAAACTCATTTTGTGAAATGCTGTTCAATAAAGGTTGAGAAGAATATTTGATTTTTAGAGCTAATCAGCAGTGAGCCGAGAACAGAACATTGCATTTCAACACCTACGTCCAGCCCATATATCAAGCCTGGCACCTCTCAGATACAGGCGAAAATAACTCTTGGTTGGCTCAGATGAATTTTAGGGAGCTGAATGTGCTGCTAGTTATCCACGCATACGGAGTGACCACAATTTGCTTCAAAAAGCATGAAAAAAATATGAACTCTAAATAGTAAAGGGGTATAAAAATGTCCAACAGAAGCTTGGTTGCAAAATCAGTGAACTGTTTGCCATCATTCTTTTAAGTTATGCAACCTAAAAAGGGAGTAAAAATGCTGATGTAAGTTCTGCAAATGGTATGTACTAGCTGATGCTCTGTCACAAGACAGATACAAACAATACCAATCTTTTCCCCTCTCCTTTCCTTCTCTGGAATTCAGAATATGTCATTTAGTAATTCATGAGTACATACAGTTGCACAGATTATTTTTTCTTAAGGAAGCAGTATTTTTCCCTCATTTGGTTATTGATGGTGGTATCTAAAATGCTGATTCCATGCCTTACAGGAACATGTACTTACAGAAGCAAACACTATTACTCTATATGAAATCAACACACAATTCTGAGAGAAAACACAATACTCTAATGTTTAATGAACTGACCTTATTATTGAACAAACTCTTTCTACTCAGGCCTCTGGGCATAATCTGATGCAATGCATTATAAAACAAACCCAGATTGCTTTAGTTTTCTGCTTCAGTAGGTAATTCCTTACTGTGACTAACAAAGGTATGGAGCACAAAACAAAAACTATATACTAATAGGCTTTTTCTCAAATTAAAGCACATCGTATTTCTCAGAGATAGAATAAAAATGCAGTAATATAGCGGTAACTCCCCAAAGTGATTGAAATAAATAGCACATAAATGATGCATAAGTAGATAAGAAGCAGGTGGATTACAGCTATGAATGCAGTGAAGTGAAATGTTAGGACTGGCAATGACTTATTCATGCCCTATATTTGTCCTCTGTGGAATATGGATCAAATAATTCTATAGAGCAATACTCATTTGTAGACAGCACCTATGAGTCCCTTGAAGTTCATTTTTAACCACTGGCAGCACGATGCTCTCTGCTAGAAGCCCCTTTTGAAGTAATTTTCTCCAAGTCTATCGGAGAGAAGTTCATTTCTTTGCAGGCATTCAGTCCATTCCTGTCTGCTATATATCACGATTATGTACATAACATGCTTTCTTTGAGGGGGGAAAAAGACATACAGAGCATTCAAATTATTCGTTTTCAGCTGTGCATATACCAAACATTTGTAGGCTGAAAGTAGACAGTTCTTATGTGACATATGGGATGGCAACGGGAAAGTACATACCTGTGCTTTAAAAATATGCACTTTTTATGATAAGTAATTTTAGGAACATTCTTTGGATGCACATTTTATTCTGTTTATATAAGTATCTCTATCTTTCTATTTGCATAAAGCATAATACATAAATTAATCCTAAAGCAATGGTGAGAAATATCCTGACTTTAATGAAGTAGTACATACTAAAGAGTACTTACATTATAACAGTTCCACATACAAACTGTGTAAAGATGTAATTAGGTATTAAACACCTATTTCCTTGGCTCTACTGCCAATTAATTTTTCTTCTGAATCACTAGTTCAGAACAGGTAATGATGAATGGTGAAGTGTCACCTTGCATGTGAGTCAATGATATGAGAAAGAGACTTCTGGTTCACAAGCCTAAATTTTGGGGAACTGATATTTTCATCTGGCATCATGGATGAAAGATAGGTATGGAAGCAGGTAGTCACACATATATGGAGTTTTTTATTTCAAAGATTCCTTGGAGAACATTAATCTAATCTAACTTAGCCATCTACATCTGAACTAGCAATGCTAGCCAGTCTTCACAGACAATGAATGGATAGACATTTTTAGGACATGATTCATCTGACCCATTTTAGATATTTGCATGAGGTGATTCATGTGTTAGACATGCCTATTTTCTTCCATTAACTATAAAAAGAAGCTATGATGACTAATTCAGATGTATATGAAAGCAGTGTGGATAGATTTCTTGTGCTCCTCAAGCACTTCAAGATTTTAAAGAAAAAATGAAAATTAAAATATTATTTACTTGAGAAAATTCAAAGGAGTGGTATTCTTCTGCTTATTTTTCCCATTTTCTTATGTGAATCATGATAACAAATCATGTGACAGCTTCCTTGCATACCATGACATCCCCAGTGGGTGTGAAGAGGCCCTGAATGATATCAGCCTCAGGACATTAGATTTCTTTATATGACAGAATAGATGCATGAAGAATCAAACTACAGGTCCCAGCAATACAGACAGATTACTATTCCATGGAAATAAAATTTTTGTTCAGTTATTTTCCTAGTATAGTTATTAATATTTAACATAACTGGGAAAATCCAATTTTCTACTAAACAATTGTTTTTATAACTGGTGTTATGGTAAAGACAGTTCCTCTAAATATTGTTCAAAACAGAAACAGAAATATATTGTAGGATATTTCAGAGAAGACCAGGAGTGCAATACTAATGTGTAGTAGGTACCTCTGGAAAGAAAAGATTCCAAGGAGACCTTACTGTGGCATTTCAATATATAAAGGGGGCTTATAAGAATGATCAAGAGACACCTTTTAAGAAGGCCTGTGGTGACAAGAAAAGGGACAATGATTTAAAACTGATATAGGGTAGATTTACATTGGACATAAGGAAGAAATTCTTTACTGTGAGGGTGGTGATACACTGGAATAGGTTTCCCAGAGTAGTTGTGGGTCTGTCGTCCTTGGAAGTGTTCAAGGGTAGGTTAGATGATGGAGCTTCGAGCAACATAATGTAGTGAAAAGCAGACAGTAGAGCTGGACTAAATAATCTTTGAATATTCCTTCCAATCCAAACCATTCTATGATTCTATGATTTTGTTCTCTGCTGCTGCCAATGAATATAAAGTCAAGTCAATCAACTGCCTATATTATGGCAGGGAAGTCTCTCAGATGCAGAAGACAAAAAGCTAGAGGGTCACTTTAAGATAAGTAACACTAACATCTAGAAGGTAGCATTCCTGAAAAAAATTAGTCTCTCAAAAGTATTACCTTTCTTGTAGAGAGTTATACTTTTATTTCTACAGCTTTCTTTAACTTTCTTTAGTGTTACAAAAACTTTCCAGCTGCCTTGGAAGTGTGTCATACTTTACTATCTTTATAGCACATTTGTTTATTTGTCTTTTATTCATCTGCTTTTGCTGGTTTTCTTAGATTTCTTGAACACAGAAACTGTATTTTAATATATAAACATAGCGAATTCCACAGTAATTCATTTATATTAATTTTTTATTTCTAGAAAAATATTTTCATTTTTTCTTTACATTAGTCTTCTCCTAAACAAGGAAATTAAAATTTTATAATTAGTAATGAATTTTTTTTTTCTCTCAAGTATCAAGTTACAGATAGCAGTAAATTCAAAGTAAACAAGCAGATTATTTTCACATGTTTATAACCACACACAATCTCTCCTACCTCTGTCGGGGAGATTCCATTATATTTTTCTTTCAGCGGCAAAAGATAAAGAAGTTCTTTCCTTCTCCTACCTAATGTCTTGGATGATATTAAAAACTAGATTCAATTATCCACACATGGGTGTCCAGTAGTATTTCAAATAGCCCGTGGAGATCTATGTGCTACTAATTTCTTTTATCTAACAGACAGGGTAGGTTGCTTGTAATACTTTCAGCTTGCTGCAATCAAATTCTTGTCATGGGTAAAAGGAAGTCATTTCTTATAAACAAGAAATTCATGTTAGTCTAAATTAAAGTGTTAAGAGTCTAAACTAAAAATTCCTGGCCCAATTACAAAGTTCAAACTTTGATAGGTTTAATTATACATGATTGAAATTTTATGTATGCAAACTTTCAACTACCTAACCCTTACTGTGATGTTAAGCTCTCTTTTAGCACTGCCCTTCTGACACATTAATGTCCAGAGTTTCTGCCTGGGTCGGGGATATATTGCAAGTTGTCATCAGCAGGAGTCCTTCCCTGGGAGTGGTATGATGCTGACATAAATAGTTTCTTCCTCCTTGCTTTGGCATCTGCTCGGGTAATTTTTATGTTTGCTACAATTTAGTCTCGGGACTTTATTTTTCTGCAATTTCACAATTGCAGGCAAATTTACTGTAGAATCATAGATGAGGACAGGCTTTTTAGCAGGGCCTGTTATGACAGAACAAACAGTAATGGTTTCAAACTAACCGAGGGTAGATTTAGATTAAACACAAGGAACAAGTTTTTTACAATTAAGATGGTGAATCACTGAAATGGGTTACCGAGAGAGATGGTAGATGCCCCATCCCTGTAAAAATTCAAGGTCAGCTGCATGGGGCAATGTGATTTACACATCTTGGCTACTTGATCTTTGAAAATTTTTGTTACTCTTAAAACTATTTTTACCTGGCTCCCAAGGGTGCATTTTTATACAACCAGTAACCAACTGCTGTTGAGTTGTTTGTAGCTCTTGGGTGTCCAGTATTATCTACTTGTACTTTCAAGGCTTCTTCAAGGCCTATCATCCTATCATCCCATGCCTTTGTTCCCTTGCACTGCATCAGGTCATAGATAATTAATTCTACATTGAATAACTACTTGCCCTAGCCATCATTAAGCTACCAAAGAACAACCGACTGACAAATGGTAACACATACTTGCACAAAGCTAAGCAAAAGTTAAATCAGAGTAGGTAATAGTCTGCTGGCTATTCTATTATTGCTATTACAAGTCAAAACAAATCTAACAAATCTAACAAATCTAAAAAGTCATGAGGCATTTGGTGACAGCTTAACCCAAGGCCTGTGGCCTGCTTCAAGCATATGGCAACTGCATATTTTGTGGGCTACAGATCTGCATATGACACAGTACTCATGAGGAACCTCCGTCCCTCAGGAAAAGTAACCATGGGTAGGCAGGACCCTATGTTGTTTTGCAGGTTGTTAGACTCTTTTAAGCAGGTGTTGTAGTTCAGCCCCAATCGGGACCAGACTACGCAGTCTCTCTCTCACTCCCCCAACCCTCTGAGAGAATAGGGAGAGATAATATAAGAAAAATGGCTCGAGGTTTGAGATAAGGACAGGGAGGAACTCCTTAAAGTTACCGTTATGGGCAAAACAGACTCGACTTGGGGAAAACTATTCATTTATTACTAAAATTAGCAGAAGAATGACAGAGAATGAGATAACCTCCCCCCACCCGGAGCTTAACGTTATCTCTACTACCTTCCCCAACCCAAGTGGCACAGAGGGGAAGAGGGAATGGGGGTTGCAGTCAGTTCATCACATGTTGTTTTATGCCACTGCTTTATGGTCAGGGGAAGAACTCCTCACATTCCTCCACTGCTCCGTTGTGGGGTCCCACCCATACGCCACAGTCCTTTGTGAAACTGCTCCAGCATGGGTCATCTCTTCCACGGAGTGCAGTCTCTCCAGAACGGCTGCCCCAGTGGGCCCTCCACAGGCCACAGCCGCCTTCAGGCATCCACCTCCCCCGGTGTGGGCTCCTTCATGGGCTCCAACTGGATCTCTGCTCCTCTGTGGACCTCCATGGGCTGCAGGGGGACAACCTGCTCCACCATGGTCGTCACCGCAGGCTTCAGGGGAATCTTGGTCAGGAGCCACATTACTCCTCCCTCTCCTTCTGAACTGACCTTGGCATCTGCAGCCGTTCCTCTCACAAGAAAAAATCTTCACAACAGGCTGGCAGACGCCTCTCAGAATCTCTTGTCTTCCATCTCATCTCCTCTCCACTTCTTGCAGTCAGGCTGGGCAGAGTCGGACCCAGTCAGCCACCTGGCAAGAGGTCAGAAGATGAGGCCTGCAAGGCCCATGAGGCTTACGCCTCCCCCTCTGCGCCTCTTCCCGCACTCAGCTTCTTTGCATCTTCTCTTCTCTTTTTTTTTTTTTTCTGTTTTCCCCTTCTTAAATACGTTATCGCAGAGGCGTTATCACGGAACATTCTGCTACCAATCGGCTTGGCCTTGGCCAGCAGCAGATCCGCCCTAGGCCCGGCCGAGTCCACTGAACAAAGGTGAGCGACTTCTAGCAGTTTCCTACAGAAGCTACCACCTTAGGCCTCGCCTCACTAAACAAAACCACAACAGCAGGCAACTGAACTGAATGTTTAAGGTCGTGTTGTGTATGTGAGTGACAAAAACAATTATCTCAAAGACCAATCTTACATATGACAAAGAAATCACTAAACTTTCAAATTTTCTCTTTAAAGTAATTCACTTTAAAGTAACTCATTCCTTTAAAAATGAAATTAGCATAAGACTAATTGGTCTTCACCAGTGATGATCCAAAGCTGTCTAGAAGAAAACTATCTACAAACCTTTGTTTCCTCTGCTCTGGGCTCCTCTCTGAATCTTTGCAGGACAGATCATTGTATTATTTTATTATTTTTATGGAAATGATATAAATTAATCTCCCCTCTGTCACCATCACCTATATTACATACACAGTGAAGTAAACTTTCTTTTTATGTTCTTTTCTGAGTACCACCAGAGCGATTCCTGCCTACTGCCACTTTCTTATGGTGATAACTCCTCAGGGAGTTCAGGAGTTTTCCTAAACCTCATTTTGCTCAAATACTGATTAATTCCATAATCTAAAGGAGTTTCTTGACGTTATCAGTGATCTTAACCTCCAAAATCTTGTAGATGGACCTTGTTCTTCTCCACACTGTGGACTAAATAACTTTGAAAAGAAGGTAGTAACATTTGCGATTTGGGGCAGAACAAGGTCTTTATGTGAGAAATGGATTATCCCAGATTAGTCACTAGAATGACAAAAATAATTTTTGAAAGTGGAAAGTTAAGTCTGTTTAGTGACTGATCTGTTTCTTGTATAAACTAGTAGTCTTGAAAAATTTCTTCTTCTTGAACACACAGTGCACTTGTTTGCCTTTACTTCCATGAGACTCTTAATATTATATTAAAAAGGAAATGAAAACAAACCCACTAACACCAGAACACTCAACTACACATATAGCTTCTCCACATGGGAAAAAGTGAAAAAAAAGTAAGAAAACAAATAAATTTTATGTTACTGAAACTTCTCTGAAATAGCTGTGATAAAGTTATTGCAATAATATATGTAGAACTATGGAAGTGTAATCATGATGCTATGGGTTATGCTCCTAGCAAGCAGATGGTCATGTTATCTAAGCTGTATATTTTTCTATTTTAGTCTAATGTTTTTAGTAGTGCATTGTAAACAGTTTCCTACCTACAGAATTCATTCAGCTTTTATTCAGTGATGTTTCATGTAAAAACTGGTTTTGACTGAGATAGAGTTAATTTTCTTCGCAGTAGCTGTTATGGGGCTATGTTTTGGATTTGTGATTAAAACAGTGTTGATAACACAGGGTTGTTTTAGTTACTGCTGAACACAGAGTAACACTCTGCTGAACACTCTGTGCTTACACAGAGTAACTGCCTTTTCTTCTTCTCACACCACCTCACCATCGAGTAGACTGGGCGTGCACAAGACATTGGGAGGGAACACAGCTGGGAAAGCTGATCCAGCTTTCCAAAGGAATATTCCATAGCATATGATGTCACGCTCAGTATATAAAGCTGAGGGGAAAAGAAAGAGGGGTGGGACATTCAGAATGATGACATTTGTCTTCCCAAGTAACTGTTAGGTGTGATGGAGACCTGCTTTCCTGTAGATGGCTGGAAATCTGCTTGCTGATCAGAAGTAGTGAATGAATTCCTTGTTTTGCTTTGCTTCCTCACGCAGTTTTTGCTTTACTTATTAAACTTATTAAACTGTCTTTATCTCAACACACGAGTTTTCTCACTTTTACCCTTTAGATTCTCTCTCTCATCCCACTGAGGCAGAGTGAGTGAGTGACTGTGTGGTGCTTAGTTGCCAGCTGGTGTTAAACCAGAACAAATATATAAACAACCCTTAGTAAAGGCTAGAGTACTGAATTTCCTGCTATTATGCAAAATTTTTAATTACCAAGATACAACCAACGTCCTGTTTGGGCACTCTCTATCACAATAAAGTTTAGCATTCCTGCTGTCTGTAACAGGATTGCTTAAGTAGTATTTACCTCTTTGGAGTCCATGCAATCTTTTCGGATAACACAGTTTCCTGATAAAATTATCTTTTCTTCTGAAAGCAAGATTTTTGGAGTAGACACTTGTGGATTTTAGATTCTGGATCTCAACAGATTTGGCTTTAACCTGAAGTATATTCAGATTTGACCTGGTGTGTGTCTCTACATGTAGTACAGAAACAGAATTGCAACTTGCACAGCAAAGAATCATCTTATAAGACTGTATAGAACTCGAGGCAGAAAAGAGAGGAGACGTGCATCTTAAATTTTGATTTTGAACAGTGGCCATAAAGTCTATGATTTGTGTTGTCTCATTCATAGCACCCACAATTATCTTTGATACAAGAAACCAACAGAGCATTGGAGCCAAATTCTTGAAAGAACTAGACTAAAAGTACTATTAGTTTCCAGTTTCATCTTTACTGGAGAATCATTGAGTCTGTAAATAAGTTAGATTTTTATTAAAACATATTTATTCTGAATATTACTCTGAATTTTAAACAAAGCTTATCTTTACAAGGTAGGAAAGAGCATAACAAAACAAAGAGGAAGTTTCAGAATGTGTAAACTGGTATTGAATGCAACAGGTTTTATTATGTTTTTCTTTCTAAATGTCAGATCAGACAGAATTCCAGATTTTAAAGATGAGATCTCTTTGTTTAAATTTTTGCTTCTAGTCCTAGTGTAAGACAAGGTCAGTATACTAGAGAAAAATTAAAAGGACTTCTAGATGGGAGAATGAAGAACTACCCACTGTAGCAGAAGAGCAGGTTCAGGACCATCTAAGGAACCTGAAGGTGCACAAGTCCATGGGACCTGATGAGATGCTTCTGTGGGTCCTGAGGGAACTGGCAGATGAAGTTGCCAAGTTACTGGCCATCATATTTGAGAAGTCATGGCAGTCCAGTGAGGTTCCTGCTAACTGGAATAAGGGAAAAGTAACTTCCATTTTTAAAAAGGGCACCAAGGAAGACCTGGGGAACTGCAGGCTGGTCAGTCTCACCTCTGTGCCTGGTAAGGTCATGGAGCAGATCCTTCTGGAATCCATGCTAAGGCACCTGGAAAATAAGGAGGTGTTTGGTGACAGCCAACATGGTTTCACCAAGGGCAAATTGTGCCTAACCGATTTGGCAGCCTTCTGTTACAGCACTTACAGCACTGGTGGACAAGGGACGACCAGCTGACATCATCTACCTGGACTTGTGCAAAGCATTTGACACTGTCCTACACAACAGTCTTGTGTCTAAATTGGAGAGACATGGATTTACGGATTGACCACTAGGTGGATAAGGACTTGGCTGGATGGCCACACTCGGATAGTTGTGGTTTATGGCTTGACGTCCAACTGGAGACCAGTGACGACTGGCATTCCTCAGGGGTCCGTGTTGGGACTGGTCCAGTTCAACATCTTTGTCAATGACATGGACAGTAGGATAGACTACATCCTCAACAAGTTCGCTGACGACACCGAACTGAGTGGTGAACATGCCACTGCCCATGTCACTGACAAAAGCATTATCAGATTTTAGAAGAATTATGTTTTCCTTCTTTCTTTTACTCCCCAGTGACACAATGATTTAAAAAAAGACATAATGAAACTGTAGGCAGTAAGATCAAAATACTATGAAATGAAAAACAAAGGTCATTAAAGCTTTCGAACATAAACCTTGTTAAGATTAGAAAGTGGAAAAAGTGGACCAAAATGCACAGGACATAGTATTACATTTGGCTAAATGACATTTTAAAGCCAGAAAACACAATTTTTTAAAAATTTCCATCTATCAGTTCTGTTGATATGGTTGCTTTTCTTCCTTTCATTTTGGATAAAGAAACCAAATGATCTAATTTCTCAACCTGTTTCTCAAAGGGGACATAATATTTTGAACTTTGAGAAAGATTCAACTTAAAATATGTTTTAAAGACACATTTTGAAAATCTTTATACCCTTCTCTCTCAAATTAATTTGAATAATCTTTCTTTAAAATGTTAATAAAGAGAATGTCCTTAGGAAAATAGTAAGAATTGATTACTTGCAATAAGATCTCCAAAGCTACTTTCTAAATTAATCTTTTCAAGCACTTTTCAAAGGTAATGAGACATCTCCAAGTGTTAATAGGTTCAGCAAGGAATGTCTGTGGAAATTTAAAAATGAAAAACCATCACAACTAGGAGGCGTCTAGGTGTGCCTCAAGGCATGAAAAACAAGTTACAAAATCAGCCTGTAAGTGCTCCAGTTCCTGTCGAAGCTGAACTAATGGATGAGCCAAAGAGTATTTTTCTTAGCTGATTGAAGTTGTTCCATGTTGGGAGAATTTTTACATTTGAAAATAAGGTTTTGTCCTACACTGAAACAGAAAAAAAAAAAGTTTGGTGTGTTTTTTTTTTTGTTGTTGACATGTTAAAAAATTGCTTAGAATTTGTTAGAAGCAACAAAGTAAACCATTACAAATTATCTAATCTAAATATTGAATCAGTATTCCAACCAAAAATGTGGTAATTTCTAAATAGAATTATGATAAAACATGGGGAAAATAAAAGCTTATGCGTGAAATATTCATACACAGATTCAGAATGATTAAATTTATTAGACTGTGAAAAAGCCACCCAAGGGACATACCATGGTCACTTGACCATCACTGAAATGAGGGTATACAGAGTTCATCTTAATTAGAGAACAGACTCTGCAAGATTACTATATAGGTCTTTTTTTTTTTGCCATTAATTTCAGCTATTTTATAAACTCTGGTATACTGGCTAACAACTCAACCATTTTAATTTCAAACACATGAGGATTTATGAATTTTTCCAATATCTTTGTATAAACACCATTTCCCAAAGATGTGTACAACAGAAATGTAATCATTTATATAATATCATATAAACCCACTTACTTTTTTATGCTGTGAAGATGGTAAATATTAAAGACAATTCAAAACTTGGAATTGCAGTGGGTAATGTGCTGCCTCACACAATACAAAAGGTAAAAATCTTTTCAGAGTACTTGAAGACAAAAAATTTCTGGTAATTTGAGTTTAGTGTCCAGCAAGGATGAAACAGGAGTTTTGACTTCAATACTCACTAGAAACTCAGAAAATACAAATTTTCCTTGAGTTTTTAGGCCACCTACTAAAATTCTGTTTTGCTATCCCTGTAGTTTTAATAGCCTGCTGTGGTTTAATCATGGTAGGTAGCTCAGCCCCACACAGTTGCTTGCTCATTCACCAACGGTGGGATGGAGGAGACAATCAGAAGGGTAAAGTGAGAAAACTCATGGGTTGAGATAAAGACAGTTTAACAGGTAAAGCAAAAGCTGAGCACACAAGAAAAGTAAAATAAGGGATTCATTCATTCTTTCCCTTTGGCAAGCAGATGTTTAGACAACTCCAAGAAAGCAGGACTTCATCATATGTTATGGTTACTTGGGAAGACAAACACGTTAACTCTGAACTTTCCTCCTCTTCCTCCCTCTTCCCCCAGCTTTTCTTGCTGAGCATGATGTCATATGGTCTAAGACCCTTTTGGTCAGTTGGGGTCAGCTGTCCTGGCTATGGCCCCTCCCAACTCCTTGTGCATGTCCAGCCTACTTGCTGGTGGGGTGGTGTAAGAAGCAGAAAAGGCCTTGACTCTGTGTAAGCACAGCTCAGCAATAATGGAAACATACATGAACAAAGTGTTTTAATCACAAATCCAAAACATAGCCTTATACTAGGTACTATGAAGAAAATAAAATCTATCCCAGTCAAAATCAGTACTTATTTTGCAAAAAATTATTTACTTCCCCCCAGTCTTAATGCCCTTTTAGTATCAGCAAGCTTGAAATAGATTTCTGTTTCCTTGAAGTTAGGAAGAGGAAGGGGTAAAATGGGGAAAAGGTGAAACTTCATGTGGAGGGCAAAGTGGGAGGTAAAATTCTTCATAGTTGTATTTTATGTGTGAAGCCACTTCATGTTGCCTCATTGAAAAGATCAGTATTTCATGTAAAGTGTTAAAACATCAACATGAGATTTTTTTTTTTGTGGCTGTACAAGTGGTAGGGAATGATTTTCAATGTGAAACAATGCTAGTACTTTGATGTGGTTTTGGTGGTCTAAAAGTTTTGACAGTACAGAATTTGTGGCTAGAGATAAAGGTTTTCTCCAGCTGGTGTATATGAGAATATTAGCCACACTTTCAAACAAATAGTTCTTCATATGTGAAATAGAAGCAACAGATTTCAAAGCTCTGTAGGTCTTAAAAAGAATTGTTTAGAGCATGTTTAGTTACGCACTGCGCCATCTCTGAAAGGAAACAGCTAATATTCAGAACAGGTGTCAGAAGGGGAAAAAGCCAAAAAGGTCATAAGGTACAGAATTTGTTCTACTTGTTTCGAAGTCTAATGCTTCTACTTCATACCTGAGGTCTGTCTATTTATTCAAGCATATGAATATATCTGATGAAAATGCGTTATCTTTACCTACAAACATACCATAGTGAGAATACTCTCCTGGAAGGTGAGATGTATGCAGATTTCACTACAAAAACTAATTTTCTTACTCACTATATTCTCTACATCCCCAAAGAGGAGTAAAAGGGAAGCATAAAATCCTTCACTTCTTTTGTAAAAGCAGTAATTCAAAACTTCTGGTTTTGCAGTTATTCAGATTTCATTACAAAACCTAATTTCATCCTTATTATACTACATGGATATAATAAAATATCTCTTTTCCCATTCTTCCTGTCCCCCGTTCCTCTTCGTTTGTTACTGCTTTTATTTTCAGATGTTTTTATAAGAAAATAAGCTTATAGTTTATTTCTTCTGATAAGTTTTGAACATGGTGAGTTCTGATTAAATTTGACAGAAAGATAAAAATTTGAAAATTTATTATATTTTTGGTATAATGAAAATGTCGCCTCAGTAAACTAGAGTGACCTTTTTCACCATATTCACAGAAATAAAGGCTAAGCATTGTGTCAAACCACATTGAACACCAGAAAGTCTGCATAGCAGAGCATCATTACAGATTTCTGAATGACAGGAAAGCCCTAATCAGTGATTACACCCTAGATGTTATGAGTGCATCCAGCCCCAAGCACACTTTCAAAGTTACTCAGGGTACCTAATCAAAGAAACTACATGATTTTAGTGCCAGGCCATGCTGGAACAGGCGCACCTCAAAGCAATTGTAGCTGTAGATAAGTCTATGCCACATCAGGTATAACCCTGGAGAGAGTGTGGCTCATAGATAAAGCTCCACTTGCAGCAGGTACGCCCTTAAGGGACTTCAATCTGTGGATAAATCCAAACTGGAGCAAAGGCAAAGGGAGAAGCTCATTGCAATGATAAACCCGATTGTCTAGTCCAAAGGGACCAGGTGTGGAGATCATGATGGAAATACCTTTAATGGGAATTATGTTAGCAGGAATCCCTTGTTGCTAGCCAGGCTAGGAGCAATGGGAGGAGTTCATTGCAATGTTAAACCCTGTAACCTGTCCTAAAGGGAGCAGGCATGGAGATTGTAATGGAAATACCTTGAAATTGTTGTAACCCATTATTTGAGTTGCATGTTATAGGAATTACTACAGCAGGAGCCACTCGAACTGATGGAGAAGAAGCCTTACAAGAAGTAGCGCAAGTGCAAGAGTGAATCGACTTGAACGGGCTTTGGTTCAGTAACTCCACACAGCACACTACCTTTCCTCTCTCTCATCCCACCTAGGCAGAGTGAGTGAGTGACAACGTGGTGCTTGGTTGCAAGCTGGGGTTAAACCACGACAGCTACCAACAAAACCTATTTGCTTTTCTCAGAATTTGACACTAGTATATGGTACTGAAACAGCCTTTTAGCTTTACTGATCTTAGATACACATTTTTTTTTAATACATTCTAAGTTAATCAACATGTTAAACTTTAAATAAATAGCTAAACTGAAAAACAAAGCAAAGTAAAACAGAACCAGCTTTTTAGTACTGAATAATGTATCCATTTTAATTTTGGTAGCTCATTTTTCTGTTGAGAACTCAATATTTTTTTTTACATTGTTCACAGCTTCTTCAAACTCATTTACTGCAAACCTTACTGATCACTGTCTTTACTGCATTATTTTTGGCCGTCATACAGAGAAACTAAAACAGTTGAAGAGCAAGAATTATGTGATATGAATTCCACATTGCTTATTTTCATCAGTTTTCAATCTTCTGTATATATTTGGAAGGTTGGATAGATAAATTTATTTTTTGGTTAGCAAGATAAAGAGGAGGATTAAATGTCTGCAGCATTGCTGGCTTATAGGTTTCCAATTTTTCAAAACTATTGAAAAGATAGAGATGAAAATACAGAAAGCATAGAATTCTAATAAGTAATTAATACACTATTAATTGAGAATGGCTTCATATAACCTAAACTTTATAATACTATGAATCAGGAGAAAGATCTTCATTGGTAGCATTTCATTGTCAGTGATGTCACATACCAAATATACGTTAAGAAAAAATGAAGCCTATGATTTTCAGTTTTTACTGGTGATAATACTTCTAAAATCTTAAAGTTTTGTTTTTTTCACCAAGTTGGTTATAAAGATTACTCTGATAAAATTCTCAGGGAGTGTAAGAAGATAATATTTTAAGGTTAAGGTTGGTCTTTTTTTTAGGACATGGTATTAAAAAAAAAACACCTCTATTTCTGAATTATAAAAATACACAGCTATGCTCTTAAAAAAAGAGGGAAAATTTTCTAGTATTGCCATGCAAAAAGCATCAGTGAGTAATGACTGAATTCTCACAAGCACATTTCTGTGACATAGTAAGAATAAAACGGAGTGAGAAACAATTAAAAAAACCCACCAGGAACTGCAAATAGCTGTCTTAATATCTGTGTTAGAGGACTAGAATATGTTAGCAATTATTTAAGGCGTTATATGATGCTATTTGTAATTTGTGTATGCAACATTTGAAAAACAAGTTGTGATCTGAAATGACAAGTTCCCAGATGGTGAAGCAGAACATATTGACCAAACAGATGAGTAGAAACAGATTTAGAGTATGTAAGAAAAGATTTATGTGAAATAAGAATTCTTATTATAAATTATTCTGAGGAGATTCTGTATGAATCAGACCTTATCACAGGCTATATGAGAAGAAAAGGTACTATTCTCATCCTCTTTTCTGTGAACAAAACACAAAATAACTTTGAGTAGTCCTTTGTCATAACACTACTATGATTCATAATGCTGTTTCACTGAGGCTTCTTATAAAGCCTAAGTGTTTAACTCCTGAAATTAAAAAAAAAAAAAGATATTATCTTCAGAACCTTATGAATAACAGAAGTACACTGAAGATCTGACTATCGTGGAGACTCTTGACAGACAGACAATTGAAAAATTCTGCCTTAGATCTACCCAGATCCATCTCTGCTTCTATCGTTAAATTGGATGGGAAGTTATGACACGAACAAATGTATTGACATGAAAAGACACATTTTGGCAAAATAAAAGCAGAACAGTATTCTGACTTTGGAGATCACAGAATTATAGAATGGTTAGGGTTGGAAGGGACTTTCAAAGGTCATCTAGTCCAACCCCCCCTGCAAGGAGCAGAGATCTGGTCTCCAACCAGATCAGGTTGCTCAGAGCCTCATCCAACCTGGCCTTGAACGATTCCAGGGATGGGGCATCCACAACTTCCCTGGGCAACCTGTTCCAGTGTTCTATCGCCTTCATTGTAAAAATTTTTTTCCTAATATCCAATCTAAATCTACCTCCCTCTATTCTGACACCATTACCCCTAGTCCTGTCATAACAGGCTCTTACTCAAGACCCCAGTCTTTCCTGTAGGCCCCCTTGAGGTACTGGAAGACTGCTATAAGGTCTTCCCAGAGCCTCCTCTTCTCCAGGCTGAACAGCCTCAACTCTCTCAGCCTGTCCTCATAGGAGAGGTGCTCCAGCCTTCTGATCTTCTTTGTGGGCAAAAATGGAATATAGTTCTTTACTGACAATGTTTTCAGAAACCTTTGAACCCAGGCACAAATACAGGCTGGGCGGGGAATGGATTGAGAGCAGCCCTGAGGAGAAGGACTTGGGAGTGCTGGTGGACGAGAAGATCAACATGAGCAGGCAATGCGCCCTTGCAGCCCAGAAGGCCAAACGCATCCTGGGCTGCATCAAGAGAAGCGTGGCCAGCAGGTCGAGGGAGGTGATTCTCCCCCTCTACTCTGCCCCGGTGAGACCCCACCTGGAATACTGTGTCCAGTTCTGGAGCCCCCAACACAAGAAGGACATGGACCAGTTGGAGAAGGTCCAGAGGAGGGCCACGAAGATGATCAGAGGGCTGGAGCACCTCTCTTATGAGGACAGGCTGAGAGAGTTGGGGCTGTTCAGCCTGGAGAAGAGGAGGCTCCGGGGAGACCTGATAGCGGTCTTCCAGTACCCCAAGGGGGCCTACAAGAAAGATGGGGATAGGCTGTTTAGTAGGGCCTGTTGCAATAGGACGAGAGGTAATGGTTTTAAAATAAAGGGGGGTAGATTTAGATTAGAAAATAGGAAAAAATTTTTTACGATGCGAGTTATAGAACACTGGAACAGGTTGCCCAGAAAGGTGGTGGAGGCCCCATCTCTGGAAGCATTCAAGGCCAGGCTGGATGAGGCTCTGAGCAACCTGACCTAGTCAGGGATGTCCCTGCTCCTTGCAGGGGGGTTGGACTAGATGACCTTTGAAGGTCCCTTCCAACCCTAACCATTCTATGACTCTATGATTCTATGATTCTATGAAATACAAGTATAGCCATTGATTAAGTACATGGCTGATGAAAAATAATAAATTTGCAAAAGCAGAAGTATAAAATATTTAACAAAGATTAGAATTATAAAGCATGACAGCTTGGCTCAAAACTGTAATGTCTGTCACACAGAAGAGAGATAGCTGTGTAACATTTGAGACTGTTGAAGCAGTGGGTTTGACCTTTTTCCAAGGAAAGGTGTAGAAGCATTATGATCAAGGGTATTCAGGAATCAAACCAGAGAGCAATGTTCACATTGTATTTTTTAATAGAAGTGATCATTCTGTTCTTTCTGAAACTGTAGAAGTTAAACTTCTTTTATGACAGATGATGAAAAGCAGGTAATGGCATACTTGAAAATCCTCAATATACATATGTCAGTAGCAAAAAAGTATTCCTCTTATAAAAGGAATTGAAAAGTATGAAATATATTCCTATTAAGAAAAAGGTGTAAAAATAGCAACTAAAATTTTATTGTTTAAGTAGCAGATGGTTGTCTGTAACACTCTGGAAATGTTGTTGTGTTGAAACAGGTAAAAAGATAACTCTCAGTAACAGTAGTGTGAGTAAAACACTGATTTTTCTAGATATTTTACAGCATTTTAATGAATTGAGAAAGTGGCACGTGTAGAATATTTAGATATTAATAAAAAAATTAAGACATTGAAAATTTACTTTATGAATTCATTTAAATTGTTTTAATTTTTGCCAATTCTGTGAATACTTATGCTCTATATTACAACAGATTATCAAATTGGTAAATAAATAAATGGGGAAAATTAATAAATAAAAGTATAGCTAGAAGCCAAACTGCCTTCAAAGGAGAATTTCAGTGTCTGTTCTAGCTGCCATGAAGAAATATAGATCAAAGACCACAAAGACATAACCAGACAGGTCTGACTTACATTCAGTCTGCTTTGACTAGGTATCAGTCATGATTAAAGTTTTGATCATAGCATCATACATCTAAGAGACGGATGATGTTACATTTTTCACTCATGCAGGCTTGTGTAGATTTTTCTTTGAATGCTTTTACACTTGCAAATTTTGAACTAGAATTTAGCTCTTGCAGTTAAAACAACCGAATCGAGAACACTATGACAAATTTTAAACATGTGACAGCATACTACTGCCCTAGAGCATTTCCCATCAAAGCAGTCAATGTGCAAGGATAAGAACTCAAAATTCCAAGGAACAAACCATGTCCAGAAATGTTACTAAGAAATAGGAGTTTTGTTTTGAGGTGGGAATGTTAGAAACTAAAGCCCCAAACCAGGTCTAATTGCTACAATCCCCACCCTGGAATAATTTATTTTCCTTATAGGAGAACAGATATTGAAAAATAAATAATTCAGTGGTAGCAAATAAAGAAGAGAGAGAGAAGAAACTCATTTCAGTGTAGGCTCTATAACGAGAGACAAATCAAACAAGAATATTAACACACTCACAAAATAAGTGTCAGTGAACAAGCAAGCTTGGCAGATACAGCAACTTTTTGCTAAAAATACTCCTGAGGAAATACTGTTCTAAGTTAGAACTTTCCCTTCTGCTTATTCATTTTCAGGATCCAGTGAAGCCTCCGAACTCCTCTTGAGAGCAAAGCTTTCCGAGTATTTTTCTCCCTGGAGCTGTTGTACCCTCACATTCAAATGTTAGTCATACTATGATATATTCTTCCTGAGGTCAAGTTTACTCTTTTCAGATGGGCCTGTATTGCTGAGTCCAACAGACTTCTGGCACGTATGTGATCTATTTGTAAGGAATGGTATTATAAGCCTTACAATGCTCACAGAGCTATGAAATGCATTGATCACTTCATAGATGCCACATTCTTCCTGAATGCCCCTGTATCAGTTAGGAGAGCTATATATAAAATACAATACTTCTTTGCTTTACTCCAAGGCTTAATCAGTCAGATTTACCTACCTTTGAATTTTCACCATTATTAATGCAGCTGTTCCGGAAAGTGTTTGATGGAAGAATTTTCAAGAGCATTCCACGTTTGTTTCAGGAAAAAAAAAAAAAAAAGACATTTTTATCTGCCTTAGCCTTTACGAACAGGCAGATTGACAGTTTCCTGTAATTATGGGAAATCCCAGGACACATAACGTTTGTTAGGTTATATAAACATATAGATAGAAAAAACAAATTTAACTCTCACTAAAAGAAACTGCAGCATGAAAAAATGAAGGGAATTGAACATTGAAAAAGGGAGCAGTATTTGTAAAGACAGAAGGTGAATGTAAAGGCTCTTATGTATATAAATATATGTATGTTCATGTTTTTATGCACAATATGTTCATGTGTTTATGCCTGTGTGTACATGAATGAGAAGATGTGCTCCAGGAACACACGTAAAGTGCTCTGAAGAAGGTGGGCAGTCAAATCACAGGACTAGACCAGAGGGAGTCTTAAGGAACTCTCCCTCCTGAAATGTGCTATCATGCTCATTGTCTTCCCAGTGCCTGACTTTCATACTCTTCCCAGCACCTGACTTTCATACTCAGTTGGGTTATACCATTGACCAAAATAGAAAGTGGACAAGACCCTTGAGGAGCATGAAAGTCTGATTGGTGGTGTGGAAGAAATTATTTTGGAATAGAGGAAGAGGAAAAGGAAAATACAGAGGTGACAACTGGGGATGAAGAAAGTCCTAAATAGCTGTTTTCTAGCAAAGAAGATTATATTTTCAGTGATGAATGATATAATCTCTTAACGCTGATGCTTATTGATTTTTATGTTTTTGTAAGCCTGTTGAATAATAAAAGATTTTCAGGTAAAAGGATTTCTACCAGCACAGTTTCCAGTTAGCTAATGATCTGTTTTCTCTGATGGATCAAAAAATTTCATCCCTTTACATCAGATTAAGCACATACATATGTGTAAGGTCAATGTTTTTTTTTGCCCTGAAGATGACAACAACTTTATCAGTGGCTCTGTGTGATCATTTTTTGTGTTGCTGAGGGTTTATATGTAGGAAATATAATTCATTTTCTAGCTTTCATGGCAATCCAAACTATGTGTATTTGCAATGAAAGCTGTGTTTGTGACAATACTGGCAACAAAATGTTAAGATTTAAAAAAAATACTTGGGTTATATTTATAAAAAACAGAGGCCATCAAACCAGACATAATTCTTTCAAATAAATAGTAAATTTACTTTTTTTTTTTTAAAAAAAAAGGAATACAGTGCAAATTTTGTACAACTGCACCTTTTTGTAAGAAATATCTTGTTTCAGTCTAGAACACTTCTATTTCATATTGAGAAAGAAAAGAAGTATGTATCTAGTCCTAAGCCAAAGTTATCTTTCTTGTATTCCTGAAAAGTGTCCTGCAACAATCCAGGAGTAAGCTAATGCACATAGAATAAAACTTCTAATTTTTAATTTACAAAGTTAAAGTGTATGTCTTTGTGTTCAAAATTTAAAACTATATTTTTACTGCTAGTGGTTGCCATGGGTTAAGTAAAGAAAATAGCTCAAAGTGTAAGCTATATCTAAAAGAGGAATATACTTACTATGAGTTTGTCATATTTATACAGCAATATTTTTCAGAGTGTTCTGAAGTATAATGTCTCCACACAGTCTTTAAGGAAGAAGAACTACTACATTTTTACAACGATCAATTGATTTTATAAAATAACACAAATAAGAAAAAGAAGTAAAAAAAAAAAAAAGAAATTCTGACTGTTTACAGAAAAGAAAATGTTTTCCCACTGTTTTTTTTTTTTTTTTTGCTGTCCATTGTAAGAAAAGAAATTGTTCGCAGGGGAAATTAATTAAAAAGTCTAAAGCAGTAAACTCTATTTTAAAGATGAAGTCAATATAGTTGTCTAATTTTGCAGAAAACTACCAGTTTTTTGCAATAATTCGTGTTAAGACATTTAAGAGCTGGAAATGCTAGGGCTAGCAGCTGCTTTATGCCTTTTTCCCATTATTCTCTTTTGAAGTTCAAGAACACTGGAGAGAACTCGGGCACAAAACTGATTCAAAGATATCCACCATGTGTATTTAACACCTGGTAACACCTAGAAATGGTTGGAATAGTTATCTTTGTATAACACAGATGAGTTTTAAAAATGTGTTTTCCACCTTGTGCTGGACGTGTTCTTCAATCTTACAGTGATTTTTTTGTTAGCCAGGGTGTCAAAGGGTTCATATGAGGCAGATAGATAGGTTTGAGACAGACTGGTTTAGTTATACAGGATAATGAAAACCTTGAATGGGATATTTCTTCATGAGATGCTTTCTCAAGATCATTGTTAAAAAGAAAATTGCATGTCAATTTTGGTTTTATATCAGTTCTTACAGTTATAATTAATATGATGTTCATGAATTTTGTGCAATTTACAGTACACATATTTCATCAGTAGAAATTTTAAGTATAAATATCACAAATTTTCAGAGCTGTCTGATGAATAAGATGACTCTGAGTACTCTCTCAAGGAACACTGGAAGATATATCATTTACATAGCTTATGAATACTAAAGTGCTAATCTAGTGTTATTGGAGGATAAGTTAATATAATGTTCTGCAAGTTGGCAAGACCTGTAATTATAGTTTTGGAAGGTAACGCTACCATAGAAAAGTAAAAGCAAATAAGAATAAATGTGAATAGACTTGAAGTTATTGACTGACAATGATCAGCAAAAAACAAACGGTATAATACGTTCTGCTGCAATGGTTCTGCTTGTAAAAGCAAGAAATACCCTAAAATAAATAAACAAATACTACCTTTTTGGTACTGGAGTATTCATAAACATTTAACTTTTTAAGAAGACTCCATAAATATATGCTTCTATCTGGAACAATTTTCCAAGAATTTATCTGAATTATCTAAAACAGTGCTTTACTGACTTGGTCCATATTTTGTAGTTTAAACTACAAAGAAATTTATCAAAATAGCATAGTTTAAGGATTGAGCTAAGGTAGAATCATGGGTCTTCTAAGGGTTTAAAACTATTCCGTCATCATTGTACTAACTATTTTATTTGGTAAACTACTATGTTACTGGTATTATTACAGTTAAGAAGACACTAATCTTCCCAAGCTTCAGAATTTAAAAAAAAATAATGCTCTAAATCTATGTTAATCTCCATCAGGACAACCAACCTTTTTATTTTAAATGCTGATTCGAAAGAGTTGTGATTAACTTGGGAAGGTGCCATTTGCTTACTATTGACTCAGTTCATGGCTCAAGTTTTACACTAGTCATCCAGATCATAAAGAAGAGTGTCAAAATTTTTGTCTCCATTGTAATGTACTGATCCCTTTTACCTGCCCTATTCCATAGGAATAGGGCAATCACTGGTAGATTTCATTAAATTTTTCGGTGGTGATGGATATCTTTTATCCCTAAAACCTTCAAAAATTAGCACATATATTTATGCATTAGATGATAGTTCTGGAGAGTGACACTTGTGACCATTCAGACTGACTATACTGTGAATGCAAAACAAGCAGTGAAAGAGTAGCAGAGATTTTATCACTTCCTTAGAATCAGAAAAAAAAAAAGTACGCAGCTTGCTCAGCTGGGAAATCAAATATCGCTGACAGAAACTGCTTGGTCAGGGACCTCCAAGAGTCTGAAGATTCTTCACAGTATGAGGAAGTTACTTTAGAGATGGTTGGTCATTTGAAGAGACTGGTTAGTAACTTGATAACTGAGAATTATTCAGATGAGATGATACAGGAAAATTTTAAATTTCAAAATTAAAAACATAATATTAAAAAGTAAAGCACCAAATGAGGTAAGTTAGTATATACTGTCTTTTAGTAATTCCCTACTTGCTTGGACTTTCTGGATTATTTAGAAATGTTTCGCTATGTCAGAAGGGTATGACTTGCTGACTGCAAACATGCAAGCAAATGGAGGTCATCAATTTACTGACTTGCCCTACATTTTGAGAAAAACTTACATTCTTCTGTCTTTTTCCTAAACATAATTTTTGTTTTAAAGGCCTTTCAATGAAAATACTTATTTTGTGAGTTCTAGAGGAAAGAAGGAAAAAAAATCTCATATTTTTTCTGCTACATTAACTCATCAGTGCTGTCTTTTTAGAACGTTTCCCTGCCCCTGCAACTTTCTGCATTTCTTTACTTCATCTCTGTCCTTGAGACTGATACACACAGAATTACCAGTCTCTGACAAGATCTATATATACCATAGAATTTTTTTCTTTTTTCTTTTGTAAATTAAAGCATGAAAGCTCTACAGATTGTAACTGTCCTGGTTACAGCTGGGATGGAGCTAATTTTCTTCTCAGTAGCTGCTGCGGTTTGGATTTAGTGTGGGATTTGGTATGCGAAGAATGTTGATAATACACTGATACTGTTAGTGGTTGCTAGGAGATCAAGGACTTTTTTCCAGCTTCCCAGGTTTTGTCAATATGCAGTTGCAAAGAACCTGAGAGGGTTATATTGAGTTGACTCAAACTGGCCAAAGGAAGTATTACATACCATAGATGTCATACTCAGTGAATAAGAGGGGGTTGGTTGATTGGTGGACAGTTCTCTCTCTCTCTCTTGGGATTGTTCTGAGATTGCTTTTGGTTCTGTTCCATGATTGCTATTCAGGACAGGCTGTATCAGTGGTCAGGCTGTTGGGCGGTGAGAAATTGTGTGACATTTGTTTTGTATATTCTATTTTTTTTTCCTTTGCTGTCCTAGTGAACTGTCTTTATCTCAGCTCATGAGTTTTCCATTCTCTCTGATTTTCTCCCCCCATTCTCCTGGGGAGAGGACAGGGTGAGTGAGGAACTGTGTGGTACTTAGTTGCTGGCTGGGATTAAACCATGAAAGTAGCATACTCCCTATATTAAATCTTTGGTTCTTACAATATAATTTTGAACATATTCACTAGCATATTACTGGTGGTGTGTGTATGCATTTGTGTGTGCATATTCAAGACAAGGCAAGTGGAATACAAAAAATATGTTTTATTACAAAATGAAAATCCGTTTTCCTCAAACGATACAAAAACTAGAACTGGAACTATTGTCTTTCAGGCTGAATAGGCTTTCTGGAGTGTAGTCTATGGATATATTGCAACTGCTTCAGTGTGCCCATGATACTTGGGTATTCTTGCTATGATGTGATTCATATGCCTGGTTTTGGAAGTGTCTGTGTAATCTAAGCAGGATGGACACCCGAGAATAATGGAAAATAATAATATTATTTTTAAAATTATCTTCTAAAATGTATTTTTAAAATGTATTTCTAAGTGAAACTAAATATAGGATGTGAATTTCCTATATGCGTATAAACATGATGAAGTTTTCTATCTCCAAGAACTAATTTCTTCAAGGTACAAAATGACTTAAATTTATAGTCCTTACTGTAAATATTGCAAGTGAAGAACTGCGATCAAATCAGACCTCATTGGCTATATATTAAATGTAAAATATTGTTACTTCAGTTTTGATAAAGTCTGCATTAATACTCATTTTTACTTCTTATTAAATTAATATAGCAATGCTACCAGATAGTGTTCTGAAGGACACAAAGAATGGTAGATAATAGATAGTGCAAGACTGTCATAGTTCAGCCCCAGTTGGGACCAGACTACGCAGTCTCTCTCTCACTCCCTCACGCTCCAAGAGAATAGGGGGAGATGATATAAGGGAAAAACAGCTCAAGGTTTGAGATAAGGACAGGGAGAAATCCTTAAAGTTATCATAACGGGCAAAACAGACTCGACTTGGGGAAAAGTATTCATTTATTTCTAAAACTAGCAGGAGAATGAGACAGGGAACAGATAACCTCCCCCCCCCCTCCCTCTTCCCGGGCTTAACATTATCCCTACTACCTCTCCCCCTCCCAAGCGGCACAGGGGGAAGAGAGAATGGGGGTTGCAGTCAGTTCATCACGCGTTGTTTTACGCCACTACTTCATTGTCGGGGGAAGATCTCCTCGCATCCCTCCCCTGCTCCTTCATAGGGTCCCTCCCACTGGCCACAGTCCTTCCTGAAACTGCTCCAGCGTGGGTCATCTCTTCCGCGGAGTGCAGTCTCTCCAGAACAGCTGCCCTAGCAGGCCCTCCATGGGCCACAGCCTTCTTCAGGCCTCCACCTGCTCCGGCATGGGGTCCTCCATGGGCTGCAGGTGGATCTCTGCCCCTCCGTGGACCTCCATGTGCTGCAGCGGGACAACCCGCTCCACTATGGTCATCACCACAGGCTGCAGGGGAATCTTGGCCAGGAGCCACATTACTCCTCCCCCTCCTTCTGAAATGACCTGACTGGCAGATGCCTCTTAGGATCCTTTTACATCTTATTCACTTCTCATCTCCTCTCCACTTCTTGCAGCCAGGCCGGGCCGACTTGGGCCCAGTTGGCTGCCTGGCGGGAGGCCAGAGGGTGAGGCCTGCAAGGCCCATGAGGCTCACGCCTCCCCCTCTCTGCCCCCGCTCAGCTTCTTCACATCTTCACCTTTATTTTTTTTCCTGTTTTCCCCTTCTTAAATACGTTATCGCAGAGGCGTTATCACGGAACTTTCTGCTACCAATTGGCTCGGCCTTGGCCAGCAGCGGGTCCGCCTTAGGCCCGGCCAAGTCCACTAAACAAAGGGGAGCGACTTCTAGCAGTTTCCTACAGAAGCTACCACCTTAGGCCCCCCCTTATTGAACAAAACCAGAACAAAGACAAAAACAAATGCTAAATTATCAGAATATGTTACGGCAGGTCAAATAAATTACAGGGATGGGTTATTGCTTGTATTTCTGTGGTGTTCTGTCACTTCAGGTAGTGATCAAGACCAAGTCTATTGATGACTGTAGATAGCCCATAAAACTACTAATAAGGAACAGTTACACAAAAATGATCATATAAATTTCATTTATAATCTGACCAGAAACATTGCAGTACTCATACACTGGTTAATTTAATGTTGAAAATATCTATGTATCTACTTCCCTTTGTTAAAGATTAGTGGTGATAAAGGATAATGAAGATTTTTCTTTCTGGGAGAAGTGAGGGTGGTAATTGGGAAATATACTGTCTGACTATCTTTCTGAAAAGTGACAGCTGCTATACCTTCTTACACATAGTATATTGTGCAATGTATTCACCTTTACCTAGTGAAATGGTACTTCTTGCTGGCTTGAAGAACTTTAAGTGTCTTTTAGATTAATCATTATCCAAAAATAACAAAAAACTATTCTCTACTTTCCTGCTGAAACACTATGAATGTTATTGTATTAAAACTATTCTTATGTACAAGTCTGAAAAGCAAAAATAAGAAACAGTTTCAGAACTGTATTTAAAAAATTTTATGTAATAGATAGTTTCAAGAAAGTAATGAAAGAATCTTAGTTATATTATTAATCATCTTCTTTGCTAAGCATTACATTTAATACCAGTACTTGGAAATCAGATTTAAATGATATTTTTACTATAAATAATTACATGACAGAGATCACTGTATGCAAGTTACTGTATGAAAAGAAGACTGTTTGGAACCTGTCAATTAAATGAAAAATTGCTAAAGAAAACAAATAAGTTTCCAGCCCCAAAGCTCCCTACTAATACAACAGTCTTTAGGAAACTTAGAGGAAAATGTTCTTAATTGCTGTTGTGTGTATTTTTGAGTATTCAATCTGAGATCTAAGGACTCATATTCAACTGTCTTTTCCATGATTATTTATTTCCTCAGACCAAGAAAGATTAAGAGAGATTAAAAAGACCTGCCTCAGAATGGTTATAATATCAGTGTTTGTCAGAAGGCACATTCGGGTCCCTTCCCCAGGCGAGGAAAAATAAATTGTAGATATAAAAGATGAGGAACACTATGAAAGCACCTGAAGTCTAGAAAATAAGATACAGAAAAAAGATGGAAAGATTCATTGCTACATAGTTTTGGGAAAAACATGATAACCAAATACATGATAAGTTGATGCAAAGGAAATGGAAATAATTTTTCTTAACATCCATAGAATAACAAAAGTAAACTGCAGAAAAAAATATTTAAGATCCATTTCAGGAAAAAAAAAAAAAAGGCTGCTAATGATGACACTACTTAAGCACTTTAGGGAGACTGCAGAGGTGTTATTGCTTTGTAAACAATTTAGACAAAATTTTGTTGTACAGTTTCCCTATGAGTAAGGTATGGTAGAACCTTATTAGAGGAAAGGAATTTAAAAAGCTCAGGAGGTAACTTCCAGCTCCACTTCCCATCTACAAATCTGGACAATTTGGGCCTCTCACATTCTGGTGACACAGTTACATATATGACACCTGTAATTTTGAACTTTTCATTTTTTGTTCCATTATTTCTAACTAAGAAAAAAAAATGAGTTCTTTTAGTTATTTGAAAACAACATGAGAAAATTTGAAATCTCATTTTACTGTCACTTGAAAACTATTTCTTACTTAAGCTACAGTGAAAATAATAATCTTTGCTTTCATTACAATGGTATTTCCTCTTAGCTTGTGTGGATGTGCAGAAACTTTTTAAAATAAAATCTTTCCCAGTCTATAGGAAATTGAAAACATAGCTCCAAGAAATGAAAATTGCCACAGCTTACTTCTACAAAGTAGCAGCTTTCTGTTAGTACTGTATTTCTAACTATCTTAGTTTCTCTAGTGGTTCAAATGATATAAAATAGTACAATTTATTACCTGTAAAAAAAGACCAGATACATTGTCTGATATATGTCTGGATTAGCATTTTATATAGATTTTTCATCAGAACATTACCACATCCAACTAAGTGACACAGCATTTTTAAGAGGAAGAAGCAGGAATTGTATACTTCATCTCTACTCTACTTTTAGGGCAATAAAAGTCAGAGCTGATACAGCATTAAAAAATAATGGTGCACAATCTTTAGAGCTTATGAGAACTAATTAAGTATTAAGAATTTGGATTTACAGTATCTATAACTTTACTCCAAATATTTTGCTTTTTCAGTATGCAATACCAAGTGCTTAGTATTTTCTTTCTAAATCAGCAGTTACTTAACTTTTATTTGTTCCTGTTGATTCTCAATGTCCTACAAAACTATATCTTAGAGACAAGCATTTTCGACATACAGTGTTATGTGTATATATATTCCTAGCTGGATGTGAGACCTTAATAGGAAAGGGAGAAGAATCTTAGATTAAGGAATCTGAAACAAAAAGATACTAAAATTTATGGTCTATTTTGTACACTTCCTCCAACACATGAAATATACCAAATACCCAATATTACAAGAAAAGAATTATTTGACAGTATGAATAAAATTGCACTACATCTAGTTGTTTTAATAATTCATTATGATATCTTGAAGTGCAGTATCTGTTATTCTTTTTGAACTAATCTATGTTCAGATTGATATAAATTAATATACTGAGTCAATCTTATTCTAGGAATATGTTTACAATCATCTTCCATATACAGGAGGGTTTCTGCACTGTAAAGAAAGCAACAAATCTTCCTTAAAGGAAGGGTGTTTTTATATATTTATTCCCACATTAAATTAAAAAAAAAAAAGAAAAAGAAAAAACAAAACAAAACAAAAAAACACCCCACCCAACTAACCAAAAAAAAACCCAACCTCAAAACTTTAAAAGAAGGGATATAAAATATTTTCTGCCTATGGCCAGCATAAATGAATTACAGGAATGTGTGCAACAGTTACCATTCTACCTTAAAAAAAATGTTCACCTGAGTTCTCTGGAACACATCCAAGTGTTCCTGAATTGTTACCATAAAGATTCAGGCAAGATTCATCAGGGAACTTTGTTTCAAAATGTTACTTGGCTAGGAGCTGTCATGTAAATTATGGCATTATCATCAGTAGTGGCATGCATGCCAACAGTAATTAAAGCATAATAAACTTCACCTCCCTCCCCCCCCCCCCCCAGAAAAAAACCCCTCTCAACAACAACTAAAACAAACAGCAAAATCTCTCAAATCCCTTAGAAACAATGGTAAAATCCAGCACATTTCCCGACTTCCCAAGGAACCTAGCACTGCCCAGCTGTTCTCCTTTAAGATTAGTGTAATGCTGTGAAATGACTCATTGAGAATTACCTGTGGACTCATGACAATGAAACTGTGGCTCTTTACAAGCAGAAAGTGGAAACCAAAAACATTTTCTCATACAATTTAAATCATTCGTGATGTGTCTTTATCCAAAGATAGATAAAACACTTCCTTAATACACATTTATTGTCAATTTTTCATTTTTAAATAATGATATATGGGGCAGGGTGAGGGTAGGAGGAAAGTAAAAAGAAAGATCTAGATTGTTATAAGTTGTTCCTCAGAGTTTTATCTTGTTCAAGTCTCTGAGAGAACACTATTACTGCTGTAAGTAAGTGAAAACCTCTATATACAGTTCTCTTTGTGCCAAATGAATATCCTTAGTTTGAAAAATCCTTCAAATCCCCTCAGTCTACCATATTAGTAGTAAAATGTAGGAAAAAAAAAAAAAGTCTTTCTGGAGACATTACTCATTAATCAACTTTTTAAAAACAGTTTGTAATGCACTGGATACCCACACATACTACCTACAGGACCTATGCCAGTCAAAATTCTCTTCTCCTTTAAACTGCAATATAGTTCTTATATTATTTATGTGGTTTATAAAAGATATTCTCACTGAATTGTAGTATGCATTGTTATTCAGTTATCTCAATTACATCTGGAGTACAAAATACTCTATCAACTATTTGTGGCTCTGAAATCTTACTTTTTTAATAGCTTGTCAGTAGTAGTACTTGGGACAGGGAAATCTTCCTGTAAATGTAATAGCAAGCATTACGTGCTCCCTCACATTCTTCTGTTCAAATTGTAAACAACAAAAACAAACAAACAAACAAACAAAAACACAAACAAGAAAAAAAACAGGGTAAAAGCAAGTTTTTATTAAAAACTGAAATTCAGTTATCTTTGTGTGACTACAATTTCATTTGTAAAAGCAAAGCAACAATGGGAATTTCTGCTGTGTCTGAAAGTCAGATTTAGATAGATATATCACAGTCCACTGCATGGGACTAAGTAAAAAAAAAATACTTTATAATATATTAACCTCTATAAAATCTCATTTGATATAAAAAAGCAACTTTTTTCAAGATGGCTACTTCAAAGGTGGTCCTTACACATCATGTCATAGAATAAAGTCAGGCTGACCATGTGCATCATCCACTTGTAAATCAACAGTATGCATATTCAAGATTGTAACTTCATTCTTGAAAGGACATGTTAGGCAAAATCTAAGAAAGGCTGAACTTGCATAAAATATACTGGCTTCATTACATGCAGTGTGAATATTTAGGGCATTTTAAAGAGTTCTAACTGAAAGATAGTAGGATACCAAGCTGATAAGTGTGATCAATGCTTATGAATATAAATGAATAGTGCATGACTGTGTCAGTAATTAACATTTATATGAGTTAGTGTGGTCACACATGTATTAATGTACACATCTCAAATAACAGAGCAGAAATTTTAGACACATTTAATCCATCAGTTATGGACTGGAAATATAAACATCCAATTGTCATTCACAGGAGCACCAACAGGACAGGGAGCACGTCACACATTTCTGTAAGATTAAGATAAGTGCATAAGCCGCAGTGATGGAGATAAGCTGCTTTGATTTCTGGAGGGCTTTCTTTCAGTATGAGAAAGGTATTGAGAAGCAGTTTCCTGAAAGATAAAACAATTAGATAAAAGACCAGAAAAATAACTGCAAACTTGATGCAATTTACAACTTAACTAAATTCTGAATAACTTTTCAAACAGAAGATCTCATTTCACAAGAGATTACACTTCTGTACTGCACTATCACAGAATTATAGAATAGTTAGGGTTGGAAGAGACCTGTAAAGGTCATCTAGTCCAACAATACTTCCCCTTGTTTAAACAATGCCACTTTGATTAACTCACTAGTTTTCATAACATGAGAAAAAATTAGGACTGTTAATTACTCTTTATTTACAGAGTAAGTAATGTAACTGTTTATGCAATACTTAAGATAAAAATGCTTAAAAATTTGACAGTTTGAATATTGGAATGAAGAAGAGTAGGTGCAAAGTATCAATCTAACACTTTGTATGAGAATGTCATGGTAAGCCTGTAATAGTATTTTCCTATTAATTGATTACAATAATATTTTGTATTCAGGACTACCCTCAGTTATCTCACTGATGAAGAACTTCTTAACCTTGTTGCTGCAGCATCAGGGATTGGAAAATTCTGCACGCAGTTGAGGCCCTAAGCCATAAATTTTAGGGAGACTAATGAGGATTAGAGATCTAAGTACCTTCTATGATGTGTTGAAAAGATACAGATCATGTGTACTCTGAGGAAAGGAATATGGTACAAAGATTTGAGTCACAAGACACAGTACTAGGCAGATCTGTCGGCTCATCTAACTAAGCTATCATGACACTGAGCAAAAATTAGCAAGTCCTTCCTGCACTCTGTCAGTTAAAGACAGATAAACTTTGAAAAGAAGCAAAAAAGTCAACATAGAAAAATGGAGCAATGTATTTTGGGAGACTAGAAAGCCCTTCCTCTTCTGGGAAAGGAGAGAGCGCCAACTGCTCATCCTATCATTCATCCCTCCTGTGCTCTAGGACATGAGGACAGCCTACCTCACTGAGAAGGGATTAAAAGCAATACTTTATATGCAAGGCGAGTAAGGGGAAGAAGGACCTTAATCAACAGAGAAAGATCCACTGTGTCACACGTTGCTCATGATCTGAAAAAAGTACTCCTAAGGAATCTCAGACAAACCACAGACCAATTGTGGCATTGTTTTTAAATGCAATGATGTACCAAAACAGATCCAGAGTTGTTTATTTTAATTAGTGATTGTACTTATTTCATATTAAAAGCTTTTAATTTGAGATTATTACTATGATAGTCAGGCCTAAACTCATTAGAGTGTATTACATTTCATTTAAAAGACAGAAGTATGAAGTAGAACATATTTGCTGCCAAAGCTTTAAGGAAATCAGACTACAAAACTAGGAAAAGTCACTGGCTATGCAGACAGAAGCAGTCTGTTGAAGTGTTAAACCACTTTTGACAGCGTCTACTCTATCTGCAGATGCAGAGAGAACATTTTATTTATTCTAAGTTATCTGAGTAGATCAGTTCAATGACTAGTTTGCTCAAACTTAGAAACCAAGTGGGAATGTAAGAGAAGGAAGCAATTTGTAGGCTATGCATACAGACTAAAAGTGCAGTAATGCTATATACCAGTCCTAAAATCTTAGAGGATAAAGTAACCAGAACTGTTAACTTAGTTTGATAACTACATGCAGTCATACTTTTTCTAAACAAATCTCTCACATGTAAAACATGCTCCAGTAAATTATGTATCACACACATCTATTAAGGTTTTATTTTAAACTACTGTTAAAGCATTACTTTTAAAATAATCCAGTTCTCTAAATACAGGCCTTCTTTGGGCTATGGTCTAGCACAGATTGCAGATACAGTCTGGCCTGAACCATCAAGATAGCTGTGAAGAGACATGACAAACCAGAAGGGGGGATATTTATCTCTCTTAGACCAAGAGATTTTGAGTCTTGTGCTCTGTTTTGTTTTGCATTATATATATATATATATTTATAATTCTGTATGCACAATAGAAATATAAATTATTCAAAATTCTGATGTAAACTCTTTCTTAATGCTCCTTCTTGTGATTTTTATTCAAGTAAATAAATCAAATAGCAATAAAGATAAAGGTAAGAACTTTACTTGTTTCAGTCATACTGTGGCTTGTCCTATAGTCAGTAGTTTTAATACCTAGTGTAGTGTTTTGGACAAAGGATAGACATCCTTGATGTGGAGGACATTATGACTACACCTTCAGCCCATTCCCTCTTTCTGTCATTGTCTGTGGGTAATGAGTCCTTGAAGCCAGACAGCGTGAGTCAACATGACTCATTCCTGGCTTTTTTGTAGAAATGAGATTTTCCAGCACCCCTGGAAAACAACTACTTAGAAGTTCCTGGGCTGTACAAATGTATGAATAGAAAGCCATAGAGGTAGGTCCAGGGTGCTAAGACCTCTTGTGGACGTGATATCCCATATCCCTTAAAATTCAACACTGTCTCGTATGTGATGGGTTTGAACATACATATAAATATAATTTGGACTGCAGTTACACTTAAAATGTAGCTTACTTGCTCAGGAAGGACTGTAGTTCTTCGCTTTTACATTGTAAATAAGATTAATTAATTGTCTTTCACCATGGAAATAACAAAATTATCAGTACTCTGTCTTACCCTCCATTAGTAGTATGAATATACTACAAGTAAGATTGAAAACCAGCTGTATTTCTAGCAAATTCTTTAATTCTGAAAGACAATGATCTGTCCCTCAAATTTATTTCTTCTTGCATATTTCAAGAATTTCTTATTCACTCTCTTTTCAGTCTTTTCTTAACTTAGTTACTTAGGTTTGAAAATAAAATTTCTTTTTCTTTTCCCATGTACAAAATGGTTGTTGCTTTTAAGTAATATTGAAAACTCACAAGCAATATCATTCCTTTACTTAAGTCCCTCGCAAAGATCCCACTAAACAGCAGTGATTGGGTAAGATTGATTTCAAGAGTTTGTGAAAACCCCAACATTTATGTATCAAGATTTTTACAAGAAATTTTGGGGCCTTATTCTGCTTCCATTGAAGTCTGTGACAGCTTCTTCTAGGCACATTAATGAGACCTCAGAATGTTCTTAAAGGTTTAAGGAAAAGCAAGCTGAGAGACAGTGAGAGAGAGAGATGAAATTCATTTAAAGGAACAGAAAAATCATACTGCAAATGTAACTATAATAATAATTGTTAAGAAAAATCACTAGAGATAATATGTGCAAAGAAAATGGCCCTGAAGATTAATAAAAGCAAATAGACATTTTTCCCCAAGACATTTAAGGGGCATAAGTTATTGTTTGAACCTGTATGTCTTCTAAAAAATGAAGTTAGTAATTTACTGAAATGTGAATCAGCTGATGCAGAAATGTCATATAAGTTTTTAACTGTAGGATTAGGAAAGGAAGAAAAGTTCCATATTCCAGAAAAATATATAAGTTTCACAGGAAGAAAGAAAAAAATATGGAGTTGAAATGAGGATCAAACCAGGATGAATGATCTCACCCTCTGAAAGCTGCCAAAGTGCCCAAGCCAAATAGAGCTTTAATCTGAAGTGAGCAGAAAGAAAAAAAAAAAAAAAGGCAACTATTAGTAGTATACCCAAAAACTTATTGAGAGCTGGAAAAATAATGTGAGTAGAGGAAGTTAAATGTTGTCACAGTATGTAGGAAGTGATTTAACATGGCTCTAGTAAAACAGTCTCAGAAGACCAATAACTTCCACTGTGGTATACTGAATATAAACTTGAATCGGGTACGGCCTGGAAACACCAAGAGAGGTTTGACATTAATTAAGGATATTTAGCATTGATCTTTAATAAAGAAGTCTAGTAAATTGAGGAGAGGAAAGAGGTTATTTTGTTTAGATACAAAAAAGTATTAGTGAGCTAAAAGCTATGAATATCCCTTAGAGTATTTTCCTTTTAGAGAAAGTTTTGCTATGATAAAACCCCAAAGACCAGTAAATAAAGTTGATTCGTGAAAGGGTCGATAAGAGAGAAATACAGTGCACCTGGGAAGGTAAAAAATGCAATTAGTCAGAGTACTGTGGTAAGAAAATGGGAAAATCTTGTAGTCAAAATATAGGTAATGAGTTGTGTACTGACTCAGGAATTTGCTAGTGAGTCAAATTTGGTTGCTTTCCCGTTTTCCAGAGCATATAAGTATATTCAGTAGTATACCTACAAGCAATGTGTGTGTATCATGCTCCTTCTTTAACAAAGATTTTTTTTCTTTTCAAAACAGTGGATTTATTACAGTGCAATGGCAGTTGCAGGTGTTTCTGTTGTGAAGATGAAAATTCTAATAAATCTGATAGATAAATAGGAACGTACATAATCACAATGATGACATTGCAATTTATTTATTGTCATTTTATTCATAACTATGATTATGTGCTTCCCCCACTACTCCTCCCAATCTGACCTTTTTCCTGTAACCTTGTTCAGGCAATAACCACCAGTGGCAATTGTCATGGATGAGTCTGGTCGTGGTGACTGCATCCAGCTCAGAGTGTATTCAGGGGAGACAGATAACAACACGATAGCCAAGGAATGGCGGTGCACTCACCTAACCACAGTGCTGGTCAACATCTGACTCAAGCAAAATTTGGAAGAAACTAACATCTGCAGTCAGTACGCAAATACAACTGTGAGTCGATTATCTTACTCCATAAACAGTGAGCAGCCCAAGAATTCTTTGAGCTCTTCTACATGGCAGTGGGGTGCTTGCCAAGATCTCCCCTTGAGTAGGAATGCCTCTCCAGGTTATTCCTTGAGGAATTCACATCAGATACTCAGTGAGTGAATTGGGAATAAGAGTGCTAAAAATTTGAAATCTTAGCTAAGTGATATGAAGGCTTGATTGTGCACATACAGTCCTTTAGACATAAGCCATTGGTCAAGTTTGAGGCTAGGATTGGATCCAGCCACACCTAGGCTCCTCTCTGAGAAGTTCAGAAAAAAACAGTGTCCTTTCTGAACCTCATAACTCGACAGGAGGGTCTCCCTGACAGTTTTGCCTGACCCTGTCCTCTATGCAGTAAACAATCAAGTGTACCTTGCCATCAAATCTTGTTAAACCACTGTCATATTTACTATTTTAGTATCAAACTTTGTTAACTCGTTGTTTGATATCAATAAAATATATATGGTTATTTTTCTCTTACAAGTGAAGTGCATCACTCCATTTGCGATAATAATGTATTTTTAACTATATTACATGTTTGATATAGTTTCCTTTTTGTTATTGTGATGACTCTCATTTTGACGGCCTGCTTAAAAGGAGACAGATTTTTATGATGAGTTACATTCTTGGGCACCACTGGTAGAATTTGCTTTTTTTTTTTTTCAGTTACTTGTATTTAGAGATGGCTAGCCTCCCACTGTCCACATCTGCTTTCAATTCACAAGCAGTTGGTGTAAGTCATGCATCATCAGCATTTTGTTTGCTTACTATTCTGTCTCATCTGGAAAGCCATTATATGAAATAATAGAAGCAGAAAATAGGTACACTCCCTCTTTACATTTTCAGCAGGGATCCTACTTTTCGTAACGTCTGCAAATCACATCATTAAATTGCATATGTTGGCCTTTTGGATGCCCGTAATTAAATAAATAAGGAAAAGTGCCCATAAACTTCATAAGCTGACTAACTTATTAAAACTGCCAGTGAAATAAACCAGCAGATTGTAGTACTTCCCAATTTTATTTTTGTCTCAGTTCCACTAGATGAAAAAACTGAAAAGCTATGCAGAAATGCAGTATATAAAGATATTTAGTGACACAAGTGAACACTACATGTAACATATATAGAAGCTCCCTTTGGCTTAAAACCTTCTCTTCAAAGATGTGAGTTAGAAACTATCAGAGTAGTTTCAATGAATTGTTGCAAAGAGAGAAGGTAAATTTCCTCAGTAAATAAAAGTGATCAAATAATTAAAATGGGCTAAATTAGTAATTTATTAATTTACTTATGTATGTATTTCAAAAGTTTATTTTGTGAAGTATCTAGTTTGTTCAAATAAAATTAAAAAGAAAATAGCATGATTTTAAACTCTGTAGGAAAAACATCCTAGAGTTGTTACACAAACAATTCCCTGATACAAAATATATATTTTCTTCTATTCTAGCAATAACAGAAGAAAAGAATTTGAATCAATGTGCATTTTCTTTCCTTTTCTGAGCTCAGTGAAAGGACTATAAATTGACCTCTAAATCGCTGTTGCAAAGAGCTACTTATTTTTGCAGAAATATACATACCATTTGCTGAAGTAAAGTTCAACAGATAATAGCGATCCATTAAGGGTGCTGGGACAGATGGGGGATGGTAACACAAAACGCAAAGCCATAGGCCCTGATCAGTGCTGCTTTATGTTCAGCAAATTTGAGTTCTAATAACTTTTTTACAGTATAGTATCTACATTCCTGGAAGATTTTCATAGAGAAATTAAAAATTAGAAGCTTAAAGGAAAATATAATTGGATGTGATTTGAATTGGTATTCAATTAGCTGATATTTCATTATTTATTTGTGTTCCAAGTCAGGAAACAGACTTACTTTTTTTCCCGTCATGAAATATGAAAAAAATTTATAAATGAAATGTCATTAAATTCACGGTTGACCTGGTTCACTACTATGAAGCAAACCAAGCTTCTACATAGGCTTTACAGTGTTTTATTCTGGTTGAATTGACTGAAAACCCTGTGTAGAAGCCAAAGATGGAATCTTCCAGATGAGCTAATGCTCTCTCTCAAGACCTTTTCCAGCAGTGCTTGGCCAAGGAAGAGTACACATCTATGAATGTGCAAATAACAGAGAGTATTCTTCTTGCCCATATCACATTATCTGCTTGGCCTCAAAAGAGATTTTATAATAAGTAGGAATAAATGCATATTTCAGAAAAAATACATCTGTATATTTATGTATATCTACCTTTAAATATAATAAACAATATCTCAGAAACAATTATTTTTCAGCATTGATGACTAAAGGAGTTCATCTTACCTAAGACTAACAGAAACATAAAATTAGGCAAGATCAGTCTCACTTTCAGAGTATCTGGACTAGAGTTCTGAGTAGAAAGATTTTCCAGACATGTTGTATTCGTACAAGAAATCATAGTAAATGTGTATAAACAAATTTACCAGTACACTTTTCTTTTCCCATACTTTCCTAGAAGTTAAATTATGCAAACTAGTTACAAGGTTTTTAATACCTCTTGATTTATTTCTAGGATGTAAAACTTCTGTATAAATTGTATTGACTACTATTTTCTCCTAGTCTACTTAGAAAAAAAAATAGACACACAAAACTCAAACCGTAATTAATCTAGAGGTCTATACTTTTAATAGAATAAACCATAAATCTCTGTTTTGTGTGGTCAAGTATGACTGACAGTCTTAAGTTTGAGATTAGGCATGCTTACACTATGGCATTAAAAGCACTTTAGTCCTCATATCCAAGTAGAATTAATTGTCAGTGAAATCAATATATTTTGTGTATCACAATCCTTGGTTTTGCTTGCATTTTTTATAACTTTGTGTTAGCTTATTAGAAACTTTCATCACAACATTCTGAAAGATCTACTGTATGTATTGACTATGAATAATACGTTAGTCATATTACCGTCATTGTTTTCATACACTGTTTTTGAGAGGCCTAATACACAACATTTTCATTTTAGAATTAAGTATATTCCCAATACAGATAATATACCTGCAATCAGAATAGTTTTAAATAATTGAGCTTAATGGAGTTTAACTCTCTTGATATTGGATAGATAACACAAAAAGTAAATGTACAATTTCACATAATTAAAAATGGTTTCCAAATGATACTTTTGTTTTGTTTTGGATTTGTGTTTTGGGTTTTTTTCAAGGCTACTTTTTATGAGGTCATTTATAGATACAATAATGAGTAAATGTGACTTCTTTTATAGCTAAGGCAAATGAAACGTATCTTCAATTAGAAACTTTTGAAAATGTACTGTGGTAGCCTACTGAGAATGGAATTGCTTTTCTTCACAACTTCACACTTACTCGTCTTTAGAAGCTCATGGTTGTAGATAACTGCTGCAAGTGCAATATCCTTCTCTTCAAGTATTTTCAGCCACTGTGTACTTCAAATTACCTATCTTATATGTAGTTTGGGATATTTCAGAAATATTCCCATGCTTGCTTTACATTAAGTACCCATCTTAGCTTTGCTAAGTAAAGTTTTTCTGTAAAACATGATTAAGTACAGCTGTTTATGCAGACGTAACTGTAATAATTTGCACTCTGCATTTAGGAGGAAGCAACTTTTCAAATTGTTTGTCATGCTCCAGCAGGAATCCCCTCCACAAAGTGGACAGCATAGCTGTTGACAGAGTAGTCATGCTCTAGTCAGCCCCTCCACTCTCCTTATGTCTTTATGTAAATTATTTCAATTTCTGACTTGATATATATTATTCATAGTAATAAAATGAATGTGTTTCAAAACCAGATGAATCAATTACAGCTGAAAGGTATTTAAAAAAGAAAAAATAAAAGAGATTTTAACAACAGAGTATTTTATGTTCTTATGACAGACTTGTACTGGAGTTGGAATCATTAAGACTCAGTAAGACATAGTAAGATAAATTTAGTGTCAAGAAATATATTACAGTTAAGGACCAAAAACCCACTGGTACTCTCATAGAGGAAGCACATAGGGAAGCCTTCAAATATTTTCAAGCAAAACCAGTAGTCAAGGTTTTATAGAATGACTTTAAAATGCTCAAATGCTCAAAAGTGTTGAAGACAGGGAAACAACTAAGACCTCTTATTTTCCTAACAGTTCAGGAAACACATAGCATAGGCATTTTTAAAAGCTTTGGCAAGTAGATCATTGTGAATCACTGTTGTGCAGACCAAATTTAATTGATGTAAAAGTAACCAAATCTGAAAGTTGGACTGTTTTTCCAAGCATAATTATTCTATTGTGTCATAAATCAAGCAAAGAATAATTGATTTAGAAATAAAATAATAGTTTACCTAAAAAAATATATCAGTTGTTGGTGTTAAAAAATGGAAGTTGGGAAATAGTTATCTTAGAACTTCCCTCAAAGCAATTACATTCATAAAGATCTATTTCATCATCTGTGTTTAGACACAGTTCTTACAGACATTTTCTTGACTGAGGCTGGTCATCCTCAGCCTCTGAGAAGATTGTGGAGTCCAGGCTTTTAGAATAATTTCCAAATATTAAAACACTTTCCTGCACAAAAAAAAAAAAAAAACCAAACAAAGCAGACTAGATATAGCATTGAGAATTGTCCCACTTTGAGGAGACAATTGGTTTAAATGACTTTCAGGATCCTTTTCAATGAATATTTCTATGGCTGTGCTTGAGCCAATCACCCTATGTATTCATAGGGTGATACAGTGATATATTCAAAGAAGACGTGCTGTATTTATATTTTGTATTAGATGAATTCCACTTTTTATGTCATCTTCTGGGCTATATGAATACCTATGAGGTCTCAGAGTTACTATCACTTTTTTTTTTTTTTTGGTAGAGCACAATTATGTAGATTTTCTACAATTCTTCTCCTAGAATGAGACAAGGCAGCCAATAATTACCTCACAAATCCAACTCTTCCTATTTGCAGTAAGTGATAAAGAGATAAGATACTTTCTTAAAATAAGTTTACTTTTTAAAAAGTCATAAATTATCAGCAAGGCTATTTTCCAAATTCTATTCTTGCAATACTAAGGGAATGCATCAAAACTCTCTCCCTACCACTTCAATAACAAACATAAAAGAATTATACATGAAAGACATTTCAGAGTCTAGACAGTTCTATTTGTATCCAACCACCAAGCATTGCTGAAATCGTGCATAGCTTAATTACAAGAAAATAGATATTTGAACAATGTAGTCATCTAACCAGAGAAGTCATGGGGACTTAGACACATACTTGATAAAATTCCTCAGCATTCTGCTGAAACAGGTTCCTAGGATATGATTCAAGACATACTGATTTCCTTAAACCTTCAACAGGTTTTTAGTAAAGCCTTTAAGAAATATGAAATATTCTTGCTGAATTTCATTTGAAAAAAATTGAAGTATTTTGGAGTGTAGTTTTTTTACAACTATTTAGTTATTAAAATATTGTTTTCTTTTTTTTTTTAATTTTATAAAGCATTCATGATCTATAGTTCTGCAAATAGACGTACTAGGTTTTAGAAATATTGGTACAGATGCTGTTTTAAAATGATGAAAATATTGAAAGGCCTGTGAACTCAAACTCTATGAATTGCGCAGTCTACATTGATACAAGTGCACTAATCTCTCCAGTTTTAATTCACTGTGACTCAAAAAGAGTTCAAAATCAATCTTTTTTAAGTGTGAAAGACTGGAGGTGCAATTGTATGTGCATCATGAGGAGATCCAGATGCTAGAGCTAAACTTGGACACTACAAGAGGCTCACTGCTGATCAGGAGCCCTTGTGGTAGAAGGAAGCTAGTTCATCCCAGGCTCCTGCTACCTTTAAAGGATTACGCAAATAATTTTCCAGTTTCTGCGGGAGGAAGCTGTGTGCAGTAGATCCACACTAATTAGTGTTTTCTACTTCTTATTTCCTTAAAAAAAAAGCTGCTCAATTTTACAGGAAATTTGAAGAACCAGCTGAGATTTGAGGATTTTACTAGTTGATTGACTGAAATTTTGAGAATAAATTTTGTTAAATTAGAATGAGAAAAGGAAATAAAATAATTCAGTGTGGTGGAGGGTGGGAAACTGGAGCATACTGTCTCTGAGGAGAACCCTTTAAATATATTACTTCTTATGAAAAAATAGCATTTTTATTTTATTATTTAAATTCCACAAAGGCAAAAAAAAGAGCAAAAGCTTTGTACTACTTTTACTTGAAATAAATTGGACAGAAAGGGAAGTTTCATTTTGCAAATTTTATTTAATATATATCTTGTTAGCTTATCAAGCAGTGGTGATTTTAATCAATCAACTTCACAATTTCTCCTGTGAACCATCAGCCTTCCCAGATAAGAGATGAACAATTACAGGGATCTAAAATTTGTGCTATAGAAGTTACATTATTTCCTGTTGTCATAGTTTAACTCCAGTTGGCAATCAAGCACCACAGAGCCTCTTGCTCACCTTCCCCAGGGGGATGGGGGAGAGAATGGTAAAGAAAGGAAAACTTGTGGGTTCAGATAAAGACAGTTTACTAGGACAGCAAAGGAAGATAAAATAATAAAAATATTACTACTACTCCCCAGTAGCTGCTGTATTTTGAATTTAGTATAGGATTTGGTATCTGAAAAATGTTGATTTTACACTGATGTTACTAGCTGTTGATAAGAGATGAAGGACTTCTTCCAGTTTCCGAGATATTGCTCACATGCCCATGCAAGAAGCTGGGAGAGGTGTAACCAGTACAGTTGACCCAAACCAGCCAAAGGAAGTATTCCATTCTGTGGATGTCATGCTCACTATATAAGTGGGGGTTGGCTGGTGAGGAGCTCTCTCGCATGTTCTTGGTTTCATTCCCTGATTGGTGCATAGGATAGACTGTATTGGTCATTAGGTGGTGAGAAATTATGCATTGTTAATTTTGTATATTCTATTATCATTATATTTTATTATCATTTTGGTTATAATTATTAATATATATAATTATTATTATTGTCTCTTCCTTTGCTGTTCTAGTAAACTCTCTTTACCTAACTCATGAGTTTTTCTTTCTCATTGTCTCCCCCATGCCCCTGGGGAGGGGAAGGGTGAGCGAGCAGCTGCATGGTACTCAGTTGCTGGCTGGGATTAAATCACAGCAACCATAAAGAAATATCGCTCTTAAAAGTCTGTTATTTGTCTAAATGAAGCTACATCATTACTGAGTGTTTGTTCAAGGTTAATTTGGAATATTTTTTCTTAACTAGAAACCAGACAATTTATCTGTCATTTCCATGTCACAAAAGGCACAGGGGTGAATATATTATAGCAAATGAGAGAATGGAGAGAAATGGTTAAAATGCAAAAAATAAAATAAGGGATCCAGAAATAAATGGAGAAAATCCAGGGAAATAACTTTGAATATAAATGAGATCAAAATAGTGAACTAGTCTAGGAGATGTATTAAAAGTGGAATAAGATAAAATATCTTTTTTGGTAGCCGTGTACAGTTCTCGCTTTTGTCTTCGCCTCAGGTACTGTGTTGCATGGTGGAATAAATTTTTTTTTCAAATAAACTCAATAGTTCTGATTTATTCAAGGAAACATGGAACAACGGCAAATGGTCACTCCCAACACTATGCTTTTTTTTTCAGAAATATTTACTAAGAGTTGCTCTTTTGCACATGCTTAGGTATACTTGGAAACTCAGCTTAACACCTTCAAGAGCAACGAATAAAGGACCTATGTAATGCCCTGCAAAGTCTTTCATGCATGAGATAAATTCAGCATCAAGAGGAACATGTGAGAATACATTACTACATTACTGCACTCAATCAATCTTTGGGTTGGGGTCCAGGGAGCTTATTTTTAAAGTGCTGTGCAGGAGGTCTTCAGTCCACACAGACATTTTGCTGAGGTATATTTTTAATAAATAATTTGATTTGTGCACACATGTCCCTTACATGGCTTTAAAGATTTATTGCTTAATGGCTGATTGAACTTAGCAGGTGAATTGAAACAGGGTGACATGGGACCATTTCAGCTAAGTACAAAATGGCAAATTCATCACTGCACAAGTTATGTCTTAAAAGCTAAACTATAAAGCCACAAAATAGGTGTAGTTTTATGTGTATATGTTTACATTGCCTAATTTTAGGCCTAAAATTACATACTTAAACTAGGATGTTCATTTCCACAGTGTCCTTGTGGTTTAGCTAAGCGAGAAAGAAGAAAAGAGAGCAAAAAACTCCATCAAAGGTTGATGTAGAGCCAGAATTTATTTATCAGTGAAAATTAAGGATACAGTTAACCTCATCAAATCTGTCAAAAGGAGTGTTTCTGCCCTCTTCCCTGTCTTTCCCTGTGTCAGCATTGATATTTATCTGACCCTCACAAGCGGTCTTGTTCAGGAGCTAAACCAGTGTAAAACTACTTACTTCTTTTTGAATGACCCAGTTCATTGAGCAGCAGGTAGATGTCAATGCCAACATGAAGGAAGCTGGGAGAGTGAGTAAGTCAAGCAAAGCAGCTAGATGCTAGATCAGCATCGAGATGTGAAATTGTGCTCTTCTAGTGAAGAAGTTAGAGTTTCTCTCATTCACATTGTAATATGAAGACCAGTTCTCTAATTCAGAATCAAAACGTAGTTGTCCAAAGTTAGGCACTCCCCTCTTTTCTATGTCAAATTTATGCAGCTGCACAAAGGTGTAGTCCAATTTGCTTTAGCTTCCACTGCTGGGCTCTTTTCTCACAACTTTTTGATTTTTATATCCCATTCACACCCTATTTTACTCCACAGTCTCTAACATCCTTCCTGGATAACCTCTAAGTTGTGGCCCCAACATTCACAAATATAATATGAAAGAAAAGTAAATATCTACCTTTATTATACGTCCAAAACATTTTGGGGTAGATTTTTACTTCCTTATTCCTGCTCACTTATTTTATAAACATATTTTTATTGGTTCTTATTCCTTAGTCCAAAAATCCCCTTTAACTAACATGGCTAACAGGAATAACAGCAAAAGCTGTTAACAAAAATGCAGTTATATGAGCCACAAAACCCTTTTTTTTTTTTTCTTTCATTGGTGATTTCATTCAAGGGAGTGAATTATTAAGAAATTAATATTTTTTCTCAGGAAAATTTTTGTCCTGCTTTGCTTTAAAATATAGTTTAAGTTGTTCTTCTATTCACTAGGTTTTCCCTCTGTCCTCCTTATTTCTGGGAATCGTCAGAATTCGAGTATTGACAATGCTAATAATATAAAGCCCCTACCTTCCTGTATTCCAGGAAGACAATTCTGTTAAATGAGTTATCTAACAGGTAAATGAGGTGAGGATACCAGCGATAAACATTCTACTGCCTACCTGGGAGATTTGCTCTACCATAAAGAAATATTTCTGCAGTTAAGATGGAATTTGTCAATTAACAAAAAAAAGTTTTCTTCTATTCTTTTTAGCTATGAATTCTAGTACCTCACAACTTACAAATAACATATCAACTCAAAGCCTAACACATAAAATAGTGTGAGAAAAAGTTATTTTCATGGTCTATATAGGAAGAAAAAAAAGTTTGGCTTTTATTTCATTATAGTTACTCCTTTTCTTTGTGTTAAAGCCAAGCAGAAACAGTTTTATGTATTGTTTTAATGGCTTCATTTTCAATATTTGAACATGAGAGTCCAAAGAGGAAGGGTACAGAGAAAAAAAAAGCCTTGATTTTCCCCATTGTGATCACATAAACTACACAAGTTTACAAGTTCTTCAACTAGCATTTCTCTAGTGAAGGCAGGCTCCAGTAATGTTATATTTACCCATCAAAAAGGTCATAAAAACTATTATGATGTCTTCCCTTACTTCAATATGTTTTTAATACTGTATTGTTGACTTTCTTGTGTTTTTTTTTTTCAAAAGGAGATGAAGCAAAAACAAAAGCATCAACAATTTGAAGAGTTGTCAAGTGCTTTGAAATTTAAATCTTAGGTAAAGCAATGCTTGTCAATGGAAGAATATTGAAATAAATGGGTGCTCCTTGCATGAGAACTAGTCTACAGCACATCTGAGCTGAGAAAAAGATGACCTGCAATATTTTCTATAATATATCCTTTTCATCTTCAGCTACAGAGCAGGTTTGGGATCATCTAAGGAACCTGAAGGTGCACAAGTCCATGGGTCCTGATGAGATCCATCCTCGGGTCCTGAAGGAACTGGCAGATGAAGTTGCCGAGCCACTGGCCATCATATTTGAGAAGTCGTGGCGGTCTGGTGAGGTCCCCAATGACTGGAAGAGGGGGAACATAACCCAAATTTTTAAAAAGGGGAATAAGGAAGACACAGGTAACTACAGGCCGGTCAGCCTCACCTCTGTGCCTGGCAAGGTCATGGAGCAGATTCTCCTGGAAACCATGCTAAGGCACATGGAGAGCAAGGAGGTGGTTGGTGACAGCCAACATGGCTTCACCAAGGGCAGATTGTGCCTGACCAATTTGGTGGCCTTCTATGACGGGGTGACGGCATCGGTGGACAAGGGACGAGCAACGGATATCATCTACCTGGACTTGTGCAAAGCTTTTGACACTGTCCCGCACGACATCCTTCTCTCTAAACTAGAGAGACATGGGTTTGATGGACGGACCACTCGGTGGATAAGGAGTTGGCTGGATGGCTGCACTCAGAGAGTGGTGGTCAACGGCTCGATGTCCAAGTGGAGACCGGTCACGAGTGGCGTCCCTCAGGGGTCCGTGCTGGGCCCGGCCCTGTTCAACATCTTTGTCGGCGACATGGACAGTGGGATAGAGTGCACCCTCAGCAAGTTCGCTGACAACACCAAGTTGTGTGGTGCCGTCGACACGCTGGAAGGGAGGGATGCCATCCAGAGGGACCTTGACGGGCTGGAGAGGTGGGCCTGTGCCAACCTCATGAAGTTCAACCAGGCCAATTGCAAGGTCCTGCACCTGGGTCATGGCAATCCCAGGCACAAATACAGGCTGGGTGGGGAATGGATGGAGAGCAGCCCTGAGGAGAAGGACTTGGGAGTGCTGGTGAATGAGAAGCTTAACATGAGCAGGCAATGCGCCCTTGCGGCCCAGAAGGCCAACCGCATCCTGGGCTGCATCAAGAGAAGCGTGGCCAGCAGGCCGAGGGAGGTGATTCTCCCCCTCTACTCTGCCCTGCTGAGACCCCACTTGGAGTACTGTGTCCAGTTCTGGAGCCCCCAACACAAGAAGGACATGGACCAGTTGGAGAAGGTCCAGAGGAGGGCCACAAAGATGATAAAAGGGCTGGAGCACCTCTCTTATGAGGACAGGCTGAGAGAGTTGGGGCTGTTCAGCCTGGAGAAGAGGAGGCTCCGGGGAGACCTGATAGTGGCCTTCCAGTACCTCAAGGGGGCCTACAAGAAAGATGGGGAAAGGCTGTTTAGTAGGGCCTGTTGCGATAGGACGAGAGGTAATGGTTTTAAAATAGAGGGGGGTAGATTTAGATTAGAAATTAGGAAAAAATTTTTTACAATGCGAGTTATAGAACACTGGAACAGGTTGCCCAGAAAGTTGGTGGAGGCCCCATCTCTGGAAACGTTCAAGGCCAGGCTGGATGAGGCTCTGAGCAACCTGACCTAGTCAGGGATGTCCCTGCTCCTTGCAGGGGGGTTGGACTAGATGACCTTTGAAGGTCCCTTCCAACCCTAACCATTCTATGATTCTATGATTCCTCAGTTAAACCAGGATATGTGTTAATTTGAATTTGTACAAGGAAGAACCAAATTTGAAAAATACTAAGAAAACTTTTATTAAATTCAAAGAACAATCTATTTAAAATAACCATGGAATGATTAAATACATACACAAGTAAAAATACACTAAGTAATGAATATAGTATTTTTGATATTACAAGGCCAAGCTCTTGGAAGATTAAAAAAATGCTAAAATTGCTTTAAGCAGTTAATCTAAGCAATTTTAATTTGCTACTGAATAAAGTTGTGTGATTATGCCTTTCTATGCTAATTTTTTTTTTGTGAACCTGGCCTTCAATCAGTGACCAACATGGACAAAATGAAACATAAAAAATATCTTCTACATAGAGCAAATGTATCCTCACATAATTTTCTGTGGAACACAAAATCGAAGCACCTTAGCAGTTCACAGCTACTGATAATTTTCTTTTCGCAGTTGCTTTCTGTAGCATGGAGATAGTATTACCTTTATTTTACAAATACAGATCAGTATTCAAAGAAAGTGAAGTATTTCCACTGATGCTGGGAAGCAAGTAGGCTGTCAGAATCATTAGCATAATTAAATAAAATATTTTTCTCCAATTCAATAAATAAAATCTCTGAAATCTTTGTTAAAACTATAGATAACGGGAATAAGTGTTTTACATTAGGAAGTTTAGGAGTTAAAAAACTGCATAGACTCTACTCTCAGCTCAGTCTATGGTAAATGACTACAAGAAACAACATTTCCTAATAAGGGTAAGTGTTGATTATTGCTGAATTATTAAATTTATTCCAGTATTATTTAGCTTTTGTAAAGTTGGCATTATTGTCAACTTTTTCATCAAGCTATCCTGTGCTGTTCTTTAAAGGTTGATCTTTTATTAGACTTAGAGCAAAAACTGCTTCTTGGGCATAGATGATGTCGAGCATGTTCCTATTTTAGTAATAAATTGTTTTGAGAATCCAAAATCTTTTGGGCATCCATCTAAAGAAAAAAAGAAATCTATAATGCCATAGCCCTGGTATTTTATTAAAAATAACTTCATATTAACATGGTAGAGAGGAAGTGCTGGAAATCAAATTCTGGTAATTCCTGACTGTATAACTGAAGACTAACTTCTTATTTTAGCAGACTTTTTTTTTTCCCATCTTCATTGCTGCATTTTTAACTGTTACCTTCTGGGATTCTGCAACCATTCTGGAAATTGCTGTAATTAATTTTTAAAAATACCTCACTTTCATAGAAAAAAAACCCAAAATATTTAGGGTCTTGCAAGGCAGGTTAGCTTATAGATATAGTATAAAATAACACGATTCATGAGCTGGCCACAAACTTTTTCTGCCCCAGTCAGAAGTTCTAGCATTTTGCCACTGCTAATTATCTCCTTAGAATACTTCTTGATATAAGAAGCTATGAGCTTCATAATCTATGTCCCAAATGTCTACATTAATAAAAGCATGGCAGGAATATTCAATAGTGAGTCACAGGGTAGTCTAGAAGCATGCAAATGTCATCATCATCTGCATCCATCCCTCTCACTTGCAAGAGTCTAGTTTATCTGATTAGACTTTTGCAAGAGCTGTTTTGTTCACTGAAGGGAAAAAACAGCATCATGGGTTTAACCTCCAAAACTTAAGTTCTGATTGTTGTCTTTAAAGGTACATGGTTGCATGGTGGCATTTATGCAAAAAAAGTGTGACTTTTATTAAACAATTATTTTTGCAGAATTCTAATAATTTTCATTCCATTACTAACAGGGTTACTTACATGTTTGCATACGTAAATATAACCAGCTCACATTGCTTCATTTGTAACGCACAATTGAATTGATAGATCAGAGCTGGTCTCTGCAAGATGATGTGTTGTCACATCTACAAAGTCTTATGCATTGCATGTTATAAAGAATGGTTTTTTTTCTTTTTTTTTTTGTCTTTTGCATACAATATACAATTCTTCATGATAACACTTCACAATGTTTTACTTGTCACTTCCTGTGAGTTTCATCAATCAAACAGGCCTTTCCTAGATTCCCACACCTCTCCAATCCTGCTGTTCCTTCTTAAGAGAGACTATAATATCCCTTTCGGGTTAGTGTTAATGTACCAGTAGAAAAATGATGGGAAAGCAAAATCAAAGTGTACTTTTTGCCATCTCTTATCATCTTATAGTGATAGATAAAAGATCAAAAATTCCTTTCCTAGATAAATGCTAGGGAACACAAATTATTGGATTCAATTGTATTTTGCATCTTTATGATGCACAGAAACTGGAAGAGTTTCTGTGACCACCAGAAACACTAGTTTGTACAAGGACAAGTTATTATTTGACTGTCCCCATGGCAGCAGTGGCCCTGAATCCCAGGAACTCATAGATATGGATGCCTAATTGGGCAAATTATCACTATTCAGCTTTCAGAACGGACCAGAGGTAGCTCTTTTGCTGAACCAAACAGTTAACCATGTTTTACTTCCTTGGAAGCAGTGATTTTAATCTTGGCTTGTGGCGAATTGCATTATGCAATTTGCTAGAAACCTATCAATCAGTGGGATGTAACATAACATCTACAGCAAGACAAGATACTATTCTAATGCTCAAAAAAGACAAAGAGCTTTGCCCTAGCCCATGCTCAGATCAACAATAAAGATCCTGCACTCAGATTTTTCCGGCAGCTTGCTTAGAAGAGGAAGCTCAGATTCACTAACAGAATTACTTCAAAGTATCATTTATTACATACAGTGTTTGTGTCTATTTCTGTGTTCAAACCAACAGAGAATTGGAGTTGCACTATGATAATAACAAATTAGACACTTGGGCCATTGAATACCATCACGCTCTGTGCTTCATAGAGACTGGGTCAATGGATGCCTTTCTTATGATCGTAGATTCCAGGCATCATGAAGTAGAAACTGAAGTAATAGTATATGGTAGCATTTTGCTAAATCTGTGACAAACTTTATACAAATATACCAAAAGCATAAAGACTGATAAAGCAACCTTCTTTTCTTCTTTCTCTTATTTATTTGTTTCCTGTATTAGATAAATAGAGTCTTTTCAGTGCTTCATGTTAAATTGTATATTCTCGCTCTTTTATGTTTATCACTCTATACTGAACCTTCTCCATTTCTTTAATTTTCTTTTTAAAAGGCAGTTAGTGATGTTCTTGATTCAATCTTTTTCTGTGATTCACCATAATGCTCCCAACTTTTTCTACTGTGTTACTGCCTCACATATAGTTCCTTGTTTCAGTATTTGTTCATTAGAATGTCTGTACTAAAATTTAACAAATTTACTCTGCATCACTTCTCTAATACATCAAAATAATCTTGAATGATAAGTCTACTCTTCTAACCTCTCTCAGATCAGTGTAAGAAGTATACTGTCTTACGTCCCTCGGATAGTTAATCACAATATTGAGTAGTACCACAGCTGGGGCAATTCATTTTGGCCTTCATTTTTATCATTTTGGCCTTGAAGGTTTTTAATAGTTTCTGAGAGGGTTTTTGCAATAGGCTATGTATTTTCTTTATAGTAATTTCATCTGGGTAGTATTTTTGTACCTTATGAGATGTCATTTGAGACAATGTCACAAGCTTTACTACAGTCTAGGTATATCACACCCACTGGGCCAATTACCCTAATAGTGATGTAAATTGTATTGATTTGATGTGATTTGCTCTTGATAAATCCATGTCCTCTGTTTCTTGACACCTTATTATCCTTTAGGTGCCAGCAAATGGAATATTTAATAATTAGTTTCAGCTCTCCTGTTATAAAATTAGACTGTTTGATCATTACCTTTGCACTTTTCAAATAAAAGAATTGTTGTCCTCTTCTAATTTTCTAAAATATCACTACGATTTTTAAAATACATATTGAAGGTTCAAAGATTCCTTTCTTACTTCCTTAAGCTGCCTTTAATTCTATATTTATCTAAAAATATCCCTTATTCTGTAACTCCGTCTCCTGACTTATTCTTACCATATTTTAATTGGATTAATTATTTGTTCACCACAAATTTTCATGTATGTGTGAAGAATTACACTACGTAAAGCATATTTTCAGTTCCTCTAGTTTTTCACCTAAACAATGGGGCTATAACATCTTTCACTTTTCTCTCTTCTTTAGAGAATCTATATTTCTTTTTATCTACACTGCTCATTGCTGGGTACAATATTGCTTATTAGTCTTTTTGTTTGGTGTGCTGTGTGGTTTTACCTTATTTTTTTTTTCTGTTCCTTCCTCCTCTAAAAGATCTTTTAATTTCATGATCTAAAGAGCTTCTGTTCATGTCATGCTGGTCACTTATTTTCCTATGCTTATCCTTTCTCTTATTAGAATTGTTTGTTTCACTGTTTTGAGCAATTTCCAGATAATAAAAGGTTCCCTGAATTAATTTCCCTCCTTTAAAAGTCTCTGTTGTGGTACCAATTTCCCGACTCTGTTGAGGCTTGCCATGGCTAATCTGTTTTCTTATGCTTTTCATAGTAGTGTGAACACTAACATCTTGTAAATGATTACATACTTTTTCTTTCAAAATCAAATATTGCACCCTTAATTTAAATGATCCTGTCACCTGTTATTTCACAGAATCACAGAATCAAAATAGTTTAGGTTGGAAGGGACTTCAAAAAATCACTTAGTTCAACTTCCCTGCCATAGGCAGGGACAACTTTCGCTAGATCAGGTTGTTCAAAGCCCAATCCAACCTGACCTTAAACACTTCTAATGATGGGGCATTCATAACTTCTCTGGGCAACCTGGTTCAGCGGCTCACCACCTTCACCATAAAAAAACTTTTCCTTCATGTCCAATCTAAATCTATCCTCTTCCAGTTTAAAATCATTGCCCCTTCTCCCATCACTACAGGCCCTGGTAAAAAGTCTCTCTCTGTCTTTCTTCTAAGCCACATTTAAGTACTGAAAGACCATGACAAATTTGGCACCTTCTCTTCTCCAGGCTAAATAACCCAAACTTTCTCAGTCTTTCTTCATAGGAAAGGTGTTTCAGCCCCTTGTTCTTTCTCATATCCCTCCTCTGAGAAGCTCTGGTAAAACTCTGTAAGAGAAATGAAATGCAGGGAATAAAACTCAGCCTCAGGTTGGACTTAATATACTCTTCAACTGTATTTAAAAATGTTTTATATTGAGAAATTCAACTTTTCTAAAAACAGAAAGGTGGATAAGTATAGAAATCAAATTTATGTTAGTGTGTGGAATAAAGTTATCGCAACTGGTGAACACCAAAGCCATAATAAGATATGTTCCAGATTTCTGCCCCCATTAAATCACACAGAGTACTCACTGGAAGCAAAACAAAACTCCATTCTACAGCATATTGACAGATCTCGGAGGCCACAAAGAAGCAAAGTCATATTTTAAAATGCTAAGAGAATTATAATGATTATGATGATGATAAGCAGAAAAAGGATAATGTCTGCAATTTTGGAGCCTTTCCACACACTCTTGCTGTATATGTAAAAAGAGACATGGGCAGCTGGCATACCAGATGGTCTATATTTGTGACACCCAAAGCAAAAAAAAAGTTTAGACTGAAAAGAATTTCTGTTAGCACTAGCAACACCTCAGAATCCAAATGATGATTTTTACACTTTGTCTTTTGAGTAGATTAATACTACAATTCATCAAAAAGAAACTGAAAAAGTGGCTTTTTTTTTTTTTTTGCATTTTAATGACCTAATTTTATTTCTGTTGTTTCCAGAAACACAGTTTTCTATAAGGGGGTTGGGGGTGAATGAACACACTGAATTTACGCTAGTGTGAACAGATTCTTCACAAGGAAAAAAAATCCCCAAACCATCTTTTGTCCTGCTGAATATCAGTACTTGCAGTTTCTGGAACCCAAAGAACAGTTCAAGATAGCATTTCTAAAACAGCACGTTGGTTTTTTTTCATTAGTGAAAGTTATCTTCCCACTTTTAGGAATTTAGTAGTTTGTAATTTCTTGAAGCAGGCAGTCTTGAAGCAGCTGCTTCTCTCATTTTCTCCAAAACTGCCATCGAAGCCACCATCTAGAAAAATAGGTAGGTAATATGTGATTAAAGTTACAGTTTGTAAGGAAAATATACTGAGTTATCTGGTAGGCAGCTCGAGCTAACAGGATAACAACCTTCTGCACAGTCTCATTGTGTGTTGAGTTTTTGATGGATCATATTTGTCATACGATTTTTCATGATTCAAGAGTGGTATCCCACTAAAGCTTTCTTCAGAAGTAATGGAGATAAAAAGGCTCTTTGGAAAGAGAGTTGTTCAGTTTCAGATGTCTGCTTTAGGATGAGAAGACCTACAACCTAGAAGTGTTCCTTACTTTCACTCAAAGGCATCTTTTGGAGACATTAGCTCTGTGTTACAGACATAGATGTATTGTAAGATGAAATCCATCCAAGGGAACTACAAGCCACAGGCAGATACAGTCTTCACAGCTGTTTGCTCATCGATATATTGTATTCTTTAATAATAGTTCAAAGGAGAACCTGCTATGGATAGTCATTAGCTCATTGCTGATTATTATATTTTTTTTTCCACAGTTCTATGACTCTAAAATTAAAGCAAATATAGAAATAGCATATAAGTTCAAAATTTTATTAAAATGAATACTTGCTAACCTCTTAGGGGCTATCATACACTACAACTAGAATGTTACAACACAAAGTTAAGGTGATTTATTATATTAACTTCTTGAATAACTTAGACAAAAATTAGAAGAGACACCCAGATTTGGGGGCAAAGATAGAATTAAATACAATTACTAGATGTTACTAAATATTAATTCCATTATATGGAATAAAGTTTCAGTATGCTGATATCTGTCTTCGAATTCTTCTTCTTAGCTTGTGAAAATAAATTAAAAAAAAATAATATTAAGTTTTATAGAAAAAAAAGAGAAGAGGTGAGAAGGAAAGAAAAATTTTAGTGGAATGCTCTATTAAAAATAGAGTGCGGCATGCTAAGTATAGTAATAGGAGTGTGAACAAGGAATGTGAATAAGGGGTGTCAAATCATGTCCTGATTTTGTGAAACTTTTATAAAAAAGGCTGACTTATTACAATTTTCTTGTCATATATAACTTCAGAAAACAGAAACTGTTTTTCAAAATGTTTGAAAAGGATTCAGGCAAACCCTTACACTTCATCTCTTCTCCTGGCGAGCTGGTAAGGATCCTTCTCCCTATTTCAAACTATTGAGCATGTGTTTTATTTGACTGGGGTTTGATTTTTCCTATACCTGCACAGTTTCTTTGAAAACTACCTTCTGTAATGTCTTGCCTGTTATTTTAAAAATGTTCTCACAAGTCTCTAGGATGATTATTAAGTCATGTAAGTGATCTGATCTTTTAAAAATCTTTTCACTGTGACATTTGTTGCTACTGTGTGATGCCAATAGACTGATGGAAAGAAATAATAAATGTCTGTGCATATAATTTGACATGTAACAGTTCAAGTATTTATCTGCACAGGCTTTTGCATACTACCTACAGCCATATTTTTTTTCACCACTCTTCCCTGTCTAGAAATAATTTGCTTTTAGCTATTACATATGGTTTAATGTAATATTTCAGAAGGAAAAATGGTGGGAATTCTGAACTGAGGAATATTTTTAATTACTTCTGAAAATGAAGACAACTACTAATTTTTTATCTGACAGTCAGTGGACTTTATGTAACTTTTAAAACTTCTGTCTTAGAGCAATTAGACAGATTGCTTTCTACATTTGTGCAGGCATTTATTGAGATCCAAGCTTCTTCTGGAGTTTGATTTTGTGTATAGTAAGTGCTTTTCATTAACTGAAAAAAAAAATTCAAACAATTTTAGACAGATTGAGGAGTGGTTGGATGTATTTTGATCCCTGGATATACGCTGAAGTGTGAAAACAATATCATAATCTGAGATAAAATGTTTTTGCAGTATTTGGCTTTTATTTCTCATGGATTTTTTTTTTATTGTTTGGGTTTGTTGGTTTTTTTTTTTCAGAACATGGGGCACTGGAAAATCCTTTCTCAAATGTTGCCAAACCTAGAATGCTTAGCACATGCTCTAGTACATAAAATTTGAGAGTCGCTTTGAAAAATTCATTGATTTTAGAGAAATCTTTTGAATGGAATGGAATTGTGACACATAACTAAAATAAGATAGGTGTAATGTACGTAGAAAAAAATCATATATAAAAATATAAAACCTATTGAACTTCATGATTTACCCTTAGCCATCTATGTGTAGCAGCTGAAGAAACATAGTGGTGCACATGACCAGAACAGTTTTGCCAAAGACACATTGGCTTTTTGTGTACAAAGGATAAGAAGTCCTGTTACTTGACCTACAACTTTGATCTATTTTTGTGCCTATTTTCTCTGTAAGATTTCTAGAATTACTAATTTCTGAGTGTCATCCACTCTAGGTTATTACTCACTCTGGTACTTGCCTTTGTCATATTCTTGTTAACTTCCACATTCAATTAGATCAATAGTTACTTGTCTAGGATGCTGTCAGACTAATCCATTACAATGAAGTGAGTTTCTTTCACCTATTCTATGGAAGAAGATTTATCTAGGGATAACAAAATAAATTGTGAATGACATATAATATAGTTCTCTCATGACATTCCAAATTCTCTTTTGTTAAATAATTAGACGACCGGGCAACACTTTTCACTATCTTTCAGTAAAGCTAGGATCCTTAATTAAATTTACTGAGCAAATTTTGTGAGTGAATATTAGTAGCAGACAATACAGCAGATTATAGTGAAGTGAAAAGATGTCTTGCTGTTGTTTTGAGATGAATTTACATCATTTTATTTTCTTATATGTTTTTGGAACAGCATGAGATAATTATATTTGTTTATCTACTTCGCCTTCTAGAATCAGATGAGCTATTCTTCCAACCTCTCTGACTCAGGAAAAAGCTAAACAACCTATGCTATTTGGGGAATTATGCTTGAACATCTAAAGCTTGTATTGATTCCAGAATAGAAATTCAATTATCTATATTGCCTATGATGATATTTCATTTCTTTGGAAGTAAAAGAAAATACACAAATTAAACATATAAAGCCATGCAGGGAATAATCCAACAAATCCATTAAACTGGCAATGACATAATTTCCAGTAGTGCATAGGCATATCATAACACATCACACTAAGAGTCCCATACTCATTAAAAGTATAAGCATGTGGACTGTTTGTACAAAGGAACGTGACTTTTAGCTGGAATGATTGAATACTGTCAGTCATGTTATACTTATTTGCTAGCTTTACGTAAAATAATTTGGTGGTGTCCGTGATTCTTAAGCATTTCATGTGATTCTTACCGCCATCGTTTTCCTTTTTACTTAGTCCTTTCTGTCTTGTGTCAAACACTAACCTACTGCTATTACTTTAGCAATATCTCTAGTTGTCTTCCTTAATATTATCTTAGTATTCTCCAGCTCTTCCTTCACACTACAACAATATTTCCTGAATCTTTCTAACTCTCCGCCTACCCATATGTCAATACATGGCCAGGTGTCCAACTGCAGACATACAGTGGCATTTCTCAGGGGCTGGTATTGGGACTGGCCCTGTTTAACATCTTTGTTGGTGACATGGACAGTGGGAGTGTGTGCACCCTCAGCAACTTTGCTGACGAGCCCAAGCTGTGTGGTGCAGTTGACATGCCGAAGCGGAGTAATGCCATCCAGAGGGACCTTGACAGGCTTGACAGCTGGGTCTGGGCAGACCTCGTGAAGTTCAACAAGGGTAAGTGCAAGGTCCTGCACATGGGTCGGGGCAATCCCTGATATCAATACAGGCTGGGCAGAGAATGGGTTGAGAGCAGCTCTATAGAGGATTTGGGAATACTGGTGGATGAAAAGCTGGACATGAGCTGACAGTATTCACTGCAGCCCAGAAGGCCAGTCGCATCCTGGGCTGCATCAAAAGAAGCATGACCAGCAGGTTGAGGGAGGTGATTCTTCCTCTTTATTCTGTTCTTTTGAGACCTCACCTGGACTACTATGCCCAGCTCTGGAGCCCCCAGAATAAGGACAAGAAGCTGTTGGACTGAGTCCAGAGGAGGGCCATGAAAATGATCAGAGGGCTGGAGCACTTTTTCTATGAGAGAGTTGGGGCTGTCCAGCCTGGAGAAGAGAAGGCTTCAGGAAGATGTTATTGCAGCTTTTCAGTAATTGAAGGGGGCTTATAAGAAAGATGGGAACAAAGTTTTACAGGGTCTGTAGTGATAGGACAAGGGGTAATGGTTTTAAACTAAAAGAGGGAAGATTTAGACTAGGTATAAGGAAAAAACTTTTTACAATGACGGTGGTGGAACACTGGAACAGGTTGCCCAGAGAGGTGGTAGATGCCCCATCCCTGGAAATATTCAAGGCCAGGTTGGATAGGGCTCTGAGCAACCTGATCAGGTTGAAGGCTCATTATGGAGGGGTTGAACTAGATGAACTTTAAAGGTTTCTCCCAAGCCCAACTATTGCATGGTTATATGATTCTATGACTCTTTATTCTTGTCTACTAATTCCTTTCTCCATGTCTTGCTTCTTTCTGTTCAAGTGCTTGACAAAGTGATTAACATCTTTTTGCTACAGCAGCAGAATTCAGCAGCTTTTGAAACAGGAGACAAGCCACCACTCCTTTAGGTAGAATAGCTGGGAGAATCTATTTTTTTAAAGTCAATGTATTTACATTAAGTCTACTAAGTTTCTCTCTTCTGTAAACCAGCAGGTACACAGATTCAAGGTGTATTTTATAAAGAGTATGCCTAGTGTGCCCCATATAGAATCATAGAATGGTTAGAGTTGGAAGGGACCTTCAAAGGTCATCTAGTCCAAGCCCCCTGCAAGGAGCAGGGACATCCCCAACTAAATCAGGTTGCTCAGAGCCTCATCCAATCTGACCTTGAACATTTCCAGGGATCGAGCTTCCACCACCTCTCTGGGTCCCTTCCAACCCTAACCATTCTATGATTCTATAATTCTATGACTCTCTAACTTTTTGACTTGCGTGACTACCATTTTAACAGAACGAATAAGACTACAAGGTAAAGCTAACTTTCTCCATGTTTACAGCAGAAGACCTAACAGGGAACGAAAAGAAAAAAAGAAATAACATTAAGAAAAAGTACAAGTACTACCCTTTAAAGTTTATGCAGAAAATTCCTTGGAAATTTTGAGACTTTAGCAGTAAATTGACTTGATTTCCCTGAAATTTGTTAATTGTATGATTAGCTTCAGAAGATATAAGTGAGCTTTAAAAGATGTGTGAGAGAGAAATAGAAAATCTACGTGTTTTATACTGCTCTACAATTATATATTTATTGTTGATTATGTTTGGATCAGGCGCACACTTCTGAAGTGAACTTTTTAATTGTTCCTGTGTACTACAATATGCCCCATGCTGACAAACCATCTTGGAGAGTGTAAAGTAATTTCTCTCTGATTAAACAAATCTGGAAGATGCACTCCAGAAACACATGCAAAGTACTGTAACTGCTAATGAGTGTTCAGTCCACTAAACCATACACTTTTTATTTTTGCCTTTGTTTGGATCTATTTGGGTTTTGTTTGTTTGTTTGTTTGTTTTAGGATAAGTGGATGTCATCACTGCCTTAACTACAAAGGGATCAGCTTTTACAATTGTGACTAAGTCAGTGTGTGTCTCATTTTCACTGTACTTCGGAGTGAGGTGCAAATTTAAAACACAGGGCTACAGCTCCAGGAAAGAGTGTCCTACTTGCTCAGACTTAAAGAAAACCAGTACATAAGTCAGAAGGTGAAAGACACCTTTCTATCTTCAGTAAATACAAGATCGAAAGGATACAAATATTATAAGCACAGTATTGACGAACAAGAACTGCTCTGTTCCAGCGACCATAAAGATCATCTTGTTCCAACCCCCTCCTGCCATGAGCAGGGACACTTTCCACTTGAGTAGGTTGTGCAAAGCCACATCTAATCTGGCTTTGAACACTTCCAGGTATGGAGCATCCACAACTTCCCTGGGCAACCTGTTCCAGTGCTTCATCCCTTTCACAATAAAGAATTTCCTCCTTATGTCTAATGTAAACCTACTATCTTTCAGTTAAAGCCATTGTCCCTTGTCCTACGTCTACATACTCTGGTCAAAAGTCCCTCTCCAGCTTCATTGTAGGCCCCCTTCAGGTACTGGAAAACTTCTATAAGGTCTCCCCGGAGCTTCCTCTTCTCCAGGATAAACAACTCCAACTCTCTCAGCCTGTCCTCACAGGAGAGGTGCTCCAGCCCTCTTATCATCTTCCTGACCCTCCTCTGAACTCTCTCCAACATGTCCATGTCCTTCTTATGTTGGGGGCTCCAGAGCTAGATAATGTACTCCAGGTGCAGTCTCACCAGAGTGAAGTAGAGGGGGAGAATCACCTCCCTCGACCTGCTGGCCGTGCTTCTTTTGATGCAGCTCAGGATGCGGTTGGCTTTCTGGGCTGCAAGTGCACATTGCTGGCTCATGTTGAGCTTCTTATTCACCAACACTCCCAAGCCCTTCTCCTCAGGGCTGTATTCTATTCTCTGCCCAGCCTATGTTTGTGCTTGGGGTTGCCCTGACTCGTGTGCAGAACCTTGCGCTTGTTGAACTTCATGAGATTCGAACTGGCCCATCTCTGAAGACTGTCATGCTCCCTCTGAATGGCATTCCTCCCCTCCAGCATGTCGGCTGTACTGTATAGCTTGGTGTCGTCAGCAAGGTTGCTGAGGCTGCACTCTATCCCACTGTCCATGTTGCCAATAAAGATGTTAAACAACACTGGTCCCAGTATCAACCCCCAAGGAACAACACTCATCACTGACCTTAAGTTTCTTCATTTCCCAGGTAACTAGGTCTCTCATTTCCTTCTAGAAAGGGCCCACATTTTCCCTAGTCTTCCTTTTATCTGACGTATCTATAGAAGTTTTTCGTGTCATGTCTCTGGCCAGATTTAATTCTATCAGGGCTTTGGCTTTCCTAACTTGGTCCCTGGCTGCTTGGACAATTTCTCTGTATTCCTCCCTGGCTACCTGTTCTTGCTTCTACCCTCTGTAGGCATTCTTTTTGTATTTGAGTTTGTCCGGGATCTCCTTGTTCATCCATGCAGGCCTCCTGGTATTTTTGCCTGACTTCTTATTTGTCAGGATGTATCCCTCTTGAGCTTGAAGGAGGTGATCCTTGGATATTAACTAGCTGTCTTGGGCCCCTCTTCCCTCCAGGGCTTCATCCTATGGTACTCTACCAAGCAGATTCCTGAAGAGTCTAAAGTCTGCCCTCCTGAAGTCCAAGATAGGCTTTCTCACCTTAGTGTTCTTGAGAAGCCTCTTAAGCCAGTTTTTAAAAAGTGTTCAGGCACTAAAGAATCCAGGTGCTGTCAAAAGTATTTTTCAAAGCAGTCGTGGTGATTTAGGAATTTCTATTTCTGTTAAACTGCCTTGAGATATTTATCTTGAGTGCTTTTGTAACTGCAGCCAAGAAAGGGGTAGGGGATAGAACAGTTGTTCTTGGTATTTTGGGCTATTTTAGGAGTCTAAACTAAGCTCAGTTCTAGAGACTAATATAGCAGCTTTAGCCCTGCTGGGACGAAGATGATACCATCAATCCAAATAACCAGTGTGGACTTCAGCTGTACATAGTAGTAAACAGAACAGAAGTTCTATCTGACAGCTAAATAAATTCCTTTAAATTGCTGATAACTGCAGACTACCATGCTAGACTGGGAAATACACTGATGAAGGCATATAGCCTACATTGTCTCATCTCAGTTTTTGTTCCTAAATATACTGGAAACTACAGTCTTTCATCTCAAATATTTTAATGCAATTGTTTACAAATAGACATAGTAAATGGTAAATCTTGGAAAACTTTGAGGTACATACATTTGACAATTCCATCTGATTTCCGTTCTGTATGAGGTGTGAGTGTGCCTGTTATACAGCGGCCATCCCTCACAGTGCTGTTAATGAGTGTTTGCTGAAGGTGCTGAAGGTCATATACAACATAAATATTTTTGTGATAAAAGTATCTTTCTTGAATATATGAAGGTTTTGTGTATGCCGGTGGATATATGTGCATGTATTTCCATATTCAAAGGTGACTATGATGTATTTGTATATGTACATACTCATATATATGAAAACATAGACATGTGCACACACATAAAAACTCTAAATAGCAACATACATCTCTAAATACTTATTAAAAAAGTCTAATGTAGGAAGACATTACTTTGCCCAAAGATTGAAGCAAAAATATTAAATTAATTTTCCTAGAGTTGTTTCTGATGTTCAATTTGTATTCATTCGAGTGCATGAGGTTAATGGCAAAAATACCCCACAAGCCTCACTAGCACTACATGCTTTCAAATACTTAATATACGGTTTAAAAAGGTCAAGATGTTATAATTGCATAGGAGCAAGTTTGTTTCGATTAGCAGTAGTAGGAACATTACTTCTTTTGGGTTTAAAACAGAGCAGCACATGTTATTATACAAGCTTTGTAAGTTAGGTCTGTCTGAACTCCCTCTGTCATACAGACATTGCAATAACGGGGGTAAAATATGTAAGTATTCTGGCAGATGATGGCCTCTGAGTTGTTTCACAGAAAACACTGCATAATCTTTACTAATGCCTCATTTATTAACCTTAGTTATGGATAAATCTTAAAATGAATTTTATGCATTATGCATGCAATGATTTCATGCTTGTGCTGCTACAGAATATCGTAGTGTGTAATAAAATATGCATTTTATTTGCCAGGTGGAAAACCATACATTTCAGAGGAACTCTCACACCTTTTGTTCTTGACAGTATTTCCAGTTACAATGAGGGAGACATCCATAGCTACTGTATATAATTCACTGGGTTTCTTATTGTGCACTAATGAAAGCAACTAGATTTATCTACTGGCTTTAGGGGTAGAGGATCAAGCTTTAAGGGATTCAATCTATGTTGAGAAATAAAGTGGCTTAACATCAAAACCAAATTGTGGACCTGGTGGGAGAACATCCCAGATTATTTCTGGTCCATATGCCCAGTGTGCAGGAGATGGAAGGAGAGCAGAGTGGAGAAAAGACCCTAAGGGACATTTGATTTTGCTTGATACTGAATGAAGACAGGGCCAGATAGGTCCTGAGGAGCACTTCCAGACACATAATCTCAGATATATCAAAATATGTTCTAGTTTTGTAGTAAGCACGAAACTCATAGACTCCTTAACGGACTCTACAGGTCCAAGTTAGGCACACAGATTTTCTACACAGACCATAAGAGAAGACAGAAGCCTTACAGGAATGGCCATAGTGGTGGGGAGCCAGCCAGAGCTATTTGTTCAAGATACGTTTCCTTTCTACTATTTTATCAGACTCAGTTGTATTTCCAGATCTACCTTTAACCTTGCAATCTTGGATATCTTTAAGAGTGCCAGTGCAGCTGCATGGACTAATTGACTACTAGCTAATTGAAAATGATATTTTCCCGGCAGTACAAATTTAAGTGACTACAGAATTTAATGACTTTATTTACTTTTCTGGTAACTTGAGTGAGAAATTAAAACATTTTAATACTACTTTACTTCTCTAAAACTTCTGAAAAATATAAAAAATCTTTTGTCTATCTATCTGTCTGCTGAAAAGACAAAAAGACAGATATTCCTATGAACTCAATGGGAAAAAAATCTATTAACTCCAGTAATCTGCTTGATATTAAACATTCTGAAGCATTCAAAAAATCACTGTGTGTGTGTTTTGACTAGGAAAGGGTAGATGATAGTAGTGATTTGGTTCTACTTAACTGTTAAGCTAAAGCAACACAGTCCCACAATGAAGCTTCAGTCTCTGTGTCCTGAAGCATCCATGACTGTAACTATGAACATGCAAGGGAATAGTTCAGCCTGAATACCAAAAAAAAAAAATAAATTTCAAAATTATTTTTTTAATTATTAAAAAATATATTTTAAATAACGTAAATAAAAAAATACTAAAAATTAAGAGCTTATATTTAGATTTTTTTTTTCCTTCTAACAGCATGTCTGAAAGCAGTTTTTGGAAATATTGAAATTAAATATTACTACAGTCAATTTAAAAATTCCTTTGAAATGTGTTAATGGCTGTCCCTACTTAAAACTAAGAAATTATTGCAGAAACAACTTCTGATTTGATTTAATTAAAAAAAAAAAAAACCAAGCAATTCATGTATAATTACAGTTTTATCACAATTTCTAGTCATATCAATTTTTGTGGTTATGATTTCTGTGCTATTTCTCAATTTAAGAATCCATAAATATATTTTCCAGCGTTTGTAATCTACTGTGTTTATAATTTTCATATTTTTCTCTCCTGTCGCCAGTATATTAACAGCACTCAAGGATATAATTTTCCAATAGAACATATTTTGAAGCACTATCATGTGGTTTCCTAGGAAGATAATGCTGAAATAGATATACTTTGCATATGAATTCTCCCAGCCACTGTGACTCTGACTCAGGTCCTTTGAATTCTGTGAATACATATTTTGTTAGAAAGTCTGTCTGAATCCCTGACTTACATGGCTCTACTGTTTAAGACACTAAACTGGCACAAGGCTGATCTAGTACAGGCCTCCAAACAAAGCTGTGATAAGTGGCCTAGACTGTGAAATCACATTGCTTCTGGCATGTCTTCAGTTTAAAATTCAGTGGTAAAGGAATATACTGTTGCCTACATGAAAAATTATCGTTTTGAAAAGTTTCATTACTGCTGACCTGGACAATATTTGCAGCAGCTTTATCTAGCAACACATTGGTACGTATCCTTCAAGTACGAAATATTTTCGATTTCCTTCAATTTTCCTTCTAAATAGTTTTCCAATATACATAAAATAATTTTCTAGTTCCAAAGAAAGGCCGTCCCTTTTCTTCATATCTCAAAAAATACTAAAACTTAACATTATTATTTTTAAATTGAATGGTAAAATGAATTAAATATGTAGCACTTTTGAACACTATAGCTTAAAGAACTTTATAAACATCTCCTTCAATTTCCCCGTTTTACTCTGGAGCATGGTGACACTGAAAGTAGCCAGGTAGCTTTTTGTAAAGACCTGACTCCAAATTCAAGGAATTAACAATTCATTGTGTTTTTAATGAGGTACTCTACAATAGCAGTTAAGAATAGACGTTAATTCTCATGACTCGTCAGCAGAAAGCAGCTGCTACATCACAGTCTTGACAGCAAGTGCCAGAATTCACTAGCCTTTAAAATATAAATGCTATGGTCTGGCAACGGCCTGGAAATCGTGAGGTTTTTTGTAGTGAACCCAGAGGATTGTCTTTAAATGGACTTCTGCTCACATTTGTCACTAAAGCCAGCTGTGGAATCAAAGTCAAAGCTCCAGACAATGTTTTGAAAGTATACCTTTACAGTTCTGACAGACTTAGCTGTCTTACAAAGAGTGATCAATTGTGAGCATTTTAAATCTTTTAAAAAATACATGACAGTATCTTTGCATTTCAAGTTTCTTTATGTTACCTAAATGCTTCAATGTAGTGCAGAATGATAGTAATAGATTAACTAAAAGGTCACTCTAGTAGACTACTTTCTGCTAGCCTGCCTTTGTAGCAAGGAAATACTTTCTACTTGAGAACTTCTGGTCTAGAAGACTGGAGCCTACTCTACAGAACTGGGGAGAGTTTGATCCAGTTTCCTTCCCTGATACTTTTCACAAACTATGTCAGACAACAGTTGATGAGTACACTAAGATACTACCATGAGTTATTACTACCTGACACATAAACATCAAAGGTGTTCCTGTGTGGTTTGCTGAAAATAAGAAAAAGAAAAGTGACAGTAGATTATAGACTTGTGTCTTTCTATATTTATTTATGTTACAGCTCAGCAGCAGGCATAAGACCCAGGCTGCTGTTCTTGCTTGTGCTGAGGATCAGAGAACTTCATGATAAATTCAGTTTTAAAAGGCAATATAGCAAAACCTAATTTTTAGGCAATGCTTATCTCCCAGAAGTGAAATTTAGAGTGGGTGACTAGGACTCTTTAGAGTCCATGGCGTGAACTCTAAAGTCCTACAAACAGTTGTCCACGCAAAGAGGTGCAGGTTAGAGCTTACCTTATCATTACAATCTGAAGAGATGTATGCAACTACAGAAGAGCAATGGACCAGAATTCCCTGTGAGTTACACTTTCCTTTGTTCTTTCTTACATTATTGCCATCTGTACAGTGTATTATCAACTCTACAAAGACCACAACTCAATTCACCTCATAGTTTAGTGGTAGGACATTTCTTAGAGAGTAAATGGGTTCAAGAGTCTGTATTTAATCAAGAATAGTTTAACATAAGATACTTGTTGGGAACGGAGATGAAAGATACTAGAGAGTAGTAGAAGAAGTGCATGTCTCTTTTGTCTTCCCAACCCAGCACTCCCTTTTCAGCAAGAAGGAAGTACAGCAGAATGGTCTGATAACAATTGTATAAAGGTTTCTACCCAGCCTTACATACATCCATGCATAGAAATAAAATGCATCATCAAGATCTCTGGCCTATTGCTATTTCATGCTTTATTCTCCTAATTAATATGACTAGGTTATTAATTAGGTATTCTTCTAGTTAACATTATTTGTTTCAGTAGGGCCTTCTGTTTCAGCAAGGCCTGTTGTGATAGGACAAGGGGTAATGGCTTTAAAATACAGGGAGGTAGATTCAGATTAGGCATCAGGAAAAAAATTTTTACAGTGAAGGTGGTGGAACACTGGAACAGGTTGCCCAGAGAGGTGGTAGATGCCCCATCCCTGGAAACATTCAAGGCCAGGTTGGACGGGGCTTTGAGCAACCTGATCTTGTTGGAAACGTCCCTGCTTCTTGCAGGGGGGTTGGACTAGATGACCTTTAAAGGTCCCTTCCAACCCTAACTATTCTATGATTCTATGATCAGTCAGGGGAAACAGCCAATGAATGGTCTCACTCTTTATAAAGAAGCTAGCTTTGCATTTGTCAGCTTTTTTACATTAGTGTCTCAGTATGATTCTCCAGTTCATAATGTCTGCCTGGCCTTGGTCAACACAAAATATAGAGCTGGATTCAAATGTCACTGCAAGTACTGGTTGGGACTTCTCATTTTATCAGACTGGCAGTGCAGCTTTCCAGACACATTCTTTAAAACAAAAGATGAATAAGCTATAATGGCCTTGGATGTTTGTGGAGTCACATGTATTTGGTACTATAGATGAGAAAAGTCTGGTTATAGATTGGTTCTGGATGTCTGGGGAGAGACTTGGCTAGGCTAATGGGTAAGCTAAAAGCTGGAATCTGTCCCAGATAACAGGGAAGAGATGGCTTTGTCAGCTACAAACTATTTTTTTCATAGCCCTATTCATAGAACATACATAGAAAAATTCCATAGAAAAATAGCATAATAGCAAAAAAAAAAAAAATCCTCAAAAGAGTAACAGAAATTATTTTATACCTTCTGAAAGTGTTGGTTGGGTTTTGTTTTTTTTTTTTTTAGTTTATTTTCAATAACATATCCTTAATGGGTCCATTATCTTCAAAAGGTGACACGTATTTACAGTTTATTGATTCTCTTACTGACAAAGAATTTTAAATACCAGCATTGTATATGTTGTCTTTCCTCAGACTTTATAGTCAATTCTCTTTTTATCATGTGATAACAGTAAATATAAAACATATGGGCTTTGTTCCTACATGGTAGCAAAAGATCATCTTCAGTATCAGTGCTTGATTTATTCTCTGATCAAGTAACCATGGTGGGACGCAGCAGTCAGTAGCTGTAGAACCGGCTATGAATATAACGTAAAGCATGAATATTATTTCAATTGAAACTTTCAAAATGCTTCTGTATTACGACTCGCTTATGCTGTCCTGCGAAATTAGCAAGTTTTGTCAAGAATTGAAAGTTCAAGAGGACAATAGTTTTTCTATCTGTTGTGGTAACATAACTGTCATGCACAGGTTTTACATGAGTGAATACAAACTCTTCTACAGAAAAAAAAGTGTTCCATTATAATGATTCCTCTCCTATCGTACTTTTCTTCCTTGAAGAAGATTCATAAATGAAGTTATATAGAGTTAAACAATAACACCTTTACAACATGATTTAGAGTCATGCACTGTTGACTAATGTCACAGATAATTTGACATCTACAACACAGTAATACTTCAGGCAATATACTAACGTACATTTATTCATCATTGAACCTGCCTTTTGCAGATGTTATCTTAGAATTAAAGTATATATTATAAAATAGGTGAATCATGTTAATTCCCTGGGTTGTTAAATTTTTTTTTTTTTTACTTATTCTCATTTGAAAAGTACATATGCATATTTCCCTTCTAGGTTTTGGTTGGTGTTTTGGTTTTGCTTTTTTTTTTTTTTTTTGAGGGACTGGGTTTTTTAATGTGGCAAATATAATTTTATATTTTCTATTTTCAAGAGATTAAAATAAAAAGATCTTTATGGATGCCAGAAAAAAAAAAAAAGAGAAATCTCATATATGTCTCAAGTATGTCAGTGTAGACTTCTTGCAAGATTATACAAAGTATCAGAGGTACTCCAACATAAAAAATAATTGTAATTATGTAATTTGGAAAAGTTTTCAGTAGCTTTTTTTTCTCCGTACCTCTACTACTGAATTTTATCTAAGGAAGATAGGCAATCAGACGTCAGGTAGACTAGCAGTCAGATTAAAATTTGCCAAAAACTATGAACTTATAGTAAATTATATATGTGGTTTTTAATATAATGGCTACTGCTTCCTAAAGATCATTTGAAAACTAAAATGGAAGAAAGGAAATAGAAGATATTAAAGAATGGCGGATTATGCAGATTTCTAAATTTCCTTACCTGAGAGATCCTATTTTCTCCTGAAAATTGAAAAACTAGGGTCTGGGGGTCAGTTATGTTTTGCTTGACTATTGCAGTATGAGTATTAGAATAAGATTTTACTGTTCACAATGTATGAAACTTCAGTTGTCTTAGGTTCTGAAAATCTTTGAGTAAAGTGCAGTCTGGTTACCTGATCATTGGAAATGCTGGATGTTAGGATCTGAGCTAAAAGGAAAGAAAGAAAAAAAAAAACTGGGTAATTTTCTAAATAATTAAGATTTACCATATGAAAGATGGAAGAGATTAGGACCAAGAACCACAACAAACTGACTATTTTAATTCACCTTTATTTCTACACTTTGAAATACCGTATTTATAAAGTAGGGGAAAGGAAATTAAATATGTTCCAAAATTGTTCTTTAAAATGTACTGTTGTAGAAACACTCAGGCGAGAACTTAATCTGCAAACTCCTCAAAATTCAGTATTTTACATATATTGAGAATTCTTTGAGAAACAGATAAACTTCCTTAACAAATTTGAGAATAGAAAGGTGGTCAATCTTGCTAAACTGCGTGCAGTGAAGTGTTGAAGTTGCTTATCTGTAGTCCTTCCTACAATAGTATGTTCTTGACATCAATCTTAAATAAAATAAAATAAATAAGAACCTATTCAAAAAAAGAAATGTAATTTCATTCATGTTCAGATTAATAACATGCACTAATCAAGCTTACATTTCTGCCTTCAGTGTGAAACTTCAAAACTATAATTCTGCTCTCCAGCTTTTATACGCATCGAAGTCCTTCAGTGTCATATTTTATATAGCTCTTCTATCCCTAATGGATACAAAAGGAACCTTGCCTTTTTGAATGTGTTTTTTTTTTCTTATTTCCTTAAGGAAAAAAAATTCCAAGAGAAAAAAACCCATGACTGACTTTGTTCTTTGCCTTTACTACTTGATACAAATTGTTAGCCCACTAAAATTTAGTCAGAGACCCATAGCTTTAATAAAGCCATGGAGTTTTTGACTTCTATGTGACCAAAACAATCACGTACTGCATGTGGAACCATTGACACTGATTTTCTGGTACTGTTATAATTTTTAATCTTATTCTCTTGCTCAGATTTTATACATTGAAAAAGTTTTTGTTTGTTTGGCTACAGAAGCAGATATTTTCCATCAGTATAACGCTGATAATGATAACGCATCACAAGTTTAGAAGCTAATAATGTATCTGAATATGGTTACTCAGAAAAAAAAAATCTTCTGAAGAATGAAAAATAATGTTGAGATTTCATTCTGCGGAGGAGAAAATACTGAATACTTACAAAGTCACAGAAGCGATGTTTCAGTGATGTTTTAGGATGCATCAGATTTAAAGACTCATTTTGTCCTATGCTAGCAGGGAACTGGCCATGAATGAAGTCCTCATTTTGCTTTGTTTGCCCACATAGCTTTTGCTTTACCTAGTAAACAGGTGTTGTCTCAAAGCATGAGTTTTCTCACTTTTACCCTTTTGATTCTCTTCCCTTCTTTATGTTTTGTTGATATGGCTTCATATTGGGACAACTTACTTAATAATTGAATGGGTACCTATTATAACTGAAATAATCAAATGCAAACAAGAGATTAGTCTCAGCGGTACAATTATATTCCAGTCATTCACATTTTAAAGTCATATTTCTAAGGCAGGTGGGTTCAGTAGTTTTATTCTATGTTTCTATTTTCATATTTCTGTAAACTTCAGTTTATTTGGCCGTCCTTGACCTAAGGCTAGAATCCATAAATTTGCCAGCCAAATAACACCAATTGTTTGTAAATGGCTACACTGACCAGTAGGACTTGTGGATATTACAGATGATCTGCTAAAAATGAACAGAAAGTAAAGTATGTTATGATATGTGATAAATTGGTTAGTCTGAAATCAAGACTCCAATAATTTTATGAAATGTTATTTATATTCATAGGTCTATGTTCACATTTTCTGCTGTGGGAGTGGATTTATCTTGCTTTATTAGCTCCATATAAAATTAGGTACCTATTTTAGGGAAGGCAGGCTTCCATGACTGTCAGAGGAGAGGCACTCCAACTGACGTTTCATGCTTGCTATCTTGGACATGTATTGTTGGATAGGGTGAAGCAACTTCTTTAAGTGCCTAGAGGGATACTAGGTGATGATATGGATTAGTCACCTGATTTTAGACAGTTAAAGCTAGATAAACTGAAGTCTCATGCTCAATGTCTAATGCACTTACTGCAGCATTCTTCTCTATGGGCATGAAGGGCAAAAGATTTTGTCAGCTGATGACAATGTATAGTCTGAACTGCTTATCAGTTCCTTGACCTGGGATGCAATAATCAGCATAATTCCTGAATTAAGCAGGCGGATGGCTTAGCTCCCGTAGTAACTGGAGCCTGGCAGCTCACTGTGATAAAAGCAAGAGAAAAGCTGTTTTCTGGGGCTTGTCTTGTAAAAGAAGGCAAGCAGAGCATACAACTTGTTCTCCAGTGCAGGCACACAGGAGTACACTACTTAGAGCCTAACAGGTACTGGCATCCACATGCCGCACTGTAGGTGTCAGTAACATGCACTGAAGGAATTGGCATCTGTTAAAAGGTCGGTTCTTTCATAGGTATATTTTCAACACGTTTCAATATTGGAATTTATTTGCACTTTTATATTCTGAATATAGTGTAAAGCCTTAGAATATTAGATTGAATGGTAAACAGTTTTCCTTTTGGAACAAGGATGAACTCACAAGAAAGTTCATTTCTCAAAAATTAGGCCCGGGAATATATATATATATATTCCCCTCTGTAAGCTATGGTACATGATTTCATAAGTGTAGATTTAATGGTAATCTTGTCTTGGGAAGAAAAATCAAAATATTTCCAGAATCATTAAAATTTATTCTGTTGGGGTTTTTTTGGGTGTTTTTTTTTGGTTGGTTTGGTTTTTTTTTGTTTTGGTTTTTTTTGTTTTTTTTTTTTACACTAGGAAGAACACAGTTTTCAAAGGCTGAAAAGATTGAAAAGGTTGTCCCAGAAGCAGTTCAAACATTGAGTATCCTTTTCTTTTCTTTTTCTTTTTTTTTTAATTACATTCCTTTCTTATTTACTGATTGCCTTATTAAGTGCATACAAATCTAGATTTTAATTACAAGCTACCTTTTCATTCTGTCACAGTAGGGTGCATTGTAACTTTATAAAGCCATGAGAGACACTGTGTCAAGATTCTGTTTCCAGCACTGTGAGTTTTTGGTGAAAACGTGCTTTTGGGATTTATTGCATTACACTGAAAAATGCATGAAGTAAGAGTGAATTTAGGGGATTTTGATCAGTGTATGTTTATTATAAGTTTATGAAATCTCTTCTGTTCCCTTCCCCTTCCATTTTGTTAATTCAAACAGATTCAATACATAGATCATGGAATAGGTGTAGAAACATGTTTTCTGAAGTAAATATGCACAATTTCCACTAATTCTTTATTTCTGTATTTGCAGTATGCTTATATTCCATTTACAGACAGACCAGGAAGCCCTTCAAGTAAATAAATTATATTGTTGGTCTCTTGGGTAATATGTTAGTGACAGAGAAAATGGAATAAGTTGACTTTTTTTTTTATTAAGAAAAACTATTATTTTCCACTAAAAAATAGCATGCTAAATTTTTACTATTTCCTTAAGAAGAACAAATAAAAGACTGCATGCTCCTGGAAATGAGAAATTAAGGGAAAATACCACTATAGAAAAAAAAATAGAAAAAGAGAGCAATGTAATGAAAAAATAATTATTAAGTATAAAGAGTAAACAGGGGAAGAAAGGCGAAAAAATGGGGGAAGAAACAGAAAATGTGGTTTTTTCATACTATCATTGCATAGTGTAACAAATTAAAGGTAAAACATTTAGTGGGACAAAAAAGACATTTTGTGAAAAAAAAAAACCAAACAAAACTGACAAAAGAGTTTAGAAGTCTTCACTATGATTTATTGCTTCCTTGTGAAAGTATTCTGTGTTACAAGTGACTATATTTCCCTGATTTAACTGAATCAAGTTAAAAACCAAATTTTCTCCAAGGAAGAACTTCACATAATCTTGTAGCTATGTGTTAATTTAGACAAAGTTTAAGTAGTATTGTGCCTTTTACCTATGGCTGTCCACTGGCTCCTTGCTAGAAGTTTTAGGAGGATGTCTTCTGTCAGTAACAGCTTCTAGGATTATCTTCACAAGTTCTTTAAATATTGCTTGTGTTTTAAATGCTTTAAACCTAGGAATTTGTCCTACAAGCATGATGGAAAAATGAGTAGGATGAGGCTTGCATGCACACACACATGCACACAAAAATACTCTGATTCTGTGAACTAAGTGGGTTCAGGTTAGTAGCTAAATACTGAGGTCAAAACAGTCAGGCTATTTCTTCCCTTTTTTTAGCACAAATTACTCCAGGCATCTGCATATTCATTATAGTAGATCAGCCAATCAAGCTTGTGTTCACCTTTTAAATTAGCGAAATTAGTTGTACTGAATCCCACATCCTGGAAAGGACCAATACAGATGGTCTTTTCTGCTCAAAGAGGTAAGGTATATATTTGGAAATAGAAGCTAGTATTGCTGAGCTTTGCAAATGACACACTCTGGCCATATAGTTGTGTTAGTAAGACAGCAATATGAGAAACTGCTGAATGTTCTTTAAATCAAAGAGAAAGTAAAGTCTAAGCAGATGGTTAACTCTGATTCATGGCTACACTAACAAGACAATGGCTTGAAAAATATCTTGTAGATAACAACATAGAAAAATGACTTTGTGAATCGCTCACTGAAGAAGGATTACCATGGTAATCCTATCATAAATGCCAAAAGAGGGGTATCACGACAGCAGACTGGGGCCAATGGTTTAAGAACAACCAGGAGCAGGTATTTTATTTGGTTCAGGCAAAGGGTCATAACTGGAGAAGAAACTGGGAAGGCAAAGCAGGAGAAAAGAAGTAATGAAGTGAAGCAAATTACGTAATCAGTGTGGTTCAGGAGTGCCTGTAAAGTGGTTATGTGCTTGATTACCGTAATTTGAACACTTTTTCTACTTTTGTCTGGCTTGTTCCTGTGGTCAGGAAGGGTCTGACATGACCTCCCTCACACTGGTGAGCGAATACTTGCAGCTCTCTTTCTAGCATGGACAAGGGAACCTGGAGGGGGGAACCTGACATCCCTTCCTAACCCCCTTACCAGGTCACATATTCAGGACTGTATTAAATATTGATTTGTTTGGTAACTAGAAGTGCCAAAACTAAAAAGAAATACTGTTTGGATTTTATTTGTTGATTTTTAAATTTTTTTTCTTCTCCTCAAATTTATATTTTTTTTTAATGCAATGATTAGTTGAAGACTCATTGAAACTTCAATCAGTCATTTGACATTTTTAACAGCTTTAGAAAAGGACCAATAATGAAATCAATGGCAATATCTTTACAGGATTAATGGTAAAATATTTAAGTCTGTTTCCTTTTCTTCCTCTTTTTCCCACCCTGAAACTATTAATCTAACCTATTTAGCACACAGTGCATCAATATGAACATGTGTCATTCTTTCCACAACTCTTAATCTAGATTAACTAGTCCTGTTACAACACCATCACCCCTAAATCCCCCATAAAAGTATTGTACAGAGCCACGTGATTTTGTAATATAACAAAGAGTGAAAACAATTTATTCAAAGAATTTTTTATTTGTTTTCATCAGGCAAAACTATCATAGCTTCTTCATCTACAATAAGCGGATACTAATTTCATTGTCAGCAGGAATTAATCTTTTCATTATTTAGATAAATGCACCTTTGTGTTATATGTATAACTCTGTGATGTCATGAACCAAAAATGATGAAAAGCTGGATCCTTTTCAGACATGTAAAAGCAATATCACATAGCAGGCACAAAGCACTTCTACCTGTGGAGTATACTAATGGCTTCTATACGAAATGTGAGCAAATTAGCTAAGAAGAATCTGGGTTAAAAGTCTAGAAATTCATAAACTTGCAAATCAGGATAGCTCTGGTATGTAAATTAATGGAAAAATGAACAGCTTGTTTCTAATTATCACCTCTATTCTAATCCTCTCTGATTTCCTCATTTTAATCACTCCCTGTGTAAAAATACATCTTTTGATCATCTAAGCAATATTTGTGCCCTCTTGTTTCACTTCAGTTCTCTCTCTCTTACACATAACTTGACTGTTAGCTTGGCTAATTCTGTATAGGTTCTATTCATGTATGGGAACTTTTTGTTTCCTGCTCAACACACATACTCACAGCTTGCTTTTATCTTACTCTCTGTACTAACTCTTTAATTTCTCTTCTGTGAGAGTCATTTTTTCTTCTACTTCCCTGGTGAAAAGAAAGTTTCACATGGAAAAAAAACCAAAATCAATTCCAATCTATGTAGATGGATCTCTCGGCATTATTTGATCAGTTATCTTACTTTTATTCTGTGGTCTGTACACTTTTTTGACATATCTTGGTTTTAGGTTAATCATCTACAAATAAAACACTGTTGAAATACAGCTGGTGCAATGAAGAGGTGTCAAATGCAATGAAAGTTTGTCTTACCTTCCTCCATAAGTCAGGATTTTCATGAACACTGTTGCTCATATACTGTGAGTATTGAATAGCAGAGACTTGCTACTGTTCAACTTAAGATGTAGGAAAGGCTAATGGAAATTTCTTGATTAAACTTTAATTCTAAGACTTGAAGATATATTTTGAGGTTTGGGGAGGCTGCGAGGGGAGAGCAAATGTGTGGTTTTGTGTTTGGTTTGTTTTGGTTTGATTTGTTTTTTAAGCAAAGGTAAAGAATTACCTTAACCATAAAATCTCAAATTATTATGCAAGGCCAACAGACTCACACCAAAGAATTATGATCTCTGCCTTCAGCAGCAGGACTCAACCAGGATGAAGAATGAAGAGGAACATAGAGCATCTGGGTGTAAGCTGTCTTAGTTGACAATAAAACCTGTGACAGAGACAACTTACTACTTTAGAGATCCCACTTACTGTCATCCTTAAGGTATGCCTTTAAAAAATTCTGTTGTAATAAGTTAGCATGAACAGTGATTATATTATCAGTGGGTTTAAATAGCTATTTTACTGCCTAGTAACAGGAAAAATAAATCCAAGAAAAATACATCTTTAAAGATGAGCAAAAGGTTTGTCAGAAAATATGAGGTCCAAGGCTAGTAATAGCAACTGCTTTGTCCAAGGCATGGCTGTCTACTCCACCTGCTATATCACCACGAGTCAATGGTGATGAACAGCAATCTTATGTGCATAATATGAATGACAGAATAGAGAGCTTTTTCCTGACTACAGGGTGGAAAAAAACCACAAAGTATGTTCTGCCACTTTTCCTAATTATTATTGTTGCCATTTTATATAGCAGGTTTATCTGGAGGCCACAGTCAAATACCAGAATCCTGTTTTGAGAGCACAATCAGAAAGATTTCTTTATCCAAATCCTTCACAAAAGTGTGCATATTTCTCCCTGCCCTACCCCTTCTAAGCACATAAAATTAATGGTAACATTCAGCATTTCAAAGGCCAAAGAACCTTATCACGGTCATAATGCCAATGAACTAGGAACAAGGCGTTTAAAGACGAAAGGTATGATCTCTTTTTTTTTTGCAGAATAACATTTTGCCTTTCAGAGACTAGGTAGCATCTTACCTTGGTATTCAGACCAATACTATAGACAGGTAGATAGTTTACATGACTACACTTCTAAGTCAATGCATGTTCCTGCGTTTCATTTAGGTTAACAGCTATTTGGAAGGACAGAATCTAGTTATTTGTTCAGTAATGAATAAATGTTATTTTAAGGACTTTAAAAACATTATATTAGGTAAGATTTGAATATTTTTGGAAAAAAAATATTCTGAGTGTTCCTGATAAGTGATAGTTTATAATGCAATATGAATGTAAGCATGTATCTTAAATGTAATTGTCTTAAATATTTTATTAAGATCTCACTTATTATCTGAATTATTCTAAAACTAATTTCCTGCTGTTGATCTGAAAATAATGTCTTTTTTTTCTTTACTTCACACAGAGCACAGATCTACAAGAATGAGACTTGTACTTACAGTCAATGAGTCTCAACTTTATTTCCCAGGATAATAGATTAGTTGTTGATGTTTGTTTTCACTTGACTCCTGTATCCAGATCCACTACATTTTGGCAAAGAAATCGCTGATATCATATGCTGGACGAGGTTACTGAAACAGTCCAATTATGTGAAGACTGCTATAATTGTTACTAGGGATGTCAAAAAGGGAGAAAATTTTCCTTACTGCTAGACAATAAAAGCTGCTAGAGTGTTAGGATTCTACTTGGATAAACTAGGTAGATTTTAAAGATATTTGAGCTGTTTTCCCTCCTCAAGTAATTTCAGTTTGGGTTTCTACTATAGTATATTCTTACACTTGTTGCACAATACCAAGTAAGATTTTACTCTTCGTATTAAGTACACATATAATGAAACAAGACAATAGGAAATATCCAAGTAGAAAATAACTGAAAGTGAAAAGCTGCAGATATGTTGTTTTAAAGAACTACCTTATAATTTTGTTAATTATAAAGTCAGTCTGTGACTGCAGGAGAAACATACCCTAAGAACTATTATTTCTAAATTTAACAGAGAATTTTTTTTTTAAATATTATGAAACAGTGTAAGAAAATTAGTTTCAGGCTTTTCCTATAAGTTCTTAGGTCTGGTTTAGCCAGTTTATTTTGGAATGCAACAAATTAAATATTAATAATCACACACTATACATACATGGGCAAAAAAGAAAAAGAAAAGAAAAAAAAAGAAAAAAAAACCCAGACACTTTCTCACTTTTCTGCAGTTAAATTGGTTAAATTGTTAGAAAAAAACATTAACATAGTACTGTTTTTAGTGGGCCAATTGGCCTCAGCTATGTTCTACCAGCCACTTTGCTAACTCAGGCCCTTAATAAGTGGAAAGTAAAATGAAAAAGATTGAAGATAGGTGAAAGGAAAAAGACAGCAATCGAAATCAACACAGCAGGGGGGAAAGAGCAGAAAATGTATGTCACCTTTCAGGAAGATCTTCAGATGCAGCCATAGAGATGATGATGGCCAGTCCCTTCCCTTATTTAGTCTGCTGAAAACATCTCAGAAGATCAAGGAAAACATCCATCATTAAAAAAAAAAAGCTGTAGATTTCAACATTCTGAGGCATCTGTTAAAGCCTATGATTAAGCAGTGCTGTAATATGCATATCCTCACCAGAAACATGTTCTGATTAACAAATTTTAGTGGCATTCTAACTGATATAGGTGTTTGGGATCATCTGTCAGATTCTTTGCAATGTATGTGTGAAACAGAAAATTGTTTGATAGCTATCAATTTGGAACAGCAAGGCAGGAGTTACTTGCTGTAAAAGCAAAATAATAAACCTGAGGGTTCTTTAGAAGTTTTTAACAAAGTGCTTTCACCTGAAAATTCTAATTTGTGAGAGCTTAAATGTTGCACTGCACAGGATTCATTTGGGAAGCAAACAAATATGGAAGTGCTAGTAAATAGTTCACTATCTAAAAATGAGGAAAATATACCTAGGAACCTATAAGGCAACAAAAATAGCCAGGCACCATGCCTTTCCAAATTATAAACTTCTTTAGCTCTGGAATGGCTCTGAATGAAAGAATCACAAAGAACTTTTAAATAATTTAAAGAAATATGGGACTTAACTCTTGGTTTATTCTGTCTACTTGTTTGTTGAGGCGTGGGAGTTTTTTGTACTCTGCCTCTGATAACACTGTGATTTAAAAATACTTAAATAATTAGTAATAAAAAATTAATAAAGAAACCAAACCCAAAGTGTTGTATGGAGAGTTTTAGAATCAAACTACATATCTGAGGCCTCTTCACTCTCTAGCTAAACACACAAAAAAATCTCCTTTCTCTTGACAAATGAACATACAATCTTATTATTTACTGAATAACTACCAGGAAGAAAATGAAAAAAAAAAAAAAGAAAGAAATTTTACTTCGTCAAGAAAAAAGCAAATGTATAACATTCAGATGTGGTGTAGGGAAAAAAATTCTTCTTTTTTTTTTAAATTTTGTCAGCTTTAATGGCTTACCACAGCACATTTAATGAAAATATAATCAGAAGAAATGTTCTGCATGGTACTTTCATGCTTCTTTTTGCTTCTACTGCACAAGGAAAGAATCATATTTTAACTCCAGAGAAATAATCCATATATAATTCATTCTTGCACCAAACATCTGTGATTTCAACATTATTTTTATTCAAGCATAGAGATAATTAGAGTTGGACCAAATTTTTAAAAATAATTTGAACGAACATCAACAGAGAAGGTGCTAAGAAGTCCAAATCTTTTTTATTATAATTTATAATTTGTCACATCATGTCATACCATGAAGTGATAAAATATACTTAAATTTCTTTTATTTTTCAAACTCAGCTGTTACAGTTAATTCAGGAGAGACTGAGGAAATTTGAATTATATTTTTCACAAAACAGCCTAGTATCTAGTGATTTGTAGTGGACAGAGCTGAAAAGTTTGGGAAAGGATGATATTTCCCCTGGAATTAAGAATTCAAATCTTTTTATTTAAAACATATTTGAGACTTAAAAATTCCACTCAGTATTGGCTAAATTATTTTCTGATATTAAATAATATACAATTATTTTAGCTCAATGAACATTTTTATGCCACAGTGAACTTTTATTCCTTCACTTCAAGATTTTTACTACTGTTATTTCAGAGAATCCTAATGCAATTTGCAGATCAAACTCATGGAAATTGAATCCCTTCCACTGAAGTGTAACCATTTGGAATGTGCTGATTTATGGTAATGTAGCAGAAGTTATGAAAATTGCAACTGTCCAAATGGAATTGGAGAGTAAACTGATTTACCCAAAATATGATTTAACCAAGACACTGGAATTAACAACTCCATGCTTTTTAGAAGTGCCAAAAAAGCCTTGATTACTATACCTTGCAAGAACATTATTTTTCCACTTTGTATGAAAAATGGAATCTCTAGCTACAAAGATTCCTATTTCTCTCTGAGAAGATTATTTTCCTGAAGTATAACGGTCATGAAATTAAGTAATTAAAGTTATCACTAATTCCAATCTTTTAAAGATGTTGCTAAGAAATAAAGTAAAAAAAAAAAAAAACAAAAAAAACCCCAAAAAATTCCCCTCCCAAAAAAAACCCCAAAATGCCAGCAGCCACAAAATTGAAACTTAAAAACTTTAACATACTCTTAAAATAATTGTCATCTAATCCAGACCTGCAAATACTATTATGCAGTAAATATATTTGTATGGTTGTTATAAAACAGAATCATTAAATGAAAATCTGAAGGTCTAGATACCCCTTTTGTATACTTGTCTGTGCTGTGTTTTCCATGGCAGTTAACCTGAAATCTGGATCATCTGCTTTTGTAACACTTGTTTTCTTGCATACTTGCAATGTTCTTATGTTAGTTTTAAACTAAAAATTACTGATACCAATGCAGCAAGATGATGCCCAGGTTGAAAGTTTGCATAGCCAAGTGAATAGCACTGTCATGAGACACAAGTTGATCTGCTGAACAGGGTAGATTTTAACTAGGGCGTGGTGTTTCCACCATCATTGAATTCACTTCCGTTTCCATCCGTTGTTTTTGTCTGTGAAGAATTAGAGATGATGCTTTTCTTACAATGACTTTAATAAATATATTTGTTTTGAATAGAATAATGAATGGGTCTGACACTGAAAACTGGAGTAGGGCTGGCTTTGTAGATATCGCCTTGTCTTCATGCAGAGAGTTGCAATATTGCAGCTTACAATGCTGTAAATGTCAGCTTGTCAGATACCTGGAAGAGCGTCAACTTGGGCTATCCTTTGTGTAATCACCGTTAGAACAAACCCAAGATCTTGAAAAATTTTATCCACTATTGTGAAATGTAAATGTATGGTGAAAAATAGAATTATTTAACAGTATTTTTGTATGTTTTGGTTTTGGTTTTGTTTTTTTTTTTTTTAATGGGATTCATTACATTCTTCTTAAAATTTTGCATAATAGAAATAGCATTATAACATCTGAGATCCGAATTTCTGGTTTGAAGTGAACTCAAAAACTTACATTTATACAGAATATCTACACTGCTGGCCTTTCTCTGACTGTTCTTTGGTGTCAGCCTTTTAAATCTTAGTTTTACTTGATTAGATGGTTGATATAATAGATCAGTAGCAAGTGTAATGTTGCATACACGTTATTATTGCACTTCTCTTTGCCCATGAATTTGGCTGTGCTGAAAAGAGAAATGGCAAGGAAAGTATTAATTTCACAATGAGACTGGGCTGAAAAGAGAATGCAATGTAGTAGCATGTCTTTGAAATATATGAATTAGGATGAAAATTTTAATAGAAAAAAAATATTTTAAAACATACAGACAATCACATAGTAAAGGAATGCTGTGCGACAGAAACACTAAATTTACCAGATGAGATGAGCTTTTTAGGGTCTGAAAATGCTCTGTCAAACTGATTCATGGGAATTTCACAGATTCTTAAGATCTGTACGTGCCACTGCCTTAAAACATCAGAGCTCCCAGTTTCTCAGTGCAGGCAATGCATTTCACAGATAGACTGCTTTTCAGCTCTAAATTTGCTTCATATTCTGGGTTTTTTTTTCATGCTATGTTATAATCAAATATTTATTTGGGGACAAAAGACTACATACATGTCTATTTGCAGAGATGGACAAGACTCAGATGCAGTGGATTTGGTCTTAGCCTGTTGCCATCTGTATCTTCTGAAACTGGCCTCAACATTGCCTACATATAGAGACAGAACTTTCTTGACATGCTGAAACCACTGTTGCCTACAGCCAGAGGTATGTAGCTGTATTTCGTATAACTAAGAATAACAATGTAGTGAGGACAGAGCGCAGGTTCTTCTTCATCCACACTTACAGAACTGCAATTTAAGCTTAACACATCTGTTATTCAGGTGGTATACATCTACATAAGTGCCTTGCCATTATTTTATGTTTTTTAGGGACTAGATCACTGTCCTTAAGCTGTTTTGTTTTTTTTTTTCCTTAAGTCTATGAGTATGTTTACTCCTTATGAGGACTTCATAGAAAAATAATTTTTTTCATACTTTTTTATAAATATAGTATTACATTTTTTATAAAAACAGTTAATCCATACATTTCCTTGTAGATCTCCTTCTACTCCATCTAGTGAGAAATAAAAGATCTGCTATACACTGTGTTACTATGTTTAGTATTCTGAGCAACCTTCCTCTGTAACTTCCAGAGCACAACATTCTTGTTCTGCTGTGTCGTTTTTGTTGTAAAGAGCTTAAGTCTGCACCTTTAAGTGCTTTCTTTAGATTTATTTCAGCTCAAAGAACATGACTGTCCTTTTTCCCTATATCAATTTTGGCCGCTTCAATTAAACACACTTCCTTCCTTTCCAGCTGTCACCAATGAGAATATTAACTCCTCTTTCCTATGTGCTATATATTTTAGAGATTTTAAAATTCTGAATATGATTAAGATTTACTATCTTTATCTCTGAGATATCCTTACTGTCAAGTATATTACATTTCTATTTTATTCTTTTTAAAATCAGATGGAATTCTCAACTATTCTAATTACTGTTTTGCAAGAATGCGTAGAAAAAGGCACATCATCTGTCCATTCATCGTAATTATCCTAGTGATAAAACAGATAATAATTAATTTGTCTGAGAAGAAGATATGTTGTGAATATGGCTTTAGTTTGTAGCACATGAAATTGTAAGAACACCTACTGCATTAACAACTTGCTGAAATCAGCAGAGAAATACTGAAATTTATGAGCTGACTGAAGGCAGTTCCAAGTCCACAAAACAATGGATATTTCAATGCTCTTGAAATTCCCAGTAGATGTTTAGGTGTAAGTTACTTCACCTGCATTTGCACTTATTTTAAGTGATTTACCTACCAGATCCACTGCCTACACGGAGGCCTCACAATTGCCTACATAAACACCAGACTGATGGAAAAAAAAGTGTCTGCAGGTGGAGTCACAAAGTGTCAAGTCACTGGTGCCACAGTAACAATGTGCTAAACCAGGTTTACTCTGACAGCTGAGTTCCTCCATGCTGTGGAAGGATACTTCTTACTGACCACCACAGGCCTGCCCTGCCATATTTTCTGGTCAAATGGATGCTACGGGTGACCTTGTGAATTTACTCCAAGGGACAACATTGTTGATGTCTTCTGAGAGGCTGTTGTCTTTCCCTTTTACCTCATCTGCTTGTATGATGTGGTTGATATAGTCTTAGGCAGCATGGTTTGAAAACTGACTGAGATTTTTCTGATCTTTTTTTGAGCTCTAAAACCCAAATGCCTGCCTTTGCCTTATCTTGCTTCCCAAATACCGATAAAGTAACAGCCTCATGTCTCCATGCAATGCCTGCAGTGCTAAAAGATTTTCAGACTTAATACAGCCATGGCTTAGCATGGGTGAAGTTTCTGACTTTGTTAGGATAATTCAATGATAGAAAATCAGAACTATGTGGGTGCTTTTTTTTTGTTTCAAATATCCTTGTTGCATAACTTTTTCTTCCCTTGACTTTTTTCCCTTGGTTTCTTTTTATAAAACTGGTGTTTAAAGACATTTTAAAGATACTAACTTCTTTAACTTTTTAATAACTCTGTGAAGTGCCTATAAATACTTTTTTTTTTAAATGTAGTTGCTGACAGCACAGCTGAACCATTGCAGCTGCAAATGAAGGGGTTCTTATACAAGTAAAAATGGAGTGAGATGCAAACCTATGTTTAAGTCTAAAGAAACACAGCTTTTTATTTGATTAGGTGTAAGCCAGATGCCTTGAAATATTTAAGTGAAGAGAATATATTATTACTTGAATAGCAAGTTAAACCCCACTGGGTTATTCATTAATATAAGAAAAATAATTAGAGTTTCAACCTAAATGTTTAACCTTTCAGATTTCCTCAGAACTACACTTACTTGTGAATCAGAGGTTATACTTCCAAAGGAAGTTTAATTTCCACAAACTTTATGAACACCAGAAAAAAATGGGGAGTTGAGGTCATATACCTACCCACTCTTGATACAAGGCAGATTTCAGAATACAATGAAGTAGATGAGGACTTTTCTCACACTCATCTCTCTCTCTTTCTCTGTCAGTGTGCCACACATGGTAATGCTTTAATCCATCATGCCATCACCTTCACTAAAACTGTAAGTCAATACTGAACTCTCCACCCACTGTTTTCTTGTGCTATCTTTAGATGTGCACAGAAACAGCAATTAAAGAAACTGGTTTGGCTCAGGATCCCTGTGAAGAAAGGCTGAGAACAAGGGAGGAAGTTCCCCAGGAATAGAAGCCGATCGTTGATAACTGTGAATAGCTGGATTTAATCAGAATTTATAAAAGCTTCTCAGCAGGACTGTGGTATGGATAACGTTATTGTTATTATTATTTTTTTTTAAGAAGGATCTGCTTGCCGTTTCACATTTACTTTTATCTTTCAGAAATATTGATAACTGGTCTCTTCCAATCAAGGAAAAGTCAATTGGAAAAATATGTTGGAAAAGATGTTCTTGAACTACTCAAATAGCAACAATAAAGAGGGAGGAAGAGTTAAAATATGTTCAGATTTCAAGATGTATTTATTTTCTTAATCATCTAGAATGGAACCATTAAGTGATTAAATGGTCTGTGAGTGGTGGTCTGTGAGGACATTAGAGAAAGGATAGGTGTAGCTAACAGCTGTAGTAAAGAGAGGTAAAGATTTTTTATTCAACATTACACCACTATCTGAGTTCAGAGATTTCTCTTGATGAACTGTGACAGAAATCTTCTCAAAATGACATACAAAGAAAACCTTAAGAGCAATTTTTAAAAAATCCTGTTTTCAGGAAAACTGAAGCTAAAACCACGACCTTTTTTCCCGTATATTTGCTGATTTAATGTATTTCCACATTAGTACCATGCACTTGCAAACTCTTGAACTCGCAAACCTAAAAAATGTGTTTATTATTTTAACTTCAGAAATCACTTGGATAGGTGTGGATGTTTTCTGACAAAAGGATGAGAAATCATATATTTCCAAGAGTAACTTGACCTTGATCAATCTGCTGAATAAGTAGTCTCTCTTATTCTTTTGGAATTTAAAAGCAAAATTTAAAGAGGAATTTCAATTTAAACACATAAGAGGGTATATATATGTCAGCATTTCTATGTATATGAATGTTATTTATGGTCCTAATTGGATTATGGAAACATATATGTGTTTTTACACATATGCTTATACACACACATATGTAAAAAAAGTAGGAAGAAATTGAGCAGAGAAAATTTCCAATGTAATATTTTTTATATCTCTACATCAGGAAGCAACTTAATCTGGCTACATAATCATAGACAGAAACACTGAGGAAGTCTAAGTAGGATTTCAGATATTCTAAAAGTCTGTTCTCATGCTTCGCTAGTTTTTATTCTTACACCTAGAATAAAATGTGGAATATCTTTTCTAACACGTGGTTAATTTCTTTGTCATTTCTTCAGGTATGACATTTGCATATATGTTTGGTTCATCCACTTAGAGAAGATGATATTTATGAAGTGATTAAGGAAAGCAGTATCCCATTTTAAAGCCTGCCTTTTCCACCGGGCAATAGGCATTAATAATTCACAAAATCTTCTAGGCTAACACCCCTGCACTCCAATTAAATCCTCCATCAGAAATGTATGAATAGCTCAAATATGCATTAAAAATCTCAGATTAATTGACAAGCGGAAATGAGGTCATAAACAGTCAAAAAGTTTGCCCCTCACTGATTCTGAGTAGCCACAAGCCTCCATTGCAATCTCTGAATGCCTCAGGTGTAGAAATAAGGCTCTACTGTGCTGCACGTCTTTAATTCTGGTCACATATTTTACAGAAGCAAAAGTGGCTACTTACTTGTTGTTTTAAATTTAAATTTAATAAGTGATGGTCCCTGTCAGGTTTGTCACTCCTCTCTGAAAGATCACGAGCTATAACAAGAAGCAATACTAAGGGATGATTAAAAGAGACTCAAGCAATGGACCAAAAGCTAAACAAAATCAGATAGCCAGATAAAAAGATAACCAGTAAAGAGACATTAGAAGTATGACAACAAATACGTAGGCAGCAGCATAGGCAAGGATTAAATGAAAATGAAGGTGAATGAGTCTCAGAAGAGCAAAGCACAGGAATGGGGGAAGTAGAAGAACAAAGAAAATATCAGCAAAGAGGAAGAAAGAAGGATCAAAGAAATAAAATTAGATATTCAAGACATAAAAGAGAGAAGCTGTAGATCAAGCCTATTATTGCAGTATACAGGTAAATCATCAAACAAACACCTTCCCAAATTTTGAAATTACACTGGAAAAAAAACCAAAAAATCTATCTTCCTGGAAGTTTTAGCAGAACTGAGTGTTAACACAACAGAAATTCTTCAAAGTAGAAAGACATGTCCTTCCAAAGTCAGCTCTCCACTATTTGATAATATAAAAATATGTGTATCACTGTAAGGCATACTAAACTAAAGAATTGAGAGACAACTCCACTCGGTACAGTATCAGTGAGATCTACTACTGAAACAGAAGGCTTAGAAAGGACAGAAGGAAGGACATGGTCACAAAAGCATTTTATATTTGTGCATAGCAGATGTGGGGAGTTCTGCACAGTGTAAGCACTCTCCAAACAGCAGTCACTTTAAAGGTAAAATAACGATGTCAGTGTGTGTAAAGAAGCAAATTCTTTTTAACGTATAACAACAGAGAACAGTTCTACTCTCTTCCTGCTCCATTGAAAACAAACTGAGAACATCCCAAGGGAAAATAACTTCTTAACTAAATTCTATTATATTTCCCATAGAAAGGGAAAGAATGTTTTGCAAAAAAGAAATGAGAACAAGTCCTGACATAAACAAAGTACAACAAAGAAAATAAAAACAGTTTGTCTACAGATACTAATGAAAGAAGCTTTGTAGGTTTTTTGTTGTTGTTATTGGACTATTTTTTTTCTAAAGTTCGGCAGCTTTACATATGGAAGAGGTTAAATAATGAAAACACTTTTTTTTTTTTCCCTGAGCATTTGGATATATTTTAAGTTAATATTTATAGTACATGATCAAAAAATACAAGAGGAGAAACTTCTCAGGGGGTTCACCCTTTATTTTTCTGTTTTATCAGGTATTTATTGTAAGTGTTAGTCATTAGAAGATATCTTTCCCTCAATGATCCTATTATGAGAATTATAAGATCATGTTGCTTATGCAGTTTGGTAGAGAAACATTCTGCTACTCTTTAGGTGTCCATGAAAATTGTTTTGGATTACTAGTTACCGCTAAGATTGCCTAGAATTAATCAGAATATACGTTTTCAGAAGAATAGCACAGATTGCTTTTCATCTGTCACTCTGAACTACTTACTCTTAACATCAGAGATGATGTAGAGTTAAAGAACATATTTATGAGAATCCAGACATAGGCAATACAATTAAAGTAGCTATAGATACATTGTACAAAAAGAGAAAAATAAATAAATCCTTTTTTTTTTTTTCTACCTATGATTTAAATAAGACACGTGAGAGCATCCTTCACAGAATCAATCCTAAGGCTGGAAGGGGCTTTAGAAAGTCTTCAAATCCATCTCCCATTACAAGGTCATATCCTGTACTCTACTCTTCTGTACCCTTTCAAACTCCTGTTTGTCAAGCTTGCGAGTAAGGATCTCCAAAGAAGTTGTTACAAACACCTCAGCTATGCATGCAATTCCGGTGAGTGCCTCGCTAACTTCTGTTCAGCCAAAGATTACACTTGATAATTCTTATTCACTGGATGACAAGTCTTCCTCCCCTGCTACCCGATTTTACTGATTATCAAACCTGTCTATGTAATAGTATCTGTGGAATGCCATTTGGCTGGTTGTTCTAGGGAATGCACTAGAGAGCTGAAGAACCTTTAAAAGGGTCCTAGTTCTCCACTTCATCGATTTACTATAACCTCGAGGGAAGAAAATACATCAGTTTTGAAAATACCCTTTGCCTAAACCAAGTTATGACAAATGCAAATACACGTTTCTATTTGCTTCTGTTATAATAGACAACAAAGGACATATTAGAAAAGACACAGATGAGGAAAGACAAGTAACAAAGAAAAAGTCCATATCTCCTTTATCCAAGATGGCATCTGGAGAGTATTTTTTTGCCTCTTTTTGTTTCTGCTTTGTTTACGTGTTTTGCACCAGCAGGTGCCAGTCCATTCTGATGTCAGCAAGAAAGACAATCTATAAAGTATCTTTGTGAATGCTATTTATTAGAGCCAACGTCAGAAGGATAAAATACTACAAATAATCTTACGTCCCTTTAGATGTTGGGAACCCTGGGAGCTGTAGCATCACATGGGCCTCTTATCCACATGCAGCATGCTGAGTAGACCCCATCCATAGAAGATATTCTCCAATTTCAGTCATTCGAGCTGTTATAAGATTTTCTTACAAGGAAACAACTCAATCTATAATTTCTACAGTCAAACAGAAATTATATTTGCATAAGAATTTCTTGCTGCACTTCTAGTTAAAGGCAAGGCCATGCAGGTGGCTTAATCACTGATAATAAGTGGGAGCTGCCTGCAGGCTCCTTTGCTACAGTGAGGTTACCGAGCTTATCCTGTGGCCAAAGGGATTGTGCAGTACAACACAGCCTGAAGGCCATGCTGGACATGCAGGACAGCACTGACCTGGGTGTATTCCTGTCAACTATTAGGTGGATCACCAGCTCCTTTATGTACAATGCTTTTCCAGTCAGGATCACTACATTTGCATTACAAACCTTTCTGATACACTTCTCATGCAGGATTTCTAGTTTCCTTCCTAACCTACATATCAACTTGGTTCTAAAGGAAAGGATCCTTTGTTGATGAAACTCACTAACTTTCATAGCTATTCTTATTTTTTGAGTCTCAGGGATCAGAACATACCTCGTCCTTTTTCTGAAGCTTACAGTTTCAAGCTTTCTCAATTTCTAGATAAGCAACACCTATTTCCTTATTTGTTTTTGATAGGTCATGTTTTTCTGCTACTCATCATTTTTATTGTTGCGGTTTTTGGTGGGTTTTTTTTTGGTTGGTTTGTTGTTTTTTTTTTTTTTTTCTGGGCACTCTTTGCAGAGTCCACAGATTTTATTAAATTCAGCGTCTAAAAGAGATTCAGATGAAGCCTTGCTGGTACTAAGCAGCAGAAGTTTTATAAAAGTATTTCAAGGATTCTTTCCCTGGATCCTTTTCCTGCTCATCTTTCCACTCAGTTATTGCTGCCCATGTCATATGTTCATTTTAAGCATAGATTTGGATATTTCTCACTGTTGGATTTAATCCTATTTGTAGTTTATTTCTCCAATTTCAGCTGTTCAGTTCTTCTACAGAGGGGCTTTAAGTGTATTGATGTCAAATCCCTACCTCTACTTCTTATTGCCTCCTCATTGAAGTATAAACATTGCATTTATTCTCCTCAAATCATCCAAAATGTATCTGCCAGGTGTGAGCTTTCAAACATAACTCATAGTAGCTCTAAGATTTCACTGACCACTGCTTAAGTAGTTTTGCACAAAACTAATTGGATCATGGTAATTTGAATATTTTATAAGTGTGTCTCTTCCCTTTTCTGTTCTTTGTTGTAGGCTGAGACTTTGCTTCTTCTATATAATGGAACATTTTCAAATAATTTTGCATTTGTTCACCTCTCAGCCATTGTTACTGTGTGCTCCTCATCTTTGCTTAAAACTATTCACTCAGATTTATCATGTCAATATATTAGAATCCTTTCTGCCTCTTTAATGGATAGCTTACCATTATTCAATAATAATTTATGGTTGAGAAATAAAGATTTTGCTAGTATGAACATCTGTAGAGCCATCCCCTTCTCTGGAGGATGCATTTTTACCTGAACATTTAAAGTATTAAAAAGAACTTTACCTCTTGCTCCTTTTCACTGGTCGTTTGATCTTAGTGAGACTTCTGGCACAATCACAGATATTGATACTGGATGTGTTCCAGTATCAGTATTTACAAAAAAAAAAACTTGTTAATCCACAGTTAAAAAAAAAAAAAGTACTTTTTTTTTTCTAGGAGGATCGATTCAAATTTCAACAATGTCTACACAAACTAGAAATTGTATTTTATATGAGTATGTTTCTACTGTCGTAGTTCAGCCCCGATCGGGACCAGACTACGCAGTCTGTCTCTCGCTCCCCCCACCCTCCGAGAGAATAGGGGGAGATGATATAAGAAAAAACAGCTCAAGGTTTGAGATAAGGACAGGGAGAAATCCTTAAAGTTACCGTCACGGGCAAAACAGACTCGACTTGGGGAAAACTATTCATTTATTTCTAAAATTAGCAGGAGAATGAGACAGGGAACAAGATAACCTCCCCCCACCCCTCCCTCTTCCCAGGCTTAACATTATCTCTACTACCTTCCCCTCCCGAGCGGCACGGGGGGGGGAAAAGGGAATGGGGGTCGCGGTCAGTTCATCACGCGTTGTTTTATGCCGCTGTATCATCGTCGGGGGAAGAACTCCTCGCATTCCTCCTCTGCTCCAGCGTGGGGTCCCTCCCACGGGCCACAGTCCTTCGTGAAACTGCTCCGGCGTGGGTCATCTCTTCCACGGGGTGCAGTCCCTCTAGAGCAGCTGTCCCAGCGGGCCCTCCACGGGCCACAGCCTCCTTCAGGCCTCCACCTGCTCTGGCGTGGGGTCCTCCACGGGCTGCAGGTGGATCTCTGCCCCTCCGTGGACCTCCATGGGCTGCAGGGGGACAACCCGCTCCACCATGGTCTTCACCCGAGTTGCAGAGGAATCTTGGCCAGGAGCCATATTACTCCTCCCCCTCCTTCTTCACTGACCTTGGCGTCTGCAGCCGTTCCTCACAACAGGCTGGCAGACGCCTCTCAGGATCCTTTTTACATCTTATTCACTTCTCATCTCCTCTCCACTTCTTGCAGCCGGGCCGGGCCGAGTTGGGCCCAGTCGGCTGCCCGGCGGGAGGCCAGAGGGTGAGGCCTGCAAGGCCCATGAGGCTCGCGCCTCCCCCTCTCTGCCCCCCGCTCAGCTGCTTCACATCTTCTCCTTCCTTTTTCCTGTTTTCCCCTACTTAAATACGTTATCGCAGAGGCGTTATCACGGGACATTCTGCTACCAATTGGCTCGGCCTTGGCCAGCAGCAGGTCCGCCCTAGGCCCGGCCGAGTCCACTGAACAAAGGGGAGCGACTTCTAGCAGTTTCCTACAGAAGCTGCCACCTTAGGCCCCCCCTCACTAACAAAACCAGAACACTACAAATAGCTACAGTTGATGCAGATCCACGAAATAAAAATAATAGTACTGTGTTTTATTAAGAGCCGTTGTTTAAATTCAGATATGAAGATATTCTCTGTGATGATACTAAGTTAGTGTGACTGACTTTATCACATTTTGAAAATTTTCTAATCAGATTTTAAAATTTATTCTCATTTGTTATTAATTTTATATAGTTTATAAAACCTCAGGCTTGATTAGCACCGTATTTTTCCTAAGTGTTAGCATTTAAATAATATACTTATTTTCAAATAATTTTATAAGATCTCATGTAAAAGGTAAAATACTAATAAATAAGAAAATTAATTATATTTTCCTTTTCACAGTACATGCATATTTTCTAGCTTGTTTCTAGAAAGTGTTGAACTAAGCAATATCAGTTTTAACTTTTTGTTCCCTACCGTAAACCTGAGCTGTTTTTTGAGGTATATGCAGAAAACGCACAATTATATTAGAGCTGTTTGAATTCTCTCATCTGAATTGCCCAGTGATAAATAAACAGTGCTGAGCTGTTCTTAATTCTCAAAGTTTAGATTTCATGGAACTACAGGAAAGAAGCCTATCGTGATTTGGTTAAGCTTTTTTAGTTTGGTTTGGGTTGGTGGTTTGTTTTAAATGCCTTTGAAAGTATCACATTTCCTTCACTCCAACAGAAAATCAGAAATGGACTATAACATTATAATGAAAACATCGTCAGTGCTGTAACATTGCCTTGAAACTCCAGATTAAATCAATATTATCCAAACACTTAAAAGGATATCCAATTCCAAGTCTTAAGTCAATGAAGAATAACAACAATGAATAACAAAAGGATTACTTGGGCTGTCTGTCTAAAACTTGACATTTACACATGATCACAGATTATTCTTTACAAATAATTCTCTCTATAGACTACTTATTTATTCAGAACTGCATGGTTTTATAAAGATATCATAATGGAGAGCATACTTGAGAGCTTGTGGAGGGAGATTATTCCTAAAATTGTTAGGAGTCTTGTGTAAATGAAGAATAGTATATAAGAGATTTGATGGATGAAGTAGACAAGTGAACGCTGAAGTGCTAAGGAAATGGATCTTGCTGTCCCATAGGAAGAGAATGACAACTGCAGATAATCTTGTAAACTCTGCCAGTATATGAATAAAAAGAAAAGATTTATGAAAGATGTTTAAACTAAGAAAAAGAATCTGAGATTTTATGCAGAAATTGGGAATTTCCAGAAAAATGCCACAGAAAAAAAAAAAAAAAAGGAATAGGAACATTCCTACCATTAGTGTTTGGGTGTTTTTTTTTTTTTTTTTTTTTTTTTTCTGATAATTAAATTAAATGAGTGAAATAATGACACAGGAAAAAAACAAACAAACAAACAAACAAAAAACCCAAAACTACAGCACCATGCACTTTTGGTAAGGAATACAGAGTTTTGATTATGTAGAGATAAACTGCTGTGAACAAGCACCATCAAGAGTTGGATATGTGGACTAAGAGACTGAGAATAATAATTTTGAAAACTTCATTCATATATTATAATAAATATCCCTGGACTAAGAAGATCAGTTTTGAAGTTGAATAGTTTGGTATGATACCAGACTGGTCAGGATTACAAGATAGCTATGTGCTGCAAATTATGAACAGTATTTGACCTATATTTCCTGAAACAGTGAATGCTTGCTGCTATTGTTTCTGATTGAAGATGCACAAATGAAATGATGGATTCAAAACCTATGTTCCTAAAGTAAACAACAAAGGAGTTTGTAGATCAGAATAAAAAGGGAAGGGACAGAGAAGGATTGGGGGAAAAAAAATGCTGTGTTAGCTCAGTTAGGCTATTTTAAACTTCAGCAGATATCAAGGAGAACAAACACATTAGAAAGTTAGAAGAACACAAGTGAAGGAGTAGAAATCAGAAAGGAGTTGACAATTTTCATCATTACAAAGAACAGTCTTACCTAAGGAAAGAAAACAGATGGAGAGAAGAAAAAACATAAGCTACACAGAGTTATTGTGAAAAAGGTTGAATAGAAGAAGTATGCTTAGAATTTGTTAAAGAAATGACCTTGGTGAGGGTTAAATCAGAAAGTCAAATTATTATATTGTCAGTATAATGACAAGATTAGAACATCCAGGTTCTGAGAGGATAAGGCTGAATTAGAAACCAACAGATATGGACACAAAACAACTAGTTGAGCAGAGAACATGGCAGAGTAGCACAGAAAGAGTGAACGATTGAAAAAAAATCCAGAGGAGGTATTTAAGCAATATCTATAAATAACATAATCATAAAATAAATAGATCTTGCTGTTAGATTTACACATTTGCATTTATTCAAGAATGAACTTAATTTGTCCTCAACTATGGGTATCTTGAAAGGAATTTGTATTAGCACTTCCAACAAGATTTTCATACACTGTTCTCCAAATGAGCAAGATAATTTCTTGTTTGCTACTGAAGTGCTAAATAAATCTAGAACAATATTTCTGCAGGAAGTACTTTCCAAGCCTCATCAAATATTCTATTTGTAAGAAATCAACAGAGTGATTTCTCTTCCATACCATTTCTTTCGGTAGGTTACACTTACAGAGGTACTAGGTGTACTGTACCATATCTTAAAGGGGGGAAACAGGAAACTAATATTTCTCTTGTGATACCTTTGCTTACAATCACCTCTTTTTTAAATGCCTAATTTATACGACAAAAGCTACATTATCATAAGATGTCACTGTTTAAAACATAAAAGTTATTGTAATTTTTTTTTAATAGTGACACATAGTTTTTGCAAGATTATCCGTTTTCTGACAAATTGATTTTTTGGTTGTTTTTTCTTTACTCTCCTGTTGAGTAAAATGTTTAACAATGGGCTAGCCATTCTGAGCTGACACTAATAAAATTCAGTGAAACAACTAGGTTTTTAATGTCTACACAGTCTATCATGCTCACTTAAAGGAACCAAGGTGGACAAAGTCTGCCGTAACTAAAACAAAATTCTGGTGCTGGCAATTTTTAAAGTTTTTACTGACAGTAGAATTTACTATTAGAAGAAGTCTACCCTTACTAGTAGAAAAACAGTTACAGTTCAGCTAAATTCTTCTAACAGCATTAAATTCTCCACTGTTGTAATTTGAACAACATAATCTGTTCTGGGCTCATGAAACACGAAAATAAGTTAGAAACATGGACCTAAAATCATATTCCCATCTTGAGACAGGAAAAGCATTCTCAGTCAATACCAAAAGGCCTTTAAAAAGCCATCTTCCTTTGGATTAGAAGGAATTCTGCATCCTGATCATGGAAACTGCATGATATGCACAATAATAGGAGAAAGCTGTCATTGTTCATATGAATTCTCTCAAACTTGGGCTACACTAAATGAATCTTTAGTTCTTTGTTAAGCACTATGAAGGCTAATGTGATAAAAAAAAATAAGATGTATGAGTAACAGTACATAGTAGACAGTAGGATTATTATTTTTTATGAGTTCCTGACTGTCAACATTGGTAGCTTTGGTTTTTCTAAAAGATAATCTTAACAGCTTTAATTAAACATTAAACAATATGCCCTTGGTTGCCAGAGAAGGCATGCACCTATCAGTGAATTAGATATACTTTACCATAAGCCCTTTAATTCCTAATGACAACTTTTTGTACATCGTGACTGAGAGTCTGTAACAGTCTACTTCTTTTGATTTGTTAAACTGTTTGTTTTCCAGGAAGTTGTATGAAATTATCATAGGCTCATTTTCTATAATGAGTGCCAGACTTAAATTTTGAGATGTATATTTGTGCAAATTGTAGCAATGACTTGTGGGTCAAAATACTTCACACTGTTCAGAAACTGCCAGAAACACAGTTTCTGAGCTATGTGCACTGCTTTTGTAATCTTTTTGTATTTTTAGTTCTTCGTTGTCATAGTTCAGCCCCAATCGGGACCAGACTACGCAGTCTCTCTCTCACTCCCCGCACCCTCCAAGAGAATAGGGGGAGATGATATAAGAAAAATGGCTCAAGGCTTCAGATAAGGACAGGGAGAAATCCTTAAAGTTACCGTTACGGGCAAAACAGATTCGACTTGGGGAAAAACACTCATTTGTTTCTAAAATTAGCAGAAGAATGAGACAGGGAACATGATAACCTCCCCCCCACCCCTCCCTCTTCCTGGGCTTAACATTATCTCTACTACCTCCCTCCCAAGCGGCACGGGGGGAGGGGGGGAGGAATGGGGGTTGCGGCCAGTTCATCACACATTGTTTTATGCTACTGTGTCATCGTCGGGGGAAGAACTCCTCGCATTCCTCCTCTGCTCCAGCGTGGGGTCCCTCCCACGGGCCACAGTCCGTCGTGAAACTGCTCCGGCGTGGGTCATCTCTTCCACAGGGTGCAGTCCCTCCAGAACAGCTGTCCCAGCGGGCCCTCCATGGGCCACAGCCTCCTTCAGGCCTCCACCTGCTCCGGCGTGGGGTCCTCCACGGGCTGCAGGTGGATCTCTGCCCCTCCGTGGACCTCCATGGGCTGCAGGGGGACAACCCGCTCCACCATGGTCTTCACCACTGTCCTGGTTTTGGCAGGGATGGAGTTAATTTTTCCTCTCAGTAGCTGGTATGTTTTGGATTTTGTGTGTGAAGAATGTTCATAAACACCCGGATGATACCAGTTGTTGCGAATGAGACCAAGGACACCGTCCTGCTTTCCAAGTCTCACTAATTTGCAGATGCAGGAAGCTGGGAGAAAGACAGACAGCATAATTGATCCAAACTGGCCAAAGAGAGTATTCCATGCCATAAACGTCATGCTCAGTATATAAGTGGGGGCAGGTGAGGGTGGGTATCTGCTTTCCTGGCATCCATCCCTCCTGCTTGTTTTTGCTGGCATCATTCCCCCTACCTTGCTGGCTCCCTTTTGCTCCTTTGCTTGCTGCTCGGTTTTGTTTCCGTGATCGCTGCTCGGGACAGGCTGTATCGGTCATTGGGACATCGGGTGGTGAGAAAACACATATTGTTCACTTTGTATATTTTTAATATCCTTATATTCTGTTATTATTGTAGTTTTCCCTTTTTAGTTTAGTAAATTGTCTTTATCTCAACCCACGAGTTCTCCTTCCTTCCCAATTCTCTCCCCCATCCCCCTGGGGAGGGGGAGAGTGAGCGAGAAACTGTGTGGTGATTTGGGCTAAACCATCACAACCACGAGCTGCAGAGGAATCTTGGCCAGGAGCCGCGTTACTCCTCCCCCTCCTTCTTCACTGACCTTGGCATCTGCAGCCGTTCCTTACAACAGGCTGGCAGACGCCTCTCAGGATCCTTTTTACATCTTATTCATTTCAACTTCTCATCTCCTCTCCACTTCTTGCAGTCAGGCTGGGCCGAGTTGGGCCTAGTCGGCTGCCCAGCGGGAGGCCAGAAGGTGAGGCCTGCAAGGCCCACGAGGCTCGCGCCTCCTCCTCTCTGCCCCCCGCTCAGCTGTTTCACATCTCTCCTTTTTTTTTGTCTGTTTTCCCCTTCTTAAATACGTTATTGCAGAGGCGTTATCACGGGACATTCTGCTACCAATTGGCTCAGCCTTGGCCAACAGTGGGTCTGCTCTAGGCCCGGCCACGTCCACTAAACAAAGGGGAGCAACTTCTAGCAGTTTCCTACAGAAGCTACCACCTTAGGTCCCCCCTCACTAAACAAAACCAGAACATTCTGTGACAGAAAAGTCATCAGGCCAGGAGAAATTCTCTCAGACCACATTAGACAGTTAAACCTACTTCAAAGTAGGATTTGTATGTGTGCCAAAAGGCCTTTTGTTACCGCCTTGGCATCTGAGATGAGTTAGTGTTAAATTCAGAAACCACATCAAAATTACTTAAAAACGAAAGCGCTTGCATTTTTAAGAACCCAATCCGTGAATGAAGCATGTGCTGTGCAATGTTACTTTTCATCAGAGTTACAGAGAGAAACCTAACAATGTGTCTACTCCAGCATAACAGGAAATCAATGTATTTGTTAACAGGAGTTTCCTAGAGCTCAGTGTGTACCTAAATGTTGTAGAATTTGAAAATGTGCAATCAAGTGAAGAGATAAAGAGTAAGAGAAAGGAGTTGACTTCTGAACAAACTAACTAATGAATAAGGAACACAGAAAGATAAGTTCTTAAAATGTATGTATCTAGAATTGTTTCTAGAATAAAGAGGGGAATGCTTGAGCCCAATGCGTACCATCTACATTAAATTGTTCATGAATCTGAGTATGTAGCATCTGAAGATCACAATTCTGAATAAAATAGAACATAATAGTATTATACACATTGAAGCATAACCAGTATTTTCAAGATGTTCATTAAGAAGCCAGTGCTTTCAACATACTGACACCCTTATGTGAGAAGTTTACAATCCAGAGAAAGAAAAAAAAAGTACTCTGCTATCTAAAGCTGCAATTATTTTTGTTATATTCTATATTATATATGTTTTTTGTGTTTTGATTTTTTTTTTTTTAGTTATTGACAACTTTGTTGAAATCCAGTTAGAAATACCTCTGAATTTCCTGATAGCTTCACGGAACACATTTTCTTGTCTTCATCAGTGTACGCTTACTTCCATTGAACTTCCACTGAAGTACCAGAGAACAGAATATCTCATTGTCTTTGAAGTAATAAACTAGCAAAAAAAAGGTGTATTCTTTATTTTTTTTCCTGCAAAATAATGCAAAAAAAAAAAAGGTTTTAAAGTAGTCTTCTATGACTCAAGCTTTCCTTTTAAAAAGGATCTTTTCACTTGATTTTTTAAGGGTTTGCAAGTTTTCAATGGACACTCAAGATAGATGTTAACACCAAATGGAGAAAAAATAATTCAGTTTATTACACAGTTTTGTGCTGGCCCAGTGATTGGAAATAAATGAATAATTTGCATAGAAAAAAAGATGCAGAAACCATTCACCCATACAAAAATGTTATTGAAAATATATGAAACTATAACCATTCAAATTGAGTCTACATGGTGTGCTGCCCAGCCATTTCATATCTCCCTATTTTTCTAAAAACACTTTATCTTTTCTTTACATTGCAGATGAAGTATATAAACATGTATTTTATAGTTTAAAATACATAGGTGCTTAGAAATATCTCAGAAATATTTTCAGAGGAAAAGCATTTTCTTTCAAGTTATATTTTACCTGAGCATTTTGAAATAAATGAAAGAAAAACAGACACGGTGTCTTGAAAAATAAGATATTAATCTGTTTTCTATGTTGTGGGCAGTACAAGGCTAGCATTAAAAATAAATCATTAGCACAGGTCTCCATATATTACTTAAAGTTACTCAGAGATAAAGAAGGATTACTTTGAATATCAGTTCTTTTTCTCATTTTGTAAGAAAAATATTTTAGTAGAACAAAACCAATCTGGAATTAATTTAGTGAGAGGAGGAAGGTGACATTTTAGGGAAGACTGCAGACTATGCATACCTCCATGTATGTGGAATGTCAGGACCTGTAGGAAGACTGAAGCTGCTAAAGGCAGGAAACTATGACTATATAATGGAATAAGAACAAAATCCATTAAGAGACCACATATGTCAAAGTGGAATGATACATATACAGGATCTAGGACAGAGAAAAGAGGAAAAATTGAGACTGGGAGCTGGAGAAGTTTGAAAGAGTGTATTAAGCTTCAATAAAGAGGAATGACCCAGCAGGCGAGGAGAAGGAGAGAAACCAAATCAGCAGGTAGGATGTAGGCAAGTGAAGAAAGTCAAAGTGAGAGCTGGATATGAAGATTTTCAAAAGGTATAAAAATAACAAGATCTTACTGGGGTAAAAAAAAAGGTCTGAGATGGAAAAATAAAAATATTCTAGGTAAATATGAGATACAGTACTAGAAAATGAGGCAGATATGAAGGAGAAGCACGGCTAAACTAGCTTTAAAGGACTGAGTTGAACATGCTAGGGCTGAATATGCTGGAAAAAGTTGATCTGCCTGAAGAATTTTGTTTTACAGAGACCTAGATATAATCCAGTTTTTGCAGTGTGAGAAGAATTCACAACCACTATTCTTTCAGCAAGTATGACTTGTTGAACCATTTAGTATACCTCTGGGTTATTATCTCATGCAATAGCATTGTGTCATGGGTCTAAACAGCTTTGGAGTACATCACCATAGAGTGAAGATCTACCCTTGATAAAATACAATCAAGTCAGGGAATACTTAAGGAAATGGAACAGCCATAAGTCCATAGGCACTGATAGGACGCACTCAGGAGTACTGAAGGAGGTGGCTGACATCATTGCAAGACCACTCTCAATAATCTTTTATTGATCATGCCAACTGGGAGAAGTGTCCGAAGACTGGAGGAAAATATATGTTTCTCCTATCCTCAAGAAGGGCAAGAAGGAAGACCCTAGGGAACTCCAGGCTGGTCAGCGTCTCCTCAGGCACTGGGAATGTGATATAGCAGATAATCCTGGAAGCCATTTCCAGGCACATAAAAGACAAGAATGTCACCAGGATTAGTCAACATGGATGGACCAAGGGGGAGTCATGCTTGACCAACCAGATAACCTTCTACAATCAAATTACTGCTTAGTGGATGAGAGGAGAGAAGACAATATTGTCTACCTGGACTTCAGTAAGGCTTTTGACACTGTCTCCCATAAGATCCAGCAGAGAAGCTGCTGAAGTATGAGCTGGCAGAGCAGACAGTGAGGTGGATTGATAATCATAGAATCATAGAATCATAGAATGGTTAGGGTTGGAAGGGACCTTCAAAGGTCATCTAGTCCAAACCCCCTGCAAGGAGCAGGGACATCCCTGACTAGATCAGGTTGCTCAGAGCCTCATCCAGCCTGGCCTTGAACGTTTCCAGGGATGGGGCCTCCACCACCTTTCTGGGCAACCTGTTCCAGTGTTCTATAACTCGCATCGTAAAAAATTTTTTCCTAATTTCTAATCTAAATCTACCCCCCTCTATTTTAAAACCATTACCCCTCGTCCTATCACAACAGGCCCTACTAAACAGCCTTTCCCCGTCTTTCTTGTAGGCCCTCTTGAGGTACTGGAAGACCGCTATAAAGTCTCCCTGGAGCCTCCTCTTCTGCAGGCTGAACAGCCCCAACTCTCTCAGCCTGTCCTCATAGGAGAGGTGCTCCAGCCCTTTTATCATCTTCATGGCCCTCCTCTGGACCTTCTCCAACTGGTCGATGTCCTTCTTGTGTTGGGGGCTCCAGAACTGGACACAGTACTCCAGGTGGGGTCTCAGCAGGGCAGAGTAGAGGGGGAGAATCACCTCCCTCGACCTGCTGGCCACGCTTCTCTTGATGCAGCCCAGGATGCGGTTGGCCTTCTGGGCTGCAAGGGTGCATTGCCTGCTCATGTTAAGCTTCTCATCCACCAGCACTCCCAAGTCCTTCTCCTCAGGGCTGCTCTCAATCCATTCCCCGCCCAGCCTGTATTTGTGCCTGGGATAAGCATCTGAATGGTCAGACCCAGAGGATGGTGATCAGCAGTGCCAAGTCTAGTTGAAGGCCAGTAACTAATGGTGTACCCAGAGGTCAATAGTGAGTCCAGTCCTGTTTAACATCTTCATTAATGATTGGAATGATGGGGCAGAGTGTACCCTCAACAAGTTTGCTGATGCTACCAAACTGGGAGAAGAGACTGGTACACCAGAGTGTTGTGCTGCCAGAGGGAGGTCCAGAGGGACCTCAAGAGGCTGGAGAAATGAGCTTATAGGAACCTCATGTAGCTCAGCAATGAGAAGTGCAAAGTTCTGCCCCCAGGGAGGAACAAACACAATATATGGTATGTATCTATATACAAACCAATATATGCTGGGGACTGACCAGCTGGAAAGCAGCTTGGCAGAAATGAGCCTGGGAGTCCTGGTGGACACCAGGTTGAACATGAGCCAGCAGTGTGCCTTTGCTGCATTAGACAAAGTATTACAAACATGTTGAGGGGGGTGATCCTTCTACTCAGCACTGCTGAGGCCACACTTGGAATACTCTGTCCATTTCTGGGCTCCTCAGTACAAGAGAGGCATGGACATACTGGAGAGAGTCCAGTGAAGGGCCACAAAGATGATTAAAGGACTGGAACATCTCTCATGTGAGGAAAGGCTGAGAGACCCTGGACTATTTAGCCTAGAGAAGAGAAGGGTCATAAATGTGTATAAATACCTGAAGGGATGATGCAAAGAGGACAGTCTCAAGCTCTCTTCTGTGGTGCTCAGTGACAGGACAAGAGACAATAAGCACAAACTGAAACCCAGGAGGGTCTCTCTGAACATCAAGAAATACTTTTGTACTCTGAAGGTGACTGAACACTGTCACACATTTCCCAGAGAGATTGTGGAGTCTCCATCCTTGAAGATATTAAAAAGCTGCCTAGACACAGTCCTGGGCAACTGGCTCTAGGCAGCCCTGCTTGATCAGGGGAGATGTAGTAGATGACCTCCAGATAACTTTTCCATTCTGTGATTTTGTGATTTCGTGATTTTGTGATTCAGTGACATGCTACATAATCTGAAGTGTAACTTTATTGGTGACAGCTACAGTATAGGCCAAATAATTTCTGTGATTACAACATATGAGAAAGCTACAGTCAAGAATGAATTAATGAAATTTCACATGTAGCTTTCAGGGAATATGTTTTCTCATGCTGTTTCTCAGGTCCCATTGCTATTCCTTGGCAATGTTAGGCTATAACTTCATAGCAAGAATTTAGTTGGTCTAATGTTTATCTAAACCATTACTGAAATTTACCTGGTTTGCAGGTAGACTGAGGACTTGAAGCAGGCATAAATAAACTGTGCAGATCTCTGCAAGTCTATATAGACCCACAGAATAAGTTCATATCAAATCCAGCTTACTAGCTTGTGCTCAATATCACTTATATCAGAGACAGCATACATCCCCCTGGAACAACTTCAAATTTCTCTGTGTAGCATTCTTAAGCATCTTAGCCTCTAGAGAGATCTCCAGTTAATGTGCAGAGATGCATGAATGGAACTAGACACAGCAGAATATTTTCTACAGAAGAGACTAATAAGACACTCATTCTAGAACAACCTCTAGAAGGAAATCTAAGTTCAGATTCTAACATCACATCAGTCAGAAGAGAATATGGGCAAAAGAGAGGTGCTATTACCTGCGGACTATTGCTCATGTATGACGACGACAGCAACATGAACACTATGCTTCCTGATTGCATTTAGGGGTTTACCTAAAATTTGAGACTTGAGAAAATATTTGATATTCAACTATTCCTCACAATCAAAATGTCCGAAAATATTTCAGGTTCGACAATTCTGTCACAGTTTACTCTGAGGTTGGCCTTTGAATGCAATGAGCTATGTCAGAATTTGGATGAAGATAGGCCAAACAAATGCAGTGTCTGAAGTGTCTTAAGGGAGAGCCATGAATGTCTTACACATATCTATGTTCGAGACAAATGCACCAGCAGAGATAATTTGGATGCACAAGATTTTTTTTTTCTGCTACTTCAGTTTCCAAAACATACTTTTCATGTTCAGATTCTGGTTCATGTTGATTTTTAAATTTTTCAATTACAAGTGAAATCACTGGAAACCATATGGAAAACAGGAACTCCTGGCTAGTATTCACTAATTTTAAACCCAGTAAATGTCAATTAATACTAAAAATCAAGTACAAAGAGATAAGATGTTTCAACTTGATACCTACATTTTGTGGATAACTTTGATTATTATTTCTCTATAAATACATCACAAACGTCACAGTGCATTTGTACATGGAGGGAATTGAGGTACAGTAAGTTTTTGAAAAAACCTCTATTTTAAGGATTGGATTTCAGTTACATAAAATGTATGTTGTAAACCGTGATTACAATACTCATCACTTTCACTTACTTTGATGTTATTTAACATGACACTCAAAACTATACTGAAAAAACAAGATAAATAGGTAAAATAAATAATAATAAATTATAACCTAATGAAAATGTCTCTTTCTCCATATATTTTACAATAATAATACTAAGCATACATAAATCTTTAATAATAAAAACTGGTTTAATGGAGTGTCTTTTATTTAAATGATTTGCAACATTTTTTTTCTACTTTTTCCTTTTATGCTTTTGAAATCTCCAAACAATTCTAAATTTTAACATTCAAAATACAAAATCCAAAATAAACAGGCTCTGACTTTATCCTTTTTTTTTTAATCCTCTTTTTTACATTGTGTAATTCATAGATTTAGAGGAATAAATCCCTGTTACTGATGAAGGCAGTTTTCATTTGTTTGTTTGTTTTAAATTTCTTCTAATATAAAAGATGACCTCTTACATACATTGCATACCCTTTTATAATTTGCTTCATTAATTTAGGTAGACTTCCTTAGTTTATGATAATTGTGAAACATATGATGTTATTGACACTTGGAAAACAAAAATTTTCTTTTTTACCCATCTTTCACATGCAAATAAAGCAAAGTATATTAAACAAACTAAAAGGAATAGAAATCTTTCAGATTTTTAAATTAATCCTGAATAAATTCTTATACTAGATTCTAATACCAAGAAGAAAGGAAGAATATGAAACAATCATTTGTGTTCAAAATAATTTTAGTACAGATGGATACTACCAAAATAATTGCATTATAAAGGCAAAATAATACTAAACATAACAAGCTACTTTCCACTAAAAAAAACCCCACATAAATATTTTTGCAGCTATCTGTAGAAATTTACTTGACGATATTCTGTTACTGTGCACCTTAACTAATTTTAGGAAATTTGTATTTTGAAGAAAAAAAAATTAATCAGAAACAGTAATAGTAATGATATTTTCAAAGCTAGAGTAAATCATCTAGATCTCATCACTAGAGACAGTAAAAAGAAGCCGAAATAGTTTTGAGAAAAGGAATTAAGTGGAAGTATCAAAACTTTTAACAAAAACTCTTTCAAGAACATCAAGATCAGGAAGCCTGCCAGAAATAGTTAGTGGAACTCATAAGGGTGTAAAAGGAGTACAAAGGACAATACCAAGAGGGACACCAAACTACATTTCTACATTGATATTCAGAGTAAAGAAGGTCTGCAACTGTTGGCCAACTCAGATACGAGTAAGTGAAGGGTTAACCGTAAAATCTTTCTAGTACTTTAATATGAGGCATAACCGCTTGGCTAGGTTTTTCTTTTATCAGTGACCGTGGGATATAGGAAATTCCAAGATGATGGTGCTTAACAGTTCTTAAAGAAAGAGCTATTGTGAAATCTCTGGCATAATTATGGATTAGTTTTACTCCTGGGTGAACAAAAGTGTACCATCTTGACATTAAGCAAGCATGTTTTTTGCACGACAGTTGTAGTGGGATGATAAGGAGTGTATGTAAAGCTGTCTCTGTACACATTCAGAGCCATCTGAAAACAGTTTTTCATGTAGTCTCAACTAATAAACTCTGGCTTCTGCCCGGCTTTTAGTTGATGCAGAGTGAGCTGTCATTTGCCCACTATGTTCCAGACAGAAAAGAAAGTGCCTGTTGCTTTTCCCAACAAAGCACCTTGTTTGCCTTTTCAGCATTGCACAATTTTCTCTGGGCTAAATAAATTAGAAGACTTCAGTTGCATTTAAGCTTCTCAACTCAAAATTACAGTCTGAAGAACTTCACACTGCCCTTTTCCCAGGAAGCATTCTATTCACCAGCCTATGGGCTATTCCAGAAAGGGAATTCTGACACTTTAGAGTGCTGGTGAGAGCATTCACATGAGAAATGACAGTCCTGCAATTCTGCCTTTTTCTCTGTGGCCTATTGTGCATTCATTATTAAATTGCTAATTGGAAAAACAATATAGAAAATCCTACTTGATCTTTCCATTCTATCTCTTTTCACAATATCACAAAGGACACATTAGTGTTGTTTTCAACTCTTTCCTGAAATACTGAGATGACTTCATGAAGCTCACCTAATCTAGCTTGTTGACATTTGTATCAGTAGTGTAAAAAATTGCATCTGAACTAATTGTCTAAACTCTTTCAATAGTTGCAATATAACTGGCATGCAAACTTTTTTGTTGTGATGCCTTTGACTTTAGACAGCTAAATTAAGTTAAAATTATTAATGTTCTAGATATATCTTTTTCCTTTGTCTATGAAAGTTGTTCGTATGATTTTTTTTAAATTTAAACCTCTACATGGAAGGAGTATAGATGGGAGGATAACACTGCTGTTATCTTAATTTTCTGGCTTAGAAGTGTAATCTGAATGGTTTGTGTTTTTTTTTCTCTGTAAGATTATCCATATTGGAGAAAGTCATGAGAGAGTTGGAGCTAGTGAGTAGTTTCAGTATTTATGGAATTTGTACTTTCTATGATATCAGTAGACATCCTAGGCATTAGTATCTATATAAGTCAGGAAGCATTATGTGATATTGTTACCTTGACTGTATTTTGTAACTCCAACTGAGAATGTTTGTGTTTGGCTACTGTCATAAGAAATATTTTTTTTGTGCTTGAATTAAACCTTCATGAAAATTTTAAATAAACACATGTGAAAAAGTTGTCTGCTGTGATACTAAATTGGTATCATGATACCATGGTAACATTAATGGGCAGAGGGCTGTGTTAGAGGGAAAATAATTACACAGCTTTACCTGAGGAACTTGATTCTATAGAAGTAAGAACAGCAGAGGTAGAACACTAGATATGGCTCCAGATTCCTAAAATATTATTTCCTTGTGTTCAATAAAAAATAGATTAAACAGTTGTTAAAACACAGATTTTTAAACATTCAGTTTTAACTTTGATTTTTTTGTTAGCCCATTTATGGCTGAGGTTAAAGACTGAACTTAAGTATAGGAATCTTGTAAAAGATTTTGTTGTTGCAGTTCTTCATATGTATCCTTTTTTGGATGACCAACTTTGGTGGTCTGCAGTGGGCAAGCAAAATAATGTATGAAAGGAATAGCAGGTAAGTAAATATATCATTTAACTTAAAAATATTTCTCCTACACATTTCTTCCCTTAAGGTAAGGCCTGTTAACACAGAAAAAAAAAAAGCTGCAAACTGGAAACTAGTGTAAGTTATTATCTAAAGATAGACATAAGTGATAAGGAAATACAGATTTAGTTACTTCAGTGTCTTTAAGATACAAACGATTTATTTCATTCCTGAAACCAAATTATTCTGAGAAGAAGGAGCTGCTAATCTTGAGTAAGTACAACTTGCATCCTCAGGACATTCTTGCTCTACTTCACTTTTTCTGAAGGAATTTGAGTGTACAATTTTAATCTAACAAACAGAAATGTTACATTTATTTGAAATGTAGTAAATGATGGCAATGCTGTTAAAAATTAGAGATCTATGTTCAAATACAATGTTACAGATATATCTTCTAAGGGTCAGAAGGAATATACCATCAAGAGAAAGGCATTATGTTTCTTCATCATTCTTCCTTGATGCTTTCATTCTTCTATAATTGCTTCTGTAATTGCTTTACCTGATCCAAACTATTCTTTCAAGTTGTTGCAAGAGTGTGTCATTGTTCAGCCCCACTCAGATCTAAGCACTACACAGTCACTCACTCACCCTCTCCACCTCTTGAGGGGATGAAGGAGAGATAATATAACAAAAGTCTCAAGGGTCTAGATAAGGACAGGAAGAGATCATTCAGCAGTTACCACCATAGGTAAAACAGACTCAACTCAGGGAAAACTAATTCAATTTATTAAAAATCAAACCAAGGTAGGATAACAAAAGACAAAACTAGATCTTAAGAACACCTTCCCTCCACCCCTCCCTTCTACCCAGGCTCAACTTTACTTTCCATTCTCTCTACATCCTTCTCCCCAAGCAGTGCAGGTGGTCAAGGAATGAGGGTTGTGGTCAGTTCATCATACTTTGTCTCTGCTGCTCCTTCCTCTTCAGGGGAAGGTGCTCCTCACATTCTTCCCATGCTCCAGCATGGAATCCCTTCCACAGGAGACATTCCTGCAGGAACTTCTCCAGCATGGGTTCTTTCCCACAAGCTACAGTCCTTCATGAACTGCTCTAGCACAAGTCCTTTTCCACAGAGCGCAATCCCTCAGGAACTGGTTGCTCCAGTGCAGGCCTTCTATGGACCACCACCTCCTTTGGGCATCCACGTGCTTCAATGTGGGGTCCTCCAAGGGCTGCAGGTGGATCTCTGCTCCTCCATGGGCTGCAGGGGGGCAGTTTGCCTCACCGTGGTCTTCACCACAAGCTGCAGGGGAATCGTACCTGAAGAAACTTTACTCTTCCCCTTTCTTCTTCACTGACTTTGATGTCAGCAGGGTTCTCTCTTTCAGTATCTCCTCTCCTTTTCTAGCCAGGCCAGGCCACATGCAGACAGCTACCTGGCAGGAGGCTGAGAGCAAGGCCTTCTTAAATATGTTATCACACAGGCACAATTGGCTCAGTCAATTGTTTCAGCCTTGGCCAGTGGTGGGTTCGCCCTAGAGCCAGCTGACTCCACTGAACAAAAGGGAAAACTTCTAACAGCTTCTTCCAGAAGTTACTACTGCAGCCCCCACTGCTCTACAAACCTAATACACTGAAAACCCATGTTATAGGTATGCCTAGCACATGAGCAGCCACCAGGAAACCTGAATACATTTCACAGAGTAAGATGCTATTACAAATAGATCTTCTAAGGTTAAATTATGTATTCCTCTGCCCTTGTGCAAGTAAGCATCATTCATACCTTATTTTAGCCTTGAACCTTGAAAGTTTTCTCTTGAGAAAATATCTACTTACTTCCTACACTTTTTCATTTTTAATTACCCTTCATTACTTGATATTACCAGTAAAGGATGCTGTTGAAACCTTTCCTAAAAATTATTTATGTTTACTGTAATCATATATGGTTGAAGTAGTGGGATTTTTGTATGATAACATAGCTCCCCAGGTACACATAATCCAAGAAATACAGATTTTTCATCAGCAACTTGAAAACTGGAAAAGAATAATAGTATACAGCAATAATAAAGATTTTTCTTTGCTCCTCTTTACTTTCTACAAGATTAACAGAATGAGGTAAAGTAGACAACTAAGATATCATTTATATTCAAAACAGAAAATGTTATCTCTTGTTTCAAGTACCAACATAAGAGACTTGGAAGGAAAAGAAATTAGCAGGACTTTAGACTGCATAACTTGTAATGCAGATCTTCCTGCCGGAAGAGTTATAAAATATTTTTGAAAATATGCTAGAAGCTCTGGATAACGTGATTATTTTTGGTATCCTATATTATAACACGTAAAAAGGGAAATGCTGCATCAGAAGTACTTGGCAGGTAAGGCTTCTTTAAGGCAAAAAAAAAAAATTTATTATTTGTTTTTCATAACTGATAGTATTGCTCCATAGACCTTAGTGCTAAAAAAGACATTGTAGAATGCTCAGCTCTGGTTTCTCCTTTGACCCTGCTAAAGTAAGTTACATAAACACAGTGATTGATACTAGAACTGATGATTTATTTATATATTGCACACAAAATAGATCATGTCCACTTCTAAGTTCAGTTCAAGGAACTCATTGCAGAGTTTGAACTTGATTGTTGGCTTGCTTCTTCCAGTTCTCTACTGCATCTCCAGTGTGATATTTTTCTATTCTTCTGAAGTACAGGAACTGTTCTAACTTATGGCTCACTCTTGAGGGATATTTCAGTAGGAGGTCTGCAACATCTGAAAGAGTAAACTAACCAATATAATCTATCTGGGTTGTTTTGGCATATTGAACTGCTGCTGTAACTTAGATGAAGTGCAATTGCTATTCCTGTACACTTACTTTCCATTAACTATGGTGATAACAGGTCTAGGTTATACTCTAGTTTCCTGAAACCCTTTGATGTTCTCCTGCTTTTTCCCTCAAAAGTACTGAAAGAGAGGACAAAATGTACTGCCTTCTACTTCTCTTTCCTCACAAACATTGTGCTTCTTGTGTTGGAAAAAAAAAAAATTGTTCCAATTCCATATTAAATTTACTTGAAAGGTGTATTCATAGAATGGTTTGGGTTGGAAGGGACCTTCAAATGTCATCTAGACCAACCTCCCTGCAAGGAGCAGGGACATCTCCAACTAGATCAGGTTGCTCAGAGCCTCATCCAACCTGGCCTTGAACGTTTCCAGGGATGGGGCATCCACCACCTCTCTGGGCAACCTGTTCCAGTGTTCTACCACTCTCATTGTAAAAAAAAATATGTAAAAGTATCCTGACCTACAAATTGTTATGGGATAGGTAGAGACCAATTGTAGATTGTGAACTGTTAAGTACAAAATAGGAGGTAGGAAACAGAGTTCTGGCCATAATTTCTTGTCAACATAATCCCTTCTACAGTTGAAAATATTCTTATCTTTAAAAAAATGGTCTTCCTATAGACAAAATCATTATCTTCTGAAAAGTAAAATGAAATTAAAATCCCCAGTAACTAACAAAGCCTTGTGGGAAATATTCTGTTCTAGATTAATGCACGTAATTAGTGAATCTGATGCCAAGTGTCTAGTTTCAGGTTAGCTGCAAAGTGTTCTGGTCATTGTCGTTGTGTTCATTTGTATCAATACTGTTCTGCTGGATCTCATACAAAGAAGCACTGGTTGGGGATGTAAAGTCTGGGGGCAGCCTTGGCCATAGGGACCATGAGACAATGGAGTTTGGGATCATGATAGAAGGGAATAAGGTAAAAAGTAGGACTGCAGGAGACTGTTTCAAAGAATTCTGTTGGAGATGGTCCTGGAGACAGGAAGGCCCCAGGAAAGATGGTGGATTTTCAAGAATCACCTCCTCCAAGCTCAAGAACAGTCCCTCACAGTGTGCAGACAGTCAAAGTAAAGATGATAAAAGGCCTGTGTGGATAAGCAAATAAATCCTGACTAAACTCAAACACAAAAAGGGAAGAATAACACAGGTGGAAGCAAGGATAGAAGAATCAGGAGGAATACAGAGACACTGAGCTTGTAGGGACAGAGTTAGAAAAGCCAAAGCCAACTTGGAGTTGAGTCTGGCAAGGGACATGAAGAATAACAAGAAGTGCTTCTACAAGTACATCAGGAAAAGGAAGACTAAGGACCCACTGCTGAATGGGACATGGGAGCCAGTGATGAAGGACGTGGAAAAGGCAGAGGTACTCAGTGCCTTCTTCACTTTGGTCTTTATAGGTAAATCTGGGCATCAGGAATCCCAGGTCCCTGAGACTAGAGGGAAAGTCTGGAGAAAGGAAGATTCCACTGAGAGGTGGAGGAGAATCAGGTTAGGGAGCTTTTAAACAATCTGGGCATCACAAGTCCGTGGACCCTGACGGGATGCATCCATGAACCCTAAACCTGCTGACTGATGTTTTTGAGAACCCACTCTGAAAGCTGTTGGAATGTCATGGAAATCAAGGTAGGTTTCTGAAGACTGGAAGAAAGTAAATGTCACTCCTATCCCCAAGAAACATAGGAAGGATTTCTCAGGGCTTGGTCAGCTTCATCTGAATCCCTGGGAAGGTGCTGGAGCAAATACTCCTGGAAACCATTTTCAGACATATTAAGGTCAAGAAGGTGATTTGGAACAGTCAGCACAGATTAAAAAAAAAAAAAGAGAAAACAACATAAAATCATGCCTGATCGACCTGATAGCCTTCTACAATAAAATTACTAGCTCAGTTGACAAGGGAAGAGTAGTGGTTGTTGTTTTGCTTGACTCTTTGGAAGATTTTTGACACTGTCTTCTGTAACATCCTCACTGAAAAACTGATGAAACATGGGTTGAAGCAGACAGCGAGGTTAACTGAAAACTGGCTGAACTGTCATGCTCAAGGCGTTGCAATCAGATGTACAAAGTCCAGCTGGCAGCCAGTCACTGCTAGTGTACTCTAAGCATTTAACATTTTGGTTAATGACCTGGATCATGGGACAACATGCCCCCTCAGCAAGTTTGTAGACAATACAAAATTGGGAGGAATGGCTGATACATGAGATTGTTCCATCACCATTCAGAAGGACCTTGTTAAGCTGCGAAAATACATTCACAGGAATCTCAAATCTCAGCAAAGGGAAGTACAAAGCCCTGTACTTGGGGAGGAATAACCTCACGAAGCAGCAGAGGCTGAGAATGACTGGCTGGAAAGCAGATTCAAAGAAAAAGACCTTGGAGTCCTGGTGGTGAACATGTTGAACATGAGTTGTCAATGGACCCTTGGATGAAAGAGCATCAATAGTTTCCTGGGTTGCATTCAGAGGAATGTTGCGAGCAGGTCAAGGGAAGTGATCCTTCCCCCTCTGCTCAACTCTGGTGAGTTCTGGAGTTCTGGACCCAGTCCTGAGCTCCCCAGTACAAGAGAGAAAAGGACATACTGGAGCAAATCTATTGAAGGGCTAGAAAGATGATTAAAGGATTGGAACATCTGTCATGCAAAGAGAGGCTGAGAGAGCTAGGACTGTTCAGCCTGGAGAATAGAAGGCTCAGGGGGAACTGATCAATATGCATAATAACCTGCAGGAGGGGAGTAAAGAGGGTATAGTCTCAGTGGTGGCCAGTGAAAGGACAAGGGACAATATTACAAATTGTAATAGAGGAAATAAATTAAAACAGACAAACAAAAAACTTACTTATGTTGGGCTTGGTTGAACACTGGAACAGGTTGCTGAGAGGGGCTGTAGAGCCTCTGTCTTTAGAAGTATTCAAAACCTGATTGGACCTTTCCTTTGTCCTCCCAAATTTCAAGCTATTCCAAGAAGCAGGTTGTCATTTCATTTAGATTAATTTTCTCTAGTCCACTGTATTTTCTTCTGGTATTGCATACAGTAAAGCCATATTGTAATATATTTCCTTTGATATTAACAGGATCCTCAATGTACCAGTGAACTCTGCTGCCTGTCTCCTTCCCAGGGCCCTTGCCTTAGCTGTGGTATGCACTGACTCAGGCTCAGAAAGTATGTCCTCTGTCACTTGGATATAAAGAGAGATTAAGCTAGCCCTGTTCATGGGCTGGAGCCTAGAGTCCATGGCAGGTTCAAAAAACATCTTAGATTCTTTTTGTTCATTATTTATATCTTCTAGATAAAATGAGAGGAAACCAGATGTGAATTCCTTAACATCCTGCATATTTAAAACAAGATTTCAGTACACTTTAAAATACACATAGACAGTTTCAAATATGAAAGGAACATGCAATCTAAAATCTACTGTGTTGATATGAGAAAATAATAAAAGACATAGGAACAGTTTGTACTTTGTGCCATCAGATGCTCCAATCACAAAACCATGCTGTTAGTTTCAGACAGCCTGAAGTGCCCCTCAGCATAACACAAAAGACGAAAAGAATAGAAAATGCAGTTGGTCCAGTACTGAATTTATAGGAAGTCTTAATCCTTTGTGCATAGGGGAAAAAATAAGGTGAAAGTATCAGACAGATGCAGAAAAGATAGTTTCTGAATAAAGCAGCGACAGGGAAAGGTCCTGAGTTTTAGTGTAAAAAAAAAAGGTTTTTGAAAACCTCACAAGTCACCTCCCTTCCCTCTCCCCTCCCCCCCTTACCCAAAAAAAAATAAAAAACCCATGAAAAAACACTCATTTCCAATATCGCTAGAGGTTATTGTCCTGAGTAAGTAGACCTGAGGGATGTTTATTTCCAGGTGTAAAGATATTGACACTTTTATGCCAGGAGGACTTGTTTTCCACAAAGTGACCAATCCATCAAATCCATGTCTCTCCAGTTTAGAGACAAGGATATTATGCGGGATAGTCTCAAATGCTTTGCACAAGTCCATGTAGATGACATCAGTTGCTCATCCCTTATCCACCAATGCTGTAACCCCATCATAGAACGCCACCAGATTTGCCCTTAGTGAAGTCATGTTGGCTATCACCAGTCACCTCCTTATTTTCCATGTGCCTTAGCATAATTTCAAAAAGGATCTGCTCCATGGATCTACTCCCACCTGGAGTACTGTGTCCAGTTCTGGAGCCCCCAACACAAGAAGGACATGGACCAGTTGGAGAAGGTCCAGAGGAGGGCCATGAAGATGATAAAAGGGCTGGAGCACCTCTCTTATGAGGACAGGCTGAGAGAGTTGGGGCTGTTCAGCCTGCAGAAGAGGAGGCTCCGGGGAGACCTGATAGCGGTCTTCCAGTACCTCAAGGGGGCCTACAAGAAAGATGGGGAAAGGCTGTTTAGTAGGGCCAGTTGCAATAGGATGAGAAGTAATGGTTTTAAAATAGAGGGGGGTAGATTTAGATTAGATATTAGGAAAAAATTTTTTACGATGCGAGTTATAGAACACTGGAACAGGTTGCCCAGAAAGGTGGTGGAGGCCCCATCCCTGGAAACGTTCAAGGCCAGGCTGGATGAGGCTCTGAGCAACCTGATCTAGTTGGGGATGTCCCTGCTTCTTGCAGGGAGGTTGGACTAGATGACCTTTGAAGGTCCCTTCCGACCCTAACCATTCTATGATTCTATGATTCTATGATCTCACCAGGCATAGAGGTGAGACTGACTGGTCTATAGTTTCCTGGGTTTTCCTTGTTTCCCTTTTCAAAAATGGGGGTTATGTTTCCCTTTTTCTAGTCAGTGGGAACCTCACCAGACTGCCATGAGTTCTCAAATATGATGCATAGTGGCTTAGCAAGTCCATCCGCCTGTTCCTTCAGGACCAGTGGATGCATCTCGTCAGGTCTCATGTACTTGTACACCTTTAGGTTCCTTAGATGGTCTTGGACCTGCTCCTCTGCTACACTGGGCAGTTCATCATCCTCCCAATCCCTGACTTTGCCTTCTGCAACTTGGGTGCTGTGTATAGAGTCCTTGCCAGTGAAGACTGAGGCAAAAATGTCACTGAGTATCTCAGCCTTCTCCATATCCTGGGCAACCAGGTCTTCTGTTTCCTTCTGAAGACAGACAATATTTTCCCCTGTTTTTTTTTCCTACCTAAAGGAGATTTTCTTGTTGCCCTTGACATGCCTGGCCAGATTTAATTCTACCAGGGCTTTGGCTTTCCTAACTTGATCCCTGGCTGCTTCGACAATTTCTCTGGATTCCTTTCCAGCTACCTGTCCTTGCTTCCATCCTCTGAAGGCACTGTTTTTGTGTCTGAGTTTGTCTAAGATCTCTTTGTCCAACCATGCAGGCCTCCTAGTGGTTTTCTCTGACTTCCTCTTTGTTGGGATGCATCACTCCCGAGCTTAGAGGAGGTGATTCTTGAACATTAACTAGCTTTCTCGGACCCTTCTTCCCTCCAGGGTTTCATCTACCAAATAGATCCATGAAGAGGGCAAAGTTGGCTCTCCTGAAGTCCAGGGTAGTGAGCTTGCTGGACACTCTCCTGTCCTAAGGATCTTGAACTCTACCATTTCATGGTCAATGCAGCCAAGGCTGCCCTTGAGCTTCACATTCCCCACCAGCCCCTCTTGGTTCGTGAGAACAAGGTCCAGCATAACACCGCTCCTGCTTTGTTTTTACTACTGTTCTACACTTAGAAATAAGGAGTGACTCAACCCTAGACTTGCACCTTTTTCCAGGTGACTCGAGTATTCCGCAGGCGACACTGAAATCCCCGAATGACCAATGAACAATGTTCTGCAAATTAGGCTTACTTGGAAAAAATAATATTTAAAAATTATAGAGAACACTTTTTCCTACTTATAAAATGAGGTTGTGTTTGTTTTTATGTCATGTTGTAGCTTAAGACTTTTGAACGAAAAAGCTTGTATGTTAAAAGGAATTGAACACAGATGCAGACAGAATAAGCACTGTCTAAAAGTCAGAAGGTTGAAGTGGGTGTATTTAAATGTGGTTTTAACTTCCAGTATGCAATTTAGACATCTTGTGTTGGAGAAAAATGTGATTTTGTTAGTAACTAGTTTCTTCAAAGGCAAATGAGACTTAAGAGTTCTATATTAAATTATACATTTTCCACGCGCTGGAAGCACGTTTCCTTTTTCTTGACTCCTCTCTGCTGTGTTTTGCTCCTGCTTTAAATCCTCTGATATATTTGCTATTATTTTTACAGGTATATTTAAAATATTTTTAGTTCAGATTGGTAATACCTGATGGTAGTTGCAATCATTTTTATTAGTCTACACTTGGAAACAGATGGCAGTATAAACTTAAAACTGCAAAGTACTGTAATGAACAAACGTAATTATCCAAAGTAATAAAATCCAAGGTATTTGTTAAAAATCAACAGAATCTTGCTTGAGCTTTACAGTGCTCTTAACATAGCCATGCACTTGACTTCTATTGGATATTGCATAATTAAACTGGACTAAATATTTGCATTTGTTTTATTTGGAGATTACTTTGCATTGTTCTTGTTTTCTATTGTCCTTCAAGTGTAAAAGGAATTTTGCATATATCTGTTTTCCTTGGGACTTCCTTATACTGTGGAAGAACACTGGTCTTTCCAGGTTCTTTGAGCACTCAATAGTCAGAATTCCACTATAATAGAAATGTTTTCTTTTTGATGTAAAAACTGTATAGAATGCCAAAAATATAAGTGTGTATATATATATAAAAAGACAATTCTTTTTAATGTTTGGACAGTAAATAAGGAAGTCTGAGACAGATGATTTTTTTTCACTGATAGGCTTGCTTCAAAATGGAACACTCCAGCAGAACTGTTTTGGAGGGGTGAGATTTTAGGAAGAATGAAAATTGTCTCAATGAATATCCTGGGTCTTAGCAACTCAGAACTAACATACTTTTAAATGATAAAAATCCTGTTTAATATCTTCTTTAGTTTACTCTTTTTTTTTTTATGCATTATTTAGAAACGTTTCCTGGGAATGTAAGGACTATTGCTACAATAGTCAGTAAAAGACTGAACAAGGGAAATGTTGGCTTATTGTAGCATGGAGCAGTGACAACAGGCTGAGGTACTCAATGCCGCCTTTGCCTGAGGCTCCATCAGGTCTCCCTGTGCTTAGAGGCAGGGCTCAGGAAGACCTGCCTGTGACACGTGAGGATTGAGTCATGTATTCCAAGGCTACTTTCTAGCATCTTTAGTAACTTCTGGAGACTGGGGGAAATCCCAGAAAAACTGTAGAAGTGGGGTAGCGCCTGTCCTCAAAAAAGGCCAAACAAATAATCTGGGGAACTGCAGCCTCACTTCATTGCCTGGCAAAATAATGGAGCAAGTCCTCTTGCAAAACATATTTTAGCACATGAAGGAGAAGATGATTGAGAACAGTCAGCATGGATTTACCAAGGATACATCAAGCCTACCCAACCTAATTGCCCTCTGTGATTGGGGCAGAGCAGTGGGTGTGATTTACTTCAACTTCAGCAAGGCTTTCAACACAATATTCTTGCATTCAAATTAGGATGCTATAGTTTGTATATGTTGTCCTGGTGAGTAAAAACAAGTTTAAATGGTTGGAATCAGATAGTTGTGGTTAATGGGTTGCAATCTACCTGTAAGCTGACAAGAAGTGGAGTACTGCAGGGACCTATTCTGAGACCTGTCCTACTTAAGGATTTTATCAACAACCTAGAAGTGCCAACAAAGGGCACACTTAACAAAGCTTGCAAGTGACATCAAAGTGGAGGGAATAGTTGATATGCTCAAAGGCAGATTATCAACCAAAAGGATCCAGACAGGCTGAAGGAACAGGCCAAAAGGAACTGGTGGATCTTGATGCCCAGCTTCCTCCCAGGTATCAGGAACCTCCCGTCATCACCCTTCTCACTTTACATACTGAGCATGATGTCACATGGTATGGAATAGCTCTTTGACTAATTTGGGTAAACTATCGCAGCTGTTGGCTAATTAGGAAACTACCCCAGCCATAGGTGCCACCAGCTCCAGTTCCTCTCCTACCTCGGGTGAAAATTAACTCTACCCTAGCCAGAACCAGGACAAAGCATATTCATTTATGACTATATGTAGATTTGGTATATATTTACAGCTCCAGTATTTTTGAGATGTAAAATATGATCTAATTTATCACATCATCTTAGGATGTTTTTTAGAAAATCAAATAAGAGTAACACAGAAATAACTCAGACTAGTTAAGAGGATAGTTAAGTACAAAATGTACATTCAACTTTCTACTCAGGTCTTCAGTATAGAGGACCATTACCTGAAAGATATTTAGATGTACAGGAATGAATAAGAACCAGATAAAGGGAATAGCGTAACACTTATTTTTTTGCCATGTTAATTTGATTTTGTTCTAGAGTAAATATTTTTCTCATGGAAAATTTAAACAAAATTATTATGTTCTTCCACAGAAAATATATGTTGTCAGAAACTGTCTCATTATTTTAATTTTCAATATTTTCTAAAATATCCTACTGCTAAAAGTCTCTTAAAATAAATCTTTTGAGTAACTCTAAGAGTTGATTTTACTTAGAAAACAGTTCATTGTATCTGAGAAAATGTGACTTATATGACTTGTCATTTCATTCTTTTGTCTATACCATTCAGTAGTAAATATGAGCTTTGTTTCCTGTTGGTAATAAAATTCAGAGTAACTTATTTGGCATAAAAATAATTTTCAGTTATTTTCTCATTGAACAGAAAAGTCAACACTATCAGCAGAAACTCATTTGAGAGCACTACCATGTTCAGTTCAGTAGCTACAAAGCAGCATCCATTCTGACTACTATTTTAGGAATCGATTTAGGCTTAATGATGTCAAGGCCTCTTTTTTTTGTCCTTGTCAATAACTCCTCATTACCATTCCTCCTACATTCTTAACATATAGTCACATTTAATTAAAAAAAAACGTATTGTAGCATTCTGGATTTAACTGTCCTTTTGTTTGTACCTGCTTATGCTAACTTTATGCTTTTATTATATTTTCTGAATTTCAAGGGGTTCTAGTGATAAAAACGGTGTGAGAGAGCTGTCAAGTTTTCCATCCCTGTCATCAGCTATATTTGCACTTGGCATGAATATTTTTCTGTCCCTCATAGTTTCTTGCCTGGAGTTCTGAGACTTTTCAATATTAATATGTTCAGGTTCAATACTTAGTCTGGGAATTTTGGGGATAGTGGCATATACATAATAATACTAAATAATCCTGTTATTTCAGAATGATCTGAGGCTTTTGAGACAGCCAGCTCTTGAATTTTATACTTGTATTGATTTCGTACATTTTCAGTATAACAGGCTGCCAATCACTAACTTTTTCAAACACTATTCAGCAGCACATTTCTTCACAGTTGCAGTACTTCTTAGGGCTTGTTTGTTCTAAAGTATTTTACATCTGGTTTAATTATGAAGAACCCTTCTTCTTTTTTTTTTTTTAATTAAAAAAGGCACCTCTGGAATCTGATTCTCTTGTCAGTGATACAAACATTAATTTTTTTTTTAAATAGTTCGTTGGCTAGTAAGCAAACTGACACTGCTGATGGGCATATTGTGACATATTTTAGTAAAAGTAGGCCTGTGATCTGAAGAAATCTAGTTTCTTTAACCAAGAAGCTCAACATGAGCTGGCAATGAGCGCTTGCAGCCCAGAAAGCCAACCACATCCTGGGCTGCATCAAAAGAAGTATGGCCAGCAGGTCGAAGGAGGTGAGTGATGGTAGATGAGAAGTTTAACACAAGCAGGCAATGCATCCTTGTGGTCCAGAAGGACAACTGCATCCTGGACTGCATCAAGAGAAGCATGGCCAGCAGGTCGAGGGAGGTGATTCTGCCCCTCTACTCTGCTCTTTTGAGACCCCACCTGGACTACTGTGTCCAGTTCTGGAGCCCCCAACATAAGGACATGGACCTGTTGGAGATAGTCCAGAGTACAGCCACAAAGATGATCAGAGGACTGGAGCACCTCTCTTATGAGGACAGGCTGAGAGAGTTGGGGCTGCTCAGCCTGAAGAAGAGAAGGCTCTGGGGAGACCTTACAGCAGTCTTCCAGTACCTAAAAGGGGCTTATAGGAAAGGCAGGCAGAAACCCTTCAGTAGGCCCTGTTGCGACAGGATGAGGGGTAATGGTTTTAAAATAGAGGGAGGTAGATTTAGTTTAGATATTAGGAAAAATTTTTTTACAATGAGGGTTTTAGAGCACTGGAACAGGTTGCCCAGAGAGGTGGTGGATGCCCCATCCCTGGAAACATTCAAGGCTAGGTTGGATGGGGCTCTGAGCAACCTGGACTAGTGGAAGATGTCCCTGCTCCTTGCAGGTGGGTTGGACTAGATGACCCTTAAAGGTCCCTTCGCACCCAGACTATTTTATGATTCTATGATTCTATGATAAGAATTGTATCTCTTCAGATCCTGAGCCCCACTTATTTCTATCTACAGTCTATTATCGTGCAACTCCTGAACAACTTACCTTACTTACAGCCTGATATATTACAAAAGATACCAGGATGTGGATATGTGTGTAATGGCAGCTCTTGCAATGAACTCCAGATGGCAGCACCCAGAGACTATCCACTGCCACTTGGCACTGCACATTTTGTTAAAGGGTAGGCTGCTGAAGATTCAAGCAATTTCACCTACCTATAAATCATGCACTCCTTTAAAGGTGGGTTGTTTGGTTTTTTTTAAGAAAACTTGTCCACCTCCAGTCTGCTGAAAAATGTGAATGTTAGTTGTAACTCTCTGATAGATCTGGGGAATAATTTACTGCAGTCTTTAGCATTCACCACAATTAATTAGTTTTGAAACTGAGTAAGACGTAGTTTTAATCTGTAAACACTGTCAGGGTAGCTCAAAAATATGAAGAATAGGGGCCTATTAATACCTCCTTCAGAGAACAACTGACATATCTTCAGATTAAATAACGAGAGTCTGTAAGTAATATGACACTTTTTTTTCTCAGTTCAGTTTAAATTAGGCTGTGCAAAACCAGTGATGAGCAGACATTCTTGAGGATGAGACTAGAGTTAATAGAATTGTTTTGGCTAGTAGGCAAATGCAACCTCTAAAAGATCCATATCTAATTTTCACAAAAATAAAAAAGGAACTGCAATGCAACTGTAAGGCACAGAAGGAATGTCAGCAGTTAGAGTTATGTGAAATATTCTTAGCTGGCTTATGACAGACTGATTTCCAGACTCCTGCTGAAAATGCCCCAGTGGAAGATGTCCAAACTCAGAGAAATAATAACTAAAATGGAGACACAGGCATTGGGAGACAGGATTTTAGATAAAAAAAGGAAGGTATTGTAAACTAATATCAGGTGATAAACAGTTAAAGATTGATTTGCTGTCAAAAATTAGATATTTAATTCCTCAAACGAGTAAATGTAATAAAAAGTAAAAACTAAGAAAAATGGTCGGATTACTTGCTGGACAGAAGTACTCTTATTCAATTGAGTTTGTTGTGACATGTTTATTAGTAGAAGTCCTACAACAATTTCTATCATTATTTCCAAACAATTATTTGCTAAGATTAGGGCATCTGGAGTTATAATCTTCATGTAAGTGCTTATTCTTCTATCATTTTCCATTCTAGTTCCACTTCATTTTGTTTTCTGAACGTTTTTCTAATTCATTATTTTTTTTAGTACTATAGTTATGAATCAAGACCATTATATAACTTTATAATTATATAATAATTATTATATATTATATATAATAATATATAATTACTATATTTACTGTATATTATTATTTATACTATAACATAGAACGTATGATTACATAAAACATATGATATGACATTATATGTACTAAAGTATAATATAATGTATTATATAATTGTAAATATTATATATTATATATGCCTTTATTCTGTATGAACTTCATTCAGTCTTCCATGATCATATAGTCCTAGTATTCAGTCAAAGAACTGACTTTAGATACAGAAGCTCAGATATACCAACTGCTTCAAAACCAGACAATACTCAGGTTTTAGATAGTACATACATTTTCATAGTCCAGTTTGGTACCCTATCCACTGAAAACATCTGCCCCTCTTATGAAATATAAGCTATAATATGTTGATACAACAGGCAGTGATTTTTTAAGAATTATATGTATGTCTATGTTCCATTCTCCATTCCAAGAAAATAGAAGATTACACAGCAGTAAGAGGTGACTTTAAAAATTGTTAATATATCTATGTCAATTTGGTTAAAATAATGTCACCTTTCAGCTTATATTTGATATTTCAAAGATCTGCTTGGCAGAGTATCCTAGGATAAAGACCTGGAGAGAAGAGGGGCCCAAGAAAGCTGGTTAATGTTCAAGAATGGCCTCCTCCAAGATTAGGAGTGATTCATACCAACAAAGAGGAGGGATACCTACATGGATGAACAAAATAAGGACGCCTGCAGAGGGTGGAAGCAAGGACAAGTGGCCTGGGAGGAATACAGAAGGATTGTCTGAGCTACCAGGGATCAGGTTAGGAAAGCCAAAGCCCTGGTAGAATTAAATCTGGCCAGGCACATGAAGAGTAGCAAGAAAAGATTCTATAGGTGTGTTGGGGATAATAAGGAAGCCCAAGGAAAATGTGAGCCCTCTCTGGAAAGAAACAGGAGACATGGTTACATGGGACATGGACAAGGTTGAGGTAATCAATGACTTTTTGCCTCAGTCTTCACTGACAAGAGCTCTATACACAGCACCCAAGTTGCAGAAGGCAAAGTCAGGGATTGGGAGGATGATGAACTGCCCAGTGTAGCAGAGGAGCAGGTCCAAGACCATCTAAGGAACCTAAAGGTGTACAAGTACATGAGACCTGACGAGATGCATCCACTGGTCCTGAAGGAACAGGCGGATGGACTTGCTAAGCCACTATGCATCATATTTGAGAACTCATGGCAGTCTGGTGAGGTTCCCACTGACTAGAAAAAGGGAAACATAACCCCCATTTTTGAAAAGGGAAACAAGGAAAACCCAGGAAACTACAGACCAGTCAGTCTCACTTCTGTGCCTGGTGCGATCATGGAGCAGACCCTTCTGGAAACTATGCTAAGGCACATGGAAAATAAGGAGGTAATTGATGACAGCCAACATGACTTCACTAAGGGCAAATCATGACTTACAAATTTGGTAGCCCTTTACAACAGGGTTACAGCATTGGTGGATAAGGGAAGAGCAACTGACATCACCTAGCTCGATTTGAACAAAACATTTGACACTGTCCCACATGGCATCCTTGTCTCTAAGCTGGAAAGATAACAATTTGATGGATGGGCTGTTTGGTGGATTAGGAACCAGATGGATGGATGCACTGAAACAGTTGTGGTCAACAGCTCAATATCGAATTGGCAACTAATGTTGAGTGGTGTTCCTCAGAGGTTGATACTGGAACCAGCCCTGTTCAACATCTTTGTTGGTGACATGGACAGTGGGATTGAGTGCACCCTCAGCAACTTTGCTGATGATACCAAGCTCTGTGGTGCAGTTGACATGTTGGAGGGAAGGGATGCTGTACAGAGGGACCTTGATGGGCTGGAGAGCTGGGCCTTCGTGAACCTCATGAAGTTCAACCAGACCAAGTGTAAGGTCCTGCACATGGGTTAAGGCAATCCCAAGCACAAATACAGACTGGTCAGGGAATGCATTGCAAGTAGTCATGAGGAGAAGGACTTGGACTACTGGGGGATGAGAAACTCAACATGAGTCAGCAATGTGTGCTTGCAGCCCAGAAAGCCAACTGCATCCTGGGCTGCATCAAGAGAAGAGTGGCCAGCAGGTCAAGGGAAGTGATTCTGCCCCTCTACTCTGCTCTCGTGAGACCCCACCTGAAATACTGCGTCCAGTTCTGGACCCTCAACATAAGAAGGACATGGACCTGTTGGAGAGGGTCCAGAGGAGGGCCACAAAGATAATAAGAGGACTGGAGCCCCTCTCCTATGAAGACAGGCTGAGAGAGTTGGGGCTGTTCAGCCTGGAGAAGAGGGGGCTCCGGGGAGACCTTATAGCGGTCTTCCAGTACCTCAAGGGGGCCTACAGGAAAGATGGGGAGGGGCTGTTTAGTAGGGCCTGTTGTGACAGGACTAGGGGTAATGGTAGGTAGATTTAGATTAGATATTAGGAAAAAATTTTTTACAATGAAGGCGATAGAACACTGGAATAGGTTGCCCAGAGATGTGATGGATGCCCCATCCCTGGAAACATTCAAGGTCAGGCTGGATGAGGCTCTAAGCAACCTGGACTAGTGGAAGATGTCCCTGCTTCTTGCAGGGAGGTTGGGCTAGGGGATCTTTAAAGGTCCCTTCCAACCCAAAATATTCTATGATTTGCCGATCGTTTGTGTTCTCAGCTGTAAATTTTTTTTCTGAATATGCCTAATTCTTTCAGAAGTAATTTGAAGTTTAAAAAGTTAAGAAAAATCTTTTTTATCTCTTTTCCTTGTATTCTTTTTCTTTCAACTCCTTTTCCTTTTAGTTCTTTGACTCTAAGGTACTAATTCTGAAGATATTTATGTCTATACAGTTGAACTTCTGCATACTTTCAAAAGATCTCCGTAACATAAAACTTTATTCTTCAACTACTCTGTCCCTCCTTTCATCCCACTAGTCTTCCTATCTTTCACCATCTACCATCTCTTCTGCCATAACTTTTTCCAAACTATTTCTTGTTTCCATCTTCATCTTTTGCTTTTCTATAAAATACAAACCACAACAAAACAAAACAATCCCTCTAAACACCCCAAAATGACATCTTAGCCAAGTAAGTCCATTTTCTTTGTGGTACAGCTGTGAGATATCTAAAATGTCATAACAAGACTGATGCTACACGTTTGCCAGATGTTATGATGAATGTGAAGAACAGATCTTCTGTATCTGTCATTCTAGCAGAGAGGTCACATATAAGAGGCAGCACTAGAAACAGTACATTCTCTCCATACCCGTGCTTTCTCTTCTTTGTTCCTGTGCATATTATTCCTTTGTTTTCAGGAAGACATATTTTCAGAAAGGAGAACAACAGCAATACCATTGACAACAGAAGCTAATGGAAGAATCACAGAACAGACTGTCACATGTCTCTTCCTTGAAAGAGGGAAGAAATAATAGCTATTAATAAAATGAATACCATCCTGTACTGTTGTAAACTCCAAAATTCCTAGCTATTCACACCCACCATTCCATGAAAAGCAGACAACATTTTTTAGTAACAAATATTTCTCAGTCCACAACAAAAAATGAGGTCTTGAGTTTTTACTTTTTAATACAGAAGAAGTAATATGCCTTCTTTTTTACTCTTTGCCTTTTATTCACTGATGCTGAAAGTGCTGCTGCTGATTCTGTGGAAATGTATTTTCAAGACTACATTCAAGATACCAATAATAGGAGAGAAGCCGAATTTTCCTTATACTACAAGACTCAAAATCAGGCAGAAAATCCTAGTCAGCCATTGAGAATAATGGACTTGTGGATTAAGATACCAAAGGTGATTACTTTTCAAGCTAAACAAATGAAGTCACGTCTTGTTTATTTCTCATAATAAACACCATATTAACTAACTTGAGTGAATCTATGACTTTGATTAATAGCCCTTAGAGTCAGATAGTTAAAGAGGGAAACGTGATATATGTGTAAGGAGCAAAGTTTTCCATCAACAAATAATATTTTATAATAAACCATGAAAAATACAAAGGAGAAGACCTTATTTGGGGATACAGGATGTGTATTTGATTAAAGATTAAAGCATAATGAATTTTGACATCTTTTTCTCTCTCTGTCTCACTTAAAGAAAGAAGTTTGAAAAGCAAAGAACTGGGAAAACATTCTCTTTCCTCTTTTCAACCTAGTTCACTATAAGCAGATTAAAGCCGTGTCACATTAGTCACAGTAGTAGGATATTAGTGTGAGTGGCAATTATACTACTGTGTAACATTAGCCATGGGATCTAATCACTACCAAGTTTGCAATTTCTGTTACCCAGAATTTCAGTTCAGTTCTATATAAGTCTGATTCTTCTTTTCTTCAGAGGAGAATATTGTAAAACTTTGCTCAATTTCTAGTGTTCTGTTATGACTGCTTTTAGCCATGAGGTAGTCATGGGAATTTCTCCTGAAAGGAGCAGAAATAAAATGTATAGAGGGATGGATGGTATAGACAGAATAGAGGTCTCATTCTAAAAAGTATTAAATCAAACATTTTATTTTAGTTCTCCATCGGTGTGCAGATAATAAAATTAACTGAGCCCGTATTGGCTTTAAAGTCTACAGACTCCCAGGTAAAATGAATTAAGGAGATTTTTTTTGTTGTTTTCACACCAGATAGGTAGTCATGTACATCTTTTGGTGCTATGCCTTATTTTAATTTAAAAAAAAATTAAGATATCTTTAAAAACGTATGATCCCTTTCAAATTAATCAAGCAGCTACTCCCATGATATATAGGGAACTAAGTAAATGTTAAGTTGCCTAACTCATCAAACCTAGTTTTAGGGTTTTATTTTATTTTTAATTCCAAATGTATCTATTGATGGTAGCTTCCTCTGGATCAGGAACATCTCTTTTATAAAAATCACTAAGCATATTCCCCCTTTTTTTACAGTTCAGAAGATTTACACAGAAACTAAGACAGCTGGACCTGGATTCCAGAATATCATTGGCACAGGGAGCTTGGCTTCCACACCTTTCACAGACCTTTAACACGCACAAGCCACTCGACTGCAAGGCATGCTCTTCTATTCCTTCCAAGGCTTGGTCAACGTATTCCCAGAAGTCAGACCATCAGACCAAGTATTATACACTGAAAAAACAGGGGAATTAGACTCTGTTTTCTGAACTGACTCTCAAATTCCAGGTTGCACAGTGTCTGCACTATTTGTTAACAGCAAGAATATCTGCAGTTATATTAGATACCGATTAACAAGGTGGTAATAAACATCTAGGCTCTAATTTGCTCTCACTTCCTTGTGTGTTTGTTTTTCCCCTCTCTGGTTGTTCCTTTGATTTCAGTGATCTACCCTTGTGGTTAAAGTTAATAACTTCCAGAAGAGGGATCCAAAGTATTATAAAATGCAAACTGAAAAAATGGAAACAAAAAATTGAAAAAGAAAAACTCCATCTTGTTTATTTTAGAGTAAACAACTCAATACAAAACATAACTTCAGAAATTTGCATTGCTTTTTACAGAAATGTGACACTATTTTTTTGTGAAATATCACAAGACTCAAGAATATACTTGAGAGCATTAATTTCAATAGGAAATAGTCAATAGTCAGACTTTCATTAGCAGTCTTCCTGTTGAATACATGGAACAATAAATGCAGAAACTAAGGCATCTAGCAGATGGGTACAGACTGGAAAGTGCTTAAAATCATGTCACGTTGCATATTTCATTAAGACTTTTTCTATTTCTGCCTTTCTCCAAATGATATTAGCTTTAGAGAAGAAATCTCACACTTTCCTTTGTCATTTAAACCTCTATGACCCTGCTCTATCCTTAGGTAAAAAAGAAAATTTGAGGAATATGAACTGAGTGTCAGAATAGAAATACTTCCACGGCAAGGTGAACTAGCCTGAACATGCAAAAGGGACACTCTCTGGTGACATACAATTAAAAAGAAAACTCTTTCCAGATCCAGCTGCATTTCTCTGTATTTTTAAAATCCAAATTCAGTCTTTATTCCTAAAATTCCTTTTTTCATATTCCAGCTACAGATTGCATTCTGAGTTCAGTACGCTAATACAGTTTTGTTGTTTTTTTTTTTTTAATGATAAGTAATTGTTTCTTCAGTCTGAGAAAAAAACACTTTGAAAGGCTGTGAGACACTGAAATTGAATGATCAGACATACGATTATAATGTGGAAGAACCAGAGACTGACTATATAGACTTAAGACTAGAGCAAGGGGAATACAATTTTGCCACTCAGCAGGATCAAAATGAATTCAGTTCCTGTCAGTCAGTATTCTTAAGAGTCTCATTGCTAATGAATGTTTGCCATGGATGTGCAGCCTTCATCCTTAAAGATAGTTTAGGTAGTTTGGGAATGAACAGGAAGATTTTGTCAGCCTTACCAAAGACTTTCAAGCTCGTCCCTTGACATCTTTACCAGTCAGTATATATGATAGCACAAGGAAAAATATCAGACACATCTTAAGCATAAGATGAAGAGACAGGTCATCTAAAAAATACACTAAAATTACTTCAGATGTTTAGTGGAGAGATTAAATCTCATTCCATTGTTTTGTTTTTTTTTTTCTATTCTCCTTTTTATTATTGTTATTTTATTTTGATATTCTTTAGGCAAACATTTCAATACATCCCTTGAGTTCACATTCAACTTTGATGTTGCTTTCCTACTCTAGACTTGAATTCTTTCAGCAGTTATTTCAGGACATTGTCTTCTAAGGAGCTGAGTAGAAAGAACTGGGGCCAAAAAATATTTCTAATCTTACAACTCTGTTATCCTTGCATTTCTTACTTAACATTACACTTTCTCCAACCTTTTACCTAATTAGTAACTGATCACTTTTTACTTCCACCTCATCCTTACACTTTTTCTTCCTTTCTTCTATTAAATCTCATTTTTCCTACTTTATACCAAAAAATTTTTGATAATCTTGCAATCATTTTACTATGCTTGGTTTAGAACATCCTTGTCCAGTCTACTCTCTAGCTACATGCCCTTGAAAAAAATGTAAATGAAAGACTGGAAATAGTACAGTATTTCTAATGTAGACATAATATTTCCTGGGCATTTTCATAAGAATTTCCCACAATGCACTTGCTTTTCTTGTTTTCCTACATTTTCTTCTTCTTTATCTTCACAAAACATAGGACTACTGTCTTTTTCCATCACAAATTTGTCACCCTTTTTCAGATTTCCCTGTTTGGGGTCTTCCCAGATACACTAATGCTTACCTGTTTCTTCCAGACTCACACTGTATCTTGCTTTTGCTAGAGGCATGGTACTGCATTTGGTCTCTCAGCAAATACTGTACTGTATCTCTAGAATTTACTTTATACACCTAAGGGCAGAGGAGAGGAGAAGCATTACTAATCAATCTGTTTCATATCATGCATGTATGGGAAGCCTTTAAGCTGCTGGCAGTGTGCACAGGTAAAGGAGAATCTGTTAATGATGTCTCCCCACAGGTATTTAACAGCTGCCTGAGAACAGAATAGGAAAGAGGAGAGGACACAAAACTTAAAAATAAGCTTAAGAACTGAGCTTTCTTCCCAAAAATGTTGTCAAGAAATTATTTGTGGGGAGTGATGAGCAGAAAATTAGAAGTGAATAATTCACTACAGAATTCAGTCTTCTTTTTTGTTTTAGTGCTTTGTAGCTTTTTATGTTACAACTTGAATACATTAGTTGCTGAATTTTTAGTTGTTGTTCAATTTATTCTCAATGTATTGTACCATTTGAGATACGATTTGTACTACATTAGTTGTGATCACTTTTCATTGTTAAATATAGGTGTTCAGAACATGAGTAAACCAAAGAAGTTATAAGCTTTAAAACTCTTATCATCACACAGATTAAAAAAAAAACAGTCATTTTTAGGCACAGTAGAGGAATGAGGAAGACTTTCTTGTCAGATAAAAACATTTTGATCATTGTATAATAACTAGAACACTGTGTGATTTATTGGTTTGGTAAACTGTATACCCGTATTAACTTAAAACTGGTATATATCCATCTATGATGTTAGATATAAAGGTTAGGATTTATATCACCTAGGTTTAGCCTTCCAAAGAAGCTAAGCAAATAGCCTGAGCTACTTGTCTAAGCTATCTCTATCATTAATGAAGAGAAAAAAAAAAAGATTATTTATCCCAAAGATGTTAGACATCTATCTTACCACGAAATCAACTCTTCTCTGAAAATCGCAATTTATTTCTGTTGAAGGAAGTCTAAATAAAAACTGACATTTAAAACATGCAGTTGAACTCCTGTTTAGCTCTTTTAATTCTGTTTCAGGTGACTCACTTCTTATGGAGCAGAGCATCAGCCTATATAAAATTAATTGTTTACGAATACTTCAGAAGATTCACATTGATGTTTTTACAGTTCTAACTTTAAACCTAACATAGATGTGACACATCAAAGATCCTATGATTTGCCGAAAGACAAGGAGTGCTGGGGAAGAAGTGTTAAAAGTAGAAACAGAGTGTTGTCAAAATAATGTAATGGCTCATGTACTGCAGATAATCCACATTAAGGTCAAATTTCTTTTACTATCCAAAATAAAATATTTCTGGAAAATAAATGCTTCTTTATGCAAAAAAAAAGTAATTTCTGCAGTAAGATTTATTAATTATTTTCAGGGGTTTTTATTTGTTTTGTCTTATTTTTTATATTTGTTGTGAACTAAAACATACGATTTACTGGTTTTACCTGTTTAGTAGAACAGCTACTGAATTTAATCTTACTAGCTGATTAATAGTTACTCAGTCTAGTAGTCTGAGTAGTCATACATATAATTCCAGAGATAATATTGGAAAACCAGAGCAGTAGAATCAGGAGTTATATGAAACTTCACAAACTCCCAAAAGGCACTTTAAGAACTGACCTCAAATAATATTTTCTTTGATTTTTTGCTTGCTGCCAGACTGTGTGTGGAAACAGCAGAGTCCTGTGGTACTCCTATAAAGACCGCAGCAATGTAAGCAGTTTGAAAGGAGTTACATCAAGAACAAATATCAGATGGGTATATAGAGCAAGAATTTTTTTTTTTCCTTTCCATTTTTTCTCTTTTCTTTGAAAGTATAATAGAGTATTTTGTGCTCACAAATGTGTATTTCTCTTAAAATAAATATTTAAGTAACAAAAAGTAAAATTAAAATAGTGAACACATTATAATTGGCATTTAAATTCGGTACATGCACAAGCATAATATATAACTAACAAAAACCATGTTTCCTAATTACCCAGGAGTCCAGAGTGGACTGTTTACTTAATTTACTTTTAATCACTTTATTTTGTATTTTCTCAGCTGTGTATGCAAATGACACACACAATGTCACCTCTGGCATAGATGTGGGTGAAAGAAGGAAAACTATTAATTGATCTTTAGGCAGAATAGATTCCCCCAGACCAGCAGGCTTTAATCTGAGTCTATACAGAGAATACAGTCCTGATGCTTTCACAGATGGAAATCCTAAAAAGCAAGCTGAATCCTTTTGAACTATGGTTATATAATTCTGAAATAAATGAAGAACCTGGGAATAGATTAAAGAAAAAATAGAAGTATACTGAGTATATTTAAAATAAGAAAAAAATCTACAATGAAAAAAAAAATCTTACTATTGCTATAGCTTGAACAAATAAACAAAGATAAAACTTCTTAACAAGATGCAACATATCTATATTGTCAGAAAAGAAAGAATTAATCCAGTTAGTAATTTCAGAAATAACTACACAAATACAGAAAAAGTATTTTATGTATATATGATAGATTTATTTATTATAGAAACTTGGTGCCTTTTCATAAGGAGAACCTAGTTTATTTAACTTAGTACAAAAATCTAAACCCTTTTTCTGCTTTTCTCCTTCTTGCTTCACTTAGGAATTAAACTGTTTACACAGGAGAGAGGCTAAATGATCCTGAACTTCCTTTTGGAATATCAGTATTTCTTACATTTTTTTCTGTTGAATATGCATACGGAGAGACTGTCTAAATCAAGACAATTGAGTTCTCCTGTTGAAAAAAAATGAATTATGATGAAAAAGACAGTGATCAATTACTTTTCTTATTGTGATGTAAATATAACTAAAAAAATCTCAGTGTAAGTAGAAACCTATATTCAGATCATATTCTTATTCTGGGCTACACTTAGGCCATGAAGATGATCAGAGGGGTGGAGCACCTCTCCTATGAAGACAGGCTGAGAGAGTTGGGGCTGTTCAGCCTGGAGGTTCCAGGGAGACCTTATAGAGGCCTTCCAGTACCTAAAGGGGGCTTATAGGAAAGATGGGGAGGAACTCTATAGCAGGGCCTGTTGTGATAGGATGATGGGTAATGGTTTTAAAACAGAAGGAAGCAGATTCAGATCAGGCTGGACATAAGGAAAAACATTTTTACAATGAGGGTGGTGAAACACTGGAAGAGGTTGCCCAGAGAGGTGGCTGATGCCCCATCCCTGGAAACATTCAAGGCCAGGTTGGATGAGGCTCTGAGCAGCCTGATCTAGTGGAAGATGTCCCTGCTTCTTGCAGGGAAGTGGGACTAGATGACCTTTGAAGGTCCCTTCCAACCCTAACTATTCTATGATTCTATGATGAGCTAAGTCAGAGTGAAATTATATCGTGGTTTTAATGCTAACCGTTAATTATTTCTAGAGCAATTACTTAATTACAGCTCTGCATATATTTAGTTTTTCCCCAGGGAACTTATATTTTGAAAGTAAAAAAAAAATTAGTGTTTTCATCATAGAATGGTTTCCTTATAATCCCTGATTATAAATTGTTATTAATCTATTTTAGGTCAACATAGCCTCACAAGTCAGTAACAGGCAGCTAACTAAAATCATGCAGAAAAATACGTATTAAGCTGTGATGAAAAGCTTCAGATGAGTCACGCTTAGTAATGTCTGTTTCCATCATTGACAGGATTTCAAACTCGGAAGTATGTGGCTAAAACCTGCCTAAATGCTGACAATTATATTTAACTATTTTCAGATGTATTTTGGCTGAAGGGAAATATTATGAAAGAATGAAGACTTTTTTTTCAAAAGAAAAATTCAACAACCTGCAACTTGGCCAAATTTAATGTGTTTCACTGTTAATAAACAGAGAAACAGTTTAGTAAACTACGAATATTTAACATAGCTTTGAGAATATCAACTGGACTCACCTTGAAATTTGCTAAGAAATACATGGTAAACAAGAAAATGATACTTACTGTTGGAAGGAATAACTCTGCTGATAAGGTCCTTGGGGTTATAGTAGACAGAAAATTATGTAACCTAAGTTTGAGCAGCCTGGAACTGCAACAAAGAGGACAGTGCAGCATAGGTGGTAGACAGCTTGCAAATAGCTCTATCATTTTACTTAATGTTACCAAAATCGTAATCTGTGAAACGCATTCAGCAGCACTTGGAACACAACAGGAGATCAGAATAAAATAAGCTTAACTAGCATCAAGTGCTGAAACCATCATGAAGGGTGATGAGACATAGGATCAGGTTTCCCAGAGAAGTTGTGGATGTCACATCCTTGGAAGCGTTCAACGCCAGGTTGTATGGGGTTTTGAGCAACCTGGTCTAGTGAAAGATGTCCCTGCCCATGGCAGGGGATTGGAATAGATGATCTTTAAGGTTCCTTTCCAACTGAAATCACTCTATGAATCTATAATTTTAGCTTTATCATTTCTCATGTCATAGTAGGCAATGTTGTTATTATTTTCGACAACATTTTTTTTCCCAGAGTAAGTATATCCTGTTACATAAGCCACTGTTCAGGGTAATACTTGCAAACTCACATAACATTTTTTTAAAAATGCACAGATGTTCCATGGCTTGTGTACAATTGTTGCACCCGTATTGTTAAAATAGCCTAGAATATGTAGAATACTGCATCATGATTACAAAAATATCTGAGTTACATACCTCATCTGGCTACTGACTGGTTACTAGAGCCCAGCTGTATTTAAAACAAAAAAACAAAAAAAAAAACAAACAAGAAACCAAAACCAAAACAAAACAAAATAAATCAGAGATTCCTGTCAGGAGACAAGATTTTCCAGTTCTAAAGGCATTGCTGCTAAAAACATGCTGCCAACACACAACATCTTGGGGTCAAAGCAGTTCCAAAACAAGTCTGTCTCTCTCTCTGCTTCTCTTTCTTTATACGAGGGATTCAGCTATAGCTGGTGACAACAGCAGGACAGGGTCATCGTATCTGCCATGATCTCTGTGAAAGGCCTTCAAAGCCTCTTCAAGTGAAACAGTTTTTTTTTTCCACATATTGATTTTATGTTTGATGGGTTTGTTCTTTTCCTATAGAAAATATTTATAACTGTATAAGCTTTTTTTCAAAGTCGTATTTATTTCCACATGCATGTCTTATGCATGAGGAATCTTATGTTTCGTGTTGCACCTAATTACTTCAGGAAGTATTAATACACATCTGAGTACAGCGCATTTAGAACATTTTCAGAAAAAAGAAGAAAGAAAATGGTTATGATGCTAGCTAAATGGAAAAATATATTTAACTTCATATATTGTTGATTTTAGACCTTGTCTTGGAGGTTGGGAAAATCAATTAGCAAGAGGTTAGCATGTGTTCCCATGGAGTAACTTTTCTTTAATGTCCTGCCAATGAACACTATTTTGTTAGATTACTCAACAAATCAAGTAAAAAGTAGATCGTCTAAAACTCTAATAGTCTGGATTTTCAACATAATTGGTATGATAACAGACATGTTATTGGTCATTGTTTTATCCTTTTTGTATCACTGTTGCACTAAACTGTTTCAATATTAAGGTGAAAACACGTAATTTAAAATTGTTAAAGACATTTATTTATGAAGACTCACTTTACCTGTGTATACCAAATACTGAAGTCAGGAACGAAAGATTTAGCTGATCATTAGAGATCTATTATCAATTTGTATGTTGTTGTACAGTTCTTATACTGATAGATTAAAGCTATTACATAACCTCAGTAAAGCTGAACAGATGAATCACAACTCATGTTCCAAGAGAAACATTTTTCTTATAAATAAATATTTCCTTGCTTTTTATGAGTAGAAGAAGAAGAAAAATAATTACAACTACAAACTCATACTGTGGATCTGTACTCACAAAACTCCTGTAAAGTTTGTTTTCTTAGATATAGTTGACCATATTCCCAACTCTCTGTTCTACACAATGCTAGCTATATGCTTCACAGCTCCACACTGTAGGCAAGCCTCCTTATTTAAATCAGGATGTCAGCCACCAACTGACTGACTGCACTGCTGGGTGACACACTTATAGGCATACTCAGCACCCAATTTCCTAGACACATCTGCCTTGTTCTTACACCACTTTGCATGAGATCAGCTTCCTGAGGAAAACTGACTTCAGACAACAAGTGCTCCCTTTTTTTAGGTGGCTGTAATTTAGGTTTAGGAATATAAAAGGTACATCTAAACATCAAATGATGTTAGATGACATTGAAATTGTTCTGCATGGTCAAAAAAAACAATGGAGCAGAAAGGATGAAGAGACTATGCCTTCTTCAAACCCAAAAATGAAGTGTATGTTTTGGAGTGTCTATTTCCTGCGCTAACTATTAAGGGAACTTGGATACTTAACCTTCAGATGAATAAAACTGAGTGATATTAACGTAGGAATTAGTAATAATGTTATACTTCCTATGCATTTTTGCTTTTCAGAGGCAGTGTGATTCACGCATAACAGTTCTCTGACATAAATTAGCAAAAATAAATAAGTAAATTAATAAATATATTCATTTTGATGAGGTACTACAGACCAGGGGAGGTGGAATATTAAAGCAGAAACATGGCTTTCATATGCCGCCAAATTTAATTTATAATGTTGTAGATATTATCACTAAAGTATTAAGCACTGTGGTGGTGAACTCTGAATTCAGTCTTTCCTAAACCTCACTGACACCATTTTACTATTTACTCCCATTTTATAAATGGTTGGTTATTTTCCACTCATCTGTCATTTTAACAAAACATTTTTAAATTCATATTTTATTACAAGAATGTGCGTATTTTACCACTGTGCACAACCCACAATACAAACAATCCTAAGACATCACGTGAAAGTTCAACATTATGACTATTATACTTCACAAATCTGTAGCTTGGTATATACAGAGACACTTAAAGTACTATGTTTTCAGTGATTTATTTTCAACTGTATTCTTCAAAGAGCAAACCTGTTCACACTTCCTGAGGAGAAAACTCGTATTATCCTGTTCCTCTGGAAAATATTTCAGGATATTCTTCACTTATCAATGAAGACAAGGTTTATTGGGGAACTTGATAGAGGAAAAAAAGGTAAAAATGGGCTAACGAGGCACTTTATCTTCAGCTGTAGGAAATTTAATCTTGGATTTTTTTTTCACATTGGGTAATCATAATTTCTTTAGCAGTAGCTTCTAGTAGATATTTTGGTTATTTTGAATAGAAGGATCAATTAAACGGTCATGGAAAATAATGGATGAAAAGAGAAAAACACAGAAATTATTTTTCTACTGGCTGGAGCATATTAGTGTCATGTTGCACTGTATTTTGCTTTTTAATAGAAGTCAGACTTGATTTCTTACTTGAGGTACAGAGTCAAAGATGCAAAAAGTCAAGTTGCTAAAAAAGAAATGTAATATTTATGTCTCAAAAGAAAAAGAAACTATAATTCCTAATTCTTGGAATGTTTCAATTTCCCAGAAGAATTATTACAATCTAGCCCTTATTCAAATAATCAGAATAATTAAAATCTCTGCTTGGGTAAGATTTGACAATATTGAAGTGTAAAACCTTGAGATTCAGTTGTTACTTACAGAAAAACAGACTGTAAGCATCTAAGTGTACTTTCATTTCTCCTAAAATAAATGACAAGTCCTACAGAAATGTGTTGGATATTGTTTCTTGTTGCTTCTCTGATACAATTCCATCCAGTTAGATCCTATTATTCTGTGCCCTTGAGAGGCTTAATGCATGTGATTATGTCCTGAGCAGGTGCAATTTCAAAAATATTAACCTAAATGTTGTTAATAGATTTTGTTGGAATGTATTTTCATCTTATTAATTTTTTATTATATTTTTATCATATCTTATCCTTTTATACAGATATTATTTCATCTATATATTATTGATTTTGTTACATAATATTAATAGATGAACTAAATATGAGATGCATATTTAGGTAAAATTCAAATGTACCCACAACCTGAAAAGATGTTAATCATTTGAGCAACGATACCTTGTATAACACAAATATGCAGTATACAAATAGCATTTCTTCATGTACCGTGTTGAAAGAAATTAGGCCTATAAGTGACTATGGTTTACTGAAAGTTGAGTTGCTTATACAGCTTTCTTAATTCATGTAAAGCTAAACTTGATCTTTTCAGCTTGTCTCTGTTTTCTCAATAGAAAAAAAAAAGCTTTCTAACAATTCTCTTCCTTTTTTTTCGCTTCATTTTAAATATGTATTTGTTCTGATACTATATTTCACACATTGTCTTTGACTTAAAGAATAGGATATGTGTTATGCTTGAGGTTATAAGGTTATTTATACAATTACAATGAGTTTTGGTGAACTGACTACACGCTTTCCCTGAGGCATACATCCTGAAACCATACATCTTCAAAATGGTATTCACTTCTAATTTTTTTTTTCCTCTGAATTAGCTAATGATCATGTTACATCAAATAGAGAGAGAAGCATGCATAACCTAACCTAGACATCTAGAAATTATTTCTCTGTGTCAGGATTATACAAAAAGTACTACAGGGATATAGATAAGATCTGAGCAAAGCAAAGCATACTGTGAGAAAAGTAGATATAAAATAGAAAAAAAAAAGGGAAGTATTTTCTCATGAAATGTACTACGTTTTTTAAATATAATTTGAAATCCATATAAAAAAGTAGACAGGTCAATATCCTTCAGAAAAGGAACTCTAGTAAAAAAAAAAAGACTTAGGGAAACCAAAAGTATATCTTTTTTTAATTTCCAAACTACTTTTTTTTTTTTTTTTTTTTACTGCAACCTTTATGTCAGTTTTTTTTCAACAGATCTTTTAACTCTGCCTGCTTAGCCTCCCACTCCCTCAATTCCCAAGGTCAAGTTTAATTCTCTGGCTGCCATCCTGCAATGTTCTTGTAAATCTTACTTTCTCTAGTAAGAGTAAGAAAAATCAACAAGATTCTTCCTCATAAATATTTGAGAGTATGATTATTTTATTTTTCCTGAAAGAATATTAATTTCAGAATATTTTTCCTCAAAAAAAAGCCAATTATCATATTTAAAAAAATATTTCAACACTCTTGAAATTCTCTTTGTGATAATTTCTCCTTGTACTTTCCAAATGTCATTGACAGCCTAAGACACTGTTCTCCTAAGGCTTATTGTCTCAGTCTTTATTACAGACCTCTGAATGGCTGACACCTTGGATTCCAGAAAAGGTACTCCCCAGCTAAGGATGTCAACTGCTTGTGGTTTTTTGGCAGCAATGGTAAATGCAAGCAAAGGATGGTACTAATTGTATTCCCTCAAGACTTAAGTCCTCTAGTTCAAGGTAATTTATTTTTATTTTTTAAGGCAAGAACAAAGATATAGGTTTTGAGTGTTTGTACTGTAAAGAAATATAAGGTAGTCAGATCTGAGATGGAGACAAAGAACTTCAGTCCAGGAAGAAAGAAACATCAAAACACCTTTAAGGAGGAGAAACCTTTAAGCTAACCCCCAAATATATTGATCCCAGTTCCCTTACTGACACATTTGTCCACAATTTCTATTTGGTGTCTGGAGTGGAGAACGAACAATTTATACCAACTGCTAATTAGTTCGCTCAGTTTATCTTTGGAAGGTGCTCAGACAGTTGCACTGGCAAAAAAAATAGGTAAGGACAGAATAAAACCCAAAACAACAAAAAAAACTATGAAGGAGAACATATGTAAACACACAGTCCTCGAATCAAAAGGGAAATAAAAACTATTCATTGGAAAACTGGGTTGGAGAGGAGGTCTGAAGGGAAGTAAAATACCTTTTCCTCAAAACATATTGTTTACACGGATGTTAAATGAAACAGAAAAGAGTAGGACACAGCAGGGCAGGGCAAGGCAGGGAAAAAGGTAGGAAAAGGGAGAAAGGTGGGGAAAAGAGAGGGAAATATGGGGAAAATGGGGGAAAAGGGCAGGAAAAGGAAACAAAGTTGGGGAAAGGAAAAAGAAAAATTGCGATAGAAAGTCAATTGGTTGAATGATACAAAAAAAATTATGAAAGGAAGAATGTATTAGTATTAAACAAAATCACAGCAAAAATCTAGGTGACAAGCAACAACTTTTGAAATTAATTATCTTTTTTTTGGTAGTATTTAATCACAAAATTGTGGTGTTAAGTGCTTGATGTTGATAATACTATGCATTATAGGGCAGAGAAAAAGGCATTTCAGTGTTTTTAGATGGAAAATACTATGAGATTAGGAACAAATAATTTTATTCAGAGATTTTTATCTAAAACACTAATTATTATATATTTTCTTTCATTGACAGAATGTATTGTTCTTACTAACATTAAAAAAGGCAGATGTAAACATCATAAGAAAATGTGCTCTTATTGGATATTACCCTAGCACATATACAGCTGATATTTTTTTCTGTAAACATGACTTAAAGAGAAGACTAAATATGAGTTAAGAGGTTGGAATGAAGTTTAAAGCTCATAGGTCATTATAAGAAAAGGAAAAAAAATAAGTTTATTCAAATCCTCAGTTTAAAAACACCATTGAAAGAGTTTTAGGGGCTAAGATGAATGAGCTTTACAGTAGTATAAAAAATGCCAAAGATCTATAAGAAGTCTATTAACTTAGCAGTGTAATTGTATGGCTGATGAGCGATGAACACAGCTTTCACTTTAGAAAAAGTGAAACTGTCTGTGAACAATGAAGTAAGGTTATTTATTGTGACCATTATTGATGAAAGCAATTGAATACAAAATATTTATATTTACTGTGAAATATTTATCTAGCCATCCTTAAGAAACTTTTTAATAAAGTGAGAAAGACAAAAAAGTTTTCCAAACGTTGTTAAAAGGACAGCATTTTCTTTAATGCTTACTTTAAGATTCTCTTAGATTAAGTTTAGCATAAATGAACAGATTAGTATATTAAATTAAAATATATTGAGACTAAAAGGCTTTGTACAGAAAAAGTAAAATGTTTCCATTTATTTAAAAGATAAATTCATGTCTTGTTAGATGAAGGCAAAACTAGATAAATATTTTAGATATTAACTTGAAAAAGAAAATATGTCAAAATCCTACTTTAAAGTTTGTTTAGGAATTTTCCGAAGATAAATTTTCCAAAAGATAATTAAATATGCTAAACAGTAATATCTTCTTCTTATAAAAAAAGCATAGTCATGGCACTGAGCTAATGAAAGGATGGTAAAAGCTAATTTTGAATGAAGCCATGCATGAAAGTAGGATGCTTATGTTCTCCATGAAGTGATGGAAAAGAACATTAAAACATCTCCTTGTGCTGAATAAGATATTTTGTATTTCTTTGTCCTCCAGTCCTTGATCTAACAGCACTCTACTTGCATAAACTAACAAAAAGGCAGGCAATTAGTACAATAGAAAACAAATTAAGCTTCTACTACAGCATCAAGAGGAAGCAACATTCCATTTTACATCTTCACATAGATTAATTATGTCATGATTAGATGAAGCTATAACACGGGGACTATATTTAAACTAATTTTTTTTTCTTTAAAAGATTTTAATGGAGGCATTAAAATGTTATTATCACTGAAGATATTAGCAGTATCTGCTAATAATCAACTTCCTTTCTATTTTAGAAGAAAGAACATGAAATGATCTCACAAAAATACAAAGAAAAATTCATATTTTACGTTCTTTCTTGATATGCATTTATTCACTCCCTTTTATCCATGATATCCTAAAACGGATAAATTAAGCTTTATGGAACAATTTACCTAACCTAACTTCACATGTCTTTACATTAAAGCAGTGTTCATTTTACTGAATGCTATAGGTTGGACTCATCACACCTTCTACAAGTGAGTTACAATATAAATATCTTAGATAGTGTTTACACTCCCACACTATGAAATGTAGATTTGTTTAGCCAGTGTGTCCTCTGCTTAGATGCTGACTTCAGAATGTAATGAATCAGTTCCTGACCAGACTGCCTGTATTGGCTGTATCTCCACGGATTCTAATGAGGACTCAGACAGACACCTTAGAAGTAGACATTTTCTGCCAGATGCCTAGGACTCACTCCAGATGAATGCATGCCAAAATATTATAAAGCTAGGCATTTAATCTATGATTGTGCAAGCTTCTTATAGACACTAGAGAGAGCTAAGTGTTCTGGTTTTGTTAGTGAGGGGGGGCCTAAGGTGGTAGCTTCTGTAGGAAACTGCTAGAAGTTGCTCCCCTTTGTTTAGTGGACTCGGCCGGGCCTAGGGCAGACCCACTGCTGGCCAAGGCCGAGCCGATTGGTAGCAGAATGTCCCGTGATAATGCCCTCTGCGATAACATATTTAAGTAGGGGAAAACAGAGAAAAAAAAAAAGGAGAGGAGATGTGAAGCAGCTGAGTGGGGGGAAGAGAGGGGAGCCGCGAGCCTTGTGGGCCTTGCAGGCCTCACCCTCTGGCCTCTCACTGGGCAGCAGACTGGGCCCAACTCGGCCCGGCCTGGCTGCAAGAAGTGGAGAGGAGATGAGCAGTTGAAGTGAATAAGATGTAAAAAGGATCCTGAGAGGCATCTGCCAGCCTGTTGTGACGAATGGCTGCAGATGCCAAGGTCAGTTCAGAAAGGAGGGGGAGGAGTAACGCGGCTCCTGGCCAAGATTCCTCTGCAACTCGGGGTGAAGACCATGGTGGAGCAGGTTGTCCCCCTGCAGCCCATGGAGGTCCACGGAGGGGCAGAGATCCACCTGGAGCCTGTGGAGGACCCCATGCCGGAGCAGGTGGAGGTCTGAAGGAGGCTGTGGCCCGTGGAGGGCCCGCTGGGACAGCTGTTCTAGAGGGACTGCACCCCGTGGAAGAGATGACCCACGCCGGAGCAGTTTCACGACGGACTGTGGCCCGTGGGAGGGACCCCACGCTGGAGCAGAGGAGGAATGCGAGGAGTTCTTCCCCCGACGATGACACAGCAGTGTAAAACAACACGTGATGAACTGACCGCGACCCCCTTTCCCTCCCCACCCCCACCCCGTGCCGCTTGGGAGGGGAGGTAGTAGAGATAATGTTAAGCCTGGGAAGAGGGAGGGGTGGGGAGAGGTTATCTTGTTCCCTGTCTCATTCTCCTGCTAGTTTTAGAAATAAATGAGTGTTTTTCCCCAAGTCGAGTCTGTTTTGTCTGTAACGGTAACTTTAAGGATTTTCTCCCCGTCCTTATCTCAAACCTCGAGTCGTTTTCCTTATATCATCTCCTCCTATTCTCTTGGAGGGTGGGGGGAGCAAGAGAGAGACTGCGTAGTCTGGTCGCCTATCGGGGCTGAACTACGACACTAAGATAATACCACTTTGAGGATATATGACAGAAGAGCCTAGATAATTAGCTCTGACTGGTCACTTCATCTTTTAGATAGCTGTACTTAGCATTAATTAAAACATTTAATTATATTCTTATATGGTTTTAAGATTATCTGTTTATATTATACACTTATAGGACTTGTTGTTATTCTGAGAAATGAAGTACACAGTGCCTTCGAAGTGGAGAATGACTTTAACAACAGAATTCTTACTGGAGATCTCAATAGTGAGAAGTACAGTGGAAGAAAGAAAGAAAGGAAGGAAGAAAGAAGGAAAAGATGGAAGAAAGAAGGAAAGAAAGAAAGAAAGAAAGAAAGAAAGAAAGAAAGAAAGAAAGAAAGAAAGAAACTACTATTTATTGGTCAATATTTTTTATATTGTTGGTTTCTTTCACAAGAAAATAGACTAGTTATTAACTGTGATAATTCTCATTTTTGTAGCTGTGGTATCTCCTTCTAAGAGCACACCAAGAAAGTACAGGTTGCTAACGCAATGGAATGTGTGCCCCTTAATTAACTTAATTAACATGGGGGGGGGGAAAAGTATATTCACTCCCTGTTTTGCTTCTATCTAATTATGGATTATTTTTCATACTTAGGGTTACATTTCTCAACAGTCAACACATAAAAACACTACTAACAAATCACCAGTAGGAATTAGTTTTTCATCCACCCAGAATCCATCCTTGCACGATACTCAAAGTTTTTTACCCCATCTTCTAGGTAGAAACGCAATCCACCTTTCAGGCAGGAAGAGAAGATCGAGGAATGGCCTCCAGACTTCTTAACAGGGTTATATTCACCTGTAGAAACTTCATAAAAATATAGCTTTAAAACATAAACTTGCAAAATACAAAGATAGATATTTTGTAGAAAAAGATATGCATTTTCTCTGGTGTCTAGGGGAAAAAATGCTATAATCTGTGTCATAAAATATGGACAGTATAGAAGCAAATTCTAAAGTGAGGACAAATTTAGGCAAATAGCTTTATCTTTCTGATAGCTTTTCTATCTCAAAGGAACCATCTCTATGTCAGATGAAGTCAAATGCAAAGTAATTTCCAAGACAGAAAACTGAGATGTGTGTGATTACAAAACAAATAGAGGAATAATCGGTACTTTCCACTGAATATGTTTTTGATTGAAGAGCAAAAGTCTGAAACTATTTTTATTTTACGTATGACAGTATTCTCAGAGCAACTGACAGTAGTCCATTTTTTAAAGGTGGTAATAATCACAAGACTTGCATAACCAGCACATATTCTAGTATATGTTTTGATTTGGGCTTCAAATGTGAAAAATGTAAATATTATAAAAATCATTTGAGGTGCAGAAATTCAATGATTATTGCAAATGAAACTTATGACATTCACAGAAGTTAATGTAGATATTTGATTATCTGTATTTATCTTGACCATTCAGGTCAAATGTTCATTTTGAAGAAACTGAGATGAAAATGTCTTTCCAAAGTTTTCAAGATTTCATGACAGACAGATACATATGAGAGATATAATAGTATGGACCGAAACACAATTTTCATTTTGGGTGATAATATAATGCTTAGTATTCTCCTAGGCCCAAAATCCTCTCGGATTTGATAGGATGCACAGATAGGGTCATGAATGCTAGTGACTTACAGTGATGCAAAGGATTCAGTATTAGCATGAGATGGCAAAATATTCTGGAGCTGTTCTTTATTGACCTCATTGTTTAACATGGATATCAAAAGTTGATACTTGGTACTCTGTATCACATATATATGCAAGATTTATTTACTTTAGTATTTTTGCTCATCACAGTGGTGTTTAACACTATTTCTTTGTTTTAGGCCTATTCCTTTGAATTTTACTGTACTGCTTACTCACCTCATCTGATGATCAAAAAGATAGCCATTTTGCCTTCACTTCTCGATCTACAGTTATAGGGGTTTATTTTATTCACCATATTCAACTGCACTGAATGTAAATTATCATCTACCTAGACCTATTACTGCAGTATACACAGTATACTATAGCAATTAATTGTAGAGTCAATTAACATTGACATCTAATAATACCTCTACATAGTAGTTGCATTTTCATTGTATCCTATGGGACACACACGTCCAGTTTGAAAAGCGTGCTGAGTAGCTCTGCTGAAGGAAAAGTAATTTATTGCCTTTATATATTTTCTTTATTTTTTCCTTTTTTTTTTTAAAAAAATATCAAAGTAAGAACATTTGGAAATGAATTCTTGCGTTCCAGTTTTAGGCTCATCCCATTGATAAGGTTTCAAAGAGTGCAATTTAGATGTTAACTTTCACAAAGCTGCAACTGTGAAGGCTAAAACTGACAGCAATCTACCTTTCACTTATTGCTGACCATAACTGATTTTGATTTGGGACCTTACAGCAACATTGGCCATAACTGACCCTATGAATTGTTCAGACCGCCTGGAATGTTCTTCTTTGACCTCTTAAAAATAATAATTTCCCTGTCCAAAATCTTTTACTCCTGAAGAACCAGCATTCAGTTACAACAGTGAAGTTAAACCATCTCTTGTACAAACTGAATCTGAAGTGTCTCCTGGTTTAGTTTTAAGTCATGTGGAAAGTGCATACTTGGGTATAGAAGATCTTGTCTTCTTGATCTGGTTTCTATTCTGGGTGCAAGAATGAATATGGAAACAGCTGTGTGCTTGGTTCCTGACATAATATGGAAGTAGGAAGATGGGGACAGAAACCAGGAATAGTTGTGGAACACGAGCACAAATAATATACATAAATTTGTTATGTATTTTACCTCTTTGTTTCTTTGTTTGAGAAATGTGTCTGTTCATGCAGGAGTTCTCTTTCATAATGTTAGCAATGGATAGGTAAAAAAAAAAATTCAGAAAGGGATTTTTCAGTTAAATTCTTGTTTGACAACAAATCTTCTTACACATAGAATCATAGAATCACAGAATCATAGAATCATAGAATAGTTGGATTGGAAGGGAACCTTAAAGGTCATCTAGTCCAACCCCTCTGCAGTAAGCAGGGACATCTCCAACCAGATCAGGTTGCTCAGAGCCCTATCCAAACTGGCCTTGAACGTCTCCAGGGATGGGGCACCTACCACCTCTCTGGGCAACCTGTTACAGTGTTCCAGCACCCTCATTGTAAAAAATGTCTTCTTTGTATCTAATCTAAATCTACCTCCTTCTAGTTTAAAACCATTACCTCTCATCCTTTCATAACAGGCCCTGACAAACTCCTAATCCACTAAGTGGCCTATCCATCAAATGCATGTCTCTCCAGTTTAGAGACAAGGATATTGTGTGGGATAGTCTCAAATGCTTTGTGCGAGTCCATGTAGATGACATCAGTTGCTTGTTCCTTATCCACCAGTGCTGTAACCCTGTCACAGAAGGCCATCAAATTTGTCAGGCACAATTTGCCCTTATTGAAGTCATGTTGGCTATCACCAGTCACCTCCTTATTTTCCACATGCCTGAGCATAATTTCAAAAAGGATCTGCTCCGTGATCTTGCCAGGCACAGAGGTGAGTGACTGGCTTGTAGTTTCCTGGGTTTTCCTTGTTTCTCTTTTTAAAAATGGGGGTTATGTTACCCCTTCTCCAGTCAGTGGGAACCTCACCTGACTGTCATGTCTTCTCCAATATGATGGATCAAAAACTTCATCTGCCAGTTCCCTCAGGACCTGTGGATCCATTTAATCAGGTCTCATGGACCTGTACACCTTCAGGTTCCTTAGATGGTCTTGAACTTGATTTTCTGCTACAGTGGGTGGTTCTTCATTCTCCCAGTCCCTGCTTCTGCCTTCTGTGGCTTGGGCAATGTGGCTATAATGAAGCCCTGTGTTGTAGTTCAGCCCCGATCAGGACCAGACTACGCAGTCTCTCTCTCACTCCCCCCACCCTCCGAGAGAATAGGGAGAAATAATATAGGAAAAAAGCTCGAGGTTTGAGATAAGGAAAGGGAGAAAATCCTTAAAGTTACCGTTACGGGCAAAACAGACTTGACTTGGGGAAAACTATTCATTTATTACTACAAACAGCAGGATAATGAGACAGAGAGGAAGATAACCTCCTCTACCCCTCCCTGTTCCCAAGCTTAACATTATCTCTACTACCTCCCCTCCCGAGCGGCACAGGGGGGAAGAGGGAATGGGGGTCGCGGTCAGTTCGTCACACGTTGTTTCATGCCACTGCTTCATGGTTGGGGGAAGAACTCCTCGCATTCCTCCCCTGCTCCATTGTGGGGTCCCACCCCTACGCCACAGTCCTTCGTGGAACTGCTCCGGCGTGGGTCATCTCTTCCACGGGGTGCAGTCTCTCCAGAACGGCTGTCCCAGTGGGCCCTCCATGGGCCACAGCCTCCTTCAGGCATCCACCTCCCCTGGTACGGGGTTCTTCACGGGCTTCCAAGTGGATCTCTGCTCCTCCGTGGACCTCCATGGGCTGCAGGGGGACAACCTGCTCCACCATGGTCGTCACCACAGGCTGCAGGGGAATCTTGGCCAGGAGCTGGATTACTCCTCCCGCGCCTTTCTGAACTGACCAACTGTCTTTGTCTCAATTCATGTTTTTTTCTTAGGGGAGTGAGAGAGGGTCTGTATGGTTTTTGCCCTCCTACTGAGGTTAAACCACAACACTTATCCTTTAGTGAAGAAAATTTGTAAGGACTGCAATGATGTTTTTCCCCATTTTGTTCATAATACAGAGACATTTTTTTTTTTAATTTCAGTAAGATCCAGCCTTAAAAACTGCAGAGGTATGAAACAAATTTCTAAACTGAATCTTGGGCTGCCTCTCATTATCCAGTAGTAATTACTGGAGGACCTCCCATGTGGAAGCAAGACTGTCACTGTCTCATAGGTCTCAATAACTTTATTTTCCAGATGCAGCATGAGTAACAGTCTGATTTTTTAGTTCGGACTCCCAGCAAGTACAAGAAGATTAGTTGTTTGGGCCGTTCCTTGCTTGAACTACTTTGTCTCCTACAGAATAAGCAACTTGAATGAATGGAAATGTCCATGGATCACATATGATCTGCTGGCTGCAGTTGGACTATGCTGACTTACATTACATTTTCTCTTAAAACATGCCTGAACAACCAAAGAACGGAGTGGTCTTATTAGGAACATTGTTTACAGTCAGCTTGACTGTATTGCTTTTGCCACTATAAATTCAAAAACTCTTTGTTTATCTCAGATTCCAAAATTGATGGTTACTGTGCTCTTCTTCCTTTAATAATAAAATTCTCTGTAGGTGATTTTAGTCTCACTTTATTGGAGTCTTTTTAAAGACTAAGTCATAGTGTTCTAGATATTATTTCCTTTGAATTTGAAAGCCTTTGACAGCCAGAAAAAATGAAAAAAAAAAAAAAAGCTCATTTGACACATTGATCTCTACCGAACTGCTCTGGAGAACTTCTGTAATTGTTAAGTATATACACCTGAATATTCAGAGTTCAGAGTGTAGCCAGCTAGCTGGCTAACACGTGTTTGTTCAGAAAGAAAATGAACAGCAGAAAGAGATGTTTGCAATCCTATGTTGGGATATAGTTTATACCTAAAAGAGTAAATAAGTAAGGATTCTCTTTTATTTATGCTATACAGGATTCATTGTGAAGGTATGACCGGAAAAGTTGTTGCATAAATGTTCAGCTAAGCTCTGAAAAGTGAGTTGTTACTTAAAAAAAAAAAAAAAAAAAAAGCACAAAGGTCCCTTGCATTTTATTTCTCTACTTCCAACTCTTGTTCTAACAGAGTTATTGTCTTGTTCTAAGTGTCCTTAATTTTTCCCCTCATTTCTACCATTTCCATTCTCTTACTTCCTATTCTCCCCCTGAGGCGGAGTGTGCTCAGGAATAAAACATTAGAAAGGGACATGAACACTCCAAATTAAATCTTCATCAGAATTCTTTTGGAATTTTGCAGTGAAACAGTGAGAATAAGTTTTAACAAAATAATTTGGCACTCAGAAAGAACTTCCAGAACACCGAAACACACACTTGCAGTAATGCCTGTCATCTACCATTTCCTTAGCAGCTGCCTTCACAAAGCACCTAAATTTTCTGGATCTCCCTGTTTAGATTTATAATCCCTGGGTTCTGAGATCTGCACCACTGTGAATACCTCAGTTTCAGCATCTCAATGCCAGTTTCTTATTTAAGCCTTACACGTCTTGGGAACAAAGTATCCCTTTGCTTGCTCCTGAAAGACCTGATCCATTACAGTGTTCCTAAAATGCATTCACATTATTAGTTTCCCTGCCAAACTGTAAGAACCACTTATTCTTTCAAATATGATTGCCAGGGGAAGAGATAACCATAATGCTATTTATTTCACTAGTCTTTAACAGAATAGCATTGCATGCATTCAAAAGATAAAATACATAGAATCATAGAATGGTTAGGGTTGGAAGGGGCCTTCAAAGGTCATCTAGTCCAACCCCCCTGCAAGAAGCAGGGACATCCCTGACTAGATCAGGTTGCTCAGAGCCTCATCCAGCCTGGCCTTGAACGATTCCAGGGATGGGGCCTCCACCACCTTTCTGGGCAACCTGTTCCAGTGTTCTATAACTCGCATCGTAAAAAAAATTTTTTCTAATTTCTAATCTAAATCTACCCCCCTCTATTTTAAAACCATTACCTCTCGTCCTATCGCAACAGGCCCTACTAAACAGCCTTTCCCCATCTTTCTTGTAGGCCCCCTGGAAGGTACTGGAAGACTGCTATCAGGTCTCCCCGGAGCCTCCTCTTCTCCAGGCTGAACAGCCCCAACTCTCTCAGCCTGTCCTCATAAGAGAGGTGCTCCAGCCCTTTTATCATCTTCGTGGCCCTCCTCTGGACCCTCTCCAACTGGTCCATGTCCTTCTTGTGTTGGGAGCTCCAGAACTGGACACAGTACTCCAGGTGGGATCTCAGCAGGGCAGAGTAGAGGGGGAGAATCACCTCCCTTGACCTGCTGGCCACGCTTCTCTTGATGCAGCCCAGGATGCGGTTGGCCTTCTGGGCCGCAAGGGCGCATTGCCTGCTCATGTTAAGCTTCTCATCCACCAGCACTCCCAAGTCAAACCACTTTGGAAAAAGGATGAAACCTCCAAACTCCCAAATGGCTGTGTCATTCCCAAATTACAACATATTTCTTCTCTTTCTCCATTGTATGTTGAGAAGGTGGACTGGAGAGTGTCTCCCCCAAAAAAAAAAAAAAAAAAAAAAAAATCAATCATCTGTGCTGATAAGTCACTCCAGGGTGACAGGAGACTTGGACTGGTATCTCCTGAATCAGAGACAGGCAGTGACTATGGGTTTCTTGCATCCTGTGTAACAGCTTTGGTGATAAAGGAGTTATGTAAAAGAGGCTGCAGCTCTTGAGAAATCACTTTTGTATTGGAAAAGAAAACAGTGAGCTTTGCCCCAGTATTGGGAAGAGTGTAGATGCTTACTGAGTAGCTAAAGCTGGACCTGCACCTAATTTACTGGTTGGTGTTGAATTCACACTGAGGGGTTTACCTAGTCAAGATATCTGAGGTCTGAGTGACCAAATGCTAAGCCCCTTGAGTTAGCATTTCAAGATCTTAAATCCTAGACGGATTTATTTTTCAGTCTCAATAAATCTAAATACTTAAATATAAAATCAGGATAATATCTTATTTTTCCATTCGTCTTCCATTTCCCCCTCTCTATTCAAATTAAGAAATTAAGTTAGTGCTCTTTCAACCAATTTATAATGCTTCTGGACAGTTTCTGTACTTTGGAGATTGATATCTGTTAACACTCTCCATAGTATAACAAAACTAATAATAAAATAGTTATTCCTTAAACAACTATCACATACTTTTGCCCCAAATTACTTCTGAACTCAGAAAAAAAGATGCAGTGTAAAAAAACTCAACACAGTATAAATACAAAGATCTCTGATGGCAAGACTTAATAATCTGTAAGGACTTGTAGACCACAATTAATAGAAGGAATGGAAGAAATTTTTTTTTTTTTTTAAATCACTCCTACTTTATTCTTTTGGGTTTTTTTTTGTAGGCCCCTACTTTTTCTCTCCTCTCTGTAGGGCTTGTTTCAGCAGACAACTTAAAAACACCGAACATGGGAATCAACCAAAATATAGTGAACTACATTTTTGGCAAGAAAAAAAAATATTTACATATTGTCATAGTTCAGCCCTGACGGGGACCAGACTACGCAGTCTCTCTCTCACTCCCCCGACTCTCTGAGAGAATAGGAGGAGATTTGACAAACAAAAGAAAACCAGAAGAAAGATAAAAACCAAACACGTGGGTTGAGATTGAACAAAAAGTAAATTTAACAGTAATGACAGAAGAAAACAAAACAGTGATGGAACACAAATACAGTATAATAGCTCACAACAGATCTCCACATCCAGTCTCTTCCAACTAGCAGGGAGACTCCCTTCAGCACCCTCCTCACTTATATACTGAGCATGATGTCAGATGGGATGGAATAGCCATTTGGCTAATTTGGGTAAATTAACCCCAGCTGTTAGCTAATTAGTTAACTATCCCAGCCATAGGGGCTACCAGCTTCAGTTCTCCACCCAGCTCAGGTAAATATTAACTCTATCCTAGCCAGAACCAGGACACATATCTTGATATAATATCACTCATACGCAAAATGAAAATTCACCTCCTATATTGCTATTGAGAAAAGTACAGGATAAATTGGACCTATTGAATCTGTATCCTAAGGAAAATGTACTATTACATACCTTAAGCTGCACAAACTTCCTGTCATTTGATTGAGTGAGATAGTTCCATTTTCATTTAAAAATGAAACTACAAACATTTTTCTAATCCTTTCCAGACTCCTGATCCACATACTCTAATACATTTTCCTGTCTTTTTAGTGGTCCATAGTGTATTTTGCCTAATGTATTCTTTCTAGAATTACAACCTGTAAAAATGTATGGTCCATATAATCTTGTCTTTCTGTTTTTCCTCTATAGTCTCACAGTATGAAGCAGATAGATAGGTAGAAATCCGAGTTAATCAGCTGGTTGAAGAGATCTGCAGTACTTCTAAAACACTGAAGTGATACCAAGAAGCCTAACTATACAGACATACTCAGCTCATCTTCCTCTCTCTTAAAATGCAGATACATATGTATGCCTTCATTTTCACTATTAGATAACTTTCATACTCTGGACATTAGGAAAGAGAAATACCACTTTCAGAATGCATATTAAGAAAAAAAAAACAACAGGACAAAATAAAATAAAATTTTCCTGATTATTAATTATCTTGAACTTCTTAATTTTATATCATTCACCTTTTCTAATTCCACCTTTCTGCTTTTCATAGGTATATAAAAAAGAATAGCAAATGAAGAGACTGAGCACAGGAACAGGTTGTCCAGAGAGGTTATGGAGTCATCACCCATAGAAATATTCGTGCTTGAGAAGGGAGGTTGGACCAGACAACCTCCAGAGGTCCCTTCAAACTCAACCATTCTGTGATTCTGTGTTAGATACTAATACTAATGGTTCTGTCCTTCTCATATGACAGAAAATAGTGCCCTTCCTGCATGCGGCACTGGTGTTTCCTTTCTTGGGGCAGGGGAGGTGTTCTTATTCTTAGTAAAATAAACTGGTTTTAGTACTCATCACAATTAACTTTGATCTAATTGTATAACTTTTACTCCAAGTAATTAGACAGTAAAAAAGAAAAAAGAACACTGTACATGTTTTAAACAGCATATGTCCCTTGGAAAGTGTTGTCCTTAATTACACAGAGCACGACAGACAGTACAGGTAGTGTAGTGAAATTGCTCTGTTTTGTCTAGGATCATTTTTCTTGCTGCAGACATTAAAAAAGAAGAAAAATTGTTTTTCCCAAAGTCTTCAATAGTTACATTTCACTTTCTTCAAAGCTAGGTTAGGGGCATTGTCCCTGTATCTGAGAACAGTAAAGGTGGATGACACACATTGTCTCTTCATATTTAGCTTTTTTAGGTACAGAGAAGTTCAGCATGTTCTTCATTTCCAATTCTGATTATTCCCAGAAGCTATTAATTTTTCTCTTTTGTTGGCTTCAGAGGCAGACACATTTCTGAGGCTGACAAAATTATTTCTGTCTGCCCTTATAGACATACTGGTATATACACATACTGAAGAACTATTAAGAAGGTTTTCTCTCTTCCATTTAAGTAATTTTTGTTGCTGTTTTTATAACGGATGCTGAAGGAATTCAGTTAAAAAAAATTTTTGAGACTTCTTGAATGTTTGAGGAGAACTGTACACTATAACAGAGGAAACCATAATCTAAGGAAAATGCTGGAAGATGCAGTTGCACACGTTTAAATTTGCAGGAATGAGAACATTTTAACAGTGAGAACGATCGATCACAGAATTAAAAGACACAGACTTAGTAGCATCATTTATTGGCAGGTTGATCCTGAATTAGAAACCAGAGCAGCAAAGTCACGTGAATTGTGCGAAGAGTCACCCACAATGATACAGTATGTGACGATTCACTGAGGTGAAGCTGCAGCCCTCTAAGTGTCCTCACCAAAGAACCTGGAGGGCAAATGGAAATGTTTCTGTGTTTCAATCAAAAGTAATGACCTTTCCAAAACATTCTTGAACCCCCTACTTCAAGTAGGAAAATGAGCTTGAGTAGTGAGTGTTGTGGAACTGGAAGAAAATGCCTTCACATGGAGTCCCAGAAGCATTGCACTGGCAGGCCCACATGTGTGACGAAGTACCATTTGCACTGTCTCAGATATATAATTTCAGCTACCTGTACTGTTCAATATAGCAGAAATTGGATGACATTAAAAGGCCAGCTAAGTTTCCAACATCTGTACCTGATGTTTGCCTCAAAGTAAAAAAAAAAAAAAAAGTACTCAGTTCTCTGTCAGAGAGTAGATGAAAGTAGGTGCTGAAAATCACTGTGTTATAAATCACCTGATTTCTACAGTGAATAGTTGTTTAATTTGTATTAACATTATTTCAACTATTACATTACAGAAACATGATCTTTCATCACATCCTCCAAGGACACTCAATACCTGTGCACTGTAGTCCCCTTTGGTCTTTATATTTAAATGAAGAACAATGGCTTTTACTGAATATCAGTGCTATTCATTAACAGCAAAGGGAATCCAAAGCAAGTAATTCTTAATGTTTTTTCAATAGAAAAAAATTTCTGATTTTTTTGAGGATTCCATAGTCTTCATGATGTTTTGGACTGTGAGGACAGTTAACAAAACTGTTGACTTGAATACAATAGATTGTTAGAATACGCAGTAAATCAATTGTAATCTCAAAATTTTACAAAACACTAGAATTTTATTCTTACTTTAAATTTATAAATATAAAAAATTATAAATATAAATATTTATAAATATAAAAAAATTGTTCCAGTCAAAAAATTAATTTCACCCTTACAAAGAAGGAATAGAACAGTATTTGTTCTTCCTGAAAGAAAAAATATCTCTAAACTGAACTTCAATGGTGATTTCAGAGCACTGAACTGGGGAAGATACAGTACAACTACACAGAACTGGACTACAAATTCTTTTTTTTCTGTTTTTTTTTCTTCCACTTTTGATGAAAATTATTTTATTGTTTCATGTGTGGCATGTTTTACCATATATGGTATCATATTTTGACAGATATATATCCCATTTTGAAACATGTATTACTTACAGTTGTTACAAATACTTTGGAGACTACCAATTCCAGACAACAATTGTACTGTCAATAAAAAGATAGCTCTTAAGGAAAAATATACATCGTTTTCCTATTTAGGGCACTCATGAATACATCTGCATACATCTTGTAAAGTCTTATCTTGTTCTTGTGCAAGCAATTGATATTGTTTGGATTTAGAGTCACTGTATAAACTCTCAACCTAGTTCATATTATTCACATTCATGAACTGTTATAAATGACCTGGAGGAAAAAAAATATATTTTTTTTTCCACTACATCAGTGAAGTAGAAGTACATGCTAACAGTAGGGGACTGGCACATCTTCCTTTATTGTGGTGGAAGCAGCAAAACCAAATCATCTGTAGAACATCTCAATCTCAAATTGCTCCTTGCAAAGCTGATATTTTTATTATTATTTCTAAGAAATAATTTTGAAGCTCTTGCTATTTGACAGCATAACTTGAATATGCATTGCTATATAAGATTCTTTATGTATAAAATTCCTATCAAATATTCTTGATGCTGCTAAGTGAAATCAAGATTTACATAATATTCATGAAGAAATCCACACTCTAAACTTCAATGCAAGCTGCAAAGCCAGTATTTGACAGAATTGTTCATAATTGCCTAAGAGAAAAATAAATTACATTTCTAACACTTAAAAGACCCTCAAAATGGTTAAAAACATGTTTTACATCTGTACTTTAAGAATAAATTGTAATTAATGTAATAGGTCCAAATGCTGAGTTATTGTGGTTCTTTGTGGGTTTTTCTTCCTTTTCTTCCATAGACACTTCCATTATGGAAGTGTCTACTTCTCATGACTGCCTACCCAACCTAAAGTGCAAGTTTTGTCATTGGACAGGTGAATATTACCATTTTTGTTTTAGCTTTCTGTCTTTAAAACAGAGATAATAGTATCATTTTTCACATAAAGTTATAGTTGTATTGCAAATAAAAAGAATCAGATTCAGATATCACTCTTGTAGTGTTGAATAATAGGATAATCATTGATCTGACTAAAGATCACTTCCATAAAGGTATTGAACATAGTGCTTTTCTCTTTAGTATTTTCCTAAAAAATCTGCTCATGTGATAAACAATATTTGTTCTTAACCTATTTTTGTGACATTAGATAGTTTCTATTTTGTTTTGTAATATACAGGGTCATTATCAACAATTATTTCTGCAGAGAAATGTAGAATAAGCAATGTTGCAAACAAATTAATGTTAAAATCCTTATATTCTAATGTATTTACTACAAGAGAAAGTTGATACCAAATTAAGACATAAAATAAAAAAGCATAATAATATTTCTGAAAAAGGAAAAAAAAATACGCATAACCCCCTCCCCCATATATACTTACATATATACATGTACATAGTCACAGATAACATAATTTTTATAGACATTGAGGTGCCAAACTTTTACCTGGCTTGAGTCACTACTGAAAGATTATTTCCTTCATTAAATGCTCCTTTTAATTACATAAAGCAAAACAAAGAAAAGCACCTTGTAGACTAATACTCACAATTTTGGTCATTATGATAAATTAAGTAATATTTTTGAATCAAATAAGATTTACAAATCAAATAATCTTTACTTTGTTTCCAATAGCATGTTTACTGTTTACAATAGACCTTGAATAGATTGATTTAATTAATTGTATGCTAGTATCTGCATATTTGAATTCAAATAAGCAATGTTCTGTATAATTTAGAAGTCAAATGATCAAAACAAACTGTCTAGCTTCTGTGACACATGTTATTTTTGACCCTTATTAATAAGCAATATATTGTGGGTGCTACGAAATCATATTTCCTCTTTGTTAGTAGCTGACCTACATCTTATCTTGAAAGACACACCTACTGTAAACTGAAGGAAATTAAAAATAGAATTGAAACATTAACTTTCTTTCTGACAGACATGTAATTTTTGTCAGAAAAACAGTACTTAGTCATTAATTTTCCCACTAATCAAACCAAAAAGGTATAATTTCTTCATTAATTATATGCCTAATGGAAAGATACCTGATGCAAAGGTATTACAATATCTTCAAGCCTCTACTGAATTTCCTGAACAGTTTCAGGTTCACTACTCAAAAAACAAAGGGTCATGAAAGATTACTAAATGGTGCTTAAACCATACATGTGAATAATTATATAGAAAGCAATTTAAATTGAAATGATTTGCTTGAAAAGTTTAAGTACTTGTTATAATTGCAGAAAATTTTACGTCATTTACTACGGCAAGCCATCTATAATGCAGTGGACTTTTAAAAAATATCTTTCCAAATATACTACTTGATACTTCTCTTTCCACATCCAATTTGTCTCACAGATTTAGAGGTCAAATGCAGGACCCTCATATGTCAGAATGAAATTTTTTAAAAGGTCCAAAAGCTAGATATCCTGTGTTGTGAATGTGGAAATTGTTTCTCATTCTCTAGTGAGCTACACAGAGCTCTCACTGAATAAAAATGGGAGCTCTTGAAGGGGAATAACTTCAGAAATAGGTCTCTAAGTAGGAGATGAGATGAACAGAAAATGAAATAAAATATTTTATATGCAGAGAATATAAGTAACTATGAAAATCGAGCTTTCAGTTCATTTGCATTTTGTAGTTTTTTAACACCATTTCATATGAGGGGAGAGGTAATTAAATCTGTAATATTTAGGTATCTATGCCCCAAAATACTGTTCTGAATATTACTTCACATGAATCACCTAAATCCGGGGCAGATTATATTGATTTTACATGTCCCTAATGCCTAACCTTTTATTTCCTGCCTAAGACTCCGAGACAGAAAGGTAGGCACTCCACAGCCAGACTCTCAGATCTTCCATTTGGATGGTCATTCTCATGGTCTAATGGTCTTTTAAACATGGATTCATTTTCATGATAAAGTGAGATACACAGATAGAACTGAACTTAACACCAAGGTGCTACCACTTTCTCTGTGTTTTGTAATCATAGGAGGACATATTCAAAACATGCCTTTCAGAGAAGGGCAGAGAAATCCTTGTGGCAGAAAGGCAGAAAACAAAAGGATGCCTAGCTGTTTTGATCAGTGATGAAGACAAGTTGATTTTCAATTCTTCTCTAATTGGTGGCAGAGATTCATAGCAGGAAGTAAACTGGGCTATACCTACCCAAAGGTATTGCTGTCTGATTAAGGTTCCTTCCAGGTTGAGAGAAGCTCAAGGCTGAATTCTCTGATCATAACTTAGGGTTTTACAAAAAAAAAAAAAAGACACTTTCTGTTCAGTCACATCTAAAAAGTTATCTTAAAGGTTTTGAAAGGAGGTAAAAATAAAAATAAAAGTCTAACCTCTGCAAACTAGGGATCTAGAGTAGGCAAAGATACCTCCTGTTAGCATTTCCTGGTTGCCTGGGAAGGCTCATGTCTGTGCTTCAGGTTAGCTCTATATGGATCCTCTGCTCAGTGTGATTATTCCTTCTGATCCCTCATCTAGGTTTCTATGGGTGCTTGTAAATAAAACCTGGATGTCTATACAGAGATTTCTAAATATTGATTTTGGTGCTAGTGTTACATACAAATCACAATCAAACTAAAAGCACAGGGTACCAGACAAAACACAAGTGTCAAAATACTGTAACAGACACAAGTAACAGAGATACAATTTGTCTTTAGTGATAATTAATTAATATTTATGCAAATAGCAGTACAGGAGAAAGGAAAGATCAATAATGCATTCTGAAGTAAGGCACCAGTGCAGCCAGTTGATTGTGTTGTTGACTTACCTACATGATCCAAAGAAAACTGTAATTCTATAAAAATGTTGGCAAATTTTACAGCATAAGGTTCCCATTTTTCCTTAAAAAAAAATAGTTTTATCCAAACTAAAGTTACTCAGATTCCTGTGACTGTGTCTGTGATAATAAATACATTTTTCTTAACAGAGGAAGAAAACCCACTTACTGCAGCTACATTAATGATAGTTATCAAATTTATTTGCTTAAATTTGTTCAGATCCTCTCAGGTTACATTACCAGACCTTGACTAAAAGTTTAGTTCTATCTGGAACTCCCTGGGACAATTATGACAATACTCTAAACAGAAAGAATGGTGGACTAGAGTAGCTAGCTGCTAGTGTCCCCAGCAATGTCTAGAAATGGAAGACATTTGTGTTAAAGAGCTTCCTGCCCCGGATTTGCAGCAGCCAGGAAACTATTGTATACCAAAATACAAACACATTACAAATCTATATGGAAAAGAAATACTAACTTTGTGCTACATCAGAAAATACAGGGACACACAGAAGATGTGAAGGAATGAGCTAAAAGACTGGATGTCCTTGTTCTGTTAAGTAGCCTTGTTCCACATTACTTCTAGTGTCCTCTTACTTTCTATTAAGTTTCTTCTTCTGCTTAACTTTAATCATTGAATGAAGCCAGAAAATAAATTTGTTTCTCAAATATTTAAAACTTTCAAAAACTTCAAATTTTCAACCCAAATTTAGCTTTTTTTCTTAGGATACTTTGTTGCCCTACTGGACAAAAAATAGTTCTCCACTCAGGAAAAAAAAAAAAAAAAAAAAAAAGGGTATTGAATGCTAATCCATAGTTATTCTTCAAATCATATGAAAAAAGGAATATTATTTTTTCAAGAAGTTTCAAGAATCTAATTCCATTATATTTATGACATCAGGGGTTTTTTTTTTCCAGCATATTTAATTTTCAATATTTTTTAACTATTGCTATGAAAAAAAAAAATCTAATTTCAGGAAAGTGTATGCATATTGGGCCCTTTAAACTTCATTATTTTTACCAACAATGACTTAAAGCATTTACACGAACTCTCTTTGGTCTTGAAATTGCAAAGGGAGCATGCATATGTAATTGTTCACAACTGAGTAATTCTCTTCTACTTGTATTTACATGTCAAAGGAACCTGTCTTAACATATTTCTTCTATATTAGAGAACTTCAGTAAGCGTCACTATCTGTGTTGTACGGGACAAACTACTTCAGCAATCCAGCATTGGAAATAGTTTGTGCTTGATTTAAAAAATCAGTGTATTAGTTTTTCACAAAAGGGTTGTTAACAGTTTATTGCTGTCTGAATTAGAACTGCCATGTACTTACACTTACCCTTTTTATTTGCCACTAAACCACCGATTCCAAATTGATTGGATGTTTGGGGCAAATGGAAAGCCATGTATTTCCCAAATGCAAATAAAAAAGTTAACAAACAGGCAGGAAAATTGTGTCTTTTCAGCTTGTAGCAATATTGCCTACCCTAAAACTAAAAAAAAAAAAATAAAATAAAATACCGGGTGGTAACAGCTGATCAGCATCTGAGTTGTCTTTCATCTATTGCAATTTATTTGAAAAATTATTGTTTGTGTATTGATTTTGTTTTGCTGCAGCCAAAACAGTGTTAATTCAAGAATTTTTACTTACTTTATTAACATTTAAGGCAAAACTCTGAGCATTGATCTAGGTATTGAGGAAAAAGAAAACATACATAATTAAACAAACATTTAGTGAAGCACATTTCCTCCCCCTGTCCCAGGCTCAATTAAACAAACATTTAGTGAAGCACATTTCCTCCCCCTGTCCCAGGCTCAATTAAACAAACATTTAGTGAAGCACATTTCCTCCCCCTGTCCCAGGCTCAACTAAAGTCAAACACCTCTCATACTTCCTTCTTAGTTTCAGTTCCACTTGTTTTCACTCAGCCAAGCCAGTTCCTTTGGCGAGGCAACGGGAGAGCAGGAGGTTCACGTCAGTGCATTGCAGATTCTTTCTGCCACTCCTCATTTTTTTTACATTTTCCTCTGCTGTTCTTGGCTTCTTTCCCATTTGTCCTCTGCCCCAGCATAGGTGGTGCACAAGTTGGGCTTCTCTCCACAGGGCTGGAGTTCCTGCCAGGAGCCTGCTCCAGCATGGTCCCTTCATAGGCTGCAGCTTCCTTCTGGATGTATCCACCTGCTCTGGTGTAGGGTCCTCCATGGGCTGCAGGGGCACAGCCTGCCTCACCATGGACTTATTCACAGGCTACAGGGGAATATCTACTATGGTGCCTGGAGCACCTCCTGCCCCTGCTTCTTCACCGACCTTGGTGCCTGCAATGCAATTTCCTTCACATATCCTCACTTCTCTCTTGCAGGTGGTGTTGTGCAGTATTTGTTATCCTTTCTTTAATATATTATCACAGAGGCCCTACAAATGTCACTGATGGGCTCAGCTTTGGCCAGTGGTGAATTTATCTTACTACCGTTTGAAACTGGCTCTATCTGACACGGGAGCAGCTTCTAGTTTCTTCTCACAGAAGCCACTCCTGCAGCCCCCTAGTACCAAAACCTTGCCAGCTAAACTCAATACACCAATTATACGAATGTCATGGTTTAACCCTAGCCAGCAACTAACTGCACACGCACAGCAGCTCACTCACTCCCTGCCTTCTGGATGAGGGAAGAGAATCTGAAGGGTAAAAGTCATAAAACTCGTGGGTTAAAATAAAACCAGTTTAATAATTGAAACAAAAATAATGAAAATGAAACTGAAAATAATAATAATAATAACAAATTTAGTGAAAATGAAAATAACAAAGAGAAATAAAAACTAAGAAAGACAAGTGGTGCAGATGAAAACAATTGCTCACCACCAAACAACCAATACCCAGCCAGCCCCTGAGCAGCAGCCTTCCCCACTAACTTCCCCCCTACTTTTATTGCTGAGTATAGTATATAGTAGTAGTAGTATATCCCTTTGGGTAATTGGGGTCAGCTGTCCTGGTTATGTCCCCTCCCAACTTCTTGTGAATGCCCAGCCTACTCTCTGGTGGGGTGGTGTGAGAAGCAGAAAGGGCCTTGATTCTGTTTAAGTACTGTTCTACTATCAGGAGTTTTTCAAGCACAAATACAAAACACAGCCCTTTACTAGCTTCTGTGAAGAAATCAACTCTGTCCCAGCCAAAAGGAGGACAACCAATCAAATAAGCAAAGGGAACATATTTTTAACTACATTATGGAGAATACAATGTGACTTTAGAGAGTTAGAGTAGGTATGAGCTATTGCTTTTCTAAGACCAATTCATGAAATTGCTGAGGTCTGAGACAGTGCACGTCATTCTGCATAGGCATTCTTAGCCAAGGATGTGGAAGGTACACCCACCCTAAGCTAAGAAGTTTCTAGAACCATTTGGCTGTTGTCACATGCATACCCAGAAAGCCCTAGAAAGTTCTGGTCAAGCCCACACCGTGGCTACTGGAATCTTCAGACAATGAGAATTAGTGTGACCATATACAACCACAAATCAGATTCAACTAAGGTATAAATGGATCCGTGGCCAGAAGGCAAGTTTGAGCTGTTCTTCCTTGGAGCAGTGAGTCTACAGTTTGCAATGCTGCCTAAGGAAACTTCTCAAGGTTGAGTGTCCTCCTGTTGTTAGGTGAGTGATTGTGCATGTTGGATCATTGACTGTAAAAGTTTAAGAATCGTTGAGCTTATTGTGTAGCATTAATTTCTGATTGACCTTTTGAACCTGTGAATTGTTAATAATATTGGAATCTTAAAGCAATTTCAGTTAAAGTAGAGCTAAGTTTGAAATCATTATCAGCTTGTTACAAATAAATCCTGTTAGAGTTTATCACCTAATCTAATTTAATTTTCTGTGAGTTTCCAGGACAGAGGGCATTTAACATTGATGATTTATATAGGTGCTTGTCCTGGTTGCTTCTATTCAATGTAGTTTTTTTGTATAGCTATTAGTAGAGTTAAAGGTGGGTTTGAGTAAAAAGTTGATAACAAATGCCAACAGGCTCCAGTGAGTATATTCCTGCAAGAACACCTCCTGAGAATGTTTCCAGACCTTTTCATTATTCACTGGATAAAAAGACTAAAGAATTTTTGTGTTTAAAATCAAGCAGTATCAAAGAGTAACTTACATTAAAAAGACATTTATTTTAGAGGCACAAGGTTTCCGTATCTGAAAGCTATTTTTTTTTGTACTAGCTATTTTGTACCAATGTAGGCAGATGGAGATCTCTGTAGAAAGACAGAGGAAAATTGATATCTGGAGAAAAAAATACTTTGATGTCATCCCTGATTACTAGCTGAGTAATATTCATACATGTTAGCATAGCATATTCATGCATCGGCAGTAGTAGCAGAATATCAACTTGTAGCAAACTTTAGGAGAAAATAAAGCATCCTACTGAGTAGCCATTGCTAGACTCAAAAAAAAAAAAAGAAGTGGGGATTTGGGAGATACAGAACTTTAGTGCATATATGCAACAGACCCTAGTCAAAAGAGATAATATTGAACTTCTAGAAAGTCTATTTTGCTTATGTCCAAGATATAAAAAACATATTGATCCCAAGAGGTAATTACTTCTTTGCTTTATAAAGCCAGTGAGTCTGAATCAGGCACAGACAGTGCATGTGTGAACGTCTGTGCATACATAAGAGGCATCTTCACACTGAACTTACTAACCAGCTCAAATAACAGAAAAATATAGCTATATTAGTGGTACATTTTTAAAGTTAATTAGCCTTTCTGAAAAGACATTATTTTAGTGTAGAACAGATGATAAGCAGAATGTGTCTTTGCTGATTTCATTATCTGAGTTGACAAAACATATGTGTAGGACACAATCTTACACAACACAGACATGTTCTAAGAGGCAAATTTCTATACCTAAATACCTACATAGTGTTGTGGGAAATAGCAACAAAAATTAAAGCGAACATCTAAACCATTTTCTTGGGTTGTATTTGGAGCACCTCTCCTATGAAGACAGACTGAGAGAGTTGGGGCTGTTCAGCCTGGAGAAGAGAAGGCTCTGGGGAGACCTTCCAATAAGCTCTTGTGGCCTTCCAATACCTAAAGGGGGCTTATAAGAAAGATGGAGAGAAACCCTTCAGCAGGGTCTGTTGTGACAGGATGAGGGGTAATGGTTTTAAAATAGGGGGAGGTAGGTTCAGACTTGATATAAGGAAAAAATTTTTTACACTGAGGGTGGTGAAGCACTGGAACAGGTTGCCCAGAGAGGAGGTCGATGCCCCATCCCTGGAAACATTCAAGGTCAGGTTGAACCGAGCTCTGAGCAACCTGATCTGGTTGCAGATGTCCCTGCTTCTTGCAGGGGTGTTGGACTAGATGACCTTTAAAGGTCCTTCCAACCCTAACTATTCTGTGATTCTGTGATTTGTTTTTTTCTTTAGTTCTAGTAACTCTCATTATGTTTTTAATACTATGCAGGAGTTAGAAAGCCATTGTCAGAGAATCAGCTTTGCCTACATGGAAGCTAATGACAGCTGCAAAATTGAACCGCATACTATTACAGCTGCTATTTAACAGATTTAGACTATACGTAATCAATCATTTGCACTGGTGTTACTCAGGGAGAAAAGACAAGATGGAAAACTAGGTAAAGAGAGTTTTCATTAGTCAAAGGTTTGGCTACATTTCCCTCTAGAATTGTTACTTTTCTAGGTGAAAGAATTATTCCTGTTTTCAAAATACTAATTTCTAGCACGTTAATATGATTTTTTTTTTTTTGGTGAAGGGAAATAAATGATTGTAGGAAGTAGCAAATGTGGCTAACGATGGAAGTATCCAGTACCAGAGAAAGAGCAATATAGTTCAAATTTAGAAATCCTGTGGTTAAGAATGCATTTAGTCCTCAGTAGAATATGAACCTCCTTCATCTACTTTTAGAATTTTAACTTAAAATCGAAGACATTTTCCACAGATAAACATTTTTTCAAATGCTCCACAAAAATCAATAATGAAAACAAACAATGCTAGTCCCCTCCTTTTCAGATGATTAAAGTAAGCTTCTATTATTACCACAGAAACAAAACGTTGATTTTCAAAGGAGCAGGTTTATTTGGCTGTTATTTCTCTAAAGCTATGACTAATGAAATAAAACTCACTCATTTTTGTGCACCTATAGCCCACTTTAAAAAGACAGGAGTAGGAAAAGGAGCTGCAGCAGAAACATGAGCAAGAACTGAGAAATTATTTCTACTTCAAAACTTTCTGAAAAAAAAAAAAATTAGCTGAGCAAGCTTTCCCGACCCCCTTCCCCGCTCTGCTTCCGAATATGTCTGTCCACTTAATATTTTAAAGACTTGCTATAAGTGATGGGTCACTGCTTTTACTAGGCATTCTGCCAACTCGAGGATACATGCTTTCAGTTTCCCTAATCAACTCTCCAGCCTCTTCAGTGGTTCATCACTAACTTAGCCATCTGTTACCACTGGCTGAAAAATCCCAAAGTGGCTAATTTTCCAGTCTGATCACTATTTGAAAAGAAAACAAAACTAACCAAACAAAAAAACACCCCTCTTTCTTTCTCCTATGGAAATGTACTTTAGTTGTGTCTTAGCTTTTGCCAGTATTGTAGGAGCTTTGCTCTGTTTTTTTTTTTTCTTGCAGTAAGTCAAATAACCTAATCACTCTTAGCTGAACATTGCAAAGATGATTTTATTTTTGAATTGCATATATTGGGCCACTTATTCAAAATATTCTTTTTTTTTTTTTTTTTTGTAGGATTTGTAGGTGAATATACAGGAGAAATGCAACCTGGTAATTTTTTTAAGCAACAAAAGTGTTTGCCACTTACCTAAAATATTATTGAATACTGACAATATTAATGAAAAAAAATCTATCGGAATTAATGAAGTTTTATGGAAGTCTTGGATCCAATATATACCACAGCCTTTTATTTTAAAGTAATTCTAAAATATGTGTTAAAAGTACTAGGGATTTGTAAGCATATTTGAATGGCAGTCAGCACTCAAGACTTTTATGCACAATTACATCCCACATATATTTTACTTAAAAGATTGAAACTATTTATATACAGAAGTATAGCATGTGTAAAAGCTTGCCATGCTTTTGGATTTTGGGGATTTTCACTGGCAGTGCCACTTAAGAGATAGATCTATTCTAGATCCTTTGTTTAGGCTACTAATTAGGGTCCTGATTTGTATCAGATGAGAGTATAGTTTTGTACAGTATGAATCATCCCACAGAAAAGGGATGAAACTCATCAGTTCTATTCAGAGACTAAGCATTAGGTAAACGGCAAAAACTTTCAATTTAACAACTTTCCACTGACCTGGACTGAATACAAATGAATAATTTAGGGGAAGAAAATTAGGACACCACATTTCAAACATCCATTGGAGTTCTGAAGAAGTCTTTGTCTCAGTTACATTCAGGCTCCTTCCTTCATATTTGCAAAAATATTTATCACCGTGGGAATTTTTCTGAGTATAATTGCCTGCTCTTCATAGCAAAACTTACATTTTTATGCCAGAGGACATAGACATACATAAACAAGTGTATGTGGTTTTCATCTATTTTTTTTTTCTTAGAATTCTGTTGCTGAAAATGTTTTAATTGTTCTTCTGGAGAAAAGAAGTTGTATGCATTGCAAGTTCTTATATGAATAAATGTTCATAAGGTTTGGAATGGCATGTGGTCTCTCTGTGCTTAGAAGAATAGAACTCACTTAAGACCCAAACTATATGCCCACGAAGGGAAATTAGTGACCATAGAATAGAAAAAAAAAAAGTAATAAAAGGAGAAGGGGAGCATTTTCTTTGGGCAGTTTTTAACTCCTTCTGAGCACAGAAAGGTCAGTTCTGAACAAGTTGCTTATGCCATTATGTCTAGTTTTGGTCTGATTGCATTTATGCATGTATATATTAGGGTGTAGTGCTGGCGAACTGTAACCAAGTATTTGCAATGCACGTAGAGATTTCTCTGTTTTCTTTGGTTGCCCTTAGGCTAACACATCTTACAGAAGGCTGTAATAAACCTGAATTTCACCTGTAATTGTCAAATTACTACTACATAGATTCCATCACTGGGAAGGAACATATGGATTCTATGAGAAAAGTATGGGTATTACTATAGAATCTTAAGCTTTTAAACCTTTGAAGATTTGCAAAAGGTGACAAGGAGAAAAAAAAAAGTGTGGTCACTTGGCCCTAACATAAGTATACAAACGAAATTTGATCCCAGCCGTTAATGTCAATGTTAAATGCAACATTTATGCTTAATTTACTTGACTTAGAAGTAACATAATGTATTTCGTATGTCCTTAGAAATAAAATTTGAGATAATTGTGCATTTTTTTAATTTGTGTGTTTGAAATAATTAATGCACATTTACATTAGAAAATTTATCTGTATTAAGAAAAATATATTCAAAGAGAACGCCAAGAATACAAGTTTAGATTAAGTCTATTTTTTTTTCCTGAAATGAGATGTAATAGTCAAGTCTGATCTGCTGCCAAGAGTGTCATAATGTTGCAGATATCTGTCTTCATGAGGTAAGTAGAAAATGAACCCTTCATTTAAAAAAAACCCACAACCTTTTATTTTTCTTCTTAAAACAGATTTTACTCTCAAATATAGGAAAATATTTAATTGGGTTTTTGTAAAGTATGGATAAAATCCTGATGTAATTGAAACCAGTGGCTGAATTTCCCTTTTCTGGTTTTGCTCTTAAGATGCAACTCTTTATTTAAATATTTTTTTTCAAAATTAGGTAATTTTTATTTTAGTTGTGTTTCAGAATAATTCCATTACTCTAGCAGAAAACAGCAATATTGCAGAAGTACCAAAGTAGTAGGTAAGATGAAATCATGTCATCAGTGGCAGTAGAATCACAGAACCATAGAATCATTTAGGTTGGAAAAAAACCCTTAAAATCATTGAGTCCAATCATTAACCAAATACTACCAAGTCCTCAACTAAACTGTGTCCCTAAGCACCACATCTGCATGTTTAAATACCTCCAGAGATGGTAACTCAACCATTTCTCTGGGCAGCCTGTTCCAATGCCTGACAGCCTTTTCAGTGAAGAAATTTTTCCTAATATTCAATTTAAACCTCTCCTGGCACAACTTGAGGCCATTTCCTCTCATCCTGTCAGTAGTCTTTAAACCACAGAAGACTTACATATATCTTAAAAGGGCAGCAGATACTTCTAAGATTCACAAAAATGTGCCTTAAAGGTTACGAAGGAAGCTTATGTACTTTGTTATACTTCAAGCTTAACAGAGGCTGGGTATCATTTGTTGGTATTTTTTAAAAGCTGTGTCTGTCATTCCCTTTCTGCTGCTGTGTAGGTGAATGAAGTATATTCTACCTTTTCTAATTATCTTGCAGTCAATAACAGGGTTTCCCTAGGCTAGGAAATCCAGAAATCAGTATTTGCTGATAGAAACACAGAATCACAGAATCAAAGAATGATTGAGGTTGGAAGGGACCTCTGGAGGTCATCTGGTCCAACTCCTGTGATCAAGCAGAGCCACCTACAGCAGTTGCCCAGGAACATGTCCAGATGTTTTTAAATATGTCTCCAAGAATGAAGACTCCACCACCTCCCTGGGCAAATTGTGCCACTGCTCAGTCACCCTTGCAGTAAAAAGTGTTTCCTCATGTTCAGATTGAATCTCCTGTGTTTCAGTTTGTGCCCATTGCCTCTGTTCCCGCCACTGAGTACTACCAAAAAGAGCTTGACTCTGTCCTCCTTGCATCCTCCCTGCTAGTATTTATATAAATTTATAAGACCCTTCTGAGCTTTCTCTTTTCTTCTCTAAGCTGAACAGTATTAGCTCTCTCAATCTTTCCTCATATGGGAAATGCTCCAGTCCCTTCATCCTATTTGTGGCCCTTCGCTGTACTCTCTCCAGTATGTCCATGCCTCTCTTGTAGTGGGGAGCCCAAAACTGGACACAGAATTTCAGGTGTGGCCTCAGCAGTGCTGAGCAGAATGAAAGGGTTACCCTCCTCCACCTGCTGACATAATTGACAGAGAGTAGAAGTAAGAATTTATTCAAACTGCAGAACAGAGACTTACTGGTTACATTGTCTGTAAGTGTGCAACAATTTTGATATTTCTGTAACTGGCAAATGGTAAAATTTGGAAACTTTATGTCTCATGAGATATTTTTGTCTGAGGAAAACACAGTTGAAAAGAAGGTAGCCCCAAAACAGCCTGGGTGATGCAGAAATTGCTAAATTTTACAGGAAGAACAGTCACATTAAACTTATTTTGGGAGATCATTTTCATGAACTATAAAAGGCAATAGTTTTTCTTTTCATTTTTCATGGGGAAAAAAATTTTAGCAACAGCTGTAGATAGATTTTAGTATTTTGAAATAGATCCATTCCTCAATAAGAGACAAAAATAATCATAAAATCTTTACCTGAAACATTTTTTTTTTTAATCACAAAATGTGGAAGAAAATGTAAATGTACTGAATCTGAATTTGGTTTAAAATTATTAATAGAACAATATAAAGTAGATATTATTTCCCCTACCAGTGAAAATTTGATCTGGTTAAAATAAAAATCTGTTGTCATAAAGCAACAATATTTTTTAAGAATACTATCAACCTAAATGTAGCACTACTTTAATTCTGCTAGTAAATTTTGAAAGAACAGCATCTATTTGTAATTTTTGATGCTGCAATTCTCAGAAAAAAAAAAAAAGAAATTAATATGACTACTAGTACCTGCTTCCTCTCTAAAGAATACAGACAAGTGAATATTGTGGTCCATCAGTTCTTACTAATGGATTTACAAAAGTTAAGGATAAAATGTTTAAAATATAAAGTCTTGGAAGCAGGAAGGGATGAAAGGAAAATATCTTAATAAATTAATTACTGTGTAATCATACTGAAAAAAATATTACAGGTATGTTCTGTACGCTTCTGTACTGCTCCTCCTGGGTAATGGAAATTGGCCTTAGCTCAGTGACTCATATGAATTGGGAAAAATTGTTTGCCTTACAAATGGTGGAGAAAAAAAAAATATCCAAAATGTATATTTGGTATTCAAAGTAATTTACCTGAATAACTGAGAATTGTAAGATTTTTGTCTTTATGTGAAAGTTGAAGATAATAACAGTAACAGTACCAGGCGCTAGATTCAATCTTGCGCAACTGCCATCACTACATAATGACTTTTTATATATTTTATCATCTTAAAATTCAGCACTTGAACAGTTTTCAATAGCTTAATTATTTGTTTCAATGTCTCTGTTTGCACTGGGACCACTTTGCATCATTTTAAATTAAAACGTTTCTTACCGATTCATCCTCCCTATGTGAAAAGCATTGACAGAGAATACGTATAACCAATGGGAATATGCAGACTACTTTAGTATTAAATATAACTTCAAGGTTCTTGTCACTTTAATATGTGCCAAAGTAGTAAATTTATTTTTTTCATAAGGTATTTCTTTAGTATGTTAGTTTTTCTTGTGTGGCACTGAAACTTGTTCATACTCACTGTGTCATACTTTCCTCTGCAGAATTATACCTGAGGTAAACAGAGATTATTTACTTTCCTTTTTGTTTCATTGCAAATATCAACCCACGCTCTCAGCATGAATATTTAAATTTATCCTGCTAGCATGGTAAATTAAAAGTAATTAAACATTGCACATAATTGACTGACAAGCTATCTCTAATAAACACTTTGAAGATGTGTTTGTTTTTATACTTACATATAAACAATCCTGACTGTTTAAAACAGTGAAAGTTTCAGTGGTGATCTTAATGGAGTCAGAACTTCTTTGATTTAGTGAAGCTCCGTCAATCAAAACTTGATTAAGAACTGTAAAAATTCAAACTTGTAACTTACAAGCACATATACATGCACCTAACAAGGCCTAGATATTTCACACAGATAATTTCAGTGCCTGTTTCTGGGTGTTTTGCTTTCTGAAGTAATCCAGAGTTTCTTGAGAGGTTTCAGTCCCAAAACAAGACTCAGTGTTTAAGATGTCAGAAAAGAATCTGCAAAAGTCATCAGATGATAGAGGAATCAATTTAAGGAAAAAGGAAATAAAAAGTTTTAGCTTCATTTTAAACATTCACTTTTTAAGAGATTCTTTTCCTGTCTATGTTGTGCATATGAAAGGGGCATGGTTTTCATGACAGAGGCATGAACCTTGCCTGCTTCTACTGTCAGATCACATAACGAAGGGAATGAGAGTGTAGCACTTCCATCAGAAAAAAAAAAAAATCTATATGCTCCTTCTATGTTGTTTACCACTGCAATTTCTTTCTATTTCCTTCCATATTAGTCAAGGAAGATTGGGGAAGCCACTGTGCTGTGTTTTCTTGGAATGTCTGAATGACTGGTGCCACAGTAGGTAAAAAAAAAAAATTAGCTTCTCTGTCAAATTTGTACATATTCAGGATTTAAGTGCCCTTTTCTGGGTGATTGTTTTCGCTCCATAGATTACAGCCATATATATATTTCTGGTTGTAGGCAACTCACTACATACAACACCTCAGCCATTTTCACTGCGTCTTGAGGTTTCATTCCTATGGCAGAAAAAAGAGTGCTTGAACATTCAGTTAATCTGTGGGTATTTCTAACCACATAATAATATGTTAAATTTAGATGGAAGAACTGAAAGCCATAGCTGATTTATTTAGTTTACTTTTTTTTTTAAAATTTTAACTGAATAACTGAATTTCTACTCATCGGGGCGGGGCGGGGGGGATGGAGAAAAAAAAAGTGAAAACGTATCTGTAGGTCTGCTTGTAAGGTTATAGTCTCTTTCCTGTACAGTCAGCTGACCAAAAGATCCCACTAAGTCTGAGTGAGAGTATTCAGCTGTGATATAAAATAGCTTGGTTTTTCACAATAAATATGTACAGTCAGCTCAAGATACAGGTAGAGTATCTATCTAAGATATACTGAGTAAACATATAACATATATGGATTCACCTACTTAAGTATTTTGTTTTCCCCACATAGTACACTTTGTAAGTTATCATCAAATTTCTCAAATGCAAGTAATAGCAAGTAATATATAATACCACTGTCAAATTTCTGTTCATTTTTTATTTGTAAAAATTATTTGGTTTTTTTCATACCTATTACCCTAAAAAAAATTACATTATTTTTTATTTCCAAAGTGTATTTAGAATCCTCAAAACTATTCTTTTTCATTACTGTTGTGGGGTTTTTTTCTCCACATTTATGTGTTGAATAGCCTTGTAAATTTGGACCTTATACAAACCCTTTCATTACTACTTTGATTTTAACACACATTGATCAAGGCAAAAAGTCACTGTAAGCTGAGAGCATTTTCATAGGCTCCAGGAGATGAAATTTTTATTCTGTCCAAAGCTGGCAGTTGTTTTCTGATGTTTACCATGCAGCACAATTTAATAGGTCCACCTTTCATTTTCATGCCCTATTTGGGCTCAGTAGGTAGATTGATAAAGATTTTGGACAGCTTGAACTCCCATTGTCAGTGACATTCATGCTTTTAGTATAAACAGAAGCCTTTAATGCAAATCTAGCATAAATCATTAATATCTTCCATCTTGCCACAAACATACATTGTACCATGGCTTATGCCCAAAAATAAATTTTTGTCTTTACGTTCAGTCACTGATTTCTTTCAAAGAAATGTGGAAAAGGATGTAACTTACTGTGGTTAAGCATACAAATGCGTATTCTTCTCTTTCTCTCTCTCCAGTTTCCATGGTAACCCATCAAAACTAACAGCGGCCCACAGAATGTTATGTTTGGATACAGAATAGTAATACAAAAGGTTCAATTTGTAGTTCAAAAAGAAAAGCAAATTACAGTGTGTTAAAATCATTCTTATAAGTATATGTTTAAAATGTAAAAGTTTAGGTAGAAAACTTTAATATTGTATAGATCATTTGTACAGACACAATCTTTGTATGAGCCCTATAGATTTACGTAGAATGTTTGGGACTTGAAAGGGAAATTTTTAGAGTATGGTGAAGAGTTTAAGAGCAGATAAATTGCTCTGTATCAAATTATGTGTTGAGGTCATCTCTATTTTCTGAGTGATTTAATTTGTTCTAAGTGTGAGAGTTTCTCTAGGAGTACTACAGTAGAGATTCTGGATAATCGTTGGACAGAGGATACTTTGCCAGACAAAAAAAAAAAAATTGAAATTAAATCAAACAAACAAAATATCACCAAATATATACATTTTTAGACTCTTAAACGTTTAATATTTTCATTGCAGTTTTGAGAAGTCAGTATTCTGCAAGGATTTATAGGCACTGTTTTTCTTGAAAGTAAGCTCAAGTGAAAACAGTTTATCTACTACAAGTTTTGTCAAGGCCAAGTTTATTCACTGTTCTATTTCCTGCTTGGAATATCAAACGGGAGAGATTACATCTTTCTTGTTTATCACCACCTGTTGTAAGCAAGAAGGTTTTTGGTGACTGAAAGAAAAGTGTTACTGACATAAGTATTTAAATTAATATTTTGTATCTTTAATTTTAACAGCTGTGTACGATATCATGAAGGTGATCAATATCTGACCCAGGTCATAGATTTAAGATGTGTAAAGACCAGCAAACAAGATGGACATTTTTTTTTCCCAATTAATAAACATCTATTTAACCCAAACTGCTATTGAGAACCATTAAGCCCATTTGATCATTGATCCCTAAGAATTAGCCTACTGTACTGTAATCTTTATAAACTGAAAATAAAAATATCTGTTAGTTTCAACTAGTATGTACAGAGCAGACAGTTCTACAGAAATTTAATTATCTGACTCATCTCAGTTCTTCTACTCAGTTTAGCATATTGGACAATTAAATATGAATACAGTCTTACAATCAGTATTGTAACATGGGAAAAGAAGAAATAAACTATTTATTCATAAAGTCTAATGCAGATTTAGCAAAATCCAGGTTTGCTTAATGTGGTTTTTGGAGATGTCTTCTGTGATCATGGATGAAACAGAATCCATTTTCTTCCAGGCAAGAAAATTAGATCTGGAATTTAGTTCTGACTTTCACAGATGAAGAATGTTAACTGTCCTGAAATATTTTTAAGGATGTCACTGGTGCTCCTTAACCATCTGACATAGGTTTTCACTTCATTAGTAAACATACTTCATGCCTGCCTCTTAAAAACAGGAAAAAAAACCCCAATAAATTCTAAAGTGAAACCCTTTGTCTAATTTATAGTGATTTTAGTCATTCACTAGAGGAAAGCTCCACCATTGAATGATGTCTGAACATATTCTACACTTCTAATTTATTGTTCTGGGAGACTGGCTATAATACTTACACAATAACCTGTATGCATTAATAGCATTTAGGTTTTTGTGAATTTATGGAGCTAATCACCAGTCCTAAATCTGACAGCCAATAATGAGACATTTTTACATAGTGTAGTTTGTTATTCACTAACCCAGAGGACAATTGTTTTTTTCTTCCCTTATAATCAATTCATTATTTGATATGTTTAACTTTTGGATATTGCAAAATTATTAGTGAGAATATGACTACTGCATAACAAATCCACAAGTGATAGGCTTGACAAATAAATAAATGAATACTGCAGTGACACAACTTTCAATATTAGACTCTAATAAGAGTGTGAAAATAGGAGTGAAAAATAGACACACCACAAATATGCTTTGCAGGTGCTTGTCATTTTCATCTTAGGAAACTAAAAATAATATATTAGTAGCCCAGGGAAGAAATCATTATAATAGTCAAATAAAGGGAGATTATTTCAAGGACGATAATAAAAAGGTAAAATAAGAATTGTCACACCACTGAACAGGATAAGTAATGGAAATAAACATGTACCAAAAACTATCAGCAATGAGCACTATTATACTGGATATTGGAGAAGGGAGTACATATCTCATTTGGAATACCTGAGGGATCAACATCACCTCCTCACTAGGCTAGGTAAGACTAGGTGGAAATACCTTCCACTCTCTCTCATACAAAACATACCTCACAGGACAAGGAAAAAAAAAGACAAATAGAAGGATTTCACCCTCAAGTTTAGAGAGTTTGCAAAAGATGAGGGAAGGTCTTGATTCCCATATCTCTCTGTAGACTATTCCTATTTTTTTTTTTTTGTGGCTCTTCCAGTCTAGATAAAGACATAGAAAGCCACAAGAAAATCCATTATTCTCTCAAGTGAAGAAATAGGTTATAGAGTCATATTTCATATCTGTTTTCTGCTTGACTTACTGTTGTGGGTTAACCTCAGCTGCCAATCGAGTACCATGCAGCCACTCGCTCACCCTCCTCCTCCCCAGGAGAATGGGGGAGAGAATGAGGAAGAAAGGAAAAGCCGTGGGGTGAGATAAAGACAGTTTACTAGGACAGTAAAGGAAGATATAATTATATATATATTAAAATACTGATAATAAAATACAGGGATAATTAAATATAAAAAAATGAACAATGCACAATTTTTCACAACTTAATGACCTGACAACCAATAGAGCCTGTCCTGAGCAGCAGTCATGGAATGGAACCAAGAACAATCTCAAAGTGGTCCTGAGCAGTGAGAGAAAGAGCAAGAGCTGCCCACTGGCCAACTCCCCTTAAATACTGAGCGTGATGTCTATGGTATGGAATACTTCCTTTGACCAGTTTTGGTCAACTGTACTGGCTATATCTCTCCTAGCTTCTTGCATCTCCACATTACCAAAATCCAGGAAGCTGGAAAAGTCCTTCGTCTCCCAGCAACAACTAATAACATTAGTGTATTAACATTCTTCACGTGCCAAATCTCATACTAAATCCAAAACACAGCAGCTACTGGGAAGAAAGTTAGCTCCATCCCAGCTGAAACCAGGACACTCACGTACTGGGTATGTAGTGCTTTTCAAGTCCTGTTTTATCTAAATAAACTGCTTTTCTTCACAGCTTTTCTGCAACTTTCTAATTTCTAACCATATGCCAAAAGCACACTCCCTTTCAAGAGGGAGAACAAATAAAAAAAAAAAAGGAAAACAAGCATTCTTGACTGAAAAAAGGAACACTGTTGTCTTTCTTTTCTCTTTCTTCCAGCCCCTCAAAATAAGTGCTTTCAAGGGTTCCTCAATAAAAGATTAGAAAAGTGAGGGCAAAACTCCTAAGAAGTGCAAACCAGAAGATTTTTCAGGAGATCATTGCCTCATGCTTGTTTGTAGAGAAACTCTGCATGTATTATATTGTCATTTCTTAGGCAACTCATTATTTTATACATTTGAATGGTTTGCATAATTGAGTGGAGATATTATCTTGTGCTATATATATTTAATAGGGTTATTTATATGTTTTATTTGTGACTGTGTAAATATATATAATGTTTTCAGTTTGGAATTTATTATCAATTCAATTTTTTTTTCAGTTATAGTGTAAGATCATAGAATGAAAATGTTTAAAAGCCATACTAGCAGCATGTCTTTTGTTTTTGTAATTTAAGAAGACTGTGTTGACTGGGAACTTAGTGTCCACTCATTGCAATGGTATAGCCTCCACTCACAGAGGGAAACTAATTGAACATTCCTTCATCATACTATTGTACCTACTGACCATATCTAGAGCAATTAACTTGGTAATTTGCAATATGACTAGACCTGCTGCACAGATATCTAAGTATATTTCTGTCTGCTCTTGAGTTGCCTCTAGAAAAAGGGTGGTTGAGGACTCTTTTGCTCTAAGAACAATTTCATTATCTTTTACGTATAGAATTTGTTTCCCAAAGTACCCTCAGAAACTGGTTGTGGGTTAGATTCATTTTTATAAGAGCAGTGTAACAGTAGCAGCCCACATTTTTTCCAGAGTGTCCTTTTCCTCTCATTCATTATGTGACCAGGTATATACCTGCAGACAGGGAAAGGGATCTGGACTGATTAGAGAAGGCAAAAAAAAAAAAAAAAGATAGCTTGCAGTCAGATCCTGAGGAGCCAAATAACTGCACATCATAAGCTGGCTGCATTGTCCTGGTGGGGCGCCTAAATAAGAATCAGCTGTAGTTAAAAGTGCTTTTTATAAGTACGACTTTTTTTTTTTCTTCTTTTTTTCAACATATAGGTAACTCTGATACACTCCAGGTTCTTTCCTTTACTAAGAACCAGCAATACCTAATTATGTAAATCTTAATAACATTATCTTATTTTTAAGGAGAAGACATGAAGAACAGAGAAAAAAATATTGACAACCTGTAGGTCTCATGTGGTAAACAGATATAGAGGGATTTGGGGGAGGGGGTGTTTGGGCTTTTTTTTTTTGTTTGGGATTTTTTGTTTATTTGAGAGGAATATTTGTGGCTGGGTTGGTTGTTTTTTTGTGTGTGTCTGCATGTTAACTTTTAAGACCTATTCTATAATTTGGTTTTGCATGTTTAGGCTCTTAAACAGCAACATGCTATCCCATCACTCTTTCCTTGCAACTAAATGGAGCTGTGTTTTCTAAAATGAAAAATATGCTATTTAATTTTATTTTTATATGCGTGTGTGTATGTAAAAATAGTTATAACGTTTCTATTCTTTACATCTGTTACAACTGATACTTAAAAGGAAGAAAGCTCTTTGTTTATTAAAGGTTTCTGCAGCTTATCCCTCACCTGAAATCATAATACTTTTTCTTTTTTTTTTTTTTTTTGACCTGATTATAATTTCTATGGCAACCAGTTGTAATATCAAAATGGACCATTTCACCTTCAAGTAGGGAATAAGCAGCAGGGTGTGATTAGTTCTTAAAGTGCAAGGCTGTTCTGAAAACTCTCTACAAAAATAGCATTGTCACATTCAATAGGTTTCCCTCCCCCTCATAATTTCTCAATCAAATTCATTCAGTTTACAATTGAAATGCTTTTCTGACTGCCAGCCCTTTAAATTAGGACTGGGATTTGGAAGCTTATTTGTCTTGCATCTGACTCATGGATCACCAATAATAAAGATTTTTGCAGGTTAAATATTGCTTCAGATTCACTTGTGCAACTCCTTTACTTTCAGTCAGGTTGCATAAATGTAACTGAAGGCAAAAAAAAACCCCAAAAACCTTGTAACTAAAGAATAGTCCTGCAACCAGAACTTTTAGTTAACAACTGTATTGATTACGTTCAGTTTAGAAAATTATGCACTGCAGTCTCCCAGATCTGCATTGTTTCTGTCTGCTTAAAATTAATTTCTCTTATAAGACCTTCCTGTTGACACATTTGATTATACACAAATCAAGCAACATTATACACACCAAGGAACAGATTGTTTTCACAGAGTCAATTTTGAGACTGACGATGAACCTTTGTTTATGAGACATGCCTTTTTTTTTTTTAAAACCCTTTCGTCTTTTCCTGCTTGGTTTTTATTTTCTCCTTTTTAAATAAAAGATTCCCGTTGTCACCTCTGTACTGCCTGCCCAGCTTCATCCTGCTAGAATGAGGTTGCTAGAAACATGCGTGATCTCTTAGTTTTCTTGCAGTTCTGCAGGAAGTAAAAGATGTCAGGGGCCTGAGGGCAATAAGCGGCATTGCTTCCCCTGCCCAGCTTTTCCCAGGGCTCCTGCAAGCTACCCTCAGCCCACGACCCCACTTCAGCCCCCTGGGTCCACCTGTCCCTGCCCCAGCGAGGCAGGTCTCCAGCCCCCCACAGGCCTGGCCTGTCCAGCCATGAGTCCCACCCACATCCTCACGCAGCATTGGCCAGATCCTAGGGAGGTGCCTGATGCCCAGGGGTGGTGCTGCCAAGGAGATTCACGTAAATCAGGTTTAGGTGCCTGTTTCCTCCAAGCTGCCTGCTGAGACCACATTCTTGCCATTTCAATTACTGCTTACACAAAACATCATACATAGGCTCTCACTGTTTCCAACAGGAGTTACTTCCAAACCACAGGAAGTGGGTTTTATTGTTACTTACAATTAAATAATCCAAATTATTTGAAGTTATTTATGTCATTTGTATTCCAAAGTGCCTTTAACTCTTCTCTGTAAAAATCTTTAAATGCCTAGATGTATTGTCATGAAAAGCTTTGTCAGAAAAACTTCTCTTAAGGGGGAAATACCCTCTCAATTGTAAACTCTTCAGATCTTTTCTCATGTTTAAGAAATGTAATGTGATGAATGATTAATTCATCATGAAATTAGTGTCAGGGCACCATCAGCCCTGACTGTCCTGCCTATATCCTCCCACAGCTCCCTCCACACTCTTCATGGCCCAGCACCGCATCTCAACTCCCACGGCTGTCTGCCAGCCACTGCCCCAGTGATGCCACAACAGCTCCCCACAGACCTACACTGCCCTGCCCAGGCATAAGTCCTGCTAAGCTGGGCCCACCCAAGGGCCCACGTCCCAGCCTGGCATTGCCCATCCCCAGGGAGGTGCCTGACACGCAGGGCTGTGGGACTGGGTCTCTCCCTGCCCTGCATCCTGGCTGTGGGTCCTGCAGGCCCAGGAGCCTCATGCAGCTCCCAACTCCAGAGAAATTTATCCCTTCCCTCATATAGATGATTGCTGATCCTATCCAGGACTTACGTTTTCATTTTCTTATACTTATTTAGTCATAATCAAATTCTGGATTAGTGTATGCTTTACATGCCAATAAGGAGTTATTTCCCTTGGTACCAGGGGATCATACTATGATTTTATTTTTTTTTTGAGGAACCCATACTACACTCATCTGAGCTGTAGACCCTCATGGTAATAATGTTGCAATACTACCACAAGTCTTGGTATGAAATACCAGCACACTTTGGTGCTTGCCATTCTTATTTTGCCTGGTCATTGTCATTGTCCTCTTCATACTACTGTGTCTGATCAGAATAGAGAGGAATATATGCTGCCAGTGGAAGACAACTGACTCCTTCAGTGATACAGGTGTTTGCAGGATGGTCCCTCCAGCACTGGCAGCAGAGTTGTGGCTTAATTGCTCTGTCTGCTAATCATGGTAGGATCATATCAATAAAATCTCAGAAATTTTCATCCACTATTATGTTGTTTAATCACCTAACACTAAAGTACTCCATGGCTTAGACAAATGACGCTCTGCCACTAGCTTGATAATTTGGTACACTTTATCCACTCCTAAGTGGTGAATGTTCTCCAGGGCCTTCCCAGCTTGAGACAAAGAGTAAGACAAAGAAATGATGCTAGTAACAAAGTCCTTTTGATATGTCAGACTACTTTTTCATGATCAGAGTTGAATTTTTAAAAAAGGGTTTTATTAAATTGTTCTTTCAATGCCATATCCATTTGTTCTCGTAAACTAAACACCAGAGAAGAACTGGCAGTCTTAAAATTACAGAGACCCATCATTTGTGTTAAATGATTTTTGTAATAACCAGTATAGGAAATAGAAAAGTCCTATATCTTTTAAAGTGTGATGAAGGACGTCATAAGCTCCTGGATAAGCCAAATGAATGCTAAATTGTCAAGTTTCATTTTTTTTTCCTTTTTCTTCTTGTGTCAAATACTCTGAGAAGGTTATGTCTCTCACCATGCAGCAGTGGATGTTCTCTTCCTACCCATTGCAAGACATTGCAGGATATTTGTCTGGCCAGTCAGTTGGATCCATAAGCCTAAATTAATGAGCTAAACAGGACTGTTGTATGCTCATCTAGCATGTTTAAGTGTGGGTATGCTCCTCACCATGTCTTTGACCTATGCCAAGTAACAGTCTCTTAGATAATGGTCAAGTATGGTGACAGATACAGAGACTCAAGAACTTACCTTCATGGACAGTACAGATGAAGCTATTTATGAGGGGAAGAAAGTTCGTCAAACTGGTTCCAGTTTGACGTAACTCAGGGTGAGACAGTAGATTTTCGTGTGCTTTATTTACTTGTACAAACACAACTGTAGGCAAAGAAGCAATGAATTGTAATCATTGATGCGTACTGCAGCATTCAGAAAGACACTTTATTTGTCAAACCAAAATATCATGTTTTCGTTTCAAAAAATGCTAAACATTTTCATAAAGGTCTTTTATTTCTGATTAGTGTTCATTTTCATCAAAAGAATCTCCTTTTAATTTCTGAATTTGTGGATCTGATCTTGGAAATGTGCAGAGTTCCAAAACCTAATTTTAGTTTGTGTGTACCTACAAACTTTTTACTCTTGCAGAGCCTTATGTTTTCAAGAGAAAGCAGTGGATGAGTGCAAAAGAGAGATGAAGATTAAGAATAGGTGGAAATTCTCTGAAGTTGAAAAGAGTTTTATGAGTTCCTGTCTTCCCTTTTGTCTTTCTCTTGAAGCCAGATACCAAGGGAAGACAATGATGTAAACACTTGTATTTCTTTTGTTTGTCTGTTATTTCTTAAACATTTAGGTTTAGAGTCAAATGAAGATCCTCTTCCAAACACTAATATGCAAAATAAGAAAAGATACATGAACAATGTCTCATTGATATAACAAAATCTCTATCATATTTGCCAAAATCAATGCAGATTTATATTTTTTCTTTTACTTCTCAGCAATGTGTTCCTTATTCAAAAATACCTACCTACAAATTCTCTGAAAAAATTAATATTGTTGTCTCTAAGTTAATTTTACATTTTTCATCTTTTTCTGGATTTAAATAAAAAGATATTTTGAATAACTACTTTCCCCTTACTATTATCACTGCAGTTAGTCTTTTTTGTGGGCTATAAAAAACATTGAGAGGAATGTAGAAGTTTATTTTGAAATTTACATCTTTGATGCATATTTCAAAGGAACAGATTTTGCCATTTTTACTTTCATGGACTATCATATTTCTCAATAATTCACTAATTTAAATGGATCAGAAACAGAAAGTTTTAAAACTATATTAAGATACTGTTAAAGCTTAGTAACAGAATACCTGAAAAAATTAATTATTTTGTTGCTATATAGAAATTTGTACGTACATCACACTCGTGAAGTCTTATTATATAGTGATTAAACCAAATATTTTGGTTGTTTGAAAACACTTGGTTCTGTTAAGGTGCTAGTCAGGAAGTTGGTCCTTTGTTCAACTATTATATTTCTCACAACTTTCTTAAATGAGTTTAGTTCAGTCACTTAATCTCAACTCCCTGTTTGGAAAAGAGTGATGATAATCCTATATCTAGCAGAAGTAAGAAATAAAATAATTCATCTGTGTTTGACATGGTTCCTTCAGTTGTGTTTGTATAGCTATGGTGGGTTGATCTGGGCTGGATGTCAGGTGCTCACCAAGCTGGTCTATCAGTTCTTTTATACAGTGACTCTTTACAAGTAACAATATCACGCCAACATTGAGAGTAATAAATATAAGAATCTGGCCCATAGCCAGTAGCAATTTGTCCTTTACCTCAATGGGCTTCGGATCATGTTACACAGCAATAACATAATCTGTCATGTTTATTTCTTCACACTGAAGAATGTGGGTTTTATGCATGTGTGTGTCTAAATGTTTTGAGACATTTCATAAAAGTTAAATCATTGTTATGACAACTACTCTAAAACACAAAACAGAGAGTAGGTCTAGTCATTAATATCCCTGTTAGCTTATTGGGTTTAATACTACTTTATCTGATATTTTTCTTGCCTGTTGTTTTCAAATATAAACTCAAACCACAGGAATTTTGTTAAAATATTTAATTTTATTGAAAAAACCAATTTCTCTTAAATCAAATGAAACAAAAAAATATAACTTCACAAAAAAATTCAAACAGTCCCACTTGCAAAGTAGTTACATATAGTTGTCTTTTGGCAGATCTTTTTTCTTCCACGATTTTCTTTCAATATTTTACTGTATTTTTTTTAATTTTATATATATATATATAATTATGACTTTATAATATTTCACAGTTACCGCTTTGGATAGAAGTTTGTTTGTGTTTGCACACTTCTAATACAAACATTCTTATCCATTCCACTCTGGAAACAATTAGTAATAATATGAGTGAATACATCATAAAGCAGAAAAAACACTGCAGTTTAGAGTAGAAAGTATCTGGCTATGTAAGTGTACTTATCACATAGTTGGGGGAATTCTTGGAACTTGACCCATATGCAGACTAAGAACTTCATGCATAGTATCTTAATACTATGAAGGAAGTAGAGTTTGGACACTGTGAACATAAATAAGGAGCTTATCCTAACAGAGTATTAATTTTCAATAGTTCAGTTACCACTAGCATCACCTCTAGCATCACTGTTTTGCAGTAAGTAAATTACTAAATGTACAAATATAATACAATCCTGTAAGTGATTTGGCTACAATTCTCAAAGGTAGTCAACATTGAACTAACTTTCAGGAGGAGCAGGTCACCACGCTTTAGCAGAGCTCTTTCTGTGAGAGAAGCCCTGTTGACTGCTCTTATGAGTTTGTTGTGTATCTGCAGGATTTTCAAGTAAGGGAGCAAGTTGTACAGAGGAGTGATTTGTTAAACTTAACAGCCTATGAGCTATGCCAATTTGTGGTTTAGAAAGACAACTTTAGAGTTTCAAAAAAAACTTTGAAACCTCCTCTTTCTCCCGTGGCCTGCAGGTTTATTTAACTGTATAATTTATAAACCTTTGTTTCAAAGGTAAAATTAGACACATACGTCTTTTTGTTTAGAAGTAGTCAAACACTGTTGTGTTAAGACATTTATTAACCTTGTAAAAGTTATTGTATCAATCTAATTAACTAAACTTATTTGCAAACAAAGCCTTTGTGCTATCAACAATAACTAATGGTGTATAGCTCTCTTAGATATATTCAAGATAGAGCCACATAAATCTTAAGATAAAGTTAATAAACAGGGCTGTCACTATAAATGCAATAATGAAAGGCTTTGCTGTGAATACATAAGAACCAAACTGTGCAGAATGTTATTGTGACAGGAAGGGTTTCCTTTCCCTCCATTCTCTCATTTCTCCATGCTAAACACACATAAACTGCAATGAATCTCTTCACTTATATGAGAGACAGTCACAGTAGCTTCTAAGATAGCTCTTTAGAGAACCTTGCCACTAAATGAATGACACTTATTGCAGCATCATTAAGAGATGTCATTTACTGAAATAGCAGCTGAAATGGCTATGCAGATTGTCACTATGAAACTTCTAGTTGCTCTTATGTTGATACTGAGGAATAAGAAGGCCCAGACAGTTAAGATATTAAGGTATGCTTGTCACTTTGAACAGTGAAATACTCCGGAAGTTTGGGTGACCTGAGCCACACAATGAGCAATTTAGTTACACGTCACATGATCATTGTTAATATTTTGTAAACATATTTAGTTAAGATTAAAAAAAAAACGATGTAAGGAAATATCCAGCTAAAAGAATACCAAGGCTTTTACTTTAACAACCACTGTAATTCCCTGTCTTTCAAGAAAGACAAACAGTATTCAACTTACTTTTTTTTTTTCTTAAAGACAAATATATTGTTTCACAGTCACTTAGGTGCCATTAAACTTCATTAAATATATTATTTTCAGAGGAAAGACAATAAATTGAAATGGGCTGATCCTAATTTTTATTTTTATGTTGTTGAAGTCAACTCTGGTTTCCTTGCAAATAAGAAAAATGCATGGGGAAAAAAAAGGTAAAAGTGTAGCAAATGTAGGAAATGCAATTGCCTCTTACAAACTTGGTGGAAAACTATGGTCTAAAACAGAAAGATGCAAAGTTTTCAACATTCCCTGTGCGTCCATACTGCATTGTCTTACTGGGAAAGCTGTATGTTTTTGTCCAAGAAGAAAAAAGAAGCTGCTACTTCTTAAAATCATAGAATTATTTAGGTTGGAAAACAACTCTAAAATCATCAAGTCCAGTCATTAACCTAGCACTGCCAAGCCCACCACTAAACCATGTCCCACATCTACATGTCTTTTAAATACCTCCAGGGATGATGACTCAACCACTTCCCTGGTTAGCCTATTCCAGTGCTCGACAAACCTTTTGGTGAAGAAATTTTTCCTAATATCCTATCTAAACCTCCCCTGGGCAGACGGCATTTCCTCTTATCCTATCACTTGTTACCCAGGAGAAGAGACTGATACTCACCTCACTACAACCTCCCTTCAGGTAGTTGTAGAAAGCAATAAAGTCTCCCCTCAGCCTCCTTTCCTTCAGCCTAAATATCCACAGTTCCCTCAGCTGCTCCTCATAAGACTTGTGCTCTAAACCGTTCACCAGCTTTGTTGTTCTTTGGACATGCTCCAGTATCTCAATGTCTTTCTTGTAGTGAGAGGTCCAAAACTGAACACAGTATTGAAAATGCGGCCTCTCTAGTGCTGAGTGCAGGCAGACAATCACCTAGATGACTAATATGCTGTCTTGATCAACTGAGGTAGATTTTAGCTTAGAAGGCAAAGCCAAGATACGCAAGAAAAAATAGATAATTTAGAATGTAACACAAAATAAGGAAAAAATTTTATAAAGAAGAATTTTTTTATAATAAGGGTGATGAAACACTGGAACATGTTGCCCGGAGACGTTGTAGATGTCCCATCCCTGGAAACATTCAAGGCCAGGTTGGACAGGACTCTGAGCAACCTGATCTAGTTGGAGATGTCCCTGCTCCTTGTAGGGCGGTTGGACTAGATGACCTTTAAAGGTCCCTCCCAACCAAAAATATTCTGTGATTCTATGATTCTATAACATAATGGACATATCTCATAGCAGGTAGTCCTGGAAAAGAGGTCAAGCAATACCTCAGGTTCAAGGCAATGAAAACTTGAAGAGCTCACTATGTTTACCAAAACCTTTGGTGAGTCCCACCCCTTCTGCTCATGTATTTTCCTTCTACTGTTATTATAAGGCTTAAAGCGAAAAATATATCTCATTGTCTCATTACTTTCTAGAGTTATTTATTACTTCATCAGTTGCATTCTATTGCTTTGCTTCTTACTCCCCTTCTCTGCTAGATGCGGTGTTAACATGGTTCCTGGGTTTTGTCAATATCTGATTTGATTTGATATGAGTTTGTTTTTCTGTCTTTCATTTTTGTTAATCTTATGACACATTTAATCTATCAAGCAATAGTTCACTGTTGCGCTATGCACAACACCTATTCTCTTCCCTTTAAACCAGACAGGCTAACAGTTGTTTGTGGAAGCACTGCTTTTCTTTTTTTTTTTTACCTCTTTCTTTTTATTGTAAGGAAGAAGAAACAGTATAGAAAAATTAATTATATATTTTTAAGTCACTAGATATGAAAAAATACTGTATTTCTCCTATTACTGTAACACATTGTGGAAATAATTTAATGGGAAAAACAACGACTATGTGCCTGTAACCTGTTACAATGATTTGCTATTAATGGACAGAACCAGTATATTCCACTCAGGTGAGTTACACCTCATCTTTGGCTAGGTGTAGTTTCTTTTTTCTTTTCTAATTCATTGCCATGTACCACAAACTCTTCAAATATGCTGTTATTGTCTTCTTCTCCTTTTTACTTTTTCATATACTGATTATGAAATGATACACTACTTCCCCAACATTATATGGATCATTAATCTGATACATGGATGGCAAGCCAGTATAGAGATATAAAAGTTCTGTTACTTTAAGGGGATGGGCAGACTCATTGAAAAAAATTATTATCTTTCTGTTGATTGCAAGGTCCACAGATCACAATTCTTTTTTCAGACAAGTTGCAGAAGAAAATATTTTTAGAGAGATAAGTGACTTGATATACCCATACAAGTGAGCACTTTCAAATAGCATGACGCCAACTTCTCAGAGAGGAATTTCCAAATCTCCTTACTATTTTCCATTTCTCTGCGCAGCAAGAAATCCATTTCAGAATTAGTGATCGCTATTGAATTTATTCATGCATACATTGCTAAACAGAAATGCTGCTGTTTTTCATGTTCCCCCAGCTGCAGGCACTGGTGGCCAAACAACTAATTCCTTGTGGAAGGTAAACAGTTCTGACAATCCACACTCTAATACATATATTAGTGCTATGCAATTGTGATAAACACATAAAACAGTATGTGTCCACACAGTCTTGCAAATTAAGTCATGGAAGTCCTACAAACCACAGGAACTACATTCTTTTTTTTTTTGGTAAGAAAATATTTCTTCTGTGGAATATGAGTGTATTTTCATTCCTTTGGCTTTGTAGCACATCCTGAAAGCCACAGCTCCAATGATAAGGAAAGGCATGCATGACAGAATTTGTGGAATATATGGGTGATAACTTTTCTTAGCAGTTTTCTTTCCATTAGTTATTCAAGGCTCATTATATTAACATAAACTGTGTCGTCAATCTGGAGAATGTTGTGCTAGCAGGTTTACCTAATGGACTTTTTTATCATCGTTTAAAAGATTTGAATCCCAGACTGTTGTGAGAGATTAGGGAGATTCAAGTGGAATGTCTGAGGCTGTAAAAAAAAAAAAAAGATATTAAAATATTGTTCAAAATAAATTAATATGAAAAGTGTCTAATGGCCAGATCCTATAGCTGCTGGATTTCTCTACATCTTTTAGAAAGAGGAGGAGGATCATTCAAGTTTCTTTGCACCTTTCCCTTACAGGAAAGAAAAGTTATAGAATTAGTCTGGGACAATGTCAAGGGTTTTCCAAAGTGAAGGTGAGGTAAATGAGTTCAAAAAGGTATCAAGAACAGATGACAGAAATTGTCAGTACAAAATCAGCTAAAATGAGATCAGACAAACACTGTTAATTGATAGAACAGTTTAATCCAGGGAGAGCAGCACAATCCTGTCCAAAGTAACTTTATTTATACTTTATTGTGTTTTCTAATGACAGTTCTAATATAATCAAGAAACAAAAACAAGTTAAGCTCTGAGTTAGCTATCTCTAAGGTGGCCTGTGAACCTATGTTTGTAAAAGTGGATTCATTATGTCATCAGACAAAAAGCTAACTGCAACAGTTTCCATAAATAAAAAGTTTTTTAAACAGGCTGCCAAGAATGCTGTCTATTAGTTTTCAGCATAGATTTTCTGCATTCAACAAGGAAAAGTAGTTTATAAAAATTTATTTGATTTTTTTTTAAATAGTGCTATTAAAAACCACTTTAAACATCCTCCACTCCGCCATCATTATTCATTATATTTGTCATACAGCCAAACTAGGACCAGCTTTGTCCTTGAGAATGGAGAGAGTTTAGTCCACGTGCTAACAGTACTATCTATGACATTCTCTCAAGAAATCTTTAGCTCTCTTATTATAAAACGGCCTTGTGAATGTATTGGTTTTGTTTAGTCAGGGGGGCTATGGTGACAGCTTCTACAAGAAGCTGCTAGAAGTTTCCCCTTTGTTTGGTGGACTCAGACAGGCCTAGGGTGGAACTGCCGCTTGCCAGGGCTGAGCCAATTGGTAGCAGAATGTTCCCTGATAACAGCTCTGCGATAATGTATTTGAGAAGGGGAAAAAAACAAAAAAAACCAACAAAAAAAAAGAGAAGATGTGAAGAAGCTGAAGCAGGGGTCAGAGAGCAGGACCTTGCAGCCCTCACCCTCTGGCCTCCCACCAGGTGGCCGTCTGGGCCTGAATCAGCCCAGCCTGGCTGCAAGAAGTGGAGAGGAGATGTGAAGAGAACCGGAGAGGCGTCTGCCTGCTGGCTGTGAAGAATTTCTTGTGAGAGGAATGGCTGCAGACACCAAGATCAGTGAAGGAGGGGGAGGAGTAATGTTGCTCCTGGCCAAGAATCCCCTGCAGCCCATGGTGAAGATCATGGTGAAGAAAGTTGTCCCACTGCAGCCCATGGAAATTCATGGAGCAGCAGATATCCACCTGCAGCCTGTAGAGGACCCCATGCCAGAGGAAGCAGATGCCTCAAGGAGGCTGTGGCCCATGAAGGGCTCGTGCTGGGGCAGTCATTCTGGAGGGACTGCATGTCGTGGAAAAATGACCCATGCCAGAGCAGTTCATCACGGACTGTAGCTCGTGGGAGGGACTCCACACTGGAGCAGGAGAGGAATGTAAGGAGTTCTTCCCCCAAGGAGGAAGGAGCGGCGTAAAGCAACAAGTGATGAACCCTCATTCCCTATTCCCCCCTGTGCCACTCGGAGGGGGAATGAGGTAGAGATAATTGAAATTAAGTTAAGGCTGGGAAGAGGGAGGGATGGCAGGAAGTTACTTTGTTCTCTTTCAAATTACCTTGCTTGTATTTTAGTAATAAACAAATAGTTATCCCCAAGTCAAATCTGTTTTGCCCATAATGGTAACTTTAAGGATCATTCCTGTCCTTATCTCAAACCTCAAGCCTTTTTTTCTTATATTATCTCTCCCTATTTCCTCAGAGGGTGGGGGGAGTGAGCAAGAGACTGAGTACCTTGGTTCTGAGGGGCACTAAATTATGACAGTGGACTGATTTATGTGCCCACAACTTTGGTCAGTTGAGGAGGGCTTGTCAGATAATCACCTATTTCCAACACACATGTAGCATCATTAAGTACACTTTGCATTTTATTATATATACTGTGGCCCAGAGTATCATATTTTATTATCAGATTTTGAGCTGCATATTTTTTGTTGTTTTTTTCTTCTGTAAAATGCTGTGTAAGACAGCAATATCCTACATTTAGAGAAAAAAAAAAGTGAAGAAAAATACAGATTATTTGTGGAAAAGAGCACTTCTGCAGCCAACAGTATTTTTTAATCCATTTTTTGTATTTTCTATATCAGAATTACTTTGGATATAAGATGTCTATTTCTAGTGTTTTGTGGTTGTTTGAGGTTTTGTTTGTTTGGTTGGGTTTTTTTTTCCGTGTTTCCCATGTTCTTATCTGATGACTTCCTTTAAAAAATGGGAAAAAGGAGTACATCCAATAGAATAGTTTTGTAGCAGATCTGACAAAGTAGGGGTTTCTGGCAAAATATGGTTGATATGAAGTGCCAAATAAAATGATAGAGTGATTTCAACATAGTCTGAATGCAAAACTATCTCACACAAGGGAGGTACTTTAACATAATGAATATTATTCTCTTCATCTAGTGAACTTTTTCTACAGCAAGAATAAGCTTTTTTATTCTAATCTAAATGTCAAGCTGGTACACACTTCTGCGTATGTCATACTATCTGCTTTGACATTATCTACCGTAACTTGCATCGTGCAATGTATAATTCATGTTATAGTGAGTGAAGTATTATAATTTTTCCAAGGTTAAAAGTGGCTTCACGTGTTCACCATTCCAGAAGAGTACTGGATATTTCAGTCTATAGTCTCAGTGTTTTTATAAATCAAGTAAATGTTAAAAGATCACATTAGTAAAAATGGCTCCATAAGAGAAAAAAAAAAGAATTTGGCTCAAATACAAGCGTATAAGATAATGGAAAAGATGCAAGTTGCATAAACTACTCTCAGGTAAAGACATTCATTTCATAGAACAAGAAATATCTTTCCTACTTACTTTTTTTCTACTGCAATTTTTCTTTCATTTTCAGTATGAATGTGTTTCATGTGAATGGAAAATTACAGTAGGAAAATCCCCAGATGACTGCATGATGTCATAAATTATAAAAACATTATCTTCGGTAAAATGTCTATGCCAGCAGGAATGGGAAAAAATGTTTAAATAAGGATGATTTCAGATAAATTCTGAAAATATTTAGTTTTGGATTCATCTGATCTGCTACAGGGATAATTTTCCAATCGTATCTTCTTTTACTCTCACAGTTAGAAAAGCTTTGTTTCTTGTTCACATCTGTTTTCAAAGGCATATTATAGGATACACTGACAAAGATACATATTTTCCAGAAAGGTTAGTTGAATTATTGAAATACAAGCTAGATTACATCGGACTTTGGAGTAAACTAAAAAAGACTGTAGCAATAAGATGATGGCCTAAACACAGGTGTATACTATCATTTGAGATGGCTTAGGGTATTGCACTTGCCCATTAGCTTCAACTCTAAAGAGGTATGACTGTCTTACAAGTTCTGGGTCTTACTCGCCATCTCCATATGTCTTGCATCTTCAAGTATCTTTAAAATGGCATTAGTTGTCTGTATTTGAGCAATTAAAAAAAAATCCAAACTGTAATACAGTCCAGTCAGACAGCTATGTGTAAATAACTACAGGCTCACTAGGAGTTAAAAAATAGAGTAATTCTAATCAACAGACACCTAATCAATACAGTTAATGGAGGAAGGAGAGTCGTTTAAGTAGGAACCTAGTGGTGAGACTCCACTGATTAAATGTCATTATTAGCATTTAGACACCTAGTGCAGATGTGGTCACTAAAAGGTGAACACCTGCATGTAGGCATCTTATTTTGTAATGGAATACATGTATTTATTTATGTATTAGACAACTGGAGATCATTCTGATGGGAAGGTTCAGAAGATTGAAAAATCAGGCCAGTTTTAAGCTGTAGAAAAAAAAAAAATTCTAACTTAACTATTTAACAGCTCTCCTGGCTAATGATTAGTTCTTAAGTAATATTAACCAGCATTAGTACACATGAGAAATTTGTTATTTTTCACACTTATACTCTAAGTCTGCTATTAGTATACCATACCACAGAGCTGTTATGTTTGCACTGATGTAGTTAGCAGTGATGTCTATGGCTCTTAGCCACAGATGCGATCAGGCTTGAGAGCTGTTTAACGAGTGAGCTTGGACAGCCTATTCCAATGCTTGATAATCCTTTCAGGGAATAAATTTTTCCTATTACCCAATCTAAATCTCCCCTGGTGCAACTTGAGGCCATTTCCTCTCATCCTATCACTTTTTTCTTGGAAATGAGACTGACACCCACCTCACTACAACCTCCTTTCGGGTAGTTGTAGAGAGCAATGAGGTCTCCCGTCAGCCTCCTTTTCTCCAGACTAAACAATTCCAGTTCCCTCAGCCACTCCTCATAAGGATTGTTCTCCAGACTGCTCACCAGCTTCATTGCCCTTCTCTGGACACTCTCCAGCACCACGATGTCTTTCTTGTACTAAGGGGCTCAAGACTGAACACAGTAACTTCTATCTGGCTGTGTCATAACAGTGTTACACAATGCTTCTATACTGTTGTTAGTTACATCATTTATATTTAGGTTCAAGGCTGACAAATACTAATTATATCCTTACAGTACACTTTTTAATTTATAGGTGTCACGGGCCTCTTTTCTGATGACATTAAATTAATCCTGAATGAATGTCACAATTATTGCTAAACATGCTTCAGTGGCAATTTTTAATCAATATTAGGTTCTTCTTCTTCTTTTTTTTTTTTTAATGGGATCTATTTCATGGAAATGTTATGACTTGCATTATAGAGAAAAGCAGCTTAGATTATTGTAGTAAAGCTCCTCTAGCATTATCAGTTATTAGTTTATGGAAGCCTATGAGGATACAGACCGATACTAGTTTGTCAGTCTCAGTTATATGTATAGACTTGTACTGTGATCGCAGGAAAAAAAACGAATATTCAGCAAAATATTTAGGTGGCAGATACCTAAATATCTCAAAGGATCAGTTGTGAAGTTGTCCCATCTTTTGCTGGAACAGGAACTGCACTGAAGTAACACCTTGGTGGAAAGCAAATATGTCTTCTGCTCATTGAAGTGATGCCTATACACTGAGATGAGAAGACTACTCTTTAAAATTTTAATGCTATTGAATCAAGTTAACATTTGGACCCTAGTCTTCATCTACATTCTGAATAAGTCCTAAGTATATTGCTTAAATCCAAGTTCTACATATTCCTCTCTAAATTGCTATGCAGTGCTGGTATAACTCCTTAAAAGAGCTACCACTGATAGAATATATATTTTAAGAAAGGGTTTCCTGTCCAGCTGAAATTATTTGGAGAAGGCAAAATATTATCTTTAAGCCATTTCTGCCTTTAAGCATATCACCAAAGTAGTCTGGGAATCCAGTTCTTCTACACTTGCTGCCTGAGGCAGTGAACAGACAAGAGCAGATCAGATTATTCTCTTCCTCTGTCATCGAGTGAAGTTGTTGCAAATCAATATTGTAATGAAGTATTATACATGTACTCATATTTTCCTTCAAGAAAACATAAATGAAATGATTAAATTTTGAGTGTATTTAGGATACCTGATAAAGAAGACTGTACAAAGTTTCTACTTGGAGGAGATGTAGCTCTAAAGAATTAAAATACAGGAAAGGAATGATTTCAGAGTAATCTCTTTTCAGGGGTACTTTTCACTTCAATATATCAAACATCCCAAGAATTTTTGAAGGGAAAATAATGTTAGTTGTTCAGGGAATGTCCTTCAAGCCTCATTAGTGTGTAATACAAAAACAGAAAAGTGGAAGGAATTTGGCAAATCTATTAAAAAGATCTAAATGTCTATGCTCAGTACAAATTAGCATTTAACTACAGGAAATAAACAGAAAATTCTTTGATCCCTCGGTAGTGAGACATCACTGGTGATCAGTGGTCATGACTACAGTAGGGAGGAATTTTTTATATTCATATTTCACTATTTCCACCAGAGCTACAGGGAGCTGATCCACAGCTGAGCTGTAAAAGTACAAGCAGCTAGAGCCATGTTGCAAAGTATACTCAATAGCCTTATTAGTGTTAATGGAAAAGGAAGTATTACGGGCTTGTTAGATCCCTGATAAAAATAGTCTAACATCATGCTATCCACTCCCTAGTAAGCTACAAAATTTATTTATCTATTGTTTTGAATTTACATCTTTTTTTTTCTGTGAGAGCTTTGTTTAAAAGCTTTATAAATTACATAGGAATCAGAGCACTTTCTTCTGTCGCTGACCTACATAAAACATACTAGAGCTAGTCACAATATATTAGAATGAGCCTGGAGATAATATCTTGCTCCTTTGTAACAGAGCTGTCTCCCACCATCACATGTATGAATATGCCCTTTTGGTTTTTGGTGTATGTTTTTTGTTGTTCCCTCTCCACATAATATGTTTTTGCATAGGAGATGTTTTTAGCTGCAAGGGAGGCACTAATATTATGCCTATAGTTGAGTTCCTGATGCTTTTGTCTTTTTGCAAGTCATAGGAGTATGATTTCCCTGAGGTGAGAATACAGTTGTGTTGTCTTTTTGAGGAAAGTTGTGTTCCAAGAAATGCATAACAATGGAAATGTTATGGAAGAGCTAAAAAGTCTCCTTCACCAAAACTGCTCCCCTCACCCTCCCAAAGTCTAATGTGTTATAATGAGACCTAGTTCAGAATTCCAGTGCAGATTTGTGGATATTTAGAAAAATCTACCTTTATTTATATCATTTTTAATCTCTTTTTTCCCCTCCTTTTAAAACAACAAAACACAATATTCCAAATTGCAAATTTACTTTGAATTGTGGAGATATCAGTTCAGTATATGCTATAAGAGAAAAAAATCAGATTATTACTTACTCTCCATTTGAGTTGCAGAAGAAACACCTTCACATACATTTATTTGTCTTCATATAGGCATTATGGATTTAGTTCTCTTTCTACAGCTGTTTCCATAGTGAAAATAATTGGCATCAAGTATGCATAAAAACTGGATACTTAACACATTTCAAAAAGACAATAAGTGACTGAGAATGCTAATTGTGATAATGCGCTCATGTTTTTGCTACATGTTGACATTTAGTTATTCAGTTATTTTGGTTAAATGGTTTTCTTCCCTGTCTAACAAAGTTTTCTTTTTTTGGAAAGTTCTTCTTGGTTGTTAGGATTATGGCATTTATTAAAAGTAGTTTTAAAATTATTTTGTAATGACTTTTTTTTTATAAAACTGAAAGAGGATAACTTCTAGCTAGTAAATTTCCTGAAGAAAAATATTGAAAATTATTTGAGAAAATACATCTTAAAATATTATGCTTTCATAATAAAAAGCAAATGCTTGCCATCATTTGTAAGTCTACTGGCAAAGGCCATTCTTTTCTATGAGATTTCCAGTAATAAAAGAACAGCACAACAGAAAATTTCCTGTAACAAAGTATGATCTCTTCCTAATGAATTGCATAATACTATAGAATGAAACTTTTCTGCATCTTTTATTTATGTATTTAAATATATATATACAAATATAAATCTATCAAAACATAGTTTAGGATTCTGTCTCTTTTAGTTACGTTTCTTTAGAATATAAACTCCATAAAGGATGCAAAAAAACCCAACCCAAACCCAAATAACTCTATTTTTATGGCTTTTCTACTATTAAATTAAATTAAATTAGAATTAAAGACTCACTCCCATTTTGTGTAAACAGAAGAGTCCTTGGAGTAATTTCATTTGTGATTTGTTTCTAGCACTAAAAAAGAGGAAGCAAAGTTGTTTTGGCTTAATTAATCAACCACTGTTAATATTAGAAACTCAACTGGTGAAACTGTGTAGGTAAGGCTGAAGGATAATAACGTATTTAGTACATAATGCTACGTAATTTACAATGAGGAGCTTTTAGAATATATATATATGCACATATCTTACTCTTGCTCGACGAACAAGTAAAGGAGGTTACTGGGTGAGTTCTTCCAACTGGGAAAAAAATAAGGCAACAAGGTCACATGATTGAAACCCTGCCAGACCTTCTAGCATTGTGTTTATTGGATTGTGTAGCAAATATGTTTAGGTGGTTTGGTTGTTATAACCTTTGGTCTAAGTGTCTTTTCAATAAATGTGTGTAACTAACCAGTGCTCAGCTATTTTTTTTTTAATATTTACTAATAGCTTATCTTCCAAGTATCAAACAAATAATCAATCAAACAAAGCATCCATATTTTCCTGCATATGACTTGAACCTCATTAAGAGATCTGCTTTGTTACAGTATATCCTCTCACAAATCTTGGATAACTAACATGTCCAAAAAAACCTGACTCTTTCTCCAACCAACATGAGAAATTTTCACAAATTCAACAATTCTGAGGTAAGAATAGTAACAGAAAACAGAACATGGAAAGTAAAATAAACTGAGAAGGGATAGGGGCATCAGGCTAGAGGGGATCATGAAGGTGTAGATTTCAAAGAAAGGGAGGTGAATAGGGTAGGTTTGCCTTGTGTGTAACTCACATTGTTTTTGAGTCAAAGTTCTTATATTTTTTTAATTTATGATCTATAGGATACATGAATTAAATACTTTATTAAAGGGGTTTGATAAAGCTACTTTTAGGGTAGAAAGTATATTACTGTGGTGGGCAGAAGGGAAATTTCCTGACAGAAATCAAGAGCCTAAGATAACGCTCATTTGCAAGCATAATTGTTTCACCACAATATCCACAATTATCTCCATTTTGACTACTCACTGCACTGTGCAAAGTGATAATAAAAATTGTTTAGATTGACCTATACACAAAACACTGCAGCTGTGTCTTTCCAAATGATTTTGATTTTGGGATTCCAGCTGCTCCAGACAGCGAGTCAGCTTCATTGGGAGCCCAGCTTAAGTAGATCTATGCTAACACATGTAGGATAGGGAACAAACAAGAAAAGTTAGAAATGTGTGCACACCTATAGGGCTACGACATTATTGATATCATGGAGATGTAGTGCAATGGCTCCTGTAACTGGGGAGTTGGAATAGAGGGATATAGGTTCTTTAGGAAGGAAAGGCAGAGGAGACAAGGAGCGGGTGTTGCCCTCTATGTCAAAGACCAGCTGGAGTGCAAGGCAAAAATGCCAGGTGGCCTGCATGGATGAAAAAGAAGGGAACTGGCAGATTAAGTTGCCAAGCTGCTGTCCATCATATTTGAGAAGTAATGGCAGTCTAGCAAGGTTCCCACTGACTGGAAAAGAGGTAAAATAACTCCCATTTTTAAAAAGGGAAATGAGGAAGACATGTGGAGCTACAGGCCAGTCAGTCTTACTCTGTGCCTGGCAACATCATGAAGCAGATTCTCCTGGAAACTATGCTAAGGCACACGAAAAATAAGGAGGTGATCAGTGATTGCCAACACGGCTTCACTAAGGGCAAATTGTGACTGCACAATTTAGTGGCCTTCTATAACAGTGTTACAGCATCAGTCGATAAGGGATGACTAACTGACGCCAACTACTTGGACGTGTGCAGAGCATTTGACACTGTCTCGCATGACATTCTTGTCTCTAAATTGAAGAGACATGGATTTGATGGATGGACCACTCAGTGGATAAGGAATTGGCTGGATGGATGCACTCAAAGAGTTGTGGTCAACAGCTCAATGTTCAAGTGGAGGCCGGTGACGAGTGGTGTTCATCAGAGGGTCAGTATCAGGCCCAGCCCTGTTCAACATCTTTGTTGGCGACGTGGACAGTGGGATTGAGTGTAGCCTCAGCAAGTTTGTTGATGACACCAAGTTGTGTGGTACCATCGACATGCTGGAGAGGAGGGATGCCATCCAGAGGGACCTTGACAGGCTGGAGAGTTGGGCTCATGTAAACTTCATGAAATTAAACCAGGCCAAGTACACATGGATAGGGGCAATTACAAGCACAAATACAGGATGGGTGGAGAATAGATTGAGAGCAGCTCTGAGGAGGACTTGGCTGTGCTAGTGGATGAGAAGCTCAACATGCGCCGACAATGCATGCTTGCAACACAGAAAGCCAGCCGCATCCTGGGCTGCATCAAATGAAGCGTGGCCACCAGGTTGAGGAAGGTGATTCTGCCCCTCTGCTCCACTCTTGTGAGACCCCACTAACTACTGTGTCCAGCTTTGGAGCCCCCAACATAAGAAGGACATGGACCAGTTGAAGAGGGTCCAGAGGAAGGCCACAAAGATGATCAAAGGGCTGGAGCAGCTCTCCTATGAGGACACGCTGAGAGAGTTGGGGTTGTTCAGCCTAGAGAAGAGAAGGCGCTGGGGAGACCTTATAGCCATCTTCAAGTACCTGAAGGGGGCTTACAAGAAAGACAGGGAGAAACTCTTTGGCAGGGCCTGTTGCAATAAGACAAGGCATAATTTAAAATAGAAGGACATAGATTCAGACCAGACATAAGGAAAAAAAAAATTTACAATGAGGGTGGTGAAACACTGGAACAGGTTGCCCAGAGAGGCGGTAGATGCCCCATCCCTGGAACCATTCAAGACCAGGTTGGACAGGGCTCTGAGCAGCCTGATCTAGTGGAAGATGTCTGTGCTGTCATTCTATGATTCTATGATTGGTGGAGGAGATAGAAAAAAAAGAGAGAAAAGGAAAAAAAAAAGCATGAAAGCTGGATTTGTTAGTAGTTCCCTTTTCTCATTTACCTTTTTTTCTCCTTGCTTCTGTCTCCTTGTGCGGGATCACTGTAGCTAAATGTGAATGTTTGCATTTCTGAGTCACAGAGGACACTTTACGTAGTTGACAGTGAGAAGGAGGCAATTCTGCAGTTCAATTTGTCTGATCTATTTTCAAACTCGTATTGCGATAAGATGACTTGGTCTCTGAAAGTGACTATTTTTCTTTTTCTATATTGGCTATGAAGAGAGCATGAGGTCACTATATAGGATATACACATTGACATGTCTAAGCTAAGTGAGACAAATCCCATCCTTATGCTCAGTAAGGTGAATCATGTCAAAGTCATCACTTAGGAGAAATATATGCATAGAAGATAAATGATTGTGAATATCTTCTACTTATCTGTTCTTCAGAGTCTCAATTTTTTATTATATTAACTTTGAATACATACTAATTTTCAGTTCCACAGTATCTCTCCTTTTGTTCACATATAACAATTTTCTTCCTGAGTATATGAAGTACTAGAATTTAGTCTGAAGATATGTATAAGGCATGCCACGACATAAAAGAAAAGAGTGAATTCAAGCAACCAATAAACATTACAAAATAAAAACATACATTCCTAAAGGGATGGTGTTGTGGTTTTGTTTAGTGAGGGGGGACCTAAGGTGGTAGCTTCTGTAGGAAACTGCTAGAAGTTGCTTCCCTTTGTTCAGTGGACACGGCCGGGCCTAGGGCGGATCTGCTGCTGGCCAAGGCCAAGCCAATTGATAGCAGAATGTTCTGTGATAATGCCTCTGCGATAACATATTTAAGAAGGGGAAAACAGAAAAAAAAAGAGAGAAGAGAAGATGTGAAGAAGCTGAGTGGGGGCAGAGGCGCAGAGGTGGAGGCGCAGGCCTCATGGGCCTTGCAGGCCTCACCCTCTGGCCTCTCGCCAGGCAGCTGACTGGGCCTGACTCATCCCAGCCTGGCTGCAAGAAGTGGAGAGGAGATGAGATGGATGATGTGAAGAGATTCTGAGAGGCATCTGCCAGCCTGTTGTGAAGAACTTGTCTTGTGAGAGAAACAACTGCAGACACCAAGGTCAGTTCAGAAAGAGGGGGAGGAGTAATATGGGTCCTGGCCAAGATTCCCCTGCAGCCTGTGGTGAAGACCATGGTGGAGCAGGTTGTCCCCCTGCAGCCCATGGAGTCCACGGAGGAGCAGAGATCCACTTGCAGCCCGTGAAGGACCCCACACTGGGGGAGGTGGATGCCTGAAGGTGGCTGTGGCCCGTGGAGGGCCCGCTGGGACAGCCGTTCTGGAGAGACTGTACTCCGTGGAAGAGATGACCCACACCGGAGCAGTTTCAGGAAGGACTGTGGCGTATGGGTGGGACCCCACAACGGAGCAGGGGAGGAATGTGACCATGAAGCAGCAGCGTAAAACAACGTGTGATGAACTGACCGCAACCCCCATTCCCTCTTCCCCCCTGTGCCGCTCGGGGCGGGGGGAAGGTAGTAGAGATAATGTTAAGCTTGTGAAGAGGGAGGGGTGGAGGGAGGTTATCTTGTTCTCTGTCTCATTATTCTGCTGTTTTTAGTAATAAATGAATAGTTTTCCCCAAGTCAAGTCTGTTTTGCCCGTAACGGTAACTTTAAGGAGTTTCTCCCTGTCCTTATCTCAAACCTCGAGTCGTTTTTCTTATATTACCTCTCCCTATTCTCTCGGAGGGTGGGGGGAGTGAGAGAGAGACTGTGTAGTCTGGTCCTGATCAGGGCTGAACTACAACAGATGTATAAATAATAAATAAATAAATATGTATATGTTGTGAGTTAACCCCAATAGGCAGATGAACACCACACAAATGGACAATCACTTATCCCACAGTGGAATAAGGGAGAGAATCGAAAGGGTAGAAGTGAGGAAACTCGTGGGTTTAGACAAAGACAGTTTACTAGGTAGAGAAAAAACTGCATGCACAAGCAAAGCAAAATAAGGAATTCATTCACTACTTCCCATTGGCAGATAGATGTTTAGCCATCTCCAGGAAAGTAGAGCTCCATCACACGTAATGATTACTTGGAAAGACAAATGTCATAACTCTGAATATCCCTCCCTCCTCCTTCTTTCCCCCAGCTTTTATTGCTAAGCGTGACGTCGTATGTTACAGGATATCTCTTCAGTCAATTGAGGTCAGCTATCTTGGCTGTGTCCCCTCCCAACTCCTTGTGCACCCCAGTCTAGTCACTGGCAGATCAGAGGGAGAAACAGAGAAAGGTTTTGATTCTGTGCAAGCACTGTTCAGCAATAACTAAAACACTGGTATGCTTCAAATCCAAACATAGCACCATACCAGCTCCTATGAAAAAAAAAATTTGCAGTCAAAACCAGCACAGTAACATGTCTTCTAATGTTTACTTTTTGCAAGAACAAGTTTGAAAAAAGCTAAGAAACTTTTGAGATACCTGAATTATTAAACCTGAATGATTAAAAATTCAATTTATGTTCTGATTATGTTTGCCACGTATTATATTCTTTCTTGAGTATATTCTTGTTCACTGTGTGTTCTGTTTGCAAATTTAAAGTTATATTTGATAGTATTGGTAACAAAGGACCCTTTCTTAACGATGCTGAGCATATAAGTTTCCTGAAAATTAATTTATTAACTTCCTGAAATATTTTTGTCCCCCTTTTTTTTCCTTCAGAAGCTGAAGTGAATAATGCAATAATAATGAGAAACTGAGATACCATTCCATCTTGCAAAATGATCATTTTTAGACAGTCCCAATAATAAAATCACAAGTACATCTACATACTCAGAACATAAACCCAAAACTCTTATTTTACTCTCCTATAGCACATATTTTAATCTATTTTTTTGTAGTTTATAATAAATATTTTTTTTCCATGTCTCTTTATTACTCTTATTCGCCTCTCCAGGCCTGGAAAACCAAGATTATAGTATGATGAGATTATAAAAATTATTAAAACAAGATTACTAAAACAAGATTATAGTGTGATGAGAGGTTCTTTGTGCCAGAAATCCTCTCTTACTTTTAGCAAATAATATACATTTCTCCAACCTATTTTTTTTTTAACAGCTACGGTTAATTGCTAGCAAATAGGAAACAATTTGACTATCCAAGAATACAATGATAGTTTGAGCTACCTCCTTAACAGTCTGGCAGTAATACCATTAACATATTCTGGTTTCCCTTGTAAAGATAAGCTCAATCAATCAGACAATTGTTTTATTTCTTATAGCAACTGTAATGCAATCATTCCAGGGTACTTCATAATATAACTAACTGATAGAGACATGAAATGAATAGCAGATGCAAGGTATGGTTGTGTTTCTACAGCAGACACGTTCAAATATTACTGAAAGTTTCAGGTTGCCTGAGATATTATGTTACCTGACTGTCACAGTACTGGAAGTCTAAAGACACCTAATACATAAATAACATTCTTGATTTCACATGTGCTTAAGCATTTGAATGAATAGATGCACTGCAATGTGCAATTTTTTATCACTATGTTCAGGAGGAAACACCTTATTTTGAGTATCTTTTGAAAACACTGGCATAGTTCAGCGAGATAAAATTTTATTTAAAATTTGAATGTGGAAATAAAGTTTTCTGATGCTGATCTTGTCACTGAAGTTTAAATCTTTGTTATAAACTGACATCTGTAAGGAGGAAAGATGCCAGAGCTGGGGGCTTATACATATTTCATGATTCACAGGGAAAATAAGGAACACTTACAGATTTGCAAAAATGTCTAGCAGTCTTTAAGCATAAACAATACTGACCAGCATGAGCACAGTGAGTGGATGTGAAGTCCACAACTGTATGTATAAGTGCCTTCAAAGGAAGAACAAGTCTCTGTAAATAGATGCTTCAGAGGATGTATAGCAAAATGTTATAGTTTGAATTCCTTTTACAATGCCTAATTAAATAAAAAGGTGACACAAGCTTTGTGTGCAATAATCAGACACTCGTAGAGGAAGAGGGAGAGCAAGGTCCTTGGCAGGTTCTTTCCCAATCAAATCTTCCTCGAGACGATTGTGATAGCACAAATGTAGAAGCCAAAGCACACAGCTTGGAGCGGGATGTGAGGACTTGCAGCTGAGTGAGGTAAAGGGAGCAGGGCCTTTTACTTTTTGATAAGATCAGCACTTTTCCTCATATTGTCCACGGAGTCACCGCTCACCCAGAAAAACTACAGGCACACTTAAGACAGAGATACAGAGGTTTTATACCAGGGTTTACAACACTACATCTAGCACTTCCTTTCTGAGTGTTCAAACAACTATAAAGATGCAATGTTGTTTACAATTTTAAGATTTTTACAGAGGACTGAAATCGGGTATACCAGTTTGCCTAAACCTAGATTAGAACTGTATTGCCTGTTTGTTTGCATCTCGGTGACGTTTCCTCTGGGAGGTAAACAGCCATCTTCAAAATGGTATTTTATAAGTCAAGTACCAGGTGAATTAAGGAAGCTTGTAAAGACTGGACATAAGGAAAAAAAATTTTACAATGAGGGTGGTAAAACACTGGAACAAGTTGCCCAGAGAGGTGGTAGATGCACCATCCCTGGAAACATTCAAGGCCGGATTCGACGGGGCTCTGAGCAACCTGGTCTAGTTGAAGATGTCTCTGCTTACTGCAGGGAGGCTGGCCTAGATGTTGCTTGTCTCTTGTCCACCAATGCTGTAACCCTGTCATAGAAGGCCACCAAATTTGTCAGTCACAATTTGCCCATAGTGAAGCCATGTTGGCTGTCACCAATCACCTCTTTCTTTTCCATGTGCCTTAGCATGGTTTCCAGGAGAAACTGCTCCATGACCTTGCCAAACACAGAGGTGAGACTGTTCCCTGGGTCTTCCTTGTTCTCCTTGTTAAAAATGAGGGGTTATGTTGCCCCTCTTCCAGTCATCAGGAACCTCACCAGACTGCTGTGACTTCTCAAATACGATGGCCAGTGGCTTGGCAACTTCATCCACCAGTTCCCTCAGGACCTGTGGATGCATCTCATCAGGTCCCATGGACTTGTGCACCTTCAGGTTCCTTAGATGTTCCCGAACCTGCTCTTCTGCTACAGTGTGCAGTTCTTCATTCTCCCAGTCCCTGCTTTTGCCTTCCACAATTTGGTTGACGTGGCTAGAGCCCTTATCAGTGAAGACTGAGGCAAAAAAAAATTCATTGAGTCATATAAAGTGAGCAAAATGCTAGGAGGCAGCTTTTGTTACTTGGGAGTGAGCTAGATATCAAGATCCACTGTGAGCTATTGTACTGTAAATTATGTGTTTAAGTATGTTCTGTTATTGGTTTTGTTATCCCTCTCTGTTTTCTCTTCCTTTGTTGTTCTGTTAAACTGTAGCCCCTTTGATCCATGTCAGGTAGCCAGCTCTTCGTTCAGATGGATGTTGTGAGGGACAGTATCAAAAGCCTTACTAAAATCCAGAAAAAAAACCTACATCCACTGCCTTCCCTTTATCCACTGAGGAGGTGACCTTACCACAGAAGGATGTCAAATTAGTTAAACAGGACTTTCCTTTCATGAAACCATGTTGACTGTGCCTGACCATTGCATTGTCCTTTAAATGCCTTCCAATAGCACTCAGTATGATCTTCTCCATATTTTTTTTCCAGGAACTGAGATTAGACTAACAGATCTGTAGTTTTCTGGGTCTTTCCTCATGCCCTTCTTGTAGATTGGAATAATCTTGGCTAGCTTCCAATCAATGACCTCCCCATACTCCCAAGATCTTTTGTAGACAACAGAGAGATGTCCTGCTGTAACATCCATGAATTGCCTATAGAATAACTCATCAGTGCTATCATCCTGGTGGGGTGATCAAGAGACACCTGCAACAATATCTGCTTTTTTTTTTTTTCCATCCTCCTAATCATCATCTAGAGAGTCTCAGCCACATAATCTCTAACTATAAGGTCTGTAAAGTCAAACCTCTCCCTTATATACAGTGCAGCTCCTCCACCTCGCCCGTCCTGCCTATTCCGTCTGAACATCTTGTAGCCCTCCATCCCAGCACTCCAGCTGTGGGACTTGTTCCACCAAGTCTCACTAATACCAATGATGTCATAGCTCTGGGAATGGGCTAACAGATCAACATTGATCAGAGTTACAAGAGTTAAATCAGTTATGGTATTTGTCTCACATACTGAGTTGCCACTAAAGCATTCATTGCTAAAGGATAATTTCCCCCCCCCCAAACGGCCCTTCCCTGGTCACACAGGAACTGAGGGCAGAGAAATGTAGGCTATGAGAACAGAATTAGCAAATTTGTGATGAAAAAGGACTCCTCAAACGGACAGTTCTTCCTGTAACTAGCCCTGCTTTAATGCTGTATGTCTCCAAGGAAACAGATCCTACCCAATGTGCCTGCATTTCTTCTAGAATTTGACATAAGTGTCATGATAAAACCTTGGAATGAGGCATGGATCTTTTAGATCATTTAATAAAATGAACAGAACAGCTTGATCATGGGATGTTGACTACCTACTTTAAATTCAAAATGCTATTGACTTCTTGTCAACTTGGAAAGACTCTTTTTTTTCTTCTCTGGAACAGGTCTTTTTCCAGCTGAAGCAGTGTGATGAGCCAGCAGAGGTCAAAAGTTTTGTTATGGCTGCATTCACTCCTGCTGTTTTCCAAGTGAGAATGAATAGTAAAAAAATTGGGTCTTGTGGAAAGACATTAATCACCAGCACATCAGACAATAGATGCCAGTCTCTTTAAGTGGCTATTATTTAGCTATGCTAATTTAAATATTGCAATTTGGTGATGAAAAAGTAACTGGTCTACATGGTAGTTTTATTTGAATGGCTTTCTATTAATACTCAGTCTCAAGCGCTAAGATCTGTATTAAAAGTTGAGCTAATGCAACATTGAAAATATTAATTAAATAGTTAACTTGTAAGAAGTAAATTAGTAGGCTCAGTACAATTCTTTGTTTATATAAATTGCTTCATCAAGTATTTGTCTTTTATATCTTATCTTTCTTCATGTTATTAATCCTTCCTCTCTGAATATCAGAAAATTGGAATTTGATCAACAAGTACCAAAAAAAGTTTTTTTTTGCAAATAACATAAATATCACTATTGCTGCTGAAGCTGAAGCTGAAGCCTTTTTTGTTTACAAGTCAAAAGTCCACTCTTAACAGGGTCAAACTGTAGAGGCAATCTAACTGCACCAGCGTTCAGAGTAAAACAAATCAGTATATACTTATAAACACATTTTGTGTTATATACTCTAATACAAAAAGACCTCTTTTTTAGACAGAAACAATTGATCACAATTTTAGAAACAGATGACAGTTTTGACTCAATAAAATTATCTAAATTATTGCAATGAAGCATGCCTTACCAATGGTATATACCAATGCAAAATCAACATCTACTCCCACTCCTTAGTTCAAAACTGAAGAGATAGTTCATGTACCTTTCTTTTATTCCACTAGAATCATGTTCATCAGTACAATCTAATGTACTTGCTTCATATGCAATTTTTCCAAAGGCACAGTGCTATATTACTGATTACTTGCTGTAATTTCACTTATATAAAAAAATGACAGATGCAAAATATCCCATACAGCAGTTCTTAGGTTATACCAAGTATTATTTTTTTTCAAAGTTTACAGTGTAAGAACTGGCAATGCAGGACACATATCCAAGGGACACAAAAAGCAAACAGGGAGGCAGGAAGATTTCTGTTAGAAAGAAGCAGAAAGATCATTATATTTTATGCTGGAGACTCATCAGGAGTAAAGAAGCAGCCCTCAGAAACAAGATGGGAGGTGAGGGAAAATATATCTTTTTTATGTCTCATTTTAAGGGAGGGGGTAGAAGTAGTGGGGTTTGGGACTTAAAGAGTCATCTGCCTCTACAGGTTCACTTATTCTCTCTTGCAGAATTGCTGTTTCTTTTTGTCCATCTAGCTATTTAATTTGAGGCACATAGCTTGATCTATTCATTTGGATAGAGGTTGAGAATGAGCACCCAAACTGTGACATCAATAGTTAGTATTTAAATGTGGTTAACAGTAATGGGAAAATACTCTCAGATAAAGTAATTATTTTATATGGAGATACTTTTATGTATTTTTGCTTTCATTGTCAAGAAATGAGGTGGAAGTAACTTTTCCTCCTAAAAGGAAACATTTCTGTCTTTTCCCTCCAGTCAAATTTTAAAACTTTGTAGTTGCAGGGTAAAATACATGAAGTGGGGCGGAGGGGCGGTGGGTTAAGAGTAAGTGGCCAAGAGTTGGAGGAAGTGGGGCTGCCAATCCTGTTTATAGCCTGTACATAGACAAGACTAAACAGACTGTGAAACTGTATCTTGGGAAAAAGGAGTTCTGCTGTGTATTTTATCAGTAAAGTCCGACAAATGATGATGTCTCATCAAGATAAATGTCCCTAACTAGTAGGAAAGATTTTAAGAACATGGGTAAGGAAAAGGATATGGAAAAAAGTTTCCTTTTAAAGGAATCCATACAAAAATATTTTGGGTTTTTTTTGGTGGTTTTTTTTTTTTGGCTTTATGGTTGTGAGAGACTGTGTTGAATGTTTGTTTCAACATTGTTGAAGCATCAAACCATCACCTAAACAATGGTACATCAGTCAAACCATAGAACTGGAGTCTTCCTGTTTTCCTGCAAGATGATTCCCTTATCTTGCAAACCAGTCAAGCCACAGGACTGGAAGCTTCCTGTTTTTTCCTCATATTTTCCCACAAACCTGAATGCAGAGCTGATTCTGCAAAATTTAGCCTTACCCCTACATATGCGCCCAGACCCAGGCCAGAAAAACAGAGGGGCCCAGAGAGGGTATTGGGCATGCGTATCACCGCCAAGTGAGGGGTGCGACCAAGCAAACCTGCTCTTGGAATATGTGACGTGAATAAGACGAACGATAAAAGGACAGAAACAACCAACATCGGATGGAACATTTCCCTGCGGAGTCAACTGGACTGTCAGGATGCCGCAGCTCCGTTGTGGTAGCTATTGCAACTGAAACTCTTTTCCTTCTTTCCTTTCTTTCTCTCCTTTCTCTTGCATTTGCGAACTTCTTGTCGGGTTAATAAAGTTACCTGGCGCTTGAGTCCGTTTTGAGTCTTAATTCTGTTCCTGAGAATAAGAGCAAAACCACGCTCCAGTGTGTGAGAGGTTGGTCTAGCAGCCCCTCGCCTCCCAGACTCGTCTGAGGTTGACTAGAACACAAGGGGGCCTTCCCCTTATCCGAAATTGGAGCATGACATTATTTAATTGGCGTAGTCGGCAGGATCTCAGAGAAACAGAAAGTGTCCGGTTGCTTTATTAGAGACTCTAGTGTGTGTGTGTGTGACTGAGATGTACATTGGTACGAAGTGAGTGCGGAGTCCTGATCCGCGGTTCTGTTTGTCCGCGAGGAAAACAGCCAGAGAAGGACGAAGCGACAGAATTGGGAGAAAGATGAGTCTTTTTTGTGAGAAATTTAAAAGGTGTGGCCTCCTGAGAGTGTATGGGGGGAATTGTGATAGAAATTTAAGGTGTATCCCTCTCAGGATGAAATAACCCCTCTTTGGTGAAATAAGTTAAATTTGAAAGGTGTGGCCTCCTGAGAGTGTGTGTGCATGGGGATGTCACGTTCCGATTTCGGAGTTGCAACAGGAGTTGCCTTGCAAGATAACAGGAAGCTATTGTTCAGGTGGTGGTTTGATGTTTCAACAATGTTGAGACAAATTTTTGACAGTCTTTTACAGGGAAATTGTGGTAGAAAATTAAGGTGTGGCCCTCTCAGGACGAAATAACCCCTCTTTGGTGAGATGAGTGCTTGAAAATCTGCAAATGTTCGTGATGAGATCCCCGCAACGGTATTGAATGGGGATTTAGATAAATTGGATGACCTTTTGGAAAATTATCATGCTCGCCCGTCCCTCCAAGGACGAGAATGGGCAAAAAATCATTGGTTCCAACAGCACAGTATAGTGGATAGGATCATGATATTACAGAGGGGCTCTAAACTTAGGCCCAGGAAGGGAAAATCTATAATTTGTGCTGTTTTAGGAGCAAGTCTGGCAGCAGCTATAGAAGATAGGAGGCAGAGATTGTGTCAAGATAATGCCATGATAGACTCTTTGAAACTGGCAGTTGAATCCTTACGAGAACAATTAAAAGATACCCAGCAGTTGTTAGAGGAGGAGAAACACTGGAATGTTTTGCTAAAGGAAACTTTGAAGGAAGAATTGTGGAGGGAGAATGACTCATGTGGAGAGATGGAGTTGAAGTTAGAAGAGAAGGGGATCAGGCAAATCTACCCTCAGGGGGACTTGCAAAAAGCAAAAGAAATTGTAGAGAATCCTCCTCACATGTATCCCCTAGTTAAAACTGAATATGTGTATGAGGGGGAAACCGACCATCGTCCCTAAGTTGTTACTAAAGAGGTTTCGTTTACAGCAACTGAGTTGGCAAAATTAAGGAAGGATTTTGCAAGGACTCCAAAGGAATTGGAAACAGAATATGTTGGAAGAGTGTCGTTGTCGGGGGGTGGGTGGAATGGAATCTTGTTGTCAGAAAGGGAAGCAGAAGGATATTGGGATCTGGGTGTATTTTTAACTACCGACAATTATCGGGCCCCATGGTCTTTAACACACAAGGCAGCATATTGGGCTGGGGGGCTGAGCCCTTTGGAGAGGGGGGACCCCCTAGCCATCACAGGCACAGTGGATCAACTGGTAGAGAGTGTACAAAAGGCTGCTTGTTTGCAAATGATGTATGATAGAGAGTTCAAACCTAACCAGGGCTCTCCAATGATGATGCCTGTGGATCCCGAACGGATGACTTCTCTAATTTGAGGACTTCCTGATTCTCTGAAACCCATTGGGATCCAGCTACAGGGGAAGATACAAAGTACCCCTGTAGCAGATAGACTTACAGGTGCTCTGGAGGGAACAGTGACCCTCGATCACAGGACAGAGAGGAAAGTGTGGACATGGGGGGAGGTAGCCCAAGAACTCATAAATTTTGGGAGAAAATATGGTCCTGTTGGTGGATTCGGGCAAAGAACTGAAACCAGAGCTGTACAAGCCTCAGAAAAAGGTGAAGGGCGGCCAGCACTGGTCAAGAGAAGTCCCAATTCTAAGTCGGTCCGACTTACCAATTCTGGGAGAGGGAGACCCCTCAGCTGTCAGGAATGGTGGCAACTGGGGCTCCAGACAGGCATTTCCCGAGATTTAATGGATGGGCTTCCAACCCAGAAATTGGGAAAACTCGTACAAATATGGTCAGGGCGAAAAGTCAATTTTGGAACAACCCTTAGTGCCCCACCATTGATAGATCTTAGGGAAGAAACTGATAACTCCTTCATTTTAGACAAACTGACATCCTTCTAAACAAACAGAAGGGCCCCCCCCCGCCCCCGCCTCATGCCCCCCCGCCTCATGCCGCCCCCCTGCGCCTCTCAGTCACTTTTTCCTTTTTTTTTCTCTTCCTCTTTTTCTCACCCGAGGAGGTTCGGTTTTGTCTCATTTTAGGAGGAAGAAAGCACCAGACCAGAACCAGACACGCCTGCAGAGGCAGTGATAAAACCTATCAGTGAAGATGTCTGTAAACAATGTTTGGGTTTTTTTTCTCAGTTATATTGCTCTGGGGATTTGTCCGAGGTGGGGAAGAGAGGCCAGCTCATCCCCCCATCTACCTACAAAATTCCTCTGACAGTAATGAGTTTATTTTGTTAGCAAATTCTGTGATGGAAACTTTTAACTTAAGCCATTGCTGGGTGTGTGGAGGACCTCTAGGACTATCAAGCTGGCCATGGACCTCCATGCCCCTCACACCAGGACAAATCATGAGCAATTACAGCGAGATCAATAACACCACTTGGAACAATTCCGAAACATGGCCAATTCAATTCCCTGCTGTAGGTAGATATTGCTTAAATAGCACCCAAAAAGGAGGAGTCAGTGTGGGGGAAAGCAGATGTCAGTGGACACTCACATATTAGTTAATTAACAAATATGTCAGTCTTAGTATATGGATATGGGTCCATAAAGCCAGACGCAGTAAGAATTTTGGGGGATTTTTGTCAAATAAAAATTACTCCTTTGACGCTTGGTGGCCCAGCAGCCGAGGTTATATTCGAACTTGTGAGTGGAAAAACGACACGTGCGCTTGGTACTGCACTGGACAAACATATAGTCAGCTGGGAAAATGTAACACCACCTTCTTTAGCCCTCTAGGAGACTATAATGCAACTTACTTGCAACATCCGTGGACTGCAGCTGGACCGTTTGCTGGAGGGGTCAGAGCCAGAAAAGGACATTACTGGATCTGTGGACACACTGCCTACAAAATACTACCAGCAAACTGGTCAGGGGTTTGTTATATTGGAATTATCCGGCCTCTATTTTTTCCTGCTTCCAGAAACAGAGAGTCCCCAACTAGGGGTAAAACTGTATGATAATTTGGGTGACGAAGATGTTGCATGCAATAAGCGAGCTATTGAGATTGAAATAGGTGGAACACAAAAATGGGGGGAAAATGAGTGGCCTCCTGAGAGGATAATGCAGCATTATGGGCCAGCCACTTGGAATCCTAATGACTTGATAACAGGGGCCCGGGAACCAATTTATAACCTAAATCGCATAATTCGCTTGCAGGCAGTTTTGGAAATCATTACTCTTGAATCAACAATCTCAAGAGATGCGCACTGCTATCTTGCAACACCGCATGGTTTTAGATTATTTGTTGGCTGAAGAGGGAGGAGTATGTGGGAAGTTAAATATTTCTAATTGTTGTTTAAAAATCAGTGATGTCGGTGAGGTGGTTCTACAACTAACCTCAGACATTAGAAAACTAGCCCATGTCCCCACTCAGACATGGAATGGCTGGGATGGTGATTTGTGGTCCTGGCTACCAGGAACACCATGGATAAAATGACTTTTATTTTATTTACTATGTGGGTTAGCAGCCTTAATGTTTTTGCCTTGTATTATACCGTGCCTAATTCAATTAATCCAAAACGTGGTGACTCGAATGCAAGCGGTCACTATGACTTCACCCGATGGGGTTAAACATATCAGATTTGTATGGCAAACTGAACACATAACTGTTAAAATCATATATCTTTGCCACTTGTAACTGTTCTGTTTGCTATAGAGACTATTGGCTTTTCTCAGCCAAACCGCGTGGCAGTTTCCCCTCCCCTCCCCCCCACAGACTCGTCTGAGGTCGGCTAGAACACAAGGGGGCCTTCCTCTCATCCGAAATTGGAGCGTGACAATGGTTTGTAAGTATTATTGGATTAAACTTAGGTCCTCAAACAGAGTTTCCCAGGTACAGTGTTGGATTTAACTAGATAAACAAAAGTTATCCCAAAAAGTAAACAGAATCCAGACTAGCACATCTTGGCAGTAAATGACTCATCACAGCTGTTAGGGTGCTCCTGGTTTTGTGTTTCAACTTCAGTTTTCCAGAAGCCTAGTAATACAGTCCATGCTTTCAGCCTGAGGGAAGAATGAGCCCTTCTGTTGAGTCCTTTGACACTACAGATACTATGGGAGACTTTTTTTACCATGATTAAGCCAAAACAGTAGGAAATTAATCACAAATGTGATATATTAGTAAAATCCATGAAGAATTAGATTTTTTTTTAAAAAAGAGTCTATTTCTTTGGAACTCTATGATCTAAAAATGGGCTAGTTTTCTCTTAGAGATGCTGACCCAACATCTTATCTCTAAGCTAGTGCTGTTGTGAGAGGATTTACATTTCTCGATATAGGACATGGCTGAAGGAAAAGCTGTTTTGAAACTCAGGGTGCAAATTGTCAGAACCTCTATTGAAGGAAGAGATATTTCATGTTATCTAGAGAATCTTGGGCTCAATTTTTTTCACTGAAGGCACACTCTTCTTTTACATCTTTAGATAGTTCTGTAGAAAGAAGGGCATGTTCTTATATATGTTATCTGCTAAATTTTCACCTTTTATGCTGCAGGAATGTGTGTTTCAGATATATATATATATGAATGAGAAAAACCTGTAATCACATTCTGGGAACTAAGCTGATAGGATATAAAAAGTTGATATTCTTGGTCAGTTCATAGCCTCAAAAAATAATTTTAAATTCTCTTTAAGGCAAATAGCATTTTTGCATATGAAAAATGAATTCTTATTTTGTTTTATTTTTAAAATTATTTTGTTTTAATGAAATCTACTATATTTAAAGTTATCTTACTTCCAACTATTTTTTCAGCATCATCTGCCTAAATCAAATTCCTGTGATTATACACAAGTAATTTATTGCCTTATCAGAGCTACTACAGATCTTGTAGTAGCTAACTTTACAGCTTAGCTTTATTAAGTAAGAAATAAGTAAACAAAGAATGTACTTTTCATATGGTAATACAATTGGCGCGTGTACATGTGGCCAATTATGCTATTTCCAGGGATTACATATTTGGCAGAAAACCCAGAAGCCTAAAGCCAAAAACTGTCAGGGTCTGTAATTGCTTTTCTGTGATATCACTGAAGTTAAAATACATACTTATTGTTTCTGTTAGTTTTTTGATTGACATAAGCAAGCAGGAGCATCAACTGAATATTTAGAGTCTGGTTGAATAAGACCAGGACAAAAGACTTTTTTTTTTTGTCCAAAGTTTGGACAAAAATGTAGACAAGTTTAAAATCTTCTGATTTCTCATTGCCTTTGCAGGTGTTTCTAGTTTAAGTGCATACATACAGATTTTTTATATTTTTAGAAAACCAGTACTATTTTGGAGAATCTAGAGAAAACAATCTCACCACACACTGCAGTATACTACATACTCAGAATTTATGGGAGTAGAGATTTAAATATTGTACTCTTTTTTTTTTAAATTGCATTATGAAGGAATACCAAGATACTACTAGTAGAATCATCTTGTATCCTTTCATGTAATTAATTATAAATGTTGATAGCTATCCATACATGTATATACAAATATATCTTTCTTCTACACATTATATACATCTTATTTATGAGATTGTAATTTAATGAGGAAAAAATGCTTCAAAACTTATTCAAAATACATTTGATTTCACCGCAGTCATTAGTTGTGTTTCTTACTCCACAGTTCAGAACAGATATGCCTTTGGAATAATCTGGTGTAGATAGTTTATACTAATTTTAAAATATATATTTAAATTAAAAAAACCCCTTGTTTTCCTTAACTCAAAATATACTGTTTCGTGTAATTCCCACATGATCTCTTATCACAGCTAGGTAGCAAGATTAGCACGGAATGTATCAAGGTACACAAATGTCAAAGTCTCTAATGGTGCAGTACAAGAAAGAAATGAGACCACTCTGGAAAAGAAAATAAAATGCCTCAGTTAATGCTAAACCAAACAATAGGTCTAAACTTTAAAAACTATAGTCCAAAGACTAAATATATTTTTGTACTGTGCCATAATCTGAATAAAATTGATATGTTATTAAATTAGCATGAAATGAAAAATTAAAACAAATTTAAAATTATGAACAATATTTATATCGATATGTTTTCTGTAACAGAAATAATTAAAAGTATTTTTAATCTTTTTTTTTGCAGTAGAAAATCAATGACTGAATCTCCCAGGATGCAGAAATTCTTGTTACAGATAATCTTCTTTAAATATGAGAATTACTGCAAATGTGTAATATCTTTTATCTTCCAGTGAATTATAAAGTTATTTAAATTACAAGTACAGACTTTTTGTTAGAGACATGTATATATGAAGGTATATATGTAAGGTATACACCTATAATAGGTTTATATGAGAATTACACAATTGCCTGCCCTAACTGGCTGGAAACTATAATTTTCATAGAATCATAGAATAGTTTGGGTTGGAAGGGACCTTTAAAGGTCATCTAGTCCAACCCGCCTGCAAGGAGCATGGAATCTCCAACTAGATCAGGTTGCACAGGGCCCCATCCAATCTAGCCTTGAATGTTTCCAGCAACAGAGCATCTACCACCTCTCTGGGAAACCCATTCCAGTGTTTAACCACCCTCATTGTAAAAAATTTCTTCCTTATGTGTAATCTAAATCTATCCTCTTTTAGTTTAAAACCATTACCTCTTGTCCTATTGCAACAGACCCTGGTAAAAAGTTTGTCCCCATCTTTCTTATAGGCCTCCTTTAATATTGAAAGGCCACAATAAGGTCTCCCTTCTCTTCTCCAGGCTGAACAACCCCAACTGTCTCAGCTTGTCGTCAGAGAAGAGCTGCTCCAACCCTCTGGAGCTAATTTACTGCTTATAAGATGAATTTGGTCAGAAGATTACACTGTGGGAAATAAAATATTTTCAGAGGAGCTGAGTGATAGGAGAATTACAAAATCTTTAATATGCTTTGACAGTAAGAAGTACTGTACTTTTCTCTTTGGCTAAGTTAAAAATAAAAAGGAAGAAATATTGAATTTTTATATTTCTGATACAATTCTTTTTTCACACAATTGATTGCACAGTTAATTCCTAGACCTTTGAATTTTATTCTTGGTTTATGCTTGTAAACATAGACAATCCTTACTAACAGTTAGGCTAATATAAATCTTCCATAAAAATGCAAGGACGATGTATTTACATCTGTCAGGGGACGAACGGAAAAGTTGTTTCTCGGAAAACTGAAAACTGTAATACTGAATGTTAAGTTAAATTTCTAGAGACTAAGTTATGAGTGGACTTCCAGAGCAAAGAGAGAGAGTAAGAAATGCATATTCATAATGACCTTTGCTGCCGTTGTTCTGAAGCCAGAGCTTCCTTGGGGCTTCTGTTTTAATTCTTAAATAATTATGAAATTAATGTTAAAAAGAACACTGAGGTATTTTGGTTAACAACATCAAATGCAGTGTAATGATATGAATTCCACAAAGAGAAATCACATCTCATTAATTTACAATAATTCTTAGAACATAACAAAGTCATGGGTAAAGCCAAGAATAAGGGAATATTCACTGGAAGTTAAAGGTAGAAAGTTCCTACCTGATTAAACACTAGTTTTACACAATGTCTAACTAAACTGTGGATCTCCTTACAACTGAAAGTTGTAAAACCAAAAGCTCAAAAAGCCTTAAAAATGGGATTTGAACTTTTAAAAATGGTTTCTGGTCATAACATGTGGAAACTGTGAAAAATTAGTTTTGAGGTTTGGTCTACCTTAGATTCTCAGAACTTAATTGGACTATTTTTTATTTACACTTTCAACTCTGACAATAAATTATGGATTTTTAACCATGAATGGAAAACACACATTATAGTAAAGGATGTGCTGTTACTAGGGGAGCTTTATTCTGTGTTGTTCCTTAGTCTCAAGATCAAAAGATTCAGGCTGGAGGTAGAGAGCAGGTACCATGTAAGTATATATGGTTAACTTGCAATTTAGACATGTGCATTTTTTCACTTTGTAAGAAAACAGGAGGTGAATTACAGGAAATATTTATGTACTCATCATCAGTGAAAATTGAGCACCCTTGGCTTTCTATCTCGTATCAAAGACATGATCTACCACTTTCAGTGAGCAGTGATGGGTGGTTTTCTGCAAGGGATATGAAGCCCACAGGGTGATGGCAGGGCTGGCAGAGCAGGGACATCACCAGCAAGGGCACAGTCCCACAGTGACTGGACAAGATGAGTAAAGAAGGTTTGGTGATGACAACCAGGGTCAGCCAAGAGTCTGGTATTTAACAGACAAGTCTGTGGTGATGAGGAAGTCTGAAGGTCAAGCCAAAATGTCAAATCAACAAGGCAAGGCCAGGATCAACAAAGTGCACTGCCACACACAGGCATACCTGTGATGTTGTTCAGGCGAGGACCAAGGCAAAGCACCCGAGCTTCTCTGCAGCTCCTGAGCCAAAGCAAAGAGGCCCTAACAACGCTTCTTACAGCTTTTTCTCACAACTAGTTCTCTTCAGAGCAGCTGTATCAGAGGTTACACAGCTACATTACGTCAGAACTGGCCTGGAGTGCAGGCAAGGCTGCAGAATATGACTGTGCACTCATTTTAATAGCCTTTATTTTTTTCTGTCCTGAACATAAATTGTTACATTTTCTTTTGTTTTGTGTTCAAAGACAGCAATACTGCATGTAAAGTTCCTTTTCTGAAGCTAATGCAAATTTTATGAGCATGTTTGTCCTGTGTTAGTTGGGTGGTGGCTAACTCTTCTCTGTCAAGGATCATAGTTTAAGTTATTAGGAGTTGTTTGCTTGTATATCTCTCTGAATATAACTTTTAGCATACTGGAGAGCAGATATTGATTGGAAATGGCACACTGAGCTTCTTAGCGTTTTCATATGAAAAAATATTAATAGTAATGGAGAAGGGTAGCTACTGAAAGTCATTTAATGTTTTAGGCTTTCAGTTGGCCAGTTAGAGGCTTATCCAGAACAGATTTCTACTGAAATGAGGGCTGATAATTTGTTTTTGTTAAAAACTATAAAATACCCTCATCTTTTCTAATTGTTTCTTCTAGTAACCTTGAACCAAGTAGTCAATAATCAGTAACGCAAAAGTTCATTATAATAAATGGCTGTCAGGTATTAATGCAACTGTTTCCTGAGCCTAATAACCCTCTTTTTCAGGCAACAGACTTCAGTTCCTAAGCTTTGGATCCATGCCCTTTGTCACATCCATCCATTGCTTTGTGCTAATCTGTCATTGCCCAAATTATTTTGGGTTAGAGAGATCAGTTATTAACAATGAGTAGATTTATGGTTTGTTTGTTTTTTTTTTTTTATCTGCCTGTCATTTATTGTCATTTGCTGATGCTTTTATGAATAAGAAAATACACTCTTTTGGAAACTGTTATCTTTAAGCTCTTTTAGAACTACTGTGTCTTACTTTCTAGGGTAATCACTTTTTTGGATGGAATGCCAGATAGGATGCATTTGGTGCATCTGTTCCAGTCTGTCATAGTGTTTTGGCCTGTATTAGAGAACTGAACCTACCAAAGTTTGTGCTTTATCATCTATTTCAAGTCTGAAGTGGGACAGTAATGTACATAAAGAGAGCTTGAAGACAACATCATCCTTGTAACAGTAAATAAGTGAACAGTGCTAGTGAGCTATAGGCTGTAGCGTTTGTGTTCATTCAGTTCAGATTTTAGGCAGGTGGGCTTGTGGAGTGAAATCTGCAGGTAATTGGCTAGTGAAAGGAGTAGAGAGCTTTGCCAAACTGCTGGCAGCAGGCAAGCAGAGTATAAAAAGAGTAATCTTGCCAGAAAATTATAGCTTTAAGTACACATTTGATATGTCATGAGTGTTATTTTTGAGAAATAAAACTAATACAAACTGCAGGTAGCAGAAACCTTTGGGTTAAGCGTATTCTTGGGTGCCTAGAATGGCTTCTTGGCTCTTAAGCTTATGAAGCACTTCACAGTAATTTATTTTATTGCATCTCCTCTTTGGATTCTTTTCCCAGTTGTTCCTGAATTCTATTTTCTCATTAACAGTTTGTAATGCAACTTGATGTATGGCATATTCTTTCTCACATTGTTTTCTGCCAATATTTGTGTTTCTTTTGTGTCTGACTATGTTAAGTCAGTGATTTTTAATTGTCAGCTTGATGCTCCAGCTGGCAAATATGTCAAAATGGTTTGTTTGGATTTCAAGGTTTCCATTTTCAGCTCTTGTTTACCTTCCTGCATATTCACAGCTTCCTCCCACTTCAGCTGCCAGAATTTCAGTACATATCCTGGAAATACTGCAGCCTGCTAGCTCAAAACGTATCTTCCTGGGTCTTCTCGACCTCTATCCAATATAAAAAAAAAATCTTCTTATGGTTTCCATTATCTCAATTAGTGCATAATTTTTTCTATAGTCTTGGCTGCTTCTATATTTTTCCTCTCTCATCTCCCCCACCACCTGGGAGCAGTAATGTGGAAGAAGAAATGAATCTCTACCATGGAACATCTCAAAAATAACTGCAGAATTTGGAAATACTGTTGTGTTTAAATGAAAGAAAATTCAAGAAAATTTAATTTAAATTAAATTAAAGTTTTAATTTAAAGCTTCACCAAATGTTCCTATATTTAGATTTCCATTTTTTAAAGAAATGTAGTATGAAACTCTTTCAGGTATTCAAGTTTCTATTCAATTTCTGTTCTTTGTCCATGTTACTGACCTTAATCTTTGCTTTATAAAACAGGAAATTGTCCTTTACCACTTTTCTTAAGCTTTGTGTAGTTTTTGGACAGTCCTTATGGTTCAAAGTCTTAACTGTGAAGGACACAGCATTGTTTTTGTCCATAATCTCCGTGCCTGCCTATAAAACACTCCATATAGAGTTCTACTGCAGTTTTTGTGATTGATCTATCATACTTCTAATTTTTTTTTTCTAAGTAGATTTTGAACTCTTGGGTCTTAAATAATCAAGTAGTGCTTCTTCTTCCTTCTCAAATTCCACTAAAGCAATATGTTAGCTGGTTGTTTGGAATCATTATATTGCTTTACCTCTAAAGTGATTTTTCACACTTTTTTATTTAATTTACTTTTATACTGTAAAAATCTGAGTATATTGTACCAAAAAAGGAAAAACATTTGAGACTAGACATGCTAGAAGCAAATCAACAGATCTTTATGCAAATAGCTATTAAAAAAAACACTACATAAAACCAAAGGCTTTATTCTTCATGTAATTGATACTGAAGACAAAATAAATTAACTACTTTTAGATTTTTAAGGAGAATACTGATTGGACAAGCTGAATCCTAGCATAAAGTATTGCCAAGATCAAGTATGTTATCTCCTCAAATTTACTGCACTGAATCAATGTGTTCCAACACACTGACTGAAGAACTTTGAAGTGACCTTTAGCTAGGCAACAGAAGCGTGACATATCCGATACAGAAAGCTTGAAATGGCTTGAAAAGCAATCAACATGATTTGAGATATTGATGCTAAGCATTAATTAAAGGCAAGAAAAGATGCTAATAAATTTGAGTGAATAATTGAATGGTTTCAATTAATTCTGGTAATCTGACTTTTTGATCCGTGCCATGCTGTTTGGATTTGATGGGGATAAGATCTAGACAGATGCAGAAAAGAAGAGAAGGGACAGGTAAGGAGGCAGAGAAGAAGGAACTAAAGAAGTAGATGACAGGAGTTACAGTAAGCAAAAAAAGATTTTAAAAATATATTAAATCATATTTACATGAATAAATTAAAGATTACAAAGGAATGTCCCTGAGCACTAGAAGTCAATTTGATATGGTTAAATAGTTAATACACTTCCTAGCACTGTTTTTGCTTGTGTTGAATAGGACTTTCTAAAACAATTTCCAGGCTTAGTTAGCAAATCAGAACAGGCCAGAAACACTTACTTCCTAGTAGGTAGTGGAGTTACGAGTCAATCTATGCCAGTTGTCTTTAGTGTCCTAGATTTGTCCTGAGCAGGACTTCATTTTCTAGCAACAGACATAACTGTAGTAGGAAGATACAGCAGGGAGGATCTAGTCATTAACATCTTGTGTCCAAAAGTAAGTTTGAGTATGGGAAGTTTATTCTAAAGACAAATGATTGATCTTTAAACAGAAAAATTGTATGGTTTTGATATCTGCAAAGCAAATCAAGAGCAAATCAATCTAGTGAATGCCTCATAAGATACAGATAATTTGGAAAGATTGCAAAACTGTGCAAAAAGCTTATTAAAAGGGAATAAAATGTCTTCTGCTGGCATTAAACACTTTGAAGTTCAGTTTATGGTGTGGTAATACACATTTAAAATACAATTTATTTTTTATATCATCTTAGAAACTAAAGTGCTAGGACTTGTCAGGTGAAGCTAACTTTGTTATGAAGAGCTTACCCAAGATTTACAAAATACTGTGCTGATGAGTGGATAAACTAGAAAAAGGAATTATGTGTTAAAAGTCTAGTGCACAATAGAAAATATAGAGGATCTACTTGGAGAGAAAGGATTTACTCATGATAAGGAAAGAATGAGACCTCCATTCTTAACTATATGAGATCGAACCACTATGGCTGATAGAGAGTTAATTACACTAATGCAGTTACAAAATGTGACTTCTTTGTGCGCATGTAAACCAATTTGTTTATGGAATGTGAATTTTAATTTGAGATGATAAACTACAGTTGTTTATGGAATTTGGGAGTCTTTTGTTTTCTGTTAATGCTTAATTTAAACACATCAATAAAATGGAAACTTGTGTTTATGATTTTACACATTAATTTTCGAAACAAGCATATGTGATCAGCATACCTATACCAAGCAAGACTGATACAGGAAAAAAAAAAAAAAAAAAAAAAGCTTTTCACATTCACTAGCATTCAAAGGCAGAAAATTACTTTATCCTGTAATACTTTAGACATTAAGGTATAATGGCTGACATGATGAATAGCATGCATGCGATTATTATACACTGTACTTCGTAACTGTTGTAAACAGTCTATTAATCTCTTTCATTAAATGCAGGGGTATCAGAAATTTAGAACTGGGCAGCCACAGGCTTATCAGCCATCTTGTGTCTAAGGTTATTTGTAGTGCTGTGGTCGGTTGACCCTGTCCAGCAGCTAGGCTCCAATCCAGCTGCTCACTCCTACCCCCTCTAGATGAGGAAGAGAATTGGAAGGGCGAAAGTAAGAAAACTTGCAGGTCAGAGTGAAGATAGTTTAATAAGTTAAGAAAAGCAGCATCTGCAAGCAAAGCAAAATAAGTTCATTCACTACTTCCCATTGCAGTCTTTTACAGGGAAACAAGGCTTCATCACACATATCATTTACTTGGAAAGACAAACACCATAACCATTAACTTTCCCGTTTCCTCCTCCTCTCCCTGAACTTTTATTGCTGATCATGACATCATATGGTATGATATTATCTTGTCCTGTTTGTATCTCCTTCCACCTTCTTTCACACCCCTAACCCACTTACCAGGTCAGACAGAGTGGGGGAAAAGAAGGCCTTGAGACAATGCTAAAGCTGTTCAGCAATTACTAAAACACTGGTGTGTTATCAACACTGTTTTAATCAGAAATCCAAACTACAGTACCATACAGGCTACTATGAACAATATTAACTCCATCCTGGCCAGAATCAGTACAATTTCCACCACAGTTTATGTCATGTTCAGGTGATACACTACCCAGTACGTCCTCATTAACCACCACCTTCCCATTACAATCCTTTGACATATATGCGGGCATTATTCCCTCAGTCTATATGCCACTCTTGCAATTTACATCTCAAACCACAATCATATATCACAGGCAAGTGTAGAAAATATGGACATGGGGCTACACACATTCCTGTTTGACAGCAGTTCCATATTCCACTTTATGCAGAATAATTCTACTTTCAATTTATATAATTTAGGTTTGTAAGGACCTTCTTTTAAGCCGTCCTTATCTTCCCTTGTACTATCTATAATTCTGCTCATTTTGTGGCTGTATTCCTTGGTCCTTTCCTTTTCTGGCCATTTCTTAAGAATTTCTTTCACTACTACTTAATCACCTCACATTGTCCACTCTGGCACTGAAAACTGTAAGCAGAAATGAGATGTGAATGAATATCAGGTGCCTGGGTACATCAGCTGCACTGTATCAGGGCTGAGCTTGTGTTCAAGCTACTTGTGGTCAAGATCAGCCCTGACAGAGTACAGCTCAGGAAACTCACGTTAGTCTTCTCAACAAATTGTGAAAAATAGCCTTCCTGGTGCTTCTCTTCCTTGGTTCAGGAGCTGTGGATATTGAATTCTTGGTCCTGACTTGAGCTACATTGCAGGTATGCCTGTTCCTGACTTTGCACTTCGATAATTCTGACCTTACCTTGCTAACTTGTCTTCTTGGTTTGACCTTGGACCTACTCAGCTCTTCCTGCTTGGATACTGTGGGACTGCACCTTTTGCTAGTGCCTATTGTTTTACCTTCCTGTTACAAGCTTGATGTTGACTTCCAGCTTGTCTTCCCTACAGGAGCAAACCAATCTCACCAGTTTCTGAAAATGGGGACTACGAGCCATGTTTCCAGGATTCATTACAGCAATAAAGGCAAATAGAATATCACCTCAAACATCCTTAGACAAAAATCTTGTTGGTCTTTTCTGATACCTAGATAGAGTTTATTTTCATTTTTTACAATAGTAGTAGTATGGTTTCACACTGAAATGATTCCATTTTTAAGCTGAAAATTCAAACCTGTGATAGGTCTAGCAACCCTGTTATAAAATTAACTTTCATCCCAAGATGCATATCAAGTTCTAGTATAACCACATGATTCTCTTATTTCTTTCTGACATCCTCCATTTGCTTTTCCTTTTTGTCTGCATGATAAATTATTTCAGGAGCCTGTATCTTTCCATAAATAAGCAGAGCTCTCACCAGGTTTAGGCCTCTTCAATAATAAAACAAGTTGTTACTCTGAAGGAAAACAAAACTCACCTAAATTTTGTGCCTTGTAAATCAACAGTGCAGGGCTACTAGTAGAATTTGCTTATTCCTAATCACAGTTAGTTGAGTTTATGTCCTGAAGTATGAGAGTTCATTATCTTCATGGTATTTAATACTAAAAAGTCTGAACTCAGATGTTCATCAGACAATAAAAAGATTTATTATCTTACATTAAGTATAAGTTTATTAACATACAATGAAAATCTCTTAAAGATTAATTCAGATGTGATTTTTTTCCCCCATCTTCTAATAAGGCAGTCTTACATAGTTCGCCACCATAGAAGAGGAACAATGGGAAGCCAGTGACAAATGTGCAGATTTTCTCTGGGAATATAGTAGCTTCATCATAGGCAATAGATTAAGCCAGAAAAAGACAACTGCTGGTGTGTTGTGAATGAACTTCTTATATATGACAAAAGACATGAAAATTTTATTCAACTTCATTTAAATTCTAATTGTGAATTTGTTTGAAACAATGGGAGGGCAGACGGGTGGAAAGAGATGCAACTTATAATATTCAGTGAAGACAAAAATGGGTTTGATGTATTCAAATCTGGCTAGGACCTGAATTTGGACTTCAGATGTGCAGTGTGAAATGGAAATAATCTGGCTTGCAAAACTTGTATAACATGCAATGGTTTGAGATGAGACAGTTAAACCATAAATATCTATTATTATTTTTTTTATATATTTGCAACTGATGACAGGACAAATGCCAGGAGTGAGAAGGTGTCTCAGATAATTGTAATAGATTAAGAAAAAGGAATAGAGTTTTTTTATGTCTTTTTTAGGGGGAGAAGTAAGCAAAATTTTCTCTAGCTGTCTGTTCACAGGTTAGTTATGCTTATGAAGGGAGAACAGAGAAAACTGAGATGTTTACATAACTAAAAGAAATTGAAAGGTTGAGTATTCATCTAGAAATTATATTTTCATAAGAATCACAGCCTTTTTAAAAAGGATGTGAAAAAATTTAAAGTTAATATTTTGACATAAATAAATCTCATAACAAGGATCAAGTTCAATAGTGTATGCAACAGAAAACAGAAATACTATTTTCAGTTTTCATCAGATAGAAACCTTACTGTGGAACAGTATCAAAGTTTAACAATAAGTTTTATTCACTGTCTGTAGTCAGAAATTTAAGACTTTTCTTCTTCATAATTTAGATGGCATAACAGATCTCTAATAGCACCATAAAACAAACAGAATAATGATGTACTACCACTTTTTATGAAGGCACCTGGAAATATTACCTAACCTCATGTATGGCCAGATCACTGCTGAGGTATTGTGTCTCTCACTGTGTTGTGTTTTTAAAAAAGGTATAATTTTTAAAATTTTTACATTGTCAAGTGTAAAATTCCCATTACTTTGCAATCCATATGGATGCTGTTTATTACAAAGAAATGAAAGGAAAAAAAAAAAAACTAATAGGGATGCTTTTGCACAAAGACTTAGATTCTGGTCTTTAAAAAAATAATGGCAAATACCCAGTGCTATCCTTGGTTTGAGACAAAAATAGAGATGTTTTTCAAACACTTGGGCTACAGTATCAGGATTTATATCCCCCAAATAAGCACGAGAGAATTAAACATTTTTTTTTTCCCGTTTTTGCTTCCATGCTTCTTTGGAGAACATATGAGAAAAAAACCCAAATACTTTGGTACTGTTCAAAGATGTATGTATCATCTTCTACTTCTTCAATTTCACATATTTTACTTCCAACAGAACAATCACAGAGGAGGGATGTTTGTTGCCACATTTTATTTTTGCCAGAAAACTGCTGACACTACTCCAACTACCTGGGACTGAAATCTACGGCAGGCTTACTGAAAAGTGACATGTGGAGTTATTTACATATCCCTAGGCCACGGTCTTGAACCACCCCTGGCCTGTCCTATATAAAGTTTGAGATATTTGTTGAAAAAGAATTACTATGGAATTTTTCCTCCTCATTTCAGGTGTAGACATTCCAGATACTGGTAGTTTGTGTGTTTTCATATTTTAATCCATAAGTACCGTTGCTATATTCTTCAAGTTAGAGTCTAATACTGTACGCGCAACTCACAGGCTGTTTGATAAACTTTGTTAATCACTTCTCTGGAGCGATGACTCTGAGGTGAGCCAATATAATTTATGTTTGTGTTATTTTGTTTCTTTCTTTGTTTCTTTCATCCAAAGATGTTACCAGGATCCTAAACCTGTATGTTAGAAAACAAGACTCACAGATAATCCTTGGAATACTCCTGGAAGAGTCCTAGCAGTAAATGCTAGATTTGTAGTTAAAAAGAAAAATATTACCCCATGATTGTGCAATGCACACATGCCAGTTTCCAATTATTATAATTGTTTTTCTTCTAGCGGCAGAACTTGATCCTTCCTAGGGGTTAGCGACCTCATGCCAATCCTAGTAGAACTGCTGGTGAAAATGTTCATTTTTGGTAGCAAGAAAAGCAAAGTTTATTTGAAATAGTAATAGATTGATTTATTAATGCATAGAAGTGTGGCAATAGGATGTGTCTATGTTAAGTTTTCAATTCCTGAGCACATTTTTATCCTGAGTATATATGTGCTTGCCTGAGGGCAATGTCTTATGATGTACAATGGAAGATAGTTCCTGTATCTAAGAAAGTACCTGACACATTATGGAAGAACTGTTGATTATAAGTTGTCAGTGCTGCAGGCTGGTTTATCTGCCTTCATTGTCTTCTGATTATGAATTGAACCATTGGAAAATTTTTTTGTTTCTTAGTTATTTGCTGTGCTGTACCAGTTCATTAAGGACTGTAGCCCATGGGAGGGACCCCACGATGGAGCAGGGGAGAAATGTAAGGAGTTCTTCCCCCAAGGAGGAAGGAGTAGAGGAAAGCAGCATGTGATGAACTGACCGCAACCCTCATTCTCTATTCCCCCTTTGTGCTGCTCAGGCAGCAGACAGAGGCAGGGAAGGAGGTAGAGATCATTTAAAAAATGAAGTTAAGCCTGGGAAAAGCGAGGAGTGGTGGGAAGTTGTTTTTTTTTTGTTCTCATTCTCATTATCCTGCTTTGGTTTTATTGTTAATAATAAATAAATATTTTCCCCAAGTCAGGTCTGTTTTGCCCATAACAGTAACTTCAATGATCGCTCCCTGTCTTTATCTCAAACCTTGAGCTTTTTATTATATTTTCTCTCCTCCATTCCCTCAGAGGGTGGGTGAGTGACTGAAAAACTGCATAGCTTGGTCCTCAGCAGGGCTAAACTACAACATATGTAAAAGTAACTCAGAAGAGGGATCTTGACAACTCTACAACACTTTCAAACCTCCTCTTAAGCCTGCCTTCAATTATTTGAGGGTTTCTCTAGCTAAAGAAAAATCCTTTATTTCAATTGTGTTTCTTGGTTTTCTACCATATTGTCCCCAAATAAGCCTTAATTAGCTTGGGTTCATTCCAGCTTACTTTAGGTATCTAACCAAAGTGGATTATTTGAGAACATATTTAACTAAAGCTTTCTTTACTCTTAGTAGAGACAGGTAACTGAATCATGCTCTCTGTCAGTTGTAAAGGAATTGAGAGTAACTCCTGAATTAGAGAAATCCATTTGCTGAGTTGAGGTAGCAGGGATTAATTTGGGGCCTGGAGTGCCAATGGTTTAGGAGAAGGTCTGGGAGAGTACAATTACCTTTATTTTAGCAAACAGAACAGTACAATAGGAGTAGATCTGAAGAGTGAAATGGTTGAATATGCCTGAAAACACTGATGGGATTTTATTTTGGGTCTTGCCTGGTCCTCTATGCAGATACTCAGACACCTGTTAGCTGTTGGAATACTTCTGCTGGAGACTATCTTCCAGGTCACCTTCTGCTGAAGGGAATCCAATTTTCATGTTCGGAGTAAACTTCTGTGTTACTGACAGCTGCAGTGCAAATCTAGAAAGACTGAAGCTCCCTTTATTGTTATTTATTACAGTTCTAGGACTGTACTCCACATTATGTCTGTTGAAATCAAGTTCACAGCAGTTGCCTGTCTTAGGCACATGCACAGAGAGCTGATTGGAGGACAGAACTAATGTGTCCACATTACATTACTCTGGATTATGTTTTTGCATTACTTAAATTTTACTTCCACCAGGAAGAAAACTACTTTGAACACAACAGAAGTGTATTCTAGGGCACACTGTAAGGCACTAAAATGCAAGGCAAACTTCCAGTAAAAAAACCAAACAAAACTCTCCCTAAAAAAACCCCTGCCAACCAAACAAAAAACCCCAAAACTAACCAACCAAAAAAATCAAAACCCACCAAAATCCTAGCATCCTGCACACTAAACTTTTGGAATCATAGAATCATAGAATGGTTAGGGTTGGAAGGGACCTTCAAAGGTCATCTAGTCCAACCCCCCAGCAAGGAGCAGGGACATCCCCAACTAGATCAGGTTGCTCAGAGCCTCATCCAGCCTGGCCTTGAACGTTTCCAGGGATGGGGGCTTCCACCACCTCTCTGGGCAACCTGTTCCAGTGTTCTATAACTCGCATTGTAAAAAATTTTTTCCTAATATCTAATATAAATCTACCCCCCTCTATTTTAAAACCAGTGTAGATATATCCAGAGAAGACTATATGATGCAAACATAAGTGCAGGAAGTAGAGATGATCAAGAGATACACTTCAAAGACTTGGCAGTGATTGAAGTTTAAAGAGTAAGGTACATAGCTTTAAATGAGCAAGAAAGGCTGTCAGAATGATTCTGTGGCAGCTTTTTAGAAACATACAGCAAACAGAAGAAGAAAAGTGTCAGAAAAAAGACTGAAACTAAAATAAGTGACTTGAGATGGAAATGAATCAGACCTTTTGTGCTTGAAGCATGTTGTAGCATGAAACATCAGCAAGCTTTGAGTTTAGAATTGGGCCAGTGCTTCTCTAGAAATGTAATATTTTTGATCACATGAAGGCATACTGACAAGTGTATACTACAGATACTTCATAAAACATGGTTCAGATAAACAAAACAGAATAAATATTCTCATTCAAACCATCTGTAGCATGTCAAGTCAAGCTTGTTGGGTCTTAAGTTTATTGTACAAATACAGGTCCATGCCATCAGTACATTTTTTGAGCTGTAAAATAGGTTTAATACAATTCGGTTTAAAAAACCAAACTGACAGGAAAATATTTTGAGTTTAAGCCAGCAGCTTGTTGTAGCTGCTACTAATTAGGCTTTGTTGCCTGGGCCACCACCTTAATTGACTTTGCAAATTTTCATTTGAACGCCAACAGTTACAAAGCATATGGACTGCCATAGTAATCCCATATGCTGGATGATAGCTGGCAATTATCTGTGCAGGATTCAGACAATAATGAGATTACAGAATGTTTAAAAACTGTACATTTAGTTTAATAGTCGTCCCTGAAATTTTAAAGAGCAACAGTAGCAGGTTTGCTGCTTTTAATACTTCCAGTCCTTCTTCGGCTTTTAACTTAAAAACTGGGTTTATCATACACAATTCAGAGAATTCTTAGTACTATGGATAGATGTATATTAACTTAATTGAACATTATTGCAACATTAAGCTTTATTTGTTTGAATAGTGCCACTTTATTTTTATAAATCTCACTTTTTGTATCGTAGAGGTAGTTTTGGACAAGCTACCAATCAAATTAAGTAGACTAAATCTAGGAAATTACCGGTCTTTACAGTAATTTTTTTGAAAACTATTCTAATCAACTAGTTTTGCAAATTCACTACACACTTTTCACAATGCATGCTTTCCAGGATATGCTAAGAAAATGCTACTTGGATGGAGCATATGCTGAAAACAGTAAACTAAGAATAAAATATCATTTGTCTCAAGAAGCTTCTACACTTATTGAAATTGAGCTTGAGGGCATCCTCTCCTAAACTCAACAGGTCTCTAATAGTTTCATTTAAATCCAATATTATTTTTATTACTTCTTTTGTTAACTGAATGCACTTTAGTCCTGTTAAAAGCCTGAATTTTTAAAAATTCTTGTCTATCTAAAAGGCTCTTAACACTTTGAGGATTAAATTTTGGTTTTGTTTTCTTTTTTTTTTTTTTTTCTCAGAGAACACTGGTTTATAAAACTAAAAAGATCTTTCACATTTTAAGAAGGAAGATCAAGAGAACTCCATGGTGTGGTAGCAGTTTCACTTCCTCTAAGTACAAATATCAGTGCCAGTATCTCATTCAGAATATACAGAACAGCATTAAGTTCCCTGGTGAAGTATGTTGATGACAAAGAAAAAATTTTTTTTGAGAAAAAAGGGAACTCGGAAGTTCATCACATCCATGGCTAGAGAAGGTCAACTATACAATTACCTTTATATTAGATATTTCCATGTTAGCTACAGAAGAGCTGATTTCTATTTCAGACACAATACAGTGGCATACAGACTTGTTTGCTTGACTCTTAGATAAAAATCCAGCATCAATAGCCAAAATCTTAGCTGTAGTTATGAATATTTTGGCCTGAGCTGATTTTCAGTTTAGCACAATAAATTCACACCTACCTGCACAGATTAAGCATTGTATTTTGTCAGACACGGTGATGCAATTGACAAATATCAGTATTGACACAGGAAATGTTATTAGTAACATTTTAATATTATATTAATACAATCTTGTTGGTAGCAAAAAGAATTTTAAGAGGCATTTTCAATCTCTCTAAGATTTGTAATATTTCACAAATAACAAGATATTTGCTTATATTTTGAGTAAATGAGAGTATTATTTGAGTAATTATTCTAATTAAAGTAAATCCCTGAGTATTCAACTTTTTCCACTTAAGGAACAGCTTCAAAACCAAGATAATAAACATAATCACAAAATATCCATAAACCCAGCGCATTTATATTCTGTTTTCCTTTGCATTCTCCTCTTTTATTCAGTGTTTCAGGAAATGTATATAAACAAAAGCTACAAGTACCCTGAAAATTACAGATTGTAAAGCAAGGCCAGGTTGAATAGAGCTCTGCGCAAACTGATGTAGTTGAAAGTGTCCCTGCTGCTTGCAGGGAGGTTGAACTAGATGACCTTTGAAGGTCCCTTTCAACCCAAACTATTCTATGATACTGTGAACTAATTGGTTAAAACCCAAAATACATTTCAAAGACAAGGATATTTCCAGTTTGCCCAAGATACTAGGGAGAGGTGGATTTTTTTAACTCAGAAAGCGAAACTGAATAAGATATATATATTTTATACTAAGATAACTTGTATTTACAAAAAAAAAAAACAAAAAAAAAATCAAAGCAAACCAAAAACAAAACCAAAACTACTTACTAGCAAAAAGAAATTTGTCAATGCGTTTTTGAAGTCATAAAATAAGCTGTTAACTAATTTTTCTTACTTCTTCGTCTTCTTTTGTGAAAACATCCAAAACCTTCCATTCAAAGATCAAAAAAAAAAGGATATCTGTAAATAAATCCTTGCTAAAATTCCTTTCATCTGAATCTTAGAGAATGGTTAAAAGCCTAAGATACAGAAAATGTTTCTGATTACTGTGGGATTTATGTTTTCTCTTCATATGATAGGTCTTATTGTTCAAAAATACTGACAATGGTAATGTTCTTTTGAGACATGCCTTCTTAAACAGTGTATTTAAATGGAAAGTCTGTGCTGTACAACTTCACAACTTCAGTGATATGTAACTGCTAATATCAACTGCTCAAAGAATTGACTAATCATCAGCTGAAGTGATTTGATCATCTGTGTTGTTATTGATGATAGTGTAAGCTAGGATTCAGTAGTGGTACTGGGAATTTCATGTTTAGTCTTTCCAACTGTAGATCAGTCTGGTGAATACATCAGTTAAAACCCTACAGAAAGAAATACTAAAATCAGATTGTTTGTTAGATAGTCATATCTAATTCTTTTTTATAATGACCTTTTTTTTTTTCATCTCTCTTGCTGTTTTTTAAATTTTGCTAACACTTCGGATCTGGAAAGGGAATAACACATGGTTAAAGTTATGGAAAGATGTCCCTGCACTGGCTTAAGAAAGAAAATAATTCTACATTGTCTTAACATGCATTGCATTTCAACTGTATTTTTCAATAATGATACTCAGTGCTTAATTAACCAAACATATTTTTAATAGAGAATTGTTCTTACAGGGTCCAAAACTAAAGCAGAAGGCCCTGAAACAAACCAACAACTGAACAATTTCGTAAGTCCTTTCTCTTTCTCTACCCTATCTCTTTCCTTTTGTTTGATTATCCTTCTTAGACCTCATTTCTTGGTAAACTATGAGGTGCCCATCATCTTCAGAAGTCATTAACGTAATCTAAATTAGGAAAGCAGTAAAGAATTTTTTTTTCTGTTCTCCACTGTTTAATAAAAATGAGCTCAGACAGTTCTCAGAACCAGAAGTACACTAATGTGACAGGCAATGAGCAGATTTTTAGAAGTAAAATACACTTGAAATCATAAGCTACTGCATAAACACTACCTCAGCCATACATGACAGTTTTACTTCTAATCTTGGTTTTAAAATTCTCAAGTTAATAAGAAACTTGAATTACAAATTCAAAGAACTCCATTCATATATACCCTTAATATACAAAGACAACATTCCTGGTTTGCGGACAGATGTTTACAACTTACCCGATATGTTTTGATATTGATCAATCCAACTTTGAACTGAGTTTTGTAAAGTTTAACTCAGAATAAAATTTATCCTCTCATTATAATCACATTAGGCATAGTTTGGGAGATTTTTTAAAATTATATAGAACTTTCTCTCTCCTATAGAGAAATAAAACAGTATAAATAATTTATTCAATTGTATACTAAAAGGATAATGTGAATGGAAAACAGCAGTGGACATTAGCAGAGATTGCTGGTATTTTAAAACACAAACATTGATTGGAAATTATGGCCCCTTAAGCCAAACTCGTGACTTCCCTGGAGTTCACTACTAACAATTGTGAGCTTACAAATTCTAGAATTATAACCTTACAATCAAGTGCGTAGTTTTTGCTCTTATAACTTTACAGACATCTCAGAACAGGGAGCATTCTTTAACAGAGATTTACATGCTGAGATGGAGTTGTGAACAATGAGAAAAGTAGGGAAGGTGGGAGGCATTCCCAGGGACTAGGGGCAGAAACAGTTCCCTCCTTCTGTTCAAGCTGTGCAATGGCAAAAATCACAGCGCTATGAAGGAACTCTGCCAGCAGTGAAAGGAGGGAGAACATGTCCCTGGCTTGAGACATCTGAGGATGCAGATAGGCGTAATCAAATCCTATGTAACACTGCATCTTAATCTTCATTTTCTACGGAGCTGGAGAACAACAGCGTACTCTCAAGGATCTTGGCTATACATATGTCACTAAATTAAACAATGTCATGTTACAGGCAAGCACATTGGAATTTATTTTTTTTTTTTTATATTTTAAATGTTAGAATAATCCCCAGCACAGATTTGGGCCAGACAAATAGTGTTCTTCCAAGCAGAGTGCGGGAGCCAGGCATGGGGCAGGCATCCTTCTATACCAATAGTTTTCATGTCAACATTGTAATGGATTCTAAAGCACTTTAAGAGTACAACCACAGTCAGATTGTGCCAGCTATGTTTCGGACTAGAGAATGGACCCTGGAAGTGTTAAGTTTAATAACCTGGATGTGTCCAGAGCTTTTCTGTGAGAATAGCTATGGAGTAGGAGATGAGGCAGTGAAAAAAAGAAGGTACTGTGAGCTCCTGTCCCCCTTTCTGTCCATTGTTGTCTCTGCATCGAGTTTGCTCCATTCTTTGTTGATAACAAAAGCTGTATGTCACCTTTATACTGATGCTTAGACACCATAATAGAAAATGGAAGTAATAGAAATGGAGTAGAACAGATTAGTCTTATATTGCTTAATGTGTAATGATTATGATCTTGATTATTTTATTTTCTTAAAATAAGTGATATCATAACGGAGCACGTAGTAACAAGTATCACTGGTGTTCTACCTGCTGACAACCATCATAATTAGGGAACAAACTGATTCTAGTCCACTTGGATATCTTCAGTTCATGCAATCTGTTTTCTGGTCTATTAAAAAATATTGATTTATTTGAATCAGGATAAAGCATATGTTGCAAGTTTGATAGATTCTACAATAAGCAATTTTTATTAAATGTCATATGAGGAGTTATTGCTTTGTATCTAATGGGTCTGCTTGCTTTATACCTTGCAGGAATGTACTGAATCACTGAGAAACACTGCAAAGGAGTTCTTGTCATAGATGGCACATTTTCTGTAAAACTAAACTGAGTCGTAATTGAAGGGTTCTTGAGCCTCATTCTGTAAGCTTTGCAGTTTGAGCAGGCTGGTAACCCTGAGTGAGGAGCAATAGTTATTCTTTGAGGGGGTGCTTGACAGCAAAACAAAATAGCAGACTTCAGATATCAACAGATATCAACCTTAACAGGAACTGCTAAAGTAAATGCAATACTGTATGATATTTTTGTGTAGTAATATGACTAGACAGATAGCACAAATGAGACTTCTGATTAATTAGGAGAATATTGAGTAGACTTTTAATGGCACTTAAGCTTGCTCATTTAGTATGCAACATCCTGAAAGACAGGAAGGTGGCCAGTGTATCACCATTATTTAAATAAAAGTCTAAGGACAGGCTAAATTACAGTTTAGTACTTTAACCTCAGTTATGGGAGAAGTGATAGATATTATTTTAAAGATCCAAAGGGCAGACATTTTGAAAACCATATCTTGATGAAACAAAGCTAAGACATTTTCATAACTGAGAGATTATTTCTCACTAATGTACTGATGCACACTGCTATCAAGACAGAAAGAGGAAAACAATACAGTTCATAAATTAATAAGTATTGTAAGGAGGCATTTGGCAACATTTAAGTGTCCAAAACTTTAATCTTTAAGATGCACAATTCTTGATAAGCAGAACATAAAGGAGGTTTAATAATGCCTTGAACAGGGGGTCCTCTGTAGAGGAAAAAAGGATAACAAACAGTAGTTATGAATGGATTTGCTTTAGACTTGAAATAAGTTAACAGACATATACTGAACTTTATGAAGAACAACAGCAAAAAAAACACCCCTCCATAGTGTAGTATTAAAAATTAAAATTATGTTAAATTCCTAGTGGTGCAGCAAATATTAAGTGTGATCAAATTCCAAGTCCTTATTAGTTTTAAGTATGTACGGTAAAGTTAGTATCTTTTTTTTTTGTTAATCTAACCAACAGAAAATGTGATCCTGTGCATGGAAATATATAGCTCCTACAGGAAGAAAGAATCACACTGCTGAAGCATGTTAATGGATTGTAAATGTTGAAGTATTTATAGCTGATAAGAACTGGACTGTTTGTGAAGCAAAATAAGTATCGCAAGCTACCTACATTTTGAAGCCAAGCAGTTTGTTATCTTATAATCAACCTTTCAGCGAATTAAAACCAAGTATATTCCAAAGCTGTCTTTATACAGAAGTGGCAGGTGTGACACATACATATCTGTAATTTTTTTTTCTAGAATAAACTGTCTGCTGTTGCATTTAACTCAAATAACATCTCAGAACATCAGGTGATCAAATACCTGAGAATATATGTATTATTACTTATTAATTCAAATTCATTGTAAATCCAAAAGGTGCTAGGAAATAAAGTTTATATTTGTATTCAAAACTACTTTGAAAACTATTTCACTTAATGAAATTTTTCTTCAGCTGATAGAATCCTTAGCTTTTTGCTATAGCAATGAACAGATTCTTCAGCATGCCAGAGAGGAAATAAAAATTCCAGACTATAATTCCTTCAGTAAAATAAGAACACCTAAGTAATTTCCACCTGAACTTTATCCATTTTAGTGGCTGATCCCTTCAAGTAATATAGAGCTATGACACCTATTTTGTGTCATTGACTGTTTGTCAATAATGAACACAGCAGTGAAACTTGATTAGTTCAGTGTTCTCATCTATATTTTTATTAGGAGTAGCTAAAGTAAAAGATTTTTATTTGAAATGGATTGAAATAGATTAAAGCAGTTTATTAAATTATCAAAGATACATAATTAACTGGCAGTTGGTGACCTGTACACTGCAGATCAGTATCAGCAGTACAACAAATAAGCCACAGTATTGGACAGTTACAAAATCCTAATTCATGTGACAAGAGACGCCTAAACATCCGTCTCTAACTAATCTCCAGAAGCGCTCGTCCTACTCCCCCTCTGAGTTACATGCACACCTCCCTCAAAGGCCGAGTATGTTACACACACAGATGTGCATGAACACAGACACTCACACACAAGTCTTCTCTACCTGTAGGTTTATGTCCACCATGGGGACCATATTCTGTTACCTGCTCTATCTCTCCTCTGTCACAAATCTCCATGCTTCTTCTGTACTTTTCAATTTTAAATTGAAAGTAAATACAATTGTACAGTAAAATTATGTACTTACAATTTTAAAAATCCCTTTGTAATTCCCTCGTTACTCTTTAATCCAGTTGATGAGCATCATCCTCTTTAACATGATCATTTTTGTTCAAATGCCTTCTTAGACAGTTTTGAGTGTCACAGCCCCACACACTGGCTACACTGATATTCCCATCTTAACATCTTTCATCAAAGATGGGTAATGCAAGTATCCCCACAATAATTTACATGCGCAAGGAGGCACATACTAATATGAAACAAAAATGATAGGCACGATCTCTGCTGGAACTGGCCTTGTCACTACAGTGATCTCAACAGCCAGCAGTCTCCTGCTTCCAGATTTTTCAAGATACCTGGAATATCTGCAAGACTACCCCTGATCTTCCATGTGCTCCAGTCATTTCTTTCTCTGTAGTAAGGCTTCAGACCATTTTAGAAGATAGTAGCTAATGGATCATAAGATCTTTGGCATAGTGGGTGCTTTTGAACTGTATAGCATGAAAATTAAAATCTCTGTGTTTACTAGTGGAATTATTTTATTAACAAAAAGACATAAGTGATGTCTGGAAGTATAGGGCAGACAACCTTTAATTTCTGTTTGATTACATTTTTAGATTAAACCCAGAAAACCAGAAAGCATGTAGTAGATAAAGAAAAATAATGGCAAGTTGAGTGGTGTGTTAGGTGTCATCAACTTATATGAATAATATTTTCTGATAAAATATATATTTCAGTATGTATGCAAAACTACTGAAAATACTTATGTATTCTACTGACTTCTGCTTACTTGAATCATGTTTTCATGACAACAGCCTAAGCCTGCACAGGGGAAGAAATATCAAGGAGTAGGCAATTTCATTACCCTATCTAAGTCATGGCTTTAGTCAGAAATCTAACAGCATATTACAAAGTGGCTCAGAGTAAGAAGCTAATTCTACACCCTAGAGTAGATATCCAAAGCACTGCTGCTGAAAACAACACTGAGCACAAAATAAATTCTGACCAGGACATTGGAAGGCCAAAATAAACCAAACCAAAAAAAAAAAGCAACAAAATACAACCTTTTCTAAAAAGCTAATGCTTTACAATAGCTGCTTTTAAAAATATAGTTATGTGAAAAGTATCTTTTTTTTTTAAGTTTATCATAGGATATCAGTTGTCAAAACATATACAGATTTTTTAATAGCTCTTAGAATATTTACTAATCCTAGAACTTACCTATATTTCAATACAAATGCTGTCTAATCACAAAATCATTTGTGAAAATTAAGTGAAATAAATCTTAAATATAAATCTTAGGATTAAATGACCATACTTTACATACAGGAGTTTGCACTGATTTTGACTGGGATGGAGTTGATTTTCTTCATAGTACCTCCTATAGCACTATGTTTTGGATTAGCAGGGATGTTTTATTTATTGCTGAGCAGTGCTCACACAGCATCAAGGCCTTTTCTGGTTCTCATGCTGCCAAATTAGCAAATAGGCTGGAGGTGCACAAGGAATTGGGAGGGGACACAGCTGGGACAGCTTACTCCAATTGACCAAAAGGATATTTTATACCGTACGACATCATGCACAGCAATAAAAGCTGCGGGAAAGAGGAGGAAGGAAGGGATGTTCAATACTGTTGGTCTTCCCAAGTAGCTGTTATGTGTGATGGAGCCCTGCTTTCCTGGAGATGGGAAGCAGTGAATAAATTCCTTATTTTGTTTTCCTTTTTTTTTTTTTTTTTTTTTTGTGAACAGCTTTTTCCTTAGGTGAATTAAAGCTACGTTTGTCTCAGCCCATGAGTTTTCTCACTTCTACTATTCTGATTGTCTCCCCGCTCCTGCTTTGAGGGCAGTGAGCAAGTGGTTGTGTGGGGTTTAGGTGCTTAGCTGCTGCTAACTCACAACAGAGTTGAAATATAATCTAAGCTTTTAAAAATATAGAAGAAATAAAAACAATATATTTTTCATTTTCTGTGAAAAAATATTTTCTTCTCAAATGGCAAGCTTCATATTTACAGAAAAAGAAAAAGAAAGAAAAAACAGTGCCTGATACAATCATACAAATATTGGAAATATTTAAACAATTTGAATCTGAAGATTTAACATATAATGGTAATATGTCTGCGATATTTTTCCAAGGAGCAGCTGAAGTGAAAGAATTCAATAACATCCCTTTGAATAGTCTGTTGTAATTCTCAATGTTCTTATAATAATTTTGCTAATTACTTCTTGTTATGGTAGCTCCTTTTTATGGGCTGCAACTCTGTTGGGTTTGAAAATAAAAATCAGGCAACTTCATTAGAATTTTTAAAAATAATCTTCATTTAGAAAAGCTATTAAATTATATTTGATTAGCTGTCATAGAAGTGTGGACTAAGTATATGATACACTGTTTTCTAAAGACACATGGTGTTATATTTTATATATTTAGGGACTCCTGGTGAACTATTGTTTAATTTTGCTAAAACTAAGAGGAAGTTGAAACTTTCATTTTAATTATAGTTAACTGTGTATGTGCATGCATTTTTGAAAGAGGGATGTTATATATACACATCTACAATTTTATTTATTACAGAATAATGCATTACAGCATAAGTTATTGAAAACTTCGAGAGCATAATTAAAATCCCAGTTCTGAGGAACCTGTAGCTGAAGATTTTCTTGCTATAACAGTATTCCCACCAATAGACAAATGCTCTTTTGGTCTCCCACTACCATGTAAGGACAAAGACAGCATTTATGCTGTTGGAGTAGCTTAGGTTAGAAGTCACACCGGATGCCAAACTTCCTGATTCTGTGATTCTTTCACATGTCTAGTGCTCCCAAAGTATTATTCATCTTGCCTGACATTAGATTACTGTCATTTAGACTTCAAATTCTCTACTTCTAATCTTGTCTTCTAGTGTCCTTTTTTCAATCAATGGAGAAGGCTTCTGTAGACAGTAAATCACACAAACCTTTTTCAGAAGTGTGCTTTATAATGATTTACCCTTTGAGATAGTCTTTTTTTTTCTCTCTATTACTATAAAAGTAACCTAGACTGGCTAGTTTAAAACACTGACTGTTATGCCTGAAGTTATGTGAGATTAATCCCTCTTTTCCACACACATGGGCACAATTAGGGGGGACTTGTGGGACGTATGGGGTACATATGAACAGTGCATGTCAGAGTATGGAAACTGATTCCAGGTTCAATGACCTTGAGATATAATTATGCAATGCAAATCAATTTTTCTCTTAATATTGGGGGCAGCGGCAGTCAGTTTTCCATGCATGATGAACAGCCTTGCAATTTTTTCTCTGTATACAATTCATGAGCACACAATTACTTATTACCCAGCAGATATGGTAAATGATTGGAAGCAGCCAGCCTAAGAGGCTAAGAATTAATATACTCACTCACATGATAATCTCTGCTGTCCAGTGGTTGTCCACCATCAGGTAAAGAAGTGTTAGCCTTAATTACTTCTCCACAGTCACATAATTGTTCTTCATAAAATTGAGATGAGTCATAGAAAAATGAGCCCTAAAAAGCTGAGCCATAAGTTACAGCTTCATGGGTCATCAGGTTTGCATCTTTGAAAGGCCACTAGCTTGACTTTGTAGGGATTTAAGTACAGAGCAACAGAAGTAACTCCCCTCATTCCTGCCAAGAAACATTTTCACCTGTTCTTTGCAGAGGATATTACTTTGACAACTCTCTGCCTGAATTGGCACTACTTTGGAGAATGGCATGATTAGGAACACATCTATACCTCCACTAGTCAATGGAGGTCACTGGAAGACCATCTCAGGCTTGATGTGTCTGGGCTCTACATAGTAGTGCAGATACTTGACTTTCTTCTCCTAGTTGTTCTTCTTAGGCATTCCTCCAATGACAGCAGGTAGCACCACTCTTCAGCAAGTTCTGTGTATGTCATAGAGGCTAAATAAAAATACAGTACTAGCCACAGCTAGTTCCAGCTACGTACAGAATAACACAGATTTTGTGGGGACCCTTATGTATTCACTGACCACTTAAAGTTGCAATACTAAGCTACATCTATTTGCAACAAAAAATGGAACAAATGAAATCCCTTTCAAAGATCAAGATATTTGGAAAAATGGAGGACATCCCTGTCCATATTTTTGTATCTACAGTTAAAGACAAAAAAACCCTAAAAACATTCCTGAAACATTTAACAATCATTGAGAATTTTCATTGTATCACACAGAAGGCAGCCTCTCTTAAAATATTTCAGTTTTTAAAATTAAGATTGCTGAAGCTTCTACATTAACAATATTTGCAAGCTTAAGTTTGTGCAAATTTATCTTTCATGCATAAGCGGCTACATATTCAGCTGTATTTAGTGCTGGTGAGGCTTTATCTTGAATATTGTGTGTAGTTCTGGGCCTCACAATTTAAGAAGGATGTTAGAGTCCTTGAATGCATCCAGAGGACGGCAACAAAGCTGGTGAAAGGGCTCGAAGGCATGTCCTATGAGGAGCAGCTAAGGACTTTGGGCATGTCTAATTTGAAGAAAAGGAGTCTGAGGGGGGATCTCATTGTGCTCTACAGCTTCCTGAGGAGGAGAAATGGAGAGGGAGATGTTGGTCTTTTCTCCCTAGTATCTAGTGACAGGACATGTCGGAACAGCTCAAAGCTATGCCAGAGAAGGTTTAGATTGAACATTAGGAAGCATTTATTTACTGAAGGGTTGTCTAACACTGGAACAGGCTTCCTAGAGAGGTGTTTAAAAGACATTTGGATAATGCCCTTAATAACATACTTAACTTTTGTTAACTGTAGATCCCTTCCAACTGAAATAGTCTATTCTACTCTGTTATCCTATCCTATCCTATCCTATCCTATCCTATCCTATCCTATCCTATCCTATCCTATCCGTATATGTATGTCTGTATATTCCTACATCTATCTGCCTAGAATAAGTATATGCTAAGCTTTTGCTTAAGAGGTGGATTTAGAAAAAAATAATAATCCTGAAGATATGTGGAAAAAGTAGTGTGTGGGATAAGATCTTTTAAATAAATATAATTTTGCAAAATTAGTTAAATGAGAGTGTCTACCTGTAATGTTTGCCCAGTAAAGGACTCTAGTAGCCCTTCTTGGATACTGAAAACAATGGTGAAGGCTGCTGGTATAAATTGGTTTCAAAGGGTGTAAATAGAGGCAAAATTTCATTCTAGTCTGAAAGCTGAAATAGTTCTGAGAGACAATTTAAGAATAGATATTCATAAGAACATCTAGTTCTGGTTCTGCTCTGATCCTTGTAGGTTTTACAAGTACACTCTGCTGCCTTTGCAGAGTTATGATGGTATACACTCACATTAAGAAGACAGCCAAACCCTTGCTTTGAATTTAAAGTCTTTTCACTCCTAGATATTTGATTTTCATTTTCCTATGTCTCCCTCTTTGTGCAGTCCTTTTTCTCTTACCTTGAATTACCTTCCTGGTAATGAGATTAAATTGAAATTAAACTAGTCCTAATTAACATCAGTTATGTTATCTACATCCATTTCAATCAGAATTAAATTAAAATAAAAATTTGTCACCAAATATGAAATTTTGTGTTCTCTTACCTAACATACTGTCTTGTTTCAAATTATCTTTGTTATTAGCTTATTAATCAAAACATTTCTAACTAACAACACAGCAAATACAGTGAATGTGTATTTCAGAGTAGTTCAGTAATTTCTACGTTTTAATTTATCAACACTGTAATGTGCTTCTGTATATACTTATATATACTTGTACTTAACGTACGTACACATCTTGAGCCTGAGTTTTTCCTGTTTGCCTTTCTGAAGCACCAGATTAAAGTCCATGCTATCCATATCAAAAGAAGCTGAAGTTAAATATGAAAAAGTTAAGGTAACATATTGTCACGAACCGATAAGGATCCAGTCGTGAGAGATACAAATTTCTCGGTTACAGAGTTAAGACACAACGGTGTCAAACGGATATGTTGGTTCTTCATTTCATTCACACACAAAGGGTAATGGGGGGGAGAGAGAAAGAGAGGAGAGAGAGGAAAAGAGAAAGAGAGAGGAGGAAACACCACCACGGAGAGTCAGTGTTCTGAGAATCTGTCTTACAGAGTGGGTGGGGTGGGCGTCTCAAAAGGATGACAATGCCACCATGGAGAATCGGCGTCCTGAAGGTCCGTCTGAGTGGGGTAGAGGTCCACCCATGGGTTCATGTGGCAACCCTTTTTGAGGTCCTTTGTATCAGTCCCCCCTTCTTGATGTTTTGGGGGCCTTCACCAGTCCTTCCATCTTAGGAGGACAGGTGCTTCCTGCCTGTGGTTTGGCTTGTGGTTGCTGCATCCTGTTGATCTGTCTCCATGGTGGTGGGTGTTAGCTCTCTGCAAATGCAAGGCCCGCTTGTCCTTTGTAAGCCGTGTGGTTATCTGAAGTATGTTGTTACGTTATGTCCAGTAGGACAGTGTCCACAAAGTCATTTTGCATCCCCCAGAGCTGGCCTCCATTGTGCAGTCACTTGGCAGTGCTGTGCACACTTGGTATCGTCCAGGGCCTGAGCTCATGCACAAAGTCTGGCTGTGTTCCGGGGGAGATGTACAAAAACAAGATACCTCGTCTCGCAGTATCTGGAGCTTTTAGACACGTGTTGCTGCTCCAGCTACAAAAATATGTTATCTGTCTAGACATCTGTGGTTCGTCAGTGTTTTGGTCAGTTCCTTCTATCGTCTAGCGATGTTGAGACATTAATTAACCTTTTCAGTCTCTGACACGTATGTGACAGAAATCCCAAACAGATTATCTGGAAAGGTATTTTGATTGCTTTATTTACAGAAATAGCTTTGTCAAATCTCCTATGAATAAAGCTAGTCAGATTGAGATCTGTATTGTTTTAGAGATTTGAATAATTGACTAAAGCTGTTTATTACAGAGGAAATTCATACGAGAACCAATCTTTTACAAAAACAACACACTGAGCTGTCATTGTATTTTTTATACTTGAAATTTTGCCAACAGTAAAAAAATGCATGGATATCAGAGGCAAAGTTAAACTGTGTAGTTTGGGCTTCACTACTGAAACTGCAGCAGTACAATGTTTGAGGCAGGTGAATTTACAGGAAGCAGAGCAAATCACATACATGGTCATATTTACCTTAAGCAAATTCTAATGCTGTCCAATCCAGAGCAGTGATAGAAGAATCTTCTGTTTATTGATGAAAAATAAAGCTTTTGGAATAATCAGGATATAATGCTGATTAAATATTAACCTTGAAATGTTTTAAAGCAATATTTAGACTCTAAAATAGTGGAAAATCCCAGGAAACAAAACAAAAAAAAAAAAAACAAACAAAAAAAAACCCCAAAACCAAAAACCAACAATGCAGTTTTGTCACCAGTTCTGTTACATCCAATGGGAATAAACAATATGCAGATTCCTTGAAAAGACTTCCTATTTAACTTTTCTCCCAGTCCCAGATACTTACATTGTGAAATATCCATGAGTAAAAATGAAATACAAACCTCATTGATGAATGACTACAATTCAATTTTTTTCTTGCAATTACTACTTTTCTAAGCTTGTTTATACAGGTAAAATATATGTCTGCAGTAGGTGGCAAAATAGAAAAAGACAGACTTTCTGAAAGGGAAAGTCTACTTCTAAATATTCATTCAGCATTTACCGTTTGATAAATATTACAGAAAAAGCAAAGGAGTGTATATGTAAGAGGTCTTTTTATTTTTCATACTCTTCCATGAATTCCCTCTTGCCATATCCAGAGAGAAACCTGTCTGACACCCTGCAAGGAACTGGTGGGGGTGGGGGGCAATATCAGTTTTTTGTATTTTTTTAGTTTAATTTTATTTCTTTCACATGTTTAATGCACACTTTTAGCTAGGCAAACACAAAGTACATCTGTATAAGTACATGGGAAGCAAAGTGTTATAAAAGTCCTTCATGCCTGATGATATACAATCTAAACTGAAATACCGAACAAGAACAGAAATAAGAAAAATACATATTGTGTCCAAAGGCATATATGTTTTATATTGAATTGACCCAATTCTACTCCATTTTATAGCTTTGGTCTTCCTAATTGTCTTACTTTTACTTAATCTGTAATTACTGTCAAATTATTTTCCACAAACATTATCTTCTTCATGCCTACATTACTCTTTCAAAGCTTATCAAATCTGGGTCTATTCTTTCTAATTAATAATGACTCCCAGGTTGCAGAGTGCACTAGTCTGGGCTTCAGTAGCTGCGTGGGAGGAAACCCAGACCTGATGTTCATAGGATTCAGCAGCTCTTGTAACACCCTGCACAGGAGCTACCTAAGCAACAGATAAGGAGGTCTAGGAAATACAAACGCTTGAGCTCAGCAATGAGCTCATTGATGAAAAGGAAATATCAAACATAGACATTCTTCTAAAATGATGCCTTGATCTAAGAACTGAACACTTAATTCCTGATAGTAACTTCTTTTCCATTTTATCCATGACAACTTTTGACCCCTTCTGTTGAAATTCTTAACATTTCTTGAAACTATTCCTGTTTCATGGATCCTTGACAATGATACTAAACTGCAGAGAAAGCATGGGGGACGTTTAGGAGTGTGTGCATTATTTCTTAAATTTAATGCTCCAGGACACTTTCCTGAGATATAATAGCAATTTATATACAGTTTGAGCTGTAAAGTAGTTCATTTATTTAAGTTAAACAAATTATAGACCATTCCTACAAGAAAAACTTACTGTGTATCCCAGATGACTGTCATAGTTCAGTACATCCCTCTTCTTATCCTTGATAGCTAATGATTCCTTGCAAAATGCAGAACAACTTTAATAGGTTAACTCTGAAACTAGAGACAAGAATTGCATCAAATGGGGGAGGACAAGTGGGCTAATGAAACAAATCACTTTGCCCTTCTCCTGTCATGGAGACAGATACATTCTGACCAGAAGTTATTATTTTTATTATTTTCCAACAGAAAAATTCTGTCTTGAATATCTCTATGTATTTGTGCTCAAAAGAGAACTGCCTTGGATATTTAACAATTCTAGGAATCAGTCAGAACAGTTTCTGTACTACATAGTGATTTATATTTCTTATCACTTATTCTCTTCAGAATAACATGGTTTCCTAAAATACAAAAATAATTCCAGAGTTCCAGGTTGTATACAAATGGTGAAACTCGGAAATACACTGCCACAAATTCCTGTGGTGAAGGCTATAGGGTTGTTTTCCTATCCAGTAAGTAAAAGGAATCAAAACAACTGGATGTAAGGCTGACTACTAAAGATGATTGGTTATAGTTTAAGTAAAAGACTCCCTTTTTTTTTTTTCTCCAAGACTCAATATTATGTTTGAAAAATCATGATCTTTCTCGTCTCATAGTGAAGAACATATTATTCAACAATTAGGATATGGTTATGCTTACTTTACTTTATATGCTCCAACGGTGCGGGATAGATTACTATCTATTTCCTAATCTTAAAATAAACCAGTGTTGCTTTTATTTCAGCAGCAAAACTTAGCCTCTGTTCTCTTTTCATAACCCATTGAGGTACTTCATAGGATGAACAATATGCCTCTAGAAATCTTCAGGCCTAGGAGTGTGGATATTATATAGTTATCATATTAATAATATTTATTGAATGAAATAGTGTCCTGGTTCTGGCTAGGATAGAGGTAATTTTCACCTGAGGTGGGAGAGGAGCTGGAGGTGATGGCACCTGTAGCTGGGGGACACAGCTGGGATAGGTTACTAATTAGTTAACAGCCTGGATAGTTTACCCAAATTAGCCCAAGGTCTATTCCATACCCTGTGACATCATGTTCAGTATGTAAGTGAGGAGGGTGATGAGAGGAGGGCCCTGTTACTTGGGAGTAAGCTGAGTATCAGGATCTGCTGGGAGCTATTGTACTGTAAATTACGTGCTTCAGTATTTTCTGTAATTGGGTTTCTTTGTTTATTTGTTTTCCATCTTTTGGTTGTTTGTTTTTTTTTTCTCTTGTTCTTCTAAGCTTTTTTTTTTTTTTTTTTTTTTTTTTTTTTTTTTTTTCTAATCTCAGCCCATGAGTTTTGCCTTCTTTTCTTTACCAGTTCTCCTCCATGTCCTACTGGAGGGTGGGGAGAGTGAGAGACTGCATAGCTTGGTCCAGAGTGGGGCTACACTACGACAAATCAAAACACCAATTCTGGATCCATTTTACAATCACTGTATCAATGACAGAAAATATTACTTATTCATAAATGTTGAACATAGGAGTTGTAAATAAGACCACTTATACTCTACTTAGTCCAGTATCTGATACAGGGTTTTGGTTTTTGTTTTTGTTTTTTCCTTAGGTAAAGCTGAATGGCAAAAGTAATCATAAATGGCTGTGAAGATTCCTAAGTAGTGGTTTAATGTTCTCCAATATACTGAGCTATCATTAGATTCTGTCTACTCCTTACTCAGCAGGTATGAAAATAAGATTACTTCCTTAGGAATCTGCGTAAGGATATAAGAGCCTCATTCTGACATTTTATAAAAAAAAAGAAATATTAACTATTTTGTTTAGCCAAAGATTTTAATGAAGAGACGTGCCTTTCACAGGAAAATTTTAGAAAGACAATTCTAGAAGGTTTATTGATTAGTATGGAGTAAAACACTTTGGTCGTTATTCAACTGATGTGTCTTGCAGACAGAGAAGTAGAATGAGAGGCACAGAGCCCATCAATGTAAAATTTAGTCAGGAGAAATGCTCCTCAGGTATATACTTTAGAAACTGATAGTCTTTATGGTGTAAAGGACAACAAGAGTTTCAGTGTTAGGGAGGTCCTTATTCATTAAATATTGTCAAAAATGCAGATTCTAGTTTGCTTCACAGTGGGAGTAAATGTAAATAAAATGGAATAATCTTACCTGTAATTAACTTTTATATACAATAATATAAAAAAAGAAAACACTTGCAGCAAGCTAGAAACAGTAACAGCCTAAGCGTGTATTTTAGAGTCAGTGAAGAGAAGCTAAACAAAGTTTGCTCACTTTGATTTTAATGACCATTAGTACTTAAGAAAATTTCTTATGATGGCCCTAAACAACTTTTTTTTTTCTGACAGCTGATGGCCTAATTTTAAATTTGACTTAGGTAACTGACACAATTTCCATCACCTATTGCATATGCTTACAGGAAAAATCTGGGCCACTGTAAAGTAAGAATGACTTGACTTAGTCAAAATGCAGCAATACCCAATTCTCTTTTAGTGTAGCAGCTGCAGTTGTGTGAGATAAGGCTGACATTATTTGAGGAAATTGTTGATTTATTGAAGATGGATGAAATCAAGAACTATCGGCGCTATAATGTTTAGAATCAGGCACAGAGAAGTATTTTGAAGAGGTTTAAAGAATTATACATGTACAGAGAGCAAGAAAGTCTTGGCAACTTTTAACCTTTTATCTCCATTACATACAGTCTAGCCTTGCTTTCTTTCTCTGTTCTTATTCTGTTTCCTACAGTGACTTTTATTCTGTCTTCTACTCTTTCAGTATCATCTTTTTAAAGAAAAAAATTCCTCTCCTGCATCTGCTATCAGACTTGTATCCTTGAAGTTTTTTCCTCTGGTCATGTGTAGGCACACACCTAATTACACTACAATGATGGTGCAAGGCACGGCTCAAAGGTGACTGTTACTGATATGGAAAGTCTTACTTGAGGAGGGTTGCCTTGGCAAACAGATGCACTTTACTTTGTTAGATGCTTACTGTTCATGTGAGTTCTCTGGGCTCATTTGGCTTTCAGAAATGAATTTATCTCAACATGATGGAGAAATTTCTGTTACCAAAACTTGTTTGACTTTCATACTGTGAGTTCCAAAAGAAAAATTTGCTTTTATCAGTTGGAAACAAAGTAAAAAAAAAAAAAAAAAAGTAAGTACAATACTTTTCCAGTAAGCTAGATAAGTAAACCTCTCACAGGTTTTCTCTCTTGATAATTTGTTTGAGAATTAATTTTCTGAGAAAAGTTTCTTACCAAAATAGTATCTTTGTGCTCTGCTAGTATCTTTGATGTGTAAGTCATTCATTTGGAAAGAAAACACAGGAGACTGAACTTATAAATGAACAATTAGCAAGCCGAGTATGTGGGATTTTTACTTCCTATGTAGAATTGGGATGGGCATATCCCAAATTTCACCAGATGAAGGCAGCTGATGAGGTATTAAACCTCTTCAAAAGAAGTATAGTAGTTCATCTGGTCACACCCTTGAACAAGACACCAGATGTGTTCAGAAAATTCTACTAATACTGCATCTAACTATTTAAAGGCTTTAGATTTAAAATAAAGGTAATTACTGACTTCAATGCATTATACTTGAAATGCAAGAAAATAATCTGGGGATTTGGATTACAATTCAGTACAAACAAATCCTAAAAGATGTGCTATGACTGTATTTAAGTTTTACATTCCAGTATTTCTCATGTTAGTGAATTGAACGCTGTGTGACCTCTCATTCAGTGGGAAACTGTTCAAAATTCATACAGATTACAGAATTTAGCAAATAGAAATTCCCATAATATTTTCTGAAAAGAAATCCCAGGAATACTCATTGCTTTCCTAAGTAGCAAATAGAATTAAAACAGCCCAGATATTCTTGCTTCTATTTGTTTTTCCAAAGGTTCCTGTAGTTTTCTGGATTGATTAAGATTTTATTTCACAGCTTTTTAATGAGTCCACTCAGTCTAGGTTTTGTAAAGTGAATCACCAAATGAGGATATTTGTAACTACAAGAATAAAAAGCTTTGCATTAGATTTCCCTTCAGAGGCTTTTGGAGAAGATTTGCTCTTCCTTTACGATCTAAACACAAGTCATAGGAGGTCACTTAGAATTTTTTGTTTACTACAGGGTGTAAGGAAGAGTAAAGGACACAGATGAGTGAAAGAAAACTTTAAGGCTGACATTATAAAGAATTAGAATAAAAAAATACTCAAATATGAAAGATTTCTATTATCTTTTATTTTGTTGGATGCCTATGTTTCACATTCAGATATTGATTTCCTATTGTACAAAAATATTTTCACTAGCACTGTGAAGCATACAGGAACTTTTGTTCAATACATGTGACTCAGAAGATGTTAGAAGCTTTTTTTTTTAATAAATACAATTTTAATTATTCTATATAAAAATTCTTCCAGTTTTATTTTCCTCTAGTTCTGATTCTGTTGCCTGAGTTACCTGAGGGAACAAGGGTTAGGAGGAAAATGTTAAAAAGGAAGACCTGGGGAACTACAGATGGATCAGTCTCACCGCTGTGCCTGACAAGATCGTGGAGCAGACACTCCTGGAAACTATTCTAAGGCACGTGGAAAATAAGGAGGTAATTGATGACAGCCAACATGACTCCACGAAGGGTAAATTGTGATGGACAAATTTGGTGGCCTTCTGTGATGGGGTTAGTGTTGGTGGATAAAGAAAGAGCAACTGATGTAATCTACTTGGACTTGTGCAAAGCATTTGACACTGTCCCGCACAACATACTTCTCTCTAAACTGGAGAGACATAGGTTTGACGGATGGACCACTCAGTGGATAAGGAATTGGCAGATGACCACACTCAAAGAGTTGTGGTCAATGGCTCATTGTCCAAGTGGAGATCAGAGAGGAGTGGCATTCCTCAGGGGTTGGTATTGGGATCGGTCCTGTTTAACGTCTTTGTTGGCAACATGGACAGTGGGATTGAGTGCACCCTCAGCAACTTTGCTGATGACACTGGGCTGTGTGGTGTGGTCGACACACTGAAGGGAAGGGATACCATCTAGAGGGACCTTGACAGGCTGGAGAGGTGGGCCTGTGCCAACCTCATGAAGTTCAACCAGGCCAAGTGCAAGGTCCTGCACCTGGGTCATGGCAATCCCAGGCACAAATACAGGCTGGGCAGGGAATGGATTGAGAGCAGCCCTGAGGAGAAGGTCTTGGGAGTGCTGGGGGACAAGAAGCTCAACATGAGCCGGCAATGCGCCCTTGTGGCCCAGAAGGCCAACTGCATCCTGGGCTGCATCAAGAGGAGCGTGGCCAGCAGGTCGAGGGAGGTGATTCTCCCCCTCTACTCTGCCCTGGTGAGACCCCACCTGGAGTACTGTGTCCAGTTCTGGAGCCCCCAACACAAGAAGGACATGGACCAGTTGGAGAAGGTCCAGAGGAGGACCACGAAGATGATAAAAGGGCTGGAGCACCTTTCCTATGAGGACAGGCTGAGAGAGTTGGGGCTGTTCAGCCTGGAGAAGAGGAGGCTCCAGGGAGACTTTATAGCGGAACCTCATGAAGTTCAACCAGGCCAAGTGCAAGGTCCTGCACATGGGATGGGGCAATCACAAGCACAAATACAGGCTGGGCAGAGAGTGGATTGAGAGCAGTCCTGAGGAGGAGGACTTGAGACTTGCAGCCCAGAAAGCCAATGACATCCTGTGCTGCATCAAAAGAAGCATGGCCAGCAGTTTGATGGAGGTGATTCTGCCCCTATACTCTGCTCTCATGAGACTCCACCTAGAGAACTGCATCCAGCTCTAGAGCCCCCAACATAAGAAGGAGATGGACTTGTTAGAGTGATTCCAGAGGAGGGCCACAAAGATGATAAAAGGGCTGGAGCACCTCTCATATAAGCATAGGCTGAGACAGTTGGGGCTGTTCAGCATGGAGAAGAGAAGGTTCCAGGGAGACCTTATAGTAGTCTTCCAGTCCCTAAAGGGAGTTTCTAAGAATAATGGGGAGAAACTTTTTGGCAGGGTCTGTTGTGATAGGGCAAGGGGTAATGGTTTTAAAATAGAGGGAGGTAGATTTATACTGGACATAAGGAATAATTTTTTTTGCAAAGAGGTTAGTGAAGCACTGAAGGAGGTTTCCCAAAGAGGTGGTGGATGCCCCATTCCTCGAAACACTCAAGGCCAGATGGGTTGAGACTCTGGATGCAATCTGATCTAGTTGAAGATGTCCCTGCTCCTTGCAGGGGGGTTGGACTAGATGGCTTTAAAAGTCCCTTCCAACCCAAACTGTTCTATGATTCTCATCCTTTCTAATACATTTGGGAGTATAGTCATATCATAGTCCAACAGTTTTCATTATATGTTCTTGGAATGTAGTGAATGTAGTCTGTTTTTCAGCACAATATGAGGAATTGTAAGAGGTATGTAAGACAGTGATAATTGAATTATTTCAGCAACAATGCATCTGCTATAACCTTTCAGAAGAAAGACCTTAAAACTAAACCAGAAGCAGAAAGTAGTTTTTGTTACATAGATGTCTGACAGCCTTTTCTTCTACTTTTCTTCAGCCTTGGACTGATCATAGTATTTCCATTATCTAGCATTTGAAAAAAGAAAAACCCACAACCCAACAGAAAAAAAAGGAGGACTGTAGTCTATCTATTCTTTCTGTGAATAAAAGTTTGGAGCTTTTGATTCTTTTCCTTAATTATTTACTTAGCTGGTCTTCAAATTGTTTTTCATTCAGTGTATTTTTAAACACACTAGAGGACAGTTTTCCTTGTCAAATTAAAGATACCTGCATTTTTCAATAGTAGTGTGTACTCCTTGCTGTGAATGTGGAGGAGTTTTTTAATTTCAAATAATTCTTCTGATTTTGCCACTATCAAGGTTTTTGTATAGTACAATCTATATACCTCAAGTGAAGAGGAGACTCTTTCCAACACTCAGTATTTTTTTTCTGACTTTCCCTGGGAAGTAAATAGGTCCAGTTGTTCAGACGGAGACCAGGAGAACTGCTAAACTTTTCAGTTTCAGCTGAAGGAAATGTTCGTTATTCATTTCCTTCAGGTGGGATGATAATTCATTTTTATATTTAAAGATTTAGGAAAAAAAATGGAGAAATGAAAATTATTACTTTACCCTCAGACAAAAAGAATTGCATGTAGCACATAAGCAGGAAAGCAAATAGGAAAATCTGTATAGAGCCATATAGAGCTTTTTATAGCTTTTCAATAACCATTAAGAAATTTATTTTATTTTTATTTAGTGGATTGACTGGAAGGGAAAATATATCAGGATCTGAATGAATGTAAATAGTTTTGGTTTTTTTGGTTTTTGTTTTTTGTTTTTTGTTTTTTTTTGTTATAAAGCTGTCTTATATGTTTTCTTGCTGAATATTTAAGGTACTTTAATTCATCCAGATGAGGGCAACAAAGCTCTTTAAAGGGCTGGAAGGCATGTAATGAGGAGTGGCTAAGGATTCTGGGTTTCTCCACTTTGGAGAAAAGGCTGAGGCTGTCCTTGTTGTGCTCTACAGCTTCCTTAAGAGGGAAAGTGGAGAGGGAGGGGCTGGTCTCTTCTCCTTGGTATCCAGGGACAGGGTGTGTGGGAACGGTTCAAAGCTGTGTCAAGGGAGATTCAAATCTGACTTTAGGAAACATTTATTTACAGAAAGGATGGTCAAACACTGGAATAGGCTTCCTAGAGAGGTGGTTGATGCCCCAAAGTTGTCAGTGTTTGAGGCATTTGAACAATGTCCTTAATAACATGCTTTAACTTTTGATGAGCCCTGAAGTGGTCAGGCAGTTGGACTAGATGATTGCTGTAGGTCCCTTCCAGCTGAAGTATTCTATTCTTTTTTTTTTTTTAAATATTAATAAGGAAAAAAATTCAAAACTGAACATCACCCATTTAGCAATAATCTCATATGGAATCTCTGAAATCAACCAGTTTTAAGTTATGATAGTGCTATTTGTGTCAGTTTGGTGTTTTATCAAGCAATACACAGCAATCACAGATTCTTAGTTTCTTCACAGCTAGATCTGTGTCAGGGAGCATCAGAAACAGGGTTGGTTTTTTTGGGGGAGGGAAGGCAGCCCAAGATACAGGCAAGTCAGTGATGGTCTAGACCACAGTGAAGTCCCTCAGCACAAGAAGAGTGAGTGGAACAGTGCTGATGATATCAAGACAGTCCAGAAACCATCAGCCTAGGCAAGGTAAGAAGTCAGATCCAGATCATCCAAACCATCTCAGTATCAGCAGACAATACAACTGAGCACAGGTATAGTTACAGACAGCTCAGACTAGGACTGGAGGTATTGATTGAGTTGAAATGGAGCTCTTGGGCCATGTAAAGAGAGATGGAGGGGGTCTCAGGGGAAGGTGGTTAGGGCTATTACAGCCTATCATTGTACTGAGGGCCCTGACATCACCTCAGTGACTATTCTCTTCAAAAGAATGATACAATGAATTAATTAATTCGTTTAGAAATGGTTTGTGGTGTTTGACTGTGTAAGGCTCCTTCCTCAAACATTTCTAGTCCAAAAAGAAAGTTCAATGTATATAATCACAATCACAAATAAGAGCTGATCTTCATCTTCCTTCCATTTTTGCATGTTTCTGTTGCACTCATTCCTTGTATGCTTTAATAGTTTGACAGTAGAGATATTGTTCAGAATCACCTAGAAATCAAATGTTGAGTACATACTTATCCCTCCATATTTTCTGAGAGTCTATGAACAGAACTAACAAGGATATACTCACTAATCCATAAATAATTCCATAACTTCAGGAATATCTCAAAGAAATAAGATACCCTCCATGTATCAGAATGTTTCATTTAATTTCATTTGCCCAGAGAAGCGGTAGATGCCCCATCCCTGCAGACATTCTGACTATATGAGGACAAGTACAGATCTGATGATCTGCACAAGCAGGTCAGCTGTAGAAACTGTAAGCAAATATAATGGTTTTGTTTTGTTTTGTTTTGTTTTTTTTAAAGTTTCTCAATATTTGCCTATATGTATCTCTGACATTCAGAGAATAATAAATAGGTGGCTTCCCAGCAGGTGTAATCCATTATTTTAAAGTAACAGCAAAATCTTTCTTCCAAAATGATAACATCAATCTACTTCATGGCGTTTCGTGCAAAATACCAGAGATTTTTCTCTTTCCATCAGCATCTGCAGAAATTTGGAACTAATACAACTTTGCAAGAGAGTCAGATTCCTGCCATGCTAAGTGAGATGTTCTCATCAGCCTACACTGCAATGTATTTTTAGATAAAAATAAACTGGTCACTTTCTTCCTTTGTTCTCTCAGTTAGGGGGTTTTAAAAACACTAGCACATTGTAATTGAAATCTTGAGTTTTGCCCAGTCCTCAGACATAATTTAGCAATTTTTTTTTTCATAAAGATACATAAAACTATGAGGCCTAATTCTTGTAGAAAGAAACAGATGATACTCAAAACCTGAAGAGGTACTGAAAGGAGTCTCCTGGATTGTAGGAACCTTCATTCTGACAAGAAAATTTGTGTATCCATGGAAACTATCAAGTTGCTGATGACTTTTCATTCTCCTGCTGAGATAAAAGTGAATTCTTCTTTACTTAACACCTCAGCTACTGAGAGAGTGAACCTGTTTTCTCAAGAATCATTTTTGGGGAAACATGCTTTATTTCAATACAGGAATTTCTAAATTTAGGTAGCTCTAGTTCCTTACGAATAGCAGTGGTGTCTGGTGCAAAACCTGTTGTAACAGAAGGAGTTTCTAATTCTTCGACCACACTCACAGGGTCTGCATTTAGCTAAATTTTAATGGCTGTATTTTATTTTTCACCACTGAAAACATGGTATGTTTTAAGGCTTGTGCTTGGCTACCCAGACATCTGGCATTATAGTTCGAGTTAGTACATAGTAGTGGTAAATTGCCATATGCTCAGAAATGCTGGCTATTTTTGAAGTAAATGTGCAAATCATCTTGAATACTCAGGGCAAGTAAGACTAATGCTTCCTGGAAGCTTCAGGTTTTTGTTTTTCTGAAGGTAATATCAGTTTTATTTTCATATATATATTTCATGTGCAATGAAGCTAATGTTTGCTGGATATGTGTTTTGACTATGTATCCCTCCACTTCTGTCCAAAAAACCCATAAACAAACATAGTAGTAGTTCTCACACCTGCATCAACTGACTTTAGAAATGGAAGTATTGAGCCCAGACACATGATCTATCCCTTATTCTGGTGCCACACATCCTTCTTTCTCAAATAGGGACACCGCTCTTATGCCTCCAAACTTCTCACTAAACAAGTACAAACCAGAACATTCTTTTTTTTTTTTTTTTCAGCAGTCTAAGGTTCACTTCACTTCACTATAGAAAGTGTTTGCTCTTATTTCATCCTCTTGATAGACAATCAGAGGATTAATGTGATAGGATTCACAATCCTGATGTGACTAGGACAGAGGCTCCTTCTTAGTACAGCAATTATTTTATGGCCAAGTAACTTGACTGTGAAAACATATTTACCAGAAAGCTATTACGTCAAAACTTTCTCTAAAATAATTTTGTGCTTCGCTGGCTATGGTTCAGTCTAGACATAAACCAACTTTAAATAAATTCTCTCAGCCATAGGTAGCAGTCTAATTTCATGAGCAGAGCAAGTTGCATAACCCAGTAGAGAAATACAAGTGCCTCTGCTGAAATACATGCTACTGATAGTCTAAACCTGCAAACTGAGCTGAACAGTTGAATACCATTCATTCAGGTGGAAACAGAGCTGATATCCTGTCAGTGTTCCAGATCAGAAAAATAAAATTAATTGCTCATGTGCTGTCACACCAAATGTGAATGTTAATTAGGTTCTTTAAACTGCATGAGAGACAGCCTGCTTCACCATGGTCTGCACCATGGCACCTCCATGGGCTGCAGGGGAATCTTGCCAGGTGCAGCCTTACTATTCCCCTTCCTTCTTCACTGACCTTGGCATTCATAGCAGTTCCTCTCACAAAAAATTCTTCACAGTCAGCCTCAAGCAGATGCCTCTTAGGTTCTCTTCACATCTCCTCTCTTCACTTCTTGTGGCTGAGCTGGGCCAAGTCAGGCCCAGACAGCCACCCAGCAGGAAGCCAGAGAGTGAGGGCTGCAATGCCCGCAGGGCTTGCGCTTCCCCCTCTCTGTCTGCACTTCTGCTTCTTCACTTATTTTTTAAATTATTTTCCCTTTCTTAAGTACATTATCACATAAGCATCATCATTGTAACCAATAAGGTTGGCCCTGGCCAATGGCAGGTCTGCTCTAGACCCAGACAAGTCCACCGGACAAAGGCGAAACTTCTAGGAGCTTCTCAGAGAAGCAGCCACTATAGCCCCTCTCCTCCCCTGCTACACAAAACCAGCACAAAGGATTAGGAATCAGCTTAGCCTTTAAATAAATCTGATATTCTTATAGTGCTGTTCAGTGGTAAAGCTTCTCATTTCTCTAGGATTTACTTGTACATAAACTGGAAACTACTTGCTGAAATCTATCTCAATAGTTTCCTGCACAATACTACTGAAAAGCCAATGGACATTTTTAGAAATGTAAATTAGAAATTACTGATCTTCAAATGAATATTAGACTCATCTTCACCAACATCTGTTATTCTCAGTATATCCAGACTGTATTTCTAAACTACATTATAAACACATCAAAGATACTAATACTAAATGGTGGTACTGGTATCAACTTATGTGTGAAGTTTGGCAGTATAGCACCTGAATTATCTAACAAAGAGATTTCCAATCTTTATTTTAATAAATTATAAGCTTTTTCTTTTGGACAATGTATTTTCTTATGTATGAAAGGTGACCATGATTCCATGGTACTAATATGCAGCATGAATAGAATGTATGTTATTTTCAATTTCACAGATAGTGTTGCTTTCATCTCCTTTGTTCTTGGAGGAAAAGAAAAAAGAAAAAAAAGGCAAACAAAGAAGTGAGTGAGAGAGAGATGAGTTTGGAATTGAAAATGGCTACTTAAAGAGAATCTCAAAAGGGGAACTGGTTTGGCTTTTCTGCATTCCCTTTAGGAAAAAAAAAAAAATAGCACTAATCATAATTTTTGATACTCTGACTTTTATTACAAATTATTTTTGATTATTTATGTATCAAGTTTTCTGGCATTATTAAAAAGTGTATTGAGGAAAAATGTTATTTTCAGATATATCTAAAACAGCATTATATAACAGATGGTTACAAAACTGCACACTGAATTACGCACAGCAAGATAATCACCTTTCCCCTACTGAAAAAGAGGAATGAACCTTTGACCAAGAAATACTTCCCAAAGGGCCAAAATTAATCATTTAAGTCTTATTTCACAGTCCATTACTGAGAAATAATGCTGTTGCCAGCAAGGTATGGCCTACCCCCCTGTCTTCTTCTCGCAGCAGCAACAGCTTAACTCTCTGTAAATGCACATGGAAAATTTTGTTACTGCTCTTGTGAGTAGAAGGGTTAGAGTATATCTAATCCAAACTTGTAATCAGGACCATACTGAGAGAACAGTTTGGCTTGTTGAACCAAATCGTTCATCTTTTCTGAAGGGGAGAAGAGGCTGGAAACGAATTATCTTTGCCTAAGCTGCTCCAATTTTTCCTAGGGGATGTGCAGTTCCTACTCCTGGTTTCTTCTGTCTGGAAGATTTCATGCACGATTTTCCCTATGATATTTTTTTTTTTTCTGTTGAAAGACATATTACGGCAGAAAATTCCCAACCAGTTCTACCTGCAGTACACTACTTAGTGTACTACTGATTAATTTTTACTCTGTTCTGCTTGGGAAATCTGACTAGCTTAAGACTAAAGAATCTCAAGCAAAACATTTGAGTGATAATGCCAGTGCACCATTTTCTGGCTGCTGCTGCTTCCGCCAGTATTAGCAGAGGTTATTGCTGGATGAAAATAGAGGTCCATTTCATTATCACAGTGTCAGGGGCATAGTACAATTATCACATGGAAAATGCAGAAAACCTGAGCATTAAGGTACTCAAGTTGCTTATGGATAAAATCCTCAAAGTTTCAATAAGATGTAAATTTTCAAGTCATAAACTCACTGTTGGAGAAAAATGATGATTGTGGCAAAATAAGTACTGTTAGCTAGCAGTAACAATTAGATTTAATATTTACAACTGAGTTGATGTAGGATTTGTAATTTTCCAGTGATCCAGTTGTCACTGCATAAGTAAAGGAATGCTGTGAACTTATCTATTTTTTTTTCTGTTGTATTAAATGAATAAAATACATTCAATATTATAATACATTTATTAGACGATAATACTATACCAATGTGACCATTTATTTTTCTTTTTTTCACCACAATTATATAGCAAAGTTTAATTCTGACAAAAAGACAAAACTTAAAATATAAGCCAGTTCCAAAATTTAACAGATTTTTCCCAACAAAATTATTTTTATGCTCAAAAAAGTAGGAATATTTCAGTTACTTTGTAAGTGGGCACTAGTTCAGATATTATTGTCAATAATTTTGATGAGGATCTGAATTTTAGATGATATGGATAAACATTCAGGATTAATGCAACTACTTTTATTCTATTATTGTGATACATGTATTGACTTGTTCTTTATAGGGTTTAGTAGCCATAAAAGGTAGTTGGATGAGTTTTCATATTTGTTTTTATATTTTTTTTCTGTATTTCAGTTAGTTTTGAAACCCACATGTTTACAATTACTAACTAAGAAACCTTGAAAGCTAAATTAAGGCTGACAGTCATTCCACAAATCAGGAATTTAGCCCCATTGGGTAATTTTAGGGCTTTGGCTTCCCCTAGAACTTACTTACCTAGTAGGGTTCATCTGCAAGTTGTTGAATGTCGCTACAGAGTATGTGATGCATTTGCAGTTTTCTAGTTGCTTTGGATTGGTCACTCTAACATGGAGAAAAAGCAATCTGCTGTTTTATTTTTTTTTTGTTCTGTACCCACTTTTCCCATTACAGGGATCATTTGTTCCCATTGAGAGCAATGCATTTCATAATTCAATTCATTAAGATGCATTAACTAATTGTCTCCATTCTCTTGCAGTTAATTAAGCTAAATTAAGTCAATTATACATTTCTATCTCTGTCTTTTCTTTTGCCTAATCTAAATTGGAAAAAGTGAACCTTAGCTAGAAAATGAAAAAGAGAAAGCATTCCCTACAAAGTTGAAGCTCTAGTATCACAATGTGAAGATAGTTTAAAGTCAAAGTGTTATAAAAGACTTTTATCCTCATTTCCCATTAGAAAGGTTGATTAGCTGGTGTTTGTTGTGGTTTTTTGTTTGTTTTTTTTTTAATTATTTTTTCTTCAGAACATTGTTCTGAAGAAATGGACACTGATGTACAACTCATTTAGGAATTTCAACACAAAACAACCATGGGATAAAGGTGTCATGACAGAGCACTAATTTTAGCAGCTAAAATTTATTCCTAATGTCAAATAATCACCAGATTCCTGTTGAAATGGGAAACAAAGAAACAAGTTTTACCTAAACATCTCTTCTTAAAGAATAGCCTATATAAAATTTTCAGATTCGATTAGCTACTGGAAATAATAAAATTAACTTTATAAATTAATTATTCCCCCCCTCTTTTAGTTTTTTCCTTACTCTTTCTTTGATAGAGTTATTTTTCTGCTACTACGTTGATGTCAGAAAGATAAATTTGGGAAGGTGTTCATGGCAATAAAATTGAATGTTTCCTGAAGTAGAACCCCCCAATTAAAAATACAAAAAGGTTTCTGACCTGTGGAGACCACTGAGGATCACAATAGAAGTTAGAAAACTTTTCTTCAGCTTGCTTTTTTTTTTTTCCTCTCTGTTAACTAAGGTTATGCACGCAAACATGAAAAATGAGCAGCACTAGGCTTACTTCAGAAGTGACACTGGACTTGTCTAATTGGTGACCATAGACAACCTGTGAATTCTCTCTGTGTTTATTCTCCCTTGGTACTAATATGCAGCAAGAGAATAACAAAGATTTAGGGGTACAAAGATAAGAAACACTTTCTGTGAATCATTTTACTAAAATACTCTGATTTGCAGCTCAGAGCAATTTGCAGTATCTGCCATTTAATCTGGTCATGACACGGTTTGAGGATTTCAGAGATTAAAATTTTTCTGCTTTACTGTCACTCTGCCACCTCTTAATTCCCCACAAAATGGAAATTCACCCATCTCTATCTGGAAGCTATACCTTTTGGGTGAGGCTTAATAGCCACCAAATGATGCATTTCTCATCCCATTCACCCTCTGTGCTTGGAATCAGATGTGAGAATGTACTTATAAAAAAGATTACTGTTGGTGAAGAGGTGGTATGGGGAAAGGGATCCAGGATGCTGACTTAGACAGGTCTCTTATTTTTAACACTTTTGCATTGCATGGGCTTTTGTTTTTCTCCTATCACAGAAGTTCTTTCTTCATATGGCTGATATTTGACTTCAGGTCTTCTGTAGGCAACTTGTCATAAGAGCTACTGTTCTATCATTCATATATATATATACACAAATGTTCAAGGATCTATAGCTGCCTGTCATTCTTCAATGACTGCATCTTCTTCTCAACAGATTTCTAGACCTAGATTCTTAAAAAATTGCTTTTCATTAAGAACAACAGTCCTAGGAACCTTTCTATTAATTCCATTTTTTCAGTCCCTCTAATTTACCTAGGCAGGCCTATGAAACCTGTGATATGAGGAGCTTAACGTCTAAATTAATTCAGAAATATGTATTTGTTATGATAAAATCTACAAGAATGGTTTTTTTACATCATTTCAGTTTTAATTCTTATCCTGTCCCTTTCCATGAAAACTTCAAAGTGTGTGTCAATATCCAGAACACATCAGGTAGCTGACAAAGCATGAACTGATCTTCGTAGTAGAGCAAATACTATATTTCACTATTTTGTCAGACAGATATTACTACATTAAACACTAATCAAAGATTTTTACTTCTTATTTTAAGGAACTGAGATTTGTCTGCTGCTGTATCTAACCAGAAAAGGTCTACCTACCAATATTTTGAAGTTTCTTTTCTGCTTATAAGGACATTGCCCAGCAGTTAGAATGTATCTCCAAGGAGTAATTGGTGCATTCCTGTATCTTCGCTCTTCAAACACTCCATTATTCTTCTGTATATAAGCTACTCTGCCCTAAAACACTTCAGAGTTTATCTTGCTTTTGCTAAAGCCAGGAATAACACTGACCAGTCTCATTATTGATTGCAACACAGATCACCCTATGCTAGAAAGAGTGTGCTAAAATCGAAGGATGATGAGACCAACTTATGTTTATCTAAGTATGCAGTACCCTACAGTAGCAAGGTTACTAGCTGGTGTGTCAAGATAAGGTTATGCACTGGAAAAGGATAGACACTCTGATCTCAAAATACTGGTGTGAATAGGAAATGTAGCATTTCTCATTCAATGATATTGTGCATTGCAACCTCCTTAAAGCCAGGAACAGTGTGAGGAAAAATAATAGCTTCAGGCTGTCTTTGCTCCTGCATCCGGGCCTCTTTCTGACTGTAATTTCAATTTTACTTTACATCAGAGGGCTGGAACAACTTCATGTTTAGGCAGAAGGTCCATCTGTAGGTTCATTCTGTGCTACACTGCTCTGTAAGATATGTTCAGTAATAAAATACATCTTCTCTTAAACAGCACGCAAGCTTACCAGGGATATTGTTGGGGTTTTTTTTTTTTTTTTTTTTTTTTAAAAAAAAGCAGCAAACAATTTGTAGTACCACAAGATACCTGATTCACTCCAGACCTGACTACTTTTTTTCTCCCCCTTAAAAAAGTCCAGATGAAACAGTTAATACTATTTTTAAATAGGTCTTTCACACTTCAAGTGTCTCATTTTCTCTAAGATGGTTCTCCTTTCTTTTCACAGAAAAGAAATATGACTGAAGAGATGGAAAAAAGAATCTGAAAATATATCTTGATCCTAGCCGTCACTAAATTATTATTTCATAGATATGATTATATTTCACACACACACAAAAGAGCGCATATAGATAAAAGGACAGCAGTAATGATTTGTTGACCTTGGTACACTAATAAATATTTTTCAAAGGCAAAATAAAACTCTAAGCTTATATGCCATGTCTTCTGAATATTTTACTTATTGTTGTCTATATATTTGTGAATGCAAACTAAACAAATAGCTTTCCATGAGTAATATTTGATATAAAAGGTAGAAACTTGCAAAAGTTTATCTTTGGGATAGGACTGCTCCATAAAAGCCATTCTTGAGTTTTTTTATGCTGTGGACAACTCTCTCTTCCTTTTTCTCCTTTTTCTTTTACTTCTTCATTTCCTTTTCCTTCTGCTTTTCCTTCTTCTTTTCTCCATCTCCTTCCCCTTTTTCCTTTTTCCTTTTTCCATTTTTCCTTTCCTTTTCCTTTTTTATTTTCATTTTCCTTTCCTTTTCCTTTTCCTTTCTTTTATCTTTTTTTCTTTCATTTATCTTTTCTTTTTTAAATTTTTCTTCTTTCTTTTTTTCTTTCTTTCTTTCTTTTTGCTTCTTCCTTTATTTTTCTATGATTTAATGTTGTGTTATTTGTTTTATTCTAAAATAAACAAACACAAATCATTAACTCAAAGTATTCTGAGAAACCTTTTTTTTTTTAAAGAGATACAATACTTTCTAATAAAAAGATGACAAAGTAGAAAAAAAATAGAAACAATTCTGCCCCAAGGGTGCCACCCTGAGGACTGTTTTCTTCAGCATCTTTCAGGTCTTTCTGTTGGTTTAGCTAACCGAAGTTAGCCAACAGTTTTGTATAAAATATAGGAGTAGGTTAGACAGTAGAAAAGCATTGATGGATTTTGACTAAAGAAATAAAAGAAAACAAGTGCAGACATCCTTGTAACCATGTAAAGAAGTAGGTGATGGATTAATGCCTTCTTCAGCAAGGAATTTATTTCTCACATACATAAGACATCTTGATCTAAGATAAGAAAATTTCATCCCACGGGCTTCACATTGTGTCATAGTTTAATCCCAGTCATCAGCTAAGCGCCACACAGCTGCTTGCTCACTCCTTCTGGTGGGATGGGGAAGAGAATTGGAAGGGTAAAAGTGAGAAAGCTCATGGGTTGAGATAAAGACAGTTTAACAGGGAAAGCAAAGGCTGAGCACACAAGTAAACCAAAATAAGGATTTGTTTACTACTTCCCATTGGCAGGCAGATGTTCAGCCATCTCCAAGAAAGCAGGATTCCATTACTTGTAACAGTTACCTGGGAAGACAAAATGCCACAACTCTGAACGTGTACCACCTTTCCTTCTTCCTCTGTCGTAGTTCAGCCCCAATCAGAACCAGACTATGCAGTCTCTCTCTCACTCCCCCTACCCTCCGAGAGAATAGGGAGAGATAATACAAGGAAAAACAGCTCGAGGTTTGAGATAAGGACAGGGAAAAATCCTTAAAGTTACTGTTATGGGCAAAACAGACTCGACTTGGGTAAAACTATTCATTTATTGCTACAAACAGCAGGATAATGAGACAGAGAACAACATAACCTCCTTCCACCCCTCCCTCTTCCCAAGCTTAACATTATCTCTACTACCTTCCCTGCCCCGAGCGGCACAGGGGGGAAGAGGGAATGGGGGTTGCGGTCAGTTCATCACGCATTGTTTTACGCCGCTGCTTCATGGTCGGGGGAAGAACTCCTCACGTTCCTCCCCTGCTCCAGCGTGGGGTCCCACCCATACACCACAGTCCTTCCTGAAACTGCTCTGGTGTGGGTCATCTCTTCCACGGGGTGCAGTCTCTCCAGAACAGCTGTCCCAGCGGGCCCTCCAAGGGCCACAGCCACCTTCAGGCATCCACCTCCCCCAGTGTGGGGTCCTTCACGGGCTGCAAGTGGATCTCTGCTCCTCCGTGGACTCCATGGGCTGCAGGGGGACAACCTGCTCTACCATGGTCGTCACCACAGGCTGCAGGGGAATCTTGGCCAGGAGCAGCATCCCCCTCCTTCTGAACTGACCTTGGCATCTGCAGCTGTTCCTCTCACAAGAAAAGTTCTTCACAACAGGCTGGCAGATGCCTCTCAGAATCTCTTCACATCATCCAGCTTATCTCCTCTCCACTTCTTGCAGGCGGGCTGGGCTGAGTCGGGCCCAGTCGGCCGCCTGGCGAGAGGCCAGAGGGTGAGGTCTGCAGGGCCCATGAGGCCTGCGCCTCCCCCTCTGCGCCTCTGCCCCCACTCAGCTTCTTCACATCTTCTCTTCTCTCTTTTTTTTTTTCTGTTTTCCCCTTCTTAAACACGTTATCGCAGAGGCGTTATCACGGAACATTCTGCTACCAATTGGCTCGGCCTTGGCCAGCAGCGGGTCCGCCCTAGGCCTGGCAGAGTCCACTGAACAAAGGGGAGTGACTTCTAGCAGTTTCCTACAGAAGCTACCACCTTAGGCTCCCCCTCACTAACAAAACCACAACATCCTCCTATTCTATATGAGCATGAAATCATACAAGATGTACTATCCCTTTGGTCAGTCGGGGTCAGCTGTCCCAGCTGAGTCCCCCTCCTAACTTCTTGTGTACTCCCAGCCTACTCACTGGTGTGGCAGTCTGAGAAGCAGAAAAGGCCTTGATGCTGCATAAGCACTGCTCAGCCATAACTAAAACATCTTTCTATCATCAACACTGTTTTCATCGCAAATCCAAAACATAACCCCATATAAGATACTTATGAAGAAAATTAGCCATACCCCAGCCAAAACCTGTACACATTGTTAGGATTTTCACCTGTTGTGGTTTAACCCCAGTTGGTAACTAAGTACCACACAGCTGCTCACTCCCCCACCTCTCCTGCCCCTTGGTGGGATGGGGGAGAGAATCAGAATGGTAAAAGTAAGAAAACTCATAGGTTGAGCTAAGAACAGTTTAATGATCAAAATAAAATTAAAAAAAAAAAATCTAATGAAAAGAACAGTAACAAAAAAGAAAGACAAACAATACCCAAGAATAACAAGTGATGCAACCCCTCACCACTTGCCAACCAACACACAGTCTGTTCCCAAGCAGTGATCTCTGCCCTCCAGCTGACTTCCCCCAGTTTATACTCCGAATATGATGTCATATGGTACGGAATATCCTTTTGGCCAGTTTGGGACAGCTATCCTGGCTGTACCAACTTCCAGCTTCTTGTGTACCTCAAGCCTTCTCGCTGGCAGGGCATGAGAAGCTGAAAAGTCCTTGACTTACTATAGGTACTATTTAGCAACAACTAAAATGTCGGTGTGTTATCACCATTATTCTCACACTAAATCAAAAACACACCACTGTACCAGCCACTAGGAAGAAAATTAACTCTGTCTCAGCTTAATCCAGGACACCACCTAATCAGGACAATGACACAGGGGAACAGTAACTTAATATTTAGATTAAATAAATAAATAAATAAGAAAGCAAAGGTAGAGTGTTCTAAAAAGAGAAAAAAGTCTGTGATAAACAACGAAGTATATTACAAGCGGATAACTAACTTAAAAATTCAATGATTACAATGAGGTAAGTATATAAATGAAATTTGAAGTAGCACAGTTTCAGGAAGAATTCCATATTCTTCTGCTCTGGAATTCTTCAGATTGTTTTTGTTCTTCAGGTGTTTTTGTTGTTATCTGTTTTTTTTGTTTGTTTTTGTTTTCTGGGACAGTGGGCAGTACATCAACAAGAAACAGGTCAACAAATTTCACAGAAGGTACCACAATGAAAAAAAGAAAAAAATATGACTAGAGTTAGAGGTGATAGAAAAATAGCTTTCAGGTCATTAGTCCAAAGTAAAAAATTACTGAATTATGCATTAATTCTTTAACCAGTATGTACCTGAAAAGAAAATTAGCAACGAAACTAAACAATGAAATGGACTGTTCTATCCATCATTTTTCATATCACAGCTGAAAGGTCCTTGGAGAGACATGCACAGCCTCTTTAATAATTATAATATTTTCTTATTATAATTAAGAAATTTATTATCAATTTATATAATGATCAATTTATATAATGATCTGATCAATTTATATAATGAACTGCATACTGAAACACAGGCTCAGCTCTTTATTAAAACCCATATCAAAACTGTTCAAATAGACTCCAGTAATAGTATTTAGTGAGAGATCTTGGAATATATAGGAAGGAAAGTTCATAAAGTGCTGTACTCTGCTTCTTGGTTTTGTTACTAAAGGAAGAGTAGAAGGGTCTTTCTGAATTTTGTTAATCCTTTCAAACCTGTGCTGTTTACTGAAGCAAATGACAGTATCCACACCTAAAATCAGCTATCTCACAGGAATCCCAGTGCCAAGCTACTTCTTTCAAATGTTACATTCCTGAGCACTAAAATCTCCTGGATTGATTTAGCCTATATCTAATTAATGTGCCATGCAGTAGGTTTACTATCATAATAGTGGATGACAAGAAGACTGCAAAAAAAAATACCACTACGATTAGTGATTTGCATCTACATTAATTTACCAAATTAATTACTTTGAAATAGCCTCAAACTAGAAACAAAGAGCACTCAGAGACATTGCCAAATTAGGGTGATTTTGGTAACTGTTAGAAAAAAATAATTATATTGATGCAGAACATATAGATAATAAACAGTGGTGGAAAGTAATGAAGAAATGTAGAGTAATTAATAACAATATAGGATTTTTAATCATCTTTTCTATTAAGGACATTCAAAAAAGGAGACTGTAGTACTGTAAAAGTGGAAATATGAGCAATTACAGAAATTAATGTAACTGTAATTGCCTGCCACCTGAAACTATGTTTTCACTTTCTAGCTCACAGTGGTTGTTATCAAAGACTTTTGACTGCTGCCTGAGTAAAGGTAGTTTTCACACAAATTAGCAACTGCAATTTGCTATCTTCAAACTGGAATATTGGAGATAAACATTGGTGCCCTCACTTGAAATGTTGTTAGGTGAAATACTGAGGAGGCGGCAATTTTAGGTTTTTAGACCTCGTGCTTACGTTGATGGGCAAATAGTCTGTTTTATTTTTGAGAAAGTTTATGCAAATTTAATTTACATGATTACACTGCTGGTGCAAATTCCCTTCCAGTTCAGTGAAATTAATTTCCACTGCCTGTATCCTTAAATGTCAGAAAGAGATGGATACATTCTCAAAGGGCAAAAGGAAAGAAGACAGGGAGAAACTTCAGTACTTACATCCTCAGACTTTTTAAAGTTTGTACAATGAATATAACCAAGATTACAAATTATTCCCCAGGAAATAAATCAATATTAGGAAATCTCAAATAAACAAGGAATAAAGCCCAAATCCCAAAAACTTGCTTTGGCAGACCGAACATTTAGTATTCAAATCTGTAAAGAGAATAGAATGGTTTGAGTTGGAAGGGACCATAAAGATAATTTAGTTTCAACCTGCCTGCCATTGACAGGGACATCTTCCACTAGATCACGTTGCTCAAAGCCCCATCCAACCTGGCCTTGAACACTTCCAGGGATCGGGGATCCACAATTTCTCTGGGCAATCTGTTCCAGTGTCTCAACACCGTCACAGTAAAGAATTTCTTCCTAATATCTAATCTAAATCTACCCTTTTTCAGTTTAAAACTGTTACACCTTATCCTACCACTACACTCCCTGATAAAGAGTCCCTTCTCATCTTTCCTGTAGGCCCCCTTTAAGTAGTGGAAGGTTGCTATAAGGTCCCCCTGGAGACTTCTCTAGGCTAAACAACCTCAGCTTGTCCTCACAGGAGAAGTGCTCCAGCCCTCTGATCATCTTCGTGGCCCTCCTCTGACCTCATGGACCACTTGAGCAGGTCCGTGTCTTCCTTATGCTGGGAGGCCCAGCTCAAAACCCCTGGATCAGGTTTTGAGAGTAGAGTAGAAGGCTAGAATCACCTCCCTCAACCTGCTGACCACACTTCTAACACAAATCGAACACTAGAAGATATAATCAATTTTGTATCATACTATACTAAGTAATTTAGTCAAAATAATCTTGCATTTATTACAGTGCCTTCCAGCTGACCAAAATAAATGCATGGTAAAAGCAGCTCTAGGCAAGTAAAATATTTGATTACTTCTCTTAGCAGTTCATTTTTAATAATAACTCCTTCACTGTTTAAAAAAGAAAAAGAAAGATGCCTTAAAATATTTCTTAATTCTCTTGTGAATTTGCAAATCAGTTTCATGCTTGTGGTTCTTGTTTTGCCTTTCTCCATTTAAGTTTAAAAGACTTAATCCCCAGTGTACCAATTTACGATCACCTGCTGGGGCAAGCTGCAGACTGCCTGAGGGTTGCAGTTTCCTAATCACTCATATCATAGGATCTCGGACCACTTCACTATTTCCCTTCAGTCTGCAGTATCTGTGATTTCTTTCATAGAAGCCATGGAGTAGGAGGTGGTTTGAGGGAGGAGGAAAGCAAGGAAGGGAAACTGGATGCTGCTAGGATACATTCCTATTCCGGAAATGCTCCTGGCAGCAGCGGTAAAGAAATGTTCACAGCCAAAACCTAAGAACTTCTAAAGCTTTTGTGCTGGGTCATTTTTTTGGGGGAAGAGGAGGTTGTTTGAGTAGGTGGTTTTTCAGATATTTCACCTTTTTTGTACATCCTCTTATCTAACTGTTTTTTACTGAGATCTATACAAACTTTGGGACTTGTTTTTTTACTTTATCTTTTTTTTTTTCCTAGTACTATGTAATAAAGTTATCAATTCAGAAAAGATAACACAGAAATCAGTAATAAAAGCAGAGAAAATATTAATGTAACCCTAAATCTTAGTAATGATGTTAATGTGTTTCCACTCATCGATAATATCTCTGCTAGATCTGTCATTGTTGCATTACACACATCTGAAGTTTATCAAAGAACCAAAATACCAAGGACGAGATCTGGGGAATTTTCAATGCAAAATAAATAAACTTAAGCTGTTGGCAGACATCCATGGAACAGGACAAGACAATCTGTATACATAGCTGCAGTTTAGTTTTTGTACCTTAAATTCATAGCCCAATTTTATTCCGGCCTGCTCCTTTCCTGCAAACTGTATATGTCCAAAACAAGCATAAAGCACTTGAACAGTGCTTTAAAGCATGATGTTTCCATTCTTACATAGCTGCAAATTTCTGAACAAGTAAATGGAATTTTTCTAAATTTAAGCATGTACATTTGACTTTAGGCAAGAAGTATAAGAAATTTGATCTCATACAGTTAGTTTCTCCACAACATCACATAGTAGTTAATCATAGAAGTACCTTCTCAACCATATGTACAGATCTATCAGTGTGATTCTAGAATAAATTGAAATTATTTAAGTATATTTGAAATGACAGAGATACAGTGTTATATAACACTTGAATATTTAGGAAAGCCTTCTTGGAAATAGAGGTATCCTCTTCATTTGAATAATAACAATAACAATAGCCATTATAATTATTATTATTTTAGAAAATCTGTAACGGACTTAAATCCCTGAAGTACCTCTAAAATTGGGCACTGGCACAGAATATCAGAAGAAAAATTTGGATTTGTGAAGCTAAAACACAACTCCAGAATTTCCACTTACTCTTCTTTGAGATTCTGTGGCTGTTACTCCGCCTGTTCTGTGGTTAGGTGAAAAGTAAACAGTGCTACAGTATAATAATTTTGTATGAACTTCTGTATTGTGTAAAATACTGTGCACAATATCATGTAACTTGTACAACCTGTGTATGTGTGTTATAGTACCTAAAGTACAGATTTTATGCTTCCTCCAACAGGCATATTCCTGAGTTTATCTTTCCACTGTTGTATAAAGCCACCCCTGTTCAGCCTTTGCTATGGTCTGGTCATGACAGCCTGGAACTCAAAATGTGCTATTTCATCCTACTGCCCAGGTCATTTGCCGAGATGATCAGCAGTGTTTAAAATCACTCAGGCTTCTGTATCAGCGAACAGTGTAAATTCACCCTGAGATGCAGAATCTGCACCATTCATCTTTCTCAGCCAGCTCAGCGCATATTAGTTTTTATTGAAGGAGAACATATAGCTAAGGACACACCATGCTAGGCACCATACAAGCATAACAAATTGAGAGCCTTTGTCCAGGGAGCTTAAATTTAAGTTTGAAATGAGAGGCAGCAGGTGGATAAGACAGATGGAGAGGAAACACAAAAATAGCAGTAAGACAGCTGTAACCAGTGCAATAAGCAGTGGTCACACCAGCTGGCTAATCACTGACAAGTGGTTTCTATCATTGCCACAAAGACAGGCTTGAAGGAAGGATTTAAAGTGGAAGTGAGGATTTTTTAGAGTTGTTTCCATATAGAAATAAGAACCTGCGAAAATTACATTGTTTATATGAAAAACGCAACAAACGTGATCAGAAGACAGAATTCCAGACAGCACAGCAGTGGGAATCTACATCCTTGATGTATATATAAAGAGGGTTTGTGTTAGCTGTATTTGAAGCAAGGAACAACACAACAATTTATACAAACCCACTTAGAACTATTTAAGTCAGTTTAAAGGAGACAAGTTTAAAAATTATTAAGAAAGAGGAGGCAAAGTGATATATAAACATCTTGACAGCACAAGTTTCAGTAGTGGGGGTCAGGAGGCTTAGCTGGACTTAGGAATGGATGTTTTTGACGATTGGCATGTCTGCCTTTCCCCCTCAAATATTAAAGTCAAAAGGCTTTTTCCTGTTACAGCACATGGACCTCTGTGGACTTATGATGTGCACCATACATCAGGTGTATGGAGAGTCCTGATGTCTGATATGCCTTGCCCAGGCAGTAGAGACAGAGAACCAGGGAAACTTCAGTGTTTCTATCAACATCCCAAAAGTGACTATAGTTAAGAACTTATTTGAAGAAAGTTTGCTATTTAAGAACATAGGTCTTCAATTCTGGTACTTTATGCTGGTCTCCAAAGCTTGTATCTCTGTCTCTCTGTATCATGCTCCTCTTCACAGATGGTTTTAACAGCTTGAGCAAGCCTCTTTGCAGATGATGCCAAGATGCTCCTTCTCTAACAGTCAGTTTTAGTTCTCTCTCATTCATGTACATACAAGCAGGTGATACAAGATCCCCCTCAACTCAAGTGGGTGCAAATACACACACCTAAGCAATACGGTAGATCTTCATACAGTAAACAAAGAAAGACAAGTATGTTTTCATGAGTTAGGTCTTACTGGAAGAACTTCATCTTTCAGTGGCTCTTCCAATGTGTAATCAATATTTACTCTTCTCTTGCTTTACACCTATTTCTTCCTCTTTCTAAATCAACTGTAAATAGATTACAATTTAATACTTGAGACTTAAAGGGCTAATATAAGGAAGTTTAGTTTATACACAGGTCACAGATTTACAATAAGATCATTCATAAGGTAAACATTTATCAATTTCTTTCCGGATCTGCTAAATGTATTTATTCAACTGTTACTGAAAAACTAATAAACTTACCTTTTTAATGAAATAAATAATTTATATACAGCATTTCCTGTAGAAAAATATAAATATTACCCCCAGAAGCTGAAAAAAAATCCTCTACTGCAGGAATACTGAAAATTTAAAAGGTATTTTTAACTGACATTTAGTACCCTCTAAACAGTACCTACATTGTAGCTACTATTATTGTAAAAAACTTAGAACTGTAAGTGAAGAGTGTTAGGGGAAGAAGATTTTAGTCTACTGCTAATTTGTTTATTTTATATCCTTTCAACACTTTGCAGATGTCAGTTAAAACCTTGATGTCAGTTGTTCTCAAACTGATAGAGAAAGACATATTAAAAAATAACATTTGTTACCTTGTCATCTTGTTCTATCTTATTGTGCAGGTGATCCTACTTCTCCTCCGGTTCATCTATAAAACAAAATCCGAAGAGCTATGTCTGGTGACTAGAAGAAGCCTATTAGTCTGCACAGCTGTAAGGGTCAAGTAGAAACATCAGATTGCAGAACTAAGGGATTTAGATTCTGATATTACAAGCTCCAAAGGACCCAGATCTATCAATACGGTGCTCACTACGGGACTGGTTGTGCTGCTTCAATTGCTTAGTTGGCACACCCCATATACACAGAATTCCATAGGAGTGTAGAAGAATATTTTGAAAAATTTGAGACTCTGCAATGTTTAAAAGGCAAACCCAGAAACTCAGTCTTGGGATGGTGTATAGTGAGTAATTAACCCTGTATTGGTATTCTAGAAAATACAATCCATCAAATAAAAACACTTGAGATCCTTCTACAGATCCTAATTTTAATACTGTGGGATACAGATTTTCCTTTAAAATATTTGGCATTTTATCATCTCTTTAAAATTTTGTGGCCTATAAAGTGTTATTTCAAGGGTAAATTATTTACTTGAAGAGTGCTGGATGTTTTCTCAAATACTACAAATAAATTAGCTAATGTTCTGTAAAACTTCTTGCAGATAATCCTATAATTCAATACAGAAGTATGTGAACAAGATGTTTTATATTGTCTGGCTTTTTTTGAGAAAACATATTTTTTAATCTTTCCAGCATTCTAGACACACCTTAGCTTTATTGGAGGGTTAGTCCAAGAAGCGCATTAGATATTTCTGATAGTCCTTCTGTACCAGTAAAAGTGTGTAGGAGGAAGCGCCTTCAGAATATAAAAAGTAGTAGTGAAGCAGAAGAAATTAAATGAGAGACAGAAACAATATTACAGTGTCAAAGAACAGGTATAAAGTTAGGGCTGGTTCAAATCCAAATAGTGAATTCTTAACATTACTGCCAAAAGGCTGGTGGTTTTCAACCTGTTTCCTTCTCGCTCTATGATGACAGTGATTCTGATTTATTTTTCTTGATTGTACCTGTGCATATGGAGTAGACATGAGATATTCAGTGAAGAAAAGTGGTATTCTCTGATGTCTTTGCTTTTACTTAATGCATATGGGTATATTTTAGTAACAGTTTTGCCAGACCATGAAAAAAAGCTACCTGGAACACATCTAATTGGGACTTTTGAAACTAGGTAAAGAGAAATCTAGAAGTTACACACTGCTTGAATCAGTTCTTTCTCTGTTAGAGCAAAGTGTTGGCTTAGAAAGTTTCCTAGGTCTTTCTTGAAAGTATCAGAGGGTCTGAGCATACACCTCATTAGTCATATCATCAGCGACTTTATGCTATATGTGTATGTAATATGCAGATGTTTTAAACACATACAGAATGCCTAGTTCTAGGTTTGCTGGGCTTTTACAGACCACCTGAAGATATGCAGTAGGTCCAACAGGTTTAGTGTTAGACCTTAAACACACAGTTTGTGAGATGTCTTTCAGTACAGGACTTTTTGATCTAGTTATTTTGGTCTATAAAGTAAGGTTGTAGTGAGGTCAGAAACACTGCAAGTGATTGCCTTAGCACAGGGATATTCCAAACAGAATATCCTCCTGTCAGAGATTATAAACTCAACTCAGTCTTTTCAACAAAATAGCATTTTCAATAGGAAACACTAACTCCTCTCTAAATCCTTCACATTAGATTCCAGGACTAAATGATTCAGGTTACAATTTAAACATTTGCATTCTTCTTTAATCTATTCCACACACATTCAATTCAAAACTGTTACACTCAATTATCTCTTCTTGGATAAGTCAAACCTATCAGTGGTGTTTCCCTGAGATTTTTAAAATAATAATTTCAGTACCCAGTAATACAAAAGTGTCCAGATGTGATCCAAAAAGTAAGCATCAGGTTAATGGCAAAAATACAGACCCTTATTCACTGGGGATGCTTTAGAGCAGACTTTCTTTCTTGTTCCAAAAAAGTTTAGATCTCAATTTAATAAATTCATCTCTCCTGCAAATGAAGCTGCTTCTCAAAATGCTAATACTGTTACTGTGGGAATCAGTAAATTTTTGTTACTGTTGATGAAGCTTTTATCTGTAAATCATCAGCCTGAGTCTATTCTAGCTCAATCAAGATTGCAACTATTTTTTTTTTTTAAATCTGCTGGCTTTTCAATGACTGTAGTAGAACACATGGTAGCAATTCCTCATAACTAGTCTTTATACTCACCAGATATGATAACTTTTGGATTGACAAAAAAAAATACACAAGACATGAGTTTTCTTGGAAGCAATGATTGTACAAATTTGCTCTTATCTTTAACCAGCAGCAAATCCAGGCAATCTTAATAGCACAGGTGTTGGTCATTGCATAAAAACAGTAGGTAAACATTCAAAGAATACTCTTAATCAGCCTCCCGGAATGAGTATATAAAACTTGGTAGTGATGATGTGTGGACAAAAGAGGAGAGAGTTGGAAGTAATTGTAATCTTCTATAAGAAAACAGCAAATTGAGAAAGGCTCCAAATTTGGGTTGCTATTCTCAGAAAGGATATAGACAAAATGAAGTAAGTAACTAATGATGTGGGGAAAGGAGGAAAAATAAAAAGAAAAATAAGAAAAAAAACAGCTTAAAAAAAAAAAAAGAGAGAGAACTGCATCTGAATCATCTAGGGTTGAAGATCCAGAGTAAATTTTCATAGTCATTTATGGTCTGAAACATTTGAACAGACATGGCTTTGCTGTTTTTACCAAAAGACAGTGTAAAGAAATACAGAAAAAGTTCCTCAACAACCATTATACTGTTGGCTCTCACACGTTTTATTTTTCGGACAATCAGTCTATTGTGGTGTAGTTTACCTCAAGTTTTAATTCTTTGTAGAAATGTACCAAAGAGTCAGAGCCTGTCCAGAGAGGGAAATCAATGAAATACTTAGAACAATGACAGTGTCTAGTATCTGTATCTGTTTCTAATGAGTATGACAGTGCAACTTCCTTTAGCTTATGCTCTTCTTGGTCAACATGCAGCTAAAAATTTCCCAATTACACTATTGGCTTCTCAAAAATGGAGTGACTCTAAGATTCATGTCAAAGGTAACACTGCAAAAGAAATATCAGTCCTCTGTACAACTTTTTAAAGCCTATTTTCTTAGGAACTTTAGCTGAAAGCCTCATGAAATGTCAAAGCTTCATAGGTTTGCTCTTAATGAGCAAAACTTCAATTATACTTCAAGGCATTCTACTTCTTTGAGGCTTTTCTTTTAATTGAAACTCTCAGTCTCCAGCCATTACAGTCATGTTTCAGAGACCTGGGAGATATTATCAATTTTTCTTTGCCAAAAAATATCACTACCTTTAGGCAAGGTGTGAATACTAGGTTACTGCATTTTTTTGCTTCTGACTTCTAAATCTTTTGTGTCCTAAATCTGAGTGACTTTTAATCAGATATGTTCAGTACAAATATTGAAAAATTATACATCCTAATTGCCTTCCAATGTCACAGTTATGTATCACAAATAGAACCAATGATGCTGAGGTGGTTGTCCAGAGGGCTTGTCTGTGACCAATTAATTGTATAGAATTAAACATCTGGTTTATGTTTTTTTTTTCTCAAACCTGAAATTTTCTTAAGACAATAATTCAGAATATATAAATTAGTCTTTTATTCAAAATAATAAAGCCTTATTTTTATCTCCTTACTATGTCATATGCATAACCATTAGCTCCAGAACTTTATACAGCTTATTAGAAATTTCCTTTTTTCTTTCAGTTTCATATTTAAAAATACCTGCATTATATTATATCATACAGGGGAAAATATCACACAGATATTAAAAAATGTTAAGAATTTAGAAACAATTGCAGTAACTTTTCTTTCCACATTGCATGTATTTGTTCTTAATGGAGGAGTTTTAACTGACTTTTCAAACTATTTGAAATTATTGTTCAACATTTGAGGAAACACACAGAAACACAGGCATTTGATTTTGCAGTGTTACAGTGACTGCAAATTTCAGGTGTTAAGAAGGATCTGAATTCAAGTCAAATCAGTTATAAATATGTTAGAAATGTGAGGATTGGAAGATATGATCTGGGCATTAGATACTGGAAAAAAAAGAAAATTATAATTATAAGAAATTTTAAAAGGAGATATAAAAACATTTGAGTTTTTTTACAGCAAACATATTAGAAAGAGTTCCTTTTTTTACACTTAAATTGTTTTTTGTTTTTTGGTTTTTTTTAAAGACATTAGAGGGAGTTCCTTTTTTCATACTTAACTTGTTAAAATGTAGAGATGTGAGGAATAGTAACTGTCAGAAAATTTGGGGGCCTTTTGTTTTTTTCCCATTTATTTCTAAATTACATTGTTAATGCTTACAGAAAAGTCAAGAATCTAGCAGGAAATAAGACAAATTTCCAAGCTGAACAATGTATGTATGTACTTAATACTTTTGACTACAAAGATGGTGTACATAACCTTCCTTATAACATACACATGATTTTTTTTATTTATTTAGATTTTGTTCTCTAGCCCAGTTCATTATTCCTTTACTCAGAGTGTTACAAGAATGTGCTATGTGTAACATATAGACAGAGTGCAGAAGAAAAGTAGCATAATTGCCCAGTTTTATAGGTCTGAAACATAGGACTGAGTAAATAAGGTCCAGGTATTGAAAGCTATTTACAAAACTAAATGGAAAACATTAATCTCACTATCTAGGGGATAAGTGTCTAAACCTAATGATTTAGGCTCTAAACCATTTGAGCCCATTGTAGACTCTGTTAAAATCACACAAGACTCCACCAAATGGCACGTGAGAACTGAGGACAGAGCTATGTATTCCAAGGCACTCGTATTGTGCCTTGGTTGCAAGGCTAACCGCATTAATTAGATGGTGCACTTAAACAGAACTGTGTTCTGTTTCTAATGTATGAGAAATTTTCTGCCTTCTCACACCATAAGGACTCTGGTAGAAAAATTGAATGTGTGCACAATATCAAAGAGAAGAAAAAAGGATAAATTTTCTCCCCTCTCCAATAAATCCCAAAACTTGTCTCTCACAAGAGCTTCTTCATGATTAAGTGAAGAAATGCAAAGGAAGTCACAACACAGAACTAAATCTTCAAAGACTGGTTAAAATTTAATTGCATAACACAGAGTATTTAAATCCCACTAGTGAAAGAGACTAAAGGATTCATAACAGATGTAATCCCAAACATTTTTTTCTATTGGTGTATGTCATTACTGGTGAAGTATCTCTAATAACATTGTATTCATGGTATTAAATCTGCCTAGAAACATTTGTTCACTGGCATCTGTGATTATAATCTATATTGTTAATATACCAGATAAATTGGTTAAGGGGAAAGGACTATGCTTATCCTCCAGATAAAGAATGTTTTAAATAGTCTATCAGATTTTGTGTAGGAAGGAGGACATCCTCTTAATGGTTTCACTGTGTGCAAGATATTTGCAAGTCTTTTTGCTCTGGAAGAGCAAAAAGAGAGGAAGGGAAAGTAGTTAGAAAACTACACAGAATTACTGCAGTTTTAGAAGCTGATAGGTGTTGAGATTTTTTTTAATGGACTTTACAGGAAAAGTATGCAATTTTGGTAATGTTATAATTCTTTCTTCCCTTTCTGCAGAGAACCTATAAAAATATCTTATACATTCCATAAAGGTGTTGAAAGAACAAAACAAAGGGCCTGTAATTCTCCACAACCTGATGTTCAGCTCTAAATGTAACAAGGCATTGTCCAGTACAACTGCTGTAGTTACACAGGTAAGAACCTCACTTGGAGAGCATTTCCACCACAGAGTAAACTCAAATCTGCCAATTTAGAGTGTTTAAATAAAAATACATCCTACTTTTGATGTTGACCTTGATTTAAAAACTCATTAAGAATTTTTTAAATAGTTATCTTTATTTAAAAAACAAACCAAAACAAAACCTTCCAACCATTGCCTGATGAATTAGAATATTAATTTGCTGTTTGTAAAAGTATTTTACAATCATATTGTTAAATTGTATTTTCTAATCATTCTTATCTAGATTAATACAAAAGTCTGTAATTTACAGTAGCCTTTCTTTCAATGTTATATTATTCAAGTTGTTTTCAGATCAATATTTATAACCTTTAATAAGCTTTATGTCTAAAAAAAAAATTAAATTTTTAAACTTCTCTTGTCCTACCATTATGTCCTGTCATCAAACTGTTAGGATATAGAAAACAAATCTCATTCTTAAAGTACTGTAGACAGACATGAAATTCAGGTAGAGTTTAGTTTCCTGACATTTTAATAACTGGCTTACCCTGTCAATTAGTCAAATGGAAACATAGTAGCCGTACATTTGTTGTCAACATTATGCATGTAAGGCTTTTTAAGTTAAGAAGCATCAAACGTAGAAAAGAAAAAGAGGAAAAAACTTTTCCACTGCTCTATAAAACTAGAGGAACTTCTTCAAGGTCTCAGCCCACTTTCGTTTCTTTTCCAGTGGCATAAACGCATGATACAGAAGGTATAATTTTCTAGGATTTTCTTTCACAGAAGTATCACAGAAATCTTCCTGTGCTCTAGTAGAAACCTTTGCATATTTTGCTCTTTAGAATGTTACTCATTTAGTCAAATGTCTACATATATTCTAATATTTACCTTTCTTTTTAACATGTTATAAGAAGAAATAATATGTGAAACAGAATAAGATACAAAGAGAATTAGGATTCCATAAAGTAGAAAAGTTCTTAAGATGAAGGCTGAAGAGGCTTTTAACTGTAAGGCATATGAGATATCTGGTCTTTGGTTATCAATGTTGGCAAATGAGACATTCCAAAAAGTGAAAATAAAAATCTGATTAGGAGAAAAACTAACCAAAAGTTTGGATAGCACAGGAAGAGATGTAAGATTCTCAGAATGTTGTTTAACTTGACTGAAAATTTACTAGGTAGGGTACCTGTAACAGGCTACTCTTCTATAAGGTTTGGTTGAAGTAGATTTAAGGTAATGAGTTTTTGGGGAACTATGAAGCCAAGAAGATCTGTCTTCTGTTGTGTCTTCCGAAATTCCCATCAGACAAAATACTTGACTTCAGTTGCAACTATGGAAATTTTAAATTCTGTAGAACAAACATTTGCTAATACAAAGTCTTCTATGATAAAACAATCAGATATAATATGTAGAGATAAATGAACATGTTCAAAGACATTTTCCCCATGAAGAGAGTCAAACAATGGGACTGGTTGCCCAGAAAGGTTATGCAGTCCCCTTCATTGGTAGTTATCCAACTAAATAAAAGCCTGAGCAATCTGATGTGATCCAATAGCTGACTCTGCTTTGTGAAGGGGTGTGGACTAGAGACCTCTTGAGGTCACGTCCAATTTGAATTAACCTATGATCCTTTGATTCTTTAAAATTCAGCTGCAACCTCCGGTTACATCTGCATATTTTTGGTACCATACAACACAGCTATGCCTAATTCTTGAAGACTCAATGCTCTATGTCAATACATGCTTACTTTTTGCTTCAAGTGTCTTAAAGCATAACAACATAGAGTACTTCCTGACTATTGCTTCAAAATTCTCTCCCTGGCTCCCGAGTGTAGAGCCACTGACATAAAATGACTGGGGATGTCCTCATGATTTTGATGCTTCTCAGTTTCTTTCAGTCCTTGGAAATGGGAATACAAGACAAAAGCATCTAAATTATTGTACAACTTAACTGTGACATAAAGTACTTCTTTCACAGAACATGTTCTTATTACCGTTGCTTCAGTAACTGCTTAGAAATTAAATTCTTTGTTTCCTAATTAGACTTCATTGAGCTAACTATAACTAAAGTATCTGTTCTCCAAATCCCCACCTGGATACATCTCTCAAGATATGAAATTAAAGACTGAAATGAAAGTAAAGCTGATAATAACCCCCAAATTCCCATTCCCTGCACCACTCAAGTCAGGGCAGCAGGGAGACGAGGAGGTAGAAGAGTCAAGAATAAAGGAGTCAGGCTGATTCTGTGAAAAGGAGATCGAGGTTGGGGGAAGCTGTTTTAAGTTTTCTTTGTTTCTTACTATCCAAATCTATTTTAACTGGAAATGAATTAAATTTATTTTTCCCCAAGTTGAGTTTGTTTTTCCCATGATGGTAATTGGTAAGTGATCTTCCTGTCTTTATCTTGACCCACAAGTTTCTTCATCTTATTTTCTCCTGCCATCCTGTTCAGGAAGGGGAGTGAGAGAGCAGCTGATTGGGCAGCTGGCAGCTAGCCAAAACCAACCAAACACAGCTCCATCACTCAATTATGAAAACACTGTTTTACTTTCAGTGGCCAAACACTGGAACAGGTTTCCCAGAGAAGCTGTGGAATACCCACCCTTGGAGACTTTCAAAACATCTCTGGACTCAATCATGGACAACCTACTCTAGTTGACTCTACTTGAGTAGGAACATTGGACTAGAAGATCTCAAGAGGTCCTTTCCAACCTAAATACTTCTATGATTATGTGAACAGGTAAATATCATAGCCAGGAATTACTGAAAATTCTTCATCAATTCTTTCTTTGGGGCTGTACTGGTTTTGGCTGGGATAGAGTTAATTTTCTTCATAGTAGCTTGTATGGTGCTAAGTTTTGGATTTACTGACTAGATTTTGAAAGACAATAAATGAGTAGGACAGTCAGATTGTATTCTTCAAAGGGTGTGATGAATATAGTTCTTTAAGACATTTTTAGAAAATTCCAGCTCATATATCTGTGACCAAATTGAGAAGTTTCATTAGAGTACCAGTGAGAATACTGTTTATCTTCCTGCTTGCTCTTTGAGAAAATAGTTCTGATAAACATGTTAAAAATACTTTTCACAAATTGCTTCCACTGTGGCCGAAGGGAAAATTTGATAGATGTAGGAGGAAAACCTGTCTTTGCAAAGATATTATAAAGAAGTTAATTGCATTGTAAAACATGAAAAAAAAAAAGAACAAAGCTTGTACATCTCCACATTTTGAACAACTTATCACATTAAAAAAGATCAACAGGTGGCATTGTCCAGACACTCTACTGAGACACAAAAACAGAGGAGAGAAACAGGAATTTGGGGAGGTTTGGGGGCTTGGGGGTTGGGTTTTTTGTTTGTTTGGTGTTTTTTTATGAGTTTTTTTTTAATTAGAGCTTAATAAACATATATACAACATTCAACTGCTATAACAAATGCAGTTGACAGATAATTGCAAAGGCAAAGTCCTAGGAATAATTCATCATATTTACGTCTGCTTTGTTTACTAAATTCCCAGAAAATCAGCTGTGAAGGTGAAACCTCACTGATTGCAGGTTTTAATTTTTTTGTGATTGTTCAAATAATTAAAACCAGCTGTAAATGTAAATGAAGCATTAGGTTAACATTAATATAAATGTCTCAGGCATATTTCAAGCTAATTTGTATTCAGCTAATTATGAACTACAGCAACATTGGTGCCAATTATTGTAAGGAATTAACACATTGGGTTACTCCTACAAAAGAGGTAATTTTTCATTACTTCTGTTGTCTATAAGCAAAGCAATGTGTTAAGTCAGTTTTTAACATCTTCATTAATGGTCTGGAAAAAACAGAAGCAGCATATTAATTAGACCTATTTACACACTTAAGCCAACACCCTATTGCTAACATTTAGAAGGAAAGTAAGGAAATAAAAAGTGACACAAACTTAAAAGAGACTATTTTATAGAAAATGATTTCTAATTATAATATTTTAAAATAATATGGAGAATTAGTCAAAACTTAACAGTGAATGTCAGATTGTTGAAAAGCAACCAGACTGAGACATAAAAAAAGACCTGGCTTCACAAGATAATTCAGGGAGGAAGGGACCTAAGGACATTTCTACTCCAATTCCCTGCTCAAATTAGGTTCAGCTCTTAGATCAAACCAGGGCTGTGTCCAGTCAAACCTTGCTAACCACAAAGAGCAGAGTCTGTACAACTTCTCTGGGAAACCGGTTCCCACGCTTGTCCGTCCTCATGATGAAAACATTTTTCCTTAACTCCAGTCTGAAACCCTCTTTCTTCAACTTATTCCCATAGTGTCTGTTGTCCCACTCTGCACCTCTCAACTCTTAAATTTCAAGTCTCCTGTCAAATCAGCTTTGATAATCTTTGTCAATTATAAAGGGAGGAAATGGGAAAGGAACATTTTTTTTTCTTCAATTTATATAGAGATTGAAAGTAAAAGTTTGTAATAAGTGCTAAACCGAATTTACTGAGTAAAGCAAGAACAGAAAGGTAAGGAGAGTAAGTCAAAATGTCTTAAGGTTTCCAATCAAAATGCTTTTTCAACTTAGTTCCCCAAACAAATGATTTGTGTGTATGTGAGTGTAGAACTTTGAGAAAGTTAAGGAAGAAGAATACGGACTTTGACAAGAAAGGGTCAGAAAGGACCTCCCTTGCCCAGATGTGAACAGTAGCATCTCTTCTACTTCTAACAGGTCTTAGGGCTCTCTCTGTGAAGTCCTGTTCCTCCTAGGGAAGTGCCCTCTTCCAGCAGGAGTAAGAAGAATGAGACATTTTAAGATCCCTCCTACATACACACACTCTTTTGCCCTATGCACTTTCTTATGTGAGAACATACAAAGAAGACCTGGGCTTGCTATTCTGCTTTTATGGGATCTGGAAGGGCAGATTCAAACACATGTGTTCCCTGCCTACAAATTTGTATCAAAAACCTGCTGCATGGTGAAGGATATCTGGGATCAATTTTCAAATAAAGCTAAAGTATGCAAGTTAAGCAGAAAGTAAACCTAAGTCAAGCAGGGAAAAGCTCTCTGAAGGGTTAATGTGCAAATCAGTCTGAAAGCACACTGCAAAATTATATATTACACTGGGAGCTAGTTTAAATGTTCATGTTGCCCGATATAGAATTAAAACTTCTTTTTTTTTTTCTTGAAAATTGAATGGAAAAATAATATGTGACAATGCAGTTAAATAAGCGTGTGTAAAAGAAGATAAAAAAAAGAAAAATTGTTTGCACAAGAAAGAATTTATTCTCTTTAGAATTCTGCCTTTGTTAAATAAGAAATGATCTTTTTATTCAGTACTATCAATCATTTGTTCTAATATGGAATGACTTTTCTGAAAATATGTTTGTAGTTAGGATTGCTTTACTGGCATATGATTATTGGAATAACTGATTTTTCAGCTCAATGAACAAAAACATGTTTGGAGGGAAGATTTTCAGATAGACATCTTTTAAATCACTTGAGAGAAAGAATTTTTTTTTCACTTTAAATAAAACCAAATTTCTGTATTTAGAAGAGAATTTAAATCCATCTGTTATCCATAACAAGAAAATGAATAGTCTTTTCTCATTCCCTTCACTTGCTTAAATCCCTTGACAACTCAGTTGAAATTCCTTTGGTTTTTTGTCTTTTTTTTTTTAGGTAGACTTATTAAAAACTAGTTTAACATTTATTAGTAATTCAATGTCATTAATGCATAGGTAGTTGGCAAGGCTGGTAAAGCTTTAATTGAAAGACCATTCACCAAGACTGTTCTAGTTCAAACTGTTTACTGTCCCTGAGTCTGTGAGATCCTTGAGAGAGCCCTGAATATCCTTGTCTTATCCTCACAAGTTCTTTCCTTCAACAATTTGTTTTTACTCGTTTACATTTAATTACTTTAAACATATCATACAGTTATTAACTTTACTCAAAGGTCCTAATTAGCAACTGTATACAAGCACCGTTAGGACAATTAGCTGATATTTCTGTTCAGATCCTTGCTCTAATGAAAAGCTCTTCTAAGGACAACAGCTCCAAAGAAAGGGGCTGATAAGAAACTGCATTTGACCACTGCATAAGACAACATTCAGTCTCTGGACACTAGGCAACCAGGAGACTGACATCATGCTCAAGAAGAACCTGACGGATAGAAAGCACTCACACTTAAGGGAAGAAAATCTTAGTTATCAGAGAGGAGGAAAAGGCCTCCCATGAAAAGGCCTCCCATGAAAAGGGCTGCGACTATCAGCATTTTGTCCTTCCACAATTCCCGTTTTGAAATGAGAAGACACGGGAAGAAGATGCCTTACAAGAGCCTGGTTCATCGGGTTCACAGGCTGCAGAGAAGTCTGGCACAGTTAACATTCACCTGCAAGTCAGCTGACCTTTTTGTCAGATGGAGCTTCTAGTAATACGATACAATGGTTTAATAAATAACTCCCCCCTCTAAATTAAGGAAAGCTAAGAAAAGCTGACAAAGGAGAAAGGAAAATTATGAAAATTTAAAAACAAAAGAGAGAGAGGATTTTACAGTCAAATTGGAGGAAGAGGAGAAGAATTGATATTAAAAGGCCAGAGAGAAGTCTCTTTACATGACTGGTGACCATGTTTGGGGAGAAAAGGGGAACTGCTACTGTGTCATTGTTTACTCATTGAAATTCAAGGATCGCAAAGTAGGCAACAACACCTACTGTCTTTATTTCCATCTCTTCTTCTAGAATGAATCTAAAAGGCTCTTGTAGTCACAGGAGGCAGATGATGGCTCTGAGAGGCATTGTCTTGTGACAGGAGGTAGACCTTGGTCAAGAATCAAAGGTCCTGAGCCCCTGCTCTTGCCAGTAACAGTAGGGGTGGAACTTCTGCATCTAACTCTAAGAATCTGTTTCATTTGCAGGAGACTTTTGGAGGAGGCTACCTTTTGTTGTGTCAGAGCAGAGAGCAGTGAATCTCATTTGCCGCAAGCAGTTACTACCTCATACTATGCAGGGGAGTATGACGTTTCTTATAACCTTCTGGCATGCTTGTGAGCACTAGATTGTGCACCACAAGTTTTTCACAGTCTTCATGCTCATTAAGCCACTCATCTAGCTGACCAAGCACTCAGTTTGCTAATTAAAGGTAGGCTGCTCAGAAGCTGCTTTTACCTGGTTTTCAGTAAAGCAGAAAAGTGAATGGACTGTTTCTTATCATTGGTACAGACTCAGCTGAAAGTTTTGGGTTCATGCATAAAAGATTAGTGCCAGTTAAAGAAATCACTTGTGTCTAGTCAATAGTGCACCCTAACACCCTTCAAAACAGGACAGCAGGACAAGGAGTGACCATTCAACCAGGAGTATCTACATACAAGTATTACACATTTTATTCCCCTTTGGCAGAATTTTTTTACTAATTCAGCTCAAACTAAATAAACTTCAAAGTAAATTCAGATTGTATTTTTTTTCTCTAAGTACTGTATTCACATTTTTTCATAAAATACTTCTAATTTGTATTTTAAAAAATCACAGAATTATGCAGTTGAACTATACTAGTAAGTGTGTCAAACACAAGTGTAGCTCATGCTCTCCTAGTTACTAGAATTCATTATTTCTCTGTACGTGCAACAAGAAATGCTGGTAAAATGTTACGAGCAGAAGTATATCTACTTTCAATGGTTCTGCTGGAGTATGTATGTTCCTGGATAGACTGCAATAAGCCAGTAGAATTTTTGTGGAACTGAGAGACAGTTCCACAGCAGAAGTCAGAGGAAGTAGTGTGAATTTTGTTCTAAAAGGGACAAAGCTGTTTGACACATAAGTCAAATGAACAATAATTAAACAAATTACTTACTCTTGTCTGATTTGCATGTGGCTTCTGAATAACAGAGGGAATTCAAATTTAACCATAGAATCATAGAATGATAGAACAGTTTGGGTTGGAAGGTACGTTTAAAGGTCATCTAATCCAACCCCCTTGCAAGGAGCAGGGACATCTTTCACTAGATCAGGCTGCTCAGAGCCCTGTCCAGCCTGATCTGGAATGTTTCCAGGGATGGGGGCTTCCACCACTTCTCTGGGCAACCTGTTCCAGTGTTTCACCACTCTAATTGTAAAAAAATTTCTTCCTTATGTCCAGTCTGAATTTACCTCACTTTAGTTTAAAACCATTACCACTTGTCCTATTACAACAGGCCCTGCTAAAGAGTTTCCCCCTGTCTTTCCTATAAGCTCCCTTTAGGTCCTGGAAGGCTGCTATATGGTCTTCTTAGAGCCTTCTCTTCTCCAGACTGAACAGCCGCAACTCTCTCAGCCTGTCCTCATAGCAGAGGTGCTCCAGTCCTCTGATCATCTTCTGCCTCCCTCTATTTGAAAACCATTACCTCTTGTCCTATCACAACAGGCCCTGCTAAAGAGTTTATCCTTGTCTTTCCTATAAGGAAATAAATATACATCTCACCACTATAAGGTAAGCATGTATGAAATTGAAGGAAGGGATTGCAAGCTCAAGGAGAGATGTACACTTTAAGGGATACTAAACATCATGAACAGGCTTATGTGAGTCAGGCTCAAAAATTGCAAATGGCAGAGACAAGTATCTAATATATATTAATATTTTAAAAGAGAGGATCTCTTTTAAGAGAGGACATAAGGGAGTTCGGCACAGCATGAATATTTTTCTGCAACTTAAGCCAGTTAAGGCTGCTTTAGCAAAGGGATGGATTGGATACAGCTTCTTCAAATTTCTGTCTCAAATGTCTGATGTTCGTGACAATCAGTTTCTCCTAAATAAGGATGTCATGACAATGCCCATAGACATTACATATTGACCAATTCATCCAAGCTACCTTTTTTTTTTTCCCTCAAATTCCACTGGGAAAATTAAATAACCATTGAAAAAATAGCATCACTTCCATAGATTCCTATCTGCTTCTTAGGAGTATTGGAACTGGGTTATTCCAATGTCATTTCAATTCCTCTTTCTTTGTAACAGAACTATCCCAAACAATTTGTTTAGAAAGTTAAATCATCTTATTGCATTAAATTGTCTTTCCACATTATGCTGCCGTCAAAAAATGATGATATATACAAACCATCAAACATGGCAAATTTGTTTTCATTAGGAAGCTTTTCAATTGTGTCTGTGTATTATTTCCTAATCTTCTTATACGTAACCTCTAGGAATTGCAGGGAGATGAGAGACACACAGATTGCCTACTTGCTTTTTATTTCTTCTCCTGAGATTTCACTACTCCTTCCGGCAAGTTTAACATAATCTTTGCTCAAACAAATCTTCTCTATTGTCTTACTAAGCCTTATCTATCAAGCCCATTTCAAGAGTGTAGGTATGAACAATATAATGATGTGCATTTTGAGATGTTATAAGCTATATGCAAGAAAAGAATACTAATGTGTCTTATAGAAGCATATAGAAAACCAATGCCATATTGATATTTCATATCCCAGTTACAAGATTGTTCATCAATTTTACTAAACTCATACACAGAATATATTATAACCAAGAAGGATGTCAAATGTGAAGAAATTATTTTTAATTCAGTATTAGAAAATTGTATAAGCAGCAGATAAATAGGCAGAACGTAAAATGGCTTAATGCTAAGAAAATACACCAGTGATGTTTTAATGTTTTCAGTGTTATTGTTTTAAAATGATATTAATGCTCATTTGTGATCTGATAAATCCATTAATTTATACAGCAATCAGAATAACAGTTGTATTTTATGAATACAAAACAGGGACAAAGCACTTTAAAAAATCTAAGCTGATAAACATGAAAAATAATAAACATAATTTTTCTTTTAAATATTTTTCATGAAAAAAATTTGGAGCAAAAATATTTATGATGTGAATATGTAAATTCTTAATTTATGCAATTCTGAAATCTTACTGAGTTTGAATTAATATAAAAAAATATCTTTTTCTTCCCTCATATCTACAATTTTTATATTATTTTTATTATCAGATAATATTAAACCCCATGCCTCTGGCAGTGGTAAAGCAAATTTACCCGTTACTTTATAGCGGACATCCTCAAGGGGACTTCAAAGATCTTCAGAACCAGCACACTGTATTTCAGAAGCCTTAGAAAATGGTTTACTTTTGTATTTAAATCTGTCTTTTTTTTTTTTCCAAAAGGACCTTGCGTATATTCTAGCTACCGTTTACTGAACTTTTGACAGCTCTGTGGTTTAAAAGTATACTACAGAGAAGCACATGTATATTCATAAAGAACAAACTGTATTTGGGCTAGGAAAAACATTTTTTATTGCATTTATATTCCTTTGTAAGTTTGGGGGATTTTACTGTTCATGAAAATGAGAGATTTATAATATAGGCTGGTTCAAGGCACAGTGCTGACAGGTGCTGTGCATTAACATCTCTGTATATCTCTGCAAAAACCACTCCACTGCTGACTTACAATACCTCTGTTGCTCTAATACTGGTTGCCTACATTTACCCTGTGCTGAGGCTGTCAGATTTGTGTTGAGTTGTGTGGCAGGTTTTGAACTAGCTAGCCTTCCACTGAGGACTACAGTAAGATTACCAAACTAAACTCACATTTTCTCTACCCTGGAAGTAAAAGTAGTGTAAACCGGACCTATTAGTCCTCTCTTTGGCTACTGCAGTGACCCAAGCACCTACACTCATTTTCAAAGTGAAGATGCAACTACTGCACTTTCACACTTTCCTGAATGTCAGTCAAACTTCCTCTGAATGAAGCATCTAAACTTGCTGTGAAAGGATGTAGGGCTTAGGAGCTTTTCTAATTTCTGTACTAAAATGGTTGTGTACATGGAAAATCTGGGATTCCACGGAGACGTCATTCTTAATTTTGCTATACCAAAAAAAGCTTTATTGTTTAACTACAGTGAGATATCCTTGCGTAAGGGGAATATAACTGCTGTGAAAAATCTTTGAGAGTAAAGCTACCTGGAGTTGAATGTAGGGGACTAAAGGAAGTGAGAGAGCTTACCTTTAGCCATTGTTTCTTATATTTCCATGTGATAAAGTCAATTTTAACATCAGGTTAATGGACAATCAGTTTCTACATTCTGTTGTCCAACTTCAGCTTATGGAATACATTAGTGGAAAATTTAACTCTCCTCTTCTTTTGTAGTTATCCCTTGAGAATCTGAATTCTGATCCTACTTGATGTCTGAACAACAAAACTTAAAATGACAGCCAATAATTGAATACTCTAGATGGTAAGTTTTAGTTAATCAGAGCAGAACAACTTTTTCAGAGTTTATAAACCATTCATACACAGATAAGAAAATTCCCTGTACTCAAATATTCCTACGACTTAGCAACTTGATGTCCTTCACGTATACCCTAATTTCAGTAATACACACTGAGAAGACACTTGGATAGGTGGAAAAAAAATGTGAATATTTTTTCCAGCTCTCCAACTTTTTTACTTTTGGAGGAAAAAACTGAAATGAGGTATGTATCCATGTAATAAACTCAGCATAATGGAATTCCATCCTCACCTTCGAATTTAAAATACGCAGGTTAAAATTTTGTGTTTCACTTGATGATCTCACAATGTTGCCTCATTTTGTTTTTATTTCTCTGCTCACCAAGGCATTATTTAATGATCTGTTTGAGAATGAGATTACCTTTTCTAATTCCTCTTAGTTTAGAAGGACCTAAAGTGCCAATTGCAGAGGTCTGGCTCCTTCATTCTAACTCAAACATAAAGTTGTACAGCACAGTTCATTTCTAGCAATGAGAGTAAAGCTTTCTCTGACAAATTAGAATCATAGAATCATAGAATGCTAGAGTAGTTTGTGTTGGAAGGGACCTTCAAAGGTCATCTAGTCCAACCCCCTTGCAAGGAGCAGGGACATCTTCCACTAGATCAGGCTGCTCAGAGCCCTGTCCAACCTGACCTGGAATGTTTCCAGGAATGGAGCATCCACCACCTCTCTGAGCAACCTGTTCCAGTGTTTCACCACTCTTACTGTAAAAAATTTCTTCCTTATGTCCAGTCTGAATTTACCTCACTTTAGTTTAAAACCTTTACCACTTGTCCTATCACAACAGGCCATGCTAAGGAGCTTCTCCCTGTCTTTTCTATAAGCTCTCTTTAGGTCCTGGAAGGCTGCTATAAGGTCTCCCTGGAGCCTTCTCTTCTCTAGGCTAAACAGCCCTAACTCTCTCAGCCTGTCCTCATGGGGGAGGTGCTCCAGTCCTCTGATCATCTTTGTGGCTGTACTCTGGACTAGCTCCAACAGGTCCACGTCCTTCTTACTTTGGAGGCTCCAGAGCTGGATGCAGTACACCAGGTGGGGTCTCACCAGAGTGGAGTAGAGGGGCAGAATCACCTCCCTCCACCTGCTAGCCATGCTTCTTTTGATGCAGCCCAGGATATGGTTCGCTTTCTGGGCTGCAAGTGCACATTGCCAGGTCATGTTGAGTTTCTCATCAACCAACATCTCAAATTCCTTCTCCTCAGGGCTTCTCTCAATCCATTCTTCGCCCAACCTGTATTTGTGCTTGGGATTGCCCCAACCCATGTGCAGGACCTTACACTTAGCCTGGTTGAACTTCATGAGGTTTGCACAAGCCCAGCTCTCCAGCCTGACAATGTCCCTCTGGATGGCATCCCTTCCCTCCATCATGTCGACTGTAACACACAGCTTGACATTGTCAGCAAACTTGCTGAGGGTGCATACTTACCTGTTTTATTTTGTTTAAATAAAGATGCAGATTTTTAAAATTAAGTTGTAAAAAAAAATTTCCTTCACCTTTAGAAATTTTCCATATATCTTTTATTATTTTATATATGTAAATGTATATCTCTATCCTTATCCCTATCCCTATTACTATTCATATTCATATCCCATATCCATACCCATACCCATATCCATATCCATACAGTCCTGGGTTTAGAATTTAGAAAATTGAATAGAAAAGAATGACATGATGAGATTTTTATTTTATTAATTCTACATACATTTAAAGGCATATTTTATAATTGAACATTTAATTTACCCATATAGTCAGCATTCCTACTGCTAGGCTACATATCAAACTTAGAATTTACAATTAATTCTAGCTTATTGCAGGAAATATTTCTTCACTCACATTTGTTAGACAGACAACAGATTAAGTTCATCTAGTTTAAAGCTAAAAAAAATATTCTCTTTAGGGCTCTGTTCAGACAGTTTCCTGCCAATAGCTTGAGATTTGACATTTTGCTGGCACTCCAAGCTGCACACCAAGGCTGTCTGTGTGAGAGTTCCTGGCACTTCACTGCATGGATTAGTTCCTGTGCAATCTAACAGCATGGTGTAATCTTTTATGAAGTAGTTCTGGTAGAGAAAAGGATTGATTTACAGCAATAACTGCATCTTTCCCACTTCTTCTCTCCTGCAGGGTCTGAATGTCAAAAGTACTAAGAAGAGTGTCATAGATACTAAGACTAGCTTAATAGAGATGAACTGGAGTCTTCTTAATGCCTTTTATTTTCATTTGTGTGGTAATGACTGAGTTATTTTTAATGTCAATTACCTTTAGAAATCATGGAATCATAGATAGTTTGGGTTGAAAGGATACTTTAAATCATAATATATCCTTTAGAAACATAACTTAAACAAATATTGTTAAATTTAAATATATAACTCATTATTGGTAAATAGTAAAATTTGAAATACATGATTTATGAAAATCTATATACGAAGCTTTATTGAAAAGCATTTGCTCGATCACGTATGTTTGAAAAACACAGAACATGGCCTCCTGCTCTTAAGAAAATGGGTGAACAATACATTCCCAGATGTTTTTCTTTAGAAAGGTACTGAGTTTTGCCAATTAAACTCCAGAAAACAGATTTAATTGATTCTAAAACAACTCTGGACACTATCTAAAATATGAAAATCTTTGCAGGATATAATATACTTCAACTAATTTGCATTTTTAAAAATACCTTTAAATATTACTCTTATGTACATATATTGAAATGTTGAAAATAAGATTTTTTTTTGTAGTAGAATAACCTGTAATGCCCATATTTCAAGTGTTGCAAGCTATTTGAAAATATCTACAGAGATAACAAATTAATTTTTTATGATACAATAGAAAATTGTCTTCTAAAACTTTGCTCAGTGTTAATATGAGAAATACAAAATTCAACTTCACATATTAGGCCTTTCTCTTAAATTGCTGCCAGTGAGATGCAACTCATCTCATGTAGTTTCTGCGATGAATGAATTTTCTCCTCTCTTGGGAGTGAGGCTAGCTTGTTCTACATATAAGAGGAACTAGAAAGTTTGCAAATATTCCAATTACAGAGGACAGATGTCACGCTAGGTTCAAGTGTTATAATAACTCAGAAAGAGGTAGATTGCAAGAGCAGGAGGCATAGCATTATGTAGACTATGCTTTTGCCATTTCTGCTTTAAAGGACAGACCCATACTAGAACAGAAAAATTATATTCTTGACACAAACTGGTAAATTAGTTATTTTGAAAGCATTTGATAGTGTTAAATAGAATTGTCTTGCATAGCTGTGTTTCAGTAAATACTCTGACTATACGATTTCTATATTCACTAGGAAAATAGAAAAAAAATGCCATAAAACCTATGATAAATGTATGTATCTTTTTCCTATAGATTATTGAAATTAATTAATTAAATTTCTTATTTTACCATTTTCTTCTGTACAAGACCATTTTGTATTTTACTAGGGATATAGTTTAGTTTGTATAATGTGCCTGAAGGAAGCATTATGTACACTTCAGGCACACTGCAAGTAGCAATCATACTAGAATTAATTTACCCATCCAAAATTCAGATACTACTTGTCTTATCCACTACCCAACACACTATCTAGGATAGACAACTTATTTTAATGATCCAAGCTGCAAGATAACTGAATATCTAACCTGAAACACAGTGGCAATATATATAAGGTAATATTAAACTGTTCTTATTCACTGGCATATGATCATCTACACTGTTAAACTGCTAAAACAGAATTCAGTTTACTGTCATGGACATAAACAGATTGTTCAAGCTGTTAAACTGTTAAAATATAGTTTAATATACTGGCATGGACATAACCAGACTATTCAAGGTGCTGTACAAGTCTATTTTAGCATCATTTTTTTCCTAAAATATTTTGGTTTTGGAAAAAGCCCGCAGATTGATGAACCCTGTGAGCTTTTTCATTTTACAGGGATCTGTACTGGATATCTTGGAGTCCTCAGAGCTAACTGGAGTCTCTGCAAGCGTTTGCAAGGTGATCCCTTCTAGAAGACTTCTGGCAAGACTCAGCTGCAGATTCAGATAACCAACTAGTTATCCATAACATAAGTGTCTACAAGTGAGACGGGTGTTTAAGCTCCTGTTATACTCAGTAAAGTTTTAGTAGATATCTTTGGTGGAGCCTGCAAAGCAGTTTTGCTCTCCTTAAATTAGATACCTAGTAGAAAATACCAGTTTCCTATACACAGGAATCTAGTACCATTTGAATTACCACCGACTGGTATGACAAAAGATGAACAATAGATTTTTGCTTTGTGGACTGAGAGCTAGAGGCCAAACTCAGATGTACCCTGTGCACAGGCCTGTGAATCCGTCTAGGGAGAGATTCAAATGCCTGAAAATACCCATTTAGTGCTATTTATATTGCTATATTTGCCTTGATCTCCTACTGGAAAAAGTTTCAGGTATCTCTTACATCTGATACCCGTAATCCCTTTTCATATGGCTTGGGTTTCTTAGAGAGTCACAGAAGGGACTAGATGGTCACGTGCAGGCAAGTAATTGAATTATCTGGGTCAGCCTCTAGGTTCCTTTAAGCACATAGTTAAAGTCCACTGCTTGTAAAGTGAGTATAGGTATTTAGCAAATATTCGGGTACATTGATATAAAAATGTAGGTGTCTATCTCAGACTGAACCCTAAAGCTTACTGTGCAGACACCTAGATATTATAATCTTAAACAAATCTCAACCTGTCTGCATCTGCAGCAGAGTACTCCTATCTTCTTTCTGTCTTTCACACAAACACCCTTCTGTGGATGGCTTTAGAGAGAGACATTTCTCTTACAATGTTTCAACTACTGTACTAAGCCATGTGTGCTGTAGTACACACATCTGCTACATGGAGGTCTTTCTACCTAGGGAAAAAATAAGAAGATCGTTTCATAAGTTTTTAAGAATGCAAAAGAATATGTGTCTTTAATTGAACCATCATCTTAATTCATAGTAATCCAAGAAATTTTGAAGGTTCACAAACAACTAAAAATTCAAAGCTAAATCTTATGGGGATAGAATTTGACCTCTGGATGAGACATAATTTCTTCCACTTCAATAACACTTTCTGTGTAAGTGCTTCCTGTGAGTCATTCTACAGCTGTGGCAACTTTTGTTGCAAAATATGAGTCAAGAAATAAAAGTAATCCAACTTTTAACAGGAAAAAAAAACAATCTTCACTTTAGAGTGATCTAATTTTCTTGAGGAAGCTATCTCATTCAAAAAAATGTAGCTGGGATATTATCTTCGTTGTTTATAGTTCCTATAGTAACAATAGTTAACTATTGTTAAATTATAGGTCTAGAGGTGAAATACTCTTGGTGTTTTAACAAATAAGAGTAATACAAAGAAATTACAGTGCTGAATCCATAATCTTTTCACGAACACTATGAAAATCAACTAAACAATCAAAAATGAAGCAAAACAAAGGGAAAAAGAAGAAACCTCTGCCACTGGGATTAGTTGTTTCTTGTTTAATAGCAGTTAATACATTACAGGAATATGATTATCGAATGAAATAACATTTACCAGTAAAACAAACAAGAGCATTCACAAGTTGAAGGAACTTGCATGTTACTATTTTACATAGTTAATTTTTTTTTATTCTACTGTGAAGACTTCAAGTAGAGTCCTAATTTGTATTTCATGGGAATTATAAATATTTTATACAGATGGAAAATAATATAACAAACATTCAGAGAAGAAGTTATTTTCACCCTATACTATTTTTTAATTTTTTTTTTCCTCTATTTCAGCAGCACTGTAAAATTATGCCTTTTTCTTGCTTCCTGTTCTCCTTTTATAGTTTCTTCCTTGGCCCATTTGTGGTTTCAAATTGGTATTTTTTTTGACAAGGGAGTGTCCAAAATGCTGCCCTAAATTCATTAATTATCAGAATTACTCTGAGGCTATTGAAAAAAATAAACGTTTCAAAACTAAAAAACAAAGTAACATAATGGTTCTTTACTTCCTAGTGATCCAGAATGCCTGGACTCTTGGCTTCAAAGTGACCTTTCTCTTCCTTTTCACATATTAAGGCATATAGAAATTTCCACCTGAATTTCAGGCTGTTGTAGGCCCATCACAGGTACATCTAGCTGCACTCAGAGGGTCTAAGCTCATTTCTGTAAAAAAGCTGAGATAAGCAATATTGTCTCTATGTTCACATGAGAATAGGATTTCCCATTAGGGGTTCCTAAGGTGACGGACAAATCCTCTGCCTTCGTGAAGTAAAGATGTTTCAATTATGTTTGCTTACTGGAATTACTTTCTTATGCTTGAAAAATCTTCAGTGTTCATTAAGAAGCAAGTTCACATGTTAGGAAAAAAGTTAGGTGGAATAAGTAGAGAAGGCACTTGAAAAATGGACCATTTCTTCCAATCTAGGCAGGGCTGTAATGTTGAAAAACGTATTCAATTTCTAATGCATTGCAAAGAAGCCTCTTATTCCATAAATAAACAAAGATGGATAGGGATTTGTTTCTGCTTCTCATTAAATGATTCTGGAAAGTTTATTGTGTAGACTTAAAAAATGGCACCAAATGGGAACCCCAACAGTGAATAAAGTAAATAGAAATTCAGCTGTGTGAGGGACTACCAAATAGACATATTTCCTTTAATTTATGCAGAATACAAAATGTATTTTTTAAGACTTCTGTCAATTTCACTAACTGTTGTGAACAACTTGCTTCTTCTTTAAACCACTTATTTTCTATTTCCTACAGCTGTGATACAAATTACCTTATTTTGTAGCCTACTGGTTTTGGTCCACAGCTTTCGGAATCTCTTTTTTTTTTTTTTTTTTTGAGACTAACATAAGTGATTTTATTTTATTGATTCCTCTCTTTCTGAGAAGAGACAATTAATGATTTGTGTTGTGTCTTTTGTTTGTAGTTTTGTTGTTTGGTTTGGTTTTTTTTTTTCCCTCAGAGATTTCAGCAAAAACTATAATCTGGAACACAAAGTACTGATACGTGGCAGAATTTCATTGTGGTCTTAATTAAAATGTTCTAAATGATGGATAAAGCTCCCAGACTCCTGGACCCTCTTATTTGTGTTAATCAGCTCCTAATGCATAGCTGTGTTTGTTTCCAGCCAAAGATTAGATGTGCAAGCACTTCTTTAAGTTTTATTTAAAGCTGTGCAAGGTCACTTTTTGGTACATTTCAGAGTGTTTTTTAACTGGGCCACAAACCAGTGTGTCAGCTTTTGGTGACACAAGAAAATGTAGCTACAGATTGCAGAGTCTTAAAAATAGGGTAGCTAATTGGATAGAGTTTCTCCAACTGATTTCTCCTTTTACTGTTTCCAGTTAGCATATGTTTTTATTTTCCTTTGCAGTACAAATTAATTAGAGGGAGCAGGAGTGATCTAGTCTGAGTTTATCTGAGAGACTCAGACCAGAGAGTGAGTTGCTACAGTCATCCTTGTAGTGAGTTCTAGTGCCTTAACAGTTGATGCCAACACGTTTTCATTCATATGTGCCTCCACAAGCTGATATTCATGTTTCTGCACAGTGCAGCGTAAAGCCAAGAAGATTTTGCCATCCAATTAATAAATGAAAATAGTTCTCATGACTAACACAACCTTCTCAGCAGAATTTGGAAATGCTCGCTATTTAAACCCATCTTACCTGTGAAAATACAGTATCTGTAAAAAAAAAAAAAAAATTAAAACTTGGTCATTAATGTCAAATACTAAGTCCTTGGTCTCTTCACAGCTAATTAGCACAGCTAACAGACACAGACACTAACCAAATAGACAGGCAGGAGAGGTTCTTTCCTTTCTCACTGTGGAGGCCATGTAGTTAAGAGACTTACGACCTACAACTTTAAATCTTCAATTCTCTTTGTTCTCTGCTCCCCTGTCGCAGTACTGGCTTCATAACCATTTCTAGCACCTCACCACAGCTTCTCTGTGTTTCTAAAAAATTTTTGTGAGTGTGACTGAAGTGTTTTAGAAGAGACATAGGTGCACTGGTCTAAGAAAATGAGTAATTTCATTGTCATGGCAAGAAAGTAAGAGACAGACTTCAGCTTGGGATAGCCCTGGTAAATCTGTTCCTTACCAGAGTAAACTGCTACAAGAGTATAACAATACAAAACTTATTTTTTATGCTTACTTATTCTTCCTATTAATAGGTGAATGCCTACATTTTGTAGAGCCAGTAGAGCACCAGATATCATTTTTTTTTTTACAGTATCAAATTATAAGTATGACCCTATTTTAAGAACAGGGCCAAAAGTTAAACAATTAGAAGACTACACAATGCTAAACTTGACCTTAGGGACTTTGTTGCTGTGGTGTATTGACTCTGATTGGTAGCCAAACATGCACCCAGCCTCTCTCATTCCCCTATCCTGTGGGACAGGGAGAAAATATAAAGAAAGCAAGAAGACTCGTGGATCAACATAATGATAGTTTAATAGGGAAAGCAAAAGCTGTGTGTGCAAGCAAAGAAAAAGAGGAATTGGTTCACTACTTTTCATCAGCAGGTAGATGTCCAGCCACTTTCTGGAAAGGAGGGCCTCAGTACAGATAATAGTTGCTTGGTGTAGTGGTTCTGGCTGGGGTACAATTAATTTTCACCTGAGCTGGGAGAGGAACTGGAGCTGGCAGCACCTGTGGCTGGGGGACACAGCTGGGATATTTTACTAATTAGTCAACAGCTGGGATAAGTTTACCTAAATTAGGCTAAGGGCTATTCCATACCCTGTGACACCATGCTCAGTATGTAAGTGAGGAGGGTGCTGAAGTAAATCTCCTGCTACTGTGATGGTTTAGCCCGAGTTACCACACTGTTTCTCACTCACCCTCCCCCTCCCCAGTGGGATGGGGGAGAGACTTGGGAAGGAAGGAGAACTCGTGGGTTGAGATGAAGACAATTTACTGAAATAACAAGGGAGAACTACAATAATAACAGAATATAAGGATATTAAAATACACAAAGTGAACAATATATGTTTTCTCACCACCAAATGTCCCAATGACTGATACAGCTCGTCCCAAGCAGCGATCATGGAAACAAAACCGAGCGGCAAGCAAAGGAGCAAAAGGGAGCCAGCAAGGTAGAGGGAACCATGCCAGCAAAAAAAAAGGAGCAAAGATGGATGCCAGGAAGGAAGATACCCACCCTGGCCTGCCCACACTTATATACTGAGCATGATGTTTATGGCATGGAATACTCTCTTTGGCCAGTTTGGATCAATTATTCTGTCTGTCTTTCTCCTAGCTTCCTGCATCTGCAAGTTAGCGAGACTTGGAAAGCAGGACGGTGTCCTTGGTCTCATTCACAACAACTGGTATCATCAGGGTGTTTATCAACATTCTTCACACACGAAATCCAAAACATACCAGCTACTGAGAGGAAAAATGAATTCCATCCCTGCCAAAACCAGGACAGCTACTTAGGAGGAAGCTGGGTATTAGGATCTGTTGTGAGTTATTGCACTGTAAATTGTGTACTTCAGCATTTTCTGTTATTTGGTTTTGTTTGTTTTCTATCTCTGTTTTGTTTTCTTCTGTTATTCTCTTGAACTTTTTTTAATCTCAACCCACGAGTTTTGCCTTCTTTTCTTTACCGATTCTCCTTCCTGTCCCACTGGAGGGTGGGGGGAGTGAATGAGAGACTGTGTGGCTTGATCCTGAGTGAGGCGAAGCTCCAGTACTTGGGAAGACAAATACCATAACCGCAACATCACCCCTTCCTTCTCCTCCTGCTGAGTTTTATTGCAGAGCACCATATCGTATGGCCTAGAATATCTTTTTGCTCAGTTGGGGTCAGCTGTCCAGGTTGTGTCCCCTCCCAAACTCATATCCACAGTCTACTCACTCTGGGGCAAGGAGGGTAGAAAAAGTCTTCATGCCACACAAGAGTAGTTCAGCCAAATCCAAAGTATTGACATGTTATTGACACCAGTTTAGCTACAAATTCAAAGCACAACACCGTATGGCCTGCTATGAAGGAAGGTCACAGTCCTGGTCAATCTCAGTACATTTGCTAAGTTAGAGCTTTAGCAAATCCACATGCTGACATGTGCAGCCTATGTTTTCTGTAACTTTAATTTTTAAATATTACAGACATGCTGGGGAAAATACATCCTTACATGCACATGTATAACCCAGAAATCTTACTTATAGCACTGAGAAGAAGAGAGTATTTGTTTTACCAATTTTAAAAAGAAGATATATTAAAAGTTTCCATTTACAATGTAATTTTATCAAATGTATCATTTTGAAGAAAACTTTTACTGGTTATTCCTTATCTTTGGAGGAAAACTGGTTTCAGGAACAAATTAAATCATACTGAATAATTGCCATGCACTTTTAAATTTCATGGACAGATCTTAGGATTAGACAAACCAGGAAATCAGAAAACAAAGGATATACATGGCTTTAATAAATTTAAAGATTATGTTTTGGTTATAGAAATAGAAATATATGCTTAATTAAGCAAGTTACTTTGAAGCTGGTCCATGATGGATACTGTAGTTAATTAAACTCTATCTTGAGATAATATATTTTTTAATGTATATGGAAGCATTTAGATGAAAAAGTGAGTAATGAATTTTGCTAGTTCGGTTTTTGAAAGCGTGGTAATGAATAAAACTCATTCAGGCAGATGAGGTTATTGTGTGGAATTTTGCATGTATATACATATCAGTGTAAATTCTCAGTTTGTTTGGGTTTTTTTGTTTTTTTCAGTAACTTGAATGGGATTACTCAGATAAGCATGTAGATATACTTTAACAGGAAAACTTCAAAGAAAACTTTTTTACTTCTATATGATTTAAAAATTATTATGAAATCTATAAATAAAGAAAAAACATGAACAACTAATTAATAATCTCTGTATTTTGAAACACATTTCTTTCCACTTCCTTCTTTCAGGCACCATTTTCTCTCTGAATACATTACAATATCACCTACTCTTTTTGGCTTTTTTTCTCACTTTTATAATTTTATTTTCAGTTAGTATTTCATTTCAGAATCTTTAATTTTAAATTACAATTAAACATGTAAAAATTAAAAAGGGATACAGAAATGTGAGAAGAAAAGACTCCTAAGTATTATACCTTTTGTTACTTAGGGTGACAGATGCATTGATGCAGATAAAAAATCTCAAAAGAACTCAAAAGAAAAAGTAATAGAGAGGAAAAAGGAAAAGAAGAAGAAAGTGAAATAAACATGAAGTTCATTTACCATGCATCAAATGCATCATGAGCTGCAAATGCATCAAATATGCATTTTATCTCACTTCAGAATTAGATCCACTTATTTTCATAAGCTCTTTTCACAATTAAAATATAAAATGAAAAGTATATATTATCTCTGAGCATTATATCTTGTCTATACAGATAAATTAATAACTAAACATGCATTTATACAAAAGTAACCTCCATTCTCAAGTACATCTTGCCTAACTAGAAGTTAATTATTATAAATTATTGATCTTAGACCTGGTCCAAGACATCTAAAATAATTAATTAATCTGTATGACCTGGTGGCATGCTTTATTGTATACCATCAGTCAGAATGTTAGGAACTAGATATCATTCAAATAACAGAAAAAAAAAAAAGTAAAAAACTTCAATTCAGTTACTGAATGGAGATAATTATCAAGGATTTCTGAAGACATCAATGAAAATGCCATGTTGAGAGGAGTGAAAAAATAGATACTTTCAGATTATGCTAGGAACACAAGAAATCTTAAAAATAACATAGTCTTATAATAAGAAAGATAGGGCAACTTTTTTTTTTTACAATTATTAAGAAAGTGCTGATAGAATAGCTAGATATTTTCAAGAAAGAATTTATGTATTTGGAAAGAAACATGAATTTATCTATACAAAAATGATAAAGCACTTTATATTCCATTAGTAAAGGAATGCAATATTCTAATGTGGATTTATAAGGGATAAACAATTTTAAATCATCACGTCTTGATAACTTGCATGCAGAATTTATAACAGACTTGAATGAGAAAATATATGGCTTGCTGAAATTTATTTTTAATGACTGTTATTATGCTACAGAAATATCATTAAACAGACATAGAGCTAATGTTGTACAAAATATTTAGGAAGTGCAAACAGGATGATTCAGGTGGGGATAGCTATTATATGTTTCCATTAACTGTGAAGAAATTTTAGTATCTGATTTGTTAAAAATAATTAAGCAATAGTGTGCAATAGATTAATGTCAGTGCAATTTTAACAGACTGGTGTAGAATAAATTATTATCAATGTAATTTTGTATCAGAAAGCCTGATACAAGTCCTCTCTAAGAATATACAGTAAGTATTTAAAAAAAAAATTGGAAAATGTTGGCACTGTGAAATCTTCAGTGAATTATAGGAATTCTAAAAATGCTGTATGATCTAGAGAGATTGGTATAATTCATAGTTCTGAAGTGATGAGAACACTGTTCATGATTTCTAGATAACACTAAGAAGGTAAAGGAAGGATTCAGCAGTCATGGAAAAAATTGAGTCAATCTAAGCTAAGAGCATTTTAATGAAGGTAAAAAAATATTTACTCACCTAGGAAAAAGAAATAAGGGTCATATAGATGAAATGGAGATGATGTCATTTAGAGAGGGAAAAAGAGGAGAAGTGGATGACTAATAACATTGTCACCAGTGCAATATTATTGTAAAAAAGAGTTAATACCATCAATGGCCAAGTATAAACAATGAAGTAGTAAGTAGGCTGAGAAAGTAACATTACTCCTGCTAAAAAATTATTGTAGAAAGTGTTATCAGTTCCTGAAACGTCAGTAATATACCTTGCAATCCTAACATTTTTAAATGACAGTGGAACTTCATATCTTTGTGTTTTTAAGGAAGTAAGTTTTTTGGTACAATCTATTTTACAGAGTCAAAGGAATATTATCAGTAGATCAGCAATAATAAAACTTGGAGAATTATTTTATTAAAATATTATCTGTATGATAAGCTAAAGTTTCCTAATGTAATTTAGCAGATACATGAAAAATTCTAGTGTTATATACTCTTCTTTATACGAGAATGAATTAAAGAGTATATAAATACAAATATATACATAAATATTGCCAAAAATAAAAAAGAATTCATAAATCATTAGTGACATGGATATTGATTATTCTTTAGTTATACTGACACTATGAGTTAACTTACATCAAAATAAAAATAATACCAACATGAAAAATAGATTAATTTCAAGGTAGTAGTCTGTATCATCTCACTTCTATTCAATGACACCTGAAGGCAGCTTTTAAGATGAAGTTAAATGACAATGCATGGCAAGACAAGCAGCTAAATTTTCTCACACTTCTGGTCTCCTGCTAGTCATCAGCCATTGAAGATATTGATTATAAAGGAGAATGATGCACATTGCTAACAAATCTGGCAGCAGCATTCTTGCGCGTGATTCAGTATTGAACAGTATAGACCTACTTATCAAAGCAGAAAATGTCTCATCTGAGTTTCTGTCCACAAGGTTTTGCCAATTATTATCTCTTTCATGAATTTTAATACTATAAAGAATAGTGAATATCTTGAAGTTCTGTCAGAAATGCTATTGTGGAAAATAAATTTAATTTAAGGATAGATTGATCTAGAAGAAAACTGTTCTGCATGTGTTATGTGAAATTGCCTTATTGTTTCATTTTTTTCAATTTCTTCTTCATGTGTTATATGTAAAAGGACATTCTTTCTTTCTGAAATATTCCAAAATTCCAAGTTTCACAGCAACTTTCAAACGACGTTAAGGATTGATTAAAGACAATTTTCATCCCTTTTTTCACTGTGGCATATTAATTTGTCTTTTGTAAAGAATAATTTTAAAATTACTTAGAAATGGCCTTATTTAATGTCCAATGGGTTTTTAATCCCATTAGTCTTAGTCCTTTTCACAATGAAATGAGTTTTGCTTTCAATACAACAAATAGCTTGTTTCTTTGGAAGATTTTTTTAATCTCAGTTTCTAAATTGCCATTTACTCTTGCTATTAGTATCTTACCAGGAGATTTAAATGAAACAAAGTGTTTTCAAGATTGTTTCACTATCAGGCAAAAAAAAGAAAATATTCAAAACACAGAATACTGCACTCAGAACCTTGTAGGACTATTAGGCAAAAAAGAAAATATTCAAAACACAGAATGCTGCACTCAGAACCCTGTAGGACTACTTGACTCTGCTTATTATCTTAGCATTATTTCAGATACCATTAGATCAGGGTAAGATTAGTAGGTTAACAATGCACTGCCATTACTTCAGTTTTCAGTGAACAGAAAAATACTTTCGAATATCTAATGGAACTCTTTCTTTTCTATTTCCAAAACATATGAAATCCATTATCATTTTGACCATTGAACTATTTACTGAAAAATAAAAATAAGACTAGCCTCTTAGCATCCTAATTCTTTCCCAAAACCTTCTCTTTTTAAGGGGAGAAGGGGAAAGAGCTTTATTTCCATAGTATGATAACCTGTATCACTTTAAAAAAAATTTACTCTTGCGTTAAACATGTTCTCATTAAACCCCTTAAGTGGGTAATCTTTCAATGCATATGGTTTTACAAAACAGAAGTGAGGGGAGAAAGAAGAAAAGATGTTATTTGCTGAACCTTCTTTTTCTTTTTCTATTGAAAATTTCTCCTCACAGAAAAAAGGGTAAAAAATAGTTCATTATATGAGAAATAAACAGTGTGTGTGCATTACTACAATGTAGTGTCTAGAAATGAATTAATGGTGCCACAGGAAAAAAAAAAATAGAGGAGAAAGAGTTAAAGAGTTTTAGGAATCTAGCAGGACTTTCATGGAGATGTTAAATACAGTAACACAGTAATTATGCAATGTACTTACCTCAAGTCAATAGCTTGTTTCATTAGACCAGAACAGACAATGACAACATCACAAAGTAACAGGCAGTCATCAATTTATTAATTAATCACATCAGTGTCATAAAAATTATTTCTTTTTCTCAACATGTAACAACAGCCCTAGAGTAAAGCAGATTAAAAACAACAGCCAAAAAAAACCCCAATCTACTGTGTACTTGGTTTATTCCTATTAATATAGACATTTGATTTGCTGGGACAATGAAAACTCATTACCTACTTGAATAAGATTTTTTTTTTTTTTAAGAGAGTCACACTAGATAGGCACTTTGGAGGAATTAATTAGAAAATATAAGTTCAAAATACATTGTGACATTGTTATGGCAATCCTGGGTTTACTTTCTTGGAAAATTTTGTGGAAAAGATCTATGGTGGTTTGTCTTCAGAACAAAAGATACAATGAAGAGACAGTGCTATACCTTGTAATAGTCTATTCCAGTTCCCAAACACTTTTAAGGAATTGACTTTAACCTCTGAAAGAGATAAGTAGGAAAAACTTAATGGAAGCCATGAAACAGATGCAGCTTACATTAATTATGCCATTTGTTCTTTTAGTAGTGAAATTGGTGTAATTTCTTTACTAGACTTACCCTATTTATGCGATCTGAACATTGGGCACAAAGAGAATAACCACTTATCGTGTAGATTATTTAGCCTCAGAAAAGAGAAGCCAAAAACTAAAATTAACTTCTCTTTTATAATATTGTGTGTTGTTTCCCTAGCACTAACAGAGCTATTAGCATTATTTAAAATTCAGAGTCTTTACTAGCTACAAATGGGACAATGTGCTCCTGAAACATTAAGAATATAAAATATGTGATTCACATCACAAGGGCTTTACTTAATAATATTATAAACAGTAAGGGGAGGTAATGAGAGCAGAGCAGGCATGGATAGTGTTGTAGTTCAGCCTCGGTCGGGGCCAGACTATGCAGTCTCTCTCTCACTCCTCCCACCCTCCAAGAGAATAGGGAGAGATAATATAGGAAAAAGGCTTGAAGTTTGAGATAAGGACAGGGGAAAATCCTTAAAGTTACCATTACAGGCAAAACAGACTTGACTTGGGGAAAACCATTTATTTCTAAAAAAAGCAAAGCAGGATAATGAGACAGAGAACAAGATAATCTCCCCCACCCCTCCCTCTTCCCGGGCTTAACATTATCTCTACTACCTTCCCCCACCAAGTGGCACGGGGGGAAGAGAGAATGGTGGTTACAGTCAATTCATCACGCATTGTTTTAGGCCGCTGCTTCATCACTGGGGAAAGAACTCCTCACATTCCTCCCCTGCTCCAGCTTGGGGTCCCTCCCACAGGCCGCAGTCCTTCATGAAAATGATGTGGGTCATCTCTTCTATGGGGTGCAGTCCCTCCAGAACAGCTGCCCCAGCGGGCCCTCCATGGGCCAAAGCCTCCGTCAGGCATCCACCTCCCCCGATGTGGGGTCCTTCACGGGCTGCAGGTGGATCTCTGCTCCTCCGTGGACCTCCATGGGCTGCAGGGGGACAACCTGCTCCACCATGGTCGTCACCACAGGCTGCAGGGGAATCTTGGCCAGGAGCCACATTACTACTCTTCTTCCTTCTTCACTGACCTTGGCATCTGCAACCATTCCTCTCACAAGAAAAAAATCTTCAGGCAGGCAGACATCTCTCAGGATCTCATTCCCATCTCATCTCCTCTCCACTTCTTGCAGCTGGGCCGGGCCGAGTTGAGCCCAGTCAGCTGCCTGGTGGGAGGCAAGAGGGTGAGGCCTGCCAGGCTCACAAGGCTCACACCTCCCTCTCTTTCCCCCTGCCTCAGCAACTTCACATCATCTCTTCTCTGTTTTTTTTTTTTTTTCTGTTTTCCCCTTCTTAAATATTTTATCGCAGAGGCGTTATCACAGAACATTCTGCTACCAATCAGCTCAGCCTTGGCCAGCAGCGGGTCTGCCCTAGGCCTGCCCGAGTCCACTGAACAAAGGGGAGCAACTTCTAGCAGTTTCCTACAGAAGATACCACTATAGCTGTCCTTCTTAAAATAAGAACAGATAGATTCCCTTTATACTGTGTTTTCCTCTTCTGACGTAGCATTATCGTAAGAATAATAATAGCATAAATTGTATGCCAAGATGAATTAATATGTTGAGAGCCAATTTAATAAAAGCTCCCAGTGGTTCAAGAATTAAACTGTAGAAAGGAATTTGTTCTACTTGAAAGTAAATTTATGAATAACACCTATTAACTGCAATGCAATGTATTATTAACTTTAATAGTGTGGGTGGAAAAAAAACTACTCATTGCAAAAAAAAAAAAAAAGTAAGTAAATTTGAAGCAATAAGACCTGTTACATGTTTGAAATTTTTGTGGAAAAACAATTAGGTACTCTAAACATTTTCTTGTAGTAGGCGTACCGACAGTTCAAGGAGGTGTCTCTGTATTTTTTAGGGAAGGTTACTGTTTTATTTTATGTCTGGTTGATTTTCTGTTTATTGAAGACTACAAATGGTAGGTCAATAAAAGCAATGCCTGCATAATATCTCTGTCTTCCAAGAAGACTTATTGGTGATCCTAGAAATGTTCATTTTAGCTTGAAATGACTTACTAAGTTGTTTATATCATGGGTGTCTATTTATTAATCATCATCATTTTATTATTAGTGCTCTTGTTTATATTTGTATTATGTTTTGTTATTATTAATTCATAACAAAATAGATATAATCAGAGGATGCAGAGCAAATACAGAGCAAAGCAAAATTAGATCATTTAAATCAAATAAACTCAGTAATTGAAAAGCTCTAAAGAACACTACATCTATGTGAGCTGCTTTATTTTGGGTTGTGCAGATCTATGATTGGCATACCATTCAGGGCTACAGTTAAATGTCACAATATAACAATGCCTGAAAGATCTTAATATTTACCCAATAAATCAATAAAATCATGCAAACAAATATTTCTTAAATGTTTGTCTGCTATGTTTCTGCAAGCCATAACATCAATGGATAGAATTGCCTTTTAAGCAGATTTCTGTTTTCATTAAAAACATATTTTGAAACTGGCTTAGGTTTTCATCAGCAAGATCTGTCAAATAATTTACCTGGGCTCTCCTTTAGCAAGTTACAGAAGCAGACAAAAACTCACATAGGGAATATCCACAGCAGCTCTCTCTGTGCTCAGGAAAGTGTAAGCCTAATGATACCTTGCTTCCCAGAAGACATGACCACATTTGCCTGTTAGTCAATAACTACTAAGTCCTCTAGTGATACAGCAAGGAGAACATACTTCAATACATAAGTAGATGTAAAACACTATATACAACTCTGTCTATAGATAAGTTACAGAAGAGATTTTTGTCTTGTTCTCATCATCCTCCAAATGATGCAGTGAAACCAAGGGGTTTTTTTTGCGATATATCTAGATAAAATCTTCTAGTGTTTGAGCTAATCAAGTTCGCTATGTTTTCTTTTATCTTTAATCCTCTGAGAAATAACAGAGCATGGTATCATTGTTTTTCTATAACTACATTTTTATTACACCTGGGACATGTATTTTTCAACTAAATTTAGTCACTATTCATGTAATAAATTTACAGACTTGGATATTTTTATTTTTATATTTTATCAAGAGTACACACTGAGTCCCAAATAAGGATGTAGAATTTATCTGCTATAAAATTAAAGACACTTGAAATGTGCAAATTTTCAAGTTCATTGAACAGATATGATCAGACTATGTTTCATGGAAAATACCTTCATACCATTGAAAAAATAAAGGTCAGTATTGATTATAAAATATTTTATGTTGCCTTATTGATCATGAAAGTTTATGATTGCACTCTTTGTGAACAAATGAACATAAATGTAGCTGTCTCTGGTACTGTTCAGGGCTATAGCATCACTGGTTGAATAGATTGCCAGATATAAGCTTCTAGATTATATAATTGTGTTTACATCTTGTGAAACAAGTGAAGTGAAAGATACCGCTTTTCAGAGAAGCCTTTGGTGGAAAGCAGTGATAAAAATCAACTCTCCTTTTATCTTGTATTACCAGTAACAAACACTGGCCTTTTTATTTTAAGGAGTTAAATTGAAGGAAGCTATTAATATTTTCTTGTTATTTTCTTGTTGTTTTCTTGTTATTATTCTGTGCAAGCAAGATATGCTTTCAGGATCACTAGATTTATCAGTACTAGATTTAAGTACTTGTTCTTGAAGTTAAATACTGCGTTAGAGATGAAGGATCAAGTGTGTATTGCAAAGTCTTACACTTCGGTATATAAGTGTGTTTATGTTTAAGTATGTATTTATTTTAGAGTCAGGCTATGGAAGGATGTGGAATGTGCTGCACATCAAATGATGGCTCAGTTTCACTGCTATCACCTCCAACAGTGAGGACAATGACAGAGAATGCACTGACATCTATCCACCTAATTCTCTTATTTTCAGTATTTCCAGTAATTCTCTAATTTTCATGGATTTGCCTTTCAGGAGAATTTCTGCAACTAAAAATGATAAAATTGTGAAGTTATTGATTCCTCAGATATTTACTCTTCTCCCCCAAAGACTTTTTCACCACACATAAAACATTCTTCTACCTTGTCCATTACTGTCTCTGTGTTCCCTGCAGAAAAATCACATCATTTTCAACTGTTGTGGGATCTTTGAAAGCTCTAATTCCAGCGAGGATCTCAAAATGCCGTGCAGTAAAATTCCTCTTCCAGTGTGTTGTGGTGCTGGGCTTGGTACTAGCATGTGCTTAGCTTGGTAGGGAAATAAGACTCATTAATATTTTACGAGGATTTTAAGGTTCTAGTGGGGATGGACTGCACTGTCCCTAAGGACTATCTGAAATTAAAGTCTGATATTATGGGAAAGAGAATGAGTGCCATTGTGATAATCACGACTTACCTGCTTCACAAGATTTGATTTGGAGAAAAGTTGCTTACATCTGATCATATGTAGGTATTATTTTTGCATTTGGAATGAAGAAACATTACTGGAATCCTCTGTAGCATTACTGTGACAGGCATGATTTGGTGCAATGCATACTGTCCCCAACTCCAGTGGGCATTTAGAAAGTTCAAGTAATCATGTGAAGTAATAAAGAAAATATATTGTTATGTTGCATAGATCTACTAATGTCATGTCAAACAACAAGGTCTAGAAAGCTATGTTTTACAAAATTTTAAAATAAGGAAAACTTTTTTTTATCTCCTCATTTTTAAGGTTAATTATCCATAACCCTGCTTTCACTCTCTAAAGAGAAACAGAAGCTCTAACATACTTATCTGATTACAGAGGCAACAGTTTTTAATGAAAACACCTATCATCTCAGGACTGGATAAAATTTTGATAAAATGTGCTAAATAGGGAAACTAGCAGAAGGTAGAAAATGACAAAAAATATAACATTGGAGCAATATTATATTTACGACGCAAAAAGGTAGTAAGCTTTCAACTTTTCTATCTCCGTATTTAGCCATCCCACTGGAAAGTGATGTTGTTATTCTATATTTCAGTTAATACTGCATAATAAACATTAACTGAATTGTTGGGGAAAAATTATCCTTCAGGACATTCCACAATGTCAACTGAATGTAGTTTTTTGGAAAAAGAGCTCAAAATAATGGAGCTTGGATAGACTTTTGAGGGAAGAAATATGACCCTCTGAATAATTTTACCTCTGCAGATAAACAACAGTGCTCAAAATGTGCTTTTTCAAAAACTATATTCAGGGCAAATAAAACTTGGCAAAAACAAATTGTGCTCATTCCCTTCTTGTGGTTCTCAGGGTCGATATTTAACTTTATGTAATGAAGTCTGTATACAGTTCAGGTATTAGAACAAGTGGACCTTTTGAAATCTAAGAAAGAAAAAGAGGTCTCAGTTAGCACACCTTTAACCTTAACAGGAATTTCACTTAGTGGAAGTAAGTAGTTCAGAAAGAGATAGATCCTTCTCTCCAGAAGTGACACAACTGAACAATCGCAGTCAACACCAGAAAGCCCTTTAAGCAGAAAGATAAGGCTATGGAAGAAGCACTAATGCTTCTCAATTACACTTCTGCAAAGGATATCCAGTAGAAATAGATTACAGAATAGTACAGAGTGCACCTGCTACCTGGAAATATTTCTGCTTTCTTTCTATGGGGCCATGCCAGTGCTTAGAAGTAAGGGTAACTTGCCACAGATAACTGTCGTAGTTCAGCCCCAGTCGGGACCAGCTCTCGCTTCCTCCCCCCACCCTCCGAGAAAATAGGGGAAGATGATATAAGAAAAATGGGTCGAGGTTTGAGATAAGGACGGGGAGAAATCCTTAAATTTACCATCACAGACAAAACAGACTCGACTTGGGGAAAACTATTCATTTATTTCTAAAACTAGCAGGAGAATGAGACAGGGAACAAGATAACATCCCCCCACCCCTCCCTCTTCCGGGGCTAAAGATTGTCTCTACTACCTTCCCCCCAGGCCCCCAAGGACCACAGGGGGGAAGAGGGAATGGGGGTCGCGGTCAGTTCATCACACGTTGTTTCATGCCGCTGCTTCATCGTCGGGGGAAGAACTCCTTGCATTCCTCTCCTGCTCCTTCGTGGGGTCCCTCCCACAGGCCACAGTCCTTCGTGAAACTGCTCCGGCGTGGGTCATCTCTTCCACAGGGTGCAGTCCCTCTAGAACAGCTGCCCCAGCGGGCCCTCCATGGGCCACAGCCTCCTTCAGGCTTCCACCTGCTCCGGCGTGGGGTCCTCCATGGGCTGCAGGTGAATCTCTTGCCCCTCCGTGGACCTCCATGGACTGCAGGGGGACAACCCGCTCCACCATGGTCGTCACCACAGGCTGCAGGGGAATCTTGGCCAGGAGCCACATTACTATTCCCCCTCCTTCTTCACTGACCTTGGCATCTACAGCCGTTCCTCACAACAGGCTGGCAGACGCCTCTCAGGATCCTTTTTACATCTTATTCACTTCTCATCTCCTTTCCACTTCTTGCAGCCACGCTGGGCCAAGTTGGGCCCAGTCAGCTGCCCGGTGGGAGGCCAGAGGGTGAGGCCTACAAGGCCCACAAGGCTCGCACCTCCCTCTCTCTGCCCCCGCTCAGCTGCTTCACATCTTCTCCTCCTTTTTTTTTTCTCTTTTCCCCTTCTTAAATATGTTATCACAGAGGCATTATAATGGAACATTCTGCTACCAATTGGCTCGGCCTTGGCCAGCAGCAGGTCCGCCCTAGGCCCAGACGAGTCCACTAAACAAAGGGGAGCGACTTGTAGCAGTTTCCTACAGAAGCTACCATCTTAGGTCCCCCATCACTAAACAAAACCAGAACAATAACTTTTCTTATTCTTTCACAATAAATTTGTTCCTTTCGATGTTAATTCCTTGTAGTGAAGCAGAATTCTTGGTTCTAATTGTGTATCTATTAATATTCAAATAATTTTAAAAACTCAAACCCAACTGCTTTTCCATCAGATTTATAAAATAAGTCATTTTCACACTTTAACTGAGACTGAGGATGGAGTCACCTTCCTCCTAAATGTCTTTTTCAAATTACAAACACATGAAACAAGAACAGGGACATGACAGGGTGTGCTTGGCAGATTATGTTTACCTGTGCAAATTCATTGATTAGTAATAGATTGGAATGCTTTGACTTTATTTCTTTTGCTTTCTCTAATTAAATTAGACCCACAGCATGAAGAAATAAGCAGTATATTTTAACTTCAGTATACATTGTTTGCAGAAATTTTTCAAAAAATTATCAGACACAGCATAAAACTAAATTTAGAAGAATAGATGCATTAATAGAAGCTCTGGAATTTTGCTGAATTTTGCTCAAACATCTGCATGAGCCTAAGAAAAATATATCCCTCCCGTTCCTTTGAAGGCTATTTGGCATAGTACAAAGCCCTCCGGGTTCCACAGCCTTGCATTTCAGTCCCTAATGAGTGGCAGTATGATCCTTCTGCAAAAGCCAGAGCAATATGAATTTTGAACTAGCTGAGCCTATGTCTGAGCTTATTTAAGCTCTGAGATTGCTGTGAGAACAACCAGCAAAGCTGACAGATACCATGGCTACCAGCAGACAGTCAGCAGGTATAATTGGCTACTCTGAACTGTAGAGGCTTATATGTTAGCTCATGTCAGTACATTATAGAATAAGCTCTGGAACTCTAGCTGTATTAATTACAGGGGGAAGGAAAATGCTGGCTGCTTCTAGATACATACAGCAAACCCTTCTCCCCCTTACAAGTGAAGCAGTACATACTAAAGTATTACTTTTTTTTTTCGTGTAAACCATATTTAAATGAGAATGGCTATATTTAACATGAGCTGAAAAAGCAGGGCCTAAAACACAACGCCCAGAAAACTCTGAAAAATATAATTCCTGTCCTCTCAGTTCTGTTTTAAAAATAGGAAACACTGAAAATGATCCTCTTTAAGTTTTTCTTTTCATTTTCTTTATACACACTTTCTTCAATTTAAACCCACTCCCCAACCCTTCCTTTCAACTCCCTCTAGAAATCAAGGTGATTCATATTTTTTCTTTACTGACCATCTAAAATCTCCTAGGGAAGGAAAAGAGAATCTGTGTCCTTATTTGTCAAAATATGTGGCTAGGCAAAGGTAGCAACAAATTGCCCATCACATGGGGAAGACAGTCCCACACTTTTCAGAGTAAGGGATAAAATACCTAACCCTGAAACTGTATCTTTTCTCATACCTAGAAAAATGGTAAATAAAAACCACATGAAACCCCTCACAATAGGTGGCTTCCATGTGTGATGTCTTCTGGAAGTAATATTTTATTTTTGAATGTTAGCTTCCTCCTATACTCAAGGGCTGTATTAGAACTGGAATTAGCAATCTTTCTTCCATTTCAGGCTTTATTATGACACAAAAAAAATTTCTAAAGGATTATCATAAAAGTTTATCAAAATATCAGTATATAAAGTCCTTATGGACCAGCTGTAAATTTAGAGATATTTTCTTCAGCCATTAGAATTCTTATATTCTGTAATTATTTTGCATTAAAAACATAATTTCTCATAGTTGATGTTCCTAAACCACCTCTGTTAAATTGTTATACTCTAGCTTGCCAGGTTCCTATGGAAATGATAAATTTTCACTCCCTGTATATGTAACCTTTTCCAGAGGTGTTCAGAAAACAGATCTCTTGAGGTTGTCTTCAATAACTTTTGAATACAATTAACTAATTAAAGATACAAAATAAATGTAATTTTCAAACTGTGTCTGTTGTTTAGGTTTTTGCTTTTGTTTTGTTTAAGCTTTTGGTTGGAAGTGGTGGGGATTTTTAGGGAAATAGAAAGAAGTATTTCCTTCAATTGGTACTTTACTTTTGCCTGGGCTTTTAGTTGTCCTTTCTCTTAATCATTGTAACCTGATTTTCTTATTTTGACTGTATTTATTTGAAGCTGTCCTCATATTTTTTCAGTGTAGATAACTCAGTTCCAATTAAAGAGCAAATACTAAAAATAACGTATTGTCTTAGTATTTAGTGTGCTCTAGCTACAATGAAACATAAAGTTCTGTAGTAGTAGTAGTAGTAGTGTTCAAGTGTGAAAGTGTGTACTGGTTTGAAGCCTTACTTTGCATTTAAGAACAGATGAAAATGCAAGTACAAAATATGTTTATAATTTTAAGTTAAATCTCAGACATTGATTTTGGTTATATCACAGTTTTTGGTAACTTCAGCAACAGTCTGAATTTTTATATGAAACCATTTGTTTTTAAATTGCAACTTAAAAACAAAATTAATGTGTTTGCATTAATTGTTTAGCTTTTCTTAATTCAAAATTTGTGACAAGGAGCAGTAAGATGAATGTGTTTCTCTTTGCTCTCATACATCAAACTGATGGAAGTATTTGTGCTTGAGTGGTCTAAAATTATCCACCTTTCAAATTATTAATAACAGAATTTGTGTTTTTAAAAAGCTAGCTGTATCTACCATTCTAGCGTTCACTCTATGTGTACTAATATTGTATTTTAAGGCAACGTTATCTCCATGAGAAACTAACTTAGACATTAACTTTATAGATATATATATATTTTTTTATATATATATATATGAAAATATGGATAAAATATAAATAAATATATAAAAATAATAATAAAAACATTTTTAGGTCGTCATAAAATTTAAAAGTCATAATTAAATTTCATAATTAAAAATTAATCTCAGTACTTCTCCTTTCTCTTGCCTGAAGCTGTGATTAGCCGGAAAAAAAAAAAAAAAAGTGTTCAATTTTTCATAGCAATAGTTCTGGGAAATCCAAAATTTTCATCATTTGATATTGCTTTAATTCTACTTGGATAAACTGTAGCTCTGAATTTTTCTGCAGAAAGAGAAGTTGATAAATTGTTTTAAACTTAAATTTCCATTGTGTGAACATATTTTTAAGGATAAAAATCAATATTGTTACATAGTGTTTTTCTTTCTGATAAGAAAGAAAACATACAGAAAGGAGATAATATACATGGATGCCACTTATTCCTCAGAGTATGGCACTTGAGAGAAATATACTCTGGGAACAGCCTTTGATTTTACTTGTCTATGTGTATATTTATACAAGGTCTATTTATACAGGGTCCTTTCAAATTCTTTTGGAATTGTTAAATTCATCCTATCAAGTCCTACTTTTATTAGCAGTCTTGTGGTTTATTGCTCCCTCTGCAATAAAAACTCATGGCAAATATTAGAAAAACAAGCTGGTAGTTGAACTCAGATGCCTAAAAATACTTTCTACATTTGTCTTGTAATCTAGAGCTCAGCTTTACTCCTTGTCACAACTCCAGAGAGTGTTGGTCTGTTTGCATCAGCAGATACCTGGTTTTAACAGTTCCTCCCATGGTTCTTTCAGCAACTCCCACATTCAGTGTTTTAGAAGGAAAAGGGGTTCATTTACTATAAATGGATAGTACAGGGTATTTCCAGTCACAACAAAAATACAGTGAATTCATACACATCAGAACACCGTATCCCCGAAGTACCAGTAAGTGTATTCTGTGAAGCTGTAACGCAGCTAAGTAGCACTACAGTGCAACCACGAAAGTAGTTTGCAATCCAGGTGAGATTCTTACCTCATGTCATCTAAGAGGCATTGTTTTGATTAGTCATCACTGCCGTAAGGAAATCACTAAAAGGGCAAGCAATGTAAACAAACTTTTCTTTTTAATGACAAATTTTGTAACTAGACACTGGGAATTATAAGTGGAAGATCAATGTAAATGTCACAGACACTCTCGTTCGGGCATATCTACTTTCACCCAAATGTTTTGAAGATATCATTCAAGTTCTGTGAGTTTACTGTAATTTTCTGATAAATAACCACAAGAAGAGAGTGAAAATAAAGGACTAAAACACCCAGACCAACTGACAATGACTGCTACAATGTCTAGTTTTTAGGCTGCTGTGGAAACCAAAATCCCCGAGTACAAGTGTGGAGGAGACACAACGGAAGTGAAAACAGAATTGGAAAAAAAAAGGGGAAAAAAAATTAAAAAAAAACCCCAACATTCTGATTGCAGGTTTATGAAATAGGAAAGCAAAGCACAGGGATATTCCTGAAATCTTTTCTCAACCAAGAATTTTTGTGGTAGTCTATTACAAATGTGTGCTACTATCTTGAAGTGCTCAGGGTCTGAAAGGGTGAATAGCTAACCCTTTACAGATCTGTAAATGTGAGTTGTTTACCTCTCAAGTAGAGATCAGTAAACTTATCTGATTTATTTTCTAGATTCAAAGACTAATCACTATAATACTACATAAAAAGGTGACATCAGTAACATCTCCTCGATCTCGGTCCACTTCTGGAGCCCCCAACATAAGGACATGGACCAGTTGGAGAGGGTCCAGAGGAGGGCCACGATGATGATCAGAGGACTGGAGCACCTCTCCTATGAGGACAGGCTGAGAGAGTTGGGGCTGTTCAGCCTGGAGAAGATGAAGCTCTGGGGAGACCTTATAGCGGTCTTCCAGTACCTCAAGGGGACCTACAGGAAAGATGGGGAAAGGTTGTTCAGGAGGGCCTGTTGTGGCAGTACAAGGGGTAACAGTTTCAAAATAGAGGGAGATAGATTTAGATTAGAATTTTTTTTTTTTAAAGTGAGGGTGGTAGAACACTGGAACAGGTTGCCCAGAGAAGTGGTGGATGCCCCATCCCTGGAAATGTTCAAGGCCAGGTTGGGTGGAGCTCTGAGCAACCTGATCTAGTTGGAAATGTCCCTGTGCCTTGCAGGTGGGTTGAATTAGATGACCTTTACAGGTCCCTTCCAACCCTAATGATTCTATGATTCTGTGATCTGTGGCAACATTGCTTTTAAAGAAAGGAGTTAGCACAGCTTATTTGGAGTTTTCAAGGGAATGTAGGGATCACTATAAAGATTTCAGTGTAATGTAAAGTAAATTCCTTATAGGTAGTTCCAATAGATTTTACTCCAGTTTAGGCAGAAAATATACCATGCAATTAAAGACACTTTTGGAGATGCATAGAACCAAAGCTTTATGGATAACTTGAACAGCCAGGGATATCCAAGGAAACAGGTATGACACTTTCACTTGCCTCCAAATGTTTGTACTGCAGGAACTTCCTCAGCTATAGCTGATAGTTTTCTCCCATACAGTTTGCCAGAATTCAACTGTACTCAAAAAAAAAAAACAAAAAACCAACCAACCAACCAACCAACCAAATCCAGGTCAAAACCAAAACAAATCCACCACAACCAACCAACAATAACAAACTATAAATTTAGATGAATTTGGAATTTCTGATACGATGCCTCATGCCTTTTCCCCATGCCCTCCAGTTGAAAATGCTCTTGGACAGAAGGCTGGATAAGCTCTTCAGAAACTACTTAGCTCCTAACATTTTTATTGATTACAAAGAGTTAAACCAAGACACAAACTTCCCTTACATCTTTGTCATGATTTATAAGGCTGCCAATTAAATTTCAGTCAAAATAGCTCTACAAACTTGAGTGTATCTCAGTCTTCAGGGTGAGGAAAATTTCTGAGGTAAATCAGGTTACCTAAGTAAGACTCCACATAGCAGCTGTAATTTGCAGATCATGTATCTTGTATCATTATTTGAGGCAGGAAACAAATCTTGCTGCAGGACAACAACAATTCATCTAAAAAATAATGCTTGAAAAGACAAAATAATTTAGATTTTAAGCATCTTATAACATTTTCCACTGTTAGGTCATTAATACATTGTTGTAATATTTTCAGGTATATTATCCACAGTTAGTTGTTAAATATAATTTGACTTAGTATTACTGGTGGTTATACTACAGTTACTTCCAGCAGTATGAGGAAAAATTTACCTAAGATTTTAACTTTACTGTTTCTTCTCTTATTACTAATCCTACATTTTTTTCTTCCTCTATTTCACCACTCTTAAGCTTCAGCTTTGATTTGTTTTCAGGTTATATTTGATGGTATAATTTACGTAGGAGTGTAGGTGATCAAAGGTAATTCAGCTAGATATGACCGAATACTGTGCTCACTGCATACAAACAGGGCAAATAAGACGTTATGACTTTGGCTGCTTTTCCTTCTACAGTTCCTCTACTACATCAGCACACAAATTACAGTTTACCTGCAGGCAACAGATTTGGCACTGGTTTATGGTATATGTTTATCTACAAACATGTGCAGTGTATACCAAAAGGTAGAGCAGCTTGTCAAGTCCAATCAATTTACACTGGATAATGTTGCCCTGTTTCCACAGTGATTCTCCCACAGCCTTTTTGCCAAGGGATTGTTAGTGCGGCACAGGAGCTGCACTGATGGGGTGGCTCCTGTGGAGAACTCCCATCCTGCTCTCCAACAATATGTTCTTGTACATATCCCTGCTGCTTGCAGGGAGGTTGGACTAGATGATCTTTGAAGGTCCTTTCCAAGCCTAACCATTTTGTGATTCTATGATTCTATATAAACACTATCTGTAGGGACTGAACTGGAATGACTGCCAGTGAGTATTTCCTCTTAGGTATTGGAACTAACTCTTTTCCTTCTGTTTCTTTACTCATAAAATAATTTTCCTTTTTTTTTTGCTGTCATATTTTTCTGGCTCGTTTTACATTTTCTTTTTGTCACTTTTCTTACTGAGCACTTCTCTAGCCTACTTTTCTACTAGCATGGCTGTTCCCCGAAAATAACAGTTCCTTTGACCTCTGCATTAGTGTTATGGGGATTAAATAAAATCATTGAACTGTTTAACTTTGTAAATTCTAGCTTAAGTGCTCTGGAGTGTAACAATTTTATTAACTAAACCCCTGAGTGTATTATTATATTTACTTCTTTCACACACTGTTACTCAGTACTGATGAAAGAGTAACTTTGTATATATTTAATATATAATAAAAGCCCATTGCCATGATAAATTAATCATTTAAGTTCAACAGGCAGTATGGGAAAATGCGAGAGATTTCTCTGGTTTTGGTCAGTGATTTCACTGCAGTTAATATTTCACCATGGAAACTTAAACTTATCTAAAAGGTACCTTCTGTTTTAAATATCTGATAGTTCTATTCTTACTTCCGTTCTTAGAAGTGTGAATATTAATGATAGCATAAGGACTGGGGAAGACTAGAAATGTTAAGCAAAACAGAATGAGTATTTTGAACCACAAAATTATTGATGTTTTAAGGGGTACTTAAAGAAGGCCTAGGCAAAGACAGTCTCCTAAAATTATCCACAATAGGAAAGTTTTTATCTCTATATGCTAGCTAGAGAAGAACCAAAATCACCAAAAGTGAAGTAGGTTTAATTTTCTTAAGGAAAATTTCCATCTATTTATGCTTACAAGAAAGTATCTCAAATTAAAGCTATATTCTACCTACATTGACCACTGGAACAGAATTACGCTTGATTTTTACAACATTAAGCCCATATATTTCCATAAATGTTATATACTTATTATTAACTTAACCTACCTATCCACCTCCACTCTTCCTTATCTGCACATTTTGTATAGAAATTGTCTCTCTCTAGGGCTTATTTTCTCCTCATCTTCCCCTTTCTTCTTTCAGTGGTAAAGGCAGCAGTCATCCTCCTCTGCAGACTGAGCATCACAAGCTCCTTCCAACTCCTCTCATAAAATCATCTAATTCCCTTAGTCATTCTTGTAGCCTTTTTCTGCAAACAGCTCTGTCAGGAGAACACGCACATGTATTCTAAATATTAGCAGCAAGATTCATTACAGATTTACATCTTTTTATTAGCACTACGGCATACACACAATAACAAAAGATTTGTCAACTGTTCAAATTGAAAAGGAAAGGGGAAATGAAAAGTATGACTCCAATGCAGTTACAACTGGGTAGAAGAGGATGCCATTACAATACACAAGTCTAGTGTCATTTGAGAGATATCTCTTTTTAGAATATTTGTAGAATCTTTGCTAACTCTTAATATTTGTTTTGTGATGTTCATTCATTCAGCTGGAGATGTAGCACTCCAACCAAGTTTGTTATGATTGCTTCAGGTGCAGATAGGTAATATCTTTAATATTATAGAAAAAGAAGTACAGAAAGCCTCAACATTTGAATCCCCACCTCCTCAGTCTATCAAACTGATTAATGGATTTCCTTCATTGACCAATACTTTTTGGTTTTTGAGCTCCAAGCTTTAGAGACTCCATTTGAACAGAATCAGCCAATGACTAGTCAGTCCAAAATTTTTCTCTGTGACTAGCTCTTCCATAAAGCCTACAACCACTTCATCTAAAATTGTCAGTACTTCCCAAAATAAGTTAAAAAAACTTTTTAGGTTAATTGCATTACAACTGTGGCTATCTCATTCAGTAGAACCTAGAATACAGTTATTACTATCATTGGGTTTCTAATTGATAGTTAAGGATTGCAAGACATAGTTTCAGTAGTATTTTCCTCTCTAACACTTTTTTTTTTGTTAACAGGTACAAATCTGACCATATCTAAACTATCCCTCTGACTTTACGGTGAAATCTCCAGCATTATAGCAGTTCATATTCTCATTTTCCTAAATTGATTTTGACTCAAATGAATGTTACTGTAGTCCTTTCCTCATACCAGAAATACTGTTAATAACACTGGCATACATGGCTAATCCATGCCTTTTCCTTCTTTACTATTTTCTCCAACAGCTTGCACCCTTGCTGTACTAGCATGATTCTGTTATTTCAGAAAATTCCTCCTTTTCTTTCCTTGGTTACTTGCTTTAGTGTGCAACTTTATAATTATTCCTAAATTATCTCACTCATTTTGTTATTAAACTAGATAATTTTTATTAATGAAATTCATCACGTATCTAATCTTACTCACAAATAAGGTGGGTTGGTTTTTTTTTGTTTTTTTTTTTTTCTACTTGCTGTCATCATCACCTACCTGCTTCGTTCTCTTTTCTGTCTTTTTTTTTTTTAATAAGAAAAAAGATATCTTCCTCTCCCCAAACTCTTTACACTGAGACATAAACATGTTGTTCTGTAAATATCACACAGTTTCTATAATACAGATCTGAAGTACTAGAAATTGCATCATTCAAAACATATGGGAGCACAAAAACAGACCTCTTACTCCAGAGGAGTTATTTTGTTCTCAAAAAACAGAAGTCTCATATAGACTGCTCTGCTGACATCTTTCTAGTCTCTAGGTGTCTGCTTTCAGGTGTCTTTTACGTAATTATGTGCTTGAGTAAGCCATAGAATACTTTAAATAAAATTAAATGTTCCATTTTTGTTAAAATAAAATAATTTGCATGAAGAAAGTACTGAAAGTCAGGCTTCTTTAACCTTCTTATTCTAAGTATTAGACTTGATTAAATAGTTCTTACATAGGTATTCCAAATGGCTGAATATATGTACGCTGACCAGGACTGTGCTCTGAATGTAAAACAGAAGCCATTTGAGATCATTACACAATCACATACTTTCCTGTGACATTTCAAAAGGAATTTGATTATCGTACAGGAAGCTTCTGTATTCCAAATTTCTCTTGGATCCTTTTTTTTAAGTTTTGTTGGTGCTTTTTAATTTACTCTCATTTCACATATTCTTCTTTTTATTCCGTTCTGATTGACACAGGAACATTTCTTGTCCCTTTATTAAAGATGTGAAATATTTTGACTCATATTAACAGTAAAGTCTGATAGTAATTAAAATACGGTACTTGCAAAATTTGTTTCTTATTGCACAGATTTATAGTGTTCTGTTAAGAGATTGTATACATAGTACAGGGACAATTCTCATGGCAGAACTGTATTTTAGTTGTTTTTTTTTATCTTGGCACAGTACAATAACTTTGGCTGAAATGCTCCGAGAGAAGTGTCTGGTTTGGTCTTCCACTTCACTCAAAGTGTTTGTTGCCTCTTTGGTGAATTTTTTTTCTTAATGTCAGCTTCAGTGAATTAGTTGCTCCCATGAATAAGAAATCACACCAATGTATTTCTTGGTTCTAATTGAAAATAACCAATTATTTTTTCTCTGTGAAATGTTATCTCACCTCATTGCTTTGTATCTGAGTCTTAACTTACTCAGTGAGTTGCCCTGTGACTGACATTTGTCATTTCAGTGAAAATCTGCAAGAATCTGTCTAACTTTAACACCTTTTAAAAATATGAACTTGCAAATGTTAAGTAGAGACCTGCCTAGTCCCTAAAGTACCTGACAATTCATTTACAAGAAAAAAAAAAAATAATCTGTCCTCCAGCTTAGATTATTTTCTCTTCAATTTTTGTGTCCACCGTTCTGAAAATATGATAGAAGAAATGAGAAATTATCTCAGTCCTGTTGCTGCTGCTGTTTGGTCTTAGAAATACAGAGCAGAACTATCAAAAAAGAGAATAATTTTGAATACATTGTTTGGAAGAAAAAAAAAAAATTAGGAGACTAGTAGGAAGACATTAGCTTAAAAGGGAGACAAGCACTGAAATGTAGCCATTCAGGCCTGGACTGCCAAGCAAATATGGGAGTAATTTTAAAGCAAACTTCTGAAGGGTTAAAGATCTTATGCTAGGCTAAAGCCCAATATTATAGTAGAATTAGGCTAGGGATAATGTGGTTGGAACTATGGGTGGAACAGCAAGTGAAGTACTGTTTTGGAGACAGATCAGTACATATTCCTAAAGAACTTGGAGTACTCTAGAGAGTCTGGACTGCTATTTTTTTCACTCTATATACATGAAACTAATTGATAAATCTCTTTCTAGTGTGACAAAAGGAGAGGATAACTGTTTGGTATCATACTAATTATTTGACATAGGAAAAATTCCAGCAGCTTCTAACTCCTGTATTCCAGAGTCAGGGACAGAGGATTTTGAAGTATATAGCTAAAAGACAGCAGAAACTGCACTGAATCTGAGCTTGAAAAATGAGAAATTTCGGGCCTTGAACCTGAGGTACTTTGCATAAAATTCTTGCTATAAGCAGCAATATCAAGTGTTTTCTTCTCAGTCTGGAGATAAAATACTTTTAAAATAATACCAGTGCAGTGGGTAATTTTCTACTTTCCACTCTGATTTAAAGTTCATAGCAGTGGTGCATTAATGCCAGGAATCAATGGACAGAAGAAATGTCATAAGTCCCTTATATTAGTGACTTTTCTTCATCTTTTGCTGGACCAGCTAATATCTGTCAGGTATCTTCACTGAATGAACAGGACAATTAATATTTTCACAGCCAGAGGTTAATTCAGCAGCACCATTATAAAACATCAAAGAAAGCCTTAAAAAAAAAAAAAAAGACATTTCAAGCTAATATATTATTTCAGAGGTTACTACTGAAAGCATACTTTTAACTTTTTTTTACTTTTTTTTTCCATAGAGATATATTTTAACTCTACATAAACCTATGTAAAATTATATTTCAATTTAGTAATCTTGCAACAACAGATTTTGTTTTAAACCACTGGAGTATGTATATCAGTGACTTCTTCCACACTTAGTCCACAAAATATTTTCAAGCAGCCCACAAAGAGGTAGTTCATCACACAATGCCCTTTCCAACTAACAGAAGAAGGAGATGTGAAAAGGAATTTAGTGAAGAGTGAACAGTATGATCAACTTGCTTTCAGAAGAGACTTACTGCGTTAAAGGAGACTAAGATAAATCACTTCCCATGAAGCATATCTGTTTCATGTGCAAGGAATTGCCACCTTTCTCACTAAATAGGAAGGACAAGGAGACCAGAGCAGTAGTAACACAATCCATCAGAGGCCTGTTGCTTGAAACCTGTGGCATCATTCTTGCACAAATCACAGGGAAGAAAAGTAGGCAACAGCCGCTAGTTGTAACATTCTGTGAAGAGATTCCAATATCTATCCCCTATTCTTTAGATTACCTAGTCCAAAAAGACTGTTTACTATCAAAGAAAGCTCTCAACTGTGACACCTATGATTTCTTAGACTCTACAAGAGTCACCTTATGAGCTGTCTTCCACATCTCAAGTCTGACAGCTCCTGTGGGACAAAGTGTCCCACAAGCCCATTTGTTTCTTTATAACCACTCTGTAGAAGACCTTCTGTGAGGAAGTATATGTCTCCTCTGTAAATGGCAATAAACTGTTATTCTTACTTTCAGAGGCCATGGTGACTCCACCAATCAAAACAAGGGCAAAAAAGAAGACCCACTTATGAAAGTCCATTTCTGCTACCATTCTTCCAAATTTATACAGGAGTTTTTATTAAAAGAAATAGTCAATCCACTCAAAATGAGGGGTTTATTTCCTGAAACCATTACCATTCTCTCTCTTTTGAAGAATTAAAAGAGGTATCTCATTTTCTTAAGTTCTGTATTGTAAGGCATATACCATACTGAGAAATGAGCAACAGGAAAGTACCTCATTACTGCATTTAGGTGGACTAGGAGAAAGTGCGAAAAGGTGCACAGCATACTGCTTGAATGGCAGGAGAAGTGCTGCCAGTTGCTCCATGTTGCCAGTTAACTGGATGGCAAATCTAATCAAGATTATGATAGAAAAGAACGAATACTCACAGATGTCATAGGTCTCACAAGGTCTTATTAATTCTTCAGTACACATTCCATGCAAATTCTGCTTTTTAACACAGAACAGATGGAAAAGTATCTCACTGTTTTCCTTGGTATCATGAAGAGAAAATATAAGTACACAAAACTTCCCATGGTACATTTAACTTTTTTATTCTAGTATGATCTCAGAAGTGAATTTTAGGATAATAATTTTATTCTAAAACAGATAGTCTGGGGGACTCTTGAAGCAGAAATGCTAGTAGGCTAATAAATTGCTTAAAGGAAGAATTCTGGAAATTGTTTATAAGCGAGTAAGCCATGCCATTGGCCTTCCAGTGTTAGCATGAATGGCAATCAGATACATTTTTTGACCTATGTGAAAAAGGTTCTTATTTCACAATGACATACTACATTTGTCAACAATGTAATTCAGACAGGGATATGGACTCTGACTGTAGATCACAAAATCACTCTTTTTTTTTCTGAGTATCAGGGAGCAGCCAAACTGCTCTGTGAGGGGGACAAGCCAGGAGCTCATGGGGAACCCAGCACAGACCATGCCCTCGTGTGCAGATGCAGTCCCATAGGGACTGACAACAGCAGGTAGAACTAGGGGCTGGCAAATGTGTACATCAACAGCACCAGACAAGGCAGAACAACAAACCAGGTCCAAATTCCATTTTGTACAAGGAGGAAGGTGTAAAGAGAAGTAAAAGGAGACTTCTGTTGCTCAGGAAATATAGGAACCAAAAATTTTATTAAAGTAAACAAGACTACATTTGTGAAACTTGTCTAGTCAATTAGTACCCAAGTAAATAAGATTATATTGTTTACCTACTAATTCTGTATTATGATTAAAAATTTAGAGATATTATGCATTAAAAAAATAGTAAGGTGTTACAAAGAAAGTGTATATCTATGTATACAATCCAAGAGATCAAAGTTCAGATATCTTCAGTCAACCATGAGATTTTCATATTCATGTTTCAATTTGCCTGCTGAAGTGTGTTATTGCTTTCTTGAGTGGGAGAAAAACAATTTGTATTTGTATAGCACCTTCTTTATGGCAGCAATTTAGGTAAAATACCTGTAAGTTCAATGATAAAATGAACCTCTCAGACTCATTAAAGCAGTCAAATCCTTCTACTTCAAGCTGGCAAAACACTGCATTTCAGGGATTTGTTACCAATATCTATAATGAGCGACAGGAAAAACCTAAGTATTCCTACTGTAGGCAAAGTGTTGATCAGACTACCTACTATGACTTCTTTCTGGGGAATAATTTGTACACCCCATGTGACTTTTCTCTTAGTTCCTGTTCAAGCAGATTTCAGGCACCAGCAGTGTCTTCTCAAAATTGTATGTAGAGAGCAAAATCATGATGATGCAAGGTGAGTTGAAGCTGGGTCATGATATTGTGGCCTCCGACACAAGTGAGTTACTAGACAAACCTAGATGGTCTGGGAAATCTACTGGAGATACTGACAAGCCAAGAGTAAGGAAGTAAGAAAGAGGAATGGGGAGAGAACAAGCCCTCTCTCTGCAATTTTTGCATTTTTCTGGCATGTTAAGTACATCTCTCTTACTGGAACAATGTAATGCTTCTGTGGTAGCATGAGTACAAGTTAAATTAAATAATTTATTAAAGACCTCTGAGCAGTCCGGGTGAGGGAATTATCTGCCATTAGCTTGCCTGAAAAGGTAAACTAGGGCAGGTGGAAGGACTATAATTGCAAGTCATCTCTCTTGACTTTCTAGTGAGACTAGACTAATTAAATTTCTGTAACTAGTTCAAATACAAGACAGATAAAACAATGCAGAAATTGGGTCTTTGAGACCATGTATAAAGTTTTCTTCAAGGGCAATGTATTTACTGTGAAACCAATGCTTACATTACTGTTGGAAGTGAGTAGATTTTAATGTGGATATTTTCTTATCTGTAGAGAATCCCTGGTGTAATTAACACATCCTAACATATCTTTATTTCTGTATTTGGTATTCTGTATGCATGCATTCGAATATACAATGACTTGGAAACATTGGTAAGAGAAGAACCACAGAATATACCTAGAGTGAGAATGTAGTTTGTGGGCCCCTACACTGCTGAGTTACACCACAGCATTGAGGAAGATTTCAGAGACAGGGTATAAACTATGAAGACTCTTCTTTTTTGAAAAAAAAAAAAAAATTGGATGTCATGAAGATTTAGCACTGTATCTGATTGACACAAACAAAATAGTAGCTTTGAAAAATGTTACTGGTACAAAAATTGTGAATCTAGGTGCTTGAAGAGACAGGATAACTAAGTATCTACACAGACCTGGAATATAGTGAGTGCAAAATTTCGTGGGGAAAAAAAAAAGATTGAAAACTGCTGTGAACAACTTGTTTAGCCTCCAATGAAACCCCATTTTGTCAGCTCCTACAATCAGAATTTGCTTTTACATGGTAGTCTGGATAAGGTTCACCAGTAGGATGAATGGCTGTATTTGTTCTGTCCAGACATCTGTGAGATGGTCTTCATACGATGCTGGGAAGAAAAGAGCATGATGGATTAAGAATATATTCTTCATTAACGTAAAATTTACTTGGTTTCTATTTATCTTTCTATTTATCCTTTCCAACACTTTCGATCGTTGATTAAATGATTCCGAGTTCTGATTATTGTTATATATATATATAAATTCTCATTCCTTTTTAGAATCCAGATAAATTCTGTTCTTCAGTTATGCACTGTACAAATGAGCCACACAAGCTAACATTCATAATGTGAAACAATATTTTTTTTGTTATTCCAGCATAGGGAAGGACATTTTTTCTTGTGCAGTGAGAGGAAATAAGTGAATGTTTCTGTTCTACTCCTATACTATTTTTCTTATTTTCTTTTCTTTCTAAGATACAGATTGTTCCAATGTTATATAAAATCATATTCATATGAATACTTTTCATCACTGAACTTTCAAGAATTTAGTTGTCTTTCAAACTCTACAGAATTTATAAAAAATAATAGTTAGATAACTTACAAGAACATACTATCAATAGTGATGATTACACAATCCAAATCTCTGAAGAAAAGATTAAATGGCACCATTAATTCAGTGAAGTTTAGTCCTTAGCTTTAGTTGGTGCTTTTATAACAGAATTTTTAAAAAATAAATTTATAGAAGTTGTACACTCTTTTATTTTGCCTTTAACTAATTAAACTAAATAGACAAAAGTATTCTTAAAATGGTATTAAAAATAAAATAATAGATTAAAATAGCAAAGATATAACAAGTTATTATTTTTAATGATACTACTAATAATATAATCCACAAACACCTCCCGAAAATACCCAGTCCGTGACTTGGACATGAAAGGATTTTTAAATACCTGGTGAAAGATGATATATTAAATGTGGTACTTGACTTATCAGAAGCCAAATGTGCTTGTGAAAAGGTTATAATTAGGGAGTGCAGTCTAAAGAATACATGTACAAGACTTAAAATATATCAAACAAGTCACTTCACCTTTTGTGTTTCAATTTCTTTGTCTGCACAATAAAGATTATGAAGATAATTATCTCATTTGTAAGCATTGTGAGATCTGCAAGTAAAGAGCAACATATAAATGCAAGGTGTTACTCTCAACATCAATGGCAATTAGATTTGGTCTCAAGAATGTAAATTACGAGTATCTCTACTGATTTTAATAGAATTATACTAGTTTGTAGCTATCTGCTGTTTAGAAAAGACTGAATGAGCTGCTGTGTTAATAGAAATGCACAAAGACATAGGGTCATTATTAAATAAAAACAGACAAATAAATGTTTCATAGGTTACCTGGAAGACTCATTCTAGAGTCTTTTAATAATGCCTCTCAGTCTTTCTCCCTGTTAAATGTACTACAGCTAGAAGCAGGGAGGAAAGGACAGAAATATGATGATCTGGTATGTATATGTTATTTTAGTTTCTAGTAAAAATAAGAGAACATAATAATTACAGGAGGAATTCTCAATGGAAAGGAACAGGAATCAAAATCACCGTGAAGACAGAAATGTCTTTCTGTCTTCTTTTAACTCAGTTGTGAGCATTACATAATCATAGAATCATAGAATGGTTAAGGTTGGTTCAAAGGTCATCTAGTCCAACCCCTCTGGAAGGAGCTGGGACATTTTCCACTAGATCACGTTGCTTAGAGCCCCATCCAACCTGGCCTTGAATGTTTCCAGAGATGGGGCATCCACCACCTCTCTGGGCAACCTGCGCCGGTGTTCTACCACCCTCAGTGTAAAAAAAATTTTCCTAATATCTGATCTAAATCTATCTCCCTCTATTTTGAAACCATTACCCCTAGTCTTGTCACAACAGATCCTACTGAAGAGTGTCTCCCCATCTTTCTTGTAGGCCCCCTTGAGGTACTGGAAGATCGCTATCAGGTCTCCCCAGAGCCTCCTCTTCTCCAGGCTGAACAGCCCCAACTCTCTCAGCCTGTCCTCATAAGAGAGGTGCTCCAGCCCTTTTATCATCTTCGTGGCCCTCCTCTGGACCTTCTCCAACTGGTCCATGTCTTTCTTATGCTGGGGGCTCCAGAGCTGGATACAGTACTCCAAGTGGGGTCTCACCAGGGCAGAGTAGAGGGGCAGACTCACCTCCCTCGACCTGCTGGCCACGCTTCTCTTGATGCAACCCAGGATGTGGTTGGCCTTTCTGGGCGACAAGGGCGCATTGCTTGCTCATGTTGAGCTTCTCATCTACTGGCACTCCCAAGTCCCTCTCCTCAGGGCTGGTCTTGATCCATTCTCTGCCCAGCCTATATTTGTGCTTGGGACTGCCGTGACCCAGGTGCAGGACCTTGCACTTGGCCCGGCTGAACTTCATGAGGTTGGCATGGGCTCACCTCTCCAGCCTGTCAAGGTTAATATGTAAGGTAAATTGGTATATTTTCCACAATATTACTACACTGTCTTATGCTCCTTCTTATTTTAAAATAAATATGACTGAAAAATAAAAACCTTATAAAACTGAATGCTATTTGCATTATTCTAGAAATAGTGGTGCAAATTTAATTTCTGGAATTTCAAATTATTGTGTAACTTTTTTTTTGGAGGATACATTAAAATTAGTTCAATTAGAAAATGCCACATGTGCTTGTCTTACTTATATCATGGACCTTTTGCATCACACAAACAAGGTACTACTGTTCCTCTCAAGTCTTTCTTTAGATCTGAAATCATCAAAGGCAGGTAGTCAGGGAGCTGTCTAGTATATGGGTCACTTACAAAAGCAATTTTCATATTTAGAGGTAAGAAGTTTTGTTGTTTCTGTGTCTTCTAGAAGATTTTGAGTAAATAACTTTATTGACTTGATAAACTCACTTGGACAAAAACAGGTCTCAGATCAAAGCCATGGTTCAGCTGAGCTAGGTCTGTACTTTTTAAGAAAATAGCTTTTAACATGACATCAAGGATAAAACAATATTTTCACAACAATTTGTTGTTAACATCCAGTCTTGCTTGGTGTTGCTGTATTTCACAAGTGATAGTGATCTTATGGTGTCACGATTTAAAACAGATTGCTTGCAAATTTTCAACTACAGAAAGCACACAAGTCCTAAAGTCAGCAACACAGCTGAACAATTTTGAATCATCTAGGACAGGTGACAGTACTGACCTTAGCTCAGTGGTTAGTTTAAATCATGCTCCAGATAAAAATTATTTTCGCAAGACCCATGTGAAAGATTGGGAGCATGCTCATAATTTCCATTAAAAATATTTTAGTTGAAAAAAATTTAGGGCATAATTTTTCATTGCTACAACCAATGCCATTGAGTTCTGTAAATAGGAATTGAGATCAATCTAATTAAATTTGATTGTTATCTATGACATACAAGACGTTTAGACTGATGTTTTGTAAAATAAATGAAATTATACTTTCTCCTTTTGATTTAAGCATTTCCTTTGAGAGAAGCATGAAGCCTATTAAGACAGAAGGCTTTTTTTTTCTATTTCATTGAGTAGGTAAAAAATAAATTTCCTTTTCTCAAGTTTTTTTTTTTTTTAAAAACCAAGTCAAAATAGTTTTTGAAGTTAATAGTCTAACTATGTAGGGCTTAAATGAGCCAGTGTAATTATATCTCTACTGATGATTGTGTCAAACTGCTTTGAAGAAGATCCCTGTGTCCAGCTTTTCTCTTTGGTAATGTAATAAAACCTAACCCTTCAAATTCTATTTAGATGTAAGTACTAGAAAGAGACAATAACAAATACCAGCACAGGGTTCTAATAGTTGTTAGTATGAATTATACACATTAATTAAGAGACTATTCCCCACATATCTCTTCATATTTATGCTTCAACAGACAAAACCCATCCTTTTTCTTCCTCAAAAAATTTTGCAAGACTCTTCAATGTATGGCCTAACACTCCACGCATCTCTATGAGCAGAGGTCATGACTATCATAAACATGCTGAGGAGGGCCATACTAAAGACACCTCCTAAGCTGTAATTGCCTAGGGTGATTACAGAGCTGTTTCAGATCAGACTGCTGTGGTTTCCAGGGTTATCAGTTCTCTCATAGTGGCTGATACATAACCTTGATTCACATTACTGCTGCTTTCTGTTCCTGCTCTGAAATATTGAAACCTGTTGCAGACTCAGTCGTTAAAACTAGTTCATTTAGACAAAAAAAAAAAGTGCAGGTCTGTTGCAGTCTCTATTCACTGTCTGTTGTTTTGGGTTTTTTTTACACCAGTGTGTACCAGTACTGGATGTTTCAGAGGAAGACGTACAGAACCCCAACAATGAGCAACATCTTAAACTTTGTTATTCATCAGAACAATACTTACTGTTTTGTTATGTCAAAGAGACTTTATACCAGATTCTCAGCTTCATAGATTCAGATGCTTTTTTGTTCCTTGGGAACCAGCAATGGATTGATCTCACTAAACTTCAAGAGTCTAGGCTTAGGGTCCTTGTCTAATCTAATCTTCTGTTCTCCTGTGGAAAAAAAAAAATAAATAGGAAAACAATAGCATGTGGACGCAAAACCTGCTGTGAGCCTTAAAAAAAAACCCCAGATTTTGAGAATACTGCAGTCACTGCAATCAAAATATCACTTGTATAGGAATTTTCAGACTATGCCAATGAGCACAGTATCCAGGGAAGGGAATGGATGGGAAGAGAAAGGAAAATGTTTTCAGGAGAAAAGGCTGCATGTAGTAAGGTTAAATGAATTATTGTGTTCAAGATTTTAAGAGGTTGTTATTGGTAAAGTAACTTTCTAAAGGAAAATATTTTAGACTGTGAAATAATGCCTGAAAAATGTCAGTTTAAAATATATACATTAAGGTTATTCTAACAACTTCTTAAAAGAGGACATTCTAAAATCCTCCACATTCTAATAATTTATTCTGAATTTCAATCAAAAAGTAAAAAGACAATTTAAAGACATTTGAAGCCTCTTTTTTTTTGTTACCTTAATTTGGACAATCACTACAAATCTAAGTATAATAAATAAGATAAATATATACACATTTCATAGACTATGTGTTGCTCAGACAAAAAATAAATAACAGTAGGAAGATAAATCCCTTTTGACAAGCTGGGAAGTCAGGCCAGCCAGGGAACGTGAGTCCCAGCAGGGCAGGAGGCCAGGCATGGCACACCTACAGCACTACTCAGGCAAGGACTAGAGGACAAAGATCAAACAGGAACTCTCCAGATAAGGAGGGAGGCTCCTGACAAGGCTCCTTGCAGCTCTTTCTCACAGCTCTCAACAACTCAACAACTGCTTGTTGCCACAGCAGTCTAGTCCATGGTTACAAAACAGTGATACAGCAGAGGGCACTTGGAACACAAGGAGCTAAAATGGTGCGAAGCAGGAAGTGGTTGCAGAGCTATTGGTGCACTCAGAACCCCAATGGTAGTTTCAATAACAAGACTTGTGGAGCAGACTCCTACCAACCTTGAAAATGTCAGTGGGAATATTCAGACTATATCCCGTTTTGATGATTATTCTTCTGTAATTTAAAAATCATTGCACTGTCTATATTCATGACTGACAGCTGATTAGAAGGCAAGATGAGTTTAAAGGACAGAAAATCACAGTATGACAGGAAAAATCAGGTTTTTAGTGCCATTCTTGAGCCATGCAGAAGGGCATATGCAAGTCTTTTGCTCTGGGATTAATGTCATCATTCCTGGGATGTATTTATTCATGAAAGACACCTACCTTTAAGCAAACATAGGTTTTTTGATGCTGCCATTTAGATAGGAAACTTCATGCTTTGAACAGCAAGACCTTTTCTCTGTTGCTTTGTTTGGGAAAATGAAATAGATCCAGAGAATTAGCTTATCCTTAGCCAATGTTTGAAAGGTGGTAATGAAGCTGATAAAAGAATAGTATGCTTGCTTCCCCTAAAGACTTTTTTTTTTTCAGATTATATACAAACCTCAAAAAAATTGATTCATTGGTATGTGAAAGATTTCAGGTACATATTTCTGAGGAGCTATTAAAAAAATTTAAATAACCTGGGGATGTAGAAATACATTATCACAATTTCTGTAAAGGTGAAATAGAAGAATGGAATATTAAAGGGTTCATCACAGTGTAAACATTTTTTTTCTCTTAATAGATCAAAATAATTATTTGGCCACTGGATTTAAAATCCAAATCTCAGCAATTTTAAAAAGGTTCTTCTAAAATAATATTAGGCTCCTTTTTTTTCATAATGTTAAGGCCCAATGATTTTCATAATTTCTACTAATTTCTCTGAGTATCTGGACTGGAATATTTGCTGTCACCTACTGTGTTTCTAAAATAAGATTTTTCAGAGTTTCACTATGAAAAAGTCCTTTTTGCATATCAAAGAAATATCAGGCATAGTAATTCAAGTTGTGGTCAATTAAAAAAACCTGTGGATTCCAAGTAGACTTCTACAAGTGCTGAATTAAAACAGAGTAACAAGTTTTCCATTTTTTAATTTGCATTTCTTTTTTCAGGCAATAAAGTGCTGTAAAGAGAATTCTGAAAAAAAAAATCTGTAAAATTCTGAAGATACGTAGTATTAGATAACAGCAAAATCCTTGGGATAAATTTTAAAGTACTTTTCATAGAATCATAGAATGGTTAGAGTTGGAAGGGACCTTTAAAGGTCATCTAGTCCAACCCGCCTGCAAGAAGCAGGGACATTTTCCACTAGATCAGATTGCTCAGAGCCTCATTCAACCTGGCCTTGAATGTTTTCAGGGATGGGGCATCCACCACCTCTCTGGGGAACCTGTTCCAGTGTTCTACCACCCTCATTGTAAACATTTTTTTCCTAACATCTGATCTAAATCTACCTCCCTCTATTTCAAAACTGTTGCCCCTCATCCTTTCACAACAGGTCTTGCTGAAGAGTTTTGACCCTTGTATGGAATTATTCTTTACTTCAAAGACAATCAAATAAAAAAAAAAACTGCTTCTGACTTTAATTCAGAATACCAGTGACACCGCATTTTCACATGACTACAGACAAAACAGCTCAAGGAACTGGAGTAGGCAGAAACAGAACAACAAAATAGTTGAGTTTGGAAGGGACCTCTGGTGATCACACAGTCCAGGTCACCCTGCTCGAAGTGAGGTCATCCAGGTCTGATTGTTCAGGGCCACATCCTGTTGGATTTTGAATATCTCCAAGGGTGGAGACTCCACAGCTTCTCTAGATAACCTCTTCCAGTCTTTGGCCACCTTCACAGTCTCCTTATGTTTAAATCTAATTTCAAGTGTTTCAGTTTGTGCCCTTTGCCTCTTGTCCTCTGGGCACCACAGAGAGGAGTGTGCTTCTGCTTTAATCCCCACCATCAGGTATTATACATATTGATCAGATGCTCCTGAGCCTTCTTTTCTCCAGGTCAAAGAATCCCAGCTCTCTTAGCCCTTCCTTGTATGCCAGATGCTCTAGTCCCTTCATCATCTTTGTGGCTCTTTGCTGGACTTGCTTTACTATTTGTCTGTCTGTCTTGTACTGGGGAGGCCAGATTGGGACCCAGCACTTCAGAGATGTCTCACCAAGGCTGAACAGAGGGGAAGGATCACGTCCCTCAACCTGCTGACAATGCTTTGCCTAATGCAGCCACAGGTGCTTTTTGTTTACGTTGTCACACGGGCACAATGTTGGCTCACGTTCAACTTATTGTCCACCAGGAAAATGAAGTAAATCTGCTTCAGTGGGTCCCCAGCATGTACTGGTGCATGAGATTATGCATCCGTAGGGGCAAGACTTTGGTTTTGTGCTGTCAAACTTGATGAGGTTCCTATTGGTCCACTTCTGTAGCTTGTTGAGTACCTTTTGAATTATAATTTACTAGAGCAAGAGTTTTCTACCAGATACCATAAGAAACCGCTAGCATTCCCTAAATCACAGTTACATTTCCCCAGGCTCTGGAATCAACTAATTCCAAAAGGATTTATAGAAGCACAGATGTGCTACAACAAGGCTGCGACCTTGTTGGGGCTGTTCAGCCTGGAGAAGAGGAGGCTCCGGGGAGACCTGATAGCGGTCTTCCAGTACCTCAAGGAGGCCTACAGGAAAGATGGGGAGAAGCTGTTCAGTAGGGCCTGTTGTGATAGAACAAGGGGTAATGGGTTTAAATTAGAAGGAGGTAGGTTTAGATTAGATATGAGAAAAAAATTTTTTACAGTGAGAGTTGTAGAGCACTGGAACAGGTTGCCCAGAGAGGTGGTGGATGCCCCATCCCTGGAATCGTTCAAGGCCAGGCTGGATGAGGCTCTGAGCAACCTGATCTAGTCAGGGATGTCCCTGCTTCTTGCAGGGGGGTTGGACTAGATGACCGTTGAAGGTCCCTTCCAACTCTAACTATTCTATGATTCTATGATTCTATGATCATGGAGATGTGGTGGGATGACTCCTATGACTGGAATGTTAGAATGGAGGGATATAGGGTCTTTAGGAAGGACAAGCAGGGGAGATGAGGAGGGTGTGCCGCTCTCTATGTCAACAACCAGCTGGAGTGGATGGAGCACCTCCTGGGGATAGATGAGGAGTTGACAGAGAGTTTATACGTCGGGATTAAAGAGAGGACAGTGACATTACAGTGAGGATCTGCTACAGGTCACCTGACCTGGAAGACTGAGCAAATGAGGCCCTCTGTAGATAGATAGGAGCAGCTTCAAAGTCACAAGCCCTGCTTCTCATCGGGGGGGACTTCAACCACCCTGATATTTGTTAGAAGGACAACACAGCAGGGCATAAGCAATCCAGGAGGTGCCTGGAATGTGTGGATGATAACTTCCTCCTGCAAGTGCTAGAGAAACCAACTAGGAGAGGTGCTATGCTGGACCTTGTTGTCACCAACAAGGAGGGGTTGGTAGGGAACGTGGAGCTCAAGGGCAGCCTTGGCTGCAGTGACCATGACATGGTGGAGTTCAAAATCCTCAGGGCAGTGAGGAGGGAGTGCAGCAACCTCTCTACCCTGGACTTCAGGAGAGCAGACTTTGGCCTCTTCAGGGATCTGCTAGGTAAAATGCCATGGGATACAGCCCTGGAGGGAAGAGGGGCTCATGAAAGCTGGCTGATATTCAAGGAGCACCTCCTCCAAGCTCAGGAGCGATGCAAGAGAAAGCCAGGCAAAAATGCCAGGAGGCTGGCATGGATGAACAAGGAGCTTCTGGACCAACTGAAAACAAAAAGGAAGCCTACAGAGGATGGAAACAAGGACAAGTAGTCTGGGAGGATTACAGACAAATTGTCGTAGCGGCCAGGGATCAGGTAAGGCAGGCTAAAGCCCTAACAGAATTAAATCTGGAAATCAAGGACAACAAGAAAAATTTCTTTAGGCGAGTTGGGGATAAAAGGAAGACTAGGGAAAATGTGGGCCCTCTCTGGGAGGAAACGGGAGACCTGGTTAACCAGAACATGGAAAAGGCTGAGATACTTAATGACATTTTTGCATCAGTCTTCACTGACAAGCATACCTTTTTAAGATATGCTGAAATCAACAGAGATTTCAGTGACTGAATAAATCATTCACCACACTGTGATGTTTCGATCTCACTTTACAGCATTTTTTCTTTGTTCGTAGGGTTTTAGTCAAATACTTCATAAAGTAAAACCTTTAAAAATGCATCATTTGCCACAAAAATCTTCAGAGATGGCTAGTCTCAACTAAAGTAAGTCTTACTTGTCTGATGATGTTACCAGAGACCTTATTAAAATTATTTTATTTTTCTTTAAATAGCAAGATAAATTTTTAATGGAAGCTATTCAAACTTGAACTAGACTATGGTTTGAGCTTATATTTTTAGAGTGCTATGTAGCTTGAGGATGCTGAATCTCATCATGTGATATATAATCTTATAGCCCAAGAGAGAGATTTGTTGGAAAATTTCTGCACATAATACATACAAATTTTTCTGAAAAAAATAATGTTATATATATTTATAAATCATGAATGTGGATTACTTTAATGATTCTTATGAGGAAGCACATTAAATAGATGTGAACTGCTGTGTTTGATCTTTTTAAAGATATTTTTATTTTCCCAGTATTTTTGTGTGTATTCTTCTTGAAATGATTTTATTTTCTGAGGTTTGTTTATGAAGATGTGCTTTAAGGAGGATGTAGGAATTTGCAAAGCTTATTATGGGATGTTTAGAGGAAGAGTGGAAGGCGAGTAAAGAAGGACATCTGAGTAGATCAGAGACAAATCAGAGCGGAAAATTGGAGAGGGGAGGGGATGCTGATCAGAGCATTTTTGTGCCTAAGCCCCAGATACACCCTCCATCTCTCTTCTACCTTCTTGTTAAACTGTAGTTCTGAGTATTTTCATGTGTGTTCTCTAGTGCATGAGTGCACATTTGTATGTACATGTGTATATATGTGAAACTGCTAGAGAAATTCCAGTGGTGAGTATGGGTGAGAGGTCAGGAGATCAGCAACAAGAGGAACTGGGATCTAGGGTCCACTCCTGGGTAGACCAGTTGTATAGGGACAGCTACCAGAGAGGTCCATGTGCATGAATTTCTATCCTGATTAACCAAACAAAAGGAACAGGGAAGTCTACATTATTAATTTCTATGGGAGTGTTGTTTGCGTTCACATAGGTTTTAGAGATCATCAAAGTCATTTGTAGTGGAAGAGAGATAAAAACTCTGCTGAGTACCCAGGCTAGCTTATGCCTGGTATAGCCACCTTATGCAGGTAGAACCATGAAAGGGAAGCCAGCTTCCCTAAAATCACCTCTATTTTCTATAAGAAAACTTGTGAAAAGTCTTACAAAATCTATACTTGAAATGTTCTTTACATCTAGTTACAACCAAAGGGTTGGCTTATGAAGGAAAATCTGCATGTCAGTAGGAACAGAGACATAACCGAATGTTATGTAACATAATTAAATATGAAATTTTACATGGCTTATATCTTAGCATAGATTTTTTCAATATGCTTGTAAAACTTTTATAATGTAAAAATGTTTCATATAAAAGTTGATTCATGCAAAAAGCTTCACAAAAACCCACAGACAAAACTGGGTGTCTACAACCCTGAATTAAGATCTGGAAATAAGGTGAACCCAGCAAAATGCTACTTGCTGCCAAGGTGCATGTCTTCTTGGTTCTCTTACAATGTTTCCTCTGTAGAATCAGGAATATATTACTGTTTGGGTTTTTTTTTTTTTGCTTGTAATAGTTTGACAGGGTACTATATAAACTGTAAAAGATCCTTTCATTTCATATTTTTCCCTTGGAATTTAGTGCCTGACTTATAAGCTTGCTATCTTTTCTACTTGCAGAAGAAAAGCCCTTTCAGACCAAGCTCTTGATTTACTTATCATTCCTGCCCTTTTCTGCTTTAACATATTCAGGCATTTCTTTAAACTAGCATAACAAAATATCATATTAATCACTGGATTTTTGTTGTGTGATGTAGCTGTGTAGTGGCTTGACTGTTGTGTGATGTAGCTGTGTAGTGGCCAGAAACCTAGCGCTCACCAGCCACTCACTCGCCCCATGAAAGAGGATGAGGGGGATAATCAGAAGAATAAAACTATGAAAAACTTGTGGGTCAAGATAAAGACAGTTTAATAAGTGAAGGAAAAAAAAAAGAGAAAGAAAACCAAGTGATGCAGAGGCAATCATTTACCACCTCCCACCAGCAGAATGATGCCCAGCCAGTTTTCAAGCAATGGATACTTTGGAAAGACTCCACCCTCAAGTCTTATTGCTGAACATGCTGCTAGATGGCATGGAATACCCCGTTGGTCAGTTTGGATCAGCTGTCCCATTGGTGACGCTTGCCTCATGCCCACCCCTAACCTAATCGCTGTAGGGTCAGAGTAAAAAAACAAGAAGGTTTTTATCCTGTGCAAGCACTGCTCAGCAATAGCCAAAACATTTGTTATCAATACTTCTTTAGTCATAAATGTAAAACACGCCACCATACAGGCTGCTATGAGAAGTGTGGTTTGCAGGTAGAGGGAAATGATTCTCCCCCTCTACTCCACTGTTGTTGTTGTCGGGTTGTTGTGATACCCGACCTGGAGTACTGCATCCAGCATAAGAAAGATATGGACCTGCTTGAGTGCATTCAAAAGAGGGCCACAAAGATGATCCCGTTTGGAGGATCTCTTTTGTTAGGACAGGCTGAGAGAGCTGGAGTTGTTTAGCCTGAGGAAAAGAAGGCTCCAGGGAGACCTTATAGTAGCCTTCCAGTACTTAAAGGGGGCCTATAGGAAAGGTGGAGAGGGACGGTTTATCAGGCAGTATAGTGATAGGACGAGCGGTAATGTCTTTAAACTGAAGGGAGTAGATTTAGATTAGGTATTAGGAAGAAGTTCTTTATTGTGAGAGTGGTGAGGCACTGGAACAGGTTGCCCGGAGAAGCTGCAGATGCCCCATCCCTGGAAATGTCCAAGGCCAGGATGAATGAAGCTTTCAGCAACCTGGTCTAGGGGAAGGTGTCTCTGCTTATGGCAGAGAGTTTAAAACAGGATGATCTTTAAGGTCCCTTCCAACTCAAACTATTCTATATGATTCTATGAGGAAAATTAACTCAATTCCAGCCAGACTTAGTACAAGATGCTAGATCAACAGATGAGTTTTATGCCCTATTCACCCTGTAGGACATAGGTTTATCAAATTGTTCTAAAAGCCTTTACCTTGAGCCTAGCCTTTATTCCTCAGGCTATCTGTACTTTAAACACTTTTTACCCCAGTGTTAGTATGATCTGTTTAGTCTTGTACCATAGCTTACTTCTTAAAAGTACACAATAGATGTAATGAGGAAAGTTGGCACAGAGTTTTTAAACACACTAATGTTTCTCCAATTAAGGAATAAACCTTTATAATTTACAGACCATTAAAAACATATTTCTCAATTCGGTATGCCTTTCTTCAGCTCCTGTTTTCCAAACAGTATCTTTGTAGAAGGATGAGTGGTTGTATTCAGAACAAAAGAGTTTTCTTTTGTTTCATCAGAGTCTTGGGCTCCCCCTTCTCTTCTTTCTCTCAAACAACTTGAGCTACAACTCAGCTACAGCTCTTTATAGAATCCCAGTGCTTCTGCCTGATAACTCTGGTCACATCATGAGACTACAGACCTCTGCCTGGTGATTTTATTGCCAAAGCCATCTCTTTTTCATACCTAATGCAACGTTAATGCTTTCCGCACCTCTCCCCCCTCCCCTTTTTTTTAATAGAAGCAAGTCTGTAGACTGGGATGTTGAATATGGAATTCTCTCTATTGAATAACCCTCAATGATTAGGGCTGTATTACTGCTGTGTTAGATTTGCAGTTCCAACTGAGATTGAAAAGACATGTGAGAAGCTAAAGTTTTTTATATATACCTACAGACACTCTCACCAAAATAACATAGTGAACTGTCACATACAAATCAGCCTTTCTTTCATGGAATTTGAGTTTTCTTTCCTCAATTAAAAGACAAAGATTTACAGTGCTTGATCCTCACTTACACAGCTTCCTATACATCATACTGACAACATACGTGATGGTTAAACCTTTCTAAAACTCAGGCTAAATAGTCAAACAAAATGCAAGTACTTAAATACTAATCAGACTTGACATGTTTTAATTTTTTGTTCACTCCATGGCAGGATAGGGGAGAGAATTGGAAGAGTAAAAGTGAGAAAACTCATGGGCTGAAATAAAAACAGTTTAATAGGTAAAGCAAAAGCCATGCACGCAAGCAAAGCAAAACAAGGAATCCATTCACTACTTCCCATCAGCAGACAGATATTCAGCCATGTCCAGGAAAGCAGGGCTCCATCTCACTTAACGGTTACTTGGGAAGACAAACACCATCACTCCGAATGTCCCCTTCTTCCTTCTTTTCCCCCCAGTTTTATAGGCTGAGCATGATGTCATATGGTATGGAATATCCCTTTGTTCAGCTGGGTCAGCTGTCCCATCTATGCCCCCTCCCAACTTCTTCTGCACCCCCAGCCTACTTGCTGGTGGTGTGGTGTGAGAGGTGAAAAGGCCTTAACTCTGTGTAAGGACTGCTCAGCAGTAACTAAAGCATCCCTGTGTTATCAACACTATTTCCAGCACAGATCCAAAATATAGCTCCATACTATACCTCCGTTATAAAGAAAATTAACTCTATCCCAGCCAAAACCAGCACAGTTTTGCAAACTCTAAAAGAACCCTCTCTTTTCTTTCCCAAGAAATTATATTATTTGGCTCTGTTTCTATTCATGTTATTTAACTTTGAGGTGAGTTTTATGTCTTTTTCCAGGTGTAGTCCTCTACAAATAACATGCCTAGCAAGTAAAGCTAGAAAGATTTTGCATGAAAACATTAAAGATGTAACAGTGTTTTGACTTAGCGGAATGGAGAATCATATAGGTCCAAGTGGCTTTCAACTTCTTAGAGCTATAGCTTAGTTCTATATTTTTAATAGTGGCAGCATGTTCATTTCATTGAATGATGATATCCTTCTGAAAAAGTGATAAGAAAAGTCATGGAACATTTGAGTAAGCACTGCTGATTTGTGGTTGCAGCTCTCGATGCCTGCAGTGTAACTGCCAAGCAGAATTACTGTATCTGTTGTTTATTGCACTCCAAATGATTGACCTATGTGAATCCTCCTTACCTTGAGCCCAACAAACTGCTGACTTAGTTCTAACTTCTAGTAAGTAAAACAGTGACTTTGGAGCCAGTTCAACACTCTTAGTCAAACCTGCATCAAATACATTCCCTACTTCCATTAGGACTGTCACTTGAAAGTAACTGACTGGAACATAAAATAATTGTCTTTTCTTGCTTTCTTTGCAGATTGTCCAATCACTTTTTTTTTTTCTCTGAATAGAACGATGACAGGAGTAAATTTGCACATACTGACTCCAAAGCTATTTAAAAGCATTGAACAAAATACATTTTTTTTGTCTGAGGAAAATTAATAAATAACATTTAAGATTTCACTGTTCATTTAAAATGGCCTTTGAAATGACTGATGAGTAATTAGAGCATATTATAGGTTTTTTCAACTGCAAAGGCATCAATGTTTTCACTCCATATAACTCATAAAAAATTCTAATAGGGAAGAAAGAGCTGGAGAGAAGAAAAAAAAGACAAAGAAGAAAAAAAGAAATGAAAGAAATAAAGCTTTTAAAAAGATCTGAATTTCCTTGTATGACTGGGATCTATCCTAGGACTTTCAGAAGATGTACTAAACTTTGCTGGACTTGTCATTTTCATATAGTATATAATGAGCGTATATGGAATATTACATAATGAATTTAGAATATAAGACATTACAGAAGGAAAAGCTATAGCTACCCAGGGACAGTAATCAAATTGTAAGCAATGTAAAAAGATCTGAAAGCTTCAATTTTTTATTGAAAAGCTGTTCTAATTTACCCTGAATTATCAGTAAAAAAGAGAAGTTAAAAATAATTTTCCTAAGAACTAGCACACTTAAAAGATTTGTGGGGCCATTGATAGGTGTAAACCAGATGGACATATATGGCTGGTGACTTTGTTTTAGAATGGTGAAGCAGGACGTTGACGAGGTCATCTCCCATGGTCCCATTCTCTCAGAAAAATGTTGTGATTCTGTGACTGATGGGATCTCAGTAAAGAGACAGGGAGGCATGAGTCTGATATTTTAAAGGATTTTTTTTGAGAAACATGAAAAAGAAATTGGAAGGAAACACTTAGAAACTAAAACACCAAAAGTGAAATAAGAAACATAGCAAGAGACAATCGTAATATTTTAGTGTTCATACCATTTTAGTGTTATTTTTTGTGGTGTATTGCTATTAAGGACCAAGTAATTATGATCTCAGAAAGTTCTCTTAACATTGAAGTGGCTATCTATATATTCTGCCAAATTCTTAACAAAAAGCAGATATTACTTAGATCTTCATATATTTATCTAAGATATCAAATGATATTGTCCTGGAAAGGTAAGATTCTCCTCCCTTACTGAAGGAGACTCATATAGTCACAACTATCAAATCACACATGAAAGGACAGGCACAAATAAAATAGATTGCAAATCCCCCTAAAATCTCTTCATTTGGGACAACTGCATTCAGCTCTGGAAATTGGTCCTGAGGGAAGCCTGGATAAAAGTGGACTATTTGTCTTCCACTTCTCAGTCTTTCAGTATGTACTGCACTTTTATCTTATCTGCATTTCTTTGATTTCCTTGATGTTTGCATTTGTTTATTTATTTGTTTGTTTGTCATGGCTTAGCATTTGCAATCTGGATATATGTACGAAGAATTCATGTCCTAGAAAGATTTTGAGGTAAAATTTTTGGAAGTCAAACTTCATGGTAGTAATTTAATCTTTTCCCAGTTGCATGTTATTCTCTACATTCTCTTGGAATGTATTGTGTCAGAAGAAAGGATAGAAAGGTTAATAAAAACTTATATTAAGTTACACTATGTGGGAACAAAACAAAATAAAAACTTGAAAGATGAGGGGTAGGGGGAAAGAGAAAACTAATAAAGATTAATGCTTCTGATAAGTAAATCCATGGCAGTTTAGGAACTTTTCTGTTGCTATTGATTTTACATAGAAGGCTTTCAAATGTTATAGTGATGGAGCAGAAGAAAACCTGAGTGGTATCAAGAAAAAGGTGAGAAGGATAACTGGAAAAGAATGAACTTGGCTGAGACACATGGCAAAAGCTAACAAAAGCTAATTAAAAGAACAGCAGACTTTAAAAATAGAAAGAATTTGGGGGAATTTGAAAGAGTAGAAGTGAGCAAGAAAAGTGTGCAAGGAAAGATCCCCAGAAAAGAACACAAGCAGTAGATAAGGAAGATTATTCCATTAATCAGCATAGCATTCTTCTTCCTTTGAGTAAAAAGTGTAAGATAAGTATATAAGTAATATAGCTTAACATAATAAAAGGACAATATAAATGCATATGCTGATAAGACTATCAGAGATATTTCTTTCTTAGACTAGAGGGTGTTTTTGTAATTATTTTTTGTAAGGAAGAGGGAAATATATTAAAAAGAAAAGTTAAATATGACATTATGTTATTTACTTAACTGAATTACAATTTGACCAGTACACAAAAAGATCAAATAACTTGATGTACTTGTGTAATAAAAAGAAGTATGGTACTTTGTAATTTACTGTAGCTTAAAATATTCATGATGCAAGTTTAAGTATATACCAAGTTCACCTGTAAAAATGTCTAAAATAGCTCAAGTGAAGGTAGTTAAGTTAAAAAATAATTATTTTTAAAATTAATAGCTGTATGCCAATAAACTGAAGCAGTACTCAACAATTTACTACATTGACATTAGATAAGCTGAGGTAAAACTTGAGGTGCCCTACAGGAATCTGCACTTTCAAACTGGTTTTAAGAACTATATCTGAAAACCTTGCAGATCCAACTTGTTCCTGTCAGATGTTTATAAAAGTTTGACACTTCAATACTTTTGAGGCAATACTTTTATTTTTAACAGAAACAGAACTATGTTGTGGTTTCTCTCCGTTAACTATACCATAAAACAAGAAAAGAATCATTATTTGAATTGTAAATCCACAAGAGTTAAATGCACCCTCTATTTAGTAAAACATGGCCAAAAATTTGCAGAAGAGCAGCTCTAGTGCAGGATCCTGCTTCTATAGTAGGTAGCAGAAGGCAGCAACTCTTCTTTTGCTACTTTTTGTTGCCTCAGTGAGATAGTGACTGTCAGTCCCAACCTCTTTCCTAACAGATAAGAGAACATAATTAGTCCAAGATAGTTTGTCTGTTTTTAAAATATTCTCTCCATCATTACTGTGAATGACAAGTTAGATGACAGACTCCAGTGCAGTATTACAACTACCTTTATCATCTTCTCCTAGGATGCTACAAAGTGGTCCCAAAACCTCATGAACAGCTACATGGAGAAAGACTTTCACTGTCTGACAAAGAAAACATATAGTCATTGACTTTTTTCCCCTACTGCATAGATGCTGGGTTGTCAAATACAAGGATGACATTTTTGTATTTTCCTTTTTAGCTCCATCATTTTTTTTTCTGATTTTACTCCCAGTTACGAATGTCTTGATTTGCCTCCTTTTTTGTTAACAGGCCAAAAGGTAGGTGCGGAATATTTTCTCAGATTTTATTTTCTCCCTCAGCCCTCTATACATGTTATATCTTACTCTGTTCTTGTCCCTTGCAATGCAGCCACAAGTGGTATTTCATTTCTTTTACCCTTCTTGAATATTTGTTTCCTTTTCTCACTTGTATGAGTCTTTATTCACTAGATATTTTTACATAATACTTTCCTCTCTCTATTAACTGCTTCTACTGGCCTACTGAGGCCACACCTTGAATACTATGTTCAGTTTTGGGGCCCTCAGTACAAGAAGGACATTGAGTTGCTGGAGCACATCCAGAGAAGGGCAATAAAGCTGGTAAAGGATTTGGAGAACAAGTCTTATGAGGAGCGGTGGAGGGAACTGGGATTGTTTAGTCTAGAGAAGAGGAGGCTGAGGGGAGATCTCATTGCTCTCTACAACTACCTGAAAGGAGGTTGTAGGGAGGTGAGCGTTGGTCTCTTCTCCCAAGTAATTAGTGATAGAACGAGAGGAAACAGCCTAATCAGGGGAGGTTTAGGTTGGATATGAGGAAACACTTCTTGACTGAAAGAGTGGTCAAGCACTGGAATAGGCTGCCCAAGGAAGTGGTAGAGTCACCATCACTGGAGGTGTTCAAAGAATGTGTAGATGTGGCACTTCAGGACATGGTTTAGTAGGCATGGAGGTGTTAGGTTGATGGTTGGGCTTGATGATCTTGGAGGTCTCTTCCAACCTTAAAGATTCTATGATTCTATGATACTTGAATGAGCAAGAAAATAAACAACAACAACAACAAAAAGTAATGTAGTTTTGCTATCACCTTGAAATTCCTGGAACATTAACTCTTTTTCCAAGACTAACAAGGTCATGAAGAATGTACCAAGTCACCAATAGCCTCTCCCAGTCTGTGGAGATCACTTGGTGAACATTAGTACAGAGGATGTTTAGAGTGGCTGTACTTCCATAGTAGCCTTATTACTCTGACAGCTCTGCTATTCAGGAGTGGCTGATCATGGATAAGATCATAGAATCATAGAATCATAGAATGGTTAGAGTTGGAAGGGACCTTCAAAGGTCATCTAGTCCAACACCCCTGCAAGAAGCAGGGACATCCCTAACTAGATCAGGTTGCTCAGAGCCTCATCCAGCCTGGCCTTGATCAAATGACTGAAAGAAAATCTGTTGACCATGACATGACTTCCTGGTGGGTGTTTGTTGAGACTTCCACATTGATGTTGCTCTTTTGAGCATCTATTCTGACACTAATGATCTATCTTGGTTACTGGTTAAAACAAGGTTATAGACTTCCACGAGATGTAACAAATTTACTTTATCTATAATAATATGTATTGTTTATTAAGTCAAAATACAGGAAATGTATTGTGAAAATTTAGTAAAATGTGGAATTTGCCACTGAAACAGACACATGGTCAAGCTGTATTATATAAGATTTGAAGGAAACCAAAAGACCACATAATTTATTTCTTCAAGGATTTAGTATTTTCTTATTGATTTCTTTCTTCTAATTCCAGGACTACTTTCATTTTCCTGATAGCAGTCTTCTGTCTGTGACTTTGCTTCCTCTTGATACCTCTGTTAATTTGCCTGAAAACTATCAGATTTGCTCACTTTTAGGTTACACTGTATACACATTCATGTCAACACTTGCTTTCCCATAGCTTACTGTTCTGAGATCTTCCATCATGTATTTTGCTTTCTTTGAGTCCTAACTCTCACAGCTCCAAAATATGGGACTTCCTATAGAATTTGATATTAAAATCAGAACATGCTTTCTGGTGTAATCACTGTTTCAGCATTTGATCTTTCTTTGTTTCAGTCTTTGCAGAGAACTCAATTTCTTCCTCAATCCTCTCCTCAGTCAGGTTTCTACTGTGCCAAGCATTTTCCCTGTGAAACAATGTTTAGGAGAATAGGTTGAGTTTCTTCCAAAATACTAATAAATGTTATGCTCATAAACAATTTTTCATATCAATAAACAAATGTTTGTGGAATTAAACATTTCTTTCATGGATGCTGGACAGTAAATTTCTCTGCAATCTCTGTCAGAAAAAAAACCAACATAATTTGTCTCTGCATAAATGTGATTTTATATTCCAATGCTCTGCTCTTCAAAAGAATTATAGTCAGAGAAAGAGAGCCAAGCACAAGGAAAAAAACCCCACTGTCATAAGAATCTATACAGAATGATATCAAAGTAAGTGTGCCACAGTCACCTACAGAAGTTGCTTCTAGTCCATCTTGAATTTTACGTTTAAGAAACTAAAATTCCTTGTCTGAATTTGCCTCACACTTTTAAAATTAATAAAAACCTGTTCAACAAAAAGACAAAACACACTTCTAACTTTCCCTTAGCTCCCTAACCTTTCATTTTCTCTGATAGTCAAATTTTCCTCAGAAACACTTTCACTTCTAGTAATGTCACATAACTTTACTAGCGTGCATAGTTAAAAGAAGAACCATATGATACAATTCTGAAATACTACTCTATATTCTCTCTTTTTTTTTACAAATAATTGTTCTCTTTATACATATTCATAAATAAATCAATTATCTTTCATGATCATATAACACTAATTTGTGATGGTTTGGTCTGCTAAAACAAGAAAAAAAAAGGTGTTAGCTTAGAGTTCATAAAGTGCAACTGGAAATTTAGCATTTAATTTCCATCTTATAGATACAAAAACCACATACACTCAGAGAAATATCCCATCTCACTCTGCTTAATAAGGTAGCTTTGCAAAGAAAAATCTGGCCAGCACTATTTTTTCACATATTCATTCTTGCTTTAAGTGTTTATTACTTACTTTAAGTGTTATATTTCCTGATGGCGACACGATTTTGAACACAAGAAACAAAGAAAACCAATATTTTACTACTTTTGAATTCTACTGGCAAAATCAAAGTATAGAGTAAACACTACTGAGGAGTAGATTCTTTTATAAGAGCAAAATATTATCATAATGCTTTGTTGAATTATTTTTTTAATTTGCCTCTTACTTAAAAAGTTAAACCAGAAGAGGGTATGTCAGTTCAAACATATCATAAAGGAAGGTGTTTATACTGGCAGTTTAAAAGCTGATCACTGTAGATGGATTGCTTCTGCAGTTATGACAGTAAGACAAATAATAAAATAAGACGAAAATTTTTAAAAGTAGATAAATCATTTTACTAACCCACAATAATTAATTCCTAATTCCTTAACAATGAAGAGTAAAACTCTGTTGCTGTAAACAAACAAGCCATGAGACTTCATCATTAACATGAAGATAAAACAAAAAATTCAAGTTTTGATGAAAATTGGGGAATTTCCTTTATAATGTGTGCTTGAATTAGAAATGTGCCAGAGATAAGGAAAGTGAGCAGTTAGATTCTCCCTTGAAGCATTAAAATATACCTCCTACTCATTACAATGGGAATTAAAGCACTTTTTATAGAATCAAAGTGTCATGGGAAGTTTCCAGCCTCCATATGTGAAATTCTTAAGACATTCTCAAAAGACAGAATAATACAGTAAAAGACTTGGAAAATAAAAGAAATACATGCAATTTTTCTTATACACTGTCTAGGGTATACGATCAATATGTATTATGATATGTGATGCAATATATGTGATCAAAATCCACATTTCCAGAAACAAAGATTTTACATTATTGTGATAATTACCAAACACACTGGATTTTTGAACTTCTCTACTTTTTCCATTATGTTATCACAGTGTTTTTTTTATTACATTGGAATCCTTGGATGAAAGCAAGCTGTGTTTGTTATATGCTCCAACCCGTCATTGGACGGAAGTGGGTATCTTAACTCTTAATGGCTCCTGGTTGCCCAATACCATTTATTCTCCACCCACCAGCTTCACAAATGCTTTCAAGGCCAAATAGGTAGTATCTTAGTATAAATTGTGCAACTGCAAGATTGCAAAAGCTGTACTTCAGGAAATGATAAGAAATTGTAAGCAAATCAATGTATAATCCACAGGCCATAATTCCTCTAAATTTAATTTGTCTTCTTCCAGTATAAGATCAGGAACAAAGCAATAACAGCAGCTTAATGGTTCCTTTTGTACATACACTTGCTGAAACATAGGTGCTTGCTGCTGTTTCACAGACTCTGGAACATGAAGGCTTTCTGCATGGTCCTGAAAGATGGGATATGGGACATGCGACATGGAAGAGAAGCCCATCCCGCTGTGGCAGGCAGAAGCCAGGTGGGATTCTTGAGGGAATCTCAGATGAAAGTAGTCACCTATTTTTACACCATTTAGTTCTCCGATCTGTTACCTCAAATCAGAATTTGGTCCTTTAACCTCAGCACAGTAGCTTAGATTCTTAAAAACATATTAACATGGATCTGCCTTACAATGCAAAAAGACAAGGTTGTAGGTCCTATACTTTACCTACATGAGTTGCCCTTAGATGTCAACAAGAGTTGAATATGAAGGCCTTAAAGCAAGAGGATTGTTACCAAGTGTGCCTTTATTCATTTTGCTGTCTGCTTAAGTAAAACCACAGCAAAACATAAAACTAAATTAAAAATGGTTACTTCCTGACAGCATGATTCTGTCAGTATTAGGGCTCAGAATTATTAGTATTAGTATTATCAGTATTAGCTCAGAAGAATCTGATATGGAAGAGGTATGAAAGATCTTCCTTAGTCTTCAGAAATATTCTCCAAAATGATACTTTTTGAAAGTCACTTTTCTGCTTTCCAAGAGTGTGCTTCAGCAATGCTACCCCTCAAGCTAATTTACAGCAGCAATGTTTTCAACTAGAATTGTAGAGAACTGAATCTAAACTATTATTTTGGTTCGATTCTTTATTCAAATGACACAGTCACTGTCTTGTGTCATATAATATTACACGAAATGTACTGTAGTATTTTAAACAACTTTGCTACATGTTAATACCTTATTTCTATTTCACATCTTTTGTTTAATTTCTCTTTCTCTGAAGTAATAACATTGGCACAATAGAGTGTGTAATAGCTCTGTCTATCATGAAACCTGTTAGTGCACAGATTGTAAACTAGAAGACAGTAATGGATCCTTTGAAGCTTTACAGTGTCAGAAAGATTGCTGCACGTGCACATTAAATTCATGTCCTGAAAGGCCTTGTGATTTTATGTTGAATAATATCTCCATTCATATGCAGTAGCTGCTTTTCTTAACAAGATGGCTTTTGTACTTTTCATGCTCAAGACTTGTATTTAAAGTTACAGGAATACAGAAGATAATTTGAAACTGGTAATTTCTAATTTTGTTCCTGTTTAAACAGCTTACAAACTAGCAATTACATTGGCTTTAAATTCCTGAAAGAAGCATACTCATTCTACATTTTAAAAAATATTCAAGCTATGCCCTAATTAAAACAAATTTTAATGCAACAGTAACAAAAATATCTGAGCTACACAGTTTACAGTGGTTTTTCAGATGCACCCTACCTCATTCTTGCTGTAGCATGGATGTTTAATGTTTAAAAAAAGATAGGTACAAAAAAATCCCCTGTACTCCTGATTGCAATACATCTAACCATCTGGTGGAATACATCAAACATTTAAGTATGCATAGTAATATGACACAATGTGACAGAAAAAAAAAAAAAAAAAAGGATAAGAATTCCATTCCTTTGAAAATGCCTTTCTATATCATATAATTCAACTGTCATTGAAGTAAATTATAAAGCTAATATTAAATTTGATGGAATATAGATTTCTCATACAGCATATTTTATTGATGTCACTTTAGAAATGTGAAAATGAAATTTCAGGAGAAAATATTTCTGTTATTTATATGTTTGCAACTGTGGAAACAACTGTAAATACAGAGGACATCTTATTAAAATACAGCTCTATGTAGCTAGCCAGTACTTTTTTCTAAAATGGAAAGATACATACTTGCCCATCACACTAACATTCTTGTTGTGTTCCCAGCATACCTCTCTTCTTTCACAAACACATCAACACTTCTGAAAAGTACCTCCGGCATCACTCTACCTACTAGTGACACGATTGGTCTTAAACATGAGTACTAATACATTAGCATCACTTCCTGTGATGTACTCTGCCATTAAGAAGTTAGAGCGGTATTCACAAAAGTTGATTTTCATTCAGGACAACCAAACTTCCTAAACTTATTTTATAATATATATATAGAAAATTACAAATAGCTATTATATTTATATTCACGTAGCTGGGAGTGTTAACAGATTATTATTTTTTTAGAATCAGAAGAAATCACCCTCAGTCTTATAACAGTCATTAATTATTTTAATGCCCTGAAAACTACTACTTTATGCTGTTACTCCAAAAATCTGTTCCTGAATCAACTGGGGTTTAATCTTTCCTTTCACCTCTAAATTTCTGTAAAAAGACATCTTATGATATTAATTTTGAAACCAGAGAGGAATTTCATGCCACTAGAAGAATTCTACTTACCTGAATCTCCCAGTTGCTGGCTATGCTACTTTAAGTCATTAATATATCAACAGAAGAAATAGAACATTATATTACGGATAAAAATCAGGTAGGTGAAACAACTGTAAATCCTGGTATTGGAAGAGAATGCATCTCTGATCTTTACAGATGGTAAGATGTAGCTACATGTAGCTACATGGCCTTAACCCCACTGAGTGATGCAAGAATGCACAAACCTGATAACCCTATTGAGTACATACATATTTGACAATACGTACTAGGGACAAATGTAAGAATAATATCTTGACAGTGGTAAAGCTGATGCTGATTAGATCATGGAAACTGAAAAGACCACAGCCTAAAGCTACATGAGCTTCTTGCTTAAGTAGAAGGCATAATAAATGTTCTACGACCTCACCCAAAAATGTTATTGCATCTTCAGGAAACAGTAGTAGAGCTTTTGGGAAGTATCAGGACAAACTAAAACACAGCTTCAGATTCACAATAAACTCTCATTGCCCTCATGTATAGTGACAGTCCTAGTACATCAAAGCTGCATGTATGCCTTAGAATTTTTCTACACTACACTATTTACACCTGAAATTTTTCATAAAGTACAGGTAAAGAATGATGAATTGAAAAAAAAAAGGAGTTCAAATAGAACTTTTAATGCCTACTGTTCTGTCTCAGCTTCCTATTCCTTGAAGCTAACATGAACAAAATAAGACTTTTTAAGTAAATCTGCAGAAAAATCCCACAACCTCTGCAACTGAAATATAGGTGATAAAAAAAAAACACTTAGAAAACATAACTAGAACCTAGATTGTACCTTAATGTGTTGAAAGATAATGAGATGTGAATATAAACAAACAAAAAAAAATCAGTACTCCATTTTTTACTTGCCCTAAATAAGTGTTAATACTTTAAAAAAAAAAAAACCACAAAAAAAACCAAACCTCCAAAATTCCTATCTCAGGATAAAATGTTCTAGTTGACATCTGCTTGGAGAAGATCTGAATATGGAATAACACTTATTAAACTTTTCATTTGCTAGTTTGGGTTTAGGCATACATTCCCTTCATTAGAATTGATCATGTAAAAAATTAAATTAAAAAAAAAGAGAGAGAGAGACATCTAAGTCGTAGCATTTTAATAAACAAAATTAGTTACTTACAATATCTGATTCTTTCTTTTTTTTCTTTTTCTTTTTTTTTTCTTTTTCTTTTTTTTTTTAAGAGATAACCGAAGCATTGCAGCATTACTGTGACTTCCTGAGAAGTTTGAAAATGCTCTTAGGATTGCTTGAAAAGGCTTATTGCATATACATAGTCCTTATATTGTGTCAGAAGATTATAGGATATGGAGCACTATTAGTTCATAATTACTACGAGGTTGATCAATGATATATAATTATAAATGTTTAAAATAGGCTTTGATAAGGTGGATCATAAAAAAATCCATAGTCATCATTATAGTTTCTTCTCTTTCAATTGTTCTTTTTAAGAATTCCTGCATTATGAATCCACTTATTATACATAATAATATATTAAAGACTTAATTATGCACTAAAGTAATAATTAATAATATCCTTCTATGTTAGTAAGCATAAAGTAATATTCTGTGAACTTGGTTAAACACTGACAACCCATTCAAAGCCAGTACTCACAAGTCTTTCATTTCCTAATCCAGAAGATGTCTTCTCAAGATTCTGAAGGGAAAAGCGTAAGCGTTTTCTTTTTCTGCTTTTGCACATTTTATAATAGATTGGCACTGATTTCACTGTGTAAGTGATCTGCTCACACAAACTTGTGTAGTCATTCAGAAAGTGCAAGTTACTCCAGCAAAAAGTAAAGTGGAAGCTTGAAGTCATGATATTTGACAAAAGTGAAAGTCAGATTCTACACTTGTAATGTTTGCACTTCTAAAATAAATGATTTGAAATGTCAATCTATCAAAATAGACTCAAAATTTTATCAGTGCTTGGTCATCTTTATATGATCTAGACGGAGAAGTAAGGTATGTTATAGCTTCAATAAGCATAACACTTTCAGCCCAGCAATAATAATATTGACAATAAAATGTTCACAAACTATCCATAAAGAAAAACATACTTCACTCCAAACTTTGAAAATAACCTTTGAACGCAAATCTGCCACTGAATATTTTGTCAGCATAAAAAGTAATTATGTAGGAGATAATTAAATATGAATAAATAAAATGAAAGCAGATTTTATAATTTTGAAATTGTTAAAGTTAACTTTTAGGAAAGTTCTCTCTTATTTGTGGAAAGAGCTATAAGACTTAAGTTATAAGTGAATTACTAGTATGAAAACTGAATTTGTTCTTTAGTTGCAATTGGGCTCTAGCCTGTATACAGATCAAGTGCTTTTACATAATTAATTCACTGGACTGCCCAGGAATTTCCAGCCAGTAATTTGCATAGATGAGCTAATGGACTGCCTTGAGACAACGGGCTAGAATTAAACTACATGACTGACTGGACCTTCACAATTAAGTATTTGACTGATTATTACAGGTGGGAATCTGGAATGGCTCTAGAAATTTCCTCCAAGGTAACTCTTGATATGTCTAGTCCAGTTGATATTTCTTAATGTGTTGATTGACATCTTGAGCATCTTGTCCCAAAGTGTCCTTGCTGCAGAGGTGATCAATTTTTGCAAAGATAAGACATTTGTAAATGGCCAATTGAAGCTGTTCCTGCAGCAAAGGTCACATAGGAGTCTTTTGCATATAGTAAAGATATTTAAGAGATATTTCACCTGTAGTTAAGTTGCACCAATACCAATGAATTATGTATGTGTGGTGGTGGGCATCTAGGACCATGGCTAGCTAGATTACAAAAACTAAACAAAAACAGTGATTCAAGCAAAACAGTGACTCAAATAATCTCTATCGATTCAGCTGAAATGCCACTGGAAGGACTCTTGCAAGAGAGATTCCCATCACCACCAAATGGCTACTGACTGTCCTTTAAGCGAGAATTAATTCTCTATGTGAGTGTTGATCTATAGCAAGACCCCAATATTTCCCCCTGTTTTTAACAAACTCTTTCTCCAAGTGGTTTCAGAGAAACTGATGATCCCAGAAGTGATAATTCCCACATTTAAGCATGGAATATGGCAAGTTGCCTAATATACTTTAATACTTGACCCACACAATACAGTGGTGTTTGATTGTGTTCTTCTTTGAAGAAACTGTATGTGTTCTCAAAGAACTTTTGGTTCTTTTCCAGGGGTTGCAAGGGACCTGCAGAGGTCATACAACCTTCTCTGATCATGACTGTTGTTTTCTTACATTCTGAATAGTAAAGTGTAAAGGAGGAAAATTTGATACCACGTTTGCCATGTTGCCTCACATCCTTCTCTTTTGTATGGCTCTGCTGAACAGTGAAGATAAGGAAGGTAGAGAGCTCATATGTACTTCTGACTGCCAGTGAGATAGATTTATTATGGAAAGCTCCTGAGAGACCAATTAATATCATCAGGGTTGTCAAAATATGTGTACCATGAAGAAAACAGGCAGCCCATCAACACACTTTGAAAGTAAGGTCATTGAACAGAAGAACACTAGGGGACAAATTTAGTCAGAATGAAGTAAAAACTGAGCATTAACTAAAAGAATTGTAAAACACTCAAAATGGCAAAATACTTCGTAGTCCAGAACTGCATTTTCTAGGAAGATGCATTATTTTTGTTAAAGAAGTATAAGAGATAAATACTGGAAATAAAAGACAAGATTAAATACTATTGCAGCAAAACCTGATGCTTCCTATCTGTGAGAATGGTCATGGTTCAGAAATGAAAATGTTAATTTTAAATTAGAAGATTCAAGTAAGGCTTCACTATTTTATATTACAAAAGGAGATATTGTCAAATGTAGAGATCTCCAACATTTAACTGGGATCCCTGGGGTTCACTGTTGTTCAGGCAATGCTGCTCAACTATTAAGTGTATCCATCAGTGTCCTAGGAGTATAAACTATCTAAGTGAGATCCGAGGTTGAAGGACAATAGAAAATTACTAGACTCAATCAATACTATGGAGAAATTCTTGCAGGAAGAATTACATAATCCAGAAGACTGGAATGACAGAAGTACTAATACAAAATGTAAACCATATGTGGCTTACAATTTTGCCTTTGTCACTGCCTAAGTTATTGCTGAAGCAAAGGCATTGAAGCAGTATATACACTACATTTAAGAGCTTGGAATAGTAGATGGTAAAGCCAGCTATGTCTTCTGAGTAAAGTTCACAAACTTGTGATAACATCTGTAGTGTATCTATGACTTGGGGAGCATGCTGATTGAAGACAGATGAACTTAAACTGCATACAGGCTCCCTCTGACCATGCTCCAAGGTAAGATGTTTTTGACAGGGACTCCAAGATCAAGTGATCTAACCGAAAATGGCACAAGTGTATCTGATTGCATATTACAAAGGTGACTATAAGCTTATATTTCGATGTGTACTTTCCAGCCACATCTGTGAAAAAAACGATAGCAAAAAAAAGCAAAATAAGTGCACACACACAGAGTATCTCTGGTGGTAAATACAAATCCAACAATAAAGCTGACCAAGGTAGCTGGCAATTTAGCATGAAACAACCTTTGCAAACTTTTTGTATGGTTAAAGTGTCTGACACAAGTTTTACTTAAGCTTCTACTTAAGCTTCTATAGGTATGTAGGGGACAAAAGAAAGTCCAAGGAGAATGTAGGCCCCCTCTGGAAGGAAACCGGTGTCCTGGTTACCCAGGACATAGAAGAGGCTGAGGTACTCAATTACTTTTTTGCCTCCAAGCTGTGGAAGGCACAAGTGGGGACTGCGAGGATGAAGAACCGCCCACTGTACCTGAAGAGCAGGTTCGGGAACATCTGAGGAACTTAAAGGTGCACAAGTCTGTGGGAGCTGATGAGATCCATCCGTGGGTCCTGAGGGAACCGGTGGATGAAGTTGCCAAGCCACTGGCCATCATATTTGAGAAATCGTGGTGGTCTGGTGAGGTCCTCGATGACTGGAAGAGAGGGAACGTAACCCCTACTTTTAAAAAGGGGAACAAGGAGGACCCGGGTAACTACAGGCCGGTCAGCCTCACCTCTGTGCCTGGCAAGGTCATGGAGCAGATTCTCCTGGAAACCATGCTAAGGCACATGGAGAGCAAGGAGGTGGTTGGTGACAGCCAACATGGCTTCACCAAGGGCAGATTGTGCCTGACCAATTTGGTGGCCTTTTATGACGGGGTGACAGCATCGGTGGACAAGGGACGAGCAACGGATATCATCTACCTGGACTGGTGCAAAGCTTTTGACACTGTCCCGCATGACATCCTTCTCTTTTAACTGGAGAGACATGGGTTTGATGGACGGACCACTCGGTGGATAAGGAGTTGGCTGAATGGCCGCACTCAGAGAGTGGTGGTCAATGGCCCAATGTCCATGTGGAGACCGGTCACGAATGGCGTCCCTCAGGGGTCCATGTTGGGCCCGGCCCTGTTCAACATCTTTGTCAGCGACATGGACAGTGGGATAGAGTGCACCCTCAGCAAGTTCGCCGACAACACGAAGCTGCGTGGTGCCGTTGACATGCTGGAAGGGAGGGACGCCATCCAGAGGGACCTTGATATGCTGGAGAGGTGGGCCCATGCCAACTTCATGAAGTTCAACCAGGCCAAGTGCAAGGTCCTGCACCTGGGTCATGGCAATCCCTGGCACAAATACAGGCTGGGCGGGGAATGGATTGAGAGCAGCCCTGAGGGGAAGGTCTTGGGAGTGCTAGTGGACGAGAAGCTCAACATGAGCCAGCAATGCACCCTTGTGGCCCAGAAGGCCAACTGCATCCTGGACTGCATCAAGAGGAGCGTGGCCAGCAGGTCGAGGGTGGTGATTCTCCCCCTCTAGTCTGCCCTGCTGAGACCCCACCTGGAGTACTCTGTCCAGCTTTGGAGCCCCCAACATAAGAAGGACATGGACCAGTTGGAGAAGGTCCAGAGGAGGGCCATGAAGATGATCAGAGGGCTGGAGCACCTTTCGTATCAGCACAGGCTGAGAGAGTTGGGGCTGTTCAGCCTGGAGAAGTGGAGGCTCCAGGGAGACTTCATAGCGGTCTTCCAGTACCTCAAGGGGGCCTACAAGAAAGATGGGGAGAGGCTGTTCAGGAGGGCCTGTTGTGATAGGACAAGGGGCAATGGTTTTAAAATAGAGTGGGGTAGATTTAGATTGGAAATTAGGAAAAAATTTTTTACAATGCGAGTCGTAGAACACTGGAACAGGTTGCCCAGAGAGCTGGTGGAAGCCCCATCCCTGGAAACGTTGAAGGCCAGGTTGGATGAGGCTCTGAGCAACCTGATCTAGTCAGGGATGTCCCTGCTCCTTGCAGGGGAGTTGGACTAGATAACCTTTGAAGGTCCCTTCCAACTCTAACCATTCTATGATTCTATGATTCTGCTTACTGTGGTGTAGCTGTCATTCTTCTGTCTCTTAATTTGTAATAGAAATTTTTACCACATTGGAATGTTGGAGAACAAATGCATTTTTTTATTATTATTTTATTTTGGTAGTATTGTGTATATAAATGTCTAAATAAATATGTCTTCATGAGTCAATATGACATTTTGTTTATTATCACTATAAGTATATTGGATTTCAGCAATGTAACATCTTGTCGTAGTTCAGCCCCAACGGGGACCAGACTACGCAGTCTCTCTCTCACTCCCCCCACTCTCCGAGAGAATAGGAGGAGATTTGACAAACAAAAGAAAACCAGAAAAAAAAACAAACACGCGGGTTGAGATTGAACAAAAAGTAAATTTAACAGTAATGACAGAAGAAAACAAGACAGTGATGGAACACAAATACAGTACAATAGCTCACAACAGATCTCCACATCCAGTCTCTTCCAAGTAGCAGGGGGCCTCCCTTCAGCACCCTCCTCACTTATATACTGAGCATGATGTCAGATGGGATGGAATAGCCCTTTGGCTAATTTGGGTAAATTAACCCCAGCTGTTAGCTAATTAGTTAACTATCCCAGCCATAGGGGCTACCAGCTTCAGTTCTCCACCCAGCTCAGGTAAATATTAACTCTATCCTGGCCAGAACCAGGACACATCTAAACACTTTAAATCAAAACTGCATTACATTAGTGTGGTATTCAGATGTGCATTTGTTTGGAGGTACAGTTTTGGCAAGGTACAGTGTGGCAAGGCCACACCATATGCCTTTTCAAGAGGCAAAGCTCATTGAATCAAAGTCAAGACAGGGTTTTAAGAGCAGAATATACTGACGCAAAGGCTATCATGAAAGTAAACATCATCTCCTCAAATAACTGGTAGCTGATATGGTTATATTAGCATTTAAAGTTGCCAGAGATGTTCATTAATCTTTACAATGAAGATTGAGCACTCTCCAAAATATGTATGTGTCCTTGTATGAACAAACACCTGGAGCCTTATCTTCTCCAGGCTGAACAGCCCCAACTCTCTCAGCCTGTCCTCATAGGAAAGGTGCTCCAGCCCTCTTATCATCTTCATGGACCTCCTCTGGACTCTCTCCTAAAGGTCCATGTCCTTCTTTTTTTGGACACTCCAGAGCTGGATTCAGTACTCCAGGTGGGGTCTCACCAGGGCAGAATAAAGGGGCAGAATCACCTCCCTCGACCTGCTGGCCACGCTTCTCTTGATGCAGCCCAGGATGCAATTGACTTTCTGGGCTGCAAGAGCACATTGCCGGCTCATGGTGAGCTTCTTGTCCACCAGGACTCCCAAGACCTTCTTATCAGGGCTGCTCTCAATCCATTCTCTCCCCAGCCTGTATTTGTGCCAGGGATTGCCCCGACCCATGTGCAGGACCTTGCACTTGGCCTGGTTGGACTCAATGAGGTTTGTACAGGCCCATCTCTCCAGCCTATCAAGGTCCCTTTGGATGGCATCCCTTCCCTCAAGCATGTCAACTGCACCACACAGCTTGGTGTCATTGGCAAACTTGCTGAGGGTGCACTCAATCCCACTGTCCATGTTGCCACCAAAAATGTTAAACAGGACTGGTCCCAATAGCAACCCCTTAGGAATGCCTCTTGTCACTGCTTGGACACTGTCTCCACTTGGACATCAAGCCTTTGACCACAACTCTGAGTGTGGCTATCCAGCCAACTTCCCAAAATAAAATATATATGCTGTATGCACATACCACTTACGCTGCTGGATACAGAGAGCTATATAAAGAAGGTGAATTGGTTATTGTTAAAAAAGAACCCTGAACTTTGATTGAGATAATTTAATTTCAATGTGATTTTTAGATTTTATTTCACTTTCTGTCACTTCAGAAAGTTTCCTTTGGGATTGATTCTCACCTCAGATCTGTTCACTCTAGAGTTGAATGCAGGTTTTCACAAAAGATGGATGAGTTCTGTAACCTCCTGTTTCTTTGTCCCTGTACATGTGTTCCACTTAAAAAAAAAAAAATTAAAAAAAATGTTGTGACAAGTCTGGAGTTCTGGTTTGTACAGGTGAGTTAGCATACTTGTAAAACTCTTGATCCTGTCTTGTTTTTATTTCTGTCTTAATTTTAGGAGAATCAAAGTATGTTTGCACCCTATGGCTCCGTGGTGTAAGGTTTAACTTCGGTCTATCCATCCCTAAATATTTTTTAATTTGGTTATGGATTTCTGGATTTCCTAAGCACATATTCATTTAATTCCATGTGTACTCCATGATCTTTTTAGTAATCCATGAACAGCATAAGCACTGCAGGATGCTTGTGCCCTGTGGAAAGAGATAATCTGGCTTCCTCTTCCTCAGTTAGCTAATGCATAAGAAAAATGTTACTTAGAGCTGGCAAACCTTGCTCATTTCTGTTAGTTTCAAAATAGTTCAGCAAGGTGCCTGAACTAATGGGTTTTAGTTCAATGAATCATACTTTAGATTGTAGATGGCCAAACTGACAAGTTAAATTAAAATGAACAGTCTTATGATTTAATAATAATTGACGTTAAAGGAATTTGCACAACAAATACAATTTCTTGGTGAAGCTACTATATCAAGGAGGATACAAGACGAGGCAAAACATTAATTTGAGTTAGAAATAACTTTATAAATATTAAAAATAATTTTCCACTCTCTCTACTCTACAAAAACCAAAAAGCCAAAACCAACACCTCATACAAACACAAATGGGAAGGACCCCACAATCACAGTGATAAAGACCAATGTCGTAGTTCAGCCCCGATCGGGACCAGACTACGCAGTCTCTCTCTCACTCCCCCCACCTTCCGAGAGAATAGAGGAAGATGATATAAGGAAAAACAGCTCGAGGTTTGAGATAAGGACAGGGAGAAAATCCTTAAAGTTACCGTTACAGGCAAAACAGACTTGACTTGGGGAAAACTATTCATTTGTTTCTAAAACTAGCAGGAGAATGAGAAAGGGAACAAGATAACCTCCCCCCCATCCCTCCCTCTTCCCGGGCTTAACATTATCTCTACTACCTTCCCCTCCCGAGCGGCACAGGGGGGAAGAATGGGGGTCGTGGTCAGTTCATCACACGTTGTTTTACGCCACTGCGTCATCATCGGGGAAAGAACTCCTCACATTCCTCCCCTGCTCTGTTGTGGGGTCCCACCCATACGCCACTCCTTCATGAAACTGCTCCAGCGTGGGTCATCTCTTTCACGGGGTGCAGTCCCTCCAGAACAGCTGCCCCAGCGGGCCCTCCATGGGCCACAGCCTCCTTCAGGCTTCCACCTGCTCCGGTGTGGGGTCCTCCATGGGCTGCAGGTGAATCTCTGCCCCTCCGTGGACCTCCATGGGCTGCAGGGGGACAACCTGCTCCACCATGGTTGTCACCACGGGCTGCAGGGGAATCTTGGCCAGGAGCCGCATTACTGCTCCCCCTCCTTCTGAACTGACCTTGGCGCCTGCAGCCATTCCTCACAACAGGCTGGCAGACGCCTCTCAGGATCCTTTTTACATCTTATTCACTTCTCATCTCCTCTCCACTTCTTGCAGCCAGGCCAGGCCAAGTTGGGCCCAGTCAGCTGCCCGGCGGGAGGCCAGAGGGTGAGGCCTGCAAGGCTCACAAGGCTCGCGCCTCCTCCTCTCTGCCCCCCGCTCAGCTGCTTCACATCTTCTCTCATCTTTTTTTTTCCTGTTTTCCCCTTCTTAAATACATTATCGCAGAGGTGTTATCACGGAACATTCTGCTACCAATTGGCTCGGCCTTGGCCAGCAGCGAGTCTGCCCTAGGCCTGGCTGAGTCCACTAAACAAAGGGGAGCGACTTCTAGCAGTTTCCTACAGAAGCTACAACCTTAGCGCTCCCCCCCCCTACTAAACAAAACCAGAACAACCAACATTGATTTTTGGAAAAACTTTTTGATAAAGCTGAGGGAGAAAAGGGTATGTCAGGGAAAAAGGTTTTATGGAGAATTTTAATGGCACTGAATTATTTCAGAAACAGTTGACAACTGAGAAACTGTATTTAGTCTAGTTGGAATGGAATTAAATTCCTTCAAAGTAGCCCATAGGGTGCTATGTTTTGGATTTCTGACTAAAACAGTGTTGATAACACACCAAAGTTTTGCCTGTTGTTGAACAGCACTTGCACAGCTTCAAGACCTTCTCTATTTCTCACTATACCACCCCAGCAAGTAGGTTAGGGGTGGTCAGAAGTTTGGGAGGGGACACATCCAGGAAAGCTGATCCAAACTGAGCAGAGGTGTATTCCACATCATCTAACTGGGGATTTGATCTTCCAAAGTAGCCTTATCTTGGAGACTCACTAAGAATCCATCTGCTGGTGGGAGGTGGTGAGTTATTGCATTTGCACAGAGATCCTAGCTAAGTATGGTTATCTGCTCTAAAGAAGAAGGGTGTAAGGGATAGAGGGGGTGAGAAAATGACTCTAACAATTTGGAAAAATAAATACATCCTTATAAATCCAGAATCTGAGAATACTATCTCAAGAACTGGCTAAGGTCATATTCTTCATAATTACACCTTATTAGTGTAGTTGTCACAATGATAGTTTATGCAAGTTTATTCCTTATCTGGTTGAAGGAAATATATTATTTCCAAAATATACTTGAAAATCCTTGTGGTGATTTGAAAAAAATATTAAAAATAAAATAAACTAAATTAGGGAAATAGGTATCCCTTCCAGTCGGAATGGAATGGAATGGAATGGAACGGAATGGAACGGAATGGAATGGAACGGAATGGAACGGAATGGAACGGAACGGAACGGAACGGAATAGAATAGAATAGAATAGAATATTATTTCAGTTGGAAGGGACATACAATGTTCATCTAGTCCAACTGCATGACCAATTCAGGGCTGACCAAGTCAAAGCATGTTGTTAAGGGCATTGGCCAAATGTGTCTCTTTTGACCGGCTGGCAGTGCTGTGTTTGATGCACCGCAGGATGCGGTTTGCCCTCTTGGCTGCTAGGGCACACTGCTGACTGATATTGAACTTGCTGTCAACCAGCACCCCCAGATCCCTTTCTGCAGGGCTCATCTCCAGCCACTCCTCTCCCAATTTATACTTGTGCCCATTGCTACTTCATCCCAGATGCAGAATCTGGTATTTGGACTTGTTAAATTTCATTCTATTAATCATAGCCCAATGCTCCACTCTATCTAGATGCCTCCTTGTCCCTCAAGAGAGTCAACAGCACCTCTCACTTTGGTATCATCAGTAAACTTGTTAATGATGCATTCAACTCCTGCATTCAGATTGTTGATAAATACATTGAACAGCACTGGCCCTAGAGCTGAACCCTGAGGAATACTGCTGGTGACCAGTCACCAGCCAGATGTAGTCCCATTCACTACAACCCTTTGAGCACTGCTACTCAGTCAGTTCTTTACCCAGCTCACCATAAACCAGCTCATCCCACTGTTGGAAAACTTGTCCAGAAGGATGTAGTGAGGGACAGTATTAAAAGCCTTTGTTATCTGCTGGGTAGTTTCTAGCCAGGTCAAAGCTTATAAATCCCTCCCTTCTCCCAAGGCACAAAAGAAGACAGTGTTCAGAAATGTAGATATGAGGAAAGAATACAAGAATGAGTGAAAGCTTAGTTTTCTGTTGTCATTACATTTATAGTGAGTTTTATAATACATAAACTGTATTTCAGAACACTGTCTATTTCCGTGAATCTTTAAATAACTTCCTCTATTAATTTTAAATGTGATTCATGTGACAAAATATTCAAGAGACAGTTTTGTATTTCAAATGTCTTAAATAATCTGGTCTTCGCATTTAAAACTAAAGTAGCAATTGTATCTCCCAAATTTGTATCCCTGAGACTTACAGATGTGGAAGCCATAGGGAACAGCAGTAGCATTGATTGAATTGAATATGAACAAAAGTGAATATTATTAATTGAATAAAGCACTCAGTTATTCCAGTTTCAATCTGGGGAAAAAGAACATGTGGGGTGTGCATTTCTTCATTACATTTTACTTATATTTGACTATGAAAAAAAATAAAATTTCTTTATCATATACATGATAAGAAAGAAAATGATGGGGTTATGGAAAAAAATGATGAGGTTATGGAAGTGCATGTGCTTGTGAATAACATTGCGTACTGTTATTGTTCTACTGCTGTTGTAAATGAATGAATTGGAGCAGGCCACCCTGTTTCATGAAAACGGTGTCATTCTGGACTGGAACTTAATGGAAGAATGGCTAACATTATTTATTGCTCATATAAAGACACCTTCTGGCCCCATGCGTAAAAACAAGTTTTTGTTTCAAGGTTTTCACCATCTAAAATACTAGTGAGGGAAAAAAAAAATACTAAGAAGTAAGGGAACTGTTTTGATGCTTGAAGTGGAACACTAAATCAGAAACAGGATTTAAATTTGTTATACTCTGGTTGAACATTCATGCCTAAGTCACTATTCTATTTCTCCTGTCTTCAGTATGAAAGATGTGGAGGAATGCAGGTAATATGTCACTCCAACAACCAGAAAGAAATAATGCAGGACAGGTACAGTTCCCCTCTTCTCTTCCAGACAAAGGAAATATATCATACTAACAAAGTCAGGATATGTAGTATTTGAAAACTTACAAAGATATGCCCTTTGTTGTACCAGTATTCCCCATGATTCTAATGTAATTGCTTCTTTGAGTTCTGGAGGAAGGGTAGGAACTTATGTATATTAGATAAACCAGTTCAATCTACTCTTTTACAAAGATCTGCCCACAGCAAAATGGCCAACCTAGCATTAGTACAGTTCTGTAACCAGATACCTTTTCCACTCAACAGAAACTATCCACTACCCATTACCACTGAGTCACCTAATACTCACCTGTCCTGGTTTCAGCAGGGATGGAGTTAATTTTCTTCTCAGTAGCCGGTGTGTTTTGGATTTCGTGTGTGAAGAATGTTGATAAAAACATTCTGATGATACGAGTTGTTGTTAATGAGACCAAGGACACTGTCTGGCTTTCCAAGTCTCGTTAACGTGCAGATGCGGGAAGCTGGGCAAAAGACAGACAGAACAATTGATCCAAACTGGCCAAAGAGAGTATTCCATGCCATAAACGTCATGCTCAGTATATAAGTGGGGGTTGCCCATGGGAGGGGGCATCATTTTCTGGTATTCCTTTTCTTTTTGGACATTCTTGTCGGGTATCCGTTCAGGCACCCTTGGCATTCTTTTCTTCTCTCTTGCTTGCTGGCATCGTTCCCTCTACCTTGCTAGCTTGCTCTCCCCCCTTTGCTTGCTGCTCGGTGTTGTTCCTGTGATCGCTGCTCAGGACAGGCTGCGTCGGTCATTCGGACATCAGGTGGTGAGAAATTGTACATTGTTCATTTTGTATATTTTGTATGTATTAATATCCTTATATCCTGTTAGCTTTGTAGTTTTTAGTATTTTTAGTAAACTGTTTTTATCTCAACCCACGAGTTTTCCTTTCTTCCCAATTTCTCTCCCCCGTCCCACTGGGTAGGGGGAGGGTGAATAAGAAACTGTGTGGTGATCCGGGCTAAACCACCACATCACCTTTAGCAAGTATCTTTTAATTTGAGAGATTTTGATTCACATCTTATCTGCGTTGCTGTGTACCTCATTCACATGTATTGATCTACTCTCACAGAGTGTTGACACTCAGGAAAGCACAGCAAACAACCCAAAATCAGCCAACCCCACAATGCTATTAAGATGATTATAATAAAGGACATTGTTCACATGGATCTTTCGCTAACTGATAGCCAGGTCAGATGAATAGTACTTGTTGGAGGCATTATTTTCTTTTCATAATTATGAGATTCCCTCACCTTCCTGTCCATTTAATTGATTAATACAGACAGGTAGCTGGACGAGGACACCCTCTGGTCTAGTTTAACAAGTCATTCTATTTTCTATATAAACTTTCTAAACATTCACCTGAAAAACTTAAATGAGATTAGGAAGATCAAAATGAAGTAATAAAGGAGGAGGATTTTCCTCATTAATAGCTAGTCTAAGAAGTACTTTATGAATCTTTATGTCACCTCAAAATCTACAGAAATTCTTACAGTATAAAAGCAAGAAAAATATTTATTTGGATTAGAGTATTCAAAGCTCAGGAAGATACAATATACTTTTTCAATAGAAAAGAAACATTAACTTTTCACTAACTATTAACTGGAAGAGACAATAATCCAGTTTGTACTACTGTAGTTCCAAAAGCCTTATGTATCAGCTCACACATTTCCACATCATCTAAGCCCAGGGAGATTTCATAGAATCATAGAATCATAGAACAGTTTGGGTTGGACATCTTAAATTATTCAGTACAATAAAGAAGGAAAAATTCTGTAATATATCTGAATAATTATGACAAAGAATACATTGACATAAATTGTGTTGTAGCGCTTGTATGAGATGATAATTTAGTGTTTAAAGTTATGTAGCTAATGTTGCAGATTTAAGTCACCCAGTAGTCCTGCCTCGTTTAACTGAAGTCATGTAAGACAGTAATTTGAAAGAGAATCTCGTATTTACTCAGAGCCATCTTTCAAATGTACCATTCTTTTGAATGCATCAAAACAAGTATCTTAAACTTTTTGTATGCAATTTTGAAAGCATTTGCTTACTCACAACAGGATCTACAGGTGACAGTTTAATTTTCAGATGCAAATTTTCCATCTGCTTAACAACTCTGTCTGTATTCACCAAGCAGCACATTTGTAATCCAACAGCTAGACATCCTAAATGTAGACCAGTAATTAAAGTCTCTTGTACATATATTGAATTGGCCTGATAATCACAGGTAGGATAACGCTGACTAGGGCTTTATTGAAAATTAATATAATATCCTATTTTACATTTCCATCCCTTCTGTTTCTCTCTTTTTTCTTCTGCTTGTAAAAAGAAGTCACCTTATAGTCTCAGTCACTGTCCTCTCTTCTCTAGGTGGTCTAAACTACAAAGACGTGCACTTTTGTTTTCTCTGTTGGTAAAACTGAATACAAGATTTTCTACACATAGGACAAAAATTTTTCTTTACTAACAAAATTTTAATTGACAGTACAGGAAATGTTATCTTTATACTATAATATTTGAAATAATATTGAATAAAATCTGCTAAGAAAATTATACATTAGAGAAGTAGGCTTAATCTCATGTTTCCATGACTTAATTTTCCCCTACTAAAGTTTTTCCACTTACTTTTGCCTTTCATTGCCAGATATTCTATCTAATGATCTTCTGGAAAACCAGTTACCTGACTTATAGTGTTGTCTCTGTCTAGTTATTGGCATCTGCCACTGTTAAGAGTTTCAGTGGTTGTTTGGGAGGCTAGTAGGAAGCTTATTACTTTCAGAAACTGTGCAATGTGATAAACAGTTAGAAGTTTTTTCTTTACATGTGAGCTCCAAGAATATTGGTGTGATGAACTGAAATGTAATTTAAAAAAAAGTCCCAGTAAGTATATAGCTCCTTAGCTTCGTTTCAGAAAAAAAAAAAATCTGGCTAGTTTAATCTTAATCTAAATGGTTATCATTCAAATACAAAGACCTTCCAGGTTTTTTTTAATAACATACTTTATTTATATTACTGCATATTTTCTAATCAAAGTAACATTTGGACTTACATACATGTTTTTAGAAGGACTGGTCAGTAAATAACAACATCTGGCTGGACATTTCTTTCTTGCAGCAGTTCATTTACTGAAGTGCTAGTATTAGCCTACTGTAGGAGTAAACCTACTCTCGTTCATGTCCATTTAGAATTTAAACCCTGAGGTGATACCATGCTGTTTTCCTGAATTTTTGTGTTCATTTAGTGTTTGCCTTCAAAAATTAACTGGAATATCAGACACTTTAGGTTAGTGCATAGGAAAAATATATTCTGTCCATGAATGCCTGCTTACTGTTTTAAAAAGTGAACAAGGGGTATAGAGCTGTAAAATTATTCAAAGGATTATGATCAAGTTATGTCAGTCTTTTAACCCTAATGGAATGATCAGATTTCTCATAGTTTTTAGCAATAAGAGTATATTTATTAGAGCTATAAGACAAAGCACTAATATGCATCAACATAGTTGTCAAGAGTAGACTATGCTATTTTTTCCTGCCCGACTGGATACCATGGCAACACCTGGATAGGAGAAGGTGAAAAAATATTTGAAGGTTTGCAATTGTTAAAACCATTGGACTGCAACAGACATGTATTAATTGCAAGTGAATATGACAGCACATATCACATTTCTGAAAGGGAAGAAAACATCAACATCATTCCAGACCAAGGAACTGAACACGAGATGAATCAAATACTGTGATGTCTGACTTCAAACCTAGTGTCATGCTCGTGTACTCATCATTTACAAGGTCTGCGGAAAAGGTGGAATTTTATTGCTGTAGAAATGTTTTGCAGAAGAACTTTAAAGAAATGGAGAAAAATATCATTGCCTGATAGCTTAAAAGGGTAAAAATTATACATTTAAAAGTATCTCTCAAAACATTTGAGAGTTCCAATCAAGTGTGATCACAGTGATTTTGTACGAAAAAAAAACTGTGGCAGCATGGAAGTTTCCTTGGATACTGCTGGCAAATTAGCTTCCAGAGAGAAGCAGGACTTAAATCTAGTATGTACTTTTAGGGGAGTTATGACAGAAAGCTATTTTTGGTTTGCCTATGCATATACAATCAGAAAAAAATAGTTAAATACACTTAAATGGACAGCAAACATTTGAATATAGATTTTAAATTCTGTAACTATTGTATATGCAGACAGCAAATTATAATCTTCTTCAGACATGTAAGAATGCTCGCAGCTGCCTTTATTTCAGTATTTCACAGCATGGATGTTTTAATGCATTATTGAAATGACAGTACGCAGGAAACAGGTATCATTGACAACAGTTTGCTTTTTTTAAGTCAAAGAAAAATGCTTTCAGTTCTTGGAGCAAGCTGTTTATACTATGCTACACCTTCTATTATATGACAAATGCCAATTTTACTTCTGGTTACATAATAAACAGAATATGGACTAAATTAGATAAAGTTAATAATGGTGCAGAGAAACTCTGAATAATCTCTACGTTTCTTAATTCCCCGTTAAGAGGGAATATACCTGCTTGAATTAGGCATTGTGTAATAGGAGAGAAGGTGAATGTTACAGACAGAGAGAAGCTAGGGTGGAATTTGAGGAATGGATACAAGTTCCATCCTCTGCCATAGACTTCTTGTGGAAAACTAATAAATTCTCTAATGCTAAATCTGCCAATGCTAAGTCCAAAGATTAGACTCCTGGCTGTCACTGCACAATTCACAGCCCTTGGCTGCTCAGTATGTAGACAGAGAGAGGATCTGCAGAATTTATTACAAGATACCTGAGCAGTTGTTCAGAGGACCTAAATATAATGGCTGAGAATGACTGCAGACCACAGATTCAGTTTTAACTGAATTTTAAAGTACTGATGGAAAACATAACTTTTTTCTCTTTTTTTTTTTAAACAAACCAGACCAGAATAAGTTTTCTTGAGATATTACTCTTACACATGTGATATTTTAAAAGGCAGTTACACTTTTGAAGTAAAACTGATTTTTGAAAGTTAGAGATGCCACATACAGGCCTCACGTGTTTGAATAGCCTTTGCAGTGGAATTGGATGGCTGGAGTATGTCCACAGAGGAAGCATAAACCTGAAGTTTTCTGCTTCTTCAAAATGCACGTTTAATGTCAGATATTTTAGGCCAAGAAAGTTATTGCAAATTTTTATTTAAAACAGGAAGTACTTAATTGCAAATCTGAAGAGAAAAATAAGGCAATAAGAACCATTCCAGGTTATATTTAGTACTGAAACTATCTTAACTAAACGTTAAGTGAGCACATGCCTTTAAATTGTTTTTTGTAACAGATATCATAACAATACGTGGATTCCTTCTTCTTGTCTTTGGAATGAATTCCCCCTTTTAATGTCAATTCAGTTGACTAGTTTGATAAAATTAGACATTCAGGGATTACTTAGCAGGAGCCAGGTGCTGCTACTCATCCTCTGGCTGAGTCTGCTTCTTCAGAAATCTTTAACTGGACATATAGAGACTTCAGCAAGTAGTATACATACACTTTCAAAGTATAAAGCAATTTTTTCTTGGGTAAGGCAGGCAAAAGGCAGCTGAGGTTTAGCTGCCAGCCTGCGCACTCACCAGCCCTGAGGCAGCACCCAGAGAGAGTCACGGCTGGGCAAGCTCGATAGGTCAGCAGGGTCAGGATCAGCCTCTACACCCGGGAGCAGACCCTCCACCTTGTGGAGCTGCATTTCCCGCCAGCTACGTTGACACCTATGGCTGATGCTCAGTGACTCCAGATGAGCTCTGCACCACACTGACCAGCTCAGTGTATGTCACCATTTTTTCTTATTTTTATTTTTCCTGTAGGATCATATATTGTTGTTTCTTCTCTTGACTTTCTGAGCTACTAACAGCCTTGTCCTACTTCTCTCTGTAATTATAACTTTCTCATCTCTCCATAGACTTCCCTCAGAGTTCTTTTTCAGCAGTCTGAGTAAGGTTACAAAACTGAGGCATGTCAGAGCTGGGCCTAGATCCTTTAGCACCACTAAAGCCCTTACAGGGACAGGAAAACTCACTGGAGGAGCTAAGGGCTATAGGCAGAGGGTTATACTGTGGAAAAGGAAGTTATATTTCTTATTCAGCACTCCTCCAGAACAGTTAGGGCAGTATAGCATTCAGTATCGACAGATTGGTATTTGTAGGAAATACCTAATTCCTAGCTTGCTATTTCATAATCTTTAAATCACATACAAGAAAAAGAACCTTTACCATATGTTCTGCAATATTCAAGGAGTGTACCACATTCCTCTCTCTCCATACACACCAGCTACTTTGGTAGTCATCTTGCTAGCCTGGTGTATGACTATGTATGTTAACAGAGTCTGAATTACAAGCTTTGTTTCACTGATTTCAGGACTCCTAGCATCACAGACTTTTTCCTTTCACTTAGATGTTTCTAACTTACAGTTATTAATTTTCAAATTTATTATTCTTTTACTCTCCTTCACATAAACAGCAAGAAAAAAAAATATCCTATTTTCTTACAAGGAGAAAATAACATTGCACTATAGAGTCGGTTAGAGTTGTACACATTGCAGATTGATTTATTTACAGAGGATCTGAGCCATTTAAATTGCAATTATATCACATGAAATTGAGGTGGATAGAATTCAGATAGTTATTCTTAAACAGAACTAATTCATTAATCTCAAATGTCTGAGATATGTGAAACCGCTTGTTAAATGAGTAGGCTCTACTTGTTTACATAAGTAAGTGGGTATAGTAAAAAGCAGTCCAACTATTTTATTTCCTGATGTTCCTAGAAAAAGCTCATTGTTATCTCTATTAATGGCAGATAGAGTTGAGGATAAGACTTCACAATTTTAGAGAGAATAATGGGAATAACTTTATCACTGACAGATGTAAAATGTTTAAATTGGTTTAAGAATATAGTCCAAATGCTTTGTGTCTTCATGTTACACATACCTTAATAGCGAGACAGTTTCTATTCCAGTGCTGCTAAATTTCTGTATGCACAAATGTCGTAGTTCAGCCCCAATTGGACCAGACTACGCCGTCTCTCTCACTCCCCGCACCTTCCAAGAAAACAGGGAGAGAAAATATAAGGAAAAATGGCTCGAGGTTTGAGATAAGGACAGGGAGAAATCCTTAAAGTTACCGTCACGGGCAAAACAGACTCGACTTGGGAAAAACTATTCATTTATTACTACAAACAACAGGATAATGAGACAGAGAACAAGATAACCTCCCCCCACCCCTCCCTCTTCCCAGGCTTAACATTATCTCTACTACCTTCCCCTCCCAAGCGGCACGGGGGGGGGGGGAAGGGAATGGGGGTCGCGGTCAGTTCATCATGCGTTGTTTTACGCCGCTGTATCATCGTCGGGGGAAGAACTCCTTGCATTCCTCCTCTGCTCCAGCGTGGGGTCCCTCCCACGGGCCACAGTCCTTCGTGAAACTGCTCCAGCGTGGGTCATTTCTTCCACAGGGTGCAGTCCCTCTAGAACAGCTGTCCCAGCGGGCCCTCCACGGGCCACAGCCTCCTTCAGGCCTCCACCTGCTCCAGCATGGGGTCCTCCACGGGCTGCAGGTGGATCTCTGCCCCTCCGTGGACCTCCATGGGCTGCAGGGGGGAAACCTGCTCCACCATGGTTGTCACCACGGGCTGCAGGGGAATCTTGGCCAGGAGCCACATTACTCCTCCCCCTCCTTCTTCACTGACCTTGGTGTCTGCAGCCGTTCCTCACAACAGGCTGGCAGACGCCTCTCAGGATCCTTTTTACATCTTATTCACTTCTCATCTCCTCTCCACTTCTTGCAGCCAGGCTGGGCCGAGTTGGGCCCAGTCGGCTGCCCGGCGGGAGGCCAGAGGGTGAGGCCTGCAAGGCCCATGAGTTTCGCGCCTCCCCCTCTCTGCCCCCCGCTCAGCTGCTTCACATCTCCTCCTCCTTTTTTTCCTGTTTTCCCCTACTTAAATACGTTATCGCAGAGGCATTATCACGGGACATTCTGCTACCAATTGGCTTGGCCTTGGCCAGCAGCGGGTCCGCCCTAGGCCCGGCCGAGTCCACTGAACAAAGGGGAGCGACTTCTAGCAGTTTCCTACAGAAGCTACCACCTTATGCCCCCCCTCACTAACAAAACCAGAACAACAAAATCTAGTAGGAATAATGTTTCAAATTGAAATAAGTTTCAAAGAAGTAAAACAAATACAGATATTTTAGAATGTACATAAATTCAGTTGCATACCTTCATTTCACATACACAATCACTGAAAAAAAAAAACAACATTGCATTTATAAAAATACAGTATGTCCAGTCCTATAATGTTTTTTTTTTATGATCTTCTAATATGTTTGGACTTTTTCTAGGTCATTTTTACAGGAAGAAGTAATAACTTCTAATCAGTGCCTCTATTAGATTATAATACTCACTCATTAGATGATTTCTGGAACATTGTGACCAGCTCTGGGCTGCTCAGTACTAGAAAAATGCTGATAAACTTGAGTGAGTTCAGCAAAAAGGCACCAGGATGGTCAGAAGATGGAGCAAACAACCTGTGTGAGGAGAAACTGGGGGAACTGGAATTATTCATGTGGAGATGAGAAAGCTTTGTGGGAGAGCCTTAATAGCTAACTTCTAGTACCTAGAAGGAGATTGCTACAAGAAGGCATAACCAGACATTTTACTGAAGTTGTAGAGCATGCAAACAAAACACAGTCATTGATACATCATAAATTGAAATGGGTGTTTCCTACTAGTTATAAGGAGAAAAAAAAAATAAAATTCACTGATGGGATAATTAAAGACTGAAACAGGATACTCAAAGAGGTTGCGGAATCTTCCTCCTGGGAGATTTTCAACACCCAGCTAGATAAAAGCCTGAGCAACCTGATCTGAATTCAATTTAAACAGTGCTTTGAGAATTTTGCTAGAGACATCCTGGGGTCCCTTTCAACCTGAATAATCTTACAGTTCTGCAGAGATACTGCAATTCAATGAACAATAATAAATTGGAAACTTAGCAGATAAAGAAAATACATGTTCTATCTTTATAGCTCATTTAAGTTTATTATCTGTTCCAAAATATGAAGTCAATTTTATTCCTATAAACATCAAAAACTCTTAGCAAAATCTTTAACATTTATCTTCTTATTATATTACCTTCCTCTCTGTTGTCCCTAACATCGTTATTGCTTCCACTCAATCTATTTGAAACACGGTAGCTAGGTTCATTTTTATAATTTTTTAAACTGTCAAGCATATATCTGTGAATTCTGCCACTGATCCTCTTCCTTTTTATTATGTTCATGTTTGTTCCACTTTCAGAATGAAATACAGCTTTTAACTAATACTGCACAAGCATCAGATAACAGAAATGAAATTACAACCTATGCCTTCTCGTAGTATTCTAAAAAACAACAACAAAAAAACCCTGCCTTATCTATCTGGCAAGAATAATCTTCCAATCTCAACATCCAGCAAAAGGCAAGAGGGGAGAGAGAGAGAGAGTTTTGCCCTTATAGAAGAATTACTTAACAGCTTTGTAAATGTGATAACTGAGAGTAAAAGCTGGAAGATCTTTGTGGCCCTATAAAACTACAAACAGCATTCACCAGATGGTTTTGCAACACATTTTAATTAAAAAAAAAAATTATATATAAATTACTCTGGCAGCTCCAAACCAGCATATAAAAAGTTTCTGTACAATCTGGTTCCTCCTCATTAGACTTTAATCTGCCCCGGATTTAACTAATAAGTACTGCAAAACAAAATCCACAAAAATATTCTTTAAGAAAGTCAATAGTTATGCTTAACAATGACCTTAATAAGCAGTGAAAGCAAGTTAATAGTTTCTGATCAGTTGCTGTACTTTAAAAAATGTATTTCCAATTGTTTGAGGCTGGAGGTTGGAAGAAGGTCTTTATCCCTGATGAGAATCAAAATTTCATCCCAAGTGTTTCTTGAGGTCCAAGACAGATATTTTCTGATAAGTGGAATATATATAGATATATATATATTTGTTACACTTTCTGTTACTAAATATCAACAAATTTCTGCAACACAAAACTGTAGTCTATATGAAACAGATATCAGAAGCTACATACTATTTTTTAAAAAGTTTATTTGTTTTTGCAGATTCTTTCATGTAGCACTGAATCTGTTGCGTTGACTAGAAATATCCTCAAGCTTTCCAGAGGCTTATTCGGAATAAAGCTTTTTTTTTTTTGAGAGACATTAATCCATCAGAAGCTGATCAGGGTGTTGTTAAATTATACTTTTTCGTAGTTGGGAAAGTAGTGCAGCCATCTTGCTGTCTGGGAGTGACCTAGATCATTGTGCTCCCACTGCAAGAAGCTATCTTTTCAGTACAGTTTGTTTAAAACTGTTATTCAAGCCATTATGTTTATTTTTATTATTATTATTTGTGAAATACCTTTATTATACTGTGAAGTCAGCTCTTAAGAAAGTTCTGCTTTTCCATTTCCTTTCGTCTCCTCTTCTGCCATATACTTTCCCCTCAACCGTTAATGCCAAAAGCCATTTTTAGTTATTCTTTCATGATCATTTTCAGCTTCTGTGACATGTTCTGTAACCAGAACAAATTCCAAAATCATAAAACTTGTAGCTTTCTCATTTGCAATGAGAAGAAAAGCGAACAAAAATATATCCACTTCATGATATGTGCAGTGCTGTATATGGAACTATGGTCATAATTAAAAGAGCCTTAAATTATACAAGTATTCTAAAGGGCTTTACTAAGCTCAGTCATCAGTCAGTATTAATTAATGTGATGTAGGCATCACAAGACAAATAAGTCTGGTTTAAAAATCAAACACATATTTAATTTCTCTTGTGGATATTTGCATTAAGACATCACAAAAGACTTGGCTTTACACCTGAGTTTTTCTGTGCTTCCCATCAGTCTTCTAAATGTATAGCTTACATAAAACATTAAAACAATCTGTTGTTCTGCCCTTTTACATCTTGTTGGTTATGACTAAAACATTGGTCATACAAATAACCGCTTAAATCCAACAATGTTATTCCTGTTCTTACTCATAGGATGAACAAGTTCTATTTTGAGGGTAGTAACACAGATCTTATAACTCAGATATACATACTCCAAGAAGTCACAACTGATTAAGTACTCTGGTAAGGTGACAAAAATATTATATTTGCTATGCTGATATGCTTTAAATTTTGTGTTTGTTTTTTTTTTTTTAATCTTAATAGAACAGAGTATTTTCAGAAGAATAAGGAAGACATTTGGGACATGAAAGGCTGACATTCACAATTTCTTAGCAATAAATAAGGAACAATTAAAAGCAATAACTCAGAAATGGTTTTACGAAAGAGTGAAAAAAATAGTTACTAATATAGTGTGGTTCTGAAACAATAATGCAATCCTTATGTGTGTATATACATAATACACACATGTACACATATGTACATAATACACACAAATACATAATCAGATACATGATGTCAGTCTCAGTGCTATGGCATAGTCCAGGATAAGCTATTACCCTCAGCTAATACTTCTTACTAGGAGAAGAAGGTGGCTATTAAGTTGGAACATTGCAGTTGTGCGACTGATACTGCTGAGAGTACGTCTTACACATAATGAATTAGCTCCTCCATAGAGATGACACTACAGATGAAAGGAGAAAAGATAATGATAACATTTGCAGAAAAAAGGATCTCAAAATGTTATTAAAGTAAGGGACAATAATAGGAGAAGGACAATAAAAGGAGAAGAAATAAATGGAAGTAGAGGCCAAACCGAAATAAAAGAAACAGGGAGGGAAGGAGGCGGAGTTTGTTGTTGGTGGAAAAGAAACTTGTCCATTAAAGTTCATTTACTTCTAGTGGAAGCTCTCAATGAAGTTACTCTGGTCACTAATCTCTAGGAAAAACTTTATCATTTTCTAACACAAGCTTTACCTGTAAGGTTTACCTTAGCTTACCAACACAGCAAAGGCTTATCAGAAAGCGAATACAGGAAAATACTTGTGGATTTCTGGTATGACAATGTTTCTCTGGAATAGCCTATAGCATGGTTTTAGAGCAACCAAAAGTAATCAAAACATTTTGTCAGACTCAAATAAATAATAAGAATTTTAGCAATATGTTTCACGGCTGAAATCCTGTCCTTTTCTTTGGTGTGTGGTAATGCTGGATGGAGGAAAAATCTTGTCCAAAACTCCCTCTGATATTTTTATTCTCTTAATTCCTGTCATAAAATAGATGCAGTTTAGAAAGAAAAAAAAAAAAGAGCATACACAAGCATTATTTGTCAAACATTTTTCATCCTGTTTTACTATTCACTCAATCCTGGTCCTACTATTTACTCATCCTGATTTACTATTTGTACTCAATATTCCCAAGCTCTACCCTCCCTTTACTTACAAAAGCTTCACTTACTCTAGAGATCAGCTTCCTTTTCCTCTTTGAACGTGCTCTGGCTTTTCCTTCATTCTTCCTTAAGGTATTTCAAAGCTACTTTTGCCATTTTGAGTTGGTGAAAAACTCCACAAGACAAAAGTAGTGCAAAGATTTCAACTAACTTAACATACAGAAGTAGCTCAGTAAACAGTCCAGTGAAGGACAAAGTTGTTGCAGAGAAGAAGGTAGTGGTGGAGAGAAAGACTGATTCTGTGTTATGATACTGAATTGAGTATGAGCTCATGAACAAGGATAACTTAACAATTCTCATAGCACAAATTGTGGTGCAGAATTTATTGTAACATTTATAATGAGTAAGATAATAGAGGAGATATTTTGGTAACATTTTTATAAGGACTATTTTAATTTTGCAGGGGATATGCACTTTCATTCTTCAGTATGCATGTCATCTTATTTCCTAGCTTCTGATCAAAGGAGTGCTTATTATTGTTTAATTTCTATTTTTCCTGCTCCTTCTGAAGCAATGAGCCGTGACCTATAACAAAGTACTCATCTAATTGGACTTGCTATATGAGCCGTTACAACTACCTCTGTTTCCTCATCCTTTTTTCCCCAATTCCCAATGTAGGCTTCTTAGACAGTAAGAAATAACTGTTAGTGGTTTTGTTTAGTGAGGGGGGACCTAAGGTGGTAGCTTCTGTAGGAAACTGCTCGAAGTCGCTCCCCTTTTTTCAGTGGACTCGGCCGGGCCTAGGGCGGATCCGCTGCTGGCCAAGGCCGAGCTGATTGGTAGCAGAATGTTCTGTGATAACACCTCTGCGATAACATATTTAAGAAGGGGAAAACAGAAAAAAAAATAAAAAAAATAAAGAGAGAAGATCTGAAGAAGCTGAGTCAGGGCAGAAGCAGAGAGGGGGAGGTGCAGGCCTCATGGGCCTTGCAGGCCTCACCCTCTGGCCTCCCACCGGGCAGCCGACTGGACCTGGCCCGGCTGCAAGAAGTTGAGAGGAGATGAGATGGATGATGTGAAGAGATTCTGAGAGGCGTCTGCCAGCCTGTTGTGAAGAACTTTTCTTGTGAGAGGAACAGCTGCAGATGCCAAGGTCAGTTCAGAAGGAGGGAAGGAGTAATGCGACTCCTGGCCAAGATTCCCCTGCAGCCTGTGGTGACGACCATGGTGGAGCAGGTTGTCCCTCTGCAGCCCATGGAGGTCCACGGAGGGGCAGAGATCCACTTGGAGCCCGTGAAGGACCCCACACCGGGGGAGGTGGATGCCTGAAGGTGGCTGTGGCCCATGGAGGGACTGCTGGGGCAGCCGTTCTGGAGACACTGCACCCCATGGAAGAGATGACCCACGCCAGAGCAGTTCCACGAAGGACTGTGGTGTAGGAGTGGGACCCCACAACGGAGCAGGGGAGGAATGTGAGGAGTTCTTCCCCTGACTATGAAGCAGCGGCGTAAAACAACGTGTGATGAACTGACCACAACCCCCATTCCATCTTCCCCCCTGTGCTGCTCGGGGAGGGAAGGTAGTAGAGATAATGTTAAGCTTGTGAAGAGGGAGGGGTGGGGGGAGGTTATCTTGTTCTCTGTCTCATTATCCTGTTGTTTGTAGTAATAAATGAATAGTTTTCCCCAAGTCGAGTCTGTTTTGCCTGTAACGGTAACTTTAAGGATTTTCTCCCTGTCCTTATCTCAAACCTCGAGCCGTTTTTCCTTATATTATCTCTCCCTATTCTCTCGGAGGGTGCAGGGAGTGAGAGAGAGACGGCGTAGTCTGGTCCCGATCCGGGCTGAACTACTACAATAACCAAATACAACTTTAAAATACCAGAAGTTAGAGAAGTCATTTATATTGCAATTTTGCTGTCTCGTATTTGATCACATATATGATCATGAAATAAAAATATTTACTTTAAATTTCTGAACACTTTTATTTTGAACATTTTGCAATATTTTCATAAGTTGCTGTCAATCATTTTTGTTTCAATCAGACTTTATACTGAACTGAGAACAGAATGAGATCCCTTTTGTATACAGAAAACCTTATAAGGAACTCATATTAGTTTCTAAATATAATATTCCAAGTGCATTCTAAACATAATATTCAGCAAGTCAGCTCCCAGTGTTATGTATTAAATTGAATTTAAAGAAAAATAATGAGTGGGTACATAGTGTCTGGAGTTCTTTGGGTAGCACTTGCTATAGAAAAAACTAAACAGACATATTGCATTGTTTCATTCAAAGAATGCATTCGGTAGTAGATTCATTTATCATGAAGTCAGAATGGTTTAAAACGAGCATATATTCTAATTTCTATGCATTTCATAACTTGAATTATTTTTGCTTTGCAACAGAATAATATTTTTCTGTATTTTAAACTATGAACAAATAAAACATTTCCATTGGAGCTGAGGTGCTTTTAGAAATATTATAGTCATAAGTGAATATATAAATTTTATAAACTCATTCACATCTCCTTTTGCAATGCCCAGAAAAGTGTCATCAAATTCCAAACTTTCAGTGGTCTGCTGACCATGGTTTTAACATTATTTGGCCATGATGTATAATTATAATCTTTCATAGTAATCTATATTGTTTGTTTCATTAATCCAATGATTCAATTAAAATAAAATTAATTTTAGTATTAAAATGTTATCAAAAATCAAATAGATGTCTTAATATTATTGAAATGCTTGCTGAAGTAAATAATTTAATTTTAGCAGAACTGCCAAAACCTCATATCTGTCCTAATAACAAAATGTGTTATGCACTTATGCATATATGCCCCCAAAACAACTGTGAGTTTTCAAAATTGTTTTTTACTTTTGGAACTCTAACAAAATCTTTGTCTAAGCCATTGAGAAAATATAGCTAAACACTGAGGTATTAGCTAGCAGAAGGGTTTTGGTTTTCTTCCTTTTTTTTTTTCTTTTTAGAAATTGTTTAGCTTCTGATTTTGAGTCACCTTGCCCATCAGCAAAACAATAAAAATTCTGTTTATAATTATTACAGATGTGACATGTGGATTTGAAAACCGTACCTCTTGTCACTTTGAAAACTTGCCATATTCAGCTTAGTTTATCTTCCATAATGTTTCTTACTTTTGAATTTACAGACTTCAGAATGTATCAGTGAAGTTTTGTGGGTTTTTTTCCTAAAGACTAAAACCTAAAGTAACATGAAATTAGATCAGAGAGATACAGTTTGTGTAGATAAAAAGGTTGATTAAAAACATGTGACACATGGAAGTACCAGACTAACTTGGGGACTTCCAAGCCTGTGATGCACTCAGTCAGATAGTAAACACAGATTAAGGGCAGATACAAGATAGGCCAGAGTTTAGTTTATATTAGGTACAGTTTAGCCAGAAGAAAAACCAAACCAACAAAACAAAACCAAAAAGAAACCCCCAACATTAATCCAAGCAGAGAATTGCAAGCCTATTCAGCATTAATCTCTCCCTCTCTCCCTCTGCATGTTGTCTCTCTCGTATGATCTCTCTCTTATGACCCCTGTTAGAATCTTTGAGTCAGAGACTCATTTTTCTTCTGAGTGGCAGTCAGTCTAATCCTTTCTCTTCAACATCAGCCATTTGCTTTGGTAGATGGTGGAATAAATCACTCAGTGGATGGATTTGTGCAGCTACACGTAAAGGTCTCCGTAACTGGTCTTGAAGTAGCCGGAGTAAAGTAAGAAAAAATGGTGTAAGAAATGAGAAAAGGGATCAGGGGAGCATGAGGTTGAGCAGATTTGTCTTGAACCAAAGGACAATAAAAGGGAGGAGAGAAATTAAGAGAAAAGATCCACAGACATACATAATAAAAATATTTTGAGCTGTGGAACAAGCAGGAGGAGGACAAGTGGCAAGAAGTATGTTTAAACTGAATTAGTTATAATGGACATTCCTCAATGGGTAGTTGGTAACAAGTAAAGTCTAACTAATAAAATTCATTTATAGCAATTCTAGTATGTTATGCACTTTCAAACACAATGGAATACATGTTCTTACAAAAAAAAAAATTGCACACTGAAGACACAGGAAGGTGTCTTCTGGACAAACACATATGCTGTTTTATGATTATTTTTTCTTTAGAGTGTGGATAGCATTTGTGTATTTCTTAGAGAAATTACAAATTTTCCATTTTACATATGAAATTGTTTCTGGAAGAAAAGTGGAAAATAGCAAGATTGAATAATATAACTGGTAATTATTTAGAATATATTCATTCAAATTCTGCCCTAAAAATTTATCAAAAGAGACTGAAACATCAATCTGTATTTCTAGTACATTTGCCAAGAGGGAACAGCAACTACAACATACTCTTGGAAAGATACCAGTTCACCAAACTCTTTAAATACATACTTAGTTCCATTCTAGTCAGTCAGAATACTTAAGAACCTAATGTTGAGTTACTGAGACTTAAAACTAAGCATGTGCTTAAGTGCATTAGTTAATTGAGGCTATAGGATTAAATTAATTCCCTGGGATGCCCTATTCAGGGAATTTATTTGGTAAAATATTACTAATTACTTTGAACTTCAATAACTGGATGCCCTCGTGAGTTACATTGTAATTCTTATCAGATAGATGAGAAAATGTCTTTCACCTGAGTAAATACCATTTGATAGACCAAGATCACCTTATAAATTTGGAACTGTAACCTCATAAAATCACATCATCTCTACCCTAGATGTTAAACTTTGCATCTACTTCTTATGTATTCTCATGTGGACATAGAAGGAGTTTCTTGTAGGTTTTGTGCTTTTAGATGAGAATTAATTAATAATTAAGAAATTAATTGATTATTCCAATGAAATAGTGGTAACAACTACACTGATTAATATTTTATCATATAAGCCTTTAAAATAAAAATTTAAAATTCTTCTAGAAAAAAAGGTCCAACGTCTGAGAATAGTGTGCTTAGACATTTTCCCAACATAATTCTTTTAATATATATTAGGATTTTAGTTCACCGGGACAGAGAGCAGTATTATAATCAAGAACAAAACGCTAGCAGGAATACTACAAAAAGCTTCTTTCTTTTTAGTCGTAAAGGATGATAATGTTGCTTAATGATTCCGCTTTAGTAATTCAGTGAGTTTTAATAACTTAAATATGATTTTCTAGGGAAAAAATACACAACATAGCAATATTAAGAAATGTTAACCTAATTTCACTCTAATCTGAAAATCAATAATGGTTACTAATATTCTCATAAATCATAAAATACTCTAAAGATAATCTCTGTTATGGACATAAAAACTAGAGAACAATAAAATAGTCTTAAACAAGTTATGTAATTTATATTAATGAATCTTATTTTGTCGCCTTTTCCTGATAATAAGTAGGAAAGTTGTTAAAATACAAATGTTAAGTATATTGTAGTATTACTTGTAGAGTTTACATTAAACCTGAAGATACTGTTAGGAAAAGCACAAAAATCTCACATACTGATAGAATGTTGTGTAGTAGGCAAAAATAAGATTCCAATTATGATTTGACTATACTGCAATATAGGGAGAGAAGAGTACAAGATAACTGCTAAAAAAAAATTGTAAACTCAAGGAAAAACTGTTTCCCTCCTGATTAAAAATGGCCAAAACAATTTAAGCCAAATAGCAATAGCTATAAGGTAACTGAAGAACCCATGCTAAATATCATCTTACTATTGCAACAAATTTCTCAAACTATAGGGAGCCAAAACTAAAAAAAGACATTAATCAGCAATGAAAGAGGAAAGCATGGTCAAGCTATCCAAATTATAAAACTAAATCAATAATCAATACAGAGTTATTTTCTTACTCCTGACATTTCTGAACTCAGAAATAATTTTGTGAACTTCTCAGTTTAACCTGTGACAAATTTGAGCAAACCAAGCTAAACAACTCCAGTTCCCTCAGCTGCTCCTCATACGACTTGTTCTCTAGACCATCACCAGCTTCATTGCTCTTCTTTAGATGTTCTCCAGCACCTCAATGTCTTCCTCATAGTAAGGGGTCCAAAACTGAACATAGTATTCAAGAGGTGGCCTCACCAGTGCCAAGTACAGGAGGACAACCACTTACCTAGTTTGGCTGGCCACACTGTTCCTGATACAATCCAGGATGCTGGCCAGGGATAAGGTAAGGAAGGCCAAAGCCCTTGCAGAACTGAATCTGGCCAGGGATATAAAATGCAACAAGAAGAGCTTTTATAGGTACATAGGGGACAAAAGAAAGTCCAGGGAAAATGTAGGCCCCCTCCGGAAGGGAACTGGGGTCCTGATTACCCAGGACATGGAGAAGTCTGAGGTACTCAATGACTTTTTTGCCTCAGTATTCACCAACAAGAGTTCTTGTCCCACCACCCAAGCTGTAGAAGGTGCAAGCAGGGACTGCGAGGATGAAGAACCGCCCATTGTACTCAAAGAGCAGGTTCGGGATCATCTGAGGAAATTAAAGGTGCACAAGTCCACGGGACCTGATGAGATCCATCCGTGGGTCCTCAGAGAACTGGCAGATGAAGTTGCCAAGCCACTGGCCATCATACTTGAGAAGTCGTGGCGGTCTGGTGAGGTCCCCGATGACTGGAAGAGAGGGAACACAACCCCAGTTTTTAAAAAGGGGAATAAGGAAGACCCAGGTAATTATAGGCCGGTCAGCCTCACCTCTGTGCCTGGCAAGGTCATGGAGCAGATTCTCCTGGAAACCATGTTAAGGCACATGGAGAGCAAGGAGGTGGTTGGTGACAGCCAACATGGCTTCACCAAGGGCAGATTGTGCCTGACCAATTTGGTGGCCTTTTATGACGGGGTAACAGCATCGGTGGACAAGGGACGAGCAACAGACATCATCTACCTGGACTTGTGCAAAGCTTTTGACACTGTCCCGCACGACATCCTTCTCTCTAAACTGGAGAGATATGGGTTTGATGAACGGACCACTCGGTGGATAAGGAGTTGGCTGGATGGCCGCGCTCAGAGAGTGCTGGTCAACGGCTCAATGTCCATGTGGAGACCGGTCACGAGTGGCGTCCCTCAGGGGTCTGTGCTGGGCCCCACCCTGTTCAACATCTTTGTCGGTGATATGGACAGTGGGATAGAGTGCACCCTCAGCAAGTTTGCCGATGACACCAAGCTGTGTGGTGCGGTCGACACGTTGGAAGGGAGGGATGCCATCCAGAGGGACCTTGACAGGCTGGAGAGGTGGGCCCGTGCCAACCTCATGAAGTTCAACCAGGCCAAGTGCAACGTCCTGCACCTGGGTCGTGGCAATCCCAGGCACAAATACAGACTGGGCGGAGAATGGATTGAGAGCAGCCCTGAGGAGAAGGACTTGGGAGTGCTGGTGGACGAGAAGCTCAACATGAGCCAGCAATGCGCCCTTGTGGCCCAGAAGGCCAACCGCATCCTGGGTTGCATCAAGAGGAGCGTGGCCAGCAGGTCAAGGGAGGTGATTCTGCCCCTCTACTCTGCCCTGCTGAAACCCCACCTGGAGTACTCTGTCCAGCTTTGGAGCCCCCAACATAAGAAGGACATGGACCAGTTGGAGAAGGTCCAGAGGAGGGCCACAAAGATGATAAAAGGGCTGGAGCACCTCTCTTATGAGGACAGGCTGAGAGAGTTGGGGCTGTTCAGCCTGGAGAAGAGGAGGCTCCAGGGAGACCTGATAGTGGCCTTCCAGTACCTCAAGGGGGCCTACAAGAAAGATGGGGAAAGGCTGTTCAGTAGGGCCTGTTGCGATAGGATGAGAGGTAATGGTTTTAAAATAGAGTGGGGTAGATTTAGATTGGATATTAGGAAAAAATTTTTTACGATGCGAGTTATAGAACACTGGAACAGGTTGCCCAGAAAGGTGGTGGATGCCCCATCCCGGGAAACGTTCAAGGCCAGGCTGGATGAGGCTCTGAGCAACCTGATCTAGTCGGGGATGTCCCTGCTTCTTGCAGGGGAGTTGGACTAGATGACCTTTGAAGGTCCCTTCCAACCCTAACCATTCTATGATTTTATGTTGGCCCTCTTGGCCACCTGGGCACACTGCTGGCTTGTATTCAGCTGGCTATGAACCAACAACCTCAGATCCTTTTCCAACCACTCTTCCCAAAGCCTGTAGTGTTGCATGGGGTTGTTGTGACCCAAGTGCAAGACCTGGTACTTGGCCTTGTTGAACATCAACAGTCACAGGCAATAAATAAGCTTTTACAGTGTGTTGCATCTCATTTTAAAATGCACATCAGCTACTGAAAGGTATAGAGAACAAGTCTTATGCGGAGCAGCTGATGGAACTGAGGTTGTTTAGAAACAACAGAGAAATGGAGGCTAATGGGAGATCTTATTGCTCTCTACAGCTACCTCAAAGCAGGTAGTAATGAGGTGAGCATCAGTCTCTAATCCAAACTGAGTCACAATAGGACAAGAAGAAATGGTCTCAAGTTGTGCCAAGGGAGGTTCATATTAGATATTGGGAGAAATGTCTTCACCAAAAGGGTTGTTAAGCTTTGGAGCAGGCTTCCTATGGAAGTAGTTGAGTCACCATTTCTGGAGGTATTTAAAAGATGTGTAGATGTGGCACTTCAGGACATGGTTTAGTGGTGGACTTGGTAGTGTTAGGATAATGGTTGGATTCAATGATCTTAAGGGTCTTTTCCAGCTTAAATGATTCTATGAAAATATGATATGAAATACTCAACAGAAACATGCCATAATTATTTCTCTTCTTGTTGTGAAAGTTGTTGAGGGCAATTAATGTATACAGATACTTGCATTTGACATACCTAAAGTTAAGCAGAACGAATTATTCTTTTCAGGGCAGTAATTCATCTCATCCAAAATAGACACCTCTTTCTCTCCTGGTCCCTGGAATAAGGTCATGAGCTGAGGGACAGTATATTTGTTTTGAGAGATGGCTTCTATTCATTGAGTGTCAATGTCTGTACAATTATGTAGTTTGATATATTCACTTTGTGGCTGGATATAACCCTATTGCCACAGCTTCACTGTGCTTACAAGCCATCACAGAAGGAGATAGTATCAGTAAGTTCAAATAGTAAGAAGAGACAGGTAAAGGAAGAAAAAGTAAGCTTCAAATAATACAAGAATGAAAAAGTTAGACTAGGTGCCTGATGATTGACTGATCAGAATCCCAGTGGTGTAAAATTGGAAGAAGAGATCTCTAAGGATTAGAAAGGTATTAGAGGAATTAGATTCTATAAAATATGGTTCATAAGGTACTGGAGATGAAAGTATAGCTAAAGTGGGCTCTGTTCTATCATCATAAGTCTCAGCTGTGGTTTTGCAGATATCCGTCACTGGAAATTCAGAAATTAATCTGAATATCATTGCAGATGTCAGCAGAGACTACTTTATACATTTTCTGTGAAGTACTTCCCTGAAGGGATTTGTTTAACCAAAATAACAGCCTCATCTCAGAGAGCACTGCAGAGGGTAAAAATCAAATATTCAAAGCATGCAACATATTAGAACTTTGATATGCCAACAAATCAAGAGGACTATGTGGCTTGTATAAACTGGTTCAGACACAGTATTGGCATAGCTTCAGATAGAACATCTGAGATAGTCAAGAACTAAACTATTAACAAGGCACGAAACATGCTGGCAATGGAAAATAAATCATGATGAGAGAATTTTGATTGGAATAACGCTATGTTAGAACACAACGTAAAACCACTTTTGAAAAGCTATGCAATGGCAGCACTATCAGTGAGAAAAGCGGTCAGGAAACAGGGTAAGCTACATCTGTTTTAGGTACTTAAGTGTCCATCTAAGGCTACTCTCAGAAGTAGTAGAAAGAAATGGACACTCTCAGGTATGAGAAATCTGACCTATTTTTAATGTTTGCTTTAGGATGAGATGAATCAGCTTCTAAAGACATATTAATATTGAAGACTTGTTCAAATTAATGTTTCATAGAGTGTCTGTGAAAAGTACAGGAACGCTCCCTTAAGAATCCATGAGTAAGATACTTCTAAATATTAATCATAATTCTACTGTAGCAGCTGTCTCAGGAAAGCAGTGAGCATTATTAAAATTATCCTAAAAATATAAGAGGCCTGTATGAGCTTCTGGAAACGGGCTACTTGCCCAATATGCGAAATCTGTTGAGGACGAAGAAAAGGAAACTTTCTTCAGGTTCAGGAAAGAGAACTGAGAAATGCTGAATTGAAAGGAAAACCTCAGGGAAGTAAAACTTACCTGACTAAAATAGATGCAAAAGGGGAAGGAATATTTTCACAAGATTGAAGTTGTGAAGATACTATTCCCCGAACATAAAACCAAAACAAGTGTAAGAAATTGCTTTTTCCACAGTATTCTAAAACAACAGCACTGCACTTAAGTTGCTCTGTTTTTTTGCTAAATAGTGTAAATTCAGAGAAGTCACTGATTTTGTAAAAATTCATACACAAATAAGTACTCTAATTACTAAGATTCAGACAAAATTGAATTTGATATTAATGAGTATAAATTAGAAACTATGAACCCTCCACAATAAAATAACAACTGTAGAAGAAATTCTAGTACTGATATTTATCTACAAACATAAGAAAACTGTATAAACATGCCAATAATAATGCAGAAGAAGCAAAAATATACATATGATCTCTCTTTGTATTTCAGAAAATTCAAGATGGCATAATCATATCAGATGACGATGATGATGAAATACCTCCCATTCCCAGAGTAACTTTGGACATTGTTAAGCAGCAACTACCAAAACTAAATATTTTTAAATCAGTGTTGCATCCAATAATTTTTTTTAAAAGTTGGCTGAAGAGTTCTCTAGACAATCGACATTGATTTTTCAATAAGTCTTGGACACTAGGGAAGCTCCAGAGGACTGGAAGAAAGCTAATGGGTCAATACTTCAAAAAGTCAAGCAGGATGAGCCAGGTAATCATATGTCTGTAACCTAGCTTTGATCCCAGGAATACACTGCAACATTTCATGCAGGGCTCAAGGAATAAAGGATATATGTCTCTTATAAACAGATAACATGGAAAATGTAAATCAATACTGATTCACTGAAAACACACATTATCAAATTTCTACAGTTTTTAATCAGATTACATGACTGATACATGCCATAACTCCAATGCAATTCTTAGATGTACTTAAGTATTCTATTTCATATGATATGACATTTTAGAAACAAAGGACTGGAAGGAACATCTTGTGCTGCTGAAATAACTTGTGAACTCATTTTTCATATATGACCTTCAGAAATAGAGAAAGAGCCATTTTAAAAGCAACTAAAGTTTTTGCCCTTTTCTCCAAGATGGTCAACCCAAAGTAACACTAAATCTATTTAACTTATTCCCAGAACATACTTTGCTTTGAATTTTATCAGTGGATTTAGTAGATTTTGACTTGGGATATCTCTTGGTTTTGTTTTTACTTAGTATTCAGTAGAGCATACAAAACTGATAACTTTCCAAAGGAGTCACCTCATTCACCAAGTTTTTCAGTCACTTTTCATACGGTGTGCTCTCATTTTCACAGACAGTTTTAGTGGTCTCTTTCTAATCACCTTCTATTCAGAATTCGTCTTTATACCATAACATGAGTGACTAGATCTACATAAAAGTGGTGGTATGCATAATGTGTATGGTAGGCATATAAGAGCTACAAATCATCCTTTATATGAACTTCCACATACAGCTTTTAATGTCAATCTATTACCCAGCCTTTCAAGGTCATCCAAATCTTTCCATGTGCTATTTTAATCTTCTGCATTAGTAGCATCTCACATCAACACATAATTAGAATATTTCACTAGCAAAATCTTACCTTTTTTTTTGAGCCAGTCACAAATATCAGTCACCTTAAAGTGATCAAAGACAAATTCTTAAGGAACTCCATAAACAAATTCCAAGCAGCCTCATAACCCTCCTTTAGAACAATTTTATTGCTCTCTCTCTTTTAGCCAGTTACACAATTTACAGTTCTAAGTCTCATCTTCTTCAGCTTCACTGATAATTTTCTATGTGATGCTAAACTAAAATGTTTTACTAAAATCTGGATAGATTAGATACTTCACAATTCTCTTGACTAAAGATTATGCTGGTAGAAACTACCTTTGGAAATGGTCTCATGTCCCTATATCTTTAACTGCTATTTTCTTTAAAATTGATGTTGTGTGATATCTAGGACAAGTTAATATTTTTTTACTCCTCTGCTTCACATAAGCACAATATTTGGTACTTTGTCTGTGAAAGAGTATCCATCATGAACTGATATTTTTAATTGAAACCCTTTGTTACTGGGTTGATGTGTAGCTGGTTTGTAGGACTCCTATGCACAAAGTTCACCCAACATATGATATTTAAAAGCACAACCATATTTATTGCTCTATTATAGCCTTGCATAAACAGTTCCTAGCATAAGCAGTTACAGTTCTTAGCATAAGCAGTTACTAGCATATTGTTTTCCCTTTATGAGAGTCTTACCAACCTGACTAAGCTGGAGACACTGCCAAGCAGGAAGATGATTATCAGCAGGGACAGGGCAGAGAAGGGAGGCAGAAGCAGCACCTTCAGGGCATCCCCTGTTGTTTGTAGAGCATGTTCTGTGTCCCTTCTCTCCCTCTCCCTGCTCCAAGCCGCCTCTGTTTATACCCTCAGCAGATTCAGTGGAAGAGTACTGACCAGGTGTTGATGCACGCATGGCCGGCGCATACAACAAGGCCTGCCAAGTACGTGCCCTGATGACTAACAACGGTTCCTGGATAACAACAACATACTGCTCAGTAACAACCCTCCTAGTTCTTCTCTCTGAGGTAACAACTGTCCTAGTTCCCCTCTCCAAGGTCACATTCTCACAGCTGTGTGCAGTTTGTAATTTCCCACAGTGGCCCTACATGGACCATCACTGAAATCCCTCACACATGATGTCATCATGCACAACTTCATTCAATGTTCTGATGAATGAGATGAGAAGAAAAAAAAAAAAGTGGTTCATTACACTGTTAGATTTCAGTTCTAATTCCCCTGAGGTAATGTTTTTTTTTCTATAAATTTATTCTCATTATCTGCTTTGCTTTTACTCCATTCTTACTGAGAACTGCAGTTCTGTGTCATACCCTAGCTACAATCTCTATCTATATGTCTGCCTTTGTTTTCTTTTGTGTCAAATAACTTTGTAAAGTTTAATTTGATTTAAGTTTGTTACTCATTAATCACTAAGAAAATTTTCTTTGACGATCGGCAATTTTTCCACTCTCTATGGGATTTATGAGTACCCTCAATTTACTGATTATTTTTTTCTGTGAGATTTACAGATCTTTTATACAAATTACTTCAGTACAAGTACTTAAGTACTCCCTTAGGAAACAACATGAAAATTTTGACAACTGTAAGTGACATAAATTTTGGACCCTCTCTGCTTTCAAGTTCTTCTGACAGAATTGCTTCAATAAATGGTTTTATTAGCTTTTCAGAGTATTCCTGTTTGATGAAGCAACAAACAATACCTATGATCTTGGTTTTAATTTAACTTTCCAGGAAAGAAAGTCAGAAATATCTTTGCTATTATCTGTGAAATACAATGGTGCAGTAAAGTTCCCATACTGGCATTACTTTCAGCAGTACTATCTCTATAACTACTTAAAAGACACTTTGTTCAGAAAACTCCACAGAGCACCTGCTTCACACAACATCACAGGGAAAGCCATAAGGTACTTCCTGACTCTCAGTAACAAGATCTGTATTAAAAAAAAATGTTCAAAATTACAACAATGTCTAGTTGAGAGGAGAGAAGCATCACAAATAACCTGGGTTGCTACATTTAAAAGCAATTTCTAAGTTAAATTCCTGGAAAATGCACAGTCCCATAAAGGAAGGCTGAAAAACAAGCAAACAAAAACATTATTTCCCAATAAGATTAAGGAAATATTATTCCCTCAAGATTTGACTGTCAATTTAATTCCATGAGTAAAGTTAACCAGTCATGTCCCTTTTCCTGACTTCTCTCTATCCATGACTAGTGGCAATTTTTTTTTCAGTGGAAGGTAAACCCACCTCTGTCCTTCTTATCATCAAGCAGTTGTGTTTTCAGAAACTTCCACTGACAAAATCCACTTTTTATTCCTGTTAGTAATGATCTGGGGAAAAAATAGTTTTACCTGAAGTACTGGAATTCTAGGTAACTTGAGTTCTAACAAGGTGCTTGTCTTTTCATAAAGACAAACATAAGATTATATCCTAAGAAGAAAGACATATTTTAAAGTATAGGGCACTTATGCCTTACTTAGTACTTGAAAAACTTGGTGACTGTGGTGCTTAATCTGCTAAAGACAAGACCCTGCTTCAATGTTGTTGTTAGAAAGGCTAAGCAAAGCTCAAAAAAACCAAACAAACAAAAAAGAAAGAAATATAGACTTTATATTTACCCTTAGCTGCATTCTGCTATTCATACTACCGTAATGCGGTATCCATTTTCAGTGTTCACTGAAAGAAGGAGTAGCTAAAATACTTAAATTATTGGAAGGAGTTCGACATGGAATCATGAGAATTATTAAGGGAAAATAATTTCAATGTTGTGATGGACATTCAATCTACTTAGTTTATTAGGAGAAGATTAATAAGTGATTTACATACTATATAAACTGCCTATGTGGTAAATAGAATTGTTAGATTTTTCAAGTTAACAATGGAAATGATTATAAATACAAGGAAGATAATGTAGGCCACAGATATAAAACATACTAAGTATTCCATGTGTAACTGATATATGTGTACTTTGACACTGCAGTAAACACAGAGCTTATAACATTTCATGAGTCTAAAAAGATTGGAGCCTGATATCTCAAAATTAATGCCAATATAATTAAATTTAATAAGGTAACTGATCACTGAAATAATTTTACAGCCTGATAGAATTTTCCTGTCTCTAATGAATTCTTAAAAATCAAGTTAACATTTTTTGTCTAGGAATGTTTGTGTTTAGGAATGACTCTCCTAAAGTCCTATTCAAGAGTTACATTTTCCTCAGTGAGTGACTTTGATCAATATGGGTTGAGATAGACAAAATAACTCTTTGCAATAGGATTATACCAAGCACAGCTCATTGTTTACTTGTGTTTGGTCCAAGCTATATAGTACTTCAACTATTCAGGAAAACTTGTAGATTAATTACTGAGGATGAAACTCAAATATTTCAGCATTGATCTATTTATAATCTTGCTGGGGAATAGCAGCCCTCTGATCTTGTATTATTGATGGTATTTGAATGTGATTACCAACTGATATTTACAGCATATCAATGGTTCTTTTTCATTTATGAACATACAGGAGTTTGGTTTCTTGGGTTTTTTTTGGTTTGTTTTTTTTTTTTTGGTATGCATGCTGTGCTTTAACCTCAGTTGGCAATCAAGTACCATGCAGCTGCTTGCCGGGGGGATGAGGGAGAGAATCGGGAAGAAAGGAGAACTTGTGGGTTGAGATAAAGAGTTTACTAGGACAGCAAAGGCAGAGATAATAATAATAATAGATATATAATTAATTATAATAATAAAAATATAACTATAATACACTATACAAAATGGACAATAAACAATTTCTTACCAATACAGCCTGTCCTGAGCAGCAATCATGGACTTAAACTGAGCCCCATCTTGGAATGATTGTGAGAAGTGAGATAAAAAGTAAATTGCCCACTGGCCATACTTCCTTTGGCCAGTTTGGGTCAACTGTACTGGCTATACACCTCCCAGCTTCTTGCACCTGCACCTTAGCAAAACCTAGGAAGTGGAGGAAAGTCCTTGGTCTCTCAGCAGCAACTAATAACATTAGTATATTATCAACATTCTTCACATACCAAATGTTATGCTAAATCCAAAACACAGGAATAGAAAAATCTTACACAGGAATAGAAGAACTGAAAGCATTATTTAAATATGCAATCAGACAGCTATACAAGCCAGGTGAAATGGGTCAATTCAACATCCATATTCTAATTTCAACTGCATCCTTGTCTTTAGTAATGTAAAGTCATTCCTTACAAACCATTGATTTCCAGATAGATTGGTGATATATTTAATATGCTGGGAAACAATGATGTTGTTATTTCAGTTGAAGTTAGATTACATTCTGCAAGGATGTAGCTGTCTCCACTATTGATGAGACAATTTCATTGTTAAAGACAGCAAAAAATTACTTGGAGCTTTTTGTTAATAAATATTATTGTTATTGTTAATGTTATTATTTTAAGGAGATAATTTATTATTCTTTCCACACTGACTTCTTGGGTAATTAAGCAGGCAATGTCCCCAAAGCCTCAGGGGGAATGGTTCTGTTTTTATGGACAGTAAGTAAACCAATTTAACAATCACCTACCTTGTATATGAGAGCTACTTTATATATATTTGGTCAGACCTAAGTAATCCTAGGATAGTAATTCTCATGAGCACAGAGTCCCTTCTGTATTGACTGAAACAGAGTACAGAAATACAGAAACCGATTAATCATCTTGGTCAGCCTGGGTCTGTGACTTGGAGTTCCAAAGAGATGGCCGTAACCAAAAGACTAAGTATAATGCCATCCTCAAAAGCAATGCTGAAGACCAAAGGGACAGAAATACAGCATTTTCACTCTACTGATAGGCAAGGGTAAGATTCAATTAACATTTTTAGACCTTGTTTACATGTTTGTGGGGACAGAATATGTCTAAAATCCCTGGCAGGCAAAGTTGTTGGTAGAGACTAAGGAAAATTTGGCATGTCATAAAATAGAGAGAAAGGATTAAGTTGCTTACCCACAGGTACCTAAACCCATATGAAACATCTTAGTTCACTTGTATGCATATCTGCACAGGGACAGCCAGATATGCATACAAGGATGTCTGCAACCCCTGCAGCCTCTTGAGGTAGCAGCTGAAGGCTGGGTGAGATTTTCCACCGTGCCTCAACTACATTAGAAACCTATCTTTTGTTACAATATGCCTCAATAGAGTTCAGGCATGCAAATAGTTCTCCGTGGACCAGTGACTGAAATGACATCCTTAAATCAGTTAATCAGTTGCCTCCAGATAGATGTTTTGTGCCATATAAGCTGTCCTAGGATTTCTAAAACATGTACATGGTACTGTTAGACATGACACTGGGCCAGTGGGAGACCTCTAAAATGCTTAAGCAGTAGCTGGAGGCTTTCACAGATATCCTAGAACATCTCATATGAAAGTGACCATTTGAGTTCAGCCTAGCAAGTGAGTTCTAGATACCTGAATTGAACTGAATGTCTCCACATGAGCCCACACACAACAACTAAGCTTAGATATATTCAGACTGATCTAGAACATTTGCTACCAATTACATCTTATTGTCTTATATTGCATGTAAAACAGCAGCATGAATATAGCGTATAAAGAACCATAAGACCTGAGAGTTCCTTAACAGCAGTACCCAAAGTCACTTATCCTTATAGGGGATTACTTTGCTCAACTCTTGTAAAAATCAGATACCTATATATGTGATTTCATATAGAAAGTAGTTAGCAGAGTCTCTTAGGACTATCTAAAATGCAGATCGATCTGCGAGATTTTACAGGTCTTTACAATTAAGGAACTTGGTCTCTCAAATGTAAAAATTCTTTGTTGGTAGTAGTTTGATACACTATACTAATCTCTTTAAATCAGACACATATTTTAATTATCCTTAGAAAAATCTGAATAACAACATGATTAATCTTGGTTGGTTGAGTTAATTAATTTTAAAGAATTGTGGAACTTGGTAATGAAATACAATAAAATGATTTAAAATAAAGCTGATCCGCTGAACAAATAACCACAGGAGCAGAAGTATTACAGAAGTAATTTATCTGAATTAATGTAGAAAACAAAACAGTTTGAGAATTTCTTCCTTAGGGAAACAGACTGAGAATAGTATTCCAAGGGTGTTTTGGACTGTAAGGCACTTTACAGTAATAGTGGTTTCTCTAACATCTTGTTTCTCCTTAAACATATTAAGTGATCCATTAAAATAATAACTTGAAATATCTGCTGTATGAAGAATAACAAGTTTTTAAATTTGATGTAGAACTAAAAGTTTATGAAAAATTGCATTATAAATGTTAAATTGCTGGAATGTTTATATATTTGGAAAATATATATATGTCAGTTAAAGATGTGTCATAGTTTAACCCTGCTCAAGACCAAACTATGCAGTCTCTCGCTAACTTCTCCCACCCTCTGAGGGAACAGGGAGAGACAATATAAGAAAAACAGCTTGAGGTTTGAGATAAGGACAGGGAGAGATCCTTAAAGTTACCATTACAGGCAAAACAGACTCAACTTGAGGAAAACTATTTATTTATTACTAAAACCAAAGCAGGATAATGTGGAAGAGAACATGATAACTTCCCCCCACCCCTCCCTCTTCTCAAGCTTAACATTGTCTCTACCTCCTTGCCCTCCCTGAGTGGCATAGGAGGGGAAAAGGAATTGAGGGTTACAGTCAGTTCACCACTTGTTGCTTTATGCCACTCCTTCCTCATTGGGGGAAGAACTCTCCACATTCTTCCCCTGCTCAACTGTGGGGTCCTGCCCATGGGCTACAGTCCTTCCTGAAACTGCTGCAGCGTGGGTTGTTTTCCCAAGTGTTGCAGCCCCTCTGGAATGGCTGCCCCAGCACGGGCCCTCCACAGGCCACAGCCTCCTTCAGACATCCACCTGGTCTGCCATGAGGTCCTCTATGGGCTTGGGGTGGATCTCTGCTCCTCCATGGAGCTCCATGGGCTGCAGGGGGACAGCCTGCCCCACCATGGGCTGCACCATAGACTGCAGGGGAATCTTTGCCGGGAGCAGCATTACTCCTCCCCCTCTTCTTCACTGACCTTGGTGTCTGCAGTTGTTCCTCTCACAAGTTTCTTCACAATCAGGCTCAGGCAGACACCTCTCAGGTTCTCAGATGGCCACCCAGCAGCAGGCCAGAGGGTGAGGGCTGCAAGGCCTACAAGGCTCCCGCTTCCCCTTCACTGCCTCCGCTTCAGCTTCTCACATCTTCTTCAGTTTTTTTTTGGTTTTTTTTTAATTTTTCCCCTTCTTAAATACTTTATTGCAGAGGTGTTATTAGGGAATATTCTGCTACCAATTGCCTCAGCCCTGGCCAGTGGCACGTCTGCCATAAGCCCGGCTGAGTCCACTGGACAAAGGGGAAACTTCTAGCAGTTTCTTACAGAAGCTGCCATCATAGCCCCCACTCACTAAACAAAACCAATGCAAGGTGAAACTGCCATTTTTTTTTAATACAACATGAAACCATCCATTCAAATAAATTCAACTTCAAACAATTTTCAATACTTTTTTTTAAATCAGCTTTAATATTATTATTACATTTATAGTTTTATTCTAATGTGTTTAATTTTCAAGCTAAGACTATACATCTCGAGCCCATAGAGGTATCACAACTGGGTCCATTTTTCTACATGAAAGATAATCTACTACAAGACTTCACGTTCACTATATCTCAGAAATACTAATATATGAACACTAAATTGGCTGTAAGGATAAAAATTTATATATTGTAGTATATTAAACTGAAACACCTCATATTAATTAGAAATTAGACTTGAAGTCAAATGTACAGCAGAGTAACAGAGATCTGTCTTACTTTAAAGAGTTAAACATCAAGCTGTTAGAAGTAAAGTGAAGTATTAAAACCAAATCAAGTCAAGTGGAATTTGAAATAAGGAGCAACCAAAAAGTTAGCTAAATAAGTGGTTTATAAATGACAATAGTGGATATCCCACAAGGTGGGGGGTGGAGGATGGAAGAGCAAAGCAGTAGAAATACTGTAAATGGATTTTTAAAAAGTTGTTTCATTTAAATTCAATTATCCAGAATACATTTTTAAGTCCTTTTAGCAACAAAAAGCTTTTTGTTTTTACAAATCAGAGTGCAACACTATCTCTGCTCCCTGAAAAGTACTAATTGCTGACGATACTAAAGGAAACCTCATAAAGTAATGAAAAGAATAGCCTATTAGAAGTGTTTAGGCATATAGAATTTCACACTGACTAGTTTGAAGGGTGCAGTCTATCTGCCTATCTGTTTGCTTTGGTTTCTGTTGTTTTGGTTTAGCTTCTTTTGGGGTTTATTGGTGTGTTGGTTGCTTTTTCTCTTGTGACTTATAATCTGGTACAATGACAGTAAGGTTTTAGGTGACAAATCTGAGTTCTATGATTCTTCTGTGATGAGCAAATTTGGGTTCTCATCTTGAAGTATTACAGAACAGAATTATTTAGTTACTAGGTGGAATCATCTCTGTGTTAGTAAGCTCATTGGTCTTTTCAAACATACCCTATTCTGAGTCTTCTCTCTAGCATTATCCTAGTTCTTTGTAGGGAATTTCTCTCTAGGGCTAGAGAAATATTAAAATTTACGTCTGGAAAATTAAAGGTAGTGAAAAAGTACATAGGGGCAGTGAGAAAGTAAGATACCCAGATGTTACTTTAAGGACTCTGTTTTGAAGAAGATCATGGACCATTTATTGTAATTAATCTTTTTGTAAATTTAAGCCTAATTCAACAAATTGATGATGCGAAAGAGGGGGGAAAAAAAGGAATTTTAGAAAAATGAAATTATTTATTGTGATATTTTCCCATATTTTTTCCTGAAAAATAAGAGTTTGTTTTGAAAGATGAGTTAATATAATTTGAAATATTTTCAAAAAATTCCAATTCAAGGTTGATATTTGGAAGATTCATTGCAGAAAAATAAATATGTCAACTTAAATTAAAAAGTCTAAACCTTTTCAATGTAAACATTAAGAAATTCACTTATTCTACCCAATTCCTTTAGAGGTCTAATCTCATTAAGTAGAAATGAGTAAATGTTTTACAAACATTTACTGGTTTCCAAAAAAAAAGATGCATTATCCTTTCTTTTTGAATCATCAGGAAATTCAGTCAAACACTCCTTATTTCTGAACTACAGGAGACACAATCAAGGTACAGCATCACTGTTGTACTGATGAGTACGAGGATGGGAGGCAGGCTACAGCAAAGAATTTTTGTAAAAAAAAAAGAATTTATAAAAAATTTAAGAGAAGTGGTTATATTTTGAAAAATTGTCCTATTGCAGAGTATATTTCAGCTTGAGTAAACACCTAAAAGTTAAATGCTTCTCTGAATTCAGATAGTTTCAGTATTTAATATTATTTGTAAATCTCAGCTCTACAGTAACATGCTCAAAAGGAAAGCAGAGAATGGTAGATGACTGTGCCCGTCGAAAAACATCTGTTATTAAAGAAAAGTTTTGAAGCCTGATTATTGTTTAAGTGTGGCCAACTGAGAATATTGTGACTTGTTTCTGTTCATGGTTAGTCTTAAATATCAGCACATCTAAATACTTTACTTAAAGCTGTGTTGTGGTTTTACCTTCCTAGGAATCAACTCTGTCACTTTAATGTCAAAGTCCCTGCTTATAATTCCTACTAAAACAAACTCTTTACAAACAAGGATAATCCTTTATTTGATGTTTACTTACTTAGTTCTCTTTTTATCTTGAGCTTTTGCAGTCAATAAGTATTTTTTTAGCAGGACAGACATATGTAGTAACTGAGTTTCTTAATGTGTGTTGTTTTTGTTTGCTCGTCCATAAAATGCTAAGAAGAATGTGATTCTTTTGCAGTCATAATGAAAAGCAAGGCACTGAAATCACCTTCAGTAAGACTGTTAAGATTTTTTAATTTTTACATATTTTTCTTTTCCTAAACTTCCTTTCAGCTTTTAAATTACCTTTGCCTTCTACCATTACTGCAAGTCTGAAATTATATACTTCAACTTTCAAATTAAAGCAAAGTTTGGAGAGCAAGAAGTGAACAATGAATATTATGTCTTGAAATCATTTCTCCCAGAGCCATTCCAAAAATAAAACAGCTTGTGTATCAATTGCTAATTTAGATTACCTCTAATTTTATCATCTGGTAACAGCCTGCCAATACATTTAAATTTTACATCTCTGTGAGAGTACTGACTTGGTTCTCTCAGAGTACTCAATTTTCATATAAAGTCAAAGGAAAGAAGTGCCTTCGGAAGTTTCTGGGTGAATATGCTCTATCTCTGTTTATGAAAATGGCAAGGTGGTGATGCAGAGGAACAGGTTTATGAGGCAGTCTAAAAGACACATGCAAGCTAGAAAACAAGGCCAGGTGACCCAAACACTACCCACGCCTCCAAATGCTTCTCCATATGTCACCTTATTTATGAGTTCTGCTATAACACTTGCCGAACAAGATATTACAAAATGTGCATGAGATCTGGGTGACTAATATCAGTTACTCAAAGTATTGACCATCCCCAGAAGACAGATGATCTCTTCATGTTTTGATAACTGGGTTATCAAGTTACTTTCAGATTCCTTCTCACTACAGTATCTTACCCTGTTCTTTGTGGAACAGCCTAACCATATATAAAGTTAGAGTCATCTCAAGCAAAATAGAGAATTTATCCTTTTTTTAATACATATATAATGTGAAGTAGTGCTATAAGTAAACCTGCAATCTTTTTAAGCATCAAAAACTGTAAAGCCAAGGCAGACATTTATCCCAGTAAGCCTAAGTTTTTTTCCACAATGAATTTGCGTTTAGATTTTTATTTAGAGCAAAAAGAAAATCAGAAACTGAAAATTAATGAATATTATTGTTGTTGACAAGATTCGACAAGACTAAGTGCCAGCCTTGCCAGGGCTTTGAGGGAGACAATCAAGCAGAAAGGAAAAAGAGAGATAAATACAGTTTACTGGGATAGCATAGGAACAGATAATTTTATATGCATATACACATACATTAATAATAATAATAAAATATAGATATAATAAAATATGCAAAATTAACAATGCACAATTTCTCACCAGCTGGTGACCTAACAACTGATACAGCCTATCCTGAGCAGCAATCATGGGATGAAACTGAAAGCACATCCTGGAATGATCTTGAGAAGCGCGAGAAAGAGCAAGAGACATCTGCCTACCATTCAACCGCCATTACATACTGAGCATAAAGTCTATGGTATGAAATACTTCCTTTGGCTAGTTTGGGTCAACTCTACTTGCTATATCCCTCCCAGCCTCTTGCATCTACACCTTAGCAAAACCTGGGAAACAGAGAAAAAGTCCTTGATGTCTTAGCAACAACTAATAACATCGGTGTATTATTAATATTCTTTGCATACCAAATCCCATGCTAAATCCAAAACATAGCAGCTACTGGGAATAAAATTAGCTCCATCCTAGCTGAAACCAGGACAGTCATAACAACCCCATGCAATGCTACAGGCTTTGGGAAGAGTGGTTGGAAAACTACCTGTTGGAAAAGGATCTGGGGTTGTTGGTTCATAGCCAGCTGAATATGAGCCAGAGGTGTGCCCAGGTGGCCAAGAGGGCCAACAGTATCCTGGATTGTATCAGGAACAGTGTGGCCAGCCAAATTAGGTAAGTGATTGTCCACCTTTACTTGGCACTGGTGATGCCACCTCTTGAATACTATGTTCAGTTTTGGGCCCCTTACTATGAGAAAGACATTGGGGTGCTGGAGAACATCTAAAGAAGAGCAATGAAGCTGGTGAGGAGTCTAGAGAACAAGTCATATGAGGAAAAGTTGAGGGAACTGAGGTTGTTTAGTCTGGAGAAAAGAAGGCTGAGGGGAGACCTTATTGCTCTCTACAACTATCTGAAAGGAGGTTGTAGGGAGGCAGGTGTTGGTCTCCTCTCCTAAGTAACTAGTGATAGGACGAGAGGAAATGGGCTCAAGTTGCATCAGGCAAGGTTTAGATTGGATATTAGGAAACACTTCTTTACTGAAAGAGTGGTCAAGCACTGGAGAAGGCTACCAAAGGAAGTGGTGGAGTCACCACCTCTGGAGATGATAAAAGAATATGTAAACGTGGAACTTCAGGATATGGTTTAGTAGGCATGGTGGTGTTAGGTTGATGGTTGGACTTGATGATCTTGGACGTCTTTTCCAACCTTAAAAATTCTATGATTCTATGGTTTAGTGGTGAACTTGGTAGTGTTAGGTCAATGGTTTGACTCAATGATCTTATGGGTCTTGTCCAACTTAAATGATTCTACGATTTTATGATTCTGTTAAATCTCTTTCACAACCAAAGACTTCTCTTCTTCATAATTTTCAATATTTCACGTGTAATACTTTTGGTTTTGTGCTACAGCTATCACTGTTACCTGCATATCTTGAAATAAAAGTTCAGTCATACAAGATATCATACCTTCCTGCACTAACTGAAGGGCTAGATATTTCATGCATACATAACAGCTATTAATATAAGAGAAGTAGAAGGTGTAGTAGAATGAGATGATCTCTACTCCCGAGGCTCTCACAGGTTGCTTCTAACCCTGCTGAGATATATCTGTCACAGTTTCTGTTAGCAACCTGACCAAAAACAAGTCATGGTTTCCTGGACTGTGCCCCTGTTTTTCTTCTTCATGGACATCATTGTCTGCTTTCTTTCTTGCTCTCACTTTCCTTGCAGAACTGACTTAGAAATATTTGGGTTCTTCAGTTTTCTCTTCCAGTGAAATCTCTGGGTTACAATAATAGCTATCAATTTTGTATTTCCTATGTCATTTTTAATCTCAAGAAGTGCCTTTCTAACTTCAGGTTTCTACTTCAACATAAGATATAATGAAAAACAATGGGTAGCAAATTAGCACTGAAATTTTTGGACTTCAATTTCTTCACTGTTCTTACTAGATGAGACTGCTTAAGTTTTGGTTTTTCTTTTTTATTTTTACTTTCAAGAAAAAAAATTGATTTATTGTTAAATTTTTTATTATTTTATTTAAATTTCTTTTTTCTTCCTTTTAATTAAATAAATGAAGGATTGTGAAAAAAAACTAGGGCACCAATAACACTGCTTAGTGCAGTATTTAAAATAGAAAAATACAAAAACAAAATAGAAGATAATACAATTTGTGATTTGACAAAAAGCTGTTGAAGGATGTGGTAACTAGCATAAAGCATTTGCACGAGTTCTCTAATATTTCTCGTCTTGCTTGTGGATTAAAAAGGAGTGGACAATATCACTGGGCTTGATGTTGTACTTTAAATGATGTTAAAAGAAAGTCTACAGAACAAAAACTCATTTAATTTTACCAAGACGTGGAGACAGACTTTTAACTGACAACATCAGTTAAGTCATTTGATTTACTGAACACTAGTGGTTAGAATATGTACTTTAGGATTTGAACATAGGGCTTTCTATTGTGCTACTTGCTGACTTCCTTGATAACTTTTCACAGAAAGGAAGAGTTGTGGGACATGGGTAATCAGAGTGAATTTGGAAAACAAGGACGGTTTGCAAGTGACTTATGTTTTGCTATTTTAAGAGACTGGTTTACTTTTTCACAAAATGCACAAAAAAAAAAACCCTAAAGGGCTTTGAATCTCTTATATTTTTTCACTATGTCATCATCTTATAAAGTGATTTGATGAGTTACCCGTTTACATATTTCTTGCCATTTCTGCATTACACTAGACTCAAAGATGCAAGATAATTTTTTTTTCCCCCACTCCTATTTATGTTTGTAGTTGGTATTCTAAAGAATAAAAAGTAGGAAGCTGAGCCTACAGAAAGATGTTTATGTGTTGTATCTCAAAAGAAAAATAATTATGCTTGGAGAGAAGGAAGGATAATTTATTCTTTTTTGATTGCTTCTGTGATATATATATACATATATATATATATATATATATATATATATATATATAAATAAAATAGTGCCCAGGATGGCATCCCTAGCACATAAAGTTCTTAGATTGTTGATATGCACAGCAGAAACTGAACCACTCTGTTCTACAGTGTCTGAACAGCCTTTCTCATCAAAGCAGACAAAGCTAGCTATTTGATAAGATGATGACATTTCAATAGTAGCCTAGATGGTGTGGAACTATGAGAGAGAGTTACTTCTGATGTATTTCTGATTTCTGATATACAGAATATACAGAGAATTTCTGATAGACAGAAATTTTCTCTTATCTACATCTCTTGGGATGCAGGCAGAATGCCATCACCTGTACTACTTCTCAAAAGGCATGTTCCAGGATAAATACAGTGTATTTAATTAATTTTTATGTTCTAGGAAGGAATTATGGCAGCCATTACACATAGAAACTTGTAGATAAATGAAAAAACACAGCTGACAATTCTGTAAAGTTGAAAAGAATGAATAATCTTTTGACTACTGTAGAACTGCTAAGTCATCATAAAGCCAATTTCTGCCTTCTTTCAAATGAGTGTCTCATATTACTGGACCTAAGAATCAGGGCCAATGAGGCTTTACAGGAGCAAATTCAGAATACTCAGTACTTTAGAGAATACTGAATAATTTTCTGTCAATCTATAGACTGACACTACAATGCATAATACATCTGAGTAATTTAGAATGATAAATATACATTTCAAAATCATTGTCTGGTTTCAAATGAACCATCAACAGAAAAAAAAAAGCCTGTATGTTACTACTATAGCTAAGAATAATTCAATCAGCTTTCACAATGTCAGTTCCCTGAGTCTGCAGTTTCAGGAAAACAATCATTCCTTTTAAATCCTATATCAACACATACTCATGCAAAATATTGATCCTTTTGGTTGAACAGCACCCCGTGGCCTAAAGTAATTTCACTGAGTGGATGGCTAAGGATAGAGAAAGCTGCTGAAAAGTATCAGCAACTTACACTGCAGAGCAGAAATTTAAGGTAGTTATAGCTCTAAATACACATAGTAGGATTTGAAGAAGTGGGGCAAAGCTGGTCTGGTTAATAAAGTGTATCCACCTATTAAATACAGTATTGGCCTTGCTGGTGAAAGGCAACAGGCTTTATGTTGACTTTTCACAATTTTGAGACTGCATGGATATTTCTTCTAACTTGTTTAGCCAGAACAGCAGTTATCTAATGAGTAGGTGGCTATCACCAAATTTATGTTTATTTGTTTAGCTTTTTACAATTTCACCCCTTGCACATGTTTTCCTGTACCTGATTTGTACAACTATACTCTATTTTGCAAGTGAAGAGAAGCTGGGAGCCAAGGCAATTGCAGCACAATGACTGCACCAGCTATGCAGGGGCAGTGATCATAACAGGTTCTCTCAACTATATGGTGACAACTGAACAAAGCAATGTGACAACTGAACAAAGCAAGGTAACAAGTCAAGTCCAGGATCCCTCCAGGAAGCCCAGTGACAATGTCCAGATGAGCAGAGGACAACCCATCTACAGCAGAAATAAACTTAAATGGAGTTTGTGGTATGCGGGTAGAGACCGTCAACATAGATCCTAGATAAGGCCAATTGGGAGAATTAAAGCCTATTCATGCGTTTGCAGCTCATACTTTTGTAATAATAGAAGTATGAATATATAGCAATATTATTGTGATTTATGTGTTGATATATTTATACACTGAGAGAGTTAGTATCATTGTAAATGAAAGAACAATAACCATTCATTGTATTTTGGTTAAAGTGGCAAAAATTTCAATTAAAATCAGAATTAATTCCTAGTTCAACATATAAGGTGTACACCCCTTTTTACCCATAACAAAATTTTGAGTATAATACAAACAGGGCTGTGTTTCACCACAAACTCCTTTATTTTCATAATTCTCCTCCACTCTCTTTCCATTATTTCCCACAACAGCTAACATAATCTCAGGCACAATGGACACATGGTTGTGTGCCTGTAAAAGTTTTTCTTCTAAATTGTTTAACAAGTCTGCATTGACCATGTCAAAACCAAGGCTGGAGTAGCAGTAAGACTTTTCTCCAACAGTGGAACTAAGCTAGAGTAGAAAGAAGAGACAGGGAGTTCCCTTGTGCTCGCAGTGCATGCCATGCTCATGTCCATAGTACTGAAAAGCTACCCTCTTTAATTTAGAAGCAACAAATACGTACTGAGTTTGACTGGGATGTAGTTAGTTTGGTGCTGTGGTTTAGATTTGTAACCAAAATAGTGTCGGTAATACACCAATGTTCTGGCTATTGCTGAACAGAGCTTGCACAGCATCAAGATTTTCTCTGTTTATCACTCTGCTGCCCCAGTGACTATGCTCGGTGTTGGCAAGAGGTCGGGGGGTGGACAAACGTGAGACAACTGACCTAGAATTACTAAAGTGATATGGCATAACATGTAACAGAATGTTCAGCAACTGGGTCGGATTTTTCTCAAAGTAGCCATTGTTCAGAGACTGGCTGGGCATTGCTCTGCTCATGGGGAGTTGTTTTTGCAACACTTGTTTCTTTTTCTTTTTTTTTTTTCCTTCATTCATTGCCCCTCTTTATCTCAACCAATGCAATTTTTTTCCTGCTTTTCCCTTCCAGTTCTTTCCCCCATCCCACTGGAAGGAGGAGTGATGGAGGGACTGGACAGGGTCTTACCTGCCAGCTGATATCAACTCACCACAAAATGCTAGACATTGAGCTAGAAACAATAGTAGGCTCAGCTCACTGAGAGAAAGACATAGGACCTGAAACAATTAGTGTGGAAAAGGTTAGAAGAAGTAAAAAGGAGTTATATGAGTTAAAATCCCAGAGGGGAAAAATATAGCTGTGTCACACTCCGATTTTGGATGAGAGGAGGGCCCCCTTGCATTCTAGCCGACCTCAGACGAGTCTGGGAGGCTAGGGGCGGCTAGACCAACCTCTCACACACTGGAGCGTGGTTTTGCTCGTATTCTCAGGAACAGAATTAAGACTCAAAGCAGAGTCAAGCGCCAGGTAACTTTATTAACCCGACAAGAAGTTTGCAAATGCAAGAGAAAGGAGAGAAAGAAAGGAAAGAAGGAAAAGAGTTTCAGTTGCAATAGCTACCACCACGGAGCTGCGGCGTCCCGACAGTCCAGTTGACTCGGTGGGGAAACGTTCTGTCCAATGTTGGTTGTTTCTGTCCTTTTATCATTCGTCTTATTCACGTCACATATTCCAAGAGCGGGTTTGCTTGGCCGCACCCCTCACCTGGCGGTGATACGCATGCCCAATACCGTCTCTGGGCCCCTCTGTTTTTCTGGCCTGGGTCTGGGCACATACGTAGGGGTAAGGCTAAATTTTGCAGAATCAGCTCTGCATTCAGGTTTGTGGGAAAATATGAGGAAAAAACAGGAAGCTTCCAGTCCTGTGACTTGACTGGCTTGCAAGATAAGGGAATCATCTTGCAGGAAAACAGGAAGACTCCGGTCCTATGGTTTAACTGATGTACCATTGTTTAGGTGGTGGTTTGACGCTTCAACAATGTTGAGACAAACATTTGACACAGTCTCTCACACTCCCTTAAATTGAGAGCTAGTTCTGTTCCTATGACTTCCTCTACTAGCTCATATAGTACAGAAACATGCAATGCATCTGACCAGCTTGATGACCTGTGATTGTAAAGAAGGTGGGAAGTCCATAGTTTTGTTTGCAGTTCTAAATGTGAAATCATAAGAAGGGAATTGTGAAGATTTTAAAGGCAAGCACTTAGAAGTCTCTAAGGTATTAATTCAACATCCTTGTATATAAGCATTATTAATATGCAGTTTAATGATGCAATCATTATTTTTTTGCCACATAGCCTGTACAATATTCTGTCTGTGGGATAGAGCTGCACTAGGTATCAGTGAGGGTTATATAGGTTCTTCCTTGTACAGTTACTCCTACAAGCTCTAAATATTTGCATCTTCACAAAATACTTTCTTGGACCCTTCAAAATTACTAACATTTAGTTCACAAAATTTGTTCATATTTAGAAATCAGGATTGAGGATATCTTATAATTTAATAGTGCACTGGTCTAACTGTTTTGTAACTCTTTAGATAGAGTTTCTCTGCAGTACAGTCTGCATACATGAGGAAACACCGAATGTGACACTTCTCTCTCCATTTCTGAAACTGAAATTATACAAATTTCATATAAATAAAATTTCCCTAGAAGAAAGCGAATTAGAGCTATTTTCCTAGCTTCCATAGAACCATGAAATTAAATTGAGATGTTATTTGATTAATTGATTCAGTATTGTTTCTGATGACTGATTATATTCAGTAATGGTTTCCCTATACAAATAATTGTCAGTTTATATCAGATCTATCAGAATTAGGCATGCAAATATTGTACGTCAAGTCTTATTATGATCTTGCGATTAAAAACGTGTGGTCTGAGCTCAGCTGTTATGTAAATGAATACATTTGTACATTCTGTGATGTCAAGTTCTGTCATTTGCTTACAATAAAGTATATATCCCTGACAAAAAATCAAGACTTGTTTCTCTTTTCAATTTTATTAAATCAATTCTAGGTGTCTTTGTTGCTTTTGGTTTAATTAAGCTATGTCGTAGTTCAGCCCGATTGGGACCAGACTACGCAGTCTCTCTCTCACTCCCCCTACCCTCCGAGAGAATAGGGAGAGATGATATAAGGAAAAATGGCTCGAGGTTTGAGATAAGGACAGGGAGAAAATCCTTAAAGTTACCATTACAGGCAAAACAGACTCGACTTGGGGAAAACTATTCATTTATTACTAAAAACAGCAGGATAATGAGACAGAGAACAAGATAACCTCCCCCCACCCCTCCCTCTTCCCAAGCTTAACATTATCTCTACTACCTTCTCCCCCCGAGTGGCACAGGGGGGAAGAGGGAATGGGGGTCGAGATCAGTTCATCACACGTTGTTTTATGCCGCTGCTTCATGGTCAGGGGAAGAACTCCTCACATTCCTCCCCTGCTCCGTTGTGGGGTCCCACTCATATGCCACAGACCTTCGTGAAACTGCTCCGGCGTGGGTCATCTCTTCCACGGAGTACAGTCTCTCCAGAACGGCTGTCCCAGCAGGCCCTCCATGGGCCACAGCCACCTTCAGGCATCCACCTCCCCTGGTGTGGGGTCCTTCACAGGCTCCAAGTGGATCTCTGTTCCTCCGTGGACCTCCTTGGGCTGCAGGGGGACAACCTGCTCCACCATGATCATCACCACAGGCTGCAGGGGAATCTTGGCCAGGAGCCGCATTACTCCTCCCCCTCCTTCTGAACTGACCTTGGCATCTGCAGCCATTCCTCTCCTCTCATAAGACAAGTTCTTCACAACAGGCTGGCAGATGCCTCTCAGAATCTCTTCACATCATCCAGCTCATCTCCTCTCCACTTCTTGCAGCTGGGCTGGGCCGAATCAAGCCCAGTTGGCCACCTGGCAAGAGGCCAGAGGGTGAGGCCTGCAAGGCCCATGAGGCCTGCACCTCCCCCTCTGTGCCTCTGCCCCCGCTCAGCTTCTTCATAGCTTCTCTTCTCTCTTTTTTTTTTTCTGTTTTCCCCTTCTTAAATATGTTATCGCAGAGGCATTATCATGGAACATTCTGCTGCCGATTGTCTCGGCCTTGGCCAGCAGCAAGCCTAGGCCTGGCCGAGTCCACTGAACAAAGGGGACGAACTTCTAGCAGTTTCCTACAGAAGCTACCACCTTAGGTCCCCCCTCACTAAACAAAACGACAACAAGCTATAACAGGTGATTAAGGAATAGTGTCATCTGACTTCATGTGGTAGATTAGCTGGCATTTTCATGATCCCAAATCTGTCCTCCTGAGAATTTTTAAAAATGTATTATTGTCTTTGGAAACAAATTTAATATATTCAAATATATTTACATTTAATTAGTAGATTGTGGCTAAGTTTTAGTTACATAAGTGTCAGGTTTTTCTACCATTGGACTCATTCTATTTTGGTAGAATTCCAGTGGTTTCATCTGTCTTAAAAGTTGAATTTGGAATGTTATTAACTTTTAAGAGTTGCTATCATCTGCCTTCATTTTCCCTTTATCCTACATGGAGGATATTGTCTGAGTAGCCAGGGATCAGGTAAGGAAGACTAAAACCCTGATAGAATTAAATCTTGCCAGGGATATCAAAGGCAACAAGAAAATCTCCTTGCTCCATTTTAATACAAATTAACCCATAACTTGCAACCACTCCAACTGTGCTCAGGTCTTGTGCTTTGTAGACCAAAATGCGTGCTTGGATACTGACTGTCACGCTCTGCACTGTAACTTGTAGTTGGTTCTTCACTATTAGTAACTTATTAGTCAAAAGGACTGTTATCAATAAGATGCACGTGAAACAAGGATTTGAAATGGAAAACATGAACTTTTTTCTTGGAAAGTAGTTCTTACATTTCTCAGCTGAAACTTTTGCACTGAATTATGTCAATAATTTCCTTAAAACCAAACCAAAGTGTTTATTTTTTTGATAACCTTACTCGCAAGCCAAACAATTTTAATACTGTAGAATATTAAATGTCCGTATCTGTAGATGGAAAGGGATAGTGCATTGCACTAATTATCCTCACAAACTTGTGTCTGAAATTTTCTGGGTGCGGAGGTGGTATATCTTTTAAGTTCTTCTTTCTCCTCTGATAATAGCTTCCTTGGCTGTGATTTTAAGAAACTCCTTCTATTAAACTGTTCAATTGACACAGCTTGACATAACATGCCACAGAGGAATATATCAACCTGAAGAACATAAAATGCATTTTGAAAGCTGTTGCTTGCAATCCTAGATTGTACACCTGTTGTGGCTGTCAATTCTCTTTAAAGAGACAAAGTTAAAGACAATTGTCCAATGCTTTTAAACTCAGATTTTGCACTGTATGGTACACCCCATCCAGCAGTGTCTGCATTCTCCTGCTCTACTCATTAAAATTACTTTTATTCCTAAAATGCATAAACCTTTTCACAACATGATCACTGACAATCTGACCTGGCAGGAAATTCTTTCATTTAAGTGCTTAATGCTCAATCTTTCTAATTTTGTTGCTTAATTGACAACATTTTTTCTTCCTTTCTTTTTTTTTTTAATAATTTAGAGATATTGTACATATATAGTGTTCTTTTTACATCAATTTCTATGAATATAGGCGTGAATCAGAAATGATATGAGTATTTTTTTTTTAATTTATAAGGAAAATCAGACAATCTGTCTACATTTTTAACTGAGTATGGAAAAAAAGTTTCCCTGTCTTTGCAGCCTATTGTTGATGGAATGATTAAAAAAAAATATCACACTGAATCTATTTGAAAAGAAATAATTTGCTATTGCATCCCTATTTTTTTCCTTAAAAAATCTGAATCAAAATTCAATTAAAGACAGTTGTTAAGTGAATCAGCCTGTATCAACAAAAACATTTCATAGTACATGAAATATTTTGCAAAAATCAGTATTATAATAAAAAGACAAATATTTGGTTGCAAATAATTTTCTTAATATAACAATTGGACACATTCCAGTGTTAATAAAACAGTGGGTTCTCATAGGCATAAACTGGAGTGTGAGATTCTTCACAGCATGTACGATACTTTACAGGATGTGCTCAGTATCTTCTAAGTCTATCTTGTCAAAATGAGAAATCAACTGGAATAATTCAAATCAAGAATCATATTAGATGATTTTCTGAAGTAGAGCTAAAATACACGTGAAAAGAGTATTACCAAGCTGAAGAGAGAAAGCAGAAGAAGTAAGACATCTATTAGTTCTTGAAACATAGGCAGGAACATGAAATGACCCTAGATTCCCTCAGCTGGACACGTTAATTTTTTTCAATTAAAAATACATTATCATTATATATGTTAGAAGAGACATTACAGAATACTTTTCTGACTGCTGAAAAAGTTACATTCATGGTTTCTGTCCCTCTCTTTGTACAGATATATCTTCCAAGCATCATGTACTGCTTCCAGCTCTGGAGCCCCCGAATAAGAAAGACGTGGACCTATTGGAGTGAGTCCAGACAATGGTGACAAAGATGATCAGAAGGCTGGAACAGCTCTGCTACGAGGACAGGCTTGTCCTGGGGTTGTTTAGCCTGGAGAGGAGAGGGCTCTGGGGAGATCTTAGAGCGGTCTTCCAGTACCTAAAGGGGGCTTATAGGAAAGATGTGGAGAAAAACTTTAGCAGGGCCTGTTGTGATATGATGAGGGGTAATGGTTTTAAAATAGAAGGAGGTAAATTCAGACTAGACATCAGGAAATTTTTTTTTACAGTGAGTGTGGTGGAACACTGGAACAGGTTGCCCAGAGAGGAGGTAGATGCCCCATCCCTGGAAACATTCAAGGTCAGATTGGATGGGGTTCTGAGCAACCTGATCTAGTTGGAGATGTCCCTGCTCCTTGCAGGGGGGTTGAACTAGATGACCTTTAGAGGTCCCTTACAACCCAAACTATACTGTTATGCAATTCTATGATTCTATGTTTCTTTCCTTAGGTACTCTGTATTTAAATACTCTGTTCTTAAGTGCTCTATACTTCATAGAATCATAGAATATTTTGGGTTAGAAGGGACCTTTGAAGGTCATCTAGTCCAATCAGACTTAAATTAATCCACAAAATTAGTGACACAGAAAACCTTACCTTTGGTCTTTTTGTGCCAGAATTGTACAAAATGGTGGAGTGTAAACATTTCTTTAATGTGTCCCAGCATTATACTTTATGAGAGTTTCGTGTCTGCAATGAAGCTATTTTAGTTATTTTCAGAAAATAATTAAGAAATTTTCAGATCAAGTTATGAATGTCCTAAGGGACTCAAATACCTAGATCAGACAATCAGCAGTGCATAATTAAAGAAAATAGTTTTCAAGACAGTAGAAAAAGCAAACTCACAGACATTATCTTCAAAGGAGAACAAAAGAGAAGACAGATAATAATAAAACAGTGAATTTTCCCTCATTTCCTAGAAAATTATTGGAACAAATATTTAAAGTACTAGTAAGAATCCAAATTAAAACAAGGAAATGAGAAAAAACCATATAATTAATTCCATTGACTTTATATTTTGTAATATTTTTTAAATCAAGGAAAAGAAAAAGATACTGCACAGAATAACACGGTGGTGATACAAACCTGGGTGCACAACAGAATCCAGAGAATAGCTACCGATGCTCCACTTTCAGGCTTAAACTTCTTCACTGGTTATCTTAAACATCTATCTGAATAATAAAAAAAAAATAGTATTTTCACTAATTAAGTGCAGTAGCTGTATTTGTCAACACAAATAAGATGGGATGTGAAGAATCCTATTTTGGAGAATTTACTTTAGAAAAGTATGTTAATTTTAAAAAGTTAATTGTGGAAAATACTGAGAAAGGAATAATAAAATGTACCTCTTCAGGTTAGAGATGTAGTATTGCTAGCTACTAGCTTTTTAGAACAGGATCTTGATGTTATATTTCTGAATATAAGTGAACGGTGCCATGTTGCAGAAATAGGAAATATGCTATCATGTTGCTACATTGTCTGAACTCCAACAGTCAAATTCAACTCACCTATTCTTAAATGTCTACAATGACAGCACCTACTTCTGCAAAAGTAATCCTAGACTCCTTTAGTCAGTGTAGGCTTCTTTAGAGGGTGTCCAAGACAGATGACATGAATCAATCTCTGAACATACATGCTTCTGTTTATTTTCTACAAAGGGTGTATTCAACTTGATTTCAGATGACTAAATTTTAGATACCATGTTTTTCTTTCTGCCTACCTTTAGGCCTGAAACAATTCCTCTACTCTGTTTGGTGTTTGTATGACCTATGTGGGTTATTACATTCAAGAAGAAAGTCCAAAAGACAGAAATTAGCATTAGGAGAGGTCCAGAAAACATGACATATAAGACTGAAATGGTCAGAACGGTTTGCTCTATAGAAGAGGAGAAAATTATAATAGATAGTATTGACAAACATAAGTGACTACTTTAAGAGAATGAGAATAAACTATTTTCTTGGAGAGGTGGATCTGGATTTAAATTGAACAGCAATATTCAAGAAAGAAACCTTGCAGTTTTGAGAACAGTGCAATACTGGAACAGACAGGTAGGGGAATGGTATAATCTGCAGAATAAGGCATTAACAAATAACATGGACTGTATCTGGGAATGCAGGTAGACTAAGCATTTTTTAGATCCCATGCAATCATTTTTTTTCAATATTCCAAAATTTACAACTACTATCCTGTGCTGGTATGGATAATGAATTGTTGATAGTGATACTTGTCTTCTGTCTTTGTTCTTGAAGGGACAACTCTCAAGTAGCCTGTTTGTTACCGGACTAGCATATAATAGTGTATGTGGAGCCAGAAATACCAGTAGGAGAAACTCTTCTAATCACCTAAACTCTTTTTGACTGATATGAAAAAATAATAATGACTGTTAAATAATTGAAAAGGTAAACATGGTTTATTGTTGAAAATATATTTTGTATTGCTATAGAGAGGTCTAAACAGTATTGCTATAAAGAGGTGACAGATAAAGTTTATATGCAAAAGACTATTGTCACAAATAGCAATATAGAATCATAGAATCATAGAATGGTTAGGGTTGGAAGGGACAGTCCTTATTTGCAATTTTCTTTACTGAAAGAATATCACAGCTAGTGAAACAGAAGCAGGAAAGCTACAAAAGGGTGTGAAAATATTTCTTCCTTACACAGTAAGTTTAACAAGCAGCAAATGAGGTCAAAAAGGCCAAATAATTGAAAATGAGGCTACTGCTGTAAGATAAACGAGGTTAAAGTTGGAAAGCACCTAGGATACAGTTATTACAATATCATTAAGTTTGAAATGCTGATGGGGTTCTGTGGAGAGGTCAGCAAACACAAAGATATTGCACTGTAAGAAAAGCTGACTTGGAGGAAATGTGAAACAAGTTGAATAAAAATGGCCAAAATTCAATAATTCATGAAAAATCAAGAGTGGAAAAGGGAGAGTCTATTCTTAGTAGGTCACATTAGGAGGAAAAAAAAAAAAAAAGAAAAAGAAAAGAAAGCCGCGTAAGCATAAACGAATGCATAAAGTTAAAACAGCAGTGAAAATAATGTGGTCAAACCAAGAGACTTAAGTCCCTGTGTGACCAAGAACTGTATAAAAGAAAAAGAAATCACAGAACATTTAAAGGAGTTTTAGAAGCTTTAATGATAGTGAAAAAAAAATGAGACAGAATTTACAAAAGTAAACTTCAGGATATATTTAGAAGAAATCTCAAGTATTCTTTAAACAGGGAGGATAAATCTTAGTTTAATTCAAATCACTGCAAATCCAGAATAATGTTGCTGAAGCCAATATACTTATTCCAGATTTACGCCAAGTAGTAGAAGAAAAAAGGTAGTCCTGTCCATTATATGCCACAATTCTTATTTTAATTAGGGCCAGAGGGACACAAAAACTCACTTTCTCTCTCACTTTCTATAAAGCTCTCACTTCTGCATAATGGGAAGAGAAGGAAAAAAATTATTTTGTAGTGGAATTGTTTATTGATATCTTGCCTTTACCTGTTCACTTTTTTTTTTTTTTTTAGTTCTTTGTTGTTTCCAAGACTCTGTCTTGGAAAAGAAGGAAATGAGTCACTTTTTATGGCAGACAATATATATGGTGTTTACTTGAATCCCATGCTTCAATTAGAAATATCAAGTGTTTATTTCATAGTCTATTATGTACTGGATGCTTTTTGCTTTTTTTCCTATCCTGATATATTTCTGCCACTCATAGGTTGCGATGTATGGTCTTCATATTGTAGAGTTGAAGGTGTGTTAAAATATACAATCATAGGAGAAAAATAAACAAAACTCAATTTTAAACAATAAATGTTAAAAAACATAAGTGACAAGCATATGGCTGACTCAGCCCCTCCTCTTTCAATGTTGCTGATGTACGATCAATAAGAACCTGGTCTGAGAACTGTGGGAATTTTGAGATAAGACTGCAAAACACAAGCGAAAAAGAAAGGTTTTGATTATTTGAGGCTGTCACAGAAGTTCATGGCACCTGAATGGAAAAAATGGCTGTTAGTTTCTTAAATTAACTTTTCATCTTACACTTCTTACACTTGTAATTTTGCTGCTCCCTTTCATCACACATGGTGGCTGTGTCTACTGAACCTGACTGACCTCAAGCCTTTCACTGACAATCTCTGACAATATCTTCTAGAATGAAAGTTGCTGTATAAACAAAAGATATGATGATTATTGCATGTTTCATCACCCAAGGTAAGAAAAAAGAGAAAATTAAAAGGAAATACTGCAGAAATATTGCAAGTGATCCTAAAACGTTTGAATGTAGATTTTCCTTCAGTACAAATAAATTGGAACAGTTGTCACACCAACAGCTAAGAAAAATCTACTGCTGATTATAGAGAGTATTGCTTTGTTTTCTGCATTGATATTTCCATTAGCAGAAGAAACATTATGTGTCATGTCCTTTATCAGTATGGTTGATCCCTGCTGTGCTTTCAGGAGTGCAGGTAGCTGTTCTGGTTTTGTTTAGTGACGGGGGGGCCTAAGGTGGTAGCTTCTGTAGGAAACTGCTACAAGTCGCTCCCCTTTGTCCAGTGGACTTGGCCAGGCCTAGGGCGGATGCGCTGCTGGCCAAGGCTGAGCTGATTGGTAGCAGAATGTCCTGTGATAATGCCTCTGCAATAACGTATTTAAGAAGGGGAAAACAGGAAAAAGAAGGGAGAAGATGTGAAGCAGCTGAGCGGGGGCAGAGAGGGGAGGCGTGAGCCTTGTGGGCCTTGCAGGCCTCACCGTCTGGCCTCCTGTCGGGCAGCTGACTGGGCCCGACTCAGCGCAGCCCGGCCGCAAGAAGTGGAGAGGAGATGAGAAGTGAATAAGATGTAAAAAGGATCCTGAGAGGCATCTGCCAGCCTATTGTGAGGAACGGCTGCAGGCGCCAAGGTCAGTGAAGAAGGAGGGGGAGGAGTAATATGGCTCCTGGCCAAGATTCCTCTGCAGCTTGTGGTGACGACCATGGTGGAGCAGGTTGTCCCCCTGCAGCCCATGGAGGTCCACGGAGGAGCAGAGATTCACCTGCAGCCCGTGGAGGACCGTGTACCAGGGGAGGTGGATGCCTGAAGAAGGCTGTGGCCCATGGAGGGCCTGCTGGGGCAGCTGTTCTGGAGGGACTGAACCCCATGGAAGAGATGACCCATGCCGCAGCAGTTTCATGAAGGACTGTGGCCCATGGGAGGGACCCCACGCTGGAGCAGAGGAGGAGTGTGAGGAGTTCTTCCCCTGACCATGAAGCAGCAGCATGAAGCAACGCATGATAAACTGACTTCAACCCCCATTCCCTCTTCCCCTCTGTGCAGCTCGGGAGGGGAAGGTAGTAGTGATAATGTTAAGCCTGGGAAGAGGGAGGGGTGGGGGGAGGTTATCTTGTTCCCTGTCTCATTCTCCTGCTAGTTTTAGAAACAAATGAATAGTTTCCCCCAAGTCGAGTCTGTTTTGTCCGTGACGGTAATTTTAAGGATTTTCTCCCCATCCTTATCTCAAACCTCGAGCCGTTTTTCTTATATCATCTCCCCCTATTCTCTCGGAGGGTGGGGGGAGTGAGAGAGAGACTGCGTAGTCTGGTCCCGATCGGGGCTGAACTACGACAGTAGCGTTAATTTTTGTTTAGATCAACGCACTCTTATTTGCTATTCCGGATGGTATCAGCTTGCCTGATGACTTCAGCTGTAATAAAAATGTAAGAGCAACTCAAGACACTACAGATATATCTCTGAACATTTAGAGGTATCATCCAGAAGACATCTGGATTGCATATACATGTATGTATACAAATGCAGGTGAGCATTTCCTATTTTTTTAATGTGATTATTTGTTTTTATATTATCTTTTAATATCAACTCTAGCTGTTTCAAAGACTATGCATTTGAAAGAGTTTCAAAGACTTATCCATATTGATAAGTGGGATCTCTGTCACAAAGGTAGATTTTTAATTGGTTATTTTAACATCTTTTTAAAGAGTAGAGAAATGTCTTCCTACTGCTAGAGACTATACAATTATTAGAATTTTTTTTACATATATTATTAACCAAAGTTTTATAACCAGCCTTTCTTAGGAAAAGTAGTTATTTGCAAAGAATGTCCAAACTTGTGTTTTCCAAAGATACAAATCACAGAATAAAAGAATATTTCCTTTTTACTAGCCATTTTATTAAGCAGTCAGTCCAGAAAAACCACTGGGCAGTGTCTGAGTTGCCACGTGCAGTGCTGCCTTGTACTTGGAACTGCTCTGCTTATTCTGCTCCATCTCTCACAGTTACACAAGCCTCCTTGAAAACTACAGCAGGAAATATAGTCTACTTTGGTGCCTTGCAGTGTAATGGAGACAACAGAGCCCAGGCCTTGCAGAACAATGACGAGGAGGCCTTGTGATTACCTTGCTGCATAAAACAGTGTATTCAATTACCAAAGCTGTGTTAAATAGCCTGGTGCTGTATGGAGTGCCTGTACCCAGATACTGGCAGTGGGGGGCTACAGGGCAGCCTCTGTGAGAAGAGACTGGGGCTGCCCTGTGTCTGACACATGCGGTTTCAGACAGCTCCAACGGACACACTGCAGTTGAGCCCAGCAGCAAAGATGGTGGTGCCTCTGGGAAAATGTATTCAAGAAGGGAGAGAAGGCACCATCAGAGGAGCAGAGAAGGAGGGCCTCTCCTTCTGAGGAGACTGGCTGAGACAGGGACCCAATCACCAATAACAGTAATTCCTGTTCCCAAAGGAAACATTGGAAGCAGAAGTGAACGTGTCCTTGTCAGCAATAAACTCTCAGGGAAAGAAGGATCAAGAGGGGAGCACTTGAGGTTACAACATCTATCTTCCCAAGCCACAGTTATGCATGCTGAAGCCCAGTTTCCCAAGACATCTGTCTGCTGATAGGAAGTAGTAAACAAATTTCTCTTTTTCTGTGCTTTTATTGCTGAGCATGGCAACATATATGGTAGAATATTCCTTTGGTCAGATTGGGTCAACTGTTGTGGCTGTGTCCCCTCCCAGCTTCTTACCCACTCCCAACCTACTCGCTGTGGAGTAGAAGAATAAGAAACAGAAAAAACTTTGGTGCTGTGCAAGCACTGCTCAGCAATAGCCAAAGTGTTGGTGTGCTGTCAACACTATTTTGGTCATAAATCTAAAACATGGCATCATACAGGGGTGCTATGAGGAAAGTTAACTCCACCCCAGACAGACCCAGTACAGGTGCTTGTTCCTCTATTGGTCAAAGGGACTAACAGAATCATAGAATCATAGAATGGTTAAAGTTGGAAGGGACCTTCAAGAGTCATCTAGTCCAACCCCTCTGCAAGGAGCAGGGACATCCCCAACCAGATCAGGTTGCTCAGAGCCTCATCCAGCCTGGCCTTGAACGTTTCCAGGGATGGGGCATCCACCACCTCTCTGGGCAACCTGTTCCAGTGTTCTACAACTCGCATTGTAAAAAATTTTTTCCTAATATCCAGTCTAAATCTACTTCCCTCTATTTTAAAACCATTACCCCTCATCCTATCACAACAGGCCCTCCTGAACAGCCTCTCCCTGTCTTTCTTGTAGGAGCCCTTGAGGTACTGGAAGGCTGCTATCAGGTCTCCCCGGAGCCTCCTCTTCTCCAGGCTGAACAGCCCCAACTCTCTCAGCCTGTCCTCATAGGAAAGGTGCTCCAGCCCTTTTATCATCTTCGTGGCCCTCCTCTGGACCTTCTCCAACTGGTCCATGTCCTTCTTGTGTTGGGGGCTCCAGAACTGGACACAGTACTCCAGGTGGGGTCTCACCAGGGCAGAGTAGAGGGGCAGAATCACCTCCCTCGACCTGCTGGCCATACTTCTCTTGATGCAGCCCAGGATGCAGTTGGCCTTCTGGGCCTCAAGAGCACGTTGCTGGCTCATGTTGAGCTTCTCGTCCACCAGCACTCCCAAGTCCTTCTCCTCAGGGCTGCTCTCAATCCATTCCCGGCCCAGCCTGTATTTGTGCCTGGGATTGCCATGACACAGGTCCAGGACGTTGCACCTGGCCTGGTTGAACTTCATGACGTTGGCACGGGCCCACCTCTCCAGCCTGTCAAGGTCCCTCTGGATGGCATCCCTCCCTTCCAGCATGTCGATGGCACCACACAGCTTGGTGTTGTTGATGAACTTGCTGAGGGTGCACTCTATCCCACTGTCCGTGTCACCGACAAAGATGTTGAACAGGGTCGGGCCCAACACGGACCCCTGAGGGATGCCACTTGTGACCAGTCTCCACTTGGACATCGAGCCATTGATGACCACTCTCTGAGTTCAGCTATCTAGCCAACTCCTTAACCACTGAGTGGTCCGTCCATCAAACCCATGCCTCTCTAGTTTAGAGAGAAGAATGCCATGCGGGACAATGTCAAAAGCTTTACACAAGTCCAGGTAGATGATATCTGTTGCTCGTCCCTTGTCCACTGATGCTGTCACCCCATCATAGAAGGCCACCAAATTGGTCAGGCACAATCTGCCCTTGGTGAAGCCATGTTGGCTGTCACCAACCACCTCCTTGCTCTCCATGTGCCTTAGCATGGTTTCCAGGAGAATCTGCTCCATGACCTTGCCAGGCACAGAGGTGAGGCTGACCGGCCTGTAGTTGCCCAGGTCCTCCTTGTTCCCCTTTTTAAAAATTGGGGTTATGTTCCTTCTCTTCCAGTCATCGGGGACCTCACCAGACCACCACGACTTCTCAAGTACGATGGCCAGTGGCTTGGCAACTTCATTCACCAGTTCCATCAGGACTCGTGGATGGATCTCATCAGGACCCATGGACTTGGGCACCTTCCTCAGATGTTCCCGAACCTGCTCTTCCAGTACAGTGGGCGGTTCTTCATCCTCACAGTCCCTGCCTGTGCCTTCCACAGCTTGGGTGGTGAGACAAGAGCCCTTATTGGTGAATACTGAGGCAAAAAAGTCATTGAGTACCTCAGCCTTCTCCATGTTCCAGGTAACCAGGACACCGGTTTCCTTCTGGAGGGGTCCTACATTCTCCTTGGGTTTTCTTTTGCCCCCTACATACCTATAGAAGCTTTTCTTGTTGCTTTTTATATCCCTGGCTAGATTCAATTCCGTCAGGGTTTTAGCCTTCCTCACTCAATCCCTGGCCACTCGCACAGCCTCTTTGTAGACCTCCCAGGCTACCTGTCTCCATTTTCACCCTCTATAGGCTTTCCTCTTCACTTTCAGTTGGTCCAGGAGCTCCTTGCTCATCCACGCAGGCCTCCTGGCCTTTTTGCCCGACTTGTTCTTCATCGGGATGCACCTCTGCTGAGCTTGGAGGAGGTGCTCCTTGAATGTGTACCAACTTTCCTGGACCCCTCTTCCCTCCAGGGCCGCCTCCCACGGCACTTTGCCCATCAGGTCCCTGAAGAGGCTGAAGTCCGCCTTCTTGAAGTCTAGGGCTGAGAACTTGCCACTCTGCCCTGTGGATCTTGAACTCCACCGTGTCGTGGTCACTGCAGCCAAGGCTGTCCTTCAGTTTCACATCCCCCATCAGTCCCTCCCTGTTGGTGAGCACAAGGTCGAGCATGGTACCCCTCCTTGTCAGCTCCTCTATCAACTGCAGGAGGAAGTTGTCGTCCATGCATTCCAGGAACCTCCTGGACTTCTTGTGCCCTGCCATGTTATCTCTCCAACAGATGTCAGGGTGGTTGAAGTCCCCCATGAGGACCAGGGCTTGTGATCGCGAGGCTGCTCCTATCTGGCTATAGAGCACCTCGTCTGCTCTGTCCTCCTGGCTAGGAGGCCTTTAACAGACCCCCACCGTAATGTCCCCTGTCCGTCCCCTGTCTGTCCCCGTCCTCTAGTCTTGACCCATAAGCTCTCTGTCAGCTCCTCCTCCATCCCCAGGCGGAGCTCCACGTACTCCAGCCGGTTGCTGACGTAGAGAGCAACACCCCCTCCTCATCTCCCCTTCCTGTCCTTTCTAAAAAGCCTATACCCCTCCATGTTGATGCTCCAGTCATACGAGTTGTCCCACCATGTCTCCGTGATGCCAGGAAGGTTATAGCCCTGCTCATGTGTATGCATCTCCAGCTCTTCCTGTTTATTTCCCATGCTGCGTGCATTGGTATAGAGACACTTCAGCTGGGCCCCCAACAAAGCCAACTTGCTGGCTGGAGTGACAGGAGTTCTTTTGGACTGCAGTTGAAGTTCATTTGCACATACCTGTGATCCTTCCTCAGCTTCTGGACCCTCGGTGCTGGCACTGGAGCCATGCTGACAGCAGTGGGCTGAACTGTGCTCCCCCTCCCCCAGGAACACTAGTTTAAAGCCCTCCAGACGAGTCTGGCAAGCCTTTGTCCAAGCACACTCTTCCCCTTCTCAGTTAGGTGCACACCATCCGCCCCTAGCAGCCCGGGCTTCTCAAAGCACGTCCCATGGTCTAGATACCTGTGGCTTAACATAGTCAGTATGACATAATTTCTATTTTGCCCATAAAAAAGACACTGCCAAATAATGAAATGTCTAGGATATAAAGAAACACAAAGCCTTGGATGGTAATTTCATTCTACTCTGAAGGATCCTTCATCTGTCCCACTCTGTATCTGTTAGATGATAAGTGGCAAAAGTTTGGACTGCAACTTGCTCACTGATTCCCTGATATCTAGCAAATTCCAGAATTCAGTTCAGCAACTCCAATACTCAGAGTTCACTATACTCAGAGATCACAGCTACAAATAAGAACAACTGAAGGTACTTTGTATATTGATTGTGTGTCAGTCAAGGAAATGTAATAAGTAGTTGCATCAGGGATCTACTTGTCTTCCGAATCTATAGTGCTACTGATATAGTGGCATAACACGGAACAGTGATATCTGACATTAGCATCTTGACTTTCAAAGGCTAAATTGTCAATCAGCAAGCACACCTGTTTCTTGTCACAGCATTATATAGTCTGTCATTTCTTTGAATTTGACATTCTTAAATCTCTAGAGACTGCTCAGAAACTAGAAGAACTAGAGCTGATGACTAAAGATTCGTTAAACAATAAACCCCAGTAAAGTAGTATTTTCACTACTATGTTTACACTCAATGCAGTTTAAGAACTCAAAGTTGGTTAAAAGTAGTAGCAGTTTAGGATAATCACCTCTCTGTTGTTTTAGAATCAGGACATCTTATTTTATGTATTGTTCCTTTTCTTTAAATTTTGCTTGTTTTATTTTTTGTTTCATGATCCTGTTCTTTTTACTCAAATTGCTTTCTTTTACTTTGGATGCTGTTTTGTTCTTAGCTAACAAGTTCCCTAAGAAAATACAAAGAGTGAATTTATAAGATAAGACATCTAGAAATTGCACAAGTTGCTACTTCAAATTTTTAAAGGGAGTATCAGATAATAGCAAAAGAAGATCAGACTGAATACTACTTAAATTATTATGAATAAAAATTATTCATTTTAGTCTTAATCTTCTTTAGGATTATTATTTTCTTCATTTCTTTGTTTTTACTTGCTTGTTGATTTATCTTCTCCACCTTACTTTTTACCCTTAGTTTATTTTCTTCTTGTGCTCTCTGTTTATTGTTGTCGCTTCTTTAGAAACTATTTTATCACCCAGGAAACTCAAGCATTATAATGTCTTGGCCAGCTATAATACCAGTTTCAGTATATTTTGTACCAATTGCTCTCTACTTACAGAACACCAATTAACAGAGAAGTCTATGCTGTTTGTCTCATTCTTTTAACGGTAACGATACTACGACCCTCAGCAAGAAAATTATGATTATGAGCATATGGTGAAAAAATTTAATATCTTACTTAATTCAAAGTCTTCCTTATTACAGCTATTATTAGGTTCTGCTCAACGATCAAGCAATAAATCATTTGACCATGTAGAATTCATAGTCCTGTAATTGATCATTTCATGTGTTTTCAGATAAAACTGCATAATACTTTCTAACTAAAGGTAAATGAGTAGATAAATTACTAATGTCCTTGAGGGAGCATAGCTGGAGAAAATTGCATTCAGTTAATATAACTTATAATTTTTTCCTACCTTTCCACTTTTTCTTTTCATTGCCTGTAAAGGTAAAAGAAAAAGAAATACCTTCTTTGAATGAAAATTTTGAATAATTACTCTGAGTTAGTCTATTTTCAGTATCCATTCACTTTATATCAGGGAAAATAAAAACTATTACTCTTTGTTAATATTTTAGAGACATGACAAGATAGTGCATGGAACAGATATACTTCAGAGGCGTAGAGGTGGTGGCATACTCTGTAAGGTACTTTGTTTTACTCATCCAAGTTTGTGAATGAACTGTAGAAATAGTAAAACTATGGAAGAGGTTGAAAGAAGTCCCCAGCCAAGTATATAAATGCATATAGCTGGGGAAGAAGACAGAATAGGCAATGATCATCTAATCCAACTGCCTGACCACTTCATCACAACACCAAATGAAAACTAGACAATTTATAAACAATCCACCCCTCATCTCTTCACCACAGTTAAAACAACATAAATTTCCCACAATCATTTCACACTCTAGCAGAGTTTAGTCTGTGTTTTGCCCATTACCACTCCCAATTAATATCCTTATCTCAAATTCCTTGAGCTCCATGCTGGATGCCAAGATAGCTGTCATGATTTAGCCCCACTTAGCCTTCAAATATTTCCTGTATTCCTACTGCTTTTTCCAAGTCATGATTCAGTTGCAGTTAAATCACTGCTTGTCCATATTTGGAGTTTTTACTAATAAATATCACTTACATGCTTTCAGGCTTCTTTGTGCTCTGTCATTAAAAAAAAATATGAAATTCAGACATGATTATGTTTAGCAAAGATATGGTATTAGGACAGAAATCGCAAATAAGTTAGAACATGCATTATTTACAGCGTACATATCTACATGTCTAAAAATCAGTCATTCTTCACAGCATTTCAACAGCATACTATTAAGATCAACAGGAAACAAAAGTTACTGGAGTAACTCTACTGACTTGTCTGAAGCAATGAAATAGGGATGACTGGGAGACACAAAATTGGAATAAGAAAGTAAACACAAAATCAGAAAATAAGAAAGTAAGCACAAAATCAGAAAAGAAGAAAAGCTGACATGGCTAAGTAACATTATATCAGTCAGAACTTTCATTAGTCACAAGAATAATCCACTTACCATCCCTATATAAGATGAAATACAAATTTTTATCAAAATCTTAATGAAACCATGAATCTGAGAATGCCGTTTAAATCACTCAGTTTTCCTAGCTCATTGAAAATACTGAAGAAAACAATATTTTCTGCTAATTTTTTTTCACTTAAATGCAGATAGAATTTTTCATACATAATTTTGACTTTTCATATAAAATGTTAAAGTAATTTGCTTTTTTTGTTTGCATCTATACACTAAAACTGCAGTGGGTCCTTTCAGAAAGTGTTACATTCAGGATTTTTTTTTTTTAAATCAGCATTTTGGGGAAAAAAAACCAACCATCTAACCAAGCAATATATGAAACTGAATATGTGTTTTCAAAAAAACTCTGTATTGCATACGATACTGATATATTTACCTCAATATTACCTCAATAGAAATATACAATTTTATACTACTTGCCAAAATTTATTTCATAGAATCATAGAATGGTTAGGGTTGGAAGGGACCTTCAAAGGTCGTCTAGTCCAAACCCCCTGCAAGGAGCAGGGACATCCCCAACCAGATCAGGTTGCTCAGAGCCTCATCCAGCCTGGCCTTGAACGTTTCCAGGGATGGGGGCTTCCACCACCTTTCTGGGCAACCTGTTCCAGTGTTCTATAACTCGCATTGTAAAAATTTTTTTCCTAATATCCAATCTAAATCTACCCCCCACTATTTTAAAACCATTACTCCTTGTCCTATTGCAACAGGCACTACTAAACAGCCTTTCCCCATCTTTCTTGTAGGCCCCCTTGAGGTACTGGAAGACTGCTATCAGGTCTCCCCGGAGCCTCCTCTTCTCCAGGCTGAACAGCCCCAAAAGCAGTGATTCAGGATACAGCTACAAATACTATAAAATTTTACTATCTTTATCTATGGGGTGTGTATTTAATCCTTTAGTCATCTCACATGAAGAGAGTGTACTTTAAAATAACTAAGAATAAACAGATACTATATACAACCATAACAAAAAATGTGTGCTAAAATGATTTATAATGAAGTGCCAAAAGTATGGAAATAAAAGAAGCAAATCCAAAAGCTATATTTTTTTTTAATTTAATTTTCCAGCTCTCAGAAGTCTAGAATCTAGATTCTGAGTTGTATTTTTTCAAGTTGATATTGTTTATTTCTTTACTATGTGTTTGTTTAATCATTTCAATTGTGTCTTTCTTTTATGCAATTTCTGCAATTCTGCAATTAATATGGTTCATTGTTCTCTTCTTAAATTGTTCTTTTTATAATCTTTGAGGCTTCAGTGTGGGTTTAATATTTCCAGCAAAAGGGTTTTCATTCAGCTTTGACTTCTACCTTACACAGTCATGAATAGAAAGACAATCAGGATATTAATATCTTGCATGCTCCTTTCAGAGCTGCCAATGCATATGCAAAGTTCACTGCAATGACAAGGAGAGTGAATCAGACCTTAAGAAGTAGATTATGTGTCACTTTTGTGAAGTGGCATTATATTAGGTAGAATAAAATCTATTCAGCCCTTCCAGATGCATCCTGGGAAGTGGCTAGAGAAAATCTTTCCATCTGAGGTTACCTGGAGCATTTCTTTGTATCTACATCAGAGATGCCTCTGTTGCACTTTTCCCTTGCTGGAATATGTTATGTGTAACAAATTGTTATTCCAAAGACCAACACTGTCTTTCATTTTAGCTATCCTTTTTTATTTTTTGTTTTGCAATTGTTCTTTTCATATCTTGCAGTAAATAAAACCTGTCATAGAGTACATACATTGCCTCAGAGTCTTTGATTTCTTGAAACAATTCTTGTCTGATGCCTTACATGTAGAATCATAGAATGGTTTGGATTGAAAAGGACCTTTAAAGGTCATTTAGTCCAATTCCCCTGCAAGGAGCAAGGACATCTCCAACTACATCAGGTTGCTAAGAGCCCCATCCAACCTGGCTTTTAATGTTTCCAGGGATGGGGCATCTACCACCTCTCTGGGCAACCTGTTCCAGTGTTCCACCATCAGTGTAAAGAATTTCTTCCTTATATCAAGTCTGAATCTGCCTTCATCTTTTTAAAAATCATTACCCCTTGTCCCGTCACAACAGGTCCTACTAAAGTGTTTCTCCTCATCTTTCTTATAAGCCCCCTTTAGGTATTGGAAGACCAATATAAGGTCTCCCTGGAACCTTCCCTTTGCCAGACTGAACAACCCCAACTCTCTCAGCCTTTCTTCAGGGGAGAAGTACTCCAGGTCTCTGGTCATCTTTGTGGCCTTCCTCTGGACTCGATCCAACAGATCCACATCTTTCTTACACTGAAAGCTCCAGAGCTGGACAAAGTACTCGGTGGGGTCTCACAAGAGCGGAGTAGAGGAGGAGAATCACCTCCCTTGACCTGCTGGCCTTCATTTGATGCAGCCCAGGATGTGGTTGACTTTGTGGCCTGCAAGCGCACGTTGCTGGCTTATGTTGAGCTTCCCGTTCACTAGTACCTCCAAGTCCTTTTCCTCAGGGCTATTCTCAATCAATTCTCTGCCCAGCTTTTATTTGTGTTTGAGATTTCCGTGATGCATTTGTAGGACCTTGCACTTTGCCTGGTTGAACTTCATGAGGTTTGCATGGACCCACCTCTCCAGCCTGTCAAGTTCCCTCTGGACAGTATGCCTTCCCTCCAGCTTGTTGACCACACCACACCACACAGCTTGGTGTTGTTGACGAACTTGCTGAGGGTGCACTCAACTCCACTGTCCATGTCACCATCAAAGATGTTGAACACGGCTGGTCCCAATACTGACCCCTGAGGAACGCCACTCGTCACCCATCTCTACTTGAGCATTGAGTCATTGACCACAACTCTTTGAGTGCAGCCATCCAGGCAGTTCCTTATCCACCAAGTAGTCCATCTGTCAAAGCCATATCTCTCCAATTTAGACACGAGGATCCAGGACAGTGTCAAATGCTTTGCGCAAGTCCACACAGCAGTGTCAGTTGCTCGTCCTTTATCAACCAATGCTGTAACCCTGTTATAGAAGGCCACCATATCCCTACATATTCTTGATCTCACTCTGGCTTCTTGATTCACCCAAGACATGACAACAAGAAAAAAACAACATAAGGTTAGAAGAGGCCAAGAAATTCTTGAGGAAAGGGAAGTTGTTATAGTTGTGACACAAAAGCATTAAATAAAAAATATGTAGTGTTGCATTAATTAAATAAGCATAGCACTACAAGTAAATGAGAACACAAAGATATGCAAGCCACCACAAACTTTATTTTTTTCTTGGAAATCTTACCAGGAACTAGACAACAGTACTGATATTTCGATCTCGATATTTCAGGGCATGGTTTAGTAGGCATGGGGTTGTTAGGTTGATGGTTGAATTTGATGATCTTGGAGGTCTTTTCCAACCTTAAAGATTCTATGACTCTATGATTGTATGATCTGTTTCAATACATTTTGTCAAATTGCAGTAAAAATGGTTTGGTCTTTTCTAGAATAGGGGGAAAAAATTTACATGATCTAGTGTACCTGGAAAAAAAAAAGAAGTGGATGTTGTTTCTATGTAAAGCTGCAGTTTTGGGCTGTTTCTGCCTTAACTTCTGTGCATCTTCCTTTCAATATTATTGCTTTTGCTGTCCTTCTGAAAATGTACACAGATTAGACAAAGAAGCAATCTTTTTGAAAATGGCAATTAATATTCAGGAGAGATTTCCTAGATGATGGAAATTATTATCTCTGAGTCTTACCTCAGTGAATTTTTCAAGGCTTGTATTTCAGACCAAAGTGTGCAAATATCATCCCCAAAGAATAACTGAGCTGGATTCTTCTGGAAAGCAATAATAGTTAATTGAATAATTAAAAGATGTGCCTAGTGAATATATGCACACTGGAAACTAATTTCTTGGTTTTTAAGACATTTATGCACAACCTTAAAATATTCTCTTTAATATAATTTTTCAGTGTATATTTCTAGAGCAACTCAATAGAAAACCTGTATCTGGCTGCTAGCCAGTCTTTTCACTCACTTTATTTTGACTCAAAATACAGTCAGGTTGGTTTTTTTAACTTACCAAACACACTGTTAGACTTTTAGATTTTTCTCCCTTCAGATGGCTGACTGCTGCTGATTACAATTCATATTCTGTTCGGCCATGAGGGACTATGACCCTGAACTTTGGTAAATTCACTACAACTTTCAGCTCTGGTTGCATACTTTTTTTTTTAAATCTAGCTGAGTTCTTACTTTAGAATGTCATTTAAAATTAAGAAAGAAAGACTGAAATTTTACCTTCTCATAGCTCATCCTTTTAAATTCTGCAAGAAAGTTATTTCCTATCAGATTAAAATTTATCCTGAAAAGTATTCAAGTGTAAACTGCAGAACACTTCAACATCTGATTAACTTTGTAACAGCTCCTCTGAGTTTGAAAAGGTAGAAAAGAAAGAGAAATTTAGGCAAGCACTACTCCTTGACATTTGTTGCTAGCTTTTTCAGGAGTCCAGCTGCTTATAAGCATTTATTCCAAACACAGCAACCCTAAGCACTCAACTCTGCACTGTCAACTGTGATCTGGCTTTAACTGTAAGGGGTGGGGTGGGGGGGGAGGAGGAAAGAGGGAGGAGGGAAGGAAGGAAGGGAGGGAGGGAGAGAAGGAAGGGAGGGAGGGAGAGAAGGAAGGGAGGGAGGGAGAGAAGGAAGGGAGGGAGGGAGAGAAGGAAGAAAGGGAGGGAGAGAAGGAAGGAAGGGAGGAAGGAAGAAAGGAAGGAAGGAAGGAAGGAAGGAGAGAAAGAAAAGAAAGAAAAGAAAGAAAAGCAAGAAAAAAGAGGGAAGAAGAAAGAAAGAAAGAGAAACACTATGGCCTCACCATCAAAGGATTTACTATGTGTTGGTCTGCATCTGAACTAACTCTGCATCTGAACAACAATTAAAAAAAAACCAACCTGACAGCTTTATGGTCTTCCATCTTCATCTACTAACTATTACTGAAATGATCAGAAGAGGAAAACAGGTGTCCTGGTTTTGGCAGGGATGGAGTTAATTTTTCCTCTCAGTAACTGGTATGTTTTGGATTTCGTGTGTGAAGAATGTTGATAAACACCCTGATGATACCAGTTGTTGTGAATGAGACCAAGGACACCGTCCTGCTTTCCAAGTCTCGCTAATTTGCAGATGCAGGAAGCTGGGAGAAAGACAGACAGAATAATTGATCCAAACTGGCCAAAGAGAGTATTCCATGCCATAAACATCATGCTCAGTATATAAGTGGGGGCAGGTGAGGGTGGGTATCTGCCTTCCTGGCATTCATCTTTCCTGCTCGTTTTGCTGGCATCGTTCCCTCTACCTTGCTGGCTCCTTTTTGCTCCTTTGCTTGCTGCTCGGTTTTGCTTCCGTGATCGCTGCTCGGGACGCGCTGTATTGGTCATTGGGACATTTGGTGGTGAAAAAACACATATTGTTCACTTTGTATATTTTTAAGATCCTTATATTCTGTTATTATTGTAGTTTTCCCTTCTTATTTTAGTAAATTGTTTTCATCTCAACCCACGAGTTCTCCTTCCTTCCCAATTCTCTCCCCGATCCCGCTGGGGAGGGGGAGGATGAGCGAGAAACTGTGTGGTGATTCGGGCTAAACCATCACAACAGGAAAACACGTTACTAAACACTTGACAAACCCACTCTCACTTAAGTCACAGCTGAATGCTCTCTCTTAAATATCAAAATAAGAGATAATTAAAAAAAATTTATAAGTTGATTTTAATATTGTAATTATCTTTGCCTCAAGTTTCTAATGCAGTTTTTCTCAGTAGGCCGCAATCTTACATGCAGACAGTACCATAGATTTGGGAGATATGAGGGATTGGGATTTTTTTTTTTTTTTTTTTGGCTTGGCTTAATCTTGTGCTAACACAAGCTTATGAATCAGTGGTAAAGCATTTATTTATAGCACTGAGGCTTTGGGTTTGAAGTATCCTAGGATAAGGATTGTTTTTGTTTGTTTGTTTTGCTCTAAAATAGAGCACACAATCAGTGATACATAACTATTAATAGACACTGAAGAGTATTTTTTTAGAAGAGAGCTTTAAAGAAATGCATGTCAGAAATCAAAATCAATCAGTGCCTTTTCATTAATTCACTTTTCAAGTCTGTGTCTAGGGTGCCCAGCACAGAAGATAGAGATAAATTACTTAAGGGCTTTTGATTAAGGAGTTTTGATAAGGACATTAGAAAGCTGTAAATCCCCTAAGCTCATCTTATTTGCTTGCATAGCAGAGGAATTCTGGTGCATGAGGTTTTGTAAATAAGTGCCTCTGAATTACACCAGGGATCCCTTACTTAAGTTCCAGTTATTTAATCTGTCTGAATTTCCATTTCAGCCCTGGAGCTCTTCCAAATCTAATGCTAAAACCTATATGATCTTATAGTATTCATTTTTCTTGCTCCTTTTTTTTTTCCCCAAGTGTAAAATCCCTTATTCTTTGGTTAATTTTCCTGACTTAGGAAAAGATACAAATTATTAGTTATTTTCAGCTTTTATATGGAACTTTAAAGAAGGCAAAATAGTCCTCTATATTTGCAAGGGCAACTTTAAATCCTTTTAGAATAAACAATCTACTTTCCTACAAGAATAACTTTGTCGGATTAGACCCTGTGGCTTCCAAAGATGCTTTAGCTGTGACATTGCTTGAGTATAGAATTATCACTGAGTGCTGTATAGGCAAAGTTAGGTGACATGATTAATAACGTCTGTGTGAGATGGTGTAATTAATTCCTAAAAAGTACATTTTAAAAAATATTGCCTAAAGGTTTGTGTTTTGGGAGGCAGAAAACCAAAAATTAGGGAAAAAAAGAGTCAGCTGCAGGGTCAAGGAACATTTTTATCCTTCGCTTTTCATCGTTCACTGTAGTCTGTCAATTGGGTTTTGTCAGAGGTTATAACAGTTTATGACTTCGGTTCAAGCTACAGATAACCTCATGCAGGCAACATTAATCAGATACATAGGCTTGACACAAAATGAAGATTGTTGTAGTAACGAGTAACAAAGTTTATCTTAAAAATTTAATTCTACACACTGTCAATATGTTACACAGAATACATGCATATCTCAACTGGTATGGATTTGGTTCTCAAGACAAGATCTTAACTGTTCTTTAAAAGTTGATAGCTTTTGGAGAGGCTATGTTTTGACCTTATAGTTCATTTTTAAACATACACCTTGATATTTTGTTCTTTTCTCTTGGTAGTCTAAATAATGATTATGGTAATCTGTGACAAAATTGGTTTATCAAATCAAAGAAAAGGGATGGACATTTGCAAAGGTCTTGACTAGACAACTAGAGAGTAAAAGACAAATAAACTTTCCATGGTAATTGACTAGATTTAAATTTAAAAATCTGTAATTACTAAAACTGACAAATAAAAGTGTGGAAATAATAGAAAATACAACTGCTGTATTTACATTCAGAGGTTTGATCAATGAAACTAGATACTTATAATCTGAGAAAAAAGGTCAGGGTCTTAATTGATTATGAAGAGCATAGCTATAGATCCCCCTGCCCAAATCTTTTAAGTGTGTATTTACATAAATTTTCATCCTATATTTTTGAAGCTTACATAAATTTCTCCCAATATTAGAAACAAATTAAAAACATATTTTTTGCTTCATGTCTAAAAAAACATATTTATTGACTAGGTATGTTGATTTGTTCATGCTCGTACTGTTTTAGGAAGATAATAATGTTTGACTTCAGATTATAGGAACTAAAATAATATTTATAAGACTAAATATATTCTGTGCTTTTTTCTTATCTAAAGCTTGTGATATTTTTTATTAAATTCCTTGACATTCAGATTTTCCCCCATTATTTCACATTTCATTCACATGGGATGTAAAATTTAAAATCAATTATTTTATTTCATTTCATAGAATCATAGCATAATTCGGGTTGGAAGGGACCTTTAAAGGTCATCTAGTCAACCCCCCTGCAAGGAGCGGGGGATCTCCAGCTCAATCTGGTTACTCAGAGACTCATCCAACCTGGCCTTGAATGTTTCCAGGGATGAGGCATCTACCACCTCTCTAGACAACCTGTGCCAGTGTTCCACCACCCTCACTGTAAAAAATTTTTCCTAATGTCTGATCTGAATCTACCTCATTCTATTTTAAAGCCATTACCCCTCATCCTATCACAACAGGCTGAAGAGTTTCTCCACATCTTTCCTATAAACCCCCTTTAGGTACTGGAAGACCACTATAAGGTGTCCCCTGAGCCTTGAATATTTCATTGCAGCTATGTCACCTGTCCCTGCCCTTGGGGGACTTGGGTGTGCTAGTGGACGAGAAGCTCAACATGAGCCTGCAAGCGGGCTTGCAGCCCAGAAAGCCAAACGCATCCTAGGCTGCACCAAAAGAAGTGTGGCCAGCAGGTTGAGAAAGGTGGCTCTGTCCTTCTACTCTGCTCTCGTGAGATCCCACCTGGAGTACTGCATCTAGTTCTTGTGCCCTCAACATAAGAAGTACATGGACCAGTTGGAGAGGGTCCAGAGGAGGGCCATGAAGATGATCAGAGGCATGGAGCACCTCTTCTATGAAGACAGGCTGAGAGTAGGGGCTGTTCAGCCTGGAGAAGAGAAAGCTCAGGAGAGACCTTATAGTGGTCTTCCAGTACCTAAAGGGAGCTTATGAGAAAGATGCAGAGAAACTCTTCAGCAGGGCCTATTGTGACCAGATGAGGGGTAATGGTTTTAAAATAGAAGGAAGTGGATTCAGACTGGACATAAGGAAAAACTTTTTTACAGTGAGGGTAGTGGAACACCGGCACATGTTGGCCAGAGAGGTGGTAGATGCCCCAGTCCTTGGAAACATTCAAGGCCAGGTTGGATGGGGCTCTGAGCAACTTGATCTAGTTGGAGATGTCCCTGCTTCTTGCAGGGGCATTGGACTAGATGACTTTTAAAGGTCCCTTCCAACTCAAACTGTTCTATGATTCTATGACTCTAGTTATCATTATGCTTATTACCTATCTTTTGGGGCAAATAAGAAAACTAATTATGGTCTATAATAATAGGATCAATAAAAGAATATGACAAAAAGTCTTCTGATCTAAGAAGATAATAGCCAGAATTTTTCTTGTCTTTCTTTTTCACTTTTTGACAATTTTATGACGCCTGAAAATAGCAACGTGCATGAAATTCATAACAATTCTACAACAGATAGGAATCCTTTTTGAGGATATCCCTCCGAAGTAAACTCACTTTTCTCTATCACTGGGGCTAGAAAACTTGCAGCTGTTCAGTGGTGTTGCTCTGGGGCTAAGGAAAGATTAGTGAGCTATTTACTATTTTAATATTAATGAGGGCCATGTTGTAAATAACATCGGCTCCAACTGAAGTTGCACGTAGTAATTTGCTGTATCTGGACTTTAATTTTATCAGTGCCATAATTTTTGTGAGTAATATTTTTCAATTTTCTTTAGTTTTTTTTTTCTCACAATTTTTCTTTTTTTTTTTATTTGGATAAATATGTATTAAAATTGCTTCTTAAAACTTGATTCAAGGAATATCAGCTAGGAAAGGTCAAGAACACATGAATTCTATTTACAAAAAAATGTCAGAGATATATTGCTTAGTGTTTAGAGAAAAAATGTTTTATTCTTTGTTTTCTAATGTATTTCAATATTGCTAGAAAATGTATCTTAAGATCCAGGAAAAAATAGTTTGTTATTTTTCCTTCTGTTCCATAAGAATGTAATATTTAGCTGAGAGGTAATCTACACCTTTGAATTGACATATTAGTAGAAAGACAAGCAAGGTATACAATATGCAAAGCACTGTGCCTGAGCCTACCTACCACACATTTCTCAGGGTCATGCTTAAGGTTATCAGTATAGCATTATATTAGAAATATGTTTGCTTGAGAAATGGTTCAGCCCATTATGGAATTGGAATTACCTGTATATTCAGATCCAGCCTTGAAAAAGATACTATTATTTTTATATGCATTGTTGAAATGTCATCTATTTCTACTTAGGAATATATTTCAGAGCTACAATGCTATCAAGAGGCAAATCATCACTTACTGACACTTTAGCATTGCCATTGATGAGGACTGTGACTAAGAAAATATCTAAATTTAAAGTAAAATTAATGTCTTGTAATTAAAATAAAATAAAATTTAAAATTTATGTAAAGTTCCTCTTTTCCCTTCCCTTCCCTTCCCTTCCCTTCCCTTCCCACACCTTCCCGCACCTTCCCGCACCTTCCCTTCCCGCACCTTCCCGCACCTTCCCTTCACGCACCTTCCCTTCCCTTCCCATCCCTTCCTGCACCTTCCCGCACCTTCCCTTCACGCACCTTCCCTTCCCTTCACGCACCTTCCCGCACCTTCCCTTCCCGCTCATTCCCTTCCCTTCCTGCGCCTTCCCGCACCTTCCCGCACCTTCCCTTCACGCACCTTCCCGCACCTTCCCTTCCCTTCCTGCGCCTTCCCGCACCTTCCCACACCTTGCCTTCCCGTACCTTCCCGCACCTTCCCTTCCCACACCTTCCCTTCCCCAGTGTCATCTGCACAGCATATACAAATATATATAGAATCTTTATAGAATCATAGAATCATAGAATGGTTAGGGTTGGAAGGGACCTTCAAAGGTCATCTAGTCCAACCCACCTGCAAGGAGCAGGGACATCCCCAACCAGATCAGGTTGCTCAGAGCCTCATCCAGCCTGGCCTTGAACGTTTCCAGGGATGGGGCCTCCACCACCTCTCTGGGCAACCTGTTCCAGTGTTCTACAACTCGCATCATAAAAATTTTTTGCCTAATTTCCAATCTAAATCTACCCCACTCTATTTTAAAACCATTACCCCTCATCCTATTGCAACAGGCCCTACTAAACAGCCTTTCCCCATCTTTCTTGTAGGCCCCCTTGAGGTACTGGAAGATCGCTATTAGGTCTCCCCAGAGCCTCCTCTTCTCCAGGCTGAACAGCCCCAACTCTCTCAGCCTGTCCTCATAAGAGAGGTGCTCCAGCCCTTTTATCATCTTCGTGGCCCTCCTCTGGACCTTCTCCAACTGGTCCATGTCCTTCTTATGTTGGGGGCTCCAGAACTGGACACAGTACTCCAGGTGGGGTCTCAGCAGGGCAGACTAGAGGGGGAGAATCACCTCCCTCGACCTGCTGGCCACGCTCCTCTTGATGCAGCCCAGGATGCGGTTGGCCTTCTGGGCCACAAGGGTGCATTGCTTGCTCATGTTGAGCTTCTCATCCACCAAGGTTTAAGGTTGGAAGAGACCTCCAAGACCATAAAGTCCAACCATCAACCTAACAACACCATGCCTACTAAAACATGTCCTGAAGTGCCATGTCTACACATTCTTTGAACGTCCAGGGCTGGTGACTCCATCACTTACATGGTGTGTATCCTTTCACCTTTTTTTTCTTCTGTAAAACAATATTGAAAAGGCATCTCTGTCCCATGTTCTGATTACTTTGTCCATTATATATTTTTCTTTTCTACAATAGGTAAGCATTTCCTTACAAATTGTGTTTGCTTATCATATCTACTGCTCTCAGAATCTGTTTAGTAAATCCTTTTTGTCTTTAGAATATTATCACATTTTATTATGTCTCTACAATAGCTGGGTCAAAGATACAGAAAACGGTGAGAGAGGTTAAAAATGCTGCAGTAACAAGCACAAGAATAAGAACCTGTTGTGTCTAATTAATTGAATATTGTTTAATACAACATGTTTCTATGAGAAATGTTAGCTAGCCAAAGGACTTTTTTACATAGTCTTAGCACTTTATTATATTCCATTCTGTTTTGAGGTGGAGTTTTGTTATTTATTTGGCTTTGTGTTTTCTAAATCCATGGTTATTTCAGTAAAACTGAATATTTGATTGCAAACACTTTGAGAGGCAACTTAAAAATATGATTTTTTGTTTAAAATCCAATTGTTCTTTTCAAAATATAATGCCTATAAGTTGGAAAAAAAAAAGAAAAACTCAATCATTTGAAATGTTAGAACACTTAAAAACTAGGAATATTGAAAGCTTAAAGTAATAATGGAAGACAAAGATATTAATATATCTGAAATGAAAAATGAAATATTTCAATTAACCAGAAACATTTTTATCTGAAGCATTTCTGACAATTTTGGAAACAATCAGTCTTAGGAACAAAAGATGAGTCAGATTGTTTAACTTTGGTTTTGATTTCTGAATTAATAAATCTCTAGAACAAATAAGATTTCACTTAGCATTACGTTTGTACTGTTTTTCTGAGAGAATTCAGAAGAGTAACAGACATTCAGATAAGATTCAGACATTCAAACGATCTATGAATTAATGTACCAAAAAATGGGCATGGGAAAAGGCATCCAGCACATCAGAACTGTTGTTTGATTGTTGTATTAGTAAGAAAGTATCTGGGCAATATTTGCAGAATTTTTCAGTGGAAAATAGTTAATTTTCTCTGGATGGGGAGGAAAATGTAGGAAACACAAGGAATAAATTAGATGATGGTTACAAGAGTTTTAAAGACCTGTTTCTTCTTTAATTTAACATCATAGAAAAATAGAATTGAATCTTTTTGCTCTTATAACAATATTAAGAGTATATGTATATTGATCAAAAGTAACAAAAATATTTGTATGCTCTTTTTTTTATTAAATTAAAATAATAACTTTATTGAACAGAGTTCGTCATGCATGAGAGGACAGTTTGGAACACAAAGAGTGTTATAAATCAAATTGCTTTTCATGCTGATGGTATTGTTAAAGGTCCCTACAGTAGTCCAATTTAATTTTACAAATTTTTAATTTGCATGTATTTAAATATTTTTAACAAGATATTTCTTCTTCTTTGAGACAACATAAAGATAAATAAATTCAATTGTTTTGATCTTCATAACCTCAAATGTTAGTCCTTTCTGACACAAATGATGACTCAAGTAATGTTGACATTTGAGCCAGATCTATCTAGCATCAATGATTGTCCCTAATACCTTGAGCTAAATAATTAATACAAATTAAAAGTGAATGAACAGCTGGGATAACAACTCTATGTTTTGTTTTAGTTTTACAAAATTACTGCCTTGAATAATTTTAAATCTGTACAAGTATGTTTAACGTATCTACTTTTATTTGTTAATTGTCATACATTCAGAAGTATATTGATTTTGGTCCTTATTAAGGAGTCTGTAAGTAAAATTAAAGATACATTCCTGTTTCCTGAGGTTCAATCTATATATTTCGTAGTGTATATTTCCCTACATATTCTTCGTGATATTGGAGTGAGTTACTGGTTTTGTTATAACTGGACTGCAGATTTGTTCATTCCAATACAGTTGCTTTTATAAAGGTAACCAGACATACCTCAATTAATGGATAATAATATCCTTGATCTATATTTACTGATTTTTCTTTTTCTCTTTTTTTTTTTAATAGATTACCAAATGTCTTATCAAAGATAATATGTTAAGAAGCAAGTTATGCTACAATGGCATGTCATAAAGGTTTTGATTTAATTACTTTGCTTCTGAAAAGACTTAATTTAATTTAGAGATACTGAGTAGTTTAGGGGATTAGTATCAGCTATACCTTCTACATTTCTGAATTTAAATATGTCTCATATCACAGACAGATGAAAGCTAATGCTTGAATTTAATTTGATGACACATCTTAAATACAAATTGTAATCTCTAGTAAAAATACCGATAGAGCTCCCTATGGCAATTAAATGTTTCACAATTTTCAAATTAATTTATTCTTACAACACGTATTACCTAAGAACTCATACACATTACTGGTGGAGAACTGAGTATCTAAAAAGAGCATTTGAAACCCAGGCATGAAACTTGCATGCAGAGATCAAGAGGTAAATTTCTTTAGAGTATTAACAGCAAGAGACTTAAGAAGAAGCCATCTGCAATGTCTTATGTCAGTGTTTCTGCTATTCTTTGTTGCCTCCATAGAAACTCTATCTTCTTCTAACACAGAAGAGGTTAAAGTCTTATATGCAGAGCAACACTATCCATTTTATCCATTGCTGACACAAGGGCAAATCAGGGAGAAAGAAAAATAATTTTTTGTGTTCTTTATATTATCTATGCGTAGACCCCTAAATTATTGTTGTGATAGGACGAGGGGTAACGGTTTCTAAATAGAGGGAGGTAGATTTAGATTAGATATTAGGAAAAGAATTTTTACAATGCAAGTTGTAGAGCACTGGAACAGGTTGCCCAGAGAGGTGGTGGATGCCCCATCCCTGGAAATGTTCAAGGCCAGGTTGGAAGGGGCTCTGAGCAACCTGATCTAGTCGGTGACGTCCCTGCTCCTTGCTGGGGGGTTGGACTAGATGACCTTTAAAGGTCCCTTCCAAGCCAAACCATTCTATGATTTTATGATTAGTCCAAGATCCCACAGGAGATCTGCAGGAGAAAATGCATTTTAATGTGTGCTTTTGAATTTCTAGGCCTAATAGCCTCAAAACATAGGATACTGTGTTCCAGGGTTCAGAAATACTGTTGTGTTACCATTCAGTGAAGCAGCACTAATTAGTATCATTTGGAAACAGGATCATGACCAAAATGTTATCCATAAATCTTGCATATTGTGCACTAACATGCTTAAAAACCTCACAAAAACCTGTCTTGTGAGACAGCTAAGATTTGCAATTTTTATAGTAGTCTCAGATGCCTAGTACTTTTATAATATCAGTCTATTTAGATGCATAAATTTCAACTTTGAGACAGAATTTTGAAATTAAAAACCCCCCAAAACCACAAAAAAACCTTGAGCCCAATTAATAAATTTTAATAATAGATAATCTTAAAGAGAAATAAATCATAGAATCATAGAATCATAGAATGGTTAGGGTTGGAAGGGACCTTCAAAGGTCATCTAGTCCAACCCACCTGCAAGGAGCAGGGACATCCCCAACTAGATCAGGTTGCTCAGAGCCTCATCCAGCCTGGCCTTGAACATTTCCAGGGATGGGGCCTCCACCACCTCTCTGGGCAACCTGTTCCAGTGTTCTATAACCCGCATTGTAAAAAATTTTTTCCTAATTTCCAATCTAAATCTACCCCCCTCTATTTTAAAACCATTACCTCTCATCCTATTGCAACAGGCCCCACTAAAGAGCCTTTCCCCATCTTTCTTGTAGGCCCCCTTGAGGTACTGGAAGGCCACTATCAGGTCTCCCCAGAGCCTCCTCTTCTCCAGGCTGAACAGCCCCAACTCTCTCAGCCTGTCCTCATAAGAGAGGTGCTCCAGCCCTTTTATCATCTTCGTGGCCCTCCTCTGGACCTTCTCCAACTGGTCCATGTCCTTCTTGTGTTGGGGGCTCCAGAACTGGACACAGTACTCCAGGTGGGGTCTCAGCAGGGCAGAGTAGAGGGGGAGAATCACCTCCCTCGACCTGCTGGCCACGCTTCTCTTGATGCAGCCCAGGATGCGGTTGGCCTTCTGGGCTGCAAGGGCGCATTGCCTGCTCATGTTAAGCTTCTCATCCACCAGCACTCCCAAGTCCTTCTCCTCAGGGCTGCTCTCAATCCATTCTCCGCCCAGCCTGTATTTGTGCCAGGGATTGCCATGACACAGGTCCAGGACGTTGCACCTGGCCTGGTTGAACTTCATGAGGTTGGCACGGGCCCACCTCTCCAGCCTGTCAAGGTCCCTCTGGATGGCATCCCTCCCTTCCAGCGTGTCGACAGCACCACACAACTTGGTGTCGTCAGCAAACTTGCTGAGGGTGCACTCTATCCCACTGTCCATATCACCGACAAAGATGTTGAACAGGGTAGGGCCCAGCACGGACCCCTGAGGGACGCCACTCGTGACCGGACTCCACATGGACATTGAGCCATTGACCACCACTCTCTGAGTGCGGCCATCCAGCCAACTCCTTATCCACCGAGTGGTCCGTCCATCAAGCCCATGCCTCTCCAGTTTAGAGAGAAGGATGTCGTGCGGGACAGTGTCAAAAGCTTTGCATAAGTCCAGGTAGATTATGTCAGTTGCTCGTCCCTTGTCCACCGATGCTGTCACCCCATCATAGAAGGCCACCAAATTGGTCAGGCACAATCTGCCCTTGGTGAAGCCATGTTGGCTGTCACCAACCACCTCCTTGCTCTCCATGTGCCTTAGCATGGTTTCCAGGAGAATCTGTTCCATGACCTTGCCAGGCACAGAGGTGAGGCTGACCGGCCTGTAGTTACCTGTGTCTTCCTTATTCCCCTTTTTAAAAATTGGGGTTATGTTCCCTCTCTTCCAGTCATCGGGGACCTCACCAGACCGCCACGACTTCTCAAATACGATAGCCAGTGGCTTGGCAACTTATCCGCCAGTTCCCTCAGGACCCGCGGATGGATCTCATCAGGTCCCATCAGGTCTCATCAGGTCCCATCAGGTCCATGGACAAGTCTCTACACTGGAAATATTTATCTCATGTTCAGAAGTGTTTTGAAGATATAAACCAGATTTTTCTCCATTTAAATACTGTTAATGTATCAATTGTGAAATGCATTCACTACTGAAAACATCAGTGCATTGTTTCACTACTCAAAAGTAAAAGCTCTTTGTAAGACTTGCCTGTTATCCTGAGTATTATTCATTCAAAATAACAAGGGAAGTAGGTATTAAATTATATTATCCAGTTGAAAGTATTTGTTACTGAGGAAATAAAAAGTCATAGGAACACAGGAATTGCAATAATAGATCAGATCATTAGTTTATCTAGCCAAGTATCTTAACGTTGACAGAGAATAAGTCAGTAAAAGATGATGAAAGTAGCAGATGATTATTGAACAATGCTGCCCACAAAAGAAAGTTAATACCTTTTTTGTTAAAGTCTGGCATATACTTAAAGTTATTTATTACAATAAAATAAAAGAAATCCCAAAGCTTCTTTCTCTGTCTTTATCAAAAGAAACATAAGTGGATATTTAATAGCTTTTATATATATAGCCTTCATTATTATTTCATATCTATATTATTCTAGCATTCAGAGATCACTATCTGGATTATGATTATATTTCAAGATACACTTCCCCACATTTTATGGTCTAATTTTTACTTTTCATCTTCTTTTGCAATACCTAACAATCTATCACCGCTAAGTATATTTCAGGTGCATTGTCAGGTGCATCATGGTGTTACTTAAGCTGAAAAAAAAAAATTATTCTCCCCTGACATTTTCTAAGGTCCTAATACTGAACAGGAACATGATTTGAGCCATTGCTTCCTGGAAAACGAATCACTTTTCCTTCTCATTGAATACAGGACACAGTACCACAAGGGCTACTGTCTACGGTACACAGACTATAGATGAGATAAAGTCAAGCTAAGCCATGGACTTAGGACCTGAGAAAGAGTTTTTGTTACAGGAGGAACTGAAATAGCTCGTATGTAGATATCTGACACACCTGCTACATGGTTTATTTCATTTTTATGGAATAACTTATTAAAATATCTTATTAGTGAAGAACTCCATATGCTTTGAAAGCAATGTGCAAAAGGACACAGTTCAATCTTATGTGGTGCTCTTTTTTTTATTGTTATAGAAAGTCCTTACCCTTAATAGTTTGCAGATGTGATGTGGGCAGTCATAGAGGCAGTATGGTTAGAAATAGAAAGTTACTGAAGAGAAGAAAATGTCTGCTGAAAAGTACTGACAGAGAAAATGCTTGCTAGGCTGAGAACTGTGAGCCTTGGAACTAAGCCTGTGAACCAGAAGCATCCTTGAGAAGTGCAACTGACATCTTTCAAGTACAGCTGGGTACCTAGAAACTGGAGACATCCTGAGATACTGTCCTGGTTTTGACTGGGATTAAGTTAATTTTCCTCTCAGCAGCCAATGTGTTTTGGATTTCATATGTGAAGTATATTGGGAAACACACTGATGATATGAGCTGTTGCTAAGGAGACTGAGGTCACTGTCTCACTAGGTTTTGCTAATGTGCAGGTACAGGAAGTTGTGAGGGATATAGCCAGAACAGTTCACCCAAAGTGGCCAAAGAGAGTATTCCGTGCCATAAACATCACACCCAGTACTTAAGTGGAGGTGAGCTGACTCTCTTTTCTCTTGCTGTTCGGAATCATTCCAGGATCATTTACAATTTTATTTTTTTCTTTCTGTGATTGCTGCTCGGGATGGCTGTATTGGTCATTGGGTTGTCAGGTGGTAAGAAATTGTGCATAATTAATTTTGGGGATTGTTGTTATTATTATTATTATTATTATTATTATTATTATTATTATTATTATTATTATTATTATTATTATTATTATTTTATTATTATTCCTGGTTTTTCCTATTATTATCTTTTGTGTATATATGTATATAAAAAAATTATTTTTTCCTTTGCTGTCCCAGTAAACTGTATTTATCTCAACCCATGAGTTTTCATTTCTTTCTGATTCTCTCCCTCATCCCCTGGGGAGGGGGATGGCGAGTGAGCAGCTGTGTGGTACTCGACTGCTGACTAGTTAAACCACAACAGATACTATTGGCAAGTACAAAACCAAGGGACTGTCATGGTAACTTATCATCTGAAAAGGTGATAAATAGTCTGGGAAAAGGTGAAAACATCCTCAGGAAGTAAGAATTGGTAACTGCCGTTGGCTATTCTAACTGTAAGAACAGGAAAATAATCTGGAAAACTTAAAATTGGTGTGAAAGAATAGAAATTAACAGCATCAATTGGCTGCTCAAAGTAGTATTGTCCTATACCCTCTTACGTCTCTATGATACAAAAATTTCTTATTTTTTTATCCAAAGTTTAGCCTTTCTCTAAGAATTTCCCATGCTACATACACTTCTTAACTCCAATTGCCTTCTTGGATAGTGATAAAACCCCGTGCATCAGACAGTAGCATAAGAAGGATTAACATTGTTTTAAACACTGTTTATAACAATATACAAAATGTACAACACTGTGAACAATTTGTATTCACTTTAAGTTTGATGCAGAACGGATTTTATGCAGACATTCGAACACATCTAATCTATCTTAGTTTTGTAGTCATGTTAATGTTTAGCAAATTAAATTACACGAGATACTGCCTCAGTGACAGAATCATATTTGAAAAAGAAACAGACACAACCTGAAACTGGTCTTTGTGACTTTAATTCTATTTCACATTAGACTTCTTAATGTGCTCATGCTGATGCATAGATTTAGACACTTCTTCAGAAAATGCTTTTCTTTCATCTGCCCATAAACAAAATTTTCCAACAGCAGAACTTCAGGATGCAGATAAAGTCAGACCTTTTTATTTTATTTTTTTTTTTTGAGGAAAGGAATACTGTGTTTAAAGCACGATATAAAAGAATACGGCACACTCTTTCCAAACGGGTGGATATAGATGGTATGAGTGCTGTATAAACTGTCCGGGAAAAAGGCTTATTTAATGTATCAGAAATGTTTTATATTTAGGTCATTCACCATGTACCTAATAAATATCAGAACAATTACTACTCTCAAAAATATATTCTGTGACAATAGTTTAATATTCTACACTTTACTTTTCCTGACTTTTTTCTTCTTTTAACTATTAATATCTCACATACACTTTATATATCCACTTTTTATATTTTAAAGTGTTAACTGTGTTAATTTGGGTCAGAGAATCCAAGAAAAGAATTGAAAGTTTTGTAATAACAATGTGAGATGTAGCATGGAAGCGAAGAGACTGCGTTTATATTTCTTTTGAACATTTGACACTAAAAGTGAATATGGTATGTTAGTCTACTAAAGAAGTTAGGCATTAGAATAATCATCATAAAGCTCCTGGCAGACACCCTGCCTTTCAATGTACTCCAAGAATACAGTGAATACATATGCAATGAATGAGTAAAATTGGATTGCTTAGAATGGGATCTAGAAAAGTTTCCCCCTCAGCTCAAAAAGAGATAACACTTGTTTCTGAGCTCCTTCCCTTCAGTTGGGATTCAAAATAAAGATTATTTTCCTTAATTTGAGCAAAATAATAAAGAAATAGAAAATTTTGATGTTTCTCTTCTGGCTCTTTCTCCTATAGCTCATTCAGAAGAACTTCTAACTGGAACATGTCGAACGTCCTGCAAAATGTCAAAGAGATCAGAGGCATAATTGTGACAATAACAATGATAAAAATCACAAAATAATATTTTGTTGATCCTGGGAATGAGACTTCCTCAAATACAGAGTGAAAATCTGTGAAAGCATGATTGCTTTCCTATGATAATTTACATGAAAAATAGGGGGAAAAAAAAGTAATTCATTGAGTGTTTGAGATTATTTTTCAGAAAATTGCAAGAACAAGAAGACTAAATGTAACAATAATTACCCTTCAGTGATCGCTAACTCTCCAGAAAATGAAGTTGTGTATGCAAGAGTAAATGTACATCAGTTTCAGTGGAAAATTTGTGTCAAAAATGTACTGTACCAAAAAGTTTTAAATATGCAAAGAACAATCTTAGCAAAAGTTACATGGAAGGAGCTTCCAGAAGACTAAGCAATAACAAGGAAACTGGGACATTCTGCTTCTAACTATGTTTAATTTCTTTTTTTAAAAGACAACAGGGAGAAAAAAGAAAAAAAATATAAGTCAAGTTTAAAGGTAAACCAGGAAGTGCAACAGCTGTAAAAGAAAATTCCCATGGACTGTAAATAAGGGAAAGTGAAGGATTTCTCCTTCAAAAGCTGTGGATTTTGCACTCTTGTTAATAATTTTCCTGTCAAAAGTTTTAAGATGTAAGTAGTATCTAAGAGGGCTCCTCAAACCAAAATAGTTAGTTTTCCATCTCAAATATTATTTCACATGTTCTGTCACTGAAGTGATCCTATGTAAAAAAAAAAAACTTGAAATTCAAGGATTGTTACTACTCTTTGAATTCAATAGGTGTTTTAGATTTTACAGCAGTGTGAATAGACTCATGGGCCATGATTATGATAACTGCTGGTTTTAAACATTCGTAAACAAATATTGATCAATTGAAATACTAATAAAGCTTTCTTAAAATATTGTTAATCATTTTCTCATTTCTGATGGACATATTTCCCATTTATGAAGCATCTGATAATTTTTATTCAAACTACATTTTTCTGCTATTATGCATTTTGACTACACCTTTTCATCACTTAGTCAACTGTGAATGGCATGTCATAGTAATTGTCGCTTGAAGCAGCACATATTTAAAAAATGACAATAAAGCTATACCTTGCCATCTATCATACCACTTATATTCTTTGCAGTTTATATGACACTACCTAGCGCATCTCACTTTGCTTCTTTATAGATAATTTGGATATTTTTAAAAATCAGTTTCTATTTTGTTATAGATTCCACAATAGTTCTTTAAGGTCTTGCTAGTGTTCAGTAGGTTTAGCTTTCTACTTCTAGAAATGATTAGTTATATAAAATAATAGATGCTGTAGAAAAAATAGCTGGAGATTCTAGTCTCACTCTGAGAATCTCCCTGTCTAATACCACATACATAAAAGAACAATGAATGATATTTAATTAATTCCAAATAGATGCAAGAAATCACTTCTACCATATCAGGAATAATTATATTTCAGAACTAATTTCTTACAGGATCCCACAAAGTCAGTAAGCTGGAAAAAATGGAGATTGCCTTATGTATGAGTGCCTGTGGTAAATAGAAAGACAAGTGTTAATGGTAAAATTAACTTTTATTTCAGTTTAGACTTCATTCTTTCATCTCTAATATAAAGTTGAAGAGTGTCTACATGCTGAAACAGATTATTGCGTATCCACTTAGTGTCAGTTTTTCACCTTGACCCAAAAATGTTGGTACTAGCTTTTGTCAGTAACCAGTCTAGATGTATCCAACTTTCCTCTACTTTGGGGATTACTATTAAGTGATACCTACTAGTTCAACTGCAATTTTTGATGAACTATGTGTTCTGGTTTGTTAAAAAAGCACAACATAGCATCAGGATGGAAGATACACTGTGCTGTTTGCCTTTTCCTGGCCCCTGCACTCTGCATGGAGTAGAGGGAGGAGAGAGTGTTTCCGGCCTAAAGGCAGATGAGTGTGTTTATCTGGAGAAAAAATTTATAGTGAACATCAGGTGGGAAAACAAAAATGGGAGACAATGATATAATAAAGATCCTAAAGTACAGGAAAGTTTGAGAGACTTACGAGAAAGTGTCGATTCAGAAATTCTGAATCTTTCCTAGAAACCTGGAAAGGCTTGGAAAGAGTTCTTTACATCCAAGTAAGTTATTGAATTGGTCAGTTCTGGAGGAAAAGATCAACCCCATAAAAGTTTTGTGTTTGTTCTGTCTAGCCTGCTTACTTTCAAAACTTACACACAGATCAAATTCAGTCTCTGATGATTTTGGGTCCCATCACATCTTTATTTGTACTGTTTTGCTTTGTTTTTTTTTTTTTTCTCCTAAGTTCTACATTTTCTGTGACAGTCATTAAAAAAAAAAGAAAAAAAAAAGTAAATAGAACACTAAAATTAAAACATCTTAGTGACTACCATTCACATGGTTTTACTTTTAAAATCAAATTCTTTACTTATCTGCATGAGTCTCCTTGTTCATAAGATGGTATTCTTACAGTTAATTAATCTTCTCACTTTTCTTACACTTTAAAGAATGAATTATTTGTTTGCTGATTTTAAAAATCACAATAGCTATAATTTTCCACTTTAGTTCCTCGCTTCTGCAATCATCAAAATAAAGTTATGTTTTTCTTAGTCTGACTAGTGGCATAAGCAAAAGAACTACTCCTGAGGGCCATGTAAATGTGCAATGAATGAGCTAAACGAATTGCTGTGAAATAAATCCTATCACATTCTTTATAGAACTAAATTGGAAAGTTCAAGCTTTTCCACCTTCCTAGCTGCAGCGCTACTAAGCTTCATCGCTTTCAGCATCATCCCAAAGTCCCAAGACTAACCCTTAAGCAATATTTACTAATTTCCAAACACTCAGTATCAAAGAAAAGTTACAGATGTAGCTCTAAATAGCCTTGACACCCTTGTTTGGTGTCTGAAAAGCTGAAATAAGCAGGCAGACTGCCAAATATTTCTCCAGAGTAGTTATTTCCCTTTCAGCTATGTAATTTTAATTTACATGGAAATCATCAATACTTTAAAGTGGTACTTGTCCATCAAGCCTGTTTATTTGCTATCTCCCTAATGTGCTGTAATAGAAATCCAAGTCATTGATTGGTTGAACAAACATAATTGACTCAAACAAATGTTGTTCAGATTGAATGTCTCAAGTTCCTCTGAACTGACCAGCGATTGGAGACAGACCCATGTCAGGCATAAATATATTCCATTGAACAGTATTCCATTGATTTCACATTATACTCTGCTGAATAACATAGACTGAGCTGTGTGGAATTCTATATATAGGATTGTAAATCTGTGTAGATTGGGATATAGATTTGGATATAAGAAATCAGTGTTTAAAAACATGCAGAACCTATTCAAAGTACATTAGTGAGACTAATGTGTCAAAAAAAAACCCCAACAGTTTTAAAGAATTTTGCTGTAATTTATTCCTCTTGCCCTTTTGTGCCTTTCTCAGTTTTCTATTCTTTATTTAGATACTAGATCAGGATTAAACAGATTAAACTTCTCTGAACTAGTCATTTAACACTCCTTTTGTCGTCAACAGAGAGAAATAAGCACCATGGGACATAATTCGTTTCACCCTAAAGTGGAGAACCATGATAGATCAGATTAATTGCACTTTAAAAGTCTCTGTCTTTTTCTGTCAACAGTAGAGAAGGATCCTACAGTGACAAGCACAGATGTCTGCATTATAGATGTCTAAAGTTAGCTTATTTGGTTTCTGTCTTGAATGTGTTCAGGAAGATGCTGAGCGTTTTCAGCTCAAACAAAATCTGCAAAAGCCAGGGAACTCAGAACCTCCTGAGAGGGAGGATTAGATTCCATCTTAAAAAACAGTTTTAGACATATTTTTCCATTTCTTTCTGCCTTTATCTTGATGTAATGAAAACAAAATCATGTGGATTCTGCAAAGGAGAATGATGATTTTGTAACTTATTTTGTTAGTAGTGATAGAGGCACTGGAAGTGTTAACATGGTAATAACTGGGGAAAAAAAAAAGGCAGAAAAAGTGCACATTGTTCTTACGAACAAGAAGGTCTTTACCTAAAGCCCTGTTGATTTTCTCTCTTCTGTCATAGTTACGGAAGATGTGCTCACACTTAAAAAATATGTAGTACATAATCTTACAACTTGCTTCAAAATGCATAATGTAGCTCCATACATGTAAAATCAGAAGTTCTCCTATCTCAAATATTTTTTTTCCTAGTTCATATTTTAAGTTAGAGAAAGTCAATCTTTTTGAATTCCAAACTTTACCAAGAGCACATGTTAAATAGGTGACATCTGTTTCAAATGTCTCATCTCTGGTTTCCTTGCATCAAGATTTCAGGAGCTTTTGAGAAAAGTTCACAAATTCTAAAGTCCTTTTTTTCTTTTTTGTTAGTAAAGAAAATAGGCAGTATAACAAATTAATCTTTAAATATGAAAAACATTTGAAAATCTGCAAGATTATTGTAACCGTATATTTTAGGGAATAAGGCTAATATATATTAACTCTGTTGTACTTCTTTCAGATATTGTTGTTCTGCTGAGTTAACTAGCAATGATACTTGACAGGTTAAACACAGGATGCATTGGTACAAGAGAAAAAAAGATCTGAACATACTTAACCTATTTATTCCACATTTTTAAAGGCAAAGTTGTCTCATTTAGGAAATCTCTTGTAGCACTTAATTATGCTATGAATTCTTAGTTTAATTTACTTATACAATCCATATTTATATAATACATGATATAAATCTAGTTGATACTTTTGTTGAAGCTGCAAAGAGTATGCAGCTCAGACTCCTATTGATTCATTATATTAACATGTTGGAGAGAAAGATAAACTGTTCTAAGAGGAAATTCATATATAAAATTCCACAAGTGTCAGAGTCTATCTTCTTTAATATGAAAATGAGAATATTACATAAAATATTAACAAAACTTGAGCACTTACTGGGATTATTTTTTTTCTCCTGGCTGCAATAATCTCATCCTGTTGTGCAGGCAGTGTTCATTTTGCTGAAAGGCTTGCTTACGTATACCAGAGGCAGCAACTGGAGGTCTGAATGTTGGATTATCAGATCTTTTATTTCAGAACTTTGTTGTGTCTAATGATACCTGAAAACTTTAAATGCTTAATTTAAAAAAAAAATATTTTAAATTCTCAAATAATATACTATTTAACATTGCAGGAATAACTCAATCTAACCTAAATCTGTGTTATAGTAATCAGCCTTATCAAAAAACATCCATAGGTCTTCTGATGTGACCACAGGTTAGTTTTAGTACTCCCAGGAGTGAACTAATGATCCAGTAGCCCATAAATTAAAAGATTTTCTTTTACTCCCTGATGATCTCAGTGTTTTTATATGAGCTTAGGAAGGCTACGTACAGGAAAACAGATGTAATAACCATTAATTTAAAATATAGTTGATTTTTTTTCTAGCCTCTGAAGTTAGTAAATATGTATGTATAGCTATATATATGCAAAAGACTTAGAGCTTAAGTGTTACGGGATAGACAGGTCATGTAGTTCCCTTTTTGTAGACAATACTCAAAAAATAGTAGAAAGATACTATAGATCTGTCTCTATGGTATCAATCATCAGATGCTGACAAAATGATTTGCAAATAATTTATACTTGTGACAATGAATTTGCAAGAAAAAAAAAAAAAAGCAAAGTAATCTTTGTCTGAGTAACATACCATTAAGTATACAGCTAGTCAGAGAATGTGAAACATTAAAGTGTAATTCACTCATAAAAACTATTCAAATTTTTGGCCAAATAATAGTTTTGTTTGAAAGGAACCTTAAACGGTTATAGTATAGTTTGGGTTGGAAGGGACCTTTAAAGGTCATCTAGTCCAACCTCCCTGCAAGGAGCAGGGACATCTCCAACAAGATCAGGTTGCTCAGAGCCTCATCTAACCTGGCCTTGAATGTTTCCAGGGATGGGGCATCTACCATCTCTCTGGGCAATCTGTTCCAGTGTTCTCCCACCTTCACTGTAAAAATTTCTTCCTTTTGTCTAGTCTGAATCTACCTCCTTCTCGTTCAAAACCGTTACCCCTTGTCCTATCACAGCAGGCTCTGCTAAAAAGCTTGTTCTCATGTTTCTTACAAGCCTCCTTTAAGTAATAGAAGGCCACAATAAGGCCTCCCCAGAGCCTTCTTTTCTCCAGGCTGAACAGCCCCAACTGTCGCAGCCTTTCTTCATAGAAGAGGTGCTTCAGTCCTCTGATTGTCTTTGTAGTACTCCTCTGGACTAGATCCAACAGATCCAATTCTTATGCTGGGGGCTCCAGAGCTGGACGCGGTACTCTTTGTGGGGTCTTGTGAGAGCAGAGTAGAGGGGCAGAATCACCTCCCTCAACTTGCTGAGTTAATTTTTCCTCTCAGTAACTGGTATGTTTTGGATTTCGTGTGTGAAGAATGTTGATAAACACCCTGATGATACCAGTTGTTGTGAATGAGACCAAGGACACCGTCCTGCTTTCCAAGTCTCCCTAATTTGCAGATGCAGGAAGCTGGGAGAAAGACAGACAGAATAATTGATCCAAACTGGCCAAAGAGAGTATTCCATGCCATAAACATCATGCTCATGGGGACAGGCGAGGGTGGGTATCTGCCTTCCTGGCATCCATCTTTCCTGCTCGTTTTGCTGGCATCGTTCCCTCTACCTTGCTGGCTCCCTTTTGCTCCTTTGCTTGCTGCTCGGTTTTGTTTCCGTGATCGCTGCTCGGGACGCGCTGTATTGGTCATTGGGACATCGGGTGGTGAGAAAACACATATTGTTCACTTTGTATATTTTTAAGATCCTTATATTCTGTTATTATTGTAGTTTTCCCTTTTTATTTTAGTAAATTGTTTTTATCTCAGCCCACGAGTTCCCCTTCCTTCCCAATTCTCTCCCCCATCCCGCTGGGGAGGGGGAGGGGGAGCGAGAAACTGTGTGGTGATTCTGGCTAAACCATCACGTATGTCAAATCAATTTAGCTTGATTTTATTTTTAGGGATATTTTATTTTTTACGTACTAGATAGAGAATTTTGTCTGTATCTTTTACATTTGGTACGCATTTTGAAACAAGCCTCTTAAGCTGGTGTTGTGGCATAAATTAGGGTTGGTTTTTTCACAATACACACAAATGTTCTTTTTTTTTGCAGAGATTTCTCAGAGAGACAGAGAAATGTTGTATGTGTAAGGACCATCAGATCCTTCCATCTGATTATTTCACACTTATGCACAATTCAGTTTTACAAGCAGAAGTATGAAAGGTAACACTGATATAAGGTTGGGGTTTATTTTTGGGTTTTGGTGGGTTTTTTTTATATTTTGTCTCATTAACTAACTGTATATTTATACCAGCATACATTTATACTGGCATAAAAGGACATATTCAAAATATTCATTAAATATCTTTCAGTTATGGAGGGCAGTGAAACTGTTTCATTTCAGATTTGTTTGTATTCCTTATGTACTGCAAAGTCAGGTATCTGGAACATTTTTGGGAGATGCATTTCATGGATTGTTAATTATGCAATGCAGTTTGAAGATCTGATGCAGTGAGAATGGGTGGAACTCCTTTTCTGCAAAAATCTAAACACCCTTGTGGTATTCTGTGGAATTAATTTAAAATCGAATCTTGTTCGTAAATGAGATAAATTCCTTACTTCTCTAGATTATCAGAAAACTATTAACAAACTTTAGTTTTATTAAAAGAAATAATAATGGAGCTCAATTTCCACAACATTATTTTTTCAAGTCTGATTATATCATTAAATTATAACAGCATGTAGACTTTCTTCATTTATCCCCATTCAGAATCTGCTACACTGTTACACTTTAGGAAAAAAAAAACACATTTGGGAATAAGCTTTTATATAGCTGTTATTGGATGAAGAATTAGAAATCAATCATTGAAGCTTCATTTTTAAAGTCAATGAAGTTAGTTTGTAGCAAATAAGTCTAGGCGCAGATCCACTGAACACTGGGGAGACATGCTGCAACAACAGCTCCAACTCTGCAGAAAGAAAAAAATTAAATAAAATACGACTACAAAACAGTTCAGGAAAACAGGTAGCTATCTTTTTCAACTACATAATTGCTGTCAAAGTCAGCAACCTGTTTTCCCAACCTGTCTTCCAAACAAACAATTTTCACTAAATTAGCCACTTTCTTGTTTCTAGGATTAATTTTCTTTACCAGTACCCATAATTTCACTTGAGCCTTGTAAGCTGATGAGAGAAGTTCCCTATTTTTCTATGCTATAGAATGTGAATAGCACCAAGATTTGAAAAGTGACCCAAGTTACACTGGCATGGAAACTAAGTATTAGTACTATTAGTAGTATCAATAAGAGCTATTCTGCTGCCCATACTATTTTTTTGGTTTTTTGCATATTCATTTAGATCTGAAAGCTTTTCCAATTTTATATAACATTGTGAGCTGTCCTTAGTCAACACGTTTATGAGGTTCACAGAAGTAGTAGAAAAGAGCAGAGCCAGCACCCATATATGCCTTCTGAAAGCTTTAATGTACTTTAGTGATATTTGGTTGAATAACCTTAATCAGGAGCAACAACAGGATTTAATGGGAAGACAAGTCTTTACATCCAGGCAAACATACTGAAGTTAGTTTTTAAAGTGATTTTTCCATATAGTTTGTTCAGATTTTGATCACAAAGAATAAAGCTAAAATAGATGTGATTGGTATCAAGAAATTACAGTTTTGATTAAACAATCTAGTTGAAACATACAACAATAGAATGAATGGTCAAGGCCAAATGCAAGGTCCTGCACATGAGCCACAGCAATCCCAAGCACAAATACATATTGGGCGGAGAATGGATTGAGAGCAGCCCTGCCAAGAAGGACTTGGGTGTGCTGGTGGATGCGAATCTCAACATGAGCCGGCAATGTGTGCTTGCAGGCCAGAAAGCAAATTGCATTCTGGTTGCATCAAAAGAAGCATGGCCAGCTGGTCAAGGGAGGTGATTCTTCCCCTCTACTCTGCTCTTATGAGACCCTACCTGCAGTACTGCGTCTAACTCTGGAGCCCCCAACATAAGAAGGGCGTGGGCCTGTTGGATCGAGTCCAAGGGAGGGCCAAAAAGGTGATCATGGGGCTGGAGCACCTCTTCTATGAAGACAGGCTGAGAGAGTTGGGGCTGTTCTGTCTGGAGAAGAGGAGGCTCCAGGGAAACCTTATAGAGGTCTTCCAGTACCTAAAGGGGGTTTATAAGTAAGATGGGAAGAAAGGGCTAATGGTTTTAAAACAGAGGGAGGTAGATTTAGTCTAGATAAAAGGAAGACATTTTTTACAATGAAGGTGGTGAAACACTGGAACAGGTTGCCCAGAGAGGTGGTGGATGCCCCATCCCTGGAAACATTCAAGGCCAGGTTGGATGAGGCTCTGAGCAACCTGATCTGGTTGGAGATGTCCCTGCTCCTTACAGGGAGCTTGGACTAGATGACCTTTAAAGGTCTCTTCCAACCCAAACTATACTATGACTCTATAAATCCTACTTGCAAAAATCAATAAGTTACTTGTTTTAATTTTGCTTTTATAAGACATTTTTTGCACATTTTCTTACTCTTTAAAGAGAAGTAGAACTGAAGAAAAACAGAGTGACTGCACACAGAGTGCACATTATTTCAGTCAAGATTCATTCCTACCTTATGAATATCTTCAAGGAATAAGTTCTACATGTCTAATAGAATCTTCAATATCTCTTACAGTCACTGGAAAACATTTTTTTCTTCCATTGATACTGTAAGTGCAATCTTCCTTTGTGCCATACAGCTAAGCTGTGGACCCAGTCTTCTAATGTTTTGAATAAAAGGAAGATGTGTCAAGAACCTGAAGCACTTTTGTAGTGTTCCAGATATCTAGAATAAATAAGTGTTCAGTACACTACTGAGTAGATTAAAAAAATCATACTTTACGTATGTCCAGTTAAGTGAAAAAATCATTGTTATTTTTATACACCCAAAATAAACGTGTTTCTAGAAATAGAAGAAAAACTATGCCTTATCCACTTCCACTAAGGATGTATCTGAAAGCTCTCTTTCCCTCATCCAGTTGACTACCTGTTTCTTTTCTCAGTATAGAGAAGCCAGCATTTCAGGCCTTTTGATGACCTCCTTTGTTCGGCAAAATATGTCAGCTATTATGGCCAAACTGTCCTTTGTAAGACATCTGGACAGTCCAGATCACTTTAATCTTTCACTTGGAGAAATGGTCTATTTTCTCCTTAAGTATTAGACATTCATGTCATCTTCTTAATTAGAATAAAGTTTACCTTCCTTCAAGAAGGAAGATGATAAAAGGGCCACGAAGATGATAAAAGGGCTGGAGCACCTCTCTTATGAGGACAGGCTGAGAGAGTTGGGGCTGTTCAGCCTGGAGAAGAGGAGGCTCCGGGGAGACCTTATAGCAGTCTTCCAGTACCTCAAGGGGGCCTACAAGAAAGATGGGGAGAGGCTGTTCAGTAGGGCCTGTTGCGATAGGACAAGGAGTAATGGTTTCTAAATAGAGGGGGGCAGATTTAGATTAGATATTAGGAAAAAATTTTTTACAGCGCGATTTGTAGAACACTGGAACAGGTTGCCCAGAAAGGTGGTGGAAGCCCCATCCCTGGAAACGTTCAAGGCCAGGCTGGATGAGGCTCTGAGCAACCTGATCTATTTGGGGATGTCCCTGCTCCATGCAGATGACCTTTGAAGGTCCCTTCCAACCCTAACCATTCTATGATTCTATGATTCTATGATAAATCAAAGTGTAAGTTTGAATAGTTTAATTATGTAGAAGTGTGAAGTTCACACTTTTAGTTATTCCCTTGAATAAGGCAATACATATTACTGAGGTCTATAATGACATCTGAATGTTGAAACAAAGTTTAAGTGGACAAACTTACATTTTGGCATGAGTTATTCAAGCAAAGGTTTAAAAAAGTAATCTTTCCTAAGAAGAATCCCTACCACCAGAGCTAGCAGTATTCTGTTAAGCAACAACATCCTAAAGTCAATACCTCAGTCACATAGTTTAATGTATCTGAAAGGAAATTCTTCCAAAGCCATCACAGTTTCTATTAGGCATCCATCCAAGAATTATTTTTCTCATTCAGCAGTAAAAACGGTAATGTATTCCTCCCCCTCCTAGGGTGTTTAATCATGGATTTTATCATGTATAGCAAATCCGATTGCTTTTCCTGCCTAACCCTGTAAGATGATACTTGGCATTGGAAAGTGATTGTCTTCTTTCTATTGATTTAGAATAATAATTAAAAAAAACCCACACAATACTTATCAACCTACTCTGCAAGCAGATACACATCTGTATTGTTAATAACATAGAAATTATAAGTGCAGACTCTGACTTGGGTTTGCATTTACACAAAATTTCCCTCAGATTTCTAGAAGCCTTTCAAACAAGATTCCTCTATAGGTGACTGTACCTTATTTGTACACTTATGGATTTGTGACCTTATAAGCCTCTATTTTTTTTTTTTTTGCTATAATCTGTTCATGGATCTTCACTGAAGATATTGCAAATTGCAAGGAAGTAGAAGTCAAGTAAGAAATTGCAATTTTCATTATGTTGCCCATTTTTAAAGAAGTTCCTCTTAGGCTATCTGAGTCTAAGGTTGGCAAGAGCTTGCCTACATAAATAACAAATTGCCATAAAACTGCCCTAAAATTTCAAGAAATGCCTATGATTGGAATTTCTCAAAAATCTCTGAAGGAATTTGATTAAAAGATCAATTTTCTCTAGTCATCTTCTTGAGCAAGTCTTTGGACAAAATTATATTGCATCCTCACATAATGCTTTCTCCATCTGTCACTTTCTTATTAGTATGAGAAGCATTTGTTATTTATAGTAATGACTAAATTTTAAATTGTTTATGTCCTAGTTGCATGTCATTTATTCATTATGTGACTAAAGGTTCATGCCCAAAAACATAAAGGCACACAGATGCATGATGACCCCTCAATAACGTAGTTAGAGGAAGAAGCCTCAACCTTGCCCCTCCCAGGGCATCTCAGGGGGATGTCAACCCTATGGGCAGGATGAAACCCATAACAGAGAGCCAGCAGGAGCACTTCTTCAGGCCACCTGACAGACTGAGGAGGTCAGTGTATTGGGGTATGAGGCCTGTTGTGGGATACAGAGAAACAGAGGAGCCAGAAGTGGGGAAAAGGAGGGATCATGGGTGTTTGGGGAGGAACAAACACTGGAAAACAAAAGTATAAGGGGTAAAAGGGTCAGTTGCATGTAAAAAGGGGCCAGATTGTTCTCTTGTCTGGCAATGCCTTGCACCTAATCAGCACAGTCTGTCTTGTCTTCATGTGAAATTCAATTTTTAACTATTTTCCTGGACATGGGGCATGGATCCAGAGTCAGATAGTGGATAGATTGTCTAAGGCCAGCTATTGGAAGGATCTACATTTTATATATTCATAAATTTCCCCCTAATGGACCTTCATCCTCAACAGCCAGAGAAAGGGACAGGATTAAGGCATTTGTGCCATCTGTGTTTGTGTGAGCATTTCTATCTGTTAATTTGTGTGGCTGGCAATGGAAATATGTGTTTATAGCATATGTGCTGAGGTATGACTGCTGGAAATACACGCTCAGCCTCACTATTGCGTGGATCTGGGGACATGCAGCTGTGGCAGCCTTGCCTCTGCCAGGCTTCCAGATTCATCATCTTCTATCATTGCTGAGTGGAGTTTAATCAAAGCACAGTGTTGTTATTACGTTATTTAATACTTGGAGTTTTCTTTGCTTATTTGGGTTTTTTTGGTTTTTTTTTTTCCTATGACCCTAATCCTTGTTTTCAGTATTAATGGCAGAATCTATTTCACCTCTGCATCCATGTTTTTGAGGTAACTCTTAAAGACATCTGAGCTCATAAAACTAAGATGTTAACTACATGTTAAACTAAGTGTTGTAACAGAACTTATAGCAAGACATATGGAGACACTAGGACAATGGAGAAAACTATTTTTTCCTTCCTGTGAATAGTTGGGGAGTTTAGCCTCAGTAAATAGTCAAACTGCCAGCCAGCTGCTCACTTACCCCTGCTTCTTGCCAGAAGGAGAAAACAGGATGAGAAATCTTGTGGGTCAAGATAAAGACAGGGAGATTGGTTATCATTTACTGTCATGTGCAAAACTAAAAGATTAGATTAGATATAAGGGAGACATTTTGTACAATCAGGGTGGTGGAACACTGGAACAGGTTTCCCAGAGAGGTGGTAGATGCCCCATCCCCGGAGATGTTCAAGGTCAGGTTGGACGGGGCTCTGAGCAACCTGATCTGGTTGAAGATGTCCCTGTTCCTTGCAGGGAGGTTGAACAAGATGACCTTTAAAGGTCCCTTCCAACCCAAACTATTCTATGAACCTATGTTTCTGTGAAAACAGACTGACTTTGGGGAAAATTAATTTAATTTATAACCATTTAAAGCAAACTGAGGTAGTGAGAAACAAAGACAAATACTAAAATACTATATTTCCTTCCCCTTCTCCCAAGCTCTCTTCACTCCTTCACTGCAGATTGCTCTACCCTTCTCCCAGCAGCACAGGAGGGATGGAGGGATGATAGTAAGTACATAACAGTTTCTCTCTGACACTCCTTCCCTTTCATACTTTTTTTCTGCTCCGGCATGGGCTCTCCCATGCCCTGCAGTCTTTCAGGAAATATGCATCTACTCTGGCATGGCATCCTCCACAGGCTTCAGTGAATGTCTGCTCTGGTTCCTAGAGCACTTCTGCCTCCTCCTCCTCCTTCTCCTCCTCCTCTTCTGACCTTGGTGTTCCCACTGCTGTTTCTCACTTATTTTTGTACCCTTTTCCTCTCTCTCTCTGTGGTGTTTTCTACTCTTTCTCAAATATATTTTCAAAGAGGTGCCACCAGCTGTGCTGATGGGTTCAGCTTTCATGTGAGGTTGGTCCATTGAGTAATTAGCACAGGGCAGCTCCTGGCCACGAGCCACCTCTAAACACACCCCAACCCATGCTTCCCAGCCCTAACACCAAACCCTTGCTACAGACACACAATACAGGTGTGCTCAGACGGTTTTATTCTGTGGTCTTTGCTAGTTTTAAATAATATTTTGTTCCTCTGCTACTTTATATCTGACCTAGGTGAAATAAAGAAAGGAATGATGGTCGTACAACTGGTAAATGGTAACCTATCATAAATGAAGCACAAAAGAATCAACATTTTACAATGGCATTTCTACATCTATTTCATTTTCTGGCACATATGTATACATTTAGATGGAGGTCTGTGCTTTGTCTCCAGGAATCGAACTTGTAGTGTTGAAATTATTATTTAAGCATAGCTTCAGCTTGCAATGAAATTACCATGAGAGGTTGAAGCTAATACATTTTACATCATAGTTGAAGATAAATTCATAGTTATTTAATGAAGCTCGATGACTATGTATTTTCTCATCAACTACTATAATTGATCATGTTTAACCTAGAATATTAAGATAAATGCAGATATTTTTAAAGAAAACAAAATTATTATGCAAATTTCCAGCCTTACAAGTCCACTAATTTCTCCCTGTCTTCTTGCACCTATATTGTTCAAAGTGAAAATTATTCAGATGCTATTCAAATAAGACAACAGAAAATATCTGGTTTATGTTATACCTGTTTCACTTCCTATATAACCATTCATAACGATTTCAGAATCCAAGCTTGAATCTGATAAATGCAGAGATTAATTAGAAAACAGAGGTAATATTAGCCTCAGGAAGCTTCAGGTATCTGTGGTCACAGAACATCAACTAATTAAACTACCTTGCACACTTTAGATCAGTAGAGCATTTTAGACTAGTAATTGCATTTAAGATCTGTAGTTATATGACATTATTATGGGAAGCACTGCTGATTAAGTGTCGTTGCACAGCTGAAGAACCAAATTATGCCATTAGACATTCCATCTTGTTTTAAAAAATTATAGTGTCTGTATAGCATGACAACTACCTTTAACAAGATATCCAAAAATGATATTCTAACACTCACAGTGCACACAGGAGCTGTGTTACTTATTCTAGGCATTCCATGTCTTTATTTCACCATCTGGTATATCATGCCTGAGCTTAATAAGAAATTTTGCAGCTTGCTAAGTCCTATAATTCTAAGATGCTTATATAAAGATTAACCTTTAAAATAAGCAATATGGAAAGTAAAGTGTCAGAAGTTTGATGAAGGAAATGAGAAAGAAAGACTACACTTTTTGCTTATCATCTGATGCCCTAGTACCAGGTTACCATGAACAGAGAGGAAAAAAATAATTGGAAAGAATTCAACAAAAATTAGGTGATTTTACTGTAGATTGAGATAGTTGATAGATGTTCTTTATTCTATGATCTCTCTAGCCTTCTGGGCGAGAGAAAAAAACAATGATTTTATTCATTATAAGTTATTTTTATGAAGATCTCAATAATACCTAAATACTTGCCAGACCAGGAAATGTATGAACTGTTAAATAAAGGAGGGTTAGCAAAAGCAATGGACTGGCAGTGAACCTCAGTGCTTACTTGTTAGCTTACTCTTGTTGTCTCTGAAATTTCTTCATCCAACTCTCTCTCAAACAAACTTCTAAAGAGCGAGTTAGCAGCGTAGGTGTGAACTAGTCAGGGCTATTTTGCCTCAGTGCCAGGGAACACTTTCTGGCTCTTTTTTTTTTATTTAGCTGTATAAAAACATTCTAAAATATCAGCTTGCTAGCTTAGCTGAGACTGAGACAGAAAAGGAAAACTTAAAAGTATAACCTTGCACTGAACTGTCTTATACTTTGAGGTCTTTTCCTGTTAAATTAAACATACTTTAACTCTAGTTTAACAGAATAAAATAGTCTTTTTTTTTGTTCACATGTCTCTTCTAGTAATTAAGAAGAGTCTGCATGATGTAAGTGATTCTGTATTGTCACTGCTCTGGGAGCCCATGAAGCTACACTACTGAAGTGCCACTTGTGTAGGTTTAGGAGTACTCATGAGTCAGAGGAGGATTCTTCCACTAAGTAGTCATATTCTGGTTATAGCCTGGAATACTAGTGAGGTATATCCCACAGCAAATGTAAACCAAAATTTCTTTGGCAAGAGAAGGAATAACAGGAGAAGTAAACCCCAAATCTCTCCCTCCAGGCAATTCAGATTTAATAAAGGCTACCGTGTTAAAACAACTGCAAATTTATTCTGTTCAATTTGTCAAACCAATAAAAGATACCTGTTTTTTTTCCCTGTCTTTCTTCCCCCAGAGATTTGATATTTTAATAGTGAGTTTAATAGGCTGAAGGACACATGGGTTTGTTTGTTTGTTTGTTTTTTTTCTGAGTAAGTTCTGCTGGAATTAAATCTATGATGAATACTCTAGAAAGTTCCTTTGTCAATCCTGAGAAAGACCCATATTTGAATGTCACAATTAATTTACATTGAACTTTACACTAAGAACAAGAAAGAAGGTAAAGTCATTACTGCTGTGAATCTACAGAAAGCATGTCTATAGAGACAGACAATACCAAGAACAGGATGTTGACCCCGTGCTCATCAGGGGGTCCACAGCTAAAAGCAAAATCAGCAGTGAATCCAAACAAGAGACTGTTTACTAAAAAGGGCAGGAGAAAATGCTGAAACCCATATGTCATTACTGAAAAAATTCATTAAGAACTTAAATGTGTCCTGCAGCTCCCAAAGCTTTTCCACAGCAGCATGCCAGCACACTGAGCAGAAAGGAGTGATTGCATTACATATGGCTAGAAACAAGACAATTTAAAGTGAAAATTCAAGAGAGAACAGCAGGATGCATATGCTGAATTGCTGAGGGACTGAACAGTTATTTTAAGCAATGCTGAATGGTTCCAGCGTTTGACAGGTGGATTTGTTGTGGCACATCTGTTTTTTGTTAACAAAATCATGTTTGCAAAAAAATCTAGAGGTACATTGTGGCCATATATGGTAAAACCTTATTGGTTTATAGATCTTGATACAACTTCAAGATATGATAATTTTAAAGGCAACAAACAGAGTGGTGAAGGCAGAACTTCAATGTAAGTTTTACTATTGACAATACTTATAATACACAAACCTCAGAAAATTAGGATTTAATAAAGTAATGTAATTTAAGTATACTTTAGTTCTGTGCCCAGCTGCATTGAATACTCTGTGTCCTTTCACAGAGAGATACAATTCTCTTTCACTAGAAAACCTTGGTTTGTTTTCAAATACAAAAAATAAATGCCAGTTAAGAGCATTTTAGATTCAATAGCCAGTCATTTCAAAAATTCAAATATCACCAAAAAAATTATGTCTTGTTGAATCCTCCCACCCTGCCCTTTTTCCAAAACTATGAGTGAGGTCATAAGTCATAATTAATAAATCTTGAACTTGATCATAAGAACCAAAGTGTCTTAGCCTAATTTATCATTGAGAAAAAGACTGAAACTTAAGATATCTTTGCCCAGGTAAAAGCTTTAAGCATGAACATTATGTTCTACATACTTCCACTTTCTTCTAAACGCAATAAGGCTGCTATTAGACAAAGTAGAAAAGTTTCAGCAGGAGTGATTTATTATGTTTCCTACACAATAATTAATAGCCTGTTAAGGCTTTGTGTAGAGTGGAAGAAGGAGGTTTCAGAATTCTAAGGCAAATAAGAAAACTAGGCTCAGATCATTATGTTGTGGTAAATGCTATAACATACTGATCATATCATAAATACTAGCTGAGCTTTGATTAAAAAATAAAAGCAGTTGTATCTTCATGACATTTGGGGGAAAAAAAAAAAAGGACTTAAGAAGCTGTGCTGGTTTTGTCTGGGATGCAGTTAATCTCCTTCATAGTACCTAATGTGGGGCTATGTTTGGATAATAAAGGGATGTTTTAGTTACTGCTGAGCAGTACTTACAGACAGTCAAGTCCTTTTCTGCTTCTAACACCACCTTGCCTCACCTGCAAGTAGGCTGGAGTTGCACAAGAAGTTGGGAGGGGACACAACTGGGACAGCTGACCCCAGCTGACCAAAGGAATATTCCATACCATATGACATCATGATCGGCATATAAATCTGGGGGGAAAAGAAGGAAGGAGGGGGACATTCAGAGTTACTGTGTTTTGTCTTCCCAAGGAACCATTACATGTGACAGCGCCCTGCTTTCTTGAAGATGGCTGAACACCTACCTACTGCTAGCTCCTGCCTACCAAAATTATTTTAGACAGATTTGTCTTTGCTTTCAGGCATTGACATTCTGACATTATTCCCTTCCCTTTTCCCAGTGAATGCTGCTTCTTTGAAATCAGGATATAGTATTACTCTTACTCTTTAACAGAAATGGTGATTTCACAAGTTTCTCTGTCTTTTCGATCTCTGCTTGCTACACTTTTTCTTCCCAACTGGTAATAAAATGGTATTGTCAGACATAATTAGAATAAATTTATTTATAAAATGTCAGATTGAATTTTATTATACCAGTTATTTCTGAATTTTTTGTTCTTCATGTTTGGGGAAGCAAGAAATATCTGCAGTTCTACAGGAAGTTTCTGTACACATTTTAATGGATAATTAAGCATAATGGACTAGCTACATTTAAAAAGGGGGGAAATGTGCTTTTTGAAAACTCTTGAGACAGAAACATAGTCTGTGTAACTAACTGAGGCAAAATTTGCCATCTCTATTTGCAGCAATTTTCTAAGCATTCTTCAGAATTATTTTTTAGTTATAGACAAAGTAGAAAGCATCTCCACATTTAACGAGAAGCAATAAAGAAAAAGTGTTTGGAAAGTAGATTTTACTTCAAATTTCTAGGAATACAAAAAAGAATTATTCAAACTAACTTAACATTTTACTTTTAAAATAGTAATTTTTGAGGAGTAACAGTTATTCAGTTTAAATTTTTCTTTGTTAAATTTATACATATTACTTTAGTACCTAAAGGATTCACATTACAAGCTGGGCTGCAATGTGTAACAAAAGTGTGCTTTGCTCAGAAAAATAGGCAGATATAACTCAAAGTCTCAGGAGGAGTAGATATACTCAGTAATCAGATGGTATATTTTAAGGAGTCATTTCTCCTGACTATAAGGAAATTTTAAAATGAGTCAAAAAATTGTCATCTCCTAATCGTCCAGTTATACTTGGACTAAAATGAAGACACAGGACAATAAAGAAACTTAGAAAAGAAGAGGACAAGAATTTCAGTTAAACAACTAATCGTCCCCCTTTTTTGAGGTGACATCTGCTATCTGGCCTGCAGACTTTTTCTCAATAGACATTTCCACACTTCAGGATGACACTAGACCAGCATTCTTCATGTTTCAGGAATAACACAAAATTTGATCTTTTGGATAAATTGGATAAAGCCAGTACCTTTTATAAGGAAGATTTTATCATAGTAAGTAAACTTTTAATATTCTGGGATATGTTGTCTCAACTTTTCTGTTAAAAACTTAAGCTATAAGCCTGATTTGTAGTACCACTTCTTTGTCAGATCTTCCTTATCTGATCTGTGAATCTCTTAAGAAAACAAGTTATCGTGAGACTGTGCGCTAGTCATCCACAGGCTATATCAGTAGAGCAATAGTATAAGAGTGTTATCATTATATATCATAGAGAGTTGACTGGAGAATACATGAACAGATTACTATAGACAAATTAAAGTAATTCTGGAAAATATATAAAGAGTACTAGTAGAATAGTTTAAGAATATCCCTAAAAGTTGTTTCCAGATAGAATCATAGAATAGCTTGTATTGGAAGGGACCTTTAAAGGTCATCTAGTCCAACCTCCCTGCAAGGAGCAGGGACATCTCCAAGCAGATCAGGTTGCTCAGAGCCCCGTCCAACGGGGGCCTTGAACATTTCCAGGGATGGGGCATCTACCACCTCTCTGGGCAACCTGTTCCAGTGTTTCACCACTCTCATTGTAAAAAATTTCTTCCTTATATGAAGTCTAAATCTATTTCCCTCTATTTTAAAACCATTACCCCTCGTCCTATCACAATAGACCCTGCTAAAGAGTTTGTCCCCATCTTTCTTATAAGCCCCCTTTAGGTAATGGAAGGCCGCTATAAGGTCTCCCCTGAGCCTTCTCTTCTCCAGGCTGAACAGCCCCATCTGTCTCAGCCTTTCTTCATAGGAGAGGTGCTCCAGGACTCTGATCATCTTTATGGCCCTACTCTGACTTGCTCCAAAAAGTCTGTGTAGAAGTACCTATCTGAAAAAAAAAACTATGTGACAATTTAAATGATTACACTTTCCCTCTACACTTTCTGTCCCTGGCCTGTATCTCTCCTTCTATAGGATTTATGGAGATTTGCTTTCCAAAGGAAACACCTCAATGAAGTGTCTAAAATTGGACAGTAAGCATAATTACTTGTGAATTAATATAGAATTTATTAAAAGGGATATTTTCTCCTAATTTATTTGACTTTACTTAGGTCCAATGAAACAATAGCTCTGTTATCATTATATATATGTAACCATGCAATATATTTCTTTTTATGATACAGAAGCTACAAAAATGTTGACCTAAACGTTCCTTAGGCCAAAATCCCAAATTATTAAATTCTGGAATAAACATGTATTTTTGTATAAGAAGCCACTGACCTCCTACAACTGCAGAGCTAGACTGAATGAACCTTATGTTCCTCTTATATATAATCACTGTAACACTCAGATTCTATTATTGTGAAAGGAGTTGTTTATTACGACGATATATGTATAAGTAACGCCAGCAGTCATTCCTGTCTCTTCCCATGTTGATAGTCTTTATAGTGATAATTAATTTGACGGAGTATGAGGCCACCAGATCAAAGTAGTGCCAGAAACATCATCAGCACCTCACTTTTTTACCATATCTTAACTTTTACAATAACTTAGATTTAAAAAATAAATTTTTGAACTGATATGTATAAAACTTGTGCCCTTTTAAATAATGTGATTTCTTGTGTTTTATTTTTGTTTCTTATATAGCTACTATTTAATATGCAAGCGTGACTATATAGGCATGTATGCTATGCATATATATATAAAAAGATAAATCTTTATTTGTGGTAGTTATCATGGTAATTGAATTTCATTAAGTTTTGGAAGGTTTTGAAAACAGATTAAAATTTGTTCACAAATGGCTTTTGGTCTAGAAGTTTTATTCTTAGGTGTGAAATGTGTAAAGCTGCACTTTGCTGTATTGTTAGTGTTCATTGGCCAACCTGAAATATATAGGTAGTAGATTTTTTTTTTTCAGTACCATGGCCATAAATAAAGTTATTTTATTTTTCATAATTTATAAAGACTGATTGATTCCAGCTTCTTTGTGGTGAACAGAGTTAAATCGAGTTGGCAGCCGGTCACAAAGTGGTGTTCCCTAGAACTCAGTTTTGATGCCAGTCTTGTTTAATATCTTTATCAATGATCTGGATGAGGGAATTGAAGTAAGTTTGCAGATGATGGCAAACTGGGCGTAAGTGTTGATCTACTTGAGGGTAGGAAGGCTCTGCAGATGGATCTGGACAGGCTGGATCGATGGGCGGAGAACCGTTAGCGTTTGCAGTCACCTCGGCAGTGAAACAAGTGGTCACTCCGCCAGGTGGGGCCTCCAGACAAGGGCGATGTTTTCAATGTGGGGGTATAGGCCATGTAAAGAGGGATTGTCCCTCTGGGAAACCGGGGGGAGCTGGTGAGAAGGCTCGAGCCTCGAGGGAGTGTTTTAAATGTGGGAAGAAAGGACATTACTCGTGTGAGTGTCGGTCAGGAAACGGGGTTCAGAGTGCTCGTCCAAGTGCGATGACACAAATGTGGGCAGCACCCGCTCCACAGAGGCCTCTGGCTATACCCGGGGTGCCTTGGCCAGGGCCCGACCAGGAACACGATTAAGAACTGACAAGCCCCTTTTTCTCCAGGGCCCAACTTGGACCTCGGTTGTAGGATCACCACAGGGGGGAGGACTGGGGTTAGTCTGCAGGGGTTTTGGGGCCGAGAACTGGGGAATACAGGTGTGGCTGTCATATCAGGATGCAGCATCGGTGACAGAGGTCACAGTGACACCGCTGACGGACACCCCTGTATACATCTCGCAGGATCTGGCCCTTGCCATGACTATGTGGGATCTAAGTTTGAGACCACATATGAGCATGACACTTTCCCTGGGTTGGGACGAAATTCATGTCATCTGCCTTATCGATTCGGGCGCGGATGTTTCTGTGTTTAGTAGAGAGGTCTGGCCCCCTGGGTGGAGGGCAGTTACCTGCCCACTGGTCATCTCCGGTGTGGGGGGTCATAGCAGCGCCCAACGCAGCGTGGATCTAGTAATGATTAAGGTTGAAGGGGAGGAAGGTGAAGCACAAGCAGGACCCTATGTGCTTGCCGGACTCCCTCTCAGCCTGCTAGGCAGAGACGCTTTGGCGCAGCTGCAGGCCCAGATCCTCATAGGGCCAGATTTTTGACAGGGGAGACTGAGGATATTGGTCCGGTGAAGCTTTCCTGGAAGTCTGACCGGCCTTTGTGGGTCAGTCAGTGGCCCCTGTCGCAAGAAAAACTGGCCCATCTTCACACAGTGGTGCAGCAGGAGGTGGCTGCTGGCCGTCTAGTATTGACCACCAGTCCGTGAAACTCTCTGGTATTCGTAATACAAAAGAAATCTGGGAAATGGCGGTTCATACACAACCTGCGAATTGTCAATGAGTCCATGAACAACATGGGTCCTCTGCAACCAGGTTTACCCATTCCTTCCATGCTTCCCCGTGATTGGCAGCTGTTAATTGTGGATTTAAAGGATTGTCTCTTTACTATACCCCTTCATCCCAACGATTGCCCGAGATTTGCCCTTACAGTCCCCTCTCTGAATAACAGTGAGTCAGCTAGGAGATACCACTGGACGGTGCTTCCCCAGGGGATGAATAATTCCCCCACCATATGTCAGTGGTATGTGGCAGCCGCTCTGCAGCCGTTCCGCCAAGAGCATCCTGAATACCTTGGGTACCTTTACATGAATGACATCCTGGTTCCAGGGTGCCCCTTAGGCCCAAGAGTCGCCCTTAAGTTAGCGAGCCAATTGTCACACGTTGGGTTACAAATAGCCCCAGAGAAAGTCCAACACACTGCACCTTTTAAGCACCTTGGGTCCGTTATCAGTAACAGAAGTGTCGCCCCCAGAGATTGAAGACAGATATGCCAGTGTCGACTTTGAACGACTTACAGCAGCTGGTTGGCAGTATCCAGTGAATTCGATCCTTCGTTCTGGTGGCGCCAGAAGAAGTGCGCCCACTGACTGAAGGTTTGTCGGCAGAGCCGGACCCGTCGGCCCCTCGGCAGTTAACACCAGCTCAACGGGAAGCGATCTCCCGCATTGAGGCCAGGCTAGCTACCTGTGCTCTGGGTCGATGGATTCCAGCATGGAGCCTGGACGCCCATCTTGCAGTCGCCATGGCAGGGGTTACTGTACTGCTATACCAATGGGACTTGGGAGCTTGTGAAAAGGATAGGATTGTTCCAATCTTATGGCCGTATTCAACATCCAGGGGTAGAACAGTCATTACAGTTTCTGAGGCCCTTGGGGACGCCATCCTGCGTGCTCGCCAATGGGCCCTACAACTGTCAGGGACTGATTTGAATCACTGTTCCTGTGACCCACCACAGGCGGTGTTCGAAGGGGCTCTTATGACTGACCCCTGCCTTCAGCTGGCCCTCGCTAACTACTCAGGTACCCTTGGGAGGCCACACCCACACCCGTGGTTGGTGCAGTGTGTGTCTTTTCCCTGTCAACCTGTTCCCCTCTCACCACGCCCTGTGTCCAGCCAGACAGTTTTCACCGATGCATTGGGGAAAACACAACAAGTGGCATACGTTTGGTACGATCGGGAGAAATGGCACCAACAAGTATGGGTAGGAAAGGGGAATCTGGAAGACTTGGAGTTGCAGGCTATTTGAGCGGTCCTAGAGTGATGGCTCGCTGAGCCAATTAACATTGTCACGGACAGCGAATTCTGCTTCGTCCTAGTAACCAGGCTGTTGAAAGCCTTAGCGGTCCTGACTAAGGCCGCCCAAGACCTGCATACCCGTCTCTCAATGCGAGCTGCCCCTTTCTTTATTACCCATATTCGCAGTCACACTTGGTTGCCAGGCCCACTTGCTGAAGGCAACACCCGGGCGGACCAAGCCGCTGGGTCACCCATGACTATGTACGCAGAGCCGGTGCCAGGTCTGTCTGAACAGGCCTGTCAGTCTCATGGGTTTTATCATCAGGGAGCACACGCCATATGACGTCAGTTCCAACTGCCCATCTCGCAGGCTCGGGCTATAGTGGCAGCCTGTCCGGCATGCCAAGCAGCAAAGCCGAACTAGCCCTTATACTACCCAGGCATTAACCCCCAGGGGTATGCTCCAAACCAGGTATGACAGGTGGATATCACAGAGTATGTGCCATTTGGCCGTCTTAAGTACATTCATGTTGCGGTTGACACTTGCTCCCGAGCTCTCTTTGCGTGTCCATTCACGAGGTCCATGGCGCAGAAATCCATCCTGCACCTGAACCGGGCTTTTGCCTGCCTAGGAATACCTGGAGAAATAAAGACCTACAATGGGCCTAATTATCGATCACAGGCTTTTCGCCACTTTCTGCAAATGTGGGGAGTCCGCCATACATTCAGCATTCCTCTGAACAGCACCAGGCAGGCGATTGTAGAACGCGCACACAGAACCCTGAAAGCACAGCTAATGTGCCTAAGAGAAGGGGGAGAGAGGGGTTCGCCAGAGGTCTTAGTCGATAAAGCACTTGTAGTACTGAATCATATGTCCTTCGCTGACCCTCAATCCATTTCCCCTATCCAAAACCATTTTTCTTCGCGTCAGCTGCTGTTTGGGGGCAAGGCACTCCCAAAGGTCCAGTACCGCCTGCCGAAAAGCCCACGTTGGGAAGGTCCCTCTGATCTGCTAATAGGGGGACAAGGGTATGCTTGTATCTCCACAGGTGAGGGGACCTGATGGATCCCGGCCCGGCTGGTACAGCCGTGGCTGGAGGATCGGCAGGGTGACCGAGTGGCGCGGCGCTCTCCAGCTCACCCTAGTGGGATTGATCCTGATTGTGAGTCTTCCAACACCAGTGATAATGACTAATTCCTGGGAGTGGTTCACGAACTACACCAACTCCAGGCAGGGCTATTGCTGTTTGGACTTCAGCAAAGAACGCCACCTCGGACTTGGAGAAGGCACGTGCACATGATGCCCAGTCAGTATTCAACATCAGGATCCTAAAGGACTGGGGGTGATTCTCAGGGTTGTTCGGTTTGCCCCAGTGGCTGGGAAATATCGTCTTTATGGGTTTAACTATCATAGTTGTTGCTTTAATAGCACTCTGTTTGTTTCCGCTATTGTTACGGCTTATACACGGCATTGTTGATGGAGTCGCTAGGCGAATATTCACAGTAAACCTCGTTATGACAGCATTCACTCAGGGGTACCAGCCCCTTCAGCAGCAGGATGCACAGTTATAAAGAGCAAAGAGGGGGCTGCATGTGCACTGGAGGGGCGGTCCTGCAAGGCAGCAACAAGGCTACGAGCGGGGCTGCACTTACACAGGAATGGCAGTCCACAATTATTCGCACGCTTGCTGACGCAATGCCTCATGCTAGGTGTGGATAGGGACATGGGCGTAGGGGGCGGGTGCGTTCGCGTGTGTAGCAGGTGTACGGGCTTGCGTAGCGGGCGTAAGGGTATATATTGCGATGTGACCAGCAGTAAATTGAGAGCTGACTCCACAGCATCCTTGTCTGTCTCTCTCTCCCTGGGATGGGATCCTGGTAGTGGGGGTCAGTTTGTTGTCGCGCGGCGACAACTGATAATACTAGATTCTAATAAATAAACCAATGACATTTTTAGTGCATGTTCTAGTGATACAAAGAGCTACCATTATATAATAAATACCTCTGGTTTTATTGTAAAGCTGGGAGCTATTTCATTATTGTAACATGTAATAAATAGAACTTTTATTTCTATTATGCCAAATAACTGAATTGAAGCAACAAGGAAATGTTTTAAATGAAGTGTTTTATGGAGATAAATTATACAGAAGATTAAAAGAGAACTAATGAAACTATTTTTATGTGAAGTCAATTAATTCAAAGAGAAAGTAGAAACTTGAGAGACACTGACTCTATAAAAGTCAAAGGCATTTTCTGTGCCCTAGGATGTAATCTCTCCGCTTCCTTTCCTAGGAAACAAAACAAAAAAAAAACAAACAAAAGGCCCTGTTAGGACACTGTACTAATACAACTTTTGAATTGACTAGAGTACCCTAAATAACCTAATGTCACTCACAACAAAGCAGTCGATGCAGCTGTCTCTGTCATAACTGACATTAACTTTAACAGGATTTCTATACACAGACTGCTCACTGGGTTGAGGCTCAAATGTTGATAATCTACAATTTACTGATTTTAATTAGATATTTTTCCAATTATATTTTATTTTTTCTTTTTTTTTCATGTTTCTCAATTCTGTTTCTCCATTTTCTTTTGCAATACTAGTTTCTATGGAAACTGCAATGGCAAGTACATGAATGGAGTTTAATGATGTCAACTAGTGCTGCCTGAAATCTATTTATATAATGGATTAAAATGTATGTTATTATATGTGCAATATTTTTCTTTCTTAGCTAATATCAGTGCCTGGATCTTTGACTTAACATAAATGATGCTTTGCAAACCTAGCCTACAAAAATCCACATATTACATGTCCATAAACTGCAGCTCTCTCTTACTGTAGAATGAAAGCCCGTGTGCTGGGAAATGGCTTAATACTACATTGTGCTGCAGCTGCTTTGTGCAGAAACAGCTTTGCAGCACTCTCTCCCTTCTGAAACATTTCCTTTCTGTAGCTTTATTTTTCCCTTATTGAGCTTTTAAGATATTTAAAGAGTGGGTATTTCTGAAAAATTTGATGCTCCTTCAGTCGTTAGGAAGATGTAAGTCCTTCACCCTGAACAACTGTAGATCCATTTTGACCTATAGAGAGGATAAGTTTCTGTATTTCTTTCTATTTTTGACAGAAGCAGAATAATTTTATTAAGGTCTTCTAACAGGGAATTTGAATTTTTCATTCTTCATTGCATTCTTCATTGCAACAGACATCAGACTACGAATTCTTCAAGATCTCCACCTCAAGACCTAGGAATTGGACATTCTGGGTCAAGTGTTAAACTATATATCCATTAAAAAATATTGACAAACAATTTACTATAATTTTCCTTTAGAATTAACATACCATTGGAATGACAGACATAGTTAACACTTCTGAGAACACTTCTGCTCTGAAGGTCTGTAAACCAGGTCCTTATATATATGATCATGTTATTCTGACATTGCTGCTGGCTGGCCTGTACTAGGTCACTGCACACTTTACCTGAATGTTTGGTAGCATAGCCAACTGCAAAAGTGAAGTAATTTAACTTTTTGAATACTCGGCTAATGACTGCTTGGAAGATAGGACAAAGTTTCATTGCTCATACTGCCAGTAGAAGATTTCTCTGCCATTGGCAGTATTCAAATCTACAAAGAGGAGAGCGCGACAGCAGGCTCCTGTCTGCTGAGTTCTCCCTTGCGACATTGCATCACTCATCTACTGTAGTTAATTTTTCCTTTCTTGTGCTTCCCATTGTGAAAATGTGTCCTTCCTTCTTGTTGTACAGATGTACATATTAAACATTTTGCTTGCTGGATCAAGACTACAAAGCAATCAAGATTCTTCTGACATCATCTGCATTTGCTGTGGAACAATTGACAGATTTTGCAATTTATATTTTCATATTCACTGCAGCTCATCATTGAAAATGTTGAATAGTATTTCTGTCAAAGCTACCAAGAAAAAATATTCATTGAATGGTTATTCCTGTTGGCCCTGGTCTTCTTAAGCCTTCCAAATTACTGTGTTGTTAATCCATTTAATATATATTTAGGTATTCAATTTAATATGTATATAATTGTATGGTCTACTAGGTTGAAGACCTTGCTGTAGTTTGAGTAAAATCACACATGGACAGCTACCTCGGCCAGTCAAGTCTCTACTCCTGACATTTAATCACATGAAATTTGTGTTCCAAGACTTCTTTTACATAAGATTATATTGATCGACACAGATTCCCATCCTTTAATTGTTTAAATTAATTTGATTGGCCATTAATTTGTCTAAAAGTTGTTTGAATCTCGCCAATCTTGACTACCCGGGTCATTTTGTTCTTCTAGAAGACTTTAAGATGTAATTTTTGGCAAACATTGCAAGACTTACTAAAAATTCCCTTCAACAGGCATGAAACTGCAACATTCAGGTCTTTTATGTTGGATACAAGTGAGCCAAACCCATCTTCATTTATTTTTAGTCGCTATTGTCTTGCCTCCTCATTTCCTAATGAAATGGAAAGATTTTGTCAGTGTTGTATTTTACAAACGCGTGTACTCTCTTCTTTTCCAATACAGGCTTTAAACGCTGCTTCATAGTTCTATCTTTACTGCTTCATAAACTGTTAACACCCATTCCTAACAGTGTGTCAATGCCATTATCAACACAATTTGAAACACAAAATAGTAACCCAAGAGAATATTAAATAGTAACTAAGAGTAAGTTTCATTCCTGGATCTAGAGCTCTAATTCAGTCATCAGTTCACCTCAGGCTTAATGGCGAAGAGCTATTTTTAAGGACTTTATCTGTGCAGACTCATTTAGAGGTGCAAGGCTGAGAGGGATCAGCTTCACTAAATTATGAGCTGAGTTTATAGAAAATGATGTCTGATAAAGAAATTCAAGTTAGGGTCATAAATTACTATCTTGTTTTGCGCATCTTAGCCATAGGGTTTTGTTCTAAATTTTAGCCTTGGCATGTTGAGAGGTAGATTGATGTTTTGATGTTGAAGATTTGGATTAATGAAAGGAGAGAACTGAGACAACTATTCAGCCACATAGACATTTTGTTGTTCTATTGAATAGCTGAAAATAAGGAGGTGGGCACTTCCAAGTGCTTTTAAGTTTGCTTGCTTTGTTACTTGAGGTAGTCAGGCTACTGAGGAGTGACAGACATCCAGAGATGTTAACCCATCAGTATCTTAAGATAAATGCAAATCACAGCTTCTTCCAGAAAGTTCATGTTTTATTGAGATATGTGTGAAGCATTGTGTAAAATATGTACAAAAATATTAAAGCAAATGAAAAGCTAAATAAAATTAAAATTAAGACATAATAAAAATAAAAGCTAAATAACTAAGAGCCATGATAAATAAGAACAGGAAACTTTGGGGTTTATTTGTTTATTTTTATGGTGCATTACAAATAGAAAGAATATACTACAAAGAAATTGTTAAAGTAGTATTTAGAATTTGGTATTAATTGAGGTATTTTAGAGTTTATGTCTTCAGGATTTATAGCTTCCTTTGTTATATTTTTTTTTCTATGAAATTGAATAGATTCCTTAATGATCTTAAAAGACTGACTTTGCATTTGCTTCGTTTGAATTCATCTTTCTTGATCATGTTTTTCCAGAACTGTACACAGTATTCCAAAGTGGCTTTACCAATGTCTTGTATAATGGTACTGATACTTTCCCGATTAACTCCATGTGTGTTGGCCACGAATATAAGGTCTTCTAAGGTGAGTCATGTTTTTCCCTTTTTTCTCTTTTTTTTTTCTGTCTTTTGATCAATAATGTTCACATTTTCTTTCTTGCTATCCTTTCCATTTAAGAAAGGACAATTCAATGTTGTGATATTCCTGTGTAATATTTGATCTCCCTTTCTGCCATTGATATCTCCAGACATTACAAAAGAATGTTTTCTAGGAGTTCAATACTGATGGTGAAGACTTCTTCCTCCTCAGCCTTGGGTTCCCCTTGGAGTTATTTTTTATTTCCTTTGCACAATTTGCTTTCTTTTCATTTCTTCCTAGATAGCCTCAGCAACATAATGGGCGCCTTTTTTTTTTTTTTGTTACAGGGTGACTATCTAGGTTTGTTAGACATTTACCATATATTTAACCTTTACCATAGTACTCACAGAACTTAAGCTAAATCAGGTTGGACAATAACCACTTGACCCCTAGACAGGTAGTATCACAGCTGAAACAGACTACACACACTTCAGGCCCAGGTAAGCCTAGACAAGTGGAGAGATCCTGTATGGGGTGTGTTTACTCTGCAATTTACATTAATGGAAAATACATGTAAAGCTTAGCAAAATGCATTCTGACATAGAGGTAAAAGTCTTTCAGAAAGTTAAATTTCTTTTCTAAATTTCCAAAAGTATGTTGCTAGGTTTTTTAAATTTTTTTTTCACCCAGATTAGCTTATTCCAAGTCTTTTTTAAAATTATTTATTAATACTGTACTTGATTTGCCTGTAAAGTTGTGGATTCTCCAGCACTGGCAAACAGTTGATATATCTATTGAGACTTACTTCATCTTTTATTGGGATAAATGGATGATCTGTTCTTTCAATATCTGCATACTTATGTGCCTACCTGCCTTCTTACTTAATGCCTGTTTTTCCTCTGTTAACCTGCATCTCCACCACTTCTTTGAGTTCTTTATTCCTAGGTTAATAGAGATATAAATTTAAATGTAGATTCATTGTTATAATAAAAACTAAATATATACATATGTATAACTACTGTATTCCATAGTTCAGTATTCCCAGAGTGATGTAATTGAGAAGATGCCCTTTTTCCAAGGGTGTATTTTCAACTGTTTTATCTTATTTCTTTGCATAATTCTATATACTAAGATAAAGAAAGAGAGAGGAAAAAAATTCTGAGAGGTAAATATAAAAACATATTTTATGTTTACCTCTCAAAAGTTTATCTTAGGCTTATATATGCATTTATATTAAAGATGCTTAATTAATATACATTATGGCCAAAGTTCTCTGTAAAAATTTTCTTTTCTTCCTTTTCACTTATGAAGTGATCTCATTTGGTCACTTAGTCACTGTGAAATGAGTTTTTTAAGGACAAATGTTTTACATAAATAATATGAAATAAAATTGTTCTTCACATGGATTTTCTACTTATAAGATAGGAAATGAGTTATAAAATTATTTGATATTTGATTGACTTTTTAAAGAATAAGAAGAAAAACTTACATTTATATGTATATTTTTCCTTATATAAATTTTTTAGAATTATGTATGTAGAATGAGACAGACATCTGACAGGATTCAGATTTCACAAGACTAGAACATATTCAAGTTAAAGTTGTCTCATAAATGCTATCTCTCTAATAAAGAAAGCTCTTCTTGAGACTTCAGTCTGAGATCAAGTGTTACATAAAGAGTAGTAATGAATAACACAACATTATGTTGAAGGTAGCCACTGTTTATTAGGGAGTAAATGTACTATTAGAGGCACAGTAAATACATGAATGCAAGAGAAAAATTTGGGGGATTTTTTTACAGAGTCAAAATTTGGAGAGTTTATCAAACAATAACCCCCCTCATCTTGTGGACAAGTGAAATAACATCTAAATCTACAAAAGGATCTGATTAAAAAAGATGGGTACTGAATACAGCCATCCCTGATGAAAACAGCATAAGAAGAAACTTTGAATATTCTATCACCTTATTAGGGGAATAAACTCAAGTTGCTTTCCACTTTGGATGATTTCTTAGACAAGCTTTCCAAATAATCTTACAAGAGACTTTTGTACTTGAACTACTGTTTTGGTCTTATTACGAGAAAAAAAAAAAAGATCAAAAAAGTATGCAACAGAAGTGTATCAAAAATATACAAAAAAAAACACCCCAACTTTTGAAATGCTGAAATAGACTTGCTCAAAGGTAGTGTGATTTTCATTGCCACTGTGAAAGAACTAAGGAGTAGATTGCTAAGACTTTGCAAAACTGCAATGTGTGGTTTCCTATCCCTGCTGATGAACAAGAAAAAAAGTTGTATATACCCTTAGACAAAATCTCCATTACATGGCAGGTGAAAGTTCGGTTGCAGATGAACCTCAAAAAAAAAAAAAAAATCAGCTTCTGGAATAATATATTGCAAATGAAAAACAATTTACTGTCCATCCTTTCTGTAAAACATGACTAATTTATCCAGGAAAAAAAGTCCACAGATCTTTGGATGAACATACATGAGTACAATCTTATCTTTAGTACCGTATACAGCATTCCAACACAAGAGGAAAATCAGGATGCACAGCTCATTACTACAAGAAATTACTCTAATATTTAGAAGATGCATCATATATATAGAAACAAACAACTACAGGAGACATCCTTGATCAGCAAGTCCATAACTTGCAAGAGCAGGCATCCATGTAATGGATGTTTAATTCTGAATGGCCTAGAGTCCATATTCCATTGCTTACAGGGCACAATACATTTCACAACATGCCACAGGAGGAGACATGGAGAAACTGAGAACATCATGAGTCAAAATGACTTTGTCATTAGCTGGCATTTTCAAAGGCTCCAGGTTCAGATTTCTTACACAGATGAGGGGAGTTATGGTTTCCTAATAACACCACTGCAGTGTGTGCTCCCTGTCACAGTGTTACAGGAGGCAGCTGTGTCACTGATAAGTATTCTTCCTGTATTCTTCAATACTGTATTACGATAGTTTGCTCTGTCTTCCCCACCAGATATTCAGGGCTGACAAGCTTGTAAAACATATTTTACTCTTCTAAATTTGAAACAGATATTGGCAAGTCAGATTAGATGAGGAATCATTTGAACTGTACACTTCAGTACACCCTGGGGCAGATATATATTTTCCTCTTTGCCTTTGAAATAAGTGAAGACTTGAAACTTATGATGGACTTAAAAATTTATCAATGAAACATTTGGAGGTATTGAGGGTGTCCATATAATAGATAATGACATGCTAATACCAATGTCAAGTTAAGCAGAATGCCATGAGATACTACAAAACCTTATGTCAAGAGCCCAAGGAGAAAATATCACTTTCAATTCTATTGATCCAGTTTACAGTATGCATAAAAAGAAGGCACTCACATGAAAGAAAATAATCGGACAGAAACATTTGAACTACCAACTGATGGATACCATAGGCATCGCACACAAACACACAGGATGTTGAGGCTGTGGGAAACACAGATTAATTATGAAGTATATCAGCCATATGAAAATTTCAACATGAGAATGCAGTTGCACGAAGATTAGAAGAACATGAGAAGGTCCTAAATGAGTAGAGTGCTCTATGATTATTCATTATTCTGCTTCTATAATCCCAACAAGCCAGTTGTAATTCAAGCAGATGTGCTGTATTTCCAGATATTTATCGATATAACAGACACAAATACTACCTCTGCTTCATAAAATTCATGAGTTCTGATAGAAAAAGAACAAAATGTTCCTCAGATTATGAAGAAACTACTGATCACTGCTGTCATCACAGGAAATGATGTTATTAGTTAATTCTAAGTAGATTTGAATCACAAGTTGCTCAGGGACATTTTCTCTCAACTTCTCAAAAGTTTTTTCCAGAATATGGTTCAGGTGTCAACTAGGTATAGTTATTGTGAACAAAAAAAAAAAAAAAACACAGTACAAGATACTATGGAATCAAACTATGAAAAGACAGCAGATATGTATTCACTCTACACTTAGAATTTTTAAAACAAACTGAAGGAAACATGGAAGGATCCTGTAATGTAAAACTGTATTGGTGATTTCATATCAGGGAAGAAAATATGGATTACTTTTCTAACTATAGTGACAGTGTAACAGCTTGGATTTTGAAATATATCATTTCATTACAATGTGGCAGGATGATTTCTAACAGAAATAAGTACATAATGTTATATAATTTCCATGGGACATGTCATAGTACTTACACAATGAAAGCTCCAGTCAGGAAAATAGTGTACTGGCTAGATATGATTTTATATACAGCAGAAAGAGCTTAGATGTTTGTACTCTATATCAGGAACTGGGGGCAAATTTGAACATGTATTTCAAAACATGCATGGGGATTGATTTCCATGGCATCAGGAGGTTATTTCAGGATGAAACAGAAAAGACTATGCAGCTTAAAGCAGCAGGGTCAAGTTAGGATCAAAGGTTTGTGATTCTTGTTGGCTTAGGGAGGTTATGAGGACAGGACATAAATCTTGATATAAAAGAAGAATGATTGTAGCCAGTCATGGAGACTTCTAAAGGACAAGCACTTTTAAGAACACATAAATTCTTCTCATTTTTATGCCACCATGATATCTAAATGTCTTCTGTGATACAGTCAGCAATCTGAGGAACATCTGTGATTCTTTCTCAATTTTTCTGAATTCCAGAGTAAAAAATGCATGTCCGTATACTATATTTTTAATAAATATTCCATTTTTATTTATTCAAGCTGTGCTCCTTGTTTGAATTTGTGCATCGCAGCTGGATACATGCATGATTCTAATGCTAGGCTTATCTGCAGAACCTGTTTTCTTAGTGCTCCCTCAAGTGTGAAAAGCATGAACCATCCAGCAGACTGTGGTATACCGTACAGATCTGGAGATCCATACTACAGGAGAGCTAAATATTGTTCAGCTTGCTTTTGAAAGCAGAAAATGACACAGTTTACAGTGGCCTGATACTACCTCCAGAGCAAAACAGTCCTTACGAGGTCTTTCACATAAACAGCTAATTTAACAGCTTGTGGTATACAGAAAATCAGCAGGTAAATAGTTAAAAACAATTAATAATTATACAAATAAGGTAGTTTGTTCAAGGCTAAGAATATATCAACATTATCTTTTAAGTCCAGCCTTTTAAGAGCAGTCTAAGCAGAGACAGTTTTTCAAGATAACAGACTTCACAAGCTAAAGGCTGGCACTCTTTCCCATCTCATTTACCTATTGCTTTCCTAAGGGGTTTCTTGGCATAGATAGTGCTTCTTCTTCTCGTTGTCTCCTCTGTAAATACTGCAAGATAACTGTAGCAGTTCCTCTGAATATTATGGAATTACGGTTGATGGCCACCTCTGTTTTTAAATTTATAGTCTACCACAGAATTAAGTTGCATTTTCAGATGATGCTATTGCAAATCCTTAATTATGTTCACTCCATAAAATTTTTTTTATTGCATTTCAGCTCCATAAAGGAAAAGTTTATAGATTTTTTTTTTTAAATGAACAGACTTACTCTCAGTATAAACTTTTTTTAATAAGAAAACTTTGAACATATAGATGAAGTCTGGAATCTTGTATTAAGTCAAAGGTCAAAATTACTACAATAAAGTAGCTTCCAATGAAGTAATAACTAAATAGATTTTTGATTTGAAGGTAGTTAAAATTTATCACAATAAAAATGTAACAAAGCTTGAGAATTACACTTTTATCAAATTAAAATGTTAAAAGATTAAATAGCATTATAGTTTATTATTGACTTCACTGTAATAATAAAAGTGTTAAAAATTATTACTTTAGATTACTAGTAAGAGGGAGAGTGTGTTTTCCTACTTTTTCTTTTTTTTTTAAGTAAAATTTTAAAAGAAAATACATTTAATATTTAGTTATCTTCCTAAGAAATTTAATAGAATAAAAGTTACACAGTACTTTGAAAAACTAGTTAGTATTAAAAAAGAATCTATGTCTGCATATCCTTGTGGTAACACACTGAAAGGAATTAAATGATGCTACGGTAAATGGAGTATTTTGGTAAACGAACATATATAGATGAATCTTTAATTAACTGCCTAATATCTACTCTCAAAATTATTAAGTAAATAGGTTTTTAATTCATTTAAAATATCTCACATGATATTATTTTCTGATTTTCACACTCCATTACTACAGAGAAATTTATGTGAATGCTTAGACTGAGGCATAGTAATCATTTTGACCTATGGTATTTCTGAAGAGTACAGACATACAGTATTCTGGTGCATCACCTTTGACTGGCTGCCAGATGCCCACCAAGTCACTCTCTCGCTCTTTCCTCTCATCAGAACAGGGGGAGAAAATAAGGTGAAAAGATTCATAGATAAAGCTGGAGACATCACTCACCAACTTCTATCCTAGGGAAAATAGACTTGACTGAGGAAAAATGAATTTAATTTATTTCCAATTAAAAATAGATTGGATAATGCAAAACAAAGTCAAAAATAAAAACTTATTTGCCCCACTCCTCTGCTTCTTCTAAAGGTCAACTTCACTGCTTTCTTCCTCACTCTTCTATCTCCTCCCTGTCCAGAGCAGTGCAGGGGAATGAGGAATGGAGATTGCAATGAGTTCATAACATTTCATCTTGGCTACTCCTTGTTCCTCCTCACTTTTCTCCTATGCAGGCATGAGATCTCTCCCACAGGATACAGTCTTTCACAGACTGCTTCAATTTGGATCCTGCCCATGTGCTGGAGTTCCCCAAGAACTGCTCCAACATGGCTCCTTTCAACGGGGTACAGTGCTTCAGAAACAGACTGCTCCATTGTGGGTTCCCCACAAGCTGTAGTTCATCAGAAAAACCTTCTCTTGCCAGTGCTCCTCTCCACAGGCCAAGGCTTCAGCCAGTAGACTGCTGTGATGTGGGCTTTTCATGGGCTACAGCTTCCTCTAGGGCATACCCACCTGCTCCAGTGTGGAGTCCTCCAAGGGCTGTAGAGTAGATATCTATAGATAGATAGAGTAGATATGTAGTAGATATGTAGTAGATATCTAGTCCGATATGGTCCTCCATGGGCTGCAGGGAAATGTTTGCTTTGCCACCTGGAGCACTGCCTCTCCCTCCTCCTTCACTGGCCTTGGCATTTGCTGGTCTGTTTCTCTCACAATTTCTTGCTTCTCTCACAGCTGCCTCACAGTGTTTTTTACCCTTTCCTAAATGTATTATCACAGAGACACCACCAGCATTGCTGATGAGCTCAGCTTTGGCTAACGGTGATTCTGATTTAGTGTCTGCTGGAACGGGCTCTGTTCAACATGAGGGCAGCTCCTGGTATCTTCGCACAAGATCCACCCCTTCATCCCTCTCTGCTACCAAAACGTTGTCAAGTAAAAACACAATGTAAGTTTTTTGATTATTATGTGAATCACTAAATATCTGCTTAGATTATATTACAGTAATGTATAGGCCTGTTCTGTTGTATATATCACTGCTGGGACAAGGGGGCTGTTAGCAACAAGACCAACTTCTGAAGCATACCTCATGTAAACAACTCACATTGACAAACTAAACTAAACTAAATTGAACTAAACTAAAATAAATAAAAACAACTCACCACTTTCCTGTGTATTACGTGTCTTGGGCTCCTCCTGCATATCAGAGGCAGTATCTTTTCAAAAGATGAAAAATCACAGCATAACATGTCTTGCAAGATCTCTGAAATATAAACTGTTTTTTTTTTTCCTACATAACCATTACTGGAAGTTTCTCCTGTTTATGTATTAGGCCATTAAATTCACCTGGAGAATTCATAGGTGTTACATTAGTTGGTATTTGTTCTAGGAAATTGAAGAATTCCTAATTTATCTTCAAACTAAATATATTTCTGCATACAGTAGAATACTGTGAAAGGGAAATAAATTAAAAGAAAATGATGTACCAGGTGTCCTCTCCATTGGCACAACTGATAACTCTCTGAGAGACCTAGAGGCATTTGAAAGTTACCAACACCATTGCCAGGGAAGCTTGCCAAAGAACAAACCACTAAAGAGAAGTAGTTTCCTTAGCTTGTCATTTTGGGCACTCTGCATCTAATGCAAGAGCAAAGAGAGAGAGAAGCAGCCTGGCATAATAAACAGAACATTAGCATTATCTTTTTACAAGATTATTACAATTAAGTGTCACTGGGCTTTGATTAGCGTAAGCTGTTTTCAAAAGATGTGTTAAACATACCTATTTACCTTATATATATATATACACACACACCCATATTTACCATCTAAAGGCAGAACAATTAAAAAAAATGGAAAGGCTTTTTGAGAATACATGTGTTTGTGCCTGGCACTGTATGATTCCAGGCAAGTCAGCTGCTGTGCTTAATATGGCTAGGGTTCACTCACAGGCCAGAGTCAACATCATCAGGATTATAGTAGTAACTAGAAGACAATATCTGTTGCCTATTGCCAAGTATTCTCACTATCACACTTCTGAGTATCTCACATAATCTTTGTATTTATCATAATATTAGAAGAAAATGTTATAAAACACATTTTACAGACAGCTTGAGATGCAGACTAACTGTGCTATTCATGCAATAGTACTTCAAGCTGAGCATAGTACTCCAATTAGGAATTAATTTATTAACTTAGTGAACACATTACAGAATCATATCTCTGCTATGGTTCTGTGCTATGTCTGCAATAGTACTTCAAGCTGAGCATAGTACTCCAGTGAGGGATTAATTTATTAACTCAGTGAGCAAATTACAGAACCATATCTCTATGGCTGAACTAACCTGTTGCTCTGGAAATGCAAGGAAGAAATAACTTAGAATCATAGAATCATAGCATCATAGAATCATAGAATAGTTTGGGTTGAAGGGACCTTCAAAGGACATCTAGTCAAATTCCCCTGCAAGGAGCAGGGACATCTCCAACCAGATCAGGTTGCTCAGAGCTCCATCCAACCTGGCCTTGAATGTTTCCAGGGATGGGACATCTACCACCTCTCTGGGCAACCTGTTCCAGTATTCCACCACCCTCATTGTAAAAAATTTTTTCCTAATGTCTAATCTGAATTCACCTCTCTCTATTTTAAAACCGTTACCCCTCATCCTATCACAAGAGGCCCTGCTAAAGAGTTTTTCCTCATCTTTCATGTAGGTCACCTTTAGGTTCTGGAAGGCCCCTATAAGGTCTCCAGGGAGAGACTCTCCTTAGAGTCTTCTCTTCTCCAGGCTGAACAGCCTCAACTCTCCTAGCCTGTCTTCATGGAGAGGTGCTCCAGCCCTCTGATCATATCCATGGCCCTCCTCTGGACTTGCTCCAACAGGACCATGTCTTTCTTATGCTCGGGGCTCCAGAGCTGGACACAGTACTCCAGGTGGGGTCTTACTAGAGAAAGGTAGAGAATCATCTTCCTTGACCTACTGGCCATGCTTCTTTTGAATCAGCCCAGGATGCAATCAACTTTCTGGGCTGCAAGCGTGCATTGCTGGCTCATGTTGAGCTTCTCATTCACAGTACCTCCAAGTCCTTCTCCTCAGGGCTGCTCTCGATCCATTCTCCGCTCAGCCCGTAGGATTGTGTTTGGGATTGCCCCAACCCACATGCAGGAACTTGCACCTGGCCTGGTTGAACTTCATGAGGTTGGCACGGGCCCACCTCTCCAGCCTGTCAAGGTCCCTCTGGATGGCATCTGTTCCCTCCAGCGTGTTGACGGCACCACACAGCTTGGTGTTGTTGGCAAACTTGCTGAGGGTGCACTCTAACCCACTGTCCATGTCACCAACAAAGATGTTGAACAGGACGGGGCCCAACACCAACCCCTGAGGAATGCCACTCATCACCAGTCAATCTGGACATTGAGCCATTGACCACCTCTCTCTGAGTGTGGCCATCCAGCCAATTCCCTATCCACTGAGTGGTCCATCCATCTAATCCATGTCTCTCCAGTTTAGAGAGAAGGGACAGTGTCAAATGCCTCGCATAAGTCCAGGTAGGTGACATCAGTTGATCTTGCCTTGTCCACTGATGCTGTAACCCATCATAGAAGGCCACCAAACTAGTCAGGCATGAATTACTGTTAGTGAAGCCGTGCTGGCTGTCACCAATCACCTCCTTGTATTCCATGTGCCTTAGCATGGTTTCCAGGAGAGTCTGTGCTGTGACCTTGCCAGGCACAACTTAACTTTCCCTTCCTCCAAAATACATATCTTTTGATACTTTTTTTTCTTTGTACAATCATGATTAGTCTTACTGAAATGGCAAATAACTATTGCAGAGATGCTGCATTGCTTAATTTATATATAGAGTCATTGATTTTAAGATCTATTTTATGCCCTGAAAAGCGATAAACTTACTGATAAACTATGGATATTGAAGAATATGATTGCACTCATAATTTGCATTATGAGTACACTTACAGAATGGGAAAGTTTTCACTTTATGATAAGGTATCTTACATATTAGTGGTTTTAGTTTTCTGAACCAATTCTGAGTCCTGCTGGTATACAAAAAAATAATTCAGAAAATGGTAACAGGAAACAAAAAGGCTTTCAGGAAAAAAAAAAAAACAAATGTAGGAAAAATATACAAATACTTAAAAGGGAATTAGATTCATTATATAATAATGCAGGGAAAATACAAGGCAATGAAATGCTGTATGACTGTGATTTTCCTAGATGACAGACTTGAGTTTTCTCTCAAATAAAGTGGAAGATGATCAGGGTTTGCTACTTTTATCTGAATATGAAGATTTCTCTGTATTTTCTTTTTCCTTTGCTTTTCATTTTGTTTAGTTCTTCTCTTAGTTCACGTTTTCATTTTTTCCATATAATTTTCCAAAAGTGAATGAGAATCAAACCAACAGATATTCTTCTTTTTGAATTGTTGAGTTAGCAAATGTAGATAAAAATCCTCTTTTTTTTTTCACAGTCCATTATTAAATACAATTTATATAATCATAAGTTGTTTCAACAGAAAAGAATAAATTCATTGAGAAATAGACAGTTGTTGTGGGCTTTATTACCTCAGTAATCTTTTTATCCAAAAACATAAATCACATGAAGATATGCTAAAATCAAAGCTGTTTAAAGAAATAAAGAAAGGAAACCTTAGACATAATTCACTATTGTACTATTCTAGTTTTATACTAATGGAACTCCACAGGCTTTTTCTGCTTGTAGACATTATGAAACAAGCTGAATTTATTAGCTATTCCAGTAGACAAAGCATCATAAAGTGCAATCACCAGCAGTTTCCCAGAATATCCATCCTCTGGAATACATAAGAACATAATGTGGTAAAAGGCTTTAATAGCAACTTGCTCAGCTTCTGTGTCAGAAAGGCAATGCATAGCCACAAATTCCAGCACAATGAAAGCTGTTTTGTTCAAAAGTGGTTTCTGTGTATTACTTTTATCACCATTAAACCAAATGTGAGATTGAAATCTGACTTACTGATCTTTTTTTTTTTTTCATTTTTATTATTTTGAAAACAGTTGTAGCCTTTGTAACAAAGATTGGGGCACATCAGAATTATTTCTAAGGGCATTGCTTGTATGTGAAAAGATCATTGTGCCTACCAAGATACATGCATCCAGTTCTAGCTTTGATTCTTTCCTCACATACACAGGTGTTGTACCACCAGCTAACTTCAGCAGAGCTCCTTCTGATTTACTTCAATTTTGCCAAAAGAGAAAGATACTATGTTGCTGGAAAACGTAAACTCCAGTACTTATTCCCCTGGACATGCAACTAATGAAATTGCATATTTTACAAAGGTCCTAAAATGCATGTATATATTAAGAGCTTTATTTGTGATGCACTCGTTCTCAGCTCTCATCAGTGTCAGCTTTCAGTCAGGTAGACTGCAAGCATCTATGAATTAAACTAATGAAACTCTCATTGATCTTCTACAAGAAACCTGTACTCCCATTTGCCTTTCCTTCTATAAGTTAACTGTAATTTTTTTACACATTCATTTCCACTGCTTTTCACCAAGAAGTAAATTTAGAGTATTGCTATAAAAAATTACTCAGTGAGTAAATTCATTGTAAATTAACCAAAGTGATGTATGAATTCTGTAAAAGGTATTATTTAGACTTAACATAGTTTGGTTTAAAGATAAGAAAATATGGAACATCTCAGTCTTACTGGAGCTGCACAACCCATTCCACATGGAAACAGAAATTTAAGACACATATTTAAGTTTATTCTAACACTTATCCTAATACATTTTATGCATAAAAGAACCTCACAGTTCAGAAGTTGTAATGAGTATAATAATAATATAAATGGTTTCTTCACCATTAACTCTACCTTTTTTTCCATATTTTCTTTACTTTCCTCTGACTTTGGAAAAGACATATCATGGATAAATTCCAAAACCAAGAACATTTTAACACAGCCTTGCTTCTGTTATTTGGAAAGATCTTGCCTTCAGTGCTTCAGATCTCAAATGCATATGTTTGACATTTAAAATTAAATCTGTGGTTTGCAAAATCGTTAACTCCTTTTTGAAAGATAATTTATGATCCACTTTTCTAGACCCTCAGCTATGCCTTTCCCAAGTTAGGAAACAATCTTGTAAACAAATATTTGGATTGTATGAACTTCCGTTAACTACTACATTTTTAACCTGTCTGACTTGAGTAATTCTTTGGAGTTTCCTTGGTAGAAACAAATCTTTGCCACACACTCCCTGATGTAAGAATATGTGGTGGGTTGACCTTCGTCACCAGGTGCTCACCAAGCTGTTCTATCACTCCCCCTCCTCAACAGAATAGGGGAGAAAATATAATGGAGAAGGAAATAGGTTGATATGAGCATAGGGAGATCAGTTACCAATTAACATGACAGGCAAAACAGGTTCAACTTGTGGAAATTAGTTTAAGTTATTACCAGCTAAAAAGAGTAGGGTAGTGAGAAATAGGAAAAAATCTAACCATTCCCTCAACCCTCCCTTCTTCCTACAGTAAACTTTACTCCTGACTTCTCTTATCTCCTGCTGTTCAAGCAGTACAGGGGCATGGGGAATGGAGATTGCAATCAGTTCATAAGACTTTTTATCTGCTACTCCTTCCTTCTCATGCTCTTCCCCTGCTCCAGCGTGGGGCTCTCCCATGGACAAGCACAAATACAGACTGGGCGGATTATGGATTGAGAGCAGCCCTGAGGAAAAGGACTTGGGAGTGCTGGTTGATGAGAAGATCTACATGAGTGACCTATGTGTGCTCACAGCCCAGAAACCCAATTGCATCCTGGGCTGCATCAAAAGATGCGTGGCCAGAAGTTCAAGGAAGGTGATTCTCTCCCTCTACTCTCTGAGACCCTGCCTGGAGTATTGCGTGCAGCTCTGGAGCCCCCAATATAAGAAGCACATAGACTTGTTTAAGAGATTCTAAAGGAGGTCCGCGAAGATTATCAGAGGTCTGGTGTACCTCTCCTATGAAGACAGGCTGAGGGAGTTGGGGCTATTATGCCTGGAGAAGAGAAGACTCCAGGGAGATCTTATAGTGGCCTTCCAGAACCTAATGGACGCTTACAAGAAAGACAGGGAGGAACTCTTTAGCAGGGCTTCTTGTGATAGGACAAGGTGTAATAATGGTTTTAAAATAGAGGAAGATAGATTCAGACTGGACATAAGGAAAAAAAATTTTCACAATGTGGGTGGTGAAACTCTGGAACAGGTTGCCCAGAGAGGTAGTGGATGCTCCATCCCTGGAAACATTCAAGGCAAGGTTGCCAGGGCTCTGAGTAACCTGATCTAGTGGAAGATGTCTCTGCTTCTTGCAGGACTGTTGGACTAGACCTTTAAATGTGCCTTCCAACCCTAACTATTCTATGATTCTATGGGATATCATCTTTCTTGACCTTCATTGTTAGACATCCCCAGTGTCAAAGATCCTGCCAGAAAACGTACTCCAGCATGAGTTTTCCATAGGGTCACAGCTTCCTTCAGGGCACTTCCACCTGCTCCAGCTTGGGATTCTCCATGGGCTTCAGGATGGATATCTGTTCCATGACGGACCTCCATCAGGGGACAACCTACACCACCACGGTCTTCACCATGGGCTGCAGGGGAATGTTTGTTCCAGTGCCAAGAGCATCTCCTCCCTTTCCTTTTTCACGGACCCTAGTGTCTGCATAGTTTATTCTTACACATATTTTCACTCCTCTCTTCCAGGTGCCACTGTGAAGCATTTTTTTCCCCTTTTAAAATATGTAAATACAGAGGCACTACCTACCTTACTGATGGGCTCAGCTTTGGCCAGTGCTGAGTTCATCTTGGAGCATGCTGGGACTGGCTGTTTGACATGGGGGGAACTTCTAAGATTTTCTCACAGAAGCCACCCCTGTAGACCCCCTGATACCAAAACCTTGCCACACAAACCCAGTACATAATATTAATCTGTTGGTAGCTTTATGCTGAAATACATCCACGTAGGATCATTCTGGATTTAACTGTTTCTTAAGGACACGTATCATGACACTCAAATACATTCAACACCTGTGTTTTTCCCTTAAATTCTTTTAATCTTTGTAACATATGTACTCAATATTAAAACTGACACACACCTCCCACTAACCACCCTGACTGTTCACAGCACAACAAATTTTACACCATGTAGGGGAAAAAATCCCACTAGAGATATACAAGAAGTTATTTTAGTCATTGAGGCAGAATCTATATAATTCTGCAAGAAAAACTTCATACAAGTTCAAGTTCGAACTTTAGCATTTCTTTTGTAAGAAAATAAATACGAACAAATCTTTCCTTAAGTAGCACATTATCAGCTGTAACACCACTCTTTTGCAAAGTTATGCTTCAGAGAAAGACTCTCATAGTTCCTGCATACCTCAAATTACTGTGGGATAATTTGACAAGTGGTTTCCAAACTGTCAAAACTTTTAACAGGAGCAGATGTACTCATAATGCTTTGTAGGAAATTTAAGTATTTTAAGCAAGAGAGTATCTGTAGGCTGGTGTTTTACAAGGCTGGTGTTTTACTGCATTACATGCAGGAAAGTGAGTACCGAAAATGTCAATATTCTACCAATAAGACATTGAATAATAACAGTATTTTGATTCCAAAAATATATACACTACTTTGAGTTAATGGAATTTCTTCAGATTTCATATAAGATTTTGCTTTCTGATGTTGTAATTGTTTATAAAATCTAACAATCTTTTCCTTTACAACATGCCTCAATGGTCATTGCAGGTTACAAGCTACAATAACTTTGATGTGATCTCAGAGACGAATGTTTATAGACAAAGAACCTCAACGATCTGCAAAACTTGGAACTGATGGGGAATTTAAAAGAAGTATTTTACTTCTAACGGTGCTAATATTAGCTTTTTGTTACTATGAAAAGTTATGATTTTCAATTTAATATTTAAAATTAAGTTAAAAATTACAATCCAGGTAAATATAATTTCATAATGAAATATTTTATTTCTCTAAAAATATATATTAACAATTCTATTTGAAATACAAAATTTCTTAGCTTTTTTAAGTTGGACATACGGAATCAACTGGTGTACTATATCCTGTTCCGGGCTTCTCAGTACAAGAAAGGTGTAGACTTACTGGAGCAAGTCCAGCACAGAGTCACAAAAATGACTAAGGTATTGGAGCATCATTCATACAAAGAAAGGCTGAGAGAGCTGGGACTCTTCAGCCTGGAGAAGAGGAGGCTCAGGGAGGTTCTTATTACAATTTATAAACACTTGATAGGTGGGAATGACAATGAAGGAGCCACATTCTTCTCTGTATTGACAGTACCAGAGGCAATGGGCACAAATTAAAACACATGAAGTTCCATCTGAACATAAGAAAACAGATTTTCCTGTGAGGGCGATCAAACACTTGGGCACAGGTAGCCTAAAATAGGTTGTGGAATCTCTGTCTTCAGGGATACTTAAAATCTGACTCAACAGGGTCATGGGCAACCTGTTCTAGGTGACCCTGCTTGACTTGAGGAATTGAATATGTTCTCAAACTGTTCTTCCAAATTAAATTATTTTGTCATTCTGTGAATCAAAGATTCACCAACTGAAGTCAGTTACCTTCTAGATCACATCAACCAGTTTTACTCTTTATAATTTGAAAGACTTGCTGTCCCCATGTAATGATTTGGGTAGTTTATTTAATAGAAATAAATATATTTTCATAATACCTTTTTGATTTTATTATATTTATTTGAATATTCAATGTTTATAGTCACTAAAAACTCCAGAACTGCCAAGTCACAAATTTCATGTTCTTGAAAATATATACACAAAATAGATAAATTTATTATAATTAAATATTAAAATATTCAGCATTAATAACATGATAAAATCAATAAAAGTAATCCATGAGCTTGGAATTTCTTTAAGTCAAACAAGTTTTTTTTTCTCAGAAATCTTTCACATAACAGCTTTTTATTTTGAAGCTGTACTGAGGAAAGAAACTGGAAACCTGAGGGAAAAGAATCAAAATTGGTTTTATTCTGCTTAAAGGTTTCATCAAAACTCATTTGTAAGGAGAATAATTTCTTTTTAAATAATTAGTTCCATTCTTCATGGAGACATTTTCAAAATTGAATATTTGGCAGCATCTCTGTCACAGTAGCAGAAAATGATGATGCTAGGGACAATGTAATTCTGAAAACACCTGTTTCCAAAAAAAAAAATATTTTCCTGATCATCAAGCAGGTATTATCCCTATGTTTTTTGCGTCTGTGTATGCTTTAGCATTTTGGCAGTAATCAGAGCCTTGCTTCTTTTGAATGCAAGCTCCAACATGGAAATCATGATGGTTAAGATATGAAACAGTTTTTTGAACTATGTTTGCATGCTAATCCACCTCTTCGTGTACATGCATATCCAACAGGAAGTTACAGATGAAGAAGGAGGAAAGCATCATGAAAAGGTATAATTTTAATCTAAATTTTCAGCTATTTTTTTTTAAATCTCATTCAGCAGCTGCTTATTTGAATGACTGGTTACCAAAGAAATTAATGAGATCACAAATAGGTAACTAGTAAGTGAAGGGAATGAGACACAGACTCCATTGTTTGGGGGAAATGGAGACCTTTATTGTTCTTTTTCTTCTCATTATATATTTTCTCCTTGTTCACGTGCTGAGCATGCATGTTTATGATTGGCTGTTGGCCCTGATCATCCTTACTTCTGACTGGTTATTGATGCTCTCATCCAGTTTCTCCTTATCGTTTCCACTTCCTCATTCTTACTTGATTACAGTTTCGTTTCTTGCCTTTGAGTACAGTTTCGTTTCCTGCACCTGTGTTTGTCCTTTTCCTGACTTTATTTTACTGCTGTATCAACTAGGTTCATGTAGGCCTCTGTTGAATCTCCCACAAATAAGGATATTTTAATATAATTTTCTATGAAGTAGGAGAAATTTTCTTTCAGGCTTTATTTTGTGGATGGGGAGACTGCACTGAATATTACACTGTCTTGGCTTCAAAATTTCATGGTCAGAAGCAGATTGTGCTATCCAGAGAAAGACTGTTCTAGCTCATTCTTGAAATCAGAAATAAATACTGTTGGAAGAAAACTGAAAGAGTAAATTAGAATCATAGAATCATAGAATCATAGAATGGTTAGGGTTGGAAGGGACCTTCAAAGGTCATCTAGTCCAACCCCCCCTGCAAGGAGCAGGGACATCCCCAACTAAATCAGGTTGCTCAGAGCCCCATCCAACCTGGCCTTGAACGTTTCCAGGGATGGGGCATACACCACCTCTCTGGGCAACCTATTTCAGTGTTCCACAACTCACATTGTAAAAATTTTTTTCCTAATTTCTAATCTAAATCTACCCCCCTCTATTTTAAAACCATTACTCCTTGTCCTATCGCAACAGGCCCTACTGAACAGCCTCTCCCTATCTTTCTTGTAGGCCCCCGGAGCCTTGTCTTCTCCAGGCTGAACATCCCCAACTCTCTCAGCCTGTCCTCATAAGAGAGGTGCTGCGGCCCTTTTATCATCTTCGTGGCCCTCCTCTGGACCTTCTCCAGCTGGTCCATGTCCTTCTTATGTTGGGGGCTCCAGAACTGGACACAGTACTCCAGGTGGGGTCTCAGCAGGGCAGAGTAGAGGCGGAGAATCACCTCCCTCGACCTGCTGGCCACGCTCCTCTTGATGCAGCCCAGGATGCGGTTGGCCTTCTGGGCTGCAAGGGTGCATTGCCAGCTCATGTTGAGCTTCTCGTCCACCAGCACTCCCAAGTCCTTCTCCTCAGGGCTGCTCTCAATCCATTCCCCGCCCAGCCTGTATTTGTGCCTGGGATTGCCATGACCCAGGTGCAGGACCTTGCACTTGGCCTGGTTGAACTTCATGAGGTTGGCACAGGCCCACCTCTCCAGCCTGTCAAGGTCATTAATTAATCAAAGTTAATAATCTTTGCATCATAGTAAAACGAAACAAAAAAGAGGTATGTAAATCTGAGTGTATTTAACAATTATCCATTCTGTATCTGCAGACCAGAAAACTGTGAAATTGTATATTGTAAGCAAAGTAGAGCAGAGAAAGAAAAGCAAATGAAAGCAACATAGAGCAAAGCAGAGTGACAAAGCAAAAAGCAAAGTAAAGAAAGTTAAGTGAAAGGAGGGGAGGGGGAGAGGGCGAGGGCAAGGGCGAGGGCGAGGGCGAGGGCGAGGGCGAGGGAGAGGGAGAGGGAGAGGGAGAGGGAGAGGAAAGGCAGTAGAAGTATTAAAAATGCAAATCTAGCACTTGTTTCGGCCACATCTATCTTTTCACATATAGGCAATTCTAGTTTAAAATAATAGAATTAAATGACAAAATAAAATAATATTGTTACCTTTCAAGGACATCAAGAATGTGAAGATGCACATACCTGCCTCTTAAGATAAGGAGAAATCCCTGAGGGTATGAGGATTTGCAAACCATCTGATAACACTTATCTAAGCCTCTGATGTGTTTATGAATATTAAGGTAACTTCTGGACAAAGATATACACTTGAAATAGGTACTTAAACACAGTTGAACCACCACATATATCAAAAAGGTAGTGGCAATTACCCCAGTTCCAGTGGATATGTAAGGCAAAGGTAACCACACAGTACATTGTACACAAGAAAGGGCTCAGGACATTGGTTGGGGCAGCAGTGTTCCAGAAACATGTATGAAGAGTGAACAGTTTCAGTGTTAGTATGTCAACATATTTTATGTGCAATCTTAATTTAATTCTATACTATAGCGATCTAATTATATGAGAATTAACCTATGGAGGCAAATACAGAACTAATAAGTTGTTAATGAAGGTCTGAACACTTAGTAGGTACTATGTGTTAAGCAGGTGATGACTGAGAACTACAGGAAGAAAGATTGATTCTAAAATAAAACCCCTTTTTTAAGACAAGCGCAGAAGTAAAAAAACAAAACAACATTCAACCAATCCTCCACACACTCCTGAGTTATGGCATTCATTGAAACCACACAAGAAATCAGATATTTCTTAGAGTGAAATTGTTTAGGAAAATCTATTGAAGATAATATTTTAACATTGACTTTATTTCAAAGTGTAGTAGTCAGTAAATAATAAAAATGAAATATTGTTGATACTGTTATAAAGATCAAGGAAAACTGAAGAGAGAATATTTGAAAGGCTCCTTAATACTATTGTATCAGATCAAGTAGTTTTGGGCTTTTTTTTATCTGGAAAAATTTAAATAATTCCTGGGAGAGACTACTCCCTTCTGTTACTGTATCACAGGAATGGAGACATTCCCTTGTGACATGAAACTTCTGTGTGAGGTTGACTATTCAAATGAAAAAAAAAAAGGATTTTTAAATAGAGGTAAGTCTCAGAATAGTGTTCATTTCCTAGAAGCTGAAATAAAGGGCTCTGTGCTGAAATACTGGAGAAGCAAGAAGCACTTGGAGAGCTTCATATAAATGCCAAATACCTTTCCCATACATCACTTAATTTGCAGTACTGTTGCTTACCTATGTATTAAATGAAAGGGACAGGCAAATAGGTAGATGACTTTTGTAGAGCAGATTTATAGCATCAAAACAGAATGACTGAACAGAGATATATGATATTCAATCTGATAGAAATATAGAAAGCAGAGAGATACATAAGAAAGTCTTAATATAATAACTTAGCTCTCATTAGGAAGCAGTAGCTGGACAGAGCCTCTAAACAAACTATGCAAGCTAAATTTTATACGTCCTTATGCCCATCACTCTGACAGAGCTCAAAGGGGAGTAGACTAATTGGAATAAAAAGAAATGTTTAATTCTGAGATGGGGTAAGAACTCAAGACAGAATAAATGATAAGGAAACAATACGATTATTATGTGAACAAAGTCAGTGAAGTTAAACACTAATTCTAAGATAACTGACAACAGATGTCGTCTCAAAAATATCTTAGAGATGTCTTGGAGCTGAACCATATGAAAGCCAGGAAAGAAAGAGTTTGGTTAAATGCAACCTCAGATAGTGCCCATCTAGCAAATATTTGCTCTCCAAGTTTTACCAGTGCTATTGAAGTGAAAGGAATAGCCACTTACATGCAGATTAATCTTCATTTAAATAATTTTACTATCCTGCTTTCCCAGTGAAAATTATCCAAACAAAAAATTACTTGTCTTATACTTTGAGGAGTGGGGGTTGAAGGGGTGTCAGCTTTCCTTAATACTGTTGTAGAACGTGCAATTGTTGATCCATCTTTGCCATTTGTCTGGCTTTTGCTGTGGTGAGTTTAAGATAAGAATCAATATCTATTTCTGGCAAGCTGTGTAATTTCATGGCAGGTGGCTTTGTTACTCCTGGATCTATTTTTTGAATTCTGTGTAGCTGAAGTGTCATTTTTCTTACTTGGGAAAGAAGAGGAGACAATGATTTTAATATGAGATCTTGGATTATAATTGAAATTGATATCCAGTAAAGGAGGAAAAGAAAACTTTGAACTGAAGGATTTTTTTTACAGAAGGAGATAAACAATCATCTACTAGGAACGGCATAAACATAGCTGATCCTCATCCTGTGGCAATGGAGTGATATCTGGAGGGCTCTCCCAATTCTGTTTTCTATGATTCTGGGAAGATCTCCAGAATAAATAGATCAACAATTGCTTTAGAAAATATCTGAGGCGTAAGCACACGGTCTGCCACAATTTGAAGAATGGATTACTCAACAAGAAAGCTATGTTTCAGAGGTCAGAGAATGTACTTATAACAAGAGAAATGGCAGAATTCAGGCTGAGTTTGAAAATCTATCATAACACACTATATTTGTAAATAGAGATCAACAAATGTACATGTGAACTTGCTATCCAAAAAGGCTGAGATTGAACTATTCAAAAAACAAATTACTTTTCTTTTCCTCAGGGGGAAAAAAAAAAAAAAGAGGGGGGCCAGAATATGAGGCAGGACATGAGAAAAAAAAAAGGGAAAAGATAATAAAAAGGCTAATTTAACAGTGGAAATATTTTTATCAAATGGCGAGGAAGAAAAAAAAGACATGCCTAAAATAGACAGATCACATAATCTCTACACCAAATATGTTATCAGATATAACTTCTGTATCTTTATGTCTCTGTTGGATGTTTTACATACTGGTATGGCTAATACTTTGTTTCTTAGTATCCTTATGGTAAGAAAATACAAAATAACAACAGTATATAGATTTATTTGTTCAACTAATGGCACTTTAGCAACTGACATTAAGTTTATGCTAAGACTGTAAACTGTTGGTGGAAACAATTATGTCTGAATAGAGAATACAAGACAATGGGCAGTCTTTGATCAGAACTAGAGGAAAAGATGTTTCCCTGGGCCTATTGATAATAACAGGAACTATTAGCTTTCCCAAACGTTGCTCTGAGGAAGAAGCCAAAGCTTATAGAAAATAGATTCTCAGGGATTCTAGTCTAGATTTTTCTCTTGGGTTTCAATGAAAGTAAATAAATTACAGACATAATATTAAATAAAACATTTTCCCTGGGAAATTTCTTGTCACCTTCAGTGTATTTTTTCCAAAAAGGAAAGTGGAATGAAACCTCTCGGTAGGATTTTATTTTTCCCTTGTCGCCACTTCCAATGTTTTAAACATTTAAAAAAATATATTCCTTCTAAATCTCTAATTACATAGCTTCAGAACCAGTAATATCACTTTATTTTGGCACTCACATCTGTCATTTGTAGTTGATAAAATTTCACATGAACTGTTAAGTTTTAGTATACTTCTTAGCAGCTTTAACTTCAGGAAGAATTAAATATGTGGTATGTTTCATGAGAACATTTTAGACACCAGAACAACTGAGCTGATTCCAAGAACAGTGCTGAAAAGAAATTTTCAGCAGCCGTAGTAAAAATGTACAATTTATTACATATACTACAGTGTATATGCAATATTATATTATTTATGCTGCATGTTTTATTATGAAGAACAGTTAAACAATGGATTTGTTTTATAAAGCCATAGTATGGCAGAATTACACCACTATAGACCCTGTAAAATAGAAATTATTTTTATTTTCTAATGTTTGTTTAGCATTTAAGTGCTAACTACAAGTAACCATTATTGACTAATGGCTTTGGCAATGACTCACTTAAAAATGCCTATGATTTTGTTCAGAAAAATCCAGTGAGTAGAGCAGATATTTCTGAGTTTCTTAACAGTCAGTCAAATGTGATGAACTAAGACTGAGCTAGGCAGACTATTTTTTCCCATTATGTCACTGTATTTTACCCCAAACACTCATTTTAATTTTTGTATGTATTCAGGAATGCAAATTGCATGACAACTTGAAAGGATGACATAAAAACCTATTTCTATCAGAAAGACTGAGTAGATATTTGTTTTAATGCTTTGAAAAATAGAAGGCTGGAGGAGGTTGTATTATGTTTCAGGAGCTAGCTGAACAGTTTATGGCAAACAATATTTTATAAATACATGAATAAAACCGTGAACATTTTGGCTGAAAAATTGTTTACCCACTGCTTTAAATGAATAGTTTTGAAACCATTTCTGGTTTCCTTAACACACTTGTGTTCTATAAACTCCTCCAAAAATTTTCCAGCTTCCATTTCTGTAACTTGACCAGATTATTAAAAGATTTTAAATTACAAATGTACAGAAAGAAAAATGCTCCATAATATTTTGCAATTAATTATAAACATAGATTGGCAGTTTAAGCGTAAATATAATATAAGAATTAAACATTCAAACTTATAAGCATTTTCAAGATCACACTAAATAAATACTCTGAACCCATTATGTGACACATTAAAGATACAAGCTGAAATGCAGATGAAGGAGGCAATAACATTATCTTCCACTCTTGAGCTTGTTTAAATCACATGAAACAGTGAAACATTCAGTTCACACTTGCATGAGATAGGAAAAGTATGTCAGGGAGAGGGAGAGAGGTAAAATGCAAATAAATATCTCCCTAGTCTAGTAAGAATGGAAAATCTGAATTCCTGTCTTTTATCCAGTAAATTTACCACATACAGATTTCATTTTGGGAATACAAAGTTTTGTGGTCTTTCCTACCATTTGGAGTCACATATAAACTCTGAGTAAGTGACACAATGGCACCTCCCCATAACCCTCCTACCGATTTACATTGTAGCTGTCCTCAGCCATGTTCATCTATCATACATTTAACAGTCATGAGATGAAATGTTTATCTAATGACAGGCATGAGGAATGGATGCCAAGTCTTACCACCCCTTAGGTGTGCTCCATAACTCCTGGGCTGCTCCTAATCATAAGAATTAACACTTTTCTCTCTTGGTTGGATGAGCCTTTATGTATTTCAACATACAAAGCAGAATAGGATCAACAGAAAAGAGTAAGAAATCTTCTCTGAACTACTCATAACCTGGTAATTGCAGGAATTGCTAGAACTGGTACATTCGGCTCCCCTCAAGCCACAGCCTGCCTCATATAGAATGTCTATTAGACAGCAGTTACAAAAAAAAAAAAAAAAAATTGTCACTTCCTAAAGTGCAGAATGGGCAAACTGAACAGCTCCATTCACCATTGCTTGTTTTGACCAAACTTCCTGCACTCAATTAATCTCCCCAAAAAGTAGGGTTTAGGTTATGTTTGAGATGTCTCAAATATATCACCCTGCCTCCATCTGCTTCAGAAGGGAATCTCACCTACAGCTTTTCCATATGAGGCTCTCTGCCAGATGTAAATAGATACCAAAAGACAAACTTAAAAACAATTAACAGTTAATTATGATCAGTTTCCCTATAATGAACAAAGGACTAAACAAACGAAATACCTTGCATCTCTTCTTTCAGTTACAATTACTTTCTGTATTGCCCTCCATAGAGGGTCTCTAGCAGCCATCTCATTGTAAGAGTGAGTCTTCCTTGATGTGGGCTTTCTTCTTAAGATAAGTTAAAACTAAATACCTTATTGTAAAAATCAGGACACAATTGTGTGACAATATCTCATAGTTTAGTAAAGAAATTTCATGGAGAACATAGTGAAATTTGTGAAATTTATCAGAGATTCCTATAAGCATTTAGGAAACAAGGGAAGAGTTTCTGATCAGAATTAGTGTTCTGCTAAATCTCACAAAACTCAAGGAAACTTTTAACTTAGGTATTTCAAAGGGATATGCAGGAACTCAACTTAAGGCATGCAATTAATTTTTAGAACCTTCCATTCCTAAGTAAATATCATTCTCGTCTCTCTCTGCTTACCCAGTCCTCCTCTTCAGGAATATGAAATCTAAAAAAGTAGGAAAATCTTTTAATAAATCATAAAAACCTTTCAATATCCATAAATATTCAATATACGATATAATTCTATAAAAATTCATAGTAAAACCTCTTTTACATTGTTAGCTGGTGCTTGAGAAAACGTGATTTCACACTGATAATAAGGATCTAAAGTAGATGATTGATTCTTTTGAAGTTATTTTGGGGATTCTTTTTCAGCTGCCCAGTTGCTTGCTGAAAAGAACAAACTTAGGAGGAAGACTAATATAAAGTACTGCCTGGAAAGTTCTGCTGAGTGTTGCCTTTTGAAACCAAGATGCTATCGGAGCCATTGCTTGCTTAATATATTGCCATTTTATACTATTCTCTTGTAATAGCTAGCAGAGAGAGATACACCTCTTTAGGTCTCAGTAATTTTCAATATTAGCTGCATTAATCTTTTCATTTTCTCAGCATAGATTTCTATAACATCCTTAGCTTATGAAATAAGGTTATTGACCTTACCTTACAGATATTAATCTTTTTATATAGAAGTAATAGAATCATTGAGGTTTGTTTTTTTTTTTTTTTTCCCCTCTAGTTTGGTAGACATACTGCTTTTGATTTTGTGACAGGAAAGCCACAGAAGTATTTTTGAAAACAGACTTTTATTTTTTCCCTCTTTTTTTTTTTAACTTTCTGAGGTGTCCTGTTAGTTTCTATTATGTCTGATAGGTATTGAATTTCTATGCTCGTGATTTTAAACACCCTGAAAATCTTTGGTAAATTCTAGACTTGAAAAAAATGTTAAATAGTTACTTTAAATGGTAATGTCTCAGTGGTCTTTAAAAAAAAGAGATCTATTTTTCTTCCTGTGTCTGACAAGTTTCTTATATCCTACAGGGCATATAACCACTATTATCTGACTCATCAATGACAACAGTCTATAATTAAACTATTTGTTTGCATTAATTGCAAAACTCCACATGAGTCTATAATTCCTTTGCTGAAAGGAATAGTTTTCCACAGACAAAATTAAGTTCCACATACAAGACAGCTATGTAACTTCTCCTTTTCACATATCCCTTTGGTCTTTATTTCAGCTAAATGGATTACAGGTGATTTCAGATGTGCTCAAGCCACCATAAGTTAACGAAAACTTTTGTTTTGTGCTCCTGCTTATCAATAGGTAGTTAGGTTGGGCTGGTTTGGCTTGGGATGGGTTTTGTGTGTGTAGCTGCTGAAGTGTCTTTTTCAGAAGTGTGAATTTTGCTACAGAATGCCTTTAGATGAAGGATCCAACTGCTTCATTTACACCTCAATTGCATTTTTATCACCATTCCCTTCATGCCTGGTATATTTGCTCTTTTTAACGTATTCAGTGTCTGGTGTATATCTTAGGCAACCCAATGAATTTCATGGTCTTCTGGAAGCAATTTAGTGGGAGAGATTAAATTTCTTAATATAGTGACCACATACAGCTATCTGACACCTACAGTAGAGACATTGAATTGTCACCCTGCAGACATTCATTCTTCATTCCAATTTAATGTCATTTTTCCCCCAGAATCTCACTTAAGTATTTTTCAAAAAACTTCTTCCTTTGGATGACCAAAGTTTATTTTATCAACTTGGACTGCATCAAATAACTTCTAAATAGGCAATTTATACACTAAAGACAGCAAATAATCATTACTGGTGATGTTAGCTGGCATATGAGATCTGGGTAGCATATTATTTCTGTTTACTTGAGATAAATAAATACTAAGACCAAAGTTTTCACTACTTCCTGGAAAATTGTTCAAGATGACTGGGAGAGCAGTCTTCTTGTGGACAAATATTTCCTGTAAATAACTAGAAATAAAATGATAGTGAGGCTGTTCTTCAGAAGCCTAGAGCTAGAATCTAAGTGATGAAAACTAGAATTTAGCATTCATTCAAAAACGTAGGTAGGTATATCCCTTTACTGAAGTAAGAAAAGGAAGTTTCAGATATTATAAATTGAAACTGAAACAGGACTCTAAATAAGTTGTTTGTGAAAACATGACTCTTTTAAGCTCCATTAGAAAAGTAGTGAGTTAATTTATTTAAAATAAGATACTAAATAGATTATTTATTTTTCTGGTTAATTAATTATCCTAATTAATATTCAAAATTTGAGGGTGGAGACTTAAAAAAAATCTCTAAAAATTACTATTTTAAAAATCAGTTTAAAATTTTGTATAATGTACGATTTGTACAAAATTTCACCTGTATAAAGTGCTAGCTCGTGAAAGAAACTGACAAACTTAGAATTTTGCTCAGTTTGTTGAATAAGATGGTCCTTAAACTCATGATCTTTTCTGTGTCATCTATTTACAGGTTACAAGTAAAAAAGAAATAAAGCAACAGACATAACAACATGGTGCAAGAAGCATGGTATGCATACTATTTACTATTTTGTTTGAGCATTGGGAGCGAAGGGTCTATATGGTCAACAAAAAAATGGTCATAATACACAAAAAAGTAATATACTTCAAACCTTGCACCTTAATAAAATCTCAGTTTAATCTATGCATTAACACATAATAAAGCTGTACTAGTTTAAGGGTCTCTTTCACTTCTGTAACTAAATAATATGTATCGTAACTGTTAAATTGTTAGTGTCAAATCTAAATTCTGCAGAGTACATTTATTTCAGTACTTTAAATGGAATCCTCAGGGGAGGGTACATTAGGAAAAACATGTACTGAATAATTTTTTGGTTCTTTGCCTGAAAACATTGCCTTTAATTGTTTAAATTAACCTGATTTCCACATAAGGCTTATGGTATCTAGAAGTCTTACTTTTCCAGTTACCTTTTATTATTTTCCCTATGGGCTATGCACACTTCTGTTGTGAGATGGCCAATACTAACTTTTTTTTCTATAACTATGACAGTGTGCCCTTTAGCAGCCTTATTGCGGAAGCAAGTAAGAAAGTGTATTATTGCTTACAAATACGTTAAGCTCTGGCAATATAAAACCAGTTGTCATACTGGTAGCAATAAAGTATGTCTGTGGTCACCCTTGTCCATCTGTATATAAGAGAATCTTCCTTTTCTTCCTTCCAAAAGAAGGTGAAAATGAATTTTCAGTAAGACCTTCGGTATATGTTGCCATAACTTCACTTTCAATATAACTCAAATCATCAAGAGAGTACTCTAGTTTGTGGCAGATTATTCAAGTCCACAAGAACTATTGATCATTAAGGATATTGAGAATATAGCCCATGCCAGATATTTTTGTTTTCTGCAGAGACTGAGGGTACAAAAGCCAATTATAACTCATCTATACCTGCTTGAGATATCCCCCACTGTGGAAGAATTCTCACTGCAGAATTTATGAGAAATTTTGCATTTTAATCCACTGCCGGAATAGTCAGAAATTAAGATAACGTATCAGCGAATCTAACCATAATCACTCATTGTAGCCCTTTGCCCTTTTCAATTTGTAATTCAGCAAACAGATTGGAAATGGTTGATATCACCATACTGAACAACCAGGTTAGCCTAAAATTCAGCTTCTGCTTATATAGAAGTAATACATACATTTAATTATGTAATTCAAACTATCCTTTCTTTAATGAAAGGTACATAATCATGGATCTCTTGTCTTTAAGAAATAGAGTTAAAAAATAATAAGCATACTCTGTCACATTTGTATAATACATTTCATAGTTACTCTGATTATTTTTTCCTTTATATTAAAAATATCACTCTTAACAGTATATTTTTATATATATACAATATATATAATTGTGTCAATATTTACTGACAAAACACAATTCCCACTACATTAGTGATTTAATTATTAAGAAAAAAATATTCCTAATAGTAACTGCACATCTTTGAATGGAGTAGATTAGGCTAGAATATTTCACTTGGAAGGGACCTACAGTGATAATCTAGTCCACTGCCTTACTACCTCAGGACTGATTGAAACTTAAAGCATGTCAATCGCCTCTTAAACACTGACAGGCTTGAGGCATTGATCACTTCTCTAGGAAGCCTGTTCCAGTGTTTGACCAACCTTTCAGTAAAGAAATGCTTCCTAATATCCAGCTTAAACCTTCCCTGGTGCAACTTTGAACCATTCCCACACATCCTGTCACTGAATATCAGGGAGAAGAGCTCAGCACTTCACTCTCCTCTTCCCCATCTCTGGAAGATGGAGAGAGCAATGAGATCACCTCTTTGCCTCCTTTTCTCCAAACTAGACAAAGGTGGCAATTGTTCTGCAGTTACATGACAATTAACATTTAAAAAAATAAAAATTTGTGGTAGGATTAATCCCTCCTACCTTTAGCTATCTAAAAGTTTTGTGTCCAGGCTACAGTAATTGCTTAAGCTATCTCTATAGTCAAAGGAATAAAAAAAGGCACCTTGAAAAACAGAACTGTCTCCCAGGACAAGCAACTTTCTGAAAGTATCTCTCTCCACTGACTACAGAAGAATGCTAAACAATGCAAGTGAAACTTGAAGCATGATTCTGTTGCCCATACACAGGCAAGTGGGAACAACTTCTGTATTTCCTACAGTGTGTAATACATCTGCATCCAACACTGACACAGAGATATCTGGACCATCAGCTGGAAGCTATGAAAAGTGCCCAAAGACATCTGAAACAGCATGAGATGACCTGTTTGTGAGTGTTATATGACATAAAATTATTAAGCAATACAATTTTAGAACAATACGATTTTTTAAAATTATAGAAATATTTGGCAGTTTTCGCTGTCTGTGTAACTGCAGTCACGTAGGCTAGACTTCATATGTAATCTATTAATCCTTAGAGAGAACTAGTAGTTTTAGGATTCTTAGGAAAATTTATTTTTCTGTTTGTTAAAAGTTAGCCTAGCATTTCTGGGGTAACTAAAAGGAATGGTAGAACAAGGTAGGCCTCGAGGATGGACTGTAAAACAGGTCCTGAAACAGTACTTTGGAAATAAAGAAGATCAAGGAGCACTGTGACCTGTTCTCAAGACCATATGTGGAGATTTTTAAGGAAAGCTCAACCAGCAGATTCGAGGAGGGGGTGTTCCAATGACCCCCAGGACCACCAGACGACCCTTGACTCAAAAGACTGAGCATGAAAAAGTGGGTGGGGAATATTACAATAATTTCTAGGAAACTAATTATTATATATCAATATTCTAGGAATTGTTTATTATTATGTATGAGGTTACTGAATATATTCCATCTGGATTTTTAGACTGGCATGCACACTAGGTGGAAGGATCCCCTGTGCATCCGGCACTGCAATAAAGAATGCCTGCTTCTTAATACTACGTTGATTCCTGATTTCAGTAACATGAGTAATTGAATTATACCTTTCCACTCTTACTAGTAGTGTACCAAAATAACAAATATCTTGAATGGGACTTTTCCATTCAAATGGAGTCAATGAAGAAAGTAAAATTGCTCAAGAAACTGAAAATATTGTTTGAATAATTATCCATAGTATGTGTCGTGGTTTTGTTTAGTGAGGGGGGGCCTAAGGTGGTAGCTTCTGTAGGTAACTGCTAGAAGTTGTTCCCCTTTGTTCAGTGGACTTGGCCAGGCCTAGGGCGGACCCACTGCTGGCCAAGGCCGAGCCAATTGGTAGCAGAATGTCCCGTGATAACGCCTCTGCGATAACGTATTTAAGTAGGGGAAAACAGAAAAAAAAAAAGACAGGAGAGAAGATGTGAAGAAGCTGAGCGGGGGCAGAGGTGCAGAGGGGGAGGCACAGGCCTCATGGGCCTTGCAGGCCTCACCCTCTGGCCTCTCGCCAGGCAGCCGACTGGGCCCAAGTTGGTCCGGCCTGGCTGCAAGAAGTGGAGAGGAGATGAGATGTGAATAAGATGTAAAAAAGATCCTGAGAGACATCTGCCAGCCTGTTGTGAGGAACGGCTGCAGACGCCAAGGTCAGTGAAGAAGGAGGGGGAGGAGTAATGCGGCTCCTGGCCAAGATTCCCCTGCAGCCTGTGGTGATGACCATGGTGGAGCAGGTTGTCCCCCTGCAGCCCATGGAGGTCCACGGAGGAGCAGAGATCCACTTGGAGCCCGTGAAGGACCCCATATCGGAGGAGGTGGATGCCTGAAGGAGGCTGTGGCCTGTGGAGGGCCCGCTGGGACAGCCGTTCTGGAGAGACTGAACTCTGTGGAAGAGATGACCCACACCAGAGCAGTTTCACAAAGGACTGTGGCGTATGGGTGGGACCCCACAACGAAGCAGGGGAGGAATGCAAGGAGTTCTTCCCCCGACCATGAAGCAGCGGTGTAAAACAACGTATGATGAACTGACTGCAACCCCCATTCCCTCTTCCCCTCTGTGCCGCTCAGGAGGGGAAGGTAGTAGAGATAATGTTAAGCTTGGGAAGAGGGAGGGGTAGAGGGAGGTTATCTTGTTCTCTGTCTCATTATCCTGCTGTTTGTAGTAATAAATTAATAGTTTTTCCCAAGTCGAGTCTGTTTTGCCCGCGACGGTAACTTTAAGGACTTCTCCCTGTCCTTATCTCAAACCTCGAGCCATTTTTCCTTATATTTTCTCTCCCTGCTCTCTCGGAATGTGGGGGAGTGAGAGAGAGACTGCGTAGTCTGGTCCTGATCAGGGCTGAACTACGACAGTATGCTTAGACCTTTCACCTTCTCTTCTCTCCTTTCCCCTCCATTCTTCTTTCCTGTTTAACTTCTTGGTGTGTCATAAAAGGAATTGGTTTAAATTCACATGTATAGTCCAAGTAAACTGGCCAGAAGACCTGCAACTAAGGTCTGGTTAATTCAATGTCCAGAGCATAATGGTACTTCTACTTTGATTTACACAGTTCTGCAGGCACTCTTGCTTCACAGCATAAGCCAGTTTTCACGAGTTAGATGTTTACCCCATGCCTCCTCCACCTAGCTTTTGTTGTGATTCAGATTTGATCATAAAAGTGTGTCAGAGATCAGGTCCTTCAAACATGGTGTGCAGCTAAAGCAGAAGCCTTTTTCACCCATTAAAAAGCATAGCAAGTAAGGTATAATTAATATTTATGTATCTTCATCCCAGACATAAGCTTATTAAAGTGGAAAAATTATATCAAGATTATAGAAATATTTTGTAACACTATACTGTTTTTTGGGAGGATAGAGTTAATTTTCTGCCTAGTAGCTTGTATGAGGCTATGTTTTGAACTTGTAATTAAAACAGTATTGATAATACAGAGATGTTTTAGTTATTGTTGAACAGTGCTTACATAGCATCAAGGCCTTTTCTGCTTCTCATGCTGCCCCACCAGTGAGTTGGCTGGGGATGCACAAGAAGTTGGGAGAGGACACAGCTGGGACAGTTGACCCCAACTGACCAAAGGGATATCCCATACTATACGACATTGTGCTCTGGAATAAAAGCTAGGAAGAAGAAGGAGGAAGGAGGGACATTAGGAGTTACACCATTTGTCTTCCCAAGTAACCTTTGCGCATGATGGAACTCTGCTTTCCTGGAAATGACTGAACACCTACCTGCTGATGGAAGGTAGTGAATTAATTCCTTATTTTTCTTTGCTTTTATGCACAGCTTTTGCTTTCCTTATTAAACTGTCTTTATCTCATCCCACGAGTTTTCTCACTTGCATTTCTCTCCTTCATCCTCCTGTGTGGGGAGGAGCAAGCGGCTGCCTGATGCTTAGCTGTCTACCAGGGTTAAACCACGAGAATAACTTTTTAACAGCATAACCAGCAACAAAGTATATTTTGTAACACAACTGACTATAAATATTTAATTAATCTGTAACCACAAAGGGACAAATTTGGGGTAGTTGTGCAAAAGTTGTACAGGACAAATTGCAAGAAAAGATATGAAGGATAAAGAACAGATAGGAAAGATATCTGTGGAAACTAAGTTTATCCTACAGATTAATCAGGAAAGAAGTCTGGTGAAACAAGAATTATTTCTGGTCCTAAAAATAGGATGAACTGTATCACAGCAGATAAAAATCACACTTTTTCTTCTGGGGAGTGGGGAGAGGAACATAAAGCACAAAGTATGAGCAACAAAAAATGGAGAAGAAAGAAACTGCCCAAGTCAGAGAGATCTGAATTCACCTCAGACCTGTGTGACTAAGACCATCAAGAGCCATTAATACCACATATACGGTATTAGCTTCATAATACTGTATACTCTGAGCTAATGTAAGATAAGCTTATTAAGCACTAATCATTTGAATAAGTAATTAAAATGGCTAAAAATGATCCAGACTGACAATATGTGTTGTTAATGAATTGTCAATCCAGTGAAGTCTCATTTTGAAGAATTAAACCAGAATGATTTATCAGTCTCATAAAGACACAAATTCAGTCAACACAGAAGTCTCTAAACCCTTGACTTCCATATATGTGCATTCAGTGCAATAGGTGTGAAGAGAACTAAACCATTCAGACGACATGTAACAAATAAATACATACCTCTTCATCATGAAAATGACAGCTGACAGTACAGACATGACTTGCCTTTTTTGACAATAGCCCAGTCAAGTGACAAAGGTTTTCATTATACATAGAATTTTGATTAAATATAATATTGAAATAAATATGCAGCAACTAGAGGATGTTTCTGTCACTAAGTTTATCTCTTGTCGAAGCCAATTCACTATTCAAGTGACTATTGTCCAAAAAGAGAGGTTTGACATTCACAGAAATTCTATTATTAAGCTTCAAACAGAATTGCTTGTTATTTCAAAGGAAATTCTGCCCTCCAAAAATTTTAACTACTAAATGTTACCTCTTTAATATATTCTAAGAATAAACATGACTAGAACTGATAGTCTCACAGTAGTAGAAGCAAAACTAAAAATAACTTATTTTTATCCTTATGAATGTTTAATAGGCACAACAGTACTGCTTTGGATAATGTATCCAAGAATGTAGAAGGGTCTAACAAACAAAACGCAGTCAATAAAAACACATGTCAGTTCTGTAGGCATTGAAAGCATTAGTTTAGACAGCTACTCAGCTGGGCAGAAAGACAGAAGGGAAGGAGGCAATAGTCATCATAAAAGAAGAAAAAGGACTCCTTTCATGCATACCATTCAATTTTTCTATTAGGCAGTAGGAAATTATAGATCTAATATGCCTGATATGACAACTATCTACCAGGTGCTTTCCCAGATCTGGGTAACAGGGTAATGGTACCCTGCTTGGATGAGTTCCTCAAATCTTTTTCATCTTTCAGAAGTAACACCGGATTATCTCTTAAATCAGTTAGCCTAACTCACGGCTAGAAGTGGGGAATGGAACAACAAAAAGGAAAGGAAAACCAAGACATCAAGGACTCAACTAAGAAAGTAATGGGTTCACCGATCACTATCTAGAGTGATTACAGATAGTATTAGATATACTGTGTCTATCAGCTATTGGATACCCAATGACTCTTATTTTTGAATGTCAAGAAGTGAAAAAAAACAAATCCCAAACACACCTCATGTTGTCTGGGACAAGAAAAACTTCAGGTTTCACATTAATGGGTCAGATGTTCACAGCACAAAATTCACAGTACATCTATGTAATATTGTTGGAGAAGCTTGGTTTTTGTAGGGCTCCAAAGGCACTAACAAGCCTTAATCACCCTGACCAGTTTGACCAAGCATGACCAGCATCTACTCATGAGCCCAAGAGCTCCATTTAACTGCTAACCTGGGCTTCCAATCCTTGCCTGAGCCGTTTTGGAGATTCTCCAATCCTGTGTCCTGGATAGACCTTGGATCTATGTTCCAATCTTGTTACCCAGTCTTGTCTCTGACACTATATCCTGCTGCTCCTGACTGGTCTCTTTGGATGGACCCCAGTCTTGATCGCTTTAACTTTTGTGGGATTTTCAATGGGTCATTGTGACCAACTGACTCTGCCTGCTGTGTTCAGATTCTTTGTAATGGAATCCTGGTTAATGAGGGCACTGCTTGCACTGTGTCTCTGCTTTTAACCTGATATCACTTTTGAAACAATCCTGTTCTTGCTAATCAGTGAAATGAGGAGCACTACAGCTAGATTATAAAATCAGAAAGCTTGGAGATAAAATTGTTACCACATCCATTGTTACTTTAAAATAATTAGCAATCACTGTGCCTGCATTATCACTTCTCCTGTAAGTCTGAAAAAATGTTTTATTTTGCAGAAAAATACAGCAAGCAGAAGAGGAATAAATTCAAAGACCAAAATACAGGGCTATCTGCATAGGTCCCATCAACTTTTATGCCAGACTGGACAGTAAAAAATGGACAAAAGGAGTTTGCAGTTAAGCAAGTAGAGTTAGTGTGTCTAAATAAATGAAGGTGAGGAATGGAGTCATTTAGTCAAAGTAAATGCAGATGTTATAACTATTTGTTTCTGCATGGATACTAAAACTGGTGATTTGCTAATTTACATGGATTTGCATACTAATGAAAACATGAAGGAGGAATATAAAATTATATTTCAGGGCTTAACTGGTTCCTATTTTGAAGTAATTAATTTCAACTATTTAGAAGTAAGTTCCCAGATTTCCAGTCAAATTGGGAAATACTCCTGAAGCCTTAATTGTTTTGTGCATGAAGTCTCGTAATTCAGCACTGTGCTCTCCTATCTGATGAACCTAGAAGAGTTGCCATGAGGGCCAGATGTTATCTGGACTGATTTAAAGAAACATACCCACAGAAATCTTTAGGCTTTACAAAAAGGAGTCCTGCCATCACAGCAATTTTTGTTTGCCAGCTGACAGAGTCTTAAAAATAGCAGAGACTTCATCCTCCCATATTTGAGAAAGGAAAAGTGGTATTTGCATTGTTTTTGTTCCTGTGCCATGGACTGCTAGACAGCCAGAAATTTTTTTGAGGAGCCTTCCAAAAGCCTCAGCTCCTGAAATGAAGTTCTCCAGAAACAGTTCACCTCTGTGCTCACTACAGGGAAATGAAAAAATAAATCTGCATTGTTCAAGGTGAGAGGTTGTCTTTCATTTTTCGCAGCAGCTTAGATTAACTGCTATCTCAAGGAAGAAAAGAAATTAGAGAGAGCAGCTGATTGGATGAAGATTGCTCTGTATAGAAATATTTCTTATGGACTTGTGAAGCAGACACGATGTATACAAAAACTCTGTCTGAATTCATGTTAGATGTAAAAGCGGCAGGGTTATTTGCTTGAATAGAGGAAAGCAAGATTTAGTGCAGGAAATAAATTACAAAACATAAGTTCTGTTTTATCCTATCTTGATTTCTTCTGGGAAAGGGTCCTGCTTTTCACTCAGAAAGAGCGAAGTAATCCACCAACCTCTGTGATCTATCATCTAAAGAGTAGGCCTCCAGCCATATTGTGTCATGCCTTTGCTAAAAATATCTGCCTGCCCGAAGTTGTTTGTGTGAGATATGACTTGTATTTCACTTCTCTGTATGTGTTACTCAGCACAGAATCTTGCAAACAAACCTACTTTTTCCTTCTCTTGCCCTGATGAGAAATTAGCAATGCAGTGGGCTGTAATGGAGAGAATGATGGATGAGGAATGGCCTTGTAACCCCATATTATATGAAACATGAAGAAAGATGAAGTATTTTTCACAGATATTTTTCACACCATACAATTCAAATTAAAATGTTTTAGTTTTCCATGTTCAATTACTTCTCAGGGGAGAGCCATTCCTCAGTTATCTTGAGGGAGAAAGCTGGTAAAGAGTTCTGTCTGAAAATTCAGCTTCAGTTTTACTAAACTACATTAATTTTTCACATCTTCCTTTCTTCATCATCCTTTATCCTCTTGCTTCTCTCTATTCTTCTCCACATACACATTTTCCCTTTTTGTCAAGAAAATTGAATGCCTATCTTTTGGGAGATGAGTTCTGTATTAGAAAAGCTTACTTAGAGTATGTGTGTCACACAAGCACTCAATTAAGAATTGATAATGGAGCTTCTATCTTAATTAAATTTTAAATAGTTTTAAAAATACTTATTTAGCTTATTAAAGATGCAGAGACAAATTCAAGTATTTTTCTAACTATTCTGAAGCTGCAAAACCTGTAAATTGTGCTGTAGTAAATATGTTAGAGTTTTAAGAAAATATTAATTATTTTCTCAGTTGATGTTGTATCCAGACTAATCTGAGGTTAAACCACAAAGACCCTACTTAGTTACAGAACCTCATCAGTACAAGCAAAACTTAAGAATTTTCTGATATATCTAAAATATCTATAAAATACACATTTGTTAATATATTTGGATCACCTGTCAGAAAAATGCAGCTCAAGGTGTTCAGCAGGATCAGGTGTGGTATCGACACTATGGATCTGAGATTTTATGCCTCTAGGAAGACATTAAAACACCCGGTAATTTTCAAGTTGTTGTTCACTTTGTAAGCGTTCTGTAGAGGCTGACAGTTGTATTATCTACAGAAAATTAAATAACTTTGAAAATCGTGTACTCACTTTAAGGGTATACATATTTAAAATTCCCTTTACTTTAAAAAATAAATCTAGCTCCTTATTTTAAGCTGGTCTTAGATATTAAATTTTAACTCCCTTGTATATACATATTTTTATATTATCTTTAAATTACATTATCAGTGGGAACAGTAATCTCAACATAAAGAACACTACATCTCTCTATATATGCACTCAAATTCAGTTGGCATTTAACATAGTTGACAGTTTTTGTGACTATAATTCAAAGCACAGTCTGAACACTGGGACTGTAAAAAGAAGTCCACAGGAAAATATTTGTTCTGTTCTCAGAGCCAAGTTTAAAATAGTGGCTAGTTAGTAAAGTATCTCCTGGACAGTTAGAAAGAATGTAACTACCTGTTTACTAAGTGAGAATTATCAATACTGTGATATGGTGGAAGTAAGTGCTTCTGGGGAGAAAAAAAAAGTAATTTTGTTGTATAAAAAAAAACTGTGTATATGCTAACAGCAAATAAAACAATATTAAGAGGATACATTAATAATCATCATCTTACATCATATACATGTGCATATACATATGCACATAGAAATATTTAAATCAAATTATTTGGTAGCCTATTCTTAAGGTAAAGATTATTAAGAATACATGAAATATACTATCTCTTGACCTAATTTACACTGAGTTAATGTGTGCACTATAGTTCCAGTAGAATTGAATGACAAATGCTCAATTTCAGTAGTGATTACACTCTGGAAAATATATAAATGGCTGTTCACACTGCAGAATAGGATTTCAAGGCTGCATCACTTTCTAGGGAATATGACAAGTGATATAGTCATTATTTAGAACACAACTAAATGCATTTAGGAGAATGACAAACAAGGAAATCTTTGTCACAGTAATTAGTATCACAAAGCAGTGTTGCTACTCAAGTTGCAAATCAAACACACGGCTTTTCTTTCTGCTTGAACCTACATACAAAATGCATAAAAATACAATGCAAATTTGCAAATTTATTCTTAGAGCTATAGTACAAAAGGCAGAAAAAGTCTTGTATTGAAATCCTAAGGCATTCAGCATGAAAAAATGGGTAGAAATAGAGCCAAATAGCCCTGGAAATCATTACAAAAAATTACCATTATCTGTTATACATGATGAGTAGTTACTGTAGGAATAGAATGATTCAAAGGAAAACACAAATGTCATTATTCAAATATAAATTTAGACTAATCTTAACATTTGGGTTATACTAGAATCAAATCAAGGGTAGAAAACAGAAGCTGACATAGGACGTTAAAAGTTAAAAGCATCTTAAATCCCTACAGAAGCCATTTGGGAATGAATGTCTTTTCCTATTTAAAGAGCGTACATTAGTCAGCATCATCTATATTTTAAGTTAAGGCTATAACAGTATAAAGGAGATTTCCACATGTTTTTTCAATAACCTGTAGTTCATTTGAAAGAGTTACATTTATTTGTGTTTTTACTTTCTCATGTCACCCAAATAATTTAATATTTTGTTGTTGATAAGACTGTAGGAATTAATACGTATTGGTAAATATTTCCCTTAAACTTAAATGTTTACATTTAAAATTATTCCAGGAAATAAACCATCTTGCTTTTCCATCTCACTAGAGACTATGCTTTATACACACATTTTGTAATATAAATCTTTTATCATGTTGACATCAATAGAGAAGATGTAGCCCCTACTGAATTGTTAAACAGAAACTTTGACTATGTAATGAAACTCTTTTATGTCTTCCAAGTTGTAGATTTCCTTACCCTGCATTTATAAATGTAAAGTGTCATCTTAACCTTCTGCAATCCTACAGAGATTTAGCTATATTCAGTTTGCTAATTTTTTGAAGCAACTCTGTTTAAAAAACAGAGGAGTCTTTGAGTAGGGTTCAGTAACACCATTGAATATAAATATCATTTTAAAAATAAGCATATTGGAATAATTTTATAATGTAGCTTTTGGCATACAGCATTTTTCAATCCTCTCTACCTTAAGACAATTTAACAACCTCTATCCTATGTATCTAAGTTTCCACTGAGTAAGAAAAATCCTCTGGTGTATGCCCATGAAAAACCTGGAAGATGCCTTTGTCTCAATTTAAATTTCAAATTACTGTCAGTGCCACTAATTGTAGATGAGAATACATACACAGAATTTCAGGCTGCAGGGGAACATGTGTGCTTTCAAATTTGTTCTCTATCATAATTATTCTGAAGTGAACAATTAAATGTAACAATCTGGAAAACCATTCTACAAGAACAGGTGGGTGAGCTGTCTGATCAAAGTAAGAAATCATTGAATACAGACAAAAAAGTGTCTATTCAAGCCCAAAAACTGATTCACAGTTTTTTGAGAGATAATTTTAATCTCATTTTATTTGCTGTCCCTCAATATTATCAAAATAAAATTTTCAGAAAACAGAAGTCTTATAAAAGGCATTTATTTGGACCAGACACATCATTTTGAAAGCCCTTAACAGTTCTGAAGGCAGAGGAAAAAAAGATGACTAACAGATACACAGTTCAAAATGAGCACTGAGTAAAAGAATAAGATACATTTAGAACAGTAGAAACCTGATGAGAAACAGGATGCAGTATTTTAAAGTTTGAGAATTACCAGTTCATTTCATTTCATTGTAAGAATATAACAAGATGCTGCTGCTCCATGACAATGATTCTGGCAGATTTCCTGCTGTACCACCTTGCAGCATCAGGGATGTTTGCAGTGTCACATCTTAAAACATTTAAAAGTGTGTTATTGTTGTTATTTTAATTAAATCACTAATCTAACAAGAGAAGCATGTTAATTTACATCTGGCCTCATGAGTCAGACTTCAGTATGGGATAAGCACATCAAGTTGATTATCACATAACAAGATAAATTCTGGCAATATGAAGAAGAATGAATAACTGTGTCAGTATGCAGCTGTTGAGTGTTTTCCTGCAAGGTGCTTCTAAGCTCAGGCCCATTAACAGTAAAACACTGCCTTCTTCCTGGCCTTCCTGTGGGTGACAAGCTTGGCAACTGAGTTTGAAAGACAAGTTGCAGTGCCTGCCAACACATGAAATAGGGAAAGCCCATGTCATGAGACATATATTTCATAGGGTAAGCTGGTAGGTTCATATGTTTACAGTCAGCCAACTCATACAGAGTCACTTGAACCACATATAATTGAAAACAAATTGAAAGGAGGTGGTAACTGACAGGAGTAGCACTTGGAGAAAAGAAATCTGAAAATATCTTGAAAAAATATTTGCACTTAGCTTTAATGTTTTCCTTAGAAAACGCAATTCATTAAAATAGAAAAGCTTCATAAAAGTGTACTGATTTTTTTTTTCATGGAAAAAGTGTTAAAACATATTGTTGTCATTTTTGTCCTTCATTTCAATGTTAAACAAATTTGCTTCAATAAGATAGAGACTTTATTTCAAGTCTATTTAGTTTAATTGTATATTTCAGATTATATTTGACATATAATATTGTGGATAGATAAGATATCTATTAACTATAGTGTTTCAGAGTTATTGAAGCAATGCTTTTTTATAAGATAAAAATGACTATCAAAATGAGATGATTTAACATTGTCAAAACTGTAAAGCAGAATATAATCAAATAAATATTTTGGGATTTCTCCTTTATGGGTTTGAAATTCTGGTTTGTCATTCTAGTTGTCAGAAAAAAAAACAACTCACAAATACTGAAACATCAGAATTTACAGCAAAAAGTTGGGTTTTTTTTTCCAAAAACTGTAGAAGATAAATAGGGAACAAAAAAAGGGAAGATATTTCACTTTTGCATGCTTAGAGAAGCAGTGCCTTCTATATTGGGGCATATTGACCTGCTTTCTTCATCCTGGAGAAAACTTTTAGAGTAAAAGGAAAGGTCACAGGGATTTATGACAGACAGGCAGAACATTGCTGTTGGGGGCACTTCATTTAGACATATGGGGACCTTTTTCATACATTTTTGAAAATCCATCTGTAGAAAGATTTTTTAATTTTTTTTTAAGTTAAATATATTGGGTGGAACCTCTTTATAGCTCATTCTCCAGTCACCTTGCTGTCAAACTTATATACTGAGCATGACGTCACATGAGATGGAATAGCCCTTTGGCTAATTTAGGTAAACTTATCCCAGCTGTTTGCTAATGAGTAAACTATTCCAGCTGTGTCCCCTAGCCATTGGTCCACCAGCTCCAGCTCCACTCCCAGCTCAGGTGAAAATTAAATCTATCCTAGCTGGGACCAGGACATTGGATAACAAAAAGAATCCTAATTATCTTGTGTGACGAAGTGCTTTTCTCCTTCTCCTCCTCCAAATCTGATCACTTTTCCTGTAACCCTGCTCAAGTGATAACCATCAGTGATAGATGAGTCTGGTTGTGATGGCTGCATCTGACTCAAAGTGGATTCAAGGAGACAGATAACAACACAATAGCCAAGGCATGGTGATGTGTCACCCTACCCACAGTGCTGGTCGAAAACTGACTCACATTAAATTTGGAAGAAACTAGCATCTACAGTTGGTGTGCAAATATGAGTCAATTATCTTACTCCATAAATAGTGAGCAGCCCAAGAGGTCTTTGAGCTTTCCTGAATAGTGATGGGCTGCATGCCAGGATCTCCCCTTGAGTAGGGGTGCTTCTCAAGGTTACTCCTTGAAGTTGAGAGAATGTTTATCATGTTAGATGCTTGTTAAGTGAACTGCGAATAGGAACGCTGAAACTTTGAAATCTTAGCTAAGTGATACAAAGGACTGATTGTGCATATATAATCCTTAAGACATAAACTGTTGGTCTAGGATTGGCTCCAGCCACATCTAGACTCCTCTCTGAGAAGGAGTTTAGAAAACAAGAGGGTGCTTTCTAAATCTCATGGCAACTGAATGGAAGGGTCTCCGTGATGGTTTTGTCTGATCCTGTCCTCTATGCAGTACATAATTCAGTATACTTTGCCATTGAATCTTGTTAAATCACTGTTGCATTTATCATTTATGATCAAACTTTATCAACTCATTATTTTATATCAATAAAAATATTGTCGCTTCTCTCTTACAAGTAAGGTGCATCACTCCATCCACAACATCTCACTAGTAGGAAATGGATCTCCAGAACTTTCTGATGAAGGCATACATCTAGGCATAATGGTCAGACATAAATTGTCTGTTCTTTTTCTTGAGTACTTAGGATGACGAGGAAAGAAACTCTAGACTTTCCTGAGAAATATTTTAAACACTGCCATTTAATTAAAAAAAAATAAAAAAGGCTATTCATGTTTTTAGCTTAACTGAATGCCAATGGTATGAGTTTAGGCCAGGAGAGTCTCAATACTCAGAACAATTTTTCAGTATTCCAAGATACAAGTATCATGGTAGTAAATCTTCTACATAAATACACTAGCAAAGCTTAAGGTATCAATAAGAGTTTTGCAGAAAGAGTGGACTTCCCATAACTGGGGCAATCTTCAGTAACTGAATTACTGAGCCAGAATTATACCTGATCTCATCAGTAACCACTATTGGGGAATGTCTCTTTAGTTACACTCTACAAAGACAGAATGCCTCTTTTTCAATATATTGAATATACTGAAAAACAAGCTGTTAGAGCTTTGGGGAAATCAGGCACAGAGGCTTTGATAGTCAGATGAAGTCAAACCATACCTAGATGCCTCTTCTGAGGATTTAGCTAGTGAAGAGGACTTAAGTGGATATGTCCAAGTCTATATCTCATGATGGGATACAATACATAGATCTTTAAGCTAACACTGACTCAGGCTGTCATTTTCACATGATACAGAGCCATATCACACAGTAATTCTAGCTTAGGTATGCAAGCAGTATGGGTGGATCTGCAGCATCCATACAATGCTAGAAAGCAGTTCTTACTAGCTAGAATATTAATGCAACTATTTTATTTGCTGAAGTAGTCTTTACCAGGGACATTGCTTTTCACAGCACTTCTCTGTAGATACTTTCTACATCATTTAGGTGTCCTGGAAATGGTACCTTTAACCTTGTGGCTTTGTGTAGGAGTGAATAATTTATGTGTGAGCCATTTATGTTTAAATGTTTCAGTGGGAACACTTCTGTGTTACAAAATAAGGTTCACTAATTCAATTATTGTGCTCTGCAAATAGTACGACTGGCTTCTCTGTTCACAGTTAGAATGCCACGATGCCTGCAGATAGGTATGTATGTCTGTCAGTGATCACAGCACCCACTGTGCAGAAATGTGCTTCAGAATGAACATTTCAGGTTTTGAAAGCCAACAGAGCTTAACAGTAAGACACACACTATATGCTCCAGACAACTATTTTTAGCATTGCAACACATAAAATCATGCATCTAGCTCTTTCTGGGCAATACAGACCACCTTTTTTAATTACCTGGTCTAACTAGTTATTCAATGTCAGCACATTAGTTTCCTCTAAGAAGCAATTTCAAATAGCTGAATTGCCTGGGCTTTCAACTGGCTGCACACAGAGGCTGAACTCTTTGACAGGAGAGCTTAAGCAGGAAGCTGCCTGCTCAGGGGGATCTGCTGAGTCCCAGATCACAGTCGTGGAGCTAAAGAACATGAGGCAGCCTGCACAAACTCAACTTCAGATTGCAGCATCATTCACTAAGATCAGGCAACAAATTCACTTTAATAAGGTGTACAAGGTGCTTGAGATAGTGGTCCTCGTCTGCGCAAAAGCCTAGTTGACTGCACAAAAACACAGAAGAAAAAAGAGTCAAGTTCCCCAGTGTCAAATCTCATCTTCCATTTGCAAGCATTTGAGCACTACTCTCCAAACATCAAGCATGTAAGAGAAAAATTGAGTCCTTAATTTTTAAGTGTCACAATGTAAACCTCTACTTGTGAGCTATTTTTCTAAGCTCTCATTTTAATCAATGAAGTCAGCTGACTGAAGGTTGATCAAATATATCTTAAGTGGCACAAATGTACTAGTTATTACTACAATTTACGTTTAGGGTGAACTGAATATATATGTATGTATATATATGTGTGTGTGTGTGTGTATATATATATATATATCCCTTGGCTGGGATTCCTTTGCCTGGACTAGACTAGAGATCAGGCTGACCTCATTTAGAATTGACTTTTACACTTGCGTTTTGTCACTTTGTTTGCTTTTCCTTCTGATTTTGCAAATCTAACATCAGCTACATCCATGTAAGTCAGATATAACTTCCTTGCAGAAGTGAGTGTATACAGCTGTAGCTCACAGGAAAATATAATGAATGTTCCGAACTCGAGTTCTATGAATGATTGGAAGAACTGATTTTCAGAACATTTAACGGCCAACTTCCATTTTTCAGAAATGAAATTTTTTTTTGCTTGCCTTGACTGTAAATTATTTGAACAAAAACTGACTAGAAATCATTATCAAAACTGTCATTACATCTTCACATGTTTCTGCTTACTTCGAGATAGTATCTGCATGCCTGGGCTCAGTGTACTGCTCAGATGCCTTTTTTCCCTTTAGTTTCCTGCAGGAGTTTAAGAAAGTTCCTTCTAACAATTACAACATCTAGAATGTGATTTAGTTGCCTAAGTATTCTCTGGAATATTCAAAGATGCTTGCACAGGTCTGGAAGGTGCAAGAAAGAACAGAGCTTATGAGACAAGAAATGCATTTTCTTCTGGAATGGCAGTTGGAAACCACACACACACACACACACACACACACACACACACACACACACACACAAAAAGGCTAAAATGAAGCATAGACAAGTATCTCCCATGTAGAGTTTTATATTGTATCACTTTATATGTAATTTGGGAACCACTCCCATTTTTCTTCCTTCCCCCTCTTCCCTCCTGTTACACCACCAAAGAAAAGTTATTCTCCTTTTGTCTGGGAGACATATTAGCTGTTGATGTATCTAAAACAAGACTACACTGCTAGGGAGCTTGGACTAGATGACCTTTAAAGGTCCCTTCCAATCAAAACTATTCTATGATTCTGTGATTTCAGAACTACAGGCTGTGTACTGTAATGTGCCTGATTTTCATACCATATAGACTTACTTCTTACTGTCTGACAACTTTAATTCTACACTTGTGTTTCATCACGCATCAGTTAAAAAGAGAGAATTTATTTGGCAGCAATGTACTAGTACTACATAAGAGTGACTGCAACAGCCACCAGCCAACAATCTAATGAAAAGGTACAAGGATAAAAAACACAGGGAAACTGAAGTGAGAGTACCAGTTCTTGTCTTATTGGTATGTTCTCACAGAAAGCAACAAAATTACTTCAGAATTACATTATGGCTAGTGGAAATATGAATAATTCTGTACATCTTGAAATATTAATCTCTCATTTCTAAACTATTCAGGGTTTTTTTTTGTCGCTAGCCCACATGGTAAAAGAAACTCACCCAGGACAAAGGTACTATTAGGAGCTGCTAATGCTGAACAGAAATCATCCAAGAAGGATACAGCACAAATAAACAATTGATTTTGCACTGCATTTTTAAATAATATTTTGTATTCTTGTCACCACCTCAAAAATATACATACCACGTAATTGATTTTATTTAGCACACACTTAGTAACCACATTTGGTTTTTAAATCATATAAACCATCTAGCATAGAAAAACAATTATTATGGTAGCTATTATGATATGTCTTTGGATGCTTTCCAGACCACTAAAAAGAGTAATCTGCTACTAACATATACCCATCTAAAGTTTATATGTAGATGAGTGGATTGAGATGCCTCACCCAGACCAGCAGCTAGAGGCACAAGCCCTCACTCTGTCCTCCTAGCCACTTCTGTGGCCTCTGAAACTTATCCAGCTGTGGCCTCTGGAACTCAGTCTCTTCAGGCAACCTGTATGCTTCCTGTTTTCTGTTGATTCCTCACTTCCTTAAGGAGAGCAAATTCAAATTTTACAAGTTTCATGCCATTTTGCACTTCTGTCTTCCAGAACCAGATGGCTTTAATAGCAAAGCAACAGATTTATTTCGTAAATGTAAGGTCAAGCTTATAATTACATTCCTGGAAGCAGATTGGAGAACATATATACACATATAGAAATGTAATATTAATTTAAATTTAACAGGATTTTTTTTTCTAGCTAATATGGTACTTTTCACCTAAACTTTCTTCAGTGTCATAACTTCATGCTGCAGAATCCTGTACTGAATTTTAATAAAGTAGATGTTTTAGAAAAATATCTGGTCCTGATCCATAGGCTTCCCACAACAAAGCTGAGAAAAATCAATAATACATAGTAAAATCACAATATAAAAAAGATGTTTACATTCAAATGCTGTTTGAATGCTTTTCACTTTACTGGTGAAGAATTTTTTCCTAATATCCAATCTAAACCTCCCCTGATGCAACTTGAGGCTGTTTCCTCTTGTCCTGTCACTTGTTACTTGGAAGAAGAGACCAATACCTACCTCCCTACAATCTCATTTCAAGTAGTTGCAGAGAGCAATAAGGTCTCCCCTCAGCCTCCTCTTCTCCAGACTAAACAATCCCGGTTCCCTCAGATGCTTCTCACAAGACTTTTGCTCTAGACCCTTCACCAGCTTTGTTGCTCTTCTTTGGACATGCTCCAGCACCTCAACATCTTTCCAGTAATGAGTGGTCCATAACTGAACACAGTATTCAAGGTGCAACCTCACTAGTGCTGAGTAAAAAGGGACAATCACTTCCCTACTCCTGCTGACCACGCTATTTCTGATACAAGTCAGGATGCTGTTGGCCTTCTTGGCCACCTAGGCACACTGCTGGCTCCTGTTCAGCTGGCTGTTGACCAATAATCCCAGATCCTTTTCCACTGGGCAGCTTTCCAATCACTCTTCCCCAAGCCTATAGCATTGCATGGGGTTGTTGTGACCCAAGTGCAAGACCCAGCACTTAGCCTTGTCGAACCTCATACAATTGGCCTCAGCCCATTGATTGAGCCTGTCTGGGAGATACATTAGTCTCTGTAGAGCCTTCCTACCTTCAAGCACATCAACCCTCCCACTCATCTTGGTCTTGTCTGCAAACTTACTGAGGATCTACTTGATCCCCTTGTCCACATTATTGATAAAGATACTAAAGAAAACTGGCCCCAGTACTGAACCCTGGGGAACGGCACTTGTGACCAGTTGGCAGCTGGATTTAACTGGGTTTTTTTACCCAGCAAAGATTACATCTATTCAAGCCATGAGCAGCCACTTTCTCCAGGAGAATGCTGTGGGAAATGCTGTCACAGCCTTTACTAAAGTCTAGGTAGCCAACACCCACATCTTTTCCATCATCCACTAAGCAGGTCACCTTGTCATAGAAGGAGATCAGGTTATGCAAGCAGGACTCACCTTTCATAAACCTATGCTGACTGGGCCTGATCACCTGGATACCCTGTACATGCTTCATGATGGCACTTAGGTTAATTTGCTTCATAACAATCCCCAGCACCAAGGTTAGACTGACAGGCTTGTAGGCAGAAGGATCCTCCATCTGACCCTTTTTGTAGATGAGCATCACATTTGCTAACCTTCAGGTCAAAGTCTGCCTTCTGGAAGTCCAAGGTAGCAGTTTGCTGACCCCCTTCCTTACTTCTTCAAAAACTGGAGATACAGATAATAATTTTCAAATCTAATTGATTAAAGTCTGTTGATCTTCTGAAGAAATTTTACAGTATTTACTTTAGTAAAGCCTTTGACACCATTTTCTACAACATTCTCCTGGAGAAATTGGCTGCTCATGGCGGCAAGTTCAGAGAGTACTTTTATGCTCCTAACTGCCTCATTACTTCAAAATAAATTCAGCTTAATACTTTAATGAATAACCAGAAACTGAAATATAATTCTTCTTGTACACCTCAGTGTCCATCTTTTCATATAAAGATCCTGCTGTCAGGATTTGCCTTCTTATTTGACTTTTACACAACCAAGTGCACCATCAGTGCTCAGCAGCCCAGATGGAACAGCAGGAGGCATTGTGTAAAATGTCTCACAGCAGATTACATTATTCTCTACATGGAGAACTGAGCAATCTGTCATGCTCCTTTAAGGTTTTTACTTAGCAGCTCTTTTGGCTACTGCTTAACAGTGGCAGAAATCTCATTCTGCCTATTCTTTGGACAGAGGTTGCCAGCTGGGAGCATATTTACAGCAACAGAGGGGAAATGATTTTAGGGAGTCCTTTTGAACATTTTCAGAAACAGACTCCCTCTTTATTACTTCCTTTCTTAACTGTGTTTAGGGATCTGCCTACAAATACATTATTCATAAAATGGTTTATATGTATGTGTTAAATCAAATGAAAGTCTTCCCAGGAGAAGAAAGTGTCCTAATAATGTACAGTTATTATAGGAAAGGACACTATTAAGGAAAACTTACTATATCTACATCTTTTTAACATCAGTCTGAGTAGCTCAATACAAACTAGAAGGTTGAGAAAAGTCAGGAGAAAAAATAGATGGCTTTGGAATTCTAGTAATTTTGTTGGCTGACTGTCTTTGCTACTCACCTTTATGGAAGCTCCAGGTTTTCTCTCTTTTGCAACTGCAATCAGAAAGGTATACTTATTAACAATTTTTCAGATGCCAAATGTATTATTGGCGTTTATTGCTATATGTGTAATGGAAGAATACTAATTCACCTAAAATATGTTGTTTATAATTTGCAGAAAGAATTGACAGCTCTCTCTTTCGTTTATCAGGGCAGATTTGTTGAGTAACCTCAAATGAAACACACACACTACTTACATGTAATAAAACTACTATTTAAAATAAACCAATAAATTGTATTTTGTGAGATTAGGAAGAGGGTTGCTGTTGACAACACTTTAACAAGAAAGATCTTTGGACTATTGAAATCAATGGGATTCAGTCAGTAATTTTTGGATCCAGCCCTGACTTGATACCTCACAATGTAACTAACAGTCCACAGTTTGTTTTGCAACTGATAGAATGATTTAGGGAGTGTATATAGTTTATTCAGAAATTTTCTGCATATATATATTTGAGTTGTCAATGTTATCCTGATCAAATGTTTTGAAAATACTAAATATGTTAAGCTGAACAGACTTTAATCAAACAGATTTGAAAAATAGCAGACCTTCTTGGTATGATTTTTTTTAGTTGGATGATTTCTTATGATTTTAATGAAAAAATGTTAGAAGAACTACTATGGAATGAAAGTAATGTTATTTTTAAAATATGCCAAAATATATTTTCAGATAATTACATTTGGACTAGAAAAAAAAAATTGTGAATGAGAAATACAATAACCCATGTAATGCAAGACAAAATACAGTCCTTTCAAGCCCAGGTTTGAGCCTCTGTACTTTAGGAAGCAGCAAAGACCATCAGGACAAGAGGTAAATAAGCATTTTTAGATATTAAGTTCTTCTGTAGGCATCTTTTATAACTACAGATACATTAGAAAACAAAGAGTCATCATCTCCAATTGAAGACACATAGAAGTTATCCTCCAGCTTGCTACCCATGTGTGTCACAGTGGTACTCTCTATTAAAAACATATTAACATTAATAGTTCCACTCTATGGAATGGGAACAAAGATAGAAACATTAAACAAGTAGTTTAAAATCTGAAGGAGTCTGCAGTAGAAAACAAAATTTAATCCAAATTGCCATCATGGAAGGTTAGTACAGTAACTACTGGGAAATCTTTCCTCTCTAGAAACTCTTGCCTTAAAATTTCAGTAACTTACTCTTGCCTGAATGACTACCCATATTTAGTCTTCCAGCTTGTCTTTCCAAGCACAGATTTAGCAAGGAATGAAAGAGAGAAGGAAAAATACGTGGAGAAAGGGCCTTCAGAGCCTCTTTCAGACCGTATGATAGTATATCTGTTGCAGCTCTGTAGCTGCTGCAGTCTGCCTCATCCCCTCAGTGGTGTTGAGGTTGCCTGCACAGCTGTCTTCCAAAATTCCAAGCTTATCACAACTCCTCCTTTAAAGAACTGCAGCTTTTCAGAGTCAAATTTGTCCTTAAAAGTTCTACACTGACTTTACTTTCTTATCTCACAATAGCTGGACCTTTTTTGTGTGCATCCGTGAGTGTGTGTGAACTTTCAAAGAAAAAGCAAAGTACTAAGAGCAAGAACATGGAAAATTAAACTTTTGGTAGCAGCAAAGCAAAAGAAGGAAGTATACTAAATAGGGATAGTTGCCAGAATACATTTGCAATGTTCAGGAAGTAAAACTTGAGTCCTTGTCAATCAGATCATATGCATTATTAAAATAATATCTACCTATTCCTTTCAAGAGATACCTATCAGATACTTAATAGTACACTTTTCACCTGTTGTAAAGCTTAAAGCCCAGTAAAGGAGCTCTCCTGAAGGTCTGCCCTATTTAGTGAAAAACAGATCTGATGCTATACTTGCATGTTTATGTTTTGTTTTCTAATTCTTGGCACTGTGGTCTTCCTTCTGTTGCTTTTGGTAGGAAAGAAACAAATTCTTATTCTTGTTACAAATGCATGGGACTGTATTTCAAAGGACAAACTAACATTAGGGTTTCATGTTATATTAGTAAGGGCAAGGTTAAGTATGTTTAAAGAGATACTGTCTATTAGTCTGAAGTGAATTACCATGGAGATGCTGGATTTCTGCCCAGAGATAAAAAGTAGCTAAGCTACTTTTCACCTACACTGAATAATTATGTATAAGTCCTACTAGTAATCATGTGAGCTTGTTCATTTGGTAAAATTGGGACGTTTCAGACAAATTCTTATTTTTGTAGTAAATAAATAAGTAAATATTTAATCTTGAGTCTACTGGGTGAACACTGACTCTCAGAAGACAGAAAAGCTGTAATCAAACCAGAGTTATGGATTCTGGTCATCATCTGACATGAGTATATTGCACCTAACATAGCATTAGAAGCTTTGGTCATTTGCTTTCAAACAGAAAAAAATGCAGAAAGATCACATAATATTTTCAAAATTATTTAACATTTCTTGAGGAAACCTTTTATGAGTTTTTGAGCACTTATTAGCTCTCTGAAACGTCTGAGGTGTCTAAGGCAATGATCTCCACACCTCAGTTGCATTTCAATTTGTTGGCTTACGATTTAATTTGATGCCTTCTGCTTTTTTTATAATGACAATCAGTGAATGATTTTTGTTCACCTACTCTATGCTAATCCATATTTTACCTTGCATTTGCATTGCCAGTAAAGCTATTGAATTTCCTCCTTGAGGTGATTGTGAAAGGACTGTTGAATTTCAGTGATCAAATAACAAAGTTATCCAGATTGCTTTAAAATTCTAATACAAATAATCTGAAAACCACATTAGGGCTTGATCTAGAATTTTTATCAAACTCAAGCATGCAAGGTAATCTTTGGGATGAGATCCCTGACCTTGTATTCACAACTGCTGTGTAAGGCAGAGATTTATCTATGTACATCTGAGAAAGGACTTCAGAACTTGTTACTTTGAAAGTGTGAATGTTTTGACATTCATAGCTATTCCTTTTGCCAGTAGAGCAAGTAGTTTGGTTGTAAGTTTAGTAGAATACATTCCAGAATTACGACAAAATAGAATGAACATAAGGAAGACAACATTCAGATGCTTCCATGTCTCCACAAGTGCCTAGCATCACCAGAGTAGTTACATTTGTCTTCTTCATTAGTTCCTCACTTTCTTTTTCCCTTGTTCACTTGCACAATATATGGGAGAGGGTTGCTTTTATTCTTGATTTCATAATCATTATAATGAAATAATCATTATAAGTCCCTCACCTCATCAACCAAGAGGTTGTACAAACGGCCTCCAATCTGCTAAGCACAAAATGGATGATCTCAGAATTTTTCTTTATTGAAATGGTATTTTATCATTGTCATATTTTGTTACTAAGTTATCACTTGCTTGTTGCAAATCTTGAGCTGTTCCAAGGTCTGTTGTTCAGGAACAAGTAGTATTTGCTCTGAATTAAAGTAATTCAAGATAGTAGGATCAATAGTTTGGTTAGTGTTAAGCCCCTCTATCTACACTATACATTGTTTCAGCATTATACCTCAGATAAGATTTATCCTGCTCCCATGACCAATGGTTGTCTCCATGCATGCAATTTAAAGCTGTCCAGAGAATTAAACATGTCTAATTTGGGTGGGAGTACATTTGCCCATCTGAAGCAGACATTCTGGTTCAGTTTTCTCTGCAAGGTATCTTGTTTGCACTCTCTGAATCCATTCTGCAAATCAGATCAGTTTGCAGTAAGAAGATTGATTAAGGGATTTCCTTCAAAACAATGCTACTGAACCAAAACATAGATGCAAATACAGTCACCACTGCCAGATCATGCTACAAATAATATACACCATACTGCTATACCAGCATTACCTGGAGAAAGTATTATGCACCTTCAGTGTTAATTATAAAAGTATTAAACTTCTTAACTATAAATTGTGGAACCAGACAGCCATACTTCTGAAACACTATAAGTGTTCAAAATCTTTCAGGAACTCAGACAGATATAGAATTTATTTTATTTAGAAATATTGAAGGAAATTTATATAAACTGGCTTTATTATAGTGTAGTTCTCTCAGTCTACAAAGTTTTTTAATTCCTTCTTTCTACTAAGTCATTTTGCCATTATCATCGCATGGTGAAATTTAATTCTTGAACAGCTGGATAGAAACAGTGTCTCCATGAAAAAAAAAAATCTAGAAAAAACACTAAATCATGAATTAGACAGCATTTTTTATGAATAAGGAACAAAGAAATACTCAGTATTCTACCCACATCATACAACAAACAAACAACATATGTTCACAAGAAAAAAAACGGTGTGAACCATTAGTCACAAAATTGTTCACACATGAGATGTAATAACATTCAAAGCTGAGATGAATTATAAAATAAGCTAATTAGTAACACCACCTACCGTGGTGAAAGAAAGTTCATGAAGGTTCCAGATAAATGGAGAAGCTGAACAAGAGGAAGCCTTACAAAGACTTGAGACAAGACTATGATGTAAAAGCTACACTAAAAAGTGCAATTGCTACCTTTTCTCACTAGAGGGAGGAAAGTCTTAATACTCCTTACTGGAATGCTCTGCAAATGCACTAGCTAGGGAAAAGATTTCAAAATAATGTTTATCCATCCATATTTGGATATGTGTTTTGCCTTGTTTTAAGGACTCCTTATGGATTGACTTATACTCTATACATATGGGAAAAAGGCAAAAACAATTATCTTGTAGTGAAGTTGAGCAAAAACAAATGAGAGCATGTTTAAGTTGAGCACTGAATCACACTATCGTTTTATCAAGAGTAAACAAGATCTTACACAATAGCAGCTTCCTTCCCATTACATACTCCACTTCCTTATGATGTATGTGTACCATAATCCATCAAGTCACTGTATGACTTGCTGAGTGGGGAATGGGAGAACCTGTGATTTTACTTTCTTTAAAAACACTCATTTACAAATGTTGGTAACTAGTGCAGTACAAAAAAAGAAAAGTGTTTCATATGCAGTAAGTCACTCATATTGGAAGTTTCTGCATATTCCCACTAGCATTCTGCTAGGGAGACAGAAAATAAAGGAATCCTTGCAAATAATTAAATATCATTAATTAATTATGAGGTAATGCATGGTAATGCACCTCCAGAGTACAAGTGCATTGCATATCTTCCTGCACTTTTTTTTTTTTAATCTTTATACTTTGTACTCAAGCCTGGATTCTCTTATAATTTTAATTGAATCAGTGAAAGATAATTAAATGCCTTAGAAATTGTGGGCTTACTAATTTCTTTCAAGAAAGAGGCCCAATATTTAGGTGCAGAACAGAGTGGTATTTACTACTACTTATCACCTTTTGCCCCTTCCTGTAAGGAGCCTGTAAGGATGCTACCATGAATTCCCATACTATGCAAGGTATGCTTTTGATCACTCTCTTCAAACACACTGTTCTTACCAAAGATTGTAATTGACCTTCATGTCTAATCTCCAGCAAGTTGGAAGAACAGCACTAATTTACTTTGTCCATAAATTTGTATAATTAATGGTTCTAAAGCTTCATATTCCTAACCTGTGGATTCCTAGAGAGATACAACTAACCTTTCTGTCTGCGTTTTGTATTTTGTAAATAAATTTCACCTTTACAACCTTTCAGGTAGCAAGCTTAATCCATCCAGATGGGAAAAACATTCAATAATACTTCGACCTGAAAAATGTGGAGGGGGAAAAACCTCATGGCACAGAACACAGATATTAAGATTTCTGTTAATAGCTTAGGTATATCAATTAATAAATGTGCAGATTGCACTGAAGTTCATTTCAGAGGAATCCTGACTCAGGGTATTATTCATACCGAGCAGTGGGGTGATAGTGCATGAAAAAGATATGAATTCTGGGTTGCTGTGTGAACTGCTGCAAGATGTTGGTTGATTTAGCAATCTGATAACAGAGGAGTACACAGCAGAAAGCCTGAAACCAAACCATTGTTAAATGTAGTTATAAGGTAAATTACATTTCCTTTTGCTTTACTTTAGAGTGAGCAAACCCGAATGCTTTTTACAATGACTAATACTCTGGATGTAGGGGCTTCTGAAGGTAGAAACACTTCTAACAGGATAGCTTAGTTGAACTGATGCTAGAATGATAAAAACCAAGGTAAGATCAAACAGACAAGGAACTAAAAAGAGTATTTTTTTCCCCCAGTAGTAACAGAAGCATGAATACTATGGCAGCAATGTAAAGAGGAACTTCCAGTCAAGAATTTAAAAAGTGAAAAAAAAAGTAGCTTTTAAAAGGGGGAGAACTCACTTACTGCATCTTCAAATTTAACCATCTATTACAAAATTTTCAAGTTATTTCTTAGTTTTGCATTTTAATATAGATTCTTTTTTTCCTTATGCCTTGAAATATTACAGAATCTTCAATGAGATGATAAATGTATTCCCAAATGACCAGTGATCCAAAACAGAAGGCACTTGGTCAATAAAAAAAAAATGACACCAATGTACTGTCAAAAATCCTTAAAGCTAATTTTTACTTCAGGAATAAATTTATTGGCAATCTCAGACCAAATAGAGACCTTCAAATGAACTTTACACAGATTCCTAAACAGATTATAGCCTCTTTCAATCGTTACAGTGCAAGACTGAAGCTTCATTAGTATCCAGATTAAATTTCAATGTGAAGTCTGAGTCACTTTCTAAACCAGAGTAACTTTCATTGTCAGTCCTTTTTTTAAAAAAAAAATTTGAGTACTTTATAACTTAGTTATCTCTCTCTTGTGGCATCAAGTAGCCTTTCTTTCAATGAGGAAAGTTAGTGTAAAAAAAAAAAAAAAGTCTCCAAATCTCCTTTTTCATGCTTATGTAATTGCAGAGAAAAACCTGAAGTCCAAAAAGGTTCTGCTTTAAAATGTTCTGTTAGGGAAAATGCAGAAAATATTAACATAAATCTTGCATTTGTTAGATGTCCAGTTTTTCCAGTAATACCCAAACATGTACAGAATATCTGCAGTCTTAGAGCCAGATATAAAAAATTTGATCAGATTTCCACAGATATTACTGGCGTCTGTGAGCTTGTGAAAAATGCAGTTGGTACTTTCTGTACCTTTCAGTGTCTAATTACCTTGAAAAACCTGGTCAATTGTTTCCTTGCTATTTTTGATGCAGATACCTTTTCTGTGTTTGTATTAATCCTTCCAATGCTACATGAACAAAAAAGAAAAAAAATATGATTAATGCAGCAGCATTTCTTCCAGTAACTCCTATAAATTTCAAAGCACTGTATGCTTACAGATCTAGCTAATTAGGCACTCAGACACAATACTAAAGCAAATTTCAGTGTGCAAAAAACAAACGTGAACTGAAATATATTTGCCTCTGTTCATCTATTTGACTTGTTTTGCTTTTCCCCTTTTTCTATTCCTTTGACAAGCTGCTTTTTTTCATTTCATTTTTCATGCTTGACTGGAAGTGCCTACTCCACGTTGCTAGCCACATTTTTTTTGTTATTGACAAAACATAAGTTCTTTTTTCTGCCGTGCCTGTTTGGTTGTACCTTAACTTTTAGCAGTCTAGTATCTCTTCAACTAAGCGGCTACGTTAGAACTGTCTCCACCTTCAGAAGCTGCTAAATTCAGAGTATTAGAGTATTTAGTTTTTTCCACTTAATGCTTTTGTAACTTCTATCTACTTTTTATCAGAGACAATATCCTTGCTCAGTAAAAGAACTAAAAAGGTTTATCTGGGTTTCTGAGTGTTCCCAGCCTCCTTCTGTTTAGTGAGTTTTGCACAGGACTTCTTGCATCTTTCTTTTCTTTGTATAACTGTTCTTTCCTTATGTAAAGAAAAATAGGTGAGAGAATTCTTCCTTTTAGAGAATCATTCATGACAACTTCAGAGTTTTCTGATTTAAGATAAGGGAGTCAGCAAGAAAATACCAAGTTTTTATCCATTTACATTTCCTACTATCAACACTGTAGCTCTAATAAGTTAATTTGATACTGCATATACTATTATCACATAAGTAGCTTCTCCTGGACTGCCATACTGTTAGAGAAATCTCCACTGCCTGAAAAGGTCTGGCCCATGACAAGAAGAATCACCACCAACATTCGTAATACAAATATTTCAAAATTATGTGTTCTGAAAATATGCGTGAATGAAGACTCTCTTAAAAATAAATATGTAGTTGAAAATCATGGTGTATACTATCTTTCTTCAAGACAGTTTTATGATCATATTGCACCCACAGTTCAAGATATAGTTTTGGACAACTACATCTAAACGGCAATTAAGAATTGGGTAATTGTATTTGGTTTATCTGGCAAGGATTTTGTAGTGTGAAGAGCCACAGGGGTGGCTTCTGTGACAAGACACCAGGAGCTGCCTCCATGTCAGACAGAGCCAGTTTAACTTGTCTCCAAGACTGCTGGACAAAGTTGAGCCCATCAGCAATGCTGACAGCAGCTCTGTGATAATCAGAAGTATAGAATGATAAAATGGATTGGAACTGAAAGGACCTTGTTCTGGTTTTGTTAGTGAGGGGGGGGCCTAAGGTGGTTGCTTCTGTAGGAAACTGCTAGAAGTCACTCCCCTTTGTTCAGTGGACTCAGCCGGGCCTAGGGCGGACCTGCTGCTGGCCAAGGCCGAGCCAATTGGTAGCAGAATGTCCCGTGATAACGCCTCTGCAATAACGTATTTAAGTAGGGGAAAACAGGAAAAAGAGAAGGAGAAGATGTGAAGCAGCTGAGCGGGGGGCAGAGAGGGGGAGGCGCGAGCCTCATGGGCCTTGCAGGCCTCACCCTCTGGCCTCCCGCCAGGCAGCCGTCTGGGCCCAACTCGGCCCGGCCTGGCTGCAAGAAGTGGAGAGGAGATGAGAAGTGAATAAGATGTAAAAAGGATCCTGAGAGACGTCTGCCAGCCTGTTGTGAGGAACGGCTGCAGACGCCAAGGTCAGTGAAGAAGGAGGGGGAGGAGTAATACGGCTTCTGGCCAAGATTCCTCTGCAACTCGTGGTGAAGACCATGGTGGAGCGGGTTGTCCCCTGCAGCCCATGGAGGTCCACGGAGGGGCAGAGATCCACCTGCAGCCCGTGGAGGACCCCACGCCAGAGCAGGTGGAGGCCTGAAGGAGGCTGTGGCCCGTGGAGGGCCCGCTGGGACAGCTGTTCTAGAGGGACTGCACCCCGTGGAAGAGATGACCCACGCCGGAACAGTTTCACGAAGGACTGTGGCCTGTGGGAGGGACCCCACGCTGGAGCAGAGGAGGAATGCGAGGAGTTCTTCCCCTGACGATGATACAGCGGCGTAAAACAACGTGTGATGAACTGACCGCGACCCCCATTCCCTTTTCCCCCTCCGTGCCGCTCGGGAGGGGAAGGTAGTAGAGATAATGTTAAGCCCGGGAAGAGGGAGGGGTGGGGGGAGGTTATCTTGTTCCCTGTCTCATTCTCCTGCTAATTTTAGAAATAAATGAATAGTTTTCCCCAAGTCGAGTCTGTTTTGCCCGTGACGGTAACTTTAAGGATTTCTCCCTGTCCTTATCTCAAACCTTGAGCCGTTTTTCTTATATCATCTCCCCCTATTCTCTCGGAGGGTGGGGGGAGCGAGAGAGAGACTGCGTAGTCTGGTCCCGATCGGGGCTGAACTACGACAGACCTTTACAGATCAGGAGGTCCAATCCCCTGCCATGATGGGTCGGGACATCTATCGCCAGATCAAGTTGCTCAAAGGCCAATTTGAACTGATCTTAAACACTTCAAGTGACAGGGCAACCTATACCAATATTTCACCGCCCTGATTGTGAAGAATGTCTTCCTTATGTTCAGTCTGAACCTTCTCTTGTTCAGTTTAAAACCATTAGCCCCTTGTTCTGTCACTAAAGACTCTGGTAAAAAGTCTCCCTCCATCTTTCTTATAAGCCCTTTTGCATACTGAAAGGCTGCAATAAGGTCTCCCCAGAGCCTTCTCTTCTCCAGGCTGAACAATTGCAAATCTCTCAGCCTTTTATCAGAGGAAAGGTGCTCCAGCCTTCTAATCATTTTCATGGCCCTCCTCTGGACCAGCTCTAACAAGTCTATGTCTTTCTCATATTAGGGACCACAGAGCTGGACACATTATTCCAGGTGGGGTATCATAAGCACAGAGCAGAGGGGTAGAATCACCTCCCTTGACCTGCTGGCCGCACTTCTTTGGATGCAGCCCAGGATACAATTGGCTTTCTAGGCTGCAAGCACACATTGCTGCCTCATGTCCAATTTCTCATTCACTGGTATCCCCCAGTCTGTCTCTGCAGCGCTGCTCTTCATCCCTTCATCCATTTATCACTCATATTGAAGAAAGGGTAAAAAAATACTACACAGCAGCTGTGATAGAGGAGTGAGAAAATGTGAGAGAAACAGCCCTGCAGACACCAATGTCAGTGAAGGAGCAAGGGGAGGAGGGGCTCCAGGCACCAGAGCAGAGATTTCTCTGCAGCTTGTGGAGAAGACTATGGTGACAGAGGTTGCTGCCTTGCAACCTCTCTTCTGTAGAGAAGCATGCTGGAGCAAATATCCATCCTGCAGCCCATGAATGAGCCCACGATGGAGCAGGCTGCTGCCAGGAACTGCAGCCTATAAAGAGGAGCTCTTGCAGGAGTAGGTTTTCTGGAAAGACCTGAGGCCCATGAGGGACCTGTGCTGGAGCAGTCTGTTCCTGAAGGACTGTACACAGGGAAAGGACTCATGCAGGAGAAATTCCTGAAGAACTGCAGCATGTGGAAAGGACACACATTGGAGAATTTTATAAAGGACTATGACTGGAGTGTTGGGATGGAGGGATACGGGATCTTTAGGAAGAACAGGCAAAGGAGTCAATGAAGGGGTGTCACCCTCTATGTCAGTGACTAGCTGGAGTGCACGGAGCTCTGCCTGGTGATGGATGAAAAGCCAACTGAGAGCTTAGGGGTCAGGATTAAAGGGGGAAAAGCGACAGCAGGGACAGATGACATTACAGTGGAGGTCTTCTACAGGCCACTGGACCAGGAAGACCAAATGCATGTAGCCCTTTATAGACAGAAAGGAGCAGCCTCAAGGTCACAAGCCCTGGAGCTCATAGGGGATTTCACCCCAATATCTGTTGGAAGGATGAGCAGAAAGGCGGTGGAGGCCCCATCCGTGGAAACGTTCAAGGCCAGGCTGGATGAGGCTCTGAGCAACCTGATCTAGTCAGGGATGTCCCTGCTCCTTGCAGGACCTTTGAAGGTCCCTTCCAACCCTAACCATTCTATGATTCTATGATTCTATTCTATGACAGAGCACGGCACAGGCAATCCAGGAGGTTCCTGGAATGTGTGGATGATAACTTCCTTCTCTGAATGACAGAGGAGCCAACAAGGAGAGGTGCTATGCTGGACCTTGTTGTCACCAATAAGGTGGGGAACATGGAGCTCAAAGGCAACCTTGGCTGCAGTGACCTTGAAATGGTGGATTTCAAGATCCTTAGGGCAGCAAGGAGAGTGCATAGCAAGCTCACTGCCTTGGACTTCAGGAGAGCAGACTTTGGCATCTTCAAGGATCTACTTTGCACAGTGTGATAGAATAAAGCCCTGGAGGGAAGAGGGATGCAAGAAAGTTGGTTAATATTCAAGGATCACCTACTCCAAGCAGAGGAGTGATGCATCCCAGGCAAAGAGGAAGTAATGCAAAAACACTAGGAGGGCTGCATGGATGAACAAGGAGCTCCTGGACAAACTCAAACACACACAAAAAAATGCCTACAGAGGGTGGAAGCAAGGATAGGTAGCATGGGAGGAATACAGAGAAATTGTCCAAGTAGCCAGGAATCAGGTTAGGGAAGCTAAAGCTCTGATACAATTAAATCTGGCCAGAGACACCAAAGGTAACAAGAAAATCTTCTATAGGTACATCAGGGAAAAGAAGAAGACTAGGCAAAATGTGGACCCTCTCTAGAAGGAAATGGGAGACCTGGTTACCTGGAACATGGAGAAGGCTGAGGTACTCAATGACTTTTTGCCTCATTCTGCACTGCCAAGTGTCCTAGCCACACCACCCAAGTTGCAGAAGGCAAAAGCAGGGACTGAGAGAATAAAGAACTGCCCACTGTAGGCGACAATCAGGTTCAAGACCATCTAAGGAACCTGAAGGTGCACAAGTCCATCGGACCGGAGGAGATACATCTGTGGGTCCTGAGGGAACAGGCAGATGGAGCTGCTAAGCCATTATTCATCATATTTGAGAACTCATGACAGTCCAGTGAGGTTCTCACTGAGTGAAAAGGGGAACCATAACCCCCACTTTTGAAAAGGGAAACAAGGAAGACCCGAGAAACTACAGGCCAGTCAGTCTCACCTCTGTGCCTGGCAAGATCATGGAGCAGATTCTCCTGGAAATCAAGCTAAGGCACATGGAAAAGGAGGTGATTGGTGACAGCCAACATGGCTTCACTAAGGGCAAATTGTGCCTGACAAATTTGGTGGCCCCTTACAGCAGGGTTACAGCAGAGTTACAGCATTGGTAGATAAGGGAATAGCAACTTACACCACATACCTTGATTTGTGCAAAGTATTTGACACTGTCCCATACGGCATCCTTGTCTCTAAACCGAAGAGTCATGGATTTGACGGATGGACCACTCGGTGCACAAGGAATTCGCTGGATGGTCACATTCAAGGAGTTGTGGTCAACAGCTCAATGTCCAAGTGGAAAGCGGTGACAAGTGGCTTTCCTCAGGGGTCTGTATTGGGACCAGCCCTGTTTAACATCTTTGTTGGTGACATGTTGGAATTGAATGCACCCTCAGCAAGTTTGTCAATGACCCTAAGTTGTGTGGTGCAGCTGACAGACTGGAGGGAAGGGATACCATCCAGAGGGACCTTGGCAGGCTAGAGAGGTGAGCCTGTACAACCCTCATGAAGTTCAACCAGGCCAAGTGCAAGGTCCTGCACATAGGTTGGGGCAATCCCTGGTATGAATACAGACTAGAGGATGAAGGGATTGAGAGCAGCCCTGCTGAGAAGGATTTGGGAGTACCAGCAGATTAAAACCTGGACATGAGCCAATGATGTGTGTTAGCAGCGCAGAAAGCCAGCCACATCTTGGGCTACATTGAGAAAAGCATGGCCAGCAAGTCGAGGGAGGTGATTCTCCCCCTCTACTCTGCTCTCACGAGACCTCACCTGGAGTACTGCTCCCTCAACTCTGAGGCCCTCAGTACAGGAAAAACTTGGATGTGCTGGAGTGGGTCCAGAGCAGGGCCATAAAAATGATTAGAGGGCTGGAACACCCCTCATATGAACAAAGGCTGAAAGCCTTGCGGTTGTTTAGCCTGGAGAAGAGGAGCAGCCTTTCAGTACTTAAACAGAGCTTGAAAGAAAGATAGGGAGAAACTTTTTAGCAATTTTGTTGCAGTAGGACAAGGGATAATGTTTTTAAACTAAAAGAGGGTAGATTCAGACTACATATAAGGAAGAAATTTTTTACAGTGGGTGTGATAGAACATTGGAAGAGGTTGCCTAGAGAGGTGGTAGATGCCCCATCCCTGGAAACATTCAAGGTCAGATTGGACCAAGCTCTGAGCAACCTGATCTGGTTGGAGATGTCCCTGCTCCTTGCAGGGAGCTTGGACTACCTGACCTTTAAAGGTTGCTTCCAATCCAAACTATTCTATGATTCTATGACTGTATTCCATGGGAGGACCCTACACTGGAGCAGGGGAACAGCGTGAGCAGGAAGGAGCTGCAGAGGTGAAGACTAATCCTTATATCTCATCTCTCCTGTGCTGCTCAGTGGGGAGGAGGTAAAAGATTCAGGAGTGAAGCAGAGCCTGGGAAGAAAAGGATGGGTGAGGGAAGGTGGATTTACTTTTGCTTTTATTTCTCACTGTCATACTCTGTTATTAAGTGGCAATAAATTAATTTTATTCCCAAGTTGAGTCTGTTTTGCCCATGACATTAATTGGTGAGTGATCTGCCTGTCCTTATCTTGTCTCACTAGCTTTTTCATCATATTTTCTTCCCCTGTGCTTCTGAGGAGAGGGATAGAGCAGCTTGGTGGTCACCTAGCAGACAGACAGGGTCCATCCATCACAGCCATCCACACCCTATTTACAAAGTTATTTGAATTAGCAAAGTTAATTAGAACCTGATATGGAACCATATGGAAAAACCTTTACACTTTCTTCTCTTTAAAAACTCTCCTTTCCCCTTGGATTTTAGAGGAAATTCAGGGTCTTTTTTTTTTTTTTTCACTGAATAGCTAAAAAATTTGCATTATTTATCTTGATGTTTTTGATAATTAAAATTCTGAACACCTATTTGTTCTTTTTATTTCCAACTTACACATTACCTAAATTGGTTTAAAGTGTGTTAACTCTCAAATATCCTCACATACAGTTCTGTCACTTAAATAAATAAAAATGTGACACCTATAATTTCTGAAATGCAATTTGTGATTAGATTTAAAATTTTAAAAAGTAAATTAGGTTGAGATACAGGTGATTCTTAAAGTACATGTAAATATTTTCATTTGATTATAAAAAGTAATTATGTTGACAAGCAATACATTTGAAAGTGAAAGTGGGGTTATGAAAAATTAATGTAATCATTGAACTGCTTGATAGCTCTTGAAATGTGATAATAAAAAAAATCAAGGAGATGTCACTTTGCAGAGTAGAAAAAGCAAGGTTTGGATAAAAGTAAATATTCTAAGAAAATAAAAAAATGGTATAGAAAAGAAAATGCTGTCATACTCAAACATAGGCTTTAGACATTCGTTTCTGACAGACATATCACATAAAACTCCAACGCTTCTGTGCCTGGAATATTTTACCAAAATAAGACTGCTGCAAGACGATTAACTGGAAATATCCATTGGCTTAAAAGGGAACTGTAATGCTTCCTAAAGACATGTTCTGTTGTGAACCTGGGCTTTCCTAAGTGATCTAGTCGAACAAACTCTTCACTCATTCCTAAAAGTCATGTTTCCAGAGCTTAGTTTCAAAAAATTTTTGGAACCTCAGACTAGACCCAATAATGGAGCATCATGGCCATGAAAAACGTAACCCTATGATACGTCCATGTGAAAAAAAAAAAAAAAATAATAGCTATTTAGGCCCAATAGAAGAATATCAGCATTAGAACTGGGTGTTCAGATTATCTATAGAATGTAACAGAAGACTTAAACATCTCCAAATGTTACTAGAAAAAGTATGGTGATGCACTACAAGAAGTGTGTCTCTGCACTTAGCCAACAGGAAGTGCTGAGCACACGGGTTTAACGATAACATTGCCTTACACTGAGATTAAATATGTGGCTCAATGCTCAGGTACGTGTATTCTTCTACCTCTGGTTTTTGGCACTCAAAAGAATTTGGATATAATGCAAATACTTTGTCCAAAAATGTAATTCAAAAAACCACTGCTCAGGTATTGCTTAAGTTTGAAAAAAAGGCCTCCCTGATGTCTGCAACAACGTATTTCTGCATGCCCAATATTGACTAACCGCCTGAAAGCCTAACTCTTGCTTATGGTCTGTCGATATCCACAAGGAAGAGTTTAGAAAGGCTCAGCCCATGGTGGCAGGATTACTCCCTACAGTAATGCACTTCCTGTTCAAAGGGTGCTTTCTTTTATCTGTCTCATCCCTCAAAGCTGATGATATTCTCACACACCACAGTCATTCAGAAAGTAGAAGATCTGTGCTTTTCCCGGGCTATAAAGCCATATCTCACACATACCAGGAGAATATGTAAGCAGAGAAAGGACTGAAGTATATTCTTCCTGTTCAAACAGACATACTAGATGGAGAGGTCAGTGGGAGGAGGAAAAGAGAAAAAAAGATCTAGTAGCTAGGCAGTTAGGGCAATTGTATTCAGCTGTCTGCACTCACGATTGAGTAGTTTTAATCCAATTATTTAGATTAAAGCATATAAACAGTGAGAGTGAAAGGGCTGAAATACAATGCTTGTGTGTCTAGGCAAACCCTGAGTGCTAAACAAGAATTACCCTGTTCATGTTTTAGACACCTTCTGAAGCAGTTGCTTTTCAGCAGTTTGCCTTACAAAGCAAAACTAGAAAGGGTACATCTGCATGGCTATATTTAGAAAAGCAACCTGGAGTTTTGATTAAGAACTAGCTCTTCAATTCTGAAGCCTAGGATAATCGTATGGTTTCTGCTTAATATTGAGCACCCCAGACCACAGAAAAAGAGCACCATGTTTGCTTACAGCCAACCATGCCAGCACTGAGGAAAGCCAGGAGAGCAGGCGAGCAGTCCAGGGGCTAGGGCCAGTCTGCAAACTGTCTTCCCTGCCCCCCTGGATATGCTGATTGATTGAGGCTGAGAAACACAGGGGAAATGGAAGGTAAAGGAGAAGCTACAAAATCTATGCTGTTTTTCGTAGGTCTCAGTGTATCAACGGTAGTGCAGTACAAGCAATATGAGATGGTCTGACTAGATTGACTAGAGACAGTCAGTGACTGATCATATTGCATCTTACACACACAAAAATATGTAATGTTACCTCTAGCTGAACTACACTGATCAGCATTTTATTACTGAGTCCTTTTTTGGCTGAACAATTGCAAAATGACAATATGTGCACATTCTAGGGGACTGAGAGCAAAAAGCATGTGTGGATACTTGGTCCGTAAAAAAAAAATAAAGAAGAAACAAAGGGCAGAGTGGAGCTTGTTAGACGTGGATGACAGAGAGAAGTAACTCTAAATCATTTGAAGAAAATGGAATCAGATTATAGATATAGAAAGAGCAAACTTTGATCTTTCAAAGGCTAAATGACAAAGATACTATAGTTCAGTCCATTCAGTCAAATAATGACAAATCTTTAGAAAGAGGACTGTAGCAAAAACATATGTAATTCAGGATAAAAAACAGAGAATAAATAAATGCTATGTTAGTTATGAATGTTAGAGAATAGTAATACTAAGAATACTAACACCACTTCCTTATCCTGACCAGGACAGGGTAAGGACAGTGATTTTAATGCTATTAAGAAGACTTTATTTACTCCATTTTAGTGTGACCGAATATTGGTTATGACTTTGATATTTCAGGAAAATTTTATAGTTAGTACAAATGGATGAGGTCAGGGGGGAAAAAAGTAAAATAAAAATATTCATTTAAATAATTCAAATAAAATATAGGAAATAAAAACTACTTTTAAAAATACGTAGATATAAATCAGTGTCTGATACATAACACAAAGGATGCAGTAGCCATCAGGACAATTAAAGACATATTATTAAGCCAGTTCAACAACAGCAACAGAATTATATGAACTTATATTCTTGTCACTTGCTAATATATGGACTTACAAATTACAAATTCCATATTCTGCTAGAAGACACAGGAATACTACTTTCTTACTACTTAATCTTCATTTCTGCTGCTTGTTTTTCAAAGTCAGGCTAACTTTTTTTTGCTATTTTTGTTGCATTTTTAGTGAAAATGAAATTAACGAAAAATATGTAGGATTAAAAATACAGTGTTGAAATACTATATCAAATGTATAATCAGCTGAGACCTGGAGCAGACAAAATTAAACTCATTCTTGGATATCATAATACTTCCATATTTTCATATTTCTCCTTTTATGTGAGGTCATTGAATGTCTTCTATGCTACCTACTTGGTATCTTACGCTACATTTGGGGTCCTTGCAAAATCAGATTTTTAATTAAGCTGTAGCTGTGATAGCCCTATCATAAATTCATTAGCATGTGAATAATAATATTTAGCAGTTTTCCTTCCTAAGAGTTCAAAACACTTAGTTAAGAGGGTAATCATCACTAGTATTATTTTAGATGTGGGTTAAATACAGCATAAAATGTTGAAGTGACACGTTGAATGTCAGAGTCATCAGTAGGGCTGTAGATAAAATCTGGGTATACTAAGCCTCAATTAAACCTTAAATACTGGTTCAGATTCCCTCCCAGGGCACACTATACCATTTATTATAGGGTTGCATTCTTTTTAGAAGTTTGCATTTGAAAATAGAAGTGACTTATCATTGGACTAATTAGAGAGGAATCTAATAGCTGAATATAACTACTCTGTTCCAATGGAAGAAGTGATGCTGACTGAAATGCAAAAGCTAAACACAGATACACCTCTGTATTGATGGTTGCTGATTTCTTTTCTCCTTTATATGTTGCATATAAAGTAATGATATAGGAAAATATATCCATACAATTGAATGGAAGTTGGATTGTACATAAGGAAAATTATTCCTTGTACCTAAGGAATCTAAATTTTATTTCCAGCTCTGCACAAATGTCCTGTGTGATTTAGTGGTCCTGTAAGTAAAAATTTCTTAATGTCTCTGAGACAGAAATAGAATTGCTAAAAATGTTTTGGATCAATGATTTAAATGCTCTATGATATTTTTATCAAAAGCAGTACTTGTTTCACTTAAACAGAAATGTTGCAACAATGCTTACTATCTACCTACACATTTTTTGCATTATATAGAGATCTTGCACCTGCCCTTCATTGTTTTGGTGTAGTTAATACAAATAGACACTATTAATATAGTTCTGTCAAGCATTATTAGGAATTTTTTTTATTATGTGATTAACAAGCTTCAAACTGTACATGTACATTAGAATTTGTAGTAGATTTTTGTGATAACGAGTGTTGCCGATGTACCATGAATATTTGAATATCATTAATGCAAAGATAGCAAAAGTCTCAGTCTTTTTTATCAACTGTAATTTAATCACTTGTCTATGTTATACAATTATGAATTTTTATTCATGTTAGGAAAAAAAAAAAGGGAAATCTTTCTTTCTAATGCAAACAATCATGACCCTAATTATTAACCTATGCATACAAGACTGTATTTCTTGTCTCACAAATAAAGATCAGAGGCATAATTCATAACCCTACCAAATTTAACATGATACCAAAAGTTACCTCACAGAAAAATAAAAACAAAAAAAAAGAGATTGAACAAGGAAGAACAATACAATCATGTAGAATTGCAGGATTGAAGAAAAATAATTCAGAAAGATAAAACATCATCTCATTAGGCAGTCTCTGATCCCTGAAGATTTGTAAGGCATTTTCTCTGTCAAAAGGTTATCTGAAAATTTTTCACTACATAGCTCCTTTCCCTACAGCAAATCGAACATTGGTATAATTTGCTACACCAGTTCTTAATTCTAAATGTAAAACCAACAAAGTTTTATTATTTCTTTGCCAAGTGAGTGTATGTACTAATGACTATATTAATTCAGGGGTTTTTTTTTCCAAGATATTTTTTTAGGATAAAATTAACTTCTAAGAGGCTTCTGAACGCAAGAAAGGAAAGACTTAGAAATATGTCTTTGAAGGAGTATGATATATTCAATGATAAATATAGTTAAAAACCAGCTTAGTTTAGCAAACTCTGCCCTTAAATATTTACCAGTGTTGAGGATGCTGAATAAACAAGTGGATTCAATGTTGAAATTTTACAGCTCTAGGCTATATTTCAGCAAGCCTGCTAATTAGCTTAGAACTAATTAGAACTAATAAAAAGCAACCCTCCAAACACTTTGTGGTTTATTTCATTTTTATAGGGAAGGTTAGAAGTTTAGAGTAACCATTTGTTCTCAGGCCTAAAGAATAAGCCAAATATTCAAGGTTACTGCAGCTTTTTAAAGGGATATACCTCACTGGTGAGAAGCGTGCTTCTCTCTCTTTTTAGCAAACCTAGCACATATTGTATTAAAATGTTCAAAAGATTACTAGTCCTTACTTTGCTGACCTATTATTGTAAAAAACTTCTAGGAAAAACTCAATTCCGATCATTTATGTGCACACAGTCAATACAACAATAAACAATAAAAGATTTTATAGGTGACTAAATCTTATGCCTAAAATTAATACAAAAACTGATAGGCAGTTTTTACCCAAATACATAAAGAAGGCAAGCAAACAAACTGCAAATATATTTTATATCTTTACATTTACGGAGACTATTGAAAGCACTAGTGAAATTCAATCTATGTTAAGAGATGAAGGGGAGAGGACTAGCTCCTTATTAGATAATTTTGTATCTTGTAAATTGTAAGGTAGACTTTGTTTTAATTAGTGAAATGAAGTATTGCTATCATAAAGTTTCTTCATAATTTTTACAGTACCCTGAAAGGTGATAACTAGAAATATAGATTCTACATGATTATACTGCATTTTGTATATTACCTGTGTGAACAGGCAGCTTCAAGACTCAAAAGCTCTGTTGCATTTCAACTGAAGGCTTTGGCATATAAATGTAAATCTTCTAAATACTAGTACTGGATGCTTTGTTAGGCAACAAATATTGCTGTACACAATGCGTCTTAAAGAGAAACACAGTCCATAACTCTAATAGGATAATACAAATCAGAGACCTTCAGGTTTCCTTCCACTGGCCTCTAGCCATCTAGGAGACGCTCTAAGGGAGCTGATGAATGTGAAGATATGGTTTTTAGGCAAGGAATAAAAGTCAGCACCTGTCTGACAGCCAAACATATCCTTCAGAGACAGAAAAAATTTTTTTTTGTGCAAATTTTTTTTTCTCTATCTTTTAAAGCACTTTTCATCACTTTGAAAAGAGACTTTAGAAGGGGTAAATAAGTAATGCTGGGACTCACTGGTCCTTTTTCCTTGGTTCAATTCTTTTGGCCTAACTTCAGTTTGAATAAATATTTTTCATACATCTACTAAACCTTTCCAAAAAGCCTTAAGAGGATATTCATTCACAGAAAAGTACAGTACATAATTCCATGCAATTGTCCCCCAAACCTTTCTGTGGGAAGCTCTAACCTTTCCCTATCCTATATGTTTTTCACATGCCCAGAATGTTGTTTTTTTTTTTTTTCAGTGTTAATTTTCCCTATCAGCAGCTCTGCATTCTCCTTATGAGATCACAGAAGTTTTTACCCTCATGTCATAGTTTAGCCCTGCTCAGGACCAAGGTGCAAAGTTTCTCATTCACTTCCCCCACCCTCTGAAGGAATGGGGGACAGAAAATATAATAAAAGGCTCTTGTAACGTTTACTTAGTTTAAAAAATATTTTTTCAACATAGTTTTTGTTTGGCATTATTATTTAAAGAGCATTTTAAAGTAAATGTAATAGAGTTAATTATGAGAAACCAAGGCATAGATTAAAGCCACTTTTAAAAAAGAACAAGATACAGACTGGAATTATGGATTTTTTTACCATATGCATTGTGATAAATTTTGCTTTTAAAACCTTACACACTAAAAACATTTTGCTAGAAAGGCTTAAGTTGCTTTCTTTGTGATTTAGAACATGTACCTCAGATAGGACATGAACTTAATTGCTCATATTATAATAGAATGAATCATTGTCTATGTTAATGACATGGAAGAGTTCTTTTGTTATGTAACATATAGATCTATGTGCTTAAATGTAATGAAATTTTCCAGCAACACTCTTTTTTAACTATGAAGTGAAACTTGACAGCATTAATGTATCTAAGAACAGAATTCTTGGATATATAGCAATCATCCAGTACCTAAAGGGGGCTTATAAGACAGATGGGGAGAAACTCTGTAGCAGGGCTTATTGTGATAGGACAAGGGGTAATGGTTTTAAAATAGAGGGAGGTAGATTCAGACTGGACAAAAGGAAAAGATTTTTTTACAATGAGGGTGCTGAAACACTGGAACAGGTTGCTCAGAGAGGTGATGGATGCCCCATCCCTGGAAACATTCAAGGCCAGGTTGGATGGGCCTCTGTGCACTCTGATCTAGTGGGGGATGTCCCTGCTCCTTACAGGGGAGTTAGACTTAGATGGGCTTTAAAGGTCCCTTCCAACCCTAACCATTCTATGATTCTATGATATGTTATTCTGATACTCTGAACTTGCCTGTAAGTACATCATATATTATAAAATCTGTGACTGATGTAACGTATGTCTTCAAATTAAAAACTTTTACTCAGCATAGCCAATAAAACAGATTATGTCTGCCAATTTCTCCATTAAAACCTTGCTGATAGGTTTTACTTAAATTAGATCAAACTTGAAATTTTCTATAACGATTCCAAAAGCGTGGCTATGCATAGAAATAGAAATGATTAATTAAAGATGACTTTAAACTGACAACATAGTTGAGTTGTAAAGATCACTGTAATATTCCACCAATTCAGTAGTCTTTTTGAATCTTCAAACCTCCATTTCCAAATTAGTTTCAAAGTTTGCTACAGTCCTGATCACAATTCTAAGTGGTGCTGCTTCCAGAGAACCCGGAAACTTAAACTCATTACTTAGCATTTTAAAAGTTTTAACCTAAGCATACGGGAACAGACACTGTGTTCCTTTTTTTTATGTCCTATCATGTCTTTAAGAAACCATAGTTATGAAGATACATAAGATGGCTTTCATTTTCCGAGTCATTAAGCCTACCAGGGGCCACCAGGCAAAACTTTTTATGGTTTCCTTTATTTCTGCATATATATATGAATTTACCTGATTTTGGGAGAGAGAAGGAATTATAGCAGGAGTGTTACATTTTGTCTATAAAAAAGATCCCACTGGAATTGTTAGCAAAAGTCATCTTTATGTCAAGGACATGGCATTTTAAGAACAGCTTTTTGTTCTGAAGCTCAAGAAAGTTCAGATTAACTTGATATTAAAAACTAATCATCACTTCAAAATTGAATTGATAGTACTGAAATGAAAGGTCTATTCCCTTCACACTCTCCTTTAATCGGAAGTATTCCCTAGAATTTTGAAGATCATGACACTTGCCACTTTTAGCAGCATGACTAATGTGAATTACTTGAAATATAAATGCAAACTGACCTGTTCAACAGATCAGGAAAGCTTGTAATTTATAGCTAAACTGACAGGCTAGAGAACATTTAACAACATTACAGGGATTGGTGGATCAAATTAACAATGGATTAAAATACAGAGATTTTCACTTTTGAAAATTACTAGGAAATTGTATTATATGGTCATGCAATATTTGACTAAATCAGTTAGAGAACATTTTAATAGAAGCAAGTTTGAAAAAGAGTGTGTTTTCCTGGAGAGGGGGGAAAAATTCCATTTTATAAAAGTTTTTAAAATGTAGCCTAGAAAACTTGCCTAAAAGTAAGGGTCTGCAGGCATAATCGTTTTAACCGAGTCGATTTAGCATCAGTGCAGTTATAACCCAGATTTTGAGAAAGAAATTTGCTAGGAAACCAATCATCCGAGATTACCAGGCAAGTAAAAGTATTTTTCAATATGCTCTTATGGCTTAAATCAAGATAAAAATCTTTACAAAATGAAAATGTGGGTAAGAAAAGAGATGAAGTCAAGTATCTGAATCATTTATTTCGTTTGGAAAAACTATAACATACCTTCAAAATAAGTAAAGGAGAAAAAGAAATAGTACATCCTACATCCCAAACCACAGAAATATAAAGCAGATTAAATCTCATCTGAAAACAGAAATTTGGCTGAGAATCTATGTAAAACTATCTTACAACTATTAATACTGTAAAATTATAATAACTTCTAAATGATTAAGGCATGAATGCAAGATTGTACACAGCTAGAAGCTATAATAAGCAAGATTAATTTATAACCTAAAAAATAAGAGAGGATGTTACAAGCATGTGACAATCATTTTAACACATATATTTGAAAAATAGCTAAATGCCAGAGTTTGTACCTTCTTTATTTCTGAATGAGTGAAGGTTTAGCCCACTAGTCAGTTGTGTAGCATGAACTGCTACCATGGACTAAATACCTAGAATGAAGACCAGAGATACTTTATCCTTAGAGGAGTAATATTGACAGCATAACACAGAAAAATACTACTATTGTCCACAATTTAACATTGACAAGTATAGTACACTTTTTAATGCTTTACAACCAATAGAGTATCATCTTGTTTTAAATTTACAGTACACTGCATTGGCAAGATATTTTTGCTAGTATTCAGACTATAGTTTCTCTTAACATACTTCTTACATATGGGTTTCTTTCTGTTCTTCTGTTTGATTTTTTAAATCTTTTTTTTCCTATATTTAAGCTGATTACTAGCTTAAGAAGATATAAAAGAACAAAAAAAATAGATTTGATATATTGAAAATAGTGAAACCCTCAGGAATTTGTAGCAAAGTTATTCACAATTATTCTGAAAGTATCTCCCCAACAAAAAAAAAAAGTAAGAAATAAAGGTATTAACAGTTATGGAAGGAAAGTTATGAAGGAAATCAAAATACTGAAGATATATAAAATCTATAAAATTATTTTTTTTTGGATCACAGTAATTAAAGAAACTTGCATAAAAATTTATTTTTACCTAAGGACAAGAAGTCTATAAAACCATGAGAAAAGTTATTTACATTTTACAAAAAGTTAATATCTCTTCTAAATGGCAGAAGGGTGAATTGTGGAATACACCAAATGCCAAAACTAAATAAAGCTATCAACCAAATTTAAAAAGATTACAGAGGATGGGTTTCTGAGTACCTTAAGAAGATCCTCAGCTCCTTATTGCACTAAAAAACTTGAAGAAAGACAGCAAATGCCATTTGTTTAAGTTGTTTCCATAAATGTCTGTTGACTGTTGCTGCCTACAGACAACAGAGGCTTCAAGACTAAGATTATCTTTAAACTGTTACGGTAGTTTGATTCTTTAGTACTTATATTATTTAAAATATACTAGCAGATCATGTTTTAATAATTTTACTCTATAAGACAAAGTTAATGGGTTCTGATTAGTTTTACTGGATACCCACTGGGAAATTTGGAATATATTTTTTTCCAGTTTAAGACATATTTATAGAGATAATCAGTAATTTTCAGTAGTTTTACCTGTTGTTTATTTTTTTTAGAAGAATGAACAAATCTTTTTTTCCTAGGTAGATCTACATTGTACCTTTTCATCACTCCATAAGGACTGGAGGAATAGGATTTAACTAACCTTAGGCTTTGCCTCACTTCTTCATTTATGTACCCACTACAATGCAAATTAGCAAAATAAAATGCATTTGTCTTTCAACCTTTACAAGAATTCAGAAAGGCAGGCAAATACAAATTGGAAAATTTATTTTATTATCTAGGGAATTTAAATAATCTTGAACTTCCCATCCAGAAGATCCATCCAAACTTCAGAAGGTATGCATCTTGAAGGAGTTATTTTATGTAATTTCAGTTTACATATTCAAATTTAGCAGTAAAATAATCACCTTTAAGACTTATGCACTGTCAACAAGTAGCAGAGCATACTACTGTGCAGCAAAGTAACTATAACAATTGATTCATTCTGGTCTAGATTTAGCTTAAAAGAACATTTCTGAAAGTGTGATGTGAGAGTTTCAACTTTGTTAGAATTATAAATGTTTCAAATGTTGAAAGATATGTTAGTGTGATCTGTTCATACAAGCATCCTACCACGAGAACTTGAGACTGAGGATGAAAAATAATTAAAGTTGAATGAACTACACCAATAAACATCTGTTTTTAACATTCGCACATCCCACACATAGTCAGCTCAAATGTTTAATTCTTAAAATTGGGAAAGGATATCCTGGATGTCACAGATGAAAGAGTCACACTGAAAGCTGAGTGGCCAGCTTTCTATAGCATTTACATAAATGTGACCTGTTTCATCCTAGTCTATGCAAGTTCTCAGATTAATTTTAAAGAGGTCTGAACACCTTCTCTGGGAGAGCTGGGTGATGTGACTAATATAGGTCATGTGTGTTTCTCTTTCTTTCTTTCTTTCCTCTCCCCAGAGAAGTGTGGCTGTCATGAGACATCTCCCAGTTGAATGAGTTGGGGATTTTTCTGTTGCATTTTAAGCATGCACATTACTATTGTTATGCATTGAATATTATGTAACATTGTACAAATGTGACATACAACAAAACCAAAATGTCAGGTTGGAAAGCCACACATCTTTTCCTAGCCCACTTAATTTGTCAAAGGAAGTACAAGGACCACAGACTGCAGTCTTTCCTTAGTACAAGGACCTCCTGTTAGAAGCCACTAGCTACAGTGATGGTAAATTAACCCATTTTACAACTTTAGCTAGCAGCACAAAATTAAAAATAAAAAAAAATAAATTAAGTGTGATCTTAAAACATGGATCATAGAAGAACATTGATACTATTTTACGCTTTGGTTGAGAAATCCAGAGTTGTTAGTGGGTACTTACAATGATTTTTATATTATCCAGTTGTCTAAGCATAAATTCAGACCTGAACAAATAGCAAATTCATTGCATCAGAACAGTCATACCTGCTCTAAAAGACAGAGACATAGAAAAATAACAATCATAGAATAGAATCACAGAATCTTTAAGGTTGGAACAGACCTCCAAGTCCAACCATCAACGTCCACTAAACCATGTCCTGAAGTGCCACATCTAAACATTTTTTAAATACCTCCAGGTATGGTGACTCCATTACACCCCTGGGCAGCCTGTTCCAATGCTTGACCACTCTTTCAGTAAATAATTTTTCCTAATATGCAATCTAAACCTTCCCTGATGCAACTTAAGGCCATTTCTTCTCATCCTATCACTAGTTACTTAGGAGAAGAGACCAACACCCACCTCACTGCAACCTCCTTTCAGGTAGTTGTAGAGAGCAATAAGGTCTCCGCTCAGCCTCCTGTTCTCCAGACAAAACAATCCCGGTTCCCTCAGCTGCTCCTCATAAGACTTGTTCTCTAGACCCTTCCCCAGCTTTGTTGCCCTTCTCTGGACGTCCTCCAGCAACTCAATGTCCTTCTTGTACTGAGGGGCCCAAAATTGAACACAGTATTCGAGATGTGCCCTCACCAGTGCTGAGTAAAGAGGCATGATCACTTCCCTACTCCTGCTGGCCACACTATTCCTGATACAAACCAGGATGTTGTTGGCCTTCTTGACCACCTGGGCACACTGCTGGCTCATGTTCAGCTGGCTGTCAACCAGCACCCCCAGATCTTTTTCCACCAGTAAGCTTTCCAGCCACTCTTCCCCAAGCCTGTAGTATTGCATGGGGTTGTTGTGACCGAATTGCAGGACTCAGCACTCGGCCTTGTTAAACCTCATACAATTGACCTTGGTCCATCGATCCAGCTTGTTCAGATCCCTCTGTAGAGCCTTCCTACCCTTGAGTAGATCGACACTCCCACCCAATTTGGTGTCATCTGCAAACTTACTAAGGGAGCATTCAATCCCCTCATCCAGATCATTAATAAAGTTATTAAACAAGACTGGCCACAGTACTGGGCCCTGGGCAATGTTGCCTGCGACTGGCCACCAGTTGGATTTAACTCTATTCACCACGACTCTCTGGGCTTGGTCATCCAGCCAGTTTTTTACCCAGTGAAGAGTACACCTGTCCAAGCCATGAGCCGCCAGCTTCTCTAGGAGAATGCTGTAGGAGACAGTGTCAAAGGCTTTATTAAAATCCAGGTAGATAACATCCAAAACCTTTCCCTCATCAATTAGGTGGGTCACCCGGTCATAGAAGGAGATCAAGTTGGTCAAGTAGGACCTGCCTTTCATGAACCCATGCTGGCTAGGCCTGATCCCCTGGCTGTCCTGCATGTGCCTGGTGAGTGCACTCAAGATAAACCACTCCATAATCTTCCCTGGTACAGAGGTCAGGCTGACAGGCCTGTAGTTCCCTGGATCCTCTATCCTTTATTATTAATAAATAAGTAAATAAATAAAGGCAAGGCCAAAAGCCAAACTGCTAAAAATAAACCTGTAGACTGCACAAATATGAACAAGAGATTTGCATTATTCATTGTGAGACAAAATATGGAAAGCATAATGGTACCAAAAGCATTAAATTGATTTTGACACCAGTAAGGTATGTTTCAGGACTAACCAAAATTCAGACAACTAGCAGCAGGATTTAAAACTCCCAGTCAGAGGACATGTTCCATGGCTCTAGGGAGATAAATAGTTGAATCAGGTTATATATTACTACTGATTTACACAGATGGCTGAGACAGAGAGACCAACTACAAAGCTATTAAGTTTGTTCATGGTGGAATAAAGCAATCAGTAAGCTGAACTCTGAAATAAAATGAGTTGCTAATACATAAGAGATGAATCTTTGAAATTTACACTGTACAGTAAGAGTTTATTACTTCATTTTAATAGCCTACTTCTCCCTAAATATTCCAGACAACATGAAACAATGGAAAGATTTAAAAAATCACGCACTGTTTTAAACTAGGTACCCAGCTATAGGGACAGAATGGAGGTCCAGGTAGGTTAAGATAAAAAACAAACAAACAAACAAATAAAAAACAACACCAAAATCACAAAGAAATAAAATTACCCTGCTATATTCACTTTCTGTATTTCTTCTAGCAAGCAAAATTACAAACAATTTCACTACTCCTTTATTTATATCAACTGAAATAGTTCAAGTAGTTAGTTCAATAACAGTTAAATAATTCAATTGCTGAGGCAACAGCTTCGGTGCCAGCAGGATCTGCAGCAGTGCATCCCAGCACAGCACACAGAGGGCTTTCCCAAACTGGGGAAGTTCAGGGGGAGCTGAGAGGTACCAGCAGCTGCCAGGAGCCTGCAGCTAGCAAAAAACCAGCTGACAAGACCTGGTCAGAGCCAGGGGCACCAGTGGTCCAGCCTCCCAGTCCCACATATAAAAGGAAGCCCTTAGGGAGCGCCAGCAAACAGGCATGGTGCAGCAGTTTATGCAGAAGGGTGCCTCCTCTTCACAGGAGGGGCGTTCCACTAGGTGACAAGGAGACCCAAGGCACACACAACCCAGCACATGGGTCACCAGCCAAGGGCACCCGTCCTACCTGACCCTCAAGGCAGAACAGTGAACACTCGCCTGAGGGCAAAAGCTGCAGCTCTGACTGGGAGGCCTGCACCAGCTACCCCAGTAGTGGCTGATGCCTCCATGCAGATGGAGCAGCCAAGAGGAGAGACTGCAGTGTAGTCCTCAGGCTGCAGGAAGTGCCTGGACCTTTATTCTGGGGCAGAGGCAGATGGAAGCCCTGCCTGCAGAAGGTGTGCCCAGGTGGAGGAGATCCTGTGGCAGGTGGCTGAGCTGCAGGAGGCCATGAAGAGATTGCATAGCATCAGGGAGGCTGAGAAGGAGCTGGGTAGTTGATTCCAAGTGCAGTCTGCACTGAAACTACAGCTCCTGGTCAAACAGCCAAAAACTCCCCCACCGACACACACAGAAGGAAGTGGGGACAATGATGTTGAAGAGTGGAAACTTGCAAAGGCAAGGGCCAGCAGGAGGAGGAGACTTAGCTCGAAACCTGAGGTGCCCTTGCAGAACTGCTTTGCTGCTCTGCGGACCTTTCCTGGTTTTATTTAGTGATGGCGGCTATGGTGACAGCTTCTGTAAGAGGGTTATAGAAGTTGTTTCCCTTTTGTCCAGTGGACTTGGCCCGGCCTAGGGCAGACCCACTGCTGTCCAGGACTGAGCCAATTGGTAGCAGAATGTTCCCTGATAAGGCCTCTGCAATAACCTACTTAAGAAGGGGAAAAACATGAAAAAGAAAACAAAGAAGATGTGAAGAAACTGAAGCGGGGGCAGAGAGGAGGAAGCATAAGCCTTGTGGGCCTTGCATCCCTCACCCTCTGGCCTCCTGCTGGGTGGGCATCTGGGCCTGACTTGGCCCAGTCCGGCTGCAAGAAGCGGAGGGGAGATGAGATGTGAAGAGAACCTGAGAGGCCTCTGCCTCCTGACTGAAGAATTTTTTGTGAGAGGAACCGCTGCAGACGCCGTTCTCTTCACATCTTATCTCATTTCATCTCCTGCAGACGCCAAGGTCAATGAAGAAGGAAGAGGAGGAGTAATGCTCCTCCTGGCCAAGATTCCCCTGCAGCCTGTGGTGCAGACCATGGTGAAGCAGGCTGTCCCCCTGCAGCTCATGGAGGTGCAGAGATCCACCTGCAGCCCGTGGAGGACCCCATATCAGGGCAGGCAGATGCCTGAAGAAGGCTGTGGCCCATGGACGGTCCACGTTGGGAGGGCCGTTCCGCAGGGACGGCACCCCCTGGAAAAACTACCCAAGCCAGAGCAGTTCACGCTGGAGCAGGGGAGGATTGTGAGTTCTTCACCTCGAGGAGGAAGGAGCAGAGTAAAGCGACAAGTGCTGCTGAACTGACCATAGCCCCTATTCCCTCTTCCCTCCTGTGCTGCTCAGGGGCATGAAGGAGGTAGAGATAATGTTAAGCTTGGGAAGAGGGAGGGGTGGGGGGAAGTTATCTTGTTCTCTTTCTCATTATCCTACTTCAGTTTTAATAATAAACAAATAGTTTTCCCCAGGATAAGTGTTTTGCCTCCAAAGGTAACTTTAAAAGTCTCTCCCTGTCCTTATCTCAAATCTCGAGCCTTTTTTCTTATATTATCTCTTCCTATTCCCTTGGAGAGTGGGAGGACTGAGAGAGAGACTGAGTAGTCTGGTCCTGAGTGGGGCTAAACTACAACAGGACCAAAGAGGAAAGACTCAGCACACCAGGAGAGTTGCTGGAGTTGAGCAAGGCAGCCCAACCTCCTCATATAATGACTAAGAAAAGGTTACAGGTGATAGTAGTGAGTGGCTGTCTTCTGAGAGGTATGGAGGCACCTATTTGCCAACCCAATGCACTCTCTAGAGAGGTGTGCTGCTTATCAGGGGCTCATATGAGGGATGTCACTAAGGGACTACAAAAGCTCATACAGCCCACTGACTATTATCCACTGTTACGGTTTCACGTGGGCACCAGTGACACAGCCAGTAGCAGCCTGAGGAGTATCAAGGATTAAAAAGTCCTGGGAGCAACGGTTAAGGGGTCTGGAGTACAGGTAGTCTTTTCATCAATCCTCCTGGTCAAAGGGAAGGAACCTGAAAGGGCTGGTCAAATCTGGCAAATCAACAAATGGCTACAGGAATGGTGCCATAGCCAGGGGTTTGGCTACTTAGACAGTGGGAATTGCTTTGAGAAACCTGGTCTACTGGGGGCTGTTGGAGTTCACCTGACAGAGAGAGGGAAGAGCATCTTTGGTCATAGGCTTGCCAAGCTGGTAAAGAGGGCTTTAAACTAACATTACTGGAGAAGGGGAAGAACAATCCATCCCACTACTGTCAGTATGACACCAGTACCACCAACAGGTGCCCAGAACCTGGGGAAGGATCACAGGTAAGTAGGAGAGCACCTAAAGTGCAGCTCAAAGGAATTCCAGCTGCTCCAGCCAGCAAGTCAGCTTCATCAGGGGCCTAGCTTAAGTGCCCCTATGCTAATGCACATAGCATGGGAAACAAAAAGAAGAATTAGAGATCTGTGCACACCTGGAGGGCTACAACCTTGCTGGCATCACATCCAAATGTGGTGTAATAGCTCCTATAGCTGGGGAGTTGGAATGGAGGGAAATAGGCTCTTCAGGAAGGATAGGCAGGGGAGAAGAGGAGGGGGTGTCATGCTCTATGTCAACAACCAGTTTGCACAGAGCTCCCCCTGAGGATGGATGAGGAGTCAACCAAGAGCTTATGCATCAGGCTTAAAAGGAAGGCAGGAACAGGTGACATTACAGTGGGAGTCTGTTACAGGCCACCTGACCAGGACGACCGAGTGGATGAGGCCCTCTGTAGACAGATAGGAGTAGCCTCAAGGTCACAAGCCCTAGTCCTCATGGGAGACTTCAGACACCCTGGTGTCTGTTGGAGGGACAACACAGCAGGGCACAAGCAATCCAGGGGGTTCCTGGAATGTGTGGATGATTCAAACTGGACATAAGGAAAAAAAATTTACAATAAAGGTGGTGAAACAGTGGAGTAGGTTGCCCAGAGAGGCGGTAGATGTCCCTGGCAACATTCAAGGCCAGGTTGGACAGGGCTCTGAGCAACCTGATCTAGTTGGAGATGTCCCTGCTCCTTGCAGGGAATTGGACTAGATGACCTTTACAGGTCTTTTCCAACCCAAACTATTATATGATTCGATAAGATATGTAATTAAGATATGATATCCAGAGCTTTCTCAGAACTGTATTGTTTGGGGTTAGTTTTGTCTCTCAATTCTATAACATAGTCAATGTACTAAAGCAAATTTACTGTATAATGACATTTTCTGGAAGGCATTTAGATATTTTAACAAATGTTAGCACCTTTGATTCATACTCAGGAGCTCAAATAGGTAGAGCAATTTTATGGCACACTTTTGTAACATTTGTAAGTTATTTAACTGCAGGAAAGATGAAAGTGAAAAGTAATTTTACTTTTGACCCATTAAAAAGTCAAAGAAAAATACTTTTCCATCACTAGGAAAAAAAAAGATGTAGGTGAAACTAACACCCAAAACCTTATAGGACTAAAAGCTAACTACAGAGAAAAATTTTGTGCAGTGGTTACATAAACAACTTTAATTCTCATTTTCCTAAATAATGTGATCAATAAAAATAGAAGAACAATAAAAACAATTGCCTCTTGACATGTGAGCTACAAATGAAACCCCTTTCATTTTACCTAAGGAGGAGTCAAATTAATACCTTCAGCTTATCAGAAGTCAAAAGACAGTGGAAAACTACATTTTAATGACTCTTATTGTGAGGAAAATACAGCTCAGTCAGATCATCAAATCTTTAATTGGCAGGAGACGTTAATATTTACTGATACAGAGTCTCAGATACATTGGCAAACTTTGAAACCATGTTCTCTATCTGGCATTTAGACATCATGACACCATGTGAAACCTGAGATAAATTTTATTATGAAGTATCTTGTACCTGTTACCTTATCTTTTTTTTAATACTTAAATAATGAAATTTAAAGCTACAAAAGAAACATATCCAAACACTGAGCCTGGGTACATTGCAGAACTCTCATATCAGCTGTTTATGCACATAGCCTGCAGTGGCTTTGCAAAGAGGAGCAGAGAGGACTGTATTCTTGAGGCCCTTCTGCATTATTTTGATAATCTAGACTATTTGACTTTTTAAAATTATAATAACAATATAGTTCTTAGTTTAATACAGATTATTTTCTTTTGTCCAGAACAAGATTTTTAGTATAATTCAACTATTACCAAAAAAAAAAAAAGCTTGCATAGTCCTATAGCTTTACTTTGATATCGTTCTTTAGATCAAAGTTAATGTCTTAATATCCTACAAAAGATGATGGAAAATAGAATAAAAAAAAAAGAAAAATGTTCCTGTAGTATGTACAAAGTTTAAATTCACTCACAAACTACTAATAAATTAAAAAATCACATAGAAATTAGGTGAGAGAGAACTAATCTTGAGTTTACTTAATTTTGGTTCAGTTTCTCATCAAGACAGCCTAGGAGCTTCTTGGATTGCCTGTATAAAGGTCTTTAATAATCCCCCTCTCAGCTGAGAAAACAGACTGCAGTAGATCCTTACTGAGCATGCCTCAGGTTACTCTTCCCTGTTACCTTGATTAGAGACTCACAACTGGCACATCCCTGGTTATGAGCTCTGTAGTAGCACATGATACAAAGAAGTCACTGAACATAATATCTGTCTGATATTTGCTGCACTTACAAATAAAATCCTGTTTTCAGCTAATTGAATAATTTTACGAGGGAAGAAAGGCTGACACAGCAATATTCATATACAGTAAAAGCATAAAATCCTTAGAAGTGCAAGAAGAAAACTACATGATTTTCTGTAGCTTGCTGAAAAGCAAAGACAAACCTGGAATTTATACTGATTTTTTAAAAAGAAACAAACAAACAAACAAAACCCCAAAACTGCAGATTTCTTTCCTTACAAAAAAACAATGAAAAAATCCCTCAAGTCTCTTACAGACGTTAGGAATGACACCTACACTGTTTGGAATGGCAGAAATTTTCTTCAAGGTATACATCTCACAGGGTTGATTGTTTCAGCAGCACCTAGGAAAATGTACAAGCATCAGCATTGCTTAATCTGAAGTCCAATAGGGAAAGAAATTATAGATGTGTCTCCCTTCAGTAATTAATGAATACAGAAATTGTCATGCACGCAAGTAAATACTGTGGGGAAAGCCCTTCTGTCTACATTGAATATTTTCTTATATTGAAAGTGCCTTCATGTAGGATCATTTTTTAACAGATTAATATATTTTGCTGTTTAAAACACCACTTGCATGTAGTAATAAATAGTAATAAAGCTTTTCACTTTACTTGCAAAACACTTTGAAATCTGTTAACGAAAAATACTATGGGAAAACCAGGTGTTATTATACTGTTGTACATGTAATGTACATGTAATGTACAACAGTAATTTAAATGTAATTTAAATGACACAAGTTCACAATTAATTATATGTTGTACTACATTAACAGTAAGAAGTGGAAAAATAAGGAACATTTTGCAGAAATTTCTACTCCATGTCTATAAAGATGTATTAAGGGAGAGGAGAAATGGAAGGGAAATGAGTAAATAACTCCTGGTGGTTGTTTCCACACTAGTTAAAAAACTAACAGCTCTCTTAAGGATATTTAGCTGCATGTATGATTAATCAATAAGATAAAGTACGTATATTAAGTAAGCATTGTGGTTTACAAGTCACTTATAGTTAGTTCATGTGAACATGCTTCTGTTGTAGCCATTCTGGAAAGAAAAAAAAAAGCATTACAAATACCAACTTATCAGGCAAGATTTCATTTAAGCACGATGAAATCAGCACAGAAGTGCAATTTGTAACCATCAGACTTATAAAAAAAAAGAAAGAAATAGAAAGTGGGAATTGATGTAAGCAGTATCTTTTTTTTTTTTTTTACTTTAGTAACACAATTTATTTGTGTGAAAGAGTAGATGTATCTTCTAGTGTTTGAGATAAGATTCTTATTACATTTATCTGAGAAGTGTTAACAATGTGTTTGATTCAATTAGTGACAATAAGCCCCTACTGTTATAAGATTTAGGTTGTAAAACTAATGATGAAATGATGTGCAATCATCCAAAGTAAAAAGCAATGGGAAGTGTAGTAATTTTCTTTGTTCAGAAATCTAACAGTGAGAAAAATAATATGGCAAGGCATTAGAGAGGTCCCTAAGACAGGAAATAGCTGGGTGAGTAATTTGAAGTTAGTAAATCCTGTGGTCACGGCCATTTAATGTTGCCAAGTGTTAGTAACAAGTCTCACGTGTATCTGCACAATTTGGCACCACCCAATGACCAATACAGCCCATCCTAAGCAGCGATCACAAAATAAAAAACTGAAAATAATCCCAGAACGATCAGCAAGAGAAAAAGCCAGCGAGCTCATCAGCCAACCCCTACTTATATACTGAGCATGACGTCTATGGCATGGAATATTTTGTTTGGCCAGTTTGAATCACCTGTACTGGCTATACCCCTCCCAACTTCTTGTATCTGCACATTAGTGAAACCTAGGAAACTGAAAAAGTGTCCTTGGTCTCTTTAGCAACAACTAATGACATCAGTATATTATCAACATTCTTCACATACCAAAACCCGTACTAAATCCAAAACATAGCAGATAATGGGAAGAAAATTAGCTCCATCCCAGCCAAAACAAGGGCACTATGAAAACACTGACTAACTTTGTGCTGTTGATTCCAAATTTTCTCTTTTAAAAATGTGTATCTTCTATATATGTGGCTTATTTACTAAGTCTATTGAGAAAAAAAGCATGAGTTATGGACCAAGGCCCATTATTCCAGGCACTGAGCATACATTTAGTTAAAAAATCAAACCTAGCAAGGCTGTAAAATCTCTTTTGAAGGACCACTTCGGTCCTTCTTGCCTCACCCATCTTTTTGCCTGATGTGAATTGTCCTGTTATTTGTCTAATGTGACTTTGGAAACCTAATAGTGTTTGTGCATTATTAGCCTAACACCATTGCATATATATATATAAAAACATATACAGAGTTCACAGTTGCGGTTTCTTACTCCAGACATTACATCTTTCTGAAAGGTTTTTTATACTATGAGATTAAAATAGCAGAGATTCTGTTTAACTACCTTGACAGTACATACCTGAATGATCAAGTAAAGTCAATCCCAAACCACAATCTAATCAAGATTGCCGACTAGTTTTGCACTCACTCCAGTCAGGAAAGTTGGCAATGTAAATCACTCAGTTATGTCTCAGTTAAATCAGTGGAGAATCTACCTCTAAAATGACAAGACTTATAAGTAGAATATGAATTAACTACGTCAAATAATAGTCCTCAGACAAACAGATACAATTTTTTTTTTCCTAAAGACTGTATATTCTATTTCAAGACAAAAACATTTCCTCCTCTTCTGTCTCAGCAGATTATCTTCCCTAGCCCAATATTTCAGGTTAGAACTTAAATCAGAATAATTTTGGAAAAATAACTGGAAATTCTACGTTAGCTGCTACATTTTTTTCCATACAAACTATAGGTCTTAGAGTTTACTTTGTTCTTGATTTTTTATTTGCATCCAATTTATTTATGGTGTCTGTTCATTCTTTAGCTATGAAAAAGTTGTGATTAGGCTGGAGACAAAACCAGATATATAGTTGAAATACACTCTGAACAATTTCCATCTGTATGATTTCTTCGATGTGTGATTACACTACAATATGTATCTTGGCATGCTCATCAATCTGTCCCTGTTTCAAGTTAATAGTCTCTTGGGAAAAGGAAAATATCGTTATGGAAATTGCCTGACTGAGCTCTTCTGTCTCAGTGTTTTCACAAACAGTCAACCTGGGAGTACTAACTCTAGGAAGTAGACCAGAAACAGGTTTTAAGTGTTAAAAAAACAAGTCCGAGATGAAATTAGATTATTAGGTCAAGTAAAATGAAATGTAGTGTGTGTTTTAAAATAATATCTCATATTTTCCTGGCACATTATCTTACTTATTTAGTGTGATTGTATTTCTCACAGTTGCAAGTGATTTGGTGAAGTTTCTGCTCTAAATGGTTTATCTATTCCATTCAACTATTTACAATCGTTATGCATATGTAGAAGAACATTCTAGAAGTTTAAAATTCAAGTAACGAAAAATTTATCTGAAAATTAAAATTGCCTTTATAACCATATTTCAAATCTCTTCTATAAATGTTTTCTGATGTTGCCATATTTTTCTGCATTCTGTTGCTTCATTTGGTAGAAAAATAAAGATTTTTTACTTCCATTAGTGAGGTAAAATTTTATATCCTGGTTTAACCTTATTATTCAAAGTATAGCCTTAGAGTCTATTTACTGAATGTTATTTAATTATTATTCTGATTACAGTTTTTCAATTATCTCCCAGGCTGTTCTGGACTATTCTGAGCAGTACAGTGTCTGAAAGTTTAAAAATGTATTTGGATGGTGAGGGAGCAGTATAAATTAATGTCGTAGCTGAAGAGTCAAAATAGAGGAAGATTAAGATTGAAAGATTGCTACATTTTGGGTAGGAGGCAGCTGCAACCTCTTATGCCTAAGTAATTTTCATTATGTAGCACTTGATATGTTCAAGGCACATTTTCCTTTGTTTTTGATTGCTATTGTGAATATGCAGCATCTTCAGCAAATTGTTTTGAAAGATCTCACATTCGACAATTGGTAAAAATTATTTACGATTTTAAAAGAATTTTCTTAGGTTACTTGCTTCACATCTCATGAAGCCCCAAGTAAACCAAATGAAAATTTGTCCCCATTATCTTTAAGAGTGCTAAATCACTAAAGTATCCTTCTATCTGGTGAGGACTCTACTTTAGTTGTCACATACTTCCCAGGTTTTGAAGCAAGTAATGTGGCAATGGCAATGTTCATCACTATGCAATCTTTCTTGCAGTATCTACTTCTGTCCTATGCAGTGAAGTAAATGCAAAAATATTATTCCCCTTGCAAATAACAATTTCATCATCATACTGACATTCAAGGTAGCATATACTCTGACAGTTCTCAAAGTTTGATTTTGCAGTGTGTTATGTTCTTTTAATGTGCTTTCTAACTTTAGATTTTTTTTTAAAATATGAAATGTTTTATAAAGAAAGACATCTGTCTGTTACAATGACTGTTGCCAAGTGAACAGGTTAACAACAGTAATGTATTGTTATCTACTACATGAATAGCCTTTAAGCATTTTGCCATTCTATTTCTCACCTATTGTTGATAGAAGTCACTAAACTAAAAAATCTTCTAGTGGGTAAAAGATTAACAGATTCTTCTGCATATTCCCCTACTATAAATCAGGATCAGTTCTCAAATCTTCCTAATCCAGTCTTGTTTTATTTGTCTCATTTCTTCACCTTCAAATCCCATTTCAAATTTCCTTGAGCAATGAGTGTATACACCTTTTGTTTCTATCTTCAAAATCTGTCTCAGTTACAACTTTACCTCACTCTTTAAGCCCAGCACAATTATTCATACCAAATCTCTTCACCTCTTGCCCAATAAATATATAATTAAGTACATTTTCCCCCTTTGGACCCTTAATCCTATAATTAAGTACATTTTCCTCCTTTGGACTACCTTACCTCTGTCTTGGTTTATTGTTTCTCTGAAGATCAATCCTCCATTTTGCCTGATTCTGTGTCATCTTCTAATTAGTCATTATACTCCATCACAATACTCCCCAAAATACATTTTTACAGAGCTATATTTTTAGTCCCAGTCCCAATATCTGGATCTATCCTTAACCCAAATTAATCCAACTCTTTCATGGTTTTTATTCCAAGTCCCTCTAGCCACGCTTCAGTTTGTATATTTTCTTAACAAGCTTTCCCCACATTGCTGAAGAGCACCTGTCCCAGATTCTGCAATCTCTGCAGCTACTACTTGACATTCACAATATCAGTACTCATTCTCCCTATCCTTCCTCTAGTTCTCATTTCTTGTCTTAATCTTATAGAAAATCCTACAAAAATGTGTAGAGTTCTATAATTTGCTAAGATAAAATTATCATATGGAACAAGATAGCTGTCATGAATGAGAGTCTGAACTTGTTTTACTTAAAGATAATGTGTTTTTTTGTTTAAAAAAAAAGCACACAAATAAAAAAAATTAGAGAGATTAATTATTCATTAATTCATGTCAAATTCAGATAATAAAAAGTAATTGGATTTTTATTTTTATACATTTTGTTTAAATATTTCTTTAAAAAATATATTTTTAAAAGAATTTTTAAAAAGTCTTCTAATTCTTTTTTTAAATTACATCTTTTAAAAATGCTGAATGTAGGTAAAATAATTTTTAAAAATATGGCATATCACAGGGCAACTACTTGAATTAATTTTTGGTTTTATGTTTATCTTATTAAAAAGGCTGAAAATTTTTCAATGTTCACATGAAATCAAATTTTTATATCATTGTTTCAGTAATGACCAGAAAGATAAAAGTATTACTTTTTTTCCTGTTCCTGGTAAGAGTTTTTGGAATGTGCAAGACAAAAATTAGAAGTTCAAAGAGGAAAATCAATATAATGGTGTGTTAAATGACTCAACTGAAAACCTTGGGTGATTAACACAGACTAAGCTAACACCGTTCATTTCTTATATTGGTGTCCAGCTCAGTCAGGACAACATCTGAAACTTGAAAAGGTGAATTATGTTTCAGTCTTGAAACGTAAAATGGTAATTGAAAAAACCCAAAAAAGATGTTGAATTGAATGGTATTTTTTAGAAATGAAATCTACCAAAATTCCTCATTTTGTTCTACAGTCTTAGTAGTATGTTGTTAGCTGTATCCATTTGCAAAATGAGTGATCTCTGGGTCAGGAAAAAAAAAAAGTTATACACACACAAGATATACAGAAGCTTAGATATGTGTATAGAAACTTACACAAATATTTAAAATGCATTTACTTGATGGAGAGAATTAAAAAAATCAAATTATATGCTAATTTAAATAGTCATCTGTAAGAACTGAGGTGCATGTGGTATCAGTAACATAAAGTGTTTCATTTACTAAATTGATATTCTTGAGAGAAGCCAAATATAAGTCAAAACACTTCTATCTGATCTACTAAAACACACATTGTAAATTCTATGTATATTCATTAACTTAAATATTTGTGTTGAAATAACGGCTGAATATGTTAATTTTTTTTCACTCCATCTGCATTGTGTTCAACAGCAATATAATATTAAAAATATATAGTACTCAGTTTGCAAATACTAATCTTCAAGGAAAAAATAATTTCCCAACTCCTTGGAGTAGCAGAAAGTCATATTAAGAGGAGTGTGACTATTTTGTTACACTCGAAATAGTTTATATACATGTCATATTAGCAAATTGAAAGAAGGTGCAGCTGTCCAGTGTTTTGCAGAAGTAGAGAATTAATTCAAAAATTTAGTTAAAATAACGCAGAAAAAAAAAAAAAAGCTAGATATCAAGAATATTTTAAAAATGCATTATAGGAGCAAATTTTGTGATAATAACAAATTCCACATTTAGTCACTAATTCAGAAAGAAGCTTGGTAAGAAGTAGTCCATGCCTGGGAGCACTGAAGCAACAGGGATGCAGTTTTATTAAGTTTAAAAAATATACCTTTTTCTACCAATATGAGTATTTTTATTTTTATTACTTCTTTTTTTCTTTCTCCCTAACATAGTCTATGCTAGTATCAGCTGTCAGAGATTGTAAGCACTTTAAAATGTACAGTATAGCATACTCTGAGCTAGAATTTTTCTTAAAGTTTCATTTGTAACAAAGCAGAAGAAAGACGCAGAAAGAAAGATCTGTTATTTAACAGATAGTTTATGGTACTATTTATGTAGTAAAACTCCAAGATAGAAAATAATACAGAATATGGAAATGATATAGCATCATTAATATGGTTTTCTGCAATAACTACCTATTTGTTTTACTTTATTCTGCTCAGCTGGAGTGTAATATATTCCACCAGTAATAAAAATACAAAGCATGTACTGAAGGAGATATTGCAACTGAAAGGTTTGCTGTAAATTCTAACATGGTTATGTTAACAAACACAAATGTATGCAAATGTGTATTGATATTTTAATGTTGATATGAAGAAGTTGTCCAGCTGACCAGACTTAGGTATCTATTATTTTACTTTCCCCTGTTGACAATTGTTCTGTTGTTATTATAGTTGTCTCTCAACTCTTGATTATATAATAACTCCCTATTATTATGTGTTTCAAATACTGAAGGCATCCTTAAGGTTAAAACAGCAATTTATCCCATATTTCCATTTTCAGTTTACCTGAGATCATTCTTCTTTGTTGAATCTGCAAAAATAATTCTTGGATTTGGTAGAACACGTACAGTAAAATTTCAGGTATTGACAGACAACAATTCGGAGAGGGCTTCTGTCTATACACAAGAAGTTTGTTGGTATTTCACTCATCACTTCAGCATATCTAGACTCAGAATAGCTCCTAATTTATGTCCACAACAGTATACTGTTCTACTATTTTTCAGAGTATTTAACTCTCTACATCCTGTGCTATACCTCAGAATAACCTCCACCGCATTGTTTTGTTTGTAATGTCTCATCTTCTTATCAATTTATTACTTCTCATAACTGGTAAGCACTTAGAAAATCAGACAGTGATAATGATGTTTTTTATTATCAGCAAAGGAAATATGACATAATTTGAGATACTGTAACTGTTGCTAACAGTTAGTAACCACTGGCAAATGTTGACCTTCCAATAACAACATGGTAGTTACTCCATGGAGTGAAAGGTAGTGAGCTTGAAAAAACAACAGTTCTTGTTCATGGATGTTGCAAATAATTTTTAAATGACAGCTAATTTATCCCCCGGACAATATTAATTTCTTCCATGTAGCTTAAACTGTGATTTCTGCAACAAGAAATCCTAAGACTCTTTTTTAATGTTACATCTAGTTGCTAAATGCACGGCTATGAAAAAAAAACATTGATTTTTTCCCAAGGGTGAGCTTAAAGGTTTAACAGAAGTACTATACACACCATGTCATGTGGATATTTTGGGGCTATTTGTGGTGATTTTTGTGCTCAAATCAAAAACATATTTATTAGAACCCACAGGAGGGCCCTATGGAAACAATCCAGGAAGACTTTTAATGAGCTCTGAACACAATTTTCATTGCAATATACAGCAGAGGGTCTCTGCAGATGTAGATAAGAATAAATGTGTGTATATAAAGAAAATTCAAAGTCTTTTGGCCTTCAGAAGGGATTTCCTTTATGATAGTGATAAAAGTATCTTTTATCTTTTTTTTTTGTTTGTCTCATCTGAGTAATTATGAATGGATCAATGGCCAAGAAATAGCTATTGTAAGTATTTTTTTAAAAATTATTAATGAAGGTAGTTATAAGTTACCATAATCCTTTGCATATACTTTTTTTTTTAAATAATGGTTTGCCATTGAGTTAAAGATGTGAGTTTTAGGGTATTTACTGAATGTTGATGTCTTTTTTCCTGTTTAGTAAAAAATTTAGTATCTACCAAAAAGGGAAATGCAAGAATATGTATGAATCCTCATGCACACACAATAAAATTTCTACCTATCAGCACTTTTAAAAATAGACCTAACAATACTTTCAGAAAAATAGAAATAAAGCCAGAAGAGAAGAAAGAAAGTCATAGTCACCACTCATGTTTTGCTCCATAGGTTCTCTCAGTGGTTGAATCTTCTTAGACAGAGGGATCATTTATTAGTGTAGCATTTCAGATTGGGTCTAAATGGAAGAACACAAAGACACATGAATTAATCAGTGTATTATAGGCAATAAAGCTATCCTAGCACAGCACCTGTGAGGTTTACTACGCATGTGGATGGGCATGGAATGTATGGTGCTATACTGATAGACTACTAATAATACTAGTCTCAAAATTCATGCAAAAATTTTTTTTAAATCCCAGTGAAGATCTGCTGTAAATGTCATCATGGCACTTGTTTGGGAAAATAATTGTGAGAAAAAGCAGGTAATTACTCCTAGCATTCACAGAAAGATTACATTAGAAGGGTGAGTTTCTAGATGAGTCAGAGCCAGACAAGAAGTGGTGGCTGTATATCCTCATTCGAACAAATAGCCCAACAGGAGAGGAATTTTTTTTTTAAAAAAAAAAAAGCTGGTTTTAGCTTCTTTGAAGTCTTTTTATTGTCAGAGAAGAGTGAAACCAAAAAAGGAAGCAGTACAATTCAGCTAGAAGAGCAGCATGTTTAGAATAACCACAACAAGTTATGGTAAAATAGTTCAGCATTTTAAAGCTCCAGATGGGTTCAGGTTTTTACAGATTTTTTGAGCCATCAATGAACTGACTCAAAACATCATATTTTGTCTTGTTTTAATCAACCTAGCCTTTCATATACCCTCTAATAAATACCTTGGTTGTGTTGCTTTTTATATAGCATAAATGTTATTGTAGTTAGTTTAATCAATTTTATGCCAAAACTTATCTAGTCTTTACAAATGCTTTCACCTGGAGTACTGAATGTTATTTGTTCTCTCAAAGCCTGGGTATAAATTGTTAAAATCACAGCTGTGTTGGTTTTGTCTGAGAGAGAGGCAATTTTCTTCATAGTAGCTAGTATGCTTTGTATTTGTGCTGAAAACTGTTGATAATACAAGGATTTTTAGTTACTGGTGAGCAGTCGTTACACAGCGTCAAGGCCTCTCTGTTTCTCACACTGCCCCACCTGTGAGTCGGCTGGGAGTGCACAAGCAGTGGGACAGCTGACCCTAGCTGGCCAAAGGGATATTTCATACCATGTGACATTATGCTCAGCATATAAAGCTGTGAGAAGAAGGGAGTGGGGGATGTTTGGATTGATGGTGTTTTGTCTTCCCAGCTAACCGTTCTGTGTGATGGAGCCCTGTTTCCTGGAGATGGCTGAACGATGGGAATGAATTCCTTGTTTGCTTTGCTTGTGTGCATGGCTTTTGCTTTGCCTATTAAACTGTCTTTATCTTGACACAAGTTTTCTCACTTTTACTCTTCCAGTTCTCTCCCCTATCCTATAAGGGGGCCTAAGCGAGTGACTGTGTGGTGGTGCTTAGTTGCTGGCTGGGTTTAAACCACAACAACAGTATACAATGCTTAGTCATTTAATCAACTGTATTTCAGAGCTGTATGAATAAAATAAAATTTTGTGGTTTAATTTTTAAAACATCACAAATGCATATGAAGATAATTACTTGCATAGCTAACAGACTATTCTACTATCTTGTCTGTAGAGTGCTTTCTTATTAACTTACTCAGCATAGTCCTGTCAAAGTTTAATGCTTCAGATGCAGCATATAATTTTAATCTAATGCACAGCACTGCTAATATTTCAAACATTATGATATGTGCACTGAGACAGAAACATGTAGGTTTTTTTATTAAGCCATTATTATTTGTTTGTTTATAAAATGATTTAGATCTCTGAAATGTTTTTGAGATTTAAGGCAAAAGTGGAATTTTTATGTGTGTTTTGGTTTTTGTTTTAGGTGGGGATTTTTTTTCCTCTCTTTTTTTTTTTTCTGACTAAGCATAAGTGAGACGATTCAGCAATACTCATCTTAGCTGATGAAGTTGTATGGTTACCCAGTCAGTACTCAGTGTTTAAATTGAAGGGTTTGAGATATGGCTTTCTCTCCTCCATGCTTTGTAAAACAGCCATTTTATTAGGCGTTAATCTTAACCTCCAACATGATGACCTCTAATCACAATGTTGACTTGCCATAAAAGCATAGAGTCTGGTCACAGAAAGCAATCAGTTGCGTGATTCTGATTCTGAATATCCAATTCCAAGTCTTGCTCTTTTACAGGAATTCTCTACCTTTACACACAAGCTGTAATCTGCCTTGTCTTTACCCCTGTAGGGCTATACCTACAGAAGCAAAGCTGTGCTAACAGACATACTATGTATCAAGAAAGTATTTAACAACCTAAGTATTTATAGCTCACTAAAAAGTGATTTGTTGTCTGAATCTCATATTGTATAGATGGATAGAAAAACTATAATGGATGGGTTTTTTTGCATACCAGATACATAGTAAGAATTTCAATACAACTAAGTATTTCCTCAGTTAGCTCTTGTTTTTCACCTTTTTGCCTTGCAGCTGATTATGCAGATAAAAACAAAGAATGCAGCATGATATCTACAGTGTCCTAGAGTAGCATCCCTGACAGCTGTTAGTTTTCTCTTCCTCTGAGGTGCAGCCTCTTGTATTGATTGATGTACAGACAAGCACGTCAAAATCTAACACATACATGGGCGAGCTTCATTATGTTTTCCACCTTTTGCTTCTTGTCGGTTTGATCTGTATAGGAGGGACCATACAATCCACTTATCATTCTTGTTGCCAAAGGGCATCTGTGCTGTTCATTTTCTCAACCTTTCAGAGGTAAATGCAGTTTGCTGCAATTAATAAAATAGCTGTTCTCTGGATATAATTTGTAGAAATGCAATGTTACATCACTGTGTGCTTATGGATATGTATGGGTAGTAATATAGATTTAATACACGAGACGTTTATTCTCAAACTTCTGACATAATCAGTGTGGCAAAGATTATCTTTTCAGCCAGATTCCTCTGAAAACATTTTGAAATCAGTTACAGACAGACTCAAGAGGAAAAGTGTATTTCACACACTTTTTCAACATTTGGTTTTGTTCTCCAGTTGAGAATGAAACAAAATATTTCCAAATGTACTGTGATAATGTTTCCCAGCCTGTGTTCCATGGAAGGAGCATATGAAACCATTGCAATGTATTTGTTTTTTTTAAAAAACACATATTGGACCATATGTTCCCTGTCATGTGGAGGGAAACAAATTGAATGGAGAAGAGTGATAACAGTTTACTGCTGTGAACTCACAAAACTCAGGCTTTTAAGAAAAGTGAAAATGAACACCATTGAGGCTATATTGTGCATGACGGCACAAATCCAGCACTAGATTTTGGGGAGTGGAGTAGGGCTTTTTTTCCCACAACAGCTAGATGATTCTTGTGAACTTTGGTTTAAATATTCCATGGGCTATAAAAGACCAAGAAACACCACTTCAGTATTTTAAATACTGCCTCAGTTTAGGTATTTCTTCTTCAACCTTCATATTTTATATTTTATATTGTACAGTGATAAGCTATTTTGAAAGGAAACATGTCATATTTAATTCAGGAAACACTGAAAAAGAATGTTACAGAAATGCCTAGCCACTTACCGTTTCTTCTCTGAAACCAATTTTGTATAATATCTCCATGGCTGTACTTTTTTTTTTTTTTGCACTGATCTCTAATATCATCCGAAAAATAGGAGCTGAATATAGAGGAAGCTACTACACATTTTCAAGGAATTAGTTGTTCCTCAAAAGAAGACTGTAAGTAAAATGTAACACTAATTTTAGTATACATTCGTTTTACTATCATCTTAAGAACACACACTTCAGAAAAGTTGATCCTGCAGTCTTCATATAGATAACTCAAAATAAAATTTTCTGCAATAAATGGTATTTAGAACTTAAATTCTCCAGTGAGGCAACAGCATGGACCAAAGGAGATCTGTTGAGAGTGACAAAAACTAATTGAAGTATTGCCCTGGATATGCATTAATAAGTAACAACAACAACAAAAAAATCATATTCCAATAACAATGGAGTCTAGATCTCCCTTATAAGAACAGGTGAGTCCCAACTACACAGAATTTCAGGATACCAGTGTATCAAAGTACACATAACCAATGAATCAAACAAAAAAAAAAAAACAAAAAACAAACCAAGCCTAACTGGGTGACAGCCTTTCAAAGAAGATTTAAAAATAAAAGGAATACCTGTGTATTCACCTTCTTGAACTAGAGACAGCTGGAAGGAAGAAAGAAGAGTCCTCAGTAGCACACACTTCCTTGGCAAAGAAAGCTTTCCGTAAAGAGGAAAAAGAGGATTCCTGAAAGGGAAGTGTGCCCAAACAGGGATTCTGGCTGAGGGCTTATGGAGTACTGTTCTACAAAAACAGATGGTCAGAGTAAATGCTTTTGCACTCCACTGGTACAATCCTGAGAATTAAAAATGTCTTCTTTCCTGCAGAAGGTAGGGTCTCTTTCACAGAAGTTTGGACTTATTCAGGGAAATTAATTGACAAATACTTAAGGATAATGTTTCATGTGTTTAAATCATCAGTTGTGAAATCCTATTCCTTTGAAACAAGAACAGGCTGTAATGAACATCCATCTCACACCAGAACCAGAATTTGCAAGTGCATGGGAGGGTATAGTGAAGAGGTGAATTCAGCATTTTTCTTAGGCAAATTCTATATTTGCAAGTTCAACTCTAGTATCTTATCAGGCATTTATATACACTATTTTAAAAATGTAACTTACTTTTTTTTTGATCAAGAAGTATTTTTAAAATTCTTTCTATTACTTTGAGACTTACTTAAGTCATTAACATCATTTAAATGCAAATTTTATATGTGCAGTATGATTATTGAAGCTTGATTTTCTTCCAAGTTATCCCACTGGGCAATAACATATTCTTTAAGACCAGTCTACATGTAGATAGTTTTGGGATATGTATAATCACACTGAATAATTCCTATTCTATTTGTTTCCTTAGAGGTTTCTCTAATACGTTGATGCATTCTACCCCTCTGTCTTTCCTTTCCTCATCAAAGTTACAATAAATTCCCACTAGAGGCATTATAAGAATATATCCTCAGGGTTATTATTTATTCTTAGGCAGACTGACTAAAACTCAGTTTTCTCCTTTTTCTATACCATTATTATTCAGTGGAAATTAAGAAATGCTAAGTCTCATTGGCTTAGAGTCAAAAGGAATTCAGGAGCTAAAGTATCACAATACCTAATTTTTAAGCACTGGTCCCAGGGATGGAATCACAACATAAAGCTCCGTATATGATTCATTAGAGAAGTTAGACATCTTAAAACAGGATCCACAAAAATGTGCGTGCTAAAGAAGAATCTATGTGTACTGAACTTCATAGAATCATAGAATGGTTAGGGTTGGAAGGGACTTTCAAAGGTCATCTAGTCCAATGCCCCTGCAAGAACCAGGGACATCCCCAGCTAGATCAGGTTGCTCAGAGCCTCATCCAACCTGGCCTTGAGCGTTTCCAGGGATGGGGCTTCCACCACTTCTCTGGGCAACCTGTTCCAGTGCTCTACAACTCGCATTGTAAATTTTTTTTTTCCTAATATCTAATCTAAATCTACCTCCCTGTATTTTAAAACCATTGCCCCTCATCCTATCAGAACAGGCCCTACTGAACAGTCTCTCCCTATCTTTCTTGTAGGCCCCCTTGAGGTACTGGAAGACCGCTACAAGGTCTCCCCGGAGCCTCCTCTTCTCCAGGCTGAACAGCCCCAACTCTCTCAGCCTGTCCACATAGGAAAGCTGCTCCAGCCTTCTGATCATCTTCGTGGCCCTCGTCTGAACCCTCTCCCACTGGTCCATGTCCTTCTTATGTTGGGGGCTCCAGAACTGGACACAGTACTCCAGGTGGGGTCTCACCAGGGCAGAGCAGAGGGGAAGAATCATCTCCCTTGACCTGCTGGCCACGCTCCTCTTGATGCAGCCCAGGATGCGGTTGGCCTTCTAGGCTGCAAGGGCGCATTGCCGGCTCATGTTGAGCTTCTCGTCCACCAGCACTCCCAAGTCCTTCTCCTCAGGGCTGCTCTCGATCCATTCTCCGCCCAGCCTGTATTTGTGCCTGGGATTGCTATGACCCAGGTGCAGGACCTTACACTTGGCCTGGTTGAACCTTCTTCTCCATTTTGAGAACACACAGTCTATTACTTCCACTTATGATATCCTAGCAGGAGTATTCTATCTCCCTTTTTCTGGATGCCAGGATGAACATATCAGATATATATTGAAAATGTTTCCACTTTATATAGAACAATAAATATCACTCAACCAGTAGTAGTAGTCTGCTAGATTTTAGTCTTGTAACAAGAACCTTCAAGAAAGTTGTGAGAAAGCCTGAAAGGTATATTTTCCAAAGTTTACCTCAGCATTTCATTCTCTGACTTTCCTTTGGCACACAGAAGCTTTGGTTATGTTTATGCTGGTAAAGAGAATGGACTAGGACTAAGATTGCTATGACTAAACTGTCATTCATCCCTCATACAGGAGACCTCATCCATACCACTTGGCAGGAATACTCTTAGCTCTCCTCGAAAACTTTTCTTTGCTCTTCTCCACACTACTTTGCACAGTCTGAGAAGGTGTTAGGTGTCATGACTCAAAACTTTCAGGGAATATGTTACTGGTTACATAGTTATCATATACTTAATTCCATGGTCTGGACACTTAGTTTACTAATATAGGTATGACCTTTATGGGCTAGCACGAAAAGGAAACAACTCCTGATTCTCAGGAAAGCATTACTATCACACAATTAGGAAGAATAGTTGCCTTTTACTTTCACCCTCGCCCAGAAAATTTATTCCCCTAGAAATAGAAGCAGGTGGGGGCAGAGGGCACACCGTGCACTTTTATCTAAGGTATAGATGTGAGGTTGGTGTCCTCTAGAGAAGACCAAAAAAGGGAAAAAACAAACAAAACCAAAACAACCCAGTGTTCTCACATTTTAGATTAACAGTCTAATACAAAAGGGACATTTCAAAGCAGATTTAACTAAAAGCATTGACGAGAAATAAACTGAGAAATACTGATGTTGTATTTAACTTAGAAATTTAATTGAGAAACTTAGCTGGGAAATACTGATGTCGTAATTTAGCCCCACTTGGGACTAAAGCCTACACAGTGACTTACTCACTCTCCCCACCCTCCAAGGGAGTTGGGGAGAGATAACAAAAAACACAAGGTTTGAGATAAGGACAGGGAGAGATCATTCAAGTTACAATTATGGGCAAAACAGACTCGACTTGGGGAAACTACTTCAATTTATTAACAATAAAACCAAAGTAGGATAAAGAGAGAGAAAACTAGATCTTAATAACACCTTCCACTCACCCCTCTCCTCTTCCTGGGCTTAACTTCAAACCCAACTATCTCCAACCGCCTCTCCCTGCAAGTGGCACAGGGGAATAAGTAATGGGGGATTAAGGTCAGTTCATCACAAGTCGTTTCTGCTGCTCCCCCTCCATGGGGGAAGAACTCCGAACTCCTCACATTCCTCCCCTCCTCCACCATGGAGTCCCTCCCACAGCAGACAGTCCTTCACTAACTGCTCTAGCACAGGTCCTTTTCCACAGAGTGCAGTTCCTTACGAGTGGCTGCCCCAGCGAGAACTCCACGGGCCACAGCCTCCTTCAGGCATCCACCTGCTCCGGCATGGGGTCTTCCATAGGCTCCAGGTGGATCTCTGCTCCTCCATGGGCCTCCATGGGCTGCAGGGGGCCAGCCTACTTCACCATAGTACTCACCACAGGCCTCAGGGGAATCTCTGCCAGGAGCAGCATTACTCCTCCCCCTCCTTCTTCACTGACCTTGGTGTCCACAACTGCTCCTGCAATTCCTCACAATTGGACTCAGACAGATGCCCCTCCCCTCCACCCTCCCCTCCCCTCCCCTCCCCTCCCCTCCCCTTTCCTCCTCTCCTCTCCCCTCCCCTCCCCTCACCCTCTCTTCCCACACTTCTGTTTTATTTTCCCCTTCTTAAATACTTTATTACAGATTCTTTGTCGCTTTTACCAGTTGGCTCTTCCCAGGCCAGTGGCAACAGAAAAACAGGAAACTTCTAGCAGGTTCTTGCAGAAGCCACCACTGTAACCAACCCATCCCCCACCCCCTGCCCTTGCTGCACAAACCCAACACAAATGAGTTTATGAATCCTAATGAGGCATTGGCAAGAGATGTGAATCTAGTTATACAGTAAAACCTGATGGATTTTTGACCATATGCAAAGGAGGAAGGTCAGTGCAGCAGATGAGGTTTTCAGGATCACAGTTTTGAGCTAATATATTTTTTCTAATGATCATAATTTTATATTTGTTAATATATTCCATAACTTCAGATTAGTAGCAAGATAGCAAGGTCTATCTTCCCTGTTTTAGCCTGATCTGCACTTTTATCAGATCTGATGATTCCTTCTAATGTATGAACACACCCAAGTAGGAGAAGGAGAAATGTGCATACATCTTGTGCTCTGATGCTATGATGGACCTGTGTTCTCCAGGAACCATCAGATAGAGTCACAAAATTAAAGAATAAGAGTCACAAACTGGACTGTCTCTGGTTGTTTTGTAACCTGAAATACTCTGTTTTTTTTTAAGGCAGCTACTCACTTCAGGCACAGCCAGGGAAAAGGAAGCATGGGATATTGTGGAAAAAAAAAAGTTATATTGACAGTATTCTAAACAGCTGCACAGTGCATGCTCTATTTCAGGAACATACACATAGAAGATATATGAAAAAAAGAAAACATAGCACAAAGGTTGCTGAAAGCTGCTGGTCAAAAACTGAAATACTATGTGCATTGTGAAAACCCTGACTTAACATTTACAAAAAAAATGACTGTGATTAGAGTATAATGCTAATGGAAACATGCATGCAATTCATATTTATGACCTTAGTGAGAACTGGCTTTATTAACATGAGTACAGATGGTCAGATATTTCCCAGGGAAATATTTTCATTAAGAAACATTTCACTGAGCCTGAATGCTTTGTTTGACTCATCTCAGCTTTGACTACATTTTGCCAAATCAAAGGAAAATCCTCCAGTCCTGCCAGGCTGCTTCACAGCAATCAATTTACTGCTGACAAGTTTGGCAGGTCTGGGGCAGATCAACCAGTCTACTTCCAGAACAGGAAACCTGAAAGCTTTGCTTGTCAAAACCTGGGGCAGGTTCACATAACTGATTTGTTCTGGGTCAGTCTACATGATGGATCTGCCCTGGAGCCACTAACCCTGGATGAAACTGGCTATGGTGTTCCCAGTTCTGGAATGAATTGTCTGATAACTGACAAATTACCAAGATCCTGTGGCTTGAGAGTCTACACAGTGGGGCTGATGGTCTTATTAAAACCTCCAGTCTGAGGGCTTGGGAGCTACAGTGCAGCAAAACTCTGAGGGCCTCAAGTGATCTCTCAGAGATTGCAAGCTCTGTGCAAAAAGAAACAGGACCTAAAAGCCCTTATGGGCTTCTGCATTCTGCCATTTAAGCTAATCTGCCTGGTGAGGCATCCTAAAGACACAGAAGTCTGGAGTTGCTCAACAATGTACCTTGTCAATTAGAATCATCATGGAATGCTCTGGATTGGAAGGGACCTTAAAGATGATCTAGTTCCAGCTCCCCTGCAAGAAGCAGAGGCACCTTCCACTAGACCAGGTCGCTCAAAGCCCCATCCAATTTGGCCTTGAACACCTACAGGGACAGGGTATCTATAGCTTCTCTGCACAACCTGTTCCAGTGCTTCACTACCCTCACAGTAAATAATTTATTCCTTATGTCTAATGTAGACCTACCATCTTCTGATTTAAAACCATTACCTCTTGCCCTATCACTGTATGCCCTTGTCAAAAGCCCCTCCCCAGCTTCCTTGCAGGCCCCTTTTAGGTACTGGAAGGCTTCTATAAGGTCTCTGTGGAGCTTTCTCTTCTCCAGGCTGAACAACCTGAACTTGCTCAGACTGTCTTCAGAGGAGAGGTGTTCAGGCCCTCTGATCAGCTTCATGGCCCACCTCTGGATTGACTCCAAAATGTTGATGTCCTTCTTATGTTAGGGGCTCCAGAGCTGGATGCAGTACTCCAGGTGAGTAGAGGGGAGAGAACAGTAGAGGGGAGAATCACCTCCCTTCACCTGCTGGTCAAGCTTCTTTTGATGCAGGCCAGGATGCAGGTGGCTTTCTGGGCTGCAAGATCATATTGCTGGCTCACGTTGAGCTTCTCATCCACCAGTACCCCCAAGTCCTTTTCCTCAAGGCTGCTCTCGATTTATTCTCCGCCCAGTGTGTGTTTCTGCTTGGGATTGCCCCAGCCCATGTGCAGGACCTTGCACGTAGCCTGGTTGAACTTCATGAGGTTTGCATGGGCCCACCTCTCCAGTCTGTCAAGGTCCCTCTGGATGGTATCCCTTCTCTCCAGCATGTCAACTGCACCACACAGCTTGGTGTCATAGGCAAACCTGCTGAGGGTGCACTTAATCCCACTGTCTGTGTCACCAACAAAGATATGAAACAGCACTAGTCCTAATACTGACCCCTGAGGAACACCACTCACACTTGGACATCGAGCCATTGACCACCATCTTTTAGTTTGACCATCCGGCCAATTACTTATCCACTGAGTGTTCCATGCATCTAATCCACGTCTCCCCGGTTTAGAGACAAGGATGTTGTCTGAGACAGTGCTTTGCACAAGTCCAAGTAGATGACATCAGTTACTGATCCCTTGTCCATCAATACTGTAACACTGTCATAGAAGGCCACCAAATTTGTCAGGCACGATTTGCCCTTAGTGGAGTCATACTGGCTGTCTACCAATCACCTCTTTCTTTTCTGTATGCCTTAGCATGGTTTCCAGGGGAATCTGCTCCATGACCTTGCCAGGCACAGAGGTGAGACTGACTGGCCTGTAGTTCGTCGGGTCTCCCTTTTATCCCTTTTTAAAAATAGAGGTTATGTTTCCCCTTTTCCAGTCATTGAGAACCTCACCAGACTGCCATGACTTCTCAAATATGGTAGATAGTAGCTCTAGAAATTTAATCCAAGTGTTCCCTTGGGACCCATGAATGCATCTCATCAGGTCCCATGGACTTGTGCACCTTTAGGTTCTCTAGATGATCTTGAACCTGATCTTCTCTTACAGTGGGTGGTTCTTCATTCTCCCAGTCCCTGTCTTTGCCTTCTGCAATTTGGACAGGGTGGCTAGAGCCCTTGCCAGTGAAGACCGAGGCAAAAAGTCATTGAGTACCTCAGCCTAATCCATGTCCTGGGTAATCAGGTCTCTTGTTTCCTCCCAGAGAGGGTCCACATTTTCTCTAGTTTTCCTTTTACCCCCGATGTACCTATAGAAGCTTTTCTTGTTGCCCTTGATGTCCCTGGCCAGATTTAATTCTATCAGAGCTTTAGCTTCCCTAACCTGATCCCTGGCTTCTCTGACAATCTCTCTGTATTCCTCCCAGGCTACCTGACCCTTCTTCCACCCTCTATAGGCTTCCTTTTTGTTTTTAAGTTTGTCCAGGAGCTTCTTGTTCATCCATGCAGGCCTCTTGGTGCTTTTGCATTACTTCCTCTTTGTTGGGAGGCATTGCTTTTGAGCTTGGAGGAGGTGATCCTTGAACATTTAGCAGCTTTCTTGGGCCCCTCTTCCCCCCAGGGCTTTATCCTATCATACTCTGCAAAGCAGATTCTTGAAAATGCCAAAGTCTGCTCACCTGAAGATAGTGAGCTTGCTGTGTGCTCTCTTCATTGCCCTAAGGATCTTGAACTCCACCATTTCATGGTCACTGCAGCCAAGGCTGCACTTGAGCTTTCCCTACCAGCCCCTCTTTATTGGTTACAACCCCTGTTGGCTGCTTATGTTGTGTAAATTGATGTTCTCTAAGGAGTCTTGAACTGGGAAATCTGAAATAACTTGTATAAATCTGAATTTCTGAAGTGTTTTCAGGCTTTTCATTTCAAGGCCTCTACTACATTCATGAAAAAATATACAGATCTAGTTATTTACAAGTTTTATTGAGGTATAATAGAAGACCATACAAGATTAACTAAGTAACAACAAGCAACTCAGCAAGTCAATGACAAGCCAAAGAAACTGAAACCCCTTTATTTGATCTAGGTATTTCTCTTTGAGAAATAGTGAAAAGACAGTATCCTCAATGATCTCAAGGATTAGCCTGAAGAAAATGCTGGAAGGAAAACAACATTGAAAAATAATGTAGGGAAGATATCCTTCTGGAATTGTGGGCTAGGGGAAAAAGGCTACCAATGTTTATCTACAAATGATAAAAGTTAATTGGTTGAACTAATATGAGATGGTGGGACACCTTGAAAAAATATGTAGGGATGAAAAAAAACCATCTTAGCTGGTATGGAATTTCCTGTTTTAGATAGAGAACATAATTAAAATAATATATTTCCCATTTTAAAATAATGATGGTGGAAAAAGTGGAGGAAAAAGGGAGATCTTTTGAAAAGTTTCTCAAAGGTAGTTTAGTTCTGTATTATAATATTTTGCTTAGCTGATCTTGTCTGGACTTATGAAAGAGAAGTTCAGATAGGCCTGACCTCCAGTAACAGATTGCAAAAATCCAAAAGAGACTGAGCCTACATGTCAACAGCTACATATAACTTTAGCTTCAGATCTGAAGTTAGAGCAAATAAATCTAATATAAAAAAAAAAAGTATCAAAAAGTTAATCGCTTCTATATTTTGCTTGCTAAACTTTCCTTCCATTAATTCTTGCCTCAGTGCTGAAAATAATAGTTGGTTTTGATCTCGTGTCAGTTCAGGAGACAGGTGCCAGCCAAACAACACAGAGGATTTAACTGTTTTCATTTTAGGAAAACTGAAGGAAGATCACATGCTGGGCAGGAGAGCATGAAGACTGTTTGATAAGATTCCATTAAAGTGAGCTGACAGTAAGGTTAAAAGTGAACTGGGAAAACCTCACCTGGGTAATATCTGGGAATGGAACAATCAGTTTGACATTTCCCAGGTTAAAGATTTCACATTACCAAAATGAAAGTCAAGTGTTCTGTTTTAAAGGCAGCACAGCCAATACTGGGATCACTCTAACTCATTCTGGACTGAAGAAATAATTTTCTTCCTATGGTGAACGTGACAGATGAAGAGTTCTAAAATTACTCTAAATATTGTAAGAAGTATTGCTGTAAGTGCACTGTATCTTGCCTTGCTTTATTATGATATTCAAAGACTGATTTAAGTGTTAACCTAAATCTATTTCTGATTTTTTTTATATATATATTTTAAATATTCTGACTTATCCTCATTAGCATCTCATTACTAAGCAGTTAGCTAAGGAAAAGGACAAAGAAGGAAAAAGAAAATTAGATGCAACGCTATATGGTATATTTTCACCTTGATGAGCAAGAGTAACTCATTAAGGGTTACTGAAAGTCATACACATGCTTTGGAGGAATAATGCCCTCAAGGTATTTTGAAATTATTAAAATGTTAAAGCAACAATATTGATTTTTATATGAAAGAGTAATTTGTTAATGCCAGGTAGGAACAGATGTAGGGAAAAATACAGAGAAAAATAGTCAAGCAGTTAAAGAATTGCTTTTTTTTTTCAGTGATGGTGGGAGAGAGGAAACGTGAGAATAAGATAATACTGTAATTTGAAAGTCAAAATGGTTAAATGCATACATAAATTATTAACAGTTTCTTCATTACTATACAGGCACTTCTCAATATTGTCTCATATTCCTTTTTGGAGCAGAAGAAGGAGATGAGATTTGAGAGAAATATCTGGGAATTGACTGAATCCCAAACAAAATGCTTGTGTGATCTGACCAGGTATGAACTGAACCTTCTGGAAACGAAACAGTACTGCATTAAGGGTTCAGTTGTGAAAGGTGCAATGTTCCTTAACCATGTGTGGGCTTCAGTGTTCTGCTGGAATAGAGACAGAATGGGCAGTGCTTGGCAGGATCAGCCCCAAACTCCCATCACCCATACATACGTAGACAAGTTACTTTCTCTACATTCATCTTTTCATTGACTTCATTTTGAATTATGAAGTTGTTTCTAGTTTGCTAGTCACACACTGACTCAAACACAAAAATCCCATCAAAACCAGAAATGTGCTGTCATCAAGACAGTTTCTGTATCAGAAAACAGAAAGAAACTCTGTTTTCTACTCGCCACCACTACAATAGCCTTGTAGAGAAATTGAAATCACCCTCATAAGCTTAAATTCATTAAAAGTTTAAGTCCCTGAACAGCAACAAGAAGCATACATTTGGAGTCTGGTTAATAATATTTTTATTCACACAAACTGCCCTCTGAAATCTGGACTGTTTGTACAGGGGTATTCTCAGCTCCAGTTTTTCACTGCAAGAACTTTCAGAACTGACATTTATACAGAAAATAGCATGACCTGGTCTGAGCTATAAAACATTCCTGAAAGCATCAATACTTATTGGTAAATGACCACCAGGTATATTCTGTTGAGTTTCAATGTCTTGTTAATATACATTTGTGTTCTTTCTGAACTACATATTTCTTGAACAGACATAGGAATGCCCTAGTCTATTTAGGAGTTTTCTCCTGTTTGTTTTACTGGTACGCAATGGCCACAATATATTTGTAGTAAATGCTGCCTGTTTCATAGATTTCGTCTTGAAGATTTAAGTATCTAAGATCAACTGGAAGAGCTCCTCAGTAGAAGCAATGTATAATTTAAGGACCAAATTATGTATTCTTCTTCTTAATCAATTAAAATGTTAATAATCATCACACGGAAGCGTGTAATGGCATCAAAAGCAAATGCTGCTGAGACAATTTTTTGGGTATCAACAGTGACAAGCTGGTAGCACGGGATTTCCCCTGTAATCAGAAAGGAGGAAAATCTCTAACTGCATTTGAAGGAGTAACACTGTGATGCCCAGTCACATATTTGGACATCACTTTTGCCAAAGCTGTGCAGTTTGTGCAGCTGCCCTTCCAAAGAGAGATCTCCAGGGACATTAAAGTATCACTGTGAAAGAACATGATGATAAAACTAAGTCAACATTTTTTATTAATTAAATTTTTAATTATAAAAGGACCTACAATAACTATATTAATTATAGAGAACTGAGGAAAATACAAAAGCCAAAATAAAATCATCATCATAATTTATAATATTTTATAACTTTTACATTCTGTGATTTTAGACAAATCAAATAAAAAAAATGCAAAGTGGGCAGTGGGAATAGAAATAAGCCACTGAGAACACCAAGTAAACATGCAGGTCAGAGAAATGCTGTTCTGAGCCAGGAAACCATCACTGTTGAACAATGACATTACTATCTTGGGCACTATTTCAATAGGCCCAAAAAAACCTCCCCCTGCAGATTGCAAGTCTGCATTCACTTAAATAGTAAAACAAATAAATACCATGTCATTTGATGGCAGAACACTTCCATAGCTTCACAGATAATATTTTATGGACTGCCATATTGTAAATTAGTTATGAATTATACCTAATAAATTAGTGCTGAGTGCTACTGGAAGAGGCCCTTAGTTTTACCTCCCTGCTTAATGGCAGAACGAATCATACTTAAGCCAAATTAAGTCCTACTTTAAATCAAGTTCAAAAAAATGGGAAATATATGTTTGATTAGTCAATTTGATTAATTAATCATTTTGGTACCTGTGAAACTCCAGCATTTTTATGAATCAACAAAGAAACTGTTGGGATAGGCACACAATTTTCTTCAGTAACATGACTACAGAAGCCACTAATGCTGCCCACAGGAATAATGCAATTGACTGTGTGCAAAATCACAGTGATGATAGTAGTGAAATCTAGAAATAACTGGCTTGAAATAAGCTAATTTGGGTGCCAGCTGCAATTTAACAGAGGTTAATGTGTGCTTTTTAATGTGATGAGCTCTATGTTGTCAACCTTGTGTGATTACAAATAAACTTCAGTTCCATAGTCTCGATTTTTTCTAATTTTCTTCTACAGCCACTTTGCATTGCAATCAAATTGCACAGTGAGGCGGTATGAGGGCAATGAAAAGGCTTATTTGGAGTATGGTACTTAAGTATGGCTTTCCTCACAGTTTCGCAACATGTGTAGGAGGAGTCTGAATCCAGGCTGGGTAATGTCATTAAATAATTTATTTGCACCCTTCAATAGCTACTTCAGTATGCAAATTCCTACCAAAAAAAAAAGTGAAAAAGAATGATGCAAGAAAGCACATGGCCTTAAGCTCCTGCCTGTCCTCCTCCTCCTTCCATAAGGTTGAAATCCACTCTTCAGCTAAAGATCATTGATAGATTCTTTTCTACTTCTCTCCCTGGGTGAGTGGACTGGAAGCCAATGCAAAAATAATCTCTGTCTTTCATGACCTTGCTGTTGTATATAAAGTTGTATTCATTATTAATGGTGGCTTAGAGAATATTTACACATTCTCTATTTTAGAAAGACTATATTTAGCATCCATTATTTTTCCTATGCTGAATACAATTTCTAACAATGAAAGCCAAAATCAGGAAGAAGGAATTTTTTATTTTACTGGGAAATCTAAAGAAGAGGTCCATCATATTTAGATCATGAAATTACTATTGTTATAACAAGCATAAGATTATAAATATCAGGTCATTAGTTTGAAAAGTTTAGCATCAGCTCAACGCTAGTTCTTGGCCTGAGTACGTTTCTTTCTATTTTTATTCTAAGGCATATTGACAATTTGTGGCATGCACACAGTAAGAAAAGGAAAACATAAAAAGAGCTGTCATTTGCAAAGCATCTTGTTTTGAGAAGAGGGAATTCAATCATCTTTTTTGGAAATGCAAAGGTGAACAGAATTTGAAGCCTTCAAAAAGGCAGTTTAAAATTACAATGGTTAGCACTAGGGAGTATGTTAGAATATTACTGCTGCTATGCCAGTTGGCATCCAAGACTTCCACTTAGCAGTAAAGAATGTTGCTAATCTGCCTCAAGTGTTTCTAAATTCAAATTAAATACTTGCTCATTCTGTGTGTACACAGGGACCATTTTTCCATGGTTCGAATAGATCAAGCTATGTTACTCAGGCTGCTGTGCCCATCTTGGTGCATGGACAAGAATAACTAGGATAATTTTAGAGGGTTTTTTTCACTTGGTAGATTTCCTTTATGAAAGAACTTACCAGTTGAAAACATGTATGTATTAACAGCCACAAGAATTACAATATCAGGACAGGTTAATAACCATTCATGTCTAGAATGCTCCACGCTAACCAGTGTGGGATACATCAGAAATAGAAGTAAAGCCATGAAATGCATACAACTATGGCATACAATTTTTTTTTTCCTTTACCTGTGTAGTAATTATTTGAGATTCTTATTTTGCCATTATAAATTCAATTTTTATGCATATTCATAGCTCGGTTTTCTTAAAACTGAAAATATTCATTTTCTTTATTTTGAGCTTGTTTAAAAGCTATCATTTTCTGAACATATCAAGAACTTCCCACTCAGTGCTACTCCATTTGAGTACAGAAAAAGAGAGACATTCAAAATGACTACTTGTCTCTGTAAGCCTAGGAAATAGATCTCTAATATTTCCCTGATTGTTCTTTAGCCATTTACTTTTGAAATAGTTGATAGCTGTTAATCACAATTCAAATCACAACACTTAATTCAATAGAAGAACACTGATCCTTCATCCAGCACCTCAACTGGAATGCTGCAGCTTGTCTGCAGCTTGTGAGAAGGCGTCAGCTCAGAAAAGGCTAGAAACCTTTACTGTGCCATTTTGTAGTTGAGTCATGAGGAGAAAGAGTTTTATTTAGTCCTCTGTTCTCCCTCCTCTCTGAGTGCATATAAAATAGTATGGCAGACTCTGGCAGTAAGAAAGTAGTCTCCCTTTCTGTTTATGCAGTATGTAACATTTTGTCTTAACATAAATTAGCACAAAGCCTCATCTTTAAAAGCAGCATCTTCATTCACCTCTATCAGTGCTTTCTAGGACTTTCCAGCAGAGGGAAACATTGTGAAAAACTGATCTTTCTTTCTTTCTTTCCAGTTTGGCTTGAAGGTCAATGAAGATATTTTGCCTCATTTCACTGATTTGGGATTTCTTTCAACAGCCCAAGTACAGAAGTTTAACTCAGAATCAAATGGTGAGATCACATTTTTTTTTGTGTAAGACACAGTGGGTGGGGAGAAATAAGAACCAAAAAAACCCAGACAAAAAAAAAGAATCGTGCATAACTAAGGAAGAAAGATGGAAGTGTGAAACAAATGTTACTGAACTGTACAGAAAATAACTATAAAGGAAATAAAAATAGTTGAGAAAGAATTTATTTTAGGACCATCAATACTTAAGATTAGGCAATTTTTTTCTTTTTTTTCTTCCTCTGACTGATATATGACTTTAACAGATCAGCCTGAAATTTTACAAGCTGATTATCTCTTTGACGCATAAATTTTTTGGCAGTTTCAGCAGAAGAGGTCCAATAAAGGGACATGAAAAACTGGTGGTTATATTCTCAAAACTTGTTTTCATTGTTTATTTGTTAGTTATTTGATCTTTATTGTGCATGTACTCATTCAGAGGTGAAACGGTTCCTGGGTAACTGTGGCACCAAGCTCTGCAAGTAAGATCTTGTACTATCATTACTTGTGTACCTGTTCCCAAAGGGCACAGAGACACACAGGGCATCAGTACAGTGGCATCAGAAAATCTCTTGGAGCTAAGAATAGAACACAGTAAAGTAAAAAGTGTGGGAGTCATCACATGATGATAAGGAGAGAATTAAGGTAAAAGAGAGAGATCAATAAACAAGGACAGAAAATGTGATCCACGTGTATCTCCATATATATTTACGCTGTGCATATAATGTGGCAAGGGACAGAGGAAAGCATATGACAATGTGATTATTTAAGCACATCCTGCCCATTGGATAAAATTAAAAGTTTGAGTCTTCAATATGATAGAAAAAATTGCAAAACCAATGTAGAATATGAGTCTCTGCAAGCCTCTACAAAGAACTAATCTTCCAGTGCCAGTCTACTTAATCTTATTCTACAGAGTTTGATAGTCTATTAATGTGATCATTTGCTCACTCAAGCTCAAGGGGCAAAGGTATCTAGTGTCCCTAAATGTCAGCATCATGTATCTGCATTTTCTACCGACTTACACGCAATTAACATTTTCTGTTTACTTTGTTCAAAATGCGCTTTCAGAACATCATCATTATTAAAGTTAAAAAGTCAAGTTCTAAAGAAAAATTGCAAGATTAAGCTTATGTATGCAACTCTTATTTTCTGCACTGTTATATGCAAAATTGTAATTTTGTTCTTAAATGTGTGATCATATGATTACATAATTGCATGCAACTGCATGAATATATGCTATATTTCCCAGTGATTTCTGTCTCATCATGTTCACAAAACTGATATTGCCTAATGAATAAGCATTGGCTTACGTTTTACTGCTTCTAATTTTTTTAGTGCTTTGTTTCTGATTTTGCAGAATGTTGTACAAGCAATTGTTTAGTTTATTTGACTACATTTTATTTTTCTTCTTGTCAGCAGACTTGTTTAAAACCAGATCTTCCTTATTGCCATAAAACCATTTGTTCTAAAATTGTCATTTCACTTGATTCTACTTACCTTCTGTGTAATTAGATAGTGGCTTCTAAGTTGGAGTGAAGCAACATTCTTCAGCACTGTAAGAAGAAAAGCACACTCCACAACTTACAAGATAGGTTGGCTGAAAATATCCTGCAAGAAAAGCAAAAGCTTCCTCACATATATGCCAGAAACTACACTATAAGACTATACTCTAGGAAGCTTCAATGTTTCGGTTTTTTGAGGGGTTTTTTTTTTTTAAATATGGAAATTCATAATTTTTTTTTTATTTAATAGACATAGCACCTACCACTACAATAAAAAAGAAGAAGTTTCTGTACTAATCCTAATAGTCACTCATTCCCAACTATCAGAAACACTCTCCATAAAGTCTAAAACTATCTGTCCAGTGCTGATTTTGTTTATTTTAACTTTTTTTTTTCCTGCAATAATTAGTTAGCCATTTGAGCATAAAATGAGTAAGAAAAAGATTTTTTTTTCAATTGTTGCATTAAAAAAAAATAAATCTCATAGCCATTTATTTTCCAGGGACTCTGTAGCCAAAATAACTGAAATGCATTTGAAAGCTAAGGCTTTACAAAATAACCTTCAGCAAGGAGCAGTGCTTTTTATTGTCCTATAGGAAATCAGTTTTGATTTGACAGAATGATAAGCCTTTGAAAACTGCAGACAGAAAATACACAGTAGACTTTTTGCTAAGCTCATAAAGTGCTCAACTGAGAAAGGATTCACTGCACATGAATAAGAGCTAAATTAGCTGTGTATTGAAAAGTCTCACCAAATGTGAGTCTGTAAGTCCTTGGCAGAACTTGGGTCCCAGCGAAGAGTTTCTGCACACTTTGCCAGGTACTCCAGAGAGATTACCATCCTGATGTGCTTTAAGATCTCTTTGGCTGATCTGAACTTCAAACTGTATCTTACAGCAAATCGTAAAAATAGTTACCTTTTTTTTTTGCTGAGGGAGGCTAATTTGCTTGTTTTTTCTTTCAGGCATCTTTCTTAAAGAATGTGTTTCACAGGAGGAAAGGACTTAGAAGCAATTGTACTCAATTCTTTAGCTCAGGATTGTGTTATGACTTTGAATATATGACAGTCATCCGCAAGTTCAAAGGAGAACAGACATATTTCTGTTCTAATTCTATATGTATAGGAAAAGATGTGCTGTTCCTGTAAAAAAAGGCAAGAGGTGAATGAAATAATTAAACAGGCAAGTAACAGTGGACTCCAAAATAATATCACAAAAATAGCTACAAACTCTGTATGTAGTTTTATACATGGATGTTGCTATAGCTTCTGTAACAGAATAATGAACACCACTGCAGATCTTTCAAATGTTGATGTTATGTTATAGGAAGGCTCTAAAGGAATTACACACAGACGTTCAGTAATGTCTTATGTAGTATATGTTCCCTGACTTTTTTTTTATAAGAATCACATTAAATGTATAATTATTGGTAAAATATAGAAACACAAGAGTAAATCTCACACTGAAATAATGAATATGACATAATAAATATGCACTGAAATAATAAAATACTATAATGGAATAATTATTATGGAGTCATAAGAATATGAAAATGAAGAGAATCTCCTTAGCCTGAGTGACATGCAATCTGCTCATGGGCTCTTTTGACTCTGTCCTCCAGACCCACACGCAACTGGGTGCTCATACCTCTGCTGCTAGTACTGAAAAGATGTTTTAGACCTTTCATATTCTGGAAATAGATTTTTCTAATTTCCAGACTAAGTTTTTGATGAGTGGACAAACATTTCTTCTCATGTCAACCTTACCTTTCAAATTTAATGGTACTTTTTTTCCTGTTTGTTTAATACATAGATAAATTTATTTTAAAAGTTATTTTATCTTGCCTAGCTAACCTATATAAGCTTTTCTATGGTACAGAGATTGAAGTTAGCTTCATGATAGTTCAGGTGCTGCTAGTAGCCTAGCAATAGCTGCACTAAGATGACTGAGATGAAATCTATATTTACACTGATTTTTCTCTTTACCTGTCAGAGATGAGAAATCTGTGAGGAGTATGTGAGAGATGTTTTATCTCTTTCTAGGTTAAACTTTGTTGTTTGCTTTAGGATATTAAAGAAGATTTTTGGAGACATTCTGGCTTTACTCATTCCTTGGTATCTCTTATCAGCGTTAACTTAACATTTCATAGTATAAAGAGTATGGACAAAGATGACTGTGTACCTGTATGTGTCTATAAAACTGGGGAATTATTTCTCAGAGTTTAGGAAATTACGTATTAGACAAAATTTTCTCTCTTCAGGAATCATGAACACTTGATTTGGAGGAACTGAACTGGAGTATTTTTTCATTTAAACTGATCAAGTTATTTTCAGGAGATAAAATAAAATCAGTCACTGTTAATTTAGCTTGACATAATTACTTTGATGGGAAAGGCTCTTCATTGTCAATTGCAGATGAAGTACAAACATATGTTCAAATACATTATTTGACTTGATTTCATGAAAACAAATTAAATAAAAATGATCACTTACATAGGCATAGAAGAACCAGATCAAGACAGTGTTTATGATGTATGATTAGCAGTAACAGAAAAGTACAGTTTTACACCTACCCTGGTTTTGCGCATGTGCATCCCTTTGCACATATATATTGTGTGTGAATTATCTTGATAAGGAGAGTTGCCTGATTTCCAGTATATTTGGGTGCCACAAACAAGTAAATACATATATAACAATACCCAAAGTGAAATCCACACTGAACTGATGAAGTTAGTCAGACTTAGCAAAATTTGTATGGGTAAATTTTTTTTCTTTCTTCTAGGGAGCAGACAAATTGCACAATCTTAGGCTGTTACTAATAAGATTAATTTCCATCATATTATCAACTTCATTTTCTGTTGTTTCTGGGGAACTGCAACTTACACTAAATTATGTTTTAAATAATGCCATACCAGTCTTTCCTTTGAACTAGATGGCACTGACTTGAGAGGAGCTTTTAATTCCACTAGAGCTGTGTGCTTGGAACAAAAGTAATGTGACAGATCTACTGAAACTTATGAATGAATTATTGCTGGAACATACAATACTTGATTTTTGCACTTTAATATCAATCTTTTGGCAGCATAGCTGCTGCAGATGAAAAAAAGTGAGTCTCGGATTTTATTCTTATTTGTGTTGACCTTAAATTACCCCTTTTCCCAGATGGCCAGTCATCTCTCAGTTCTGAAATGCTAACTGGCACCATTATGCTTGTCATGCTACTGCAAACCTATTCTTAAATTCTGTACCATATGAAGTGTTTTCAGACTACATGTCAAAAAAAAAAAAAAAAACAAACAAAGAACAGATACATTGTCTGCTTGACAAAGACAGAAAAAGAATATAAAATATTATTACCCTAGAGCTTTTCAGATAATGTTTTCTCATATTTGTTTTATTTAGATTTACTAACTGAAATCAACTCTACTGTCATAGTGAAAAAAGGCTATCACTTACTTCCCTCTAAGTACAATTCATCAATCATTGTACCAAAATTGAGGCTGACAGAAAAACTGTTTTCCTCCCAAACATATGCTTGGGCAATCTTGGCTTCATGGTTGAACAGAAACTCTCCAAAATGCTTCAGAGGTTAAAAAGAGTCTGTGTTGCTTTTGTTTGGTGGGGAAGGCTACAGTGGCAGCTTCTACAAGAAGCTGCTAGAAGTATTCCCTTTGTCCAGTGGACTTGGCTGAACCTAGGGTGGACCCACCACTGGCAAGGGCCAAGTCAATTGGTGACAGAATGTGAAGAAGCAGAAGTGGGGGGAAAGAGGGGGGGTATGAGCCTTGTGGCCCTCACCTTCTGGCTTCCTGCTGGGCGGCCATCTGGGCCTGACAGCCCAGCCTGGCTGCAACAAGTGAAGAGAGGAGATGTGAAGAGAACCTGAGACGCATCTGCCTGAGCTGATTGTGGAGAATTTCTTGTGAGAGGAAAGGATGCAGATGCAAAGGTCAGTGAAGAAGGAGGGGAAGGAGTGAAGTGCTCCTCACAGAGAATCCCCTGTAGCCTTTGGTGAAGACTATGGTGAAGCAGGTTGTCCCCCCTGCAGCCCACGGAGGAGCAGAGATCCACCTGCAGCCTGTGGAGGACCCCACACTGGAGCAGGGCCTGTGTACCCCACACTGGAGTAGCCTGTTCGTGAGAGACAGCACCTCATGGAAAAGGACCCTTGTGCTGCTCGGGGGAGGGTGAAGGAGGTAGAGATAATTTATAGGAAGTTAAGCCTGGGAAGAGGGGTGGGTGGGAGGAAGTTCTTTTTCTCATTATCCTGCTTTGGTTTTATTAATTGTTTTGGTTTTGTTTAGTGAGGGGGGGCCTAAGGTGGTAGCTTCTGTAGGAAACTGCTAGAAGTTGCTTCTCTTTGTTCAGTGGTCTCAGCTGAGCCTAGGGCAGACCCACTGCTGGCCAAGGCAGAGCCAATTGGTAGCAGAATGTTCCATGATAACGCCTCTGCGATAACATATTTAAGAAGAGGAAAACAGGAAAAAAAAAGGAGAAGAAGATGTGAAGCAGCTGAGCGGGGGCAGAGAGGGGGAGGCACAAGCCTTGTGGGCTTTGCAGGCCTCACCCTCTGGCCTCCTGCCGAGCAGCTGACTGGGCCCAGCTCGGCCCAGCCCAGCTGCAAGAAGTGGAGAGGAGATGAGATGTGAATGAGATGGAAAAAAGATCCTGAGAGGCATCTGCCAGCCTGTTGTGAAGAATGGCTGCAGACACCAAGGTCAGTGAAGAAGGAGGGGGAGGAGTAATGCGGCTCCTGGCCAAGATTCCCCTGCAGCCTGTGGTGATAATCATGGTGGAGCAGGTTGTCCCCCTGCAGCCCATGGAGGTCCACGGAGGGGCAGAGATTCACTTGCAGCCCATGGAGGACCCCACGCCGGAGCAGGTGGAGGCCTGAAGGCGGCTGTGGCCCATGGAGGGCCCACTGGGGCAGCTGTTCTGGAAGGACTGCACCCCATGGAAGAGATGACCCACGCCAGAGCAGTTTCATGAAGGACTGTGGCCCGTGGGGGGGACCCCACGAAGGAGCAGGGGAGGAATGCAAGGAGTTCTTCCCCCAGTGATGAAGCAGCGGCATGAAACAATGCGTGATGAACTGACCGTGACCCCCATTCCCTCTTCCCCCCTGTGCCGCTCAGGAGTGGGAAAGGTAGTAGAGATAATGTTAAGCCTGGGAAGAGGGAGGGGTCGGGGGAGGTTACCTTGTTCCCTGTCTCATTCTCCTGCTAGTTTTAGAAATAAATGAATAGTTTTCCCCAAGTCAAGTCTGTTTTGCCCATAACGGTAACTTTAAGGATTTCTCCCTGTCCTTATCTCAAACCTTGAGCCATTTTTCTTATATCATCTCCACCTATTCTCTCGGAGGGTGGGGGGAGTGAGAGAGAGACTGCATAGTCTGGTCCCGATCGGGGCTGAACTATGACATTAATAGTAATAAATAAATAGTTTTTCCCAAGTCGAGTCTGTTTTGCCCATAACTTGACGGATCTCTCCTTGTCCATATCTCAAACCTCAATCCTCTCTCCCCCAATCCATCGGAGGGTGAAGAGAGTGAATGAGACCGTATAGCTTGGTCTCAAGTGGGCCTAAACTATGACAGAATCCTAGCACAATGCAGGAAATGCATGGTGAACACATTATGCTAAAGGGTTTGACAACAAGAAAAGTATTTGCCTTCAGCAATATCACTACATTCTTCTCTGAGAAACACCCTAGCCGACAGTTTAGCTAAAGAGCCTTTTCCACTCACACAGATGTAGCAAAATAGATTAAAGAGGAAAGCACCTCCTTTGCAGTGTACAGTATATATCACAACTTAGGAATTCATTCCTTTTCTGAAAAACATACACTCATTTGATTATAGTCTAAGTATTAAATACAGTATCAGCTGTTTCTTATGGTGAGAGTTTTTTATTTTCTTTCTGCAGTTAGGAAAGCTCCTGCACACACATGTCTTTTTCATTTCATCTACCCAATTGCTAAGGCATTTAGACTTTGAAAGAGGAGAGTATAAACCAATTTATAATGATTTGCATACACATGCAACTACAGACAAAGTTTTTTCTTTCTTTGCTTATTATTCTTATTTCTTCTTTCTTTAAAATTTTCCTTCACTTTCTTTTGTTCTTGCTTTCAGGATTCACCTCCTCTTTAAACTTACAGTTCAAAAGACTATTCATCACGTGTGTTGATTTGCTTGAGGGTAGAAAGGCTCTACAGAAGGATCTGGACAGGCTGGATCAACAGGCCAAGTCCAATGCTAGAAGATCCAACAAGGCTAAGTGCTGGGTCTTGCACTTGAGTTACAACAACCCCATGCAATGCTATAGGTTTACAGAAGACTGGCTGGAAAGCTGCCCAACAGAAAAGGATCTGGGAGTGTTGGCCAACAGCCAGCTGAATATGAGCCAGCAGTGTGCCCAGGTGGCCAAGAAGGCCAATTGCTTCCTGACTTGTATTAGAAATAACATGGCCAGCAGGAAGTGATCATCCCCCTGCACTTGGCATTGGTAAGGCTCCACGTCAACTACTGTGTTCAGTTTCGGGCTTCTTACTACAAGACAGACAATGAGGTGCTGGAGTATGTCTATAGAACTGCAATGAAGCTAGTGAAGGGTCTAGTGCACAAGTGTTATGAGAGAACTGGGGTTGTTTAGCCTGGAGAAAAGCAGGCTGAGGGAAGACCTTGTCACTCTCTACAATTGCCTGAAAGAAGATTGTAGCAAGGTGGGTATTGGTCCTTTTTCCCAAGTAACAAGAGAAAATGCCCTCAAGTTGCACTGTGGGAGGTTTAGATTGAATATTAGGAAAATTTCTTCACTTAAAAGATCATGAAGCATCAGAACAGGCTGCCCAGGGAAGTGGTTGAGTCACCATGGAAGCATGTATTGTAAGATGTTTAGATGTGGAGCTTAGGGACATGGTTTAGTGGTGGTCTTGGTAGTATGGTTGGACTCGACGATCTTAAGGGTCTTATCCAACCTAAAAGATTCTATGATTTACGCATTGTTAATGCATAAACATAATTAATGCATTGTTACTTCTTTAAAAGATAAGAGGTTTTTTGCATGAGCATTTTTTCCTTACCCAGGATATCTTTTTCCCCCTTTTGCTCTGGGTTTATCAGATTCATTCTCTTTGATCTCACTCAATTTGCTAGAGTTTCTTTCTCTTGTCTTATTTATCAACTCAGCATTCTCACCCTAAATATATTCATTACAGCAATGTGGTTTTCAGTCCCTCAGTTCTGCATTGAGTCTTCCCTGTATTCTGTTCAGTTTTCAGTTCTCTTTCCTAATCTTTTTTTTTTTCTATTTCTTACTCTTTATCAGCAAAATTATTTTGTTCCAAATCTCCCTAACTCAATAAAAATAATTATTCTCATTCCTAACCTATGCGAGTATTGATCTCCGTCCTTCATTGGTTATTGTATTTTCTTGGTTTCCATTCCATCAGATGAAATATTAGACATTATTTCCTCTAGCAAATGTATGACACACAACTATGCTGATAATTGTTTTTAACTGTACGTACATTATTTTTTTTACCTGAAGATTCATTTTTAACTTCTAAATTTTTCCAGCTTCTCAGGAAAAGAAGACAGTTTGCTATCTATGCAAGTTATCACCTTTCCAGGCAAACTGACCCCAACAAGACTTCAGAACTGAAATTTCTATCAAGAATTTCTCATATTAGAATCTACTATAGTGCATTTTTTTTTTCCTTAATCAGGACATTTTCTTTGCATTTGTTACACTACATTCTTTCTGATAAGATTCCCAAAGGAAATTAAAGTAGGAACAGTGGATAAAGTACAAAAGCTGGAGTTGTCAGAGTTGCCTACTAAACAATGCAACTTAATCCCCATTTATAAAGCATTGAATATGAGCATCTCAGTGACCTAATTCATGACAGAGGATAAAGATGAAACTTCCCAAAAGCCTGGTATCTATTCTCCTAAATTTTCTTCACAGTAAGATGTGTTTCAAAATGTCTGTGCCTGTAAAAATTTTGCAGGAAGCTCCTATCAAATTGTAGAATCATAGAATAGTTTGGGTTGAAAGGGACCTTTAAAGGTCACCTAGTCCAACCCCCTGCAAGGAGCAGGGACACCTTCCACTAGACCAGGATACTCAAAGCCTCATCCAACCTGGCCTTGAACGTTTCCAGGGAAGGGGCATCTACTATCTCTCTGGGAAATTTGTTCCAGTGTTCCAACACCCTCATTGTAAAAAAAAATTTCCTTATATCTAGTCTGAATCTACCTCCTTTTACATCATTCTAGAGTGAACTTTTCAAGTGTGTCATTCAGCTGTAAAGTTTAAACAGGTTCCTCATGATCAGTAGAGATCAATATCCCTGTTTCATTGCCTGGATGTCCCAACATCTTCCATTTTTGTCCACAATCAGAAGTCTACAAAGTAATAGAATAATTCTGTTTGTTAGTTCAGATTAGGGAGTATAGGGAAGACAATAATTAAAGAATTAGTCATGGTTGATGCATAGAGAAATGGAATAATCTATTTCCAAAGAGAGGGAAAAAAAAATATTCAGATTACAGAAACTGAAAATCAATGTTTTTTTTTTTTTATGTAGAAAGAATAAGGGAGTTCTCAGATCATGAAAGGAATTTTTTGAATTTCTATCACCAGAGATCTTAAGGACAGGTTAGACAAATATCTGTTAGCAATAGTTTAAGAATATAAGATAGTTAAAACCATGTAATGGTCCAGAAAAAAAAAGTTATTTTGCCTGGACCGAATTTTTAATATGCAGCAAAGGTCAATGAGCTGCAAGAGAATAATAAGGACTCATATAAAAATACAAAATATAGTTCTGCTTCCTAATACTTCCATAGTAAGGATAAAATATTTTATTACTACTGAAGTAAGCTAATAACCCATATGAAATCCATTGTTTCAGCTCTTTCTTTTGCTTAACCTCAGATTATATGACTCTGTATTAATGGAAATAGCTACTGAAAAAATAATTTCTTAACATTTTTCCCGGAGTGTAGTTTCACTAAAAATTATCACAATTCTTTTCTTTCCAATTCAAAATTTACAAAGGAGAGAGAAGTTCAAATGCTATAGCATTCTAGGATTTATTTTAATTAATAAGTCGTCACATAGATTCTTCTATATTGTTTTCTTCTATTCTTTTTCTTCTCATCTTGTAGAAGTGGGAAATGAGTGATAAAACAACCAAGGAATGATAAAAGGAGAAGCAAAGTAGTATTTTTGTTTAAATTTTTGCCCTCATTGTGAAAATTCCCAGGGGAATTATCTTCATTAAACTATGATCTCTGTTACTAATATTCTGTGCTTTAACACTATATATGCAAACAGATATTGCACAGGTAACCCACTACATTAGTGTTCACAGTGAGAATGAACTAAACTGGGCTGAATACTAACTATGCATTTACCCTTTAGAGATCTGTGTCTTTCCTACCGTCGTAGTTTAGACCCACTCAGGACCATACTCCACAGTTTCTCTCTCACTCACTCCCCTCCATCCTCCAGCAGAATGGAGGAGAGAATTGGTAAGCAAAATGCAGTAAAACTCATGGGTTGAGATAAAACAACAACAACAAAAGAGAAATAACAGAAGAAAACAAAATAGAGACAGAAAACAAATATAGTACAGTAGCTCACAGCAAATTCTAATGCCCAGTTTCCTCCCAAGTAGCAGGGGACTTCCCTCAGCACCCTCCTCACTTACATACTGAGCATGATATCACATGGTGTGGAATAGCCTTTTGGCTAATTTGGGGAAACTTACCCCAGCTGTTGGCTAATTACTAAACTATCCCAGCTGGGTGTCCCAGCTTCAGTTCTCCACCCAGCTTAGGTGAATGTTAACTCTATCCTAGCCAGAACCAGGACACTTACACAGAAAAAAGGATAGTGACTTTAATAAAAGAGATCTCAAAGGTAGATGTATTAAAAAAAAAAAAAAATCTAGATCCAAGAAGTGCAGCTCAGTCAGTCAGACTGGGACTCACAATGCCTACCTTGTAGGCATTTGCATCTCAGCTAGTTGTCATTTATATAGATATAATAAGAAACTGGGCAACTCTAGGACAAATTTTTGATTTCTAGTTTAGGAAGAGATATATATTGCTTCATTTTTTTATGACTGGCATCATAATTGAGAGAAATATTTAAAATTATTGATTAATAGCACTTCTGGTTCACATTGAAATAATTTAAAATACACTAAAATTATAAAATTATAATTCTATTTCAATTCCTCTGAAACTTTGCTTGCAAAAGACAAAGTCTAACTGAGAAAAAAAGCTACTTTGAAATAAACTCTATAAGAGGTAAAGAAGTAAAGTGCAAATTTGAAAAAAAAAAAAAAAAAAGCTATGCTTTAAATCAGGTCTGATGTCCTCTCAATCAGACATCCAATCTAATGGTCTGCTGCAGCTTCCTAGGAAAAAAATGAAAATACAACCAAGCTCATTATTCTGCAAAACTTCACATATTCATGTAACTTGATGCCCTCTGAACAGTTCAGCTAAGTTCACCAGGACTGCTAACAAAGCATCAAGTTAAGCTTTGGTGCAAGTCTTTACAATATCAAGGAAAACATCTGCAGTCCTGGGCATTCACATTCTCTTAAGCTGATCCTGTTTCCTCTGCTTCTCCTCCATCCTGCCAATGGATGTTTAGAATAACAATTGAGTTGGTTTTTGCTGTAAACTGGAAAAGACACTTGAGAACAAAATGTTCTTCCTTGGGATTTCCCAGGGGGCAAAGACACTAAATTACACATACATTCAGTTTCTGTTTGCACAATCAATGAAAATACTCACCACAAATGATGTGACTAAGATTGGACGCAATTGACTTTAAAATTAATTCATTTTCATAGTTTCACTGGAGTCAGAAGGAAAATAACACCATTCAAAATATATTAAGTGTATTCTTCCAGCTAGTGTAGTTCTGATCCCTAAAATTTATATTTTTTCCAGACACAGTCTGGTATCTTTCCTTTTTTTTTCTTTCAAGAGGCTGTGAGCCACTTAAACCTCAGCAATATTTGTGAACAAGAAATCATCTTTCCCTTCTTTTGCTATATCCAACTCCTCTAATAGAAAATCTCAGTGTGATACATATAAGGCTTTAGTTTCAGTATAATTACCGAACATATTGACTAGCACATGTATTTAGAGGAAAAAAATACTATTTTGAAAATGACTAAGCAAATAGAAAAAGGTAACATTAATGAGTGACTAATAATTATTATTGTCTGTTTTCAAATTTCAGGCACACTCAGTGTAAATTATATATATACAGAAGCCTTTGAAGGTTACAGAATTACTTGAGTATTTACAGAGTTGATAACACCAACGACTTACAAATTACTCCAGTGATGCTGACAGATATACCCTGTGTTTCTACCTTTTTAAAAACGGACTTTTTAGCATAGGCTTGTTTGTTTTTGTTTGATCTTTCTACATGTTCACCTTTTAAAACCTCTGATTTTGTCTTCGCATTGTCTAATCCATAGTTCATCTACAGATAAAAGAATAGGACAAAGGTTAACTTCTTAAATTACAATATTTATTTATTTTTATTATCTTCACATACAATGGGTTCCCATGCTGTCTTTGAAAGCTGTTTAAATGCTTCTATGAAAGTATAGAATCATAGAATCATAGAATGATTTGGGTTGGAAGGGACCTTTAGAGGTCATCTAGTTCAACCCTGCTGCAACAAGCAGGGACATCTTCCACTTGATCAGGTTGCTTAAAGCTCCATCCAATCTGGAGCTCTATTAACTCTATTAAAAAGTCTGTCCCCAACCTTTTAATTAAAATTTGGACTTGTTTCAGAAAAAAAAAATCTTGTGCAGACCTTTTAAATAATAAAATCATAGTATTCAGACAGTAATAATCTCCATGCTACTCAATAGATCTGCTCAGAACAATAAATATTAAAAAAAAAACCTCTCCAAAAACTCTTTTCATTATGAAAGTTCAAAAAAACTGTGATGTCTTTAATTCTGCAGGCCTTCTCTTGAGATATGACTGACACCCACTAACATATTGCTCCAGGAATGTGGCAGAATAAAATTTTCATGTAAGTTTTTTTCTCCATTTTGCTTGTGTAAATTTTCCATTGATTCGCAGTGTTTGATATAGTGAGAGGCTATATATTGCCATTTTGAAGTCAGCACAGTTAATTAAACTACCTTCATCACTTAACAAACATCTCCAAATTTCTCTTTCCTCTGCTTTTCTCCTTGTGCAATGAATGATAATCAAGATCAAGGACTGAAGGTGAAATGGTAAAGTGCTGTGCTGTCACAGTTTTCTTTTTTTGTTTGTTTCTTTTACTCTGCAAGCATAGATTTTCTTTTTACTTTGCTTCCACTCTTTTGTCACTGCTTTGCAATCCATCCAGAATCACAGTACATCTCCTCTTTCTGAAGCAGAGTTCCCTTTCTCTCCCCAAACTCTTATCACTGATACTTCACAGGAGAACGACATCCTTTCAGGAGCAGAAACTTTAGCAATCCTCCCTCATTCCAGTTCTGAGCAACCTATTTTTCTTTTTTTTTTTTTTTCCCCTGACTGAGACTGTTCTTTGCCCTGAACTTGCAAAGTCCTGTGCATATCTATTTTTATTCACTCAGATCAGGGCACACAGTGCAAATCCATGTAACTGGCCAGTAAAAGTCTCTACTTTCCTCTGTCCTCCTCTCTACATTCTTGAATACCGGGAATGACAGCCATCTTAATTGCTGCTTCTTTTAACAATCCCCTTAAAAGGCAGGTAAAAGTTTGAGGAAATGGAAGCCAAAGAGTGTGCTCATGTGATATGAAGAGCTCATTTTTCAAAGTTAGCTTTTTATAGAAATGAGTGTTCGAAGTCACAATATATCAAAGTCTATTTAGCTGGTCACTTTGATCATCTTCAATCAAATTACTTCTTCTATAAATGAATGAATTATCACCACTGAACAAATCATTTTATTATACTGTCATTATTAAGAAAAATTGTCTGCAAAAAATATTGCAAAGAGTTTCATAATGGTTCTTTGGACAACATTTAGTAATAGGCTGAGAGGGAAGATCTATTTATTCTAATACAACTGTTTGCTTCCTGTGATTTAAATAGTCTGTGGACTAAGAGAATGCTTCAATCTCAAAAACTTAGTCAATTTAAAATCATTCTATAGTAGCTTTCTACAGTGCTAAAGAACACTACAGTAACTGTTACTTTGTAGAATGTTTTTACAGATGTATTTGCTAAATTATTAGGCCTGAGCTCAGGAAATAGCTTAAACTTTATTTAATTCATGGAGTGGATATATATGAATAAATTGTGTCTAAATGTAGAGTATTGGCACCAAAGGTTTTCACTGAGAAACAAACTTTTGAAGTGGATCTGCCAGCACCTTTCCATAAATTAAGTAACCTGAAAAGTAAAAAATTTTTGAATTCCAAAAATTAAGTATCATTAAACCAAAAAGACTCATAACCAAAAATGACTCTTTTAGACAGGAAAAAAAAAAAAAATTAGACACCCTTCCCCTGCCCTCAGCCTCTAAGGAAGATACAGTAGAATGGAAAACCTATGACTAGGATTACAATAGAAGAGTAGCACCTCCTTGCTCCATTTGTCCTTGCTGTGTAGATCTTTTTTTTTTTTCCAAATGTTGTGGTTTTGTTTAGTGAGGGGGGCCTAAGGTGGTAGCTTCTGTAGGAAACTGCTAGAAGTCGCTCCCCTTTGTTTAGTGGACTTGGCCGGGCCTAGGGGGGGGCGGACCTGCTGCTGGCCAAGGCCAAGCCAATTGGTAGCAGAATGTTCCATGGTAACGCCTCTGCGATAACGTATTTAAGAAGGGGAAAACAGAAAAAAAAAAAAAAGAGAGAAGAGAAGATGTGAAGAAGCTGAGCGGGGGCAGAGGTGCAGAGAGGGAGGTGCAGGCCTCATGGGCCTTGCAGGCCTCACCCTCTGGCCTCTCGCCAGGCGGCCGACTGGGCCCGACTCGGTCTGGCCTGGCTGCAAGAAGTGGAGAGGAGATGAGATGTGAATAAGATGTAAAAAGATCCTGAGAGACATCTGCCAGCCTGTTGTGAGGAACAGCTGCAGACGCCAAGGTCAGTGAAGAAGGAGGGGGAGGAGTAATACGGCTCCTGGCCTAGATTCCCCTGCAGCCTAGTGGTGGAGACCATGGTGGAGCAGGTTGTCCCCCTGCAGCCCATGGAGGTCCACGGAGGGGCAGAGATCCACCTGGAGCCTGTGAAGGACCCCGTACCGGGGGAGGTGGAGGCCTGAAGGCGGCTGTGGCCCATGGAGGGCCCACTGGGGCAGCTGTTCTGGGAGGACTGCACTCCGTGGAAGAGATGACCCACGCCAGAGCAGTTTCATGAAGGACTGTGGCGTATGGGCGGGACCCCACAACGGAGCAGGGGAGGAATGTGAGGAGTTCTTCCCCTGACCATGAAGCAGCGGCGTGAAACAACGTATGACGAACTGACCGTGACCCCCATTCCCTCTTCCCCCCTGTGCCACTCAGGGGGGAGGAAGGTAGTAGAGATAATGTTAAGCCCGGGAAGAGGGAGGGGTGGGGGGAGGTTATCTTGTTCTCTGTCTCATTATCCTGTTGTTTGTAGTAATAAATGAATAGTTTTCCCCAAGTCAAGTCTGTTTTGCCCGCGACGGTAACTAAGGATTTTCTCCCTGTCCTTATCTCAAACCTCGAGCCATTTTTCCTTATATTATCTCTCCCTATTCTCTCGGAGGGTGGGGGGAGTGAGAGAGAGACTGCGTAGTCTGGTCCCGATCGGGGCTGAACTACGACACCAGGTTTCCTCCCAGCTAACATTTCCAGACTGCTTGGCTTGCAACAAACTCAATAAAGTCCTTCTTGAGTCTTAGGAAAAGTTTCTTTCTTTCTATAATTTCCAAAGTCTGTTGTGTCTGCTAGGAGTTTATTTCAGCAAAGCCCAAACTCCACTCCAAATCTTTACTATTCTGACCACTCATTTTCCTAGACTGAAGAATTGCCTGCCCCACTGCACTCCACAAAAATTCCCCAACTGAGGATGTTGATTCCTCAAATGTAGTCTCTTGTCTCCTAAATGGTTCTGCCTGACTGGTACGCAACAATGGCAAAGCAAATACAGATTCTTCATTGCTGCTATTTAGCCTCACCCTAGTAGAAATATAACTGAAAAAGGCACAAAAACTATCTATCACACTCAACAAAACCAAAATTTTGTTATCTGTACATTATTGGATGAAAAAAAAGGTTAGAATTAATGATTTAAAGCTGCAAAACCTTTCCCTACTGTTACACTGTGGTGCTGCATATCAATAAATTAGCTCAGGTATGAGAACCAGGCTAGGCTAAGTAACATCCAAATTTATTAGGGTTTGCTTAGAATTGTCTCTACAATATGCTGATGTACGGGACATTTATGTATTTCAAATAATATTCAGTATTATTCGCTGCTCCCTCATGTTTGCTAGTAGTGCCAGAGCAGAAAGAAATGTATGTTTTAAATGAAATAAGAAAAAAAAAAGTAGTCATAAAAGTTGCATGAAAATTAGATGAATTTGCTTCTCTTGCTCTACTTATAGTTGTAATTATAATTTCACACTGTTTGTTTATGTGCAGAAGCAATGCCTGTTGGATCATATTAACTTGCATGTAGAAGTGTGAGCAATCAAATCCTATTAATTTCAAAGAGGATTCTCAAAGGGAAATCTTTAGTTGATGCAAATTAATGAAACCTCTTTTGACAACACTAGCAAAAATAAATGGTATTAAGACCAAAGTTTGTAAGCATAAGGAAACAGAAGGGAAAAGAGCTGATAGCATAGCTCTGTTACAGTTTAAATGTCTTTGCCTTCATCAACTGTTCTCAACTGCAAGTTCAACTAAAATCATATTAGTTCTCTACTCCAAGTTACAGGAGCACAAAATATTGTTCCACTGCAGAGCAGAAGGAAACAGCCTGGTAGCCAGAACAACACCCAAGCCAGTTTACCAGAGACTGTTATACATCCTTGAATCAAGCCTTCCTTCAATACCTATTTTGTCATGCATTTAATTTTTCTAGAGATTTAGTTCTGTAAATGTAAAACATAAGGAAATAAAAACCTAGCACTATATTGACAGAGCTGAAGCATATAATGTTCTGATGATTCTGATTGCTAAGTCTACTCATTTTGGCTGGGATAGTTAGTTTTCTTCATAGTAGCTTGTATGCTGCTATGTCATGGCTTCGTGACCAAAACAGTGTTGTTAACACATTGATGTTTTAGTTATTGCTTTACAGTGCTAGCACAGCCTCAAGGCATTTTCTGCTTCACAGGCTGCCCTGCTAGCGAGTTGGCTGGAGGTGCATAAGAATTTTGGGAGTACACAGCCAAGTCAGCTGACCCAAATGACCAAAGGGATATCCCATAATATATCGCATCCTGCTCTACAGTAAAAGCTGAGGGGAAGAAGGAGGAAGGGGATGTTCAGAATGATGGTGTTTGTCTTCCCAAGTAGCTGTGACACATGATGGAGCCCTGCATTCCAGGAGACGGCTGAACACTTGCTGCCAATGAGAAGCAGCGAATGAATTCCTTATTTTGTTTTGCTTGTACTTGCAGCTTTTGCTTTCCCTATTAAACTGTCTTTATCTCAACACACAGGTTTTCTTACTTTTACCTTTCTGATTCTCTTCCTCATCCCACTGCGGAGGAGTGAGCAAGTGGCTGTGTGGGGCTGAGTTGTCGACAGGGGTTAACCCACAACACTTAGTAATGCAATCCATAAGGCATCCTGGAATCAATTTCTATTTTGTACACAATGATTATAATACAAAGAAAACCAAGGAGTATTTATTCTTTTTCAATGCATCAGATCAAATTCTAATCTTGAGTGAATCCTTGCTTATGATATCAGTGGCACTGCACAAAAGCTGCAGAACAGAATTGCTCCCATACTCAGGGATACAGATATTGAATGTTCCCATGAAAGCAACACTAGGACAAATGGCCAAGGCTAACCATGTCCTAGGCTGTAATAAAGAAAAGAGGGCAGATGAAAATACTATGGGATCATACTGAGCAATCTACCTACATTTTTGTTGTCAAAAATTCATGAGAAATTCATGCTTACACTGTTGTACTCTTACAAGCAGTTACATATAAAAATAACTTAGATATATGTGGCAAGTATGAGCATTAAAAACATACAACAGACTCTTTATATTGTTAAATTTGCTGGAATGGCAATACTTTAAGTTTTTAAAACTTTCTAAGTAATAACAAATACCAAAAAAAAAAAAAAAAAAAAAAAAGGCAAGCAATACCCAGTGATCATTCCACCAGTGCCAGAGGTCACTAACAAATCATATTATAATGTACTTCAAATGTAAAAGAACTTCATTCTCCATGCAAGCATCTACAGTATATTTAAGCATTCTTTTCCCTAGTGAAATTTGGTACAAGGATGATGAAGTTCAGACCACACTCCAGTTGCAGTGATAGACTGATTATTTATAAATGTAAAGGAAATAATCATGAGCAACACAGGCCAATACTTATCAACAACTAGTAGCTCAAACGTTCAAAATTCTTGTCCAAATATTGTTCTAAGAATACTCTTCCTTGACAAGATAGATGAGACATATTGTCACTTAAAAGTTCAAATTTAATTTATCTGAACTTTGAACTTGAGAGGCTCATTGAGAGCCTCATATAGGCTCTCTATCAGCATTTTTACAAATTGGACTAGACAGCTTGAGTGATTTGGCTCCTAATGGACTGCAGTATTAACACAGAAGAAGCAGAAGAGTAGCATAGGATTCATGGGTTTTATTTAAAACCAAAGGAGATCATTGTGATTATGTAGTTTGGCCTACTACACAAAAAAAAAAAAAAAAAAAAAAAAAGAAGACCATAAGATTTCTTGCAATTTGCTTTATTCCTATGGCTAGAGTTTTTAAAAGCTTAATTTTTAGAGAAACACAACCCCTTGGGTAAAATTTAAAGTCATCAAGAAAATTCTGTAACTATTGAGAATTGTTTCAATTATTACTTTTTGTTCTTGCTAGCACGTATTATCAGTAGCTCCGTATGGTTAGCTTTAATTTCCAGCCTTTGGTCATACGGTTTGAAAATTGTTATTTTTTTTTTACTTTAAGGACAAGCCAAACTTCTATTTTCTTCATAAACAGGGATAAAATTACTCCCTAATCTTTGTACTACCTGCTTGGTTGAGCATTACTTTTAAAAGACAAGGTGCTGTGATTGAATTTTCACACTTGCTTCCTAAGCTGTCGTGGTGACAGACTTGTGTCTAACAGCCATCTCTAGCTCCACTGACACAGCATGTCACCTGGAGGACTCCTTGGAAACAAGCTCTGTGACCAGAGGATCACTGTTGATCTCCCTAATTGCATGGACAACCGTGGCCACTTCTTTGGGACCTTCTGTTCAAAATTTGAATGTATCAGGCTAGAAAATTTGTGCTGCAAAACCAAAGTTGAATCTCCAACTTGTACAGATTTCCAGAAATTAAAGGATATATCTATACCTCGGCAACATAAATAGGACTTTCCTCATTTTTCTTATTACATCTGACTCAATTTTGAAGAGATACCTCAAAATCTTTTCAGGATTTCAGGTTTTTTTCCCTGTGTTCTGGATTTTCTTGTGGGTTTTTTTTGGTTTTGTTTATTTTTCCCTGAAAAAAAAAATTACGATGTCTAATTTTGAGATTCAACTTGTCAAGTGATAAATAATTTTGCTTTTCTCTTGCTTTCTGTTTTTAAATGGTTGAATAAATACCTCAACTGCATATCAATCTCTCAGGAAACTTTCTGGGAAAAACTCTTCACCACTGTCAAAGTTGTTTTCTCATTCTCTTTAAAAAGACCTACTTAGTAATTTCAGATGTTTTTAGTTTACTACCTCATCCAGAGAAAGATAGTTTGGTATTCCTCTTTCATTTAGTACATAACGTTTAAGACTAAGATATAGTAGAAACAATACAAATGTTTAAGTTTATGAGCAATTGCAGTTTACTCAGATTTCCACATCAATACAGGTGCTTAGCTAATGTAACCAAATCCTTCTGATGATGACTTATTCAGCAATGAAACTGTTTTTATGACACAGTTTTTCTTATGGCACAATTTCTGATACTTTAATCACTTTCACTGCTCTTCTCTAAAACCTTTTTAACTGTTTCAATATCCTTCTTCCAGTGTCAGCATCTGAATTATATATAGGATTCTAATAAATCAGACAATGACACTAGTGTTATAACTTTTTTTTGCTACTATTAAATATTCCCATTTATACATAAAAGGAAGAAATAGGTAGAAGGAATAAATTATCTTTGCCTGCATTGCACTGGACATTCATGTTAGCTAGATTATCTGTCACAACTTTTTCAAAATTTGCTTCTGAAGATAGAATGCCCTATCTTGTACATATGGCCTATATCCTCTATGCATAACTATGTGACATTACTTCCTGTTTTACAATGGAATGCATACTGTTTGCTCACACGTTACCAGATCATGGCTGATTCAGTAGCTTTTAAGCTGAAATAATCAACAAAAATAGGATTGGGGGAGAGGGAGGCAGTAACATATATGGTGACAGCAATTCTAACTCTTCTCATTTCTTAGAAAGACCTCTAGAATTGAGGTATAAAAATTTACAAAAGAAACCCCAAACAATGCCAAACAACCTTTTGGTTTGAACACCTCATGGTTCTTTGATTATTTCTGTTCTTGACAATCCTGTGTTAAATAAATATTTACTTTTTCTGTCTTTCCTCCCACTCTTGATTAGTTTACTAGTCCAGCTCCTATGAGTTCTTGTTTCTACAGAAACTGAAGATATCTAAACTGATAAACCTTTTTTTTCTCTAGAAAAAAAAAAAAGTCTAATGCCTTAATGCCTCATAAAACATTAAAAAAAAAACCAAACCAACAAAAAGATATAGTTCCTCCTCCTTAGCCTATAACTTTTCTGATGCTTGGCAGCCAGTTCCACACTTCCTTGAATCTGGTATTGGGATGCTTTCTGAATCTGCGGAAGTGTTCTTCTCTAGACCTAGCTTCCCTTTCAATAGTTTATTTAAATAAAACTGTCAAAATCTTCTGTCCTTATCAGAGTAGAAAATGTCAAAGACTCCCTGGTTCACCAGGGATCTTCAGTGTTTGTTGAATGTACCAAATCAATATCCATTTCTGTCAAATGAATATCACTCATAATTAATTTCACATAAAAATAAATTAAATATTATATTTCATGGTTGAAATATTGGTACAGTGCCAGATTTGGTTTAGGATGATTTCACAGCCATAAAATGTTTTTGTTGTTGTTATCATTGTTTTACAATTATTTAATAATAATTGGTTTTGGTTTTATGTCTATTTTGTATATTTAAAATAAAACTTCCTTCAGTCTGTAAGCATCAGTACTGAAACAACATTCCAAGGAACATTTTCCACAATCGGACAGTGCACTAGGAATTTCTCCAGAGATTCCTAAGATGGACAATAATGATTTAAAGACTCTTGATGTACATCTACACATTCAAATATTACATAGTAAACTAGACAAGTGAACTGAAAATAAAATCATAATCAGAAGGCTATGCCAGTTCCCAAAATGGAGCAAGCTCTTTTCAACATATTAGCTTTTTGTAATGAAAACTATTCTGTTCGAAAAATGTAAGTCAAATTCATCTGACCAAATATAAATTTCTACACTTCTACCACTAAGCAAAAAAACCTAAGCTGCTTTTAAGGCCACAGGAGAAAAAGAAAAAGTGCCAGTTTCAATCTGTGATTAATGCTATCCTGGAGTAAATATTTAAAGCCTTACAGATGAATATCTTAGAATATCTTATAACATCTTATCCTTCATTTCCTCCACTGATATGGGAGGGAACTATATTGTAAACATTTAAAGTGATATGAAGTGAAACTCCCTCCACTCTCTTGGAAGACTTAATTTTTTAAAAAAATCTTTTAATAATTTCAGGAGTTAGTTAAACTTATTTTTTGGAAGCAAGGGATCCTGTGCAGGACTTGGTCTTTGAAGGTTCACCGTATACAACTGTCGTAGTTCAGCCCCGATCGGGACCAGACTACGCAGTCTCTCTCTTGCTCCCCCCACCCTCCCAGAGAATAGGGGGAGATGATATAAGAAAAACGGCTCAAGGTTTGAGATAAGGACACGGAGAAATCCTTAAAGTTACCGTCACGGGCAAAACAGACTCGACTTGGGGAAAACTATTCATTTATTTCTAAAATTAGCAGGAGAATGAGACAGGGAACAAGATAACCTCCCCCCACCCCTCCCTCTTCCCGGGCTTAACATTATCTCTACTACCTTCCCCTCCCGAGCGGCACGGGGGGGGGAAAAGGGAATGGGGGTCGCGGTCAGTTCATCACGCGTTGTTTTACGCCGCTGTATGATCGTCGGGGGAAGAACTCCTCACATTCCTCCTCTGCTCCAGCGTGGGGTCCCTCCCACGGGCCACAGTCCTCCGTGAAACTGCTCCGGCGTGGGTCATCTCTTCCACGGGGTGCAGTCCCTCTAGAACAGCTGCCCCAGCGGGCCCTCCATGGGCCACAGCCTCCTTCAGGCCTCCACCTGCTCTGGCGTGGGGTCCTCCACGAGCTGCAGGTGGATCTCTGCCCCTCCGTGGACCTCCATGGGCTGCAGGGGGACAACCCGCTCCACCATGGTCTTCACCACGAGTTGCAGAGGAATCTTGGCCAGGAGCCATATTACTCCTCCCCCTCCTTCTGAACTGACCTTGGCGTCTGCAGCCGTTCCTCACAACAGGCTGGCAGACGCCTCTCAGGATCCTTTTTACATCTTATTCACTTCTCATCTCCTCTCCACTTCTTGCAGCCGGGCCGGGCCGAGTTGGGCCCAGTCGGCTGCCCGGCGGGAGGCCAGAGGGTGAGGCCTGCAAGGCCCATGAGGCTCGCGCCTCCCCCTCTCTGCCCCCCGCTCAGCTGCTTCACATCTTCTCCTCCTCTTTTTTCCTGTTTTCCCCTACTTAAATACGTTATCGCAGAGGCGTTATCACGGGACATTCTGCCACCAATTGGCTCGGCCTTGGCCAGCAGCAGGTCCGCCCTAGGCCCGGCCGAGTCCACTGAACAAAGGGGAGCGACTTCTAGCAGTTTCCTACAGAAGCTACCACCTTAGCCCCCCCCTCACTAACAAAACCAGAACAACAACGAATTCCAAATCTCAGTGACTGCAGATGTCTTTCAGAAGGGAAGACAAATCGAAACTGCATTGTTTGACTAAGTCAAATATAAATTTCAGGAAGATGGTACCATTTAGGAAAGTAACACTCCTTTAAAAAAATGTTTTTTACCCAAGATCTCCAAGCAGCACATATCTAAATCATCAAAGCACCATATGAAACCGAGCAATTAAAGGAGATCTGTTGAAATAAGGAATGAAATACAATTTTTTTCTGCTCTTGGGACCCTAAATGAAAGACATTCTACAGATGATGATTATATATGGTCGTTCTTAGTTTGTCTTAAGCCAAATGATCATGAAACTATTTTACAAAAAGATAAACATCTTCAGCAGAAAGGGATAAGAAAAACTTACTATGAAACATCTGATAATTCTCTCAAAAGTTTTAGAAGTACAACATGAAAGCCTGGGAAGACATATATAGAGTCACAGAATCGTAGAATCATAGAACAGTTGGTGTTGGAAGGGACTTTTAAAGGTCATTTAGTCCAACCCCCTCGCAAGGAGCAGGGACATCTCCAACTAGATCAGGTAGCTCAGAGCCTCATCCAGTCTGACCTTGAATGTTTCCAGGGATGGGGCATCCACCACCTCTCTGGGCAACCTGTTCTAGTGTTTCAGCACCCTCATTGTTAAAAATTTCTTCCTTATATCTACTCTAAATTTACCCCCTTTTAGTTTAAAACCATTACCCCTTGTGTTATTGCAACAAGCACTGCTAAAAAGTTTGTCCCATCTTTCTTGTAAGCCTCCTTTAAGTACTGAAAGGCTGCAATAAGGTCTCCCCGGAGCCTTCTCTTCTCCAGACTCAACAACCCCAACTTTTTCAGCCTGTCTTCATAGGAGATGTGCTCCAGCCCTCTGATGATCTTTGTGGCCCTCCTCTGGACCCACTCTAACAGGTGCATGTCTTTCCTGCACTGAGGACTCCAGAGCTAGACGCAGTATATAAGTCTTTACCTCTTGTAAGGCTTCTGATTTTGTCTGTACTCATGTCTTAGATGACCATGTACCTCTAGGGTGTAAGATATGGATACCTGAAGAAGAACAACAATAGTATGTCCTTTGCTTCTAGGAACGGACACCAAATTCTGTAGAAAGCTAGTACTTCATTTGCTATTTCTTATTCCATTTTATTAAGAAACAAAATACTGCAGTCAATCACAGAATTACAGTATCACTGAGATGGCATAGGACTTCTAGAGATCACCTAGTCTAATGTCCTGCTCAAGCAGGGTCAAATACAGAAGGTTGTCTGAGGCATTGTCCAGTTTGATTTTGAATATCTCCAGGATGAAGAGTCCACAATCTCTCTGGAGAAATGGTTTCAGTGTTTGGCTATCCTAACAGTAAGAAACAATTCTCTTATGTTTAAGCAGAATTTCTTGTATTTCAATTTGTAGTCAATGACTCTTGTTCATTCACTGAATATCACTTAGAAAAACCTGGGTCCATCTTCCTTACTCTCCCCCATCTGGTACTTATACACATTGCTCAGATGTACCTGAGCCTTCCCTTCTTCAGTCTGAAAAACCCCAGCTTTCTCAGCCTTTTGCTGTGTGACAGATACTATAAGCCCTTACTTGGCCTTTTGGTGGGCTTACTTCAGTGTGTCTGTGTCTCGCTTGTACTCAGGAGCCCAGAACCAGACATAGTGATCCAGATATGGTCTCAGATGAAACATTTCAAAGTAAATTAAATGCTTAATTAAATCAGAAACTGCTATTTGTATATCAATTCTTAGTAATGTCACTGAGCCAAGAAAAAATTATTGACATCATGCTTTAAGGAAGCACTGTAATCACTGAAGTCATTAGGAGAAGTTAATATGCTATGACAAATAACTGGAACTCAAAAAAAATGATCAGTCATACCCCAGCACTCCTGCTTTGCACAGTCTTATTAGAGCTAACAAACTCAACACTCAAGTTTCACCATTGGCCCTTCCTTCACATCAATATGCAAGTAACTCTGATTTTGAGCTTGAAAGCTGACAAAATGCCTCTGGTCCAAAGGACTCTCTTCACAATGGTGCAGGAATGGTTCTGCCTCCAAGAAAAGCCATTAGGACATCACATGGCAGACTTTCATGATCTTCAGTAGCACAAATTTCTGAGGTGTAAAGATGTCCTTTATTCCAAGAAAGCCACTGACACTTTTGATATAGTCTGAAAAACTGCTAAATTTGAAGACCTATCTGGGAGTTAGCATTAGATACAAATTAAGGGAAGGAAAATGTGTGGTATACCAGAGAAAACAGCGTTAATGTTTAGTTGCTATACTTTCATGTCACAACTACTGAAAAAAAAAAAAAAAATACCATCAAGGTTCATCATTTGCAGCTCCAAGCTACAAATCTTATACAAAGTACAATTTTTAAGGCTATCTCTATCTATTAATTTTTTTTTTTTTTTAAACTATGCCATTTTTTGCACTTCCAATTTCACACACCAGTATTCATTTATCACTGTAGGGCATCACGGACAGCTGCAAAGAGAATACTCAACTAGATGACAGACTTGCAGAGAAATGTAATGTTGCCCTGGGTTACAGCTACAGTCTGATTTTGGCTGGTGAGTAAACATACTTGAGTGTGGTTGTTTGTTCTTAAATAATTATTGGCTGATCCTTTAAATAATACTGATATGAATCCTTTCTTTCTCATATGCCTTTTTGTACATTAGTAGCTTACCTGTCATCCTACATTAGTTATTTCTATCTAGCCGTGAAACTATCATGTGTGCTTTGCCTTTTGCATTTATTGAGAAGTATCTTGCAAATTATCATGTTGCCCTGACCTTTTGTGCAAGGCACAAGCCAGAGAATTTCAAAAGTCTTTCTGCTTTTCTACACTAGTAGTTTATGAACTGTGCCTCTAGTCATTTACTTGTGCAGCAACAGGACTAGAAAAGAGATCCAGTGCAGAATAAGTTTGAGTAGATTCAGTTCATCAGATAAGACAGTAGTTCTGTAGCTGCTAAGAAGCCAACTTGTACTTTGTACTTACTGTCTTCATAAACGAAGTTGAAACAGTTTCATTTAGTTTGGGGAAGTAAGTTTATAAAAATGATGTATCTTACAACCATAACAGATCCAATCAAAACAGAAGTTCAGGACTTTATAAATATTGGCATTGTAGAATTTAATTTTATTTAAAATATAGGTGCTTAAAAGATAGTAAAATAGCCTTATTTGCAAAGAAAAAAAATTTTAAAAAGATCAGAGTCTGTTTAGGTAAACAAAAAGGCCTCAGTTTCTCTATGTATCTACACACTCCTATCTGGAGATCATCTGATGAGTTTTAAAATTATTTAACAGACAGCTATCATTTTCTTGACTACTGATCTATACTGTGTTAGTTGAAACATATCACCTTATTGCCTCTATTAAAACAATTATTTAATCCTTGCAAAAAATACTATTTTCTTTCATCTTTTTTTTCTATTCCAGATAAAAAGAATGTTCTGAAGAAATTAAACCCATGTGTGTCATTTTTTTTAAAAGACAGAAAGCATATACCTACCTTCCTGAGGACTGGAGAGTTTGAAGAAAAGCTAGAATGTATACTTATCCACGCGCATTTTTCTCTCAGTTCTTGCAGTGATGTTCTGTTTAGTGATAAAATGTATGGTAGTCTCTGTTTTAAGTTACAGCATAAATATTTCCCAGAGTACTTTCAATTTATTAATGGAAGCATATAACATTTTTTTATTGTCTTAGAGCAAATTATACCCTGAGAAACACAACAGTGATAAACATATGGTTCATCCTTCCTAATATAACATTTTAGGCAAATGGCCATCCTAGGCTTCTCTGATTTTTATAGGCACCAGCAGAGAAGTGTCTGGATTTGTACATTTTCCACCCAAATTACATTTCAACTTCCCTCTCCTCCCCTTCCTTCCTGACCTTGTTTTCCTTAGTAGGAGTAGCCTACTACGTAACTTACATATGTATTCATACTGTGTAAGAATAGCTTAGAGAAATATTAAGCTTCACCACTTCATACAGGAAATAGAGTAAGCCTAAAAATCAGGGAAGATTTTTTTCTTTTTAATTTCAGTGATCTTCAAATTAGGATACTTAGTCCTTCCTCAAATAGGCTTCTATTTCAACAGCCTCCTCCCAAATATAACCCAAAATGTTACAGTAGTCTAGGACTAGTACTGCTTGGATGTCACCACTTCAGACATAGTGGATCTGGTTCCCCTATAGAAAACGACTGTAAGCAGAGCTCACTGTCTGCTGTCTTATTTCAGTTCAATATACTTAACTTCTCTATTTAACAAGCCTTATAATTTCTTTGCTCACCATCCTTACAGAAATGTGTAATATTCGCATGGTGAGGATAGGTCCCCCAGCAGCACCCTCCTCCCTTTTTTTTTCCTGATAGGCTTGAAAAATAGGAGAGGAAAGAGCGATTGCTATTTTCAGTGACTCACACTGGTTGCATATCTGACGTGTTTCTTATTCAACACACAGCCTCTTCCTCTGCTATGTGTTCCATTTACCACTACAGGAGCCAACTATCTAATTACCCTAAATATACACCCCTTCTGGAGAAGTTTTATTAGCAGAATTTAAGCAAATAAAAGCAATTTATACTCCATTGAGATGTGCCTATATACTTAACCCTAATGGGAGGGGAAATATTATTTTAAAATTTGTCCCTTGAACCATTCTGTGTAAAATCCAAGTTATGAAGTTGTTCATCCCTATGGACACTGTATGAACAAATTTTCCACATGGCATTTTACAATTAATTTTCATCTTCTTGAACTAAACACAAACAATCTAACAACTGGTTTATGCAAATGTGTCCTGAACTTCTTTAAAGTAGCTATTTTTAAAGGCAAATATCATCTCTGCTTGGGGCTGAGCACTGGAATGATTTATATTTGTTTCAATAATAAAAAATGCTATAAGTTATTTTCTACATGGCTTACTCCATTAGATACATTTATTCTGACAGAAAGTGCTGAAATGCTAGCAATAAAGTGCTGGAATTACACATTTGAGTTTAGGATCAAAATTCAGCAGAAAATTCCAAGTGAGACATGGCTTGTATCTTTGAACTAAACTGGGAGACATGTTATTTAAATGGCCATACTTCAAACACAGCCTGTCCAAGTCAAAAGTTGCTCTCTTCAGGGTCATATGGAGAAGGAGATGGCACGGAAAGAGTAGCCGATACCATATGAACAAAATCCGTAACCTCGGTTTAGGGGAGAAAAATAACTTAGAATAGAAAAGGTTAAAACAAAGTACTAACAGGGAAACATTAGAATGGTTTTTGCAAGAAAGCAGTTTCCCAGGCATGTGGAAAACTACCTGGGTCTAGATACTATTAGTTTAAGTGTAGAATAGCTGACAAGCTTCAAAACATCTAAGGTGCTCTTCTGATTTCATAGCTTGTCTTGATCTATGTACTTGACCTAAGATTACCCAATGGCATGGCAGAAAACTCCTGAAATTAAATAAAGGGAAGTGCAAAATGCTACACCTGGGGAGGAAGAATCTATGCACCAGTATATTCTGAGGTATGACTGGCTGGAAAGCAGCTTTGCAGAAAAGGACCTGGGGGTTCTGGCAGACACAAAGTTGAACAGCCAGCAATGTGCCCTTGCAGCAAAGAAGGCTAACGGTATCCTGGGCTGCATCAGTTGGAGTGTTGATAGGAGTTTAAGAGATGAATCTTCCCTTCTACTCACCACTGTTGAGACTACATCTGGAGTTCTGTGTTCAACTCTTGGTTCCCAAGTACAAGAGAGAGATGGGCATGGTACAAAGACTGCAGCAAGGGTCATGAAGATTATGAAAGGACTGAAGCGTCTCTCCTACAAAGAAATGCTGAGAGAGCTGGGACTATTTAGCCTAGAGAAGAGATGGCTCAAGGGGGATCTTATCAATGCATACCTGAAGGGACGGATCCAGGCTCTTTCCAGGAGGGCTCAGTGACAGGAAAAGAGGCAACGGGCAAAACTGAAACACAGGAGATCCTGCCTGAACTTTTTCTTACTATGAGGGTGACTGAACATTGGCATAGGTTGCCCAGAGGATTTCTGGATTCTCTATCCTTGGAGATACTCAGAAGGTGTCTGGGCATGGTCTTGGACAACTGAGTCTATGTGACTCTGCTTGACGAGGGGGTTGGACAAGATGATCTTAGAATTTATTTATTTATTCCTCTGTAACAAAAAATTGCTATCAAAAATACATGGCATCTGACTTACAAACATGGCAAAGTTATATTTTCTATATCTTGGAGTAGACATAGATAATTTCAAAGAGACCAGCTACAACTCAGAAGCTAGTAAGGAACTCGATGGAAGTACTCAGAGATGGATTAAATCCATATCTTTACTAAAACTTACCAGTAAGATTTTTTAAAAAACTGAGTGTATTACCTGTGTCTTATCAATAAGGAGTTACATATATTTGGCTTCGTTTTCATATACTTATGATTACAGTTATGGGGTTTTTGGAGCAAGAATTAATTCTCACTATATATTTAGAATCATAGAATGGTTAGGATTGGAAGGAACCTTTAAAGGTCATCTAGTCCAACTGGAAATGTTTTCATACTGGTAATGTTGATAGAAAACATTATAAAGAGTTGAAGGAATTTGGGGATTTTGTTAATTTTTAAGACTCGCACTAGATAAAGCTCATTACTGTAGAAAATAAGCCTAAATTAAGTTACTATAGATTTTCTCAGATAAACTTATCATTGGCTAATATGTGATTTTGATTTCAAGATTACCACAGACTTTTTTTTTTTATCTTGCAACTGGCTTTTTACCATTTTAACTCTCAGTATCTCAACTGCTGAAAGTCTGGTCAACAGTGTGATGAAATAAAAGTTGCCATCTTCATCAAGGAGTGTCATTTGTTATCTATTAGCATTCAGTGATAATTAGAGTAGTATTCAAACAACTGAGAAATTATCCAGCCATCAAAATCAAAAGCTGAGCTGAGTGAAAAAGGAAAGTACTTTGTACTTTTTTTCTTTCTTGTTTTAAAGTGGAGCAGCTACATAGTAAAAAAAAAAAAAAAAAAAAAAAGTGTACTTCAGCTTGTGCATTGAATGCAGTGAAGAGAAGTCTTTTATTTGGTTGTTTGTTTTGGAGTTGTTTGGGGTTTTTTCAGTTAAGAACAACATTCTCAACTATTAAAAAAAAATAGAAATCTGAAAAAAAAAGAAAGTTTTTAAAAATCTAAAGAAATAAGAGGGAAGAAAGAAAATATTTACAGGTGAACTAAGCCATCAGTCAGTACTTCCTGAGAATGATGGCTGGGAAAATACCTGTGAGTAGAATTAGGCGGATTTTTTTCCACAGTATAGATCATCATCACAATTTGCTTACACTCCAAAATCTAAATAGCTTTCAAAATGCAAATAAACTTGATTAGTTTCCTGACACATTGCCAACACAGCAACACAGCAGTGAGACAGATCAGATCACTAAGAATATCTGGAATCTGTATTCCCTTCATTCCATGAAACTTACTTTGAAAAATCTTTCTATACAGAACTTTGACAGTCTATTTAACTAAAGCAATTTCCAGCTTTCTGAATTATCATCCCTCTCAAATATTCTGCCTGCCTACTGTTTCCTTCTTCGTTCTGCTCAGGGAAGTAGGATAGTTGTCTCATTTTTCCCTTACGTATTTTGGCTGCACTCCCAGCTATTTCTGCACGCAAGTGTCTGCTGAGCAATTCAAGTCAGCACAGTGTCTTTAAAATTACAAAAGTGAAGAATGCAGGAAATCTTACTTGAAAGGCATTTTTTTTTTGCCCCATGCTAGTCTAAAACACACATGTATGTACCTCAAAATGAAGGTACTAGATTTTCTCAGGCTTCAAATAAACAAACAAAATAAAATGGTAAGTCTTCCAAACACAAAGGGCATGTATATTTAAGTAAATCTATGTGATTTGCTTCAGACAACAAAGAAATAACAAATTATAATTATCCATGAGAAAGGCAGAGAGAATACTGGAGTTAATTTTAGCACTGAAGAATCTCTACAATTCTAATTTTTTGGTTTTTTTCAGAGCTAAACAAGAAAACAAACAAATGAAAAAACAGAGAGCATACCTTAAAAGTACAAAATCAGAGAGTCATAAAAAGTTAATAGTCGTGGACTAAAATTCAAAAGTATAAAAGAAAACTTTTATGCTCTTTTGTATCTTCTGATTTTCTGTAAGTTTTTATATTTCTATGAGTTGTTCTCTGTCCTGAACTGTAATACCATACCATAATTGGTCCTAGAAGAAGTAGCCAAACTCATATTCAGCTAGTTTATCATGATTATCACTTTGGCTGTACTAGTTCTGAAACTTGCTCCTTTGGAGCCACCTCAGCATGTCTGCATGGTTTTCCCGTTCCACTATTCAGCTGTACTGTAAGAATTTTTGTTCACTTACCGTGCACCATCTGGAAAAATTATCTCAGGCGATAAATCTAATGACAGCTGCCATCCTTCCCTCTTACTGAGAGGTGGCGGAGTCAGTTGCAGTGATGTATGAAAGATGGAGCAAGAAGGCCAGATTGAGGAACATGAGGAGTTCCACTATACTGGATATCTCCTTGCTTGTATTTGACATCTTGTCTATCTCTGTGCAGTCACAACATATGTTTGAGTTAGCTTTAGTCATGGTAATACCATATTCCTTAATTCTGAATGTTGTCTCTGCAGATGGTAGTACCAGCAAGCTTGAATGAAGACCAATGTCTTTTTTCACACGTATATGTCTATTTATCAACTAGTTATGGGGCAAGAACTCATGGTATTTTGTGGTTAGATTACACAGAACAGAAAAGTAATAATAATAGTCTTTTCTGTCTTTTACATCCAGAAGAATCACCCGTGGTATAAGTTTAAGTTCTAATTTTAGTTTATCTTAAAATAAATACAATTCTTAATGTTTCATATTACATATAGCAAATTCCAAGAAGCTGGTCTAACTACAAGATACTTATGTTTAGCAAATTCATAACCTTCTCACATATGCCATAAATTTGAAATTACTTCTTTTTTAATACTTGTGAGAGTCAGCATATTTTGCATTCAGAAACAAAACTGGGTCGCTATACTAATACACATATTCAAATATGCACACATGCACAGAAACATACAGAATTACATTAAAGAGTGAAAAGATTAATATTCATTTCCCATACACACATTACAGGTTTGTATTTTTATCAAGTCTTATAGATGACAGGATGCAATACTGGATTAGGTTACTTCTTTTCCTTAGTCTTTATTTCAGATTCTTAGCCACTCTTCAAAAAATTTTTCCAAAATCATCTGAGTCAGTAACAATATAAGAAATAAATCAAAACAATCATTGTTTTTTTTTTTTTTTCATTTCAAATCATTTAAACATAATTTGTACTCCTGCTCAGCAGTATCTAATATTATTAATTATGATATTGGTCACAGTAACATTGCTTGGTCAATTATTTTCTTTTTTTTTTTCCTATAGGCATTCATGATTTGTAACAGCCACGGACATATGCCCGGACTATAAAGAGACCAGGAAACAAATTGCATAAGATGGAGATGTCACAGTGTTGATGTAAAATTTCTATCTATGTTGCACAGTGTCTGATATATGGCATATATTGTAACAGTATGAGAATTACTTACTGTATGTCTGAACTGTGACTAGGTCTCACCTCTTCAGTGTGAAAGTTTCCTGGAAAAGGAAAAAGGGTTATCTGTCACAGTTATAGACAAACAATTCAAAGAAAAAAAAAGTATGAAATATATCAGATATTTTCACAATTTTCAATTAAGTGTATAAACACATTCTAAAGCAGGCAGAGTTATTATTCTACACATGCCCTTCCAGACTTCTGAACTCTCATACTCTCCTGGTGATGCACAGGGGCGCATGACTATCATTTAGATTCATACAATGATGTCATAAGTCATCTTGTTACTGAGGAGGTAATGCTATGACACAGTAAATGGCCAATCTCCTTACCAGCTAATCGCATGTTAGGGCTACTAGTCCTCTTTGTCATGTGGTGTTGTGGAGCACAGCATATGCCAAGGCATATACTCTTTTTAAAAACTATATTCCAGTAGAGGTCTCAAACATCTATCTTCTAGGAAAAAAAAAAGAAAAATTAAAATAGAGGCTCTGGCATGCACATGACTGCATCCTAAAAAGCTTAAAATGGGAGCTGGCAAAACTACTTTTTCCTCTGGAGGAACATGAAACTTGTATACCTCCTTACAAAAATTTACTAATCTACAAATCTACCAGTCTACCAGCACCTCATTCTAGGCACATATTTACAACTGTGAGCCATGTTGGGATGCTGTCACAAACAGTATCCCTCTCATATTTTTTTTTCCTGTAGAGTGGATTATTTTTTAATGCAAAAAAAATGTGTTTCTCATAGCAGTCATAGAAATAATAATTTCAGTACAGTGAAATTTTTTGCTCTTTTTGCCACTAGTGAGTCTCCAAACTGTAGGCCAGTCATGTATTGATGGACCATTTATTCCACTCCTATGTATCAGCTGAACAAACAACCAGAATAAAACGTCCCAGGCAATTGCAAAAGCAGCTTCAGTCCTAAACTATTTTAAGCCTACAGTACATTTTTTTATCATATATCATAATCTGTTTAAGTGATTTAATGATTACTATACTCTCTGAATGGAGTTTCTTGATGGAATACAACCTGCAAGAAGAAGCTGCCTCAGAACTTCAAATCTTTAAATCTAGCATACATTTTAAAATTAAATAAGGAAATTAACATACATTTCAGGCTGGATACTATCAGCTTTTGATAATTTTGATTGAGAAAAACAATAGATGAGATGTCCTCATGAAACTTGCTTTGTAGCTGCCTGCAAAAATTTCTTCTGCAAGTGAAGAATAGCACAAGCTTTTTTAGAATTATAGTTTTATACCCATGTTATTCATTAATAGTGGTCAATAAACTCTGACCAGTCAGCCTGGTAACCTATAAAACTATTATATCTCCTCAGTGATTTATTCTGGCCATTATTACATTTTGATTGGATGCCACTTACAAAATCTCTTTCTATAAAAAATATAAAGTGAGACATGCCACAGAACTGAGGTAAAAGAAAAAAAAAATATTAGCAACTGTGTTATGAAAGAATCTTTACAGAAATAAACAGCCTCCCAAGGCCTCTTTGTGTCAGTTGTAGTAATCTGTCAGCAGCACATGAAGCATTTATGACTTCATAGTTCTCTTTTACAATATAATTAATTATTTTAAAATAATTCTGGGGGTTGTTTTCAATAAAGCATCAAGAAAAAACAAAGTACAGTGTAGCAACGACTTTAAGCTGTGAAGAGGTACAAAACTATCATTCCTAGAAATAATATTTCCCTTTTCCACATTTTTCATGAAATCATTTGCCTTTGTCAAAAATGACAGTTAAAGCAAGCAAAATTTTAAACTGAACATTCACAAGTAAGAATCCTAAAAACAGACAGAAAAATAATCTTTGATAAAATTTAACTAGGAAGGCTGGAACACTATCCTCTCAGGATTTAACCAATTTGAATTGTCCAGAGCTTGACATAGCAATGTCTGATTGATTACCAAAATTGGTAAGATTCAAAAGTCATTCTGTGCTCAAAACTAAAATCTGAAGAATTCTTGTTACTCAGAGTTTGTACTTAGAAGGGCACTAGAAGAGTCACATAGGCTGTATTTGATTTTATATATGTTATTTGTCTATTACTAGATGAACAGACAGAGGTAAACTTTATAACTAGCTCATTCTCCAGAAAAGTAGACAAAGTCATGCACTTCCTGTGCTGTATGTAAAAGCAAGCTTCACATGTACTCATCCTCCAGGTGGCTCTGGAACAGGACAATTGAAAATGAGAAGCAGAATTGGTGGAATTATCAATGCTGCAAGTTTTATAAGCCCGTTTAATATGAAACAAGTGCAATGTTTTACCATTTTCTTATTATCAATTTCATGACCTTTCAGAGAACTAACAAAAGACAGAGAGGCAAATGGTTATCTAAAATATTTGTAAAGAAATGAACAAAAAATAAAATAATTGACCATAAAATGGATTTTTGTGTCTTCTTTTAGAAGAACAGATTTTTTATTCTAAATACCAGTCTTAAAGCAAAACTGAATTGTCCTGAAATTTTTAAAAGAATAAAGCTCTCAAACAATTTTCCCTAGAAAAAGAATTTATAAGGGTGAAAACCGTGAATTGCTCCATGTGACACATAAGTAGATGCTAACTTTATGTGAACTAATGAACTATTTCATCTCAATATTACTAAATGAATAACTCCTCAATACTATAATTACCAATAATGACAAAAGTACGTAATTTAACTGCTCATTTAAAAAAAAATATCCTATTAATATGAGAAAAATTTTTAATGGATGATATGGTCTTAATCAACTTTTGCTTTAGAACTCTATATATCATTTATTAATATGTTTCAACTCAGTAAGTTGATAAGGTTCTTCATATCTTGTCTATAATAGGTTACTTGGTCAGAATATTTTAAAAGGTTTTATTCTGCTTTAAGAGAATTTATTTTCTTTTCATTTTTTACATAGTTCTATTTTTCTTCACTGTGCTGGGTAGAATGTTAAGATTAGTGAAAAAAAAGAGGAGTTACAGATTTCATAAATGCTTTTCTGCCAAGCTGTCTCTTTGGCTTATATTTCTTGCTATTTCAGTGTGGAAGAGTACGTTGGTCTGTTTGCTTGCGTACATATCAGCTCTCCTGGACAAACAAACCATCAAAGAGAAAACTTTCAATACAAAATTAGGTGAAATCAAGTACCTATGAAAAGGAAAACTAGCTTAACCTCTGTCTTTGAAAACATAAAACCATTCTGCTGCTCCACGGAAGTACTGAGTATTGAACTCTGACATTCCTACAGTTTGCTATCTGATCGCTATTTAACTTCCGGGCAGATATAATCTCTGTCACCTTCTTCTGTGGAGAAGATTTGTATTCACATATATACTTGAAATGATTGACATATTGTAAGGAGGAGACAAAACTGCCTTCTCCCTACATACTCTACCCTGTGCATTTTCACAAAAGTAAGGCTTTAATCCTCCCCATTGTGCAGCTTGCTGGTTTAGGGAAATACAGAGGAGCTTCAGCCCTGCATTGAGCTGCACTCTGCTCCACAGAAAAGGCAAGATACTGTTGTGGTTTTTTAATATGCATAAAAACTCTGCCCTGATAAGAGACACTAGAATACAAATTCTTTCTATTTGTCAAGATCACTGGTCACTGAACAAAAAGTTTAGTAAAATTTTATGGATTTTAATTTATATTGAATTTATATTTTTATTTATATGTATAGTCCTTTCATAGTTCAATACTTTCCTTCCTATTTCTATATCCAGAACTGTATAATGTTCTTACAGAAAAGAATAATGTCCCTAACTGATAACAGTATACCTGCTGACAAAAGAACAACAAATACACGTTCATTGTTAATTTCATTTTTAAGTGTTTCATCTATTAAAAAATAGGTATGAAACAAATTATTCCAGTTATCTATTTACTATATAAAGTACAGATCAGGATAGGGAGTCGAAGTAATGAGTGTAGCAGAAGTAAAGAAGGCTGCTCTTTGAGGTTTAAATCATTATCAAGTCAGGTACATGTCGTTTGGAAATGGAATAGTCTGTGTTCATTGTGAAACTTTATTGTAGTATAGGGACTCTATATTTAGTCAACCCAATTAAACTGTAAGGAAGAAGTTTTTATTCCCACTGTGACAGAGATATCATAATGCTGTTCCAAGGGGAAAGAGGGAAAAAAAAAGTTTGAAATCTAGCAAAAGAATATTTATCTTGACAAATAGATAATGTCATTATGATTAAAGAGTTTAGGAATAATGGCATAAATGGGAGAATACATAGCAGTGCATAGGCAATACTGGGTGGGAAAGAATAGGAACCCCTCCACATACAACTAGCTTTCTATATCTAACTTTGCTCCTGGATAGTTCAGTACCTGCCCAGGCAGCTCTTGGCAAGTCATTTCACCTCCCTGTCTGTCACTTTCTCATCTGTAAAGTAGGGAAGTTGAGACAGTAAGATCTTGGAATAGAGCAACGGCTTTGTGTCTGAACAGGAAAGTTAAGTTCTTAAAAACATTAAACAACTAATAAAAAATTTTCTTAGATATGACTCATTTATGAGGAGTTAAGAAAGATATGGAATTGTCTAAAATGGAAACATTCCTGAAACTGGAATAAAGATGACTGCACTGACTGAAAATAATGACATCTACCTTGTATTTTGGAAAACAGTTAACATGAGTTCTGCCACTAATACAAATGAATTTTGTAAAAAGCTCCAGGAGCCAAGGATCTGATCTTCAAATATGCTTTAATCCAAATTCCTTTGGAGGCTTGAAATAATGAATTAAAGAGTGCCTTTTAAAAGTAAACAAGAGAAATGGGAAAGTGTTAATACAGATATTGCTTTTTCCTAGTTTTCTTTTTAATAAAGTCAGTAGTGCCAGGAGCTTTTCTTACTAATGAACTACCTGCCGCTATCAAAAAGAGTTCATCAGCAAAGGCAGGCAATGATTTCCTTTATCATAAAAGCACCAAAAAAAAAAAAAAAAGATTAACTTTTTTTCAGAGTAGATTTTTCAGATATTTTCAACAATTGTCAACATTTTCCAAAGTTTTCACTACCAATTTACTTCTCTGTTGTCTATAATCACCATTATGCAACTTCCAATAGTTTGGTCTGTATATATCAATGAAAAGTAGCATGATGAAACAAATACTATTATTCTCATGTTACTTGCTATGTAGTACACTGTTAATAGTCAACCGGGCTACAGAATAGACAAGTTTCTAATGCACTGAATCAAACCCAAAATTTCATACTTATTTTACATTTTTTACTTACTGAAGTAATTTACATATATAAGGGGGATCAAAATTAAGGGCTTTCTTCTTCAAAATTCCCAGAAAATGTCACCTGCCTAAGTAGAGACACTCAATGGAGAAAATCAGAATTTCCACCCTCTTTTGAAAGTGAGCATAGCTTTCCTCACTGAATTATATTAGTTCTTTTGCATCAGATATACATTAAATGATTAGGACATTGTATGCAGACGAAAATTGCACATATCAAAAAGATAGAAAAGTTACTTTAAATATAAATTAAATACTGAATCAAAAATACCGACTTTCTAACTGAATGATGAATTGCTGTTAAAGACTACTTTACAGACACTTACTTGAAATTCTAAAATAACTCAATGTAGTAACCTACTGCACCATCGATGTGGACAGGATACTTAAACTGAGAATAAGTCTATTGTTTGTGAGTAAGTTTTTGGTATAAGCTACTTTTCAGGCTGATTACATATTTCTCAAAACTGGTCAATTTTTTTTTGTTTACATTGGTGGCAATTACATATATTAGACAACTTGTGTTTTGCACATGTTTACTCAACAGCCAATGAGGTATAGGTTGAGTTTTTTTTCATTACTTTGACTGGATCTTTTAAAGATTGGAAAAGGTTTTTTCATAACTTGTTTTAGAACTTAAAGACTCTTAAATGTTGGAAAGAAAACTTTAGCACTGTTTCTTGAGATGAAAAAGGCTTACCATTGATTGTGCTGCATGTTTTCAGTCTGCCCAGCTATACAACAACAAAGTTCTTGATGTACTGAATCACAGTGAGCTAGTAAAGAGTAGAAAGTGTCCTTTCAATTTCTTTTTAAATGTATAAAAGCTTGTTAACAAAGATGCGTTACAAGAAAATGTATTGCATACCTAAATAACACAAAAATTAATATCTAGTGAAAACTGAGCTTCTGAAAAACTTGAGAATACAGAGTTAGAATCATAGAACAGTTTGGGTTGGAAGGGACCTTTAAAGGTCATGTGGTCCAACCTCCCTGTAACTAGTAGGGACATCTTCAACTAGATCAGGTTGCTCAGAGTCCCATCCAACCTTGAATGTTTCCAGGGACAGGGCATCCACCACCTCTCTGGGCAACCTGCTCCAGTGTTGCCCTCATTGTAAAACTTTTTTTCCTTATGTCCAGTCTGAATCTACCCCCCTCTACTTTAAAACCATTACCTCTCATCCTTTCACAACAGGCCTTGCTGAAGAGCTTCTCCCCATCTTTCTCAGAAGGTACTGGAAGGCTGCAGTAAGGTCTCCTTGGAGCCTTCCCTTCTCCAGGCTGAATAGCCCCAACTTTCTCAGCCTGTCTTCAGAGAAGAGCTGCTCCAGTCCTCTGATCATTTTTGTGGCTTTCCTTTGCACTCGCGCTAACAAGTCTATGTCCTTATATTAGGGGCTCCAGAGCTGGATGAACCAGGTGGGTTCATCTCCATAAGAGCAGAATAGAGGGGAAGAATCATCTCCCGTGACCTGCAGGCCATGCTTCTTTTGATGCAGCCCAGGATATGGTTGACTTTCTAGTCTGCAAGCATACATTGCTGTCTCCTGTCCAGCTCCTCATCCACTAGTACCCCCAAGTCCTTCTCCTCAGGGCTGCTCTTGATTCATTCTCCGCCCATCCTGTATTTGTGCCTGGGGTTGCCCCGACTCATGTGCAGGACCTTGCACCTGGCCTGGTTGGACTTCATGATGTTTGCACAAGCCCACCTCTCCAGCCTGTCAAGGTCCCTCTGGATGGCATCCCTTCTCTCCAGCGTGTTGACGGCATCACATACCTTGGTGTTATTGGTGAACTTGCTCAGAGTTCACTCTACTCCACTGTCCATGTTGCCAACAAAGACATTAAACAGGGCTGGTCCCAATACCGACCCCTGAGGAACACCACTCATCACCAGTCTCCACTTGGACATCAAGCCGTTGACTACAACTCTTTGAGTGTGGCCATCCAGCCAATTTTTTATCCAGCCAGTGGTCCATCCATCAAATCCATATCTCTCCAGTTTAGAGACAGGGATGTTATGAGGGACAGTGTCAAATGCCTTACACAAGTCCAGGCAGATGACGTCAGTTGCTCTTCCCTTATCCACCAACGCTGTAACCCTGTCATAGAAGGCCATAAAATTGGTCAGGCCTGATTTTCCCTTAATGAAGCCATGTTGGCTGTTACCAATCACCTTCTTATACTATATGTGCTTTAGTATGGTTTCCAGGAGACTCTGCTCCATGCCCTTGCCAGGCACAGAGGTGAGACTGACTGGCCTGCAGTTCCCCGGGTCTTCTTTATTTCACTTTTTAAAAATGAAGGTTGTTTTTCCTGTCTTCCAGTCAGTGGGAACCTAACCAGACTGCTACAGTTGTTAATCTAGAATTCACAGATTTCACATTAATGTTTAATATGGGTAACTTTTACTTGAAAAAGAGAATAAACATGCTTTATAGATTATTTGAAAAAATTATGTTAAATTTGTAAATAATTTCATTTCAATAAATAAATAAATAAATAAATAAAATCTTTGCGAAACTTGCAAAACTTTTTATCTATGTAAATACATTTTGAAATGAAATAATAATCTTAATTTAACACAATAATAACACAATACAGTGGAGAGCAAACAGTCTAGGAGATTCCTAGAGTGTGTGGAAGACACGGTTGGTGAGGGATCTTACTAGGAAAGGTACCACACTGGACCTGATGTATGCAAACAGAGAAGGACTTGTGGGCAATGTGATGGTTGGAGGCCATCTTGGACACACCAATCATGAAATGATAGAGTTTCTGATTCTCAAAGGAAGGAGAGGTGTTAGCATAACTGGTACCTTGAACATCCAGAGGGCAGACTTTGGCCTGTTTAGGAGCCTGTTTGACAAATGCCCTTGGGAGGCAGTCTTGAAGGGCAAAGGAATCCAAGAAGACTGGACATTCTTCAAGAATGTAATCTTAAGGGCACAGGAGCAGACAATCCCCATGTGCCAAAAAATGACCTGGTGGGGAAGAAGAGCCACCTGGCTCAATAGAAAGACTTGGCTGGAACTCAAGAAAAACAAGAGTCTGTGACCTTTGGAAGAAGGCGCTGGTCACTCAGAAGGGCTACAAAGATGTGAGGTTATACAGGGAAAGGCCAAAGCCCAACTAGAATTTAATCTGGCTACTACCGTAAAAGACAGTGAAAAAAGTTTTTATAAATATATTAGCAACAAAAGGAGAACTAAGGAGAAACTTCATCTTTTATTGGATGTGAGCAGAAACATAGTGACAAGACTGAGGAAAAGGCTGAGGTACTTAATGCCTTCTTTGTCTCAGTCTTTAAAGTTAAGGCCTGTTGTTCTTGGGGTAGCCAGCCTCTTGAGGTGGAAGAAAGGAACAGGGAGGAGAATGAAGCCCCCATAATCCAAGGGAAACTGGTTAGTGACCTACTACACCTCTTAGACACACACAAGTCCATGGGGCCAGATGGGATAAACCAAAAATTACTGAGGGAGCTGGCAGAAATACTCACCAAGACACTTTCCATAATTTCTCAGCAGTCTTGGGTAACCAGTGAGGTTCCAGTTGACTGGAGGTTAGCTAGTAAATGTGACACCCATCTAGGGAACTACAGGCCTGTCAGTCTGACCTCAGTGCCAAGGAATGTTATGAAGCAGATCATCTTGAGTGCCATCATGTGACATATAAAGGACATCCAGGTGATCAGCCCCAGTCAACATGAGTTTATCAAAGGCAACTTCTTGACTAACCTGATCTCCTTCTATGACAAGGTCTCCTGCTTGAGGGAAAGGCTGTGGATGTTGATCCTAGACTTTAGTAAAGGCTTTGACAGCATTTCCCACAGCATTCTCTCCTGGACAAACTGTCTGTTCATTGTCTGGACTGAAGTACTTTTCACTGAGTAAAAAACTATCTACAAGAGTGATGGCAAATGGAGTTAAATCCAGCTGGCAACTGATCATAAGTGGTGTTCTCCAGGGCTCAGTATTTGGGCCAGTTCTGTTTAATACCTTTATCAACAATCCAGACAAGGGGATTAAGTGAATCCTCAGTAAGTTTGCAGATGACATCAAGTTAGGTGGGAGTGTTGATCTGCTTGAGGGTAGAAAGGCTCTACAGAAGGATCTGGACGGGCTGGATCAACAGGCCAAGTCCAATGCTAGAAGATCCAACAAGGCTAAGTGCTGGGTCTTGCACTTGGGTTACAACAACCCCATGCAACGCTATAGGCTTAGGGAAGACTGGCTGGAAAGCTGCCCAATGGAAAAGGATCTGGGAGTGTTGGCCAACAGCCAGCTGAATATGAGCCAGCAGTGTGCCCAGGTGGCCAAAAAGGCCAATTACATCCTGACTTGTATTAGAAATAACATGGCCAGCAGGAAGTGATCATCCCCCTGCACTTGGCATTGGTAAGGCTGCACATCAGATACTGTGTTCAGTTTTGGGTGCCTTACCACAAGAAAGACATTGAGGAGCTGGAGTGTGTCTAAAGAACTGCAATGAAGCTAGTGAAGGGTCTAGTGCACAAGTCTTATGAGAGAACTGGGGTTGTTTAGCCTGGAGAAAAGAAGGCTGAGGGAAGACCTTATCACTCTCTACAACTGCCTGAAAGAAGGTTGTAGCAAGGTAGGTATTGGTCCTTTTTCCCCAAGTAATAGAAGACGGGATGGGAGAAAATGCCCCCAGTGTGCATCAGGGGAGGTTTAGATTGGATATTAGGAAAAAACTGTTTACTTAAAGGCTTATCAATCATCAGAACAGGCTGCCCAGGAAAGTGGCTGAGTCACCATCCCTGGAGATGTGTAGATATGGAGCTTTGGGAGGCGGTTTAGTGGTGGACTTAGTAGTGTTATGTTAACAGTTGGACTCTGATCTTAAAGGTCCTTTCCAACCTAAAAGATTCTATGATTTAAAAAAGGTTTATTTCAAAAGTATCAAACATTTCTTTTTATTAAAACTAAAAATATGTATTTCCCAGAAGACAGTGTACAAATACAGCCATCTTTTTACTGCAACTATGGCAACATGAAGTAGCAACCATTTAAATCATCATTTAGTAAATATTGTTACACAGCCAGAGGTACTTTCTATTCTAAGTCATTAAGAACATTGAGGCAATACAAGGTTGCAGGTAAGTGACTTTAATAGATATACCTCTATCAGAGCCTAGAATACTTCTAGATTATCATTGTTAAACTTAATGTAATGACTCAAAGAGATTTATAAATATCTGACCTCTGAAAGTTTGATCTCACTTTTTGTATATGTCTGCAATATATGAGGTCTCAGTATGGCTGTTGGTGGTGCTAGGAAGAGAAGTTTTGTTAGTTAATCTACAGGTTTTCCAGCTTGACAATGTTTTCATTGCTTTCAGCTCCTGAAGGGCCATGTCACAAGATTATTGAGGACCAGTTGCAGAAAAATTGCTTTAAAGGTTTTTAATAAAAGCTGGGGAACTGGATTTTTCTCTTGTTATGGTATACAGAGAAAGAGTTAACTGACAGCACAAAGTGAAACTGCCATAGTTCTCACAATTAGAGCTCTAGTTCTTCAATGTAAGTTTAGGATAAGAACTTTGGTATTCAAGTTAGTAGATCAATCATTTGTGGGAGTTAGTAATATTTGTGTTAAAATGCCCAAAGACATCTTTTGACAGAAATTAAGGTTATTCAGCTACAAAAACAGATTATTATGCCTACCAGCTCTTTGCTTTAAGGATCAAGGGAGAAAAATTATATTTTGCAATAACCAAAAATTTCTTGGTGTACTATCTTCATGATGTAGACTAAGCCTAAGGCAAAAAAATAGGGAATCTTATTTTTTTAGCACCAAATTTACTTTCAGTGATACTAGAACATGTCAGGTATCACAATATTCCCTGGAGTGGTAACTTGTATTACATTTTAGCTTTCCAACATTTTAGTTTAAGACAGAATCAGTAAAGTGGCTATGGAGTAACTCAAATATCTAATCCATGAAGAATCTACCTTAGAAATATATTTGGCATTGAAAAAATCTAAACCTGTGACTATGTTTACTCATCACTGTGTGAAATGCTCATATCAAAACTAAGATTTCTTTTTATTTCCCATTTATATGGCAAGGATAATTTTAAGAAAAACATTGTTATTAATTGTTTGGGGTTTTTTTTAATGTTACTTCAAAATATTCATTCAAAGTCTTGAATCCTGAAGACTCTCTTATAATGTATAAGAGAAATTCTGTCTATTCTTCAGTTCTGCCCCAGCAGGAAAATACTTCCCACACAAAACATGCATGCAAAAGCATTCTAACATTAAGGTGGATTTAACCTGAGATTCCTGAATATATTATATCAAAAGTAGAAAACAGTATACCTAGACACATCATTATTTCATATTAAATGTTTAAGCACTTTTTAAAAACTCCGAGAAAGTCAACAGAATCCATTGTACATTTACACTGTCTTTTGCTGTCTGTTTTCATTTCATGCATTTATATAATTTTCATAGTGTAAATTTTTTTGAATGGCACAACATTTACTTTTATCTGTAAAGGTAACAGTACTCAATGAAACCTGACACCTTATTACAGAATAAATTTGTCTACTGCGTAGTTACTGTCCAACCTTCATGGCTGCATTATTGTAATATAACACTCAGAGCTTAAATTGAGGGTTTTTTGTGGATTTTTTTAAAGGTTGGACCAGATGATCTTTTGATATCCCTTACAATCTGGATTTTTCTATAATTCTATGGTTCTATGATTTTTTTACGAAGTTGTAAGATTCACTATAGCAGAAAATAAGCAATAAAACTAGTGTACAGACATAACTCAAATACCATTCATCACAAAAGGAAAATAATAATGCTTGGTGGAAGGGTGGGGCTGTATTTGGGGAACACTTAAATGATTAAGCATGTGAGCTGGCAGAAAGTCTGAGGGTTATGGAAAAGACATATCCAACTGAAAAGGCAACTGATTCAATCATCTTTAATAAAAGACTCTCCAGTCTAGAAGCAGCAATGGCATCAGCTACAGAGACAGCTGTTTACTCATCTTCCCAGCTGAAAAAAAAAAAACTTGCTTCTAAGTGGTCTAATAAATTATTAGATGCCCATTAGGGACTCAAGGCTGAAAGTGCAAACTCAGCAACAAGTTACTTATACAATCTAGCTTTTACCTGATTTTACCTGAATCAAAATAAAAATTTATTCCCAGCTTTTACATATTTTTCATGAAAATGGGGAGAAACAAGGACCAGACAGTCCTTTTGCAGTGGGCTTTAAAGGCTCTGTTTCCACTATTTGACATATTCCACTACTACCAAAGTTTAATTCTTTGGTTTATATGTAAGGAGCATTTCCCACAATACTGCAAAATATTGTTGTGGTTTAGGCTGAGTCAGCACACAGTTTCTTGCTCACCGCCTCCCCCCGCCATGGCCCCCTCCGCAGCAGGATAGGAGAGAGAACTGGGACGAAAGGAAAACATGGGTTGAGATGAAGACAGATTACTAAAAAAGCAAAGGAAAACTACAATAGATATACTAAAATATACAAAATGAACAATGCACAATTTCTCACCACCCAATGACCAATACAGCCCGTCCTGAGAAGCGATCACAGAAACAAAACTGAGCAGCAAGCAAAGGAATGAAAGTGAGTCAGCAAGATAGCAAGAGCAATGTCAGCAAGCAATAGAGAGAGGAGAGAAGATGGAAGATGCCCCTCATCTGTGGGTAACCCCCACTTATATACTAAGCATGATCTTTATGGCATGGAATACTCTGCAGCCAGTTTGGGTCAATTATTCTGTCTTTCTCCCAGCTTCCTGCATATGCACATTAACTGGATTTGATCTCATAAGCAACAACTCATATCATCAGGGTGTTTATCAACATTCTTCACATCCCAAATCCAAAACACACAGGCTAATGAGAGGAAAATTACTCCAGCCCTACCAAAACTATGATAAATATCAAAATCAAAAAGTGAGTGAAAAATAATATATGCCTTCTGTACAACTCCAGATTTTTTAAAATAAATTACATATCTTTCATTATACCTTTAGAGAAGTAACTGAAATCCCTTAAAAACAGCGCCTGTACATGTGATCTAACACAATTCCTGACTCAAGTCTGAGGCATTGCAGCACTAAATATTAATAGTATGAGCTATAATTAAGTCCAGCCAGAAGTCTTTGGGCATTTTGAGCAATTAAATTTCACCTTCTTTGGCAACAAACAGCATGGTGCTTAAAGCCACTGTAACAAGAAAAAAATAATTTTATTTTGCCTTATCACAGACTCTTCCTAAATAAAATATTCTCAAAGAAAATATAATTAATATAACAGTTTCAGAGAGGCTTATTCATAAAAATGGACTTCAGTAGTTTGCTGAAGCTCTATTAAGTCATAAAATATACAGCTCATAATAGAAAACTAATTGTTATAATTGTTATTTTGTTATGTGTCTTTGATAACAATACAACTTGCAGTGTTCTTGCTATTACAATGAGAATTGATTCAACAGAGAAACAACAACTCCACCAAGTCTTAATCCTTAGATTTATTTTAATCAGGTTGACATTCCCTTCTGCTCTCCCACCTGAAAAGTACTTGGTTGTAAATTTTGCTTTTCAATCTGACAAGAGACAATAGTCCACTCAAATCAAGGGAAGTTCTTCCAGCTTTTATTTTCATTTCTCACTGTCTTCATTGTCTTGTCCTACAAGTGGACAACAAATGTTGCTCAGAAATATAGCAACACATGTATTTGTTATCCAACAGTTGTTAAATAGTAAATTACTTCACTTCCAGCATTTACTGAGGAGAGACCTGATTATGGTTTGTTTTTTTGGTTTTTTTTCCAAAGTGAGTCAGTTCTAGAAATAAATTATGAGTAATTCTCCACAGCTTGTCTGAGGCTTTATTCTGCTTGGCATTGCTACCATTGGAAGCACATTCCATGTGTTCCAGGACATTTGTCAATAGAGGAGATTCATTTTTAGATGTATCTCTGTACTGGAAGATGTAGTCATTGTCAGGACATAACAGCTGAAGTTTGGCCATGAAAGTTAAAAAGATATTTTGGCCAATGAATCATGACCATTCAGAGAAGAAATTTAAAACATATACTTATGTTTAAAACTCACTTCATAACACATTCTGTAGCTTTGTTTTATGTTGTGCTCTGTATGCCTCTTCTCTAGCTAGACAGCCAGCTCCAAAAATCTGGGTTTAGCGCTACTATTGCAGAGGATGTAGCACAATTGGATCATGCTCTTGACTGAGGTCCCTGAATGCCAGCATTATATGGTATAAATAAAATTCCATTAAGCCTAGAGACAATCTAGACCTTTTGTAGAACTAGCAAAAGGCAATCAGTTGTATTGTGACTGGTAAAACTAATCACAAAGTTACATTTAAGTGGCTGTTGTATGCCTTTGTAACAGAATTACTAGCCAAGTTGGGAAATATTGGAATCTTTGCTGGTGAAAGGACAGTGGCTTCTGGCATATTAGACTTGCTTGTTCCCTTCCATATCTCTAATCTCAGCTGTGTCTTCTGCATTGTCCTTTCCTCTCTTTCCATACCTTGCACTCTTTTCTCATTACCTTACCTTGCACTATTTGCTCCCTCTTATGTATGCTGAGTTTTACTCTTTTCTCACATTTGCCTTCCTCTCCTTAAATCGATATTTACATTATGATGGAACTCCTATTTGCCAATAAGTATATAGAGACAGACGCTGTTTCACTGGATTTAAACAAGACCAAAGAAAGGCAAAAGAAACCTATAATTTGGAACTATGATGCCTACTATTTTCTATTGGTTTTTCATGCCTTTTTGAGATAGATGCTGATTGCAGGTAAGCAGTTAAAATTGCTTTGTTACCTGAAATCCTAGGTTCTGTTAGGTACTTCAAACTTTCAACCAAAAAAAAAGTTAAATTAAAACCATACCACACTGTTCAAAAAATGTTGTTCAGCTCAATAGGGCAGGGATAATAGGGAAAAAAAATATATAACCCCTCTGCTCCTCTCCCCTAAAATTCTAGCTACAAGTGAAAAAAGCTTTGCTCCCATGTCAGTTTTTCCTGGCTATTACATAATAAAACTTAGATTTTGTTGCTTAGACTCAGTTAGCTCTTGCTATTGCCTATGGCTTTTCCTAGCATCAGAGTTTAATTTAACTAATTCTTTCCATACCGTAAAACTCATTCTAAATTATGAGTGTAATCCTTGAAGTCACAAGCCTAACTTAAAATAATTTTATTTTTTTAAAAAAAGAAATAGATTTGGAAGTGTTACCTCCACTTCATATTTGGGAAAGGCTTGTCACAACAAGCATGTTAAGGTTAAAGAGATGTACAACATCCTGTGAGAATTGTGATAGTTTACACTGATGGGTAAATTCTGAGCACTATCAGTAAAAAGAAATGAGGCATTTTTCAATATGTTGTTTTCAATGACTGTGTCAAACTATGGATAAAACTGGCCAGCTTTTAGTCAGCTGCAAATTAGGAAAGCTATGAACAAAAGGAAAGACAATGGACAGATTTGTCTGCACAGTGAGGAAGACAGTATTCCAGGCATGATCCCTATGTCTTTGCAGTTCTAAGGAAAAGGTCAAGTTTCACAAAATTCAAGGGAAATAACTCAGGAATACTCCCTTATGTAGAAACTGAATTTTTTAGCTCAGTCTAACTATTTATTTCATAGTGGTATCTTGCAAGAATTCTCCATATAACAGCACATACATATAAAATCTGAGAGTTCTTAAAAGAAATTAAAGTAAGAGTAGCATCCCAACAAAATGTAGGAAAATTAAATTTTGAAAGATCTTTTAAGTTATTAGGTTTTGCTGTTGGCTTGGTTGCATCAGACATTCTTTGTGGTTTGTTGCTGATACAGCTATCCCTAAAGCACAGATACTGGAGTGCTACAGGAGTGTCTCTAGTTATTGAGACACGTCCATTCAAATTTAAAGGCACATTATGCATAGAGTTCACATCTCTGTCTGAGGCCTTCATTTTGAAAACTTCTGTTATTTTCCAAAATATGTATTTCCATCTGTATTTTACTGTCCATGACAGAGCTGTTCTATAGATAGTCACACCTAACTGTTTTTCAGTATTATAAACTTCTGAGTTAACATTTTTAACTCAAATCTTGTGTTCAACTCTAGAATTCATTCTGCTATTCAAAACATATTTTGCTTTAGAATATTAACAAGCACACAGTAGTAGATCTTATTTTATAGTAGTTTCAAAACAAATTATTTTGTTCTATAGCCAGACATGACAACAAAGGGCAAATTGTGTTATTGCCTCAACTGCATATACAAAAATAGAGGTGTTAATATGTCTAGCATTGTTAGTGACAGGAAAAACATGTGGAAATAGAGAATAATAAAAGGGAGAAAAATACTACCCACATATATTATATAATTTGATGCAGAAAAATATTCAAATAATTCTATTTTATGGCTGTCCTTCAAAAGCTTCCTACTTCACAATATACAGTGAAATCTGAAGATGTTCTCCATTTCCAACAGAGAGGCTCATCTTCAACAAAATCTTTGTTTAATTTTGATCACATATTTAAATTCATTCAAAGAACTTGAATACTTACTGAAGAAATCAGATTGACTTCCTTTGCACTTACAGTCTCATGGTTTAGCTCCACTCAGCAGCTAAGATACCACACAGACACTTACTCACTCTCCTCCTCCAGCAGGATGGAGAGGAGAATCAGGAGGGAGCAAAAGACAAAACTCACTTAAAAACAGTTTAACAGAACAGCAAAGGAAGATGAAAACAGAGAGGATAAACAAAACCAACAACAGAATATACTTAAGCAGATAAATTACAGTACAATAGCTCACAGTAGATCCTGTCACCCAGCTCACTCCCAAGTAGCAAAAGCCACCCCCTCCTCCCTGTCCCCACTTTATATACTGAGCATGGCACCACAGGGTATGGAATAGCCCTTTGGTTAATTAGTAAACTATCCCAGCTGTGTCCCCCAGCCACAGGGGCCACCAGCTCCAGCTCCACTCCCAGCTCTGGTGAAAATTAACTCTATCCTAGCTGGAACCAGGACACATAGGATTTAAAAAACACAAAGCTTTAATCATTAAGTATGTTGCCTAATAAGAATTCTCATATGGATCTTCCCAAATTCTGTCCTTAAATATGGAGGCTGGCTTTTGGTATTTATTTAACTAGAAAATAGGAATGCATGCTTTCTTATAACAAGAAAATAGTTTTTCTTCTTTTTTGGAGATGTAGCGAAATAGAATTCAATCAAATACAAGAAGGCACACTTGACTGGCTGGCTATACATTAAGACAAAAGTTATAAATCACTAAAAAAATGCCTCATCATAAACATTTCAGCAATCTTTGACACTTTTACTCAATATTATTGAAAAATGTATTTTTCTGCATTGTTTCACTGGAAATCTACCTTATTATTAGCTTATTTTTCATGTATTAAGTTGAGTGAAATACCTCAAAATGCTGAGTTCTGTTTAGTTAAAAAACTTTTTTTTTTCCCTTTAAAATGAGCCATTTAATCAATTCCTAAAATCAATCAACCCATAGTCAATAAATCACTGGGAATTTTAATTAGAATGGTTAGAGTTGAAAGGGACCTTCAAAGCTCATCTAATCCAATGCCCCTGCAAGAACCAGGGACATCCCCAGCTAGATCAGGTTGCTCAGAGCCTCATCCAACCTGGCCTTGAACGTTTCCAGGGATGGGGCATCCACCACCTCTCTGGGCAACCTGTTCCAGTGTTCTACAACTCGCATTGTAAAATCTTTTTTTCCTAATAGCTAATCTAAATCTACCTCCCTGTATTTTAAAACCATTGCCCCTCATCCTCTCGCAACAGGCCCTACTGAACAGCCTCTCCCCATCTTTCTTGTAGGCCCCCTTGAAGTATTGGAAGGCCGCTATAGGGTCTCCCCGCAGCCTCCTCTTCTCCAGGCTGAACAGCCCCAACTCTCTCAGCCTGTCCTCATAAGAGAGGTGCTCCAGCCCTCTGATCATCTTCATAGCCTTCCTCTTGACCTTCTCCAACTGGTCCATGTCCTTCTTATGTTGGGGGCTCCAGAACTGGACACAGTACTCCAGGTGGGGTCTCACCAGGGCAGAGTAGAGGGGGAGAATCATCTCCCTCGACCTGCTGGCCACGCTTCTCTTGATCAACCCAGGATGCGGTTGGCCTTCTGGGCCGCAAGGGCACATTGCCTGCTCATGTTGAGCTTCTCATCCACCAGCACTCCCAAGTAAATTAAAGAAATAATCTATGATCATGTAGCTTTTCAAATTAGCACTTAAATTACAAGGAGATAAATATTTTAGATATACAAATTTCATATGGGTATATGTGTTTCAAACTCATAAAAAAAAATTGTTACAGCTATCAGAATCATGGCAGGTGTAAAGTACTCAGGGTGCTCTGAAAATATACTCTAATAAAAAAGGAATATATTTACCATTTGAGAAACAGAGTTTAGGAGTGTATTTTGGTAAAGAGGTATTCTTCCAACTGGCATCTGCTTTTCTTGTTCGCTGTCATTAGAGATTTAGGTTCTGATTGATTATTAATCAGTGAGTATTTAACAGAAAGTGAATGTTTGAACTTCTGGAGTTATATATAGATGAGCAACATTCTCAAGAAGACCGCAAAGACAGTCTTTCAAATCCCCAGTCTTCTAACTCATAATCTAACATTTTCTAGTATTCAGTAGTTCCAGAACACTTTAAATATGCTTGCCTGACAAATCCTTTATTTGATTTTCTCACTGTTGTATTGCGAGTTTCCACCTTGAGTACACTTTTTCGGGTTAGTTTTTTTTTCCTTTTCTCTTTCAATTAAAATTAAAAAAATTTCGATTGAAAAAGTGCAAAGTTGAATCTTCTATGTCTTATCCACTTTGTCTTTCTTGAGAAATAATATTTAGTGCTGGTAAAAGCTGGTTGCAGAATATTTTGTACTAAAAGAAGAATAAAGTTTTATCAAGGGTTCTACTTCTGTAGCTTTTTATATTCTGCAACATTTCTCTTTGATATTGTTTACACTTGTCATAGTTCTTTGATTTAGACTTAGATAAACCTTACAGAAATAATGGCTAAATGCTTTTTCTGGTTTTACTTTTCTTTTAGAACTTTTTTATTTCTGCAAGGTTGAGTTAACAGTCAGAAATTAACTTAAATTGCTTTGTTGTTGGTAGAACTAAAAGACATTAAGTGCCAGAAAGATCAGAGTCACAAAAATAAGTGAATACTATGTTTGATTGGCATTGAGTAGGAGCTTTTGATGCAAATGGTGTATACAAACCAGAGAGATTTCTTTTTATTTGACTTCAAACAGGTTTAGGCATGTTGACTATTCGGAACATAAAATATTTGTAGATTAACAAAACTGATATTTTTTTTTGCATTGAAGCACACAGAAGTTCTCTGTTCTTTGTTGGGTGAAGAGTAACAAGCTTAAATCAGAACACAAAATACAGTTTAGACCTAGATGTACCTATAGAAATTTTCTAGTAGGAAGCATAATTTAATACCAGAATAGAAAAGCTGTGAACTGTCTAGTACTGATTTTTGTGTGTGTGCAAATGTTGCATAACTTCTGGAATAAACATCTCTGGGTCTACTTGATTCACATCTGGATTAGAAGGTGAACTAAGAAGTGAACCAAGAGGAGGACCTTATGCATTTTCTACTCCTAGTGATTTTATGCAAACATCTCATTAATTACTGAATTTCAGAGCTCCTAAATATTTATTTTATCAAAGCTTTGAATTTATATTTTTAGTGATCAGTTCCCATGTTTTGTTTTTTTTTCCCTCAAGAAAACTCAAGATAGAGTTAATAAATTTTTTTGCCAGGTGTTCTGGTTTTGTTAGTGAGGGGGGGCCTAAGGTGGTAGCTTCTGTAGGAAACTGCTAGAAGTTGCTCCCCTTTGTTTAGTGGACTTGGCTGGGCCTAGGGCGGTCCCACTGCTGGCCAAGGCCGAGCCAATTGGTAGCAGAATGTCCCGTGATAATGCCTCTGCGATAACGTATTTAAGTAGGGGAAAACAGAAAAAAAAAAGGGAGAAGATGTGAAGCAGCTGAGCGGGGGGCAGAGAGGGGGAGGCGCGAGCCTCATGGGCCTTGCAGGCCTCACCCTCTGGCCTCCCGCCGGGCAGCCGACTGGGCCCAACTCGGCCCGGCCCGGCTGCAAGAAGTGGAGAGGAGATGAGAAGTGAATAAGATGTAAAAAGGATCCTGAGAGGCGTCTGCCAGCCTGTTGTGAGGAACGGCTGCAGACGCCAAGGTCAATTCAGAAGGAGGGGGAGGAGTAACATGGCTCCTGGCCAAGATTCCTGTGCAACTCGTGGTGAAGACCATGGTGGAGCGGGTTGTCCCCCTGCAGCCCATGGAGGTCCACGGAGGGGCAGAGATCCACCTGCAGCCCGTGGAGGACCCCACGCCAAAGCAGGTGGAGGCCTGAAGGAGGCTGTGGCCCGTGGAGGGCCCGCTGGGACAGCTGTTCTAGAGGGACTGCACCCCGTGGAAGAGATGACCCACGCCGAAGGACGTTTCATGAAGGACTGTGGCCCGTGGGAGGGACCCCACGCTGGAGCAGAGGAGGAATGCGAGGAGTTCTTCCCCCGACGATGATACAGCGGCGTAAAACAACGCGTGATGAACTGACCTCAACCCCCATTCCCTTTCCCCGCCCCGTGCCGCTAGGGAGGGGAAGGTAGTAGAGATAATGTTAAGCCCGGGAAGAGGGAGGGGTGGGGGGAGGTTATGTTGTTCCCTGTCTCATTCTTCTGCTAGTTTTAGAAATAAATGAATAGTTTTCCCCAAGTCGCGTCTGTTTTGCCCGTGATGGTAACTTTAAGGATTTCTCCCCGTCCTTATCTCAAACCTTGAGCTGTTTTTCTTATATCATCTCCTCCTATTCTGTCAGAGGGTGGGGGGAGCGAGAGACAGACTGCGTAGGCTGGTCCTGATCGGGGCTGAACTACGACACCAGGCAATGCATATTTAAAAACAAACAGGAACAACACGCAGGAAGCTCCTAAAAGCCACAGAAGGTGAAGTTGATAACTTTATGGTTGTAAAGAGAAAAAGGAATACTCTTTGATAAATAGGACTTTTATGTCCAGTAAATGTAAGTCACCAAAAATTGTGATATTTTCATAGAAGTGTCAAGTATACTGTTTATGTTACATGCCAGCTACCTAGAAAATACTATACAGTTCTTATGTATGTCTTCATTTCTACACCAAGTAGGCTGGAATATAGCTGAAGAAAACAGACACATTTTCAAAATACAAACATTTCTTCATTTCTAAGGACATTTAGTCTAACAAAAGATAACTTCCCCGCCTTTTTTATAGCTTTAGGATGTCACATCATTACATTACTGTTGCAGTATTAATTATTTGTCCTCTGAAAAGGTTGTTGCAGGTATATCCAGCCATAGGTAGCCAAAAAACTGATAGATTCATAGACATTCAATATCAGATGATTCTGAAATAATACTTGCTTAATTTTTTTCCATGTCTTCCGCAATCAAAGACTACAAGAAAATCCAGGTAATAGATCTCATATGTATTTATCTGTTTTATAATCATGAAGCTATTCTCACCTATGGAAAATACACAGTTAGTCTTATGCAGGAATTCTAAAATTTTACAAGAAAATAAAGTATGCACAAAAGAGACAAATTCTACAAAAACTGCAAATAAATACCATTGTGACTATTTTGACATACACTTATTGTAAGGATGCTTAGCTCAGTATGAGTTTCAACATGTAATCTAGAGAAGTAGCGTAGGATATAGTATTAAGCATAGTAAAAATTCTTAGAAATGAATCTTTCAAAGTAAAAGGATACTAATAACAATATCAGTATCAATACCAATACTAACACTAATATTAACACTGTAATACTAATGCTAATACTACTAATTTTAGATTTAATTGTCTAAGTTAATGGCTGTATTCCATTAATCAAAATAATTATGTTTGTAATAACAATGGAAATTGTAAACAACTAAAGTGTCCTTTCTAGTCTAGCAATATGTCTTCCTTAAAATAATAATAATAGAAAAATAAAGCCAGAGTACTCACAATTTGAATTCTTACCAATTTTCTTTTAGTCTTTAGAACTGTATTATGGCACGACACATGTAGCTACATAAAGAATGATGAAAGGATACCACATTATCTCTTGAAAGCATTGTGTGTTACAAAACCCCATAACAAAACATATCTCCAACATAACTACAAAACAGCATAAACATTTCAAATAACAACTTGAGCTTGGCTACAATTTTTTTTTCTTTGTTCTGATGTCTGACTTTCTGTGTTATAATTTTTGTGACCCTGAATCCATTAAAAAGATTTGCCTGGCATCCTACATCCCACTGACTTTTAGTGAAATTTCAGCTACTAAGTTTTATACTAATAAAAATACATAGACAGCTACACAGACAAATCCAACAGCTACACAACAGTTATTCTTCAGTTTCACCTTAACTCTTTGTAAATATACCACACAACATATATTCATACTCTCACTACCTTATATTTTCAACCAAAGTAGCACTGTAAAACTTGGAATTAATACTCTTTTATTTATAGAGTTAGATATTCAATAGGTATTTCCAAAAGTATTTGTCCAAACCTACCTCATCTTTTTCAGAGCCATATTATCAAGTTCAAAGTACCATTTCATCAGGACCTTAACGTGGAATGTGGAGGAGTTGGTTTAGAAACATTATCCTACAAAACTAAAGCAGAAATTTTCCTTTTATCTCTCCCATTTCTGTAATTCATCCCGCCTCATCAGGCAACTTGCATTCTGCAGTGGGATACAGTAAGCAGGGCTTTCAATATGGTTTTACTTACTATTCCTATGGTGACTTGAACTGATTTCAACACAATAGTCTTAGAGAACTCAACCATCAAGCTACCTATAACCTCATGGCTATACTTTTCTAGGACAACTCAAATCATCAGTAAGAACAGGCATGTGAACTCAAAGCTTCCACATCCTGCATTGCTTCTTTGAATAAGGGAAAAGGGTGGAAGGGAGTTGACTATGCTGTCTGTGATTGTTCTTTCTGTGTAAGAATATTTGTGTTGAGGCCATGACTGTAAGACATGTTGCAGTGGATGTGAGTTAGGAGTATTCACAGTTTTGCAGATTTTAGTCTAAGCCTGTCAGTGTTTCAAGATCTAGATGTTTGTATTATAACGTTAACTTGCATACCCACACCACAGTGAGTAGTATTGTATAATACAAAACTGGATATCACTTTAATTAAGCCAATTAGTCTTCAAGCTCCTTTGTATACTGGTAAATTAAACCAGTGAAGAGACAGGTCTCTCTCACTAAGGCCAACCAACACAAAACAAAACTCTTCCCTATTACAGCAAGATAGCCCAGCCAAACAACTCTGTACCAGGACCTCTACTCCATTCTGAAGCAAGACCAGTATTTGTGGAGAGAGAACATTAACAGCACACTGGAAGCACTACTAGGAGATAGGGAGCTTTATATTCTAGAATGCCCCAAAATCACCTGCTTAACTCACTAGCATGAACACAGCCAAAGGGTTTATTTTTAACACAATTAGCTTGGAAATTGGAAAAAAAAAATCTGTATCCATAAATTCTACAGTAGACTCTACTAAAAAAAAAGGAATAAAATTCCTTGAAGACTGTGAGAGCTAATTGTTTAATCAAGATGCCTATAAAGAAATTTACAACATTGTGCAATATTTAGTTTGAACTGGTAGGGGTTTTATTTTTAATATATCAAGCAGAAGAGTAATTCTTAGCTCTGGAGAGGTTAGTCAGCTACTAAGTTTCTTACAAAAAGTATTGGTCACCTATTTGGTACAAAAGGTGTTGAAACGTGTTAAACTCTTCTCTAGTAGCAGAATTTCCAGTGTTTTTGAGTAGCTACTGTATCTGATGATACTGTGAACAAAACAGAACTCCTTAAAATCTAGACTGCATTTTATGTAAAAGTCTCAAATATTTAGGTGAAATATCAAGGTTATATCAAACTCAGTGGGGTAAAAAGTATGGAAAAGATATTTAGGTCCAGAATTCAGTTAACTTAGCTCACTCAGATGCATTTCAACAACTCATGGCAGAGCTGTCTTTCATGTAAACTGAAATGTAATTCCTTGATATAAGATGAGTTGTTGGGCCTCAGAATGTTACATTGTTATATTTCAAAGTGCTGTTTTACACAATAGAAACCACACATTAATCAAGACATCCATATAAGTCTGATGGAAGTCTCAGTACACTTTATTTCATTTAGTTTGTTTTGGTTTTAGGTTTTGGTTTGTTTTGCTTTTTTTTTTTTTTAATAATCTGTTGTTATCTTTCAGAGCTCCATAGAAAAGAGACTTAGAACAGTTCCAAAATAATACAATTTATCACCTCAGTACCATTCTTCAGCAATAATGAACATCTTTTTTACAAAATGTTGCACGTAAACCTGGAGAATTAACTTTTTTATTGAACTGTACTCCTTTTTTCTTTTAAGTGCTAAGTATCATCTTGTCCTGCTTTCTACATGTATTGCATTTTCCTACTCTGTCATTTACCATCTGTTCAATTAACTTGAGTATAGTGGGGTTTTTTTTCCACTTTTTATCTCTTGTTCTCTGTTCAACAGCACGGCACATGGGTGCTATGACGCATCCTATGCTGTCATCATGCATCATCAAGAAAAGTGAAGGATCACTAACTATGAGAGGCACTTCCTGATCAGCTATTGTTACTTGCAGTGCAGACAGCTTTGTATGAACTAGTAAGCCTAGTCTCTCTTTAAACCTTAGTACTTCTATGGAAATATTGGTTTCAGAGGAATATAGGGTGACTAGTTCAAGAGTGGCTATCAATAGTGTTGTCACGTAATGTTAGTTGAAAATTAATCCCTCCTAACAAAATATATTGCACCAGTAGCACTGCTGATCTTGTGAGATAATACTTCATCAGCAAAGTTTCACTGTTGACCACGATAAAGTCCTTTCCAAGTAAATTAAATCATGTTCCAACGAACAAGCAAAAACCATCCATATATCTGCATGAAAATGAATTAAAAAAAAAAAAAGAAATAGAAATAATCTAAACGCACTAGGAAGGAGAAGAAAATCCTTTGGTCCCAGAGGAGGAATCAAAGAGGTTGTGAGCCTATCACACCCTCACGGATACATATAAAAGAGACTGTAGGCACTTAAAGTGAATGGGTTTTGCAATATAATAGTAATTATTCACTAAGTGTTCATATTCAGATAAAATCATGGGACTTATATACAGAATCATAGAATGGTTAGGGTTGGAAGGGACCTTCAAAGGTCATCTAGTCCAACCCCCTTAAAAGGAGCAGGGATATCTCCAACCAGATCAGGTTGCTCAGAGCCTCATCCAACCTGGACTTGAATGTTTCCAGGGATGGGGCCTCCACCACCTCTCTGGGCAACCTGTTCCAGTTTTCCACAACCCTCAGTGTAAAACTTTTTTCCTAATATATCTAATCTAAATCTACCTCCCTTTATTTTGAGACTATTACCCCTAGTTCTGTCACAACAGACCCTACTGTACAGCCTCTCCCCATCTTTCTTGTAGGCCCCCATGAGGTACTGGAAGACCGCTATAAGGTCTCCCCGGAGCCTCCTCTTCTCCAGGCTGAACAGCCCCAACTCTCTCAGCCTGTGCTGATACAAGAGGTGCTCCAGCCCTCTGATCATCTTCGTGGCCCTCGATATATATCTAAGGAAATACAAATATTCAAAGTTCTCATGTTTGGTTCAATGTCTGCCCTATCTACTATGCTTTTCTGCAGCAATTTGTCAGTGTTTGAACAGTTTCTTGTACTTTCTTTAACATACTGTGTGCATCCTTCATACTGCTGGTCGTTTTTTCACTTCCCTGTTCATCTACATCGGCTATAAAGAAAAAAAAAAAAAGTAAATAACAGAATAATACCCACCACTCACTATATTTATTGCTAGGTGGCATGCATAATCTCTTTACCTAAGAAATTTATCTCTAAACATTTTAAATTTCTCTCCATTACTCAAAACCATTCATTTTCAACCATCATTTCCTACATACTTTCAAAATTTGTTCTCCTGAAATTCAGTGTCCTTAGGTCTCACTTCAGCCCTAGCTATAAACTAAAAGAGATTGCATTACAATCTTCATGGTTACCTTTTCTCCTTACATTGTGTAGCAGTAATCTACTCATGTATACAGACTCCTTGATTCATTTATTTATTCAATTTAGTATGTCACAGCTTATATTTAGGAATATTTCAGTATTGTGTCTCATTATACCTTATTATTAGCCTTGTTTTGCCTGATTTTCTCTTTTCTCATGGGTAATGGAAAAGTAATTTTATTTAATGCAATTTTAGAAAGATTGTATTCAGTCAATGTTTCTGATGTCTGTAGAACTTCAATCCTGTTACATATGCAGGGAAAAACTCTCACATAAGTGACAGATAATTTTGATTGTGTCAAAATTATATATTAGGTTTCTAAACATGGCCAGCTCTTTATTCCAGCATTAACAGAAATAAACATGTTACAGTGTCTGGAATGTGAGTTTCACTTACTGGAAAAATGTGTAGAACCTCCTAAAATATATCACAAGCTAAATTCCAATACTAAGTTTTAGACTTGTTTGTTTGTTTGTTTGTTCTTTGGAGATTTTTCAGAACATCTCAAAGCATGGGTGTAAATATATGAAACAGAAATGGTAATTTATTTTCTTTTCATCTGCAAGGCAGTGCTTGCAGTTATTTTAAGGAGTTCTGTAAACATTCTGTAAAAAAAAAAAAAAAATGTAGCTCCAATCATAGGTAAAGGGAGACTTTTGCAAATAGACCTTCTTTTTCTTCATCTGCTACATCTCACTTCTCCTTCTCCTTTAACTGGAGAGCAGTCATGGATGAGAATCAAGATCACAGACTGACCACAGATGGGGATTCTCCCACCTCTGTCACCAGAAAGCTCACAGAGATTGTACAGCCCCAGGCAGTATTTCTACATAACAGTATTACCTTAAATATTCTTCTGCCAGAAGACAGAGCTGGAGTTATTGTGGAAACAGAGCCCTTTTCTGGCTAGCTGGCATAACGGGAACACAGCGGCTTTGGGAGGGACACGCTCCATGGGTGGACAGGCTGGGTGACCACCAACTGGAACGAACTAGGAGGGTCTATACCATCTGCCAGTGATTCTTAGTATAAGGTAGCATGATTAGCCACAAAAACACAGTTATTATGAAGAAAGCTTCTCAGAGTCCACTTTTCATTCTCTTTTATGCCTAAGATGAAAATATTTTCTTTAGAAAAAATTATCACAAAAATATTTCTGTTGTTTAGTATGCTCCTATGGAAAGTAGTTGTATTTCAATGCTCAGAGGAAACTGTCTTTCTATAACAGCTAGCTAACCAATAGACAAATATTTCTGTGCCTTGTTCCTGCTACAGCAAGAGTTAAAATATGTCCTTTATGTTTACCTTTCTTTGCTGCCTCATTGAGAGCTACAGGCACTGAAGCAAAACTCAACACTCTCAATTGGGTCGTTGTACCCAATGCTTGATCCTGAGAGAGAAAACCTGCAGCTCCCAAGAACCAAATCTTTTCATTAACTCTTTGCTACAGATAACAATAGTTTTCACTGCTTTATACAACACATCAAATTATCAAATATTAACATTTTGTGACATTTCTATTATGAAAAAGTGCATTGAAAGAGAGAATGGTTTGTAGGTTAGTGCTGCAAGCCTGTGTTGCAGAAGCACAAGCAGGAAAAGTCACCGGTGGCAGTTTGTAAAAATCAGCACTTATTATTCATTCTCACAGAGGACGTATCTTAGAACAAGCTAGACTACCATACTCGATGTGTTATGTTATTCAGACAGTCTGTTTGCTCTTATTTCCACACCTTTTCTTTATTTCAAAGTGAAGGGAAATTGGAGCAAAGATAATTTCACATTATGTGTCACATTCTTGCTATTTCTTGTTTAACACACTGCAGCTTTAAACCCATAATTAATCAGGTTGAACGTTTGCAGTTTCTTGGGTTCAGTGGGGTGTGTCCACTATGTAAAGTCACTGATTGGTTCATGGTATAAAGGAAACAAAACCTCACAAGACTTCAGCCTGCCTCATGGCATTGTTAAGCTTATTTCATGTCTATGTCTGTCTGATTTTTCAGAATATCCAAGTTCAATCATTAGCTGTGTCATTTATTCCCTTACTTTCCTGATGATCTGGAACTTTGTTAGCAAATAACCTTCACACAAGGGAGCCTTTAAACAGTATTTCCACAAAGTCACAAGGGCAGGTTGCTGTTATTTTTTTTTTTGCAGTTTTCTCAGCTTGCCTCTGTTAACAGTGAATAATAATAACATGCTTTTTGTGTAGCTACCTAAAAGGCTGTTCTCTGGGTTGTGGTAATTGTTTCAGTGAAGTCCACAAAAGGCATTATTGAATGCAAATGGAATAATTAGAAAATGGCTCCTGTAAATACCTAGGGTCTAAACACACTTGAGTTTATATGCTGCATACAAAGGTAAATAAAACCTTTTAGCAAACTAGTGTCTTACTCTGTTTAATTATTTTTCCAATGATACTTTTACATATGCTGGAAGACACACTGAATATTGAGCTAGACATGAAGAAGTCAACAAGTTCTGTCACATCTTCCTTGTCTAAGGCTTTGGTGACGATGATAGGCAAGGAAAATGGAAGGGAGGATGCAATAAGAAAAAATGTCATGTCTGTTATACATTCTCTAAAAGACCTAGCAGGGATTTGGGTTCTGTAAACAACGTAAATAATTAATCTCTAAGCTCTTTAAATCATTGTTGGAATTTCATTTTCAATTTACACTTTCACTAGCATAGTTTATATTTAGGTTTACTGGAGTGTTGACAGGGTTTCCATAGTCTAAGTATACTTTTTAAACTCTAATAATCTCAAACACTTACCAAGCTTGTATTCCCTCTTCTTGCCTGTAGGTTGATTCAGTGCTATAACTGCAGTCTTTTATATCAGATACTGTAAACCCAGTTTCTCAGCTCAAGACAGAGTATAAGCTCTGCATTTCTAAGAGTCCCCTTTGTCAGGGACCCTTCCACCTTTTTTACAAAGCTCAGCTTGCAAATTAAAAGTAGGTTAAAAGATTGGCAGAGTTGAGCCAATAAATTCTCTTATATTTGCATAAAATAACATTTATGATTAATAAATAAAATAAGTGGTTTGCTCCAGCTTTGAATTTGAACTACTTATTTGTGTCATATTTATTTAGCTTCTGTTAAGTTATATCATTCAGGGAGATAACTAAGATTAGACTGTCACTGTCCTGTCTTGGATGAACATGAGGCCAAAGGGGAAATCGGAATGACTTAGTAGAGCAAAGAAGACAATTTATTTCACCCTTCCATTCTGCGAAGAAGCAAAGAGAACTAGCGAATGGAGGAACTCAGGACTTCTGTATGCTGGTTACAGTAGCTGGCTTGCAGAGCTAGCAATAAAATACTCCATATAAACAAGTTAGATGATTTTGCCCAGTCTGGAAAAAAGAGGTAAGAAGGGCAAGATTAAGTCCAGAATATTAAATATCAGCTGAAATACTGAAAAGAGGATTCATTATATCTGTTTCTGCCTTGCTGAGCTGAATGAAAATATATGGCTACATATTTTAATGTTTAGATGTGAGTCAGACTGCTCTAAAAAGACCAGATGCAGTTCAGTGCTTTGATTGTCCTGCCACTAAAATGGGCAGAATTTTAGAGAGTAAGTATGAAAATAGCACTAAGTCAGATCTATTCACTAATGAGCCTTTGATCATGTAATAACCTCTCCTGCAGGAAATCCCTTGATGGGATGTTTTCTCACTTATTACCTTCCCTAGACAATACTTACACAGAACTGAGTTAACAAAATGAAGACAAAGACAGATTATTAGACAGTGATTCTTCTTTTCACTCTCATTTTCTAACTCCCTCCCTGCACAGCAGCTACGCAAATCTGTCTTCACAGTACTAAATAAATGTTCCGTGAATGTAATGTTCTTCACAGCAGAGGAAGCACAAGCAGCTCAGGCTAAAGAGGAAAAGCTACAAATGACACAATGCAGCTTGCAAGCAGATATCAAGCCAGCCAGAACAGTACACCACATAGAATTATACTGGGATCAGTGATTCTACTCTGTTAAAAAAAAAAACAAAAGGAAAAAGAAAAAAGGAAGAAGAAGAAAAAGGAACAAGAAAAAAGAAACAAAAAAGAAAAAAGAAAATAAAAAAAAAAGAAAAGAAAATAAAGTAAAATAAGAGGGAACAGGCAGAGATAATATAACAAAAAAGGCTCAAGATTTGAGATAAGGACAGGGAGATATCCTTGAAGTTACCAGTATGGGCAAAACAGACTTGACTTGGGGAAAATTATTTCTTTATTATTAAAACCAAAGCAGGATAATGTGAAAGAGATCAAAACAACTTTATCCCATCCCTCCCTTTTCTCAGGCTTAACTTAATCACAATTCTCTCAACCTCCTTCCCCCCTCAAGTGGCACAGTGGGGAATAGGGAATGGGGGTTATGGTCAGTTCATCACACGTCGCTTTATATTGTTCCTTCCTCCTTTGGGGAAGAACTCTTCCCATTCCTCCCCTGCTCCAGTGTCGGCTCCCTCCCACAGGCTACAGTTCTTCAGGAACTGCTCCAGTGCGGGTGTTTTTTTCCACAGGGTGCAGTCCCTCCAGAATGGCTGCCCCAGTGTGGGCCCTCCACTGGCCACAGTCTCCTTCAGGCATCCACCTGCGGTGCCGTGGGGTCCCCCACAGGCTGCAGGTGGATCTCTGCCCCTCCATGGACCTCCATGGGCTGCAGGGGGACAACCTGCTTCACCATGATCATCACCACAGGCTGCAGGGGAATCGTGGCCAGGAGCCACATTACTCCTCCCCCTCCTTCTTCACTGACCTTGGCTTCTGCAGCCGTTCCTCTCACAAGAAATTCTTCACAACCAGCTCAAGCAGACGCCTCTCAGGTTCTCTTCACATGCTCCACTTCTTGCAGCTGGGCTGGGCTGAGTCAGGCCCAGACGCCCACCCGGTGGGAGGCCAGAGGGTGAGGGCAGCAAGGCCCACAAGGCTCACACCTCCCCATCTCTGCCCCCGCTTCAGCTTCCTCACATCTTTTTTTTTTTTTTTTTATTTTTCCCCTTCTTAAATATGTTATCACAGAGGCCTTATCAGGGAACATTCTGCCACCAGTTGGCTCAGCCCTGGTCAGTGGCAGACCTGCCCTAGGCCCAACCAAGTCCACCGGACAAAGGGAAAACTTCTAGCAGCTTCTTGCAGAAGCTGTCACGGTAGCCTCCCCTCGACTCCACCACCCTCCCCCCCTCCCCCCAAAGTAAAGAAAACCAACACAACAGGTGAGGAGATACTCAAGGCTGGTCAAGCTTCTCTGCATGTTATTTCTGTAGGTCATGTGCATAATCTCATTAACCTCTGTCTTCCCCTTTTTTTTTTTTGCAATTCTAAAGTGAAGCTCCTGTATGTTTCCTACGTAGAGAAGTAATAAGAAACAGCATGAAGATCCAAACACACCTTCGGATCCTTCCCAGTTGGTCAAGGCTTCTATATTGGAGATGCCCTATGCCCTGGCAGCCACAAAAGACACCTTTGGCTCATTTCCCAAATGCAGAGCTTATGCTGAAGTCTATCTGCAGATTGTCTTTAGTCCATGGTCTATCTAGATCTCTGTGAAAAAGAGCTCTCTTTTCCACTCCAGAATACCTACAGCATAGCTGAAAAAGAACTAATATCCTTTTGGGAAATGGGGATGCTAAGCAACTGCTTGAATAAAAAGGGATCATGTTCTTGAATCTCGATTACAGACGAACTGTGTTTAGCACTAAGCTTGATTTATGAAACAGGAGCCTTGGGACCATAAGGGATTAAATCGGACTTTGGTGTAAGCTGCATCAACATTAGGATTCCTGTAATGGAAAACTACATGGCTGATCATACCATCAGGCAGATTTGGGTGGAGTGAACACAACTTCGGTCAGGTTCTGACACATGTATGGTGCAATTGGAATTGGTTTGGCTGATTACGTGTTTCCTAGAGATTTCTCCATGTCACTGACTAGAGTAACTTATTACCAGAGTTTAAATCTGATTATCATTGGTTTCATTTTTTCAGTGCACAGAAACAGTCTGTGTTATTCTGTGCTATGCAGTAACAGTTCCACCTTATCATAAGGACAATTGCAAAATGATTTTCACTTTATGTTTCTGTTGCAGAAAGTGTCATTATTTTGTCTTTTTTTTTTTACAGAAGTGAAACATGGATTTTTCTTTCTGTCTGGAAAATATAGTATTGTTATGCATTAACTGAGATATGTCTTCTGAAAAAATAAGGCTGTGCATATTGACATACAGAAGTGTTCTTCAAGCTAGGCAAGTAATAGCAGGCAAAACAGTGTAAACTTGAAAGAGACATCTGTTCTATATAGAAGAAAAATAAGTATTGCTACATTTCTGTTCCAGAGAAAATCTGGATAGCAGAATCTGAAGATATCAAGGAAGAATGGATATGGAATTGAAGTGAGCTGTCCACAGTTCATAGTTCCCTCTTACAGTGATAAAATAAGGAAAAAGAATAAATATCAGGGAAAAGGAGAGATAAAATGACAGCAATAAAAAATAAAACATGATCTGAAAAAAACGCACCTCCAAGCAATTTAACCACACACTTTTTGGGGCACTGTAGAGACTTTATTTTGTCTTTACCCCAGAAATGTTTATTATTTGTACTTGTGGATGTCCATGTTCCACTATACAAAAAAAAAAAAAGGAGTTAAATTACTAATAGCTGATGTTTGCTTTAGGTTTAAGACAGTCCAATGAAGGAAAATTCTGATTCAAAGCCATTCTAAAGTGATGATGGTTTCAACATCTTTTTCTGTCCCAAAATCGAGCATGTGGTGGGTTTTCCTTTGCTCTGCTGCAGTCTCCTCACTCCATTTACAGTGCTCCAGCTGCAAACAAGTCAGAGGGCAAATTGAGTCCTTGCACTGAAAGAGCTGAAAACTAGGACTTGGCTGGTTTGAGCACCTGATACTCATTCAAGCAGGGAAAGTGTGCAGAGCAACTCTGGGTGCTCATTAGCAGAAGTGCTGAGAGGGCACTTGTTGCAGGACCCCACTTGCCAAAACTGCTGTACATCTGAGGGCTGGCTGCCATCCAAGCCGAACAGGCACCCCAGCCTGTGATGTCAGGGCCAGGCCTCCCATTACTAAAGTTGTGCTAGAACTGACACAATCCAGGATCATTTTCCAATTCCCTTCAAGCACAGAAATGTGCTCTTGTAGTAGCTCTGTCTCAACTTAGGGGAAAAAGGATTTTTACATAAGGGGAGACGACTAGATTGTTATTATTGCCTACAGCACTTGGTTGTGATAATACATAGCTCACTTAAGGCTTCTCATGGGCTGGAAACTCATCTTCCCTCCCTCCTTTTCACTTTCAGTTAGTTTTCTGCAGGAACAGAGATCCTTCTTATACAGCCACAGGGAAAAAAAAAAAAAATGTATGATGGCCCAAAGGAGTGAATGTGGTTAAAAGACTAGAAAATATAGAAAGAATAGAATCTTTCCTTTTGGCAGCAACCTGGATTTATGCTGCATTCAAATGGCCATGTAACCACAATCCACTCACATTAAGTAACGATTTAGGAGACTGCAGACACAGACCTGCTAAGTTTAGGCAACTCACTTTTCATTGTGTCACTTATCCCATTCTGTATATTGGAAAGCAATACCCTTTGAGGTCATTATGAGGATGTAAATATTAATGCCTGTTAGGAAATCAAACACTGTAATGATGATCCCCACTGGAAATATATGCTAAGTAAAACTATTACAAGGAAAGTTAAACCAAAAATTTTGTTTACAGGTGTTGAGAAACACAAACAAAGTATAGGCATCTCCAACAGATGGAGATATAAACTTATGAGTAAATTTAATCAACAAGCTGTTTTAACAGTCTTCAGTATGAAAAAAGTACATTGGTTACATCTTTGAAAGCTTAAAAAAAAATCCATATTTTTGAGCAATTATTTCAAAATTATAACAAAAATTATCCATAATTTAGTAATCTGAAAATCTTTAAAGAAACTGACACACTTCAAGGGTTTTGTAATTAAGCTAGCAGACAAAAATGGAGTCAATTGTAATTATGAATCATCTAGATTATTGAAAAGGAAATTTAAGATAATTAAATGATGAAATCTCTTATCAGCCACTTGCTGGTTATCTGACAGGTTTAAAGAGAGATTGATACAAGTTTAGAAATAGGATTAAAGATTGCTAATGAGAAGCTAAAAAAAAGTTTCACTCAAAAATAGGCAACATTATCTGCCTTTTTATATACTGAATTTTAATGAATGCCTTAATGCCAGCTCTTCAGAGTATTAATCAATATTTACATTTTCATGCCATATGTATAATTTCTAGATCCAGCTCCAAATGTATTTTAAAATAAATAACTTAAGCTGCACTTGCTTCTCCTGTTTATCTTCCCAAAGTCATTTGTCACTTTAAAAAGAGACAAATAATAAAATGGATCTGTCTAGGAGGCCAAGTAAGTAGACTTCATGTAGTAATCAGTACATCAGCATATATAGTTCGTGGAAAAAAAAGCCCACCATATAATATATGAGTAAGCCTTGAGGAACACAGGCAAGTGTGGAATAATACATACCAATTCCCATAATTTACCAGTCCAAATATTCAATTAAAAATCCCATTAATTTAATTTCTGCTGGGCAAGGTGTCAGGTAAGTACCATGATTATAGCATACTCACCTTCATAATGAGTTGTTATGAAAAATGGCTGAGCAGGGACAGCATCCATTTTAAAATTAATCTGTGCCACCAATGGGGTGCTGAACTCACTGGGCTCAGGATCAATTACCTAGTTCTCATAACCTTTTCCTAACAAGTGAGATACATAAGTCTGGTTAAAATCAAACTGTGTAGAATTTAGGACATTCAAGCAAAGCTCTCACTGTTCAATTTTTAGTGTCAAAGATGTCAATATTAATTACAATGCGTTAAGAGCCTAATATCCTAATAAACAGAAAGAAAATTGGATTATTAGAATTGAACTCCTTGTAGTTCATCTAGTACGTATTCATCCATAGATAGCTTGTTACAAAGACCATACTTCATTGTATCTTCCATTTAAAATATAATAGCACCTTGAGTGTTTTTTCAGAGCAACTGATTAAGAATAGCTAATTGATTTTTGATAATGTTTGTGGGGTTTTTTTTACCAACTTCCAAATAAATCCTTGTCGGCTTGTTGGCTAGGTGTGTAGATAAACAGAAGTAACTTAAGTCTCAGCATCTCTGTAGTTATATCACATTAATTTTGTTGTGTAGATAGCAAAAGACATTACAGACATACTGCTGATGTGCAGCATGATTGAACTTGGTCTTGTCAAAACAATACTAGTAGTACAGGTTTTTTATATTACAGAGGGCCCAAACACATTAAGAAGAGCTGAACAAATGATATCCTGGAACTGGGTCCTTAACTCAAGTTAATGTGATATTATCACATAAACTTATTGGACCAGAATATCTTGGAGGCAAGATAGATACCATTCTGAGAAATCACTTACCTTTTTTTTCTTATTGCTATTAAGTAATGTTTGCACTTTGTTAGCATTCAATTTTTGCAGAACAGAACACAAAGGTTAAAACCAAAGACAAAAAAAAAAAAAGAAATCTAGTTACAAGGACCAAAAAAAAAAAAAAAAAAAAAAAGAATGGGCAATTGAATTACAAGAAAAAATAAGGAGTTGCTAAGATGAAACTGAGCCTGCTAATAGCACGTTTCACAGGTTAACAATTGGAATATGAGTTGGTTCACTGTCTTACAGGAACTAAAATGATACCTGTGCTTCACAGGTAATTTCTGGAATACAGTGCTATACTAGGGATTCGTACAACATGAACCCGTGTGCAGCGGGAATAAAGGAAAATAAAAAGAAAATAAAAGTCTAGCAGTCAGAATACCATCACCAGAAAAGAAAGCTTTGAGCTGAAACATGGATGACTGGTAATTTCAATAGCCTGGTTATAACTGGGTTATTTTGATTCTAAGGGCCATATGCTGTCTTCCTCAAGCTAGATTCTGGCCAAAAATCACCTGACTGGTGGAACACTGTGCTGATCTTAAAATAGATAGAGATGAGCAAGAGTCCAGAGCAAGCACGAGTTATTTTGGAAACAATTAATTGGAAGAAACAAAAAGAGAAAATGAAAAAGCCTGATAAGTTTTATCAAACAGAATTATAAATATAGCTGTATTTGAAGCGTGCCTCTTGGACACTTTCTTCTGATTCTAGGACTGATTCAGATAATGGCAGTTACTTCAGCTTCTTTTGGTACTTTGAAAGCTACACATGTGCTTCTGCAGTTACCAAGTTCGTACGAGTCTGTGATTTAAAATCCTACTATCTGAGAGCTTACTGAGTCATAGAATAGTATTCTGGTCTAGAAAAAGCTGCTGGATTTTATGAACCTTGAACGCAAATAGCTTTTGGTTTTTTGGTTTTGTTTTTTTTTCCCACATCAGGCAACTTTGTTTCAAAGCTCTCAGAGAGAAAGAGGAAAACACATTCATGAATAATGTATGTTGAAAATGGCTATCCAATTTGAAGTAACTAAACAGTCTAATATGTTTTGAAACAGAGCTATGCACTACTTGCTTTCATCCCCATGCTGTTCACCGTAAGGCAGTGAATGTTGTCCACCACATTTGCAGACATGAAATTTTCTTAGGATTTTTTACACCTAATCAGATAAGTCACTAAAATTTGAAGTCTAGCTGGACAGATATTTAGTTGTGGTTTGTTTGGTAATGCTCAGCAGCAGAAAAATCTGTAAAACCATGGGGTTTTTTTTGTTATTTTCTAAGCAGAGACTAGTATTTATTTTATTATTAAATAAGAGTTCCAAGTGAATGAAGATGAAAGGATGTTGCAAATGAAAGGTATTTATGGCCTGATGGAAAGTTCATAATTTGTCTTGCATAGAATCATAGAATCTTAAAGTTGGAAGAGACCTCCAAGATCATCAAGTCCAACCATCAACCTAACACCACCATGCTTGCTAAACCATGTCCTGAAGTGCCACATGTACATGTTCTTTGAACACCTCTAGGGATGGAGACTCCACCACTTACTTGGACAGCCTGTTCCAGTGCCTGATCACTCAGTAAAAAAAGTGTTTCCTAATGTCCAACCTAAACCTCCCCTGCTGCCACTTGAGGCCATTTCCTCTTGTCCTATCACTAGTTACTTGGGAGAAGAGACCAACACCTGCCTCCCTACAACCTCCTTTCATGTAGTTGTAGAGAGCAATGAGGTCTCCCCTCAGCCTCCTCCAGACAACTGGAAGAAGCCTCATTTTTCACAAACTCTCTAAGTCCTCATGGGGACTTGAAGCACCCTAATATCTGCTGAAGAGACCACACAGCAGGGCACAATCAGCCCAGGAGATTTCTACAGTGCTTTGATGATAAATTGCTGACACAGGTGATGGAGGAACAAAAAGGAGAAGTTCTCTGCTGGATGTCTTACAGACATGGAAGAATCAGGATGAGGGACATCATTGGCTGCAGGTGATGGATTTCAGGATTCTGAGGGAAGAAGATCAGGGCAAAAAGATCATAGTCCTGGATTCCAGGAAAGCAGAATTTGGCCTTTGGCCTTCCAAGACCTGCTTGGAAGAATCCCAAGGAAAGGAGTCATGGAATGCAGGGAAAGTGTTACAAATGCCAAAGCCTACCTGGATTGAATCCAGTAAGCATTGCGAAAGGCAACAAGAAGGGTTTCTACAGATATATCAACAGCAACAAGAAGACTAGGGAAATCAACGGGATGGCTGCAGAATGGGGGGTGGAGGCCTGGTGACAAAAGACAAGTAGAAGGCCAAGTACTCAGTATCTTCTTAATTTGGGGTCTTTATGGTAAGACTAGCCTTTCAGAAAAGCCAGGTGAGTAAAGTCTCAAGCAAGGAAGACTTACTCTTGGTGGACAAGGATCAGACTAGGGAACTTTTAAACAAACGAAACATATATAAATTGATGAGACTTGATGAGATGTACCTGCAAAGGCTGAGGGAGCTCTTGATAATTTTTGAAAGCTCATGGTGGTTGGCAGACATGCCTGAGAACTAGAAGAAAGCAAATGTCAGTCCTACTTTCACATGAAGGGTAATAAGGAGGATGTGGAGAGCTACAGGCTCATCAGCCTCATCTGCATCCCTTGGAAGGTGATGGAGCAAACCCTGCTGAAAAACATTTTCAAACATATTAAGGACAAGAAGGCTACTGGAATTAGTCAGCATGGTTTTACAAAAGGAAAATAATGTCTAACCAACCTGATAGCTTTCTATAATGAGATGACTGGCTTTGTGGCTGAGGAAAGAACAGTGAATGTTGTTCATTTTTACTTTACCAGGATTCTCAGCATCTCCCCGCAACCTTCTTACAGAAGAACTGATGAAGTATGGACTAGGTCAGTGAACAGTAAGATAGATGGAAAACTGTCTCAACTGTCATGGTCAAAGGATCGTAATCAGTGGCAGAAAGTCCTGCCACAGGCCAGTATCCAAAAGGTCAATACTGGGTTTCATACTGTTTAACATCTTCATTAATGACCTGTAAGATGGGACAGAGTGCATCCTCATCAAGTAGGCACATTATACAAAGGAGGAATGATTGATAAAGCAGATGTTTGTGTTGCCATTCAGAGGGACCTCAACAGGCTGGAGAGATGAGCCAACAGGAACTTCATGAAGCTGAACAAAGGGAAATGACAAGTCCTAAACCTTGGGAAGAATAACCCCATACATTAGCCTAGGCTGGGGCCAACCTCAGCTTTGCAGAGAAGGACCTGGCGATCCTGAACTGAACATAAGCCAGCAATATGCCCTTGCAGCTAAGAAGAGCAGCAGAACCCTCAGTTGCATTAGGAAGACCATTGCTAGCAGGTCAAGGAAGATGAGCCTTCCCCTCTACTCAGCATTGGTGAGACACCACTAGAGTGGTGGGACCAGTTCTGGGGTCCCCATTACAAGAGATACAGGAATGTAACAGAGTGAGTATGGCTGCCAGAGAAGGGCCACAAACATGATTAAGGGATTGAGCACCTGTCATATAGGCAGAGCCTGAGACACTTGGGATGACTCAGCCTGAAGAAGAGAAGGCTCAGAGGAATCTGACGGGGAGGAAGATGGAACCAGACTCTTAGTGGTGTCCAGTGAGGTGATAAGAGGCTGTGAGGACAAATTGAAATGCAATAAATTACCTTTAAATATGCAGGGACAAAAATATTTTTCACTGTAAGTATAATTGAACACTGGAAACAGAAATATTGTGGAGTCTTCATCCTTGGAAATATTCAAAACGACTGGACAACATCCTGGGCAATCTTGTCTAGCTGACCCTGCTTTGAACAGGGACATTGCACTCAACAGTCTCCAGAAGGCACTTCCATCTGGAGAAGTCACTAGACTCAGCAATTCTGTGATTTTTGTGAGTCTGTGATTCTGTAAGAGATGCCCCTATGATAAACTCACAAGTAATTTTTACTTAATATAAATGAGCATTTTTAACATAAACATTAATGTATAGAATGGCTTAGCAGATGTATGTATCAGAAATTTCTGTTGAGCTACCCAAGTCTAAATGGCCCAGACAGTTAGTACAGTTAAAGCATAAAGAGAATGATATGGTTACCATCACTAGGTTAGGTTGCTTTCCACTCCCCAGGCTTAACAGCCAGCAGTCTACTTGTGGGAGACTGACAAGGGACAATCTGGCATAAATCCATCACAAGGTTTGAACTTGTACCTGCAAAACCAAATCACTACATATTTGGTCTGTGGTAGATGATGTAGCCCAAGAAACACTAACAACAACTCAAACCTTTACAATCTTCAATGTTTTCCTGTAATATTTCAGGTAAGGTTAATGTAGCTCTAAGTCTTTTATTTCCTCCAAGCAAAACTTGTACAGTCATGGCAAAGAAGGAACTCTAACATGTTTTCCATTATTTTTAGCTCATGCTAGATTTCCTAAGTAGCTGGAAAAACTATGCATATATTATATGACAAGGAAAGAAAGGCATTCTCTTGGCTCTGAGAATTCCTGAAAGACATATCTATGTATCATTTCCAGTACACACTTCAACATTCAGAAAAATGAAGTTAATCATTCCAGAATGGCATTCCTTGAAGAAGAGAAAGGTAAAAGAGAAAACTGATACTGATATCTCAAGATCAGATGCATCATTTCCTTACCTTTATCTACAGTTAGCATTTTTCTAAAAATCCTACAATTCTTTGGTTTCAGCAGTCATAGAAAGTTACTGTTGTTGGACATGAACAAGAGGAATTATTTATTTAGTTTTAATTAGAATTATCTTTCATAGGAAATGTCTAGTGATGTCCATAAAATAATAAAACAAAATTAGCATGGATTTTAACAATAGGAGGCTTGTTGATCTTTAATTACAGCTTTTCCAACCTTAAACCAATTAAAAGTTATCTTTCTCAAAGTTCATCCTACATATAACCCTTCTCTTTATCTTTAATCTACATTTTCAATTTTTAATATAGCTGATTTCATATTATAAACTTTATAGAAGCTATGTGAACATGATGTTCTATATTCCTATACCCTGACTAGGTAGGGAAATTTCCAGTAAGATGAGTCAGTGTGATAGCTCCTTTGGGTTGGTGTTATTATTTTTATTTTTTTCATTTTTCTATTGCTGTAGTGATTAGGATTTTGGGCAATGAACTAAAACAATATATTACTAGACTGGCAGTCAATCAGATCACTATAACTTCAAACATCATTTAAGAAGATCTACTTTTTTATTATTTATATAGCTCCATAGTTCATGGTGCTACATAGAACAAATCAAAGACAGATTCCCTGCCCCCTAAGAGCTTACAGTCTAGGCAAGTACAAGAACAACAGAAGGAGATAACACAGGCAGAGGACAGGGAGGGGTAGTAAATGAAGAGAAGGACAATTAGATTACAGTCACATGAAAAGCTAGTGTGTTTATGTTGGTGGCTACAAACTGGGGAGATGAGGTGCTTGAGTAACTTTATTTTTAATTAGAACTACATTTTATAGGAAAGCCAGAAGAAAAGGGTTTTGAAAATAATTTGAAAGTGTCAGAGGTACTTGTAGGAAGGCGAAGAGGCAAGAATGGAAGGGAACAGGACACTAACATATTTGAGGTTGGAAAGCAATTAACTTGGTTGTCAGATGAGTCAACCTCAGTGACCCTTTCTTTTCCTACACATTTTTGAAAATACAACAAAAAGCACAATTTCTCCTGTACACGTAAACGCAGTCTGGTAGCTTATTTTGCCTTTAATATTTGATCAGTACACATTTGGGGATGTATTGGACTTGATTCCTCTGAAGTAGGAGTTTTGACACGCTTTCAAAGTAGTCAGCATTTCAATCATCATATTTTGTGATTGCAGATGTATTTGGAGACTAAGTGAAGTTGTATCTAAGGTACTTTCAATACTTTTCTAATAGTCTTAATATAGTAATACCACAAAAAAATATTTTATAGCATTATCTTTTATCTCTTTGTATGTTGTTCTCTCTGCTTATGACCCCGTTTCCCTGAAAACATTTTGATTTTGTAGAATATCAGGGCATTTCTTCTACTTCTATTTAAGGTTTCAGATTTTGATGTTTTTTTTTTTTAAATTCATAAATTGTGTCTTTTCCATTCTGAAATATTAACTAGTTAGTGTAGTAGGGCTAAACAGTGTTAGTTTGGTTTTTTGGAAGACTCTATTAGTGAAACCAGGAAGGATTATTGCACAGAGCCGCAAGTAATATAAACATGAAAGAAAAGGTTCTTTCAAATCTATACTGAATTCTTCAACTGAAAATTGAGATAGAAACTGCTGAAAGTAATATCTCATACAAAATAAGCCAGATACTCCCTGGATATGTTTGTATTTGTGTTCATGTAAATAGCCTGCTGATGTCTATAATGGGCCAAATCCTCATTTACAGTAAAACACTACATATCTCTTAATTTCATCCAACTATTTGGCTCAGAATGTTCACTACCAGTCATTCACAAATTGCATTTATCAATAAGCTAAAGGGTGGGGTTTTTTTTTTGTAATCTATTTATATTCACATAGTTATCTATTGCTATATAACCATGTTGAGGCAACTTGAAGTTCCAACCTAAGATTTTGAGAATCCTTAAAGTTTACAGACTTTTATCTTCTTTGAAACAGATACTGTAAAAAAAAAAAAAAAAAAATTCCATCCAGTTTTTACCTCAAATTTTCATGTACCAGGTAGCACCATATAACTGACTTATAACTGCTTTGAAAGTCTTCTCTAGAGTGACATTCAAGGTCAGTCAGAGAAGCATCCGTCATACTGTCCTGGGAAATCAACAGACTAATTGAGCTATTATAGGAAACCACTTAAGGCAGTAATACACAGATTCTGAATCTTCATGTGCCAGATACTCCATTTTAGCTGCTGTACTTTCATTGACTTTAATAACACTATAGAAATTTATACTACGTGTGTATTTGGGAGTAAGCCTATCTGAGGCCTTTCAAAATGAGGATATTTTCTTCAGAACTGAGGATAGCCTTCATAACAGTGAAGAGAAAATGATCCATTGAGCTTTTGGGAGTACAAAACTACCAGTAGAATTTTCTGCTACTTTGGGGATCAACTCTTTGTTAGTAATTTTTCCTTAAATGTCCTAATTTTCTGCAAAAAATATAGAAATAATTACTAACGCACAGCAAAGTAACAGTATGAAACAGTGTATAATTTTTTTAAAAAGACGTTATCCTACTATGAATCTGTGGAGCCATGCATTTCTACTCTTGATCTTAAATACAACTCTCCAGTTACTTTGCATATTTCCCTTAATAACGGAAGGCTGAAATTCTCACTGAAATCTTAATTAAGCCACACTACTTCTGCATTAGGATTCTTGTTCCTTGGAGGATTTTGACCCAATAAAATATTTGGGACATATTCTGCAGTCACACTTACTTTGGCTCACATAAAGCTTAATGATAATTAGCCATGAGCATCAAGGTGAGAATGGAACTCCTGCTTATTTCAACAACCATAATGGAGAAAAGAAAGGTGTTTTTTTTAATATAATACAGCATTTTATTACATGATTTTACAAATTTTATTGTAAATCATCAATCAAATGCAATAGCCATTTTTTTTCCAATCCAAACCATCATAATTAAGCATTTTCACTGTATTGTATGACAGTTACCTTCTTTCTCTTTGAATTTTAAAGAACTTAAACTTAATATGTATTATGTAAGTATACTCACTTTCAGAGTCTTTGCTGAAGGTGTTTCTACCTTGTTTATACTTCAGACAAAGATAACCTGTTCTTTGTTATCATATAAACTGGCATCAAAATCTCATAAATGTAAGAGAATTTGCTTTCTCGGTCCCTATCCAAAATGGAAATGGCCAGCTCAGTTTCTATGAAGATTTATGAGAACTGGGTAGTAGACACAAACCTCCCCCTTCCCCTCAAATTTCATTATATAATTTCTACAATTTGGATGATGTATTTTATACTTCTGTGTTAGGAAGATGATTATAAGATTAAATTAAGCCCCAGTAAACAAATGATCTCATTACTCACCAATGACTGATTATCTATGATAATGTTAAAGTTTTTTTTAATCAATCAAATTAATTATTTTCCATATAAACACCATCTTCATAATCTTTTTTTTTTGGTTGACACAACATTCCTACATAATCCATCCTATACATGTTTTGTTGAGATAAAAATAAATTTACAGTAGATGGAGGGGCAAGATTCAGCAACTGTAGGGCAGTATTTCAAAATGTTATGTTCAGGAACTCACCACAGGCAGGACGTATAAATTAGTTTTGAGGCAGCTAAGAGCCAGATCCTACAAAAACTTATCACAATGTGCTGTACTGGCTTCTCTCAGAAATTCCAGCAAACTCTCTAGCCACTCTAGAGAATCCGTAGGATAGGGTACTAAGCTAAGGCTAAGTACCAGTACTGACAAAGTACTGCACTTATGTTGCTCAGATCACACAGCAAAAATAAAACAACTAAAACTGACATAATTTTAATGCTTTTCTTTTTTTTTTTAATTTTGTGCATTGGATTCAAACAGCAAACTGAGTGCACTTTAACTGTTATCACAATGTGGTCAAGAGGTCTGTGTCTTTTACCATTTACACACAATTGTTCATGACAGCATGTTATCAGCCTAGTGGAAATCGGGGGTGTAGCATGGTAAGCAGTGGTGGTAGTGCACCTATTTTTTATATTATCTAACTTGAAAATATGTCTCTTCTAAGATTCCTTTTTCTTGATAAAAATAGTTTTCACCAAACGTTGGTGGTGCACACGCACTACCATTCATGCTTGGCATCACACCCCTGACAGAAACACATGTTCTTATTTTGTTGATAAAAAGTATTACAAAAATTTCCATACAAAAACTATTTTCATAGAAATCTTGCATTTCCACAAATAAACCTGAACATTTTTTTTTTTGAAAAAAAAAAACTGCTCAAGAATTTTGTTCATTTAGTACTGTGACTGTATTGAAAAATGCAGTCCTCCTTAAAGTTCTCCACATTAACTTATTTTTGGTGACCCATCCCACTTCCAATACTAGCGAGAATTGCACAGGCTCCATTGAGTTCAATTAGTAGCAGGAACAAGGGTTTCAAAAGTCATTCAGTCTAAAATGCAAGCCCTCTATGTGTGAAATACGCTGCTTCCCACCCCCCTCCCTCTTTTCACAATTAAAGAAAAAAAGTAATTGCTTATATCTAAAGGTTGTAAGATACATTCCTTTGTACTAAGGAAACTTTAATTAATCTAAAAATTGGGTCAAAATTGTGGAAATTTTTTGTTGGTTTTTTAGACCAAAGTTCCAGCCCGGGTAAATTTAAGTTACTGATTTTTTTTTTTTTTTATATATTCTTTATTTACTTAGTTCAGTGATGCAGACAGTCCAAAAAGCAGGTGAGCATCCTCATATTTATCCTTCTATTCACGGGATTCATGTTTCCTCACTTCAACACTTCTCCCATCCAGGAAGCTCATATCGCCTGTCCAGACGATAGTTTCAGTCTACCAGCAGTTAGCAACTCTTCTATACTTGGAAGTTCAGAAGAACATATGGTTTCTTGTTCCACTACAGTTCTGAGATATTACTTTTACTAGACTCCTTCCGTGGTTAGTATCCTCTTGGGCATTTATTCTCCATCTCCTGACAACTGTTGAACTTCAAAAGGAACCTGTAATTTCTCACTGAGACTGCATTTGAAACCAGCCACAAAACTCACATGGAACATTCATTCATTCAGAATGGTGGAAACCCATGACGAACAGTGTAACCCCACATAACTTGGTTGATCCATGATGCTTGTGATTCGAGTCTGGCCATTGCAACTGCTGAGATCACAGAGTCTCTAGTTCATAGACACAGCGGCATGAGGTAACTCATTTTATTTTGCACAGGTTGCATATTTCCACAGGAAACATTCTCGCAAGGTTGTTTGGAAAAAAGACGACAGTTTGTGCTTGGGGTATTTGGCTTCCCAGCTCTATGCCATGGTTTCTTTACCTGGCAACCTTCTGTCGTTAAACGTGTGCATGTTGATAACTTCTTCTGTTTTCACAATAACAGGAGCCTGTGGCTTGTGTTTTAATCGGCGCTGACACTTGAGAGACATCCTTAGCTCCTCTATCATGGCACTACAGAAGGACCTCTACAGAGGGAAATAGAGGAAGAAGAAAAAAGACATCTGTAAAAAATATCCAGCTGCAAAGTCTAGAAGTAGGTTCACTCTACTGGCACAGCCTTGTCAGTCTTGTCAGCCTGGAGCTCATAACAAATTGCTTTTAAATATGTATCACATAAGAATTAAAATTACTTATCAAGCTGTGATGACTCAGTGAAAAAATCACCTTGTCTCTACAATTATTTATCTGGCAGCTACTGACTATGGATGCATATGATACACAAAAATATTTCAGACAGATTTCAACCATAGTTTAGCCTTACAGGATAGCATCTGAATGTAACATCTATATTATTCAGTAAAATCTCTTTGCTCTTATTTCAAAATAATACATTTCATTTCTATATGATTTAAATAGCTGGTCCTGAACAAAACAAGTTTTAGTGCATGAAGTTTACCTAAATGAATGTTTAAATACTATTAAAATGCAGACTCTTTACTGAAAACAAATATCTAGTCCATTATTTTTAATATTTTCTGTGTCTAAACACTTCTTCCACTACTGACTATCATTTGTGGAGTATATAGGTGCAAAAAATATTAAATTCTATCAATCTTTATGAACAACATATTATCAGAAAAAAAAACAGTCCATTAACATGTTTTCATCAAAAGCTAGATCCTCAAAGCCCTTTTTCATTTTTACAGTGCAAGAAATTTGAAAAGTAAAATAAAATCTCACTTATTCCCTCAGTCTGACTGAATTCTCCACTGCTAATAGTGTGCTGAGCAATTAGTCTCCCCTCTCTGAGAAGTGGAGTATGGATGAAATATGGAAGTGAGGAAGAAGAGTCTCAGTTTTGGGGTCTGTGAATTAATAATTTTTATCATATACTTTAACTTAAATGTTTTCTAGCTAATAGATAAATATATTAATTAAATAACACATCCCAGAGTCTGAGATGTTATGACAAGCCTCTGACAATTGCTCTCACTCAAAGTAAAATTGAGGCATAATCATAGCCCTTTGCATTTTGCTTTCTTAATAACTACTCTCCAGTCCAGGGAGATGTTATGGGAAAAAAAAAAAAAAAAAAACCAACCACAAACCACAGAGCAATTTGAAGTACTGTAAATATCTCTTCATGATTGTTTGATTTTGTTAGTGGTAGATCATTAGCCAGTATATAATTGTCTAATTTATCTCCCCAGTAAAGAACTCTGCTTTATTTGTAAACGGTTACATCTCCATTATTCATACAAACCTGGAGTTTGGAGATTAGATCCAGAAAATATTTAAACATCTCATCCTACCTAGTTCTTTAGTAGCCTAAACTGAGACTGTGTTTATGAAAATCTGCACTCGGCTTTCAACCTCCAGGTCTGAAGGCACTCTGAGAAGTAAGGCACAAAGTTTTCCACATTAAATTGTATAGGTTTGTCACTTGGCCATAGCTTGTAGAAATTCTGCTGAACACATTGGTGCTTGGCTTAGTCCTGGATCCCATCGGAATTCACACTCAAGTTCTCCATGTGTAAAGTTATCAATTCAGTAGGTGTGCTTTAAAAGGACATAATAAGTCAAGTTTCTCAAAACCAGTTACAACATCTATAAGAAGGACACGTGACAGACATTACAACTTTCTTCTGTGAAGCCATTCATCAGCTGAAGCATTAGACCTGAATGTGAGACACTTTTGAGAGTGTCAATTCAATACTGTCTTCTTCAGGAGGGGTTTTAATATTTCAGCAAAGGTTTCAAACCTACAGGTGTTAGACTATTTCAAGGTAAAAAAACTTTCCACCTACTGATCCTGTTCCACTTTACACAGAAGCAGCAGTTAATAGAGGCAGAGTGGGAGAATGGGAGAGAGGGAGAGTACGGGCAGTTCCTGTTTCAGTGACAACTTCAATATGTTTATGTTAATTTCTGTTTAGTGCAAAAGAGTGCAAACATGACTTGTTTCAGTCATGGGTTAAAACTGAACCCAAATCACCCAAATCCTGAACAAATGCCCTCTTCTCTAATCCTTTGCATACAAAAGGGAATAAGCAGGTGGGAAGGAAAGGGTAATCTTACTTTTGCTGTGATACTCTTCCTTTCAAACATTCCTTTCTCCTGCTGTGTTTGAAATAAAGGTGTGACACCTATTCAACTTACAATAGAAAGGGTTTAGCCACCTACAACTAAGAAAAGTTTAAGTTTCGAAGTCCTTCAGAGGCCAAAGTTCAAGACAAAATTTCTCATTTTGGCTGGCTACACAGCATGACTTCTGCCATGGCCACTCATTAGCACTCTCTTTTAAAAATATTCCAGTGCACTGGGTTGACATCCAAGACAGAACTTATGACTTTCATTGTGTGAATGAGGTGGCTAAAATTTCTAATTGAATGGTCTGAGCTGTAATATGTCAGATCTTCATGCATAAGGTATCCTTGCTTAGCATTGTGTACAAAGCAGGAAACTGTACCTCCTTCTTGTCCAGTTATACTTTGAAAGAAAATACTCAATTCTGCTAGACTTTCTCTTTTTTCAAGAAAGTGCTATTGCTTAACATAAGAACTGCAGTTATGATTACGAATCTGAAATTAGCACTGAAATATTTCAAAAGGGAAAGATTTAATTTATTATTCCCTAATGGCTTACAAGCTAAATTTCTTAGGCTTGAAGATCTCAGCATTTTCACTCTGTGGGTCACCTAGCACATAACTCAGGAATTTCATGGGAATCTGTTAAGAAGTAAATGCTACAACAGTCAGTGTTACACCACCTCCAGCCATTATATGGCTCTCGCCTCAGGAATCAAAGACCTAACTAGGAACAAAACCCTTCTAAATTTAAAAATGGTGTATTAACACTTTCAAGATTGTATCCCTTGTCTTTTTTTTTTTGCCAAGACATCTAACAAAAGTGCCAAAACAGAGTGAAGATGCACCAATGCACCAAAACCTTTGCAAAGACCTGCAAACACTTACCAGAAGGTAAAAATTTTCAGGTAATATCAGAAAGAACAGGATTACAATCAATAGCCAAGAGATAAGAAGATACATGCACTTGATGCCAACATTCTGAAATATCCCAAAAATGAGATTTCAAGAAACTTGAGATTTTAAATTTTTGGCATATTTTATCTGCGAATTTCCCCTGGATCTGAAAACTCATTAAATGAGAAAAGTTGGTAAGACTAACAGTCTTAAAAAATGCAGTTAACACAATCTTGAGATAGTTATTTTATCTAGAAAATTTTTCCATTCTGTATTTTCAAGTTATTTCGTATAAATTAAGTCCACAGGAACTTACCTGCATATATTGTATTAAAAATAATATTGAATTACTTCATTTACTAAGTTTTTAATGTATGCTATGTATTTTAAAATATCAGATGTCTGAAAATAGTAAACAGTATTAGTTCCAAGACAGTACTATTTTTTTTTTGTAACTGAGCACTGAATAAGACAAATATTACATCTCTTGGGTTGGTTTTTTTTGTGGGTTCTTTTATTTTTCCAAATTTCACTCACTCAAGTATTTTTAAAAAGATTAATTTGAGGCTATATAAAAGTTTATGACCTGATTTTTCTGTAGGTTCTGTCTGAGAAACATAAGGAAGAGTTTCCCCACATACTGCAAAATCATATTCAAAAAATGTTTACAAAGGAATACTTTATGTTTCAGCTTTTTTTTTATAATAGAAATTCTTTTCTTGTCTCATTTCAATATCTCCATTTTCCATATGGTTAAGCTTTGTATTCTTTCACTATTACGATACAACTTTTGGAATAATAAGATGTGAAAAAAGGAAGCAGCTCTAGAATACCTTTTTTTTTTGTAACAGATAAATGACATTTTCAAATATGATTTTAGAAAATACAGTTCAATGTCTCAATCTTGATTTCTATTGACCACTCAGATTATTAGAGAAAAACAGTGAAATGCTTACAGGAATTATAGGCTATATTTTGAAACTGTTGTCCATCATGAAATTGAGCACTTTCAGTATATATTATAAGACTCTCTGCTTAATTCAAAGCATATAACCTTTTGCCCCAGACTTACCTTACACACTGCAGGCGTGTTACAAGAACATCAGTTATTATTGATTTTTCACCAACCCTTACAAAATCGTAAGTTGTCTTCCTAAATGTTAACAGAAAGTAAATGCTGCCTCCAAGTCATCTTAGATCTAATCAAATAGTAGAAGAGTTGAAAGAAGGCATACAGTTCTCTAAACAGTAGTGTAGTTAAGTGCAACTGGTTTGTTGCCACAAAACAATCACTATAAAATGTTAGAAAAAAAGAGCTGCCATTTTAAGTGGGGAGTTCAACTGTAAAAAAGAAAATTTTAATCAGAACTATAGTTCTTAACCTTTTAACACAAAGCAATTTTGAAAAAGATAATCTCCGTAAGAAGAGCAAAGAAGTAACTGATATATCTTTCATTTGCCACTGCTGACAGCTCATAAGTCATGTAGAATCAAGATAATAATTTTACAAAATGTTACCACTATTTACAAACTATTTAGACAGCTTGTGCATGGCTTTACTGCCTGATGAAAAAAAAATGTATCTTTGCATGTATGTATTAATATGAAAGCTAGACAATTTTTAAACTGTTTTCATTCCATTGCTTTATAGACATTTAGAAAGGTAATTAGAAATCATATTAGCATTTTTTAGACACAGAATTATAAGACCATCATCATAGATTTTGCTTTTAACAGCCTAAAAACAGTAACAGGAAGACAGGAATGACATTCCTACAGCACTTTTAAAATTCTGATTTAAGTGAATAATATTCAACATGTTTTAGTATAAAAATCTCCAATTGCTTGCTGGTTTATATTTTTTATCCTCTTTGATGAAGTTAATATAAAGTTGACTGTCAATACTCAATAAAAAAACTGTAAGATTTACTCAGAAGTTCCAGTATTGTGCATCAGATATTATTTGAAGCCTTGTCTAATTTTCTTAAAGCAGTAACGGTAGTAATCCTGCATCATCTTGTTATGTTATGGGTTAGTGTTCTAGCATTTAGTAAGATATATCAACCGAATTGTTTTTCATCTTGTTGAAGTTAGCTAGAATGAATGTACAGCCCTACCCTGACCCTCCCTCCTAATCAGTTTCTGCTTCCATATGCCACTACTCCAAAGATTTTGAATGTGTATATGGAAAACCTGTCAGTCTTAAATCCCCTAGACAGAAACATGAATCCTAGCAAAATGATGACTTAGGATCACAAAGAGATGACAATTAGTGGAATGAAAATAACCTCAGCATAAGATACATCATATTTCTTTGTAGTTGAAGCACTGCCATTTCAAAAGAAGTTAAAGCGTACTTCTAATGATCAGATTTTTAGGTTGCTTAGTTATATATCTTGTCTTAGACTAGGTTGTATGGATATATATGTACATACATTTATATCTATATACACATAATATGGTTACATTAAATATATCTTCCCACAGACTTTTCTGACGTAGTACATTTTAAATCCCTATCAAGTATAATGCATAAGTACACTGCAGATTAAGTTCACATCAATTAGGTGAATATATCACCAATATATTCTCGATTTCAGATTTAGCAACTGCTTTTTTGGTAGATGTAGAATGAGGAGCCATTTTAGGAAGTTATTTTCAGGCTAAAATGTGTAGATTCAAACAAAGACAATAATATCAAGCAAAATCAAAATCTTAATTCTGTAAATTAAGCTTTGCTTCCACCACAGTATCTACAAAGTCAAGACCAATATGGTTGTTCCAGACAGCTTGGTGAAGCATCAGGTGCTTCACCCTCTAATTAAATTGAATGCTGACTGTTTCAAGGACTTCTCTAGCTATTTCATGGAGAGGATCAAGAAGAATCTGATGGGACTGACCTTTCCTCTAACATAACAACATTGAAGTAATTGTCCATGGGTTATGCTCACTGAGTTTTAGAGTTATGTGATGACCTTAGACGACATACAGGATCTCACTGCCGGCCACCTCTAGCATAGATTGTTAGGGTCTCCCAGTGGGACAATAAGATTCCAGCTTGCCTTAAATAAATTATCAATTGATGTCCAAAATAACAATTCAGCCACTCTCAAATTCTAAAATTTATTTCCTGATGAAACAAAACGCACTCTGGTGGATGACAGAGACTTCTGAGTCCATTTAAAGTCTTCTGAAACTATTTAACCTGGTTTCCAGTCTTAGTGCAGCCTGACAACTACACTAGTTCCTGTGGCTGATGTGGAACTCCTATCAGTCCAGTAAGGTTTTTCAAACGTGTCTTTGTTTAGCTCTGCCAGCAGCCTTTCTGGCCATCGCACTGACCATTATGTTTTTCTGACTCACCTGTGGACCTAGGCTGGGGCAGATGGGATTGCACTTGTGTGGTTCCACTCTTTCCTCTCAGAGAAATCCCAGAGGATGGCATAGGGCAATTGCTCATCAGCCCCGAGGGCTCTCTTTCATGCAGGATTCCACAAGATTTCATCCTGTCATCTCTCCTTTCAACATGTATATGAGGCCACTGAGGAGATAATGAAATAATTTGGGCTGTGGTGTCATCAGCACGCAGATGATACACGGACCTATTCTCTTGTCAGACCAGGATGGTGCAGTCATTTTGCGCTTCCAGTACCTGGCTGAAATAGGGGTATGAATGGCAGCTTAATCCCAGGGAGATAGGTGCTATGCTGGACAAGTAAATGAAAGCATTCAGAAGATATTCTCTACCTTTTTTATTGAGTTCCACCTCTTGTGAAAGAGGCTTACAGTCTCAGGTTTCTCCAGGTTCCTAAGTCTGGTTCTGGGTTTTCAAATTGGATCGGTGGTAATAAGTACTATTTGTCACTTGTGTTTCCATCAGTGGCAAGAATTTCTACTGGTGTGAAGCTTGCCATACCAGTTTAGGTCTTGCAGAACATACTATTGCAGTTCCTGGACAATGCCTACAAATGACTCCCAGATGTTTAATAAGTGCCAACAGCAATTCATAGTACTTTAGGCATGTGGCTGCCACTGAGCAAATAAATAACAGAATATATGGTACTGCCTATTTAATTTAGAATTACATCCAATACAAGATTTTAAAGGTTCTATATGTTGCAATCACAGCTGTGCAAGGTATTTCTCTGCCTTTCAGTGGAGATTATCCTGATTGCACTGAAATCAGTCACGTGAGATCTTGCACTCTCAGCCACTGGATGTAAAAGTTCATTCTCCTGTTAAATCATTTTTGATCCTAGATCTAAATTCATTCTCTGTTCATCCACGGAAGGTCAGGTTTGCTGATCTTCAGGCATTGTGAAAGGAAGTGATGATGATATGTAATTAATCCTTTGGAGTATGAATCTATCTAGATAAAAATATTGTATATAACACCATATAGTTTAATTTGAAAATAAATTGTCCATCTTACAGAGACATTTTAGAAAGTAAATGCAACTTTTCTTACCTGAGTTTAGGTGTATCTAAACAGTTATTTTTAAAGTTTGCTGAGCTAAAGTCCACTGTACATTATTCACTGTAAAAATTTATACTAGTTTTATAGTTCAGTGTGATAGTATAAACTTAATACAACATTTGGCATGGCCTCAAATCATATTGAACAGAGAGAGACTATTTGTATTAATTTAATGCCAACAGTTTCTACTGTTTTGGAAACACTAACTACTATAGTCATATTGCACTACATAATATGAAAATGGTTATCATCCGTTTCACTATAATTACATGTTTTCATCTGGCAGTCTAGGATATTTTCTCAATCTAAAAAGCAGCTGGAAGGGCTTGTTGTCACTTTGCAGGCTTATACAAAACTCAAAGTAATCTAAATCAAATGAACTAAACTGTGTTGGCTACTACACTTAGCTATAGCATAGCTGATTAATTCAAAATGCAAAGATTAATATATATATAAAAATATTTGTATATGCGACATGTTAAAGTAATATTTAGGGGAAGACACTGAAAAATTATTGTAAATACATTAATGTTTTATGATCTGACATTTTTTTCCTTGAGAATGAAGAAAGGTTTGTTTTTTTTTTTTCAGAGAAGCCAATAATTACATAATGTGAATGTTACTTCTTTCTACTGATGACTGAAAGTGAAATATACTTACTATAAAAGACATGTTGAGGTTTACAATAAAAATTTTATACAATTTTAAATTCTTGTCAAACATAAAATATTCCACAACTCAGACCTGTAATTTAAGCCCTGAACTTTGAGTGAATATCTACTAAGCGACAATGAGCCTCCTGAAATCATATTCCTACACTGTACTTGTGCAATTGTCAGCTTTGCATACATTTCTAATCTTTCTGTTCTTTGTTTCTTGAATGATACAAATTAAGAAATTAAAAGTACCTCAAAAGCAAAGTCCATTACCAAATAGATGTTGGTAGAGCTGCAATCAAAAATCAAAATAGAATTCTTGGTTTTAATGTTTTATTGTTTGTAAATTATTTTTAAAATGCCACAGTCATTCAATATAGTTTATTCCACTTTTTCAATTTTTGTCTTTCCATATCTTTTTTTTGTGTGTGAAAGGTGGAGATTTTTGTAGGTTTGATTTTGGTTTGGGGGGGTTTTGTTTTGTTTTCCTTTGTTCTTTTTTGTAACAATTCCTTCCATTAGAAAATATCCTCTAATATGTACTTAGGTGGTTTCCAAGAGGGCATTTAATTATAATTAATACCTCAACTTCAATTATCTTTACACTTACACACATACAAATTAGCCATACAAGTCTATATATCCACATACAGTGCTCAAGGGAGTACAGGATGATAGAAGTTCCCAAATTTCCAACTTCGTATCAGCAGAATGCAATGTGCTAAAGTTGGAAAAAACATTTCCTCTTATGAGCTGTCACAGCTGCTGCTGGTTTTCCCAGCCAACATTAAAAATTCTGAGGTTACTTCGTTACAAAATGTGACATGACAATACAGACTACATCACTGACTGTACGTTGTATAAAAGTTACTTGGCATATAAATCCCAAAGCTTTTACTTTGATTTACCATGAATGTCCACATTCATTTGTTTATTGTAGCCCGAGGAACAGGCTTTTCAACTTTAAAATCTTTTGAACTTACTTCCCCCTGGAAAGGAACAAAAAAAAATCTCTAGTCTGGGGTTTACTTTGGGGTTGTTCCAAAAATATTATAAATTACTGTCCCAAATATCAAAAGCTTTTGATATTCAACTATTAGGAATATTCTCTGAACTCAAATAACACTGACATAATGGCAAGTTTTGATAAAGTAATCAAAAAGACTTTAATTAAAACTGATTCAGTAAAATTTGGGGAAAAAATCCAGTAAAAAAATTTCTGGCAAAGTAAGAAGGGATTCTAAAAATGTTTTCATTTTTCATATGAAATTATTATGGGAATTTTGTTTTGCACTACTGTTAAGATAATACCTAAAAGAAAGATGGAAATATTGACTTTTCACATACTTCTGATAAAGAAGTATCCGCAATATTTCAGTACTGATTAACTTCTTCCTGTAATACGATACCATTTAGGACAAGTTGCATGTATGCACTTTGCTTACTTCAATTCTAAAAAGAAGCAATCTAAGATATAATGAATTAAATCAAGAACAGTTAACTGTATTTGACAGAAGCACAATCAGGATGTCATGTCAATTGTATACAGTTAGAGCACAACAGATTTTCAGCCTAGCAGTCCTTGGCCCCTCCTTGCCTCTGGAGAAGGGTGTGGGTCCACTATGTTAATAAAACCAGGTTTCAAGATAACTTCTCAAGATAATGCCACCTTCTCCAAATAAACCATAAGATAGGTACAAGGACAACCATTTGCAATGGTGACAACAAGCAATATTCTATACATTCTTGACACTGCTTTAAGCAATACTTTGAATTTCATCCTAAAGTTTTCAGCAGTGCACATGTATTTTCTACCACACAGCTGACATTTATGGTAATATCTAATTACTGTCTGAAGGTGGTATCAAACTAGAAATAAACTTAGAGAAGATTTAAAAAAAAAATTAAAACCCAAAGGAAAAGTCAATAAATTCTCAAACTGAGAATCATCAGCATATTATTCTAAATATTAAGGTCTTCTAGGTCAATGTTTTCCCTGGCCCTTATAATAATAATATGAGCTATACAAAACTAAATGTATGAAATGGACATAAACCCATAATACATTGAAGCAGATCAACTTAAAAAAAAAGGACATAGTGATTGTTTTAAATGGCTTCTGTTTCTAACATTGCTTATTCACTGCCCTCTGAGTGCCTGTTAAAATCAGGCAGCAGGTCATTCACCAGCAAAAGCAATTATAAAATGCAAATGACTAAACATTTATTGTCAAGATTGGCTAAATAAAAAAGATCTGCTTTATAACATGTTTCCAAGCAGATGACATAATTAGATGTTTGTATTACCAAAAAAAACCAGGAAATAATACAAGACTTTAGCATTTTTTAGAAAGGCTTCAATTAAAAAATAGGTGAGCATTGTGACATAAATTCTACTAAAATGTAACAATTAAATTTCCCTCTGAGAAATTAGAAGGCACCATCTTGTGGTTTCTCTGCAGGAATGCAGTCAGGACAGCCTCCGACCTACCATTTCCTCCTGCCCCTTCCTGATGTGTCAACTGGAATGTCAAAATTTTAACACAGGCAAAAACAATTCTTTGTCATTCTCAGTACTCTCTCTGAAAAAAAAAATCAATGAGACTATGTGCTAAGTAGGACTAGATGAGTTATTTAGCTCAAAATACACCCCAGCTTATCACATTACTCAAATGTGTGTTTGAGGTAGATAACAAGTTTAGAATTGCTGGCAACTATAGCAAAACCACACTTAATTTCTAGTAAGGTTAAGATCAAATACTACCATAACCTAAAGTCTCTGTAGCTCAATAAAGCTGCATGAATTTTTGAGCTAGCTAAGATCAAAAAATTCTATTCCTTTTATCCTTACATAATCAAAATCAAAACATGGATTGTGCATTTTGCAGAAGATGTTTGAAATTTTGGTAAACAATTTATTTTGGGGAAGAGTCAACCAGTTAAGTTTGTGCCATCTTCAAAGACATAGTTAGTCTCATATAGAGGTCATAGTTCAGCAATCAGAATTTCTTGTTCAACAGAGTCTGCAGTTGTAAACAAAAAGCCGGTTTGTATGTAACACACATGTATATTAACAGCTACTGATGTCTGCTTTGGGTCCAGTCCTGCTAAATGCTCATTCATTGTGCCTTGTGAGATAAACTATCCAGGCTGATCTTTCTCATATCAACTGTGTAGCTAAGCAGTGAATTATTTACTATGGAAAGTTTAATTGTTTTTGTCTTATTTGGGAAATGTATGCAAAATATAAACCAGTATCAATGTAGTTACTGTTTTTATTGCTTTTATAACCAATTATAAATAAATAACTATTTCAGATACGCTAATTTAACTGATTTTTAGGTTATAATTTGATTGAATAACTCCAGAAATACTTTGTTGGTGTTGTTTTTTCAGTACACTCTAAGATTTAATCTAGTTTTTGTATTATAGGACGTCTAGTGAAACAAATAGGTAAGGTACACTGACATGTGTCTTATTTCACATTTTTTAAAGAACTTAACAGTTCAAAATTTAAAAAATGTACATCTGCTATTTTTTTTTTCACAAGCACACCTAGTTCTGACCTGCTGATGACTCAATGGGTTTTGAATGGCTATAAATGACAGCAGAATTTAATCCATATATTGTTCTTTTCACATTCATCAGATCTGTGTCTTCTAGAAAATACTTAGTACATTAGGATGCTCATTTTTCAAACAAACTAGCCATAATATCTGTCAGTGATTGACAGTCTAACTGTGACAACAACTAGGTTTATCTTTGCTTTTGAAAGGTGTCAATAAAGGAGGAATTTTTCTGTGTCTAGAAAGTGTTGTGGTGGCATGAATTTATATGTGGTATTCTGCTTATTGACATCTGTTTCCCAGAAAGACTACAGCTAGTGTCACATGTTTCCTTTGGATTTTTGAGCACATCAGAGGAGCATGATATTCTGAACCACTTTGGCTACAAGATGCAACAGTTTTTAGCAAATAACACAAGTTTGTCTACTGCTTTTCTGAGCTCAATTCCTTTCAAGATTTCACTCCTCCAACTAGGTTCACACCAACAAATGTCTCTGTTTATGTGTGCACTCCAGGAGTGGGGCGACAGTGAAAATGCTAAAAAAATATATCTAGATTACACACTTTAAATCTGCATTGCCTCCCCACTAGAAGTGCAATTGTGTATTTAGTAGACACTAAAAAGCAGATACAAATATTAATATGCCTACTTCTATCCCAGGATAGTCCATATATTCAGCAGCTGGAGTTATACGTGTCTCCTCTCTCCTCATGTCAAGGCAGAGTTATTTGCTTGGTGTACTAATCCCAGCAGAGGAGATGTAGAGACTGGAGACAGATGACATTACTGCTTATCTCCCCTTTGGCTGCTATTGCCTCTCCTAGGAAAAGGGATCTGCTACATTTGGAGTGGATGGCAGAAGACCTTCAGTGAATGTCTGTGGGTGCTGGGAGAAGAGTGGATGAGGGGATGTTGGGGTAGGCCATGTGTAGGGATGCTGGTATCAATTTCCTGTTAATTACATTCCATAAGTAAACTTCTACTGGAATTTTACTGTCCTCCTGACATCATGGTGTGTGGGTGTAGTGGGGAGAGAAGGGAAGGGAAGAGATTGGCAGCAAAGAAGAATGAGAGGAGAGAGACCTACCTCTTTCAACTGCTTCACTTTCACTCCTAACCTTTTAAAGTACCTCAATACTTGATGATCATGAGACCTTTCTGATACAAGTACTGTTAATAAGTGAAACACCTCCAATCATTGCTATCCTATCCATCATTAACAAACAAAAATTTTAAAAAGGCAATTTTAAAAAATAAACCAAAACAAAAAAAACCAAACCCACAAAAACAAAACCACAAAACCATAGGGCTTAGAGAAAAAAAGTCCGTAAGTAAGAAGTTTCTGTTGCTTCCTCACACAACTTCCAACATGCTGTTACTGTCACATAAGATAGGCATTCACACCCTGCAAAATACTGAACTCATGTTACAAGATTATTATGAAAACAGTCCTATTTTTCTAAGTGAGTGTTTGTTAAAAATACAGAAAAGCTAAACCAAATTATACTGATGTCCATATGAAATCCATATCCATCTTAGGAGTAGTTAAAAATTATGGAGACTTACATAGGTTACTTAAGAAACTGGGATCTTTTTCCTCACAAATTCATTTTAGAAACATAACATTCCAATAGTATGTTAACAGAAAGGAATGAGCCTGTAGTATCATAAAGAGGAGGATCTAAATGGTCGTTTAACAATTTAATAAAATGTACCCATGTTCAAACTGTGTTTAGGAACTTGTGACCTCATACTGCTTTTGTGTATATTAGGAAAAAAAAATCTTTAACAATATACTTATAATAGGGCACTTGTATACTAAAATGTTACCCCAAAAGAACTGAAAACAGATTATCAATTTTCTGAATAATAATTCAAGTTACAAAAATTCACCAGCAGCATCTGGAAAAATATCAATATAAATATAGGTGTTGGATTTACTACTGATTTTATTAAATTAAGTTACAAAATAGAAATATAAACATGACCACAAGTCACAAGCTCCTCAAAAGGAGAAGAAGGAAAAGAGAAAAAGACTTAGTAAAATCCAACAGCTTCTCTCAATTTTTAAAATTCAGAATTGTCACAGCAATAACATAAATGGTTTGAGTTTAAGTTTAAACATGGGCACATACATATAGAGAGATGTATTTATTTATTATGCAAAAACTGATAGTTCCAACTGAGAATTTCACAAGATATTACTAGTGTTGGCACAATTACAGTATTGTGGTTCTATAAATTGCAAGTACAAAACAAATTAACACCAGAATTTTCAAAACTGAGTAAGTTTGAAATTATAAGACATCATATCAGTAGTAAACCCACCAAAAAAAAAATCATGCTGATGTAATCTTTTCCAGATGCTACTTTGCAAGTATAAACTCTTGTAAAGAACATTTCTATAGACACATTTTTAAATTTTGACTTTGAGCTATAGACAGTTTGTCTTTTGAAAATCAGAATTATCTGTAGAAGATTAATTTGTTTCCAAATAGAGTCTCGGATTTCTTCTTCATCCATAAAATTAACTGCAGTGTACTTCCAGGAGTAAAAAGCTGTCTTTTTTCAGGCTTGAATAAGAGGAGAAATAGTCACTTGTCCTGAAATTTGGCTACAATTAAACACATTGAAAATAAATTAAAAGCTGTAAATGTAAAACTTTGGGTACTTTGCTGAGATCCTTTGTTACACAAGTACTGTACTATACAGTAAACAATCAGTATGCATCACCTACATTTTGCTATTAAATGCTTAAAGTGTTATTTAAATAGATCATAAATATAAACTAAAATAGGAAAAGAGAATATTTACCTTTTCCAACTGGGCATTTTTTTTTGATTTGTACAAAAACTCCCCCACTGCCACAAAGACGGAAAGCACCAATCCTGCTGCCAGCACAATGAAGATTCCTCCAATATTTTGAACTCCCAAAGCACTGGCCTCTTTACTTTCCTCCTCTGGGCAGCCATTGCCTCTCCACCATTTCTCTTTCATCATGTGGAGCTTGCCCTCCTCTTGCAGCTGAAGAATTGCTATAGTGATCTTGTCTCTATATGGAGAACCTAGAGAGACCACAGAGAACATATATTGCATGGGGTATATTTTAAGGAAGTTAGTTATCCTTGACAAGAATAAAATATTATAAAATGTCATAGGAAAAACTATATCCTCTACAACCATAATATTGTTTGGGAAAGCCATTTACATCTCACCATGGTCGCACTAGTCACATAAATACAAGCCCACACGTGTACACACATATAAATATATATATACAAAACTTGATCCAGCTGGTGTTGCCTGTAAGCCAGACAACTTGATGTAACAAGTCCTATCACACTTAGTCCCATGGTGTTACATATCTCCATGTACAACTATTATATACAGCCAAATAGCAATCATCTTTCAATTGCCATCAAGCTTTTAATTATGCTGCAGTAGATTTAGTCTAATATACATAAATCTACAGGCTGTTGCTTCATAGCTTGCTAGCCTAAAGCTAATCCAAGATCTGACATGTAACCAACACTTTATGCTATTATTTTATTAAAAGAAGAAACAACAATTTATGCTTCAGGATCAAGCCACAAGTGTCTTTATTTGACGGATTGTCAGGCACTTAAAATACCTTCCAAGCATGCACTTACTTATTGACAGTACCAGGTAGCAATGTATTCAGAAAGATAAGGTTAAGTGTGCTTGGATAACAGAGAATGTAAATTTTCATATTTTAATGTATTTCTCATAATTTGGTATTTTAAAATTACACAACAATTTAGTGGCTTTTGAACATTTCAATATTTCAAGGGGTAGTTCAAAGGGTAGTGTCATATCTTTGTATGTCATCTGCTCTTTTTTTCCTTATATAGTGTATAAGGACTTTTCAATGAGTATTTTAAAATCTACATTAATTAATTAATAATGTCAATGGAGAAAGCTTTTATTTTCTGAATGTTAAAGAGCAAATAACATCACTTACAAGTGATCTCTATGTTAAGATTTGCATAATGTTTAAGGAGAGAACAAAGCCGTCATGTTTTTTCTCCTCCTTCGAAAACAGGAGCAAAAGACTCTTCATTAAAGTAGTTAAGAAATTCCAGGAAAAAAGATTAGATGAAAAGGCATGGCATCCCCTCTTTCATCTGATATGAATGCAATTCTACAAAGAATCCCTCCACTTTTTATTTCTGTCATAATAATGCTACTTACTAGCTAAAATTTTTACAATGTTTCCTTTGTTTAAGTAATAAAATGCATTTTCATTAACTTGATACCTTTTAAAAAAAAATCCTTAGCATCCTTTAGAGAGATGCTGCCCATTTGACTAACTTTGACTAACATTTGATCAACTGTGAAGGAGCTAAGGAAATGCGTGTATAGGATATTTTATGCTCTTTCTACTCTTGGAAAACATATTTTCTTTTGGAATTTCATTCCATTTATTCTTTATTTCTTCAATTTCTTCTTACATATCTAGAGTTTATCAAGAGAATAAGGCCAATAGTAAAGAGTTGCTGTGCTAGCATAGAAATAAAACATAAAAAGGACCATTAATTGAAAACACTCTAGGCTTTTCCTTTATTCCAGAATAACAGGTGGGAAAAGCTGTCTTTAAAGTATTTACATTGCAAGAATATGTGCTTTTATCATCTATGTTTAGGAAAGAATAATATTCTGTACTAAGAGCTAAACTGTGTCTTCACAGGACTATAGGAGAAGCAGAAAGAAGGGGAAACAAACTCTCTTCTATCTCTTGTACATGCAGGGCCTTAAGTCACACTTCAGACCATCCTGATTATGGTGAAACTCTGCAAAGCCCTCTACTTCACACATTTCTTCAGTCAGATGGAAGAAGGAAAGTGACTGGTTCACAAGAGCCTGGGGAACTGTAATATGTACTACAATCTTTTGGGGATATTTTCAGTGTTACGCTGCCCATAAATATTTAACAACAACAACTTAAATAACATTAGATTCTGAGAAATAATTTTGGACCTAGTTTAAGCCATCTTCTGATCTAACAGGCTGCTAATTAAGTTAATTTGCATTTCAATTCCACACTTTCTGTTGGTCTAAATATAGGCAGTACCAACTATTCTTCATGTATTATTTGTGTATTCTAGGGACCAGATTAATACACATACAGTTCTAGTCCATTTGAAGCACTTAAAAATTAATTAACTGAGGAATTCATAGATAGAAATCATATAGCACAGGCTAATCCTATCTACAATTAGTTAAATTTACAAGGAAGGATTGCATGCATTAGAAGCATGCAGTTAATAGTGATTCAGTTCAACAGTATCACTTACAGTTGGTGATTTGCAAAATTTTGCACAAATAGTTATGGAGTGGACAGACTAGAGGGTCTTCGGTGTTTCTACTGCAATATTTGTATTTGTTATAGCTTATTATCTTGTCTTAAAAATTATAATTTTAAAAGTAAGAATTATTGTGTTCCTACTGCAGTATCTGTATTTACTATACCTTATTAGCTTGTTTTAAAAATGGTAATCTCACAAGTAAGGATCGAAGTGGCATGACCAGCATTGCATACTGCTCCATTAAATTAAACATTTAAAATTTTATACTCATGAAAAAAGCTAGCATTCAATACTGTAGTCCTATTTCTTAATTACTTAATTTAAATTCATTGATTCGCATTTTGCAACAAACAATGAGTACACCTAATAATCTGATATTTGCAAAAAAGGAATTTTTAATGCTGCTTATACTGATTCAAGTAGTTATTAAGAGAACAAAAGAAGCATAGCAACTATATTTCCTAAGGTATATTTGCTCCTAGATTATTTTCTGATAAAACCTGGATTGAAAGTCACAGCAATGGAAAATCCACCCAGAAGAATTTGAAGTGGCTAAAACTAACATGATTTGATGTGTGGATGACAAAGTTAGCACACAAATATAAGAGAAAATAAATAGAGAATATGGACAAGGCATCTAGATTATACTCTGGATGTTAAAAATGTTTTCAGAAATGAAAAACTTCAGAAAGAAAATGTAAACTATTTTTGACATTTACTGGTAATTTTCACTATCACTCCTATGACATGACTGAAAAATGAATCAAGCCCTTCCATGAGGTGTTGCAAGAAGAACACGTTCCATCTTTTACATTTTTTAAAAGCAGTATTTAAGAGAATTTACTGTTCAAGATAAAAAAAAAATAAAATGAAAACAGAAACTTTAAAACACCTAGACAATGTATATGAATGCATTTGCAAAATAAATACAGTATGAATAAAAGATAAAAGTAAAGTAATAAACTAGAAGAAAAAAAAAAAAGAAGAGAGAATAAAATTCTACCATGTGAAGAAATGTGAACATCACGTCTCAACCTTCAATTAAAAGATAAGCAGTTGAAAAAAATCTTACCACTCTGTGCATGGGGGAAGACTAGAAAGACTAGAAAAGGACAGACAGACATAGTGATATTTGAAACTTTATCCAAAAATCAGGGGAAAAGATGAGTATATAACCTTCCATTGAGTGCAGAGAGAGGGAGAAGTCCAGTGCAGAAATATCTGACTTTTTCTTACCTGTCTTTTCCTGGTTCCTACTGCTTTCAATTCTCTATCAACTGATAGAATCATAGAATCATAGAATGGTTAGGGTTGGAAGGGACCTTCAAAGGTCATCTAGTCCAACCCCCCTGCAAGGAGCAGGGACATCCCTGACTAGGTCAGGTTGCTCAGAGCCTCATCCAGCCTGGCCTTGAACGTTTCTAGAGATGGGGCCTCCACAACCTTTCTGGGCAACCTGTTCCAGTGTTCTATAACTCGCATCGTAAAAAATTTTTTCCTAATTTCTAATCTAAATCTACCCCCCTCTATTTTAAAACCATTACCTCTCGTCCTATCGCAACAGGCCCTACTAAACAGCCTTTCCCCATCTTTCTTGTAGGCCCCCTTGAGGTACTGGAAGACCGCTATCAGGTCTCCCCAGAGCCTCCTCTTCTCCAGGCTGAACAGCCCCAACTCTCTCAGCCTGTCCTCATAAGAGAGGTGCTCCAGCCCTTTTATCATCTTCGTGGCCCTCCTCTGGACCTTCTCCAACTGGTCCATGTCCTTCTTGTGTTGGGGGCTCCAGAACTGGACACAGTACTCCAGGTGGGGTCTCACCAGGGCAGAGTAGAGGGGGAGAATCACCTCCCTCGACCTGCTGGCCACGCTCCTCTTGATGCAGCCCAGGATGCGGTTGGCCTTCTGGGCCGCAAGGGCGCATTGCCTGCTCATGTTGAGCTTCTCATCCACCAGCACTCCCAAGTCCTTCTCCTCAGGGCTGCTCTCAATCCATTCCCCGCCCAGCCTGTATTTGTGCCTGGGATTGCCATGACCCAGGTGCAGGACCTTGCACTTGGCCTGGTTGAACTTCATGAGGTTGGCACGGGCCCACCTCTCCAGCCTGTCAAGGTCCCTCTGGATGGCATCCCTCCCTTCCAGTGTGTCGACGGCACCACACAACTTGGTGTCGTCGGCGAACTTGCTGAGGGTGCACTCTATCCCACTGTCCATGTCGCCGACAAAGATGTTGAACAGGGCCGGGCCCAGCACGGACCCCTGAGGGACACCACTCGTGACCGGTCTCCACCTGGACATTGAGCCGTTGACCACCACTCTCTGAGTGCGGCTATCCAGCCAACTCCTTATCCACCGAGTGGTCCGTCCATCAAACCCATGTCTCTCTAGTTTAGAGAGAAGGATGTCGTGCGGGACAGTGTCAAAAGCTTTGCACAGGTCCAGGTAGATGATGTCAGTTGCTCGTCCCTTGTCCACCGATGCCGTCACCCCGTCATAGAAGGCCACCAAATTGGTTAGGCACGATCTGCCCTTGGTGAAGCCATGTTGGCTGTCACCAGCCACCTCCTTGCTCTCTATGTGCCTTAGCATGGTTTCCAGGAGAATCTGCTCCATGACCTTGCCAGGCACAGAGGTGAGGCTGACCGGCCTGTAGTTACCTGGGTCTTCCTTATTCCCCTTTTTAAAAATTGGGGTTATGTTCCCTCTCTTCCAGTCATCGGGGACCTCACCAGACCGCCACGACTTCTCAAATATGATGGCCAGTGGCTTGGCAACTTCATCCGCCAGTTCCCTCAGGACCCGAGGATGGATCTCATCAGGACCCATGGACTTGTGCACCTTCAGGTTCCTTAGATGATCCCAAACCTGCTCTTTGAGTACAATGGGCGGTTCCTCATTCTCGCAGTCCCTGCTTGCACCTTCTACAGCTTGGGCGGTGGGACAGGAACTCTTGTCGGTGAAGACTGAGGCAAAAAAGTCATTGAGAACCTCAGCCTTCTCCATGTCCTGGGTAACCAGGACACCAGTTCCCTTCTGGAGGGGGCCTACATTTACCCTGGACTTTCTTTTGTCCCCTACGTACCTATAAAAGCTCTTCCTGTTACATTTTATATCCCTGGCCAGATTCAGTTCTGCCAGGGCTTTGGCCTTCCTTACCTTATCCCTGGCCACTCGCGCAGCCTCTTTGTAGTCCTCCCAGGCTACCTGTCCCCACTTCCACCCTCTATAGGTTTCCTTTTTCACTTTCAGTTGGTCCAAGAGCTCCTTGCTCATCCACGCCGGCCTCCTGGCCTTTTTGCCCGACTTGTTTTTCATCGGGATGCACCTCTGCTGAGCTTGGAGGAGGTGCTCCTTGAATATGGACCAACTTTCCTGGGCCCCTCTTCCCTCCAGGGCCGCCTCCCATGGCACTTGGCCCATCAGGTCCCTAAAGAGGCCGAAGTCCACCTTCCTGAAGTCTAGGGCAGAGAGCTTGCCATGATGAGCTATTCTGATGACAAATTGACACTGGAGGGCCTACAGAACGTAGTCTATATATTATCTGCTGTTTGCAGGAACAAGAATTTCTGCCAGAAGAAGAATTTTAAGACCTTCTGTTATATAGAGACTTACTGCCTTCCTACAACCAACAAACCCAATAAAGGATGCAATAATTTATTTTTACAGTTACCTGCTTATGAAAACTTAAAATTGAAATTTGCATAAAATTATGTTGTCTGAAGCATCTCCACAAAACTAAGGTAACAAAGTCTCAGAAATACTGCAGAAGTTATATATAGATAAGTTTTCTGCCCTGAAGTCTCAGTATATAAATATTTATGCATGTAATTATATGTTTAGTCATAAATTATGAACACATAAGCTTTATATATTGAAACTTCACTGCATACAGATTAGTATGTTGAAATCCTGCTGATCTGGCAGGTCTTGAAAAGGCTTCCTACTAGATTATAATTTAGTAAAATCTCCTGCCTGCTTACTCTTAGTCTGTTTCACTCGTTCTGTCAAATACAAAAGGAGTTGGAACATATTGAGACCTGTAGAACTGAAAGTACGCCCTAAGTAAGTAAAAAGGAACAGCGGCATTCCACTAACTCCTTCATTAAGAAAAAATTGAACAAGGAACTTTTCTGTTTCATTAGTCCAGGTGCATTTTACCAAAAGAAGTCTCTATGAATTGTCTGGTATTTTGAAAGTTGGTCCTCCTGGGACATAGTTACATGTTACTTTTGATTAGCTAGACAGAATAATCCATTCAGAACTACTGATAGCACCTTTTGTTCCTGTTTCTTTTTTTTCCTTTTGTTATCAAAAACCCCAAGACTATTCTACTTATCCTGCAATATTATTTCATACTCTATGTGCTTGGCCTAAGCGAAAGAGAAAGGTAGTTAGGAATACACCATCATATTCAGAATCTATGTACAAAATTTAGATCATCAAGAATTTCTTGTAGTACTGAAGTATTTATTGGAATGAGAAAGCCACATGTATCAGGAAAGACATCCCTTTAATATCTAGGTGTTGAAGCTGCATGTGACTAGTTCACATTGAAAAAGCAACCAATTCAAGTTCTAGTTTTAGTAGTTGAAAGGAAGAAGCATCAAACTCATCATGGAGGTGTTCTGATTTTTTTTTTTTTGTTTTAGGGTTTTGGGTTTTTTTTCAGCATGATCCCATTCCCATTGTGGTTGCACCAGATTGATCAATCTATCCTAAAGCTAGCTTGGGCACATATACATAAGCTGCAGTCACAATCTCACTCAGTGTAGGCATATCCGAAATTTCCATACGAATGCTGGCTAACACCATTTATGCTACCAGGGACAGGTAGAATCATTTAAGTATTGGCATATCAACATTTGTCTGTACCTATACCATAGCTTAGAACCCATCAAGAATCATAGACCAAATATTCTGCCACTAAATGGATTACATGCTTAGTTAAATCATATTTGAAAGTTTTCTTTGTTATATTGTTCTGTTATCTCTGTCCATCAGTTACAATGATGAAGCTTTCCTTTTGTTTTTACAAGACAAAATTTAGTCCAGGTCTTTGGAATGGACATTCCTTGCTAGGGAATAATTGGTGATACAATATGTGGAGTTCAGTTTCTCTTAAGTGTCATGCATACTGGAGTCGTAAGCATGACAGAAACAAGATGGAATGGATTTCATTTACATCTAATTGTGGACTAGATGTTTAGACTATGAGGAACTATGGAAAAACTACTTTCTACAGCCTCATGCATCACAGGGACTGAAACACCTTCCAGGAATCTGTACCATAGTCAGCACTTAATAATAAAGACTGCCAGCCACAGTTATAACATGCCATAGAAAAGAAATAGGCAGCTAAGAGGCACTGGATACAGGAGAAGCACTTACTTTAACTCTACAGAAATATTTTTTCTTTTAAAAGTCACAACCAGTTCTGCTTCCTAACTCCATTAACTCTGTCTAATTGAGATGGGAGGGAAGTGACAGAGGGAAGGGTCAACATAGCTTGGTTCATTCTTCCTATCTGTGGATTCAAAAGTCTCCAAGTAACACATGAAGAAAGAAGAGGGATTCTGTCAGTTCCCAGTCCCTGGCTCCACTTTCAAAATCAGTTCATTTTCACATAAGAGATCACTGAGTACTCTTTCTAGGTCATGGAGTAATGTCATTGCCATAGCTGGGGATTTGACAGATTAAAATTATTTGGCAATCATAGGAAGCAAGCAACACCCCACAGTGAAGAGAAGAGCAATAAATCAAAAGAAAATGCAACAGTTCCTGCAAACTTGACACAGGAATAGATCCTTCTTTATCCCAAAATCTCGATCTCAGTTTAATGCCAACTAAGTAGGCAAAGCTCACCAATTTAAAATAAAAAAAAAGAAAAAAAAAGAAAAAAAAGCCACTGGTGAAAATATATTCTCAGTAGCAAAATTAGACACTTAGGTAGGAAGTAGTAATTAGCCAGGTATTTTTAAGAGTGTAGAACAAACTTGAGATAATTGCATTACACCAGGAGATGGATGTGGATTCTCAATGTAGCTTTGATGACAGGCTTTCTTTGTAATGTTAAGTGAAACACTTTTTCCTGTTTCTTAGCTCTGTGCCCCATAGCAAATTTGTTGGTTTAGATTTATGAAATGTTCAGATATTACAGCATTCTCACCTCTAAGGTAGATATTAATTAATAGCAAAGCATCCCAGACACACAGAGTTTAAACACACTTCCCAAATATACTGGAAACAGTGCTATATTAGTAAATTTTGAGTGGACATAGATATTTTTTAATGTAGAAATGTGTGATAATCTTATTTTTGCTACCCCAAAGAATGTGTAACATTTATATACATTCCCTCTTCATTTATGATTAATGCATTAAAATATGGGATATATTTAAATATTAGTAAAATGTATACTTCTTGCTCCTCTACCAGCTGTCCTACTACTTCCTTATGGAATTTTAGACTTTTGGGCATGAACAAGCCCTTTTCAAAATTCTTTAAATACTCCACATATTGTGGACAATATTGGAAATAAATAATACAGTGGCAGGTCTAATATAAGAAATACTTGCAATTTTAATTTAGCTGTATTGCATATACATTAGATTTCCCATTCTTGTCTTTCTGATTAAATACATAACTTTGAATGTTACTGTTGTTTTCCACAGGATGGATCAGGATAAAGTATTTATCAGAATGAGTTAATGTTTCTGATGAAAGAAAATCAGTTTCCTGATTCTGATTCTTAACACCGACACTTCATGCAACATTAAGATTGTCATATTGTAATATTAGACATATTGAAAACATTAAATATTCATTAAGTTGCATTGCTACAATGGAAAATCCTCAGTAGATGTTTGCAGCAGCCTAAGCTATCCCATATCTAATTAAAACTGTGAGCATTCAAAACAAAATCCCAAACAAACCTGTTCACTATTCCTTTATACTTATACATTCACTTTTGAGCTACATGTATGGCTTGGAAAAGACAAGTTGCTGGTAAGAGGAGCAGTTTAAATTAGTATTGTTTTTGCTAAATGTAATCAAAACTTTTTCACAAGAGGTGTTTTCTCAAATTGTTTTCACTTCTCTCCAGTTGTAACCATTCCCAATTTATGCTAATTTCTGGTCCTTTCTTTAGAGAATCTTCATTTAAAAGTTCACATAGGTTTACAAAGCTGAAATGTAACCAAGAGGCATCACTTAGCTGAGATTTATTTCATATTAAGTTTCTTATAATTTTCCAGCTATAAGTGTGCAACATAATTGATATAAAAATTAGACGAATACATGTGAGATTTAAGACTACAATAGCTATTCATGAATTCTTCTGTTCATAAGTACTTACAGTTTTAGAACTGGGAAGATGACATCCTTGAATATATTCATGCGTAACTAGCTTAAAACATACCGATCCACCACAGTGAGTAAATTACAAAAATGCGTGAAAAACAGTTGCCTATAATTAATAATTTAAATAAGATATCATAATAAGAAGTTTAATAGTTAATCTACACCATTTTTCCCTATTTCTTTTTGTGGCACCAAGATAACCTGAACAGAATGAAGAAGGCCTTTTTTTTCTACGATTCTAAATACTCAGATCATTATTACAGTATTGTGTTAGACATGCATATTCTATTCTATTTTTTCTTTTGTTTTCTTTTTTCTTTTTTTTAAACACAGTTTAGATTTCTCAGTCCCTCCCTAAACTCTCATTGTAAACTGCTCTAAAACATGGCTCTTCAATTAAATACTTAATTAAAACAAATGAAGGTGAGATTTTTCATGGAGTCTTCATGCATTGTAATATCACAGACAATTTGAAAAGATCGTAATAATAATACACTGTTATCTCTCTACCCCTGTTTAACCATGCAAGTCCAGAACAGGAAGATATCTTTGCTGAAATTTTGCCACAGTTTAGCCCCACTCGCGCACAAGCTACACAGTTTTTCACTCGCTCTCCCCACTTTCCAAGAGAATGGGGGAGAGAGAATATAACAAAAGAGCTTGAGGTTTGAAACAAGGATAAGGAGAGACCACTGAAGTTACCATTATCAGCAAAACAGACTCAACTTGAGAAAAACTATTTCAATTCATTATTAATAAAACCAAAGCAGGATAAAGAGAAAACAAAACCAACTTCCCCCACTCTTCCTTCTTCCCAGGCTTAACTTCATTTCAATTATCTCTACCTCCTTCCCTGCCTCAAGCAGCACAGGGGGAATAGGGAATGGGGATTATGGTCAGTTCATCATAAGTCATTTTTGTCACTTCTTCTTCCTCAGGGTGAAGAACTCCTCATATTCATCCCCTGCTCCAGCGTGGGGTCCCTCCCACGGGCTACAGGTCTTCACAAACTGTTCCGGCACAGGTCGTTTTCCATGGAGTGCCATACCTCAGGAACAGGCTGCCCCACTGCAGGCCCTCGATGGGCCACAGCCTCCTTCAGGCATCCACCTGCTCAGGCAAGGGGTCCTCCACAGGCTGCAGGTGGATCTCTGCTCATCCATGGGCCTCCAGGGGCTGCAGGGACACAGCTGGCTTCACCATGGTGTTCACCACAGGCTGCAGGGGAATCTTGGCCAGGAGCAGCCATTCCTCCCCCTCCTTCTTCATTGACCTTGGCGTCTGCAGCCATTCCTCTCACAAAAAATTCTTCACAATCAGGCGCAGGCAGACGCTTCTCATGTTCTCTTCACGTCTCCTCACTTCTCTTCTCTCAACCGGGGCAGGCCCCATCGAGCCCAGACAGCCACGCAGCTGGAGGCTAGAGGGTGAGGGCTGCAAGGCCCACTAGGCTTGCACCTTCCCCTCTCTGCCCCCTGCTTCTGCTTCACTGCTATGTGTTTTTTTTTTTTTCCCTTTCTTAAATACATTATCACAAAGGCATTATCACTGTAACTAATTGGCTTGGCCAGCAGCAGGTGCTAGACCCGCCAAATCCACCAGACAAAGGGGAAACTTCTAGCAGATTCTTGCAGAAGCTGCCACTGTAGCTCCCCCACTATAGAAAACCAGCACAAACCTGTACTGAGAAAATCAGTGATATTATTTTTACCACAGCTAAAAGTATTTCATGTTTATACCATGGTTTTTTTCCATGCTTCTTGCGAATCTGTATCACTCATATAGGAATGGTTTGCAAACACAGCTTCCTTTGTGGGAAATCTTTGTCTAACAGTACCCAGCAATAAATAGCTGAATTAAGGAAGTCTAATGAAATGCTACATGCAGTTCTGCTGTAAGTGAAAATTTCAAGCAGGTATATCGAAAGACAGGAAAAGTGTAAGGTCATAACAAAAGTGTCCAGACCTGAAAACCCTGCACAACACCCCAATCCCCTTCCAAACGATAAGGCAAATTCTGAAAACAAGGAATGTCAGTGTTTTGCCGTTAGCTGTGTCATCATGGGTGAAGTATGAAGTGGCTTTGGGTATATCTAATTGCAATGCCATCTTAAATCCGGGCAATCTTCATTTAAGCTGTCAGAATTCCTACAAAGTCCATCAAAGTCTGATGATAGCAAGTTTTAGCTGCTACTCTTCTATTCAGTGATGTTCCATGTATTTCTAATCCTCCTGATAAATAAGAAAAGCTGACTCTTTGAGCTTTTCCATGCAGATTTCTGTTCCCCAATTTGATACAAAGGTTAAAGTGATTACAGAGGCAAGGCAGTCAGTTCTTCATTGATCTTTAGCAAAAGGAGGCATCAGCTAACTATGTGCATCATATATACAGTGAGAATAAGAAGCCTCAACTATTGAAAGAGTGCTTAAAAACATTGGCTTTCAGTGTTTCATTCACTGTGCTGTTTGTCTATTCAAAGCCATGATGCTAGTCTTTTCATTTATCCCAGCCAAATTAGAGAATTCTCTCCTCAACAGAGGGGCTGGATGAATCATAGAATCATAGAATCACATGGTTGGATGGGACCTATAAGATCATCTAGTCCAACCGTCTTCCCACTACCATTGCTGCCATAGCTACTAAACCATATCTTGTAGCTTCTCATCAAGCCGCCTCTTGAACACTGCCAGGGACGGCAACTCCACCACCTCCCTGGGCAGGCCATTCCAGTGCCTGACCACTCTTTGGGAGAAAAAGTTTTTCCTCACGTCCAATCTAAACCTCCTCTGGTACAACTTGTGGCCATTTCCAATTCAGATTTATGAAGAGCTTTCAGAATTTCAATTTTTTTTTTCCATTCCAAGAGAATCAGGAATCATTTTGGTGCAGAAAATGAAACTAGGTAGGCTCAAACCAAAAGACAACCAATAGCTTCTTTTTACCCCTTTTGTATGCAAATTCTAGTTACTGTGCAAAGAGAAGGGTCTTGGTTTTGAAGTTGAAAAGTCTGAGGTACTTTCGTCACAAAACTGTTGAATTTCAGTACTATGAAAAACAGAACTTCGGAAGTGTCCTCCGGAGATGGTCTAGTCCACCCTACCTGCTCAAGTTATGGCATCTTACTCAAGGCATGTGGTTCACCTCGGTTCTCAATATCTCCAAGGATGGAGACTCTACAACATCCCTGGCAACCTGTTTTAGTGTTTGATCACCCTTACTACAAAAAAAAAGGTTTTGGCTGTGTGTGTTTTTCCCTCTCACATTTAAATGGAATTTATTTTATTTCATTTTGCACCCTATGCCTCTTGTCTAGTCACTGGCTGCCAATGAAAAAAGTCTGACACTTTCTTCATTATTTTCCCTCATCAAGAACTTACATACATTGATCAGATCCCCCCTGAGCTACCTTCTCTTCTTCAGACTGAACAGCCCCAGCTCGGACAGCCTCCCCTGTAGCCTTCATAAAGGCTGTGGTCAGTTTGCTTTCAGTTATTACATGTCCCTCAGAAGAACCTTAAAGCACTGTAGTTAAACTACAGGACATTTGGTAAAAGGTGATACTTACTCAGTGAGTCTAGCTTGCTGGGAAAAGAGATCCCTTTTCAAATAAATAGCCAGTTAAAAAGGAATATGTAGCCAGGAAATGCATGACAAACAAAATAAATAGCTGATACTGCAGTTTTTTCAGATCAAGAATGCATAAAATTATGCAAACACCATGTTCTATGGGATACAACAAACTAGTTGGTTCTAATTAGGGGCAACATATCAGGACAGAGACATTTTACATTTGTAGATGGGTCTTTAACAATGCAATACATATATATTGTCCGAGGCACTATGACGTTAACACTGAAGTTTTAATAATGTCTTTGCTTCAGTTACATCTGTTCAGTAAATTCCTACTAGAAACCGCTTCTCTAAGGCAGAGTCTGCTTTCAACAGCTACCGGATGTTACGTGTTTTGACAATGCTTTATTGATACAAAGCTCAGTCTTTTAGCATGCTTCTCAGATAGTGCTTCAATATGCTCATACTCTGGGGTAACTATAAAAACAGTTCTTTCGTCAAATATGTTAGCTACACATTCTTACATTTCAGCAACAATAAATTAACTGCTCAAGCAGCTGAAATTCTCAAATTAGTTTCAATACATGGTTTGACCTGCATAAGAATAAAAAATTTGCACCTATTTTCTATGCATTATATTCAACTAATGAAGACAAATGTATTAATTTGTTTTAGTTACAGAAGAACTGAAGCTCAGCACTGTTATGCATGTATAAGTGATGAATATTACAGTTCAAATTACATGAAGGATTACAGATTAAGTGCAAGCAAGCAGAAGAAAAAGGCCTCCTGTGTTGGTACATGGTTTCCTATTTATTCCTATAGAGACAGATCTGTTTATATGTCTCATCTCCAAGGACTGGTAAAAAACTGCTCATACTACATAATTGTATGGTCTGAAGGTAATAAGTAGCTTCAAGAGAGCTAGGATGTCTTAACAAAAAAAAACAAATGATTGCTTAGAATTTTTTTTATTATTATTATTTTTTAAAAGCTTTAGATTTTGAAAACTATAAACAGTTTTAGTATTGAACTTCAGAGTGCAAAAATTGCACAGTGTTCATTATATATATATACTTACTATCTAAAATTACTGTAGAACGTATAATATATGTACAGACACACGTGCATATTTTCTGTATAGATAGAGTGCTGGACTGTAAGATGTGAATTGTTCTCCAGGAGCAGTACTTTACAACAGGTAATAGACAAGGACAGTTCAGATATCCTGCATGCCACACAATATAAACCAGAAATAGATGCAGAGTCTAAAATCACAACAATGATTAAATTGAAAGCCAGGGGTGACTGTTCGGTTTAGTACTTTACAAAGGAAATCCAGGAATATACTTTAATCAATGCAAATTTTAAACTTCTGAACTGTTCAGTATTTTCAGACATGTAGAATTTTGTTTCAGTTATGTTAACCAAGTGTATTGTTAACAATTTTGGGAACTAAATCAATACATCATTTACCTGTTATGCCTTTCAATTTTGCAACTGTCTGCTTTTTGAAAGGTTTCCACATCATTCGTACCTGTGGCTTTGTTAGTTTTACATAAATATATTTAAACATAGATGTGTAAATAAGTACAGACCTTCTATTTACCAGTCAGTGTCAGAAACAAATGAGTTACTGCAAGAGTAGAAGCAAAGATCTCACTAACTGTATCTCTGGAGCCTAGGATGTTCTTTTTTTTATATTTCTTCAAATAAGGTAACATACAATACTGATTTTAGGAAATTGTGCAATATTTAAGAGAATTAATGGAAATTAAAGAAAAAATCCAACTAAAACCTGGCGTATTTCTCCTGGAAAAAAAATGTTAAAAATTATGTTCTGCATTGATCACTGACTGCCAAATGTAAAAAACAATTGAAAGGAATGCGCAGGTCCTGCTCAATGCCAGTCATTGTGCTCAATGTCATTGTTTTCTTGTCTTGCCCAAGATTTAAGGAAAGTTTTTAAAACACACCTCTTAAAGGCACCTTCACCTTTTCAGTTTGGTGAAGCTGTGAAAAGAGAATGATGTTAGGACACAGAAAGCAGGCTAGCTACAGTAAGTGCTTAACTTCAGAGAGTAAGGAATGTTAATAAATTCCAGAGATTTAATTTTGAAAGGATCCTATGGATCTTTGTGTTTTGGTATTTTTTTTTAATATATTTAATACAAGCCAGTGTTTTCATTGCTTGTGGCTCTCTTGCTACCATAATATTATTTGATTTTTAGCCTAGACCTCCAGGAGAAAAGACAAAAAGAAGAAAAAACTGAAGAAGTGCCAATGTGAAGGCAGATGATTTACTGCTCAAGTTCTGCAAAGCTTGAGATAGAATTAATGTGAGGCATGGAACAAAACCTCTTAAAAATTTGTAAAACTCACTTTGACAGTTTCCCCCTCACCCTGCAACTATGTACTTTGTTGTGGTTTTGTTTAGTGAGGGGAGCCTAAGGTGGTAGCTTCTGTAGGAAACTGCTAGAAGTCGCTCCCCTTTGTTCAGTGGACTCAGTCAGCCCTAGGGTGGACCCGCTGCTGGCCAAGGCCAAGCCGATTGGTAGCAGAATGTTCCATGGTAACGCCTCTGCGATAACGTATTTAAGAAGGGGAAAACAGAAAAAAAAAAGAAGAGAAGAGAAGATGTGAAGAAGCTGAGAGGGGGCAGAGGCGTAGAGTGGGAGGCACAGGCCTCATGGGCCTTGCAGGCCTCACCCTCCGGCCTCTCGCCAGGCGGCTGACTGGGCCCGACTCGGTCTGGCCCGGCTGCAAGAAGTGGAGAAGAGATGAGAAGTGAATAAGATGTAAAAAGATCCTGAGAGACATCTGCCAGCCTGTTGTAAGGAAGGAACAGCTGCAGGTGCCAAGGTCAGTTCAGAAGGAGGGGGAGGAGTAATGCGGCTCCTGGCCAAGATTCCCCTGCAGCCTGTGGTGACGACCATGGTGGAGCAGGTTGTCCCCCTGCAGCCCATGGAGGTCCACGGAGGAGCAGAAATCCACTTGGAGCCCGTGAAGGACCCCATACCGGGGGAGGTGGATGCCTGAAGGAGGCTGTGGCCCGTGGAGGGCCCGCTGGGACAGCCGTTCTGGAGAGACTGCACCTCGTGGAAGAGATGACCCATGCCGGAGCAGTTCCACGAAGGACTGTGGCATATGGGTGGGACCCCACAACAGAGCAGGGGAGAAATGTGAGGAGTTCTTCCCCCGACCATGAAGCAGCAGTGTAAAACAACGTGTGATGAACTGACCACAACCCCCATTCCCTCTTCCCCCCTGTGCCGCTCGGGGGGGGGGGGAAGGTAGTAGAGATAATGTTAAGCCTGGGAAGAGGGAGGGATGGGGGGAGGAGGAGGTTATCTTGTTCTCTGTCTCATTATCCTGCTGTTTGTAGTAATAAATGAATAGTTTCCCCCAAGTCGAGTCTGTTTTGCCCGTAACGGTAACTTTAAGGATTTTCCCCCTGTCCTTATCTCAAACCTCGAGCCGTTTTTCTTATATTATCTGCCCCTGTTCTCTTGGAGGGTGGGGGGAGTGAGAGAGAGACTGTGTAGTCTGGTCCCGATCGAGGCTGAACTACGACAACTTCTGTTAAAATACAACTGTTTTATTTCTGCCACTGAGAGATACATTGCAGCTTTTTGCAACTATCACAAAACAAGAAAGGCTCTCAGGGTTGTCTTCAGACTCAGTCTAACAGCTGGCTGTGCAGAAATCCCATTTCTTCTTCCACATCCCCATTTGTTTACTATCAGTGCTTCCTTCATACTATGACTAGTGCTCAGCCAATTTCGTTAGCAGCTATGTAGTTAAACTTCCAGTAAATTAATTTTATGAAAAAAAAAAAAGATGAACAGTATTGTCATAGTTTAGCCCCACTCGGGAGGAAGCTACACAGTTACTCGCTCAATCTCCCCACCCTCCAAAGGAATGGGGGAGAGATACTGTAACAAAAGGCTTAACGGTCAAGATAAGAAAAGGGAGAGATAACTCAAGTTACCGTTATAGACTGGACTTAGGAAAACTAATTCAATTTATTAACAATAAAAATCTAAGTAGGATAATGAGAGAGAAGAAAAACTCAAGTCTTAAGAACAAATTCCCCCACCCCTCCCCTTTTCCTAGACTTAACTTAATTCTGGATTATCTCCACCTCCTCCCCCGCAAACAGCACAAGGGAAAAAGGGAATGGGGGTTGCAGTCAGTTCGTCATACATTGTTTTCTTCTCAGGGGAAGAACTGCTCACTTTCCTCCCCTGCTAAAGTGTGGAATCCTTCCCATGGGCTAAAGTTCTTCATGAACTGCTCCTGTTCAGGTCCTTTTCCGCAGAGTGCTGTCCCTCAGGAACAGGCTGCCCCAGCACGAACCCTCCACAGGTCACAGCCTCCTTCAGGCATCGACCTGCTGTAGTGTGGAGTCCTCCATGGGCTGTAGGTGGATCTCTGCTCCTCCATGGACCTCCCTGGGCTGCAGGGGGACAGCCTGCTTCACCATAGTCTTCCTGGCTTTTTGCCAGTAGCAAATTTACTCCTTGCCCTCCTTCTTCACTGATCTGAGTTTAAGTCAAGTCTGAACCTCCTCTGACATGGCTTTGAGCCATTCCCACACATCTATCACTAGGTAACAGGGAGAAGTGACTAGCACCTCCCTCTTCACTTCCCCTACTCAGGAAGCTGTAGAGAGCAATGAGGTCACCCCTCAGCCTCCTTTTCTCCAAACTAGACAAGCCCAGTGTCCTCAGGCGCTCCTCATAGGACATGCCTTCCAGCACTAGCACCAGCTTTGTTTCCCTACTCTGGACACATTCAAGGACTTAATGTCCTCTACAACTACCTGAAAGGAGGTCATAGGGAGGTGGGTGTTGGTCTCTTCTCCCAAGTAACTATCAATAGGACGAGAGGAAATGGCCTCAAGTTGCAGGGGAGCAGGGGAGGTTTAGATTGGATATTAGGAAAAATTTCTTCACTGAAGGAGTGATCAGGCACTGGAACAGGCTGCCCAAGGAAGCGGTGGAGTCACCATCCTTGGAGGTGTTAAAAAATGTGTAAATGTGGCACTTCAGGACATGGCTTAGTGGACAAGGTGCCATTAGGTTGATCTTAGAGGTCTTTTCCAACCTTCAAGATTCTATGATTCTATGATTAAATTGTGAGGCCCAGAACTCATTGTCACTATGATACTCATCTGCATCATAATCCTGCTCCCTGCAGAAGAATCTACAATTGCAAGATAACCATACTATACACTCCCATTCAATCAGAGCTTAAAGAATATACTATCTCCTACTTTGGAGGTGACTATAAAGTCTGACTGTGGATAACTGGACCTTCAATTTTGAGATTTATTTTTAGGTAATTTCTGGGAAACTGAAGGCTTTTTGTTCATACTTTAATATCTGTTAAACTGGACTTCATTTTACCACAGTTACAGGTAGCACTTAGAGCAAGAAAAAATTCTAGCACCACTATGTTCTAAATGTATAATAACATAATTTTTTTTTTTCCTAGAAAGCATTCAGGGTATTTCTTTAAAATATTAATTTGGATGTAGTTCATGTTCTAAGTGTAGAAACTGCTTAACAAAAAAAAACCAGGTTAATTCAGACACATAGCTGCAGAATTCAAGGCTTTGGCCTTTTAAAAGCTAGACAAAACATAGGAGGTTCCTATTTTATCAAATTTTTACTTTACAGGCAAGCTCCAAAAATAAACTAATATTTAGATTAATATAAAACCAGGCTGCAAATCTCTGTCTGGTGATAAATGCAGCAATGGAGGAGGCTGAATGAATTCTAAGAGGAGAGTTCAGGTTATTCTGAGATAATCTTCATAATAGATTTTTCACTTTCTATTGCATAATTAGGAAATAAGACTCATTTATTTGTTCACATTTTTACTACATAGAGTTTTAATTTTTGAAATTACAAGCACCTATTAAAAACTGTTGTTCTTAAGTAATTTATTTTCCACACTTCATTTAAAATTTTCTATATTTGGAAACATGCACTTAAATAAAAATTGCAGATAATGAATTTTTTTTTGTAAAATACCTGCATTAAGAACATAGTCACATCAGTTAAAGAAGTTCAATATTAAAAAATAAAAAAAATTCACTGTGAGTGTTTTTTTCTAGATCATTTTGTGGAGACAGAATTGGTAATATAAATCAGCTGAATCTATACAGTGTTATTGGATACAACATAATAATTAAGTGCTATACATTTGCTGATTAAACTATTTTGTTAGATTCTGTTTGATTCCAGCAGCCTATCACTGGGGTAGGAAGAACACTATTGCATTGCATTTATTAATGTCTTAGATAAATATAAATAATTCATGAAGTCTCATTCCTAGAGAAGATATGAAATAGCTGATTATAAGTTATTGCCTGAAACCCTTTTTTTTCTGCAGTGAAATCTTTAATTTAAGTGAGTGGAGTGTGAAATACTCTTTCTAGATTCTATATCTGATGAAATTATGAGTACTACTGTCTTCAAAATGTGCTTACTCCAAACAACATTTTAATTACATGCTACACAGCTGATTGAAATTTGAAAAAAAAAAAAGTCAACCCCACTCTCAGCTCTGATTTGCCAAGCAGAAAAGACTTGAATTCCTAAGTTAAAAAAAAAAATAATAATTAACTACATTGTGCAAAAGTATATAAAGAAATTTCTATCTGCAAGTGATCTCCATATTACATTAGTTGGCCAAATAGACTTTTGGGAAGTCATAGGTGAGCGGGCAAAATCTTGAGAATCTTTAATAACAAGATACTGTGAAACATATATTTTTCTCTAGGATAATTTAAAAAAAAAAAAAAAACAAAGCCATTTTGATATTTCATTAGACTTTACAAAAAAAAAGAACTTCAGTACCTCCGAATCAATAGAACATGAGAGTCTTGAATTTTTGTTTCATCCTTTGAACTTAAGTGAGTATACTGATATCTGGGGTCTGCAGCTGATGCACCTCCACTGGAAGGCTGTTTATTTTATTCATATACTTTTATTTTTGACATGGGAGGTATAACTTGTTTGTATCACAGTAGCTGCCAGCTTTCCATTGTGAATATATAAATACACACTGTGCAGATACATTTTATGTCCTTACCTGAATAAATTTTGATACCTGGATCTGTTTTACTATAGCAAGTTATTGCAGCTTTGGATAATGGATAGTTCTGTAAGACTTAGCTTGGCAATGAAATTTGGTAGCTTTATCTGCTTGGTATGTTGACTCCAAAATACACTGTTTAATTTCATTCATATCCTGAGAGTTGTATTTTATCCCCATGTGCAGTGAAGAGTCTCTATATGTTTGGGGGAGTGCATATTTCTTTTTTAAACAATTTTTAAGTCAACAATTAAATATTAAAAATCTAAGACTCAAACCCTTTCCAGTATTTTCCAGGCCATATTGATCATTCATCAGAATGAAAGATTAGGGACGTAAATGGTGATGTGTGGTAGTAGGAAAAGTCATGTTTTGATCACAGTAAGGGAAAAGTAAGTCAAATAACTAGTAAAAGTAAAGAGAGTCATATAACATATTCAGCTCACTAAGTTTTGTAACTGAGTTTTATTAATATTAATAGTACAATTTATTTTCTTGTAATAACTGCACAAAGGACAAAATATGTGCATTTCACCTTTTTCACAAATTATTTTTTATCTCACCATTATCAGATATTATAGAAACATCACTGCTAGACAGCTAAAGCCTCCTCTTAATCTAATTCTGTAACTTCCACAGCTCAACAATCACAGCTATGACTAGCTGAAATGACTAGCTTTAATTTCTTATATGTGCAATATCTCTCAAACACCACTTTCTATTTTGTATTTCTTAAGAGCCAGAAGAAATATATGCAAATTTTTAGGATTATTTACACCCACCATTTTTCAGTTTCAAAATGTCAAAGGCATTACTTCACATGTATCTCCACACAGAGTTTGTCTGGCACATACAGAATAGTCCTGAGTTGCCACATAAGCACAGATCATCTGAAAGGTGCATACTCAGTAGATCTGCTCATATGAAATGGGTTTGACATATACACTTGTCAGTCATTTAGGTACTCTAAGTTCAACATAGAAGTAACTGGCAATTCAATAGAAAATCTGCCCAAGACAGGTGGAAAGTAGTCTGCTGCCTAATGTGCTGAAGAGAAACGGGAACTTGGAAAAGAAATAAGAACCTGAAACCACCCCAGAGAGATTAAGATTTGCTTTTTTTTCCAGTAGATTATTTCAAATATGTTTCTTCCAATTGGAAAGTAAAAAGTAATAAAAAAGTTTAAAATAGCTTTGCAGACGATTAAGGCCTGCATAGAGTGCATAGAAGCTAAATTTCTAACCTTCCATGTGGTTCACCTCACATTAACAATACTACTAATAAATACTCATTATGGGAAATAGCATTTGTCACATGATATTACTGTGACTTGCAGTATGTTGACCATAGGAAAGTCATATTAACTGTATTTCAGTAGGGCATGAAATGTATATTGCTGGATAGACTAGGTTTTCTTGGAAAACAGTTACAATTTATGTTTGATAAGAAGATGTTTGATAAGCATGTGTAAGTATCATATACAATTAGGAATCTTTTGCAATGGTAAATTTATCCCAACTGGGATTTAGTCAAGAACAAACCCAAACTTTGTCACGCATGATGAAGAAATGGAACCTTTCAAACCACTGAAGGTGATAAGTAACAATTTAGAGGATCTGTCATTAAAAGCAGAAGTTATTCTGCATACCCAAAGAGTTTATTTTCTCTCTCCCCTTGCCCCTTTTCATTCATTTGCTTTGTGTGCCTTGTCTCTCTTTCTCTCTTTCTCATTCCCTCCCTCACTCCTCTTCTTCCTCCCTTGAATATCAACCTCGGATGAAATCAAATTCCAAACACTAAAAGAAATACATGTGTATTTCTAATAGGTAATTGTACATTATATGTAGTCATATACTTGTTATTAGAAATAAACTGCACAGTATACTTCAAGCTTTATTCATGTTAACAAAAGATTTCCTGTCTGCCAGATTTATTGATGAAGAACACAGGGCTCACCAAATAGTGCCTCCTTATAGGACATGGCAGAATAAAGGCAATACAAAATCCTGACATGTGGAGCTTCGAACCAGAGGGAAAAAAAAAACAAATGTGCTCTAGCATGGCAACTGTTACACTCTTGGTTACAAAGGTATAAACGATGTTATAAAGATGAAAAATAAAACAAAACAAATGCAACCACATTTACAAGTACATTCTCCCTTATCTGCTCCAAAGTATCAGTTGCTGTCAAACATCTCATCCCAGGTCTGTTCTTTCTTTCTCTTTTCATTATAAATGAAGTTTTTCTAACCTATTACCAGAGGTGACTGACTGAAAATGAATTCAAGTATATACCAGACTGTTACCCTAATTTATAAACATATATCATGAGAATCATTCATTGTTTGGAACACTTATCAAATTTACTATCTCTAGTTTATTTTTCAGTGCTGTGAGTGTCATATGTGACATATTAAATACACATAACAGCAAATACATCATACAGAATGCTGCCTTGCACCTATTCCAAATATCAGTGTATTTTATTGATTTTAAAGGTGTACACTGATCCTACTTTATGCCAAAAGTACATTGTTTCCAATTTCTTTCACCAAGGCTATGTGTTAGCAATCTAAACTTTGTTTACTTCACTAATGCTTTTAGAAGGATTACAATAGTCATGTAAACTCAGATTTTGCTTCTTCAGTGTGTTTGGAAGGAATTAATACCTATACATTGCCTCATCTGCTTTTTTTTTCTCCTCATCTTGTGCAACTTTCTTTCTCCAAATTTAAAACTCACATCAAAAGCAGAAAGCTTTTACTGTAGTACTCTAAGCTGTTGCTATATTTGGGTGGTGACATTTTCCAAGTGATTATCCTGTCATAAACTACTCTGATGCATATTTTTCTGTTAGGAAAGCTTTTAGCTCTTTTGCTTGTAGCCACTTAGACTCTAAGCAAATTATGTTCTCACTAGCTATTATTCTTTTAGCCTTCAAAAGGAAGAAGATATGTTTCACCTACTTCCTTTGATGCTGTTTTCCAAAAGTAACCATATCCATTCTACTGTATTCGACATAAGGTCTGTAACAATTGTATTCTACAAATATAATCTTACATGCAAATATTTCTGCAAATTCAAGCCACTATTTGAGGAAATACACTGGCTATTTTTGTAAATTTAGGGAGATGACATCTATATGACATCTATATCTTTCAGACACCGTGCCTCTAATACAAATAGTTCTGTATTGTTCTGCTCAGAGATTTGATGCTTCCCAAATAGGCACAAGCAGTAACATGTCTTTTGTTTGTGAAATCATTACACTGTAGTTTTCCAAGTCCTTGAGAAGCTACTCTTAGGATTATTAACTCTAAAAAGATATTGCTCAATTGCGTGTCTATAAACTTCTTCCATAATCATGAAATAATGACAAAATCTACTTCTGTGGATTTAACCATGTCATAAGTTCTTTTAAAGACTCCGGAATTATTTTATTATTTATTATTTTAAAGACTCCTGACCAAATGAGATTAGCTATAATGCATGAGTTTATTTTGTGTTATCTACTGGTATGTAAGATTTTTTAGGTTCAACAAAGCAATATATTTAATAAAAACTATTCTGAGAGGCACTATGGATATGCTTCTTCATAAAGTTTTCTTTCAAATGTATGTCTGAACAATGACTACTTTAGCAGAGACTACCAATTTATTTCCTCTGAGACTGTGTGGTTAATACACAGGACACAAAACTTTTATAAATGTTAATTCTCTGGATAGCATTTTATAGATTCGGTCCAAACACAGGATTAATCGCTTATTCTTAGCTGTTCTGGGAAAGCTCCAGATGCTGTTTTACTGTACCTTCATTTCTTTTGTGAAAATCTTACTTTAGATCTTATTTTAGGTTCCGTTATATTTCCTTTTATAGAGGCCTCTTCTTTTTTTTTCAGATCTTATTTCAAATTGTTTTGCTAAGTTTAATGCTGTTTCAACTCTTGTTTTACCTTCTTTGGTGATCTCTGATTCCTGCAGGTGTGTCCTCTATTTGTTTCATCTTAATTCAAGACAATTGTCAACTCACAAATCTTGTCATATAACACTATTATTTATCGTGACACAGGTAGCTTGTTATTACTTGGAATCTTGCCGATAAATAAGAGCTGAATAATGTCTTTGATATGATTAAAAGTTAACGAGGAAATAGTGCATGCATTGTGCCTGTTCTCCCCAGATAATGTCGGGGACAAAGACCAAAAGACAAGGTACTTACTTGCTGCTTTGCCTCTTAAGATCCACTACTTCTTCCTCTAAACTTTAACTCTAGAAGTCTGTTTCTGGCTTTACCATTCCTTTTCATCTCTTTTCTCTGGTGTTTGTGCTGCTTCTCTGATTTACAGATATCTAGTTGAAGATGTCCCTGCTCCATGCAGGGGGGTTGGACTAGATGACCTTTAAAGGTCCCTTCCAACCCAAACTATTCTATGATTCTATGATAATCAAAATAATTTATAAAATAACCTGGTCTATCTGATTCCTATCTCTTCGGCATTTCCATGTGCACTTAGATTTCTGAGGCATGCTTCAGATGGTTCATAAGTTTGCATGCAGCTTATTCAAGGATTTTAAACTATCACTAAGATTTATTTTTTCCCATACTACACCTAAATGGAAGGTAGTTTTCATCCTCAAAATAGCAAAAGGTTTATGTATCAGAAGATATGAGATGCCAAAAAAGTCCAGTCCGTTCTGCCACTTGTATTTCTCCAAAACATATTCAGCATCGTAAGAAGCCACAATAGAACAGGGTGGAAAACTGGTATATGGATTAAAACTAGATTCCTAACAACTAACTGTTCAAAGAAAAAATGAAAAGAATCATAATTTCTGCAGATGTCCATTTCATAGTGAATTACTGAAATAATGACATTATAAAGATGTTATTAAAGTTGCACTATAATATCTACAACATACAGAGAAACCTATATTTGACAATACTAGATATTTCTTTATCCAAGATATTCCAGTAAAGTTTTTTTCTAAACCTTCCTTACCATGCGCTTGATTTAAAGTACTGGATACAACTTTCCCCATACAATGATTTAATGTACACTGTTAACACAGATAAAACCAGTACCAAATGTAAGACCTATTTGAGAAAAAGATAAAACATTCACATAAACCTCAAAGTGATAAATTCTTCTTAAAAGTACAGCTAAAATAAATTTTGGCCTCGCAAAGAAGTCATCAGAATGATCTTAAAACATGAAGTAGGATCATTGTGCAGTACTGACAGAGTCTTTGTGTCACACCATTTTTTATTCCCATTTATTTTACAATCTAAAGCGAGATACTCAGCTCATGTGCTTTAAAAATCACTGCAGTCAATGGGAACTCAGCACCTCAGTGACTGCTGACTTCCATCCTGTGAATTCTAGCAGCCAAACTAACAACTCTAGTTAGCGTCTAGTCTTGCAACTTAAGTTTTTTACCTAGTTTCTTCCTCTTTTAAGAATCTCAGTGATTAGCATTATCCCCATTTGCTAGTGCAAGCATTGTACTACTAGTAGCTCATTTTCTAAATAGATCAACATATTAAAAACATTTTTTAATAAAATAAAGTGCTGTGAAAAGTACTTTCTGTTGTTATTGAACATTTGGAAGGCACCATGTAAGAGAAACATACCATATGTAAATGTCCAATTTTTTATAAAGTAACTATTTTTTTTCTGTTCAGAAAATTCAGTAAAACCCATAAAATTTGGTAAAACATGTCATATTTTACCCAGGTCGGAAAAAGATAATGGGAAAAAATGTTAGCAATTTAAAGAAAACAACACTGTATTGGAGCATTTCCATGCTACTGCAGCAACTAAGATTAATGAACAGAGAACAAATGGCTAGCATATCACCTACCCATGGGTGTTCCAACGCCGTAACCTTTTGAGTCTATCAGACCTCCAATCTGCGTTAGGTTACAGTTCCGCTGTGTGACAAACTCGATGGTTGTTGACTCCATTAAAAATGCATAATCAGAGGTAAGCACACGCTGGATACCTTCTTCATTACTTTTGACAAGTACTGACTGCCTCCTGCTACTCATGAAGGCCCACATCTTGTCATAAGTGGAGATTTTGGATTTCTGAAAGACAAATATTAGATGCAACATGAATAACAATAATTTGCTTCTAAGACTGAAAGCAAATTCTCAGTTTTCACATTGCTTTCTTATCGTATTTTACTACGTGTCAAGTTTTAACAAGGAATTCTTCTAAGGGTGCCTATACCTTTCATCCCATCTGTACCTCTGTTGTGGTTTAAGCTCAATCAGCAACCAAATACCAAAGAGCCACTTGCTCTCCCTTCCTCTTCCCAGCAGGATAGGGGAAATAATTGGGAAGAAAGGAAAACTCATGGGTTGAGATGAAGACAGTTTACTAGGACAGCAAAGGAAGGTGATAATAATAACAGAATATAGGGACACTAAAATATACAAATGAACAATGCACAATTTCTCACCATCTGACCACCCAGTGACCAGTACAGTGCGTCCCAAGCAGTGATCATGGAAACAAAACTGAAAAATGATCCCCAACAGCAAGCAAAGAAGCGAGAGGCTTGCCCCTTGGCCATCTGTGGCATGGAATACTCTCTTTGGCCAGTTTGGGTCAACTCTACTGGCTATACCCTTCACAGCTTTCGGCACCTGCACATTAGTGAAACTTGGAAAGCTGGAAAAAGTCTCTTTAGCAACAACTAACAATATCAGTCTACTATCAACATTCTTCACATACAAAATCCCATACTAAATCCAAAACACAGCAGCTACTGAGAAGAAAATTAGCTCCATCCCAGCCGAAAAAAAGGACAACCTGTCATCTTCTCTGTGTAAAGCAAAACAGCCGTACAGATTCTCAAGAAAATGCAGAGTATCTGTTGTTTATCTAGTTTTTATTGTTTATATGTTTTTATGTAGGATGAAGGCCTACAATTATTTGAAATCAGCGGAAAAGTATTAAGTATTTCACTATAACCAAGTTCATCAACAGTGCTGGCAAGTGCTATAGGAGAAGCTGTGGATTCTGGCACATTTGAAATTTTCACTTATTTCAGTCACAGCTACTCCTAAGTAATTCTAAAAACCTAATGCACATTGTGGCAACCTGAAGTAATTAAAGCACTTACAGATGGTAGTATATGAAAAAACTAGTTGTGAGGGAGAGGGCAGCAAACATTTTATCCATTGTATACTGCAAAAATACTTGAAGAAAGACTTTAGGTAAGAGATAGTATCACATTCTGGTCACATTAATACTAGCATATCATTCAAAAACTGACTACAAAAAGTCCTGAAAAAGAACGTGTGTCTTCTGCTTTAATAGTCAGAGAATACAAAGAACTGTTGTGATAGGAAGAGAGAAAGAGTAGTTTGGGACAAAGGAGACAGTAGTTTGTCACAAAGTGATGCTTCTTTAAAAAAGGATATTACCTTACCTCATCTTTGTAAAACACAGTGCTTAAGAGATCATAACCACTGGATAAACTGAAGGTATTAGAAGTACCAAACATTTTATATTACATTTGGCCCATCTCTTTAATAATGTTTCAAACTCAAGATTTATCAGAAATGTTTAGTAGTGTTAAATCTTCCCTAGTAAATAAAAGGTAGAAATACAGCATGAGAACTAGTATAATCAGACTTTTAAAGGAGTCTTTCATCTTTTAATGTCAGCCTTAAACATAACTTTGCCATCAGCTCTGGTGGAGATACTAAACAAAACTGACACTACAAACCTTTCTGAAGTTCAGTTGATTGGCAGCTATAAATTCTGCCCCAGAGCAGAATTAGCAATGTATGTGGAACGAAAATTCCATTTATTCAGAAAAAAAAAAATTGTTTTGTCCCCCTAATGAGATACAATCCAAGAGTTATTTCACCCTGCCTGGGAACTTAGCAAATCAAGCATTTGAACTAACTCTACTGTCAATGCTAACTAAACTGAAGACTTTTAGGACTCTGCATGAACACATTGTTACTGTACTGAACACAGTCTGTGGCTGATTGCAAAAGATTTTAGTAACAATGAAAAGGGAAATAATTTTCTTCAGAATATACTGTGAATGCATAGAATAGAGAAGACCAAACAGATATGGTCTCTCCTCACAGGGTTTGTTTTGAAAATCAAATAATTCTTGCAAACATTTAATATTGCACTGTAGCATAACATACTTTAAGCAATGTACATGAGCCTTGTAGGAGTTAATATGTAACTCAGAAAGGATGGAAAATGAATGTTTTTCAATATTTGTAAAATTTTACCAAGAACTCATATTTAATTATTTTGACATACATTTTTTTACCCCAGTACCCCAAACAAATATTTTATCCACTATAAAAAATCTGAGCAATATAAAACATTGAGAGAGAAAACAACTTCAGTAAACTATAAGATATACGTTGCTGATGCATGTTGAGGAAAAAAAAAAGTAAAAAAGAAAAATCCAAATGAGGTATAATAGAATTTTTTTTTTTAAAATTAACTGTAATATATATGTATTTCTATATTTCTGTTGGGGAAAAAAAAAATCCAGGATGAAAACATGTTAGCAAGGGGAAGGATTGGTCTGTACTGAAGCATTAGAGCATGTGAAAAAATATCCTCTAAAGGACAGAATGCTCATATTGTGATGCCTGATTTAATCACCTAGGATGAAGCCACAGCTATTATTAAAAAAGAAGGAACAAAGGTCACAAAAAAAAAAAAAACAATAAGCTGCTGCACAGGATAACTCACTCACTGGAATAATGAAAACCAAAAAAAAAAAAAAAGTAGAAAAGTCTACATATAATTAATGAGACTGTAGAAGATAACACAAAGCCTAGAATGACAGTGTACATGGCTCACCACTGTGAAGCTAACAAAGGTAACAAAGTGCACAGTGATCTCTCAGTTTCCCAATATAGGCAGAACACCACAATGTCTTTGCACAGCTTTCTTTCACCTCTAAATCTAAAAGTCAGAATTGAAATGATGCCAAGGCAAACAGTCCATCTACTTGTGATGTCTAAATTCTAACTAGTACTTAGAAATTCAAAAAAGTGTATACTATAGATTATGGGATTTGTTTTACACACAACAGAGAATTTTTAATCTGAAAATAAAAAACAACATGTGATTCATGAAAATACAACCACAAATGGTTTCACTCTGCGTTTGGCAAACTACCCAACAGATTCACGTGATTAAAATCACGAAGTCAGATCAAAAGCATCAGGAGCCCATTTGACATTAGACTAAAGAGAATGACACTCCAATATGTACATATTGCTTCTTGTCGTTGTGACTGTGTCATTTCTACTCATAGAAGCAGATTCTCCAATTTACATTATGTGTCCATCTTATTTCACGGCGTGCAAATCAGACTGGTTAATCAACTTATATACTCCATCAATGAAATAGAATCATAGAATGGTTTGGGTTTGAAAAGGCCTTAAAGATTGTCTCGTTCCAACTCCGCTGCCATGGGCAGGGACACCTTCCACTAGACTAGGTTACTCAAAGTCCCATCCCACTACACTAAATGTATTACTTTCTCTGGGTTAGTTCATCATATTGTTTAATCTAACTGGAAATCACTGTCTGGAAATCCAGCCTAACTTGAAATCAAGCAGAAATGATGTCTGTATAAGATAACTTCTGATGGCATGATTTATCATGCTTGCATTCCCTCAGTAATGCTGAAGAAAATTCAGAGTAGTAAGGAAGCTGCCTATGCTTTGCATCATTTGAATTTCACTGGAATTAAAAAAAAAAAAAAGAGAGAGAACCAACTAACAGGGAAGATGGTAATGAAAAGGTTAAGCAAATCAAGAAACTCATCTACGTGGTGCATAAAATGTCTTACAATGACATTCAGAGGATACTGTCAGTGACATATTCAGCATTCATAAATTAAAGATCATTGGAAGATAACTGTGCATGGCAGGGATGACAAAAAGAAACATGGCAAAGGCTCTAAGTTAGTGTAATGCAGTGTACAAATGTGAGGCTGGAAACAGAAGGAATTATCATAAGTAATGTGCTACTTACTGCTCTATCCTGAAGCACTGGTTAGGAAAGACAAATATCTGAGAAGTCAAACTAGACCACAAGGTTAGAAAAATATCAGGATGTTGAATGAATGCCAGAATAAACAAGGATGAAAGGACAGGGAAGCAGACCTCATGGTACAAGACAAGATCAGACAAATGCACAGCAAAAATGTGCCAGGCAAATTCTGACATCTTTCTACAAAGGAAAAATTACAGATCCATTAATGGAGATTTTTATTTTAACATCTAACTTCTTTCCTGGCCTCTAAAAGCATTTGAGTGTCACAGACAATGCCTCAGCTTTGCTTTCACCCGTGCATTACTAAAACTCAAAAGAGGCTGTAGTAACAAAGGAAAGATTAAAGGTAATTAAGATTAAATAAAAAAAAAAATCAGTAAAAAAAAAAGTCAGAAGTTCAGTTCTTATATATTTTACAAAAGCACTCTCCACCATACAAGAATTAAACCATTACAATCTTTAAGTTAAAAAAAAAATCAAACCCACAGACTGCCAGTCCTACTACACTATTTTCCATTTATGACACTGCCTATAATGCCTATGCCACTGTTGTTTTCCTGAGTATTGCATTCTTAGTGGATGTAGGCCACTTTTCTTAAAGTTGCTCAATTAACAGATTTTTTTTTAAGGCCAAAGGAACAATTATGCACATCTATTCTGACCTTCTATAATACATAGACTATGAAATGTCGCTTCTGATTACTTCACCAAGCAAATCACTTACATGTTAGCACTGACAAAAAGAATTACATATGAAAAGTGCATTCATAAAGACCCATCTATATGAGCCCTAGTAGGTGCCCAACATGATCTCTCACAATATCCTTGATGATAAGCTGGTACAACACGGACTGGACAGATGGAGCACCTACAGGTGGAGAACTGGCTAAGATGTTGATCTTGAAAGGTGGTAGTAGTTCAAGGCCAGATTGGCATCCTGTCATGAGTGGAGTGCCTCAGGGGTTGATCCTAAACCTGGTACTATTTAATACCTTTATAAACAGTTTGGAAAATGGTATTGAAAGCACCCTCACCAAGTTTGAGCATGACACCAAACAGAGAGGAGAGGTAGATATGCTGGAATAAAGAGCTACCATGCAGAGAGATGTCAAGAGGCTAGAAAATTAGTAAATGAGGAATTGCATTAGGTTTAATGAGTATAAATGCAAAGTCTATTTTGGGAGAAAGTAATCCCAAGCACCTGTACTGGCTGGGAATTTACTGTTAGGAGTGTATCTTGGCAGAAAGGAACTTATGGATCCAAGCAGACAGCAAGCTGAATGTAAGTAAGTGTTCCATCCTTGCAGGAGGAAAGCAAACTGCAGGCGATATCAGCAAGACTATAGCCAACAGGACAAGGGATGTAATTAATCCACAATACTTGACAAGGCACACCAAGAACACTTCTCCAGTTTTGGTCCTCCAAGTTCGAGATGTTAAAATCGGAGAGTGTCCACCAAGGTGATCAGAGGGTTGAGATCTTAACTTACAAAGAGAGATTGATCGAAATTGTGTTGTTAAACCTAGAGAATGGAAGGCTTGCATAAAATCTGATCATGTTCTTCCATTACTTAAAGAGAACATCAGAGAGAAGTTGAAGGTACTCTCTTCATTAGGCTACCTGGTAACAGGATAAGACGCAATGGCTCAAGCTGCTCTGGGGAAATTCTGTGTGGATATAAGGAAAAATATTCTTCATCATGAGAACAACTAAGCATTGGAACAGGTAGCCCAGACAAGTAGTGGAATCAGCTCACTGGAAATATTAGAAACAGCTTAATATGGGCCTCAGTAAGTTAATCTAAGGCCTTACTTTCAATTAGGAAAGCAGATCTCCTCCAACTAGAGGAAGGGCACTCTAGAAGTGCCTTCCAACTTTGAGTTTTCATGGATTACAATGATTATTTATCAGTATGAAGTTATATACAGTTATAAATGTTTCTGGAGATTCTTCACATTTTGACATACAGCCTTTACAGGAAAAAAAAGCAAAACATATAATTTCCTGTTTGGGAAAAACAAAACAAAACAAAACAAACAAAACAAACCCCAAAAAAAACATTGTGAACTTATGTACTTTCTACATGAAGCCAAAGGCAAGCCCATTATTAGCCAGGGAAATGTGTGTTTTCCTGTCTTTTTCACCCTTCAGTCCTTTGAAACCCAAGTAAACTCATACCAATTGTTTCGTACGTGACCCCTTGGAAATCCTGAACAGCAGTGTGGAAATCCAAGCTGAACTGTTCATATAATATGTTTATTTTGTTAATTCCTTATTCATTTTCACAAGTTTGACATTTAGTTTTGACACATGACCTAAATCTACATAGCTGTGAAATAAGCTAGAAAATGCATTTCTGATGTTCTTAATAATGACAAAAGCACTGATGTATCTCAATTTTTTTTTCTAAATGTAAGAAAGCTAGATGTCAAATTTAGGTGAAGTAAACATTATAAAAATCCTCTTACGGCTCATAGCTGTTCTAACACATTTGGGATATGTCTCCAGTATTTAGGCCACAGAGGATTAGTATAATTAATAGATAAACAAAGTTAATTAATTGAATACTTTTCAAATAATAGGATGACAAGCTTCAAGCTGAGAGAACAAATCAACTGCCTAACGTAAAGAATGTTTTAGAAATATTGCAATTGTCCTCAAGCATTATAAATACAGAGAAATTCAAAGATAAAGCTGTCTGAAAGAATTTGAACACTTGAATAAATGAAAATAAATTGTAAATAAATATAAATACTCTGCTCATCTTTCTGAACTGTCACCAAATTGAAATCTGTAAAGGCTGATTGCTACTGTTCAAATATCTATTAATAACCAATGATGAGTTCGTTCTGTTGGGCATTTTTGTACTTCTTGTTTCTGTAATTTATATCTGTATACACTTATCCACCCATTTTCATTCTTAATATGAATCTGATTCTTTGGAATAGAGAGTGTTTTCTCCAAACTGCTCAATGTTTCTGAAGTGGACAACAATGGGATCCTGATCCATCACTGGGACTTCTGAGCTAAAGAGCAATATATGTAAGTAATGATAAATATCAGAATCAGGTACAAGAATCAGAATGGAAGATAACAGATCTTATTAATTTTTTAGGTTTACAGAGCTTACACATGCTCTCTTTCCAGATTTTTTGTTTTAAGTAATCCAAGTAAATTTGTTTTAAGTACTGAAAAAAATTCTAGTTTCCAGTAAGCCTTAGCTAATTGTACACTCCAAAGTAAGTGCTGCTTTTTCGAGGCAGCAGTAGCATACCAATTTTGACATAGCTGAGCCCATTATGTGTAAAACACAATTTGGTTTTAATTTCATATCTGCACCTGATGCCTCCATAATATAATATGATGCCACAGACATTCAAAACTCTGCATTCACATATGTGCAGTGCATAGTTTTGAATCATTGCTGTAGGTTAAGTCATAGCTTTTACAGAGCACCATGCTAATCACTAGCAACTTAATTATACTGTAAATATTATACATTCCTTTCACTTGTGCTGGACAGCAGACCAGATTTAAATCAGCTTAGCTGTCCTCTATCACCCAACAGGCAGATTGTGTTAATTGGAGTGAACTTCTGGGTATCATTTGATTTTCTGACCAGATTAGCAACTAGTTATAAAAATTCCCTTTGCAGTACTGTGTTTTCTTTATCGTCTCCTAGAACTATGAGACTGGCTTTTTCTCAGTCACCAAAAACAAGTGAAAAAAGCCACTCTCCTTTTTGTCAGACTGGTGTCATTGACTCTGACCTCAAGGCATTTCTTTTCTTCTTTTTTTTTCTCCTCCCTTTTTTTTTTCCCTATTTTTTCAGAACTGCTGAGGCCTGAAAACCCCTAAGTGAACCAGCAGATTTAGATTTTGTTATGTCAGCATAAAAACAATAAAACTAATGCATACAGCATTCTCTCCTCCATAACGGCAATTTTCATGGTCCATAGAGCACAAATGAAAAAAAAGGTAGGAAAGGTGTTTCTGCCAAGAATACAGCTACAAGGAATGAAAAATGCAGTGCTCAGAGAAATACATTTTTACTCTTGCCCCAATTTTGCTTTTTGTTTTAAAAACCAAAGATTTTAAATAAACATTAAATATTTAAAGTAATTTATGTTTTAAAAAAAAACCCAAATTCTAATGCTATTGAAATAAGTTTTCACTATCAGCTTTGACCTGGAAGTAAGTAAGGACTTTATAGCTCCAAAATCACTAACAGATTTCAGAAAACTTCCTTGCCTTTTATATCAGAATGATTTATAGTCCTGTACTCAATTATAACTAACATCACAAGGGTTCTTTTTGTAAAATACTGTAGAAGATGACAAGTGTTATATTTCTTAGACTTCTATATGTTTCTTCCTATTTAAGTAGGAATAAGACATTAAGCAAATTAGGTAAATTCTAAGGAACCTAAAGGTGCACAAATCCATGGGACCTGATGAGATGCATATGCAGGTCCTGAGGGAAACTGACAGATGAAGTTGCCAAGCCACTGGCCATCGTATTTGAGAAGTCAGGGCAATCTGGTGAGGTTCCTGCTGACTGGAAAATAGGAAACATAAGCCCCATTTTTAAAAAGGAAAACAAAACAGACCCAGGGAACTACAGACCAGTCAGTCTCACCTCTGTGCCTGGCAACTTCATGGAGCAGATTCTCCTAGAAACCATGCTAAGACACATGGAAAAGAAGGAGGTGATTGGTGACAGTCAACATGGCTTCTCTAAGGATAAATCATGCCTGACTAATTTGGTGGCCTTCCATGACAGGGCTACAGCAGTGGTGGTAAGGGACGAGTAACTACCATGTACCTGAACTTGTGCAAAGCATGTGACACTGTCCAGTATGGCATCCTTGTCTCTCTAAACTGGAGAGACATGGATTTGATGGATAGAACACTTAGTGGATAAGGACTTGGCTGGATGGCAGCACTCAAAGAGTTGTGGTCAATGCCTCATTGTCCAAGTGGAGATCAGAGACAAGTGGTTTTCTTCAGGGGTTAGCACTGGGACTGGCCCTGTTTAACATCTTTGTCAGTGACATGGACAGTGGGACTGAGTGCACCCTCAGCAAGTTTGCCGACATCACCAAGCTGTGTGGTCGACACACTGAAGGGAAGGGATACTGTCCAGAGGGACCTTGGCAGGCTAGAGAGGTGGGCCTGTGCAAACCTCATGAAGTTCAACAAAGTCAAGTGCAAGGTCCTGCACATGGGTCGAGGCAATCTCAAGCACAAATACAGGCTGGCCAGAGAAAGGATCGAGAGCAGCCCTGAGGAGAAGGACTTGGGCGTGCTGGTGGACGAGAAGCTGGACATGAGCCAGCAATGTGCACCTGCAGCCCAGAAAGCCAACCATATCCTGGGCTGCATCAAAAGAAGCGTGGTCAGTAGGTCGGGGGAGGTGATTCTCCCTCTGTACTCTGCTCTCATGAAACCCCACCTGGAGTACTGCATCCAGCTCTGGAGCCACCAGCACAAGACAGACATGGACCTGTTGGAGTGGGTCCAGAGGAGGGCCATGAAAATGATCAGAAGGCTGGAGCACTTCTCTTATGAAGAAAGGCTGAGAGTGTTGGAATTGTTCAGCTTGGAGAAGAGTAGGCTCTGGGGAGACCTTACTGAGGCTTAAAAGAGGGTTCATAGGAAAGATGGGGACAAACTTTTTGGCAGGGTCTGTAGTGAAGGACAAATCTACCCTCTACTAAAAGAGGGTAGATTTAGACTAGACATAAGGAAGCCATTTTTTACGAGAGGGTGGTGAAGCACTGGAACAGGTTGCCCAGAGAGGTGATGGATGCCCCATCCCTGGAGACGTTCAAGGTCAGGCTGGATAAGGCTGTGAGCAACCTGATTTAGTTTAAGATGTACCTGCTTACTGCAATGGGATTGGACTAGATGACCTTTAAAAGTTGCTTCCAATCCAAACTATTCTATAAGTCTGATTTCAATTTGTTTTTAAAGCAGATCCTATATTCTGCATGTAAAGGAAAATCCACTTCTGCTCACTGCCTGTTCTCAGATACAAACTGCACTAAAAATCTCCACACTTTGTTTGTACTGTGTGTGGAAGCAATTTCCTTTTCCAAAAGCAATAAGTGCATAGTTTCATAATTGGAACTGAACATGAAATTCACAAATACTATTTTATATATTTACCTCTAATGGAATAAGAATCTGTCACAACACCATGAATTTAACAATTGTATTCTCAGAGTATCTACACTGGCATGGAAGATGTTTGTGCAATGTTCACAGCAGAATTAATATGCATTATGCCCAAAACATTCGGTTGCTGTTTTGATTTGAAAGAAACTCATCAGGCAGCATTAGAAATCAGACTCATAGCATTCAAGATCTCTTTGAATGAGAAAAAGGGATAGAAAGCCCACTAACTATTATCTGCCAATTTGTTGCCCAAAACAGTTAGAAATTTATACTGTTTTGTTATCTTCACAGATTTCAAAAACTTTACGGAAGTTCCAGTGTCACTTTTGTTTTTCTTTTGGCACCTGTCAACTAGTAGCATTAGCATTAGTTATTGCCTGTAATGATAGTAATCAAAATCAGTTTAGCGGCACAAACAGATTGGTGGGTTTTTCCCCCCCCAGTAAATTCCCCCATCAGTTCTGTTACCAGACCCAACAAAACTCTGAACATCCAAAATAGCCAATAATTGCAAGTATTTCTTTACAAAATAGTTAATGTAAAATATTTGCCAGCTATCCATTAGCATAAGCCTCCACTAAGGTGTTCTGCAGTGGGATTTGAATTCAGTATTCAGTATTTTTTTATTATAGTGAGTATATTACCAACAACACTGGACCATATGTGCTAGCTAAGAACAGCTGAGTCTTTCTTTGTACTCGTCTGACCTTGGTCACTAGAAAGTTGGAGTTAATTCAGGCAAACAGGATTGATGCCATATGTGGTTCATATCAAAGGTATAGAGCAGTGCTAGAATACTGATCAGAATGGTTTGTTTGTTAGCAAACCTGTCAGGTCTCGGAATAATTCTGACAGTTTTATCTTGAAACACTTGTCTCCTAAACAACATACTTGAGAAGATAAGCAACTTCACACCTAAGGAGCTGCTTTCCTCCAACAATTGAGAGGTTAAAAAAACCCACAATTAAAGGATCTGGGATGAAATGCTACAGCAAAAGAGACAGGAACTTTTCAGCCAAACTGGTTGCTGAAGAGTACATCATGAAGAATTAATCTATATGTGTAGATAAATTTATGTGTGTTCGATTAGTGATCCATACAGAAAATATGAGAAATAGTAGAGTTATAAGATATAGTTTTTAGTATTTTTTAGCACTGATTCATACAGTCCCTACTCAACTTTTCAGAGGGGGATATTTGACATGGGAAACATGTCAAAAGTTAGAGTAAGATACAATTCATGTGTTCATACTGTGCATACTGTGATTTGAAGATTTGTAATAGGCGAGTATCGGCAGTGTAAACACAGTTGGTAATGTAGTTCAACAGAGAAAGGGATGTACAGCTTCTGAAGACTAAGGAAGTCCTACTAAGGTTCTGCTTTATTTATAATTTGAAAGAGCCAGAACAGCAAGTGTTTGGCAGAACAGGGGGGAAAGGATTCTCTCACCAGCATTATTAACAGGTATATTCCAGTTTTGTCAGAGGGAAGTGCTCAAAATCAGTGGGAATAAAGCAATTGGGAATTACCCAGGAAAGAAAAAGGAAGGGAAAGTTCATCACCAGTTAATCAGTTTGACCATTCAGTGACTTGAATCAGTCACGTTACTTTTCTGTTAAATAATACACCAAAATTTAGCCAAAGACGATTCAAAGATTTGTGAGGCTAATTCTGTGCCAACTACTTATTTTATTATTGCTTATTAGAAAGGTCTTAATAGATAACTGAACTTTACTTCCATTACAAAGCTAGTACACTACTCTAATTCCAGCAGTAGAAGACTTTTATTATTGACTAAAATGTTAATTTACATGTATGTATTTAGAGTTATATATGGTAAAAGCAATTACACTTTATTATCTATGAATTTTTGAGGCTGCACAGAATTGTATATCAACAATAAAATGCTTCAAACATGGCTTGAAATAATTACTCTGTAGAATGTTACATCTGAGTTCTGAAATACAGTCAAGAATAGACATTTGACATTATATACTGAGATGCTCTATTGGAAATCCATGTACCATCACCGAAATATTGTATGGGCTGGTATGTGATGTCATAACTTCTAGAAAATTTATTGTATTAGTGATTGTATGGTATTATCAGAACTGCTAAGGATTCTAGACACTTCTTCCATGGAACTACTGAGTGTAGCTGTGCGGCACTACTGAGTGTAGCGTGTATTATGCTGCAGATTCTGCATTTGCCCTATCAAGCTATCATTAATTGATCAATTGGACATCAAAAAGTAATTCTGTCATGCATCTAGTAAAAATCTAAAGGGAAACAATTTCTGATGAAGTTTGAGTATCCATTAAGTTAAATGTAGCTAGATTTATATGACTACCTGTGCTAACTTTCTTACCAAAACAAGTCAACTTTTCCTTTTTCTTTCCTGGGAAATTCCCAGTTGCTTTATTCCCACTGATTTTGAGCACTTCCCTCTGACAAAACTGTAATATACCTGTTAATAATGCTGGAGAGAGAAAAAGTTGACTTGTTTTGGTAAGAAACAAGTCCCAGATTATTGTGCTACGCAGTTTCAAATTTCAATTTAGTCCCAGTTTTCAAACAACTGGGACTATAGTGTTTTACATTATTCCCTACTTTGTTGTTTTAACTAAACAATTTGTGAAAAGTCATAAAATTCCATTCTAGGGACTTTTATGGAAACCAATGTATGAAGAACTATTTTAGAAACCTTCAATGAATAATAACTAAATATAATAAATTACTATAGTAAAAATTAATATAATTACTTGTGATTGACTTCATGTCCTGCTGTTCATATGTGTCACATAGGACTGAAAACAATGGCAACAAAAATAAACTGAAGGCACAAAAAATTAATAGAACTTATTCTACGTTTTATATCATGACACTTATTTCTCTAGTTTCCATATAGTTTGAGAAAAATAAACAGTTGCGCTGATAGTGCTTGTGATTGTATTTTGGCACAGGCTACCGATGCCATTGTCAATTAATTATTGTGGTTGTATTGTTTCAGATAACCCTTCACTACTCACAGATAGGATTGCAGAGATCAGCTATGAGTTTGAAAGCCATTGTGTTGGGAAGTGTTGTAGCAACATTGCAAACCTGATTTCTCTGCATATTCCAAAAAGAAAAGCAGCCAAAGCACTGAGAGTACAAGCAGTGTCCAACATGGCAAAGTGGATGAAACTTTTTGAGGAAGTGAGGGAATAGTTTCATCTCTATTTTTAATAGTGGTCGTCTGCTGAGGTTGCTTAAAACAGTGCCAATTAGTATATTAGTTTTTTCTAATGAGGACATCAGTCAGCAGTTGGACCGATGCACCATTAGTTCACATTACTATAATCAGCTATGGATAGATGATAAATATTATCTGTCAGTAATAAAATTAATAAAGAAAAATAATGTGCTTTAAGGTGCATAGCTCTATAAACATCTTTTAACTTTAGTCATAAGACCCTAATCAACCATTTTTGTTTCATTTTAGCAATAGTTAACTTCAGTAGTGTACATAAACACTATGCATTCAATGTCATTTCTCAAATGAAGACAAGTACTATAATATTATTAATTTGCATTTATATTCTTATAATTTGATTCTGGTTTATTTTTATTTGACAAAGTTGCACTGAACCTTCCAAGAAGGTACCAATTAACCAAAGATGTCTGGGAAGAGTATATTCATGTTCACTATGACAGATATGATAGCATCTATCGATTAGCACATTCTGTCCATTCAGATGGACAGTATTTGCTCTAATGGTAGTATTTGCTCTAATTCTAGATTATTTTTTTTTCCTAGCAAATATTCTATAGTAACTCTATCCTAGAAGAACGGATAATAGCCAGATATTATGGTATTCTTGACAGTTTTCACCTTTAAATTCAAAGAGCTAACTCAGAAATAACTAAGTCTAAAGAAACAGCAAATAAAAAATAATATACAAGTGACAGTCCCACAATCATAGCATTTTCTTTGCATTATAATTAGTCTCCATTTGATTTTCTCATTTTGCATATAACACAAGAATGAAGAAAATTCCAGTATCTTACCAATTTGCTCTTTTTACTCTAAGGTTGCATAATCATATAGCATGATTCTTCAGGTTTTGCCTGCTATTAACTATTATCCTCATGGGACTTGTATTTCTTTCACTATTAGGCTCAGAATAAAACTTGAGCAACCTATAAGCCTGATCCTCAAAATAATTGTCTAGCTTAAGTTAGAGAGGGTTAAAAATTTGAAATGGCTCATCTTCCATTCCAGAAGGAATATAACTGACACTGAAGCTGGTAAAGGAAGGGGGAATCACCTTATTATGTGTTGTTAATGCAAACACTGTCCTCGTCCTGTCTTTTGTAGATTCCTTCCGATTAAGGACCATTTAGGACGTATTAATTCAAATGAACATAGAACATGCAAGGAAAATAAAACTATGGAAGCTAGTTCCTGTTCTGTGAGAGGATGACACATACACTATTGTCCCATATTACCACAGCAATCATGTAATTGTTGAGATTGGAAGAAACCTCTGGAGATCATCTAGCCCAAAATCCTGATCCAAGTAAAGTCTAGTAGAGCAGGTTGCCTACGTCATTTTCCAGGGTTTGACTGTTTCCAAGGAAGGAGACTCCACAGTGCCTCTGGGCAACCTGTTCCAGTGCTTGACCCTCACAGTAAAAACAGAGATTTTTCTTATATTTAAATGGAATTTTTTATATTTCAATTTGTGCCCATTAGCCTCTTCTTCTTTTACTGGATACCACCAAGAAGAGTCTGGCTCACTCTCCTTTACACCCTGCCAACAGGTATTTATAGACATAGTTCAATGCTCCTCACCCCAAACCTTTCTTTCTTCCAGGCTAAACAAACTTAGCACTCTCAGCCTCTCTTCTAATGACAGATGTTCCAATCCCTTAATGCACTTCGTTGCCTGTTGTTAGATGTCCTGTAGTACAACACTGTCTCTCTTGTACTGAGGAGCCCAGAACTGGGTGCAGTACTCCCAACATGTCTCACCAGTGCTAAATAGAGGGGAAGGATCACCTTCCTTGACACACTGGAAATGTTCTGCATAACGCAGCTGGTGAGTCTTCCAACATGTACTAGTACATGGGTTATGCCTTCCCAGGTGCAGATTTTTGGTGTTCTCTTTTGTTGACCTGCATGAGGTCCTGCCTGCCCATTTCACCAGCCTGTAAAGGTTCCTCTGAATAGCAGCACAACCCTCTGGTCTATCAACTACTCCTCACAGATTTTTATCATCTGTAAGCTTACTGAGGGTCCACTCTGTCCTACCATCCAGGTCATGCTTGAATCTGTATGGGACCCAATATTGACCCTGGAGACATATTTTCTGTGATTAATCTCCATCTGGACTTCAAGCTGTTCATAAAAACCCTTTGAGCCTGGTAGTTCAATAAGTTTTCAGTCCTCCTCACTCTCTACTTATATATACTAGACTAGATAGACACTTTTAACCAAGGATGTAGAAGAACAATTTTTTGTTCTTTCCTTGTGTTGATGTTTCCTTTAAAGTCTAGTAAAGGCAATTAAAATAGTCTATAGGAAAAATCTCTTTATACTCCTTATCATAATGCTTTCAAGACAAAGGGGATTTCTGCTACACTGAAGACAACTTGTTTTGCCTACATCTTCAAGTACAAAAAGTAAACATTTATCTCAGTTTATGCTTATCACTGCACTGTTTTGCTTGCTAGGTATAATGACTTGGTTTGAGACTCTTCCTTCTTTCTTTAATTCCGCCTTCTCTGTTGTTTACAGATGTTAGATCACTATCATTTTGAAAGGCAAAACAGTATCCCTGTTGCCCCCAACATATGAGGAAAATTCAATCACTGGAAAAATTTCTTTTTTTTTTTCTGTAGAAATCTTCTAAAATTAGTCTTAGGAAGCTCAATTTCTTTGTTCAAAACCAAGTTTTTATAATTCCATTTGATCTTTCCCTAGAATTTTACTTAGTTCTCTCCCTATTGATTTAAAAAAAAAAAAAAAAGTTTATCTCAATATTCCAGTCTTGAGTGCTTGTCTTAAAAATCTTTACTGAAAATTCGTTAAAACTTGCCCACTGTGCCTTAGCAATTTGAATCTGATTTTGTGACCTTTATGTCTTGCTTTAAAAATTTCAATGTTTTAAATCAGTAGCTTAGTTGGTTTTTTTTTCCATTTGCCTGCACCAAAATACTCCTTCGTTGTTCACTCCAACTGTTTTGATCCTCACTCATGTATAGTATGATTAATGCCTAAAGTAGAGATGTGTTAAACATTCGCTTTGACTGGCTTATTTTTCAACTTTTTTTTTTTTTTAACTTTCTTTGAGTCTTTTTTGATATGTATGAATTGACTTCAGACTGGAAGCTGACAAGAGGCTTATGTCAATCTTATTTTACCCCTTTAAACAGGTTTTATCTAAGAAATACCAAATAACACAGCCGCAGTGCAGTACCTTTTGTTCTGGATTGCAGGGCAGCCCATTTACTTGAAGTATCAAATGATGAAGAAGAGACTAATACGAGCTCATGCACAAATTTACTTGTCTTTGGGATCAACCATTTGACCTCCTTGAAGACAATGCTTAAGTTATTTTTTACTGTCTACATAGCTGTCTTGAACGAATTTACAGGTCTTCTTACATATCTGCTTCCTTGTTTTTTATCATCCACTAATACAAGTATGCAATGCTGAGAAAGACATAAGAAAACTAGCAAATTACACTCATCAATGGATATAAAATACACCAAGTCACTGAAACCATTTTATTATTTTAAAATGTTCCTTAAATGTCCTGCAAGTTATAATTCATTTTTATTTAGTTCTCCTGATTCTAATAATCACTCAGAAATTGACACTATAGCTATCATCCTTTTAATACTTATGCCTAAATAAATTAATTTAAACTTGTTTTTGAAGTCTCAGAACCTTCGTTTCCGAGAGAAAATTAAAATTTCAGATATTTGCAGTAAATTTTATCCCTTTAAAATTACCATCTAAGGAAAATGGAAGACCTATAGGTTGTGTATTTCAAACATTAATTGTGTATATATTGCACCAATTATATAAAATTTTTATAGGTATTGATGTTTCAAAAATGAAATTTATATAGGTATTATATAACTGTGAGGAGCAGCATGTGGAAGACAATACTATTTTCCAGCTGCAAAATATCAAAAACTTACATTTAGGTGAGAGATCCTTAACAGAACTCCAGCTTTAGCTGGCTAGTTTGGAATGGAGTGCAGTGTTCACAAAAAAAAAAATTACTGAGAAATAAGAGTTATATTTTTTTGTGTGTGAACATTCAAACATAAATATTATGGACCCTCTGACATGGTACTTGGTCTTTCTGAATTATGCTTAGGGTACTTGATCGAATGGCATCAACTATATTTCTATTTTCTGCAAAATGTTTCAGTAATTCATTAAAATACGTAATAGAGAAAATCATTGGTATTAGCAAATTATGTCCATATAATCAGCAATCCATGCCTTCAGTTCCCTACTCTATGCTGCAAATTGGCTAAGACATTATACTGGATTGATAAAAGAGCTCTCATTCACGCATAGAATCATAGAATAGTTTAGGTTGGAAGAGACCTTCAAAGAACATCTACTTCAACCTCCCTGCCAGGAGCAGAGCCATCTTTCCCTAGATCAGGTTGCTCAAATTCCTGATCATCACTGAATACTTCCAGTGATGGAGCATCCACAGCTTCTCTGGGAAACCTGTTCCACTGTCTCACCACCCTCATAATAAAAAAATTTATTCCTTGTATCCAGTGTAACTCTACCCTCTTTCAGTTTAAAACCATTACCCCTTGTTCTAGTGCTACAGGCCTTGGTAAAAAGTCTCTCTCAGTTTTTCTTATAAGCTCCCTTTAAGTATTGAAAGGACACACTAAGGTGTCCCTGCCAGGGGCAGGGAGGTTGAACAAGATGCTCTTAGAAGGTCTCTTCCACCCGAACAATTCTATTATTTTATGAATCTCTTATATGAGGTGGCATGTGGCATGTTACAGGTCATAAAATGAGGTACTTGCCTGTTCATTTTGATTATATAAATCAGTAGGGTCCCCATATATGGATCAACATATGCAGTTTATTCTATGAGACAACTGTTTATGTGTTCCAGTCCCTGACATGTAAAAGATTAACTAGGTTTGTACAATCAAATACATCTTAGTAGGATTTCTAAAATGTTCTCTTTTAAGAATACATTTTAATTTCTGTACAGTCACAGATACAACAAATTAACAGTGTTCCTATGCATCCCAATCATTTATGTAGTGTCTAAATTACTACTATACCCATTCTTAGCTGTAGCCAAAAAGGAGGCTGTAGCTGTCACATATGGTGACACCAGTTCCTGGCACAAGGCTTTGATGAACAGAGAATGGATTTCAAAATTGAATAATAAGTAATAAAAATATGACTGTGCAGAGATCCTGTATACTCAAAGGCCTCTATTTGACCAGGACATTTCAATTTGTAAGTAGCAGTATATTTGCAACGGCCTGAAAAACACTGACAAACAAACAATAAAATTGTCTACAAGAGGAGTTCTTGAAGCAAAATTCTATGACTTTATAAGTAAATTGGATGTATATGTATGTGCATATACAAATATATATGCATACACATACACACTCTGCTTAGGTTATCTAATACTGCTGCAAGTGCAAAAGATCAAGTGAACAGCATAATTGATACAGGACGTCAATCTAGAAAACTACACTTCATCTGGGCTATTAATTAATCAAAGAAATAATTCCCTAAATTATTAATATTATTATTGAGCCTTTATTGAAAAATATGTCTTTCCAAAGACCGCATTACCCTTTCCCTCACAATTTGCCTGAAATAAAGCTTGCTGGTTATGGGCCAACAACTACTTTAACTCGAGTACGAGTACTTTGGGTGTTACCCAAAGGTAGTAAAAAGAAAGACAAAAATCAACCAGTTAAATTGTCATGTAGATACAAGCAACTTTGAGCCAAAAAAAAAGATTTTACAAATTTCCCAAAATGATAGATGCAGAGCTGACTCAAAAGACTCAAGTTATTAATGAGGATTTTGTGTATGTGTGTATAATCAACATGAACATAATGTATGTGTGCATATTCATGAAACTAAAATAAATTTGAAATATTTCTGGGTTTTGGTCATTTAAAGATTTGAAATTTTGAGAGTGAGAGTTCTCTACATTTTTCTGTTGCATTTAGCAGAATTTTGGGGGAAAAAAAAGAAGGGAAGGAAAAGGAGAAGAAATCAATTCTGAAATCTGAATCTCCTTCTGAAAATTTCTGATTTTATACCAAATGCTGTTGCTAACTGCAGTTGCAAACAATGACACTAGTCAGTTCACATAAGCTCTATGATTAATAAATTACTAGGAAAATGCAGGTTGTGGACGAAAACCTAGTGAAGCCTGTGGTTTTGCCTAGATCTAGTATCCAAAGAATAAGATTGATTCTCTTTTCTGTGCCCTGAAAAGAAATAAGCCTCAAAGGCACAGTTTAGCCAGCTCACACCAGACACTTGTTACAACATCCCAGGATATCTGTTCCAAAAACAGGATAAACTTTTCTCCATAGAACCAAACTTGACCCTTTAAAGAGACATGGCATAAGATAGACTGTAGCATTAAAGTACTTCACAAACTGTTAGAATCTGTCTGCCCGAACTCCTGCTAGGGTATGAGACACTGTGATGAAGGTCAGTAGAAGAGTGTTAGATAATAAGATTGGCAAGGATATATTGAGAAATGAAAGCTGAATCAGAGGAAATGGTGCAGTATTACTTTGAAAATTTTCCTGGAAGTTCGTCTATACTTCATGTTCACGAACAAAAATTGAGATTGCATATTTAAGTGTATCATAAAATTACTCAAATAAGACAAGAGAATTTTCCTAAGTCAAAAAGCTGAAATTTAACTGTTTAATGCCAATGTCACCTATGAGTATTTCAGATTTTTGTTAAAGATTAATCTCTAACAAGGGATTATTACATAATTTTAAGTCTCTCTTTTCTGTTTGTTTTGAGTAACAGATTTTTTACTTTGTTATTATTGCTACAATGCATTTTAAATTTTTAGGATATACCTGTTCAGAGTCAAGGTGGAGGAGTGGAACTTCCTGTTGTTGTAGGAGTAAAGGCAACACACAAAAGAAAAGAAAAAGGCAAAGGCAAAAGGAAAAAAGCAACTCTTTGATTATTCAACAATACACCTCCATGAGAATTTCTTACATGTCTCTTTTTATGTTCAAAAATATTAGTAGTATATTCAAAAGTATAGTAGGTAACATTTTTGTCACCTCAAGATAGTTCAAGCATGGAGGCAACAGTTTGCAGAAAGTGCAGAAGCCCAAGTTTTTTGGTGCTTGAGTATCTAATACATGCAGAAGCACTCAGATATTTAGGTATTTTCATAGGTAGATATTGCACTAAAGTGCAAAGCTCTTCCTAATATTTTTATAAGAGAATGTTAGACACCTACTATAACATACATACAGGATGTATTAATCTCCTTATTAATGACTGCCTACTGAAATCAAAGTGTGTTGGTTTTGTTTAGTGGGTAGGACTACAGTGGCAGCTTCTGCAAGGTGTTAGAAGTTTCCCCTTTGTCTGGTGGACTTGGTCATGTCTGGGGCAGACCAGCCACTGGCCAGGGCCAAACCAATTGGTCACAGAATGTCAAGTGATAACGCCTCAGTGATAACGTATTTGAGAAGGCAAAATAATAAAAAAAAAAATGAAAAGAAGTGAATAAGCAGAAGTGAGGGCAGAGACAGGGAGGCATGAGTCTTGTTGGTTTTGTGGCAAGGAGGGGCAAGGAGATAGAGATAATTGAAAAGAAATTAAGACTGGGAAGAGGGAGGGGTGGGAGGAAGTTCTTTTTGTTCTCTTTCTCATTATTCTGCTTTTATTTTAATAATAATAATAAATAAAATTATTATTATTATTACTATTATTATTATTATGTTTTCTCCAAGTCAAATCTGTTTTGCCCATAATGATAACTTTAATGATATCTCTTTGTCCTTATCTCAAACCTTGGGCCTTTTTGTTATATTATTTCTCCTCCATTCCCTTAGAGCATGGGGGGAGTAAGTGAGAGACTGTGTAGCTTGGTCCCAAGTGGGGCTAAATTATGACACAAAGTAGCAGGAGTCTGTGTGAAGAAAGCTGTTGTGTTATGCTAAATCCGATTAGAATATCAGCAAGTGTTAATATGTAGTGGGAAGAACAAACAGGAAAACAGAGTTTAGGCTGGACCAGTTCCATTCTAGGACAAGGAATCTAACATAGAAAGTAAACATATATTGTTTATTGTTATAATAAATATTTGTCTTTATGTTTAAAGGGGACAGAAAACCATTTGGAAGCTGGTATGGAAAGCCTACAACTAAAACATCTTAGAAGTCTTGCTCTGGTACTCATCAGGAAGAACAGAAGTAGCCTAATTCATACACGATCTTTTTCAAAGTGCTTCTTTTTTTACATGTAACAGCATCATATTTCTGTCATATTTTTGTGTACTCTTGTGTGAGCCCAGAAAGCTTAATTCCATTATGTTGTTGATACTACCTTTCCCTTGCTAGCACAAAGTAACATATCAAGGGAAATCTGATTCCCACCAAGGGAAGACTAATTAAAAACATTAGAAAACATCAGAGGGAAATAAACTGAGTGCATAAATGTGAAAGTTTGCAGCTTTTTATTATTATTGACTCTCTCCCTCTCTTTTATCTTCTTTTACTCAGTCTCTCATTTTCATTCTCTTTACTGTAAACTTAACCTAGTGAATATAAATTAATTTTGAAGTTTCTTCAAGCAAGGGTTTTTATCACTGAATGTTTTCTGTCACTGTATGCTTTGAATCATGGAAAAAAAAAGATGAATCTTTGATGTGATATTATTTCTATAATTTTGCAACCTGTGAAAGAAGATGCCACACTTACAACCTACAAAATAACACCCTTTAGTCTTTCAGAGAAAACATATAACAGAATTTCAAACTTCTGAGAACTTCAGTATCCACACTTTTCATTCTGAAATAAACATCTTTATAAAGAAAGTAAATAATCTTAACCTTTGTTTCATTTTGACACTAGCTCCTCTTTAAAGACATTTATGAAACTCATGTAATCCTGACTCTTGCATCAGCTCTTGCATGGTGAAATCAGGACCATTGTAAAGAGCATCCTGAGGATTTTCCTGCTTACTTCTCTCTATAGCTATCAAACAATAACCCTCCTATTACTCTTGATTTAGTATTTATTAGGAGGTAATTGGAGGGGGCAATCAGATCATCTAATCAGATATCAATTAGGTAATGATAGGTCAAACACTGCTGACAGAAAGTTTTATCAGCAAGACTTCTCATACCGTGAATAACAGCTCTAGTGGCAGGGGTAGCAAGAGAGCAAGAAAGCTTCAGAGCAAAGACATGCTCTGCAGGCTACCCCATTTTCCGGCTTCTTTCTGTCAGATACTGCCAGACTGCTTTAATGGTATGAGATACAGAGTGTAGAGAGCTAATAAGCTGAAAGTGAGCAATTTTCTACTGGAAAAAAATGAGATGAGGGTGAGCACCTAAGAGCTGCCAATCAGAACTAAATGATACTATGAGGATACTTACCTGACAGTTGATGAATGACAGTCTAACAGGTTTGTACTACTCTTCAATCTACATTTTTGTATATAAATGTCATTAAAAAAAAAAAAAACAAAAAAAAAGGAAAAAAAAAAGGGCATTCCAAAATACAAAAACTGGAAGATTTCTATCTGCCATATTCAAATTCCCTCTTATTTCAAATGAAAGTAGGTAAAGAGATAGACATTTTTTCACACTCCCTACTGAAGACTTTCCTCTAAACATCTGTATTATTTAATAAAATTATTTTAAGAGAATGCTCTGATTCATGCTAAACTTACTACTTCAATTTGACAAGTTCCTAAAGATCATCAAATGTTTTTCTGTTGGGTTTGGTCTTTTTTTTCCCCCAGTGAAACTGGAAAAAAAATTCTTGACTGGAGACAAATATCATACACTATTAACTTGAGAGTCAGGTAAATTCCAGCACCTCAACAGCCATAAATGTTCTTATGATCCATCTTAAAACAACTTCTTCATCTCTGCTAGAATTAAAGCATTTTCTGATGGCAGTCTACGAAATGATTTATTTTTTTTCTCTGTCACATAATCCTGTACTTTTAAAAATTTCCTTAGCAATCCTCAAAGTTAGCCTATTGTGAGGAGGTAAAGGATTTTAATGTGAAAGATCTTACACTGTTTTGAGGAATAAAGATATTTTGTGAAGAAATAGGTGAGAAAACAAGCTATGATATCAGCATTGTAATATCTTTATGATAACATTTCTAGGATTTGTTAGGATGGGTGTCTACACTGGAAGGATTCCACTTTAACTACCTAACCTAATTTTACAGTAGTCTGAAATAATATATTTCCATAAGTACATTCATGGGGGTTTTTTTTCCACTCTTTCCTGTAATTTATTCTCAAGTAATTTCTACTAAAGTAATGCATAAAATAAAGGTATTGTGAACTGTTCTCCCAACAACACAAATTAAGTGTGAAACACAACAGTATGTCTATTGTCCTTGCTTTTAGAAATCTTGCGATTATTTCACATTATCTTTTTTTTTTTTTCATTGAATCCACCTGCTTGTAAACCAGAAAATTAAATGACCCATCACAGTACGGAGGAAAAACTGTAAATTCTCCCCAGTTCACAGAGAGTAGTCGGAGGGGGAAAAATTACATATTTTTTTTCCTGAGATTTCTATAAAATATTAGCTGACCTTCTAGCTATGACAGAGCACACAGCACTAGCTTCTCAACCTCAAGGGCAGGTACATATTTTTATTTCATAGTGGCTGTGAGAACTGGAGAAAATTCCTGACATAGAATTCTACAGTGAAAGCTTCCTTGCATAGAAAGCTTGCATTAGAAAGAAAAATGTGAGAAAGGGAAGTTGAAGAAAATAAAAAGAAAAAACCTGTCATAGTCTTTGCTGAAAAGGGTCCTCAGACAGAGAAAGAAAATAAAGTTAAGCCTTCCATTTTCAAAGCACTACACAAATATGAACCATTCCTAATATCATCCACTGAAGTATGTAAACATCATCTCCTTTCTTTTAATACAGAAACTGAATTTAAAAGATGTATTAAGTGGCCTGAATTTGTAATAGTCACTTGATAAACAGAGGTTGAACTCAGGAGTTTTGGACTGCAGTCTTGGATTCAGGCTTGAAAGTGTGATAGGTCTAACAAACTGAAGAAAAAACACGGTAAGCTACTGCAATGGCTAATACATTTTTCACATCATTAGCAGGGCCCACCTTGGTAGCAAAAACAAATAAATGACTGCTGGTAGAGGAGCAATTATAGACATGCTAACTAACAGTGATGGGCCTTTCCCTTTCAGAATAAAACCATCTGAACAACCCTTTTCAGGTCCTGTTAGTAAAGAGCTACACTGGGAAGCAAGTAATAATTACTGTTACCTACAGTGCGACTTCGATTCACCATTCCCCTCTCAGTTTTCAGAAGGCAGGAACCATGCACTGAAGCCAAGGGAGGTTAAACCATATATATCCTCTTACCGTAAGGTAATTTTGAAAGCCAGTATACCACCAGCTGCATATCTATAAAAGTTATCGGACTTTTTAAAAAAATCTCTCTTTACAGATATAATTTTCACAGTGAAATCCACAAATAACTTCATAACAGAATATTTAGTGAAGCATATAATAAACAACTTACATATTCAAAGTCTAATTATCAGTAAGATGTGATTGCAGGCTAAAAGGTAAAGATACAGTTAAATATATAGTACATGGTGGTGCTTTTCACTTTAAGCTTCACACATTATAGGTACTCTTGCTGCAATGCACTTTGCTCTTTTACTCAACATATTTTCTAACTCAATACATCATTTAACAGTACAGATGGGCAAAATCCTTCTGTTAGAAACAAAACTCTCCAAGTAAGAGACGGGGGAAAAGGCAGGTGTAACCTTTAGCATCATGAAATTAGCTTGATACAGTCTATTCAGCTGTGTGTGTGAACAGTTGGAGCAAGCTGACAGCAGGGATGAGACGAGACTGCATTCCTGGAGCCCTTTACAAGGCCATAGTCAGGGCTGGCTGCAGACTAATGACTGTGAGAGATTCTGTGAACCATTTCCAGAATAAAGGCAGCAGATGAGTGATGTAAAAAGCTTGACCTTAGCTGCCAAACTATCGAGCTCCCTTCCATATCTGGAAAGATCCTATTCCCTTTGCCAAGTGCTCACCGGAGGCACAATCTGTCTGACCCTTCATAATTCTTCCAGACCTTACCTTCACTGACAGGTAGCCTCACAGCTTTTACTCCGCTACCAAATTTTCATGGTTTTTTGCATGTGAATATGGAAACCTGCAAGCCTATCAAGTATTTCATATAGCTGTTTCTATGGACACCAGCAAAAACAATGACTACACTGGTAAGCATATCTACTACAAAACAACGAGTGGACTCAGGTGATTTGCAGACAGTTTGCAGGACAAATGTTGCTATAAAGCAGCAATTTCCCATCCAGCAAAAATACTTCTGAATGTAACATAAAATACTTCTGTAATCCAACCTAATCTGAAGACTTAATCTGGTCTGATATCTTATTATTCACTCCCTTTATAGTTTCTTCCTCTCTCTGCTTTCTGATTCATCTTATTTTGGCAATGTAGTTACTAAACAGAATGATGCTACTTCTGTCTCAAGGAGGATACGAGCTACAAATCACTGCCAGTTCAGACAAGAATCACTATGTGCATGCCATGTTCTTACATTTCACCCTAAACTGACTACTGTCATAAACAAGATATTAAGTGAAATGATTCAGTGGTGGCCATGCTTATATTCTTATATTTTAGCCACTTACTGTGATTTACTTAGATTAGAAGTATCCATATATGAGAAATTTTGCTTCTTCTAATGTCTCAACTACATAGAGTATTTTCCTAGGTTTATATTGTTTCAGCGCAGCACACATTTTAATGCCTTTGTAGGATGAAGTTGCAAGGCTTATGTCTCAGATCTGAGTCTAAAGAGTCAATATATTAGACTTTCCCAGCTTTCAATCTAGCTAGAAATAACCCTAAACTAACTTCAGTACATGTTCTCCCAAGTAATGAGAAGATCATTACAAACAGAAAGAAACTTATAATGTGTCCAAAAAATGTGAAGTCATTGATGTCAATTTACAGTGTTGGACAATAAATTCACAATTGGCATACCGTTATGTCAAGAGCAACCACAAGCCAAATTCTTAACTTCCATATGGTCACTCGGCATGGCTGGAGTACTGGAGTGCTCAGGCAATTTCTTGCTAACAAAGCACTGTTGGGAGCCATAACTAACCAGCTGTCATAATTTAGACTGTGTTTGGCATAGGATTAGCCCTAGGGACAGAAAGTCACTGTTGTTCCACTGCTTACCTTAGTTGTGGGCTTGCACAACTTGCCTGTAATTCAGATGTATTGTCAGCCACATATAGATTAAGAATGTCTTCTGCTCTGGCATTTACTGTGACCATTGCAAGTACTTGCTAATGTGTGTGCCTTCCACAGAGGGAAAACAGTCCCTTACTTGTTCAGTTTATTCTGCACAAAGAAAGTAATCTGAAAAAGGTTACTATGCCTGCTGGCATACAGGCTTTGGAGACATCCCAAAGAATGCACAGACATCTAACAGTGTGCCTGAAAAGGCATGTGACTAGTGATAATCTCCCATATGTCACGATTATAACCTCAGGCAGGGAGAGAGAGAGAGAGAGAGATTGCACTAAACATTATATGTTTCTCTACAGTAAGATCTGGGGAAAGATAAGCTCTTTTCCCTTGAAGCATTCCCCTGATAATTAGCTTTTAATTATATCATCTATCTTCATTTATGGTCTTTTAATTGTGTATTTATTATTAAATAAATTGTCTCATTATTAAATAGATTGTCTTCTTTAGCAAATGACCTTCATCTTCAAAATATTCTTTATGAACAGGCCATACAATGTTGCAGGAAACAGCTTTAAAAACAGAAATTTAAGATTCATGAGAGAACAAGTAGTTGCTTGATAATAATTTACTTAGTAACAGTGAATAGGAAGTAGTACAGCCTGTAATTCTAATGATTCATTTATCTGGTTTAATAATAAGCCATTTCTACAATTTTTATTGACATTTCCATTTTGTCATTAAATGTCACTGACAGGAATTATTCACCTCATCTTTCTGGGATCGTATTCACAAGAAAGCTCATGAAGGGAAGTGAGAAATACTGCAACCCCAAGGAAGAGTCAACTAACAATCTAGTGCTCAGAAAACACACTCTAGTGATTAACACCATCCCTTAGCATCCTGTAGGTCTGAACAAATGGAACATCAACAGAGAGGTAACAAGTCAGGGCTAGTCATATGGACTGTTGATGTCTTTTAATATCACATATGTGAAGTGTAAGCTTTGGGGTGTAAAAGGAATTCTTCATCTCTGAAGTATAAATGACAAGCCAAGAAAGATGCAACCAAGAAAGGAAGTGCTTTTTGTGCTATATATGTGCTGTATTGTAGAAAAAGACAAAAGTTCCAAACAAACCTTAAGGATGCACTGTTTCATTACTAGCATTAAAATGTGTTCACAAGCTATTCACCATGGAAGTGAGAGCTGCTTGACTAGGATTACTTTAATAGAAGAGTTAAGCAAAAATATTTTAGCTACACTGTAAAACTAAATGTTATGATCTCAGAACAGGCTTCCTTCAGATCTTAACCTAGTTTATTAATTGATTGTATTGATCAAGAGGATACTCCATGAGAATGCAAAAATCCAGAAACAGTATCTCTGGCACAGGTCAAATTAATTTCTACCAAAAGCGTATTTTCCCTCACTTCATTTCTTTTCAGGGATACACTCAATGAAGGCAATAATCAGCTCCAGCTGGGGAAGCTTCTTAACTTTTTTGTTTGTTTTAACTAACTGAGTACTCCTACTACATGGTGATACGAGCACTTCAGCATCATCACATTAATATACAAAATTTAATGTCACAGCAATAAGCAAAATTACTGTTTTGTATTTTAATATATACATTTTTAATCACCTTTTGTTGGACCTTTGTTTTTTGGCTTGCATGTTTACTTTTACTAAATAGAAGATTAAAAATTATGAACAGAATATACACTGTATATTTTTCAGACATTAAAGCAGGGGAATTAGACTCTTTGCAGATGTGCTATAACAATTATTGAACATGAATACTCAAGTAATTACTATGTTAAATATCTTATTCAAATAGGCAGAGTACAAATTAAAGCTACTCTAGTTTGTCTGAAATCCAGAGCTTGCTCTGAAGTGGCAATTCGGTCTTTTTTTTCTTTTTCTTTTTCTTTTTGCTTTCTCTTTTTTAAACAACAACAACAACAAAAAACATTCACATTCATTGTTCTAAGTAAACTGGTCTCCATTTACTACCTCTTTGTACCTTTTGACATCATACCAAGAAGGAGAAGGGGCATATCTACTCAAGTTACTGAATAGAAACAAATAGACTAAATTAAAATAGACTAACTAGAAACAAAATTTATGGTTAACATAGTATGAATAGGATGCTGAAACAAGTAGTATAGAATGTTTTTTCCATCCTGAATGTATCCCATGGACAAAAAGATAGAGAAGTTACATTTTGTCTGACTGAAATTAATAACAAAGGGTTGTCTGGATGAAACACATACGTATTCTAGTGGAGCCAGCCCTGAAATTTCACGTGTATAAAGTGCCTTCGTTCCCTTTACTTCTCTTCAAATTTTAATCTGTTAATTTATTTGTCCTTCCATTCATAATAATCCACAAAAATGCAATATCTTAAATGGTATGGATTGAAAGAGTTCCCCGCTCCGAATATCTCAACACTAAAAAAACCCCAAGTATTCCTTTTAATGTATTTTCTACAAACTGAGCTAAAACCAAGCTGTAACAGCACTGCTGTCACTGTAGGAGTAAGTGAATATGCAGTCATCTTGTTTCCAGACTAGTCCCCAGAGGAGTGTTAGGCCCCCAAAGGGACTTAGAAGTAGGCACTTAGCTGTTCAGAATAGCCAGATTTAGTCATTTCTGCATAACATCAGAAACAAACTTTCTTAGGAAACTAAGGAAATTGCTGACTCCAAGTGGCAATTGAGGATTTAAATGTTGTACTTTGACTAAAGCAGCAATTAGTTACCTAAGTTATCCATGGAACAGACGGCATCTTAGGAGAAGAAATGATGGATACATAATTTCATTTCAGTAATTTTAGATAGATGGATTTGGGAGGAGTACCACAAAAATTTAATGCAATACGAATATTCTGAAATCAATATATCAACACTACAGGTTATCTTAAAATAAGAATACTATGTAATAAATTCAAGATTACTTCCTTTAGGACTTTCTTTTATAAGAAAAACATATTTAGTTCTGGTTAGTACTTGGACAGTATATTTAAAACCAAAGATTAATATGCCGTGGTATAGTTTTAACGATTCTAGTAGACTGAGTGGGTAACCAGAAAAACTAAAGATACAGCTTTGGTTAACTAGAAGAGAGCAAAAGAAAAACAACATGGAATATCCAAATTCTTAAAGAACATGGATGAGGTATCTGATTGACCTATACCTCAAAGGGGTAAAAGAGTTTTTCTAAACTTACCAAACTTCAAAAATTATGTACACTATGCTAGAATGAAAATAACACTGAAAATGAAATAAAAATACATTTAGGGAGAAAATAATCCTGCTTGCTTTAGACCTTTAAAAGTTACTCACCTATTCTAAGCAAGGTTATTCATAGAGACTCACTTTATACTCAACAGAAAAGGAAAAAGATATTATCTTCAGAGAACAATTCTGCCAGCTATCCAAATTTTACACCAATTACAGAAGTGAACTAAAAGACTTCGTCAGGTTGTATGACTGGCTTCTGTCCTCTGAAGTTAGGCAAGATGAATGACATGGTTAAGGACAGAACGGTAAGTTATTTTAGATAAATTCATCCAAGGAATCTGATAATGGTGCATACTAAACTGGTGATCTTTTTCCACTGAAATAATAGTTTCTGTTGGAAACTGCTTTTCTCTAAACATAAGACCTTTTTGGGAGAACTTTCAACTGCAAGGACAAGACACTTTCATTAAACAGTAGGATGGGAACAGGAGGAGGAAATTAAACATCCTGAGCACTGTCACTGTCCATGCACCTCCCACTTTGCAGAGACTTTGGATGAGCTCAGGAAATAAAGACAGAAGTGAGGAAAAGAAAGACTTCCACCTTTCACTTCTATCTGACTCTCTGGAAGATTCTTTTCTCAATGTTATGCTCTGGGACAATATGTCATTGGGCCTGAATAGGCCCCCTTTATGGGGCCCTCTGCCACTCCCTCATCCTCTCCACTGAGAAGGAGAATAAAAATAAATTTATTTCATTTTCACCTTAATTTAAGGCAGCCTTTTTTTTGCTTGCATAAATAGGTATTTTAGATACTGTCAACCGTTCTCAAGGCCTGGAATGAAATGGAGTCAATTGAGAGCTAAGGAATGGCATGTTGTAGGATATCACAAGCCATATGTTATTTGTCATGGATAATTCCTACTAAATCAGGATCGAAAGGACAATAATAACTAGCCATTCTGTGCTCTGGAAGGAAAAGAAGGACCAGATTAGGCTATGAGAGAGTTGTTGGGAAGCCAGAGTACATGTCAAGCTAAGCATCAATGTCTCTTAAAATTCATGTCATAAAATTAATTTAAATGATTGCTTTAAACCATGGCTTGAATGGCTTTAAACCACAATGAAAGATCTTAAAATAAAAGGACAAAAAGACTAAAGACAGAGGACTCAACATAAGCAACTAAAGGTCTTAGGGTTAGATCTAGTTGTATTTAACAACCTCATTATTGTGCGGAAATGACACACAGGGATCACAGAGATTAGAAATACAATGAGAAAAACAACATTGCATGTAGTTTCGCAGTACCTTATTTAAAGAGAAACATCCTGAGGAGTAAAACCCCACTCCTAAACCTCAGGCCTGAAACCTAATAATGACAAAGATGTGTTCTCCCTTTCAGAACTTTAAAAGGGATTGTATGTTCTGATCTAGGGCCACCTAATAAGCACTTACTTCTCTGCTATCTGTGACAAAAATAAATGGTAGGCAGATAGCAAGGTGTAACAAACATCTATGTTACACCTTTAACAATACTGTCCAATGATAGAGGAGTCCTGCTGCTGGAGCGGAATCAACATTAAAGACTGGTTGTGGTGGTTCCACCAGCTGTGATTTAAAAGTGATAGGCTTATTTTTATTGCAAGTTTATATCATCAACTGTAGCCATGCACTAAAAGAAATCGGAGGAAATATTAAATTATAAAGACATTAAGAAAGTAATAAGATGAGATGATAGTTCCCTTTTCACTTGAAACTGCTTATTTTTTACCATAATGCATAACAGGTAACTCTTGCCTCAAATATCATATTATTCAAAATACAATTGTTTTTCCTTAATCTTATCCTCCTCTGTTAGAAAAAATTTTTAAATTGTCTCTGCCACCTCATAAATGCAGAGAAATCCATCAGCTTCAGTAGGAACAGGCCATCGCTTCACATTAGCATACTTTTAACTAAAAGCTAAGACATATACATATAACTGAAACAGAAAGTTTTCAATAAATTTGAAGTCTTCAGGTAATTTAACCTGTCTAGGAGGGATAAAAATTTAAACAGCAAATCTACTGAAAGAATAAGTCTCAAAAGTTTACAACACTGATTATACCTTGTTTCAAGAACTTATTTCTGTGAATTGTAGTCATCAAGGAAGAGTAATTCTGCTCAGAAATAAACTTCACCTCAAATTAAAAAACAAACAAACCAAAAAACCCCAAAATCACCCCCTAAAAATCAAATCAAAAAGGCAATGGGAAGAGAAGAGAAAGTAAGATAGATTTGCTAAAAAAAAAAAAAAAATGTTCTATGGTAGAATGTAATTTTTTTCTAATATGGATTTTGATTCTTTGTTATTTAAGCCAACTGTAATGTTTCAAAAATCTTACAGCCTAGTTCCTTTGGGTTTTGTGGTCTTTTAAGACTGAAAATAGTATTTCTGAATGTAAATGTGCACGTTTTAAGTTAGTTTCAACAGGCTAGTTCCATGCATTATAACTTTAAAACTAAGATACAAATTTCAGATTTTCCGGTCACAGTTTCGTTTAAGATACTGATTAAATGGTTACAGGTTCAGAGCACCACACCACATTTAAGTGTTCCTCTTAATTTACTCCATGTCTTTTTTTTTTTTTTTTTTTTTTTTTTCTTGTTTGGGTGTTTTTAGGTTTTTTGGGTAGATTGCTTTGTTGGTTCTTTTGATGTTTTGGTGTGCCTTTTTTTTTTTTTTTTTTGGTACAGCTGTTTGTTTCAGTACAACTACCTCTTTAAAAACATAGCTCTATACTTTGTGTACACTGAGCATGATTGATAAAAAGTTGAAGAAGTAACTAGAAGCACTGGAGGCAAGCAAGCTGTTAAGACCCTAGATGGCCAATGCAAGGAAAAACCTTTCTACGACAGGAAGATGTTTGGACATGTGAAAGCTGAATTACTTTGTTTATTGCAGAAAATGGTAACCAGATAATCATATTAACATGCTGGATTCTACGGCAAAGAGAAAGTCTTGTCACCATATGAAAATTAAATCACTGATGCTTCAGAGCATCTACTGCCTTTTATCATCTCATCTCATCATTTGAATGGCAGGGAGTCCATTCAGGATTTTGTGCCTTTTATTAATTGAAGCACACAGCTAATTTCACCCATGTTTTAACTATTTTAATTACACTATGGCTTTAATGTACATCCACATTAATACATTGCCTAGGATATTGGAGACAAGCAAATGTAAGACAGTAAAAAAACAAACAAACAAAAAAACCACAACAGGAACCACTATCACTAACGTAATACTTAGCCAGTAATTGAGTTGCAAGTCTCAGAAGTTAACATAGGAACAAGTATGGTATAATTGTCTTGTAAACAGATGAGAGAACAAGATACTATTTTCATGACAAAGTGCATTGATGTATGGTATTTTATTTCTGACAGTACAGTAGAACTAAAATAATTTTCTACACAGGTAGAATTGAAAGCACAATTACTCACAAACATTAGCTCTAATTTAAGAATTCATTTTTCAGAATGTCCTGAGAGAACAAACTGACCGGGAGCAATCAAGACTATAAAGACAACCAGAAGACAGAGCTGAACGTTATCAATGCAAAAGGAGTGCTATGGTTCAGTAGTTGCCACAAAGGAGCTAGGGGAAATCAGCTCAGCAGACTTTCTAGCATTAGTCTATGCCTCGTAAGTATAAATTAATTTATAAAAGAATCTATATGTTCCTGGAGATCTTTGAAATGCCAGTTGCTGTTAGTTCCTTGCTTCAGTAAAACACAGTGAATTAAATAATACCCCAAACTTATTAATGTCATGTGTTTGATGGCACTAGCAACAGCACTGCTGTGTTCATTCTGTATATTTCTGCTTCAATAATCTGTGAACATCCTGCAGCAAATATTCATGTATTTTCTGTTGACCAATTTAGCAGAAAACATTCTTGCAAAGCAGATTTCTGAATGTGTTAGATTAAGTTATAATTTAGAGGAAAGAGCTTCTGGTAAGTGTACATAGAAGGCTACAACTGCAAATTCACTTTGTGACCTAATACCCATCTATTTAGCTGGACACTTTCAGCACAATTCACTGTATCTCAGTTGCATAGGGAAACAAAGTTCAGGGCTTAAAAAAAAAAAAAAAAGGACCGCAGTAAAACCACTGTCCTTAGTAAAATGTACCACCTGACACAATTATTTTGATAATGCACGGAATAATGAAAAAAAAATTGTTAGAATTAGGATTATGATAAAAAGTTATCCTACACTAACTACAGAGTGAGATCCTTCTCATGAACATTTTTCTTCATGGCACCTGGTTGCATCTGTGTGTTCAGTTTCCTGCAGCTGAGCTTTGAAGCAGCTCTATTACTCATCTTTTACTACATCGCTACAATGTAGTTCCTGGGGAAAATAAATTTAACTTAATTCTTTTGACTTTATTGTTTTAGTAATCAATTAAAATGCTCATTATTTTCAGAAAACTGTCAGGAGACTTACAGTGAAAAATAATAAATTTTTTATAGTCTAATTAGCTAAATTGCAATATTAAATAAAAGAGACACCTACCTGTAGTGACAATCAAATATTGTCACTAATCTTGGTCTATAGGGATTTTCCATTTTTTCCTCTTTTTTATGATAGCTTCCAAAATTATAATTTTAATGGGGTTTATGCAAACACAATCAGAGAAAATACTCCATATGACATGTATTCACACCATATTTTCCCACTCTGAAAACTACAGTACTCACTGTTTTCTACAAAAGAGATACAAGAAGTGAATTAAGAATATACAAGGGAGATCATTACCACTCTAAAGCAATCTTGATGAAAGGAAAAGACTCTAGACCAGCTGAGTAGCTGTCAGAGTACTCACTGACAGGTCAACTTGACCCTGACTCTCCGTGCACACAGGAGACATGGTTGGCGGAAAGGGTATGTCATTGCTTCTGAGCAAAGACAGAAGTATTGTAATACAGCAACAGAAAAAAAAATATTTTTCTGTGAAGATTTCAGCCTCCAGGGCTTAAATGTTTTCACGACTTCAAGAAGCTGACAGTTAACTTTTTCAGTGTAATTAAATAAAGTAATTTAATCCATTACTAATACAGATTTACTACCTAAAATAATAGCCTAGTTGTTCTGGTTTTGTTTAGTGAGGAGGGGGGCCTAAGGTGGTAGCTTCTGTAGGAAACTGCTAGAAGTCGCTCCCCTTTGTCTGGACTTGGCTGGGCCTAGGGCAGACCCGCTGCTGATTGGTAGCAGAATGTCCCGCGATAATGCCTCTGCGATAACGTATTTAAGAAGGGGAAAACAGGAAAAAAAAAAAGGGAGAAGAAGATGTGAAGCAGCTGAGCAGAGGCAGAGAGGGGGAGGCGCGAGCCTTGTGGGCCTTGCAGGCCTCACTCTCTGGCCTCCCACCGGGCAGCCGACTGGGCCCAACTCGGCCCAGCCTGGCTGCAAGAAGTAGAGAGGAGATGAGAAGTGAATAAGATGTAAAAAGGACCCTGAGAGGCGTCTGCCAGCCTGTTGTGAGGAACGGCTGCAGACGCCAAGGTCAGTGAAGAAGGAGGGGGAGGAGTAATGTGGCTCCTGGCCAAGATTCCCCTGCAGCCTGTAGTGAAGACCATGGTGGAGCAGGTTGTCCCCCTGCAGCCCATGGAGGTCCACGGAGGAGCAGAGATTCACTTGGAGCCCGTGAAGAACCCCACACTGGGGGAGGTGGATGCCTGAAGGCGGCTGTGGCCCATGGAGGGCCCACTGGGGCAGCCGTTCTGAAGAGACTGGACTCCGTGGAAGAGATGACCCACGTCGGAGCAGTTTCATGAAGGACTGTGGCGTATCGGTGGGACCCCACAACGGAGCAGGGGAGGAATGTGAGGAGTTCTTCCCCTGACCATGAAGCAGCAGCATGAAACAACGCATGATGAACTGACTGCAAGCCCCATTCCCCTTTCCCCCACCGTGCCGCTCGGGAGACGAAGGTAGTAGAGATAATGTTAAGCTTGGGAAGAGGGAGGGGTGGGGGAAGGTTATCTTATTCCCTGTCTCATTCTCTTGCTAGTTTTAGAAATAAATGAATAGTTTTCCCCAAGTCAAGTCTGTTTTGCCCATGACGGTAACTTTAAGGATTTTCTCCCTGTCCTTGTCTCAAACCTCGAGCCGTTTTTCCTTATATCATCTCCCCCTGTTCTCTCGGAGGGTGGGGGGAGTGAAAGAGAGACTGCGTAGTCTGGGGCCCCCAGTCGGGGCTGAACTACAACACTAGTAAAGTCCAGGTTGTAAATTACTTTGCATGTTGGATATAGCTCTAAATTTTATTGCCATCTCTGTTTTGCTAGTTTTGATAAATTGTTGTTTGAAAGCAGCAAAAATGCACAAAGACAAAAGATGATTTAACAGATTTTTATGATGGTTTTGGGTATGTTTTTTTGAGGTACAAAATATTTGGGCCTGGGCTACTGCATGACAGAAATGCCTCAGCTTCACTTTAAAGCCAAAGGCAAAATAATTTTCTCTTGTCCCCAAACGAGAGCACTGAAGCACTGAAGGCAAAAGCAACTTGCTTGTAAACATCATTACACAGCATTCTAAGATGAAAGAGCAGTCTTGACAAATAAATACCACATGATGTTCATTTAAGCTCTTAATGTCAAAGCTCTTACTTCTGCCTCGTTGTGAACTTTGGAGGCACAGGAAGCTGAAGCACAACAAAGTACTCAGCAAATCAAATTCTGTTCTAGTACTAAATATCTAAACTATTAGTGCAACCTTTGATTCAGTGGGTGCTCTAGAGCATTTATTTGGTTATTAGTGTGACTAGAGCTCAAGGACAATTTCTTTTCAATTCATGCTGGATTTCTGAGAGAAAGATGCTTTAAGATAATTAGTGCTGACTCCTCCTCAATAAATATAATAAATAAATATAAATAATATAAATATAATATATATATTTATAAATATAATATATATTTATAAATATAATATAAATATACTAAAAATAAATATATAAATAAATATATTAAAAATAAATAAATATAATAAATATAATTTACTCTAAGTATTAATTAAGTAGACTAGGGGCAGAACTTGCAATAAGTACTGTTTTAATTTAACGATCAGTGTGGTGATAAAATTGCTTCAATGTTTTATACGAAACATTTATCCATGCTTGTAATTAGAGGTATTGTTGAGAAAGACATGATTAAGGAGTTGGGCTTTTTTTAAAGGCACTTCCGCCTCCCCCGTTCAGTCTCAAGAACACAAAATCTCTAATTCACCGTCTTGAAAATAAAGTATCTCACAAGTTTGCAAAGTGAATAAATGAAATCATCCATCCATGAATATTTCCCTCCAAGTATTTTATCCTCACTAACACCTGCTCCTTTTTACAGTTGCTCAGAAAAGCAGTCAACCGCTATAAGCAACTGTAAGCTCTCGTATTGACAAATACTATCTGTGATCCACTGACTTGCCAGCTCCAGTTTTGCCATTCCCTGTAGGACAATCTCTCTAAAGAGCATCCACTTGATTGATGTATTGAAACTCAGTTTTTCTGTAGCAGTTCCTGTGTGGACAAACATTGAAAAGTTGTGTATACTGTACAGAAAAAGAAACAAACATAAATATCTAAGCTAGCACCAAACCTAGGAACTTTCTGAACAAAGGTCTTTAAATATTTATACACTAGAGAAATGATAACATGTTGTTTGTTTCCTATGAACATGCTCCAAAAGCAGCATTTACACTCATCTACAATATAGTGATCACCCAGGGAGCCAAATTTTGTCCCAGAATCATTGCACTGGATCTGCTTTCTTCACAGAGAGAAGAAAATGCAACATTCCAGTTTAAAACTAATAAAATCGTGATCACTTAGTGCAATTCCCCAGATGGATATCTACCTAACTTTTTAACGACTGTTAAAGTGACTCTTTTAGCACTGGAGTCATGAAAGCCATCATATTCTAATTTTCTGAAAGCTTGATAGAACCAATATTCTTAGTATAGATGAAGTGTAATGAAGCACTTTCTTTCCCATAGGAAAGTCTTCCACTCGTATTCTTTGATGCCAACTATCCTTCATATCTGCTATTTCCCTATTGATGGCTACAGCTTGGCACTTTTGTAGAGTGTCTGATGAGGCAATTCTATTCAAAGACACCACTTCCTCTTCAACAAAAAGAGCACAGTAAAACAGCAGTGTTTCCTATACCTTCAGGGGAAATGCTGTGTGCAAATTATGCAAACAAACATATAGTCATCATTTATATGTGTGTATGTGGAGAAGAGAAGCGTCTGTTTTTCTTACATTGAACTATTGCCTATGTAAAAATATGCAAAGTAGATATGGTTTTGAATTTTTTTTAAGCGAATGAGAAGTCATTCTGGGTCCAACTTAAAACATCCATCTCAAAATACATGGTGTTCACTATGGAAATAAGTTTGAAATTAGTAATCACTTAAACTTAAAAGATGATTCAAACATATATTTACAAATCAGTAATGCACATTAGAGAATATCAGAACAAAGTGGGTGTTTGTTTTGCTCTCCTTGAATACAAAGACATCAAAGATTCTCTTTTCAAGTAAAATTAAACAATATCTTCTTGACACACATTACACTAATGAAATATTTCATTTGATGTTAAAACGGTAAGTAATATCAATTATCTAGTGGTCCTCATTTATAATGCTGTAGGAGACACCAGCACGACCAAAAGAAAAGCATTGCATGTTTCAATTAAATGTCAAATATAATATTTTAGTTTCAAACAGATTGAAGCTATTAAATAATTGATGTTTTATTTGCATTGTACTTTGGCTTTCCTCTAGTTTCACATCCAGAGGCTTGGACATTTAATTAATTTTCTTTTTTTTTGGTGAAACTTCTGATTCTTTAAGATTTAATGACCACAATTTGTTATGTGTATAGTCTTACTTGGAATTAGTTCTTTTTTTCACCTCTTCAGCCAACTTTTCTACTAAAGAGTAGAATCAAACATAATTTGTTCTACTGACAATATTTTTGCAAAACTGCTAAAGATTCTCACTAACGTATATCAATACCTGGGAAAGTTATGGAGCAAATCATCTTGGGTGAGATCACTCGGCATATGAGTGGCATCCAGGGGATCAGGCCCAGCCAGCACGGGTTCACGAAAGGCAGGTCGTGCTTGACCAACCTCATTTCCTTTTACGACTGGGTGACCAGACTGGTGGATGAAGGAAAGGCTGTTGATGTGGTCTACCTGGACTTCAGCAAGGCCTTTGACACGGTCTCTCACAGTATTCTCCTAGGGAAACTGGCTGCCTGTGGACTGGGTAGGTATACCCTTCTTTGGATAAAGAATTGGCTAGGGGGCCGTGCCCAGCGGGTGGTGGTTAATGGAGTCAAGTCCAGCTGGCAGCCTGTTACAAGTGGTGTCCCCCAGGGGTCGGTACTTGGGCCCATCTTGTTCAATATCTTTATTGATGACCTAGACGAGGGGATTGAGTGTACCCTCAGTAAGTTTGCAGATGACACCAAGTTGGGTGGCGGTGTTGATCTGCCTGAGGGTAGGGAGGCCCTTCAGAGGGATCTGGATAGGCTGGATCACTGGGCATGAGGTTCAACAAGGCCAAGTGTCGGGTCCTGCACTTTGGCCACAATAACCCCATGCAGCGCTATAGGCTCGGAGCTGAGTGGCTGGAGGACTGTGAAGAGGAAAGGGACCTGGGGGTGTTGGTTGATGCTCAGCTGAACATGAGCCGACAGTGTGCCCAGGTGGCCAAGAGGGCCAACGGCATCCTGGCCTGCATTAGAAATAGTGTGGCCAGCAGGAGCAGGGAGGTAATCATCCCCCTGTATTCGGCACTGGTGAGGCCGCACCTTGAGTATTGTGTTCAGTTTTGGGCCCCTCACTACAAGAAAGACATTGAAGCCCTGGAACATGTCCAGAGAAGGGCAACAAAGCTGGTGAGGGGTCTGGAGCACAAGTCTTATGAGGAGCGGCTGAGAGAGTTGGGATTGTTTAGTCTGGAGAAGAGGAGGCTCAGGGGAGACCTCATTGCACTCTATAGCTTCCTGAAGGCAGGTTGTGATGAACAGGGGTTTGGCCTCTTCTTCCAGGCAACAAGCAGGACCCGAGGAAATGGCCACAAGTTGTACCAGAGGAGGTTTAGATTGGACTTGAGGAAAAACTTTTTCTCTCAAAGAGTGGTAAGGCACTGGAACGGCCTGCCCAGGGAGGTGGTGGAGTCTCCGTCCCTGGCAGTGTTCAAGAGGCGGCTTGATGAGAAGCTACAGGATATGGTTTAGTAGCTGTGGCAGCAATGGTAGTGGGAAGACGGTTGGACTAGATGATCTTATAGGTCCCATCCAACCATGTGATTCTATGATTCTATGATTCTATCTAAATCAAGACTATGATTCACTTGTTACAGTTAACAAAATAGGGCGAGGACAGAGGCCCATAATTGTCCATATCATCTGTTAGCACGAAGCCTGGAACAGTTTTGGCCTGTCCTAAGGAATAGCCTTGGGTTCCTGGGTTCCACCTCAAGATAATAGCTCAGGAGATATCAAGTACATATCAAAGACTGTTCCTAATAGGGTATTTGTTGACGATCTCCTAATATTGAGGGAAAATAGTCACTCCTAATATTGAGGGAAAATAGTCACTCCTAATATTGAGTGACTTGGACTTCAAAAATGGTCCTGGAGTCCTTTATTTATTACTAACAATATAGCCTGAAAGCATACAAGATACAGACATGTAGTACATTTGGAACAATATACTGGAAACAATATATGAATATTTCTGTATGTATTTTACATTACTCTCTACTAAAGATTTCTTTATACAGTTTACTTTAGTCTTTAAACAATCCACTTCAAAATTGTTACTTCAAAATGCTTGGTTAGAAATCATGATTTTTTTAACAATGATTTTTAAGACACTGGAACAGGCTTCCTAAAGAGGTGGTTGATGTCCCATGCCCGTCAGTGTTTAAAAGGCATTTGGACAATGTCCTTAATATTTTGCTTTAACTTTTGGTCAGCCCTGAAGTGGTCAGCCAATTGGACTAGATGATCATTGTAGATTCCTTCAAATTGAAATATTCTATTTGTATCTATCCTGTCTTTAATAATTTTCCCTCTGTTTCATCTTCTAACCAAGAAGCCCAAAAGTACAGAAAAATAAAATTACAAAGCAGAATTAATGATTCAGAGTCTGTTAGAGGGTATAGCTTGTTTGGGATCTGCGCAAATTTTATTTTTTCTGTAAACAAGGTTGTTAATTTTGCTGTGTCAGCCTACTAATCTGCTATAAGTGTGCAGAAACCCAAACGTGAATAGAGCTTGACTAAACAATTAAAGAAACATGAATCAATAACTGCAGCATTGTCACCTTCAGGCTTAAAGGTGATTTTGCATTCTAAAAATTTACTATGCCAATTATTTTTCTTGCTTATTCTTGCTATTCTTTTTAAATCCAGGAAAAACAAACAAACAACTTTATACCACAATCCCTTTCTTCTAAATGCATTAAGGGTTGCTCTAACAGCTGTAAATTAAACCATATCAGAATTTTGGTTATGCAAAAACTATCTTACAGGATGACAACATAAAAATGTTTGGAACTTGAAGTGGTTTTAGAATGGTAATCTGTAATATTCTCATTTTTTTCATCATTTTTAGATTAACACCTACTGGGCTTTAATAATTCAGTTGAGCCAATTTGCTGTACACTTCAATTTAAAGTTTCCATGAAAATTCTGGCACAAAATATGTCAAGATTACCACATACTTCCAGTAAAATATGCAAAAAATGCAAACACATTACTGGTGCACAGATCAAAAGCCTGCATCTGTCACCCTAATTTAATAGAGAAAAATTAATTGGACTCATAAATGTAAAAAAAAATGACAAGCTATACAGCAGATGACACAGAAACATCTGCCCTGCTGGTGGAGAATAAATGTACTTCAGCCTGTAATATGATCAAGCATATGGAGTCACATGAGGAAAGCAAAATGGTGGATTCTGTTTACTGTTTGTTATATTTAATTTTGTTTTTTGAAAGACAGGTTTTTGCAATCACTGGCTTAATAGAAACACTCATTGTAGCCAGTTCAATCTTTTTTAAGTATGATGTTTACAAACACAAACCAGAATTTTGGTCATAGCCCAACTCAGACTGTAAGCCAAAATGTGAACATTTTCTGTAATTTGAAAGAGAATTTTCTCTTTTTTTCTTTTGTGTGTGTGTGTGTCTTCATTTCAGTGCTGACGTAAGAAAATAAACTGTTCATAGATATCAACAATCTAAACTAAGACAAATACCTCCACAGTGTTAGTTAATTCAGTCAGTTTTATTATGGAATTAGAATTATTTGTATTATTCCTTGTAAAATAATTAATTTACACACATAGATATTTTTTAATCACAGCTTCTCCTTACAGTCATATTGCAGTTCATACATCTAGGAAAGTTGTCTAGTGCTTAAACAGTGAACAGGAATTTTACAGGATTTATCTTACATACTTGTAGCCACCTGCACATTAGGCATCTGTAACAAGGTACTAATCTAAGCTTCTCTATAGTAAATGGGAAAAGTTCTGTAACTTTGGAGAATACCATCCTTCTAGGATGATTACCTAAGGTAGTACACAAGAACTGCTTTCTGATGCCTTTCAGTTTCTTTCTCATGCCAATAAAAGGAACTAGATGACTACCTGAGAGCAGAGCAAGTATCTACATTTAGGAGTGAGGAGAAACCTGCCCTACATGTTTCAAAACATCTTTCGTGGTAAAACAAATCATCTGGGAGTTCTATTTCCCATCTTTGAGGCCAAAATGTAGGATCTTATTATGTCTTCCTGTTGTGGTTTTGTTTAGGGGGGGGGGGGGGCGGGCCTATAGGTGGTAGCTTCTGTAGGAAACTGCTAGGAGTCGCTCCCCTTTGTTCAGTGGACTCGGCCAGGCCTAGGGCGGATCTGCTGCTGGCCAAGGCCGAGCCAATTGGTAGCAGAATGTTCCATGATAACGCCTCTGCAATAACATATTTAAGAAGGGGAAAACAGAAAAAAAAAAAAGAAGAGAAGAGAAGATGTGAAGAAGCTGAGCGGGGGCAGAGGCGCAGAGGGGGAGGCACAGGCCTCATGGGCCTTGCAGGCCTCACCCTCTGGCCTCTTGCCAGGCAGCCAACTGGGCCCGATTCAGCCCAGCCCGGCTGCAAGAAGTGGAGAGGAGATGAGCTGGATGATGTGAAGAGATTCTGACAGGCGTCTGCCAGCCTGTTGTGAAGAACTTTTCTTGTGAGAGGAACGGCTGCAGACGCCAAGGTCAGTGAAGAAGGAGGGGGAGGAGTAATGCGGCTCCTGGCCAAGATTCCCCTGCAGCCTGTGGTGACGACCATGGTGGAGCAGGTTGTCCCCCTGCAGCCCATGGAGGTCCACGGAGGAGCAGACATCCACTTGGAGCCCGTGAAGGACCCCATATCGGGGGAGGTGGATGCCTGAAGGCGGCTGTGGCCCGTGGAGGGCCCGCTGGGACAGCTGTTCTGAAGAGACTGAACTCCGTGGAAGAGATGACCCATGCCGGAGCAGTTCTACGAAGGACTGTGGCCTATGGGTGGGACCCCACAACGGAGCACGGGAGGAATGTGAGGAGTTCTTCCCCTGACCATGAAGCAGCAGCGTAAAACAACGCGTGATGAACTGACCGTGACCCCCATTCCCTCTTCCTGCCCTGTGCCGCTCAGGAGGGGAAGGTAGTAGAGATAATGTTAAGCTTGGGAAGAGGGAGGGGTGGAGGGAGGTTATCTTGTTCTCTGTCTCATTATCCTGCTGTTTATAGTAATAAATGAATAGTTTTCCCCAAGTCGAGTCTGTTTTGCCCGTAACAGTAACTTTAAGGATTTTCTCCCTGTCCTTATCTCAAACCTTGAGCCATTTTTCCCTATGTTATCTCTCCCTATTCTCTCGGAGGATGGGGAAAGTGAGAGAGAGAGACTGCGTAGTCTGGTCCCGATCGGGGCTGAACTACAACACTTCCTATTAAATTCTCTCAATCAACAGTTGAGAGTCTTTCTTTAATAATCCACCAGTTTACCAATCTGTTGCTAGTACAGTCCTACCCTACATATTTTAAGAAACTTCAGGAATATAGCCTATTTACAGTTTTACTCATTATGATTTTAGGGATGCCACGCTTATATCTACAAAAGAAAAATACATTACCCCGGTATAAATTTTACCTATGAAGTAAAACTAGCTACATTAACAGTTGTTAATATTATTAAAGCAGGGGTTATGTATTGCAATACAATGTAAGAAAATAGATATTAAAAAATAGAATGACAAATGCAGAGTAAAAGGAGGCTTTTAATGACTTGATTCCATCACTAATGTCAACAAATGTAAAAATAACAAAACACATCTCAAATGTCATTATATTATAACTGCAAAATTTGTGGGTTATGGTGGTTTTGTTGTTAGATTTATTCCACTAAAAGTTAAATATTTAAATTATCAAAGTCATTCTATATTTCTGAAAGGACAATTGAAGACCTGAAGTTTAAAACTAGGAGTCTTAATGTTTTTTGGAAGTGTTAAGATATTTATTTGAAGCATTTAAAAATCAAGCTCTATCTTGGAAATAAATTCAGAAATCCATTATTAGCTGAATAAGAATGAAAAAATAATGGCCTCCATACTGCTTATGAGATGAGCCTTACAATTTCCCTTCAATCCTCCTTTCATATTTGTATCACTGATACAGTCAAATATTCTTGACTATGAACAGGCTGTAAAAAAAAAAAAAAAGAAAAGAAATAAAATCTCTTTAATTTCAGAAGAGCGATTTCTTGTATGAGGCAGGCATGACTGGAAAGGGAAGCTATAACTGACATTTCAGTGTTTCCTCTGCTAACTTCTGATTTTATGGGTAGCCAAACCCCTGACTAGAATATCGTTGTTGGATTGCACATCTATAATGAACAGTGTCTCAGTACTTCAAGGGAAAAAAGCTGCATCAGCAACACTAAGTGTAGCCATAAAATAAATTAAGGAATCAAACTGCTGGTTTTGGTCAAGCCAAGTAAACTCCTCAGCAATTCAACCTGAACAGATTTACACTTGAATGATAACTGCCTGGATGGGCTTAGATAGAAGTTCTAGCATCAAAGAAACTATTCTCAGAGCTTCTTTGCTGGATAAGTTAAAAGGGGGAAAGAAGAGCTGGACAGCCTTCCCAACAGATCACAGAAAATGTTTGGTGTTAGTCTGCCTTCTTCAAGGAAGTTCCATTAGGGACGCATCTTTCTTTTTCAGAAAGTGGAAATGGACAAAAAAGTACTCGAAACTTCTATCAGACATGTCATATACAAGCTTCTTAAGAGTTCTGGAAGATCCCTTGTAGGTCAAGGAAGGGGAGTGTCTTTTGTATCAAAAAATAAAAAATGAAGGGCCAAGAAACAGATAGACAGTGAGAGCAACAGAAAGAGGAATGGAACAGTTTCTTTGTTACCACTGGCCTTCTGTTGCACAAGAAAGTAAGAGTTCTTCAAAGAAAGACCAAAAATGTCAAGTCTTCAAAATCCTGCAGGATATTTGCTGTATTTTATAGCTCATTGGAAGGAAGCTGATTTCAGTTCTTAAATGCAAAAATAGAATACTCTAACACAAATATCTTAAGGTAAACAATACTATATCTTTTGTTAAGTTTCACAGTACCTAGTTTCTAACTAGAAATAATAGTTTACTAAGAGTATGTACTAATACAATAAAAGCTCTCATTCTCCCCTCAAATCACAATGATTCCCAGAGAATTGACATAACTTATCTGGATTTTGGTTGCCAATTACATTTAAATATCTATTATGAGAACTTAAGTCAAATTCAGCATAAAAGAATATATTATTTATGGTCATCACCATTATTACAGGTGACTGTCTCAGCTTTTAAGACATGGAAAAAATAACCTTCCCTAATTTCCTATACAATAAATTGATGAGTAAATTGAAAGACTGCATGCCATATCTAAACAAATTTAAAAATGCTGAAAAATATATTGCTTATCTTTGGTCCAATGTATTAATAGGCAGACAATCCTCTGAACAATAGAGTACTCAGATCATAAAGAAATGACTGCTCATGTCTTGAACGGGCGCACTCTTTGCTGGGTAGAAAATTAGCTGGATGACCAGGCCCTAAGAATTATAGTGAATGGATTTAAATCCAGCTGACGGCCAGCCACAAGCACTGTTCCTCAGGGCTTAATATTCAGGTCAGTTCTGTTTAGTATCTTTAACAATTATCTGCACTCTTCAAGTGCATACCCAGTAAGTTTGCAGACAACATCAAGCTGGGTGGGAGTGTTAATCTGCTTGAGGGTAGAAATACCCTACAGAGGGATCTGGACAGGCTGGATTTATGGCAAATTGTATGGAGGTTCAACAAGGCTAAGTGACACGTCTTGCATTTGGGTCGTAAAAACACCATGCAATGCTATAGGTTTGGGGAAGAGTGGCTGGAAATCCATCTGGCAGAAAAGGACCTGGGGGTGTTGGTAGGTAGCTAGCTGAATATGAGCCAGCAGTGTGCTCACGTGGCCAAGAAGGTCAACAGCGTTCTGGCTTGTATCAGAAATGGCATGGCCAGCAAGACTAGGGAAATGATTGTCCCCCTGTACTCAGTACTGGTGAGGGCACACCTTGAATACTGTGTTCAGTTATGAACCACGCACTACAGGAAAGATGCTGAGTTGCTGGAGCATGTCCAAAGAAGAGCAACAAAGCTGGTGAAGGGTCTAGAGAATAAGTAGTAGGAGGAGCAGCTGAGGGAACTGAGGTTGTTTAACCTGGAGAAAAGGAGACTGATGGGAGACACTATCGTTCTCTACAACTACCTGAAGGGAGGTTGTAGCTAGGTAGGTGTTGGTCTCTTCTCCCAAGTAACAAGTGATAGGACAAGAGGAAATGCCCTCAAGTTGCATCAGGGGCGGTTCATATTGGATATTATGAGAAATTTCTTCACCAAAAGGGTTGTCAAGCATTGGAACAGGCTATTCAGGGAAGCAGTTGAGTCACCATTCCTGGAGGTATTTAAAAGACATGTAGATGTGGCGCTCAGGGATATGGTTTAGTGGTGGACTTGATAGTATTAGTTTAACAGTTGGACTTGATGATCTTAAGGGTCTTTTCCAACCTAAATAACTCCATGATTCTATGAGACTAAAGCATAGTTTAGTATATCTTTTGTATAAATTGGTAATTTATATTGTGCAGATTAACGATCTTGAATATATTAAATACAAGTTCAACTAATGTATGGATACTGAAAAATGCTAAAAAGCATTCAAATACAAAAAAAAAAAACTTATGTAATTATTACCTTAGTTGTATTACGAAAAGGATGGTTTAAGCAGTATTGACAAGCATTGTGTTTGGAACAATTAATAACTCTGAAGAAGAAATTAGTCAGTATAATAAGACTTTAAGTGGTGTCCTGGGCAATTCTTGCACTGTAAATATTTCTTTACACAAAGCAATGCTAATGCAGTGGACAACACCTCAGTAGTATCATACATAATCTGACAAGGCAGAACCAAGTGTTCACCTCTGCTAATGAATGGAGGCTTTCAAGCTGCTTCAGTGAGCAGGAATTCAACACTGAATGTTGCTCACATGGCAGAATCTCACACAAAACTGGCTAAACCAAGACACATTTAACTCTGGAGAATTGTTTCTGAATTACATTCCCAAGATGAGTCATAGATCAAATTTGCAGACTTTATACGGCTACTTGGTGATAGATCTATTTGCTTTGAAGAGCAAGACGATTTTTATTTTCAGACTCTGATAGTTAAAACTGTTCTCAGATGTACTCTCAATTTCCTAAACAAATCATAACTCTGAAATCTGTCTTTCATACAGAATGCTGTTTACAGTTGAAGCATTCTCTATGATCTAGTTCAGTTCCCTTTCTCACCTTGCTCATGATCTAAAGACAGATGTAGAGAGAAAAAAAGTTGAAAAGAGAAAAGGGAAGTGTTCTTGCTATGCCTCCTGGGGGAAAGCAGCGGGAGAAGGAAAGAAAGGTGATAAGGCTAGATAGTAATTAGGTTATGCATTTCTGAGGAAAAAGCCTTGCAATCAAACCTACGATCAGAACCCAGAGTTCAGTTATTCTTTTGCAACTGATTCTGTCAGCAGTGCCATTACAAGCCCTGAAGAGGCCAGAGAGTGAAGTGCATCAGGTGGGAGAAAGGAAGCAAAATGGCTTACCAGTTAAGACAAAATCCACAATAGCACATAAGGACAACATGTATTCTGGAAGTATCTGCAATTACATTTTGTATCTTCACACCTCCAAATGTCTAGGCAACAGAATTTACTTCCCAAAGGGTGCAGATTCCCAGTGGCTTTCACATTTAGCAGGGTGATACAAGATCACCCTGCCATGGAACCAGACACCCTTTGCTTCTCTCGCATCAGTTCTAGCATTCTAGCAGTCAGAGCAGCTTTCTCCACAACTGAGAAGTAAACATGCAACAACAAGAAAAGATTAATTTTCAGTTGGATCAGAAAGCTAGACTGGCTCTTGCCACAGACCTATGACATGCAGAGCCAACAGAGCCTGAGAGTGAAGGCAGAAGAAAAGGCTGGAGTATTCACAATTAGACTGGCTTAAGTTGATCCCAAAACTACACAGCAAGAAGGCTGTTGAGAGATATGACCAGAAGCAATTTGCAGTGACTAGTAGTGATAAAACTCCATTTGACTTCAAAGGAAAAAGCCCCTACTTCTCTTGTCTTCAGTGGCATCAATATATATGCTCAAAAAAAAACCAAACCAAACCAAAACAAACAGTATTAGTTTCTCTTATTGTCTTTTGCCAGTAAAAAATCCTTCCACAATTTAGGACTCAAAGTGTAGTCTGGATAATATTTGTATATCATCAGGCTTGACTTTCTACAGACAAATGTACAGTTAATTAGTATTTTTTTTTTCCCCTCTCTGGGTTCTGATTTCTTGTATCCTTTATTTCTATCCAAGTGGCAATTAGATCTTGCTATATTTTCCCACGTCTTATACACTGAGAAAGACCAGCTTTTTTCAGATAAACTCCATAACATACCTAACAGTATAGATCATTAATGCACATGCACTAATTAATGCATGTTGTTGTCTGATGGAATTTTGAAAAATAATACAAATGTAGGCTTCTTGCTAGTATGTTCATTTTAGCTCTAAATTATATTCATACTGAAGAAATACTTATGGAACACGAAAGCCAGATGGGACCATTGGTTGCATAGTTTAGCCCATCTGGAAGTTCTGTGGCGAGATCAGCATAAGACTTTTCCCTCTATGAATATCTGAGATAAAGCAGAAGCAGATGCTGAGCTGTGGAAAATATTAATTGATCCAAAAACAAAGACAACTTTCCCTAATGCTATTTTTGATGTCTCTGACTTCCTTTCAAAAATAAGTGGGGACTCAATTAATATGTCAACTATTTAATTCAATATTTTAACTATTGTGAATGACTAAGCTTGTTTTCACTGGAAAGTTACGTATATTTATTTGAGAGAACCCCAAAAAGCATTTGTATATGTTTCATTCATTTCTAAGAGCTGTATCTGGAGACAGGTGTAAATGATAAATATAAATCCTGTGATTTTGGAGCATAATTACTCATGAATACCACATGTTATCTAGCAGCTTATTAAGAGTGCTTACTATCTGTATATACAGCAAAATGCAGTATAAATCTTTGCAGAAAAGAAAAGTTGACTAGTCCTTGTATTCACCTTTTTCAGCCCATAATGTAGGAACAGGGGAAGGAGGTCTAAGGAATGAGGAATGGGGAAAGGAAAGGGAAAAGGCATAGGCATGGACAAAATCAAGGGTGGAAAGGTAGTAGATTTCTACCACATTCCATCTTCTTTTACTTTCATGCCTCAGCACTGAGATGCAATAGGCAGCCAAACATATGCTCTTATTTACTGCAGGAACAGTAATGGCTCTGACAACCCAGAGAGAGTGGAAGGGTCAAGGCAGCATAAAACTATTTCGGTCACTTTGTCCCAGTACCTAGAGAGTTGGTTGGAATGAGGCCCTTTATGTGAATTAGTTCTGCTTTCTGCCCTCAGATTCAAAAGACAGTTCACCTCAAATAACTTAATGGTACCGAATTTATCCAAATTTCTTCTATTTAAAATTCAAATGTACCACTGCTCTTGTAGTCTGTGTTAATGCATCATCTAACCTACCTACATCTACCTAGCTTCCTTGATCTATTAAAGAAATAAGTAAAACTCAGTGAGGCAGAAGTGTTTTGAGGTCTCTGGACAAAGCCTGTATCTCATTTTCACTGATTCTGTCATTGTATGTTCAGTTCTTATAAGCGTATGGAGTGACCACAGACCTTGCTTTACAGATTTGCATCTGTGCCTGCTTTTTTTGTACATGCAAAGAAGTAGGGGTTAACTAAACAGGTGTTCCCACAAAGAGGGAATAATCATGGGAAATAGGAAAAATTGCATTTCAACTGTATATGCTTCTAGCAGATAGGCCCAAACCATGACAATCAAAAATAAGGAGAAAAAAAAAAGATTAGATGGTATTTATATTAAATTCCCTTTTTAGTCAAAAGTGCCATGTGTGTTTTTATGCATAAGAACAAGTCTGTATTTGTTAAATTCAGATGCAAGTTATCTATAAAGTGAAATAATTTTAAAGCAAATGGAACATATAATTATGGTATCTGCTACCAATTATTTTTTAAGCTTTATCCAAATCAGCACATGGAGGCTGGGACTCAAAAAATTGTTTTCCATTAGTCACTGTCAGTCAGTGGATATATGAGAAGCTCAGAAGTGGTGTTTCATCTTTGACTTGCAACAATTCCACCAAAAAAAATTGATATGCACTGCTAAACTTCATCATGTTTTATTCGCAGCATTCAGTTGAAGGTTCTAGGTATGTATATATATGTATATATGTATGGACCAGTTGGAGAAGGTCCAGAGGAGGGCCACGAAGATGATAAAAGGGCTGGAGCACCTCTCTTATGAGGACAGGCTGAGAGAGTTGGGGCTGTTCAGCCTGGAGAAGAGAAGGCTCCGGGGAGACCTTATAGTGGTCTTCCAGTACCTCAAGGGGGCCTACAAGAAGGATAGGGAGAGGTTGTTTAGTAGGGCCTGTTGCAATAGGACAAGGAGTAATGGTTTTAAAATAGAGGGGGGTAGATTTAGACTGGATATTAGGAAAAAATTTTTTACAATGCGAGTTATAGAACACTGGAACAGGTTGCCCAGAAAGGCGGTGGAAGCCCCATCCCTGGAAATGTTCAAGGCCAGGCTGGATGAGGCTCTGAGCAACCTGATCTAGTTGGGGATGTCCCTGCTTCTTGCAGGGGGGTTGGACTAGATGACCTTTGAAGGTCCCTTCCAACCCTAACCATTCTATGATTCTATGATTCTATGTTTCTATATGCCCATGTTTTTGTACATGCATACTTATTTGTTAAATAGATAAACATAATTGGCCTATGACAACATCCAAGCCCATGTTTGAAAAACCCATTGAAGTGTCATCACTTATGACAAATTAATGACATTCATACCTTTATTCTTGCTGCTATTCTTTCATTTATGTCAGGGGATCTGTCACTTGTAATCTGATTGTCAGCAGTGGGAAAATTCCCCTACAACTCCTTCTTTCCTTAAGATACTATTTCTGAGATTTTGCAATGTATAGGTAGAGCTTCATGCTGTTTCCTTTAACAATAGGCTGAGAATTTGGAAGAGGAAGAGAGACACTGAGTGCTGAATTTTGGCACTCCCCCAAATTTCCTGAGGGAGGTGGTAACAAAACAGCTACGGTAAGAAGTAAGGAGAGGGGGAACACTGAAAAGGGTCATCAGCAAGGATCTTTGTGGAGAAAAAGCAGTGCAGGAAGAAACAGGGAATATTGTAGAAAAATAGCGCTGAAGTATAAAAATGGGTCCTGAAGAAAAGGAAATAAACTGGGAAATATAGGTGATAAATAGTCTATTCTAAATAGTCTAATTCAGATAATTCTAAGGTGTGTGAGTCAGCCTTCCTGAATTAGTCCCCTATCTGCCTCTCAACAAGTAATCCTGAAAAAAGATGCATTCCCTTTCGGTGCTTCAAATTCCTTATCAGCAAAACAAGGATATAAAATATGTGAAAATATGTGACTGTCAGAGAGAGCTGAGAAGACCTTTCATTCACGATATAGAAGTAATTACACTAATCTACTGCTACTACAGAGTGAAAAATTACTTTGTTTTTTACTATTTGGTATGCAAATACCTAGTTAACCATAACTGAGAAAAGTTCTATTGTACATGGTACTGTACAAAAACAAATAAAAGAAAAAATTCTGAGATTGAAAGGTACAGATATGAAAAATTATTACAAAAATAAGGGTACACAGCAACTTCACACAAAAAATATCATAAAATTGTAGACTACATATAGCATACGTGCTGTAGTAGTTTCTTTGTGTGTGATGATGGAGAACTCTAGTAAAAATAGAAACAGGTTGGAATTAACATTGTTGTCCTCAACTTCAGAACTGTCATTCAACAAGAAGACAGACATTGTGATTTTGAGAAACAGACTGAGACACTACAGAAATCAGAGGCAATGAGAAATCTGAGTCTTTTTATCCAAGAACAGCTAGTTTGAGATATGTACCTTTTACAAAAATAATAAATGCTTTTTATTTTATTACAAAGAGGAAGGAAGAGAGGCTTCTGAAACTTGAAAATGGTCAACAGTGACAAAAGCGGCCAAAGAGAAAGGAAGAAAAGTTCATAACTAAGAAAAAACTGAAAAACACCAAAACACATAGGAGTGGAAATTAAGAGCCTAGCAGCAGATATGGCTTAGAATTTACTCTCGCATTTATTTCCTTCTAATTCTTGGATAATACTAAAGTTTTCTTTGTTGTTCCCAATGAAACAGCCCACCAGACACACAAGGCATACAACAGACTTATAAAACTACTTCCCTTATGTGATCACGCTCAATAAATAGATCTTAAGAGGAGAGAGGACTTAAATTTCCTCTGCTTTCTGGCTTCTAAAAGGAGTTGTAGTGTCTTGTTTCTCAGACCACCAAGAGGCATAGGGTGATCTGGAGGACTTAACAAACCTCTGGAGACAACACTGTCCTTTTTCATTGAAGCTATTTCACAGGGATGTTTGACTCACAAGGGTAAAAGCATTTTCAAAGTATATCCCCTGTGCTCTCCAAGATTTTCGTTTCTTTGCCTGATTCCCATTTAGGTTCTCCTTCAAAATATGTTCTTCTTTTGTTTTAGCACCATCCAGCTTTGGCTGGGTTCCAGAGTTTTTTAAGAAAGAATTCCATGGACTGCTATACAGATAATTTACGCAGAAATTACTGTCAGTCTCATGGGCAGCTACTGAGCCTCACTGTGATTGGAACTAATAACTATTACCAAGATACAATAATTTCATTTAACATTAGGAAACCATCTGGTGCCTTAATTTCTTGTTGTAATATAATGCCACTGTTTTACTCAATCCACTCTCATTAAAACAAGACAAAGCACCTAAGGAAAAACATACACACAGATGATAAATTTATCCTCTCAATCATCTTTGTGCAATGCCTCCTAGAAGTCATACTCTCATAGATTTTTGAAGTAGAAGGGGACTACTAAAATCTAATCTGAGCTCCTGTATAATGCAGGCTATCGATTTCATTGAGTAGCCTCTAAATCAAAAGAATAATGTGTTTGGGTTATGCTGTATCTATTTTCCTCATAATGACTGCATGCTATGGGTGAATCCAGCCCATTACTAGGTAAGTTGTAGTAGTGGCTAATTACTGTCACTCTTAAAAATATGCACTTTATCTCTAGTCGTCTGAATTTGCCTAACTTCAGCTTTGAAACATTAGATCTCATTATGTTTTTTTCTGCTAGATTAAACAGTCATCTACTGTCAAAAGTCTCATTCACATTAAGGCACTTACAGACCATGATCAAGTCACCTCTCAACCTTCTCTTCAGCAGATTAAACAGATATATCTTCTTCAGCCTCTAACTACAATGCTTATTTCCAGACTTGCAGTCATTCTTTCACCTTTAATGAACTCTGTCCAATTTTAACCATATTTTCAAAGTGTCGTCATCAGAACAGGATACAATAGTTCATTAATTGTTTCCCTAATACCATATAAAAAGGCAGTGTTGCTTCCTACTGGATATTTACTTGTCTACATATCAGAGAATACAATAGATACCATTTTAAACTCTCGTTTAGCTTACTGATAAAACAGAAAATATTCTGAAACAAATTTGAATGTAAATATTTATCCTGGGGAGGTTTTGAGGTTTTTTGTTTGGTTGTTTTTTGTTTTGGTTTGGTTTGTTGCATTTTTTGAGTTTTTTGTTTTGGGGTTTTTTTTTCTTTCTTTTTTTTTTTTTTTGTAGACAATGCAGAAAATGTGTGCAACTCTTGTGCCTTTTTCTGTACAATCTATACTTTTCTACACTATCTACCTCCAGTGTCACTTCTGTCACTTAAGATATTTTTCTGATAGTTTTTGTCTTACTTTATCAGTTTCTTGTTCTTAAGTGCTTTTTATATTATTGTTTAGTAGTAGTATCTATAGGATATTCAACTCTAGTAGTACCTCTTAAAGCAATTCCATTTAGAGTCTTATTTAAAAATATTTTCTTGCATTTTCATTTTCTTTATGTAAGGAAACTACATTCCTGAAGCAGTTTGCTTATACAAAATAGAAGCATAATTTAAAATATACAAATACAGATATACCATGTTGACAGTATTGATAGTATTTTAGTATAGTATACTGTTGATAGTATTTTAATTTCTGATAACTCAACTTCATTAGGGAAAAATATGTAATTTTACCAGGAAGTTTACTGTAACAAATGGACTGTATACAAATGTTTTGTTTTATTTTCATGGAATATATATTTGATTAGATTGTATTCCTTACACAGGTAGCTCTAGTGAATAGCTTTTACATCAAGCAATGGCTAATTTCCACCGGGAAGCTTCTTCATACACTGAATGAATCAAATGGCACTATATAGCTTCCGTTTATTTTTCTTTTTGAGCATGATTTTCACTTATTGGATAAACTACAAGAACAGTTGTAGCTACTTCTAATGCTTAAGTTTGGTATTATTTACCTAATGAAATGGATCCAATTAATTTACATACTATTAGATAAAATATTAAACATCAGAAAAATATTTGGAATAATAATTTTTTTGCTAGCTGGAACAGAAGTTCTTATCTATCATTGCATTTTCATGTCAGAAAACACTAACCATGATATGTTCACATACAAAGCCCAGAAAATATATTTGTTCAACAGAATAAACCTTAATTCGACCTAAAATTTATCAGCTAAATAAAGAAATCCTGTGTTTTGTTCCAATTTCTCTTTTTCATTCATAGTGAAGAAGGAGAATTCATTAATGTATTAAAAGCAACACCAAAGTACGTGATCCGACACCATAACTCTATTGTGTATAAGTCTAGGTTACTTCAACTGCAAACAACAATCTTCTGTGCAGGATGTACAATTGCTATTTCATGAGAAGTAAGTCCTCTCTAGTTCTTACACACAATATACTAGGTAAACACAAAATACATCTAGATACATAAAAACAGAGAAAGAAAGAGAGTAAAAAGAAAGAACTTTGCAGAAAAGGGAGCAGAATATTAATATGCAGAGAAGAAAAGCATCCAGAGAAGGAGACGTAGTCTCTGTGTGGTTAAAACCCCCAGAGTTTACACACATACCAAAAAAAAAAAAAAAGGGAAAAGAGTGAATAAGAGAAAATTAGCAGGGGGAGAAGGAAAACTGAAAGTTAAGAAGATGCAGAGAAAAGTGCTTCTGGCAACCGGAAGGGAAGATACTACTAATTTAAACTTGCTTCCTAATATTTCAGAGTCCACAGTTTGAATTTCAATTAGAACAAGTTCAATATTTTCTGTCTGACAAAAATTAAATTAAAGCCCTGTAGTGTTTTCTGGTAACTCAATAGATAACGTATCATCTTTTTATGTCCTGAGACTTAAATAATTTTGACTCTTTTAAAAATTTACTCTTTAAACTTTCAGTGTTGTTTCTTTTAAATGCTTCACCTATTTCCTGACATCAAGAGACCTCTAATTGATTAGTTACTTCTATTACCTTCACCAGCTACTTTTCCAACAAGCATTCTGGGGAAAGTACTCAGAACCTTCCCAATGCATACTATAAGTTAAGCAGCCTAAAACATGCCAAGATACTGAAGCTGAATTGATTTCTATTTCCAAGTAGAAGCTGAAAGCCTAAGAGTTTTACTGTTTAAAAATATTTATGTGTATACTTTGATTGACTGTAAGGTCATAAGATTAAATAGTGACTGTTTAGCTTTGATTTCTAAATAAATTTTGTACTCTCTGAATCTGATAAGAGGAACTGAGCACACATTCTTCAATTTCTGCACTAGTTTACAAGTTACCTTGGACCTCACTCTCTAATTTCAAATGCCAATGTAACAGACACCGCAAAGCTTTAGGTGACAGCGTAATAACTCATAAAACCAGAATATACTAGCTAAAAGTCTTCAAAATGTACAAAAGATCAGACAAATATTGTTAAACACCTTTCTCTCTGGAAGAGCTGAGACATCTCTTTGCTATAAAACACAAGGAGTTACAGAACAAACCATCCTCTCTTCCTTCATGCATACTTCTCACTTAAGCCCACTTAAAGGCTTGATGAAGCAAGAAAAGAAAGATTTCTCTCAAATCCAGCAGCATATTTAACTATATTTCAAATTGAATTATCTTAGTAACAGGTTAAAAGTAATAGAAAAAAAAAAACTAGAAGAATCTGAGCTTTTTATGTGGACTCCAACTTTCATTCAAAAGTTTATAAAAAATACAAAGTCTAACAAGCTTTTCTCAATCCAATCTCCAACATCCTTAGTGTAGTCCTGTTGCTTGAACAAAGACTGTGATTAAGTATAATGCTATTGAACTGATACTGTAACTCTTAATCCAACAAAACTCATTTTTGTACACAACTCTAAAACTGTCTGAGCAAAGTTTTCAGGTTTCTTCACCTACTCCACTGCCATAAATTTAAGCAAAAATCATCAGAGAAATTGCCTTTATTTCCCATGAGAGATTTTGCATTTGCTTCCTTTGCTATCTTGCAAATCGTCAAAAAAAAAAAGTGATTTTCAGTTGCTTTTGACAGCAGTGGGAATCATATCTGTTGCTCCCCAGCAAGATGCACAAACTTTCCCCCCATAACCAGGATATAGCATCTTTTCAAACAGAAGATAAAGCTTACCTTGAAGAAAGTCATGGTTGCTCCATCTTCAACTGCCCCATACTCTATCTTTGTCTGCTTGGCCAAATCATCAGCAGAATCAATAGGGGATTCCATGCGTTCCACTGTCAGAAAGGCGGCTAGGTTAGCAGTGTACGAGGAAATGATGATAAGTGTGAAAAACCACCAAATGCCTCCCACTATCCTGGTGGAGAGGGCTTTAGGCATGAGCTCAGAACCTAACGAAAACCAGGGAAGAAAGGTGAAACCAATGCACAGAAAACAAGTTTTCAGCACTTTTTCCCACAGTGGGGAGATGGAATCACTGTGCAAAAAAATCTTTAAGCTACAGGCTTACATGTATTGCTTGTGCAAACACACATAACTGAAATGAAAAATAAGAACTGATTACACTTATAAAGACAGATCTTTTTGGAGCTGTGGGAATCAAAAGATAGTAATGGGAGACTCAACAATCAATGCCTTTTAAAAATTTTTAAATAAATATACATAGCAATGTGAAAAAAAACAGTTACTTGAACTGACTTTCCAGAAAAAAAATCCTGGCTGGACTGCGCCTCTAAGTTAATATTAATATTGAAGCATTTAAACAGTTCTTTATCTTCAAGGCACTAAATAAATATTATTTAAGTATTTTGTAAAAACCCACTTAAGTAAATAAAAATCAGCTATTGATGAAAGGAGTAGATATGAAGTAAAGTATTTCATATCTGAAATACAAAATCTGAAATCTATTATCTATATGCTTTTGACTTTCACCATTTGTATTGCTGTAAAGGATTGTTTATTGACCGCCTAGATAAAATAAAGAACATCTCCCATCTCTATAGTTAGCCCCACAATTTCAGATAGACATGGGTGGCTATGCCACACGCTTAATTTGATAAAGCAGCAATGAAAATATTAGACTATTATGCATAAACTAGATAAGGATATATTATAATGCATTGCTGGAGTTGCCTGCTCATGGCACTAAAGAATGGAGGGGGAAGACAGATGCTGTATAGTAATTTGCATAATTATTAATGCTAATTTAGAGTCTAATGAGACAAATTGAAGCACATAAACTCTTGTTGTGCCCAATTACTAAAAATAGGAAAAAATAAAATTTAATGTAAATTACAGCCACAAATATTTATTATAAATGAGCTTGTATGGATTTTTTTCCATAAAGTTATAACTGAATTGAATTAAATTTCTAATTATGTCAAATAAACAATTTCAAGCTTCATTGTAAGAACTTTACATAAGATCTTTTAGAAGTATTCAGAAACTT